>NC_064645.1:124960950-134960950 GCF_023864345.2 Schistocerca serialis cubense
TGCACCTCGCACGACCCATCTTCTCCTTGTCTCGGCCACGACTCCTGCGCGCTTTAGATGGTAGCGCGTTGATCCGCGTGCGGATGCACGCCACATAGTCGCGGCCTGACAGGAAACGACTGGTGTCCTCAACCCAGCTGTGTTGTCCTGATGTCCTGGCTGACGACGAAAGGGCTGCCCCGTCGAAGGTAACGTGCAGGCGCGCCGCCCACATCTCTCCAACCTTCGCAGCCGATTGCAGCAGGTGGCCCTCCCACGTGAGGTGTCGTTCCAGCGCCGCCACTTCGTGCCGTGTCTCCCCCAGGTCCGCGTCAGTGGTGGAGTTCTCGAGCTGGGTGAGGAGCCTGCCCCGCCTCAGGGTTGGCCCCATCCAGCGGGCAGATGGAATGCCGAGGCCCCCATGGGCTATTGGAGCATGAAAGTAGCCCAATAGAGTGTCTGCTGGGAGGCGGAACCATCTCCTCACCGCAGCACGAACGCAGTTGTCCATGGCCTTGAGCGCACCGATGCGGGTGCGGCTCAGGGCTAGGCCATGGTACAGGCCCGGGAGAAGTACGAGGACAGTTCAATAAGTAATGCAACACATTTTTTTTCTCGGCCAATTTTGGTTGAAAAAACCGGAAATTTCTTGTGGAATATTTTCAAACATTCCCGCTTCGTCTCGTATAGTTTCATTGACTTCCGACAGGTGGCAGCGCTGTACGGAGCTGTTAAAATGGCGTCTGTAACGGATGTGCGTTGCAAACAACGGGCAGTGATCGAGTTTCTTTTGGCGGAAAACCAGGGCATCTCAGATATTCATAGACGCTTGCAGAATGTCTACGGTGATCTGGCAGTGGACAAAAGCACGGTGAGTCGTTGGGCAAAGCGTGTGCCATCATCGCCGCAAGGTCAAGCAAGACTGTCTGATCTCCCGCGTGCGGGCCGGCCGTGCACAGCTGTGACTCCTGCAATGGCGGAGCGTGCGAACACACTCGTTCGAGATGATCGACGGATCACCATCAAACAACTCAGTGCTCAACTTGACATCTCTGTTGGTAGTGCTGTCACAATTGTTCACCAGTTGGGATATTCAAAGGTTTGTTCCCGCTGGGTCCCTCGTTGTCTAACCGAACACCATAAAGAGCAAAGGAGAACCATCTGTGCGGAATTGCTTGCTCGTCATGTGGCTGAGGGTGACAATTTCTTGTCAAAGATTGTTACAGGCGATGAAACATGGGTTCATCACTTCGAACCTGAAACAAAACGGCAATCAATGGAGTGGCGCCACACCCACTCCCCTACCAAGAAAAAGTTTAAAGCCATACCCTCAGCCGGTAAAGTCATGGTTACAGTCTTCTGGGACGCTGAAGGGGTTATTCTGTTCGATGTCCTTCCCCATGGTCAAACGATCAACTCTGAAGTGTATTTTGCTACTCTTCAGAAATTGAAGAAACGACTTCAGCGTGTTCGTAGGCACAAAAATCTGAACGAACTTCTCCTTCTTCATGACAACGCAAGACTTCACACAAGTCTTCGCACCCGAGAGGAGCTCACAAAACTTCAGTGGACTGTTCTTCCTCATGCACCCTACAGCCCCGATCTCGCACCGTCGGATATCCATATGTTTGGCCCAATGAAGGACGCAATCCGTGGGAGGCACTGCGCGGATGATGAAGAAGTTATTGATGCAGTACGACGTTGGCTCCGACATCGACCAGTGGAATGGTACCGTGCAGGCATACAGGCCCTCATTTCAAGGTGGCGTAAAGCCGTAGAATTGAATGGAGATTACGTTGAAAAATAGTGTTGTGTAGCTAAAAGATTGGGGAATGACCTGGTGTGTTTCAATGCTGAATAAAACAACCCCTGTTTCAGAAAAAAAATGTGTTGCATTACTTATTGAACTGCCCTCGTACTTCACGAAGCGCGTACAGCCGCTGCTGCGGCTTCAGCGGCGCCCGCGTGATGATCGACAGCTGCTCCTCTATGTGGCGCCTCGGATGGAAGAGGCACCGCCCGGAGGAGGAAAACTGCAGTCCGAGGTAGCGGAAGGTCTCGCCCACTCCTAGCGCCGGCATGGTGGTGTCGCCGGCAGTGACGGTGACGCTAGCGTCAACCTTCACTTTCTTCTCGCGGCCGGACGCCACGAGTAAAAGTGAGTAGTTTCTTTCCTCGGCGTATATTTGTCCTGCTTTTGAACAGATAGACTCATAGTGCAGTAACATACTGGGATACATAACGTTTTCAAAACCAATTGGTACAGCGATTAGTACAGAAATTTTCTCTGCTTTCCTAACAGCTTAAGGGATCGCTGTTTCTAGGCAGATGTGCTTCAGATAAATATCTGTCAAGTTCAACAATCGCTGCATGACTTCCTCGGAGTTAGGAATATACTCCAGACAGCTGTCAATATTTTATCCACAGCCTGTAAGTGATATAATCTTCTTGTATGTTTAACATAAACAGAAGTTATGGCTTTCAGGGACCAGGAGCCAATTCCCAGCAAAATAATAATAAATGATCAAAAAATAGAAAGAGTAAATTCGTTCAATTTCTTAGGAATTACTGACTCATTCATGGCAGAATGGATGTACAAAAGAAGGTAGAAAGGCTTAATTACATTAATGGAACAATATATAGAACCTTCAGAAGTAGTAAGTAAGAAAGGAAACTCTACGTAAATTCTACAGAACGATGTCAGATACAACTATGACAGATGGAAGTGAAAGTGGACTATAACGAAAAGAAATGAACAAAGAATGCAAACATTGGAATGTGATACCTAATAAGAGTAGCTGTTTACACATTATCTGACCGGAGATTAATGCTGACATTAGAAAGCACCAGGAAGTGGAAAGCTTAAATGAGCTGGTTTAGGAATACAGGAATAACATAATGGACTATGTCTTGAGAAAGGAAGATGACAGAATACTTGAATAAATGATGAATTATTAGGCAGTGGATGTAAGGTCTTTAGGAAGACTGAGAAAAAGGTGTAAATCTCCTTAATTTCAACCAGTAGGGTGTAACACACGGTCTTCTAATACATGCAGGTAAAAGAAGAAGACATCTCATATTAAAAATATTATGATTTTTTAAGTAACTGTGTTGTAATAAGCTTTGAAATTATGATATAAAACACTGGTTTGATGTAAGAGGTGTCCTGAAGGTATTAATCTGATCGGATTAAATAAATAAACAAATAAAAAGTGAAAACAATATATGCAAGCACTAGCATACATTAAAAATAATTATGTAAATACATACCGTTGTTATGATAGCCGGCCGGAGTGGCCGTGCGGTTCTAGGCGCTGCAGTCTGGAGCCGAGCGACCGCTACGGTCGCAGGTTCGAATCCTGCCTCGGGCTTGGGTGTGTGTGATGTCCTTAGGTTAGTTAGGTTTAATTAGTACTAAGTTCTAGGGGACTGATGACCTCAGAAGTTAAGTCGTATAGTGCTCAGAGCCATTTATTATGATAGATCACACTATCCAATAAAGCCAAACATGAATACAGAGGCACTGAGTCAAGGAGGCGAGATACAAGCTTAATCAGAGAGTGAGCAAAGAGCACATAGCAGGGTGACTCCAGAATTGCTTTGTAGTCTATTCCATGTGAATGGATGGCGATCGGGATCGGCTGGCGATTGGGAACAGCTGTCAAGGCAGAGGATTCGAGCCATAGAGCTTTGTGATCTGCTCCTTACTAGTAGTGGCTGAAAACTGCTGCTAGTGCTACTCACATGATCAGTATCAACATATTCAGGGTGCGATGCTATGTCAGAGGGTAAGAAGTAACAAGTAATTCAGTAGTATGTAAACTCTTATTAGGCTTCTGAAATTTGAAATTTTCTTTTCAAATCAAGAGCTGAAATATAGTGTGTAAACGACTACTGTTTACTGCTTACAACAGTAGTGTAGAGGAAGTAGAGACAAACGATTTAATGTAGGACACTTGTGATCTGTCAAGCTGGGGAACTACCTCAAATTGCTAGAAAGATACCTAAGATACGGTGGGTCAGATTTTCAGTGTTCTCTCACTCTCTTTGTGCAAACTATTAGTCCTAGAGTAAAATTGAATAGGACCATATTTGTAGGAAAATTAATGTAGTGTACTTTTGTACTGGAATACCTTTCCACTATAGGCTGCATCTTCGAGTTATTAGAAAAACTTACAAAAGTGACCTTCAAACCAAACCCCACACTCTCACCAGCCAGGATTTCTAGTAGGCCTATGTTGTTCCTGGCACTCCCACCTATCACTGTACAAAAATATGCAATTATACGAATTACTTTCCATATTTTATCAGTTTTGGTCTTTGTTGACTGGGCTATTACACCATAGGCTTATTTGGCTGTTTTGTTCACATTAACGTAAACTCTTCTGTGAGAGTAATGACAGAAAACAATTTTTGTAAATACCATGCAGAAACTAACTGCATTTACAGTTCAGTCCAAACTTAACTCTTACAAGCACAGTAGTTTCACATTAAGAAGGCCAGACAAACAAAAGGATTTCATTGTTAACTCAGTTAACCCAGTACAAAATTAAATCACATCAAATTTTCTACAAAAAAGATCCTATTTATTTGTTCTCTAGGACTAATAGTTTGCATGAACAGAGCAATAGAATATTGAAAATCCGACATGACACACATGCTTTGCAACTTAAGTAATTTTTATAGCCTGTTTGAGGTCCTTTAACGACTTGATAGATGACAGCTGGCCTATATCAAATTCTTTCTTCTCGACTTCCTCTACACCATTGTGATTCATTGTAAACAGTTATCGTTTACACCCAATATAAGGCATAAAGTTTTTTCTTCATTAACACAGTGTTCTGAAGAACTTACATTTCTTCACTTTCTATTCTTTTCATGGTTGAGAACAGCTGCACACATTAATACAATATGAAGATCCATACATTCACACACACACACACACACATAAAAAATTGCTCACTCCTTAGAAGGGTCTGGCTCTCTGAATCAGTTCAGGAGCCCATCTCTTCTACTACTACTACTACTACTACTACTACTATTACTACTACAATTAGTCGCTGCTGGCTGGCCTTTACTTGCGACGTCACTGTCGTGTATTTTCGTTAGTGCTGAGTACCCTTCAGCAACTATTTGCCACGTTGTCCTTCGTTCCCCGTTGCTCCTTCAGTAACAGTATTGTCATTGTTATGGAATTCACAAAAAATTGTAATTTGGATTCCTGCATGTCATTTTCATGTACGGCACAATAATCACATAGTTGACAAAAGTGTGCAGAGTGTGTCGGATGGCATGTTTATTGGGATCTCAGTTCATGTAAGTGTCTCCAAAAGTGGAAAGGCGTTCTGCTGCATAAATTTTCTGCGTAGTAATGAGTTCTGTCGACAAGGGATCTCAGATCGATCCATATTCCTAGATTTCCAGAAGGCTTTTGATACCGTTCCTCACAAGCGACTATTGATCAAATTGCGTGCATATGGAGCATCGTCTCAGCACTGTGACTGGATTCGTGATTTCCTCTCAGAGAGGTCACAATTCGTAGTGATAGACGGTAAATCATCGAATAGTACAGAAGTGATATCTGGCGTTGCGCAAGATAGTGTCGTAGGCCTTCTCCTGCTCCTGATTTATATACCGGGTGATCAAAAAGTCAGTATAAATTTGAAAACTTAATAAACCACGGAATAATGTAGATAGAGATGTAAAAATTGACACACATGCTTGGAATGACATGGGGTTTCATTAGAACAGAAGAAAAGTTCACAAAATGTCCGACAGATGGCGCTCGACAGCAAAACGTCAGTAATTGCTACCATGACTGGTGAGAGGTACGCCGATATGTTACAGAATCGCTTCATCCCCAGCCTGGCTGATAAACACCTGCTGGAACGTACGATGTTTATGCAGGATGGCCCTCCACCCCATATTGCTAGACACGTGAAAGATCTCTTGCGCGCGTCGTTTGGTGATGATCGTGTGCTCAGCCGCTACTTTCGTCATGCTTGGCCTCCCAGGTCCCCAGACCTCAGTCGGTGCGATTATTGGCTTTGGGTTTACCGAAGTCGCAAGTGTATCGTGATCAACCGACATACCTAGGGATGCTGAAAGACAATATCCGACGCCAGTGCCTCACCATAACTTCGGACATGCTTTACAGTGCTGTTCACAACATTATTCCTCGACTATAGCTATTATTGAGGAATGATGGTGGACATATTGAGCATTTCCTGTGAAGAACATCGTCTTTGCTTTGTCTTACTTTGTTATGCAAATTATTGCTATTCTGATCAGATGAAGATCCATCTGTCGGACATTTTTGAACTTTTTTTTTTGTTCTAATAAAACCCCATGTCATTCCAAGCATGTGTGTCAATTTGTACCTCTGTATCTACATAATTCCGTGATTTATTCAGTTTTTAAACTTATACTGACTTTTTGATCACCCGGTAAATGATCTAGGTGATAATCTGAGCAACCCCCTTAGATTGATTGCAGATGACGCTGTAATTTACCGTCTAGTAAAATCATCAGACGATCAATTCCAATTGCAAAATGATCTAGAGAGAATTTCTGTAGGGTGCGAAAAGTGGCAGTTAGCACTAAACAAAGAAAAGTGCGAGGTCATCCACATGGGTACTAAAAGAAATCCAATACATTTTGGGTATACGATAAATCGCACAAATCTAAGGGCTGTAAATTCGACTAAATACCTAGGAATTACAATTACGAACAACTTAAATTGGAAAGACCACATAGATAATATTGTGCGGAGGCCGAAACAAGGAATGCGCTTTGCTGGCAGGACACTTAGAAGATGTGACAAACCCACTAAAGAGACAGCCTACATTACACTTGTCCCTCCCCTGCTGGAATATTGCTGCGTAGTGTGGGATCCTTACCAGGTAGGATTGACGGAGGACATCGAAAAAGAGCAAAGAAGGGGAGCTCGTTTTGTGTTATCGCGCAATAGGGGTGAGAGTGTCACTGATATGATACGCGAGTTGGGGTGGCAGTCACTGAATCAAAGGCGGTTTTCTTTGCGGCAAGATCTATTTACGAAATTTCAATCACGAACTTTCTCTTCCGAATGCGTAAATATTTTGTTGACACCCACCTACGTAGGGAGAAATAATTTAGGTGTTCCTTTTTCCCACGCGCCATTCGAGACTGGAATGGTAGAAAAGTAGTATGAAAATGGTTCGATGAACCCTCCGCCAGGCACTTAAGTGTGAATTGCAGAGTAACCATGTAGGTGTAGATGTAGACATCGACATCACTTGCTAAATCTGCTATTCTGGCGACTGAGCTAATCGTTGTAGTAAGGTCGCTTTGGAGCAATTAGATTTGCCGGTGGCAGCCGGTGACTGTATCGCATCACTAATAGTATACGTAATCATCGTCCACTCTGCCTGGCCAGCAAGGAGGCAGTTTAGGATGAAAAAACTGTCTCTCGTTTATTTCTTGAAAATCAGTTCTGTTTGGCACTTGTTCTATCGATTGGACGGCTTTGGCGAATGAAACTCCATCGCCCGTATCAGCGCGGAAGCAACCCCGGATGGAAACCTGCTCGCGTAACCCAGCCGGCTAAGCTACTCGTATTTGTACTCGTACTAACGGTTTCGGCTGGGGTACTCCCGAAACGGATAGACTGTTAAAAGTTAGGGAGTGTTGTACAGGTGTAAATTTCCAAGAAACACAGAACATTCCACGTGAATACTGTCCTCTGATTGTAGAGCGTGTTCTGAATCATGAACGTGTTCATTCAAGTCACTGAGATCAAACATTGCCAAACATTGTCTATGCAAATGTTTCTTATTGTTGACATTTGAAGAAAGTCGTCCATTTTCACAACGTTCATTGTCCGTGCACATCCGTTACAGACACTTGGAGACCCACAGTTGAAGTCACTACGTTGGTAAAATTGATGAAGGAAACGTTGCTCGTTGTAAAAGCGTCTGTCGTTGCGAGCACTCCGTTGCGTATTTCGGACTTTTCCCGAATAGTATTTGCGTGGTAGTCATGGGTCAGCATTGTGGAAATTTCGGAACGTCGGGTAAGTACGTGCAGGGAATGACACCCAAGCTAATTGCTGAATAAGACTGTAGAAATCCCCAAGGTAGTGGTTAAGCCAAGTCTCCGCAACATCCTTTCTTCCAGGAACCGCTGCGCGGGGTAGCGGTGCAGTCTTAGACGCCTTGCCACGGTTCGCGCCGCTCCCCCCGTCAGAAGTTTGAGTCCTCCCTCTGGCATGGGTGTGTATGTTGCCCTTAGCGTAAGTTAGTTTAAGTTAGATTAACTAGTGTGTAAGCCTAGGGACCGATAACCTCAGCAGTTTGGTGCCATAGGAATTTACCACAAATTTCCAAATTGCCAGTGCTGCAGGTTTCACAGAACTTCTGTGAACTCTAGAAGGCAGGATGAGGTATTCGCGTAAGTAGGGAAGCTCAGTCGCCAGAAGTCGCGAAAGGTAAAGGTCCTGAGTCGAGTCTCGGTTTTATTCTACAGGAAGTTTCATGTCAACGCACACTCCGCTGTAGAGTGAAAAATTCATTCAAAATTGACAATACATAATGCGTGATATTGATGAGCACACATATAAAATGTTAACACAAGCGAAAAGCAGAGAAAGAACTGAGTCACGCCCCAGTCCATAAATACAATTCAACTTAGACAAAACAAATGACAAAGATAATTGCTCACAACAAATCGTCGCTCGGATGCCAAGTCCACACACCTACTTAACCATTTGTACTAATACCAGTTCGTTTTTGACTTGTCTTCATTTTCTTTCTCAGTAATCAAGCAATGTGCTGCAGTGGTGAGCAAACAATTCATAACACTTCTGGAACTCAAACAGAACACTGACTAAGGCGATTAGTAGTAGCAAGTGATGGGCTTCTCTTGCAAGCCATCGAAAACAAGAAATCTGTGTACTTATAATATCATTCGGGCAACGGCCTTGACCCAGTGGCTACACCGGTTCCCGTCAGATCACCGACGTTAAGCATTGTCGGGCGTGGCTGGCACTTGGATGGGTGACCATCCGGGCCGCCATGTGCTGTTGCCATTTTTCGGGGTGCACTCAGTCTCCTGATGCCAATTGAGGAGCTATTCGACCGAATAGTAGCGGCTCCGGTCAAAGAAAACCATCGTAACGACCGGGAGAGCGGTGTGCTGACCACACGCCCCTCCTATCCACATCCTCAGTTGAGGGTGACACGGCGGTCGGATGGTCCCGATGGGCCACTTGTGGCCTGATGACGGAGTGCATAATATCATTCACTGTTTTGCTTTCTGCTATTAAATGTGTGTTATATGTCAGCGATCTTATCGTATTGTAAGAGTGAAGTGGCTTTTGACACTTTTACTTTTTGGCTCAACATGCGCTTTCCGATGAGCCTTAACTTCTAACATTGTTTGTTGTTATGGGTGTTTTCTGGTGGCTGGTGAAGCGTCATGTCTCAACGACAAAACTTGCTGTAGGGTTAAAAGGTATGTTATTTGATACACACCATGTTTAAAAAGGGGCGTCACCTATTGCGACAGGAGATGGTGTTGGTCAAAAATAAGAGAAGTTCTCAACGTTACAGCCAATGTTTGAGAAGGCCACGCGCATAATTGTGGCTTCGGAGTGCCTCCGTGTTCGGTTCCCGTTTGAGCTAGGAACATGGAGTGAAAAGCTTTTGGTTTAGCCCGGAACAGCGACCATTTGTATAGACATTCGGACATTTGTGTTACTGTAACTATGTTACAGTATATTAAGCAAGGTTGGAACGACGAAACGCAGATGGCGCCCAAGGACATTGTGTGAATCGATTAATACCTTTTGAAAAGATGTTAATGCTCAACTACTAACACAATTCGTATGTACACCATTCAGTGCAAATACGTGCACGTAACACGTTCCTCTGGGAGGTTTATGAAGCGCGCCGCTTTTCTACTTTAAACTTGTACGAATCAGTTCAAACTCTGCACTAAGATATACAAATGGATAAACCCAAAATGAATTTTTTTATCTAAAAGTTTTTATCCTTTGTCGAGATAGGACGGTTTAAAATAGAGTTAAATGTAGTACGTACAACTCATTCTTACGTGAACTGGAGTGCGCCGAAACGGGTTGAAGTGATTGGAATAAATAAAAAATGGCGGACATAATGGAGAAACGTGTTGAATGTGCTCTACAAAGTTTTATAAGTATGGTGAAAACTGGAGAGTACGTCAAGAAAGAGGTGAAAGGTGATATCTTAAAGGCAGTGAGCACCTTTAGTGAATGTTTCAGTGTAATAAAATTGGACGTGAGTGTGGAAAACGTTAAAAATAAATACGAGGACTGTCCAGAAAGCAAGTTACGATGGGTCGCAAAATGGAAACGACTATGAAAATCCGATAAAGTTTTGCAAGATGTGTTGGGCAGTGTCTCTAGTATGACTCTAGGTAGAATTATGTCGCTCTTTTCATTCCTGAGCTCTTAGTGACCGCGTAAAGATGTTATAGAAAATAGTGTCTCCCGCCAAGTACGAGGGCCTGGTGAGAATGTTCCCCTGAAGTTATGCAACCAACATTACATAACTGTCGTGCGGTTTCTTCTTCAAGACAATTCTCAGCCTCATTCTGCAGGGGCAATGAAGATGTTCCTGCATCGTTTCAATTGGAAATGTTTGGTTATCCACAATACAGCCCGTAATTGTCTCCCACTGAGTTTCATCTCTGCTCAAACGAACCGCTGGCTATGAAGACAACATTTTGGCACAGACAACGAGCTTTAGGCCAGCGTAGAGAATTGGCGGAAAGCACTGGCGGCTGCCTTCTATGATGAGGGTATTGGAAAGTTGGTACAACGCTACGACTAATGTCTGAGCCAGAACGGCGACTACGTAGAGAAGTAGCTGAAATGTGTAGCTAACTGTTACAAATGAAACAGTTCTGATTTTCACTGTGATTTTCATTTCGCGATCAATCGTAACTTACTTTCTGGACAGCCCTCGTACAAAGCGATCTTTAGAAAGTGTGGTTAGTAACCCCAGACAGAGAGAGAGAGAGGATCGCACCACTGTGGGACAGGTAGTGCCATCTGTTGACCCAACAGAAGAAACCTAGAGCGGCAACCACCACACACCGACGCCTAGCGGGACTACTTCCAACTACGATTTCCAGCCTCTTGACCATGACGATATTAGAAGCAAACGTTAAATTACAGAAAAAGTTACAGTACGCAAATGATAAGCCCCATGATGGAGGATTTCACAACAGTGTAAAGATTTTGATAAAGGAAAAAACAGTGAGTACAAGACAAAAGACACCAAAACCATAGCAAAGACCCAACACCACGAAGAAGGAAACAGATAACGCGTTTGACACGAAAGAAGGCGAAAAACCTACAACAAGGGACAGCCCAATAAACGGAAACGAATGTAAACGAAGAACACTGGACTAAAGTTACCCGTAGAAGAGAGAGGAGACCAGCTAAGCAACATGAGACACTGACTGGTGTTGGACCACAAGATGCAAATCTACAAGCTGCAGACAAGACGATCTGGCTCTACGTAGTACGGCTCAAATCTGAGACAACACCGGATTCAATAATACAATTCCTCAATAAGAAAGGAATCAAAGGAAACGTGAAATGTGAAGAACTGGCAAACAACAATAATACGAAATCCTTTAAAATAGGCATCTCCTTTCACAACTTAGAATTGGCGGATAAAGCTGAATTCTGGCCAGCAGGAATCACTGGCAACGCTTTCGTTTTCCCCGGGTTTTTTTTCCTCGAGAAATCGGAGTAATGTCTCTTTCATAAGGCACAAGAACACCACCCAAAAAAAAAATGCAAAGAAGTAGTAGCAGTAGCAACCTTAAGGATCCTCCTATGCAATATATAAGGTTTAAAAAGATCAATGAACATGGCTCCATGAGACTGCTACAGGGGTATGACATAGCAATCCTAATAGTAACATTTTTAACCGAAAACTGGCAACACCCAGAATTTTACTGCACTCCTCTCCTTGCGAAACAAGGCGACAGAGGGAGACCCAGTGGAGGAATAACTGCCCTTATAAAACCGGAATTAACACTAATAACTATGACTATCCTGGCAGAAACGAAACTCAGTACAGTAATATCAGCATACTTCCAGCCGAATAAAACAGCCATTTTTATAATAGATGGAAAAGGCCAGCTGATCACTCATAGTAAACATAATAAACCACTAATTATTGCCAGAGGCTGGAATTGCAGAATCGATACACAAAACTACAAAGTAAAAATAATAGTGAAAAAGTTGCAGAAGAAGACTTTATCCTATTAAACAAACCCAACATACCTACACACATTTCCCACAATGGTAAAAGCACAATAGACATTGCTTTCATAAAGGGACCAACCAGGGGCAATACAACACCTCTCTGGACTGTTGACCACACACCACTTCGGACACATATCCCTCTGGAGATAAGTATCCAAGGTGAATGGCGAAAAGAGCAGGAAAAAGACGAAGAAGCACTTTCAAGAACAACAGACATCGAAAAAGTGGAAGCATAATCAGAGTCATAACACAAATTGACATGTTAATAGACAATTCGCGACTAGAGGAAGCAACAGAAGCGGTGGGAGAATTCCTAAGACAAGTTGCCAATCCCAGGTACAAATGGCTCTGAGCACTATGGGACTTAACTTCTGAGGTCATCAGTCCCCTAGAACTTAGAACTACTTAAACCTAACTAACCTAAGGACATCACACACATCCATGCCCGAGGCAGGATTCGATCCTGCGACCGTAGCGATCGCGCGGTTCCAGATTGTACCGCCTAGAATCGCTCGGCCACCCCGGCCGACAATCCCAGGTACAAATGAAGATCGAAAAAATAGTTTGACACATAGTGCTACAGGCTAAGAAAATATTTACTAGAAAGCTTACATCAACTAAAACGGTGCGGGGAGAGCCCTACACTCCTCAGGACTTACGCCGAAAAACGATATATCAATCAGAAAACTCTAAAAGAAAATAAGAGAACATTCTGAGCAATAGAAGGAAAGAAACTAATGGAGGAAGCCACAACAGACACATATATTGCACTACCCCTCAGAAAACGAGCTGTAACACATTACATCGATATGAAAGAATGTCAGACACACTTTGGCAACATAGGGAACAAGTAAGGACTAAAAGGCAGAGCAGAGGGCAGACAGCAGGTCAAAGATGCCATTAAAGGGAGTTGGAAAGCCCTACTCCGACAATGTTAAATTTAGTGACTTGGCTTCCTTGTATTTCAGGAACCACTGTAGCCATTGATATGAAACTTTTACAGGACATTAAACTGCATGCTCTGAGTCTACAGAACTACAATTATTTGCATCTTAGCCACTGCTATCGGAAATACAATTTTCTAATTACACAGTTAAAATTTTTTGTACTTTTTTCGCGCTTTATCCTAAATAATTTTAATTATACATAACATTATGTTCTTCTTTTAGTTCAGTAGACTCAGGATATGTATGTTATTACTCCCTGAAAATTTGAATAATCTACTCGAAGTGATTTCTGAGATTTATGGAAAAATGCAACAGAAAATGTAAATTTTCAGGAACGGGTTCTAAAGTTTCAAAAGACTCACTCACTTAATATATGCTTAATTTTTTACTTTTAGTCACTCAGAAGCACCCTGCACCGTAGTGTGTATCATCCTCTTGATCTTTATCCAAGTTTTTTCTTCTTTCTGGACTCCTCAGTGGCCAACTGTGATGCATACTCTGCCTTATCAATGCAACCCTTGTCCATCCATTCAAGTCCTCTGATGCAGTTTGTTCCAGGATTAATTCCCATGTGCTGTAGCATCACTGACCCCCGCTTTAGTGTCTTCATTCCAACAAGCGAGTCCATATAAGATTACTGAACGACTCACTGGGATTTTGAGTCTGACCATGCAGAGACTTCTTCAGTAATTCAGGATTTTTCAGAGCTCTGTAAACAGGTTCTATGATATCCATGACCTCTGCTGGGATGGAATGTTTATAGCTGTATGAACTGTTTGAGTACTGGACATTGCGGTAATTCACTATGAATCGGGCTGGCTCTGAGCACTATGCGACGTAACTTCTGAGGTCATCAGTCGCCTAGAACTTAGAACTAATACAAACTTAACTAACCTAAGGACATCACACACATCCATGCCCAAGGCAGGATTCGAACCTGCGACCGTAGCGGTCGCTCGGTTCCAGACTGTAGCGCCCAGAACTGCACGGCCACTCCGGCCGGCTATGAATCGGGTCCAGGATGGCAAACGTGGTGTACTGGTTTTTCATCAGTTGACAGTCTGTGGAAGAAGGTAGCCCATACTACCTGCTTCATTTTCAATAAATCTCAGTATTATTTCTAATGGCCATCCCATAATACAGCTGTAGTTCATCAATCATTTTGTCGCTCAGCCTGCCTCTTATGGTTTTACATCAGAAAGTTTCTTGTCTCTCAAACTTTGTTTCAACTTCCTCTGCCCATCCTCTTCTGGACATGACCAACACATTCCAGTTTTGTGACAATCTTCTCACCATAAGGCTGAGTGGCTACTACACTGTTATATGCTTCTGAGTCTCCGTCACCTAAAAACTTACTGTAACACACTCCCCTTTCGTTCACAGATCGACTACAAATTTCAATAGCTGCAGAGGCCTCCATACCACCACTTGTTCCTTCATAATTTCTGTCACAGATATGCCTTTCTTCATTCACTGATTTACAGTTGTAACAATGTTTGGTTAAAATCTGGTAATCTATTACCTTTTCAGTATCCACACTGGTCACCATAGCAAGAGAATTCTTCGAACTGTAGCCGCGCTTCTGCCAAGTGCCATCAAAAGCTGCTGGTACGTCAGTCATACCATGATTTATTTCAACAGCTCCGTTTGCCGTACACTTCACTGAATCACACCCAACGGATTCCACAGCAGCTGCAATAAATTCTGGAGACTTGTCGATTTTACAAGGTGGGTGTGGCATATTCACCACTGCACGCATTGTTTCTGCTGCAGTGTGTCCGTTGCCAATAGCTCTCAATCCATAAAACCACCTAACATTTACTTCAAAATAATTATCTTTACACTTATCAGAATTCCAAAATAAGCCATCATACTTACAACTGGCACAATTAATTATAGGTTTCCTGGCTAGTCCATTTGATATCTCACTGTCTTCATGTAAACTAACTGGCCCTCCACGTATTTTACAACACACACATTCACCTAACACCCTTGTCAGGATGAGTAAATCTATCAGAATATAACCTAACCTACCATTTACATCACTTTCGTTTTGAGAAAACTGTGTATCACAACTTTATTTTAATCTTCGAACCACTAATGGGTGTTTCTCTAGATCAGGGCCGCACAAACACGGAAAACCACACACGTGCAAAGCGAGGTGCAGCGAGTGCCTGTACAGTGCATCGGTTCAGCTCGGCATACTTCGCCGCAACTCGGCTTGCTAGGCGAGGCCGACGCTGTGCGCTGACGAATGCGCTGCCAGACGGCTTAGTCAACATTGGAATACGCAAGCGCAAGACAATTACCGGAATAATTGAACCATCTGCTCCAGAAAAAGGGAAAACTGCCGGAAGTCAATTTAAACCGGAATGGGAACTCTCCTACTTTTTTGTGCGTTGTGACGATAAAGCCAAATGTCTAATCTGCGGTACACTAATTACGCGTGTCAGAAAATCGTCTATTGAAAGGCACTACAGCAAATTGCATTCAGAAAAGTATAGTGATATAAAAGGGGATGCCAGAGAGGAAGAATTACGGAAGTTGCAAACTCTTGCAGAAGAGAATTCTGTATCTACAAACGAGGTTTGTTGCAAGTACTTTAGCATGTATATTTTGGTTAAATGTCATGCGAAACGAAATAACATTTGTTTAGATTCCTTAGTTTTCGTTTTCGCATAAATTATTTCTAACATATCTTTTTTTCTCTACATTAGGGTGAAGAAGATGAGGATTGTTGCGAAAGGACTCTCAGAGCTAGTTACAAAGTTGCTCTACGTTTAGCAAGAGCTGGGAGGCCATTTATGGACGGGCCATTAATAAAAAACATTATGTTGGACGTAGTAGAGACAATGAATCCCACATTAGCTCCCGCGTACAGCAGAATACCACTTTCCAGAATGACTATACATCGGAGAATCAATGACATTGCTGAGAATTTGCATGAACAAATGGCAGCCAAAATCGAAAACTTCCTAGCGTACTCTATCGCACTTGATGAGTCCACGGATATTAACGACACGGCTCAGTTAGCAATATTTTTGCGTGGCGTGGACGACGACCTACATGTAACGGAAGAGCTCCTGGATATAATTTCGTTGAAGGACACTGTTACAGGGGCGGATATTTTAGCAGCTGTTGAAATGGCAGCTGAAGGAATAGGACTCCCTTGGGAAAAGCTGTTTTCCGTAACCACAGACGGAGCACCAGCAATGTGCGGTAAAGCAAAAGGGTTTATTGGCCTACTGCGGAAAAAACTTAACATGCCGAATTTACCTTCCGTTCATTGTTTTGCACACCAAGAGGCTCTTTGTGCGAAAGTTATCGTTCTTCAAGATATGATGAAGGTAGTGGTGCGTATCGTGAACTACATTCGTTCTCATGGACTCACTCATCGTCAATTCAAAGAATTTTTGATTTCCTTTGAAGAGGAGTATCCAGATATTCCCTACCACGCTGAGGTGCGCTGGCTGAGCAAAGCGAAAGTGATTTCCCGAATTTTTCGACTACGACACACTGTGGCTCAGTTTTTGGAGATCAAAGGACGTCCAGAGCCACTTTTTCATGATCCTGAATGGGTAGCTGATTTAGGATTTTTAGCAGACATTATGGCCCTCCTAAATGATTTAAGTCTGAAACTCCAAAAAGAAAACAATCTCATCAACGATATGATCAGCAAAATAAACGCTTTCCAGTATAAACTGAAGCTTCTCAAAAACAAGCTTTCAGAGAAAAATACGCAACACTTTCCTGAACTAGGTAAGCGAGATATAAATTGTACCTTTATTAAAACAGCCTGATTTTTATAACCGCTCTAATCAAAACGGTACTATGTTTTTGTTTGACAGCATCTGTGCAGGAAGGAGCGCGCTTTGAAAAATACGTCGAGGTGCTACAATCCCTCGAAAATGCGTTTAACGACCGATTCCAGGTAATGTGCCGGTATATGACATACAGCTAAACAAAGGAGATTGCGTTACATATGCAAGTGTAGCATTACATTAAAACCAATAGTACACATTACATGTTTATTAAAATCTACCGCATTTTAGTACTTCGAAACAACGGCTTACATTACTTTCATTTATTAACATTGGCTTTGTTATTGCTTCACGAAGTTACTTACCTGCAGCCAATTCTCGATGTTTTTGTGAAACCTTTCTCGATGGATATTGAAAGTGCGACTTCAGATTTACATTTCGAACTAACTGATTTCCAAAGCGATGTTCACCGAAAGGATGTGTTTTACAATACAAAAGGTCTGCTCCAATTCTACCAGAATTTGCCGAACGAAGAATTTCCCAAGTTACACAGAGAAGCAGCGAAGATTATTTCTATGTTTGGTTCCACTTGTGTATGTGAAAGGTTTTTTTCTGTTTTGTCTTGTACAAAAACTAGATTGCGCGCGAGTATTTCTAATTGTATTTTAAAAAATTCTCTTAGAATTGCTGTCAGCCAATCTTTTGTTCAAGATCTTAGTAGCATAATTGCAAATAAAATAAAGAGCACATAGGAAGATACATTTGTGTTGAAACCAAATTTAAAATTGTCAAAATATCCACGGGTGTGCTGCCGGTCTATAGTGTCCAACGGGCACAATATTTCGGCGATCATACATGTCGCCATCATCAGATGAACTGACGGACTGAGCTCGTTGGACACTATAGACCGGCAGCACACCCGTGGATATTTTGACTATCAAATACGCCGGGAGAAACTCAAGAATCACATCAAATTTAAAATTGTTACCATTACAGTTATTATATAAATCTCTTTTGTACCGGTACACCAAACTAAGCTCTCCACCTAGTGTACATTAGTATTTGGCAATGACGAAGACAACAGGGTAAAAGCTTTGAAACAGGTCGAGACAGGCGGCGCGAGCGACACAAGCTAAGGAAGTGAGAGGTGGCGCTGTTGCGCAAAGCCGATGAGTGGGGGGTCTGCACCTTCGTCAACATAGCGGAGCCGTCTTCTGCACTCTGCACTGTGCGATGCACCGGTGCATGCACTTTGTGCGGCCCTGCTCTAGATACTGATGAGTTTGCCTGTATTTCATTGCCTGTAACTTCACACGTCACATGTTGAACACAATGTTTCCCTTTATTCAAAAACCTATTACCATGAAACCCACGTTTCTTAAAACACTTGTGTTTGGTGTCACATTTTACTTTTTGAGAGATTTACCTATCTATTCGTCACTTTTACTCGGAAAAACGTTAGGAGATACAACGCGTGTTTATACTATGAAACGATACGATACTGTTTTTGACATTGCTGCCAATACAAACACGTAATTTAACCTTTATAATACGGCAATCCACAGCTTTCTATATAAAAAATTACGGATTTTATTAGATCTTGAAGTAATGCACGTAAAAATTTTAACATTTTCAACTGGTGTAGATTATATTAAAAAATAAAATAAAGTACTTCCCATGTGAGCTTAAAAGTGATATATACATCATTTTATTCGGAAAATTGCAAATTTTATAATGTCATAAAAGTCCGAAAGTGTGAAAAAATTCCGTTCTAACTCAACAGCACGAAGAACAAAAATCGTGCAGGCCCTGACAGACTTTACAGCGAACATTTTTGACACTGCCCAAATACCAACGCCAATGTGGACAAAACTCTATAGTAAGCGCATAGAAACAGCCTCCATTCCAGAACAATGGAGACAGTCAATAGTAAAAGTGCTATGTAAAGGGAAAGGAGACCCCAAGGATGCTAGCAAATACAGAGGTACAGCACTAGAAAATTTACCTTTCAAAGTATTCACAAACATAATAACACAAATAATAAAGCAAACAGTCGACGAACACCTCACCGAAAACCGAATGGGATTCAGGAAAGGAAGATCACTCTGGGAAACCCTTGAAGATAGAGAAAAGTTGTAAGTAGTATTTATAGGCTTCACAAAATTCTTTGACTTCATAAACAAAAATTAGTGACCACAAAACTAGAGGAAACCCTATCTGAAAACGACATACGGACACGAATCGTAAGTGCAGTACTGCGCTGGAACGAAATAAGGATCTCGGACAATCTCTCCCTATCAGGGCCGATAGTCCAATCAAACAGAGTATTCCAGGGAGACTCAATGAGTCCTCTGCTATTTATCCTTACAGCGGGAGAAATTGTAAGAATGTTCCAAAGGGAGGGTGTAATCTCATACGCAACTGCAGACGATATTGTAATAGGCGCAAAGGACACTGCAAAGTTACAAGAAGCAATAAACGATGTAGAAGACTGGTTTGTCGAACACGGCTTTGAAATAAATGTGGCAAAAACAGAAATTATGGTGCTCCGAAATTGAGGAAGAGCACCTGTATCAGCCGAGATCTTCATACGAGAAAGAGAACTGAAAATCGTACCAGACTTCATGTACCTAGGGGTAACAATACAGACAACTGCAAAATGTTTCACAAAACATGTAACAGAGAAAGCAATAATGGCTATCCCTGAAACAGAACACATCAGATCCCTGAACCTTGAAACACGTATGTTGTGTGGCGGCGATGGCGAGGCATTGCAGAGTCTCTGACCAGAGAGCTATTTGTCGTTCCTAGTCTGCGCTTGACCGCGCGAGAGTTCAGTTCTGTGGCAGTCGAGTTACGAGACAGTTCAGTTGCGGGTTAGCAGTTGCGAGTGAGGAGTCGGCGGGCGTCGACATGGCACTCTGGTCAAGATTCAGGACGAGGTATATTATTTTTTAAATAAGGTAATGAAGCAGCATTGCGCTCAGCTAATGATGTAAATTAACTGTAACTAATTTGTCCAAGAATCGCCCCAATAATAATTTTGTTTTCAAAGCAATTTTTCAACAAAGAATCCTTTAATGAAAGAAATATTTCCCTTGCTATTCCTTAAAGAAAAGTTTCCCTTAAATTCAAAATTTTTGCAATGAATTTCCTCCAAGCTATGGCGAAAAATAAGAGCAGATGCACTTTTACTAAGGTAAGAATTACAGTTTAATTAGTGAACAGGGCCTAAGATCGACATTTCGGTCTATTTGTGTTTTCATTGTCACAGAGATTTTATTATCACTGAATTGACTTTCACATTTTTGTGGGCAGCTTATACCTGGGTCAGATTGCTAATTTTTATTTAATTGTCATTGTCATTAAATTTATTTGCTGGGAGGTTACATTAAGTTGTATTCTAGTTAACATTCAATTATTGTGTTCAAAATTTCTCTGGGAGGTTACACTTAGCTCAATGTCCATTTGCATTTAAAATAATATCTTTTAAATTTTTGTGGGGAGGTTACAACCTAGAGACAGCAATGGCACTATTCAGAGTCAAAATCTCCCCAGTGCTGACGTACGTCATGGAAATTATGGGACCACACCAAACAACGAAAAACCTAGTGACACTAGAAAGAGTAAAGGCGCAATGTACAAAGAAAGCAACTGGAGTGTTCAAAACGACATGATCCAGACTTGTATACCCAGTGGTTAGAGAATCCTTCCTCACTGAAGATCTATGGACAACAGACCCAATGCTACCCAAAGTCAACGCTTCGAAAAGTCTATTAAAAACATTGAAGGAAAAAAGGGAAGACATACCTCCAGAATTTTACAGCACGGGCGCCATGATTGACTAAACATGGAGAAAAGAAAACTTCGAAATGGGGCACAGTGATCACTATAATGGCAGTCTACGGTTTCCACCATCTTATTTGCAACAACTCGTCATATCTTGAACCAAACGCAATGTGTGAGACTAACTGTGCCATCAAATATGCAAACTTACCGTAAAGAACCTTGTACCAAATCACAATATATAAAATTTCTGATTTCGTGCGTTGTTATCATTGTACTTTGAACTTATATAGCTATTTGTCTGCAGTAAACTTATTATTATTAAATAAATAAAAAAGGCATTTGCATGATAAAATTGAAAATTCGCTTCCAAATATCTAGCTTCATTCTGATTTTACGTTCATAAAACATGTGTTTTGTGAGGTTTTGCTACTTCTACGTCATAGTTTTTTAATGAGTGTGTTAACCGCTCTGGGCTTTACTCAAGAGATATGAGAGGTCTTAGCCAATGTTTTCACTGGTATCCATGCCTCAGTGACCGCCCTGATTTCGATCCGATGGGATCTACCCCAAGGAAGCCCCTTATCCATGCCACTCTTTGGTTGTTCTTGAAACCCTTACTTCGTTGTATTGCCAAGCAATTACGTGGCTGGACCTTATTGGGGGAACATTTTTCGCACTCCATTGGCACGAGGTTACGATTCGCGTTCAAAGAGCGATTCTTGAACACGAACGCCGTTCGTTTAGCCTTCTTGACCAACTGAATATCTTAGACAACTATACAGATATTTTCACTTCCCGCGATGATCGCCCGCAGACTCAAACAATTATCCAGTCAATTTCTGCGGCGACAAAAAGTCTTTCGAGTTCGGCACGCAATAATGGCCAGGTTCCGCTAGCTCAGGGGATGAGGCCTTCACGAGATTACAGTGAAGGCATCCATCCTTTTTGTAAGCGGACATTTCTTAACATGTACACAGACACCATGTTCCATTACCGTCGTTATTGGACGGAATAACCCCAAACTGCGACGTATCCGTGAATATTTTATTATTGTCATTTACTTAGGTGCTGATATCCTTTCAAAGACGCTCCTCACTACCGAAGTCTTATTATTCCGTTGGGTTCAACCGTCTTGCATCTGTTCTATTGAAATAGAGTCCCTGGCAGAATCCTGGAAAATTGTCTGGTTTTATCTTAGTCTTCCTATATTACCGATGGAGATCGCTTAGTCGTGGTTTCATTCATCGTTTGATGCCGACTGGCGACCGTCTTTTCCACATACGCCATTGTACTACAGATCAGTGTGACGATTCTCATCATATTGATACCTTACTTCACAGGCGTGTTTCTTGTGACTGGATCATTGGCTCTGGATCCGTAGACAGTTGGCTCTTCTTTCCCGAGGAGTCTAATCAGCTTTTTTGAATGAATTTCTTATTCATTCGGACGTATCCTTTTTCTTCAGATGCAAACGAATACAATTGTCTAGCTCCTGCGACATTACATTCACTATGTTGTTGAAGGACAGAACGACCCTGATCCCCATGTCATTCACCAATATCTTGCAACCGCGCATTGGCAATGGCCGTAGTCGCCAAGTTATCGAGCACTTTTTGAAAACATGATTTTTCTTAACTTCAGTCGAGAGGGTGTTGGATAAGTTGTCCTATGGTCTTTGATTCCTCCCTGTTTCTTTTGCCAGATCACGTGAAGCCTTGTTTCTGTTCACTTGTCTTCCTTATACAAATGTAAAAATATCTATAAAGAGAGAAAATAGATTGTGAGGTACTTTCCTGATTGTTCAGCATAATTTTCTCTTGCATTAGTTACACTAATCATTTGTTTCTCAAGTTGCAGCCCATATTACACTATGATTTTCAATCTGGTGGTCTGAATGTTCATGAAAGTACTAAGCTAATCTGATAATTTAAAAAAGTGCTTAGCGCGACTGACTGTCCTGCAGAGGGCCCGGGTTCGATTCCTGGTCAGGGTGGAGATTCTATTATCTCGGGAACTGGGTATTGTATTGTCCTTATCATCATTTCATCATCATCAATATGCAAGTCGCTGGAGTGGCGTCAAATAAAATTACTTGCGCTAGACGGCTGAACACCTCCAGATAGGATATACCGACCAACAATACCATATGATCATTTCACTTCATTTGTCTCGGCAATAGAATCCATCTGCAAGAACGTTCTAGAAGCTAACATCTTGCTTGCACTGCACCCAAAACCGCCCTGCGTTTCTTCATGTGGTAAGAAATGTTGCATCACATTGCATGACTTACAATGAATAAATGAATAAACAAACCTCACGAGTAAAACCTACTAGTTCGACGACACTGCGTTTAAATTTATGAAAATGTATTGAAGTATTAGTGTGTCGCTTTGGAACGTTGTACATACAGAAAGTACCAAGAGGTCATGTGACCCTCCACTGCTCATGGCAATGAAGCGCTGCGAAAGCGTCCATCAGTTGTATGGAGTTAAGGTAGTAAGATGGGTCTACATGGAGATGTGATACAATGGAAGGAAGGAGCCATCGCGTTTGGACATGCCCCGACACCATGAACGAAATGACGAAAGAAATGTCAGATGTTTAGCTGCTATAGGGCCTTGAGCGAACTCAGTGGCGAATTATGAAAATTTATGCCAGACCGGTAGTCGAACCTGGATTTCCTGTTTTACACGAGCGATCACCTTAACCGCCTCGAGTATGCGAGCACGTCTTCTGTCCGTCCAAAATCTCCACAGACTACAGACTAGCGCCCACTTACGCCCACTATCCATTATTCTATTATTATTATTAACAGTATTCCCGCAAAGATTCGGATACTGGAACATCGTAAACCCGTCAACAGCTACCAGTCCTCTACAAATGAAATGGTCCAGTTTGTTTGTGTATCAACAACAACTGTCCAACGTATCTACAAGGAATGGTGTACTTCATGCTTATACATTACAGTGCATATCTTCGGAATTTTAGTGCATCTTTCTGGACTTTCTGTGAATAATTTCATGTACACTACTGGCCATTAAAATTGCTACACCAAGGAGAAATGCAGATGATAAACATGTATTCATTGGACAAATATATTATACTAGAACTTACATGTGATTACATTTTCGCGCAATTTGGGTGCATAGATCCTGAGAAATCAGTACCCATAACAACCACCTCTGGCCGTAATAACGGCCTTGATACACCTGGGCATTGAGTCAAACAGAGCTTGGATGGCGTGTACAGGTACAGCTACCCATGCAGCTTCAACCCGATACCACAGTTCATCAGGAGTAGTGACTGGGGTATTGTGACGAGCCAGTTGCTCGGTCCGCAGCTCGTGGTTGTGTGGTAGCGTTCTCGCTTCCCGCGCCCGGGTTCCCGGGTTCGATTCCCAGCGGGGTCAGGGATTTTCTCTGCCTCGTGATGACTGGGTTTTGCGTGATGTCCTTAGGTGATTTAGGTTTAAGTAGTTCTAAGTTCTAGGGGACTGATGACCATAGATGTTAAGTCCCATAGTGCTCAGCGCCATTTGAAACAGTTGCTCGGCCACCATTGACCAGACGTTTTCAATTGGTGACACATCTGGAGAATGTATTGGCCAGGGCAGCAGTCGAACATTTTCTGCATCCAGAAAGGCCCGTATAGGATCTGCAACATGTGGTCGTGCATTATCCTGCTGAAATGTAGGGTTTCGCAGGGATCGAATGAAGGGTGGAGCCACGGGTCGTAACACATCTGAAATGTAAAGTCCACTGTTCAAAGTGCCGTCATTGCGAACACGAGATGACCGAGACGTGTAACCAATGGCACCCCATACCATCACGCCGGGTGATACGCCAGTATGGCGATGACGAATAAACGCTTCCAATGTGCGTTCACCGCGATGTCGCCAAACACGGATGTGACCGTCATGATGCTGTAAACAGAACCTGGATTCATCCGAAAAAATGACGTTTTTCTATTCGTGTACCCAGGTTCGTCGTTGAGTACACCATCGCAGGCGCTCCTGTCTGTGATGCAGCGTCAATGGTAATCGCAGCCATGGTCGCCGAACTGATAGTCCATGCTGCTGCCAACGTCGTCGAACTGTTCGTGCAGATGGTTGTTGTCTTGCAAACGTCCCCATCTGGTGATTCAGAGATCGAGACGTGGCTGCACGATCCGTTACAGCCATGCGGATAAAATGCCTGTCATGTCGACTGCTAGTGATACGAGGCCGTTGGGATTCAGCACGGCGTTCCGTATTACCCTCCTGAAACCACCGATTCCATATTCTGCTAACAGTCATTGGATCTCTATCAACGCGAGCAGCAATGTCGCGATACGATGAACCGCAATCGCGATAGGCTACAATCCGACCTTTATCAAAGTCGGAAACCAGACCAGATGTCTCGCAACATTTCTTGCAGCCGGAAAACTAAGCGCTGGCCTTTGTGTGTCTTTTACGGATTTTTGGACATTATGTGTGTTAATATGTGGGTAATCCACTTTCACAACACCATCTATGAAAAGGAGAATGTCCTAAAGAGGAAACATTTCCTAATACGATTGAGTGAAGAGCTTCTCTCACCATGGATACAAAACAGGCTACACATTCCAAGAATGTCAAATGACCTGCGCCTCACTATACAGTCTGTCCTTGGAATCGAACCCAATCTTGAGAAGATTGGTGGAAGTGCTGGAATATCATCTGCTCCGAGAACTACCTGCCACATTTGTCCGTCGAAAAAGAGAAGAATGACAACGTTTTGTGCTGTTTGTTGTAAGGCATTTCGCAAAGAGCATAGGGTATAATAATGCACTAATTGTTCGAAATAAATGTTCTCGTTGTTGTCAAAAACTATTGTTTCTGTGATTATACACTGTGATATGTATTGTTTACTAGTGATAATTAATAAGTAATAATATGTGTTACCAAATGTTGCTTACTTTTTGTTATGCCGTAAAAATTACGAGCTTTGTAACATTAGATAACTGAAGAACGTTGGTGTTCTAGGATTAAGGCACGCGTGTATGTGCAGTGAGAAAGACCTTCCAACTATCTCGTTGTCGTCGCTGGACATCCGTTGTATTGCAGATTGGCACTAACCCAAGTCTGGAAATATTTTTACGATGTGACGTATCAACGAAGTACAATGCTCCAGTTGCTTTTAAAGACTGAACACTTATCCACCACTCCTACGAAATAATGAGAGACAGGAAATCACTGTAACAGTAATAAATTAAAAACTTATCGATTCATTCATCGTGTGCGATAAAAACAGGAAGAAGCTGATCTCCGGCTTGTGTCTACATAATAAGCCTTTATCTGCTTGTAGCCCTTGAAAACGGACAAATTAACACGAAAAACAGAGTTCTTCAACATCAGTTTTCACCCTTCAGCACTGTCTATTCGTAAGGCCCACATAGTGGTATGATCCCCGATTACGACACTATCTGCGAGTATAGTTTCAAAAAATTAGAATCAGTACGAGAATACTGGCGATTATTGTAGTATTAAACAACTTATCACTTTTCGATAAAAGCTGCAGACGGTGGACGGACAAAGCTTTCTTTCATTGCCTATTTAATTTAATATTTTGATTCCTCAACACCAGTGACAGTAATATCTATATCACTCACCTTTACAGTAATACGAGAATTTAAATGTGGTAATACGCCTGGATTTGACAACCAAACGCGCATTTCACCCAGTATCTTTCTATTTGCAGCCGTGTGTGTTGCTCTTACATCTATCGTGCAACAGTCTCTCATTCTTTAGAAGTTCCTTTATTGTCGCTGTATGCCGTGGAGTGTCCTTCCTTCACGAACTGTTCTATTACACACATATCTATCAAGTGCATGGTCAGATGTTCTTTTAAACCTGGACTACAGTTTTTCTACATGCACCTCTTGTGTTAGTCTGGGAGGCAGCCCAACAGCTAATACAAAGAACATGAATCGGCATGAAATGTACCTAATGAGAGATAATTACTACTTGCAGTACTGGAATTAAAGCATGGATTCTTGTTGAAACGAAATTGGTGTCATTATCAGTCTACCTCGTAGCGTAAGAAAAATACAATGCAACGTACGAATACTGAAGTCACAAAAATGAATAATGTATACAGGATAATTTTTCTTACTCAGTCCATGGAGATTTTTTAGAAAGTCTGATTTTGCAACAAACTTGGTGCTTAACAAAAAGTCAGTTGTTCGATTATTACACACATGTATTTTATAGAAGTCAGTATTAGGTTGCACTATATCATTAATTTACCTCTAATTTTATGTCGTTGCTGATCATACAGTCCCTCCAGTAAATCTTGATGATTAACACAAATATATTTAAAGATGTCTTGCAGAATGGAAGAAATTACTGCTTCTTACGACTGCAGGCAAAAGTCATGCTTATGAACGAAATATTCTTGCGGCTATGATGACTTTTAAGTTATCTATTTTCTTGCATTTTTATACACACATAGCATTTACTACACACATTGTTGGTGCACGAGTAAAACTTATACGTCCCTTTTTATGTGAACTCTTAAACGTAAGTACTCTCAAGCGAGATTGAAACAAAAGTTGTTAAAAAATTGAATATTCTACGGACATTGCTCTTCTGTTACAAAGATAATTTTAAAAGCCTATCTTTGCTGTCTTCTGCGGCAATGTACAAATATATTATTACTAATGAGGCAAAGAAAACATTCATACAAATTAATAACGAGAGAAAATAAAAAGATATGATACTGGGAACTAGATGTTAGGTACTACACACTCTCCAAGCCAAATGTTTCGTGCTTCTTAAGCCCGGTCCACACGCAACGATCTGTCTGCGCAGACATCGGCGCAGATGTCTGTACATGCAAAAGATCGCTGCAAATGTGGTGTGTTCACAAGACACAAACCCCAATCTACTACTCGCCCGCCATCTGTCGGTGTAGAAAAGAAATATCAGTGGCAAGCGACTACGCTCCCCGAAAACGTCAAAATTTAATTCAGTTATTTTGAAAAATAGAAATGGAGGAAGTTCTGTTGTGGTCTGTGTTCACAACTTGTGTTGCAAAAAACATTCAGATCAACCGCAGGAAACAGAGAAAGCGGTCAAAATGGTGCAGACAGTGGCTGCTAAAGCGAAAGCAGCTTTGTCACGTAAATTTACTGCGAGAGTTGCAGGGCGAACCTGTTTTGTTTTACATAACCTCGTGTTCCATTTCCTCGCACATTGGCACTCCAATTTCATCTTCAATTCTACTCCTGCTTGGTCTTGGCGTTTCTTGATCACTAAGAAAGCCAAGTAGATCAAAATACCATAACGTTGGCTGGTATACTTGATCTACTCCTACACCAGATCTTCTAGATTTCTGAACTTTGGATAACTCTTTTCGGTAAAGAGTTCGCTGACAGACTAATTTACTTGACTTGCCTTCATGAACTCATCTTTCAGGAAAGCGTAAATAGCTTCACATGTGTTGGGTATTATTTCACTCAATGCTTGTTTCGATATTGCAGATGAAAATTCCAAATCATTGTAGCTCCTTCCTGTTGCTAGGAATCTTAATGTTACTGCCAGGCGTTCATGAGGAGAAATTTCCCTTCTCATACAAGTATTTTTCTCATAATATGAGGGGTTACATGCTTTAAGAGATAATTATAAGTTTCGACATCCATCCGCAAATAATTTCGCCAGTTCGCAACGAAATTATTTTTTTATTACCGTTTCTCTGTTTGCCGAGGTGCCAACTGCCCGCAATTTTTCAATTAGAGCATTGTATGCTGCTGTCTTTTTGTCTCGGTCACTATATTCTTTACTTTTAATCTTCCACAAACATGGGTGGTTTCTGTATATTTCAATGAATTCACTTACAAACTCTCGAGAACACTGACGAGTATCAGCCATTTTAATGCCCTGTGCACACAAACACTAGACTGAGCAAACAGCTGTTTCGCGCCAGATTTGCGACGATCTCCTGTCCACACGCTCCAACTTGTCTGCGCAGATGTGGTTTGAACCGACAGATTTGAGAGGTTTCGCTCAAATCTCCCAACTCCAACTTCCAGGTTTGCACACACCTCAGGTTGGTGCAAATCTTCTGTTCACACGCAACGATCTGTCTGCGCAGATGTGATGTGCGCAGACATTTGCGCAGACAGATCGTTGCGTGTGGACGGGCCTTTACTTAAACGCGATACTACTGCACCTTTATTAGTTTCCTGAACGTGTAAGTCCTTCTTTTTGTTTTAGTTAACCTTCGTACCAGTTTCAGTGTGGACATCGCAAAGAGGTCAGGTTTATTTGTAGCCTTTTCTTGGTCATCAGTCATCTGATTGGTTTGTTGCGGTCCTCGATTATCAATAGGAAATTTTCCAATCTCCGTCTTATGTCCTCCTTGCATTGTCCGTCACACGTTATTCTGCTCCCAGGGTGGCAGATTTCCTTCCGTCTAGTTTCGTTTTCCCCACTTTTGATGCTAATTTCATCACTAATTTCACTTCCGCTACTCCTCCCTCCTTTCGTCTTTCAGTTTACTCTTAATCACATTCTGTGCTCAGTAGACTGTTCATTTCCTTCAATATGTCCTACAATTATTCCTCGTTTCCACTGAGGATAGCAATGTCATCAGCGAATCTTATCGTTGATATTCTTCACCTTGATTTTTAATCCTACTCCTGAAATTATCTTTTATTTGCGTCTTTGCTTCTTCTGTGTACAGACTGAACAGTGTGAGAGAAACGCTGCGTCCTTGCCTCACATCCTTACCAATCCGAGGACTTCCTCCTTGGACTTCCGTTTATAACACTACCGCGTAATACTGAATGCCAAATATGGCTTTAACATACAGTATGTGTTACCCTCTGGGAGGAATTTAGAATTGTTTGACCGTGAGCTACCTAATGGACAGAAGGTATCGAACATGAATTTCGTGACTATGGCAATTAGTAGAAAGCAGAAAGACTTTAATTTTTTAAGTAAAGAAAACAATAAAGTTCACGTAAATGAAATACTAAACGGTCGCCAGAGTAATTAGGCATAATAATGTGGAAATATTATTCTCAATGGATTTAAATATAATGTTACAAAAGGAATTTTGATTCTTTCTCTCCTAGTAAAGCGCAATGAACACTCACAACAACCAGACGAACTGCACAGTGGATGTAAGTCGTAATCAACTGCATAGATTGGCAATCACAGAAACATAAATGATACTGTACTCCTGTTAACAGTAATTACTATTTCTACCATTAACCAATCTGGTACCCAGATGTTACCAAAGACATTTCAAAACATAAATTGAACATAAACATAGTCCTAATTTAACTAATACCCAAATAACACAAATAGTGTTAAATGACACTGTACTAAACATTTCAAGTTCACTATACTGCGGGAATGTTTCACATTTCATTAGCAAAAGCAAAATTCAATTTGACTTTCTCCTACTAGCAAAGATTAAATTTGGGGCCTTTAAGCTGTCCCTTCCTTTACAAGCAACTATGCACACCTTTCAGAGACAATTTTCATCATATTAGTGCTGACTTCCAACCCTCCTTGACATTATTTATCTTTCAATGCTTTTTAGCAATATACACTGACAACAATCTTAATTAGCTTCAGAAATAAGTTCAAGGTAACGTAAAGTTTGAAATAGGTTTAGCATTAGGTACCTTTTTCATTACTTTAGAAGCAAGTGATTTTAACTATGAACATTTATTCTCGTTAGCACAATCAAAGTAGTAGCAATTCAAAGCAAAATAAAGCTTTTTAACAAGTTTAAAATAATGTTCCTCTCTCTTTATCTGTGAAACAAATGATTTAACAAGCAACTTTTATATTCTTTAAAACTGAAACTTGGCCACATATAAATGGAAACAAGTTATTATTTCTTCATAAACAGGATACTCAGTCTTTTGCACTTTTAGGATAGGACCGTGCTTGGTATCATGAAGAGGACAGTTTCAAAGCTCAAACAAGAATTTTGCAACACTTGAATTATTATTGCAAAAGCAGACACAAGTATACTGGTTCATACTGATATACATATCTGATCTCTTAAAGTTGGTGGAGTAGTGGTGCAATAGTGGTGGCAAGCACGTGGCGGCTATCTGATCTCACCTCTGGCGGATTTATGCTCTATTTAATTCTTCTTGGCGACGTATTAATCATTTATTGAGCCATTCCAAATGCGAGAGCACCAAAACCACATCAAAGGCCAATCCATCATAAATTCGGTTTCTGAATGCCTCACTTGGCACCTGCGCTGTTGACTACACAACTGCTGGCCACTGACTGACCGACATGCTCTCTCTCTTGCCGCCCAGATTGACCGCCACTTCCACCTTTCTCGAGCTCCAAGCCCCTTCTGTAATAGAGCGGGTTCCCTACGTATTTTCTATTTCACAATACAAGATCCCTAAGTATTAACCAGTTTTCTACATACAATTTTGTTTTCACGAACAGACATATTTAATAAAGTTTCATTACTTTAGCACACTGTTAAGTTAAAACAAAATATGCATCACAATTTTCCGTTTCCCTCCAACAATTCAAGGAACTTAACACGTAAAGAATAAACCGTCAGGTGGCTTGCGAAGTATGGATGTAGATGTAGATGTTATATACACTTGATTACACTGTACGGACCACTCATAATTGATAGTAGTGCTACACGTTCTTATTGTTCCCTGTTGGTTTTTTACTCATGCTGTACACTACCCCTCTTTCCCTGTACCTTACACCTACTCTTCTGAGAATTTCTTATATTTTGTGTCATTATACGTTGTCGAAATCTTTCTGTAGCGTGATAAATTCTATGAAGCTGTACTGATTTTTCTTGACTAGTCTTCTGTTATCAAGCACAACTCCGGTATAGCCTCTCTGGGGCTTTTACCTTTCCAAAAGTCAAACTGATCGTCAACCACCAGCTCCTCAATTTTTTTCTATTTTTCTGCATATTATTCTTGTCTATTGTTTCAAACGTACGGATAATAGTGGTACCCATTAGGGAAATGGCGGCGAGGGATGGGGAAGAACACCATATGCAAGTGCTAACTTGTGCTTTTGCTGTTAACTCTGTAGATGCTTACCGAGTGGTAAATGAGAGATTCTGCCTGTCACCGTTTCTCCTTTCAGCATATAACAATGTCCTCCCTTGGTAATCTTCAGTTTCCTGGACCGTGAGACATCAGACTACTTTACCTACAACAGGGAATTCTTTTCCCCAGGTAAATGACTTGATTAGGAAAGGGAACAGCGGGAGAATTAGAGACCAGTAACAGACTGAGAATTCTATTTAAAGCCAGTATATTCTGGATTAAAAAAATTAAATGCGAGGCAGTCTTGTAGCAAAGAATGTGATTTAGCCAGCCCACAACTCTGAGCTATATGGCGAGCTGCCAGCTTGCTGCGGGTCAAGCAGATTGTATACAAAACAGGTACAGAAACAAACAAGAAACATCGGTAACTCGTCCAGTCACTAGAGAGGGTGATAATCAGAATAACAGAGATAAACCTTGGAAATTGAGAATCACATGTGAAAGCAGCCATGAGGAGCCATGTAGTACGAACACAAAGACACGGGCAGTGCGACAAAGTGCGGTCGGTGCAACAGCAATGCTGGTTGCTCGCAATGGAAATCGCGTTTTTGCACGTAATCACAGACAAAATTGCTACAATCATTCCACCATGTAAACTCTTGACTAAAACTGACTGACTTGAAACGTATTCACAACTGCGAGTATGGACAACCATCGGGGTAATGGAATGACAACAACGAAAATTTGTGCCGGACCAGTACTCGAACTCAGATTTCCCGCTTACAGCGAGCGGTCGCCTTACCATTAGACTATCCGAGCACGACTCACGGCCAGCCCTAAACTTCATGTGTCGTCAACCATTTGTCTACAACCTGCACCCGTACATTCTTTATGTATTATCACGTACAGTGGAGACGTTTTACTTGTCGGTCGCTTGCCCTGTTTCAGCGAGTAAATATGATATTGCAGCGCTTGTGTTGTTCAGAAGACTCCTCCAATAAGACAGGTCCCTGTATCCAACCTGTCTGGGATTGGCAATGCAAATAATTGCTACTGCTTTTAGCTGAGGGGGCAACTCTATCTTGCAGCGCTCAAGTTGGTGACACTGTAGTGACACCAATTCTCTGAACGTAAATGTTCCTACACATCGGCGTTGTTGTGGCTTGAATTTGAAAGTAACAGTCACCGGAACTTCCACTGATTTTCGCCATCTTGTGTCTTTTATGAATTTCATAACTGGAGATGATGAAAAACGCTCCGCCCCCACTACTTGATATTACTCTACTCAAGCAAGCAATCAGTGGTTTCAGTTGGCTGGGGAAAATTTATTTTAATGCATAAATTGGCAGATTAATTTCATTCACTTTTTAACTCGATTGTAGGCCCATGCCTACTACCTCAAAACTTGTGATTACTTAAGCAATACGAATCGACGGTTGGATACGTCATTATAATTTATTTCGATTCTCTTTCTTTGTACGGGGACTGGACTGAACAACTGCTGAGACTTCTTCACGTGCCGTAAACGTCTCCTGGTTACAAACTCAGTGTGTATGCTTGGAGATCTGGTTCTTTAGCGCACGTTGGAATAAATGATATGTTTCGTCTGTGTTCCAGAGATAATACTTGGGTTATTCCAGCGACTGGGAGAGAAGATTGAGATGACCACCCTCCCCCAGAGAGTTTGTACCAAGTTCGCAGCTGGTAGCGTTGTCCACAGAACTGATTGTTCCTCCCTGATTCTGAATCGAGTGGATGTCTTGAATCAGAGACTTGGAAGTTTCTGCGGCAAGCTAGGCTGTGACTTCCTAGGCATTACGTTGTAGGGTCGGTTCAAGCTTTCCACTCGGCTCGAACCAGGAAGCTACAATCAGTTCTGTGCATACTGCTGTAGCTTGTTAGATTGGTTGAAACTCTGTAAGCATGGCTGCTCTCCTCAATCTTCTCTGCAAGTCGCTGGAATGATCATGGAGCCCAGACGATAGGCATCGTTTATTGCAGCTCGCACCACAGTCCGCATTTGATTGCATCGTGTTCTCGTCTCCTTACATTTCTCAGGAACACAGTCTTCCGTAAATAATGCATATCAGTATTTTGCACCAGTCGTTTATTACAAAGACATTTCTCAAGTACTGGCACTTGTCAGCACGTGACTCTCTTGGAATAAGAACTACTGGATTTTTCTGAAGGCATTTCGCTTGTCTCATGTATTTTATGTAGCAGGTAAACTATTTTTTTGACGTATGTTCGCCCAGTGACCCCCAACAATTCTGCAGGAATGTTGTATACATCATATGTTATGTTTCAGCTTTAGTCTTTCAGCTCTGTTAGAGTCTTGTCGCAGCACCTCACCTCCCATCATCTCTTCTTCTTGCTCCTCTTCCCTTTCCACAATACTGTCTACAGTATTGTTCCCTGTGTATAGTCTTTCCGTATATTCCTACTACCTACCAAGCCTCCCCTTTTTTGTGTAGTACTGTCTTGCTGACTGTCCTCGATATTCATGCAATTGCTTCTCTTTGCAGCAACACTTTCTTTAATTTTTCAGTAGCGGCATCCATCTTTTCAATAGGCGAGAATGTTTCTACAGCTTTGAATTTCTTCCACAAGGTCATCCCTACTTTGCCGAACTGCATTTCCTGTCAGTCTAATTTTTGTTATTATGGTTATTAAATTTCTTCACTATGTGAAGGTGAAGACAGCGACATTGCTGAAGGATGACACAACAGAACGTGGTTGCAAACTGTAAAAGCCAAGTAAATCGATATTGTGAAAATCACAGAAGAACGGAAAGTAAGCTTGGTGATGTGTGCATTCCGAATTACAAGTCGTGAGGTACTCAAATAAGCATTTTTATTCCTATAATTTCATATCAGATTTTTTTAACGTTGTTTTAGCCAGTCTCTGTTATTGGGGTTGTTCAGTTAGTTAGTTGGTTAGTTACGTGTTCCATTGATCACTCTCACAGTAACTGTTACGATGTGGAATGTGTCATGTGCATAAGAAATGCACACATGAATCAACGTTGAAAAAAGCTTACACTTTTCATTGCCTACCCCGTTCACTGAAGTGGTATAAAATTTATATATTATACCTAGAGATTTACTTACTCTTATTCAAGAATCCATCTATGGTAGGGGTTGTCAAAGATATATGATTTAAGTTTATTTTTAAAACACTTACTGCTGTCTGTCAGACATTTTATTTCATCTGGTAATTTATCGAAAAATTTTACTGCAGCATATTTTACCCCTTTCTCTGCAAAAGATAGGTTAAGTAGAGGATAGTGTAAGTCTTTCTTTCTTCTGGTATTATAAACATGAATGTCAATGTTGTTTTTAAACTGGTCCACGTTATTGAGAACAAATTTCATTACTGAGTAAATGTACTGTGAGGCTGTTGTAAGAATTCCTAACTTTTAAACTGATGCCTACAATATACATGACTATGAGCCCCACACATTATTCTAAGCACTTTCTTTTGAGAAGTGAATACTTTTGGCCTAAGTGTTGAGTTACCCCAAAATATTATTCCGTGTGACATCACAGAGTGAAACTGAGCAAAGTATGATAGATCGTTAATTTCTATAACCCCAAAACTAGCAATTATTTTAATTGCATAAGTTGATGAACCTAGTCGCTTTAGGAGATCCAAAACAAGAATTTTCCAATTAAGATTCTCATCTACATGTACACCCAAAAACTTAGTATGCTCTATCCTGGCTACTGAGCCGGCCGGTGTGGCAGAGCGGTTCTAGGCGATACAGTCTGGAACCGCGCGACCGCTACGGTCGCAGGTTCGAATCCTGCCTCGGGCATGGATGTGTGTGATGTCCTTAGGTTAGTTAGGTTTAAGTAGTTCTATGTTCTAGGGGACTAATGACTAGGGGACTAATGACCTCAGAAGTTAAGTCCCATAGTGCTGAGGGCCATTTGAACCATTTTTGGCTACTGACTTCTGTTGATGTGTTATATTTATTGAAGGAGCTGTACTCCTTGCAGTAGAAAATTGGATGTGCCAGGGGTTTTGAAAGTTCAGAGCAAAGCCCATTTGCAGAAAACTAATCAATAACTTTTCCAAAGACATTATTTGTATAATTTTCTATTGGAGTTTCTTTTACTGGATTAATAATGATGCTTGTATCATCAGCAAACAGTGTTAGTTTAGCTTATTGTTTCAGATAAGAAGGGATGTCATTCACATATATCAAGAACAGAAGAGGACCATGATCGAACCTTGTGGAGCACCTACTGTAATTTCACCCCATTTAGATGAAATTGAAAACTTCCTTACATCAACCATACAAAGAAACTTTTTGCTTCCTGTTCTGTAGATATGACTTAAACCACACATATGCTCTTCCATTTATGTCATAGAATTGTAATTTCTGTAACATAATGTCATGGTTCACATAAGCAAATGCTTTGGATAAGACACAGAAAATTCCTATTGGTGACATTTTATTATTTAAAGACTTTAGTGTGTTGGCAGTGAAACTGTATATTGCTTTCTCAGTGGAACAGCATTTTTGAAAGCCAAACTGTGATTTACTAGGTATCCCATTACTGTTGAGGTGGCTAACCCCCTTGAGTACATTACTTTCTCGAAGATTTTTGAAAATGCTGCAAGCATGGATAATGTCTGGTAATTACTGACATCTGTCGTATCCACTTTCTCATAGAGAATATTTTAACCATAATTCCAAATTCGCGTTTTCTAATTCATCCTTAAGTGCACAAATTTTTGCCTCCTCTTCGGCGATTTTTCTGTCCTTTCTATATAACCTACACTGCCATGGAAGAACATCATTATTTACCCGCGTTTCCTCGCCGCTACGTTCGCCCCAATGAAACCATAACCTAAATCGTCACAGAACACCCCCTCCTTCAGATTTATACGGCAACCACCACACATGGTTTGATAGAAAAATTTATATAAAAATTTATACAAAAGCAGAGAATAAGTTGACAGAAGAGCACTGAAGTTTCGTAGCCTGTACTAATAATAACTAAATACTTGCGAAAGTGTTAATTAACTACCTAAACTCTGTATGACAGACACGAGTTAATTTAATGCTAAGTCTAGTCAAAAAATAAAGATCTACACTCGGCCGAAATTTACGCCTAAAATGTAAACAAAACTAACGATTATCGGTTTTTACGAAACACTTTATTTTCAATCCAAATACGCTCAGAAAACCGAAACCTTCAATAGATCGTCTAGCGAAGAAGTAAGTGCAGTAGTCTAAAATGTAATATCAACTAAATTAGCTCTTATTTCAATATCAATCACTTAACTTAGCGAGAGCTTCGTGGACGTGTGTCTGCCAGAGATATTAGACCAAGAGATGTTCTTTTAACTACTCTACAAATTTGGCGGATTATAATATCTTTATATGTTAAAGAAGATTAATTGTAAAATGAACAACACCAGTCACGATATACTCTTATTTTTCTCAATGTAGGTTCGTAGGCGTCTTATAATAGCCGCACCATCTATGAGATTCCTTATGTTCAGGACTTTGATGAAGCCTCTTAAGGACTTAAATCCATCACCAGCCACGCCAATCACCCCAAGAATCAGCGTATGACATAATTGTGACCAGTCGAACATTCTGCGCCAGTTCATTTCATTTCATCGTTTTTAATGGCATAGCCGACATTAATAGAATCGTCGGTTGACCACAAATGCATCTTCGTTTGCCCATAATAAACTCCTTAGAGAACAATGCTCGTCTGAGATTGATGTTGATAATGAGAAATGTTGCCCTTATATCACCAGCAATAGAGGAAAAGGAAAACACCACCTCAGCAATAAAGAGCAACAGTAATTGACCTGCCCCGCTCCCCGGCCTCCTAGGAATAAAAATTATGATTTTCACAAACCGATCTTGTACCTTATTCCACCACAAGGACAAACGTAACAATCAATATAACTTTGAAAAAAGCTGCAACAGATAGTGCTTATTGGCTTTAGTAGCACGCGAGTGTGTGTGTGTGTGTGTGTGTGTGTGTGTGTGTGTGTGTGTGCCGAAGAGGGGGGCGGGGGGTACATGACTACATTACAAATGGCAGCACTGTTGCCAGCTTTTAATTGTGAGGCGTAAATGGTTGCAGGCGAAGCATCAGTCTTCTATGCAGCTGCGACAACATTGAGGAGTCACGATAGAGACATACAAAATTGCCTTACGTGATTGGTTGAGGCAGACGCGCGAAGCAGCCGCCTCAAGCCCACTACAATGTCGCGGATGTTCTTTCGACGACTCTGCTACAGCGTTATGCAAACTGAAGGAAGAGGGGGACAAAGGAAAGGAAAGGAGAGGGACTGTTAATATCAGCTGCATCAGGACTTAGTGTGACATCAGCAGCGGCAACTGAAAACCTGTGCTGGACAGGGATTCAAACCTGGGGTCTCCTGCTTACTAGGCAGTCGCGTTAACCACTGCACCTCCCGGGCTCAATGCGAGGTGGAATCCAAAATTTTTGGGACTGGTGCTGCCATCTGGAAAATAGGACTAAACACTGATGTCTGTAATACTCTGTGTTTGGTGTGTGGTGATTTTGCGATAGATCCACAAACAGAACAGCGCTTGTGTATCAAATTCTGTGCGAATCTCGGGAAAAGTGCTACGGAGACCCTTGCAATGATTCAACAAGTGACTGGGGGACAGAGCATGAGCCATACGCGTGTGTTTGAGTGGCATGCTCGGTTCAGGGCCGGCCGTACAGACGTCGAAGCCCACTAGCCGCACAACGTCAAATATTGTTGCCAAGCTTCAACAATTGTTTCGTGCGAATCATCATCGAACCATTCAACACCTTGCGGATTAGGTGGGTACTGGTTATGGGACATGTCAACGAATGTTGACTGATGAATTGGGCATGTATCTTGTCGCCGCAAAAGTTGTGTCAAGGATCCTGACTGCCAATCTGAAGGCACAGCGTGTTGAAGTGTGCACGGAGCTTCGTCACACTGCATCTGATGATCCAACCTCCTTGTCACGGGTTATCACTGGCGACGAGAGCTGGATTTACTGTTATGACCCAGAGACAAAGCAACAATCGTCCCAGTGGAAGAGCCCGGGCTCTCTAAGACCCAAAAAAGCGAGACAAGTGAATAGCAAAGTGAAGAGCATGATCATCGTTTTCTTTGATACCAACGGAATTGTGCACAAAAAATTCGTCCCACCCAACCAAACAGTGAATTCCGTATACTACTGTGACGTTTTGCGAAGGCTCCATGAAAAAGTGCGGCGACGACGGCCCGATCTTTGGCGTCAAGGGAACTGGTTACTGCATCACGACAACACTCCCTGTCACACGTCCTTGCTCACCAGGACCTTTTTGCAAAAAAACAACATGGCGGTTGTACCCCATCCACCATCCTCGCCAGATTTGGCACCTTGCGACTTCGCGCTATCCCCAAAACTGAAACTCAAGTTGAAATGCCCTCGGCTCGACACTCCAGAGAGGATCAAGAAGCATCGCTGGCAGTGATAAACACCCTCAAAGAACAGGACTTCCAGAAAACGTTTGACCAGTGGCAGAAGCGCTGGGACTGGTGTGTACATGCAGATGGGAACTACTTCCAGGGTGATGGTGACCATTAGTCCAAAGGTACGGTTTTCAACAGATGGCAGCACCAGTCCCGAAAATTTTGGATAGCATCTCGTATTTATCGCAACTGTACAGACCATCTTGGTACGCCTCTGTCGACCCACATTCCCAGCTAGGACCACAACCCTGCAGTCCCTGTCCATGTACTCCATGCTCACTGGATTCATTGCTCATTGAGGCAAATCAGATATGTGAACGTGTGGTGTCTGTTCTTCCCGACATGTCCATTAAAGTTAAAATGTTCTTTCACCTTAGACTGGAACCAGCGCTCTATGGTCAGTGTCCCATAAAATTCGACGGTTTACCGTTCTAACAACTGAGCTACCGAATAACTGAGGTGTACTCAAGTAAAACGACCATTTTCGCTAGGAGTTTAATTTCGTTGAATGACGCTATCCTTCGTTGTAACAGTGGGAGAGCGTACCTCGAAGATAAGTTAAACTCACTGTGCAAGACATTTTTAATTAAGTTATGCGAAACTATGCGTCGACGTGGTGGAAATTTGCCAGTATAGTGCAGCCACATTGTACGAACCTTCTCATTCTCTGCAAGACTCAAAAACAACTTTTCAGGGCTTTTTGTAGATTTATTTACGCAACACGGTACTACACACCATTTATAGCCCATTTCCTGAAACGTAAATTCCAGAACAAGACATCACTGTGAATTAGCATTATGACAGTAGGAGCAGCGAACTAGTCAGTGACGTCAGAGGCATCACATGACTCGAATGGAGAATTTTGGAGAGCATTGGAATTATTTGAATTTCATTTCCATTTTTATAAAAGAATACTGAAATTCAAGAGAAAAAACTTGTTAGAAGCATAAATTGACATAATTAATCATTTAAGACAATTTCTAGAACACTTAAAATGCCATATTATTGAGAAAGAACAGAGAAGAGAGAAGACTACATCACGTGCTGTTGCAGTGTAATGGAATACGCAAAAAAAAAAAAAAAAAAAAAAAACTGTGATCTCTCGTATACCTCCCTCCCTGTGCTCTCAAATATCCACATTTTCCGTTCTCTGTTGTACTATGTTCCAGGGAATTACCTTCGACAATGAAATATTTTCCCAGCTTGATTTGACGACGTTGTCACGTAAAAACCATTATATTTCTTAAGACCTGAGGAAATATCTAAGCGACATCATGCAGCGATAGATGATGTCGAAGGTTGTGCTACTTATTATCTTCGCATTATTTTTCCGCAATGATCGCATTAACTTTTATAGAGGCTTACTGGTTTTGGTTATTAATAACTGTCCTCAGACCCGGTAATTGTGTAGGACTGATCAAGGTATGGTACAACGCCGACACTTTTTAACACAAGCACTTATTGATTACTGTACGCCATGCACCTAAAATGAAAAAGTTCTTACAACCACAAAAATTATAGTTGGTCAAATCATTATTTTGTAAGATGGTCATTGGTGAAAATTTATGCTACCTGAAGATTTACGTGCATTAACGGCTTAAGAATAATCTGTCGCTATATATCTATGTGGTGAGGGCGAAGCAATTCCGCTAAAAGGAAACGCGTAAGGAAAGTCTTCAAATTTATGAGCAGGCACTCAATATTTTGCTTCGCTCACCTATACATCAAAAGATTCATGTCTTTACGTATCATCTAATTTCAGATAGCGGCGAACGTGCATTAGGTGGTAGATGTAGAGCCACAATTTATTACAGTGTGAGATCTACGACACGATTTAAGAAGAGCATGTTTCTTCTGTTAAGCGGTGTCTCGCAATTACGGAAATTGCTCTTTTTTTCTTTGAAAGATTTACTGTTTCAGAAAGATATGGCAGGCTTTTTGAGATTCAACTGTTCACAAGTTACTGCTGGTAATTCCAAGTCAAAATATGACTTTTCGTCTTTGGTAACAAATATACACCGAGGTTAATATTTAACGTTTCATTGCAAACTCCTAGGAGCAAATACTGTGTCACAGATGTTGTAAAACGCTGAGTAGTGAACAACTGCGGTTTTCAAACCTGTTTGCAAGCTGATGGCTACTCTTCTTATTTCTTAAAATTCCGTGACAGGTGGAAGAGTGTGCATGAACCATTTGGACAGGTGATGCGATCAGTCTTATTCTGCTTTCAGTGAGTAGGTTATTCGCTCGTTCCGCCAGCAAAAAAGGCTGTTTTTAATATAAATTTATTTTTGACATGTAGCATACATACATTTTAGTAATAACAAATGACAAGGATTTACAAATATATCAAAGTAACATTTGATCACCTTCGTAAATACAGGGTGTTCGGAAATACCCGTTACAAACTTCTAGGTCTTGTAGAGGGGAGTGAATACATAATATTTTGAATACGAACGCATTTCTGGAAACCTACCGTTTCAGTTCTACGACGGTTGCATTTCAGATGTATAGCTATCCACTTCTGCTTGAGGAACTGAGTTGGGCATAGTGCAATGCGTTTGTCAGGTAACACTTCGAAAGGAAACATAATGAAACATCCATTTATCAAGTAAGCACATTTATTTGTATTTAAATTTAAACATTATTCCAAAACAAAAAAGAACCCAGCATACTGTACGTACTGAACTTGATGTTTAAGTGTTAACACAGACAAATGTACTTATGTGATAAATTGATGTTTCGTTAAGTTTCCTTTCGAATAGCTGTACTGCATCACACCTAATTCAGTTCCTCAATCGGAAGTGGATGAATTAAACATCTGAAGCGAAATCTCTGTAGAACGGAAACAGTACGTTTCCAGATATGGATTCCTATTCAAAATCATGTACTCACTCCCATCTACAAGTCCTAGAGTTAGTAACGAGAATTTCCGAACACCCTGTATATTTTAGGCTTACGGTCTTAAATTTGCCTTCAGACTGAAATAGTTATACGTATTCAACGCTACTACTAGATACATGTTGGCAGCTAAACACTAGTTTGGATTAAAACATTTAATTCAGTTCTTTAATTAACTTTTATGTCTTCTTGTGCCATAAACGTAGCAATGGTGTCACATACACTCCTGGTTGTATCTGCAGGAGCTGGGATAATACGTCACTAATTGATAGGACATCACATTGACACGAGGATGTCTCCAACACGCCGACTTAATGTAAGTGATTTGCGAAAGATCCATGATTGAGACGCACTTATTTTTCTTGATCCTTTGGGCTTCACGAACCATGGCTGGCTTCGTACGAATGGCTGTGTACTTGCATAACTTTTACCTTCTGTCGCTTTTAAAACTTCCGTTCCATTCGTCCTGCCACGAGATAAGCGCTTTTTGTTCAGGTTACAGGAGGTAACCTGTTTATGGGAGTTTTTGTCCATTTGTTTTCCGGTGCTAATTGAAACTCTCGCTAGTCGATTTATTTTGTCATTATATTCAGTTCCGGAGTGAGATTTAATCCAAACGATTTCTAAAATTTGACCAGTTGTCTTTGTTTGATGAAAGTGATCTACTTTGTCCAAGATGTATTTACTAGTTTCTTTGTTCCAGTTTCTGTAACTGCCTGATTTCAGAACGCTTTGCGAGTCGTTGATTGTTACTTCTATGGAGATTTTAACGGGCACTGCCTGCATAAAGCGAATGTTTCAGCTGCAAATATGGATGTATCGCATGCTAGCTGAAATTCCCTGTCTTCCGCAGTCTCTGGACAGAAGAAAGCGCTTCCTGTTTGATTTTCCATATCCATTTTTGATCCATCTATATTTGAGTATATCCTGCCCACATTTCATCCAAGTACGATGTAGGTGAAAACAACCCATTTTCTTTGACTTTGTGGAAACAATCGACAGACGTTACAGGAATATTTTGATGGTTGCTGTGATAGTCATAGAGGAACTTTGGAAGGATTTCACATCGGTGTATTTCATATTGCAGATATTTGCAGTGGTGGCACGGTTTGTAGATATGAAGCTGCTTTTTCCTCGTATGTCTGTAATTCCCTATATGAGACAGCGTTTCACACTTTTTCATCAGTGGGTGGTTAGCATGTGTCATTCTTTGTAAAAAATAGCGATCATACAGCACCGTTCTGCGAATATTTATAAAGGTATTTCTGTTCCTTCCAGTAGAAGGGCGTTAGTAGTAGAAGAAAGCTTAGCTCAAAGGTAGCTATGTAGGCCTTAGTGCTGCAGTCTGTCCAGCTGTTCTAGGTATTTTCTATTGAAGTAGACCACGCGTATAAACGTACGCTATAAGGCAAGCAGAATATTTGGGTGAGCTACCCACCATACTCCTGTCACTGATCTGATAAGGTTTAGTGCTTTTTAGTATCAACTGGCGACGCTTTTTATATGAGGTTTGCAACTCATTCTGGGATCAAATACAACGTCAAGAAACCTAGGCTAGAATTTCATTACTATTTTATGAGTGGAGAGTCTTACACTGTTCAAATAGCCTCCAACGTTTCGATGGTCTTCCATCCCATTTCGTTTCAAATTATTCTTTCTTGCGTTCTGTCTAGGTGCAAAGGCCATATTTATTTCTTTTTTATTCTGTCACCTATTCGAAAATACTCCTTACTCACCACACACAAACTATTTTACATCTATCCAGTCCACACAGACTTTCACACATTTTGAAATCACATTTCTTATGTATTTCTTGCTAAAGTGTTTTGTTATCATCACCCATGTGTCAGAGCCTAGCAGCGAAACTGGTACAGACATCACTTCAGCCAATTTCTTTCTTGTTTGACAACCTGCAACATAGTTGAGAACAAAGACAATGATCTAGGAAGTACATAATTTATTTCTTTATTCCCAGACAATGATCTATCGATTTCGGTCCATTATTACCATCTTCAGATCTCTCAGGAAAAGGGCAGCCAAACACAACTGCTGGACAGTATAGTATCGTAAGTGATGAATCATAAAATAATGTAAAGGTGCTAACTGCATCCATGCAGAAAATGATGATGATGTGATGAAACATACCTGACTTAAACATAAGAAGTCTTAAATTATCCTCATATAATTAAGTCAAATTGGCATCGTAATATGATAGAAATCAAGTTAGCTTAGTATCGTCGAACAGTTATAACAAAACAGTTCGGACCAGGCCACAGTGCCTGGAGCAACACATGTGAATAGCGTTGTTCTTCATAACAAACTGGGGTGCACATGCGAAGCAAAAACATATTTGTGACGTAACGTAGTCGGAGCTGAATCGCTGGGACCACAATTTACGCTGACAGGTACTGTCAGACTCTGAAAAAACTCAAACGGGCAATTCATAACCGGAGAAGAGGAATGTTGAGCAAGGGCGTACACATTCTCCATGACAACGCTAGCCCACACATCGCTCGGCAAACCCTTGCTCTCCTGCAACAGTTTCAGTGGAACATAATCACCCACCCACCCAATAGTTCTGAGTTGGCGCCCAGTGACTATCACCTGTTCCCTAGATTAAAAGAACATTTGGCCAGATAGCGATTCAGCTCCAATGACGAGATGAAAGAAAAGGTTCACAACTTTCTGAACAGCATGGCGGCGAGCTGGTATGACATGGGCATACAAAAACTGCCACAAGGTCTACAAAATTCAGCAACATAAATGGTGATTATGTCGAAAAATAGCTAAATTTCAAGCTGTAAACTGATCTAAACCTTTGCAGAAATAAACAGGTCTATGTACTTATAAAAAAATAGGAGACCTTACTTTTGGGATTACCCTCGTTAATAACGTAGGAAGACATTCTGATTGAAAGAAATGTGGAATGGGACTAGCACAGACTGCATTCATCGCACTGTCGCTTGGAAAAATATATGTTTGGGCTGTTTTTATTATATGAAAACAGAAACTAATGCCAGAAACCGGCTGTATTCGGAAAAACAACTGGGAACTTGCTACGAGTCTCCGTGGATGGGCAAATAAATTCAGTTGCTAGTACTACCATCACAGAACAGAAAGCAGTAGCATATCCCCACGAAACACCAGGAGTGATAGTCAGTATAATCGTGGCACTTGTAGGAAACCTTAATTTAAATCCTGATTGCATCAGGGAGCCTCTCTTAAGTGTTTATGGTTGGAGGCCTTTGAAATTTAATTATAAGAGTTGGATCAATACTTGAATCATAGAGTTTAATCTGCTAATAGTATATATTTATTTATGCATGAATCACAGATAAGAAATACCATTCTTATACAGTGACTTTATAACATAAACCATCGATCAAATTATTCGGAAAGGTAAACTATATTTGGAGTCACAAATGATGGCAGTTGACTTTAGCTTCTTTCTGTGCACCTACATCACGCTTTCTCCGACAGCCGATGAGCGTTCTGCTGTGGATGTTGTACCCAGTACGAGAATTAAACCTGAGTGTAGCGAGTTATTTAGTAACTTTTTTATTAGATTTGTTGCTAATTGTCATGGTTGATGGTGGTGGTAAGCTACAAATTGTACATAAGTAAGTGAGAGACATCATTTGTGGGATACACACTTACATCAAGCGTAAAGAACATGTATGCACGTACCTCAAGCGTCGCTCGGAATGCAATCCCTGTCCGTTCCTCTACCCGCGAGAACCGTCATCTTTCGTGGATCAGACTACAGGGTCGCCATTAGCGTATTGCTGGACGGTACTAGCTGAATTAAAGTGCATTTACTGTCCGACCGTGGTTTCATTCAAGATATTAAAAAACAGGCACGAATGTGAACTGAGTACACAACATCTATATGCACATGAGGAGAAGGATATCATCGTATCAGTATCATCTCAAAGAAATTACTCATCATTTCAAAGGCGATACATGTGTGGGTCTTAGTTAAAATTTTCCCCCGAATTTAAAATGATAAAAAAGAAAGAAGTATGCAAACACTTGCGTGAAGCGCATAATACTGTAAGAAATTAGCGGAAGGTAAAGCACGTGAATGAAACCCTCTCTCCTCAAAAAGCTGAAATCGCATTGCAGCGCGGACTTAACCTTGTCTGCAGTGAATCTGTGTGATGTCACCGTACGCTGTGCCGCTGCGAGCGCTACTGCTGGATGGCGTAGGGCACTCATCTTCTTAGTCGCGATCTCGAGAATTTTATCCAACTCCCGTGAACTGTTAAATTATAACTCTGGCAACTAGGCGTAAGACCGAAATTCAGATCTGCTTATCAAAGTCGCGGCAGTCCTGAGCATAGCGCCCAGGACGAAGTCTCCATGAGTCTACATAGAAACGCCTCCTGCTTTCCTTCAAGCCGCGGTGTCTCAGCTCGGGGCATTTTATTCGGCCAGCCACTGAAAAGGCTTAATTTTCCCTCCAGCGAGGGGACTGGAATCAGGCCCACTCTCTTGCACCACCAATTTAGATGCCAGAACGCCAATCAGAAGCATGCATTTGCACCTGGGAAAGGCTTGAAACCAGTCCTAACAGTTAGGCAAGTAGAAGTCCGCAAAGGCAATTTGGTTAGGTTAGGTTAGGTTAGGTGGCCGATGCGCAGTGACCAATTTTCGTCCAAAGCGCTGGGCGAGTTCATTTGTTTGTTTGGAAGAGGAGGTCAACACCCACTTTCGGCCAGTTCGCGACACGTTGCGATGACAGAATCGAGACGCATGCCCTGCAGTCTTTCTCACACGATTTTACAGAAAACTTTTAGTAAAAAAACAGAAATCATTTTTGCGTTGCTTATGGCTTTATATGTCAGCTTCATGATGCCCATCATGTCGCAAATGGTTGTAGCTATCGTGATGTTTCCACTGAAGTAAGACATTAAGGGAGGATGAAATGGATTTTAGTCCAAAAAATCGATTTTTCAGAAATATTATTTTCTGGATCTCCACAGTTTAATCTATGTTGTGTGTGACGTTCATCGTTATAGCAGCTTTAGAAATGCCTTCAAATCCTTAAACTGATTAACTCTGCACTAGCAGCCACTCCCATCTTTCCCAACATTTGGGAAACTGCTAGCTTCAGAGGAATTTTAGTCAGTGTGAAGGCTGTTTTCTTTCGATATCTTTGGCTGACATCTATATCTCTGGCTGGCATCTAAATCTTTACCTGAAAACTTTCTGGCATATGGTTTATTTACATTTTGACATACTAACACATATTAGTATGTGGAAGGTTGAATTTGCAAATCTTGATACGGAAGTCAAGATCTATGCATAATGGGTGGTGGAAAAACTGTGTTTCGGAAACGGAGGTTTCATGGAAATCGGTTTACGAACAAAGAAGAGGAAGCGCAAAATGAAGAACATAAGCTCTCAGCTTCAGCATCGAAACTTGGGACAGGAGAATTGTACAGGTGTGTGAATGATGTTGATATGGATTCCACTGGATTCAGACTTATTGATTTAGAGCTTCTCTGCCAGGCTATAAAGTTTTCATGTTCATGTGTTAGCTGTAAAAATATGGAATGCGTGATTCTTGTTGAAGAAAGAAGAATGGGAATAGCCTGTAATTTTAAGTTAATTTGTAAATCGTGTGGCTATAAATTTTCATTTTCCTCCTCCAAAACAAGCTAACACTGGTACCAATGAAAGCAATTTTACATTAGCGTATGCTCTGGAATGCCTTGGACAGGGCAGGGAAGAAGGTAATTTATTGTGTTGTTTTCTGAACATGCCTCCACCTTGTGCAAGGTTAAAAAAAATAAATAAAGAAATGTCTGATGCTATATGCGATACTGTCAAAGTTCCTATGAAGAAAGCAGTGGAGGAATTGGTGGAAATAAACCAAAAAGAAATATATCCTGGGGTAGATATTCATGAGAGTAAATCTCCTACAGATGTTACTGACCTGTAACTGTCTGTAGATGGGACCTGGATGAAAAGGGGTCACACATTTCTGTATGGAGTTGCATTTGTTATTGACACTGACTCAGGTAAAGTTTTAGATGTAGACATTATTGTCAGTGATGTGGACTGTCTTCCTCTTGTGTGTTCTTTGACATGATTTGTTGGTTTTGGAGGAGGAGACCAGACAGCGAGGTCATCGGTCTCATACGGATTAGGGAAGGACAGGGAAGGAAGCCGGCCGTGCCCTTCCAAAGGAACCATTCCGGCATTTGCCTGGAGCGATTTAGGGAAATCACGGAAAACCTAAATCAGGATGGCCGGACGCGGGATTGAACCGTCGTCCTCCCGAATGCGAGTCCAGTGTGCTAGCCACTGCGCCACCTCGCTTGGTATGTTCTTTGACATGTTTACTTCCTTGTAATGTATTGTAATTGGCGGGTTTCAGTCCGTACATGTGTAGTGTATTCAGTAAAAATAAAATGTGCTCAAGTGATGTGATATGCATCTCTGTGTGCTCCCTACCCTCCTCAAAAGAAGATTAACAGGTTATGGGCCCAGGATCGCCGATCTACAGCGACAGGGAGTGAAAGTGACATCTCAACAAAGAAAAGCTGTAGAAATGTTCGAACTGTTCAGAAACTGAAAACTTTTCCCTTTTGTGGATTGCGAAGAGGATTTGTAAGCGAAATTACGAAATCAGTGTGAAAGTGATAGGAGCAACTGAATTCCTCGAAAACAAGCGGAAAATTACGAACCGAAAGTCTTTCTTTACTGCACGATATATTTAAAGCACTAACAGGGCGGACAAGCGCAAAACTGAACTGGTGAGTGCAGATAATTATTAAACGCGCAAAGTTGACACTCGGTGCTCTGGCTGATGGGAGCGGCTGTAAATGGGAAATGCCTTTGCTGCCGCTACCATCACCCACCGCTCCGAGTGTCAACTTTGTTTACGCGTACAATACCGTCACTGGTCACAAAGAATTAATGGGATTCTCATAAGCAAACAGTGTTGGTGTGTTATCGGTCCTGGCATGGGAAATACACCCTCAGCGGCCGAACCGAAAGCAAATGAAAGGGGGATGGGCATTCTACTAACAACAGTAGATGATAATTCACTTGACAATGTACAAGACTGAAAAACACCGAAAGGGGTATGGGATGCGCTGAAAGAGTCCCATACACATTTTGATTTGGGGGATGGAATGCTTGCGTTAAAGGAATACGCGAACATCAAAAAGAAAGCAGATGAGTCAATGTTAGATTACCTTAAGGGGATACGGAATCGGATTTTGGGTTAAAAAATCGAATTTTTTTTTATTGGCGAATTATATTCTGCCATGTTTCCTCTTTAAAATGACGTATCATACATAGCTCTACTACAATTATAACTATTTTATTTTTATATATTTGTGAGATCGGGTATTGCGCTTTAGTTATACACGTCTCTCGTGGCTGACCATGAAGTTTTTGGCAGTACCTTTAAAGTGACATGAATTCAAATATCCCGGTTTCCAGCGACTATTTATACACTAGTTGCCCGAAAATGTTTCTCTCTGGTTTCCTCAAGTTACTCTTTGACTTTGTGGCGGGACTGTTATGTAAACAGTGTGATATAAGAAAGTAGTTGTTGTTGAGTTATTTCGTATTTAGTGCTTCATTTTTCGCAGTGAAAATGCCTAGAGCTAAAGCAAAAGTATTGAAAAAGCGTGTGAACTGGCAAAAGAAAAGAAATAATGATTCATTAGCAAAGCAAAGCAGTTCATCATCATCACTGTTGGAAAATGTGAATCCACTTATTACTGATTTGCCGAACGAACTTACACCAAATGAAAACAGTGCTTCTCATAAAAAACTAAGAGATTTGGAAGAGAAATATAATTTACTTGATAGAGGGAATGAAGTTTTTGAACTCATTGATACGAATATATTGTGTGAAGCTCTTGAAAACAGTTTGTGCTGCAAAAAATGTCATGGAAACGTTTCTCTGAAAGTAGAATCCCATGTTGGCCTGGCTGCCCAGTTTAATTTAATATGCAGTGTTTGTAAATACAGCTGTAAGTTTCCAAGTTCGGTTTCAGTAACTGTAAATAATGGATACAAGAAAACTGAACTTTATAGTGTAAATATTAGGTTAGTTTATGGATTGCGAGCAATTGGTAAGGGCAAAGCAGCTGGTGATATGCTATGTGGTGTTCTAAATCTTCCAAGTGCACCTTCAAAGTTTGAAGCTTACAATTATGTACTAGGATCTGCAGTTGAAGATGTAGCACAGAAGTCAATGCAGGTTGCTGTGGAAGAAGCAGTGGAAGAAAATGACGGCAGTCGTGACCTCACAGTGGCGTTTGATGGCACGTGGCAGAAAAGGGGCCACACCTCCAACAATGGTGTTGTAACAGCAACTAGTGTTGATACTGGCAAGGTTATTGATGTTGCAATAATGTCTAAATACTGTAGGTGCACAGGCAGGCTGAAAAATGAACACAGTGATGACTGTATTGCTAATGATTATGGTAGTAGTGGTGGCATGGAGGTTGCTGGGGTGAAGAAAATTTTTCATCGCTCTTCACAGTGGTATAATGTTCGCTATGTCAAATATCTGGGAGATGGTGACTCTAAAGCATTCAAAGAAGTTTTGGAAAGCAAACCATATGGGAACAGTGTAAATATAAGCAAACTTGAATGTATAGGACATGTGCAGAAGAGAATGGGTGCCAGGCTGAGAAGGTTAAAATCAGTTATGAAAGGGAAAAAACTAGATGATGGGAAAACCTTGGATGGCAGAGGAAGATTGACTGATTCCATAATAGACCACATTCAGAACTGCTATGGCCTTGCAATCAGGCAAAATACAGGCAATCTTGAAGAAATGAGGAGAGCTATATGGGCTTTATATTTCCACACCGCATCCACGGATGAGCATCCACAACATGGTTTGTGCCCCAAAGGTGAAAACAGCTGGTGTAAATACAATAGGGGACTAACAACACGAGAGAAATACATTCACCACCACAGTCTACCATCAGCCATCATGGCAGAAATAAAGCCCATTTTCAGAGATCTGGCTGACAGAAGTCTTCTGATGAAATGTCTTCACGGAAAAACGCAGAACCCCAATGAGTGCTTGAATAGTGTGATATGGCATCGTCTCCCAAAAACAGTGTTTGTCGGAATTAATACACTACATTTTGGTGTGTATGATGCTGTGGCAACCTTCAATCTTGGAAATATAACTAAATGCCAGGTCCTTCAAAAGTTGGGTATGTGTGTTGGTTCCCGTACGGTACGTGCTATGTTCTTTTTAGATCAGCACAGACTAAGGCATGCTGATAATATAATCAAGACATTAGTGAAAAAAGCAAGACAGGTGCAGAGGGGTGCCAAAAGAAGACTTGAAGATAATTATGAAGACTGTGAAGGGGGTATTAGCTACGGATCAGGAATGTTTTAATCTTCTTTCTCCGTTTCCCGTAAGTTTACTTTTTACTTCATCTAGGAACATTATCTCAGGTACTGGTCAACCTAGAAGTCTGAAATTTTTATGACGTAGTGACATAGGTCCCTATTACATACTGAAACAACGATTTTTTAATTACTTGATTTACAAAAGACTTAGGGGTGATAGTCTAGTAAAAAGCGATAGAAAAAATTTACTTAAAAATAAATGTACAATATCTCTGTAAGAAAATACTTTGACAATAAACTGTTGTTTCAGTATTGTTGTAACATATGAATGCACATACAGTAAAATTTTTACCTCTCTGTCTCCAGTAGTTTGTGAGAAAATGTTCCCTATAGTAGGCATATATTAACATTGCGGGGATAGGTGATTCCGTGTCCCCTTAAGAGACACAATGCACTTCTGTTAAGGGGATACGGAATCACCTATCCCCGCAATGTTAATATATGCCTACTATAGGGAACATTTTCTCACAAACTACTGGAGACAGAGAGGTAAAAATTTTACTGTATGTGCATTCATATGTTACAACAATACTGAAACAACAGTTTATTGTCAAAGTATTTTCTTACAGAGATATTGTACATTTATTTTTAAGTAAATTTTTTCCATCGCTTTTTACTAGACTATCACCCCTAAGTCTTTTGTAAATCAAGTAATTAAAAAATCGTTGTTTCAGTATGTAATAGGGACCTATGTCACTACGTCATAAAAATTTCAGACTTCTAGGTTGACCAGTACCTGAGATAATGTTCCTAGATGAAGTAAAAAGTAAACTTACGGGAAACGGAGAAAGAAGATTAAAACATTCCTGATCCGTAGCTAATACCCCCTTCACAGTCTTCATAATCATCTTCAAGTCTTCTTTTGGCACCCCTCTGCACCTGTCTTGCTTTTTTCACTAATGTCTTGATTATATTATCAGCATGCCTTAGTCTGTGCTGATCTAAAAAGAACATAGCACGTACCGTATGGGAACCAACACACATACCCAACTTTTGAAGGACCTGGCATTTAGTTATATTTCCAAGATTGAAGGTTGCCACAGCATCATACACACCAAAATGTAGTGTATTAATTCCGACAAACACTGTTTTTGGGAGACGATGCCATATCACACTATTCAAGCACTCGTTGGGGTTCTGCGTTTTTCCGTGAAGACATTTCATCAGAAGACTTCTGTCAGCCAGATCTCTGAAAATGGGCTTTATTTCTGCCATGATGGCTGATGGTAGACTGTGGTGGTGAATGTATTTCTCTCCTGTTGTTAGTCCCCTATTGTATTTACACCAGCTGTTTTCACCTTTGGGGCACAAACCATGTTGTGGATGCTCATCCGTGGATGCGGTGTGGAAATATAAAGCCCATATAGCTCTCCTCATTTCTTCAAGATTGCCTGTATTTTGCCTGATTGCAAGGCCATAGCAGTTCTGAATGTGGTCTATTATGGAATCAGTCAATCTTCCTCTGCCATCCAAGGTTTTCCCATCATCTAGTTTTTTCCCTTTCATAACTGATTTTAACCTTCTCAGCCTGGCACCCATTCTCTTCTGCACATGTCCTATACATTCAAGTTTGCTTATATTTACACTGTTCCCATATGGTTTGCTTTCCAAAACTTCTTTGAATGCTTTAGAGTCACCATCTCCCAGATATTTGACATAGCGAACATTATACCACTGTGAAGAGCGATGAAAAATTTTCTTCACCCCAGCAACCTCCATGCCACCACTACTACCATAATAATTAGCAATACAGTCATCACTGTGTTCATTTTTCAGCCTGCCTGTGCACCTACAGTATTTAGACATTATTGCAACATCAATAACCTTGCCAGTATCAACACTAGTTGCTGTTACAACACCATTGTTGGAGGTGTGGCCCCTTTTCTGCCACGTGCCATCAAACGCCACTGTGAGGTCACGACTGCCGTCATTTTCTTCCACTGCTTCTTCCACAGCAACCTGCATTGACTTCTGTGCTACATCTTCAACTGCAGATCCTAGTACATAATTGTAAGCTTCAAACTTTGAAGGTGCACTTGGAAGATTTAGAACACCACATAGCATATCACCAGCTGCTTTGCCCTTACCAATTGCTCGCAATCCATAAACTAACCTAATATTTACACTATAAAGTTCAGTTTTCTTGTATCCATTATTTACAGTTACTGAAACCGAACTTGGAAACTTACAGCTGTATTTACAAACACTGCATATTAAATTAAACTGGGCAGCCAGGCCAACATGGGATTCTACTTTCAGAGAAACGTTTCCATGACATTTTTTGCAGCACAAACTGTTTTCAAGAGCTTCACACAATATATTCGTATCAGTGAGTTCAAAAACTTCATTCCCTCTATCAAGTAAATTATATTTCTCTTCCAAATCTCTTAGTTTTTTATGAGAAGCACTGTTTTCATTTGGTGTAAGTTCGTTCGGCAAATCAGTAATAAGTGGATTCACATTTTCCAACAGTGATGATGATGAACTGCTTTGCTTTGCTAATGAATCATTATTTCTTTTCTTTTGCCAGTTCACACACTTTTTAAATACTTTTGCTTTAGCTCTAGGCATTTTCACTGCGAAAAATGAAGCACTAAATACGAAATAACTCAACAACAACTACTTTCTTATATCACACTGTTTACAAAACAGTCCCGCCACAAAGTCAAAGAGTAACTTGAGGAAACCAGAGAGAAACATTTTCGGGCAACTAGTGTATAAATAGTCGCTGGAAACCGGGATATTTGAATTCATGTCACTTTAAAGGTACTGCCAAAAAGTTCATGGTCAGCCACGAGAGACGTGTATAACTAAAGCGCAATACCCGATCTCACAAATATAAAAAAATAAAATAGTTATAATTGTAGTAGAGCTATGTATGATACGTCATTTTAAAGAGGAAACATGGCAGAATATAATACGCCAATAAAAAAAAATCGATTTTTTAACCCAAAATCCGATTCCGTATCCCCTTAAAAGTTCGCGGTTCTGTCTTGAATTATCAGACAAGCAAGCAGCTGTGCATACCTTGATGGGTGTACCTTCTGAGTACGAGACTTTTGCAAGAAGTATGCGATGTGATGAGTCGGATTTCTCATTTAAGAAGTTCAATCTTTTAGAAGAAGAAAGACGACTTACAAACATGAAATGCGTAAGTGAAGCGAGAGCATTAAAAGTTTCAGTGTTCAGAAGAGCACAACCACAATTAACGAAGCGTGGCGGAAGTATTCAAGGGGAATAGGCCACGGAAACAACCAGCATGACAGCAGTTATGAGAAAACATGTGACCGTGGTCCATGATGTTTTCATTGTCAGGAGTATGGACACATTGGAAGAGGCTGTCCGCAATTTGGCTATAATGTTTCAAATGACAAACAAGTAAACCAGAGAAAGGAAGCAGATAAACCATCCTCAAATTCTGTTGCGTTAACCACTAGCAAAAGTGCATTACTGACAGTGAAACACAATAACACAAAATTCATGCTGCAAGGGAATTAATTGCGACTTTGTTGGACACTGTTGTGTATTCACATGTGATGTACACCACGTTCTGTGAAAACAAAAGAAACGATGTGTGGATTCTGGACAGTGGAGCAACAGACCAAATGACTTACCAATGGGATAAATGCATCACTTTCACCGAACGTGAAGAATCAGTAAAGGTAGCTGGTGGTGCATATTTGTTGAGTTCTGGCTTTGGCATTGTGCTCAGATACGTGTCAGAAGAATGTGAAGGACGAACTGTCGACTTTCACAACACTTTGTACATCCCAGACATCATGTGTAATTTGATATCAGTCCCTCAGGCTTCCGATAAAGGAATGTTGGCATCATTAATGAAAAATGAAGCTCGAATAATGAAACAATGCTTGGAAATAATTGCGAAAGGACCAAGAAAAGGCAATCTGTATTACTTTTGTGAAGACAGCTCCAGCCCTTCAGTGAGTGGACGTGACCACACTGCAAATCTTAGCACTAGTCGGGAACGATTTGTGGCACCGTAAGCTAGGCCACATTCACGTCTAAAAGGCACAAAGAAATCAAATGCAGTGGAATTACTATCGAAGCATCTGATGACCAGGTAAATGAAATGTGTAGTGTGTGCATTGAAGGCAAGATGAAAGCTAAGCCTTTCCCCAAACTGATTGTAAACAGAACAAATGAACCACTATGTTTAATACACAGTGATGTAATGTGTGTGTGTGGCGTACAGTCACTTGGTGGAGCAAATTACGTTGTCATATTTACTGTTGATTACTCCAGATATGCAGTGATATATTTTTTCCTAAAAGCCAAAAGCGAAGTGTTTCAGTCATTTAAAGAATATAAAGCATATGCAGAAAATTGTCAACAGAGAAGAATACAAACATTATGTCCAGACAATAGAGACGGATATATGAGTAAAGAATTCGAAACATACTTGTTAAATGAAGGTATTCGGAAGCAGTTGACTGTCTCTGGTACACCTCAACAAAACAATGTGGCAGAACGATTCAACCAAACTCTTTCAAATATTGTACGCTGTATGTTGTTAGAGAGTGGATTGCCACAAAATTTCTGGAGTGAAGCAATAGCTACAGCAAATTACTTGCGAAATAGATGTCCAACAACAGCAAACGATGGAGGAAGTCCCTACATACATTGGCATGGACGGGAACCAAAAATTGATCGTCTGCAATTATTTTGATGTCATGCATGGGCAAAAACGAAAAACCACGTGGAAAATTTGAACCAAAAGGACAGCCTCGTGTAATGGTTGGAAACTCAGAAACCATGAAGGCCTACAGACTGTGGCATCCAACGATAGGAAATACGAGGTGTGGCTAGAAAAAAACCGGACTAGTACTGGTGAAACAATAAAACGAATGCAATAAGGCTGAAAGTCGCGTGGCCTGTCACGTGACTCTCGTTCCACCTACTGCTCGAGTTTCATCTGCCTCCTGCACTCAGTCTGCCCGTGGCGACTGTTTTAAGTAGTTGACGTTTTGTCTGTGCGTCGGAAAATGTTGAGTGTACAGAAAGAACAGCGTGTTAACATCAAATTTTGTTTCAAACTAGGAAAATCTGCAAGTGAAACGTTTGTAATGTTACAACAAGTGTACGGCGATGATTGTTTATCGCGAACACAAGTGTTTGAGTGGTTTAAACGTTTTAAAGATGGCCGCGAAGACACCAGTGATGACACTCGCACTGGCAGACCATTGTCAGCAAAAACTGATGCAAACATTGAAAAAATCGGTAAACTTCTTCGACAAGATCGCCGTTTAACAATCAGAGCAGTGTCTGAGTTAACAGGAGTTGACAAGGAAACTTGTCGAACAAGTTTACCGTTTTTTTCAATGTTTGCATCAGTTTTTGCTGACAATGGTCTGCCAGTGCGAGTGTCATCACTGGTGTCTTCGCGGCCATCTTTAAATCGTTTAAACCACTCAAACACTTGTGTTCGCGATAAACAATCATCGCCGTACACTTGTTGTAACATTACAAACGTTTCACTTGCAGATTTTCCTAGTTTGAAACAAAATTTGATGTTAACACGCTGTTCTTTCTGTACATTCAACATTTTCCGACACACAGACAAAACGTCAACTACTTAAAACAGACGCCACGGGCAGACTGAGTGCAGGAGGCAGATGAAACTCGAGCAGTAGGCGGAGCGAGAGTCACGTGACAGGCCACGCGACTTTCAGCCTTATTGCATTCGTTTTATTGTTTCACCAGTACTAGTCCGGTTTTTTCTAGCCACACCTCGTATAACTATTGCCAGAGATGTTGTATTTGATGAAAGACTGTTTCCTGCAACACTGAGCAAAAGTGTTGCAAAGGTGATTGACCTGAAGACCACAAACATCACAGATGATGAAGAGGCACTACAGAATGTGGATATTATGGACACAGTAGAAGTGCATGAATCTGAACGAAGTGAAGCTATGAAACATGTGTGCCTTCCGAAAACACTGACATTGGGAGGGGGAGTGTTGATGAGGATGAAAGTGCTGAAAGCGTTTACCCCACAACAGAGGACAATGACTGTCAACTTCAAGAATCTGAAATAAATGAAAACTAAAATGGCTAACAGACTATGAGACAAAAGAAATGAAGAAGGTATATGCAATAGAGAATGAGAGTACACCAAGAGAAAATGATCCACAAAGTGTATGGGAAGCCATATTAGATGAAGATCGATACAAATGGCAAGAAGCGATCTTAGAAGAATTGGAAAATCTACTGTGAAACCAAACCAAGACATTTGTACCACGTAACAATAACACAAAAACAATACGAACAAAATGGGTCTTCAAACGGAAATATGATGAAAATGGAAGAATTGCTAGGCACAGAGCAAGAGTGGTAGCTTTAGGAAATGATCAAAGACCAGGCATAGATTTTGACGAAAGTTACAGTCCAGTAGTAAAAATGAAAAGTATGTGACTACTGATGGTAATAGCAGTTGAACAAGATTGGGAAGTTCACAATTTAGATGCTGTTGCAGCATATTTGATGACTGACATGAGAGATGAGGTCTATGTTGGACTACCCATGGGTTTCACAGATACCACTGACAAACTAAGAAGAAAATTCAGTGGTATAGCAGATCAAGAATAACTGCACAATGGTGAGTGGATCTGAAAACTAGAAAAGTACATCTATGGGTTGCATCAATCTGGCAGGCGATGGAACAAAACACTTGACGAGTTCCTGCATAAGCAATGGATGCTGCTATCAGTAGCTGACTCATGTGTTTACTATGCTATACAACGTGAACTCATACTAACTGCATGTGTAGATGATATAATATGGTACGGAGACAAAACTGGAATAGGAAAGGTGAAAAATATCGTAAGTGCTGAATTAGAAATAACGGATCTTGAAGTTTCACGGCATGTAAAGTCAATTTGAATTACGAGGGAAGATGGCACCCTGGTTTTAGACCAGTCAGCATATGCTAAAAAGATATTACAGGAATTTCAAATGCCCGCATCTCGTGGTCGTGCGGTAGCGTTCTCGCTTCCCACGCCCGGGTTCCCGGGTTCGATTCCCGGCAGGGTCAGGGATTTTCTCTGCCTCGTGATGGCTGGGTGTTGTGTGCTGTCCTTAGGTTAGTTAGGTTTAAGTAGTTCTAAGTTCTAGGGGACTGATGACCTTAGATGTTAAGTCCCATAGTGCTCAGAGCCATTTGAACCATTTATTTTGAATTTCAAATGGAAAACTGTAAACTGGTGCAAACTCCACTCATCATCAATTTAAAGCTGCAAAATGCAACAGATGAAGACAAACTCGCTGAACATGAGGCAACAAGATGCAGGATCGCAGTTGGAAGACTTCTTTACTTGGCAACCGTTACGAAGTCAGATTTAGCATACCTAGCGACATACTTGAGCCATGAGCCAGTTCAGCAGCAATCCAAGTGAGGAAAACTGGCGTACTGTCAAACATACCATACACTATTTGTGTTACAACGAATGACGTATTCCATAAGACTCGTAAGAAAATTGTGATGTATATTGATGCAGACTGAGGAGCTGATCCAAACCAACATAAATCCTTTAGTGGATATTTGACAGTATTTGGGGATGAAACTGTAAGCTGGCGTAGCAGGAAACAGTGAACTGTTTGTTGCACTGAGTGAAACTGTAAGAGAAGCAAAGTGGATGAACAGCTTTTTTGGTGAAATTGGTGAAGATTGTTTTCTGCACCACCCCATGAAGATTTTCATCGACAATCAAGGTGCAAAGAAACTCGCTGAAAATCGTGAGGCTTCTGAAAGGACTAAACATATGGATTTGAGGATCTTCTTTGTGCAAGAGGAGGTGGAAGCCAACAACGTAAGTTTGGATACATCGCAAGTGAGAAGAATGTTGCTGACTGTTTGACAAAGGCAGTCAACAATGTGAAAACTCATCGGCTACGGACTGTCTTTCTCTTGTATGTTCTTTGACATGTTTGCTTCCTTGTAATGTACTGATATTGGTGGGATTCAGTCCATACATGTGTAGTGTGTTCAGTAAAAATAAAATGTGCTCAAGTGATGTGATGTGCATCTGTATGTGCCCTCTGGCCTCCCCACTGAAGATTAACAATTGTGTCTAAATACTGCCACCACTGTGCAACAAGGAAAATGTCCAACAATCAAGGCAGTGAGAAACTGTGGCAAGAAAAGCATGCAGTAGGTGGTTCTAGGGGCTTCATTCTGGAACTGCGTGACTGCTACGGTCGCAGGTTCGAATCCTGCCTCAGGCATGGATGTATGTGATGTCCTTAGGTTAGTTAGGTTTAAGTAGTTCTAAGTTCTAGGGGACTGATGAGCTCAGATGTTAAGTCCCATAGTCCTTAGAACCATTTGAACCATGTAGTAGGATGCTCTAAAAATTATAGTGACTCGTGTGGGGGCATGGAGGCTGCTGCAGTAGTGAGGATTTCTCCAGATCTGAGGACCAGTATGGTGTTAGATATACTAAATACCTTGGTGATGGGGACTCTTCTTCGTTCAAAGCTGTAACAGATAAAAATCCGTACAATACAACAATAGAAAAGCCAGAGTGTGTTGGCCACAAAAGAGGCTTGCTGGTAGGTTTCGTCGCTTGCTGAAAGAGAAGAAAGGTGAAGTACTTGAGGATGGAAAACCACAAGGAGGAAAAGGCAGGCTTACTTTGAAAGAAATTAATTCTCTTCAGTTATTTTATGGGAGAGCTATCAGGAAAAACACACATAATTTATTTTCCACAAACTATTCACTGACCAAACACCAATGCACAACCTGGGTCCGAAAGACAATTCGTGTATGCTCAACTACAGAAATGAGACGTATTAACTTAAACACTCATTACTAGAACCTGTTATGAATGGAATTAAGCCCACATTCAGGTTTCTCGCAAATCCTGATTTGTTGAGGAAGTGTTTTCACAGAAAGACACAAAATGCAAATGAAAGCCTCAGTAATTTAATTTGGATTAGATTCTCAAAAAGGACATTTTGCGGGCTTGGAAGTACTCAAAACAGGTGTCTACGATGCAGTTTTATGTTACAGTGACTGAAATAATGGCAGAATCGAAGTGCTGAAGAGAGTTGGTGTGTTTACAACAAAAGCATTTTATACCATTGACGAGAGCAGGGTCAAGAAAGCTAACAGATCAGTGTCTTACCTGCAAATACAGGCCAGGCAGATTCGAAGAGGAGAGAAGAGAAACTTGGAGGATGAGGAGTAGCAGTATGGAAGATTTTAAAACTGAGGTAAGCTTATTACATGTAGAAGTATGAGATGAAAATATTTGAACCTCATTTTCTCTGTTCTACATTTTTTACGTTATTAGAAGCAATTTCTCAAAAAGTATATGCGCTAATGCCTAGAAATTTTCAGGAACTGTTCGCAACGTGTTGGTGTCTCCCTGGAACTAAAAATTACGAGATCCTGCAATTACGTTCTGCTGTTATATGGTTGTATGTAGAAAAAGAGTTGATTTTGGATGTGCAAAATTAAAAACCCTGTTAATGATACGGTACAGTTTGTACCATAAATTAGTAACTTTAGTTCGGTGGTCTTATAACCTTCTCAGGACACTACAATAAACTTTTCAGATTAATTGCATGATTAGAATTTGAGTTATGGCTTTTTATAAAAAAGACAATAAAAAATTAAAAATTCAAATTTCTGGAAAAATATTAAACCTGCATATTTGATTATATTTTGCCATTAAAACACAGCTCTTTTGCTTTACACATGCAAAATTTTAGATTTGTACATTAATAAATATGGCTGTACGCTAATGATTTTTTAAATAAATGTTTACATTTTCCGTTACATCCCCCCTTAAGTGAAATTCGAAAAATTTTGCAATGAAAAGTAGGAGTCGGTGTAATTTTGCGTTTGGTGCATATTACACAATATGTTGCTCTGTTTGAAGTTTAGCTAACGCACTGAATTTTTCTTTAAACTTGGGTGGAGATCCCTATCTGTCACCAGTCTCAAGACAATTCATCCTCTGTCGCACACTCATTTACGATCACACCCGCCAACGATAAGGCCAGAACGAAATATGCAAGACATTCCTCATGTTTCATAAACGGTTTGAGATATTGAAAAGATATTTTGGCAGACGATAGCACACAAAGAGAAGAGGGTATTTTGTCATATGTTTATTATGCGAAAGTTCATTATCTACCGTGTTATTCCACAAACTACAGACGTTTTAGATTAAAGAATGTAATTTATAAGGGCCATCAATAGCTGGTGAAACGAGAAATCTTGTGTGTGTTTGAGTAAGTAGTGAAGGATTTACACATTTATTTTTGTAGGCCTACTGAGGGTCTGCTTTTTCATAGTATATTGACCTTATTTTTCCTCACAAGGGAACCTCCCCATCGCACCCCCCTCAGATTTAGTTATAAGTTGGCACAGTGGATAGGCCTTGAAAAACTGAACACAGATCAATCGAGAAAACAGGAAGAAGTTGTGTGGAACTATGAAAAAAATAAGCAAAATATACAAACTGAGTAGTCCATGCGCAAGATGGCAACATCAAGGACAATGTGAGCTCAAGAGCGCCGTGGTTGGCGTGAGCAGCTGCGGAACGAGAGGTCCTTGGTTCAAGTCTTCCCTCGAGTGAAAAGTTTACTTTTTTTCATTTTCAGAAAGTTATGATCCGTCCGTTCGTTGACTGACGTCTCTGTTCACTGTAATTAGTTTAGTGTCTGTGTTTTGCGACCGCACCGCAAAACCGTGAGATTTCTTACATTTCGGAAAACATTCATTGACCTAATTATTGAAGTCGCGAGCTATATTTGCTGGATCCATATTGCCCACGGGACCTAATTATTGAAGTCGCGAGCTATATTTGCTGGATCCATATTGCCCACGGAATACATCTCACGTATTTAATGCACTCTCGTCCAAAGTAGCGAACAGTCAACTGCCAGCCAGGGAGCCTCATTAGCAGGAATACTCTCTCTTCCGTGCGCTGTAGTCGACTGACGTGTGTTTCGATGTTTGTTTAGGTGTAGCGTCCCCATACTACGGCGCAGTTACCTCGCATCGGACGGACGGACGGACAGATAATAATTGTCTGAAAATAAAAAATTAAACTTTTCACTCCAGGGAAGACTTGAACCAAGGACCTCTCCTGCCACAGCTGCTCGCGCTAACCACGGGACCACGGGCGCTCCTGCGCTCTCACACTCCTTGATGTTGCCTATCTTGCGCATGGACTACTCAGTTTCTATATTTTGCTTATTTTTTTCATAGTACCACACAACTTCTTCCTGTTTTCTCGACTGATCTGTGTTCAGTTTTTCAAGGCCTATCCACTGTGCCAACTTATAGCTAAATCTGAGGGGGGTGCGATGGGGAGGTTCCCTTGTCAGTTCCTCACACAATAAAATTAATGAACCACTGTTTCAGAATTCTCCCGCAGTTGTATCTGTACAACATGTTAGTGAGGTGACATTGTGTAAACTCCACTGTGTTTTGGCAAAGGAAGAAAATTTTAACGTGTCTACAAGAGAAATGTAGATTTTACTCAAAATTCACCACTGAAGTGGCTCTGTTAAGTTACAAGTGGTTGACAGGCTACGCGAAAATAAATCGCTATTTTTGTTACATTTCCATCGGAATTCTTCTTGCTAAGCAAAGCAGCTGTGACAGTGCGTGTGCTTCGGTTTAAAATGGCACTTCCCCTCCAACACTTGGCATTTCTCCTACAGTGCCTGCTCACAACACCCGCCATCACTGTTCTCCCCACACGTACCTTGCTGACTGCACACCTTCTGGCCTTGGGGTTCTACGTGCACTATATTGTGCCATTTCTTGTGAATTTTGGCATTTTTCAGACTGTCCTTCACATGAAAACCGAAGTGAAAATATTGTCGGATGCAGCTGTGGCAATATATTACCATTTTGGAATGCCGTCCATCACTTTAATTATTTACATTTCTTGCGTGTAAGCCATCAAGCTGATAACTTTTACAAGCATCACACATTGGTTGCGTAGATTAATACAGATAATACATACAGTAGTGGTACATACATCCTCCTTAATATTCTAATTACATTACATGTTACAACAGAGAGCAAGTAGATTAGAATTCACTGATTGAATATAAACATTTATTTTCTAAGAACGTTTTGAAATCCCTGTAGAACAGTTTTGGTTCACAGATTTTCAAACCATGAGGCAGCTTGTTGAAGCATACCTGCCCATTAATATCAGAAGTATTGTCAGTTTTTTTGAAGTTTGTCCTCTGCCTGAAGTAGCTACCCTTACTTGTAGACCGAGTGAGGTGGCACAGTGGTTATCACACTGAACTCAAATTCGGGAGGACGACAGGTCAATCCCGCATCCGGCCATCTTGATTTAGATTTTCTGTGTTCAGGCAAATGCCGGAATGGTTCCATTGGAAGGGCACAACCGGCTTCCTTCGCCATCCTTCCCTAATCCGATGATACAAATGACATCGCTGTTTGGTCTTCTCCACCAAATCAACCCAACCTTTCTTCTTGTATCATAATTATATGAATCACTGTCACTGCACTTGATTTGCTTTGTTTCTACTATTCAGAAAAAATACAATAAGTTTATACAAATACAAAGAATATACTGTTCAATATTTATGTTGGACAAAGGTTTCACGACAGGACTCACAGGACTTTAGTCCGTGCATTAAGCTAATGGCTCTTTTCTGTAATACTAATATTCTATTCACAACAACAAAAGTAATCAATTATTGATAATAAAATGTAATGTAATGAGTCCCCAACAATCGGTCTTTTGTTCTCATCCCATCCGATAAGTCTCCCCTGACCCGAGGTTCTTGGTAACTTTTATAAAAGGTACCCCTTTCCCTAAACCTATCCAGTCCTTTTCCTTCACTCCTCTTCCTTCCCCTTCTGCCAGAAGAAGGAGCCAGTGGCTCCAAAAGCTTGTAAAAGTTAAATGCTTTTGTGTGTGTGTTCCCCTGCTGTTGCTTGGCAAGTAGATCTTTTTATCTATCCATTTACATAATATTCCATTCAGGTGCAGGTCTGCCACACAACCCCACAGCACAATACCATAATTAAGAAGTGGATTAACTATTCCATAGTAAACAATTTTTAGTATTTGACTTGGTACTATTTCTGCCAGCTGATCTATCAGATATAAGCTACTGCTGATTTTCTCACATACTGAAATAATGTGTCTATCCAGTGGCGATTTTTGTGTGGGTGAACAACAAGAAATTTAATGTCATCTGTTTCGGCTGATGTAATACCACAAATATTATTTATTTCAGCTTCATGAGAACCAGATGTTTTAGATTTATTTCACGAAACTCTAAATTCAAAACATCCACAACTGACACCATATTGGAGACGACGAAACAGTAGTTTCAGCAAGTGGGTGCCTGGACTAGCCTGGACTAAGGCTTCCAAGGAAAAGAAAAAAAGTTATCATTTGTCATACCTACACGTGGGTACAACTAAAGGAAATTAAGATGGGTATTACCAAATCTACTGGTACACTGCAGGGTCATGGGGCTAAAAGATAGTCCTTAGCACAAATTCCATCACATATAACATAAAACACAATCGACATGAGGTTATAAACCATCTACTGCCTACATTAAAAGATAAAACAACAAAAAGGAAAAAACACAACATAGACTGCTCTATAGTTAAGGCTCATTACAATTAAGCTTTTTCACTGTACTGCACTCGAATCACATAAGAGCAAAATGAGGGATTGTCTCTAAGATCCACTGTAAAAATTGGCATTTCTTCTATAACCAGCATAGATGATGGACATGAGGGGAAGGAGGTTTTGTTGATGAGGCTTGCTTGAAGAACATATACATCAGTCCAACAAGACAAACTCCCACATATCTGGATATTCTCTCTCCACTGCCTTCCACCACTCCATTTATTGACTACCCCCAGTGCCTGATAGTCTAGGCTTGGTCTGCAAACCTATGTCAAGCATTCTCCGACAGCCAGTAAGCATTATGAGCGCTCTGCTTTGAATGCTGTAGTTAATGTGAGCATTAAATGTGAGTATAGTAAGTTCTATAGTGAATTTTTATTCTGTTTGTTATGAGTTGTCATCGCTGATGGTGGTGATAAGTGATACATTCCACATAAGCAAGCAAAAGACATCATTTTCAGGATAAATTCTTTCCTGAAGTGGAAAACATGCGCAACTGTCGCTGTAATCGTCACCAATGCAGTCCTCATCCGTACCTCAACATGTGCGAACCACCATCGATCATAGATCGGACTATAGTTCCATTTATGTCCGCCCCAGTAGCTGAGTGGTCAGCGTGACGGATTGCCGTCCTCTGGGCCTGGGTTCGATTCCCGGCTGGGTCGGAGATTTTCTCCGCTCAGGGACTGGGTGTTGTGTTGTGTTCATCATCATTTCATCCCCATCCGGCGTGCAGGTCGCCCAATGTGGCGCTGAATGTAATAAGACCTGCGATATGGCGGCCGGACCTGCCCCGCGAGGGGCCTCCCGGCCAATGACGCCAAACGCTCATTTCCATCAGTTCCATTTATAAACAATGTTCATGAGAAGTCAGACAATGTAATTTCATCTTTTGATAGAAGTACACCTTGGCCAAGTTCATAGCTTCCAATAACATAAAGAGTTCATGACTGTGTAATGATTATCCATTTCTAACAAATGTTCTCTCATCTCTTTGTGACATAAAGTTCCCTTTATCTCACCTCAATGATACCAAGTGGTTTTCTCCATTCTCAACAATGCTGCAATGAGGGGTCATCAGCCAGTTTTGTGTCTTACTCATGCACGGACCAAGCACACAGCCTCAGACAATGGGTTGGACGGACATGCAACTGCGAGTGACACTTTGACGGAAGTCATCACCGGTCACATGTAAGAGCATCATGGTTGATGTCAGAAAATCTCAGTTGCTGGGTGATCAGCTGATGTGACCTCCAATTCTGACAAGCCACAGGGCAGTTATGGAGGGAGCTGGCGTCAACTGTTTACGCAGTTAGGTGTCTGGCTGGTGGCAAAGGGTTGGAGGTGAACACAAACGGAGTTGGGCAAGATCTCGCACCTCGCTGGCTCTGATGGGAATGTCCCATTAAGTTAAGCCTCACAGGACAATGGAACAATGCCCAAGGAAATGTAGGTCATTCTTCAGCCACAGACTGTGCCCCATCTTCCACTTCAGAAAAACAAATTAAAGTTCAAGAAGAAGAAATAAAACCTTTAAGGTTTGCCAATGACATTGTAATTCTATCAGAGTCAGAAAAGGACTTGGAAAGCAGTTGAATGGAATGAACAGTGTCCTGAAAGGTGGATACAAGATGAGTATCGACAAAACAAAAATGAAGATAATGGAATGTAGTCAATTTAATTCAGGTGATGCTCAGGGATTTAGATTAGGAAACTATATTCGGACCACCCTCTCCTGCAACGAATTCAACAGTCCCTTCAATCGTTAGCTGATACCGGTGCTTGTGTCCCTTTTTTGTAGATTCCTGGCCACGTTGGTGTGCCTGGGAACTAAGCTGCTGATGCTGCGGCCAAGGATGCTGTCATCCTGCCTCGCTCAGCTTCCTTTTGTGTCCCATCAACTGATGTTAGTGGGGTTCTTTGTCGGCGCGTTGCATCAATGTGGCATGAGGCTTGGTCCTCCCTCCATGAAAATAAGCTTAGGGCCATCAAACTGATCCAGATGGCTTGGACGACATCCTCACGCCCTTCCCGGCGAGAGGAGGTCATTTTGGCCAGGTTGCAGATTGGGCATTGCCGATGTAGCCACCACTACCTGTTGTCTGGTGACCCCACCCCGCAGTGCCCCTGCGGTCATCCATTGATGGTGCGCCATGTTTTATTGTTCTGTCCCCATTTTATTCACTCTCGTGTTGTCCTATGTCACACCGACGGACCTGTCCAAAAAGATCTAACTCTTTCATTTTGTTTCTCTGCATCTTTGTAAGTACTTTCTGATGTTGCCCCTTGTGTTTTTCTATGCTATTAGTGCACTAACGTTTGTGACTGGGTGCTAATGACCTTAGTAGTTGAGCACCCTAAACAGAAAAAAAAGACTCTTAAAGTAGTAGGTGAGTTTTGGTGTATGGTCAGCAAAATAAGTGGTGATGGCCAAAGTAGAGAGGATACAAAATGTAGACTGGCAATGGCAGGAAAAGTTCCTCTAAAGAAGAGAAATTTGTTAACATTAAATATTGGTTCAATTGTTAGGAATTCATTTCTTAAAGTATTTGTATGGATTGCAGCCATGTGTGGAAGTGAAACATGGATGATAAATAGTTTAGGCAAGAAGAGAATAGAAACTTTTAAAATGTGGTGATACAGAAGAATTCTGAAGATTAGATAGGTAGATCACAAAACTAATGAGGAGGTACTGAACAGAATTGAGCAGAAAAGAAATTTGTCACACAACCTGACTAGGAAAAGGGATCAGTTGATAGGACACATTTTGAGACATCAAGGGATCCCCAATTAAGTATTGGATGGCAGTGTGTGTGTATGTGGGGCTAAGGGGAGGGGGTGGGGGGGGGGGGGTGGGGACTAGGAACTGCAGAGTGCAGAGGGAGACCAAGAGATTGATACAGTAAGCAGATTCAGAAGGATGAACTGAAATGAAATGATGGTATGGCATTGATGGTAAGGAGTTCCCATCTGGGGAATTATGCCCACCAAGTTGCAAGTCTTTTCAGTTGAAGACATGTTGCATGACTTGTGTGTTGATGATGATGAGGACAACACACCACCCAGTCCCTAAGCAAAAATCTCTGAGCTGGCCAGAAATCGAACCTTGGCCCACTGGCAGACAGACATGCTCACCACACAGCTAAGAGGGTGCACAGAAGAAAGTAAGTTGCAGTAGTTATTCAGAGATGAAGAGGCTTGCACAGGATGCGGTAGCATGGAGTGTTGCATCAAACTAGTCTTTGAACTGAAGATCACAACAACAACAATAACAGATAAAAACTAATTATAACACCATTTATCTCTATTGGCATCCGTTGAGTTATTTTTCTATTTATGTTATTGAGGTGGACAGAGGGATAAGGCCTTGCACAGGGCAAAAAGAGCAGAAACTCATACTACACCACAAATTGCCTCAATTATCCATGCTCCCAAAACTACTACATTATTAATCCCAATAATTCTTTTCTGTGTCTGCAGACACAGTTATGGATCATGCATCCTAACAATCTACTATTTCAACTACAGACAATACTCTCCTGCTGCATGCTGTCTAGTGTACATCCACCATTTCCTTAACAAAAACTACATGAACATTTAGCATGCCATTTTATACAAATACTCCACTCATCTCTATAAGGTCAGTCTGTCCAAGTGATATCACACCATCTGCACATCTTCACTTCATTGTCCTCACATTTGTGATTGACATCACTCTTGGACTAAATTTGAGAAACTTCAAATTATTACATACCCAATTACACAAATATGAGAAGACATTTCATCCTCGCCTATGTGGCAGTGATTCAGTAATCATCTGCCATTCATGTTCATCTGGAACATGATATACTCATACATACACACCAGTGAGTCAGTCATGACTGTATCACCTCTTCCATACTTCTCGGTCGTACTGTATCACCTCTTCCATACTTTTCGGTCATACTTTCTCCTCTATCCGAACCATATGACCCCAAGATCAACTGAGGTGGTCTGAGTGATCTGATCTTTTCATCTCTCCCTTCTCTTTTACCTGTTGGTCAAGAGATGATTAAACACAAAAATAATAAAATAACTTGACCCTCTTCTCTTATCTACGCCATTCATTAAACGCATGGGGTGTGGTTCACAATTCCATCTTACCTCATATTATGGATACTCTGGTCCTCTTATTGTCATGCACTGCAGTTAGAGGACACCACCATGAGGTCTTCATAACAGCTAAATAACCAATTCACTTCTCAAAAAGATCCATTATAGCCACAAGTGTTCATACTGTACAGCTCCTATTGCCCAAGCATACCTCTGCTCAGCTTAATAACTTAACAGGCCATAGGCTCAATGCTTCCTTTGTGTCTAGCCACTGAATCCTCAAAGCTCTTCAACAGAATCATCTGTGGCTTCAAAACTCTTATTGCCTCTCAAAATGCACTCTGTCCCAATTGTAAACCTAATGCATAAGCACCTACCAGAATTAGTTAATTAGTTGGTTGCATGTTCCACTGATCAGTCGCATGGTACGGTAGCCATTAAGATGTGGATTATATATATATATCCACATGGGAAAAATACACCTAAAAACAAAGATGATGTGACTTACGAAACGAAAGCACGGCACGTCGATAGACACACAAACAAACACAAACATACACACAAAATTCAAGCTTTCGCAACAAACTGTTGCCTCATCAGGAAAGAGGGAAGGAGAGGGAAAGACGAAAGGATGTGGGTTTTAAGGGAGAGGGTAAGGAGTCATTCCAATCCCGGGAGCGGAAAGACTTACCTTAGGGGGAAAAAAGGACGGGTCTGTGTCTGTATATGTGTGGATGGATATGTGTGTGTGTGCGAGTGTATACCCGTCCTTTTTTCCCCCTAAGGTAAGTCTTTCCACTCCCGGGATTGGAATGACTCCTTACCCTCTCCCTTAAAACCCACATCCTTTTGTCTTTCCCTCTCCTTCCTTCTTTCCTGATGAGGCAACAGTTTGTTGCGAAAGCTTGAATTTTGTGTGTATGTTTGTGTTTGTTTGTGTGTCTGTCGACCTCCCAGCACTTTCATTTGGTAAGTCACATCATCTGGTTGGCCTGCTAGATGGCGCTGCTCATAGGTCAAATGGATATCAACTGCGTTTTTTAAAATAGGAACCCCTATTTTTTATTACATATTCGTGTAGTAAGTAAAGAAATATGAATCTTTTAGTTAAGTCACTTTTTTTGCTTTGTGATAGATGGCGCTGTAGTACCTAGTCATAAACATATGTCTCACAATTTTAGACGAACAGTTGGTAACAGGTAGGTTTTTTTAAATTAAAATACAGAACGTAGGTACATTTGAACACTTTTTTTTCGGTTGTTGCAATGTGATATATGTACCTTTGTGAACTAATCATCTCTGAGAAAGCATGATGTTACAGCGGGATTACCTGTAAATACCATATTAATGTAATAAATCCTCAAAATGATTTCCATCAACCTCAAATGCATTTGGCAATACGTATAATGACATTCCTCTCAACAGTGAGTAGTTCACCTTCCGTAATGTTCGCACATGCATTGACAATGTGCTGACGCATGTTGTCAGGCGTTGTTGGTGGATCATGATAGCAAATATCCTTCAACTTTCCCCACAGAAAGGAATCCAGGGATGTTAGATCCGGTGAATGTATGGTGCTTCGACGACCAATCCACCTGCCATGAAATATGCTATTCAATACCACTTCAACCGCACATGTGCTATGTGCCAGACATCCATCATGTTGGAAGTACATTGCCATCCAGTCATGCAGTGAAACATCTTGTAGTAACATCGCTGAACATTACGTAGGAAATCAGCATACATTGCACCATTTAGATTGCCATCGATAAAATGGGGGCCAATTATCCTTCCTCCCATAATGCTGCACCATACCTTAACCAGCCAAGCCATCATGGATTTTCCGTTGCCCAGTAGTGCATATTATGCCGGTTTATGTAACTGCTGTTGGTGAATGACGCTTCGTCGCTAAATAGAATGCATGCAAAAAATCTGTCATCATCCTGTAATTTCTCTTGTGTCCAGTGGCAGAACTGTACATTACATTCAAAGTTGTCGCCATGCAATTCGTGGTGCATAGAAATGTTGATGTAGCGTTCTCAACACTGACATTTTTGAGATTCCCGATTCTCGCGCAATTTGCTACTGATGTGCAGATTAGCCATGACAGCAGCTAAAACACCTACTTGGGCATCATCATTTGTTGAAGGTTGTGGTTGATGTTTTACATGTGGCTGAACACTTCCTGTTTTCTTAAATAACGTAACTATCCAGCGAACAGTCCGGACACTTGGATGATGTCGTCCAGGATACCGAGCAGCATAGCACATGCCAGTTGGGCATTTTGATCACAATAGCCATACATCAACACGATATTGACCTTTTCTGCAATTGGTAAATGGTCCATTTTAACACGGGTAATGTATCACAAAGCAAATACCGTCCACACTGGTGGAATCTTACGTGATACCATGTACTTATACGTTTGTGACTATCGCAGTGCCACCTATCACGAAGCGAAAAAAGTTGTCCAACTAAAACATTCATATTTCTTTACATACTACATGAATATGTAATAAAAATGGAGGTTCCTATTTTAAAAAATGCATTTGATACCTGTTTGACCTATGGCAGCGCCATCTAGAAGGCTAACCATAGCGCCATCTGGTTTCCCCCTTCAAGCTAGACGAGTTTCATTCTTTGTAGTTTTTTCGTTTGATGCTTATTTCATGAGATATTTGGCCCGATCACTATCAATAGACCACCCTGTATATATGGCACAAAATGAATATACTATATTTATAGATTTATTTATTCCTATTCAAGAATTCATCTACGGTATAGAGGGAGTTGTCAAGGAGATATGATTTCAATTTATTTTTGTAGCTATTACTGCTGTCTGTCAGACATTTTATTCCATCTGGTAATTTGTCAAAAATTTTTATAGCAGCATATTTTACCCCTTTCTGTGCCAAAGATAGGTTGAGTAAAGGATAGTGTAAGTCTTTCTTTTTTCTGGTATTATAATCATGAATGTCACTGTTGTTTTTAAACTGGCCCATGTTGTTGAGAACAAATTTTGTTAGTGAGTAAATGTACTGTGAGGCTGTTGTAATAATTCCCAATCTTTTAAAAAGATGCCTACAAGATGTGTCACTATGAAACCCCACACATTATTCTAACCACTTTCTTTTGAGAAGTGAATGCTTTTTGTCTAAATGTTGAGTTACCCCAAAATATTATTTTGTATGACATCAGAGAGTGAAAGTACGTTAGCTTACTAATTTCTATATCCTCAGAATTGGCAATTATTCTGACTGCAAAATTTGCTGAACCTAGTTGCTTTAGAAGATCCAAAATATGAATTTTCCAATTAAGATTCTCATCTATATGTACACCCAAAAACTTAGTATGCTCTACCCTGTCTACTGACTTCTGTTGATGTGTTATATTTATTGAAGGAACTGTACATTTTGCAGCAGAAAAGTGAATGTACTGTGTTTTTCAAAGTTTAGAGCAAGCCCATTTGCAGACAGCCACTTAATGACTTTTCCAAAGACCTTATTTGTATCACTTTCACCCCAGTTAGATGAAGTGGCAAACTTATTTAAATCACTTGACCCATATAAGGAAACTTTTTTGCTTCCTGTTCTGTAGGTATGACTTAAACCACTCATATGCTATTCCATTTATACCATAGAATTGTAATTTCTGTAACATAATGTCATGGTTCACACAATCAAATGCTTTGGATAAGTCACAGAAAATTCCTATTGCTGACATTTTATTATTTAAAGACTCTATTTTGTTGGCAGTGAAATTGTATATTGCTTTCTCAGCGGAACAGCATTTTTGAAAGCCAAACTGTGATTTACTAAGTATCCCATTACTGCTGAGATGGCTAACCACTCTTGAATACATTACTTTCTCGAAGATTTTTGAAAATGCTGTAAGCAAGAATACTGGTTGATAATTATTGACATCTATGGTGTCCCCCTTTTTGTAGAGAGGCCTGACAATGGCGTATTTTAACTTGTCTAGGAAAATACCTTCAGTTAGTGATGCGTTGCGTATGTGACTCACAACATCAACTGTAATTGCTCCACATTGTTTTAATATCTTATTAGAGATGTCAGCTACTCCAACATAACATTTATTTTTCAAAGATTTAATAATTTTACTTATTTCACAAGAGGTTGTTAGGTGAAACTTAATCTGACTAAATTTTTTCAAAACAGACTCTTCCATGTACTGCCTGGCTTTTTTCCTTTGAACTGTTCTCACCAATTTTTTCTCCTACACTTAAGAAATGGTTGTTAAGTACATTATCTACTTGTGTACTGTTGGTTAGGATGGTCTTGTTCTCTTTAATAGTAATTCTACCTTCCCCAGTGGTTACTTTTTCTGTCTCCCATTCCATATTGATTTGATTTTATTCCTTCTTGTCACTTCAATAAGATGTTCTCTTATGTTTTATTCCTTCTTGTCACTTCAATAAGATGTTCTCTTATGTGGCTCAATAAGTTTGACTCACTAATAAAGAAAAACCATAAGAAAAATCTATCCTGCACAGTGCGTTTCAAGTGTCCATACAAAGATCCAAATATTATGTAAAGATGATATACACAAATTATTTTCCCACTGAACAACACAAAGCTTATTACATCTAAATGACATTTGTTTATACACACTGGCAATGAATGTATGGGGTTAATTATTATTAACTATAAATACTCGGGAAGGAGTAGTCAACAACTCTCTGGGTGTTCAGCTATAGACTACTCCATGAACTTTTAACAGTCTGTCTGCGATGACCTTTAGCGTTAATTATATTTCTCATATGAAGGTGGGACAATGCATTAAAGAATATTGCTGAGTGGCCAGGTGAAGCTACAAGAAAGGGATTTTTCATGTGCTGATGTGTATTAAAATATGTTCTTACAGAAATTTTGTAATGACACCACGAAGTATTCAAAAGCGCTGGGGAATAGAAAAATAGCTAGTCTAGACTACATGAGCAACATTCCTGATTGACTGACAACATATTGTGCCAGGCCAAAATTTTGTTCAGTTTAATTGTTGTGGCTTGGCAAGACAGCCAAGCCACTATGAGGAAGCCGATTTGCACGTGTTTACGCTCACGCAGGCTGGCGTGAGGTCTGAAACAGGTAAAGTAATTGAGACTAGCAAATAAAGTATGTAGCTGTTGGAATACTTAACTTTAATCCATAATTGGTGAACATTGCTCTTGACAGTACATGTTTTACAGCATCAATAGCAACTGATAATGGCGCCTTGCTAGGTCGTAGCAAATAACGTAGCTGAAGGCTATGCTAACTATCGTCTCGGCAAATGAGAGCATAATTTGTCAGTGAACCATCGCTAACAAAGTCGGCTGTACAACTGGGGTGAATGCTAGGAAGTCTCTAGACCTGCCGTGTGGCGGCGCTCGGTCTGCAATCACTGATAGTGGCGACACGCGGGTCCGACGTATACTAACGGACCACGGCCGATTTAAAGGCTACCACCTAGCAAGTGTGGTGTCTGGCAGTGACACCACATTAATGCTGAATTTGACTTGAAGTATTTAATAGATATTGAGGGAATATATGGTGCATAGCATGTGATATTTACATTGAGAATATATGTAATGTGCATTACAGCAGTTTATTGGTTGTTATTTGTAGTTTGAAGAATATTTGTATGTTAATCAGGAACTGTGAGTCTTAATGCTAATTCATTTTGTTCTGATGTGAAAACATCCTCATGAAATAGTGCAGAACATTTACTCTTTCAAAAATCTAGGATCTCAGAGAGATATGGAACTTAAGATTTTGCGTGTAGGGAGGTACTTTAACTATAATGCAGTCAGATCATTTTATTTAGGTCAATCAGTCTAATAAACTGTTACATGTGGCTTTGGAGATTTAATATTAGGACCCTACTGTGGGAGTTCTCACCTGAGACAAGGACTTAATAGTTCAGAAGGGCTTAGGATCAGGACTGTTGGAGCAACAAAATAGTTATAATTTCATTCTCTAGTCACCTCCTGACATGGAGAAGTGCCATTAACTGTGGAAGCTCACACCTGAGCCAAGAACTTATAGAGCTTAATAACAGGAGTGTGGGAGCAAGTAGACAGTTATAGTTTCATTCTCTAATCGCCTCCTGACAGGGAGAAGTGCCACAACTTTTTGAGGTTTGCCACATATTGCACACCCTGTGGCGTTTAGTTTGCAGTGATTCCAATTCCATAGCATTAGAATGAATGATCCTCCATACACAAAATGGACAGTAATTCACAAAATAGAATTAACTGCATAGGAACATATGCTTTTTATGGCAGTCACTGTGACTTCCCAGTACCACAGGTCAAAAATGTCGATTTATTCAGACTGTTAGCTCCACCAGTCTTCCCACTAATTGTCACTGTCACTGCCATCTTCCTCCTCTACTCAAGAATCTATTACCCTTTCCATATTTATACACGACAATGCAGGCTCTTCTCTATTAACCAGGGTACACCTCTTGACCTCTTTCTCTCCTAACCCCAGCTCTTTGCTGAACACGTTTCCCCAAGCATCATTGCTGTCATTGTCATCTTCCTCCTCTGGTGGAGCATCTTTTATTTCTTCCCTATTCATAAGCAATAAAGCCAGCTCTTCTTCACTAATCATGGTGAAATTTTCATTCCTGCACTCTTTTAGTCTCAACTTCCCACTAAACATGTTTTCCCATGGATTGTCCTTGTCATCATCATCAGCACATGCCACTTCTAATAGAGCATCCACCACTTTGTTGAATCTGTGTGCAATAATATGGGACCTTCTTGATATTACATGTTTTGTAATCACTCTATCCTGATTTTGACTCACTGTTAAACGTATCTTCCTACTGATCATCGGCAATGCCATCACTTTCCTCCTCTAAGAGAGTATGATGTATTTTACTTTTGTATGGAGCCACAGTCATATAAAAGTTTCTAAAAGATGTAACCATCATTTGATGATATCACAGGTTTTATTTCACAATCTAGATTTTGGCCCAAGGCCATTATCAAGTGTTACGAGTATTATAAATCATTAGACTTGAGGAGAACCCTAGTCATCATCAAACCATGTATCTTCAGTTATATTAACAATTTATGTAACCGAAAATACATATTTTGATGATGGCTTGCGTTCTACTCAAGTCTGATGATTTATAATACTTGTAACACTTGATAATGGCCTAAGGCCAAAATATAGATTGTGAAATAAAACCTGTTGTACAGCCAAATGGTGGTTATATCTTTCAGAAAATATGTTGTATTTCTTCCAAATTTATATATATTGACATAGTCTTCCTTTCACTAACTGTAGCATTGTATGGTCTACCCTCTGAGAGTCAGTTTTGCAGAACTTCACTCTCACTTCCATTGTAATGAATGTTCCTCGAATGAGCTGTCCATATCTGTGTGATACTCTCTGTTCATTTGGTACTTGGTATTCCTTCACTTCAGTCAAAGTTACACCTGACACTGTATCTGTCACAAGGTGAGTAAAAGTCTCTCTGCAGATTGCCATTCCACTGATAATTAATCTGTTGTGGGGGGAGGGGGGGGGCGGGGGAGGGCTAATGATGTTGCCAATCTCTTTGCTCCAAGAAACAATGCTCTTGAGCAAAATTACTTCTCACCTTTCGTGTTTGCTGCACCTTTCAACATCTTAGTCACAGCCTAGTTCTCGGGGTAAACATTGGAATGCTACGATATTATTAATGTTGCTTCTCGTGATCACGATTTCCCTCTGCAGATGATTTGGTATCTTTGTCATGCAAATTCCTACTATTTCTTAAGATACATCACACACTGCACCATTTCCTTAAAACACATAATTGGGTTCCTATATTTGGAAATACTACACACTTCCCCAAAAAAGTTGCTTAATTTGACTTGATCTTGTGTGCTCTTGTACCAAAAATGCCCAAGAATGCATGTCTGAATTCTAAATAGGTCCTACATTCATGCTTTCATAAATGCATTGGACCTGCTGCTTCCTCTCTGAGATGGCCACACAGAAAATTCTTCTTTAGCAATGGGCTTCATACTTCGGCAAGGTGTTTTCAAACTGGCCAATCCTGTAATCCTGTACTTTTATACTGACACAAATTGTCTCCTGCTACCATCCACTGACCCCTTCACAGTCATCTGCTTTCAGGCACACTGGGGTAAACCCCACAATTGCTCAGATTCAGTTCATCTTCTCTTTAGTCCATTACCAGAACATTTGTTTATATCACCTGCACTCTCTTGCATTTATTCATCATGAACAGCAGTATGCTGAAGATGGTGCAATGGTTCACAATTCCTTTGATTAATTTGCACCTGATTTTGTTTAAACCATAGCAATGGCTGTACTTCCACACTTTCACTAATCTCTGCTAGATGTATGCAATCTGATTTGGCTTCATTTCAGAGTAACAATTCCTCAAGTGTGACTGCTAATACTTCTAATCAATCTAAACTTTATAAACTTCTTTCCTACATTGTTGCAAAATTTTATCATACTGTGACACTTGCTGGTGCGCACATGGCAAGATTTCAGTTTTTGTTCACTTCACTCAATACTTCTTACATTTTCATGGGGTCAATTAGTAATCCATCAGTTTGCAGCTCTAAGTCAATTTCTGGAGTCATTATTCAGTCTTCAAGTCATTTGACTAACTTTGAAATTTGCATATCTCTTTCACTCTTTTGTTGACCTCTTCCCACCACCAGTTTGCAGATTTAAATGCTATTTTTACTTCTGCTGCCACTCTCCTAATTTCTTCAGCAGTGCTCCTATTTATTGCAATACTTGCATCTAATTTCATGTTATGCTCATTAAATTTACTATCTAATTTATTGTTCTATTTATTAATTTTCCAAATACTAGTTTTCTGTTCAGAAAACTTTTGCAACAGCAGACTCTATAATTGTTGTAATGAAAAGTAGGTAGTATGGCAGTCCCTATTTTGCAAGTTATTGCACCTACCATCAGGGTCTCTGTGACATCCGTCTCTCGCAGGGCTGGCTTAATGGCTGGTGCTGGTCCCACACTGCCTTATACATGTACTGAATGGGGGCAGCTTCATACATCTCCCACCTAATGGCCTCTTCACTACCCACACTTTCCACCAAATAAGACCCCACTTACATCTGTACAACACCATCCTGGTTTTATATTTCATCTGCATTACCAGGTGAATTCTGCCCCAGCATTTCATTTTGCATTGTGCTCATCCTAGTCAAATTCCTTGCTCTCAAAGAGTTTGTCATATGCATTCTTTAATAGAATAATTTAAATCTGCCAAACTCTGATTAAATACATGTTCAGGGTAAGAAATTGATGATTGTCACATTTCATGCACTAGTTCATGTTATGAATAATAGTACATATTGAATAACAAATTTTGTTTTTGTTTCTATTATTCTGTCATACTTGATCAGTGGAGGAGTATAAACTGCTATTTACCTTAATTACCAAGGATAACATCTTTTTTGGTAAAGTTGATTCTCATTATCAATGGCCTGCTTGAATACAAGACACTGCAATGACACCAGCAAGGAAGTTGGAAGGTATGGTTGTGATGAATCAAATGGATGAACACTGAAGCCCTTTGTGGATATCATACAAGGTGTGTGACCTTTGGATTCAGAAAGGACTGTCAGGATAGTTGAAGAACAGGACATTAAAGGAGCCATCCACCAATTGATGCCATGTGAAAATGAAACATTCAACCAACTAGTGTAAGTGCAAAATAATATAAAATCAAAACTTCCTGAAAAGAATGAACTAAACACACCAGACAGATTGACATGGCAGCAGAGGTATTCTATATAAGAACTGTATTAACACGGTTCATGTTGTCCGTTGCACTTCACATAGTGTAGACGGAACTGTCTGCTAGGTATGCCCGATGTAAACTGACTGGGCACAGCCCGTACTGCCTGAGTTGTTGTTTTTCCACCAGCAGAGGGCGCCACCAAATTCTCGTGTGCCCTCTGGTGGACAGGACTTTACTTGTGGCAACTACTGTCCGTGACGTGCCGTGGTGATGTGCACCTCCCGCAATCTTTCTGGTGGCTACTGCACTCCTCCTCCTATGGAGGGTGAAGCCACTGTGATCCATTGCGTCAGAAGGCGGAGCGCTGTGCAGTAGCGATGACCTCCACGTCCATTGGAATGCTGGTGTCGGGGGGATCTGCCAACCCTCGAGCCGGAACTTTTGAATACGGTTGGAAGTGACCCACATGAAGAAGCCCCCGTCGTCCCTCCACCAGAGCCCGGGACAGAACGGGTGACAAGCTGTCGAACTCCGGATCCCATTCCACCTCTAGAGGGGCAAGACCCAGTGGCGGGGATGATGGGGAAGGCATGACCACACGCGAACTGGCCTCCTGAGAAACCGGGCCTGCGAGGGGGGCCCGCTCGCTGGGGCATCTCTAACGATGGCGATGCCGGTGCTGGAACTACTGGAGGCCACCAAGGCTGAGAATCATTGCAGTGTGGCGGAGTCACAGGTGGGAGGGGCAGTAGCATCCCCTGAGAAAACAACACGGTGGCTGGCAATGGGGAAGCCGGTGCCTGAGGGGTCGGAGGGTGGATGCCCAAACGTGGACGTAGCTGATTTTGGTGACTACGTACCTCCCGGTCCCCCGCCTGCGAGGTATAGAGCCAGCGGCCATTGCGCCGCAGGACCACCGCCGGTATCCAACGTGGATTGCGACCAAACCCACGTGCCCAGACCGACATACCCGGTGGAAAGCTGGGTACCCCGTTTTGTGAAGACTGGCGACCAGGCCGGAGGAGGTGCAGCAAAGTCCTAGGTTGGCGCCTATGGAGGAGCTCTGCGGGGCTGCGTTCTCCCATCAGTGTGGTCTGGTATGCCATCAGGAGAAACGTCAATGCCTCCTCTGCAGGAAATTCGTGCACATACTTTTACATCTGCATCTTAAATGTGCACACCATGCACTCAGCTTCCCCATTCAATTGTGGATGAAAGGGGGGAGAGCAAATGTGCCGAATACCGAAGCGCCTAGAAAAATCCTGGAAGGACTGCGAAATAAACTGAGGTCCATTGTCTGATACCAGGGTGACTGGCAGACCTTCCACAGAAAAGATTTTGAGAGTGCCTGGATTGAAACTTCTGAAGTGGTTGAGGAGTAGCGAACCACATATGGCAATCGGGAATAAGCATCAATGACAAAGAGCCAAAAGCCATTGAGAAATGGGCCCGAAAAATCTATGTGAACACATTCCCATGCCTGGGTTGCATGTGACCATGAAGAGAATGCTGACCTGGGAGACGCCTGTTGGCTCGCATACTGGGAACAGGGGGCCACCAAGTGCTCAATTTCTCTGTCAATACCAGGCCAGTACACATGTCTGCAAGCCAAGGTTTTAGTACGGTAAACACCCCAGTGCCCCTCATGTAATAGCCTGAGTACCTCCCTTCACAAACTGGTAGGAACAACCACCCGAGGAGCTGTATCATCAGTAGCCAGAAGGAGAACTCCTTCCACGACTGAGATGCAGTCTTGTAGAACAAAATAATTATGAAGAGGGTCCGAGGCCCAGGCCGGAGGTTGGGACGACCATCCCTGCTGAACGAGGTGAACTACTTGCCAGAGAACCGGGTCAGCTGCCATTTCCCTGGCAACACTAGAACTAGTGATCGGGAAGCCATCAGCTGCTTGGCGGGATGGCACATCCAAATGAAAACAAATAATCTCCTCTTGATTGAACTTAGGATCCGGGCCCACCAGAAGACGGAAAAGAGCGTCGGCGTTGGCATGCTGTCTGGTAGGGCAAAAATGAATGTCATAATGGTACTTAGAGAGGAAGAAGGCCCAGCACTGCAGTCTGTGCTCTGCCCTATCCGGAATCTGAGAGGCGGGGCCAAATAACGATATTAATGGCTTATGGTCAGTGATTAACTGAAACTTTGTGCCATACAAGAAAGGGTGAAACTTGGTAACAGCGTAGACAATGGCCAAAGCCTTTTTTTCCACCTGGGAGTTTTAGACGCAAACACCAGTGGCTTCTCGGAGCCATCCACATTGCAACGGGCCAGGACCGCCCCCACCCCATACTGCGAAGCATCTGTAGCCAGGACCAACGGCTTATTGGGGTCAAAAGTAGCCAAACAAGGCACTGGCATGAGGAGGCCCTTCAATGAGGTGAACGCTCGCTCGCATGCAGGCGACCAATCAAAAAGGAACACCCTTGCACAGAAGGCAGTACAGGGGGTGGGCTATGGTGGAAGCCCTGGGAATGAACCAGTGGTAATAGGCAATTTTGCCTAAAAAAGCTTGTAACTCCTTCAGTGAAGCAGGCCGTGGAAGGTCAATTATACCTTGGACCAAACTTCCTAGCAGCTTGACGCCATGCCGAGAGATGGTGTAGCCCACATACTCAATGGACGGTTGGAAGAAGTTCGACTTACGCAGGTTGCAACACAGGCCTACGGACCTGAATTTGAGAAAGAGGGTTCGAAGGTTGTGCAAGTGTTCCTTCGTACTGTGGCCTGTGACAATTACATCATCCAGGTAATTAATACAATGAGGGATTATCGACATGATGTGCTCAAGATAGCGCTGAAATATCGCCGGGGCACTGGATATTCCGAAGGCCAACCGCTGGTATTGGTAAAGGCCAAACGGGGTGTTGACAACCGCCAGCCATTTGGAGTCATCATCAAGTGGTATCTGAAGATAAGCCTCCGAAAGATCGACTTTCGAAAAGTATTGGACTCCCACCATGTCGGAGAACAATTCATCAGAATGAGGCAAGGGATAGGCGTCCACCACCAATTGGGAATTAATGGTGGCCTTGAAATCGCCACAAAGACGTAATTTTCCCGAGGGTTTCCTGACAATAACGAGGGGCAAAGCCCACTCACTAGGAGAAATGGGAAGAACGACCTTGAGGGCTGTCAGCCAGTCCAGCTCTGCTTTTACCTGAGGGCGGAGAGCCAACGGGATCTGCCTCACACGTAGAAAACGCGGGCGAGCCGACACCTTTAACATTAAGCGAGCTTCAAAGTCGGAAATACGCCCCAGGCCCTCCTCAAAGATATCCTTAAAGTCAGAGGTCAAAGATTCCAATGATTGATAGGGAACGTCTTTGGAGACCAACTGTATGGTGTCTGCGATAGAAAAACCGAAGCTTGAAAGGCATCCAAGCCAAAAAGGTTAGCGGAGCTTGCATCACTGACAACAATAAAAGTAAGAGGCCGAGTGACTGATTTGTAAGTAACGTCAGTAGTGAATTGACCCAGTAGGGGAATGAACTGTTTACCATAACCGCGGAGATGCCAGTAAACTGGTGCCAACAGGGGCAACCCAAGGTCGGAGTAAGTTTGTGCTTTCAACCAGTAAACTGCCGCGCTCGTATCTACTTGCAGTAGTAATCAGCACGACCGAACCGACGCCTCGATAAAGAGTTTGTGTGCTGATGCATCAGGAGCCTGGCCCGATGAAACTTCCTGAATGTCAACATCCATGTCCTCTGTACCTGCTTCCTTCGATTCTTTTGAGGCTGAGTGGCAAACTTTAGCAATGTGTCCTTTTTTATTACATTTGCGACAAACAGCCCAACGCTGGGGGCACTCTGACTGATCATGATGTATATAGCATGATGCACAGGACGGTTGGAGGGACCGGCAGCCGGAACTCCATGTACGTGCCATGCGGGAGCAGCCGTAATGGCCGGATTGTACTGCTCGCACTCGTCCACCCCGGAAGCAGTGGACATGGCCGCACCGCCCTGAACCGCCGCGACGTCGCACCACGCTTCCAACTGTTGTCCTGCGGTGTGAGAGACATTATACGATTGAGTAATGGACAGGACTTCCTCAAGGGAAGGGTCTTCCAACTGCAGGGCCTGTTGCCAGACCTCCCTATCAGAGGCCGAACGAACAATGACGTCTCGCACCCATAACGTGGGCATCCGACTCTCACGACTGCTCCGTGACAAAATGACACTTGTGACTAAGACCGTGCAGGGTAGCGGCCCACACCCGGTAAGACCAATGGGGCTGTTTCTTGCATTGATAGAACTCGACCCTAGCTGCCACAACATGCATGCGGCGGCGATAATAGGAAGACAGCAAGGAACACACTGCATCAAAAGACAAGGACGAGGGTTCCTGCAATGGCGCTAGCTTCCGTAAAACTTGATACAGTGAGGGAGATATCCAAGACAAGAAAAGAGCACGACATACCTCCACATCGGCAACATGAAATGCCTGGAAATGCTGCCGAAGGTGCGTCCCAATCCTCCGCCGTCTCGTCATATGGGGAAAGGGAGGAGGGAATGGCGCTGGAGCAGACTGCATGGACAGCAACGCCGGAAGGGCTTGTTTCATGGTAGCCATGAGCTCCGTCTGCTGCTCAACCTAAACCCGCACTAAATCCTCCATGCCGTGAATAAGCAGCGAAACCGCAATAATGACGCAACATGCGAAAGAACGACCCTACTCGTCGCCAATTGTGTATTAACACGATTCACGTTGTCCATCGCACTTCACATAGTGTAGACCGGGAACTGTCTGCTAGGCATGCCCGATGTGAACTGACTGGGCATGACCCATGCTGCCTGAGTTGTTGTTGTTCTGCCAGCAGAGGGCGCGGCCGAATTCTCGCGTGCCCTCTGGTGGTCGGGACTTTACTTGCGGCAACTACTGTCCGTGATGCGCCGTGCCGATGTGCGCCTCCCGCGATCTTTCTGGTGGCTATTGCAAGAACAAACAAACAAACAGACAAACACATATCATCCAAACAGGCACAGAAGGCCCAATAGTACCAACTGGCTGCCACACCCAACTCAGCCCTTAGATGTCACCAGATGTGGATACAGAGAGGCATGTTGTCAGCACACCCCTCTCCCTGACATTGTCAGTTTTCATAACCAGTGACGCTACTTCTCAATCAAGTAGCTCCTCAATTGGTCTCACAAGTGCTGAGTGCACCCTGTGTGCAAAGAGCATGTAGCAGACCCAGACTGGTGACCCAGCCAAGTGCTAGCCAAGCCCGACAGCACTTAACTTCTGTGATCTGATGGGAACTGATATTACCACTGCACACGGCCTTTGGCTTCTCTGTAAGAGCATTAACATAGTTTATATTGAAAGGTAAAAGATTTGGGAGTCAATCATTTTAAGATACATATACAGGGTTATTACAAAAGATTGAAGCGATTTCACAGCTCTACAATAACTTTATTATTTGAGATATTTTCACAATGCTTTGCACACACATACAAAAACTCAAAAAGTTTTTTTAGGCATTCACAAATGTTCGATATGTGCCCCTTTAGTGATTCGGCGGACATCAAGCTCATAATCAAGTTCCTCCCACACTCGGCACAGCATGTCCCCATCAATGAGTTCGAAAGCATCGTTGATGCGAGCTCGCAGTTCTGGCACATTGTGTCTGTTCACTTCACCATTAACAAAAAATGTTGCTTCATCACTGAAAACAAGTTTCGCACTGAACGCATCCTCTTCCATGAGCTGTTGCAACCGCGCCGAAAATTCAAAGCGTTTGACTTTGTCATCGGGTGTCAGGGCTTGTAGCAATTGTAAACGGTAAGGCTTCTGCTTTAGCCTTTTCCGTAAGATTTTCCAAACCGTCGGCTGTGGTACGTTTAGCTCCCTGCTTGCTTTATTCGTCGACTTCTGCGGGCTACGCGTGAAACTTGCCCGCACGCGTTCAACCGTTTCTTCGCTCACTGCAGGCCGACCCGTTGATTTCCCCTTACAGAGGCACCCAGAAGCTTTAAACTGCGCATACCATCGCCAAATTGAGTTAGCAGTTGGTGGATATTTATCGAACTTCATCCTGAAGTGTCGTTGCACTGTTATGACTGACTGATGTGAGTGCATTTCAAGCACGACATACGCTTTCTCGGCTCCTGTCGCCATTTTGTCTCACTGCGCTCTCGAGCGCTCTGGCAACAGAAACCTGAAGTGCAGCTTCAGCCGAACAAAACTTTATGAGTTTTTCTACGTATCTGTAGTGTGTCGTGACCATATGTCAATGAATGGAGCTACAGTGAATTTATGAAATCACTTCAATCATTTGTAATAGCCCTGTATATTAGTAATAAGACATGAGAGAGTTCAAAATTTATTTCATATCAGATAGCACTTTGATAAAATACTACCACAAGTCTTGTCCCTTCTCTTTTAAACAACCTGTTCATGCATCCAGTCACACTTGTAGACTGCCTAATGCAGAGCAGTACACAGAATTGTATGCTGTGAACTTGAATTGGCAATGTTCTCTTGTTGCCACTGCATCAACAGTACTGTCTATGTGTGGCACTTGTCAAGTAACAACTTACTGTAAGCAGTATTTAGTATGTCCTCAGTTTGTGGGCAATAAATACGAGGGCAGTTCAATAAGTAATGCAACACATTTTTTTTTCTCGGCCAATTTTGGTTGAAAAAACCGGATATTTCTTGTGGAATATTTTCAAACATTCCCGCTTTGTCTCGTATAGTTTCATTGACTTCCGACAGGTGGCAGCGCTGTAAGGAGCTGTTCAAATGGCGTCTGTAACGGATGTGCGTTGCAAACAACGGGCAGTGATCGAGTTTCTTTTGGCGGAAAACCAGGGCATCTCAGATATTCATAGGCGCTTGCAGAATGTCTACAGTGATCTGGCAATGGACAAAAGCACGGTGAGTCGTTGGGCAAAGAGTGTGTGTCATCATCGCCGCAAGGTCAAGCAAGACTGTCTGATCTCCCACGTGCGGGCCGGCCGTGCACAGCTGTGACTCCTGCAATGGCGGAGCGTGCGAACACACTCGTTTGAGATGATCGACGGATCACCATCAAACAACTCAGTGCTCAACTTGACATCTCTGTTGGTAGTGCTGTCACAATTGTTCACCAGTTGGGATATTCAAAGGTTTGTTCCCGCTGGGTCCCTCGTTGTCTAACCGAACACCATAAAGAGCAAAGGAGAACCATCTGTGCGGAATTGCTTGCTCGTCATGTGGCTGAGGGTGACAATTTCTTGTCAAAGATTGTTACAGGCGATGAAACATGGGTTCATCACTTTGAACCTGAAACAAAACGGCAATCAATGGAGTGGCGCCACACCCACTCCCCTACCAAGAAAAAGTTTAAAGCCATACCCTCAGCCGGTAAAGTCATGGTTACAGTCTTCTGGGACGCTGAAGGGGTTATTCTGTTTGATGTCCTTCCCCATGGTCAAACGACCAACTCTGAAGTGTATTGTGCTACTCTTCAGAAATTGAAGAAACGACTTCAGCGTGTTCGTAGAACAAAAATCTGAACGAACTTCTCCTTCTTCATGACAACGCAAGACCTCACACAAGTCTTCGCACCCGAGAGGAGCTCACAAAACTTCAGTGGACTGTTCTTCCTCATGCACCCTACAGCCCCGATCTCGCACCGTCGGATTTCCATATGTTTGGCCCAATGAAGGACGCAATCCGTGGGAGGCACTACGCGGATGATGAAGAAGTTATTGATGCAGTACGACGTTGGCTCCAACATCGACCAGTGGAATGGTACCGTGCAGGCATACAGGCCCTCATTTCAAGGTGGCGTAAAGCCGTAGAATTGAATGGAGATTACGTTGAAAAATAGTGTTGTGTAGCTAACAGACTGGGGAATAACCTGGTGTATTTCAATGCTGAATAAAACAACCCCTGTTTCAGAAAAAAAATGTGTTGCATTACTTATTGAACTGCCCTCGTATTTACAGTTATGCCTGGCACCTTATATGGTAGTGTATATGAATTCAAGTCACCTTCCCCACGCTAAAGACATGTGTGCACACCAGCACACTTTCAACTCAAGATCCACCAGCACTTATGCTTTAAATTTGGGTCAATGAATTATTGCCACTTAAGTTCCTGCCCCATCAAGCAACTTGCATCATGACCTACTCCATTTAGATGAAGTTAACTGCTTTCATACATGCTTATGAGCCTAAAACTCACTGCAATTTAGCAGTTGATGGAGAGTGTCCCTTGAATCATACATCTTTTTAGCTCCCTTGAGTGAACCATTAATATAAGAAAAACTTAAATCAACAGAAGTTCTTAACTCATCTCTCAATATCAGCAGTATACCTCTGCTCCAGTGATAATCCTGTATGTCACATATATAGCCAATATCCATAATTGAGCACATATTCTCCATAGGAAGGAAAAGCACTGGTAGAGCATCATCATAAATCACATTTATTCACAAGGAACTACTCATACTTTTACCAGGCTGAATAATGTATTTATAACAAGAACATCTCACTAATCAAGAATAAATACAATATAAACTCACAAACGAAGGTGATCAAACCAATTAGATTGACTTCATTCATATGGCTATTCTGTGTCACCACAAGGTGACTCATAATCTGAATATTACTGGTGAGACTGGTTCCAAAAAAAATCGATCATTGGACTTTCTCTTGTGCAAATGTCCACTTCGGAAGAGCTACGATCATTAGCACAGAGTAACACTTATTCTATTAATATCAAGATATACACCTGTGGTACATTAAAATTCCATATACTTTTCATACACGTACAACATTAAACAATGTTGTTCTGTATCCTTTCTAAAATGTTCATACTTCTACAAGGCATAACCTGTCAAACAAAAACATACTTAATCTACTTAATTGTGTCCCAGGAGGAATGGTTAGTGTTTACTGATATGACAAGAACGATCATTTGAAGGAAAAAATTTCATATGAACATACACCCTGTTCCTAATGGTTTCGAGATGGAACACATTTAACCCTTAACTACTATCGACTGTCTCTCAGACTGCAACAAATTTATGTGTCGAGACATTTCTCACACTCCTGCAAAGCCAAATGGTCTCTTCCGTATACCTTCCTATTGTCTGACAAGCTACACATACCAGCATTCTTGCACTGTTGGTGCTCTTTGTTTCGTAATTATTAGCCTTGAGAGGTCTCACAGGCATACTATAGTGTTTGCGTGCCATGTTTTTTGGAATGCTACTGTTTCTCCTTGGCAGGGAAAGCTGGACCTTCTATGCAATGTGTGTTATGTGAGACAGATGTGGATGTTCAACATCGCCCCATTGAACCTTCAGATGAAGACTTTGATGACAGCGATAATGATCCTGATTTTGAGATATTTAGTGATCACAACACTAAATCAGAGCAGTAAACTGATAGTGATGAAGATGTGACAGCTGTTGACGATGGAGCTTACTTCTTCAGTAAGGAAAAAAAAGCAGCCATGAGCGAATGTAAGAACAAGGCAACAGAACATCGTCTTGCAGCTTCCTGGACTGCGACAGATGGCGAAAAGTCTTGGAGAAAACCCTGCTGTTTTGGAGGTATGGAAAGTGTTCTTTACACCAGGCATTCTAGACGAAATCATTGGATGGACAAATCTGAAAATATCTAAGCTTAGAGCCCAGTATGCTAATGTTAGCTTATCCTGAATGAGATTTTCACTCTGCAGCAGAGTGTACGCTGATATGAAACTTTCCTGGCAGATTAAAACTGTGTGCCGGACCGAGACTCGAAGTCGGGACCTTTGGCTTTTGCGGGCAAGTGCTCTACCAACTGAGCTACCCAAGCATGACTCATACCCCGTCCTCACAGCTTTACTTCTGCCAGGACTTGCCAGGACTTGCTTGGGTAGCTCAGTTGGTAGTGCACTTGCCTGCGAAAGGCAATGGTCCCAAGTTTGAGTCTCGGTCTGGCACACAGCTTTAATCTGCCATAAAAGTTTGATAGCTTATCCTATCTACAAAATGTTGATGTCACTGAATTGAAGGCTCTAATTGGTCTATTAGTGTATTCTGCCATTTTCATGTTGGGGAACAAGTCTGTTTACAGCTTGTTTGCAACCGATGGAACAGGCAGAGATGTTTTCAGATGCACTGTCAGCAAAGAAAGAGTTCTGTTTTTATTGTCTGCATTACGATTTCACAATCCAAATGATCAGGAGGAAAGAAACAAAATAGACAAATCAGCAGCAATTTTACAAATCTTTCTGTATTTCATTGAAAACAGTTAACTTTGCTACACTGTAGGTGCAACAGTGTGTGTCGATGAAATCCTTGTACCTTTTCTTGGAAGGTGAGGGTTTAGAATGTAAATACCAAACAAACCAGCAAAGTATGGCCTGAAAGTTCAGTGTTTGACTGACACTCGTACAAATTACTTGTACAATGCATACATTTATTCTGGGAAAGGCAGCAATGGTCACACCCTTCCCAGCCATGAGAAAGGTCACAGTGTTCCCACACAGGCTGTTCTTCAATTGGTGAAACCCATTGAAAACACAAGGAGAAATGTTACAGGTGACAACTGGTACTCATCAGTAGAACTAGTCAATTAACTTTCAAATAAAGGTCTCACATACGTTGGTACACTGAAAATGAACAAAAAGAAGAAGATCCCACAGAACTTCATACTTAATAAGAAACGTGGTGTGAAGACATCAATTTACAGTTTTACAGAAGACATGACTCTGGTTTCCTTTGTGCCCAAGAAGTCCAAAGCTGCAATACTGATCTCTTCTATGCACCATTCAGTAAACAATGATTCTGAATCAGGAAAACCTGATATCATCCTGTTTTATAACACAACAAAAGGTGGTGCAAACTGTCTGGACCAAAGCTTATACATCAAGTCGCCGGACAAGAAGATGGCCTTTGGCCATTTTCTTCACATTAGTGAGTGTTGCTTGTGGTGTAAATTGTTATATGGTACACCCAGCTTATCCAAAGGCAGAAGTAATGATGAGATTGAGCTTCATGAAGACTCTAGCAAGAGACCTAGTTGAACCTCATATGAAGCGTAGAATTTCTATTGGATGTTTGCCACGAGAGTTGAGTGACACCATCAGAAGAATACTGCACTTACAAGATGAGCCTCAGACACTGAAAGAAGAATTTGAAAATCGAAAAATGTGTGCCTTTTGCCCTCCTTGTCTGAAGAGGAAAACAAGACATCCATGTCAACAGTCTGGTGCTCCGATTTGTTTGAAGTGTTCCAGGAAATTCTGTGTGAAGTGTTTTCAGGTGGAAATTGACTAAAGTATAATTCAGTGGCTCATGAGAACACATACTTAGTTTTTACTTGTAATTTTAGATGTAAAATGTGGCAAAGTTTCTCCATTCTTAGACTTATGGACTGGAATATTTGCTCTACATTGCAAAGATGAGTTGTAAACTGAAAGTTGACTTCACACACAATTTATTGTAAGTAAAATTGGATTTTTACACCTTGTCATATTGCCAATTTGTAATATAATCTCTCTGGTGCAAATCAGTGTGTGAGTAGAGAGCTAACTGTTTGCTGCTATTTTCATAACTCATAAAATAAAAATATACTCCAAATTTTGCTTTGTTTTAGTTGTTGAAGTGTTTAAAATACTGCATTGTTTTTTATAAAATCAAATTTCTACAAAGTCCACCTCTAAGAAGTGGAGTGCATGACAGGAAATCAAGAAAGTATATATATTCAGCAAAATTCTGGTTTGTTATATAAAATATAAAAATGCAGTCTGTAAGACCCCTCCATAGTAATTATGTTCCTGTGATTGATCATAGTAGTTAAGGGTTAATTTACATTGTTATTTATTTTCTGTAATATTCAAAATATTGTCATGTTTACACATGTACACATATACAACAGTTAATAAACATTACAACATGCATTTTACAAAGTGTCAGTTGAAACATACATATTTTTAACTCTTTCACTTCTATGTATTGTCATACATATCATTACACTGTACCATTGTAACAGGGTGTTGCTGTTCCTGCATAGGTTGTTGAACTACATGTTCAGAAGAAAAATGGGGAATGGGAGGAATACCTGTTTCATGTAATGTGCTGTAAACTCTGCTAAATACTCTATGATCAGGAATTCGATGTGCCACGAAGCACCAACAGTATTCTTCAACAGCAACAGGAGCACTACCATCACAAAAGTGGCAGACTTATGCTAAACACCATATCTGCATATATTTCATTAGTGTAGATGTGTGGCATTTTAGTGAGTGCACGTACAAACACAGTTAGCCAGTTCTTCTCTCTGATACACTCTCAATCCCTCACATTACTTCATTCACAACATACTATGAGCAACTGCATGTTCAATGGGCTAGTTTAATGGCAGAAAACCATGCTGAACAAAGTGGTTGAAAGCAACAAGATGGGTTTGTCTAGAACAAAACATCAAAGAGATTTGGTGGGTGGGATGCATAAGCGCACACCATTAGCCCAAAAAAATATACATTAAATGTGTTCTATCTTGGAAAACACTCCAAGTAGGTCTGTTGTCCATATCAAGTATTTTGCTTCAAATGGTTCTTCCTGTCATATCCTTCAATACTGATCATTTCTCCTGGGGCACCATGTACATATATCTTATTCCTATTGTCAATTATGTTCAAGTCACTAATTGTTACGCAGATGGAAATGCACCTATTTATGTACATAATCATATTAAATCACATACAGACAATCTCTCCACATGGTTACCTTTGAACAGAAAACTATTTCTTTAAATCCTGGTGTGGATATAAATCTTTGAGCCTTTTTGCCAGGATATGCCAGCGAATCTGTTCTCGTATTTGACATTCTAACCACACAAAAGAGACCAGTTTACAGAAGTTGCCACCTCTTATTTCTTTTGTTCACCTTTCATGAATTCAGTAGCACTTTATCTCTAACCATATATTTCTGCACTTTAATTAATTTCTTCTGATACAAGGGTTTCTTCTTCTTTTTTTCCGATCAAGTTGATTAATGCTTGGCAAACTTTCTCCTCCCACTGGTCAGCATTCCTCAGGATCTGTGGTAAATCTTAACCCAACATTCATTCCTGTTGTTCTTCCTGAACATGAGTTCATGAGTTCTGCCATGGTACAGCTAATTGGTGAATGACAAAGATTGTTCACAATTTCCTCAAATGTGTGGACATGTTCCATGCATAATATCTGCTTGTTATGGCAGTATGTTCTAATGAATCAATATAGCTCTTGGAGCACATGCCCCACCGAATATGCTTCTGGATGACATCTGCTGGTTAGACTTTGATTAATTTATTGCTATTTCAGGATGGTTTTTCATTTCTGACCAGCAAAATTTGTTGCATTATCTGAGAGCCAGGTTGTAGTTTGTCAACTCTGGGAATATAATCATCCACTAACTTCTTGATTGTGGGTGCACTGGTTGCATTTTTAATTAGGTATTATTTCAGATACTTGGTAAATAGGTCATTGAAGGCCACAATATATTTGACACTGCCACGTTCTCAGGGTAATGGGCTACAGACATCCATTGACAACATTTGCAACAGTTTACCTATTAAAATGGCATGTATCTCTCCTGTAGACCCTTGGTTTGATGACATTGCTTTTTGATAAATTGCATCCTCAATAATTGTTGTACTTTGTGATGGAGGTTTGGAAGTAACAATAGGTACTGATATTCAAGTTGTTTTTTTTTTTTTTTTTTTTTTTTTTTTTTTTTTTTTTTTTTTTTTTTGCATCAAAATGCCCCAAAACATAGTAAGTAGACTATACTAATTCATCCTCTTATCTGATAGGTATGCCTTCTCACTATTGTTCAGATGCATGGTTGCAACACTGAAACAGAACATCTTTCACTATTGTGTAGTACTGGCTGACATTTCCATTCTGTTTTTGCTGAAGCTATTGCCGAACAATATTCCACCTGGGATCAGCATTCTGTAATCTTGGCATGTTCTTACAGAGATGAAGATAATTTTTTCAATAAACTTCACTTTCATCAAAAGTATCCTAAAATCATATCTTTGCTCCTTTGCTTTCGGTATTTGATCTAATCCTTCTGGCAGTTGAGATAGCATGTCAACCACTATATTGTCTTCACCTTTCAAATAATCTACCTCAAATTTATATTCTTGAAAAGCTAACAACCAACAAGCAAGCTTTGCATGAAGTAATTTGCAGCTCTACAAGATGCTCAGCGCTTGGTGGACACAGTATACTTTTGTATGTGCTCCAGATAAATAATAATGGGATCGCTTCTGTGAGCCAATAGAACCAGTTTACATATTCCAATGGTAGAACACTTTTTCCTGTTTGCTGTTATCAAAAGCCAACTGGCAGCTTGGAACCAGTGCCACTGCATGTTCTTTTATAATAGATTCAAAAGAGCCTTTGAATTCATTAACTAATCTGAAACAATTCTCATAAAGAGAGATGTCAAGCCAATAACCCCTTCAGCTGCTTCTTTGTGCAAGGAGCTGGAAAGTTTATTATTACACTTAACTTCTCACTGTCAAGCAATATACCTTTTCAGGAACTCGATCTTCTCATGCCCAGGCTTGGATTTCTGCAGGTTAGTGGTTCCTCCAGCCTGCAAGGATTTCTCCTAAACATTCTCTAATATTGTCACATGTTCTGATAAAGTTTGAGTTGAGCACAAATAGGTCATCCACAAAGAATGTAAGTTAATACCAAAGTCCTGGCCCGATTACCATATATGGTACTGAAATAAACACCTCTGAGCTGACAATGAGACTGAAAGGCAAAACCTTAAACTGGTAGCTTCTCCTGCCATATATAACACAGTACACTCGGTGGATTCAGTCACCGGGGGAACTTGGCGAACTTACTGCTAACAAGGGAACCTCCCCATTGCACCCCCCCTCAGATTTAGTTATAAGTTGGAACAGTGGATAGGACTTGAAAAACTGAACACAGATCAGTCGAGAAAACAGGAAGAAGTTGTGTGGAACTATGAAAAAAATAAGCAAAATACACAAACTGAGTAGTCCATGTGCAACATAGGCAACATCAAGGACAATGTGTACTCAGGAATGCTGTGGTCCCGTGGTAAGCGTGAGCAGCTGCGGAACGAGAGGTCCTTGGTTCAAGTCTTCGCTCAAGTGAAAAGTTTAATTTTTTATTTTCAGACAATATTATCAAAGTTCAGGCACTCATTCATAATCAACTTCGCTCTCCAAAATTCCAGGACATGTTCAGATTTGCTTGTACATATGCAGCATTTGACGGTCTACACACAGAAAAATTTGAAAATGTTAAAAACATATGTTTTGACAGAGCACAGGGAAAACTGTGCGACTGTGAAACTGTTGCATTCATTTGTTGCAGTTTATGTGACAAACTCTTGTGTTTTCATCACTTTTTTGGGAGTGGTTATCACATCCAAAAGAAAACCTAAATCAGGCAAGGTAGATGAATCTTTTTACCCATTCGCCAAGTGTACAAGTTAGGTGGGTCGACAACATATTCCTGTCACGTGATGCACATGCCGTCACTAGTGTCATATAGAATATATCAGATGTGTTATCCTGTGGAGGAATCGGTTGACCTATGACCTTGCAATCAAATGTTTTCGGTTTCCATTGGATAGGCGCGTCCTTTCGCCTACTAATCGCACGGTTTTGCGATGCGGACGCAAAACACAGACACTAAACTTATTACAGTGAACAGAGACATCAGTGAACGAATGGACAGATCATAACTTTGCGAAAATAAAAAAGTAAACTTTTCACCCGAGGGAAGACTTGAACGAAGGTCCTCTCGTTCCACAGCTGCTCGCGCTAACCATGGGACCACAGCGCTCCTGAGCTCACACTATTCTTGATGCTGCCTATCTTGCGCATGGACTACTCAGTTTGTATATTTTGCTTATTTTTTTCATAGTTCCACACAACTTCTTCCTGTTTTCTTGATTGATCTGTGTTCAGTTTTTCAAGGCCTATCCACTGTGCCAACTTATAACTACATCTGAGGGGGGTGCGATGGGGAGGTTCCCTTGTAAGAACCACTTAGAACTATATTAGTAAGGTACTTACACCACAGAACATTTGCATTAATTCATCAGTGTTCCTGGAATTAGTTCTGTCCAGAACTATGATCCAATTAATTACACTGGTGTCCAACAAAAGTCTCAAATTTCCTTCAGATTTAGGCACTACTAACAGTGAGATGCAGTATGGGCTGTTAGATAGTTCACTAATGTCCCACTCTCCTTATCTTCCAATTCACTGCTAGTTCTTTGACAATGGGATGAAGTACAGTTTATGGCAGAAAGGTTTGTGTGGTACTGCATCAAATTGATACACATATTCTCAGATTACTCTGGGTTTCACTTCAAAGACATTGACATAATTAAGCAGTACGGCCAACAACTCCATTCACTGGGCTCCTGTCAAATCACATAATTCTTCAATCTACAAATTTACCTGTTCCTTGATATTACATTCCCTCATATGCCTTTCAGAACTTTTAGCAATTGTATCAACTGCAAAAATAGTTGAGAACATCCAGAATAAGCTACTCTTTTACATTGGTAAGCCAAAACATTATGACCACCTGCTTAAGAGCTCATTTGTCCATCTTTAGAATGATATATGTCACTGATTCTGTGTATCAGGGATCTGACAGATTGTTGGTATGTTTGTGGCATTAGATGTCTATTCATACATCATGTAATTCATGTAAATAATGGGCCGCTGATTTGCATAAGTAGTGATAGCACCCAACAGCGATCCAGTTGGGTTCCACAGGATTTATGTCAGGCAAATTTGGTCACTGAAACATCAATTTGACTTCACTATAATGCTCCTCAAACCACTGCAGCATGGTTCTGGCTCTGAGACATGGACAATTATAGTGCTGAAAGATGACATCACCATCAACGAAGACATCAAGCGTGAAGGGATTCAGGCAGTTTGTAGCTGTCAGTGTGTCTTTGATTACTACCACAGGTCCCATGCAAGTGCAGGACAATGACTCCCATAGCATAATACTGCTTCCACCAGTCCGTGTCTGTGGCATGCTGCATGTTTCAAGCTGCCATTCACCTTATTGATGGCGTTTGTAGACGACCATTGACCAGTGTACCAAAAATGTGATTCACCAGAAGAGTTGAGACGTTTCCATTGATCAACAGTCGAATACCAATGGCCCCATGCCCACTGCAATCATAACTAATGATGTTGTTGGGTAAATGTGAACAGATAGGGGCTCCATGTTCAACAATGTAAGATGAACTGTGTGCTCCAAAACATCTGTGCATGCTTCAGCATTGTGCTCCTTTGGCAGAGATGCCACAGATCACCATCTATCCTACTTTACAGAGCAGACAAGCCTCCAAACCCCTCGTTCTGTGAAGAGTTGTGAATGTCCAACCATTTAGCACCTAGTGGAAGTTTCACTGTCCTTCTATCTATTTCCGTAGATGCTCATGACAGTAGCAAGGGAACATTTGTGCAGCTTTGCCATTCTAAACACTCATTCACAGGCTCTGCATAATAATAATCTGCCTTTTGTCAAATTCACTTATCTCAGTGGATTTCCCCATTTTCAGCCGGTATCTCAGCTAGGATGATTCCCCACCCAAGTCTGCTATGCATACATACTTTTGTTACTGCACAACATTCTCACAATGCCACCAGCTGGCATCCAATGTCATGGTGGGCAGTAGTCATAATGTCTTAGTTTATCAGTGTGCAATATTAAAGGAAATAAGTGATGACAGTTGCTATTTCATTATATACACTTACCTGCCACCTCAAAAGAAGGGTGGAGAGTAAGTGGTTGGAAAAACAAAACAAATTCTGCCAGCTGAAATCTACTATGAGCATACTGTGGACATTACTGCACTCACTCACATGGCAGGCATCTACTATAACAAGACTAAGAATAAGGTGCTGACTTACTGTATACAATGACTTCCCCACTCATGGGAGAAGACATATCAGTTTGTGGGTTTGTGTGGAGCCAGTTTCATTGTGCCATTTCTTAACTGATTGTGTTCCATATTCAGAGAAGATGGAAGAAACCTGCCACTAAACCAGGGTTTCCCAGTACACAGGAGTTCCACAGGAAGCAATAAGTGCTCTGCAAAAAACTATTAATAAAAAGGAGGTTTCTTTTGATATTTTGAAGATTTTTTTTTTTTTAATTTTACTCTGATTTCTGCGTCATTAGTTAAGATTTAAAATTGAATTAATCACTGAATAAACATGGTTTTTCTAATTTTTAAATATTTTATCAACATTCAAAATAAAAAAGATCTTCTAGCAAAGTACCAGAATGCTCAAAGTGTTCCATCACAGAAAAAGTTTGGGAACCCCAGCACTAGAGTTGATAAATAGGAATTTGGGTGGCAAGATTTGAGATTGGGTTACCCCAATGGAAGGACTGGGGTCCCCAAATAACTGCTTCAGCATTCATAATCTTTAATACATGACTAACCTTTATTAAGGCCAAGTGAGTTTTAAAAACAATCAACAGTAAAACTGAGTGAGCAGACTTCAGAATAATGACTTTTAAACAGCTGCCACTAATTATGAACCACCAGCCATTAACTGTACACCAAAAGTACAGAGTTTTAAAAACAATTAACTACAGTTAGCAAAATTCATGGAGCAGTTAATTTTAACTGAATGACCTTTAAACACATGCCATTAATTATGAACCCACTGTCACACAGTACACACACAAAGCACAGAATTTTAAAAACAATTAATAGTCACTGCAAAATATTGAAGAAGGTTATCCAGAAATCTAAACACCTGCATTATGAGAAGAAGATAAATACAATCAGCAATAAAATAAAAACAATATGGGATATAGTTAAGTCAGAGACAGGTAGGACTAGAAATGAAGAGGAACAAATAGCTCTAAAAATAAATGAAACCCTCGTAACAAACGCATGTTGTGTTGCAAACCATTTAAACAAGTATTTTGTCTCTGTTACTGATAGCATAGGGTTGTCAGGTTCAGTAAATAATGCAATGGAATATCTGAGACCAGTGCACACAAGCAATCTCAGTAAAATGGAATTGACACTTACTTCTCCCAAAGAAATAGAATCCCTCACAAAGTCCTTGAAATCAAAGCATTCTAGTGGTTATGATAACACATCAACAAAGTTAATAAAAGAGTGTTCATGTGAGTTTAGTCATATCTTAAGTTATTTGTGTAATCAATCACTTGTCACAGGAACATTCCCGGACTGGCTTAAATATGCTGAAGTTATACCTCTCCACAAGAAAGGGGACAAAGAAATCCCATCAAATTACCAACCGATCTCACTTTTGCCAGCTTTTTCAAAAATCTTTGAAGAGGTTAAGTTCAAGCATCTACTTAAGGACCTTAGTGAAAATAACATACTGTCAAAGTCACAGTTTGGGTTTCTTAAGGGTTCTGATATTGAGAAAGCTATTTACACTTACAGAAAAAATGTCCTTAATTCATTGGAAAACAAATTAGGGGCAACTGGCATATTCTGTGACCTGTCAAAGGCATTTGTGTGAATCACAGCATTCTTTTAAGTAAGTTAAAATATTATGGTGTCACTGGTAGTGCTGCAAAGTGCTTTCAGTCATATCTTACTAATAGAAAACAAAGGGTGTCATTACATAACACTTCAGCAGTAGGCAATCAGACATCATCTGACTGGGAAGAAATTACATGTGGTGTTCCCCAAGGTTCCATACTAGGTCCACTACTGTTTCTTGTGTATATTAATGTCCTGTCATCTGTTTCATTACCAGGTGACAAGTTTGTCTTATTTGCAGATGATACAAACATTGCAATAAATAGTAAATCAAATATAAATTTAGAATGGGCAACTAATCAAATTTTTACTGACATTAATAACTGGTTCATAGCCAATTCACTGTCATTAAACTTTGAAAAGACCCACTATATGCGGTTCAGAACTTCCAAGAGATTTACTTCTGGTGTGTGTATAAAATATGATGACACAGAAATAGGAGAAGTTGAGAGTGTAAAATTCTTGGGATTAGAACTTAATAAATTCAGTTGGGAGCTACATACTAATGAACTGCTAAAGTGCCTAAACAAGTCTGTGTTTGCAATGCGAATGATGTCAGACATAGGAGATATAAATATAAAAAAAAAACTGGCATATTTTGCTTATTTTCACTCCATTATGTCATATTGTATCATATTTTGGGGTAACTCCACAAACAGAGCAAAATTTTTTAGAGTACAGAAGCATATAATAAGAGTAACGAGTAGTGTAAATCCAAGAACATCATGTCAAAACCTATTCAAAGAATTAGGCATATTAACCACAGCTTCTCAGTATATTTATTCCTTAATGAAGTTTGTTGTAAATAATACATATCTTTTTCCAACTAACTGCTTAGTACACAGTATCAATACTAGGAATAAGAACAATATACATAAAGATTTAAAATCACTTACTCTTGCCCAGAAAGGAGTCCAGTATTTAGCAACGCATATTTTCAATAAGTTACCAGCCATCATGAAGAGTTTAGTTTCAGACAAGGCATAATTTAAACATAATTTAAAAGAATTTTTGGTAGCCAACTCCTTCTATTCCATCCATGAGTTTCTCAAGTGCAGCAGACCATTTTAATGAAAATTTATTATACTTTAATTTTTGACAACACATGGTTGTAACAGCCAAGTAACTATCTACTGTGTGAATGATGGATGTATGGAAAGCAGATGTAAGCCTTAAGTCTGTAAATAGTGGAAGTTTAATTTTAAATCTTGTACATAATATGACTGTTCTTAACTGAGGATCACTGAAACGAATAATTTACTTTAATTTTTGACAATACTTGGTTGTAATAGCCAAGGAGCTAGCAAATGTCTGAATGATGGATTTAATGAAAGCAGATGTAAGTATTAAACCTGTGAACATTAGAAGTTTAAATTTAATTCATGTATATAATTTTACTGTTTATTGACTGAGGATCATTAAAATTAATGAAACTCAAGTTTTTCTAATTTTCTACACCCAGGAGGATTCCCTCTTTTATGGGTCTATGGAATGAATAATTAATCTAATCTAATCACTGAATAAAGAGCTACAGTTATCGAAAATTCACTGATCAGAGTTTAAGCAAATGGCTTATAAACAACTGCCATTAATTATGAACCAACTGTCATTCAGTAGACAGCAAAATACAGAATTTTCAGAACAATTTGCAGTACTGAATTAGCAGCTACAATTAACCAAAATTCATTGATCAGTTTTTAACCAAATTACTTTTAAACAGGTGCTATTAATTACAAGTGGTGGTTGCATAATGCCCACCAGGGCGAGAAGAGTGAGAAGTAAGGGCATACACAGAAGCTACCTAACTTGTTGGACTCCTTCACTAACGTCAAACTAGCCAACTAACTCCCAAGGCACTGGTGTATTTTCCAAAATAACATGCTTACTCAAAGAAACCACTTTGCAGGGCAGGTGGTAACTGACAGTCAAAACCAGGCTTCATGCCTTCACAGGAGCCAATTTGTTCTCTCATGTATCATCCAAAACTCCAAACCTCTCATACCCTTGCCAACTCACTCCGCCCCCCTGCACTCACTTCCCAAAACCTGCCTGGTTAACAGCTTTTGTCCTCATTGATGGCACCACTGGTGTACCTTCAATGCTATCCAGACAGAGTTCATCAACATGGGGTGAAATTGAGAGGAGGCCGAGTCCACATGGCTCAAGAGTGACCTGCTCTTCAATGTAGGAAACAATGAATGAATGAATGAATGAATCAATCAATCAATTCAGTGTTCCATAATGAAGGAGAACATTCAAGGGTGTGTAACAAGTAAAATTTTACAACATGCATAGGAACATTTAGAAAATGGTTAAATGTCACTCAACATACAACTTTATTTTCACAGAGCTCATAGACCATGGAAGTTATGTAACATCTTTGTCCACAGATGCAGAGATACAAATGAGATATGGTGTTTAGCAATGATTCCTCACATCCTTCCCATCCTGGTTTACTTCCAGATGTATGACCAGCTAGACAGGCCTGGCGAGGCTTCTTCCATCAGTAGTGACAAGGAGGGTTCTGTGTAGGATTCCATCTCTGCCTTCTTTCGGCTCCTGCTATCTTGCCTCCTTCCACATGTGCTGTGGGAGTACTTCTCCATACAGGAGGACAACATTGCCAGCTTGGATCCTCACTGATCTTCCATTCATGCTTTTGACTTGATGGAAATTGCCCCAGGGCATGAGATACTCCTTGCTCCACTGTTTCCTGAAATCTGCTTTTGTCTTGTGACAGAGTCTGATTTCTCTCATCAAGTCTATTATGATTGGTGGCTTGAGTCCCCTTGGCAGTGTTGTGAATCTCTACCCCATGGGGAAGTGTGCTGGAAAGAGCACTTTTTCTTTTGGAAGGCTGGCCTTGAGGGTGGCTTCAGTATTAATGAGCACAGCCTGTAGCTCTTCCTTGCCCATTCTGCAGTGTATGAGTACTTCTCAGAGATGCTTTTTGGTTGAGGACCATTCTCTCCCACCATCCTCCCTACCAAGCCACCCAGAAATCTATAAACTTCCATGTTATTGTGTGTGATATTGGAGGGTCTTATCAGCAGATATGGCCATCCACAGTTGTGTTATCTCTCTGTTGGCTGCCCAGAATGTTTGGGCTGGTAGTGTATTTTTTGACTGCCAATTCCGTGTACTATTTTACATGGGAGGCAGTGATGAATAGCCTCCTTTATTGTGTGATGGGATGAACAAAGCTCTGAAAGCACTATTATAATCACAAGATTAATATAAACAGATTTGTGTATGTAGGATTAAAAGATTTGTGAAGCGATGGTTTTCATCCAGATAAGTGGACATCATTCTTCAGTGGTTGACATAACACAGATGATATGATAGATGCATCAGGTACTCATCCAAAAAAGGACTGCGACTCTTCATTTTTTGTCTACTGGGTAGTGGCATGTGTTTCTACAGATACTTGATTTAATGAAGAAAGCATTGTTCTTGTACAGCCTTGATCTAAAAATGTCAAGCTGCTGCCATTTCTTCTTCTGTAAATTCATAGTGCAAATTCATCCTGTCAATAAGTCTTCTTTCCAGTCAGAGAATGTATGCAGTGACTCACAGCAGTTTCCAGTAGGATCTAATCTTTCACTGTCCATCAATAGCTTGGTTGTCTCTTTAAGGAGGACCTTTGAACCTAGGTGTGACTTTACAGTAAAAAAAAAAAAAAAAATGTGTGTGGTATTGTTGACATTCATTTGCGCACAAACAGAGATGTTGTGAAAACCAAGTTGGCCTGTTTCACCATGTGTCCACTGTATGTAATGTTTGAGGCATTTTTCCTCTTGACGGATGGTTCTCAAATTTCTCTCTACCCAGACAATGTCTCCATTGTGATGGTGGGGTTCAAACCTCCCTTTACGTGTACCCAGTACTTAATTTTGTAAGGATCATTCCATATTATTTCTTTGCATCAGTTCATACAACATGTTCTGCCACTGAGGACAAATATGAGCAAAGGCTGAATTATTCATAAAATAAAGATAGTGATAAAAATTAATTTAGTAATTTTCCTACTTAACTTATTGTCTTCATTCAATGTACTTTGATGTCTTTGTTGGCTCAATAACTAAAGATATATTTCTGATTACTGGAGGGTATTCAGGTTTTGGTTTAAAATGTGTACATTGAAATACCTTGTTGCAAGCACTTTATCTTTCACATAGAGTTTAAAACTCATCATTATGAGACATCATAATTTCATAATTCAAATATTTTTGAAACTCAGAACGTGACATGACACATACTGCTTGCCAGTTCATACAACCACTTCTAACTCACCAAAAACCACAAATATTATACATGTATCAAAGAAATTCTTTTATGCAACAAATGAATTACTTACTGATAATCTTTTCTTCAGAGCTTTTTTAAGTTTATAACTAACAAATTCAATGGTGATGACTCCAAGTGAGCTGGCTGTTGTGGCCGAGCGGTTCTAGGTGCTACAGTCTGGAACTGCACCGCTGCTACGGTCACAAGTTCGAATCCTGCCTCTGGCATGGATGTGTGTGCTATCCTTAGGTTAGTTAGGTTTAAGTAGTTCTAAGTCTAGGGGACTGATGACCTCAGATGTTAAATCCCATAATACTCAGAGCCATGCTTTTGACTCCAAGTGAAAATAAAATCGAATAAGTAAATATCAGAATAAATCCATTTATGAGAAACAATTAAAATATTTTATAAAGTTATTTATGTAAAGTCCTAGTTTGAACATATATTCTGTACAAAAGTGTAAAAAACTTTTTATTAATACAATTAAAACAAAATGGAATGTGGAATTGCAGTTTTGAACTTGTCTGCATCATATACTAAATTTATGCAGTGTACTGGATAATCTGTTGCTGTTAATGTATCAACAAGTGCAAATGATGATCTATTCATCATTTCCATTACAATAGCCCTCCTCCCACCCCCACCCTTAAGAATTCTTCAAACATGAAAATGTGATAGCACAATAATGGAACTGTCCAATGCTTAACTTCGGTAATCATAAAAAATTAAGTCACTGAAAAATAATTACCTGAAAGTGAAGTATGTTTAATGTGTGTGTAAGTGTTATGGCTTCAGTGATATTTAGTTAATAAAAATCATACTAATTGAATTGACACATTCTGCTGATATTTTGTTTCTGTAAAGAAAACCTAGTTCGCTAGTAACATAATTAGCAAATTTTCTTCAAAATACATATCAAGAATTACATTAAAGTAATGAAGTAAAAACAGAAAATACTCATATTTTCAAAATTATATTCAATACAATGATTACACAAGACAGATAAATGAATATTAATAAATAAATGAATATTACTTCACCCTAACTAATTACACAGCAGTTCAAAATGATATAATGCAAGACTGACAAAATGGTTCTTCATTAGCTACAATACAAACAGAAAAATTTAATAGGATACAAAGCAGCCATATTTACATTACTATTTAGATATAAGAGTTTTAGCAATAGTCTCATGGCATTTCTGTATTCTATAACACTGTTTATGAGAGAAAATTATTTCACAGTATTTTAACTTTTTTATAAAGTTTAGAAAATGGTCAAAATTTATAACATTATGTGGTGACTATCGACCACAAGGAAAGCATCTCTCAATTTTACTTCCATATCTTGTGATGGTGATTCACATTTCTCCATCATACAACAAAGGGACAAAAATTACTACATTGTTGACCCTGGACTCATTTTCATTTCTTCACTTTTTCCAGTGACTGTTTACTCTGTGGTGTGTGCACATTATGAACTGTGAACCATTCACTGACACTTGTTCTCTCATCATATTTCGCCTTTGGACTGTGAATCTCAGGCGTACCAACCACCACATACCACTGTTGAAATGGAACAGGAGTGATGCATTCCTCATGCAACACAAGTGAGCTCTCTAACTTACCTGAGTTCACAATGGCATGAACCAAGTGCATTTTTGTCATTGTTTATGCAGGACCACATCAATCTCGGCACTCCACAAGTTTGACAGACTGATGAATGCATGTGTTTTGGACCTGATATAACTGCCCATCATGGGGATAATGTGCTACATACATTGCCATCAATGCTCAGTGGCTACCAAACTGTGAACTATCACACTCAACATGCCCCAAGGCACAGTATGTTCTCTGATTCCATACAGTACATATCTCACCATGCTCTTGCTCTGCACAGAAGATCACCACTGCTGCATTTGAAAACCATGGTCATCCCCGCCACATTGGTCAAGAACACTCTCATGCACTCTCGTGCATACGACACTGTGTACCCTGTGTAGTCACCACCTCAACCCCGGCCACGATGACCTTGGGTGACGCTGCTGGGGGCACCATTCTTCACTGAATCAAGATTTTGCCACTCTCATCGCCTCATCACTTTTGAAGACTCTGGGTACTCCAACTCAACTTTCAGCTACAAGCATGTCCTGATTGGCATGCTTCCTAAACTGTGTCCCCCCCCCCTTCCACTGAAAAGCAGCCCCTGGACCTGCTTCGCCTTGGCCAAAACCTCTTCAACCTCTACGGCATTGTGGATGATGACCACATTTTATTTATCTACCTCATCAGCCATCTGCATGACCATAGAGATCTCACCAGTGATCCAGTTCTCTGCCTGCCTACTTAGCACAAGTACTCTGTTGCCACAGCTGTAATAATCGAGCATTTGTTGCGCCCCCCATCCTGAATCACTCACCTCACTATACACAATTAAAGCTAGGGATTTCAGACTCTATCCCAACTCTGGCACCACCTATGACCATTGGTTGATGTGGAATTCATGCCTGACACTGTGTTATGGACCCTGTGGCTCATTAATCTTACATACAAACTGCAGCTGCAACTACTTTCACATGCTTCAGATTCCTTGGAGACTAAGCTGCACCTTGCAGATCAGGCCTACAGCATTCTTTGACAAAGACATCTTCTCACAAACCCTGGTGGAAGTATGAAGGACAGGTTTGGTACTCCAATGACCCCCATCCCCCTCTAACTATCACTGCTGGCAGGGGCTACATGAGAGCATGCACAGCGCTACAGGAAGACACACAGCTATCTGGGAGCAACATGTGCCAAGCCCACAACCGTTTCTGAACACACAGGAAACTGCACTCGGAACCCAACAGAGTATGTGCAAGGGGCACAGATTACCCCCCACTCCATGTACCCCCTCTGTTGGTTCTACACTACATTCAGTGATGCAGCATGGAACTGCTAACCTCCCTGTGCATTCCCAAACTCTGTTCATGGATTGATTTAGATGCCACAGTCTGCACTGCACCCACATTATGGCTCACGAAACAACAGTTGGCGAATGCCACCTCCAGTCCAAGTGGTCAGCTCTGCGAGGTGCACCACACGTCAGGCTTAAGATTTCTGTTTGATATGGGCATGGAGGCTAGCATCATACCTATTGCATTAGCCTTCAATCACACATTTCCACCCAAGATAACCTTAAAGTGCTGCTAACAACTCAAGTATCAATGCATTTAGTGCAGCAGACCCTCAGGTGCATCTTACTTCTGATCTAAATTTTTCCTGGACTTTCCATGTTCCAGATGTTGATGAAGCTGTGCTTGTTATAGACTTTCTTAGCATTTCGGTTTATTGCTAATATTCAGTCTACCACCTTGTTCCACCATCCCTCCATCTATCTAATCCCAGGCTCATTCATTTCTTCTCCTTTATTAACCACAAACGACCCCATCCTTTGCTCTCTCTCCAAGTGCTCCACTTTAATGACTCAACTCGTTGCATTATTGGTTGAGCTTATACTCAGGCATTCCACTTCCACTGCTGTACAGACTCACAATGCTGTACTTCACCAATTGATCAACACTGTATTCACTCAACTGGCACAAGCTCATCAGACACTATGCCAGCTCACTGACATGCACTCATCTTGCTCTTACTACACTCTGACATCTACAGCCATGCTGTGGCACCAACTCCTCGACAGGACTTTAAGGTTAGTGACTGCTCCCCCCCCCCCCCCCCCCCCCCCCAGTGCTTCCTCATAGTGCATCCACCCCACATGAACTGACAACGATGCATCTCTTGAGTTTGAGCAACGTGGTTGTAGCTGTCATTACTAATGGTACTTGTCACAAAATCAAACCTATGGAGGGACCACCCATATGACACAAGGTTCGCTGCCACATTCTCAGAAAACTGCACCACATTGAAACAGCTGTCAGCAAGCTACTTGATGTGGGCATTATGTGCCCATCAGACAGCCATTGGTCTTCCCTAATGCACTTTGCCCACAAGAAAGACAGTTTGTTTTGTCTGTGTAGTGACTACAGAGATATGAACTGTCACACTATTAAAGACAGTTATCCAATTCCACATCTTCAGGGCTTTGCCCAACTGCTGAATGGTGCACATGTGTTCAATGTATTTCATTGATGCAAAGCTTACTATTAAATTCCCATGTTCAAGGATAACACTCCCCAAGACCATTCTAATTATCCCTTATTGGCCATGCCTTTCAGCCTTAAAAATGTGGCCCAGGCTTTGCAGCAGTTTATTGATTCTATATTGTTCAACCTTAAACTCACATATGCTTATCTGTATGACATCCTGATCTTTTCCTAAACTGTCAAGGAACACGAACAGCATCTGGCTCACGTCCAGGCCACACTCTGTAAAAATGGTGTCAAAATCAACCACGAGAAGTCACAACTAACTTGTGAGAGTGTAACTATCCTAGGCTATACTGTGTTATCTGAGGGCCTCCGACTGACATTAGATCAAGCCAGTCATACATAACCTTTCACTACCCACAAACAACTGTGAACTGCAGATACTCCTGGGAATTACAAACTTCTACCATTGTCACTCTCCCCCCCCCCCCCCCCCCTTATACTGCCTCCACCCAGGCAACACTTACTGACACTTTGATCAGAAAAAACAACTCCAGCATGAGGAAAGTTCCACTGACAGGTGACTTAAGCATTCAAGGCTCTGAAGTCTTCCCTCTCCCATGCCATCACTGTGGTATGCCCAGTGCCTGATGCTGCATCTTGGTCACGTCTGAATCAATAGTCACAGTTTTTCGACAGCACATCAGCAATACCAGTGATCCTCTCAGATTGTTCTTCAGAAAACTTTTGTCTGGCCAAGGCAAGTGGTCAACGTTCAACCATGAACCTGTCGTGGTCAATGAGGCAGTCAAACACTTCCATGGCAATATTGAAGGTCATGAATTTACCATCTTTACTGACCACTGGCTGCTTGCAGATGCTGTCCACATTCTTGGCAAAGATGTTCCTCCCTGACGTCTGTGGCACATGGACCTAATCAGCCAGTATTCTACAGATGTACTCCATATACGAAGTTCTGACAATATTGTCACTGACTATCTGTTCCAAGTGGACATTATCATGTCCCCCATTGACAGGGATGAATTGGCCCACCCAGAAACCATTAACACTGATCTTGCAGACATGCTAAAGACAAATAATGCACACTGACTCTTGAGCCATGCCTTCTACTGGGCTCATCCACCCCTATCATATGAGACAACTTGATGGGTATTCTCCAGCCAGTTGTACCTCCCCTTATCCAATGAGCGGTGTTCACATCCCTACACAATCTCGGCCACCCAAGCATCAAGGCCACTATGAAACTGGCTACTGAACAATTTGTCTGGCTGGGAATTAAGAACAGTTGTCACAATTGGACACATGCCTGTACCCCTCAAAGAGGAATAAAATTGGACGACACACACAGTCCCTTCTAGAGCAATCCAGCATTCTTAAAGAACGCCTACATCATATACATATTGACACCATCAGCACGTTACATCCCTGTAGTGGGGTTTCGATGTGTAACCCCAATTGACTGAGTCATGAGGTGGGTTGAAGCCATCCCTCTATCCAATATTATGTCTGATTCAGTTGCCCATGCCTTCATGAACTCATGGATTTCTGGCTTTAGTTGTCCCTCATCTGTAACCACTGATCAGGACCACTAATTCATATCCACTCTATTCACCAAACAATATAAGCTATGCATTGTTGGTAAGTTCCACACCACTGCCTACTAGCCACACCACACCTTTAAGGTGGCATATATGTTCCACGGCAGATCCTGGTCGAAGCTGCTACTATGAATCTTCCTAGGAACATGCCCCACACACAAAGAGGAGTTACATGTGTCACTTACTGATGTCCTCTGTGGTAAACCACTCATCCTTCCTGCCAAGATCATCACGCGCTCACACCTCCTGAATGATGACAAGCTTCCCACTCTAAGTGATTGAGTATGTGAACAAATTTCACACACCCATACTCCTCCACAAAAACTGCATCCAGTACCATGCGTCGTCATTCACAAAGAACTCTCCCCCTGTGATTTTGTTATGCTTTGTGATGACTCCATCAATGCAACTCTCCGACCCGCATAATCGGGCACTCATGAGGTCCTTGATCATGGACAGAAAACATCAGACCAGGGCACAGCATGCCATACATGCAGGCTGTGTGCGGGCCAAGGCCTGGCCTGTCACTCAGCTTGGCTCGGTCCTACTTTAACGAAATCGTCGTAATGAATTGAATTGATTTGAAATTTCGTTAAAGAAGAATAATAAATTTTATCTTTTGCTTTTAAGTTAATTTTCTTTCGTGCGAACTTTGTTGTATAACCACTCTCTTATTTTCGTGTGGTAATAAAAATTTTTACTTTCTTAAGAATTACGTACATCTAAAGAAAAAATAATATTTATGTGAACTCATATGAACTGGTTAAGAATATTAGGTTGAGAATTGAGTCCTTTAAATCATTCGGCCTTGGCATACACTTTCCAGATGCAGTGGGTTTTTTTTTTGTTAAATATTTTTACTGAATTTTATCCCGGCACTAGCCATAGAACACAAGATTACCTCTATTAGCAGAAAATGTTTTAATTATTGCCAAGCCGACATTTATCACTGATCAAACCTACTTCATTACACATTTAAGATATTTTGAAAAAACCAAACTGTTTAAGTTTCAATGTTAACTAACATTAGCTATCCGCCTACGAATGCACAAACGTATAATTAATTCAAATTTTATCAGCCACAGGATCTCTGAAAAAGAAGAACAATTTCTTAATTCACCATTGTTTTTTATGCATCTGTTCCCGATTTACGGGTTTGCTATTGTTGGTCGCGGCACAGCCCAGCAACACCGCTAAAAAAATGCTGAAAAATTCTTAAAGATGACGTGGGCAAGCTAATTTACATAAATAATTCCCACTTTTGATAAACTCTAATATATTTAGATCAAACAACAATACAACTCACATTAATTCGTAACGCATCGTCTAATGGCGGCTAAGTCCAGACAGAGACAAAAGAAGTCTACACATTCGTAAAAAACTCTTTCACAGTGTCCTACCACAATGACTTCTGAACAGAGAAGACCAAAGAATACATAATGCATTGTGCTTAAATAGTATTGCTGACTATTAACATTTCTTTGCAAATTGACGATATTATTCTCTTCTGACATTTTATATATATCTCTGCTATCACAAATACTGACACATTTTACAATCACATAATAAATACAGAAAAATTCCTATCCTAAATACAGAGAAATATTACAACAAAAAATATAAGGAGAATAACAAATGTCTTTTACACCACATTCAGTAATATTTTTGTTCAATAATTACGATATATACAACTTGCCCAGAGCGGCGTATATGGTACAAATAAACTCTTGTTTTTTTTTTTTTTTGTTTTTTTTTTTTTTTTTAAATAACGTGAGTTTGCCAGGGAACGTTACACTACCCAGAACAGTGTGACATTTCATTTAGTGTCATAGAGCAGCATTTTGCAGGCAGCACAACTCTCTGAATTAACTACTGCAAAATGGGTGTATTGTTTGGTGTAACTGACCCAAACTTCCTCCTCACTGGTGATCCCAAGTTGTAACGTCTTCTTTTTTTGCCGTTTTACTGTGCCCGCAACCTACACGTCGGCTATTTTTGCCTGTATTACATCGACACAGCATTCGAACAATGACTTCGGCCCAACATCTAATGCCGGATTTTGTGATGGACATGCATCGTGTTGCGGGCAATGTACACCAGCCAGGACTGCAACACGATGCCTCTCACTCAACGATTATGCCGATTTCGCAGGACGTTTTCGAGCCTGCAACAATAAGTGAGGTTAGGAGTGTGCATGACTCCGGCTATCAAACGCCTTTGTTCCCACCACATGTGCCTTCCCTCATCGACTGTGCAGTTACCTCTTACGGATCTCTGTGCACTGCGGGACCAAAGCCGTTTTACGCAGATGCTTCGTTGGACAACCTACCACCACAAGGACAACGATTTGCCACGCTGCAATCTGTGCAGTACCACACGGATACCTGCCACATGGCCGGAACTGCTTCGTTCATAGGTCAACCTACTCAGCATCCGACCACGCCCGTGCCTGCCTCAGTTCAGCATCAGCACTTGCCTTCCTACTTCAATACCTCGGCCTGCAACAGGAACAATAACTTGTTATCTGTGCCTGACCTCCACCTCCGCCCCACTGCTATGCCTCAGTGTTTTGTGCCATGACATTCACCTTATACGCACACCGTTTTGAGTGGAGTTACTATGAACAGTGAACTTTCACACATTCCATGCCACGTTCGACATCATTTCCCACACTGTGCTTCTGGATAGCCCACGCCTCTGCAGCCTTTCTGCAACACAGGTGGCCCTGGCTCTGATCAATCGTCGAGCTTTCTGCGGACTAACACGCGTTCTCAAACTTTGAACTTTTTCTCACCTGTCGCCCACGCGCCGGCTCCAGTTGAGGTTCCACTACCATTCTCGGCACATCTCGGTGTTTCATCCACGTCGGTCTTCTGTGATGCGTCAGTTCGAACACACCCGCAACGTGTTGAGCTTCCGCAACCACAATCGACACATTATGGTCGCACCTGCGTCGGCCTTCCGCGTCATGACAGATCGTGCTCAACCACAATGTGTCACCTTCATGCTGCCTCCCGAACAGCCATCGTTGCCACATCCCCTGGAGGCACACTCTCCTGGAATACTATAGCAACAACAGCTCGTTTCAGGTAGTGCCCCGATGAACTCAACACAACCTGTTCTTCCATACATTCTACGATGCTTACCGACGCTGCCACTGTTTAATCCCGACAGAGCTTCAACCTGGTTCAAAATTGTGGATGAAGTGTTCGAGCATTACAAACTCGATGAGTCAACCAGATTTCTGTGCCTCATCACCCACCTGCACGACCAGGAGGACTTGATTGCTGACCTGGTCGACGCCCCGGACTCATCTACCCGGTACACTCTAGCCAAAGAGACAGTTCTATGTCAGCTTGCACGCTCAACTGAGGCAGCAATACAGCAAGTGCTCCACGTCGGGCAACTAGGCAACGACAAACCTTCCCAGCTCTGGAGACAGCTACGTGCCCTGGTCAGCGCCAGTCTACTCTCTGACACAGCTCTCCTCGCCATCTGGTCAGATAAACTATCTCCTCACATCCACTTTGTTCTGGTTTAAAGGCCTCCTGAACCTGTTGAGCAAAGAAGACGATTGCTGACAAGCTACATGATGCATCACAGCTCCACTTCACCAGCCACTGCCTACCTGACAAATCTCAGGTTCAGTCTCATTGCCCTGCAGTCGGACGCGGCCGGGGCCATACTGTGCCAACCGTTCCACTCGCTCTGGGAAGCAGTAAACAAGCAACTGGGACATTACCGGCTCTTCCCACGGTCACGCCCCCTCCTGCAACCGAACCTGCTGCGGCCACCAAACCTCGGCCACTGCCACTGCCAACGAACTTTCCGCAGGAAATGCAACCGCACTACCTGTACTGTTACTTCCACACATGGTTTGGTGAGGCGGCATGGAACTGCAGACCACCCTGCTACTTCCCAAATGCCAATCGCAGGTAGATTCGGGGGCCGCCTCCTGCGCACAACATGACAGGCACCCCCCAGTGCTCCATTCTGTCCGGGAATGGCCGGATAATTGTGGACGACTTTACATTAAAGATATTTCGTCGGGATACCTTTTCCTAGTGGACACAGGCGCCGATGTTTCACTGCTGCCCACATCCTTAGTGTCGTCGAACATCCGCCCTCGTCATACTTCACTGCAAGCCGTGAATTCAACTAAACTACAATGCTCAGGTTCAGCTTCACACATTGTCTCACTCTCCACAAACTGAAAACTCGAGTGGACTTTTTTTAGTGTGCGAAATTGACGAACCTATACTAGGCATTGACTTCTTGCGAAACCACAAACTTTCACCGCACCTAGTGCGAAACACCGTGTTTCACCATCTGTCCCCAAGACTCACTTCCTCTGTGCTCCGTTGAGCAACCCCCCCCCCCCCCCCCTCGTACATGCTTGTCTCTGTCAATGACATTACAAGAAACCACGCATAAGTGCCTTGTCGAGCTCGAATACGTCACTTGCCCACACAAGGAAAACTTCAAGCTCTCCTCTCCTTCCGGCTCCACAAAACACAGCTCCAGCTCTCTGATGCAGCAAAGGAATTACAGACACTACAGCAAGGACAAAGCAAGGTCAGTAAGTGCGCCGAATCTACTTGCAATCCCAGCAATCGAGCCTCCATGTGTTTACCTCCCGCTACCCCTCGCAACTGTGCTATCAAGACTGCCATAACATGTACTGACAGCTCGCAGGGCCACACCCTCCTAACACGGCAGCATTTGACACTCGGCTGGACACAAGTGCACATGCGCAACGAGCGTCATGTGTTTCTGAACTGAGGGCTCCTACCCCGCCCCTCACAGACAGCACCTCAAACTATGCAACTTCGGCTCCTGTACGTCACTGTGTGACCACCACTGACAACACAAACAGTGCACTTATGCCTAGCGCTTCACCCGTGACTGTGCTGCCACAGGCCGCACCCTTGGACAATGGACTCACTAATGGCTCACGAGCTCTACCAAGCCCAGCTGACCTTGGTGCCACTGCTTCGGGCCGGCGACCATCTTGTCGCGTTGACTCCTGGGACACTTTGCCGCCTCGGCTCCCGTCGGATCCACCAAGTGGCTCCGAAGACCACGACCACGCCTCACCCGCCACACATTGTAAACAAACCGCCTCCCGCGCCGCCAGCAACATTTCTGTCGTCACCAACGGCATGGTTCACAAACTTCGCCTCACTCCAGGTCCCCTGATCTCCAGTAAACCACGTCGACTTTGTCCCGAACGCCTCTCCGACCTTAAAAAGCAGATTTCTGAACTACTAAGCTCCGGCGTCATTGAACCCTCTGCCAGTAGCTGGTCTACGCCCATACATATGACACCCGAGAAAGACGGGTCCTGGCGCATGTGTGGAGACTACCGTCGACTAAACGCACAAACAATTATGGACACATACACCATACCCAACATTGCCGACTTTGCCAGTTCCCTCGCAGGTGTGACCACGTTCTCTGTCATTGATTGCAAACGGACCTACCACCAGATCCCCATGGCACCTGAAGACATCGAGAAGACAGCAATCACCACCCCGATCGGATTATTTCAGTTTCGATTCATGCCCTTAGGTCTGAAAAACGCAGCCCAGACCTGGCAACGCTTCATCAACGAAGTGCTATTCGACCTAAAATTCTGCTTTGCATATCTTGATGACATTCTTGTGTTCAGCTCCTCCGTCGAGGACAACATTCGACATGTGCAAACTGTTATGAACACACTCGAGCAAGCTCACCAATGCACAATGGAAATATTCCGCATTTGACAGGGAGTTGCTCGCGGTCTATGAAGTGATCAAGCATTTTAAGACTGACGCCGAGGGACACCCTTTCTATGTTTCAACAGACCACAAATCCCTGGCTGCGGCCATTACAAACCCGCCAGCTGACCCGCCTCCTCGCCGCTTCAGATACATGGACTTCATATCTCAGTTCACCACCGATGTCAGACACATAAAGGGTGCTGACAATATAGTTGCTGATTTCCTTTCACGAGTCGACGCCGTTCATTCGCTGTTAGACCTCTCTGAACTGCCTAACCTCCAACCCGCTGACGAGGACACACAAAACCTGATTTCAGACTCTACCTCTTCACTACACTTCGTCTGCACCAACTTCCCTGGCATTTCTGGTGGGACGACAATACAGGCACGTTACGCCCCCTCATCCCAACCATGCTCCATTGAGCTGTCTTCAACGCACTGCATAATTTAGCCCAGCTCAGAGCTCATGCGTCTGCCCACCTCATTGTGGAGCGCTTTGTGTGGAGAAATGTCAACAAGGTCTGCCAGCAATGGGCACGCTCCTGCATCGCATGCCAACGCTGCAAAGTACACAAGCACACTTCACCTCCCCTCAGAGCCTTTTCGATCCCTCCTGGGCGTTTCCAGCATATTCATATTGACATTGTCGGCCCTCTCCCCCCCTCCCCCCCCCTCTAATGGCTTTCGTTATGTTCTCTCATCCATCGACCAAACAACTCGTGGCAGAAACTGTTGCTCAAGCTTTCGTCGAGTCATGGGTATCGTGTTTCGAATGTCCAGCTATCATCACGACTGACCAGGACAGACGATTTGAGTTGGCCCTGTTCAACGAGATTTGTAACATCTGCGGCATCCAGCACATCCATACTACAGCATATCACCCGCAAAGTAACAGGCTAGTTGAGTGCTGGCACCGCACTTTGAAGGTGGCTCTTTGATGCCATGACTCTCTATGGATGGAGGCCCTTCCCCTTGTGCTACTCAGCATTTGTGCGATCTATAAGGAAGACCTCAAAGGCAGAATAGCTGAGTTCGCATACGGCCAGAACATTGTTCTCCCTGGTGAACTTGTGAGCCCTTCCACTTCTCTCCCTCAGTCTGACTTACCTTCCTTCATGGACTGCGTCAGACGCCACTTCATCAACCTCCATATGCCTCTGCCTGCCAGCCACTCCCACCCTAAGGTTCACGTCCTGAAAACTCTGGGCAATTGCGAATATGTCATGCTCCGAGATGACACTGTCCGTGCTCCCCTCCAACCTCCATATACTTGCCCGTACCAAGTTCTCCGGCGCTAAGCCAACACCTATGACATCCAGATAAAAGATTCAGCTGTTACAGTCTCTCTCAACAGACTTAAGCATGCTCATGTCGAGCCTGCTTCTACCCCCCTTCAGGCCACGACCATGCCACTCACAGTCATGGCTCACAATGCTCCGACCACTCCCTCCACGTCGGACTTACACACTCGGTCGAGTGACTTCCAGCTCCAATCGTCAAGCTCTTCTCCGACCTCACCCTCTACTCTGGTCTCACGCACTCCATTGAGTGATCACATGCTCCCCACGTCGAGCTTACCTACGCTCACGCCCTCGCTGCCGGGCCCTTTGCCAGTCCCTTCGACCTATCCCCTGTCGCCTGCCTCGCCCTGTCGAGGTTTCTCACGCCCCCTATCTTGAACATGCCCTTGCTCAAGGTGTTTGTGCCTGTCCCCCCGGACATAATCCACGACATCTCTATAATACTATGCGATGATACACTGTTGGTCGTGTGTTTCCCTTCATCTGGCGCCCATGACACAACCTGGGCCATTCCTTGCCACCTGGTGAAATGTGTTCCCCTCTTGCCTGACGTCAACCTGGACCTGCTTCATGTGTTCGCCACACCCACCGGAGACATCGTCGTCATCGATCCGTTCCACCCACAAACTGCCAGCCTCCCTGTTGCCGCATGACCAGTACGCCCAGTATGACGCCTGGCGTGCTTCAACGACTTCCAGCATCAGTGGCCGAACCTTCCTTCATGACATTTACTACCCATGCAGCTCCCCAACGACGATGTCGAGCTGACTGTGGTCTGGCTCCCACGGACCACCCCTGTCAACGCCTTGGTCATCCCCCCCCCCCAGCCTCTCAAGAAGAGTACTCCATACTGTGGGGGAGGGAGGACTATGTGGCACTGATGAGGTTGACAGCAGCATTGATATACGTTTGCCTCCTCTAGACTCCGAGCATGATCTTTGGACGCTAAGATAAGATTATTTTTACTCTCTTCTGCCATGTCCAATTCTTTGTAAGCCATTGATGTGTTTCGGTGAATAAACGAACTACTGCAAAATGGGAGTGTTGTTTGGTGTAACCGACCCGAACTTCCTCCACATTCAATCTAGAAATCTGCCATCACAATCCTTTAAAATGAATGGAAATGAGAGAACAGAAGGATGAGAATTCTCCATTCATATAAGCAAGAGGTACTGCTTATTTTCTATGAAATGACATTATAGTATGATGCAGAAAGAATTTAAATTTTCAGAGACAATAAAAGGACAAAAAATTACAGTAATCAACAGATTAGATTCATTGTTCTGTACATCAAGAAGCATTTTGTGCTAAATTTTCAGGCATGGAGCATTTGAAGAAATTGATGGTACAAACAGCAAAATTTCTGAAGTCATGCCAATTATTCCATTTTCAGCTACAGCGGTTTTCAGTGGAAATGAACAGAGAATATGGAGATTTTATGTATTAGTGCAAAGTGAATGGTTAAGTCAAGGGGCATCACTGGAATGCTTTTTCAATTTAAATCTCAGTATTGTTGAATTTATGAAGGAAAAAGGAATGCAGGACTGAAAATTAGAACATCCAGAATGAGGTGCACACCTTGTATTTTAAGTGGACTTGACTCCACACTGCCCACAGTAAGACAACGCAAGGTAACTTCTTTCTGATTTGACATGTTGTTGTTGTTGTGGTCTTCAGTCCTGAGACTGGTTTGATGCAGCTCTCCATGCTACTCTATCCTGTGCAAGATTCTTCATCTCCCAGTACCTACTGCAACCTACATCCTTCTGTATCTGTTTAATGTAGTCACCTCTTGGTCTCCCTCTATGATTTTTACCCTCCACGCTGCCCTCCAATAGTAAATTGGTGATCCCTTGATGCCTCAGAACATGTCCTACCAACGGATACCTTCTTCTAGTCAAGTTGTGCCACAAACATCTCTTCTCCCCAATCCTATTCAATACCTCCTCATTAGTTATATGATCTACCCATCTAATCTTCAGCATTCTTCTGTAGCACCACATTTCGAAAGCTTCTATTCTCTGCTTGTCCAAACTAGTTATCGTCCATGTTTCACTTCCATACATGGCTACACTCTATACAAATACTTTCAAAAACGACTTCCTGACACTTAAATCTATACTCGATGTTAACAAATACCTCTTCTTCAAAAACACTTTCCTTGCCGTTGCCAGTCTACATTTTATATCCTCTCTACTTCAACCATCATCAGTCACTTTGCTCCCCAAATAGCAAAACTCCTTTACTACTTTAAGTGTCTCATTTCCTAATCTAATTCCCTCAGCATCACCCAACTTAATTCAACTACATTCCATTATCCTCGTTTTGCTTTTGTTGATGTTCATCTTGTATCCTCCTTTCAAGACACTGTCCAATCCATTCAACTGCTCTTCCAAGTTCTTTGCTGTCTCTGACAGAATTACAATGTCATCGGCGAACCTCAAAGATTTTATTTCTTCTCCATGGATTTTAATACCTACTCCATATTTTTCTTTTGTTTCCTTCATCTCTTGCTCAATATACAGATTGAATAACATTGGGGAGAGGCTACAACCCTGTCTCACTCGCTTCCCAACCACTGCTTCCCTTTCATGTCCCTCGACTCTTATAATTGCCATCTGGTTTCTGTACAAATTGTAAATAGCCTTTCGCTCCCTGTATTTTACCCCTGCCACCTTCAGAATTTGAAAGAGAGTATTCCAGTCAACATTGTCAAAAGCTTTCTCTAAGTCTACAAATGCTAGAAACATAGGTTTGCCTTTCCTTAATCTAGCTTCTAAGATAAGTCGTAGGGTCAGTACTGCCTCACGTGTTCCAATATTTCTAGGGAATCCAAACTGATTTTCCCCGAGGTTGGCTTCTACCAGTTTTTCCATTCGTCTGTAAAGAATTCGCGTTAGTATTTTGCATCCGTGACTTCTTAAATTAATTGTTCGGTAATTTTCACATATGTCAGCACCTGCTTTCTTTGGGATTGGAATTATTATATTCTTCTTGAAGTCTGAGAGTATTTTGTCTGTCTCATACGTCTTGCTCACCAGATGGTAGAGTTTTGTCAGGACTGGCTCTCCCAAGGCTGTCAGTAGTTCTAATGGAATGTTGTCTACTCCCGGAGCCTTGTTTCGACTCAGGTCTTTCAGTTATCTGTCAAACTCTTCACGCAGTATCGTATCTCCCATTTCATCTTCATCTACATCCTCTTCCATAATATTGTCCTCAAGTACACCTTTCTGCTTTCCCTTCTTTGCTTAGAACTGGGTTTCCATCTGAGCTCTTGATATTCATACAAGCGATTCTCTTTTCTCCAAAGGTCTCTGTAATTTTCTTGTAGGCAGTATCTGTCTTACACGTAGTGATATGCGCCTCTACATCCTTACATTTGTCCCTTAGCCATCGCTGATTAGCCATTTTGCACTTCCTGTCGATCTCATTTTTGAGATTGTATTCCTTTTTGCCTGCTTCATTTACTGCATTTTTATATTTTCTCCTTTCATCAATTAATTTCAATATCTCTTCTGTTACCCAAGGGTTTCTACTAGCCCTCGTCTTTTTACCTACTTGATCCTCTGCTACCTTCACTATTTCATCTCTCAAAGCTACCCATTCTTCTTCTACTGCCTTTCTTTTCCCCATTCTTGTTTATCATTCCCTAATGCTCTCTCTGAAACTCTCTACTACCTCTGGTTCTTTCAGTTTATCCAGGTCCCATCTCCTTAAATTCCCACATTTTTGCAGTTTCTTCAATTTTAATCTAGAGTTCATAACCAATAGATTGTGGTCAGATTCCACATCTGCCCCTGGAAATGTCTTACAACTTAAAACCTGGTCCCTAAATCTCTGTCGTACGATTATATAATCTATCTGAAACCTGTCAGTATCTCCAGGCTTCTCCCATTCTTGTTAATCATTCCCTAATGCTCTCTCTGAAACTCTCTACCACCTCTGGTTCTTTCAGTTTATCCAAGTCCCATCTCCTTAAATTCCCACATTTTTGCAGTTTCTTCAATTTTAGTCTAGAGTTCATAACCAATAGATTGTGGTCAGAGTCCACATCTGCCGCTGGAAATGTCTTACAACTTAAAACCTGGTCCCTAAATCTCTGTCGTACCATTATATAATCTATCTGAAACCTGTCAGTATCTCCAGGCTTCTTCCACGTATACAACCTTCTTTTATGATTCGTGAACCAAGTGTTAGCTATGATTAAGTTGTGCTCTGTGCAAAATTCTACCAGGCGGCTTCCTCTTTCATTTCTTAGCCCCAATCTATATTCACCTACTACGTTTCCTTCTCTCCCTTTTCCTACTACTGAATTCCAGTCACCCATGACTATTAAATTTTCGTCTCCCTTCACTATCTGAGTAATTTCTTTTATTTTGTCATACATTTATTCAATTTCTTCGTCATCTGCAGAGCTAGTTGGCATATAAACTTGTACTACTGTAGTAGGCGTGGGCTTCATGTCTATCTTGGCCACAATAAGGCGTTCACTATGCTGTTTGTAATAGCTTACCCATACTCCTATTTTTTTTATTCATTATTAAACCGAATCCTGCATTACCCCTATTGGATTTTGTATTTATAACCCTGTATTCACCTGACCAAAGTCTTGTTCCTCCTGCCACCGAACTTCACTAATTCCTACTATATCTAACTTTAATCTATCCATTGCCCTTTTTAAGTTTTCTAACCTACCTGATCGATTAAGGGATCTGACATTCCATGCTCCAATCCGTAGAACGCCAGTTTTCTTTCTCCTGATAACGACGTCCTCCTGAGTAGTCCCCACCCGGAGATCTGAATGGGGGACTATTTTACCTCCGGAATATTTTACCCACGAGGACGCCATCATCACTTAACCATACAGTTAAGCTGCATGCTCTCGGGAAAAATTATGGTTGTAATTTCCCCTTGCTTTCAGCCGTTCGCAGTACCAGCACAGCAAGGCCATTTTGGTTAGTGTTACAAGACCAGATCAGTCAATCATCCAGACTGTTGCCCTGCAACTACTGAAAAGGCTGCTGCCCCTCTTCAGGAACCACATATTTGTCTGGCCTCTCAACAGATACCCCCCCCCCCCCTCGCCGTTGTGGTTGCACCTACGTCACAGCTATCTGTATCGCTGAGGCACGCAAGCCTCCCCACCTATGGCAAGGTCCATGGTTCTTGGGGGGGGATTTGACAAGTATGCATTTAAAAAGAAAACTATGTTGTAGAAGGGACAAAGACAATCCAGTTCCCTAAGCTCACTGGTGTTAAAGCAAATGTGAGGTTTGAAGAATTCATTGCGGCCTTACAAGAATAGTTTTGTAAGGGTTTTGAAGACACTGTCAATCTTACATCTGTTTTAGAGCAGTTTTCAACACTGTTTGGTGATTCAATTGATAGAGCCCCTATGCACCTGCAGATATAACTGATTGACCTGTGAGTTAATTCCACTTTTAATTACAAATCTTTTTACCTTAAAACTGTCCAATGTATCTACATTGCCTTTCTCAGGTAGATTTTCCAAGTCTCCATGATGAGGTTGTAAAAAGTGCTATAATATTTTCATTGACATTTTTGTGTGAAAGACATGACTGTACTGCCATTTAAATGTGGCACATTTGCTGTTTTCCCCATTTCCTCTTCCTTAGACAGGGCAGTGTAGTGGTGGGGGAAACATGAAATGAGACTAAGCGCTTTGGTACTTGGGCTCGAACATGGCACATGAACCAAAATCTTGGCCTACCCTGCATTAGACATACTACTAAACAGCAAACGTCAAACAGTGTCAGTGAATTGAGTAAAGCCAGCCTGGTCATTAGCTGACAATCTACATCTGCCTGTTTCTGCAAATTTGCTGGCCGTGGTCGATGACATCTCTTCTCCCAACTATGCCAATGACACCTCTCCACTAGACACAAATTTTGAAATGTGCATCGATTTTGCCCCTCTGTGTGACCCCCATCCCCCTCTGCTCCTTCACTCCCATCTGATACAGTGTGTGCAGTCGATGTCACAGATATTAACCTTGATGACCTCTCCATAAAAATTTATATTCTAACTGCTGATTCTCAGTATATTTATTCTTTAATGAAATTTGTTGCAAGTAATATACCTCTGTTTCCAACCACTAGGTCAATACATAGTATCCATACTAGGAATAAGAACAATCTACATAAAGACCTAAAATCATTCACATTGGTCCAAACAGGGGTCCAATATTCAGGAACACACATTTTTAATAAATTGCCAGGAACCATTAAAAACTGGGTTTCAGATATGGCAGGGTTTAAACAGAGTTTGAAAGATTTTTGGTAGGCAAGTCCTTCTACTCTGTAGACGAATACTTTATCAGGGACTGTTAGACAAGCTTAAGTAAAAATGTCTGTTAGATTTAATTTTTATCAGAACTTTGTCACAACAGTCAAGATTAGGTATTTTGTGTATGATAAAGTTATTAAAAGTGCATAACAATGTTTTATTCTGACAGTGTATTAATTCTGTAAATATTAGCAGTTCCAGTTTACTGTAACATGTTCATCCATTTTGACAATCTCCTGGCAAATGATCAGGGCAGTAAAATATTATATTCAAATGTTTTATGTTATACTTTCTGACATGTCCCAACCCTTGAGAATTATCTCATTTTTTGGGTCTATGGAACAAAAACTGAATCCAAACAAATCTAATCTAATCCCAGATGACACTGTCTTCATTTTCGTCATCTTTCCCTCTGTGCAACATGACACCTCAACAAGTCACATGCAGCTACTGAACTCCTCCGAGCTCCCTCCAAATACTGCGCAGGACCACACAGCGGCCAAAATCTTGTGCGACAGCATCCTGTCCATTGCTGTCCCTCTCCACCTGCACCTCATGGACCTCACTCCAGTCAACAAACCTACCTGCTCCCATGCAGGACTTCACCTTCTTTCACCTAAGTGGCTTTGAGCTTTCATAATGGACAGCATCTCCTGTTCAGTTCCTTATCCATGCTCCACACTACCTAAGTGGCGGGATAGGATGGGGGGGGGGGGGCTCTCTGGTTATTATCAATCACAAAAACAGCACCTCTGAGTTTTGAATTGCAGACTTTTAGCTCTGTGTTTTTTGACAACTTCGCATTGTGTGGGTTTTCCTCATATTTGTTTAGCATGTGTTCTTGCAACTAGTGAGTAAATTGTTCTACAGCATATCTCATGTTCTATTCCTTCATCATGTAATGAAGAGGTGGAAATTACCATAGTTGTATTAGACACTTCAGTTTCCAGTACCCTGTTTCTATTTCAAATGCAATTTCTGACATATTTTTTTGGTTTTAATTGTACCCCACCATCTTCCTATCCAATAGTAAGAATTGTTTCAAGTCTCTGGAGTATCATCATAATATTACAAACATTTTCCACACTTAACTTTTCTTGTATTTTTGTTACCTCTATTGGTTGTTGTTGTTTTTTGGGGGAGGAGACCAGACAGCAAGATCATCGGCCTCATCAGATCCGGGAAGGACGGGGAAGGAAGTTGGCCATGCCCTTTCAAAGGAACCATCCCAGCATTTGCCTGGAGTGATTTGGGGAAATCACAGAAAACCTAAATCAGAATGGCTAGACGCGGGATTGAACCGTCGTCCTCCTGAATGCGGTTACCACTATTATCCCAACACATGTTTTTATTTTCATTACTGTTACTTGTAATTAGCATTTTCCTCATGGCTATCAGATCCACAGTAACTACAATAAACTTTCATCACATTTCCTGATACACTAACATACTCTTTGAAATAAATAAACATGGCACCTTACCAGTGAGAATACTTTTCCCTAGCCCTATCCTTCATCAACTTCTACATCATCATTAACAAAATCATTATCAACAACATCAAAAACACTATCATCATTATATTATCTCTCATGTCAACACTTTCTCAACATCACACATAGACCCTACTTCATCTCATCTTAACAGCTTCATATTGCAAAAATATTCTCACCATCATGCATCAACATTCAGTCTATAATCACCTAGTACACTTGACTTCTTTTCCAAAATATTATCATCACTAATAAAGTTTGTTCACAAAGTTACTCTTGCCTCTTCCTTATGACAATGTTCAAAACTTCCCTTTTCTATGTGATCTCCTTTCTTAAATAATATGTATCACAGAATGTACTCGGGACAATACATGAAAGTTGTTAATATACAACAAATTTCATCTTAAAAGCATTTACTCCTAATAAGACTGTCAAAAAGTTTCAACTCTTCCATGATAATTACATTCAAATGCTGACTGTAAATTTACAATGTGAGTGGCTACTAAGTCTGACTATCATCCATTATTTTTTTTCAAATAGACACAAATTCTCATAGAAACATCAAGACCCAAATGCAATCAGAACTTATACATGCACTACCACTAAACCAGACAGATTAAAAACCCAAAATACATCTCATGTCATTACTTTTTCTAAATCAGTCTGGTACAGGTTTTCTTTTTCATCTGTATTCTGATTGATTTGAGGTGTTCCACCATGAATTCCTCTCCTGTGCAAAGCTTTTCATTTCAGAGTAGCATTTCCAACCTACATCTTGCTGGATGTATTCCAATCTCTGTCTTCCTCTACAGCTTTTCCCCTATACAGCTCCCTGTAGTATCATGGAAGTTATTCCCTGATGTCTTAACAGATGTCCTATCATCCTGTCCCTTCTTCTTATTCTCCAGAGAACTTCCTCATTGCTTACCTTATTCCATCTAATTTTCAACATTCTTCTGTAGCACCACTTATCAGATGCTTCTGTTTTCTTCTGTTTTGGTTTTCCAACAGTCCATGTCTCACAGCCATACAATGCTGTGCTCCAAATGTACATTCTCAGAAATTTCTTCCTCTATTAAGGTCTATGTTTGGCAAACTTCTCTTGGCCAGAAATGCACTTTTTACTAGTTCTAGTCTCCTTCTTGTGTCCTCCTTGCTCCATCTGTCATAGGTTATTTTGTTGCCTAGGTAACAGGATTTCTTAACTTCACCTATTGCATGCTCAGCAATTCTGATGTTAAGTTTCTCACTATGCTCATTTTTGCTACTTCTCATTACTTTCATCTTTCTTCCATTTATTCTCAATCCATATTCTGTATTCATTACGTAGTTCATTCCATTCAGCAGTTCCAGTAATTCTTCTTCACTTTCACTGAGGATAGCAATGTCATTGTTGAATGTTATCACTGATATCCTTTCATCTTGAATTTTAATCCCACTCTTGAACCTTTCTTTTATTGCTGTTATTGCTTTTTTGATGTATAGGCTGAACAGGAGGAGTGAAAGACTATCCCACTGTCTTACACCCTTTTTAATCCAGGCATTTCATTCTTGGACTCCCACTTTTGTTGTTCCTTCATGCTTCTTGTACAGATTGTATATTATCCATCTTTCCCTATAGCTTTCCCCTATTTTCCTCAGAATTTTGAACACCTTGTTCAATTTCAATTGCTGAATGCTTTTACCAGCTCAACAAATGCTATAACCGTGTCTCGTTTGCTCTTCAGTCTTGCTTCCATTGTCAACCACAATGTAAGAACTGACACCCCTGGTGCCTTTACCTTTTGTAAAGCCAAACTGATTATCATGTAACAAATCCTTAATTTTCTTTTCCATTCATCTGTATATCATTCTTGTTGGCAACTTGGATGTGTGAATTGTTATACTGATGGTGCAATAATTCTCAGACCTGTCAACTCTTGCAGTATTTGGAAATGTGTGTGGATGATGATTTTCCAAAAGTGCGGTGGTGTATTATCAGTAAAATACATTCTACGCACTAAAATAAATATTGTTTTGTTGCCATTTCCCCCCAATGATTTTAGAAATTCTGTTGGAATGTTATCTATCCATTCTGCCTCATTTGATCTTAAATCTTTCAAAGCTCTTCTAAGTTCTGATTCTAATACTGGATTCCCTATCTCTTCCCTATCAACTCCTGCATCTTCTTCTATTACCTCATCAGACAAGTCCTTCCCCTCATACAGGTCTTCATTGTATGCTTTCCACCTATCTGCTCTCTTTTGTGTGTTTAACAGTGGAATTCACATTGCACTCTTAATGTTACCGCCTTTGCTTTTAATTTCACCAAAGATTGTTTTGACTTTTCTATGTGCTAAGTCAACCCATCTGACAATTATTGCCTTTTCAATTTTTTCACGTTTTTCATGTAGCCATTTTACCTTAGCTTCCTTGCACTTCCTATTTATTTCTTTCCTACGTGACTTGTATTTCTGTAGTCCAGAATTTTCCTGAACATTTTTTTTACTTCCCTCTTTCATCAGTCAACTGAAGTATTTCTTCTGTTACCCATGGTTCCTTCACAGTAACCTTCCTCGTATGTGTGTTCGCCTTCTCAACTTTGGGATTGCCCTTTTTGCTACACACACACACACACACACACACATGCGCGTGCGCACGCAAACACAACTTGCACACACGTCTGCAGTCTCAGAGAGCTGAAACTACACTGCGAGCAGCAGCACCAATGCATGATGGGAGTGGTGACTGGGTGGGGGTAAGGAGGAGGCTGGGGTGGGGAGGGGGAGGGATAGTATGGTGGGAGTGGCAGACAGTGAAGTGTTGCAGTTTAGACGGAGGGCAGGAGAGAAGGTGCGGAGGGGGAAGGGGGTAAGTAGCAGAAAGAAGAGAAATAAAAAGAAATTAAAAGACTGGGTGTGGCGGTGAAATGACAGCTGTGTAGTGCTGGAATGGGAACAGGGAGTGGGCTGGATGGGTGAGGACAGTGACTAACGAAGGTTGAGGCCAGGAGGGTTACGGGAACGTAGGATGTATTGCAGGGAAAATTCCCACATGCGCAATTCAGAAAAGCTGGTGTTGGTGGGAGGGATCCTTATGGCACAGGCTGTGAAGCAGTCACTGAGATGAGGGATATCATGTTTGGCAGCGTGTTCAGCAACAGGGTGGTCTACTTGTGTTTTGGCCACAGTTTGTCGGTGGCCGTTCATGTGGACAGATAGCTTGTTGGTTGTCATGCCTACATAGAATGCAGCACAGTGGTTGCAGCTTAGCTTGTAAATCACATGACTGGCTTCACAGGTAGCCCTGCCTTTGATGGGATAGGTGATGTTAGTGACTGGACTGGAGTAGGTGGTGGTAGGATGATGTATGGGACAGGTCTTGCATCTAGGTCTATTACAGGGGTATGAGCCATCTCCACAATAGGGTGAGTAGCTCTGATATTGTAACATTCCATCCTGGGTTTTCCATTGTTTGATTCCTTAGTACTTACTTATTCCACTTTCTTGTGCCTTAATTTTTCCTGACTATTCTCTTAATCTTCAGCCCACTCACTATTAAATTTTTATCTGAGTCTATAACTGCTCCTGGGTATGCCTTACAGTCCAGTGTCTTACTGTGGAATCTCTGCCTGACCATAATATAATCTAAGAGAAATTTCTCCATATCTCCTGGCCTTTTCCAGGTATACCTCCTCCTCTTGTGATTCTTGAACAGAATGTTTGCCATTACTAGCTGAACTTTATTGCAGAAATCAACTAGACTTTCTCTCCTCTCATCACCGGCCACTGGGCTGAGCAGTTCTAGGCGCTTCAGTCTGGAACCGCGCTGCTGCTACAGTCACAGGTTCAAATCCTGCCTCGGACAAGGATGTGTGTGATGTCCTTAATTAGGTTTAAGTAGTTGTAAGTCTAGGGGACTGATGATCTCAGATGTTAAGTCCCATAGTGCTTAGAGCCATCTCCTCTCTCATCCCTACCACAAAGCCTACATTCTCCCATAAGCATGGCTTCTACTCTTTCCCTTACAACCACATTCCACTCCTACATGACTGTTAGAATTTCAGCTCCTTTACATACTGAATTACTCATTGAATATCCTCATATGCTTTCTCTATCTCTTTTTTCTGCTTGCAACATCAGCGTGTATATCTTAACTATTGTAGTTGGGGGTGGTTTGCTGTCTGTTCTGATGATAACACCCCTATTACTGAACTGTTCACGGAAATTCACTCCCTACCCTACCTTCATATTCATAATGAATCCTACTCTTGATATACGATTTTCTTTTGCTGTTGATATTACTATTTACTCATCTGACTAGAAATCCTTCTTTTCTTCCCATTCACTTTACTGACACCCACTATATCCATAGTGGGCCTTAGCCTTAGCATTTCCCTTTTCGGATTTTCTAGCTTCCTTACCGCATTCAGAATTCTGACATTCCACACATTGACTCATAGAATGTTATCCTCGCATCGGTTATTCAATTTTTTCTTATGGTCACCTCCCCATTGCCAGTCCCCTCCTAGAAATCCAAATGGGGGATAAATCCAGAATTATTTGCCAATGGAGAGATCATAATAACACATTTTTCAATTACAGGCCACATGTTCTGTGAATACACATCATTTGTCTGTAATTTAGTGGTTTCCATTGCCTTCTGCATTCTCATGCCATTGATCACTGCTTATTATTCCTCATTTTAGGGACAGTTTCCCACCGCATGGATAAGAGAGTGCCTTGAACTTCTCTCTGTCCCTCTGCCCTCTTTGACAAGGCTGTTAGCAGAATGAGGGTGACTTCATGTGTCAGAAGTCTTTGGCTGCCATTGCTGATGATTTTTATTCAAAATTGGAGCGATGGTGCGGTTTGACACTCGGACCAAGGATGTTGTGATTACTAGTCAAAGATGCTACACCTAGACCACAGGTCATTTCAACAAAAGTATTAAGAAAAAAATATTATAAAAATATAATAATTTCCCAGAAACAATCAGTATTCTAAGCCCAAATAGTACAGAAGCACAAGAATAATTAAATCCCATTTTATGCAACATTATCTCTCAATGACAGTTATGTGCAAAATTCTATTTTTGAAGTGACAAAAAAAAAAAAAAAAAAAAAAAAAAAAAAAAAAAAACAGACAGAAGTTTACCTTCATAAATTACTCTTAGCTAATCAGGACAAAATTTAAAGGATACTCATTGCCATTACATCCAAAAACATTTTTCCTTGAAAACAGTAAAATATATATTCCTCTTTCAAAGCGAGTTTTTTTTTGTTATCCAAGCATAAATAAAAGTAGGCCTTTTTTATCACAGAAGCAAAAATTACTTAATATTTTACATACTTTCAAAACTGTTCTTTAAATACATGCTAATATGAAAATTTCAGATCAGAAATTGGCCTCCAGAAAAATTTCAGCTCTTGGTAAAGCAATAATTAAATATGTCATTCACACACTGAGAGTCTCAGTTTCTCATAAAATCATCTCAACATATTAGACTCGCTACCATCAATCATTAGCACAGCATGTTTCTTAAATCAATTATCAGACTGATCCACAATTCAATATAATCTAAGACATTCCTAAGCTCTAACCAATACACTGCAAATCAGTAAGTCATGCTGCATACTTCAACATATTTTCTCTATGCACTGCTCAATATGGACAAGCCATAGTTCTCTAATTATTATTATTATTATTTCCTGTCTCACACATTATGTTTGGTTAAAAATGGAAAGTGACGCGGACCTTGATCAAGCGTGACTTCCTTTTAACTGTACGGTATTTGTTACATTGCATTTAGGAACTTTCGGGTAATTGAACATGTATCAATAATTACAGATTTCTGTATGAAACTTCCTGGCAGATTAAAACTGTGGGCCGGACCGAGTCTCGAACTCGGGACCTTTGCCTTTTGCGGGCAAGCGCTCTACCATCTGAGCTACTGAAGCACGATTCACGCCCAGTCATCACAGCTTTACTTCTGCCAGTATCTCGTCTCCTACCTTCCAAACTTTACAGAAGCTCTCCTGCGAACCTTGCAGAACTAGCACTCCTGAAAGAAAGGATATTGCGGAGACATGGCTTAGCCACAGCCTGGGGGATGTTTCCAGAATGAGATTTTCACTCTGCAGTGGAGTGTGCGCTGATATGAAACTTCCTGGCAGATTAAAACTGTGTGCCCGACCTAGACTCGAACTTGGGACCTTTGCCTTTCTGTAAAGTTTGGAAGGTAGGAGACAAGATACTGGCAGAAGTAAAGCTGTAATGACAGGCCGTGAGTCGTGCTTCGGTAGCTCAGATGGTAGAGCACTTGCCCGCGAAAGGCAAAGGTCCCGAGTTCGAGTCTAGGTCGGGCACACAGTTTTAATCTGCCAGGAAGTTTCATATCAGCGCACATTCCGCTGCAGAGTGAAAATCTCATTCTGGAGACAGATTTCTGTAGTTGTATATATACATTTGGATGTAGCTGTATTGCGTTGATGTACTGGTGGATATTGTGTGGTATGACTCCTGTAGTTGATAGTATATTATTATTATTATTAGTATTATTATTATTAAATTTTATGGCCTTCATTGGACCACTCTAGCCAACCTTATACAAATAATTTTCCAGTTTTCTGTCAGCCCAGTACTTCTTCATTCTCTCAGATCTTATCCTTCTCTCTTCATCTGAAATCACCCTCCCTATTGTGTATTTGTTGATTCATGTTTGCGGTCTGGTTTGTTTGTCTGTGAGTTTCCTGGTTTTGTCAGTTTTGTTTCTTAGGTCTTCCAATGTAATCTGAAGCTCATCCATATCTTCCTTGATTTCTGTAATCCACTTAATGTTGTACTTATTATTCCACAATTTTTCTATTATTCTCCTGATGATCCTGTTCTCTGGTGTTCTGATTAGATGTCCAAAAAATGAAATGTGTTCTTCCTGATTGTACTCATTACTGGTTCTATTTGCTTGTAGACTGTTTCATTTGCAGCTACTCTCCAGTGTCCATCTTCCTGGTACAATTTGTTGATGCACGTTCTGATGATTCTTCTCTCTGTTTTGAGTATGATGTCTATTTGTGCAGTGCTAGTTGTTTTGAAGATGGTTTTACTTGCGTATGTTATTTCTGGTTGAGTCACTGTTTTGTAGTGTTTTAATTTTGTTGCTATTGACAGGCTCTTTTTGTTGTAGTTGTTCTTAGTGATATATTGTGCTCTAGTCAATTTTTTTATTCTGTTATGCCATGTTGGCTTTTCATTGAGGTTATATGTTATGATTTCTCCCAGATATTTAAATTTTGTCTACAGTTTTGATTTCTTGGTTTCCTATGGCAATTTTGTTTATGAGTGATGGGTCAGTTAACATGATGACTGTTTATTCAAAGGATATTCCAAGACCAATTTTCTGTGCAATTTCCTGCAGTGAGATAACTTGTTGTTTGGTTTCCTGTATACTGTTAGACAAGAGAGCAAGGTCATCAGCAAATCCTAGACAATTTAAACTTATTTTGTCTTTGGCTCTTCCAATTTTGATGTTCATTGTGTTAATCTTGTACCATTCCCTCATTATGTATTCTAAAACACAGTTGAACAGCCAAGCAATCTCCTTGTCTTAAACCTGTTTTTATGATGAATGGTTAGATAGTTCCCCCCTGAACTTGACGTTTGATACAGTGTTGGTTAATATGAGTTCTATTATGGGAACAGGATATGAATAGCGGTATACAGAATAAACTGTCCCCACTAATATCTGCACATACATATATTTTGACAATTATCATACACGTGCACACAGTACAAGGTATAAGAACAGACTGAATTAACATGGCGGCTCGGATGTGCGACCTGAGACCCAAAGATTAATGTTGTTTATGGTCAATATGTCCTATCGATGCCACACAGCCCCCCCCCCCTCCCCCCATAGAGTACGGAGTACCACATGTGAGTCTTGAGGGAAGACCATAAGACCATGGGGGCATCGACGCTGTTGGTGGTCATACAAGCTGGTAGATGCACAACCGGGACATCCACCCCAACCGGGGCGGGGTGCAGAGGCGGAGCGATGGGAGGCAGGTCCACCTCGAAGTCATTGAGCCAGCGAGGATGGACGATGCGGCAACCAGCCTGAGAGCAGCTAGGTTGAACGGTAGATGGTGGGGTGTAGGTGTGACAAGCCTGGATGCTAATCGAGCCATCGTGTGAGATGAAGGCATGGATTGCCATCAGGTCGTACTCACGAGGGAGGGTAAGGCTATGCACAACACTGATGTTTAACTGGTTGTTGGGTGGTGGGGCCGCGGTGTCTGTGAGTAGAATGAGAACTCGGTCATCGAGAGTGACGATTGAAATGCCATCTACACAGTGTGGGTGTGCATTGCAGGGTGTCTCCATAGTCAATGAGGTAGCAGTGAAACCCGCACACAGGGTGGAGGGTGACATGTCTGAGAACCCTGCAAAAGGTGACAGGGAGGCGCCAGGTGAACAAAATGGCATGGTGGTCTGAGGAGAAACATTGTCGTACACCACAGTGGGAGGGAGAGTCATTAGGAAAATCAGACTGAGCCAGCAGAGGGACGTCGGGGTCCACGAATGCTGGTTTGAGTCAGTGTAATGAAACAGTTTGTGGGCTGTCTTTGACGATGATGTCAAAAGTTGTATCGCCCCAACAGAGGACATTAAATGGGCCAAGATAAGGTCATTGCAGAGGTTGTCAGACTGAATCATCTCTCAGCATTACATGGGAGCAAGTGCTGAGAGCGGTTGGCACGTAAGTGTCCGGCAGGGAGTGGCTGATAGGTGGGTGCAGGTGTGCATGTTTGAAGTGGGAGTGGAGTCTTCAGGAGGCTGAATGAGTTCCCCTGGTAGGACAGGGTTCTCCCCAAAAACGAATTCTGAGATAGTGCCCTGTAAATCGGGCTTGAAAGTTGAACGGAGACCGAGCAGTACCCACGGAAGTGCTTTGGACCAGAGGCAGTCGTGGCACCTGAGCACTGTTTTTAGAGTGCGGTGCCTCCATTCCACTAACCCGTTGCTTTGTGGGTGGTATCCTGTGGTGTGAATTTTCTTTATGCCGCAGACATTACCTAAAATGGTGAACAGGGAAGACTCAAACTGATGACCCTGGTCAGTGGTGATGGTGGTTGGACAACTGAACCAAGCAATCCATGAGGAGAAAAAACCCTTGGCCACGGTCTCAGCAGTGAAAGGGGACTGTCTGTACCCAGTGGGACGTGTGGTCAATTGTGGACAGAATGTATCTGTGGCCCTCCGAGGGTGAAAGAGGACTGATAAGATTGAGATGTACATGACGAAATCGTCCTGGAGGAATGTCGAACTTGCCCAGTGGTAGGGTGGTGTGGCAGCCGATTTTGTTGCGTTGGGAGGGGACATAGCTGCGTGCCCAGGTCTGTCAGTCCCATTTTATGTTTTTCCAATGAAATGCTCAGAGACGAGCCATGTAGTGGCACAGACGCCAGGGTGAGCGAGGTTATGCAGAGTGTCGAAGGCCTACCGGCAGAAGGGGAGGGGGGGTGGGGGGGGGGGGGGGGGTGGAGAGTAACAGGCGTAAGGTACCAGTAGAAGAGTCGCACCACACCTCATCCACAATGCCGGGGAATTTAGCTTTAGTAAACACAAGGGATGTTTGAGGGTCCGTGAGGAGAACTTGAGATTCCTCGTCTGAGGCTTGTAGGGTGGCCAGGTTGGATAAGTCAATGATGCGTGAAATAGTATTGGTATGCGAAAAAAAAATCTGTGGCAATGTTGTCCATGCCCTTGATGTAGCGAATGTCGGTTGTGAATTGGGAGACTAGATCAAACTGACGGAAACACCGAGGGAAGGGTCCTCGGTGGGGTTGCAGAAAACATCTACAGGTGGCTTGTGATCCGTGAGGATGAAGCAAGAGTGACCCTCCACATCGGGGCGGAAGTGTTTGACAGCCTCATAGACTGCAAGGAGTTCTCTATGGAAAGCAGAGTATTTCTTCTGAGCTGTTGACAGTGGTTTTTTTTTTTTTTTTTTTTTTTTTTTTTTTTTTTTTTTTTTTTTGAGAAGAAATGAAGAGGGGAAACTGTGTATGCCCTGCGTTGCTGTAGTACTGCTCCCACTGAGATGTCACTGGCGTCCATAGTGATAAACAACTTGGCTAAGGGGTCGGAGTGGGTGAGTGTCACAGCGTGAGCTAAAGAAGTCTTTAACGCATTGAAAGCGCGTCCAGCATAGGTGCAGTCCAGCGAACGGGTTTGAGTCCTGAAGTCTGTTTACCTGACAGTGAGTCTGTCAGCGGGGCCTGAAAGGCAGTGGCAGAAGGCAGGCAATGATGGTAGTAATTTATCGTGCCCAGGAAACATCGTAGTTATTTGTAAGTAGCCAGGGGCGGCAGTGAAGTGATAGCATGCACATGAGATTTGGGAGGCTGTATTCCGTTGGTGGAGATGGTGTAACCCAGGAAAGTGACGGAAGACTGACGCAACTGGCAGTTTTCTTTGTTGACCTCAACGCCATTGGAGTTCAAGATCTGGAGGACCATGGATAAATGATTTTCATGTTCCTCAGATGACTTGTTGAAAATGAGTATGTCGTCCAGATATGCAAAGCAAAACTCGAACTGTCGTAAGATGGAGTCAATGAAATGCTGCCACATTTGCACTGCATTTTTTAGTCAAATGGCATGAAGTTGTATTGGAACAAACCAAGTGGCGTGATAATAGCTGTTTTAGGGATGTCACCCAGTGCTATGGGAATCTGATGGTATGCACATTTACAGTCAATAAAACTGAAGATTGTAGCGCCCGATAACATGTGAGTAAAAACATTTATGTTAGGCACAGTGTAATTGTCCATGATACTATAACCATTTAAACGTCTGTAGTCACCACACATTCAGAAAGAACCATCATGTTTGAGGACGAGGTGGATGGGTGAAGACCAGTTGCTCTCTGATGGTTGCAGGATACCTGCCTCCAAAAGTTCATTAATTTGCTGCCGGGCTGTGTGCAACTTAATAGGGTTGAGGCGTCTAACCTTGTGTCTAATAGTATGGGGCCAGCAGTGGTAACTATCTTTTGTGTCGTTCTGTCAGTGTTGCAACAAACTGAGAAGTGCACACAAGACTGATCAATGTCCTGATGCTAAGTTTTGGGATGGGTAGGGTGTGATGAGGTGTAACCGTTAGTGTGAGTGCGAAAAGGCAGCACGAAAGTCACATGTCTAGTACGTGAGTGCAGCGTGCGCTTGTTTGGAGAGGACAGCTGTGCATGCAGTGCGGAGCAGGTCGGAATGTGCGGCGACTGTCTGCTGCCAACCTTGCACTTGATACCCGGTGCGGGCAAGAGTGGTCTTGGTGTCGCGCGTGGAACTGCAATGGCTGCCGAGTCACGTGGCTGGCGTGTGAGAGAGGGGGAATGTTTATCAACATGTGGGGCGGCTGCCAGCATGGTGGGCATGGTCATATAATGCGTGCGACTGTTTTAGAAGTACTGTCTGTCACATATGGCAGTGAACATGGCGAGCGCGTCGTGGATGCGGAGTCTACCAGATGCGAATCTTCACATGTAGTTAATGTTTTTGGACTAACCTGATGAGTGTCCAAGCTGGTGTCTGCTGGAGAAACACGATTAGGTGGCCGGGACTGTGGACTGCAGTTTTAGCAGCGAGGTACGAGCTGTGATGAGCTCATTGTAAGTGTGTGCTATTCATTGTTTCAGCTCATTGTTTTCCTGGTGGAGTTGTGCCGCCAAGTCGTATTCTTACAGTAGGTTAGTGATGCACACACAATGTCACCCACGAGGGCAGAGCACTTGCATACCAACTCACATGTCACGAGAGAAACAGAATGTGGAACATAAGTGCAAGAACACAGTATCTGTGTTAGTGGGATGGTGTGGCACTGAGCCCTGAACTATGTTCGGAGAGAGTTTGTAATGGGACAAAAAATCCATACCGAGAATTCATTCATTGATGTCAGCAATGTAGAAAGTCCACGGAAAACACAGAGAAGGAAATAGGTGCACCTAACTTTGACAGAGCCTGAGGTTTGTAACATTGATAGCTCGTAGAAGTGACTTTGTCAGTGAAAAGGTGGGGGTGCCATCGATGTAGGTATGATAGACACGTCAGCACCAGTGTCGACTAGGAAAATGAGCCATGACAGAATGTCAGTCATGTACAAATGACCGCTCAGCCAGGCGGACGAGTGGACAGAGTGCAATGTATGAGGACGCCTATGAGGTTCCCCACAGGACTCGGCCTATTTTAGGTCCTGTGGTTGGCGTTTTGGTGCTGGTAAGGTAATTGGCACTTCTTGGCATTATCACCAAAAATCTTGTGGGATCAGCAATATGGATGAGCCGGATGCAGTGGTGGTGGTGTTTGTGGCAGTGGAGGAGTCTTGTCCTCATTGATTTGATCCAGCATGTATACTGGCACATATGGTGCATGGGCGATCCTGGAGTGCTCAGATGGTGGAAAGAGCGAGTGGATACTGCCAGGCAATGTAGAAGGTGCAGAGGTGGAGCGAGCCCTGCCTCTGCCAGCAGACAAGCTGGTAAGCAGGAGCAGTTGTGCCAACTAGCGGTGAGTGGTGAGCTGGTTGGTGTTGTCATAGCAGTGAATACAGTTGGTCTGCAATGCGGAGATGAGAGGTGAGTGACTCAAAGAAATGTGGTAGCAGATGGATCTGTAGGTCGGTAGGCAATTTGGCAGACCACACTGCCCACAGAGTGACGTCCGGCATGGACGGCTCACTCACGAGTAACCGAAGGCAGTGCCAAAGTTGTGATGGAGCTCAGTCCCCCAGCTGTTCCTCGTACAAGATCTTGATGATTAATTCTTGTGGTAAGCAGGCAAGTCATTCTATGATCATTTCCTTCATGAACTCGTACTTCGGTGAAGGCGGTGGTGAGAGGAGTAGATCACAAATTAAATGTGAGTTCTCCGCGCACATTGAAAACATGCCCCGTGGGGTCGACTATAAATTACTGGTGGAACTTGCGGAATATCACTGTGGTGTGGTAAGACACCCCTGGAAGGCGAAACGGTGAAAGATGTACCCGAACCCACATGGTCAAAAAGTTGAGCAACTGGTCTGGGGGGAGGGCAAGGAGAATTTTGCGCACAAAAATGTCCATTGTTAGTCTGAAAATGAGGCAAAACCAGAACAGGTCATGATTGATAGTGACCGGGTGTGTTTTGCACAAACGGCGGCGTTGCATACAGCACAACAGGAACTGCTTTGCACCCCATTGAGAGTCAAAGTACGTGTGTGAATGTAGATCACTTTGAACATTATATGATTGATTGGTAGGTACACAGTTCTGAATATTATCCACTTCACACTTCACATGTTGGCGAACACAGTCCGACGACATGAAACCCGAGTCCACTGTTTGAGTTAACAGTGTAGCACTCGACCGTTGTAGAACAACAAAGTTGGCTAACATGGTTGGAGATTGCAAATCACTATGGAGTAATGGAGAGCCGCCCGTTGGCGAAGGATTGAAGGGGCCCGGCGGTCATAGTTGGACTTCTAAATCTTTGAATAAAGCGTTGGGTGATGTGGCCGTGGTGGCATGCGCATAACCTGTTGATTTACAACACCCGGCATGGAAGTTGCAGAAGACATAGAAACTATGGGGTCACCAGTATTGGAACAGGATATGAATAGCGGTATATAGAATAAACTGTCCCCACTAATATCTGCACATACATATATTTTGACAATTTTCATACCTGTGCATACAGTACAAGGTATAAGAACAGACTGGATTAACACGGCGGATGGATGAGTGATTAATGTTATCTATGGTCAATATGACCTATTGACACCACACTACCAATTTGATTAATTTTGTATGGAGCCCAAAATTTCTTAAGACTTTTAACATTGAAGGTCTATGGATACAGTCATATGCTATTTTAAAGTCCACGAAGGTTATTACTAGAGGTTTATCTCATTTCTTGTAATATTCTATGGCTAATTTTAAAGTGATGATCTGTTCTGCACAGCTTCTCCAAGGTCTGAAGCCTAAAATTAACTATTACCTAGCACAAGTCATCTTCACATGATCATAATGTATTACAGTTCTCTATAAAAGTCATCACATCATCTAATAGTAAGCAGAACAGTCAAGATAAATTCTTGAGTCTTCATTATCTGCCACACAACATGAAAATTTATTAAAGCATTAAATATTCTTAGTACAAGCCATTCTTTAGTAAAAATCATACAATCAGCATAAACTGTAAGTAACGTGAAAAATTAACTGCCCGTAATCCATCATTAATACTCCACAAAATAGACAAAATATTTACCAAGTAAAGTTCTAAATAATCACAGACTATAAACCATGAACCATGGACCTTGCCGTTGGTGGGGAGGCTTGCGTGCCTCAGTGATACAGATGGTGCAACCACAACGGAGGGGTATCTGTTGAGAGACCAGACAAACATGTGGTTCCTGAAGAGGGGCAGCAGCCTTTTCAGTAGTTGCAGGGGCAACAGTCTGGATGATTGACTGATCTGGCCTTGTAACATTAACCAAAACGGCCTTGCTGTGCTGGTACTGCGAACGGCTGAAAGCAAGGGGAAACTACTGTCGTAATTTTTCCCGAGGATATGCAGCTTTATTGTATGATCGAGAGCTGCATCAAACCAGTCTCAGGACTGAAGACCACAACAACAACAACATAAAGTAATCACTAGAAAACTCATTCAGATGTCAGTGCCTATATCAATGGTTCTCAACCATTTTTTTGGTCATGGCACACTATACACTGTAGCAACACCTGCCAATTCCCTCAGTGCTGCTGCAAGTGAGAACAACTACATTTAAATCCAAAGCAAAGTCATTTGAATCAGTAAGTAGTTCTTCTTCACGTGGTGATTGCTTCATTTGCCCCATGATTACATTCTCTGCATCAGAAAAACCTCATCAGGTCTCTGTCATCTGGTCGGAGAACTAACTGAAAAAGACCTTGTTTCCAAGATGTTAAGTAAGAGAGAGCTATTTTCATACAAAGATGCATTAAATATGACTAGCTGCTTGGCATTTCTGTGTCTCTTCCTTGCCACTATTGTATGAGGAAAATGAATGGTGTCGACTGAATTTGTTGGGGGGGGGGGGGGGGGTGGCAGCCAGTTTGACATGTCCATTTCAGATGTAATTTGACATCTATGTCTCATAGGTGGCATTGAAGACATAATTCTCCTACAAATGCTTCTATGAAATGAAGACGCATTTTTCAGCAACACATATGTTGTCTGGAAGAGCAGCAGATGATTTTCGTGGGAGATGGACTGACCATGACTAATCCTTGATGGAAAACCAGGCATGAAATTGTTCAAGATGTGCTGCTTTGCACTCATTGATCAGTCCTGATTACCACATATTCCTATCACCTCCAAATCCCAGAAGTTTCAAACTGCATTGTCAAATGCTTTATTGAATGAGAGACTGACAAGGTTAATAATAGTCTAATTTATGGTATTCCTTGGGCAGCTTCTCTTCAGTGTCCAGATGAATTTTGAAAGTAGCCAGTGATGGGGATAGGAGCATCCTCACAGTGTCCTTAACAGAATCCAGTAGTGATGCTCCAGTTAGTAGCTCAGTGAGAAGCTCATCATATCCTTCTGTGGGATTGGCCAGTTGCAAATTATGAGGTAATGATGGATGTCTCACAAAAGAATATTAACTCTCAAATGTGGTGTCTGTAATATTATGAGGGTTATTCCAAAAGTAAGGTCCGATTCGCCGTAACTATTGAAATTTGGCGCCAATGACAAAACACGCATGCACGCCGACTCCCGGCAAGCCTTGCGAGTCAAACGCCGCCATTCGCTTTGTTACTGTTGCTGAGTGTAGTTCACAGTGTCACTTTACAATGTTTAAGACAATTGATCAGCCCGCCGATTGTGAAGTAAGGGCAGTGATACGGTTTTTGTCTGCAAGAAACAATTCAGCGGCGGAAATCCATCGGCAGATTACTGAAGTGTACGGTCCTAACATAATGAGCGACAGTAAAGTGCGCAAGTGGGTGCGAGCTTTTAATGAAGGACGGGATAATGTGCACGATGAACCACGGTGTGGCCGACCATCAGTGATTTCAGACGATTTGGTCAATGCGGTTGACAAAAAAATTCGTGAAGATCGCCGATTCACTATTACAGACGTAGACATGCATTTTCCGAATGTGAGTAGAACAACTTTGTACAGAATTGTGTCTGAACATTTGAAGTTTCACAAATTGTGTGCCCGTTGGGTTCCCAGGCTGCTTACTGAGCCCCAACGAATGAAAAGAATGGCTTTTGCTCTTGATTTTTTGGAGCGATATCATAAGGAAGGTGACAGTCTTTTAGACAATGTTGTCACAGGGGATGAGACATGGGTTTCTCACATCACTCCAGAGTCTAAACGTCAGTCAATGCAATGGCGTAACACGTCATCGCCAGTCAAGGTCAAGGCAAAGCAGACAATCTCAACACGTAAGGTTATGGCGACTGTGTTCTGGGATAGACGTGGAGTATTGTTAGTCGACTTTATGGAGAGAGGAGCAACGATTAATAAAGCCGCCTACTGCGCTACCCTGACTAAACTTCGACGTGCAATCCAGAATAAGCGACGTGGTCTTTTGTCGTCTGGAATCTTGTTGTTGCATGACTATGCCAGACCCCACACTGCAAATGAAACGCAAGCTCTGATCAAGAAATTTGGATGGGAACAGATGGACCATCCTCCTTACAGTCCGGACCTGGCGCCAAGTGATTTCCACCTGTTCCGTTACTTAAAGGAGTTTCTCGGCGGCAAGCGCTTCGACACAGATGATGAAGTGAAAGAAGCAGTTAAGGACTGGTTATCGTCACAGGCGGCCGATTTCTATAACATGGGCATTCAAAAGCTTGTTGAACGATGTGACAAATGTTTAAATAAGTATGGAAGTTATGTAGAAAAATAGATAAAGATGTAAGGAATGTAAATAAAACAATTGTTTTGAAAAAACATTTTAGTTTTGATTTTTTTTTTATAACCGGACCTTACTTTTGGAATAACCCTCGTAGAATTGTTCCACATGCTTCTCAACATCAAGTATAACAGCCGATGTGAGTGTGATGTAGTGAATGAAGACTTAAGGCATCAACTGCCAGTGTGTGATTCACAACAGCTTCCCATTTAAATTCACAATCAATTATCTGCCGATGAAGCTAGATTGGCTGTCACCATCCGAAAGCACAGTGTGTAAGTCTTCTTATACATGTGAGCCCTATCTGGGCTGTCTGGAAGTTAGTGCATACTAAAAATCTGGTATTCACATTTCCAAATGAACTGTGTTCAGCAAAAGTAGTAGATAAGTGAGAATATTCTGAGTTGTTGCAGACTGACACTAACCAGGCAATTTACAGATTACAGACAAACAGTCATACATACAAATGTAGAGATAAACAAGAACTGCCATTCGCAGTCATCATTCAGCCATGCTAGAGGTCAGTTAGGCAAAAGCCTAGTGGTGCCTGTACGAGAAAATCAATGATACCAACAGACAGGGATGCATTGTCTGTATAGAAATTATTTTTACTTCTAGTATTGTGGTGATAAATTTCACACTTAATCCTAAATTTACAATTATTATTAACCACAAATACTGTTAGGGACTAAAAATATTTGCACACTGGTTTAATTTTTAATAATAATATTTTACTGTACATATCTGTACAATAAACATATTTCTGCACTTACAAAGGGACCATCAGACCTATTAATCACAGATTTTGATGAGCCTTAGGTACATTGTAGAAAGATCTGTCCTGAGTACCTGGCTAGTGGCTTTTCATGTGACAGCTACTAGTTTATGAGAACATCAATGTTGTGGTTTTACCTATACCTCCTATACCTGTAACTTTAGTCATGTTCTGACTAAGTGAGCATAGTGCAGTGGCTAAAGTTCATGTCCACCAAGCTGGCAGTATAGTTCCAAGTATTTCCCATGTACTGACCCTTTTTCTTTTGCAAATTTATTGTATAGAATATCATTAGATAGTATACATCATAAAATATTATTCAAAAATAGTCATTTTTGTCATAGAAATTTCATTAATAAATCAATCATTGCTACAAAACTTTCTCCGAATGGGTATTCCTTTTGTTACAGAATAGATAACAGAATTGTCTTACTAGCTATCACTTGCTGTGGTAGAACAGAATCTGGATGTATTTGTCATGGAAGCAAATGAAGCACAAATTGTAGAGCACCATTCACATTTAATGAAAGCTACTGAGTTTCAGGCTGCAGATTTGTTTAGAAGTAACACTAGAAAACACAATTTGTTTAAATTCAAAAATATTGTTATTTCTTTGATCAACTTTGATGCAAACCATGCATATTTGATCAATCCTGTGAAAGCAGTTGCATTAAATTGATGCAGAATTAAAGAATTACTTTTCATGGAATCTTCCATTGAAGCATTTCGTTATTAGTCTTTAGCAAATTGTGAACATATTGAAATTTTTTCATGAAAATTTTAAGCTGCCTGTAAGAAATTCATGTCAAAGGATTGCCTTAGTGGAGTACATTGTCTGGGATAATTTTTGTGGTGCAAGTGCACGTTTTTGTTTCATCTACAAAGTTTTGCTCATAAAGCATCTGATCAATTTGCCATCCCCACAGATCAATAATATAAAGAAATGTTTCTTGTCCAATGTCTGGAAGAAGAACAGATTTTAAAAACTCTTTGTCCAGCAGTTCCCTAATTTTATTAGCTTGCAATTACATTTTTTAATTTATGAGTCAGTTTCTCAACTGTTTTTTGAACAGTCAGACCAAATTATCCACATGGTTCTTGCATACACAAGAAAACATAATGGAATACCTTTCCTGATGCAGTTATAGTATACGGTGCTGTGAAGGAACAACTAATCTTGCCGAAATTGGTTTTTGCTCCTTTTCTTACACTGATTGGACCTGGCAGCTGATTTGACTGGTATTAATTATGTGAATAAAATAAAAATAAGGGGTGAGTACTTTTGTCCATGTCTGGAAACCTCCTGCAGTTGCGAATATTTTGTCCATCATTGCAATCTCCTTGGAGCTGTCCAAATATATGGAATTCTCACTGTGAACAACAAATAGAATATATACTTGAAGAAAGTGTGTTGTAATGATTGATTTAGTAATTAAATTACTATTGCTAAAATGACTATTTTTGAATGATTTTTGATAACATACTATTTAATGATACCCTGTACTGTACGCAGGCAGGGTTTGAAGCTGTACAGCCAGTGTGATGGCCATGAACCATAGCCCCAGTGCTTCGCTCACTTGGTTGGAAGATGTTTAACATTTACAGATATAGGAGGTTTGCATAAGACTTGAAAATCAATTTTATCAGAAACTAGGGGCCCTCACATGAAAAGCCACTAGCCAGGCATTCGGGATAGGTCCCTTTACAGCATACTTAAGACTCATTAACAGGTCTGATGGTCCCCTTGTTAGCCATTTTGCTCCAGAAAATAATTCCACGGGACAATACTGAATGAAAATATGGAAAGTATTCTATAAATTGATTCTAAATCAAGTGACAGCCCCTGTTAGTGAGTTCTTACTGTAAATCCATAATTCATTCTATAGAACTCAATGATAATATCGAACAGAATCTAATACTTGCACCACTTTACTTAAAATTCAAGACACTTCTCATAGCCAAAAGGCTATCCATGACAACATCATTGGTCTTGTAGAGGAAAGAGTCATATGGCACTGGAAGTTGGGGTAGGATACATATTTCTCCATCCAGCAATTTCCATTATCGCTCCAGTAATTTTCATTATTGTTATAGATAAGTGTCAGCAACAGATTTGGAAGAATTAGCTGCAAATTACACATTTGATCACTTAGGGCAAGCTCTGTGATGAGCATAGGTAATATTGAATAGCATAGGTGGGAATGAAACAAAAACTGGAACCTTGAATTTTAACCAAGAAAACCGCATAAAACGATAATTGTAGCCTTCTATCACCCAACAGACTCATCTAATGTTGTAACGAAAAACTTCAGAGAAAAACTTACTTCACTTGAACATAAGTTACCCAATCATACTGTAATCATTGGTGGAGACTTTAATCATCCAACAATTAATTGGGAAACCCACACTTTTGTTAGTGGTGGGTGTGATAAAACGTCCTGTGAAACATTACTCAATGCTTTGTCTGGAAACTACCTAGAACAGGTAGTTAGGAACGCCACTCAGGACGAAAACACGTTGGTTCTAATGGCAACAAATAGACCTGATCTCTTTGAGGATGTCCACATCAAAAGTGGTATCAGTGTCCATGATGTGGTTGTGGCAACAATGATTACCGAAGTACCAAGGACAACTAAAACAAGCACGAAGAGATTTATGGTCAGTAAACTAGATAAAAAATCAGAAGCATCATATCTCAATGAAGAACTTGAAACTTCCAGCACAGGGCAGGAGAATGTAGAGGAACTGTGGCTCAAGTTTAAAAGAGTAATTGACCATGCACTGGGTAGATACATATCCAGCAGAACAGTTCATAGTGGGAGGTCCCCCCTATGGTATACAGTCACTGTAAGAGAACTTCTGAAGAAGCAGAGATTACTGCATAATAGGTGCAAAACAAAGCATAGGACTATCTAGGACTATCTACATCTATATCCATACTCCGCAAGCCACCCAACAGTGTGTGGCAGAGGGTACCTTGAGTACCTCTATCAGTTCTCCCTTTTATTCCAGTATCGTATTGTTTGTGGAAAGAAGGATTGTTGGTATGCTTCTGTGTGGGCTCTAATCTCTCTGATTTTATCCTCATGGTCTCTTTGCGAGATATACAAAGGAGGGAGCAATGTACTGCTTGACTCTTCGGTAAAGGTATGTTCTCGAAACTTTAACAAAAGCCCGTACTGAGCGTCTCTCCTGCAGAGTCTTCCACTGGAGTTTACCTATCATCTCCGTAATGCTTTCGTGATTACTAAATGATCCTGTAACAAAGCGCGCTGCTCTCCATTGGATCTTCTCTATCTCTTCTATCAACTCTATCTGGTACGGATCCCACACTCCTGAGCAGTATTCAAGCAGTGGGCAAACAAGCGTACTGTAACCTACTTCCTTTCTTTTTGGATTGCATTTCCTTAGGATTCTTCCAATGAATCTCAGTCTGGCATCTGCTTTACCGACGATCAACTTTATATGATCATTCCATTTTAAATCACTCCTAATGCTTACTCCCAGATAATTTGTGGAATTAACTGCTTCCAGTTGCTGACCTGCTATTTTGTAGCTAAATGATAAGAGATCTATCTTTCTATGTATTCGCAGCACATTACACTTGTCTACATTGAGATTCAATTGCCATTCCCTGCACCATGTGTCAATTCGCTGCAGATCCTCCTGCATTTCAGTACAATTTTCCATTGTTACAACCTCTCGATACACCACAGCATCATCTGCAAAAAGCCTCAGTGAACTTCCGATGTCATCCACAAGGTCATTTATGTATACTGTGAATAGCAACGGTCCTATGACACTCCCCTGTGGCACACTTGAAATCACTCTTACTTCGGAAGACTTCTCTCCATTGAGAATGACATGCTGGAGAGATGAAGAGGTGCCCAATGAAATGCACTTAGGTGTCAAGAGAGCAATGCATGACACCTTCAACGAATACCATAGCAGAATATCATTAAATGATATTTCACAAAACCTGAAGAAATTCTTGTCATATGTAAGGGCTGTTAGTGGCATCAAAGTTAGCATCCAGTCCCTAGCGAATGGGGCAGGAACTGAAATTGAGGATAACAAAGCAAAAGCTGAAATGCTCAACTCCATTTTCAACTGTTCCTTTACAAAGGAAAACCTATGAGACTCATCCTAATTAAATCTTCATAGCACTGAAAAGATGAATGAAATAAGTGTTGGTGTCAATGGTGTTGAGAACCAGTTGAAATCATTAAAACTAAACAAGGACCTGATGGAATCCTTGTCAGATTCGGTACTGATTTTTCATCTGATTTAGCCACTATTTTAACTATAATCTATCATAGATCATTCAGACAAAAATACCAAGCTCAGTTCTTGAAAAAATGTGCAGGTTACATCTGTCTACAAGAATGGTAGTAGAAGTGATCCACAAAACTACCATCCAGTATCCTTGACATCAATTTGTTGTAGAATCTTAGAATGTGTTCTGGACTCAAACATAATGAGATATCTTGAACAGAATGGCCTCCTCAGTACAACCAGCATGGATTCTGAAAACACCTATCATGTAAAACCAAACTCCCACTTTTCTCACATGACATACTGGAAGCTTTGGATCAAGGCAGTCAAATAGATGCACTACCGTATTTACTCGAATCTAAGCCGCACTCGAATCTAAGCCGCACCTGAAATGTGAGACTCGAAATTCAAGTGGAGAGAAAAGTTTTAGGCCGCACCTCCAAATCGAAACAAAGTTGGTCCATTGTAATATGATACACAATTTACGTCAAATGAATGACGATACAGTTACAGTAGTTTGGTTCGAGTCGTAAGCTTAGCAGTTAAGCTTTATCAGGTAGCCATTGCTATGCGTCAGGCGCTCCGTCCGTATTTATACGGGTACCCTTCCTTTTTCACGTGCTTCGTCTGGTTTGAATTGATTGCTTATTTTGCTTTTATCTGATAAGTGCCTTTCTCTTTGTTATAGGTGTTTACATCACTCAAAGCTGAAAATGCATTACTGTACTGTGTCATGCATTGTTTGTCGCATTCTGATAGTGCGTGTTTACAGCCTGTCACCGCTTGCAGCATGGCTTGCTTTTGTGTGCGCTACCGCCGCTTACAATTTAAAAAAAAATATAAATAAAAAAAAAATAGAAAGAGAGAGAGAGAGAGAGAGAGAGAGAGAGAGAGAGAGAGAGAGAGGAGAGGAATTGTCTCATTAGCGAAACAATGACAAGAGACTGCTATTTGCTGTTACTTACACTGCTGCTTTCTTTGATAATGATCAAGAACCAAATAATAAACTGCGTATGATATAACATGTTCTGAACGAGAGTTAGGCGAAAATTTTTCTCCATTTGAAAATCTTTGCGGCCGCTTCTTTAGTACATCAAATTCTGCACAGAAATTAGAGTCATCTTAGATTTAAAAATCTAGTCAGTTGCCGTGCTTCGTTTCTGACTGTATCACTATTAGGCATAAGAATAATACGAATATAAACATGACACGATATGTATATTACGAGGCCTGTTCAGAAAGTAAGCTCCGATTGATTGCCAAATTGAAACCACAGTGAACATCAGAAATGTTTTACTTGTAACAATTAGCTACACCTTTCAGCTACTTCTCTACGTAGTCGCCGTTCTGACTTAGACTTTTGTCATAGCGTTTGTGACATTACAGCCTTTATCACTGCAATTTTTAACATGTAAAAGTTTTTTTCTGTATTCGCGTCAGTATGTGCGAACTTTTAACATATACCAATGAATGTTGTAACCAGATATCTTTGCCGCGCTCCTGAAAAGCACAGAATATCACGATAGCTATAAACTGTTATACGCTGCTATCGATCAGTGAAAAAAAAAAAAAAAAAAAAAAAAAAACGATGCACCTATGTTTCTAAATAACAATTGCCAATTTTTACTTCTTCAGGGAGCCGCGCCGCTCTCTAGCTGTTCTTCTGTGAATGTGTTGCGAGTCGGATGCAAAAGTATTGTGCTCCATACTGATATAATCATTTTATTGTAAATTTAAGAGTTTAAGTGATTGAAAAATATATGTAGCCACAAACAAGCGAGAATGTGTATCATGAAAATTCGCTCCACCGCCACAATGGGTGGCCATGTTAATGTAAGTTTCCGTTTCATAATATAATACTTGAAGCCTTGAAGTTTATTTAATTTCAAAGAAAATCTCTCAACCTTATTTTCATTAATTATACTTGTGATAATCTTTTCTGTTTGAAAGATTTATGCAGCTTATGATCCAGCGTGTGTTCTGTCCGAACAGGAGGCTGTCGTGACGACATCGTTATAGTATTTATTCAAAGTTCTTTCAGTTCCATTTATATGTTCGTACAAATCCAATTAGTTGGTCCCTTAGGTTTCTTTCATGTAACTTCTGTCTGTTTCCTCCGCGCGATCTTCCTCCGAAAAAAAATTTCTGTTCATTTTTTAGTAATTTTCGATATCGCGAATGAGAAAAGACAGCCGCTCCTGCTCCGAACGGAACACCACGATTTTTCTAACGTCGGAGAGTACCGCACGAATTTTCAGCTAAAAGGTAATAGAATTTCTTAAAGCTGGATCAATTACACATGTTGCTGCTGTTCTCCGACAAATCTGGTGTGATTAATAGTAATTTATTCTGTCACGACAAAAAGAACCAATTTTATTTTTACCAAAGCAACAAAGCTTTCAATTAAATTACTAAAAAATCATACCAGACGTTGTACCAACTTTTCAATAGCCTCATCATAGAAGGCAGCCACCAGTGCTTTCCGCCAATTCTCCACGCTGGCCTACACCTCGTTGTCTGTGTCAAAATGTTGTCTTCAAAGACAGCGGTTCATGTGACCAGAGATGAAACTCAGGGGGAGACAATTGCGGACTGTATTGTGGGTAATCTAACATTTCCATTTGAAAACGATGCAGGAGCATCTTCATTGCCCCTGCAGAATGCGGCTGAGAATTGTCGTGAAGACGAAACAGCACGACAGTTATGTAATGTTAGCTGCATAGCTTCAGGCGAAATTTCTCACCAGGCCCTCGTACTTGGCGGCAGACACTATTTTCTAGACATCTTTACGCACTCACTGCTAGCTCAGAAATGAGAAGAGCGACGTGATGCTAACTGGGGTTATACTAGAGACACTACCCAACACATCTGTGCAAAGCTTTATCGGATTTTCATAGTCGTTTCCATTTCGCGACCGATCGGAGCTTACTTTCTGAACGCCCCTCGTATATATATTCATTTGCCATTGTCTCAATCTAGTTTCGTAGTTTATTAGGCAGACAGGATTTAAATGAGATAGCAGCAAACACGAAAGAATACATGACAAAATGTTTACATTCCTATTATTCTTATGGTGAAGAGAATACTGCATGTGATTCACATTTAATCAGGTTCCTATTAGCAACCATCTCTTCTCACAGGTAGGAAAAAATTCAGAACGTAGAGTTGGCCATATTGACAAACATCCCAAACAGTCTTGCCAGTCGGATTTTCGTAGTACATTGAAATTCTGCTACATTCGAAGATGAACAATACGGAATTTGTATTTACTTTGTTGGATAATGTATGAAAATGCAGTGGTCGAAACTCGGGGCGGAGAAAAAAAAGCTCGTCTTCCACCCTTTTTTTTTAATTTATTTACTGACGCAGAGGTTTTGGTGCCAGCATTTATCTTTGTGCATGCAAAGCATGCCTGTGTAGTGCTACATATATTCGACGGCAGAAGTTAGTTGTGGCGGCATCTACCAACATTTTTCAGAACTTCCGCTTGCTTTGCACTCGATTCTAAGCCGCAGGCGGTTTTTTTAATTACAAAAACCGGAAAAAAAGTGCGGCTTAGATTCGAGTAAATACGGTATTTTTTGAGTTCTAAAAAGCATTTGACTCAGTGCCACACCTATGCTTATTGTCAAAAGTATGTTCATAAGGGTATCAAATGAAATTTGTCAGTGGACCTTTTGATAGTGAGGACACAGCATGTTATCTTGGATGGAGCGTTATCATCAGAAGTAGCAGTAACTTTGGGTCCCAGGGAAGTGTGCTGAATCCTTGCTGTTCATGTGGTACATTAATGACCTTCCAGACAATATTAAATACTAACCTGAGACATTTTGCAGATGATGCAGTTACCTGTACCGTAGTACTGCCTGAAAGAAGCTGCTTAGATATTCAGTCAGATATTGTTAAGATTTCAAGGTGGTGCAAAGGTTGGCAACTTGCTTTAAATGTTCAGAAATGTAAAATTATGCACTTCACAAAATGAAAAATTGTAGTATCCTATGACTATAATATCAATTAGTCACTGGTGGAATTGGCCAACTTACACAAATACCAGGGAGGACCCATCTGTAGGGAAATGAAATGGAATGATCACATAGGCTCAGTCATGGGTAAAGCAGGTAGTAGACTTTGATTGGTTGGTAGAATATTGGGGAAGTGCAATCAGGCTATAGAGGAGGTTTCTTACAAATCACTCGTGTGACCAATTGTAGAATATTGCTCAAGTGTGTGGGATCTGTACCAAATATGATTAACAGGAGATACTGAACATATCTAGGGAAGCATAGCACAAATTGTCACTGGTTTGTTTGATCCACAGGAAAGTGTCACAGAGATACTGAAGAAGCTGCGCTGGCAGACTCTTGGAAATATATGTAAACTATCCCAAGAAATTCTACTTAAAAAGTTCAAAGAACTGGCTTTAAATAATGGCTTTGGTAATATACTGCAACCCCATATGTATCACTCACATAAGGATCATGAGAATAAGATTAGAATAATTACAACATGCACAGAGGCATTCAAACAATCTTTCTTTCTGTGCTTCAAATGGCTATGGAAAAGGAAGAAACCCTAATAACTGTACAATGGGATGTACCTTCTGCCATCCACTTCACAGTGGTTTGGAGAGTATAGATGTAGATTTAGATGTAGATGTAAGAACCTGAGATGACCTTCAGAATGACATTCCGACCATTCATGAACAGGTAGCAGAAAACAAATGACTTTACAGGCAATGCTGCTGGCTTTTTTCCTCACAGGAAGCAAAATGGTCACTGTAGAAGAATGCTCAAAATATTTTCATAGGAATTGTAACCTACTTGTTCTGTTGATCTCATGTTTCAATCGATGAAATAAATTGACCACATGACAAGAAAGAAAACATCTAATGTGAGATCCATAACAAACACTGCCATAGTGGAGCTAAGTTGCAATCTATTGGCAAAGCCACTAAAATAAAAATATTTTCCCCTGTCAGCCACAAAATGCTTGTTTTCACCACTGTTCCAACTTCAATCAATTTCACCACATCAGTAACCTTTCCCTAATTGAAACTGTAAGAGTCAGAGAGAGAGCAAGTGCTGTACATTTTCAGATGATACATTCTTCATTCAGAGCATGAAAAAAGTGTAACTCCTGTGCTACACCTAATTCAAAGCACTCTCAGTCTTTAAGAGCAATATAAAAAGGATAGATTGTTATCACCACATAGTAAAACAATGGAAAATCCAGGACAGAATGTAATAATATTGTGAAAAGGATTTGCTGAGTCACAGATAGGGACAACAAAAAGACTGTTGGAAAGTGAGCTTTCAGCCAACAAGGCCTTTGTCGAAAACAGACAACACAAACACACGCACACACACACACACACACACACACACACACACACACACACACACACACACACACACACACACACACACACACTCTCTCCCCCCCCCCCCCCCCCTTCTCTCCCTCTCATGCAAACAAAACTTACACATACATGATGACCAAAGTCTCTGGCAGCTGAAGCTAGAAGTCTGTGTGTGTGTGTGTGTGTGTGTGTGTGTGTGTGCTTTCAGACAAAGTCCTCCTGCTGCAGTAGAAAACACATATGCAGTCACACATGCACAACTCATTCACATATGGCCGCTGTCACTCAGTGGAGCTGGACTGTGACTGCATCTGATGGAGCAGCAGTCTGGTGGGATGGGTGATGGGGGTAAGGAGAAGACATGAGGTGGGGATGGGAAGGGATGGCAGGATAGAGGTGGGGGAAGATGCTAGTGCAGACTGCCAGAGTTTGCAGGGGCTTTCTAAGGACAGGATTAGGTTGGAGGAGGGGGAGGGGGGAGGGGGGGAGAGAAGAGAAGTAGAGAAGAGGAGGGGGTAGAACTTGTAGGTGCGCATTGGGCAGGATAGGAGATGTGTGTAGCTGTGTAATACTGTAATCGGAGCAGGGAAGGGGATAGGTACATGGGAGACAGGTTCTAGTGAAGATTTAGACCAGGAGAGTTACAGGAATGAAGAATATATTGTAGGGAGAGTTCTCACCTGTGCAGTTCAGAAAAGTTGATCTCAGTAAGGAGAATGCAGATGCACAGGCTGTGAAGCACTCATTAAATTGAAGCACATCATATTGTACAGCATGTTCAGCAACTGGGTGGACCAGCCTTCTCTTTGCCACAGTTTGACAGTGGCCATTCAAGCAAACAGACAGCTTTTTGTTCCATAAAATTTCGGGTGTGCAGCTGCATAAATTCAGCTTCTTCTTCTAATATTTCAGCTGAATACTGTCCAGCCATCTTCAGAGTGAGCCAAGGTGACTAACGCTCCAGCACTTGCTCTGTCCTTTTACACCGAGGACCGAACCGCTGTGTATGTGGCCAAAGATACACAAGGTGCCAGAGACATTGACAGGCAGCAAAGAGGTGTAACATTTGCATGGAAATTAAATCTATGGCTGCACAGTCATTCTACACAGTGACATCGATGTGTCACGGAGAGCTGCACTGTCGTGACGTTTTTGTGATTTAATTACAGAAATTGCCAGATTCCATGATTTTCACAAGCTGAAGCTGTTACCTCTATTAATTAAATTCATCACCAGCTGAATTTCAATTGCATCTTTCACTACTGAGTCCTAGAAAGATGAAGTCAAGGCTAAAATTTCGACATTATTGTACACCATAGAGTGCCCAGTGTCAATGAAGTGCTCTGCCACAACAGATTTATTAAGTTGTAAGAGGCAGGTGTACCTGCAGTGCTCTGTGCATCCCTCCTGGACTGTATTTTTCGTCTGTCCGATGCATGAATGGTCGCACTCACAGTGGCGGAGCACTGTATTGACACTGGCCACTCCATGGTGTACGATAATGTTGAAATTTTAGCCTCAACTTCATCTTTCTGGGACTCAGTAGTGAAAGAAGCGATTGAAATTTGGTTGGTGATGAATTTAATTAATAGAGATAGTGGCTTCAGATTGGACAAATCATGGAATCAGGCAATTTCTGCAATTAAATCACAAAGACATCACGATGGTGCAGCTCTCCGTGACACATCGATATCATGGTGTGGAATGGCTGTGCAGCTATAGATTTAATTTCCATACATATGTTACATTTCTTTGCTGCCTATCAACATCTCTGGTACCTTGTGTATCTTTGGCTGCATACGCAATGGCTCGGTCCTCTGGTGTAAAATGACGGAGCACGTGCTGGAGCATTAGTTACCTCAGCTCACCCTGAAGATGGCTGGACAGTAATCAGCCAAAATATTATAAGAAGAAGCTGAATTTATGTGGGTGCATGCCCAAAATTTTATGGAACAGTCTTTTTGCCACAAAAACATGAAGATGCACACAGCTTTTTGGTTTTCATATCCATGTACAAAGCGGCACATTGGTTGCAACTTAATAGGTGGAGCATATGGCTGTTTTCACAGGTGGGTATCTCTGATGGGGTAGGAGATACCTGTGACAGGACTAGAGTATGTGGTGGTGGGAAGATGTCAGGGTGAGATCTTGCACCTAGGTCTATTCCAGGGATATGAGCCATGAGGCAGACGGTTGGGAGCAGGGATGTATTAGGGATGGACAAGGATATTGCTTAAGTTCAGTGGGTGGTGGAATACTACTGCGAGAGAGGTGGGGAAGATAGTAGGGAGGATGTTCCTCATTTCAAAGCACAAAGACAGGTAATCAGAACCATGGCAGAGAATGTGATTCAATTGCTCCAGTCCTGTGTGGTAGGGAGTCAAGAGAGGAGTGTTTCTTTGTGGCCAGATAATGGGTGTTTGGGAGCTCTCTTTCTGGAAGAGGTTGGGAGGATAATTTTGGTCTGTGAAGGCATGCATGAGACCCTTGCCATATTCAGAGAGAGAACATCCATCTTGACCATGGACAGCTAGGCTGTGTGGAAGGGACTTCTTGCTATGGAATGGGAGACAATTGTCGAAGTGCAGGTATTGTTGGTGGTTGGTAGGTCTGATGTGGATGGAAGTACTGATGCAGTCACCCATGAGAAGGATGTCAACATCAAGGAAACTAGCTTATTGGGTTGAGGAGGACTAGGTGAAAATAATGAGGGAAAGGTTGCTGAGATTCTGGAGGAATGTGGTTAAGGTGCCCTCAACCTCAGTACAGACCACGAAGAAGTCATCAATGAATCTGAGGGGTTTGGGATTCTGGCTTGTTAGGGAGGATTCCTCTAGATAGGCCATGAATATGTTGGCATAGAAGCTGCAATATGGTCACCAAGTGAGTCAGTAGGTTTGTAATCTATGGGACATTAGTAAAGATAGTGTTCTCAGTTTTTTTGTGCATTACTGTACTTTCTTGTAAACTGATACTTAAGAACAGGGAGAATAAGTATTTACATTTCAGTTAGTCATTGGCTTATCACAACATGTAGCTCGATAGTGTAATAGAAAGACCATGAGTGCAAACAAAGTAGGAACTGTGTTGTTTTGCTTCCAAGAATAAATCAACTCATTTAGAATGGAAATTACGGACCATTTGAACTTAAGGCCACTACCTTACTGAGAAGTAATGTTTTCCAAAAGTATATATTCCATTAACATTTACCATTCATTCAATCATTTATTAATTCATTGTGTACCATAGCAAGTACAAGGTGGAGGTTCCGTGCTGTTTTGGGGTGGCATTATGTGGGGCCGACATACGCTGCTGGTGGTCATGGAAGGCACCATAATGGCTGTACGATACGTGAAAGCTAACCTCCGACTGATACTGACAACATCGCTTGGCTAGAGTGTCCAGCATGTTCTCCAGACAAGAACGCTATCAAACATGCCTGGGACAGATTGAAAAGGGCTGTTTATGGATGGCGTGACCCACCAACCACTCTGAAGAATCTACACTGAATTGCCATTGAGGAGTGGGACGATTTGGACCAACAGTGCATTGATGAACTCATGGGTAGTATGCCACAATGAATAAAGGCATGCACCAATGCAAGAGGACGTGTTACTGGGTATTAGAGGTACTGGTGTGTGCAGCAATCTGGACCACTACCTCTGAAGGTCTCACTGTATGGTGGTACAACATGCAATGTGTGGTTTTCATGAGCAATAAAAAGGGTGGAGATGATGTTTATGTTGATCTCTATTCCAATTTTCTGTACAGGTTCCAGAACTCATGGAACCGAGGTGATGCAAAACTTTTTTTGATGTGTGTATAATGGTAATGCATGTATGAACTTGAAATAGCAATCTAGAGACAAATAGAATACAATATGAAAGATTAAGTAAATCTAAGTTGACCATGATAGTAATTTCTAGTGCAATTCCAAACTGAGTTGTAAAAGGAAAGATAAACACAGAGGCACCAGCTATTGTCTTGTAGATGGTAGCATGGGACCTCTTGATCAGTACTGTCAGTGGCAAAAGAGATGGCACACCGGAGATGAAATGGCAGAAGGACACCATCAGTCACCTAGGAGACAGGGATTGGTGAATGATGATCAGTATCATAGTTTCGGAAGTATAAAACCTAAAACCCAATGGTAAAATTGTATAAGTGGTGACAAAATTTCTGAACACATGTTAAATTGATCACACTTAAAATGGCACAACAGTAGTATACTGACAGTTGGAAAAAGAACCATGTGTACTTTGAAGGTCAATTCACACTGGCTGTCATGTCATGTCAAAACATTCTGCAATACATTTCAAATGGCAGCATCCACACCGGCCATCCCATGACATTGTATTACATCAGGGCACAGTCAAGATCTCTCGGGAAGAAAGTTTTGATGGCTGATGTCGTCTTACCATTGTTGATCAAATGGTGCCCCCAAGCTCATTTCCTCCCGATATGCAGCCTTGCTCACATCTCCAAACTTTTGTTCATTATGGTTTTTGTGGTTGGAATCAGTTGTTTGTTATTTCTTTTATTTGTTATAAATTATTTCATTTTGTTATTTATTTTGTTATAATTTATAATTTTATAATAAAGGACAAAAGATTAATTGAAGCAGTGATATCAATGTACTAAATTTTCCTTATGAGAATGAACTATAAATCAACTGCAAACTAAACATATGCCATACTGTGCAACTATTTTATTACTGTTTCATGTACTTATTGTTAATTATCTGTTTGATTATTTATTTGTCATTCAATGTACTATGTAGTTCATTTAGCTTGTAATTGGTCTATTGGGAAACTTCTTGTCGTTATTGAAATTTGCACAAATATGTATTGTATCCATCTTGGATTATTATACTGTAGTTAATAACATTTGTCATGTCGAACTTTATATAACTATTATTGTTATGTTAACACTGATGACACCAATTGCTTGTAAATATGCTCAACAGTGGAATAAAACTTTTCTATTTGTGTTTGTAAATTACTGCCCTTTACTACATTTATAAAGTGGATTTTTATACACACTGGTACTGTATTTAATATTTTACAATTAAATGGATTGCAGTATGGCTGCAACTTGAAAAGAAAAATGTACTGTGGGTAGAATCTGATTAGTAAGCATAATTTGTTTGTACGTTGTCAGGCTTTTGTAATGTTTCATAAGGAAATGGACTAAAACCCTTTGACATTCCAGCAGTGGAAAAATGTATTTTTTGTGAAGTATACATCAATTAATGTATGAGAGTTGTTTGTGGCAGGCTCTCTGAAATGTGCAAAATAGTTTTGCAAGCATCAATTGTCAATATTTATTTTGTTTCAGTACCTAACCCCAGTACAGATAGAGTACTCAAACTACTAAAAGCCAAATACAAGATGTAAATAAAACGTATAAATCTTGAAGGGAAAGGTATTGTGGAGGACATGGTTATTGGACAAAAATTTGCACGGACTGGCAACTAAACTTAACCTTCAACAAACCAATTTTTCATAGTATGTGATGGCAGCTCATAATGCTGTGTTCCTTTTAGTAATTCTGGGTGCAATTTGATGTAACCAATGAAAAAAACTAGTGCTTCCACTTCTTAAAATACTTATAAAATGCAGATCCCTCTTCCTTGAGCTCCTGGTATAGTCTGTGCAACTCCCATTGTGTACCACATAATGGTATTTTCTGGATCCGCACTCTTTTTGTTGTTGTTGTTTTGCATTTCTGTCATCCTTCTCTAACGTACAAGCTATCCCTGCCAGCTGTAAACCATTTGAGTCCAATAAATGTAATTTTCATACAAATGTGGACTCCAGCATCCATGTGTATAAGTTACCGCATTGTATATGTGCACTTTGTGCATAAAAACAATTGAAAATCATCTTGCAAAGATTGCAGTGCCTACAAACAACTGAAGACAGTCATGTGAGTTGAGATCTAGTGACATGAATTGGCTTGATGTGCTGTAATGAGGCATTCAATGTGAATACACCTCAATGTGATAGAGCTGTAATGTGATGGTGCCACAATGGCCAGTGCGAATTGGCAAATGACTCAATGTTATGACAGGTACAATGATATTATTACCACCTTTACAGGCTGGTATCTGTCATACAAAAGTACGAGCTAAAGAGCTAAAACATATAGTTGGTAGTCGAGATAATAAATATTTAAACTCAGTGGCTTACAAAATTTTTTGTAACAATGGCCATAGTCAGTATATAGGACAAACAAGTTGTAATTTTCTTATTTGCTTCAAAGAGCACACAAAATATGTAGCCTGTACTAAATCATTGTTTGGTCAGCACCTAAAACACAACATTCAGGTCTTTTTCAAGAGCAGCTAAAAATTCTCCACAACATCTGCAAAGGGAATTACACAAAACAGCCATTTTACCTATTAAATGAGCAACTCGATTTTTCGGGAGGAACATTTCTTCGATCTTTTTCGTTAACTGTTGTAATGCATGTCTGCTCTTTTCCTTTTCTTTTTATAATTATTTTTGTTTTTCCATTCTCTCTCTCTCTCTCTCTCTCTCTCTCTCTCTCTCTGTGTGTGTGTGTGTGTGTGTGTGTGTGTGTGTGTGTGTGTGTGTGTGTGCATGTAAGACTGGGTGATACGGGAAGATTTCAGTTAGATTACATAATGGTCAGACAGAAGGTGTACCCAGAGGCAGATATAGACTCAGATCACAATATAGTAGTGATGAAGAGTAGGCTGAAGTTCAACAGATAAATCAGGAAGAGGTGGGATACAGAAGACCTAAGGGAAGACATGCTTGAAGTTCTCAAAGGCTATAGATACAGCAATAATGAATAGCTCAGGCAGTAGAGTTGAAGAGGAATGGACATCTCTAAAAAGGATAATCACAGAAGCTGGAAAGAAAAACAAAGGAACAAAGAAGGTAACTGGAAAGAAACAATGGGTCACAGAAGGAATACTCCAACTGATCGATGAAAGAAGGCAGTACAAAAATGTTCAGGAAAGTTTAGGAATTCAGAAATACAAGTCACTGAGGAATGAAATAAATAGGAAGTGCTAAGATGAAATGGCTGCATGAAAAATGTGAAGAAGTCAAAAAAGAAATGATTGTCAGAAGCACTAACTCATCATATAGCAAAGTCAAAGCAACCTTTGGTGACATTAAAAGCAAGGGTGGTAAGATTACGAGTGCAACAGGAATTCCACTGTTAAATGCAGAGAAAAGAGCGGATAGGTGGAAAGACTACACTGATGGCCTCTATGAGGGGGAAGATTTGTCTGATGTGATATAATAAGAAACAGGAGATGATTTAGACGAGGGAGGGGATCCAGCATTGGAATCAGCTGTGGAGGACTTATGATCAAATAAGGCAGAAGAGACAGATAACATTCTATCAGAATTTCTAAAATCATTGGGAGATGTGGCAACAAAATGACTATTCATGTTGGTTGTAGAATGTATGAATCTGGCGACATACCATCTGACTTTCGGAAAATTATCATCCACACAATTCCAGAGACTGCAAGATCTGACAAGTGTGAGAATTAACGCACTATCAGCATAACAACTCATGCATCCAAGCTGCCGACAAGAATAATATACAAAAGAATGGAAAAGAAAATTGTGGATGTGCCAGATGACGATCAACTTGGCCTAAAAAAGGTAAAGCCACCAGATAGGCAATTCTGATGGTGCGGTTGATAATGGAAACAAGATTAAAGAAAAATCAAGACACATTCATAATTCTGAGAAAAAATAGGAGTAAGCTATAGGGAGTAATGGGTAATATACAATATGTACAATAGCCAAGAGGGAATAGTAAGAGTGGACAACCAAGAATGAAGCGCTCAGATTAAAAAGGTTGTAAGACAGTGATGTAGTCTTTCCCCCCTACTGTCAATCTGTACGTCAAAGAAGCAATGATGGAAATAAAAGAAAGGTTCAGGAGTGGAATTAAAATTCAAAGTGAAAGGATCTCAATGATACAATTCGCTCACGACACTGCTATCCTGAGGGAAAGTGAAGAAGAATTACACTATATGCAGAATGGAATGAACACTCTAATGAGTACAGAATATGGAATGAGAGTAAACTGAAGAAAGATGAAAGTAATGAGATGTAGCGGATATGAGAACAGTGAGAAACTTAACACCAGGACTGATGGTCACGATGTAGATGAGGTTAAGGAATTCTGCTACCTAGGCAGAAAATAACTAATGAGAGACAGAATGAGGAGGACATCAAAAGCAGACTAGCTCTGGCAAAAAGGGCATTCCTGGCCAAGAGAAATCTACTAGTATCAAACATAGGCCTTAATTTGAGGAAGACATTTATGAGAATGTATGTCTGGAGAACAGATTAGATTAGATTAGTACTTGTTCCATAGATCATGAATACGACACTTTGTAATGATGTGGAACATGTCAGGTTAATAAAAGGTGTCTATACAAGATATTACATTAGACAAAATATTACATGACACTCAATATCTTTAATTTTTTTTGTGGGGGTTGGGAAATTACCCACTTACTATATCCAAAAATTCATCTAATGAGTAGAAGGAGTTGCCATTAAGAAATTCTTTTAATCCAAAGAATTTTGTGGCAGCATGATTTACCCCCTTCTGAGCCAAAGTTAGATTTAACCTTGAGTAGTGAAGATCATCCTTTCTCCTAGTGTTGTAGCCATGTACACTGCTATTACCTTTGAATTCGTTCGGATTGTTACTAACAAATTTCATAAGTGAATATATATATATTGTGAGGCTACAGTGAAGATTTCTAGCTCTTTAAATAAGTGTCTGCAGGATGATCTTGGATGAGCTCCAGCAATTATTCTGATTAACACTTTTGTGCAATGAACACTCTTTTATTCAATGATGAGTTACCCCAGAATATGATGCCATACGAAAGCAGAGAATGAAAGTAGGCGTGGTAAGCTAATTTACTCAGATGTATATCACCAAAATTTGCAAAGACCCTAATAGCATAAGTAGCTGAACTCAAATGTTTCAGCAGATCCTCAATGTGTTTTTTCCAGTTCAACCCCTCATCAATGCATACACCTAGAAATTTTGAATATTCTACCTTGGCTACCGATTTCTGATCTATATTTATTAATGGGATCATTCCATTTACTGTGTGGAACTGTATATACTGTGTTTTGTCAAAGTTTAATGAGAGCCCATTTGCAGAGAACCACTTAATGATTTTCTGAAAAACATCATTTACAATTTCACCAGTTAATTCTTGTCTGTCGGGTGTGATAGCTATACTTGTATCATCGGCAAAAATTACCAGCTTTGCATTTTCGTGAATATAGAATGGCAAGTCATTAATATATCTTAAGAACAGCAGAGGACCCAAGACCGAACCTTGCGGCACCCCATACTTGATTGTTCCCCAGTTTGAGAAATCACCAGTTTTTTGCATATTATGTGAACCGTTTATTTCAACTTTCTGCACTCTTCCAGTTAGGTATGATTTAACCCATTTGAGCACTGTCCCATTCATACCACAGTACTTGAGCTTGTCTAGAAGTATTCCATGATTTACACAATCAAAAGCCTTAGATAGATCACAAAAAATCCCAATGGGTGACTTCCTGTTACTCAGAGCATTTAATATTTCATTAGTGAAAGTATATATAGCATTTTCCGTTGAAAAACCCTTCTGGAAACCAAACTGACATTTTGTTAAAACTTTATTTTTACAAAGGTGTGAAGGTACTCTACAATACATTACTTTTTCAAGAATTTTGGATAAGGCAGTCAGAAGAGAGATTGGGTGGTAGTTGTTGACATCAGATGTCTCCCTTTTTTTATGCAATGGTTTAACAATGGCATACTTCAGTCTATCTGGGAAAATACCCTGCTTCAGAGAGCTATTACATATGTGGCTAAGAATCCCACTTATTTCTTGGGAACAAGCTTTTATTATCCTGCTGGAACTGCCATCAATTCCATGTGAGCTTTTATTCTTGAGAGAGTATTATCTTCCTAATTTCAGAAGGAGAGGTGGGTGGAATTTCAGTTGTATCAAATGGTGTGGGTAAAGCCTCTTCTATTAACTGCCTTGCTTCTTCTAATGAACATTTAGGTCCTATTTTCTCTACAACACTTAAAAAATGATTATTCAAAATGTTTTTGACTTCCGGCTTGTTGTTTATCAAGTTCCCATTCGCTTTGATGGTGATGCTGTCATCCTGTACTCTTGGTTGTCCTGTCTCCCTTGTAATAATATTCCAAATTGTTTTGATTTTGTTATCAGAAGTATTAATCTCAGACATGATGCACATGCTTCTGGACTTTTTAATAATCTTTCTTAATGTAGAACAGTAGTTTTTATAATATTTGGCTGTTTCTGGGTCATTACTCTTGTACGGTTGTGAAACTTTGGGAGAACCATAATGGAAGAGAATCGGATCATTTGAGATGTGATGCTACAAGCTAATGTTGAAAATTAGATGGGCTGATAAGGTAAGGAATGAGGAGGTTCTGCACAGAATCGAAGAGGAAAGGAATATGTGGAAAACACTGACAAGGAGAAGGGACAAGATGATAGGACATCTGTTAAGACATCAGGAAATGACTTCCATGGTAGTAGTGAGCAAAAACTGTAGAGGAAGACAGAGACTGGAATATATCCAGCAAATAATTGAGGATGTAGGTTGCAAGTGCTACTCTGAGATGAAGAGGTTAGCACAGGAAAGGAATTCGTGGTGGGCCGCATCAAACCAGTCAGAAGACTGATTACAAAAAAAGAACACTGTAGCTGTCATGACATTATTTCTTTAGCCTGTAACAGCACATGTGGTCCTTTTTCTGACTAACTGTCAATGTACTACCTTTGTACCATTTACGTATGACCAGTTTAACATATGTTTCTGCATTAAAAGGATTAAAATTCCGTTTGTTGAAGCATTGAAAGAAGAAGTGGCACATGTCATCAAGAAGTTTACAGAGGAAGACTTCCAGTCCTGTTTCCATCAACGGAAAATTCGCATCGAGCATTGTAGGGATAAGGGAGGGGAATATACTGAGGGTGAAAATAACTAATACATATGTTTTTCGAATAAAATGTTTTACAACAATAGTTCTGTTATTTTATAACCACACCTTATATTAACACTGTACTGCTTAATACTATTCACATTTTGCCCCTAAGCTTAATCAAGTAAATTATAAAGAAAGCTAATGCTTTAAACGATGCTGCTGACTTAACATTTTTTCCATGTTTCTGCTGTTCATCTGCTAAGAGTAGCATTATATTTAGTATTTTACAATAGTACCTTTCAATGAAAATATTTTCTTCAGTCTGTAAATAGTGAAACCTATTTACAGTACGTTGCTACCTGTCACATAGTTTGCCATTTGATATCTAGCTAATAGAACTTTTGAACTCTGAATTCAGACAATTTGTAGAAAGATTGGAAACTGAGGTATGTTTTTAATTTTTTTTTGAGTTGGTAGGGATTCTCAATTTCTTGCTTTATGTTAGACAGGAACTTTCTGACTACCTTACCAGCGAGTACACAACTCAATTCTGAGCCTTGGACAAGGAGATAAAATCTGCATGAAAATTATTTTTGTCTGTTGTATTGTGATTGCTTGTGTCACAGTTCAGTTGAAACTGATTTTTATGATCAGCAACAAAAGCATTGAGGAGTAAATATATTGGGAAGTGAGTGTAAGAATTCCAAGATCCTTAAAAAGGCTTTGGCGAGGTGTACAATTGAGAAGCTCCCATTTAAAATAGACTTTGTCCATAAAATAAAAAAAAGAGAGTTACGTACAGTTTTCACCATATGACTTTCATTCTGTGGTCTCAGTACTTTGTTTACTATAAAAAAATTGTCACAGTGATATTGATATATCCAAGTAGACTGTTCATCAAGAAAGCAACTTTGTCCACAGCTGCATTCATTCAAACAAGACACTGTCATGTTCAGCCAGTCAGAAATATTACCATAATGCATAGCATCACCAGCTGTAGTAAGAAGCAAGTAGATGCAGGAAGTACATGGTTATTATTCATATGAACATTATTAATATGTTTTTTGTGAAAATCAATTAGTTGGAGAATGCAGCAGAGCTACTACAAAGAGTGTCTCAGGTTTAACAGCAAGAGAACCAGGAAAATGAGAGAGATACAGGAAAGGAAGGTTTGGACAGAACTTGTTCGTTTGTTTTCAGTGTAAACAGTTCAGACGTTCAGATTGTTTGTTCCTTTGTAAGGTATACGTTAGTGTCAATCTCTGATAAAGTTTCTCAAGATAATTGTATTGATTCCAAACTTATCATTGGATCAATTAACAGAAGACAACCTCGACACACACTAAATAAACAATCACATGCATGCAGTCTGAAATTTATCTTACCAACAAAACTCGGAAAGCCAGTGAATGTCTGCAAGAAATTTTTTATGTCTGTGCTTTAGGTAAAAACAAACAAGACCAAGAAATATGGTACATAAAGTTAAATGTGGTGAATATGTAACGGTGAAATGAGTTGGTGACAGAAGGTCTAGCAAGTCTATAGAGAAGAAAGAAAGTGTGCATCACTTTTTGAAGAATGTTAAAAGCTGAAAGTCATTACAATATGCAAAAGTCAGAGAAGATATACTTATATTGTTCACTTAATACAACTAAACTCTATAGAATGTATAACGGAGATGCAGTTGTACTCAAAGTCAGCTTCGCAATGTTTTGTCAAGTTTTTATATCAGAATTCAACCTTGGTTTTAGAACACTAGCACCTCATTTATACCTACTGTGCAAAATTATCGTTTCTTATCAAACCAAATGAAAATACAGAAAAATTAAATTACATGATGAAAAAAAGAAAGAGTACAAATGTTATGTTAATGCATTTTATGAAGATCTTTGATAAAATCAAGCACCAGATACAGTCACTTTATGTTTTGATCTACAGCAAGTACAGCTTCTTCTCAAGACTCCTATTCATGAGACATACTATAGGAGACAAATAAATCTGTATAATTTCTGAACTTTTAACCAAAGGAAATACTACCAGTATCTTGTGCGTGGAGAATAAGAAGAAAATGAGATTATTTTGTGGTGGGTGTGCTGCTCAGAACAAAAATAACATATACTGCATACTCTTATTCATTTTCTGCTGAGAACAACAGGCACTGAAGAGGTTGTAATTATGAATGTTTCCTGTGAAAGAGGATTAAGCTAATGTGTTTAGAGAAGTGGGTAGCAGTGCGTTATTAGGCACTGACTGGAAAGTGTATGACGTCAAACAGCTTGAAAAATGTTTCAAGAAGTTACAGAAAATCAGTGAAATGAAACAAATACATATTACATGTACAGAAAATCATGTTCAAATGAAGGCCTCTGAATATTACAGATCTGAAAGTGAGATACACATGTTTCAATCGGCACAGAACAGATGTTGGAGCTCAAGGAAACAATGATTTCAACCTACAGGAAATCCAGACATCTCATCCATTGGCAACTGAGAAAATTGAAGATGCGGGGAAACTTCTTGGTAAACTGTTTGGTGATAACTAGTATGAAAAGAACAATTTGAAGTGGTATAAGAGACTATTGGTGGATACATCTACAGTAGGTGCTCCTCCTGAGGAAGTGTTGTGCGACTGTTCAGAATATGATTTTTAAGAAGGTTATATACCTGGAAGAATCCTGGAGATACTAAAAGGTATCAGATAGATTATATAATGGTAAGACAGAGATTTAGGAACCAGGTTTTAAATTGTAAGACATTTCCAGGGGCAGATGTGGATTCTGACCACAATCTATTGGTTATGAACTGCAGATTGAAACTGAAGAAACTGCAAAAAGATGGGAATTTAAGGAGTTGGGACCTGGATGAACTGAAAGAACCAGAGGTTGTAGAGAGTTTCAGGGAGAGCATAAGGGAACAATTGACAGGAATGGGGGAAAGAAATACAGTAGAAGAAGAATGGGTAGCTCTGAGGGATGAAGTAGTGAAGGCAACAGACGATCAAGTAGGTAAAAAGTCGAGGGCTAATAGAAATCCTTGGGTAACAGAAGAAATATTGAATTTAATTGATGAAAGGAGAAAATATAAAAATGCAGTAAATGAAGCAGGCAAAAAGGAATACAAACGTCTCAAAAATGAGATCGACAGGAAGTGCAAAATGGCTAAGCAGGGATGGCTAGAGGACAAATGTAAGGATGTAGAGGCTTGTCTCACTAGGGGTAAGATAGATACTGTCTACAGGAAAATTAAAGAGACCTTTGGAGAGAAGAGAACCACTTGTATGAATATCAAGAACTCAGATGGAAACCCAGTTCTAAGCAAAGAAGGGAAGGCAGAAAGGTGGAAGGAGTATATAGAAGGTTTATACAAGGGCGATGTGCTTGAGGACAATATTAGGGAAATGGAAGAGGATGTAGATGAAGACGAAATGGGAGATAAGATACTGCGTGAAGAGTTTGACAAAGCACTGAAAGACCTGAGTCGAAACAAGGCCCCGGGAGTAGACAACATTCCATTAGAACTACTGATGGCCTTGGGAGAGCCAGTCATGACAAAACTCTACCATCTGGTGAGCAAGATGTATGAGACAGGCGAAATACCCTCAGACTTCAAGAAGAATATAATAATTCCAATCCCAAAGAAAGCAGGTGTTGACAGATGTGAAAATTACCGAACAATCAGTTTAATAAGCCACAGCTGCAAAATACTAATGCGAATTCTTTACAGACAAATGGAAAAACTGGTAGAAGCGGACCTCGGGGAAGATCAGTTTGGATTCCGCAGAAATGTTGGAACACGTGAAGGCAATACTAACCTTACGAGTTATCTTAGAAGAAAGGTTATGGAAAGGCAAACCTACATCTTAGCATTTGTAGACTTAGAGAAAGCTTTTGACAATGTTAACTGGAATACTCTCTTTCAAATTCTGAAGGTGGTAGGGGTAAAATACAGGGAGCGAAAGGCTATTTACAATTTGTACAGAAACCAGATGGCAGTTATAAGAGTCGAAGGGCATGAAAGGGAAGCAGTGGTTGGGAAAGGAGTGAGACAGGGTTGTAGCCTCTCTCCAATGTTATTCAATCTGTATATTGAGCAAGCAGTAAAGGAAGCAAAAGAAAAATTCGGAGTAGGTATTAAAATTCATAGAGAAGCAGTAAAAACTTCGAGGTTCGGCGATGACATTGTAATTCTGTCAGAGACAGCAAAGGACTTGGAAGAGCAGTTGAACGGAATGGGCAGTGTCTTGAAAGGAGGATATAAGATGAACATCAACAAAAGCAAAACGAGGATAATGGAATGTAGTCAAATTAAATCGGGTGATGCTGAGGGAATTAGATTAGGAAATGCGACACTTAAAGTAGTAAAGGAGTTTTGCTATTTAGGGAGTAAAATAACTGATGATGGTCAAAGTAGAGAGGATATAAAATGTAGACTGGCAATGGCAAGGAAAGTGTTTCTGAAGAAGAGAAATTTGTTAACATCGAGTATAGACTTAAGTGTCAGGAAGTTGTTTCTGAAAGTATTTGTATGGTTCGTAGCCATGTATGTAAGTGAAACATGGACGATAACTAGTTTGGACAAGAAGAGAATAGAAGCTTTCGAAATGTGGTGCTACAGAAGAATGCTGAAGATTAGATGGGTAGATCACATAACTAATGAGGAGGTGTTGAATAGGATTGGGGAGAAGAGAAGTTTGTGGCACAACTTGACTAGAAGAAGGGATTGGTTGGCAGGACATGTTTTGAGGCATCAAGGGATCAGAAATTTAGCATTGGAGGGCAGCGTGGAGGGTAAAAATCGTAGAGGGAGACCAAGAGATGAATACACTAAGCAGATTCAGAAGGATGTAGGTTGCAGTAGGTACTGGGAGATGAAGAAGCTTGCACAGGATAGAGTAGCATGGAGAGCTGCATCAAACCAGTCTCAGGACTGAAGACCACAGCAGTTCCATGTTTAAGATTTATCTTTATTTTCTTAAAACAGCAAGGTATGTTTACATACACAAAGCACATTAACATGCTCTCCTTATTACACTAATTGAACTCTTTAAAATAATTTTTCAAACTTTATTAAAATACTGTACAGTCAAAGACATCTATGTTCTATTTTCATGCAAACACATGTATCATGTTCTTTTAGTTCAATCAAAAACAGCTATGTCCAGAATTGTTTAATGATTTGTTACTGTACATTTATTTGTTAGTGTGCCTTATTGCATTCTTGTAATATATATGTATGTACCGAGTGATCAAAAAGTCAGTATAAATTTGAAAACTTAATAAACCACGGAATAATGTAGATAGAGAGGTAAAAATTGACACGCATGCTTGGAATGACATGGGGTTTTATTAGAACAAAAAAGTTCACAAAATGTCCAACAGATGGCGCTGGACAGCAAAACGTCAGTGACTGTGCATGACAATCGTGTATAAAGAGCTGTAATGAGAGAGAGAATCAGATGCGCCAGCAGTCGCAGCATGTTAACTTTACCTGAAAAGGCGCTTTTAGTGAAGCTGTATTATCAGAATGGGGAATGTGCTAGTTCAGCGTTACAATCCTATCACCATAGGAAGGGGATTCGAATGGGTAAAGGTCCGTTGACAAATGCAGCTGTGGCGAGAATGATTTCAAAGTTTGAAGCCATGGGTTGTTTAGACGATAGACCCCGTAGTGGCCGACCAAGCACAAGGCGTAATGCTGCTGAGACAGTTCAGGAAGAAATGGAGACTGTAGCGGGTTCGTCTATGCATGGGGAAGTCAGCGCTCGTGCAGTCGCACGTCGCACTGGCAAACCATACACTACTGTTTTGTTGGCACTGAGGTGTACCCTCTGATGCTATCCACACAAAATCCATTGGCATCATGAACTGTTACCTGGCGATTTAGTGAAGCAGAGGACTTTTGCGGTTTGGGTGTTTCAAAAGATGGCGGAAGATGAAGATTGGTTGAGTAACATGTTGTGGACCGACAAAGCTCATTTCATGCTCCGAGGGTCTGTCAATGCTCACAATTGCAGAATTTGGACCACTGAAAATCCTAGAACTGTTGTGGAAACCCCACTGTACGATGAGAAAGTCACGGTATGGGTTGGATTTACCACACCTACCGTTATCGGGTCTTTTTTCTTCGAGGAAATGCATGATTCTGGTTTTGTAACTCCTACCATGACGGGTGAGAGGTACGTCGATATGTTACAGGATCGCATCATCTCCAACCTGGCTGATAAACACCTCCTGGAACGTACGATATTTATGCAGGATGGCACTCCACCCCATATTGCTACACGCGTGAAAGATCTCTTGCGCCTAATCATTTGGTGAGGATTGTGCGCTCAGCTGCCACTTTCGTCATGCTTGACCTCCCAGGTCCCCAGACCTCAGACCTCAGTCCGTGCGACTACTGGATTTGGGGTTACCTGAAGTCGCAAGTGTATCGTGATCGACCGACATCTCTAGGGATGTTGAAAGACAACATCCGACGCCAATGCCTCACCATAACTCTGGACATGCTTTACAGTGCTGTTCACAACATTATTCCTCGACTACAGCTGTTGTTGAGGAATGATGGTGAACATATTGACCATTTCCTTTAAAGAGTACCATCTTTGCTTTGTCTTACTTTATTATGCTAATTATTGCTATTCTGATCAGATGAAGCGCCATCTGTCGGACATTTTTTTGAACTTTGTATGTTTTTGGTTATAATAAAACCCCATGTCATTCCAAGCATGTGCGTCAATTTGTACCTCTCTATCTACATTATTCCGTGATTTATTAGGTTTTCAAATTTATACTGACTTTTTGATCACCCGGTACTTAAAAGTGCCAAAATTAAACCACAACATGTTACTTTGGGAAAAATCTATTGTCTGGTTACTTGCAAACATTGTATTTGAATGACAAGGTCTCTTTTGAATGTGAGCTTGTTGGGGTGGCCTTGTGTTTGTGGCTGTCTGAACAAACTACTGTGTGCATTCTAGTAGCTGCTGATTCAGCAAAAAGAGACTTCACATCAGAAGCAGTAAACACTTTATTCAGTTGCACAGGGATTTGGTTAACAATGAATACTAGGTAAAGACATTTTACATGAAAGTAAAACAGACTGACAACTAGAACATTCAACAGTTGGATGTAACTCCATAACTAATTAATAATGGAAAGAAAAACTATCCTAAGAGTCAGCATACAAGCATCATAGAATGCAGTGCCTCTGGCGATCAGTGCTGAAGCACTTTGACAATGTTACAAAATATTGTGCAAAAAGCACGCAGCTTCCATTGCACTTTAGTATCCGATCTGCCTGCTACATCAACCCCTGCAGGGGAGTTGGAGAGATGACCAAAAACCTTGTAGGGAAATGGACTCATTGATCTGATAATATTGCTCATCCTAAGGGCTTCTTTGCACCGACAGTTGGCAGAACCAGTGATGACAAAGCAATTGGAACTACGTCACGATCGCACTGTGTTGTCCTCCTTGGAATTTCTTCTTGAACAAGGTATCTAGGTTTTACACAGTCCAGTGAAAGAGTAGTGGTTTTGCCATTAATGATACGCCAAGTGTGCGGTCTCCTTGTTGTACTGCTTTATGCAGTCCTGCGTAAGGTGGTTGTGATGGGTGTTTGTCACTGTTGGAGTGTAGCATTATGTGTGTGCACTTAGTGTATACACATGGGACTAATGCCATGTATAAATGCTTGCCGGGGCCAGGTGCGGGGAATGTGTTCCCTCAACTAACAAATAAAATCACCATCTGTCAAGTTTGGTACTGTAACAACTGTGAATTCACGTACTCCCATGGCATGCACAACACTTCACCATACACAAGTTCGGCAGTTGAAGCATCCAAATAAAGTGTTTCTCAGATCGAGCAAAACCATTGGTAGAGTTGTGGTCCAACTTGCTTCATGGTACATCAGGGCTGCTTTCAGTGATTGGGGCCTGTGTTCTATCACCCAATTGCTGGCAACATGGTAGCTTGTCATTCTCTGATGCACAATACCACAGAATTCAGTCAGCTGTGTGAACAGGTCAGACTCAAATTGGCATCCATCATGCATCGCGGCATGTGAAATCCGGCCAAAATGTGACATAAAAAAAAAAAAAAAAAAAAAAAAAAAAAAAAAAAAAAAATATTGCAGATTGCAGAAGATAAGGTCTCTGCGAAGGTGTTGTCTACTGGTGCAGCTTCCGGCCAGCTGTTAATAAATAACACTGGCCATTCGCTGGAAGTAAGGGGCTGACCACATCAATATGAATATGTGCAAATCAAGCAGTTATATCCCGAAAGTTGCCCACTGGTCCATGCACGTAACTGTTGACTTTGATGCACTGGCATTTAACACACATCTGTGTCCAGACTTGGCAGTCTTTTTTGACTTCTGGCCAAACAAAGCAATTGGAGAATAACGTTGTTGCATGGACTCCTGGATGGCCATGGATAGGAAAGGACTAGGTATGCCACTGGACACATCACAGTACAACTTGGCGTCAGAGCCAGGAATCCTTACTATCTAAGTTTGGGTGATAGAGTCTGCAAGCAGGCCATGCAACTCCTAGTCTGACTGTTGGCCCACTGAAAGTTCTATGAAATCCATTGAATGAGTGATGCTGTCAGTGTGGGAGAGGCAGTTGGCCGCTACACTGGTGATCCCAGAAATGTGCTTTGAGTCTGTGCTGAACTGAGAAATATAGACCAACTGGTTGTGCTGCCAAGGTGAAAAGTTCATGCTGTTTTGTTGGCAGGTACATGCAAATGGCTTATGGTTGGTAAAGAAGGTAAATTCTCTGGCCTCCAGGTGAGACTGGAAATCTTTAAAAGCTTCGTAGATTGCTAAATGCTCTCTTTCACAGGCACTCCATTTCTGTTGAGACATAAGAAGAATGCCAGTGGCTGCCATGATTCTTCACCTAGGTGTTGTAATGCTCTACCAATTACCATCTGCCTCATGTCAACTACCAGTACTAATAGCACACTCAGTTCTGGGTGAGTGAGTGATGCTGCTTCCATTATACTCTGCTTGGCTGCTTCAAAAGCCAAGATCATTTCGTCCATCCATGAAACTGGTGAGTTTCCCTTGTTCTTCAGCCCAGTGAGTGGCACTGTTAACAGCATTTGTAACTTAGCTGTGTGAGGTAGATGTCAGTGACAGAAACTGAGGACACCAGAGAAATGACGTAGTTCTGTAAATGTCTTTGGCCAGGTCATCTGCAGTATTGCTTCAACTTTCTCTGACAAGGGTAGCAGACCCAACAATGTGACACTGAGGCCCAAAAAATCAACTTGTGCCTGTCTGAAGACTTGCGTGGTGGTGTTCACAATGATTCCATACCATTACAGTCTTCTGAACATTCCAGTAATATGCTGTTGATGTTGCTCTAAAGAGGAAGAGAAAACCAGAATATGATCAAGGTAAGCAAAGAATAAGGTTGGCTCTTGTAGTGCAGAGTCAATGAACATTTGCCATGTTTGCACTGTATTTCATAGGCCAAATATCATGAACTGAATCTCAAAAAGGCCAAAAGGAATGACAATGGCTGTCTTTTATATATTTGCTCTTACCACTGGAATCTCTGTGTGTGCCTTTGTACAGCCTAAAACACTGAATACAGCCACACCACATAAAGCATAATTATAGTCCCAAAGTAATGGTATGGGGTAGAATTGGGGTCAGTTGTAGCATTTATGGCCTGATAATCACAACAAGGGTACCCTCTGCCTTCTTTGGTACCATGTGTAGTGAAGATAACCAGAGCTACTCGATGGTCACATCATGCCTTCATAACTCCACTTTCACTATGGCAAGTGCCAATGTTGACAGGACACTTGTAGACCTTCAGCAGTCTGTATGTGGTGCACCATGTTGTGGGGTATCTCCTTTGGTGCTTGCTGGAATCTCTTCAATAAGTCAGCATACTTGCTGCTGGTGTCTTGCATGAGCTTGGCTGTGTGCACTGTCGCACCTCAACGAAAACCTGGAGCTGTTAGCCCAGTGAAGCCATTGACAAGCTATGTATCTGCCATGTCAGGAAGCAGTTGATAATATGCCAAAAAATCCGCACCTATTAAAGGTTATGACACATCTGCAACCATGAAATCCCACATAACGCCACATCTCAGTCCGAGGTTCAGGCTCATTCACAGAATTCCATACATTGACATATAGAACTGTTGGTGGCAGTCAAACAGAAGGGAGTGACCAGTCACTTTCTGGTCAACTTTGTGTGTGGGAATGCATATAAGTCAGATCTGGTACCTGCGAGACATTTCTGCCCGGACTTACAACCACTGGTGAATAAGCACTGAGATGATGCCCAGCAGTTGCTCGATGCACCTACATCTGATTGCCACTGGCATTTGGATGTGAGCAGGGCATCGTACACTCTCTTGCTGGTCTCCAGATCTCCTGTGATACAAGAAAATTGTGGGATTGATAGTATCTGATGTCAAGGAAGTGATAGACGAATGGCTCCTCAATTGCTTGCAATAATGACTCCTATTTCTGCTGCAGTTATGCTGAGACAATAATTCTTCCCCATTCTTGGTCAGTAAATCCAGTTTGACAGACTGCATGTCATAATCGGTCCATGTTACATTGTGCGACAACAAGCTGTTGCACACCACCATCACTGAACCCACTGGCACAGGTATTATAGCATCAAATATTTTGTCAGCTAACTCCACTATTAGTGATAAGCAATGCCAGTTTGTGATGCAATAATGGCTTTCACCTAGGATTCAAGTGATTACTCCACAACAATAGTTCCCATATCCACCTTTTTCTCCAGGTGTCACAAATATTGTGAGGGCTTTCTGTCAGCATGTCTTTTTGGGTTAGGATTTGTCTGATGCATTCTTCCTGTGATATGGTACCTCATCACATAAGTTCCTATTTTAACTTCAGATAGGCATTCATTGTAGGCAGAGTGGTGATCATCTTTGATCTGCACTGTGTATTTCTGATCTAGCTGGCTTGCTATGATTGCAAATTTGGTTGTGTCTACTGTAATTCTGGTATAGGCAAAGCTTGCTTCTCCCTGTACAAACCTTAATGCTGGGGTGTGCAGCCAAATGTGTGGCAAACACACTTTAAGTCATCAGACAAAAGGCATGGCCTCCGTTGGTGCACATGTCATGTTGAATGCAGGTCCTTCCTGTGATATAATGCAGTTAATTGTTTTATGTCAGGGTCACCAGTGTCAGAGTGGACTTATGGCTGCAGCTGTCTGAACAAATTGCAATGTGTATAATATTAGCGACCGATGGCGTGAAATAAACTCTTCTCATTAGAATCAGTGAACACTTCATTCAGTTGCACAGGGAGTTAGTCAATGGTGAATACTAGATTGAAGAATTTTACACGAAAGTAGCACAGGCACAACAACAACTACATTCAATAGTCAAATGTAGCTCCATAACTAAATAACAATGCAAAACACACACACACACACACACACACACACACACACACACACACACACACACACACACTTGATGATAGAAATGTCCTATCAACAGATCCCTTCTTCTACTCAAGTTGTGTCACAAACTTTTTGCCTTCCGAATCCCATTCACTACTTCCTCATTAACTACATGATCTACCCATCAAATCTCCAGCATTCTTCTGTAACACTGAGTTTCGAAAGCCTCTATTCTCTTCTTGTCTGAACTAGGGTGACCAGATTCACAAAATCAAAATACGGGACAGAAGTTAGAAACTGAAATGAGTCTACATTTTGTAGTTTCCTCCTGCACCCCCAAAGTTTGTGTTGCAGTTGTCACCACAGAATGCAACAATTTTAAACCTCAGATGGAATTTATTAAAAACTTTCATGATTAATTTTTTTTTGTATCATCAGCCATTTCACATGTTATATTGTGGAAGTCTGTCACCTTTACTTGATACCCTTACCTGGCACAATGCACTGGTATCAATTTTACACTTTTGTGATTAGAAGTGCCTACCATAACTGAAATGTATGGATATTTCGCATCTTTCTGGTCCTCACAAATTTGATGCAATGCAGACACTGTCAACATATTTACAATTATAAATTCTCACTTTGTTCTGAAGCAAATAAATTTCTTCTCAAAAAGCTTCCTGTTGATTGCACCAGTACAGTCCATTTATCTGAAGGAATGCCAATGTTTCATTGCATGGACAGCTAGTAAACCTTCCTCAGTTGCAGATTCATCATATACAATGGCACAATTCTCACATGTTGTATAAAAATTTTCCAATAAAGTTATGCTTGATACAGCCGGGTTGTGTTTCTTCACTTTAATGTGTTGTGCAATGTCAGATTGATCTGCATGCTCAATTAAAAAGTTACTTTTACACAACAGACAAAATAATTTCTCACTTTGCTGCTATAATTTCAGAAATGGAAATTCAGGTTTTAATTTCTGCAGTAAAAGCACACTTTCTTTTTGACATTTCTCTGAAAAGTTTGCAATACATCACATCAAGTGCCATAATCTGTGACTCTCAACTGACTGAAACCATACTTCTAAATGCAGCGACCTCAATAGGCAATGGACTAAGAAGTGATAACCATACTTCTAAATGCAGTGACATGATACAATAGGCAATGGACTAAAAAGTGATAAACTGCTCACCATGTGGAAGCATTAAGTAGTACTATCCAAATAACTTAAAAAACCATGCCATGTTTAGTTTGGTTTAATCAAAGAGGATATTGTCTTGATTCTTTGGGTATGATCTCATTTGTCCTTCATTTGGTTATGCTACACATTACTTTAAAACATGCTGTTTCAAAATACATGGGACAGTTAATGAAAAATGGGACAATATACATCCTGTACATATTTTGTTGGGCTACGGACAACTCAAGCTAAATAAGGCATGATCCCATAAAAGATGGGATGTCTGGTCACCCTGGTCTAAACTACTCATCATTCAAATTTCACTTCCATAAATGGTTACACTTCCGACAAACACATTCAGAAAAGACTTCCTAACACTTAAATCAGTATTCAATGTTAACAAATTTCTCCTTTTTCAGCAATGATTTTCTTGCCATTGCCAGTCTGCATCTTATATCCTCTTTGTTTCACACGTCATCAGTTATTTTGCTGCCCAAACAGCAAAACTCGTCTACTACTTTTAGTGTCTCATTTCCTAATCTAGTTCCCTCAGAATCACCTGATTTAATTTGACTACAATCCATTATCCTTGTTTTGCTTTTGTTGGTGGTGTTGTTATAGCCTCCATTCTAGGTGCTGTGCAGTCTGTTCAACTGTCTTCCAAGTCCTTTGCCGTCTCTGACAGAATTACAACATCATCGGCAAACCACAAAAGTTTTTACTTCTTCTCCCTAAACTTTAATTACCATTCCAAATTTTCTTTGGTTTCCTTTACTGCTTGCTCAATCTACAGGTTAAATAACATCAGGGTTAGGCTACAACCCTCTCTCACTCTCTTTTCAACCACTGCTTTCCTTTCATTCCCCTTGACTATTATAACTGCCATCTGGTTTCTGTACAATTTGTAAATAGCCTTTCACACCCTGTATTTTACCCCCTGCTGCCTTCAGAACTTCAAAGACAGTATTCCAGACACAATGTCAAAAGATTTCTGTAAGTCTAGAAATGCTATAAACACATTTGCTTTTCCTTGACCTATCTTCTTAGAGAAGTTGTAGAGTCAGTATTGCCTCATGTGTTCCTACATTTCTCAGGAATCCAAACTGATCTTCCCTGAGGTTAGCTTCCACCAATTTTTCCATTCTTCTGTAAAGAATTCACATTAGTAGTTTGCAACCATTACTTATTAAATTGATAGTTCAGTAACATTCACACCTGTTGGTACTTGCTTTCTTTGGAATTGGAATTATTACATTATTCTTGAAGACTGAGGGTATTTCATCTGTCCGCAACATCTTGCAGGCCAGATGGAATTGTTTTGTCATGGCTGGCTCTCCCACAGCTATCATAAGTTCCAACTGAATGTTGTCTACTCGAGGGGCCTTGTCTCAACTTAGATCTTTCACTGCTCTCTCAAACTGTTCTCGCACTATCGTGTCTCCCCTCTCATCTTCACCTACATCCTCTTCCCTTTCTATAATATTATCTTCAAGTTTCTATCCTTTGCATAGTACTTCCTTCCATCTGAGCTGCTACTCTTTTCTCAAAAGGCCTCTTTAATTTTCCTGTAGGCAGTATCTGTCTTTCCCTTCATGAACTATGCTTCTAAATCTTTACATTTGTTCTCCAGCCTTCCTAGTTAGCCATTTTACACCTCCTATCATTCACATTTTTTTATACGTTTGTACTACCTTTTGCCTGCTTTATTTGCTGCTTTTAATATTTTCTCCTTTCATCAATTAAGTTGATCCTCTGCTGTTGCCTTCACTATTTCATTTCTCAGAGCTACCTGTTTGCCTTCCACTATATTGCTTTCCCTTCTCCTGTCAATCGTTGCCTAATGCTCCCTCTGAAACTCTCAACAATCTCGTTCTTTAACTTACTCAGCCCCCTCCTCCTTAATTTACTACTTCTTTGCAATTTATCCAGTTTTAATCTACTATTCATAATCAATAAATTGTGGTCAGAGTCCTTATTTACCCCTGCAGATGTCTTACAATTTAAAACCTGCAATCTCTGTCTTACCATCACATAATCAATCTGAAACCTTCCTGCGTCTCCAGGTCTTAAGTACACTACCTTCGTTCACGTTTCTTAAACCAAGTGTTAGTTATGATTAAGTGATGCTCTGGGCAAAATTCTACCAGGCAGCTTCAACTGTCATTCCTTTCCACCCAGCCATATGCACCTATTACGTTTCCTTCTCTTCATTTTCCTACAATCGCAGCCCAGTCTGTCATCACAATGAAATTTTTATCTCCCTTAACTATTCAAATAATTTCTTTTATCTCATCATACATTTCTTCAACCTCTTCATCATCTGTGGAGCTAGTTGGGATATAAACATTTACTACTGTGGTGGGTATGGGCTTAGTGTCTAACTTGGCTACAATAATGCATTCACTATGCTGTTCATAGTAGCTTAATACAACAGACCCATTTCTTTCTTATTCATTATTAAATCTACTCCTGCATTATCTCTATTTTGTTTTGTATTTATAACCCCGTATTCACCTGAATATAAGTCCTGTTCCTCTTGCCACTATATCTAACTTCAACCTGTCCATTTTTTCCTTTTAAAATTTCATTTACTTTAGGTGCACTGCCCCAGAAGATACTTCCACAAGACAACAGGGAGTGAAAATATGCAAAGTAAGCCAAAATTCTTGTCTTTACATCAGCATAATTGGAGAGACTTCTAAGGGCATTACAAGCTGAAATGAGCTTCTTGAATAGCTTACCTATGCATTAACATCATTCCCACATGTTATCGAGCTGGACTCCAAGCTGCACCTGTGCTTCATTGTGTGATCATTAATCTTTACTTCTGGTGCTACAAGGTTGTTATTGTTTGCTTATTTGAAACTGTATAATATCAGTCTTTGTGAGATTTTAAGATTTAAACTGTTAGCTGTGAAGCTCTTTTTAGGCCTGTTCTGCTATCATTTGAGCTGTGTTTGCCAGAGCTGAAGTTGGACTCTCGATTAGCATGCTCGTGTCATTGGAAAACTTAACAGTTTTTAAAATACCATTTAAAGTCATTGGGAGATCATTTAGGTATGTTACTCAAGGTAAGAACCTCAATAATGCAGGGAAAGACAGACTGTAATAGGGGTAATGCTGGAGTATGTTTAATAATGAATGAGAAAATAGGATCGTGTGATGAGTACTTGCTTACGTGTGTGTATGTGGGGGGGGGGGGGGGGGGGGGGGGTGTTGTACTCGTGCGTGTATCTCTCTTCACTGATGAAGGCTGTGACCAAAATCTTTATGCGAGTGTCTTTTAATTGTGCTTGTCTTCAACTTGATGTCTCTTCTTTATGGTAAGTAGTAATCTGTCTTTTCCTACATTGTTAATTTATTTAAGTTAGAAACAAGACAGGGCCCAGTTCTGATCCTTACGGAATGCCGTGTAATGTTTCCACATTATGAGGTTTCCCTATGCATGAGATAAGGTCTGATGCTGAGACCCTTCTGCTTTCTGTTACGGAGTAAGATTTCATCTAAGTAAGAGGGATACCATTAATACCATAAGACTTTAGTGTGCTAACAAGGAGAGCACACAGCAATTGGATTATTGTATTTCTTTACATTTATGGTATGTGAACTTAAGAACTCAAATATTAATCATCCAGAGCAGACCCATGCGACTCTTAAATTTTCTCAAAAAAATGGACTTCTAAGTTTTCCGGCCATGTTTAATACACTGCAATAAAATTCATACTTGCTGTCATGTGGAGGCCCTGGAGCATTCAGACTTTCAAATGAGGGTGCATGTTCCATGAGCATTTCTGTGAAGCAAAAAATAAGATGGAAAAAATTAATTTGTAGATTTTTTAAAATTTAAACAATTTTAATTCACAATTTTTTTGTGCGATAGCCTTTTCAGTAGTTGCAAGGGCAACAGTCTGGATGATTGACTGATCTGGCCTTGTAACAATAACCAAAACGGCCTTGCTGTGCTGGTACTGCGAACGGCTGAAAGCAAGGGGAAACTACAGCCGTAATTTTTCCCGAGGGCATGCAGCTTTACTGTATGATTACATGATGATGGCGTCCTCTTGGGTAAAATATTCCGGAGGTAAAATAGTCCCCCATTCGGATCTCCGGGCGGGGACTACTCAAGAGGATGTCGTTATCAGGCGAAAGAAAACTGGCGTTCTACGGATCGGAGCGTGGAATGTCAGATCCCTTAATCGGGCAGGTAGGTTAGAAAATTTAAAAAGGGAAATGGATAGGTTGAAGTTGGATATAGTGGGAATTAGTGAAGTTCGGTGGCAGGAGGAACAAGACTTCTGGTCAGGTGACTACAGGGTTATAAACACAAAATCAAATAGGGGTAATGCAGGAGTAGGTTTAATAATGAATAGGAAAATAGGAATGCGGGTAAGCTACTACAAACAGCATAGTGAACGCATTATTGTGGCCAAGATAGATACGAAGCCCACACCTACTACAGTAGTACAAGTTTATATGCCGACTAGCTCTGCAGATGACGAAGAAATTGAAGAAATGTATGATGAAATAAAAGAAATTATTCAGATTGTGAAGGGAGACGAAAATTTAATAGTCATGGGTGACTGGAATTCGAGTGTAGGAAAAGGGAGAGAAGGAAACATAGTAGGTGAATATGGATTGGGGGACAGAAATGAAAGAGGAAGCCGCCTGGTCGAATTTTGCACAGAGCACAACATAATCATAACTAACACTTGGTTTAAGAATCATGAAAGAAGGTTGTATACATGGAAGAACCCTGGAGATACTAAAAGGTATCAGATAGATTATATAATGGTAAGACAGAGATTTAGGAACCAGGTTTTAAATTGTAAGACATTTCCAGGGGCAGATGTGGACTCTGACCACAATCTATTGGTTATGACCTGTAGATTAAAACTGAAGAAACTGCAAAAAGGTGGGAATTTAAGGAGATGGGACCTGGATAAACTAAAAGAACCAGAGGTTGCACAGAGATTCAGGGAGAGCATAAGGGAGCAATTGACAGGAATGGGGGAAAGAAATACAGTAGAAGAAGAATGGGTAGCTTTGAGGGATGAAGTAGTGAAGGCAGCAGAGGATCAAGTAGGTAAAAAGACGAGGGCTAGTAGAAATCCTTGGGTAACAGAAGAAATATTGAATTCAATTGATGAAAGGAGAAAATATAAAAATGCAGTAAGTGAAACAGGCAAAAAGGAATACAAACGTCTCAAAAATGAGATCGACAGGAAGTGCAAAATGGCTAAGCAGGGATGGCTAGAGGACAAATGCAAGGATGTAGAGGCCATCTCACTAGGGGTAAGATAGATACCGCCTACAGGAAAATTAAAGAGACCTTTGGAGATAAGAGAACGACTTGTATGAATATCAAGAGCTCAGATGGAAACCCAGTTCTAAGCAAAGAAGGGAAAGCAGAAAGGTGGAAGGAGTATATAGAGGGTCTATACAAGGGCGATGTACTTGAGGACAATATTATGGAAATGGAAGAGGATGTAGATGAAGATGAAATGGGAGATATCATACTGCGTGAAGAGTTTGACAGAGCACTGAAAGACCTGAGTCGAAACAAGGCCCCCGGAGTAGACAATATTCCATTGGAACTACTGACGGCCGTGGGAGAGCCAGTCCTGACAAAACTCTACCATCTGGTGAGCAAGATGTATGAAACAGGCGAAATACCCTCAGACTTCAAGAAGAATATAATAATTCCAATCCCAAAGAAAGCAGGTGTTGACAGATGTGAAAATTACCGAACTATCAGCTTAATAAGTCACAGCTGCAAAATACTAACACGAATTCTTTACAGACGAATGGAAAAACTAGTAGAAGCCAACCTCGGGGAAGATCAGTTTGGATTCCGTAGAAACACTGGAACACGTGAGGCAATACTGACCTTACGACTTATCTTAGAAGAAAGATTAAGGAAAGGCAAACCCACATTTCTAGCATTTGTAGACTTAGAGAAAGCTTTTGACAATGTTGACTGGAATACTCTCTTTCAAATTTTAAAGGTGGCAGGGGTAAAATACAGGGAGCGAAAGGCTATTTACAATTTGTACAGAAACCAGATGGCAGTTATAAGAGTCGAGGGACTTGAAAGGGAAGCAGTGGTTGGGAAGGGAGTAAGACAGGGTTGTAGCCTCTCCCCGATGTTGTTCAATCTGTATATTGAGCAAGCAGTAAAGGAAACAAAAGAAAAATTCGGAGTAGGTATTAAAATTCATGGAGAAGAAATAAAAACTTTGAGGTTCGCCGATGACATTGTAATTCTGTCAGAGACAGCAAAGGACTTGGAAGAGCAGTTGAATGGAATGGACAGTGTCTTGAAAGGAGGATATAAGATGAACATCAACAAAAGCAAAACAAGGATAATGGAATGTAGTCTAATTAAGTCGGGTGATGCTGAGGGAATTAGATTAGGAAATGAGGCACTTAAAGTAGTAAAGAAGTTTTGCTATTTGGGGAGCAAAATAACTGATGATGGTCGAAGTAGAGAGGATATAAAATGTAGGCTGGCAATGGCAAGGAAAGCGTTTCTGAAGAAGAGAAATTTGTTAACATCCAGTATTGATTTAAGTGTCAGGAAGTCATTTCTGAAAGTATTCGTATGGAGTGTAGCCATGTATGGAAGTGAAACATGGACGATAAATAGTTTGGACAAGAAGAGAATAGAAGCTTTCGAAATGTGGTGCTACAGAAGAATGCTGAAGATTAGATGGGTAGATCACATAACTAATGAGGAAGTATTGAATAGGATTGGGGAGAAGAGAAGTTTGTGGCACAACTTGACCAGAAGAAGGGATCGGTTGGTAGGGCATGTTCTGAGGCATCAAGGGATCACCAATTTAGTATTGGAGGGGAGCGTGGAGGGTAAAAATCGTAGAGGGAGACCAAGAGATGAATACACTAAGCAGATTCAGAAGGATGTAGGTTGCAGTAGGTACTGGGAGATGAAAAAGCTTGCACAGGATAGAGTAGCATGGAGAGCTGCATCAAACCAGTCTCAGGACTGAAGACCACAACAACAACAACAACAACAACACATAATTAGATAAAAGATGATTTGCATTTTTCATAAAATGACAGTTAAATACGTGCCAATTACCATGTATTTGATGAATTTTATATTTAAATGATGTAGGTATTCAAACTGAATGAGGAACAGAAAAAACAAAAAAGGTAATATAAAAAAGGACTCGATCCAGCGATTGCCAGTCTCGAGTGCTACCATTTTTTCCACCTTTATGTATTTTACACTTCATGGAACTACTCATAGAACTTCCAACTTCGTTTAAAAATTTGAATCCACTGAGAATTGATCCCTGGCTCCCAATAGGGCAGGCAAGCACTCCACTACAGAGCCAAGCTGCTTGGTAAAAAGTTGACCTTACTTTAACATATTAAACATGATCAGAAAACTTCAGTCAATTTTCTCAAAAAAAAAAAAAATAAAAAAAAATAAAAAAAATAAAAAAAAAAAAAAATTGGGAGTTCTATTGAACACCTATACATGAATGATATCTGAGCTATGAACTTCACGTATCCTAAACACAGCGTGTATAATAATTAATGGCAAAAATACATACAGTTGAAAGTGCATGATACTAGAAAAACAAAATCAGTCAACGTGGCCTCGGGCTCTAAAATGCATCCCTTAAGAGCTAAGAGCACTTTTTCAGCAGAAGAGATGTGTTTCACAGTAGTGAAGATGATTTCAACTGTATGTGCTTACACCATTAACTATAATGATACACTCTGTATAAAAAAAATTGAATTGCCATTTGGTCTACTGGGAAGTAGTGTTGTATGATCCATTCAAAGGCTTTGATAATGTCACAGAATACCAACAGGAAAACTTTTCTTTTTAGTTGTGCTAGCATATCATTTGTGAAGTCCTGTATGTTTTGTCAACCCTATACTAAAACCAAACTGAGAAGCGGTCAGCAAGTTTTGCTCAGTTAGATGAGTCAGTATTCTGTCATTAAAAAATCTTGAATATTTTTTGAAAAGATCATAAGAAGCAAAATAGCTGTGTAAATAGGGCTAGTTTCTTCCTCTCCAGTTTTATAGATAGGTCTTACTACAACATATTTAAGTCATTCAAGAAATATGCTCCAAGTCATTGACTGATTGCAAAGATAGCCTAAGGGTAATCCTATCAATTCAGCACATCATCTTAATATTCTACCAGAAACATCATACTAGCCAGAACATGTAACACTTTTTGATAACCTGATGATTTTTTGCCACTGTCATGTTAGCTATGCAACAGTATGTAGCATACACAACAGATTTTACTTTTTTAGCAAACCACCTTGGCCTTACATATAACAACTCATACCACAACAGTATTTGTACTGTATTACCTAATAAAGCTTTTTGTTTTGTTTTGATAGATTATTATAGTGATAAAAGATTAACAGAAATAAAGATTTTCTTTATTCACAGTTGCACATTGTGATATCAACGATAATTTGACAGAAATAAAGACTCTTTGTTCACATTTATACATTGTGAGATAATCTACATCTTAGTTCAAGTAAAATTTAAAAATATGTGTTGACATCAAAATTTTTTGTTGTTATATGATGCAGTTGAAACATCAAAGCCTAAGAGACAATGGTGAAAACGTGATCAGAACATGAGATAAACTCTTTAAACACACACCTAGTACTCTTGACCTATAAGGCAATATGACACCAGAAGGCTTTTATAAATAAATTATAGTATCAAAATTTGTAGCAGACAGTAAACTTCAAAATGTACTAACCCAAAACATATGTGTAATTCTTGCTCAGCTATTATGGATGTACTAGAAGATTTGACAATAATTTACAGTTCTGAGTTGAAGGTGAGACTAGCTTCTACAGGATAGACTGGGGTGTCAGCTACTTTTGCTAGTGGCAAATATTTTTCACAGTACCAAAAGGTATCCTTCAATATGAACATTTATCTTTAAGTACCACTGCAAGAGTTACAAAAGTTATTAATTAAAAATATAAAAATATTAGTGTATACATTCAATTACCACAACCATACACAATGGAATCTTCCACACTTTAAAAATATCACCATCACATTTGAGATCAATAAGTATTCAGTCACATTTGTCAAAAGCAGACACGTAATAGTCAGCAGTCACACCTCGGCTTTGGCTTTATGAGCACATGCTCTTTAGGTACAAATTTCATTCAGAATTGTATTGTTGTAGTAATAAATACTTTCTTTCATATACGGGAGGTTACACTCTAGTTCCCAATACAGTGTGGTCAACTATCATGTAAACATACTGTTGATATGCAGGAAGATAATCTCTTGAATGGATGCCTCTCTCAGATGAAAAATGGCAACACTGGTCATTTGGCAAAGCATCCCTCATCATACTGACTGGAGGAAATGTTGCAGGGCTTGCTGGTACTGGAATCTGTTCTAACGGCAAATCAACAGATAACTGTATGCTGCCCAGTTCATCATCAATATAGAGTGGAGCTTGATGTGACAGTTCATGTGGGAAGGCTATTGAACAGGGAACACTTGTGGTATCTACCAAGTTGCCAGTTGCCGGGGTGGACTGCTCTACTTGTTATTGTGTGTGCTCGGCTGGCATCTCATACTGTCAGCTGTGACCGAAGCCAAGTGGTCCCACTTCCAGTGAGCGGTCATGGAAGTCCCAAAATGCAGTCATGTGAAATGCCATGTTGGTGAGTACAACTATGTACTCAAAGAAAGCAAAGATGGAGTACACTGCAATCAAAAATACATCATTAGTGTTGTCACCATATAAAATGGTTTCACTTACTTTTTTATTGTTCATATAATATGACACTCATAAGTTAAATCAATCAGGAAGAGATGATGAATTCTAAAACGCTAAATAGAGAACTAAACAGTAAAATCAGACAATAGAAACTCCAAATTGGAATATTAACAATGTAGGAAAAGACAGATTTCTATTTACCATAAAGATGATATGTTAAGTTGGAGACAGGCAAGCTTATATGACACATTGTAGCTGTGTTAGGAAAGTACCAGAGCTCCAAGTGCTAACAGAAAGTACTGATGTTCAAATCGTTATAGCCACTGACAGCTGGCTATAGCCCAAGATAAGTTCCGATGAAATTTTTGCAAGGAACCTAACAGTGTTTCAAAAGTATAGACTAACACAGTTGATGCTGGTGTGTTTGTTGCTTTTAGAAGTAGTTTATCTTGTAGCGAAATTGAAGTAGATAGTTCCTGAGAGTTCGTATGGTTAGAGGTCATTCTTGGCAACCAGAATAAAATAATAATTGGATCCTTTTACCGAGCTCTGATCTCAGATAATACAACAGCTGCAATGTTCAAAGAAAACTTGAGTCTAATTTCAAACATGTACCCAACTCATACAATTATAGTTGGTGGTGACTTTAATTTACCCTCGATATTTTGACGAAAGTACATGTTCAGATTTGGAGGTACGCATAAAACATCATCCGAAACTATGCTAAATGCATTCTGAAAATTATTTTGAGCTGATAGTAAATGGCTGTGAAAACTCATTTGACCTCTTAGCAATAAATAATTCTGAGCTAATAACAAGCAGAGGCTGAATATTGTAACCCCAAAATCCTCCAAAGATAGACAAAAAATACACCTATTCACAAAAGCAGATAAAAATTCACTTGATGCCTTCCTGAGAGACAATCTCCACTACTTTCAAATTAATAATATATGTAAAACCAGATGTGGCTTGAATTCAAAGAAATAGTTTTGACAGCAGTTGAGAGACTTATACCAAATGAATTAAATGATGGACCTGATCCCCCTTGGCACACAAAAAGGGGTCAGAACACTGTTGCAGAAACAATGAAAAAAGGCATGTCAAATTTAAATGAACACAAAGTCTCCAAGATTGGCGATCTTTTACCAGATTCTCAAAATGTAGCTTGGAGTTCAATGTGAGGTGATTACAACAGTTTCCACAATGAAACTTTGTCTTGAAACCTGGCACAAAATCCAAAGCGATTCTGGTTGTATGTAAAGTATACCAGGGGCAAGACACAATCAATGCCTTCTCTGCACGATAGCAATGGAAATACTATCAACGACAGTTCCGCCAAAGCAGAGTTAAAAAACAAATCCTTCCAAAATTCCTTCACCAAAGAAGACAAGATAAATATTCCAGAATTCAAATCAAGAACTGCTGCCAACATGAGTAACTTTGAAGTAGATATTCTCAGCAACTTAAATCACTTACTAAAAGCAAATCTTCTGGCCCAGACTTTATACCAATTATGTTCATTTCAGAGTATGCTAATGCAACAGCTCCATCCTTAACAATCACTCGATGAAAGATCGAAGTCTTCCAAAAGACTGGAAAGTTGCACAGGTGTTCAAACATTATGAATCGCCTCGATGAGAACGGTCTACTGACACACAGTCAATATGGATTAGGAAACATTGTTCTTATGAAACACAACTAGCTATTTACCCACACGAAGTGTTGAGTGCTACTGACAAAGGATTTCAAATTGATTCCGTATTTCTAAATTTCCAGAAGGCTTTTGACACAGTACCACACAAACAGTTTGTAGTGAAATTTCGTGCTAATCGAACATGGTCTCAGTTATGTGACTGGATTCATTATTTCCTGTCAGAAACATCACAGTTTCTAGTAACTGACAGAAAGTCATCGAGTAAAACAGAAGTGACTTCTGGCATTCCCCAAGGTAGTGTTATAGACCCTCTGCTGTTCCTTATCTATATAACTAATTTAGGAGACAATCTGAGCCACTACCTTAGGTTGTTTGCAGATGATGCTGTCATTTAACATGTAGTAAAGTCATCATATGATCAAAACAACTGCAAAACAATTGAGAAAAGATATCCGTATGGTGCAAAAATTGGCAACTGAGTGCTAAAAGGAATCCACTAAACTGTGGTTACATGATAAATCAGTCAAATGTAAAGACTGTAAATTCAACTAAATACCTAGGAATTACAATTACAAACAAATTAAATTGGAAAGAACACACAGAAAATGTTGTGTGGTAGACAAACCTCAGACTCATTTAAATGGTAGAAAACTTAGAAAATGTAACAGATCTACTAAAGAGACTGCCAACACTACACTTTTCTGTTCTCTTTTGGAGTACTGTTGCACAGTGTGGGATCCATACCAGATAGGATTAACAGAGAACATGGAGAAAGTTCACAGAAGAGCAGCGAATTTTGTATTATCGCACAACAGGTGAGAGAGTGTCACTGACATAATATGGAACTTGGGGTGAACATAATTAAAACAAAGGTGTTTTTCGTTGCGACAGAATATTCTCACAAAATGTCAATCACCAACTTTCCCCTCCAAATGCAAGAATATTTTGCTGACATTAACCTATATAGGGAGAAATGATCATCATAATAAAATAAGGGAAGTCAGAGCTCGCACAGAAAGATATAGGTGTTCACTTTTTCCACACACTGTAAGATTGGAATAATAAAGAATTATTGTGAAGGTGGTTCCAGGAATCCCCTGCCAGGCACTTAAGAGTGATTTGCAGAGCATTCATGTAGATCGATGTAGACGTAGATACACATATGCTTTTGGCCACAGCCTTCAGCAGAAAAACAAGCAGGACAGCGTCTGGAGGTTTTGGGGCAGTGAGGTGGGGGAACAGAACGAGGAGATGATAGGGCAGACGGGGTAGAAACTGTTGGGTGGATGGTGTGGGGACAGTACATTACCGTAGGTTGAGGCCAGGATAATTATGGGAGTAGAGAATGTGTTGTAAGGATAACCCCAATCTGCACATTTAATAAAAGCTGGTGGTGGAGTAGAGGATCCAGATGGGTTGGGTAGTGAAGCAGCAATTTAAATCAAGCACATTATGTTCAGCTGCTTGGTGTGCCACAAGATGGTCTACTTTGCTCTTGGCTACAATTGAAGAGTGGCCATTCATCCTAGTGAGCAACTGGTTGGTAGTCATACCAATATAGAAAGCTGTGTAATGATTACAGCAGAGCTAGTAAATTATGTGGCTGCTTTCACAGGTGGTTCGACCTCCGATGGTGTGGGATAAACCCATGACAAGACTGGAGTAGGAAGTGTTGGGTGTGAGGATTGGGCAGGTCATTAGCCTCAGTTTCCCATAGGGATAGGATCCTTGTGGCAAGGGATTCGGATTGGGAGTGGGAGTGGTATAGGGGTGGACTAAGATGTTGTGGAGGCTGGGTAGGTGGCAGAGCACCACTTTAGGAGGGGTGGAAAGGATCTCAGGTAGGATATCCCTCATTTCATGGCATGATGATATGTATCAAATCCCTGGTGAAGGATGTGGTTCAGTTGTCCCAGTATGAGGTGGAATTCCACTCCTTTGCTGCTGGTTCCTGGGGCTGGTTGGAAGAATGGGGGAGATTTGTCTGCTGAATAGGTCCAGGGGATATTGCCTGTCTGTGAAGGCCTTGGTGAGACCCTTAGCATACGGAACATGGGGACTCATTACTGCATATATGCCATCTCCTGCTGTCCAGGCTGTATGGGATGGATTTTTTGATGTGAAGGCGTTGACAACTGTCAAAATGCAGGTACTGTTGGAGGTTGGTGAGTTTAATGTGGACAGAGGTGCAGATGGAACCATCTACCATCGTGCCCCAAAATGGGGGACATCCTGCCTCAGATCCTTCCCACCCCTCCTAAAGCAGTATTCTTACAACCACCCAATCTCCACAAATTCTAGTCCATCCCCATGCCATACCCTATTTGAACCCCTTGCCACAAGGATTCTATTCCTGTGGTATGACTACCGGTCACTTGTCCACTAGCATGAACAGCCACTGCCAAACTGTAGACAAGAAAAAAAAGTAGACCACCCTGTGGTACAACAAGCAACTGAATGTAACATGCTTGATTTCAATGGATGCTTCCCAAGCCATCTGGAATATCCCCTCCACCACCAGTTTTTCTGAACTGTGAAGATGGGAGTTATCCTTACAACACATTCTTTCCTCCTGTAATTGTCCCAGCCTCAACCTACGGTAACATGCTGTACCCACACCCTCCACCCAATAGTTTCCACCCTCTCTGTCCTATCACCTCCTTCCCATTCTCGTCACATCCTGTGTCTGTCGCCCCTACCAACACACCTACCCATCTTTCACCAGTCCTCTCCTTTTTCTTTCTGTTTTCCCCACCTCCCTGACCCACAACCTCTTGACGCTGTGCCTGTTGGCATTCTAATCCCTGCAGAACCTGCTAGACAGCACTCCTCTCTCTCTCTCCCACCCATACACTACTATCCCTTTCCCTTCTCTGCCCCCTCCAGATTGCCACTTCCCTTTCTATGTGATAGTTGCACTCTGGTCCCACTGCCGGGGCTGGCGGTCATGTATTTGTGAGGTGTGTTTACTACAAGTGAATGATGGCGTGTGTTTATCTTTATTTTTCTGATGAAGGCTGTGACCGAAAGCTTATGTGTAAGTGCCTTTTAATCGTGCCTGTGTACAATTTAATGTGTAATCCCATCTTTTCCTGCATTGTTGAATTAAACAGTAACTATGAGTCAACCTGGAGATACAATAATACATCCATTCAGTACTAGTCTTCAGTTTCACTGTGCCAGATGCAGTACACACAGTTTTGGTATTTCTTTATTCTTCTTGAGGTTTTAAATTCACTACTAACTGGGCCTTGTCCTTGGATAAGTTTTTTTACTATTTTATTAAAATGAATGACTTTTCTCGTCTGTGGCTTGCTTGTAAAAACTGGTTAATTTTACACTGCTTTGTAATGATCAGTTAGTAATCACAGCTATTGGCAAGAATGCTATGGCTACATAAAAGACAGAGGTATTAAATGTACAGTGTGTCATCATGTTCAATGCACATAGTGATTGCTAGTAAGCAACTGTTCATTTTCAGCAAGAACAGCCACTGCCAAACTGTGGCCAAGAGCAAAGTAGACCACCCTGTGGCACAACATGCAACTGAACATAATGTGCTTGCTTTCAATGGGTATTTCCCACGCCATCTGGATCATCCCCTCCACCATCAGCTTTTCTGAAATGCAATTATCCTGGCCTCCACCTGCAGTAACATGCTGTCTCCACACCCTCCAGATTGTGGGTGGTGATAATGCAGTTCTTCAGATTTGATTGTGCAGCAAAGCATTGCCTTCTGATGTAGGCTGCTGTTTTATTGTTAAAGTATTGCTGAGTGGCTGGAAGGCTGTTCAACAGTATCTCTATAAAATTCTACTGCTCAGTCTATACTTATTTTACAGCTAGTCTGTAATGAGGGTGTCAGAAGTAGGTCTAGAGGTGCTGAACAAGGGAGGCAGATGCCCAGAAAAACTCAAGCAAATACACTCGTCCCCCTTACTAGCAGGTCTGAGGTGCCACCTTCAACTGAAAATAAAGGTGAGCCAGTGCGGTACTCTACACTTGTAGAGAAGTGTCAAATTGTAATGAACCAAATGGTGCTGTTGCCACAGCACCTTGTTCTGGACATTATCTGCCACAGTCAACAATCCATGTTGACACGGCACCCCCAGGAGCAGCAAACCATTTCCAGCCTGATCCATGAGGCTGTGACCGAGTTCTTGAACACTGACCATCCTTTGAGAAGCTTCCACATGATGGAAGAATGCAGCAGTGGTACTTCTTGTGTGTGATCAGCTTATAGACAGCAGTATTTTTACCACCCCCCTACCTGACCACCCTCCCCCCACCTCTTGAGGCCTGACAGTCATTTTCAGACTGCTGGGCTATGTTATGATCCCCACCTTGTGTCATAAGCTGCCATGAAGACAACGATGTACCTATGACGCAGCTACTACCACAGTCACTATGCCTGGAAACCTCGACTGCTGCCCAACTGCTCAGGCTCTTGCCAGCCTTCCTCTCTGCCACCATCATGGGCCTACCTGCAGTGATTCAGCTGTCTTCACATGTTCCACTGCTTAAAATGGGGTCTCCTCAGCCTGGTGCCACTGGTGCCTCACACAATCGTTCATCCTCTGGTGTGGAGTTTGAGGTATTGGGTCGCCCTGCCATCACTAAGCTGCCTTCTCCAAGACAACAGCAGATGGTTGGTTGATTGGGGTTTAAGGGACCAAACAGCAAGGTCATCAGTTCCTTATTTCAAAGGTGGTCCATTCAGACAGATTTACATCTCAGAAGAGTCATAACGATAAAAGGTAAAAAACTAAAAATGGTGAAAACAAAAGGAGAGAAGTCAGCAAGTGGGCAAGCCCAAGGCTATGCTAGAGGCAGGAAATATCCCACCTCTGATGCAGTACAGGCAAGACCACATGCTATTCAAAAGTGTTCAACCACTAGAATTGAAAAGTGCATAGTGTAAAAGGAGACTAACCAAATCTAAAAAGTGATAAAAACAGAGTAAAAGGGAGAGAAAAGAGGATGTTGGCCAGGGATGTGAGCAGGAATCTCCAAACATAGATTACAGTGCGAGACACCTCAACCCTCACCGCCCTGCCCCTACTCCAGAGGGAGATTAAAAACCTTAGAACTGAAAATAAAAACCACTTTCACGGAGGACACTGAGAACCAGGTCAACCATCTGGGAATTGTCTGCCAATATTAAAGGTAAAGTACGGGGAAGTCTGTACTTAGTACGCAGGGCCAAAAGAAGGGGGCATTCTACCAAAATGTGGGCTACTGACTGGAAGGCTCTACAACCACAAAGTAGGGGTGGCTCATTACCAAAAGAAAATCATGGGTCAGCCTGGTATGGCCGATGCGGAGACAACACAGGATGGCTGAGTCTTCCAGGAGAGGCGGAAGGAAGAACACTGGGACAGGTGTCACTTTAATCGCACAAAGTTTATTAGACAGGGAGGTAGCCTCCCAAGAGATGGCCCACGATTGTGCTAAGTGGGATTTGATATGAAGCCGTAAATCCACCACATGAGGGGTTACAGAGAAGGGGGGTTAAGTGACTGCTCCCCCAGCCAAACAATCAGCAAGCTCATTACCTGGGATACCCACAAGGCCAGGAAGTCAAGGGAACAAGCAGCATGGTGAAGATCAGCGAGGCAGTCACGGATGGCCGAGACCAAGGGATGGCAGGAAAAACATTGGTAAATAGCCTGAAGGTCACTCAATGAGTCGAGACATAACAAAACACGGTTGAGTTGCGACTGTTTAATAAAGGTAAGGGCCCGGGAAATTGCCATCAACTCCGCAGTAAACACCCCAAATGCAGTTGGCAGGAGATGATTTTCCATGACAACAGAGCACGTGAAGGCATATCCCACTTGGTCAGCAGATTTAGAGCCATTGGTGTAAAAAACAACAGCATCGCAAAACTCCCATAAAATTCGGCAGAAAAAATAACAGAACACCATCGGGGGAACAGAATCTTTCAGACCTCAACAGAGATCCATCCAAATCCAGGGCCGAGGAACTAACCAAGGGGCAAGGGGTGGGGAGGGGGGGTGGGGGGTATTGGGGAGGGAATGTGGGAGACAGGACAAAGAAGGAAGCTGAAAAACACGCCAAAGAGATGCATGGCAGAGCCCAACCAGTAAACATGCCCGTTGGTGGGAATCAGGTGGGTGTCTTTGGTCTGGAAACAGGAGAGAATAGGAAGGATGAGTGGGAGAGGAATGAACAGCTACTGCATAAGAAACCAGATGCTGGGACCGCTGGACAGAAAAGGGGGGGGGGATACCAGCTTCAACCAGGAGAATATCAACAGGGCTAGTAGGGAAGGCACCGGTGACCAAACGCATACCACGATGGTGGACTGAATCCAGGAGGAGCAGTGTCGAAGGAGCAATCGAACCATAAACTTGACAATCATAGTCCAAGCAAGACAGCACTAAAGCCTGATAAAGGTGGAGAAGAGTGGAACGATCCACACCCAAAGAGATGTGGGCAAGAAAGCGAAGGACACTGAGTTTATGGAAACACCCTATCCTCAGAAGTCTGATATGAGGCAGCCAAGTGATCTTTTTGTCAAAAAGAAGACCCAGGAAATGAAACTGTGGGACCACAGGTAATCGTTGTGAATCGAGGTAGAGCACCGGATTGGGGTGGACCATAGTACAGTGACAGAAGTGGACCACCCGCGATTTTAAACGAGAGAATTGAAACCCATGTGAGAGGGTCCATGCAGAGGCACGCCATATAGCACCCTGGAGCTGCCGCTCTGCAGAGGCCATCAAAGAGGAACTAACCCAAATGCAGAAACCATCCACATACAGAGCAGGGGGTGACCAAATGACCGACGGAGCCCACAAGTCCATCTATAGCAATGAAGAAAAGAAGTACACTCAATACGAAACCCTGTGGGATGCCATTCTCCTGGATCCATGGAGAACTAAAAACAGTACCAATCCGAACCCTGAATGACTGATGGAACAGGAACTGGCGGATGAAAATCAGGAGCGGGCCCCCGAAGACCCCACTCATGAAGTGTAAGTAACATAGGATGGCGCCAAACCATGTCATAGAACTTGCAAAGGTCGAAAAATACTGCAACCAAATGGCGGCACTGGGAAAATGCTGGCCGAACTTTGGATTCCAAGCGAAGTAAATGATCGATCTGAGACCGTCTCTCTTGCAAGCCACACAGGTAAGGGGTCAATAGATCCTGAGATTCGAGGACCCAATTGAGCCAACGGGCCACCATCCATTCAAGTAACTAGCAAACAACCTCTGTCAGACTAATTGGCCAATAGCTTTCGACAAACAGGGGGTTCTTACCAGGCTTTCCGAGGCTATCCCTCCATTGAGAAGGGAAGTCACCCTGGAGCCAAATACAGTTAAGCACCCAGAGAAGATGTTGTCGTTGTGGAGCACCGAGATGTTGAAGCAATTGGTTATGAATGGAGTCTGGGCCAGGGGCCGTATTATGAGGGGAAGAAGAAAGGGCAGAAAGAAGTTCCCATTCAGTAAAAGGTTCATTGTAAGATTCTGACTGACAGGGGGTAAAACATAAGGCAGAAGCTTTGGCCCACTGTTTCTGGTGAAGGAAAGCAGCTGGATAGGAGGTTGATGCTGATGCTGTTGTAAAATGCGTCGCAAGACGTTCTGCGAGAATCAATGGGTCTGTGCAAAGGCCATCCGGGAGGGCAAGGGCCGGGAGGGTAGACTGCTGATGGCAACCTTGGAGACACCGAAATGTAGCCCATACCCGTGACATAGGGACAGTAGAACCGAGGGAAGACACAAAGCGTTCCCAACACACCTGTTTGCTCTGTTTGATTAAGTAACGGGCTTTGGTGTGAAAGTGTTTAAAGGTAATAGGAATGGCAGTGGCAGGGTGCCTCTTAAGGTGTTGCAAAGCTCGACGGCAATCACGAACGGCAATGGCAATGGCCGTACTCCACCACAGGACTTGCCGGTGGTGAAATGGTCCAGATGAGTGTGGGATAGCAAAGCTAGCAGCATGAACAATCGCATCAGACATGTCATGTAGGACGTCCTCAATACAACCCGACAAAGAGGGAGAAAAAAAGCGACCTGTGCAGTATATAGAGGCCAATCAGCATGTTGGAAAGACCAACGAGGTAACCTGTCCATCAGGGAGCAGGAAGGGAGTGAGAGAATCAATGGGAAGTGGTCACTATCGCAAAAGTCGTCATGTGGCGACCAGTGGAGGGAGAAGGGAGGAGGGAGGGAGAAGAAAGAGAAAGATCAATGGCAGAAAAGGTACCATGACCGGCACTGAAATGAGTAGGGAAACCATCATTAAGAAGGCACAAGTCGTAGTCTGCAAGAAACTGGCCTATGAGAAGACCCCGACTAGATGGAAATGCACTGCCTCACAAGGGATGATGAGGATTAAAATCACCGAGAAGGAGGATGGGAGGAGGAAGTTGCTGAAGAAGGGCAGTTAAGGCAGCACGTGTAAGAGTCCTGTCAGGAGGGAGATAAAGATTGCAAACTGTGACCCCAGAGTCCAGGTGAACCATAACAGCAACCGCTTCCAATGTAGTTTGAAGAGGAATCCACATGCTAGCAACGTCCGTATGGACCAACATACAAACGCCACCAGAGACCCGTAGGAGGCAGACCCGATTTAGACAGAAAGCACAGAACCCACGGAGGGTCGGTGAGTGATCATCAGTAAAATGAGATTCCTGTAGAACCACACAAGCTGCAGAGTAAAACAAAATAAGGGATTTCAACTCCGGAAGGTGACTGTAATATCCATTACAATTCCACCGAATAACCACAGCATGATGATTCAAATGGGGGGTGAACAGGCTAAAGCCAGTCATGCTGCCAGGTCACCATCCATCACCGACAAGGAGAGGGCGACATCCATGAACAGCAGGTCAGAGGCAGGTTGCGAAGGTGGGGACGGGACCTCTGACAACACCAGAGGCTCCTTGTCCCGGGACTTACGTTTCTTCTTCTTTTCTGTTTGAGATCAAGGAGGGCTATGCTGCAAAAAGGAGGCAGCTGCAGCAAGATCTGGAGCAGAAAGAGAGCGGACCTGGGAGCCCACAGACCATGGTTCTCACGGTCGTCGTGTGGCAGCAGGCCTTTGGCCTGGAAGGTGCCAGGAAGGGGAGTCCCTGGAGGGGCACCCTTGAATGGCGAACACCGAAGAAGTGGGACACTTCTCTGGCTGGGGAGGGGAGCAGCTCCCGGATGGGAGGGTGTGGGAACTGCAGGGGAGGGGAGGAGGGGAAGAGTTTGGGACTGGGTTAAGGAATGGGGAGGAAGGGGTGAAGATGTAACTAAAGCATAGCTGGACATCATTGACACAGGATGATGACTTCATACTTCTTACGAGCCTCAGCGTAGGTTAGACGATCAAGGGACTTATACTCCTGTATCTTCTTTTCCTTCTTGCAAGCTGGGCAATCCGGTGCACATGGAGAATGATTGCCATGACAATTAACACACACAGGAGGGGGAACACAGGAACTCCCCTCATGGAGTGGACGTCCACAGTCACCACAGAGAGGGGTCTGCAAACAGCGGGAAGACGTGGCCAAAACGCAAGCACTTAAAACATCTCATAGGTGGTGGGATGTATGGCTTCACATCGCATCAATAAACCATAATCTCGACCTTCTCAGGGAGGGTACCCACTTCAAAGGCCAGGATAAAGGCACCAGTATCAATGCAATTGTCCTTCGGGCCCTTCTGAACATGCCGAACAAGGTGAACACCCCGCCATCCTAGATTGTCCCTAAGTTCCTCATCAGTATAAAGGATGAGGTCCCTGTGAAAAATTACACCTTGAACTATATTCAAAGACTGGTGGGGGGTAATGGAAAAAGGAATTGTGCCAAGATGGTCACAGTCACAAAGGGCTGCAGACTGGGCAGCTGAAGCAGTTTTGATCAACAACAAACCCGACCGCATCTTGTTCAGAGAGTCCACTTCGCCAAACTTGTCTTCAATGTGTTCCACAAAAAATAAAGGTTTAGTATTGGTGAAAGTATCCCCATCAGTCCTGGTACAAACCAGATAGTGGGGGAAAGGTTTCGCCCCTAGCCGATGAGCCTGACCCTCCTCCCAAGCGGTAGCCATGGAAGGGAAGGCTGAAGGGGCAGAAGAAGCAGCATTAAAAGTATCATTTCCATGCAAAGAGACGGCTGTAGAAGAACGGCCAGAGTTCTGGACCCGTATGCGTTTCATTTGCATAGCGTCTGCCCTGATGCCACCCACTCCAATCAGGGGCTCTCCCCATGGGCACCACCCAGCCACAGAAAGGGCCGTCTGGCACGGCGGCCATTGCCTGGAGTTCCGATGCACTAGGATGACAAGCAACCACTCCTAGGCTTACATGAGGAGGTCACAGTTCAGGTATCAGAAGAGTGATCCCTGGGGTTTCAGGGGGCTCAACCAAAAGGGTTCACAGTGACCCCACCACATAGTCTGGCTACCATGCTGGCTACCTAGCATCAGACTATGACATGAAGGAAAAGATGGAAGGAACTAGGAGCACACACACAGTAGACACTAGGTAAGGTGCTCTTCCCCAGATGGCTCACACTACAGAATAGAAATTTAGTACTGGAGGTCAAACCCCAGAGGGGGACCAGAGAACGCCAAAAGGATGAGGTAATTACTCAACAAAACCAAAGTGCAAAGCCAACATAACCAGAAGGATAGCGGGCCAACATAAACCAGGACACCAAGAGAGGGAGAGGAGAGGACAGAGGGAGAGGAGAGCGCAGAGGGGAAGGAGCAAGGACAGGAAAGGAGGGGAAGGAAAAGGAAATGCAGCCCGGGAAAGAAGGAAGGCTGCAATAGCTCGGGGCCCCGTGCTCGCCACATGCGTACTCATGAAAGAACCGTGTGCCCCCTGGGGAGGACAACAGCAGACACCATGGCCAGGCCCTCTATGGGTTCGGTTACATGAGATGTCCAAGGGGGGCTGCACAGAATCAGTGGCCACTCAGTAAGTGCTGATACTGTCAAGGATGAGACTGCAAGGACGATGTGCCAGGAGATGCTGTGACAGTGTATTTGCCACACTCATCAAGGATTTAGAGAGCAACACCCATGGCCACGAGAACTGAATGACTGTAGGTAATAAGGGTATTTATATCAATGGGCTGCCCTCTTCTACTGCACCCATCTCTGGTAGAGAATCACTCGCCCACTCCAAGCCATCCCGAAATTCCATCATAAAACATTGCTAGTTCATACATATGGAGAATATCTGTACGACCTGTAGAAATGGCAGCAAGGGGATAGAGGGATCACTTTGAGCATTCACTGTGTATTCCTGAGGATTTCAATCACCATGCTGAAGAGGCTGGCCACCCAACAATTGACCAGCAGGTTACAGTTTTTAAGGAGTTGATGTGACAAGGCGACCTGTTAAACATCATTAAATGCCTTCACTGAAAACAGCTTGGAGTAGGTAGTTTGGAAGTCCACTCATGAAATATAAAGGCAATAAATGGACCTAAGCCCTCTGAGAATGTCCACAGTGAAACCAGTATCAGTGATCAAGAGGTAATAGCAGCAACAATGATCACCGCTATATAAAGGGCAGTTAAAACAAATAGTAAGACTTACATGATCAATAAAGTGGATAAAGAGAAAGTAGTGTCATATTCTCAAGGAAAAACTAATAACATTTAGCTCCAGGCATAATCATGTAGAGGGGCTGTGAATCGAGTTAAGAAAAATGTTTAATCAAGCAAAGGATAGTTATGTAGTTAGAAGAATGGTTCATTTCCGGGGGGGATACTGTATAGTAATTTCTACATAAACAGCTATTACTATAGAATTAGCAATAAAAAAAGCATGGGGCTATGGATAGAGAAATGCAACATGAAACACATCTGGCAGCCAAAAGGGTATTGTGTGAAACTTTCAATGATTGCAGTAGCAATACCTTGCCGAATGACCACTTAAGAACATAAAGAAATTCTGGTCATAGGTCAAGACTGTCAGTGATGGAACACAAGAAAAAATGTGATTAGACTGAAAATTTTTTGGATGAAGAGTCACCGACAGTCATAGACGTAATTTCAGGCATGTTCCTGGGAAATATTTCTAGACCATTTCTGTTCATGTTGTATATTTATGACCTTGCATAAAAGATTATTAGTAATGATGCAGCTATCTATAAATAACTACTGTCTTAAGAAAGCCACACAAGTATCCAGTGAGACTTCTAATTGGGACAAAGACTGACAACTTGCTTTGAATGTTTAGAAATGTACAACTGTGCATCTCACAAAATGCAAAAACGTTGATGAATGATGATTCGAAACATTCACTTCATAAAAAAGTCTGAGAGTTTTAATTTGTGTAAATATGTAATGGAATGCTCACATAGGCAAAGTAGATTTTGGGTCATTGCTAGGATACTGAAAAAATGCAGTTAGTCTACAAAGGAGATAACATGCAAAACTTTTGCGCAACCTATCCTAAAATATTGATCAAATGTGTGGGACCTGTATCAAATCTTAACACGGGCTACTGAATGCAAACATAGAAGGGCAGAAATAAGGGTGACAAGTTTGTCAGACCTACGGAAGAGTCATAGAATTCAGGCTTTCATGGCTAGTATTTGCTTTAGGGGGATGATGCCATGATCCAAGACATGATTCATCTGCTGCTGTGTGGATACATATAAAAAGTGTGGCTTGCTGAGCTTTTTCATGACTGACTGTTTTCTGAGGCATTACGGCCTCTGATGATGTCTCCAACATTGGTAGATGAAATATTAGGCCGAGAATTATGCACTGGACCACAGCCTTATGGCCCATACAATAATTATCAGCAAAAACTATGGAAAAGTGTCATGCAAATGCTGGAAAACCTGAACTGGGCAGGGGGGGGGGGGGGGGGCAGCTTCTGATATGATCTCACAATGTTATACAAAAGTGGATGCAAATATGAGGATACGAACTGCCTTCCAGGCAATCCTTTGGTGGGACACAGCACCATGGATGAAATCTCAGTCGTTGCTGCTTTAAATGACATTGATTCTGACAGGGGAAAAATTGCAGAAGCTTTGAAGGAGGTAGAGCAGACCAAAGGTAAATTCCAGTTAATAAATGGAACACTGTATAAGAGAACCAGTGCGGTGGAAATGGTTGACTATGATCGGTCAATTGTGATCCCAACTCATCTACAGCCAGCTATCATTAAGCATTTGCATGAAGCTCTAACATCTCATTACCTTTGATTCATGAAAACTCTAGATAGAATCCGACACAGTTTTCACTGACAAGGTCTCTACCAATTCATTAGACAAGATGTGAGCCACTGTAAGTAATGCCAATGATGGAAGTATGTGCTGGAATTACCTCAAGGGATCTAGAACCAATCTTGCCTGCAGTTGTGGCATTCCAACAAATTGAAATTGGCCCTTGGGGAGGTTTCTGAAGTCAACAAATGGGAATCCATGGATAATAGTCTGCACTGAGTATTTCATCCACTATCCTGTCAACAGAGCTGTGCTGACTGCAAAAGCCTCAAAAATTGCAAAGCTCCTCGAAGCATGCAGCACCCTGTGTGATGATCTCTGATCATAGAAAAGTTTTCCAGTTGAGATTATTATCAAAGGTAACTTCACACTGCGACATCACAGACAAATGGTCTCACAGACACTTTAATAAGACATTGGCAGATATGCTCTCAATGGATGATGATATCTAACAGAGAGATTGGGATGCAATACTGCCCAGCGTGACATTCATGTACAATACAGAGAAATCGGACAATACAGGCTCCACATCATTCTTTTTGATTCACTGGGTACACTGTTCCTATTTCAACCAGATGACATTCAGGATGACTATGTAAAACACCTGATGACCAGGACGAATGTTCGTATAAATAGCAGCATTCTCCATCCAAGAATTCAGCTTTGTTCTGGCTGTACATTGGTGTCAGTAATAAACCTCCCTTCAGGTTTGGCGCTGATTGTTGTTTCAGTGTGACAATATCAAGTGCACTAACCACCCACAGTACATGCATTTTGATAGATGTCACCTCCTTCCACAACAAAATTTACTTCTATATAGCCTGACCACCCATGGATGCATGCAACTGCACTGACGTGAATTCCCTGTTAAGTATGCTGAAGGTTTCACTAAGGCAAGGATTCACAGCAAATGTGCCCCATGGCCAGAGGATGAGCAAAGGCCTGCAAGCAGTGAGTATGTATCCCCTCCACTGCCACAGAGAACAGGGTGGAGAACCATGTGCAAATTTGTGTAAATGAAGAAACTGATCCTGAAGGAAATGCTTGTAGGAATCTAGACTCACTCTACATGCCCCATTGCACTACAGATCAATTACTTCAAGCTAAAGATAAGCTCACAAATTGGGCACTCTAAGCTTTTTCATTTTCCCATTCAGTTGTGCCTTGGGTCCTTATTCACCCCCTCCCCCCCCCTCCCCCCAATATGACTTGTGCTCTGTCTGTAGATACAAACTAATTAATTCCATGACAAACTTTTATTTTCTACACTTTCTTCAATGGTGTTGAGAATGGCACATCCAGCTGCATGTCTGCAATATCCATACTTCTGTAGAGCACTGAAGAATATGCAAAAATCTTTACAAATATTTTGCAAGCTGGTTCTGAATGTTGTCTGTCATAACCTGTGTGAGACGCATGATTGGCATCTGTGGCAACACAAAGATGTTCTACCTGACATGGACATACATTTTCAGCTGCCACATCCAAGTGCTCTTTTAGTAAACCTTCATCTGTGAGGGTACAAGGACTTCAGTAAAAGTAGTGCTTTTCTTCCTCTTTTTCTCCTTCTTCAGAGTGTTTACTTTTAAGTTTTAAAACCTCTCATACTCACTCAGATCCATCATATTTTCCATTTCTGTATTACCTGATCTCTTAAGACATTTAGTGCTTTTGTAAACAGAATACTCTGAAAGTTTCCATACTTTACAATATGATAAACATTTTTTAAACCCAACTTTGTGTAAAATGATAAGATTCCTTGCACTACAGATTGAAGCGTGAAAAGTGTGAAGACACTGTTGGCATAGTCATTGTCAGTTCACCATTGCATGGCTCTGGTTTCAAAACTTACCCTCCCCTACTTCAAAGTTCAACTTTCCCCCGTGTTGTTGCAATCACATAGTGCGAACACATTTCCCTCATTCCCCTCCACGCTCCAACTGCTCTGCTCATGAGTAAGAGTCGGAGCAGACACAAGTGCTCACACTCAAAATCAGCGAGTTGTTAAGTTCTGCCTTGGAGCTTCTCCGACAGACACTACCCTTCAAACCTAGTTTGCAAACACATTTTACATGCCATACCATCACATACCTCCCTCCTGCCTCAAGAACCAGCTGCAAAGGAGCACCAGGCACATCACTCAGTATCATCCCAGACTGGAACAGCTGAAGCAGGTCCTTCATTACAGCTTTGACTACATATCATCATGCCTGGAAATGAGGGGCATCCTACTCACAAGACTTCTCATACCTCCTAAAATAGTATACCACTGCCCACCCAGTCTGTACAATATCCTGGCCCACCCATATGCCACACCAGCTCCTGACCCCTTGAAACCCTGTTGCATGACTTCTTTGATTCAGCCACCCAACACAGCCTACTCCAGTCCCAACACAGGCTTATCATATCCCATCAGATGCTGGGCCTACTGTGAAAGCAGCTATGCCATATTCAAGCTCTGCTACAATTTCTGCACAGCTTTTTTGTGGGGCCTGAAGACCAACCAACTGTCCAGCAGCCAAATGCACAGTCATTGCCAAACTATGACCAAGAGCAAAGTTGACCACCCAGTGGCGGAACATGTTACAGAGCACATCATTTCAATGGCTGCTTCACAACCAGGGCAATCTGGATCCTTCCCATCGGCACCAGCTTTTCTGAATTACTAAGATGAGAGTTATCCTTTGTTCCCATAATCCTTCTGATCTCAGTCTCTGCTAACATCATGCACCCACACTCTCTTCCCCAGTCTCCCTTTCCTTCATTCTGTCATTTTCTATCAATTCACTCCTCCACATCATCGTCATCGTGTGCTGCATAAACTCAACAATTCCAGAGCCCATGAGTCGCATTTCTGTCCCATGCGCCTGCTGCCTCTCCCACTGGCATTCCTATCCTGTATGCCTGCTGTGTCCTCCTGAGCCATCAGCCACCCCCACCTCTTTTCTTCCCTCAACCACTCCACTCAAATGATTCTCCACCCAATTCTACCTGCTGAACTGCTTTCAGCCAACACAATGCACAATGTAGTCAAACAAGAGTGTGTGTGTGTGTGTGTGTGTGTGTGTGTGTGTGTGTGTGTGTGTGTGTGGGAACGCGCGCGCGCACGCGTGGAATGTCCACTCAAGCTCAGGAAAGGATTTGTTCAAAAACTAGCAAAGTAGTCAGTCTTGTTAATGTGGCTGTCACTGACCCAATTTCTCTACTAGTCAATGATTTACATCCAATCAGAACTTTCTATACCACAGATATAAATGTTTTAAAAGTGAAAAGATGCCGACTAAGTGATTCCATTTCTCCCTTTTCACAAATGAGGAAGAAGTAAAAAGTGTCATAAATACGTTGAAAAGCACTAAAAATCCCAATACATTTGCCATCTCAAACAAAATAACTAAATTGTTTCAGACTCAGTTGCTAAGTCGCTGACCAATGAAATTAAAAAATCCATGGGAGAAGGCTTGTTTCCTGAGAGCTTAAAAATTACAAGGGTATTGCCACTGTTCAAAAGCGACAATTCCAGGGACCCTCAAAGCTAAAGACCAACAATTATTTTATTAAGCCTCTGAATACGTGTTTTTATAAAGGATCAAGTTTTGTTTACAGCATACAACATGCTATCCACAAGTCAACAAGGATATAAAAAGTAGTACAAAAACTCATTGACCCTTTACCGAAAGTACGAAACAGGGACTACTGTGTGACTTGTCAAAAGCTTTTGACTTAGGAGATCACAACACAGTTGCGCAAAAGCTAAAACTGTTCATGGTGAAAGGCACTGTACTCCAAAAGACAAAACCATATGTTACAGACAGGTATCAGTGTATACACACTAATAAGGTGTAAAGCACCATAAGTATATAAACTTTACAATTGCAATGTCCATATGTAACAATGCAGCATATATGAACTTAATACATGTAAAGGCTATTAAATAAGCTAAACTCATTTCATCTTAATTGTCTGAAAGTGTGAAACCATTTAATATTTTCAGAGCCAAATAAAATATGTGTTTCCAAAACGAATTTTTCACTCTACAGCACAGTGCACTCTGATATGAAACTTCCTGGCATATTAAAACTGTGTTCCAGACAAAGACTCGAACTTGGCACCTTTGCCTTTTGTGGACAGCTCTCGGTCCAGCTCACAGTTTCAATATGCCACAAAATTTCAAAATATTTGTTAATGGTCATAGTTTGTTACACATTTGAACTATGATTAATAAAATAAATGGAATCTCTTGCATGCATACAACCTTTCTACTGCATCTTTTTTTAAAAAAAAATGCAAAATTGGAAGTGAAAGTATTACCTCCAGGTTCACAGTACCAATTGTGTCTCTTAAAGAAATACCCTGCCATGGCAAATGATGTTAAGTTTATCACTAAGAGTTGATGTTTAATCTTCAATGACCTTGATTCAACATTATCAGGAGGAAATCTGCGGAATTTTCTGAGCAAGTAGCATGTCAGCAACATGTAAAGCTCTGATGTTATCATAAATGTGATAAAGCACTTCTCATGTATAGCTGAAAAGAAAAATGAAAACATGGTTAGGAATAACAGAAAGCAACAGATATACAAAAGCACTGCATATCTTGTGATGACATCTACCATGTGTATATGCACTTAAAAAACGTCACAAAATGGCGATAAATTCTATACCCCCTCCCTTAGTGTCATCATGGAAGTAGAATTCATACAAAATATGTGTAAAATTAGCATTTGTGAACAAGTTCATGCTAATAACAAAAAAACTAGAGTTTTTCATTATACTGGAATCCATAAAACAACAAAAGCAAAATATAAAATGTAATATCCTACAATTTTTCGAGATGAATGTAATGAAATTTGTCCATAAAGAGGAATACATGGCTGGGCACAAGTAACATCAATACAAAGTTGATTAATACAAACAGCAACATAGCATTTACAATAAAAAGTAGTGCCACAAGAAATGGTATCTGCAGCTCTATGGAAAATGAATGTCATTATTCTTGCACAGCTGCTCAATTCCACCATAAGCTGGAGGAGGAGCCCCGTGAGCTGCATGATTATTTAGACAATCATAAGTGAGCTATAAGAATTTCACATCAAGCTGACCATTTCAGGCAATGAAGTGTCTGCTGTTCAAGATATCCAAATACCAAGTAAGCTCTATGTCTTCAAGCATTGTGAGTCTGTAGAACAAAATCCTCACCTGTTGCAGTAACAAACGGACAGGATGTACAGGGTGTCTCAGATCTTTAGAGTCAAAATTATACACTTAGTAGAGGACCCTGCGCTGAGTATAAAATAGGAACCAATGGTAGAAAATGAATACGAGGTGTGGCTATAAAATAATTGGACTGATGCTGTCACACAGTAAGCCTGCATGTATCAAAGATAATGACCAACAGTTCTGAGGAGTGAAGCTTTCTCAGTCGAATGCGGTATCCCTTGTGTCTGTAGACAAATCATTGCGGTCCTGGCCTTCATTTGTGTAAAAGCAGTTATTTTGCTTTGCCAGAAAAATGATAATTGTAATTACGGAACAATGAATTGTTGTGAAGTATCACACAAAACTAGGAAAAACTGCTATTGAAACCTACCTTTTACTACAAGAAGTTTACCGCGAAGACTCTTCATTATGTACGCACATTTCTGAGCAGTTTCAGGAATTCCAAGATAGTCAAGAAGACACTGAAGATGACACACACCCGAGATCCCATTAAATGCCAAAAACGGATGAAAATATCAAAAAAGTAGTAAATCTGATTCAATGTGTGTGTCAGTTGAGTATTCAACTGATTGACAAACTGTAGGAATTGGCAAAGAATGCACGAGGCAAATTTTACATAACAAATTTAATATGAGAAAAGTTTGTGTAAAACTGGTGATGAAAATCCTCACAATCAAAAAAAGAGCCTGTGAAAATGTTTGTACTGAGACTTTGAGTACTATTGAAAATGATTCTAATTACTTGGAAAGAGTGATACCTTGTGAGGAATATTCTTTTTTCACTTACGATCCACAAATTAAGGACAAATCCAAGCAAACGAAGTGCCCATCACTGAGAGCCAAAAAAGCGTGAATGAGAAAAACTACATTCAAAGTGGTGATGATTGTTGTTTTCAATATTGGTCAAACTATTAATCAACATTACTACCTTGAGATTCTTGCTAAACTCTGTGAGAAGATAAGAAAAAAACAACCTGAATTGTGGAAAAACTGCTCATATGCTCTACTCATGCCACATTGTCTGTTAAGAGGTTTCTAATAAAGTACAGCATTCCAGTGTTAGGTCACCCACCCTATTCACCTGGCATAGCACCATGTGACCTTTATCTATTCCCCAAGGTCAAGTTTGCATTAAAAGGAACAAGGTATTAGTCTGCTGAAGCAGTGAAAGAAAAAGTGGCATGTACATCAAGGAGCACACAGAGGAATACTTCCAGCACTATGTTCCTCAATGCAAAATTTGCATGGAGAATTGTAAGGACAGAGGTAGGGAGAATATTGAGGGTGACGTTAACTATATATATTTGAAATAACAATATTGTGAAAAGGATAGTTGCTAGGCACCATATAGAGGAGATGAGTTGCAGATTGGTGCAACTGAAAGACTGTCAGAAAGTTAGCTTTCGGCCAGCAAGGCCTTCGTCGGAAACAAACACACGCGCGCGCGCACACGCACGCACGCACACACACACACACACACACACACACACACACACACACACACACACACACACACACACACACACAGACTGCTGAGGGCAGCCTGGGAGCAGCAGTGCATGATGGAGAGGCAATCGCATGGTGGGGCTAAGGAGGAGGTTGGGACAGGGAGGGGGAGGGATAGCAGGGTAGGGGTACAGAAAGCACTGCTTGTGGGGGCACACACGGATGAGGTGGAGAGAGAGTAGGGCAGCTAGGGGCCGTCAGAGGTTAGACGGAGAACAATGCAGGGGGTTGGGGGAGGGGGGGGGGGGGGGAGTGGAAAATGAGAAGTAAAACAACTGTGGGTACAATGGTGAAATACAGTGCTGTGTAGTGCTGGAATGGGAACAAGGAAGGAGCTAGATGGATAAGGACAATGACTAACAGGGTTTGAGGCCAGAAAAGTAATGCAAACATAGGATACATTGCAGGGAGAGTTCCAACCTGCACAGTTCAGAAAAGCTGGTATTGGTGGGAAGGATTCAGATGGCACAGGCTGTGAAGCAGTCACTGAAATGAAGGATGTCATGTTGGGCAGCGTGCTCAACAGCATGGTGGTCCAGCTGTTTCTTGGTCACAGTTTGTGAGTGGTCATTCATTCAGATAGACTGCTTTTGGTTGTCATGCCCATGTAGAATGCAGGACAGTGATTGCAGCTTGGCTTGCAGATCACACGACTTGTTTCACAGGTAGTCCTACCTTTGATGGGTTAGATGATGGTCTTGCATCTAGGTCTTTTGCAGTGGTATGAGCCATGAGGCATGGGGTCGGGAGCAGGGGTTGTGTAGGGATGGAGAAGGGTATTATGCAGGTTCGGTGGGTGGCAGAATACCACTGTGGGAGGGTTGGGGAGGATAGTGAGTAGGATGTTCCTCATTTCAGGGTACGACGAGAGGTAGTCAAAACCTGAAACACAATCATGAACCTTTCCTACAAAATCCTTAGCCTTGCAGATGTATCAGTCCTTTCCAAAGGCCTCACCTTTTGCCCCAGTCTCAAATTCAGTCATGTAGGACTTGTTAAGGACCTTCTCTCCTTCTCCTGGACCCTACAGTGGAAACATTTTTTCATCACCAATCCTACCAAACAGACTCAATCAAAGACCAATATTGAACCCTGCCTGACTCAGTTCACTCTTCCATCCAACTATGATCCACACCCCTGCCCCCAAATCACCTCCTGTTAACTTCCCAGAATTTATTAACCTCAAACCTTGCCTCACCACCATTCCCCAAATCCCTCAACATACAAACTAACCTTACAACTGCAGAAAGAGCAGCAAACCACCACGTAAAAACTAATATTGACCTTATAATCCTACCTTCCGAAAAAGGCTCCACCACTCTCATTCTGAATCACAAGGATTACCTGGGAGAAGGACTCTGCCAGCAGTCATATTCAGCCACCCACAAATGCTGCCACAGTGACCCCATTCCAGAAATCCAGCATTATCTCCAGTCTTTCCTCAAATCATTCAGCCCATCCCATTACCTCTCCCCAGAGTCCATCTTTCTCCTCACCCCTACCACTCCCCGCACCCCTACCTTCTACATGCTTCCTAAAATCCATGAACCCAACCATCCAGAATGCCCCATTGTGACTTTACCATGCTCCTACCGAAAGAATCACTGTTCTCGTAGACCAACAACTTCAGCCTATTATCTGCAGCCTACCCTCCTATATAAAAGATAGCAATCATTTCCTCCACAGTTCCTGTTCCTTTACCACATGGTGCCCTGCTTGTCACTAATGATGCCACCTTCCTTTAGACTAACATCCCTAATGCCCATGGCCTTATCACTACTGAATGCTACCTTTCCCTTCACCCAACTAGTTCCAAACATATAACCTCCTTCCTAGTTGCCATAACCAACTATATCCTCACCCACAATTACTTGTCCTTTCAAGGTATTACCCACAAACAAATTGAGGTATGGCTATGGACACCTGCATGGCACCATCCTATGCCAATGTATCCATGGGGCATCTAGAGAAATCCTTCCCAAACAACCACAATCCCAAAACCCTCACCTGGTTCAGATTCAGTGGTGACATCTTCGTGATCAGGATCAAGGGTGAAGACACACTAAGCACATTTCTCCAGAGCCTCAACACCTTCACCCTCTTCCTATTCAACCCAACAAGCCACCTCTCTTGATGTTGACCTCCACCTCAAAGATGGATACATCAGACCTCCATCCATATCAAACCTTCCAACCATCAGCAATAACTCCACTTTGACAGCTGCCACCCATTCTACACCAAGAAGTCCCTTACATACAGCCTAGCCATTCATGACTGTCCCATCTGCGTGAAGAGTGGTCCCTCTCGAAATATACCAAGGGTCTCGTGGAGCCCTTCACAGACTGTAATTACCCTCCCAACCTTGTACAAAAACGGATATCCAATGCCTTATCTCTCCAGTCACCTACCACCTCCCAAAGTCCCACCATCCTGCCACAGAGGATCATTTCCCTCGTGACTCAGTATCACCTAGGACTGGAGCAACTGAATCACATTCTCTGACAGGGTTTTGACTACTTCTTGTTGTGCCCTGAAATGATGAATGTCCATCCACTATCCTTCCTGCCCCTCCCACAGTGGTATTCTGCCACCCACCGAACCTTCACAATCTCCTTGTCCATCCCAACACAACCCTCGCTCACGACCCCGTACTTCATGGCTCATCTCCCTGTAATAGACCTAGATGGATGACCTATCGCAAACATCCTCCCACCACCATCTACTGCAGTCCACTCACAACCATCACCTATCCTATCAAAGGCATAAAATTGTAAAATCAGTCATGTGACACACTGCATTCTACGTGGGCATGACAACCAACAAGCTGTCTGTCTGCATCAAAGGCCACTGACAAACTGTGGCCACGAAACAGCTGGGCCACAACATTGCTGAGCACGTTGCCCAATACGACGTTCTTCATTTCAATGACTTCTTCATAGCCTGTGCCATCTGGATCCTTCCCACCAAAACCAGCTTTTCTGAATTGCACAGGTGGGAATTCTCCATGTAATATACCCTATGTTATTGTAAACCACCTGGCCTCAACCTTCATTAGTCATTGTCCTTACCTATCTAGCTTCCTTCCCTGTTTCCATTCCAGCACTACACAGCCCTCTATACCACCAACGCACCCACTGCTTTACTTCTATACTTTTTCCACTAACCCCCCTCCCCCTGCCATCCATCTAACCTCCTGCCTGCCCCTAGCTGCCCTACCCTCTCTCCACCTCATACCTGTAGACTCCCACAAACTGCACTTTACAATCCCGTACCCCTACCCCTACCATGCTATCCCTCCCCCTCCCTGTCCTAACTTTCTCCTTACCCCCAAAACCCAGTTGCCTGTCCCCTCATGTGCTGTTGCTCGCAGTCTGGCCTCAGCAGCCAGTGTGTGGTCATTGTGTGTGTGTGTGTGTGTGTGTGTGTGTGTTTGTATTGTCTATTTCCAATGAAGATCTCGTTGGCCAATGGTGGTGATTTGGGTTGAGGGGCACTTGACATCATGGTCATCAGCACCCTGACGAAAATTCAGCATGTAAATCTCATGGTTAGGGACAAAGGTTGTCCCCACATGCGGAGCAGTTTATAACATATTAAAGTCTGCCGCCCTTCACCACCAATTTAGGGATAAGTCCTGACAGTTCACAAAATTTCACCACTCTTGTAACACTTATCAGTATCTGCGAGGATGGTGGGCTGATTTCCAGTGAGACTGAGCGCTGCCCTAATATCAGATTACAGGACACACATAGCCACAATATGCTGAACTGAAAGCAGCATGCCACAAACTTCACAGAGTGGTGGATCCTCCTGCCGGAGGAGGAAGTCATGTATGAAAGGGCTGTGCACAATGTGCAGTCTGGTAAGCAAAACCTCCTTCCAGTGGCGACACTGACATGAAGTCTACCAAGACTTTGTGGTTGATTTGAGTGACCGCAGTTTGTTGTTTGTCACCTGCAACCACTTAGTCTCCCACTGACATATGATGGATCTGTCAGAAAATGAGATAATGGTGTGCAACAGGATGGGACATTCATGGACAGCAATATCCCAACATGCTTCCTTGGCAGCTTTGTTGGCCATGTCGTTACCCTGTATCCCTACGTGGCCAGGTACCCAGTGAAAGATCACTTCCTTGCCACGATATTGGAGCCGCTGTAAGGAGTCGTGGATGAGCTGAACCAGCGGGTCTTCAAATTTGGTGAAGTGCTTGCAGTGCACTAGGAGGATCACTTCCTTGCCACAGTATTGGAGCCGCTGTAAGGAGTCATGGATGAGCTGAACCAGTGGGTCTTCAAATTTGGTGAAGTGCTTGCAGTGCACTAAGAGAGTCGGAACAGACAAGAAAACTCATACGGTGATGTCTGTGAACCCTCTCCAGTGCCAAAGAATGCCATACAACTCCGCATCATAATTTGTAAATCGTTCTGGAAGACCCACTTTAAAAGCCCTATCAGAGAAAACAGTAGAGCAACCGAGAGCATTGTCCTGCTGGGATCCATCTGTATAAAAAATGATAAAACTACAGTACGTACTTAAAATAGACGAAAACAAAGTTGTAAAAACAAAACCTGGAGTACCAGTTTTCTTGTACTGTGTCAAGCTTAAAATCACTTTGGGCCTCTGAAGACGCCAAGGTTTGTATGTGTGTCTACTGCTGACAAAGGTTTAATGGCCGAAAGCTATGAGTGTGTGAATCTTTTTATTGTGCCTATCACTACTCAGCATCTCCGCTATACGGTGAGTAGCAACTTTCCTTCTCTGGTATTGTTACATTTCATCCTGGATTTTCCATTGTTTGATTTTTTTTACTTTGTATCAGACATAATCAGGAACAATGGAAAACAGCTGCCAAAGCAAAGATCATGATAAGCAAGTCATATTATTCAGCAATTCTGACCTATTTGTTAGGATTTTGGACCTGAACAAAGAAAGATCAGTGCAAGAACGAAAATGAAATGAGTGTATGGGCACTGACAGCCAGGGGTTCCCTACCTGGGGAAGTTCAGCTGCGAAGTTGCAATTAGTTTCAGTTGATGCCATACTGGGTGACTTGCTTGTCGATGATGAGGAAATGATCATGAGGACAACATAAAATCCCGTCACAACATGGAGAAAATCTCCGACCTGGCCAGAAATCAAATATACAAACAACAGAAATGCATTTCTTATGAGGAATCCTGGGTAATGCATTACTTGATAGGATCAGAAATGAAACAATATAAAACATGCTTTAGATTAATCCAGTAAAAGAAATTATGGAAAGAAATATGGCAAAATGGTTTGACCACATCAAAATAATGGAAAAAAAGACTACCAACAAAATCTCTAGAATGGACAGAATCCAGCAGAAGACCAATTGGAACACCATGAAAAAATGGAGAGAGGAAATGAAGGCTGATGTGAATCAAAGAGGAATAAAATGGCAGGAAATGCTGAACAATACACTGTGTGAGAAATGAGAAGATTGGGAGAGGTTCTATGAATGACTTGCATATGCAAAACCATTTCATGAGATGATGATGAATATGAAGAAGAAGAAGAAGAAGAAGAAGAAGTGATACTTTACTGCTTCACATCATAAAGATTAAGTGTCCCTGATTTGCTTCTCTTTTGTTAATGTATATCCTGATTCATTCCAAGACCCTTAACAGTCTCTATCTTGATGGGATCTATGGAACATGGTGAATGAAAGAAGGTGTGCTATCTTTACACACAATGTTATTCAACAATGACACATAATAAATAATTGAACACTTATTATTGAAATTACAGAACTCACCATAATTTTCTGCTGATGATATAAAAGTTAAACCTATTAGAGCTAAATTCTCCATCACATTGAGCCAACAAGCAATGGCAGCAAGAAAATGTATCCCTGGATATAGAACACTCTGATAATATCGGTGGTACATCTTTGCAACAAGCAGTCTAGGTAGTGCATGTACAGCTATTGCTGTCCTCCATACATATCGCTGTGGGGTAAATACACCAATGGCAGCTGAGATGGAAGGCAGGTAATTTTTTACCTGTAAGTAGACAAATGAATACTGTCATTAAGACACATCTTAATTTTTCAGTAATTACAACAACGAGACATTATTGAATATATGAAGTGGGAAATGTGTGAAAAAGTAATTGCAAAGCTTTTTGTATATTCTGGTTTGCTATACCAAGTGAGGACTTACTAAAATGCATTAAGTTTACCAATAAATAAAAAAATAAATAAAAATAAAAAAATAAGACATTCCAGTCAGACATATATCACTAAGCCAGTTACATACAACTTTTGCTTATCACATTGATTATGAGGTGTGAGAACTATTCAATTTCAAACACATTTACTTTATACAGAGCTTTGAGTACAAAGTGTTTCAATTAAAACTGACAAGAGGATTCAAGACTAAGTCCATCTGTATAAACCATTTGATAAAACATAGTGAAATTCCACATTATTCAGGGATGTCCATTAAAATAGTACCTGAGACAGTGTAATGAATTTGTTACAGGGGTAAAATACACTCTTTGGAGTCTTAACCTACTGAAAACAACTTTTAAAACACTGAGCGTACCAAAAACAGCTGCAAACTATATTTACGTTGCTTCAGTAAAATTACCTTGTCGTCATGTAAATAAAACATCCAGTTTTTTGCCTAGTGTCACAGGCAGCCTTCATAAGATAATAGAAGAAGGCTACCTGTAAAATAAAAGACAATGACAGCTTTATTTACATCCTGACATGACTCAAAATAATTTTTCCAAAACAGGCTCTAACTACTGAACACTACACTCTTATGTTTACTCCCTTATAAAAACTTTAACAATCAGACACAATTTGAACACAAGGTTATTCACAAATGAATAACTAGGAGGAAAGCGACCCCTCTGTTTGCTAATTAATAGTCTAACATAAACATTCACAGACAAAAAAATCTCTTGACATCCTCTTAAACGACTTAAGTTAAAAAACAAACTGTTTCATTACAAAAATGATCTTTTGAGTAAGTAATATGGACCATTTGTGCAACTATCCATTAAGATACTGCCACAAATGATGGGCATGGCATAAGCATAGAAACATATGGCACGAATTCGTTAGAGTCGTGTGGCAGGGGAAACATTCAACGTAATGACAAGTTTCATGCAGATGATTACTGGAAATTTTGCCTTGAAAATGAAATTAAAAATAAATATTAATCTTTATCCAAAGTTATGGACACTAACACTGGACAGTGCTGTGACAAATTCAGAGGTAACTGGTTTGAATCCTAATGTTGAAAGGAATTTTCATCTAAAATCATGTTCCGAACTTTCTGTGAAGGTGATGTAGTCTGGAGTAGTACCTCACCTCAGCAACAATAATACTCTCAGCAAATCACAGATTGGGTTTCAGAAGATTTGCTCTATAGAGAATGAAATTTAATGTTCACTCAGCAAATTTTACAAATATTAAATAATAAAACAACACTTGCTGGTATTTTCTGGGATCTATCTAAGGGATTTGACTGTGTTAATCACAGTATTCTCACTCATAAATTGAAGTTTTATGGGACTGATGGCAAAGCCAACCAATGGATAATGCCATATCTAGAGACCGGATTATATGAATGATGAAAACCTTAAAATATGCAGAAAAAAGCTTAAAAATGCATGAAAAGTGTAGAAATGTGCAAGATCAGATAGTAAAAAGACATGGTAGTCACTGCGTGCATTATATCTCAATGTCGAACCTGTGCATATCAATTATGAGGAAGAGTGCCGGCCACGCGAAAATCTGTACAGTTAGAATGCTGATATCATTTTCTGAATACTTGCTGGTAGAGGTTAGGAAGGGGGCCTTTCTGGGATTATTTTCTAAAAATTTGCAAAATGGGGACGCATACCATGTTTCAAGAATTGTTCCTTCTTTGCTATTGTTGTCAGTAACAGGTGGATGTGATGCGAGTGAGCTGCAGCAAAACAATCAATATGTACAATATCGACTTCGAGATGTTTGCACGTGCTGTGGCATGCTCAAAAACTCCATAATATTTTATTTGAAAAACAATCATTGTTTTGTTTCGTTTTCTTTTCTTTTGAGGGGCAAAAACAATTGCAGGCATAGGCGCCAAAGTCAAAACTACAGAACACAAAGACAGAGGGGAGTTAATAAACAACTATACATCCAATACCAATCGATGTAAGAGTTGTTGTTGTTGTGGTCTTCAGTCCTGAGACTGGTTTGATGCAGCTCTCCATGCTACTCTATCCTGTGCAAGCTTTTTCATCTCCCAGTACCTACTGCAACCTACATCCTTCTGAATCTGCTTAGTGTATTCATCTCTTGGTCTCCCTCTACGATTTTTACCCTCCACGCTGCCCTCCAATACTAAATTGGTGATCCCTTGATGCCTCAGAACATGCCCTACCAACCGATCCCTTCTTCTGGTCAAGTTGTGCCACAAACTTCTCTTCTCCCCAATCCTATTCAATACTTCCTCATTAGTTACGTGATCTACCCATCTAATCTTCAGCATTCTTCTGTAGCACCACATTTCGAAAGCTTCTATTCTCTTCTTGTCTAAACTATTTATCGTCCATGTTTCACTTCCATACATGGCTACACTCCATACGAATACTTTCAGAAATGACTTCCTGACACTTAAATCTGTACTGGATGTTAACAAATTTCTCTTCTTCAGAAACGCTTTCCTTGCCATTGCCAGCCTACATTTTATATCCTCTCTACTTCGACCATCATCAGTTATTTTGCTCCCCAAATAGCAAAACTCCTTTACTACTTTAAGTGCCTCATTTCCTAATCTAATTCCCTCAGCATCACCCGACTTAATGAGACTACATTCCATTATCCTTGTTTTGCTTTTGTTGATGTTCATCTTATATCCTCCTTTCAAGACACTGTCCATTCCATTCAACTGCTCTTCCAAGTCCTTTGCTGTCTCTGACAGAATTACAATGTCATCGGCGAACCTCAAAGTTTTTATTTCTTCTCCATGAATTTTAATACCTACTCCAAATTTTTCTTTTGTTTCCTTTACTGCTTGCTCAATATACAGATTGAACAACATCGGGGAGAGGCTACAACCCTGTCTTACTCCCTTCCCAACCACTGCTTCCCTTTCATGTCCCTCGACTCTTATAACTGCCATCTGGTTTCTGTACAAATTGTAAATAGCCTTTCGCTCCCTGTATTTTACCCCTGCCGCCTTTAGAATTTGAAAGAGAGTATTCCAGTCAACATTGTCAAAAGCTTTCTCTAAGTCTACAAATGCTAGAAACGTAGGTTTGCCTTTCCTTAATCTTTCTTCTAAGATAAGTCGTAAGGTCAGTATTGCCTCACGTGTTCCAGTGTTTCTACGGAATCCAAACTGATCTTCCCCGAGGTTGGCTTCTACTAGTTTTTCCATTCGTCTGTAAAGAATTCGTGTTAGTATTTTGCAGCTGTGACTTATTAAGCTGATAGTTCGGTAATTTTCACATCTGTCAACACCTGCTTTCTTTGGGATTGGAATTATTATATTCTTCTTGAAGTCTGAGGGTATTTCGCCTGTTTCATACATCTTGCTCACCAGATGGTAGAGTTTTGTCAGGACTGGCTCTCCCACGGCCGTCAGTAGTTCCAATGGAATATTGTCTACTCCGGGGGCCTTGTTTCGACTCAGGTCTTTCAGTGCTCTGTCAAACTCTTCACGCAGTATCGTATCTCCCATTTCATCTTCATCTACATCCTCTTCCATTTCCATAATATTGTCCTCAAGTACATCGCCCCTGTATAGACCCTCTATATACTCCTTCCACCTTTCTGCTTTCCCTTCTTTGCTTAGTACTGGGTTTCCATCTGAGCTCTTGATATTCATACAAGTCGTTCTCTTATCTCCAAAGGTCTCTTTAATTTTCCTGTAGGCGGTATCTATCTTACCCCTAGTGAGATAGGCCTCGACATCCTTACATTTGTCCTCTAGCCATCCCTGCTTAGCCATTTTGCACTTCCTGTCGATCTCATTTTTGAGACGTTTGTATTCCTTTTTGCCTGTTTCACTTACTGCATTTTTATATTTTCTCCTTTCATCAATTAAATTCAATATTTCTTCTGTTACCCAAGGATTTCTACTAGCCCTCGTCTTTTTACCTACTTGATCCTCTGCTGCCTTCACTACTTCATCCCTCAAAGCTACCCATTCTTCTTCTACTGTATTTCTTTCCCCCATTCCTGTCAATTGCTCCCTTATGCTCTCCCTGAATCTCTGTACAACCTCTGGTTCTTTTAGTTTATCCAGGTCCCATCTCCTTAAATTCCCACCTTTTTGCAGTTTCTTCAGTTTTAATCTACAGGTCATAACCAATAGATTGTGGTCAGAGTCCACATCTGCCCCTGGAAATGTCTTACAATTTAAAACCTGGTTCCTAAATCTCTGTCTTACCATTATATAATCTATCTGATACCTTTTAGTATCTCCAGGGTTCTTCCATGTATACAACCTTCTTTCATGATTCTTAAACCAAGTGTTAGTTATGATTATGTTGTGCTCTGTGCAAAATTCTACCAGGCGGCTTCCTCTTTCATTTCTGTCCCCCAATCCATATTCACCTACTATGTTTCCTTCTCTCCCTTTTCCTACACTCGAATTCCAGTCACCCATGACTATTAAATTTTCGTCTCCCTTCACAATTTGAATAATTTCTTTTATTTCATCATACATTTCTTCAATTTCTTCGTCATCTGCAGAGCTAGTTGGCATATAAACTTGTACTACTGTAGTAGGTGTGGGCTTCGTATCTATCTTGGCCACAATAATGCGATGTAAGAGAAGACAGCTAAAAACAGGGGTGTGGAGAAAGGGCTACTACAAACACCACATGGAAACGGAAGTCCAAAACTAAAAATTAAATGGCCTCCGCCATATTGCTTTGACGGATAAAATGTAAAACACAGGCAACGGCCCGCATGTCATTCACTAAAACTGCCAATAACTCAGATGGCAAACGCAAGCGGGAATGCAAATGGTTAAAAAAATGGGTATCCTGTCAGGAAGTGGCGGACAGTTAAAACTTGGGTGCAATGTGTACAAATTGGTGGAGGAGCGCCACTTATCAAATGACGATGGCTAAACAGGCAGTGCCCAATATGCATCATAGTTAAAATGACCTCCTCCCAGTGCGAAGGCTGAGAGGAGATCATCCAAGCCGCTGGCAGACAATTAATAATCCTGAGCTTATTACCTTGAAGGGAGGGCCAATGGCGATGTCAAAGGGACACCACCACCTGACAGGCAGAAACACAGTGATCATTGGGGGGAATATAGGAACTAGTAGGCTGGGGTACGAGGACTGCAGCCTTGGCAGCAGCGTTAGTAGCTTTGTTTCCTGGCAGATCGACAGTACCAGGAACGCACATAAACTGCACAGTGGTTCGACCAAGAGTGAGCACATGACAGTTTTCCTGGAGCCATTTCACTAAGGGATTGGTGGTGTACAGCGCACATAAACTTTGAAGGGCACTGAGAGAGTCTGAGCAGAGGACAGAGCTCGGCTGCAAGCACTGAGCAGTGTGCTGGAAGCTGATATCTAAAGACATGGATGCCCATGATGAAGGCACACCCAACACTACAATCAGCCCCAGAGCTATCAGTGTACACAAAGGTACTATCGCGAAATTCCATGCGAAGGTCGTGAAACTGAAGGTGATAGAGCAAGGCTTGAGTAGTGTCCTTAGGAAACAAATGGAGGCCAAGGTTAACCGGGCCATTTCACGAAGCCAAGGTGGTGAAGAGTTCACACCCACTGGGAAAGTTGGAGGTAGAATGAAGTTAGGCCGCCAGAGCAAGTGCCGAAAGTGGACTCCAGGAGGTAGCAGAGAAGAGGGACGTGCCCCATACCTGCGATCAAAGAAATCATCAAAGGAGGAGGCGTAGGATGGGTGGCCATGCATGGCAGACAAAAGGCATGCATACCTGCTGAGGAGAAAGTCACGGCGGTAGGACAGTGGTAGTTCAGCAGCTTCTGCATACAGACTCTCAATCGGGCTCGTGTAAAAGGCACCTGTGGCCAAACGGATGCCACGATGGTGGATAGTTTTGAGACGGCATAGGAGGGATGGACGTGCAGATGCATAAGCAATGGACAGGGGACTGGCACAAATGGAGGAGGGTGGTTCGATCTGCACCCTAGGAAGTACCACTGAGGGCACACAGGAGATTCAGGGACCGCGTACAGTGAGATGCCAGGTAAGACACATGGGAGGACCAAGAAAGTTTCCTATTGAGCATGAGCCGCAGGAATTTCGTAGTTTCAACAAATGGAAAAGCAAAGGCCCAAGATGTAAAGATGGTGGGAGAAATCAATTGCGCCACCAGAAATTCATACAGATGTTTTTGTCAGTGGAAAAATGAAAGCTATTGTCAATGCTCCAGGAATAAAGATGATCAAGACATCACTGAAGAAGCCACTCAATGAGACAGGTCCATGGAGAAATACAACATATGGCAAAATCATCAACAAAAAGGGAGCCGGAGATGTCTGGCGGGAGACAGGCAATTATAGGGTTAATGACTATAGCAAAGAGGATGACGCACAGGAACAAACCCTGAGGCACATCGTTTTCCTGGATAAAGGTGTCCAACAAGGTATAATCCACATGCATCTTGAAAACTCCATAAGCCCCACGTGTAGAGTATGGAGGATACCTGTTCTCCAGCAGGCGTTGTAGGCCTTCTTCAAATCCAAAAACACGGCCACAGTCCAGTATTTCTGCAGAAAACCATTCATGACACAGGTGGACAAAGTAACAAGAAGGTCAACTGCAATGGCGCACTCGAAGTCCACACTGCACAGTTGTTAGTAAATTGCGAGACTCGAGCCACCATAACAGCAGGGCACGAGTGATACGTTCCATCACCTAGTGAACAGAGCTGGTGAGAGAGATGGGGCGGTAGCTAGAAGGAAGGTTTTTGTCCGTATCAGGCTTAGGTATGCGATGACATCGTCTGCTACTGCCAGGCCGGAAACTGGTAAATGAATCTTAGTCCCAGAGAGCTGCCAGAGGTTGGCCCACATGACAGAGGAAGGTGGTGGTGGTGGTGGTGGTGGTGGTGGTCAGTGTTTAACGTCCCGTCGACAACGAGGTCATTAGAGACGGAGCGCAAGCTCGGGTTAGGGAAGGATTGGGAAGGAAATCGGCCGTGCCCTTTCAAAGGAACCATCCCGGCATTTGCCTGAAACGATTTAGGGAAATCACGGAAAACCTAAATCAGGATGGCCGGAGACGGGATTGAACCGTCGTCCTCCCGAATGCGAGTCCAGTGTGCTAACCACTGCGCCACCTCGCTCGGTAACAGAGGAAGGGGTGGAACTGTTAAAGGAACTAGTGAATGAAATCCAGCCAGCTTTTCTGCTATCCCGAAGAACACAGCGACACTTTGCATGTATCTATTTACAATGAATACAATTTGCCATTGTAGGATGATGGTTAAAAACTCAGAGCACATCTCCGTGTGTGAAATGCCTTGTGGCATGTCCCAGTCCACCAACAGACTGGGACACGGCATGTTAAAGAGGAAGTGTGACAAATGGAATGTTCTGTAGCAATAAGGATAATGTTTGTGAGATATTCCACCTGGTCATCACAACCTGGGAAATATTGTTCTTCGAAGGCTGCTAGGGAGGAGTAAAGCCACCAGTCAGCCTTAGTAAGCTGCCATTTGGGCATGCATGCAAGTGGGGTAGGAGTCAACAAAAGAATGGCACTTGGAAAATGGTCGCTCGAGTAGGTGTCAGAAAGAATGGACCACTCAAGACAATGGGCAAGCTGGGCAGTACAGAAGGATAGGTCCAAATGGGAACAGGTGTGCAAGGAGTCTGAGAGGAATGTGGGTGCTCCATCGTTAAAGCAGAAGAGGTTGAGTCGATTAAGAACATTAGCCAAGAGGGCACCCTGTGACAGGTTCTTGGAGACCCCAAAAGGGGATGATATGCATTAAAGTCACTGAGTAGCAGAAATGGGGAAGGTAACTGCCCAAAAGCTGAAGGAAGTCTGCTCTGGTGACATCTAATGATGGAGGGACATAAATAGTACAGAGCGAAAATGTCAGGTGAGGAAGGAAAAGATGAACTGCAACAGCTTGAAGATGGGTAATCAGGGAGATGGGTTGACTATGAACATCATCCCATATGAGCAGCATGACGCCCCCGTGAGATGGAACGCCGACCTCAGTTGGAAGGTCAAAATGAACTGGGAATAAATGTGGAAGCTCAAAGCAGTCATGAGGATGCAATTTTGTTTCCTGAAGGCAGAGTACAAGGGGATGCTGTGATGCTAAAAGCAGCCATAAATCCTCTCTGTGGGACCAAAGGCCATGAATGTTCCATTGGATGAGAGTCATGATGATGAAGAAACGAAGGAGTGTCACCTAAGTGGCAGCCGAGAGAGAGCCTGCCGAGGATCCTGGTCCATGAGGTGTACAGAAGCATCGGCTTGCTTGTGCTGTCGGTCTGTGGAGTCCAATGCATAAAAATGGTTGGTGGTGCACACCGGCGACATGGAGGCCAGCTGGGCTAAAGTATTACATGGCAACATCATCGAAGAGGATCTTTGAGTCGGTGAAGGAGAAGACCGTTTGCCTTTGGTGGACTTCTTCAAGCCTTTCTGGTTAGCATAGGAAGACTCAGGTATTGCTGGCTGGAGAGACATAAGAAGTCTTCAGGGGAGTACTCCTCCTGTCCTTTCCAGCCTACTTCTTGTGTAGCTGGTGGCTTCGCTCCTTGAGGTGAGAATGTGATGGCTTGTTGCACACCTGGGCGGGTCGATGGCGATGCTACCTTGACAATGGGCGATTTCATCACCTCAGAGCTGAATTTGATGTTGCATGTCTGCGTGGCCACGTCCTTCATGGAGTGAGGGGTGACGAGAACAGAACCATTGGTCCCAGATGGGAAAAAGCAGGGTTTGCGACTAGCCAATAACTAGCAAGCAACTGAGTAAAGCACTTTTTCCTTTACCAGGATCTCCTGTACAGCCCACTCATCAAGATACGTGGGAAAATCCTGAGAGGTGGCAGCATGGCCACTATTGCAGTTGATACAGCAGGGGGAAGGAGGTAGACAATCGCCCTCATTTGCATCCCTACCATAAGTTACACATTTGGCTGGATGTCAACAAGACATGTTAGTGTGATTGAAACGACGAGACGATAGCAGCACATCGGGCTCGGAATGTACAGTCGGACTGCGATAATTTCATAGACTGCTTTGATCTTGGATGGAAGCACCACTCTATCAAAGGTGAGGAAAAGAGTGTGGATGGGCACTGAGGAGGAGTCTACCTTTTTCATCACACGATGGACGGCAATGACACCCTGATCAGAGAGGTAAGATTGGATTGCACCCTTTGTCAGACCATAGAGCAGCCTTGTGTAATTAACACAATGGGAAGAATTCAGGATGCTATGGGCCTCAACATGAACAGGACAGCTATGGAGAAGCAAGGGGCAAGCAGTTCTTGTGCTTAAGAATTAGAAGTAGTCTCCAAAAGCAAAGTGCCATTCCGTAAATCAGAGCAGGTTTTCACAGGGCCAGCAATGGCATCAACACGGGGTCCCCTTCACAAGGAGGCACACCCGCTTTAGGAGGTGATTGTTCACACCTTAGGCTACACCTCCTGGACACCTGAAGAAGGGACCAATCTGCTATTTTGGAAGGTAGCAGCTCAGGCAGTCACCCCTCCCTGGGCCTGACTTGTACCAGGGGGTCCATGTGAACCCTACCTGTTAACCCGGGGCTGGGAATTATGCATCACCCAGTCACCTGCTATGCGTCAAACACATGGGCCAGCCTTCAGAACTACACATGGAGGAAGAAGAAAAAGAGGAACCTCAAACACCGAAGCAGAGAAATGAGAGGAGAAGGGAAACAAAGAAAGGAAAAGGGAACAAAAAACAGTGGTCGGACTGATCTTATACCATCGACAGACAATGTGGAACATTCCCAAGACATGCAGCATGGAAGGGAAGAGATGCTGCAAAGGCTGGGGCCCCGTGGTAGCAAAGCATGAACCCACCAAAGAGTGGCGAGCCCCTTGGGGGAGGGGGGGGGGGGGGGGGGGGGGGGGGACATACAATAATGAATTTTTTTGAACAGCATTAACTTTTAATTAATACTATTCGACCAAAGCATCATTTACAATTTCTTTTACATTTTTCTACTATTGTAAACATAAACGACCAAGTACTGTTCCAAATGTTCGGTAGTAAGATTGTGTCTTCGATCACTCAAAACATTTTTGTAAGCAGAAAAGGACCATTCTACATCAACTGAGGTAACTGGGCAGTATTTGAATTTGGGTGCTATGTTGGCACTTATTGTTTCTGGTAAAACTATCAATTTGGCACAAGGGTTCAAAGTCTGGCTTGTAGTTTAAAATGTTTTCAAATTTTTTCTATAAGTTTTCTTGGGAATACCTCCAGCAATGAGGAGTTTACTAGAATAATTTTATTCATTAACTGAATAGATTCATTAAATGCCTAACCTTGATTTTCAAGCTTTTCAATACTTGCAGGTATATGGGAAAAAGGAATGTTAATTACAGCAAAGCCTTTTTTAATACCGGAATCATTAAAAGCTTCCTTGCACAGGCAAACTGCCAAAGCCTCTGCACTATCGAAGTCGTTTACTACCCCTCTAATCGCCTCAAAATGTTCACTGTAAAACAACACAGCTTCGACCTACATACCCCAATGAGTCACCACTGGTTCAGGAGGTAAAGGCACATTTGGTCATTTTTCTTTGTAGGTCCAGGTGTGAGCAGGAGCCTTTAGAAACACTTTCTTTGTGGATGAAATCAGTTTATTTACATTCACAAATGTCGAACAAACTTCTTCAGCAAGGCGATGCACTCCGTGAGCGAAGCACGTCACACGAATAAAATTGGGATAAAATACTCGAGAGGGCTTTTCCTGCTTTGATCATATAGGGAGCAGCATCTGAAATAAGCACAAACACCCTTTCATCTGCAGAAGATTCTGGAAATATTTTTCTAATACACTCATTCGCAAATCTGGCGGTCGTAGTTCTTTGTAGGCCACTAAAGAAGAAGAAGTAGGCTCTTCTTTTCAAGCAACAACAATTACATTTGCAATGTAACGCCCAGAAATGTCTGTAGTTTTGTCAGCTGAAATCCAGATAATGCTGTCCTCGAGTTCATTGGGTATTTCTTACAGAACGTTTACGTAAATTGTCGATATTTAATTTTTATGCAATGTTGATTCATCTGGTATATTTTGATTTAAGCAATATTTGTGCAGAGAGCCTTTGAGGATAGGGTTTGTAAGTTTGTGAGGAGGAACATTGCTTGCAATGAATGCGTCACATAGATCCATGTTAAACTGACTTTAATGGTTACCTTCGGACAAATCCCTACTACTGCAACTTGTTGCTATCAGAAGTTGTTGTCGTGGTCCTTTCTTCTGCATTCCTGTGATATGAAGACTTGTATTGACATGCTGGTCTATTTGAAACTTACTTTCTTGCACGAAATGTTTTTCTTGCAAACTCGACAATATAAAACAATTCTGTCATATGTAAAAGTTCCAGAATGGTCAGCTATCCACAAAACAACGTTTCATTTTTTGGGCATCATGGCGCACAACACATTCCACACTACACGTCATAAACATGTTCAACTGTGTGCAAGTAAATAGAAAGCTAAACTGAAACGATGGATGTGCGACTAAAAGCTTGCATAGTTTAATTTAATTGTTGCCGACGCGTATGGTATGACAGCGGAGGGAATTAACCGGGGGCGCGGGCACAGGAGCATTGACTCTGTCTGGCTCTTCTTGTTTCTCTTCTGTAATGATTTTGCTAGGCAGCCGCCGCTTGGTTAGTGATTGCACACAGCTCTAGGTCGCAGTCAATCTGTGAGACATCAAAATTAGATCGAGCTAGAGACTGCCCATCTAAAATTTTAAAATACTGTAAACATAGAGCGAAAATATGCATTGTCACTAGTTTTTAGTTAAAATACGCAATAACCAGTGAAAAAGAGGTCAAATATGCAAATGCATATAATCTGGTCTCTAGTCATATCTAACCAAAAAATACAGAAAGCTATACTTAGTGATTTAACCAAAACCATCCAGGAAAGTAATTCTTATTGGAGAGAAATCACATATGAAGTTCCCCAAGACTCAATCTTAGGTCCACGCTTGTTCCTTATACATGTACATGATCTTCCATCTAATACACCTGAAGAAGAATTAGTTGTTTTTGCAGATGAAACTACTATTGTAATCAATGTAAGAAGAAATGGTATATAATGTTCTTAATAGTATCAATGTCTGCAGCTTGTGGTCTTGCGGCATTGTTCCCCTATGCTCTGTCAGGAAGTATGGAACTTCATTTCCAATAGTATCACAACCTGGTTTTCTGTGAATGGTCTCACCCTCAGTTTTAAAAAGACACAACATATTCAGTTCTGTGCATCTAAGGGTACTACACCACGGATAAGAGTAACACAGTCTGGTACCGAGTGCCGTGGGTTTCGAATCTGCACCAGACGGCAAGTAACTCAATGATCACTAGAGGTCTCGGCAGCAGTCGCGCCTTAGGCCGTGGCTGCACGTGCTCCTGGCCGTCTAACGTGAAGGCGCCACTATGGAGCATGTGGTCCCAGTGGCCAATAGCAACATACCCTGTCGTGTAATTAGGTGGCTGCCTTTCACTCGGCGAGGCAGTCTGGTATTCACGTTGAGTCAGTTGATATCTCGCTTACAGACATTGTGTTTACATTGCGTGTGCTTACTTCCCATTTACGAATGGACGTTGTTTTGATTTCTTCAGGTTATCTCTTGTGGTACCATTGCTTAATAATTTTTGTTGATCTTGGTGTCTTGCTCGGTTGTCTGTCATCGTGCTTGTCATTCCATTCACATTCACCCATCTTGTTTGTTCGAGGGCCACTCCCATTCAGTCCCGCTGCATTTTCGTTAGCGGCAACCCTGCGACCATTCCTGTCGCCATTACAACATTTTGGCGATGAGGTGAATGGTAGTAGTTGTTAGCATGGTCTGACTTCTGGAACACCAGCAGCAGCAGCAGCAGCTCCAGTTAGACATCTTACAACAGTCGATGCAGTTGCTAATGGACACAGTCGATGCCAGGGACACATTACCACAAAAGCTTCCAAGTCCTCGGGTGTCCGATGCTTTCCCATGTCCGCGGTCGTTCCCACCATTAAATGATGCTAAAGAAGACTGGCAAACATACTTACATCGGATGAAACAACATTTCACCGCTTTTCAAGTCACAGATGCCCCCTTGCAGCGGTCGTTGTTTTTGTCTTGGGCCTCCCCAGACACATTCTTTCTTCTCCACAAGTTGGCACCCTTGTCTGATCCTGTGGCTCTCTTTCCAGGAGGTACGCCTTTTGCTGACAAACTATTATTAATAGTGCTACCATGTGGTCCGGGCGGGGACTACACAAGAGGACATTGTTATCAGGAGAAAGAAAACTGGCATTCTACGGATCGGAGTATGGAATGTCAGATCCCTTAATCGAGCAGGTAGGTTAGAAAATTTAAAAAGGGAAATGGATAGGTTAAAGTTAGATATAGTGGGAATTAGTGAAGTTCGGTGGCAGGTGAATACAGGGTTATAAATACAAAATCAAATAGGGGTAATGCAGGAGTAGGTTTAATAATGAATAAAAAAATAGGAGTACGGGTAAGCTACTACAAAAAGCATAGCGAACGCATTATTGTGGCCAAGATAGACACGAAGCCCACGTCTACTACAGTAGTACAAGTTTATATACCAACTAGCTCTGCAGATGAAGAAATTGATGAAATGTATGATGACATAAAAGAAATTATTCAGATAGTGAAGGGAAACGAAAATTTAATAATCATGGGTGACTGGAATTGGAGTGTAGGAAAAGGGAGAGAAGGAAACATAGTAGGTGAATATGGATTGGGGCTAAGAAATGAAAGAGGAGGCCGGCTGTTAGAATTTTGCACAGAGCATAACTTAATCATAGCTAACACTTGGTTCAAAAATCATAAAAGAAGGAGGTATCAGATAGATTATATAATGGTAAGACAGAGATTTAGGAACCAGGTTTTAAATTGTAAGACATTTCCAGGGGCAGTTGTGGACTCTGACCACAATCTATTGGTTATGAACTGCAGATTAAAATTGAAGAAACTGCAAAAAGGTGGCAATTTAAGGAGATGGGACCTGGATAAACTGACTAAACCAGAGGTTGTGCAAAGTTTCAGGGAGAGCATAAGGGAACAATTGACAGCAGTGGGGGAAAGAAGCACAGTAGAAGAAGAATGGGTAGCTCTGAGGGATGAAGTAGTGAAGGCAGCAGAGGATCAAGAAGGTAAAAAGACGAGGGCTAGTAGAAATCCTTGGGTAACAGAAGGAGGGCTAGTAGAAATCCTTGGGTAACAGAAGAAATATTGAATTTAATTGATGGAAGGAGGAAACATAAAAATGCAGTAAATGAAGCATGCAAAAAGGAATACAAACATCTCAAAAATGAGATCAACAGGAAGTGCAAAATGGCTAAGCAGGGATGGCTAGAGGACAAATGTATGGATATAGAGGCACATATCACTAGGGGTAAGATAGATACTGCCTACAGGAAAATTAAAGAGACCTTTGGAGAAAAGAGAACCACTTTTATGAATATCAAGAGCTCAGATGGAAACCCAGTTGTAAACAAAGAAGGGAAAGCAGAAAGGTGGAAGGCGTATATAGAGGGTCTATACAAGGGCGATGTACTTGAGGACAATATTATGGAAATGGAAGAGGATGTAGATGAAGATGAAATGGGAGATACGATACTGCGTGAAGAGTTTGACGGAGCACTGAAAGACCTGAGTCGAAACAAGGCCCCGGGAGTAGACAACATTCCATTAGAACTACTGACAGCCTTGGGAGAGCCAGTCCTGACAAAACTCTACCATCTGGTGAGCAAGATGTATGAGACAGGCGAAGTACCCTCAGACTTTAAGAAGAATATAATAATTCCAATCTCAAAGAAAGCAGGTGTTGACAGATGTGAAAATTACCGAACTATCAGTTTAATAAGTCACAGCTACAAAATACTAATGCGAATTCTTTACAGACGAATGGAAAAACTGGTAGAAGCCGACCTCGGGGAAGATCAGTTTGGATTCCATAGAAATATTGGAACACGTGAGGCAATACTGACCTTACGACTTATCTTAGAAGAAAGATTAAGGAAAGGCAAACCTACGTTTCTAGCATTTGTAGACTTAGAGAAAGCTTTTGACAATGTTGACTGGAATACTCTCTTTCAAATTCTAAAGGTGGCAGGGGTAAAATACAGGGAGCGAAAGGCTATTTACAATTTGTACAGAAACCAGATGGCAGTTATAAGAGTCGATGGGCATGAAAGGGAAGCAGTGGTTGGGAAGGGAGTGAGACAGGGTTGTAGCATCTCCCCAATGTTATTCAATCTGTATAATGAGCAAGCGGTAAAGGAAACAAAAGAAAAATTCGGTGTAGGTATTAAAATTCATGGAGAAGAAATAAAAACTTCGAGGTTCGCCGATGACATTGTAATTCTGTCAGAGACAGCAAAGGACTTGGAAGAGCAGTTGAACGGAATGGACAGTGTCTTGAAAGGAGGATATAAGATGAACACCAACAAAAGCAAAACGAGGATAATGGAATGTAGTCAAATTAAGTCGGGTGATGCTGAGGGAATTAGATTAGGAAATGAGACACTTAAAGTAGTAAAGGAGTTTTGCTATTTGGGGAGCAAAATAACTGATGATGGTCGAAGTAGGGAGGATATAAAATGTAGACTGGCAATGCCAAGGAAAGCGTTTCTGAAGAAGAGAAATTTGTTAACATCGAGTATAGATTTAAGTGTCAGGAAGTCGTTTCTGAAAGTATTTGTATGGAGTGTAGCCATGTATGGAAATGAAACATGGACAATAAATAGATTGGACAAGAAGAGAATAGAAGCTTTCGAGATGTGGTGCTACAGAAGAATGTTGAAGATTAGGTGGGTAGATCACGTAACAAATGAGGAGGTATGAATTTCAGTATTGATCTGAATGATACATTTTCCCATGGTAATGGCTGGTTAACCGTCGCTGTTGTACGAGGTGGTACAGGTGTACCCAATGTATCAGGATTGGAAAGTTTTGTAGACAGAGACATTATAGCTTACCGCACATATCATGTTGTTGAAAATGCAAATAAAGACTTTGGCAAATCATCATATATCTCACCCTCACCCTTCTCCTTGTATACACGTAATAGACGTAAGATATCTGTTAATGAAACTGTATTTATTTGGATTAAAGGTAAAGGTACTTGTGAATATGTAAAATTTCTTGGGGAGAAGAGAAGTTTGTGGCACAACTTGACTAGAAGAAGGGATCGGTTGGTAGGACATATCCTGAGGCATCAAGGGATCACAAATTTAGCATTGGAGGGCAGCGTGGAGGGAAAAAATCGTAGAGGGAGACCAAGATGAATACACTAAGCAGATTCAGAAGGATGTAGGTTGCAGTAGGTACTGGGAGATGAAGAAACTTGCTCAGGATAGGGTAGCATGGAGAGCTGCATCAAACCAGTCTCAGGACTGAAAACAACAACAACAACAACAACAACAACAACAACCACCACCATGTGGCCACCTCTCGGCTGGAGTTCCACCAGTGCCATAAACAGCCTGGTCAATCATATCATCCTGGGTCATGGACTTGCAGGGTCTCAGCTGTCGATGCGATTTTACATGCACCAATCAGCAGTGCAAGGCTTCATATGTGGACTCCCAGATCTTGGGATGTGGTGGTTCAGCCGGCTCCCAATCCTGAAGCATTGAAACTCAATAATCCCTCACTGGAAGAGATTCTCTGCATTGCCCACTCATTTGAAATTGCTCAGGCAACTAACGAGCGTCTCACGGCGCGGCTGCAAGTGGCGGCAATCGATGCGTCTCTGTGGGTTCTGCCCTTGCAATGTAGGTGTGGCCTGGCCAACAGATGCCATCGCCAACGGGATTCCTCCTTGTCTGACGCCTCTGTAGCATCAGAGCCTCCAGTCGCTCCTCGTCGCCAGTCGCACGGCCCACTTCCATCCCGCCCACAGTGCTTTATCGCACACTCTCGAGCTGATTGCCCCCACTGCTGGAAAACGTGCACGCGGTGTGGGAAGGAGGGCCACATCCGATCTGTTTGTTGTAGTTGCTTGACTTTCTCCTGTCCTGCCCCTACTGGACCTCAGGATACAGCACATGCTCTGCAATCGGTCATCCTCCTGGAGGACCCATCAGCACGGTAGCTATTCCTCATGCTCTGCCTTTTTACTGGGGATGTCAGTTTTCAGGTCGACACTGGGACCACCGTCTCCCTGATTAATATTGCAACATATGCCCGCATGGGCTCCCCTGCGTTGTCACCTCCCTCTCGGCATTTGGTTGCCTACAGCGACAGTTTCATTCCCCTTCATGGACAGTTCGTCATCCAGGCAACATACAAACAAGTTTCCCAGCTCCTTACTCTATTTGTTGTCGACATCTGTTGGCTTCGAATATTTTTGGCCTGGATGCATTTCAACTGTTTGGCTTTTCAATTTCCGATGAAGTTAAGGGTCATTCCCATGGCTGATCCTTTTCAGGACTTGGACGATCTGTGCTTGGCTTTTGCATCATTATTTGCACTGGATCTAGGGTGTGCTTCACGTTTTTAGGCACACATCAGACTTCAGCTGGATGCGCAGCCTTGCTTTTTCTGGGCCAGACCCATTCCAGTGGCCTTACGGCCAGCAGTGAAGCAGGAACTTGATCGACTCCAAGCTGCTGGCGTCCTAGAGCCTGTGACATATAGTGCTTGGGCGACACCATTCGAGGTTGTACGGGAACCCAATGGGTCCCTTCGGCTGTCTGGGGACTTCGGTGCTACTGTCAATGCTCAGTCCTTAGTAGACACTTACCCCATTCCCCGACAGGAAGACCTCGCCAAGCTTGCAGGGGGAAAGTACTTTTCTAAGATCGACCTGGCTGAGGCATACCACCAGTTACCCTTGGATGCCAATTCCCAGAACATCATGTTTATCAACACACCTTTCGGATTATACAAGTACAAGCACCTTCCATTTGGTGTCTCTTCGGTGCCGGCGATTTTCCAGCAGTCCTGGAGCAGCTTACGCAGCCTATCCCCGCCTGCATGAATTATCTGGATGCCATCTTGGTCACCGGGTGTTTCTGATAGGAACATTCACACAACCTCAGCAGCTTATTTCATGCTCTGCAATCTGCAGGTTTACACTATTGGTGGGACAAGTATTGTTTTCTTCACCTGGAAGTGGAATACTTAGGTCACTGGCTTAGCAAAGATGGCATTCATCCTTTGGATCACAAAGTCGCGGCCATTGAGGCCCTTCCTCGTCCCAAGGACTTATCTGAACTCTAGGTGTTTTTGGGCAAGATTACTTATCACTTTAAGTTCTTACCCCAAGCTGCCTCCATTGCTCATCGCCTCAATCACTTGAGTCACAAAGGGATGACTTTTGACTGGACTCCTGCCTGTGACCAGGCTTTTCTCTGTTTAAAGACAATGCTGAAGTCTGCCCCTTGCCTTACTCCTTTCTCTCTGGATCGCCCCTTGGTTGTGGCAGCTGATGCATCAGCATACGGCATTGGGGCAGTCCTCGCACATAGGAACACTGATGGCTCAGAATATCCCATCGCTTATGCATCTAAGACGTTAACCCCAGCACAATGGAACTACTCCCAGATTGAAAAGGAGGCCCTGGCGATAGTGTTCGCCATCCAAAAATTTCACATCTATCTCTTTGGGGCAAATTTCACCCTCCTGACGAACCATAAACACTTAGTTACACTTTTTGGACCCCACTCTCACCTTCCAGAGAGGACGGCTCAACGTCTCCAGCACTGGGCATTATTTTTATGGAATTACACTTACACGATCCGGTATAAGCCCACCGCCCACCATGCTAACGTGGACGCTTCGTCACGTCTCCCAGCAGGCCCTGTTCCTGTGTTTGACCAACTGGAGGTCCTCTGCTTTCACATTTATTCCACCCGCTGGGATTCAATGTACAGTCTGCCTCTTATGGCTGCTCACATTGCCATGGCTAAACACCGCGACCCTATCTTCAGGCAGGTTCTCCGCAATGTGGTCCACAGTTGGCCCTCCTATATTACTCGTCGGATGCGGACTGACTTCAACCTCTGCCACCACCTGTCCCACAGGCTCTCTGTGGTTGATGATGATCTTCTGTTGGCCACGGAGTTGGATGCCCATCAGGTGGTCATCCCTCCGGCTTTTCGACATCACGTGCTCAGTTGGTTACACCGCGGGCACTGGGGTATGTCCCGCATGAAAGTTTTGGCTTGCCAGCATGTGTATTGGCCCGGCATTGATGGTGATATTGACTGCCTGGTCCATGGGTGCACTGTGTGTGTGCGTCACCAGGCAAGGCCCCCCCCCCCCCCCCCCCCTGCCCCTCAGTCATTCGCACCCTGGTCTGTGCCTCACTGGTCCTGGGATCACATCCATCTTGATTGGTTGGTTGGTTGGTTGGTTTAGGGGTGGGCGAAGGGACCCAAACTATGAGGTCATCGGTCTTGTTCTTAATAAAACAATGCCACAATTGTGAGAATAAAACAGACGAAATATAGAACACAAAACGGAAAGAAAGGAAAAGCCACAAGAACGAAGAGAAGGCAATGAACACTAAAAGGAACAAATGAAGACAAGAAAACAGAGAGATTCTAGAAACAGAAGAGAGTAAAACATGAGAGGAGATTACAGTGGCAGGAGTAGATTACAGTGGCTGGCCAACCATGAGAATAAAAAGGGAAAGCCAGCCACTCTGAAACACCCTAAAAGCACTAGGGTGGAGGACACAGAGGGGCAAAGGACATGCGCTAAAACCCACATAGAATTATAAAACCCACTCTCATGGATAAAATGTAAAACTAATGCTGCTGTGGAGGCACTGTCACCCAACACCGAAGGCAGGGTGCAGGGGAAGTTAAAAGTCTGCCGCAGAGCAGGTGAAAGTGGGCAGTCCAGCAAGAGGTGGACGACTGTCATTTGGGAGCCACAGCGACACTGAGGTGGGTCCTTGTGACTGAATAGTTAACCATGCATTAGCCACGTATGGCCAATGCGGAGCTGCAGAGGACAACTGATTCCCTGCAAGAGGCCTGCATTGAAGACTTCCACACATTCATAGTCTCCTTAATGACATGCAGTTTGTTGTCCGTCTCCCAAAGTCGTAAAAACCCTGTGGTGTAAGACAGAACACGTCAGCTTCGGAGATGCCTCTCTCCAGAAGCGGTTTCTGCGTCGCTTGTTTGGCCAGCCTGTCGGCAAGTTGGTTGCCGGGGATTCCGGCGTGTCCTGGGGTTCACACAAACACCACGGAACGGCAGGACTGTTTCCAGGGCATAGATGGACCCCTGAATGGACGCTACCACAGGGTGGCGAGGGTACCACTGGTTGATAGCTCGTAGGCTGATCAATGAGTCAGTACACAGGAGAAATGACTCGCCAGAACTGTTGTAGCGGCAGCTTAAGACGATGTCATACGCACAGGATGCAGGCGTTCAAATTTTCTCTTAGCCTCAGTGTAGGTCAGTCTGTCCAGGGTCTTGTACTTAATGATTTTCCTTTGTTTCTGGAGAATCCTGCAGTCAGGCGAGCAAGGCGAATGGTGCTCTCCGCAATTGACACAGATGGGAGGCGGGGCACATGGAGTACTGGGATGTGATGGGCATCCACAATCTCGGCCTGTGACACTGGAAGTACAGCGGGAAGACATATGGCCGAACTTCCAGCACAGAAAGCACCGCATCGGGGGAGGGATATAGGGCTTTACATCACACGGTAGACCATCACCTTGACCTTCTCGGACAATGTATCACCCTCAAAGGCCAAGATGAAGGCACCAGTGGCAACCTGATTATCCTTCAGACCCCGGTGGACACGCCGGATGAAATGTACACCTCGCCGCTCTCAATTGGCACACAGATCATCGTCAGACTGCAAAAGAAGGTGTCTGTGAAATATGATATCCTGGACCATATTTAAGCTCTTATGAGGTGTGATGGTTACAGAAACATCCCCCAGCTTGTTACATGGGAGTAACTCCAGTGACTGGGCAGAGGATGCTGTTTCGATCAAGACTGACCCAGATCTCACTTTGGACAAGCCCTCCACCTCCCCGAACTTGTCCTCTAAATGCTCAACAAAAAACTGAGGCTTCATCGTCATGAAAGATTCCCCATCAGCTCTCGAACATACAAGGTACCGGGGCAAATAAGATTTGCTGCCATCCTTAGCCTGACGTTCCTCCCATGGTGTGCCAGGGAGAGGAATGATTTGGAGTCGTACTTCTGTGCGTTGAATTGAACTCGTGATCACTTAGAGACTGCTGGTGTTTCCCCCACCAGCAAGAGATGATGCACTATGCTTTATCGCGTGTCATCTGTCCTGATGCCACCCACTCCAACCAGGGGCCCTCCCCATGGGTGCCACCCAGCCGCAGCAAAGGCCACCTGGCACGATGGCTATTGTCGGGAGTCCCGATGCCCCAGGGGGATGGGCATCTACCCCTTGGCATACGTGGGGAGTTAACGGTGTAGGCATCAGCAGAGTAATCCCTGTGTGGTCAGGGGGCTACAATGAACAGGGTACATGGCGGCCCCACCACAACGGACTGGCTACCGTGCTGGATATCAGACGCAAAGAAGTCCATGGTCATCGTCGATGCAGAAACCGACACTGCATAGTGCATGGTGGAAAACGCACCTAGGAAGGTGTCCTCACCCAAGAGGTGGAGAATGGGCAGGACTGCAATGTGACGATGAGAAAGTGGGCTAAAGATCTCAATGCACGATGGACACGATGCACTTTGTAAGGCGCCCTTCCCCAATTGGCTTGCTCTGAACATTTTGAAGGATGGAGGTCAAACCCTACAGGGACCATCACATAAAGGCTGAAATGTATGAAACTCCATTTAGTTGCCTCGTACGACAGGCAGGAATACCTAGGACCTATTCTAACCCACGGACCCGCAGGGGGGGGGGGGGGGGGGGGGGGGGGGAGGGGGGGGGGGGCATCCATCTCGATTTTGCGGGCCCATTTTTGGGGTCCATTTGGTTACTTCTCGTTGATGCCTACACCAAATATCCATATGTCGTCCGAATGGCATACACCACCGCAGAGGCCACACTCATGGCCCTGGCAGGTCCTCGCCACTGAGGGCCTGCCTTGCACATTGGTCTCCGATAATGGCCCCCAATTTACGGCATCCTCCTTCCACAACTTCTGTCAGACCAATGGTATCAAACATATCCGTAGCCCACCTTTCCACCCTTCCTCCAATGATGCAGCGGAGAGGCTTGTCCACACATTTAAACAACAGTTGACAAAGGTGGTCAGAACACATCAGCCCTAACCCTGTTCTTGAGCACATATCGCACCGTGCCAATTGACAGACATAGTCCGGTGGAGCTCCTCCTTGGGTGACAGCCGCAGACCCTGCTTCATTTGCCGATGCCATCACCCTCCCATCCCCGCTCCTGGCCCTCTCAGCGTTACGGACCCAGCACTGCCGTGTGGGCCGGCACACACGGGAGCAAGGCGGGTTGGACGCCCACCATGGTAATTGCGGCCCATGGGCAGTGTGTGATGTCAGTGCAGACATCAAAAGGGTTGGGGCACTGCCATCATAACCAGCTCACCCCACGTACCCCTGCGGGACTCCCGCCACCGCCACCGCCACCGCCACCGCCTACACTACCTCCTTCTGCTACAGATGTAGTCCTTGAGTTGCCGCCACTGCCCCAGGTTGCTGCCTCCCCACGAGCCTGCTGCCTGCCCTTCCTGCCTCCAGGTGCAGTGGAGGCTCCCTCCGACGGCCTGGCCCCTGGGTCAGCTGTCCCTTCCTCCCTGACAATGGCAGTTGACGAGTCCAGGTCTTCTCCAATCTGCCGACCACCGCGGCACCATCCGGGGCGTTTTTGCCCCTGTGCGCAAGTTTCAGGGGGGAGGGATCTGGCACCAAGCACCACAGGTTTTGAATCCGTGCCAGACAGCTTGGAACTCAATGACCACTAGAGGTCTCTGCACCAGCCATGCCGTAGGCTGTGGCTGCACGTGCTCCTCTACTTTTCTAATTAGAGTAAGAGCGCAAATGTTGTACTGCCAACCTCAATATACTTAGTGATACGCTTTTCAAATGACCATACATGGGACAGAAGCACAGGCGTTTATGATGCGGTCAACCACGTCTTCATGGCCTGTTGGCACTTGGTGGAACACAACATCTTTTAAATATCCTACAGACGGAAATCCATGAAATTCCATTATTGTTATAACTGCAAGGTACATTCGGAGGAAATACGAAAGCGTCCGATCCCACCCGTCTGCTTTGACCCATGACGTCACAAATATGGCGGAAACAAAAACAAACACACACACACTTTCCACAAGAAGCCTAATGACACTAACGGGACAAGTGCGGGAAATGGGGTGTTTTGGGTGGGGGGCAAACTAAATATAAACAAATTTAGATGCCTTGCGTAGCTACAACGTGTAACTGAAGACAGCCATGCATGAATACGCACCCACCTCCCCAGGGATCGTAACCCCTGCAACCCCAACCCATAGAAGATAAAGATGCCTCAGTAGCTGATTAGTGTTTTCTGTCTTTTTTAAAAAAAAAATCTCACGGGATAGAACGAACAGAACAGAAAGATAAATATAATAAACTAAAACAGAAATTCGAGGAAACAGATAATTAAAATAAGTAATAAGTGTTTTTAAATTAAAAAAAAAATTATCTCACGAGATAGAACGAACAGATCAGAAAAGTAAATAAAATAAGATAAAACGGAACTGGAGACAGCCACACTCAAACCAAACTCCGCGTCGTCATGACATCACACACGACAACACCCTTACGTCATGGGTCAAAGCCGACGCGTTGGATTGGACGCTTCTGTCGACCCGATTCGGAAAATAGGTTGCTTGCAGGCAATTTTCAGCAGTTGATAAATGTTTCAGAAAGCTTGTGACACTGAACTGCATTAACTGGATTTCATTAACACTACTAATAAAATCCAGTAAATGCAGTTCAGTGCCACGAGTTTTTTGAAACACTCAGAAAACTTACATTAGTTGATGAACAAGTCTGCAACAAATACTTTGAGGTACCTTATGTACATCTTATATATCGTAGACAAATTACAAAAAAACCAATGGTGAGTCACTATGTGAATTTTACAGAATTTTGCTATTTGGGCAGAAAAGATAGCTGATGAAGGTAGAAGTAGGGTCATTCCATGTCAAGTCACCCAGGCCTTGACACCAACCATGTCAGATTTTGATGAAACTTGGTACAATTACTTCTTTTATCATCCTGAAAGCACTTGTAAAATTTTTTTGCTCTATCTCTTATAGTTTTTTTTTTATAAATTTTTAAAGTTTTTAGATTTGGCGTTGTTTCAGCAGTCGGAAATCGTAACTTAAATGTGTCCTCACAACTAAAAAAATTTGTATGTTAAAGAATACTCAAGATACCAGTATGAAATTTTGGAATAAGTTTGTGTATTATATCTAAATGTTAAAAAAATTACCATAAAGATATATTAAAATCTTCCAAATGAAAAAAATTACAATTAGTTGTTGGGTTTTTTTTTTTGTTTAGTTTTACAAAAACTGCAATATCTAGAGTCTCAGACCTGATAGAAAGCTCAAATTTGTTTTAAAATACTCTTAATTGTATAGGCTATTAGAGAAAAGAAAAATTATGTTGGCTTTTTAACCTGTTCAATAGTTATCTAATTTTTTAAATAATATTAATTATATTTTAAAAATATAATTAATATTATTTAAAAAATTTAAAAGAGCAGTTAGATGTATGGGAGGCAACGGCAGCACAATATGGAATGCATTTCTCTGCAAAGAAAAGTGAAATAATTGTCACAACAAGGAAGAAGAATAGGCCAAATGTGGATATAACTTGTGGAGGGGAAAAACTACAAGTGGTAGAGAACTTCAAGTACCTGGGAAGCATGATTGAAAGTAAGGGGGGAAATGCAATGGAAATAAATGAAAGGTGCAGAAAAGCAGGGCAGTTCTACAAATGCATTAGGGGGCTTATTTGGAGCAAGGAGGTGCCACAGAAATCCAAGGGAATTATATACCGAAGCTACTTTGTCCCCGTATTGGCATACGGAAGTGAGACATGGGTAAAGCACAAAAGCGACAAAGGTAGAATACAGGCTAGTGAAATGAAGTTCCAGAGGAGCAGGTTGAGTGTAACAAGACGAGACAGATTGCGAAATGTGTATGTGAAGGAAAGACTAAAGGAGGAACCAGTAAAGGACAGGATAGAAAAATCGAGACAGCAGTGGTATGGACACATGAAGAGAATATATGAGGATAGAATTCCAAAGAGGATGTATGATCTGCAACTGGAGGGAAAGAGGCCCAGAGGAAGACCAAGAGATATATGGGTGAAGGGAGTGAAGGAATGTGTGACGAGAAGAGGAGAGAACTGGACGAAGGTGGAAGGGGGGAATGGTGGAAAGACAGAACACGATGGAGAGGCTTGTGTTCCCGACAGACCCAGCCAGTGGCTGGAAACTGTCCAAGATGATGATGATGATGATATTTTAAAAATAAAAAGTACCAAGCGACTTAGACACCAAAAATAAGTTTTTGTCTTCTTGGAGTAACAATGTATGCTTGGATTTTGTTTTGTTATTCCTGTGTTTTGAAGTAAAAAATTATTACAGTGTTAAATAGTGCTTGGATAGTATTTTATTAAATTTATTCGAACTTTCAGTAAGTACTGTTACTTAGTTACAGAGATTCTTTTCCAATATCCTATAAAAGTAACCAGAACAGTAATCAGACCAAAAGTGAAATCAGTATGTCAGATATTCAAACCTGTAGCGTAGGGTTATTTAAAAAATCTGTTTCCAAACAACCTACACACCTTCAAAAAAGTTACAACCGGTACCTGAATTGAGTGAGGAAGAAAAAAATTTGATCCACTTACGTTTTAAATGTTTTTGAAAAGTATCAAACAACATGTGTAGACCCACTTTAAAAAAAAGCCCATCAAAAGTCGTTGAGAAGTGTAGGCTTGGATCTTTCTAAACAATTACTGACAAAAAATAGTAGCATAAAACCTAGACAAAAGCTTTGCTCAACATGCTGTAACTTTTGTGAGGAAAAATTAAGAGTTGAAGTCAATGAAAGTGAAACAGATGATGAAGTCATGGTTGAATTAGAATCATTGGAATCCAGAAATGAATCCCTCGTACAAACAAACATTGCTCTTGATAATTTAGGTTTAACACCGATAAAGCTTCATGGCTTGTCAGAACGAAGTAAAGAGTCTTATTTTAAAAGGAAGGTTAGTAGTATTGAAAAGACTGCAAAAAAGGCGGTTTCAAAAGCATTAAAATATGATGCACCAAGTTCTGATGATGACGAAGAAGATACAAGTGTGGTTGAGAAAGCAAAGGATTTTGATGTAATGATTTCTCTCATGAAAGAGAATATGTCATCTGTTGGAGGTCTAGAAAAATCCAGATTCTGACCTTGGCTCCAGATTCTTGGAGTCGAAATAAAGTGATGAAAGAATTTAATGTAAGTGAGTACATGGTGCGACAAGCTAGAAAGCTAAAATCTGAAAAGGGTATTCTGGAAACTCCTGGTCCAAAAAAAGGTAAAACTCTTTCTGAAAATACAGTAAGACTTGTAACAGATTTTTATGAAAAGGATGAAAGTTCCAGAGTGCTACCTGGAACAAAAGACAAAGTAAGTGTTCAAAAAAAATGTGTACATGCAAAAAAGACTCATTTTGTGTAACTTGAGAGAACTCTATTATTCTTTCAAATGGGATAATCCCGAGGTAGAAGTAGGATTTTAAAAATTTTGTTTCTTGAGACCTAAATGGTGTATCCTTGCTGGTGCTGCAGGCACACACCTGTATGTGCATGCAGTATCCACCAGAATGTTAAACTATTATTGGATGCTGTGAAAATTGAAGAATCTTATAAAGACCTAATTAAGATGCTTGTGTGCAACACGGAAAACCAAAACTGCATGCATCATTGCGACAGCTGTCCTGCAAATGCTGCACTAACTGAGTACTTAACTGAAAAACTAAGTGAAGATTATGATTTAGAAGAAGAAATTGTAATCAGTCAGTGGGTTAACACAGACAGGGCAGAAATGATCAAACAGTCTATCAGTGTTGAAGACTACATTTCTTTATTGGTTAGGTCATTGGAAAAGGTCACCCCGCACTCGTTTATAGCAAAATCCCAATCAGCAGCCTTTAAAAGATTCAAAGAAGACCCACCACCCAAAACAGCAATTATTGTGATGGATTTCAGTGAAAATTATTCCTTTGTTATACAAAATGAGATCCAAAGTTACCACTGGAATAGAGGTGGTTGTACTCTACACCCAGTTGGAATTTTCCTAGGATATGAGGAAAACAATGTTTTTGGTTCCAACCACTGTTTTATTAGTGATGACCAAGAACATGACACTGGTTTTGTTAACTTTGTACAAAAAGAAATTACAAAGTGGCTGTCATTACATCATACTGACATTGACTCAGTTCACTACTTTACAGATGGTTGTGCTGGGCAGTACAAAAATAGAAACAGTTTTAAAAATTTGACTGAACACTTGGGAGACTTTAATTTGAAGGCCCAACACTCTTTTTTTGCAACAAGTCATTGGAAGTCAATTTGTGATGGCCTAGGAGGAACTATTAAAAGAATTTTAAGGAAAGCCAGTATACAGCTTTCGGATGAAGAACAAATAATGACAGCAATCGATGTGTTCAAGTTTTGTGAAAAAAATATTGAAAACATTCATTTTCACTTTATTGACAAAAAAGAAGCTGATTTGCTACGGTTAAAACTAGAAAAACGTTTTTTCAGCAACCCGATCCATTCCTGGAACAAGAAGTCTTCATAACTTCAAACCACTTCCAACAAACAACCTTGAAATTAGAAGGACTACAGATAGTGTAAAACCCTCCTTAGTCTTTTCTTTCCATTCTTCTTCTGATTGGGTTCGTGTTGAACCATGCAAATCATGATGGTAACTGGTACTTTGGACAGGTAAAAACAATATTCAATGATGAAGAAGATGCAGAAATTCTATTTCTACATCCTTCAGGACCAGCTGCATCATTTTATTGGCGTGAAAGAGAAGATTCTTGCATAGTGCCTTTGGAGCACATAGTCTCTGTAGTAGACGCACCTCAATCAAGCGGCACTGGAAGAATGTATTACTTCAAAAAAGACTGTATCAAAAGAACTGAAAGCTCTTGGATGAAGTGGAAAAACAGTTTGAATCAGCATTAATGTTCATTAAAAAGACAAAATTACTCAAAAAATTCAATGTTTCAAGCAATCAGTTGGGTTATACATAAGTGTTGTAAGAACACTATCTTTGTACATAATTCTAATGTAATCTACTATAATTAATAAACATGTTAAAAAGCCATCATTATTTTATCAAGTAGCCTATATGTTTAAGAGTAAATTTAAAAAAAAATTGAGCATTCTATCAGGTCTGAGACTCTAGATATTGCAATTCTTATAAAACAAAACATCCGTTAAAAAAAATATATATATCATAGAAAATATTAATATATTTTAATAGTATCATTTTTATCTTCAAATATGTATAATAAATAAACTTGCTGCAAAAATTCATGATGTTATCTAAAAGAGTTTTTAAGATAAGCAATTTTAAAGTTTCGAATACAAATTAAATTTACCATTTCCGAAGGTTCGGAAAACGCAAAACATAAAAACTTTAAAAATTTATAAAAAAAAAAGCTATAAGAGATCCAGCAACAAAAATTGCAGGTGTTGTCAGGATGGTATTAGAACCATTTGAGCCAACTTTCATGAAAATCTAAGGAGGTGGGTGTAAAATTTATTTTTTATTGGGTGATTTGATATGTAATGACCCAGTAGAGAGGATATCAAATACAGACCGGCAACAGCAACAAAAGGATTTCTCAAAATGAGAAATATCTTCACATCAAGCATATACATATGTGTGTTAGAAAGTCTTTTCTGGATGTATCTGACTGCTGTGTAGCTTTGAATGGAAGTGAAATTTGGATGATAAAAAGTTCAGACACGAAGAGAATAGGAGCTTTTGAAATGGGCTTCAATATAATAATGTTGAAGATTAAATAAGTACATCAGGTATCAGTACCTAATGAGGCTAAAGAAATTTACTGCACAACTTGACTAAATGAAGGAATTAGTTATATGGTTGAATCTCTCTCAGGATATGGTAAGGGAATGACGATGTACAAAATGGCACAGAAAATTAAGGGGCAGGAAGAAAATAAAAATTCATGTGACAAGCATTGTAATTTTTGATGGATGTAACTTAGTGATAGGTTTGTTTGGAGTTTTTTTTTCTGTCTTCCACAGCATAACAACGTTTCGACAGCAAACGTGAAAAATTATCACCCTGGCAAAAAGCAGACAGAAGCAATGATTCTTCTTAATATTGTCACATATAGTGTACATGCTAAATGTAAGTCAAATTTAAACTATATACCTGGAATAGATTTTTTATATACCTTTTTAAACAAATTGGGCTGTGTGGATGATTTATTACCAACAGCTCAGAAAGATTTATAAGAATTCTGCTGCTTCATTTTCAGTAGTTCACTAATGGGAATTTTCATTCAACATGGTCATCCTTCTCTTGAAGATGATCCACAAGGAGGACATCACATAACGGACGTCCAAAAACCACAAACACAGGTATACACAAATTCAGGGTGCGCAATGTCTGGATCATTTTAACAAGAATCCAAATGATTTTACACAAATTTCTTATAGTGAATTAGACAGGGAGTATAAATTAAAAAGCAGTGAATGCAGTACAGGTTGTGATGGAACCAAAGAGGATCTTGTTTGCCAGAAGGGTTAAAGCCACTATCTCCTGGGATCCAAAAGTTATAAATCTAATGGGTTAGCCTGCAACAAGTAAAACTATAAATGGAAAATATTATGCTATTCTTCTGGACTAATTGAATTTTTTGGGAATGGAAGAGAGGAGAGAATGTGAGGTTTGGATTGCAAAATGGGGGAAAAAGTCAAGGATTTAGAGTAGGCTACAGACTGTTGCAACATGAAGTCTTTCAGCAGCACCAGTATCCCCTTCCACTTCCACAGATTCGAGTACTGTAGGGAGGTGGTGGCAACCACAGATGGTTATTTCCCGAATCTTCCAGATTCACATTTCATGTATGGTATCCATTCACTGGGCAAACTGATTTGTTGGTGCACTAAATGAATAGTTCCTACTTCATGAAGTAATCTCCCTACAAGAATGTGTACAGATCATAATAGCAAAACTAAGGTCACACAATAGGTTCCTACAATGTTGAAGCTCTAAGCAGTTAAATGTAAACACCCAAAACTGCAACCAGTCACTTTTTTGAAATGGTTATTTGTTCATTACATGAACCAATTTTCAAACCTTTTCAGGCTCATCTTCAGATGGTTTTCCAGAAGTTACATAGCTGTTTCAAGCATAGTGCTGTGTGCTGGCTCAGAGACAAGAAGACAGAACATGCTTTGTTGCATTGCCATGAGTACTGTTCATCTGTTGGTTTGGATCCAAAATTTAGTTTTGCACTTACTGTGATATTATGGGCATCTTTTCTGTTAGATCCAAATAGTCAGATAAACAATACTCACTAACAACAAAAGCCGTCCATAATGTCACTGTAAGTACACAACTAAATTTTGAATCCAAATTCACAAACAGTACTCCTGGTGATGCAATAAAACATGTTCCATCCTCTTGTCAATGAGCCATCATTCAGAATCTGCTTGAAATAGCTATGGGACTTCTGGAAAACTGTCTGAAGATGGGCCTGAAAAGGTTCCAAAACTGGTTCATGGAAAAATAAATAACTATTTCAAAAAAGTGACTGCTTGTAGTTTTTTATATTTACAGTTAATAAACTGTCTAAAACATATCTGTTATGAATAATCTTAATCTGTATGTGATTAGCCTATTTAGCAAGTTGCAGCAGCTGGGGCATTGCACAAATCAGACTTACAATTTTTGTGGATTAAAAGTTGTTGTATGAGGAAAACTGACAATCAACAATTTTTTTTCCGTAGAGCACAGGTGGTTGAATCCTAACAATCTAGAAAACATAGATGAAATTCAAAAACCAATACAGCAGCTGGCCTGTGAGAAAAAATCCCCTTTTTCAAGTAATATCTGAAGACATCTGTGAACCACACCATCTTCTAGGTTCCGCCAAGAACACTCATTTAGGAGCTACAACACAGTGTATGGATACCGTATAGAGGCATTAATACAATACGTAAATTTTGCATTATTCTCTCCTTATAGGCCAACCATATGGAATAATGTGAACAACTGTGTACAAGTCTACCTTATGATTATGGCACACACTCATTCCGAAACAAAGACTGCTTGTAATTCAATCAGCAGAGATATAGCCTATTTTTGCATCTGCCAAAAATTGGAAATAGTGTTGAAAGGCAAAATACAAAATATTTTAGTAGCTAAATGTGGGTTGAGTGGGGGGGGGGGGGGGGGGACGGAAGGGTAGCTCAGCTGGAATATATTGTTAATCTCAAATAAAACAAGCTATCTATAGTAAAAATCTTACCTGACAGTGCGTATAGGTTGATCTTTCAAAGTTAAACAATATTGACCATATTACACAGAAGATAAAACTTGTCAACGGCAAGGAAACAGTAACCCAAGCCACTTTACCGAATGGTATTGATAGTGTATATCCTTTTTTCTTATGATGCAAAGGTAAATAGTCTTGACCAAGCGTTATCGTCGTAGACATATCTACGGTTTTTTATTTCGTCACTGTGAACAGGACGCCCTTTTCTAGGAGTTAGTTCATGTTGCAGAATTATGTGGTCGTGAAATACATAGTGAGGCGTGAACTGTATAGCGCTCTGCCTGCCTTTGTACTGAAATATGCAAACCATTAGACCATCACTGAATGTCACATTTTGGTGGAATATTCTGCTGCTGACTTGGAATTATCTGTCAATCTCTGTGACCTGCAGAGCACCAACTACTAAACAGCTGTCGCCTATTCTCACAACCACTTGACGTACCTACAAAACACGCACGCATTGCGACATGCTACTGTTCCCCAATCTTGGTTGTTTATCATATATCCCGGCACTGCGCTACTGTGGCGCGTTAACTATTATGTAATCTTTGGGTATAAACAATGTCGCTGTGCCTGTAAGCTTGCAGTTAGGTAGTGCAGTTTGCGTAGAATGCTAGTTGCTGTGCCATAGAAACAAACAAAATGTAAGTAACTTAAAGCTGATCGAAATACTGATCACTTGTTAATGTTTTTGTTTCATTATACTAAGGAATGAATCGTGAAGCAGAGCATATCATCTGAACCAAGCGCTGAATGGACTAAGAATAGTGCCACGGTAAACAAATACGTTCGCACTCCATTTCAAACGAAAATTAGAGTAGGCAATCATTGTATGGACAGGTCCGTATAATTAGATTTGGTTTCTCAAACTGAAGTCGAAAAACATGTTAATTGACTTTGTTGCTAGCGACGTAGGAACGCTGTAGGTGTTCTGTCAGTCTGTCGCGGCATCGTGAGGATTGCGGGAAGAGTGAAGATTCCTCTGATCATACTTATTAGTGTGTTGGCTGTTAATACTGTAACAGGGCGTAATTTTTGAACGCGTGGAATAATGCCATAGTATCCTTTCTTAATTGGCTAGATGCATTGTTAATGAACGTGTCGGTAATTTCCTTCTGTTCCTTTCATCTAATTTCTTTTTTTTATTTTAGTATATCGCAGCTGTTTTCAGTATTTTCCCTGAAAGGTTTTAAATGTTGCAATGTTGTTGTTTTCAACATTTTGATATCAGCCTTCATCAAATTCTGGCAAGAAAGAAAAATAAATATCATCCGTACCCATATCCTTTTGGAATTTCTCAGCAAGATAAGATTTTCAAAAATGATTTTCTTCAATATTCAGATTAAGCACTCTTCTGACATGTAGCACAATTGTGCGTTAGATGGAATAAGTAGCTGGTTAATAATTGATCATCTTTAGCTGTAAATAAATTCTCTGAATTAGCCTAGTTGTGAAAGCGAAGTGCCTACATTTCCCAGTTTGAAACGTAAAGACGAAGAGGAAATTTACAGAGAGAAGTACTGTAAATGAGAAACATTTTTAAGCGACATCGCCAATGGAAAAAAAGTTGACATTACCATCATTATATTAATATCGAATAAATGCCTGACTACATAGTAGATATTGTCATATCGGTCATCAAAGATTCCATGTCTGAGATGTTAAAGCAATTGATTTTTACCCTTTTTGTCTTGGGCACTATATTTTTAACTTACAAATTTCAAAAGTTTTATCTATGCAATTATTATTGAGTTGGAACTGCTGTTGTAAATTGTTTCTAACACAGTTGCATCCATTCATGCTGAAATTGGAAGGTGAATGTTCATCAGATGATCAAAGTTGAAATTATAGATATTTTATGAATGGTAATAATGCAAATTTTTAGTTGCATTATCAGTCCAACTACAGTAGGTTAGTTACTTTGTGTCCATCACACCTGCAATAAATCATTTAAAAAATTTTTACTGCTTCTTTACAGAGTTTCTCATTTTAGGGTGATGAAAGTTTTGTACTTTACCAACTAAACAAGATTTTTATAAAATTTATTTCATAAAGCAGATATAAGGATTCAGGAAATGTTATCAGAATAGTCTGTCATCAAAAAAATGAGCTGGCGGTCACATTCAGTCTGGAACACAGATTTAAATCTGAAAGAAGATAATCTTGATAAATAATAGTGTATAAAATCATAAACTCTGTGTATAAAACAAATGGAGACATAGGATATGAGGTAGAAAGGGATCATATATATCAGGACTGACAGAGACCAAATGGCTAAATCTGTCAGTTACTTCTTACTGGTAAAAATCTACATAAGAAATCTCAGAAGTAGAAATATGTGTGGAAAGTGAAATGCGGTGAAATACTTAGAAGCCCAGATCCAATTAAGAGTACTTTCACCCAGTTGAGTTTTATTTTTTTCTGTTTATTTCCCTGCTTGTTCCCAAAGGAAATTAACTGTTAGTTCTGTAAATATAATTTTGTGTTTCATTTCGATTTTGACAGCCATGCTTTTGTTGTTCCTATTTTGGCAACTTGCAGCGAGACGTTCCCCCTTTTTGAATTATTTGGGGAATATTTTAATTCCTGTACCAGATGAATTACGCCGTCAAAAGTGGGAATCGCAGTAGATTTAGTTGAACTCTCCAGTTTGTGATATGAAAAAAAGAATATTACCTATGACAGCAGTTTGCATGGTGTGATTTATTTATCCAAACCAGTCACTTATTTTGTAATTGTGGATTTTTTTCTTTTGTGATAAGTTATGTTTAGTGAACCATAAACACAAGACCATAAAAAGACTCTCATTTATTAAGTACACAGAACATTGCTTCACTTGCATAGAGATGAAATTCTATAAGCATCCAATTGCTTCCCAAAAAGAATAGCTTTGCATGCTGCAAGACAGATTGCATATAGTGATGATTAAATAACTCATCTACAGTTAAAGTTGTAAATATCGAAGCCCATTCTACTGGTGTGTCACATAAACAGAGCACACTAATAATTTTTAAAATGTTTTTGTTGTCACCTCATTATACTGTTGCATTTCTACATGGTATATTTTTAGATGTTAATACATTATAAAGATTTGAAGAAAAGAAGACAAAATATGTACACTACCACAGAAATTTGATTTTTGTTATTAGTTAAATGTTTCCCTTCTATTCACTGTTGTTCTCAATAATTAACTTGCTTTGTGGCATTTATTACAGATAAGTACTGTTTTAAATGAGGGAGTAATATTAGATTTTTCTCCTTCCTTTCAGGCTCTCGCTAAATATTCTACAAGTTATTGATACATTATCTTAGTGTGCTTCATTGAGAAACATGGTTTGGAGAGAAACAGAATAGGCTCGAGTGCAACTACTATCTTACAGAACCATGTCTGCAGTGCTCAGCAACACATGCCAGCAAACAAAAGAAAGTTCAAAAAGAAATGAAATTGCACGTCGGCGATGGAAGATACTTGCACGTGCCCTTCAAAGAAGTAGTGAGGGCGAGACAAATGAAGATGAAGATGTATCTGTTCGACGCTTCACCTCATTTCATCTTTTCGCAATGAAATTGTTACCATCTTATAATAATTCCACTAGCTCTGTGGCATCATGGTCAGAGTACTCTGTAGTCGTTGCACGTGAAAAATATTCCATATTTATTCGCCACCCCTTTCCAAATTTCACAGCCACAGAACTGATGGGATTCAATAATACAGGAAATATTTGTATTTGGCCTTCAGAAGAAGTACTAGCATTCTACGCACTGTGTAACTTACAACAGTTTGCTGGGAAAACAATTCTTGAACTAGGGGGTGGCAGCACTTGTCTTGCTGGTCTTTTCCTTGCTAAATATTCATCAGCTTTCAAGATACATCTTACTGATGGAAATGAATCTGCCATGAAAAATGTTCAGTATATTGTTGATCGTAACTTTCCACAGGGAAATGACAGACTTGTATGTTCTGTATTAGAATGGGGAAGCTTTTGGAGGCTAGCTGTTAATCAGCATATTAAGCCTTATGACATAATACTGTCTGCTGATTGTTTGTTCTTTGATGAAGCAAGAAATGATTTAGTAGAGACTATATGGACAGTCTTGAGTGAAAATGGGACAGCTTTTGTAATGGCACCGCAGAGGGGTGATACATTTGACAAGTTTAGACAAGAGGCAAAGGCAAGGGGGTTTATATGTTCAAGCAAAAAGCATTACAGTGATCATGTTTGGAACAGACACTTACAGGTCAAACAAAACTGTGATTATGATGAAAATATCCATTATCCACTGCTACTTATTTTGAAAAAGTCTATGCCAGCAGAAATTGGAGACCAATTCAACCTCTAGGGATTATATCTTGCCTTTACAGAAATTAATGAAATGTATTAAAAAGTTACAAAATTTCAGAAGTAATTATATTTGATCATTTTACTGAACTATGGTGCCATAATGAAACTTTGAAAGAGATATCAGTATTTTCACATTGTTGTTTTGTAAATGATGAAAGTTAATCTAGTCATACTACAATTGAGTAGAATTGATGTCAAGTATACTGTTGTAAATTTATTGGAGTGTTTGGAATTTTATATCCAAGGATCAGAAACGTTTGTGCCATTGTGTAAAAGACTGAAAAAATTTGTGAACTTAGTTTTATTATTTTATTGAGGATTATTTATTTGAAACAGAGCACTTTATAATATTTGCAAATCAACTGGTACGATGATTCACAAATTTTCAGTAACTTAAAGCGTACAAAAGAGGACTTTTGAGTACTGTATATCTTTGTGTTCCTGTTGTGTACGTATACTTTTTTATGTAACAGGTGGAATGTTTGATTCTGATGATTGTATTGAGTGTGTCATTCCTATCCAGTGAGCAAATTGCCTGTCTTTTTGACATATGTAATAACACTTACCGCTCTTTCATTCCTATTCTTTCCATTGTGCGGGATGGGCTCGAATGATTGTATGAATACTTGCCGTAAATTATAGATTCTGTGTCAAGTTGTGAAAGATATTACTTGACAGTCACATCCAGTACATACTTAACTATTTTGAAAAAGCTTTAAGTATCTGTACTTCTGTAGCCTAGATGTAATAGACAGATGGTGTCTTGCAACTGCAGTGATTTTTTTCATTATTTCCTTGTTCTTACCTGCCAGTGCACACCGTATTTTATGTTGTAACTCTATTTTAAGATGAATATATGAAATAGTGTGTGTTTTAAACTGTATCAGTGAGAAACCATTCAGTACCTATGTCACTGCAGTTGCTAGATGCATCTTTCTTTTATGTTTCAGTTATTTCCTAACATTCCTCTTTTTACCTTTTCTACATATCTATTTTTTATTGTTTTAATGTAATGAAGAAAATTTAATGTAGTGTTGGAAGTTTACACCTGGATGCAATTTCAAAATTCTTGTTCATAAAAATATTTGAAAATGTTGTTAACCTGGAGGCTAGAAAATGGAGAGTGTATGGCATGAGGAAACTTACTCATAGATGTTCACAAGGACAGTCTCTCTAATGAAACAGGTTAAACACAGGCATTTTGAAGCACGAGTGCTGTACTGACTGATAGGATTGGTCGGAATATTGTTGGTACCAGTCTTTACACACACACACACACACACACACACACACACACACACACACACACACACACACACATGTATTTTGATTTCTGTATGGTATTAATGCACTCTTCATTGTTCTGGACCATCAGGTTTTTTCTGTATCCCATCCAGTTAGTTTTCATTTACTTCCTTCCAGAAATCACAAAATATCTTTTACTTGAAAATTATGTTTGTTCAGTGATTTCCTTTCATTCTCCTTGAGAAATGTCAGAGGTATTAGTACAGCATTGTGGATGTTACAGTGGTAAACATTTCTGTGTATTGCATAAAAAATTGTTAAAATATATTGACTAGTCATTATATGTAGTAGTTTGTGTGTGCTTTAAGCAATGTACAAACAAAAATTGAAGTTTATCATTAACAATTCTTAAAAGGAATTGATTTCATTTTGTAACAGAAAATTAGCCTAAGCTATTTAATGGTGGTGATATGCAATTAATACATTTCATAAGGCATTCTTATCTGTTTTTACAGATTGATACTTATATCACCGCACTCTGTGAATAGTTTGTAATTCTCAGGGATGCCATTTTAGAATGTTATAGACAGATAAATGTAGAAAATGGGAAGAGTTTTTCTATTGGTATGAAATAGCCATTATGTGCATAACAAGAATTAGTGGCTGTTCATGAGGATTGACTGAAGTTATGAATCTCAGAATAATGCTTTCTCGGTGCAAAAATATTTTATATCTTTGACAGCTATTTGAGAGAGACACAGTGTATTTTAAACTCTGACCATTGTGGTACACACACTTGATGTTTTATATAAACTGAGCCATGTTGCACTTTATTGGCAAGTAATGTGGCTATTTTGAGTGATTATGGAGTACTATGGTAGTTAATACTCTCCTCCTAGTCAGTAAAACTAATAAGATTTACATCTTTGTGAATAAAAAGGAAGCTATTTTTAAACAACACTATTTTGAAGAAAATAGTGATAGTAACATGTAGTTCATGTTTCTCATTGTTCAGTACAGTTTAACAGTTGTGAGAAACTATATACATTAGCGTAGCAGGGTGCTTTAGAAGCCAAAGCGATTTTGGCTTTTGGAGATAATGTGCACAATATTATTTTAAAATACTTGTATGTAACTAGGTTTCTTTTTATAATTGGTGCCATAAGACTCTCACTTGCTTCCTTGTTGTATGTTGTTTTATCATATTACTCCTACATATGGCTTTGGTGTTAACTTTAACGTATTGAGCAGAATGCTTTACTGCCGTAAGGTGACTGAAGTATGGAATATTGTGTATAACCTTGTGCCAGCAGTGTGTCATTCACTGTTAATCATCTTTGGTACATACATTTTTTCTGGCACAGTAAAGAAATCTGTGTTAAAGGTATATATTATCTACACTAGAGATGTGACCACATTGCCTTCTGGTTATTATTTATTTTGTTTCTTGCCAACTAAGATACTTACAAATAATTTTTTAATGTATGTAACTACATTTTTATTTTGTTTTGTTTGTACAGTGCTTGAGAAAATGTTCGAAGTCTTTGTGTTCCTAAACACATCATAAGTGATGTGTGTTAAAGTAACAAGTCAGTATTAGTGATACCTTTCCCTTTATACCTGTCACATAATATTTAATGTTCTTTGTGAATGTTCTTCCGCTGGAAAGGGGAGTATTTGATTTAGTTCTTACCTAGAAAATTAACTTCAGAATTTTCCATTTGATAGTGTTTCTTTGGGATTGAACTTTTGGTACAGTGCCATACTGATTTAAGCTAAAATATGTAGTATAGTCCTTTCTCAACTTAACGTGCCTGTGATAAAAATTCTTAATACCTTAAATTAGTGTAGTGCTCTTTGGATGACCTCATACTTTCGCCATTGTCTGTCATATTGAAATCCAAAATAAACTGACATTAAGAGATTATTTAACTTTCATAACAGGAATTAGGAATATCCTTCTGTTGACTCTGAGGGGCCTGTGCCCTCCAGAGAAGGCATCCAATAAAAATATCAGTTGCAATGAAGGAATGATCCCTGTGTTGAATGATTACAAATTATTACAGTTTCTTGAAAGATGCCATGTGCACTGGTGTTGCTACTCTCATGTTTATCTTTAATGAAAATTGCTTGTCACACAGGCCCAAGTCTTGTTCTGTTTTAAGAGAAAAGGTAATGACGTATCTTTTTGGGATATACAGCTTAGTTGTTCTTTCCAACAAAAGCAGCATTGCTCACTCTCAAAAAGAGTCTGAATACTCTATACAAAAACATTGTCAGTACTGCTATTCAAGCACACAACAGCCATCTTTCAGACAATAAAAGACATTTACAGTATTCTTTACAAATTTCATGCTCTATAAATTGTAGAAAAGTTGTCTTTTGTGTGCACAAATCAAGTACTCCACATACATTGTTCTAAAACAATTGTATAATGTTCTTATTAATTTTTCTTGACAATCCTGGAATTTCCATTTTTAAGTTCTCTTTATTGATATACATACTGCAAAATTATATATCCACACTAGTCACCATGTATCTGTATATTCATAATGTGAGGATTCAAATAATAGTATTACTTATCGTAATTTTCAGTAAACTGTCTTTGCTGAAGTTGAGAGAACATTCATTCCGAAATGCAATAAATAGTGCTAGGAAGTCTGTGATTTTTCAGAACAGTGATCTTCCTTCAGCCCAAAACACACACAAAAACTTAAATTTTCACTGGGTATTTATAGTTGCTCAGTTCCCGTGTTTCTAAATTACACAACTAATTACTATTCATACATTCCATTACATTAAATCACTGAAATATGTTGCATGAAATTACCCACTTCACAAGTTTTGATTTTTTTTTTTACATTATCTAAGGAATTGAATATGTGCTGTGCAAGCCTTAATATTTCCATTTAGCTATTTTTTTACTTGATTGTTATTTCATATTTAGATGAGTGTGGCATATCTATTGGAACTTAGAGTGGCTAGATTTTTTTCCTTGTAGTAATTGGTGCAAACTAGGCAGAAGCAGCCAATACTTAGTTAATCAACTTGGCCATAAGATTATTCCTTTGATGACTATCAAAGTGTCGCCAACCCCCCCCCCTCTCTCTCTCTCTCTCTCTCTCTCTCTCTCTCTCTCTCTCTCTGTCACACACACACACACACACACACACACACACACACACACACACACGCACACAAGGAAACCTTCTTTTCCCCTTTTGTGGCATGTTTTACAAACATTAGTACTTTATTTCTCATTAGCATATGCATGGTTCAAATAGGTGGTTGGTGTTCATTATTAGATATCTTGCCAGTCAGCTGGATATCTTGTTACGTAGTCATTTACTCCCCTCTCCACGTTTTTAGTTGTAGGTAAAAAGTTCTAGCTTTCCATTTATCTCCTTACTGTCTAGAAACTGGCCTTATGATCATATGTTTCAAGTTTTCAGATAGGAGAAGATTAAATCTCACCTCATACGATCATTGGCAAACAGCCTAAAATGAACAAATTTCTGATATGTGTGTGGGTGCAGAAGCACACACAGTTATTGAACTGTTATGAAGAAATCTATTTTATACACAGTTTCTGCTTTCTGTGTGCATAACTACTTGTAATATGTATTGTACCACAAAACCCATAACAAATGACGTGCACAATTTGATGAGATTAATTTTTTTGTGGTTAATAGTCATTTAAGAAGTAGTAGTTCCTTTGGTAAAGAAGTTTCTTGATCTAAGATCTGATATGTTGGATGATTATGTTCCTTACTTATTAAAATTGCAATGTTCTGTTCTACAAAATACAGCATAATTATAAACTGAAGTATAGCCTTCTTATCCTACAACATTCATCAACAATGGTTTTCTTCTTGAAGCTTGATAGCACTTATTTTAGTCTGGGGCACTTCATTGTACAGCTCCCAACTCCACAAACTTCCTTCTACATGGTCAGGACAAATTATAGTGTCAAAGGCTCAAATTTAACACCTGACTTATCTGTAATAGATTACCAACCTGTGATTCTTTCTTCCAGCAAGTGTAATCTGCTTGTTGAATTTTTCTCAACATTGTAGTTATTTGCCACCTTGAAGTTGTGATTGATTTAGGAATTTAAAAAAAAATCAACATACAACCAACATTTAACTGACGAAACACTAATGTTTGTTTGCAAAGGTAGTAGAACTAATGTCAAATGTGTATCACATTAGCAAATGTACTATGGTGTATATTTATTTTGTTCGTGTATGCTTTGTTGGTCATACATGATTGAAATGTGGTTAGATCAGTTGCATGGATGCTTGTAAGTCATTGAATGTTGGGAAAAAGATCAGATAACTATCTTTTGATAGTTCAGTGATAGCCCATCTTTAAATTGTAAATTTAGTTTGCGAGTCAGAAATTGAGAACTTGTACATTGTTGATGCCCATGTATTATGTGATATACTGGAAGTTGAGCAAATCTGCTAAAACAAAATGTTTATCATGGTTATGATATTTACACTAATCTGTAAACTTTTGTTGGTTTTCCCTATTTTTCCTTGGAATTGGTAAATTCTTACTTTTGTTGTAAGGGAAAGTTAGGAACCAATAACTGTGTGACCTCAGTGAGCTGTAATATTCTCATATTTTACATTGGGCCTAAATACAACTAGCAGGACTATACTGTTTTTTATAGTGTCCGCAGAACTTCTCTGTACTGAATGAATGCACAGCTTGTATATGTAGTACATTATGGGACTGTTGCATGGAACATTACGATAACAAAGTATGAACTATAGACATGCAAACAAAAACTGAAATATTACAGGCACTTGAAATAGTGTATTTATTGGTTCCTACCTATTCTTCTGTAATTTCTTAGAATGATGCATATTGCAGCACTATGTAATTAATATACTGTTTAATTTCCCTAAAATTGTGTGATATGCACATTTTTCTGTAGTTTGTGATATGTGTAATGAGGTGACACACATTTCCTGTTCTTTCATTTCCATTCCTTGTCTTATGAGAGTTATTCTGTTGAATAGTTGAAATATCCAGTATTTTTTTCCTTTCCTAGAACCAAATATAACTATAAATCATATATTTACATGATAATAAATGTTAAAGAATGTTGCAGCTGAGCCTATATTTACATAGCTATTGTGAAATGTACACATATATTTATTGGATTGAATGTTTAGTACACAACATTCTGTTGTATTTTATTTAGAAACCCTTCCAATAATCCGTCCTTGATAGAAGCCCTCTGCTTACTATTTGTGTTAATAATATAGATGCTGAAAGTGTTCCGTTGTGTTAGAACATAAAAGATGCACACAAAGCAGTGACTTATCGTATAGTAGGTGCCGTATAATAGTTGTATATATTTTGTTTTCAACAAGGAAACAGATTCATGCCTAACTAGGAAAGAATAAGCTGAGGAAGTAAAAAATGTATCAAAAACATGTAACTTTAGAACGAACATATGGATGATCAAACTTTAAAAGGGAAAAGGTGGTGATGTCAAGTTTGAAGGCTTACTGAAATATAATATTTGCAAATGGAAAAATGATGACCACGCTGTTTAGCGCCCGAAAACCTCAAACCACACACACACACACACACACACACACACACAAAAAAAAAAAAAAAAAAAATATGGGAATGCAGATTGTGATCTGCCTCCCAGAGATCCTACGTAACTTGGAGGAAGGCAATGGTGTACTGCCTCTAAGACCATATCTGACTAACAATTGTGATGTCTGTAACACAGTAATTTCTTTACTAGCCAAACGCATGAATAATGTATTGAGCTTTGGATAAAATATTTGTCACTTAAAATGGGAAATTATTTTAAAGAATATTGCTATCAGCTTGTGTATAAATTTGAAAAACGAATAAGGTAGTGAGTACAATTTATTTTAAGATAGTTATATGAAAAGAAATAGTTGTCAAAATCAAATTTTCACTAGTTAAACAAAAATATTTGTGCAGAAGGGATATTTATATAGCAGCTGTAATAACAGGAACAGCTAGAATGAGCACAGAGAGGAACACGTACGCACATGCTTCTAATGCTCTAGTTATGTTGCAGCAGCTGACCAAAATCATTACATTATGTGTCAAGAGGACATAGTGTATTACGTACTGTTTGTTGCACGATTTTTCATAGTAAGGGAGGTTTGCAGTGATGATGTCAGTCCAGTGGGTAATGCCAGGGTTCACTATCATTTACAGTACCTCTGAAATTTTGGAATACTATCGTGTGATAATTACAGCAGACAACTGGAAGTCATACACTAGCTGATCAAAGTGCTCTGAAGTTTCATTAATAATTCCTGCTATCTTAGAGTTCCCAGAACTTGTCAATAGGAGCAATAGCTTGTCAACTTGGTAGACATGTCACTTTTTCATCCCTGGACGTGCTAAATGAGACAGTTTTGGTGTTTTATTGAAAAATTTCTACAAAGCTGAAGTTCAGACAGTAAAGACAATTCATTGGTTTTTCCACAAATTAAATTAGCCTGGTTGCTTATGTGCAGCAGGAACGACTGTATTAAAATTACAGAAAAAAGAGTGATTACTTCATTTTGCTTTATGAGGCCACACCAACTAATGTTCCCTCTGACATGTTATCGTCTTAATGCAAAATCAGTGGTTTTGCTTTATGTGATGACACTCTTTTTGACAGATATTTTTTGTAACCCCATGAGAGTTTCTTTCCTGTGGGAATAAATGTACAGTCTACATAGTTGAGGAGGGATCATGAATGTCACCGCTGATACCACTTGCCTTGAAATGGAAAAGGCAAAAATTAAAATACCATGTTGCTTATCAGTAACTAAGTATGCTCACACTAAACACCTATGTAGTTAAGATGTTGAGTGCCACCCACTTAGGGTTGGATGTCTTGCCATCAGGCCAGGCACGTGGCTGGTGTTAAGCTTGATGTTCTGCTGGGGCCGCCACTAGCCACATGGCATGAGGCACGCGGCTGTGCTGTGACCAACCTAGTCCTGTAAGTTTATTTACTCAGTAATTCAGTAAGCACTGGGCTTTCAGTAACAAATGTATCATCATCATCATCATCATCATCATCCTCCTCAAGTTACTTTCACATATGCCACATTTGTTCTGAAAACCTTGAAAGAAAATTCAAACAGTTAAGATAAACTCTTCTGCTCCTTAATGCCGTAGAGTACGTGAGATGCTCCTTGTTTCATGTTTCCACGCTACATTTAAAATTGTATAGTGACTATTGTTCAACGAGGTGTTCACCAAACTATTGTTGGGATTACCTCAGGTTATACATAGGCCCTTAATACTTTCTTTCATAAAGCTTCTGTTGTGTTGGAGGAGACACACATACACAAAAACTAAACAAAAATACTTACATCCCTATCACAATAGTAAAACACAGACACTGGTCTCATTGGTCATGTGTGCATTTAAAGTCGTACTTCCAATGACCTGCACAAATCCTGCAAGTTTGTTTACATTACTAGTTTGGAGAACGGCTAAAAAAAAAAAAAAAAAAAAAAAAAAATTCAACAATGTCTTACCATTGTTAGAACTGTCTGAATACATTCTTCTGCGAAAAGTTAGCACCTAATCAGTTATAAATTGTTATGATGATAGCATCCCTCCCATAATTTTTTTTACTCCTAGCCTGTTATCCCTTTATTGGGTCCACCTAAATCTTTTTCCACACACTTTAATTTATGAGATGTACAATACACTGTCCAAAATCATCCTAATTTCCTATTTACTTTGTTGAGGTAATTTCTCCTTAGACAGAACCTACCATTGGCAACAGCTAATGTGCTCCTCTGTGCTGGCCAGAGTGGCCGAGCGGTTCTAGACGCTACAGTCTGGAACCGCGTGACTGCTACGATTGCAGGTTCGAATCCTGCCTAGGGCATGGATGTGTGTGATGTCCTTGGGTTAGTTAGGTTTAAGTAGTTCTAAGTTCTAGGGGACTGATGACCTCAGAAGTTAAGTCCCATAGTGCTTAGAGCCATTTGAACCTTTTTTTTTTCCTCCTCTGCACTAGAAGTCTTATATCTATGAATTATTCTTGTGTGAACATTAGCACATCACATAACTCACCTGGTGGGTACTAAACCTTCTCTTCCCCTTGTTAAATGTGATGGTGCTGACATCTGGCACACATCCATCTGCAATAACCCACTCTCAAATGTGCTATATGGTTTTCAGCTTTTTGTGCTCCATATATATCTCATCTTTACTATATGTACTGGATACTACGCGAAGTTTATAATCTCTATCACTGTTTCTCATCAGTCAGTTGTATTAATAGCAGTTTTGGTATTTCTCTATTGCTTATTGAGAATGAGAATGTCATGTATGTGTGACTCAACCTCCAACAGGAAAAATACTTATACAAGCTGGCTTAGTCTCAAGACTTCACATATTATGCTTTATCTACAGAACTGCTAGACACTATCATATTTCTACATGTACTATCCTTGCAACAGAGAAGATGCTCGTCCATTGATGCCGCAGTAGTGTCATATCATCTCTCTCACTTTTAAATTGAGAGGCTAATAATAATCCCAGGATTTAAACTCTTCATAATGTGTCATTCCCCACTGTCACATCCCCTTCCAAGTGAGTGAGTGCAAAATCAGTTTTCTTTCAATTCTCTCATCATTTAGAAATTAAATTATCTATAAAATATTCTCAAAAAATGTGTCAGGTTTACCTCTCCATCTGGTTTAAATTTTGGAAATTATTTAGACAAATTTGTCCTATTTGCAGCTCCATGATTAACTCTTAGGACAATCTAGTGCTTCCCCTAAATTGCTTTTTCTTTAACTCTGCTTTTTTGTGAGTTCCTCCCATAGTCCCTGCAATTCTCGGTCATTTTTAACAAAATCAACTGCAGAATTAGGCATAGTTAAAATTGAGTCAATTCTCTTTTGCACCTTCTTCTCAACTAGGTCATTTATTTGTTCCTCCAAACTTGTAGGAGTACAATGGGGACTAATCAATACACTTGAATCATTAGTCTGCTCTGATATGTTCAACTGTTCCTGTGTATCTGAGATTTGCTCATGAACATTGTGAAATTCTAGTTCTATATCTTTTTTTCATTTGCATTATGTCATTATGCTTCATTTCATACTACATCACATTGCTTGTTTAGCTCTGCATGTAACTTGCCAGTGAACATACTTACAGCTGTTAGCAATTATGAAATCTTATTACTGATCTCTTTCTTTTCCTTGGTCCCCTTGACATTAATCTTCAGGCTTGCCTTTGTTGTACCTAGCCCGGCAGACAACTTGTCTCTTAGATTACAATTGCTAGTTTGTATCTTATTTCTTAAGTTAGGACAAAGCTCATCAACTTCACACAAGAAGTTAACTCTCTTTTTTTTTTTTTTTTTTTAGTCAGCATTGGAATGATTTATTCTGTTATTCGTAGCATCTGTCTTAGTATTTATTGGCTTAGGCTCCGTTCAGTTCATTTCGGTGCATGGTTGGATGTTCAACTGAGGTAGCTGATGCCTGCATTAAGGTGCTGCAGTCAGCTGCTGTAGCAGTGGCTTGTCTTCAGTAATGCTGTGGTTACGTCTTGTGGCCATATACGTCTATCTTCCATTTTGTAGATTTAATATTGTCTTCTTGAATGAACTTTTAAGTTAAGAGTTTGTTATTATTCCTCAATTATTTATTAACTCATAGACTTTTTCAAAATAGCAATGTGATTTATAGTGGTTGCACTGGTGTGAACAGGTCTGTTGATATGGCTGCTGTCAAAAACCATGTCATATCTTGGTGAAAATATTGGTACTTCAATATGATCGTGGTGTTGTTGCTACTTCATCCTTTGCAAGCTTCTTCATCACCAAATAACTACTGCAACTTACATCCTTCTGAATCTGCTTAGAGTATTCATCTCTTAGTCTCCCTCTACAATTTTTACCCTCTACGCTTCCCTCAAGTACTAAATTGGTGAGCCCTTGATGCTTCAGAATGTGTCCTAGCAACCAATCCCTTCTTTTAGTCAAGCTGTGCCACAAATTCCTCTTCTCCCCAATTGTGTTCAGTACCTCCTCATTAGTTACGTGATCTAACCGTCTAATCTTCAGCATTCTTCTGTAGCACCACATTTCAAAAGCTTCTATTCTTTTCATGTCTAAACTGTTCATCGTTCACGTTTCACTTCCATACATGCCTTCACTCCGTACTAATATTTTCAGAAAAAAACTTCCTGACACTTAAATCTATACTCAATGTTAAAAAATTTCTCTTCTTCAGAAATGCCTTTCTTGCCATTGCCAGAAACATTTTATATCCTCTCTACTCCGACCATCATCAGTTATTTTGCTCCCCAAATAGCAGAACTCATTTACTACTTCAAGTGTGTCATTTCCTAATCTAATATCCTCAGCATCACCTGATTTAATTTGACTGCATTCCATTATTCTCATTTTGTTTTTGTTGATGTCCATCTTATACCCTCCTTTCAAGACACTGCCCATTCCGTTCAGCTGCTTTTCCAGGTCTTTTGCTCTCTCTCTCTCTCTCTCTCTCTCTCTCTCTCTCTCTCTCTCTCTCTCTCAGAATTACAATGTCGTCAGCAAACCTCAAAGTTTTATTTCTTCTCCATGGATTTTAATTCCTACTCTAAATTTTTCTTTTGTTTCCTTTACTGCTTGCTCAGTATACAGATTGAATAACATCAGGGATAGGCTACAACCCTGTCTCACTTCCTTCTCAACCACTGCTTCCCCTTCGTCCCCCTCGACTCTTATGACTGCCATCTGGTTTCTGTAAAAATTGTAAATAGCCTTTTGCTCCCTGTATTTTATGCCTGCTACCTTTAGAATTTGAAATGGAGTATTTCAGTCAATATTGTCGAAAGCTTTCTCTAAGTCTATGAAGCTAGAAATGTCAGTTTGTATCTCCCATTTCATCTTCACCTACGTCCTCTTCCATTTCCACAATAATGTCTTCGTGTACATCACCATTGTATAGATGCTCTATTTTCCCTTCTTTGCTTAGGATAGGTTTTCTGTCTGAGCTCGATAATCATAAAGGTGGTTCTCTTTCTCCAAAGGTCTCTCTAACTTTCCTGTAGGCAGTATCTGTCTTACCCTTAGTGATATATGCTTCTACATCCTTACATTTGTCCTCTAACCATCCCTTCAGTATGTTATTTCTTATTAATTCAGTATTATTTTCTGCCTCTCAAACCAATATTCTCGTTGAGCTAGTACAAGTGTGTACAGATGTCCTAGTCATGGGGCACCAGGAGGGAATTGAATGGAATGTTTGTGGGCAATGTTATTGTACAGCATTATAAGGAGCTGTGCTATTAAGAATTCTCTTGCAGTCACCACTTGTGGTAAATGTAGACTGCTTGCTTTGTAACAAGCATTCGGATGACCATAAACAATATCATCAGGCTTCAGACACCATCCTTGAAGCTGCTCTGCTTGTACCAGCTGAAAAATAGTCTAAGAATTCCAGTTGCTTCTCAGAGCATCTTCTTCTTGAACAATTGTTCATTCAATGTACATACAACACGGAATCTGATATTACAATTATATTCGTTTCATCTGTCTCTTCTGCTAGATGTATATTAACTAAACTGAACTTTGTTTTCTCCTGTGACATTGGCAGGATTGTCTCAAGGTACTAAGTTCTGGGGCCCACAGCAAATCTTGTAGCTGGAATGCTGCTGGCACGGAATAATTGCCTAAACAGCAAGTGTTGCAACAGGAAGTAGACCGGCTGCCTGTTGTCCTGTCTTGCAGATATGCCGTGTTCAGCTCCACTCGTATCACATGCACAAGAAAACAGAAAATATCCTGCACAACATGTGGCTTGATACCAACTACTATTAAGCAAACACTTTCTAGAAGTTATGACCATTGTTCATCCTGCCCATCTCTAACGGTCCACACCTGTTCTGTCGGCGTATGTGTGGTGCGCATGGGTCCCCAAGTTATTGCAGCTTTTCTTATCTCCCAAACTGCATTCCCTTGACCATATCCACTCCCCATCCTAGCTCCTCCTCCCCCTGCTCCCCTTTCTCTTTCTACGTGTTCCCCTTTTATGATGACCCAGATATTCCCTTGGTTCTGCTGTTCCGTTATGGTCTTGTCTAGTGTTTCCCTTCTCTTTATTTTTTCTGGTCCCCCTTGGGGTTTGACCTCCTTTTCTAAATGTTTCTTTAGTGTGCGCCATTTGGGGAAGTACTTCCTCTTTAGCATCTCTGGCTTGGGTTCTTCTTTCCCCCCACTCACTCCTTCCCTCCTTCCTTCCCTGCCATAGTGTGCCCCCTTTTCCCATTAGGTCAACAGTACAGTAGCCAGTCCTTACAGTGGGGCTGTTACGTACCCAGCTAGCTGAGTACCATGACAACACAGGGTCCACATTTCTAGTACCTGAGCTGTCACTACCTTGTGTATACCTTGGAGTGGTTGTTCATCCTTTGGGGCACTGGAACTCCTGATAATAACCACTGTGCCAGGTGATTCTTGCAGCAGTTGGGTGGTGACGGTGAGATGAGTCCCTTATCAGAGTGGGTGGTACCAGAGCTGACAGTCTGCACCTGAAGCATACTATGCTCCATACTTCTGTTCACTGCTCCATAGTTGTTTCTTCAGACAGGAACAGTTCTCTCTCTGCCCTTACTTTTACTTCCTTGGCCTTCACCTCCCTGTCCACCCCCTGGGAGGAGGGTCAGGTGTGCTGGCTTGGAGTGAAACCCTTTCCCCATTACTTGGTTTGTTCCAGGACAGACAGGGAGACTTTTGCTCTACCAAACAGCTCTTTTTTGCAGAACACTTTGAGAATAAGTTTGAAGTTGACTCCCGTAGTAAGTTGCATTTCGTTCTTGCTGATTCAAACCTCTTCTGACAGTCAACCGTCTTCCTTTTGTGCTTGTGAGCACTTACGAGACATCATAGTGAGCTTTAGTCCTCAGCAGTCCTTAAAAACACCCCAGTGCTTTATTTTTGGGACATCATCCTTCAATTTGATGAGGATTTTAGGAATAATCTTTCACGGCATGGCATTCATTTTGTCCAGTGAGTTAGAAAGGTTCTAAAGAAAATCGTGTTGCTACCAGTGCTTTCATCCTGGATTTCAGCAGGGATACCTTTCTGGAAGAAGACAGATGTAGGTTTACTGTTGTGATCTGAAGCCCAATACTCCACTTCCCATGCACTGCTTTCTATGTCTCCATTTTGTTCACCTGTCTTTGTGATGTGAGTTGACTCCTATTTGTGGCAACTGCAGTCAACCTCTCCATGTGGAGTCCTTGCACCCCATGGTCCAGGTATGTGAAGTGTTCCCGCCCACATTCTCCTCACTCACCCAGTTGCCCAGCCTATAAAAAGGAAAGGAAGATTCAGGAATTCAAAACTCTTGACCATCTATTCTACTCTGAGGCCCAACAGAAATTCATCCATTTCCACCCGGTATCTTTTAATGTATACCTTTGCTTCTGTTGTGTCCTTTCTTCCTCCTCCTCCTCCTCCTCCTCCTCCTCCTTCCTCCTTACCTCCATCCTGTCCCCTTTCCCTTCCCTTCCCTTTCCTTCTTCATGGAGGTTCCCATTCCCTTCCCTCATGGAACCACTCTTTCTCCTCAGCCAGAAAAGAAACTGCCACCCACCAAGGATGGGGCTTCCTGTAGGAGCCCCCCTCCGCGGCGTCTCCAGGACGAGAAGCCTATTAGAATTGGACACAGGACCCATTCCCTGCGGGCCTCGATGTTGCTCGTTCTCTTTTGGATCCCGATATTGCTGCAACTTGTTGTCTTCCCAACCACACCTTGTCCCATGCTCTGATGGATAAGATGCGTAAGTCTCGGGCAAGGCCCCAGTGACATCCCAAGGGATGTCGATTCCTCCATCTCAATAAGGGTCTGATGTCACTCCAGCCTTGCCAGTGATGGACACTGACGTGACACAATGGTTGTTCTCCTCTTGCCCTCCTTCACCAGCTGCTTCCTCCCTTCCTTCTTTTTGGAAATTTTAATGCCCATAACTCTCTGTGTGGTGGAACTGCAATCACTGTCCAGGGGCAGGATTGTTGAAGACCTGTTGGCAGTGCTTGAACTCTGCCACCTCTTAACACTGAAGTTCCCGCATGCCCTAGTGTGGCACAGGGCACTTTCTCAGCCATAAATCTTGCAGCTCTGGATATCTCCCCTCCATCAGTGGGGAGTTCATGATGATTTGTGTAACAGCAATCATTTTCCAACTGTCTTATCTTCAGCATCACCCACCTGAACGCCTTCCCATGTGTGCCTTTACTAATGTGGATTACGATGCTTTTTCCTCAGATGCCATCCCAACTGCTCCACTACATGACGGCATTAATGAGACTGCATAGTTTGACCAATGCCTCCTTTAGGTAGCTGCTTCAGAGATTCCCTCTTCGTCATGTTCTCCCCGATAGAAGATTTTCCCTTTGGTGATCCCCTAAATTGCTGAAGCTGTTAAAGACTGCCAATGCTACAAATGGCACCCATCTCTCAACCACCTCCTGGTCTTTCAAACAGCTTCATGTCAGGGCCCGTTATCTTCTTAAGCACCAGAAACAGATTTGTTGGGAATGATATGCAGCAACCATAGGGCCGCTCACTTACTCTTCGCAGATATGAGCATCAGGTGCATTTTTGGCTGCCGTCCACCTGCAGGTGTCCTGGGGATTTCCTTGAATGGTGTTTATCTTCACCAGCCCTGACTCTATCACTGAGAATTTTGCTCAGCATTTCGCACGTGCCTCAGTGTTGGTCCTCTGTCTGCCTGTGTTCTGCCCTTTCTAACACCCTCTGGAACAATCCCCTTTACCTTTGTTCCCCCCACCTGGAGCCATATAACACTCCATTTAGTGAGTGCAAAACGGTGTCCTTGCTCTGTGCCCCGACACAGCTCCTAGAACAACCGGATGTGCAACAAAATGCTGCAACACTTATTAGTAGGTAGCCAATGTCATATACTTGCCCTATTTAACTGTCTCTAGAGTGGGGAGAAATTCTCTTCCCAGTCACGAGAAAGTGTCATTATATGAGTTTTGAAATCTGGTAAAGCACCTCTTCAGAGGGACAGCTATTTTCATGTCAGTTTAACCAGTGTCCACTGCAAGTTACTTGAATGTATGAGGAGTTGAAGGCTGTACTGGATCCTTGAATCCTGGGATCTTTTGTCTCCGGCCCAGGATGGTTTTCATTGAGACCCCTCTTTTGCAGAGAATTTAGTCTATGTGGCTTTTTCGTGGTGTCAACACCTTGTTGCAGTCTTCTTCAGTATGTGTAAAGCTTATGGCACCACCACATCTTACATGAGTGGAGCCTCCATGGCCCACACCCAGTTTTTATCCGAAGCTTACTTTCAAGTCACACTTTCCAGGTGCAAGGTGATGCCTCCCGTAGAACCTCCTATCTGCAGGAAAATGGGGTTCTTCTGGGTTCTGTTTTGTGTGTCCCTCTCTTTTTAGTGGCTGTCAATGGTCTGGTGTTGACTGTGGAACCTAAGGCATTCCCCTCTTTGTACACTGATTACTTTTGCATTTATTTTTGTTTGTCTGCACTGGGTGCTGCTGAATGCAGACTGCAGGGAGCAGTACACCAAGCATAGTCATGGGCTCTCTTATGGGTTCCAATTTTCAGCTGCTGTTTCTGTTGCCACCTAAAATCAGTGCCCATTTGGATCTGTACCTTGATGGCCAGTCTCTCAATATGGTGGACTCTCATCATTTTGTGGAACTGGTCTTTGATGCCCGGTTGACATGGCTTCCCCATCTTCGTCAGCTAAAGCAGACGTATTGATCATACCTTAATGGTCTTTAGTGCCTCAGCAATACCAGTTGTGGCATAGAACTCTCTACTCTGTTATGGCTCTACAAACCATTGGTCCAGTCCCATCCCGATTACAAGAGTCTCGCATACAACTCGCCATCACATTCAACATTGCAGACGCTGGATCTGATACACCTCTGTGAGGTATGACTGGCAACTGATGCTTTTTGGACTAACCCTATAATCAGCCTCCTAGAGGAGGCTGGAGTTCCACTGTTGCAGGTTCTCTGTCAACAACAGTTGATGCTTAGTGTTATACATCTGCTGCTCCCTGGAGCAACTGAATTATCATATCCTTTTTCCAGATATGGAGATCCAACTCCCACAACGGCGGCCCAGGTATAGGGTTATGATTGCCATCTGCACCTGGACCCATTTTTAGGACTCCATCATTTTCCTCCACCACTTCTCCTCTGAGCCCACTCACATACACCTCCATGGCGTATTCCCCATCCACAGCTCTCTCTTAACCTTTCACAAGGTCGGACAGATTCGGTTCTGCCTGGGGCTTTCCATCACTGTTTCTTCTTCATTCTCACATGTTTTAGGTTTCAGAAGTATATACTGATGGCTCAGTGGTTGCCGGTCACACTGGCTTTGCTTATGTTCATGCATGTTGTAATGAACTCTGCTCCTTGTTGGTAGTTCAGTGTTTTCACTGTGGAATAGGTAGACGTCTCTCATTGTTCTTGAGCATATCTGGTCCTGCACCATGAGTCCTTCCTCATCTATTGCAAATCTGTGAGCAGTTGACAACCTCATGACCAGTGTTACTCTTGCCATCCAATGGTCCTGACAATCCAGGGTTCTCTTTTTGCCATCATGTGGACACTCCGTGGTCTTTGTCTGGATCCCGGGGAATGAACTTCCAGACAGGTTGGTGACTTTGGCTGCTGGCAAGCTGACTCTTGAGCTTGGTATTCTAGAATCAGAAACCAGACTTCTGGCCAGTATTCTGCTATGAAGTTCTAAGGATTTGGAATATGGAATGGCATAGACTGACTTCACCAAACAAACTACAGGTGATAAAGGAGACCAAGAATTTGTCGATGTCTTCCATGTGAGTCTCTCACAAGAACTCCACCTCCGCATTGATTGGCCATACTTGGCTAACGCATGACAATCTCCTCCATAGCGAAGATCCATCCCACTGTTGTTGTGGTGCCCACTTGACGGGGGTCTACATTCTGCTGGATTGTCCTAGCCTAGGTAGGTGGCATGGCCTGACTCTCAGTAGGAAAGGAAAGGGCAAATTGGCTGGAATGATAGCAAAATCTTTAAAGGGAGGGCACTACAACTCAAGGGGATATCTCTCTCTCTCTTTTTTTTAGGCTAAGATCAATGTCCAATAATTAACCACTGAGTGAAATTATGCTTAATGAGAAGCTCAGGCAGCAGGTACTAGAGATGTTAAAATATCACAAAATTCTCATAAAAGTGCAGTGAAATATAGTGTTAATATACTGCATCAGAACATCAGGGGATTAAACAACAAAGTAGTTTAGCTTCTTACGAGATTTAGAAACTGAGGGTGGAATAGGTGTACTATGCCCTTCTGAACATCAAATAGTCACAGATATGGGAAAGGTAAAGGTAGAAGGATGTAAGCTTTCAGCACATGTACACTACTGGCCATTAAAATTGCTACACCACGAAGATGATGTGCTACAGACGCAAAATTTAACCGACAGGAAGAAGATGCTGTGATATGAAAATGATTAGTTTTTCAGAGCATTCACACAAGGTTGGCACCAGTGGCGACACCTACAACGTGCTGACATGAGAAAGTTTCCAGCTGATTTCTCATACACCATCAGCAGTTGACCAGCGTTGCCTGGTGAAATGTTGTTATGTTGCCTCGTGTAAGGAGGAGAAATGTGTACAATCACATTTCCGACTTTGATAAAGGTTGGATTGTAGCCTATTGCGATTGCGGTTTATCGTATCGCGACATTGCTGCTCGCGTTGTTCGAGATCCAATGACTGTTAGCAGAATATAGAATCAGTAGGTTCAGGAGGGTAATACGGAATGCCGTGCTGGATCCCAACAGCCTCGTATCGCTAGCAGTCGAGATGACAGGCATCTTATCCACATGGCTGTAACAGATCATGCACCCACGTCTCTCTCCCTGAGTCAACAGATGGGGATGTTAGCAAGACAACAACCATCTGCACGAGCAGTTCGACAATGTTTGCAGCAGCATAGACTATCAGCTCGGAGACCATGGCTGCAGTTACCCTTGATGCTGCATCACAGACAAGAGTGCCTGCGATGGTGTACTCAACGATGAACCTGGGTGCACAAATGGCAGAACGTCATTTTTTTGGATGAATCCAGGTTCTGTTTACAGCATCATGATGGTCGCATCGGTGTTTGGCGATATCACAGTGAACGCACATTGGAAGCGTGTATTCGTCATTGCCATACTGGCGTATCAGCCAGCGTGATGGTATGGGGTGCCATTGGTTACACGTCTCGGTCACCTCTTGTTCACATCGATGGCACTTTGAACAGTGGAAGTTACATTTCAGATGTGTTACGACCCATGGCTCTACCCTTCATTCGATCCTTGCGGAACCCTACATTTCAGCAGGATAATGCACGACCGCATGTTGCAGGTCCTGTACGGGCCTTTCTGGATACAGAAAATGTGCGACTGCTGCCCTGGCCAGCACATTCTCCAGATCTCTCACCAATTGCAAACGTCTGGTCAGTGGTGGCCCAGCAACTGGCTCGTTACGATACGCCAGTCACTACTCTTGATGAACTGGGGTATTGTGTTAAAGCTGCATGGGCAGTTGTACCTGTACATGCCATCCAAGCTCTGTTTGACTCGATGCTCAGGCGTATCAAGGCCGTTATTACGGCCAGAGGGTGTTGCTCTGGGTACTGATTTCTCAGGATCTGTGCACCCAAATTGCATGAAAATGTAATCACATGTCAGTTCTAGTATAATATATTTGTCCAATGAATACCTGTTTATCATCTGTATTTCTTCTTGGTGTAGCAATTTTAATGGGCAGCTTATGCCTGTGAGCTTAAACTGAATAATGATGCTTTTTTAATTGTAGCTGTGTATAGCTTCCCCTTTGAGAAATTTTCAGCTATTAAAAAGTTGGGTTCTTTGTTGTGCTATATGTCAGATGGAGGGAAGCAAGTTATTGTGTGTGGGGATTACAATGTAGATTTTCTGAAAGAATCTGATAGAAAGAATGACCCTGAAGTATTACTTGGTTCGTTCAATTTGACATCAGTTACTGATTTTCCTACTCAGGTAGTACAGGAAAGCAGTACACTGATAGATAATATTTCTATAGAGCAAGTTAAATTTAATAAAAAAAAACTTTTCCTGTTAAGAATGGTCTTTCTGATCATGATGCACAGCTAGTTACAGTGTATGTCATAGCTCCATAAGTAATGCAAAACAGCCCTCCAAAATAGTGCAATCAATTAACAATTTAACAATTGTGGATTTTAGGGAAAACTTGCAACAGTGAGACTGGGATAAGGTGTACAGAAAACCTGATGCTAATTTAAAATTTAAGCTCTTTCATGATACATTTGCGAGTATATTTGAAAGTAGTTTCCCTAAGAAAACAGTGAAACATAGTTGTAAGAAACTATCTAGCGAAACATTATAAAAACTAATACACTGTATTCAGAAAAAGTATTAAAAAATCGAGAAGTGTATGCATTATGTCTGAGATTGGCACCTCTGATAATAAAATTAAAACAGTTTGGAATATTGTTAAAAGGGAAACAGGTTAACCAAGAGCACATGAAGACTGTACTTCTATCACACTCAATGAAAAGTCTGGAGTAGATTTTTTAAGAGCTGCAGAGAAAAATAGAATCCAGCATGTTCATTAGAAAATGTAAGGCTGTATATGGAAGAGGCAATGCCTATGGAATTTGATAAAACTGAAATTAAACTCACCTCTCCTACTGAAATTAGGAAAATAATAAAGTCACTCAAAAATAAAAGCTCACATGAAACTGATGGCATTTTGAACAGAGTACTAAAAGCTTATTCCTAACAGATAAGTAGGATTCTCAGCCACATACGTAGGTAGCTCACTGAAATGGCATTTTTCTGCGTAGACTGACATGCTATTGTTAAACCATTGCTTAAAAAGGGAGATGTGTCCGATGCTAATAACTACCATCCAATCTCACTTATGACAGATTTATACAAAATTCTTGAAAAAGTAATGTATTCAAGAGTGGCTTCACATATTTGTGAAATGTCAGTTTGGTTTGGAGAAAGGCTTTTCAGCAGAAAATGCTGTATACGCTTTGACTGATAAATATTAAGTTCTCTGAGTAACTAATAATCACCAATTGTCATTTTTTGTGACCTCTCAGAGATTTTTGAATGTGTGAATCATGAAATTCTTCTACATTAGCATAAGTATTGTGGTACGAGTGGGAGTTTAAATCACATTTAACCGGAAGAATGCAGAAGGTTGAAATTAATAGTACAGATGATCTGCAAATATCGGCAGAGTCCTCAAACTGGGGAGGTATCAAGAATGGTGTCCTACAGGTTTCAAACTTGGGTCCCTTATTGTTCTCAATATATATTAGTGACTTGCCAAAGTATATTCATGAATATGCAAAGATTTCTTTTCGCTGACAGTTCAAGCATAGTTATCACACCCAACAAACAATAATTAACTGAGGAAATTGTAAATAATGTCTCAGAAAATTATTAAGTGGTTCTCTGCACATGGATTCTCACTAAATATTGAGAAAACACTGTACACTTTCATACAGTTCTGTACAGTAAATGGCACATCACCATTGATAAATACAGACTTAGAACAGAAGTGTGACTGTGTGAATCATGAAATTCTTCTACATTACCATAAGTATTGTGGTACTAGTGGGACAGTTCAGAGTTCAAATCACATTTAATACTGAATATTGAAATTTTGCAGGTGGGTGCATTGATGAGAAATTGAACTGGAAGAAATGCACTGATGATCTGCTGAAACATTTGAGTTCAGCTACTTATGCTGCTAGGGTTATTGCAAATTTTCGTAAAAAACGTATCAGTAAATTAACCCGCTGTGCCTATGTTCATTCACTGCTTTCATATGGCCTCTTATTTTGGGGTAATTCATCATTAAGAGAAAAAGTATTCATTTAACAAATGCGTGTAACCAAAACAATAGTTGGAACCCACTCAGGATCACCTTGCAGCCATATATTTAAGGAACTAGGTATATTTACACTACCTTCGCATTACATATATTCACTCATGAAATCTGGATTGACATCTACATCTATACTCTGCAAACCACTGTGAGGTGCATGGCAGAGGGTATGTGCCATTGTACCAGTCATTAGGATTTCTGCCCATTCCATTCGTGTATGGAGCCTCTGTACATGCAGTAATTATTCTTATCTTATCTTCATGACCCCTGTGTGAGTAGGGGACTGAAGTATATTCCTACAGTCACCATTTAAAGCTGTTTCTTGAAACTTTGCTATCAGACTTCTCGGGTTAGTTTACATCTAATTTCAAGAGTCTTCCAGTTCAGTTCGTTCAGCATCTCTGTGACATTCTCCCATGGATCAAACAGACCTGTCACCATTCGTGCTGCCATTCTCTGTATACATTCAACATCCCCTGTTAGTCATATTTGATATGGGTCCCACACACTTGAAGAATATTCTAGAATCGGTCACACAAGTGATTTGGAAGCAAGCTCCTTTGTAGCCTGATTGGACTTTCCCCAGTATTACCAATAAATCCAACCTGCTTTACCCATGACTGAGCATATGTGATCATCCCATTTCATCATCATCATCATCATCATCATCATCATCATCATCTGCAAAAAGCCTGATGTTACTAAGTTAATATTGTCTGCAAGTAAACAACATGAACATCAAGAGACCCAACACAGTTTCATGGGATACACCAAAAGTTACTTCTACATTTGATGATGACTCTCCATCCAAGATAACATGTCACATCCTCCCTATGAAAAAGACCTGAATCCAATCACAAATTTCACTTGACACCGCGTATGATCATAACTTTGACAATAAGAGTGGGTGCGGTACTGAGTCAAATGCTTTTTGGAAGTCAAGAAATAGTACCTCTACCTGCTTGCCTTGACCTCAAGCTTTCAGTATATCATGTGAGACAAGTGCAAGTTGTGTTTCACATGATTGATGTTTTTGGAATCCATGCTGGTTGACATCGAGGAGATCAGAATATGTTCTAAGAGTCTACAACAAATCAATGTCAAAGATATCGGATGGTAATTTTGTGGATCATTTCTACTACCCTTCTTGAAGATGTGTGTGACCTTTTCTTTTTTCAAGAACTGGGCACAGTTTTGAGGGATCTACGATATATTATAGTTAGAAGCCGGGCTCACTCAGCTGCAAATTCAGTATCAGGCCCTAGAGCTTTGTTCAATTTGATTAAGCTGTTTCACAACACCACTGAGACTAATACTTATTTCAGTCATCTTTACAGTGGCACAAGTATTACGTTGGGGCATTTCTCCTGGGTTTTCTTTGAAAACAGAGTTAAGCATTTCAGGTTTTGCCTTGCTACCCTGTCTCATTCACTAGGGACTGAACTTTATTGGTGCACTAACAGCCTTTACATATGACTGGAATTTCTTTGGGTTCTGCGAGAGGTCAGTTGACAACATTCTGCTACAGTAGTCATTGAAAGCATCATGCATTGCTCTCTTGACAGCCAAATGCATTTCATTCAGCATCTCTCTGTCTATAGCCCTACACTTTGTTTTACGTGTATTATGCAATAATCTCTTTCTCTTTAAAAGTTTCTTTACAGTGACTGTAGGTTCTCTCCCATTACGAGCTGTTCTACTGGGTACATATCTATCCAGTGCATGGTCAATTATTCTTTTAAACTTGAGCCAGATTTCCTCTACATGCTCCTGCCCTATGCTGAAACTTTCAAGTGCCTCACTGAGATATGACACTATTGATTTTTAGCTAGTTTACTGAACATATATATCTTTCTGCTTGTTTTAGTTGTCCTTTGTACTTTTGTAATCATTGTTGCCACAACCGCATCATGGTCACTGATACCAGTTTCGATGTGGACATCCTTAAAGAAGTCAGGTCTGTTTGTTACCACTAGATCCAATATACAGGGTGGTTGCAAATTCCCGTTACAAACTTCTAGGACCTGTAGAGTGGAGTGAGTACGTAATATTTTGAATGGGAACACGTCCGGAAACGTACCGTTTTTGTGCTGCAGCCGTTTGAAAACATGTTTGCTACATATGTTTGCAACAGGATAGTGATAGTGATGGGTGCTTACGTCAAATCGGCTGATGTCCTTTGACATCCTATCCAACCTCAGTGACCTGGTTGAGCCTCTTCACGCATCTGTCAGTGTTAGAGTAACATGGTTGAGTACAAGTTTGAAGGACACACCGACATGATCTTCCTGAATGGGGAAGCTCACAGCAATGGAAGAGCTGCTCGTTGCGTCTATCAAGATAGTTCTCCACAACTTCAGACTACAACGCGTACCCTTTTCACCACAATCACGCAGCGGTTTCGAGAAAGGGTATCTGCACCAGCAGCAGGCGTGACTGTGGCACTCCAGGGAGGCACCCACACGCCCAAACTGGAAGAGGCGTTAGTGTATCACGTTGATGAGAACCCGTCAACAAGTACATGAGCAGTCTCATTGTCTATTAATGAGCGGAGCTGTAAAACAAGTGATTTACTGGATCACACCCAGTCAACTACTTGTAAAAATGGTTGCATTAGCAACACATTTTCAAATGGTTATAGCACAGAAATGGTACATTTCTGAACATGGGTTCCTATTCAAAATATTATGTACTCACTCGCTACTACAAGTACTAGAAGTTTGTAACGGGAATTTCCGACCACCCTGTATTTCCATAATGAGTGGGGTTGCTAACTATCTGTTCTAGGTAGTTCCCAGACAAGGCATTTAGTAATGTTTCACAGAGTGCCTTACCATTAACAAAACAATAATTTTCTAAATTAATTGTTGGATGATTAAAATCTCCGCCAATGATTACAATATGATTGGGGAACTTGCGTACAAGTGAACTGAGTTTTTCTCTAAAGTTTCGGTTACATCAGGAGATGAGATTTTTTGAGGGGACAGAGGGATCCAGTTATCATTTTATGCCCACCCCTGATACTGAGTCTTGTCTACTGTGACAAATACACCATCTCCATTGCAAATTTCCCTATCCTTTTGATATATACTTAAATTTTCAGCAAAAATCTCAGTGCTATCAATTTTAGGTTTCAAACAACTTTTTGCACCTAGTATTATGTGAGCTCCACTGCTTTTCATGAGTGCTTCAAACTTGTGACTTTGTTGTGAATGCTTCAGCAGTTTACCATTAGGATTTTAATACTCTCACGTGTGGGAGCCATTTCTTTTGATGGTACACTGATACTTCTGGGTTTCCTATAGGTATCGTTATCTGGACTGGATGGAGAGTCGCCTAATCCAGAAATCCTTGTGTGCACCCCACACTCAGTCAGCTACTTGATTGGCAGCCTGTGGCGTATAGTGCACACCCGATCCGTTTAAGGGGACCCTGCAGTTCTCAGCTCTATGGCGCAAGTCTACGAAGCTGCAGTCTAGCTTGTCACAGAACCTTTGAAGTCTCTGGTTCAGTCCTTCCACTGAAGTCGGGACCGAAGGGCCACAGTCAGTTCTGGAGACAATGCTGCAGATTGTGAGCTTTGTTGAAACTCTGTGTGCAAGGCTGGTCTTCTCAACCTTTTCTGCCAGTCATTGGAATGATCCAAGAATGACCTCAGAGCCCAGATGACAATCATCGTTTATTCCAACGTATCTACATCTACATCTACATTTATAATCCGCAAGCCACCCAATGGTGTGTGGCGGAGGGCACTTTACGTGCCACAATCTGCAGTTGATTGTACCCTGTTCCCTCAATGGCTGCCAGAATAGCCTCTTAAATATGTTGAATGAGGCCTCCCGGCATGCACACTAAGTTCACCTGGCGGCCTTCCCCGTCCCTTGCTGCCATTTCCCTAAGGAGTATCACCATTCGCCGGATGTTTGAACTGCCGATGATTAACAGCCCCTACCCTTTTGCGTTTACCTCCTCTTGATACCAGACAAAACAGGTTTCCTCCAAACAGGTGAAGAGAGTCCCACTGGCTCAGTTTCAGTGAAAGGGAGCACCTCAAACTTGTTGGTTAGGGGGATCAGTAGAATACTCGAGCCCTCCCTGGTCCCTGTCCGCACTGTAAGAGATGCCTAGATCTACCATTCACACGCCACTCGAAGTCAGGTGGACGAGTAATGCAGATCTTGTACTTTCAGCAGAGGAGACAGGATCCACGGTAGAAGATAATACTGAGGTACCTCTGGTAGCAGTATCACGGGTAAACCACTCTTGGTAACTCTTCTGACACACCGATTCACAGCAGCTGCCAATCATTTGACAGTAGTCAGGGCGATTTTCAGCTGCTTACGAATTTCAAGCAATTCATCCCGTGTTTGAGAACAGCATTCACAGTGGGGCTGCATTTTGGCTGGTGCAATGCATTACAAGGCAGCGGAAAAATAACTTTAAATTACGCCAATGATTATCTTTTAATCAGTTGAGATAAAAGTTGCTAATTCCCTATAAGAACTGAAGCTAATGCACGAAGTGAGATTTCTATTAAGAAACACAATTAATTTACGATAAATGCAGATAATATACAGGGTGGTCCATTGAGAGTGACCGGGCCAGATATCTCACGAAATAAGCGTCAAACGAAAAAACTACAAAGACGGAAACTCGTCTAGCTTGAAGGGGGAAACCAAATGGCGCTATGGTTGGCCCGCTAGATGGCGCTGCCATAGGTCAAACGGATACCAACTGCGTTTTTTTAAAAATAGGAACCCCCCATTTTTTATTACATATTCGTGTAGTACGTAAAGAGATATGAATGTTTTAGTTGCACCTCTTTTTTCGCTTTGTGATAGATGGCGCTGTAATAGCCACAAACGTATAATTACGTGGGATCACGTAACATTCCGCCAGTGCGGACGGTATTTGCTTCGTGATACATTACCCGTGTTAAAATGGACCGTTTACCAATTGCGGAAAAGGTCGATATCGTGTTGATGTATGGCTATTGTGATCAAAATGCCCAACGGGCTTGTGCTATGTATGCTGCTCGGTATCCTGGACGACATCATCCAAGTGTCCAGATCGTTCGCCGGGTAGTTACGTTATTTAAGGAAACAAAAAGTGCTCAGCCACATGTGAAACGTCAACCACGACCTGCGACAAGTGATGATGTCCAAGTAGGTGATTTAGCTGCTGTCGCGGCTAATCCGCATATCAGTAGCGGACAAAATCCGCGAGACTCGGGAATCTCAAAAACGTCGTGTTGAGAATGGTACATCAACATCGATTGCACCCGTACCATATTTCTATGCAGCACGAATTGCATAGCGACGACTTTGAACGTCGTGTACAGGTCTGCCACTGGGCACAAGAGAAATTACGGAACGATGACAGATTTTTTGCACGCGTTCTATTTACCGACGAAGAGCGCAGCGGTAACGTAAACTGGCATAACATGCACTATTGGGCAACGGAAAATCCACGATGGCTGCGACAAGTGGAACATCAGCGACCTTGGCAGGTTAATGTATGGTGCGGCATTATGGGAGGAAGGCGCTGAAGACCTTGCTGTCGTGCGCCCACAAACCCCTCTACTACTACTACTATGGGAGGAAGGATAATTGGCCCCCATTTTATCGATGTCAATCTAAATGGTGGAATGTATGCTGATTTCCTACGTAATGTTCTACCGATGTTACTACAAGATGTTTCACGGCATGACAGAATGGCGATGTACTTCCAGCATTTGTCCGGCACATAGGTCGCGTGCGGGTGAAGCGGTATTGAATAGCATATTTCATGACAGGTGGATTGGTCGTTGAAGCACCATAACAGGGCCCGCACGTTCACAGGATCTGACGTCCCCGGATTTCTTTCTGTGGGGAAAGTTGAAGGATATTTGCTATCGTGATCCACCGACAACGCCTGACAACATGCGTCAGCGCATTGTGAATGCATGTGCGAACATTACGGAAGGCGAACTACTCGCTGTTGAGAGGAATGTCGTTACACGTATTGCCAAATGCATTGAGGTTGACGGACATCATTTTGAGCATTTATTGCATTTAATGTGGTATTTACAGGTAATCACGCTGTAACAGCATGCGTTCTCAGAAATGATAAGTTCACAAAGGTGCATGTATCACATTGGAACAACCGAAATAAAGTGTTCAAACGTACCTACGTTTGGGGGTTCCTACTTAAAAACGCAGTTGATATCCGTTTGACCTATGGCAGCGCCATCCAGCGGGCCAATCATAGCGCCATCTGGTTTCACCCTTCAAGCTAGACAAGTTTCGTTCTTTGTAGTTTTTTCGTTTGACGCTTATTTCGTGAGATATTTTGCCCGGTCACGATCAATGGACCACCCTGTATATGGCTACTGGTCTTCAAGGGAAAACTAGATATAACACAGTATGTTAGAACACGTGCTCCAGTAACTAAATCATAAACTCCTATGGACTACAAATTGCTCGTAGATTATGCAAAAGCTATGAAATAAATTTCGTATAAAAACACTCGTGGCGGTAACGTCGAAAATATAGGTTTGCAAGGCTCCGAAGTCTCAAAAATAACCTGCTTCTCACGTAATTGTACAGTGAAATTAGAGAACGATTGTTTTTGTTTTGAACAAGGATAGGCTTACTGTGCTCAAACAATTTTAAAAGAGCACAATTAAGTTTAAGCCTGCAATTGACGATAACAATAAGCGTTTATCGCGGCATTCGCAAATGTTCGAAATTTCACAGATATCACAATACAAACGGGTATTGATATAGTCATTGAAAGATAAAGCAGAAGCAACATAAACAGTAAAATAAGCGTATCTACAACTTCAGATCGGCACACGGTTCTTGTACACACGATCTCACACAAAGGAAAATTCCAAAGTCGACTTCTATATATAAATAAACGTGCGTACTGCACCGATTTTTCACTTAGGTGATTCTGTGCACACATCTACTTAGGCGTGCCTGAGTGTATCCCGGTCAAAATCGCTAAAATGCACCACCAACAAAGCGTGTCGTCTGCCTGTTGAAGCTAACGTTGCACTGTTTATCTGTTATTAATAAACCATGCCAATTAAAAAAATAATAGCAAAGTGTAGGTGAAATGATGATCTTCACTATTCTGAGCTAATCTGACTTTGGCACAGATAGGAGGGAATTATGATGCCATGGAAGTTTTTGGTATTTTACCAGATAGCGTTAAAAGTCTGACAGACAGCTAACCAGCATTTAAAAACAAAATTAAAAGAATTTCTAAAACACAACGCCTTCTAGTCAATAGATGAACTTTCAGATATGAAGTTGTAAAAAAAAACCAACTTATATCGTGTAAAGAAAACGTCTCTTAAACTGACACCTTCCACATAATTACGAAATGTCATATTCATGATCTATGAATAAGTATTAATTCAATGTCTTCAATGTAGCTACTCTGTGATGGACTCTTCTTGACTCGCTACCCCTGGTGGAGGCAGATGACGCCTCCGTGGCTGATTTGGTTTTATCGTTTATTTGTGAAGGGCTCCTCAACCTTGTCGGCCCATTGAGGGGTTGGCAGGATGCCCTTTCGCCTCCTCTGCCCCGACGTTAGTGGCTGTTTGTGCCCCAGCCCTCGCCCTACCCATTCTTTTGCTTCTCTTCCTCCTCCTTGTGTGTTCTGTTTGACCTGGTGTTCTTTCTCTGTTTTCCTGTGATTCTCTCGCCCTGACCATGCCGTTAGCCTTTTCTGTGTATTGTTGGGCGGGATGACTCTGATAAGTGGCGGTTGGTATGTCTCTTCTCGCACTTTCTGCTTTTGAGGCCCTCTGGCGGCTCCCTTGCCTTTCCTCCTTTCCCCCTTTCCCCCTCTTCTTCTTCTTCTTTGTTCCTTTCTCTAGGCTTTGTTGACCTTCAGTAGACCTTTGGGTTTTCTTTCCTTGAGTTTCACTCACTGGGCTCTTCTTTGGTGTGTAGTTTTGTTGACTTGCTTGCTCCAGGTAAGAGAGACTGATGACCTCATAGTCGGTCTCTTTAATCATTAAACCAACGAACCATCCTTCATCAGTTGGAAGGACAGAGTGTGTAACGTATCATGTTCTCCGAATGTCTCGTTACACCTCAAACCTTACCAGAACCTTTATGGACAGGCAAATCCTATCCAACTCATTCATAAACAGATGGCTCGTGCCATCTCCTTGACACCAATAACCCTGTTAACCAACCACCAACCAGCACTTCTCTAATCAATCAGTAACACACTGACCTTGAAAATCTCAACCACATACTTCGCCAGGGCTTTGAGTACCTCATGTCGTGCCCTTCATTGAGGAATAGCCTACCCAAAATCCTAACTACATCACCCAAAGTAGTGTACCGGCAGCTACCCAACCTACAGAATATCCTAGTTCATCCCTACTCCAATCTGCTCCCTTCTCTGCACCCTATGGGTCATGCCCTTGTGGCAGGTGCAAGACCTGTCCTATGCAGTCACCCACAATGTTCGTTCCTGTCCAGTCACAGGCATCTCCCACCCAATAAAAGGCAGAGTCATGTTTGAAAGCAGATGTGTTGTATATCAGCTACGCTGCAACTACTCTACAGCATTCTATGTGGATATGGCAAGTAGCCAACTGTCCACTCACATGAATAGCCACTGCCAAACTATGACAAACTGCAAAATTCACCATTTAGTAGCCAAACAATATGTGCATCACAACAATAATGTCTTGAACAGTGGTTTCACTACATGGGCCGTTTGGATACTCCCTCCTAGAACAATGTTCTCTGAACTATACAGGTGGCAATTGTCTCACCAGCATATTCTGCAGTCTCGCATATCTACATCTACATCTACATTTATACTCCGCAAGCCGCCCAACGGTGTGTGGTGGAGGGCACTTTACGTGCCACTGTCATTACCTCCCTTTCCTGTTCCAGTCGCATATGGTTTGCGGGAAGAACAACTGCCGGAAAGCCTCCGTGCGCGCTCGAATCTCTCTAATTTTACATTCGTAATCTCCTCGGGAGGTTTAAGTAGGGGGAAGCAATATATTCGATACCTCATCCAGAAACGCACCCTCTCGAAACTTGGAGAGCAAGCTACACCGTGATGCAGAGCGCCTCTCTTGCAGAGAGTGCCTCTTGAGTTTGCTAAACATCTCCGTAACGCTATCACGCTTACCAAATAACCTTGTGACGAAACGCACCGCTCTTTTTTGAATCTCTATCTCCTCTGTCAATCCGACCTGGTACGGATCCCACACTGATGAACAGTACTCAAGTATAGGTCAAACGAGTGTTTTGTAAGCTACCTCCTTTGTTGTTGGACTACATTTTCTAAGGACTCTCTCAATGAATCACAATCTGGCACTCGCCTTACCAACAATTAATTTTATATGTTCATTCCACTTCAAATCGTACCGTACGCATACTCCCAGATGTTTTACAGAAGTAACTGATACCAGTGTTTGTTCCGCTATCATATGATCATACAATAAAGGATTCTTCTTTCTATGTATTCGCAGTACATTACATTCGTCTATGTTAAGGGTCAGTTGCCACTCCCTGCACCAAGTGCCTATCCGCTGCACATCTTCCTGCATTTCGCTGCAACTTCTCTGTATACTACAGCATCATCTGCGAAAAGCCGACACTATCTACTAGGTCAGTTATATATATTGTGAAAAGCAATGGTCCCATAACACTTCCCTGTGGCACGCCAGAGGTTACTTTAACGTCTGTAGACGTCTCTCCATTGAGAACAACATGGTGTGTTCTGTTTGCTAAAAACTCTTCAATCCAGCCACACAGCTGGTCTGAAGTTCCATAGACTCTTACTTTGTTTATCAGGCGACAGTGCGGGACTGTATCTAACGCATTCCAGAAGTAAAGGAAAATGGCATCTACCTGGGAGTCTGTATCTAATATTTTCTGGGTCTCATGAACAAATAAAGCGAGTTGTGTCTCACACGATCGCTGTTTCCGGAATCCATGTTGATTCCTACAGAGTAGATTCTGGGTTTCCAGAAATGACATGATACGCGAGCAAAAAAACATGTTCTAAAATTCTACAACAGATCGATGTCAGAGATATAGGCCTGTAGTTTTGCACATCTGCTCGACAACCCTCCTTGAAAACTGGAACTATATCTGCTCTTTTTTCAGTCATTTGGAACCGGCTGCTAACATGTTTCCCACTGCCTCACCTTATCTGTTCCCTTCTCTCCTGTGTTCACATAGCTCCTTCCCCATCTACATTGTGTACTGACCATGAACCATTCTTGCTCTCCTTCCCCTCCCTTCCAGTGGGGCACTCTTCTCTCTATCTCCCATGTCTCCTCATCCGACACTCTGACTCCCCTTCCGCTTCCCCTCCCCTTCCCCATTCCCCTTTTTATTTCCTCTCCCTCTACCACTCCCATCCCCTTCCCCATTTTCCCCTCGACGACTATCTCCCTTTTTCCACCCCTCCTCCCACTTTCTTCCACCACTCTTCCCACTTTCTTCCACTCCTCTTCCTTACTCTCCTTCATTCCTGACTACCTCTTCATCACCACCTTCCTCCCCTTTCCTTCCCCCCTTCCATTCTCCCTGTCTCTATCCTTTATATGCTGTACCCTCTGATCACCTTTCATCTTGTTGTGCAACCACTGACTAATTTGCCAAAAGACCTGCCTCACATTACCCTGCTCTCCCCAGGGGCTCACCACTCTTTGGTGAGTTTGTGCTTGGCTACCACAGGGCCTCAGCCTTTGCAGCACTTTTCCCTTCCATGCTGCTTGTCTGTCCTCCTGCTATTCTGTTTCACCTCCCTTTGGAAACATGTCTGCGATATTTTTGGGAATACGTCCTGTATTCTCAGTAGTCTGACATCAGAACAGTCCCTCCATTGTTTTTCCGTTTTTTTATTCTTTCTTTGTTTCCCTTCTCCTATCCGTCCTCCACTTTGGGGTTTGAGATTCCTCTTTTTCTTCTTCCTCCCTGTGCGCTCCTGAAGTTTGGCCAACATATCTGATGTGTTAACAGGTGACTGTGTAACACATAATTCACAGCACTGTGTCAACAGACAAGGTTCACATGTATCCTCTGTTAGAGGCCATGCCCAGGGAAGGGTGATTGCCTGAGTTGTTACCTTCCTAAATCGACAATTGGTCCCTCTGTCACATGTTTGGGAGGTGTGACCTGAGATGTGAACAATCACCTAAGGTGGGTGAGTTCCCCTGTGAGGGGGTTGACGGGGCGGGGGGGGGGGGGGGGGGCAGTTGGAAGGAGTGCACCATCAGAGATGTTGGCAATCATGAGGGATTTTCTTGCAATAAGCCAAACATCATCTTCTCAGTCTACGTTTACTAAACATAAATGGCATGAGGCTAACGATTCAAAGACCCTCCCAGCTGCACCTCAGTTCCTCATGGTTTCACATAAAGAAGACGGCGAGGCGTCTGCTATGATTAAACCATTTATTACTCAGAAAGGTGTTGATGCCATTGGCGGCCCTGTAAAATTATGCTCTCGTTGTGCAATGGCACTTTGCTTTTGAAGACATGATTCTCAAGCACAACAACTGCATGCAGCTTTACTCCTCAATGGCTAACCTGCTCATGTTGTGGCCCATCAAACACTTAATTCAAACTAGGCTGCTCGATGGTCTGACTGAGGCAGAAATACAAACATACCTCTCTGATCAGGGTGTCACTGTAGTCCATCAGGTGATGAAAAAGATAAATGCATCCTGAGTGCCCCCCTCCCCCCCCCCCCCCCCACACACACACACTCTTCACACTCTTCTTCTCACATTTGATAGAGCAGTGCTTCCATCAAAGATCAAAGCATGATATGAAGTCATCACAATCTGTACATTCTGAACCCGATGCACTACCACCAGTGTCATCATTACAACCACACTCAAATGTCCTGTTGACACCCACCTGTAGTGGGGATGCTCAATGCCGCCTCCTCCTGAGAATGTCCCATGTATCTCGATGAGGGGGCCATCCAGGAGATCCAAGTGAAGGAAAAAGTGCCATACCCTGTTGCATGCAAGTTGTTGGCTGTTCAGAAGCCCTGTATTTTACCAGCTGGCACTTACAGTATTGTTCTTGCTGCATCTCACTCCATGAAGGACACGGCCATGCAGACTTGCAACCTCAAATTGAGCACCGTGGTTGTAAATTGCCCAGTGTCACGGAAGCATCCTCATCTCCTTATCCTCCAGCTGTGCAACAGGCCATCAAGTTTTCACCTCACACGAGCAGAATCAACTGCTACACAACCAGCAGATCAGACTGGATGGAAAGAATACTCCCATGAAAACCTTTGATATCCTTCTAGCCAACAAACATCTAAATCTCCATCTGCCAACTGGAAAGGCTACAAGAAATCAAACAAAGGCAAACTGTCTTCTCTTTTACAAACTCGGAGATCCTCTTCAATGGTGTCGCCACGTGATACCCTCATCTGGCCGACCTCTGTGTCACCAGTGCACACTGCCAACCATTTTTATCACTGCAATCGGCAGACCAACCGAGGGAGAATGCCCACGCCTCTGTAGATCTCATGGTGAAGGATCCTCCATCCTCCGTGCTCTGTAGCAGAGACTCCTCAAAGTCTGGCGCTCAGCAGCCACAATGGTGACACCCTTTCATTTCTTCCCACCTCCCCTTTCCCTGTCATGACTCTCCTCCAGTGGAACGTTCGCGGCCGTAGATCCAACAAAGAGAAATTATGGCTGCTCTTGGAACAGCAGCGTCCACTTTTTCTCTGCCTCCAGGAAACAAAATTGTGTCCACACAACTGCCTTGACATCTCGCATTTCTTTCTGGTCCATTTTGACCTTACCCATAGGATGGCATTCCATCTCATGGAGGAGTCGTGCTGCTCATCCAGGATGACATTTGTAGTCAAATCATCACCCTGAACACCCAGCTGCAAGCTGTTGCATTCGACATTTTTCTTCCTCACTTCACCTTTTCCCTTTGTGCCGTTTACATCCCTCCCTCATACAGTGTCACCAAACCAGACTTCCTCCAGATTGTTGGGGAACTCCCTCACCCCTTTTTGCTGCTCAGTGACTTAAATGTGCACCATTCCCTATGGGGCTCTCCCAGAACCTGTCAGAGAGGTGCCCTCTTGACTGACTTTAATCAACTCAATCTCATCTGCCTTAACTGTTGTATCCTGCCTTCTCATCAAATGTGGTGTGCCTAGGAAACCTGCTTCTCGGATTGCGAGACAACAATTAAAGCAAGTTGTATTAATGAATTTTATTACAGAAAATAAATGACAATACTTAACTTTGTATTTATACAGATGGGTCACAAGCAAAGGCCAACGTGCAGTATATACAGTTCCTAATACAAGTGAAGTAAGACAGTTGATGTTTCTATCCAGGTCGCTGGTCTTTAAGCTTCTGTAGTACTTGGCGAACTTGCTGAAGCCAGGTGGTGCGGTGCTTATGTTCTCTTCATGTAGAAGGCACTGCTGTCACGTTGTCGTCCTGGAGAGGGGTCGGTCAGCGTGTAATTGGCTGACATTTTCTCACAGCCCTCTCTGTTCTAACGTTCCTGCCTCGTGTGCTGGTGCTTGACTTTACGCCAAAACATTAACAATGGAGAATCCACATTTCTTTCAGACTCCACACACACCTATTTCGATTTGGACCTCTCATTCTGCACTGCCCAGCTAGCCTGTCACCTTGCGTGGTACGTTCTCTCTGACACGAACTCGAGCAACCATTTCCCTTGTGCTGTCCGTTTGCTGACTTCCACCCCAACTACAGCAAACCCAAATGGTAGCTTTCTAAGGCCAGCTGGAGGCTTTACTCCTCCCTGGTGACTTTCGATGAACAAGTTTTCCCGAGTTGTAATGACCAGGTAAAATACTTTACCAGCGTTATCCTTGTCACCACAGAACGTTCCATTCCTCACACTTCATCTTTACGATGCTGTGTCCCGGTCCTTTGGTGGAGCAAGGCGTGCCATAATGCAATTTGCATGGGGAGACAAGTGCTCCACATTTTAAATGTCATCCTGCGATGGTTAAGTGCATTCATTATAAACAGTTGTGTGCACAGTGTCGGTGTGTTCTTTGGAATATCAAAAAGGTAGCTGGATTTCCTTTACTAGTTTTTTTAACATTTCTACTGCCTCTTCCGTTGTGTGCGCTGACCTCGAATGACTCCCTGGGACCACAGTCAATTCCCCAATTTTCGTCCTGACGGTAGCAGATGATGTCATACTGGACCCTATTGCTATCTCCAACACTTTGGACCACTATTTTGCAGAGATTTCGAGCTCCACCCACTATTACTCTGCCTTCCTCCATCAGAAACTAGTGGAGGAGGCTTGGGCACTACCCATCTCTTCTCAGAATTGTGAGTCTTAAAATGCTGCCTTTACTATGAGGGAGCTAGATAATGCTCTCACTTCATCCCAATCCTCCGCCCTAGGGCCAGACAATGTTCACATTCAGATGTTACAGCACCTTCCTCTTGCAGGCAAGCACTTTCTCCTTCATACATACAATCGCTGCTGGGCAAAGGGTACACTTCCCAGTCACTGGCATGAAGCCACTGTCATACCCATACCTTTATTAACAACTGCACAATATGGATTTCGAGTGCACTGTTCTGCAGTTGACCATCTCATCACTGTCAACCCATGTCATGAATGGTTTTGTGCGGAAATAACAGTCTGTGATTGTGTCTTTGATTTGGAGAAAGCCTACGACACCTGCTAGAGGACTAGTATCCTCCATACTCTCTACATACGGGGCTTCCAAGGCCGTATGCCCCATTTGCTTCAGGAATTTTTAAAAGACCGGATTTTCTAGGTGTGTGCAGTTTCTGCCTTGTCGGGCGCCTTTATCCAGGAAAACGGTGTGCCTCAGGATTCCGTCGTGGGCCTTGTCTTATTTGCTATTGCCGTTAACCCTCTTATGGCCCGTCTCCCGCAAGGCATCTCTGGCTCCCTTTTCCTTAACAATTTTGCGACCTATTGCAGTTCTCCATAGACTGGTCTCCTTGAGCAGCATCTTCGGCAAAGTCTTGGTCGTGTACAGATGGAGTATCAACAATGGTTTTGGTTTTCCACTGACAAAACTGTTGGTATGAATTTCTGGCAGTGCAATTTGTTTCTTCTACTGGTTTTATATCTTGGGCCTGTTGCTCTTCGGTTTGCTGAAACCATGAGATTCCTGGGGGTCATGCTCAATGGAAAACTTTCTTGGTCCTTCCATGTGTCTAACTGGTCGCCCACTGTACCTAGTCCCTTAGTGCCCTACACATCCTCAGTGGTACTTCCTGGGGAGCAGATGGGAACACTCTCCTCTGTTTGTACCAACTAGACTATTGGTGTTTTGTTTATGCATCTGCACATCCATCCATCTTACGCCATCCCAATACAATCCCCATTGTAGCATTTGTTTGGTCACTGGCATTTTTTACGCTAGCCTGGCTGAGAGTCTGAATGCAGAAGCTGTCAAACTGGTGTTCTCCTCAGCTGATACGGATGCTGTTTGTCTGCCATGCATAGCCACCCATCCTATGCCCCCTTCTCCGATGCCTCAGTTGCATGCCAGTATGGGGCGCATCCCCCTCCTCTGTTACCTCATGAGTTCACTTTCTATTGCTGTTGCTATTGTTTTAGCAGTTTAACTTCGCATTGGGTGCCAGTTTCCTGATGGATGTGAACCCTTCACCACCTTGGCTTTGTGTGGCGGCCAATGTTCACCTTGTACTTACTTGAAATTCTCAAGACACTACTCCAGACTTGCTCTATTGCCATAAGTTTCTCGACCTTCGCACAGAACCTCGCGATAGTACCTTTCTATAAACTGATGGCTGTCAGTTTGACTATGGTGTAGGGTGTGCATGGACAATTTTTCGGTATCAGCTCCTGGAACACTGCTCAGTATTTACAGCAGAGCTCTTCACCCTCTATCAGGCCAAGCAGTACATCTGTAGACTCAGGCTTTTCAATTGTGTCATTTGCTCTGACTCTCTCAGTGCCCTTCAGGGGCTCTGTGTGCTGTACGCGGTCCATCCCTTCATGCAACAGGTCAGGAAAGCTTGCAGTTGCAGACTCTTGATGGAGCCACTGTAATGTTTATGTTGGTCCCTGGTCATGTCAGTCTGATGGGATACGAGGCTGCCAATAGTGCTGCCAAGGCCGCAGTCCTCCTACCTCACCCTGCTAGTTTTTCCATTCCCTCCAGTGATGCCGGCCGGAGTGGCCGTGCGGTTCTAGGCGCTACAGTCTGGAGCCGAGTGACCGCTAGGGTCGCAGGTTCGAATCCTGCCTCGGGCATGGATGTGTGTGACGTCCTTAGGTTAGTTAGGTTTAATTAGTTCTAAGTTCGAGGCGACTGATGACCTCAGAAGTTAAGTCGCATAGTGCTCAGAGCCATTTGAACCATTTTGAACCCTCCAGTGTTCTCTGTGTTGCTGTTTGTCAGCAGGTGGTGTCCCTTTAGCATCACTGCTAGTCTTCCCCTCATGGGAACAAGCTCCGGGGAATTAAACCTCTCCCACTGGCTTGGCCAAGCTCCTCTCGGCCATCTCGCCTTAAGGAGATCATTTTAGCAAGGTTGCGGATTGGGCACTGTTGTATGAGGCATCGCAATTTGTTAAGTGCTGATCCCCCACCAATTTGTGCTCATTGTCATCGCCCTTTGACAGTTCACCATGTCATGACCGAATGCCGCTTACGTTCTAATTTATGTTTGCTGTCTGAGTTATCGGCCGTTTTAGTGAACAACGCGTTGGATGTTGGTCGCGTTTTACATTTTATGCATCCTAGCAATATGGTGAAGAACATTTGATCTTTATTTCAAGACTTCTGTTGTCTCTATGGCGTATTTTACAGACCTTTCTCCAAGAAGAAGTCCCTGTTTTTAGCTGTCTTTCCATCCATTGACTGGGATTAACGTGTAGTCACTTTTAACTCCTTTTTTATCTTGGTTCTATCTATGGCTCTGATATGGGCACATATGACCTTAGTCATTTTTGTGCCCTAAAACAAAACAAACAAACAATATTAACCTGATACCCTGTCCATTGACCAATATTCAATAATCAGTCTCGTGACTATCATGAACATTTATGTTAGAGTGTCTGTGTGGTTGTGTGTGTGTGAATGTGTGTACTCTTACTAAAAAAAAAGAGCAAGAGCTTAAAGCTAATATTAACTGTTTTCTATAGCATGTTCCTGTGTGCCACACACCAGTTCTCCATAAGTAAATAGTTACCTTTCCCTTAATTTACATATTTATTACCTTTCTTCTATTTCATAATGTTCATTCATGCAGAAAGTTGACGAAAGGTCTAAATCTACATATTCATATTTTGTACTTTATGAGCGAGAGTGCAGTTTGTATCAGATGGGTTGTAGTATGTCAGTATCGCCCCACCCCCAGCCCGTTTCAGTCCTCCGTATCTGTCAAAAGGATGACTATTGGTAATGTTATAAAACAAGAGAAATTTAACCTTATACAGTCATGGATCATTATACATAATCTCTTTAGTTTGCAAGCCCACTCATGCCAGAAAATCATTCTATCACTATCAGTTTGTAGAAGTTCATCAGTGTTACATATCAACAAAACAGCAGGTTTACCAAAATTATAATTTTGACACTGAAATTTTCTGTAACTTCTCCTACTCAATTGTTCAAAAGTTGGGATGCAGCTTCAGCAAGCTGCAGTTGAATAAATAAGTGGCATTTTACTCCATGTCTGATAAATTTTGTAATCTATATCTGTTTATGCAGGGCGTTCAGAAACAGTCTGAACAGCTTGTAAGGGTGTTTTGGGGCAGATCATACTTAGAAATCATTATTAAGAAAACAGTTATACACGTTGCACAATTTCCAAGTTAATTAGCATTGAAGTTAGCAAGTCAGACTGTTGCGCATGCAAATTCTAGCGACTCCTAAGCGACGGTGTCACCAAACATGTTCTTCATTTGGTCTCCTAAAACCAAACGAGAGAGCAATACAAAATTGGTCATGGGATGATAGTAAGGACTGAACCTGAGCCAAAGGTTGAGCAGTCTCATGTGCTATCATCTACACTGTGACAACTGAGACCAATTGTATCTGGTAAGCTGCTTGAAACTACATGCACAACTTAAATGCTAATTATCTCAGAAATGCGCAGAATATCGATTTTTTTAACAATTATTTCTAAGCACAACGTACCCTCCAACACCCTTACAAGCTTTTCAGACTATTTCTGACCATCCTGTATGCTCTGAAAGCCACTGTACGATGTGTGACTGAGGGTATTTCATACCAATAATATCAGTTTTTTACCATATTCGTGTTGCATACTGAATGAGAGAAAGTGACTTTGTATGCTTTTATCACCCCCTAATCTCTCTTATATTATTTTCATGATCTCTATGCAAAATGTATGTTACTGGTAGCTGAATGGGTGCATAGTCTCCCCCAAATACTTGTTATTGAAATGCACCAGTTTGGGATTGCTGAGAACCCGTTGCCTCTCTCGGATAGATTCCCATTTAAGTTCCCCAAGCAGTTCTGCTACACTTTCATATAGACTGTATCACCATTTACAGTCCTAGCAGTGTATCTTTCAATCTGTTTGATACCTATTGGCATGTCTGCTAGATAAGGACGCCAAACGCTGAAACAGTTGGTTGCACTAACATTTTGTATGTATTTTACATTAAACATGTGCTGCCCATTTATTATCGTCCTTCCAACAAATCTAAGTGTTCCCTTCATCTTCCCTAATACTAATCATATTAGATCACACAATGTCATAACTTCTTAGGATTACCCCTAAGATAAGTTCGAGATGTTTACCATTCATCTTATAAGCAACACTGTTGAGTTCTTTCTCTTTGTTGTAGGCAATATTCCACCTTTATCCACGTTAAAGAGAGCTGCTGTTCATTACCCCAAGTGGAAATTTTGTGCAAACCTTTCTGTGTACTTAACCATCTGATATTGATACTTTCCAGCAGACAACAGCATTGTTGGCAAACAATCTTAAAGGCTTCCGAATGTATCTAATAAATTGTGTGTTAACACCATCAAAGTGTCTGTGCTACAACTGATGTTTCTTTCATTTCTATAGAAGATCCATCAACCAGTGTAAATGAATAATCTACTGGTTTCTAGTAGTCAAATATTCATCAAGCCAACTGCATATCTATGATGATGCTCTGTATGATTATACCTTGCTTAGTAGCTGACAGTGTGGTGCAGTGTCAAAGGCCTTGTGGAAATGTAGGGAGGTTGAGTTCACATGCTCAGTTGCATCTACTGGGTACAAGATATGAGGGTGGTTTGAAATGTTTTCGGAACAGAATAGAAAAAAGTACGTACATCACTGAATTTTTTATTTTTATTTTTCAGTGTAGTCTCCTTGTAGATTAATGCACTTGATCCAACGATGTTCCAGTGCCTTGATCTCATCTCGAAAATGAGTTTCCTCCAGGCCTGCAAAACAGTTGTCAACTCCGGCTATCTAATCTTTGTTTGAAGTGAATCTTCATCCACAAAGAAAAATTTTCTGTTTTCGGAAGAAATGGAAGTCTGACGGAAGTCAGGTGAAGAAGGTGGGTGTGACAACAATCCATTCCTTAGTTCGTGTAATTTTTCCATGGCGACGGCATATGTGTGCGGGTGCTCATCGAGAGTCACGGCACCCATCCTGCAGATAATTTTTTCATTTCTAATTCTTCTGATAAAATGAGATATACCCTTTCAGATGACATCTGGAAAGCACGAGTAATTTAATTCACTTTCAATCGGCGATCCTCCATGAGAATTTTGTGCTGCACTTTTGGAATGATTTCTGGAGTAGTGTCAGATCTTGGCCTACTACTGCGCAGATCATCATCTAAGCTCTCCCGACCAAAGTCAAATTCATTTGTCCACTTGGCAACAGTTGAATATGAAGGAGCAGAGTCCCCCAGGGCATTCTGGAAATTGGCTTGAATGTTCTTTGCTTTCGTACCTTTCTTTACGAAGTACTTAATCACTGCTTGACTCTCGATTTTTTTCCATCTTCGCAAATCACTACGCGGGAACAACAACAGAGCCACGTCACATGTACAGCTGTCTTCCAAGAGCACTGATGTGGCAAGTGTTTACAGGAAATAGTCCAGTGAATATCACATGAACAACTCGTTGCACTAGCGCTGACCTCTCGTGGTGATTCCGAGAACTTTTCAAACCACCCTCATATAATAGTAGCAAGCTGTTTTCTGGAATCCATATTGATTGTTTGGGATTAGCTTCTTTCCTCCAGGAACATCATGTTCGAGCATAGAAAATGCTGTGGGATCCTGCAACAAATGGTTGGAAATAGTTATTGAGTAAAAACGAACTACAGTTTAAATAAAATAACTTTGTGATTGGCGAATGCGAGGCGGCGCGGGAGGGGGGGGGGGGGGCAGGAGGCAACACTACCAATTGCTTTCTCCCCTGCACATCACATAAACTGCTTCATGTGGCACTGCTCTGCAGGTACCTTCAAAGCAAGCAATACAGTGAGCACGAGTAGAAAGTGAAATTAATCACAAAGTTATTTTAGTGGAAGGGACTGATTTTGGGGTATTCTCAATGTAAAATATAAATGGAATTGTGCCAAGGCCTTGGGTAAGTGTAATTGTCCTTAATACGTAGGGCTTCTATCAGTATGTCTCACAGTGAAAATCAAACGATGGAAGCTCCAGGTAGGAATATCAACAGTGTAGGAAAAGACAGATTGCTGTTTACCGTAAAGAAGACATGTCAAGTTGCAGACATGCACAATTAACACACTTTCACATATAGCTTCCGGCTACAGCCTTTGTCAGTAAAAGACATACATACACTCACAAGCGCGCTCGCACACACACACACACACACACACACACACACACACACACACACGACCGCCAGCTCTAGCATCTCATGATATGGTTGTATCCTCATATGTAAATACAATTTTATGACTTTACATGCACAAATCATTCTAATCTTCAGACAGAGTGCTTTCTATGGATGCCAGCATTGGACTTAATTTTTACGTCTGTTTCCCCACAATCCCTTTTATAGCGAAATGTAGTAATCAGCATCATTTTCCAGGTGGTAATATAAGGAGGAAAACATCAATAACTTATTTATTATTTATAAGGAAACATCTATTTAATTATGAAATTGTTCACATATAGTGATAATTTTGGGCAGGAAGTGGACGGTCAACTTTGAAATTAATTGAAACGATCATCTCTCTTTTAATCTCTTTTTTTCTCTTATGTGACTAACATACACTGTTACCCTGGGAGATGATGAAGGATTTAGGCTGACCAAAGGCTTTCATCAGCTGAGCAGAAATGGCCTATTTATTTTGTTAATTAACACTAAAAAAGTGAGTAATAAATTGGAATCTCTGCACAATTAAGGAGTGGGATGGAAAATGGCAAGATGGTAGAGAATGGGATGAAGGTGGGGAAATATCTACATCTACATGCAGATTAATGGAGATATAAGCATGAGGAATCATCGTAATGTTGGAAATGTAGAAGGAGCAGTTCCCACCTATGTGATTCAGAGAAGCCGATATTGTGAGAGGGGAAGATACAAATGGAACAGATATTGAACCAGCAGCTGCGTAAGTCACTGGTGGCGTTCTGTTCATCACATCCAGCCATCAGGTCTTTGCATTTGCACTTATCCAAAGTCTGACAGCGACTATTTGTACATGCAGACAGAATAATAAGTTCTGATGGACTTGATCCAGTGTATTTCCAGTAAGTAGATTCAGTCCCTGAAGTTTTATTTTTTAAAGTCCGCAAATTATCCATCTAAGGCTGCCATAATCTATTCAGGGAACTCAAATTGTTTGCCTATTGCAGTTTTTCTCTGTGTGGAAATCGATGGAAGGAGGAGGATACCAGATCATCTAAATAGTATAATGTAGTTTGTACTTTAATTTTCATTTCCAAAGCACCTTTGTGCGCAGGGGTTTACCTTGTCAAGAATGAAGACTTGGGTAAGATTTGATGGTTATTGTACAACTGGATGTGGGGCAGTCAACAAGAAAAATCTCTTCTAAAATCGAAAAAAAAGTAACCATTTTTATGGCAGACAAAACTAATATCCATTTTAGCGAACGGCCACCGACTTCCTCTCATTATTATGAGTGCTGTTTTCATATCTGATATGAAAGTGGTGGACTCACATCTCTTCCATAGTACGAGGGTTGACTGAAAAGTAGTGCCTCCACCTTCGTAATTCTTCAACAGTTGGCAGCATTGGTATGCAGCAGGTACTGGCTTGTTCCGTAGGCTCTTCTCTACAGCACCAGTTAAGAGGGAAGCCGTAGCACTGAACAGTTGTGTTGTTACAGTGTAAAGTGTGGAAACCTGCGCAGACGGTCAGTCAATGCGATTTAAGCAATGTGCAGCCATTGAATTCTTGAAAGCAGAACGTGTCACCCCGGAGATTCATCAGAGAATGAAAACAGGTTATGGTGATTGTGTTGATGTTAGTATTGTGCGTCGTTGGGCGAGTAAGTTTAAAGATGAGCGCACACTCCGCTGCAGAGTGAAAATTTCTTTCCAAGTTTAAAGATGTTAAGGTGGGAACATCTGACCTGCGTGAGAAACAAAGAGTTGGATGTCCTGTGACAGCAACCACCGAGTTTCACAAGCAAAATGTTGACAGATTGATTCAGGACGATCGTCGTATCACTCAGATAGAAGCTGCAAGCACAATCGGCATTTCACGTGTAGGCCATATTATTGCTTATGTGCACAATGGGTATCCCGGATGCTGATTCCTGAAATGAAAGCGCAGAGACTTGAAATTTGCCAGGAACTCCTCTTGCGTTATGAGAATGAAGGTGACACCTTTCTCCATTCAATTGTGACAGGAGACGAAACGTGGGTACACCATTACGAGAGAACTGTGAGACTGTGGTTGTGGAAACAGTGTGTCGACTCTCGTGTGGGCTTCAGAAAACTTGTTCATAGTTGGCAGAAATGTATCCAATTGGCTGGTGGTTATGTGGAAAAGTGAATATTGGTAATTGCAGATCACATTCTAAGGATTATTTCTGCGTTTGATTTATTAAAATGTTCCCATCCAAACCCAATTAACGAAGGTGGAGGCATTACTTTTCATTCAACCCTTGTAACACTGACATATAAAATTAGAAACATTCATTTTAAGATGGTGAAAACATTGCTGAGATATATGTTTCAACTTTTGTTTTTGATCAATGTTCAACAAAAGTGACACATATCTTGCATTAATTTTCTCGTAGTTCATTTTTCATGTAAAGTGTAGTACTTCTCTTGAGGCACATCTGTAGTATCAGCTTTTTCACAGACTTTAACCATCTGTCATCTAAATCCATATTTTACACTTTTTGAGTGGTTTGTCTGTGATTGCAATTTCAGGATTCCCTTTATGCAGATTGTCTTCGAGATAAACACGGCCATTATTCAATTCAGCCTCCCAGTTTAAACTAAAGTAAGTAGGGGACCAGACTCATTATAAATGATCACCAATTTTGGATGAATTTTTGTTGGCAACAAAAGAGAGAGAGATTTTTGGAATCATGGTATTCTAGGGCATCCATTTGACTGAAACACACACCTATATAGTTAGGTTATTAGTGTCCTGAGTAAGATCATAAACATCTATGTAGTCTCACAGAGTGTAGGCGTATGGCAATGTTGGTCCCCTTGGACTATTCGAGAACATTGGCTGTATGCTGACACAGAGTTCATTGTTGAGGCTTTCATGGCCACTAGTTGGCAAATTTCCTGTTGGCTTCTGTATAGGGTTCTTCAGCCGATGTTTGTTTGATGATTTTTCTGGCATTTTGCAAGTACGAATGCCTGGCATTGTCAAAGCTTCATGCTCCATTGCTGGCGGTGGACTGGAGTTGAGCTCACGCCCACAGATTATTATTCCCTGGTGTGCCAATGTCCAAGGTATTTCTCTCATCTCACCTGAAATAAAATAAACAAAACAAAAATGAAATTATGGGATATTGTGCGCAGAGTAATAGCACAGTTTTTTGAAATTTTAAGAAGTAATAAAACTGTGGACATTTGAAACAAAGATGTTTTTTTGGCATGTGTTTTCGATCACGTTTTTTGCAATAACTAATAAATAAATTAAAATAAAAACATTAGCCTATTATTCGTCATGGACATGTTCGAGAGTTCAGCCAAATTTCAAAAAGATATCCTTATTAGTGAGTCTGCAATCCATAAGCTCAAACCGATAGAATGAATCGATTGCAGGCACACTAATAAAGACATCTTTCTGAAATTTGGCCGCATAACTTCTTGGGCAGGCCCGCAAGGAGTAACAGGCTAATTTTGCTGCAGGACTTCTGTCATAGACGCAGCTCATTTTGGACAGAACAACTTTAACTCTCGATTGAGGGGGGGGGGGGGGGCGGCGGCTTAGTAATGACTGCATTTTTTTTTAAAAATCAGAAAATGTTCTCCAAGGACCAATAAATAATGTACAAAAAGATTTTCATAAGTTTCTCAAAAAAGAGTTGTAAAAATCATTTATTTTTTAGTCTGACTGAGGGGAACGGAACCTTAAGGATCAAGCGTAACAAGCCGTCGCTTGGGGACATCAGCTGAGAGGGGCTCCCAAGTGCAAGATTTGTCAACATTGTGTGTCACCGTTAGTGCAAAAACTGACACGGGTGAAAGTGTAGGATGGTAAAGGAAGTTAGGACGTGTAGGAGTGGGTGGGCGAGGGGGCTTTGTCGTTATAAGTCGCTCCGGTGGGAAAAAATGTTCTCGAACCCGCCCTACTTGTTCCGTTCCATCTACTGTGTTAGAATTGGTGCTAGAATGAATGACACAGCAGATTCTGGAATGCTGCAAGCATTGTCTATTTACCTATGGCTCCTCAGAAAATGAAGTTCATTATGCATTCTCAAGGTACAGAGAATATAAATCCATATGGAAGGTGATGCTAGGTATTGATCACGTAAGAACGACGTAATCTAATTTTTTTTTTTTTTTTTTTTTCTGTGACGGGGTTCACTTGCGGCCGTCTTCGCGTCTACTTACCCAGCGAGGTAGCGCAGTGTTAAAAGACACTAGACTTGCAGTTGGAAGGACAGCAGTTCAAACCTCTGTCCAACCACTCAGATTTAGGTTATTTGTGACTGTTTAAGGCAAATGATGGGATGGTTCCTTAGAAAGGGCACAGCCAATATACTTCTGTGTTGTAATAACCAAACGATACACTATTTTCTACCTTGTTTCACAAACGTTCTTATTACTGTACGACCTAGTTTCGAGTTATAGGCCCATTTTTTAGTACTTCCATATGCTTCCCTAATCGGAAAAGGAAGATTAGAGTTTAACGTTCCATTGACAATGAGGTCATTTGCGACAGAGCACAAGCTCGGATTACAGAAGGATTGAGAAGGATCAGCCGTGTGCTTTTCCAAGGGATCGCCCTGGCATTTGCCTTAAGCGATTTGGGAAAATCAGGAAATGCCAAGTCTGGATGGCCGGATGGGGATTTGAACTGTCATCCTCCCAAACTCGAGCTCAGCGTGCTAACCACCGAGCCAATCACTCGTTTCACCAATCCGAGCTTGTGCAACGTCTCTAATGACGCCGTCGTTGACTGGACGTTAAACCCTAATCTTCCTTTCTTCTCTGTGTGAAACCGGACTTGCTATCTCACCCCTGCTTACACCTCTCTAATTTCGGACAAGGTAAAGTGCGCTCATATAATGGGTCTGCGAAAAATGTATGTAGTTTCTCGGAGTCGCATCCATGCCCAAAAATTGACAGTTTATAGCACACACAACGCTGCTGAGACTGCAATTTCTGTCTGGCCAGTTTCATGGTGACCTAGGATTTTATATTGCTGTAGCAGTCATACCCCACTCACTTCCTGTCTCTCAGCTAGTGCTACGTAACGTGGTATGGACTAGAGATAGTCGATACTTAACGTAACTATTAATATAATGATGTTACTTTGCCATGTCTGCTAAGTAAATAATACGTTCGTGCTAGACCCCACTGAATTTTTTAATAGGGTAGGATTCGACAGTTGAATAGTCACGCGACAACTATGGACTAATACACTTGAAGACAAAGCAAGACAAGCCACGAATGGGATGGCAACCGGTAGATGTAAAGGTTGTGTGCAGACAAACCAATGACTACAGTTTCAGAAAAACTGGACGATTTATTCAGTAGAAAGAGCTTCAGAAATTGAGCAAGTCAGTTACGCGTTGGTTCACCACTGGCCCTTAAGCAAGCTATTATTCGACATTGAAATGATTGATAGAATTGTTGGATGTCCTCGAGAGGGGTATCGTGCCAAACTAATGCGTTAAATCGTCAAAATTATGAGCGGGAAGGAGGGTCCAGCCCATAACGCTCCAATCGTTCTCAATTGACGAAGGATCCTGTGACCTTGCTGGCGAAGGTACGGTTTGGAAATCACGAAGACAAGCAGTAGAAAATCTCGCAGTGTGCGGACGGGCATTATCTTGCTGAAATGTGTACCCAGGATGACTCGCCATGAACGGCAACAAAACGGAGCCTAGAATACACTACTGGCCATTAAAATTGCTACACCACGAAGATGACGTGCTACAGACGCGAAATTTAACCGACAGGAAGAAGATGCTGTGATATGCAAATGATAATTTTTTCAGAGCATTCACATAAGGTTGGCGCCGGTGGCGACACCTACAATGTGCTGACATGAGGAAAGTTTCCAACCGACTTCTCATACACAAACAGCAGTTGACCGGCGTTGCCTGGTGAAACGTTGTTGTGATGTCTCCTGTAAGGAGGAGAAATGCGTACCATCACGTTTCCGACTTTGATAAAGGTCGGATTGTAGACTATCACGATTGCGGTTTATCGTATCGCAACATTGCTGCTTGCGTTGGTCGAGATCCAATGACTGTTAGCAGAATATGGAATCGGTGGGTTCAGGAGGGTAATACGGAACGCCGTGCTGGATCCCAACGGCCTCGTATCGGAAACAGTCGAGATGACAGGCATCTTATCCGCATGGCTGTAACGGATCGTGCAGCCACGTCTAGATCCCTGAGTTAACGATGGGGACGTTTGCAAGACAACAGCCATTTGCACGAACAGTTCGACGACGTTTGCAGCAGCATGGACTGTCAGCTCGGAGGCCATGGCTGCGGTTACCCTTGACGCTGCATCACAGACAGAAGCGCGTGCGACGGTGTACTCGACGACGAACCTGGGTGCACGAATGGCAAAACGTCATTTTCTCGGATGAATCCAGGTTGTGTTTACAGCATCATGATGGTCGCATCCGTGTTTGGTGACGTCACGGTGAACGCACATTGGAAGCGTGTATTCGTCATCGACATACTGGCGTAGCACCCGGCGTGATGGTATGGGGTGCCATTGGTTACACATCTCGGTCACCTCTTGTTCGCACTGACGGCACTTTGAACAGTGGACGTTACATTTCAGATGTGTTACGACCCGTGGCTCTACCCTTCATTCGATCCCTGCGAAACCCTACATTTCATCAGGATAATGCACGACCGCATGTCGCAAGTCCTGTACGAGCCTTTCTGGATACAGAAAATGTTCGACTGCTGCTCTGGCCAGCACATTCTCCAGATCTCTCACCAATTGAAAACGTCTGGTCAATGGTGGCGGAGCAACTGGCTCGTCACAATACGCCAGTCACTACTCTTGATGAACTGTGGTATCGTGTTGAAGCTTCATGGGCAGTTGTACATGTACACGCCATCCAAGCTCTGTTTCACTCAATGCCCAGGCATATCAAGACCGTTATTACGGCCAGAGGTGATTGTGATGGGTACTGATTTCTTAGGATCTTTGCATCCAAATTGCGTGAAAATGTAATCGCATGTCAGTTCTAGTATAATATATTTGTTCAATGAATACCCGTGTATCATCTGCATTTCTTCTTGGTGTAGAAATTTCAATGGCCAGTTGTGTGTGATCACTGTGCTGTGCTGTAAGCGTACCCCGGTTGACAACCAAAGAGGTACTGCTACGAAATGCAGTGGCTCCCCAGTGGCCCTGGTTGTGGGCCGTATGCGGAAGACAGTGAGGCTGGTCCCCACTACCGACCGTGGCGTTTCCAGACAGGTCTTTGGAGCTTGGTTTGAAGCGAAACTAATCAATGAGGACAGTTCTACTCCAGTCAAGGAGATACCAGGCCGAATGTTCCCGACAACACTGGAAATGGGCTTGTTGGCGTACAGAGGTCAATGATAGTCACCGCAAGGGGCGCCCAAAGCACAGCCCCGTATCTGTAAGCCGCCCATTAATGGTCCTTGTGGTCACTTAAGCATCAGTTGCACGCCGGATCTGTAATCCTCGGGTGCCTCTCAGACGATTGCTCGGTCTTCACGTTCTATCGTCTCTCTAGGTCGACGCTTACTTCTTGGCGTTGTGTTGGCCCTAATTCATCCATTACTGCCACGATCGTCGGACAGGGGCGTCTCCTACTGAAATATCGAGCGATTTGCCGATTACTCCTACAGGCTGATTTGAGCCCAACAACACGTCCTCTCTCAAATGCTTACATCTGCGTGTATTGTTCACGCCTCTGTCAGCGAGGTATAGTTACCGTCCAGCTGAGTATGCGGAATGAAATTCGCAACGACTTTATGCCTTGGTATTGACATGTCCGGTGTTTTACTATCCTTGTCAACTACGCAGGAAATGTCGCTGCAGCGTCATACATTCATCCATGGGGCGGCAAAGTTTACGGTTTTGCATTTTCTGTCGATACCTGTATGAATATAAATTTGTGACCAATTAGCATAACTCCTTCGTCTTGTGTCGTTTTCTTTCTGTGGTAGAGTGCAGTTACAGTGCTCTTCTTCCTGCTGTTACAGTTTCACTAATATAAAACAAACCAATATAGTTCTTGTCTTGTCTCTGTAATAGGCAACCTCAGAATTCCATCTCGTAACCTATTACTCCCAGATAGTTCCGTGCAGCCAGGATGTTAACCGCCGAAAGTACACGTTCTTTGAACGGTCGCTGGCTGTTACATCGTAGCCGTGCTGCAATACTGGCTCTGCACGACCAAGCTGTTACTCGCAGCTGGAACGTATTCGTTCTTTCGTTAACAGTGCCAAGTGTCATTTCGTTCAGGTGCATAAGCAACACCACCGATTCCTTGCAGAAGCCGTGACACGTTTAAGTCTCAGAGTGTGTTGTTCGCTTCGAGCGCTCCTGTAACCGCGCACTACGGAAATATATGTGCACTATGTGTTTGAAAGTATGCGGACACCTGGCTGAAAGTGACTTACAAGTTCGTGGCGCCTCCCATCGGTAATGCTGGAATTCAGTATGGTGTTGGCCCACCCTTATCCTTGACGACAACTTCCACTCTCGCAGGCATACGTTCAATCACGTGCTGGAAGGTTTCTTGGAGAATGGCAGCCCATTCTTCACGGAATGCTCCACTGAGGAGAGGTATCGATGTCGATCGGTGAGACCTGGCACGAACTCGGCTTTCCAAAACATCCCAAAGATTTTCTAAAGGTCAGGACTCAGTGCAGACCAGTCCATTACAGGGACGTTATTGTCGTGTAACCACTCCGCCACAGGCCGTGCTTTGTGAGCAGGTGCTCGATCGTATTGAATAATGCAATCGCCATCCCCGAATTGCTCTTCGACAGTGGGAAGCAAGAAGGTGCTTAAAACATCAATATGGGTCTGTGCTGTGATAGTGCCACGCAAAACAACAAGGGGTGCAAGCCCCCTCCATGGAAAAAAACGACCACATCATAACACCACCGCCTCCGAATTTTACTATTGGCACTGCACATGCTGACAGATGACTTTCACCGGTAATTCGCCATACCCACACCCTAACATCGGATCGGCGCATTGTGTACCGTGATTCATCACTCCGCACAACGTTTTTCCAGTGTTCAATTGTCCAATGTTTACGCTAGTTACACCAAGCGAGGCGTCGTTTGGCGTTTACCGGCGTGATTTGTGGCTTATGAGCAGCCGCTCGACCATGAAATCCAAGTTTGCTCACCTCCCGCCTAGCTGTCATAGTACTTGCAGTGGACCCTGATCCGTTTTGGAATTCCTGTATGATGGTCTGAATAGATGTCTGCCTAATACACATTACGACCCTCTTCAACTGTCGGCGGTCTCTATGTGTCAACAGACGGGGTCGGCCCGTACGCTTTTGTGCTGTACGTGTCCCTTCACGTTTCCACTTCACTATCACATCGGAAACAGTGGACCTAGGGCTGTTTAGGAGTGTGGAAGTCTCCCGTACAGACGTATGACACAAGTGACGCCGAATCACCCAACCACGTTCGAAGTCCGTGAGTTCCGCAGAGCGCCGCATTCTGCTCTTTCACGATGTCTAATGACTACTGAGGTCGCTGATAAAGAGTACCTGGCATTAGGTGGCAGCACAATGCACCTAATATGAAAAACGTATGTTTTTGGGGGTGTCCGGATACTTTTGATTGCATAGTGTACTAAAGCAAAGTTAAGAGTAGTAATTTTAAATTGAATTTTGGGAGTAGAAAATATTCTGTTGTTAAATGTTCAGAATGGTTCAAATGGCTCTGAGCACTATGGGACTCAACTTCTGAGGTCATTAGCCCCCTAGAACTTAGAACTAGTTAAACCTAACCAACCTAAGGACATCACACACATCCATGCCCAAGGCAGGATTCGAATCTGCGACCGTAGCGGTCTCGCGGTTCCAGACTGCAGCGCCTAGAACCGCACGACCACTTTCGCCGGCTGTGTTAAATGTGAATTCGTATTTGTTGAAGGAAGCATGGCTGCATTGTTTTGAATATTAAGTACATCAAAATTTACAGGGGTTTTGTCAGCCAGACACTGCTACCAGATAGAAGAGTTAATGGTAGTAAGCGCTGCTATAATAATGCGAAGTGTTGCGCTGGTGTTGGCGTACTTCGTGTCCTACGTGGAATCTGTTAAATAAATAATGTGTTTCCGGTACCAGTCACGTTGTTGGAACTACAACGTTGTGACCTGTTGCTCGTAATTAATAGTTAAGCCTATTTAGCGCAGACCAGGTCAGCAGGGTGCTACCACACATCGGTCGCATGTCTCATAGCGGTTGCCAGCGCCTAGCCTAATACCGCCAAGTTGATGATAGTGTGGCAGAGATTGCCGTATGTCCTGACTACAACACCTGTAAAGGCTGTTTTACGCGGGAGACCGTGCATTCGGATGCGATGAGGTGAAGCGCTTCGTTTTACATTGAACTTTACACGTCGTCCACACGAGAGGCGTCTTCGGATCACTATAGCTGTCGTGTAGCTTGTCAGGCTAAACGTTCCACAATGGGCCGCTTGCGCCCAGCCGTGTGCATCATTGGCTTATCGCTTTTCTCGTGCAGTTTCGGTGCACATTGTCAAGTCAGCAGCTCTGTTGTGTCTGCCCCCTGCATGCTGTTGATCATTAGTGTACACCGTACTAAAGGTACATACGACACTGCAGTGCCCGTGTTGTTAAGAAGAACGACGCAGTTTTCCTTCGGACATGCATGCATTACCAAAGCCGTTATGAAATACATTCAGATTACCGATAGGAGGCGCCACGAACTTGTAAGTCACTTTCAGTCAGGTGTCCGGATACTTTTAATCTCATAGTGTACATGTATTTCCGTAGTGCGCGGATACAGGAGTGCTCGAAGCGAACAGCACACTCGGAGACTTTAACGTGTCACGGCTTCTGCGAGGAATCGGTGGTGTTGCTTGTGCAGCTGAACAAAACGACACTTGGCACTGTTAACGAAAGAACGAATACTTTCCAGCTGCGAGTAACAGCTTGGTCGTGCAGAGCCAGTATTGCAGCACGGCTACGATGTAACAACCAGCTACCGTTCAAAGAACGTGTACTTTCCGCGGTTAACATCCTGGCTGCACGGAACTATTTGGGAGTAATAGGTTACGAGATGGAATTCTGAGGTTGCCTATTACAGAGACAAGACACGAACTGTATTGATTTGTTTTATATTAGTGAAATTGTAACGGCAGGAAGATGAGCACTGTAACTGCACTCTAACACAGGAAGAAAAAGACGAAGGAGTTATGCAAATTGGTCACAAATTTATATTCTTAGAGGTATCGACGGAAAATGCAAAACCGTAAACTTTGCAGCCCGACGGATAAATGTGTGACGCTGCAGCGAATACGAATACGAACAACCATCAGCTGTATAAGTGAATGACGACAGTGAAAATTTGTGCCGGCCCGGGACTCGAACCCGCGAACGGTCGCTTTGACTGCTTTGGCTACCTGTTCGCGACTCACAGCCAGACCCAAATTTCCATGTATCGTCGTTCCTGCGTCACAGTCTGTACTCGTATACACATTGTGTAATTCCAGTACACGGGAGGACATTTTAATTTAAAGGCGCTGCTTGGTATCCGCGGATAAATACAGGCAGGCAGTACAATGTATTTCTCCGCCGATACCAGGCAGGATTTTCAATTAAAATGTCATTCCTGAGTACGTTACATACATAATATCATATTTATCCGCCTTTCTCAGTCGGTGACTTTCAATTAAAATGCCCATCCCTTTACGGGAATTACATAATGTTAAGCTTTGTTGTGACTGTTCCACACCTGATGATTCAAACGAATTTTTATAAAAGTTGAAGCTTCGGATAATTAATGCAGAATATTTATTTATTCATCCAAGGATCGTCTTACAATGATGTGATATTTGTCTTTGTAAAACAATGAAAATTAATATCTCAGAAACATGCATACACACAGAACATGTAAGTATGCTTTTATGAGGATAGGAAAGGTGGTCAGCTGTGACCTTAATGAAGGAACCAACCCAGCATTTGCCTGAAATGATTTGGGAAAACGTATATCAGGATGACCGGATATTGCAGACTCCATCTCCCGAATATGAGGGCAGTGTCTTCACAACTGTGGTGCTCATTCGGTTGGTCCCTATTGTAAAATGTTCTTTCATTTCCACATAGTTTGCTCCAGATAACTCATAACGTGAAACATAGATTTGCTCTCTGTTGCAGCACACACACTAAGCTCACCCGCTGGTGACTCCTGTAACATGAACGTGGTGTGCCGGCCGGAGTGGCCGAGCGGTTCTAGGCGCTTCAGTCTGGAACCGCGCGACCGCTACGGTCACAGGTTCGAATCCTGCCTCGGGCATGGATGTGTGTGATGTCCTTAGGTTAGTTAGGTTTAAGTAGTTCTAAGTTCTAGGGGACTGATGACCTCAGCTGTTGAGTCCCATAGTGATCAGAGCCATTTTTTTGAACGTGGTGTTGTGCCCATTCCACTAACTCCAGTCTGGTAGGAAAACTTACTTCAGGCCCGTAAACATGCAGCTATGCTCTATGCACGTCTCTGCGTCACCTGAAAAATTGAGAGTCAGCATCTCCCCATGTTGACTGACATTCTGAACTCAGAAGAATGACAGGGCATTCCTATCATGCGCTATAGATCTTGTCGCATGATTTTCTTGTAAATGCTTTACATTGTGATCATGTATTGTAATACGCAGAGTGTTGTAGCTATACCCTTTAATTACGAACCACTAGTCTGAGTACTGTAAATAACCGTTAACTGTGTAGTATACATTTCTCATGAAGGATGATGAAGCTGCCTTTTTAAACAAATGTATTTTAGTAACCTTTTTCATTTCCTTGGGCAATTTCTTTTACCGTTTTATTCCCTGTTAGAAAAAAACTGCCTTGAGGTTTTTTGTTTTCTCTTCTTGGTAAATATCTTAGAGGGATTTTCATATCTTGCCAACACAAGAGGAGAAAGTTACCCGACTACTCTCCATCCGCCCTTAGATATGATGGCGATGTTTTTCTCACCCCAATCGAGAAATTGAATCGTTCATCAATTCTGAGCCTTTGTGAAAAATTGGTTTTCATATGTTGTTGAAGGTTGCAAAAGCTACAAAATTCGGGAAAACTTTCTTGGAATTAGACTATTTGTTGACTGCCATACTTAAATCTATAGCCAATAATTCGTTACCATTCTGATAACATTCTCCATGTTTTTTGCAACAAAGAAATTTATTTTATATTCGCCTCAAAGTCATGCATCTATGTTTCCTCTTGGTAGTGCCCAAATGAAAGAATGATGTACAGAATGAATTTTTCATTCTGCAGCTGAGTTCACGCTGGTCTGAATCTTCCTCCCAAACTAAAACTGTGTGCCCCTTAGGGTTGACGATCGGAAAACGAAATTGTAATTTGTTATCTTCACTTAAAACTTCCGGGTTGATAGGCTATGTATAAAACTCTCCCCAGACGTTTCGTCTCCGACTGCGGGAGACATCCTCCGAGGTAAAGCGGCGAAGTTCTACATCTACATTTATACTCCGCAAGCCACCCAACGGTGCGTGGCGGAGGGCACTTTACGTGCCACTGTCATTGCCTCCCTTTCCTGTTCCAGTCGCGTATGGTTCGCGGGGAGAACGACTGCCGTAAAGCCTCCGTGCGCGCTCGAATCTCTCTAATTTTACATTCGTGGTCTCCTCGGGAGGTATAAGTAGGGGGAAGCAATATATTCGATACCTCATCCAGAAACTCACCCTCTCGAAACCTGGACAGCAAACTACACCGCGATGCAGAGCGCCTCTCTTGCAGAGTCTGCCACTTGAGTTTGCTAAACATCTCCGTAACGCTATCACGCTTACCAAATAACCCTGTGACGAAACGCGACGCTCTTCTTTGAATCTTCTCTATCTCCTCTGTCAACCCGACCTGGTGCGGATCCCACACTGATGAGCAATACTCAAGTATAGGTCGAACGAGTGTTAAGTCCGCATCTTCATTCTGTACCGACACTGGTAACATTCCAAACCTTGAACAGCGTGGACGTGTGGGTACACCCATAGCCTTTACCAGTGACAGTACAAAATGAATATCCGGACTTATCTTCGCCGCTTTACCTCAGAGGATGTCTCCCGCAGTCGGAGACGAAACATCAGGGGACAGTTTCATACATCGATTACGGCCTATCAGCTGCGCACGGAGGCTTTACGGCAGTCGTTCTCCCCGCGAACCATACGCGACTGGAACAGGAAAGGGAGGCAATGACAGTGGCACGTAAAGTGCCCTCCGCCACGCACCGTTGGGTGGCTTGCGGAGTATAAATGTAGATGTAGAACTTCGCCGCTTTACCTCGGAGGCCGTGAAAGCCTACAATGTGTAATTTTGTTAATTATGGAATAAGTTTCTGTGTTGCAGCGGTGAAGTTTTCGTCTCAATCCTTTACCAGATCACTTATTTCCGATGTTCTCGAACATTTTTAACCGAACGAGGTGGTTAACAAAATCGCTTCGTTTTTTGGAGGACGGTAGTTCAAATCCCATTCACGCCATCCAGATTTACGCTATCCAATCACAAGCATCTGGACACCTATCAGTAGACACTAATAAGAGGTGTGTCCAGCGCTCGCCTTTACCGTGGCTTGAAATTTGTTGGGGACACTTTCAATGAGATGCTTGAATGTCTGTGGAGGAAAGGCAGCCCATTCTTCCTTAAGAGCCGAAATCGGAAAATGTAGTGATGTATGGTGCTGGGGTCTGGAACGAAGTCAGCGTTCAGACTCATACCAAAAGTGTTCCATTGGGTACAGATCGGGACTCTGGGCAGCCCAGTGCTTTTCAGGAATGTTACTGACTACAAGCAATTGCCTCACAGATGTTGTTTAATGACAGGGTGCATTTTCATGCTGTTCCTCTACTGTACGAGATACGAGGTCTGTTCCAAAAGTTCCAGAACATTCGTAATTTGGCGCCATTGGTGTGTTGGAGCGAAATACGGGTAGCATCCCTGTACATGCCTGTGTTTCATGTGTAACTGCCGGAAGTTTCATTGTTATATGTCTGTTGGTTATTGTTCAGTGCTGTATCGAGCAGAACATCTTGTCGCACAGTTTTGCGAAATTCGAGATGGCAGAGTTAGAGGAGCAACGCGTGTGCATTGAATTTTGCGTGAAACTCAAGGAAACGTTTACAGAGAGACACTAAATGATGCAGAAAGCCTACGGTGATAAGTGCTTAAGCCGTACTCGGTGTTACGAGAGGTTCAAAATGGTTCAAATGGCTCTGAGCACTATGGGACTTAACATCTGAGGTCATCAGTCCCCTATAACTTAGAACTACTTAAACCTAACTAACCTAAGGACACCACACACATCCATGCCCGAGGCAGGATTCGAACCTGCTACCGTAGCGGTCGCGCGGTTCCAGACTGTAGCGCCTAGAACCGCTCGGCCACCGCAGCCGGCGAATGGTTCATATGGTGTAAAAATGACCGGGCGGAAGTTAAAGATGACCCTCGTTCAGGACACCCTTCGTCGTCTAACGCCAGCGAAACTGTGCGTGCCAACCGGAGACTGACTGTCCGAGAGATTGCAGAAGAATGTAGCATTTCAGTTGGATCACGTCATAAAATCCTGACACAGCATCTTGGAATGCATCGTGTTGCCGCTAAGTTCGCCCCACGGCTCTGAGTCAAGTCAGAAAGACCTTTGTCTCGCAATCAGTGAAGAGCTTTTGGATCGCGCAAATGGGAACGAGATGTTCCTTAAGAGAATCATATCTGGTGATGGGATGTTGATCTACGGTTATTATTTTGAGACCAAGGTTCAATCTTCACAATGGGCCGGGAAAGGTTCGCCAAGACCAAAAGAAGCTCCTCAGGTCAGGTCAAATATCAAAGCCATGCAGAAAGTTTTCATTGACTTTGATGGATTAGTTCATCATGAATTCGTGCCACAGGGACAAACTGTTAATCGACGGTACTATCGGGACGTGCTGCGACGCCTGCGAGAAAATGTGAGGAGGAAACGTCCTGAAATGTGGGGAGACAATTCATGGCTCTTGCATCGCGATAACGCACCCCCACATTCATCCCTGTTGGTGCGAGAGTACTTCACGAAAAACAAAATCACCGTGCTGCCTCATCCTCCGTTCTCTCCAGGTCTGGCCCCTGCGAACTTTTTTTTGTTTCCAAAGTCGAAAACGACGTTGAAAGAACGAAGTTTGCAACGATAGACGAGATAAAAGATAATTTACAGACGGCGCTCCCGCGATCCAGTAAGAGTCTTCCCAACACTGCTTTCAGAACTGAAAAAGGGCGTTGGGAGCGGTGTATCAATTGTGGAGGGGAGTATTTCGAAGGAGACCATGCACAATAAGCAAAAGGTAAGAGTAGAAAAATTTTGTGGACGAAGTTCCGGAATTTTTTGAACAGACGTCATAGACTATGCGTGGTAGAAAATGCTTTGCTTCAAGCACTTTAAATGTACTGCATTCAAGTATCGCAAATTACAAGTCGAACCCTCTAGTTAATTCTTCATGTCGACTCTCACTAATTCCAACATGTGCCTTGTGTTTATTGAAACTGTAACACTTCAGACCTTCAGTGTAGGTACGCCAGTCCCTTGCAAGAGCGGTACACTGTGGCCATCACAAATCGTCATAAAAAGAAATCACTGCATAAATTTCCGCCCATCACAAATCGCCGATCACTGCGGAAGTTTTCGCCCGTCACTTGCTATGTATCATGTCCTTCATGGTCGGAACTGTTTGTCCAAGTACAAATGCACACTGTGACGCTGATAAAGTACTACTAAAATATCAATTTTTTGCTGCATCTGAGGAATATACTAAACATAAAAGTATATATAAGAAGTTTCAGTTACCGGAAGTTTTGCGATAAAGAAATCTGTACAATCTTTCCATCGTATTGAGGACAAATTCTGCCAGAATCAGCCACAGCTGAATTATTCGTAGCGACAACGATTCCCAGTTCCCCGTCACACGTTGTGATCGTGACGTTCTCATTCGCTAAAATTGTTTGTGGGAAATGTATTATTTTGTATTAAATTATGTTTCTCTGCGGAATTAAGTGTTCTCCTCACTCTCCAGTTGCACTCTTTCCGCCGTTCTTACCTTTGCGAATGCTGTTCTCGTGAACTTTTCCATCCGTTTATAAACTGATTGTGTGTCCAGAAAGTTTACCACCTTTTATTAAATTGCGAAGATGTTTTCGCAGTTCCACACTCTCGTTTCTTTTCTTCGTCTGGAATGCAGCAGTTGTACACAGTGACCCACGGGAAATAGCACATTTCAGTTTAAATAGCACATTTCAGTTTCTAAGATGTAGATGTACACGCACCGTCTGCCTCATTTAATCGGACCCACTAGTTTTCCATTCAGCTCAGCACGGAAATTTGGCCATTACATGGGCGTATTGAGGCAGTGGATGAGATCAATTGTGTGCAGAGGGCGTTGCGGCTGTCCAGCGCGCAGTGCACCATGGAAGAGACTGCGATTGCCGTGTTCCAGACCGAAGGACAATATCCAGGGGGATAAAACAAAGAGTGAGACGAGTTCTATAACAAAACTGAATCACTACGGACTTGAAATAACAGTTCGAACGCCGGGAATTATCCGATGCATTTGCGCAGCTCTGAATCGAAGGCCACAGCGACCTGTTCGTCCCTTGGGCGTCTCTGCAGAAGATCGTGAAACTGGATTTAACATTTAATCCTTTTAAGCTGCAAGTGGCTCAAACAGTTATGGTCTGGAGACGAAGTGAGTAGGCGTAATTTCTGCACAACATTGCTGGACAGAAGTGACCAGGCTGACACATGTCTAACAAATCTTGTAATGAATGGGTTTCACAATAAACAAAACTTCTGATATTACGCGGACAACAAACCTGAAGTTCATTCATGAAAATGCCCAGTGTAGCCCGAAGGTCGTCCGTGTCTGTTGTGCTGTTGGACAGTCCAGTCCATTGGAACCACTGGGCCTTATATCTTAAAGGACAACAGTGAATGTCAGTATGCGGCCATGATTAACAATTTCTTCACTCCACAGCTGCAGGGACGTTGCCGTCTGAAGAGATAAGGTCTAAAAGAGATAAGGTTTCAGCAAGTTGGGGCTACAACCCATACATCCCGTAATTCAACGACTATACTGAGGCGCCGCTTTCCACATCTATTACTCTCACAGATAGGTGATACCCCATGACCGGCGTGATCCCGATCTTTCAGCGCTTGACCTTTTTCTCTGGGTTCACCTGAAGAACAAAGTTTTTCACGGCGACTCCACAATACTGATGAGTTGGAAGCCGTAATCCTACAGGAGATTGAGGTCATACCTCAATAACGATTGTAAACGTAATGAGTAACTAACGCAAACGGTTTCAGCAATGCATTGCCATGATGGAAGCCATTTGTGTCATGTTCTTTTTAACAAATATATTCGTGTTTGACTTTTAAGTAACGGCAATGTGTGTAGTACAGTTGCATATGGGATACATTGGTGTAAATGTACGCTAACCCTCATAATAACCAAATGAAAATGTACTTCTTACCATGCGCCATCTCGTAGTTTACAGCGGGCCTATTGGTGATGGAATACTTTTCAGTTGGCGACCTGAAAAGGGGAGAATCTTTTTGAATTGTTTAAAATCGATCATCGACAAGCTATGTAACAGTTTCCCACGAAGGGACACGGTCTTATACAAGAACGGATAAATAAAATAAGTAAAAATTGTAGCAAAAGACACTGAATTGCTAAAAAAAGGAAAAGAAAAGCTGATTCCTAACATAATATTTGTCGAGCTCGAGCCAGCGATATTCCGTTCCTCCCCGACAAATTTGTTTCTAGCACTGTATAGTACTCGTTAACAGTACAGATAACCCCTTTATCTGAAGATTTTTTTTTCTCTAAAGCTTGCTTGACCCTATAAACTGGAAAAAAATACCACTTGGGGCCCAATCTCGCGACACTCTGTCGGGAAATTTCGGAGAATATATATTCGACGAAACCAGTGCCGTAGTTATGCTGGCACCATAGTATATCCAGCGTAAGGATCGTGAGAATAAGATTATCGAGGTCAATCGCGTATTGGTGCATGTAAATAGACATAGTCACTTTTCCTCACCCATTACGTGAATGTGCTGCACTCTCTTCTGAAATGCGCAATTTGTGTTGGTCTTACCAGGGGAGCACAGGGCATTCGGATTTTTGTATTTTTTTGTGTAGGGTGAATCACCTAAAATTTGCACCACAAATATTGCAGAAATGGAAAGTGCTATTGATGTGCAGGGTTGACAGAATGGATTGGTAGTCAGGGGATCGTATTGTTCGCCAATCAACAGTTTGTAATAATACTTAGAAACTGTATTTTTTGTGTAAGAATGCCTATTGACACTAACATACTAAACTTAGTGTAAATTGGAATGTCATAGGTGTTTGTTGCAGGATTCTATTGCGAGTCGTTTACTAGATACTGTATTTTGAAAATTTCACTCATCAATACTTGTACAGTACCCGCGGTAGCACACACGAAAGAACAATACAACTGCATGCACTAGTTACATAGATTCTGACCGGTAACGAGACACTTGACCATTAAATGTTGTGTTTAAAATTGCCATCGGCAGCAGCAATACAGGCTTCCAGTCAGGTATGGAACGACTGCTGCACATATGCTAGCATTTCAGCAAAGATGCCCTAGCAGGTTGCAGGTAATATGTCGTTACATATCACTGGATATAGTTGGTATGTCCTTGTAGACAGTGTCTTTCAGCCTTTCCCACAGAAAAAAAAATCTGCAGATGTCAAATCTGGGGAAGGGGCTGGCCAGGGTATAGGTCCTCAGCATCCAACCCAACGATTTGGAAACAATTTGTGAAGACATGATGTAGTACTTCGTGCAGAGTGGGCTGGACAGCCATCATGCTGGTACCAAAGGTTGCTCCCAGTGTGCAGTGGAACGTCATGTAGCATCCGTGGAAAATGGTCTGTTGGGAGGCTGTGATACTTGTGCGCTTTCAGTGTTCCGTCTATAAAAAACGGGCCTGTGATCTGACGGTTCACTATCCCACGCCACACATTTACACTCCATGGGTGATGACGTTCCACCTAGTGAAGCCAACGGGAAATGCCAACAGGCCAATAGTGCATGTTTCGACGGTTTAGCCGGCCGGTGTGGCCGTGCGGTTCTAGCCGCTTCAGTCTCGAACCGCGTGACCGCTACGGTCGCAGGTTCGAATCCTGCCTCGGGCATGGATGTGTGTGATGTCCTTAGGTTAGTTAGGTTTAAGTAGTTCTAAGTTCTAGGGGATTGATGACCACAGATGTTAAGTCCCATAGTGCTCAGAGCCATTTGAACCATTTTTGAATCGACAGTTTACCAGACCATGATTGGTAAATGTGAGTTCATCACAAAACAAGATACATGATACATCTGGAGTATCCTGTCTTATTGCACGTGTGCAGAAGTTAACATGATTCTCAGAATCGTTGCCATGCTGCTCTTGATGGAGAGAGAGAGAGAGAGAGAGAGAGAGAGAGAGAGAGAGAGAGAGAGAGAGAGATGTGATAGGGATGGAACCTATGTCAATGGAGAATGCATGGGTCACGCGCGTAAAACATGCTATTTCTGCTGCTTGGACTGTCACACGCTGACTAGCAAGTCGCAATGCATTCAAGGATGTGAGAAAACTTAACAACATCGTACCTAGCAATTGCGCAAGTTGAATGTCATAAACAGGTGTTGGTGTGGAAATTTTTCAATATACGGTATGTCGTAAACAATTCTCTCCAGAATCTTGCAACAAACATCACTGACTTTCTAATTTACCCTACTTTTAGTCTGTTAATATCGATAGATATTATTCATTTAAAAACGTGTATGTTTTCACTTAAAATAGGTATGATCTTATTGGAGATGGTAGCCTTTCCTTCCTCTAACTTTTCAATTGACTTAAGTACGAGCCGGACGAAACACCATTATGATGTAATGTTGCAATGCTCAGTAGCGGACGTTAAAAGTGAGGTTGTGAGGGAGTTTCCGTCTTACAAAACGTCGGAATGTTGTATCAGCTTTATCGAACTAGCGCTGGTAGTAGTTGCGTTAATCATTGGCAAAAGCAAAATTAATTATTGATGTTCTTGACAAACATCATATTGTACACGCTTCTGAGAACTGAAGTGACAGGAAGCGCGTCCTGCAAACATTATACAACTTGAAACTTCGCTCTAGAAAATATGCAAACAGAGCAATAATATTTCGAATGTTGTACACATTTGCCCTTTTCGCTTTATCTTTTGCGTCTTTTCTTTCCTAAATGCCAAATAATGTGCTGTTGAAAAATATTCATTAAAAGATGCTTTATTTTTTTTCTCATATTAATACGTGGTGTAGACCTTCCTTTGCATGTCTTTTCTAAAATATGAATGAATTTCGCCTCTTTCAAGAGATAATACTGGTAGAAAAAATATAATTTTCTCATGCAAACTTCTCAGTTTGTCAAGGAAACGAGCAGGCAATAATGTGAATACCAAGAGGATACAAGATCCACCATTTTAACATGCGCAAGCGCAAAGAGAATAGGTTAACTACAGTGCTAGCAGGTGATACCACCATCCCGTCAACGTCAGAACTTTCCTTCAGACAATCTCTGACGTCACTCTGTTCCGTTGGCGCTTGGTGTGAATACCACTGTGTGAAAAGCATTGTGGAAAGTTTTGACATGAAGTCACGCTGTGTCCGTGTAAACAGTTTTTACCGGGCCAGTTACAGCGGGAGCTACACTTTAACGTGCACGGCTGGTCACGGTTGATTTTTCACGTGTACGAATCACTGCAAGAGGGGAAAAGAGAAATAAATGAAGGGAAAAACACCTTAGGAGCTAATGAGCGTTGAATATTGAAACTTCTCATTTCGGGGTCTGGCTTCCTACTTACCCACTCAGCCACCGAGGTACACTATCAGAAGACTACCGTTTCAAAACATCAGCTGACTCGTGATTTGACGATCTACTTTAACGATACCAGGAAAACTTTCAGAATAGACTTCAGAGGCGCGTCTGGGGCGCTCGCAAGTGCTTGTTTAAAGTCGCTTACCCAGCAATAAGCAGTCGTATATACTGCTAGTGCTAGATCCCTACAAACATACAGTTCACGTTACAAGGCTTTATTTATTTACTTATGTATTTATTTATTTATACGAGTCCAAAAACACCAAAACATAATACAGCAAGCGACTAGCCTGGAAATGGTTGTAGGTTACTTATCTAACGGCTTCCAGGGGCAACAAAAATTGATTTTCAATATTTCGCTTGATTATTGACCGAAGATAATCTACTCACTAAGATGTATACTCTTATGTTAAAAGTTTAACAAAATAAGACAGGAAATACAGTTGGAGATAATGTGTTTGGCTTGAGAGAGCGTAACTGGCGGTGGGCAGATATTCTGAGTTTATTCTTTCAGTAGCTGGGAATGAGAGCACCAACTTCCAACAAATTTTACTTATAAATCCAAACCTTGACGAAATTTTCCTCGCTGACACCACAACAAACCGACGAAAGGAAAAAAAATCTCTCTTACTACATTTTCGCTGTTCATGCAGTCAAACTTCAGTCATCATACACGACGTATTAATTTATAACTTCTTTATTACTAACTGTATTCGCAATACATTTTGCAGACAGTATTCACTTGTACCACTGATGTACCTGCAAAATTATATCATTATACGACACATAGTTCAGGACATATGACATCATATACACCGGCCGGGGTGGCCGAGTGGTTCTAGGCGCTGCAATCTGGAACCGCGCGATCGCTGCGGTCGCAGGTTCGAATCCTGCCTCGGTCATGGATGTGTGTGATGTCCTTAGGTTAGTTAGGTTTAAGTAGTTCTAAGTTCTAGAGGACTGATGATCTCAGCAGTTAAGTCCCATAGTGCTCAGAGCCATTTTTTGACATCATATACAATTAGCTGGATGAAAAACTAGCTTCTGCTTAAAATGGCGCGCAGTAAATCTTCAACATCAGGCATAACTTTTTAATTTATTACGTCTTTACTACTAACTATATACGTGACACACTTTGCGGACAGTATCCACATACAGCACTGAATGTACATGCAAAACCATACAATTGTACGACACATAGGTCAGGATATATGACGTCATAAACATTGAGAATAGTGAGAAACTAGCTTTTGTTCAAACTGTTGCGCAGATTACCCACACTATATTCATCCAGTGTTTCATAATCAGAACGACTTATGACTTCTAACAAACTTAAAGTATAATTTCATGCCTTTTCCAAACTTTCTCTTACATGCATTTGTAAAGTAACCAGACTTTTGAAGCTCTTTTATACATGGGAGTTCGATTCTTTAAAGAATCATGGGTTTATTTATATAATCCTAAAAGCAAAACCTAATATTAACGCTTGAGAGAATTTCACGCTCTGTGAGATCAATGTTCAGCAGTTAGAACGACACTGTCATGCAAACACGTCACAGGGTTCGCTCCGAACCCTGCCTTGTCCCACATTCACGAAATCCATCATTCGTACCTCACGTCTTCAAATTTATTTCGCATCTTGTCGCTGCTGTTCTCAGTCTGTAGACGTCATCCAAGTCCCGTATTGGAGATGGCAGCCTGATTGTAGCTTCTCTTTTGCATCCACAATCCTCCCGTGGACTTTGTTCTCCACAGCTCAGTTGGGCGGGCTTTTGCTGAAGTTTGGATTGGTGCTGTTGTAAGAAGGAAGCTTTTCTGGATTTCTATCGTGGTGGAGAAGCGTGTGTTACAAATAATAGATGTCTTAGATCTGTTACTTATTGCTTTTTTTTTTCCAATCTCTGTTGTTACCCGTCTTCTTGTATCTGGCGCTGATCGTAGGGACTCGTGATGAGCCAGATCAACATGATCAGTATGTGCAGAGTTCCTCCAGATTGGAACGGCAGCAGAGGAACATAGAGCAAGAGCGGATGCGCAGAGGATGCTGGACTGTGCTCCCCGTGTGGAGTTTGTCGGTTTGCGGGCGTGATTGATCCTGGTGCATACCTTCTGTCTGGTGTCTGTACAGTGCTGTTTGCAAGCAAAGGGACAATCCAGTTGCAATCCTAGGTATTTGGAATGAACGCAGTGATTTGAATTGCTTCCTTTCCAGGTGATGTTCAGCTTTGTTTTGCCTCCTTCATGCGGATTTGGTTTCAGGTAGTTGTCATAGCAGACAGCAAGTTCTTCGAGAGCAGATGTTAGCTTGGATTCTAATTCTTCAAACGTCGCTCCTTGAGCAGCGACAGCGGTGTTATCTGCGTAGGTGCAGGACCAGGTTCTAGTGTTGGTATATACACGGTGTTACAGAAAGGTACGGCCAAACTTTCAGGAAACATTCCTCACACACAAATAAAGAAAAGATGTTAATTGGACATGTGTCCGGAAACGCTTAATTTCCATGTTAGAGCTCATTTTAGTTTCGTCAGTATGTACTGTACTTCCTCGACTCACCGCCATGATTTCATACGGGATACTCTACCTGTGCTGCTAGAACATGTGCCTTTACAAGTACGACACAACATGTGGTTCATGCACGATGGAGCTCCTTCTCATTTCAGTCGAAGTGTTCGTACGCTTCTCAACAACAGATTCGGTGACCGATGGATTGGTAGAGGCGGACCAATTCCATGGCCTCCACGCTATCCTGACCTCAACCCTCTTGACTTTCATGTATGGGGGCATTTGAAAGCTCTTGTCTACGCAACCCCGGTACCAAATGTAGAGACTCTTCGTGCTCGTATTGTGGACGGCTGTGATACAATACGCCATTCTCCAGGGCTGCGTCAGCGCATCAGGGATTCCATGCGACGGAGGGTGGATGCATGTATCCTCGCTAACGGAGGACATTTTGAACATTTCCTGTAACAATGTGTTTGAAGTCACGCTGGTACGTTCTGTTGCTGTGTGTTTACATTCCATGATTAATGTGATTTGAAGAGAAGTAATAAAATGAGCTCTAACATGGAAAGTAAGCGTTTCCTGACACATGTCCACATACCACATTTTCTTTCTTTGTGTGTGAGGAATGTTTCCTGAAAGTTTGGCCGTACCTTTTTGTAACACCCTGTATATTATACTGGGTGTGCCTCCTAAGAGTCATCAGACGTATTTTCTCTGGTGTTATTTCCTCTGATGTTTCGTCCGACATTTACGATTCCATTTTTACAGTGTGTATCTGGAGTCTTCTGAGAATAATTTATTTCGTTACTGAAACAGAATGGAATCGTTTAGTTTTTACCCCTCAGAAAATTTCATTTTACCCCTCAGGGGGTAATTATCCCCAGGGGAATTACTGCCTAAACACATTCCTATACAGAGAGAGCGAATCATTGATCTGTAGCGGCGACATGATGGGCAGCCCTTTCGCTTTCGACACCCTTTTTGTATGGGCCAGCAGGCACTAGTACAGCGGCGTAGCGCCCCTCTGAGGGGTGTCTAAAGGCTTACCTGTCACACCGGTGCCTAGTAGTAAAGGACGGGCTCTCTCTGTACAGGTACACATTTTAAGTACTCAGCAAGACCGTGCAGATGGCTCCGAGGGTGATGCCAAACTGGGGGAGGTCTTCGCCGTTTATTCACACACGTGTCAGTGTCACGAGCCACAGGAGGTCGCGAAACCGGGGGGCTGAAAAAGCATAAACACCCTTTGCTGCTTCGGATCCCGTTCACATTTCGTTGAATGATTTTGAGTGGCCCCTAGTGGTTCCACCCTGTACAACAGAGCAAAAATTGCGGTCGCGCTACACGACAACGGGATGCGATCTCGTTCAGTGGAATTGCAGGCCGACGATGCCTTTAGAGAAGGGTTGAATCGTCCGGCGGGTGTTTGCAGCGTCAAAGGCTGTGAAGACCGTCTCCCTGTTGCTCGTCGGACTGTGAACAGTCATTTTGGGGCCGGCCGGGGTGGCCGAGCGGTTCTAGGCGCTACGGTCTGGAACCACCCGACCGCTACGGTCGCAGGTTCGAATCCTGCCTCGGGCATGGGTGTGTGTGTTGTCCTTGGGTTAGTTAGGTTTATATAGTTCTACGTTCTAGGGGACTGATGACCTCAGAAGTTAAGTCCCATAGTGCTCAGAGCCATTTGAACCTTTTTTTGTCATTTTGGGCTTCTAAATGTGTGGTAATCTGACCCCTGGCCTTTTTTCGCGTGTGTCAGTACCTTGTAATTTGAAGCTCCGTCGAGCCCTAAGATGACGTTGCAGGGCGCTCGCTTTTGCAGCATTACAGAGGAAGGCTGTAGGCACGTGTTAGCCAAATTTCAAACTTATACGCCGCAGTGGTAGACAGTTACGGGGTTCCGAAAAAGCGACCCTTTAATTTTGTTTCGCAGTGTGGATTTATTGACGTAAAACGGTACGCACTGTCAAATGTTCGAAGAACGTAGTCTTCTTTATTCTTCCTCATTAAATGTACACTACTGGCCATTAAAATTGCTACACCACGAAGATGACGTGCTACAGTCGCGAAATTTAACCGACAGGAAGAAGATGCTGTGATATGCAAATGATTAGATTTTCAGAGCATTCACACAAGGTTGGCGCCGGTGACGACACCTACAACGTGCTGACATGAGGAAAGTTTCCAACCGATTTCTCATACACAAACAGCAGTTGACCGGCGTTGCCTGGTGAAACGTTGTTGTGATGCCTCGTGTAAGGAGAAGAAATGCGTACCATCACGTTTCCGACTTTGATAAAGGTTGGATTGTAGCCTATTGCGATTGCGGTTTATCGTATCGCGACATTGCTGCTCGCGTTGGTCGAGATCCAATGACTGTTAGCAGAACATGGAATCGGTGGGTTCAGGAGGGTAATATGGAACGCCGTGCTGGATTCCAACGGCCTCGTATCACTAGCAGTCGAGATCACAGGCATCTTATCCGCATGGCTGTAACGGATCGTGCAGCCACGTCTCGATTCCTGAGTCAACAGATGGAGAAGTTTGCAAGAGAGCAACCATCTGCAGGAGCAGTTCGACGACGTTTGCAGCAGCATGGACTATCAGCTCGAGGACCGTGGCTGCAGTTACCCTTGACGCTGCATCACAGACAGGAGCTCCTGCGATGGTGTACTCAACGACGAACCTGGGTGCACGAATGGCAAAAAGTCATTTTTTCGGATGGATCCAGGTTCTGTTTACAGCATAATAATGGTCGCATCCGTGTTTGGCGACGTCGCGGTGAACGCACATTGGAAGCGTGTATTCGTCATCGCCATACTAACGTATCACCCGGCGTGATGGTATGGGGTGCCGTTGGTTACACGTCTCTGTCACCCCTTGTTCGCATTGACGGCACTTTGAACAGTGGACGTTACATTTCAGATGTGTTACGACCCGTGGTTCTACCCTTCATTCGATCCCTCCGAAACCCTACATTTCAGCAGGATAATGCACGACCGCATGTTGCAGGTCCTGTACGAGCCTCTCTGGATACAGAATGTGTGCGACTGCTGCCCTGGCCAGCACATTCTCCAGATCTCTCACCAATTGAAGACGTCTGGTCAATGGTGACCGAGCAACTGGCTCGTCACAATACGCCAGTCACTACTCTTGATGAACTGTGGTATCGTGTTGAAGCTTCATGGGCAGCTTTACCTGTACACGACATCCAAGCTCTGTTTGACTCAATGCCCAGGCGTGTCAAGGCCGTTATTACGGCCAGAGGTGGTTGTTCTGGGTACTGATTTCTCAGGATCTATGCACCCAAATTGCGTGAAAATGTAATCGCATGTCAGTTCTAGTATAATATATTTGTCCAATGAATACGCGTTTATCATCTGCATTTCTTCTTGGTGTAGCAATTTTAATGGCCAGTAGTGTATTTTTTCCAGCACTTCACAATCATGTAACCTACACCCAATTCAAAAAAAAAAAAAAAAAAAAAAAAAAAAAAAAAAAAAAAAACGCGCCGAGAATGGGAAGATGAAACGAAATGAAACTTCACAGGTTAAGAGGCTATATGATGCTATTTAATTGCTAACAATATCGAGTCAAATTTACAAAGAACTTACCACTATGAAGTTGTAACCCCTTCTGGCCTGGATACCTGAGCTGATATGATTGGGAAGGGGTTCATAACGCTGTTGTACCCTCTCTCGGGCGAAATGGCACACAGCTATTGTAACTAGACCTGGATACTGGTACAGGGACGCAGTTGACGTCCGAGCTATTCCCAGACATGATCTATCGGGGACAGATGTGGGGATCTTGCTGGTCGGGGAGTACCTCGCCATCACAAAATTTTTAAAATAGAAAACATAGAAGTCTGATGCTACCGCTGCTAGACATGTGAGCAGCCCATAGTGTCTTCCATTCTATGTTTTCTGTTTTAAAAAATATTGTGACTAAGCTTTATCGCTTGATGTTTGTTTTATACGTGACATGTAAGTACTATATCTTTTCTTTTTATACTGCTAGTCAATACTTACACTTATAAAAAATGTTCCCTAAAACTTTGTACTTATGTTATAGGCCTCTTTAAATGTTTTATTTCTGATGAAGGCACTCTTACAAGTGGCCGAAACCTAGGTCAAACTGCGACCGGATGCTGTTATTGCTTTAACTTTTAATTATCAAAGCTATTTTTTATTAGATTTAGAAATAAAAAATCGCTGCATTTGACGAGATTCAATCGTACGACCTTTTCACTCATCAGGTGTATCCGCTAACCACTACGTTACGCTAATTCACATCGGTAGATAGCTGCATATGACTCTGTGGCCCGGTCGCAACCATGAAGTGCGGCCTTCCGATCTCTGTGAATATAAGAATATAATAACTTATATGTAACGCTAAATCACGTCTTGTGCCGAATGATACGTAGTGTTCGGCTAGTGCTCTGTATGAAGCGTATGTGTTACACAGGCGTCGTTTGTGTGTGTGTGTGTGTGTGTGTGTGTGTGTGTGTGTGTGTGTGTGTGTGTGTGTCGGGGGGGGGGGGGTTTGTGGCAGTTTGGCAACGGCGAACGGTTCAAGCGTGACGTTGAGCGCTCTATTTGGAGGAAACCAGCTCTAACGCGTGGATTGTGAACTATCAAGTAATTTTAATCGGACTGTAGTTAGATTAGATTAGTTTTTCGTTCCATAGATCCGTGCTGAGGAGATCCTCGTGGATGTGGAACATGTCAATTTTTTTTAAGCTTAAATAACAATACTAATAGTATGAGTATATACAATAATCATTTGTTTCTATTAAAAAATCGTCAATTGAGTAGAAGGAGTTGGCCACTAGTAAGTCTTTCAGGCTCCTTTTAAACTGATCTTTATTTGTAACTAAATTTTTTATGTTTGCTGTCAAATTATTGAAGATGAGTGTTCCTGAGTAGTGGACCCCTTTTTGAACTAAAGTAAGTGCTTTGAAGTCCTTGTGCAGATCACTTTTGTTCCTGGTATTGTATGTATGAACTGAGCTGTTTGTTGGAAAAAGAGATATATTATTTGGGACAAATTTCATTAAGGAGTAAATATACTGAGAGGCAGTCGATTTCTTTTGGCGAGGAATGTCCTCTCTGCGTGTGCTAGACCGCATTTTATGTCTTCGTTGCTTCGTCCGTCATGTGTTGTTTGGCTTCCGAAGTAACGAAATTCCTACACTTCGTTGTTCCCTGTTTTGATGGTATATTGTCTAATTTTGTTTCTGCTACTCCTCGCTACTTCCATCTTTCTTGGGTGCTCATTAGACCGTTCACTCCGTTCAACAGCGCATGCAATTGTATCTCACATTTTTTCGAGGATGTCAGTATCATTAGAAAACCTTATCATTGATATCTTTTCATCCTGAATTTTAATCCCACTCCTGACCCTTTCTTTCATACCTGCTGTTGCTTCTTCGATCTACAGAGTGACAATGGGTGTTGGAAGATTCCTGTCTTACACCCTTTCTAATCCGAACATTTCGCTCTTGGTTTTTCATTCCTAATTTGCCCTCCTGGTTTTCACCCGTGCTTCCCCTTAGCTTCGTCCTGTCTTCTTCAGAATTTCTAACACCTTTTATATTGTCTAGCGGTTTTTCTTTGTCGACAAATGCTACGAAAGTGTCTCGGTTTTTCTTAAATCTTGAATGAGATTTGCACTCTGCAGCGGAGTGTGCGCTGATATGAAACTTCCTGCCAGATTAAAACTGTGTGCCGGACCGAGACTCGAACTCGGGACCTTTGCCTTTCGCGGGCAAGTGCTCTACCGCCTGAGCTACCCAAGCACGACTCACGCCCCGTCCTCGCAACTTTACTTCTGCTTCTTAAATCTTGCTTCCGTTATTAGAAATGGCTCTTCGGTACCTTTTCCTTTCCCAAAGCCAAACTAATCGTCTCGTAACAAGAGTTTCGCTTTTCATTTCCATTCATCTGTATATTAATCAGGTTAGATCTGATTTTCGTATTTTAACGGGGTTGCAATTATTTTTGGTATGCCATACCGTAGATATTTTCCTTTGCCATTACGGTCTATAAACACCGCATTTTTAAGTGATTATTAACAACGCCTTAGAAATCGAGTCCGATTTTAAAGTATCTGTATCAGAAACAAATATACGACCCGTTCTCAAGACTGCGAGAGATATTAGAAAGGAGGCAAGACGTTGCAGCAACAGAGAGAAGAGTTGTGTGGACCCTCGGGCCATAGGTTGAAGCGGCGGGCAGTTACATTGCCCCTCTCCCGGGCTGCTTTATTTTTAACAGTCTCGCGACAAAAATCAATCTCAACTACCCATTGTTCAGAGTTTCAGGCACCGTTTTAGCTTCTATTTTTGCAGAAGAAGCGCGAGCAAAGCCCCGCTACCACAGAGCGCTGATATTGGGCCCGCTGTTTTGTTTGACGATCGACTTGGCCTCGCGTTCCGTTTGGTTGCGCAACATTGTAGTGCTTCTCCACTTCTTAACGTTACGTCCGCCAAGAACTGGCGGAGTATTTTCGCCCCTTCATTACGTGATTACCTTCCCCTAATTCTCATTTTTGAAGCCTATTATGAGGTGGTACTCATGTTTTAAAGTTACGTGATGCCTTTCAGCAACACTGTAGTGGCCCTGAGCAGTTATGTTTCGTACACAACTTTTTGAACGTTTGAGCAAATGTGGGCTTTTGCTGTGTATCCTTCGTCCGCCTGGAGCTTGAGATCTTTGTGTGTATGTTGCAGTCTAATCATTTGCACCAGCGCAAGTATCAACCCTTTCCCTTCCGTCCTGAGGAACAGAAGAATAACCTCAGAAAAGAGATGAGATAGTTCATGTTAATAATAATAATAATAATAACTTTATTCAACATCGAATGGTACACTGCACATGTACAAAGAAACAGTAATGATTAAAGTTATTTGTACAATACACAAGACACATTGTTCTGAATACGTCATTAATTTACAGCAAAATTGCAATAAGATGTTAACTGATTTCTATTCACATAATTTCACAAAGCATTTGTCGTTCTTCATATAAGTATGGTACTCTTCTAATGTGTAGAAAGGGTGTTTTACAAAAAATTTCTTAAGCTGATGTTTCAGTTTAATTGTAGGAAGAGCCATGACTGCACTAGGCAGTGCATTAGCTAATTTTATACTTGCGTACTGAGGCCCCTTTTCGTAAAGTGCTGTTCTGTGGCTGCCAATGTAAAATCTTCCTTTATTTCTAGTATTGTACTGGTGGAAATCTGAATAGGTGTTTGGGTGCAGTCTTTTCACAAGCAATGTGGCTTTTAGAATGTATGTGTTTATAACAGTTAACACCTCTGTTTTTGGAAACAAGTTGCGACAAGATTCCCTATTTTTGCTCCACAGATTATTCTCACACCCCTTTTTTGAAGAATGAGTAGCTTATCTAGATTATCTTTGGTTGGTGCCCCCCAAATTTCAATACCATAGTTCAAGTGAGAGGAGAAAAGAGCGTGGTATGCAGTCTTCAGGACTACGGTGTCTCTACAGAACTTGCTCATGGTACTGATTGAAAATATATTTTTTGACAACTTAGTTACTAGGAAGTCAATATGTGTGTCCCATTTCAGGTTGCTTTGGATTGTTAAGCCAAAGAATTTTACACTAGACTCTTTCTTTACCAATTCGTTGCCCATGTATAATTTAATTTCATTATTCAAACTACTTCTGTGAAACTCCATCAAACATGTTTTACTGGTGCTTACATTTAAGCGGCTTTCATTAAAAAACTGAACTATTTCTTCTGTCACATTATTACACTCGGCATCTAGTTCATTACATGATTCCTTTTTACATACAATGGACGTGTCATCGGCATACAGAACAATTTTGGAATTTATAGTACAGTATTTAATATCATTTATATAGATCAAGAACAGAAGGGGGCCCAACACCGAGCCCTGGGGCACGCCATATTTTATGCGAGTGATCTCTGATTTGTAGACACCACTTTCCGTTTTAAGTAGAACAAACTGTTTTCTATTGCTCATATAACACTGTATTAGGTCATAAGTAGCGCCTCTAATGTCCATGTTCCATAGCTTGTCTAATAGGATGTCAACGTTCACACAATCAAAGGCTTTTTCCAGGTCTAGGTATACACCTGCCACATGTTCCTTGCTTTCGATACCCCCTAACACCTCTTCAATTAGTTGAGCAGCTGCAGTGCTAGTTGATTTACCTTTTAGGAATCCATTTTGATTTTCGAACATGAGGTTGTGTTTGTTAAGAAAGTTTATAATCCTGTTGTATATAACTTTCTCAATCTGTATCAAATTCCACGACTTTTCCTTACACTATTACTATTCTTGCATTTATTACAAGGCTCTCCAACTAACTGCATTAAAAATTGCCAGCAATTTCTCGCAGAGAACGCTAATAGATTATTCTGTGGAATCTGCAGGGATGAACAAAAATGATATGATGAGACCTTAATTTGAGTGATAAGTCACCTAGGCACCAACCAATCTCCTAGGCTTTTTATGGGGGGCAGGATCTTCTCTATCCATCTCCTCTTTCCAGTTTAGTGCTAACAAGCTCAGTTACATATCAACAGATGTACCATATCGATTACCTATCTCAAATGTTTCATTTATTTTTCTGACCATGTTTGTTTCTGTAAAGAAAAAAAGGTGATACTTTTTTGACCTGTTGCAGTAATGTTTTCCTGTGAGGTGGTGTATACAAATAAAAATATAATGCATAGTTTTGGACACACTATCATGTCTTTCCATGCCCTTTTCGCAACATACCATTTAAGGTAAAATGCTTATAAAAAGCACTCAGATCTGAGCATCCAACATTCTCTTAATTATTAAGCACTGGAGATGGCTGTTGGCATTTCATCAGTGTAATGCCACTGATTGTTCAACACTGTTTAAGTCATTCTTATGACTCAAAGTAGGCTGGAAATATTTGATCAGATTTGGAAGTGCTGATTTTATATTTTACATCAGTTAGAAAGCACAGAAATTAAATAAAACGTTCAATTGACTTTTGGGATATCTGATGTAACTAACACTTTTGCCATTAGCAGGATATATCTACATGCTACTCTGTCAACTACTGTGAAGTTTATGGCAGAGATTACTTAGCATGATACCACATCTCAGGATTTCTACCTATTCCAGTCATGTGTAAAGCGTGCAAAACATGACTTCGTGAAAGCCTCTCTGTGTGCTGTAATTAGTCTATATTTTGTCTTCATGGCCCTTACAGAAGCAGTATATCAGGGAACGAATAATATCTCTAGATCCTTCTCTTAGTATTGGTTCTTGAATTTTTGTAACTAGTCTACTGTGGGATTGAATAGATCTTCAAGAATCTGCCATATATATAATCAGACAAACATGTGACCATTTGTGCTACGCTTCTTTGCATACATTCAATATCCCCAGTTAGTCCTATTACGTATGGGTCCCACATATTTCAGCAATGTTCCAAGGTGGGATGCACAAGTGTTGTGTAAGCAGTCTCCTGTGAAAACTGACGGCATTTTCCTAGTATCCTGCCAGTGAACTGGAGTATGTCACCTTTCTTTCCCACGACTGAGCCTATAAGATCATACCTCTTTGTATCTCTACAAATTGTTTGATCTAAATATTTGTATGAATTACTGAATTCTAATTCTGGGTCATTGATGTTGTACCTTTATTTTTCTGATGATTTAAAGCAAATTGCCAATATTTGCACCACTCTGAAACCTTATAAAGATCTAACTGAATATTGGTGCAGCTTTTATCAGACAGATATACTACATACAACAAATGGCATCGCTCAAGGATCTGTCCTTGGCCCTGTTCTTTTCATATTGTTCATAAATGATCTCCCAGAACACATACCAAATGCCAGCTCCTTTCTGTATGCGGAAGATACAAATATCCTGATAACCAGTAGAGGTGACACATTGCAAGATGCGGTTAAGGAAACTACTTGTCATTTACAATCATGGTTTGAAGCAAATAGACTACTCATAAGTACTCAAAAAACTGTAAGTATGAACTTCCATACTAGACAAAATCTAACCCCCTTCAATGCAGTTATAGTTATTGGCAAAGATGACATTACGTACAGGCAGGACATCAAATTTCTTGGACTTACCATCAGTAACACACTAAATTGGAAACCACATATTGAGGCATTGTCACAAAAGCTTAGTAAAACCTGCTATCTATTACAATCATTAAAAGACACAGCCAGTGTAGATACCTTGAAGCTGGTGTACCATGCCCTGTTTGAGTCTGTCTTGAGCTATGACCAAATCTTCTGGGGAAAGAGCTCTGATTCTCTCACAATTTTCAAGTTACAAAAACAAGTAGTAAGAATAATGAAATGTAAAAAAAGAACTGAACACTGTAAACCACTATTTCAACAGCTAAAAATCCTGCCACTGCCATGCCTCTAAATATTGGAACTAGCTTGTTTAACAGTACAGCACTTGGACGCCCTCGACAGAAATGCAGACCGCCACACACGTGACACCAGAAACAAAACACAGTTACAAATTATAACCCACAACACAAAATTATATGCAAATGGGGTTAAATGTATGGGCATTAAAATATAAAAGCACCTCCCAACAGACATAAAAACAAGCAAAAACCCAAAAATAATGAGAACTAAATTAAAGGAATTGCTACTAAATCACTGTTTATATTCTGTACATGAAGTTCTTGAAACAAAATTTTAATTACTTACAATAAGCTGTTTATTCAGTTGTAGATGTTTCTACTTAGTAAGATAATTTAATTATTATATCTTATCTGTGTTCTGTGTGTATCTCATATATGTATTCTGTTATGTGAACCATGTACCACAATATTTTTATTACTTGAAATAAGCTGTATGTTCACTTGTACATATTTCTACTTAGTAAGATAATTTAATTATTGTTTGCTACTCATATTCTGTCTGTATCTCTTATATGTATTCTGCTATGTGCAGTATGCACCACCGTCATCTCTCATCACACACCACCTTTTTTATGTTTTGTCTATATATCCTATGTATATTCTGCTATGTGAGTTATGTACCACTACTGTCATCTCTCGTCATATACCATCTTAACGTAATTTTTCAAATTGACTTGTCCTATATCATGATGTGCTTTGCTGTACAAATTGTATGATCTACAGGACCAATAATAAATCAAATCAAATCAAGTCAAGTACTTCAATATTAATAACTGCTTCGGCTGTGAAAAGTCTGACTTTACTATTAGTATTGTCTGCAAGGTGATTCACATACAGCATCAACAACAAGGGTCTCAACACACTACTTTGGGGAGCACCTCTACATCTGTCAATGACTCTCCCTCCAAGGTAACCTGCTGCATCCTCCCTATAAGAAATCCTCAATCCAGTCTCAAATTTCATTTGTTACCCCCTATATACCTTCAACAACATGTGTGGTGTCATACTGAGTCCAATGCTTTTTAGCAGTCAAGAAATACCGCTTCTGCTTGACTGCCTTGACTCATGGCTTTCAGGATGTCGCATGAGAAAAGAGCAAGCTGAGGTTCACATAATCAATGTTTTTAGGATCTGTGCTGTTTGGTATATCTCTTCAAAACATATAATTTATTTGAGTACAGCACATGTTTTAAGATATCATAACAAACGGACATAAAAGGGAATGGGTAGTAGTTTTGATCACGTCTGCTGTCATTCTTTTAGACAGGTGTGCCCAGTCCGTTTGTCCAGTCACTGGGCACAGCTTTTTGTTCCAGGGCTCTGTGGTGTATTATGGTTTAAGTGGAAGCTAACTCAGCTGCAGATTCTGTATAGAACATGACAGGTATCCCATAAAGTCCTGGAGGCCTGTTTTAGTGATTTTAGCTGTTTCTCAATACCACTGACAGCAGCATATATGTCACTCATCTTTGCAGTGGTGAGAGAAAATGAATTGGGCCTGTGCATCTGCTTCTTCATAAGTGAAGGAACATTTGAAAATGGAATACCGTGGAGGATCCTTCCATTATGCATTGCTCCACTAGGTGCATGTATGATCAGTGTTCGATCAACTATTCTGTTGGTGTATGGAAATGAAAAATCTTAAGGAGGAATAAAAATGTACATGGGCCACACACACTGTTTGGATAGTAATATACTATGTGATGGGTTGTAAAGACAGAGAGAAAGGGAAGCAGATGAAATGGAAGGGATGGTAATAATATGTTGTTGTTGTGGTCTTCAGTCCTGAGACTGGTTTGATGCAGCTCTCCATGCTACTCTATCCTGTGCAAGCTTCTTCATCTCCCAGTACTTACTGCAACCTACATCCTTCTGAATCTGCTTAGTGTATTCATCTCTTGGTCTCCCTCTACGATTTTTACCCTCCACGCTGCCCTCCAATGCTAAATTTGTGATCCCTTGATGCCTCAAAACATGTCCTACCAACCGATCCCTTCTTCTAGTCAAGTTGTGCCACAAACTTCTCTTCTCCCCAATCCTATTCAATACCGCCTCATTAGTTATGTGATCTACCCACTTTATCTTCAGCATTCTTCTGTAGCACCACATTTCGAAAGCTTCTATTCTCTTCTTGTCCAAACTAGTTATCGTCCATGTTTCACTTCCATACATGGCTACACTCCATACAAATACTTTCAGAAACGACTTCCTGATGCTTAAATATATACTCGATGTTCACAAATTTCTCTTCTTCAGAAACGATTTCTTTGCCATTGCCAGTCTACATTTTATATCCTCTCTACTTCGACCATCATCAGTTATTTTACTCCCTAAATAGCAAAACTCCTTTACTACTTTAAGTGTCTCATTTCCTAATCTAATTCCCTCAGGATCACCCGATTTAATTTGACTACATTCCATTATCCTCGTTTTGCTTTTGTTGATGTTCATCTTATATCCTCCTTTCAAGACACTGTCCATTCCGTTCAACTGCTCTTCCAAGTCCTTTGCTGTCTCTGACAGAATTACAATGTCATCGGCGAACCTCAAAGTCTTTACTTCTTCTCCATGAATTTTAATACCTACTCCGAATTTTTCTTTTGTTTCCTTTACTGCTTGCTCAATATACAGATTGAATAACATCGGGGAGAGACTACAACCCTGTATCACTCCTTTCCCAACCACTGCTTCCCTTTCATGCCCCTCAACTCTTATAACTACCATCTGGTTTCTGTACAAATTGTAAATAGCCTTTCGCTCCCTGTATTTTACCCCTGCCACCTTCAGAATTTGAAAGAGAGTATTCCAGTCAACATTGTCAAAAGCTTTCTCTAAGTCTACAAATGCTAGAAATGTAGGTTTGCCTTTTCTTAATCTTTCTTCTAAGATAAGTCGTAAGGTTAGTATTGCCTCACGTGTTCCAACATTTCTACGGAATCCAAACTGATCTTCCCCGAGGTCCGCTTCTACCAGTTTTTCCATTCGTCTGTAAAGAATTCGCGTTAGTATTTTGCAGCTGTGACTTATTAAACTGATAGTTGGGTAATTTTCACATCTGTCAACACCTGCTTTCTTTAGGATTGGAATTATTATATTCCTCTTGAAGTCTGAGGTAATTTTGCCTGTCTTATACATCTTGCTCACCAGATGGTAGAGTTTTGTCATGACTGGCTCTCCCAAGGCCATCAGTAGTTTTAATGGAATGTTGTCTACTCCCGGGGCCTTGTTTTGACTCAGGTCTTTCAGTGCTCTGTCAAACTCTTCACGCAGTATCTTATCTCCCATTTCGTCTTCATCTACATCCTCTTCCATTTCCATAATATTGTCCTCAAGTACATCGCCCTTGTATAAACCCTCTATATACTCCTTCCACCTTTCTGCCTTCCCTTCTTTGCTTAGAACTGGGTTGCCATCTGAGCTCTTGATATTCATACAAGTGGTTCTCTTCTCTCCAAAGGTCTCTTTAATTTTCCTGTAGGCAGTATCTATCTTACCCCTAGTGAGACAAGCCTCTACATCCTTACATTTGTCCTCTAGCCATCCCTGCTTAGCCATTTTGCACTTCCTGTCGATCTCATTTTTGAGACGTTTGTATTCCTTTTTGCCTGCTTCATTTACTGCATTTATATATTTTCTCCTTTCATCAATTAAATTCAATATTTCTTCTGTTACCCAAGGATTTCTACTAGCCCTCGTCTTTTTACCTACTTGATCGTCTGCTGCCTTCACTACTTCATCCCTCAGAGCTACCCATTCTTCTTCTACTGTATTTCCTTCCCCTATTCCTGTCAATTGTTCCCTTATGCTCTCCCTGAAACTCTGTACAACCTCTGGTTCTTTCAGTTTATCCAGGTCCCATCTCCTTAAATTCCCACCTTTTTGCAGTTTCTTCAGTTTCAATCTGCAGTTCATAACCAATAGATTGTGCTCAGAATCCACATCTGCCCCTGGAAATGTCTTACAATTTAAAACCTGGTTCCTAAATCTCTGTCTTACCATTATATAATCTATCTGATACCTTTTAGTATCTCCAGGATTCTTCCAGGTATACAACCTTCTTTTATGATTCCTGAACCAGGTGTTAGCTATGATTAAGTTATGCTCTGTGCAAAATTCTACAAGGCGGCTTCCTCTTTCATTTCTTCCCCCCAATCCATATTCACCTACTATGTTTCCTTCTCTCCCTTTTCCTACTGACGAATTCCAGTCACCCATGACTATTAAATTTTCATCTCCCTTTACTACCTGAATAATTTCTTTTATCTCTCCATACATTTCATCTATTTCTTCATTATCTGCAGAGATAGTTGGCATATAAACTTGTACTACTGTAGTAGGCATGGGCTTTGTGTCTATCTTGGCCACAATAATGCGCTCACTATGCTGTTTGTAGTAGCTAACCCGCACTCCTATTTTTTTATTCATTATTAAACCTACTCCTGCATTACCCCTATTTGATTTTGTATTTATAAACCTGTAATCACCTGACCAAAAGTCTTGTTCCTCCTGCCACTGAACTTCACTAATTCCCACTATATCTAACTTTAACCTATCCATTTCCCTTTTTAAATTTTCTAACCTACCTGCCCGATTAAGGGATCTGACATTCCACGCTCCGATCCGTAGAACGCCAGTTTTCTTTCTCCTGATAACGACGTCCTCTTGAGTAGTCCCCGCCTGGAGATCCGAATGGGGGACTATTTTACCTCTGGAATATTTTACCCAAGAGGACGCCATCATCATTTAATCATACAGTAAAGCTGCATGTCCTCGGGAAAAATTATGGCTGTAGTTTCCCCTTGCTTTCAGCCGTTCACAGTACCAGCACAGCAAGGCCGTTTTGGTTAATGTTACAAGGCCAGATCAGTCAATCATCCAGACTGTTGCCCCTGCAACTACTGAAAAGGCTGCTGCCCCTCTTCAGGAGCCACATGTTTGTCTGGCCTCTCAACAGATACCCCTCCGTTGTGGTTGCACCTACGGTACGGCCACCTGTATCGCTGAGGCACGCAAGCCTCCCCACCAACGGCAAGGTCCATGGTTCATGGGGGGGGGGGGGGGGGGTGGTGGTAATAATAAGGACATTTTAAAATAATGTAATCACTATAAGGGCGGAAAGAATAGTTGTCTGAGTGTAAGCACTCATTTGAACTGATGTTCAATGCAGAGAACCAAGTTTGAGTTCAGAGAGGAAAGGTGTAACATTTTTCTTTATGGGATATAAGTACTCGTATGAATTGCTGTATTTTTCACTTCTTATAAAATTTAATTCTTTTGCTTATGTGCTACATTATTTTTTGCATCTTCATTTTCTGTATGTCATTTCTTCTTTATTTTAGGGCTGATTACTGGAAATCACAAGCAAAGAAGTTCTGTAAATTTTGTAAATGCTGGATTGCAGATAACAAACCTGTAAGTATGGAATTGTCATACTATTTTGGGAAATATATTTTTTCCTTTGTCTGAAAGCAAAGATCAAATTTTGTAATTATTTTAAAATATTGTTTTCTGTAACAATTCCATTAAATTTTTCACATTAGCAATTAATGTCATTTTCTTGACACAGAGTTCATCAATAAAAACCACAATTTACCAAGTGAATTTTTCAGTTGCAAGCTGGAGAAAAGAGAGAGAAAAATAAGTAAATAAGTGGTGTGGTTGTCAGTATCAGGCAATTTTAATACATGTAGTTGCCTTAATTTACTGTTGTACTGTCTGACTTATTGTTGCCTATCAGGTATTTGTCACCTTTCATGTACTTAGTATGAAGCTTCATAAACTAATGTGTTAAACTTGTAGTACCAATACAGGAAAATGAAAGAGAAGTGGAATACCAGTGTTAGTGTTATGCTTATTAGGCAAGTATTTTGGAATCACTGATACTGAATATTTACATGTTGAGGGACATAAGCTAATATCATGCTACTGTAGATATAAAGGAAAAGGGCGGAATGGTTTCTGTATTAAAAAAAAAAAAAAAATTAAAAAAAATGCCAGTCACATGGAGTACAGGTTAGTGGGTACTAAGTTGAATGGTTTTTTGGGGAGACTTCAGTATTTATTTTCTGCATTTAAACTATTAAACAAGGAAACAATGTGTTAATAAGCCAATATGGTATCAAAACAAACAAACTCCTGTGTGCTGAGGCAGGGGAACCGCCGCTCGCCATCCGGCGGAAACTCCTCATGGTGCGACGAGTGTGTCAATTCCTTGCCTGTCCTAACTCCCCTGCATACCCTACCATTGCCTGATCGCCTATGGAACGTCTCTTTTCCAGTCGTCCCAGGGCAATGAGGCCATTTGGGATTTGTGCCAAGCATTTGCTTGAGTCCCTTGGTATGGAGTGTGTGGCACCCCAACTCCAGGGTTTTACCTGCCTGCCTCCCTGGTTGCTCCAGAGGCCCAGCATCCTTTTAGACTTGTCAGAGTACCGTAGGAGCTGCACTCTTGCGTTTGTTTTTACGTCCTTATTTTACGATATTTTAAACCAGCATCCAGACCATGTACCAGTATTTACGGATGGCTCTTAACAGGGGGACTCTGTTGGTTGTGCTGTTGTTTTCCCTGATCGAGTCGTCAAGTTACAGCTTACTGCGGCGTTTACCATCTTTGATGCCGAATTGTTTGCGATCTTGCGGGCATTGGAGCAGATGAGATGTATTCCCAGTCTTAAGTTTCTCATCTGTTCTGACTCCCTGAGTGCCCTTCAGACCATACAACACTTGTACCCAGCGGATACGGTCATCCAGAACATCCATGATGCCCTACTCCACCTGCAACGGCAGGGGAAGGAGGTTTCTTTCTGCTGGGTGCCAGGGCACGTGGGTGTTAGGGGAAACGAACTGGCGGATGTGGCTGCCAAAGATGCATGTTCCCTCCCTCAAGTTGTTGAATGTGCCGTCCCCCACCATGCTGTACCTCCCTTTTACATTTTCGTGTTATGCGTCAATGGGAAGAGGAGCGGCTGGCAGTCGGTGAAAATAAGCTGCGTTTGGTCAAGGCCACCACGCGGCCATGGCGTACGCCCTACCAGTCGTGCAGGCGGGATGAGGTTCTCCTCACTCGCCTCCGCATTGGGCACAGTCCCTTAACGCATATCTGCAAACATGTGAAGTCTTAGAGTCAAGGGGAGTGAAGAATGAGAGAACAATTGTTATGAAAATAAAAATAAATATAAAAAATTACTGACAAATAAAAACAAAACAATAACCAAAATCAAGGCCATCTATTTGGAAGTACACATTTTTTGCGTACCATGAAATCAGAATCTGCTATTGACTAACATTCAATACCATGTTGTTCCAACCAATCCATTGTAACATGCTTAAATCCTTCTTGGTATTTAGTCCATAAGTTGATCAATATATTGCTGCCCACATATGTCCCACTATCTGATGAATAGCTTCTTCATCTAGCATGTAGAGGTGTCTTACAATACACATTACAAGTTTAAACTGGTCCCAAGCAGATCAGCAAATACTGAAGGACATTCCATGTATCTTATCCTTGTCCCCATGTAGGGGTAGCATCTTTAGTTAGTAATCAAAACATCACTCGGTCCTGGGTTCAAATTCCACCTCCGCTTAAATTTTGAATGATAATCAGCATTGGCAGCCAAAGACTTCCAGCATAAGGAGTCACATGTCAAAGAGAGTGGAGGCGCAGACAGAGATTCAGGGCACTCTCTTGCTTTTGGGGTTTGAAACTACCCCTAAAGGCAGAAGAACCAGCAATGATCAATGGCATGAGGATGCAGAAGGCAATGGAAACCACTGCATCAAAGACACATATAGTGTGTCCACAGGACATGTGGTCTGTAATTCAAAAAAATGTCATGATGATCTCTCCATTGGCAAAAGATTCCGGACCGAGCGAGGTGGTGCCGTGGTTAGCACACTGGACTCGCATTTGGGAGGACGGCGGTTCAATCCCACATCCAGCCATTCTGATTTAGGTTTTCCATTATTTTCCTAAATAACTCCAGGCAAACGCTGGGATGATTCCTTTGAAAGGGCACGATTGACTTCCTTTCCTATCCTACCCTAATCCGATAAGACCGATGACCTTACAGTTTGGTCTCTTCCCCCAAACAACCCAAGCCCAACCAAAAAGATTCCAGGATAGTTTCCCATTTGGATCTCAAGGAGGGGCTGCCAAGGGGAGGGTGACTGTGAGAAAAAGATTGAATAACCAATGAAATGATAACATTCTATGATTTGGGGCATGGAATGTCAGAAGCTTGAGGTAAGCTAGAAAATTGGAGAAGGGAAATGCAAAGGCTGAATCTAGATGTAGTTGAGATCAGTGAAGTGAAATGGACAGAAAACAAGGATTTCTGGTCAGATGAGTATAGAGTAATATCAACGTTAGCAGAAAACTGTGTAACAGGTGTAGTGAATGTGAAGGTATGGCAGAGAGAGTGTTGCTGTGAACAGTTCAATGGTACAGTTGTTGGAATCAACAGCAAACTGTCACCGACAACAATAGTTCAGGTGCACTTGCTGCCATTGCAAGCTAAAGGTAAAGAGATAGCAGGATACTGAACAAGTAGCAGTAGTAAAGGGAGATGAAAATCTAATAGTCTTAGGGGACTGGAATGCAGTTGTAGGGGAAGGAATAGAAAAAAGGGTTACAGGAGAGTATGGGCTAGGAACTAAGAATGAGAGAAGAGAAAGACTAATTGGGTTCTGCAATAAGTTTCGGCTAGTAATTGTGAATACTCTGTTCAAGAATCACAAGAGGAGGTGGTATACTTGGAAAATTCGGGAGATACGGGAAGATTTCAGTTAGATTACATCATGATCAGGCAGAGATTTTGAAATCATACATTGGATTGTGAGGCACGCCCAGGAGCAGATATAGACTCAGATCACAATGTAGTAGTGATGAAGAGTAGGCTGAAGTGTAAGGATAACTCAGGAAGAATCAATATGCAAAGAAGTGGGATACAAAAATACTATGAAATGAAAAGATATACTTGAAGTTCTCTAAGGCTATAGATACTGCAGTAAGTAACAGCTCAGTAGGAAGTACAATTGAAGAGGAATGGACATCTCTAAAACGGGAAATGACAGAAATTGAAAAGAAAAACGTAGATACAAATAAATTAACTGTGAATATTCCATGGGTAACAGAAGAACTACTTCACTTGGTTGATGAAAGAAGGATGTACAAAAATGGTCACAGCAATTCAGGAATATAGAAATACAAGTTACTGAAGTGCAGGGAAGCATGAAAAATGTGAAGAAATCGAAAAAGAAATGAATGTCGGAAGGACTGATCAACATTTAGGAAAGTCAAAACAACCTTCGGTGAAATTAAAAGCGAGGGTGTAACTTTAAGAGTGCAATGGATTTCCACTGTTAAATGCAGTGGAGAGAATGGATAGGTGGAAAAAGTATATTGAAGGCCTCTGTGAGGGGGAAGATTTGTCTGATGGGATAGAAGAAGAAGAAGTAGGAGTTGATTGAGAAGAGATAGGGGATCCAGTATTAGAATCAGAATTTAAAAGGGATTTGATAGACATAAGATGAAATAAGGCATAAGTGATAGATAACATTCCACCAGAATTTCTAAAATCATTGGGAGAAGAGGCAGCAAAATGACTATTCACGTTGGCATGTAGATTGTATGAGTCTGGTGATCTACAATCTGAATTTCAGAAAAATGTCATCCACACAATTCCGAAGACAGCAAGAGCTGACAGCCGGCAAGTCTGAGATTTATTGTACAATCAGCTTAACAGCTCGTGCATCCAAGTTGCTGAGAAGAATAATATACAGAAGAATGGAAAAGAAAATTGAGGATGTGTTAGATGATGATCAGTTTGGCTTTAGGAAAGGTAAAGGCACCAGAGAGACAGTTCTGACATTGTGATTGACAATGTAAGCAAGACTAAAAAGAAATCAATATGTGTTCATAGGATTTGCTGATGTTGAAAAAGTGTTCGTCACATTCGACAATGTCAAATGGTGCAAGGAAATTAGGGGTAAACTCGAGGGAGAGATGGGTAATACACAAAATGTACAAGAGCCAAGAGGGAATTATAATAGTGGAAGACCAAGAATGAAGTACTCAGATTAAAAAGAATGTAAGACAGGGATGTACTCTTTCGCCCCTACTGTTCAGTCTGTACACTGAAGAGTCAATGAGGGAAATAAAAGAAAGATTCAGGAGTGGAATTAAAATTAAAGGTGAGAGAATGTCAATGATACAATTCGCTGATGACATTGCAGTACTAAGCAAAAGTGGAGAAGAATTACAATTACATGATCTGCTGAAAGGAATGGACAGTCTAATGAGTACAGAATGTGGATTGAGAGTAAGTCGAAGAAAGAAAACTTAATATCAGGATTGGTGGTCATGAAGTAGATGAAGTTAAGGAATTCTATTACCTAGGCAGCAAAATAACCAATGACGGACAGAGCAAGGAGGACACCAAAAGCAGACTAGCATTGGAGACAATGGCATTCCTGGACAAGAGAAGTCTACTGGTATCAAACATAGGCCATAATTTGAGGAAGAAATTTCTGAGAATGTATGTTTAGAGCACAACAATGTATGGTAGTGAAACATGGACTGTGGGGAAACCAGAATAGAAGAAATTTGAAGAATTTGAGATATGGTGCAACAGATAAATCTTGAAAATTAGGTGGACTAATAAGGTAAGGAATGAGGAGGTTTTGTGCAGAATTGGAGAGGAAAGGAATATATGGTAAACACTGACATGAAGAAGGGACAGGATAATAGGACATCTGTTACAACATCAAGGAATGACTTCCATGGTACTAGAGGGAGCTGTGAGGATAAAAACTGTAGCGGAAGACAGAGATTGGAATGTAGCTAGCAAATAGTTCCAAGTGCTACTCTAAGATGAAGAGGTTGGCCCAGGAGAGGAATTCTTGGTGGACCACATTAGACCAGTCAGAAGACTGATAACTCAAAAGGAGGGAGGTTTCCATGAGAAGAGCCCAGTGTGCTCAGCCATTATCATCTTGAAAGATGAATTTGTCACCAAAATGTTTACTCTAGGGCAACACAATGTGTTCCAGGATCCCTTCACAAAGTTGCACAGTCTTCAGAATTGTGCTTGAAAGTGAAGACATGTGTCCGACATTTGTGCATGATACCCATCCAGACAAACGTGTGGTTCCTGAAGAGGGGCAGCAGCCTTTTCAGTAGTTGCAAGGGCAACAGTCTGGATGATTGACTGATCTGGTCTTGTAACAATAACCAAAACGGCCTTGCTGTGCTGGTACTGCGAACGGCTGAAAGCAAGGGGAAACTACAGCCATAATTTTTCCCGAGGGCATGCAGCTTTACTGTATGATTAAATGATGATGGCGTCCTCTTGGGTAAAATATTCCAGAGGTAAAATAGTCCCCCATTCGGATCTCCGGGCGGGGACTACTCTAGAGGATGTCATTATCAGGAGAAAGAAAACTGGCGTTCTACGGATCGGAGCGTGGAATGTCAGATCCCTTAATCGGGCAGGTAGGTTAGAAAATTTAAAAAGGGAAATGGATAGGTTGAAGTTAGATATAGTGGGAATTAGTGAAGTTCGGTGGCAGGAGGAACAAGACTTCTGGTCAGGTGACTACAGGGTTATAAATACAAAATCAAATAGGGGTAATGCAGGAGTAGGTTTAATAATGAATAGGAAAATAGGAATGCGGGTAAGCTACTACAAACAGCAGAGTGAACGCATTATTGTGGCCAAGATAGATACGAAGCCCACGCCTACTACAGTAGTACAAGTTTATATGCCAACTAGCTCTGCAGATGACAAAGAAATTGAAGAAATGTATGATGAAATAAAAGAAATTATTCAGATTGTGAAGGGAGACGAAAATTTAATAGTCATGGGTGACTGGAATTCGAGTGTAGGAAAAGGGAGAGAAGGAAACATAGTAGGTGAATATGGATTGGGAGACAGAAATGAAAGAGGAAGCCGCCTGGTCGAATTTTGCACAGAGCACAACATAATCATAACTAACACTTGGTTTAAGAATCATGAAAGAAGGTTGTATACATGGAAGAACCCTGGAGATACTAAAAGGTATCAGATAGATTATATAATGGTAAGACAGAGATTTAGGAACCAGGTTTTAAATTGTAAGACATTTCCAGGGGCAGATGTGGACTCTGACCACAATCTATTGGTTATGACCTGTAGATTAAAACTGAAGAAACTGCAAAAAGGTGGGAATTTAAGGAGATGGGACCTGGATAAACTAAAAGAACCAGAGGTTGTACAGAGATTCAGGGAGAGCATAAGGGAGCAATTGACAGGAATGGGGGAAATAAATACAGTAGAAGAAGAATGGGTAGCTTTGAGGGATGAAATAGTGAAGGCAGCAGAGGATCAAGTAGGTAAAAAGACGAGGGCTAGTAGAAATCCTTGGGTAACAGAAGAAATATTGAATTTAATTGATGAAAGGAGAAAATATAAAAATGCAGTAAGTGAAACAGGCAAAAAGGAATACAAACATCTCAAAAATGAGATCGACAGGAAGTGCAAAATGGCTAAGCAGGGATGGCTAGAGGACAAATGTAAGGATGTAGAGGCCTATCTCACTAGGGGTAAGATAGATACCGCCTACAGGAAAATTAAAGAGACCTTTGGAGATAAGAGAACGACTTGTATGAATATCAAGAGCTCAGATGGAAACCCAGTTCTAAGCAAAGAAGGGAAAGCAGAAAGGTGGAAGGAGTATATAGAGGGTCTATACAAGGGCGATGTACTTGAGGACAATATTATGGAAATGGAAGAGGATGTAGATGAAGATGAAATGGGAGATATGATACTGCGTGAAGAGTTTGACAGAGCATTGAAAGACCTGAGTCGAAACAAGGCCCCCGGAGTAGACAATATTCCATTGGAACTACTGACGGCCGTGGGAGAGCCAGTCCTGACAAAACTCTACCATCTGGTGAGCAAGATGTATGAAACAGGCGAAATACCCTCAGACTTCAAGAAGAATATAATAATTCCAATCCCAAAGAAAGCAGGTGTTGACAGATGTGAAAATTACAGAACTATCAGCTTAATAAGTCACAGCTGCAAAATACTAACACGAATCCTTTACAGACGAATGGAAAAACTAGTAGAAGCCAACCTCGGGGAAGATCAGTTTGGATTCCGTAAAAACACTAGAACACGTGAGGCAATACTGACCTTACGACTTATCTTAGAAGAAAGATTAAGGAAAGGCAAACCTACGTTTCTAGCATTTGTAGACTTAGAGAAAGCTTTTGACAATGTTGACTGGAATACTCTCTTTCAAATTCTAAAGGTGGCAGGGGTAAAATACAGGGAGCGAAAGGCTATTTACAATTTGTACAGAAACCAGATGGCAGTTATAAGAGTCGAGGGACATGAAAGGGAAGCAGTGGTTAGGAAGGGAGTAAGACAGGGTTGTAGCCTCTCCCCGATGTTGTTCAATCTGTATATTGAGCAAGCAGTAAAGGAAACAAAAGAAAAATTCGGAGTAGGTATTAAAATTCATGGAGAAGAAATAAAAACTTTGAGGTTCGCCGATGACATTGTAATTCTGTCAGAGACAGCAAAGGACTTGGAAGAGCAGTTGAATGGAATGGACAGTGTCTTGAAAGGAGGATATAAGATGAACATCAACAAAAGCAAAACAAGGATAATGGAATGTAGTCTAATTAAGTCGGGTGATGCTGAGGGAATTAGATTAGGAAATGAGGCACTTAAAGTAGTAAAGGAGTTTTGCTATTTGGGGAACAAAATAACTGATGATGGTCGAAGTAGAGAGGATATAAAATGTAGGCTGGCAATGGCAAGGAAAGCGTTTCTGAAGAAGAGAAATTTGTTAACATCCAGTACTGATTTAAGTGTCAGGAAGTCATTTCTGAAAGTATTCGTATGGAGTGTAGCCATGTATGGAAGTGAAACATGGACGATAAATAGTTTGGACAAGAAGAGAATAGAAGCTTTCGAAATGTGGTGCTACAGAAGAATGCTGAAGATTAGATGGGTAGATCACATAACTAATGAGGAAGTATTGAATAGGATTGGGGAGAAGAGAAGTTTGTGGCACAACTTGACCAGAAGAAGGGATCGGTTGGTGGGACATGTTCTGAGGCATCAAGGGATCACCAATTTAGTATTGGAGGGCAGCGTGGAGGGTAAAAATCGTAGAGGGAGACCAAGAGATGAATACACTAAGCAGATTCAGAAGGATGTAGGTTGCAGTAGGTACTGGGAGATGAAAAAGCTTGCACAGGATAGAGTAGCATGGAGAGCTGCATCAAACCAGTCTCAGGACTGAAGACCACAACAACAACAACAACCCATCCAAAATATGATGGACACACCTCCCTGGTGAACCCATTAGATTTCATGTTCCTTGTGGGGCTTACAAGCCATAATTTGTAAATTTCAGTCATCATCTGGGTGATCAGTGTGAAGTGAATCTTCAATGTTCTGTTTCTCATGATAGTGGCAGAATGTCCAAATGATGTTGATGTGGTGTACACCATTTCAGTGGACAACTTCATGTAGTGACACACCCTTTTTGTATTAAAGTGACAAAGCCCACATGGTCTAAGCTTGAAATGCTTCTTTCAGGCACACTGATTGGCTGAACAGTATGTATGAGTTGCACTGTCTGGTTCGTAACTAAAGATGTGGCATGCTCCACTAAATTGCACTGAGAATGCAAGTTTACTTTTCCCTCCATTACTGGGGCTGGTTTGAGAGCATTTTTCTACATAATCAACTTTTATTTGGTGTCCCCCCTCCCCCCTGTTTCCCTTATACTCTTTCACCTATGTAAGTTTTCGCTACTAGTCGTGATGTGCACTGAATTCAAATACTGCATATGGGCTCCCCTAGTGCCCACTTCAGTCTGGCACCCCAGGCAGTCCTTATTAATTGTGACACACCCTGTATAGAAATCATACATCTGTGACGCCTCTGGCACCCCTCTCAGTGTAGTGCTCCAAGAAGCAGCTTGTGGTGTTTGGGCCTTAATTCACACTGTCTGTTACATAGGTAGCTGTTTGCTGTATGTAGTGATTTCCAGTGGTCTGCAGAGTATTGAGAAGGAGGCTTGGGGAGGGAAGGGAGGTTTGGAGGGTTAACATACATGTGCACACACACTTATTTTGGCCAGTTTATTACATGACTTGTTCAACGTGACTGACGGTTTCTTAAGGATGCTGTTCATTCTACCTGACAAATAATCAGTTGTTCAAGATGCAATATACTTATTTTTAATTAAAAATTCAGATCTGGGTGCATATGCATTCAGATGTGCTATTTCTGTGGCCTCCTTAAACCATCCTAGGTAAACTCTAGAAGCACTCCTTCAAGAAAGCCATTCTTTTTTTCTGCACTCTTTTCTTTTAAAAAGGGTGGTAGTGTGCTGTCTGTGTTAATGAACCTGTCTGAAAAATCTGAGGCTATATGGGAGGAAAAACAATATAGAATGTGAAAAGCTTTTTTGTAGCTTGGGAATGTGGATGCCACACACATTAAAGCTGGTGGCAATGCTGGCAATATGGGATGTAAGTGGCAAGGAAGGGAATGTTGGGGAAGAAGGAGGTGTAGATAGGTAGATAGATAGATAGAGAGAGAGAGAGAGAGAGATAGATGCTCAGTTTAGTTGAGCAGGTGCTGGAACTGGAGAACCCAAATAGCATGGGCATTGAAGTAGTTACTAAGCCATTGGTGTCATGGTGTGCAGCAACTGGTAAGGAGAAAATTGTTATTTACGTACCTAAACACATGCCAAATCACTCATAACTTAGCCATTTGACTCTCACACAAAGTAGTGAGGGAAATGGAGGACAATTCTGGATTTTTGGTTCACAAAAATTTGAAAGTAACTTTTTGCCATAGAAATGTGTCTTCTATTTATACACACCATACCTTTGAATATCAAATTACCAGAAACTGACAGATGCAACATATTAACCAACACATTGTTGTATATGGATGCTTATAATGTCTTTGATTTTAAGTGGCCTGAGTGGTTCTATGTTTGCATTACTCAATTATTATATAGTTCTGCAATGTATTTGCTCCTGGCTATAAGCTATCCATATGTCTACATGGGTTGAAATGTGTAGCAAATCATCACAACAGAAGTCTAATTTTACATTGGAATGGCACAAATCCTCCACAGCATTAATCTTTGCTAAAAGTAACAGCACGAGAAAGAGTAAAGTGTGTTGTTGATTCTTGCTAACTAATAGAATAAATTAAAGTTGCATTGAACTAATTTGTGCACAATTAATTGAAATCTTTTCCTACAGTATTCCCTATTCCATTAGCAATTTCTTGTGTATTTCAAATAAATAGTCCTTCTGTATTTCATTTTAATATTCATCTGTATTATGCTAAATTGAACAGTTCAGAGCCTAAAACTTTTGGAAATATGCCAGTTCCTACCAACTTTTTAATATTTGTTTGGAACCCTGTAACTTGTAACTGTTTATTTCTAGAGCATTGAATTCCATGAGGGTGGTTCCAGACACAAGGAGAATGTTGCCAAACGCATCTCAGAAATTAGTAAGAAGAGCCGAGAGGAATATGAGAGTAATAAAAACATTGACAATGAGATGAAAAAGATGGAAGAGGTATAGTAAAATTATTTGTTTCACTTACTCATCAGTATCATAATATATAAGCAGCCACCATTTATTTTAAAAGGTCATTCAAAGTGAAATGTGTTCATTTTCTGCCATACACCATGTCACACAGATATTGTGAGAGTAATAAATTTAAATTATAACTTAATGGTACATTCTGGTATACTAGCATAACATATAAAAACAACAGCAGAAATTCAGCAGCTGCTAATGAATTTCATGCTGTGCCAGATATAAACTGCTTTCTTAATCAAGAAATGAGAGAAATATTTGTGCTAGGTAGAGGAAGGTGAAATTCAAAGTTGAAGCATTGCAGCTTTGCTGTGTTCTACCACTGCCAAAGAATTGCCGGCCTTTCTTTTGGAAGGATTTCTTACTACCTTAAATTTCTTCCTTTTGCAGCCACAGTGGTTCAGCCACTTCGTGCTCTCTTATGGAAAGGTGTTTCTTTTCACTCATTGCCCACCTGTGAGTGTGCTTTTACCCTACTGAAGTCAAAATTACACTTTGCACCGTGCTTAGTTACCTTCCAAGCAGGCCAACATCTTAGCTCATTCACCAACACCTCCCAGTATGGCCTTGGGGCCATTGTTATGCACAAATATGTGGACTCTTCCAAACACCCTATTGTATACACTTCCAAAACTCTCATTCAGGAACAACAGTGCCACTCACAGATACAAAAAGAAGCCACACTAAAAAAAAATTCATGTTTTCATATATGGTTCTAAATTTCGTTTTGTCGCTCTTGTTTCTCTTTTCCACCCTTTGGCATCTTTATTGGACAAAGCAGTCCATTGCCTGCAATGCTGGGCTCCGTTTTTGTCATGCTATAACTATGAGATTCATTTCCAACCCACTGCCAACATGCTAATCCAAATGCTCTTTCTCAGTAGCCAGTTGGCCCTGATCCAGCATTTGATCAGGATAAATTGTAGGTTCTCCATTTAGACATTGAAGCCTGAAACCCCATGGATGGTGGCTGTCGTGGCCGATCCTGTCCTGTGTCTGGTTGTTTTACAAATGTCCATCACGGCTGAACAGATAAACCATCAAGCCAAGCATTGGATCCCTTGTGTAATTACTGTGCTCACCACCTCTGCCTCATTTTCGATAGTGTGTTACTGTTGGCTACTGAAGAGTCAGTGCACACGGTTGCGATCCTGTCCACATTGTGGTGGGGTGTCATGCGCTTTGTCCACCTGGATCATTGGGGTGTTTCTTGTACAAAATTTTTGGTCCACCACAATGTGTTTTGGCTGGGTGTTTACAGTAACATCACATGTATTGTGTCAGCCTGCTCACAGTGCGCCACCCATCAGGTGACACCACGGGCCTCTCTTTCCCCATGTGTTGGCCACCAGCTCCCCTTGGGAGCATATTAATGCTGATTTTATAGGTCCATTCCTTAAAACCTTTTGGCTTGTAGTAGTTGATCCTTTCTCAAAATTCACTTATGTTGTTTTCTACTTGGCCATATCCACAGCAGCTACCGCCACAACCCTCTCAATGTTTTTTTGTTCCTAGAAGAACTGTCATATATGATAGTGACTGACAATGGCCCATAGTTTGTGTTTCAAGATTTTGAAGATTTTTGTACAAAGAGTGGCATCTGTCACATTATGGCCCCTCCCTTTCATCCTCAGTCCAGTGGTGAGGAAGGTAAATGTACAGTTTATCTGATTTGCATTAGGGAATCTCAAAAAAGTATTGCATTGTTATTGTTATGGAACTGAATGGTGATACTGAAAGCAAATGAAAGGTTAAATAAAACTACATACTTCTTCTGCAAGCAAGTGTGTGTGTGTGTATGTGTTTCTCTCTTCTTTTCTCTTCTGAGGCAGAACACTAAGACAGCTCCCCCCTGCGGGTCCGGGGATTAGAATAGGCCCGAGGTATTCCTGCCTGTCGTAAGAGGCGACTAAAAGGAGTCCCACCCCCTCAAGGGGGTCGTTAGCGCCTGCGTCCGGAGACGGACGGTTCCACGACCTCTATTTGCGGTCATTTTGCTTTTTCACTTCTCGTTTCTTCCTTCCTTTGGTAGGTTCCTTTCTTTGCTCTTTTCCACCTCACTGTCTTCCTTACTCTTTCCTTGTCTTCTTCTCCTTGCCTTCTCCTTGCCTTCTCATTGCCTTCTTCTCCTTGCCTTCTCATTACCTTCTTCTCCTTGCCTTCTCTGGTCTCCGCCTCGGCGTTTGAGACTGCTGCTCTCTCTCCCTCTCTCTCCTCCTTTTCCTCTTCTTCCTTCCTCCCTGTGCGTGCCTGAAGGCCAACCCACGCGTTCGCACGCGTAGCCGGTGACGGGGTAACGCGTAATTCCCCGCCCTGGGTAGACACGTAAGGCACGCGCGTACCCCCTGGTAAAGGCCAGGCCCGGGGAGGGGTGATTGCCTGAGCTGATACCTTCTGACCATGCCGATTGGTCCCTCCGTCTGGTTCTCGGGAGGTGTGACCTGAGGTGTAAACATTCACCTAAGGCGGGAGTGCCCTCTGAGAGGGTCCCCACAAGGAAGGAGCGCGCCATCGGAGACGCTGGCAATCATGGGGGATTCCTCCGCAATGGATTTCACTCCATCTGTCTCGACTTCTGCCCAAAAACGGAAACGTGACCAGCCATCAGCGACAAAAGTACTACCGCCTGCCCCACAGTTCCTCGTCGTTTCTCGATCTGAGGACGGAAAGGATTTTTCCTCTGTCAACCGTTTCGTTATCCAGAAGGGTGTAGATGCCATAGCCGGATCTGTCAAATCTTGTACCAGGTTGCGTAACGGTACCTTCTTACTAGAAACTGAGAGCACCTTTCAGGCACAAAAACTGCTTCAGGCCACACTCCTGTACACGTTCCCTGTGCGGGTGGAGGCTCACCGAACTTTGAATTCGTCTCGTGGTGTGGTCTATACTAGCTCCCTCGATGGACTGACTGACGAGGAGATTCAATCTTTCCTCGCTGAGCAGGGCGTGACGGCTGTCCATAGGGTCAAGAAAAAGGTCAACAATGACCTTGTACCGACCCGGACACTTTTCTTGACCTTCGATAGTGTTAAGCTGCCATCGCGCATCAAGGCGGGCTACGAGGTTATTTCTGTTCGCCCCTATGTCCCGACACCTACGCGCTGTTACCAGTGTCAGCGTTTCAATCACACTCGACAGTCTTGTTCCAATGCGGCTAAATGTGTCACTTGTGGCAGGGATGCCCATGAGGGTGACTGTCCACCTCCGTCTCCTCGTTGTGTGAACTGTCAGGGTGACCATGCCGCATCCTCCCGCAACTGTCCTGTCTACAAGGAAGAACGCTGTATCCAAGAAATTCGGGTCAAAGAGAAAGTGTCCACCTCGGCTGCTCGCAAGCTATTGGCTAGTAGGAAGCCCACGCTGCTCCCAGCGGGGAAATACAGTACTGTCCTCGCCTCTCCTCGGACTACCAGGGAGGTGGCCACCCAGACATGCGATCTGACCTTCAGCACCACGGTCGTCCGTTCGGCCAGTGCTAAGATCGCCCGGTCGACGTCTCCTCTTCCTCCCGTCACCCCTCAGACACAAGCACCTTCATCAGCTTCTGCCAAGACGAAGACCCAGAAGTCAGATGCACGGGCCTTCAAGAAGGAACCGTCCCGTGCAGACTTCCTACGTACTTCAACCTCCCAGCCTTCGACCGGTACTTCCACCAAACGTCCTTCCAAGAAGGCGCATAGGAAGCACTGCTCTCCTTCTCCGCCACGGCGCATTTCTTCTCCTGCGCCACCCAGCGATTGCCGCCCCAGGCCGTCATCCGTTTCGCCTGGCCGCACCGCTGGTAGCCGAACATCTGGCTGTTCACCGGCGGAGGAAGCTCCCCCTCCCGGCCATCTTCCCAAGGTGGCCGATGAACCTATAGACCCAATGGACGATGACTGTCCGCCTACTGATAGCGGCGGCAGTGCTCGCTCGAAGCCAGGCCCTCAGCGGCCTTCGAGGTGACCCCTTCTTTCGTCTTCCTTTTCTTTTTATGATGGCACTTATTCACTGGAATATTTGTAGCATTCGCTCCAACCGAGAGGACTTGACGTTGCTGCTCCGCTTGCACCGTCCGCTCGTCGTAGCCCTCCAGGAAACGAAGCTACGCCCATGCGATCAAATTGCCTTGGCACACTACACCTCTGTGCGTTTTGACCTATCCCCTGTGGTAGGTATCCCGGCTCATGGAGGGGTTATGTTGCTGGTCCAGGATGATATTTACTACGATCCCATCACGTTGCACACCGGCCTGCAGGCAGTAGCCATCTGCATTACTCTCCCCACTTTTATATTTTCCATTTGTACTGTCTACACTCCATCGTCATCTGCCGTTACCAGGGCAGACATGATGCAACTTATTGCTCAGCTACCTGCACCACTTTTGCTAACTGGAGACTTCAATGCCCACCATCCCCTTTGGGGCTCTCCAGCATCCTGCCCGAGGGGCTCCCTGTTAGCAGACCTTTTCAACCAGCTCAATCTTGTCTGCCTCAATACTGGCGCCCCTACCTTTCTTTCGGACACATCTCACACCTATTCCCATTTAGACCTCTCTATATGTACTCCCCAACTTGCACGCCGGTTTGAGTGGTATGCACTTTCTGATACATATTCGAGCGACCACTTCCCGTGTGTTCTCCATCTCCTGCAGCATACCCCCTCTCCGTGCTCCTCTAGTTGGACCATCTCCAAGGCAGATTGGGGGCTCTTCTCTTCCAGGGCGACCTTTCAGGATCAAACCTTCACAAGCTGCGATCGTCAGGTCGCACACCTCACGGAAGTCATTCTCGCTGCTGCTGAATATTCCATCCCTCACCGTACTTCTTCTCCACGTCGCGTACCGGTCCCCTGGTTGACCGCAGCATGTAGAGATGCTTTACGTGCTCGTCGACGTGCTTTACACACCTTTAAACGCCACCCTACAGTGGCGAATTGTATCAATTATAAACGATTACGTGCTCAGTGTCGTCGTGTTATTAAAGACAGCAAGAAAGCCAGCTGGGCTGCTTTCACAAGCACCTTCAACAGTTTTACTCCTTCTTCTGTTGTCTGGGGTAGCCTGCGCCGGCTGTCTGGCACTAAGGTCCACTCACCAGTTTCTGGCTTGACGGTCGCGAATGACGTCCTTGTGGCCCCTGAGGATGTCTCCAATGCCTTCGGCCGCTTTTTTGCAGAGGTTTCGAGCTCCGCTCATTACCACCCTGCCTTCCCCCCCCGCAAACTGGCAGAGGAGGCTAGGCCACCTAACTTCCGCTCCTCGAATCGTGAAAGTTATAATGCCCCATTCACCATGCGGGAACTCGAAACCGCACTTGGCCGATCACGGTCCTCCGCTCCAGGGCCTGATTCTATTCATATTCAGATGCTGAAGAACCTTTCTCCTGCGGGTAAAGGTTTTCTTCTTCGTACTTACAATCGCATCTGGATTGAGGGACATGTTCCCGCATGCTGGCGCGAGTCTATTGTTGTCCCGATTCCTAAGCCGGGGAAGGACAAGCACTTGCCTTCCAGTTATCAACCCATCTCGCTTACCAGCTGTGTCTGTAAAGTGATGGAGCGAATGGTTAACTCTCGGTTGGTTTGGCTGCTCGAGTCTCGACGCCTACTTACCAATGTACAATGTGGATTTCGTAGGCGCCGCTCTGCTGTCGACCATCTGGTTACCTTGTCGACCTTCATTATGAATAACTTCTTGCGGAAGCGCCCGACTGCGGCTGTGTTCTTTGATTTGGAGAAGGCTTACGACACCTGTTGGAGGGCGGGCATTCTCCGCACCATGCATACATGGGGCCTTCGCGGTCGCCTCCCTCTTTTTATTTGTTCCTTTTTAATGGATCGACAGTTCAGGGTACGTGTGGGTTCTGTCCTGTCAGACACCTTTCACCAGGAGAATGGGGTGCCACAGGGCTCAGTTTTGAGCATCGCTCTCTTCGCCATAGCGATCAATCCAATAATGGATTGCCTCCCAGCTGATGTATCAGGCTCCCTTTTCGTAGACGATTTTACCATCTATTGCAGCGCGCAGCGTACGTGTTTCCTGGAGCGCTGTCTTCAGCGTTCTCTTGACCGTCTTTACTCCTGGAGTGTCACCAATGGCTTCCGTTTTTCTGCCGAGAAGACGGTCTGTATTAACTTCTGGTGCTACAAAGAGTTTCTCCCACCGTCCTTACGACTCGGTCCCGTTGCTCTCCCATTCGTGGAGACAACAAAATTTTTAGGTCTTACATTTGACAGGAAACTTAGTTGGTCTCCACATGTGTCATATTTGGCTGCCCGTTGTACCCGTTCTCTAAATGTCCTCCGTGTTCTCAGTGGTATGTCGTGGGGAGCGGATCGAACCATCCTGCTTCGTCTATATCGGTCGATCGTCCGCTCCAAGCTGGATTATGGGAGCTTCGTATACTCCTCTGCACGGCCATCTATCTTACGCCGCCTCAACTCCATACAACATCGGGGTTTACGACTTGCGATCGGAGCGTTTTATACTAGTCCCGTCGAGAGTCTTCATGCTGACGCTGGTGAGTTGCCACTCACCTACCGGCGCGATATACTGCTTTGTCGGTATGCCTGTCGGCTACTGGCAATGCCCGACCACCCGTCTTATCGTTCCTTTTTTGATGACTCTCTCGACAGTCAATACGGGTTGTATGTCTCTGCCCTGCTACCCCCTGGAGTTCGCTTTCGTTGCCTCCTTCAACACCTTAATTTTTCACTCCCTGCAACCTTTCGAGTGGGCGAGAGCCACACGCCACCTTGGCTTCAGGCTCAGGTTCGCGTCCACCTTGACCTCTGCTCGCTCCTGAAGGAGGTTACCCCCGGTTCAGTCTACCACTCCCGTTTTATCGAACTTCGTTCGAAGTTCATTAATATGACCTTCATTTATACAGATGGCTCTAAGACCAATGACGGGGTTGGGTGTTCCTTTATTGTCGGGGCACAAAGTTTCAAATACCGGCTCCATGGCCTTTGTTCGGTCTTCACAGCTGAGTTCTTTGCCCTCTACCAGGCTGTCCTTTACATCTGCCGCCACCGACATTCTGCATATGTCATCTGCGCCGATTCCCTGAGCGCTATCCAGAGCCTCAGTGATCCGTACCCGGTTCACCCTTTCGTGCACCGGAGCCAACGCTCTCTTCAGCAGCTGGTGGACGTCGGTTATCCGGTTAGCTTTATGTGGGTTCCTGGCCATGTCGGTATCCCTGGGAACGAGGCTGCAGATGCCGCGGCCAAGGCTGCGGTCCTCCAGCCTCGGACAGCATCTTGTTGTGTGCCTTTGTCCGATTGTAGCAGGGTAATTTGTCGGTGCATTTTATCGCAGTGGCATGCCGATTGGGCTGCACTCACAGACAACAAACTTCGGGCCCTGAAACCTCTTCCCGTGGCTTGGACGTCGTCCTCACGCCCTTCTCGGTGGGAGGAGGTCGTTTTGGCCCGGTTACGAATTGGCCACTGCCGGTTCAGCCATCGCCATCTGCTGACGGCTGCGCCGGCGCCGTTCTGCCCCTGTGGGCAATTGCTGACGGTCTGCCATATTTTAACGGTCTGTCCGGATTTTAACACCCTGCGTCTTGATCTTGGCCTGCCATGTACTGTAGAAGCCATTTTAGCGGATGACCCATGAGCAGCTGCTTGCGTTCTTCATTTTATCAATTTGACAACCCTCTCAAAGGACATTTGATTCTGCTGTTTTCCTTTTTTAATCCTGTGCCTGTCAGTCTGTCTTTTATCGTGTTTTCCGTTTCGTTGCTGTTTTAAACTTGTGACTCGCGGTGCATTCCTCACGTAGTCCGGGCGCTAATGACCGTTGAAGTTGTGCGCCCTAAAACCACAAAAAAAAAAAAAAAACTAAGACAGCTGCTCCAACATAATTTCCCCACATCAGATGAATGTTTTCCAGAGGTGTCTCAGACCCACAGTACATAAGCCAATAGAGAGAGAATTATATTTAAATTGGAATAGTGTTGACTTTTGCTATTACCTACCTAGACAGATGTGCATGTTAAAGTGCTGCTTTCAGGTGCGGGAGGTGCACCTGATTGGACCCAGTGTGATAGCCAGCCTGAATGTGGTTTTTAGGCAGTTTCCCGCATCTCACTAGGTAAATACTGGACTGGTACCCAAGTCCCACATCAGTTACATGGTTCATAAACATTTAGAAACCTTCTCTCACTTTCACATGAATAGCAGTATGCAGCCAATTGGGGTACACGTATTCCGTTCTTGGGGCTAATGGAATGGTGACAGGAAGGGCATCTGGTCACCCCTTAGATTAACGTTGCTAAATCCATTAATAAGCATGCTGACTGGGCACCAATGAGGGACAAAAGCACCAGAAAATAAGGTTGACTTTTGCGATCAGAGCTGTGTGGTCTATGAATTTTTTTTTTTTTTTTTTAAATTTTGTTTAAAAGCTTTCTAGATTTCTTGCATAATGCTGTTCTGTTAATATGTGTGGGGAAATCACCAATTAAGACCTTTCTCTTCCAGCAAAATATCAGTGACTTTTATTTCTCTCCTTAAGTTGATAGTATGTTAGACATACTGAAAATCACTCAGAGTTGTAACAAATGCATTGGTAAAATTTTGCAACAGGCTGCCATGAAAGCGTATCTGAAGGATGTGGAAGCTGAAGCAGATTACACATCAAAAATTATCAAAGAGAAAGCAATGCAGAAAAATCTAGAGGAAGGTGGCACCTCGGAAGAAAAAGAATTGGTAGATATTGCCTTTAGGGTGAAAGAATCTGCAGAAACCACTGAAACAGAAAAAAAGGAGGAGAAAAAAGTGTGGTGGGAAGCCAAATCAGATGAAGGCCATACATACTACTGGAATACAGAAAGTGGAGGTATGATCACTTCATATGTGTGAAAAGGTTTTCATTCCATTTTAAAGACATGGTCAACAACATTTCAATTACTATTTTATAATATACATTTATTGATCATATTAGATAAGTTAAACAAATGAATAGGTGTTGCTCTAATTTGCAAATTAAATGTAATTTAGGAACTCTTATTTTCCCATCATTATCCCTAACTGAAGAGCCCAACTGCACTTATTTAGCTGATGAATTTGCTTTCTTTTTTTTTTTTTTTTTTTTTCTCCTAAGAGCTATTCGTCTTCTCAATGAAGTTTCTCTTCCATTCTTTTGCCCAGATACTGTTGCTTCCAGTTCTTGCTTTTCAAGTCGATGATTCCCATAAGTGTTCTCATTGCATCTCTATCCTGTACTGTATCATTTGTGATACCAATTTCCTGAAGATATCGTTCAGTTTCAAGCAGTCAGTTCTTATTAACCTTAACTGAGAAGACTAGATAGAGAAATCTTTCATTCATCCTATCATATTTCATTGTAAAATTTCTATCATTCATTCCCGAAAGTGTCAAAGGTTTTTCCCACTATGCTCATATAATGCTCGAGACTTCTTTTTGATTAAAATTGTGCTTAAGCAAACTGGACTCAAACTTTTCCTTAGTGTTTCTCTTTCTCACTCTTTGATGTCATGAATTAGTGATATGCCTCCAGTTATTAACACTTTTGATGTATCAGTATTATGAGAAGGAAAGTTGCTACTCACCATATAGCGGAGACGCTGAGTCACAGATAGGCACAACAAAAAGACTCTCACAATTAAAGCTTTTGGACACTAAGGCCTTTGTCAGCAACAGACACACATACGCGTGCGCGCTTGCACCCCCCCCCCCCCCCCCCCCCCCACACACACACACTCTCTCTCTCTCTCTCTCTCTCCCCTCCCATCCATATATATACATATATATATAAAAAATAGAGGGAAACATTCCACGTGGGAAAAATTATATATAAAAACAAAGATGAGGTGACTTACCGAACGAAAGCGCTGGCAGGTCGATAGACACACAAGCAAACACAAACATACACACAAAATTCTAGCTTTCGCAACCAACGGTTGCCTCATCAGGAAAGAGGGAAGGAGAGGGAAAGATGAAAGGATGTGGGTTTTAAGGGAGAGGGTAAGGAGTCATTCCAATCCCGGGAGCGGAAAGACTTACCTTAGTGGGAAAAAAGGACAGGTATACACTCGCACACACACACACATATCCATCCACACATACAGACACAAGCAGACATATTTAAAGACAAAGAGAAAACTCAGATTCTGAATGTGGCTCTCCAGCAGGGATATGACTTCCTCAAATCCTGCCCTGAAATGAGATCCATCCTTCATGAAATCCTCCCCACTCCACCACGAGTGTCTTTCCGCCGTCCACCGAACCTTCGTAACCTCTTAGTTCATCCCTATGAAATCCCCAAACCACCTTCCCTACCCTCTGGCTCCTACCCTTGTAACCGCCCCCGGTGTAAAACCTGTCCCATGCACCCTCCCACCACCACCTACTCCAGTCCTGTAACCCGGAAGGTGTACACGATCAAAGGCAGAGCCACGTGTGAAAGCACCCACGTGATCTACCAACTGACCTGCCTACACTGTGACGCATTCTATATGGGAATGACCAGCAACAAACTGTCCATTCGCATGAATGGACACAGGCAGACAGTGTTTGTTGGTAATGAGGATCACCCTGTGGCTAAACATGCCTTGGTGCACAGCCAGCACATCTTGGCACAGTGTTACACCGTCCGGGTTATCTGGATACTTCCCACTAACACCAACCTATCCGAACTCCGGAGATGGGAACTTGCTCTTCTGTATATCCTCTCTTCCCGTTATGCACCAGGCCTCAATCTCTGCTAATTTCAAGTTGCCGCCACTCGTATCTCACCTGTCATTCAACAACATCTTTGCCTCTGCACTTCTGCCTCGATTGACATCTCTGCCCAAACTCTTTGTCTTTAAAAACGTCTGCTTGTGTCTGTATATGTGTGGATGGATATGTGTGTGTGTGCGAGTGTATACCCGTCCTTTTTTCCTTTTTTCCCCCCTAAGGTAAGTCTTTCCGCTCCCGGGATTGGAATGACTCCTTACCCTCTCCCTTAAAACCCACGTCCTTTCGTCTTTCCCTCTCCTTCCCTCTTTCCTGATGAGGCAACAGTTTGTTGCGAAAGCTTGAATTTTGTGTGTATGCTTGTGTGTCTGTCGACCTGCCAGCACTTTCACACACACACACACACACACACACACACACACACACACACACACACACACACACACACACACACAAACGGTTGCTTCGTCAGGAAAGAGGGAAGGAGAGGGAAAGACGAAAGGAAGTGGGTTTTACGGGAGAGGGTAAGGAGTCATTCCATCCACACATATACATATACACATATATGTATATGTGTGGATGGATATGTGTGTGTGTGTGCGAGTGTATACCCGTCCTTTTTTCCCCCTAAGGTAAGTCTTTCCGCTCCTGGGATTGGAATGACTCCTTACCCTCTCCCTTAAAACCCACATCCTTTCGTCTTTCCCTCTCCTTCCCTCTTTCCTGATGAGGCAACAGTTTGTTGCAAAAGCTTGAATTTTGTGTGTATGTTTTGGTTTGTGTTTGTGTTTGTGTTTGTTTGTGTGACTATCGACGTGCCAGCGCTTTCGTTTGGTAAGTCACATCATCAAATAGAGGGAAACATTCCACATGGGGAAAATTTTATCAAAAAACAAAGATGATGTGACTTACCAAACGAAAGTGCTGGCAGGTCGAAAGACACACAAACAGACACAAACATACACACAAAATTCAAGCTTTCACAACAAACTGTTGCCTCATCAGGAAAGAGGGAAGGAGAGGGAAAGACGAAAGGATGTGGGTTTTAAGGGAGAGGGTAAGGAGTCATTCCAATCCCAGGAGCGGAAAGACTTACCTTAGGGGGAAAAAAGGACGGCTTTCCGCTGTATGGTGGGTGACTAGGTACTTTCCTTCTCATAATATTGTTGCATTCCATCCTGGATTTTCAGCTGTTCAATTTTGATGTATATAATTATGGTTTTCATTATTGTATTGTAGTGTTTTAATCATAGTTTTGAATCCCAGCAATTTTTTTTAAATTTGATCTTCTCCATGTGATTCTGTAGGCTTTTTGTATCTTAGAGATTCTCTCTCTGTTTGCTTCATGATTTAATGCTGGAAGTTAGCTAATTTCCCCTTTTGCATCAGAATTTAGGTACCTTAGATTTTTGCCAAGTTGAGTTGCTATACCTTATCCATCTAGGAACTGAGGTGTTCCTTCCGTGTACTGAGTGCCTGTTAGATTTCCTGTTGAGTTTTAGCTTCAACACTCTAATAGATGTAATCTCTGATGCTGGAAAACTATGAAGCAAAAGTAGCTAGTGCCACAAACCACATAATATTTCCCATCTTTTGTTTGCTCTGTAGTTTCCATGGCTTTCTAATACCATTTTATTCTTTTAGAAACTGCTCAGAATGTAATTCAAGCATTCCCAATACTCTTTCATCCCATGAGGAAATTATTATGTTGTAATTTTTCATTTGCGAATTGTCTCACTGGTTCTTGTGTAATGATGCATCTTAACTGTTTTATAAACTGTGGGATCATGACTGCTATAATTGTTAAAATGGTTTTTGTGATCTCGTGAAGACCATTTGAGATGGTGGAAACAAGTTATCTAAAAAAAAAAAAAATTATGGGTGTGTCAAAAGATAAAATATTTTTACTAATTTCATATTTCTGTATATTTCATCAGTTACTAAACAACTTTCTTTGCAGTTCATCTATTGTAAGTAATAATCAGTGAATTGTTGTATATATTGATTTGTTGTAACCTATTTGTATTTCAAAGGTAGTTCAATTTTTATAATTTTACAAGCTTTACGTTATGAGCTTCTTGTTTTTTGATGATGCATTTGTTCTTATCTGTTCCGCTTAACTGATAATGGTGTGTGGATCAGTGGGTAAGTGCAAGTCTTCCAGTTGGACACCACTTTGGCAACTTGCCTGTCCGGAATCTATCACATTTATCCACCTGGAGAAAGGGGATCTACAGTTTAACTTGGAACTTTAACCACATTTCATTCCTGAAAAGCCTTCACGTCACTGAGTGGTGATTGCTAGATTAAAGGCAGACTGAAAATTTCCTGTTGATCAGGATTTAATCTCGCGATATCTTTGTTTCCAGCCTCATGCTTTACCACTCGATGACTAGGCCTGAGTTCAATCTAAATCAAAGTCATACATATATAACTGCTTGACAATTACAAAAAGGAGTTCCTAGCACAAAATCAGTGAGACAAAAGTGATGGAGTAGCAACTCTGAAATTCATGTAAAACATAATAGAAAGCAAAAACCCACAGACAGTAAACTGAGCTAGCTAATATTATCTTCCACTGTCTCTGTTGTCAGCTATGGATTTACTCAAGTGACAGACAATTCTTCACAACTGTTATATCTCTACATGATCTGTTCAGAATGTCTCACAGTTGTTCAACGTTGTTGCAATTCTTACAGTGTTATTTTCCTTACAGTGTTATCTTCCACTGAGTATAAGTTTATGTGCTAATATAGTGTTCTCTTTATTTAGAATCAGTGTGGGAACCACCAGAAGATGGCTATGTTTCATTAGCAGAGCAAAAAGAAGAGGCCAAAAGAGCTGAAAAGGCAGCAAAGAGAAAGAAAGCAACAGATGAAATGAAGAAGAAAGAAGAAGAAAAACAAATAAGTGAAGAAAAACAAGCACGCATACAGCGTGAGAAAATGAAGGAAATTTATGGGAGGAAAGAAAAAGAAGAGGCCAAGGAGAAACCCAAGATGTCTGCTCCTATAGGTCCTGCTCCAAGGATTGATCCTTATGGCTCATGGAAAGTTATAGAGAAAAAGTAAGTTTGCTAAAGATCTATGATTACTCTTGTTGATACCAATGATGTGTACTGCAAACAAAGCTTGAAACCTGTTCATAAAAATACGTCAAAAGTAAAAAGATTGAAGGAATAGTGGACATTCCAAATGCCAATTCACAGGTCCTTACACTATCACCAAAGTTTGAATTTTCGTAACACTAACACTCTGTGTAAAAATTAATTAAATTTCCTAGTTGCAATGAAAGTTTCAACCTTTGTATGTATCAAGCAAATGTTTATAGATAATCTGTGATAACTTTGATGATACTGAGCATGTGAGTATGTAACTACACTGCCTGACAGTAAAGGGAAGCACCCAGGAGACATGGTAGAATGTCAGTATAACTTTGTATATGTACACACCGTTGGCATGTATGTATATGATTAGACAGTTCTGTGTGGCATGTAGAATGGTGACCTGAATGGATTAATGTTGTTCATATGTAGTATTGTTGTCTGGCCTGCTAAGGTATTTAAGGAGCACGAACAAAATCAAATGTTGTGTGATCTGTATGAAGAGACAGTGTTATCAGCACAAGACAGAGTTTCAAAGGGTTCTCATTGTGTGTCTGCTTTTAGCCAAGTAATTGAATCTTGCAATATTCAGATTTGTGGGGCATGTCAGTGTGACAACGGCCAGATATTAGACAGTGTGGGAAAATGAGGGCAGGCATACTTGTCATCAAGGTTCCAGCTGGCCAAATCCGACCGCCACAAGGGAGGTTCATCATCCACTGCACTTCTGTGCTTACCATATGAGAATGAGTAACGGACTTCCTGCAACATTCTGTGTCATCCCACACCATTGGTTGGAGACTAGCAGCTGCCAGACTATGAAATTAGTGCCCTTTGCATAGGCTGCCATCAACACCACAAACACAAATGGCTCTGTTTGGTGTGTTACTGTGATCAGGAAGCATGTGTTACTGACAACTGGCATTGCATTATGTTCAGCAATGAATCCTGGTTGTGCATTACCCCGAATAACTGTTGTTAGGGAGTGTGGTGGCAACCGGGAGGGGGGGGGCGGGGGGGGGGGGGGGGGAAGTACCATTATTTCACTGTGTCCTCAAGTGTTGTCTCTCATGCGACAGTACCATGGTGCTATTTTTCGACAGGATAATGCTGATCCACATGCAGCATGTAGCTCTACGAACTGTCCATGTGATGTTGAGATACTCTCATCACCATCAAGATCCCCAGGTCTATCCCTGACATATCCATCCCAATGCCAGTACCCAAGATTCTGAGAAATAGTTATAACAGGTGTTGACTAGTTAGCATCAGGAGAGGATGCATGGTTGTGTGAATCTTCCTAACCAAATCAGTGCCTGGGTTCGGTCCAGAGGAAGTGCAGTATCTTGTGGATAAGTGTGTTCATACTGCCAAATTCTTTACAAATTTCACTTAGTTTTGTAATTACTGAGACAACATTGCATACCCTATCAACCTCTGAACTTCCATTTTGTATCTGCCTTCCCTTCTGGGTGCTTAACTTTTTTTTTTCTTTTTTGTCAGGCAGTGTATTTAGAGGGAACAGATCTGTGTTATTATGTTAGCTACGAGGGCATGTTGAGAAGTAATGCCTCCAATTTTTTTATAAGAGAACTCTTAAAGATTTTTAAATAAAACAAACTGTATTAACATTCTGCATCCTTATTCTTCATGGCTAAATATTTATTCCTCAACTCAGCTGCCCTGTTTGGTGACAAAGACATTTATCCTAACTAGAGGTTAGTTTGTTGATACAGTCACTACAGAATGTTTGACTTTGTTGACAGAGTCACAACCTCTCTGCTTGCACTGCTTCATCACTATCAAAGTGAAGCCCTCAAAGGTGTTCTTTAAGTTTTGTAGACAGATGAAAATCAGATGGAACCATGTCGGGGACTGTATGGAGGATGATCAATAACAGTGAATCTAAGGTGATGGACTGTTGGAGTTGTTGCAGTGCTCATGTCTGATCTGGCACTGTCATGCTGAAGGAGAGAGTGCCCCATGTGTGGTTAAATTCTTCAAATTTGTGCTTTCAGAATCTTGATTACAGCATGCTGTTTCTCACACACCGATATAGAAAAAAAAAAAAGGTTGGAGGTATTACTTTTCAGCATGCCCTTGTATTATAGCACTCTCCCAATGTTTGTGCATAAATGCCAAGACATCCAAAGGAATGTTGTTATGGTCTATGGTCTACATCCATACTGTGCAAACCGCTTTGAAAAGTGCCTGGCAGAGTATACTTTTTGCTGTACTACACATTAGGGTTCCTTTCCATTCCATTCACATGTGGAGTGCAGGAAAAATGACCATTTAAATCCTCTGTGTGTGCTGTAATTGGTCTCATCTTCTGTGTGCAAATTCTATGGGAATGGCACCTCAGAGGATTAGTTGACATTGTTCTTCAAACATCCAGCAGTTCAGATTTTTCGGATTCCTGTGAAGCTCTCCCATGAGTAAAAACTGTAACCATTTGTGCTGCCCTTCTGTGTACATGTTCAGTATCCCTTGTTATATTTTGTATGGTTCCCACATACCTGAGGGATATTCCAATAGCATTTTGTAAGCAATCTCCTTTGTATCCAGAATGAGATTTTCACTCTGCAGTGGAGTGTGTGCTGATATGAAACTTCCTGGCAGATTAAAACTGTTTACTGGACCGAAACTCGAACTCGGGACCTTTCTCTTTTGCGGGCAAGTGCTCTACCACTGAGCTACCCAAGCATGATTCACGCCTCGTCCTCACAGCCTTACTTCTGCCAGTACCTCGTCTCCTACCTTCCAAACTTTACAGAAGCTCTCCTGCGAACCTTGCAGAACTAGCACTCCTGAAAGAAAGGATATTGCAGAGACATGGCTCAGCCACAGCCTAAGGGATGTTTCCAGAATGAGATTTTCACTCTGGAAACATCCCTTAGGCTGTGGCTGAGCCATGTCTCTGCAATATCCTTTCTTTCAGGAGTGCTAGTTCTGCAAGGTTCGCAGGAGAGGTTCTGTAAAGTTTGGAAGGTAGGAGACGAGGTACTGGCAGAAGTAAGGCTGTGAGGACGAGGTGTGAATCATGCTTGGGTAGCTCAGTGGTAGAGCACTTGCCCGTGAAAGGCAAAGGTCCCAAGTTCGAGTTTCGGTCTGGCACACAGTTTTAATCTGCCAGGAAGTTTCAATCTCCTTTGTAGATTGACCATTTTCCCTGTATTCTGTCAATGAAATAAAGTCTACCACCTCACCTTCTGTATCTATTTTCAAGCCTATGTCACCGTCCCACTTCAATCCCAACAAATTGTTGCAATCAGGTATTTGTACAAGTTTGTTGATTCTGATTGTAACTAACTGGTTGCAGTCACAGATTTCAACATTATAGCATTTTCAGAAGTACACAGTTCTAAATTTATGGACGTTTAAAGGAAGTTGTCAATCTTGATATATTATGAAGATTGAACTGAATACATGTGCAGGAATTTTTTGTGCAGTTTTTTGTTCAAATGATCTACGACATGTTATGATTAAGAAAGGGGCTAATTCATCTGCAGATTCCTTACAGAATCTGAGTGTGTTCCACTGAGCCACCCCCCCAGGGGGCTCAACGCTCTTTGGTGAGTACGTGCTTGGCACCGACGGAGCCTCAACCCTCACAGCACTGCTTCTCTTTCTGTGCTGCTTGCCTCCTCTTCTCCTGTCCTTTTCCCCTCTCTTTGGGAGATGTCTTGTGCCTTCATGGGTTCCTGAAGCCCATTTGCATTGGCTTACTTGTAGGAATATTCTCTCTTGTACTGCTCTTTCCCTGTACTGCTCTTTTCCAGTACTGCTCTTTCCTTGCACCGCTCTTTTCCAGTACTGCTCTTTCCTTGCACCGCTCTTTTCCAGTACTGCTCTTTCCCTGCACTGCCCTTTCCCTGTACTGCCCTTTCCCTGTACTGCTCTTTCCTCATTTTGCTCTTTCCCTTTTCAGTTTTTTCCTTGTCCCTTTCTTTACTTGTTCTGCTCTCTTGTTCCTCCGCTGTGGCATTTGAGGCAATCCTTTCTTTCTTCCTTTCCTTCTTATTTTTTCATCTCCTCTCCCTATGCGTACCTGATGGCCACCCATGCGTTTGATGTGTATCAGGAGACTGGGTAACAGGTAATTCCCAGCCGCAGGTGGGCGTGTTGGGCCCGCACATACCCCCTGGTACCGGCCACGCCCAGGGAGGGGTGATTACCTGAGCTATTACCTTCCTCCTCTGCTTGCTGATTGGTCCCTCCATCTGTCATTTGGGAGATGTGACCTAAGGTGAGGACAATCACCTAAGGTGGGGGCGGGGGGGGGGGGGGGGGGGGAGGATCCCCTTTGGAGGGCTCCTGATGGAAGGAGCATGCCATCAGAGACACTGACAATCATGGGGGACTTCTTCCCAATGACTGATTTTTCTTCTCTTTCTCCAAGTGTTTCACATAAAAGAAAGTGGAATGAGGCTCCTGCTTCAGTGTCTCGTCCTGTTGTGCCTCGATATCTACTATTCTCATGTTTAGACAAAAACCAGACTTTTGCTACTGTAAACCCCTTTGTTATACAGAAAGGCATGGATGGCATCACCGGCCCTGTGAAGTCATGCTCCCATCTCCTCAATGGAACTCTGCTTTTGGAAACTGATAGTGCTCTCCAGGCCTAGAAACTACTCAAGGCCCAACTCCTCCACGAATACCCTATAAAAGTGGAGGCTCACAGGAAACTTAACTCATCCCGTGGTGTTATCTACATCCGGCTGTTGGATGGTTTGACAGAGGATGAAACAACTAATTATTTATTGGATCAGAGGATTACTGCTGTTCATCGAGTTATGAAGAAGGAAGCTGCCAATTTGGTGCCCACTCGCACATTGTTCCTGACTTTCGATCGGTTAACGCTTCCTACCAAGATAAAGGCAGGCCATGAAGTCATCTCTGTATGCCCTTACATTCCCAATTCATTGAGGTGTTATAAATGCCACCAGTTCAATCATACCAGCACATCATGTAAAATTGCAGCCAAATGTGTCACTTGTAGCAGGGCTGCACACAAGGGTGCCTGTCCACCTCCTTCCCCCCGCTGCATTAATTGTCATGGAGAACATGCTGCTTCTTCTCGTTCTTGTCCTGTCTATCAAGACGAGCGGGCTGTTCAGGAGATAAGGGTGAAGGAGAAGGTACCTTTTCCTGTTGCCCGGAAACTGTTGGCAAGCTGTAAACTGAATGTCCCTTCGTCTGGAATCTACAGCACCGTGTTAGCCTCTCCCCATCTCACAAAAAACATGGCTAAGCAAACTTGTGACTTACAGTTCAGTTCGATAGTGGCAAAGTCGCCTCGCCCTCAAGCTGACACTCCGTCTCCTACTTCCCGGGCTGTAGATTCTGCTACCCGTTCTTCACCTGCACCGGCGAAGACAGTTGCAACGCAGCCAGCGAACCGTCAGTTCAAAAAGGGTTATTCCTGGGAAGATTTCTTGTGTACCTCGAGTTCGCAGACGTCTGGCTCTTCTGCCAATCGCCAAAAGTCAAAACAATCATCGAAAGGCAAACAGTCTTCCCCCTCTCCGTCTCATTGGCCCTCTTCGACTTATCAGTCCTTTTCAACTGACTGACACCGGGGAAGCTGTGATCATCCCGATGAGTTGACGGACAAAGATCCTCAACCTGTGGATTCGAATGGCCATCCTCCCTCAATGGCTCACCCTAAGCGGCCTTTGAGATGAGTGTTTCTTCTTCATTCTCTGATGCTCCTAAATTTTTTGGCCCTTTTACAATGGAATATCTGTGGCCTTCGGTCTAACAGGGTGGACCTCCAGCTGTTCCTGCGATCACAATGTCCTCTTGTAGTCTGTCTCCAAGAAACCAAGCTATGTCCTCAAGACTATTTTGCTCTTTCCCATTTTACTTCACTATGGATGGACCTTCCCCTTACGGCAGGGATTCCTGCTCATGGAGGGGTCATGCTGCTTCTACGAGATGATGTTTGTCATTCTCCTATCCCTTGCACACCCACCTGCAAGCAGTTGCTGCCCGTGTTTTCCTTCCCGAATTTACCTTTTCCCTCTGCACCATTTATATCCCTTCATCTTCTGCTGCCACTATGGCGGACCTGATGCAGTTTGTTGCTCAGCTTCCTCCACCCTTTCTGCTCCTTGGTGACGCCAATGCCCATCATCCTCTTTGGTGCTCACCTGTCGCCTGCCCGATAGGTTATCTTTTGGCAGATCTTCTTAACCATCTTAATCTTGTGTGTCTTAACACCGGTGAAGCCACGTTTCTGTCTGATCCCACACACACTTATTCCCAGATAGACCTCTCGATCTGCTCTGCCCAGCTCGCTCGACATCTCGAGTGGTATGCTGTTTCTGATACTTACTTGAGTGACCACTTCCCTTGAGTGACTCATCTGTACAATCATACCCCGCCACAGCAGCCTGCTCATTGGAAATTCTCTCATGCTGACTGGAGGCTATATTCCTCCTTGGCAGTCTTTGATGAGGCCATTTCCCAGTTGTGACAATCAGGTTGAGCACCTCGTGGACGTTATCTCTCAGCTGCCGAATCATCTATCCCTCATATTACTACTTCTCCCCATCGGGTCCCGGCCCTTGGTGAACTGTGGAATGTGGCAATGCAATTTGTGCCCGACGATGTGCGCTTCATGTCTTTCACCATCATCCTACGTTAATGAACTACTTCCGCTCCAAGCAACTATATGCGCTGTGCCGTCACACTATTAAGGAAAGGAGGAAAGCATGCAGGGTTTCCTTCACCAGCTCATTCAACAGTTTTACTCCATCCTCTCTCATAAGGGGTGGTGTGCACTGGCTTTCTGGGACTACCACCCACTCCCTGATCCCTGGTCTGACTGTGGCGGGAAACGTCATAGTCGACCCTATCAATGTTTCCAACTTTGCGGAGGTTTCAAGCTCCACCCACTACCATCCTGCTTTCCTTCCTTGGAAACAGGCAGAGGAGGCTCATGCAATCTCTTTTGTCTCTTTGACTCGAGAATGCTACAATACTCCTTTTACTATGAGGTCTTCTGCTCCTGGGCTTGATACAATCCGTTTCCTCATGCTGCAGAATCTTCCTCTTGTGGGAAAACACTTTCTCCTTGATACCTACAACCGTATTTGGACTGACAGTGTATTTCCCATGCTTTGGTGTGAAGCTATTATTGTTCCCCTACCTAAGCCTGGTAAAGATAAAGCTCTTCCTTCCAGCTACCGTCCAATTTCCATTACCAGCAGCATTTGTAAGATGATGGAATGCATGATCAATGGTCGATTAGTGTGGTGGCTGGAGTCTCACCATCTTCTCACTAATGCTCAGTGTGGGTTCCGAATGCTCCACTCAGCAGTTGATCGTCTTGTCACCCTGTTGATGTTCGTCATGAATAATTTTCTGCAGAAGTGACAAACAGTAGCCGTATTCTTTGATTTGGAGAAAGCCTATGATACCTGTCAGCAGACAGGCATTCTATGTACTATGCACACATGGGGCCTTCGCAGTCGTCTTCCCACTTTCATCCAGGAATTTTTAACAGACTGAGTTTTGCGGGTATGTGTGGGCTCCCCCTTATCCCACACCTTTTCACAGAATGGGGTGCCTCAGGGCTCCGTACTGAGTGTCATCCTCTTCGCCATAGCCATCAACCCAATTATGGACTGCCTTCCAGCTGGCATTTTGGGCTCTCTTTTCATTGACAACTTTGCTATTTATTGCAGCTTCCAGCAGACGTGTCTCTTGCAACACTGTCTTCAGTGTTGTCTGGACCATCTCTAATCGTGGAGTGTCACTAATGGTTTCCGCTTTTCTGTTACCAAATCCGTTTGCATCAACTTCTGGCGGTAAAAGGTGTTTCTTCCACTTTTCTTGTGACTGGGCCAAAATGCTCTCCCGTTCATGGATGCAACAAAGTTATTAGGGCTTACATTTTATAGGAATCTTAGTTGGTCTCCCCAAGTGTTCTACCTGGCTGCATGCTGCACCCGGTCCCTCAGTGTCCTTGGTGTATTGAGTGGTACCTCTTGGGGAGCTGACCAGACTGTCCTCCTCCACCTCTATCGTTCTCTTGTCCGCTCTGAGTTGGATTATGGATGCATTGTCTACTCCTCTGCAGGGCCGTCTATCTTATGCCGTCTAAATACGATACACCATTTGGGGATCCGTTTTGCCACTGGTGCCTTCTGTACTAGCCCAGTTGAGAGTCTCTACGCAGAAGCCAGTGAACTACCACTGTCATACCGGCGCGACATCCTATTCAGTAGGTATGGGTGTTGGCTTTCTTCCATGCCAGGCCACCCAACCTTTGACCTTTTTTTTTTATGACATTCTTGACTGCCAATACGAGATGTACATTTCTTCTCTGCGGCCTCCCATCATCTGCTTTTGTCACCTGCTTCATCAACTACAGTTCTTACTTCCTGCCACTTTCCAAATAAGTGAGAGCCCTTCACCACTTTGGCTTCAGGCACAGGTTTGTGTTCATTTTGACCTCAGCTCGTTCCTGAAGGATTAAACTCCGGAGCTGACCTATCGCTTCAAATTTCTCGAACTTCGCTCACAACTTACCGATAGCATATTTTTGTACACTGATGGTTCCAAGTCCACTCACGGTGTTGGCTGTGCTTTTGTCATCAGGGATGATAAGCTTCTCGACCAGTGCACAATTTTTACCACAGAGCTTTTTGCCCTCTGTCAGGCCGTTCACTATGTCCGGAGGCACCAGCTCACTCGCTGTGTGATCTGCTCTGACTCCCTCAGTGCCCTTCAGAGTCTGGATGCTCCAGATCCAGTCCATCCCATCAGTCAACGGATCCAGGGCTGCCTCCATTTGTTCTCAGATGGGGGAGCCCAAGTGATGTTCATGTGGGTTCTGCTCTGACTCCCTCAGTGCCCTTCAGAGTCTGGATGCTCCAGATCCAGTCCACCCCATCAGTCAACGGATCCAGGGCTGCCTCCATTTGTTCTCAGATGGGGGAGCCCAAGTGATGTTCATGTGGGTTTCTGGCCATGTTGGTGTGCGTGGGAATGACACTGCTGATGCTACAGCCAAGGCCACAGTCCATCTCGGTCGGCCCGCCTCTTACTCTGTCCCCTCGCAAGATATTTGTACTTTTCTCTGTCGGCATATCACATCACGTTGGCATGACCATTGGTGGTCTCTTCATGGGGACAAACTCAGAGAAGTCAAACCTCACCCAGCAGCCTGGTCAACTTCCTCCCGGTCGTCTCACCTTGAGGAAATAATGTTAGCTCGGTTGCAAATAGGGCACTGCTGATTTAGTTACTGCCACTTGTTGAGTGGTGACCCTGCACCCAGCTGTCCTTTCTGCAGCCAGCCAATAGCAGTCAGACATTTCCTGATCCTGTGCCTCTATTTTGCCACTTATGTCTCAGGGTCTGGCTGCTGCCCGCTTTGCCAGACATTTTAGCAGATGACGTGCGAGCTGTGGCTTGCATTTTAAGTTTTTTAAAAAGCAGGAATATCACAAAAGAGATCTGATTTCTACCTGGGGACTCCGGTATCTTGTCGACATCTTTTAGATACTCTTCCGTAATGTCTTGACGTTTTAGATTCATTTTTTCTTCTTTTCTGTCTTGGACCTCGAAACGATTTTTTACCCTCGTGATCCCAGCATTCTATGGTTCTATAGTGCTATAGTGGGCGCTTATGACCTTAGATGTTTTGCACCCTAACCCCCCCCCCCCCCCCCCACACACACACACAAAAAAAAAAAAAAAAAGAAGAAGAACAACCATTGAGCCAAGGGATCTTGTTTGGTTTTAGCAATTTTAGCTGTTTCTGAATACCACTGACACTATTATCTCTCTTCTTTGCAGTGAGGATTAGATTGGGGCAGTACTACTGGACTTTTCTTTGTAAAGGAACACATTCATTTATGGACCATACAAAGTGCTGGCCATAGTGGTGGGGACAGCTCACTCTCAGGAGTGACATGGTGAACCTCAGTCTGCACTCTGCCTTTGCTCTGCTGTGTTCTAACTCCACTGAAATTGAAGCAGCTTCCATGTTGGGATCTGTTCGTGGCTGAGTTGAAATCCATTGCCCTTGTTGATTATGTTCTTCTGAAGCTAAGTTTAAATGGCCTTCTTGTATACACATTCTTGAAAGAGGGAGATGTTTTTCAAAACTTTTTTGCCTTCACACTCCATTCTGTGTTATTCTCTAAGCAGTTGATAATTTCATTGGCTGCTGAAGATCGGTGTGCCATTTATGTTCAGTGCACTTTTCTTCAACCAGTCAGTTGCTTATCTGACTTATGCCTTTCCACACTTGCATAGTATGTGCTGTTTGCTAGGTTTCCAGATTACTACACGATCTTCTGATGACCATAGATGAGACTTAGTGTTGGCCAACAGGTAATATGTGCATTTTAATTTGTGATAGTGTAAAATTCTGCCAATCTTTTTCATTATGTTGCCATTGTACAAGATGTAGGCCATTGCTGTGGGCTTAGTCTGCTCAGGTTTTGGTTTTGGTGTGACCCTCTGTGCCTGAAGACGTGTTGAACAAGGCCTTCAGTTGAACTGAATGTAGGATTCAGCTTCATTGTTCAGTCATCACATGAGCTCTGTGGATTAGCAGGTTCAGCTCACCTTCCCTTTCTAGTGGGTGACAACAACTGGAGTCATGAATGTATTGATCTTTGTGAGTTGATGTACGGTACATGCAGTGTTGCAGTCTTCCGTCCATCCTTCCCTGTACCAGTACACCCCAAAAAGGTAATTGGTCATTTTGCTTTTCCTCCACAGTGAACTGCATTTGATTGTCAATGGAGTTCATGTGTTGTAGCACTTCTTTCCCATGAGGCATTATAACAAAAGTATTATCAACATATTTGTAGAAAACTGTTCGTTTTAATGCTGCTGAGATTAGTGCCCTGTCCACGGAGGCTTCCATGTCTGTACTGGCAATCTCAGACGACAGAGATGCATTTTATCCATGTATTCATAGTAACGCAACCACAGAAAAACCAAGAAGACATCAGCATTAAATTAAATGTTTTCTAAATGTGGATGCCATTTTTTTCTGCAATTAATTCTAGCGATTCCTTGACTGCAGCTCTGGTGAAGAGTGACACAACATTTAAACTGAGCATGAGATTTGAGCTAGCCAAGTTGAATTATTATAAACATACCATGATCTGAGCAAAGCACTTGGTGTGGTGCTCACATCTGCCACCCAACAGCCTTAGAACTGATGTCAGGTATTTTGCAATCTGATACATTGTTGAACTTATTGAGCTTACTCTGCATCTCAGGAATATGCCCTCCCTGTGCACCTGTGGGAGTCCATAGAGCATAATTGGTGTGGTTGCATGAGGCTGAAGTTTCTTCACTGGCTCATTTGAAAATGAACTTGAAAGAAGTTCATCAATAATATGGAAAGGACAGATTGGCACTTGCCACATGGAGGAGGTGATGAGTCACAGACAGGCACAACAAAAAAGAGTACAAGAAATATGTAAGCTTTTGGACAAAGTCCTTTCTCAAAAACTGATCTGTCACACATTCACATAACAACAACTCACACTCCACATGGCTACTGTCCTCAAGCACGAAGGCCAGATTGCAAATACGCCTGATGTGGGCAGCAGTCTACTTGGGTGGGTGGTGAGGGTAAAGAGGAGGAGAGGAGGCATATGGTGGGGAGGCGGAGGGATAGCAGGAAGAGGGGTGTAAGAAGATGCTAGTGTTGTCTGTGAGAGGGTGTGGGGGAATGGTGGGAACAGGCCAGGTCTGGTAGATACAGCATCAGAAAACTTGTCCTGGGGAGGGGGAGGGGGGGGGGGGGGGAGGGCTGCTGCAATGAACAGTCCTGACCTCTGCCCGCTATGTCCATGCATGTTAATACAGCCTTGGCAATCGGTATCTATTTGTTGTAGCTAGCCAGTAGCCATTGCCATGTGACATGTTTGCTGTGACCCCTGGAGTCACACCAGCCAAAACATGAACTTACTGCCACACAGCTAATATCATTTGTCACTTTCTGAATCTGTGTCTATATTGCTAGAGTAGTGGAGTATTACAATTAGGATCTAAAAGCAAGAGAAAAGATGAGCATAAAATGAGAAAATCCAAATCAAAAAGATATCAAGAATAGGAAAAACATATGGATTTTGGTAGTAGGGTGTTGACTGTTGATAAATTGTGTTCTACATTCTACATTTATACTCCGCAAGCCACCCAACGGTGTGTGGCGGAGGGCACTTTACGTCCCACTGTCGTTATCTCCCTTTCCTGTTCCAGTCGCGTATGGTCCGTGGGAAGAATGACTGTCTGAAAGCCTCTGTGCGCGCTCTAATCTCTCTAATTTTACATTCGTGATCTCCTCGGGAGGTATAAGTAGGGGGAAGCAATATATTCGATACCTCATCCAGAAACGCACCCTCTCGAAACCTGGTGAACAAGCTACACCGCGATGCAGAGCGCCTCTCTTGCAGAGTCTGCCACTTGAGTTTGTTAAACATCTCCGTAACGCTATCACAGTTTCCAAATAACCCTGTGATGAAACGCGCCGCTCTTCTTTGGATCTTCTCTATCTCCTCCGTCAACCCGATCTGGTACAGATCCCACACTGATGAGCAATAATCAAGTATAGGTCGAACGAGTGTTTTGTAAGCCACCTCCTTTGTTGATGGACTGCATTTTCTAAGGACTCTCCCAATGAATCTCAACCTGGTACCCGCCTTACCAACAATTAATTCTATATGATCATTCCACTTCAAATCGTTCCGCACGCATACTCGCAGATATTTTACAGAAGTAACTGCTACCAGTGTTTGTTCTGCTATCATATAATCATACAATAAAGGATCCTTCTTTCTATGTATTCGCAGTACATTACATTTGTCTATGTTAAGGGTCAGTTGCCACTCCCTGCACCAAGTGCCTATCCGCTGCAGATTTTCCTGCATTTCACTACAATTTTCTAATGCTGTAACTTCTCTGTATACTACAGCATCATCCGCAAAAAGCCGCATGGAACTTCCGACACTATCTACTAGGTCATTTATATATATTGTGAAAAGCAGTGGTCCCGTAACACTCCCCTGTGGCATGCCAGAGGCCACTTTAACGTCTGTAGACGTCTCTCCATTGATAACAACATGCTGTGTTCTGTTTGCTAAAAACTCTTCAATCCAGCCACACAGCTGTTTTGATATTCCGTAGGCTCTTACTTTGTTTATCAGGCGACAGTGCGGAACTGTATCAAATGCCTTACGGAAGTCAAGAAAAATAGCATCTACCTGGGAGCCTGTATCTAATATTTTCTGGGTCTCATGAACAAATAAAGCGAGTTGGGTCTCACACGATCGCTGTTTCCAGAATCCATGTTGATTCCTACATAGTAGATTCTGTGTTTCCAAAAACAACATGATACTCGAGCAAAAAACATGTTCTAAAATTCTACATCAGATCGACGTCAGAGATATAGGTCTATAGTTTTGCGCATCTGCTCGATGACCCTTCTTGAAGACTGGGACTACCTGTGCTCTTTTCCAATCATTTGGAACCTTCCGTTCCTCTAGAGACTTGCGGTACACGGCTGGTAGAAGGGGGGCAAGTTCTTTTGCGTACTCTGTGTAGAATCGAATTGGTATCCCATCAGGTCCAGTGGACTTTCCTCTGTTGGATGATTCCAGTTGCTTTTCTATTCCTTGGACACTTATTTCGATGTCAGCCATTTTTTCGTTTGTGCAAGGATTTAGAGAAGGAACTGCAGTGCGGACTTCCTCTGTGAAACAGCTTTGGAAAAAGGTGTTTAGTATTTCAGCTTTACGCGTGTCATCCTTGTTTCAATGCCATCATCATCCCGGAGTGTCTGGATATGCTGTTTCGAGCCACTTACTGATTTAACGTAAGACCAGAACTTCCTAGGATTTTCTGTCAAGTCGGTACATAGAATTTTACTTTCGAATTCACTGAACGCTTCACGCATAGCCCTCCTTACGCTAATTTTGACATCATTTAGCTTCTGTTTGTCTGAGAGGTTTTGGCTGCATTTAAACTTGGAGTGAATCTCTCTTTGCTTTCGCAGTAGTTTCCTAACTTTATTGTTGTACCACGGTGGGTTTTTCCCGTCCCTCACAGTTTTACTCAGCACATACCTGTCTAAAACGCATTTTACGATTGCCTTGAACTTTTTCCATAAACACTCAACATCGTCAGTGTTGGAACAGAGATTTTCGTTTTGATCTGTTAGGTAGTCTGAAATCTGCCTTCTATTACTCTTGCTAAACAGATAAACCTTCCTCCCTTTTTTTATATTCCTGTTAACTTCCATACGCAGGGATGCTGCAATGGCCTTATGATCACTGATTCCCTGTTCTGCACATACAGAGTCAAAAAGTTCGGGTCTGTCTGTTATCAGTAGGTCCAAGATGTTATCTCCACGAGTCGGTTCTCTGTTTAATTGCTCGAGGTAATTTTTGGATAGTGCACTCTGTCCCTACCACCCGTCCTAAACATCTGAGTGTCCCAGTCTATATCTGGTAAATTGAAATCTCCACCTAAGACTATAACATGCTTTGAAAATTTATGAGAAATGTATTCCAAATTTTCTCTCAGTTATTTTGCCACTAATGCTGCTGAGTCGGGAGGTTGGTATAAGGAGCCAATTATTAACCTAGCTCGGTTGTTGAGTGTAACCTCCACGCATAATAATTCACAGGAACTATCCACTTCTACTTCAGTACAGGATAAACTACTACTAACAGGGACGAACACTCCACCACCGGTTGCATGCAATCTATCCTTTCTAAACACCGTCTGTACCTTTGTAAAATTTTCGGCAGAATTTATCTCTGGCTTCAGCCAGCTTTCTGTACCTATAACGATTTCAGCTTCGGTGCTTTCTATCAGCGCTTGAAGTTCTGGTACTTTATCAACGCAGCTTCGACAGTTTACAATTACAATACCGATTGCTGCTTGGTCCCCGCATGTCCTGACTTTGCCCCGCACCCGTTGAGGCTGTTGCCCTTTCTGTACTTGCCCAAGGCCATCTAACCTAAAAAACCACCCAGCCCACGCCACACAAACCCTGCTACCCGTGTAGCCGCTTGTTGCATGTAGTGGACTCCTGACCTATCCAGCGGAACCTGAAACCCCACCACCCTATGGCGCAAGTCGAGGAATCTGCAGCCCACATGGTCGCAGAACTGTCTCAGCCTCTGATTCAGACCCTCCACTCGGCTCTGTACCAAAGGTCCGCAGTCAGTCCTGTCGACAATGCTGCAGATGGTGAGCTCTGCTTTTATCCCGCTGGAAGCCAGAGAGGATTTCCTCCAATCCATAGCAACACACATCACTGGTGCCAACATGAGCGACCACCTGCAGATGGGTGCACCCTGTACCCTTCATGGCATCCGGAAGGACCCTTTCCACATCTGGAATGACTCCCCCCGGTATGCACACGGAGTGCACATTGGTTTTCTTCCCCTCTCTTGCTGCCATATCCCTAAGGGGCCCCATTATGCGCCTGACGTTGGAGTTCCCAACTACCAGTAAGCTCACCCTCTGCGACCGCCCGGATCTTGCAGACTGAGGGGCAACCTCTGGAACAGGACAAGCAGCCATGTCAGGCCGAAGATCAGTATCAGCCTGAGACAGAGCCTGAAACCAGTTCGTCAGACAAACTGGAGAGGCCTTCCGTTCAGCCCTCCGGAATGTCTTTCGCCCCCTGCCACACCTTGAGACAACCTCCCACTCTACCACAGGTGAGGGATCAGCCTCAATGTGGGCAGTATCCCGGGCAACCACAGTCGTAGTCCGATTGGGGGATGCATGGGACGAGCTGGCCGTCCCCGACAAACCCCCATCCAGACCCCCACAGTGATGCCCATTGGCAACAGCCTCAAGCTGTGTGACCGAAGCCAACACTGCCTGAAGCTGGGAGTGAAGGGATGCCAACTCAGCCTCCATCCGAACACAGCAGTTGCAGTCCCTATCCATGATAAAAACTGTTGTGCAAAAAACGTCTGAACTAATCTACAGAGATCGCAAACAAATCGACACAAAATTTAAACAGTTATTAAAATACAAGATTGCCTAGTAAATGCAGTAATGCTGCTACTTGTGCACTGCTGACACACTGCTCGGCGGCGGAAGGAGACTACACGATTTTACACTATTAAGGTACTAAAACGCGATGCTACAACTCTCAAATACTATAATACGCCCGAAATTTATGAATTAAACAATGCAAGTACCAAAAACACGCAAAGAAATTAAGAATTAAACTATGTAACAAATGAGTGAGCTAGGAGTATACGACTTGCTGCTGCAGCTGCTTATCCAACGGCGGCAGTAGGGTGTTCCACTAAGCATTTGAAGGAGAGTTCTGTGTAATGCTGATACTTTAAATGAGCAATGGAAAATCCAGTCAGAATGTTATTGATAATGCACAGTTGAGTCTGACCTTTATTGGTGTTCTCAGCTATTGTGTTTCTTCATTTCCAGTACTTATGGAACATGTCTATATTTTCCTGTTTGCATGAACTAACCTTTTGGGTGCTCAAGACACAACAGTGACTGAAAGTTAAAATAGTTTTAAATATAGCTTACACCATGGCTTTTCTCTACTTTCCTCGAATTTGTAAAAGTGGCAGATAATGGTTAACCAAAAATTTCTCTGTAATCTCTGAGCTAGAAAATGATCTCAGTTTTCAACAGTACCACTTACCATGATGCAACTGTAGCACCATGTTGTGTGGCTTTGAGAAGAATTTGTCTGAAACTGCTATAGCTGTACCTTTTGTACTCTTCATTTGAGGTTAATATATAATTTCTCTTTACAGGAATCATATGTATTAGCCTGATATGAAGTCCCGTATATTCCAATGGATTTTTAGATTTATTCAATTACTGAAAGCGGCAATCTTATTTCCAGGGAATTCAAACCAGTGGATCTTCAGCTACCTGAACAAGAGTTTATACCAATCAAAGTCCCAACTCTAACTGAAGAACCAAAAGTAAAGTTCAAAGAAAAAACTGTTGCAACAGGAACAATAGTGACAGATGATGATGATGAAGTCAGTGTATCAGGTTTTAAAAAGAGAAAAGCTGCTCCTGGTGTTAAAAGAAATATGAGGCAAAGATTGGACGAGGACTAAATTAAGCAGTTATGTTTGCTCATACTGTGATTGTGACTTGTGTACAAAATCTTATTACAGTTTTATACACTTAATAAATAAAGAGAATAAAGATGTTGGTAAAAATAATTGTGTTACATATGTATTTTGTCATCAAATACTTCATTAAAAATGTTTCCCTGAAGTATTGCAAAGAAAATAAATTTATATAGGACACACAGGTATTATAAAGAATATGTATTTTGCAATATAGTCACAACTTTCATGCTTTTTTAAATCATTGTGGTTATATTTCAAATCCATGAGTTAAACTGGTTCTAGTGCTGGAAGAAAAGTTACAGGTATATATCATGACTACTCATTTCTGGAATCTTCTTTCTTCCATGGATACTAGAATTTACAGAAGAGGAACATCAGTGTAGATTGGTACATTAGGGAGACAGATAGCTTTGTAGCACATTGAATTATTGTGTCATTTCATAGAATATTCTCAAAGTGAAGCCCGCAAATAGCATAGATCCTGGCTCAAGGCACTGTGCAACAAACACATAATGCAACAATGGAAAATCCAGGATGGAATGTAACAATACAGGGTGATTCAAAAAGAATACCACAACTTTAAAAATGTGTATTTAATGAGAGAAACATAATATAACCTTCTGTTGTACATCATTACAAAGAGTATTTAAAAAGGTTTTTTTTTCACTCAAAAACAAGTTCAGAGATGTTCAATATGGCCCCCTCCAGACACTCGAGCAATATCAACCCGATACTCCAACTCGTTCCACACTCTCTGTAGTATATCAGGCATAACAGTTTGGATAGCTGCTGTTATTTCTCGTTTCAAATCATCAATGGTGGCTGGGAGAGGTGGCCGAAACACCATATCCTTAACATACCCCCATAAGAAAAAATCGCTGGGGGTAAGATCAGGGCTTCTTGGAGGCCAGTGATGAAGTGCTCTGTCACGGGCTGCCTGGCGGCCGATCCATCGCCTCGGGTAGTTGACGTTCAGGTAGTTATGGACAGATAAGTGCCAATGTGGTGGCGCTCCATCCTGCTGAAATATGAATTGTTGCGCTTCTTGTTCGAACTGAGGGAACAGCCAATTCTCTAACATCTCCAGATACTGTAGTCCAGTTACAGTAGCACCTTCGAAGAAAAAGGGACCAAAAACTTTATTGGCTGAAATGGCACAGAAAACGTTCACCTTAGGCGAGTCACGTTCATACTGAGTTGTTTCCCGCGGATTCTCAGTGCCCCATATACAGACATTGTAACGGTTGACTTTCCCGTTAGTGTGGAAAGTTGCTTCATCACTAAACACAATCTTTGAAACGAAAGATTCATCTGTTTCCATTTGAGCAAGGATAAAATCACAGAAATCAATTCTTTTAATCTTATCAGCTGCAGACAGTGCTTGAACCAATTTCAGACGATTAGGTTTCATAACTAACCTTTTTCGTAGGACTCTCCATACAGTTGATTGTGGAATTTGCAGCTCTCTGCTAGCTCTGTGAGTCGATTTTCCTGGGCTGCGAACAAATGCTTGCTGGATGCGTGCTACATTTTCATCACTCGTTCTCGGCCGTCCAGAACTTTTCCCTTTGCACAAACACCCATCCTCTGTAAACTGTTTATACCAACGTTTAATACACCACCTATCAGGAGGTTTAACACCATACTTTGTTCGAAATGCACGCGAACAACTGTCGTCGATTCACTTCTGCTGTACTCAATAACACAAAAAGCTTTCTGTTGAGCGGTCGCCATCTTAACATCAACTGACGCTGACGCCTAGTCAACAGCGCCTCAAGCGAACAAATGTACAACTAAATGAAACTTTATAGATCCCTTAATTCGCCGACAGATAGTGCTTAGCTCTGCCTTTTGTCGTTGCAGAGTTTTAAATTCCTAAAATTGTGGTATTCTTTTTGAATCACCCTGTATTATTAGAAGGAAAGTTGCCACTCACCATATAGCATAGATGCTGAGTCGCAAATAGGTACACAGATAGGTACAACAAAATGACTCTCACAATTATAGCTATTGTCCATTAAGGCCTTCATTAGCAATAGACTCACTCACTCACTCTCTCTCTCTCTCTCTCTCTCTCTCTCTCTCTCTCTCTCTCTCTCTCTCTCTCTCTCTCTGTCTCAGGCAACTGAAACTACACCGGCAGTGTGGTTTCAGTTGCCTGAGACTGCAGTCATGTGTGTGAGTTACATTTGCATGGCTCAGCATCTCTGCTGTATGGTGAGTGGCAACTTCCTTCTCATAATATTGTTACAAATAAAATGCATAAGAAAAGTTGTCATAAACATTTCAGCCAAAATAACGTGTCAGTTGCTGATCTACTGGCTGCCAAAATGCTGAAACAAAATATTTCTGACATCTTTGTGAGCAGACTTATTTATTTATTTTCACAGGGTCAGTGGCAATCAAGAAAGAAAATCTTTGTGGGGAGACTCCGGACAACAAAAGACTATCTCAGGGATCAATCCTATTTAACCTGCTACTCAACATATTGAAACTAGATTTACGTGCCACGTTGTCATCATCAAGTGTAACAGATTTACAGTACACTGATGACTTATGTATTTGTTCATTGGGTAAACTCTGCATGATGACTTGGAATGGATAGGCCAAGCTGTTTGAAGACTGCACACATCTATGTAGCAGAACTGTTTTGATATTTCATGTAGAAAGTCCTCAGTTTTGCTGCATTTGAGACTCAGAGTCCCCCTTGAGCAGACATTGAAGCTTGAACTATACAAACTGTCAGAGGAGATAATAGTGAAATACATTGGACTCCACATTCAGCATGAAATTTGATGAAATGCAAATATCTCAAAAGCTGCCAAAACTGCATAAAGTACATCAATATATTGTGTGCAGTCATAGGTGTAAGCCAAGTGAGTTGTGAATACAGACATTGGCCTAAGATTATGCTGTACCTTTATAAGACTATCAGTCATGAATATTGTTAATTTGGGTCAGTTCTAGGTGCAAGTCTTAAACAACTATATAAAAGTCAGTACGAAGTACTTAAAGCACATCTGGTAAGGGGGGGCGGGGGTCAGGGGGGGGGGGGGGGAGGGGGACAGTGACATTTATTCTGACTAATGCTCTCTTCATCAAGATAAATGAAACACCCCTAGACTTATGCTGGAAATACTTAAGTGTGAATTTTTTACTAAAGTGCTTTAGTCTGAACAAGATCAGATACTGTTAGACATTCATATCTTAATAGGCTTGTGTTCTATGTTGAGAGACTTGTCAACAAGAATCTTCCTCCTCTTGTTGTAGAGTATATAGCAACTATCCACTGATCAAAAGAAGTTTATTTTCACAAGGACTATTTTACTGTGGTTCAGATTATAGAAATGCAAGGCCATCTACATGGAGGCTTTGAATGACAAAGATGGATATGGTTGTGCTTACTGGTATAGCAGATGTCACATTCATGCCATCTAAAGAAATATTTATTATGACAGCTGCACAAATTTCTATACAGTGACCACTTCTAGACAGGGAGAAGCATCTGCATTACCAGATTGTTATCTTCTCTGATACCAGAAGAGCACTGATTACTGAGCTTGACAAAACCGTAATCTAATAGCAGATAAAATTATGATTCTGATTATAAAGCTGACAACTAGGAAACAGGGTGTCACCATGTACTAGATAAAAGCTCTTTAGTATTCTTAAGAATGAAACGATAGACAAGTTAGTCAAAGCAGCCACTTAACAATGGAGAGAGGCAACATAGAGGTGTAACTGCTGCAGATTTTTTAATGTCCTCAAACTAATAATTACGAGAACTGAAATGTAGAGAGGTAAATTTAGAGACTATGCCAAAATTAACCCAATACTGATGACTAACTTGTAGCACAAGAAACATCAATGTTCCTGAATATTCAGATATACTATTATAGGTTTCACATTCAACAGCAGCTACTACAGGAAAGACATACATTGCATTGGCTTGATGGTATCCCAATTACGGTAAAACAGAAGATGCCAAAAATATTTTCTTCAGCTGTCCAAATAGATGTGATATTGTCACGTAGAAGAAGGTGTAATTAGATGAATGACAAACACTAACTTCACATAATTTATGTTTATTCAGCACTTGCATATACAAGAGTGTGGAGTGAACTGCCTCCGGCCAGAACATATATGGTATATATACAGCTACAGAACATTCCAGTACAATGATTCTTGCCATTTGTGGATACTTCTAGAATGTACTCAAACCGAATATAGAAATTAAAATTTTACAGTTCAGGTGAGTTTTGAACTCATGGCCCACCATGCAACAGTCTAGTATCAGAACCACTACACTATGGCAACTGTGCTATTCAGCTTCTTCTGCAACATTGCTGCCTCTTTAAGAGAACAGCGCCTCGGTGTTATGCCCTCCTAGCCCGGAAACGAGTCATCGGTTCTGCGTACCCCGATTCCTGATGACTGATGTTCGCCCTGGCGGTGATCTTCTTAGAACTTCCCTTGCTGATACGTTCTTCATCACCTTTCCGCTTGTTGCCTGTCACTGGAGCTTTGAATTTACCCTGGGTTGCAGGATCCTTATACGGGATTGAAAAACTTTTTCTCGATCTGTATTTAATGACCTTGGGGCACTGTGCTTTAATACAATGTCTTCTACGATGAATTTGGCCACCTTGAATGCTTCAGCTGTTTTCACTGCTTTTGTGATGGATAATCAGTGCAAACAATAATCCATCTGTTGCCACTAGCAGACACTGGACCGAGGAGGTCAATCCCAAGATACTGTAAAGGTGTTTCGGCTGTTGGAATTGGTATGAGTTGGCCAGATGGTTTCTGGGGAAATGCCTTTCTCCTCTGGCACCCTCAGCTGTGCGACACATAATGACGGACACTCCTAAATAAACCTGGCCAGAAAAATCTATTGCAGATCCTATCATATGTCTTAATAAATCCTAAATGTCCGGCCTCAGGTGTGTCATGGAATTTCTGTAGAACATCTAAGTGCATGTCTTTAGGAATCACTGGTAGCCACCTCTTTCCAAATGGATCAAAGTTTTTCTTGCAAAGTAATCCAATAACTACCTTAAATTGTCCTTTCACATCCTCTGACTGATTTAAGTCAAGCACAATTTGAAATATCTTGGCGTCCTTCTTCTGCTCAGCAGAGAGATCATGGAGTGCAGTGAGACAGTCCCTATTTTCATCAAAGTCTTCATGTTCTTGCACAGGGTTTCTTGAGAGACAGTTGGCATCTTGGTGTTTTCTTCCACTTTTGTACACTATGGTAATTTCACACTCTTCAAGACGTAGTGCCCATCTGGTGAGTCATCCTGTTGGATCCTTAAGACCTATCAACCAACAAAATGAATGATGGTATGTAACAACTGTGAATGGCCTTCCATAGAGATACTGTCAAAATTTGTACATGGCCCAGATCACAGCAAGACATTCTATTTCTGTAGTTGAGTAGTTTCTCTCGGCTTTTGTAAGTGTCCTAGAAGCTTAGGCCATAACCTTCTCTTTTCCATCCAAAATCTGCACCAGAACAGCACTGATCCCATATCTACTGGCATCTGTGTGTATTTCTGTAGGTGCTCTCTCATCATACAGACCAAGTACAGGGTCAGTCATCAGAGCTTTTCACAGCATATCGAAAGAATCTTGTTGAGCACCACCCCAGATAAATTTAGCAATGGCTTTTAACAACTCTTGGAGTGGCCTGGCTTTGATACAAAGGTCTTTGATAAAACGACAGTAATAAGAACATAATCCCAGGAAGCTGCTCACATCTCTAATACTTTTAGGAATAGGAAATTCCGTTATAGATCTCACCTTTTCTAGGTCTGGCCGCACACCTTCATTTGACAGAAGGTGTCCAAGTATTTTGATTTCTTTTGCTCAAAAGAGTCACTTTCTGGGATTAAGTTTCAGTCCGGCTTGTTGGAGACACTTAAGAACGGCCCTCAGTCTTTTTGTGTGTTCATCAAATGCCTTTGAGAACACTATAATGTCATCTAAATAACAAAGACACATCGTCCACTTCAGGTGACTTAGAAGATTATCCATCATCCGTTCAAAAGTTGCTGGTGCATTGCACAAACCAAACGGCAATACCTCAGGGGTGATGAATGCAGTTTTCTCATGATGAGCCTCATCTACTTCGATTTGCCAGTATACTAAGTACATGTCCATAGTTGAGAAAAACTTAGCCCCCTTCAGACAACCTAGTGTATCGTAAATTCATAGGGCAGGGTAAATGTCCTTTTTAGTTACCTTATTAAGCTTCCTGTAATCAACACAAAAGCACCAACTGCCATCCTTGTTCCTGATGAGTGATGACCATGGGCTCTGCGAAGGCTGAATGATGTCATTGTTCATCATTTTCTCTACCTCATCGCAAATTATACGACGTTCCATTGCTGACACATCATATGCTCTCTGGCTTATTTGTTGATGGTCTCCAGTGCTAATCCGGCGCTACACCATCGATTTGTCGAACTTGCTCTTCACTTGTCGATTGAAGCATTCAGAGAGCTCTTGAAGAATGGCAAGTAGTTTCTTCTGTTGTTCCTTAGGGAGATCTGGTGATAGTTGAGCTAGAAGATCTTGTCTCGTAGTGGTAGCGCTAATTTCGCCCACAGATTCAGCATAGGAGGTTTCTATGATGCTCAGCTGTTTTGCAATTAACGGCTCAGCATTTGCTACACACATGCATCTTGGCAGGATCTGTGGTTCTCAGCAACAGTTAACTATCCACAATTCACTGAATCCATTCTTAAATGAGACAACAGAGGCTGGAATTACCAAGTTATTCTTTATTGGTAAGCTTCTTTTACATTCCACTATAAGATCCATGGAGTGATGCATGCCACCTTTCTAGCACTGACTGCAGGAATGATCACTTCATCCAGCACACATAATCTTCACACACTCGGATGCACATCTTCCTGTCCATAATATCTCATCTCATCTAGCATAATCTTCGAGTGACCACAATCTACACTCCTGGAAATGGAAAAAAGAACACATTGACACTGGTGTGTCAGACCCACCATACTTGCTCCGGACACTGCGAGAGGGCTGTACAAGCAATGATCACACGCACGGCACAGCGGACACACCAGGAACCGCGGTGTTGGCCGTCGAATGGCGCTAGCTGCGCAGCATTTGTGCACCGCCACCGTCAGTGTCAGCCAGTTTGCCGTGGCATACGGAGCTCCATCGCAGTCTTTAACACTGGTAGCATGCCGCGACAGCGTGGACGTGAACCGTATGTGCAGTTGACGGACTTTGAGCAAGGGCGTATAGTGGGCATGCGGGAGGCCGGGTGGACGTACCGCCGAATTGCTCAACACGTGGGGCGTGAGGTCTCCACAGTACATCGATGTTGTCGCCAGTGGTCGGCGAAAGGTGCACGTGCCCGTCGACCTGGGACCGGACCGCAGCGACGCACGGATGCACGCCAAGACCGTAGGATCCTACGCAGTGCCGTAGGGGACCGCACCGCCACTTCCCAGCAAATTAGGGACACTGTTGCTCCTGGGGTATCAGCGAGGACCATTCGCAACCGTCTCCATGAAGCTGGGCTACGGTCCCGCACACCGTTAGGCCATCTTCCGCTCACGCCCCAACATCGTGCAGCCCGCCTCCAGTGGTGTCGCGACAGGCGTGAATGGAGGGACGAATGGAGACGTGTCGTCTTCAGCAATGAGAGTCTCTTCTGCCTTGGTGCCAATGATGGTCGTATGCGTGTTTGGCGCCGTGCAGGTGAGTGCCACAATCAGGACTGCATACGACCGAGGCACACAGGGCCAACACCCGGCATCATGGTGTGGGGAGCGATCTCCTACACTGGCCGTACACCACTGGTGATCGTCGAGGGGACACTGAATAGTGCACGGTACATCCAAACCGTCATCGAACCCATCGTTCTACCATTCCTAGACCGGCAAGGGAACTTGCTGTCCCAACAGGACAATGCACGTCCGCATGTATCCCGTGCCACCCAACGTGCTCTAGAAGGTGTAAGTCAACTACCCTGGCCAGCAAGATCTCCGGATCTGTCCCCCATTGAGCATGTTTGGGACTGGATGAAGCGTCGTCTCACGCGGTCTGCACGTCCAGCACGAACGCTGGTCCAACTGAGGCACCAGGTGGAAATGGCATGGCAAGCCGTTCCACAGGACTACATCCAGCATCTCTATGATCGTCTCCATGGGAGAATAGCAGCCTGCATTGCTGCGAAAGGTGGATATACACTGTACTAGTGCCGACATTGTGCATGCTCTGTTGCCTGTGTCTATGTGCCTGTGGTTCTGTCAGTGTGATCATGTGATGTATCTGACCCCAGGAATGTGTCTATAAAGATTCCCCTTCCTGGGACAATGAATTCACGGTGTTCTTATTTCAATTTCCAGGAGTGTATAATTGCCTGAGAAGCTTTCAAAAAGTCCCATCTGAGAATGACGTCATGACTACACTCTTGTAAGACGACAAATTCTAAGGGCTGTGTATGGCCACTTATACCCACACAAATGGTACATCTTCCTGTAGGTTTTACATATTTCCCATTAGTTACCTTCAGCAGAGATGTTTTGTTGTCGACAAATAAGGCTTTCTGCAACTGGCTACGGTACTTCTCCGAAATGACTGAATATGATGCTCCAGAGTCTAAAAGAGCTGAGGCTGGTCGGCCATCCATGAGGATATCAATGTAGTTTCCTATCATTTTTGTAGTGATCGATGATGGAGGATTTTTCTCTTCGGCAGCCTCACCTCCAAGGAAGATCGCACCCTTTAGTTTTCCAAGCTGCAGCAGCTAGGTGATTGGCTGGAGCTTCTAAATGGTGATAGAGACCTTGATCGGCATGTTGGGGAGCGTCCCCTCCAGCAGCTAGCTTGTGGCAGTGGTGACCTACATCATCCTGCACCCACATCTTCTTCTTCATCTTTGTCGTCCTGAAGTTGGCATTGGCTAAGATCAGTCTGCTGTCTTCTGGCATGGATATCATCAAATATCTGCTGCCTTTCTTGACAATAGCACACCACATGTCCCGGTCATCCTCAGTGGAAACATACTGGTTGGTTATCCTGAGTCCTTCAGATGTCAGTCTTCCTTGGTGCCCAAACAGGTTCCTCATGCGGCTTTGTAGGAATGTAACTTTGTCTGGATCTTTTTACTGTTTTAAAGGGAAATGAAGGACGAGAGATTGGGTTCAATGTCTGTTCCGCTTCCTCCCTTATGACCTCTCGAAGTGTCTCGGTTTTCTGCTCGCCGTGCAATCCAAGTGCCTTCTGAACTTCTTCTCTTACTATCTGACGAAGAACACTTGTGAAATCAGTTTCTTCCTCCATCACAGACATTGATACAACGTTTGGAAGCCATTCAAACTTCTTGTATGTAATTCTTTTTTGATGCATTTTCTCGATATACTGGCACCATTTTATGAAGTCGTCTGCTGTCAAAACCTCCTTCAGGAATAGGGCTTGATACACGTCCTCAGCAACACCCTTCATGAGATGTGCAACCTTATTTTCCTCCTTCATTCTAGGATCCACTATTTTACACAGCTCCAAGACATCTTGATTGCAGGATGCTGTCATTTCTCCTGGACGCTGTGCCCTACTCTTTAATTTTACTTCAGCCTTGCACTTCTGTCTTTGTGCGTCACCGAAATACTTGCACAGTTCAACTTGGAATACTTCCCAGCTTGTGAATTTCTCCTCGTTGCTCTCATACCATTGCTTGGCAGTGCCCTCCAAGTAGAAAAATACATTAGACAAACACACGGTGTCCACCCATTTGTTAAATTTGGCCATACGCTCATATACCTTAAGCCACTTGTTTGGATCTTGGCCATCATCACCAGAGAACCCGGAAGTATGTCTCACGGTAGCACACAGTTGCTGTCATTGTAGCATCCTCTTCTTCTTCTGTGTCTGATAGATTGCGATCTGTGTTCTTGTCACGTAAACGGCGGCTCTGTCGTGGCCTGATGGGAGCCACTGTGTCATCGATAATGCACGCTATCACAAGTTCTAATACCCAGCGTCTCCACCAGAACAATGTCACGTAGAAGAAGGTGTAATTAGATGAATGACAAACTCTAACTTCACTTAACAAAGGTTTATTCAGCACTTGCACATACAAGAGTGTGGAGTGAACTGCCTCTGGCCAGAGCATACACGGTATACATACAGCAACAGAACATTCCAGTCCAATGATTCTTGACATTTGTGGATACTTCTAGAATGTTCTCGAACCAAATACAGAAATTAAAATTTCACAGCTCAGGTGAGTTTTGAACTCACAACCCTCTATGCAGCAGTCTAGTATCATAACCACTACACTACAGTGACTGTGCTATTCAGCTTCTTCTGCAACAGTATTACAAATCAAATAAAACATCATCTAGTCTTCATTGGTTGTCCTTTGCTATGCTGTTATGATGCCTAAGGCATATCAGAGTAAACTGCCTATTATATTAATTTACAATTGAATGCGGGTCACCTTTTGAGGTAAGGCACTTGTTTTTACATAAATGAAAATATGTGGCCTCATGATATAAGAATTCATTCTGTTTTACAGAGGGAAGTAAAACATTTTAAAAGGAACACAAATGACTGCACTTTAAAGTGAAATAAATACACACTGATTAGCCAGAATATTATGATCATCTACCTAATAGCTGACACGTCCACCTTCGCACAGATAACAGCAGCGACGCATCACGGCATGGAAGCAATGTGGCCTTGGTAGGTCACTGGAGGTATTTGGCAGTACATCTGCACACACAAGTCACCTAATTCCTGTAAATTCCAGGGAGGGTGCGATGAGCTCTGATGCCATGTTCAATCACATCCCAGATGTGTTCAATTGGGTTCAGACCTGGTGAGTTGGGGGGCCAGTACATCAATTGTAACTCACCATTGTGTTCCTTGAACAACACCATCACATTCCTGGCCTTGTGACATGGTGAATTATCTTGTTAAAAATGCCACTGCTGTTGGGAAGAGATGTATGTGGTCTGCAACCAGTGTACGATACTCCTTGGCCATCATGGTGCCTTGTATGAGCTCTACTGGACTCATGAATGCCAACATGGATGTTCCCCAGAGCATAATGGAGCGAGCACTAGCTTGACTCTGTCTCACAGTACAGGTGTCAAGGTGCTGTTCCACTGGAAGATGACAGATTTGCGTCCTCCCATCAACATGATGAAGAAGATATTGCGATTCTTCAGACTGTGCAACACATTGCCACTGTGCCAACATCCAGTGCCAATGGTCACATACCCATTTCAGTCATTGCCAATGTCACGGTGTTAACAGTGGCACAGGCTTGGGTCATTGGCTGCAGAGGCCCATTGTTAGGAGTGTTCGGCGCACTGTGTGTTCAGACACACTTGTACTCTGCCCAGCATTAAAGTCTGATGTTATTTCTGCCACAGCTTGCCCTCTGTACTGTTTTACCAGTCTGCCCAGCCTACAATGTTTTACATCTGTAATTAGGGGTGACCACCCAATCCCATGATGTCTGGATATGGTTTCACCTTGGCAGGTGTTGAAGACCCTCACCACAGCACTCCTCAAACACTCGAATAGTCATTAAGTTTCCAAAATGCTCATGCTGAACCTCTGAGCCTTCGCAATCTGCCCTCATTCAAACTCAGATAGATCACAACTTTCCCCTGTTCTATGCACAGACGTCACATTCCACTGATATTACATGCATCATGCAAGCGTCTGACTAGCAGTCATCCCTCACCGGTTACACTGCTGTAGCCTGGACAGGTTTATATTGATATTAGGTCAGTGGTCATGATGTTTTGACTGATCAGTGTATGTAATGCATTGCCTCTTTATGTTCAATCTGTTACTGGTGACCAGGCTAAAAAAATAACAAAAGAACGTATCTTTTGTGAAAATCTCTCTGCTACTTATAGGAATATTTGACACTGTATTGTGTTTCATGTGTTTTGAAGGCATGAGTACTGAAAAAAATTAAGGACATATGAATTATATGATTCTTTGTGTTTGCATGTGACTCATTCTACATCCAGGTGATGTACAGGGTGTTTATAATCAAACAATGGAAAATCCAGTATGGTATGTAACAATATTATGAGAAGGAAAGTTGCTACTCACCATATAGTGGAGATGCTGAGTCACAGATAGGCACAACAAAAAGATGGTCACACATAAAGCTTCTGGCCAATGGCCTTTGCCAAAAAAAAACACACACACACACACACACACACACACACACACACACACACACACGCACGCACGCGCGTGCGTGTGTGCGTGTGTGAGAGAGAGAGAGAGAGAGAGAGAGAGAGAGAGAGAGAGATCGGCCAAAAGCTTTTTTGTTGTGCCTATTTGCGACTCAGCATCTCCACTATATGATGAGTAGTAACTTTCTACGGGGTGTTTATAATTAGCTATACAAAAATACCTTTAATTGTGAGGAAGGTAAATAGCTTACAGAAATGTTTGATACAGTGCCGAATGCAGTATATCTTCAACATCTATTTACAAATGTCCAATGTGGCTACCTTTTGTAACATGACAAATGTCTCATCTGTAATTGATTTCCTACCAAATCCTACAAAGCAAGTCTTGATATATGGTGGTAATTGCTTGTATTATCCATTGTCGCAGCTCATTTAATGTTTCCCAGAAGTGAAGGGGCAAATACTCTGTCTTTAATGTAACCTCATACACAAAAGTCAGCTGGGGTTAAATCAGGTGATCATGGTGGCCAAGATATTGTTCTACCATGTCCATTCCAACTTTGCACATTCCTTTGGAGATGCACAGCAACTTCATGATGGTAATGCAGTGGTACACCATCTTGCCGGAAAATCATTTCTGGGCCCAGATCCTATTGTAACTGAGGCATTAGATAATGTTCAAACATGATCAGGTATGATGTTCCAGATACAGTTGACTCAGCAAAAAAGAAAGGCCCATAAATCTTGTTACAACTAACAGGACAAGAAACATTTACCTTAGGCGAGTTCCGTACATGTTCAGTTACATGACTTGGTTCCTGCTAACTCCTATCCGAACATTATACCAATTCACTTTACCACAGTTGTGGAAGGTGTCTTCACCACTGAACACAATTTTGTTAAGGAAATCATCTTCAGTCTCCATTTTGTTAAACATTTCTGCACAAAACTCAGCTTGTTTTCCTTTGTCACTTTCTCTTAAAGCTTGCAACAATTCCAGTTTATAGAGTATGAATGACAAACGTTTCCATAATATCTTCCACACTGTGACACTAGGCATATTCAATTCTAAGCTGGTGCATCTCACTGATTTACTCGCACTACAAATGTAAGACTGCCAGACTTGATCAACTGCTGCATCAGAGACTGCTGGCCAACACTAACCCTGTGTCCTATGTGATATACAGCCAGTTTTGGTGAAATGATTGTACCAATTAATAACAATTTGTCTCAGATGCTGGTTTGCAATATTTAGTCCTGAATTATTTCTGAAGAGTAGTGGCAGATTTGGATACATGAAACCATAAACAACATTGCAGGCACTCTACACCATTATATGACTCCGTGATGACTGCTGGAATAACTCATTCATGCTTGCCACACAGTGGGAAATGTCAAGAACCAACAGTGTTAATTTGGAATAAAACTTGAAGATATATTGCATTCAGGGCTGTATCAAACATTTCTGTAAGTTATCTACCCTTTTCACAATTACAGATTACTTTTGTATAATTAATTTATGAACACCATGTACTTACAAGTTGTATAAAATGACACTCAAAATGGAAAAAATAATTAAAAACACAAAAGCAATACCCCTTATATTCCATAACACTTTAGCTCTCTTTGGTACTGAATAACTACTTAAAGTTTTTTACTATTGCTATAATAATAATAATTACTATTATTATTGTTAGTATTATTATTGTTATTGTTTTGTTATTGGATGTGTATTAATCCACAATCTTGACTGGTTTCTGATTCTGGAGGATTGAGAGAAGTTCAATTTTCACTGACCACTACAGAATGGCTTAACACAAAGGCAGGAACCTTTTTGCTCAAGATATCCAAAATTCACTTAATGCAGTGACAAGTAACTCAGTTACTATGACACTTATGCTAAGAAGTAAGGCAGAGATGCATTTCTCTAGTGTAAATACCTGAGGTGACTTCGCCAATGGAGATGTGGAATGTGGTGTCACCGCCAGACACCACACTTGCTAGGTGGTAGCTTAAATCGGCCGCGGTCCATTTAGTACATGTCGGACCCGCGTGTCGCCACTGTGTAATCGCAGACCTAGCGCCACCACCAAGGCACGTCTCGTGATACGAGAGAGCACTCGCCCCAGTTGTATGAGAACCTAGCTACCGACCAGATGTACGAAGCCTTTCTCTCTCATTAGCCGAGAGACAGAATAGCCATCAGCTAAGTTAATGGCTACGAACTAGCAAGGCGCCATTAGCCATACAGTGATTGTAATTAAAGTCTCCTGTGTATCGTCAAGATCGATGTACCACAATGATATTAAAGATAAGTATTAATACAGCTACGTACTTTTCTTAATAACATTAATTACGTAGCCTGTTCCAGTACTTCACGCCCGTCTGCGTTAGTCTAGCGTGCATTTTCAGCCATCTCAACTTCACGGTGTCGGCCCAGCTACTGACACAACATGGAATATGTCATAAAATACTATCTTTGACACTAATAACATCTTTGTCCTTCTGCAAGGTGGGAGGGCAGATGTACTCTCTCTGGAGTTAGTCTGTTACTGACTTCCATTTTATGCAAATGTGTTTTCATTGCATTCGTAATATTAATAAACCGTGTATGAATGTATCCTGTGTTGTTAGAGTTTCGTTCAGTACACTTACTGCACAGAATACCTACAGACCAATGTGGATTAACTGAAGAGAGAAAAAAAGATTCAGGGAAGAGCTGCATGATTCATCACAGATTTATTCAGAAATCACAGAAAGGTTCAACAATTTGCAGTGGAGGCTGCTACAGGAAAGTTGTTGAACATCAAATACAGTTTTACTCCTTATTCCGAGAGCATCCCAAAACTGGTCAAGAAACACATTGCTTCCTCTGATACACATCTTATGTAAAGTCCATACAGCACAGTAAGACTATCTGAAGCTTGCCAGAAGGTATACTGATGGTTTTTTTCATGCACAATTTCTATATCTAGAGCTGTAGTCTACAATATCAGGAAAAGGATAGACTGGTACTCACTATAAAGATGACATGTTGTGTTGCAGACAGGCACAATGAAAAAACCATTACACATTATAGCTTTCAGCCAAAGCCCCCTCCGCCCCTCCCCACACACACACATTCACACAAGCAAGCACACCTCATGTACACATGACTGTTACCAGTGGCAGATCCAACCAGAAAGAAACTGTCAGTGAATAGCAATCTGTAATGGGGTGGGAAAGGGGGAGGGATAGCAGGGTACAGGTGGGGGTAGAGAAGAGCACTGTCTGGTGTGGCGTGCAGGGGCTAGAGACTGCCAATTGCAGTGTCGGAAGGTGCGGTGTGAGGAAAAAAGGAGTGGAAAAGGAGAGGTGTGAAAATGAAGTCGAGCAGGGAATGGGAAATGACAAGTGAGCAAGTGAGTACATTAGTTGAGGGCAGCACACAAAGGGAAAAGATGATAGAATGAGGGGGCAGAAACTGCTAGGTGGAGGGTGTGGGGTTAGTAGGTTGCCTTAGGTTGAGGCCTGGATGATTGCAGGAGTGGAGAATGTGTTATAAGGGTAACTCCCATCTGTGCAGTTTGGGAAGGCTGGTGATGGAGGGGAGGATCCAGATGGCCCAAGTTGTGAAGCAGTCATTGAAGTCAAACATGTTATGCTCAGCTCCATGTATTGCCACAGTGATCTATTTTGCTCTTGGCTACTAGAGTGCCAATTTGTCACCAATACTTCCCTGTATTGGAACAACTGAATCATATCCTTCATCATGGCTTTGATTATCTATCATCACACTCTGAAATAAGGGACATCCCCAAGATCATTCCTATCCCTCCTAAAGTGGTACTCTGCCATCCACCCAACCTCCACAGCACCCTAGTCCATGTGACAGTTGCATTCCTGTCAGAGCTGCTGACGGTAGTGGTCGTGTGTGCATGAGGTGTGCTTTTGTGTGTGTGTTTTCTTTTCTGAGGAAGGCTTTGGCCAAAAGCTATGATGGGTAACAGTCTTTTCATTGTACCTGCATGCAACTCAACATGTCATCTTCACAGTGATTAGCAATCTATCCTTTTCCTAATATTATTGATATTCCAACCTGGAATTTCCATTGTTTTGTATCTGTAATCTGCAAGCTATCTTACAGTGCATAGTGAGCATATTTTGTGTAATGCTTTTGAGTATTCCCTTTCTCTTCCAACCAAAACTGATGCACAGGGGGGACAACTGTTGGCGCACTTCCGCATGAACTTAAATTCCTATAACTTTACTGCTGTGAGATATATGTAGTAGGATAGGACATACTGTTCAACTCCTCTTGGTATGTACACATAATTCTAGCAGTAGACCACACTGTGATGTAAAATGCCTCTTTTGTGTCTCCATGATGTGTTGAAGTTAGTTAATAGACTCAAGGTTAAATACACTGCTCTTCTTTCTCTACTAATTACACTGGCCACCAAAATTTGGGTAATTGATTTATTTTAAATTGCAGCTGATTCTAATGCTTTATCATGTTTAATGTACAGTTATTCATGCCATTCAGAAAATACCTCTGTCTATATTGTGCTGACTGACTTTTAATTACTGTACCTAAAAAGGAAAAGTAAGTCTCCAAATTTTCCCTGTCTTCACAGGTCCTTGTATTTCCCTTGGTACATCTCGTCAAAGTTTATTGTGATAATGCTCTCCTGTGAATGAGTACAACTGATCTCTGTGTAACATCTAGTAACAATAAGAAAAACATTTGCAAAACTCAGGGTAAACAAGTTTTACTTCTAGTAATGCTGAAAATTTTATGCAAACATATTTAATAAAATTAATATATTTTGAGACAGTCTTTACAAATTGTTTCATTAATCTCATCCTGGTGTAAAACGGATGCAGGACTGCTTACTTTGGGCCAACCAAACTATAGTGAAGTGTATTTTTACTTTGAGGTTCAGAGATCTATCTGGAAGACCTTCATTTTCAACCTATTGTCTGCCTCAGTCGGCCAACCAAATTATAGTGAAGTGTATTTTTACTTTGAGGTTCAGAGATCTATCTGGAAGACATTCATTTTCAACCCATTGTCTGCCTCAGTCATGGCTGACATGTTCAAATAAAAAGTAGAAATATTTTATGTAACCTCACTGTTACCCAAGAAGCATGGTAATAACTTTAAAATCATGTCATATGACCTGTCTATGAACACTATATTTTATTATTGTTAGAACAAAAATTGGGTTTTCATAGTATTCCTTCAGCTTTATTGATTACCCTACAGGTACTGATGCAACCTTGTTGCTATTATGGAGAAGCACTGTTCTCAGTTTCCATGTAACTCACATTATGTTCCTACAAACCATGGAACTTACCATAGTAGGGTGGCTTGTATGTCTCAACAATACAGATAGCTATGTTGTAAGTCAAACTGTATCAGAGGGGTATCTGCAGAGAGACCAGACTAACTTATGGTTCCTGAAGAAGGCAGCAGTCTTTTCAATAGTAGCAGAGGCAGCAGTCTTGATGATTGATTTCATATTATAATATTGGTCAACATGGCCTTGCTGTGCTGCAACTGTGAATGGCTGAAAATAAGGGGTCACTACAGCTGTTATATTTTCAGATGACATACAGATCTTCTCAATGGTCAACAACAATGATATCCTGGTAGGCTATTGGGTAAATATTTCAGACATAGAATAGCCCCCCTTCAGATGTCGAGTCGGAAACATGGCAGTAATGGCAGGTGGTACAAGTAAGTCAGTGATAGACAAAAGGGAGGGGAGTAGCCCCCTTGGGTCTCTGGTCCTGGCGGAGAGAGAGAGAGGGGGGGGGGGGGGCTCCAGATTTTGAGGATCTCAATATATCACTTTTAATCAAATCCCAAACAATGCCAAAATATGTACAGTAATCTTCAGCAGCTTGAACTAGCGTGCATACTGAGCCGAGCTGCCAGAGTTGGTAGTTATGTGTGTATGAGGTGTGCTTGCTTGTGTGAATGAATGGTATATATTTTTCTTTCTTTTTCTGACCAAGGCTGTGGCCAAAATCTTATGTACAAGTGTCCTTTAATTGTGCCTGTCTGCAACTTAATGTGTCATCTTTATTGTAAGTAGTGACCTATTTTTTCCTATATTGTTGATATTTGACCTTATAGTTTCCATTCTTTGAAAACACAAACACATTCACACAAGCACATACACCTCATGCACTCATGAATGGCACTCTGGAGTGGGGTGGGGAAATTGGAGAGACAGCAGGGTATGGGTGGGAGAAGGGAAGAGTGCTGTTTGGAGGAGTGTGCAGGGTCAGGAGACTTCCAGATGCAGCATCAGTAGGTGGGGCATGGGGGGAAAAATAGGGAGTGGAAAGGAGAGGAGCAGAAAAGCAGAGGTGCAGGGAAGGGGAAGGACAGTCAGGTACAATGGCAGAGGACAGCACAAAAAGAGGGTGAGGGAATGTGGAAAGGGAGGTGGTGATAAGATGAGGAGTTGGAAACTGTTGGGTGGGAGGTGTGGGGACAATAGGTTACTATAGGTTGAGGCAAGGATGATTGTGGGAGCTGAAAATGTGTTGCAAGGATAACTTCCATCTGTGCAGTTTCGAAAAGCTGGTAACGGAGGGGAGGATCCAGATGGCTCAGGATGTGAAGCAGCCATCGAAATCCAGAATGTAATGCTCAACTGCATGTTGTGCCAAAGAGTGGTCTACTTTACTCTTGGCCACAGTTTGGACAGCTCACTGGTAGTCATACAAATATAAAAAGCTGTGCAATGGTTGCAGCAGAGCTGTGGCCAATGAGTATGAAAACAGAAATGCAGTGAGCAGCAGTGAACAGCATAATAAGCAAATTGTCATAGCCAAGATTATCATGCCGTAGGTAAATCATGTGACAGACTGTAGTTCACTGGTTGAATACTAGGAAGGGCAATCAGTCTACAAAGGAGATTGCATACAAAAGACTTGTGTGATTCATCCTAGAATATTGCTGAAGTGTGTGGGACCGATATCAGATAGGACCAATACGGGATATTGAATGTATACAAAGGAGGGCAGCATGAATCATCACAGGTTGGTCTGACCCATAGAAGAGTGGCATGGAGGTGCTGAAAGAACTGAACTGTCAGATGCTTGAACATAGACACAAGCTATCCATTGGAAACCACCTTAGAAAGTGTTTAGAAGTGGCTTTAAGTGATGAATCTAGGAAATACACACTACAACCCCTTATATGTTGCTTCCATAGGAAGCAATATATACTCCATACATGAATATATACTCCATACATGAATAGAGCAGGAAATAGCCCTAAAAACCTATATGATAGCAAGTGCCCTCTGCCATGCACTTCACAGTAGTTTGAAATGGTATACATGTAGATGTAGATACAAAGCCAACTCCCACCACAGAAGTACATCTACATATGCCTACCATCAGTGTGGACAACAAAGACACTGAAGAAATACCTGATGAGATAAAAGAAATTATTTAGATTGTTAAGGAATTAAACAGTTGTGATGGGAGCCTTGAAATAAATAGTGGGAAAAGGAAGAGAAGGAAAACTGGTGAGAGAAAATGGACTGGAGAACAGGAATGAAAAGTAAGTCACTTAGTAGAATTTTAGAGAGAGCACAATTCAATCATTGCTTGTTACTTTGTTTCATAACTATGAGGGAATGCTGTATGCCTGAAAGAGACCTGGAGACATTGGAAGGTTTGAGATGTATTATATTATGGTGAAATGGAGACTTAGAAACCACATTTTAAACGTCAAAAATTTCCATGAGCAGATGTTGACTCTGACCACAATTCATTGCTTACTAACTACAGATTAAAATTCAAGAATTTGTAGAAATGTAAGAAATTAAGGGGATGAGACCTGGTTAAGGAGAAAGAAATAAAGACTGTTGAGAGTTTCAGTCTGACTGAAACAGGAGAAAGGAATATGCCAGAAGGTGAATGGGTAGATGGTACAGTAAATCAGCCAAAAAGACAAAACCTGATAGAAACCCTTGGTTAACACTAGTGATATTGAATTCAACTGGCAAAAAGACACAATAAAATGCACAACAGGTGAAACAAATGAAAGGAAATACAGACTCCAAAAAAGTTTAATGGCAGGAAGTGAAAAATGTCAAAGCAGAATTGGCTGAAGGAGAAATGCAAAGCAATAGAACTATGCATAGCTAGTAGAAATACAGATGCTGCCAATAGGATACTCCCAGAAACTTCTGGAGAAAAGAGAAACAGACAAATGAATTCCAAGACGTCAGGTGACAAGCTAGTGCTAAGGAAAGAAGGGAAGGCTAAAAAGTGGAAGGAATGTGTAGAAGGCCTGTGCAAAGGAAACAAATTTGAGAATATTATCGAAAGGGCATAGGAAGTAGATGAAGATGAGATGGGAGATCTGGTGCAGCAAGAAGAATTTGACAGCCCATTGTAAAACCTAATGCAAAACAATGTAGCTGGAGTGGAATTACTAAGATCATTAGGAAAACACTGAGACAAGACTAGTTGCAAAATACATATGTGTCAGGTGAAATACCCTCAAAAGAAAACAATATTTACAATTCCAAAGAAGGTAGGTTCTAATGTCTGTGAATATTACATAACCATCAGTCTGATAAGCGATGTCTGCTAAATACTAATACAAATTATTTACGTAAGTATGGAAGCACTGCTAGAAGCCATTCAGGTTCTGGATAAATGTAGGAATTTGCAAAGCAATACTGACCTTATGTCTTGTCTTAGAAGTTTGACTGAAGAAAGGTAAAGCTACATTTATAGCAATTGTAGATTTAGAGACAGCTTTTGACAACTTTTTATGGAATATACTTTATGAAATTCTTTAGGCAGCAGGGATGAAAGGATGGAAAGGTGTTTACAAATTGTACAGAAGTCAAATGGTAGTTACAGGACTTGAAGGACATGAAAGGGAAGCTGTAGTTGAGAAGGGAGTGCGATAGAATTGCTGCCTATCCCCCATTTTATTCAGCCTGTGCATTGAGTAAGCCACAAAAGAAAACCAAAGAGAAATTGGAAAGGGAATTAAAGTTTAGGGAGAAAAAGTAAGAACTTTGAGGCTTACTGATGCACTGTAATTCTCTCAGAAATGGTAAAGGACTCAGAAGAGCAGTTGAATAGAATGGATATTGACTTGAAAGAAGTTATGAGATGAATATTAACGAATATAAAGCAAAGATAATTGAATGAAGTTGAATTAAATCATCAAAGACTTAGGGAATTAGATTAGGATATGATTTACTACAAGTGTTGACATTTGGGCAGCATAATAACTAATGAAGGCTGATGTAGAGGGAATATAAAATGCAAAGTAGGAAAAGCAAGAAAACTTATTCCAAAAAAGGTAAATTTCTTAAGACTTAATATAAATTTAAGTGATAGAAACTGTTTTGTGAATGTGTTTGATGGAGTGCTGCTTTTTTCCAAAGTAAAACATGTACAGTAAGCAGTCCAGATAAAAGGGAATAAATGACTTTGAAATACAGTGCTATTAAAGAATGATGAACATTAGATTGGTAGATGAGCTAATGAAGAGGTACTGAATCAAATTGGAGAAAAAGAACATTATGGTGCAGGTTGACTAAAAGAAAGGGTTAATTTCTGGGACACAAACTGAGACATCAAGGAGTCCTCAGTTTGGTACTGGAGAGAGACAGAGAGGGGTGGGGGGAGAGGGTTAAAGTAGTAGAGCAAGGCCAGCGCTTGACCATAGTATACAGATTCAAATGAATGTATGTTGCAGTAGTTATGCAGAGATTAATAGGCTTGCACAAGGTAGGTTAGTCTGGAGAGTTTTGTCAAATCAGTTTTTGGACCGAAGACAACAACAACAACATGTTATGATGTGTGTTAAATACCTCTGACAATTCCGAATTGTTGTTACAGTACACTGGAAGAGATTCTGTGGAAATATATAGGATGAACTCTTTTTTTTCCCCCTTCTGCAGCATGGAAAAGATGTTCCAGGGGCCAAACAGTTCTGATGAAACTGTATGAAGGACAAAATCTCTCACTACAGGAGTTGATTCAGACGGTGTAAAAGACTTCATCAGGCTCTGAGCCATTGTTCACAGAAATTCCAAGAGAATCTAGTGTCTCCAAGGGTGAAGGTATATGTGTAAATGGTTGAAGAGATACAAGGAGAACGGCTGATGGCAAATTTGAATAAAAAATTGCCTCCTTCTTTTCAATGCTTCTTTTTGAGGTTGAAACCACACACCTTATATAAAGTAAAAGTAAATTGTGGTTATGAGATTCTCTCTTAACCACTGATTTCCCAAAGCAGAATGATGCTCTTATAACAATATCACTGTCAGAACTCATTCACTGAAATGGAACTTTTTGGTGCCTTGCAAAGATTTTTGTCAACAAACTTTTAAGTACTCATGTTCCTCATGCTCTAACTCATTGTAATGGTTACAACTAGCATAATCTTCAGCAATGTCAGTAATATTTCTTGATTATGAAGCTATCACAAATGTAACAAAAAAGACAAGTGAATTAAAGGAATCTCGTGAAGTCATACTTGCATACACAAACAAATAACCAATGCTTGTTTTGTGACAGTACACACTGGTATGCTGTACCAGTACCTCTGATGAAAAAAAAATCTGAACCACAGATTTTCAGATGTAGTATGATAGAACTTTTGATGTGGTTGAAGTGGTGTAAAACAAATGTTGTAGTCATGCATTTAAAATGCTCAGAAAAGCATTAAAATAAACTATTATGAAGTCTAAATTTCAAAAACACCCCCTGGGAGGTCATAGTACTAGAACACCATTTATTACAAATCAAGGACATGTGGACACCTGTCACGACTTAACCAAAATGCAAAATACCAAAAGTTCTTTTCTTGAATAAATCATTACAAGTGACAAGACTTGGTATTATCAGTAAGAACCTACCTCAAATGACAAAGTGCTGAAATTCACATGAAGGGTCAACACTCTTACGATGTAATTGACATTCAAGCCAGTGCCATTCACAGCACCCCAAAGAAGGAGTCTCTACTCTTTCACATGGTTATCTGAACTTTCTGTGTGATGTACTCATGTGGAGGGAGACTATGGAGGACAGCTGAAGCTTTAAAGCACCATCCTAATGTTTCTCTATTTTTTTATTAATCCAATCTCAAAACTTTTTGGACTAAAGGGATAGATTTAACAAGAAATTAAGAGAAGTGACCTACTCACATTGATAAGTATGGCAATTACCTCTACATTAATTTCTGTGTGTATAAAAAAACTCCTCCAAAACAGGCAATGAAGGCCCAATGGTACTGACCAACCACTGTGTCATATTCAGCTCATAGGCGTCACTGGATACAGATACGGAAGGGCGTGTGGTCAGCACACGGCTCTCCCAGCTGTATGTCACTTTCCAAGACCAGAAATTTCTATATGTATACCAGTAAAAAAACAGTGCTCTGTCCTCTATGCTATTCATCTACTGTTTTTATCTAGTTTTTCAAACAATCATTTATATAAATTTATACAGACCACTATCAGTTTTCCGTATTATAAAGAAGTCAACATCTATCAAACATAAATATTAGAGTTACATGGAATTCAGATTTGCGATTCCAAATATTCTTATAAATTGTAGGAGGAGTGGGTAGTGAAATATTCCTTTACTGTTATTTTTAATATTTGGAGATTTTCAATTTATTGCCTGAGGTCAATGGCAACGTGTTATAATCTTTTCACCAAAGTATAAAACTCCATCCTCAACCCTAGAAAGGGATTAATAGTCTGTATGGAAATTGTTATTGTGATTTGCAGAGTTCACCTTAAATTCAGTCTTGTTATTAGTCACAAATATCATCAGGGAGGAAATGTTTGGCAGCTAAGTATAAGAATCCCTGGTTTCCTGAAGAGGCTTCTGCAAGATGCATGGCTAACAACTTCACATAATATCCCTAATGCATGCTTCTGTAGAATAAATCCATTATTTTCTTATTGGCCCAGTAGATTATGCCATAGGACCATATTGGGTGAAAGTATGCAAAGTGTGATGGAAATCTTGCCTGTGAGTCAACACAATGAGAAAGATTCTAAGTGTGAAGCAGGTGGAAATAAGGTGATTGCTTATTCACATACTACTGCTAACTCAGTTGTTTATTCTTCTGGATGCCCAGGAACTTCACACATGGAGCCTCATTCAATGTATGTCCCTTGATCTCTTCTTCTGGTAGCTGAATGTCACTTTGGTTGGTTCAGAGTTGCATAATATGAGGTTCTGTAGGAATATGTGTTAAGCTGTTGACTGTGAACTAGTCTTAAGCCTGTTCCATCATTCCCCTGGCTGTGTCTGGTAAGAGAGGAGAGAGAAAGAGAGAGAGAGAGAGAGAGAGTATCAAACTGTGACCCTCAAACCCCCTCCCCCCTTCCCGCCTTCAAAAGGCCCAGATAACTGTGTGATGACAAAAACCATACAAATGCAAACACACAATGGAAATACAAGTTTTGTATTCATATAACATTAAACAGTGAGATGGTATTTTGGCCACCACAGATGCTTTCTGATGATCTTCACACCATGCTGTTTAGAGCCTACCTTTTGCCAAAAACACTGCACAGCAATGGATGTAGATGCTCTAAATGTAGAACAAGACTGCTTTTGTCAACACTATGACTTCCCATTTCCCTCCTAAAGCAGGTCAATATCCTTTTCTGAAACTCGGATTAAAGGGTGAAGAATGTAAATACTGCTGCTTGTCTTCAGAATCCACAGTTGCTCAAGATGTCAATAGATAGGTTTATAAGTGTTCTGTTGCATTATAATTTGCATTAGTATTTTACTCATACTTTAGTGTTTTCCTGGAACTATATTTTAGTAAGACAGTGACAATACTGACAATATCCATGTCATCTTCATAATTCGAATGTTAACTGGAAAAAAATTTGAGCTACCATTTTGCACAATTTGCACTGACTGACATAAATAGGGTTATGTTTGTATGGTAACTTGCCAGTCAGTGTCTCTTGTTGATGCGTACCAATCAAATGTTGATTTGTATCAAAGCAGCCTACTAAGCTATATCGTGAAAGCACATCAACTGGCTCTATTCTTCTATGCTCTCATTGGCCACATTGTAGCTTTAAAAAACTTAAGTTCACACTGTGATTTATCTGTAGTGACCTGAATCTTTAAACATTAGCAGTCAACAATTTCATTTGTCTGCTGTTTATACATTTATAATGTTACACCAATTATTTTGTTCAAAAGTGTGTTAATTGTTCTTATTTTAATACTCACTTTTACACTATTACTATATGGTTTATTTCCATACTTACGCTTTCTCCAGCTAACAGACAGTCACAAAGAGGGTTCTTCATGTTTTCAGCAGGGAAAATTTGCAGAAGCTACTTTACGTATTGATACAAGCATAGGTGCATAGTAACAGCTTCATGTATGAGCATCGATATGAAAAATAGTAAAATTACTGAGCACTATTTCACTGTCACACTTCCAGTAAGCAGTCCTGTTAGTAGGGTATCATACCAGTACTCACTCGGATAACAATCTTATATCAAGGTCATTTCCTGAAGTAATTGGATTTGTCATCCTCAAGGCCATGGAAAAACCACCTCCGGCCCCCCCCCCCCCCCCCCCCCCCTATGGGATTCAGAATAGGACAATGAGATTGGGAAAATGTATTTAGAGATTCCAAAAATTTTAGCAGGTCAACCTCACCATCAGTCCATATAGCAAAGATGTTATCAGTGTATCTATACCAGACCAGGCGCTGAAGGCTTATGGATCCCAGGAAAGCCCCTTCCAAGTGACTCATAAAAAGATGGCCATAGGCTGGAACCATCCTGGTACCCATGGCCGTGCCCTTGATCTGTTTATATGTTGACTGATTATTTTATTATTTTGTTTATTTTTGTTGCTGCATATGGGTAAGTATTTGTCCATCATTCATTAACAACAACAATAATAATAATAATTTATTAATATATTCATTTATACTTATAATTTTTCCAACAGTCCAACAGACCCCTAATACAGCACAAGTTGAAATGTTGGACCAGGACATGTAGTGTTCGAGTTTCTGTTGTCTATGACACATAAGCAGCAGCCGACAGTGGATCTACCAGCTTTATTAAGTCTACTGTTTGAGTATTATGCGTCACCACAACAGCAGCAGATACTTGAATTATGTGATCAGGAAATGCAATCAGCAGTTGCACCCCATGAGCAGCAACACAGTGACAGGTTCTCTGATAGACAGCTATTGTTCACAGATTTTGAATTCCCATAATCACAATCATCAGCACCATGTATCAGACCATTATTAAAGTGATCTTATTATCTATAATCCAAAATCTATGTGTGAATAATAGTAAATGTTTGGCTGTAGGTTTGTCCTCAGACCATGAGTTCAACATTATGGTAATGCCTGAAGATCCTCAGTGTAGTGGTATGATGCAACACTTTCGCACTGCAAATGACATGTATCATGCCAGAATTTTGCAGGTAATCTACGATGTTCAATAGTCATAAGTCACATGTGTTACAAGGTTATGACACAGTATCTGCTGGGAGGCACCTGAGAACAGTTGAAATATATAACAATGGGAATGCCGAGGAGTGCACTCACTTTCAGGAACCAAAATTCAGAGATATGAGTGCACTAACTCAACCATCCAGTGTGCTGTGATTGAACATTGTGAGTGGTGCAAGTTTTTATATAGATATTTATGAAATGTGTGGTGTGCGCTTACAGAGCTTACCCACAAGAACACAATTTTACAAAGAATTTCGAGGAGTGTTGTGCTTTTTTAAGCAAATTGTACAGTACATCAATGTCACTATCTGACATTGTTTAGGAATTATGTGCATATTTGTGTGTGTGTGTGTGTGTGTGTGTGTGTGTGTGTGTGTGTGTGTGTGTGTGTGTTTTTGCCAGGACATGGATGTTAATTGTTGGCATATGAACAAACTGTTTGTTAAGTGTTACTGATGGACAAAGTGTTCAGAGCACTGCAAATGGACAGGGGTACAGCTGCGACATTGCTCAACTCACAAACGTATGTGGAAATGTGATCTCTGGTATTGTCTCCATCACTTGATGTTTGGTGAGCTACAGTAAGCAGTATATCCCAATATTGTGACAATTTATGGCTCCCACTGTGTGTACATCTGTGGTTCATTCCTTGATTTTTATGGTAGTGGGTGATGCTGGTGCTGACAATTTGTTTGGTCTGGGGCTTTCAGTGCTTTTGGTTTATCCATTGTGGATGAGATGCATCTCATTTCTGATCAGGTCCCTTACCAGCATAATTGATTGTCCATTCATAAAGTATAATGCAGGTGTTTACATACAGCTGTTAAAACTTTTAAAATATAAAACTGAATGAAAAGTATAATAATCTGCAATAGCTGTATTTATTGAAAACAATTATAAATTTACATGATTAGTTTCACAGCTTCTAAGTTACATCTTCTGGTGTACGTAATACTATGCATTGAGGTATAGGCAGCTATTACAGAATGCTGCAGAGTAACAGTTGGCATGCTTAGGCAAAGCTCTCAGCCTGCTTCTATTGGTAAAACTATTACACTGATGAAGGACCAGTCTGTGTTAAAATCATGATGAACTGTCCTCACTTGACCAATTAAAATATATTCCTGCGGGCATACGTCAAGCAATGGACAGTGCCCATCATAAACGTTATCTGGTAAGATATTGGGTCCTGCAGCTGACACTTATGTGTGTTTGTCACCAACATAGTAGTAATAGTAGTGGTTGACTACACATGCTATAAGGTGTCCTGCGTGCTGACATGGCATATGCAGTGTTTAATGGTGTTGTTCTCTCTCTCCATGGCTCAAAACACAGCATCCATGGGAATGCATCCATGCTGATTTAGTGGGACCCTTCCCAAATTATTACTAGTTGTTGGGTATTGATGCTTTCTTGAAATTCCCTATACATTATCCGCTGTCTTTCCATGTCAGCCACAGCTGCAGTTCAGGTCCTCTCAAAATTTTTTTCTGCTGAAGAATTGCCTTATACATGTGTGACCGATAATGGTCCACAGATGGTGTCTCAGATCTTTCATGATTTTTACACCTATCAAGGCAATCATGAAGTAACTGCCCCTTCACTTTCGCACCCAGTGTAACAGTGAGATGTAATGGTTTGTTTGCATGTTCGAGTCTCAGATGAAGAAGTACTTTACAAACTCTTTCATGGATGACACCTTGACACACTTCCTGAGTTCCTACAGGTTTACATTGATGGGGGATTGGGGTCCAGCTGAGACACTACATGGTCACCAGCCACATATCCTCCTGCACCAACATCCATTGGCACTTTTCTCATCATGGTTCATTTCCGTCTCAGTGGTCTAGGCTCAAGTGTTTGGCTGTGAACTGAAAGGGGTTCTGGCCATGGTCCACAGCTGCTGCAGCCACTGCCTCTGTATGGTACACATGAATGAGGGTCTCGTGGTGCGCCATCATGAACAGCTGTGTCCTTGCACCACTGTGAGGGCCAAGGGTCCGCTGCTGCCAACTTCACCTCCTCCCTCAGCACCTCCCCCAGTCTCGCACTGTAGGGCCCATCACCACCAGTGTCCCTGACACCTCTACTCAAATGACCAGCGCTTTCACCATCAGCAAAATTCCACCACTTCTAGGATCCAGATGTAAAGATGTTACCAGTGTTCTTATTACCAGTCCTCACATATGATGCTTCAAGGGGCGTGGCTACCATATATGTCTGTGGTTGTGCCACTTCCACTGCTACTCATCAGTTCCAGATGACAATCTCCTTCCTGTGCTGTCATCATCAACTGCAGTGCCTAGCACAGAGGCCGTGGATGTGTCCTCAGTCACCTCAGTGCCTGCATCAGAGAAGCGCCCTTTCCTCAAGGGGAACGGGTGCAATAGCACTCTACATCATACACGGATACATGCCATGGTAACAGGCCACAAGCAAGCTACGCTCAGATAGTTTGCCAATGGCAACTGTGTGGACTGGTCAACAGAGGCCACCTGCAGTGGGTCACAAGACTAGTGTCCACGGCATGACATCTGCTGCACCATCTACCAGAGCCTGCCTCTATGTGAAGACGTCTGGTGCAGCTGGCACTCCCCCTCAGAATGTATTCTACTGCTTATTCTGCTGTTTGTATGTTTGTTGGTTACTTAAATGTGGATAAATAAATTCTGTTCTTAGTGGTTGCACTATCGGTTTGACCGAGCGAGGTGGCACAGTTGTTAGACACTGGGCTCGCATTTGGGAGGACGACGATTCAATCCCGCGTCCGGTCATCCTGATTTAGGTTTTCCATGATTTTCCTACATCACTCCAGGCCAATGCCGGGATGGTTCCTCTGAAAGGGCACGGCCGACTTCCTTCCCCATCCTTCCCTAATCCGATGAGACCGATGACCACGCTGTCTGGTCTCCTTCCCCAAACCAACCAACCACTATCGGTTGTGTCTAGCATTACAATATTTATGTATAATACATATAATCTTATGTGTGTTAACTATCTCATCCTAAATTATTAGCATGTATACCGGTAATTAAATCTATAGGCCAACAGAGCGTCATTTACAACCATTATACTCAGTTATGACTGTCTGGAAAGTGTGCATCCACACCAATCAACTTCTGTGTGCCCTTATTACTGCAGAGCTACAGTAGCACTACATATATATTTATATAGGTACTGGAAAGGAGCTAATCCTCCAACTGTGCCACTATGTAGAAAGATCGAATTTGTTGCACTGTGCTAATTTTTAAATATTAGAACCATAGGATGCTGTGATGACTTACTGGACACCAGCTATGACTCAATATGAAAAGAACAGAGGTGTTCGGCAGGTGTGAACGCTGCACGCTAGTATTTTCACGGAGCAGTGGCAACACTGGCAGTGGCATGTTGACATTAGGCACTGTGTTACTGATCTACAGAGCTGTGCACCTGACTTAAAACATATTTGTTATAGCGTACTAATTGTTTAGTCTCGCTTTCACATTCGTCTTTGGAGTGCAGTGGGGAAAACATAGGTCGCAATAATGTAAAGAGCGATGGGAGGTGTTCATAGCTTCGGGGGCTTACAGAAAATACCTTTGTTTTTTAATATGCACTACGACGTTAGTGATTAGTAATGCAAGACAAGTTCCTCATAGACTTGGTATGTATCTGTTACATTGTACTAATTTTTCAATCAATCAAAAAATGTGAGGAAATATGGAATTTCTTAACAACGTCAGGTAGTGACGATGCACCACACATATCGGTTAAATATGCACAACACCTATCGAAATTCTTTGTAAAAACGTCCTCTGAAGTGTTTTGATGGGTAGGCTCCATAAGCACATACCACACATTTCCTAAATACTCATATACATACTCGCACCACTGAAGACGTTCATTCACAGTCCACTGAATGGTCGAGATAGAGCACATCATGTCTCTGAATGATGATTTCTGAAAGCGAGTGCACTTCTTGGAATTCCCATTCTTATAAATTCCTAGCACTTACTGTGTGACAATCTAGTGGCGTTTGACTGTTGAACATCACAGATATATCTGAAAAATTCTGTCATAATACATGTCACTTGTAGTCTGAAAGCATTACATCACATTGAGGATTTCCGATCATTACAATTATGTTGAACTCATGACCTGAGGACAAAGCTACAACCAGACATTTATCATCACACGGTTAGATTGTACGTTATACAGATTATTCTCTTAACAGCAATCTGATGAGTGGTGGTGATGATCGTGATAAAGGTAACTTGTGTGTTCCCTTATTACTGCAGAACTACAGTAGCAGTACATAGTGTTTATATACTTGAAAGGAGCTAATCCTTCAACAGTGCCACTATTTAGAAAGATCGAATTTGATGCATTGTGCTAATTGTTAAATATTAGAACTGTAGGATGCTGAGATGAATCTGTACATCAGATAACGCATCACCATGTTTCTGCTCCTGGGATACATACGCTGACTGCATTTCCAGATCACATAATTCAGGTGTCTGCGGCAGCTGTCTGCTGCAGCTGTGTTGGCGCATGATACTCAAATGGCAGATCCGATAAATCTGGCAGGTCGACTGTAGGCTGCTGCTGTGGTGGTGCAGTCGCCAGAAGCTCGAACACCTGCATCTCCTGCCCCAAGATTTCAGCTAGTGCTGCATCAGGGGTCTATTACACTGTTGTAAAAATTGCAATTATAAATGAATATTACTAAATGAATGTTATTATTATTACTATTATTATTGCTCTTATTGGCTGAGTAGAAAAATACACACTTTCAAATGCATCAACGTCAATAAACTTTACAACCAAGTAATCAACCTACATACCAAACAGGTCAGTGCTAATTTTTCAATCCCATTTTTATGTGCGTTTTGGTTAACATTTTCGAAAAGTGGGAGAAAATTAGTCAAAAAATGTAACAAATTATAGACTGCAATGGGAGACGACCATATGTTGTGAGTACTTACAGAAAATGCAATTTTGTGTAAGACATTATGACGTCATTGATTAATAGCGGGGCCAACGAGATATACGGGCCCTGCAACGAACTTGTGACGTCACACTAGTCGGCTTGTCCGCCACACTTCACGATCGCTCAGCTCCGTGCAGGGCCCACGGGAAATCAATATTTAATTGGAAAGGTACTCAATAAAGGCCAACGGCCTTGCCGCAGTGGTAACACCGGTTCCCGTCAGATCACCGAAGTAAGCGCTGTCGGGCTGGGATAGCACTTGGATGGGTGCCCATCCGGTTTGCTGAGCGCTGTTGGCAAGCGAGGTGCACTCGGCCCTTGTGAGGAAAACTGAGGAGCTACTTGATTGAGAAGTAGCGGCTCCGGTCTCGGAAACTGACATACGACCGGGAGAGCGGTGTGTTGACCACTTGCCCCTCCATATCCGCATCCAGTGACGCCTATGGGCGGAGGATGACTCAGCGGCCGGACGGTGCCGTTGGGCCTTCATGGCCTGTTCGGGAGGAGTTAGTCACTAAAGGTCTTCATTTTGTCGTGAGTTATCGAAGACTTGCTTGTATTTAAACACGCAGTTAAGAATTATTAAACTCGTCTGAAATAGTTACTTGGTCACCGCTGGAGACGGCTGCTAGCACTCGTAAGACCTGCAGTGTCACGTTTTTCTCGTGGGCCTCGTTAATAGTGGAAGGACAATATTTGTAGACTTGGTACAAAGCAATAGTTTTAATAATGCAGTGTGGTCATTTTTCAGCCTCGGTTTCTTTCTTTTTTTGTTTGAAATGTGCACCGTCTTGAAAAGTCACAGAAATCGGTGAAAAACGTAATGAATTGTAAACGTCCGTGGGATGTGGTCATACATTTTGAGCGCGTACAGATAACACTAGTGTTTTTACAACACACTATTAAGTCACACATTACTAAAACACGGACAAGTTACTTGTACGTTTACTATGCAGGAAAACGTTTAAATAATGCTCTGCGGATTTGAGACATTCATTTATTTTTATTTTTTGTTAAATCCAGTCTAATATAGCGTGATAAAGATAAGCAACGTACACTATTAAAAGTAGTGGACGACAAGTTGCAAAATACTCATGTGACCCATTCCTGGAATATTGTTCTAGTGTGTGAGATCCATTCAAAACCAAACTTATACCCGTCATCCTCCTATGTTTGTTGGATGTATTTCAGTCGTTGTCTTCCGCTGCAGTTTTTACCCTCTACAGATGCCTCTAGTACCGTGGAAGTAAGTCTCAAATCAGGTCTGATCATCCTTTTCCTTCTGTGTTTGTCAGTGTCCTTGCAAATTTTGCCGGCCGCGGTGTTCGAGCGGTTCTAGGCGCTTCAGTGCGGAATCGTGCGACTGCTACGGTCGCAGGTTCGAATCCTGCCTCAGGCATGGATGTGTGTGATGTCCTTAGGTTAGTTAGGTTTAAGTTGTTCTAAGTTCTAGGGGACTGATGACCTCAGATGTTAAGTCGCATAGCGCTCAGAGCCATTTGAACCATTTTCTTTCCAAGTTTATTTCCTCGCTGATTCTGCGGACTACCTTCTCATTGCATTGCTTATCAGTGAACAGTAAGTTTATACGAAAACAGGCAAAGCGAACAGCTTCAAGGCTCGACTAGCTTACGGGAGAGAATCTTGGAAATGCTGAAAAACCGGAATTTGACAGACGCTCAAAGATGAACGTCAACTATTCCGCAAAAAACCTTCTTCTAGAATTTCAGTTATCAATGTTGTGAGTAATCTAGGAATTCAGTATAGCCCCTAGGGGCCGCGAGGGCAAGTTAGAGTAATTTCCGCGAGTGAAAAGGTATTTAAGCAGTCGTTCTTCACGCACTCCATACGCGAATGGAGCAAGAAGAAACGCTAATCTACAGGGTGTCCCATTTATCTTGACCACCCTAAATAACTATTTGTTCAGATACAAATTACAAAATGTTTCAAGCAAATGTTCTTTAGCCGTCAAGGGGACATCAACCAGCATGATTGCCTTTGTTGTAGCTTTGTGTTTTACAAGGATATGAACAGCGGTATGACTTTTTTTAAATGGCACCCTGTATTTTTTATTCGATAATTCGTTTCCTCTCCTAAAGACCTATTCAAAAATGTATCACAGTGTACCATTCACTGAAACACAACGTTGTTAATTACATAACACAACATCGACGTTGACGCTCCCAGCGCTTAGTGCAGGAACTCGGGGTAATGGAACACATCCACATGCTGATGTTGACAGAGGACATATGTAAACATAAGTAGAATGCACACCCGTCATTCCGTCAACAATCGTCAGTTGAAGAGTTGTGTGAGTAGAATGTACACCAGCGAAGAGAAGGTAGAAATGCTACTCATCTATGGGGAATGTAAGTTAGCAGAACAGTATCAGCAATACTGTTTCCTTATGTACGGGTACATTTAGTACAGTAGTTCAGTCCTTTTAAGTACTGTTGTGTAGAGCAGGCATACAGTAAAGACTGTCCTTCCTACAAACTGCATCGACATAATGTTTATTTTATTGTTGTTGTTGAAGGTAGGCGAGATGCTACGCAGGCAGCGGAACTGTACAGAGAGCGATATCCCGACATGAACCCACCTTCCCGACGGATGTTTTCTCGTCTTGTTGCGACGCTTCAGGAAACTGGAAGTTTCAACCCACGACAACGCAATCGTCGTAGTACTCGCACACACGAAGCTGCCGAAGTTACTATTCTCGCTTCCATTGCTATGAATCCACATGTGAGCACACGACAACTTGAACACGAGATTGGCATTCCTAAAACTAATGTACATCGTATTCTTACACGTCGCCGGTTTCATTCTTACTGCTGTGACTTGGCAAGACAGCCAAGCCACTAGGAGGTGAAGCCGAAAGGCACGCGTTTAAGCTCACGCAGGCTGGCGTGAGGTATGGAACAGTTAAAGGATTTGAGTCTAGCAAATAAAGTACGTAGCTGTTGGAATACTTAACTTTAATCCATAATTGGTGAACATCGGTCTGACGGTACATGCGTCACAAGATTAATAGCAATTGATAATGGCGCCTTGCTAGTTCGTAGCAAATGACGTAGCTGAAGGCTATGCTAACTATCGTCTCGGCAAATGAGAGCGTAATTTGTCAGTGAACCATCGCTAGCAAAGTCGGCTGTACAACTGGAGCGAGTGCTAGGAAATCTCTCTAGACCTGCCGTGTGGCGGCGCTCGGTCTGCAATCACTGATAGTGGCGACACGCGGGTCCGACGTATACTAGCGGACCGCGGCCGATTTAATGGCTACCACCTAGCAAGTGTGGTGTCTGGCGGTGACACCACACTTACCATGTACACCAACATCAAGAATTGCATGGGAATAATTTTCACAATAGTGTACAGTTCTGTCAGTGGGCCCAGCAGCAAACCCTCGCCAACCCGAACTTCTCTCCAATGTTCTATTTACCGATGAATGTTTCTTCTCAAACAAAAGACAGGTAAATACAACGAATATTCATTATTGGTCCAGCGACAACCCACGATGGTTAGACATATGGAACATCAGCGTCAGTGGAGAGTTCACGTCTGGTGTGGGATGCTTGGTACTACAATTATTGGCGCTAATTTCATCAATGGTAGTCTAAACGGCACAGCGTATGCCAACTTCCTCAGACGAATTCTTCCTCCTCTTATGGATGAAGTGCCGCTAAGAACCAGAATGTTTATGTGGTATCAAGACGATGGATGTCCAGCACATAATGTCTTGCGTGCACGTCGTCTTCTGAACCGTAGGTATCCTGCCAGATGTATTGATCGAGGAGGAACAGTTAATAGCCTGCTAGGTCTCCTGATTTAAATCCTCTGGACTATTTTCTTTGGGGATCCATTAAAGACGTTGTCTATCGCGATATTCCAACAACTCTAGAGGACATGCGGGAGCGTATCGTGCTTGCTTGAAATTCTCTTCAGCAGGCAACACTGGAAGCAGTAAATAATTCTTTCATTCAACGACTGCATCAGTGTATTGGTGTCCAGGGTCACCACTTTGAGCACCTTTGAATGTTCTACTCCTGGGCAATGGTACAGGAGAGTCAAAGTCAATTTTGTGTTATATTTTTACTTGGTTTTCATTTGTTTTCTGACAACTCCAGCAAGTGGACGAGTTTGTGATCCCGGGCTCAAAGTCAATGTTACGTTATGTAATTAATAACGTTCTGTTTCAGTGAATGGTACACAGTGATACATTTTTGAATAGGTCTTTAGGAGAGGAAATGAATTATCGAATAAAAAATACAGAGTGCCATTTAAAAAAGTCATACCGTTGTTCGTATCTTTGAAAAAAAAAACAAAAACACAAAGCTACAATGAAGGTAATCAAGCTGATTGATGTCCCCCTGACGGTAAAGAACATTTGCTTGAAACATTTTGTAATTTGCACCTGGACAAAGAGTTATTTAGGATGGTCAAGATAAATGGGACACACTGTATAGTGCAATGGGAAGTACCCAATGCCACGCAGTTTACAGTGGTTTACGTAGTGTAGATGTCGATATAGGCGCACATGGTATACAACGAGGAGAAAAAAATCCTGATAACAAGCTCAGAGCAAGTAGAGGACATGGAATGGGGCAAATTTTTCCAAAAAACCGTATCCAGGAATCGCACAGTTGTGCAGCTACAGCGATAGACCAACACCCATTCAGAGACGAGTTTGCATCGAAATAAACTTTCAACGGTTAATGCCTGTTATGCTTAAGAGCTCAGTTACCAATTAAATTAGCTGAAGCTAATGGTTTCAGCTGAACAGGCAGAGCTAGGCAAGTTTCTGTGCTAGGAAAACTTCAAATTCCTAAGCTTACTTGGTTACGTTGCATGTGCATTTTCTGTGATGTTTACTGGGGAAGGTTTGGCTGTTCAAGTACTGTAATATCATTAATTTGTTGAGAGATATACAGGGTACCGAAAGAAAACTATTCCACATTTTGGGAGGTGGTACGAGTGGCGTTAAAAAAGTAAAGCAAGACTTTTTTCTCGGCCATTTTCGGTTGTAAAAATGAAGTATTTGTTGTGGGACTTCGTGGAATACTCCTACTTCAGCCTCAACAGTTTCATGAAGTTATGACAGGTTGCAGCGCTAACCATCGCTTTCAAAATGCCGTCCGTAACGCGTTGAGTTTCAGAATGTCTAAGGAGAGCAGGCAGTGAGCAAAAGCACAGTGAGTCGTTGGGCGAGGCACCTCTCGTCATCGCGAGGTCGCACAAACTTCTCCGATTTCCTGCGCACACGGCAGAGACTCCTGCAGTGTTGGAACGTGCAGACACTCTTATTCGAGGTGATCGACGGATCACGATCAAACACGTCACGGCACAACTGGACGTTTCTGTCGGTAGTGCGAACACACTCGTCCACGACATGGTTGTTACTCAAAGGTGCGTGCTCAATTGGTTCCTCTCTGCTTAACAGAAGACTAGAAAGAGCAACGAAAGACCGTCTGTGCGGAATTGCATCCATATTACGAGGCTGATTGTGACAATTTTTTGTCGAACGTCATCACAGGCGATGAAACACGGGTTCATCGCTTGGAACCGAAAGCAAAAGAGCAATCCATGGAGTGGCGCCACACCAACTCTTCTCCAAAGAGAAATTTCATAGACGTACCTTCAATCGGCAAAAGTCGTGGCCACGGTCTTCTGGGACTCTGAACAGGTTATTCTGTTTGATGTCATCCCTCATGGTGCAATGATCAACACTAAACTGTGTTGTGCTATCCTCAGGAAATTGAAGAAACGACTTTAATGTGTTTGTCGCCACAAAAATGAATGCAAACATACTTCTCTTTCTACATGACAACGCAAGGCCTCACACAAGTCTAACTATCCGAGAAGGGTTCCCGAAACTACATTAGACCGTTCTTCCTCATCCACCCAATAGCCCGGATCTCACACATTCCGACTTCCATCCGTTTAAACCACTGAAGGAGCGCTCCGCGGGAAGCGGTACATACGCTACTGGCCATTAAAACTGCTACACCAAGAAGAACTGCAGATGATAAACGGGTATTCATTGTACAAATATATTACACTAGAACTCACATGTGACTACATTTTCACGCAATTTGGGTGCATAGATCCTGAGAAATCAGTACCCACAACAACCACCTCTGGCCGTAATAACGGCCTTGATACGCCTGGGCATTGAGTCAAACAGAGCTTGGATGGCGTGTACAGGTACAGCTCCCCACGCAGCTTCAACACGATACCACAATTCATCAAGAGTAGTGACTGGCGTATTGTGAAGAGCCAGTTGCTCGGCCACCATTGACCAGACGTTTTCAGTTGGCGAGAGATTTGGAGAATGTGCTGGCCAGGGCAGCAGTCGAACATTTTCTATATCCAGAAAGACCCGTACAGGACCTGCAACATGCGGTCTTGCATTATCCTGCTGAAATGTAGGGTTTCGCAGGGATCGACTGAAGGGTAGAGCCACGGGTCGTAACACGTCTGAAATGTAACGTCCACTGTTCAAATTGCCGTCAATACGAACAAGGGGTGACCGAGACGTGTAACCAATGGCACCCCATACCATCACGCCGGGTGATACGCCAGTGTGGCGATGACAAATACACGCTTCCAATGTGCGTTCAGCGCGATGTCGCCAAACACGGGACGACCATCATGATGCTGTAAACAGAACCTGGATTCAACCGAAAAAATGAAGTTTTGCCATTCGTGCACCCAGCTTCGTCGTTGAGTACACCATCGCAGGCGCTCCTGTCTGTGATGCAGCGTTAAGGGTAACCGCAGCCATGGTCATCGAGCAGACAGTCCATGCTGCTGCAAACATCGTCGAACTGTTCGTGCAGATAGTTGTTGTCTTGCAAACGTCCCCAACTGTTGACTCAGGGATCGAGACGTGGCTGCACGATCCGTTACAGCCATGCGGATAAGATGCCTGTCATCTCGACTGCTAGTGATACGAGGCCGTTGGGATCCAGCACGGCTTTCCTTATTACCCTCCTGAACCCACAGATTCCATATTTTGCTAACAGTCATTGGATCTCGACCAACGCGAGCAGCAATGTCGCGATACGATAAACCGCAATCGCGATAGGTTACAATCCTACCTTCATCAAAGTCGGAGACGTGATGGTGCGCATTTCTCCTCTTTACATGAGGCGTCACAACAACGTTTCACCAGGCAACGCCGGTCAACTGCTGTTTGCGTATGAGAAATCGGTTGGATACTTGCCTCATGTGAGCACGTTGTAGGTGTCGCCACCGGCGCCAACCTTGTGTGAATGCTCCGAAAAGCTAATCATTTGCATATCACAGCATCTTCTTCCTGTCGGCTAAATTTCGCGTCTGTAGCACGTCACCTTCGTGGTGTACCAATTTTAATGGCGAGTGGTGTAGATAACAGGGAGTTTATTGATGCAACAAGGCGTTGGCTCTGACGCCCACCAGCAGAACAGCACCTCGCGGGCATACAGGCCCTGCCAGTAAGGTGGCTTAAAGCTGTTGCACTTAACAGATATACGTTGAAAAATAGGGTTTTGTAGCCGAAAGAGTGAGGAATAATACGCTGAATTGGAATGCTGAATAAAATCAACCTGCTTTCGAAAAAAATGTGTTGCATTGCTTATTGTTCGCCACTCGTAGTACGGACCAAACCAAGAAAGAAATGTCCCGTAAACATGGGCTCTCAAATGTATACCTTAAGAGCTATGAGCACTTCTTCGTCTTCGCTATTGTGAAACAAATACCATCTACTGCAAGCTTTTTGCTATTACGAATGACGTACCGAATGCAGTTAAAAAAAATGAGCAAATATTTTCTGTTACTGTGAAGCTTCAAAGCTTCTTGTATAATCTGCTTGCTATTACGCACGACCTGCAGTTGAGAGTCATCACTAAGGGTGGTTCTCAGTGTAATGTTCATTCGTAGTAAGACGAGGTTCTGTTACGCGTTATAGGAAATCACACACCCTCTGAAAACTCTAAGTTGGTAATGGACACGCTGGCAGACATCGATGAAGCGTTCTCCTAGTGCTGGTATGTCCTTAATGAGGCTTACATACACCAAAGATTTCAAGTGTTCCCACAACCAAAAGTCCAGGGTATTAAGATCGGGGGAACGAGCTGGCCAGCGTAATTGACCTCTCCGAACGCTCCATTGCTCATCAACTGTCTGTGTGAAGTGTTCACGGACATCACGGAGGAAATGTATGAACCACATCTCCACCCGTTGCTGGAACGGTACCTTCTTTACCAGAAAGGCAAGTAATTTGATTCGAACTGAAGATACCTTGCACCAGTCAACCTGTTTGATAATATGTAAGGTCCCGTTAGTCTGTCGCCAACAATTCCTGCCCATATATTAATTGAAAAGTGGCACTGATGCCTTGCTTCTTCAGCTGTGCATGGATTTTCATCGGTTCACATATGTTGGTTATGAAAATTGACAATACCGCCTCGTGAAACCAGCCTCGTCTGTGAACAGTGTCTTCGTTGTGGAAAGTAGACTGTTAGTCACTGGAAAAGACGGCTGCATAATTGTGCGTATAGTAACCTGCGTTCCAGAAACCATTGGTTACCCACCATCTTGACCTTGCCTGATTTACGTTTGCAATTTGGATCGATTGCTGGATTGTTGTACAGGATGTTCCACTAGGAACCAGGCCCCACAAACATATGTAGGAATTCTGCTGAAATTGCACCATGTAATCTGTGACGTTTGACAAGGCAGCACAGCACTCTGAAACGTTGTTTGACGCAGCAGTATGTTTCTGGGCTTCGCTGTAGCTGGAGCTCAGTTTTCAGTGTTTAATGATAAAGTATCGCTACTCTGTCGAAGAGCGCGTGTTTTTTGTGAAACTGAAACCAGATGGCAGTTATAAGAGTCGAGGGACATGAAAGGGAAGCAGTGGTTGGGAAGGGAGTAAGACAGGGTTGTAGCCTCTCCCCGATGTTATTCAATCTGTATATTGAGCAAGCAGTAAAGGAAACAAAAGAAAAATTTGGAGTAGGTATTAAAATCCATGGAGAAGAAATAAAAACTTTGAGGTTCGCCGATGACATTGTAATTCTGTCAGAGACAGCAAAGGACTTGGAAGAGCAGTTAAACGGAATGGATGGTGTCTTGAAGGGAGAATATAAGATGAACATCAACAACGGCAAAACGAGGATAATGGAATGTAGTCGAATTAAGTCGGGTGATGTTGAGAGTATTAGATTAGGAAATGAGACACTTAAAGTAGTAAAGGAGTTTTGCTATTTGGGGAGCAAAATAACTGATGATGGTCGAAGTAGAGAGGATATAAAATGTAGACTGGCAATGGCAAGGAAAGCGTTTCTGAAGAAGAGAAATTTGTTAACATCGAGTATAGATTTAAGTGTCAGGAAGTCGTTTCTGAAAGTATTTGTATGGAGTGTAGCCATGTATGGAAGTGAAACATGGACGGTAAATAGTTTGGACAAGCTTTCGAAATGTGGTGCTACAGAAGAATGCTGAAGATTAGATGGGTAGATCACATAACTAATGAGGAGGTACTGAATAGGATTGGGGAGAAGAGGAGTTTGTGGCACAACTTGACCAGAAGAAGGGATCGGTTGGTAGGACATGTTCTGAGGCATCAAGGGATCACCAATTTAGTATTGGAGGGCAGCGTGGAGGGTAAAAATCGTAGGGGGAGACCAAGAAATGAATACACTAAGCAGATTCAGAAGGATGTAGGTTGCAGTAGGTACTGGGAGATGAAGAAGCTTGCACAGGATAGAGTAGCATGGAGAGCTGCATCAAACCAGTCTCAGGACTGAAGACCACAACAACAACAACATATTGGATTATGGTTCCATTAAGACATGTCAGCGAGTGTTTGGTGACCAGCATGTACGTCTAAATGCTGCATACAAAAGTTAGTGAACAAGATGGAGAACAGTGGAACGGAATTGGATCTTCATGCAGGAGATGGCCGCCATTATCGGAAGAAGAAGTGACTGACGTGAAACAATGATTGTTGGCCTCTCCTGCTAAGTCTGTTCTTCTTTTGTCTCAGGAATGTGGAATGACATGGAGCACATGTCTCAGAGCTCCGAAAAGAGCCGGCATGTATGCATACAGGTTTTAGTTGTTCAGTAACTGAAAGTCAATGAAAAAGACAAATGCATTACATTTTGCCGTTGGTTTCAGCGATTTATTGCTCAGAGGGCAGGAATATTGCAGTACACATGGTTCAGTGATCAGGCGTCGTTGCACCTCTCTGGTTAAGTAAAGTCTCAGAACATATTTGTGGTGTAATGAAAATCCACATGCATCAGTCGACAACAGCTGCATTCACAAAAGATTGGCGCGTTCTGTGCAATATCATAGCGTCGCATCATCGGACCAATTTTTTTCGATTCTGCTGTGACAAGTGCAGTTTACATCGAAATGCTATGGGAATTTGTGAACCAGTTGGACAATGAAGAACTTATCCTCGGCTGGTACCAACAGGATGACGCCACATGCTGCATGTCTCAAGTGGCCACGACTGAGGTCGAATCATTTTTACCCAGCAGAGTGATTTCGAAACGACTGTGGTCCCCAACGTCACCTGATTTAACATAACCTGACGTTTTCCTCTCGGGTGGCCTAAGGGGCAACTTCTAAGGATCAAAACATACAAATTGGAAGAGTTACGAGAGAACATCATCCGTGAAACTCAGGCAATGACACCAGAGGTTCTGGCAGCAACATTCGAGAATCTGCAGCATCGTGTTCAAGTGTGTTTACAAGTCGAGGGTTGTCTCTTCCAGCACCTTTCGTGATTCACCTTTATTTCCCCATGAACAAAATATGATACGCTCATTTAATTTCATTTCCTGATTTTTGTGCAAAGCCTTTAAGCGTAATTTAAGCAAATGTTTGTTTGTGGGCCCTCTGTCGAGTGGGACACCCTGTATATGCTCAAGAGGACTTTACTACACTCTGGACTCGTTTTGGTTATCCATTCACTTCATAAACTCCACTGTCATTTACCTCCGGAACCGGCTGTCTCGTCCCGCCAGTGCCTAATTTACCAAAAACAGTGCGAGTTATCATAAGCTGCGTTCTACTTACGCAGAGTGGATAGAAAAAACATTGTCCTCAGAATTCATTTGTCATTCACACCTTCTTCTTGGCAAATCATCCGATATCCATTCTGAATTTCGTCGTTTGATAACACCATGACTCATCGATCATCAGTTCAGTTACAGCATGTTGCCGTAACGAGTGATTTCAGTAGACGCAGTTGTGACGCTTCATTATGGCTCTACCATCTATAGGAATTGTTTGAAACTTCCCACATCTATTGTTCCCAGTTGTTAGTTCAATCTGCCACTATAGCAATTGCCAAGAATAACATTAGTCCCGGAACATTTTGGACAGACGGTGTACAGGACAAGAGGCGTGGTTGCTTTCATTTTTCAGATCATAACAGAAAATCATGTCTGTCATTTCCAGTGCAGAATAGTAGACTTCCATTATACTGGCAAGTGCAAAGATAAAACTAAAAAGTAAAAGAAATTCACAAATTTATCACAAGTCAACTGGTTCCATTATGATCAACCTGGTAACGTTGCGGACATGCGACTCAGTAAGGACAGTGTGTAAGCACAGCAGAGACATATGAGGAATCATTGCAACGACTGTACGATACGCAAATTGGGAAATCCACTGACATAAGCGCCTTTTACCAAGGGCAGATTGTTATGGTCCAGCGCCTGAGAACGGGCATCTGGGAAACGGCGAAGCTTCGCGTCCTACTTTCGTGAGAATCTGTGGAAAATGGTTCAAGAACGGTGAAGCCGCTAGTAGATGACTAACGGCTTCACCGTTCTTGTACCATTTTCCACAGATTCTGTTGGACGTCCGCATTTCATCACAGTACATGGAGGTCGAAGGTTTGCCTACTATGTTAACTAGAGTAGCCAGCGATCTATTGCAGATTTGTTGACAGAGTACAGTGCTGATGCAGACACAAGTGTTTTGGAGCGCACCATTCAGGGCACATTGTTGAACGTGGTGCCCGTAGCAGACGATCCCTACATATTCCCATGTTGACCTAATGAAATCGTGAAGTACGATAGCAATGGGCACGGGATTAGGCAGTGGATCAGTGAAAACGCGTGGTAGGGTCCATGACCTTTCTTGTTACACCAGGTAGACGGTTATTTCCGGAAATGCCGTCATCTAGGCGAATGGCTGCTCGAAACAGGTAACCTTCCCACGTAAGTCAGTGGGGTAGGTTTATGCTTTGGGGAACTTGGATGTCCATGGGAAGTGTGATAGTAGTCGAAGAGATCATGACAGCTGTAGACTATGTGAAAATTATTGTGAACCATCTGCATCCCTTCATGCTTGATGTCGTTCCTGTGAGTGTTTTTCCAGTTGGAAAACTGTCCCATGTCACAAAATCAGAACCTTGCTAGAGTGGTTTGAGGAGGGTGGCAGTGAAGTCAAGTTGATGCTTTGGCCAACAAATAAGTGTAACCTGAACCCAATGGAACATATCAGGGATGCTACCGGGTGTCAGCTGCGCATCCAAAAATAGCCGACCCGTAATTCACTGGAAGCACTTATCGAATCTAGGTCACATAGTATCGCTACTGTACTGGGTTCAAAAGGTGAAGAAACATGCTGCAAAACAGGTGGTCATAATGTTTCCGCCCATCAGTGTACGCTTATCTAATTACTTTTTTCAACGATCGTACTCATGTTGGCTTAGCATCTCATAATGGAACTCCTCGAATAATTTGCGAATCCACTGAAGCGGGATCATTTGTCATAGTGAATTTTAAAATTTAATGGGTGAACTGAATGTTCAGACAAATTTCAGGCTTGTAGCCGCTCGTCGTTCATTACACCCGACGGTGTTTAGACGGGTCACCTGCCAGTCTTCTTCCGGTGAGCCATCGAAGACTGCCGAAGACTTCCTCCGTTCCGTAATACATATCGCGCTGTGTGCGTTCCAGGCATGTCAAAATCAAGTTGACAGATGGCCCGCACTATCCGGCGGCAGCGACCTCGCTGGTGGAGCTGCGGAACTCAGCTGTCCTCTGGGTTGCGATCGGCGCGGCCATAGGCGTACCTTCTTACATAGGTCCCTCTCGCAGATTCTTTGGCAGCAGTTGGGAATAGGTTTCAGGTGGAAGTGCTTTGTTTCGGCACGCTGTTTACTCAACGTTCAAACGAAGAATATTTTGAGTAGACTGACAACGTGGACATGGGCAGCCCCCCGTGCCCCGTGGTGGCCAATCATTGTACTAACGATTTCGACGAGATAATGCTTGAATGAGATGCCCCTAACCCAACTGTATTTTCGAGATAGGTGGACGATACCTTCGCAATGTTGCTTCATGAAGAAAATAAATTGGTTCAAATGGCTCTATGCACTATGGGAATTAACACCTGAGCTCATCAGTCCCATAGACTTAGAACTACTTAAACCTAACTAACCTAAGGACATCATACACATCCATGCCCGTGGCAGGATTCGAACCTGCGACTGTAGCAGCAGTGCGGTTCCGGACTGAAGCGGCTAGAACCGCTCGGTCACAGCAGCCAGCCGAAGATATATTAATCATTATCAAAGATAAATTACATCATCTTAGCTCCATTCATAACAACACTCGGTTCAGTATGGAGATAGAGAACAATGATTGTCTGCCTTTATTGGATGTCTTGGTTATTCGGTATCGGACGCCATCCGCTCGGTCGCACTTTCAAACACACGAGCCGTCAATTAACACCATCGCGGTTGCTACAGCCGCCAGCGCGGAGCGAGGGCGCTGGCAGGAACTATTACGCCGTTTCCAACGACGTGCATGCATCCCCTCTTCGGAGCTCCAGCGTCGTGTGTATTTAAATATCTTATAATTAAATTTTCCCCAAGACATTTAAGTCTCACCTTTATGTACGATGATGATGGAAACTGAAGAAATGAATTAAAATTTGTGCTACGCCCAGGACTCGAACCCGGGTCTTCTTGCTTACTAGTGGTATAATGGTCAGCATTTCTGTCTAGCGAGAAAACCCGGGTTCGAGACCCACAGCCGGCACAAATTTTACTTCATTTCTTCATCTTCCGTCGTTACTGGAAGTATTTAAGTTCGAACATTCATGTAATGAGCACTTTTTTGTGTGTTGCCAGTCGAATAAAATTTATAGACTTTTGTAGTGCCCAGGGCTCAACATCTGAATACACGTTGTATTGAAGAGTGAGAGATTTATAAATCTTTTGTATCTGTGTATCATTCAACATTCAAAGCTACTATTAGCAAACTGACGCTGTAACAACCGCAGCAAAGTTATCTATTATTTTTACTATCTGATGTTAGATGTAGAATAAATTAAGATCTGAATTCTCTGCTCTTCTTGAACATCTGTTCCTCGCTCCTGTATCAACTAAAGAACAACACAGCGTGTTCGGTCAGAGGGTTAGCTGCCCTCTGAAAGAAAAAGAGGTGAGTTAATGGATCTACGCTGAACTTGAACAAGTGTCATAGGACGTCCACCCCGAACAAATACAACGATCAAATACGAACAAAATGAGATCAACCAAAAAAAAGTGTCTGCCATGGCACAAATTTTACTTCATTTCTTCAGCTTCCGTCGTTACTGGAAGTATTTAGGTTCGAACTATCTGATATTAGATGTAGAATAAATTAATATCTGAATTCTCTGCTCTTCTTGAACATCTGTTCCTCGCTCCTGTATCCACTAAAGAACAACACAGCGTGCAGCGGAAGACGTAATGGATTAGACTGAAGAATGATGACTGTCTGAGACATTCAGTTTATTGGAAGCCCACTCATACTGATTTGCATTTACAAGCTTCCAGTTGTCATCACCCATTGCAAACTATGAGCGTGCTTGAAAAAAAACTTGCACATAGAGCTCGCTCAGTTCCAGATCTAGGTAGTTTGCCTAAAGAGCTCTCCTACCTAAAGACAGCTTCAGGAAAAAATGATATTCTACCCGGCAGATTAACAGTGCACTGTCAATTAAAACCAAGAACCAGGAAGTGGATAGAGAGGAGAGCACGCTGCCAAAATCTTTAGATTTCATTCCTTTTGTTCGCAACATTTCGTTTAAGACAGCAAGAATACTCTATAAATTTCAGATGAAAGTGTTTTTCCGCACACTGTCTAAAGATGGCAGACCTTTTGAGATAAATTTGTTGTTGCGGAAGGCCAGAATTTACAGAACACCTTGCCATTGTGGTCGGTCTCGGAAACTGACATACGGCCGGGAGAGCGGTGTGCTGACCAAATGCCCCTGCATATCCGCATCCAGTAACGCCTATGGGCTGAGGATGACACGGCGCCTGGTCGGTACCCTTGGGCCTTCACGGCCTGCTCGGGAGGAGAGTTTGCCATTGTGGTATGGCTTATTGCAGAGCGATATGAAGTGGGACAAGCATGTAATGGCAGTTGTGGGGAAGGCGAATAGTCGTCTTCGGTTCATTGGTAGAATTTTGGGAAGATGTGGTTCATCTGTAAAGGAGACCGCTTATAAAACACTAATACGATCTATTCTTGAGTACCGCTCAAGCGTTTGCGATCCCTATCAGGTCGGATTGAGGGAGGACATAGAAGCAATTCAGAGGCGGGGTGCTAGATTTGTTACTGGTAGGTTTGATCATCACGCGACTGTTTCGGAAATGCTTCAGGAACTCGGGTGGGAGTCTCTGGAGGAAAAGAGGCGTTCTTTTCGTGAATCGCTACTGAGGAAATTTAGAGAACCAGCATTTGAGGCTGACTCCAGTACAATTTTACTGCCGCCAACTTATATTTCACGGAAAGACCACAAAGATAAGATAAGAGAGATTAGGGCTTGTACAGAGGCATATAGGCAGTTATTTTCCCTCGTTCTGTTTGGGGGTGGAACAGGGAGACAAGATGCTAGTTGTGGTACGAGGTACCCTCCGCCACGCACCGTATGGTGGACTGCGGAGTATGTATGTAGATGTAGACCACACGCATTGTAAAAGAATGCTGCACTGAACATTCAGCTTTTGAAACCAAGCAAGTCTGCTATTGCCGAACACTGTATTTCGACTGGACATTCAATGGAGTGTGGTAAAACAATGATTCTGACCACAGCAACATCTTTTTGGGACTGCATTATTGAAGAATCCGTGGAAATACGCATGGCGGAAAATCTGATGAACCATGATAGTGGCTACCAGTTGGACAGTGTCCTAACCCAACCCACTCCATCGGTCTCCATGATTTGCTCTAATCAAAGACAACAGAGTGCATGTTGAGCTGCATCCTAGAGGACAGCTGAGTTCTATGGTCCCGCCAGAGAGGGTGCTGTCGCAGGGTAGTGTGGTCTCGCCTGTCAATCTGATTTTGAGGCATGCACTGAATACTCACAGCGTGCTATGTACTGCAGAATGGAGGACGTGTTCGTCACTCTTGGATGGCTCACTTGAGGAAGACTGGCAGGTGCCCAGCTGAAATATCGTGGGATGTATTGAATGACGTCTGGCTGCCAGCCCAAAGCCTGTGTTGTTGAATGACCCTTGAACTGTCAGCTGTGGGGAGTGAAATGAGGCGCCAGGAAGACAGCAGTTTTGTTCATTTCATTTCTTTATTCTGGACGTCTTCGATAGTACATCGGGAACAGCTTAGTGGAGCCGCTGAGTTGCCTCTCATGTGAAATAAAAGACGTCTGGCACTGCCGGCAGATCAAAAAGTGGGGCTGAGCGTGGTGTCACTCAAATACCACTGTCAGCTAGGTCTCCAGTCGCGATCGTGATGGCAGCTCGGCGGTGGGCTGACGATGACCGTGAACTTCCTGCAGTGAGATGCGCAAAACTATAGACCTATATCTCTGACGTCGACCTGTTGTAGAATTTTAGAACATGTTTTTTGCTCACGTATCATGTCGTTTCTGGAAACCCAGAATCTAATCTGTAGGAATCAACATGGATTCCGGAAACAGCGATCGTGTGAGACCCAACTCGCTTTATTTGTTCATGAGACCCAGAAAATATTAGATACAGGTTCCCAGGTAGATGCTATTTTCCTTGCCTTCCGGAAGGCGTTCGATACAGTTCCGCACTGTCGCCTGATAAACAAAGTAGAGCCTACTGTGTGGCTGGATTGAAGAGTTTTTAGCAAACAGAACACAGCATGTTGTTCTCAATGGAGAGACGTCTATAGACGTTAAAGTAACCTCTGGCGTGCCCCAGGGGAGTGTTATGGGACCATTGCTTTTCACAATATATATAAATGACCTAGTAGATAGTGTCGGAAGTTCCATGCGGCTTTTCGCGGATTATGCTGTAGTATACAGAGAAGTTGCAGCATTAGAAAATTTCAGCGAAACGCAGGAAGATCTGCAGCGGGTAGGTACTTGGTGCAGGAAGTGGCAACTGACCCTTAACATAGATAAATGTAATGTATTGCGAATACATAGGAAGAAGGATCCTTTATTGTATGATTATATGATAGCGGAATAAACACTGGTAGCAGTTACTTCTGTAAAATATCTGAGAGTATGCGTGCGGAACGATTTGAAGTGGAATGATCATATAAAATTAATTGTTGGTAAGGCGGGAACCAGGTTGTGATTCATTGGGAGAGTCCTTAGAAAATGTAGTCCATCAACAAAGGAGGTGGCTTACAAAACACTCGTTCGACCTATACTTGAGTATTGCTCATCAGTGTGGGATCCGTACCAGGTCGGGTTGACGGAGGAGATAGAGAAGATCCAAAGAAGAGCTGCGCGTTTCGTCACAGGGTTATTTGGTAAGCGTGATAGCGTTACGGAGATGTTTAGCTAACTCAAGTGGCAGACTCTGTTAGAGAGTCGCTCTGCATCGCGATGTAGCTTGCTGTCCAGGTTTCGAGAGGGTGCGTTTCAGGATGAGGTACCGAATATATTGCTTCCCCCAGTTATACCTCCCGAGGAGATCACGAATGTAAAATTAGAGAGATTAGAGCGCGCACGGAGGCTTTCCGGCAGTCGTTCTTCCCGCGAACCATACGCGACTGGAACAGGAAGGGGAGGTAAAGTGCCCTCCGCCACAAACCGTTGGATGGCTTGCGGAGTATAAATGTAGATGTAGATGAGCGGGCGGCTCCCTCGTGACTCAGGAAGGCTGCCCCGTGTCGTGGTCGAACACTGGAGTGGGAATGTGCTTCGGGTGTCACAGGCTCATGGTGTAGACTGTTATACTGAAACGAGAATCATTAAATACACGAATAGTTGAATACTTAAACGCTCCATACTGTATTCGTTTATGGTTTGAGGCACGTACTCTAAACACTTCCGTGGTGACAAGTGAGGAAAGGCTTCCATCCTTCCAATAGCGTACTGCAGTGTCGGCTGTTGCTATGCTGCGCTCAGCTGGCTCTGCTTCGAAATGCGTCAGCCATGTTTTGCTTTGCAGCATGTCACGCTCTAGCCCACCTGCTGCTTACTCTGTTGCAACTCACTTCTGCTCTGGCGTATTTTTTGGCCGAATGCGATCGATACTCTACAGTGTGAACCATTTTTAACTTGTCGCTACATTTACCGCTTTTGGTCAGCTGTCTGAGAGGATGCACTAGTGCACACAATTTGGAGGAGAATGTTAATGTTAAAAAATATATTGGTTGAACTACTTTTTTATAGTGTAAAACACTAAGATTTATGCGTTTCGGAAGTCAAGCTTCCATCATTAGAATAATAAAAAGTAAAAGAATCTGTTAAAACTCGCTAAAATGGAACATGCACCAGTCACCATAAAATTAAAACATCGTGGCTTCTTCTCTTGTTGCAGCCGTGTCTTCCAAGGTTCATATCCACATAGTCGTCAAAATATAAAAAACTCTAAAATGGTGTCGCCTATGATGTTCAACATTTAACCACATGGCTTTCTCCGCTATCGTCGTAAACCGCACCGTGCGTCTTCGATGATACCACACACCACGTAGCCAAACACGACACTGAGACGCGAATGAGCTAATGCGCAAGTAAATAAGGAAGTCACAGAGATGTCTATACAAACAGATAACGTACACATGTTCCAAGGACCTCATGAAATGATGGTATCCTACCAATTGCTAAAAATGTAGTTACTAAAAGAAACCAGCGAAATGTTTAAAAAAGTTATTTGTACCACCATTTAGCTGTTCATTCAGTGTGTTCTGATTATCCACGCTATGTATCGTAATTTCCAACTGTTCTAAGAAATAATTTGCAGCAAGAAACCGATAAATATGAGAGAGCTGGGGTCTATAAAATTCAGTGAAACGCGTGCAAGGCAAGCTATGTAGGCCATACTGGTAGGTCCTTTAAAGTACGTTACAAAGAACATAGCGATTCTTTCCGGCTTAATAATTTCGAAAAGTCAGCTGTAACCACGCATATTTGGGAAACGGGACACCCCATGTTGGGAATAGACCAGGATCTCGTTATTTTACATAGACAGGACAAAGGCAAAAAGCTGGATCTACTAGAACAGCTGGAAATTACGATACATAGCGTGGATAGTCAGAACACACCGAATGAAAAGCTAACCGGTGATACAAATAACTTTTTCAAACATATCACTGGCTTCTTTTAGTAACTACATTTTTAGCAATTGGCAGGATACCATCATTTCATGAGGTCCTTGGAACATGTATACGTTATCTGTTTGTATAGACATCTCTGTGACTTCCTTGTTTACTTGCGCGTGAGCTCACTCGCGTCTCAGTGTCGTGTTTGGGCTGGCTGGTTCTGAGCACGTCTCAGTGTCGTGTTTGGCTACGTGGTGTGTGGTATCAACGAAGACGCACGGTGCGGTTTAGGACGATAGCGGAGAGAGCCATGTGGTTAGATGTTGAACACCATAGGCGACACCGTTTTAGAGTTTTTTTTTTTATATTTTGACGACTATGTGGAGATGCGCCTTGGAAGACACGTCTGCAACCAGGGAAGTAGCCACGATGTTTTAATTTTATGGTACCTGGTGCATGTTCCATTTTAGCGAGTTTTAACAGGTTCTTTTACTTTTTATTATTCTGATGATGGAAGATTGACTTCCGAAACGCGTCAATCTTACTGTTTTACACTACAAAAAAGGGGTTGAGGCGATATATTTTTTAACATTGACGTTCACAACCACGACCTCTCATCCAGAGTGGATAAAATCAAAGCTCAGTTGGAGGAGAATGATTTGAGAAGACGAAAAGGTACTGTTTGGAGTAAGTTGGTACGGCTCCTGGAGGTCTTGGCAGGGTGCGGCGGTGGCGGCCGGAGGCAGGTGACCGCGGCCACAGCCACTGCCACAGCACCGAGGAGCCTCGGGCCGGTCCAAAGGAGCCGCGCTGGTGACTCACGTCCGCTCGTGATGGATTGCCGCGCGTCCGCACCGCCATTCATCACCCGGCCCGCGAGGATAATTGAATTTAAATAGCCGCCCCCCAGTTGTAGCGGCGGCAGCATTCAGCCCTCAGATTGATGCAAGGGAGGAGTACTTCCTTTCTCTTCCCCCGTGCCGGCGAAAAAATGTATAATACGGGGCAATACATTCTCCCGGGGAAGAGACCGCGCCGCGAGAGGGCCGGCCGCAGCCGCAGCGCGCAGCTTCTGGTGAGAGAACCGCGGGCGACCGGAAGGCCCGCCAATGCACTGTGGGGGTCTTTCCGGCCCTGCTTGCCCTATGTTCCGCCGTAGTAATGACCCATAAAAAGCGAAATATTGCCATGTTTTCATATCTGCTGCTCTGCTATCCAGTCTGCATCTCCTTCTTGCCCTCCACCTTCCTCACGACAAGTGAAATACGTCTCTCGACTATCTTGTCCAAACAATATTTCAGTGCGAAGCTTATGGAACGAGAAATAACCAGTAGCACCTCTCTCCCCCCCCCCCCCCCCTTTACCCACCGATCAAACCGGTTCCTTAAGGAATCGAACTCCCATACATAAAGCAGCTTTATTTTGCGAACCAGGTAACGCGTTGAATATTTGACGTTAGGCATGAAAAACCTTTATGGTTGATTTCTGTGGTGTGCATAGTGTAAGACCTTCGGTACACACACCATCAGATGATTTGACTTGTCGCTCTAACGAAGTAGGCGAGTGTCAGCAATATGTCTCGTGGTCTTATTGTGGCGTGTTGATCTTCTGCCGTTAGGTCAGACGATATAAATGCCACTTGCACGCTTAGAGTAGCAGATTGACGGTGTCCAACTTTAAACAGAACTTGATTAATTTTCACACACATGTATTAAAATAATAACAACCATAAAAATTACTTAACTTGATTCTGGATGCTATTTACAATTGACAATCTGAAGTTCCTTTGGTCTCGGTACGTTAATCTTATTCTCACATATCTCTGGTACTTGACAAAGTGTTTATACATTTCTCTTCATGGCTATGTACAGGAATATGATAATCTTATTAGGCGCAGACTGAATCTTGACTATAGACTGATACAGACTAATGCAGACTGGTACAGACTGGTGCAGACAAATGCAGACTAATGCAGACTGACTAATCGGAGGTCTGTACACTCGTTATAATACCTCGCGCGTTCAGGTATCACTGCGCAAGTGTGATCCGCGAGGAGAAAAGGTTCTACGTTAGCAGCAATCTCATTGGCTGCGTTACATATTAATACGCGGATCGGCGGAAGCAGAATTGGTCCGTCTCTAAGGCAGCGCCATCTCGTAGTGCGGAGATGGACAAGCGCTGCGCCTACGCTGTTGTGCTTCGCGGGGCGCGCTCTAGTGGGAAAGTTGTGTACGCGCTGACTACGCGGAACTATGTACACAACAATTTCTTGCTGCAATAATTTATCAATAGCCGTATGTATTGTAGAAATTTATTTTATGAGCTTCTTACATGCTACCAGTTTCGGCATTACATTGATGCCATCTTCAGGCCTCACACGTCATAGTCGTAAAATCGCTATACATGGAAGGAGCCATACAACTGCATCCGTTAATCAAATTGTTATGCAACAGCTCTTGGTGCCCACGCGACGTGTGGGGCCTGAAGATGGCATCAATGTAATGCCGAGTCTGGTAGCACGTAAGAAGTTCATAAAATAAATTTCTACAATACATACGGCTATTGGTAAATTATTGCATCAAGAAATAAATGCCAGCCATTGTCCCACAGTTCATAATGGATCAACGAAGACTTTATGGTTGAAGTCGCAAAACCCTAGCTATTTTCAAAGTCTATTGGAAGTTGCCACGCCTCTTATTCTCTTTGCTGTTCCTTATCTATATAAACGATTTGGGAGACAATCTGAGCAGCCGTCTTCAGTTGCTTGCAGACGACGCTGTCGTTTATTGACTAATAAAGACATCAGAAGATCAAAACAAACTCCAAAACGATTTAGAAAAAATATCTGAATGGTGCGAAAAGTGGCAGTTGACGCTGAATAACGAAAAGTGTGAGGTCATCCACATGAGTGCTAAAAGGAACTCGCTAAACTTCGGTTACACGATAAATCAGTCTAATCTAAAAGCCGTAAATTCAAGTAAATTCCTAGGAATTACAATTACGAACAACTTAAATTGGAAGGAACACATAGAAAATGTTGTGGGGAAGGCTAACCAGAGACTGCGTTTTATTGGCAGGACACTTAGAAAATGTAACAGACCTACTAAGGAGAGCGCCTACACTATGCTTGTCCGTCCTCTTTTAGAATACTGCTGCGTGGTATGGGATCCTTACCATATAGGACTGATGGAGTACATCGAAAAAGTTCAAAGAAGGGCAAAATATGGGAGACAGTGTCACAGAAATGATACAGGATTTGGGCTGGAAATCGTTAAAAGAAAGGCGTTTTTCGTTGCGACGGAATCTTCTCACGAAATTTGAATCACCAACTTTCTCCTCCGCATGCGAAAATATTTTGTTGACACCGACCTACATAGGGAGGAACGATCACCACGATAAATTAAGGGAAATCAGAGCCCGTACGGGAAGATATATGTGTTCATTCTATCCGCGCGCTATACGAGATTAGAATAATAGAGAATTGTGAAGATGCTTCGATGAACCCTCAGGGACTTAAATGTGATTTGCAGAGTATCCATGTAGATGTAGAACTACGCGTCATACAATTATATAATTTTGCAAGTAAATTCTGTGGTATACCTGTATGTGAATACAGCCCAAATACTGTGTTAATATTAAAGAAATAATCGATTAAAACGTCTGTCCTGATGCTTAACTTTTACTACACAAACAGCGAAAATGTAGTAAGCGATAAGCTTTTCTATCCTTTCTTTATTTTGTGGGGGGTGTCAGCGAGAAAAATATTCGCATCGATTCGAAATTGTATGTAAAGCTTGTTGGAAAATGCGAAGTACTCTCATTCTCAAATACGGCATGAACATAGTCTGTGTAATATGCACGCCATGAGTTAAGTTGTTTCAGGACAATACATACATTGTCTGATATTAATACTTCGCTTACTGTGATAAAGCATTTGACGTAGGATTATACTTCTTAATAAGAAGATCATTTCAACATTTCATATTTTTACATTAGCTTAATTATTACGTGAAATACACAAAAACAAATTTTTATTGTCCCTGGAAGCTGTTAGATAGCTAACCAGTGATAGGGATCGCGTGGACGTTTTAGCCGTTTACTAGAACGGATGGTTCCTACTAGAAAACTGAATTTTGGCTAGACATCACATTCCATCACATAAAAGCGGGCATGGAAACAAGGGAGGGGGAGGGGAAGGGATGGGCAGTCAATGGGGTCGTTTCCTCCCCCCCACCCCAACCCCACCCCCCCGGCCACGGCTACAAAGGCTATTTTACTGTAGCTTTAGTCAGCGACGATGGCGATCGAGTTTAGGCTTGTTCTACGCACCTACAACACGCATGCTTCGACAGCCAATGAGCAGTGTCAGAACGCTCTGCTGGGAATGTCATAGTCACTGCGAGCATTAAACTTCACCGTAGCGGGTTATTTAGAGAATTTTTATTCCATTTGTTGCGAGTTGTTTTTGCTGACGCTGTTGGGAAGCGACAACTTCTATGTAAGCAAGGGAGAGACATAATTTGCAGGATATACGCTTTCTTCAAGCACGTGTATCGCAACTGTCGTTTGGAATCGGCGAAAATGCAATACCAGTCCCTGCCTCGACCTGCGAGAACCGCCGTCGTTCGTGAATCAGAGTATAAAAGTGTTTATATTTTTACGTGTATGAATTTCCAAATCTACACCAGCTACCTTTCGGAGATAAAAGTAGCATGGAAACAAAGCCTCGGAAACTACAAGGCTCTCTAGAAAGCTACAAGCTGTGTTTGAAACAAGGTACGAGGGTTATTCGGAATGTAAGGAACGATCGGTCGCGAAATGGAAACCACAGTGAAAATCTGATGAAGTTTTGCACGGGTGTGTTGGGCAGTGTCTCTAGTATGCTCGTCGATCGTGTTACGTCGTTCTTTTCAGTTCTGAACACACAGGGAGCACATAAAGATACCTAGAACAATAGTGTCTCCCGCCAAGTACGAGGACCTGGTGAGAAATTTCGCCTGAAGCTATGCAGCCAACATTACATAACTGACGTGCGTTTTCTTCTTCAAGACAATTCTCAGCCGCATTCTGCAGGGGTAATGAAGATGCTCCTGCATCGTTTTCAGTCGAAAATGTTTGATTACCCACAATATAGCCCATAACTGTCTCCCTGTGAGTTTCGTCTCTGCTCACGTGAACAGCTGGCTATGAAGACAACATTTTGGCACAGACAACGAGCTGTAGGCCAGCGTAGAGAATTGGTGGAAAGCACTGGCGGCTGCCTTCTATAACGATGGCATTGGAGAGTTGGTACAACGCTACGACAAACGCCTAAGTCGGATCGACGACTATGGAGATAAGTAGCTGGAAGTTGTAGCTAACTGTTGCAAATAAAACAGTTTTGATTTTCATTGTGGTTTCCATTTCGCGACCTATCGTTCCTTACTTTTCGAATAGCCCTCGTACTATTCATTATTCAGTTGCCTGCCTAAGGGCTTGCTCACGTGGATGCGTTTGTTGTCTTATTGGGGGGACATACGCTGCAAAGAACATTCCAGCGATTCACAGGCTCACCATGCCTGCTTGTCGACAATGAATCCGACACGATTCGGGAGTCCAGAGTGTAAGGTCTCTGTTATACTTTCTCGTCGTTCGTTCCGTACGGCTGCACATTTTGGAATTAATTCACTCCACGTCTGAAAGGGACCTCGTTCTCAGGTTAAAGTATCTGCAACGTTTGGTGGCCCACCAGCCTGATTGCTCACTTAGCTCGCGGTCTGCTTCGTCACAGCGGCACGCTCAGTGCATGAAGTCAAAACTGTAGCATCACTGACGTTAATGTTTATGGGGTAACGCACCGATATGAAGTGAACCCCTTTCCCGAAACACGATGCCAACAAATTGTACCTCAAAAGACGCGTTTTTGACAATACAATTATTTTATGTTCACCCCATATTCAGATGTATACCTTTATTTACGCGTCGTGAACGTTATTTCTTTACTTACGACCTTTTGTAATAGCTGTCTTAAAAACTTCCGTTGCAGATTTCTGTAGCGCCTCGCTCTCTCTCTCATTCCGTACCAATGACGGTCCGGATCCAGCCCACGGGCCGCCGGTTGCCCACCCGTGGGTAAGAGCAGAGCTCGCCAAACTCAAGTGGTCGTGCGGCTGCGCTTCCATGCGAACTAGCTCCGCAGATGATGAAAATAAATGGTTCAAATGGCTCTGAGCACTATGGGACTTAACTTCTTAGGTCATCAGTCCCCTAGAACGTAGAACTACCTAAACCTAACTAACCTAAGGACATCACACACATCCATGCCCGAGGCAGGAGTCCAACCTGCGACCGTAGCGGTCGCGCGGTTCCAGACTGTAGCGCCTAGACTGCAAGGCCACTTTGGTCGGCTGATGAAAAGACTGAAGAAATGTATGATGAGGTAAAATAAATCATTCAGATTTTTAAAGGAGACGAAAATTTAACTGATGGGGACTTGATTTCGATAGTAGGAAAAGGAAGAGAAGGAAAAATAGTAGGTGAATATGGAGTGGGGGAATGGAATGAAAGAGGTGGCCACCTGGTTGAGTTCTGTACAGAGCATAATTTAAACATCGCATAAAACTTCGTCGTGTACGTGTAAGAGACCTGGAGACACGGGAGGGTTTCAGGTTGATTATATAACGGTTAGATAGAGATTTAGGAACCAGATTTTAATTTGTAAGACGTTTCCAGGGGCAGATGTGGACTCTGACCACAGTTTATTGGATACGAACTGTAGACTAAAACTGAAGAAATTGGAAGAAAAGATATGGAATTAAGGAGATGGGAACTAGATAAGTTGAAAGAACAAGAACTTCAGAGGGAGTATCAAGCAACGGTTGACTAGAACAGGGGAAAGGAATACGGTAGACGAATGGCTAGCTTCAAGAGATGAAATAGTGAAGGCAGCTGAGGATCAAATAGTTAAAAAGGCAAGGGCTAGCAGGAATCCTTGGGTAACACAAGAGATATTGAATTTAAATGATGAAAGGAGAAAATTTAAAAATACAGCGAATGAAGCTGTCGAAAGGAAATAAAAACGTCTAAAAATGAGATTGATAGGAAGTGCAAAATTGCTAAGCAGGAATGGCTAGAGGACAAATGTATGGATTTAGAAGCATATTTTACTAGGGAAATGATAGATACCGCCAACAGGAAAATTAAAGAGGCCTTTGGCGAAAACAGAAGCAGCAGTATGAGTATCAAGAGCTCAGGTGGTAAACCAGTCCTAAGCAAAGAAGGGAAGGCTGAAAGATGGAAGTATGCAAAGGGTCTGTACAAGGGAGATGAACTTGAAAGAAATGTTATAGGAAAGGAAATGGGTGAAGATGAGATGGGAGATATGAAACTGCGAGAAGAATTTCACAAAGCTCAGAAAGATCTAAATCAAAACAAGGCCCCGGGAGTAGACGAGATTCACTCAGAACTACTGACAGCTTTGGGAGAGCCAGCCAAGACAAAATTCCATTTTGTGTGGAAGATGTATGAGACAGGCGAAATAATCTCAGACTTCAAGAAGAATATAATATAATAATTCCAAGCCGGCCGCGGTGGCCATGCGGTTCTAGGCGCTGTAACCCGGAACCGCGCGACTGCTACGGTCGCAGGTTCGAATCCTGCCTCGGGCATGGATGTGTGTGATGTCCTTAGGTTAGTTAGGTTTAAGTAGTTCTAAGTTCTAGGGGACTGATGACCTCAGATGTTAAGTTCCATAGTGCTCAGAGCCATTTGAACCAATAATTCCAATTTCAAAGAAAGCTGGCGCTGACAGGTGTAAGAATTACCGAACTATCAGTTTAATAAGTGACGTCTGCGAAATACTAACACGAATTCCTTAGAGAAGAACCGAGAAACTAGTAGAAGCTGACCTTGAGCAAGATCAGTTCGGATTCCGGAGAATGTAGGAACACGCTTGGGAATATTGACCCTACGACATATCTTAGGACGTACGTTAAGAAAAGGCAAACCTACACATATAGCATTTGTAGACTTAGAGAAAGCTTTTGACAATGTTAACTGGAATACACTATTTGCAATTCTGAAGGTAGGAGGGGTAAAACACAGGGAGCGGAAGGCTATTTAAACTTGTACAGAAACGAGACAGCAGTAATAAGCATCGAGGGGCATGAAAGAGAAACAGTGGTTGAGGAGGGAGTGATACACGGTTGTAGCCTATCCTCGATGTCATTCAATCTGTACAGTGAACAGGCAGTAAAGGAAACCAAAGAAGAATTTGGTGTAGGAATTAAAATCCATGGAGAAGAAATAAAAACTTTGAGGTTTGCCGATGACATTGTAATTCTGTCAGAGACAGCAAAGGACTTGGAAGAGCAGCTGAACGAAATAGAGAGTGTTTTGAATGGAGGATATAGGATGAACATCAACAAAAGCAAAACAGGGATAATGGAATGTAGTAGAATTAAATCAGATAATGCTAAGGGAATCAGATTAGGAAAAGAGAGAAAGTAGCAGATGAGTGTTGCTATGTGGGCAGCAAAATAACTGTGATGTCCGAAGTAGAGAGCATATAAGTGTAGACTGCAATGGCATCAAGGGATCACCAACTTAATATTTGAGGGCAGTGTGGGAGGCAAAACTCGTAGAGGGAGACCAATAGATGGATACAGTAAGCAGATTCAGGAAGATGTCGGCTGCAGTGGTTATTCGGAGATGAAGTGTCTCGCACAGGATAGAGCAACATGGAGAGCTGCATCAAACCAGTCTTCGGACTGAAGACCAGAATAACAATATGCTTCCAGCAACTACCTAACAGCAGAATCAAAAAATATTAACTAATGTTACCAGCTTCTTAAGCGTATGTTTTTCTTGCTCAGTGACAAAAAAATACAGACAGTAATTCTGTATATTAAGAATTACTCAATTTTAATTGACGTTCGTGAATTTGGCGGTGAGCAGTCAATTTTCCCGCTTACATCAGAGGCAGAGTCGTATGTAGCGCAGCCACTGCAGGATTAATGCAAGTGATACGGGGGATATATTATTGTTTGTCTTCCAGTGCCGACAATTCACGAGCGTGCGGAACCAGCACCAATCAGCTGCTCAGCTGCTATGGTACAAATGTCAAACGGAAGTAACGTGGATTCTTGAATGCGCATTATAGAGACGGTCATGTTTAAATGTGGTTCATGTATGTAGCAAGTAATATGAAATAAAATTAAGGCAGTTGTAATAAAATGCAATCAGTAAAAGAGAAATGACATTCAAAAAATTTGGTAAACGACTGCAATCGTATCAGAAATTGCAGTTCTTGTTATTGGTTAGTATATAGAGCTTACCTATCAGTTAACAATAAGATTGGTAGTAGAAGGTTTGGTAAAATGATTAGGGGGGAAAAGTGGCCTTTGCGTAGTTTTTGCCCTGAAAAGTGCTGCTCCTGCCGAGGAGAGGTCACACTAGTTCTGATATGCACCGCCACCCGTTATCAGTGAGATTCACAGAGGAAGCTTATTCCGTTATTTTTTAGTAAAACGTTTTTTTGATTTTTGGGTTATCTAATATAAGGTAAGTCATTCATATTATTCCTGTTACCTTATTTGGATGGAGAATAGTCACTTTTCACCATATCAATGTCTAAGCAATGTCTTTTGGCCTAAAAATATAGTCCCTTGTTATTTCTTTCAGTCTGATAGTTTCTGTATGGATCACTAACGCCGATATGGCGTCCGATCGTGAAAAGTGGTCACAGCACTTGTTGTGGAAAGTGGCCAAGGCGTTTATCCCAATAAGAGTTCGTTACTTCCGAAAAATATGTATGATGCAACAGATGAAAGTGACCTCTAAACCCTTTTACACATAAAGATATCATCCACCATTCTGTCCCTCTGTAACAATTTTCAACATATAAAGTCATATTGTTTCAAACCGTCTCTGTTCTGTTGTATTTTGCCTAATACAAAAGCCCAATCGAAAGCAGTGTGGCTCAGCTGTCTCCTATTCTTTTAGACAGTAGGCCGTGAAAAAGCCTAGAAAATACAAGGGTAATCCCAAAAGTAAGGTCTCCAATTTTTTTATAAGTACATAGACTTGTTTATTTCTACAATGGTTTACATCAGTTTACAGCTTGAACATTTAGCTGTTTTTCGACATAATCACCGTTTCTGTCGATGCATTTTTGTAGACGCTGTGGCAGTTTTTGTATGCCCATGTCATACCACCTCGCCGCCATGCTGTTCAGAAAGTTACGAATCTCTTCTTTCACCTTGTCGTCGGAGCTGAATTGCTTTCCGGCCGTATGTTCTTATAACTTAGGGGACAGGTGATAGTCACTGGGCGCCAAGTCGGGACTATAGGGTGGGTGGGTGATTATGTTCCACTAAAACTGTTGCAGGAGAGCAACGGTTTGCCGAGCGATGTGTGGGCGAGCGTTGTCATGGAGAATGTGTACGCCCTTGCTCAACATTCCTCTTCTCCGGTTCTGAATTGCCCGTTTGAGTTTTTTCAGAGTCTCACAGTACCTGTCAGCGTTAATTGTGGTCCCAGTTCCTCTGATGACGTACGCAGCTCCCGTCTGGGGATATGCAGCTCCCACACGACTGCGCCGCCTGCAGATCATACAGAACAAGGTGCTACGAATCATCAGCAATGCTCCACGCTACACACGCACCGTGGATCTTCACCATGAATACCGCCTTGATACCCTCAAGGAAGTATTCAAGAAACACGCCACACGACTATACAGGAACTCGAGACACTCGAACAATCCTTTCATCCTCACTCTGGGAAACTACGTTCACAACCACAGGTGGAAACACAAGCGGCCAAAGACACTGCTAGCTAGGGCATAACCACCTATGGTAAACTAACATACGCAAACAGCGACAAACGCCGGTAAGCCCCTGCATATCAGCAACACTGACTGGCAACTACCAGCTGCTATTAGTGCCGACCAACAGGCCACAGCAGGGACACCGACGAGCTCGCCCACAGACGCACGAACAATCTCCCAACACTCCCTCACACTGTGCCTCCGGTATATGACCTATCGGACACAAGACCGATAACAAACCTAACTGTTGCAGGTTGCAGGACGCTGAACGAGGACTCTGTACCAGCACCCAGCGCCAGCCGCCGAGCAGCACAAACGCACAACGTCAAGGTATCGACATGCATGATACCCACTACTAACAAAGCCTAACCTAGCACAACCTATCGCAGGCAGCAAGACAAACGCTACTGCTCTTGCCGCCCGACCTAACTTTCGCAGAGGTTTTCTTTCCCTTGGCTCTTGCTTTGGCACTTTTTTTCCTCTGCCTTTCAAACCGCTACCCTTCGTCAGATTTCGACCAATCTATCTCCAGATGAGCGCGTATTAATGGTTAATCCAAACCAGACGTACGCAAACATCGCAGTACCCACAGCCTGCGACACCTCACTTTAGTGAATACTAACCCTTTTGCAGAGATGGCAGTAGACCTTTTGTGTTGGCCATCATGCCGGTGTGGGCGTGGAGGGGCTCCACCTCTTATTAAAAAAAAAAGGTCCCAGTGGGCATAAAATCGACCAACAATACCCCTTTCCGATCTCAAAAAACCGTTATCATGACTTTACCGGCAGACTGTGTTTGAAATTCCGCGGCTTTGGCGAAGAAGGATGCCGCCACTGGCGTGACTGTTGCTTGGTCTCAGGTGTAAAGTGATATGCCCAGGTTTCGTCACCCGTGACAATTGAGTCCAGAAAGTTGTCCTGTTCGGCTGGAAGGCAGTGAAGAAATGCGCGGGAAGCATCAACTCGATTCCGCATGTGGGCCTCAGTCAGCATGCGTGGCACCCATCTTGCGCACACCTTCCGGTAGTTCAATGTTTCCGTTAAAATTCTGTGAGCGGTGCTTCGGGAAACCTCAGCAACCAACGTGCAGAGATCATCGAGGGTGATCCGCCGATCTTCACGCATGCTTTGCTCAACCTTCAACACTGTCTCCTCAGAAATTGACGGTCCTTTGTTCGTCGTGAATTATGGTCCGACCAGCCGCAAACTCTCTACACCACTTACGAACATTTTTGACATCCATGCAGGACTCACCATACACTTCCGTCAATTGGCGATGGATTTCAATCGGCGCAGTGCCCTTTGCGTTCAAAAACCGAATAATAGCGAGCAGTTCGCACTAGGCGGTAACATCCAACGGGAGCTCCATTCTCAACGGCTGCCAAGCCAAGACTGAGCGCCTCAGCGCGGCGTGCGCATGTTCACACACAGCGTGTGAAGCTGTCTTCATAACAGTGTGACCAACTGCCACACAAACAGACTTCTGTACTTATACAAAATAGGAGACCTTACTTTTGGGATTACCCTCGTATGTACGGAAATCAGAGAAACAAGCATGGGATCCTGTTGCGAAGTCATTGGACATACTAACCTCTTAGGTACGGAAAATTAGTCACCTTGTACGCCTAGAGAAGAATGCATGTAATTCCTAAATATTTTATTTCCTTTCGTTAAAGAATATTTGGTGTGATACCTTATAAATTACGCAGATTCATAATGTGTTTTAATAACAACAGTTTTGTGAAAATCCAATATCCCTTTGAGATGACACTTTACTTTCCCCCTCTCAGTCCAACCTCTTCCATACGCCCACAACTATGCGTTTCACCCTACTATGAGAGCATTGGCTCTTGAACAAAAAAGTTTGGCCATCACTGGGATAGAGGATCGGCACCAGTCACAACTGGATACGGCTAACACCGACGCCGATCACCCCGTGAACCAATAGCATTTAATAAAACAGACTTTTACAGCTACTTCTATTAAAAATACATGTGCTATCACAATGACTCTATAATAATAGTGTAATCTCTGCCGTTTCATTTTAACGATGTAACCAAAGTGGGGACCCTCCCCTGTCACCTATATGAAATTACACACGACCTAGTCGCCGAGTAGTGAATTTGAAAGAGCTTTTGATTTTCAGTCATACGACGAAAAACGAATACGCACCATAGCCAGCAAGGCCAGCTACAGATTTAAACTATCTATACATCCATAGCCCTATCGGCTATCGCCCATCCCTCTTCTAGCCAAAACCAGTTGTTAACCATGCTTCAGTTCAGTTGTTGTTTTGTTAAGCAGTTCAGTTTTTACTTGCAGTTGAATGTAATGTAAGTGCTACAGTTTGTTGTTGGTGTGTGCTTTTGCGATAGTTTCTAATCATGGATAAGTCTGTAAAAGAAAGAAGAGGAAAACCGATTTTGATTCGTCCGCCAGCATTATCGTAAGCTAAAGGTATCTACGCTCTGCTATAATAGCCTAATTCCCTATGTATAGCAGTTTAATGTTACCACTGGATTCGTTATTTGGAGGCTGGTAGAACTTTGGGGTTGGAATATTTTAGTATTTCACAAGAAAGCATAGCGGTAAATATCATTATAAAAAATATTAAATTAAAACCAGTGCATAAAAATACACTTGGATTTGTCTGAGTGGCCCAAAAATCGCGTTTATCAACAAAACTATCGCCCAAACGGTGGGGGCTGCATTTCTTAAAAAAAAAAATTGTTTAATGCCCTATCCTTAGTAACCCAAAAGGCAAAAATTGTCCTATCTGCTCACCAGGACACTTCTCAATTATGAAACCAGCTCCAATACGGAACGTTGGGGAGGGGTTTGTGGAGAGCGGAAAAAGGTATGTGATGACAGCACATTCTATAGTTCGTTTATAAAATATTTTTTCAGCGGACTGTTTGAATTCGACCGAACTAACTGCGTTCTGCCTCCCTCCGTCCCTCTTTGGTCCTAAATCTATTTATGCTTTTCTAATATTATAAGAACTAAAGCTAACAATTCACTGTACAATTAAATCTTAAAATATGCTTGCATTCTGGCACTATTAAATGACTAAACATGCACAATTAAAGGAAAAACATGCAATGTCAGAATTCAGTCTTTTGTGATGATGCATCTTATTTTATTTTAAACGATGTAAAACAACCATTATTTCAAAATTTTCCACTGACTTGGCGTAGCTCTGCGTCTTGAGCCTCTGAGATAGCAATCCCTGGATGCGGGAGGCGACGTGATTTGAATCCACCCGCCGGAAATTTTGAAAATGGTTTTCTATGGTTTCCCATTTTCAGTTTAGGCAAATTCCTGAGTTAGTCCCTTACTATAGGCCACAACCAGTTCGTTCCGAATACCTTTCTTTCCTGACAGATCGCAATCCCCTCTCCCTAAATAAAAAAAAGCTGCATCGAAGGCGAGCTGAGCATCTCTTTGGAGACTCCCGGCACTAAGAACCGAATGATAAAAAAATAATAACCGAAATTCTCCTAATTTAGGCTCATGAATTTGTTTACCGCGACAGTCTTTAATACAGAAAACTATCTTTCTTACATTGGAAGAAGTGACAGATTTATACTTAAATGAGGAAATTTGAAAAGGTGTAAGGTTGAATAATTCCATATCCTTTGCATTTTCGGCACCAAAAATTGTTCTAGCTTTTCTGTCGAACAGAGATCTCTTTGTTACTTCTGAAATTTTCCGGCGTATTGCTTTGGGGTTTGCAGCCGGATCCCATCAAATTTATGGGATCCGGCTGCAAACCCGAAAATTACTGGAAGAGATCTCTTTATCTGGAAAGTCCTGTCAGTAGTAATCACGGTGTCCCAAAAAATTAGTGCTCGTCCACCGCTGATCGCTTCCTCAGCTTAAATCAGACTGAAAGAAGAAGAGTGTAAAATGACTTGGGAGGGTGGAGGGAGACGGGAACATGACTGCCTCTCAGCGGTTTGCCAAAACACAGCACCCTTAAGTAACGAGATATCATCTCCTTCGATGAAAATTCCGAGTTCACTGTAGAATAAAATGGTTTATCGTTCTTTATGGAAATTTTCAGAATAAACAAAAAAAGCAGTAATCTTTTTAAGGTACTAGTTAATAAATATGACCCACCCTTTGACAAAATCCCGACTAAATCCTTGATTTTCGGACCCACCCTTTGACAAAATCCCGACTAAATCCTTGATTTTATTATACCCGACAAAGAATGATAAAATTACAATGAAATGAAAACCCTTAGCTGCTTATAGGCGTTGACATACGTCAACGGGGACAGATGAAAATGTGTGCCCCGACCGGGACTCGAACCTGGGATCTCCTGCTTACATGGCACACGCTCTATCCATCTTTTTTTTCATTTTGTTCGTTGTTGATCGTTGTGTTTGGTCGTTGCGGACGTCACATAACATCCGTTCAAGTTCGTTGTTGATCCTGTCGCTCAGTTTTTTATTACAGAGGCCAACCAGCTCTCTGACCGAACACGCTGAGCTACCGTGCCGGCATCCATCTGAGCCACCGAGGACACAGACGATAGTGCGACTGTAGGGATTTGTCTCTGGCACGCCTCCCGTGAAACCCACATTCTGAACGTAATGTTCCACACTATATTCGTAGTGCCCCTGCCCGTTATACTCATTACTCGCGGCGCGTTGCCGATTCCCGTAAGAGTTCGGGCACTGTTTGTGCATCCGCACAGAAGAAGAAGATGGTCAAGTGGCCGGTGAGCCGAACATGTCCGAAATAACAGATACCATCTTAGTATACAGGGTGAGTCACCTAACGTTACCGCTGGATATATTTCGTAAACCACATCAAATACTGACGAACCGATTCCACAGACCGAACGTGAGGAGAGGGGCTAGTGTAATTGTTTAATACAAACCATACAAAAATGCACGGAAGTATGTTTTTTAACACAAACCTACGTGTTTTTAAATGGAACCACGTTAGTTTTGTTAGCATATCTGAACATATAAACAAATACGTAATCAGTGCCGTTTGTTGCATTGTAAAATGTTAATTACATCCGGAGATATTGTAACCTAAAGTTGACGCTTGAGTACCACTCCTCCGCTGTTCGATCGTGTGTATCGGAGAGCACCGAGTTACGTAGGGATCCAAAGGGAACGGTGATGGACCTTAGGTACAGAAGAGACTGGAACAGCACATTACGTCCACATGCTAACACATTTTTATTGGTCTTTTTCACTGACGCACAAGTACATTACCATGAGGGGTGATGTACACGTACACACGTAGTTTCCGTTTTCATTTACAGAATGATCTGCCAACGTTGCTCGAAAATGTCCCACTGGGAAGGCGTCGACGTATGTGCACCTGCACATTCCGCAATTAACACTAGGCTGAAACTTGACAGGATGTTCTACGGGCGTTTCATAGGACGTGGAGGATGCATAAATTGGCCAGCCCGTTCTCCTGATCTTACACCTCTGGACTTCTTTCTGTGGGGTACGTTAAAGGAGAACGTGTACCGTGATGTGCCTACAACCCCAGAGGATATGAAACAACGTATTGTGGCAGCCTGCTGCGACATTACACCAGATGTACTGCGGCGTGTACGACATTCATTACGCCAGAGATTGCAATTGTGTGCAGCAAATGATGGCCACCACATTGAACATCTATTGGCCTGACATGTCGGGAAACACTCTATTCCACTTCGTAATTGAAAACGGAAACCACGTGTGTACGTGTACCTCATCCCTCATGGTAATGCACATGTACGTCAGTGAAAAAGACCAATAAAAAGGTGTTAGCATGTGGACGTAATGTGCTGCTCCAGTCTCTTCTGTACCTAAGGTCCATCACCGTTCCCTTTGAATCCCTACGTAATTCGGTGCTCTCCGATACACACGATCGAACAGCGGAGGAGTGGTACTCAAGCGTCAACTTTAGGTTACAATATCTCCGGATGTAATTAACATTTTACAATGCAACAAACGGCACTGATTACGTATTTGTTTATATGTTCAGATGTGCTAACAAAACTAACGTGGTTCGATTTTTAAAAAACGTAGGTTTGTGTTCAAAAACGTACTTCCGTGCATTTTTGTATGGTTTGTATTAAACAATTACACTAGCCCTTCTCCTCACGTTCGGTCTGTGGAATCGGTTCGTCAGTATTTGATGTGGTTTACGAAATACAGGGTGATTCAAAAAGTATATCACAACTTTAGGAATTTAAAACTCTGCAACGACAAAAGGCAGAGCTAAGCACTATCTGTCGGCGAATTAAGGGAGCTATAAAGTTTTATTTAGTTGTACATTTGTTCGCTTGAGGCGCTGTTGACTAGGCGTCAGCGTCAGTTGATGCTAAGATGGCGACCGCTCGACAGAAAGCTTTTTGTGTTATTGAGTACGGCAGAAGTAAATCGACGGCAGTTGTTCAGCGTGCATTTCGAACGAAGTATGGTGTTAAACCTCCTGATAGGTGGTGTATTAAACGTTGTTATAAACAGTTTACAGAGAATGGGTGTTTGTGCAAAGGGAAAAGTTCTGGACGGCCGAGAACGAGTGATGAAAATGTAGCACGCATCCAGCAAGCATTTGTTCGCAGCCCAGGAAAATCGACTCGCAGAGTTAGCAGAGAGCTGCAAATTCCACAATCAACTGTATGGAGAGTCCTATGAAAAAGGTTAGTTATGAAACCTGAACTACCCGAGGCGATGGATCGGCCGCCAGGCAGCCCGTGACAGAGCACTTCATCACTGGCCTCCAAGAAGCCGTGATCTTACCCCCTGCGATTTTTTCTTATGGGGGTATGTTAAGGATATGGTGTTTCGGCCACCTCTCCCAGCCACCATTGATGATTTGAAACGAGAAATAACAGCAGCTATCCAAACTGTTACGCCTGATATGCTACAGAGAGTGTGGAACGAGTTGGAGTATCGGGTTGATATTGCTCGAGTGTCTGGAGGGGGCCATATTGAACATCTCTGAACTTGTTTTTGAGTGAAAAAAAACCTTTTTAAATACTCTTTGTAATGATGTAGAACAGAAGGTTATACACTCCTGGAAATGGAAAAAAGAACACATTGACACCGGTGTGTCAGACCCACCATACTTGCTCCGGACACTGCGAGAGGGCTGTACAAGCAATGATCACACGCACGGAACAGCCGACACACCAGGAACCGCGGTGTTGGCCGTCGAATGGCGCTAGCTGCGCAGCATTTGTGCACCGCCGCCGTCAGTGTCAGCCAGTTTGCCGTGGCATACGGAGCTCCATCGCAGTCTTTAACACTGGTAGCATGCCGCGACAGCGTGGACGTGAACCGTATGTGCAGTTGACGGACTTTGAGCGAGGGCGTATAGTGGGCATGCGGGAGGCCGGGTGGACGTAGCGCCGAATTGCTCAACACGTGGGGCGTGAGGTCTCCACAGTACATCGATGTTGTCGCCAGTGGTCGGCGGAAGGTGCACGTGCCCGTCGACCTGGGACCGGACCGCAGCGACGCACGGATGCACGCCAAGACCGTAGGATCCTACGCAGTGCCGTAGGGGACCGCACCGCCACTTCCCAGCAAATTAGGGACACTGTTGCTCCTGGGGTATCGGCGAGGACCATTCGCAACCGTCTCAATGAAGCTGGGCTACGGTCCCGCACACCGTTAGGTCGTCTTCCGCTCACGCCCCAACATCGTGCAGCCCGCCTCCAGTGGTGTCGCGACAGGCGTGAATGGAGGGACGAATGGAGACGTGTCGTTTTCAGCGATGAGAGTCGCTTCTGCATTGGTGCCATTGATGGTCGTATGCGTGTTTGGCGCCTTGCAGGTGAGCGCCACAATCAGGACTGCATACGACCGAGGCACACAGGGCCAACACCCGGCATCATGGTGTGGGGAGCGATCTCCTACACTGGCCGTACACCACTGGTGATCGTCGAGGGGACACTGAATAGTGCACGGTACATCCAAACCGTCATCGAACCCATCGTTCTACCATTCCTAGACCGGCAAGGGAACTTGCTGTTCCAACAGGGCAATGCACGTCCTCATGTATCCCGTGCCACCCAACGTGCTCTAGAAGGTGTAAGTCAACTACCCTGGCCAGCAAGATCGCCGGATCTGTCCCCCATTGAGCATGTTTGGGACTGGATGAAGCGTCGTCTCACGCGGTCTGCACGTCCAGCACGAACGCTGGTCCAACTGAGGCGCCAGGTGGAAATGGCATGGCAAGCCGTTGCACAGGACTACATCCAGCATCTCTACGATCGTCTCCATGCGAGAATAGCAGCCTGCATTGCTGCGAAAGGTGGATATATACTGTACTAGTGCCGACATTGTGCATGCTCTGTTGCCTGTGTCTATGTGCCTGTGGTTCTGTCAGTGTGATCATGTGATGTATCTGACCCCAGGAATGTGTCAATAAAGTTTCCCCTTCCTGGGACAATGAATTCACGGTGTTCTTATGTCAATTTCCAGGAGTGTATTATGTTTCTTTCATTAAATACACATTTTTAAAGTTGTGGTATTCTTTTTGAATCACCCTGTATATCCAGCGGTAACGTTAGGTGACTCACCCTGTATATATAAAATGATGAGCCAAAACATTATGACCAACTGCTTAATAGTTTGTTTATTCGTCTTCGGAACAAAATAAATCACTGATTCTGTGTATCACGGATACGATAGTTTGTTAGTAGGTTTGTGGAAGTATGTGGCATTAGATATCTACGCACAGGTCATGCAATTCGAGTAAATAATGGTCCGCTGATTTGCGTACGTGGAGATGGCGCCCAATTCCGAACCAGATGGGTTCCATAGGATTTTCGTCACATGAATTTGATCCCCGAGACATCAACGTTAGTTCACTATAGTGCTCCTCAAACAACTGTTAGACGGTTCTGGTTCCGAGACACAGACATTTATACTGCTGAAAGATGAGATCGCCGACGGGGAAGACATCAAGAATGAAGGGATGCAGGCGGTTGGCAGCTGTCATCGTACCTTCGCTTACCATCACAGGACCTACGCAAACGCTGTGGAATGTCTCCCACCAGTCTGCGTCCGTGGCGCGCTACACGTTTCGAGACGCCGTTCGCCTCGATGGCGGCGTTTGTAGAGACAACCAGCGACCTAGTGTAGCAAAAATCCGATTCATCAAAAAAGAGCCGACACGTTTCCATTGATCGAATCCCGATGGTCCTGTGCCCACTGCAATCGTAATTCACAATGTCGTTGGGTTAACGTGTGAAGACGTAAGGGTGGTTTGCTGCGAAGCTCCACGTTCAACAAAGTACGATGCACAATGCTCCAAAATACTTGTGCGTGCACCAGCACTGTGATCTTTCTGCAGAGATGCCACAGATCACCATCTGTTCTACTTTACAGAACAGGTAATCCTCCGAAGCCCAATTTCTGTGAAGAGTCTTGGACTCCAACCATTTAGCGCCTAATGGTAGTTTCACTGTCCTTCTACCTCTTTTCGTAGATACTCAGTAGTACAGCAGCACATGAACATTTGACCAGCTTCGGCGTTTTCGAGATACTTGTTAACAGGCTCTGCGTAATAATAGTCTGACCGTTGTCAAAGTCGCTTATCGCCCGCATCTCGTGGTCGTGCGGTAGCGTTCTCGCTTCCCACGCCCGGGTTCCCGGGTTCGATTCCCGGCGGGGTCAGGGATTTTCTCTGCCTCGTGATGGCTGGGTGTTGTGTGCTGTCCTTAGGTTAGTTAGGTTTAAGTAGTTCTAAGTTCTGGGGGACTTATGACCACAGAAGTTGAGTCCCATAGTGCTCAGAGCCATTTGAACCATTTGAACCAAAGTCGCTTATCTCAATGGATTTCCCCGTTAGCAGCCCATGTCTTCACTAGAGTGATGTTCCGTCCGTGTATGTTGCGCTTACATACTTTTGCTATCGCGTCACATGCGCACAACGCCATCAGGCGTCATCTAACGTCGCTGTGGGCAGTGGTCATAATATTTTGGCTTATCAGTGTATGTGACAAGCGCCCTAGCACGTACACGTCTTACCAACGCGGAAGCGTGCTGGAGAGATTCTACTCTGCGCAATTCAAACAATGCTACATGCAATGCTGCAGCACTGAGCATTATTACATATATCCGCCTCCGCCAATATAAACCGTCATCGCCCCTAATTTTAACATGCCACTCATGTCTGTGATTTTAATAATGGAGAAGTTAGCTCCATTTCGATCTTACTAGCAAGTAACGTCAGAATGAAGTGTCTCGATGCAGCCACTAAACTCGACAGCAGTCGACACAAGAAGAACTTTGGAAACGCCGTGTTGAATTACGTCGTATTTCGTTGTTTTTGTATTAACTTACATCTTACGACAGTTTGCAGTTTCAAGCCAACGGCCCATTGAACAGTTATCACAAACACATCACTCTAGGTATGGTTTGTTATAATTAAATGTCAGTTAAGGCAACAACGAAAGTAAAAGTCTTCAGGAGAGTCCAACATGAAATAAATTGTTGTTGAAAGTTGCATGTATTCAACGTGGTGTACTGGTTAGAGACATGGAGTTGCGGGTCGAAAGAAGTAGGTTCGCGTCTTACTGTGTTAAAATATTATTTTATACATCTTCGAGTTTGTAAAAATATTCTGGGACTTTCTTGTTAATGTAATAGAAACACAACGTTCTGTAATATTCTATGCTATTTACACATATGAGCGCTTTCTCTCAGGAGTGATTTTTCTGCTTTTTTACCTTCAGTCTGATTAAAAACAAAAGATTACATTGCTACTAGTGAAATGCAAACAAATTTGAAACAAGTATTTTTGTACGTCAAAAATACTTACATCAGGCTGTTTTTTGCGAATTTGTCGTGATTTCCAAGTGTATAGTGAGGAAGAAACCCAAGAGTAAACAAAAAACAAGCACCATCTGAACAGTATGTGCAAGGGCACAAATTAGCGTTAAACCCCCTCAGAGACTATTGCGTGAGTCCTGGGGGGCAGCGAGGGCTCAACAATCTGAGCCCTCCACCCAGGCGCGGCGAAGCTGAGGATAAAGGGCTGCTATTACCAGCCGTGACTCTGCGAAAATCCGCGGTGCCCTTGCGCAGTTTTTAGGCCCTTCCGCAGTCGCTTCCCACGGCGGTGCTACCAACTAATAAATTGGCAACGCTCTTTTCATTCGTCTCCCTTGCGCCGAAAATAATTCCATTCGTTCTGAACATATGAAATGTATGATGGATGGGCCAACGTTCCACTCCACTGGCCAAAACGAAAACATTGCAGTTACACTCGTGAAATCAACAGCGAGGCATTCCACACACACTCGTTAAGGCGAGCGAAGCCTGTGCTGATACAGCGAAAATAAAATTGCTGAAATCAGATTCAGTTAACAACTTACCAACCGAAATATTCAGTTGTTTTTTATTTATAGATAAATGTGTCTTACTCTTACCCTATTTCTCTGCTAGATATCGGTGTTCCTCATCCGAATGTTGGCAGACACAGGTGATATAAAAATACAAAAGCAAGCGCACTATTCTTACTTTCATTCCACAATGTTAAACGGAATAGTTTTTTGGATAACTCATCTGGGCAAGTTAAAGATTCCCCAGTTCAAAATCTATAATAATAATTATTTGTGGTGTGAACGCAAAAGCGTCCTGCAGAGGCCTGTTTAAAGAAGTGGGGATAATAACTACTGCTTCCCAATACATCTGTTCATTAACGAAATTTCTCATTAAAAATGTATCTCTGTTTCAAACCACCAGCTCTATTCATAGGATCATTACCAGAAATAAGGGTAATCTTCAACAAAGTTTTAACGTCACTTACGTGGATCCAGAAAGCTATTCATGATTCAGAAATATATTTTCAATAACTCACCAGCAGATATAACAAGCTTAACTACTAATAAAGTTCAGCTTTAGGAGAGCCTAAAGGATTTATTGATGGCCAACTTCTTCTAATCCACTGATGAATTTCTTAGTAGAACCAAATTACGTAGGGTAAAATACCCATTTTTTGGGTGGTTGCCTAATTCCGGATAGCCATCTCCCTAGCTTGGTGCTGCATTGCGTAGCTCGCTCCTACAACCAGGAGCGAATGTCATTCAGATACGCCATTGTGAGTTTGGCACTGGTGCTGTTAACGTTTCGCTTTCCACAGTTATTTTTTGCACTGTGGTCAACATAAAAATTTTCTACAGAGTTCAGTTGGAAGTTGTTCCTCAAGCCAGGTAAGACATACTTTCAAAGTATTTCATATGGGATAGTTGTTAGAAGAAAACATGTCGTCCACCGTTCACTTAAGGGTTAGATTGGCATAAATAGAAGTAAGGGATGGTCCATAATAGCGGTAGTATAAGGTTGTCCTATTTCGGGTACCATAAATTTGGCGTCGGTTTGTACAAACACATATTCTGAATTTTATTCCAGACACCACCTTTCCAACATTTGAGAGACAAAGACGTTGGGTCATTGACGGGACGAGCATACTGCAGAGCGGCAACAATGGAAGTGGCGGCAGATAGTTTTAAAAAAGCTGAATCTCTTCTTGTGGACCCAGATTTCTTCATACATGGAGTTTCCTTCTCAGTAATCTGCAGCAAATGAGGATAAGGCATCAGAAGTCACAGCAGAACCATTGTCGACTGCAGTTCATGAAATCAAACCCACCACCAAGAGCAGACAAAGCAGTAGTGTTGACGTTATCTCGTTTTAAAAATACTGGATAAAGGGAGAAAGGAAGCAAGCACTAAGACAACAGGGACAACACCACCTTCAACAAAATCTAGTCCAGGAGCCTCATTTGATGCAGCTGATAGATCTTCAACCTCTGGGTTTTGGAAAGTGAAGCTCTTCGTAAGATCAAACAGACAATCATGAAGCAGCAGTATACTGGTGAGAATGGCTCTGATACAAGCATTGATGAAACCATGTTGAAGGACTCATCAGGACCAGGAGTGCATTTACTACGATCAGCTGTGGTGAGCTGATACGCCTAAAGAGACCTGGATTAAGTGCACCGGATGCTGTTGCTGGTGTTATGAGCTTTGTGCAGGTACGATGACGATACTTGCAAAGTTTTTAAACGTGATTTTTGTATCAAAAAGCACGAGACTGAGCATTTTCTTGTTATGGTTGAAACGTCTGCAGAGTAACCGACAGTAATGCAGTACTCTTTAATTTTGAAACAAACGTTTGGTCCGAATAAAGGCTATGTTACTAATTCATTAGTGTTTATTTTCAACCCATAATAAAGAGAAACGAAATTAGGAGCGATGTTTTCTGCAGGTAAAAATTACACGTTGTAATTTTTTGTTCAGCTATTACGGAATGAGAAAATATTCGGAAGATTTTTTGCGAAGGTTGTATTGAAATATTCCCTAATGATAGTACTGCACATATTCCATAATTTAAAGACTTCTAATTTACTTGCAATTTTAAATTTAAAAACGGTACCCAACAAGACGGAACTTTCCCATATACATATTATCAACAAGATCAAATAAAGTATCAGTAAATCTGACTTCTGTATAAATTCACCGCAGTAATGCGATCATTGTAAATAAGTGTTACAAAATGATTTTTCCATTTGATGATGCATGGTTATAATAGCATAAGAATTAGTATATTTTTTGGCTCTGAGCACTATGGGACTTAACATCTGAGGTCATCAGTCCCCTAGAACTTGGAACTACTTAAACCTAACTAACCTAACGACATCACACACATCCATGCCCGAGACAGGATTCGAACCTGTGACCGTAGCGGTCGCGCGGTTCCAGACTGAAGCGCCTAGAACCGCTCGGCTACACCGGCTGGAAATTAGTATATGCACCTCAGTGTATTTAACGTTTACATGTTTTATGGCAAGTTATTTATTACTGGCATCTTTCAAATGAAAATATGTTTAAGATATTTTTGATTTATTCCACGGCCACGAGAAGCATTTCACTTGGGATCTCTGGCAGGTACATTGGCATGTTTGTTTCTCTTTGTAAATATTTATGATGTATTCTTGTTTTTCTAACATGTTGTAGATCCTGGAGGATCTCCTTGCTATGAATCTAGTGGAACAACATTTACATATAATCTAAACAGATAAGACACCTTGCTAGAAAAGTAAGGACGTCCTTACCTGCTTTCTGCGTGCTAATGACAGGTTCTCAGCTCATAAGACATTTTCTCTCGTGCCACGTCACTGTGCACTGAGTATGTAAGACTATGCCCTACCGCAAACACTTTTACACCGTACCATTACTCCTTCACTTTTTAATTATGTTACAGCTATGAGGCCCTTTGTAATTGGTACAAAGAGCTACTTACGAGAGACTGGTGAGACAAATACTGTTTTACGTCAAGATTGGAGCAAATAATCGCCTTAGATCCTTATGAGGGCCAGGGCTCTTTTAGATGTAATGAATATAGAAAAGATATTACGTCTACTGTTGTTTTCATATCATTTTTAACATTTCCACAATTGTATTCCAGTATACAATGATGGGTCTAAGCAGGAGGATTCACATTGCTACTGACTGGTTCTCCGTAGTTGTGTCCTGAAGATTTCTCCATAAAGCGGATTTATTGTCTATGAACAGAGCTGTATGCGGTCCTGCAGTCTCTGGAGCTGATGGGATGTGAGAGAGGGAAGAATTTCCTGACCTGCTTCGATTCCCTCATTGTCTTTCAGACCATTTCGCAGATGCATGCAGCGGCTAGTGCATAATCTGATGCAGGACTCCGGGGTGCATTTCCAGAACCAGGGAAAGGAAGCGGTATTCTGCGAGGTACCAGGGCATGTCGATATCCAGGGAAAAGGAGATATTGCAGCCTAAGAAGCTTGTCAGCAACATACTGTAGATACACTTTCACGGGCCATTTCCTCACTGCTGAGCCAGAAATTCATAGGTTTTTGGGAGACAGACTGGCTAGAAGTGTGGGAAAATAAGCTGCGGTCTGAGAAACCAACCGTTCCGCATTCACGACCTTCCTTCGGGTCACAGAACTAATGTTGATCTAACCCATGGCTTTTTGCTCCAGCGTTAGGACCCACCAGTTTCTGGAGTTTGCGGTACATCAGACAGACGTTTTAGGAAAACTTTTGTTCATTTATTCTTCCATTTTTAACACTTTTAATCATTTTAATCACATTCGTTATCCCAGACTTCAATATGAGCGCTAAAGACCTTGAAGTCGTGTGATCAAATAATTTGATACATCAGATATTAACAGAGAGTGTTTTGCACACTACTGGCCATTAAAATTTCTACACCAAGAAGAACTGCAGATGATAAACGGGTATTCATTGGACAAATATATTATACTAGAAATGACATGTGATTACATTTTTACGCAATTTGGGTGCATAGATTCTGAGGAATCAGTACCCAGGACAACCAACTCTGCCCATAATAAGGACCTTGATACGCCTGGGCATTGAGTCAAACAGAGCTTGGATGGCGTGTACAGGTACAGCTGCCCATGCAGCTTCAACACGATACCACAATTCATCAAGAGTAGTGAATGGCGTATTGTGACGAGCCAGTTGCTCGGCCACCATTGACCAGACGTTTTCAATTGGTGTGAGATCTGGAGAATGTGCTGGCCAGGGCAGCAGTCGAACATTTTCTATATCCAGAAAAGCCCGTACAGGACCTGCAACATGCGGTCGTGCATTATCCTGCTGAAATGTAGGGTTTCGCAGGAATCGAAAGAAGGGTAGAGCCGGGCCGGCCGGTGTGGCCGTGCGGTTAAAGGCGCTTCAGTCTGGAACCGCGTGACCGCTACGGTCGCAGGTTCGAATCCTGCCTCGGGCATGGATGTGGGTGATGTCCTTAGGTTAGTTTGGATTAAGTAGATCTAAGTTCTAGGGGACTGATGACCACAGATGTTAAGTCCCATAGTGCTCAGGGCCATTTGAACCATTTTGAAGGGTAGAGCCACGGGTCGTAACACATCTGAAATGTAGCGTCCACTGTTCAAACTGCCGTCAATGCGAACAAGAGGTGACCGAGACGTGTAACCAATGGCACCCCATACCATCACGCCGGGTGATACGTCAGTATGGCGATGATGAATACACGCTTCCAATGTGCGTTCACAGCGATGTCGCCCAACATGGATGCGGCCATCATGATGCTGTAAACAGAACCTGGATTCATCCGAAAAAATGACGTTTTGCCATTCGTGAATCCAGGTTCGTCGTTGAGTACACCATCGCAGGCGCTCCTGTCTGTGATGCAGCGTCAAAGGTAACCGCAGCCATGGTCTCCGAGATGATAGTCCATGCTGCTGCAAACGTCGTCGAACTGTTCGTGCAGATGGTTGTTGTCTTGTTGAAGTAGAGAGGACATAAAATATAGATTGGCAATGGGAAGGAAAGCGTTCCTGAAGAAGAGAAATTTGTTAACATCGAGTATAGATTTAAGTGTCAGGAAGTCGTTTCTGAAAGTATTTGTATAGAGTGTGGCCATATGTGGAAGGAAACGTGGACGATAAATAGTTTGGACAAGAAGAGAATAGAAGCTTTCGATATGTGGCGCTACAGAAGAATGCTGAAGATTAGATGGGTAGATCACATAACTAATGAGAAGGTATTGAATAGAATTGGGGTGAAGAGGAGTTTGTGGCACACCTTGACTAGAAGAAGGGATCGGTTGGTAGGACATGTTCTGAGGCATCAGGGGATCACAAATTTAGCATTGGAGGGCAGCGTGGAGGGTAAAAATCGTAGGGGGAGACCAAGAGATGAATACACTAAGCAGATTCAGAAGGATGTACTGGGAGATGAAGAAGCTTGCACAGGATAGAGTAGCATGGAGAGCTGCATCAAACCAATCTCTAGACTGAAGACCACCACAACAACAACAACAACAGTCTGCTGTTGGGTCCTCCTTACTCTATTCGTCATTGGGTATTTTGCTGCCTAGGTAGTACAATTCCTTAACTTCATCTATTTCGCGACCATCAATTCTGATGTTAAATTTCTCGTAGTTCTCGTTTCTGCTACTACATTACTTTAGTCATTCTTCGGTTTACTAGCAATCAATATTCTGCACTCAGTAGTGTTCACTCCATTCAGGAGATCATGTAATTCTCCTTCACTTTCACAAAGGATAGCAATGTCATCAGCTAATCGTATCATTGATATCCTTTCACCTTGAATTTTAATTCCACTACTGAACCTTTCTTTTATTTCCATAATTGCTTCTTTGATGTACAGATTGAACAAGAGGGCCACAAAACTACTTTCCTGTCTTACACCCTTTTTAATCCGAGCACTTCGTTGTTGATAGTCCACTCTTATTATTTCCTCCTCCTATTTTTCTCAGAATTTCGAACATCTTGCACTAAGTTTCATTGTCGAGCGCTTTTTCCAGGTCGACAAATCCTATGAACGTGTCTGGATTTTTCTTTAGTCTTGCTTCCATTATCAACCGCAACGTCAGAATTGCCTCTCTGGTGCCTTTACCTGTCCTAAAGCCATACTGATCGTCGTCTAACACACACTCAATTTTCTTTTCCATTCTTCTGTATATTATTCTTGCAAGTAACTTTGATGCATGAGCTGTTAACCTGATTGTGCGATAATTCTGGCACTTGCCAGCTCTTGCCGTTTTCGGAATCGTGTGGATGATATTTTTCCGAGTCAGATAGTATGTCGTCAGGCTCATACTGTCTACACACCAACGTGAATAGTCATTTTGTTGGCACTCCCTTCAATGATTTTAGAAATTCTGATGGAATGTTGTCTACCCCTTCTGCCTCATTTGATCTTAAGCCTTCCGAAGCTCTCTTAAATTTTCTTTCTAATACTGGATCCCCTATCGCTTCTAAATTGACTCCTGTTTCTTTTTTGTATCAGATCAGACAAATCTTCCCCCTCATACAGGCTTTCAGTGTACTCCTTCCATCTAGCCGCTCTCTCCTCTGCATTTAACAGTGGGATTCCCGTTGCACTCCTAATGTTACCACCCTTGCTTTTAATTTCACCGCAGGTTGTTTTGACTCTCCTATAAAGATAGCAAAATTAAATTAATTTCACAATTGCAACCACAGATTCGAGCTGCCCGCAAATTTTCGTTGTTAATAATCTGAGATCGATAGGATTATTAATAAACAAGTCATGAAACTAAATCACTCATTTTATGCCGTTAGATTAATTTTCCCCAGCCAGTTACTATGACCGAGAGACTGCCTACATGGAGGACTGAAACGGAGGAGGTAGAGTAATTTTCACATCCTCCATATGTTTAATGTAGAAAATGCTCAAGTTGGAGAGTTTCCTTTACAATTCTTAGCAGTTACATTTGAATGTTTGCTGAAGTCACGCGGTGGCGCAGGAATACAAGTTCACCGTAGTTCGGAGAATTCGCGCTCAGGCAGGTGTACCAACCTGTGAGTCCAAGAGGTCCGCCAGGACGAAGGCGCATCTACGGTTCGTTCCCTTCTCCCCTGTCACGTTGGCTTCGGGTACCTACTCGTTAACTGCGGACGCACGAACAAATGGTTCAAATCGCTCTAACAAGGGAACCTCCCCATCGCACCCCCCTCAGATTTAGTTATAAGTTGGCACATTGGATAGATCTTGAAAAACTGAACACAGATCAATCGAGAAAACAGGAAGAAGTTCTGTGGAACTATGAAAAAAATAAGCAAAATATACAAACTGAGTAGCCCATATGCAAGATATGCAACATCAAGGCAAGTCCGAGCTCAGGAGCGCCATGGTCCCGTGGTTAGCGTGAGCAGCTGTGAAATGTGAGGTCTTTGATTCAAGTCTTCCCTCGACTAAAAATTTTACTTTTTTTATTTTCGCAAAGTTATGATCTATCCGTTCGTTCATTGACGTCTCTGTTCACTGTAATAAGTTTAGTGTCTGTGTTTTGCGACCGCACCGCAAAACCGTGCGATTAGTAGACGAAAGGACGTGCCTCTCCAATGGGAACCGAAAACATTTGATAGGTCTTGAAAAACTGATCACAGATCAATCGAGAAAACAGGAAGAAGTTCTGTGGAACTATGAAAAAAATAAGCAAAATATACAAACTGAGTAGCCCATATGCAAGATATGCAACATCAAGGCAAGTCCGAGCTCAGGAGCGCCATGGTCCCGTGGTTAGCGTGAGCAGCTGTGAAATGTGAGGTGCTTGATTCAAGTCTTCCCTCGACTAGAAATTTTACTTTTTTTATTTTCGCAAAGTTATGATCTGTCCGTTCGTTCATTGACGTCTCTGTTCACTGTAATAAGTTTAGTGTCTGTGTTTTGCGACCGCACCGCAAAACCGTGCGATTAGTAGACGAAAGGACGTGCCTCTCCAATGGGAACCGAAAACATTTGATCGCTAGGTCATAGGTCAACCGATTCCTCCACAGGAAAACACGTGTGATGTATTCTATTCGACACTGGTGACGGCATGTGTGTCACATGACAGGAATATGTTGTCGACCCACGTAACTTGTACACTTGGCGAATGGGAAAAAGATTCTTCTACCTTGCCTGATGTAGGTTTTCTTATGGATGTGATAATCATTCCCAAAAAAAGTGATCGCATCGAACGGACAGATAATAATTGTCTGAAAATAAAAAATTAAACTTTTCACCAGAGGGAAGATTTGAACCAGAGTTGCTCACGCTAACCACGAGACCACGACGCCCCTAATCCCACATTGACCTTGATGTTGCCTGTCCTGAGCATGGACTACTCAGTTTGTATATTTTGCTTTTTTTTCATAGTTCCACACAACTTCTTCCTGTTTTCTCGATTGATCTGTGTTTAGTTTTTCAAGGCCTGTCCACTGTGCCAACTTATAAGAAAATCTGAGGGGGGTGCGGTGGGGAGGTTCCCTTGTAAGCAGTATGGGACTTAACATCTGAGGTCATCAGTCCCCTAGACTTAGAACTACTTAAACCTAACTAACCTAAGGACATCACACACACATCCATACCCGATCCTGCGACAGTAGCAGCAGCGCGGTTCCTGACTGAAGCACCTAGAACCGTTCGGCCACACCGGCCGGCCATACGAACAAAACCGGCAACCACGCTCCGGGGTCTTTCGGTTGCTTCTCTCAGACGCCTTCACCTCCGAAGTTGCCGCCATTTTGTGATGGAAGTGTTGTCTCTTGTCGCCTTGTCAGTAGCGTTGTGTTAGGCCCGTCCGTCTGGGTCAGCACGGTTCTCGTTCGGAAACTGGCAGCAGTCATACTTATAGCTACCGCGCAGTTATAACCGTTCGTGTCGGGAGCGCCCTGAATCGCGACCTCACAAAATGTTAAGAGGTAAGATTTTTCGCTCGGCCCCAGAGCCTGTTTTCGTAATTCGGACCTCGCAGCTATCATCTTATCATTCTCTACTTCAACCATTCCTCGCTTTCTCTAGGGATTGGATGTATTACGAGTTTCCAGAAGTTGCTTTTTTTATATAATTTCGTGTACTATTCCTTGTCCTGTAGGAAGGTCGCTGCGTGCCAGATCTCTCAGATTAAAATTTTTTCGCAGTACACAGTAATCTCTGATCATCTGATGCCTGCCTCACCGGGCTAGGATGCCGTTTCTACGGCAACTATCGATGAACATTAGTAACATCGTTCCGCTGCTATTACAAAATTATTAGTGTGGTTCCGCCATAGTACAGTTATTTTCATGGCGCTGACATCAGAAGAGAGCAAAATTAACCGTATTTCTACGGCATCACTTAACCGTAACATACGACGTAACTCCCCATAGTGCAATCTTTGACAGCGCCACTAACGTCCACAGAGGAACAGGACGCTATTTCCATGGTAACCTTCGATTATCCACGTAAACGCGGGGGCAACGACAATCTTTGGAGCAGATTTGTAGCTCTGAGTTTAGAGGGCAGCATACTCTAAGCCTTATTTCATACCAATGACCCATTTTAGTAGTATAATTTATATTCATTGACGAATAATGATCAATAATTGACATTGTGATGTATTCTAACTGTAACTGTTCCTTCATAGTTATGTATTAACTTATCTAACCATGAACGTGTTTTCTGATTGGCTACTTATGATGTCATACTCAGAACGGTGGGTGCGTCCAGCCCTATTAATACCCGTTTCCTCCATGCACAGTCAGCAGTTACACGAGCGTCGAGGGTAGACGAAACTCGTTTGGCTGTGTGCATCCATCTCTCTGGGCATAATTTATTACTATTTATCTTATTTTTTATATATTTTATATGCTCACTATACCGTCTACACTACTTTGAAAATGTATCTTTACAGAGTCTGAAGATGACTCTGTGAAAGAGTCGAAACCGGTCACTCACTCCAATAAAAAAAAAAATTGCGATCAAGACTGTTTTAAATTTTAACTTTTCTCAGATTAGAGATTTCATGGTAGTGAACTTATAACAGGTCTACCTCCAATTTGTGTGTCTTTCTGCAAAATACGCTACTGGCTATTAAAATTGCTACACCACGAAGATGACGTGCTACAGACGCGAAATTTAACCGACAGGAAGAAGATGCTGTGATATGCAAATGATTAGCTTTTCAGAGCATTCACACAAGGTTGGCGCCGGTGGCGACACCTACAACGTGCTGACATGAGGAAAGTTTCCAACCGATTTCGCATACACAAACAGCAGTTGACCGGCGATACCTGGTGAAACGTTGTTGTGATGCCTCGTGTAAGGAGGAGAAATGGATACCATCACGTTTCCGACTTCGATAAAGGTCGGATTGTGGCCTATCGCGATTGCGGTCTATCGTATCGCGACACTGCTGCTTGCGTTAGTCGAGATCCAATGACTGTTAGCAGAATATGGAATCGGTGGGTTCAGGTGGGTAATACGGAACGCCGTGCTGGATCCCAACGGCCTCGTATCACTAGCAGTCGAGGTGACAGGCATCTTATCCGCATGGCTGTAAAGGCCGGTTCCCACTAGGGCTGCCGCGCGTCAGAACTGCGCGTCAACGGCGTGGTTGCCATGGAAACGGCGTCAGCGGCACGCCGCGGCGGGCTCTGCGTCGCGGTTTGACCATGTCGAACCGCTTCCGCTGCCGCGTGCCGCGCTCCGGGTCCGCGCCGCCAATCACAGAAGGCTCTGAGCGTGACGTCAGGGACGGAACCCCTGGCCACACGAACTTTCGCCGAACCGCTGGTGCGGACGCGGCGGCAGCTATGAAATACTTATCATCCGATTCCACGGAAACTATTCGGCAGAAAAATTTAATTCTAGGATATGTTACAGCCTGATATCTTCTCTCGATAAAGGGCCGAATTTATTTTCGTCGTGGTTACTTGCTGTATCGCATTTACGTAAACCTTTACACGAAATTTTAATGAGTGTGCAGAGGTAAAATCGTATTGCGTGGACTTTGCGTACAGTTCATTATTGCGTATGAAATTTAGTCAACATATCGAAATTGTTTTTAAAGCTGAGAGCAGATCGATAGCTATCACCGTTCTCGAGATATTGAATGGTATGTCGGTGGACGGGCTGTGCCGTGACCGCGCGCGGGTTGCTCACGATGCGACCGGTACTTCGTCCTGCTCGTCGTAAACCATGTGGTTGTATCAACCGCAAATTTCGTAAACGGTTCAAGAAATCAAAACGTGTTTTTTAGCAAACGATAACTTGTGAAAAGTCATGAATTTCGTCGCATGATAAATATCCTAAATCTGTTTATCTACCGAGATATGAAAGTAACTACAGTTTTTCAGAAGGGATAGATGAATTTTTTTAAACAGCATTTAATAGCATGTGGAATGAGAAGTTAAACCGAAACTAATTTGCTGGTATGTCATAAGATGTAATTTACTAAATATCTACAGCTATTGATTATTCCCTTTGGTACATAACAAACTTTTTTTTCTTTATCCAGTGTACTTCACTGATTGAAGACGCGTTTCTCCTTTTACTTTAAGGCATCTTCGGTGGAATCTAGAACGATTCAGTTTTGTTTTGATATGTGATACTTGCAGATTATAAAACAGTTCACATCTTTTTTTACGTGAATGACTGATTACTTACAGTGAATCGAGTTTTTGGCGGACATATACGTTTCCCCTCACCTGGTCACATGCTGGAGGTTGAACTAAAACTTAGATTAGGGAACATAAGCACATTTTCATGTTCACTCTTTTTTCTTCTGTCACTAGCAGTAGACGTTTTATCGAAAACTCTGATTTCAAGTCGTGACTACAGTGTGTTCACCTCATGTTCCTTCCTGTCTGGTTCGTTTATGTACATGTTGCCAACCTGCAGAATTATATGCTGAAAACTAATGTTTGTTTATTTTTGTTCTCCTTATATCTGTATGTGTGTGTGGCTAGTCAGTGATAGTTATAGAAAGCTGAAAGTGAATCCAGTAGTTGTCAGACAGTGGTTGAAAGATTTGGTGTTCAGCTGATTTCAGTTTTGGTTTAAACGTTTTGTGGAGGAGTGCATGGAAGAGTAAATTCACTGCTTACCTTAATAGATAGTATTTCAACAGATGATTATTATCAGAATACGATCACCCAACCCCTTTGTCCTCACTCTTTGACGCCCCATAATACGTCCTGTCAACTAACCCCTATTGTCAAAGTTGTGCCGTAATTTCCTCTTCCTCCTCTATTTAATTCCGTAACTCTTCTTTAGTCACACGATTCTCGTATCTAATCTTCAGCATTCTTATTGATCACCACGTTTTGAAAGCGTCCATTGGCTTCTTGACAGAACTGTTCATCGTCCACGTTTCACTTACATACAAGGCTGCACTCCACACAAATACCTTTTAAAATAGTATCCAACCATCAGAATTTATATTCGATGTGAACAAATTTTCTTTTTCAGAACGCTTATCTTGCTATTGACAGAGTTCAGTCAGGTTTGCGTCTGCACCAGGAAATGCCTTACAATTTAAAATCTGGTTTCGAAACTCTGTTACAAATATATATTTTTTCATGATTCGTAAGCAAGGTGCTGGCGATGATTACATTATGCTCTGTGGGAAATTCTATCAGGTGGCTTCCACTTTCATCCCTTCCACCTAGCCTTTGTGTTCTTACTCTTTTCGTGTACCTGCTACCGTATCATATTTTAAATTTTTGTCTCGCTTAACTATCTGAATAATCTCTTTTATCGGTCATTGTTTCAATGTATTAGGAGATTGTTCATTATCATGAACGGTAGTCATGAAATCTGTTTATGCTGAAAAGAGAAAACATGAATAATGAACTATGTGAAAGAGTACATTGTACAGAAAATGAAAAATTGGTATGTCTTCACCCAACTTCGTCTTTCCTTCATGTAGGTGTAAGATATAGTTATTCAAACACACCAGTCGTTTCAGTGTGTCCCACCCCGTACGTCAGTGGCTGTCCGTCATTGGCTACGGCTAGCGTCTGCCGCTTCCAGATGGGAACGCCAATTCTGCGAGCCGCCGCGTCAAAGCGGAAAACGCTTGCCTCTGCCGTTGCCGCACGACGCGCTGCCGCGCTCTAGAGGGAACCGGCCTTAACGGATCGTGCAGCCACGTCTCGATCCTGAGTCAACAGACGGGGACGTATGCAAGACAACAACCATCTGCACGAACAGTTTGACGACGTTTGCAGCAGCATGGAGACCATGGCTGCGGCTACCCTTGACGCTGCAACACAGACAGGAGCGCCTGCGATGGTCTACTCAACGACGAACCTGGGTGCACGAATGGCAAAACGTCATTTTTTCGGATGAAACCAGGTTCTCTTAGCAGCATCATGATGGTCGCATCCGTGTTTGGCGACATCGCGGTGAACGCACATTGGAAGCGTGTATTCATCATCGCCATACTTGCGTTTCATCCGGCATGATGGTATGGGGTGCCATTGGTTACACGTCTCGGTACCTCTTGTTCGCATTGACGGCACTATGAACAGTGGACATTACATTTCATATGTGTTACGACCCGTGGCTCTACCCTTCATTCGATCCCTGCGAAACCCTACATTTCAACATGATAATGCACGACCGCATGTTGCAGGTCCTGTACGGGCCTTTCTGGATACAGAAAATGTTCGACTGCTGCCCTGACCAGCACATTCTCCAGATCTCTCACCAATTGAGAACGTTTGGTCAATGGTGGCCGAGCAACTGGCTCGTCACAATACGCCAGTCACTACTCTTGATGAACTGTGGTATTGTGTTGAAGCTGCATGGGCAGCTGTACCTGTACACGCCAGCCAAGCTCTGTTTGACTCAATGCTCAGGCGTATAAAGGTCGTTATTACGGCCAGAGGTACTGATTTCTCAGGATATATGCAACCAAATTGCGTGAAAATGGAATGACATGTCAGTTCTAGTATAATATATTTGTCCAATGAATACGCGTTAATCATATGCATTTCTTCTTGGTGTAGCAATTTTAATGGCCAGTAGTGTATATGCCTGATTTACAGCCTATCATGTTCTGTAGCTCTCCCAACATCCTGTTGTTATTAAATGAAGTTTTCAATTAGACTACAAAACTCCGGCCGAGAGAAGAAGTCCGACTCCTTTACCGTCTAGCGACAGCAGATCAGTAGGTGTGTGCAATTCAAAAAATAGTTCAAATGGCTCCGAGCACTATGGGACTTAACTTCTGAGGTCATCAGGACCCTAGAACGTAGAACTACTTAAACCTAACTAACCTAAGGACTTCACACACATCCATGCCCGAGGCAGGATTTGAACCTGCGACCACAGCGGTCGCGCGGTTCCAGACTGAAGCGCCTAGAACCACGTGGCCACCACGGCCGGCTATGTGTAACTACTTGTTTGACAGGGGAAGGTGATAGGCAGTAGAACATCATACCGTCACAGTCATACTGGTCTACCGGTAGACCAGAGCAGAAGAGCTACAAACTTACATCACGACAATTCGGTAACATTTACCACAGAAGCGGAAGTCTCTTCACGGAAGAAAATTTTCGAAGTCAATTTGTAGAGGCGCGGCGATCTGCACCTGAAAAGCGTTCCACTGTGGGAGGGGACCTGGTAATCGTGACTCGGCCAAAGAGGTTACGAACAGAAATTTTTGCCCAGGAGCCGCGCTCGGCTCGAGAGGCATCCGGGCTCGGCACAGGTGAAACGCAAGGCATTTGCAGAGAGGCACCGAGGCCCCTTTTTCTGCGTGCGATCGATAGGGGGTGCTGCCCGATAGCCAATTAATTAGATTTTTTCGACGGAGAACAAAGAGAAAAGGGAGAGCGTGGCTGCGACCCAGGTGGCGAAGTCCGGCGGAAGGGTTTGACGGACGGATCGACGTCGACTGGGGGGGGAGGGAGCCGGTGGAAGGGGAAGGAGAGCAGCGTGTCGTGGACGTCGATAGGCGCGCCCTAATGAAGCCTGCTCGCAAGAAAAATGCCGGCAAATTGATTTAGCCGGACGGACGGCCGCCACCGCCGCCGCCGACGGCCGCACTTGTGAATTATGGAGGCGCGCCGCGCCGGCAACACTTATTGTCCGCCCCCGCGCCGCCCCTGCCGCCCCCGCCGCGGCCGGAGCAAGTGCAAAGGACAGCGCGCTTTGTGTCCGGCCTCTGTGCCCGCCTCGCCCTGAGAGCGCTAACGAAATCATAAATGGACCTTTGCAGGGAAATATGCCTGCACCAAAAGGGACACTTTTTTTGTACCTCGCAGTGAAAAGTAGCTGACGGCGTTAAAAGACGACTGCAGGAATGGTTTAGAAGCAGACCTTGACCACTCATACCACGACGTCCATATACGCTGAAGCGCCAAGAAGCTGGCATGGGCTTGCGTTTTCAAATGCGAAAAATGTTCAAATGTGTGTGAAATCTTATGGGACTTAACTGCTAAGGTCATCAGTCCCTGAGCTTACACACTACTTAACCTAAATTATCCTAAGGACAAACACACACACCCATGCCCGAGGGAGGACTCGAATCTCCGCCGGGACCAGCCGCACAGTCCATGACTGCAGCGCCCCAGACCGCTCGGCTAAACCCGCGCGGCTTTCAAGTACGGAGCCGGCCGGTGTGGCCGTGCGGTTAAGAGCGCTTCAGTCTGGAACCGCGTGACCGCTACGGTCGCAGGTTCGAATCCTGCCTCGGGCATGGATGTGTGTGATGTCCTTAGGTTAGTTAGGTTTAATTAGTTCTAAGTTCTAGGCGACTGATGACCTCAGAAGTTGAGTCGCATAGTGCTCAGAGCCATTTGATTTTTCAAGTACGGAGATATGTAAACAGGCAGAATACGACGCTGCGGTCGGCAGCACCTGTATAAGGCAGGTGTCTGGGCAGTTGTTAGATCGCTTACTGCAGCTACAATGGCAGGTTATCAAGATTTGAGTGAGTTTGAACGTGGTGTTATAATCGGCGAACGAGCTATGGTACAGTATCTCCAAGGTAGCGATGAAGTGAGGATTTTGCCGTACGACCATTTCACGAGTGTACCGCGAATATCAGAAATCCGGTAAACATCAGACATGCGGTCGTAGAAAGGTCTGCAAGAACGGGACCATGACGACCGAAGAGAGTCGTTCAACGTGCCAGAAGAACATCCCTCCCGTAAAACAGCTGCAGATTTCAATGATGAGCCATCAACAAGTGTCAGCGTGTGAACCATTCAATGAAACACCATCGAATATGGACTTTCGGAGTCGAAGACACACTCACGTACCATTGATGACTGCACGACAGAAAACTTTACGCCTCGTCTGGGCCGTCAACACCGACATTGGACTGTTGATGACTTGGATTAGATTAGATTAGTTTTTCGTTCCATAGATCCGTGCTGAGGGGATCCTCGTGGATGTGCAACATGTACATTTTTTTAAAAGCTTGAATAACAATGCTAATAGTATGAATATATACAATACATCATTTGATTCTATTAAAAAATTCGTCAATGGAGTAGAAGGAGTTGGCCACTAGTAAGTCTTTCAGGCTCCTTTTAAACTGATCTTTATTTGTAACTAAATTTTTTATGTTTGCTGGCAAATTATTGAAGATGAGTGTTCCTGAGTAGTGGACCCCTTTTTGAACTAAAGTAAGTGCTTTTAAGTCCTTGTGCAGATCATTTTTGTTCCTGGTATTGTATATATGAACTGAGCTGTTTGTTGGAAAAAGAGATATATTATTTTGGTCAAATTTCATTAAGGAGTAAATATACTGAGAGGCAGTAGTTAGTGTACCCAGTTCTTTGAAGAGGTTTCTACAGAACGTCCGTGAATTTACTCCACAAATAATACGTATTACACGCTTTTGAACTCTGAAAACTTTGGTTTGACTTGAAGAGTTACCCCAAAATATTATACCATATGACATTATGGAAAGAAAGTAGGCAAAGTATGCGAGCTTTTTCATTTTTACGTCGCCTATGTCAGCTAACACTCGAATTGCAAATACAGATTTGTTAGGGCGTTTCTGCAGTTCTGTGGTGGAAACATGTTGCCTGGTCGGACGAGTCTCGTTTCAAATTGTATCGAGCGGATGGACGTGTGCCGATATCGAGGAAACCTCATGAATCCATGGACCCTGCATATTATCAGGTGAATTTCAAGCTAGGGGAGGTTCTGTAATAGTGTGGGGCATGTGCAATTGGATTGATATTGGGCCCCTGATACGTCCATATACGACTCTGACAGGCCCGACAGCGCTTAACTTCGGTGTACTTACGGGAACCGGCGTATCCGCTGTGGCAAGGCCGTTGCCACTTAAACACATAATGACAATACGGAGAATATAAAAACCTCGACGATAACGTAGTCTTTCTTTGAACTAACAGTTTTTTAATGAGCTTCTTACTGCTGTCTTCCGACGGTTCAATCCCGCGTCCGGCCATCCTGATTTAGGTTTTCCGTGATTTCCCTAACTCGCTCCAGGCAAATGCCGGGATGGTTCCTTTCAAAGGGCACGGCCGACTTCCTTCCCCATCCTTCCCTAATCTGATGAGACCGATGACCTCGCTGTCTGGTCTTCTTCCCCCAACAAACCAACCAACCAACTGCTGTCTTCATGAAACGTAGCTGCTGATTGACGACAAATTTGACCTTTATTAGTTTCACGTTTACCACAAGTGAAGTGGAGATATCATAAACATCTATATAACAAAATTTCGTCATGTGGAGGCCAAAAGAACATGAGAAGAGACGTGGCAAGCAGCTGCATTGCAAGAATCCTTCACACACCAAAAACTTATTTTCTGTTGGGAGATTTGTTCACTCAATGCTCAGTTTTTGAGAAAAAGATGATGTTTTAAGGACCATATGCCAAGATTGTCCCTGGAATTGCCATTTCAATACAAAAGGTTTGTACTATGAAAATTCACTATTGGAGTTTTCAGCAGTAATGTACATTGACAGGAAAAAAAAAATCGAAACACACAAAAGCAGTTAATGTAGAGTGATGAAATTTCGGGAATGCATTTGTCTACGTAACATACACTACTGGCCATTAAAATTGCTACACCAAGAAGAAATGCAGATGATAAACGGGTATTCATTGGACAAATATATTATACTAGAACTGACATGTGATTACATTTTCACGCAATTTGGGTGCACAGATCCTGAGAAATCAGTACCCAGAACAACCACCTCCGGACGTAATAACGGCCTTGATACGCCTGGTCATTGAGTCAAACAGAGCTTGGTTGGCGTGTACAGGTACAGCTGCCCATGCAGCTTCAACACGATACCCCAGTTCATCAAGAGTAGTGACTGGCGTATTGTGATGAGCCAGTTGCTCGGCCACCATTGACCAGATGTTTTCAATTGGTGAGACATCTGGAGAATGTGCTGGCCAAGGCAGCTGTCGAACATTTTCTGTATCCAGGAAGGTCCGTACAGGACCTGCAACATGCGGTCGTGCATTATCCTGCTTAAATATCGAATGAAGGGTAGAGCCACGGGTCGTAACACATCTGAAATGTAACGTCCACTGTTCAAAGTGCCGTCAATGCGGACAAGAAGTGACCGAGACGTGTAAACAATGGCACCCTGGATTCATCCGAAAACATGACGTTTTGCCATTCCTGCACCCAGGTTCGTCGTTGAGTACACCATCGCAGGCGCTCCTGTCTGTGATGCAGCGTCAAGGGTAACCGCAGCCATGGTCTCCGAGCTGATAGTCCGTGCTGCTGCAAACGTCGTCGAACTGTTCGTGCAGATGGTTGTTGTCTTGCAAACGTCCTCATCTGTTGACTCAAGGATTGAGACGTTGCTGTACGATCCCTTACAGCCATGCAGATAAGATGCCTGTCATCTCGACTGCTAGTGATACGAGGCCGTTGGGCTCCAGCACGGCGTTCCGTATTACCCTCCCGAACCCACCGATTCCTTCTGCTAACAGTCATTGGATCTCGACGAACGCGAGCAGCAATGTCGCGATACGATAAACCGCAATCGCGATAGGCTACAATCCGACCTTTATCAAAGTCGGAAACGTGATGGTACACATTTCTCCTCCTTACACGAGGCATCACAATAACGTTTCACCAGGCAACGCCGTCAACAGCTGCTTGTGTATGAGAAATCGGTTGGAAACTTTCCTCATGTCAGCACGTTGTAGGTGTCACCACCGGTGCCAACCTTGTGTGAATGCTCTGAAAAGCTAATCATTTGTATATCACAGCATCTTCTTCCTGTCGGTTAAATTTCGTGTCTGTATCACGTCATCTTCGTGGTGTAGTAATTTTAATGGCCAGTAGTGTATTTAAATGATTAACAGTACAAGATCACAGTTTAATGTAAGTGTGAGATTAGCCACTGAAAACGTGAAATGTTGTTACATTAATAATCAGTGTAACCACCAGAACGTTGGATGCAAGTATACAGACGTGCATGCATTATGTTGCACAGGTGCTGGATGTCAGTTTGTGGGATGGAGTTCCATGTCTGCTGCACTTAGTCGGTAAGTACAGAGCTAGTTAATGCCGAATGTGGACGACGCTGGAGTTGTCGTGCGATGATGTCCCATATGTGCTCAGTTGGAACAGCCCTGGTGATCGAGCATGCCAAGGAAACGTGACGACACTCTGTAGAACATGTTGGGTTACTATAGCGGTAGGTGGGCGATCGTTATCCTGTTGGAAAACACCTGTGGAATGCTGTTCATAAATGGAAGGACAACAAGTCGAATTACAAGACTGACGTATAATTTGGAGTCAGGATGTGTGGGATAACCATGACAGTGCTCCTGCTGTCATACGAAATCGCGCTTCAGACCGTAACTCCTGAGTTACATCTGCATGATAACGGTTTTAGCGCCGCTCTTAGGTTGAAAGTAGGCTGTTTATGTTTTCTTATTGGCAACGTTACGTAGCGCTCTGTATGAAAATCACTGGCTGTGCTGTGTGCAGTCTGTGGCTAGTTTGCATTGTTGTCTGCCATTGTAGTGTTGGGCAGTTGGATGTGAACAGCGCGTAGCGTTGCGCAGTTGGGGAGGTGAGCCGCCAGCAGTGGTGGATGTGAGGAGAGAAATGGCGGAGTTTTGAAATTTGTAAGACTGGATGTCATGAACTGCTATATATATTATGACTATTAAGTTAAATACATTGTTTGTTCTCTATTAAAATATTTCATTTGCTAACTATGCATATTAGTAGTTAGTGCCTTCAGTAGTTTGAATCTTTTATTTAGCTGGCAGTAGTGGCGCTTGCTGTATTGCTGTAGGTTGAGTAACGAAGATTTTTGTGAGGTAAGTGATTTGTGAAAGGTATAGGTTAATGTTAGTCAGGGCCATTCTTTTGTAGGGATTATTGAAAGTCAGATTGCGTTGCGCTAAAAATATTGTGAGTCAGTTAAGCACAGTCATGTATAATTGTTCTAAGGGGACGTTTCAAGGTGACTGGCATGAAATCTGAACAGACGTCGTCTATCAGATGTAGAAACACGCCTAACAAATTTCGTCAATGTTGCTCGACTCCTTCTCGGTGTTGCGATTTTTTTCCGTCAGTGTACATAAATTTAAATTACTGTTATATTTAGGTACTTGCCTACTCGTGTTATTCTTGAAAAGGAATGTAAGACACAACATGTACGAGATGTAAAATTATTTGGAAGCAGTAAGAGAACTGTCAAGCTCATTATTTCAGGAGTCTCTTGAATGGTCTTTGATGTAACCAGCTCTGGGTAGCAAGTTCTGGGTTAATTTACATTAAAACTGAATTCAAGATCGAGAGACACTGGAGTAGTCACGCTATGGGAGCTGTTTTGGCTCAATTACTCTCGCAGATGCTGCAGATACGAGAGTTTCGTCCAGTCACACAGTAATCCAGACGTATGTCGGTATTCCGGTTAATCTAGGTCGTGGGGCCTTTAGACTAAAGAGTTTGCAGCATCCGTCAAATCCCATAGAGATTATAAAAGAATTTCAAGCGCTGTAACCAGATAAAATTTTTATCACATTCGCAGAAGCTGAAGGCGGCATTCGAGATACCGAACTCTCGAAAGAAAAAAAATTAAATTCCGATACTTGCGGGATTGTCATCTGTGATCTCAGGCAGAATCGATAATCTCTCTACAAGGGCAATATTCTCATTGTGAACATACCACAACGTAAGGACCGCCGAAGCTTTGAAACGCCGACAATATAATGTGGAGACGCAGTACTTCTGCAATGAGCATGTCACCTCTATTGAGGTCAGATGCAAACGGAATTCTATGTAGGTCCATCTCTATACAGATGGCTGCAGGACTTCAGACGTTCAATATAAAATGTCGAATCAAAACGCCTTCAGCCATCTAAATTTCCAGTTGGTTATTTGAGTAACCAGCTTCAGCGCTACATTACACCATCTTCAGGCCCCCACTGACGTGTAGGAAAAATCCCACCTCTGGTCCAGCCAAAATAGGGGACAGCATTCAGCGACTGGTATCTGCAGATTTATTCTCGATACAGCAATCTCTTCGATCATCACTTGCCGCTCTGAATCTTGTTGCTTAGGTAAAATAAAAATTTAGATGGTTGAAGGTGCTTTGATTCAACATTTTGCAAAGGGAATTGTTACATGCTAAGTCTTTTTTGACTCATGGCCCCATGGCCCATCTACAGCCTACTCTAACAGGCATGGAGTGGGTCATAATGGATGAAGACAAAATTTTTGGGCCGGCAGGAGAATACAAGGTGTGTGAGAAAAGTTATGAGACTGATTCTTTATCCACAAAAGATTTCTTTCCAAACAACAATACTGTCCCCTTCAAAGAAGTCCCCCTCGGAACTATACACCGGCGGAAACGCTGTGTCCCAGTCTTGGTAACAGTGCTGAAGGGTTCAGCTGGTATGGTCTTTAACATGTCGGTCACATTCTTTTGAATGTTCTCCGTAGTCCCAAAATGACGTCCTTGTAAGACATTTATCCAATTTTGGGAAAAGAAACAAATCACAAGGACTCAGATCAGGTCAATAGTGGGGCTATGGAACAACAGGAATTCCTTTTGAGGTAAAAATATTCCTTGATGTAAGTGGCCGTGTGACATAGCGCTTCGTCATGACGAAGCATCCACTTGTCTGCAACGCCCGGTCTCACTCGATTCACCCTTGTCCTTAGCCTTTCAAGGATGTCTTTGTAAAACACTCAGTTGACAGTTTGTCGTGGAGGAACAAATTCTTTATCCACGATACTCCTACTGTAAAAAGAGCTGGACAGTATGGTTTTTTTGTCCGCAGCTCCTGGTCGTGCGGTAGCGTTCTCGCTTCCCGCGCCCGGGTTCCCGGGTTCGATTCCCGGCGGGGTCAGGGATTTTCTCTGACTCGTGACGACTGGGTGTTGTGTGATGTCCTTAGGTTAGTTAGGTTTAAGTAGTTCTAAGTTCTAGAGGACTGATGACCATAGATGTTAAGTCCCACAGTGCTCAAGCCATTTTTTGAACCAGTATGGTTTTGATCTTTGAATTGCTCATTCGAGCTTTTTTCGGTCGAAGAGATGTCTCAGTGTGCCACTCCTCGCTTTGCCGCTTTGTCTCAGGATCGTACTCAGAAATCCAGGATTCATCACCTGTGACTACGGGACTGAACAATTCGTCTTCATTGGTAATCCTCTCAAAAAGATCAGCAAACACGTTCCCTCTATTCTCCTTCTGCTCATTTGTGAGGTTTTTCGGCATCATTCTGCCATAAAACTTCCTTGTGTGCAAACCGCCTGTCAAAATTTGATATACGATGAAATTTTTTAACAGGTCACCCATCTTCCTTATTGTTAAACGTCGGTCTGATCTTGCAAGAGCACGCACGTTCGACGTTTTCATCGATTGCTCTTACTAAGGAATGTTTCTCATAGGCCTGTTTCAACGTTTCAAAGGTCACACTTTCGGATTCCTCAAATTAATTTCATTGATGGCACTCTCAAAAATGAGGTGATGGCTGTATGGAGCTGAAACTCGGACCGTGCATCTGGAAGGGATTAACACACCGGTCTACACGAGTAGAAGAGCACAACGCTGTCAGATCGCCTCATTACTTTTCTCACACACCTCGTACATATTCTGTGCTTCTTTTTATTTTAGGTCATACGTCATTTGACTTCCACTACACTTTTACCCTCAACAGCCCTCTCTGCTACCGTGGATTTTATTTTGTGCTCTCTTTTCTTTTATTATACTGCTTCTTGCTTGAGTGCTTCTTGCTTCGTCCTTCATGAACTGTTTTGCTTGCAAGATAGCACAATTGCTTCACATCGTCTTCTATGTGCTCCTCAGTTTCGATGCCATTTCTCGCCGATGTCGTTTGTCGCCAATTACACTCCTGCTTCTCCTCAGTACATCCATCTTTCTTCGGTTTACACTCAATCTATATTTTCTGTTCAGTAGGCTCCTCCTCCCATTCATCAAGTCCTATAATTCTTCCCGACTTTCACCGAGAATAGCAACAGTATCAGCGAATCTTATCACTGATATAATTTCACCATAAATTTTAATTTTACATCTGAATCTTTATCTGCTGCATTGTTTCCTCGACATTCGGGTTCAATAGTTGAGGAGGAAGGCTGTACTCACACCTTATGCCCCTCATAATGTGAGCACTTGTCTCCTGGTCTTCCATTCTTTCTGTTTCCTCCTGTTCCTTATACATATTGTAAAACGGCTCGAAGAGAGAATATCTACGAACGAGTGTGGGCTTAGACTGAAGAGGAGCGAGGAATGAAATAGTAAGCCCTTTGAAAAAGAGTTTGTTGTGACAAAAAGAAAACAATAACCGAAATAAAAGCACTCTATTCGAAAGAACATATTATAACACATTCGTAAAATTTTAGTGTGATGCTGGGTAATATCCAGTAAAATGTTTCTCCATCCCGTGAACTGTAATATATATGGATGCTCCTCTGGTCCCAAGCATGCCTTCTGGGAAGTTAAACCAAATTTTGACGTTGAGAGGAAAAAATTAGTAATAAGCTGGATTTTTGCACAGTCCTTCCTTATACCTTCCTAAACAACATACTAAACGTTCCCACCGACTGGGCTGCGGCTTCGTCCGCCATATTGAAAAATAACGCCAAAAAATTATCTTTTCGGATTTTTATGGTAAACGGTTGCAATCTATGAGCAAGATATTTCAGCGCAAAATTAAAGAATACAAAATTACCTACAAAAAAGGTTCCATGCACTGTTTTCATAGGATTACCGGTTTTATTACAAAGGCCTTGTATTTGACGTCCAATTACGAAACAACGCCTCCCTGCATTCTGTAAGCCTTTTCGTATGCTCTTCCACAAGAAACTAAATCAATTTGTGTCTATCTATTTTTCGATGGTTATGTGTTTAAGAGCTGTTGTTATACTGTGTCTCGTTGAGAGCTGCACTATTAATTTTTACTCTATGTCTATTTGCAGGAATTGAATGCAGTGTGGTGATGAACAAAGACATCGTGACAGCTGTTAATGAACTATCTAGTTGTTCCAATATCGAACATTTCCTACGCAAAATGATTGAGGATGGAAAATAATAATATTTACAATGGAGAATCACGAGAAGAGTTTGATTGTTGATGGCCTTCTTACTGAAAGAACTACTTGTACAGTTACGGATAAAGCTCTTGCTATACTGATGAATGCCAGTGCGAGACGTGGTGACAAATATGAAACTTTTCATAGTTCACTGGGTCTGAAACTCCGTGTTGATTAGCGGAGAAACTATACAAGAGAAAGTATTATCAAGAACTGTGACACATCAAACTTCCGTTGGTACGAGCAACACACAGCTGTTAATTTCACCGTCTGAAATTAGTTTTGCCTGGAACTCGGACAGGCTTTAATGAGCAATATTGTTTGGAAAAAAGTAAAACATCTGAAACTGAATGTTCTGATTGTGTTCTGTTATTGGTTGATATGTATTCTGCAGTACGGGTTCATGACAAAACCACAGCTGTTGATCCTCTGTTTTTGTTCCAGAGAATATCCATCATCAAAGCAAGTGATGAAGAAATGCAGGGGTACTTCGAATATGAGCTGACACCATATGTACTTTTTTTGTTTACAGGATATGGAACGCGCAAGACACAGAAGGTTTCCCCTTTACATGGTTTTTGAATCTGTAAAGAATGAAAACCTTAATATAGGAAATTGCGTTTCTGTGATTTATTGTGATTTCTTACAGCACCGGTCATTTTGAAGTAAGGGAGAATATTTAGTGACGTTTGCGGTAAACACATCTCTTACATTCAGCACCACTACAGACTTAACCATGTTGTTGTCTTTGGAGATAGAAATTCTGAGAGTACTACTCGTATAAAGATGGAAGAACGGCAAAGCAGTGGTACTATGAAGCACTCAGTGAAACTGGTTGTCACTGAACCTATGACAATTCCGATCAGTCAGTACAAGTTCTTCGGGAATGATACAAACAGAACTCATCTCATAACACTTATAAATGAAAAACTTGAACAACAAGGGGTTAAAGTGAGCATAGCGAAGGAAGATGCCGATACATTAATAGTTCAGACAGCAGCTGAATCACAGACTCTGACACAGTTGATCAAATTGTTTTTGTAGCAGGAGAAGAGGTAGCTTTCTCGGTTTCGATTATAGCATTAACCCCTCCTCAGAAATACATTATCTTCCTTAAACCAGGAAAGGAAAACAAGGCACAAACATTACACCCATCACAGGAATTGCAAGCAAGTGACAACTTCCAGGAACATACACTATGTGATCAAAAGTATCCGGACCGCCCCAAAAACATACGTTTTTCATATTAGGTGCATTGCGCTGCCACCTACTGCCAGTTACTCCATATCATCGACCTAAGCAGTCATTAGATATCGCGAGAGAGCAGAATGGGGCGTTCCGCGGAACTCACGGACCCTGAACGTGGTCAGGTGATTGGGTTTTACTAGTGTCATACGTCTGTACGCGAGATTTCCATACTCCTAAACATTCCTAGGTCCACTGTTTACGATGTAATAGTGAAGTGGAAACGTGAAGGGACACGTACAGCACAAAAGCGTACAGGCCGACCTCGTCTGTTGACTGACAGAGACCGCCGAAAGTTGAAGAAGGTCGTAATGTGTAATAGGCAGACATCACATGGGAATTCCAAACTGAATCAGGATCCACTGCAAGTACTTTGACAGTAGGACTGGAGGTGAGAAAACTTGGATTTCATGGTCGAGTGGCTGCTCATAAGCAAGTAAATGCCAAACGACGCCTCGCTTGGTGTAAGGACCGTAAACATTGGACGATTGAACAGTGGAAAATCATTGTGTGGAGTGACGTATCATGGTACACAATGTGGCGATACGATGGCAGGCTGTGAGTATGGCGAATGCCCGGTGAACGTCATCTGCCAGCGTGTCTAGTACCAACAGTAAAGCCGGCCGCTGGTGGCCGAGCGGTTCTGGCGCTATAGTCTGGAACCGCGAGACCGCTACGGTCGCAGGTTCGAATCCTGCCTCGGGCATGGATGTGTGTGATGTCCTTAGGTTAGTTAGGTTTAAGTAGTTCTAAGTTCTAGGGGACTAATGACCTCAGCAGTTGAGTCCCATAGTGCTCAGAGCCATTTGAACCATTTGAACCAACAGTAAAATTCGGAGGCGGTGGTGTTACGGTGTGGTAGTGTTTTTCATGGAGGGGGCTTGCATCCCTTGTTGTTTTGCGTGGCACTATCACAGCAAATTCTGAAGGTGGCAGGGGTAAAATACAGGGAGCGAAAGGCTATTTACAATTTGTACAGAAACCAGATGGCAGTTATAAGAGTCGATGGGCATGAAAGGGAAGCAGTGGTTGGGAAAGGAGTGGGACAGGGTTGTAGCCTCTCCCCGATGTTATTCAATCTGTATATTGAGCAAGCAGTAAAGGAAACAAAAGAAAAATTCGGAGTAGGTATTAAAATTCATGGACAAGAAGTAAAAACTTTGAGGTTTGCCGATGACATTGTAATTCTGTCAGAGACAGCAAAGGACTTGGAAGAGCAGTTGAACGGAATGGACAGTGTCTTGAAAGGAGGATATAAGATGAACATCAACAAAAGCAAAACGAGGATAATGGAATGTAGTCAAATTAAGTCGGGTGATGCTGAGGAATTAGATTAGGAAATGAGACACTTGCTATTTAGGGAGTAAAATAACTGATGATGGTCGAAGTAGAGAGGATATAAAATGTAGACTGGCAATGGCAAGGAAAGCGTTTCTGAAGAAGAGAAATTTGTTAACATCGAGTATAGATTTAAGTGTCAGGAAGTCGTTTCTGAAAGTATTTGAATGGAGTGTAGCCATGTATGGAAGTGAAACATGGACGATAACTAGTTTGGACAAGAAGAGAATAGAAGCTTTCGATATGTGGTGCTACAGAAGAATGCTGAAGATGAGGTGGGTAGATCACGTAATTAATGAGGAGGTATTGAATAGGATTGGGGAGAAGAGAAGTTTGTGGCACAATTGACTAGAAGAAGGGATCGGTTGGTAGGACATGTTCTGAGGCATCAAGGGATCATCAATTTGGTATTGAAGGGCAGCGTGGAGGGTAAAAATCATAGAGGGAGACAAGAGATGAATACACCAAGTAAATGCAGAAGGATGTAGGTTGCAGTAGGTACTGGGAAATGAAGAAGCTTGCACGGGATAGAGTAGCATGGAGAGCTGCATCAAACCAGTCTCAGGACTGAAGACCACAACAACAACATCACAGCACAGGCCTACACTGATGTTTTAAGCACCTTGCTTCCCACTGTTGAACAGCAATTCGGGGATGGTGAAATCAAATCAGTCAGGACAGGAAATTCATTTACGTATCTTGATAGTACAAGCGCTACAGACAGTTCCTACGGATGTATCGAGTTTCTGCAAGTCCTGCTTTCATTATGTAGCGTAAAGTCGTCCTCAATTGTTTTATCCATTATTTTGTATTTTATACTCGTCGAAAACTTGATTGCCTTATTCCATACTTATCGCAGTTTTTGTTCTTGCTATTTTCGGGATCGTGTGCGTGACACTCTTGACATCAAATGATATACCTGCACTAATGTACAAAGATCCAAGTATTGTTCATTATTTTGATCTCTTCATCATTATTGAAGATAGCATTAAGGAGGTACGCAGCTGCAATGCATTGTATTATGTGAAAGATTACAGATTTTCTCAAGCGTTACTTCATTGATATTGATTATTTACACAGCGTACATGATCGATTGCGGAATACACATTCCATTATAAGATGCATCTGGCAAATAAATCAGATTTATATGGATTCAGTGAAATACATCTATGCGTTGATAACCGGTAAACACTGGTATCGACTTTCCCACGTAAGCAAAAGTCACTTAAAGTTATGCAAGAAGGAACGAAACCCAAAATGACCGTGGAGCGTACCAATCCAAACTATTTACATAATTTCTAAACGATAATGCGAATTAAAATTATCACTAAAACAGTGAATGGATTATCCAAAACTATATTAATGAAATACAGACGAACGTTCCTAGGGTTCCACTCACGAAGATAAATTACACCATATATGTTGCGCATCAACTTCTTGTTCTTCACTGTAATTTTCTCGCATTAGGATTTACTCACATATCACTGCATCGTCCGCGAAACGCCTCATCAAGCTTATTGTCATATCAACAAGGTCATTTGTAACCATCATGAACGATCGTTTACTATTTTCACCTATCTTGACGACCCTATCTGTCCTTCTTGGCTGAACAAGTACATGGTTGAAACAGATATTCAGAGGTTTAGAACTGATTCATTTTTTTTGTCTGCTGCTTTTAAGGCTTTCTATGATGAAACATCACTGCTTCTCGCAACATCTAATGCATTAGTTACCATTAAGTTGCAGCTCAATGTCTGTATTCAGAATGTAACATTTTATAACATATCGCAGTTCTAGTGAGGTGACGCCGATCATTAAACTTGTACGAAAGTAAAGATCATCTCTGAAAACTACGACTTGTAATGCGTTAAAGGAACTCAAACGCTTGTTTGGTCCACAATAATAGCTCTGGAGACTACTGTCTCCATGTGGTTAAGATCAACTCAGCGTCACAGTGTGAGATAGTGTTTTCATCCCATCCCTGAAGTGCCCTTGTGGGCATTTCTTTTGTCTAATAAAATAAAAAATGTATTAATATGATTATTGAATTATTTTGTGTCAATAATTTGATATTCCATGTTACTTAAAATTTTAAATTCAGTTTTCTCGGAAATAATTTTTGGGCTTATCATTTTACGCAGCAAACACAGAACCATTCAGCAAGTTAAACTATTTGTGCCAGGTATACCAACATAGCAAAACTGAATATCATTGATATCAGCACCATATCGCCTGGCCGGAATTCTTCAATTTGCTGTCGTATTGTGGCCCGCGGTACGATAATATACAACGTATGGGAGCAAGACAACCTTGCAGCGATATGGAGAGTATTAAAAGCCGTAGTGAACACCAAACTATGCCTGTAAATGACTATTTCGGCAAAATATTGTAAATATTTTTGTGTCCAATCGAATGAACACAAAAAACTTGTTATATAATGTTAATTCGTTCATTGTTCTCATGCGGTCTATTCTAATACTTTAAGGAACATTACACATGTTTTTGAATGCTATCTTTAAAAGATGTTAATGCAGTTCCTATTAATATTTGGCGCTTAACTGTTGGCTGCTTTTATCTTCATTAGAAAGTTATGGAATGTGATCGTTTCGCCTTTTGCACCGTAAAGTTTCGCTTAGAAGCAAAGTCTGTGAAGATAAAAATATTATTTTCAGGTGACGATTTTACCACATACTCATGGCTTCATAAGCCTTTTAAGTTTTCAGAAATGATAACTACATCCTCTTATCTACTACAGAGATAACCATGCATTGGACTCTGGTCACCAACATCTTTGCATTCGCCGTAATTCTCACCATGACGCAGAGCATTTGTTTCATTATCGTCAGCTGTTGGAGGAGCCGATTACTCAGCTACGATACAGTAATAATAAGGGTACCTTGAATGTAAGCAGAATTAATTTCTGTCACGTTGAGAGGCAAAGGAAGGTGTGAACAAATGTATCCGACTTTGAGAACCAATTTTAAAAACGAACGACATCGTGAGGAAAACAAAACTGGCTGTCGGCTTTAGATATCACGCTCTTCTGTGTACATCTTATAAAAGCGTATTTATCAATGACACTTTTAACTGTAACAAAAGCTGAGATACAACTCATATTCGGTATGACATATTAGAGTCGTTCAATAAGTAATGCCCCACATTTTTTTTAAAGGCCATATTTGCTACATACTTGATGTTTTTTCTGTGCGCCGGTGAAGTTTAGAACCTGTAACAACAACAACGCTGTACTATTGTACATATAATATTTTTTTCTTCTGATTTTCGATAAATTAGTGTAATCGATGTTCTGATTCTTTTTTTTCATGTCATTGGGTTAAGAAAACTGTAAACAAGTTTCGATGTGAATATTAATGTTTATGTCAAATTTCAAGCAATATTATAACAGAATTGAAATGTAAGAAACGTTGAAACTATTGTAAGATGTCAAAGTTGTAATTGTGCGTCTGGTCCATACGTAGGCAATGTGTTAGGATATGTAGAGTGCAAAACCTCGGGTGAATACCCAACTTGTAAGGGAGTGGTAAAAGGTGGATGGCAGGCGAGCGCGGGAAAATGCACACGGGCGCTGCACGGTATAACGGGCTCAGCAGTAGTAGTCGGAGTTGGGCATTGGTCTGAGCAACACGTTCTGGATCGAGGAGGCTCTCCTGGAAGACGTAGTTTCATTGAGCCTCGGATATGCCATTCCGACGCCTATACAGCATGGCAAAATTCCATAGGCACTAAATGGAAAAGTATTGCGACGCTATGAAGAAGTAAAGTGCCGATACATCAAGAGCCATTGCTGTGGTTGTATGTGTGCTCTGTGCCTCGCCATCTCGCCGCCCGCCAACCGCCACATCGATACGATCAGGTTGAACTTTTTAGTACTGTATTCGTGTGGACCAGTGTTACTTTTGTTCCATACTGTTCAATAACAACTTAAATTTTACCAGAACTGTCCTATCATTTAATTATCCTCACAACTAACCTAGATAGGGTCCTTTCCAAATGTTGTGCAATCCGAGTGTCCCGAAATGAAGAATTAAAGTTTATGTTAATAATAATTACCGGCAGACCTATCTATGTTAGAATGATGTTTAAAGAACTTTTTTGTTAATGAACCAATAGACGAATAACAAGGTCTGACAAAGTTGGAAGATAATTTTGATATTGATTTAGTAATGAAGCTTCATTATTTCGAGACAGATATAATGGTATTTAAATGAGCAGGAAATAAGACAAAAAGAGTAGTAAATCATATATTGGAAATCTTGAGGGCATAATGATTTCAGTAATTAATTGTTTTAATACAGTGATCATAACAGTTTCAGGGTCCCCCCCCCCTTTTTTCTTCATTTGAATTCTGAAGTGTTCTAAACTGATTTGACCAGCAAAGTCAAAGCCAAAATAGAAACCAAAATTTATCAGTGTTTTACCTTTATCAAAATTGACATTGTGTGTGTGATTCGAAAGTGCTATTTCTAGGGTAACCTATGCCCGATTTTAATCAGATCAATAGACAGTATGAAGTTTTGTAGTAAACATTATAGTGTAGTGTTATGTATTTATGGTTTATCCCTATCAGTACAGAAAGTGAAATTATCAGCTCAATAGATTTTCTGGTTCTAAAATTTACCATATTATGCTGTGTTACTACGTGTTGTTTTGCTTGAACGTACATCAATTTGTACAGGGAAGAAACTCAGTTAATGCCTAATTAGGCTGGCGACCGTATTATTAACAAATTGGTAGCATCTTCTGTGTTGTTTCTTGTCCGTCCTGACGTGTAGTTGCATTTCGGACTTGCTTGACGTATCATTGTTATTACAGAGTGGGTGTAAGTCTGATTTGCCTCCATTCAGGTACACGCGGTCAATTTCTATACAAAAATCCTTTCTCATAAGGTGAAGCCCGTCAACTTACCATAGTACAGGCTTTAATGAGTATCGTGTGCCCCGATAGCGCAGCGTTTACAAACCGTTCTGACAGATGGAAGAGCCGTAGTTCAGCGGTTTTCTTTAAATTGACGCACCATAATGGCATCCCGTGTGCAAATTATTTGCACAAAAAAACCTCTTTCCTCTTCATTACGTACACTACTGGCCATTAAAATTACTACACCACGAACATGACGTGTTACAGACGCGAAATTTAACCGACAGGAAGAAGATGCTGTGATATGCAAATTACTAGGTTTTCAGAGCATTCACACAAGGTTGGCGCCGGTGGTGACACCTACAACGTGCTGACATGAGGAAAGTTTCCAACCGATTTCTCATACACAAACAGCTGTTGACCGGCGTTGCCCGGTGAAACGTTGTTGTGATGCCTCGTGTAAGGAGGAGAAATGCGTACCATCACGATCCGACTTTGATAAAGGTCGGATTGTAGCCTATCGCGATTGCGGTTTATCGTATCGCGACATTGATGCTCGCGTTGGTCGAGATCCAATGACTATTAGCAGAATATGCAATCGGTGGGTTCAGGAGGGTAATACGGAACTCCAAGCTGGATCCCAACGGCGTCGTATCACTAGCAGTCGAGATGACAGGCATCTTATCCGCATGGCTGTAACGGATCATGCAGCCACGTCTCTATCCCTGAGTCAACAGATGGGGACGTTTGCAAGACAACAACCATCTGCACGAACAGTTCCACGACGTTTGCAGCAGCATGGACTATCAGCTCTGAGACCATGGCTGCGGTTATCCTTGACGCTGAATCACAGACCGGAGCGCCTGCGACGGTGTACTCAACGACGAACCTGGTTGCACGAATGGCAAAACGTTATTTTTTCGGATGAATCCGGGTTCTGTTTACAGCATCATGATGGTAGCATCCGTGTTTGGCGACATCGCGGTGAACGCACATTGGAAGCGTGTGTTAGTCATCGCCATACTGGCGAATCACCCGGCGTGATGGTATGGGGTGCCATTGGTTACACGTCTCGGTCACTTCTTGTTCGCGTTTCAGATGTGTTACGACCCGTGGCTCTACCCTTCATTCGATCTCTGCGAAACCCTACATTTCAGCAGGGTAATGCACGACCGCATGTTGCAGGTCCTGTACGGGCCTTTCTGGATACAGAAAATGTTCGACTGCTGCCCTGGCCAGCACATTCTCCAGATCTCTCACCAATTGAAAACGACTGGTCAATGGTGGCCGAGCAACTGGCTCGTCACAACACGCCAGTCACTACTCTTGATGAACTGTGGTATCGTGTTGACGCTGCATGGGCAGCTGTACCTGTACACGCCATACAAGCTCTGTCTGACTCAACGCCTAGGCGTCTCAAGGCCGTTATTACGGCCGGAGGTGTTTGTTCTGGGTACTGATTTCTCAGGATCTATGCACCCAAATTGCGAGAAAATGTAATCACATGTCAATTCTAGTATAATATATTTGTCCAATGAATACCGGTTTATCATGTGCGTTTCTTCTTGGTGTAGCAATTTTAATGGGCAGTAGTGTAAAACATAGACAGCAGTATTGCACTTTCTGAATCCGAAGGCGCTGCTACGGCTCTGTAAAGGGACATAAAACTGCGAGAGGATTTCCACATAACAGGTTTGAAGAATTCCTACGCGGCGGCTCACTAAGTGAGTTCAAGGATGGAGTGGCTTACTTATCGCAAAACTCGGGTGGAAAAGCGTGGTTCTTCCTTTAAAGAACAGTTATAACGTACAATCCGTATACCACCATCTGCTGACTCACTGGCTAAACTGAGGCATTTCTGCTGATTTAGCACGAGTGGGGGGTTCTTACAAGCCATTCAAGAACGGCTGTGTGAACGTCCTCATCGTTGGAAAATCTGCGACTGCTGCGAATCAGTTTTTCGATTGACAGGACATTGTCGTCCGTGGTCGATGCCGAAGGCCTTCCTTATCGATCAGCATGACCCACTGCCGAAGGCCTTCCTTATCGATCTGCATGACCCACGTCCCTGCAGCGTTGGGCAAGTTGTCAACACCACTTCATTACGCATGGAAGCTACATTCCATTTGGCCCATATACCACCAGCATTTTACAGCGAATATGTGTGCAATTTAGACGTTTTGTCCTCAAGAATCGTACCGTCTCGCATATTTCTACTTTACAGTACGTTTCCAGATACCGCACCATTTGAGTCACACAGTGATGCGTCTGTTATCCCTACCGCAGCGAAATCGTGTCTGCAGGAAACCTGAGACATACGAGGTGCGACTAGAAAAAAACCGGACTGATGCTGGAAAAAACATTTATTTACAATTATTTACAATTTCATGTTATCTCCTTCAATGTACTCTCCTCCTCGGTCTCCGCTCCATACGAATTTTCCACTGTTCATAGCAATGCTGCAGATCATTTTCGGTAAGTCCATACATTACTTCCGTCGCTTTTTCTTTTACTGCTTCAACAGTCTCAAATCTAGTTCCTTTCAAAGCTGACTTGACTTTAGGGAAAAGAAAAAAGTCACAGGGGGCCAAATCAGGTGAGTGGGGTGGATGATCTAAGATGGGAATGTTGTGTTTTGCCAAAAACGTCTTCACTGACAACGCACTGTGAGCTGGGGCATTGTCTTGGTGAAGGATCCATGACTTTTTTCTCCACAAATCGTTCCGTTTTCTCCGTACTCGCTCACGTAGGGTAGCCAGGACGCTAATGTAGTAATGCTGATTCACTGTTTGTCCCTCTGGTACCCAATCAATGTGCACAATCCCTTTGAGGTCAAGAAAACAATCATCATTGTCTTGAATTTCGATTTTGACATTCGTGCTTTTTTTTGTCGTGGAGAACCAGGAGTTTTCGAATGCCTCGATTGGCGTTTAGTTTCGGGATCGTAAGTAAAAAACCACGATTCATCGCAAGTAATAACATTTTGTAAGAAGGTGGGATCACTTTCAATGTTTTCCAGGATATCAGAACAAATCATTCTTCGGCGTTCCTTCTGTTCAATTGTGAGACACTTTGGAACCATTTTTGAACACACTTTGTTCATGTTGAAACTTTCATGAAGAATCTGCCTAACACTTTCCTTGTCAACTCCTGTTAACTCAGACACTGCTCTGATTGTTAAACGGCGATCTTGTCGAACAAGTTTACCTATTTTTTCAATGTTTGCATCAGTTTTTGCTGACAATGGTCTGCCAGTGAGAGTGTCATCACTGGTGTCTTCGCGGCCATCTTTAAATCGTTTAAACCACTCAGACACTTGCGTTCGCGATAAACAATCATCGCCGTACACTTGTTGTAACATTACAAACGTTTCACTTGCAGATTTTCCTAGTTTGAAACAAAATTTGATGTTAACACGCTGTTCTTTCTGTACTTTCAACATTTTCCGACGCACAGACAAAACGTCAACTACTTAAAACAGACGCCACGGGCAGACTGAGTGCAGGAGTCAGATGAAACTCGAGCAGTAGGCGGAGCGAGAGTCACGTGACAGGCCACGCGACTTTCAGCCTTATTGCAATCGTTTTATTGTTTCACCAGTACTAGTCCGGTTTTTTTCTATCCACACCTCGTATACACACATCAAAAAAAGTTTTGCATCACCTCGGTTCCGAGTGTTCCGGGACCTGTACAGATAATTGGAATAGAGATGAACATAAACATCATTGCCGCTCTTTTTACTGCTTATGTAAACCACACATTGCATATTGTACCACCATACAGCGAGACCTTCAGAGGTGGTACTCCAAATAACCGTACACACCGGTACCTCCAGTATCCAGTAGCAAGGTGGTGGTCCAAATTGATGTAGACACCGGTACCTCTAATATCCAGTAGCACGTCCTCTTGCGTTGATGCATGTCTGTATTCGTCGTGGCATGCTATCCACTAGTCATCAACGCACTGTTGGTCCAGATTGTCCCACACCTCAACGGCGATTCGGCGTAGATCTCTCACAGTGGTTGGTGGGTCACGTCGTCCATAAACAGCCCTTTTCAATCTATCCCAGGCATGTTCGATAGGGTTCATGTCCGGAGAACATGCTGGCAACTCTAGTCGATAAATTTCATTATCATGAAGGAAGCCATTGCCAAGATGTGCACGATGGGGGCGCGAATTGACTTCCGTGAAGACGAATGCCTCGCTAATACGCTGCCGATATGGTTTCACTGAGGTAGACCTCTCCATGGACGTCGGGAGTGAAGCCGCGCATCATTCAGCCTTTTGGGCACAGTTTGAGTCGTAACAAGACGTCCTGTGGCTGCACGAAAACATGGTGGCGTTGCTGTCAGGGTTCCTGCGGGCCATAATCCTTAGTTAGGGGTCATCTGCTGCAGCAGTACGAGTAGCCCTTGGGCGGCATGAGCGAGGCGTGTCATCGACATTTCCTGTCTCTCCGTATCTCCTCCATGTCCGAACAACGTCGGTTTGGTTCAGTCCGAGACGCCTGAACACTTCCCTTGTTGAGAGTCCTTCCGGACACGAAGTAACAATTCGGACACGATCGAACCCGCGGTATTAACCGCTTAGGCATGGTTGAACTACAGACAACACGAGCCGTGTACCTACTTCCTGGTGCAATGACTGGAACTGATCGCCTGTCGGACCCCCTCCGTCTAATAGGCGCTGCTCATGCATGGTTGTTTGCATCTTTGGGCGGCCTTAGTGACATCTCTGAACAGTCAAAGGGACAGCGTCTGTGACACAATATCCACACTCAACGTCCTCCTTCAGGAGCTCCTGGAACCGGGGTGATGCAAAACTTTTTTTGATGTGTGTACTTTGTTCCGACTATGTGCCAGTCTGGTTGTACAATGGTCTTAGGGTGGAAGGAGCTGGGTGACTTACTTTTCGAACTCTCCTCGTATGTCAGATGTCAACAAGTCTCTATTTTTCAGATATGCTTTTCTTTCTATAGGCAGTCTGCTTCTTCTGTCCTCTGTAATTTGGCCATCATTAGTTATTTTATCGACAGTGTCGCGTGTCCTAATCTAACGCCCTTTTAATTTAATTCGACTATTTTCCATTGTTGTTGTGGTCTTCAGTCCTTAAACTGGTTTGATGCAGCTCTCCATGCTACTCTATTGTGTGCAAGCTTTTTCATCTCTCAGTACCTACTGCAACCTACATCCTTCTGAATCTGCTTAGTGTATTCATCTCTTGGTCTCCCTCTACGATTTTTACCCTCCACGCTGCCCTCCAATACTAAATTGGTGATCCCTTGATGCCTCAGAACATGTCCTACCAACCGATCCCTTCTTCTGGTCAAGTTGTGCCACAAACTTTTCTCCCCAATCCTATTCAATACTTCCTCATTAGTTATGTGATCTACCCATCTAATCTTCAGCATTCTTCTGTAGCACCACATTTCGAAAGCTTCTATTCTCTTCTTGTCCAAACTATTTATCGTCCATGTTTCACTTCCATACAAATACTTTCAGAAATGACTTCCTGACACTTAAATCTATACTCTATGTTAACAAATTTCTCTTCTTCAGAAACGCTTTCCTTGCCATTGCCAGTCTACATTTTATATCCTCTCTACTTCGACCATCATCAGTTATTTTGCTCCCCAAATAGCAAAACTCCTTTACTACTTTAAGTGTCTCATTTCCTAATCTAATTCCCTCAGCATCACCCGACTTAATTAGATTACATTCCATTATCCTTGTTTTGCTTTTGTTGATGTTCATCTTATATCCTCCTTTCAAGACACTGTCCATTCCATTCAACTGCTCTTCCAAGTCCTTTGCTGTCTCTGACAGAATTACAATGTCATCGGCGAACCTCAAAGTTTTTATTTCTTCTCTATGAATTTTAATACCTACTCCAAATTTTTCTTTTGTTTCCTTTACTACTTGCTCAATATACAAATTGAACAACATCGGGGAGAGGCTACAACCCTGTCTTACTCCCTTCCCAACCACTGCTTCCCTTTCGTGTCCCTCGACTCTTATAACTGCCACCTGGTTTCTCTACAAATTGTAAATAGCCTTTCGCTCCCTGTATTTTACCCCTGCCACCTTCAGAATTTGAAAGAGAGTATTCCAGTCAACACTGTCAAAAGCTTTCTCTAAGTCTACAAATGCTAGAAACGTAGGTTTGCCTTTCCTTAATCTTTCTACTAAGATTAGTCGTAAGGTGAGTATTGCCTCACGTGTTCCAGTGTTTCTACGGAATCCAAACTGATCTTCCCCGAGGTCGGCTTCTACTAGTTTTTCCATTCGTCTGTAAAGAATTTGTGTTAGTATTTTGCAGCTGTGACTTATTAAACTGATAGTTCGGTAATTTTCACATCTGTCAACACCTGCTTTCTTTGGGATTGGAATTATTATATTCTTCTTGAAGTCTGAGGGTATTTCGCCAGTTTCATACATCTTGCTCACCAGATGGTAGAGTTTTGTCAGGACTGACTCTCCCAAGACCGTCAGTAGTTCCAGTGGAATATTGTCTACTCCAGGGAACCTTGTTTCGACTCAGGTCTTTCAGTGCTCTGTCAAACTCTTCACGCAGTATCATATCTCCCATTTCATCTTCATCTACATCCTCTTCAATTTCCATAATATTGTCCGCAAGTACATCGCCCTTGTATAGACCCTCTATATACTCCTTCCACCTTTCTGCTTTCCCTTCTTTGCTTAGAACTGGGTTTCCATCTGAGCTCTTGATATTCATACAAGTCGTTCTCTTATCTCCAAAGGTCTCTCTAATTTTCCTCTAGGCAGTATCTATCTTACCCCTAGTGAGATAGGCCTCTACATCCTTACATTTGTCCTCTAGCCATCCCTGCTTAGCCATTTTGCACTTCCCGTCGATCTCATTTTTGAGACGTTTGTATCGTTTGTATTTCTTTTTGCCTGCTTCATTTACTGCATTTTTATATTTTCTCCTTTCATCAATTAAATTCAATATTTCTTCTGTTACCCAAGGATTTCTACTAGCCCTCGTCTTTTTACCTACTTGATCCTCTGCTGCCTTCACTACTTCATCCCTCAAAGCTACCCATTCTTCTTCTACTGTATTTCTTTCCCCCATTCCTGTCAGGTGTTCCCTTATGCTCTCCCTGAAACTCTGTACAACCTCTGGTTCTTTCTGTTTATCCAGGTCCCATCTCCTTAAATTCCCACCTTTTTGCAGTTTCTTCAGTTTTAATCCACAGGTCATAACCAATAGATTGTGGTCAGAGTCCACGTCTGCCCCTGGAAATGTCTTACAATTTAAAACCTGGTTCCTAAATCTCTGTCTTACCATTATATAATCTATCTGATACTTTTTAGTATCTCCAGGGTTCTTCCATGTATACAACCTTCTTTCATGATTCTTAAACCAAGTGTTAGCTATGATTATGTTGTGCTCTGTGCAAAATTCTACCAGGCGGCTTCCTCTTTCATTTCTTAGCCCCAATCCATATTCACCTACTATGTTTCCTTCTCTCCCTTTTCCTACACTCGAATTCCAGTCACCCATGACTATTAAATTTTCGTCTCCCTTCACAATCTGATTAATTTCTTTTATTTCATCATACATTTCTTCAATTTCTTCGTTATCTGCAGAGCTAGTTGGCATATAAACTTGTACTACTGTAGTAGGTGTGGGCTTCGTATCTATCTTGGCCACAATAATGCGTTCACTATGTTGTTTGTTGTAGCTTACCCGCATTCCTATTTTCCTATTCATTATTAAACCTACTCCTGCATTACCCCTATTTGATTTTGTCTTTATAACCCTGTAGTCACTTGACCAGAAGTCTTGTTCCTGCTGCCACCGAACTTCACTAATTCCCACTATATCTAACTTCAACCTATCCATTTCCCTTTTTAAATTTTCTAACCTACCTGCCCGATTAAGGGATCTGACATTCCACGCTCCGATCCGTAGAACGCCAGTTTTCTTTCTCCTGGTAACGACATCCTCTTGAGTAGTCCCCGCCCGGAGATCCGAATGGGGGACTATTTTACCTCCGGAATATTTTACCCAAGAGGACGCCATCATCATTGAATCATACAGTAAAGCTGCATGCCCTCGGGAAAAATTACGGCTGTAGTTTCCCCTTGCTTTCAGCCGTTCGCAGTACCAGCACAGCAAGGCTGTTTTGATTATTGTTACAAGGCCAGATCAATCAATCATCCAGACTGCTGCCATTGCAACTACTGAAAAGGCTGCTGCCCCTCTTCAGGAACCACACGTTTGTCTGGCCTCTCAACAGATACCCCTCCGTTGTGGTTGCACCTACGGTACGGTTATCTGTATCGCTGAGGCACGCAAGCCTCCCCACCAACGGCAAGGTCCATGGTTCATGGGGGGGTATTTTCCATTACCATTGTTTTACTTTGGCTGATATTCATCTTAAGTAACCTTTTTCAAGACAATATTCATTCCGTCCAATACTTTGCCGTCTCTGGCAGAATCACAAAGACGTCGACAGACTTCAAGAATTATTGTATTACGGAAAAACAATCCAGATCACAATAATTATTTACTTAATAATTCCAGTAACTGGTTTCGGTCCAAGCGATTAACTTCAGACCGAAAACTCCTTGATGATGTGTGAATTCGGTTCACGGAGCTGTTGAGAGTACCAACAGGTACTAGTCAGCAGATCAGTTGTTTACTGGAACCTGTTAGTACTCACAGCCCCTGCGTGAACTGGCTTCAGATTGTAATAATTATTTATTCCTATAACAGCTTTCAGTCTAAGAGACTATCTTCAGACTAAAAACTCGTTGGTGACGTGTGGAGCGGGGTCATCGAGCTGCTATGAGTACCAACGGATGCCAATTAACAACTCAGTTGTTTCTTAGTACCTGTTGGTAGCCACAACAGCTCTGTGAATCGGCTCCATACGTCATGAAGGAGTTTCTGGTCTGAAGGTGGTAACGTAGACCAAAACTGGATACCGGAATCATTAAACAAGTAATTATTGCAATGTGGACTGTTATTCAATTCTACTGATAACTGATTTGGATATTTTATTTTTATGTATGTACGATGTACTAGAACTTCAACGTAGTGTATTATTTTTGAACCGTTAATAATTTACTAACGTAGATTTCAGTTTTTAGTCTGTCTAACATGCCCCATGAGAATATTCGGCATATTTTTAGTACTTTAACAATGAATGTTACATCTGTACATATAACATGACACATAATGTATAAGCTATGAGTCAGCTAGTAATATAAGACTTTACAAGATGAGCTGTAAATGAGGCTATGTAGCTATTTCTTCCACTTTGCATTATGTTGTGCTCTAATTTAGTTGACCTATACACTCTATCCAAAGTGTGTCCCTTCTCCTTCACATAGCATCTTTAGGTTCCAAAATACGTACTGTAATACATTGTTGAAATGACTGTACTGACGTTGTGTAATCCAGCTATGGTTTTTCAGTTTTATTACAACACTGTAGTTCTTTACTACTAACTTTATTCTCAATACTTTTTGCAGACACTATTGACATATACCATTGAATGTGACTGAAACAGTATGATATAGTACAACATATAGTTCAGGAGATGCGACTTCACAAACAATGACATGCGTAAAAAACTGCCTCATCATGCATGATGTTTTAACTTATAACTTCTGGAGTACACACGCTACTGGCAAGACATTTCGCACACAGTATTCAGATACATCATTGGATGCAGCTGCAAAATTATATTATAGTACGACACATAGTTCAAAGATATGACATTACAAACCTAGAGCTGCGTAAGAACGAAACTGGTGATCTATGATAAAGATACAGGTGAAATACGTGTACAAATATGAGAGAAATATATTAATATATGTTACATGTGCATTCACAGGCAAAGCTGGAGGTAAAAAGCTCCTCCTAAACTCCTGGATCGATTTCAGCCGAACTTTTGAAAGGAAATACTGTGGAGTTAACAACCAGTAAGTAGGGGTGATGAAGTGGAGAAGAGGAAGGAGGAGATGGGCAGAGAGGGGGAAGGATGAGATTGACAGAGAGAGGTGGAGGGGGAATGGACAGAAAGGGAAGAGAGGAGAACAGAGAGAGGGGAGAGGAGGAGATGGGCAGAGAAAGGAAAGATGAGGAGATGGACAGAGAGAAGGAGGAGGAAGAGATGGACAGTGAGCGAGGGGAGGGAAAGGTGGACAGAGAGTAGGGAGCAGAACATGGACAGAGAGAGGGGGGGAGGAGAAGATGGAGATAGAGAGATGGAGGAGGAGGAGGAGGAGATGGCAGAGAGAGGAGGAGATGGAGAGAGAAAGGGAAAAGGAGGAGATGAACAGAGAGCAATGGGAGGGGAAGGTGGATGGAGAATAGGGAGGAGGACATGGACAGAGAGAGGGGGAGGAGAAGATGGAGAGAGAGATGAAGGAGGAGAAGGAGATGGACAGAGAGAGGAGAAGATGGAGAGAGAAAGGGAAAAGGAGGAATTGAACAGAGAGCGAAGGGGGGAAAGGTGGACAGAGAGAGTAGGGAGGAGGAAATGGACAGAGTGAGGGGGGAGGAGAAGATGAGAGAGAGAGAGAGAGAGAGAGAGAGAGAGAGAGAGAGAGAGAGAGAGATGGAGGAGGAGGAGATGGACAGAGAAAGGAAAGAGGAGGACATGGGTGGAAAGAGGGAGGTAGAAGAGAGAGACAGTGAGTGAGGGGAAGGTGGGCAGAGAACAGGGAGGAGGACATGGACAGAGAGAGGGGGGAGGGGAAGATGGAGAGAGAGTGGGAGGCGGAGGAGGAGATGGACAGAGAGAGGAGGAGATGGAGAAAGGAAAAAGGTGAAAATGGACAGAGAGTGGGGAAGAGGAGATGGGGAGAGAGAGGAGACGAGAAGATGGACAGCGATGGGAGAACAATGAAAATGGGAATAAATACTACCAGGGGAGTGCAGGGAACTCATCTAGTGCGTTCATAAAATTCCGCGAAAGTTCCTTTTTCTATTTGTCTCTCTCTCTCTCTCGCGCGCACACACAAACACACACACACACACACACACACACTGCGCAACACCACCCTCACGCACTTGCCGTGGCCAGCTATAAGGAGCAGCCGCTGCTGGCGCCTTACCATGTGCAGACCGCCTTGCCACGTTGCCCCGCCGTCGTCGCCGGCTAACGACGCGGCGCGGCCGACAGGAGGGAGTTGCCGCAGAAGTGTGCTCAAACAGAAGTGGCATCGCCCAGTGGGCGCGGACGGCTGGCTAGCGTTATGTGCGGCCACGCGCCGCTCTTATCAGCGGGCCCCACACAGAGCGGGCGGCGCGGGGTAAACACTGAGAGGTGGACGCAGCTGCTACTGCCGGGCACTCGCCAAGAAACTGCTCCGGAGGAGGCGACGTGGGGCAAGAACATTCCTGAACTAGAGTAGCTCTGTCCCACAGCACGGCTGGTAAGAGGGCTCCGAATCCTCACACACACTGAAGTTTTTTACAGCAAGAAATGAAACTTCTTAGACGAGTCGAACGTTGCGCAATAGAACACAGACTAAGGAATCAAGATATCAGAGAAGAACTAAAATTTTGGGGCTACATAATATACTTCTAGATTACAGAAGAAAATGGAACGAGCATCTAGAAACAATGGAGGGTGACATATTCCTTTTAAAGGCCAGATATTATAAGTGCCAAGGAAGAAGAGATAGAGGAGGACTACGGCAACGATGCGCACTGTAACAGGCAATTTCGCCTAATACCTAAAAAGAGAGGCAATACTGACCCTACGACTTATCTTAGAAGAAAGATCAAGGAAAGGCAAATCTATGTTTCTAACGTTTGAAGACTTAGAGAAAGCTTTTGACAATGTTGACTGGAATACTCTCTTTCAAATTCTGAAGGTGGCAGGGGTAAAATACAGAGAGCGAAAGGTTATTTACAATTTGTACAGAAATAAGATGGCAGTTATAACAGTCGAGCGACATGAAAGGAAAGCAGTGGTTGGGAAGGGAGTGAGACGGGGTTGTAGCCTCTCCCCGATCTTATTCAATTTGTATATTGAACAAGCAGTAACGGAAACAAAAGAAAAATTCGGAGTAGGTATTAAAATCCATGGAGAAGAAATAAAAACTTTGAGGTTCGCCGATGACATTGTAATTGTGTCAGAGACAGTAAAGGACTTGGAGAAGAAGCTGAACGGAATGGACAGTGTCTTGAAAGGAGGGTATAAGATGAAAATCAACAAAAGCAAAACGAGGATAATGGAATGTAGTCAAATTAAGTCGGGTGATGCTGAGGGAATTAAATAAGGAAATGATACACTTAAAGTAGAAAAGAAGTTTTGCTATTTAGGGAGCAACATAACTGATGATGGTCGAAGTAGAGAGGATATGAAATGTAGACTGGCAATGGCAAGGAAAGCATTTCTGAAGAAGAAAAATTTGTTAACATCCAGTATAGATTTAAGTGTCAGGAAGTCGTTTCTGAAGGTATTTGTATGGAGTGTAGCCATGTATGGAAGTGAAACATGGACGATAAATAGTTCCGACAAGAAGAGAATCGAAGCTTTCGAAATATGGTGCAACAGAAGAATGCTGAAGATTAGATGGGTGGATCACATAACTAATGAGGAGGTATTGAATAGAACTGGGGAGAAGAGGAGTTTGTGGCACAACTTGACTAGAAGAAGGGATCGGTTGGTAGGACATGTTCTGAGGCATCAAGGGATCACCAATTTGGTATTGAAGGGCAGCGTGGAGGGTAAAAATCATAGAGGGAGACAAGAGATGAATACACCAAGTAAATGCAGAAGGATGTAGGTGGCAGTAGGTACTGGGATATGAAAAAGCTTGCACAGGATAGAGTAGCATGGAGAGCTGCATCAAACCAGTCTCAGGACTGAAGACCACAACAACAACAACCTGAAAAGAAGAAGAAGAAGAAAAGGCGTTGGAAGACAAAAAGTAGAGCAAAGCACTCAGAGAAGAAGCTGTAAAAGAGAAATGCTTTCCACGTGGCACCAAAATTTTTAAAGACTAATAACATAAAAATGTTAAAGAGAAGCCCCACAACTGTATTTAAGATACGATTATTGCATCATAACCGGTTTTGCTCAAAGCAAAATATATTTTCACCTGACCTGCAGTTCAGCAGGACAAAAGTCTGTACTAAAAGCCACATACAGTTGCGAGGTGTCGGTCGAGTTGCTTAGCATTTCCCTGAGATGCTATAAGACCGATCCCTGGTGACTTACAGGGAAGGGAAGCTCCTCATAAGATAATTCAAGAAAAACAATGTCGCGCAACGGAGACTTCTTAGTGAAGGAAAAGTACTAAGGGTAGCACAGTTATGCATGAAAGTACGTGTACCACAGGACACATCGATATACAAGGCGAACCAGCTGCCCCCGCTGCAGGGTTTTATGCAATCGCAACACCTTCAAATACCATGCTTAATATTTTCATATTCTCTCGCTCACTATATCCAAACTATCAGCCTAGTAGAAAAAAATAATACGACCGTTTTGAAGGAAATTTAATCTAGCTAAACTTTGTACTGGGATACATCTTCGTCAGAGGCCGTAGTTGTCGAATTATTCAAGAAAAACAGATAAAAGTGACCTTCGATGCGTTTTTGTTGAATAAATCGAAAACTGTAGCCTCCAGAGAAAATATAATTTCCTACAAAAAGATTCTATTAATTTTTTTTGTAGAACTAATAGTGTGCATGTAACGAGCAAGGGAAGATGAGAATCTTGTGCATTGTTTTCGAAGGCACTGCAGGTTGCGTAGGGGCAGCTGAATCACCATTTATTAATGGATGAGCTCATATAATTACAAAATAGAGTAGCTGTCACTATAAAAATGTGGTTTATTATCATAAAACAGAAGACAAGTCAGTCACCCAATCAATTAAATATGTAAACATTTAATAAGTGGGCAAAAGGATAGTAATTATGAAATATATTCTTGGCCAATGTAGATGGATCCATGAAAGCGTAACATGAAACTATATTGTGTCTACGGCAAATGACTGGAAAAATACCAGTAGAATTGTGAAAGCGCATCATGGAAGCAACTAGCTGGCTGGCTATGAACGTTAAAACTAAGCGGTTAAGCCCTGATGTAAGTTAGCCCACCTCGCATCCCCCTCGATTCAGTGATTGCACTGCCAACTCATCCCACCACTCCTACACGGTGTGAATGTCGAAGATGGCATCAGTAACAGCTAGAGGTTCCGAGTCCAGCTCAACCTCTGTACTCAGTTGTAATATCCAGACGTACCCCTAACTGATGCCCCGGCAGCAAGCATGTACTCAACGATTTCCCAACAGCAAATACTATCTCTTTGACACCCCAGCAGCAAGTGTTCTCTTACTTAACTTTTCAAAACTCGGTTGGATCTGCTGTTGCAGATTGTGAGTTATAACCAATAATAAATTTAAGAAACTCCTACCATCAGGGATTTTGGAAATGGTTAACCAATGCAATACAAGTGTCTTCTACAGAAATATTCATTGTGAGCCAATCAGAGTCTCCTTTACTAGTATTTTAAACGTTCTTGGCTGCAGGAAACCGGCTAATTCCGAACTCTCACAATCTGATGCCCACATCTGGCTTCTGAATTTTATCTTTCCTTTATTGTTCCTAAAAGAATTTTTCTAGTGTCTCGCAAAGAGCAATTTTAAGGCAGACAGACCGCTACCAACTCTCTTGCAGCTTGGAGATGGGATGTAGCATATTCTCGGCCTTCTACCTGCTCAGGAGGGCTGTTTTCAACTCTGAACAGTCGTATGGTCCTTCTAAGTTAACTTCCATCTCCAGAGTCAGCTAGAAAAAGGCTGCAGAAAATAACAGGTCCCGCTTACTGAACAGGAGAAGTAACTATCTGGCAGTAGTGAATACTGTTTACAGTTATGATGCAGCGTCAAATAATTGACTAAACTGACTATTGGGACGTGCGTATTACGTTATAAAATGTGTTGCATGACGGTTTCTGGATAAATTCCCACATAATGCAGATAATACAAGATGAGTATGAAGTCTTTCACTGAAACTTTGTGGCAGATTAAAAAGCGGCCGGAGCGAGACTCGAACTCAGTACCCCAGAACTGGCGGAAGTAATGCTGTGAGGTGGGGGCGTGAATCGTGCATGTGTAGCTCAGATGGCGCCGGCCACGGTAGCTCAGCGTGTTCGGTCAGAGAGGCACTGCCCCTCTGTAATAAAAAAACTGAGTAAAGGAATCAACGACCAACTTGAACGGGTATCATGTGACGTCCGCCCAACCCAAAAGCAACAAACAATACTGAACAAAATGAATTTTTTTTAAAAAAGATGGTAGAGCACTTGCCCGCGAAAGGCAAAAGTCCCGAGGTTGAGTCTCGGTGCAGCACACAGTTTTAATCTCCCAGGAAGTTTCATATCATCGCACACTCTGCTGCAGAGTGAAAATCTCTGTGCTAGATACAGCCATGCGGTTTACTGTAAATGATAGCCTGAATGGTACAATTTTTACAGATACAGTTGTGCATGTGCAGTGGCAGAATCTGATTTTTTCTCCCTCCTTCTTGTTACAGATTGCATGATTTAGAAGACTGGCGTCTATGTGGAAGAACCTTGTCAGACTGATTGAACAGTAGAGACTGTCCATCATCATGGCTACCACGTTCACCTCCACTTTTTTATTTGATTACATTAAAAATAAAATGTTCAGTCCACCAGTTCCTGATGTGCAAATTGTTACTGTTCGAATACGAGCTGCTGTGGAGGCAGTGACTCAAGAGATGTTGGTAAAGACACGGGGAGGAACTGAGTACCACCTAGAGGTTCTACAGGCATCACGCGGAGCACACGTGGAAATCACCTATAGAAAAGCTCTATCAGTTAAGCTACTATTTTCAACAAACCGCTTAGCTTTATCTATCATAGTTTCTTAGAAAAAATATGTAACCATGGAAAGACAACATGCTCACCCTGTATGACACAGGCATGCTTTATAACGTGTCACTCACAATGCAGGTATACATACAGCTCTCAAAATCAGCTTCAGACAAAAATTGCATATCTGCGCGAAGGGACTAGAATAAGCTTAATTATACAGCAGGTGTAGCAGTTAAAAAAAATGTGTGTGAAGTCTTATGGGACTTAACTGCTAAGGTCATCAGTCCCAAAGCTTACACACTACTTAACCTAAATTATCCTAAGGACAAACACACACACCCATGCCCGAAGGAGGACTCGAACCTCCGCCGGGACCAGCCGCACAGTCCATGACTGCAGCGCCCTAGACCGCTCGGCTAATCCCGCGCGGCTGTAGCAGTTAGACAAATGCTCATGAAAGAACATTCCACAGATGACACTAAGGGGATTAAAAAACAAGAATGTAAAAAAATTAAAGTAGGTGTACATAAAACTTAACCATGAGGTAGTATGACTAAAATATTGACAACGACCTGATATAACAGCTACAGTGTCTCTGTTTTTTATGAGGCGTCAGTATAAAGCTTACAACACTATGAGATGTATGTATTAAATATGACAGAAGTACACTCATGCTCTTCAAGGAAATAAATGCCTTACAATACAGGCATTCCTTAAAGACAAAAATGAGTTTCCGTAATCACGTTAAAGAATCTTAAAAGATCAGAATATAAGCGAGTACCATACACAAATTATCAACATTGCCCGGAAGATACGTGGCTCAAATATCAACGGAAGATATAGAATTTCCACTGCTCCATGCTCTAAATTTAATGGACTACTCATTACGCTGTGAAAATCTCAAAATGTAGCAGAATATAACCTCACGGTTTGTTCTAGTGTAACCACAAGCGCCGGAACGAAGATGAAGAAAGCAAGGAAGAGAAGGCGGAGAAACGACGTCGGTGCGATGAGTTACTAGGACAGTATACGGACAGGCCTAGCAGAGAACGCTACGATAGCAGTTATTAATGATCCACAAAAGGTGTGTCAAACTTACATGAACACTGTGTATAGCAAAAGACTCCGACTTGTTTGTCAGTCACCTGTCGCTTGCGACGCCGATGTAACTTCAAAGTTAAGTGTAGTCAATCTTCCTATTTGTAATAAAACTGCTAATGTTATTTGCTTGAATTGTTGTATAGCATTCCGAGAACGCAGCATCCTTTAGGCACCCTATACAAGACAAGTGGCAGGACCCCACACGGTTCAATTTTACACGTCTCTGCCGGATGATGTGGTAGGCGCTACAGTGTGTGACACGGAGTCGTTATTAGCACGTGCGCCAAAGACCCCACCTTCCTGTTTACCAGGTGTCGATGTATGAATCCGGAATTTCCCTATAGATGGTGCTAGCAGTCGGTGTAGAGCCCGTGAGACCGCTTTTGCAGCGCCATCTGCTTCCTGTAACGGCAGAAGACGAACGTGAACACACAGTAACCCAAATTCCATACATCGGTATCTGTTTCAAACCCGTAAACATGTGAAGATTTCTGCCTGCGAACTGCGGTTTTCTGTTCAAAAATGGTTCAAATGGCTCTGAGTACTATGGGACTTAACTGCTGTGGTCATCAGTCCCCTAGAACTTAGAACTACTTAAACCTAACTAACCTAAGGACATCACACACATCCATGCCCGAGGTAGGATTCGAACCTGCGACCGTAGCGGTCACGCGGCTCCAGACTGTAGCGACTAGAACCGCACGGCCACTCCGGCCGGCGACGCGGTTTTCTGTTATTTAAAGAAAACTGCTGCAGAATCGCATCGAATGCTTGTCGAAGCTTTCGGCGAACATGCTCTTGAGAAAACACAGTGTTTCGAATGGTTCAAAAAATTCAGAAGTGGTGATTTTGACGTGAGAAACGACGAGCGCAGGAAACCACCGAAAAAGTTCGAAGACAACGAATTGCAGGCATTATTGGATGAAGATGACACTCAAACTCAACAGGAACTCGCGGAACAACTCAATGTGACGCAGAAAGCCGTTTCTCTCCGGTTGAAAGCTGCGGGAGAGATGCAGAAAGTGGGAAAATGGGTTCCCCATGAACTGAATGAAAACACAGAAAGCAATTAGAAAGACCACTTGTGAAATGCTGCTGCCAGATACAAAAGAAAGTCGTTTCACCATCAAATAGTGACAGGTGAAGAAAATTGGATACATTTTGAGAAACTTAAGCGTCACAAATCGTGGGTGAATAAAGGCAAACCATCGACATCCACTGCAAGATTAGACAGCTTTGGAAAGAAGACAATGCTCTGTGCTTGGTGGGATCAAAAGGGTGTCATGAGCTCCCAAAACATGATGAAACCGCTAACACTGATCACTACCAAAAGCAGATGATCGATTTAAATCGAGCATTACGTGAAAAACGACCGGAATATGGAAAAAAGCAAGTCATATTGCTCCATGATAACGCCCCATCACATACAGCAAAACGGGTCAGGGAAACGGTCGAGGCGTTAAGTTAGGAAATGCTAGGACATGCGGCTTATTCTCCTGACTTGGCTCCGTCCGATTATCATCTATTTGCATCATTATGACACGCTCTCACTGAACAACGCTTCAGTTCGTATGAAAATGTACGAAAATGGCTCGCTGACTGGTTCTCTTCAAAAGAGGAACTGTTTGTTTGGCATGACATTCTAGCCTGCCGGAGAGGTGGGAGAAATGTATAAATAGCAGTGGAAATTATTTTGAATAAAACATTGTTTATTAGTTTTAGACAACAGACGTGTAATTATTGCAACCAAATTCCGGTTTATTTTTCTACACCTAGTAATTACCGGTCGGTATAGCAGGCACAGCTATCTCTCCACGATAGCTGGCTAGAGTCACAAATGTGGAGCAGCCTTCTTCCTGATGTGTTTTGTCAATAAATTTGAGATCCGCGCGCTCGTTATGTTCCCCACTGTAGTTAGACATTTTCTCAGGTGTGAAGTTTGACATGTCAACAGACGAGGAAATAAATAACGGGAAGAAGACATTGTCGAACCGCGCCTTACTTTCGAAGAGTAGATAGCGAACACATTTTCAGTACGTCAGAATGTGACAGCTGGGTCACTCATTCACAGCGGTAACTCGCATCACAGAGAGGTCTACTTACTGAAGTTACTGAAGGTCATAAGTAAATAAATAAATAATAAACTCCATAAATCCATTAAGAATGTTACAAGAGATTTTGTGCTGTAAAGAGCAGATAAGCAATTGTTACCATCCATCTTAAGACAATGGATGGATGTCTTTAAGTTTCAATACGATAGACGTAAAGGAATAATGGGTAAAGTTTAAACTGGTTTTAAACAACGCTATGGAGAAGTATGTGCCAAGTGAATGAAAAATACTAAACCGTGGTTGAATAACAAATTTCGGAAAATGCCGATAAAACAGAGAGTGTTGCACCCTCGGTTAAGGAAAGAACGCAGAAATGTCGACAGGCAAAGTTTGTAGAAATTCGAGCTTCTATAAACGCACAAGACACAAGACAATTTCCACCATCATACGTGAGCGAAAGATCTTGTCGATAATCATACAAAATTCTATTTTTTTGACTGCACCGCTGCAGAAAAGTCACTGGAAACAAGGAGTGGCAACTGACTCAACATAAACAAATATAATGTGTTGCAGAAAGATTCTTTAATATATGATTGCACGACTGCAGAACAATCACTCGAAGTGTTACTTCCATAAAATATTTAGGGAGTATACATACGGAGCGATTTGAAGTGGAATTACAGCATAAAATTAATTGTGGGTAAGACAGATGCCAGACTGAGATTCACTAGAATAATCCTCAGGAAGTGTAGTAACTTACGAAACACGAGTTAGACAATTACTCGACTCTAGTGGCAGACGCTGCAGGAGAGGCGTTCTGCATAACGGTGTAATGTACTATTAAAGTTTCGGGAGCGTACGTTCCTAGAATTGTTAACCAACATATTGCTTTCTCCCACTTATATCTCCCGAAAAGATCATGAAGATAAAATTAAAGATATTTGAAACCACACGGCGACGTATCGACAATCGTTCTTCCCTTGAACCATACGCAACTGGAACCGGAAAGGGGGGAAGTGACTGTGGTACAAAAAGTAACTTCCTCAGCACACCGCAAGGTGACTTTCGGAGTATAGTTGTAGATGCAGATGTAGACGTAAAATCGCTAAGTAGGTCGAAGTTTTCCGGCCGGAGTGGCCGAGCGGTTCTAGGCACTACAGTCTGGAGCCGCGCGACCGCTACGGTCGCAGGTTCGAATCCTGCCTCGGGCATGGCTGTCTGTGGTGTCCTAAGGTTAGTTAGGTTTAAGTAGTTCTAAGTTATAGGGGACTGGTGACCTCAGAAGTTAAGTTCCATAGTGCTCAGAGTCATTTGAACCAATTTTTTTTTTAGGTCGAAGTTTTCAGTTCAGACGCTCGTAGACCGAGTGACAACATAGGACAGAGGAAGGAAAGGTGAAGTTTTAAATTTCCCGTTTAAAAAATCATTCGCGCAGCCGGATCGTACAGACATAGCGTTCGTCGTTTGAAAGCCGCACAACGTATCGCGTGGAGGACCTAGAAACAAGTATCCCTGATGTTGAAGAGCAGCTGAAAGAGTTGAAAACAACTAAGTCGCAGGGATCAAATTGTTGTGTCTAGGAATGCTGCGTACTCGCTTAGCTAGACAAACAATCAAACAACTCGTATTAAGCAGTTTTATTACAACCACACAAATACAAATACTTAACTTTGATCTGAGAATTCTTATAGTCCTTTATACATGATCAACCACAAGTGCAACTGACACAGATACGTCGCAAGCAATGTGCGACATACAAAATAATCAGCCTTCTTCAGAAAAGACAAACACAAATAACACTTCTGGTGTTATTTGCCCTGTCAGCAACTATATAAATATTAATTTTAATTTTAATAATCAACAGCCTCAGTTGCACCTTTTACCTAGAAATTTACCTAGGTTTCAGTTGGGATAACCCAACCTTCTTCAGAATACCAGTACTACCGTTTGCCCATAGTGGACATCGTCAAGTTAAAACTACAAATCCATAAATTATCGTCAGACTATAAAACTTATGTAACAAATTTTCTTGAGAGAAAAAAAGCTTCTACCCGCAAATCAACACACTTTTGGAAAGCACTGCTCAGGTAAAACTCAGCTTGCTCTTTTGTGGCACGACATCATGCGAACCATGGATAAAGGACAACCGGCGGATTCCATATTCCTAGATTTCCGAGAACTGTTTGACACAATGCCATACTACAGATGGTATGCGTCCAGAGTAAAAGCAAAACCTGTATTTAATCTTGTACGAAGTTCAACTCAAAGTGAAGAAAAACTTCTAGTGGAAGGGTGAAACATATGATCTTGAGTGATGCTGCTGAATAAACCCGCACTTAGAGCCACAGTTTCTCTAACGTGTATTAGAAAACTAAATTTTTTAAAGTCCTTTCCACTTTCGGTGATCATAACCAGAAATATGTCAAATCTTGCAACGTGAACAGAGCTTAGTCTGTCACAACTGAAGATAATACAGATAACTATCTGCTTGACTCTGTGCTAGGGCAGAGGGCCGCTATTCACCTGCAAATTACCAAGCAGAAGTAACTCTTGTCCGTTGCCGGGGCAGATTGACGTAGAGATGCCCCGTTAATCTCGTAATGCAGTCCGCCTGATGCAGGAAATCATAAAACAGGAGAACAAAGAATGACGCCAGACTCTCGAATTGGATATCACGAAGCTTCGCATTCCCACTCTTTCTATCATTTGTTGCATGCCTCTACCAATCACAGGACAGAGAACAATGCAGAGTGTCTGTATTACAAAATAAGAAAAAAATTCTCTGCAATCCCGCATGTTGTTAGATTTTATGCTTGCCATGGAAGCGGGTCCTACCATCACTCTGTCATGGCGTTTACGTCAATCACCATTTTGATTTCTTCACGTTGCCAAAGTCACAGCATTCTCACTCTCGGTTCGGAATTTCTCTAAAAAGAGCAAAACCAAAACAGCAGAAATCGGGGGAGGAATTACACCGCCACTCTGCCAAAATTCTCAAGATCTTTACTTCCAAGAGAGCTGCCTCCACAGCGTGGGTTGCGGAGCGCTTTTTCCCACTGCAGTGCCGGCCGCGGTGGTCGAGCGGTTCTAGTCGCTTCGACTGCTACGGTCGCAAATTCGAATCCTGCCTCGGGCATGGATGTGTGTGATGTCCTTAGTTTAGTTAGGTTTAAGTAGTTCTAAGTCCTATGGGACTGATGACCTCCGATGTTAAGTCCCATAGTGCTCAGAGCCATTTGAACCATTTGAACCCACTGAAGTGCAGAGAAATGGAGATGAGAAGGCTTGTTCTGTGTTTTCGCCTAGCCTGAAGCCACTTGTATACTCCACAGGCAAAATGCCTTCTACGTGCTGTCGCCCATGACCTGTGGCCCTCCGTGAAGCCGTATTGTCTGTCTCAATGGTTCGTACCGCCCTTACGGCTCTTTTGCCTCACCGGCCGTTTAAAGATACCGGTATACGTGTGGAAGTCAAGGACTTGCCACTGGCGGGCCTCCCATGTGAAACATGCCTTCTCGTGCCGCCGTAACAAAATTTGCTCTGCTACGAATCAACGCACTGCAACTAAAAGATGAACTACAATTGGCATAAGAAGTAGAAACAAGGTTATTGAATTTATGACTGAAGAGAATAAACAGGAGAAAATCTACGCACACTTATTAGTTACTCATCCTAGTAACATAAAATTTTTTCGCAACCTCTGGATTTAATGCACTGTAAGACACTGAGAAAGGTAGTTTTAAATGAATGATAATGTGAAAAATGGTGTGTACATCTGCGACGTTTTTCAATTTCAATAGTGAAGATGCGTTACTCACATAATAAGTTTTGGTCTTTTTCTGTGGAATATTTATGTCATTTGTTGTTTTACGAGGATTGTCCAGAATGTAAGATGCAATCGGTCGCGAAATGGAAACCACAGTGAAAACCAGAAACGTTTTATTTGCAACAGATATGTACACCTTTCACCTACTTCTCTACATAGTCACCGCTCCAACTTCGAGTTTTGTGGAAGTGCTGTATCAGCTTTCCAATATCCTCGCCATAGAAAGCAGCCGCCTGTGCTTCTGGCCATTTATCTGCACCGGTTTGCAGCTCGTTGTCTGTGGAAAAATTTTGTCTTCATAGTCAGCGGTTCTTGTGAGAAGAGATGAGACTCAGGGGGAGCCAGTTACGGACTGTATTGTGGGTAATCAAACACTTCTCATCGGAAACGCTGCAGGAGTGTCCTCATTGCCCCTGCAGTAGGCGGCCGAGAATTGGCATGAAGAAAGAACTGCTCGACAGTTGTGTTATGTGGGCTGCATAACACAGGCGAAATCTCTAACCAGGCCCTCGTACTTGGCGGGAGACGCTATTCCCTACGCATCTTTACGTGCTCACTGTTCACTCAGAACTGAAAAGAGCGACGCGACACGATCGACGAGCATACCAGAGACACTGCCCAAGACATCTGTGCAAAGCTTCACCGGATTTTCCCAGTGTTTTCTATTTCGCTACCGATTGGAACTTACTTTCCGGACAACCCTCGTATTGAGAGTATGCCAACTTAGGATTCTGTACTGGGGCCACACATCGTTAATATACTTTTAGGTAGTCCCTTGGGTACAGATTTCAGCCGTGTATCTCAAGGGTGGTGTTGTGTAGCGGTCATTCTAGTGCAGAAATTAGTTACAGATAGTTCCTACATTACCATACCACCGTATCGCCTTCGTCAATACAAGGATGAATTACCGCACCTTCTCTGACAACCACAGTCAACGTATCTAAGTACTATTGAGCATCTGTAACTCTACTTTGGAGGGAAGGGTGCGTGGTCGTTATCTACCTCCATCATCATTACCTTAAGTAGCCATTATTTTGCAGGAAGAATGGTATAGGACGCCCTTGAAAACGATGCAGTACCTGCTTCACCCATTTAGAGGTGCTTGGAAGCTGTTTTGAATACGAAATAGTTTCGTACGCTGTATTAGGCATGGCAGTGTGTTATGTTTGCGGCATTTCCATGTTTTTCTCCACCCCTATACATTTCGTATAAAGACTGTGAAGACAAGATAAATTAGGACTCGTCAGGAAGAATATCGAAAATCTCCCTCTCATTCCATTTGCGAGTGGAACAGAAAAGGGAACGACTAACATATATACCATTGCTGGTTGGATGAAACGGCATCGGTCGGGTCAGCTAAATCACCCCGTGTATGTGTCGTATGGTGCGTTGTGGAGTATGTAGGGTGATTCAGCAACCCGCAAGGTTATACGTGGTCATCAAAAACCACGCGTGAGATTTTCATATTCTACTAAGCGCTATGCACAAACTGTTAATCTTACAGATAAAATAAACAGAACCTTTTTTGTAGGAAACTGAATGTAGTTAAATTTTGTACTGCGATTGGTTTCCGCTGGAAGCCATGGTTTTAAAATTATTCAAGAAAAATGTACAAAAGTAACTCTCTAACGTGTCTCTAGCCCCACACTCATCCTTCAGCAGTCAGGAATTCTAGTATTTTGTTGGTGGCACTCCCTCCTAACACTGTACAAAAATTTCCTGCTACACCAAGTACTCCCAATTTCGATTTTGGTCCACATTGATTGGGCTGTTACGCCACCAGCATAGCCGGCTATTTCGTTAACATTATTAACTTAAACATGACCTTCAGCATAAGGAAAGAAAAATGACTTTTGTAAACGTTACGCTAAAACTAATCACGTTGACAATGCGACCCAAACTTAACCTTCACAGGCACAGTAGTTTCGTTGTCAGAAAGTCTGACCAATACAACATTGTAATTGTTTATTTTATGCTGCTAAAAGTTACAAAACTGTCGGGTAAAATATACACAAACGTCAGTTTTACAGCTTGCAAGTGCTCGACTAAGCCAGTGGCGTAATAAGGCCAGAAAAAGGAGACCAAAATAGGTGGAATGTGGGAAACAATTCCTGAAGGCGCCAATTTTTGTACAGTGGTAGAAGGAAGTGCCACGAGGGGCTGAGTATGGGAATGGTGTTGCGTTTGAAGAGGTCACTTTTGTACGTCTTTCTTGAATAACTCGGGAACTACGGCCTCTAATGGAAACGTATCCCAGTACAAAACTCAACTACGTTAAATATACTACAAAAAAGGCCCCGTTCATTGTTTTTGTAGGACTAACAGTTTGCGTCTAGAGAGGGAGAGAATATGAAAATCTCGAGCGTGGTTTTTGAAGGCCAGATATAACATTGCGGGCTGGATAAAACGACATCAGTCGGATGAACTGAATTACCCTGTGCATATTGATGTAGATGAAGTGCGAAAATGCAGATATGGAGATATCAAAAATGGCTGGTTAAAATGGCTCTGAGCACGATGGGACTTAACATCTGAGGTCATCAGACCCCTAGGCCTTAGAACTACTTAAACCTAACTAACCTAAGGATATCACAGACATTCATGCCCGAGGCAGGATTCGAACCTGCGACCGTAGCGGTCTCGCGGTTCCAGACTGAAGCGCCTAGAACCGCTCGGCTACACCAGACGGCGGAGATATCAAAGAAAGGACCACGTAGTAGACGAACAGCTGTGATTCTGCTCCTTTGGAAACAAAATAATGCTGACGAAGCGAGGAAGACATAAGAAGCATACTAGCACAGGCAAAGAGTGCGTTTTTCGCTGAAAGAAACCGTTCTTGTTTTCCATGTTGTATTCCGGTTGCTGTGGTATTATTTATAGACTGTTCACTGTTTATTCGTACGTCCCCCTCTTGCTATTTGAGTTTGTGTATTGTCATTTAGAGATAGTGAGTGGAGCAGGGGATGATACGAAATTGAGTACCAAGTGGAGAAATCTAAACGTATCTGACATATTCTTATGTTTGAGTTCAGTAGATGGTTGACGGCAGCGGGGACAGTCAGAAATATTTGCGCAGTGTATGGGGATAATGCCGTAGGACAGAGCATGGCAAGAAACTGGTTTTCTCATTTTCAAGGAGGATTGTTTTGGTATTAGTGACTCTCCACGTTCAGGAAGACAAAGCGGGAGGATAAGCCGACTGATTTAGCCCAGGGGTTGGATGACTGCAGCGGGAACGGGACAACTGGTTGAAATTTCATTGCGGATGAGCAGCCGGCTAGAAGTACTGGCAATGGAAAGGCCCCCGAAAGTCTCCAAACTTAAATCGAATCGAGTATGTTCGGCCATTGATGGTTCGAGACGGGTTTGCACCAGAAAAATTCTAGAGAGACTCTTCGGGATCATGATTTTTGGTACATGGCAGAGCATTGGGCGACTCACTATATTTGCAGCTGTCTAATCTTTTCCAGTCCTCAAAAATATAACGAAGTCTTACTAACCTTGTTGCTTCAGAAGTGTTGGGAGAATTGAGGACGACAGCTGCAAAATTTTACATTGTGATTTACAAAAACTATTTACTCTCTTACTATTATTTTATTTCGAGTAACTGTGTTTATGGTTTTTTATAGCTATTTGCGGTTGACTTCGACTCTATTCGACATCGGTTACCACACGAGTGTGCCTGAACATGAGGCATTACTGCTTCTAAATCTATCGAGAACATTAAAAAACCAAGAAATTCAGTTCACTGGAGGTAAAATAATAATAAGAGAATAAATAGCTCTTATTTTTCATAATAAGATGTCACTAATCTGTCTGGGATTCCTTCAATATCTGTATTACAGTTTATAGTTATTTGCATTATTCTAACGTTTTAATTATTGGTCTGCCGATAATTTTAGATTTATGGGGAAACCTCCGTATCACAGTCATTTAGCTAAAATAATTCGTTTGCAGTCGGATTTATAAGGAGGAAAGACACCTGTCTAATGTCATGGAAAACTTGGGAAGATTGTTATCATCATTGACTTTCAAGGAACAGGAGATATTGAGGGCAACAGCAATTATTTTTGAAGATGTAAATATACTGGTCCATACGCAAATATTTCCAAGTATTTCCACATTTAATGTAATGCGACTATACCTGGTGGAATGACAGCAGCAGACAATGTTATTTACAACCTGGATAGACATATCATCTCGTACCTTATCAGCGACACCATGTTTGCATTGAGAAGGTCAATAGTTCGCGATATATTGAAAAATGCGATAAATTTAACAAGGCTCCTGCGTAAACTCCGAAGATAGCGGAAAAATCGTTGTAAGCTGCATTCTTCGAAATAATCTTATCAAGAGATGTCATTCTCAGTAAAAGCATACTGTTCCACAGGTGCGACACGTATCACTAGAAACATCATATGGAAATCTAGGAAATCTGTCACCGAAAGGATGAGATTAAATTATTGAAATGTATGGCTTGTTCAATGTAGCCATAGGCACATTTCGAATTAGAAAAAAAAATTAATAAATCGTAAATGCTGATTAAATACACCGAAGAACAACTTTGTAAATCCGAAACGAGGACAAAGTTTTTACACTTCCGAATTAACCCACAGGTATATTTTCCGGACGCTGTGACCCACAGCACAGACATGATTAACGCCTCGAGCAGCTGATAAATTCTTTGACAACGGATTCCGACCGACTGACCATCATCAGGTTCTTGAAATCATTTACGGCATCATATTAGGTGTCACATAATAAAACCATGACTTTGTCAAAATGGTCATATCGCAATATAAACTGCATGGTCATTATACGAACTGCACGTTCTATATATTGATGATGAAGTTTGCATTGTAATGTGGCAACAGTAACAAATTCATGTCTCTGTTATCTGACGTCAATGACATTATATTCGCCTAATATTATGCTATAAATTCTTTTAAGAACATGGCGATGATTGTCAACCAAAAGCGTTTGTTAAGTAAAGAATTATATCACCAGTCGAAGCGGAGATAACGTTTTTCAAATTCTACGCCATAAATATCGGCAGATTTGTAGCTTGAATGTCTAGAATCTAGCGCTGATTTCCCTAATATGATTCATTGCTGTAGCTTCTTAGATGAACTGTTCCTTTCTCCAGTCTAATTTTCCAAACCCTGGTGTGTATAGAGAGATTCGAGTACTTGGAATATCACTCTCAGTTATTATTAGCATCATAATTCTACATTATATTCTTGTTACTGGTAAAACCTTTCAAGTGACCCAGTATTGAGAGAGAGACCCTCTAAGCTAGTAATAAATTAATCCTATATGCGTGTGCAAATAATAGTGAACTGATTTTGCAGTCTATAAGACGGTATCATCGTGCAGTTCATGTTGTGCTGAAAAACGTAATTCTCCTCTACGCTTTTAGAATCTGAAATAAGCATATGTTCACACTGCTGAGAGATTACTGAAACTGTGCCGTAGTGATGTATCTCGGGAATTATGGGCAATCATATACATTATTTCTCAAGTCAACATCCCTTTCTCTCAACACATAGTAATCGTACAGGGATGAATGAAGTATCATTAGAAAGATTTCTTAACCGGATTCTGAGGTTGCATACCGATTTTTCGCTAAAACTTACTATTTGTGGAAAATTTTAACATAAAAGAGACTTTCAAATATCATAGGCGAAAGGGCAACATAGCTATATTTTACGAAGCCAACCGATTAATTACGAATTTTCATATTACCTTTTCATATTGCGTTATTGCAAATACCATCCTATTTCTTTTAGTGTTAAAGTGTTAACTGCATAATTTGTATACAGCATTATCATAGATAATATCCGTGACCACTGCAATAGTCCCGTCGTACAAGTTGACTTTTCTAAACAAATATACGAATGAAAATGTGTGTCGAATTAAAGTTATTGTTTATGTGGCCCTACTGACAATCTGTGGCCCTACTAACAGTCCCTAATCTCTGCTCTTTGTGTAAACTGGGACAAACTTTCCAAATACAAAACACATTTTTGGACGCAGGGAAATGTACATACAAGAATGTATCATAAATTCATGATTATTGTTTCACGTCGTTCGGTTCATATCTGAAGATATTTTCTTCTCATCGGCACAATTACCTTTATCCCAATGAATACACTTATTCCAAATACTGTCATTATTGAAAACTGTAAAAGTGCGAAAGTTTCACACGGGTCCCCTGATGTGAGATAAAACAAGGTTTTGAAATTGTTGTGTACACGCTACTCGAAACGTAAGAAGGACTAGAAAAAAAGTTTATCAGTATGTTTGGATGACCATCTTCTGAAACGGAAATTATGGAACTTCTAACTGAAAAGGATAACTTCACTTGGTCTTTTCTTCTATTTGTTTTCTGAATTGGAGAAAAATGTAATTAATCATCTCATTTCTATAGCATCTGATTTATTCGAAATAAACTGCCGAAAAAATTAGTACACCTTCAAAGACGACGTGCATTTTGATTTGACGGCGGCATATGCCACGTAGTGGTCTCAGCGTCGTTCGTCAACAGATAGCCTAGTGGCATAGCTACCAGAACGTTATCTGTGTCTACCCTTTAATAGGGAATGCTGATGGCTACATGGCTCCCAGTGGTGCAAAAATGTGAAGCAAGAAGTAAACCATACCACGGAGATGTGCTCGTCTTTCCTACACCCAACTGAGCGAGTTTGGAAGGGGTCAAATTGTGGGCTTCCGAGTGGCGGTATGGTCCTTTGTGCAACGATGCTGGTATCAATGGTCACGTTGAAACCGCCCCTTGGAAAAATTATAAATGACTGTGCTTAAACTGACACACAATATTTTTAGCGCAACGCTGTCTGACTTTCAATAATCGCTACAAAAGAATGGCCCTGACTAACAATAACCTATACCTTTCATGAATCACTTACCTCACAAAAATCTTCGTTACTCGAACTACTGCAATACAGCGAGCGCATTTACTGCCAGCTAAATAAAAGATTCCAACTACTGATAGGCATAGTTAGCAAATGAAAGATTTTGATACAGAACAAACAATGTATTTACCTTAATAGTGTTCAAAAGTCATAATATAAATATATCAGTTCATGACCTCCAGTCTTACAAATTCACTCTTCCTGATGGACACACGTCCAGATCATCCTCTCTCAAAACTCCCCACATCCACCACTGCTGGCGGCTCACCTCCAACTGCGCAGCGCTACTCGCTGTTAACAGCCAACTGCCCAACACTACAATAGCAAATTCCAACAGTGCAAACCAGCCACAGACTGCACACAGCACAGTCAGTGATTTTCATATAGAGCGCTGCATGGCGTTACCAACATAAAAACCTAAACAGCTTACTTACATAGACCCCATGCTCCCCACAAAAAATTTTACAAATTGTTTTCGGCAGTAGAGAACAAACAATGTAATTACCTTAATAGTGTTCAAAAGTCATTATATATATATATATATATATATATATATATATATATATATATATATATACACAGGGCTATTACAAATTATTGAAGCGATTTCATAAAATCACTGTAGCTCCATTCATTGACATATGGTCACGACACACTACAGATACGTAGAAAAACTCATAAAGTTTTGTTCGGCTGAAGCCGCACTTCAGGTTTCTGCGCTCGAGAGCGCAGTGAGACAAAATGGCGACAGGAGCCGAGAAAGCGTATGTCGTGCTTGAAATGCACTCACATCAGTCAGTCATAACAGTACAACGACACTTCAGGACGAAGTTCAACAAAGATCCATCAACTGCTAACTCCATTCGGCGATGGTATGCGCAGTTTAAAGCTTCTGGATGCCTCTGTAAGGGGAAATGAACGGGTCGGCCTGAAGTGAGCGAAGAAACGGTTGAACGCGTGCGGGCAAGTTTCACGCGTAGCCCGCGGAAGTCGACGAATAAAGCAAGCAGGAAGTTAAACGTACCACAGCCGACGGTTTGGAAAATCTTACGGAAAAGGCTAAAGCAGAAGCCTTACCGTTTACAATTGCTACAAGCCCTGACACCCGATGACAAAGTCAAACGCTTTGAATTTGCGGCGCGGTTGCAACAGCTCATGGAAGAGGATGCGTTCAGTGCGAAACTTGTTTTCAGTGATGAAGCAACATTTTTTCTTAATGGTGAAGTGAACAGACACAACGTGTGAATCTAGGCAGTAGAGAATCCTCACGCATTCGTGCAGCAAATTTGCAATTCACCAAAAGTTAACGTGTTTTGTGCAATCTCACGGTTTAAAGTTTACGGCCCCTTTTTCTTCTGCGAAAAAAACGTTACAGGACACGTGTATCGGGACATGCTGGAATATTGGCTCATGCCACAACTGGAGACTGACAGCGCCGACTTAATCTTTCAACAGGATGGTGCTCCACTGCACTTTCATCATGATGTTCGGCATTTCTTAAACAGGAGATTGGAAAACCGATGGATCGGTCGTGGTGGAGATCATGATCAGCAATTCATGTCATGGCTTCCACGCTCTCCCGACTTAACCCCATGCGATTTCTTTCTGTGGGGTCATGTGAAAGATTCAGTGTTTAAACCTCCTCTACCAAGAAACGTACCAGAACTGCGAGCTCGCATCAACGATGCTTTCGGACTCATTGATGGGGACATGCTGCTCCGAGTGTGGGAGGAACTTGATTATCGGCTTGATGTCTGCCGAATCACTAAAGGGGCACATATCGAACATTTGTGAATGCCTAAAAAAACTTTTTGAGTTTTTGTATGTGTGTGCAAAGCATTGTGAAAATATCTCAAATAATAAAGTTATTGTAGAGCTGTGAAATCGCTTCAATCATTTGTAATAACTCTGTATATATATATATATATATATATATATATATATATATATATATATATATATATCAGTTCATGACATCCAGTCTTACAAATTCACTCTTTCTGATGAATACGCGCCCAGATCATCCGCTCTCAAAACTCCGCCATCTCTCTCCCCAACTGCCCAACACTACAATAGCAAATTCCAACAACGCAAACCAGCCACAGACTGCACACAGCACAGTCAGTGATTTTCATATAGAGCGCTACATGGCGTTACCAACATAAAAACCTAAACAGCCTACTTATAACGTGAACATTCTCACTCCCATAGATAAGGTTCTGGACGTCCGCACAGTACAGACTCGCGCCAGGATCGACGTATTGTAACGGCAGTAGTGCCAGATCATGCAGCTATCATAGCAAAAAACAAAAAGCGTGCTTGTGAGCCCATACGTGTCAACAGGAATTGTTGTGAGCAAGTTATTAGGAGTGGGACTATGGGCAGGCACGACGTGCACATCTCGACTTAGGCCGTCAGACGATCTCTTACATGGAATGGAGCGTCGTGGTCTTGAGCGACGAAAGCAGATTCTACCTGTACGCAAGTGGTGGCTGTTTGGGTGTACCACCTAGATCTGATGAATGCTGTCTCGTAGAGTGGTAGAGTGCATTCGTCCAAGTCACGCTGCCCCATCACAGGCCTTATGGTCTGGAATGCGAAAGCTACAACTCGCCTTCATCTTTGGTGATTATGGAGGGGAAGCTACCCAGGGCTCAGTACGTGCAGAATGTTGTTAGAATCTTTCTTTTGCCGTTCTTGCAACAGTGATGTGTCGTTCCAAGAGGATAATGCTCGCCCACGCGCTGTCCGTGAAACTCAACGTACTATGTAAGACCTGCAGCAACTTCCCTGGCCAGTACGACCTCCGGGCCTGTCTTCAGTCGAGCATGTGTGGGATTCGTCTACCAACAACTCTTACAGAACTATACGGAAAGGTAGAGCAGATGTGGCGTAACGTATCCCAGGACAGTATTCGCAACCTGTAAGACCGACTGGATACCAGAGTCAATGCCTGCATCGCCGCCCGTGGAGGCTACACCACGTGTCTCAGCATGAGTCAATAAGTGGTACCTCAGAACCGCTTGAGACACTGCTCTGTAAAATGGTTCACATATCTCAGAGCACTATGGGACTTAACATCTGAGGTCATCAGTCCGCTAGAACTTAGAACTACTTAAACCTAAATAACCTAAGGACATCACACACATCCATGCCCGAGGCAGGATTCGAACCTGCGACATTAGCGGTCGCGCGGTTCCGGACTGAAGCGCCTAGAACCGCTGGGCCACAACGGCCGGCACTGCTCTGTAAATGTAATCATTTCATATACTCCATATGCACCGTTGCAACAATAAATCTTGAGTGAACTGGAAACTTCTAGAAGGATGTACAAATTTTTTTCCGGCAGTGTGTAATCTTATAAACTACATTTGATGTTTTGCTTTTGGGTGCGAAGACGAACAAGTTTTGCGGATGCCCAATATGCGAACACATTATTACTTGGCAAGACTATCTGGTAACGTGGCCATAGGGGGAACCAACTTGGTCACGTGATCAGATACAGTTAGGATACAGTCCAAAGTTACCTCACAGCGCCAGCAGGGAAAGTGATTGCGACGTCGTCAGCATCCCTGAGAACTTACTGTCGACGTCATTAATTTTATTGATAAGGAGAACGATAAATCTGTGATAGTGCCGACAGAGAACGCTTTGGAATGTGCAAGCAAAGGTTAACAAACCAAAGATAAACGAGTGGAGCAGAATTCAAGTATTTTGCCCAAGAAAAAGAAGTAAAACTAACACAATAAGTATTTCATTGATATCATAAACAAATGTGACATTGGAGAGCAGTTTGTGTGATGCTATAAACAATGTAAGGGAATATCACCTTTTCAAAAACTTCACAGCTTTTGTCGTACGGAACTGGACTTCCAGGGTAGCAAAGAAACTTACTACAAACTATGCGATTTGATTTTAGAAGGTGAACGACTCATTATGTGCAAACTTCCAAAAACGAAGCATCAGAATTAAATCGACCAGAAGTTTTTTTAGACGAACCATCGATTCATGTTCTCTACAATGTAAATAAGTGTTGCGAAGTGGAAGTGTGTGAAGAGCATTGGCATACAACTAGAGATGGGCAAACTTGTTCATCCTTGGGAACTAGGTCATTGCTGATCGCTTTTTTCTTTTGGGAACCGTTCATATTTACTCGTTCACCGTTCAGTTGTCTTTGGTATATGGTTCTTATGAAAAACTGAAAATTAGTAGCATAGATGACTGAAGATGGAAGGCGTCAAGAAGGGGCACTTGCCTCCCCCCTGGAGTACAGAGTTTTTATTCATAACTGAATTCTCACACAGTTGTAATTTTCCTGATTCTGCAAAACCTCTCGTTTAGCCAAATGTAGCGTTATGTGGCTGATCGCAGTGAAATTATATAAGATGGCGCACGAAAAACCGGCCCCGAGTACAGACTGCTCGCCAGTTACTCACGATTTGTTGACCTCTACGAGCAGAATAGTTAAACATGTCATAATTAGGCAGTGTAGAAATAACAAATAAGCTAATGCAAACAACAACTTCGAAACAATAGACAGCGATTGGTAGGCGACAATGAGCGGTCTAGTACTCTGGGCCGATTTTTCGTGCACCATCCTGTACCACTAAAATAATATTGAAGAACATATCATATTCTCTTTACAAAACGTGACACCACACACTCGATTATGGAGCGCGGGCCTTGTTCGGTTGTTAGTCGGTCTACCTTTCATAACAATGAACATGCCGTTTTACCTTGGATAAAGAAAAGACGGAAATGGCCACTTTGTGTGCCGTGCCGGCTTCCTTTGCATGTGTAACAACAAAAAATCTTGCTTTTTTACAAGTATTTCTTCTGCTGTTTATCGAAAGAGTGAAGTAAGCTGATATGTCGTTTTGTTACCTAAAAAGATGTATGTATTACATACCTCGTAATTTTTATGCAATTTACGTGATTATATAATACATTTTAATTACCGGTCGTGGACTCTGAATAGAATACGAAAAGAACCAGAAGTTCAGAGTTCAAGAAAGGTTTGAAACATCTAGAATGGGCGTGCGAAGCGAACGAAACGAACAACTCGATACTGAACTATGAGCAGTCGGCAGTGGAACTGCGACGAGTGGCCACTCGAAGAAGGACGAGTCCGGCCGAGAGAGACCGAGACCGAGACAGACGGGAACGGGACCGAGGCTGGAACGAGACCGGCCGACGTGCCGTTGCGAGAACGAGACCGACCTTTTCCCGTTCCTGGGAACTATAAGTAGAAAGCCGCGACCGAAGTGATATATGAACGACCGTTCCTTAGAATTCGTTCCTCGCTCGTTCCGTTCATCTTGATGTGCCGTTCCTTTGGACTCGATAGTTTACGAACGACCCTTCTCTACATACAAGTGCTAGGCAGCGTTTTATAGTTGTGAATGCAGAGATTGGTTTCATATTCAAGTCTCCTCTATGAACGTAACAGAAAAGTTTCAGATTTCGTGTAGAAATGGACAGAAACGTTCTCCTCTTTATTATTTGACAACATTCTGCAAGAAAATGGTTCCCGTCCTACTGCTGCCATACCATCTAAATCCACAGAACTCGACCAGAATCTTGTAAAGAATAAGATACATAGACGTAATGCGATTTTTTCTAACCTGAAAAATAACAAATGATGCTTTTGCTGTCACCTAGATTGATGTAATACTTTTGAGGTAAAGTTACTTAGGAGACCTGGGCGTCAGTTTCGTTGCTTTTATATTCAAGCAGCTTTTCAGTTGATCTCACAAGCCTGAGTGGACTTTCTTCCGGGCCTTTACACAAGAGAAAAGTTGAGATGATCTACGGGAATCAAACAAGGGACGTCGGCATTACCAGCCTGAAGCCCTAACATCCAGAGTCTAGACCATGAGGTCAGTTTTCTGTGACATTAGCCGTTACTGTTTCACATACGACGAGTAGAAAGGCCGTTAAAAGGCGGAGAAAGTTTTTGATGGCTGCTGGGGCAGAAATACTTTGACAGATGGAGATACTGAAAATTTAATAAAACCTTTCGTCATTGATTAGACGATACGGCGTTATCATGTGTGGACGGTTGGTTGGTTGATTTGGGAGCACGGGACCAATCAGCGAGGTCAAAGGGACCATCCTGGCATTTGCCTGAAGCGATTTAGGGAAATCACGAAAAACCTAAATCAGGATGGCATAACATAGAGGGTATCTCAAACCTTTAGGGTCAAACTGATAGTAGTGGTAGTGCGTCCACAGCAGATCATTTTGAGACAGGGAACGAATGGTCGAAAATACATATTTATTGTGTTGTGGACATACATAGCGTGCAACGCATAATACGAGGGTCACTCCAAAAGAAATGTACACTATTTTCTTTTTAATCCATCTTTTATTCTAAATGTTTGAGAGTTTTACAGTGTGTAGATACATCCTTTAGGAACAATGATTTCATTTCTCTACCTAATTTCCATCCCTCTCAACTGCCTTACGCCATCTTGGAACCAGCGTCTGTATACCCGCACGGTAAAATTCTGGACCAACCTGTTGGAGTCACTGTTTGGCAGCGTGCATAAGGGAGTCATCATCTTCATACTTTGTTCCACGAAGACAATCTTTCAGTTTCCCAAAGAGATGATAGTCACATGGAGCCAGGTCAGGACTATAAGGCGGGTGATTCAGTGTTGTCCATCCGAGTTTTGTGTTCGCTTCCATGGTTTTTTGACTGACATGTGGCCGTACATTGTCGTGCAACAGCAAAACATCCTGCTTTTTGCCGATGTGGTCGAACACCACTCAGTCGAGCTTGAAGTTTCTTCAGTGTCCACACATATGCATCAGAATTTATGGTGGTTCCACTTGGCATGATGTCCACAAGCAAGAGTCCTTCCGAATCGAAAAACACCCTAGCCATAACTTTTCCAGCAGAAGGTGTGGTTTTGAATTTTTTTTCGTGGGTGAATTTGCATGATGCCACTCCATTGATTGCCTCTTCGTCTCTGCTGCAAAATGATGGAGTCATGTTTCATCACCTGTCACAGTTCTTCCAAGAACTTCATCTCCACCATTCTCGTACTGTCCCAAAAGTTCGCTGCATACCGTTTTTCTTATTTCTTTGTGAGCCACTGTCAATATCCTGGGAACCCATCTGGCACAAATCTTTTTTAACGCCGACACTTTCAGTATTCTGCAAACACTCCTTCCCCTATCGCAACGCAGCGTGACAATTCGTTCATTGAGATGCGTCTGTCAGCAGTCACCAATTCGTTATCTCTCTGCACGCTATCTGGAGTGTGTGCAGTACGAGGCCTGCCGCTGCGAGGGCAATCCTCAATATTGCCGTGCCCGCTTTCATCACGTAACCTGCTAGCCCACCGACTAACTGTACTGCGATCGACAGCAGCATCTCCATACACCTTTCTCAACCTTTTGTGGATGTTTCCCACTGTCTCATTTCCACAACATAGAAATTCTATGACAGCACGTTGCTTCTGACGAACGTCAAGTGTAGCAGCCATCTTGAAGACATGCTGTGACGGCGCCACTCACGGGAACAGGTTGAACTAAGTTTGAAAACAAGCGGGAAGGATGTATCTACACACCGCAAAACTTTCACACATGCAGAATGAAAACTGCATTTTTACAAAAATAGTGTGCATTATTTTGGAGTGACCCTCGTAACAGCGTACTCACTGTAATTTGTCGCCGGCCGGTGTGGTCGCTTCAGTCTCGGACCGCGCGACCGCTACGGTCGCAGGTTCGAATCCTGCCTCGTGCGTGGCTGTTTGTGTTGTCCTTAGGTTAGTTAGGTTTAAGTAGTTCTACGCTCTAGGTGACTGATAACCTCAGATGTTGAGTCCCATAGTACTCAGAGCCATTTGAACCATTTTGTAATTATTCAAAGCGACGAACGCGTCTCAGTGCACGTACAGCAACAACACATGCGGTTCTACCGCTCTCTCGCAAAGATCGCGGATTTCTGTTGTACACTGGAACAGACAGTGGGTGATAAACAGCGTACACTGCTCACCACCAAACTGACATACTGTACACAGCTCATAGCACGTATGCCATGTAAGTACTGCTGCATCGCATCGGTGCAGTAATCTGTACCACACGCACACCACTATTCCCGGTCTCAGTTACCCATTGCGTCAGACAGCTTGTAATGTATCCATGGTGAGGTGTGTTACTGTGTACAGTGCAAGAGGCGTAGTCAAAGATGGAACATTAAAATGGAACATTACTCGTACTGGGAGTTGGTAGACAAGAATTTAATGTACATTATGATGGGATGTACTGCTAGTAAAGCAGCATCAATGTACAGAGAACGCTTTCCCAACAAGTGTCATCCTAACTGGGTAGTTCACGCCAATGAGAGCCGACCAAGGCTCCTGCCAAGGACATGTCCAACACCAGAATGAGGAGATGCTGTTGGATCCCGTGACCGACCACTCAGCAACTGTCAACTTGTGCTGAAACGCGCAGTTCGAAGTATACAGTGTGCAGTGTACTGATGGAACAGGTATTACATCCCCATTTAAAGAACGTGTGTAAGCATTGGGCCCAATGGATTTTGTGCCCTACGTTCACTTCTGTCAATGAATTATCCACCGCATTAGTGTAGTGCCGGACTTATACAGTCTGTATTGTTCACGGATGAGGTGTCATTCACCAGTGGTGGAGGTTTCAACAGCCACAAACAAACAGCTGCAATAACAGTACCTGGAGTGAAAGAATCCCCACTGTTGGCCACATTGTTGGCCACCAGCAACGATTCTCTGTCAACGTGTGGGTGGACATTATCCAAGGTCACCTATTGGGACTATATACTCTGACTCCCCATTTCACTGATCCACGTTACGTGGTGTCCCTGTGATATGTGCTGCCACAGTTCTTGGAGGCTGTACCTCTTGTTGTCCGCGAAAAGAAGTGTTTTCAACACGGTGATGCTCCAGTCCACTTCGATGTTAATGTCCGTGAGCATCTGAACAACAAGTTCCCTCATGGTTGGATGGGAAGAGGAGGTTCTGTCCCTTGGCCAGCTTGATCACCGGAACTCACGCTTCTGAACTTCTAGCTCTGAGACTATATCAAGACGTTGGTGTATGAAACCCCCGTAGAAGTGGATGAAGGCCTGCTTGCTGGGGTCCAGGCCGCCTGTCTCCACATACAACAGCAACCAGGGATGTCTGACAGGGTGCGGCAGAACTTCATATGGCGTTGCCATCCACGCACTGAGACCGAAGATCGTCCTCTGAACAATTACAGTGAACAACGTTGTTATTATGCGGTGTGCGCTGTGTATGTCTGTAACGCAATAAATATTCATTTCAACCACTGGTTCCTTATCTCAATTCTAATCGGTTGTGGACCCACTGACACCTATTTCAATTTGACTCAAACGGTTTGAGACACATTGCATACTGCACGCCCCGTTTCCCACTCCTGTTCCAGATAGGCACTTCATTCAGTCGCGGCTACAGACGTGTAATGTGTGATAGCATGCGACCAGTTGTGGGAGTCTGTAGTGTATGCTGCTACTGCCTCCCATCCCATCCGAGCCGGCCGGAGTGGCCGAGCGGTTCCAGGCGCTACAGGAACCGCGCGACAGCTACGGTCGCAGGTTCGAATCCTGCCTCGGGCATGGATGTGTGTGATGTACTTAAGTTAGTTAGGTTTAAGTAGTTCTAACTTCTAGGGGACAGATGACCTCAGCAGTTAAGTCCCATAGTGCTCAGAGCCATTTTTGAACCCTCCCATCTGATTCTGCATGTCGAACGTCAACATAATGATACTTCCACCCCAGCATGGTTACCAGTTCGCCTTACCGAGTAATATGTATAGTTTCCCGTACGAGAAACTTGGATGTTCTACATTTACTGCGCAACTTTGGAATGTTTATCCTCATGATTTGTTGAGAGTCATATTGCCACTGATCCTACCTGAAACTGATGTGTTTTTAAAGCTGAACGGTATGTTAGTAGATATGAGTAGAATTTGTGGTGCGAATACTGATTTAATTCCGGTTAATGCTTATGCTTCTATGAAGTTGTTTAGAAGCATCCTTGTGAGAGCGTACTGCAAACATTGAGCAAATTTAGGAATTATGTCGGGAAGTTTATGCTTTCATCTTCGTTCATTATTGCATCAATGGATTAAACATGTTTTTCTTTCCGTGGTATCATATTCTGTATTCGCTGATTTCCTTGCTGAATTGCGTCATTTATTGTTGCTAAAATTTTTCACTCACAAAACCATTCTTTCTTTACGTAGTTAGTCTCTATAAGTGGATACATTTTTTGGGAAGTTGTTGCTCTGTCTTTATTATGAAGGACAATTCTTTGGTTACAGATTTTGCCGCAGTGCGGTATGTGCTACTTCCATGTCGTGTACTAGAACATTCGAGAATATTATGCAATTTTAAGAAAACATGCATGAAAGTTCAGGACTATTTGTAAAAACTTGAGAACATTACAGAATTACCTTGAAAAATATATTGATGAAAACGAGAGAAATTTCCTGGTGACCACGACGATGTGATGGCGACCACTCTAAACGCACATTTCGCCACAAGCGCAACAGCTAGCACCACATAGCCACTATATCGCACAATGAAGGACCGACAGTGTTGATTATTATTTGGTTAACATTAGTCAACAGACACTTCGTTTATTTAAAGTTATTTCTTGATTTGATTAGAACGGCAAGGACGATAATTTAATACTTTCTGAAGGTAGTAGAAGTAGGAAACCTGTCTGATGCAGTTCTCCAGAGCAGGGGTTCCCAACAAAATTTTCTCGAGGACCCCCTCATCGATCATGATTGGTACCTTGTCATATCACAGTATCGAGTACCTAAAAAAGCCAAATTAAGAAGCTTTTTATACGTTTTCTATTCTTGGTACTTAGAAAAAACATTGACATATTCATTATTGAAAAAAATATTGAGCCATCATTATTATTGTTAAGTTTTTGATTATTGCTCAAAATCTTTGTCTCCAAATCTGGGTGTTTAAGTATAGCAAAATCCTTAAAAAATAAAAATTGAGTATGAATTGAAAATTACAGGAAAAAAATAAAACTGAGTGTATTGGTCTTTCAAGTGTACTACACTTGAGATTGCATTGAGTAGGCGTGTGAAAAATAAGAAAACACTAATTTCATACAAGGTATTATTTACTTGAAAAAATACAGTTCGAACAGAGTACTCCATCAGTACACAGTTAGTTTTAATTTTCAGTTCTTAATGAGATGAGTTCAATCTGACCTTTGAATCCATTATTTCTGAAATGTTAGGTTCATTGCCTTATCTCCAAGTTTCTTGTAGTCCTTGCGTGCTGATGCCTAGAAGTTTGTTATTTTATCACCGATGAAAATGTTTATCATCGTACTACAATTGGATCTAAGAAGACGCTAGACGCAGAAGTTAGCGTTCACTAAAGCTCTGCTCATGCAGGAAGCGGGCAAAAAAATCTGTTATCATACGAAATATACTGTATTTAATATATTTTTTATTTTAGTAGCATCTTGCGGACTCCTCTGGTATAGCTCGCGGACCTCTGTTCCAGAGCGAGGTGACAATGTACTCACATTCGGGATGACGACGTTTCAAATCCCAGTCGATCCATCCATATTTATGTTTTCCGTGATTTTCCTGAATCATTTATGGCAAGGCTGCGATGGTTCCTTTGAAAGGACATGGCATATTTATTTTGCCGTCATTCCCCAACACGAGCTTGTCGACAGAAAGTTCAGCCGCAGTCTTCCTCCTTTTCATGTGGTTCTCACAAATAAATCAGTACATTACACGTAAGGGGATCATTGCTATATTATTTCATGAAATACAAAGAGAAGAGAAAAATGCCACGCTTGGCGGTCGCCATGCGGTTCTTTATCTTAATTCAAGACAAAAGTATATGGAGCAAAACCTAATCCCGCCAACAGGTTTAATACAAATGTGATTTAAAAAACTAGGCACTGGCAGCGATGTATCTGCGAGCAACATGGCCAAGAACAGGAGGCACAAACTCTGCGCTGTGTCGAAACTGCTCCATTACCTCACTATGTTTGCCCTTCAAACGAATAAATCTGCCGGCACGGTAGCTCAGCGTGTTCGGTCAAAAAAACTGAATGAGGGATGAACGTGAACGGGAGTCAGTTACAGTTAATGCATCGAACTGTATCCAATTTACGCCTCCACAATGCGGTATCTTGCGTACGTATTTCTTTCCGTTACTGTTACCTTTATTTAAAAACATAACACGAACTCTTACAGACGTAAACGACCACTTTGTTTGGTCCATGACACAAATGCAGCCAGTAGAATGTTATTGTGGATACAGCAACACCGTCTGTATCCAATGAGGTACAAGAAACTGAATAGGTAGGTACACTACATCGCTCATTATGCTAAGCACAATAATTCTATTCTGTATTTTGATGGCCAGACTTATCTTCAAATGGTCCAAATGGCTCTGAGCACTATGGGACTTAACTTCTAAGGTCATCAGTCCCCTAGAACTTAGAACTACTTAAACCTAACTAACCTAAGGACATCACACACATCCATGCCCGAGGCAGGATTCGAACCTGCGACCGTAGCGGTCGTGCGGTTCCAGACTGTAGCTCCTTTAACCGCTTGGCCACCACGGCCGGCCAGACATATCTTCACAGAGACGATATATATATGTACGAGCAACATTCACCTTTAGGGAAGACATTCAAAGCGACCACCTTGCACTAGCAAACACTTTGCCACTCGCTGGATCTTACTTTGTGGACCCTGCGCAACACACCTGCATCCACCATTGCAAAAACAGCATGCACACGAGCTATTAGGTGGTGTAGATACATGGGTGGAGTACTATAAACTTGTTCCTTTAAGTGTCTCCACAAATAAAAATCGAGTGGATTATGGTCCAGGGAACGTGGAGGCCAGAATGTTGGACCTCCACGACGAATACATTTCACTAGGAACGCTTTATTTAAATAGTTACGCACATTCATTCCAGAGCTTAATGGTGCACCATCAGGTTGAAACAATACCTATCGCCGAACACCAAGTGAAACATTTTCCAATGCGTCAAGCAAAGTATTGCGAAGAAACAAACGATACAGGAACGCTTTCAACAGGTTCTGAAATAGATAAGGACACTTCTCCCATGATTGGTATGCCAAAGCATATCTTGAAGCCATGTTCACGGGTGACGTGTGGGTTGTATTCCAACCAGTAATGGCTGTTGTGAGTGAAACTAGATTCTTCAGTCTTTATCACTTTATTTATAAAATGATCGTTATCTTCTATTTGGTGCAAAAGTCATTCACAAAACTGCTAATCAAATGTGGTCTTCTAGTCCCGATGTTGATTTAACGTGTAATGATATAAATGCAGTTCTTCATCGTGAAACAATTCAGCAACCAGTCTTTGAGATATATGGAACTGCCTTGTAATATCACGACTACTTCGCCAAGATGACTGGAGAACGGTACGTCTCGTCCTTAGATGATCTCTGTCCATTACTTGTGGACGAAGATTACGGGTTTCCCGAAAGCGTTGCTCCATGCGACGAAAAACATTCATATCGGGACGGCGCCATTGAGGGTACCGTGCAGCATACTCACAAGAAGCAGCAGCAGTAGCTTGGTTATCGGATGCACCCAACGCCAAAGAGCATAGCGACGGATTCATCGGTTGTGTACGCCATCAAAGAAACCACCCTACATAACCTGACAGGACCAGTTATGGTTGTGCACTGGGCGGGTTAGTAGACACTTGCATGCAGTTAAAATGGAGCCCACTGTCCAGTGATAGGCTATTGTCATGTGACAAAATGATGTCCTCCGTATAAATGTGGAGAACTAGGGAACGGACTTGTAAAAAATAACAAAGTAGCTTCCCAGGGATTCGAACCTTAGCACAGTAGTGAATGTGGATTTGATATCCTAGCGGCCTATTTTCTTAGATTATGTATATGTATATAATCGGAAAGGAACCCTATAAACCAGACTGACGTAAAATTAAAATTGTGATAAGTAGTAAGCTTTGGAAGATGAACATATGTCAGAAATAAAAAATACAATAAAATTACGTTAAAAAGAAATACGCCTCCCACTATGCTTCAAATTACAGTGAATATCTTTCACAAATTAAAGCAAATCCCTGTTCACATATAACATTTAAGTGAAATTACATTTCGGTAACAACCACTGCCTTGTCATACCACAAATATTATATCTGTATTGCTTGAAGCTCGTAAACTGAATATTATTCTCGTATTACATAAAGAAAAAAAAACCACATATCACATTACCAATTCCCTCCCCATCCCCCTGCTGTTCTGTCATCCGGCTATGTCTTCCCGTAAGTACAATGTAACCACCGATTTTTATCTTCCGTTCGTGCTTTCCTCGCATCGTTAGTTTTAACTTCTCCTACCCTGGACGTTCCAGCTATGCGGGGGCTCTTGAAACGCACTCCAAAGGAATTTAGAAAAATACTGTCGGTATTCTGTCTGTTCACGATCTTTAGGTGTCGTTCCTGCAAAAAGGTACAAATGTCCATTACATTCTTTCGGCCATCTTTGAACAAATAGAGCATCGTCTGGCCTCGAAGCCACATTACGGCATTCGTTTTGGTGCGTAGGTATTAAGTCCCGACCAGGAAGAATATAATCCCTGGTTCAATGTTGTTTTGTCCCATTCGGAGGAAGAAAGCGACCATTCGTGTCGCCAAACGCCATACTTCTGCAGAGGGGCGGCATATGAGGCGGTGTTCATCGTTGTCCAGAGTTTGGCACTAAGGGCACAATGCTGAACCTGTCATATGAATCTCATGGACTTTGGATCGGGTGACATTTTTACCATTAACTGTTAGGTACTACGTTGCACATGTCTCTGTGTCTAAGGAAACACGGTGTATCGATCGCCATACTACTTGCCAATTGATATATGGATGCCTCCTCTCAATAGGAATGCTTTGTCGTCCGGTCGTTAGTATCCAATATATGTCTCGTACCCTTGCAGGTCTGGTTTCCGACAGAGCCGCCTGAACGTAGCTGTAATCTATAAAAAAAGTGACTGGGAAATGTGCTGGAGCGCCACTGGCGCCATTCGAGAAACTGGTGCTAGTTCTTCTATTAAAATTCCTATCAGACAAGTCTGAAGTCGTTTCCACAGTTTTAACATTGTGATATATAGTGCCATCGCTCCTACTAAGAGGGAGGGCAAGGGCGTCGTATCGTACTTTAAACAGTAGACCTGTACTCAGAAAGGAACCGAACGCCGCCAGTATTCGTCATGCTGGCATCACTGGCATTGGGAGTACTTGAGCAAAATGCGGAATTCGTGACATACGTGACCACCTGGGTCATGTATAATGCTCGTGTGATGTTCCCTCTAACGCCCGTCCGTACTGACTGTAGTAGTCTCTTATAGTTGTGTGCTGCTGTGCGACATATGTCGTTGGTAAAAGCAGTACCTAGACATTTCAAGTTCTCCACGAACCGTAAGGGTGCTACACATTCTTCCGTTAGTCCAACACCAATATTCATCGCTACAGACTTGTCCATATTTATACGGCTGCCAGTGGCCGTACCATATTTGCGTATCCAATCTAAAGCCCCCCTCATATCGTTTTCATTCCGTACTATCAGCACCAGGTGCTTATGACTTGCACGTAAAAGTGTATCCTCGCAAAGTCAGTCCTGTTAATCGATGTCGTAGGCCGCAAAGTAAGGGGGTAAGAGCCACTGCACATAATGTCGTTGATAAGGGACATCCTAGTCTGACTGATCTCGCTACGACTAGAGATTTTTTCGTACGTCAACTGACGAGCGCTTTGGAGGAAGCATTGATGAGTAGCCGCATCACGACAGCGATAAATGGTGTTGGAAATGGCATGTGTGTCAGGACTTCTGCAAGATATTGATGGCTAACTCTATCAAAGGCTTGATCAAAATCAATTGGCGTTAATGCTGCACGGAGGCGGCATGTCTTTGCTAGGGCGATCAATTCGCGATATTCAACAAGTGCCGTCTGGATGGTATCTCCGCCGAGCGAAGTTTGATCAGATGAGAGTACTTGTCGCAATGCTCTTCGGACACGTGCTGCTAATGATCTGGTGTATATTTTAAAGTCGCAGTTCAGGAGCGTCAGTGGTCAGTAGTCCCGTATCCGTGTACCACCCGATGGTTTGTGTATCGGGATAATCAGCCCCTCCACAGAAGCCGGCGGTTAGGGGACGTCAGGAGTCATTAATTCGCGGCAGATGGTTGTCCACCGTGGTGCGATCACATGACTAAAAATCCTGTAGAATTCTAGAGGGAGGTTATCTGGTCACTGCGATTTGTTCAACGCTCCCCTACCAATGGCCTCCATCACTTCCTCGTCTGTAATCTCCTCCATCAGTTGTGCTTCCGCCTCTGGATCAATGGTGCCGTAAATTATATGCGTAACTTCGTTAATGGTTGCCATATTGGTATCCACTGTGTGTAAAGTTGAGTGTACTGTTCTACAAAGGCAACTGCCTACCTCTTGTTGCGATGTTAAGTGTCTACCATCAACCGTGTCCACAGCACGTACTAGGGCTCTTAGTCGTCTTTTGTTTTCGTTACTGATGTGATACATCGACGGGCGTTCTCCTGCAACCCGATCTAGTGTGCGCGCCCTGACCCCCGTACCTTCGAGGTGGCGTCGCCTGATGGATATACACTACTGGTCATTCAAATTGCTACACCACGAAGATGATGTGCTACAGACGCAAAATTTAACCGACAGGAAGAAGATGCTGTCATATGCAAATGATTAACTTTTCACAGCATTCACACAAGGTTGGCGCCGGTGGCGACACCTACAACCTCCTGACATGAGGAAAGTTTCCAACCGATTTCTCATACACAAACAGCAGCTGACCGGCGTTGACTGGTGAAACGTTGTTGTCATGCATCGTTAAGGAGGAGAAATGCGTACCATCACGTTTCCGACTTTGATAAAGGTCGGATTGTAGCCTATCGCGATTGCGGTTTATCGTATCGCGACATTGCTGCTCAGGGATCCAATGACTGTTAGCAGAATATGGAATCGGTGCGTTCAGGAAGGTAATACGGAACGCCGTGCTGGATCCCAACGGCCACGTATCACAAGCAGTCGAGATGACAGGCATCTTATCCGCATGGCTGTAACGGATCGTGCAGACACGTCTCGATGCCTGAGTCAACAGATGGGGACTTTTGCAAGACAACAACCATCTGCACGAATAGTTCCACGACGTTTGCAGCAGCATGGACTATCAGCTCGGAGACGATGGCTGCGGATACCCTTGACGCTACATCACAGACAGGGGCGCCAGCGATGGTGTACTCAACGACGAACCTGGGTGCAGGAATGGCAAAACGTCATTTTTTCGGATGAATCCAGGTTCTGTTTACAGCATCATGATGTTCGCATCGCCGGCCAGTGTGGCCGAACGGTTCTAGGCGCTACAGTCTGGAACCGCGCGACCGCTACCGTCGCAGGTTCGAATCCTGCCTCGGGCATGGATGTGTGTGATGTCCTTAGGTTAGTTAGGTTTAACTAGTTCTAAGTTCTAGGCGACTGATGACCACAGAAGTTGAGTCGCATAGTGCTCAGAGCCATTTGAACCATTGTTTTGGTGTTCTGGATGAGGAGGCTCGGAACCCTCTATAAGGTGGCCGTCATGTTCGGTCGTTTCTTGATCGTCGTCCTGCATAAGTATTAAGGAGTCGTCCGACGGGGTTAGACGTCGTTTCTTGCTCCATTTCTGAGACCGTTGCTTACGCGTCGGCGTTTCCGTATCCGAATGTGGGTGAGTGTCTCTGTCACCGCTGCAGTCGGACACGAAGGCAGTCTTTGGCATTATTCGACTGTCGATGACCATCTGCTCATCCGATCTCTGTACTGGTGGTATCGGTCGGTGCTGCTCGGTGCGTGTGCGTGTGTGTGTGTGTGTGTGTGTGTGTGTGTGTGTGTGTGTGTGTGTGTGTGTGTGTGTGTGTGTGTGTGTGTGGAGGGGGGAGTGGGGGGGGGGGGGAGGCGGGAGGCGCGTCACCATGCTCGTATCGTCATCCGTCGTCGTCGGCTCTTCGACTCGTCTGTCTAGCTGTTGGGCGCTGTTATTGTTCGGTGGGGCGACCTTCCGGAACACATTTGCATATCTGAGAGGAGAGACGTCGCCACAGGTGTAGCTACAGATTCACCTGTCGGTATGTGTGCAATTCTTCGCTGGAGTCACACTGTGCGAAAGTGGCCTTCCTGACCACAACCTGAGCAAGTTTTCGGCTGACCGTCGTAAATAACTACCGCTCGGCAGCCTCCAATTGCGAGATAAGACGGCACATGTTCTGATAGCTCGATCAGTATTTGTCGCAGACCATTAAGTACCGGGTACGTGGTGAAGGATGTCCATTTTTCTGCTATGTGACCAAGTACCCGTCCGTAGGGTTGTAGCGCGTTAACCGCGATCTCAGCCGGAACCTCAAATGGTAGCTCAAATACTCTTACTGTTCTCAGTCCAAGTTCCGCATGGTCAATAGCTACCGTTCCGACATGGCCGTTTGAATGTTTAAATTTAAGTCCCTCTTTATGGTAGCGTACGATTTTGTCACACACCGTGTCGTTGATCAGTTTGACGTAGATCACATTGCTTGTGATAGAGAAGTGGATGCCAATCATATCTTGAGGTTCTGTTTTAATTTCTTCACGTATAAAGCATTCTATTTCAAATGCCTTCGGTCGGGCAAATTCATTATTAAAGCTGATCTTGATAGTAGATTGTCGGTACGAATGAGCCGTTCTACGAGCGGCGTTTGAGAAGTCCATGCAAAAATAAAAACTACCGACGTGTTTGTGGTAAACCTTTTTTAGTTTTCGACACAGTCTCCTTTTAGATTTATACACTTCGTCCAACGCTGTTCTAATTTGTTGATCCCTTCCAAATAATAGAAATTGTCCACGTCTGCAAATTAGCTATTAGTTGCTGCGATCACCTCCTCGTTTGAATAAAATCTTTGTCCCGCCAGCCATTTCTTCAAATTGGGGAACAAATAGTAGTCCGAGGGAGCCAAGTCTGGAGAGTAGGGGGGATATGAAACGAGTTGGAATACTGTGTCCATTAATTTTGCGACCACAACTGCTGAAGTGTGTGCTGGTGCATTGTCGTGATGGAAAAGGACATTTTTGCGGTCCAGTCGCCGGCGTTTTTCATGCAGCTCGCATTTAAATGGGTCAATAACGATGAATAATATGCATCTGTAATAGTTTTACACTTTTCCAGGTATTTGATGAGGATTATCCCTTGCGAATCCCAAAAGACAGTCGCCATAACCTTTCTGGCTGAAGGACTGGTCTTCGCCTCTTTTGGTGCACATTCTCCCTTGGTAGCCCATTGTTTAGATTGTTGTTTGGTCTCAGGAGTATATTAATGTGTTCATGTTTCATCCATAGTGACGAAACGGCGCTTAAAGTCCTGCAGATTCTTCCTGAACAGCTGCAAACCATCCTTGCAACACTTAACACTTCCGTTTTTGGTCAAGCGTGAACAAACACGGAACCCATCTTGCGGATAGCGTTCTCGTGTTCAAATGTTTATGCAAAATATTATGTACCCGTTCATTCGAGATGTCCATAACACTAGCAATCTCACGCACCTTAACTCTTCTGTCATCCATCACCATATCATGGATTTTATCAATGATTTCTGGAGTCGTAACCTCACAGGGCGTCGAGAACGTTCAGCATCACTTGTGCCCATATGGCCACTCCGAAAATTTTGAAACCACTTATAAACTGTTCTAATCGAAGGTGCAGAGTCACCGTAATGTTTATCAAGCTTCTCTTTAGTCTCCTGAAGCGTTTTGTAGTTCATAAAGTAATATTTAACCACCACACGAAATTAAATTCTTCTTTGTCCATTTTTTGACAATCATTCGGCTTTCTTGATTCACACGAATGCCAAACACAAAGAAATAGACCAATATGTTTGAAAGTTGGTATGCGTCTTTCCAAAGAGGCTACTAACTAAACTCGATCTCGATTCGCGCCGGTGGTGTCATCTCTCGGACTTTGCACGGACTTTTCAAACGCCCCTCGTAGTTCGGAAGCGCAAGCACTAGCAAATGCTAACACGAAGTAAAAAACCGTGTACGTGCTAAGCACCGCGGCAGGGACGTAAACAGACGTCCGCGCCGCACGACTGTGGAAAGCAAACTTTACGGCACCTTCCTCTGTACATTCCAATGTGCTGCACGATGTGACAATGCTGTCAGCTCCTCGATTTCATACATGTGTTTTCAAAATGCACCTTATCTGATTTTGCTAGATAAAGTTTTTCTAGAATCTGGATGAGGAATCGAAGGCCGACCACTAAGTGCGGTACTGTTTCTTCACCCTCATTTTAAGAACTAGAGAATTACAACTGTGGTTGCAGAAATTGGTAAGAAGCCGAGTTACGAATTACAATGACAGGAAAAAAAAAATCGCAGCACCAAGAACGAGTCGTGCGAGATAAGCGGAAGTTGATAGGCGTGTTTCTACATCTGAAAGATGATGTCTATTGAAATTTCGCGCCAGTCGGATAAGTGTGGCGCTAGAATAGCCACTATGAGGATGCAAAGGTTTACTTTAAACGCACATTGCAATGGTCGTGAGCGTGTGTTATCTTCGTGACTGGAATTAGTGAGTTGACGTTAGTCAAGAATGCCTTTAAGCCGACAAAGATGCCGTTATCAACACCTCACGGTCTTTGAACGAGGCCGAGTAATAGGGCTACAAGAAGCTGGACGTTCCTTCTGCGATAGTGCAGAAAGACTCGTCAGGAACGTAGCTACTGTACATGATTGTTGGCATCGCTGGTCACGAGAATGTACGGTCCAAAGAACACGTGGCTCCGGACAGCCACGTGGCACTGCCGACAGAGAAGACCGTCGTGTTCGAAGTGTGGATCTGGCACATCGTATTGCACCTGTAGCAGCAATTTTAGCAGCAGCTGGAACCACTGTGACACAACGAAATGTTACAGATCGGTTACCTCAAGGATAGCTCCGAGCCAGACGCCTTGTTTCGTGTGTTCCACTGACCCTATACCACCGACGTTTGCGACTTCAGTGGAGTCAAGCGAGAGCTCGTTAGAGGGCAGGGTGGAGAGCTGTTCTATTTTCTGATGAAAGCCGGCTCTGCCGTGGTGCCAGTGGTGGCCATGTTTTGGTTAGAAGGAGATCCTAGACTTACGGTCTGGGGTACGATTTCGAATGCCGACAGGATCGCTCTCGTTGTTCTCCTACTCGCCCAGAGTGCAAATTTATATTTGAACAAATAAATGGAATTTCAGTCTTTGAGCGCTATTTTTTTGTTTCCAATAACCGGTTTCAGGCTATCTGCCCATCTTCAGATCGTATATTGCAGTTACAGAGTAACCTGCCAGTTCTGTACTGACAGTTTACTCCGTAACTGCAATATATGATCTGAAGATGGGCAGCTAGCCTGAAACCGGTTATTGAAAACAAAAAAAAGCGATAGAAGACTGAAATGCCATATTTTTGTTCAAAGAACAATCGCGGCTATCCCAATAAGACAATCATGTCTAGTTTTGATAAATTTGTGTGTGAGTCTAGTCATTTGATCTGTTGTGCAACCATTCATGAAGAGAATTTCAGGGGATGTTTTCCAACAGGATAACGCTCTTCCACATACTGCTGTTGTAGGTTGGTTGGTTGTTTGGGGAAGGAGACCAGACAGCGTGGTCATCGGTCTCATTGGATTAGGGAAGGAAGTCGGCCGTGCCCTATCAGAGGAACCATCCCGGCATTTGCCTGGAATGATGTAAGGAAATCACGGAAAACCTAAATCAGGATGGTCGGACGCGGGATTGAACTGTCGTCCTCCCAAATGCGAGTCCATACTGCTGTTGTAACCCAACATGCTCTACAGACTGTCGGTGTATTGTCCTGACCTGCTCGATCATCATATCTCCAGTCGAGCACATATGGGACATCATCGGACGACATCTCCATCGTGATCCACAAACAGCATTATCCGTACATGTATTGACAAAAATGGTTTAAATGGCTCTGAGCGCTATGGGACTTAACTTCTGAGGTCATCAGTCCCCTAGAACTTAGAACTAGTTAAACCTAACTAACCTAAGGACATCACACACATCCATGCCCGAGGCAGGATTCGAACCTGCGACCGTGGCGGTCGCGTGGTTCCAGACTGTAGCGCCTAGAACCGCTCGGCCACCCCGGCCGGCGTGTATTGACCCACCATGTGAGACAGGAATGGAACTCCATCCCCCAAACTGACATCCGCCACGTGTAAAACACAAGGGCTACACGTTTGCACGCTTGTATCCAACATTCTGGCGGTTACACCGGTTATTAATGTACCAGTATTTCACATTTACAAGGGCTTATTTCGCCCTTACATTAACCTGTGGTCATGCAATGTTAATCACCTAAAAATGTTACTCTACATTAATTACATTTTGGTGTTGCAATTTTTTATCTGTCAGTGTATTATTCTTATTGAACTCAGTGTAGTAATGGACTTAACATAGCACCTCAAATCTGACATGGGGAAGTGAAATGGCCCGTATGGAGAAACAAAATTGGGACTTTCAGGAGGGTACATTTCTGCCTTTGACAAAAGGTTAGTGAAACCGGAGGCTATGGAAGCAGACAACAAAAGGAAAAACTCACCTTTTTTCCTTAATGCTGAAAGATACGAAAAATCCGGTAGGATGTATCAACTGACGCAGAAAAAGCAAAAAGTTTGTGGAAATAGTAATATACGGCGTTGTTGCAAGTAATCGATATGATTTGCTAATATTTAAACTAATTTGAATAATTTTAAACATTTTGCCAAGAACACGGAAAACTTTTCAGACTGATTGGATCTTATTAACTAAAGAAAGTAGCAAAATGTCTGGTGAATGTGTGTTTGAGAAAACTTTGCTATGAACATTTGTACAAGAGGCGTCTGCAGCAAACATAGATAAGGAAAAAAAGGGTAACAAAATAGTGGATTTCTCTCAAGTGAAAGTAAAGTCACGGAAAATTATAAGAATACCTTTCCAACTGCGAGTGCTGTACCACTATCTGTTTACTCCACGAGAGGTGGATTAATAATGAAGCAACAAGACGTCATCGTTAAAATTATTTTATAGATATTAAAAAATTCAGGGTCTTTGTGGTAAAAACGCGGCAGGAAAGAAAACCTTAATGCCATTAGGAAAAATGTCTCCATTAGAACACCGTCGTCAGTAAGCGTAAATAAATAAAGAATATAAATTTTTGGACGTTTTGTATATACTACATTGAAGAGCCAAAGAAACTGGTACACCTGCCTAATATCGTGTAGGGCCCTCACGATCACACAGAAGTGCCGCAACACGACGTGGCATCGACTTGACTAATGTCTGAAGTATTACTAGGTGGAATTGACACCATGAATCCTACAGAGCTGTCCATAAATCCGTAAGAGTACGAGGGAGTGAAGATCTCTTGTGAACAGCACGTTGCAAGACATAACAGATACGCTCAGTAATGTACAAAACCTTAATGCCATTAGGAAAAATGTCTCCATTAGAACACCGTCGTCAGTAAGCGTAAATAAATAAAGAATATAAATTTTTGGACGTTTTGTATACACTGCATTGAAGAGCCAAAGAAACTGGTTCACCTGCCTAATATCGTGTAGGGCCCTCACGATCACACAGAAGTGCCGCAACACGACGTGGCATCGACTTGACTAATGTCTGAAGTATTACTAGGTGGAATTGACACCATGAATCCTACAGAGCTGACCATAAATCCGCAAGAGTACGAGGGAGTGAAGATCTCTTGTGAACAGCACGTTGCAAGACATAACAGATACGCTCAGTAATGTACAAAACCTTAATGCCATTAGGAAAAATGTCTCCATTAGAACACCGTCGTCAGTAAGCGTAAATAAATAAAGAACATAAATTTTTGGACGTTTTGTATACACTACATTGAAGAGCCAAAGAAACTGGTTCACCTGCCTAATATCGTGTAGGGCCCTCACGATCACACAGAAGTGCCGCAACACGACGTGGCATCGACTTGACTAATGTCTGAAGTATTACTAGGTGGAATTGACACCATGAATCCTACAGAGCTGTCCATAAATCCGTAAGAGTACGAGGGATCTCTTGTGAACAGCACGTTGCAGGACATAACAGATACGCTCAGTAATGTACATGTCTGGGGAGTTTAGTGGCCAGAGGAAGTGTTTAAATTGAGACTGTAGCAATCCTGGACGTGTAGGGTGCCACATTGAACTGTGGAATCGCCCAAGTCCGTCGGAACACACAATGCAAATGAATGGATGTAGGTGATCAGACAGGATGCTTGCGTACGTGTCACATGTCAAGTCGTATCTAGACGTGTCATGTGTCCCATATCACTTCAACTGCACACGCCCCTCACCATTAAAGAGCCTCCGCCAGCTTGAACAGTCCATTGCTGACATGCAGGGTCCTCGGATTCATGAGGGTGTCTCCATTCCTGTAAACGTCCGGCCGCTCGATACAATTTGAAACGAGACTCGTCCGACCAGGCAACATGTTTCCAGTCATCAACAGTCCATTATCGGTGTTGACGGGCCCAGGCGAGGCGTAGAGCTTTGTGTCGTACAATCATCAAGGTTACATCAGTAGGCCTTCGGCACCGAAAGCCCATATCGATGATGTTTCGTTGAATGGTGCGCACGCTGGCACTTTTTGATGGCCCAGAACTGAAATCTGCAGCAGTTTGCGAAAGGGTTACACTTCGGTCACGCTGAACGACTCTCTTCAGTTGTCGTTGGTCCCAATCTTGCAGGATCTTTTTCCGACCGCAGCGATGTCGGAGATTTGTTGCTTTACCGGATTCCTCATATTCACGATACACTCGTGAAATGGTCGTACGAGAAAATTCCCACTTCATCGCTACCTCGGAGATGCTGTGTCCCATCGCTCGTGCGTCGACTGTAACACCACGTTCAAACTCACTTAAATCTTGATAACTTGCCATTGTAGCAGCAGTAACCGATCTAACAACTGCGCCAGACATTTGTTGCCTTATATAGGCTTTGCCGACCGCAGCGCCGTATTCTGCCTGTTCTGTATTTGAATACGCATGCAAATACCATTTCCTTTGGCGCTTCAGTGTAGAATCATTTAGAAGTTTGTTAACAGTGCTAGCCGCTCAAGATCTAAATCAAAATAATGAATAAAAGTGAGCAGCAACATGCTGCACTAGTTTCATAAAGCAAAACGTGAGCAAGTGCAAATACATATCACTGATGGGGTCTAATTATTGCAACTCTACCGTGGGAGTTGAGGATATTAAGACACCATATGCCAACAGGTTTTCGGAGACTACATTGACTTTAACATTACTAAGCAAATATTTAATTTTTGTTGGTGAGAATGAAATGCATTGAATATTATGTTTTCCGAGTCTTCTCCATCTCCTTCTCTTTTCCATTTGTTGCCTCAGTCTGTTTCAAAGACGAGAAAGAGAAGATTCTGATCAGTCGCCGAAACGTTATGGGAATCTTAAATGTTATAAACGGTGACACAGAACAACCATTCATTCTGTCAAAGTCATATTTATCCTGGACTATCCGGTCAGTTCACATCTCCGACAGATTTTAATTCTTACTGCGCTGCTTGCACTCATATCGGCTGTAGTTCGTCTCAGATAATAGATATTGCTGTCCTGTCAAACAGTTCCGAGGTGTTATCTGTTTTGTTGATGAAACAGTACTTTACACACTTGTTGATGCTTCACAAATTCTTTAACGTGACATCTGACAAAGCTAATGCTGGAAAATCACATTTAGGAGCGTGAGACTCATAAAATTATTTTATCTAAAGCAATTTACTTGTCGCAAATTAAAGAACTAAAATAGTAGTAGAGCATAGAATAGACCAAGGCAGTTTATCATTAGTTACCCAGAAATGAAAGAACGTTAAGGCATTATTTAATGTCACGAAGATCAAAATACTTCACGTGTTTCCAGAGAAACAAATCGTTTTCAGTACTGACAATCGCAAGCGGGCATTAGCAAAGTACGCGTGTCGATAGCCTTAGAAAAGCATTTTGTCACTCTTGTAGGGTTCGTGAAATGGAGAGAGAATTGTCTACCGAAAGAGTCAGTCATTACTCGAGGCAGTTACATTCTGAAGACAGCTTTTGTCCTCACATAAAGTTCTTTGAGTAGCATGCTCCTACAAGTATCGCTCGACAAGATTTCCCATACTGAATAGATAGTGCACGTTTTTAGAATGATTTTTCTTCTTTTTCTTGTTCAAACTACAACATACTGCCCTCTCCTGCATCTTTAAGTCCGAAGAATTAGTATGTAAAGCTCCTGTGTTCTCCAAGGCGGATTGAAAGCTGCGTATTACACGGCACTTTTAATTCTTACTGCGGTCTTGTTTCTTTAATTCACCATTTCGTATTTGCGAATTTTCGCAAAGACTTTCAGCCACCAGTATCGATATGCAGCATAGAGCATTTGAGTTGTATCTCTCTCTGGCACTGTCGGATAGTTTGTTTACATTTAGTTAGTTCCATACACTTCAAACTAATGAGGGAGTTTGACTGTCAGCTTGGGCTCTTATTTCAAGTAACTGAAACCACACTTTGTTCCAGGCAGTTGAGCGAGGAGTTGCGGCAATTCAGATGTAGCGGCAGCAGATCGGATATTTTGTCACAACATTTCAAACGCTATCAGCTAAACAGTTCACGCCGACAAGAATAATGTAGAGAAGAATGAAAAGGAAAATCGAGGATCTGTTAGATGACGATTAGTTTGGCTTTAGGTAAGGCAAAGGCTTCTGAGAGGCAGTTCTGACGTTGCATATGATAATGTAAAGAAGACTTAAAATTATGACACATTAAAAGGCTTTTTCTACATAGAAAAAGTGTCCGACAACGTACAATGGTGCAAGAAGCTCAAAACTCTGAGAAAAGTAGGAATAAGCTATAGGGGCATACGGGAAAGATACTGTATGTACAAGAACCGAGAGGGAACTGTAACAATGGAAGACGAAAAACGAAATGCTCGGATTGAAAACGGAGTAACACAGGGATGCAATCTTTCGCCCCAAATGTTCAATCTGTACATCGAAGAATAAACGATGGAAATAAAATAAATGTTAAAAAATGAGATAAAAATTCAGGGTGAAAGGATACCAGTAATACGCTTCGCTGATGACATTGCTGTCGTCAATCAAAAGAAGAAGTGCATGAACTGTTGAATGGAACGAACAGTCTAACGAGCACACACTATGGATTAAGAGAAAATCCAAGAAAGAGAAAAATAACCAGTAACTGAAATGAGATCAGTGATAAACTTAAGATCAAAATCTTTGACCACAAAGTGGATGCAGTAAAGGAATTCTGCCCTCTTGGAATTAAATTAATACATGACAAACGGAGCAAGGAGGATATCGCAAGCAGATTAGCATAAAAAACGTTCCTACCCAAAAATAGGCTACTAGCATCACAAATATGACTTAATTTATAGAAGAAAATTCTGACAATGTGCGTTTGGAGCACTGTATTGTACGGAAGTGAGTCGTAGACTATGGTAAAACCAGAAAAGAAAAGAATGGAAGCGTCTGGGATGTGGTGGTACAGAAGGGTGTTGAAATTAAATGGACTGATAAGATTAAAGAGGTTCACAGCACAATCGGTGAGGAAAAGATTATGTGGAAAACATCAACAAGAAAGAGGGACAGAATGATAGAACATGAGTTAAGAAACAGGGATAAATTCTATGGTTCTAGAGGGTGCTGTAGAGGGTAAGTTACTGTAGAGGTATATAAACAACAAATAACTGAGATGAAGAGTTTAGCACAGGAGAGGAATTAATGGCCGGCCGCATCAAACCAGTAAGAAAACAGATGGATAAGAGCCTTATTGCAACACCGTATTGAGGAACTTGCAACCGTTGCTGAGCACACTTTAAAACGGCCAACCGCAGAGTTTGATTTTATTCTCTGGCAGTCGACGAGAGCTACAGGGCGGGGCAAATAAAAGTGTCTCGGACGACAGAATTCCACAGTGCAAAGAAACAGAACAGAGGGAAGGAAATACAGTACTAACATAACTATAACAGATGCTGGAAATGATCACCATTCATCTCTTAGCACTTTTGGGCCCTGTCAGCAAATTGCTGAAGGAAGATCGAAACTGGACTGCTGGAACTGCTACAATCTCATTCGAAATGTTCTGCTGAAATTTTTGAAGACCATGAGGGTTGTTGCGACACACCTTAGACTTGAGGGCCCCCCACACTCCGTAATCGCACACTGAAAGATGAGTGACTTAGGCCAGCTAAGGCCGCGACCAGACTGACTTCTGCTAACAGCCCTGTCAGGCCTGAAGATTGTGTAAACGTGCTTCAGGGTTCAGCCGGCAGTATTGGCAGTTGTTCCATCCTGTATGAAGTATCTGTAGGTCTTTTCCTTCTCAGTTAATGCTGCCCTAAATGTACATATCCGGACCAATTCTATTTGCCCAACCCTGTATGATTCTAGCGACAATGTCCACTTAGCAAGTCTCGTGAATCAACAAAGAATTTCATTTCACAGAAGAAGTGGGTGGTATAATCGTAGTCCCTCTCAAAGACACCATAAAAGCCAATAACTTATGGGGGGTGTTACTGGAATCATATGCAAACTTTTTTTGGTACCTAGTATTCTGTAAGGAGTAACAACTGACGAGGCTCATTCATTTGCAGGAAAGCGGAAAGGATTAGTAAAATACTGCAGACACAATCAGATAAGGCGGAAACAAAATGGTTCAAATGGCTCTGAGCACTATGGGACTTAACATCTGAGGTCATCAGTCCCCTAGAACTTAGAACTACTTAAATCTAACTAACCTAAGAACATCCCACACATCCAATCCCGAGGCAGGATTCGAACCTGCGATCGTAGCGGTCACGCGATTCCAGACTGAAGCGCCTAGAACCGCTCGGTCACACCGGCCAGCAAGGCGGGAACAGAACTGCAATGAGGTATCATTGCTTTATTCAATAATAAAGCTTGTGTGACGAATCTTTAAACTTATACTACGTCTAGAAAGGTGCCACTAAAGTAGTGAAATATATTCCTGTTCATGATTTGCGGCACAGCGAATTTCTTAACTTTCACAAATTGTCGATTCAGGTTGGGGAAGAAACTGTTTATTATACAAACATCAGATGGCTTAGCCATGGCAAGATGTTGAAGTCAGTGTTTCACCTTACAAACGAAGTATATACATTCATCATGAGAAGGGGAAAACCTGTTGCCAAATTTTAAGACGAGGGATGGCTGTTAGATTTTGCTTTTCTAGTAGATATAACAGTTAACTTTCATGAACTATGCAAGAAAAAGATTGTCTAGTTACAACTTTGTATGATTATGTAAAGTTGTTAGAATCAAAGCAACGATTTGGGAATCACAAATAAGAAGCAACAATTTCGTGCAATTTATTTCCCTGTAGAAATGTTAAAAAAATTCTCCCAAATATTTACGCATCGTATCTGACGTAAAAGACGAACTGAATAGTAGTTTCCAAAACCTTAAAGACAAAAAGCAATCTTCAGAATCTTCGTCTCTCTCCATAAACATACCCTTAATCTCAGAGGATTTGCGGAGCGAATGTATCGATTTCCAGTGTGCTTTAGACTTGAAGAACAAGTTTAGCGAGCTTCTCTTCAAGTCAGTGAAAGCTCAACGGATGTCTACCGGCCGTTGTGTCAACCAACCTCTGCCTTGCAGCGTCATGCGGATGGTATGGAGGGGCATGTGGTCAGCATACCTCTATCTCGGCCGTTTTGTAGACTCTCCAGACATTGAAGCTGCTGCTACTCGATCACGTAACTCCTCAATTGGCATCACGAGGCTAAGTGAACCGCTTACCAGTCCTCCGACCAAAGAAAAAGCCTTGGTAGTACCGGTAATCGGACCCGGGTCTTCCGCATGGTAGCCATCTTCGTTGATCCCCTTTTTTCCTGTGTGCCGCAACGAGGCTCGAACTTGGGATCTTTGCCTTTCGTGGGTGCGTGCTGTACCGATTTTATTTATTTTTTTTTTTAAGGGAAAAGGTAGAATGATTGTCACCCCTCAGCTACGAAGACAGACAGAGCGTTTGATAGTGTACCTCAATTAGAATTCTCTCCTAAGTATGTCCTCGTGGAAAAATATCATAGCATTAATATTTAAGCAAATATTTTGTTGAAAGAAACACGTTGAGAGTACAATAAGATCTCGAAACACCCTGGAAAGTTCACTTCGATTTTCCGCTGCAAGCATCAAACCGGAAGTTAGAAGACTAGTTCGAGAGGAGAAGGTCCAAGTCTCACACTGACAGGTAAAATTTAATGCAGTTTCATCAAAAGATATTTTTCCTCTTACATTCGTATTGAAACATATTCAGTGGTAATTATTTAGCTTGAATTATTTAGATCTGAACAGAACAGGAATTGAGATAAGTACCTTGCCTCACGTAGGCGACAACATTTTATCGCACCTCCCCAGTTTCTGTAGTTAGTTAGTTTGAAAAACCTTTTGTAGACTAAAGTTAACGCCTATGACTTAAACTCTTAAGAGGCTGTCCATTACCATGGGAAACTGTCAAAGAAGTGTGACAATATTTACGCACGTTGCTGAAAACATGACAAAGATTGACAGAGCTACTCAAGGCTTGTCAGTGTATATCAGTGTTTAACATACTTCCTTCTTAGTTTTCCTCGCTTCGTGCACCTGTTTGCAGTGTAGAGTTATAGAGCACGGTACAAGAATGGGTTGTGATTGGAATCAGTCAAATGCAGATGTGCAGGCGTTAAAATTTGTAGGTATATGAAATGGAATGATCACGCAGGGTCAGCTGCAGGTTAATAACTTCATTGGTAGAATCTTGGGAGCAGGCAGTCAACCTACAAAAGAGATTGCTTAAATCTTCTCATTTCCTTCTCATATGAGATTTTATAGCGACCTATCTAGTTTCTACTGTTAAATGCTCTTTAAAGAGGTGACATGAATACATGCGTGATCTTAAAGGGTGCTTCAGATGTTCATTGTAACGGCAATATTTGTGATGCAATACTGATGAGCCAGACCACACATTAATTTCTAATTTCAACAACGTATGACAATTTCAAAACTAAATCGAAACCAAGAGGTAGAGATGCTACATCGATTCTGCTAAATTTTGCGTAATAGTAATCTTTTTACTGAAATTACTGATTCAACATTGAAAAAAAAAAAATCAACTTATTTAAAGTTTATCGTATGTAAAATTGCAGGTTTCCGCAAAATCTGTTTGTTTCTCTCTCTCTCTTTCCTGGTGCTCAAAAACAGCGTAGAAAAAACTGGAAAGTACGCAAATTATTTACTATTCTTTTTGAAAGTTTATCAAATGTTATATTTTTTCAGTAACTCAAACATTGTGATAGTAAAGTTATTATAAAAACAGTTATTATTGCACAGGAAGTGCTGTTCTGATTAAACTGTGCTTACACGCCTTATAGGAAGATATAAAGTTCAGTTTTGGCACTGGTTTCTCAATACCATCAAACTGCTGTCACTTATATGCCACGCCCAGTAGGAAATAAGGCATGAAAGCGTATCTTAAAAATAACTTGCACATATCACAGATTTTCCATCATAAATGTTTTGAGTACTTATTAATGCTGATATTGTGCTGCATAAAACATCTCTGCATAATATTAAACGGAACAATAATTAATTGCTTGGAAAATTTATATTTATATAAACTGTAACCTTTTCTCCAATGTTACGTAAGAGAAAAAGTTTTTCTTCCTCCAACGAGTGACCTGTGGCCTGGTGGATGAGCGGGTAAATTTCGGACTAACAAAATTTCGGTTTTTGCCTCCTACCTAGTTGGAGAATTTTTTTTCTGGTAATTACCACTTGTTTCACTTTCAGCGCCGTTTTGTGTATGTTAAAAAATCGTTGGAAGTCCCCTGCGGAAATATTGAGCCATGTGCCTATACAGCCAACCATAATTGCAAATATGTTTGTCGGTGAAAAATTTTCTCCACGAACTGACGTCTCGATTATGTCTCATAAATATTCGATGAGATTCATGTTGGGCGACTGGAAGGAAAAATCATTCGCTCGAATTGTCCAGAATGTTCTTCAAACCAGTCGTGAACAATAATGGCCAGGCGAGATAACGCACTGTCATCCACAAAAATTCCATAGTTTTTTGGGAAAATGCGTCCATGGATGGCTGCAAATGGTCTCCAAATACATAACCATTTCCAGTCAATGATCGGCTCAGTTTGACCAGTGGAGCTGGTCCATTCCATGTAAACACAGCCCACGCAATTGTGGAGCAACCACCAGCTTGCACAATGCCCAGCTGACAACTTGGATCCATGGCTTCGTGGGGTCTGCGCCACACTCGAACCCTACCATCAGCTCTTACTACTGAAATCGAGACTCATCTGAACAGGCCACGTTTTCCAGTCGTCTGGGGTCCAACTGATATCTTGACGAGCCTAGGAGAGGCGCTACGCGTCATGTTGTGCTGTCAGCAGAGGCACTCGCGTCGGTAGTCTGCTGCCATAGTCCATTAACACCAGATTCATCCGCACTGTACCAACGAATACGTTCGTCGTACGTCCCACATTGATTTCTGCGATTACTTAAAGCAGTGTTGTTTCTCTGTTAGCACTGACAGTTCTATGCAAACGTCGCTGCTGTCAGTAGTTAAGTGAATGCCGTCGACCGCTGCGTCGTCCGTGGAGCAGGTAATGCCTGAAATTTGGTATTTTCGGCATATTCTTGACACTACCGTGTGGCTAGGGCCCCCCGACGGGTAGACCGTTTGCCTGGTGCAAGTCTTTCGAGCTGACGCCACTTCGGCGACTTGCGTGTCGATGGGGATGAAATGATGATGATACGGACAACACAACACCCAGTCCCTGAGCGGAGAAAATCTCCGACCCAGCAGCGAATCGGAAACGGTCCTTTACGTATGACATTCAGTCGCGCTGACCACTCAGTTACCAGGAGCGGACACTCTTGACTGAAGTCGCTAATGATTTACGAAATGGTGTCCTATGCGAGTAGCTCTGATTACCGTTCCGCTTTCAAAGTCTTTTAATATACATCGTGAGTCCATAATAACGTGCGATACCTTTTCTCACTAGTCATCTGAATACAAATGAAAGTGGCGCCAGTGCTCTGCCCTTTTATACGCGATACTACCTCCATCTGTATATGTGCATATCGCTATCCCATGTCGCCTCAGTGTCTATGTCGACCTCAGAGTGTCGGCCTGAAACCGTCGACATGTGTCCTTAATGAAGTAAATAACAATGGTGATTGTATGCTATTTGTTGTGTATCTAACTTCGAAAACAAGTTAAATACACTCCTGGAAATTGAAATAAGAACACCGTGAATTCATTGTCCCAGGAAGGGGAAACTTTATTGACACATTCCTGGGGTCAGATACATCACATGGTCACACTGACAGAACCACAGGCACATAGACACAGGCAACAGAGCATGCACAATTTCGGCACTAGTACAGTGTATATCCACCTTTCGCAGCAATGCAGGCTGCTATTCTCCCATGGAGACGATCGTAGAGATGCTGGATGTAGTCCTGTGGAACGGCTTGCCATGCCATTTCCACCTGGCGCCTCAGTTGGACCAGCGTTCGTGCTGGACGTGCAGACCGCGTGAGACGACGCTTCATCCAGTCCCAAACATGCTCAATGGGGGACAGATCCGGAGATCTTGCTGGCCAGGGTAGTTGACTTACACCTTCTAGAGCACGTTGGGTGGCACGGGATACATGCGGACGTGCATTGTCCTGTTGGAACAGCAAGTTCCCTTGCCGGTCTAGGAATGGTAGAACGATGGGTCCGATGACGGTTTGGATGTACCGTGCACTATTCAGTGTCCCCTCGACGATCACCAGTGGTGTACGGCCAGTGTAGGAGATCGCTCCCCACACCATGATGCCGGGTGTTGGCCCTGTGTGCCTCGGTCGTATGCAGTCCTGATTGTGGCGCTCACCTGCACGGCGCCAAACACGCATACGACCATCATTGGTACCAAGGCAGAAGCGACTCTCATCGCTGAAGACGACACGTCTCCATTCGTCCCTCCATTCACGCCTGTCGCGACACCACTGGAGGCGGGCTGCACGATGTTGGGGCGTGAGCGGAAGACGGCCTAACGGTGTGCGGGACCGTAGCCCAGCTTCATGGAGACGGTTGCGAATGGTCCTCGCCGATACCCCAGGAGCAACAGTGTCCCTAATTTGCTGGGAAGTGGCGGTGCGGTCCCCTACGGTACTGCGTAGGATCCTACGGTCTTGGCGTGCATCCGTGCGTCGCTGCGGTCCGGTCCCAGGTCGACGGGCACGTGCACCTTCCGCCGACCACTGGCGACAACATCGATGTACTGTGGAGACCTCACGCCCCACGTGTTGAGCAATTCGGCGGTACGTCCACCCGGCCTCCCGCATGCCCACTATACGCCCTCGCTCAAAGTCCGTCAACTGCACATACGGTTCACGTCCACGCTGTCGCGGCATGCTACCAGTGTTAAAGACTGCGATGGAGCTCCGTATGCCACGGCAAACTGGCTGACACTGACGGCGGCGGTGCACAAATGCTGCGCAGCTAGCGCCATTCGACGGCCAACACCGCGGTTCCTGGTGTGTCCGCTGTGCCGTGCGTGTGATCATTGCTTGTACAGCCCTCTCGCAGTGTCCGGAGCAAGTATGGTGGGTCTGACACACCGGTGTCAATGTGTTCTTTTTTCCATTTCCAGGAGTGTATTTGACAATTGAATATACTATCTCCCAAAACTTTAGCACTTATCAACAGTTCAGTGTTATGTTAATGTGTTTTTCATCGTTGGGATGAGAGGAAGACTAGATTTAACATCTAGTCGTTGACAGAATCATCATAGCTGGAGACAAGTTTGGAATGGATGATGATGATCTGATGTAACTGCCTTTTCCCCATATTTCGTCTCGTAACAAACTGGTTATTTTTCTTGGTTGTTTTTCTTCTCAATTCTGTTTGAGTAATTCATGTATTTCCATACTAGCAGGCCTGGAGAATGGCCAATGGCCTTGCCGCAGTGGTAACACCGGTTCCCGTCAGATCACCCAAATTAAGCGCTTTCGGGCTAGGCTAGCACGTGGACGGGTGACCATCCGGTCTGCCGAGCGCTGTTGGAAAGTGGTGTGCACTCAGCCCTTGTGGGACCAACTGAGGAGCTACTTGACTGGGAAGTAATGGCTCCGGTCTCGGAAACTGACATACGGCTGGGAGGGCGGTGTGCTGGCCAGCGTGACGCCTACATATGAGCTGAGGATAACACGGAGACCGGTCAGTACTGTTGGCCTTCATGGCCTGTTCGGCAGGAGATTTTAGTTTTAGGCCTGGAGCATGACATATCTTTGTAATCTAAGAACACTGGAAGTGACGGAAGGAAAATTGTTTTGCATAAGTGGTAATTCCGATCTCTCGATAAAAAAAGGAATGGAATCATTGGACTTCGCTTCTTTGTATCAGAATCTTCAAATGTCAAATAACTTCGAAATACTGCTAATTTGATGGGCTGACTTGCAGTACGTATTCGTGACGTAACTTTATTCTGACGAGAATGAACGAAGAGATTCTAAGGTGTCGCGACTTGTTCCAAATTTATAAAACAGTGTTTTTGGACCTGAGATATAAATTTTTAACTCTGGATTGGCCATGTACAAAGTTGACACCCACCACAACGGATCACGTTTACTTGCCTAATAGCTCCGCAGATGAAGAAGGGTCGGAAAGAAAGAGAGATGAAACAAAAAGACATTATTTATATCGTAAAACAAAATAAAAACTTGTTGGTGATGGAGGGTTGGAATTCCACTGTCGGAAAACAAAAGACAGGAAAAATAGAAGGGGAGCTTGGAGTGGACGAAATGAATGAAAGGTTAAGTCACCTGACAGAATTTTGCACAGGACATAGTTTTACCATGGAAGCACTTGGTTTGAAAGTCATTAAAGAAGACTCTTGGTCTGGAAGAGCCCTGAAGACATCGAAAGATCTTTTACAGATTATTTAATAGTAAGACAGAGATTTGTAAACCAGATTTTAAGCTGCAAGAGGAGGATATGGGTTCTGACCGTAAGTTATTGATTATGAAATGCATATTAAAACTGCAGAATCTGCAGAAAGTTGGAAAAATAACTAGATGGGACCTGGAGAATGTCCACTGTTTGCGATGTGATAGTGAAGTAGGTACGTGAAGGTACACGTGCAGCACAAAAGCGTATAGGCCCACCTCGTCTGTTGACTGACAGAGACCGCCGACAGTTGAAGAGGGTCGTAATGTGTAATAGGCAGACATCTATCCAGACCACCACACAGGCATTTCAAACTGCATCAGGATCCACTCCAAGTACTGTGACAGTTATGTGGAAGGTGAGAAAACTTGGATTTCATGGTCGAGCGGCTGCTCATAAGCCACACATCATGCCGGTAAATGCCAAAGGGCGTCTCGCTTGGTGTAAGGAGCTTAAACATTGGACGATTGAAGAGTGGAAAAACGTTGTGTGGAGTAATGAATCATGGTACACAATGTGGCGATCCGATGACAGGTTGTGGGAATGACGAATGCCCGGTGACGTCATCTGCCAGCGTGTGTAGTGCCAACAGTAAAATTCGGAGGCGGTGGTGTTATGGAGTGGTCGTGTTTTTCATGGGGAGGGTTTGTACCCCTTGTTGTTTTGCGTGGCACTATCACAGCACAGACCTATATTGATGTTTTAAGCACCTTCTTGCTTCCCACTGTTGAAGAGCAATTCAGGGATGGCGACTGCATCTTTCAACACTATCGAGCACCTGTTCATAATGCATAGCCTGTGGCGGAGTGGTTACACGACAATAACATCCCTGTAATGGACTGGCCTGAACAGAGTCCTGAATCCTACAGAACACCTTTGGGATGTTTTGGAACGCCGACTTCGTGCCAGGCCTCATCGACCGACATCGATACCTCTCCTCAGTGCAGCACTCCGTGAATAACGGGCTGCCATTCCCCAAAAAACCTTCCAGCACCTGATTGAACGTATTCCTGCTAGAGTGGAAACCGTCATCAAGGCCAACACCAAATTAAATTCCAGCATTACCGATGGAGGGCGCCACGAAGTTGTAAGTCATTTTCAGCCAGGTGTTCGGACACTTTTGATCACATAGTGTATGTATTTAGGACAATGGGCACTCGTTTGAACGTCTCACTTAAATGAAAATTCCATCACCAGGACATCCACCTGAATACAGCGAGTTATGCACAGCATATTACAGCCAACACAAAAATTTGAAAGCTTCTAGCCTCGTACCTGAAACTGATAGAAATCTAAACTGAACTGATTTGTGCACAGTCAGTTTAAATACGAGGGCGTGCTGGAAAGTAATGCCTCCGAATTTTGTACGTGAAAACTCTTAAAGCTTTTTATTGTAAACTAACGTTATTAACAGCCTACACATTTATTATTGTTGTTCTATATATGTATTCTTCCTGTCTACGTATTTGCAGCCCTCTGCCTGTTTGTAACCTGGTGCATGAGAAACTGCGCTGAAATATTGCAACAGTCCGGCGCTTTGGGTTCACTATCATCGATCTTGCTCCATATAGTCCCGATATGACCCATCCGACTTTCATCTGCTTTCAAAACTTAAAGAACACCTTCGAGGACTTCACTTTGATAGGGATGAAGAGGAGTGCAGGTAGAGGTGAAGTTGTGGCCCCATCAACAAACTCAGACATTCTGCAGTGACGGTATCAACAAATTGGTCTCTCGTGGGAGAAAAGTGTTAGTCGCCAGGATGACTATGTTGAGGAAAATATCTAGACATAAAGAGTAAAGATGTGGAACGTTAATAACGTCAGTTTTACTTCAAAAACTTTAAGAGTTTTCACATTAAAAACTCAGATGCATTAATTTTCAGCAAACCCTCATACATGAGCTGCAAAATGGAAAAAAAAGTATTACTTGATTCAAAAATTATAACTCGTTGTTGTCGCTCTCTGGAAAATATCTAAACTGTATTATTAACACAGCTAAAAGAATAAAGTTTCTCACGTTTATACATATAAATAAATATTCCTTTGACTTATTATTTTGTAAGTTACAGAGAGAAAGACCTCATGTTATGCAACCCGTATATATGTTTATAAATCTACAAGTTGTGCTTTAAACAGTCATTAGGTATTAAGCTTAGCAAGATAACATATGTGTAATGAAGAAGAAAAAGTGCTGATGACATATGGATACGTGATGATTACACTGCGCGTGACGAAACAAGTCTTATAGAATTATCCACCACGCATACGTACACAGACATATACTTTGCAAAGTACTGTGAATTTCATGGCGGAGAGTCAGAGAGTACGTAGCATGGTGCCACGTGTTAGAATTTCTTCTCGTTTTAATGATCTTTGGTATGCGAGGAAAATTACTGCTTAAATGCCTTTCTGCGTGCTGCAGTCATTGTAATAGCGTCTTCACGATCCCTACGGGAGCAATATGTAGGGGATTGAGCAATATTTATAGACTTTTCCCTTAATACTGTTTCTTGAAATTTTGTGAGTACCTTTTCGTAGAATATTTGCGTCTGTCTTTGAGTCTGCCACTTCAAGTTTTTCAACATTTCCATGACATTCTCCTGTGAGTCAAACAAACTTGTTGACGATTCACGTTACTTCTTCTGTATCCCCCATCACTTGTATGGGTTACACACACATGCAATCTTCTAAGATGGGATGCACAAGTGTTTTGTAAGTAGCTTTGTTTGTAGATTGTAGATTTGACTGCAATGAACCGAAGTCGGCCACTTGCCTCACCCATGATTCAGCCCAAGTGATCGTACCATCTCATACGCTTACAAATTGTTACACCCAACTACAGAGTTATTACAAATGATTGAAGCGATTTCACACCTCTACAATAACTTTATTATTTGAGATATTTTCACAATGCTTTGCACACACATACAAAAACTCAAAAAGTTTTTTCAGGCATTCACAAATGTTCGATATGTGCCCCTTTAGTGATTCGGCAGACATCAAGCCGATAATCAAGTTCCTCCCACACTCGGCGCAGCATGTCCCCATCAATGAGTTCGAAAGCATCGTTGATGCGAGCTCGCAGTTCTGGCACGTTTCTTGGTAGAGGAGGTTTAAACACTGAATCTTTCACATAACCCCACAGAAAGAAATCGCATGGGGTTAAGTCGGGAGAGCGTGGAGGTCATGACATGAATTGCTGATCATGATCACCACGACCGATCCATCGGTTTTCCAACCTCCTGTTTAAGAAATGCCGAACATCATGATGGAAGTACGGTGGAGCACCATCCTGTTGAAAGATAAAAGTCGGCGCTGCCGGTCTCCAGTTATGGCATGAGCCAATTTTCCAGCATGTCCAGATACACGTGTCCTGTAACGTTTTTTTCGCAGAAGAAAAAGGGGCCATAATCTTTAAACCGTGAGATTGCACAAAACACGTTAACTTTTGGTGAATTGCGAATTTGCTGCACGAATGCGTGAGGATTCTCTACCGCCCAGATTCGCACATTGTGTCTGTTCGCTTCACCACTAAGAAAAAATTTTGCTTCATCACTGAAAACAAGTTTCGCACTGAACGCATCCTCTTCCATGAGCTGTTGCAACCGCGCCGAAAATTCAAAGCGTTTGACTTTGTCATCGGGTGTCAGGGCTTGTAGCAATTGTAAACGGTAAGGCTTCTGCTTTAGCCTTTTCCGTAAGATTTTCCAAACCGTCGGCTGTGGTACTTTTAGCTCCCTGCTTGCTTTATTCGTCGACTTCCGCGGGCTACGCGTGAAACTTGCCCGCACGCGTTCAACCGTTTCTTCACTCACTGCAGGCCGACCCGATGATTTCCCCTTACAGCAGCATCCAGAAGCTTTAAACTGCGCATACCATCTCCGAATGGAGTTAGCAGTTGGTGGATCTTTGTTGAACTTCGTCCTGAAGTGTCGTTGCACTGTTATGACTGACTGATGTGAGTGCATTTCAAGCACGACATACACGTTCTCGGCTCCTGTCGCCATTTTGTCTCACTGCGCTCTCGAGCGCTCTGGCGGCAGAAACCTGAAGTGCGGCTTCAGCCGAACAAAATTTATGAGTTTTTCTACGTATCTGTAGTGTGTCGTGACCATATGTCAATGAATGGAGCTACAGTGAATTTATGAAATCGCTTCAATCATTTGTAATAACCCTGTATTTAAATCAGTTGACTGATTGTAACTGAGAGACACTGATATTGTAGCCATAGTTGGTTCTTCGTTTGGTGAAATATGTAATTGTACATTTCTGTACGTCTATAGCAAATTGCCAACCTTTGAAGCACATTTAAACCTTAAGTCTTATCTGAATATTTCTAGAGCTTTTTTCAGAGATCACTTCATTACAGATAACTACATCATTTGCAAAAAATATTGAGGTTAATTTTGTGCTCTGGGTCATTAATATACAACATGGGCCACATGGGATTCGATATACTTTCCTGGGGCACTTCTGCTTCTATGGACTAATCTCCATCCAATATATGCTGCGTCCTAGGTAACAAAAAAATCTTCATACAATCACACAAATTTTGTTCGGTACCCCGTATAATCGTTATTTCGTTAATAAACGTTGGTGTGGTAACTAGTCAAATACTTCTCGGACACCAAGAAAAACTGCATCAGCCACATTTCCAGATGGGGATTAGAACCCTCTCCTCCTAAATTCTAGTGCAGAGCTATAACAATTGCATATCACTGATCGGAGTAAATATAACGTACAAGGAAATGTTGGTGAAAGGAACTTTCAGTATCATCTTGGGTGATTTAGGTCAGCACAGAAACGCTAAACCTGAAATGCTGAGATGTGAATGCTCCCCTCGAGTATGTGGTTGAAGAGGCTTAACTACTGTCACAGTTGTACTGATTAACTTACAGTGAAGTGCGATTCGTTTCGTGACGTACGAATGGGATTACGTTGTCGCGGAAGAGGCAGTGAAGTGATCGCTCTAGGAAAACGAATTGTTTTATTAAGATAAGGAAGCTCATCAATTATCCATGTAACAAGTGAGCCGTAGCCCCACAGTCAAATTCCGTAGTACTGACAGCTAAAATTGTAATAGTCGAGGGATTTTCTAACATTCTAACTACCTGAAAAACATGTCACTTTTTTTTAATAGCCAAAGTATGAAGTCTGTCGATACGCTCAAGTGAGATAAAAAGAAGTTCAGATACCGATAACGAAGGTCAACCAAACAACCTAGTTCACAAATATTTGTGGAGTAATTTTCAAGTCTGAAAAAAGCTGCACAAATAATGCGTCACACCTTGGTAAAGTGGGGCAAAAACTGACATCTCGCCTTAAATATTGATAAATGTAAAAGAATTTGCTTCACAAAGCGAAAAAACGTAGTATCCTACGACTACAATATAAATGAGTCACAATTAGACCTGTTCACCTCATACAAATACCTCATGGAGAGATGTGAAGTGGAGTAACCATTTAGGATTATTGCATGTAAAGCAGGTGGTAGTGTTCGGTTCATTGGAAGGTTAAAAAGAAGATTGTTTACAAAATACTTGTTCAACCGATTCCGGAATATTGCTCAAGTGTTTGGGACCATATCAAACAAGAGTAACAGGTGATATTCAATGTATACAAAGAACTATAGCGTGAAAGGTCGCATTTTTGTTTGACCAATAGGAGGGCGTTACGAGATTCTGAAGAACTGAGGTGGCTGACACATCAAGAAGGGCTTAAGCTATCCTACGAAAGCCTATTTACAAAGTTTCGAGGAGCAGCTTGGGGGAATCTAACAATATGGGCCTACTAAAGCGAATAGCTCTCGAAGGGATCTTTAAGACAACATTCACAGAGACGTCCAGGCCATCACTCTTTCGCGGGGATTCCACTTAAGGGACGGGAAGACGACTTAATAAGTGGTACAATGGGAGGTACCCTCTGCCGTACGTTTCACAGTGATTTTCTATGTTTAGGTGGTGATGAAGACTGCTTTCGACCGAATTAGTTGAGTGTAGATGCAGATACAGTCTTCTGCCGACACAATTACGTGATTGTTAGAACGAACAAATTGCTGAAGTAAAAAGTTCTCAACAGTTGTGAAACTGCCGCGGGAACAGTGTGCAGCAACTCTGATGGAACAGCGAAATGTCGTGGAATGGGCCCCCCGAGACACTGTCGTGGTTGGACAGCCGTCGCCAACCGTCGCCCACAACTCAAGGAGGAGGATAGAAGCCAGGTCTAAGTAGCGCACAACTCGCTCAATGACGCACAGTACGTTGTCAGTAGAATTGAGACGTGAGGTGGTGTGCTATCTAGCTAGGCGGAAGTAATGAGAAATTACTGAAAGTAGATTACCGACAAACTTAATTTAAAAACTGGGGATCTCGAAGTAGACTAACTTTGGAAGCAAAATAACATACGACGAAAGGAGCAAGGAGGCCATAAAGAGCAACTAGCACCCGCAAAGAGGGCACGCATGGCCGACAGAAGACTAGTAATAGCAAACATCGGCGTAAATTTGAGGAAAATATTTCTGAGAATGTACGTTTGGAGCACAGCACCTTATGATAGAGAATCATGGACTTAGGAAAACCGGAACAGAAGAGAATCGAAGAGTCTGAGATGTGGTGCTGCAGAAGGATGTCGAAAATTAGTGAACTGCTATGAAATGAGGAGGTTCTCCTGAAGAATCGGCGAAGAAAGGAACTTACTGAGAACACGGACGAGAAGAAGGGCCATGGTGATAGGACATGTGTTAAGACTGCAGCGAGTAACTTCCATGGTACTAGACGGAGCTGCAGAGGGTAGAAACTGTAGAGGAAGACAGCGATTGTAATATCTCCAACAAATAATTTTGGACGTGGGGTCCAAGTGCTACTCTGAGAGGAAGAACTTCGCAAAGGAGTGGAAGTACTGGTGGGCTCATCACACTTTTTGAACACTGCAGAAAAACAAAAACTACACTGCTATACTGCACGTTTACATGACTGCAAGTTGGCAAGAAATCAAGCCGTTATATCTCGTACTGAATCACGTAGCTGGCAGCCGGCAAACCTTTCTGGGACCTTATGGTGTGTGTGTGTGTGTGTGTGTGTGTGTGTGTGTGTGTGTGTGTGTGTGTGTTTGTTCTACATTTCCTGTAGAAAAGACCAGGTATCACACATGTAGACCCATATACATCATAAAAATAGATGTATGTGTGTATGTCTGTCTACGTGCATGTGTGTATGTACAGACATCAAAACAAGTTTTGCATCACCTCGGTTCCGAGAGTTCCGGAACCAGTACAGAAAATTGGTATAGAGATCAACATAAACATCATTTCTGCCCTTTTTATTGCTCATGAAAACCACACATTGCATGTTGTACCACCATACAGCGAGACCTTCAGAGGTGGTGATCCAGATTGCTGTACACACCAGTACCTCTAATAGCCAGTAGCATGTCCTCTTGCATTGATACATGCTTGTATTCGTCGTGGCATACTATCCACAAGTCCATCAAGGCACTGTTGATCCAGATTGTCCCACTCCTCAACGGCGATTCGGGGTAGGTCCCTCGGAGTGGTTGGTAGGACACGTCGTCCAAAAACAGCCTTTTCAATCTATCCCAGGCATGTTCGATAGGGTTCATGCATGCAGAACATGCTGGGCACTCTAGTCGAGCGATGTCTTTATCCTGAAGGAAGTCATTCACAAAATGTGCACGATGGGGCTGCGAGTTGTCGTCCATGAAGACGAATTCCTCACCAATATGCTGCCGATATGGTTGCACTATCGGTCGGAGGATGGCATTCACGTATCTTACAGCCGTTATGGCGCCTTCTATGACCACCAGTGCGGTACGTCGTCCCCCCATCCAAAACCAGCAGGGAACCTTCACATTGCTGCACTTGCTGTATAGTGTGTCTATGGCGACCAGCCTGACCGGGTTGCCTCCCAAACACGTCTCCGACGATTGTCTGGTTGAAGGCATATGCGACACTTATCGGTGAAGAGAACGTGAATGCAATCCCGAGCGGTCCATTCGGCATTTTGTTGGGCCCATTTGTACCGCGCTCCATGGTGCCGTGGTGACAAAGATGGACCGCGCCATGGACGTCGGGAGTGAAGTTGCGCATCATGCTGTCTATCCTGCACAGTTTGAGTCGTAACACGACGTCCTGTGGCTGCACGAAAAGCATTATTCAACATGGTGGCGTTACTGTCAGTGCTCCTCCGAGCCATAATCCGTAGGCAACGGTCATCCTCTACAGTAGTAGCTCTTGGTCGGCCTGAGCTGGACATGTCATCGACAGTTCCTATCTCTATGTATCTCCTCCACTTTGGTTCAGTCCGAGATGCCTGGACACTTCACTTTTTGAGAGCCCTTCATGGCACAAAGTAACAATGCTGACGCTACCGAACGAGCTATTGACCGTCTAGGCATGGCCGAACTACAGACAACACGAGCTGTGTACCTCCTTCCTGGTGGAACGACTGGAACTGATCGGCTGTCGGACCCGTTCCGTCTAATAGGCGCAGCTCATGCATGGTTGTTTACATCTTTGGGCGGGGTTAGTGACATCTCTAAACAGTCAAAGGGACTGTGTCTGTGATACAATATCCACAGTCTACGTCTATCTTCAGGATTTGTGGGAACCGGGGTGATGCAAAACTTTTTTGATATGTTTATATATGTTCCACATATCCTCCTAAACCACTGCACCCAATTCAACCAAACTCAGTTCACATATCCCTTACTGTCAGGTAACAGTTGCTATCTGGATAAGAGCCTCCAATTTATCGTAGTTCAGGAGATACGATGTAAAACAATGACATGCATGAAAAACTGCAGCATCGTGCATGACCTTCAAATTTAGTACTTCTTTGCTACTTACTCTATTCGCAACATGTTTCCCAGATAGTATCCACACATATCGCTGCATGCACTTGCACAAATACATGTTCAACAGGTATGACGTCATAAACACTGATGTGCTCGAAAAAATCCTAAAATGAAAAGCGTGAAATCATCCACGTGAGTGCTAAAACGAATTCGTTAAACTTCGGTTACATGATAAATTAATCAAATCTAAATGCCGTAATTTCAACCAAATACTTAGGGATTGATACAAGTGGTTCTCTTTTCTCCAAAGGTCTCTTTGATTTTCCTTTAGGCAGTATCTACCTTTCCAGTAGTGATATATGCCTCTACATCTTTACATTTGTCCTCTAGCCATCCCTGCTTAGCCATTTTGCACTTCCAGTTGATCTCATTTTTGAGACTGTGTATTGCTTTTTGCTTGCTTCATTTACTGCATTTATATATTTTCTCCTTTCATCAATTGAATTCAATATCTCTTCTGTTACCCAAGGATTTCCACTAGCCCTCGTCTTTTTAGCTACTTGATCCTCTGCTGCCTCTTCTACTGTATTTCTTTCCCCCGTTCTTATCAATCATTCTCTAATTCTCTCTGTGAAACTCTTTACAACCTCTGGTTATTTTAGTGTATGCAGGTCCCATCTCCTTAAATTCCCACCCTTTTGCAGCGTCTTCACTTTTAATCTAGAGTTCATAACCAACAGATTGTGGTCAGAGTCCACATCTGCCTCTGGAATTGTCTTACAGTTTGAAACCTGGTTCCTAAATCACTGTCTTATCATTATATAAACTATTCCTTCAGTGTCTCGAGACCTCTTTCAGAATCAGGTGGAAAATCAGTTCTAAGCAAAGAAGGAAAGACAGAAAGGAGAAAATAGTATATAGAGGGCCTATACAAAGCGATATTCTTGAGGGCAATATTAAGGAAATGGAAGAGAACATACATGTAGGTGCAATGGGAGATATGATACTGCGGAAAGAGTTTGACAGAGCACTGAAAGACCTAAGTCGAAACTAGGCCCCGGGTGTAGACGACATTCCATTAGAACTACTGTAGCCCTGGGAGAGCCAGCCCTGACAGAACTCTACCATCTGGTGAGTAAGATGTGTGAGACAGGCGAAATACCCTGTGACTTCAAAAAGAATAATCCCAAAAAAGCAAGCGTTGACAGATGTGAAAACTACCGAATTATCAGTTTAATGTCCCTGCTGAAAAATACTGACACGAATTCTTTACAGACGAATGGAAAAAATGGTAGAAGCCAACATCGGGGAAAATCAGTTTGGATTCCGTAGAAATGTCGGAGGACGCGAGGCAATACTGACCCTAAGTATCATCTTAGAAGATAGATTAAGGAAAGGCAAAGCAATGTTTTTAGTAGTTATAGACTTAGAGAAAGCTTTTGATAATGTTGACCGGAATACTCTCTTTCAAATTTTGTAGGTGGCAGGTGTAAAATACAGGGAGAGAAAGACTATTTACAATTTGTGCAGAAACCAGATGGGAGTTATAAGAATCTAGGGGCATGAAAGGGAAGAAGTGGCTGAGAAGGGAGTGAGACGGGGTTGTTGCCCATCTACGATGTTATTCAATCTATATATTGAGCAAGGAGTAAAGGAAACAAAAGAGAAATTTAGACAGGCCGCTGTGACAGAGCGGTTCTAGGCGCTTTAGTCTGGAACCGGGCTGCTGCTACGGTCGCAGTTTCGAATCCTGCCTCGGGCATGGATGTGTGTGATGTCCTTGGGTTAGTTAGGTTTAAGAAGTTCTAAGCCTAGAGGGTTGATGACCTCAGATTTTACGTCCAATAGTGCCTAGAGCCATTTGCACCATTTGAAAAATTTGGAGTAGCAATTAAAATCCATGGAGAAGAAATAAAAATTTTGAGGTTTGCCGACGACGTTGTAATTTTGTCAGAGACAGCAAAGGACCTCGAAGAGCAGTTGAACGGAATGGACAGCGTCTTGAAAGGAGGATATATGCGGAACATCAACAAAAGCAAAACGAGAATAATGGAATGTGGTCGAATTAAATCAGGTGGTGCTGAGGGATTTAGATTAGGAAGTGGGACGCTTAAAGTAGTAGATGAGCTTTGCTGTTTGGGGAGCAAAATAAATGATGATGGTCGAAGTAGAGAGGATATAAAACGTAGACTGGCAATGCCGAGGAAAGCGTTTCTGAAGAAGAGAAATTTGTTAACATCGAGTATATATTTAAGTGTGAGGAAGTCTTTTCTGGAAGTATTTGTATGGAGTGTAGCCATGTATGAAAGTGAAACATGGACAATAAATAGTTTAGACAAGAATAGAAGCTTTCGAAATGTGGTGCTACGGAAGAGTGCTGAAGGTTAGTTGGGTAGATCACGTAACTAATGAGGAAGTACTGAATGGAACTAGGGAGGAGAGGAATTTGTGGCACAACTTGACTAGAAGAAGGGATCGGTTGGTATGAGACATTCTGAGACATCATGGGTTCAGCAGTCTAGTATTGTAGAGAAGCACGGAGGGTAAAAATTATAGAGGGAGACCAAGGCATGAGTACATTAAACTGGTTCAGAAGGATGTAGGTTGCAGTAGTTACTCGGAGTTGAACCTTGCACGAGATAGAGTAGCATGGAAAGCTGCATCAGACCAGTCTCTGGACTGAAGACTACAACAGCAACACCTTAGGGATTGAAATTATAAACAATGTAAAATGGAAAGAACAGAAGGAAAATGTTGTAGGGAAGGCGAACCAAAGACTGCGATTTATTGGCAGAACACTTAGAAGATGCAACATATCTACTAAAGAGACTGCCTACACTATGCTCGTCCGTCCTCTATACAAGTATTGCTGCGCGCTGTGGGATCCTTCCAAATGTGATTAACAGAGTACATCGAGATATTTCAAAGAAGAGCAGCAAGTTTTATATTATCAAAAAATACGGAAGTGTCATGGAAATAATTAAAACAAAGGCGTTTCTCTTCTGACTAAATTTCCATCACCAACTTTTTCCTCCGAATGCAACTTCTTCTTGACGCAGACCCACATAGGGAGAAACGATAATCATAATAAAATAAGGGAAATGGAATCCCCGATACTTGATAGCGCTTTTCACAGCTTTCAACTGCGGAGTGCAAATGGCTGTGGGCAACAGTAGCCGTGTGTAGAGCTATGAAAAGGCGTTGCCATAGAGACGTTTTCAAAATCACTTTGTAGCATCTGTATTTATACACTTGTAAATTATGTGTATTTCTACATCTACATCTACATCCATACTCCGCAAGCCACCTGACGCTGTGTGGCGGAGGGTACTTTGAGTACCTCTATCGGTTCTCCCTTCTATTTAAGTCCCGTATTGTTCTTGGAAAGAAGGATTGTCGGTATGCCTCTGTGTGGGCTCCAATCTCTCCTCGGTGAAGGTATGTTCTGGAAAATTCAACAAAAGCCCGTGCCGAGCTACTGAGCGTCTCTCTTGCAGAATGTTCCACTGGAGTTTATCTATCATCTCCGTAACGCTTTCGCGATTTCTAAATGGCCCTGTAACGAAGCGCGCTGCTCTCCGTTGGATCTTCTCTATCTCTTCTATCAACCCTATCTGGTATGTATCCCACATTGCTGAGCAGTATTCAAGCAGTGGGCGAACAAGTGTATTGTAACCTACTTCCTTTGTTTTCCGTTTGCATTTCCCTAGGATTCTTCCAATGAATCTCAGTCTGGCATCTGATTTACCGACGATCAACTTTATATGATCATTCCATTTTAAACCACTCCTAATGCCTACTCCCAGATAATTTAGGGAATTAACTGCTTCCAGTTGCTGACCTGCTATATTGTAGCTAAATGATAGGGCTCTTTCTTTCTATGTATTCGCAGCACATTACACTTGTCTACATTGAGATGCAATTGCCGTTCCCTGCACCATGCGTCAATTCTTTGTAAGAGGGTTCCATAATTTCAAGGGTGTTTTGACGAACACACGAAAATGAAAATTTTTCGGTATTACACTACAATCACAGTTCTTTTTTCGTTCCGTTTCTAGTAGCAAACCGAAAAATGAATATCTGTGCAATGCCTGGTTGTCAGCTAGTCCATTAACATTATTGAACGATTGTCCCGGAATCCCGTGCTTCCTATAAACCAGACCCATTTATGGTTGCTTATTTAACGGCTTCCAGGGCAACAAAAGCGTGATTTTCAGTATTTCGCGAAATTATTGACAGAAATTAAAAACTTATAATGTTGTCGTAGTCTTGTTAGTATGTTACGTTAAAAGTTTAACGCAATAAGACAACATTACAGTTTCTAAGTGTTAGAAACTGCGTGTTTGTCTCGAGGCAACGTAATGACGGCAAGCAAGTTCCGAGACTTCATTCATCCAATATTTGAGAATGAGAGCACTTAGCGACTTCAGGGAACTTAACGCAAAATTTCTAACGCTTTCGAAACTTTTTTACGCTGCCCCCCCCCCCCCCCCAAGCAGACGACGAAAGGACAAAAGTTTATCGTTTACTACATTTGCATTTGCACTGTCCATGCAGTGAAACGGCAGCATAACTCACGATGTTTTCATTTATTACTTCTTTACTACTAATTCTGTTACCAACAGAGTTTGCAGATAGTATTTGCATACACCACTGAATGTACCTGCAAAATTACATCGTTGCACGACACATACTTTAGGAGATATGACGTCATAAACGTGAAAAACTAGCTTTTGGCTAAAATGGCGCTCAATAACTCTTCATCGGGTATGACATTTTAATACATTACTTCTTTACTTATAGTTCAATTCGCAACAAACTTTGGATACAGTATTTGCATATATTACTGAATGTATCCGCAAAATTATATCATTGTACGGTACATAGTTCAAGAGACGTGTCGTTATAAACATTGATATGCGTGATAGCCCAGTTTTTTCTTGAAATGCAGCGGAAACTACCCAGTTTATGTTAATCAAATCTTTCACAACGAGAGCACTTAGTGATTACCTAAACTTCTTCTCGCTTACATACTTAACAACAGTTATTGAACACATTGAGTCATTTGTAAAGTAATCAGACGTTTGAAGCTTTGTTTTTTTTTTACACGTGGGAGATTGATTCTTTAAGGAATCGGGTGTTGGGTGGGATGGGGAGGGGGTTACTGGATTGCCTGTCCATCTCGCAGCAAATAAGATCTTTGTTACTCCCATCGAAAAGGGCCAAATCATCGAACTTTGCCGTTGATACATGTTCCTTTTCTTCATAGCTTTAAAAGTGGTAAAAGCAGGGCCAACATTGCAAGGTGTTATGAAATACCTCAGAGTTTCTTACTTTCAAACCGAAAATAAACAACTGAGTTACAACTCATAAAACAATAATCTAACAGTAGTTATTCTGATGACGCGTAGAAAAGGAATCCGTTCGACGTGTTATCTCGGAAGAAGCTCTTAACAGCGGCACACCGGGCGTGACGCTGCTGACAGGTACTTCACACAAACAGAACGCGGTTTCTTTAGAAGCGATAACGACTACACGATAGCAAATTTACTTTCACCGGCCCTTACGTAACGTATCTGGATGGATAACGGTACTCTGCGCTAAGTTTTTGATATTATGCAGTTCATTTAGCTCCGAAGAAAGATCAAGCCTTTGCCTGACAAGAAAATTTATCGTCATCTGACAAAAATTATGCTTAACGGCTTGTCTTATGAACACTAAGCCAATGGAATGTTAAGTTTGCGGTTTTTGTTTCCAGAAACTATTTTCCATCGCTCTAGTTTCGCGCTGAGGTGGTGTCAATTCTAAGCTGACCCTACTGAAGACAAAGATGTAGTCTTTAAAAGCGAACGTTGGTGGGGCCTGTAAAATAAGAATCAAGCACTTCACTGCGCTGCACTGTAACGGAAGACAATAAGCTGAGAGTAGCACTTTGAGCGATCCTATATTCTTCAACAAATGACACTAGCATCCGTGTTTCACCTGAATGTCGCTGATACTCACTCACAAAACCATTAAAATCTCATTTTCTCTCGCCTAGGTAAAACTGTTTGATCTCGATCCAGTTGCAGCATCACCAGTCCTACTGAACTTAATCCACACCACAAGCAAAATTATATCATGTTCCTTTGTCCCGATCTTCGGATTAAGAAATGTTGTACTGCATTCTCCAATTCTCAACATCGCGTCCCTCCTATTCCCACTTCCACTGTCCTCCTCATGATCCCACCCCATTCAGCTCTCTGCCCGGAGCTCCTGGAGCTGGACATCGTTCTCCACTAACCTGCCACACTACAAACGCACCATCATCTAGCATAAGACGGACATTATGATGTTCGCCTTGAAAATAAATCATCATTATATCAAGCTTATCAGCCCTACATTTTCCATATTTGGTTTCAGCAATACTGCTCACAAAAAAAAGTATCACTGACGAACATTCTGCTGCCAGCTCTCCCTCCCTTTTTACACGGAGAAATTCGTGTAAAGGAAAAAAAAGTCTCGAAACGCAGGAGTTATTGCTTGGAAATAAGTGAGAATGGTCTGTTCAAGAAAAAACTGTACGGCTTAAATCATCGTTTTCCTTCTTCTACTGGGACATCGTATGCTACTAGCTAAACGGCAGCTGAAGAAAAACTGAAAGACCGCCAGGTATGGTTGTGGTACACCTAGAGGCAGTTATATGCATATTCAGCAACAAGCTATGATATGTACACATGGAATCTCATACAGCAGAAGTAGAGTATATTTTCATATAGTTACTTTCCAAGAGGTTTCTGTTCGGTATTAGTGAGCTGTTGTTTACACATTGTAAAAAGTATAAATAAATACGGGAATAAATTTGTGTCAAAACTGTGAAGATGATATGATAATTCCTGCGCACGGAATACCAATAATCTAAGTGCATGATACTTGCGTGATGATGTAATGACCAGAGATCTGAACTAAGCTATAGGGAGTGATGGGAAACGACAGCACAGGGGACGCTCTGCTTCAAAAGGTTCATAAAGCTTGCAGTAGTTCGTTTAAATGAACAGAGGCTTGTTCTTGCACATGAAGATGTTTTTGATGTTTAGGTTGAGTTCAACTAGAGAAAAGATTTCCATATTTTCATTATCTTAACTCAAGTTCAAGGAAAGTGCAAATTAAACGTTAAAAATAATGAAAAACCTTTAAAGTTGATAACAAAAACGTTTATGTGTTTAGTGAAATAAGGGTCTCTTAAATCAAGTGAGAAATTTAGCTTTTATGGAGGAGTCCGGCAATTATTTCATTACATGGAGTCCATTCTCGGCAGTGGTGAAACAAGTTTTCAGGTGTTTAAACAGGGAGACCGAAGAAGCAATAGTCATCCGTGATTGGTAGCTCTACTTCTCTGCCGCACTCGTACCAACATAACAATCCAACCACATAGCATCACAACGGAACCGCTTCCCCCGACGTGACCACCAAATCCTCCATTCCAGTTATAAAAGAATAGTTGTCAAGTCTTTGAAGGTAACACTTGATATACAAATTCACACATCCAGGTACTGACGGCTCCAGTATGGCGATATTGATACGTTTAAATGTCTATACGTGAGGTTCATTTATGGAGCCTGCAGATGGCGCCCTGAATTGTCGAAACTGGTTGTGAAAATAAAATAACGTCCCAAACTGCACGGCTGGTTGGCGATTTTCCTTGTTATACAATGAAATACTTCTCTTTCTTTCCTTGCCAGGGTTTCTGCCCCCCTCCCCCAATCCATCCTGCCCCCACTTACTCTCTCTGTTCGCAAACGATTTGTTGGGGTCCTCTTTTCCAACTCTTCCATCCCTTATTCTCCCCGAAAAAATCTTCCAGCGACTGTCTCGTACCTTCGGCAGAGAAAAGTGCTCCGTTTAGTATTTCAGTCCCGACGCATTCAATATATTTTTAAATGCTAATTCTTTTTTTTGTGTGTATAAAGCGGAATGTACCTAACGCGGAGACGGATGCAAATTTTAAGACTTATTTAATAATTCACTGTATAATGTGGAAAAGAGCTGATACAGTGCTATTGTATTACAATACGCATCAGTTATTCACGACTCTAAAAGGATGCAACTTTTACTGACAATGATGTTAAGGGGAGCAAAATCAAGAAAAGATGTCCGGAGCGGCGCGCCACTGCGTGTGTGGACATCAAACCGTGCCTCTTGTGCAACAACGGACAAGTTATCCGCTGTGTCGGCACATAAAAGGAAATGGTTCATTCGTGAGCGCTCTGACGAGAGCCGACGCACCTACGAACACTGCCGCAATCTGCGCAGTTAAAGTGGTGGGTGTTGTTCCGTTAAACAGTGGTTTTACCCAGCAAGGTCAAGTACTCCTATGTTATTTCCCACCAGTTTCAATTGACTAGTAGCACTTTACGTGATAACATGATGTAGAACAAACAGTATATGTCGCTACCACTTCATGAAAAGATTACGGTAATCAAAGCAAGTGACAAACTTTCTGTGCGCGAAATAATGTTGCGTTTCAAGTGCGGTAAAATGTAAACTTATGGTACTTTAGGGAACAAGGATAAGATACGGGATGAATGGATGAAAGGGATGAGGAAAACTAAAAGCCAGGCGAAGAAAACAGGAAATGAATAAATTAATGGGATAGTATGGGAATGGTTCGCAAGTGCGCGGGCAAAAAACTTACCTTTGCCTGGACCCCAGGTTGCAAAGTGAGGCTCTGAAAGTTGCTAAGGAGATTGGAAATATGAAGTTTAAGGCATGCACAGGATGGCTCGACAGTTTCAAAGCTAGGCCTAACATCGTGTTGAATGAAGTGTGGGGGGAACCTATGGATGGGCAGGAAAATGTAGCAACAGAAGGGAAAACAATACTGTACAACCTACTTGCGAATTATGACCCGAAAGACGTATTCATTGTCGATGGAAGGGGACTGTTTTATAGTGCACTGCCTTCAAAATCTCTAGCAGTTTGAGGTGGAAAGTGCACGGCAGAAAAGTGTCCAAGGAAAGACTCGCTGAACTGCCATGTGGCAATATGTAAGGTGAAATGGAGAAGACACTGGTGACTGGAATGACGGCAAACAGAGTTGTTTCAAAAACATGGACGTCAGTAACCTTCGAGTCAAATAGTGAAGCAACAAAGAGGCGAGGGTCGAAAGTGGTACTTTGGAAGATCGGCTGGGCTCTTTCAATACCAAAATGAAAAAAGGAAATACCCAAGTTCTTTTCCTACACAGCTCAAGCTGCCGCCCGAAAGTTATCAAACGTGAAACTGGCTTCGTTTCTGCCAGTTCAACCAGCCTCACACAACCAACGGATCAGGGGTTATTTCCACATCTATGTCCTATTATAGGCCATTACTGATGCAGTCTCTTATTCTTAGTGTTGAAGAACCTGAAAGTATATTTGCTTTTGCACAGTCAGTTTCTGTCGTGGATGTAGCAAATTGGTTTGGTTTGGCAGTAACGGAAATAACGCCCGAAACTATTCCCAAGTACTGCAACAAAGCGGGGCTTGGAGGTCAAGGACATGTCGCTTCTATGGCCTTCGAAGCTGAAGAAAATGCAACAGCAGTTGCTGAATTAATTAAAAAGGCGAATCATTTTACTTCAGCAACAGATTGAATGGAAATCCGCAGCACAGAAGATGATGAAGAAGATGTAAAGAAGAAGAAGAGGAGAAAAATGATGTCAACGGAAAAATTAATACGCCTGAATAAGCTGTTGCATCCATAACGATGTTACGCAATTTGTAGAGTACACATATTCTCCTAAGCTGTTGGAGCTGTTGTACAGTGCAAAAAATTGCGTAGAAGAAACAAACAATTTTGAACAGGAAATTCAGACAGCTTTCCCTTCTTGATAAGTGGGGGAAAAGTGATATGTAATGCAAATAAACACGGAAATAATATTTACGTACTATCAACAATAAATTAAATTAAAGTTACAGTAAAAATACAGAGATGCTGTATTATTTAACAATTAGTGTACTGTTCTAGTGTTCAGTTGTACAATGTATAGTAAATGAACATCTACTGCGCAGGAGTGAAGGTAGGTAAATACGTGTATAATTACAACTTTATACTTCTCTGCATGAAACCTGATAAATTTTGTGTAGATTAGGACATGGAAGAGCAACTGAACGGAATGGATAGTGTCTTGGAAGGAGGATATCAGATGAACATCAACAAAAGCAAAACGAGGATAATGGAATGTAGATGAATTATATCGGGTGACGCTGAGGGAATTAGATTAGGAAATGAGACGCTTAAAGTAGTAAAGGAGTTTTGCTATTTGGGGAGAAAAATAACTGATGATGGTCGAAGTAGGGAGGATATAAAATGTAGACTGGCAATGGCAAGGAAAGCGTTTCTGAAGAAGAGAAATTTGTTAACATGGAGTATAGATTTAAGTGTCAGGAAGTCGATTCTGAAAGTATTTGTATGGAGTGTAGCCATGTATGGAAGTGAAACATGGACGATAAATAGTTTGGACAGGAAGAGAATAGAAGCTTTCGAAATGTGTTGCTACAGAAGAATGCTGAAGATCAGATGGGTAGATCACATAACTAATGAGGAGGTATTGAATAGAATTGGGGAGAAGGGGAGTTTGTGGCACAACTTGACTAGAAGAAGGGATCGCTTGGTAGGACGTATTCTGAGGCATCAAGGGATCACCAATTTAGTATTGGAGGGCAGCGTGGAGGGTAAGAATCGTAGAGGAAGACCAAGAGATGAATACACTATACAGATCCAGAAGGATGTAGGGAGATGAAGAAGCTTGCACAGGATGGAGTAGCATGGAGAGCTGCATCAAACCAGCCTCTGGACTAAAGACCACAACAACAAGAAGTGAGTTTTGTGTAATTTGGAAACTTTCCCAATTTGGAAAACTGGAAAATTGTTTTAGTCTCGGGAAATACCGTTTTGTATTTATATCTACCGTCGTCAAGGGACTGTTTTTAGGAAGACAGGCGAGTGACGGAATACGTTCATGGAACATACCTGAAACACTTCGTTTTGCGCGCTACCTCGAATGCACATGCACTGTATCTCAAAGTAGACTTATTTTCTGTTAGTCGATCACTGTTTTTTTATATAATTTTACGGCCGGTTTTGGGTCATTTCATCTATTCACAGATATACTAAACAGTAAAAATTAAGACAATTTGGTTCTAATCCTACGTATACAATACTACAAAGCTAATTTTTTTTCTATTTGATTGTAACATAAAAGTTGTGTATCATTGCTTGCAGTTACAGAGTAGCCGGTCTTAACAGAACTGCCATATGGTTATAAAGAACTCTTTTAAGCATTTCCCTTTAAAAAATATGTTTGCAAATCCAGAAAATCCTAGGCCGGCTGCGGTGGCCGAGCGGTTCTAGGGCTTCAGTCCGGAACCACGCGACAGCCACGGTCGCAGGGTCGAATCCTGCCTCGGGCTTGAAAGTGTGTGATGTCCTTAGGTTAGTTAGGTTTAAGTAGTTCTAAGTTCTAGGGGACTGATGACCTCAGATGTTAAGTCCCATAGTGCTCAGAGTCAGAAAATCCTAATTGATATTTTATGTTTAATGCTTGGGAATGTTTCATGTATTAATTATTTCAACATTGCATTTTAAATTCATTAGTTCGTGTAACATTGTAGGTGTTGTACACCAATCAGATCTCTTTTAAAATTTTAATATGAAGCTACAGAAAGCTAGCATGACATAAGAATATGATAGTAAACTGTCTAAATGAATTGTTTTTGAAGCTTTGAATATGGACAACCATCAGCTGTGTAATGAAATGACGTCAACGATAATTTATGACGAACCACTACTCGAATCCGCTTTTCTCTCTTATCGCCAGCGGTCGCCTTGTCATTAGGCTATTCGGATCCGACTCAGGGCCAGATTCAAGCTTCCGTACGTCCTCAACCATGTGTCTAGAACCAGTGTCCGTACATCCATTATGCATATTCCTGTATGGTGGAGACACTTTAATTGAAACTCGCTTGCCTGGCGTCAGCTGATAAATACTACATTGCAGTGCCTGTGTCATTCAGAGTACGAGGCAGTGTTCCTTCTGAAATGTATGCTTGGGTTTGGCAGTGAGTCGTGTTCAGGTAGCCTGATGTACGGCGACCGCTCGCGATACGTTTGAGTCCCATCATGGCACAAATTTCCACTGTCGTCTTTCCGTTACACAGCAGACGGTTGTACATATTCGCAACTGCGAATACATCTCACGTATTTCATAACGGCTGTAGTCACCGCAGTGCCTGCTCCTTCAGACATACATGGATATCCGAAAGACCGTTGCATCGTTCTCCTGCAATAACGTATCGCGTCAAACTCACGTGGAACTGACGGTTCCTTCAACACTGGTTACTGTGTAATTAGTATGTTATACAACTTTTGCAATTATATATACACTACTGGCCACGAAGATGACGTGCCTCAGACGCGAAATTTAACCGACAGGAAGAAGATGCTGTGATATGCAAATGATAAGCTTTTCAGAGCATTCACACAAGGCTGGCGCCAGTGGCGACACCTACAACGTGCTGACATGAGGAAAGTTTCCAACCGATTTCGCATACACAAACAGCAGTTGATCGGCGTTGCCTGGTGAAACGTTGTAGTGATGCCTCGTGTAAGGAGGAGAAATGCGTACCATCACGTTTCCGACTTTGATAAAGGTCGGATTGTAGCCTATGGCGATTGCGGTCTATCGTATCGCGACATTGCTGCTTGCGTTAGTCGAGATCAAATGACTGTTAGCAGAATATGGAATCGGTGGGTTCAGGAGGGTAATACGGAACACCGTGCTGGATCCCAACGACCTCGTATCACTAGCAGTCGAGATGACAGGCATCTTGTCCGCATGGCTGTAACGGATCGTGCAGCCACGTCTCGATCCCTGAGTCAACAGATGGGGACGTTTGCAAGACAACAACCATCTGCATGAACAGTTCGACGACGTTTGCAGCAGCATGGACTATCAGCTCGGAGACCATGGCTGCGGCTACCCTCGACGCTGCATCACAGACAGGAGCGCCTGCGATGGTGTACTCAACGACGAACCTCGGTGCACGAATGGCAAAACGTCATTTTTGCGGATGAGTCCAGGTTCTGTTTACTGCATCATGATGGTCGCATCCGTTTTGGTGACATAGCGGTGAACGCACATTGGAAGCGTGTATTCGTCATCGCCATACTGGCGTATCACCCGGCGTTATGGTATGGGGTGCCATTGGTTACACGTCTCGGTCACCTCTTGTTCGCATTGACGGCACTTTCAACAGTGGACGTTACATTTAAGATGTGTTACGACCCGTGGCTCTACCCTTCATTCGATGCCTGAGAAACCCTACATTTCAGCAGGATAATGCACGAGCGCATGTTGCAGGTCCTGTAGGGGCCTTTCTGGATACAGAAAACGTTCTACTGCTGCCCTGGCCAGCACATTCTCCAGATCTCTCACCAATTGAAAACGTCTGGTCAATGGTGGGCGAGCAACTGGCTCCTCACAATACGTCAGTCACTATTCTTGATGAACTGTGGTATCGTATTGAAGCTGCATGGTCAGCTGTACCTGTACACGCCATCCAAGCTGTGTTTGACTCAATGCCCAGGCGTATCAAGGCCGTTATTACGGCCAGATGTGGTTGTTCTGGGTACTGATTTCTCAGGATCTATGCACCCAAATTGCGTGAAAATGTAATCACATGTCAGTTCTAGTATGTTATATTTGTCCAATGAATACCCCTTAATAAACTGCATTTCTTCTTGGTGTAGCAATTTTAATGGCCAGTAGTGTATGAAGTCTACAACGGAGAATGCCAGGGGTAAATCGATATCTCGGAACATGGCCACGGAGGCATGCCAATGAATAAGAGCGCTGTGAGTAGTTGGGTGAGGCGTCTGTCACCATCGCAACAAGGTCACGTGAGCCGTTCCGATATCTCGCGTGCCGGCCGGGCGCACACATCTGTGACTGCTGCAATGCCGGAACGTGCGGACACTCTCATTCAAGGTGATCGACGGAAACAGAATGAAACACCACGCCGAGCAACTGGACGTCTCTGTTGATAGTGCTGACACACTCGCCCACCAATTGGGTTACTCAAAAGTGTGCCCCCGCTGGGTTCCTCACCGCCTATCAGAAGATCCTAAACAGCAGTGAAGGACTTTTTGTGTGGAGTTGCTTGCGCGTTAGGAGGCTGTTCGCGACAATTTTTTGTCAGACGACATCGTCGCAGGCGATGAAACATGGGTTCATCAATTCGAACCCGAAACAAATCTGCAGTCAATACAGTGACGCCACATCACCTCTCCTCCAACCCTCAGTTGGTAAATTAATGGCGACTGTCTTCTGGGACTATGTCCTCCCTTTTCTTACTATGATCAACTCTGAGGTGTAGTGTGTCACTTTCAGGAAATTGAAGAAACGTATTCGTCGCCACAAAAATGCCAACGAACTTCTCCTTCTCCTTGACAATGCAAGACCTCGCACAAGTCTCCGCTCCCGAGAGGACCTTACGAAATTTCATTGGTCTGTTCTTCCTAATCTACCCTACAGTCCGAATATCTCACATTCCGATTTCTATCTGTTTGACCCGGTGAAGGATGTACTCCACGGGAGGAAGCACGTGGATGATGGGACGTAATTGATGCAGCAAGACGTTGGTTCCGACTTCGACCGATTGAGTGATTCGATGCGGGCGTGCAGTCCCTCCCACGGAACGGAAGTTGTGTTGAAAAATAGGACATTGCAGTCAAAAGATTAGGGCATAACATGGTGTATTTGAGACCTGAATAAAACCAACCTGCTTTCTGAAAAAAATGTGTTGCATTACTTATCGAACGCTCCTTGTACAAAAACAATAAAAAATTATATACACAACATATCGAAATGAAACAGCACAAATCAAGAAGTAGATCATAAAATAAGTTGATCAGTTTTTGTATTCAAGGCAGTTGAAGTCAGTAACTTCAAGGACAGTTTAAGAAAACAGCAAAAACGTAACAATTAATGATATTGTATCCTGAAACACGAACTCATTCAAAAACTGAAGATTTTTCAACAAGAAACCTAGAGATGCGTGTTGAAAATTACTAGGAATGGTAGGAAAACTAACAAATGGCTCATAGAACACACCGGAATGAAAAGACCGACATGAAGACGGAATGAAGAATAGATAGACTTTTTTTTAATATACAGGGTGTAAATTTTAAGTTGACAAACGAGAATAATGCGAAAAATAAGCTTCACACGAAAAAATATGTAGAACCCAAAGTTGATTATTTTCGAGGGGGACATCTGCTTGTGCTAAAATTAGCCCACCACCCCAGCCCCTGGGGGTCGGGCGGGAGGAACCCCCGTTTTTTATTGCAGAATCAGATTCTACACAAAAAACTACGTACATTTTGTCTTAAACACTTGTTTTGATTCTTCGCAGTTGGCGCTGTAATTCAGGAAAATCCACGTTCTCATTTTTTCGTGGAAAATGGTTACGGATAAATAAAAAATACTTATTTACTTTGTAAATTTTGATTCGCTAAAACTAAAACTCTCTCTCTCCCCATAGGTTGGGGTATGAGTGAGAGGAATTAGAGTTTTACAAATGTTGACCTAAATATTATTTTTTCCGCAGATTCGGATAAGTTTGTTTGTTTCGTGGTGATGAAGTCACACAACTTTTAATTACCAAAAAAATCATCTCTTTTAGAGAATCAAAATTTACGGAGAAAAGAAGTATTTTTTATTTATCCGAAACCAATTTCCAAGCAAAAATGAGAACATGGATTTTCTTGAATTACAGCGCCAACTACCGTAAATCAAAACAAAAAATTTAAGACAAAATGTACGTAGTTTTTTGTGTAGAATCTGACTCTGCAATAAAAAATGCGGCTTTCCATTTGAAATTTTAAAGTTGCCTCCCGCCCGACCCCCAGGGGCTGGGGTTCAAAAATGGCTCTGAGCGCTATGGGACTCAACTGCTGAGGTCATTAGCCCCCTAGAACTTAGAACTACTTAAACCTAACTAACCTAAGGACATCACAAACATCCATGCCCGAGGCAGGATTCGAACCTGCGACCGTAGCGGTCTTGCGGTTCCAGACTGCAGCGCCTTTAACCGCACTTCCACTTCGGCCGGCAGGGGCTGGGGTGGCGGGCTAATTTTAGCACCAGCAGATGTCCCCCTCGAAAATAACCAACTTTGGATTCTACACATTTTATCGTGTGAAGCTTATTTTTCGAGTTATTCTGGTTCGTCACTTAAAATTTACACCCTATATATAACCTAATCAAATTACGACCTTCAGCTCCTCTCTTATATCGGACCAGCGGTTCGCACATGTAGTATTTTTTTTCATCATAGGCTACATAAAAATAATAATAATGTGGTAGATAGTAATAAAACAGTATTAATAGAATTAAAATTATTCTGAAAATATGTAGAGTTAATATGAATAAACAGTACTGACCGAGAACGACTGAAATTAATACTCTGACGGAAATGAAATCGCTACACCAAGAACAAGTTTTGCGACATAAAGGAAAGCTGGTAGGTATGCGCCTATTCAGATTTCGCACCAGAAGCATAAGAGAGGCACTAGTGGCGCCATTATGAGGATGCAAAACATGTTTGCTTTAAAGACACGCAGTAACGATCGTAAGCATTAGTTCCTAATACCTTTGAGACTGGACATGGTGAGCTGACATAGCTTTTAAGCCAACAAAGACGCCATTATCAACACCTCACAGAATTTGAACGAGGTCGTGTTAACAAGGTTACGCAAAGCTGGACGTCTGTTCTGCAATACTGCAGGAGGACTTGGCAGGAATGTAATCACTGTACATGATTGCTGGCAGTGGTATTGTTCGGTCTCAAGAAGAGCGGGCTTATGACGGCCAGTACCGAGAGGGGATACCATCGTGTTCGGTGTATGGCCCTGGCGCATCGTACTGCATCTGGAACAGCAATCTGAGCAGCAGCTGGCACCGCAGTGACACAATGAACGTTACAGATCGGTTACTTTAAGGACAGCTTCGAGGCAGATGCCTTGTAGCGTGCTTTCCACTGACCCCAAAGCACCTCTATTTGCGGCTTCAGTGATGTCAAGCGAGAGTTCATTGGAGGGTAAGGTGGAGATCTTGTCCTATGAAAGCTAGTTTTACCTCGGTTCCAGTGATGGCCGTATGTTGGTTAAAAGGAGGCCAGTTGAAGGCCTGCAGCCAGACAGTCTGCGTGCTAGACACACTGGACGTGCGCTTGGAGTTTTGGTCTGGGGTACGATTTCGCATGGGAGCAGGAGCAGTCTCTTGGTTATCCCACACATCCTGACTGCAAAACTGTACGTCGATCTTGTGATTCGAACTGTTGTGCTGGCATTCATGAACAAAATTCCAAGAGTGTTTTCCAACAGGATAACGCTCGGACACATAACATTGTTGGAATCCAACAGACCGACATGAAGACGGAATGAAGAATAGATAGACTTTTTTTTTAATATACAGGGTGTAAATTTTAAGTTGACAAACGAGAATAATGCGAAAAATAAGCTTCACACGAAAAAATATGTAGAACCCAAAGTTGATTATTTTCGAGGGGGACATCTGCTTGTGCTAAAATTAGCCCACCACCCCAGCCCCTGGGGGTCGGGCGGGAGGAACCCCCGTTTTTTATTGCAGAATCAGATTCTACACAAAAAGCTACGTACATTTTGCCTTAAACACTTGTTTTGATTCTTCGCAGTGTCGACATGTCCCTTCGGCCTGCTTCATCACCAGATCTTCTCCTGTCGATCACATGCGGGACATCATTGGACGACAACTCCAGCGTCATCTACAAGCAGTATTGAGCGTCCCTGCATTGACGACCAAGTGCAACAGGCATGGAACTGCATCCCACAAACTAACATCCGGCACCTTTACAACACAATACACTCACGTTTGCGTGCTTACATTCAACAGCCTGGCGGTTACACTGGTTATTAAAGTAGCAGCATTTCACATTTGCAACGGCTTATCTCGCGCTTACATTAACATGTGATCTTACAGTGTTAATCATTTAAATATATTCCTAGCAAATGTATTTCCGGAATCTCATTCCTCTATATTCATTATTTTTTGGTACTGCGGTTTTTTCCAATAGTGTATTAGCAATTCAACTACTACTGCGGCTACTATTGCTACTACTACTAGTGCTTATTGTGATAATATTAATAATAGCGATGTTTGCAGATCCAAAATATATTTATATGTGTGCAAAAGTGAACTTTTCTGACATTAGGAGAGAAATTTAGGTACACTGGACCATCTAACAACAATGTTAAGTAAGGAAGATCTGGTTGGAAATTAGGGTGTAACGCAGTAACTAGAGCGTACAGAGACAAAGGTAGTTGTTCAAAAATGGTTCAAATGGCTCTGAGCACTATGGGACTTAACAACTGAGGTCATCAGTCCCCTAGAACTTAGAACTACTTAAACCTAACTAACCTAAGGACATCACACACATCCATGCCCGAGGCAGGATTCGAACCTGCGAACGTAGCAGTCGAGCGGTTCCGGACTGAAGCGCATAGAACCGCTCGGCCACGACGGCCAGCAAAGGTAGTTGTTGTTGTAGCCTCAATAGATATGTCATTAGCTGTCTTTTGACGCTGAAAATGTTATTCAGTTCTCTGACATAACTGAGGGATTTCGTGAAATATGTCCAATTTAGTTTTTTATCTATTATTACAGCTAGACTCTTTGCCGAGGGAGAGAATCTTATATTTGTCCCTTTTAGGATAATAGATGATAGGGATTCCTGATATTTCAGGCTAATGAGCCTAGAATGACCTACCAGGACCGCTTGGGTTTTTGATGGGTTGAGTTTCAACCCTATATTCAATGCCCGTTTTGCTAGTGCACGCAGGTCAATATTGGAATTGTGAGATAGCTGTCTGTAGGCTTATTGGTTTTGCATTTATATATAATTGGAGATCATCAGTATACATGTAGTATGTACTGTAGGACAAAACTGATGACACATCATTGACGAACACCGAAAGGAGTATAGGACCAAGTACCGACACTTGATACTACTTGTCTCCACTGTGACTTGACACTACAAAACATACAGGGCCAACGTGGATGGATATAGTTGATCATGAGAAGGGATTTAGCAATGGATGTCAAACAACTGATGCTGTCCAGAATGAGATTTTCACTCTGCAGCGGAGTGTGCGCTGATTTGAAACTTCCTGGCAGATTAAAACTGTGTTCCCGACCGAGACTCGAACTCGGGACCTTCGCCTTTTTCGGGCAAGTGCTCTATCATCTGAGCTACCGAAGCACGACTCACGGCCAGTCCTCACAGCTTTACTTCTGCCAGTATCTCGTCTCCTACCTTCCAAACTTTACAGAAGCTCTCCTGCGAACCTAGCAGAACTAGCACTCCTGAAAGAAAGGATATTGAGGAGACATGGCTTAGCCACAGCCTGGGGGATGTTTCCAGAATGAGATTTTCACTCTGCAGCGGAGTGTGCGCTGATTTGAAACTTCCTGGCAGATTAAAACTGTGTGTCCGACCGAGACTCGAACTCGGGACAATTTATGAATGTAATAAAACTAATTTTATTTAATTATTCAGTATACCTGAAACAGGTCTTAGTATATCTACTCATTATGATATACATAAAAATTTTATTACTGTAATAATGCGATAGGTATAAGGTTCTAAACTAGTTAAGAAATTAAATTTCTTTTATGCAACTGGTTGGTGATAATTTCTGTATATCTTCGTGTAAAATAGTTTTCAGAGTCTGATAACAATCAAAAATTTTATCGTCCTCAAAACAGAGAATTGAACGAATTAAACTGGCGCGTACTTCATATCACGGTTACATGGCACATTTGATACAGTACAGTACCAGAAAACTTGTATGTTCAAACACGCGTAAGAAATTTGGATGTAAGACACTAAGGCATAGGTTCGGTAGCCTAGCCAGAACGTTTTCTTCGCCGAGCACACTGGCCCCGTTCCTCGAGCGCACTGGCCACTTTCCTCGCTCGTATGTAAGAGCTGTTTCTTATTTTTAATTGTAGAGAGCAGGTGCGTGTGTCACTGACGCATGTATATTGTGGTATTATGTTTATGTTGCACAATGACGATGAGAGAAAGGAAAGGATGGAACCTGATACCGACACACAGCCTACTTTTCTCGAATAGCACCGAAGGAACCACCGAGTTTAATGTCCCCATCGGACTGACGGATCGCCACCAACATTGTCACATGCCCTCACATCATGTGACACTGCAGAGTGTGGTTTGAATATTGAATCCAGGATATTGGCACAGACTTTGGTGAGCAGGAATCTCACGTCACCACCTTTCCTCCCCTTGAGAGCCAAATAGTGACAATGAAAATGTCGTCCACTGCCTGGATTCGAAGCGGCATACGTCCAACTCGAGCGCCACCGTACGGGAGCGCTTTAGCGTCCTCAGCTATAGAGGTGGAAAATACAGGTGCATTGACTTCGACAGAAACGTATTACTTGCGCGATTTTTGAGTATGATGATGTCATCGGCAATATGCATGAACAGCTTGCCTTCACCAAGTAATAACTTTGACTTGGATAACAAGTACATCTGACCACTTACGACACCTAGCGATTTTACATTAGCTTTACTACCGCCCACCGTAATACGCAGACGCCATCTCTTATCACGAAAAGGAGTGATAAGCGACCGTCTCATCGAGTTCGAAAACCACGTCAGAGCCATCTGTAGCGGAGACTACAGATTAAGATGTCACGAATGCTTTGCGGAGAGAGGTGGCAGTTATCTGTGGTCGCTTGGAGAACTGAATATTGCCTTCATTTGTATGTTGCTCACAAGAATTTTTTTATTTGCTGCTCAAATAACAGGTTAACATCTTCAATATAGTTCTTTTTTTGCAATTGGGCGGCAAAATATACATCGTTACACGTCGATGATTGCAACATAGATGCTTCGGCCACCAGTAGAAAAATGAAAGCACGTAACGGTAACTGAAAAAAAGGTTGCCACACTGTCATGGCTTCCGTACTGTGTTTTTTTATTTTGATTGGGTAAAACAGGGTTAAAAGTAAAATTGCATTCTGCCCGTACTGCAGTGGAATAAGCTGTCTCTAATCGTATAACCAGACATTGTCATCAGAAGGCTAGTCAACGGAGGAAGCTGCCCGCCGAATTGGTTTACACCAAAGAGACATTTAAACATTCAGCATCTGTCGGGAGATGCGATAGACTGAAATTCTGCCTTCTAGTGGTCGGCGGCAGTCACAAACACTGGTTGACGACTTAGTCTTCTTAGCTCGAATCCCCTCTAGTACGGGGTCTTTCGGTGCCTTCATCTTTCCTAAAGACAAACTGATTTTCCATTCTTTTGTATATTATTCTTGTCGGGAACTTGAATGCATCCGCTGTTAAGCTGATTATGCGATAATTCTCGCGCTTGTCGGCTCTTGCAATCTTGGAAAATGTGTGTATGATGTTTTTCCGAAAGCCTTAAGGTATATCGCCAGACTCATATTTCTAATGAAATATGAAGTAAAGTAGAGAAAAATATGAATGCTGCCTTTGTTCGCACGTTGATGCTTGGAAGCGCAGTTTGTAGGCGCCTGCTGCTATTTCTACGGTTGGGAATGTGCACCCCTGGCTGCAGCTAACAGCACTGCGGTATCCTCGCGGTGACCTCGCGACGTCTGCAGCCCCAAGAAGCCACCCTGACCCGCACCCCCACCTCCAGAGCGCCGGCCAGCTGTGTGACGCTCCCCCGCTGTTTGCGCAGCGCATTTTATTGGAGGCTCGCCGGAATTCATTATTTGGTTTGCTGAAAAAAGCCCGGCGCGCCCATAAAGACTGCTGTGTGGACAGCGATTATTTTAAAAATTCTCCGGCGCCGCCCCCTCCGCCGACTACCCCGGGCACAGCCCGGAGTGTGGGGTAGGGCAGAAGCCATGGCAGAGGAGGCAGCGGCGGCGGGTGTTTAAATGCGCGCCGGCAACGCCAGATACGCTGAAACAGGCCTTCCTGATTTATTCCGTGGGAGTGCGGCCATATCCCACAGGAATACGCATGCGTTAGGGCCGGCTTTGCATGCTCTGCAAGACGCGAAGCGCGCGGCTACGAGCTGACCGCATCATGTCACTGTCCGTTTGCGTCTGCAAGAAAAATATGACATGCATCCACCGTTTCACCAACGGGTCACCTTGATTTATAATCTGTCACTCAGAGCGTGCTCAGAAACGAGTGTTTAGCCAATACAAGCCGAATATCAGGGTATTACAAAAAGGTACGGCCAAACTTTCAAGAAATATTCCTCACACACAAATAAAGAAAAGATGTTATATGGACATGTGTCCGGAAACGCTTAATTTCCATGTTAGAGCTCATTTTAGTTACGTCAGTATGTACTGTACTTCCTCGATTCTGATGATCAAATTGTAAATTTTCGCAATCAACATGTGTGGGCTGACGAGAATCCGCACGCAATTGTGCAATCACGTCATCAACACAGATTTTCTGTGAACGTTTGGGCAGGCATTTTTGGTGATGTCTTGATTGGGCCCCATGTTCTTCCACCTACGCTGAATGGACCACGTTGTCATGATTTCATACGGGATACTCTACCTGTGCTGCTAGAACATGTGCCTTTACAAGTACGACACAACATGTGGTTCATGCACGATGGAGCTCCTGCACATTTCAGTCGAAGTGTTCGTACGCTTCTCAACAAAAGATTCGGTGGCCGATGGATTGGTAGAGGCGGACCAATTCCATGGCCTCCACGCTCTCCTGACCTCAACCCTCTTGACTTTCATTTATGGGAGCATTTGAAAGCTCTTGTCTATGCAACCCCGGTACCAAATGTAGAGACTCTTCGTGCTCGTATTGTGGACGGCTGTGATACAATACGCCATTCTCCAGGGCTGCATCAGCGTATCAGGGATTCCATGCGACGGAGGGTGGATGCATGTATCCTCGCTAACGGAGGACATTTTGAACATTTCCTGTAACAAAGTGTTTGAAGTCACACTGGTACGTTCTGTTGCTGTGTGTTTCCATTCCATGATTAATGTGATTTGAAGAGAAGTAATAAAATGAGCTCTAACATGGAAAGTAAGCGTTTCCGGACACATATCCACATAACATATTTTCTTTCTTTTGTGTGAGGAATGTTTCCTGAAAGTTTGGCCGTACCTTTTTGTAACACCCTGTGTACAACCTTCTATGAGGTGCACTACGAAAGGAAGGGACGGTTGTTTGTACACTGGCGGGGAAAAAATCGCAAAACCAAGAAGGAGTTGCGCGACATAACGAAAATTGGTAGGCGTGTTTCTACATCTGAAAGATGACGCCTCAGTAACATAATAGGATGCAAATGAGGTTTGCTTTAAACACACTGTCGTGAGCGTTAATGACCTTCGAGATTCGACATGATGGACTGATGTTAGTCAAGCCTTTAAGGCGACAAAGATGCCGTTAACAACTCACTGACTTTAAATAGGGCTGTATAATAGGGCTATGACAAGCTGGATGTTCCTTCTGCGATATCGCAGAAAGGCTTGGCAGAAATGTAGCCAGTGTACATGACTGCTGGAAGCCGAAGGTCACGGAAAGGTATTTTAGCAAGAAGGACGGGCCCCTGAAGGCGACGTGGTACTACCGAGGGGGAAGATCATCGTGTTCGGTTTATGGATCTGGCGCATCGAACTGCATCTACTGCAGCAATTTGAGCAGCAGTTGAAAACACAGTCACAAAAAAAAAAAAAAAAAAAAAAAAAAAATGGTTCAAATGGCTCTGAGCACTATGGGACTCAACTTCTGAGGTCATTAGTCCCCTAGAACTTAGAACTAGTTAAACCTAACTAACCTAAGGACATCACAAACATCAATGCCCGAGGTAGGATTCGAACCTGCGACCGTAGCGGTCTTGCGGTTCCAGACTGCAGTGCCTTTAGCCGCACGGCCACTTCGGCCGGCTAACACAGTCACACAAAGAACTGTTACGAACTGGTTACTTCAAGGACATCTGCAAGGCAGACGCCCTGCAGCGTGTATTTGACCGACCCCAAACCACCCCCTTTTGCGATTTCAGTGGCGTCAAGCGAGATCTCGTTGAAGGGCAGGGTGGAGGTTGTTGTGTTTTCTGATGAAAGCTGGTTCTGCTTTGGTTCTAATGAATGACCCTGTTAGGAGGAGGTCAGCTGAGGCCTGCTTGCTAGACACACTGGACCTACACCTGGAGTTACGATCTCTCTCCGTCTCCAGGCCACGAGTGGCCTCTGGGACCATCCGACCGCCGTGTCATCCTCAGTGGAGGATGCGGATAGGAGGGGCGTGAGGTCAGCACACCGCTCTCCCGGTCGTTATGACGGTATTCTTGACCGAAGCCGCTACTATTCCGTCGAGTAGCTCCTCAGTTGGTATCACGAGGCTGAGTGCACCCCGAAAAATGGCAACAGCGCATGGCGGCCTGGATGGTCACCCATCCAAGTGCCGACCACGCCCGACAGCGCTTAACTTCGGTGATCTCACGGGAACCGGTGTATGGAGTTACGATCTAGGGTACGATTTTGTATGACAGCAGGAGCACTCTCGTTGTTATCCCACGCACCCTGACTACAAAATTGTACGTCAGTCTGATGATTCGACCCCTTGTGGTTTCGTTCATGAACAGCATTCCAGAGGTGTTTTCCAACAGGATAACGGTCGCCCATATAGCGCTGTGGTAACTCAACATGATCTGCAGAGTGTCGACAAGTTGCTTTGGCCTGCTAGAGCACCAGATCTGTCTCCAATCTAGCACATATGAGACACAATCGGCCAACAAGTCTAGTGTCCACAAACACCATTAACTGTAGCTATATTGACCGACCAAGTGCAACAGATGTGGAACTCCATCCCATGAACAGGCATCCAACACCAGTAAAACACAATTTATGCACGTTTGCATGCTTGCATTCAATTTTTTTGTAGCTACACTGGTTGTTAATGTACCAGCATTTCACATTTGCAATGGCTTATGATCTTGCTTGTGATCTTGCAATGTTGATCACTTAAATACGTTACATTGACAAACGTATTCCCGAAACTGAATTACTGTGGCTTCGTTACTGAGCAGTGACTGGCTTATGTTATGCGTTGGTTTAAACCTTGGTTGCTATTCTGTGTTTAGTCTCCCGCAGTTATCGGGATTATGCTGTTATCCTCTCTCTCCGCGAGTGGCAGAAGCGATGTGTGTCGATATTTGTACCTTGTACTACCTTTGACCTGGCGCTTATAGTTTCCGGCTGTGCTGCGTGCGACCAGTTGGTCGGTTGGCGTGGAGCAGCGCGGAAATCTCCGCGGCGCGTGGTTTCGCCGGGGCCGCTGGGGGGCGTCTACGCGCGGTCGGAGTGTGTGCTGCTGTTCCCATTGCTACGAGGTCCGTGGCTCACCGATCCTGAACACGAAAGTTGAGTTTTGACTTAATCTACCAGTAAGTCACGACTGTTCACATTGCGTCGTTTGGATTTCGTTGTCGGTTTCGGGACATTCCCGCGAGCAACAACGTGTGTTTTCAAGATGGCAAATTTAGCCACCCTCCGGTGGAGTTTAGCTGTACTTACTTAATTTGAATTTAAGTGCACCAGCGGAATTTTCTGCCTTGTGGCCGTTAACGTTCCGGTTACCTGCCCTGGCCGTTGACGTAAATTCAGGCAGTGTATTTTCCTCATCGTGTTGTCGCTGTCCAGCACGGTGTGTAGTTTGACATCTCAATGTAAAATTGGTTGTGGGCGCCAATACTTTCTACGTTGTTCCATTGCACTCCCTGTTGTGTGCTGGTCGGGTGGAGCGGAAGTTATCTTGTCGGTGGGTCCGTTGACTGTCTGTCGGTTGGGTTGTCGTCGGATCGAGAATGGTTGGGCCGACTGCCTGTCTCACCTAAGCGAGCGTTAGTGTTTGAATTCCAGGCCGACCCTTAGAAAGTTCTGAGCGCCGTTGGGTGTACTGCCTTTTCTTATTTGTTCTTGTTGTTTGTATTTGTATGGCTTCAAGCTGAATTTTAAAATAAGGCGTAAGATTGTTCGGGCCTTCAGCCTAACTTAAAGAACTGTTTTAAGTAAGGCCTTTGGCTTTTTAAAAATTTTATTTTGTTGAATCTTAAGTGATGGGCTTTCAGCCGATTTGAATTAAACTTGTTTTTGTTCTTAAGGTGTCACATTGTTTAGGCTTTCAGCCTAATTAAAGAACTGTTCAAGGTAAGGCCTTTGGCCTTTTAAAAATTTATTTTGGTTTGATACTCAAGTGATGGTCCTTCATCCGATTTTTAAATTAAATTTGCTTTGCTCTTAAGGTGTCAGATAGTTTGGGCCTTCAGCCTGATAAAAGATCTGTTATAAGATAAGTCCTTCTGCCTTTTAAATTTCTGATTTTCGTTTGAGTCTTAAGTAATTGGCTTTCAGCCGATTTTAAATTAAAGTGATATTGCCCTTAAGGCATGATATTGTGTGGCGTATTCAGCCGGTTAATAAGTTCCAAAAATTAATGCTGTGTTTTTTTTTTATTTTCTTGGCTCTTGTAATGTTTGGTCAAATAAGTAAAGTTGTATGTTCGAGTGTAACTGACACCCGCTTATTTTGGCCCCTTTCCACAATTTAAACTACCTGTCCTGTCCTGCAGGTTTAGCAGGGCGTCTCAGTTACTTTTTGGTGTTGCGTTCTTCTTTCCGTCAGTCTATTTAAATATTGGCAGCACTGAACAAAGTTGCACCAATGCATCGTTTTTGATTGATTCCTCACAAAACCACGCAAGTGATTCTTTCGATTCAATGGGCGTTTGACTATAGGAGAAAGCAAACAACTATGGCTTCGTAAATCATTGCTTGCGCCAGATGCAAAGTGCGAGCTGGAATTCATTTTTTGCGTACAAAAGGATCTGCAACCGCTCAAGTTCGTCAACAGTTTACGTAGTTTATACGCCTGCACTAATGGTTGGAGGGAAGGCTGCACAAAGCTGTAGAGACTTTAAAAGTGGCCGATGATGAAGAGTAGAGTGGCAGGTCCAGTATCCAAACCAGTGAATTCGTATGCATGGCAACCAGAAGTAGCGATCTGATCGAAGATTGGCGGTTGGTACTCTGGCTGATTCTTTTACTGCGTTGAACGCAACACAATTCTCACGATTGCCACGGGGAGGGAAGAAAGTCAGCTTTTCTCCAGTAAATATAATTCTAAACTGAAATTTGAATCTTGTGTTATTTATAGTTAATACTGTGAATATATTCACACGACTGCCACGAGAAAGCTCGGATTCTGAAAATTGTGTTGAAGGAAGGTTCCTAAATTGCTTACAATGCAACACGAAGAGTGGAGAGTCGTTCGCACGAGTGATTTCTTTAGCTGCAAAATCATATGAAGGGCTTATTTCAGTAGTGGTACAAGTCCATTTTTGTTCATTCTCAGATACAGAGTCCTAAAGTTAAACGAGCGCTGAAAAATCTGCAGTTGGGATACCAGAAATATTCAAGCATATGGCTTCTTGCTAGAGATGAACCTTTCTTTCTGTTTGTTTGGATCATTAATTTGAGAAGCATTATAGGCAGAAAAGTGAAGGTAATGGACTTTTACCACTATTGAAATAAGCCCTTCATATATAGTATGTACACCATCGTGAAGTACAAGACAGAGGGTTCTCTCCATTGTACCAGTTAGCATGGCTTCCTCCAGTTCCATTCGCTTATGGAGTGCGGAAGAGTTATTGCATGGACTGCTACGAGCGTGCTGTAATTAATCCACACCAGTCCTCACAGATCAATGGCAGCGATACGTAAGGGGATGTATTATACTCCTAGAGTCCCCAAAGATGATTCTTGAAATGTTTCAAGCACTCTTTGTGGGGAAGTTTGCTTCTGTCTTCAAGCATCTGCCAGTTTATGTTCTCCAGAAACTCAGTGACGCTCTCCCATTGGTCTATCAAACATGTGACCATATGTGATGTCCTTCTTTGTACAAGAATGTATAGAATGTTCGGTATGAGTTTCACAGAACTGAGCGATATTTGAGGATGGATCACAAGAGCGTTTTGCAAAGTTTTCTTTTGTTGTGTGGTATACGACATATCTTGTAATATGCACATTCCCATGGTCAAAGTATTTGATTAACGCTACATCATAACTGCAGACGATATTCAACACTACCAGTGACTGCCCAGATAATTACTTCTTCTTTTCCTTTCCTTTTATTACAGTGGTGACTATTATTTTTTGCTGACTTGGAGAGCTCTTCCCAGCTGGCTCAGGCGACATAGGAGTGTACTTAAAAGGATCAGGAGAAGTAATAAACGCGTCCAGTGCAGAGAGCTGGGCTTCGGAGTAAATAAAAATGCAGAATTCACTTTGTCTCATCTCCACACTAAGGGCGGCCAACTATCTGCCATAAAACTTTATTGCACAGTGCCTCAAGAAATTCTTTTGGATAGATAACGTGTGAAGTCAGGCGCAGACGCCAGAATGGGTAAGTGTAGAGCCAGCCATTTCTCTGCAGTACACCACGATGGAATGTTAGTTTGAAATCCTTGCAGAAGGCACTTTGGCTCACAATAATTATTTCTATAGAACGTGCACTTTCGTACGTGTGCCTAGGTGGACTACGAGAGATTTTCTGTCTTCCACCCAATGCAAGGGCATCATTGATTAACCATGACAAAAATCCGCAACAGTAGGAGTATATTTAATCTATTTGCTAAACTATTATTGGTCAGAACTCGCTAGATCTGCTGAAATTGGACGTTGATATTCCTGCATTGGCAGAAACAGCCAAGTTTCGGAGAGTTCAGTCAGAGCACGATCGTGGCCAGACGATCTACGGGTAAAGAGTTGCTACCGAGTGACCGATGAGATGAGACCTGCTGTCATAAAGGAGAATATCTCCATATTAGTAATGAGTACGGAAGTCATTTTGAACCGTTACTGCCCCGTCTACCATCTTCAACCTACATAGAAGTGGTAAGAACACTACGGCGATGCAATAACCGAACGGGACGCGAGGCTAGTTAACTTTCATCAGGGGGTTAACTGCACAATTTTAACGTTCGCAGCCAGCAAGTTGCTTCCATCATGCACTTTGGCGATTCTGCTGGTGTTCGTTCTTATTTTTCCATGTTGTCTCTTTAAACCATTAATTATTTTTTGCAGTCATAACCATATCCGCGATTTATTCTCATGATTATGCTTTTACTGTGTTCACCTGTCTGTGCTGAGGTTGGATTTCATAACTAAAATCCCGTGTCCATGTAGTTAATGTGGTGCGTAATTCATATGTTGATGCTTTGGTGTAATAAACTGAATTGTTACAGTAAGTGCTTGTTTTCTATTGTAGATAGATGAATTCTTTCATTAATATATCCATATGTGATGTAGTACTCTTATTTTCACGCTCCCCTATTAGTTTTCTCGTCGTTGTGCGAAGTTTTCCTTCTTTAAATTTGGATGATCATATAGAGAGATGCCCTCTCTGTAGGTCAGCAGGCGTCTTATGGGCATAGCTCAACCAACATCTCATACTTTGTTGACCGATTGCATTTTCTCAGTACTCTAACAGTGAAACGAAGACTCCGATCTTTCCATTTCAAGTCCTTACACATTGTTACACATACATATATGTACGAGTTGACTGGTTGAATTTGTGACTCGTTCACATTTGGCTCAAAGAAGAATGCATTTTTTCCTTTTTGAGAAGGGCAAAATTTTTCATTTCCCAACATCTGAAGTGAATTGCCTATCTCTGCCACACTGTGAAATCTTTTCATCATCTGAGTTTTCAGCTGCTTTCGACAAGATGAAGATAAGTTGCTTAGAGACATTCCTACGGACTACCACATTTGGATATTCTACGCCAACACAATGACAACACAGCGGTCAATGCAGTGTCGCCATTCAAATTTACTAAAACAAAAAAAAGGGTCAAATGGCTCTGAGCACTATGGGACTTAACATCTGAGGTCATCAGTCCCCTAGAACTTCGAACTACTTAAACCAACTAACCTAAGGAAATCACACACACCCATGCCCGAGGCAGGATTCGAACCTGCGACCGTAGCGGTCGTGCGGATCCAGACTGAAGCGCCTAGAACCGCTCGGCCAATGCGGTCAGCTGACGAAAAAAAAAGAAAGAAATTGAAGCTAGCCAGTTAGCGAGTCGATAAAGGAAGTCTACCATTTTCTCCTGTGAAAAGGGTTTTCTGTTGGTTGATTTGACGGCCACTGAGAAACTCAGACGGTAACATCCAAAATGATGGTATGAGAAACGGCCGGGACAGTCCATGACAACGTGCGTCCATACGCAGCCGAATTCGTCTGCAGCTCCCACCAGTGGCTTGTATTTCCGTCTACCAAAGAAGTCATCGGCGTGAAGCTGTATTTGGCGTTCGACTTAATATCGGGTTGTATAAAACTTTTTCGTTCATCAAGGCATTTCACAGCGAGTTGCTACCGATCTGGGTAAAAGTAATTCTATGAAGAGTGGTTCGGTGCTCAAAGCCAGGTATTCTGAAATGATACTGAACAGTCGCCGCTGACTTGAAGGCCAAAGATGAGTGCAGACACTAATAAGCAGGGTGTAGGTTACAATGATACTGCGTACCATTCTATGTAGGAAAAAGGCTAGCTGTTGGCGCGGAATTCAGCTGAGATAGTGTGCTTCATCTGGTGCTCGAAGTGCAGATCAGAATTTGAAAACTTATTGATCTGAATTCGGAGTTTGCTATAGTTCAGATTAAGGTTAGTTAATTAGTTACAAATTTTATTACAGGCTGAGCAAAATAAAGCTGGCCCAGAAAGTATTTTCAAAAAAACCGACGCAGCACTGACCCTTGTTAACGAACATTATAGATACTGGGAATAGCCACCGGTCACGTCCATGCGCGCTGTGCTTGGCTTATCAAACTGTGAGACATGCACAGCAACTCTGCCCAGAGACACCAGCAGTAGCGTTTTCAACTTAAGAATGTCATTCGAATGTCTTCGTACAAAGAACAGAGTCACATACACATATCCCCACTACGATGCTCAACTAACTACACTACTGGCCATTAAAATTGCTACACCACGAAGGTGACGTGCTACAGACGCGAAATTTAACCGACAGCAAGAAGATGCTGTGATATGCAAATGATTAGCATTTCAGAGCATTCACACGAAATTGTCGCCGGTGGCGACACCTACAACGTGATGACATGAGGAAAGTTTCCAGCCGATTTCTCATACACAAACAGCAGTTGACCGGCGTTGCCTGGTGAAACGTTGTTGTGATGCCTCGTGTAAGGAGGAGAAATGCGAACAGTCACGTATCCGACTTTGATAAAGGTCGGATTGTAGCCTATCGCGATTGCGGTTTGTCGTATCGCGACATTGCTGCTCGCGTTGGTCGAGATCCAACGACTGTTAGCAGAATATAGAATCGGTAAATTCAGGAGGGTAATACGGAACACCGTGCTGGATCACAACGGCCTCGTATCACTAGCAGTCGAGATGACAGGCATCTTATCCGCATGGCTGTAACGGATCGTGCAGCCACGTCTCGATCCATGAGTCAACAGATGTGGACGTTTGCTAGACAACGACAATCTGCACGAAGAGTTCGACGACGTTTGCAGTAGCACGGGCTATCAGCTCGGAGACACTGGCTGCGGTTACCCTTGACGCTGGTCCACAAACAGGAGCGCCTGCGATGGTGTACCCAACGACGAACCTGGGTGCACGAATGGCAGAACGTCATTTTTTCTCTTGAACCCAGGTTCTGTGTACAGCATCATGATGGTCGCATCCGTGTTTGTCGACATCGCGGTGAAGGCACATTGAAAGCGTGTATTCGTCATCGCCATACTGGCGTATCACCCGGCGTGATGGTATGGGGTGCCATTGTTTACATGTCTCGCTCACCTCTTGTTCGCATTGACGGCGCTTTGAACTGTGGACGTTACATTTCAGATGTGTTACGATCCGTGGCTCTACCCTTCATTCGATCCCTGCGAAACCCTACATTTCAGCAGGATAACACACGACCGCATGTTGCAGGTCCTGTACCGGCCTTTCTGGATACAGAAATTGTTCGACTGCTGCCCTGGCCAGCACATTCTCCAGATCTCTCACCAACTGAAAACGTCTGGTCAATAGTGTCCGAGCAACTGGCTCGTCATAATATGCCAGTCACTACTCTTGATGAACATCCGTGATGAAGCTGCATGGGCAGCTGTACCTGTACACGACATCCAAGCTCTGTTTGACTCAATGCCCAGGCGTATCAAGGTCGTTATTACGGCCAGAGGTGGTTGTTCTGGGTACTGATTTCTCAGGATCTATGTACCCAAATTGCTTGAAAATGTAATCACATGTCAGTTGTAGTATAATATATTTGTCCAATGAATACCCGTTTATCATCTGCATTTCTTCTTGGTGTAGCAATTTTAATGGCCAGTAGTGTACTTCTTATTTAAGGTCTTATGAAATGCTGATTTAAATGCAATAACATGTATCATATATCATATATTATTTCTGAATCGTCAGTGTTTTGACTGCTTTGATGCAGCCCGCCACGAATTCCTTTCCTGAGTCAACCTTTTCACCTCAGAGTAGCATTTGCAACCTACGTCGTCGATTGTTTTCTGGATGGATCACAATCTCTGTCTTCTTCTGCTGTTTTTATCCTCTACAGATCCCTCTAGTACCACAGACGTTATTCCCCGTGTCTTAACAGATGTCTTATCATCCTATCTCTAGTTCTTATCAGTGTCTTCCATATATTCCCTTCCTTGCCGATTCTGTGTAGAACAGCCTCATTCCTTACCTTATCAGTCCACCTATCCTCAACATTCTCATGTAGCATCACGTCTCAAATACTTCTAAACTCTTCTGCTCAGGTTTTTTCACATTCTGTGTCTCACTACCATACAATGCTGTGGACCAGACGTACATTCGTAAGGTGGTAGATTTTATCACCGTACATGAGACTGATTAAGAAAGTAAAGGACAAATATCACGCGGACAGGTATAGCCGTTAGCAGAATAATACTAATAGCAAAACCAAGGTTCATAATGGTACGTAAGATTTTGAGAACTTTGCATGTTATCATTGGGAAGTCGGTTTGGACGGACACAGGAAAGAGCTGTTTTGAGCTGTAGAACAAGCGAGGTGGCCGGCGGCTTGCCGAAGCTTCACACGGTGGCTTCTTTGTTGGCAGAGTGTCACCAGTGGCCACAGAGGGCACCGGGCGAACCTGAGACTACACAGGTGGAAGGAGAGAGAGAGAGAGAGAGAGAGAGAGAGAGAGAGAGAGAAGCATACAAGCGAGACAGAGAGAGACTGATTCTCGGTGTTGCACCTATACAATGGTTGGAACGGGACACAAATACGGCGCGCCGATGAAAGGTGGGAGATCCGGGCGAAATTTCAAGAGTCCTGTTTGGCCGAAAAGGCGTAGGCATACATGTGAGAGGAACTGGAAAGTTTGGCGGCAACAAGAGGTAGCGGACTCTGGGCTGTTGTGGTGCTGGGCAGACAATGAGTGTCTCGAAACTTCCTGGCAGATTAAAACTGTGTGCCCGACCGAGACTCGAACTCGGGACCTTTGCCTTTCGCGGGCAAGTGCTCTACCAACTGAGCTACCGAAGCACGACTCACGCCCGGTACTCACAGCTTTACTTCTGCCAGTACCTCGTCTCCTACCTTCCAAACTTTACAGAAGCTCTCCTGCGAGGTTCTCAGGAGAGCTTCTGTAAAGTTTGGAAGGTAGGAGACGAGGTACTGGCAGAAGTAAAGCTGTGAGTACCGGCCGTGAGTCGTGCTTCGGTAGCCCAGTTGGTACTGCGAGGTTCGCAGGAGAGCTTCTGTAAAGTTTGGAAGGTAGGAGACGAGGTACTGGCAGAAGTAAAGCTGTGAGTACCGGGCGTGAGTCGTGCTTCGGTAGCTCAGTTGGTAGAGCACTTGCCCGCGAAAGGCGAAGTTCCCGAGTTCGAGTTTCGGTTGGGCACACAGTTTTAATCTGCCAGGAAGTTTCATATCAGCTCACACTCCGCTGCAGAGTGAAAATCTCATTCTGGAATGAGTGTCTCGTCTGCGAATGGAGGGTTAGACATAGTAAGGTTTTGAGATATTGCTAGCATTGCGGCCAGTGATCCCTCTCCAGTTTTTCAGAGTTAGTGCGTACATCTCCACAAAAACAGACTCATCTGCTGCTCTGAGAAGAGAAAACGGATTTGTGCTCACTTCTGGCGCTGGAATGCAACATTAAGTGTTCCTTTGCTGCCGCGCCCTTGAGTCTACCAACTACTCTTGGCATTAGTGCAAGAAGATTGTGTATCGAGTCGTGACGGACTCCGAAATTTAGCAGCTTACGGTAAGGAGTTTTCGGACGGAAATCACGTCCACCTTTTTAGATAAAGTCGAGATATCACAGGGGAAAGACGACATCACGCCGATGCCTCAGACGACCATCGTGATCTTCACACTGAATTACGGTGATATTAGCGCGAACAGCTGGCAAATTAGGGCACTGTAGTTGTAAATGAGTACGTGTTCCACTAGCTTTTTTCTTGGGATCTCTGATTCTGCGTCTGTCTAGGTGGAGCTTCAGTAGAACAACGACTTGCGTGACCAGTATCAACCAACTTAAGTTAGGGAAAGGAGTGCAACAAGGAATAGAGTTTCCATTGTGCCAATGGTAGGGTAGTTAGTTTACGAAGTTAATTGATTGGTGGTTTAATGTCCTAGTTTAGTAACATTGCTCATTCTGTTTCTAATTAATAAATTTGTGATTTGATTACATACCATTATTTAATTTATTATCATTTCCATAGGTAGTAAATCACTTATTGAGAATAAGAATTTTTATTAAAATAAATTATTATTCAAAATTGATGCAAACGCTATTGAGGGTACTATTCGCGCAGTTCAACAGAGCCAAAGTCGGACAGCAGTAAATAAATATGTTTTATAAACTTTATAACCCCCGTACGTTGTACATCCTCAGAAATTTCTTCCTCAAATTAAGACCTATATTTGATACTTTTCTTGGCCAGCAAAATGCTTTTTGCCAGTGCTAGTACTTGCTCTGTCCATCATGTGTTATTTTGCTGCCCACTTAGCAGAATTCTTTAACTTTATCTACATCGTGATCACCAATTATGATATTAATTTCTCACTGTTTTCATGTCTGCTACTTCTCATTACTTTCATCTTTCTTCGATTTACTCTCAATTCATATTCTGTACTCATTAGACAGTTCAGTCATTTAACAGTCCGCACTTTCACTGAGGACAGCAATGTTATTATCAAGAGCTTTTATAAACACTGACATCGGCTGTTAAAGCAATGAAACTTAACCACCCCTGATATAAACCTCTCTGGAGTTCAATAAGCATCTCAGTTATGTTCTCACGATTCTAAACGAACCGTTGAAGAAATGCGCCTTTCTTATTTGGACATTCTCTATCTCCTCTATTAATACTACATGGTAAGAGACACAGAAACACTCAGACTGAGTAGAACGAGTGCTCTATAAGTCACTTCTTTCGAGGGCGAATTACAGTTCCTTGGGGTTATTTCAATGAAGCTTAGTCTGCTTTTCATTCAACTAATTTAATGCGCATGCATGTTGTAGGGGTGGCCTCCATGACTAGTAATCAAAACGCCCTGAGTCCCGGGTTAGAACCTCGTCTCTGCTCAAATTTAAAATAAAAATTACCAACACTGGCGGCCGAAGATTTCTGGCGTAAGAAGTGACCCTCGTTCTGGAAACGGCCTCGTCAAAGCTGGCGATGGAGCAGACAGAGATTCATGACACTCTCTTGCCCTTCGGGTGAGAAACTGCCCCTAAAAGGCGAAAGAATCGCCAGTGATCAACGGCGTAAGGATGCAGATGGCAATGGAAAGCACTGCATTAAATACACACTAAGTGTATCTACAGGACACGTGACGTGCAATTGGAAAAAGTGTCATGATGATTTCTCCATTGGTAACAGATTCCGAGCTAATCCCCAATTAGGATCTCCGGGAAGGGACTACCAGTGGTGAGGTGACAATGAGAAAAAGATTGAATACCCAATTAAAATGGCAATACCCAATAAAAAAGACAAAGATTTTTGGTCAAATGTGTACAAGGTAATAGCAACAACAGCAGAAAATGGTGTAACGGGTGCAGGATTGGTTATGAAGAGGAAGATCGGGCAGAGGGTGAGTTACTGTGAACAGTTCAGTGACAGACTTGTTCTCATCAGAATCGACAGCAAACTAACAGGGATAACAATGATTCAGCTACTCGCCGACGTCGCAAGCATATGAAAAATATACATATAGTATATGAGGATTTTGAACGAGTAATTCGGTGCACAAAGGGAGACAAAAATCTAATGGTCATGGGAAGATTGGGATCTCATTAGCTGGGATGGAGTGGAAGAAAGGGTTACGGGAGAATGTGGGCATGGTAGTAAGAATGAGAGAAAGACTAATTGAGTTGTGCAATAAATTTCAGCTGGTAATACCGAATACTCTGTTCAAGAACCACAAGAGGAGGAGGTATACTTGGAATAGGCCAGGAGATACGGGAAAATTCCAGTTTATTTACCTGATGGTCAGTAGAGATGCCGAAATACACAGTATTGTAAGGCGTACCCAGGAACAGATGTACACTCAGATCACAATTTAGTAATGGTGAAAGAGTATGTTGAAGATTTAGAGAGTAGTCAGGAATAATTAACGGGGAATGAGGTAGGGTACGGATCACTAAGAAATGAAGAGGTACTCTTGAAGTTATTGGAGACTAAAGACACTGAGAAAATGATTAGCTGAGTAGCAGTTCAGCTGAAGATGGATGGAACACATACACCCATGCACAAGGGAGGACTCGAACCTCCGGGGGGAGGGGCTGCACAATCCGTGACATGGCGCCTCAAACTGCACGGCCAGTGCGCGCGGCAGTAAGACTAGAAGAACAAGAATGAAGTGAAAACGGTGTAAGACAGGGATGACGGAAATAAAAGAAAGGTTTAGGAGTGGAACTGAAATTCAAGGTGAAAGGGTATCAATGATAAAATTGGCTGATGATATTGCTATCCTCAGTGAAAGTAGAGAATTACAGGATCTGCTGAATGGAATGAACAATGTAATGAGTACAGAGTCTAGATTGAGAGTAAATCGAAGAAAGATGAAGGTAGTGAGAAGTGACAGAAGTGAGAACAGTGAGAAAGTTAACACCGAGGTTGGTGGTCACGAAGTAGATGAAGTTAAGGAATTCTGTTATCTACGCAGCAAAATAGCCCACGACGGTAGGAGGAAGGAGGACCTAACAGCAGACTGGCGCCGGCCAGAAGGGGTTCCTGGCCAAGAGCAGTCTGTTAGTATCAGACATCAGCCTTCATATGAGGAAGAAATTTCTGAGAACGTAGGTTTGGCGCATAGCATTGTATTGTGGTGAAACATGGACTATGCGATAACGGGAACGGAAGAGAATCGAAGCATCCGAGATGTGGTGCTGCAGAAGAGCGTTGAAAACTAGGTGAATTGATAAGGTAAGGAATGAGGAGGTTCTGCCCAGGATCGGAGAGAAAGGAAACACTGACAAGAGGAAGGGACAGGGTGATAGACATCTGTTAAGACATCAGGGAATTACTTAAATGATACTGGAGCCGTAAAGGGTAAAAAGTGCAGAAGAAGACAGATATTGGAGTACACCCATCAAATAATTGAGAACGTAGGGTGCAACTGCTACTCTGACACGAAAAGACCGGAACAGGAGAGAAATTTCGGGCGGATCGCACCAAACATGTCAGCAGACTGAGGACTCTGATGAAAGTAGTTCGATCTTTCCACAGTAGGTTAATTACAGATACTCTACAGCTGTTACTGTTTCCAGAGAAATGTCGCTATTTATGTAACCGAACACTATGGTACCTTTGAGCAATACGTTACGCTTTTTTATATTTAAGGGCGACTGTCTGATTGCCGGCCGCGGTGGTCTAGCGGTTCTAGGCGCGCAGTCCGGAACCGCGCGGCTGCTACGGTCGCAGGTTCGAATCCTGCCTCGGGCATGGATGTGTGTGATGTCCTTAGGTTAGTTAGGTTTAAGTAGGGGACTGATGACCACGGATGTTAAGTCCCATAGTGCTCAGAGCCATTTGAACCATTTTGTCTGATTCTGCATGAAGCTTCGATCCTTTTCGGGTGTTCCTGCATTTCGATAAAATTTTCTGACATAGGGTCTCTCCTTTCTACGACAGCATAATCAACGACCAGCCTCACTAAGACTGCGACGCTATACACAAGATCATTTAACACTAACAGCCTTTGGGATACTCCCAAAAAATCTTTCACATCAGACGATTTCATCCCACTGAGAAGGACATGTTGAATTCTGTCTGCTAGGAAATCTTGAGTCGGATCATGAATGTGTGGCGCGGACGGCATAAATGGGATCAAAAAATCCTGTATGCTGCCAACACGTGTGATCTCAACTACCACACGAACCAAGGTATTTATCTTGGAAATAGACCTCCCGGAGCTAAAACTTTCTTTTCTTTTCTTTGTCTTTTGTCTCCTGTGCGAGGTAAAAGCAGTCTGCATCCTTTGGCTGATCAGTGTACAGAAGGCCTGTAACTGCTTTACCTTGATTGTGACGTTGGAACTTGTTTGCTGAAGCACGTGCAATATGTTGGCACTTCAGAGTGAAGCAGCATCTGAGCAAACATGTCGTCCCCCGACGTTGAGAAAAATGCTGTTATCGTTGTTTGTGGTGCTGATAATGCTCTTGCTTGTGTATTTTCTTTCGTCAAATACACACACTCTCCATTTCCAAGGTGCGCTGCCAAATGAACGACTGCTGATTGTCGTTCCTGTGTTGGAAATGATAAACTCCGCCGTACTGTTTCATTGGTACTAATGCAGCGTCGATATTGTTTAATTTCATTGGCAGATGCTATTTTACTTGTCATTCCAAATACTGCACTATCGCCTCCTTTGTTGATATATTTGCGAACGTACTGTACAACGCAACGATTATCGACTTCGGTACACTGAAGTGACAAAAGTGATGGAATACCTTCTCACATCGTGTCGGAACTCCTTTTTTCCTGGCGTAGGACAACTCGACGTGCCGTGAACCCAACAAGTCGATGGATGTCCCCTGAGGAAATACTGAGCTATGTGCCCACATAGACAATCCATAATTGCAAATGCGTTGCCAGTGCAGGATTTTGTGCACGAAATGACCTCTCGATTATGTCTCATAAATGTTTGAGGGGACTCATGTCGCGCGATCTGGGTGGCCAAATCATTCGCACGAACTGTCCAGAATGTTCCTCAAACAAATCGCATAAATTGTGGCTCGGTGGCATGGTGCTTTGTCATCCATAAAAATACCATCGTTGTTTGGCAACATGAAATCCATGAACAGCTGAAAATAGTTTCCAGATAGCCGAAGATAACCATTTCCAGTCAATGATCCATGAAAACACAGCCTACATTATTATGTTGCCACCACCAGCTTGGATAGTGCCTTGTTTACAATTTCGGTCCATGGCTTCGTGGAGTGTGCGCCGCTCTTGAACCCCACCATGTGCTCTTACCAGGAGGAATCAGGTTTTATCTAACCAGGACACGGTTTTTCAGTCGTCTAGGGTGCAACTGATAGTGGACACGAGTTCAGGAGAGGCGTTGCAGGCGATGTTGTGCTGTTAGCAAAGGCAGTCGCGTAGGTCGTCTGCTTCTATAGCCCATTAACGCCACATTTCACAGCACTTCGCTAACGTATACTTTCGTCGTACTTGATTTCTGTGCTTATACACGCAGTCTTCCTTGTCTGTTCTGGTCTCCTTCCCCAAACAACCAACCAACCTTGTCTGTTAACTCTGACAACTCTTCTCGAACGCTGCTGATCTCGGTCGTTAAATAAATGCCATCGGCCACTGCATTGTCCGTGGTGAGAGATAATGACTGAAACTCGATATTCTCGGCACACTCTAGAGACACTGTGGATCTCGGGATACTGAATTCGCTAACGATTTTGGAAACAGAATCTCCCATACATGTAGCTTCATTTACCATTCCGCGTTGAAAGTCAGTTAATTCCCTTCATGCGGCCATAATCAGGTAGGAAACATAATCATATGAGTCACCTGAGCACAAATGATAGCTCCGCCAATGCACTGCCCTTTTGTACTTCGTGTACGCTATACTTCCACCATCTGTACATGTGCTTATCGCTATCCCACGACTTTTATACCTCGGTGTTCAAGTCTTTGGTACTATTAAAGTGACGGATTTACTCCTATATTGAGCTGATATCGACGAGGGGGCTGATATCCATCACTGTAGGTGGAAATTGGAAATTTGTGGTAAGGTCTTATGGGACCAAACTGCTGAGGTCATCGGTCCCTAAGCCTACACACTACTTAATCTAACTTAGACTAACTTACGCTATGGGAAACACACACACCCATGCCTGAGGGAGGACTCGAACCTCCGACGGAGGAAGTCGCACGGACCGTGACAAGGCGCCCTAGTCCGCGCGGCTACCCCGCGCGGCCACTGCGAGTGATAGGTTCGGCAAGTAAGGCTTTGGATACCGTTTCGTGCATTTCCCTGCAGACATGCATCGTGATCTGGTGTTGATTAGACCACGTGAATCGTGGGTCATATTTTTGGTCACGACTTCAAATAACTCTGCTTCACACTGAATGGTATGCACCCAACAGGGGTTCGTCCAAAAGCATGATGCTTGGCAAAGAGATCCATTAAAAATTCCAATCTTTCTTTGAATACAAGTGCGGGAATACAATGACGATCCGATGATAACTGTCCATTTGACGAAAGCTGATTTATTAGGACTGCATGTGAATGTAGCAAAGAAATATGGGAGGCCATATGTTCGAGCATACGTCACTACATTTTGTGCGTTTCTTGCCAGTGTAGTTGATCCCCTGTAAATGTGACCGGTAGTATGACTGTTTTTCCCAATTCATTACCATAATTAACAAACGCGTCACGTAAATGGATGAATTCTTCGAAACACAACTGGGTTTTATACAATCAAATTTAGAGGTGTCGTTCGGTTTTCATTTTCGCATAGATATCGACAATTAAATGATGATACAATTGTCAACATTGCGAGTCTTTGAGTTTCATTATGGCTATGACCAGTGGTGATACCAGACGTCAGCCCGAGAGCTTTATTGATGGTAACAAAAGCAGCTTGAGAAAGGCCTGAGAAAGGGGAACTAGTAGCAAAGGACGATAGATAAGGTTGGAAATAACAACAGAATGCAGATGTACAACCTCTGTTTCCTAAACCAACTTTGTCATTTACGAAGTGTGTAATAAAAAAGTCTCCTTCAAAATTAATACGGAAGATCATGAAAAGGCAGATAAAGCGTTTTTATCACTTGGTTATTGAGCCGTGGCGCTATTGAATTATTAGACTGTTCTGTCTGGCACCACTGGCTCAGGTGTAGTATCGACTATCCCTCTTGCTGCCCCATTTCCAATATCTTTGAGGAAGAGTTGGTATCTCTGGGTTGTGTCGTTAGAAGGCCTTTGCTTTCCGACATATATACGGGGTTCACTGGCCCGAGAAAGAGGGACGAAGTTTGGGGATTGGCGGTAGCATCGCGACAAGAGGTGGTCAGAGATCCGAGCGGCCGAAGCTGCGAGCTGCGCAAGGAGGGCAGAGCGAAGATACCGGACTACTTCACCGGGGTCAACGTCGACTACAACCATCACGCCGACATCCCGTCAGTTGGTTGGCAACATTCGAGTCGGACGACCGCTCGTGTCCTGGCTGCCCTCTTCTATCTAGCTTCCATTAGCACCACTCAGTAACTGCTGCGACGCACCGTGGATCCACGGAACTGCTCGCTGATAAAGGGAAGTAACATTCTGTAATCCTGGTGGTGATTTGCTTCATCGTCTGTCTGCCCTCCTTATTATAGTATTTTCTGGTGTGTACCCGACCCTCAGAGTTTTACTAAGACACTAGTTGTGGTTTGAAAATTTGTCCCGCTATTATATTGCCTTTCCTTTCTGGTTTGTACCCGATCATTAATGTTCTAATGGTCGTAAATACAGCCGGAACAAGTGTACTAAGGCACAGGATGCCGTTCAAAAAAAGAGGGACCTTGTGGTTAGATTTAGCTGTTAACCGTTTTAATTCTTTGATTGTAAGTGTATTTCTCAATCTGAAAAACCTGTTGCATTAAGTTGTTCGTTTCTGTGTTTGAAAGACTGGGTCATTATTGGTGTGTTTTAGCTGGATCTTGTGGTTCCGTCGAGTGATTTCTCTTGTAGTAAGTGTTCACAAGTGATGTTTTAAGACGTTCCTTCAGAGCGGTCTTAGTAATTGACAGTCAGTTTAACCCTGAAAATACACTCCTGGAAATGGAAAAAAGAACACATTGACACCGGTGTGTCAGACCCACCATACTTGCTCCGGACACTGCGAGAGGGCTGTACAAGCAATGATCACACGCACGGCACAGCGGACACACCAGGAACCGCGGTGTTGGCCGTCGAATGGCGCTAGCTGCGCAGCATTTGTGCACCGCCGCCGTCAGTGTCAGCCAGTTTGCCGTGGCATACGGAGCTCCATCGCAGTCTTTAACACTGGTAGCATGCCGCGACAGCGTGGACGTGAACCGTATGTGCAGTTGACGGACTTTGAGCGAGGGCGTATAGTGGGCATGCGGGAGGCCGGGTGGACGTACCGCCGAATTGCTCAACACGTGGGGCGTGAGGTCTCCACAGTACATCGATGTTGTCGCCAGTGGTCGGCGGAAGGTGCACGTGCCCGTCGACCTAGGACCGGACCGCAGCGACGCACGGATGCACGCCAAGACCGTAGGATCCTACGCAGTGCCATAGGGGACCGCACCGCCACTTCCCAGCAAATTAGGGACACTGTTGCTCCTGGGGTATCGGCGAGGACCATTCGCAACCGTCTCCATGAAGCTGGGCTACGGTCCCGCACACCGTTAGGCCGTCTTCCGCTCACGCCCCAACATCGTGCAGCCCGCCTCCAGTGGTGTCGCGACAGGCGTGAATGGAGGGATGAATGGAGACGTGTCGTCTTCAGCTATGAGAGTCGCTTCTGCCTTGGTGCCAATGATGGTCGTATGCGTGTTTGGCGCCGTGCAGGTGAGCGCCACAATCAGGACTGCATACGACCGAGGCACACAGGGCCAACACCCGGCATCATGGTGTGGGGAGCGATCTCCTACACTGGCCGTACACCACTGGTGATCGTCGAGGGGACACTGAATAGTGCACGGTACATCCAAACCGTCATCGAACCCATCGTTCTACCATTCCTAGACCGGCAAGGGAACTTGCTGTTCCAACAGGACGATGCACGTCCGCATGTATCCCATGCCACCCAACGTGCTCTACAAGGTGTAAGTCAACTACCCTGGCCAGCAAGATCTCCGGATCTGTCCCCCATTGAGCATGTTTGGGACTGGATGAAGCGTCGTCTCACGCGGTCTGCACGTCCAGCACGAACGATGGTCCAACTGAGGCGCCAGGTGGAAATGGCATGGCAAGCCGTTCCACAGGACTACATCCAGCATCTCTACGATCGTCTCCATGGGAGAATAGCAGCCTGCATTGCTGCGAAAGGTGGTTATACACTGTACTAGTGCCGACATTGTGCATGCTCTGTTGCCTGTGTCTATGTGCCTGTGGTTCTGTCAGTGTGATCATGTGATGTATCTGACCCCAGGAATGTGTCAATAAAGTTTCCCCTTCCTGGGACAATGAATTCACGGTGTTCTTATTTCAATTTCCAGGAGTGTATTAACAGCCAACTATCACCAGGGCTTAGTCAATTGTCAGAAGCGACGGGTTGGGGTCCAGTTGCACCTTGGTTGCCGACTGAAATTAAGAGGTTGGTTGCTTTGAAGTATGCCTTATCATTGTGATATTGTTTGCTAATCTGTTTAACCTTTAAGCGCCGGTGCGCATCTTAACCCCGAACCATTCGTCATACAGCTTTCAAATTAAAAGTTAAGTCATTTGTTTTGAGTAATTGAATCACTCTTCTTATCACTGGTGCTTATATAGTTTTCATGGGTTGCAGAAGATCATTTAATAAGACGAACTGTGTCCAGCGCGGTAGTAAACACCGCTGTTTCAGCCGACAACGGGCGGGCTGCAGGTCCGGCCGTCTTGTAATTATTGTCTTATTGTTTGCTGTTTTGCAATTCAGCACTTCATATTAATTTTGCAAAGATTAAAAGTTTATTCAACTTAAGGTTTAAGGTCAAAGGAATTTTGCAAATTTGTTAATTTTGTTAATGAAAATGTTATGGTTAAATGCTTAGATTATCTGTAAAACACAGTTTATATATTGAGATTGTATGAAAAGAAAGTTATATTGGTGGGTCCTCCCTTCCACGTTTCCCTTAATTACAGTAAGTACCACGTATCAGTTATTGATGTCATTACAACAGTGCTTGAAAAAAAAAGTAGAGCAGGCAGAAAAGGAGGAGGCCATGTAATCTGTATAGGTTGAATGGGTATGTGATGTTATTACAGTGGCTACAATATCGAGTTAAGCTTACTAAAGAACATGGCAGTACGAGCATACTTACCCTATGACGTAGCAATCGCTCTGGCCTGGAAGCATGCACTCCTTCGGTTGCGAAGGGTTTCATACAACGTTTATATTCTCTTCTGAGGCGAGCTGGCCTCCATCTGTTGTAACAGGTCCTCGGTATCCCGAATACTGGCATTAGTACGGAGTTGACGTCTGATGTGGTGCCATGTAAGCTCTTTTGGGGACAGATCCGGGCATCCAGGTGGCTACTGTAGTATCTCTGCATCAAGCGGACAGCTCATACAGACACTTTGAAACTAAGTCTTTAATTTAATTTTTTTTTTAAAGACTGACCTACAGAATTTTCCCTGTCAAAGACAACTCAAATTTAACCTATTCATTTATTACCCACAATATACAAGCCCAAAGAAATCTGACTGCTACACAGTGGCAACATGACTTCCAATAACACAAAAGAATAGCCCAGAATTGAAAGAAATCCTAACAATAATACAAATCCAAAAGATATGAAAGTAAAGAAATATGAAATTACCTCCAACTCTGTTAATTGCCTAAACTCATTTCAATCACGAATCCCGACAGTGGAAACCCCTATTGTTTTATAAGTCACTTACCCCACAGAGAATCTTCATAGCACGAACTACAGCAATTACAGCGAGTAGCAACATCGGGCAGCCATACAAAAGGTTTCTAACTACTATAGACTCTAACTGCTAGGAGGCTGTTGTAGAGCAAACAATGTATTTAGGAAATTTTGCCTTGTTCCAGTTCCAAAAATCATACAGTTTTCAATAATTCTACTATCCCAACATGGTCAGCTATACATCCACTATCACACCTTTCATTGCATATTCTCTTACAAGAAATTTCCTCTCACATTCTCACATTACATTGCGTGTCATACCGACACAGAGTCTCCAATAAGAAAAAAAAAAAAAAAAAGAGAACCATGTCAATACATTTCTCTATCCACTCGCTAACTGCTAGTCCGTCCAACCACAGAATCTCTTGCCGAGAGCGCAGAGCACTGTCAGCGATATTAACAAAGTGTACAGTGCTGCCAACATACAAACAGGCTACTTACAACTTGCCATGCGTGGACGAGCATTCTCCTGTTGAAAAAATGGCACCATGATGCTATAGCGTGAGAGGTAACACATAAAGATGCAACGCCGTCAAAACAAGAGTGGGATCTCTCCCCATATTGCCATCATACTAGCCGACGATGGTCGTCCAGGATAGTGCAGGAAGATGATTCATCGCTGAACACAATGCGGCGCCATTCATTGGCAGTCCATCCATGCTTCTCAGCCACGGGATTACTTCAGGTGGTCAGATTTGATCGACTGTAACCTTGACAACGAATATACCTGCCCTCGGGTGGTCATGCAGTCCAACATCAGGCAACTGTCAAATATGAATGGCTTAAAAATCTGGATTTTGCAGGATTCGACCATTCGGCCTCCCACAGCGAGGTCCCTTTCCGACTTCGCCAGGTGCTGTCTCACAAGTGTATATGGCATCTCCAGGGTACGCGTGCTGCTAGTACGTCTACAGCACGCGTACGGGATAACACCCACCTGCTGGTGCCTGCAAAGTCTGGTGAAGTCCGTTATCAGCGTGTTGCGTAATGAAGGTTACTCGTCTCCTATATATGAGGACAGTGCATGCTAGCGGAACCATTCTGCTGTGAGCTCTATCTGCAACAGCATTGGAGCACTATGCCTCGTCGACGTGTGTATCGTCAACGCCGCTACAGCACGCCTGTGTACAAACATATTATTAGGCTCGAGAATAAACTTAGAGGAAATGGAACAGCCCAAGCAGTTATTTTAAATGGACCTATATTTTTCCGTGGCTGCAGGGTTAATTTTACTCTGGACGTCGCTACTGGGAATTCTGGTAGTGGTTGGTTTACCCTAGCCATCTTCGCTGTGCAAACGCCTCCCTTCCTGGACTTGAATCTTTCGCCGATCGAGATGTCATCGCATACAAGACGTGGCATTGTGGTATTGACCCGAAGACCCAAAGTAGACCTAGTTATGTTCATAGTAACATGCCATTTACATTGTATACACGCCCCTGTAGAAAAGTTAGTAATGATGGAAAACTTCATGTATGGATGAAAGGGATTGCTCGAATTCTGACTCTCTTTATGCCCCTCATATACGAGGCCTCGTAACAATATTAAACGCAAACAACACCGATGCATCGTGGTTGTCGTTCTACCTGTCACGGAGAACTGCAACTGTAACTATTTACATAGAGTAAGTCGGGGAGAGTTGGACCATTTTTTTCTGTAGAACAAAATTTGTGCCTTTCTTAACCTTTTTTTACTTCGGGCAGCCTTTCGGAATTGTCATATAAACTTACGTACAGCATATTGTAGAGAGGCTGCCACTTGAAGTACAAGAAACAAGACAAAATGGCCTGGGAGGGGCAGACCATACAAAAATGTTTACACAGGAAGGAAAGAATACATTAAAATCACATATTTATATTTGGGATATGTTCTAATGAGTAGAGAATTATAGTAATTCTGAGGCCATTTTATGCTAAATTAATACCTACACATTTCTCAAGCTTGCTGTAAAAAAATTGCGCTGATATTGTGCAGAGTAAGTCTTAGTACTAAAGTTACGTAACTACTAAAACTTTTCGGCTTACCAGAACAGAGAATGTAATTTTTTCTCGAGAACGTACACGAAAGTTATAGAAATACTTTTTCACCTCATTTATTCGCAAAAGAGCTTCCTCACAAGTAGCATGAGTTGCTCTCAAGCGGCGCAATTCTAAAATACTCCACTGGGTCACCTCACCCAGTGGCCTAACTCTTCCGGAATTGCCCCACACACCTGTTGTTGTTGGTGTAGTGGTCTTCAGTCCAGAGACTGGTTTGAGGCAGCTCTCCATACTACTCTATCCTGTGCAATCTTCTTCATCTCCCAGTACCTACTGCACCCTACATCCTTCTGAATCTGTTTAGTGTATTCATCTCTTGGTCTCCCTCTACCATTTTTACCCTCCATCCTGTCCTCCAATACTAAACTGGCGATCCCTTGATGCCGCAGAATATGTCCTACCAACCGATCCCTCCTTCTAGTCAAGTTGTGCCACAGATTTCTCTTCTCCCCAGTTCAATTCAATACTTCCCCATTAGTTATATGATCTGCCCATCTAATCTTCAGCATTCTTCTGTAGCACCACACTTCGAAAGCTTCTATTCTCTTCTTGTCTAAACTATTTATCGTCCACGTTTCACTACCATACATGGCTGCACTCCATACAAATACTTTCAGAAACGACTTCCTGACACGTAAGTCTATACTCGATGTTAACAAATTTCTCTTCTTCAGAAACGCTTTCCTTGCCATTGCCAGTCTACATTTTATATCCTCTCTACTTCGTCCATCATCAGTTATTTTTCTCCCCAAATAGCAAAACTCATTTACTACTTTAAGCGTCTCATTTCCTAATCTAATTCCCGCAGTATCGCCAGATTTAATTTGACTACATTCCATTATCCTCTTTTTGCTTTTGTTGAAGTTCATCTTATATCCTCCTTTCAAGACACTGTCCATTCCGTTCAGCTGCTCTTCTGGTTCCTTTTTTTGTCTCTGACAGAATCACAATGTCATCGCCGAAACTCAAAATTTTTATTTCTTCTCCATGGATTTTAATTCCTATTCCGAATTTTTCTTTTGTTTCCTTTACTGCTTGCTCAATATACAACATCGGGGATAGGCTACAACCCTGTCTCACTCCCTACTCAACCACTGCTTCCCTTTTGTTGTGTACATAGTTCCGCATAGTCAGCGCGTACACAACTTTCCCACTAGAGTGCGCCCCGCTAAGCACAACAGCGCAGGCGCAGCGCTCGTCCGTCTCCGCACTACGAGATGGCGCTACCATAGAGATGGACCAAATTCTGCTTCTGCCGATCCGCGTATCACTATGTAACGCAGCCAATGAGATTGCTGCTTACGTAGAACCTTTTCTCCTCGCGGGCCACACTCGCGCAGTGATACATGAACGCTCGAGGTTTTGTAACGAGTGTACAGACCTCCGATTAGTCAGTCAGCATTAGTCTGTACCAGTCTATAGTCAAGTTTCAGTCTGCGCCTAATAAGATTACCATATTCCTGTACATAGCCATGAAGATAAATGTATAGACACTTTTGTCAAGTATCAGAGATACGTGTGACAATAAGATTAACGTACCAATACCAAAGGAACTTCAGATTATCAATTGTAAATAGCAACCAAGTTAAGTAATTTTTATGCTTGTTATTATTTTAATAAATGTGTGTGAAAATTAATCAAGTTCTGTTTAAAGTTGGTCACCGTCAATCTGCTACTCTAAGCGTGCAAGTGGCATTTATATCGTCTGACCTAATGGCAGAAGATAAACACGCCACAATAAGACCACGAGACATATTGCTGACACTTGCCTACTTCGTTAGAGCGACAAGTCAAATAATCTGATGGTGTGTGTACTGAAGGTCTTACAGTACGCACACCACACCTTTCATGCCCACACACCTATGGTTTTTATATGTTAGAAATAAAACTGATATCGACATGCCTGCTTGGTGGTTCACATTTTTTGACAGGCAGTATACTTGGATTTTCAACCTTTTTTTTATAGCAGACCAGAGAATATTATCGATAGCCAATAAGATCGACACTATCGTTTCCTTGCTAGCTGCCTTAAAAGCAGTCCCGCATTCCACAACTCCCGTTCTGGAGAATGGTACTCCTCGTTTTTTTTTTTTATGCCCTCCATTGATAATATAGCCGTTTTTCCCGATCTCCGATGATTTTGTGGAGGAAGTGGACGTCGTCTGCTGACGAGGAGCTGGTGGAGGAGTCGGGGAAGGGTGGGGAGGGGAGGGGAGGGGAGGGGAGGGGAGGGGAGGGGAGGGTGGAGCGCCGGCTGCGCGCACTGGCGGCGAGGGACTTCCCCGCGCCGGGTGAGGGACTTCCCCGCCGGTGGCCGGCCAGTAATTGATAGAGCGAGCGCTGCCGAGGAATCCGGATCGGAATGCCGCGGACGCCGACCAGAGGGCGCTGCGCTGGCGTCGCGGCGCGGCCAGCGCCCGAGAAGGCGACGTGGCCCGAATAAAAGAGCCCGCCGCGCGTGTCGGCCCGGCCTCGCCGGCCGTCATTAATTTTATCGGAAACCGTTGGCCGGCTCTGCCTGCCGGGCGCGAAAAATTGATGGATTTCCGAAGAGGAGTGGAGACGAGAGAGAGAGAGAGAGAGAGAGAGGAAAGACTTGGCCGGCAAGGAGAGGCGGCACGTCACGCGCACACAGTGGTGGCGGCGACGGCGGCGGCGACATACGACGTTTTAACGACGCGGGGGCGGACGTGTGGACGCGGAGAGAGTGACAGCTGGCGGCGACGGCGGCGCCGGAGGAAACAAGAAAAATCGACGCAGATTGTCGGCCGACCAAAGTAGAGAATAAAGATATTGCGAGTCGGACTGCAGGCATCCGACGCGCACGATATTGGTTCTTCTGCTGTTTTAATATCGCGAAGTGCGTGCCTGATGGTTTTTCAGAGTCCGGTGCGACGTACATGACCGGGATAGCTGATTCGACGTGGTCTCGAAAGTGTCGCAGTTTCCAGAGTGTCGGAAGAGGTAAGGGAGGAAGGCTGCTGCTAATACAGAAGAAAAGAAAATTATTTAATCTAATTTAGTTAGTAATTCAGTCAGAGATGGCAAAGCACTTGGAAGATCAGTGGAACGTATTCTAAATGGCTCTGAGCACTATGGGACTAATATTCTGAGGTCATCAGTCCCCTAGAACTTAGAACTACTTAAACCTAACTAACCTAAGGACATCACACACATCCATGCTCGAGGCAGGATTTGAACCTGCGACCGTAGCGGTCGCGCTGTTCCAGACTGAAGCGCCTAGAACTGCTCGGCCGGCGAATGTATTAGACAGTGCCTTGAAATAGATTATTATGAAGAGTCAAACAAGACTAATGGAATGTATTCTAATTGAATCAGACGAGCCGGCCTGTGTGACCGAGCGGTTCTAGGCGCTTCAGTCTGGAACCGTGCGACCGCTACGGTCGCAGGTTCGAATCCTGCCTCGGGCATGGATGTGTCTGATGTCCTCAGGTCAGTTAGGTATAAGTAGTTCTAAGTTCTAGGGGACTGATGACCTCAGATGTTAAGTCCCACTGTGCTCAGAGCCATTTGAATCATTTTTGAATCAGACGATGTTGAAGGAACTAGATTAAGAAATGAGACAATACTACATGAATTCTGATACTTCGGCAGTAAAATAACCAACGATGGTCAAAGTAGAGCGCTTATATAATGCAGACCAGCAACAAAAAAGGAAAGCGTTTGTGAAACAGCGAAATTTGTTAACATCAAACATTTAAGGTTAGCAAGAGGTGCACTCTAAAAAAACAAAAAATAAAAGAAAGAACTTGTCACGAAGGGATTACCGAGTGGGGTGGAAATAGGTGGATGTGACGTACATGTACAGCCGAACAAATGATTACAATTTCAGAAAAATTGGATTAGTTATTGAAGAGAAAGAGCTGTACAAATTGGGCAAGTCAGGTTCGTCCACCTCTCACCCTTATGCAAGCACTTGTTTGGCTTAGGATGGATTGAAAGAGGTGTTGGATGTCTTCCTGAGGCCAAACTGTGCCAAACTCTGTCCAATTGGCGCATTAGATCGTCAAAATCCCGATCTGGTTGTAGGGCCCTGACCATAACGCTCCAAACGTTTTCGATTGGCGAGCGACACGGGGACCTAGCTGACCGAGGTGGGGTTTAAACACGAAGACAAGCAGTACAAACTCTCGCAGTGTGCGGGTGGGGCATATCATGCTCAAATGTAAGCTCTGGATGACTTGCCATGAAGGGCAACAAAACAGGAGCCTTCGAATGAAGCACTAGTGTAACGACTGAACTCACGACATCCCGAGATTTTTGACTTATTTTCGTTTATTTGGAGATATGCATACGGGGCCTGCAGATGGGACAATGAAATGCTGAAATTGGTAGCCTTAAAAAAAAAAAAAAAAAGTCCGTTGGTGAATTTCATTGACATTGAAAATTGTTTAATCAGCCGATGTCTCCTGTCCATGATGGACCAACAGACATTACTCCTGGTTGTTGGGCTGTATGGCAAGTGTCACTCAGGTTGGTACCACACTGCTGTCTCGGTCCTCTCCAGATACTTCTCAGATGGCCAGCGGTGTTCAGTTCGAAGCGGGACTGATCACTGAAGACGATTATACTCCAGTCAATGAGATCCAGGCAGCGATGGGATACCAACATGAGTATCACCCGCCATACAGCCCAACAACTGGGACCGATGCTCTGGGGTGCCATTTTATTTCATAGCGGGACCACTTTGGATATCATCCGTGGTACCCTTACAGCCTACCGGTATGTCGAGACGACATTTTACGCCCCGTTTGGTTGCACTTCACGGCAAGCCATCCTGGGCTTACATTTCAATAGGTTAATATCCGCCCACAAACAGCGAGAGTTTCTACCGCTTGTCTTCGTCCTCTCAAAACCCTACCATGGCCAACAAGATCGCCGATCTCTCCCCAATTGAGAACGTTTGGAGCATTAGGGGCAGGGCTCTGCAACCAGATCGGAATTTGGACGACCTAACGTGCCAATGGGACAGTACTTGGCTCGATGTCTCTCAGGAAAACATCCAGCAACTCTATCAATCAATGCTAAGCCGAATAAGTGCTTGCATAAAGCCAGAAGTGGACCAACACGTTACTGATTTGCTCAATTCGTGAAGCTCTTTCTCCTCCATAAATCGCCCAATTTTTCTGAAATTGTGATCATTCGTTTGTAATATACATCGCATCTACCGATTTTCTTCCCATCCGGATAGTACCTTCGTGGTGCGTCGTTTTTTTCTTTTCCATTTTGTCTTAGAATGTATTTGTCTATAGTGAAGCGTAGTACGGAAGTGAAATAAGGACGATAAACGACTCAGGTAAGAAAGAGAACAGGAGTTTGTGAAATGTGGGATTGCTGTAGAATTCTGAAGATAAGTTGGGTAGATCAAGCATCTAATGGCGAGCCACTGCATAGAATTATGCCACTTGACTAAATGTAGGAATCGGTTAATAGCAGACATCTTGAGGTGTCAAGAAATTTTCAGTTGAAATGTACTGTGGGAAGTGAAAATTATAGAGGTAAAGTTTTATTACAGTAAACAAGTTTGTACGGGTGTTGCAATAGTTATCTGAAGATGACGAGGCTTGGCAGGATACGCAAGCGTCAAGAGCTGCACCTAACCAGTCTTCGGGCTGAAGATCAAAACACATTCGTATGTCCAAACAGCTGCATTTATTTCTCATCGATTCCGTAGCAGCCAAGTCGCAAGGCGCACCTCAAATTGTGTTTTTTTTTTTCACACCTGTTCATGGAAAATGAACTGCGGCATGTTGAGACGACATTCTTATGGCTATATTATTCATCGATTTCCGCATTATGTGCCTCAAAGTGGGACACTTTGGCTTTCGTATGTGTGTTATGTTGCTGTAGCTGTAGCAGTAACAATGTAACGAAAAGTATTTATGTTCCATCTTGAACTACATCTACAACTACATCTACATCTACATGGTTACCATGCAATTCACACTTAAGTGCCTGGCAGAGGGTTCATCCAACCACTTTCATACTGCTTCTCTACCATCCCACTCTCGAATGGCGCGTGGGAAAAAGGAACATTTAAATCTTTCCGTTCGAGCTCTAATTTCTCTTATTTTATTATGATGATCATTTCTCCCTACGTAGGTGGGTGCCAACAAAATATTTTCTCGTTTGGAAGAGAAAGTTGGTGATTGAAATTTCGTAAATAGATCTCGCCGCGAAGAAAACAGTTTTTGTTTCAGTGACTGCCACCCCAATTCGCGTATTACATCAGTGACACTCTCACCCATACTGCGCGATAACACGAAACGAGCTGCCCTTCTTTGCACTTTTTCGATGTCCTCCATCAATCCTACCTGGTAAGGATCCCACACCGCGCAGTTATATTCCAGCAGAGGACGGGCAAGTCTAATGTCTCTTTAGTGGGTTTGACGCATCTTCTGAGTGTTCTGCCAACAAAGCACAGTCTTTGTTTCACCTTCCCAACAGTATTATCTATGTGGTCTTTCCAATTTAAGTTGCTCGTAATTGTAATTCCTAGGTATTTAGTCGAATTGACGGACCTTTGATTTGTGCGATTTATCGTATACCCAAAATTTATCGGATTTCTTTTAGTACCCATGTGGATGACCTCGCACATCTTTTTGTTTAGTGCCAATTGACACTTTTCGCACAATACAGAAATTCTCTCTATATCATTTTGTAATTGGAATTGATCGTCTGATAATTTTACTAGACGGTAAATTACAGCGTCATCTGCAAACAATCTACGGGGGCTGCTCAGATTGTCACCTAGATCATTTACAAAAATCACGAACAGCAGAGGGCCTGTGACACTACCTTTCGGAACGCCAGATATCACTTCTGTTCTACTCGATGATTTACCGTCTATCACTACGTACTGAGACCTCTCTGAGAGGAAATCAAGAATCCAGTCACACAACTGAGACGATACTCCATATGCACGCAATTTGATTAATAGTCGCTTGTGAGGAACGGTATCAAAAGCCTTTTGGAAATCTAGGAATATGGAATCGATCTGAGACCCCTTGTCAGCAGCACTCATTACTTCATGGGAATAAAGAGTTAGCTGTATTGCACAAGAACGATATCTTCTGAATCCGTGTTGTTTATGTATCAATAAGTCATTTTCTTCAAGGTGATTCATAATGTTCGAGTACAGCATATGCTCCAAAATACTACTGCAAATTGAGGTCAGTGATATGGATCTGTAATTCAGTGGGTTGCTCCTATCTCCTTTCTTGAATATTGGTGTGACCTGTGCTACTTTCCAGTCTTTAGGAACAGACCTTTCGTCAAATGAGCGGTTGTATATGATTGCTAAGAAAGGCGCTTTCCTGTCTGCATACTCTGAAAGGAACCTGATTGGTATACTATCTGGACCGGAAGACTTGCCTTTGATTTGAGTTGTTTCGCAACACCTAAGATATCTACTTTTATGTCACTCAGTATGCTGACATGCTCAGCAAAATTTCTTACCAACTGTCGGCGTCGGATATAATACATTCATTTTCAGGTACCAGGTAGTGGTGACAAATTGATGGAAACCGAATGTCTAATAAATTTTGCTACGCAAATAGACACTATACTACACACTACTGTTGGTCCATGCCACCATGCAAATACAGCGCAACACATTTTTATTTCTCTCTTAGCTTCCGCTAAGAAAATACGAAATCTGTCGTGGAACAGTCCCACTTCAGCCCCTATAGTTTTATGAAATTGCGATAGGTGACGGCTCTATACGTGGCCTTCAAAGTAGCATCTGTAATGAAGGTGCGTTCTAAGTAGAGAGCTGTCAATGAGTTTCTTTTGGCGGAAAACAAGGGCACCGCAGATACTCATATGCGTTTGCGGAATGTCTACGGAGACTAGTGAGTGAACAAAAGCACGGTGGGCCATTCGGCGAGGCGTGTGTCATATTCATAGCAACGTCGCACAATCCTGCCCGACCTGCCGCATGCCGACCGCCGCACACAGCCGCCAATATTGGAACGTGTGGACAGTCTCACTCGAGGTAATAAGCAGACTACACATCTGCCCCCCCATGAACCATGGACCTTGCCGTTGGTGGGGAGGCTTGCGTGCCTCAGCGATACAGATAGCCGTACCGTAGGTGCAACCACAACGGAGGGGTATCTGTTGAGAGGCCAGACAAACGTGTGGTTCCTGAAGAGGGGCAGCAGCCTTTTCAGTAGTTGCAAGGGCAACAGTCTGGATGATTGACTGATCTGGCCTTGTAACAATAACCAAAACGGCCTTGCTGTGCTGGTACTGCGAACGGCTGAAAGCAAGGGGAAACTACAGCCGTAATTTTTCCCGAGGGCATGCAGCTTTACTGTATGATTACATGATGATGGCGTCCTCTTGGGTAAAATATTCCGGAGGTAAAATAGTCCCCCATTCGGATCTCCGGGCGGGGACTACTCAAGAGGATGTCGTTATCAGGAGAAAGAAAACTGGCATTCTACGGATCGGAGCGTGGAATGTCAGATCCCTTAATCGGACAGGTAGGTTAGAAAATTTGAAAAGGGAAATGGATAGGTTGAAGTTAGATATAGTGGGAATTAGTGAAGTTCGGTGGCAGGAGGAACAAGACTTCTGGTCAGGTGACTACAGGGTTATAAACACAAAATCAAATAGGGGTAATGCAGGAGTAGGTTTAATAATGAATAGGAAAATAGGAATGCGGGTAAGCTACTACAAACAGCATAGTGAACGCATTATTGTGGCCAAGATAGATACGAAGCCCACACCTACTACAGTAGTACAAGTTTATATGCCAACCAGCTCTGCAGATGACGAAGAAATTGAAGAAATGTATGATGAAATAAAAGAAATTATTCAGATTGTGAAGGGAGACGAAAATTTAATAGTCATGGGTGACTGGAATTCGAGTGTAGGAAAAGGGAGAGAAGGAAACATAGTAGGTGAATATGGATTGGGGGACAGAAATGAAAGAGGAAGCCGCCTGGTAGAATTTTGCACAGAGCACAACATAATCATAACTAACACTTGGTTTAAGAATCATGAAAGAAGGTTGTATACATGGAAGAACCCTGGAGATACTAAAAGGTATCAGATAGATTATATAATGGTAAGACAGAGATTTAGGAACCAGGTTTTAAATTGTAAGACATTTCCAGGGGCAGATGTGGACTCTGACCACAATCTATTGGTTATGACCTGTAGATTAAAACTGAAGAAACTGCAAAAAGGTGGGAATTTAAGGAGATGGGACCTGGATAAACTAAAAGAACCAGAGGTTGTACAGAGATTCAGGGAGAGCATAAGGGAGCAATTGACAGGAATGGGGGAAATAAATACAGTAGAAGAAGAATGGGTAGCTTTGAGGGATGAAGTAGTGAAGGCAGCAGAGGATCAAGTAGGTAAAAAGACGAGGGCTAGTAGAAATCCTTGGGTAACAGAAGAAATATTGAATTTAATTGATGAAAGGAGAAAATATAAAAATGCAGTAAGTGAAACAGGCAAAAAGGAATACAAACGTCTCAAAAATGAGATCGACAGGAAGTGCAAAATGGCTAAGCAGGGATGGCTAGAGGACAAATTTAAGGATGTAGAGGCCTATCTCACTAGGGGTAAGATAGATACCGCCTACAGGAAAATTAAAGAGACCTTTGGAGATAAGAGAACAACTTGTATGAATATCAAGAGCTCAGATGGAAACCCAGTTCTAAGCAAAGAAGGGAAAGCAGAAAGGTGGAAGGAGTATATAGAGGGTCTATACAAGGGCGATGTACTTGAGGACAATATTATGGAAATGGAAGAGGATGTAGATGAAGATGAAATGGGAGATATGATACTGCGTGAAGAGTTTGACAGAGCACTGAAAGACCTGAGTCGAAACAAGGCCCCCGGAGTAGACAATATTCCATTGGAACTACTGACGGCCGTGGGAGAGCCAGTCCTGACAAAACTCTACCATCTGGTCAGCAAGATGTATGAAACAGGCGAAATACCCTCAGACTTCAAGAAGAATATAATAATTCCAATCCCAAAGAAAGCAGGTGTTGACAGATGTGAAAATTACCGAACTATCAGTTTAATAAGTCACAGCTGCAAAATACTAACACGAATTCTTTACAGACGAATGGAAAAACTAGTAGAAGCCAACCTCGGGGAAGATCAGTTTGGATTCCGTAGAAACACTGGAACACGTGAGGCAATACTGACCTTACGACTTATCTTAGAAGAAAGATTAAGGAAAGGCAAACCTACGTTTCTAGCATTTGTAGACGTAGAGAAAGCTTTTGACAATGTTGACTGGAATACTCTCTTTCAAATTCTAAAGGTGGCAGGGGTAAAATACAGGGAGCGAAAGGCTATTTACAATTTGTACAGAAACCAGATGGCAGTTATAAGAGTCGAGGGACATGAAAGGGAAGCAGTGGTTGGGAAGGGAGTAAGACAGGGTTGTAGCCTCTCCCCGATGTTGTTCAATCTGTATATTGAGCAAGCAGTAAAGGAAACAAAAGAAAAATTCGGAGTAGGTATTAAAATCCATGGAGAAGAAATAAAAACTTTGAGGTTCGCCGATGACATTGTAATTCTATCACAGACAGCAAAGGACTTGGAAGTGCAGTTGAACGGAATGGACAGTGTCTTGAAAGGAGGATATAAGATGAACATCAACAAAAGCAAAACAAGGATAATGGAATGTAGTCTAATTAAGTCGGGTGATGCTGAGGGAATTAGATTAGGAAATGAGACACTTAAAGTAGTAAAGGAGTTTTGCTATTTGGGGAGCAAAATAACTGATGATGGTCGAAGTAGAGAGGATATAAAATGTAGGCTGGCAATGGCAAGGAAAGCGTTTCTGAAGAAGAGAAATTTGTTAACATCCTGTATTGATTTAAGTGTCAGGAAGTCATTTCTGAAAGTATTCGTATGGAGTGTAGCCATGTATGGAAGTGAAACATGGACGATAAATAGTTTGGACAAGAAGAGAATAGAAGCTTTCGAAATGTGGTGCTACAGAAGAATGCTGAAGATTAGATGGGTAGATCACATAACTAATGAGGAAGTATTGAATAGGATTGGGGAGAAGAGAAGTTTGTGGCACAACTTGACCAGAAGAAGGGATCGGTTGGTAGGACATGTTCTGAGGCATCAAGGGATCACCAATTTAGTATTGGAGGGCAGTGTGGAGGGTAAAAATCGTAGAGGGAGACCAAGAGATGAATACACTAAGCAGATTCAGAAGGATGTAGGTTGCAGTAGGTACTGGGAGATGAAAAAGCTTGCACAGGATAGAGTAGCATGGAGAGCTGCATCAAACCAGTCTCAGGACTGAAGACCACAACAACAACAACACATCTCTGCATAACTGGACGTCTCTATGGGTAGCGCTGACACACTGGTCCACCATTTGGGGTACTGAAAGGTGTGTACCCGCTACGTTCCTCGCACGCTAACAGAAGACCATAAAAAGCCACGCGTTCTACATCTACATCTACATCTACATGGTTAGTCTGCACACTTAAGTGCCTGGCAGAGGGTTCATCGAACCATTTTCATACTACTTCTCTACCATTACACTCTCGAATGGCGCGTGGGAAAAAGGAACCCTTAAATCTTTCCGTTCGAGCTCTGATTTCTCTTATTTTATGACGATCATATCTCCCTACGTAGGTGGGTGTCAACAAAATATTTTCGCATTCGGAAGAGAAAGTTGGCGATTGAAATTTCGTAAATAGATCTCGCCGCGTTGCGAGAATGATCGTGACAGTTTTTGACGACATCACCACTGGCGATGAAACATGTATTCTTCTACCGGATTCATAACGACAATCCATGCAGTGGTGCCACACTACCTCTCTACCGAAGAAAAGTTCAAACCGCATCGTCAGCCGGTAAAGTCACTGCGACAGTCTTCTGAAGAGGTTATTCTGTGTGATGTCCTCTCTCTTGGTGCAACGATGAAGCGCATTGCGCTGTCCTCAGGAAATTGAAAAACGGAATCAGCATGTTCGTGTCACAGAAATGTAAACGTACTTCTTCTTCCCCATGAAACGCGAGGCATCACACAAATCTACACACCCGAGAGAGGCTCACAAAACTTCATTGGACTGTTCTTCCTTATTCGCCCTACATCTCGGACCTCGCGCATTTCGACTACTATACGTTTGGCCCAATGAAGGCTGGTCTCCGCGGGAAGCAGTACAAGGGTGCAGGCGAACGTTGGCTCCGACGTCGACCAGTAGAATGGTACCATGCGGGAGTACAGGCGCTCCCACTAAGGTAGTATAAGGCCGTCGCGCTGAACACAGATTGAGTTGAAAAATAGGGTTTTACAGCCAAAAGAGTGGAGAGTAACACAGTATATTGGAATTCTAAATAATATGACTACTTTCAGAAAAAGATGTGCTGCATTTCGTAGTGAACGCTTCCCTTATGAACATTTAGAGGTAGATTCAATAGCGTGATGCAAAAAACAAATCCCAAACAATATGCAACAAGCAACGAATTACATTTACCTATTTAATTCTAAAGGTACTGTGTTATGGTCAAACACATGATGTGTCAAAAACGCTCTCTGAATATTGTTTCATGACTAAAAGGGTGCGTTTGGTAAAAATCTACGATGCACACGCTCGTGCGGAAAAGGGAATTCCCGAAGAGACAGCTAGCTACTGAATCCTCCCTGCGGAGCCAAGCCGTACTATTTTAAAAAAATTACCTTTAGATTTTTCATTCCTTGGGCCGATGCAAAACTCTGGCTGTCTGAGGTCTAGCCTATTAAAGACAACATTTTGTTTCCATATTAAAGACCACATTTCGTTTCAACAAAACTCCAGCGAGGTGCGAATGGGGCGGAACGGTTCCCTATTGGGTACAACCAGGACAAGATTGCCAGATACTGCACTTGCCTCACAAATACAGACAACGTCCCAAAAGCCTTAGTCACAGTTGGGGGATTTTAATAATTTGTTTCAGGGACTGAGTTAGGAGTGCCGTGGTAAGGCACTCAACTCCTGTTCGGGAAGACGACGACTCAAATCCCGTCCAGCCATTCACATTTACTTAAATCGCTTAAATGGCGGGATGGCTCCTTTGATGAGCACAACCGACTTTCTTATCCATCGGCTCCAAATCGTGCTTTTGCAAGAACAACAATTCTGGAAAGTAGAAGTTTATTATTACCGAATAAAAATTTAAGTGCTAGGAAATCTCTTCTGAAGGTGTTTGTCTGGAGTGTAGCCTTATAGGGAACTGAAATGTAAACTATAATCAGTTCAGTCAAGACGAAAATAACTTTTGAAATATGATGCGACAGAAGAATGATGATAATTAAGTGGATAGATCGAGTGAACGATAAGGAAGTAGTGTACAGAATTGGGGAAAAAAGAAATATACGGTACAACCGGACTAAAAGAAGGGATCAGTGGGTAGGACACAGCTTGAGACGTCAAGGAATCAGTTCGGCGCTTTATCTCTGAAGATATCTTCCGCACTCGGAATGAAACGTTAGGAGAAAGTTTTGTGATTCGACCACGGGAGTTTTAACTGAAGTCAGTACCGGCTGTGAAAGCCTACGTTTTATCATCAAGATATCGTCAGTTCTGTAATGGAGGGAAATGCGGAGGTAAAGTTTGCGGAGGGAGACCACGGCTCGAATACGGTAAGCAGATTGAAATTGATGTAGGTTGCAGTGGGTGTGCAGAGGTGAAAAGACTTGCACAGGTTACACTAGCGTGGAGAGCTGTTCTGAGACCACAAAGGTAACACATCTCTAGAATTTCATGTAAATGATTATCTGGGACTTAATCTTGTATTTATATGGGGATTACGGAAACTGCTGGAAGACTAAATATGCACACTGTCCGTATTTCTGTCTGTGATTGCTGGAAACCATTAACCGTTTGCTTCACACTTTATTCACAAGTAGCCTAGACCGCAGCTCTTAGTTGTGATGTAATAAAGCAACAATAAACGAAAGCCACAACATGCATGCACAGGACAAAGAGATGAGGTTTTTCAAGATGTGTCGAGAGATGTGTCGAGAGCTGTAAAATTAGAAATGTTGATAACAGAGGAGAACTAAATATGTAACGCTTAAAATAAGCTGTATAAGAAAATAAAAGGTGAACTGAACATCTACAGAAAACTGGCCCTGAAATATTACCAGCTAAAATAAAAAAGTGCAAACAAAAAGGAAAGGGGAGACATTGAAAGACCGGGGAAATGATGGGAAATGTAACTGCCAGTAAACGGTGTAACACTGGAAGGCGAGAAAAAGATAATACGTGGCGGAATTTCTTTTAAATCGTCCACACTTCTGTATGGAGACGCACACTGTTAGAGCCCAACTAGTATCCAATACGCTAAGCCGATGAGTATTTATGTCCTGTGTCACTATGGGGCCAACATTTTGACTATCCAAAACGCAAGACAATCTGAAGATAATCACAGTAACGCTGACTGGTGAGTGTAGATTTTGTGGTCTGGGAATTAATCTTTTATTTATATGCCTTCGCAACAGTATGCCTTTCCACAGTACAGCCCGTCGATCACAAAAACGAACATCTTCGACATCGTTCTTGGGTTCATTATTCATTCCCATGCCTCGCCATATGAAGGTATGATACACTGTACTCCTTCTCCACATGTGTCTTCTCAGAGGTGCGTTCGACTCGGATTTCATTTCAATGGATGACAATGCGCGACCGCATCGAACTGTGGAAGAGCTCTTGGAACCAACGGATATTCGGCTAATGCACTGGCCTGCTCGTCTGCCGACTTAAACTCCATCGGGCACGTGTGGGGTGTGTTAGAAGACGAACTGCGTGCTGCAGCTCACATGTATCAACCATTTTCCAGCAGTTGTCAGCCATTTTGGTCGAGAAATGGTACGCCCTACCGTAAGAACTCCTTACTAAAGTTTTCGCTAGCGTAGCAGCACGTTACAGAGGATGCGTTGCCGTCCGTGTTGATCACATACCGTATTAAGAATCACGTCCTACCTTTTGTAATGTCCAAGGGACCATTATAAATCGTGGTGACTTCAGTATAATTATTGTTAAAATTGAAACAAATGAGCCCTTGGTCACAATTTTTTAATCTTATTAACCAGGTTTCAACACTTCGAAGAGTGCATTCATCAGAATTTAGCCATTTAAAGTGATCTATAACATAATTACAAATTTATTGGAAAAAATTTTTATGTAAAAAAGTGTAAGTACTGACTAACAATACAAGACAGAGACAGTATTTACATGTCATTTATAAAATAAATAACAAGCCAGAACGGCTTTAGTCACAAAATATTTAAAAGGAAAGTGTGAAGGCGAGCCTCTAAAGGCTGCTCATACCTGTACAGACACCTGTGGCTGTACAGGTATGTTAGTAGTGTCCCTGTCTTGTATTGTTAGTCACTACTTACACTTCTTTACGTAAAAAAAATTTTCTCATAAATTTGTAATTATGTTATAGACCATATCGAGGGTTGAATATAACTTGGCGGTTTTTTGTTCTACTGATTTTTATTTGTATCAAATAGTTATCGATTTATTATGCTATCTTCAGATAACTACTGGCTCTTGTTTACAAGGAGCTAGTGTTCTTACGAACCAAACATTCCGGACTGAGATACAGCGCACTTACATGCGATCTTTAGTTGTGGTATTGTCTTTGGAATTGTCAATCGGGTCTTTTGACTTGTTGTTCTGTGAAACTGTTCTTTAACATAATAAATCATATTTTATGGTTTTCCAGTAACATGTATGACAACAATTACAATAATTTAGAATACATATTATTACAAAATGACCATTTTTGGTATTTGTTGTGAACAGTTGTACTGTACATTAATCGTTGGTTGTACAATGGCGATGTTTTCTTTAGGGGTTACATTTCGTTATTAATGATGAATGACCAATTGCAACTGAGCACATCACCACTCTTAAACTTTACACAATAAAGTAAAGCTGCTACTAAGTTACCAATAGTAAACAAATTCACACCCCAATATAATATAATATCCCTTATGTGTTTACATTCATGACTGTAACTCAACTGTAACAATGTAATATTTAATATATATTAACGCCCAATTTTCTAATTTTCTGCGTCTGTCTGAATGTCGACATTTTGTACCACATAAAACTCATCTTCAGCCCTCCAAAAATTGTTAAATAATACTGAAAATTGAATTTGCTTACTAAGTCGTATGCAGTGCGACTGCATGGCGTTTAAGTGCAGCACGTTCACAATTCTCAGACAGCGTGGCGTGGCGGTGGGAAATTATTGTGGCAGCCAGACTGAATGCTGTGGCACTCGTGCCTGGGTACGACCGACGGGCAGAATTCTTGGCTGCCTCAGCTCTAAATTGTAGCTTCGTTACCGCTTTTAAGTGATTTCGGCTTAGCCTGTATGAGGCAGCCACGTATCTCACAGTTACATCAACAGGGGTCCGCATCCGTATCTGAGTATCTGGTCAGCGCTACTGTCTGTCTCACACAGGACCCAGATTCAATTTCTGGTACTACCAGGGATAATGTCTTGGTGGGAGGACTGGTATGTGGTGTATTCTACCCCGTGAGGCCAGGCCAGCCAAGGAGTTACTTGCGTGAGAAGTGGAGAGTCACTCCCAAATGACGCCTTCAGCAGAGGATGGTTGGTTCAAATGGCTCTGAGCACTATGGGACTCAACATCTGTGATCATAAGTCCCCTAGAACTTAGAACTACTTAAACCTAACTAACCTAAGGACATGACACACATCCATCCCCGAGGCAGGATTCGAATCCGCGACCGTAGCGGTCGCACGGTTCCAGACTGTAGCCCCTAGAACCGCTCGGTCACTCCGGCCGGCAGCAGCTGATGACATGGTAGTCGACCGGCTCTGGATGGCCCGCCAGGGCCGGAATGCAGAATCGGTATACTGACTGGGGGTACTCCACGAATCAGCTGATCTAGTAGTGGAGGTCAGATGTCTTAGCAGTACACTTTGTTTGCTGCAATCATCTCAGTACGCTCCTGTGGCTTTCACAGTCTGCATATTCGTGACCTCCAACGGATTACAGCAGCAGCTTCGAAATATCAACGTTCCTGATAAATTTATTAGCTTTAATTATAACTGAACTTAGACACTTGATAGTTAATTATTAATACAGACTACGGGCTTAGTATATGACAGCTTGTTTTCCCTGTGCAGGTTTCGATTCTTTCTATACCCCTCAAGGTTCTATACGATTTAATCTATGGAACCCCACGAATGAAGGAACGTGGTTACCGTGAATGAGCAGCAACTTTGCTAGGCTGGAACACGGGCTCGTATGTTGACGGTCCTCGCTTTTATCTTGGTGCTGCGAGGTTTACTCGGCCAGAATCTCCAGGACTGCCGCCTCTTCGCGCCGCGGGACGGCCTCGCAGCCCGGGACTACTTGGCCGCCCGGGCACAGGCCAAGGGCCCTTTTTACGCAGTGCCGGCTCCGCGAGGCGCATATTTACTTCTCGCAATAAACATTACTCTTTCCTGCGGGGGCGGCAGTAAACGCGAGCGGGAGCAGCCGAGGTGTGCGGCGCGGAGGCGGGGGCGGCGGCCACTTTAGACGCGCACTCTGCAGTAAAGTCGGCGGCGGCGGCGCAGGCGTCGACGTCGTCGTCGGTCCCGCCGGGTGTTTTATACGCGCGGACCGGCGCAGAGCCGCTGTCGCCACGTAATGGTGAGTTAAGACGCGCGCCGCGGGGAGTTTGGCGCGCGCAGAGTGGCCGGCCTGGTGCGCCGCGTCCACGAGGGGAAGCCCCGCTTTTTATCGCGGTGCTGCGGCCGCCCCCTGAGGTGCACCTCTTACTGGCTGCCGTACTCCCAGGGAGCAGGCGGCGCCGCAAATTCCCAACTTCCTGGCAGACTACTTACCAGCGTTCGGTACCACGGTCTGGAAAAACATGCTGAACGAGATAATCTAACGGAAACAACCCCTGGGACATTCTGCTTCCTAACTCTCTTGAACCTATACGTAATGCAGGCTCCTCTCGTCATCCCTGTCAAACCTTGGGTGAGAGGAGATTACAACAGTACAGTAGTGTAAGTCAGTTAGGAATGAAGTAAACAGGTGTGGGAAGCCAAAGCGAAATGGATGACAGAAAACACAAAGAAATTCAAAAAGAAGATGGTCGTCAGAGGGACTGGTTTAGCATAGAGAAAAGTCAAAACAGCTTTCAGTGAAATTCAAAATAAGAACGTCAATATTAACACTTTCAACACTGCCCTCATTACACCTGGCACTTGGCTGTGAACTGGCATATTTAATGGATATTTGAAATTAGATTGCAGAGAACAGAAAAATGGTAGAAATATGATTCTTGCATGATTTAAAAAGAAAAAGTAAGAGATTTACAGAATGTGAGTTTATTTTACAATATAAAATACAAATGAGTGTTATAATTAAAAAAAGAAAACGCATAAATATGGTGGATAAAAAAGTTTTACATGATCTCTCTCTTGAGTAATGCCATTATTACTGTATCTAATTTTTAAATAAAGTATCACTGGACTGTCTAACTGCAGGTACCTGTAAACTAGAATATTTTAATAGTTCAGATGTAGTTTGCTTTTGTGTGAAAATCCTGGAACCACTGTGGGACGCAAAGGCCAACGCCACAGTCCTTGTACCATCATCTACTTTCCTTCCTGATGCGCTTACCCGTCTCTTTCTTCCCCCTGTCTGAGCATACTTTGCAATACCTAGTAGTGTTCACCTTGTCTGCAGTGGGTGGGACATTCTCTGGAAAGTGCCTTGCAAATGTCCTCTCAATTTGTGAGGATGAAGCGGCTTGTTGCTGAAAAATATTTCCGCCATTCTCAGCCAATTTCTTCCCCACTGTGTGAATAAAGTCTACTAGGGATAATTCTTCCTAGTGTTCTCTTTATATAAAATAAAACTGTTGACAGTTGACACGATAAACAAGTGGAAAAACAGCTTTTACCAACACTTCAAAGTTTTTCGGGCAAACGGATAATAACAGGAGAACTGATCTTCTCTGTCAACCCCAGCTTAATTCTTATTGTAGTCAATAATAACGTCTGGCTTTACAATTTCTGCTATTCCACCTTTGGCCCTCACTTGAATACTAGTGCTGGTATACTTACGCTTGTGGAAAGACAAAAAACATCTCATTTTGACTCCCACTTCACTGCCAAGAGATGCTGTTTCCTTTGAAAAACTATCTTTTCTTTTTAGTTTTAGTGTTCTGAATATTCGACACAAACCTTTCCTGGTTTTCATCACAGTTCCCACTCCAAGAGCCTTATTTTGCCACAAAATGTCCAAAAGAGATGGACTGGTGTAGTACCAATCCATATAAATGCAATGTTCTTTGCCAAAGTACTGTGAACACAACCTTTTTACAAGGTCCTGGATACTATTGTCAACACTCCCTGCAGAAGCTGTATATACATCACAGTTTGGCATATAACCAGTTGATGAATCGCAGAGAGCATACAATTTTATTCCATATTTATTGGGTTTGGTTTTCATGTATACTCTGAAGCTTGTTCTTCCACGAAAGGGACACATTGCCTCATCCATTGTCAGATTCATGCCTGGACGAAAACTAATTTTGCTTTTATTCACAAAGAAATCAAACAAAGGCCTCACTTTGTGAAGTGGGTCGTGCTTTTCTTCGCCTCTGCTAATGAACGTAGCATTGTCATTCAAGTGCAACATCGACAATTGTTGATCAAAAAACACTTATTTTCGGCAATTTGACGACGCACGTATGCAAAATAATACTGAGAGAGCAATAAATCTCTTGCAATTTTATTGCAGACTACTTATGCCAAACAGAGTTTATTTTCAGGCTACCTTTGCGTTTCATTGTCGTAATAACGTTTCCAGCGTACAGATTCGTTTCACTTTTTATGAGCCGAATAAGGTCGTCATCAAAAAAATAACTAAAATATCGAAGCTCCTCAGTGGCATCTGAAAAATGCGATGCTACGCCGAATACTTCCTGGAAATCCGGCACTACTGGCTGATCGTCTAGTTCCGACCAATCTTGCTGTTTGTGCTCAGTGAGTCACACAGGACTAAATACCACAGCTGGTGACTGATGGTCTGTACCGTTGTCTGCATAGAAAAAAATAATGCTAAGATTGGTACCAAAAGGTACTAAATGCAAGTGAAGTAATGAACATTACTCACAATAAAAAATGCAGTAACGAATTCTTCACTTTATGAACAGTTGAGACATATACATACCTGAAACATAACTTGTACTTTCGTCTGGAGAGTACGAATCCTCTTTGTCAGAATTGTCAATTCCAGATCCTGCATCTCCATAAAGAATATCTAAGATCTTTGCCTCCGTCAACTCGCTGCGCGATATTTTCACGGTCGTAAACACCTGTGAATGAACTGCAGGTAACTTCGTCTCTCCAGTGCTCACAGCCGCTCCCAGGATGAGATAGCCAATAAGTGCTTGCCTCTTGCGGAAGAAGAATGAAATACGTCCACATTAGTTGACGAAACTGCTTCGGAGACGCGCTAAACGCGCTTACAGAGCCAAATAAAGGCTCGCCCGTACGGTATACGGGCGCCGTCGCCAACGTCAGGGCGGCCGCGCCCGTATGGCGTACGGGTACCGTGCTGTAAGTGTTAAGAGTGCAGTGTGAATTCCACTACTAAATGCAGGGGAGAGAGAGCAGAAAGAGTAAACTGAAGTTTTCTTCGAGGGGAAGGAACTCTCTCATCACGTGATAGAAGAAGAAGTACGTATCAATAGGGAAGACATAGGGGATCCTTACAGTCATACAGAGCTTTCAGAGACGTGCTATCAAAGAAGGCAGAAGAGAGAGATAAAATCACGTAGGAATTTCAAATATCGTCGAGAGAATTGGCAACTAAACGACTATTCAATTTTTTTAAATTTTATTTTTGTGGAGATACACAGCCTCAACGTGTTTTGAGAATGAAAATATGGTACAAGTAGGCTGTATTCTTGTTATTATTTTTGCGATCAGCCACTTTCAACCGTGGGCTATTTTCAAGTACTTATCTTACGCTTCCAGCTTTGTCTTACACTGTAATACATCGCTGGTGCATGTGGAGAAGAAAACGTCTTACTTCTGTTTTGAGAATGAAAACATGGTCCAAGGAGGCTGTATTTTTATTTTTTATTTTTTGTGCGATAGGCCAATTTCAACTACGGTCATTTTCAAGCACGTATCTTAACTGTCACATACGCACAGAATAAGACGCATTCCTGTCCACAGGTAGCAGAGATGTATTAGAATCTAGAATGAACCTGAAAGATTACGTAAAGTGCTTGAAAATTATCCAAGGTTGAAACTGGCCAATTGCACAGATAATAAAAATACAGTCTTCTTGGACCAAGTTTTCATTCTGAAAACTGTTCAAATTGGTTTGTTGGTTCTATTAACCTCGAGCCATACCGTCAGGCTTTCGGTAAAATGTCAAGAGAGCAAGCAAAGGCACATAAGAGCTAAAAATATCGCACAATAAACTTGACGTCTCATGCGTCAAAGTTGCTAACAAGAAGGACATACGGAACAATGAAAAAGAAATTGAGAATCTGCTAGAAGACAACCAGTTTGGCTTTCAGAGACGCTAAGGTGCCAGAGAGGCAGTTCTGACGTTGCAGCTTAATAAAAATCAGGATAGAAAAAACGTGCGACAATTTAAAATGGTGGAGGATGTTCGAAATGTCGAGAAAAGTAATTATATTTACGGGGAAAGACGGGTGACATTCAATAAGTACATGAATCGAGAGGGAATGGTAAGAATCGGAGATCACGTCGAAGAATTCGGATGTAGATATATACAGCTATGCTGTCTTTCGCGAATATTGTTCAATTTATACATTGCAGAAGCAATAACATACATTAACGGAGAATTAAGCAATGGATTTACAACTCTGGGTGAAAGGATATTAGCGAATCTTATCATTAAGTTTCGTTAGTGGAATTGTTATCCTCAATGGAAATGAAGAAGAATTACAGGACATTTTGAATGGAATGAACAGTGTAGTGAGTACAGGAAATGGACTGAGAGTAATCCGAGGAGAGATGAAGATAATGAGGAATAGCAGAAATGAGATTAGCGATAAGTTATCAAACACCGCGGACAACGAAGTAGACGAAGTTAAGGAATACAGCTGTCTTGGAAGCATGACGGGCGAAGCAAGGAAGCCATAAAAATTGGGTTAGCACAGGAAAGGAGGGTATTTCTGGCGAAAAGAAGTTGACCAGTATCAAACACAGGGCTTAATTGGAGGTTGGTTGGCTGGTTCAGGGGAGGGAACCTAACGGCATGGTCATGGGTCAAATGGTTCACATGGCTCTGAGCACTCCATAGTGCTTCTTAACTTCTGAGGTCATCAGTCCCCTAGAACTTAGAACTATTTAAACCTAACTGACCTAAGAACATCACACACATCCATGCCCGAGGCAGGATTCGAACCTACGACCGTAGCGGTCGCGCGGTTCCAGACTGTAACGCCTAGAACCGCTCGGCCACACCGGCCGACCGTCATGGATCACATCGTATTAGGGAAGAATGGGGAAGGAAGTCGACTGTGCCCTCTCAAAGGAATCATCCCGGCATTTGCCTGAAGCGATTTAGGGAAATCATAGAAAACTTAAATTAAGATGGCGGGACGCGGGTTTGAAGCGTCGGCCTCCCGACTGTGTCACCTCGCTTGGTCTTAATTAGAAGAAAAACTGTCTGAAAATGTACGTTTGGAACTCATAGGCCTTAATTTAAGGAGTCTTTGAGAATGTACATTTAGAGCACAGCACTGAGTGTTTGTGACCGTGAACTGTGAGAAAATCGGAAGTGTTTGAGTTGTGGTGCTATATAGCTGGATGTTGAAATCTAGGTGGACATAGAAGAAACGGAGAAGTCCTCTGCAGATTCGGCGAGGAGAGGAACATGAAAAGATAAGGGGCAGGATGACATTTGTCAAGGCATCAGCGCATAATTTTCATGGTACTGTAGCGAGCTCTAGAGGACAGGAACAGGCAGCAAACAGCTGAGGACGTGGGGTGTAAGTTCTGACTCAAGAGAGGAATTCGTGGTGGGGCGCATCAAAAAAATGATGAAAGGAGGGCGGAGGGGTAGGGGTGGCAGATGTGGAGGGTTCTAATCCACTATTGGCGTATGGTATAAATTTACCACACGCTGCTGAAGAATGATATAAAGGAATCAGTAACGGTACTCGAAGTTAGCTCCATCACACACTGTAAGGTGCCTTGTGGAGTTCAGATGTAAATAAATGTGGGTACTATTATTATAGTAATCAAGTTTAAGATTTGATGACGGTCTCTTTAAATGCTCTTTCAGATGCATCCATTTTAAGCTAGCCTACAGAGTCCGTTTTGGAGACGTGTAAGTGAACGTAACTCTTCCCAACAAGTCCATTATTTTAACCATTTCGCGATTTTCACTACGGCTTCATTACCTAACAGTGAGAATCATTACGGTGGAATACTGACTGCATGCCAGAGTTGGAAAATGCTACGACCATGACACATAGTTACTTTAGCCGCTTCACATTACGAAATTCTAGCAGACAATACTGCAAAGAAAATTATGAGGAAACGGAAACTAATTTTACGTAAGTTGAACAGTACCCTGTTCCAGGACTTTTTTTTCCGTGCAGTTCGTTACATACGTGAGTAGTTGGGAGACGCGTCTCGCAGTTGGGAACACGTCTCAACATGTCTCGTACCAATGTCGTCAGCACCTCTTTCGCTTTCATAAAAACAGCATTGTCTATAAATGACACTCTTTCTGTGTCGTTTATTTCAGATGAAGGAAAGGTAAATCAAGAGTCCTTCGGGTCGAGATCTAATCTGTGCTAGATGGTAATGTACCCTGCTCCCTTCTCCTTCCACGCCCTATCGGAATCGTGAGGCTGCCTTAAAACCAAACTCCGCCCGAACAGGCCGTGAAGGCACAACGGTACCGACCGGCCGCCGTGTCATCCTCAGCCCTCAGGCGTCACTGGATGCGGTTACTGAGGGGCATGTGATCAGCACAGCACTCTCCCGGCTCAGTTTACGAGACCGGAGCTGCTACTTCTCAGTCAAGTAGCTCCTCGGTTTTGCCTCACAAGGGCTGAGTGCACCCCGCTTGCCAACAGCGCTCGACAGACCGGATGGTCACCCAACCAAGTGCTATCCCAGCCCGACAACACTTAACTTCGGTGATCTGACTGGAACCGGTGTTACCACTGCGGCAAGACCATTGTGGGGCAGCCATTACTAGTGTTTAATTTTATTGGGTTTGGGGTATGTATCATGCAGTTATGACCTTTTTACATGTGTGGTTCAGTTAATCACAAAAAAATATATTTGGACACATGGCGAACGTAATAAGAAATGGTAACTGGCACCAACTACTATTTTGTTAGATTATTGGGGAGGTGGAAAACCTTAGGAAAAGTACAGATAAGCTTATTTGTTCTGAAGTATTAATGTGACAGCCATATGTCTATAAGACGGCTTCCAAAAAAGGCAGTACTTCGATATAGCACTGTGTGTTGAAGACATACAAAATGTCATCGTCATGCCCTCAAGCATCCACTCGGTGATAAGCCAAAGTTATTTGATTCACTCAAAAAGTTCGGAATAATACTTCGCTTTTTAACATACATTATTGACATAAAATTCTACTTGTATAGATTTTAATTTTGATCATACAATTTCCCAAGTCTTTATTCCGAAACAGTGTTCTGCTGTATTTTCTGATTTCAAGTATTCTGCTACACATGCGTGACTCTCAGGGTGACGGTGAGCCCAGCTTGCGTGCGTCGATCTTTTCTTGATGGCTGTCCGTAGGTATGTACGAGGGGCGCTTGATATGTGATGCGACAAATTTTTTCTCGGCCAGTTTCCGCTGAAAAACTGCGGAATTTTTTGTGGGATGCCGTGGTATATTCCCGCTGTATAGTTTCAAGAACGAGGGCTAATAGAAATCCTTGGGTGACAGAAGAAATATTGAATTTAATTCATGAAAGAAGAAAATATAAAAATGCAGTAAATGAAGCAGGCAAAAAGTAATACAAACGTCTAACAAATGAGATCGACGGGAAGTGCAAAATGGCTAAGCAGGGACGGATATAGGACAAATGTAAGGATGTAAAAATGGTTCAAATGGCTCTGAGCACTATGGGACTTAACTTCTGTGGTCATCAGTCCCCTAGAACTTAGAACTACTTAAACCCAACTAACCTAAGGACATCACACACATCCATGCCCGAAGCAGGATTCGAACCTGCGACCGTAGCGGTCGCGCGGTTCCAGACTGTAGCGCCTAGAACCGCTCGGCCACTCCGGCCGGCTGTAAGGATGTAGAGGCACATTTCACTGGGGTTGGATAAATACTGCCTACAGGAAAATTAAAGAGACCTTTGGGGAAAAGACAACCACTTGTATGAATATCAAGAGCTCAGATGGAAACCCAGTCTAAGCAAAGAAGGGAAAGCAGAAAGGTGGAAGGAGTATATAGAGTGTGTATACAAGGGCGATGTACTTCAGGGCAATTTTATGGAAATGGAAGAGGATGTAGATGAAGATGAAATGGGAGATATGGTACTGCGTGAAGAGTTTGACAGAGCACTGAAAGACCTATGTCGAAACAAGGCCCCGGGAGGGGACAACATTCCATTAGAACTACTAACAGCCTTGGGAGAGCCAGACCTGACAAAACTCTACCATCTGGTGAGCAAAATGTATGAGACAGGCGAAATACCCTCGGCCTTCAAGAAGAATATAATAATTCCAATCCCAAAGAAAGCAGGTGTTGACAGATGTGAAAATTACCGAACTATCAGTTTAATAAGTCACGGTTGCACAATACTAACGCGAATTCTTTAGAGACGAATGGAAAAACTAGTAGAAGCCGACCTCGGGGAAGATCGGTTTGGATTCCGTAGAAATATTGGAACACGTGAGGCAATACTGACCCTACGACTCATCTTAGAAGCTAGATTAAGGAAAGGCAGACCTACGTTCCTAGCATTTGAAGACTTAGAGAAAGCTTTTGACAATGTTGACTGGAATACTCTCTTTCAAATTCTGAGGGAGGCAGGGGTAAAATACAGGGAGCGAAAGGCTATTTACAATTTATAGAGAAAGCAGATGGCAGTTATAAGAGTCGAGGGGCACGAAAGGGAAGCAGTGGTTGGGAAGGGAGTGAGACAGGGTTGTAGCCTCTCCCCGATGTTATTCAATCTGTATATTGAACAAGCAGTGAAGGAGACAAAAGAAAAATTCGGAGTAGGAATTAAAATCCATGGAGAAGAAATAAAAACTTTGAGGTTCGCCGATGACAACGTAATTCTGTCAGAGACAGCAAAGGACTTGGAAGAGCAGTTGAACGGAATGGACAGTGTCTTGAAAGGAGGATATAAGATGAACATCAACAAAAGCGTAACGACGATAATGGAACGTAGTCGAATTAAGTCGGGTGATGCTGAGGGAATTAGATTAGGAAATGAGACACTTAAAGTAGTAAATGAGTTTTGCTATTTGGGGAGCAAAATAACTGATGATGGTCGAAGTAGAGAGGATATAAAATGTAGACGCAATGGCAAGGAAAGCATTTCTGAAGAAGAGAAATTTGTTAACACCGAGTATAGATTTAAGTGTCAGGAAGTCGATTATGAAAGTATTTGTATGGAGTGTAGCCATGTATGGAAGTGAAACATGGACGATAAATAGTTTGGACAAGAAGAGGATAGAAGCTTTCGAAATGTGGTGCTACAGAAGAATGCTGAAGACTAGATGGGTAGATCACATAACTAATGAGGAGGTATTGAATGGAATTGGGGAGGAGTTTGTGGCATAACTTGACTAGAAGAAGGGATCGGTTGGTAGGACACATTCTGAGGCATCAAGGGATCACCAATTTAGTACTGGAGGGCAGCGTGAAGGGTAAAAATCGTAGAGGGAGACCTAGAGATGAATACACTAAGCGGATTTAGAGGGATGTAGGCTGCAGTACGTACTGGGAGATGAAGCAGCTTGCACAGGACAGAGTAGCGAGCTGCATCAAACCAGTCTCAGGACTGAAGACCACAACAACAACAACAATTTCAGGAACTTCCGATAGGTGGCGCCGCTAAATGCAACCCTCAAAATGGTGTCTGTTAACGACAGGTTAGAGGGTCTCGGAAAACACAAGAAGGGCTTCAGTTACAAAGGGAGCAGGCTGGACACAGGAAGAACGTAGATAAACGAACCATTGGTATAACAGTTGTAAATTGTCGTAGCTGTGTTGGGAAAGTACCAGAGCTCCAAGCGCTAATAGAAAGCACTGATGCTCAAATCGTTGTTGGCACTGAAAGATGGCTAAAGCCGGACATAAGCTCAGCCGAAATTTTTGCGAAGAAGCTAACGGTGTTCCGAAAGTATAGGCTAAACACGGTTGGCGGTGGCATGTTTGTTGCTGTCAGAAGTAGTTTAACATGTCACGAAATTGGATACTTCCTGTGAGTTAGTATGGACAGGGGTCATTGTTGGCAACCGGAATAAAATAATAATTGGATCCTTTTACCGACCTCCCAATTCAGGTGACACAGTTGGTGAAAGGTTCAAAGAAAACTCTGATTTCAAACACGTACCCGACTCTTACGATAATAGTTGGTGGTGACTTTAATTTACCCTCGATATGTTGGCGGAAATACATGTTTAATTCCGGAGGTACAGATAAAATATCATCCGAAATTGTGCTAAACGCACTCTCTGAAAATTATTTCGAGCAGTTAGTTCATGAGCCCACGCGAATAGTAAACGGTTGTGAAAACACACTTGACCTCTTAGAAACAAATAATCCTGAGTTAATAACGTGCATAAAAACCGATTCAGGGATTAATGAACACAGGGTTGTCGTAGCGAGATTGAATACTGTAATCCCCAAATCCTCGAAAAATAAGCGAAAGATATACCTATTCAAAAAATCAGATAAAAATTCACTTGACGGCTTCCTGAGAGACAATCTCCACGCATTCAAAATTAATAATATAGGTGTAGACCACATGTGGCTTAAATTCAAAGAAATAGTACCTGCAGCAATTGAAAGATCTTGGTACACAAAACGGATTAGAACACTGCTGCAGAAACAACGAAACAAACATGCCACATTTAAACAGACGCAAAATCCCCAAGGATGGCGATCTTCAACAGAAGCTCGAAATTTAGCGCGGACTTCAATGCGAGATGCTTATAACAGTTTCCACAACGTAACTTTGTCTGGAAACCTGGCAGAAAATGTAAATAGATTCTGGTCGTATGTGCAGTATGTTAGCGGCAAGAAACAATCAATGCCTTCTCTGCGCGATAGCAATGGAGATACTATCGAAGACAGTGCTGCCAAAGCAGAGTTACAAAATACAGCCTTCCGACATGCCTTCACAAAAGAAGACGAAGTAAATATTCGAGAATACGAATCGAGAACGGCCGCCAACATGAGTAACGTAGAAGTAAATATCCTCGGAGTAGCAAAGCAGCTTAAATCACTTAATAAAAGCAAGTCTTCTGGTCCAGACTGTGTACCAATTGGGTTCCCTTCGGAGTATGCTGATGCATTAGCTCCATACTTAACAATCATATACTTACATCCGTTCGCTCGACGAATGATCCGTACCCAAAGATTGGAAAGTTGCAAAGGTCACACAAGTAGGAGTAATCCACTAAATTACAGGCCCATATCGTTAACGTCGATACGCAGCAGGATTTTAGAACATATATTGTGTTCGAACATTATGAATTACCTCGAAGACTCAAATGGTTCAAATGGCTCTGAGCACTATGCGACGTAACTGCTGAGGTCATCAGTCCCCTAGAACTTAGAACTACTTAAACCTAACTAGCCTAAGGACATCACACACATCCATGCCCGAGGCAGGATTCGAACCTGCTACCGTGGCGGTCGCGCGGCTCCAGACTGTAGTGCCTAGAACCGCTCGGCCACTCCGGCCGGCCAATTACCTCGAAGAAAACAGTCTATTGACACACAGTCAACATGGGTTTAGAAAACATCGTTCCTGTGAAACACAACTATCTCTTTATTCGCATGAAGTGTTGAGTGCTATTGACAAGGGATTTCAGATCGATTCCGTATTTCTGGATTTCCGGAAGGCTTTTGACACTGTACCACACAAGCAACTCGTTGTGAAATTGCGTGCTTATGGAATATCGTCTCAGTTATGTGACTGGATATGTGATTTCCCTGTCGTAGTAACTGACGGAAAGTCATCGAGTTAAACAGAAGTGATTTCTGGCGTTCCCCAAGGTAGTGTTACAGGCCCTTTGCTGTTCCTTACCTGTATAAACGATTTGGGAGACAATCTGAGCAGCCGTCTTCGGTTGTCTGCAGATGACACTGTCGTTTATCGACTAATAAAGCCATCAGAAGATCAAAACAAACTACAAAATGATTTAGAAAAAAATATCTGAATGGTGCGATAAGTGGCAGTTGACCCTAAATAACGAAAAGTGTGAGGTAATCCACACGAGTGCTAAAAGTAACTCGTTAAACTTCGGTTACACGATAAATCAGTCTAATCTAAAAGCCGTAAATTCAACTTAATACCTAGGTATTAAATTGGAAGGAACACATAGAAAATCTTGTGGGGAAGGCTAACCAAAGACTGCGTTTTTTTGGCAGGACACTTAGAAAATGTAATAGACCTACTAAGGGGACTGCCAACACTAAGCTTGTCCGTCCACTTTTAGAATACTGCTGCGCAGTGTGGGATCGTTACCAGATAGGACTGTCAGAGTACATCGAAAAAGTTCAAAGAAATGCAGCCCGTTTTGTATTATCGCGAAATACGGGTGAGAGTGTCACAGACATGAGACAGGATTTGGGCTGGAAATCGTTAAAAGAAAGGCGATTTTCATTGCGACGGAATCTTCTCACGAAATTCCAGTCACCAGCTATCTCCTCCGGATGCGAAAATATTTTGTTGACACCGACCTACATAGGGAGGAACGAACACCACGATAAAGTAAGAGAAATCAGAGCTCGTATGGAAAGATATAGGTGGTCATTCTTTCCGCACGCTATTCGAGATTGGAATAAGAGAGAATTGTGAAGGTGGTTCGATGAACCCTCTGCCAGCCACTTAAATGTGATTTGCAGAGTATCCATGTAGATGTAGATGTAGGCATACGTTCCAAGCAGAGAGCTGTCATTGAGTTTCTTTTGGCGGGCAACCAGTGCATCACAGATATCCATAGGCGTTTGCAGAATGTCTACAAGGATTTGGCACTGAACAAAAGCACGCTGACTCGTTGGGCCCCACGTCTGTCATCATCGCAACAAGGTCGCGCAAAGCTATCCGATCTTCCTCGTGCTGGGCGGCCGCAAGCAGTTGTGACTCCTGCAATGTAGGAACGTGCGGACACTCGCATTCTAGGTGATTCTCCATCTTCTCCTCATTCTCCATGACAACTCAACGCCTCAAACAAGTCTGCGCACCCGAGAGCAACTCACGAAACTTAATTGTACTGTCCCTCCTCATCCAACTCACAGTCCGGATCCTGCACTCCCAACTGCCACCTGTTTGGCCTGATGAAGGATGCATCCCACGGGAAGCAGTACGCTGATGATTGGGACAGTGTTGCTGCAGCAAGTCATTGGTTCCGACGTCGAACAGTAGAATGGTACTGTGAAGGGGAAAAGTCCCGGCCCTCCGTTAGTCGGCATAAGGCCGTCGCAATGAACGGAGATCATGTTGAAAAATAGGATTTTATAGCCGAAAGATCTTCAGTGAAACCAACCTTCGCTTAGAAAGGATAGTGTTTCACTCTTGTTGCACACCCCTCGTAATGAAATGAAACAAGAGACTTTGAATTATTCCTTTTATCCGATAACTTATTATTTCCACTTTGTTTCACGTCACCAACTATTAACATACAATATTACCATCAACTGCACCACATTTTGCACTTCTTTGAATACTTTCTTAAAAATTATTGTTAGATCATTTTCTTATTCAGTAGTCTCACCTAATTTATGCCATTAATATTTTTTTCGAAGAGTTTTAATTATCTGAATGTTTCTAGAGCACTCCCACGTATTTCATCATTGTTGACTCTTACGTCCTCCAGTCTCGACGTCGTAGGCCCCTACGTTTTGTTGTGACGCCGCCCTCCACTCCTCCAGCGGTCCCTACGTAGTACGTCATGCTTTTCACTAACTGCACCAATCTAAATCAGGTTATAATGTGATGATACTTTAATCGAACACAATATATGGTGACACACGCCGTTCTTCTTATACGGTGGGACTATTCTTTAATGACTCTGATTTTTGCAATTGTCGCGGCTATAGTTAACTATAATATTTGGCAAAACTTCAATTCCAAAGTCTGGATCCTATGTGGCTTACAGAAAAGGATCGGCAGTTTCGAGAAAGAACTGATCCACATCGAATAGAAACTTAATGCACCACGCGGTATAAAATTAATTATTTGAACTTTTTGTATTTCAGCCAAGAAAAAAGCATTAAATGCTCGCAGTGTTAGGTTGTAACACCGCAAACGCTAGGAAACGTCCTTGACTCGTATTTTAATTTGTACTCAGAACAACTACAATGCATGAAACGGACAAGCGGTTAACTCACAATTTCAACGAGCTTTGAGCAACTGGTAGTGGTCCAAGTCACATTGACGAAAAATTAGTACTAATGAGATGTTTTTAGTTCCTGCAGTCTGTTTTAACAGCTCATGACGACTGTGGCCGAGCGGTTCTAGGCGCTTCAGTCCGGAACCGCGCTGCTGCTGCGGTCGCAGGTTCGAATCCTGCCTCGGGCATAGATGTGTGTGATGTCCTTAGGTTAGTTAGGTTTACGTAGTCCTAAGTCTAGGGGACTGGTGAGCTCAGATGTTAAGTCCCATAGTGCTTAGAGCCATTTGAACCATTTTAACTCATGAAGAATGACATCAAAACACCCAAAATCTCTCTGAATATAGCTGCTTCTGAGCGCACGACCACAAACCAGAGGTGGAAAGTGCTAAGTCGTGTATGATACGTCGTAACGTGATTTGTCGGTGGTTGCAATACTCTTCCAATTTCCATTTGCTATCGGTGCTTTTTATCATTAAAGTACAATATAAAAATGATGCTGAATTTAGGGTGAATTTAAATTTAATATTTGTCAGTTAAGAAAAAATTATGGTGACACTGAATGTTACCAAATATATGATAACAGCTCAAACACCAAAAGGAAAGAAACAGGCACAAAAACATCACACTTACCGACTCTCCGTGAACAAATCATGTTCGTCTCGGTCATAAAACAACACATGCAGCTAGCAACGGATCCAAGATGTGCAATGCGACCTCTTTCTACTCAGAATTCGCGACAATCGCAGCGAAAACTGGCAGCGTAAGTCGAATTCGGCGAACAGAAAAACAGTAGCGAACCTTTCCAAATGTTTCCCTACTGGCAATTCTATTGATGACTGACGATCAGCCAGTCCTGACTTTATACACTGTTCACTTTGGAAACGTCACCTCGACATCACAGAGCCCATGAATTCTTTCTGTAGCTCCAGAGCTGTCCACCGAGTACTCGATTTCGCGAGCTCCGAGCAGTTCATCGGACAGTGTCAGACATGCACGCCTTTAAGGCAATCAAGCATCTACATCTACATCTACATCTATACTCCGCAAGCCACCCGACGGTGTGTGGCGGAGGGTACCTTGAGTACCTCTATCGGTTCTCCCTTCTATTCCAGTCTCGTATTGTTCGTGGAAAGAAGGATTTTCGGTATGCCTCTGTGTGGGCTCTAATCTCTCTGATATTATCCTTATGGTCTCTTCGCGAGACAACATAGGAGGGAGCAATATACTGCTTGACTCTTCAGTGAAGGTATGTACGAGCTAGCCGGCCGTTGTGGCCGAGCGGTCCTAGGCGCTTCAGTCTGGAAGCGCGCTGCTGCTACGGTCGCAGGTTCGAATCCTGCCTCGGGCATGGATGTGTGTGATGTTCTTAGGTTAGTTAGGTTTAAGTAGTTCTAAGTCTAGGGGACTGATGACCTAAGATGTTAAGTCCCATAGTGCTCAGAGCCATTTGAACCATTTTGTACGAGCTACTGAGCGTCTCTCGTGCAGAGTCTTCCACTGGAGTTTATCTATCATCTCCGTAACGCTTTCGCGATTACTAAATGATCCTGTAACGAAGCGCGCTGCTCTCCGTTCGATCTTCTCTATCTCTTCTATCAACCCTATCTGTTACGGATCCCACACCGCTGAGTACCTCTTCGCTGCTCACATTAATAACACTCCTTTGTAATGTAATGCTTCCAGACAGGACTTTCAAAAGTTTTTGTGATTTTCGCACATGCTGAAATACACCTGTTGTCGTGGGAAGCAGTTTACGACTCCGGTATTAATGCCCTGAAAATACACTGGTTGACAAAAAAGGGTGGAGGAAGCGATATGAAGATTCTCGGGTTAAGATGGTACGTGATGTTATTTCAGTGATTACAAGCTGGCCCACAAGTGTTGTAACTGGTTCTTGATATTCTAGATACTGCCACTGCGGTGGAGTTGACGTACTAGTGGTTCCCACACATCTTATATCGGGAACAGATGTGAGGATCATGCTGGCCGCAGGAGTATCTCAACATCACGCGATCTGTTCATAGAGACGCGTGCCATAAATGGACAAACATTGTCCTGTTGAAAACTGGCACCACGACGCTGTCGCATGAGAGGTAACCCATTATGACGTAGAATGTCTATAACGTAGCGTCGTGCTGCCATAGTTCGTTCAATTATCACCAGTCGTGGCCTGAAGTCGTATCTGATATTTCCCTGCACCATGGCTCCAGGAATAACACTGCGCCACTCCAGTACATTTGAAGAATAGAAAATCTCCCCAGGTCACCGCCATACTCAATGACGATGGTAATCCTTAGTAGTGCAGAGCCAAGATTCATCGACGAACGCAGTGCAACAACTCATACATCAGCAGTGATGTTGACGGCAGACTGCACATGGGTCGGTTGTTCCCTAGTGCGGCTGCAGCTACTCTCCGTCAAATGGTGCGGGGGGACAAGGAACGTTCAAGGCAGGCGCTGATGTGAAGGCCTCACAATGTGTTTGTTGCACAATACGGCGATCTTCCGTTGTGATGGTTAGTCGAGATCGACCTGCACCTTGACCACGCATGTGCCTGCTCCCGCATGTCCATACAGCCTAACATCGGGCCACTTTCACATACGAAAGCCCCACAAATGCGGATACTGCACTATTTAACCAGCCGGCCAAATCGGGACTCACGATGGGGTCCCGTTCACCAGATGCTGATTTCACTCTTTCATACGAGCACACGGTATGACCACAGTCTAACATAACAGTCGCGACACTTCGCCTTTATTTTCTTGCTACAGCGCCAGCAGCGCCCCAAGCGGCTGGTAGGTTGAACTGTGAGTTCGGCGCGATCGTGAAAGCGAATAGTGATTGTTTATTTTGATTTATACAATGGTTTTTACCATCGGGAACTGTTGTAGCGCACTAAATTGCAGCAACAACAGGAAGAAGACACCACAGCTGTCTTTTTTTCGGTTTCCTAAGGATCCTGGGAGGTATATACCATCATGTTACTAAACTGTATCGTCAGGATTCACTTGCAAACTATATGTGTATAAATGATGAATGTTTAGTTTTAGGAGCAGAAAATGGCTAGTTAATAGCAGACGAGAAGACTTTATGAAGAAAGACCCAGTTTACCTGTATAATAATATTAGCTTTTGTTCGCTACATTTCGAACAAAACCGGTTAATGAACGCAGACAATAACAAACTCGTTTGGAATGCAGTACCCACACTGTTTGACATTCCAAATAAACTCCCTCAGCTGACGATGAAGAAGAAACTGCCACAAAGATTCGACAGTCAATCTAAAGCTGTAAAACAGTCCTATGACACAGAAGCAGCCAGTTCGACTCTCCATGTATCAGTGCCAGATTCGTGTGAATCATCAACACAGACCTGCTTTGACGATGAAGTGGTTAAATTAAGTGTAGCTGTTCGTGTCTTACAAAAGCGTGTGAAGTGTCAGAATGCCCAGAAGCGAAACTATTACGGGACAAGGAAAGTGCCTACAGACAGATTGTTTGAAAATTATTCAAATATTTGGTTTTTCGTGAAATGTAATGTAATCAGCTCATTATAGTGTTTTCAGCACATGTCTCCCACTATTTGGCAGTTGCTTGTCCCACTTAGAATAATATAAAGACGAAGGTCGTACTTGTGGCAACAGGAGACAATGACAAACACAGTAAGCCTACAGAACGATAAACGAGCTGTCGATCGCTTTTGCATGTAGAGGTACGTGTCTGTGCTTCTTACATGTGAATCTGTGTGTTTATATTCATTTGATATCAACGTGGTAAGCTGCAATTCTGTCCAGTGTCACAAGTGTTTCTTCACGAATGTGTTGTAGCTTGCCACTCTATTCATGGTTTTTGTCCAGACTTGCGCATATTTTAGAATCATTTTTAGAAACGTATATGCCTTCTGATACCACACAAACTCTTGGAGGCAAGAAAATAACTCGAATAAATCGGAAATTACGTAGGAAAAGGATGCAAACACACATTATGCTTACGACGCGTCTGACGTTCACATTACCCGCCGCTTGGAGCGCGAGTGTCGCTCCATCTGTCAAACGGCAACAACTTTTACGGCAGTGAGTGTCGCGACTGTTATGTTAGACTGTGGTATGACCGTGTCCTTCAAAGTAATCACTACGCATAGGCTTGATAGCAACACTAAACACGAGCAACACTAGCGCACTCTGCTGGCCATTTTACTAGTCACAGAGAATTGCAACTTTAGTCACTTAAGTATGCGTCACTGTTCGTGGAAGGAGTTACATCGACATCCAACCAAGTCTTCTGCATGCCTCACTCACTTTTTGTCGGGCGGTATACTACATCTTTTAGAGTTTAATTTAAAATAATTTCTTGTATGTAATGATATTTGGTAACCTGCAAGTAGCGAGTTTGTAGCTGCGCCATACTGCATGCACTCACATTCAACATCCGAACCCAGAAGCGAAAGTTGAGAGACACTATTGAAAAAATTGCTCGGTGACTGCGCATCCAGGGTGTTACGTCACTTCTCTCTGCTACATCGACACAACCCGGTAAGCAAGATGCTGCAACTAAAGTAGTATCTTGACCGTTGGTGCCGGCCGAAGGGGCCGAGCGGTTCTAGGCGCTACAGTCTGGAACCGCGAGACCGCTACGGTCGCAGGTTCGAATCCTGCCTCGGGCATGAATGTGTGTGATGTCCTTAGGTTAGTTAGGTTTAAGTAGTTCTACGTTCTAGGGGACTGATGACTTCAGAAGTTAAGTCCCATAGTTCTCAGAGCCATTTGAACCAACCATTTTTGATCGCTGGTGTGAAGGATAGAAGCTCGTAGATCTGCAGCTGATTCCACTCAGATCGACAGGGTGTCCCTCCCAAGAGTAGAACGCGATTGTTCTCCGATGTTTCTGCAGATATTTGCAATTTTGTTTTTGCAATGTGTATCCGGAGTCAGCCCAAACAAATACTGCTCATCACATCTCTCAGGCGCCGCCCATTGTCGACGGCAATCGGCGGGTTGATTACCGTTACAAATAAAACGATTTTTAAAGCGGATACGTTCCCATTCGATACCCTGGTCCCAAATTCGTCCAATACGATGTTTGATTTATTGACATATGTTAACAGGCACAGAAAAACAGGAAGAATAACCGGTACTTCAGCAGTAACTGAGCAGCGATGCTGTATGGCGGGAGCACTCAATGTGGGCCAGGACGCTGCTGTCGCTGGGGGAGACCAGATTATTCTTCATGCTTCGCTGTCCATGTTAGTATACAGAGGGGTCCAAAAAAATGTATCTAATTTTAAAAGTCCATAACTGGCAAACTAATTGACGGAGTTGTCTCATCTTTGTCAGTGTAATAGTTTGTAGTTCCGGCAATCGCCACACAAGCGTTGTATTGCGTTGTTTTGTTTTGTCAGATGACAGTCGCCAGATAGTCCGTGTTTTGTTCTTAGTTGCACCTAGTTACTCGAGTAAACATGGTTGGCACAAGGCTTACATTCGATGAAAGGAAGTCAGTTTTGAAGTGGTATTTTAAGTACGATAACATTAATGACGTTCAACGGCAATGGCGAAATGAGTATCAAACAGAGCCACCGATACGTTTAACGATTCGTCGAATTCGAGACAAATTTGAAACCGAAGGCTGTGTTTTTTTATTTCTTGCTGGTTTTACTGTTGCTGAGTCGACCATAGTGTCGGATTTGATCGTAATCAGCAAGGGAAATTTTTGTCTCATCACACTGACTACACAGGTGTTTTGAAATAAGTGTCCGAAACTAGTCAACATCAAGAAAGAAAAAAGGTACACTACTGGCCATAAAAATTGCTACACCAAGAAGAAATGCAGATGATAAACGGGTATTCATTGGACAAATAAATTATACTAGAACTGACATGTGATTACATTTTCACACAATTTGTGTGCATAGATCCTGAGAAGCAGTATCCAGAACAACCACCTCCGCCCGTAATAACGGCCTTGATACGCCTGGGAATTGAGTCAAACAGAGCTTGGAGGGCGTGTACAGGTACAGCTGCCCATGCAGCTTCAACGCGTTACCACAGTTCATCAAGAGTAGTGACCGGCGTATTGTGACGAGCCAGTTGCTCGGCCACCATTGACCAGACGTTTTCAATTGGTGAGAGATCTGGAGAATGTGCTGGTCAGGGCAGCAGTCGAACATTTTCTGTATCCAGAAAGGCCCGTGCAGGACCTGCAATATGCGGTCGTGCATTATCGTGCTTAAATGTAGGCTTTCGCAGCGATCGAATGAAGGGTAGAGCCACGGGTCGTAACACATCTGAAATGTAACGTCCACTGTTCAAAGTGCCGTCAATGCGAACAAGAGGCGACCGAGACTTGTAACCAATGGCACCCCATACCATCACGCCGGGTGATACGCCAGTATGGCGATAACGAATACACGCTTCCAATGTGGGTTCACCGCGATGTCGCCAAACACGGATGCTACCATCATGATGCTGTAAACAGAACCTGGATTCATCCGAAAAAATGACGTTTTGCCATTCGTGCACCCAGGTTCGTCGTTGAGTACACCATCGCAGGCGCTCCTGTCTGTAATGCAGCGTCAAGGGTAACCGCAGCCATGGTCTCCGAACTGATAGTCCATGCTGCCGCAAACGTCGTCGAACTGTTCGTGCAGATGGTTGTTGTCTTGCAAACGTCCCCATCTGTTGACTCAGGGATCGAGACGTGGCTGCACGATCCGTTACAGACATGCGTGTAAGATTCCTGTCATCTCGACTGCTAGTCATACGAGGCCGTTGGGATACTGCACGGCATTCCGTATTACCCTCCTGAACCCACCGATTCCATATTCTGCTAACTGGCATTGGATCTCGACCAACGCGAGCAGCAATGTCGTGATACGATAAACCGTAATCGCTATAGGCTACAATCCGACCTTTATCAAAGTCGGAAACGTGATGGTACGCATTTCTCCTCCTTACACGAGGCATCACAACAACGTTTCACCAGGCAACGCCGGTCAACTGCTGTTTGTGTATGAGAAATCGGTTGGAAACTTTCCTCATGTCAGCACGTTGTAGGTGTCGCCACCGGCGCCAACCTTGTGTGAATGCTCTGAAAAGCTAATCATTTGCATATGACAGCATCTTCTTCCTGTCGGTTAAATTTTCGCGTCTGTAGAACGTCACCTTCGTGGTGTAGCAATTTTAATGGCCAGTAGTGTACTTCTTCATGCAGCTTATGACGGAGCTACAACCCTTTTGTTTCTGTTATAAAATAAGTTGCGCACTTACTTTTTACCTGCAGCATGCTGCAAGCTCGGAAATTGCAAATATCTCCCGAAATATAAAAAAAATGCACCCAACGACTCTTTGGAGAGACCCCCTCTATACTATGCAAGTAACTGTACAGTGTGTCGACGAGCGTATTTCGTAACAGGTACCTTCTGTCCCATTCCAGTTGCTTGTTGTTCGAGGAAAAATTGACTGTGTGTATGCTCCTGCAACCACTTTATCCTCACTGATTTGACCGGCATGGTCTTTGCACGAGATATACACCAACTGATCGCAGAACTTTCGTACAGTCGGCCTCAACAGAGTTACACAACAACAACAACAACAACAACGGCATCAGAGAGACAGTTCTGATGATGTGCTTGATAAGCGAAGCAGGACTTAGGAAAAATCAAGGCGCGTTCTTAGAATACGTCGACCTAGAAAAAGCGTTCGACGATGCAAATGGTGGAAAATGTTCGAAATTCTGAGGTAAATAGAAGTAAACTACAGAGAAAGACGTACAAGAACCAAGAAGGACTACAAGAATGCAAGACAAACAATCAGGTGCTCGGATTAAAAGGGGTGCAAGACAGGTATGTCGTCTGTTCAGTTCACACATCGTAGAAGCAGTAATGGAAATGAACATGACGTTCAGGACTGGGTTTAAAACTCACGGTGAAAGGATACCAAGAAGATTCGCTGATGATATTGCTAGCTTCAGAAAAAGTGGAACTGCAGGGCCTTTTGATCGGAATGGTCTAATGAGAGCAGAACATGGCTTGAGAGTAAATGAATAAAACTGAAAGTAATGACGAGTTGCGGGAATGAGCTTACCGATAAGCTGAACACAACAGTGAGTGACTACGAAGTCGCCGAGGTGAAATTCTACTGCTACTACTTTCTTTTTTTTTTTAAAAAAAAGAAAAAAAACAACTTGATGGTGGAAGCAACGAGGACATGAAAAGGTTACCGGCAGAAGTAAAAAGGGCATTCTAGGCCAAAAGAGCTCTACTAGTATCAAACATATCCCTTAATTTGAGGAAAAAATTATGAAAATGTATGCCTCAAGCACAACATTGCACAGCAGTGAATCACGAACTGTACGAAAACCGGAAAAGAAGGGAATCGAAGCATTTGAAATGGGGTGCCATAGAAGGATGTCGTAGATTAGGTGAATCAAGGTAAAGAATGAGCAAGAAGACGGATCAGGGTGATGGGACGTGTGTAAAGGCATCATATGTAAAGACATTAATAGTATTTGCGGGAGCTGTACAGCGTGAAAAAGTTTGAAGTACTCCCAACAAGTAACTGAGGACTTAGGGTGCAACTTTTGCTCTGATATGAAGAGCTTGGCACATAAGAGGAATTCTTGACCAGCCACATCGAACCATTCAGAAGACCCCTTCCAACAAAATTAAGGCTTCTTCTCGCCTTCCCTGTAAGTGGTTTTACGATTTCTGACCATTTAATACCATTGTTAGAGTTATCCTTAAACACTTATACACTACATTTTTCGAACTGAAATTGATTTTTGATAACAAACTTCAATACCAGAAAAAGTACTGAAAGCTTGCCCGTAAGCTGTATAGTTAAAAAAGCTTTTTGAAAGAGGTTTCACAGTGGATTCAATATATTTTGTTTGTCTTATGCTTCTGTGGAATCATTTTCTTCCTCAGTGCTCAAGAATATGATACAATAAAACATTAGTGTCTGAAAATACAAACAGCAAGTTAACTTTTTGACATTTCCATCTCCAGCATCCGACATTATCCGTAATGGGAAAGTTGTAGAGGTTAGACTTTCAACTTAATCGGTAACATGAGCCTTCCTATTCGGGTTTTATCGATATAAACGACCAAGAACTTGTAATATTCTGAATATTTGTTTTCTGCCCACAGGCATTATTTCTAATGGAATGGTCACGCCTTTTGCAGTACAAAGTACCTTTTTATTCTTAGATGCTTATATTGACAAGGGCGAATGCAGGAAGACGAATGTTACAGATATTCACAAACGTCTAAGGTCTCCATCTTTTCTACTATAGATAATATCTGGCGGAAATGTAGAAAAATTGTCTTACTTTCTGCATTTTGATTCACGTATTATGGTATCATATTCCAGGGCAACGACCCATTGAAGAAGGAAGTGTTTCGCAGAAGCGTGTAGAATTTCTTTTAGAACGCTCTTTCAGTAGTTCGTCATACGGATAACAGCCCCTCAGTAAATCTTCTGCTTATGAAATACGAGAGCTATCCACTAAGTACATTACGTTTTGGAATTAAAAATAAATAAAGTATTGGAATTTCTTTTTATTATATACAGATGAAAGCCACACTTAAATACTACTTTTATACATAGTTGCCATTTAAATTAAGGCACTTATCGTAGCGTTGGATGAGCTTGGAAATTCCTTCGTCGTAAAATTCGGCAGCCTGCGCCTTCAACCACGTGGTTACCTCTTCTTGAAGCTGTGCGTCGTCATCAAAACGCTGCATAGCCAACCACTTCATTGCTGGGAATAATTGTAAGTCGCTCGGTGCCAGGTCGGGACTGTACGGCGGATGAGGAAACAACTCCCACTTAAAAGATTCGAGAACTTCACGAGTGGCATTTGCCGTGTAGGACCGGGCGTTGTCGTGAATCAGCAAGATCTTTGAGCCCAACTTCCCCTGCGCTGGGTTTGTATTGCTCTTCTGAGGTTGTGCAGAGTTTGGCAATACCTTTGAGAGTTTATTGTAGTGCCTCTTTCCAGGACATCCACAAAAATCACACCTTTTCTGTCCCAAAAGAGGTAACCACGTGGTTGAAGGTGCAGGCGGCCGAATTTTACGACGAAGGAATTTCCAAGCTCGTCCAACGCTACGATAAGTGCCTTAATTTAAATGGCAACTATGTATAAAAGTAGTATTTAAGTGTGGCTTTCATCTATATATTATAAAAAAAATTCCAATACTTTATTTATTTTTAATTCTAAAACGTAATGTACTTTGTGGATAGCCCTCGTATGTTGTCAAAAATCAACCAAATTTCGAAACAATTCATAAACGTAGAACATGATTTAGAAATAATATACACTGTGCATCACTCAGATTCAGTGTGTTACCGAGTGAGGTGCGTATCAGTGGTTATAGAGAAGAATCTAAGAGACGATGAAATCAACTTCAAAGAGGTATTGAAATTATACCTGCTTAGCAACTTCTCTTACTCCACAGAATACAGAATGTTAATGTAGTATGTGTGTGTGTGTGTGTGTGTGTGTGTGTGTGTGTGTGTATGTGTGTGTGTGAGAGAGAGAGAGAGAGAGAGAAAGTGAGGGAGAGAGAGGGAGGGAGGGAGAGAGAGAGAGAGAGAGAGAGACTGAACGTAATATATATAAGTCACTGTACACTGATGTGACAAATGTCATGGTATGGCGATACAGATGGCGGTAGTATCGCGTACATAAGGTATATTTGTACTAGGCGATTCATGTGAGAAGGTGTCGACGTGATTATGGCCGCATGACGGCAATTAACAGAATTTGAACTCGGAACGGTAATTGGAGCTAGATGCAAGAGACACTATATTGCGGGAATCGTTAGGGATTTCAGTATTCCGAGATCTATAGTGTCGAGACTGTAACAAGAATAACAAATTTCATGCCTTACCTCTCACCACGGACAATGCAGTGGCCGACGGCCTTCACTTAACGACCGAGGGGAAGTGGCGTTGGCGTAGAGATTTCAGTACTAACAGACAAGAAACACTGCGTCAAATGACCACAGAAATCAATGTGGGACGTACGACGAACGTATCCGTTAGCACAGTGCGGCAAAATTTAACGTTAAACGGCTACGGTAGCAGACGACCGACGCGAGTGGCTTTGCTAACAGCACGAAATCGCCTGCAGTACCGCTCCTAGGCTCGTGACCATATCGGTTGGACCCTAGACGACCGGTCCGCAGCTCGTGGTCGTGCGGTAGCGTTCTCGCTTCCCACGCTCGGGGTCCCGGGTTCGATTCCCGGCGGGGTCAGAGATTTTCTCTGCCTCGTGATGACTGGGTGTTGTGTGATGTCCTTAGGTTAGTTAGGTTTAAGTAGTTCTAAATTCTAGGGGTCTGATGACCATAGATGTTAAGTCCCATAGTGCTCAGAGCCAAATTAGCCTAGACGACCGGGAAACCGTGACGTGGTGAGATGAGTCCCGATTTCAGTTCCTAAGAGCTGACGGTACGATTCGAGTGGGGCACAGATCCCATGAAGCCATGGACCCAAGTTGTCAACAACACACTGTGCGAGCTAGTGGTGGCTCCATTATGACATTATCTGTGTTTACTTGGAATGGACTGGGCTGTCTGGTTATGTTCGGCTACTTGAAGACAATTTGCAGCCATTCGTGGACTTTACGTTCCCAAACAACGATGAAATTTTTATGGATGGTAATGCGACAAGTCACCGGGCCACAATTGTTCGCTATTGGTTTGAAGAACATTCTGGACAATTCGAATGATTTGCTCACCCAGATCGCCCGGCATGAATCCCATCGAACATCTATGGAACATAATCGAGGGGACAGTTCCCGCACAAATTCCTACACCAGCAACACTTTCGCAATTAAGGACGGTTCCATCGAGCGATAGACGTCAGGTCAGGCCTTAAATCTGTTTACCCGAAGCGTTATAACCCGTGTGTTGATAACCGTAGTTGCACTCTGTAGAATGTTGAATGAACTTCGCTTACAATGACCGATACGTACACGTTGAGAGTGACACACTTTTACAATAGTCTCCATCTACATCTCGTATATAGGTCTACTTACAGGTGTATAGTGATACTTGGATACAATAACCAGTCATTATCTACACCTACTTTATATCTATATACTCATTTATTATTTGCTTTACCCATCTTCAACAACTGTAAGTATGTTAGTTGAAACATCAGCAACGAGTTATACCAAAGACACTTTAATTCTTTGCTAGTTTATGATAAGTTGTAGGAACCTATTAATTTCCGTACTGAAACATTGTTATTCGGACTGCAATAATATGCTGCATATATCTGCTTATTTCTGACGCTTGCTAGCAGAGCGATAGTTCTAATCTTCTGACGAAAGGCACCAGGTGCCTGAAACTGGTAAACAAAAAACAAAAAAAATTTCTTTTCTGGAACTGGTTGCTGATTTTTTTCAATAAATAATTGATAAATGCCTTATATAAAGTGCGTCTTCGACTCCTGCTCGTTCGTCGATCTTTGTATCGTGTGAACTTAACGCATCTGCTCACAGAAGATTACTAAAATGAATGATAATTTCACTTTAAATAGGAATCGAACTTAATCACTGGAAAGAACACTGTTAAATTGAAGTGCAGCAGACGGCCATTGTTGACAGTGGATGCATCTTTGGTAGTGGCCAAATTGCCTTCTATAAAAATTCTATGGAATTTAGAAAAGATTAGATTTTTAATACCACAATGTTTTGCGGGGCCGGTGTTTGCGGGCGAACGGGAATCATTGCTCGGAACCTGTGGCCAGATCATTTAAGGTCCCGTGCTTGCATTCAAGCTCGCAAAATGGTTCGCGATGATCGGCAATCAATCTCAGGGACGCTGTAGGACATAGCAAATGAATAAATGGCAGAATACTAATTGTATTTGGAAATCTATAGTGATACTTAGATACAATAACTAGTCATTATCTATACCTACTTTAAAACTATTTAATCATTTGTTATTTGTTTATCAATAAATTTAGTGCTTTATCCATCTTCAGCAACTGTACTGGTTTCTCTTCAAATGATTTTATGCTGTTGACTCCGCTTCCGAATTCTTCTCTGTTTTGGATCAACCCTGGTGTAATACCAGTTTCTTGGGCATCTCTTTTGACCTCTTCTGTGATGGTACTAAAGGTCCTCTTGCTCATTCGGAATACGTCAATTGTTGCTACGTGTCCATAAAATTTCCGATTACATGACACTTACATCACATCACATTTGTCTACACAGGCTGACTGCCGCTATATTCTTGAATATTATTTATGAAATAATAATTACTTTTCACAAAATTAATTTACATAAGTTATTTAACTCTGAAGTTATTTGCAGTAAATAAATAAGCGCATATTTTTGTGCTTTCCGTAGTTTTTGCTACGTTAAATTTATATTAAATTACGTGGGTCTGTCCATGTAATTCTTCAAGCTACATTTTTTAGTGTGCATGATGTAGTATCATACATAGACACCACCCCACGGATGTAATGGCAAAGGAACTGCAAGGTTCCTCTTGGACATGGTGACAGCTCGACTCTGTTTCTTGCTGTATTACTTGTAATAAGTATTTGTGTGTTTGCAGAAATACAAGTTATGTAAATCTTCTGTTTGCTGTGTTAACTTGTTCCCTAACCATTTCTGCTCCTGTCCAGCTTTCCTACGATGACAGTTACCAGACAGGTACTGTTTCCGCTAATGTATGTGTTGTGTTCCATGCCCTTTCATTGCGCAATATATATATGTATATTGTGTCTTATGCTAGTGACTTTCAGTGTTGTCCTGTTTTCCCTAGGTTACAGAACCTAACAGGCCAGGACGATATGTTTTGGCGTTCTACTTTTCCCCCGCATGAGCAGTATGAGTCTTTTCTCAGTGTGAGTGTAAATATCTGAGATAAGAGTAGTGTCTAGTTAGAAAGTAAACCAAGCCACATCTGAGATTGCTGTAGATTTTCAACCGCTCCTGTATACTTTCAACCAATATGATGATACGCCATATCTGATATTGATAGCGACAGGTATATTCCTATAGTGCTACATAGTCCTCTTTAACAAAGGGTTGCGTTATCTTCTTTTGACTCCTCTAGTGTCGTACTGCACTACTGTGTGTGCCAGGACTTCAGGCTCTTATCTGCAGGGTTGGGTTGGTTTAGGCTTGGTTGGTTAAGTTGTGTTCGGTAACGTTGGTTAGAGTTACGTTTTGTTGTGTACGGGAAAACATTCAGTCGAAAAGTGTAGGACAGAAAGCATCAGGCAAAGGAATTTGCGCACAGTAATTAGGGGTCGTAGTTGCAGATTTTTGAGGCTATAGAAACATAACTGAAATCTGATGTATGGACGTTTACCCAAAACGAAATGTAATTTATATAAAATGCATATCTAAACAAAATATTTGCATTAATCAATCGCCAGGATGAGAACAAGAAAAACATAAAGCATTTACATACGTATCGTACTTAGTACCATACAGCATTCCTTCAAAAATGAAAACAGTCACATGTCCACGTTTCATGCTTCAATAGGTCCTAAAAGGTCAAAGTAAATGAAAAACGAGAATGCTCTTCTACACAGACTTTCCACGACTTCAGTAAAGAAAGTATGTCGTAGTAAATGTTCAAACTGACCACCGCTTTTACGCTGGCATAGCGCCGTAAATATTCAACTGCGACTCCTAGTTCCTACAATCAAATTCCTTCGTTTGATGCTGTCTTTCTGCCCTACAATTTCGGTCAAATTGTTTTCCGCACCCGTTGTATATACGTGTTGTTTCAAAATTGTACCTTCGAGAGGATGTAGAAGGCATACTGAGGAACAAAATCACGATAGGAACCCGAGTCCAGAAACGCTACAGAGCGTCGAATTTATAGGCCCCAGCGCCTGTAAGTATATGTATATACAAGGTGATTTGTTGATGATGCTAGAAACTTTCAGGTATGATGCAGAAGGATCAATGCATCAGTTTGATGTAAGGGGACCCTGGTTTAGAAACGAACGAGTCCAAATGTATAACTGAAAATCGTTCCGATACCTCTGGCAGTGTAATACATGAACCGGTACTGTTGGTAATGTTGTAGTGTTGGCAACTTTCAGAGGTGGGAGTATGGAACAAAACAAGGAAAAGAAGGTCTGGTAAACATGGGGTCTAAAATGCATATCTCAAGAGCTGTGAGCTCTTGTTCAGAAGAGGAGATTTGTTTCACAGTAGCGAAGATGAGCAAGTGCTCATGGCTCGTAAGATAAGCGTTTTTCAGCCCCAAGAGACTTTTTTTCTTAATTTGGTCCGTCCCATCACTTCTGTAAGTTGCTTACCCAACAGTCTTCGCAGCAACAGTTCCGGCATATGTATCCCTCTTCCAGAGTTATCAGAACGATTTTCAACTTTCGACTTTTTCGTTCCCGGACCAGGATCCCTTATGTCAAATTGATGCATTTATCCTTCTCCATCGTACCTGAAAGTTTGTAACATTATCGAGCAATCAACCTGTATACAGGGTGTTTCAGAAGTGATGGTCAATAACTCGTACATGGAAAGTACACGCCAAAAGTGGCTAAGAAGCTCCAATAAACATGGGTCCACAAAACGACCGTTGTCAAGACACAACAGATTTTCTGTTGCGATTCATCAGCGGCAAGGAACACGTGGCATCTCTAAATGTTAAAGCAGGTGTTCGAAATGTTGTCCATGTGTCTGAATGCAGCACTGAACTCGTCTCTCAAATGAGTTGCAAATTCTGTCAGGCAGTCTCGAGGAATTCTGTAAATGCTGGAAGGCTGCTTCAATTCGCAAGCGTAGTTCCTCAAGAGAGTTGACTTCGGTAGCGTAGACCAGGCTTTTGACGTGACCACACAAGTAGAAATCTATGGGATTTAAATCCGGAGACCTTGGAGACCATGGCACAGCCCCTCCTCTACCTAGCCATTGTTGACCATACGTCCGAGTTAGAAGGCGGGACACTCGTAAATGAAAATATGCTGGAGCACCATCATGTGTGAACCACATATTCAGGCATTGGTTCCGTGTGACATCATCGTGTACATCTGGAAGTATAGTCCACAGAAACCGCATTTACTACTGTCCAGTGAGTCTTTGCTAGGAAGCGTGGTCCAGTTATGCGGTCACCGAACAGTCCTGCCCAGACGTTCAACGAATAACGCTGCTGATGTCGTGATAAGTGTGTTGCATTAAGACTGACATCGGCTCAAATGTGACACTTATGGTACTTAAAAATATCGTCACTGATAAATTGAGGGTCAGCCATGAACGGAATACTGCTTACAAACGGAGGACTCGGGTACACTGTTGTTGCACCCACTGGCAGAAATTCCTTCTAGGAGGACATCTAATTGCTGGAGATGATGTGAATTGAGTACTTACCGATATACGAGGGTTGTCCAGAAAGTAAGTTCCGATCGCGAAATGGAAACCACTGGGAAAATCCGGTAAAGCTTTGCACAGGTCTGTTGGGCAGTGTCTCTAGTATGATTGTGGATCGTGTCGCGTCGCTCTTTTCAGTTTTGAGTGAACAGTGAGCACTTAAAGATGCGTAGGGAATAGCGTCTCCCGCCAAGTATGAGGGCCTGGTTAGATATTTCGCCTATGTCATGCAGCCCACATAACACAACTGTCGAGCAGTTCCTCGTTCATGCCAATTCTCAGCCGCACACTGCAGGGGCAATGAAGACGCTCCTGCAGCGATTCCGATGAGAAGTGTTTGATCACCCACAATACTGTCCGTAATTGGCTCTCCCTGAGTCTCATTTCTGCTCATAAGAACCGCTGGCTATGAAGACAAAATTTTTCCACAGACAACGAGCTGCAGACCAGTGCAGATAACTGGCCGAAAGCACATGCGGCTGCTTTCTATGACGAGGATATTCGAAAGTTGATACAGAACTACGACAAAACTCGAAGTTGGAGCGGCGATTATGTAGAGAAGTAGGTGGAAGGTGTACCTAACTGTTGTAAATAAAACGTTTCTGGTTTTCACTGTGGTTTCCATTCCGCGACCGATCGGAACTTACTTTCTGGACAACCCTCGTATAATCCGTATCACGGTATAACTATATATATATGGGTGTGGGTCCCTTATCACGGAATAATTATATATTTTTAGTTTTATAATTATATATTTTATGATTTTGGTTGGGGTGGCCTGAAATATTGTGGGCTAGCACGAGACTTCTGATTAACTTTTACCACGATAACACTCGTACGGACATCGGCTGCCCCGAAGTACGTACGATATAATATTTTTTAAACACAATGCGCTACTCACCGCCTTCTAATAAATAGTTTGCGTGAGCGCTGCTATTTAGAAAAGAAAATATGCGTATTCTTACGCAAACTGTAATTATTAATATGGGTCTCAGGGGCTACTGGTTATTTATGTACCAAACTACATAAAGATTAACCGAGATATTGCGGAGCCTATTCTTAACAATATTTTCAATCTTTCTTGTTCACTATTTGCAAGGCAAAACTGGAGAGAATCTCACCTGCCGTTAGGCGGCCAAACTCGAAACATACTGAACTCATTCAGTATTCTAAATATTAATAAACGAAAACTATTTGTACTCTGTTAACTTTGAGACTATTGTGAGATCAAGGTAGAGAAACCTCTCACATTTACATTTAATATTATAACATGAAATTTTAATTAAATAATACAGTCAGCGTAATGGCCGACAAAATCCCGCTAGGGGAGATGAGCTCCCTGCACTACGAAGTTCTGTAAAAATGTTGTTAATTATAATTAATGGTTGCGATTATGAGAGGTGATAACTAAGTCAATAATACACATTTTCTAATATCAATTATAAGTATATTTTACTAAATTACGACCAAACTTACATTAAATATTATCCAGCGATACAATGGCGGCCTACCTCTAGACGAAACAAAAACAAGAGAGCTTTCAATAAAGCAATCGTCCCTGATCATGTTCATTTTCATTATACAGATAAAAGGAATGTTCTTCTATTTTTATATCACATCGCTGTTTGCGATTTTTGGTGGTATTATTCAACTTTTTTAATCTTTCTTATACATCGCGCACATGTACGCAGTCTTGAAATAATTTATAATTCACACGTGACACAAGCAAAAACCTTGTTTTCCTTTTCTGCAAATGTCCATTTGTGTGACGTACCGTCACATTCGCCACACTCTGCTATGACTCGGGGCAGACTCTTGGGTAGCAATCCTCCTCGCTGAAGTACTCGGACGTTCGTGTTCAATGGGTAACACCCTTTCCTCAGGATGAGTGTTTTGGATGTGGGTCGGCCTTCTCGTACACGGTGTGCGAGACTCCCGGTTTGCCTAAGGCGCTGATGTAACCGGCTAAATGTACGCCTGTCTGGTTGCCTGCGGAGGGGAAAAGCTTCTTCATACAATCGTGGAGCCTCAATGGCACTGCCATTCGCTTTGCCATACATGAAGTATGTGTCAGCGTACTCTTCATTGGTGCAATTTCTTCTGTCAGTGCCGGCCGCGGTGGCCGAGCGGTGCTAGGCGCTTCAGTCCGGAACCGCGCTGCTGCTATGGTCGCAGGTTCGAATCCTGCCTCAGGCATGGATGTGTGTGATGTCCTTAGGTTAGTTAGGTTTAAGTAGTTCTAAGTTCTAGGGGACTTATGACCTCAGATGTTAAGTCCCGTAGTGCTCACAGCCATTTGAATCATCTTCTGTCCTTGGTGCCTTCACTTACGTAACTGATTGTGAGGCCGGTACGACACAGTACACGGTGGGGGAAGGGAAGTAGTTGTGCATACGTAAACAAACAGATAGTCGATCCCAAACCTTGAGATACCAACGTAAATAGCGCTGTATCCAGGGGTGTTGACAGTTGGCTTCCGACTCGAATTACTGCTTTCTAGCTACTATCTATTTGTGAATTATTGACCATCCCTTCTGCGACACCCTGCATATAGGTACATTTGCAGGCGTCTGCGCTCTGTAGTGTCGTTGGATGACGTTTCCGCAAACAGGTTGCAAGATCCCCTCGCTTCTAAACTGATACTGTTATTACTCAGCTTAGCCACGAGTCCGTAGAGGGTGGTATATGTGACGCACAGTATAACTGGTCAGCATTTCCACCCGGGATTTGTGAGTGTAAGTCGGACCTTCCTTGATCCGCCTTGGTGGGTCGTGTCGTCGGATTTCCTCCTACCTGTGCGCGGTGCAGCTCTCGTAAATGTCGTCCCGTGCAGATTCTTCATTGGAGCATTGGATGGCTCTGTCGGTGGAAGCTAATTCTCTGAAATTGCTGTAGATCAAATTTGGGGTGTCTATTTACTCGAAATTAACATTCAGAATGCCCTAATATCACTTTTATTGCTATTAGATCAATAATAAAACACTCATGTCACAAACTACTCGTAACCGAGAGCATGGCTACCATCGAACAAGACAGGAAGAGCTCTTAACGCCGACTGCCGACTTTGGCGCGCAGTCCGTATCTCTTACTACACTCCTGGAAATTGAAATAAGAACACCGTGAATTCATTGTCCCAGGAAGGGGAAACTTTATTGACACATTCCTGGGGTCAGATACATAACATGATCACACTGACAGAACCACAGGCACATAGACACAGGCAACAGAGCATGCACAATGTCGGCACTAGTACAGTGTATATCCACCTTTCGCAGCAATGTAGGCTGCTATTCTCCCATGGAGACGATCGTAGGGATGCTGGATGTAGTCCTGTGGAACGGCTTGCCATGCCATTTCCACCTGGCGCCTCAGTTGGACCAGCGTTCGTGCTGGACGTGCAGACCGCGTGAGACAACGCTTCATCCAGTCCCAAACATGCTCAATGGGGGACAGATCCGGAGATCTTGCTGGCCAGGGTAGTTGACCTACACCTTCTAGAGCACGTTGGGTGGCACGGGATACATGCGGACGTGCATTGTCCTGTTGGAACAGCAAGTTCCCTTGCCGGTCTAGGAATGGTAGAACGATGGGTTCGATGACGGTTTGGATGTACCGTGCACTATTCAGTGTCCCCTCGACGATCACCAGTGGTGTACGGCCAGTGTAGGAGATCGCTCCCCACACCATGATGCCGGGTGTTGGCCCTGTGTGCCTCGGTCGTATGCAGTCCTGATTGTGGCGCTCACCTGCACGGCGCCAAACACGCATACGACCATCATTGGCACCAAGGCAGAAGCGACTCTCATCGCTGAAGACGACACGTCTCCATTCGTCCCTCCATTCACGCCTGTCGCGACACCACTGGAGGCGGGCTGCACGATGTTGGGGCGTGAGCGGAAGACGGCCTAACGGTGTGCGGGACCGTAGCCCAGCTTCATGGAGACGGTTGCGAATGGTCCTCGCCGATACCCCAGGAGCAACAGTGTCCCTAATTTGCTAGGAAGTGGCGGTGCGGTCCCCTACGGCACTGCGTAGGATCCTACGGTCTTGGCGTGCATCCGTGCGTCGCTGCGGTCCGGTCCCAGGTCGACGGGCACGTGCACCTTCCGCCGACCACTGGCGACAACATCGATGTACTGTGGAGAGCTCACGCCCCACGTGTTGAGCAATTCGGCGGTACGTCCACCCGGCCTCCCGCATGCCCACTATACGCCCTCGCTCAAAGTCCGTCAACTGCACATACGGTTCACGTCCACGCTGTCGCGGCATGCTACCAGTGTTAAAGACTGCGATGGAGCTCCGTATGCCACGGCAAACTGGCTGACACTGACGGCGGCGGTGCACAAATGCTGCACAGCTAGCGCCATTCGACGGCCAACACCGCGGTTCCTGGTGTGTCCGCTGTGCCGTGCGTGTGATCATTGCTTGTACAGCCCTCTCGCAGTGTCCGGAGCAAGTATGGTGGGTCTGACACACCGGTGTCAATGTGTTCTTTTTTCCATTTCCAGGAGTGTAGTTTCGTCACAGTTCGTGGATTTCCGATCAAGTTAGTACCTGTATTGTGTTGTATATTAACGGGGGACCTAGAAACGACGGAGAGGCTGCGTCCCCGCCGCAGCTTCAGTGGTCCACAACCCCACGACGACTACCGCAGTCCACTTCACCCCTCTGCCACCCCACACCGAACCCAGGGTTATTGTGTGGTTCGGCCCCCGGTGGACCCCCAAGGGAACGTCTCACACCAGACGAGTGTAACCCCTATGTTTGCGTGGTAGAGTAATGGTGGTGTACGCGTACGTGGAGAACTTGTTTGCGCAGCAATCGCCGACATAGTGTAACTGAGGCGGAATAAGAGGAACCAGCACGCATTCGCTGAGGCAGATGGAAAACCGCCTAAAAACCATCCACAGACTGGCCGGTTCACCGGACCTCGACACTGATTCGCCGGGCCGATTTGTGGCGGGGACCAGGCGCTCCTTCCCGCCCGGAAAGCCGTGCGTTAGACCGCACGGCCAACCGGGCGGGCTAAGTTCGTACTTACTAAGATATGCATTTGTTAATGAACGGGTGTGAATTTTAGCGAGGCAAAATTATGATAAATAGTTTTAAACATCCAGTGGCTTCTAGTATTCATGTTGTCATAAGTATTATTAAATATAAATAAACGAAATCGGTGACTTTGGCGGCAAAATGGCGGTACTTCCCGTCATGTATGTTTCCCAGGTTGACGCTTGTTGCTACGGTCCAGCGCCGAGCCCTACCCCACTACGCGCGACATATGGTCGCTTCGTCACTTAGCCAACCAGCGTGGGAAATGCTCTCCGACTTATGGCCGGCTACGGACTACAGCACTTCCTAACTATCGTGAATACATCAATAAGAGACAATAATTTACTAAAACTGGTAAAAATGTCTTCCTCGCGTAAGAGGCACCCTACAAGTTTCCTGTCATTTTGTTCCTCAGGTCACCTTCTATATCCACTAGAAATTTGTTGGTGTAATTTTGAAACACCTTAAATACAGGGTCGTCAAAAAAATGTATACACACTTTGAACTGTCGTAGACAACGTATTTCCCGTTCTACAAGGTTAAATATCCGTGAGAAAGTAATGTTATGTTTCTTCAACAGGTGGCAGCAGTGGCAAGGAAGTAACTGCAACATGGTGGACGTGCGTTTGAGCTTTGAAGCACGGAAGCGGATAATTAAGTGGTACTGGAAGTTTGAGAATGTAGCTGCGGTTCGAAGACAGTGGAGAAGTGAGTATGGTACAGAACCACCTTCAAGGTTAACAACTACACGTCTAAGAGACAAATTCGAAATTCATGGAACAGTGTGTGATGTGCATAAACGTCGTTCAGGGCGACCTCATACAGCTACAAGTGATGATTCCACAACTGCAGTCTTGGAACTGTTTCAGCGTTCGCTTCAAAAATCTTCAAGGCAAGCGGCACGTGAGAGTAATGTAAGTGCTAGTAGTGTTCTACGCATTCTGAAGAAAGGCAAGTTTCGTGTGTACATTCCAAGGGTGGTGCAACAGCTAAGTGACTACGATCCAGATCGAAGGTTAGAATTTTGTGAATGGGTTCAGGAGATGGTGAGACGTGAACCGAGATTTATGAGTAGCATAATTTGGTCGGATGAAGCCCAATTCAGACTCAATGGAACTGTCAATAGGCACAATTGTGTGTACTGGGCTGCAGATAATCCTCACATTACAGTTGAAAAGACTGTGAATTTGCCTGGTGTAAATGTGTGATGTGGTTTGTCTGCAAGGGGCTCATTGGCACTTTCCGCTTTGAAGGTATAGTTACTGGAGAAACGAACCTAACAATGCTTGCTGACTCCATATCCCCCGCCATTCGTGCATTATACGGTAATGATGAGTTTTATTTCCAACAAAATGGCGCTCCGCAGCACTATTATAGGGACGTACGAGCATACCTGTATCACAATGTGCCAGGCCAGTGGATAGAATGCAGGGGACCAATCGAGTCTCCTGCACGCTCTCCAGACCTCACGGCGCTGGATATCTTCTTATGGGGCACAGTAAAAGATGAGATGTACAAACGTAAACCACGTAACCGGGACACACTTTGGAATGAGATTCAGGCGGTGTGCGCAGAAATCTCATTGGACACTTGGTACGATGTACGGAATCAGTGGTGACTCGTACTCAGAGATGTTTTGATGCTGAAGGCCACCAGTCTGAACATTAATCACATTTGCAAAGTACATTTATTTTTCCAATTGGATTTTAAGCTTTCCATTTCCAGAAATTTAACAATGTAGAACGGGAAATAAATTTTCTATGACACTTCAAAGTGTCATTTTTTGACGCACCCTGTATTGAATGACTTCAATGTTTTCGTCGTGATGGTTAAAAATGTATCACTACTAGTCGTATTTGTAAAACTTGTTTCAGAGCTTAGCGGGAGATCGCAACTATGATGCGTCGAACGTGCAAATAACGGGATGTGTTCAGTGATTAGCAATCGAGAAGGTGAGGCGAAGCCACCCCCGTGCGAGGTTGGCAGAAGGTAGGCTTGGCGACGCAAATGCTAACAGTTTGCTCTGCACGAAACTTGCAAACATACACGAAGCTGAAGACGCGGCAGGGGGCAAACCTGTGGAGAGGAGGGAGAACGCGAGGCCAATCGGCGGCTCTCCGCACAGTAGTCGGGCGCGTCGCGGCGTTCACAATAAAAGTTTCAACAGGGGAGGAGGGGCGAGGAGCGTGTCGCTGAATAGCGGGGGCGGCCCGGCTCACGGCCAGAGTAAATATCCATTTTTCAAATTTTTTATCAACGCCGCACAGATGGATACTGAGTCATATAGCAAGAGATACTCGGCGGCGTTTTATGGAGAGTGCATTCGAAAGCAGTGGATGGCAATCGAGGGTTGGGGGGCTGGGCGTTAGGGGTGGTGGTACGGGGAGAAGAAGTTGCCGAGGCAGTTTAGAAGTGACGTAGAAGGGTGGCGGGCGAGGGTGTAACCGAACCCCGCGGCGCCCAGGGTGTATTCGACAGGCCGACACACTTTAAGCGTGTCAGTGCCAGCCTTACTTCGGCCACGGGTCGCTGTAATGGTTTTATATATATTACGTGACCCTTCTCTCGCACGTACGTGTCCGTGAGTGTGAACGAGAGAGAGAGTGGGGGTGTGCGATGTCTCGATAATGCGGCCACAAAAGTGATAAATATTCAGACATCTGAGAGCGGGCGCGGAGTAGTAATTTTACGTGACGCGGTCGCATTAAAAAGAGGCGATTTCAATACATTTTGGGCGCACTCACGCGCGCTGCGCGGGCTGCGAGAAATATGGCGGTGATAAGGCGTGCAGATAGCGGGCGCGCGCGTTTTTGTGAGGGGGCGGAGAGGGTTGGGGGCGGAGGCGAGGTGCGGGGGCGGCGCGAGTGATGACCCCGACCCCTTATCGGCGCGCGCGCCATTGTCCGGTTTTAAGAGCACATTCTGCGCGCCGGCGCCGCCGCCCGGGAAGGCGCCGCCGACGATCGTAAACACCGTCCGCTGCCCCCGGCTCTTAATATGTTACAAGACGGCGAGGGAGGCAGGCCGCCGAGAGGTGACTCCGCGCACCTATGGGGCACCTGGTTCATTTTCAAAACAGGCCTGCTCTGTTATGGCCCATGTACGACGCAGTACTGGGTGCATCAGAAAGAATCAAAGGATTAAAAAAAGTATAACTATTATGTTATTTGAGATACAATACTGGCCATTAAAATTGCTACACCACGAAGATGACGTGCTACAGACGCGAAATTTAACCGACAGCAAGAAGATGCTGTGATATGCAAGTGATTAGATTTTCAGCGCATACACACAAGGTTGGTGCCGGTGGCGACACCTACAGCGTGCTGACATGAGGAAAGTTTCCAACCGATTTCTCATACACAAACAGCAGTTGACCGGCGTTGCCTGATGAAACGTTGTTATGATGCCTCGTGTAAGGAGGAGAAATGCGTACCACCACGTTTCCGACTTTGATAGAGGTCGGATTGTAGCCTATCGCAATTGCGGTTTATCGTATCGCGACATTGCTGCTCGCGCTGGTCGAGATCCAATGGCTGTTGGCAGAATATGGAATCGGTGGGTTCAGGAGAGTAATACCGAACGCCGTGCTGGATCCCAACGGCCCCGTATCACTAGCAGTCGAGGTGACAGGCATCTTATCCGCATGGTTGTGACGGATCGTGCAGCCACGTCTCGATCCCTGAGTCAACAGATGGGGAAGTATGCAAGACAACAACCATCTGCACGAACAGTTCGACGGCGTTTGCAGCAGCATGGACTACCAGCTCGGAGACCATGGCTGCGGTTACCCTTGACGCTGCATCACAGTCAGGAGCGCCTGCGATGGTGTACTCACTACAACCTGGGTGCACGAATGGCAAAAAGTAATTTTTTCGGATGAATCCAGGTTCTGTTTACAGCATCATGATGGTCGCATCCGTGTTTGGTGACATCGCGGTGAACGCACATTGGAAGCGTGTATTCGTCATCGTTATACTGCCGTATCACCCGGCGTGATGGTATGGGGTGCCATTGGTTACACGTATCGGTCACATCTTGTTCCCATTGACGGCACTTTGAACAATGGACGTTACATTTAAGATGTGTTACGACCCGTGGCTCTACCCTCCATTCGATCCCTGCGAAACCCTACATTTCAGCAGGATAATGCACACCCTCATGTTGCAGGTCCTGTACGGGCCTTTCTGGACACAGAAAATGTTCGACTGCTGCCCTGGCCAGCACATTCTCCAGATCTCTCACCAATTGAAAACGCATGGTCAATGGTGGCCGAGCAACTGGCTCGTCACAATACGCCAGTCACTACTCTTGATGAACTATGGTATCGTGTTGAAGCTGCGTGGGCAACTGCACCTGTACACGCCATCCAAGCTCTGTTTGACTCAATGCCAGGCGTATCAAGGCCGTTATTACGGCCATAGGTGGTTGTTCTGGGTACTGATTTCTCACTATCTATGCACCCGAATTGCGTGAAAATGTAATCACTTGTCAGTTCTAGTATAATATATTTGTCCAATGAATACCCGTTTATCATCTGCATTTCTTCTTGGTGTAGCAATTTTAATGGCCAGTAGTGTACGTGCGTTAACAATATACACTTGGAAAGAGCAGACTCTCGATTTTTACACGGTTCCCGCTAGGTAGTGGCACTGTGCGTCCACTTGAGTTCTCGTGAAAATAGTGTCGGGACAACAGAAAGTGTTTTGTGTTCGAAGTTTTGCGCAGTGCGGGTTAGTAATAACTGTTCAGTGTGACTTTCGTACGTGGTGTGGACCCACCTACAGCACAGATCATTAGACGATGGCATGAACAGTTCCTAGAACCAGGTCGTTAGTGTAATGGTAAGTCGCCGGGACGGCCCCGAGTGTCAGACATAGACGTCTGATGCAGAAATCCGTTCGCCGTGCAAATCGACAGCTCAACATGCTGACGCGCCCCTGATGTCCGTTTGCCGTGTGTTGCGTCGACGTTTGCACACGAAACCATACAAAATTCAGCTACTGCAAGCTCTTCGTGAAGGTGACAAACAACAATGTGTGAAGTTATGTTATTTCGTTCTTGGCAGACGGAGGATGTCAAATTTCTTCCATGATTGGTGTTTACCGACGAGCAACATTCCATTTAAATGGAAAGGTGAACCGTCATAATGTGAGAATATGGGGTACGGTCCAACCACATGAAATTGTACAACATGAGAGAGACTCTCCAAAATTTAATGTGTTTTGTGTAGTTTTATGGGAAAAGGTATACTGTCTATTTTTCTTTGACGAGAACGTATCTCGATACGCTTGAGAACTTCCTTTTCCTACACCTGGAGACTGACTCGAACGAATTGATTTACCAATAGGATGGGACACCGCCACACTGGCATCCGGAAGTGCGGGAATTTGTAAATAAAAAGGATTAGTGTACGCTTGATCGGTCACACTGAACCAAATGATTCAGCCTTACATTACTGGTCTCCATGGTCACCGTACCTGACTGTGTGATTACTCGTATATCTTGTGGGGATTTATAGAAGACGCCGTTTATGTCCCTCCGTTACGAGCAACAATGAATGAACTGAGACATTGCATAACAGCAGCTGTGGAAGCTGTAACTCAAGACATGATAGGTGTTGAGTGGGAACGATTTGATACCGCATTGACATATGCCGTTCATATCAAGGGGGCATATTGAGCAGCCATGAATAGGCATGAAAAAAACTTTTTGGATTCCCGATTTATCAAAGAACAAAACTCATTGTATATGTCTATTAGTTTCAGATATATAGACGTGCCAAATCATCTACATCTACATCTACATGGATGCTCTGCAAATCGCATTTAAGTGCCTGACAGAGGGTTCATCTTACCACCGTCACAATTCCCTATTATTCCAATCTCGTATGGCACGCGGAAAGAATGAACATCTATATCTTTCCGTACGAGCTCTGACTTCCCTTATTTTATCGTGGTGATCGTTCCTCCCTATGTAGGCAGATGTCAACAAAATATTTTCGCTTTCGGAGGAGACAGTTGGTGATTGGAATTTCGTGAGAAGATTCCGTCGCAACGAAAAACACCTTTCTTTTAATGATGTCCAGACCCCAAATCCTGTACCATTTCTGTGACACTCTCTCCCATATTTCGCGGTAACACAGAACATGCTGCCTTTCTTTGAACTTTCTCGATGTACTGCGTCACTCCTATCTGGTAAGGATCCCACACCGCGCAGCAGTATTCTAAAAGAGGACGCACAAGGGCAGTGTAGGCAGTCTCCTTAGTAGGTCTGTTACATTTTCTAAGTGTCCTGCCAATAAAACGCAGTCTTTGGTTAGCATTCCCCACAACATTTTCTGTGTGTTCCTTCCAGTTTAAGTTGCTCGAAATTGTAATACCTAGGTATTTAGTTGAATTTAAGGTTTTAGATTAGACTGATTTGTCGTGTAACCGAAGTTTAACGAGTTCCTTTTAGCAATCGGATGATTCTTTCTGATACATCTGTATATGAGATTTGTTTGCAGTTGTAGCGACTAGGTGAAAACAGCCTGGATGGAACCAATAAATGCACGTTTGATTATTTTTGTATAGCTTATTCAATGTCTTCTTAAATCTGTCCGGATAGCTGAACGCGTTAAAACGCTGCTTCCAGGATATGGGGAAGTGAGCCCATCGTGGATCCAATCCGCCTCGAGGATTATCAAGAAGGGCTGGTGAGAGCCCAGCCCGGACGTGGATTTTAAAGGTTTCCCGCATCAGACTAGGTAAATACCGGCCTGTTTGGCAGATCCCGCCTCAGATATACATTACGCAAACGTTAGGAAAACGTTCTCACTCTTGAAATTTACTCGAAACACATGGGATACAACATTCTGGTGGGATGGCAGGAGGGGGGGGGGGGGGGAGAGAATGGGACATTACCTCATACAATAATGATTAGAACAAATTCGAAAATGCAAAAAGAGGAGAAGAAATGGGTTCCATGTCTTCTTACCGATAAGGCCACGACAGCACTTCTTACCACAGTCAGTTGCTCTTGAAGCAGAGAGTGAAATTTAACGACGAAAGCTTTCTCAAATATCCCACCGAAAGATCACTGAACAAAACGTTCCGAACAAGCTCCGTCGGATAATTATACGTGGACACTACAGTAGATATTATCGGGGGCATAATGATCTGTAGCAGCTACTTTTAAAAGACTCTTTGATCAGACGTCTGGGTTGGAAACCGGACGCCACAAGCAGTCATTACACAGTCTCAAACTGATTTCTAGTAACACCTGCCTATTGTCTCAGCAAGCCAAAAATGAGAAAGGCACACCAAAGAATACCAAACTACCCGCATTCACTCCAACAAGGGGAATTTATGGTCTTCTAATGTACTTCACAAAGTTTCCTCCTTCGTTAAGCCACACATTTAGGCTCTTCCTACGCAGCTCTCGTACACCCACAAAGTTACAACAACAACAACAACAACAACAATGACTGTTACTACGCCCGCGAACGGGAACGCACTTGCGAAATCTTTAGAAATTTTCCACACTGGGATAACAACTTTATTGATCTCAGAGGACCACTGACCACCGACTTCCACACACACTTCTCTGCAACATTACCTCCGCCCCTGAGAGCATGATTATTCTGTCCTGCACTCCACGAAGGCTGTCGACTGGCCACTCATTTCGCGAGCTCCAACCCCTTCTACGAGATTAGTTCACCATTCAGGCCTTTCGACCAGTTCGGTTCAGGAACAGAATTTGCACATGTGAGGTGGCCGCTTGCAACACCCACAAACAGTGCTGAGCTAAGTGTCTCTTCCAGGAAGGACTTTTCAAGATTTATTCCCAATAGCTTAGTTTTTTCTGGGTTCCTTTTGATGGATTCTGGAAAAATATACGAACACATAGGACAATACTGACCCTACGACTTATCTTAGAAGATTAGTTAGAGAAAGGCAAACCTCCATTATGGCATTTTTAGACTTAGAGAAAGCTTATGGCAACGTTGAGTGAATATTGTTATTGTGTGTCGCCTACTCCAGGAGCTTTGTTTCGACTTAGGTGTTTCAGTGCTCTGTCAAATTCTTCTCGCAGTATCATAACTCTTATCTCATCTTCATCTGCTTTCTCTTCCCGTTCTATAATATTGCCTTCAAGTTCATTTCCCTTGTATTTCTCCGCTATACATTCCGTCCACCGTTTAACTTCCCCTCTTTCCTTAGTACTGGTTTCCCATCTGAGCTCTTGCTAGACATATACTTTCTTCTGTTTTCTTCAAAGATGTCTATAATTTTCCTGTAAGTGGAATTTATCTTTCTTGTAGTTATGAAAGCTTCTTTACGCAAACGTATGTCCTGTAGTCATTACTGTATAGCCGTTTTGCGCTTTCTGTCAATCCCATTTTTAGACGTTTGTATTCCCTTTCTCCTGCTTCATTTTCTGCATTTTTATATTTGCGCCTTTCATCAATTAAATGTATTATCTTCTGTGATATACAAGGATTTCTGCTAGGCCTCGTCTTTCCGTTTATTTGATCTACTGCCTTCACTATTTCATCTCTCAAGGCTACTCGTTCTTCTACTGTATTCCTTTCCCCTGTTGGCGTCAATCGTAGTGTGATGCTCTCTTTGAAACACTCAAGAACCTCTGGTTCTATTAAGTTATCCAAGTCCAATCTCCTTAATTTTCAGGAATATACTCTTTTAAATTCTGAGGGTAGTGGGAATAAAGTGAAGGAAACGAAACTTTATATGCGCTTTGTGCTGAAACAAGACTTCAGTTATAAGGGTCGAAGGATACGAAAGGGAAGCAGTAATTGAAAAGGATGTCAGATAAGGTTGTAGCCCCGATGTTATTCAGTCTGTAAATTGAGCAAGTAGTAAAAGAAAAAAATTTGGAAAAGGTATCAAAGTCCTGGGAGAAGAAATGAAAACACTGAATTTTGACCATGACATTGTAGTTTCGTTAGAGACAGGAAAGGGCTTGAAAAAGCGGTTGAATTGAATGTATGGTGTCTTGAAAAGAGGAAAGGAATGTGTAGTGTCTTGAGAAGAGGTTATAAGATTTGTATTATCAAAGATAAAATATTGATAATGGAATTAAATTAGGCTATACTGACGGAATCAGATTAGGAAATGAAACACTTTCTTATGTTGGCAGCAAAATAACTGTTCATGGCCGAAATAGAAAGGATATAGAATGTACACTGGCTGCAGCAAGAAAAGCTCGTACTTCTGCAAAAGATGAATTCGTTAAAATCGAATTTAAATTTCAGCGTTATTAACTCTATTCTGACGGTATTTATCTGGAGCCTAACCCTGTGCGGAAGTGAAACGTGGACCATAGGCAGTTCAGACAAGATCAGAACAGAGGCTTTTGAGATGTGGCGCTATACCGGTAGAAGCGGTAAAAACTGCAATATATCCAACAGTAATTGAGCACGTGGTTTGCTAGTGCTACTGTGAGATGAAGGAATTGGCAGAAGAGAGAAATTCGTGGTGGGGCACTACGAAGCTGTCAGAAGAATAATGACTCCCCAAAAATAATGTTATTAGAGTGATACCTACCTGAGATGTAGAACGATTAATTAAGAAATATTGCACAGTCTTTCTCGTACACCGAACTGATAGAGGTGTCACAGTGTTATGATACTGGACTCACGGTGGGGAGGACATGAAGTCAAACCCCGTCCACCATCTACACATAAGTTTTCGGTGAACTCCCAAAATCGATTACGGTAAATGCTGGGAACAGAATACCACTTATTTACTTCATCTGCCCGCAGTGCGTGCTTGTGCTCTGTGACCTAGGTCACCGTTGTTGAGAAGAAGCTAAACTCTGATCTTTCTCACTTCATTTTGGAGCACTGTTTCCCTAAATTTATCCGCGAAGATTTCGAGGGAACAACACCACCCTTCTTCCGAAGATCCCATTTAAGTTCCTCGAGCATCTCGTAATGTACAAGATATGGCATCTTCAGGTTAGTATTTTGCTGTCTCCTTGAATATCACGTCAGAGACGTCACTTGAAAATCGTTGGCCAAAGAGCGTCGAATGAATATGTAAATCAATCGAATAACAGTACTTTTGACCTAAATAACAATGAAATGTATTTTATTTATTAACATGCCAAGAAACTTTCTGGTACTGTAGTTAATAAGGTAGGATTATAAGCACAGATAAAAACAGAGAAGACGGTGACTATAACAACACAGCTGACCTGATCATTAAGGGTATGATACGATGCTAACACTCGGTTAAAGTATCGTACATCGACAAATATTTTTAATGCGTTTGTTCCTCTTTTTTGTTCTTTTTGTGGTACCACGGTAATATGAATAGCCTTAATGGAACAAACAAATACTAAACACTAAACTCTAAGATTAAGGAATATCCTTTGAGTGTAGAGAATTACTGTAAAAATTGGAAGAGAGAAGACAAGATTAAGATTTGATATTGTGTCGGCAACGAAGTCATCAGAGATGGAACACAATATCGGACTGGGTAAGGAAATCGGATGTGTCTTCTTCGAAGGAACCACGCCGGCATTCGCTGTACACGACTTAGGTAAATCGCGGAAAACCTCAGTATGAGTGGCCAAACCACCTTCCAATGTTGGAAACATAAAAGAAAATTCTAAGAATGTGGCTCGATCTGTCGTGTCTTGCTTCCATTATCAAGCGTAGCATCAGAATTGCCCAGGTTCTGCTTCAATCTTTCTTAAACCTGTTTCATCTAAACAGATTACGTTTAATTTTCTATTCTTCTATGTATCCAGTAACATGAGCGATAGCTTTAGCTTTTATATGCGCGTACTATCTTCGAATTTGTGGATGAATTTGTCCCTCCACATACATTGTAGGAAAAGACAGCTTGCTATTTACACGTTATGTTGCAGACAGGCAAATATAAAGGCACTTGCATAAGGCTTTCGGTCATAGTCTTCATTAGCAAATCAGAAGCACACACCATTCATAAACACAAACAAGCACACCTCGTGCACACATGACCACCAACTCCAGCATCTCGGGCCGGAATTGTGCCTGTCTGCAACTTAACGTGTCTTCTTTTCGGTAAGTTGGTTCAAATGGCTCTGAGCATTATGGGACTTAACGTCTGAGGTCATCAGTCCCCTAGAACTTAGAACTACTTAAACCTAACTAACCTAAGTACATCACACACATCCGTGCCCGAGGCAGGATTCGAAACTGTGACCGCAGCGGTCGTGCGGTTCCAGACTGCAGCGTCTAGAACCGCTCGACCATTTCTGCCGGCTACGGTAAGTAGCAGTCTGTTTTTTCCTACATTGTTGATATTCCTGCCTGGAGTTTCCATTGTTGATTTGGTCATTCACATGATGTTGAAAACTATATGCTGGATGACAGAAGACTATCATCCAGCTTGTACTTCTCATTTTTTATGTGAATAGGAAGGGCAATGGTGGTGAGCGGCACTAAATGTCACTGATGAAGGGTCAGTTGCTACCAGTCACTGACGTAGCGTCACCGTAGACACCGAAAGCTCAGCATACGATGCTACTGAATGCTAGAACACCTGTACGGCCACACTGAAGAGAAGCAGCGACCTGTGGATGGGCACTTCCTGGGAACCGACTGGTGGAACTACGGAGAAATCAAGAGGCACCACTACTGCTTGTAGTTGACACTAGGAGAGATGACAATCATTACAAGACAAAAAGATGGGTTAGTAAATTCTGCAGGAGGACAGCGGAGTCAGTAATGGAGCCGATCGGTTGACATGACCAAGGAGCAGAGAATTCATAGAGACGCAAGACACGACATTTGATCGTCATGGAGACTGAAGTACAGATGACCCGCATTGGAAGACGTCTTGTCGAGGAGAAAGACAATGTAGCGACTTAACAATGGACACAATCGACAAAACCCAGTGAAGATATTAAACTCAGTACAGAGGGCTTATCACTTATTATTGATACTATAAACCAAATCCTGCATTAATCCCATTTCAGTGACCAGTTACCGACTGAATTCAAGTAACAGCAGTTGTAGTATCGGCAGCAACAACGGCTCGGCGGCGGTAGTATATTCTTTTGTTTTCTTATGTGAGACACACAAGCAAAACAAAGTTCCCACGTAGACATAAAACGGTATCAACTTTAATTTGACAAACATAAAAGCCTTGCTTCACATGAAATATAATGAGGTTACTGATTGAATAGAGATCTTATGAAATTACACTGACAGGAAAAAAATCGCAACACCAAGAAGGAGTTGTGCGACATAACGAAAGTTGACAGGCGTGTTCCTACATCTTAAAGATGATGTCTATTCAGATTTCGCGCCAGTCGTATAACAGTGGCGCTAGTAGCGGCAGTATGAGAATCCAAATACACGCCGTAATGGTCATGAGCCTTAGTTACTTTAGAGACTGGACATAGTGAGTTGATGTTAGTCATCATCAACGCCTCACTGAGTTTCAACGAGGTCGTGTAATAGGGCTACAATCTGGATGTTCCTTCTGCGATACTGCAGAAAGACTTGGCAGGAATGTAGTATAAGCTCCCGTCTCCTTGGAGATTATATGGGTTAATTAATGATCATTATGTTACATTCCTCTTGTTTTATTTGACCGTGTATATCGAGACTTCGTTCATTGTTAAGTGCAATGGTGTGGTACTAACTGATGGAGACGCATTAAGAACTGGTAAAATTTAATTTATTTCCTTTATCACACTGCACAAACGTAAACACACTATTATTCAAACTGTGTGCCACTACTATTAAACATAGAGATAAATCCTTCGCTACGCAACAGCCTTTGGCTCACGCAGCCTACACCTTCCACAGCTTCTCAACAACTGCCACTGCTTGCGACTCTCTGCGCCACTGGGCATTGTCGCCCTCCAAAGAACAACCACTTACAGATAGTTCACACTAGAGATGGGCAAACAAACGCTTAACTGTTTCGAAACAAATGAAGCAGTACAATGTAATGTTTCCATACGCTGTTTCGACACAGTGAAACAGTTTGTGTTTTGTAATCTGATAAACCTACACATTTTATCATCTTGAATGTCTACTGTATAAGTATGTCCATATAAACACAAATGAGGTGCGAGAGCGATAATCATTTCGCAGAAAGTATGAACTTACACTTGGGCGTCTCGGCAGTTTCGTATTTCCTGCAGCAAATGCGCTGCTTTCGTGTTGTGTGACTTTCATACTTTTCAATTGGCTGAGGACAGCCGTAGCTGAAGACAGAAGAACCACCACGAACAGAACTGGAGATAGGAACAAACTGCAGAAACAACGGATATGCTACTGGGATTCCCACATTCCGTTAGTATGGGTAATATACCAATCCCGCTAATTTCCATGCACACAAAGGGAATCATTGTGGATAATAGGCACAGTGACTATAGACTCACAAAAAACGCCAAATAATTCGAATAAATAACACAATATAACAGAAAAAATTTTGTCTTTCAAGGTGTTTCGAACCGTTACTATAAAGTCACCATGCTTCCCGTTCACAATTACAATATCAGTGATATGTCAAACAGATTGCTTGCAATTATACCTAGATCAAATTTATGTATATGTCTAATAACTGTCACTGTACACCTTTTTTTATTCAAAATGTTGTAGGCTTACTTGCGTTTCTTAATAGGATTACTGTACATGAAAAGAGAAGTGTGTGTTATAAAAAAAAGTGTAATTTAATCGAATGATTTTTACATATTTATTATTTTGAATCTGAATAGTATACGTTGTTTTATTGTTCGGTTAGTGTTTATAAAGCAGATGTTACGCCATTTCGCAATAGGACAGTCAGCTAGAAACGAAGCTTTATTTTCAGCTATCTTAAGCTTCATGCTATTGCTTGTCAAAAAGATTTCGACACTTTTGAAAGTGTTTCATGAAGTGTTATGTTGTGTTTCAGTATCTGTGCCGAGCCCGAATCTCGTACGACACAGAGCGGAATGAAACATCACTGTTTCGATACAATTAGTCCGTTCCAAGCGCAGGTGGACTGAAACAGCCTGATATTGAAACAAAGATACAGTTTCTGTGTCTGGCTCGAGATCGAATCTGGTGCGGTTATCCGAGACAGGAGCGGAATGAAACACCACTGTTTCGAAACAGTGACCACAGCCGTTCCGAAACACTGAAACAGTTCCACGTATCGATACACTGTATCGAAACATAGAAACAGTGGCCAAGTCTACTACACACCAGTACCGTCACTGTAACCACTGTACGTGATTACTGGTAGCGGGGGTCACGAGAATGTACGGTCGCAAGAAAACGACAAGGTAATCGGTATGTGGTCCTGACGCATCATACTGCATATGCGGCAGCAATTTGAGCAGAACTTGGCACCAGAGTGACACAAGGAACTGTTACGAATCGGTTACTTCGACTGCTCCGAGCCAGACGACCTGTAGCGTGCGTTCCACTGACCACAAACCCCACCATTTGCGACATCAGTGGTGTCACGCAAAAGCTCATTGAAGGACAGGCTGGAGGTCTGTTGTGTTTCCTGATGAAATATGGTTCTGCTTCGTGCCAATGATGGCCGTGTGTTGATCAGAGGGAGGCCAACTGAGGGCCTGCAAAGTTCTGTCTGGGGCTCGACACAGGACCTACACCTGGAGTGGTCTGGGATGCGATTTCCTTCAAATGGTTCAAATGGCTCTAAGCACTATGGGAGGTCATCGGTCCCCTAGAACTTAGAACTACTTAAACCTAATTAACCTAAGGACATCACACACAGCCATGCCTGAGGCAGGATTCGAACCTGCGACCATAGCGGCAGTGCGGTTCCGGACTGAAGCGCCTAGAACCGCTAGGTCACAGCGGCCGGCTGTGATTTCGTATGACACTAGGAGCACCCTCGTAGGTGTCCCACGACCCTGATTTGAAATCTGCACGTCAGTCTGGTGATTCGATTTGTTGTCTTGCCATTCATGAACAGTGTTCCCCAGTAGGATAACGCTTGCGTTGTAACCCAACATACTCTACAGTGGGGTAACTTGTTGCCTTGTTCTTTTCGATCACCAGATCTGTCTGCAATCGAGTGCCTATGGAACACCATCCTACGAAAACTCCAGCGCGATTAGCGAGGTGGCGCAGGGGTTAGCACACTGGAGGACGACGGTTCAAATCCGCTTCGGGCAATCCAAATTTAGATTTTATGTGATCTCCCTAAATCGCTTCAGGCGATTGCAGGGATGGTTCCTTTGAAAGTGCACGGCCGATTTCCTTTACCATCCTTCCCTACTCCGAGCCTGTGCTCCGTCTCTAATGACCCCGTTGTCGATTGACGTTAAACACTAATCTCTTCTCTTGCTTCACCAGCGTAATTCACAAACAGCATTAACCGTCCCTGTACTGATCGACCAAGTGCAACAGGCGTGGAACTCCATTCCCACAAGCTGACAAGCTGACATCCGGCACCTGTACATCACGACACTTGCACGTTTACAAGCTTGCGTACAGTATTTTGGTGATTACACCAGTTATGAATGTGCCAGCATTTCACATTTGCACTGGCTTATCTCGCATTTACATTAACCTGCGATCTTGCAATGTTAAACACTTGAATATATTATCTAGACAAATGTATTCGCGTATTTTCATTACTTTACATTAATTATGTTATGGTGTTGCTATTTTTTTCCACCAGTTGTAGCGTCGCAAGTTGTTCCGAGCGAACGTTTGTTTTAGGATAGCTTGCTGCACTAACTTTGGGGGGTGGCATCTAGCGGCCTAACCGGGAGACACACTCGCATCTGTCACTGCCTGCTGTGGGAAAGCTATTCAATGTCTCTAACTGGATACGTATATTCATGCACCTGTGAATCTAAATAAATGATATTAAATATTATTTAATCACTTTCAAAATCGGTACGCGACCTTTTGTTATTCAGGAGAAGATTGTATAAAAATTTCAACATTGTAACTATCGTAGTTTCGGAGATAAAAAATTACTAAAAAATTTAAAAAGCGACACTAAATTCAGTTAGGTAATATAATAGTTTATCTTTTGGTATAGTTGGAAAACATAAATCGACTCTCAGTGTGCAGAATTAATTAACTGCGATTTTCATATTAAAACTTTAATAATTTTTAGTTTTCGTAATGTAAAAATCAGGCAAAATTATTATTTGTGTCTAATATTGTTGTGGGAATAAATGTAAGTGAGAGTGTGTACGTGGGACATTCGTCAGATTTAAATGTTGCTTTATATACTGTCTTAAGAACCTGCAAGCCTGTCGTGGGAAAATGATCCTAGGGAATTTACCCACTTTGCTGATGACGTATGTCTAAGTGTGATTGCTACTGTAACAGAGCAGCCAGAATGTCAGCTGGAGTAAAATCTGTATCTAAAGAATATTTTCAGAATTATTGCCTTTTCGTTTTCGTTTATTAGACATTACTTTAATATATGCATGTCAGATTGACGGAGATGCATCTGTATGCAAGGATTGGTGCAGGCCAGTTTTGGAGCGAGTATGATCATGAGTGAGCATTCTGATTGGCAGCGAGTATGATCAGCCAATCAGAATTGAGACGGTTCCCACTCGTTACCTGACAGTTATATTGGGAGTGAAGCTGCAAGAGGGGAGTCGCTCGCTAGCTTTGAACGCGGACGGTCATGTTACTAGTGCCAGTCAAAATAATGTGTAAAATGAAGACATAATTGGCTTCTCGCGTCCAGGTTGTGTGGCCGTAATAGCAGTTGCGTTTACGGACAGTTTTGTGAAGTTTGGAAGTTTTGGAATTGTTTTGTTGGAATGATGTTCGCGTATGAAGATTTGGCCTTCATAGTATCCACATGGCATCTTTCAGGTGAACATTTTTGGCAAACAGTTTCTCTTTTTTAGAAATCCACAAGAAGGACCGAATGTAATAACTCATGTTAGTGGTGGAATTAATGACTGTGAAAACGTGGTTTAAATTGGGTCGGGTTAGGACAGATTTCTGGCTGCTATGCGTGTGAAATGTATGTATGAATCACGAACCGGAAGGTAATAGCCAATAGTTTAAATGTGCACAGAATATTACCGTTTCTTTAGCTATAAGGACGAAATAAACATTTTTGTGTGAAAATTCTAAACATTATTTTCCAGAAGCCAATCCATTTTCTTACTGCCCGATAAAAGATGCTAACCAAACCTGCAAATTTCGTGCTGTTTTATTTGAACACAAACGACGACCAGTGCAATATCCTAGATACGTATGAAGTGTCAGTCGTGCCAGACCAGTGTTCTACGTATAATGGGCAGTCAAATGCAAACGAGGCAGAAGGAAAGAAGTAAGTAAACTACTTATTAATTCAAAAGTAATCTCCATAAATGTTAGTACATTTATCGGACTGTGAGACAAGATGGTCAATGCCTTTATGGGAAAACGTTTGCGGTTGCCTACGGAAACATTATTGTACCCAGGCTTGCACCCTCTTCCTCCGAAGCAAGTCGACAGCCACGAATGTCCTTCTTCAGGGGGCTCGCAAAATATGATAATCACGTGGGGAGAGATGAGGACTGTATAGAGAATGTGTAAGGGCTTCCCAGCGAAACTTCTGCAGCATAGTCCAAACAACCTTGGGAAAACATGAGTGCATTGAGACAGAGCTAAATAAATTTTAACGTGGGCAAATTATTGGTTCTCGTATGACGGTTGCTTCCGTAACAAAGGGCGGCGAAGTGTTTAGTGTCTCAAGAAGCTTTGAGTCGAAGGGGGAGCGGAAAAACATCATCCGCTAAGTCACAACGCGGGCATAAGTGTTTGATGAGTGATCGTGAGAGTCACCTAAGAGGACTGCGACGAAAACTAGAGGCCGATACGTGAAAAGGTCACTGAAGAACTGAATGTCGCACTTGTGAACCCTGTCGGTAACAAAATAGCGCGATGGGAGCTCCATTTGGAGGGAACTGCAACGCGAGCAGGAATTCCAAATGCATTCATCAGTGATTCTAATGCCCGTAATAGTAAAACGTAGTGCCGAAGCCATAAAATCTTGGCTATGGAGGAATGGAAGAAAGTCATATGGACGGATGAGTCTTGTTTCCCACTGTTTCCAACTTCTGGCGGAGTTTATGTTCCAAGAGTGTAAGATGACGTGGGTTCGGGGATGATTTTGGCTGCCATACCTTGTTATTGCATGATTTCCACGATTACTCTGCTGGGTCGTATTGCTGTCGAGGGTTATGTGACTATTTTGGCTGATCGAGGTCATCCATGGCACAATATTTGTTGCCCAATAGTGATGCTGCGTTTCCAGACGACAGGGCCCCTGATCACACAGCTCGCACAGTCCAGGACTGGTTGCGGGAGCGCGAGGATGAACTGCCGCATCTCCTCGGGCTACAACGGTCATCAGATCTCAATATTATTGAGCCTTCGTGATCTACTTTGGAGAGAAGGGGGCTAGATAGCAATCCATCTCCATTATCGTTAACTGAACTTTCCACTATTTTGTAGCAGGAATGGTATAAGATTCACTTGAAACCATACCGGACCTGTGTTTATCCACTCCAAGACGTTTGAATCTATTTTGTATACCAACGGATTTCGTGCACCGTATTAAGCTTGGTGATGTGTTTTAGGTGATTCTGTACTTTTGTCCAACGCCCGTGCTTTTTCGTGGAAAGTTTTACCTTTAAGTACCATGTCGTTTTGCGTTGGTATTCTCTTGTTGCCAAAAAGCATATGATAAGGGGTAAGGAATTCGGCAGGATTGTTAGCGTTTTATAGCGCCTGCCCTACCCTTACGAGTGAGAGATCAAATACCGCAGTAGTATACAGGGTGGTCCACTGATCGTGTCCGGGCCAAATATCTCACGAAATAAGTGTCAAATCAAAAAACCACAGAGACCGAAACTTGTCTAGCTTGAAGGGGGAAACCAGATGGTGCTATGGTTGGCCCGCTAGATGGCGCTGCCACAGGTCAAACGGATATCAACTGCGTTTTTAAAAAAATAGGAACCCCGATTTTTTATTACATATTCGTGTAGCACGCAAAGAAATATGAATGTTTTAGTTGGACCACTTTTTTCGCTTTGTGATAGATGGCGCTGTAATAGTCACAAACACATGGCTCACAATTTTAGACGAACAGTTGGTAACAGGTACGTTTTTTAAATTAAAATACAGAACGTAGGTACGTTTGAACATTTTATTTCGGTTGTTCCAATGTGATACATGAACTTTGTGAACTTATCATCTCTGAGAACGCATGCTGTTACAGTGTGATTACCTGTAAATACCACATTAATGCAATAAATGCTGAAAATTATGTCCGTCAACCTCAATGCATTTCGCAATACGTGTAACAACATTCCTCTCAACAGCGAGTACTTCGCCTTCGGTAATGTTCGCACTTCCATTGACAATGCGCTGACGCATGTTCTCAGGCGTTGTCGGTGGATCACGATAGCAAATATCCTTCAACTTTCCCCACAGACAGAAATCCGGGGACGGCAGATCCGGTGAACGTGCGGGCCATGGTATGGTGCTTCGACGACCAATCCACCTGTCATGAAATATGCTATTCAATACCGCTTCAACCGCACGCGAGCTATGTGCCGGACATCCATCATTTTGGAACTACATCGCCATTCTGTCATGCAGTGAAACATCTTGTAGTAACATCGGTAGAACATTACGTAGGAAATCAGCATACATTGCAAGATTTAGATTGCCATCGATAAAGCGGGGGCCAATTATCCTTCCTGCCATAATGCCGCACCATACATTAACCTGCCAAGGTCACTGATGTTCCACTTGTCACAGCCATCGTCGATTTTCCGTTGCCCAATGGCGCATATTATGCCGGTTTACGTTACCGCTGTTGGTGAATGACGTTTCGTCGCTAAATAAAAGAGAACGCGAGCAAAAACTCTGTCATCATCTTGTAATTTCTCTTGTGCCCAGTGGCAGAACTGTACACGACGTTCAAAGTGGTCGCCATGCAATTACTTGTGCATAGAAATATGGTACGGGTGCACTCGATGTTGATGTAGCATTCTCAACACCAACGTTTTTGAGATTCCCGATTATCGCGCAACTTGTCTGCTACTGATGTGCGGATTAGCCGCGACAGCAGCTAAAACACCTACTTGGGCATCATCATTTGTTGCAGGTCGTGGTTGGCGTTTCACATGTGGCTGAACACATCCTGTTTCCTTAAATGACGTAACTATCCGGCGAACGGTCCAGACACTTGGATGATATCGTCCAGTATACCGAGCAGCACACACAGCACACGCCCGTTGGGCATTTTGATCACAATAGCCATACATCAACACGATATCGACCTTTTCCGCAATTGGTAAACGGTCCATTTTAACACGGGTAATGTATCACGAAGCAAATACCGTCCGCACTGGCGGAATGTTACGTGATACCACGTAATTATACGTTTGTGGCTATTACAGCGCCATCTATCACAAAACGAAAAAAGAGGTGTAACTAAAACATTCATATCTCTTTACGTACTACACGAATATGTAATAAAAAATGGGGGTTATTATTTAAAAAAACGCAGTTGATATCCGTTTGATCTATGGCAGCGCCATCTAGCGGTCCAACCATACCGCTGTCTGGTTTCCCCCTTCAAGCTAGACAAGTTTCGTTGTGTGTAGTTTTCTCGTTTGACGCTTATTTAGTGAGATATTTGGCCCGGTCACGATCAGTGGACCACCCTGTATATGCGGATCATTTGGATTTTTTTTATGAAGATATCCCAGTTCCTTAGGTGGATAAAGACTAAATAGTGAAGCAATGGGTATTCTGTGCCTTCGTTGAAGACCAACAGCAGACGTACTGAAACAAACCGCAGACAAGGAGCTGCAGTGTCATTTCTAAAACAAAGTACGGCAAACTTCCCGGCAGCGGCGCCATATTGCGCCTATTACGTTGCTGCTTGGACATCGCCCGCTACATTGTATTTAGCCGTTTTTTTTCTAAGAATGGAGCTCAGGTGCCCCACGCATTATTTAATGTAGAGCACAAGCTTCAAACTGAACTGTGGCTCGATTTCAGTCATGAACAGCAGACGGCGGCAAGCGGCATGGAAAAGAATGGCCATTACCCACCCGCGGACTCTAGCAGCAAGAGAACTTTGCAGACATTATTGAACGAGGCCTGTCTGGCTGTTATGCCTCTACTGTGCGGCGCCGCACGGACGCTGCCCAGCTTGTGTGAAATTGCCTCTCCCGACGTCACTCGCGGGAAGAAACGATCACTACTGCATTACAGTGTATGCATTTCGTGATGCCGGGGTAGTGGAGATTTTCTGTGTGGCTTTAGCCTGTTGCAAGCCTTTCTATCGATCACCTCTTCCATACCTTGAATGTCCGCCTTGTATATCAGTTTACAGCGACAATAACTTTGCTGAGTGTCTGAGCAATGTGAAGCGAGGAATACTGCTACGAAGCTGTAGGGTCTTCAGCGTCATATCCTTCTCAGCCATCCTAACTTTACGTATAGTGGGCGTATGTCCCGTGGATCCACAAATAAGAGAAAAGGCTGTCATCTATTGGCTGATGACAAAGCACTATGAAAAAATACGTAAAATTATTTGGGAACCAGCAACAAATCCATTAGTTATAAGGAATTTAATATTTTAAGAATGGCAGTACAAACATCTTCGAACACAGGAAGGAGGCGTTTCAGTTTCTTTCTAATGCAAACTAAAAGCTTCAGAAACATTTTGAGCCAAGTAAGCGACAGGTCCACTACTATTCTGGACGTGTACCACATCGTTCATATGTTAATAACAGGACAACGACCAGTTGTGACTGGTGTAATCGATACACCAAATCATGTCCTCTACCCGAAGATATAGCAAGGACTGAAAGGTAGGCATTAAGAAGTAAAACAGTTTGTGACGTGATTACAAAGAACTGCGATACCAGAGGTCTTGTAACTGACGGCGTTTCGGAAAAAGCAAGGTGTAATTATACCCAATACTGCAGAGACGTGCAAGTCCTGTATATGATCGTAGGCAACGAAAACGAAGCCCGATAGCTCTATGATCGGTTGGTCCAGGAAGGGAAGAGTGAAGTTGGTTGGCGACAGTGTATCTAAGAAAACCAGTAGTATCAGTGGAATATAAATGATGCGCTCTGATCCGTCGTCATGGAATCTAGAGGCAGAAAAATATTGCCAGACTCGACGGGGTGGCCGAGATGGTACGTAATGCAGACAGAAACTACACATATTCTGTCAGCAGTAAATTGTGTATATATATATATATATATATATATATATATATATATATATATATATATATATATATATATACAGGGCTATTACAAATGATTGAAGCGATTTCATAAATTCACTGTAGCTCCATTCATTGACATATGGTCACGACACACTACAGATACGTAGAAAAACTCATAAAGTTTTTTTCGGCTGAAGCCGGACTTCAGGTTTCTGCCGCCAAAGCGCTCGAGAGCGCAGTGAGACATAATAGCGACAGGAGCCGAGAAAGCGTATGTCGTGCTTGAAATGCACTCACATCAGTCAGTCATAACAGTGCAACGACACTTCAGGACGAAGTTCAACAAAGATCCACCAACTGCGAACTCCATTCGGCGATGGTATGCGCAGTTTAAAGCTTCTGGATGCCTCTGTAAGGGGAAATCAACGGGTCGGCCTGCAGTGAGCGAAGAAACGGTTGAACGCGTGCGGGCAAGTTTCACGCGTAGCCTGCGGAAGTCGACGAATAAAGCAAGCAGGGAGCTAAACGTACCACAGCCGACGGTTTGGAAAATCTTACGGAAAAGGCTAAAGCAGAAGCATTTCTTAAACAGGAGATTGGAAAACCGATGGATCGGTCGTGGTGGAGATCATGATCAACAATTCATGTCAGGGCCTCCACGCTCTCCCGACTTAACCCCACGGGATTTCTTTCTGTGGGGTTATGTGAAAGATTCAGTGTTTAAACCTTCTCTACCAAGAAACGTGCCAGAACTGCGAGCTCGAATCAACGATGCTTTCGAACTCATTGATGAGGACATGCTGCGCCGAGTGTGGGAGGAACTTGATTATCGGCTTGATGTCTACCGAATCACTAAAGGGGCACATGTCGAACATTTGTGAATGCCTGAAAAAACTTTTTGAGTTTTTGTATGTGTGTGTAAAGCATTGTGAAAATATCTCAAATAATAAAGTTATTGTAGAGCTGTGAAAATCATTTGTAATAAACCTATATATATATATATATATATATATATATATATATATATATATATATATATATATATATATATATATATGAGTGTGTGTGCGTTTGTGTGTACGTGAGTTCAGCTCAAACTACACTAAAAGGAAGTAGTATTGCTACTGAAGGCAATATACTATTTAATTGTTCTGAAGGTCAGTGACCCAACCATTATTGTATGAAATTGTCGTAGAAACTTTAGTAGTAGTGCTAGTAGCACGATTTTTAGTAGGTTACTAGTAGCGGTCGCTGAAGAAAAATCAAGATGGTGGCAGTGGTAGCAGGGTCTTTTTATAGGTGTAATAGTTATCTTGTTTATTATTGTAATAATAATAGTACCAACAGTAGGAAGTATAAAGATAACTCTAAAATTATTGTGGATTATTTGAACTATAGAAAAACATTGCTCTTTTTCTGTCACAGGTAAGGAGGCCGACTGAGGATGGTGTGAGATTTCGTAGACAAACTACACGCAGAGTAGCGTATTGTTAGCCATCTCAATGTTACAGCGATAGCAGTAGAAGTCAGTAAAGATAAAAATTAAATAGTATTATAGACACTCTAACTTAATCCAATGTTCAGAACAGAAGAAACATTAAGAAAAGAGACATATACGTATATTATCACGAAAATTCACGTGTATGTCATCGAGAAAGTTGGGAATGATAAATAAATAAATAAATAAATAAATAAAGGTAAAGCTGTGATGATAATGAACTACAATGTTCACGCATTTTGAGAATACCAGCGAGCATATCCAACGGATGGATGCCCTTCAATGCTGTCACATAGCTGGAGATGAAGAGAAAGATAGAGTAGAGAGGACGAAATAGGACGTTAGATACAGAGAGAAAAGGATGTGGACACAGAAAGGGGGAAGAGGAGAAGGTGTGTTCAGCATTCAATGTATGTGCCGAATGCAGATGAAGCCACGAGGAAAAGGCTAGTAATTAATAAAACACAAAAAATAATGTATAGGAATATATAACACATTACAGAGAAAAGTTCTCAACTACTACGAGGAAGTCTTGTAGAGAACGGAAGAAATATGCCTCAAGGAAACCTTTCAACTGCCGGCCGGAGTGGCCGTGCGGTTCTAGGCGCTACAGTCCGAGCGACCGCTACGTTCGCAGGTTCGAATCCTGCCTCGGGCATGGATGTGTGTGATGTCCTAAGGTTAGTTAGGTTTAATTAGTTGTAACTGAGAATAGTCGGCTTCACTGGCTGGCCGCATTTGGATGATAAACTTTCGCTTCTAAAGAGTTTCATGTTAGTAACGCTATTCGTTGCGTTTTGTCAAAGCTAAGCGTTGATCTGTTCTCTGAAAGTCACGTGCTGACGTTACTAATTACGCTATCAGCTATATCGTTTATATCACATTCCATGTCTTTCGCAGTATCAGTTGATCATCTGTAAAGAGAACAGTTATTGTCTCATATGTCCTGTTTAGCGGCAGATAATTAATATGAACTGAAGAGTCAAAAAAACTGGTACATCTGCCTCCGCGAGCACATAGAAGTGCCGCAACACGACGTTGCATGGACCCGAATGATGTCTGAAGTAGTGCTGGAGGGAACTGACACCATGAATCCTGCAGGGCAGTCCATAAATCCTGAAGACTACGAGGGGGTGAAGGTCTTCTGAACAGCACGTTGCAAGGTATCCCAGATATGTTCAATAATGTTCATGTCTGGGGAATTTGGTGGCCAGCGGAAGTGTTTAAACTCAGAAAAGTGTTCCTGGAGCCACTCTGAAGCAATTCTGGACGTGTGGGTGTCGCATTGTCCTTGTGGAATTGCCCAAGTCCGTCGGAATGCACAATGGACATGAATATATGCAGGTGATCAGACAGGATGCTTATGTACGTGTTGTAAGTAGGCTGTTTAGGTTTTTTTATTGGTAACGCCACCTCTGTATAAAAATCACTGGCTGTGCTGTTGCGGCTGCTTTGCATTGTTGTAATACTCGCCATTGTAGTGTTAGGCAGCTGGCTGTGAACAGCGCGTAGCGTTGCACAGTTGGAGGTGAGCCGCCAGCAGTGGTGGATGTGGGGAGAGAGATGGCGGAGTTTTGAAATTTGTCATGAACTGCTATATATATGTATACATGATGATATTAAGGTAAATACATTGTTTGTTCTCTATTAATATCTTTCATTTGCTAACTATCCCTATCAGTAGTTAGTGCCTTCCATAGTTTGAATCTTTTATTTAGCTGGCAGTAGTGGCGCTAGCTGTATTGCAGTAGTTCGAGTAACCAAGATTTTTGTGAGGTAAGCGATTTGTGAAACGCATAGGTTAATGTTAGTCAGGGCCATTTTTTTTGTAGGGATTTTTGAAAGTCAGATTGCGTTGCGCTAAAAAAATATTGTGTATCAGTTTAAGGACAGTCATGTATAATTGTTCTAAGGGGACGTTTCAGTGTCACCTGTCAGAGTCGTATCTAGACACATCAGGGGTCCCACATCACTCCAATCGCACAAGCCCCACACCATGACAGAGGCTCCACCAGCTTGAACAGCCCCCGATGACATGCAGGGTTCATGGATTCATGAGGGTATCTCCATACCTGTAAAGGCCTATCCACTCGGTGATATGAAACGAGATTCGTACGACCAGGAAACATGTTTCAAGTCAACAACAGTCCAATCTCGGTGTTGACGGGCCCAAGCGAGGAGTAAAGTTTTGTGTTGTGCAGTCATCAAGGGTACATGAGTGGGCCTTCGGCTCCGAAAGCCCATACCGATGATGTTTCGTTGAATGGTTCACATGCTGACACTTCTTGATGGCCCAGCATTGAAATCTGCAGCAATTTGCGGAACGGTTGCACTTCTGTCACGCTGAACGGTTCTCTTAAGCCGTCGTAGGTCCCGTTCTTACAGGATCTTCTTCCGGCCGCAACGATGTTGGAGTTGTGATGTTTTACCAGATTCCTGATATTCACTTCATCGCTACCTCGAAGATTCTGTGCCCCTTCGCTCGTGCGCCGACTGTAACACCTCGTTCAAACTCACTGAAATCTTGATAACCTGTCACTGTTGTAGCAGTAACCGATCTAACAACTGCGCCAGACACTTGTCTTATATAGGCGTTGCCGACCGCAGCGCCGTGTTCTTCCCGTTTTTGTATGGCCCACAAAATCAAACTCTGTCAAGAGTCCCACACATTTACTAATATTGATAAAGCTTTAACATAACTTGCTGGCTATTGACAAAAAGTGAGTATTAAATATTTTGCATAGCTGTGGGGATTACCAACAGGTTCATTGTCAAACAAGAGGGGTGGCATACTTAGCACTGATGTTCTCTTCCACAATTAATAACATAGCTTTCAGTTCTCTTGATGTAATATACAGGGTGATTCAAAAAGAATACCACAACTTTAGGAATTTAAAACTCTGCAACGACAAAAGGCAGAGCTAAGCACTATCTGTCGGCGAATTAAGGGAGCTATAAAGTTTCATTTAGTTGTACATTTGTTCGCTTGAGGCGCTGTTGACTAGGCGTCAGCGTCAGTTGATGCTAAGATGGCGACCGCTCAACAGAAAGTTGTTCAGCGTGCATTTCGAACGAAGTATGGCGTTAAACCTCCTGATAGGTGGTGTATTAAACGTTGGTATAAACAGTTTACAGAGAATGGGTGTTTGTTCAAAGGGAAAAGTTCTGGACGGCCAAGAACGAGTGATGAAAATGTAGCACGCATCCAGCAAGCATTTGTTCGCAGCCCAGAAAAAACGACTCGCAGAGCTAGCAGAGAGCTGCAAATTCCACAATCAACTGTATGGAGAGTCCTACGAAAAAGGTTAGTTATGAAACCTGAACGTCAACTACCCGAGGCGATGGATCGGCCGCCAGGCAGCCCGTGACAGAGCACTTCATCACTGGCCTCCAAGAAGCCCTGATCTTACCCTCTGCGATTTTTTCTTATGGGGGTATGTTAAGGATATGGTGTTTCGGCCACCTCTCCCAGCCACCATTGATGATTTGAAACGAGAAATAACAGCAGCAGCTATCCAAACTGTTACACCTGATATGCTACAGAGAGTGTGGAACGAGTTGGAGTATCGGGTTGATATTGCTCGAGTGTCTGGAGGGGGCCATATTGAACATCTCTGAACTTGTTTTTGAGTGAAAAAAAACCTTTTTAAATACTCTTCGTAGTGATGTGTAACAGATGGTTATATTATGTTTCTTTCATTAAATACACATTTTTAAAGTTGTGGTATTCTTTTTGAATCACCCTGTATTTTCTCAGTCTGTCTGATGACATTCCTCAGCACTTTGCCGTACTGTCTGTAATGAAATTCTGTAGCCAGGTTCTGTCTGTCCTTCGTATTATGACGCAAATACCGTTTCCTTATACATGGTATTCTATCGTCATAGGTTGCAAAATGAGCACTGCAAACGTGCATGAAATTTTTGTTCCGAAAGAGCTGTTAAAATAACTAATTAATATTTGAATAAATTATTATATTTTTCGTCCAAGGCGTCTATGTTGTGGACTTACTGCCAAATTATCCCTTCGAGATTTACTTTAATTGCCTGCATTACAAGTGGATACAAATCTCCAAATATTTTGTCTACAAACGAGGTATGTGACTGCCTTGATTCCTTTCAGTATTTTTACATGTGCATCGTGGTGAGGCAGTGCATTACTGATTTTTCTCGCACTGTGTCCGTCAACTAGAGAACCATCCATGAAGATGGCTGCTGTTACGCTGAACTCTATTGGGAAAGTACTGTCTGTATCAGGTTGTAAAATTCAAATGTATTCATTAACATTCTCCTCTCTGGAAAATCAGTCAGAAATTTTACATTGAAATCCTCACACAAAATCAGTCTCATATATTTCTTAAGAATGAGATTACCATAGTGTCAAATGTGGAGGGGAAAAGAAACTCTTATAGTCTGAACTAAGGAATCTATAGAGGCCTGTAATGAAAAGCTTTTTCTCTGAAAATTCAAATTCTCCTGCAGAACCTTCAAATATTTGGTCTTTGCAGTGTTTATAAATGTTAGCTCTCTAGACTGGGCCATTAAATTGGCATAAATGGCTATTCTCTCCTTCTGTAATAAACCCCTACCATAGATATCAGAAAAGATGTAGCGCTCCGATTGAAGGATTACTACACCAAAGGAAGGATTACTATCTTTTCTTTATGAAAATGATTCTCTGAGATACGAGTTATCTCAGTGTCAAGATCTATTAAGAGTTCATCTGCTCTGACTTTTGGCTTTAATTTCCCTAAGATACAGATCAAATAAGCGTACAATATCTACATTTCCCATTTACTGAACTGTCTTCAGCGTCCTGAAAGAGCGATGCCTCCTACTTGCCTTCATCCCAAAACTGTCTTGCTCTTCTAAACGTTATCGCTGGAATTTGGCCTTGATTGAGCCCGGACCCATCTACTACTCTTTCAGATCCTATTTAGGTGGTAGGCTGTGTCTAGTACAGTCAAGCCTGTGATACTATCAACTGGGCGACGGAATGTGTGCCTTGTCAGCCGTCATAAGTCCTCTCAAGTCCCACATTCACTCGCCTTACAGACGTGGTCTAGGGATAGCGTTTTTAATTAGTAATCAAAACGTACTCGGTCCTATGTTAAAAACCATCCACCGCTTAAATTTTGATTAATTACCAGAAATGGCGGCAGAAGACTTCCAGCATAGAGGTCACCATCATTCGGCCAACGGCCTTGTCAAAGAGGGCGGAGGAGTGGACAAGGGTTCAAGGCACTCTCTTGTCCTTGGTGTGGGCAACTGCCCCTAAAGGCGGAAGAGTCGCCAATGATCAACAGCATGAGGATACAGAAGGCAATGGAAACAATTGCATTACAGACACATAACGTGTACTCCCTGGACGTAAGGCCTGTAACTGATAAAGTATCATGATGATCTCTCCATTGGCAAAACATTCAGGAATAGTTCCCAATTCGGATCTCTGGCAGGGGACTGCCAAGCGGGAGGTGACCATGAGAAAAAGATGGAATAACCAACAAAAGGATAACGTTCTATGAGTCGGGGCATTGAATGTCACAAGCTTGAACGAGGTAGGGAAATTAGAAAATCATAGGTCAAACGGATATCAACTGCGTTTTTCTAAAATAGGAACCCCCATTTTTTATTACATATTCGTGTAGTACGTAAAAAAAAGGAATGATTTAGTTGGACCACTTTTTTCGCTTTGTGATAGATGGCGCTGTAATAGTCACAAATGTATAAGTACGTGGTATCAGGTAACATTCCGCCAGTGCGGACGGTATTTGCTACGTGATACATTACCCGTTTACCAATTGCGGAAAAGGTCGATATCGTATTGACGTATGGCTATTGTGATCAAAATGCCCAACGGGCGTGTGCTATGTATGCTGCTCGGTATCCTGGACGACATATCCAAGTGCCCGGACCGTTCGCCGGATAGTTACGTTATTTAAGGAAACAGGAAGTGTTCAGCCACGTGTGAAACGTCAATCACGACCTGCAACAATTATAATGCCCAAGTAGGTGTTTTAGCTGCTGTCGCGGCTAATCCACACATCAGTAGCACACAAATTGCGCGAGAGTCGGGAATCTCAAAAACGCCGGCGTTGAGAATGCTACATCAACATCGAGTGCACCCGTACCATATTTCTATGCACCTGGAATTGCATGTCGACGTCTTTGAACGTCGTGTACAGTTCTGCCACTGGCCACAAGAGCGGTAACGCAAACCGGCATAATATGTACTATTGGGCAACGGAAAATCCACGATCGCTGCGACAAGTGGAACATCAGCGACCTTGGCGGGTTAATGTATGGTGCGGCATTATGGGAGGAAGGATAATTGGCCCCCGTTTTATCGATGGCAATCTAAATGGTGCAATGTATGCTGATTTCCTACGTAATGTTCTACCGCTGTTACTACAAGACGTTTCACTGCATGACAGAATGACACATAGCTCGCGTGCGGTTGAAGCGGTATTGAATAGCATTTTTCATGACAGGTGGTCGTCAAAGCACCATACCATGGCCCGCACGTTCACCGGATCTGACGTCCCCGGATTTCTTTCTAAAGGGAAAGTTGAAGGATATTTGCTATCGTGATCCACCGACAACGCCTGACAACATGTGTGAGCGCATTGTCAATGCATGTGCGAACATAGCGGAAGGCGAACTACTCGCTGTTGGGAGGAATGTCGTTACACCTATTGCCAAATGCATTGAGGTTGACGGGCATCGTTCTGAGAATTTATTGCATTAATGTGGTATTTACAGGTAATCACGCTGTAACAGCATGCGTTCTCAGAAATGATAAGTCCATAAAGGTACATGTATCGCATTGCAACAACCGAAATAAAATGTTCAAACCTACCTACATTCTGTATTTTAATTTAAAAAACCTACCTGTTACCAACTGTTCGTCTAAAATTGTGAGCCATATGGTTGTGACTATTACAGCGCCATCTATCACAAAGCGAAAAAAGTGGTGCAACTAAAACGTTTATATATCTTTTCAGTTGGAAATGTTCGATTATCCACAATACAGCCTGTAATTGTCTCCCTCTGAGATTATCTCTGCTCACGTGAGCCGCTGGTTATGAAGACAACATTTTGGCACAGACAACGAGCTGTAGGCCAGCGTAGGGAATTGGCGGAAAGCACTGGCGGCTGCCTTCTACAACGAGGGTATTGGAAAGTTGGTACAACGCTACGACAAACGTCTAAGTCGGATCGGCGATTATGGAGATAAGTACCTGGAAGTTGTAGCCAACTGTTGCAAATAAAACAGTTTTCATTTTCACTGTCGTTTCCATATGGTGACCTATCGTTTCTTACTTTCCGAATAGCCCTCGTAGATGGTTCACATGGTTCAAATGGCTCTGAGCACTATGGGACTTAACATCAGCGGTCATCAGTCCCCTAGAACTTAGAACTACTTAAACCTAACTAACCTAAGGGCATCACACACATCCATGCCCGAGGCAGGATTCGAACCTACGACCGTAGCAGTCGCGCAGCTCCGGACTGAGCGCCTAGAACCGCGAGACCACCGCGGCCGGCCGTAGATGGTATTTTTGTGATTTGGACCCACAGAGAAGAAAAAAGCTGTCACCACTTTAATAGAACAGACTTAAATCCGAGAATATCTAGTTTACCATGAAAGTGGAGAAGGGCTAATGTTTACCTGCGGCGGCGCAGTTTGTTTCTTCCATTAGCTGCACCTACCTGTGAAGTCATTGCAGCAATCGCCGATAGGAAAGCCGAGCAGAAACCTACTGTACTGAAATTCGCACCAGGTTACATACATCGTAACTATTCCAAGAATCGGGAAAAGGTCTTAATTTTGAATGAAAGGTGGAAATACTGGGAAAACTTTAGTATATTCTGAACCTTGATAACGTACACGTTCACTGCAAAGCCCGTGTTAATCTTAGCACAGTCATGCACAAACCGTTTCATTCACGTTAGCAAGTTTATGGTATCGTATTTCCCGAAATCTGAACAGCTACTAAGCACGGATTGTCCTTAAATGAAAATGTTCGCCATACTATTAAGTTTATAGGTGTCTAATGCACTCATGTTTTTATTGACCGATCTGCTCAATATGCCACGCGGAATTACTGTCTTTTCTCATAAACAAAATTACTTACAAAATCCGTATTTTGTAAATAAAACACACCGGAATAAATATGCCCTCACTTTAAACCGGCAAATTATAACTTCCGTCGGAGCTCATACTACACACGAGCGTACGATTGAGAGGCTGGGTTCCGACTACTTAGACGGCTGTAAGCATTCTATATCTCCAAGAGAAAAGACTCGCGAAGAATACTCCGTTGTGATTGGTCAGGTTTCTTTAAGCCAATAGCAAAACATTATTCTACCGCGTTAGTCCGTGCTTTTCGTGACTAACCAATCAACAAATAACACACTTTCGAACTGTACTTTTTCCCTAAATAAATATTTGCTGCTATTTTGTTTATACTTTACGTTATTAACTATATTCATTTGCACTAGAATTAGCTTCCTTTTGCCATAAACGAACTTAACATATTTGATACAAAATTCCGCACCGCACAACGTTCATCAGTAGAACAATGATCTACATGTTTACATTAGACCACATTCACTCATCATTCACACTACTAAAAGCATTCGCAAAACTGTACAAACATAAATAAACATAAAAGGCTTCAAGAAATAAACAGAAAAATTCACAAAAACATTCTCTTAACCTGTTTCTTGAATGTCTCTGTGCACTACTGTACTGTAGCAGATGGAAATTAGAACTACCTGCTCGACTGAGCCCGCTTCAGATCGTCTGTCACTGTGTATGCATGAGTCATTTTCCCGATGTACAGGCCCTTGACAGGAGCGGTATAAGGCGCCACTCCTCGCACTGTTTCCGGACGTTTTGATCGTTCCGAAAGTGGGCATTACGAGTACCGTGCCTAAGAGAATTGGAACTTTAATAGTGGCAACTATTTATTTACAGCTCGTACAAAATAGATACGTGTTTCAAAGTTTTACTGACTTTCAAAGTAGTGACCAGCATTATGTATAACCCATTGCCGGCTATGTGGAAGTCGTAGGATACTCTTAGCAGTGCCAGTTGTTTTGACAGTTCGAGCGGTGCGGTCTGTTGCCCGACGAATCTGTAGCAGTTCTGAAGCGAATGCCGTGAAGTGTTTCGTTCAGTTTAGAAATCGAGTTGAACTTAGCACTTGGCACTTAGGAGCCCCATCAGTCAAACAAATGTGGAAATTTGTGGTAAGGATTATGGGAGCAAACTGCTGAGGTCATCGGTCCCTAGGCTTGCGCACTAGTTGGTCTAACTTAAACTAACTTACGCTGAGGACAACACACACACACCCATGCCCGAGGGAGGACTCGAACCTTCGACGGAAGAGCCGCGCGAATCATGACAAGACGCCTCAGACCGGGGCAGAGAATCCTCAAGACAACAATATTATATTCTGGTTAGGAAAATAACCTTCTGTGGTCCCAATTTCAGGATGAATGAGTAGATAAAAGTCTGCATGACCCTGTAATCGTTTAGTAATTGTCATTAGAGTCTCTGTCTACAAGAATATGACCTGATCGTATGCCCATCACATTTTTATTTCTCAATTTAATTTTGTAGGCATGCAGCAGAGAGTGTATGTATGGCCCCTGGTTGAATGTGGTAAGGCAGGGTATAAAACGTTCTGCTGGAGTTTATGGTGCACAAAGATTGATTAATGTTTATTTCTTTGATAATGAGCCAACTCAAGTGTGACAAAGTATTCTGTTCCATGTCATACTAACCAATTTAAAGTGTGACACTCCCCCAGAGAAAAATATGAGAGGAACAGGGAGGCTGTGATACATTGCAGGGCACTCTCGCTTCTGATACAGTGTTATGCTTCGTAATGTTCTTGGGGAAGATGATCTTTATTACTTGGTTGCTATACCTTACCATTAGGCTATCCGAACATGACTCATGGTCAGACCCGAACTTCCATTATCGTCAACCATGTGTCAACAATCTGTACTCGTACATCCATTGTGTGTATTCCTGTAGAGGGGAGATATTTTAATTGAAAGTCGTTTGCCCGGTGTCGGCGGATATTGCAGTGCCTGTTTTGTAGGGAGCGCATTGTGATCATGTTGGGACCGATCTAGATGCTTGTAGAACAATAAACTGGTAGCCCAGATCGCAGGAATTCTTTTTATTCAATGATTACCGGTTTCGGTGAAACTAGAATCGCCATCATCGAATCTTAGGACACATCAGGTTACAACATCAAGGCAAAGATCCGCCGAAACCGGTAGTCATTGAATAAAAAGAACTCCTGCGACCTTGGCTACCTGTTTACTGTTTTACAAGCATCTACATCGCACCCACATGATCACAATGTGCTCCCTATTAAACAGACGCTGCAGTTTCCGCCGACACCGGGCAAGCGACTTTCAATTAAAATGTCTCCCCTCTACAGGAATACACACAATGGATGGACGAGTACAGATGGTGACACATGGTGGACGATAATGGAAGTTCGGGGTCTGACCGTGAGTCGTGTTCGGATAGCCTAATGGTAAGGCGACCGCTCGCAATAAGAGGGAAATTCGGGTTCGAGCCTCAGTCGGGCACAAGTTGTCATTGTTCTTATTCCATTACACAGCTGATGATTGTCCATATTCACAACTGCGTATATACTTCACGTATTTCATAACGGCTGTAGTTGCCGCAGTGCCTGTTACTTAGGACATGCATTCATGTTCAAAGGAACTTTCTCGCCCTGTTTCTGAACAACACTGGCCCTACATTATCGAATATATTTGAGGAGCCTAGCTGTCACCACCCTTCACAAATCATGGGTGTCCTTCGAACGTTGGTGCACAGGGGACATGTTTGTGTCTGACAGAGATAGCCGGCCGTGGTGGCCGAGCGGTTCTAGGCGCTTCAGTCTGGAACCGCGCGACCGCTACGGTCGGAGGTTAGAATCCTGCCTCGGGCATAGATATGTGTGATGTCCTTAGGTTAGTTAGGTTTAAGTAGTTCTAAATTCTAGGGGACTGATGACCTCAAATGTTAAGTCCCGCAGTGCTCAGAGCCATCTAAACTTTTTTTTTTTTGACAGAGACAGCCTTGCAGAGGAGCCGGAACACCGAGAATCTGTGCTCACAGGTATTGAATAATCTCACGGATAAGCACAACTATAACGAGGAAGGAACGTAACCACTCACAAGATCAATAGGCAAAGGAGCTGTTCAAGTGCAGGGCACTGTGCCCGTTTTTTTTTTTTTGGTCATCAGTCTACTGACTGGTTTGATGCGGCCCGCCACGAATTCCTTTCCTGTGCTAACCTCTTCATCTCAGAGTAGCACTTGCAACCTACGTCCTCAATTATTTGCTTGACGTATTCCAATCTCTGTCTTCCTCTACAGTTTTTGCCCTCTACAGCTCCCTCTGGTACCATGGAAGTCATTCCCTCATGTCTTAGCAGATGTCCTATCATCCTGTCCCTTCTCCTTATCAGTGTTTTCCACATATTCCTTTCCTCTCCGATTCTGCATAGAACCTCCTCATTCCTTACCTTATCAGTCCACCTAATTTTCAACATTCGTCTATAGCACCACATCTCAAATGCTTCGATTCTCTTCTGTTCCGGTTTTCCCACAGTCCATGTCTCACTACCATACAATACTCTACTCCAGACGTACATCCTCAGAAATTTCTTCCTCAAATTAAGGCCGGTATTTGATATTAGTAGACTTCTCTTGGCCAGAAATGCCTTTTTTGTCATAGCGAGTCTGCTTTTGATGTCCTCCTTGCTCCGTCCGTCATTGGTTATTTTACTGCCTAGGTAGCAGAATTCCTTCATTGACTTCGTGACCATCAATCCTGATGTTAAGTTTCTCGCTGTTCTCATTTCTACTACTTCTCATTACCTTCGTCTTTCTCCGATTTACTCTCAAACCATACTGTGTACACATTAGACTGTTCATTCCGTTCAGCAGATCATGTAATTCTTATTCACTTTCACTCAGGACAGCAATGTCATCAGCGAATCGTATCATTGATATCCTTTCACCTTGTATTTTAATTCCACTCCTGAACCTTTCTTTTATTTCCATCATTGTTTCCTCGATGTACAGATTGAAGAGTAGGGTCGAAAGGCTACAGCCTTGTCTTACACCATTCTTAGTACGAGCACTTCGTTCTTGATCGTCCACTCGTAAGTCGGCAATATTTTGCCAAAATTAGGCTCAGTCTGTGGTATCGGCGTTCGATACCACACTTGTTAGGGGTTGCAGATATCGACCGCGGTCCGTAATGGATATCGCTGGACCCGCGAGTCAGGACTAGCGCCGCTAGCGCCGCTCCGCGGCTTGTGACAAGTATCCTGCGATCTCTCGTCCACTTTTGGTCGGGACGTCAAGTAGTAAAGTAGCATAGCCTTCAGCTGATAGGAAGCAACCTCTAACAAGGCGCTTAGTCAAGTATGGCATAAGTAATGCCTCTCTAGATATGTTTGTAATTATATGTATGCAGCATATGAAGAAGCCTGTAACACAAGTTCAGTATATATCACTTTTCGGCTTTCCGGGTGGGAAGGAGCGCCTGGTCCCCGGCACGAATCCGCCCGGCGGATTTGTGTAGAGGTCCGGTGAACCGACCAGTCTGCTGATGGTTTTCAGGCGGTTTTCCATCTGCCTCGGTGAGTGCGGGCTGGTTCCCCTTATTCCGCCTCAGTTATACAATGTCGGTGATTGCTGTGCAAACAAGTTCTCCACGTACGCGTACACCACCATTACACTACCACGCAAGCATAGGGGTTACACTCGTCTGGTGTGAGACGTTCCCTGGGGGGTCCACCGGGGGCCGAACTGCACAATAACCGTGGGTTCGGTGTGGGGCGACGGAGGGGTGAAGTGGACTGCGGTAGTCATCGTGGGTTGTGGACCACTACGGCCGCGGCGGGGACGGAGCGTCTCCGTCGTTTCTAGGTCCCCGGTTAACACACAATACAATACAATATATCATTTTTTACCGACTAATAATTGTTTAAGTCGTTGCAGATACAGACTATGCAGCCAGCTCCTTGCCGACTTCACTGCCAAACCTGCAATATATGTTTCTATTTAACATTGGCCATCCGTCATCATAAAACCGACGACGAGAATCATAACACAGTCCTAAGGCAACATTATGTTAAAGTAATCTTCCGGCCACCTACAAAAATCCGTGTTCTTCTCTTCTGTAAATTATGATCCGGGACTGCGACAGGCTCGAGTTTACAGAAAACCACGATGGTATGGGAAATTCTACATCGGGCAGACCACACGCACTGTATGTGAAAAAGTGTTGACCACGACTGCCACGCCGTTCGAAGCCCATTAAGTCAGCCACAGCTGAGCGTTGCATCTCCACAGGACATTCCATTGTTTATCCTGTCACGGGAATCTTGGCTCTGACGAGATTCTTCTGAGATTCAGTTATAAGACGTAGTCAACAGAAAACTAGGCAGACAGAAAAGAGCAAGTAAACTATTTACTACTGCAAAGGTGAAACGTTAATACATTTATCAAACTCTAATGCTTTCATGGAAAAATATTTGCCATGCGGTTCTAGGCGCTGCACTCTGGAGCCGAGCGACCACTACGGTCGCAGGTTCGAATCCTGCCTCGGGGCCGGCCGCGGTGGCCGTGCGGTTCTAGGCACTTCAGTCCGGAACCGCGTGACTGCTACGGTCGCAGGTTCGAATCCTGCCTCGGGCATGGATGTGTGTGATATCCTTAGGTTAGTTAGGTTTAAGTAGTTCTAAGTTCTAGGGGATTGATGACCTACCTCAGAAGTTGAGTCCCATAGTACTCAGAGCCATTTGAAGCAACCTGCCTCGGGCATGGAAGTGTGTGATGTCCTTAGGTTAGTTAGGTTTAATTAGTTCTAAGTTCTAGGCGACTGATGATCTCAAAAGTTAAGTCGCATAGTGCTCAGAGCCATTTTTTCGGAACAATATTTGCGGTTGCCTACGGTATTATGATTGTACCTAGGCGTGGACCTCTTGGTCAGACGGCCACGAATGGCGTTCTTTAAGATTCCAAAAATATCGAAATCGCAAGGGGAAAGACTACGCTGCAGAGGTTTCGTTGTAAAGCCCTTATAAATTCTCCATACAGTCCCGAACTCTCCCCATGCGATTTCTGTATTTTTGGAGCCCTAAGGAGAGATATTTGTGGCTGTCGATTTGCTTCGGACGAAGAGGTGTACGCCTGGGTACAATCATGTTTCCGTGGACAACTGCAAAAATTGCTCTATGAAGATATTCACCGTCTTGTCTCACAGTGGGATAAGTGTAACAACATTTATGGCGATTACTTTTGAAGTAAAACGGAATGATCGTATGGCATTGTTGGCCGAGAGGTCCCATACGGGGGAGTTTGGCCGCCGTATTGCAAGCCCTTTTTAGTTGACGCCACTTCGGCGACTTGCGAGTCAATGATGATGAAATAATGATGAAGGACACAGAACACCCAGTTTTCACGAGGCAGAGAAAATCCATGAACCCGCCGGGCACTGAACCCGGGACGCCGTGCGCTGGAAGCGAGAACGCTACCGCAAGACCACGAGCTGCGGACACTTTTGGAGTAATAAAGGGTTTACTTACTTCTTTTCCATCTGTCTCATTTTAGTTTAGTGGCGATATGTGGAAATACGTTTGGTGGTAAATCTTGTTAACCGAGATGGTGATTTCGTCAGAAAGAAAACATTCTACGCTTCTAGCGACAGTTAATTTGGCCACGTTTACACCTGAACTCCACGGGGCAGAGGGCGCCCATGCAATATCACCATTACGCATGCGCCAGAGCGCCTCAGCTGGAGCAACAGAAGGCGCTAAACTCGACAGACGGCGCTCATGGTATTGTAACCTATGTGCAAGCGTCTCAGTGCAAATTTTTGGTATAAACTTAGTAAAGAGAATCAGCAATATTCAGTGTAAAACACTCACATGTCGATAAGAGTGGCGATCAATAAATAAAACAACACTTTTTTTGTGAAAACAAGTTGGTTCTCTTCAGGACTGCAATAAACCATATTGTTTCCCATTCTTTTGGCTGCAAAACTCTGTTTTTCAACATAATCTCCGTTCAATGCGACGCCCATACGCCCCCTTGCTGGGAGGGCTTTTATGCCCGCATTGTACCACTCTACTGGTTAACATCGGAGCCAACATCTTTCTACGAGGGTCACTCCAAAAGAAAAGCATACTATTTTTGTAAAGCTACAGATTTCATTGTGCATGTGTGAAAGTTTTACAGTGTGTAGATACATCCTTCCCGCTTGTTTTCAAACTTAGTTCAACCTGTTTCCATGAGTGGCGCCGTCGCAGCATGTCTTCAAGATGGCTGCTACAATTAACGCATCACAGAGACGACACTGAAGAAACTTCATGCTCGACTTCATGTTCGACCGCGTCGGCAAAAGCAGGATCTTTTGCTGTTGCACGACAATGCACGGCCACATGTCAGTCAAAAAACCATGGAAGTGATCACAAAACTTGGATGGACAACACTAAAACACCCGCCTTACAGTCCTGACCTGGCTCCATGTGACTATCATCTCTTTGGGAAACTGAAAAACTTTCTTCGTGGAACTAGGTTTGATGATGATGACTCCCCTGTGCCCGCTGCCGAACAGTGGCTTCAACAGGTTGGTCCAGAATTTTACTGTGCGGGTATGCAGGCGCTGGTTCCAAGATGGCGTAAGGCAGTTGAGATGGGTGGAAATTATGTGGAGAAATGAAAATATTGCTCCTAAAAGATGTACCTACACACTGTAAAACTTTCAAACATGTAGAATAAAAGATGTATTTAAAAAAAAATAGTGTGCATTTCTTTTGGAGTTTCCCACAGAATGTATCCTTTATTGGGCCAAACAGATGGAAGTCGGAAGGTGTGAGATCCGAGTTGTAGGGTGGATGAGGAAGAACAATGAAGTTTTATGAGTTCTTCTCGGATGCACAGACTTGTATGAGGCCTTTCGTTGGCACGGAGAAGTTCGTTTCCATTTTTGTGGTGACGAACTAGTTGAAATCGTTTTAAAATTTCTTGAGGCTAGCACATTTCCTCATTGGTCGTTGCACCTTGACGGAGGACATCAAACAGAATAACAGCGAGGTGTTTGACTGCGAACCGTCGATCGCCTCGAAGGAAAGTAAACACTGGAGGAGTCACAGCTGTGTACGACAGGCCGGCTCGCAAGAGATTGGGTAGGTTTACACGATCTTGGTGCAGTGATGACAGACGCCTCGGCCAACGACTCAACGTGCTTTTGTTCGCTTACACATTCTGCATTCCTTTATGAATACCTGCAGTGCTCTGGTTTTCCGCCAAAAGAAACTCAATGACAGCTCTCTCTTTGGAACAGACGCCACTTTGAAGTCTACGTATAGAGCTGCCACCTATCGGAACTTCATGAAACTTCAGGGGCGGGAACATTCCACGATATTCCACAACAAATGGCACATTTTTCCAACCGCAATTGACCGAGAACAAAATGTGCTACAGTACTTACTGAACGTCCCCAGTAGCTGAAAGGCTCTCAGCCGAAATATCATGGCAAAATGTCGACGTCATCCGGCTTACGGCAAGAAAAAAGGATAAAAGTGAGTGTTAATACTTTCATCTTTCTTTACCTTCTCTGCATCACTGCAGATGACGTGTCACTGAGCACATTTGTACTGCGCATGCAGTACACGTGAGGTGCCTAGTTGTTTCCACTGCCCTGTGTGGAATACATAAGGTCTTGTACACTTCACTAACCTGCTGTCTTCATCATGGTGATGTCCCCAGCGCAGAAAACAGCACGCAGGTCGTGGATTCTTTTTCTTGAGGCTGAAATTAACTTGGCAAGGAACTGCTGCAACGAATAAACTATAACTCATTTGGGATGCCACTCGTGTTTTTATTGATATAGACACGAGAAACTATTCTTGATCACAACGTATTGAACATATCTTTCCTCAGTCATTATATCTGGCTAAAATAACATGAAATACATCCTGCCACAGACAACATGTCTGTCTACTGGAACCGTCAGAACTGGAGAATAAAATTACGTGAATCAAATACTACTATTACAGACAACATGTCTGTACCTAGCGACGGTCGGAACTGTAGTGAATAAAATTGCATGAAACAAATACTGCTATAACAGACAACATGACCGTCTACTGGAACGGTCAGAACTGGAGAGCCGGACTGCCCGAGACACTTCGCGCGAAGCGGCAGCAAGGCGTGACCCGAACGCCACCGAAGTGCATCGGCAGTAATATCGTCAGTCTTTGGTTTTAGTAATACTTTGATTTTAATAAATTTGAAAAGACTGATTGATAGCTGGCTGTTGAGAGATGTTTATTTAAAAAAAATGAAGTAATTTGGATGACAGGTTTAATTAATAATAGCAACTAAAGTTCAACGTTTTCGCGCCCTACCGCCGAACACAGCAGCCAATCACAGAGCAGCAGCATCATGCATGCGGTCTTTCTCACGGGAATGGTACCGAGTCTAACATCTGTCACCGGTACCTCATCCCACATTGCGTCATCTCTATGCTTCTTGCATCTCCACTGCCCTGGGAATAGCTTCCTGGAGCCTAATATGATGGCTGAATAAGCCAGAAATATTACAGGCTACAATCCCAAAACTTCAGGTAATTCCTCAATAATGTTTCGCGGAAAGAGTGTCTTCTTCCCTCAAGAAATTCTGATCTGCGTTACTGTAGCGTTTCAGCACTACTCGCGTGCTTCGGTGTCGAACGCCTCAAAGGTAAAATGTACCTGATTTGAAGTCGTTCCCTCACTCTGAGAATTAACTCACAGACTCGTCTTCCTATTGCATCTGAATGTCTGTGTAGCCTTGTCGGACGTGCACCTGTGCAGGCCGGTCGAGAATCGAACCCTAGCGCCATCCCACTTCTGCGGTTCGCAGCCGGAAGGCCAGCGGCGTGTTTGCAGCGCAGCTCGACGCGGTAGCGAGTCCAAGGGGCGCCCGTATTCCGCCGGCCCCCTGCTTTCTAACCATTACTTTATCCCATAAATTGGTGGACGCGCAGAAAGCCTTTCAGCCGGCAAACTGCTTTTATCAAATACGGCAGCCGGCGGCCCAGCGCCCGTGCAGCAGTCGCCGCCTCTTCCCTCTCCGCCTCCTCTCTCTCCTACCCAACCCCCCTCCTTCCCTATCCACACCTCCGTCACCTACACTCCACTTTCAATCGCCACTCCTCTCTCTCTCGCTCTCCGGGGTCGCCTCGCCGCTTTCCGCACGGATCCTCCGTCACCCGTAAGCGGAATATTCCGTTACGTACTTAACTATTAGCCATAACTCCTCCCTCTTCCTCTACTATCTGCGCTGCATCTTCTGCGCTCCAGAAACGCACTTGTTCCTGCTCCGATCTTTCCTCCTCTCTGGGCACGCCTTTAACCGCTCCATTTCCCTTGGAATATGTGTGCGCGATGCCATTTTAGTGTTCCTTGTCTTCTCGTCAGTATCAACTTTTTCTTTATTACGGCCACATTTCATATTGCAGGTTCAAGCCTTTCTTCTGCATATCTTACGCGCCCGTGCTCTCCGTAATTTATGTGCCAATAAAATTCTGAGGAAATGCAAAATAACGATGCCGATATATTTTTTTCTCCGTGGGGGGAAGTGTTTCAAGGGGAAAAGCAATGAGTACGGGGGTGATTATGAATGGCTGCTCTTAGATATACAAATTGCTAAAACCAAATGGTTCACGGTTCTGGCAGTGTTGCCCAATCTTCCATTGACATTGACAATAACACTGCTATGTTTCTGTATAGGTGCATTATGATTACGGGCATATTTTCGATGCTGGATTCAAATTATTTTTAGTTATTTTCTATTAGAAAAATATTACATGTAACCACATTTTCGTTTTGCATTGTGTTTTGTACTTGCCCTGTGACGGAACAACTCTTACATATTTGCGTAGTAAACTATACTTACTTCTTGTGTTAAAATGCAGAAGTGCCGATCATGACAGACGTCATTCCTTGTACTCTACTGCAAGTAGATATACTGCTAGAGGCCAAACGTTTCTTGTACCATAGTAAGAAGCAGATCTTTGCCGGTGAGTCACTTCCGGTGCTGAATTACTTGGAGTGGAATTCGGCCTGCGATTAACTTTAAAAGATGGTTAATTACGCAAGCCTAATACCAATATAAGCTTCCTACAACGAATATCACCTATAATTAAAGAAGCAGACCATATGCTACCTGGTACAATGTGACATAATGTGCTAATAGTTACTACACACGACGAAATTAGAAATGTGTGCAAATGTACCTGATTGTTCGTCTAAGATTACTCGGTTTAAGATCAAGACGGTTTTACTTATTCAGTTATTAAACACGTACAAACTGCTACTTACACACACACTTCTGTATCGACAGCGATTCGAGATAACAGTATTCTTGCACACATTGTTTGTACATGTAAAACTGCCAGTCTGGAACAGATCGTAATATCAAAGTTAGCACATCAGTGTATAGGCTACTATCATGAGTTTACATGCTAACGAATGCCCTTATAATAGCTACTAATTAAGCTTAATTCCTTGCATATAATGAATAAGCTATTACAAGCAATACACCTCCTCTATTAACACAACGTAAACTTCATATCAGACAATGGAAAACCCAGGACGGAATGTAACAATATTATGAGAAGGAAAGTTGCTACTCAACATATAGCGGAGATACTCGCAGTGAGGTTTCAGTTGCCTGAGACTGCAGTCACATGTGTGAGTTGCGTTTGCGTGAGTGTGTGTGTGCGTATGTGTGTCTATTGTTGACGAAGGCCATTTGCCGAAAGCTTTAAGTGTTAAAATCTTTTTGTTGTGCCTATCTGCGAATCAGCATCTCCGCTATATGGTGAGTAGCAACTTTCCTTCTCGTAATATTGTAAACTTCATAATAAGTATTTACAGTTACATAACAAATATTAGAAATCTCAATAAATTTCAATATCACTTAAGCTATCTTCTTAATAAATAATGGCAGTCAGAAAGTGCGTCTACGTGGGTAGTTGAATCATTCGTATCATCGTAGAATGCATTAAAGTGACGTAGAATCAGAATACCTCTTAGAACTAATTATAAAGCTAGTAATCACCTTGTGATTACTATGTTTCGTTATTATTAGGTATATCGTGTAAATAACTCATTACTTACGACACCTGTTCGTTAAAGACACCTAAATTTTCATAAATATACAGGGAGAGTCACTAACTATTGCCACCAAGAATAACTCCAAAAGTATGATAGGAGCTGAAAAGTTTGTGGGACAAATTTTGCATGGGACAACGGGGGGCAGAATATGACGTTGGTTTTTTGTTGCTAGGAGGGGTCGTGTCAGAGATATGAAGATCAACTTTTTTTTTTTAATCGGATGCTATAGTTTGGTACTTATTTTCTGATAGCGGCTATCGAGACGAATCCAATGATATGTAGCAGTAAGGTCTTTGAAGGTCAACGAAGGTCACAAAGATGGCATGAACGTCCATTTACACAAGGTGTTCAAAGTGACGACCATTGGTATCAATGCAGTGCTGCAATCTTCTTGTAATGGACTGAGTGGTATTCCTTATCACATCAGCACTTATCGAAGCACATGCTCTGACAATTCTCTCTCGCATATTTTCAGATGTAGTTGGAACGTCTTTATAAACAATGTCTTTTACGAATCCCCACAAGAAAAAATCCAGAGGCGTCAAGTCTGTCGAACGCGCCGGTCACGACACATCTCTTCCGCGTCCAATCCAACGATTTGGGAGTTGTCTCTGCAACTCATTTCTAGCCATCACCGAAAAATGTACCGGACATCTGTCGTGTTGATACCACATTCTGTTCCTTGTTCTTAAAGGTATTTCTTACAATAACAGACCTAATGTTTCTTGCAAGAATGTGGTGTACTTTCTACCATTAAGATTTCCTTCGATGAAATAAGGACCTATAATTCTGTCCTCCAGAATCCCACACCATAAATTCACCGACCACGGTTCTTGGTGTACAACTTGCCGCAACCAGCATGGATTTTCAGTAGCCAAATAATGCATGTTACGCAAATTAACATTTCCGTGGTTCGTGAACGTAACCTCGCCAGTAAATAAAATCTTAATTAATAAATGTGTCATCCCTCGGAATCTGAAGTTGAGCCAATCAGCAGAATTCAATGCGACGCATACAATCCGCACCAGTTAATTCTTGGTGGAGACTGATATGGTAAGGATGATATTTATGGCAATGCAGAACACGAACAACACTACTCTGGTTCATGCCAGATTTCCTTGCGATTTGACGCGAACCAATTTCCTTTTCGTACTTAGTAACTTTCCTTTACCAGATACGTTTCCGACGCGTTAAAGATCCAGTTGTTCTCAATTTATCATACTTATATTTAAATGTACGACGTGTAGGGTGAGTACGTTGAGGATAGTTTTCACCGTATAAGTCTCTAGCTCTCACTGAATTTCGTTGGAATTCTCCGTAAATGAGAAGCATATCGACTTGTTCTTCAAAGGAAAATGTCGTTCACATTCGCTTGATTCGACGATACTAGCCTTACCGTTCCTGTTATTTTTGTATTTCGAAACCGTCGAATGGTGTTTATATGACAATGGTACGTTAGATGGATACACCATTTTAGGCTAATATTTACTATTTGCACGATATACGAGAGAGAATTGTCAGAACATGTGCTTCGATAAGTACCGAAGTGATAAGGAATACCACTCAAACCGTGATAAGAAGATTGCCGCACTGCATTGATACCAATGGTCATCACTTCGAACACCTTGTGTAAATTGGCGTTCATGCCACCTTTTTGATCTTCGTTGACCTTCAAAGACCTTACTGTTACACATCACTGGATTCGTCTCGATAGCCGCTATCAGAAAATACGTACCCAATTATAGCATATCACTTAAAAAAACAAAGTTGACCTTCATATCTCTGACGCGACCCCATAAGTAACAAAAAACCAACGTCATATTGTGGCCCCCGTTGCCCCATGCAACTTTCGTCCCACAAACTTTTCAACTCCAGTCATACTTCCGGAGTTATGCTTGGTGGCAATAGTTAGTGACTCACTCTGTATATCTGTCGAAAATTAAGTAACTGGTTGCTCAGTCGGCGACGCAATATTTTCTCACTAAAATTTTTTTCTGTTTTGTTTTACGTAACAAAATTAATGCCTTTACTACGCGTCTAAATAAATCTTTCGGGGTTATTATTTTTATGTTTCCTGTCTTTAAAGTAAATGAACTGATTTGAACATTTCTTGATTTTAGTTAGAAATTGTTTTCTAATAATATTGTTTCAGACTTCATGTTGAACTACAAAATCTTTGAACTTTTATTACTTCATACAGTTAAATAACAGCTTCAATGAACATCTCTCTATAATAATACTGTTTGACATTTCCTATTGTTAATTTTATTATTTCAGTTCACGTAATTCCCTTGCTTTGCTTTAGGGAAAAACATTATCTATTCCTTTCCGTTATGGGGTACTTTCAATTCAAATTAAAAGTTGGAACTTCTTTATATCAGTTTCACGCACCTTGACTTTCGTATACGGACGAAGTCAACAATACTGAACGAGAGCCAACAAATTCTAACCCACAAGAAAGAGATTCGACATTTCGACATTATCATACGCAGGCGCGCGCGCGCGAGCGCGCACACACACACACAAACACACAAACACACTCACACACACACACACACACACACACACACACACACACACACATTCGTGCGACTAATCGCGCGCGCGCGAGCGCGCGCACACACACACACACACACAAACACACTCACACACACACACTCACACACACACACACACACACACATACACATTCGTGCGACTAATAGTTTGTGCCATACAATTTAAACAATTGGAGCAAAATCATGTCTCTTCCGGTATTGGCTTATCGCCCTTTAAAGATCACTCGTAGTGCAATAAATTTAAGTACTGTTAAAGCATTGGCGTACATGAGTAAATGTCTGGAACCATTTTTAATCGACTTTCGAGGTAAAAACGTGGCAATGAGTGTGCGAAGTTTACACTGTAATCAATTATGATGTTCCGAAATACGTTAGTGAATTCCTATTACTCAAAGCGAAAGTAGGTTACTTTTTTAAAATAATAAAGCATTACACTATTCTCTCAGTGCGTGCATACTTCTATAACTCTCTACGTCAAACGCTCGATTCTACCAGAGTGTACCAAATTCCTACACCAAACAATTATTGCAACACTCAACCATAAATGAGTTTGCGGACTGAATCACTAATACGAATTTAGGGAACGATTCAGATCAGCATGTGACTCCCGTTTTCAGTCACGACTCATTAACCAGTGTCTGGCCTCCGTGGAGGTTACACCATGGAACTCTCGCTTATAATAAATATTTTTTGCCCACTTCTCACTATCAAATAGCCAGATCTCCCGCGTTATGTTAGCTATTCACCACGTTAACCAGTTGCCAAGAATTCACAAACTTGCAGTATCCATCATTCTAATATTTCGAGTTAATCATATATAACAAAACCCAACTCATTCTACACTGCAAGTGTATTGTTCCGCTGCGATTAGCACCAATACAGCTGCAGTGGCTATTCACACGTCACCTCTAATGATAATATCCACTTCAGTCAGGCCGGTCGGGGTGGCCGAGCGGTTCTAGGCGCTACAGTCTGGAGCCGCGCTGCTGCTACGGTCGTAGGTTCGAATCCTGCCTCGGGCATGGATGTGTGTGATGTCCTTAGGTTAGTTAGGTTTAAGTAGTTCTAAGTTCTAGGAGACTGATGACCTCGGAAGTTAAGTCCCATAGTGCTCAGAGCCATTTGAACCCTTTTTTGAACTTCAGTCAGGCTGTCCTACGTTGACTATTCCCCAATAATAGTTCAACCACGACAGACTTAATCCCATATTAAACCACTTAGGTACCATTTATCAAACAGTACCATTACTTTGACAACGAATTCAGTCTTGTAGTTGGACTTCTACTCTTCTTCGCGTTGCTGGCTGCTATCAAAGTAGTCTCTGCCACTCGAACTGCTCACACTGTCTACGAGAGGCAGACAATATTTTTCCAGCTCAAATCTGAGCTTCGACCAAGCATCAGCATTGTTACACTGTGACACTTGTTTCGGCTACACATAAGCGAAATATAATAATAGCATGAAACACACATTTAATACACCCTATATACAGTGCGGCCACTGCATCAATATGTTGACGAAACAGGCTCCCGGGACAACACTTCAACTAATACACTTTCCATTTGGATCGTTTTATAGTGGAAGACACGCAGCGTCATAGTATTTACTTTGTTGCACTCACTCTAAACAAACATAAACAGTTTGGAGCAGCACAACAGATCGTCACTAGTGGAGAATCCTCACGATTGTGGGGAATTCTTTGGTACTTGAATTCATTCTCGCTGTTCTTTTGATAGAAAACGGGTGTTTATTTTAGTCGAATGATGTAGGACAATTTATTGAATGAAGTGTCCTTCAGGTATAAACTATTTGGGTAGCAAATGGATTCCGCGACGTAAAAATTCAGGTTCTTGTGAGGTGAACCACTCATGGAGCCAGTTTTTGAGGTCGTTTGAGTTGTGACATGTTGTTCAGAAAGGCCATGCTGTGTGGACCTGAACAAATGATATTCGAAAGGGTTGATGTCTGGTGGATATGATGGGTGGAGCAAGACATCTCATCGATCCATTCAAAGTTTCCTTCACTCGGTTTGAATTATGTGGTTTGGCATTGTCATGAAGCGGAATGCCTTTGTAATATTTCTTAATACACTGCAGGTGGTTGTTTTTAAGTTACCGATTCCTGTTCAGTAACTGTGCTTCTTAGCGTTCAGCGTTCTCCGTTTGATCCGGCTGTTGCAGATCATCGTACACCACACCGATCAGCACGCATTTTGCCACTCACCTCAAAGTCGTTGTTCCTGAGTCGTCGAAACCAATTTTTGCACGTCGTTTCCGGCAGTGCATGTTCTCCATACGCTTCTACTAGCAAACGACGATTTTCCGCAGCAAATTTTGAAACCATCAATACTGCTTAGCAGTTATGAATAATCAATTGTGACGAAAAATTTTTAGCATTGCATATATTTATTGCAGTGACGTGAAAATTATAACAGTAACAGCGATAGGAAACAGGAATGATCACTTACGCTCTAAGACGAAAAAAGCGATGCACCACGAAGGAATTAGGCGAGTGTGACGGAAATCGGTAAATGGGATGTACGTGGACAGACAAACAAATGATTATAGTTTCAGAAAAATCGGATTATTTATTCAAGAGAAGGAGCTTCATAACTTTAGCAAGTCAATTACGCGTTGGTCCACCTCTATCTCTTATGCAAGCAGTTATTCGGCTTGGCACTGAGTGATAGAGTTATTGAATATCCTACTGAACGATATCGTGCGAAATTCTGTCCGAATGATGCGTTATATCGTCAGAATCCCGAAACGACTGGACGGCCCCATCCATAATACTCAAAATGTTCTCAACTGGGGAGACATCCGGCGATCTTGCTGGTCGAGGTAAGGCTTGGAAAACACGAAGACAGCCGTTTACAGGCTGGCATTATCTTGCTGAAATATAAGCTCAGGATGGATTTTCATAGAACATCGTCGGCGTACCGCCATGCTGTAAGAGTGACGCGGATGACAACCAAAGGGGTCCTGCTATCAAATGAAATGGCACCACAGACCAGACCATCAACCCATCCCCCCCATGTCGGGCGGTATGACGAGCGAGCGACAGTCAGGCTGGTATCCCGCCGCTGTTCGAGGCATCTCCAGACACATCTTGACTGGTCATTGGGGTTCAGTTAGAAGTAGGACTCATCACTGAAGACAGCTCATCCCCTGTCGATGACATTCCAGGCCTAAATGGCTGTTGTTGTTGTTGTTGTGGTCTTCAGTCCAGAGACTGGTTTGATGCAGCTCTCCATGCTACTCTGTCCTGTGCAAGCTTCTTCATCTCCCAGTACCTACTGCAACCTACAGCCTTCTAAATCTGCTTAGTGTATTCATCTCTTGGTCTCCCTCTACGATTTTTACCCTTCACGCTGCCCTCCAATACTAAATTGGAGACCCCTTGATGCCTCAGAATATGCCCTACCAACCGATCCCTTCTTCTAGTCAAGTTGTGCCACAAATTTCTCTTCTCCCCAATTCTATTCAATACCTCCTCATTAGTTATGTGATCTACCCATCTAATCTTCAGCATTCTTCTGTAGCACCACATTTCGAAAGCTTCTATTCTCTTCTTGTCTAAACTATTTATCGTCCACGTTTCACTTCCATACGTGGTTACACTCCATACAAATACTTTCAGAAACAACTTCCTGACACTTAAATCGATAACGATGTCAACAAATTTCTCTTCTTCAGAAACGCTTTCCTTGCCATTGCCAGTCTACATTTTATATCCTCTCTACTTCGACCATCATCTGTTATTTTGCTCCCCAAATAGCAAAACTCATTTACTACTTCAAGCGTCTCATTTCCTAATCTAATTCCCGCAGCATCACCCGATTTAATTCGACTAATTCTATTATCTTCGTTTTGCTTTTGTTGATGTTCATCTTATATCCTCCTTTCAAGACACAGTCCATTCCGTTCAGCTGTACCTCCAGGTCCTTTGCTGCTAAATGGCTAAAACACTAATTTTCTTTCACTGTTACTGACTGATTTCTCCGACTATATTGAATCTAAACATAATACTTGTCACACTTCTGATCATGTAGTTCTTCAAATCAGATTCATATCTTTAACATTCGGCAAACAGAGACAAATATAAACTGGTGGCCCCATAACCATAACTTAACGCAGACTAACTGGCCACATGATAACAAGTTACAAACAAAGAGTATACTATGACAGAGACTATTTTTCCAAGAAAGCTACATTGATTCATTTATTGACATTTATTTTCTACATTAGAATAAATGAGATTCGTGCGTTATTGTATTGACATTAATAATTATTTTTATTTGATTTTGTTGTAGGTTGAGAGTGAAACTACCTGGATGAGTAGCTTTTCAGAACGCACATATTTTTACGAACTTCCAGCATCCTGGAGTAGCTTGGGTCAGTAACTTCTGTTAATCAGTGGAACGAAAAACCAGTCGAAGTTCCACATTTTTACTTTTTATTTATTCGATGACTAGTTTCGGGCCGAGACCCATTTCCAGATCATCATAACAAAATCGCAAATGGCTTTCCAGAAGATGTCAAAAATGTGCAGTGAACATTTATAGTGCATACAGTTATCTGTATGCAACTTAAATGTTCTTTGCATATTTTTGACATCTTCGGAAATGTCACTTTCGAATTTGTCATGATGATTTGAAAATGGACCTCGGCGGGAAACTAGTCATCGAATGAATAAAAAGTAAAAATTTGCAACTTCGACTGGTTTCTCATTCTACTGCACATATCCTTTGTAAAAAGCATATTGAAATTTTCGTATTTATCCAATAGAGTAAAGGAATAGAAATAATGAATAAATACAATATAAAGCAGCACCCCCAGCAAAAGCTGTGAATTACGTGAATATCGACAAAAAGTGGTATAGAGCGGTTCATTAACAGAAGGAACGGTATCGATAGAGTCTATTTGGAACAGAAAAAAAGTCATAGATTTTTTACAGATCTTGAGGTGAGATCAGAAAAGTAACACTTCCCGCAAATAACGTATTGTACGTACAAAACTCGACATGTTGAAGGTACTAAATGGGCATGTTCTTTTCACTCCATTCGAAAATCACCCACAGATCTGATAGCCTAAAATTTCTGCAGTTAAACAGGCCTCATGTCCCTATCCGCTATGCTGTACTAGTGCAATTACTGCCCGATCTTCAGCAGAAGTAATTGAACGTCGCAGTATCAATTCTTTTTAAGCAGCACTAATACTTGCAAGACAACTGTGAGTATGCGCATGCAAGTGAGAGAGGCAATCGAAAAACTGAAGCAATTTTACATCAACAGAGAGGTCGGCATTGAAACTGCCAGCGATCCCTATAAAATGGGCCGCATGTGATCACACGGCAGCGGTCTCAAGCAGACGCTGACGCGACCGGCGAAACTATCAATATAATGCGTAACCGGGGTCGTTTAACTGCAACTATCACAGGAAAATACGGCGGCCGGAAGTTTATTGTCACGGAGTCGTTAGCCTGCTGAAAGATGCTCTCGCCGTTGGTGAGGACATCAAGCGTGAAAAGGTATAGGTGGTCTGCATAATGTCAACGCTATCCAGAAATCTCATGGTGTCTATGATTAATGCGACAGCCCAGGTGAATGTCCGTCATAGCAGAATACTGTCACCACCGCCTGCATCGGCGGCGTGGTGTGTGTTTCGAACAGATGATCGCCTGGGTGTCGGTGTATTCAGATACTACCGTAACAAGAAACGTGATCCATCCGACCAGGTGACTCCGTTGAGCTACGATCCAATCTTGTTGATCACTTGCAACCTGCAGTTGCAACTGACGATGTCGTTGGTTCAACGTGAGTACACGTAGGGATCATCTGCTACGTAAGTCCTTGTTCAACAGTGTGCGGCCGCGCGGTGTAGGGTGCATTGACACGGTTTGTGCTGCTCCCCGTGCCGAGTCCTCCCTCGGGCATGGGTGTGTGTGTTGTCCTTAGCGTAAGTTAGTTTAAGTTAGATTCAGCTTTCGACCTCCGCATTCTGTGACAAGGCATCGAACTCCTACACCTTCTCCCTATCTTTTGGTTTCACCGTTCTTCAGCTACATTTCGTTGAGGCTCACAACCAATAATCCACGAAAAGGTGCCAGCGTCGTCGTTTCCAGGTTATCTGTTCCCAGGCGTTCGACCATACCAATCTGCTCTTTGTCATAGTTGCTTATGTCAGCGGATTCCCCATTTACGTTTCGTATCGCCGCTAGATTGATTCCACATTCACCTATGCTCTGCCACATCTACATCTACATCCATACTCCGCAAGCCACCTGACGGTGTGTGGCGGAGGGTACATTGAGTACCTCTATCGGTTTTTTTTCGTTCTATTCCAATCTCGTATTGTTCATGGAAAGAAATATTGTCGGTATGCCTCTGAGTGGGTTCTAATCTCTCTGATTTCATCCTCATGGTCTCTTTGCGAGATATTCGGAGGAGGGAGCAATATACTGCTTGACTCCTCGGTGAAGGTATGTTCTCGAAACTTCAACAAAAGTCCGTACCGAGCTACTGAGCGTCTCTCTTGCACAGTCTTCCACTGCAGTTTATCTATCATCTCCGTAACGCTTTGGCTATTACTAAATGATCCTGTAACGAAGCGCGCTGCTCTCCGTTGGATCTTCTCTATCTCTTCTATCAACCCTATCTGGTACGGAGCCCACACGGGTGAGCAGTATTCAAGCAGTGGGCGAACAAGTGTACTGTAACCTACTTCCTTTGTTTTCGGACTGCATTTCCTTAGGATTCTTCCAATGAATCTGTCTGGCACCTGCTTTACCGACGATTAATTTTATATGGTCATTCCATTTTAAATCACTTCTAATGCCTACTCCCAGATAATTTATGTAATTAACAGCTTCCAGTTGCTGACCAGCTATATTGTAGGTGAGTGATAAAGGATCTTTCTTTCTATGTGTTCGCAGCACATTACACTTGTCTACATTGAGATTCAATTGCCATTCCCTGCACTAAGCGTCAATTCGTTGGAGATCTTCCTGCATTTCATTACAGTTTTCCATTGTTACAACCTCTCGATATACTACAGCATCACCCGCAAAAAGCCTCAGTGAACTTCTGATGTTATCCACTAGGTCATTTATGTGTATTGTGAATAGTAACGGTCCTACGACTCTCCCCTGCTGCACACCTGAAATCACTCTTACTTCGGAAGACTTTTCTCCATTGAGAATGACATGCTGCGTTCTGTTATCTAGGAACTCTTCAATCCAATCATACAATTGGTCTGGTAGTCCATATGCTCTTACTCACGTGCCACGCGCTCGCAACACCATCAGGGAGTATCGTGTTGCGGAGGGCAGTGGTAACAATGATTTTGTTCATCCAGCTGATTAGACCGTGATCCGATGAAGACCGCTGCATCTCGGCGGAAACGTCGCTTTATTTTAGTATTCTAAGCACGAGGTCGTGCCGAAAAGCAATGTCTTTGAATCTGTTACGCGAAAATTCTTGAAGCTTTTTGATTAAAACAAACATTATTAACATTCAGCATCTTTGTTCTTCATGCCTACGTATTTATTTCTCAACATTGTGACCCTGGCAACCAACACATTTCTCCTAACAAGAGACCAGTTTGTTAACACAGTTACTGTAGAATGTTTGACTTTATTGACGGAGCCACGACCTCACTTTTACTTGCAATGCTTGAAGTCCTAAAAGTTGCCTTTTAAGTTTTCGAGAGACATGAAAATCACATGGGGCAAAGTCGGCACTGTATGGAGGATGAACGATGACAGTGAACCCAAGCCGTCGGAATGTCGCCGTCGCCGTAGCGCTCGTCTGTAGTTTGGCAGTAATGCAGAAGGACAACGCGCTCCATGTGTGTACGAACTCTTCGAATTTGAAACTCGGTTGCAGCACACAGTATCTCAAGCACGGACACAGTCACATTATTCATCGCTATGTTATAAGCTACAATTCGGAGCCCTCTAGCGACAGAGAGCTTCAAATATGTAGACCTTAACATCAATGATGTAGAATGTTAATAACTGTTGCTGTAGGTTATTTGTCTTGAGCTGACTGCAATCTAATTAAAAAGAATTACAGCAGATGCGTTTCTCTTTTATTTACTAAGTATCTTCCGTGGTTATTCTGTAAACTGGATACATACGTTTGTACATGTTTTGACTGATTTCGGTTAAAAACAGCGTTTTCTTTATAAAGTTGGTCTGCAGGCTTCTTACGGTGTTTCTTTACATAATCTGCTACTTCACTTCTTCTTAGCATTGCCTGGTGCCGACAGACTTCATTTCACATCTGCACTTATCAGCGTTTGGCATTCTGTAGTATTTCCTGCGCTGCACTATCTACAATTCATTTTCTTAAATTACTTTTTATTCTGTACTACGACAGTGTTTATGCTTGTTCGTTTGTTTTCGTTCACGTTGTGAGTGTTGCCAACCTATGAAACGAATCTGTGTGCGTGTGTGCGTGTGTGTGTGTGTGTGTGTGTGTGTGAGAGAGAGAGAGAGAGAGAGAGAGGGGGGGGGGGGAGGGAGAGAGAGTTAGCGAAATTGTCTTGCGTGTGTGTAGAAAACTGAAATGAGCGTATGGCATCGTTGGCCGGGAGGCCCCATCCGGGGAAGTTCGGCCACCAAGCGCAAGTCTTATTTCAGTCGACGTCACGTTGGGCGACTTGCGCGTCGGTGATGAGGATGAAGTGATGATGACGACAACACAACACCCAGTTCCCGAGCGGAGAAAATTTCCAGCCAGGCCGGCAATCAAACCCGGGCCCGCTTGCATGGGAGGCGAGCATGTTGCCGGCCAGCTAAGCAGACGTGAGAGGAGTGGGGATGGTTTGATTTTTTTTCTTTTTCTTTGCAATGACGACGGGGGTTGGGGAGGGGGGGGGGGAGAAAAGACAGGGATGGGCCTGGACAGTGATTACAGAACAGAATCTGGGAGGAAATGGTAGTGGTAAATGGAGCCTGTGGTTGTATGTGTACTTTTAATGTTCTTTCAAGTGGTCAATCAGTTTAAAGAGTGTGTGGTGTGCCAAGTTGATCTGATCATTTATGAGTTGTTTCTTTTCTGTTATGGTTTTTTGGATATGGTACTTTTCATGTAAAGTGAGGAGGTGTTTTTTGTTGTTGTTTATCCTTATGATTTCCATGCCTGTGTCTCTGGTTGTAATTTTATGTTGGTGTTGTGTAAGAGTTCTGCAAAAGTTGAGTGATTTGTCCTATACTTCCATGCTTTTACTTGTTCTTTGAATCTAGTGTCAAACGTCCTCCTATATCTTCCATCACATGTGTTGCATTTCAGTTGGTACATTCCTGATTTCTCATACAGATTAGTTTTTCATACTGTTTTTGGGAAGTATTTCTGAATTGAGTTGTTGGTTTGGTGTGCCGTTTTTAAATCTTGTTTTTTGAAAACAATGGATATTCTGTGTGTGTATTTGCGTTTGTATGTCACTGCGTACCATCTTTTACTTTCTGTTTCTTTCACACTTTTTGTTGTTTGTATTCTTGTATTTCATGAATTTAATAATAATACACTCAGCATATAACATCTAACAGGATTATATTATTATTAAATTACATGTGAACGCATGGAGCACATGACCATGCAGCGCCCCCTACCGAGGGAGCTTCGCTGCTAGTTGACTTGTTTAGCGTCAGTATAAGCTCTGCTTCAAAACTGCTTGTGTCGCAGTTATAGTCAAATCGTTCAAATGGCTCTGAGCACTATGGGACTCAACTCCTGAGGTCATTAGTCCCCTAGAACTTAGAACTAGTTAAACCTAACTAACCTAAGGACATCGCACACATCCATGCCCGAGGCAGGATTCGAACCTGCGACCGTAGTGGTCTCGCGGTACCAGACTGCAGCGCCTAGAACCGCACGGCCACTTCGGCCGGCGCAGTTACAGTCATATGTTATTGGACTCTTTCTATGAGTTGTTAAGGCTGTACGCCTAGTTGGTTGGGAAGGAGTTGAAGTTTGTGGTATGTAACTCATATGACCCAATCTCACTTTCTGTAACTTTGAGACGTGTTGAGTGTGCTGTTCACTTTGTGCTGTTCTTTTTTGTAACAGATCTCTGAAGAGCGCTGTAATCCCGATACACGTAACAGGTTCTAATAAAAGGGTCAATTGAAAATCTCATGACTTTATTGCGATTGTACAGCATCGATTGCCAATTATTAACATAAAAATGATCGCAGGCCTCAGACGCGATTTTATGTCTTGTGTATCATACATTATGCCAGGCTGGGCATTAAAGGAGGCAACAAAATACTACTTCGCTAAAAGGCCTATCGGGACAAACCAGTTAAAGATCAAATTTTATGTATGTGTGTGTGTGTGTGTGTGTGTGTGTGTGTGTGTGTGAAATCTTATGGGACTTAACTCCTAAGGTCATCAGTCCCTAAGCTTACACACTACTTAACCCAAATTATCCTATGGACAAACACATACACCCATGCCCGAGGGAGGACTCGAACCTCCGCCGGAACTAGCCGCACAGTCCACGACTGCAGCGCCTAGACCGCTTGGCTAATCCCGCGTGGCTTAAATTTAATAAAGCCTGTCTAGCAAGTGAAGTGACGCCTAGGTATAAGAAGTTAAGACTAAGAAATTGTACTGAATGTGCTCAGCAAATTCAAGAGAAGTTTGAACGTGAATGGGTGAGAAGGGAAGTCTGTTTTGTCTATAATACCAGCCTGGCGAGTTGCAAAGCCAGAGACCTACGTTTTCATTTACAACATACTCTGCACCCACTGCAGTTTGCAGATTTATGTGTCCTTATTAGCGATTTCACGTGTTGGGAACGTGATATCATGTTACGAAGACACAGGAGGAAGATTAACCAACTGTGTGCATCCAGCGTTTGCAGCATGCAGGGACGGAGCCACCAAGTAAGTGAATGGGAGTTTGCAGAGCGTGTGGTGAACTTGACCGAAACTGTGTTTACTCCGGACGAACATAGATTGCTTAACGAGGGGTTAGATTTTAATTTACCTTCACAGACTAATGGCAAAGTCATCAAGAGGATGATTGTCGAGATTAAGAACGGATGTGATTTAGCGAATGTCCTCAAAAGTTTTCAGGCCGATGTAGCTGTGGCAACTTGTAACGCAGTTACGCGAGCTAGACATATGCCACAGTTTCCAGGTACATTTTCTGATACTGTGAAGCAACTAAATTTAAAATTAGAGGACAAGAAGATCTTAGTAGTCAAAGCCGATAAAGGAAACTCCGTTGTGTTGATTAAGGATAGCGACTACATTGCTAAGACCCTAAAATTTTTCAATGAAAATGGTATCGTAGAAACTAGTAAAAAGCCCCTAACTCAGTTTAGCCGAGATATTAGAAAATGTGTTAATGATTCGCATTTCCTGTTTGACTCAGATGTAAAGAGAAAGAGACTTTTCATGATGAATCCCAAAATGCCACGGTGAGGGGTCAAATTAAGCTCCATAAAATTGAGAAACCCATCCGCCCGATTATTAGTGCTTGTTCAAGCTCAAGTTATTATGTGAATAGTTTTTGTCACGATAAACTGAAAGAATATTACACTTTTAAGGAGACCTTTAGTGTTTGTAATAGTTTTGAAATGGTTGGTCTTCTACAAAATATTAGGGTGCCCGAGGGGGCTGTGTTAGCCTCATTTGATATAGCTAATTTGTGTACGAACATCCTAGTCAATGAGACACTGGAGATTATCCACAAAAATTTGCTAATGAATGGTAAGATGGTTTATAATGAAGTAGTTGAGTTTATGGAGTTGTTATGACTAACCTTGTTATTTAATTATTTCACTTTTAATGGTAAGGCTTACGTGCAACATGATAGCATTGCTATGGGGTCAAGCCTCTCAGGCCTTTTATCAGAGATGTTTATGAATAATTTAGAGGTAAAGCTGTTCAGCTCTCAGAGCGATTTGCTAAATGACATTGTAATTAACAGGATATATGTTAATGACATATTTATTTTATTTAAAGGGGGGGGGGGGGTGGATGGGATAGATCAGCTAGCTACCCAGTTTAATAGTATGCATGAGAAAATTAAGTTCACAGTAGAGTTAGAAGTCGAAAATCCCCTCAGCTATCTCGATCTACAAATTACTAAGAATAGGAATGGGTTGAAAATAGGCATATTTCGGAAGCCAACGACAAGGGACATAATAATTGCGGCGGATTCATGGCCCCGTCCCCCACCCCGCGCATAAAAGGGCGTTCTTTTTGTCAATATTTAACAGGTTGCACAGATTTAATTTGAGCAAAGAAGCCACTGATAGGGAGATTGAAATGATTGCAAGGATAGGACGGGCTAACGAGTACTCGGAAAAATTTATACGAGAGTTTGGAGTTAAAATTCTTAGCAAGACGCGGCAGCCGGGACGCCAAAAATCAAATAGTAAGTTTGTGTCAATGGAATATGTTGGACCATGTTGCCAAAAAATAACTAGAGCCTTCAGGAAGGCTGGCGTTCGTATATGCTTCCGTGCAAGGAAGAAATTGTAGGGAATATTACGACATAAGGAAGAAGGGAAAGCAGATAAATTTAAGCAATCCTGTGGATACGAAATTAAATGTGGAGTATGTGCTGGGACATAGATTGGCCAGACGGGTAGGGATTTTGCCACAAGGTTTAGAGAACATAACTATAGTAATAATAGTGGGCTGGGGTGCCATATGAGGGAGACTGGCCATAAGCTTCATTTAGAACCAAAATGGAAGATATTAGATAACCTTGAAGATCTGGAGATCTATGCGCGTATACAGCACGATGCCCACCCATATTTAATGAACAGGCTTCCGGTGGGAAGAACTGGTTTTTTGGCTTGTTTTAACGGATACTATTTTGGGTTTGGTGTCTGTTAGCCCCTCATAAGAAGTTATGATAGTGTATTTTATAGGTGCTGGCGGTGTTCTGTGTACGTACCGTTATGATAAGCTAGGTTTTTTGCTGAGTGGGTGACTAGTTTAATGTTATATGGAAAAAGTTAGATGGGTAGATAGGTTGGCATATACGGATTTGTTCACCACCGTACCCTTTGGGTGGTCCTTGGTGACACAATGGTTTATTTGATTGATTTTAGACTTTAAAGTATTAACACTTTTAATTTTTTTTAAATTTAGAGCTCTCCAGTATCCGGATAGCATAGGTAGGACTCGGACAATTGTCGTGCCACTAGTTTATATACAGAATGTATGAGGTATAACCCACGTGTGTGTTTTGGGATTTTATGAAAATGTTCTTCCTCTCACCATTAAACATTTTTCCAGTTGCTAAAGGGGCGTAAGTTCTTGTTTGAAGGCTTCTATTTGAGCAATCATGGACAATGTGTATCAGTTGGCTGTAATTCGATACGTGGATAGCTGCCGCCGACGTGATTGCCGTTGGCTTTAACTGATGGCGCCTAAGACGTTTGCGTACCCGAGCTTATCACAGGTTTTAAGTTTATGATGGATACTGTTGGTTATCTTTAATTTGGTGGTATTCTTTTAAAGATTTGGGAGGCTGAAAGGTCTATTCATGAAGGAACTCCCCCCCCCCCCCCAACTATTATTGATTTTATATTGACATATGGTTTGAGTTGTGCTTTGTGCCACCACTGGCTATAGATATAGTATGGCAATGTAAAAATTTTGAAGTTTCTCTAAAATAAAAAAAAATCCTTTAGTGTTAACGTGTACGGAAGTACCATTCCGCATTCTAGTCGTAATCACACCCTGTTAGATGATACGTTCTGAGTATATTATCATTAAATTACATGTGAACGCATGGAGCACATGACCATGCAGCGCCCCCTACCGAGGGCGCTTCGCTGCTAGTTGACTTGTTTTGCGCCAGTATACGCTCTGCTTCAAAACTGCTTGTGTCGCAGTTATAGTCATATGTTGTTGGACACTTTCTTTGAGTTGTCAAGGCTGTACGCCAAGTTGGTTAGGAGGGAGTTGAAGAGTGTGGTATGTAACTCATATGACCAGATCTCATTTTCTGTAACGCTGAGACGTGTTGATTGTTCTGTTCACTTATGGTTTGTACTTTTTTGTAACAGATGTCTGAAGATGGGTGTAATCCCGAAACGCGTAACGTGTTCTAATAAAAGAGTCAGTTGAACATCTCATGAATTTAATGCGATTGTACATCATTGGTTGCCAATTATTAACATAAAAATGATCGGAGGTCTCAGACAGGATTTTATGTCATATATATGAGGTGGTCATAATGTTTTGGCTCATGAGTGCAGATCAGCAGGGCGAACCAATACAGAAAATCGACGCGCAGATTTATGTTCTAAAAGAAATTGCATTGCGAAAAGCACTCGAAGAAGAACGATTTATGCGAGAAGAGGTGAAAATCTCGGCGACCGTCATCATCGACATACATTTATCCATTGTGATCAGCATAATCGATGTGAATGATCTTTTGGGAAACAAAACAAGACCTCCGCTTCTGCCACGCTGTTTTCAATGTGAGAACTGTGGGCGTTGATCATACTCGTTTGGGACTCCGCACGATCAAGATGTATTTGAGCTCCCAACAGAAGATGTCGAGTCAGCTCTTTGCCCCTACGGAGAGGTGAATAGCCATACCGTGGCAAGATGGACGTAATTCTGAACATAGACTATCCTGTTTTGAAAGGAGTCTGATTGGCCTGAACTGAACTTAAAAGAACTGTCTCCTCATATTTCTGCATATTTCTACCCATCCTGTGCCCTGAGGAAACGATGGAAGGTGGTCCAGTGGCGTGGGGGAAGGATGTTGAAAACATGCAAGTTACCACGACATGGACAGCGACAGTGGCGCCTGATCTTAAGGAATAGTTCCGGCCGAGGTGCTGCAGGTGACTAGAGGTGATGATGCAGTTCAACGACATGCTTACCGCATCGCCACAGTTAACCTCAATTTGACTGGAACCAAACTGAAGATTCATCTGGTATGAGAGGTGCTTCATGTGTCGGATGTCGACTTTGGATGAAGTGAGATTTGCGTACCTCCCCGACTCTTATGGTTATGCGACATATATGACATTGGGTGCTCAGACTGACAGCAGTACGGCGATGCTAGTGCGTGACGGTATTGCCATCGAAGATGTGACATTCCTCCTCTCAGCCAGGGTGATGGCGATAATGACGCTGGGTACACGTATTATTAACTTGTATGCTCCGTTGGAAACCGACAAAAGCGGCGAAACATCGCGGCTTCACTCAGAGGAAATCATCCTCCCTCTTTTCTGGTCGATACTATGAATATACACTCCTGGAAATGGAAAAAAGAACACATTGACACCGGTGTGTCAGACCCACCATACTTGCTCCGGACACTGCGAGAGGGCTGTACAAGCAATGATCACACGCACGGCACAGCGGACACACCAGGAACCGCGGTGTTGGCCGTCGAATGGCGCTAGCTGCGCAGCATTTGTGCACCGCCGCCGTCAGTGTCAGCCAGTTTGCCGTGGCATACGGAGCTCCATCGCAGTCTTTAACACTGGTAGCATGCCGCGACAGCGTGGACGTGAACCGTATGTGCAGTTGACGGACTTTGAGCGAGGGCGTATAGTGGGCATGCGGGAGGCCGGGTGGACATACCGCCGAATTGCTCAACACGTGGGGCGTGAGGTCTCCACAGTACATCGATGTTGTCGCCAGTGGTCGGCGGAAGGTGCACGTGCCCGTCGACCTGGGACCGGACCGCAGCGACGCACGGATGCACGCCAAGACCGTAGGATCCTACGCAGTGCCGCAGGGGACCGCACCGCCACTTCTCAGCAAATTAGGGACACTGTTGCTCCTGGGGTATCGGCGAGGACCATTCGCAACCGTCTCCATGAAGCTGGGCTACGGTCCCGCACACCGTTAGGCCGTCTTCTGCTCACGCCCCAACATCGTGCAGCCCGCCTCCAGTGGTGTCGCGACAGGCGTGAATGGAGGGACGAATGGAGACGTGTCGTCTTCAGCGATGAGAGTCGCTTCTGCCTTGGTGCCAATGATGGTCGTATGCGTGTTTGGCGCCGTGCAGGTGAGCACCACAATCAGGACTGCATACGACCGAGGCACACAGGGCCAACACCCGGCATCATGGTGTGGGGAGCGATCTCCTACACTGGCCGTACACCACTGGTGATCGTCGAGGGGACACTGAATAGTGCACGGTACATCCAAACCGTCATCGAACCCATCGTTCTACCATTCCTAGACCGGCAAGGGAACTTGCTGTTCCAACAGGACAATGCACGTGCGCATGTATCCCGTGCCACCCAACGTGCTCTAGAAGGTGTAAGTCAACTACCCTGGCCAGCAAGATCTCCGGATCTGTCCCCCATTGAGCATGTTTGGGACTGGATGAAGCGTCGTCTCACGCGGTCTGCACGTCCAGCACGAACGCTGGTCCAACTGAGGCGCCAGGTGGAAATGGCATGGCAAGCCGTTCCACAGGACTACATCCAGCATCTCTACGATCGTCTCCATGGGAGAATAGCAGCCTGCATTGCTGCGAAAGGTGGATATACACTGTACTAGTGCCGACATTGTGCATGCTCTGTTGCCTGTGTCTATGTGCCTGTGGTTCTGTCAGTGTGATCATGTGATGTATCTGACCCCAGGAATGTGTCAATAAAGTTTCCCCTTCCTGGGACAATGAATTCACGTTGTTCTTATTTCAATATTCAGGAGTGTATCTTAGGCGGAGATTTTAACTGTGAGCTCTAGCCCAAAGACCAGGTCCCATACTTTTCGACGTGTCAGGAACTTCGGAACTGGTGCAAGACCTGTATCTCATCGACACTTGGGAGAAAATGCACGATGACCACCTCGGGCATGTTATTTGGCCAGACGTCTTGATCGTAAAGAATTGTTTTATGTTGAGATGATTTACGTTATTTGTTTATAATGCCTTCTCATTAAAAGAAAAACTTTGTGTATAGTTATAGCCCAAATTTTGGAACTGAAGGACAAAACCACAAATAAATAAATAAAAAATGAAAAAGATAAAAAATATATGAATTAAAATAAAATCGGGGGGGGGGGGGGGGGCGTTTAAGGACGGGAACGGTGAGGCATTCGTGGCCAGGCTTCGTGCTTCGATCCCTGCCCACCCTGTCTCCACTAGCTTGAAACTGACCGCTCTACTTTATTTCATCTTAAAAAAAAGGGCTTCGTAATTGGAAAAAAGCGGTTGAGGTGACCGCTCACGTACAGTGGGAAATCCAGACAGCACGTAAGATGGATAATGGATTACCCATCGTAGTTTTTTAAATTTTTTCTAGCTTTAGTATTCTTATTTTTTATCACCAACCTTAATGTTGGATTGACGCAGGTCTTCATTACTATTATTTGCTAATTATCCTCATCACTACAGAACAAATTTTTGATAAACAAAAATCTTTTATGATTTAAACATAAGCTGAGGACACATTATATTATAACCAGATGATTAATACCTTGATTGTACACCTTTTCGACACGATACAGTAGCGAATCTGCATGGCTTCGATTCGATAACTCTTTGGTAGGTTTCCGGAGGCACATGACACCAGATGTCTACGGATACATCATGAAATTCCCGTAATTTACTGGTTTTTGGGAGCGGATCTTGTGCGTGTTAGCATGCCTGATGTATTACACGGCGTTCAAATTTGCGAACTGTATGATCAAGACATCAACGTGAGTTCCGTATCGTGCTCCTCAAACTGAGATTCAGGCCATGTCACACGGACACTTACACTGCTGGAAGATTCCATCGCCGTCGAGGAAGACGTCAAGCATGAAGGGATGAAGTTAGTCTGCAAAAGTGTTCACTTAGTTCATAACTGGCTCGGTGACTTCAATTTTTATGGAACCCCAGCAGAATGATCCATGCAGTATAATAATGTCTCAACTGGCTTGTGTCTGTGATGCGGTCCATGTTTCGAGCAAATGTTCATCTGGATGACGGCCTATCCAGACATGTCCATCGACCTGGTGCAACAAGAAATACGATTCATCTGTGTCCCAGAAGACATTCGCGGTGGCATGTCTGAATAAAATCTTCTCGGTATTGAAGCCACGTTAATTCGAATAAAATTCTCCAGTTTTCGATGACTATCCCCGCCATCGTCGTCAGGTGTAAAACCACTGACTGCCAGGCTACTGCGTAATGGTGAGAATACTTTTTACCTTCCATGTGGGTGGGATTCAACAGGCTTGCGTTTGAAGTACTGCTTACCTTTCGTAACCTTGCCTTGATCAAGAAATAAGTTCATATTAGTTTCAAGGCTTTTGATTGGCTACGCTGCTCTGCGTCGTGAGCTTCTTTGATTGTTAAGGGCTGACGCTGCTTAATGTGGGCGGCAGATTTGCGTGGCTGCTACGTCTGCCGAGCAAAATCTTCAATGTTCTTGCGTCGTCTTGATGGCGCAGCATGTCAGGCCAGCGTTGAGTTGATCGCCAATGGGATCTGTTACCAAGCTGGCGCACCACAATGCTTGGCTAATGCTCGGCATTTTCGTAGAAGTTGGTGGAGATTTGCTTGTACCGCTCTGTGAAAGGTAATACGACAGCGACCCTGTGTAGGTTCTCCTTTGGGAAGCCCGGAGGTGAGGTGCTAACTTCTGGATCGTCTGGAGCCGCTTTAAGTTGGTGAAGGCCGTGTTACCCCATACCACGGCCGCGCAGTGGAGCAGAGGACGAATGGCGGCCTTGTACAGGACCGAAACGACGAGTGCGCGGAAGGTGAGTTGGGCAGCTCATAGACGCTCCGGCCCACCGCAGGACGGGGGCCAACGAGATATACGAACTTGTGACGTCACACTAGTCGGCTTGTCTGACACACTCACGAACGCTCGGCAACATGCAGGGCCCAAAGGTAATAAATTTTTAGCCCAAAACGTACCCACTAAAGGTCTTAATTTTTGTCGTGTGCTATCGAAAACATGAATACTTTTAACACACGGTCAGGAACAATTAAATTCGTCGCTCCTCGCCGGACATGGCTGTTGGCACTCGTAAGACCTGCAGTGTCACGTGCTGTGACGTATGCGCCACGGCGTTTGTTTCCCGTGGGTCTTGCTGCGGGACCAAGGGACCTCAGGTGGCGCGAGGGGCCGGCGGCAAGTTTTGAAACTGCCGCTCCGACCTCACCATGAGCGTCAAGTACTCGACGTTGCTTCCTTTAGACATCCAAAGCCTGCGTCCTGCTAAGTGTGTATCCCTAGTCTCTGTTAAAATTGTTGCTTTTTCACTCTAATCTCAGCCGACTCATTTTTAACGGAATCCCAGTATGCTGACTCAAGAGCCAAGGCTCAAGTTTTTTCAAACTATATTTTGTGTCCATTTTCCAGACAATGCTCAGCTATGGCCGACCTTTCAGGCTCCCTTTGTTTAGTATGTCATTTGTGCGCGATACAACGCTCTGCAACTGTGCGAATGGTCTGATCTCAACAGACACTATACACACATTGCACACAAAGAGCTATATCGTCTTTAACAGGGTGCAGCAGTGGCCGGAACACTCGTCTCAGTACAAGACCCCCTCGCTCTTTTGGCGCAACATTTTCCACCTGGAATCTTCAAGTTGTTCCGCCATGTTCTAACGATAACGTACTTCTTGTACCGCGACGAATATTATGAAATGATGGATAGCACAGCGATGGACTCATCATTGTTCCCGGCAGTCGTCAGTTTCTTCATGGAGCACTTTGAGGAGCAAGCTTTGAACTCAACGGCGTTGCATCCGTTCTGCTTCCTAAGGTAAGTCGACGACGCCTTTCAGATATGGCCTCACTGTCAAAATACACTGTAGCAGTTCATCGATCACATAAACGGTGTCCATCCCAACACTAAATTTACTATCGAGATGGACAAGGATGGCAAGTTTAGGTTCTTGTTGTTTTAATTGAGCGGTAGGTGGGAGGCCGGCTTGGTCTTTCAGTGTACAGGAAACTGACACACACTGACAGATATTTGAATGCCGATAATTTTCATAGCATCGTACACAAGAAAGCGGTGCTGAATACGTTAATTTTTTCATCATTCTTATGACTGTTCGATGCAGCCCGCCAAGATTTCCTCTCCGGTGCCAACCCCTTCATCTTAGAGTATCACTTGCAACATACATCCTCAATTTTTCTCGCTGTATTCCAATCTTCCTCTACAGTTTTTGTCCTCTTCGACTCCCTCTAGCACCATGGAAGTCATTCCCTGATGTCTTAACACATGCCTTATTATCCTCTCCCTTCTCTTTGCTAATGTTTTTCACATATTTCCTTCCACACCTCCTCATTCTTTACCTTATCAGTCCACCTAATTTTCAACATTCGTCTGTAGCACTACATCTCAAATTCTTCGATTTTCATCTGTTCCTGTTTTCCCACAGTCCCTGTTTCACTACTATACATAGCTGTGTTACGAACTAACATTATCAGAAACTTCTTCCTCAAATTAAGGCCTATGTTTGATACTAGTAGACTTCTCTTGGCCAGGAATACTATTTTTACCATTGCTAATCTGCTTTTGACGTCCTCCTCGCTCCGTCTGTCATTGGCTACTTTGCTGCCTAGGTAGTAGAATTCCATAACTTCATCTACTTCGTGACCATCAATCCTGATGTAAAGTTTCTCGGTGTTCTCACTTCTGATAGTTCTCATTACTTTCGTCTTTCTTCGATTTACTCTCAATTCATATTCTACACTCACTAACTGTGTATTTCATTCAGTATTTCATGGAATTCTTCTTCACTTCCAGTGAGGATAGCAATGTCATCAGTGAATCGTATCATTGATACTCTTTCACCTTGAATTTTGATTCCACTCCTGAACCTTTCATTTGTTTCCATCATTGCTTCTTCAATGTGCAGATTGAACAGCAGCGGCAAAAGACTACATCACTGTTTTACGCCCTTTTCACTCTTATTATTCCCTCTTAGCTCTTGTACGTATTGTATATTACCGGCCTGTCCCTATACTTTACCCTTATTTATCTCAGAATTTCGATCATCTTGAGCCATTTTACATTGTTGAATGCTTTCTCCAGGTCGACAGATTTTATGTACGTGTCTTGATTTTTCTTTACTCTTGCTTCCTTTATCAAACGCGTCAGAATTGCCTCTATGGTGCCTTTACCTTTCCTGAAGTCTGATCGTCGTCTAGCACATCCTCGATTTTCTTTTCCACTCTTCTGTAAATTATTCTTGCAAGTAACTTCGATGAATGAGCTGTTAAGCTGACTGTGCGATAATTCCCCCACTTGTCAGCGCTTGCAGTCTTCGGAGTTGTATGAATCATATTTTTCAGAAAGTCAGATGGTATGTCGCCAGACTCATACAATCTACTCACCAACGCGAATAGTCTTTTTGTTTCCTCTTGTCCCAATGGTTTTAAAAATTCTGATGGAGTGTTATCTACCCCTTTTGCCTTCTTTCATCTTAAGTTCTCCAAAGCTGCCTTAAATTCCGGTTCTAATACTGATCCCCTATTTCCTCTAAATCGACTCCTGTTTCTTCCATCCCCCTCATATAGGCCTTCACAGTACTCATTCCACTTATCCGCCCTCTCCTCTTCTTTTAACAGTGGAATTTTCGTTTCACTATTAATATTGCCACTCTTGCTTTTAATTTCAGCCGGCCGAAGTGGCCGTGCGGTTAAAGGCGCTGCAGTCTGGAACCGCAAGACCGCTACGGTCGCAGGTTCGAATCCTGCCTCGGGCATGGATGTTTGTGATGTCCTTAGGTTAGTTAGGTTTAACTAGTTCTAAGTTCTAGGGGACTAATGACCTCAGCAGTTGAGTCCCATAGTGCTCAGAGCCATTTGAAACATTTTTTTAATTTCACCAAAGGTTATTCTGACTTTCCTAAATGCTTTACCAGTCTTTCCGACAATCACTTCTTGTTTGATTTCTTCATATTTCTGATGCAGCCATTTCTACTTAGCCTTCCCGCCTTCCTATTTATTTCATTCCTCAGCCATATGTATTTCTGTATTCCTGAATTTCCCTGAAAATTTCGTACTTTCTTCTTTCATCGACCAGCTGAAGTATTTCTTCTGTTATCCATGGTTTATTTGCATTTACGTTCTTTGTACCTTTCTTTCCAACTTCTGTGACTGCCCTTTTTAGAGATATCCATTCCTCTTCAACAGTACTGCCTACTGAGCTATTCCCTATTGCAGTGTCTATAGCTTAGAGAAATTCAAGCGTATCTCGTCATTTCCGTATCCCGCTTCTTTGGCAATTGATTCTTTCTGTCTAATCTCTTAAACTTCAGCCTACTCTTCTTCATTAGTACATTGTGATCTGGGTCTATGTCTGCTTCTGGGTACGCCTTACAATCCGTACTTGGTTTCGGAATCTCTGTCCGAGAATGATGTAATCTAACTGAAATCTTCCAGTGTCAACCGGCCTTTTCCAAGTATTCCTTCTCCTCTTGTGATTCTTGAACAGAGTATTTCTGCTGTTACTATCAATTACTCTTTCTCCCCTCTCTTTCCTTGTCCCAAGCGCACATTCTCCTGTAACCTTCTCTTCTACTCTTTTCCTTACAACTGCATTCCAGTCCCCATGACAATTAGATTTTCATCACTCATTACGTACTGTAATACGCTTTCAACATCCTCATATACTTTCTCTATCTCTTCATCATCAGCTTGCGATGTCGGCATGTGTTCCTGAACTATCGTTGTCGGTGCTGGTGTGTTGTCCGTTCTCATAAGAACAATCATATGACTGATGTGTTCACAGTAACACACTCTCTGTCCTATCTTCCAATTCTTAAAAATCCTACTCACGTTATACCATTTTCTGCTGCTTTTGATATTACCTTACACTCATCTGACCAGAAATCCTTGTCGTCTTTACATTTTACTTCACTGCCCCCTACTATATCTAGATTGAGCCTTTGCATTTCCCTTTTCAGATTTTCTAGTTTCCCACGTTCAAGCTTCTGACATCCCACGCTTCGACTCGTAGAACGTTATCCTTCCGTTATCCTTTTTCTCAGGGTCTCTCCAATTTGGCAGTCTCCACCCGGAGATCCGAATGTGAGACTATTCCGGAATCTATTGCCAATGGAGAGATCATCATGACACTTCTTCAATTACAGGCCACATGTTCTGTGGATACACGTTACGTGTCTATAATGCAGTGGTTTCCATCGCCTTCTGCATCCTCCTGCCGTTGATCATTGCTGATTCTTCGGCCTTTAGAGGCAGTTTCCCATCCCAAGGACAAGAGAGTGCCCTGAGCATCTGCCCACTCCTCCGCCCTCTTTGACAAGGCAGTTGGCAGAATGAGAGCTACTTCTTAGCCGGAAGCTTTCGGGCGCCAATACTGATTATTAATTTATTAATTTAAGCGGTGGCGGGTAACGTACCAGGGACCGAGGACGTTTTGATTGCTAATCAAAGACGCTACCCTCATCTTTCCTTTTTATATTTGTTGGTCACATTTTGTACGTCACTGTCCGTTGCCTCTGTTCGGGTCGGACATCCCATGATACCCTTGGAAGTTCCTCGATGATCCATTCACTCAATTTTTAATTGCAGAGGGCAGCAACCCTCTGACCGAACACGCTGAGCTACCATGCTGGCATTCGTAGAGTACGGCTGCACTTGTGAGCACGCTAATACACAGAGCCAAAGATATTTCTTACGACTTCTTACGACGACCACCTACAGTCTGAATTGCAGCACCGGAGACACTTGTTCCGGGAGAATGTATATGGAAAGCGAGACCTGCAAGCGCTTTCAGGTGCCACCGTGGAAGGACGAGTTATGAATTGATAGAATAGGCCAAACCGGCTGCTTTCTCGCCATATTATGTGGCAACGAGCATCAAGGTTAGGCCGTGTGCTACAGAGACATGGCCTGAGACCAGTGTTCCGGCCCGCTGCCAACATATGAGACATAGCTCCTAGTGTTCCAGGTGTATATGGTGTCCCTTGCGAATGCGGCAGCATCCATATAGGTCACACCATTCGCACTGTTGCAGAGCGTTGTACCGAGCTTAAGCAACGTATCAAACAGAGGGAGCTTGACAAGTCGGCCACAGCTGAGCATTACCTATAAACCTGTAAAACGAACGCAAGATACAGTTCGAAAACACTTGAGACTTGGCCCATGAGTCAGCACACTGCGATTCCTTTATAAAAGAGTCTGCTGAGACTAGAATGAAGATCAGCAAATTTAACAGACCAGGGGTACACACTTAGCAGGGCGCAGGCTTTGGATGTCTAAATGAAGCAGCGACGGTTGCTTGATCCTTTTGGAGAGGCGGCTGCGGCAGCCCCTCGCGGCCACCTGAGGTTACTCGGTTCCGCGGCGAGACCCACGAGAAGGAAAGGCCGTGGCGCTTACGTCACAGCATGTGACACTGCAGGTCTCACGAGTCCCAGCAGCCGCGCTCGGTGAGTAGCTATTTCAGACAAATTTAGTAATTCCTAACCATATTTTTACACCGAAGGGCCAAAGAAACTGCTACAGGCAGGCGTAATGAAATACAGAGATATTTAAATAGGTAGAATATGACGATGCAGTCGGCAACGGCTATAAAAGTGTCTGGCGCAATTGTTAGATCGGTTACTGCTGCTACAATGGCAGATTATCAAGATTTAAGTGAGTTTGAACGTGGTGTTATACACTACTGGCCATTAAAATTCCTACACCACGAAGATGACGTGCTACAGACGCGAAATTTAACCAAAACGAAGAAGATGCTGTGATATTCAAATGATTAGCTTTTCAGAGCATTCACATAAGGTTGGCGCCGGTGGCGACACCTTCAACGTGCTGATATAAGGAAAGTTTCCAACCGATTTTTCATACACAAACAGCAGTTGACCAGCATTGGCTGGTGAAACGTTATTGTCATGCCTCGTGTAAGGAGGAGAAATGCGTACTATCAGGTTTCCGACTTTGATAAAGGTCGGATTGTAGCCTATCGCGATTGCGGCTTATCGTATAGCGACATTGCGGCTCGCGTTGGTCAAGAGCCAATGACTGTTAGCAGAATATGGACTGTTAGCAGGAGGGTAATGCGGAACGCCGTGCTGGATCCCAACGGCCTCGTATCACTAGCAGTCGAGATGACAGGCATCTTATCCGCATGGCTATAACGGATTGTGCAGCCATGTCTCGATCTCTGAGTCATCAGATGGGGACGTTTGCAAGACAACAACCATTTGCACGAACAGTTCGACGACGTTTGCAGCAGCATGGACTATCAGCTCGGAGACCATAGCTGCGGTTACCCTCGACGCTGCACCACATACAGTAGCGCCTGCCATGGTGTACTCAACGACGAACCTGGGTGCACGAATGGCAAAACGTCACTTTTTCGGATGAATCCAAGTTCTGCTTACAGCATCATGATGGTCGCATCCGTGTCCGGTGACATCGCGGTGAACGCACATTGGAAGCGTGTATTCGTCATCGCCATACTGGCGTATCACCCGGCGTGATGGTATGGGGTGCCATTGGTTACACGTCTCCGTCACCTCTTGTTCGCATTGACAGCACTTTGAACAGTGGACGTTACATTTCAGATGTGTTACGATCCGTGGTTCTACCCTTCATTCGATCCCTGCGAAACCCTACATTTCAGCAGGATAATGCACGACCGCATGTTGCAAGTCCTATACAGGCCTTTCTGGACACACAAAATGTTCGACTGCTGCCCTGGCCAGCACATTCTCCAGCTCTGTCACCATTTGAAAACGTCTGGTCAATGGTGGCCGAGCAACTGTCTCGTTGAAATACACCAGTCACTACTCTTGATGAAGTGTGGTATCGTGTTGAAGCTCCATGGGCAGGTTTACCTGTACACGCCATTCAAGCTCTGATTGACTCAATGCCCAGGCGTATCAAGGCCGTTATGACGGCCAGAGGTGGTTGTTCTGGGTACTGATTTCTCAGGATCTATGCACCCAAACTGCGTGAAATGTAATCACATGTCAGTTCTAGTATAATGTATTTTTTGGTGTAGCCAGTTTAATGGCCAGTAGTGTAGTTGATGCACGAGCAATGTGACACAGCATCTCCGAGGTAGCGATGAAGTGGTGATTTTCGCATACGTCTATTTCACGAGTGTACCGTGAATGTCAGGAATCCGGTAAAACATCAAATCTCCAACTTCGCTGCGGCTGGAAGAAGATCCTACTGAAGAGAAACGTTCGACATGAGGGTAGTGCAACCCTTCTGCAAATTGCTTCAGATTACAATACTGGGCCATCAACAAGTGTCAGCTTGTGGACCATTCAATGAAACATTATCAATATGGGCTTTCGGATTCGAAGGCCCACTCGTGTACTCTTCATCACTGCACGACATAAAGCTTTGCCCCTCACCTGGGCCCGTCAACACCGACATTGGACTGTTAATGACTGGAAACATGTTGCCTGGTCGGACGAGTCTCGTTTCAAATTGTATGGAGAGGATGGACGTGTACTGGTATGGAGACAACCTCAAGAATCCACGGACCCTATTAAAGCTGGTGGAGGGTCTGTAATGGTGTGGGCGCGTGCATATGGAATGATACGGGTCCCCTGATACTTCTAGATACGTATCTGACAGGTGACATGTACGTAAGCATCCTGTCTTATAACCTGCGTCCATTTATGTCCATTGCGCATTCCGGCAGACTTGGAAAATTTCAGCAGGACAATGCGACACTCCACACATTCAGAATTGCTACAGAGTGGCTCCAGAAACACTCTTCTGAGTTGAAGCACTCCCCAGACAAGAACATTACTGGGCATATCTGGGATGCCTTGGATGCCTTGCAGCGTGCTGTTCAGAGGAGATCTCCACCCCCCACCCCCCCTTGTAGTCTCCAGGATTTATGGACAGCCTTGCAGGATTCATGGCGTCAGTTCGCTCCAGCACTACTTCAGCCACGTAGTGCTGCGACACTTCTGCGTGTTCGCGGGGGCCCTACGCGATGCAAGTGTACCAGTTTCTTTCGTTCTTCAGTGCAAATGCATGCAAATTTTCGATAGCGCACGACAAAATTAAAACCTTTAGTGGGTTCGCTTTTGGTTAAAAATCTATTTCCCGTGGGCCCTGTATGGAGCGTTCGTGAAGCGTGTCGTACAAGCCGACTAGTGTGTAGTCTCAAGTTCGCTAGTGTGAGGCCTGAAGTTGGTATATCTCGTAGACCGCAGTCCCGTGGTGGGCATGAGCTGCTATGAGCTACTCATCTCACCTTCCACGCACGCGTCGTTTCGGCTCTCTCTGATTGGTCCCAGAGATCGGGGCGGGGGGGGGGGGGAGGGGGTGGGTGAGAGGGGGACAGTGGTAGTCACCGAAAGCTGAAGAATTTTATTCGAACTGACGTGGCTTGAAAACCGAGAAGATTTTGTTTACGATTCATCTGACAAGGTGCCCCGTTCCCATTGATCCAAGGCCGACTCACAGTTATCCATACCCGCTCCGATTAAACACTTGTGTCTGCGATAGCATTGTACTGTGTCATCAGATATGCAAAAGATGGCCGTCTATCCTATTTTACGAAGCGGACAAATCTCAGCTCCACGAGCTGTGGTAAGGGTGGACGTCCTGCACCTTGTCGCCCACTCGTGGTTTTTCCGTCCATAATAACTTTTCACAGTGCCGAAGATTCTTCCCGCTTTGTTGTTTGTGATATCCCTGACACCGGGCTGTAATAATCTGCCCTTTGTAAAAGTTGGTTATGTTGGTATATTTCTACTTTGCTTATGGTACCGTTGCTACAATATAGTTTCTGAACCGCGTATGTACTCGTACCGCGTGCTTATAATTAAAGTGCAGCTACTCATGGAGGCCCAGTGTGGCTTGGAAGTGTCGTGTGGCAGCAAAACTTCATAGGTATGCAAATGCGTCAACGCGGAACCGATTTACTTTGGATAAAAATTAGTTACACTTTTGGCCACCAGGTGCAAATCAGATGCCGTACGTTGTTTGACGGTATGACTTCAACGCTGTCATTTGACAAGCCATAAAGTGAATGAACAGCATGGCTATCGACAAGGGAGATCGTGTGTTGTTAGTAAAACTGTTTCACGTGAACGGCAGCAATTACAGTGCTGCATTGAGGGAGTACCGCAGACTGGGAGACACGAGAGGTTGGATGGTTTAAAGAAGCTGATAATGAAATTCGAAAATACGGGTGAGCTCGGTGTGGCAGCTGGATGAGGGAGGCATCCTACACCTCTGGCAGTTATTGACGAGGTTGAAATTGCTGCAACTGTCTAAGCAGCACGTGCCCAACATAGTGCTATCACTCGTGCAGTGTCACGAGAAATCTCCATCCCCTGGTCAACAGTACGGAAAGTATTTCAGTTACACTGGTACCCGTGCAAGTTCCACACGGTGAAGCAACTAAAACCACGATCCGCAGCAACGTTCTGAAATTGCCCTTCGGTTTCGGGCTAGGATCGAAGGTGATGACATGTGACCGGGTAATATTCTATGTTGTGACGAGACAGTGTACTGTGAATATACAGCACTGCCGATGGATTCACAAGACCTTTATTCTCGGCCGTTCTTCTTTGAAGGGAACACACACACACGGCCTGAACGTGTACCGTGACGTCTGCACATTATCGAGACCTCCTTGTACAGCATATGATTCCTGCTTTGGAGGAGCCCAGCTATGTGAAAACCAATGCTTTCATACAAGATGGGGCAACATCTCATGTCGCTCACCAAGTAAAAGAGCTCTTTAATGCAACCTACCACGAACATATTAACTCCAGAGATTTTCCAGATTCAAGGGCTGCAAGATCACCTGATCTCAAACCATGTGACTTTTGGCTCTGGGGATGTCTAAAAGAATGCGTTTCCCAGGGACACACTCGGTCTCTGCCTGATCTGAAAGCCGGTATACAAGAACACGTAGCGTAGACTACACCGGAACTGCTGTGAGCAATGTTTGATCATCTCGTTTTACAGATGCAGCATGTAGTCGATGTCTCCACTATTCGTATTGAACAAATTGTGTAAGTGGAAATTAACAATAAAATCAACATCATGTCTTCCTTACTTTGTTGACTTTTTCTGCCCAAGTCCCGTTCCTAATCTATTCCAAATGGAAACATTTCTCTACGTCTCTTTTGCATTCACAGCGTGTAATTTCCACCTGGTGGCCAAAAGTGGAACTATTTTTTTCCAGCGTAAATCGGTTGCACATCAACGCATTAGATTATCTACCAAGTTTCGCTGCCTTACGATAATTACAAACCACACTGGAGCTCTGTACATAGCTGCACTTTAATTACAACCACCCGGTGATTTCCTTGCTGCACAACGTGCCCGCAACTATGCGACATTCAGACACGTGGTGGGCAGTTACGACAATGTTTTGGTGAATCAGTGTACAAAAATGGACTGAAGAAGAGAAGAAAAGTGTGAAACTGTTTTGGAAGCTGAAACCCTAAAGCTCAGGGGTGAAGGCTCGTAGATGCATTGAACTGAGTAAGATGTGCTGCACAGTGTTTAAGAACCATAGTAACAGTAAATGCGCAAAATACGACACGGATTTTTACTTTATGCGCTTTTTACAGATATTGATTGAGTTTACTAGTTAATTTGCACGTACACTTCAGTTTAGGGTACGTGTATGTCTTTTTCTTTTCGCAAAGAAGCTAAAGGATGGAATGGTGCTGGGATGTGGAGGGTCCTGGGTTGGGTAAGGAGGGAGGGCACAAGGATTCCAGTGCCTATCCGTTTCGGATGTTGGTAACAAAATACACTACTGGCCATTAAAATTACTACACCAAGAAGAAGTGCAGATGATAAACAGGTATTCATTGGACAAATACATTATACTAGAACTGACATATGATTACATTTTCACGCAATTTGGGTGCATAGATCCTCAGAAAATAGTACCCGGAAAAACCACTTCTGCCCGTAATAACGGCCTTGATACGCCTGGGCATTGAGTCAAACAGAGCTTGGATGGCTTGTACAGATACAGCTGCCCATGCAGCCTCAACACGATACCGCGGTTCATCAAGAGTAGTGACTGGCGTATTGTGACGAGCCAGTTGCTCGGCCAACATTGACCAGATGTTTTCAATTGGTGAGAGATCTGGAGAATGTGCCGACCAGGGCAGCAGTCGAACATTTTCTGTATCCAGAAAGGTCCGTACAGGACCTGCAACATGCGGTCGTGCATTATCCTGCTGAAATGTAGGGTTTCGCAGGGATCGAATGAAGGGTAGACCACGGGTCGTAACACATCTGAAATGTAACGTGCACTGTTCAAAGTACCGTCAATGCGAACAAGAGGTGACCGAGATGTGTAATCAATGGCACCCCATACCATCACGCCTGGTGATACGCCAGTATGGCGATGACGAATACACGCTTCCAATGTGCGTTCACTGCGATGTCACCAAACACGGATGCGACCATCATGATGCTGTAAACAGAACCTGGATTCATCCGAAAAAATGACGCCATTCGCGCATCCAGGTTCGTCGTTGAGTACACCACGGCAGGCGCTCCTGTCTGTGATGCAGCGTCGAGGGTAACCGCAGCCATGGCCTCCGAGCTGCTGCAAACGTCGTTGAACTGTTCGTGCAGATGGTTGTTGTCTTGCAAACGTCCCCATCTGTTGACTCAGGGATCGAGACGTGGCTGCACGATCCGTTACAGCCATGCAGATAAGATGCCTGTCATCTCGACTGCTAGTGATACAAGGCCGTTGGGGTCCAGCACGGCGTTCCGTATTACCCTCCTCAACCCACCGATTCCATATGCTGCTAACAGCATTGGATATCGACCATTGCGAGCAGCAATGTCGCGGTACGATAAACCGCAATCGCGATAGGCTACAATCCGACCTTTATCAAAGTCTTAAACGTGATGGTACGAATTTCCCCTCCTTATACGAGGCATCAAAACAACGTTTCACCAGGCAACGCCGGTCAACTGCTTTTTGTTTATGAGAAATCGGTTGGAAACTTTCCTCATGTCAGCACGTTGTAGGTGTCGCCACCGACGCCAACCTTGTGTGAATACTCTGAAGAGCTAATCATTTGCATATCACAGCATCTTCTTCCTGTCGGTTAAATTTCGCGTCTGTAGCACGTCATCTTCGTGGTGTAGCAATTTTAATGGCCAGTAGTGTAGTTACATCTCTTTTGCTTGTTCGAAGAAGTTTTAAGCTGAAGTCTGAAGTGGAAGTCCTTAAGTTTTCTAGCTGAGATATCCTCCATCGCCTTCTTCCAACAGGTACGATTCCTTGAAGAGTGTTGTGCAGTAGTTGATGCCTGCTTTCATTCTTCATTACACTGCAGAGATTTTGTAGTTTTCTGCTTTCTGTTGTGTTTAGAATTTCTTTTTCTTTCTTACTTTTGCGGTGAATGTCAGTATTAGTAATTTCGTCTGTTCATGGCGCTCTTAGCAGTCATCTGTGCAGACACATCTCAAATGCCTCAAGTTGTCTGCCCGTCGTCTCGCTCAAAGTACATAGCTCACCTCCATAGAAAAGTATGGAAAATATGTAGCAGCGAGGAAATTTTAAGTTTGTTTCGTTTGAGAGGTGTTGGTCCTTGAACACATTAGTCATCTTTAAAAGAGTGTTTCTGGCATCCTCAATACAGCCTTAATTTCTTGGCAGTCAGACTATTGGTTGTTATCGTTGGTTCCCGGATACGTTTCTTTGTTTACTTGTTCAACAAATTTACGATAAGTGTTTTAGTGACAGTATTGCGTGTCTTTGTTGCTGATGTCGATTAATTTTGTTTTCCTTACTTTGATTTCTACGTTATAATGTTCGCTACTTTTGTTGATTCGAGGCAGAAGGTACCATAGATCATTTAAGCTGTCAGCAAATATAAAAATATCAGCATCTCAGCGGACATTGTTCAGCTTCTCCTCATTCAAGTCCAGCCCTTCTTCGACATTTTCACGGGCTTCTTTGAAGATGTATTCCGAGTAAAGATTACATCTCAGTGTCGCCAACAAAAAACTCCTTCTCATCCCTCGGAATTTCTTTAAGATGCTAGATTTCAGATTTTCTGCTCTCGTAGTAGCACAATGTATCCAGTATAGATTAATTATGATCCGGAGTTTTTGTGATCTAGCCATTGTTCAGTACTTCGGCCAATGTCTTAATTTTGTACTCTAGCAAACCCTTCTGATAATAAAACAGGTATAGACGTCACAGTTCACCTCTGGAACAAGATCTGAATGCAGACAGAGGCTCTCGAGTACCGAACGGATTTCTGACGCCAAACTGTATAGGTGCAATTTGTTCACCAGAAACTTATAGATTCTTCATTGATTAAATTTTAGAAATATTTTTAGGAGATGGATCATCGAACTTATTGTTCTGAAAGCACAACATTTTTTACCTTCTCGTTTCTTTTTGCGATTATTACAACCCCCAATTGAAGCAATTTTGTTAAATAGTTTTGTCATCCATTCTATTTGTCCGCCAAAGAACTTAAGAAATTCGGAAATCGGCCCATCTGGCCAACCTGTTTCCACATCTTTTATTGTTCTTATTACTGATCTCACATCTTCTATTATAATTTCCGGTCCTCGACTTCCCACGCATCTGGCCTATCGTCATGAAAAAGTTCTGCCACATAATTCTTCCAAGTACATAGCCTTTCATTTTTGCAGATAATGAGGTTGTTATTACCAGCTAATGTAGATGAGGGTCATGTACAAAAGTTTCAGTCATTTTTGTTAATTTATTACAAACGCTGAAGTTGTCGCAGTTACTTTTTTAAGGTTTCAGCCTCTCATCATTTTTGTTTAGTTTTTTTTCCTTTTGTTTCTTTTATTTTCCCCTTGATAATTTCATTTAGTCTTCTACATTCACCTACATTTGGTTTGCAGCTTCTTCTTTGATCTATTAGTTGCAATATTTCGTCAGTTACCCTGACTTCCTTTTGCTTGGTTCTGTCTGTAACATTTCTGTTTTGATGGTTACAACTCTTTCATAAAAATTAGCAATCACTTCTCTTGCTTTCACATCAGATGGTGCCCTCAGAATTTCGTTCGGTTTGGCTTTCTCCACACTTTTTACGGATGCTTCAACCTCACATTATAGCAAGGTCATTATGTACAACGTTCCACCTGAATGTGAGACGCGGCCAGAACATGTCTAAAGACATTTGTTACATGTTTACATTTTGTGAAGCAGTTCTGTAGGTCTGGTCCAGGTTAGGCGTCTTTTGGACTGCGCTATATACTCTACAAGTGCACTGCACGAAGTCTCATAACTCGACGAGGGCATCTACCTACTAGGTCTTTTACGTATTTTGAACGTGACTCCACAAACTGTATTCAACACTGTTTGTATTAGGCACCATGCAATGTTCTTGAAATGTAGACAACGGCGTTCGCCTGCTAAGACATTTGCATGGACGACAGCCTATGCGTTTAACACCTGTTGTGCCAGCCAATCTGAATATGCCTTAAACAAGGCGAAACACGTTATTGTCAAAATATAAAATAAGAAAGCCTGTTTTGCAGCCAAGACTATCTATCTTTTGTAAATACTTTCTTTTTAAACCTCTTCTGTACATAGGTTTAGGTAGACGGACTAGATGGTCTAGTGTTAAAGAGCGTACCTAGAAACAGAGATGATGATGGGCAACAGAAATTTTCAGTTTTCCTGTAATCTAGCCTTCAGCTCTCAACGATGTGAAGAGTCACCACGAACGAGAGGTCGTTCGGAAGCCATGTTAAACTGTAGATACTCTTCACCCAGTTGAATAACTGGGGTACGTTAGAGATATGCAAGTCGCCGAAGTGGTGTCCAATAGAAAGACTTGCACTCTGCCACTGAGTTACACTCAGTTATTATCAACGTTTAGGTTTATTTGATTGAACAGTTTACGGCAGCTCTTGCCCGTTCAGGTCACTGGAGTCATGATACTATGTTTGACGTGAGCTCTATTTTCATGACTTGTGTAACACGAGGCATTTTCAACAAGTACTGGGTGGTTACAATTAAACTGACAGTGTTCTGCGTGTTACAGTGCGGACTGCATACGTCGCAGGACACAGAAACATCGTAGATATGTTCATTGATCGGTGCACTATGGAGTGAGCTGAAAAATAATTCCATTTTCTACCGATGGTGGGAAATATGGCGCTGTTACAGTCAGAATGTGAAATGTTTCCTGTTTTGACGTCAGTATGTTGTTTGTCGCTTGGTTCTTGTTGAATTCTTTTGAGAAGCGACTGTTTATGTAGAGGGTTAAGATGGTTGAAGTTTTCCGTACGAAACGCAATAGCTATTGAGTGAAAAGAGCGTGCACTGCTGGTAAAGCTCTTTTGAAGTAGCTGGCCAGGGTATTATCTCAGCATACTGCAGACAGTTCATAGATCCACGTGCCATGTGTGAATGAGCATTGTTCTGTGGAAAACAGCACCACGATACTGTCGCATGAGAGGTAATACATGAGGATGTAGGATGTCTTGGTATACCGTTTTGCCGTCAGAGTTAATCTCTAGCACTTGAAGTGATACTCGGTGGCTCCCCAAACCGTGTCACAACGAATAAATATTCTGAGCATCTCTAAAACATCTCGCCAGGCCGCTCCTATATTCGCCGAGGATGGATATCCAGACTAGTTTGGAACCATGATACACCGCTGAGCGCAATGCGACACCATTAATCAGCAGCCCGTACTTGCCGCTCATGGCACCGCTATAAACGGAGTCGTTTCTGTTTTAGTGTTTACCGCAGCCTACACATGGGACGAAAATTCCCTAGAACAGTTGCTGCCAGCCTCTGACCTACGGTGCAGGATCACACAGAACGTCGAAAGGAGTTCTCGGGTATCAGGCGCCGATGTGAAGGGATTACTATGAACTTTGTGCACTATATGGAGATAATCTCAAGTGGTTGTCAGACGTGGTCAACTGGAACCTTGACGACAAGTATGCCTGATCTCACGTTCCCATGCAGTTCATCGGGCGGTCATATTCGAATGCTCCCCAGATTTGGATATCACGTGCTTAGACCAGCAGACCAAATGAAGACTCACAAGGAGTTTCCTTTCAAACTCTGTCAGATACCGGTAAAGCTGTCTCACAGGAGAAATGGCATCAGTCTGTCCTCCACAATGATCATTCAATATCTGTTCATGTCCCTTATACAGGGGGTTTCAGCTGCCCACGCAACCCACAACGTCATCAAAAACCACATTCGAAATTTTTCATATTCTCTCATTCGCTATGTGCAAACTGTCAAAAAAAAAAAAAATTAACAAGACTTTTTCGTAGGAAATGTAAAGTTGTTAAATTTGTCACTGTGATATTTTTTCGCTGGAGGCAGCGGTTTTCAAGTTATTCAAGACAAACGTACAGCCGGCCGAAGTGGCCGAGCGGTTCTAGGCGCTACAGTCTGGAGCCGCGCGACCGCTACGGCCGCAGGTTCGAATACTGCCTGGGGCATGGATGTGTGTGATGTCCTTAGTTAGGTTTAAGTAGTTCTAAGTTCTAGGGGACTAATTACCGCAGAAGTTAAGTCCCATAGTGCTCAGAGCCATTTGAACCATTTTTTGAACAAACGTACAAAAATGACCTTCCCACACATTAATCCCCTATCATCTCATCAACTTTCCACCTCTCCTCACTCGCACTGAACTCCTTAGAGCAATTACACCATCTGGAAACTGTATGATGAATATCTCACAACTGTATGGTGTCACCTTCTCCTTTTCACCAATTTTCCATCATGATCAAATAGTGCACTAACATAGAAAAGATATTTTTCAGTCTGAACAATATCGATAAATACACTATAAATTAATACCGTTATGTAGACGATTTGGAAAATTCATTACTTAAGCTAAAGAAAGCTTACAACTCTTTCTTTTCGAATGCTTCAAGAAATCTACATTAAAATCTGCCCACTATTGACTGTTTCTTCTTTCTTGACAAGTATCTCCACAAAGAATCTGTGTTTCTCATAAATAGCAGCATAGGTTCCGCAGTAAGTATCTGCAAATGTTAAAATTATAAGAGAGATATTGTACAGTAACTGTTGTGGCGTAGCAAGACAGCCACACCACGGAAGTAGCCGAAAGGCACGCGTTTAGTTCACGCAGGCAAGAGATAGGTCTGTAACAGGATACGTAATGAATGCTATAAAGAAAAGTATGTAGCTTCTGGAATCTTTAATCCATCCTTGTTGTATACATCGCTCTTGACGATACAAGTGAGACTCTTTAGATACAAGCTATGTAAGGCTAATGGCGCCTTGCTAGGTCGTAGCCATGGACTTAGCTGAAGGCTATTCTAACTATCTGCTCGGCAAAGGAGCGAGGCTTCGTCAGTGTAGTCGCTAGCTACGTCGTCCGTACAACTGGGATGAGTGCTAGTCAGTCTCTCGAGACCTGCCTTGTGGTGGCGCTCGGTCTGCGATCCCTGACAGTGGCGACACGCGGGTCCGACATGTACTAATGGACCGCGGCCGATTTAAAGCTACCACCTAGCAAGTGTGGTGTCTGGCGGTGACACCACAGTAACAATTGACAACCACACGTTTCTTGATTCTGATGTACACAAAAACTGCTTGTTTTTGACTTTAAAATAAAATTTTGTACATGTGGCAACTCCAGCTTTCTGCTGTGTTGGTTCTATGTGCAAATAGTTGTTTTCTATTGCCACTTCTCCGTTCTTGACATTGCATGGTGTTTGCGATTCTGTAAATCTTCTAAACGTACATAAGCTGATGTATCTCGCTTTTCCATTCCCAAATGCTGTGATGGAATGAATTATTGGCTCTTTTCTAAACAGAATACAGAAAACCCTAAGTCGAAAGCACGGCCCTGGAGTAGACAACATTCCCTCAAACCTGATAGCCAACCATCACGTATCTATTACATCTAGAGTGCAAGATGTGTGAGACAAACTAAATACCCACAGACCTCAGGAATGATGTAATAATTCCAGTTCCAAAGAAGGCTGACAAGTGTGAACATTGTCCAACTATCAGCCCGAAAAGCAAAATAGTAAATGGCTCTGAGCACTATGGGACTTAACTACTGTGGTCATCAGTCCCCTAGAACTTAGAACTACTTAAACCTAACTAACCTAAGAACATCACACACATCCATGCCCGAGGCAGGGTTCGAACCTGCGACCGTACCAGTCGCGCGGTTCCGGACTGCGCGCCTAGAACCGCTAGACCACCGCGGCCGGCCGCAAAATAGTAACACCACCTCTTTACAGAAGACTGTAAAACGTGGTAGAAACCAAATTTAAGGAAGGTCAGTTTGGGTTCCACAGGGACGTAGGACCACACGGGTCAGTACTGACCGTACGACTCAGGTTAGAAGATAGGTCAAAGAAAGACAAACCTGCATTCATCGAACTTATAGACTGAGAGAAAACTTTTGACAATGTTGACTGGAATGCACAATTTGAAATTCTGAAGGTATCAGAGGTAAAATACAGGGATTGAAAGGTTATATACAACTAGTGCAGAAACCAGTCAGCAGTTACAAGAGCTCCGGCCGCGGTGGTCTCGCGGTTCTAGGCGCGCAGTCCGGAACCGTGCGACTGCTACGGTCGCAGGTTCGAATCCTGCCTCGGGCATGGATGTGTGTGATGTCCTTAGGCTAGTTAGGTTTAAGTAGTTCTAAGTTCTAGGGGACTTATGACCACAGCAGTTGAGTCCCATAGTGCTCAGAGCCATTTGAACCAGTTATAATAGCCAAAGGGGATAGCCTATTCCCGATCTTATTCAGTCGGTGACCTGACAAACGTTGGGGGAAGCCGAAAAGAATTTGGGAGGGCGAAATAAAGTTCAACAAGGAGAAACAAAAACTTTGCCGTTTTTCGATGACACTGCATGTCTGTCTGATTCAGCAAAGGACTTGGAAGAGATGTTGAACGGAGAGGACAGTGTCTTGGAACAATATTATGGGATGAATATAAATAAAAGTAACATAAAAGTAGAAATCTGGGCATCAAAATAATTGATGACGGCTGAGTGATATAAAATGCACACTGGCTCAGCAAGAAAACTTTTATGAACAAGAGGTGTTCGATAAAGGACAATTTTAAATGTTGTATTTTCTGAAGTGTTGCCTTTGTATGGAAGCGAAACTTGGAAAATAAGTAATTCAGACAAGACAAGAAAAGAAGCTTGGTAGTGTTACAAAAGAATGCCGCAGATCAGATATGTAGATCGTGTAACGAATGAGAAACTACTGAACAGAACTGGAGAGAAAAGTAATTTGTGGCATAAATCGACTAAAAGGTTGATTGGATATATTTTTGGGACATCGAAGACTCGTTAGTCTAGTTTCAGCTGCAAGTGTTGTGAGTAAAAAGTTTGGAGGGTAACAAACGTACCGTCATTTGGCCATCGAAGAGATTCCCATATGGACGACGTTGTAATAAGTGTCCCTGGCATAAGAAACAAATGAAAGAGTTGTAAACAAATAAACAACGAGGTCCGGGTAGAATGGCAATTCGGTTTTTCAAAGAGTACTCTGCAACATTTTCCCCTTTACCAGCTTGCATTTATCGTGAATCTCTCGACCAGCACAAAATATGAAGCGATTGGAAAAGAGCGCAGGTGACTCCTGTAGATAAGAAGGGAAAAAGAACTAACCCACAGAATAACAGACCAATTTCCCTAACTTCGGTTTGCTGCAGAATCCTTTGAACACATTCTCATTTCGAGTACAATAAATGTTCTTGAGATCAAGAATCTTACGTCCACGAATCACCATGGTTTAGAAACATCGCTCGTGCGAGACTGAACCTGCCCTTTTCTGAACTACAACGAAGGGCAACAGACAGATTCCATATTTCTAGATTTCCGGAAAGCGTTTGACACGGTGCCCCATTGCAGGCTGTTAAAGAAGGTACGAGGATACGGGAAAGGTCCACAGATACGTGAGTGGCTCGAACAATTTTTGAGTTATAGAACCCAGGATGATGTCCTTGATGACGAGCGTTCATCAGAGACAAGGGCATCGTCAGGAGTGCCCCAGGGAAGTGTGACAGGACCGCTATTATTCTAAATACACATAAACGATTTGGCGGACAGGGTAGGCAGCAATCTGCGGTTGTTTGTTATCGAAGTAGTGTGGCCGGCCGCTGTGGCAGAGCGGTTCTAGGCACTTCATTCCGGAACTGCGCTGCTGCTACGGTCGCACGTTCGAATCCTGCCTCGGCCATGGATGTGTATGATGTCCTTAGGTTAGTTAGGTTTAAGTAGTTCTAAGTCTAGGGGACTGATGACCTCAGATGTTAAGTCCCCTAGTGGTTGGAGCCATTTGAACCAATTTTTTTTAACTTGAGCGACTGTAGGAGGATACAAGATGACTTAGGCAATATTTCTTGTTGGTATGATGAATAGTAGCTAGCTCTAAACGTAGAAGAAATGGAAGTTAATGCAGATGAGTAGGAAAAACAAACCCATAATATTCGGATACAGTATTATTAGTGTCCTGCATGACAGCCACGTCGGCCGGCCGGTGTGGCAGAGCGGTTCTAGGCGCTTCCATCTGGAATCGCGTGACAGCTACGGTCGCAGGTTCCAACCCTACCTCGGGCATGGATGTGTGTAATGTCCTTAGGTTAGTTAGGATGAAGTAGTTCTGAATTCTACTGTACTGATGACATCCGATGTTAAGTCCCATAGTGCTCAGAGCCATTTAAGAGCCACGTCGTTTAAGTAACTGAGCGTAACGTTACAAAGCGATATGAAATGGAATGATCATGTGAGGACTGTGGTAGGGGAGGCGAAGGGTCGGCTTTGGTTTATTGGGAGAAGTCTAGGAAAGTGTCCGACCTATTCTTGAGTACTGCTCGAGTGTTTGGCATCCGTACCACGTCGGATTATAGGAAGACATCGAAGCAATTCAGAGGCGGACTGCTAGGTCTGTTACTGGTAAGATCGAATATCGTGCAAATGTTACGGAGATGCTTCGGGAACTCAAATGGGAATCCCTGGAGGGAAGGCGACATTCTTTCCGAGGAACACTACTGAGAAGATTTAGAGAACCGTTTTTCATGCCGTTTGCAGAACTATTATACTGCCTCCAACACACATTGCTCGTAAGGACCACGAAGATGATGTTGTTGTTGTTGTGGTCTTCAGTCCACAGACTGGTTTGATGCAGCTCTCCATGCTATTCTATCGTGTGCAAGCTTCTTCATCTCCCAGTACCTACTGCAACCTACATCCTTCTGAATCTGTTTAGTGTATTCAACTCTTGGTCTCTTTCCACGATGCCCTCCAGTACTAAATTGGTGATCTCTTCATGCCTCAGAATATGCCCTACCAACCGATCCCTTCTTCTAGTCAAGTTGTGCCACATACTCCTCTTCTCCCCAATTCTATTCAATACCTCCTCATTAGTTATGTGATCTACCCATCTAATCTTCAGCATTCTTCTGTAGCACCAAATTTCTAAAGTTTCTATTCTCTTCTTGTCTAAACTATTTATCGTCTACGTTTCACTTCCATATATGGCTACACTCCATACAAATACTTTCAGAAACGACTTCCTGACACTTAAATCTATACTCGATGTTAACAAATTTCTCTTCTTCAGAAACGCTCTTCTTGCCATCATATATCCTCTCTGCTTGGACCATCATCAGTTATTTTGCTCCCCAAATAGCAAAATAGCAAAACTCTTTTACTACTTTAAGTGTCTCATTTCCTAATCTAATTCCCTCAGCATCACCCGACTTAATTCGATTACATTCCATTATTCTCGTTTTGATTTTGTTGATGTTCATCTTATACCCTCCTTTCAAGACACTGTCAATTCCGTTCAACTGCTCTTCCAAGTCCTTTGCTGTCTCTGACAGAATTACAATGTCATCGGCGAACCTCAAAGTTTTTATTTCTTCTCCATGGATTCTAATACCTACTCCGAATTTTACTCTCTTTTCCTTTACTGCAGGGGTTCCCAACAAAGTTTTCTCGAGGACCCCCTCGTCGAGCATGATTGGTACCGTGTCATATCACTGTATCAAGTACCTAAAAAAGTCAAGAGACTTTTTACACGTTTTCTGTTTTTGGTACTTAGAAAAAACACTGACATATTCATTATTGAAAATATATTGAGTGGCCAAAACAAAAAATCTATTATCATACGAAATATATTTAATATATTTTTTATTCTAATAGCATCTTGCGGACCCCTCTGGCATACCTCGCGGACCCCTAGGGGTCCGTGGGCCACCTGTTGGGAACCACTGCTTTACTGCTTGATCAATATACAGATTGAATAATCTCGGGGATAGGCTACAACCCCGTCTCACTCCCTTCCCAACCACTGCTTCCCTTTCATGTCCCTCGACTCTTATAACTGCCATCTGGTTTCTGTACAAGACCACGAAGATAAGATACCAGAAATTAGGGCTCATACGGAGTCACATAGGCAGTCGTTTTCCCCTCGCACTGTTTGCTAGTGCAGTAGGAAAGGAAATGATAAGTTATGGTACAATGTACCCTCCGCCACGCCTCATAAGGTGAATTGCGGATTATTTATGTCAATGTAGAGGTTGAAAGTTTACCGTTTTACCTCCTTGCCTAGGGACGCCAGATGAAAGTTGATGTCGTCAAGCCCTGATTCAAAATTGCGCAACGGATAACTGGGGAGAGGAGCCTGAGAGCGCTACCTAGAGAGCGTGTCCTTTCTGTACGATACTAGGCAAGGGGCTGGAGGGCTCACACGCTGATGTGTGGGTCCCTGCATTCTATAGCTTTTATTTTAAATAAATTCCTTTAACTTGACTTCTTTGTGATTTTTAAGGTATGTTAAAGATTGATGACAGTTGATTTCCTATTTATTTTAAACATTATCACTCGACTTTACAGCGATAGCAGCAATTGTTTCAGTTTACAGATATTACAATTTTACAGCTTATAGCTCGGGTATATTATATACTAATCTGCACGCATATTTCTACGGGTAAGGCGGAATTGCGTTGGCCAAATGTATACGACCTAAGTCTCCCAATATTTTACATACGACATTCACTATGTGAGGAGCATAACGGGCAAACTGGGGACCAGATACTTTAACACAGGGGGTCAAATTTCCGGAATTAAACGAGCACATTCATTACCTTACGCAATCCGAAGCTGAAAATAAAAGAATTAGTACAAATATTCAAATACCTCTCTTCCATGCGTGAACATTGAGACAGACGCACTGAGGGCACGTCTGCTCGCTTACCCGTCTTCTGTAACACTCCCAGAATATGGCGGGCACCCGGAGGTCTTCCTGGGCCCCAGTGGAGGGGGTGGTCGAACCACTTGGCCGTGACCAACCTCTCCACCCCAAATCTTGTGACACTGGAAAGTCTTTGACTTTTACCTGCCTGTGCTGTCTCTCTGATCCCCTAGCCAGGAGTAAGGTTGGCACTACTATACTACAGAACTGCTTCCCAACAAAGGTTTGGCCACGCTTTACGGAAAGGTGTGAGGAGGATTAGGAAAGTTCATGTGCAGATTCAAATTCACGTACAAGAAATGCATAATACACGACACATATATGTGTGTATTATGAAGCCTGACACACTTCTTTCCACCCGTCCACATGGGTTATGTTGCACCCGCGGCCGGCCGCGTACTGTAATAAAATTGGCTGCGGAGCCGCCTCTGTTTCTATTTCCCGGTGCGAGCGAGCAGCGAAACCTGCTGCTTATAGAGCGGAAACTACTGTACCGTTTCAAGGTACAAGAGGTGAATACAGTAAGCGGGTTGAAATTGATGTAGGTTGCGATAGTTGTTAGGAGATGAAGGGGATAGAATATCTTGGAGGGCTGCATCAGAGAGGCTTCGGACTGAAGAGGAAGAATATGGTATACGTTCACCCATGTCAGATTTCTCTGTTAGTATAGTGCGCCCTGTTTATGTGTGTGTAGTGGGCCTTCACTACAACCTGTTGCTACAGAAGGCGTGCGTGTGAGGGAGACGCGACCAATCGGGATGGGGTGGTAAGTGCGAGCGCCTCAGAGGACGCGGTGCTCCGTGTCAACAGTGGGGACGGATGAAGGGCTAATCCCAGCTGTGCCCAGCCACGCTGTGTACCGGCCGGGATCAGCCGCAGACGACTGCGGAGCCCGGACACCTCTGCTGTGTATCACGGCCGTGTGTGCGCGACTTGTGGTCCTCGCCAGGACAAATATGATCAGCAGCGGGCCAATCTTGCTGTGTGCCTTGCCGGCGGACGTGGGCGCCCCACGATGAATTTCGTACGAGCTGATGTTTGAAATCACCTACGGCACTTCACTTGATCAAGCGCTTAGCAAGTGGGCATGTGGTGTCACTGTATTCTTGCCGTACACTTTTGGAGGGATAAGTCACCGAAACCGACAAGATGCTTCGTAAACTGTCACATCGTCTGGATTAATTCATTGATGTATCCGCTGTAGTAGAAAGAATTTTAGTTTTTCATTGGAGTTTGGGTTGTTGTGTTGAGACATCGGACATCGGTTTGGTGGTTGACTTTGTCTCACATATTATGTACGATGTGAAATTTGACAAATGTGTACCACTCATCGCAAAAATCATAAATTTTTACCTATGTCACTCTGTTATATTGATTCTGTATCAAAGGATACTACCGTCCGATTCTTATTTTAACGTTGGCTTACCAATGATTTGAAGCTACTCCACTTTTGAAGATGACAGCTTAAACTATCGAAACCGGTAAAGTGAACCGAATAAAGGTTTTCTTGTGCAGCTGATCACGGCTATGAAGAAAATCATAACATGACATAATAACTGAAAGAAATACAAATTAAAGTATGTTTAACAGCTGGTACCCCACACTAAATCATACTGCATTGTCATCAGCTGCTACGAAAAACCTACCGCTTCCTATTGTCACAAACTGTCGTCAGACACAGTGTATTTTTTCAGTCACAGGATCTTCATCTTGTATACTATTTGATTATAAGTATTCGGACACCTCTATGTAATGCGGAATTGACCACTACATGTCATGAAGGGCGAACCAGTATTGTATTGTCAGTAGAGTATTGTGTTGTCAGTAGAGAGGCAGCAACGACAGAATGGTTTGGTCAGGCGACCTCAGCCGGCCGCTGTGGCCGAGCGATTCTAGGCGCTTCAGTCCGGAACCGCGCTGCTGTTACTGTCGCAGGTTCGAATCCTGCCTTGGGCATGGATGTGGGTGATTTCGTTGGGTTTAAGTAGTTCTAAGTCTAGGGCACGATGACCTCAGATGTTAAGTCCTATAGTGCTTAGAGCCGTTTGAAACATTTTCAGGCCGAGCGGTCTTAGGCGGTGCATTCATGGACTGTGCGGCTGGTCCCCGGGGAGGTTCGAGTCCTCCCTCGGGCATAGGTGTGTGTGTTTGTCCCTAGCATAATTTAGATTAAGTAGTGTGTAAGCTTAGGGACTGATGACCTTAGCAGTTAAGTCCCATAAGATTTCTCACACATTTGGACATTTTGGACCATTTTCAGGCGACCTCAGTGGCTTGAACATCGACTAGTCGTCGGGTGTTTCTGAGGTAACCTGAGCAAATTCATCAAGGACATTTTAGTCCCTCTGCCCATGCACAACGACTGTGCGTAGGGAGTTAAAAATAAAATTGGGTACAATGATCGAGCAGCTCCTCATTAACCACACATTTCCATATTGAATGCTAAGCGACGCTTGAGGAATTATAAAGAGCAAAGTAGTGATCTGGAGTGATCAATGACGCTATATCATGTGTCAGTAAGATGGAAGGATTTCGATTTGGCGAATATGTGGAGAAGGTTACCTGCTGTCATGTGTGGTGCCAGCATTGAAGTACAGGGGAGGTGTGGTTACGGTCTGAGGGTGCTTTTCGGGGTTAGGGTCAGGGTCCCTTACTGTCCTTAACAATACTTTAAATGGCGAAGGATATGAGCACAATTTAGAGCATTCTGTAGTGCGAACAGCATAGAAGACGTTTAGTGATATCATTGTATCAGCACTACAATGGACCCTGCCACAAAGCTGCATATGTTGTTGTTCGAGAACAGTAACACTCCTGAAATAGACTGGCCGCCTACAGTCCCGATCTGAACCCAATGGAACACCTCTTGGATTAGCTATGTTACGAAATGGTTGCTCGCATACACACTCCATACACTAATTAATAGTCCACTCAGTACATGAGACCATTAAGATCGCTCGTTACCGTACTTCATTACCCATTCAATACAGTAAGATGATTAAATTAAAACTAATCCCCAGTAGTGCATGAGAGTATGCAGATAATTAAAGCAAATACAAGTGATTGCCAAAATAACTAATACTTCTTATTTAATTTCTTTCTGTGATGTGGGGAAATACAATACTGGCCATTAAAATTTCTGCACCACGAAAATGACATGTTACAGACGCGAAATTTAACCGACAGGAAGACTATGCAGTGAACTGCAAACGATTAGCTTTTCAGAGCATTTACACAAGGCTGGCGCCGGTGGCGACACCTACAACGTGCTGACATGAGGAAAGTTTCCAACCGATTTCTCATACACAAACAGCAGTTGACCGGCGTTGTCTGGTGAAACGTTGTTGTGATGCCTCGTGTAAGGAGGAGAAATGCCTACCACCACGTTTCCGACTTTGATAAAGGTCGGATTGCAGCCTATCGCGATTGCGATTTATCGTATCGCGAGATTGCTGCTCGCGTTGGTAGAGATCCAATGACTGTTAGCAGAATATGGAATCGGTGAGTTCAGGAGGGTATAACGGAAAGCCGAGCTGGATCCCAACGGCCTCGTATCACTAGTAGTCGAGACGACGGGCGTCTTATCCGCATAGCTGTAATGGCTCGTGCAGCCACGTATCGATCCCTGAATCAACAGATGGGGACGTTTGCAAGACAACAACCATCTGCACGAACAGTTCGATGACGTTTGCTGCAGCATAGGCTATCAGCTCGGAGACCATGGCTGCGGTTACCCTTGACGCTGCGTCACAGACAGGAGCGCCTGCGATGGTGTACTCAACGACGAACCTGGGTGCACGAATGACGGAATGTCATTTCTTGTGATGAATCCAGGTTCTGTTTACAGCATCATGATGATCGCATCCGCGTTTGGTGACATCGCGGTGAACGCACATTGGAAGCGTGTATTCCTCATCGTTATACTGCCGTATCACCCGGCGTGATGGTATGGGGTGCCATTGGTTACACGTCTCGGTCACCCCTTGTTCGCATTGACGGCACTTTGAACAGTGGACGTCACATTTCAGATGAATTACGACCCGTTGCTCTACCCTTCATTCGATCCCTGCGAAACCCTACATTTCAGCAGGAAAATGCACGACCGCATGTTGTAGGTCCAGTACGGGCCTCTCTCGATACAGAAAATGTTCGACTGCTGCCCTGGCCAGCACATTCTCCAGATCTCTCACCAATTAAAAACGTCTGGTCAATGGTGGTTTTGCAAGTGGCTCGTCACAGTACGCCAGTCACTACTCTTGATGAACTGCGGTACCGTGTTGAAGCTGCATGGGCAGCTGTACCTATAAACGCCATCCAAACTCTGTTTGACTCAATGCCGAGACGTATCAAGGCCGTTATTACGGCCAGAGGTGGTTGTTCTGGGTACTGATTTCTCAGGATCTATGGACGCAAATTGCGTGAAAATGTAATCTCATGTCAGTTCTAGTATAATATATTTGTCCAATGAATACCCGTTTATCATGTGCATTTCTTTTTGGTACAGCAATTTTAATGGCCAGTAGTGTATGTGTCGAAATGAGATATCTTGCTGTGAGAGCACGAAGGGTTGCAGAAGAATAACGACAAGCACGTCATAAATGTGTTAGCTCTGAATGCCAGGGCCTGTGGCAGGAATGCTTTGAGCAGCACCCACTACTATGGGCCAGCGTTCCGTGCCATGGTGTAGCGGACAGCGGGAGACCATGGGACGAAACTCCGTTGGTTTTCAAATACAGAGAAGCAATCGAAGTGATACTTTCCAAAACATAGGGCCTGTTAAGGGAGGAGGCTACAGGCCACGTTTCGAGGAGCGCACTTTTCATGTCAATGTTTCTTCAAGCGTTTAATTAAGCTTAAATTTTTGTAAGAGCAGACGCGATTGGTTTACCAAAATAAAAAAGGAGTGGGACAAAGGGGATCATATGCGCCTATGTACTCGGAGTCTCACTGGCAGAGATACGGAAGGGGTCAAGGAGTGGGAGTAATTTTCTTGCTGCTTCTCAGCTCCAGCAGTCAACCGGTACTTGATAAATGAAATGTGTATGGAAGGGAGGATGCTAGCTCAGTAGGAGAGATCCAGTTGGTCGGCATTCGCAATATTTCGTGCCATTTGGTAATCTAAAGCGAGGGGAAAACAAGTTCTAGCGAGAGAGAAAACTTCGTTCCAGGTCTGAAGCGTTTTGTCACACTCAGATTTTTAACTAACATCGCAACCATTCTCTGCCTGTGACGGTGCCAATTATGGTAAATATGTGCAGCATTAGCAAACAACAGGTCGAGGTGTCCGCGAAGTCCACTGATTCAAGGTAGGGCTTCGTATCCTAAATTCATCTGCGCACTTACCAAGTTCGACTCAATATGCACTCAGGTTTGGTCCGTCATTCTTATAGTTAACTGAGCAATCACTGGCGGTTTACGTGGACAGAGTTAATTTCCCTCGTTATCGTCACTTCCGTTCCAAGTCCATTCACCTTTGCCAATGTATTATGATGCACATTCATATACTTCATTTGTAACCTCGTGAACATAATAGTTACTCTTTTTTTCCTATTCTCTGCTGAAAAGCAAAGTCCAATTACTTTTGTATTAAAGAGGACCTTATTGTGACCTCTTGTTTAATTCCATAGCTAGATGAAATACTACTCATAACGCCTGTGCGAGTTATGGTGTCCATTTTTTGTGTATGACTGAGGCACCTCTGTTTAAGTTCAGATGTCTCACAGATTTATTCGTTGTACAACTTTGCTTTAATAATTCACCTCATCTTATGGGGAGCTAACTGTTCCACCTCAGGCATTCAGACACCCAACTGAATATGTCTCCAGCGAAGCTCAAATTGTCATAAAGAAGGAGGATAGACAGACCATATATATTAACAAGGAGCGGGTTATTTTTGGATCAGATATTGTATGTCCCCTGCCTAATGCATCAAGTGCTTGATAATTCGTGACAGTCAAAACCAGTAAGCTGATGGTAATACATTATGATTGTCGAAGCAATTGAAAATATTAACAAGTCTTGTTACTCAGTCACATTGATCACATTAGGGCGCAGATGCTCCATGGAAAACGGAAAAAAGAATTGCATTAGCATTAGCAATTTTCGGTAAAGAAGACAACCATTAATGAAGTGGTGTTTTAGTATAGAAAAAGAAAAAAAGTCAACACATTCATATAATGAGTGAACCTGTACGGGTGTGAAAACATGAAACTATTGATGAGAGAAAGTTTTGGAAGTGAGGAGGCTTACCAGAACCAGCTGAACAGGAAGACTGTCCAGTAACAGTGTTTGGACGAAAATTAGCAAGACACCTCGTATCAACAATTTAATAAGAGAAAACGAAACTTTTGAACACTTATTTAGACAGAGTGTTTCAGTAAAATACAGTACTAAGCAATTTTCTGAAATAGAAAAGGGTAGGCCAGAAGAAAAATGGTAATAAGATATAAGAAAACGTCAAAATTATTGATAAATGATGAAGACAACAGAAAACGCGGTGGAGTGATTGAAATGACAAGGCAGAGCCGTTAGAGGTTGACCGATTTATTAGTTGCTGGACACTAGAAGCTACTGCAGGCCATTTTTCACAGTCGTGGTGTTGTGGTCTCCTGTCTGAAGACTGATTTGGCCTAAATCCAATTGAAACTGCTTACTTCAATCTACCCTTGATTTCCCTCTACAGTATTTAAGCCCCCTCCCCGCCTCCTCGCACTTCTCTCCACTACCAAACTGGTTATTCCTTAGTGGCTCGGTATGCGTCATATCAGTTGGTGCCTCTTAGTTACGTTAGACCATTTTTGTTTCTCTCCAAATCAGTTTAATACTCTCCATTAATTATCCTCTCTAGTGACCTAATCCTCAGCATTCTTCTGTAACGCCACGTTTCAAACGCCTCTACTCTCTTCATCTCTGCTCTCTTTGTCGTACAGGGTTTACTTTCGTTGAAGGCCACACTTCATACAAACACATTCGGAAGAGACTTTCTTAACATTTAAATTTATATTCAATGTTAACAACTTTCTCTTTTTCAGAAACACTTTTATTGCTGTTACCTGCCTGCATTTATATCGTTCGACTTCTGCTACGATATTATTTTGCCGCCCAAATAGCAAGACTGAGCTGTTACTTTCTGCTAACGTAATTCTGCGGTATCACCTGTTTTAATTCGACTGCATTCCATTAGCTATGTCGCTGTCAATCGCAAGTTGATACGAAAGATGGCGACTGGTGTGACTGCTGCGCTTCTGACAACACTTCCACTCACAAAAATCTCTTGATGTTCAAGATGCGTCGTCTGTAAGACAGAACTCGAGCTTTCCAAGATATTAATTTTTTTTTTCGTCAGGAGTTAACTGACTGCCATAAAAGTGCGTGACTCTTATTGTAGTGGTCTGACTTACTATTGGAGTGACGTTACTGGGGGCCAGATGTGAATGCGCAGTTGTTGGGACAGTGAAGCGAACGCAGCCTCACGCTAGTAAACTGCTTGATCCAAAATTATGGAGCGAAGACTGCCGGTAGCGCTACTTTTCCCTCTGACATCAAGTTTTAACTTTGGATCTTTGTGACTGTTCTGTATCTAGAACCATATCTCATTGTTTTTTAAATGTACCGGTGCACGCTCCAATTTCTACCTCTTCTTTCATTACAGAGTCTCAGTAACACGACCTGAAATAACCTCACCATATTTCAAAGGGTGTTTTATGTACTTTCTAGGGACTGTTAAGACAGGAGTGGACTAATTGCATTGTCTACAGAGGCAATCATTTTTCCGGCCTGCCTTATGTTAATCGAATGGTGCGAAGGGAAGAAGACATAATAAATGGTTGTACCCTCTTCCACACGTTTTACACTAGTTGGAGAGTAGACATGTGGATTTAGAACGCAGTTCTCGTAACCTATTTATCTAGAATGGGTCCTGCTTTAGACAGAGTTGCTTACCGAAGCTATGGACTTCTGTTGGAATCAGCTCCAAGAAAGTAAACGGACAATATCTACAATTCATTTCACTTTCAGTCCCTAAAGGTACAGAGGGTTGTTCGAGTTCTGGCCCATTTTAGACTTAGGGACTATTCAGCAAACTGGTAGAGGGGCAGAGGAAGTCTCAATCTGAAAGACTTTGGGAAGGCAGAATTTTTTTTTTTCAATTCCATTCCATGATCACAAAAAGTTAAGGTCATACTTTTGATTTAGATCCGCAATACCATTTTCAGATATGATTAAAACAGGTGAAACTTTATATTATCATAATATGATAAAGCTAAAGTTGCAGCGTCAATAGGTATAAACAAAAATTAGCTTGGAATCGTCGAAGAGCTTACAAAGATTTTCCTTTTTGCACTTTGCAACTGCACCCCAGTTTGTTGTGAACAAAAGCGCTGTTCATATAGTGTTTCTGCCAGCATTGTGCACTGGTTTGCACTATACTAGTATATCTGAACCACGACACTAAGGTAATTTCGTTTATATCTGTTGGCGATGCCACTTTGGGTTAATCATATTATAATAATACAAGGCTTCATTTGCTTTAATCAGATCCGAAGATGGTCATTATGAATAGTTTGATAACTTTTTGTGACCGTAGACTGAAATTAAAGAAATAACAACTTTAAACAACAGATGTGCATTCGAACAGTTGTGACGTCACAGCTATATTAAAAAATCTACCCCTTTATCCAGATGAATATTTAAGTAATGATAGCGTTAAGTATGCGTAATTCATCGGCGATATGTGAACGTTGTGGACATTTATCAAAAACGAAGATATTGTTCTTAATTAGTTAATTATACATACGACGTATCAATGCAAGAAAAGACTCTTCTTCTCTGTCGCTTGATCGACGCCTATTTCCGCTAAGCTGTATTATTTAGTGTGAGTCTTTTTTTCGACTGTAGATCAAATACTCATTAAAAAGTCTAATATTTCTTGCATTACGACCACGTCATTGAAAAGACCTTCTTATTGACGATTAGAATAAGAATTAACTACCTGCAGTAAAAGTGTAATAATTAAATACGGAAGATTTTCGTTTGGTTCAGGATCATTTCATTGGTCATTTTGGGATGCGTAATTATCATTTACTTATTACAGCCATTAGAACCTCCAGTCACTTCTTGTCACAAGTCCGAGAGCATTTCTGAGTACAATGGTTCCGAAAGGAAACTTAATTTCGTTTCATGGTCATTCAAAATACCAAAGCAATTGTTTCCTAGCTGACTGTGGATATATTTTTCAGTTTTAAAGTAAATGAAAGTTATAAGTATTATTAATCATTCTTGCCGGCCGGTGTGGCCGTGCGGTTCTAAGCGCGTCAGTTCGGAACCGCGTGACCGCTACGGTCGCAGGTTCGAATCCTGCCTCGGGCATGGATGTGTGTGATGTCCTTAGGTTAGTTCGGTTTAAGTAGTTCTAAGTTCTAGGGGACTGATGACCTCAGTAGTTAAGTCCCATAGTGCTCGGAGCCATTTGAACCATTATTAATCATTCTTGACTTTTTTACGAAGGCTATGAAGAGTAAATCAGAGGTATACAGAGTGTTCTAAAATTCCCTGAACAAAATTCTAGGACCTGTAGAGAGGAGTGAGTACACAACTCAAGAAGGAAGAAGAGCTGTATCGTACTTGCCTTCTATTGTGAAAGATGGTGTGTGCAACGAATAATAGCATTTCCGTGTCTCAGAATATACAAAAGAACAGATGCTATCCTACACTTGTGTCCCCGTGTGAATAAAGTGTCTAATTGCGTGAGTCGCAACAAGGAATAATGCTTTTTTTTTGTGAGTCAGGACATAAAGAGGAGTGAATGCTGCCAAGCACTTGCCTCCTGTCGCTGTCGTGATTAGAGTATTGGCTGTATGTTGTCAGAACGAGTTGCAAGCAGAGCACTCGCATATGATCGCAAAATGTAGAACTCAGGACCAGCGAGTTGCCGGAAGGGACTAACATTTAGAGTGGTAAGGCGAAATAGATTATTTGTAAAGATGTAATGCCTCTCCAAAATGAACTTGAAATACTGGGAAACAAACTGTGCTTAAATTGTATCGTTAAGTATTTTCCGCATTATTCAATTCCTGCAAAGTCTAAAACTTCTCCTCTCCATTCCGAAATCAATTGTGCAAAGTAAAATAGGAGATTTCCTCCCTCTCACTCCATTAAAAGTGTCTTAATAGACATCGCCGATGTGGCCATGCGGTTCTAGGCGCTTCAGTCTGGAACCGCGCCACCACTGAGGTCGGAGGTTCGAATGCTGCCTGGGGCATGGGTGTGTGTGATGTCCTTAGGTGCTAAGTGCTAGGGGACTGATGACCTCAGATGTTAAGTCCCATAGTGCTCAGAGCCATTTACACTACTGGCCATTAAAACTGCTACACCACGAAGGTGACGAGCTACAGACGCGAAATTTAACCGACAGGAAGAAGATGCTGTGATATGCAAATGATTAGCTTTTCAGAGCATTCACAGAAGGTTGGCGCCGGTGCCGACACTTACAATGTGCTGACATGAGGAAAGTTTCCAGCCGATTTCACGTACACAAACAGCAGCTGACCGGCGTTGCCTGGTGAAACGTTGTGGCGATGCCTCGTGTAAGGAGGAGAAATGCGTACCATCACGTTTCCGACTTTGATAAAGGTCGGATTGTAGCCTATCGCGATTGCGGTTTATCGTATCGTGACATTGCTGCTCGCGTTGGTAGAGATCCAATGCTGTTAGCAGAATATGGAATCGGTGGGTTCAGGAGGGTAATACGGAACGCCGTGCTGGATCCCAACGGCCTCGTATCACTAACAGTCGAGATGACAGGCATCTTATCCGCATGGCTGTAACGGATCGTGCAGCCACGTCTCGATCCCTGAGTCAACAGATGGGGACGTTTGCATGACAATAACTATCTGAATGAACAGTTCGACGACGTTTGCAGGCAGCATGGACTATCAGCTCGGAGACCTTGGCTGCGGTTACCCTTGACGCTGCATCACAGACAGGAGCGACTGCGATGGTGTACTCAGTGATGAACCTGGGTGCACAAATGGCAAAACGTCATTTTTCGGATGAATCCAGTTTCTGTTTACAGCATCATTATAGTCGCGTCCGTGTTTGGAGGCATCGCGGTGAACGCACATTGGGAGCGTGTATTCGTCATCACTATACTGGTGTATCACCTTGCGTGATGGTATGGGGTGCCATTGGTTACACGTCTCGGTCACCTTCTGCTCGCAGTGACGGCATTTTGAACAATGGACGTTACATTTCAGATGTGTTACGATCCGTGGCTCTACCCTTCATTCGATCTCTGCGAAACCCTACATTTCAGCAGTATAACGCACGACCGCATGTTGCGGGTCCTGTACGGGCCTTTCTGAATACAGAAAATGTTTGACTGCTGCCCTGGCCAGCACTTTCTCCAGATCTCTCACCAATTGAAAGCGTCTGGTAAATGGTGGCCTAGCAACTGGCTCGTCACAATACGCCAGTGACTAGTCTTGATGAACAGTGGTATCATGTTGAAGCTGCATGGGCAGCTGTACCTGTACACGCCATCCAAGCACTGTTTGACTCAATGCCCAGGCGTGTCAAGGCCGTTATTACGGCCAGAGGTGGTTGTTTTGGGTACTGATTTATCAGGATCTATGCGCCCAAACTGCGTGAAAATGTAATCACATGTCAGTTCTAGTATAATATATTTGTCCAATGAATACCCGTTTATCATGTGCATTTCTTCTTGGTGTAGCAGTTTTAATGGCCAGTAGTGTAATAGACATGGGTCGATACTGTCTTCAGTGCCCGATTGCGCCACGCAGGTCACACTTTCGTCGAAAGTGGATGGTACGACCTTTGCCGAGAGATTTTTACGGGTGGCTAATGAACATTTACTCTGGCGAGTGCTCTGATCAATTCGCATATTTTCTCGGAAACGGAGCGGAATATCCTCGTGGAGAGCAGGCGAGTCGCTGGTGGTAATGAAGTCGTAGGGCGGGTGCCCCCTCGTGGGAACGGAACCCCGGACCGCGGCCCGCGGCGCCGTATCCGCGCATCTTCGGCGCGGCGCGGCCATAGCGCGCGCCTCGTGCTGGCGCTATCTGCCGGCCGCATCTTAACAGCTCTCCGTGCGCGCACCGCCGCCCCTAATCGCTCAGTGAAATTCCTTCCCCGAAACAATAACACCGCCACCATTTAGGCGGCGGTGCCGGCTCCTAATGCAAGGTAAGCGGAACCGGCCGCGCACCCCACCATTACGTGCGTCTCCCGGCCCATCGCGGTCCAGCCGCCAGTGTCGCTAGAGATGGCGACTGGTTCGGACCGTCTGCAGTAAGTACAGGCGGCGCGCATGTGTGGCCTTTGAACGGGTTCTGAACGTGGAAACTGCGCAGTGCACTACGCGTCGGGTACTTTTCTCTGCCACCCCTTACGCATGTAACACAACTAGCGAAAAAGTGATTCCGGATCGCCAGCCGAGGTGGCCGAGCGGTTCTAGGCGCTACAGTCCGGAACCCCGCGACCGCTACGGTCGCAGGTTCGAATCCTGCCTCGGGCATGTATGTGTGTGATGTCCTTAGGTTTAAGTAGTTCTAGGTTATAGGGGACAGATGACCTCAGAAGTTAAGTCCCATAGAGCTCAGAGCCATTTGAACCATTTTTGATTCCGGATCCCGGAAACAAATCTTCAGCTCATATTGACGCGTTTGTCCTGAGACGATTTCACCGACCAATGTGGCTCGGTGGATAGCACAATGGACTAGCACTCTGCAGGACGGCGGTTAAAATCTCCCTCCGCCCATCTAGAATTAGGTCTTCCGTGGTTTTCCAAAATCTCTCCTGGCAAATGCCAGGATGCTTCCTTTGAAGAACCATGGCTGATTTCCTCCCTCCATTCTCAGTCTCTAATGACCTTGTCGACGACGGGCCGTTGAATCCTAGTCTTACTTCTTACGCAATCGATTTTGGTAGTCCGTTTTCCCTAGAGGCGATTGCGTTACACAACTGGTGTCTGTAAGGGTCTGGTTATATCTTCTTTTCTTTCCCGTGAAACATTAATTTGAAACTATGAAGTCCTATTAGAACGGATCCGTCGCTGAGTGATGGAAAAATAGGGGCACAAAGAGGAAGTCCTTGTTTTAACCTGGATGTTCCTCTATTACTGTTAGTCCGGAAATATAATGTCGTAAGGAGTTAAAACATACTGCAATTCCACGATGAATAACACAGAAATCCAAACATGCAATGTAATGGACAGTTAAAACAAAATAATGCAATGAAATACACACACACACACAAAAAATAGTTCAAATGGCTCTGAGCTCTACGGGACTTAACATCTGTGTTCATCAGTCCCCTAGAACTAGAACTACTTAAACCTAACTAACCTAAGGACATCACACACATCCATGCCCGAGGCAGGATTCGAACGTGCGACCGTAGCGATCACGCGGTACCAAACTGAAGCGCCTAGAACCGCACGGCCACACTGGCCGGCACACACACACACACACACACACACACACACACACACACACACACACACACACACACATACATACACACACACCATTAACAGTTACAATCTAATCCCAACTTTTAAAACAAATTCCGCTAGTAATTTATAAATGTGTGAAATCTAAGAGGATTAACAAATGAGCAGAAAGTTGTTGATGCATATGGACCAGCTCCGTGCTCACCCAGTCGGATTCTCTCCTGTATAGAGGGTAGCAGAAGATGTGATTAGTGTCCTGGAACTCCTCAGTCTCAATATGGCAATGTTACAAGATGGAATCTATAACGGTGTTCTGGTGGCCGCCGTGGTTGACTTTCAAACTGGCAATGATCCTTTCAAACTGTCTCTCAGTAACTATGCAGCGGAGTTGCGTTTCAGAACCCAATTTTTATAATATCATTGGCGTTCTTAGGTGCGGGTGGATTTGTTTGTAAAAGGTGCCCTTATGTAGATCTTTCGTCTCGCACGCCTTGTTCTGCCGTTATACGAGCACTGAGATACAGCATGGCAATAGCAACTACCCACATCGTAATACTTAAAGGCTCGCTCTCTGCAGTGAAAACATTCTCCTCAAATGATACGGAAAAAACAGAGTTGTTGTTTATCATATCAAATAGTTGCCGTAGTGTTAGAGATGTAATAATGGCGTGTGACGAGGTCCTCCCGTGGGGTAGACCGTTCGCCTGGTGCAAGTCTTTCGATTTGACGCCACTTCGGCAAGTTGCGCGTCGACGGGGATGAAATGCTGATGATGATGATTAGGACAACACAACACCCAATTCCTGAGCGGAGAAAATCTCCGACCCTGCCGGGAATCGAACCCGGGCCCTTAGGATTGACAGTCTGTCGCGTTGACCACTCAGCTACCGGGGGCAGACTGTGTTAAAGATGAACTACACTGACACGAAGGTATCATTTGTGAGAATCGAGGTACATGCTAACATCGTGGGAAATGAAAAAGCTGACGGGTAGGATTAAGAGGCAATGATTGGCATAAAGAGCAATACATCCCAGCGGACGACCTCATTGCTGTAGTCAGAGACACGGCAAAAAAAAAAAAATCTTTATGATAAAATACGTTTCATATTAATAGCTGGCAAAGAACATCACAGCCCTCACCCAGCGTCGCACTTATGGTGACTCAGGAAACTGGTATGGTTGCAACGGAGGGCGTGAAGAATGGGCACTGAATCCGATGAGGCAGCCCCCACAGCCAAAAATGCTTTTTGAAAATTCAAAATAAAGAGAGTATTGTAAAACAATCACTTTTTCTCATGGAACGTCTGCGACGGAGAAACACCATAAGACATTAAGATTATGTGAAGCGAAAACAAGATTGTGTTCTGTTCCCATTACTATTTAATTATTATTCGGAACAATCTTCAAACAAGCTATATACGAGGTAAAAAAGCTTTAAAAGACAACGTAAAAGTGATCAATAATACACGCTGTGCTGAAGACACACTAGTATTGGTAGAAAGTGTTACTCAGCTATGGACACTGTTTGAAGAAATCAGCACAGTGAATACCTATTTTGACCTGGAAACTCCGAAGATCTCATCAGCAGTTACTGTTAAAACCACATGTGTTCAAAGGGTATCAAAATACAAATATCGCGGTACGTGGATCAATGATGAGCCCTATTAGATCCTGGAAATCAAGAACAGAATTAAGCTAGCTAAGGGTTGCCTTTTTAAGGTGAGATTAGCCGCGCGGGATTAGCCGAGCGGTCTTGGGCGTTGCAGTCATGGACTGTGCGGCTGCTCCCGGCGGAGGTTCGAGTCCTCCCTCAGGCATGAGTGTGTGTGTTTGTCCTTAGGATAATTTAGGTTAAGTAGTGTGTAAGCTTAGGGACTGATGACCTTAGCAGTTCAGTCCCATAAGATTTCACACACATTTGAACATTTTTTTTAAAGATGAGATCAGTTTCCACTACCTGTAATTTAAAAGTAGCGGCTAAGACATCGAATGATTAAATGCTGTGTAACACGAGCACCTTTGCATTGGATAGAGGCATGGACAATTAATAAGGCGATAAAGATGAAGATTGAGGGATTCGAAATGTGGCTGTATCGATGAGTTTTAAGAAATATCCTGTACCCAAAGAATTAACATTGAAGAAACACTGAGGCGAATCAATACTGATAAGGAACTGGGTGACAAAGTCAAAACAAGGAATTTTACAATATTCTGGGACTCATAATGGAAGGAAAAGTTGTAGGGAAAATATCAATAGTGTAATATTTCTGGCTTAGTCAGCCATCATATTAGGCTCCAAGATGCTGTTCCCAGAGCAGTGGAGATGCAAGAAGTATATAGATGACGAAATGTGGTGTGAGGTACCTGTGACAGATGTTAGATTCGGTACCATTCCCGTGAGAAAGACCGCTTGCATAATGCTACTGCTCTGTGATTGGCTGCTGTGCTCGGAGCAAGGGCGCCAAAACGTTAAAGTACTCATTGGAATTACTTCACTTTTTAATATAAATATCTCTCAACATCTGACTATCAATCAGTCATTTTAGAATTATTAAAACAATTTAAATCAAAAACAAAAGACCGACGAAATTGCTGACGAAGCACTTCGGAAGCGTTCGGGTCACGCCTTTTCTGGTATGGCGCGCGAAGTGTTTCGGGCGGTTCGTCACTCTGGATTAGGCAGTCGAGAAGAACAGACATGTTGTCTGTCGTAGGATGTGTTTCCAATTTTTGTTTAAGTTCCTGTTCGTCACTCTGGATTAGGCAGTCGAGATGTACAGTCATGTTGTCTGTGGCAGGATGTGTTTGCCAGTTTTCAGTATTAAAAGATTCACTCCGGTAGTCATGAGGCACAGCCACGTGCCACAAATAGTGTAAAGATACATTTTCGTAAACATTGTGTTTGATCATGTACTTTGCTGTATCATAAGGTGTTGTATTAAGATCATGTAGTCCTCTCGTGTGGCTATATTAAAATACGCGAGTGGCATCCCAAAGAAGTGATACATTATTTCAGAACAGAACATCGCTAAAAGTAAGTTTCAGCCACAAGATACAGAACCTACGACTTGCGTGCTGTTTTCTGCGCTGGGGACATCAACTTGAAGACAGCAGGTTCGTGAACTATAACAGAACCTTCGTATACCACACAGTGCAGTGGAAACAACTAGGCGCCTCACGTGTACTGCATGCACAGAACAAATGTGCTCAGTGACACGTCATCTGCAGTAATGCAGAGGAGGTAAAGGAGGATGATCCTTATTAACACCAACAATCAATTCATTCTTCCTTTCTTGCCGTAATAGGCAGATTACGATAATTGTGTACAGAATTTGAGCGTGTGGTTCGGATGTAGTTCACTGCAACTGTTTGCTACGCAAACATGAAAACAAGATCTGCCGTGGTGATAGCAAACTTCTAATACGGGACAGTGCCTTTTAAAAACATTAAACAAACCAAATTTTTAAAAAAATACAATTTGTAGTGTATTCCGACTGGACTGCAGATTTCTTTTTACTACAGGATAAGACTACACTGGCGGGAAAAAATCGCAGCAGCAAGAAGGTATTGTGCGACATAAACCAAAGTTAACTGCCGTGTTTCTACACCTGAAAGATGATGTCTATTCAGATTTAAGGACAGTCGCATAAGAGTGGTGCTAGTAGTGCCACTATGAGGATACAAATCAGGTTTGTTTTAAATACACGCTGTGACGGATGTGAGCGTTCATTACCTTTGAGATTGGACGTAGTGAGTTGATGTCAAGAATGACTTTAAGGCGACAAAGATGCCATACCAACATTTGACTAAATTTGAAAAAGGTCATGTAGAAGGGCTACGAAAAGCTCGATGTTCCTTGTGTGATACTGAGAAACACTTGGCGGGAAGGTAGCCACTGTACATGGTTTCTGGCAGCGGTGGTCACGGGAATGTACGGTCCCGTGATGACCGGGCTCCATGCAGCCACGAAACACTACCGAGAGGGAAGATCATCGTGTTTAGCGTTTGGCTCTGGCGCATGGTGTGCATCGGCAATAGCAATCTGAACAGCAGTTGGCACCATAGTGACACAAAAAAAAGGGGTTAGAAATGTGTTACTTCAGTGACAGATCCGAGCCAGACGCCCTGCAGCGTGCGTTCCACTGACCGCAAATCACCGCCATTTGCGACTTTAGTGGTGTCCAGCGAGAGCTCATCTGAGGGCAGAGTGGATGTCTGTTGTTTTTTCTGCTAAAAGCTGGGTCTGCCTCGGTGCCAGTGATGGCCGTGTGTTTGTTAGAAGGAAGCCAGTTGAGGGCTTGAAACCAGCCTGTCTGCATGCTAGATACACTGGACTTACACCTGGAGTTGTGGTCTCAGGGGCGATTTCGTATGACAGCAGGAACACTGTCGTCGTTACCTCAGAGAAACTGACTGCAAAACTGTATGTCAGTCTGGTGATTTGATCTGTTGTGGTGCCATTCATGAACAGCATTCCAGGGGGTGTCTTCCAACAGGATAACGCTCGTCCACATACCACTGTTATAAACCAACACGCTGTATAGAGTGTCGACATACAGTCCTGGCCTACTCGATGATCAGATCCGTTTCCAATCGAGCACGTAAGGGACATAATCGGGCAACTCCAGCGTGATTCACAAACAGCATTAACCGTCCCTGTACTGACCGACAAAGTGCATCAGGCTAGGAACTCCATCCCACAAACTGACATCCGGTTCCTGTACAACACAACGCATGCACTTTTGCATGCTTGCTTTCAACGTTCTGGCGGTTACATCGGTTATTAATGTACCAGCATTTCGCATTTGGAATGGTTTATCTCGTGCTTACTTTAACCTGTGATCTTGATACGTTAATCATATAAATATATTACCTAGACAAATGTATTCGAGAAATTTCATTACTCTATATTAATTACTTCTTGGTGCTGCGATTCTTTTTTGTCTGTTTATATTGATTTACTGCTTTTTGTTCTGAAGGTTAGGTATTAAAAGGCGTCATACTGTTTGTAACTTGTATGCCAACTGTTTTTCAGGATTCGATATCTCAATCGCTAAAATCGGAACCCTTAAAGGACTACTTTATCCGTATGTCTGTCCCTCCGTCTCTAAAGAAGCTTTTTTCTCAGGAACGGGTAGAGGTGGCAAGCTCAGATTAACGTCAAATACTAAGGTCTAAGCTCCCTTGATGGTGCAATAACTTTAAGCTTCTGAGTCAAAACAGTCAAGAGATACGGACATTTGTGTCACATAGGTTGATATACGAAAACTCAGTCATGAAAAACGTACATAGGCCTATGAGCTATCTATAGGTTCATAATTAAGTTTCTACGGAACTTTCAGAGCGCAAGTGCTACTCGCACTTGTCCGGTTTTCTCTTTCTCTTTATATATGTTGGTTTGGTCTACTGAGGACAGAATTAAGTAACTTATCTCTACTTTCTTTTATCCTTTCTTTCTTTCCAGTAGTTTTTCATACCGTCCCGATATTTTCTCTTCTTTCTTCTGTTCGAATTTCATGTAGCATTTTTTTCTGGAAGCCTTTGAAACTTTTTGCTTTTGATTTGAACTTTTCGCTTTCTACGGTTTCATCCTCCCTTAACTCTATTTCCCTCATGTCTACTTTAACTCCTTTGATCTACAGGATTGATATTTTTGAGATTCTATCAAAAACGCTAAAAATTATTTTTATCGTTCTGTTTATGAGCAATCTTTCATGTGTCCATAGAATACAACTCCTTTGTTCCTCATTGTACCTAGTATTCTTTCTATTCTTTCTTAATCTTCTTTATTACTTCTTAATTTCCATTTTCCATTGTTATATTTTGGTCCCAACATTTCCTTATATATCTTCCTTTCATTCTTTTCTGTTTGCGAATGTGTGGTTAGAATCCACTATTGACATCAATGTGAAATATTATGCTAGTTAGTACAAATGTAAATATTTCGATTAAGTCCCTAATAGGGCTCAAGGCCCATGGTTGGAGAAAGTTTCAGAAACACGGTGGATTAGCGGCACAATTGCAGCACCACGCGCCATGAATATGATCCAATATGATTTGATTTAACAGAGCTAGGCCTCCAAGATCATCTAAGATGAATCCTCTCAATGTTTTTCTCTGAAGTCGTTTGAAAAGTGAATTTTACTGGGTCCGTTCATACGTTTGAAGAATTGGAGCATCAGATTATATAGTCTGGTCAAGATGTTGGATTAGATTGGACACGTTTGAAGAAATTCGTAGCTTATTAATAATGCAATATTGTACTGATATGCGAGGCCGACACGTATGACACCTCCTTTATCAGGTATGAATGTACGATATACTGTAACATGTAAAGTGCTGAAGTACATTACATAACACAATTAAAGGTTTACATTCTTGTTTTTCAAACTCTATAATTGTCTCCCATTAGCACCAGGACGATGTTCTTGACAACTTTTGACCTTGCTGACGCACCCTCACCCCCATTCGTCCAGACGATCCACTCCTTTTCTTAGGTCATCGCAGTCCTGCAACCCTACTGAAGGTGATCTGAACCATTCGGAGTGTTATGTGAGCCGAATTGTTGTCCTGATTCACACGGTGGAACCACTAGAGCCGGTTCAAAACCATACGACGAAATGAGAACGTGGTTCGAAAAAACAAGTGTGTTTATGCTTTTTCAGCCCTCCAGTTTCAAAATGTTTCAAATGGCTCTGAGCACTATGGGACTCAACATCAGTATCAGTTTAGAAGCGAGGGGACCTTGCAACCTGTTTGCGGAAACGACATCCAACGACACTACAGAGCGCCGACGCCTGGAAATGTATCTATATGCAGGGTGTCGCAGAAGGGATGGTCAATAATTCACAAATAGATAGTAGCTAGAAAGCAGTAATTCGAGTCGGAAGCCAACTGTAAACACCCCTGGATACAGCGCTATTTACGTTGGTATCTCAAGGTTTGGGATCGTCTATCTGTTTGTTTACGTATGAACAACTACGTCCCTTCCCCCACCGTGTGCTGTGCCATGCCGGCCTCACAATCAGTTACGTAAGTGAAGGCACCAAGGACAGAAGATGATTCAGATGGCTGTGAGCACTACGGGACTTAACATCTGAGGTCATCAGTCCCCTAGAACTTAGAATTACTTAAACCTAACTAACCTAAGGACATCACACAACAGCCAGTCATCACGAGGCAGAGAAAGTCCCTGACCCCACCGGGAATCGAACCCGGGAACCCGGGCGCGGGAAGCGAGATCGCTACCGCACGACCACGAGCTGCGGACTCTACTTTTCCACTTTTCACTAAAATACGATTCTGCGCTCCAGACGCACGTTCTCAAAACTTTATTACTCAAATTAACCACTGGTTTTGACCTCCACATGAATGAAGATATTCCGTCTGCGACCGTATTATCCTTTTACTACTGCACAAACTTCTTAGTTCATGACACTGAAATAATTCAAAGTAAACAAAACACAGTACCTAGATCACATTTCTGTTACATTTCATATTGAAATCGATGTAGAATTCACCCATGCCAGGATGTGTTTAGCGACAATTGATCTCGCAGCAACAAATTATTGTATAGCAATTGAGATGTCTAGGAAGAGGAAGGAATGTAAAAGGAAAACATTATCTACTCAAAAGTATGCTGACACCCTTATGTAATGTGGAATTGATCACTAGACGTTATGAGACGTGTACCCGCTACTATAAAAAGAGGCATGGAGTGTTACCTCTTCAAAAAATGGTGCAAATGGCTCTGAGCACTATGGGACTTAACTTCTGAGGTCATCAGTCCCCCAGAACTTAGAACTATTTAAACCTAACTAACCTAAGGACATCACGTACATCCATGCCCGAGGCAGGATTCGAACCTGCGACCGTAGCGGTCGCGCAGTTTCAGACTGTATCGCCTAGAACCGCTCGGCCACTCGGGCCAGCTTACCTTTTCAGTAAGCAGCAGTGTGCTTTTGCCTGGAGAGCTGAGTGTCCTCGAAGTGGCCTATTCGTTGGGTATCATCTGAGTAACAAATCCATAAGGCACACTTGAAACATTCTAAAGTTCCTCAAGTCAGCTGTTGGTAATGTGACAACGAAATGGAGCGTAGTTGTAAAAGATCGCATAAAATCAGCCAGCACAACGACTTTGTATAAGACTTTTTATAAGAAGTTGAAAAAAATTAAATGAAAACAATAAAAAAAACAGAGAGTCTTATCGCGCTCGTGCAGCGAGAGGGTGAAGGCACTGGCATGTGACGGACGCGAGCGCCGCCATGGAAGAGCTGAGGACAGGCTTGTGGGCGGTAGCCAGTCAGCTGCAGTGACTGCAACTATCTACGTTTTGTGAGGCCACCACCATCGCCACTGTGGTAGCAGCGGACAAGAATGCAGTGCGTCGTCTAGAGCGGGCTTGGGGCGGCGTTGAGGTTTCAGCAATGGCAGGCTGGACGTTACGTTGTTGGGGCGAAACGAAGATATATCTGTTCCGTAAGGCCAGCCGGAGTGGCCGAGCGGTTCTAGGTGCTACAGTCTGGAACCGCGCGACCCCTACGGTCGCAGGTTCGAATCCTGCCTCGGGCATGGATGTGTGTGATGTCCTTAGGTTAGTTAGGTTTAAGTAGTTCATAGTTCTAGGGGACTGATGACCTCAGAAGTTAAATCCCATAGTGCTCAGATCCATTTTCAAGACAACACTGTTATCGATGTAGCAGGTATAAATATCAGCTCTCGAAGGAAAGACCGACACCAACCGCAATCGGGCACTGAAAAAATTCAGTAGTGAGTTAAAAATTTGTACCAGACTGGGACTTGAACCTGGATACCCTACTGAACACTAGCGGTTGCCTAAACCGTCTTTTTTTTCATTTTGTTTGGTATTGTTTGTTGCGTTTGATTTGGGTGACGTCACATGACATGTTTTTGAGTTGATCGTTGATTCATTTACTCAGTTTTTTTATTACAGAGCCCTGTGACCGAATATTCTGAGCTACCGTGCCAGCGTATCGGCCATCCGGACACGCTTCCTAGCCGGCCCAAATTCTCAACTTGTCACACACAAGATGCGTCCACTATCCGTGCCCCTACTTCCTCGCAGCGAGTCTTATATTCTCGCAGGAGGCTTGGACCCTGTTGTGCATCCGCAATGAAGCTATCAAGTGTAACTGGAAGGTGGCTGTAAAAGCCCGAAACGATTGATTGAGTGTGAGTTGGGATATAACTTTGAAATGCATGTATTAATATATACCACGTTGAGACAATCTTAACAGAACAGCAATAGAACACCACATTTTATAAATACAGCATAGGCTGGAACAGACTGATGCGTCAGAATGGGTACCCGAGCCACTATAAAAACACAAACTAATAATAATTGCTATAGCAGATCCAAACGTCCAATCAACGTATCATGAGCTTTCTCAGCAACTCACAAATAATCTAAAAAGCTCTAATGCAGCAGAAAATTAATCATAAAGTGAAATTAACAAGGAACTAGCCACCAGACAACAAAATTACTCACTCTTTATATCAGCATTTCTCTCATAAATATGAGAAATGAATTTAACGAAACATTTGAAATGTAGCAATCCTATAAGTTAAAAATTAGCATCAATGCATTACAAAGACTCTATTAGAAAAATCATCAAGCGAAGCACTCAGGAAATCAATCTTAGCAAAATAATCGTACAGAACGACCAAAACTTGGAAATGCATCGCCTTCAAGAATCCAGACAGGCAAATAACGTGAGTGTATTAAAATGATTCCATCAAATACATCGTCACCTTGAGTTCTTCATGAATTAGACTTTGCAGAACATGCATACACAACTACAGCACCCTAAAATCTAGAAGACAAAACATATCTTCCCTTATACTCTGCGTCGTGACAAGTGGCCAAGTTCCTCTCACAGTCATATGTCCGCAACAGTCGTATCTCACGGTAATTATACAGGTTTAGAAATGTCTCACTTTTCCACGAGTGAGTCCACAACTCACTACTCTGAAGGGCGAGCGAGCGCCCCACCAGATGAACGATATCACTTCGGCCAGCGATAATGCACGCCTCCGGGTGCAACCGTCACATACAATTCTCAGAGCTGTTCCGCCAGACCAAACTGCTTATTTTTTCAAGCTGCAGTATGAGTACTAGGACCTGCCATCTTATTACTTTATGCAGACCGTAGTGCTCCACACAGACCTCTTAGCCAGTGCCCATGGCCACCAATGAGCAGCAAGATTGTGCTACGCAGTTGAGGCTACAGCCACCGTTGCTCATGCAGCACGACATGGAGGTGGGGCTGCGTGGAATTCTTTTTTCTACACTTTCAGCAATAACACTTATTTTTAAAGAAAGATACAGGAATTTGGAATTAGGAAATTATAAATTTATGGCATAATTTAAGATGAGAACAAAAGAAGGTAGGAAAGAGAAGATACAGATATTCCTCCACAAACACCACCTCAAGAAGGCGATTTAGTACTGAACTTCACAGCGTCCACATGTGGTGCTACCCATTTTAGCAATTACCCTCATGAACATCCCTCTTCGAGAAAACTCGATTTGCTCTGTGTTGCTTGTTAGAGTGCTATGTCAGTTGATGTTGGTTAGGTTATGTAACAACTACAATTGCTAAGTTAGTTAGTAAACAAATTCTGCATCGCTTGGGAGCAATATCCTGCCAGACCACCAGAACTAATAGACGGTTTGGGCACGTGATTCCAGAGACCAGCACTATGGGTACCCCGCAGAATCCACAGTCACCTCGTAACTGTCCACTTCTGTCCCGGCTGTGCCTCTGCGTTTAAATGGTTCAAATGGCTCTAAGCACTATGGGACTTAATGTCTGAAGTCAACAGTCCCCTAGACTTAGAACTACTTAAACCTAACTAACACATCACACACATCCATGCCCGAGGCAGAATTCGAACCTGCGACCGTAGTAGCAGCGCGGTTCCGGAATGAAGCGCCACGCCACCTCGTCACACCATCGGGCGGCGCAGACCTCGAACTCCATCCTTACCCGAAGGAGTAAGATTGAAAATGGGCGGTACCAATGCCGACACGGCCCACTGTGCAGTCAAGTGCGAGAGAACACACACACACACACACACACACACACACACACACACACACACATTATATACTGAAGAGACTAAGATATTGGTACACCTGCCTACTAACGTGTAGCCGGCCGCGGTGGTCTAGCGGTTCTAGGCGCTCAGTCCGGAACCGCGCGACTGCTACGGTCGCAGGTTCGAATCCTGCCTTGGGCATGGATGTGTGTGATGTCCTTAGGTTAGTTAGGTTTAAGTAGTTCTAAGTTCTAGGGGACTGATGACCACAGATGTTAAGTCGCATAGTGCTCAGAGCCATTTGAATCATTTGAACCTACTAACGTGTAGGGCAACTGCGAGAACGCAGAAGTGCCGCAACACGACGTGGCATGGACTTGACTAACGCCTGAAGTAGTGCAGGAGGGAATTGACACCATGAATCCTGCAGGGCTGTCCATAAATCCGAAAGAGAACGAGAGGGTGGAGATCTCTTCTGAACAGCACGTTACAGGGCATCCCAGATACGTTCAATAATGTTCGTGTCTGGTGAGTTTCTTGGCCAGGGAAGTTTTTAAACTCAGCCACTCTGCAGCAATTTTGGATGTTTTGGGTATCGCATTGTTCTGCTGGAATTCCTCAAGTCCGTCGGAATGCACAATGGACAAGAATGGATACAGGTCATCAGACAGGACACTTACGTAGCTGTCAAAGTTGTATCTAGATGTATCAGGCGTTCCGTATCACTCCAGCTGCACACGCCTCACACCATTACAGAGCCCCACCAGTTTGAACAGTCCACTAATGACATTCAGAATCCATGACAGTCCTGCGGCGGCGTTGACGAGCCCAGGCGAGGCGTAAAGCTTTGTAACAAGGGTACAGGAGTGGGCCTTCGGCTCCGAAAGCCCATATCGACGATGTTTCGTTTAATGGTTCGCACGCTGACACTTGTCGATGGCCAAGCACTGATATCTGCTGCAGTTTGCGGAAAAGTTGCACTTCTGTCACGTTGAACGATTCTCTGCAGTCGTCGTTCGTCCTGTTGTTGCAGGATCTTTTTCCGGCCGCACCGATGTCGGAGATTTCATGTTTTACCGGATTCGTGACATTCACGGTGCACTCGTAAAGTGGTCGTACAGGAAAATCACCATTTCATCGCTACCTCGAAGACGCTGTGTTCCATCGCTCGTCCGCCGACTGTAAAACCACGTTCAAACTCACATAAATCATAATAACCTGCCATTGTAGCAATAGTAACCCATCAACCATCTGCGACAGACGGTTGTCTTATATAGACGTTGCCGACCACAGCGCTGTCTTCCGCCTGTTTACATATCTCTGTATTTGATTAAGCATGCTTATACCAGTTTTTCTGGCGCTTCAGTGTTCATACATAGTAGGCGTGATTGCCTCGACAACTTCAGTTTGGATGCACAACAGGGTGCAAGCCCCATACTGGAACGCAGCACTCATTGCGAGGAAGTAGGTCTGTTGACACTGGTCATACTAGTGTGTGATATATTGAAAATTTTAGTCAGCCGAGAAGCGTGTCCGGATGGTCGAGGTGGCTCAGGCAAGCGCTCGCGTTAAGTGGTCAGATCCGGGTTCGAGTCCCTGTCTGGCTCATTCACCTTTCACTAACGAATTATTTCAATGTCCGAATCTAGCTACCATTGGTCTTACCTTCGAAATTTGATACGAAGAAGACAGTTCTGGGAAGAGCCAAGTCCAAGGGCCTCAAGAAGCGGGTGTGTGGGACGGTTACTAGACGAGAAGACAGTGATCAACATCAAGGGTGCAGTGTGAACAACAAGCTGCTGGAGTGGTTAGTCTTTTCGCTGGCCAGACACACAGCAGTTCCAGTGAAGACGAAGGAACGTCTTCTGCATGTCATTAGGAGCACTATCACAGTGCTTTCGCAGGTAATGGCGGCATTGTTATGGCACTGTGATTGAGGCGGCGGTGCACTTTGTTATGTGCAAACCGAGTACTGAGTGTAGCCACTTCTAAACTACTTCCTGCGGTCCTGCATGAAAGCCTGCTGGTGCTGTGTAAACAGTTGTTATTTACGGTATGTGGGAGGTGTGTTGGTGTGTGCCGTGAGGCAGAGCAGGCGTAACTCAGAAATTACGCGCTTTAGGCGTGATTAAATATATTAAAAAGAACTGATTGTTCATTGCTGTGAGAGCAAGTCATCAATTGGTTACTCAAGTGTTTTAAGAGTTTGTTGTGATATTGGTCTTAAGTGACTGAGCCTGTGGCTCACTCCCGTACCGTTAAGATTTAGTTGATATTGCTTTCATCGGAAGAGCTGTTGACGTTCTTTGTAAAAGAAGTTATTCAGATATAAGCGTGGGTAGGTTCGTAGTGTCGTTGGTTGCTACCGTTTTATGTGTCTGGTGTCGAAAATAATAGTAGATCATGGTGTAGTTAGAGATTACATTTGCTGATCTGAGATAATATTAAGTATTCTTTGGCATGGTACATTTTACATTTATCATTTCTGGCTATAGCGGAGCGACGGGCGTTGTAAATTCTTATGTTGTTTGTAAATGTTTGTATAGGGCAAGACTGAATTTGTTATTAATTTGAATTTATCTTATTATTGTTAAAAGGATAATTTTCTTACTGGTTAACTTAGCTATACTTAAAGGCTTCTATAGAACAGAAGTGTATCTATTGTTATACTGTAAGCGGGTTTTTATTAGAAGTTTGGATGCTTGATAAAATAATGGTTAAATTTAGCGCCATATCAACACAACCTACAGTCTGAACCCTATTGCATCTGAATACTATGCATCAGAAGTAATTGTGCTCAATCGGAACTGTGACTTCGATTTGCTACTTCACATTATCCAAAGCAGTTGATTTTACTTAAAATTAACCACAAACAGTTTAAGATCTTTATTCCTGGGAGGTAACAGTTATTCAAAGAGGTTTTCAAGTTTTGCACATAATGTCCTGGGATGAATAATTTAATTTTACACAGTCAGATAAACATCTTAGCCAGGGCCAACATCTTAACTGATTATTGCAAGTTCACTGGAAATTTTTAGGGCTCTACTCCTGGTGATTGCACCTGGATCAGACTTCGCAGTCTTTACGCATCCAGGATCAGGCAGATGTGAAGTTAGACAAACATCATTCAATAAATCACCCATTGACACTCAGACTTACGCACCACATATTGCACAACAGGCCAGATTTTCTTAAAAGTGGATAAATGTAATTTTCACAGCAGAAAGAGCAAACTTGATATTTGAATACATGATTAGGGGTATACTTCGTAATTTCAGTTTGGTGCAAAGGCTGAATTCTTGTTCATATTCAGATTTTCGTAATTTTAATTGAATATTAATTATACTTGAATATTACTACAAGCAATCTGTATGTGTTTTCATAATTAATTTTATTTTGGTGCAGTATCATATTTTCATGACATCAGTTTTCCTTCTATGTATGTAGAAGTTTTTGTATCATTCTCTAAGACCATTTAATGCGTTTACATCTAGTATCCAGAGAATTACAGAATTATACTTGTGTTTTATAAAAATTTGCAGTTTAAGTGATATAGTGCAATTAAGATCTCATTAATACATCTTCTTTCCTCTAAAAGGATACTTGGGTACTTAGTAAATTTGTGTTTGGCTGTGTTTTATGTTTACATCCCCTCCTCAGAGGAGTACAATTAGACGTCGGTAGTATTCAGTACATAAGTACATAGTATTTTGTACATAATCTCAAGTATTCATAGATCAAATATAATAAAAAGCAACATTATCCTGTGAATAACATAGATTATATTTTTGCAGCGTAGAACAGGATTTCCTCTAAAATGGTGTTTGGTATGGTGAAGCATTACTGAAAGACTTCTAAACACATTAGGTGCTCACAGTTCAGTCTTTCAATCACAAGTACCAGCACAATTAATCCTAGAATCGAAATTACAACACCTCTTATGTATTTTGACACATACTTCACAATGAAATACCATTGTAATACTCGACATAAGCTGATGTTTGTGGGTCGTTCCCTAGCAGAGGTGGCTATGGCAGCTTCCTCTAGGGTGGGTGGAATGCAAGAACTCGAAAATTCTGTGCCTTCCATGCGTCGTGAATATAGCGTGGCCTGTCTCGCTGGTTATCATCTCGTTGGCTCTTTTCAGTTACCAGCACAGGGTCGTGGTGAAATTCGGTGGCCCGACCAACGGCGCAGCTCCCGCGTGGACGCGAACTGCATTTGGGATGTTGCTGATGTGCATTTTTAACATACATTTTAGACATACTGAAAGCTACATCCTTTACGCATTTAGATACCCATTTAAAATGTGAAACTATCATTGAGATACTTAACATGAACTTTGAGAGTTGTTATCTTCTTAGTCCCTAAAATAAAGCTTTCTAAGGTTTGTTTCATTTAGGCCTAGGATGAAGCATCAAAGGCCTACTTAACATGTTTTTTGTACAGTTATAGTGTTTTGTACAGTTACAGAATAATGTAAACTTAAGAATATTGTAAGTCATAGTCTTTACATATTTTAGACATTGAAATAAGGTTATGGCCCTTGAGAAAAACATTGTATTGCTGACGTATTTTTGACGCACATGTTAGAGATGGAAACACTGTAAGTTACACCCATCACTTTTCTGTAACGTAAGTGGGGTCTCTGGGCCCCCCATGTTTAAAATGAGTTTTAAGTCAATAATCACTTGTAATTTTTAATTTATGCTATATAACATTTTTACAATTATTTAAGTGTTGTGTAAATGCTTCTAATTTATTTTAGTGCAAAGCCTGCAGAGTTTTACTATTTATCACACAAAAGGCACATATTTTTTTTTTTAAACAGTAAAAATTGTACAATCTCTGAAGCATATAAATTGCGAAATAAAACTAAATTCCAGGGTTTGCGCATAAAAATTACACCCGATAGGTACAAAAAGAAAATCTAGCAAATTGACATTCATTGCTGGGAGCTACATTTTTCTTGTCACCACACGGAACACATTCGATTTTAACATATACTTTAAGTATTTCATTGAAGAAACAGACAGATCCCCATCACAACATTGCTGAAGTTCTTCCTCTGAATGATACTCCTGTTCGATAGTAGAATTGTGATCGCTGGCTAATGGAAAATAATCGTCTTTTTCATTTATTTCTGCATCTATATCACTGACACCTTCCTCCATAGACCGACTAATCAATTTCATCAAACTCGGGAAAGTTAAAAATGACGCATTCGTGCCAAAACATTTTGAGCTGTACGATGCCGTACTGAAGAAAACAGGTAGGTGGTTCACGAGGCGCGGTCTAGGAGACTCCAACACCCATCAGCAACACGCGTCAACAATAAACACAGAAGGCGATAACGCAACCGACAGCAAAACATCGTAGGCTTGGCAATTTAAGGAGGGTAGGGGGAGTATAGAAGCATTCCACCGCAACTGGCCTTGGAGAGCGAGTTCGAAAATTTTCGCGCGGTCTGAGAGACCGCATCTCGTGAGTTAGGGTTACGTATTTTGGCATGGATATGACATTGACATTAACCATTACGTGTGTGACGTTACGTTTTGTAGATGAGTAAAACATCGTGTTTGTGCTACCAATAACATAGCCTCCTTTGGGCCTAGGAGGAGCCATAGAATATTATTTGTGTTGCATGCTACATGTGTTTTGTGCAGTTATAAAACAATTTATATGTAGGAACATTGTCAGGTACAGCCTTTATGTATTTTAGAAATGAAAATAAAATTGTGGCAACTGACACAAAGATCGAGTTGGCGATGAATTCTTTAACAGACACTTTGCACATGGAAATACTGTGTGTGTGAATGCGTGTGCGTGTGCTTGTGCGTGTGCGTGTGCGTGTCTGTGATTGAAAGAGAGAGAGAGCTTATGTATTTTTGATAAATAATACATCGTTATTGGACTACCAGTAACAAGGTCTCGTTTAGGACTGGAAGAAACTTTCAAATAGTTCTATTTATATGTGGAATTAGCAGTGACATAGCCATAGAGTGCGCTTACGTATTTTTGGTAAGTAATACAGACATTTTAGACACGTAAATACTTAGTTTTAGTGTTCTGTTGTGCAGCACCAAGTTTAGTACATTAATCGAATTTTGCTTACCAACAGTTCCCGCTTAACCCGTAAGATGGGGAAGTATATGTATTTTTCACTTGGAAATTCTATAGTGTAAGTTAATATCTTCACGTATTTTGATTAATAATTGGATACTTCTGAAGCTGACTCAAAATTCAGTACTTTTGGATACTTTCATACATGATCAAGATGACTTCGACGTACTGATTGTCTGTACCATTTTAATGTGCACTAAAATACTGGGTGGCGATTGGGAGAGCAAAATGTGTTTGTGTGTGGATGTCCGTTTTGTTGACGAGACAGGATTTTTGCTGGTGAGGCAGACCTGTTGCTAACAAGGCAGAATTAAGTAACTGTGTACGAGGTTTCTGCTGACAGAGAATCTCACCACCGCATCTATCCAGCCAGCACGTGTGATGTACTTCCTTCTGCTGCCGTATGACTTTCAAAGTCTATTCAAGGTGAAAATGGCCCAGAATGAACATAGCCCTCCTGCTGATATATGAATGAATTTGTGACGTTTTGATTATCACTTCAAAAAACCGAGCTACAATATCAACATTCGAAGATTATGTTAGTCCTTCTCTACATAATCAGCGTTCAGTGAGACACATTTTTTCCAGTTGTCTATGAGCTGGAAAGATCTTGATTGTAGGCGTTCGCATTTTGAACATTCTGGGTATTTGACAGCATAAAGAAGCAGCAAGTGTGACTCTATTCTGAGTAGAGTGAGCTGGTGCTTTGTCTTGAAGCAAAGTTACTCCCTTGGACTGGCTCCCACGACACTTCGTCTTGGCAGCCTTCCTGAAACTTGAAACTTCCTGGCAAATTAAAACTGCGTGCCCGACCGAGTCTCGGTCTGACCGAGTCTCGGTCAGGCACACAGTTTTAATCTGCCAGGAAGTTTCATATCAGCGCACACTCCGCTGCAGAGTGAAAATCTCATTCTGGAAACATCCCCCAGGCTGTGGCTAAGCCATGTCTCCGCAATATCCTTTCTTTCAGAAGTGCTAGTTCTGCAAGGTTCGCAGGAGAGCTTCTGTAAAGTTTGGAAGGTAGGAGACGAAGTACTGGCAGAAGTAAAGCTGTGAGGACCGGGCGTGAGTCGTGCTTCGGTAGCTCAGATGGCAGAGCACTTGCCAGCGAAAGGCAAAGGTCCCGAGTTCGTGTCTCGGTCGGGCATACAGTTTTAATCTGCCAGGAAGTTTCATATCAGCGCACACTCCGCTGCAGAGTGAAAATTTCATTCTGGAAACATCCCCCAGGCTGTGGCTAAGCCATGTCTCCGCAGTATCCTTTCTTTCAGGAGTGCTAGTTCTGCAAGGTTCGCAGGAGAGCTTCTGTAAAGTTTGGAAGGTAGGAGACGATATACTGGCAGAAGTAAAGCTGTGAGGACCGGGCGTGAGTCGTGCTTCGGTAGCTCAGATGGTAGAGCACTTGCCCGCGAAAGGCAAAGGTCCAGAGTTCGTGTCTCGGTCGGGCACACAGTTTTAATCTGCCAGGAAGTTTCATATCAGCGCACACTCCGCTGCAGAATGAAAATCTCGTTCCTGAAACTTGTCAGGAGATTTCAGTACTATGCTCCTATGATGGGTTGCCACTAGTAGCATACATCGGCACAACACGACTGCAATCCAGTAACGCGTTCAGTGTTCCTTTGCCCCGTCTTCACATGTTTACAATTCTTTCTTTGCTACTTTATTTTCTTAATAGGTACGAATTACAATTTTATTACTCCTCGGACTGTGCAATTAAGACTGCATATATTGAACCAACAAATTCACTAAGGTATACTACCGTTAAATCAGTTCAGACTATGTATCCTTTAGTGTTAACTTTGATGAAATTATACTCGCCATTCGTACACTTCACGCTGGTGTGTACCAGCTAGATCCTCCCAGTGGGCGACATCTACCACCGGTGGCTCACACTAGGTCTTTCCACTGTACGGCGTGTACCACCGGCATCTCAGCTCGATTATACCAATTGTGCAACCAGCAGTACACCGACGTATGATGAACTACCTATAAGCTAGGCGCAACGAACAACTGTGCGTATCATTTTGAGTTGCCCTTCAATGAGAGTGCTTTCTAAACTAATGATACTAAATAATTTTCCGTTAATGAAGGTAAAATTATTGAGCCGTGTTGCGGCTTGCCTTCGTGCCGTTGGTAGGTTGGCATAGTGTAATAGGGATAGTGGCGTCTCGTTATCTTCTTGTGTTTACTGGCGCCACTACATTTGCTAGCGTTGTCTGTCCACCAGTGGCAGCAGCAGCGGTTATCGACATGTAGTACGGTGGTACTATCGTTGGAGGGACATCAAACGTTTTCCGGATCGGAGTGTGTCGGGGGTGTTCGGTTGGGAAGGAGCAGCAGTGAGGCCCAGCAGCGTGAGGACATGCCTTGCCGGCCGCGGTGGCCGTGCCGTTCTAGGCGCTCCAGTCCGGAGCCGCGCTGCTGCTACGGTCGCAGGTTCGAATCCTGCCTCGGGCATGGGTGTGTGTGATGTCCTTAGGTTAGTTAGGTCTAAGTTCTAGGGGACTAATGACCACAGCAGTTGAGTCCCATAGTGCTCAGAGCCATTTTTGTGAGGACATGCCGGGACCACTGGCGGCACGCAGGCACTGCCGGATGGAGGGGCTGTAGTTGCGAGCCACAGCCTCGTTGATAACCGGACCCAGGACGTTTGAGTTGAGTGAACATTAACCCAGTAGTTAAAGCTTCACTATTTCGAGATCACACTCTTCGTTCGCATGTTGCTGCTCGCAGGGTCGCTGAGACGAAGTGCAACGAGTGGAGTGCTTGGAGTTGGCGAAATTAATTAGCCGTCCTCCAGTTCTTATTATTAATCATTGAATTCCTTGTGTTATTATGGGTGAAGTTCAACCAACGGTATTTTTCTGGCTAGTGACCGCTAGCGCCCCAGTTAGCTGCCCTGGAGGTTAGCGTATTTTCGCGGAGTGTACCTTTCCTCGCCTTGCCGCAGCTGTCCGGTAAGAAGTGTCGTTCGACAGCCTCCTTGATTGTGGTTCGGATATTTTGTTTCTTTCGGACTACGTTGGTCGTAGTCGTTCCTTCTGCTTCTGGATGTTCTAAACACCGGATTCAGAAGACGCAGTGCTGTCCGCCGGTTCCGCCTTGCCCGGGTTATTCCTTCGTTGTATTGGTTATCAGACGTTAGGTAGATTTTGCAAGAGTGTTGGTCTGCGTTTAAACTGTGACTAGTTTGAGTTGCCATCTGGTTAAGTGAATACAACTCTTGACTGCCTGTCTCATCGTTTACGAAGTTGAGCGACTTTCGCAGGTCGATCCTTAGAGCACTGTCTGAGGCCTACTTCTCTCTTGATTTGGTCAGTTGATGATGGTTGCTTTTTTTACAAAAAAATATTTTAATTTTGAATTAGTACTGTTTGGGCATCCAGCCGACAAAGAGTTTGAATTTCTTGTTGATAAGACCTTCAGCTGTGAGTGTAACTTGTCTTAGGAAATTTTAATTGGACAAAATATCGTAACACTGAAATATTGATGATTGTTCTTTAAACATCTCTCGAAGAAGTTTAATTGCTTCTCAAAAATTTGCTATCCGGCCTTCAGCCGTCCAACTGTGTTTTGAGTTATTACTATTGGGGCCTTCAGCCGACAAATAATTTGAATTTCTTGTCAATAAGGCCTTCAGCCGTGAATGCAATTGGTCTTAAGATTTTTTAATTAGACATTGTCTCTTAATACTGAAATTTTGATGTCTTTTTTTAAAAATATTTTAGAATCTCTATGAGAAGCCTAACTGGTACTTAAGAATTTAGTATCCAGGTCTTCAGCCGTCAAATTGTTTTATGAGTTATTATTATTGGGGCCTTTAGCGGACAAATAATTTGGATTTCTGGTCAATAAGACCTTCAGCCGTGAGTGAAACTTGCTTACAATTTTTTTTAAATTAGACATTGTGTCTTAACAGTCAAAGTTGATAATTGTTCCTTATTGTCAACCTTATTTGCAGTTGTTTCCAAATACAGTGTACGTGATTAAAAAAAAAAAAATCTGAGCAACCAATGGCAACTGATTACAGCCCTGTCCACACCGAAACCTTCCTTTCCCTAAGTACCAGTTTTCAATTATTTGATATGATCTCTCATTGTTTTCAACGAATAGTCTTACGCCACTTTCAGAATAAAAGTTCATTATACACTGCCGAAAAAATTAGTACACCCGAAAAGCGACGTCGATTTTGATCAGATGAGGGCGTATGCCACCTGGGAATCTCCCAACAGACAGTATATTGACATAGCTACCAGAGTGCCATGTGTGTCTAGTCTTTAATAGAAAATGCTCACAGCCTGAAGGCTCAGTGTTGCGGAAACATGTGAAGCAAGCAGACAACTGAGACACGGAAATGCACTTGTGCTACCTACAGCCAAATCGGCAAGTTTGAAACGGGTTAAAGTGTGGCCTCCTAAGAGATGGGAGAGTCTTTTCAGAGAATTGCCCCCTAACGCTAGAAGTGCTGGGTCAGCTGTGCTATGATGCTGGTATCAGTGGTCATGTGAACATTCTCACTCCAGTAGATGAGGTTCTGGACGCTAAGCACAGATGCCCGTCAGGATAGTCGTAGTGTAAGGGCAGCGGTGGCAGATCGTACAGCTACCACAGCACAGGCTTTGAGTCCCGACGTGTCAACACGAACTGTTGCGAGGAGGTTATTAGCAGTGGGACAATGGGCACGCATGTCAGTTGCCTATCTTATATTCACACCATAGCATCGACTTGCATAGCTCGGCTGGTGCCGTGAGATGATCCTTTGGAATATGGAATGGCGCTCCATGGTCTTCAGCGATCAAAGTAAATTTAGCTTGCACGTAAGTGATGGTCTCTTGCGCCTAAGACGTAGGTCTGGTGAAAAAAGGTTCAAATGGCTCTGAGCACTATGGGACTCAACTGCTGAGGTCATCAGTCCCCTAGAACTTAGAACTAGTTAAACCTAACTAACCTAAGGACATCACAAACATCCATGCCCGAGGCAGGATTCGAACCTGCGACCGCAGCGGTCTTGCGGTTCCAGACTGCAGCGCCTTTAACCGCACGGCCACTTCGGCCGGCAGATCTGGTGAGCGCTGTCTCGTACAGTGCATTCGCACAACACACACTGGTCCCATCCTAGGCCTTATGTCTGGGATGCGATAAACTACAACTTTCGTAAGCCTTTGTGTTTCCGGAAGGGACGCTAACAAGCGCTCGGTACGTGCAGAATACTTTTAGACGCGTTCTTTTGGCATTCTTGCAACAAGAAGATGATGCGTTGTTCCAACAGGGTAATGCTCGCCCAAACACTGCACGTGAAACTCAGAGTGCGTTGCAAGACCTGTGGCAATTTCTCTGGCCAGCACCATCTCCGTACTTGTCTACTATCGAGCACGTCGAAGATATGATGAAATGAGAAGTGACTCGAGCAACTCGTCAGCCAACAACCCTTGCAGAACTACGTGAACAGGTCCAGGAGGCGTGGAATGACGTATACTACACTACTGGCCATTCAAATTGCTACACGAAGAAGAAATGCAGATGACAAACGGGTATTCATTGGACAAATATATTATACTAGAACTGACATGTGATTACATTTTCACGCAATTTGGGTGCGTAAATACTGAGAACTCAGTACCCAGAACAACCACCTCTGGCCGTAATAACGGCCTTGATTCGCCTCGGCATTGAGTCAAACAGAGCTTGGATGGCGTTTACAGGTACAGTTGCCCATTCAGCTTCAACACGATACCACAGTTCATCAAGAGTAGTGACTGGGCTATTGTGACGAGCCAGTTGCTAGGCCACCATTGACCAGATGTTTTCAACTGGTGACAGATCTGGAAAATGTGCTGGCCAGGGCAGCAGTACAGGACCTCCAAGATGCGGTCGTGCATTGTCCTGCTGAAATGTAGGGTTACGCAGGGATCGAAAGAAGGGTAGAGCCACGGACCGTAACACATCTGAAATGTAACGTCCACTGTTCAAAGTGCCGTCAATGCGAATAAGAGGTGACCGAGACGTGTAATCAATGGTACCTCATACCATCACACCGGGTGAAACGCCAGTATGGCAACGACGAATACACGCTTCCAATGTGCGTTCATCATGATGCTGTACACAGAACCTGGATTCATCCGAAAAAATGACGTTTTGCCATTCGTGCACCCAGGTTCGTCGCTGAGTGCACCATCGTAGGCGCTCCTGTCTGTGATGCAGCGTCAACGGTAACCGCAGCCATGGTCTCCGAGCTGATAGTCCATGCTGCTGCAAACGTCGTCGAACTGTTCGTGCAGATGGTTGTTGTCTTGCAAACGTCCCCACCTGTTGACTCAGGGATCGAGACGTGGCTACACGATCCGTCACAGTCATGCAGGTAAGATGCCTGTCGCTTCGACTGCTAGGGATACGAGGCCGTTGGGATCCAGCTCGGCGTTCCGTATTACCCTCCTGAACCCACCGATTCCATATTCTGGTAACAGTCATTGGATCTCGACCAACGCGAGCAGCAATGTCGCGATACGATAAACCGCAATCGCGATAGGCTACAATCCGACCTTTATCAAAGTCGGAGACGTGATGGTACGCATTTCTCCTCGTTACACGAGGCATCACAACAACGTTTCACCAGGCAACGCCGGTCAACTGCTGTTTGTGTGTGAGAAATCGGTTTGAAACTTGCCTCATGTCAGCACGTTGTAGGTGTCGCCACCGGCGCCAACCTTGTGTGAATGCTCTGAAAAACTAATCATTTGCATATCACAGCATCTTCTTCCTGTCGGTTAAATTTCGCGTCTGTAGCACGTCATCTTCGTGGTGTGGCAATTTTAATGACCAGTAGCGTACAATAGTATTCGCCATGTGTACGATCGACTGGTTGTCAGAGTCAGCGCCTGCACTGCCGCCCGTGGAGGCTACACCACGTAGTGTTATGGGTGTTCCAGCTTCGGTCGATACCTGGTACCTAAGAACCACTTGTGCTGTTGATCTGTAAATGTAATCATTTCATATACAGCGTACGCACTGGTGTAACAATAAATCTTGATTGCATTAGAAATCCTTAAAAGGGTGTACTAAATTTCTTCCGGCCGTGTATTAAAACAGGAGACTAGGGCATTCGAATTCGACACGACCCCGCGGCGAGAAACCGCAAATACAGCGCTTACAGATGAAGGGAAGCATGAATAGGCGCGCCGCCCCACAGCGAGTAGCACAATTCTCAGCGCTGGCGCGAACGTGTTAAGAATGCTCGCCTCTAATGTACAGAACATGTCAAGGCAATATTGACAAGGCTTAGAAGAGGACGGAGCCTAGTCGTTATCACCTATTTCGTCGAGATATGCTGTATATGTTCGACTTGGCCAGAAATGCAAGTAACTGAAGTGGGAGCGCCAGAGATGGCCAAGAGTTTCAGACTGGCGCAGCGGAAAGAGTGCAGTACGGTAATCCAAGGCTCGTGGGTTCGAATCCCTATTCTGAAACTTCTTTCTGTTTTAAATTTTTGAATGCTTAATCGGTAAATAAAAACGAAATAAGGCTCAATTTGTTAATATTTTCATTAATTGCATCGAAAGGAAACGCAATGGAAAGTTTGGGACTAAATAAATTTCCAGGTAGGGATTAAAGGGCATACGAGAATTAGATAATATCATTTTACAGTCAATGATTTACACGTGCTGGTATGACATTCACCGTAAGACCAGGAGAGGCGGTAATTTCTCAGATATTGGTGTAGATAAAATAAAAATAGATCGTGAATAAACTTCTGTGAATAGCTTGGTGAGCGGGGTTATTGTTACACGACACAAAGCCCACACCCACCACAGTAGTACAAGTTTATATGCCAACTAGGACCGAGCGAGGTGGCGCAGTGGCTAGCACACTGACCCCCGCCCCCGCATTCGGGAGGACGACGGCCCTGCTTTGGGTTTTCCGTAATTTCCCTAAATCGCTCCAGGCAAATGCCGGAATGGTTCCTTTGAAAGGGCACGACCTACTTCCTTCCCCGTCCTTCCCTAATCCAATGAGACCGATGACCTCGCTGTCTGCTCTTCTCCCCCAAACAACCCAACCCAACCAACCCCAACTAGGTCCGCAGATGATGATAAGATTAAATAGATATACGATTAGACAAAAGAAATGATTCAGATAGTTAACAGAGACGAAAATTTAATAGTCGTGGGGGACTGAAAGTCGATAGCAGGAAAAGGCACAGAAGGGAAAATAATAGATGAATATAGGCTGGGAGAAAGGAATGAAAGAGGAAGCCGCCTAGTAGAATATTCCACAGTGCATGATTTAATCATAACTAACGCCTGGTTTAAGAATCATGAAAGAAGACTGTATATGTGGAAGAGACCTCGAGGCACGAGAAGGTTTCAGATTGACTATATAATAGTAAGACAAAGATATCGGAACCAGATTTTAAATTTTAACACGTTTACTGGGGCAGATGCATTTTATGACCACAATTTATTACACTACTGGCCATTAAAATTGTCACACCACGAAGATGACGTGCTACAGACGCGAAATTTAACCGACAGGAAGAAGATGCTGTGATATGCAAATGATTGGCTTTTCAGAGCATTCACACAAGTTTCGCGCCGGTGGCGACACCTACAACGTGCTGACATGAGGAAAGTTTCCGACCGATTTCTCACACACAAACAGTAGTTGACCGGCGTTGCCTGGTAAAACGTTGTTTTGATGCCTCGTGTAACGAGGAGAAACGCATACCATCACGTTTCCGACTCTGATAAAGGTCGAATTGTTGCCTATCGCGACTGCAGTTTATCGTATCACGACATTGCTGCTCGCGTTGGTCAAGATCCAATGACCGTTAGCAGAATATGGAATCGGTGAGTTCAGGAGGGTAATACGGAACGCCGTGCTGGATCCCAACGGCCTCGTATCGCTAGCAGTCGACATTAGAGGCATCTTATCCGCATGGCTGTAACGGATCGTGCAGCCACGTCTCGATCCCTGAGTCAACAGGTGCGGACGTTTGCAAGACAATAACCAACTGCACGAATAGTTCGAGGACTATCAGCTCGGAGACCATGGCTGCCGTTACCCTTGACGCTGCATCACAGACAGGAGCGCCTGCGATGGTGTACTCAACGACGGACCTGGGAGCACGAATGGCAAAACGTCATTTTTTCGGATGAGTCCAGGTTCTGTTTACAGTATCATGATGGTCACATCCGTGTTTGGCGACATCGTGGTGAACGCACATTGGAAGCGTGTATTCGTCATCGCCATACTGGGGTATCACCCGGCGTGATGGAATCGCGTGCTATTTGTTACACGTCTCGATCACCTCTTGTTCGCACTAACGGCACTTCGAACAGTGGACGTTACATTTCAGATGTGTTACGACCCGTGGCTCTACCCTTCATTCGATCCCTGCGAAACCCTACATTTCAGGAGAATAATTCACGACTGCATGTTGCAGGTCCTGTACGGGCGTTTCTGGATACAGACAATGTTCGACTGCTGCCCTGGCCAGCATATTCTCCAGATCTCTCACCAGTTGAAAACGTGTGGTCAGTGGTGGCCGAGCAACTGGCTCGTCACAATACGTTAGTCTCTACTCTTGATGTACTGTGGTATCGTGTTGAATCTGCATGGGCAGCTGTGCCTGCACACGCCATGCAAGCTTTGTTTGAGTCAATGCCCAGGCGTATCAAGGCCGTTATTACTGCCTGAGGTGGTTGTTCTGGGTACTGATTTCTCAGGATCTATGCACCCAAACAGCGTGAAAATATAATCACATGTCAGTTCTAGTATAATATATTTGTCCAATGAATACCCGTTTATCATCTGCATTTCTTCTTGGTGTAGCAATTTTAATGGCCAGTAGTGTAGTTATGAACTGCAAATTAAAACTGAAGAAACTTCAAAAAAGGAAGGGAATTAAGAATTATCTGTATGGATGAGAAATACGTTCATGCTTGTCATAGATAATCATGTGGATGTCGTGACAGTTGACTTCATAATCTGTTGAAACCAATTTCGAAAGAGTACAAAATTATCATCATTCATGCTGATGGGAAAAACTTCCTTACACCCAATGCCTACATGAGGCTTAAATATGTCCAGAAAACGAGAGACTGTCACAACGAGAACTATAAGCTGCAGAGAGTTTCAGAGGAAGCATTAGGGAATGATTGAAGTTTACAGGGGATAGGAACACAGCAGCAGGAGAATGGTTAGCATTGAGAAATGAAATAGTGAGAGCAGCAGAGGAGAAAATATAAAAATTCTGTAAACGAAGCAGACGAAAGGAAATACAAACGTCTAAAAACTTAGAATAATACGATGTGCAAAATGGCTCATCAGGAATGGCTAGATTAAAAATATGATTTAGATGCATACATCACTAGGGGAAAGATAGATGCCACCTACAGGAAAATGAAAGAGGTCTTTGGAGGTGAAAACCACCTGTAGGAATATCAAAAGCTCGGATGGAAAGCCAGTCCTACACAAAGAGGGGAAAGCAGAAAGGTGGAAGGACTGTATAGAGGGTCTATACAATGGAGATGTACTTGAGGGCAATATTATGGAAATGGAAGGGGACATAGACGGAGATGAGACGGGAGATATGATACTGCGTGAAGAGTTTGGCAGAGCCCTGAAAGACCTAAGTGGAAACAAGGCCCCAGGAGTAGACAACACTCCATTATAACTACTCATAGCCTTGCTGAACCAGGCATGACAAAATTCCTCCAGCTGGTAAACAAGCAGAAGACTGGTTAGTTGTTGGTCTCTATGCAATTCTACTAGGTGCGGTTTTTTTCTTACCTACATCTTTTAATCAAATTTTTCCTCCCAATTCGATTCAGTACCACTTCATTAGTTACACGAACCACCCATCTAATCTTCAGCATTGTTCTGTGGTGTCAAAGATCTAAAGCTTAGATTTTCTTCGTGTCTGTACTTTTCATCGTATATGTTTTACTTCTGTATGAGGTTACACTCAAAACAATTACTTTCGGAAAATATTCCACAATACTTGAATTGATACTCTAAATTAACGTATTTCTTTTTTCCATAAAAATTTTTCTTGCAACTGCCAGCGTAGATTTGATATTCTCTTTACTTCCGTCACGTTAGTTTCTGAGTCAGTACCATTTCAAATACCGTAAATTAAAATCAGCAAATGAACTGGATTCTAAATGTCCAACTCGAACTTTAGAACTCAAACCTGCGATAATATTTATATTTTTGGAGCTTTACTGTTCTTCGATTTTCAATCATAAGTCAGTTGTGATCGAACAATGTTGTAATAGACGAACACTCTCACTCAGTATGATCGACGGATTACAAACCTCGCTGTTCAACTGGACGTTTCTGTTGGTAGTGCTGATACACTCGTTCACCAGTTGGGTTACTGAACGATGTGTGCCCACTGGCTTTCTCGCTACCTAACGGAAGATTTCCACCTGTCTGGCCCAAAGAAGGGTGCACTCTGCGGGAAGCAGTACGTGAATGATAGGGTGTTTATCGATGCAGCAAAACGTTGACTCCGACGTCGACCAGTAGAGTAGTACCATGCGGGGGAAAAGTGCCTTCCAGTAAGGTGGCGTAAGGCCTCCGCATTGGACGGAGATTGTCTTGAAAAATAGCCAAAAGAATGGTAAATAATATGGTGTATTGGAATCCAGAATAAAACCAACCTGATTTCAGAAGAAAAGAATGTTATATTTCTTATTGAGTGCCCCCCGTAGTTATAGAGTATTAAAGGAGGTACTTGTCTTACATATCACAGCACAGCTGCCGGATTTCCCTTCTTTGTTGTTCATATTCTACTGAAATCATTTGTTACCATCATATTTAGGTTACTAGCACGCACAGAATTGTGCTGTGAAGTCCGAGTTAGTGATTTTTCTTCGCAGTAGGTGTGTACCCTTTTACCCATATTTCTTAGTGTTTCACAGAGTGTAGATGCAGATAAAGGTGATACATCTCTCTAAGACTGTGAGAAATCGACCTTAATAACATCTTTCATCTACGAGAGATGATATCGTGTGATATGCCTGAAGTGTCAATAACATAATTGACGCTCTCTAAGTACATGTTATTTCTAGAATGAATCTTTCACTCTCCAGCACCCTTTTCAAACTTCCTAGCAGATTAAATTTGTGTGCCAGACAGAGATTCGAACCCGGAATTTCGCCTTTCGCCAGTAATGTTTCCGTGTTTTCTACAAATCATTTTATGCGAATGAATGTTTTATGCTAAATATTTATTTCACTTATTTGCCATTAAAAAATTACTTCCTAATTACACAATAGCGCCATTTGTCAACAAAAAATGTTGTTACTTGTCTTCCGGATTACATAATAGCGCCATTTGTCAAACCATCTACTGCTACTTCAGCGCAAAATTAAAAGTCGTTTTCTTTTATTTTGACTTAGGTTATCTGTACTTCTTGTTGATGTCATTCATGAACATCCTACACGACTGACATGCTATCTCCTCTTTGCATTCGTCTGTTTAATGAAGTACTAGGTTAAACAATCTGAATTCAGTGACATCGATTGCTACGAACGTATCTTAAGCAAACCTCTTTCCGTCGTAAGTTTCGAGTGTTTGTGCAGTGTTGAAGTAACATTAGCAAATCACATCAGCAGAGATTCCACAGGGCGAATGACTGGACTAATTTTCATTTGGTTTTGACTGACAATAGCACTACTAATACGGTTTTCTCACTAAAATACTTTCCAAAAAGTTTTGAATAGCACACAGACAGGAGAGAGATTTTCTTTAGGTTATGACAGTCTGTTATGCCTGTTATAGCCGTTCACGAATAATTTTTTTTGAGGACAAAGAGGTTAGATCAAAGTTTATGGAACTGTGTAAGTAGGCTGTTTATGTTTTCTCTATGTAAGTAGGCTGTTTATGTTTTCTCTATGTAAGTAGGCTGTTTAGGTTTTTTATTGGTAACGCCACCTCTGTATGACAATCACTGGCTGTGCTGTGTGCAGTCTGTGGCTGCTTTGCATTGTTGTAATACCCGCCATTGTAGTGTTAGGCAGCTGGCTGTGAACAGCGCGTAGCGTTGCGCAGTTGGAGGTGAGCCGCCAGCAGTGGTGGATGTGGGGAGAGAGATGGCGGAGGTTTGTAATTTGTCATGAACTGATATATATATTATGATTTGTGATGATATTAAGGTAAATACATTGTTTGCTCTCTATTAATATCTTTCATTTGCTAACTACCCCTATCAGTAGTTAGTGCCTTCAGTAGTTTGAATCTTTTATTTAGCTGGCAGTAGTGGCGCTCGCTGTATTGCAGTAGCTTGAGCAGCGAAGATTTTTGTGAGGTAAGTGATTTGTGAAAGGTATAGTTTAATGTTTGTCAGGGCCATTCATTAGTAGGGAGTTTTGAAAGTCAGATTGCGTTGCGCTAAAAATATTGTATGTCAGTTTAAGGACAGTCCTGTATAATTGTTCAAAGGGGACGTTTCATATGTCGACCCTTAGCCGAGGATACCTCACTGGAATCTTCTGATTTTTCTTGTAGTTTGTGTAATTAGTGTAGCCTTTGTTTATTGCTAGCGCGTAATTGTAGAGAGAATCTCCTTTGTAGTTGCAGTCTTTCATTGTGGTACAGTAAAACAGTTGTAGCATGCATGCAGTTTTACACCAAGTATTTCTCAGCAGCGCGTGCAATTAACTAGATATTTTTTCAGTGTTATGTTAATGTGTTCTCTTATTTTTGCTCTTCAAATTGTGCTTTTCTGTGTTGTCGTGTGAAATATTGTGACAATAATGGCGTCTGAAAAACGTAATACTAGGCTCCAAAGTAAACTGAGAAATGACAGTGAAGACGAAAGCAGTGTGTTAGCGCCGCAGAGTAATGAATTAACAGACATTCAAAGTAGTAATTTGGTAATTGTGCATAGGGAAATGGAGCGGGCGGCAAACAATGGTGTAGACAGTGAAACAATTAGAGAACAGGGAAGTATTATCGATCGATCGGTCGGCAACAGCTCGCCTCAGGAATCCGAAATGACAGGAAACAATCTCGCATATACTGTAGATTCAGGTTTTGGGTCATCACCGTTTTCTCAAATAAGTCAAGACACATTTTCTGCTTGTCAAAATGTGAATGTTGTCGGTGCAAATGCACTGCCGAAAAGCGTAGAGAAACAGATTCCAGACACTAATACATTATTATTGCAATTAATGCAACAAATGGAACAAAATCAGAGACAAACACAGCAAAAGCTTGAAAAGTTAGACACCACACTTGAACAAACACGTGAAGATTTAACTACTGAGTTACATAACATTGAATCGAAATGTCAAAAAGTCTGTAATGACGTAAAAACACAAATTTGTGAGCATTTTCAACCTATTTTTTCGCGGCATGAAAATGCATTACAGAATCACGAAGCAGCCATAAAAGAACTGCAAACCATTGTTCATGAAAATCATGAGACCTTGTGGGCTAAAATTGACTCAGTTGCATCTACCGATTCGGTTACGCAACTTGCAAAAACTCAGGAAAACTTAAAGGACACAGTAGATTCGATTTCAGCACAAATGGACACTCTGAAACTTGGTTCAGAAAAACATAGAGAGGAAATGATTTCACTATCGGATAAAGTAGCCGAACTTTCAGATCAGTTCACTAACTTATCTACAAAGGTAGATGATGATCTGAATGACACAACACCTGCAGCTTTCAAGGACACTGAAGAGTATGAACAAATTAGAAAATTCAAACAAAATCAAAATCAAATCAATACACAGTACAAGAGAGAAATCCGGGAAGTGCAAGATCAGTTGGCACAAGTAGTACAAGAATTACGTATTTCAGAGGACACTCGCGCCCCAATACGGGAAGAGGGACATACAAATACGGAACAGACACAAAATAACAACACAGGGCACTTCGGAAATTGTGAAAGAAGTTGGCAAGGTACGCCGAATTTTGAGATGGAACCGCCGAAACGACGTAACTATGACCGAGATGCTACTCGCCGACACGATGATTTTGACTATAAGCTGTTCATTACTACACGTAAATTCAAAACGTTTAAGAATTCTGGCAACGACATTCATCCACAAGCATGGCTCCATCAATTCTCTCATTGCTTTCCTCCCAACTGGTCGTTGGAACACAGATTAGAATTTATGTGTGGCTACTTAGAGAATGAACCAGCTGTAAGAATGCGATCGGTAATTCACGATTGCCACAGTGAAGGAGAGTTTTACCATGCCTTCCTCTCAGCATATTGGTCTCAAGCCACACAAGACCGGGTAAAACATGGTATCATAATGATGAAACATTTCGAACAATCTGAATTCTCCAGTCTTGTGAAATATTTTGAAGACATGTTGCACAAGAATCAGTACCTGTCAAACCCATACAGCCCCTCAGAACTCATCCGCATTTGCTTACTCAAATTGCCTGAACATTTACGACATATTATTTTAGCAGGACGTTGCAAAGATGACATTGAAGCTTTTCAGGGACTCCTACAAGAATTAGAAATTGACACAGACCGTCGCAGGATGCGAAAACAGGAAAACAATCACTACAGGTCACATCCGTCACAATTCCATGACGACAGAAACGATAACTGGCCACGACAAGCCTATTCTTACAACGCAAATCGTGACCAAAACAGACACCACCCATATGACAACCATTGGCAGAGTAATAGTTACAGAGAAAGATCGCATTTCCGTAGTAATGAATATGACAGAGATAACCATAGAAATAGACAATATGGTAACCAAAACAATTATTATCAAGGGAGGCAGAATAATTTCAGACGCAACAGTTCGGCGCAGAGTTACGATTCAGGGAGAAATTCTCCACCACATGACCGACAAACAAGAAACTATGTAAACTACCGACATAACGACAGACCTGAATTCCATCAGAACTGGCGAGCTTTAAACAGAGCTGGGCCCTCTCGGCAAGGCGAATTTGTGGAAGTTAGGTCTCCTAATCCCAATAACGACGCGCGCCAACAAAGAGACAGACAATGACTCGCGCCGCAGGCAGCCACCTGCGCCGGCTGGCTCAGGGAAAAATAACATAGACGCTAACCTTGAGCAAAATTCCAGTATTCTTTACCGACGAATACCGCATGATAATTGCGTTGAATTTGAAACTCTGCGTACTAGGAAGAGTAAAGGTTTACACCACATTTCTCATGTAAAACCATTTATTGACAGATGATCTGCCTTTTAACTTTGTCTTTGCCATCAAACTTTTCACTTCACATTTCTAGTATGCTTTGTCAGATTTAGAATCTGTTAACATGTAACAATGTTTGAAGTGAAATACCCAGTCAAGAACCAAGAGAACTTATTTAAACAGAAATTACGAATGCATTGTTATAATGAACAGACGACACAGTGTTGTTAATTGTACATTCTTGCTTGTTAGTTGCACGATTACGTAACGACTATCAGGCTTACGTACTTAGTACACATACTGGTACTGCTAATGAGATTTTAATGCAACTTTTGGTTTACTTGAAAATACATTCTGGGTTTAAAGTACTTTCTGTGAGATACCAGACGACAGAGTGATTAGTTTATGTGACAGATACACGATTTTATCATGACGCTACTAATGAGTGACAATTTACAATGTTGCTTTTGCGGTGTATCTGTTTTATATCTGCACAGTTTTTCTGAATTATTCTGGAAAGTAAAACAGGTTTTAGTAGTAACTTTTATGGTATAGCTACAAGGAGACAGCCTTTTCTGTAGCACAACAATACGTTACAGCACAGTACTTTCTTCATCACGGCAATAAGCGTAATAAATATGATATCTATACGCAAAGCATTTCACTTTTGTTTATCATGAGGTAAGTACATTGGCTTCTGCAGAACTTAGCTTTCGGAGGATGATAACTACGACACTTCCACACAGATTATGTTGCAACAAGACGCACATTTAGCGCTACAGTACACGTATTTGAGTGATTAATTTTGTACTTAAAACATTTATTTTTAAAGATATTTGAAGTACAATGATACAAAGGTTTTCAGTGATACATTTCATTTCATTGCTGTAATCTGTAACACCTGAGGGTATAATTACATTAATCCTCAGGGGGGTACACACTTACTTTGTGTACCATGTGTGTGGCAACCACAAGGAACCCTAGCTAATATGGTATTTGCTTATACAACTTTACACATCGGTACCATATTTCTCTAACACACAAATTACACAGCTATCTGATCATTTGACTGAGAGATAAACATTTTTTTACTACGTCAGTGACAGATGTTTACGTAATTACACAGCTGGATAACTTCACACTTATGAAACTGTATTTTGTCTGTGCATTGTAAACTGTTCATATTTTTTCGGAACCATTGTGATACTATGAGAGCTTTGAATGATGTATTTGGTAAAGGGATTATGATTTTTAAAGTACGTTTGAGGCAGATGACACTTTTGACATGAGCAGAGAATTTTTTTTAATTATTGGAGGAAGCTACGACGATTTTGAGATTTGACTGAGGGGTTATGATGTTATTTTTACGACGACGATGTGTATTATGCTGCTGAGGTATGTTTACGATTAATAGGCTGAGGCTACTATATGAGTTATTTGATTATGCTTCATATTTATAATGACGAAATATTGACGAGTGTCGATGGATACGTATATGTGTAATAAGGTAAGGAGTAATGAATAGTGGGTAGGGACTCTTGACTTGTGAAAAAGGATGTTGGAAACCAAGAATCGTACTTTAAGAGTTATGACATGTGTGAATCATGTGTGAATGTATCGCAATGCCACTGAACATTTTTTGGACACTGTTATATTCATAGGATTTTGTTTCTACAGATTTGCAACGCTAATTCTTGATCTGCGAAGTATTTTTATGTGAGACTGTCACTTTAGCGACAATTGCTGTCGTAAATATTTCCGTACGAAAGTTAAGTGACCACCTGCACGTAATGCGTCGCGGGCACCCAGCTGTGTCAGACGCCTGGAGAAAAAGTCATTAGCGCGTGCCTTTCAGAGCACAGGAAGAAAAAAAAAAGGAAGGGAAGGCCATTATCCTCGCTATTGACGTTCCTTTGTAGAAAGCATTGCAAAAACGACACGGTCGAACTTGAAAACATATGATTACACTGTGGAGCTCTTAATTAATGATATTTACTGAAATGCTTATGAATTGATGGGAAATATTCTTACATCTGCAAACCTGATTATGACAAGCGTCTTTCTACGAGAGTTGAGAGAATTTCTACTAACTTATGAAATGTCACATGACTATTGAATGATATTTTTATGCTTTGGTTTGCGTAATTGCTTATTTCATTTGATATCTGTTTTCCAGCTGTGTTACAGCATTAGTTTTATAAAATAAACTTAGATGCATTTGCTAATGTGAACACTTTCTGTCAACAGATCTATTAAATAATTATTTTATGATCCACATTCTTTAAAAAAGGAGCACTTGGAAAGGAAAGAACAATAAGAAGGAACTAGTAACTGCATTCATAATTTTCTTTTCAAGTAATTGGTAACTTTTTGGTAGAATAACTTCTTGTGGTGCACCACTTTAATTACATAGACATTAAGATGTGAATATACATTTCCTTTATCTGCATTGTTGTTTTTAGTGTACTATTTTTTCTGCTTGAGCTATGTCATGTTTTGATATAAGTTATTACATTTGCTGCTGCTAGCTTTGCCAATCTGTATTTTTTGTCATTGCTGTTTGTGTTACTTATTTTGTGCTGCTGCATTGCCTCGTCCCTTAGTTTAGCATCTGAGCTCAGTAGATTTAAGTTAGATTAAGAGTGGGTAGACTATAGAAGAGAATGAGTTGCGATGAATTGGAAGAAATGCATTGAAAAGTTATACAAAAAAAAAGGGTACAGAAAACAGGTTTAGGTAGGATTTTCTTGGAAATAAATGTTGAGGTAAGAAATGTATGAACATATAAATACAGAAAGCATGCTTAGATAGAATTTTTTGGGTGGAAACAAAGGATGAAATAAGAGGAAAGATATATGAAGTTTTGGGTTGGACTGCAGTACCACATGTTACACTGAAAACGAACCCTGTCCTTTCCTATTGGTGTTATCCCACTATGTGTGTGTGTACCCTTGTGTATTTGTTTTCTTCCTGTCTCTGTGCAGTTTCATAGAATTTTTTCTTCTATTAATATTAAGTTACATTCACTATGATGAGGAATACTGTTATCCTCAAATATAATTGGCATTCATAATATGTTATTTACCTTATAAATATGCTTACACATTATTTATTCTGTTTAAATGCTCATGTGTGAAGTTGATGTTTCAGTAATTATTCGGATCTTCTATGTATGTACTCATGTCATAATTCCTGTAACACTGATGTATATGTCTATATCTATTCTTTTGTAAAGCCTGTACTACAAATGTTATCTGTATTGTTATGTTCTTTAATGATGTATTTTGTACCTTTGTTATTGTATTCTTCTGTTATAAAATTGTAATTGTCACCAGTTCATGATATTATTAACTTGTAAGTTACATTTCACTGCACACGTTTCTGTTGGTCACAGTATATGGACAATATGTGAGAAGTAGGGACTGTTAGTGTTTGCACGTGTGTTAATAATTCAGCAAGGGACTGGATAACAGCATTGCTGGTTCTAAGGACAATTTCAAAAACTTTGTGAGTGCACAAGTGGTGGGTTATGGACTTGCTATATTGTCTGCAAGACTCTTTGATGGTGATTGTGCACCTGCACAATCGCAACAGATGGCTGCTGGCCATCTCTACAAGGACTACAGTGGGTCTACATCTTTGATGACCCACCATGCCATTATTTCTACAAGGACTGCAGTGGGTCTGCACCTCTGGTGGCCCACCAATACCACAATCTCTACCAGGACTCCAGTGGGTCTGCTCTGTGATGACCTACCTACCAATATTCATCAAAACTTCGACTGACTCTGCAGTGGGTTTGCTCTGTTGTGGCCCATTACCTGTCAGCATGTCGAGAGTCAGCACTGTCTTTCCATTGGAAGGACAACACTACTTCTTCAAGACTGCATGGAAATCCACTACTTCCGTGTGCATTTTCTTTTACTGCTCAGACTTTGAGACAAACACTGCTATTCTCCTGTTATGTACGATTAGGACTGTCTTTAGGGACTGTGAGAAAATTTGAGCTTTTGACCAACGTTGTATCAATAAGTGTGTGCATTTTATATCTTTGTTACTGTAATTGTGAAAAATTTTTGTCAAATCTGTATTGGCCAGTGCCCAACACCATTTGTAAAAAAATTTTTGTGGGGAGCATGGGGGCTATGTAAGTAGGCTGTTTATGTTTTCTCTATGTAAGTAGGCTGTTTATGTTTTCTCTATGTAAGTAGGCTGTTTAGGTTTTTTATTGGTAACGCCACCTCTGTATGACAATCACTGGCTGTGCTGTGTGCAGTCTGTGGCTGCTTTGCATTGTTGTAATACCCGCCATTGTAGTGTTAGGCAGCTGGCTGTGAACAGCGCGTAGCGTTGCGCAGTTGGAGGTGAGCCGCCAGCAGTGGTGGATGTGGGGAGAGAGATGGCGGAGGTTTGTAATTTGTCATGAACTGATATATATATTATGATTTGTGATGATATTAAGGTAAATACATTGTTTGCTCTCTATTAATATCTTTCATTTGCTAACTACCCCTATCAGTAGTTAGTGCCTTCAGTAGTTTGAATCTTTTATTTAGCTGGCAGTAGTGGAGCTCGCTGTATTGCAGTAGCTTGAGCAGCGAAGATTTTTGTGAGGTAAGTGATTTGTGAAAGGTATAGTTTAATGTTTGTCAGGGCCATTCATTAGTAGGGAGTTTTGAAAGTCAGATTGCGTTGCGCTAAAAATATTGTATGTCAGTTTAAGGACAGTCCTGTATAATTGTTCAAAGGGGACGTTTCAACTGGTTCACAAAAGTTTTAGCTAATAAACGTCCTTGTGACGTAAAGATCACTTATGAGTTCTTGAAGTGCAGTGTGCATCACAGATTTGTTGCCCATTTTCATACCGAAGTCAGCGTTCATGCTTCAAGTGGCGATAAACTATATTCTTGGGGCTGGCACTTAGGTATTGCTGAATGTCTGACACTCCTGAGTGCACATTTTTATGTTATAACTTCTCCGTTGCGACAAATGACTCATTGATGTCTGTATGAGAATTAATGGTAACAGCTCCAGCCGTGTGTTTAACTCTCGTTATTCAAATGCGACCGGTTTCGATGACACACTGCACTATCATCAGGCTACTGTATTGGATAAAATTGACACTATAACATTGATTCCATATTGCCATAACGGGGGATACAAACCAAACTTGGCGTCTGCGCACCTGCTCATACATAAAGTGCCCGCTACACACTTCCAACAACTACTCAACGCGTTTGAGCGGCTAAAGGCGTTACCATTAATTCTCAGATACTGACCAACCGTTGTCCCACTTTCCACCAGAAATAGAAGCTGGACATATGAAAAAGAGAATCATTGATAACTGTTTCTAAGACAGTTATTGAGCGCACTGTTTGAGAAACTCACCTGTTTCATTTTAAAAGTTAAGATATCCAAGAACTGTATTTTGAACCTTGCTAAAATCAAGCAGTGGTAAAATAGTCGTTCCTCTTTTATACGTGACGAATATGAAATAGCAGTGCCTGTGTTATTAAGAAAGACAATGCAATGTTCCTTTGGACATGAGTGCGTATCCAATGTTGCGGAAACATGTATCCAATGGAACGTTACATAACACAGGCACTGACATCCGTATTTATCCTCAAATACCGGGCTGTCGACAGCCAATAAATATGTCCTTCCTGCACTGGGATATACGTAACGTACGATTTCAGGTTGTCACACATGGATGACGACATGCGGAAGTTTGTGTCTGGCCGGGATTCGTGCATGGATGGACGATGCAATTAAGGTGACCGCTTACCTAAGGCGGGAAGTCCGTGTTCGAGACGCGGTCAAGCACAAATTTTTACTGTCGTCATTCCAATATACAGTCGCAGATGGTTCGTATTTGCAATTGTGAATATATTTCCTGTGTTTTACACATGACTATTCGTAGGTTGTCTCTCACTTTAATTAACGTGGTTGTCGTGCTATGACGAGTTGGTAAGCTCGATAGACATTTATCATGGGTGCTATAGCTGTTGACGTTGTCCTTCGGATGAACATGAGCATTATATTCCATGGACTTCGATACTGCAGCTAATATTCTGATTGGTCCGTACTATAACTGAGATTTTATCATTTTTGAACAGAAAGCGAAAAAATTGTTGTTCCGGCCATTAACGAGACGAGAGAGAAAGCGACAATTTCTTTAAGAAGCATAATAATATATTTCCTGGCTATTAGTTATGCTTATACTCACTTCAGTATTGACTGCCGCAAAGTGCTTGTACGAACGGATCTTAATAAAATTAGTTCCGTTTGGGAAGCTCTGCTATTTTGCACTTTGTAGTTGTGAGGATTGACAATTTATCACTGTTTCAGACCTAATAGATGTCGAGAAAATGTCGTTTAAATCGTCTGCTGAAATACGAAAAGTCTCAGGCGTTGCTTTCCTGTACCAAGTATACGAACTTTTTTCCCAACAGGGCTATAGAATTCGACTCGCTGTAGTAATCCGAACGGGGTTGTTTATATTGGCGTTGCTTATGCTTTTGTACGCTAAGGCTCAATCGAGATACAGTGAGAATCAATGAAGTGAAATGGAAGGCAGAGAAGGATATGTGGTCAGACGAATGTAGGGTAACAAGCTGAGCTCACGCCGCTGCCTGGGCATATGTTTGTTCCAGTGTTCTATTAGTCCATCTCTCCTTCCCCATTTCTCTGTCCATCTCCCCCTCCTTCACTCGTTGTCCATCTACTCCTCCCCTCTCCCTCCATCCATCTCTACCTCCTCCTCCATCTGTCTATCTCCTCTTTCCTTTAACCATCCATATGCTCATCTCCTCTCTGTACATCTCCTTCACTCTCAGTCCATGCCCTCCTTCCTAAACCCTACTCCCTTATACCTCCTCCTCACCCCCTCTAAATCCATCTTCTGTTCCTCCTCTCTCTGTCCATTTGCTCCCTTCCTTTCTATCCATCTGCCCATCTCGGTCCATCTCCCTCTCTTTCCTTTCTCTGTCTTTCACCTCCTCTCCCTACACTCTGCCCGTCTCTTTCTCCTCCCTTTCTCTGTCCATTTTCTCTTCCCTGCATCTCATCCTCCTCCCTCTCTCAGTCTAACGGTTTTGTCTCCCTATCTTGGTCAATCTCCTTCTCTTGCCTTTCTTTGTCCATCCGCTCCTCCTTTCTTCTGTCCATCCCCTCCTCTCTTCTCTCTCTCCTTTCTTGTCCTCCCCCTTCCCTCCTCTCGCTGTCCATCTTCTCCTTCCTCTATTGCGTCCCTCTCCTTACCCCCTTCTGTCTGTTCATCTTCTACAATCACCTTGTCTCACCTACCCAAATTGGACACTTTATAAGATTTGTCGGCCTGGAAAAAGCGTTCGACAATGTAAAATGATCCAAGATGTTCGAAATTATGAGAAATATAGCGATAAGCTACAGGGAGAGACGGGTAATATACAATATGTACAAGAGCCAAGAGGGATTAATAAGAGTAGACGACCAAGAACGAAGGGCTCGAATTAAAAAGGGTGTAAGACAGGGATGTAGTCTCTCACCCCTACTCTTCAACCTGTATGTCGAAGAAGCAGCGACGTAAATAAAAGAAAGATTCAGAAGTGTAATTAAAATTCAAAGTGAAAGGATATCATTGATACGATTCGAGAAGACATTGCTATCTTAGTGGAAGTGAAGAAGAATTACATGACCTGCTGAATGGAATGAGCAATCTAATGTATACAGGACATGGACTGAGAAGAAAGACGAAAGTAATGAGAAGTAACAGAAATGGAGAAACTTAACATCAGGACTGATGGTTACAAAGTAGATGAAGTTAGCCAGTGACGGACGGAATAAGGAAGACGTCAAAAGCAGACTACCACTGGCAAAAAGGGCATTCCTGGCCAAGAGAAGTCTAATAGTATTAAAGATGGGTCTTAATTTGAGGAAGAGATTTCTGAGAATGTACGTCTGGAGTACAGCATAGCCTGGTAATGAAACATGGACTGTGGGAAAACCTGAACAGAACAGAATCGAAACATTTGAGATGTGATGCTACAGACGAATGATGAATATTAGTGGACTGATGAGCTAAAGAGTGAGGAAGCTCTGCGCAGAATAGTCCAGGAGATATTACATAATAAACATTGAGCTGCATGAAAACAAGACTGCAGTGCGAAATTCGTTACAGATACAGGTGAACTATGTGTACAACTATGTGTGAAATATTTTTCATATATGTGACATGTGCGTTCGCGGCTTAGCCATGGGTAAAAAGCAACTCCTAAATCCCTGGATCGATTTCAGCCGACCTTTGTACACATACTGCCTACTATCTGCAAAGAAATACTGTGGGTGTAAGAGCCAGAAACCTCCAATTGTTTTTTGGTCAGACAGAGATTCCGAAATCAGGTACTGGAATTTGAGGCGAACCAGGAGCAGTTATAGACTCAGATTACACTTTACTAATGATTAAGAGTTGACTGAAGCTTAAGATAATCATACGGAAGAATAAGTATAGAAGGCAATGGGATACTGATGTACTGAGGAATATTGGTAAGCGTTTGAAGTTCGCTAAAGATATGGAAACTGTGATAAGGAATACCGTAGTAGTAATTCAAATGCAGAAGCTGAAGAAGAGTGAACATTTCTAAAAAGGAAAAAAAAACACCGATATTACACAGAGAAATATAGGTCCAAGGAAGTTAACTGCGAAGACCGATGAAAGAAGGAACTATAGAAGCCTGCCAGGAAGTTTCAATTAGAGACATGTTAAGGCAAATACAAGAATACAGCAACTGAAATCATTTAGGACTGAAATATATACGAAATGCGGGGAAGTCAAGGCGAAATGGCTGTGGGAAGAATGTGAAGAGGCAGAAAAAGAAGTGAACGTCGAAAGGACTGACTCGGTATATCGGAAAGTGAAAAGAACCTTCGGCAAAATAAAAAGCAAAGGCGGCAACGTTAAGAGTGCAATGAAAATTCCGGTGTTATACGCAGAGGAGAGAGCGGGTAGGTGGTAAGAGTACATCGAATGACTAGTCTCAGGACATGATTGAAGAAGTTGGAGTCGATGTGAAAGACATTCTCCAATGTCCACAAACCCATTTTATCCAACTCCAGCTACGCCAGCAGACACTAAACAATAGAAATCAGTTAACGCAAATAGATATGAAGTTTTACAAGCAAACAATGTTATAGATGGTATCAAAGTTGAATACGCCTTTTTTGTTCCGTGTTTTGCCACTCCGAGCGGTATGAACGTCGTATTTTTGTTAACATCTAGCAGCATTCTCTCTATCATTCTGACTTTTTTCCTATTTGAGATTTTTAATTTACAGACTTAATTTACAGGTAGGGAATAACTAACTTCCACACGGAGCACGTCCATATCTCACCACTGACTTCCAGTATCAGCCGCATGCAGTTGACGTCAACAATTGTATGGGCCTGAAGATGACGTTGTTACAACGTTGAATCTAGTTGCCAATATAAAATCGACACCATAAATACAGCTGGAGGAATTTCTTTATTTGTAGTATAAATTTATACCAGCTGACGTCCCAATGGCCTCCATATCAACTATTATCAACTATAGATGTACGAAGAATACATATATAAAGCTGGGCCATACCATAGGCCCGCTTTTAATAATATGCGCACCCACTGTCCTCCGCCAATAGATGCAGGAAAATTGGATAATACTAGAGCAACAAAGTATAGCGTTGCTACGTACATCGGAATCGCTCGCATTGTGTAGGTGGTGATACAGATTGAGATCTGTGTTGCGGAAGAGAACCAAAATGTGGGATTAGAGGCTATGATTGTAATTGTTTTGAAATTTTTTGTAATTTTTTTATGAACTGCAGCACATGTTCTTAGGTCTCAGAGCAAATAACAATGTTCACCTTCGGAATAATGTCGAAAATTCGTGGCCGTGTAACTGTAATGTCCCTGAAAATAACGCAAGCTCTTTTCCCCGATAACTGCAGAACACGTCGCCACGAAATCGGCCGCGGCGGCGATTTCGTCGGAACAGCGCACTTACGTACGTACGTACGAGCCGGCGAGCAGCCCGTCCTGCTGCGTTTTGGAAGGGTAAACCACGGCCTTAATTTTCCCGTTCCGGACGCACAATTATCAGAGACGGGACCGTGAACTTGATAACAAGGCTCGCCGGGGATAATCTCCGCCTTTGTTGTCTGTGTGTGTACTCTCTGTTAAGACGTTAAGTAAATTCCTTAGTAGGGCAATTTCTCTTCCGTGGCCTATGATTGTAATGGCTTCGATAGAAGCGGGCGGTTGAACTTTGACTCCGGAGCTCTCCACGTTTTAACAACTGCTTTTATGGCCGCGGCACGTCCCGGCTCTGTTCTGCCGGCCGGCACGCCGCGCCGAGCCGAGCCGTCGCGATCGCCGCAAACCGCCGCTCCGCAACGCAGCCGTTGCCCTTCCCGGCTGCTCCGGGGAGAAATCACACGGGCGCTCTCCGCCTCTCGCTTCTGCCGGCGCTGCGCTGCCAGCCTGCCGCGCAGGCACTTCGGACGAAGTGCGCTGCTCTGCAAAACTTCAGGGCGAGCTACACTGAAGCGCCAAAGAAACTGGCGTAAGCATGCGTTTTCAAATACAAAGATATGTAAACAAGCAGAATACGACGCTGCGGTCGGCAACGCCTATACAGGATGGTCCATTGATAATGACCGGGCCAAATATCTCATGAAATAAGCATCAAACGAAAAAACTAAAGAACGAAACTCGTCTACCTTGAAGGGGGAAACCAGAGGGCGCTATGGTTGGCCCGCTAGTTGGCGCTGACATAGGTCAAACGGATATCAACTGCGTTTTTTTAATAGGAACCCTCATTTTTTCTTACATATTCGTGTAGTACGTAAAAAAATATGAATGTTTTAGTTGGACCACTTTTTCCGCTTTGTGGTAGATGGCGCTGTACGTGGCATCACGTAACATTCCGCCAGTGCAGACGGTATTTGCTTCGTGATCTTCGACCATAGATACTAGTAGACCGGCCTTGCTGTGCAGAAGCTACGGGGCTGGTGTGGGTCCAACATAAACCACGTGACTGTGGGCAAAACGTGGCGGGATTTCAAAAAAGCGGTCTGCCATCCTATATTTGTATCGTATTTTCCCCACATTTCTCAATTGACTGCCAAACGCTTCCAACAAAAATTACTTTTTTATTTGCGAAAAATTATGCCAGAACTACATTTGACCTGGATTTGTTCACAGTACCATTTGTAAAATCTAACAAATACATCGAACGCCACTCTGGTGGGCAGCGGGACAAAATTACTATAAACTATCAATTAAAGTAAAATGTCGTTAAAATTCTTTTAAACAGTAAGAGTCGGCTCGTGTCAAAACTTTAACATTGAATTCGCCGCGTTTTGAGCTCTAGTCACTTATAAAAGAAAATGGGATATGGGAATTATGTCAATTGTAGGTGCCAAAATTGTCGACTTTAGGAGCAGGGCCGGCCGGGGTGGCCGAGCTGTTCTAGGCGCTACAGTCTGGAACAGTGCGACCGCTACGGTCGCAGGTTCGAATCCTGCCTCGGGCATGGATATGTGTGATGTCCTTAGTTAGGTAGGTTTAAGTAGTTCTAAGTTCTAGGGGACTGATGACCTCTGAAGTTGTCACATAGTGCTCAGAGCCATTTGAACCATTTTTTTTAGGAGCAGGTCCATTTCAGGGTATCAATTTTAGGTGCACTTCAAAGGCTTAGTTTCCACTATTTTTACAAAAGTTTCCACTAGCAGTTTAAAAAAAACGTAACGTGCTACAGTTCTATTCTAATACAATATTTCACTAACTCGCAGTTATCACACACATTCTAACAACATTCAGACTTACAGGCACTGGAAGCACAGATTTCAGAAGGCGAGGCATCATCTAACGAACGCCTTCTAGTGTGCGATTTGCGGAGCTTAGGCCTCTCTGATTTCATATGCTCTGGAAAATCAAAAAGTGTCGGGATAGCATCACTACTTAGCCAATTCCCTCTAGTCTTAGCCCTATAAAAACATCGGGATTAAAATTGACAGACATTGTAAACATAAATTATAAATATACATTGTAAATAACAACTAACCTATCAAAACACTTCTCCTCGAAGTATTTCGAGCAAAGGTGCGTATGTGCAGATGGCTTAATGTTGTACCGTTTCAGGGCCTGTATCCAAAGCTGCCTTCGGTGTTCATCCTTAGGGAAACTATGAGTAGGAACGAGAAACAGTTATACTTACTTCTGTAACCGAATATCACAGATACTTTCCAAAATGTAATATGAGTCTGACTTTACAGGCATCACTTTCAATACTTTAATTTATGTGATACTCTATTTCTAGTGTAATAAACATATAAAAGTCACTTCAGCAGATTTCAATAAACGCATCTGCACTATCATAGAAACACTTACACGTGAAATGTAATGCCATTTCCCCCAGAAAAACGCTGAGTACAGCCATAAGCGCAACACGAAACAACCATGTTTTGCCAACATTCACGTGACTTCAGCCCAGAGATGTCGGAGCCAAGAAAATGACGTCAGGGCCAGTCTATTATATTTATGGTCGAAGTTTGTGATACATTAGCCGTGTTAAAATGGACCGTTTACCAATTGCGAAAAAGGTCGATATCAAGTTGATGTATGGCTATTGTGATCAAAGTGCTATGTATGCTGCTCGGTATCCTGGACGACATCATCCAAGTGTCTGGACCGTTAGCCGGATAGTTACGTTATTTAAGGAAGCAGGATGTGTTCAGCCACATGTGAAACGTCAACCACGACCTGCAAGAAATGATGTTGCCCAAGAAGGTGTTTTAGGTGCTGTCGCGGCTAATCCGCACATCAATAGCAGACAAACTGCGCAAGAATCGGAAATCTCAAAAACCTCGGTGTTGAGAATGCTACATCAACATCGATTGCACCCGTACCATATTTCTATGCACCAGGAACTGCATGGCGACGACTTTGAACGTCGTGTACAGTTATGCCACTGGGCACAAGAGAAATTACGGGACGAACACAGATTTCTTACACGCGTTCTATTTAGCGACGAAGCGACATTCACCAACAGCGATAACGTAAACCGGCATAATACGCGCTATTGTGCAATGGAAAATCCACGGTGGCTGCGACAAGTGGAACACTAGAGACCTTGGCGGGTTAATGTATGGTGCGGCATTATGAGAGGAGGGATAATTGGTCCCCATTTTATCGATGGCAATCTAAATGGTGCAATATACGCTGATTTCCTACGTAATGTTCTACCGATGTTACTACAAGATGTTTCACTGCATGACAGAATGGCGATGTACTTCCAACATGATGGATGTCCGGCACATAGCTCGCGTGCGGTTGAAGCGGTATTGAATAGCATATTTCGTGACAGGTGGATTGGTCGTCGAAGCACCATACCATGCTCCGTACGTTCACCGGATCCGACGACCCCGGGTTTCTTTCTGTGGGGAAAGTTGAAGGATATTTGCTATCGTGATCCATCGACAATGCCTGACAACATGCTTCAGCGCTTTGTCCATGCACGTGCGAACATTACGGAAGGCGAACTACTCGCTGTTGAGAGGAATGTCGTTACACGTATTGCCAAATGCATTGAGATTCACGGGAACCATGGACCTTGCCGTTGGTGGGGAGGCTTGCGTACCTCAGCGATACAGATAGTCGTACCGTAGGTGCAACCACAACGGAGGGGTATCTGTTGAGAGGCCAGACAAACGCGTGGTTCCTGAAGAGGGGCAGCAGCCTTTTCAGTAGTTGCAAGGGCAACAGTCTGGATGATTGACTGATCTGGCATTGTAACACTAACCAAAACAGCCTCGCTGTGCTGGTACTGCGAACGGTTGAAAGCAAGGGGAAACTACAGCCGTAACTTTTCCCGAGGGCATGCAGCTTTACTGTATGGTTAAAGATAATGGCGTCCTCTTGGGTAAAATATTCCGGAGGTAAAATAGTCCCCCATTCAGATCCCCGGGCGGGGACTACTCAGGAGGACGTCATTATCAGGAGAAAGAAAACTGGCGTTATACGGATCGGAGCGTGGAATGTCAGATCCCTTATTCGGGCAGGTAGGCTAGAAAATTTAAAAAGGGAAATGGATAGGTTAAAGTTAGATATAGTGGGAATTAGTGAAGTTCGATGGCCGGAGGAACAAGACTTTTGGTCAGGCGAATACAGGGTTATAAATACAAAGTCAAACAGGGGTAATGCAGGAGTAGGTTTAATAATGAATAAAAAAAATACGAATGCGGGTAAGCTACTACAAACAGCATAGTGAACGCAAGATAGACACCAACCCCACGCCTACTACAGTAGTACAAGTTTATATGCCTGCAGATGACGAAGAAATTGAAGAAATGTATGGCGAAATAAAAGAAATTATTCAGATAGGGAAGGGAGACGAAAATTTAATAGTCATGGGTGACTGGAATTCGGTAGTAGGAAAAGGGAGAGAAGGAAACGTAGTAGGTGAATATGGATTGGGGCTAAGAAATGAAAGAGGAAGCCGCCTGGTAGAATTTTGCACAGAGCACAACTTAATCATAGCTAACACTTGGTTCAAGAATCATAAAAGAAGGTTGTATACATGGAAGAATCCTGGAGATACTAGAAGGTATCAGATAGATTATATAATGGTAAGAGATTTAGAACCAGGTTTTAAATTGTAAGACATTTCCAGGGGCAGATGTGGACTGTGACCACAATCTATTGGTTATGAACTGTAGATTAAAACTGAAGAAACTGCAAAAAGGTAGGAATTTAAGGAGATGGGACCTGGATAAACTGGCTAAACCAGAGGTTGTACAGAGTTTCCGGGAGAGCATAAGGGAACAAATGGCAGGAATGGGGGAAAGAAATACCGTAGAAGAAGAATGGGTGGCTTTGAGGGATGAAATAGTGAAGGTAGCAGAGGATCAAGTAGGTAAAAAAACGAGGGCTAGTAGAAATCCTTGGGTAACAGAAGAAATATTGAATTTAATTGATGAAAGGAGAAAATACAAAAATGCAGTAAATAAAGCAGGCAAAAAGGAATACAAACGTCTCAAAAATGAGATCGACAGGAAGTGCAAAATGGCTAAGCAGGGATGGCTAGAGGACAAATGTAAGGATGTAGAGGCTTATCTCACTAGGGGTAAGATAGATACTGCCTACAGGAAAATTAAAGAGACCTTTGGAGAAAAGAGAACCACTTGTATGAATATCAAGAGCTCAGATGGAAACCCAGTTCTAAGCAAAGAAGGGAAAGCAGAAAGGTGGAAGGAGTATATAGAGGGTCTATACAAGGGCGATGTACTTGAGGACAATATTATGGAAATGGAAGAGGATGTAGATGAAGATGAAATGGGAGATATGATACTGCGTGAAGAGTTTGACAGAGCACTGAAAGACCTGAGTCGAAACAAGGCCCCGGGAGTAGACAACATTCCATTAGAACTATTGACGGCCTTGGGAGAGCCAGTCCATCTGGCGAGCAAGATGTATGAGACAGGCGAAATACCCTCAGACTTCAAGAAGAATATAATAATTCCAATCCCAAAGAAAGCAGGTGCTGATGGATGTGAAAATTACGGAACAATCAATTTAATAAGTCACGGCTGAAAAACTCTAACGCGAATTCTTTACAGACGAATGGAAAAACCGATAGAAGCCGACCTAGGGGAAGATCTGTTTGGATTCCGTGGAAATATTGGAACACGTGAGGCAATACTGACCTTCGACTTATCTTAGAAAATAGATTAAGGGAAGGCAAACCCACATTTCTAGCATTTGTTGACTTGGAGAAGGCTTTTGACAATGTTGACTGGAATACTCTCTTTCAAATTCTAAAGGTGGCAGGGGTAAAATACAGGAAGCGAAAGGCTATTTACAATTTGTATAGACACCTAATGACAGGTATAAGAGTTGAGGGGCATGAAAGGGAAGCAGTGGTTGGGAAGGGAGTGAGACAGGATTGTAGCCTCTCCCCGATGTTATTCAATCTGTATAATGAGCAAGCAGTGAAGGAAACAAAAGAAAAATTCGGAGTAGGTATTAAAATCCACGGGGAAGAAATAAAAACTTTGAGGTTCGCCGATGACATTGTTATTTTGTTAGAGACAGCAAAGGACTTGGAAGAGCAGTTGAACGGAATGTATAGTGTCTTGAAAGGAGGATATAAGATGAACATCAACAAAAGCAAAACGAGGGTAATTGAATGTAGTCGAATTAAGTCGGGTGATGCTGAGGGAATTAGATTAGGAAATGAGACACTTAAAGTAGTAAAGGAGTTTTGCTATTTGGGGAGCAAAATAACTGATGATGGTCGAAGTAGAGAGGATATAAAATGTAGACTGGCAATGGGAAGGAAAGCGTTTCTGAAGAAGAGAAATTTGTTAACATTGAGTATAGATTTAAGTGTAAGGAAGTCGTTTCTGAAAGTATTTGTATGGAGTGTAGCCATGTATGGAAGTGTAACATGGACGAAGAATAGCTTAGACAAGAAGAGAATAGAAGCTTTCGAAATGTGGTGCTACAGAAGAATGCTGAAGATTAGATGGGTGGATCACACAACTAATGGGGAGTCGTTGAATAGGATTGGGGAGAAGAGAAGTTTGTGGCACAACTTGACTAGAAGAAGGGATCGGTTGGTAGGACTTGTTCTGAGGCATCAAGGGATCACCAATTTAGTATTGGAGGGCAGCGTGGAGGGTAAAAATCGTAGAGGGACACCAAGAGATGAATACACTAAGCAGATTCAGAAGGATGTAGGCTCCAGTAGGTACTGGGAGATGAAGAAGCTTTCACAGGATAGAGTAGCAGGGAGAGCTGCATCAAACCAGTCTCAAGACTGAAGACCATAACAACAACAACAATAACATGCTGATTTCCTACGTAATGTTCTACCGATGTTACTACAAGATGTTTCACTGCATGACACAATGGCGATGTACTTCCAACATGATGGATGTCCGGCACATAGCTCGCGTGCGGTTGAAGCGGTATTGAATAGCGTATTTCGTGACAGGTGGATTGGTCGTCGAAGCACCATACTATGCTCCGTACGTTCACCGGATCTGACGTCCCCGGATTTCTTTCTGTGGGGAAGTTGAAGGATTTTTGCCATCGTGATCCACCGACAATGCCTGACAACATACTTCAGCGCTTTGCCAATACATGTGCGAACATTACGGAAGGCGAACTACTTGCTGTTGAGAGGAATGTCGTTACAGGTATTACCAAATGCATTGAGATTCACGGACATCATTTTGACCATTTATTGCAGTGATGTGGTATTTACAGGTAATCACGCTGTAACAGCATGCGTTCTCAAAAATGATAAGTTCACGAAGGTACATGCTTCACATTGGAACAACCGAAATAAAATGTTCAAACTTACTTACGTTCTGTATTTTAATTTAAAAAATCTACCTGTTACCAACTGTTCGTCTAAAATTGTGAGCCATATGTTTGTGACTATTACAGGGCCATCTATTATAGAGCGAAAAAAGTTGTCCAACTAAAACATTCATATTTCTTTACGTCCTATACAAGTATGTAATAAAAATGGGGGTTCCTATTTTTAAAAAAACGCTGTTGATATCCGTTTGACCCATGCAGCGCCATCTAGGGGGCCAACCACTGGGCCATCTGGTTTCCCCCTTCAAGCTAGGCAAGTTTGGTTTTTTGTAGTTTTTCTGTTTGACGTTTATTTCGTAAGATATTTGGCCCAGTCACGATCAACGGATCACCCTGTATGAGACAACAAGTGTCTTGCGCAATTGTTAGATCGGCTACTGCTGCTACAATGGCCGGTTATAAAGATTTAAGTGAGCTGAACGTAGTGTTACAGTCGGCGCACGAGCAATGGGCCACAGCATCTCCGAGGAAGCGATGAAGTGGGGATCTTCCCTTACGACCTTTTCACGAGTGTACCGTGAATATCAGGAATCCGGTAAAACATCAAATCTCCGACATTTCTGCTGCCGGGAAAAGATCCTGCAATAATGGGATCAACGCTGACTGAAGAGAATCGTTCAAAATGACACAAGTGCAACCCTTAAGCAAATTGCTGCAGATATCAATGCTGGACCATCAACAAGTGTCAGCGTGCGAACCATTCAACGAAACATAATCGATATGGGCTTTCGGAGCAGAAGGCGCACTCATGTACCCTTGATAACTGCATGACACAAAGCTTTACGCCTCGCCTGGGCCCGTCAACACCGACATTGGACTGTTGATGACTGGAGACATGTTGCCTGGTCGGACGAGCCTCGTTTCAAATTGTATCGAGCGGATTGACGTGTATGGGTATGGAGACAACCTCAAGAATCCATACACCCTGCATGCCAGCAGGGGACTGCTCAGGCTGTTGGAGGCTCCGTAATGGTGTGGAGTGTTTACATACGACTCTGACGGGTGACTCGTAAGTTAGCATCCTGCCTGATCACCTGTATGCATTCATGTCCATTGTGCATTCCGACGAACTTGGCAATTCCAGCAGGACAATGCGACGCCCCACACGTCCAGGATTGCTACAGAGTGGCTCCAGGAGCACTCTTCTGAGTTTATACACTTCCACTGGCCACTGAACTCCCCAGACATGAACATTATTGAGCATATCTGGGATGCCTTACATCATGCTGTTCAAAAGATCTCCACCCCTGCGTAATCTTACGGATTTATGGACAGCCCTGCAGGATTCATAGTGTCACGTCCCTCTAGCACTACTTCAGAAACTAGTCGAGTCCATTCCAGGATGTGTTGCGGCACTTCTTCCTGCTCGCAGATGCCCTAAAAGATATGAAGCAGGTGTACCAGTTTCTTTCGCTTTTCTGTGTAGATAAAGTACGATCACTATTGGCGAAATACGAGGGGGTAGCCAAACAAGCCGAAATTAATTTTTAAATTCTGTATATTTTCAAATTAATTAGAAAACAACATTATCCCCTTCAAAATACTCTCCATTACAACTAATACACTTGTCCACCCGGTGCTTCCACTATTCGAAACCTTTTTTGCAGTCATCTTTAGAAATGGCTGACAGCTCTTCCCTCGTTTTTTTCTTGGCTTCTTCAACATTGTCAAATAGGTGCCCTTTCATACCCCATTTAAAGTGTGGAAATAAGAAAAAGCCGCAAGGAGACGGGTCAGGCGGGTATAGTGCGTGGAACAGCGGAACTACACCATTTTTAGCCAAAAACTGTCTAACGGAGAGGGCATTGTGTGCAGGTGCGTTGTTATGATGAAAGAACCAGTCTCCTCTCTGCACAAATCTTCTGTTAAAATTCGCTGTTCCGAACTCCAAAGTAACCCACTAATCTCTGACAATTGATCAACTGTCTGTCGATGGTCAGTGAACACAAACTCCCGAATGTTTTCAATATTCGGGCAGTTTATGGACGACCAGAACGAGGTTTGTCATCAGTCGGCATGTCGCCACTTTTAAATCGAGCAAACCACTCGCACACTTGAGTTTTTCCCATAGCGTCATCTTGGTAAGCTGCTTTCAACATTAAAACAATTTCAGCAGCATTTTTACAGAGTACAAAACAAACTTTCACAGTTGCACGTCGTTCACTTGAATATGCTATCATAAAAAACAGCGCTAGTAAAAACACTCCAGATGAACAGAACAAGTCAGATCGACAACAGGCGGCGATGAACTGACAATGAGTTGACCTACACACACCTAGCGGCAGAAATGCGTACTAAACAAGCTCCAACCACGGCAATGTTAGTCTGTATTTTTTTTCTTTTTTTTTTGTACCTCTCGTAAGGTTCGAACGGTCGTGAAACGTGAAATTCAAAAATGTTTTATTTGCAACTGTTAACTGCTCCTTCCAGATACTTCTCTACACAGTCGCCGCCCCGACTTACAAGGGGAGGCCACGACGCTTGGAACGCAGATTTACTGCAAACTTCGTACAATCGTAGTACTCCATGAGGACAACAAAATGTGTAAGCGGTAGAGCGTACTTCTCATGCGCTATTGAGAAAATCGCAAGATAATTTCGGTCGTTCAATATATACCTGAGCTTGGCCATTTTTACCATGAAGCTGCGGCAGCCGTGTTGTTAGCGTCCAAGCACCGTAATCGCTGTATCGCTGGATCGAGTCCCGACCCTCAGTTTTTTATTTATTTTCAACAGAGTCATTTTCTTTACTACTTATATTACAATTGATATAATGGGAAAAATATGTGTAATCGGATGAACTTTTATTAAATTTACAATGTTATTTGGCAGTCTACAAATTTGTATTATCACAAATAATATAATATTCATAACTTTATGTTTTCCATGTTTTGACGAAATATAGGTACCATCCTGCAACTTGTAATGTCGAAAGCGACAATTAAATGTGCATCTTTCGAAATCTGTGTGTGCCGGTCAAAACTTACAGGTGACAGGTAGTTTCAGGCTCCTTCCAGGTATAAGGGATTTCTCAAATCACGGACAAGCATACATTTTCAGTATCACTTCATGCGTTTGGTCGTTTACTAGTCGATAGCTATGAATAATATATTATTTGTGATAATAAAAATTTGTAGGCAGTCAAATAACACTGTAATTTTAATAAAAGTTCACCCGATTACGCGTATTTTTCCCATTATATCAACTGTAATATAAATAGTAATGAAAATGACTGTGTTGAAAATAAAAAAGACTGACGAACGGGACTCGATCCATCGATCCAGCGATTACGGGGCTTGAACGCTAACTACTTTTTTATCGAATTTTGTTCTATGTTGTTCGCTGAGTTTGTTCTGGGCGGACGTCTGATGACACCCATTTAGGTTCTTCGTTGATCCATTCACTCAGTTTTTTTGTTACAGAGGGTAGCTAACCCTCTGACTGAACACTTTTTTTTTCGTTGTTGATCATTGTGTTTGGTCGCTGCGGACGTCACAATGACATCCGTTCAAGTTCGTTTGTTGATCCTTCCACTCAGTGTTTTTTTTTTATTATTATTATTACAGATGCCAATCGGCTCTCTGACCGAACACGTTGAGCTACCATGCCAGCGTTACCGTGCCGGCGCCACTCGGCTGCCGCCGCTTCATGGTAAAAATGGCCACGCGCAGGTGTATATTGGACGACCGAAATTATCTTGCAATTTTATCAATGACGAATGAGAAGTAGGCACTACTGCTTACACATTTTGTTGTCCTCATGGAGTACCACGAGTGTACGAAGTTTGCAGTAAATCCGCGTTCCAAACGTCGTGGCCTCCCCTTGTTAGACATTTGTCGTAGCGTTGTACCAACTTTCCGATACCCATGTCATAGAATGTAGCTAGCTGTGCTTTCCGCCAATACTCTACGTTAGTCTACAGCTCGTTGTGTGTGCCAGAATGTAGTCTCCACAGCCATCGGTTCGTGTGAGCGGAGATGAAACTCAGGAGGCGCCATTTACGGGCTATATTGTGGATGGTCAAAAACTTCTCGTGGAAAACGCTTCATTGCCCCTGCAGAGTCCGGCCGAGAATTGTCATGAAGAAGGAAACGCGTGATTGTTACGTTATGTAGGCTACATGACATCAGGTGAAATCTCTGATGATGCCCTCACACTTGAGAGGAGACAATATTGTTCTAGGCATCTTTACGTGCCCATTGTGCACTCGGAACTGAAACGAGCGACGTGACGTGATCGACAGGAATACTAGAAACACTGCCCAACGTATCTGTACATAACTTTATCAGATTTTCACTACGGTTTCGATTTCGCGTCCTGTCTGACTTTACATTTTAAACAGTCCTTGTGATATAACATACCCCTATTAACTACTCGGTGGAAATGGATAAAATTGCGGAAGCGTGGTGCTAGAGGTCCCCCAGCAGCGCACTGGCAGTTGGACGTCACTCACATGGCGTGAGGCCTGCGTGACAGTGGGGCCAAACAGGGCTGGCCCCACAACACGAGGCAGCTGAAGGAACAGGAAAAGACAGTGTGTGTCAATCAGCGGGCTGTTAGAATCCACTGCAGTGGTGTTTGTTCACCGCAGCTTGGTCTGGAGCCAACGTCTGGATAACGTCGAACGGAGAAGAATGATTGGGAAACTGGAAGAGGAGCGAAGTGTAAGGAGTGTCTCTCAGGAGTTTGGTATTACTCACAGTGTTGTTTCACGTGTATGGAGAGCCTTCCAAAGACACTGCTGCCCGAAGGAGGTGAGATGGTCGACCACGGTCAACTACGGCAGCAGGTGGCCGCTACATTGTGCAACAGGCAAGGGGGAAAGGGGGAGGGGGCATGCCAAATAGGGGGCGCAAGGAACTGATGACCTCAGCTGTTAAGTCCCATAGTGCTTAGAGCCATTTTTTGAGTACCCTTTGCGGTATTGACGAGGACGTAGGGAACGGACCAAGGAGCAATGGGCTCGCGTGCTCTTCTCAGATGAGTGCAGATTCAATCTAAGTAGTGATTCTGGACGTACCCTCATATGCCGAGATGTGGGAACGTGTAATGCACCCGCAACATTGGCGAACATGATGGTTTCGGTGGTCCATGTGTTATGATGTGGGGAAGCTTAATGTTGCGTGGGCGGATGGACCTCAAAATCTTTCAACACGGTACATTCATCGGTCAACATCATTGTGAAACGTGACTCCCCGTGTTCGTTCAGTCAGGGGAATGTTCGGTCCTGACTTCATTTTTATGACTGACAATGCGCGAGCACACCGAACTGTGCAGGTAGAGGACCGTAATGAATCGCGGTACTTAAGCGTAATTATTGTCTTTGAATAAAGGTGTCATTTCTGTTAGTGTAACTGCGTATTTCTTGCAGCTCCCTTCTGTAATATACTTTCAATGTATGGCCCAAACTTTATCAAACTCCTCTCTTGGCAGTGACACATCATGTGAAGTTACTTTCGTCCTAAAGTTTTGCACACCAGTGTACTGTCAAATCACTGGTGTACATTTCTCATTTCTGCGGACCGACAGTGGGCAATGACAGCTCTTCAGGAAAAACTGTGAATCGTGGTAGAACTGAGGTTAAATATAATTTAAAATCAAGGTGACAAGTATTTACTTAGCTCTGTACATAGCTCTATGCATACTTGATTTAAATAAGGCATTGCCATGAATGTTAAAAGAACAATCAAGTTATAGAATGTTGATAGCATACAGCAACAATAAGTCGTAATTTGCTTCAGGCAGTAGTAGTCGACCGGGACAGACGTAGCAACAGGGAAGTAACCGCTTTTGTGACATTTACAAGTTCCTAACCAGGAGCGAATTTTATTATATCATCTGTGTACTTTAATAGTTTAGTTTCTTGGGTTTCTGCGTGTAAATTTAATATCTAATAGCCACAGTTCCCGCGTTCTCGTTTCCGTCAGAAAGTAAACCGATTTTGTGGCATATTACAAGTTCCTAATCAGGGGCGAATTATTTAGTTTCACCTGAGTGCTTCGGTAATTAGGTTTTTGAATATTTGCGTATTATTAGACACAGTTGATGCGTTTACGTCAGGGTCTACAGTATAGTTGCGCAGCACGTGCCGATAGTCCGTTTATCTGCATAATTTAATTTTCTACGGTCTTTAGTACGGACAGGAAAGACTGCGATTGTTGTGTGCGGATGTTTCCGAGTTGGTGACATTTCGCTCTCAGCTTCAGGCTGTGATGGCTTCGGTTACACAGCCTGAGGCTGCAGTGTATGGGCACCAGTGTTGTGGGCTGGCCGCGGGGATCCAACGGACGTCCAGCACGTAAGACTCCTCCGATCGGTCTTCCCATGTGGCCAACCCAGTTACTGCTCGCGCTGAGGTTGACCCCTCACCTGTAGTCGAGAGGTAGGTCGCCCCACGGCGAAGCAGGCGGCGAAAGGCTTCCCAGGCGGCCGTACGTAAGGCCTCACCGATTTGTCTGACCAACAGGTTCCAGGTGCTATCTGTGGCTGACACTGTCGCTGAGCCAGATGCTGTTGACTGTCCTGTTTCAGTGGAAACCACTCAGCCTGCAACATCCGGGCAATCACAGAGGGCGGGATTATTGGTAGTTGGGAGCTCCAACGTCAGGAACGTTAAGGAGGCCCTTAGCGACTTGGCTAACAAGAAGGGTAAGAAAACCAATGTTCACTCCGTGTGCATACCGGATGGAGTAATTCCAGGTGTAGAAAGGGTCCTCCCAGATGCCATGAAGAGCACAGGGTGCAGCCAAATGCAGGTGGTTGTTCACGTCGGTACCAATGATGTGTGTCACTTTAGATCAGAAGAGATTCTCTCCGCTTTCGAGCGACTAACAGAAGTGGTAAAGGCTGGCAGTCTTGCTTGCAAGATGAAAGCAGAGCTTACCATTTGCACCATAGTCGACAGGACAGATTGCGGACCTCTGGTACAGAGCCGAGTGGAGTGTCTGAATCAGAGGATCATACGATTCTGCGACCTTGTAGGCTGCAGATTTCTCGACTTGCGCCAAAGGGTGGTTGGGTTTCGGGTTCCGCTGAGTAGGTCAGGTGTCCACTATACGCAAGAGGCGGCTACACGGGTAGCAGGCGCTGTGGGGCGTGGACTGGGTGGTTTTTTAGGTTAGAGGGTCTCGGTAAAACACAAGAAGGGCTTCAGTCACAAAGTGTGCAGGCCGAACACAGGAAGTATCAGAGCTTCAAGAGCTAATAGAAAGCACTGATGTTCAAATCGTTGTAGGCACTGAAACCTGGCTAAACTGGATATAAGTTCAGCCGAAATTTTTGCGAAGAACCTGTCTTCCGAAAGGATAGGCTAAACACGGTTGGCGGTGGCGTGTTTGTTGCTGTTAGAAATAGTTTAACTTGTCGCGAAACTGAGGTAGATACTTCCTGTGAGTTAGTATGGACAGAGGTCATTGTTGGAAAGGTTCAAAGAAAACTTTAGTGTGATTTCAAACACGTACCCGACTCATACGATAATATTTGGTGGTGACTTTAATTCGCCCCTGATATGTTGGCGAAAATACCTGTTTATTTCCGGAGGTAAACATAAAATATCATCCGAAATTGTGCTAAAAGCATTCTTTGAAAATTATTTCGAGCAGTTAGTTCATGAGCCCACGCGAATAGTAAACGGTTGTGAAAACACACTTGACCTTTGAGCAACAAATAATCCTGAGTTAACAACGAGCATCAAAACCGATACAGTGATTAGTGAACACAGGGTTGTCGTAGCGAGACTGAATATTGTAATCCCCAAATCCTCCAAAAAAAGCGAGAAATATACCTGTTCAAAAAAGCATATAAAAATTCACTTGACGCCTTCCACTAATTCCAAATTTATAATATAAGTGTAGACCAGATGTGGCTTGAATTCAAAGAAATAGTATCGGCAGCAATTGAGAGATTTATACCAAATAAATTAACAAACGACGGAGCTGATCCTCCTTGGTACACAAAACGGGTTTGAACACTGTTCCAGAAACAACGAAACACACATGCCAATTTTAGACAGACGCAGAATCCCCAAGATTGGCGTTTTTTTTACAGAAGCTCGAATTTTGGAAGGACTTCAATGCGAGATGCTTATAACAGTTTCCACAACGAAACTTTGTCTCGAAACCTGGCAGAAAATGCAAAGAGATCCTGGTCGTATGTGAAGTATGTTAGCGGCAAGAAACAATGGAGAAACTATCGAAGGCAGTGCTGCCAAAGCAGAGTTGCTAAACACAGCCTACCGAAATATCTTCACACAAGAAGACGAAGTAAATATTCCAGAATTCGAATCGAGAACAACTGCCAACAAGAGTAACATAGAAGTAAATATCCTTGGAGTAGTGAAGCAACTCAAATCACTTAATGAAAGCAAGTCTTCTGATCCAGACTGTACACCAATTAGGTTCCTTTCCGAATATGCTGATGCATTAGGTGCATACTGAACAATCAAATACAACCGTTCGCTCGACAAAAGATCCGTACCCAAAGACTGGAAAGTTGCACAGGACATACAAGTATTCAAGAAAGGTAGTAGGAGTAATCCACTAAATTATAGGCCCATATCGTTAACGTCGATATGCAGCAGGATTTTGGAACATATATTGTGTTCAAACATTATGAATTACCTCGAAGAAAACTGGCTATTGACACACACTCAACATGGGTATAGAAAACATCGTTCCTGTGAACGCAACTAGCTCTTTATTCACATGAAGTGTTGAGTGCTATTGACAAGAGATTTCAGATCGGTTCCGTATTTCTTGATTTCCGGAACGCTTTTGACACTATACCACACAAGGGGCACGTAGTAAAATTGCGTGAATTGCGTGCTTACGGAATATCGTCTCAGTTATGTGACTGGATTTGCGATTTCTTGTCAGAGAGGTCACAGTTCGCAGTAATTGACGGAAAGTCATCGAGTAAAAAAGAAGTGATTTCTGGCGTTCCACAAGGTAGTATTATAGGCACTTTGCTGTTCCTTATCTATATAAACGATTTGGGAGACAATCTGAACAGCCGTAATAGGTTGTTTGCAGATGACGCTATCGTTTATCGACTGAAAAAGTCATCAGAAGATCAAAACAAATTGCAAAACTATTTAGAAAAGATATCTGAATGGTGCGAAAATTGGCAATTGACCCTAAATAACGAAAAGTGTGAGGTCATCCACATGAGTGCTAAAATGAATTAGTTACACTTCGGTTACACGATAAATCAGTCTAATCTAAAAGCTGTAAATTCAACTATGTACTTAAGTATTACAATTACGAACAACTTAAATTGGAAGAAACACATAGAAAATGTTGTGGGAAGGCTAACCAAAGACTGCATTTTGTTCGCAGGACACTTAGAAGATGTAACAGATCTGCTAAGGGGACTGCCTACACTATGCTTGTCGTCCACTTTTAGAATACTGTTGCGTGGTGTGGGATCCTTACCAAATGGGACTGACTGAGTACGTCGAAAAAGTTCAAAGAAAGGCAGCACATTTTGTATTATCGCGAAATATGGGAGAGAGTGGCACAGAAATGATACAGGATTTGGGATGGACATCATTAAAAGAAAGGCGTTTTTCGTTATGACGGTTTCTTCCCGCGATACTCCAATCACCAACTTTCTCCTCTGAATGCGAAAATACTTTGTTGACACCGACCCATATAGGGAGAAACGATCACCACGATAAAATAAGGGAAATCAGAACTTGTATGGAAAGATATAGATGTTCGTTCCTTCTCTGCACTTTACGAGATTGGGAGAATAGACAATTGTGAACGTGGTTCCATGAACCCTCCACCAGGCACTTAAATGTGGTTTTCAGAGTATTAAAATGCATCATTGTCGGTTTTGAATTTATATTTATATTATCAGACCACGACTTATGACTATTGGGACAAAGAGAGTGTCAGTTCACTCTGCATTGTAGCCAGATGTATCCAAGATGGCGGCGATTACGTCATCCAAGATAGCGTCATGTAGACTTGGCAACATCGCATGACGTCATCCAAGATGGTGGCCATGACATCATTCAAGATTGTGGAAGGTTTGAATTTTGGCGGGAGAGTGCCACACCCCCCCTATCCCAGAAAAAATGGTGGGAATTTTAAATTCCAACAGGATAATGCACCACACCTCTATTATCTCTACTAAGCAAAGAAAATAGCGGGAAGATATTTCACTTGCCCTACCTCCACTAACCTAAGTCACCTGACCACCAATATAGGTGAACCTCAGCAACTCTGGGGCCTCAGTCTTGTTCAGACAGTCAGTGGGAGAAGAAGAACCATGAAGCGCCAACAGCGGTCGAACTCCAGCACAGTCATGCAGAACAGTATTAAATGGAAAAGTAAGTATCACTCATCACATTATTCTCTCTTTGGTTAGTTTTATTACTATTATTATTTTTCAAAGTTTTCACATATTGGCCCATACTATTCCTTCCCCTTCTTTATTCAACAGGGTCGAACACTAACATGTCTAGCTCCGCTGACACGTTCAGACCTGCATCAGTCTCGCCTGCCATCTCATTAAGACCTACAGCAACAGCCCCCGCTGCATCTGAATCAGTAGCGGCATCGTGGGATTCTGTAACGCACATAGCCCACTTGTTGGAGTAGGACAAGGAGTTGCTGCTCTCCGTCCCATTCATCGACTTGTGTGATGAGGATACACGACCTGCACATGACACATAGAATGATCCCGCTGGCGGTGTTAAACAACAACAAGATGGAGGTCAGTAATGGGCAACAACATATAGCTCATCCCACCAGAACGCTATTAGCGCACCCACGGAGTGCAGATACTGGAGATAAGAAGAAGACGTCGAGTGCAGCCACGCTTTTCACTTCAACATAGAATTTAACTTCCAGTGGATCCAAACGTTTGAGCATTGCTATAGAGGCACATCATGTCTGGGGGTTGCATGCTAGAATGGAGATTGAAAATGTATCCAAATGTGTTAAAGTGCCAATTTCCGAGTTCGGCTGAGATGAAATATGTGGTGCAGAGCTCTACATCATTCAGCAGATGACCACCGAATGTTATCCAAGTCATTCTGCCCCAGACATTCGCCTTACTGATGCGACACATTCTATTACAACGGTGCATGATGAGTGCGCCTCATGTGTGAAATCAGGTGACAACTGCGTTTATCCAAGACATTCGTCAGTTATGAAGTTAGAGGATTTAGACACTGCCATACGTCTTGCGCTGGAGAGACTGAATCGATGGTCGCCTAGCATAGACTCTGCGTACAATGACGTTATAAACTCCCTATGTGCGCATAGTATTCGTATTGACGATCTTAAGCAACACCTTTGTTCTCACGTGACCGCTAAACGTAAAAACAAACAGACGAAATGCGTGTGTTAAAAACCGGAGTAGTGTGAGTCACCTATTGGTTTGAGTGAGATACGCGCTGAATTTATTGCCCACCAAAATGCATTATTTGGTAAATATTGTACAGGTGCGAAGAAGATACATACGTATTCTAATGATAGTCCTGAAATACTACATCCAATGTACGACTTTTAAATAAATAATTTAGTTCTAATCTCAAACAATGTTTGTGTTTTATTTCATTCCACTTTCTCATTATAATTCAAATTATTACATTTGTTTTTCAATGCCATACGAATTACTGAAATGATGATCATGTTACTCTTCATGAGTAAAATATATAACTGTTTTCTCTGTGTAGTTAATGTAGCTCAATCGGTTAAGTGATCGAACTATACTGGCTACACGCATACTATTATTACCCTTTCAAGTATATTTTCTATGTGTAGGCCAACTACATGTCTGTACATGGCGCATTTAGTATCATGGCGGGCTGGGTGAAGCACCCTCGCCACAAGGACTTTGTTGTCTGTGACTGGTCCTGTGAAGAATCAAATGAAGACCTGAAGAAGAAGAAAAAGAAGAACGGAATTCTCCTTCCCGATAATATACGAGGAATTATTGTAGGCCCATCCAATTGCGGAAAGACTAACGTCCTCAAGACTCTGCTAACACATGTAGATGGGGTCCGATTTGAACATGTTTGTGTATTCTTAAAAACACTGTTTCAGCCCAAGTATCAGCTATTGCAAGAGATATTGCGAGGTGTAGATGGTATTACATACACTACATTAAATGAAAGCGGTGATATCCCTCCACCTGAAAAAGCAAAGCCAAACACAGTCTTCATATTTGCAGATGTTGCCGTGGAGAATCAAGACCAAATTCGAAAATATTTCTGTTTCGGTCGTCATAGTGGTGCCGACGCATTTTATCTAAGTCAAACATATTCCAGAATCCCCAATCAGTTTGTTAGGGATAACACAAACCTCATTAGCCTTCAAACAGGATAACCTGAATGTAAAACACATTTACCAAGCACATGTCGGAACGAACATGTCGTTCAATGATTCTGTAAAGATACGTGCAGATTTCTGGAATCATTCAAAGTATGGGTTTCTCGTTATTGATAAAACAAGAAAACTGAGTGATTGTAGTTACATGCGAAACTTTAAAGAGTTTTTGCTTATATAGCACGGTAGGAGAGGTTAGTACATCAGTCTACGCTACACCATGGACAAATTCGCGCTTATGTCCACCTCTTAACCCGAGAGGATGGGTGTACATAGACAGAACATTCGTTTGTACTTGGATGCGAAAATTCAAGCTATGGCGCATAAAGTTGCAGGTATGCGCAGGGAACTAGAGACGTATTACCAGACTCTTCTGAGAATGGTGAATGCGTTAAATGAGATATTTAATCAAGTCAGAAAGAAAGTAACCTACTTAACTGAAAAGGTCGATGCTATTCAGGGGAAAATAGATGTAGACATCCTTGTTGTTGAGAAGGGTGATCAGGATCATAGTAAGAGAAGGAAGAAAATGACTGGATATATAAAGCCTCACGCCGCAGAGATGTCTAATTAGTATACGCCGAGATGTCGACGAAGCAGAAAGTGATTCAGGCGCGTAAAGCAGTTCGTGATAAATTACGGCTGCTGAGGTTAGGGCATATGTACAGGCAGCAAACATTAAGAGAGACCTTTAAGCCCGTTACTGAATATCTCCGACAGCTCTCAGCAAAACCAAAAACACACGATAACGAGGGTGTTGCAATTGATGAATTCATTATTCGTCACTCTCCAGGTCAGATAGATAGAACATTCAGCGTTAGCAGGGGAAGACCGTACATGTTGGGTGCTCATCCCATAACTATAACTGAAGACAAAATACAGATCGGTGATAGACGATTTGACGAACACCCGTCTTAATGAATCTTGTTATTCAGTTAATGATAGGGACACGTACCGTGAAACACTGCACATGAGTGGTGTACACAAGATCACGGAAAGCCTGAGCAACAAGAAATATAAAACCATTATAAAGCCAATACTTGAAGGCGAAAACAACAACGGTGGCAGCAGCGGTGATGGTATTGACATTGAGCATAAAGCAGTGAACAATCGAATCCCTCAGTATATATATTATGACGACCCCAACGAACTAATAGATCGACTGCGGCTGCTCATGGCATCAGCTGCTGCAGGTAATACAGCTCATTCGAATGGGGTTGTTTCAGTAATCTCTGAGCTTCGAGAGTGAGGTATCATCGAATAAGTATGGAGACGGTAGTTCGAGAGCTGCACAAGCCAGCACGAAAAGCATACCTTCGCAGGCATGTTATGATTAAAGGGTTGGATGACGTGTGGAAAGCTGATCTTGTAGATATGCGGCAATATTCACATGAGAATAATGGTTTGAAATACATTTTAATGGTTATTGATACATATTCGAAATTTGCCTGGTCGTTACTCGTCAAAACAAAAAACGGTCGAAATGTCGCTGATGTTTTTGAGCGTTTGCTCCAGACATAAACGAATCGATACCCAGACAATCTCCAAACCGATCATGGTGGGGAGTTCTACAAAAGGTATTTCAAGACAGCGATCCAGCGGTATGGAATACATCGCTATTCGACATTCACTCACCTGAAGGCGAGTATCGTGGAGCGCCTGAACGTAACAATAAAAGGTCGAATGTGGATGCGTTTTAACCTCCGCAGCTCATACAAATGGACAGATACCCTCCCAGAACTAATTGCTCAATATAACAGAACGAAACATAGCACAATAAAAATGAGGCCAATCGATGTTCGTGATAATGAACTCATGGATACCGTGTACTTTCGCATTAAGATGCTGGATCCAAGCAAACAGAAATTTAATGTAGGTGATTTGGTGCGTATCTCAAAACACAAGACGGCATTTGAGAAATCATACCTACCGAAATGGTCAATTGAGATATTAACAATTTCAAAGGTGCAACGAACGAATTCTAGAACTTATATATTGAAGGACAGTAAAGGTGAAGAAATTGTGGACTCCTTCTACAATGAGGAGAAAAGCTCAGAACCAAATGTTTTTCTCATGGAGGGACTCATAAGACGTCGTAGAAATAAGGCACTAGTCAAATGGCTTTCCTTTTTCCTTTTACACAAAACAGTTGGATTGATGCAGGCGATTTGCTATATAATGGACTTGCATTGTCCACAACCACCACAGTAGCGTAACATGCGTGCCAGAAGACACATTGGAGGAGGCGGTGGTATTCTACACAAACTACTTGTGGAATTACACATCCCTGGGTATAACTACTGTGGGCCTGGGACAAAGCTTCAGAAACTCCTGGCGCGAGGCGATAAGGGAGTCAATCTGCTCGACGAAGCGTGTATGGAACACGACATTGCATACGCTGCAAATAAAGATCAAGTCGTCACATTGCAGATAGGATTTTAGCTGATAAGGCCAAGGCAACACGGGAAGAAAGGATATTGGTATAGGTCAATGCATTGCAGCACTTGCAGTTGATAAAACCATGCGTGGGAAAATCAAGTTGGGCTTAGGAGTGATGAATTTCAAGTGAATTATGAACGCTGCACGTTGTGCACTAAACATGAAGAAGAACAAGAACAAGAAAGGTTGTTTGAAGAATTGTATCCTGACAGCGATGTATGCAGCTAGAAACGCAATGAATCAGAAAGATATCCGAAGAAGAACAGGATCGGTTAAAGCACCTCGTGTTCTACCAATACCCAAGACATCCGGCGGTTTTATTCCTTTTCTCATCCCGGCCCTCTACGCCCTCTCGGCGTTAGGTTCCCTCGCCGGTGGTGCTGCAGCTATTGCTCGAACAGTCAAGAACGCGCAAAACTCCCAAGCGCAGTTAGAAGAGGCGAGAAGACACAACCGCGTGATGGAAGCCGCAGCCATCGGAAAAGGACTATACTTGAAACCTTACAGGTAAAGGCTTGGTCTATTCATAAATTAAAAAAAGCCCCTTAGTGGTCCTACCAGATCGACCACTCACAAATGCAACCCTTTTTAAGTTTGTTAGAGATAAATTCAAGATACCAAGGTTCCGTGGTGTGTTTATGCGGGATTCATTACCGAAGACAATGCGCAAAACTGGTGAATGTGGTATTGTGAATCTAGATGTTGCTGGAGGCCCCAGCACCCACTGGGTGGCATACGTTATGAAAGACGCGGATACCGTCTACTATTTCGACTCAGTTGGTGACCTGCAGCCACCAGAAGAGTTGCAACAATACTTCACTCACAGAAGACATGTGCGCTACAATTATCGACGCTATCAGGACTTTAATACACACCTCTGCGGACATCTTTACATCATGTTTCTCTTGACGTTCACAGAGAAGATGAATATGAAGAAACATGTTATATAAGGAGTATGTTTAAACATTCATTCATCAGTTGAGGTTCAGATGTAGTGTTGTACACTTTGACGTTAAGAGGACGATCATCTGTACTGCATGCAAATTACTTCCCACCAATAGATTTGAGCGCTGGTCAATGGAGTATTGCAATGATTGGACTGGAAACGTACAAAAGCATCCCGAATATCACCGAGACTAATAATAAACTGCATCTCGGTATTAATGGTGAAAAAGATATTCTCGAAATAGAACCGGGTGCATACGATATCGATGATTTAAAAGTAGTCTTAAAATAGTCTGGAAAAGGTATTGAACTACGTGCAAACATCAATACACAAATAAGGACTGTAAATGCAATTATTGACTTTAGCCAGAAAGGTTCACTAACCCGCCTGCTGGGATTCACAAAAGGACAGATTTTGAAGAAGGATCAAAGTAGATTTTACAAGTCGAATGAGACAGTGGACATACTCCCAGTCAGTACAATACGTGTCGAGTGTAATATTGCAACGAACTCCTATCTCAACGATAGTCTAATTCACACTATTTACGGATTCTTCCCCTGAGTTTCAACGTTGTATAAGATTGTTGAGACCCCTGCCAATGCAATATATCTTCCAGTGACAACTAGACATTGGACTATTTGGAGCTGCGTATTGTGGACCGGAATAATCAACTTGTTGACTTTGGTGGTGAGGAAATCATTGTACGATTATATCTAAGACAGGATGGGCGTACAGTATAAAACAAGTGCACGCACTCCCCAGCGCGCCACTTCGCTACCGAACAGCAAAGTGATAATACCTGTGAACTATGAGTTTCTTAAATCGGTTCGTATGAAGCCGTGCAAAGACGTTGTACCTCAAATTAACCAATCCAGTAGAGTATGATAAGATAATTATACGTCAGGAATACTGACGGATGTCTTGGATAAACGCAGTCGTCACCTGATTTCACACATAAGACGCACTCAACATGCACCGTTGTAATAGAATGTGTCGCATCAGTAAGGCGAATGTCTGAGGCAGAATGACTTGGATAATATTCTGTGGTCATCTGCTGAATGATGTAGAGCTCTGCACCACATATTTCATCTCAGCCGAACTCGGAAATTGGCACTTTAACACATTTGGATACATTTTCAATCTTTACATTTTCAATTTCCATTCTAGCATGCAACCCCCAGACATGATGTGCCTCTACAGCAATGCTCAAACGTTTGGATCCACTGGGAGTTGAATTGTACGTTGAAATGAAAAGCGTGGCTGCACTCGACGTCTTCTTCTTATCTACAGTATCTGCACTCTGTGGGTGCGCTAATAGCATTCTGGTGTGATTAGCCATATGTTGGCGCCCATTACTGACCTCCATCTTGTTGTTGTTTAACACCGCCAACGGAATCATTCGATGTGTCATGTGCAGGTCGTGTATCCTCATCACACAAGTCGATGAATGGGACGGAGAGCAGCAACTCCTTGTCCTACTCCAACAAGTGGGCTATGTACGCTACGGGATCCCACAATGCCGCTACTGACTCAGATGCAGCGGCGGCTGTTGCTGTAGGTCTCGATGAGATGGCGGGCGAGACTGATGCAGGTCCGGACGTGTCAGCGGAGCTAGACATGTTGGCGCTCGACCATGCTGAACAAAGAAGGGGAAGGAATAGTATGGGCCAATATGTGAAAACTTTGACAAATAATAATAGTAATAACGCTAACCACATAGAGAATAATGTGATGTGTGATACTTACTTTTCCGTTTAATACTGTTCTGCATGACTGTGCTGGAGTTCGACCGCTGTTGGCGCTTCATGGTTCTTCTTCTCCCACTCACTGATTGAACAAGACTGACGACCTGGAGCTGCTGAGCTCCACCTATATCTCCTACAATGACGTCATCAGATACAATCCTATTGTCTGAAGTCGAACATGTGACTCGATTAAGGGCTCCTATTGGCTCCCACCATTTCCCCCACCCCAGAACGTCTCAGCTGACATCATGACAGCACCTTCTGGTGGTGGCGATATGAACTCGACCCACACCATATGGTGGATGCAGTGTATACAGCCATCTTGAATAATGGTACTTGTGTCATCACCTGACATCACGGTAGTGGCCTCTGGTGGCGACAAACTGAACTAAGCCAGTTGGAGTCCAGAGCCAGTGACGAACACACCTGCTTCAATTGGTTAAATAATAAAGACAAGTCCTTTTTTCCGACCAATAATTAGGTGGAGGAATGGACTGAGGTTAGTACAAGTGGCCTTTCTTTCGCGCCAGCAGCGAAACCTCAAGTGAGATATCTTCCAACCAAAATTGAAAGTTGGCGCCAGTTCGTAGGAGGAATTGGCGTCGGGGTGACAGATTAGTGGAGGCAGGCCAAGTGAGATATCTTCCAAGGATTTTCTTTGTTTAGTAGAGATAGCATGGTTGTGGTGCATTATCCTGTTGGAATCCAAACTTGGCGCCAGTTCGTAGGAAGAAGTGGTGGTCGGGGGACTTAGGTTAGTGGAGGTAGCACAAGTGAGATATCTTCCCGCCATTTTCTTTGCTTAGTAGAGATAATAGAGGTGTGGTGCATTATCCTATTATCCTGTTGGAATTTGAACTTCCTGCCATTTTTTCTGGTTTATGGGGGCATGGCACTTTCCTGCCAAAATTAAAACTTCCCACCATCTTGAATGATGTCTTTTCCGCCGTCTTGGATGACATCATGCGATGTTGCCAAGTCTACACAACGTTATCTTGGATAACGTCATGCGATATTCCCAAGTTTACAAGACGCCATCTTTGATGACGTCATCGCCGCCATCTTGGGTACATCTGGCAACAATGCAGAGTGACCTGACACTCTCTTTGTCCCAGTACTCATATGTTTATCACTGCATTATCAAATCTCTTTACTCCTTACTCAGTCTAAGAAAAATTCCTACCAATTTAACTTAAAATCAATCAGAAAATTATTTAATGTACTTACAGTCTAATTGATACAATCCTTTTAATTATTAAAAAGTTGTATGAGATTACTCAGCACCTTCAACCCGTCCATACATGACATATAGGAGACATACTTTGTCACCCAGACCAAAGAAGATCCAGTCATTTGTTCTGGTTGGGAAGTTCATGTTGAGCCTACTCTTTGATATGCAGCACAAGAGTTACTGACGTTGGTGCACGTTTTGCCATTTAGTACCACTCATTACTATGTCTGTGTCGTTCGCCAGTCCATGTCTTGCTAGAATTACGAACTTGATGTATCACAACAGAAATAATAAGTAATAACATTACGAAAAATTTGAATCGATGAAGCATTTTAGTGTAGATACATTCCAACTACCATTGACGTTTTAGTTCTCTGACAGATTTACTTGTTTTGGCGAAAGTTCAGTAAACCCATTCTCCCCACAGTCAAAAGATTGCTGGACTGGTATAGCGGACCTAGTTTTAAGTCTCTTGAAGTATTTTTATGGTAACTCTTCCGTGGCAGGACCTGAACATTCTTAGGTCCATCGTAGAGGGCTGTCTCTTGTTTTGGACACTCGACAGGCTGGTGCCTATACGTTTTATTTCTTTCGAGTGTTGTTGTCGGGTATCTCATGCCTCTTGATGAAGAAATCTTAGATATTCCGTAACGTGAAGGAGGCAGAAAAATGCATAATACATATAAACAGTCATTATTACTAATTCTGTGAATAATGGCCTGGAGAGCTTTTGTTTCCCACTCGATGTAATAAATCCTACTGACTTCTTTTGCAGTAATAGCACGTAATTGCAGCGTGATAAATGACCCCAGAGCGGTAGTCCGTAGGTAATAAGGATAGGAAAGTGGCCATGATATACATTTAGCAGATATTGGTCTATAATTACGCTTTTAGTCTCCGCAGCAGGTATATTATTCATGATCGAAGATCGCATAATCTTCAGCTATATCTACACTCTGCAAACCAACTTAGGCAAGTGGCGGAGGGTACTTCATGTACCGCAGCCACTTCCTCCCTTTCCTGTTTCAGTAGCAAACGGTGTTTGGGAATCTAGAATCTAATTTTTCCTTCACGGACTTTTGGCGAGATACATGTAGGAGAAGGCAATATGCTGTTTGGTTCTTCTAGGAGCGTATGCTCTCTGTATTCCAATAGTAAAGCACGCATTGATGCACAACGCTCCTCTTGTAGCATCTTCCAATGGATTTACTGTCGCACTTACTAAACGCGCTGGTATTGTTGAGAGCTGCTCTGTTTCGTCTATCAATCCTCGCGGTAAGAGTCCCATACTGAGCAGTAATTTTCTAATATCGCTCAAACAAGGGTTCTGTACGCTACCTCATTCCTGAAGGTTCTTCCAATAAATCTCAGTCATTTTCCTTTCCTACGGTTGGCTTCTTTGGACGCTCCGTCCGCCTTCATCCAGATATCTCGCAAATGTCTATGTTGGATCCTCCTGAAATACACCATGTTTTCGAAAGTATTTGTTCTCCATCATCAGTCCTTAGAATAAAAGATTTTTGCGTCTGTTTATGCACATTACATCATATTTACAATGATGAGACAGAATATCATGACCACCTGCGTGATAGTGTGTTACTTCATCTTTGGATTGCAGTACAACAGCGATTCTGCGTGGCAGGGATTCTACAATGTATTAGTAGGTTCATGAAGGTACGTGGCACCAGATACCTAATCACAGGTCACACGGTCCCGTAAATTAATGGCTAGTGCTTAGTGGACGCGGAGCATGCGTGTGTTCTACAGATCAGCCGAATTTTGTGACCAAGGCATCAACGTAAACCCCTTATTGTGCTCCTTAAACCACATTAGTACGATTCTGGCCTTGTGACGTGTTCAGCTGGCTTAGAAGCGCTCATCGCTGTCTGGTAAGACGTCAGGCATGGATGAATGCCGGTAGTCCACAGTAACATTGACATAGCCCACAGCTATCACGGTGCCTATGTTTACTACCACAGGCCCTTGGAACCCCTAATGAGTGTCCCCCATAGCATAATAATGCCTTCATCAGCCTGTGTACACGGCCATTGCATTTTTCGAGCAGCTAGCCGCCTGCATGAAGGCGTAATGAGACACGACCGTCGATCTGGTGTAAAAGAAACGTACTTCCAGCGACCAGGCGACACGCTGCCACTTATCCGCGCTCCCATCTAAATGATCTCAATGTTGTTGCAAAATGGGAACGTGTGGGAATTCAGTTGGCATTTTGGGCAAAATACGACCTTTGACATGTGGTTTGACTACATGCAGGGACGACTTCATACTGCACGCCGTCTCCTACCCCTCCCCTCCCCTTCCAATCTCCTCTCCCTTTCCTCTCCCCTCCTTACTCCAACGCTACGCCTTTTTTAAAAAAAAAAAAAAAAAGAAATCGGCCAGTGAGAGAGCTTTTAAGCCACCACATACGCATATTTTGCTCCCCCAATCATAGTTTTCAACCCCTTCTTAAATCACCCTCCTTTCTTGGAAATAGGCCAATCAGAGAGCTTCTAATCTTAGTTATCAACAACCCTTAATTCCTTAAACGAAAAGCGTTTCACACCTTTTACTCTATGCACTGCCCGTTGTGTTTAAGTTTTGAGAGTGTACATTTTTGCTCTCAACCCTGTAATAATATTAAGATCCCCTGACAATTCACCTTTCATTAGTCACACTTTCCTTTTATTGGAGCAAGGGAAGTTATAATTTTACTATCAGTGTAAATGTTACTATCAGTGATGATACATAATGCATGTTTGTGTAACGCATTTTAACAATTTCTGTCGCAGATTTCTTCAAGATGTACCTCTGATGGAAATCCACAAGAAGCATCTTAGACATATCTAAAGTATCCATTGGTACCTATTGGTTTATAAAATAACAACAAAACTCTCCTTAAATACGACCTTGGACTTGAAATACAATCATTCAATCAGAACATTTGCTCCATAGCTACCTTCCCAGATTGTTACTAGCTTCATTCACTCTTTCTGCATAGTTTTGCCAAAAATACTGTTATTCATAAGTTTGGAAAAATCTATTCGAAATCTTTTTTTGCATTCGTATAGGTAAGAAATGGGACTGCCATGATTTCAAGGTAACCCGGCCATCCAGCTCCAACTACTTTTCAAGTTCATTGTCCAGATACGACATGCAGATCATCGTACGAGGTGTGTGAGAAGAGTGCTGAGACTCACAGCAAAAAACGGTTCAAATGGCTCTGAGCACTATGGGACTTAACATCTGAGGTCATCAGTCCCCTAGAACTTAGAACTACTTAAGGGGAGCCGGAGGTGGTCAAATCCAAAAAATTACGATTTTTTTTTACCGAAAATTAATTGGAACATTCCTCTTTAATGTAAACTTTCAATTATTGTTCTACTCACCCTGGAAGTGGAGTTATTACCATTTTCCCCCACGCCTGCAGAGGAAATGGGCGGGCGCTGAACGCATCTAACACCCTCTCGTGACTTCCTGGCGAACTGCTTGGGACTTTCTCGGCCTGTTACGCATACAGCGAGTGTGCAAGGGTTGGCTACATTGTTTTCTGTGACAAATGAAGCGCTAAGAGCGCGGAACATCGTCTCTTTGCTGTTTACCGTTTCGAATTAGTTCAGTGTTGCGCCTGTTGTTGGTAGTATTGCACTTCTTGTGTAATGCGTTGTTCTTTTTACATTGCCACGTTTTAGTAACCGTGTATATAAGAAGAGGAAGAACGTAGCGAAAAGAAAATTAACGCTAATACCAAGTTGCGATACTACAATTACTGAAACAGTGCGTTCTTCTGCTAAGCAACACATGGCCGGCCATAGCCCTGTGACATCTTCTAGCAAGAAGCTGACTGGTGGAAGTGACAGATTTCGTGAATATGTTAGTGACAGTGATGATATTTTTCATGACTTAGCACAGCCAGAATTGTTACACAAATGTCTACACGGAAAGATGCAGAATCCTAATGAGAGCGTAAGCAATTTGATTTGGAAAGTGATTCCTAAAAGGGTGTTTATAAGCATAAAAACACTGCACTTTGGCGTTTATGATGCAGTAGCAACCAACAACCAAGGGAACAGTGTGAAGTGTGAAGTTCTGAAGGCATTAGCATTTACAGCTGGGGTGAACACTGTACGAGCACTAAGAAATATTGATAGAGAAAGGATAAGAAGAGCAGAAAGAAGAGAAAGGCATATGAAGTATGATGGAACAACAGGCCAGAAAAGAAGGCAGTAGAGGAAGCTTTTGGAGGATGAAGAAGAAGACCCTGATACTCCATCCTATAGTGCAGGAATGTATTGAGAAACTTTGATAGTCACTTCCCGTAAATTAGAATTTTTCGAATATAAGGAACATTTTCTCAAAATCCACTCAAGCTAGAGAGATGAAATTTTTATACAGCACTCCTAGTGGTCAAACGTACATTGTAACACATCCATTTGGCAATATGTTCAGTAGTTTCATTTCAGTTTAATTATAAAGCAATTATTTGTAAAAAAATTTGGGTCATTAATAAAAAAAATAATTGGAAGGAAACTAGAAAAGATACTCCAAAATCCCTCTGTCGTAACTGCAATACTAAAACACTCTATGTGTAAAAAAAATTCAAATTTTCCTATTTGGTAGTTTATTCATAAATGTTCCTCAAACTAAGTGATTTTAACATGGGCAGCATAGGCACCTCCGGCTCCCCTTAAACCTAACTATCCTAAGGACATCACACACATCAATGCCCGAGGCAGGATTCGAACCTGCGACCATAGCGGTGGTGTGAGGCCAGACTGAAGCGCCTAGAACCGATCGGCCACAACGGGCGGCCGACTCACAGTACTACGAGCGATCTGACAACGCTTTGCTGTTCTACCTGTGTAGGCCGGTGTGTTCATAACTTCCAGATGCTCAGACCGAGTTTCAGCTCCGTACAGCCATCACGTGATTTCTGAGAGCGCATCAGCGGAGTTGTGTTTTTCTTGCATGTTATGAAAATGCAACAGCGGAATTTAGAGCAGCTTCAGCAATCAAGTTTCGTCTTTAACTTCCGCGAATGTGACCGATGAAAAGTTGAAACAGGCCTACAGGCAACATTCCTTATCAGGAGCATCAAGATTTTCGCTGGCACAGAACATTTTTGGCAGACCGAGAACACACTGAAGATGAATCTCGCTCAGGGAGACCTTCAACTTCAAAATCCGACGAAAACGTCGAACGTGTGCGTGCTCTTGTGGGATCAGACCGACGTTTGACAATAAGGATGATGGATGACCAGTTAAACACTTTCACTGTACATCAAATTTTGACGGAACCTTTTCACCAGCGAAAGGTTTGTGCCTAATTGCTACTGAAGAACGTCACAACTGAGCAGAAGGGCAATCGAAACAACGTATGCGTTGATCTTCTTGAGAAGAATTCCAGTAACCACGTCGTGTGATCACAGGTGATGAATTCTGGACTTTTGAAGGAGATGGATCATATTAGTGTTTAACGTCCCGTGGACAACAAAGTCATTAGAGACGTAGAGCAATCTCGGATCAGAGAAGGATGGGGAATGAAATCAACCGTTCCCTTTCAAAGGAAGCATCCTGGCATTTGTCCGAAGCGATTTAGTTAAATTACAGAAAACCTAGTCTGATGCCCGAACGCGAGTTTCAACCGTCGTCCTCCCGAATGCGAGTACAGTCTGCTAACCATTGCGCCACTTCTCTCGGTCTGGATGTGTGTGAGACAAAGCGGCAAAGTGAGGAATGACACAGTGAGAATCTCCTCGACCGAAAAAATCTCGAATGAGCAAATCAAAGATGAGAAGAATGATGATTTGCTTTTTCGTCATTGGGGGCCTAGTGCGTAAAGAATTTCGTCCTCCAGGATAAGCTGTCAACCAAGTGTTTTACAAAGGTGTCCTTGAAAGGTTCAGGAAAGGGGTGAATCAAGTGAGGTCAGACATTACAGAAATTGGATGCTGCATCATGATAATGCCCCATGTCAACCTGTCACTTACATCAAGGAATTTTCGACCTCAGAAGCCACTGTCATTGTTCCACAGCCCCCCTCTTCACCAGACTTGAGTCCTTGTGACATTTTTCTTTTCCAGAAATTGAAAAATATCTTAAAAGGACGTCATTCTGGGACTTTGGAGAACTTTCAAAAGAATGTAGGCAACATGTTAAAAGCCGTACCAGTCGAAGCCTTTCAGCGATGCTAATAAGACTGCAAACGACTCCACTGGTGTACGGCTGTCAAAGGGAACTACTTTGAAGGGTTCATTATTATTGTTTGAAAAAAGTAAAAACTTTGGCAGATAAAAAATCAGTCTCATTACTACTTCACACCTCATAAACACGAGACTTTTTTAGGATCTTTATCAGAGTGATGAGTATTTAAACAAATATAACTGATCAGACTCCTTATTAATTTATGCACATACTGAACCGTTGCGCTAGCGATAGCTCGCATCTCACCTCCTGGAACACAATCTTTGGCGTAAAGGTGGCGTGCCACTTTTGTTGCGAGTGCCGTTGATGCCTTTTGCCAGGGAGGGGCAGTCAGGGAGAGGCAGTCATGGAAGTAGCACGGAAAGTGAAGTCTGCGACGCATCGGGTCAGCTGTTCGTTCTACCGCCCGGGTGACTTCCAAGTTAGTGTGGCTCAGCATCTTCCGCACACGAGGGATGTGCACCGGAAACGGGAGGGGCACATTATTACTTTGGCCGACCAGGTCTGGAGTCGAGCGGTGGGTCGTCATCATCCACACTTTTCCTGGCCGGTCCAAGTTTTTCCGATGTTTGTCACCGCACAGTGGCTTTGTATCCCCGGTGAGCTACTTTCATTTCGTTGTTTCGGTGCCAAGAGCAAGCGGCATTCGTAAAGGCTGATCTTCATTCCCGCTGTGAGAATGATTATTGTGACTGGTTCGCTTCCCGCGCGTGTTTGTGCCCTGCTGCTTCTATACTGGACTCCGTTCAGCCTTCTGGCCAGGCGATTTGAGAAACATGTCGGTCGTATCAAAACATAATAGCTTTTATTTGTCAGTTGTCATAGGGTTATAACTTGATGGTGTGTTTTGAATTATTGGGGTTTTCTAAATTTCTTTTATGTTCAGTGTCGTTAAATAAGACGGCCAAAACTTTATATATTTCATTGTTGCCCTTATGGACAGTGTTTGAACTCGAAAATCACATGATGACACAATTTTCACTTCTTTCCTTTCTTCCTCTTCTCTTCCCAAAATCTCTTCATCCTTTGGCTGTGCTCCTGTTTCCTTTGCTCTGTCCATAATGTTCCTTTCTTCTTTCTCTCCTTTACAATAAATTTTGCACTCCTAACTTTGTTTCTGAAGTATTTCCTGTCTCCTATCATTTTCCTGTTGATCCCTATCTGCCTTAAGTCTTCGTCTATTTCATGATACCAATTTGTTTTCTTGCTTGAGCTGTTTACTACATCAAAAATTTTCTTTGTAAGTCGGTTGTTGTCCATTCTCTGTATGTGCCCATAGAAAGTTAATCTGCGTTTTCTGATCGCGTCTGTTAGTCTGTCAGTGTGCTGGTACAGCTCTTTGGTAGGTCGCTTCATCCATATGCCATCTCTGTGAATTTGTCCAAATATTTTTCTGAGAATTTTGCGTTCTATTTTTTCTGTGTCTATGATGCCTGATGCTCCAATTGTGGTTGTTTCTGACGCGTACAATGCTTCTGGTAATACAACTGTTTTGTAGTGCCTAAGTTTGGCCTGCCTCGATATGCTTTTCTTATTATAATGTGACCATGTGAGTTTGTATGCCTTCTGGAGTTTCTTCGTTCGTTCCATGTTAGCCGCCTTGTTTGATCCTCCCATTTGTATGTACTCCCCTAAATACTTAAATTTTTCGACTCTTTCTACGGATCCATATACCGTATGCATGGTGTGTACATTGTTGGTCTGTCGTTCCATATATTGTGTCTTCTCGTAAGATACCTGCAGACCTGTTTTGGCAGCTATTTCATGCAAGCATTCCAGTGCTTCCTTTGCCTTCTGTGTATTATTGCTGAGTATGGCTATATCATCTGCAAATGCCAGACATTTTATGATTGTTTTGGTTTCACGTGTTCTTCCCAGCTGTATTCCTTTAACTTGTTCCTCCCACTGCTTGATAATTTTGTCTAACACCATGTTGAACAGGATTGGTGAGAGCCCGTCTCCTTGTCGGACACCTGTGTGTATGTGGAAGGGTTCCGAAATTTCTCCCATGAACTTAATCTTGGAGGTAGTGTCTGTAAGCGTCTGTTGTATAAGTGCCCTGGTTTTTCTGTCGATACCATATTCTTCCAGTACGTCAAAGAGTGTCTGTCTGTCTACGGAATCATATGCTTTTTTAAAGTCCACAAAGGTAACTACAGTGTTTCTTGCCTGTCTGACTTTCAAAAGTGTTCTCAAGTTCCAGATCTGTTCGATGCATGATCTCCCTTTTCTGAAGCCTGCCTGGTATTCCCCAATTTGCAGATCTGCTTGTGGTTCTAGTCTGTTTAATAGCACCTTAGAGAAAATTTTGTATGTAACTGGTACTAGCGAAATGCCTCTGTAATTGTTTGGATCTGACTTATCACCCTTTTTATGTAACGGATGGATCAATGCACATTTCCATTCCTCTGGCACTTTCTCTGTGATCCAAATTTCGGAGATAATCTTATGGATTTTTTTGGTGATGTTTTCATCTTGGAGTTTCCAGATCTCGGCGATAATACCATCTTCTCCGGCAGCTCTGTTATTTTTCATTTGTTTTATGATTTCCTCTATCTCTTCTATTGTGGGTGGATCAGAATCGGCATTAGATGTGGTCTTTTGGAATGTTAATTTTCCTGTAGGTTTTTTGCAATTAAGAAGTTTATCAAAGTAATGTTTGAGAATTTTACAGTTTTCTTTTGTGTTTGTTTCCAGGGATCCATCTGTTCTTCGGAAGCAGAGGCTAGGGGGTTGATAACCCTTAATATTTTCTTTGAAAGTTCTGTAAAAATTTCTTGTATTATTTCCTTTGAAATCTTCATCAATTTCTTTTAGTCTGATATTGTCATATGCTCGTTTTTCCCTTCTGATTTCCTTCGATGCTAGTTTCTGAACTTCGTGAAATTCTTTCCATGTTTCTGAATTTCTGTAGCTACTGAACTTGTCCCATGCTTGCTTTCTTCTCTCAATGGCTTCATCACACTTTGCGTTCCACCACCTATGTTTGCGTTTTCTAGGTGGTTGTCCCCAGCACATAGTCTTCTGAACTGCCTTCGCCAGATCTGTCCATGTGTCTATTGAGTGCCTATTAATTTCTTCAACGATTTAATCCCTGTTTATCTTCAAGTATTCCGGATCAGGTTTGACTATTTTGTTTTGCGCTGTCTGTTTCAGTCTTGGGATTGGCCTAATCTTAACTTGTAGCAAATAGTGATCAGACTCGAAGACTCCTTTACGTGTTCTGACATTTAGAATTTCCCGCGAATGTTTCTTGGATATGGCCACATGATCAATCTGAAATTCTCCCCACACTGTGTTGGGTGCTTTCCATGTTGTAAGTTTTCGTCTTGGTTTTTGAAATTGTGTTGACATGATTTTGAGGTTAAAGTTTTGACAATATTTTATGAGGTGTTCCCCATTTCCGTTCGTGCGAATATGTGCTGAGTATGGGCCTGTTATTTCTCTGAATTTTCTCTCCTTACCAAGCTGCGCATTGAAATCACCCATTACAATTTTCACATGTCTTTCTGGTGCGTTGTTAGTTACTTCCTCCATGTCTTCCCAGAAGTCTTCAATTTCTTGTGTCTTCTTTCTGTTATATATATATATATATATATATATATATATATATATATATATATATATATATATATATATATATATACTTTGTACCTTGTGACCTAAGTCACCGAGTAGCTTTCTTTAGTTATTTTGAGCCCACAGCATTCCGCGCCTCACCAGTGCAAGTCTTGTTTCTTGCATTTTCGTGGGTTATTCTCCAGGTCAAGTTTGTGTTTACGTAGTTGAGGTTTTTCAGCCAACTGTTCGCGTCTTCCTTCCTCCTACGTTTCCTTCCCGTGTGACGGTTAAGTATTTACAGTCTCCGTCTCATGGTGTGATTTGCAGCTGAATCTCGGATGACCGCTGAACCATTTTGCCATCAGCTGTAAGTGGGGGTGGTTCCCTTGGCCAGTTACCTTATTATCTATTTAGCGACTTTTCACAAATGTTTTGTATACGCTGCCAGCGTGTAATCTAACGATTTAAATATTATTCGCTGTGCTTAAAGCTGACTTCTCTCTGTTCATCAGTCTATCATTGTATGTTGTGCCTTGGGGCGTGTTCCCACTGGTTGCTTGGACAAAGAAGGAGTGTGGTGAACAGCGTATCGGGCCTGCCCTAAGTAATTTCGGAGCTGTACGTTTGGACCACATCCCCCGATGCTTGGTGGTTTCATATAAAGCAGCTTTAATTGTTTTTGTTCTTCTGTGGTTCAAATGGCTCTGAGCACTATGGGACTTAACGTCTGAGGTCAAGAACTTAGAACTACTTAAACGTAACTAACCTAAGGACATCAAACACATCCATGCCCGAGGCAGGATGCGAACCTGCGACCGTAGCGGTCGCGCGGTTCCAGACTGTAGCGCTTTGTTCTCCGTTAATGAATTCCTTTGTAGGTGAACCTAAATTATTTGTCGTGTGTTAGTCAAACATATTCTACAGCCGGCCGGGGTGGCCGAGCGGTTCTAGGCGCTACAGTCTGGAGCCGCGCGACCGCTGCGGTCGCAGGTTCGAATTCTGCCTCGGGCATGGATGTGTGTGTTGTCCTTAGGTTAGTTAGGTTTAAGCAGTTCTAAGTTCTAGGGGACTGATGACCTCAGCAGTTAAGTGTCATAGTGCTCAGAGCCATTTGAACCATATTCTACAGATGTTTGTGGCCTACTTACTTGAATACTGTTTTCTTAGAACCTTTGAAGAGATTGTTACGTAACTATAATTGGTGAAATATTATCTTGCTTTGTTATTAAAATTTGCTACCAATATTTCAATAATAGCACAAGATTTGTATATTTTTGGAAAGAGAATTGTTGTAAATTTATATTTTCGTACTTCTTGTCCCAAAGAATGAGTTTTGGAGAGTTGAGAGCAAGTATCTGAATTAACACTTCATCATTTTGTTATTTGATCTCAATGAAATATTTGATAACATTGTTGATCGATTATCAGTAATTGTTCTTAAATAAATTTTGAACGGCTTCGTCTTAATATATAAAGGTCCTACCGGTCTAATTGTTAAAGTTATTTTGCTGAGAAGTGTTAACAAAAAAATCTGATGCGAATTATGTACAACCGTTATTTGGCCCAGTTTCTTCCACTCCCAGGCAACTTTAAACCAGTAGTTCGTAGCACATACATTCAGAAAAAGGAAACAATACTGTCTTTCTGATGGCTTGGCGTAGTTTTAATACTACCCAGCTTAATGTGTAACTTATAATTTAAATCTACATCTGCATCATGTAAATGTAGATCGTCTAATTATTTCACTGGCTGTCTTTCTCCAGTCATTTTGCACCCGTGAGTATGTGGAATGGCATAATATTAGACTACCATATGCAGGAAATGAAAGGCAAAATTAAAAATTCCGGAATGCTCTCGGGTAGAGGAACTGCAGGAAGGGATTGACGTAATTGTTAAGGAGGTTCAACATATAGTTTATAGGGAAAATTTATATGTGGAGTAGGAATTGGGAACATACCTTCTTTGTATTTACCAAATTGCTGGTTGGCCGCTGAAACAACGACATGGCTCTTTTCTTAACTATTGGTACGCCCCAAGGCAGTATTCCCGACAGACGCTAAATATTCGTCCAAATTCTACCTTGGCAGTTTCCAGAAGCCAAACAGCCTGTGTCAATGACCAGTGGTCAGCCAGCTAGTGGAAAATGCTGAGTTTCAGTTTACGGACAGACTATACCATCCCAGCATTTCCTATCCAGTTCTCTTACTTCACTCAGCTATTATTTATAAAGTGGAGTTATTTTCAGTTTATCGAAAAGTTATTTGCAGGTTTTAAGTGAGCTACTATGTAAGAAAGCTCAACAAACGGATCTCTCTGTCCCAAGTGTAAAATGCTGTCATTATTTATTCGACAATGGCGTTTTTGTTATCACCACTATAGCTGGCTGAAATATTTATCACAGTATGAGGCGTATCACATGAATCAACCCAGCCTCTGCTCCCCTGAAACCTGAAGAGACCCAGAGGTTTAAACTGCATCCTTCTACAATAGAAGTAGATCGTATAGGTGCTTCTGGCGAAGATAATGGGTACGATACTCATTGAAACGTTGCGACAAGACGACGCCACCACTCGGCTGATAACCCGAGAAGAATTCATCAACTTCATGTGTTTCAACATAAGTGAAGCAATGCTTTGTAACAAATTACAATTCTAAACTTTAATATGATCAGTCACTTCCATCAGACATATTCACACGCGTCGTGGAATATACACCGTGGCTCCACTGAACGCAGCCCACTCTACAAGTGCCAGAAATTCCTGAATGAAAAACATTTATACAACCTACCGTTATTAATGGCGAGTAAAGTGCGGTAACTTTCTGGTCACTCATTAATTCACTACCAAGTGATTATATCACGGCTACGGACTTTTAAAACACGCTGTCAATGACATACAGCACCAATGACAACATCTCACTCACACGTTAAACACTTCCCAGCCATTGCTTACAGGAACGTATTCTGCCTGAAAACTCACTTAATATTTTGTAAGAATGAACAGCCCCAGATGTGACCGCGCACTGAGCCGCCAGTGATTAGTAAGGCGCGCTGTTCTGGGTCGGTATTGCTTTGTAAGGCACCCTGTAGTTGCTTCTTCTGACATAGCGGGGTACATTCCCGAATCACCTGCTCGTACTATGAAGGAAGGAAGTGAATGAACACAATCAAGCGACCTACCTTCCCTCGCACTTCTACCGAAGTATTTCCCCCCTCGATCTTGTTATGCCCCGGGACACAATTTATGCCTTACTACGGCTCTACTGCACTTGGGCGCGGCACACACATTTAAATTTTTTTTATCTCACTTCCTTTAAAGACAAACATTAATTTATACCGTTAAAATAGTATCCTTGATTTTTCTATCCCCAGAACGCGGCAACTATTAGCCCTAGAGAACAAACTGAACAGAACCTTTTCGTAGGAAATTTAATGTATTTTAATTTTGTACTGGGAAACACTTTCGCTAGAAACGGCGATTTTCGATTTACGTGAGAAAAACATTAAAAAGTGACCTTTACAGACTCCCACACTCCAACGTTCATACTCCATAAGTCAAGATTTTTAGTGTGTTGTTGATGACACTCCATACTAGCACTGTGCAAAAATTCGCTACTACGCGATTGTTTACCCAATTTTTCTTCGTTGACTGTACTACAAACGGTCAGGGAGATTATAACAAAGTATGGTTTTTTTTATCGATAAGATGCGGCCGCACACTGCCATTCTAAAACAGGACACATTGCGTTTTTCCCAGTGAGAGGTGTTGGGTCATCTGTCTTACTGTCTACATCTATCACCTTATAATTGTTAAGCGTCTGACCTCTTAAAAAAGGGCCCTGAAATGTCAGCGTATGATGTTTCCACTTCGTTCCGCGTACTTAATTTTGGCCCTCACTACGTGTACCCAATAATTTGGCAAGGAGTCAATTCCGAAGCATGTTAACCAAAAGGATAAGAGAACGATAGAACTAATAATCGAAATGGTTCGATTGTTTGACTGTTATTTATATTTCAGGGAAATGCTAACAAAATAATGAAGGATTACTTCGTCAGTCCCAAAGCGCAGAACGTGTCTTTCCCACCAAAAATTGCATCAACAAGGCGAAAGCTGCTGGTTCAAAATTCTCGAAGCCAACTTACCTTCTGTAATCGGAAAACAAATTGTTAATGTAATAGAAACCCTTGGTGGACCGTAATGAAAAATAATTATCATCAAACTAATGAGTGAACCGAAGGCATAAAATTGTGTCTCTTTTTATTCCTATCAAAGGCATGAGTGCAAAGCCTCATGATTTCTGAATACTATCTCCATTTAATTAAACTGATAAACGGAACGAAATAGGACATTAATTTTTGGTTATTAGTTTCAAAATGTTTTTACACAGCGCAATAAGCTTCACATCACATGAACCACGCAACACACATACTACTAACGTACAAAGAACAATTCTTCTCGATAGTCGTGAATAAAACAAGAGCAAAAACGTCTTTGGTGAATGAAAAACCGGCTTACTAAATTCTGTTACGAACCGTTACAGCACGTAAACAGAGAGGAAGCTGCCAGCATTAACTTTAATCACGAGTACAGCCCTGTTACTCGTCCTGCTTTAGCAACCATGGGATATTACAACAGCAAATGGCTCGCCAAGTCATGAAACAAAGAAACACGTTACTTTCCATGCTGGAGTCGGCGTTTAGAAAATGCTGTCTATAATTCTTAGTGTTGTGACTTGGCAAGACAGCCAAGCCACTAGGAGGTAGCCGAAAGGCACGCGTTTAAGCTCACGCAGGCTGGCGTGAGGTCTGGAACAGGTAAAGTAATTATACTAGCAAAAAAGGTACGTAGCTTCTGGAATACTTAACTTTAATCCATAATTGGTGAACATCGGTCTGACGGTACATGCATCACAAGATAAATAGCAAATGATAATGGCGCCTTGCTAGGTGGTAGCAAATGACGTAGTTGAAGGCTATGCTAACTATCGTCTCGGCAAATGAGAGCGTAATTTGTCAGTGAACCATCGCTAGCAAAGTCGGCTGTACAACTGGGGCGAGTGCTAGGAAGTCTCTCTAGACCTGCCGTGTGGCGGCGCTCGGTCTGCAATCACTTGATAGTGGCGACACGCGGGTCCGACGTATACTACCGGACCGCGGCAGATTTAAAGGCTACCACCTAGCAAGTGTGGTGTCTGGCGGTGACACCACACTTAGTGCCACACCAAGAATACAAAAATAAGCCACTTTTAGCTATCGTTCTCCATCTTTCTCAGTAAAATTCAGTACAGCCTTGCTCTAGAACACTTTGTCCTCCTTCAAAACTTGCGAGTCATATGATGTCGCAGCGCCATCAATTCTCATTCGCTGAGGTTGCTCTCACTTCAAACAGCTAAGGCAAGATAGCTCAGAATATCACACGCAGTAGTCAGTATGTGGAAAATCGAAAAGCTGGCGCAGATATGACAGCAAAGATTGCTCGCAACTGTTGTTGTTGTTGTGGTCTTCAGTCCTGAGACTTGTTTGATGCAGCTCTCCATGCTACCCTATCCTGTGCAAGTTTCTTCAACTCCCAGTACCTACTGCAACCTACATCCCTTCTGAATCTGCTTAGTGTATTCATCTGTTGGTCTCCCTCTACGATTTTTACCCTCCACGCTGCCCTCCAATACTAAATTGGTGATCCCTTGATGCCTCAGAACATGTCCTACCAACCGACCCCTTCTTATAGTCAAGTTGTGCCAGCTCCTCATTAGTTATGTGATCTACCCATCTAATTTTCAGCATTCTTCTGTAGCACCACATTTCGAAAGCTTCTATTCTCTTCTTGTCTAAACTATTTATCGTCCATGTTTCACTTCCAAACATGGCTACACTCCATACAAATACTTTCAGAAATAACTTCCTACCACTTAAATCTATAATCGATGTTAACAAATTTCTCTTCTTCAGAAACGCTTTCCTTGCCATTGCCAGTCTACATTTTGTATCCTCTCTGCTTCGACCATCATCAGTTATTTTGATCCCCAAATGGCAAAACTCATTTAGTACTTTAAGCGTCTCATTTCCTAATCTAATTCCTCTCAGCATCACCCGACTTTATTCGACTACATTCCATTATCCTCGTTTTGCTTTTGTTGATGTTCATCTTATATCCTCCTTTCAAGACACTGTCCATTCCGTTCAACTGCTCTTCCAAGTAATTTGCTGTCTCTGACACAATTACAATGTCATCGGCGAACCTCAAAGTTTTTATTTCTTCTCCATGGATTTTAATACCTACTCCGAACTTTTCTTTTATTTCCTTTACTGCTTTCTCCATATACAGATTGAATAGCATCGGGGAGGCTACAACCCTGTCTCACTCCCTTCCCAACCACTGCTTCCCTTTCATGCCCCTCGACTCTTATAACTGCCATCTGCTTTCTGTACAAATTGTAAGTAGCCTTTCGCTCCCTGTATTTTACCCCTGCCACCTTCAGAATTTGAAAGGGAGTATTCCAGTCAACATTGTCAAAAGCTTTCTCTGAATCTACAAATGCTAGCAACGTAGGTTTGCCTTTTCTTAATCTTTCGTCTAAGATAAGTCGTAGGGTCAGTATTTCCTCACGTGTTCCAACATTTCTACGAAATCCAAACTGATCTTCCCCGAGGTCAGCTTCTACCAGTTTTTCCATTCGTTTGTAAAGAATTCGCGTTAGTATTTTGCAGCTATGACTTATTAAACTGATAGTTCGGTAATTTTCACATCTGTCAACACCTGCTTTCTTTGGGATTGGAATTATTATATTCTTCTTGAAGTCTGAAAGAATTTCGCCTGTCTCATACATCTTGCTCACCAGATGGTAGAGTTTTGTCAGGACTGGCTCTCCCAAGGCTATCAGTAGCTCTAATGGAACGTTGTCTTCTCCCGGGGCCTTGTTTCGACTTAAGTCTTTCAGTGCTCTGTCGAACTCTTCACGTAGTATCGTATTTCCCATTTCATCTTCATCTACATCCTCTTCCGTTTCCATAATATTGTCCTCAAGAATAACGCCCCTGTATAGATCCTCTATATACTCCTTCGACCTATCTGCTTTCCCTTCTTTGCTTAGAACTGGGTTTCCATCTGAGCTCTTGATATTAATGCAAGTGGTTCTCTTTTTTCCAAAGGTCTCTTTAATTTTCCTGTAGGCAGTATCTATCTTACCCCTAGTGAGATTCTCCCCTTTTTGCAGTTTCTTCAGTTTTAATCTACAGTTCATAACCAATAGATTTTGGTCAGAGTCCACATCTGCCCCTGGAAACGTCTTACAATTTAAAACCTGGTTCCTAAATCTCTGTCTTACCGCCTTTATGTAATCTATCTGAAACTTTCTAGTATCTCCATAGTTCTTCCATGTATACAACCTTCTTTCATGATTCTTGAACCAAGTGTTGGCTATGATTAAGTTACGCTCTGTGCAAAATTCTACCAGGCGGCTTCGTCTTCCATTTCTTAGCCCCAATTCATATTCACCTACTACGTTTCCCTCTCTTCCTTTTCCTACTGTCGAATTCCAGTCACCCATGACTATTAAATTTTCGTCTCCCTTCACTACCTGAATAATTTCATCAATTTCTGCATCCTCTGCAGAGCTAGTTGGCATGTAAACTTGTACTACTGTAGTAGGCGTGGGCTTCGTGTCTATCTTGGCCACAATAATGCGTTCACTATGCTGTTTGTAGTAGCTTACCCGCACTCCTATTTTCGTATTCATTATTAAAGCTACTCCTGCATTACCCCTATTTGATTTTGTATTTATAACCCTGTATTCACCTGACCAAAAGTCCTGTTCCTCCTGCCACCGAGCTTTACTAATTCCCATTGTATCTAACTTTAACCTATCCATTTCCCTTTTTAAATTTTCTAATCTACCTGCCCGGTTAAGGGATCTGACATTCTACGCTCCGATCCGTAGAACGCCAGTTTTCTTTCTCCTGATAACGACGTCCTCTTGAGTAGTCCCCGCCCGGAGATCCGAATGGGGGACCATTTTACCTCCGGAATATTTTACCCAAGAGGAGGCCAGCTCGCAACTAGCAGACATATAAAATACAGTACAATATGTGGAATTTGACAATGCAAAACAGACAAATTTTAAGCTGAACTAAAGTAAGATAACAGCAGACCAGGGTGTTAATCGTTCAGTGAATTCGAAAGTAAAATTCTACCGAACATCTCGTCGAAAAGTCCTAAGAAATCATCTATCCAGTTGGTCATACGACCACTGAAATGGAGGATGACACAGAGAAATCTGAAATACTGAAACTCATCCATCAAAAGAATGAAGATCGTTTTACAGTTTTTTCCAGTCATTGTACGGCCGCCGAAACGATACACGCTGAGATAAGCAATTGTATAATAGCAAATCAGCTAAAACTGCTCAACAGAGAAAGGCAAACTAACCTGGTTGAACATTTGTGCTACTTTATACAGTTAATCGAAAACACTTGCTCACCTACAGAGGCAGTTTGTAGCGGATCGTTAGAACAATGACTGGTCCCAGGCGTTGGAATAAACAAGCTGCAAGTCAATCCTGTTTTCATGGATTGGTGGGTTTACATCCGGAACTACTTGCCTATGTGACTAACATCAATCTGTTGTACAATTATGGCAAAAAATTGAGACTTTTTGGATACCTAGGAATTCATCTGTTGGAACCAAAAGGAATTCCTCAGAAAGGGGTCACAGTAAATACTAACCTTATTAAAAATGTTGTAACATCAGTTTAAATGAGCACGACTCCAGGCGTGTCTCAGTCTTTCATTGTGACTGATGTTTGCACTACTACCATAGGTTTTCAGATGCTAGAAGTTCTATAACTTCCGTAAGGAGGATGAAGACTAACGACGGGACACCTATTCCACAGCATCACTCACCACTTGTTTGCAAGTTAAACGCTTGTAATACTCCAACACAGTAGCCACTAATATATAAATATTTCTTTCCTTTTTCACATGTGTAATAATGTTTATTCGTCATTATCACTGATCAAGTCTAACGTTGTATCAGGATTGTGAAATAATGATGAGTATGTGTTCTTTGTAACTAAAATATTTAATGAAAAACGAAAACTGTTTTTTAAAACGATATGCTAGCTACCCTTAGTAATATGTACGAATCACTACATAGTCTAAGTGCTGGCACACAGCAATATCTTTTGCGTTACGGAAAACAATTTTTGGTGACGATGAGTAGCAGCAGCCCTTCAAAAGAAGTAGCGGATCACAGAAGGAAGTGTAGCGATCACTTGGCCCAGGAACTTTAGCTGCAGAAAGCGAGCTACGAAATAGTGGAACATGATCGCCGCCGATCTACTACTGCGCGTCTACAGCAGTACAAATTGTAAGACAAAAGCAACAGACTTTTATGTGTGTAAAAGGCATGTCATTGTTTTGCACAATGTGAACAATATCAAGTCCTATTGGCCTGCATTCCATAAATGATGATTTTGCCATTTAATTCAATCAATAAATGTTGCCAGAATGAAAATTTAAAATATTTCTGAATTTGAAAGTTCGGCTTGTTTCTAGGTAATGATACTCGTCAAACCAAATTTGAATAACTGCAATAGATGGAATTTTGAAGTTAGTATTTGTAAGAACTACGGGAGATATAAACTGCCATTTTCTGTAGTTTCTTTTTTACTTACCCATCTTGATTAATTTTGTTTACTTACTGTGACTCTTTGTATCGATATGTGCATTGTCGTATTCGAGCATTGCTACAGCGTTTTATTGATTATTTTAAGATATTAATATTTCAATGAAAGAATGTTGTTAATGATTTTTGTGTAGTTGAAAAGTTATGGCCGTTAAAATTCGTGGGAATAAGAGTTACGGTGAGATCACGGTGTGTTATTCTAACCGTCTTGTGCACTGCAGTTCTTCATTCTTTTATTGTTCTAGTAGCCATTCAGTAATTGTAAATTTCACTATTCTAAGTTTTGATTTAACTAACGATTTTGATCCCCACGCACAAAATTTGCTTTTGCAAGAGTGGTAACTGAGGTCCGCCGAACATATATAACTAAGTATTATGTGAATGTAATTCTATTCATAAATAATCGGTTCAAAGACACATTCTACGCTTTAGCACTGAAGACTGAGACCCTTCATTATTTTATTAGTATTGCCCTGAAATACAAATAATATTCAACCAATCGAACGATTGCGGCGATTAGTTGTATGTTTCAATATCCTTTTGGTTAACATACTTGATAATTGACACACTGCCGAGTTGGTATAAGAAGCCAGGAGAAAATTAGTGACGCAGAACCAAATGGGAAAATCACATGTTGACATATCAGGGCCTCCTTTAAGGGGTACTTCTTTGAGAGGTCAAACACGTGACAATTGTAAGGTGACAGGTGTAGACTGTAAGGCAGATGACGCAGCACCCCCCACTGTAAAAAACGGAGTGTGCCGTTTTTTACAATGGCAGTGTCCAGCCGTTTGTTATAGAGAAGAAAAATCGTATGTTGTTATAATCTGCCTCACCGATTGAAGTTCAGTCAACGAAAGAAAATTAGGAAAAAAATCGTGTATTAGCAAATTGAACCTATAATATTGTACACGTCTTGCCTACTAGGTGTAGTGTTAATTATGATTATGGAATCCAAGATTAGATTCAGTGACGAAACATTTGGTCAGTTAACGATAGTAAGTGATTCCAGATCTGAAAGAATATTCGTTGCGTCAAATACGTGCGTCTGTTTCGAATTATACCGGAAGGGCAATCAGATTCTGTAATAATACAGGGTGTTTCAAAACGGACATACCGGTTTTAAGGCGTTGTAGCATTTATTACGTTCAACTTACAATTGTAAGTAATACATCAAATGAAAGAGCAATTCAGTTTTGTTTGTATACCTGTGCGCAATGGGAAGAGTACGGAATGACAAAGAGTGACTGAAAATCATGTTAAACTAGTTCGAGTCTTTTACGCTTAGCCCCAAGAAATATCCCCGAGGAAAGTTTATGGGCTTTTCCTTATCGGTGATCCAACTGTAACCGATGTTTCTCATCTTTATGTGCTACAGCTATGGCCCGTGCCTCAATGGGAAGAAGCTGAACAACACATCTTTATTTGGGAGCAGTGTGGTGCGGCGCCACACTGGCATAACTGAGTACGCGACTGGTTAAACGACGTTGTATCCGACCGGTGGATTGGGCGCATGGGGCCTGTTGACACAGCGTTTTATACATGACCTCCACGTTCACGCACGATCTGACGCGATCATGTGTATGTGCCTCGGATACCAGCTGATGTACTGTATCTGACTTTAGAAACAGTGTCATTGCAACAGTGACTCCTGACACATTGATCAAGGTTTCGAAACAACTCGTCTATCGACTCGATGTGTGATCGGTGTTCACACCGAATAATTGTAAGAAAAACCGTTTGTATTTCTCTTTCATTTGGTGTATTGTTTATAATTGTCAGGTGAATTTCATAGGTGCTACAAAGCCTTAAAACTCGTATACAGTAGCACCCCTCTTATCCGTCACCTTCGGGACCGGGATCATGGTCGGAACGAAAAATAGGTCGGATTATCCGAAAAATCTAATATGTATTGCAAAAAATAAAAAAGACATTTAGCACAAAAAAATTAAACGATTTAAGAACTGAAAGATATCTACAGTAACATAAAAAGATGTTTTTTACACAGTGTTAAACAATATATTAACTAAAAAAGTCTACACACACTATAACATGTATTGGTTTTAAAAGGAAAAACGACATACAAATTACAGTACTGTACTGTACTTAATCACGTATAAACGATATATACCGTAAACTAAAAAATGTTTATAGCACTGTATATAAAAGAGAATTTTTTAACAAAGAAATAAACTACTGTATGTATAAACTAAGAAATGATTATACTGTATGCATTGTTTTTACAGTAAAAACGGAAACAAATTACTTGGAAAAAAAGTCAGTGATACATTTTTGTTTGGCAGATGTTATTCTAGATTTAGCTGCAGTGTCCTTCCATTTTTTTATCCACAAAACGTCCATTGGAGTTGAGGTTGGATTCTACTCGACGTATTGAAAGGCGATGTCAAAAGCGTTCTTTGTATCGTTGTGTGAAATCCGGGTGGAGGGTTCGTCTTCGCCGTCCCAGTTCTAAAAATGGTTCAAATGGCTCTGACAAGGGAACATCCCCATCGCACCCCCCTCAGATTTAGTTATAAGTTGGCACAGTGGATAGGCCTTGAAAAACTGAACACAGATCAATCGAGAAAACCGGAAGAAGTTGTGTGGAACTATGAAAAAAAAGCAAAATATACAATCTGAGTAGTCCATGTGCAATAGAAGCAATACAAGGACAATACCAGATCGGGAGTGCCGTGATCCCGTGGTTAGCGTGAACAACTGCGGAACGAGAAGTCCTAGGTTCAAGTCTTCCCTTGAGTGAAAATTTTACTTTCTTTATTTTCGCATAGTTATGATCTGTCCGTTCGTTCATTGACGTCTCTGTTCACTGTAATAAGTTTAGTGTCTGTGTTTTGCGACCGCAGCGCAAAACTGCGATTAGTAGACGAAAGGACGTGCTTCTCCAATGGGAACCGAAAACATTTGATCGCAAGGTCGTAGGTCAACCGATTCCTCCACAGGAAAACACGTCTGATATATTCTATACGACACTGGTGACGGCATGTGCGTCACATGACAGGAATATGTTGTCGACCCATCTAACTTGTACACTTGGCAAATGGGTAAAAAGATTCTTCTACCTTGCCCGATTTAGGTTTTCTTGTCGATGTGATAATCATTCCCAAAAAAATGATAGTATCGGACGGACGGACGGACAGATAATAATTGTCTGAAAATAAAAAATTAAAACATTCCACTCGAAGGAAGACTTGAACCAAGGAGCTTCCGTTCCGCAGCTGCTCACGCTAACCACGGGACCACGGCGCTCTTGAGCTCAGATTATCCTTGATGTTGCCAATCTTCTCATGGACTACTCGGTTTGTATATTTTGCTTATTTTTTTCATAGTTCCATACAACTTCTTCCTGTTTTCTCGATTGATCTGTGTTCAGTTTTTCAAGGCCTATCCACTGTGCCAACTTATAACTAAATCCGAAGGGGGTGCGATGGGGAGGTTCCCTTGTGAGCACTATGGGACTTAACATCTGAGGTCATCAGTCCCCTAGAACTTAGAACTACTTAAACCTAACTAACCTAAGGACATCACACAACACCCAGCCATCACGAGGCAGAGAAAATCCCTGACCCCGCCGGGAATCGAACCCGGGAAGCCGGGCGTGGGAAGCGAGAACGCTACCGCACGACCACGAGCTGCGAACGTCCCAGTTCTCATTCACAGTTTCCTGGCTATCAGAGGCAACAATCTGGTCGTCATTGAGCTCTTCAGAAGTATCACAGTCTTTGTCACATTCGTTGATCCACTCTTCAACTTCATTGGCAGTGACGTTCGGCTCCAGAGTTACCTTCTGCGTTGCTACAAGGAATGACTGCTATTCTGTCTTTTATAAGTTTCGTTCCTACCACGGATTCATTTGAAGCTGCGAGCGTTTTTGTTGGCAACATTTTGAAGTTCAGCCCTGTCTCGTCGATGTTATACACTTGGCAGGGTAGCAGTTCATTTTCTTCTACAATTTCTTGAAGCTTAACAGAAAACTCCTTAGCATCTGCGGCATCGGCAGATAGTTTTTCACCGGAAATAGAAACAAATCGGACAACATGCTGAGTTTTCCAGTGATCAATCCAGCCTTCACTGGCAGCAAATTTACTTTCGGCTTCCAGTTTTTTTGTGCAAAACTATTGCTTTTTCCTAGAGAATTGGCCCGGATATTGGAGTTCCTTTCCTTCTTACTTGACAAAATCACATCCACAATGCGTTATCAAGCACTTCAAGTTTAGGCTTTTTGAATGTTTTCACCATCAATCGTAACTGTATATTCAATGTCTTTCCGATTCTTCCTCCAATCCTTAATTGTCGTAACACCTACATTCAGTTCCTTTGCAATTTTTTGGAACGATTCTGCTTCGTCCAGTCTTTGTAGCACTGCTAATTTTTCATTTAGTGATAGAGTTGTGTTTACGTTTGAATCCAGACATGCTGAAAAACAGGCAACTGTACACACAATGAATCTACAGTAATAAGTACTGTATAGAAGACGAATTAAAGCAAACAACGACGTTTTTTAATCCCAACAGAGGTTAAAACTGCACAATGACGTACAGTATAACAATATGCACAGTGATAGACACCACAACAATGGCCCGACAGGCGTCCAGTCAGTGACAAGTCGGCACAGGCTCGCGAGACTGAGCATGGTCGGACTAACCCGAGTGACGGACCATCCAAGGTCGGATTAGAGGGGTTCTACTGTATTCATTTTGAAACACCCTGTATATTTGGGCTTTACTCATTCAGCAAAGAGGCCATCTTTAATAAGGACAAATATATGTGGAAATCATTAGCACTACTACACAAAATGTAATTTGCAGAGTCCATACAAGCATTAAGAACACGCTCTTTCATTTAGTTTAAATGAATGTCGAAATTCTGCTTTCGCAGCAAGTTTTTAACTCCAGGTATTTCTCACGCCTCATTACCTTGATGGGAATATACCTCTCCAGAGCGCGTTGTACTGCTACCCATGTTTTATCACGACTGACTTTTTAATTATTTCACACTAATTCGATAAAATTTACGAGAGGCAGAAAAGTGACGAATGCAGGAAGGCTATCTCTTTCCCTGCAAGTCGCCCCGATGGTCTGCTGCGACCACGCGGATCTCCAGACAGTGGCCTATTGTGGTCGCCGACACGACACGGCACTAGGGACGGTTCCTGCCTTGCCGGCACCCCTCACCCCCTGTCTGGGGACTATTATTTGCAATCGCATATTAATCACATTGGCAGCGCTACAGAGGAGGGGGCGCAATATCGTATCTGGCCGCGCCATACAAATTCCGCCTGCAACCTGTCAGCGGAGACCTTCTGATTAATGGCCGCACACCGCCGCCGCCGAGTGTGACGATTTTACGTCGCCGCCGTGTCAGCCGAAGAAGGGGGACTTCCTTTCCTGGAGCCGGCTTTGCTTGTCACGTATTGGACTGAGAGAGACACGTGATGCGGCTGTCAGGCTAACTGACGAGACACGAGACCCTTTCACATTCCGTCTGCGCTGCGGGACATGAGCTCACATTTGGTGTACATGAAACGAGATAACGTCTCGACTCAAGCTTGAAGGAATTATTCCCGTTATCGGGATCACTGTAAGGGTGGCCGATGGCATTCACATTTATTATAGGCATTGGTTCCACCAGTGATCTGCAAAACACGAATTATTCCTGTCTTGTTTTGTTGCCCAAACATGTTTCAGCACGATTTGTAAGTGGTACGGCAAATTAAATAGCGGCATTGGTTAAGAAGCGGAAGTGACTGGGGGTTGTGTGAAAGTATACGTTTCTTAGCAGAATAAAAATTTCCGAGCGGTCTAAGGCGCTGCAGTCATGGACAGTGCGGCTGGTCCCGGCGGAGGTTCGAGTCCTCCCTCGGGCATGGGTGTGTGTGTTTGTCCTTAGGATAGTTTAGGTTAAGTAGTGTGTTAGCTTGGGGACTGATAACCTTAGCAGTTAAGTCCCATAACATTTCACATACATTTGAACATTTTTTGAGAATAGCAATTTATTGACGTCAGCACAGAAAAGCATTTCCAAACGAGGAAATTACGGTAATCATTACACCTCAACAGAAAGTTTGTCAAATGGTTTAGCAATGAATAGAGAAAAACCTGTAGTGCGAGAAAAACTTACGTCAATGATTCAAAGAGCAACTATTATAAAAGCGTCCTTAATAGATGCATAATGAATAAAAATATTATTGCAAGTGATAGGGCAGTGCCTATCATACATATAACTGTAAATAAAAGCTTACTTAATTAACTCACCATAAACAGTGCACAAACTTATGAGTGAAAGTCGGTGTATATGATAGTATAGCTATACGCCCGAGTTTTGCAACGGAGATTAATGAAGGGCATTTGCATACCGTCGCTTTTTAGGGTTCCATAGCTCAGTCGGTCAAAATACAACCCTTACTGGATCAAAAAAATGGTTCAAATGACTCTGAGCACTATGGGACGTAACTTCTGAGGTCATCAGTCCCCTAGAACTTAGAACTACTTAAACCTAACTAACCTAAGGACATCACACACATCCATGCCCGAGGCAGGATTCGAACCTGCAACTGTAGCGGTCGCGCGGTTCCATCTGTAGCGCCTAGAACCGCTCGGCCACCCCGGCCGGCTCCTTACGGGATCATTTCTCAATAAATTCTCTTTTTCTAGTCAAGAGGTAAATACAAATGAAACATGCCAAAAGAAGCAGTTTCTTTACGTTTTTGATAGAAAAAGCGAAGTCGGTAAATTCGTATATCGTGGCCAAGTAAATTCAATGTTAGTTTGTTCTCGTAAAGATAAGACTGCAGCAATAAATTCGGTCGTTGATGTAAAACACCGAAAATTGACAAAAAAGACTAACAATGCCATTTATAGGTTCTTTGGTGCAATACGAAACTAAAGGGCTATCCATTGGTTCTTTGGTGTAATACACCGTCACTAAGGTAAACATCCTAACTACTTATCTGACCAGTCTCCTAACTCTTAAAACTTCCAATTGCGTTATCCTTTTCTCCCGTGATTCTATTTTGATGAAATAAATCCTGTGGGTCGCACCAAATTACGCTTAAGTTACCTGTGAAAGTCACATGAATACTCGTCTAGTAGTTTCAGAGATCAGCTTGTTCAAACAGACAAACAGCACATGCGACAATTTTACAGTTTTATTAATAGTGCAAAAGAAGAAGAAGATGTACCAATAATTAAAAGATTTCTTAATGAACCCACAATGAACACAGCAAAATTTACTGAGAGCAAAGCCAAAATTAATGATAACAAAAAAAAAACAGCAGAATTAAATTAGACTTTAAAACCAAGACCACACATAATAATCGAGTTCTTTGTTGACATTATGAACTAATAACTTGAAGTAACAACAGAGGTATCACTATTAGATTAATTTACCTAAAACAAATTTATCTTTCACGTGACAGTGACCAGCTGCATAACATACAAAAAATCTGCTGCACCCAATACTGCTGCAAAACCGACACGAAATAATGTAAGCCAAGAGACTCATAACCAGGTGTAAGAACGTGGTCAACATTGTACAGAATCCTTGCCCATGGATACTACGTAGCACTGGTGCCTGTTCTATTTCCTATGTTCTATATTTCCTATGTACAACCAACTCTCATTGGCTCTTGGGGAACCCTTTATCCAACACACCGCTTAAGACACCATTACGGAGAGCAGCGCGCTTCGTTACAGAATCATTTAGTAATCGCGAAAGCGTTACGGAGATGATAGATAAACTCCAGTGGAAGACTCTGCAGGAGACACACTCAGTAGCTCGGTACGGGCTTTTGTTGAAGTTTCGAGAACATACCTTCACAGAAGAGTCAAGCAGTATATTTCTCCCTCTTACGTATATCTCGCGAAGAGACCATGAGGATAAAATCAGAGAGATTAGAGCCCACACAGAGGCATACCGACAATCCTTCTTTCCACGAACAATACGAGACTGGAATAGGAGGGAGAACCGATAGAGGTACTCAAGGTACCCTCCGCCGCACACCGTCAGGTGACTTGCGGAGTATGGATGTAGATGTAGATTACTATCCATGCTCTCTGAGAACAAACTTGCCGGGCATGAAGGCAACATCAACCAGCCCATCCTCCTTGTACTCGGTTTCTATCTCGTATTGTCAGCCAGCAAACGCTACTCCCCTCAAGAGGATAGCGCCCCAAGTCCTGGCTCTTCCACTGCTGCCCGTCATGCTGAATGCAAGATAGACCTCTTGTGAACCAATACCATGCTGCACGGCACATCTTCCATGCATTCGGTGCCGCTGTTCTTGTGTTGTGTCAGTCTTCCGCCGCCCACACTCATGGCTCCAAGCTCCTACTGTTCACCACTAGATCCCAGAAACAGGTCACTCGGGAACCAAAACACCGGACAGCGTGCCGAAAATAGTTCGAAGTCGCTCTCGATTTATTGTCGGCCTACAGTTGCCCATCATCTTCCCCAGCGCTATCTCCAAGTTCTGGCTGGTCACCTGGCACACACAAATTCAGATGACACTCCCTCTATGAGTTCGACACCACCCTCGGTGTGTTGTCAATCTGCAGCCGCCCATCGTCTTCCCCACTGCTGTTCCACGTTCTGGCTGGTCTGCTGGCACACACAAAATTCATGAACCAACATCTCGAGTACCAAGACCGCACCAGATGACACGTCCTCCATGCATTTAACGCCATTCTTGGTGTGTTGTCAGCCAGCAGCCGGCTATCTTTTCTCTGGTGTTGACTCCAAGTTCCAGCAGGTCTGTTGGCGCATGCAAAACTCAGGAACCAACTATGCAGTAACCGAGACAGCACCAGTTGGCTCGCCCGCAGTGCATTCGATTCCACTCTCAGAGTGTATCCAGCATCCAGCCTCCCTAGTGCTGGCTCCTAGTTCTGGCTGGTTCACTGCCACAAACGAGACTCTTCGAGAGTTGCCCTGCTCGCCTGCTCTTCGACAGCACTGGCGCTGACCGCGGCTGCCTCGTTGCGCCGCGCGCAGCAGCGACCTGATGACTCTAGTCTTGGCGCCACCTGCCGAGCTGGGTGAGACTCGAACTGTGCCTAGAAATCACAGCACACAAGTATTCGCGTAATGTTATCGCACCGTAAATTACAGTGGATACTGTTTTTATTTCAATAATTTCTGTGACTGTCCTTAAGAACATCATCCTGTGTCGGCCGACTAGTTACAAACGAGTTAATGAAGGGTCTTCTACAACGCAACTAACTTTCAGTCTGATAAACCATGTCTTAAAAGCACTGGACAACCACAGAAATATCTCAGGTTTATTCTTGGACCAAACAAAAGCTTTTGATGTGATTGATCATTCTATACTCCTGAGGAAGCTTGACTGGTATGGTGTAAGAGGTGTGCCAAATCAGTGGATTAAATCATATTTGGAATACCGCTCTCAGGTAACTGAAATTAAGTACGTGGAAGGAAATGAACTCCAGATACACCTTTCAGAACCATGTGGACTAAGTCATGGTGTTCCACTGGGCTCCATTTTAGATCCTTTTCTTTTTTTGGTCTACATTAATCATTTCCCATCACACACTAGGGATTCTGAACCACTACGGTTTGCAGATGACACCAGTCTATTGATTGAAGGGAATAAAGAAGAAAATCTTACTGCATCTACAAAATATATTACAAAAGCAGTGTTTGGATAGTTTACCAGAAACCGGCTAATAGTTAAAAACGGTAATCATGAATTTCCACACTGATCAAAATAAAAATCCGGCACAACCTGTAATATGCATAGATAACCAAAACGTTAGTGCTCCCAATGAAACCACATTTCTTGGGATTCATATCCAGGAAAATCTTAAATGGAGCACTCATATCACATCCCTAAATTCAAAACTAGCAAAAATGAGCTCTGGAGTAAGAATTCTCTGCAACAATACTAGTGCAGAAACAGTTAGGGCTGTATACTTTGCTCGTGTACATTCAATACTGAAGTACGGTATCATTTTCTGGGGAAATGTACACCAGGCCATAACAGTTTTCAGGAAACAAATGGCAATTATAAGAATAATGAAACAAGTGAGCTGCAGAAAACCAGGCAAACCTTTCTATAAAGACCTACAGAGCCTACCCCTTCCCTGCATTTACATACTGGAAGTAGTCATGCATGTTTAAAAAATCATACTGAGAAAAGAAAACCTTTTTCCTCAAAACAAAAGTGTCCATGATTACAGTACCAGGTCACACAGTGACATACATGTTAATCATTGTAACACCACATTATGCCAAAAAGGTGTACATCATGCAGGAACAAAACATTACAACAGATTACCAAGACATATAAAATCTATCCTGAACTACAAAGCTTTAAAAAGTCTGTCACAGCCTACCTTCTGAAAAACTGCTACTATTCAATCTCACAGTGTCTTATGCAAGAAAAAATGTAATTTGTGTAATTGTAGGAAATAAGTTATAAATATACAGTATTTCAAACATTTGTAATTATTAACTGTAAAATAGAGGTAATGCAGGAGTAGGTTTAATAATCAATAAAAAAATAGGCGCGAGGGTAAGCTACTACAAAAAGCATAGTGAACGCATTATTGTGGCCAAGATAGACACGAAGCCCACACCTACTACAGTAGTACAAGTTTATATGCCAACTAGCTCTACAGATGATGAAGAAATTGATGAAATGTATGATAAGATAAAAGAAATTATTCAGATAGTGAAGGGAGATGAAAATTTAATAGTCATGGGTGACTGGAATTCGAGTGTAGGAAAAGGGAGAGCAGGAAACATAGTAGGTGAATGTAGATTGGGGCTAAGAAATGAAAGAGGAAGCCGTCTGGCAGAATTTTGCACAGAGCATAACTTAATCATAGTAGTACAAGTTTATATGCCAACTAGCTCTACAGATGATGAAGAAATTGATGAAATGTATGATGAGATAAAAGAAATTATTCAGATAGTGAAGGGAGACGAAAATTTAATAGTCATGGGTGACTGGAATTCGAGTGTAGGAAAAGGGAGAGCAGGAAACATAGTAGGTGAATATAGATTGGGGCTAAGAAATGAAAGAGGAAGCCGTCTGGTAGAATTTTGCACAGAGCATAACTTAATCATAGCTAACACGTGGTTCAAGAATCATAAAAGAAGGTTGTGTACATGGAAGAATCCCGGTGATACTAAAAGGTATGAGATAGATTATATAATGGTAAGACAGAGATTTAGGAACCAGGTTTTAAATTGTAGGACATTTCCAGGGGCAGATGTGGACTCTGACCACAATCTATTGATTATGAACTGCAGATTAAAATTGAAGAAACTGCAAAAAGGTGGAAATTTAAGGAGATGGGACTTGGATAAACTGACTAAACCAGAGGTTGTACAGAGTTTCAGGGAGAGCATAAGCGAACAATTGACAGCAGTGGGGGAAAAAAGTAAAGTAGAAGAAGAATGGGTAGCTCTGAGGGATGTAGTAGTGAACGCAGCAGAGGATCAAGTAGGTAAAAACACGAGGGCTAGTAGAAATCCTTGGGTAACAGAAGAAATATTGATTTTAATTGATGAAAGGAGAAAATATAAAAATGCAGTAAATGAAGCAGGCAAAATCGAATACAAACGTCTCAAAAATGAGATCGACAGGAAGTGCAAAATGGCTAAGCAGGGATGGCTAGAGGACAAATGTAAGGATGTAGAGGCTTATCTCACTAGGGGTAAGATAGATACTACCTGCAGGAAAATTAAAGAGACCTTTGGAGAAAAGAGAACCACTATTATGAATATCAAGAGCTCAGATGGAATCCCAGTTCTAACCAAAGAAGGGAAAGCAGAAAGATGGAAGGAGTATATAGAGGGTCAATACAAGGGCGATGTACTTGAGGACAATATTATAGAAATGGAAGAGAATGTAGATGAAGATGAAATGGGAGATACGATACTGCGTGAAGAGTTTGACAGAGCACTGAAAGACCTGAGGCGAAACAAGGCCCCAGGAGTAGACAACATTCATTTAGAACTACTGACGGCCTTGGGAGAGCCAGTCCTGACAAAACTCTACCATCTGGTGAGCAAGATGTATGAGACAGGCGAAGTACCCTCAGACTTCAAGAAGAATATAATAATTCCAATCCCAAAGAAAGCAGGTGTTGACAGATCTGAAAATTACCGAACTATCAGTTTAATAAGTCACAGCTGCAAAATACTAACACAAATTCTTTACAGACGAATGGAAAAACTGGTAGAAATCGACATCGGGGAAGATCAGTTTGGATTCCGTAGAAATATTGGAACACGTGAGGCAATACTGACCGTACGATTTATCTTAGAAGAAAGATTAAGGAAAGGCAAACCTACGTTTCTAGCATTTGTAGACTTAGAGAAAGCTTTTGACAATGTTGATTGGAATACTCTCTTTCAAATTCTAAAAGTGGCAGGGGTAAAATACAGGGAGCGAAAAACTATTTACAATTTGTACAGAAACCAGATGTCAGTTATAAGAGTTGAGGGACATGAATGGGAAGCAGTAGTTGGGAAGGGAGTGAGACAGAGTTGTAGCCTCTCCCCAATGTTTTTCAATCTGTATATTGAGCAAGCAGTAAAGGAAACAGTAGAAAAATTTGGAGTTGGTATTAAAATCCATGGAGAAGAAATAAAAACTTTGAGGTTCGCCGATGACATTGTAATTCTGTCAGAGACAGCAAAGGACCTGGAAGAGCAGTTGAATGGAATGGACAGTGTCTTGAAAGGAGGATATAAGATGAGCATCAACAAACGCAAAACGAGGATAATGGAATGTAGTCGAATTAAATCGGGTGATGCTGAGGGAATTAGATTAGGAAATGAGACACTTAAAGTAGTAAAGGAGTTTTGCTATTTGTGGAGCAAAATAACTGATGATGGTCGAAGTAGAGAAGATATAAAATGTGACTGGCAATTGCACGGAAAGGGTTTCTGAAGAAGAGAAATTTGTTAACATCGAGTATAGATTTAAGTTTCAGGAAGTCGTTTCTGATAGTATTTGTATGGAGTGTAGCCATGTATGGAAGTGAAACATGGACGATAAATAGTTTGGACAGGAAGAGAATAGAAGCTTTCGAAATGTGGTGCTACAGAAGAATGCTGAAGATTAGATGGGTAGATCACATAACTAATGAGGAGGTATTGAATAGAATTGGGGAGAAGAGGAATTTGTGGCACAACTTGACGAGAAGAAGGGACCGGTTGGTAGGACATGTTATGAGGCATCAAGGGATCACAAATTTAGCATTGGAGGGCAGCGTGGAGGGTAAAAATCGTAGAGGGCGACCAAGAGATGAATACACTAAGCTGATTCAGAAGGATGTAGATTGCAATAGGTACTGGGCGATGTAGAAACTTGAACAGGATAGGGTAGCATGGAGAGCTGCATCAAACCAGTCTCATGAGTGAAGACCACAACAACAACAACAGATCCAATTTGTCATAAAAATTAAAATAACGTATGTTTGACGTTTGAAAAACCAATAGCTAAAAAGATTTTCTGTCCAATATCCTGTGTACAATATACATACTGAAAAAGAGATTTATATGGACAAATAAATAAATAAATAAACTTGTAACTAAGATAAGAAACAAAATCTAAAGGAACACCATAATTAATTATAATTTTCACAGGCACCTATAATCATGGAACACAGACTTATTTGAGCAAGTATAAACTAATGTAAGAAGAGTCTGTGTTTTGCAAAAATTGACGGAATGCAGACTTCGAGACTATTGTTACCCGTCTGCTTTCGGAGCATTAAAAAATCTGAGTGTAGTACCCACTTGAAATGGCGAAGTATTGTCTGTTCGAAACATAACAAAAGATAAAGTTTCGAGGCAAGGGATATTGGTCGCCTGTGCGCGACAACAGCCAGACTTGGAGGACGGTTACATAAAATGTCAGAAGGTCATAAACGCGTGGCCGACAAACTGACCAGAGGCGCCACGGTAGAGACGATAACACAATATGCTGTAGAAACAAGAGTGATGTACCTACAAGCAAAGAGCGAGGATAAGAAACGAATAAAAGGAAGGGGCACCTACGTCATGAAGAGCCTATAGCAGGCCCAAGATGTGGTTTAACGACAGACACGTCCCTCCCTCCATTAGCCTTCGAAGCACTGTGCTCAATTAGAGCCAATGTGATGGTGGCGGCCCTTCAACAACAAGCTACGTCACGCACTGACGGGGGCGACGGGGAGAACTGAATAAAACTCGGAAGCAGGGCACTCCGAGAGTCAGATTAGGAAGTTAGTAATTCTATCAGCAGAGGCAGCTGAAGAAAGTAGGCAGGCACGGCTAAGCAGAGTTATCTGCATTACTTGCAGCACAGTTGATGCAATCGTAGTCGTTTAGCTAGGGACTTCTGCGGGTCATGTCGTGCGTGCGGACACAATTAGTACTGACAGTTGCATTTTAAGTACTTAATCACCGCCCCAGTGTGAAGACTTGACTCGTTCGTGGGTACAGTTCCTGTAGAGCAAGTACAATCAGCAGTTGATGCCGATTTCTGAATAAAGTCAGAAGTTGTAAAACACTCATAGTGTTTGTCATTTCAGTAATTACTTTTTTTAATAAGAGAATTTTAACAACATAGTCGGGTCAAGACGCCCCATCACTTGAACCAGCCGACTATTTTCCTTCTTTCCTAACCATGTCGCCCAAACCTAAGCAACACTCACGTTTGGGAAGCGACAGGACTCTACCCTATTAAGGTAGGTCGGTGAAAAGGAAAGTAGGAAGATGTAGGTTCATGACACTGTTGACTTAACGCTGCTGGACACAGACACTTCCGCAGATAGGATAAGGATGGGCTTGAAAATTATTTCAAACATTTTCTTGGGGCAATGTGATATAAATATTCCTCATAGATGTTGGAAATCATATGGATACATGAAACCAATATTGAATCTAGATAGTAAACTTATTTAAGGGGAGACGGAAGGCAAGTGGGCTTCAAAAATTCGATTATTAGATTTTAGCATATTTTAAATGCCTGGTCTTTCCTGTGTGAAACAGTTTTTGGTTTATATAAATACGACAATTTTTTCGTGCAATCTGACATTTAAATGCCACACCTTCTTTTCGCGCCATGCAGAGATAATGTACAGCATTTAATTAAATTAAATGAAATTAAATCCATATTTAGAGACCTTTGTAAAAATACCTTGTTGAAGAAATGTCTTCATGGGAAAACCCAAAATTGAAATGAATGTGTGAATTCTGCCAGTCATTTAAAACCGGTTACTGAAAACTGTATTTGTTCAGCCTAAAACCCTCAAATTTGGTGTTTATGATACTGGTTTATGCTTCAGTGATGGTGTAATTAGAAAACAAGATGTTTTGGAATTATTGAGCATCAAATCTAGTGGAAATACTGCAAAATCCTTGGTGCAAATAGATAAAGAGAGAATCCGCAAAGCAGATATCGCTAATTTAAAATGCACAAAAGAACCCAGACAGAAAAGAAGAGGGACCAAGAGAAGAAAAGATCAGTATGATTCGGATGATGCTCAGTATGATGCAGGAAAATGTTAGTGCTAAGTAATTCTCATCAATAACTATCCTAGAATTGCAATATTAAACTTTAAATGAATTTTTGTCCAAACTACATTTTTTTTTACTTTCAGGTACCATTATTTCACAAACTAATGGTGTTAGAAACATGAAATTTGGTCAATTTGTACTGCAGAAGGTAATAATTTATTAAAAGTAAATTGAGAACCACCAAACAATCAGAAACTGTTTTATAATAATTAATGTACAAAAAAGTTAAATTTTACTAGCGAAAGAACAAAATTTTTATCTTCAAAACCATAAGAGGTATTGTGTTCATTTTACTTGTAAATTGAGGCATATACGTTACATACATGCAGTAAACATTTCATTGTTTTATCACTTATGGTTATTTTGAAAAGTGTACCTATTCAAAGGGTGAAATAGCATTGGCAGAATAGGGATAAAAATGGCCTTCCTTCTCCCCTTAAACATATTACACTGTTTTAGCAATTTCACCAATAACTATTATCAGAAGACATAAAAAAAGGAAAATTGCCAAGCCACAGAATAACATAAAATACACGAGAGAATATACGTACAGTATAAGGGTGATTATAATTAAAATTTAACTTTCAAAACACTATAAATAACACCACAGATCAGAATAACGTCAAATTGCAACGGAATATTATCGGAGAAGGGGGAAAATGTATGGCAGAAAAAAAACAATAGTGTGAAAGTTGATAATTGTATGTGTCAGAATACGTAAATGAAAAAACCTGTCATGAAGTTGGTATAAACATGCCGGGTACACGGCTTTTCCTCCTTTCGCGTCTGCGACGTTCACCATGACTGTCTCAAAGCAGGATCGCGCTGTGCTTGTAAAGCTGTATTACAAGAATGATGACTGTGTCCACGTCACTCTGCGGGAGTTCCGGACACTGAAGGTTTTGAAAAAAGGCGTTGGTCCGATGACTGCCGTGCGTCTGATTCGCAAATTCGAAAAGACGGGCTCTTTTGGTGTGCAGCCCGGTAGAGGGAGGAAACGAATTGATTCGACGTCAGTGGAAGCAGCGGCCACTGCAATGCAGGAGGAGATGAGCGGTGGTGTGCAAACGTGTAGTACACGGAGAATTGCCCAAACATTGGACATACCCGTAAGCACGGTGCGTAAAATCTTACAAAGCATCCTTCTTTCCTATCCACTCATAATTACCCTTATACACGAGTTGCTTGCTGTTGACCTGCCAGCAAGAGAGACCTTTGCTTTAGAATTTCTTGCTCGCATGGAAGAGGACAATGATGGGCCGTGGAAGATTTTGTGAACAGACGAAGCCCACTTCCATCTGACAGGATATGTCAATACACAGAATTGTCGAATATGGGCAACGTAAAATCCACACTCAAATCAACCAGTACCACTTCATCCTGAAAAGGTCACTGTGTGGTGAGGGTTACATCATTTATAATAGGGCCATATTTTTTCGAAGAGATAGGCGCTTCCGGTCCTGTTATATCCGATCAGTGGTAAGCTTTAAGAGTGTCTTTTGCGCAACCACGTCATTCCAGCTCTCCAACAGCGTGGATGTGTAGATGGGATCATTTTTATGCAAGATGGCGCTCCTCCGCATATTTAAAATCCAGTTAAGCAACTGCTGAAGCGCCATTTCGAAAATACTAGAATTATCAGTCGCCATTTCCCTACAGCCTGGCCGTTCCGATCACCTAATCTTAATCCGTGTGATTCCTGGCTGTGGGGCTATCTTAAATATGATCAGTGTTCCGATTGCAAACTTAGCTGTATTGGAGGCACGCATTGCGCAACACTTTCTGAACGTGACCCCGGAAATACTTCGATCAGTTGTGAAACATGCTGTTCCTCGATTTCAACTTGTTGCAGGAAACGGTAGACGGCATATTGAAAATGTTTTGCTCCTGTACATACTGTAGATACAGTTATCACGCCAGTAATACCACGAGTAAGAGCAAAGTAGCAAACATGTATAAGGAAATCTCTATAAGAAAATATCTTATGGGTACAATGGGTAACGGACAAAGTGGCAACTAACTGAATCGCGGGAAAAAGCCTAATGGTACACCCTGACTAAGAAATAGCTCACATCCTGAGGCATCAAAGAATAGTTAAATTTGTAATGCAAAGCAGTGTGGTGGGCAAGACGGTAAAAATTATGTAGGGAGAACGAAGCTCGAATACAGGCAGGAGATTCAAGTTGATGTGGATTGCAGTAGCTATTGAGAAACGAAAAGGCTTACGCAGGATAAACTAGCTCAGAGAACTGCAGCCATCCAGTCTTCGGCCTGAAGTTGGCACCAGTGACGAGTACAAACATAAAACTTACCTCTAGACAGCGCTATTTTCCAATGTGTAATATCCTCGTTCCAACTACTTATAACGTACGAAGTAGCATAGGAAATACCGTTCACTGAAATTGAAAGCTATGTGAGTAAAGTGACAAGCAAATGTTCAGTAAACTTGCAAAATGTCCGTATATAACATTGAAGATGACAGTAACTGTAATTACGTACATTTTCATCATTTCAGTTAAACAATAATCACTACTAGCAGTGTTACGTGAATACGTTTACACTCCCATGTCGTCGTAAATTTTCTGTAGCAATTTCGTCGATTAATACGACGAATCTGATATTAACATACCATTTGAAAAGGAGCGGCTGTTGCAACACTGTCCCACCATAGTTACTTAAAAGAGCATCACGTGTGTGCAATAGATTTTTACCTACTGTTTTTAGTAGTACATAGCATTGAGTAAACATTATCAGCGTGTTAAAAATGTTGTATATTCACATTTATTATCAATATTGACATTTCTTATTGTAATCTCGTCCAGGGCTCGCTGTGACCTCGCACTGAAGTCAATATAGTGTCGAGCATGGAAGATTCGCCCATTTCTTGACCTCAGCTACAGCAGTCAGCCTCATAGTATAGGACCAACGAGTTTCAGATAAACCTGTAGAGTTGTTAATGTTGAACATCGTACCTCACGTCAACAATTTGTTAATTACTGCATCAAATGATGCTTTGATAGTCCATGACAGTTGTAAATTATACAATACTCCTGTGAGAAAAAAGTGTTGCAAAGTTAAGTAAATCATTTATTCATTTATATACTAAACTGAACAAATATTTCATGTGTTTTAGTTTGATGAGTCTTTTACCAGAACAATCAAAGAATCGACAGATGTATCTGGAAGAAACTAGTTGCACCAAGTAAAAACACCTTTGTCTTCGTACCACTGCAACCTGCATCCACTTGCACCTGTTTACTGTTCCCAAGTCTTAGTCTCTCCAACCAGACTGAAGACTCATCTAGCATAATCGAACCATTTCAAAAGACATTTTTTTGCTTTGCAATGTCAAGTGAACGTTGGCAACTGGTTTGTTACTAGACTGGAATTACGTAACAAAAATCATTCTTGATATGTTCTCTCTTCAATCTAGGTATAGTAAACGTGGTGTCATAGTTAATAGCACTATAGAAAATTTACAAATATACATACGTCCTTATTTCAAAATTTGTAGGTATTTTGGAAACTGTTAGCTTGCTTTATTTGTAGGAGGGTTGACTGAAAAGTAATGCCTCCACCTTCGTAACTCTTCAACAGTTGGCAACATTGGTATGCGGTAGGTAGTGGCTTGTTTCGTAGCCTCTTCTCTACAACTCCAGTTGGCGGGAAGCCTTAGCACTGAACGGTTGTGTTGTTACAGTGTAAAGTATGGAACCCTGCGCAGACGGTCGGTCAATGCGATTTAAGCAACGTGCAGTCATTGAATTCTTGACAGCCGAAGGCGCCACCCCATAGGAGATTCATCAGAGAATGAAAGCAGTTTATGGTAATTGTGTTGATGTGAGTACTGCGCGTCGTTGGGCGAGCAAGTTTAAAGATGTTGAGGCGGGAACATCTGGCTTGTGTGACAAACAAAGAGTTGGACGTCGTGTGACAGCAACCACCGAGTTTAACAAGCAAAATGTTGACAGATTGATTCAGGACGATCGCCGTATCACCAAGAGAGAAACTGCAAGCACAATTGGCATTTCACAAGAAGGTGTGGGCTAACAAGGGTCGGATAGGAAAAGGGAAATGTTTTCTTGCAGCATAACAATGCCAAATCACACACTTCACGTGCCACCACAGGAGAACTTCAGAGACTGAATCTCACCACCGTACGGCATCCTCCATACAGTCCAGATTTAGCATCGTCTGATTTCCATCTGTTCCTGGTAATGAAAGACGATCTGCAGGGACATCATTATGCTTCTGATGAAGACGTTGAGAGAAGTGTGAGACTGTGGTCGCGGGAACAGTGTCGACTTCTTCCCTGACGGCTTCAGAAAACTTGTTCATCGTTGGGAGAAATGTATCCAATTGGCTGGTGATTATGTGGAAAATTGAATATTGACAATTAAAGATCACATTCTGTGGATTATTTCTGCGTTATATTTATTAATATATATTCCCATCCAAAACCAATTAACGAAGGTGGAGGCATTACTTTTCATTCAATCCTCGTATTAAAACTTAGCGAACTGAAAACTGAAAATAATGATGTTGATTTATCCGTCCCTATTTGACTGCAAAACTACCATGTCATTATAAGTAGTAGAAGGAACGAAGTATTTATTATGTCTGGAATGGAGGACCTGACAAGATGGGCGAAGCAAGAGAGGTCTCAAACGTAATTGGTACCAGCAAAAGAAATTTCCTTCCATGGAAAAATTCTTACGTCATCAAATGTTGAAGTGGAATCGTAGAAAAAGATCCTCACATTTTACTTCTGGACTACAGAGCTGAATGAAAATGGCATGTGGCTCATGGGAAAGGCACGGAATGAGAAATTTAAGGAATTTCAAATGTGATGATATTTAAACATCTAAAAATGTTAAATGGGCAGGTGATGTATAAAACGAAGATATACTAACAAGTACAGGACAGGAAAGATATACGTGAAAGAATATACAGGAAAATAGGGCCCGCAGGACGATTTCCAGATGTAAATGACATAACGCTGGAAAGAGAAATAGAGGAGAAACTTTATATCAGTGGACAAAAATTGAGAAATGTGAAAGAAGTTTATTAGTGTGATGGCTGTTGTACGAATATAGAGATCAGATTACGAAGATGTAGAGCGTGGTGTCAAGCCAGCAGAAAGAACGTAGTTTATTTGCATCAATTTATTGTAAAGTATTGTTGATTATTGAGTTCCTATATTATCGACTTAAACATCTCGTAACACTGTACAACACGTTTTAACAGTGTGTACACTTGCATTGTTCGTAGGTCGTTTCGTTCATCGTTACTTCTCTGAAAAAAGTTTGAAGTATACTGTTCAATATGTGTCAGCAGTTATGGTTTACTTGAAAAAAAAATCGAATAAATAATTTTTTTTCAGTAATTGCACTTCACACTGCTTTTTTCACAAAATGCAGAGACTGCTGATGAGGATCTTCTGAATTCGAATGATCGTTCTGTGTGATCACGTACTTTGATAAATGCAGTCACGCTTCATCAAGAAAAACGACTATTTCAGGATCAGCCTCTCGATCATGCACAGACTGACTTAGGGAACACTATCTGAATTGGTCAGTTGTTTCACTACCGTTACATTGCAAGGTTTCAGTTTCAGTTTGTGAGCATTTCCGTCATTAGACGCTGCTGTCAACTCAAACTGAAATCAGGATCAGGTCACCTTCCACTCACAAGGTTGTTGCACTCAGCGACTGTTATATTGACTTGTAAATAATAGATTTCAGCTATCAGTCCTCCTTTTTATATTTTATTGGCAGATCTAGATTTCAGCTAGAAACTAGCCAATCTCAATGCAATATCATTTTTGATCAATGCATGTGACGCCTGTTGGTCGGGCTCCAATGAACTGTGGATGAGGCCCGACCAACAGGCGTCTGAGAAGCACCGAGGCAAGGCGCGTGACAGTCCGGGTCTCGCCCCGCACACAGCCCGCACACGCTACACATGCAACGTTTGGCACACCGTGGCCTGCCCTGACGTAAACTGTGTTCTAGAGTAGACTCTCTACAAGACTGTGGATTTCGTACTAGCCATTTCGAGATTTCGTTTCCGAACTCGTGTGGTTTGCTCAGAGCTCGCAGGTGGCGCCTGCAGTTTGGTTAGGGGCTGCTACTGACATAAATAGATGGGCTTGCGGTTATGTAGTTGTTTCCGCTGTGGGTGTTGGAAATTAATGTTGTAAGGCCCAATTATAAGAAATTTCTTGACATAAGTTTTACCTCGGTGCTTTCTGCATAAAAGTGATTTAATGTTCTGAACCACAGTGGCAGAATGTGAGTGTGGCATAAATATTTTACGTATTGTATGTTAAGGAATATCTTGTCCCCCACGCAGATCCTCTATGACCTGATTCCTTTCCCCAATCTGCTCCTATTCCTCAAACATATCCGCATACTCTACACCTCCCGCCGCCTTGATCCCCCTCTCCTCTCATCTCCAACCCCTGCCCTCTGCTGCGCCTTCACTTTTGAGTCCCCCCTACCCTCCTTCTCTACATGCTTCATCTCCTTTCCCAAGGTGGCTTCCGTCAAAACTTCCCCTCCCGGATGATGCCCTCTCTCCCTCCATTTATCACTCCTATCAACTCTGATCCTCACCTCCCCTCCTTTCCTCTGTCCTTTCCCTGGTCTCCCTCTCCCCCCCCCTTCCATCCTGTTTTCCCGCCTACCCTCTCTCTCCTCTCTTCTCCCTCCCCCCCCACCTGAATCCTTTTGCAGCCCCCTCCTGTGCCTTATCCCACTCCCTCTCTCTGCCCAGCTGCCCAGCACTCCCCCCCTCTTATGAGTCCTTGTCCTCTGTCGGCTCCATCCCCCCCTCCCCCACTTCATTTTTCCTGTCCTTCCCCCCTTTTCTTTCCCATCATCTGTACAGGTTCCCCCCGTCTGCCCTCGGCTGTGGTGTGTCATATTTGTGCCAACTTTTTAGTGCAGTGTTCAAGTGAGTGTTCAGTGTTGCGCATCTTTCCATAGTATTGTGAACAGAAATCATGCTGTTGCTGGGTGTGATTTTTATATCGCTTGTGAACAGAAATCAGACTGTCGCCATGTTTTTTATCTGTCTGTTATTTTAACTGTCTGCTTCCTGTGTATTTTATTAGCATCACCAATCCTTTGGCAGAAGTGAAGCTGTGAGTACCGGGCGTGAGTCGTGCTTCGGTAGCTCAGATGGTAGAGTACTTGCCCGCGAAAGGCAAAGGTCCAGAGTTTGAGTCTCGGTCGGGCACACAGTTTTAATCTGCCAGGAAGTTTCCTTTGGTTTATGTTTTAAGTTCCACAATTTCCCTCCATTTTGCCATTTAAGTCACCGATTTTATTGCCTGCTTTTATTATTTATTATCTTTATTTTTTTAAAACAAATTCTGTAGGCTGAAGAGCGGTGTACTAAGCTGCTGCCAGCCCGCTCCCTTCAGGGAGAATCAAAACTCAATAAAGGAAAATAAAGGGGGGGGGGGGGTTGCCTTTTGGGTTTTATAATGTAAGTGGGGATCCCATGATAGCAATTTAATGGGGTATAGTTTTAAGTTATTTTATTGGCATGCTTACTAAATGTTCAGCCTGGATGTGAGTGAATTTTATTTTAAGGCATGTACAGGGTGAATTTTTTTTTATCTCAAGACGAGAAAATATCTCAAAAACTGTGCAACGCATTAAACAACGGAAAAATAAGTGATAAATATTTTTATAAATGCTATCTGGAGACGCCAATGTTAACCTCCTGCCCCTGCGTCACTGCCTGGCGGAGGGCAGCTTTGAAATCTTAAATAGGAACAGCCCATTTTTACTGTAGAATCGGATTCCTCGGAAAAACAACATAAATTTTGTATTTAGCACTTTTCTCGTTCGATGAAAGATGGTGCTGTAATCGACAAATGACACATCTGAGTTCCAAAACGATAATATCTCGAGAAATATTCACTGGATCGAAAATATGAAAACAGACGTGTATGGCAAACGACACAGTATTTTGTATTTTTCTGTCTGAAACTGTTGTGAAACATTTGTTCATTCATTATTCAGCTTGATCTCATTGCGTGCACATCGTCCTTCATTTCTCTAATATTTTCCTTCATTACCTGAGTGTGTCAATAATTAGTATATAGGTTATGACAATAGAAGAGAAAATTATGCTCAAAGTTTTCCAAACAAGGTGCGATCACGAGCCTCAATCTGCAGGGTTATTCGACTGTTCTACACCAAGAGAACTATAGAACCATATAAAAGGAACCGTCGAAGAACAGTTAGTGGAGAGATTTATGGAACTGCGATATTAGCTGCAGTGAATAACTACCCCCACATTAGCGGTAGGCAATTAAGTTGTGAATCGGGAATTAGACTACGGTTTGCCGAATTTTGAAAAGTAGACATTATCACCCGTTTCATATTTCCACAAACGAGTAACATTTTGCCAGTGGTGTCTTCAGCAAATACAAAGAGACCTCAGTTTGTTTGTTTGCTCGAGTATTGCTCCCCGATCAGGCGAGTTCCACCAACCACTCTCGGTACGGTTAATCGACACAACATGCGCTAATGGAATGTGGAAAACTCATATTGGTTACGCCAACTTGAACATTACTGTCAGTGGAATGTGAGTGTTTGGTGTGAAATAATTGGTGACAAACTCATTGGTTCATTCTTTATCAATCGCACCTTACATGGTGGAACATTCTTGGAGGACAGTCTTCCAGTAATGCTTTCTACAAATGAGTTGGTTGCAACATGATGGCTGTCCAGCTCATTATTCTGTAGTGGCACGGGAAGTGTTAGATCGCGCGTACAATCGTCGGTGGATCTGAAGATACGGACCAGTGTCTTGGCCTGCAAGAACGCCAGGTCTTACTTCTCTTGACTTATGTTTGTGGGCTTATTTGAAGAGTGGAGTTTATAATGAAGTGCCAAAATTAGTGCATCGAAGAGGGCGGGGTGGCGACACTTTGGACGCTTACTGTGAAATAATTCTTACAACGAGCACCCTGTTGGTGAGAGACGTGAGGAAACTCATCAGACAAGCAACCCGTTCGTAAGAGGTGAGAGGACACACCTCAGACAAACTTTTTTCACGCAATTTACGAACTCCCAGCATGTTGCAGTAGCTTGGGTCAGGACTTCTGTTTTCCTTCTATTTTTTCGCAATTACTGAATGGAATGTAGTCGAATTAAGCCATTGACGCTATGGGAATTAGATTAGGAAATGAGACACTTAAAGTAGTAAATGAGTTTTGCTATTTGGGGAGCAAAATAAATGATGATGGTCGAAGTAGAGAGGATATAAAATGTACAGTGGCAATGGCAAGGAAAGCGTTTCTGAAGAAGATAAATTTGTTAACATCGAGTATAGATTTAAGTGTCATAAAGTCGTTTCTGAAAATATTTGGAAGTGAAACATAGACGATAAATAGTTTGGACAAGAAGAGGATAGAAGCTTTCCAAATGTGGTGCTACAGAAGAATCTTAAGATTAGATGGGTAGATCACATAACTAATGCGAAGGTATTGAATACAATTGGTGAGAAGAGAAATTCGTGGCACAACTTGACTAGAAGAAGGGATCGGTTGGTAGGACATGTTCCGAGGCATCAAGGAATCACCAATTTAGTATTGGAGGAAAGCGTGGAGGGTAAAAATCGTAGAGGGCGACCAAGAGATGAATACACTAAACAGATTTAGAAGGCTGTTGGTTGCAGTAGGTTCAAATGGTTCAAATGGCTCTGAGCACTATGGGACTCAACTTCTGAGGTAATTAGTCCCCTAGAACTTAGAACTAGTTAAACCTAACTAACCTAAGGACATCACACACATCCATGCCCGAGGCAGGATTCGAACCTGCGACCGTAGCGGTCTCGCGGTTCCAGACTGAAGCGCCTAGAACCGCATGGCCACTTCGGCCGGCCTTGCAGTGGGTACTGGGAGATGAAGAAGCTTGCACAGGATAGAATAGCATGCAGAGCTGCATGAAATCAGTCCCTGGACTGAAGACCGCAACAACAACTGAATACGTCTAGTTTCCTTTGTTTGATGGAATGCCTTTTTCTCGAGGTAATACATGTGGGGGGAAGGGGGGTGGGGATGGGGTCAAAACTGGGATCGCTGGTTAACATTTTTAAAAATACTGAACCAATATTTTTCCTTTTTTTAATCCGATGCACAGTTTTTGAGGTATTTCATCGTCTCAAGATAAAACAATCACCCTGAATAATAATTATTTTAAGGCGTATGGTTTGTAGATTTTTTTAATGTATTCTGGAGAGTTAATTTCGAGTTGGGACTGGGTTATAATAACCGCATCTGGGGCCGAGCTGGAAGGATTTTAATAGCCATAGGTGCTTCTGGCTTGGGCAGTGCTAATATTGTTTGTTTTTCAGCTGCCCAAAGTCATTTTCTCATGTGAACTATAATTGAGAACCCAGTGTGGAACGTAAGTGTTAACGTCTTGTATTCTGTGGATGCAGCCTCTGTCTAAGTAGCTACCAGTGCTACTCATTGTATTATTGTATTTTTGTAAATTATTTTGCTATATTCCATGGCTCATAATCTTTGTTTCTTAACAAAAATGTTACTGTCAAACTGTATCTGTTTAATTAATTAATGTTTTAAGCTGTCATCCTGCACTTTAATAATCCAGACTTAGCTCCGTTATACCCTATGGAACAGTCTCAGGACGTTAATGCTGTGAAAATTTCCTAAGATACTGAAACAGATAATTAGAGTTATACATTTATGAGCTTGTCATCTTAGAGAAAAAGCTACTGTTATGATGAAGTAGTGGTTCTTACGTTGCTCCGTCTTCACGGCTCTGCAAAAATAATGGGAAATGCTATACTCTGGCGCCTTGGATAAAACCAGCATGATGGAAGGAAAGGTCGTATTACAGAATATTCAAAGTACTTGAGCAGTAATTATTAACTGAAAAAAACCATGATATTTTGCTCAACAAACAAAACTCCATTCTTGTATTACGAAGATTTTGTAGCGTACACTGTGTATAATTCACTCAATGAAATGTCTTTTATAAGCCATCGGGCCGCATAATTTGAAGGCTAGCATAAGGAGGCAGAAAGAGAGAGAAAGAGAGACAGTGAGGAAGAGAGAAATTGTACATAATCAGACATCGAAGACGAAAATGGGGAAATTTAGGAAGGGGAAGACCCGTCCATATTTACTTCTTATTTGGATTTCATAATGTTATTGCTCAAATTCCATAATTTCCAGCCATACGTTAAAAAGTTAATATTCGTAAGCGTTAAGTTCGTCTGATGCTTCCTGGACATAATTTTTCTGCCGTACATACGGGAGTAAGCCTTTCAAATAGAACACGCCACACTTCGCATTTTCTCAGCCGTTAAGAAGTAACAGCCGAAGGAACGGCTCGATTTGCATACACATCTAGACACGAAACACGAACCAAACTGCTTCCGCGACGTAACGCGGTACAATTTGTTTCCGCTGCGGCAGCCATTATGATGAATAATTCATGGTGTTTGGAAATAAATGCGGAGATATTTAATAGCGACGCAACAACTGAATGAGGCAAATAATGACCCAAGAACTGTTGAGCTTAAAATGAGCCACTTTCGCTATTTGCAGTTTATGAGTTTTAAGTAAACAGATTGCATTTTGGAGTGCTGTAAATTTCAGGTCTGTACGATGTTGCAGCGTAAAACACAACAAAACTGTTTTCACAGACGCGTTATTCATGTTGAGTCCGTGCTGGAAATTCGTGCAGTTAACTATGTCATATTTCAAGATTCATGGGTAACCGTGCACTCTGTATTGATTCTACATTTTCATCTATGTTTGTACTTGGTGTACTGAGTGGTGGCGGCTGCACTATTATTAACGTTTTTAAGTTATGCAATCTTTGAGGAAGCAAAAACTTGATCGACGTTGTCTGCCTTGTACCATTTTGCCTTTTTATACCTATAGATATGCTCCGCCCAGTAACCTTGACAATCTGTTACGCATATTCAAAACTTTATCTGCCCTAGAATATTATCCCACTCTTCCGTGTCATCTGTATCAGAGCCACCTATTACTAGATACCGTAGCAGATGGTCTCAGTAATAAACATCCCTTCTCCTCCTACGGACTTCACTGCCAGCCTGTTCTTTCCGGTAGCTCTTCATCTCAAATTTTATCTAGCTACTTGATGTTTAAGGTTCGCCTATGGCACTGGGCAGCCTGTCACATCTACATGCTCTATCAGAGTTTGCTGTTTCAGTACTACACTATGTGATCAAAAGTATCCGGACACCCCCAAAACATACGTTTTTCATATTAGGTTCATCTACTGCGAGGTACTCCATGTCAGCGACCTCAGTAGTCATTAGACATGGTGAGAGAGCAGAATGGGGGAGCTTCGCGGAACTCACGGGCTTCGAACGTGGTCAGGTGATTGGGTGTCGCTTGCGTCATCCGTCTGTACGCGAGGTTTCCACACTCCTAAATATCTCTAGGTCCACTGTTTCCGATGTGATAGTGAAGTGGAAACGTGAAGGGACAAATGCAGCACAGAAGCGTACAGGCCGACCTCGTCTGTTGACTGACAGAGACCGACGACAGTTGAAGAGGGTCGTGAAGTATAATGGACAGACATCTATCCAGACCACCACAAAGGAATTCCAAACTGCATCAGGATCCACTGAAAGTACTATGTTAGGCAGGAAGTGAGAAAACTCGGATTTCGTGGTCGAGCGGCTACTCATGAGCCACACATCACGCCTGAAATGCCAAACGACGCCTCTCTTGGTGTAAGTAGCGGAAGCATTGGACGACTGAACAATGGAAAAACGTTGTGTGAAGTGACGAATCACGGTACACAATGTGCCGATCCGATGGCAGGGTGTAGGAATGCCCGGTAAACGTCATCTGCCAGTGTGTGTAGTGCCAACAGTATAATTTGGAGGCGGTGGTTTTATGGTGTGGTCGTGTTTTTCATGGAGGGGGCTTGCACCCCTTGGTGTTTTGCGTGGCACTATCACAGCACACGCCTACATTGATGTTTTGGTTCAAATCGCTCTGAGCACTATGGGACTTAACATCTGAGGTCATCAGTCCCCTAGAACTTAGAACTACTTAAACCTAACCTAAGGACATCACACACATCCATGCCCGAGGCAGGATTCGAACCTGCGACCGTAGCGGTCGCGCGCTTCCAGACTGAAGCGCCTAGAACCTCTCGGCCACACCCGGCCATTGATGTTTTAAGCACCATCTTGCTTCCCACTGTAGAAGAGCAATTGGGGGATGGCGACTGCTTCTTTCAACACGATCGAGCACCTGTTCATAACGCACGGCCTGTGGCGGAGTGGTTATACGACAATACGATCCCTGTAATGGACTGGCCTGCACAGAGTATTGACCTGAATCCTTTAGAACACCTTTGGGATGTTTTGGAACGCCGACTTCATGCCAGGCCTCACCGACCGACATCGATACCTCTCTTCAGTGCAGCACTGCGTGAAGAATGGAACGACATTCCCGAAAGCCTTCCAGCACCTGGTTGAACGTGTGCCTGCGAGAGTGGAAGCTGTCATCAAGGCCGAGGGTGGGCCAACACCAGAGAGAATTCCAGCATTACCGATGGAGGGCGCCATGAATTTGTAAGTAGTGTTCAGCCAGGTGTCCGGATACTTTTGATCACATAGTGTATGTCACGACTTGCAGCTCTTGCGGCTGACCGCAGGTACATCGCTGACACAACCGACCTGAAACCTGAGCTAGAAACGGTCAGACTATTCCTTCTTTGGATACCAGGTCGCTGATACCGGTCCGTTCTACTCTTTCACCGTTCAGTATTTATTAGCGGGGTATGTATTTATTCCACTTCTATTAGTCCCTCTTTTCCTCTCTCTGTCCATTTGCTCCTCTCCCCTTTCTCTGTCAAACTCCTCTTCCCTCCTCTCTCTGCCCACGTTCTCCTTCTCCTCTTCTCTGTCCACTTCTGCATCCCCCTTTTGCTGTTCATCTCCTTCCCCCTCCCCCCACATCTCTGCCCACCTCCTACTTCCCCATCTCTGTCTGTTCATCTCCTCCTCCCGCCTTCTCTTTCCACGTTACATCCCAATAGGGGGTTGCTGACTCTTACCCGTACAGTATTTATTTACGGATAGTGACAAATATGTGTACCGAGTCTAATTGAAAATACCGAGTTTGAAAAGGATTTAGGAGGGTCTCATTGCTCACAGCTATGTCCCCACACGCACATGTTACATAGATTTCATGTATATTTAACACATTTCACACATATTTGTAAAATATTTCACCTGTATCTCTAGCGAATATCGTCTTGCAATTTCGTTTCAATGCAGCTTAGTGTTTATGACGTCATGTCTCTTGAATGATGTGTCGTACAATGATATATCTTTGCACGTACATCCAACGGTATATATGAATAATTTCTGAAAAATGTGTTGCGAATAGCCGGCCGGAGTGGCCGAGCGGTTCTAGGCGCTACAGTTCGGACCCGCGCGACCGCTACGGTCGCAGGTTCGAATACTGCCTCGGGCATGGATGTGTGTGATGTCCTTAGGTTAGTTAGGTTTAAGTAGTTCTAAGTTCTAGGGGACTGATGATGACCTCAGAAGTTAAGTCCCATAGTGCTCAGAGCCATTTGAACCATTTCTTTGTAAATAGAGTTGTCAGTAAAGAAGTAATAAATTAAAAGGTCATATCAGATGCGGCAGTTTTACTGCATGAACAGCGAAAATGCAGTAAGTGACTAACTTGTTTCCTTTCAACATTATATGGAAAGGGGGAGGGGGGGGGGGGGTGATGAGCGAGAAAAAGTCTCGTAAAGATATGAAATTATGTGTAAAGTTTGCTACAACTCATTAAGTGCTTTCATACTCAAATACGGCATGAATAAAGTCTGGCTATTTACCAGTCGCGAGCTACGCTTCTTTTCATCCACACCCCCACCGCTTTGAGAAGTAAGTGGTTTTTATCCCCACCCATTTTTGACATATTTTGTATCTGTATATTTCTATGAATTTGTAGTATTGCTTATGCATAATGTTGTATCTGCCATGGAAATTCTTTTACTATGTATACATGTTTCACTTATGTGAACTTTTTAGCGATGTGTTTTAAATTATGGTTGTGAATTTAAATAATTACTGAAATGATTGTTATGTAATGTACTGTAAATGATTTACTCCATAGTTAGATAACATAGGATTGAATGTAAAAGATATGGGGACGTCCCGCAGTTGCTGAAGTAGCCTGGCAAAGTGGAAAAGGTGTGGTTGGCACGCAAGTGCCAACTCGTCGCCGGCCGGAGTGGCCGTGCGGATCTAGGCGATACAGTCTGGAGCCGAGCGACCGCTACGGTCGCAGTTTCCGATCCTGCCTCGGGCATGGATGTGTGTGATGTCCTTAGGTTAGTTAGGTTTAATTAGTTCGAAGTTCTAGGCGACTGATGACCTCAGACGTTAGGTCGCATAGTGCTCAGAGCCATTTGAACCATTATTTGCCAACTCGTCCTTTGTTACGGGCAAGGAGTCTGGACTGAGCAGTGCTGTGGTTAACATCTTGTTAGCAGTAGCGCATAATTGTGGCTCATGTTCCTGGAGTTTTGAGGTCAGAAGAGCTTTACGGGCCTCGGATGCTGCATTTGGTGATACCATTATCATTGCATGGTTTTTGGCCCTATAAAAGTATGATTTCAACGCCAAGAAGATATGTGACAGGGCAAAACCAACAGTATTGCTATGATTGCATCGCTTCCATGACAATACCCACTGCAAATTGCGCCACTAGTGCCATCAGCCCTGTTTATTGTTTATATTTGGCACTCTGTAAATGGACCAGGTATTTGTGAAATTTGATTGCTTTCAATAATAATCGTGGTGTTACTAAAATCTCTAACTTACACCCGCGATTACCCCACGTCACAAACCGGCACAGGACCGAACGAGGTGGCGCAGTGGTTAGCACACTGGACTCGCAACTCGCATTCGGGAGGACGACGGTTCAATCCCGCGTCCGGCCATCCTCATTTATGTTTTCCGTGATTTCCCTAAATCGCTTCAGCCAAATGCCGGGATGGTTTCTTTGAAAGGGCACGGCCGACTTCCTTCCCCATCCTTCCCTAATCCTATGAGACCGATGACCTCGTTGTTTGGTCTCTTCCACCGAATCAGCCAACCAACAAACCTGGAAAGGAATTCTATCCCAGTGAATTTAATTCCAAGTGTCCTAATTTATTATGAGAAAGTGGTTGAACTTGAGTTTAATGTTGTGTTGTCAGCTGCACAACCAATTATATCTTTGATTAAGTCAAAAGACTGCTTATGACAGCACATTTGCTTTGTATCCCGACTGGTAGGCGGTGCGTAGTTCTGCTCCTGAAACTGAAGGGTAGGCCGAAAGTAGAAAGTGAGTAGGAGCAGGAAAAGGTGAAATGCTTCGGTACTGCGTATAGGTCATAGCTCTTTACTGGTGTATGAACATATCCAATTGATAATACTTAACTTTGGCTAAGATGAGCACGTAGGCGCGAAGTTGTACATCAATCAAATCTAACAGCTACTAGTAGTTGGACAAACTATCAATGAAGTAACTGAAGTAACAAAGTATACAGTGGCTAGCCCCTTATGAAGTAGAAACAATGTTGCTAGGTCGTCTCCTCGGAATCAAATGGGCTGAATCTGGAGCGGAGCTCGTGGATCTGCAAAGCGCCGGCTAGAGGGCGCTGTCGTCTGTGTCGGTGTCGTAGTGCCAACTTACGAACTTTCACCTACGCCGTGGCATCGTAGCTATCGATACCAGAATTTGTTATTTAAAGAGTTGTGTGCTTTACCTAATTAATGATAATAATACTTACCATTTATCTTACATACTGGTGTAGTTTTGTTAATAAGCATGGTTCTTCAAACCATGAAAGTTTAAGGGTCCTCATGTACAAGGCTAGTTAGTTAATGAATCAATGCAAAGGCTCCTTCAGAGTCAGTGTAGTTAGATTTCAATTCTGTTTAGTTGCCTCAAACCTAGTTTAAGAAAGAACTATTTACTGTGTTGTCTTTTCTAATGCAAGCTGGTTAATGCATACGCATAGATACCCTGTACCAAGCAATGAAGTAACAGACTATTATCATTAGCAGACCCCCTGACATAAATTCGGAATCATTTCAAGCTTTTTCCTGCTCAGTATTGCTACTAGTTTCATGTATGTCGGTAATTGGTTTTATAAACTATTGCACCTTGTTCATTTAAGGTATGTTTTGTTGAGAGGCATATGTTGCTGTTTACTATCTCATTGGCCATTCGTTTATATGACTTGCTGGTTAGTAACACATTTATCTGCAAGGTTAGGTTACTGTGTGAACAGATATAAGGAAAGAGTCTAGTGAGTGTGTCAGGGAAGGTTAGGTTTGCCTTAGCACTGCCTTCTGCTTTATCATTCTGCTTGACACAAGTATGCCAAATTAGGCTGGTGACCGATTTTAATATGTAATGTTACAACTTGCATTTGTGCTGGGAGAACATCTGTTCCTGACCCACCTGTTTATTGTTAGTTGTACTCTTCTAGAGTATTTCGGAAACGAATCCCAGTTTGATTGTTCTGTTTCCATTAGGTTATCTCATGGTCACATTTCAAAAATTCCTCGCAGACGTATTACGTTAGCATCGATTGCCGTTTGAACGTGGTCGGTGGTAGGTTCTGTTCAAAGTGAAAAAATTACGGCTGAAATCGATGCAGTGGTTAAGGGTAGATGTGGAACATATGTACATAAACACACACATAAGCTCTTATAGTTTGTATGGATGTAATACTGTGTGGCTGTATCAAATTTTAATTTATTTTCATACAGCAAGTAGTTAGAAATAAACAGGCATTATTATTATTAAAATTATTGAAAAAACCTGTGTTAATTAATATTCCCATTTGCTAATACATACGTAATTTAAATAAAAGTAAACTACAGTTGCTACTAATGAGATTCGATCCAGCGACATTGCGATTGAACACCTGATTTACATTTTTTTTGAGCTACAGCTGACTATGTTGATCACTTTTAAATATTATGTACCTAACAGAGCTTGGAAACCTTCCAAATTCAAAGTCGATTATCGAACTTTTCGTGTGCTGTGCAATCCTATTGTTAGATAAAGATTGCTTTTCTCGAACCTCTTTATGTTGATTTGAATAAATAGATGTAGCAAAGAGTGGTCGCTGAACGGTATACACAAATATCTAGAAACAGATTTTGAGAATGGTTTGAAACTGAAGAAGAACAGACGAACATAATGAAAGAAAGATACTACAACTCAATAATGAACGATGGAGATGGGACGATGAAAAAGTGACCACCCGAAAAAGAACAAGGCTGACCGAACAGGACCAAGGCGTGAACGACGAACGGCAGAAGTAGAACGGAACTGACTGAACTACAGCGAGGCAGGAACGAGGAATGGCGAAGCCGAAGGATGTGTCGGAACCGGTTTATAGTACTTCGTGACTTTAATAACTTATAAATGATATTTCAGGAAGATAAAAAAAAATAAAACCAAGTTACCTATTGGCAGCGTAACAATTCGTTTGATCTCAAAAATAATTATCCCGGCTAATATTTGTCACTCCGCTAAAGAAATCTCCACTCGACGTTGTGTAGAAATGTTTATAAAGTTGTGTGAGTGGGACTAAATTGCATATCATTTATCAGACTTTACACAACTGTGATTTAAGATGGAAGCAATTTTCTCTAGCAAAAGGAACATTTAGTCACAAAATACTACCCGCACACAACACTGATGTATGTCTCCTATTAAACTATTTCATGTAAATTGCCCGAAATAATTAGGCTTCATACATCAGCAAATAAGAAATTGATATTACGTAACGTGCTGTGAGCACTATTTTTAAAGATTCAATCTGAGTTGACTTCTGTCTTTTAAAGTAGATTCGGGACCACCGGTGCACATTTATTTCCATTCATTTATATCTAGCAACATTTATGTTTGTTAAAATTCTAGATTCAAAACTGCTGCAGAGATAATTTTACTAAGATGGCGGCAGACAGGCGATAGTCAATTTGACTATTGTTACTCTCGATTCCTTTTATATCAAGTTAATATATTTAGATAAAATTCTTTAAGCCTTTTGCTTTCTATTCTTTACCATTTAAAATTATTCTCAATGAAAATTACTTCATATTTTTTATTCCAGCTACCAGTAAACTTCGCTGTAAGTTACTAGCGCTAATGGCTGTGCTCCTAATTGCGGAGCTGAAGATTAACACTTAAAAACATTAATTAGATTGGATTACAATTGAAATAAATACAAATCCATGTCTAGACATTAGCGACTCTATTTTTGAAATAATAATTAACAATATAGTTACAGGTTTTCTCTTTACAGACCTCACACGTCTCACGTCAGAGCAGTTCATCGGTTAGCACAGGAAGAACAACTGAACCACAGTTATCACAGATAACAAAAAAAGATTATAATTGTCGTTGTCTATGAATGTTGTTCTCTGATAATAGTTTTAATTCATAGAGAAATAAAATTATTACAAAAGTAATGAAATAATTATCGTCATACGAGACAGTTTTTTTATACGTAGTATCGATAATATCTGTTGAAGTTTGTACACTTAGTTCTTTTTAACACCTTGTGGCTAGAACATAGCGTCGTGGATATTACAAGGAGGAACGAGACTGACCGAACGAGATGGAGGTGGGGATGGGGCATGGGAGACTCGAAGAGGAATGAGACCGGCCGAAAGAGACCGAGGCAGGATCGACGGACGACATAACGTGAACGAGGAAAGAGACCAACTACAGCGAACCATGAACGACCAGTGATTACAAGTCGTTCTCTAGCCCTTCCATTCAGTTTAGCGAATCATTCCTTTGGACTCGTTCCTTCGCGAGCAAAGGAACCACCTCTATCTTTTACTCCACTTCTGAGAAATCCATAATGGATCAACGAAGACTTCTCAGAAACTCTGACCATCTCACATCTGTTCGTGGCTCGTGGCTGCTGCCCATAGCAGGCAGATGGCGTCCATCTGCTGTACAGTCGTGTGGAGTGGTATAGAACTGAAGAACTGAGCCTTTGCAGGTCTTGCTACATATACTAGTTACCACATAAGAAGTAATTCAAATCTCTTCAGTCAGTCTTGTCATAGGTGCAGAGTTACGTTGCAGAAAGTACTGAAATCGCCATTGTGTCGGTAATTTACTGGACTAGCCTATCTGAGCCTGCGGAAGGTGGCTGTTGTCACTGCATGCAGCCATGCAGGCTCACAGTTGTAACTTCCCACATTGCAGCTCATTGGATGTATGCTAGGCTGACTATCCTGACAGCACTGTCTAAACGACTCTTTACAGCCGTTGCAGGAAGCACAGCAGCATCCAGTGGGAGAAGCTGTCCAATCGACACCAGTAGCTGATTTCGTTCAGGAACTAATGGAGCGAATGTTAGCGGGATGTGTAACCTGTCTGAGGACTTCTGTCCCCATCCATAATATCCAACAGTCACAAGATATCGAGAAAGTTACCACACAAGAAGCAGTGCAAATCTATTAAATGGCGTCTGCTGCTTCGCGCAGATAGCCGAAGTTTGAATGGGGAACACCTGATCCCAACACTGGATTTCATAATTTCCACTTTGGTAACACTTTTTTGGGGTGGGTGAGAGAAGGAGGAGATCAAGGTTTTCTTAGGGTTGCAGCGACCTTGGATAAGTGGTTGCATTAATTTCTGAATGACCTGGGCTAATTGTGTCGATTGGACAGCTTCTTCCACTTGATGCCACTGTGCTTCCTGCAACAGCCGTAACGAGTCTTGTAGACACTGCTGGTATGTGACGTGCTCCTTTTTCTAATGCGTCACGAGAATCTAAGGCGCGTGAGAACTTTTATGGGTTTGGAAATTAGACAGCATGAGCGCTATCAGGTATCCCTAGGGACCACCGAAACTTAACAAAATCTCGATAAAGCGTGAGGAAAGGTCGAAGAATTCGTTGATCCCAATCGAAGAGTCAATAAAAGTACATACGTCCTAACCATGTGTGTAGAAACGGATCTCTCCCAGATGCCGAACAGGGCACACTGTTCGCGTTTATAAGTAGACTACCACTCGAGATGTTGAGGAAAGTGAGAATGGATTTTCTAAATGGTTCAATTGGCTCTAACCACTATGGGACTTAACATCTGAGGTTATCAGTCCCCTATACTTAGAACTACTTAAACCTAACTAACCTGAGGACATCACATACATCCACGCCCGAGGCAGGATTGGAACCTGCGACCTTAGCAGCAGCGCGGTTCCGGACTGGAGCGCCTAGAACCGCTCGGTCACAGCGGCCGGCTTGGATTTTCCAACAAACTTCAGGGAGTAGTGACAGCGACCTAGCGTCCTTTGAAAAGAGGCAACAACACTACTTGCCGGACCACACTAAAAGGCCTCCAATCATTTGCGATCCAGTTTCTGTGTTGTTTGGACTATTGAAGACGTGAAGCCTTATGTGCCTCCATGAACAAAGTTTCCATTGCAATGTTCGCTCGGTATATGGTGGAAGTGGACTTTTACGGTCTGATGTCAGCAATTCCTGTTTGAGCATAGGAATCACGCAGCGAACCGGTTTTGACCTATATACGGTTGCTGCCATGTTTAAAAGTGTAATAATTCCTGTCTGATTTGAAAGCGACTGTCGTCGAAAAGGCGTCACACTCGTTTCCGGTGCCTGTCGGTTAGGATCTTTGTATGACCACTGTTCTCAGGCTATGCTAAATGGCTGTGAGTGTTACACCATTCTTGGAAGGCACCTTGTAGGATCAGCATTGATACACCTAAAAGTCGGGCACCTTCTTTCACTACGGTATGTGTTCTTGGGCACATCCTCACATGAAAGCTGCTTTTCCCCATTTCTCCACGCCAAACTATTTTATTGGGCTGATGCCATACAGGATGTCCCAAGACTGTTGCGATAAATTTAGAGGGGTTGAAGAGGGTATCTTGAGAAACAGCTCAAGGATAGGAACCCGTATCCGGAAACGTTATCCAATGACACTACAGAGTGTCGAAGTTTTGGCGTCTGCATCTGCCACTAGGCTACCCCTTCGGGAGCAAACGTGATTTTGTACGCTGGCGGACCATAGGCCGAAAGTGTCTCAATGTTTGTTATTCAGTGATCGCGATTGATTGCCACGAACGCCAGTGAAGAAGGTGGAGCTAGTTGCTGCATAGAAGGGCTCTGTTGCCTCGGTAGATGACATTGTCGGACAACAGTTTCCATCCATAATCTATTTTTCTCCTGGAACCCTATAAAATCTTCATTGTTTTTCGGTATACAAAGGTAACAAGGCATTGCATTCATAGGAGACAAGCTGCTACGCAGCAACTAGCTCCACATTCTCCATCGTGATAGTGGCCATCACTCGCGATCACTCAATAACGAATAAAATTTCCAAACGTTCCGCCTGTGGTCCGTTACTATACAAAGTCACGTTGGGGTGGTGTAGTGGCAGGGGCCAGTGACTGCAACTTCGAGACTGTAGCGTTTCCACACAAAAGTTCCTATCCTCAGTTTCTTTCCCAAGACACACTATACAACCCCTCGAAGTTTGTCTGAATATCCTGGATGCGGCACTTCACTGCCATAACTTAAGTAAACTGTGACTGGTCTCAGGACCACCTGGAACCATTTCCATATCGTCTACAGGGCTCCAAAGCGATTAGCGAACTCTTTTAAGGTTTTGAGTTAACGAGCATTGCGCTCTCATTTAACTATATGGCTGAAAGTGAGCCTACAGGAATTGTGAAACGAACCCTGTCGTCCATTCGAGTGAGACAGAAGAGAACCTACGTCATAGGGAAACCCAGTAGAAGCCGTTTGTGGCCAAGGAGACGTAGCAGTGTTAAATGTGGTGGACCCAAGATCGGCCATAAAGGGTAAAATTTATGAAAATTATTCAATTCTGTAGTAATGCAGGGAATCAAGTCACAGTAATTTTAATCACCCATTGTCTATAAATTTTCATGGTGATCGCAATAAACCTTGAATATTGATCATATCTATAACAGTTTAGGACTTACTGTTAAAGTGAAATCAACAAGTTTTGTAACGAAGACCTGAATGCTAAAATCTGAACGCTTTGGTAGATCTTAACGATTGACATTTCATATGGAAGCGCATCGTTAAAATGACAAACGTTCTAATTTTTAATGTGTAACTTTATTTGTTTAGAAGATATGATAAATTAATTTATCAGTATTTTCAGTTAAGCATCAGATCATCCTTTCCTCCACACAAAACACATTGAACGATGACAGCATGACACTTTGTTGAATCATTAGGTAATAGAATATTTGTTATAAAGTTTAGTGCATAATAGTTACTTTTGTTCTGTATTTATTTATAAGAAACCACATTGGTGCAAGGCTACTGGCCATGGCATTCAAAGCTAAAAAGGAAATTGTAATGGTTTTCTGTAAAAGAATTTAACGTTTATTATGTAATGGATATTATTGTTCCTTTATTTAGAACGTGAAAGTGGTCAAGGTTTGATTATTTAAATATGTTAAAATGTAAAATAATGTAGAACAAGCTGTAGCCAATCAGATGGACGGCTTCAGGAAAGGTAACTCCCCTAGTCAGTTGAGCGAGGATATTCGGCGCGCAGGAAACGCGGTCTGGGCCGGCAGAGGGAGTGCTGGTGCCGACGCGAAAGCGGACAGTTCGGTTGGAGACACCAGAGGGTTTTTTTTTTTTTTTTTTCTTTAGTCTTCAGTCTACTGACTGGTTTGATGCGGCTCGCCACGAATTCCTTTCCTGTGCTAACCTCTTCATCTCAGAGTAGCACTTGCAACCTACGTCCTCAATTATTTGCTTGATGTATTCCAATCTCTGTCTTCCTCTACAGTTTTTGCCCTCTACAGCTCCCTCTAGTACCATGGTAATCATTCCCTCATGTCTTAGCAGATGTCCTATCATCCTGTCCCTTCTCCTTATCAGTGTTTTCCACACATTCCTTTCCTCTCCGATTCTGCGTAGAACCTCCTCATTCCTTACCTTATCAGTCCACCTAATTTTCAACATTCGTCTATAGCACCACATCTCAAATGCTTCGATTCTCTTCTGTTCCGGTTTTCCCACAGTCCATGTTTCACTACCATACAATGATGTACTCCAGACGTACATCCTCAGAAATTTCTTCCTCAAATTAAGGCCAGTATTTGATATTAGTAGACTTCTCTTGGCCAGTAAAGCCTTTTTTGACATAGCTAGTCTGCTTTTGATGTCCTCCTTGCTCCGTCCGTCATTGGTTATTTTACTGCCTAGGTAGCAGAATTCCTTAACTTCATTGACTTCGTGACCATCAATCCTGATGTTAAGTTTCTCGCTGTTCTCATTTCTGCTACTTCTCATTACCTTCGTCTTTCTCCGATTTACTCTGAAACCATACTGTGTACTCATAAGACTGTTAATTCCGTTCAGCAGATCATTTAATTCTTCTTCACTTTCACTCGGGATAGCAATGTCATCAGCGAATCGTATCATTGATATCCTTTCACCTTGTATTTTAATTCCACTCCTGAACCTTTCTTTTATTTCCATCATTGCTTCCTCGATGTACAGATTGAAGAGTAGGGGCGAAAGGCTACAGCCTTGTCTTACACCCTTCTTAATACGAGCACTTCGTTCTTGATCGTCCACTCTTATTATTCCCTCTTGGTTGTTGTACATGTTGTATATGACCCGTCTCTCCCTATAGCTTACCCCTACTTTTTTCAGAATCTCGAACAGATTGCACCATTTTATATTGTAGAACCTGAGGGTACAGTTCGGATTATGCAGCTAGGAAGTGAAACGACTTAGAAAAATTCTCGTTGTGTGGTATCGAGGGACTTTGTCTCTGAGCGGTGAGTAACCGCGCGCCTGGTGTGAACTCTAACTTTTCGCGTAGATGACTTCTGTTTCGCGATGTGATTGTGAATGATCGATCTGTGTCAAATGGATATGCGCTCGAGTGAAACAGTAACTCTAAATACGACCACTTTCGCAATTATATTCCCTTCTGAATAAACATTATTCCAACCAAATCGCAAATGTGGCCTACATAATTAATGGGTCGTTAATTTAGTTCCCCATATTATTATTAGTGTTATTATATGTTATGTTAACTTTGTATTTCGCAAACTTGCCATCAGCCAGACAATTTAACCAAAGGGTCACAAGAGTCTAATTTAGGGCGTGTAATGCGACACGTGCGGTACAACCCCTAGACGAGTTTGAGGCAAGACATTTCGATGAAGAGGAACCGCATGTGAGCCCGAACATCTTTGGGATGTTAGCTAGCAAGGTGTTGACCAATATTTAGTCCGGAAAGGTTATCTGTTTAATGATGAAACAAGGATTAAACTATCCTACAAATACATGCAGTAAACAGTGGCGAAGTTCCAATTGTGATAGCAACGTAAGTATGGGCAACAGAAGGCGTTATGCCTTCCTCCATTTTTCTGTAGATACACGCCTGTTTCGATATGAAATCGAAAGCGCGATGTAGCCTCTTTACCCGTAGCTAAGCGACCGGCTCTTCCGCGTCCCAACAGGGGGCTATTGTTTACCACCGCCAGCTGGGAGACAGCCATCGATGGGCAAGTTCTGGCGCTCATGTGATACATGGAGGCTATGACCTGGAACTGAATACTATTTCGAGCTAGTTGCATCTCTCAACTTATATATGCCCAAGAAGCAAGTCTCTCAGATTTGGTGAATGACGGACCTAGAACTTAACCCATTGTTTATGGCTCCAGATTCACGGGAAAAGTGAATTTTTACATCGTAAACATTGAGGCCCATTGTACTTGATCGATGCGCACGGTAGTATCCAGGATGTACAGAAAGTAGTAGCTGTCTGCTGGGTCGTAAGGATCATTATGTGTTTTAAGTTTGAGTTAATTTGGTTTAAGACGTTTACCGGTCACTATCCTACAATGCTAAAAGTTTTCGTCGTTCATGGCACAGTCATTTAGGTTTTGGGGGTTTGAGCCTGGTTTTTAATTTACCGATATCATTGTGGTCCTTGTGTGGTCTAAGTTGGTGCTCTGGATTCATTTAACTTCTTGTTGTTTTAATAGAAGCCTTGTAGGCGCTGTTGCTTACATTTTATTTACACATTCTTCTACACAACAATCCTGAGCCATTTCTGTAGTATAGGCAGTCATCGGGCCGGCCGCACTTTCAAATACGTGCCTCGCCGGTTGCGTAGCCTCGTTTCCTACAGCCGCCACCGCGGCGAGAGGGCGCTGCCACGAGCGATTACGCCGCTTTTAATATTTCTTAAATTTAAAGAACCTCTCTCACACCGGCCTGATTTAGCTTCACTGATCAGGATAGTAAAAACATGCGTATATTAAGGGAATTTTCATTGACAAAGCAGGCTTGTCACATTCACACAGTTCAATACTGTTCTGTCCTGATTAAATTAAGCTTAACTTAAATTCCATAAGGCAGTGAAGCAATTTCGAAGTCTCGGTGCGACGAAAATTGTGAGTCGATCTCCTGGAAACATTTGTAATAATTATTAACTTTCGGTGATCACATGGGGAAGACCGGAGATCTGCTGGTAAGACCGTGTTAGCTTATTTAGTTGAAGTAACTGGATATCTTGAGCATTCAAAACGGCAGGTTCGTCCAGTGTAAAACAGACGTTCCCCACTGATCCCGTGCAACACAGCGTAGTAATCAGACACTGCCAATAATAATAATCCGTTAAATAATACGCGAACACACTTACTTTAGTTTAGTTCATGTATTAAACTCCTTCCCATACAGAATCTCATCAAGATGACGACTCGCTCAACAATACATACATATATACCTCCTTCTTTTACGACTAATCGGCAAGAAGTTCCTATTCTTTTCATAACAGAAAACATAGATAGCAGAGAAGCTATTCCATGGAGTAAATGGACGCTCCAAGGAATAATTGGGCTTGAAACTACTTTGCACTGATAATCGGTAAGATAAGAAGAGATATTTCGAGATATGTACTGAGTTATATAATTTCTAAAATGTCTGAAAATATCGTGGAGAGACCGCTGCAAGAGACATTACACGCTGCCATTGACATGCATGCGTCGCCTTTCCCGAGTTTCAGCGACGGGAGTGCTTAAGTTCGCACATTCATGGACTGACACCTAGCGTTTGTGCCTCTGGATCACGGGGTCGTGGGTTCGACTCCCGGTCGGGTTGGGTATTTTCTCTGCCCAGGGACTGGGTGTTCGTGTTTTCATCATCATTTCATCAAATGGTTCAAATGGCTCTGAGCACTATGGGACTTAACATCTATGGTCATCAGTCCCCTAGAACTTAGAACTACTTAAACCTAACTAACCTAAGGACAGCACACAACACCCAGTAATCACGAGGCAGAGAAAACATCATTTCATCATCATCATCATTCGTGACAGTGGCTAGATTCGACTGTGAAAAAAATTGGACAGCGTAAAAATTTGGACTTTGTAGCGGCGCTGATGACCGTGCAGTTGAACACACCACAAACCAAACATCATCATCATGGTCTGAGCCCATTCTTGCGTGTTTGCCAGATGAATAACATTTACAGACTTTCATAGTGACCAGGGGCCGACATCTTCTGAACTGATATTGTACTGTAGAGTGACAGATCTATAAATCTTTTGTATCTGTTTATAATTCTACATTCAAACCTACTGGTAGCAACTGACGTTGCTACTACAGCAGCAGGGCGAATGGTCGACTTCAGTTTATTGGGAGAATTTAAAGAAAGTGCGGTTCATCTGTAGAGAAGACCACATATAGGATGCTGGTGCGACCTATTCTTGAACACTGCTAAAATATTTTCGATCCTTACCAGGACTGGAGGAGGACATCGAAGTAATTCAGAGGCGGGCTGCTAGATTCGTTGCCGATAGGTTCGAACAACATATAAGTGTTACGGAACTCAATTGGGAATCCCTGGAGAGAAAGCGATGTTCCTTTCGAAGAACACTATTGAGAAAATTTAGAGAACCAGTATTTGAAGCTGACTGACGAATGATTATATGCCGCCAACATGTGTCGCGCGAATGACGACGAAGATAAAGTAAGAGAAATTTGGGCTCATGCGGAGGCATGTAGAAAGTCGTTTCCTCCCTCGCTCCCTTTGATAGGGGAACAGGAAAGGGAATGACTAGTAGTGGTACAGGGTACCCTCCGCCACGCATCTTATGGTGGCTTGCGGAGTAGCTATGGAGATGTAGATAACATTATGTACTGTTTTTACAACTTGATACTGGATGTAGAATAAATTAATATATGAATTCTCTGTTCACAAACAGCACGTATTCCTAACACCAGTATCAGCTACAGAACCACACAGCGTGCAAGGAAATCATATTAATTTCTGTTTTACCTAAACAGATTAAGTAATATTTCCCTAATTTAGATAAGTTTATACTTTTACAACTGTCCATTGCTTCTTTGCATTCACTAGGCTTACAGATCTCAATTGATGTGATAATTACTGATGTTTTTCTTTCTTGAAATAAGCGTTAATTGAAATCTTTTTGGTGTATTCTAGTAAGGCCTCGATTTGATGCTGTGTTATTTGACACTGGTTTGATAGAAAGTCCACAGTATCAGGCATCAGCTGAAAGGAAAACGGAATCAGCAATCAGTTGCAAATCCATTCTGGATTTTTACTGCAGATCTAGATTTCTGCTACTGAAAAGCTATCTACTGTGCACTGAAATCGAGTCATATAGATTGGCCAAGTTTTTGATCACACATATATGACTTTACGGCGTACATCGCTAGATTCTAACTCAAAACGGCAATCTCCGTTGTATAGTAGTATAACAACAAGTGTAGTTAAAAGCTTGACAAGTCTTAAATGCACTGAAAAAAAGCTATTTAATAGCTGAAATCTTTCAGATCTGCAATAAAAGAATAGAATGAATTTCCGACGTTCCGTTTTTTGAAAATTACTACTGTCGTTGTGCTGTTAATTTTTTATTTGTTTTCTAACATTTAAATGGAATTGTTAAAGTGTTTTCAAATATTAACTTAAAGATTCCGAATAGTCAATTATTAATTTTTTGCTTATTTTCTTACATTTAACTAGAATAAAATTGTTAAAGTGCTTCATATATCATTCAATTTTGAAATATTAAATATTTTATTTGTTTGCTTATGTTTAACTTCAATTAAGACACAAAGAAATGACTGGCATTGGCTGCTAGTGGGCATTGATTTCAATCAATTATGTAGGTTGAAAATTTGTGCCACACCATGATTTGAACCCGGGTTTTCTACCTTTGCAGATATGTTGTTCACTGTATCATCCGGTCACAGTGGTCATCGTAAATGCACGGACTCCCTAGAACGAATCCTATCAGACCCAAAATCTCAACTTATTTACACATTACTGATACAGTGTCCCTTGCCCATTATCGTCATTACTCACGGCATTTTGCCGGTCCCCGTAAGAGTTCGAGCGTGGTGCGCTTCTGCTCTGAAGTGATCAATTGGTCGTACCCACTTTAATTGTATATGTGGTCTCTGTTCGACACCATTTGTACATCTAACTGGGACTGTTAAGGTGCTATCAAATAACAACTGAAAGTTTCTCGATTTTCAGCTGTTAAATTTTTCCCTTACATTCAAATTCAGGTGTTAAATTTTATGCCTTGAAAAGAAAAAAAGGAAATATATATATATATATATATATGTATATATATATATATATATATTAATAACGTAAATCCTTTTCCAGATGGCGTTCTTTGGTTTTATGGTCTGATACCTTACCATTCCCAACTCCTTGCCGTCGCAAAAGGAACAGCCATATGGACAGACTGGAGTATTGTGATATGATTTTTAATAATTAATAAAAATTAAAATAATTTTAAAATTCAACATTTGTTTAGATGTGCACAGGAGGGGAGGTTGAGAAGCACCTATAAAGATGTAGTTGTTTCAAATAATAAAATTTTCCGACACGAGTAACATTTCAGTATACTAAAGCAAAGCTCGCCCGGCTAGCCCCTCGGGCTAATACGGTGCTTCCCGAGCGGGAAGGCGTGCCGGTCCCCGGCACGAATCCGCCCTGCGGATTACTGTCGATGTCGGGTGTCCCGGCCAGCCTGTGGATGGTTTTTAGGCAGTTATCCATCTGCCTCAGTGAATGAGGGCTGGTTCCCCTTATACCGTCTCAGTTACACTATGTCGGCGATTGCTGCGCAAACACTGTTTCCACGTACGCGTACACCATAATTACTCTACCACGCAGACATCTGGGGTGCACACGTCTGGTATGTGACGTTCCGGGGGGAGGGGGGGGGGGGGGGTCCACTGTGGCCGAACAAAATAACCCTGGCTTCTGCGTGGGGCGGCGGCAGCGGGGTCGGTGGACTGCTGTGGCCTGTGGCCTGTTGTGGGGTTGTGAACATACGACGAGACGAAGCCTCTCCGTCGTTTCTAGGCACCCAATTCAAATACACAATACAATACTAAAGCAACGTAGAACATGAGGAGAAAAATTAGCTGCATTTATGTTTGTTAATAGAAACGTAGATCCCCATTTTCTCTAAGTTGTGTGTCTAGATGTCATTAACTGAAACGCCATAAACTCCCTAGCCTTGACATTGTGTTATGGGTAACAACTTCATAATCGGAAGACTAAGTACGGGGACATGAAAGATGGATAGGCCGAGATGGTCCAAACGCATGGCCGCCGCGATCGCCATATTTAACTTCCTGTAGAGATAGAGGACGATCTGCTGGCACGAATTCTGGCCGCTTTACTAGAAACTGAAGAAGCACCTGGTGGGATAGAGAGTGTGCACCAGAACATGCTTCGTAGGTACAATGTGACAACAACGTTGGTAGTCGTGACATTCAAGCCGCCGTTGTTAATGCATGACTAGTGTCCTGCGAGTACAGCATGCTGGGTTCTTTTTTAGTTTTGGAATAATGTCACCAATTAATGTTTAAGTGTTAATACAAACAAATGTGGCTAAGTGATAAGTGGATGTTTCGCTATGTTTCCTTTCGAATTGTTACTTAACAATTGTACTGCGTCAGGCCTAATTAAATTCCTCAAGCAGAAGTGGATGAGTTCAATATCTGATTTGAAACCGTCATAGAACGGAAACGGTACATTTCCGGACATGTGTTCCCGTTAAAAATACTATGTACTCACTCCCCTCTACAAATCCTAGAGGTCTTTAGCGAGTATTTCCAAACACCCTACATAGGCAGTGATAACTACAGTATCCTGGGCCTACATTTCCTGGCTTCGCATCGCGGGTAGTTGACTGAAAGAGCGTACTGTCGAGTACGATAGGTTTCCACCCGTGAAGATGCCAAATTGAAGCGAGATAATGTTAAAAGTCTTAACACCATCGCTGAACCGCCATCATGGTTCCACAAGCTCCACGCGCGTGACGGGATTCCGGAAGGAAGAGGAAAGATAAAGAAAGGTAGAGGAAGCTGGTTTCCGGGCAGACGCAGTGCTTGGTTCTCAAAAGCATGATGGGCTTAGTGTAATATCTCTCGTAGTGGATAATTTGGGAGAAATGAAAGCTGACTTAGTCGCGGAACGTTCTTTACCTGTTTTTATAGTCAAAGAGGAGTTGAAAAGAGTGTGCGAGATTTGGACTCAAAGGTAGACAACTATAGGTCATCTGAGGCGGATAATGGTCCCTTAGGATGCAGTTCCCACACTACGAATGAAGTAAAACGTTAATTCCTACGTGACATGTTTTTATTGAGTCGGCTACTGAAAAAGTACTGTAAATAACACAAGACAAAGGATAAAAAAAATTATGTGGTGAAGTCGCACTACGGACAGAATATCATACTTAATCCCAAGACGAACGCGAGGAAATGACTGCGCTGCTCTAAGGATAGGAGAGTATTAATCTGCCTGGAAGAGTCACAGTTTAGGTGTTCTCTAACAGAAAGGACATACGCGGTTCTGTCCTTGATTGGCTTAACTTTACGACCACGCAGCGACCGGGATCATCAACAGTACTGCTGTAGCTGCATAAGATCGCTGACCGCGACATGCAGTAATTACACATCGCGTGACTGCAGTTGTGTTAGGACGTGACCTCGGCTTACAGCCGAGTTTTTATAGTATGCCACCCACGCGACGAATGCTGTGAAAGTCCCCCGGAAAACACAAATATAACAGCACTTTTGGGAGGACGTATTGTACCTATACCGCTGGTAGTCTCGCAACGTCATGTGATGTGGCAAACGCCAAATAACAAGTAGTTTACATCAGGATATAGACAAGAGAACTCGTTTCCTACTGTGTTCCGTAGTTCTCTTATCATCTTTTTGATAGTCTGGCCACGAATATTTTACTGATTTCCTGACGCAGTTCAGCCTCTGTGTATCTTCAAGGAAACGTCAAACAGTGATACATCTTATACTGTCGGTACAAATTAAAGTGCAAACTCAGGATAAAGTTTACACCATTGGTTTGTACCGAGTATATTGGCGAGTTACATTATATAAGTCTATTTTATGTACTTTTGAAGACAGAATGTGGTCTAAACACGTCAGAAAATTAATAAAATAATCTGTTTGTGGTACATACAAATATATAATTATATCATTCACTTCAGATAGTTATTAATCTTGTTCTGGCGCCATTAAAATCTGACGTCGAAATGTAGGTAATGGCTGATGTAGGAGACATTGTGCTATGGGTAACAACATCATAATCGGAAGACTAAGTACGGGGACGAATACAGCGCGTAATGAACATCAACAGGAAGACAGCGTACAGCAGTGAGTGTTTAACGTTCTTGACAAAAGTAAAATGGCCCATATCTCAACAAGCATTTGTTTTATACCAATATTTGAAAGGCAGAAAAACGGGGAGCTGTGAACGAAAGGATTATACCTAGAAATATTTATGCAAAGTTTTGTCTGTTTTAGAAAAAGAACCAAATTACACAATTTTACGGCCTTGAGTCTTAAAAACAAAACAGTGACTAATGTACTTGTCAAACTAACATTAGGGAATTAGTACAATATGAGTTAAAGGAGGCAAAATACAATTAGAAGGTGGCCTCTATCAGGAAGACAGACGCATAGTCCGTCTGACAAACGTGAGAAAATACCGCAGTAAACTGGCTGCACAAGAATATTCAAAAGACAATCTTATTAATATATGGCAAGAAACAAGGTCACACAATAAAGAAATATTAAGCGACATCGTAAACATCCAAAACTCCAGTTTTTCAGTGCTCTGAATATATGTTTTTATGGAAAACCCAATAATATTATATACAACAACTATTAAACTTTAAGAAAACACTAAACAAGCCATAACAGATGTCAATACTAAATGAGCTCCCTAGTGCAACAGGAAAAGATTCCACTGGAAGTTTCACAAGTTAACATATAGTGTTAGACACCATTACAGCTAGATAACCCAACGCTTCAGAAGCCGACAGAGTCTGGCAACAAAACAAGTTTAGCTAACATATCAGATGAATTCGCAATTGCGAATGAGGACTACCATCAGCTGTAGAATGGAATGTCGACAGTGAAAATTTATGCCAGACTGGGACTCGAACACTGAATTCCACCTTATCGCGAGCGGTCGCCTTACCATTCTTTTTCTACCGACTTTTAAAAAATTTTTCACTACCCCTCTTTTTTATTGTTTTGAATGTTTATTTATTGTTTGTTATCTCCATTTATTTTTTTCCTACTTGTTTTTTTATTTTATTTAATTAATTGATTTCTTTTTTATTTTTAAGCAGTAAGTAACAGAAAACTAATAAGTACACTCGTTGCGTTGAATTGGGGACGCACATAAGTGACATCATACTTATACACTCCTGGAAATTGAAATAAGATCACCGTGAATTCATTGTCCCAGGAAGGGGAAACTTTATTGACACATTCCTGGGGTCAGATACATCACATGATCACACTGACAGAACCACAGGCACATAGACACAGGCAACAGAGCATGCACAATGTCGGCACTAGTACAGTGTATATCCACCTTTCGCAGCAATGCAGGCTGCTATTCTCCCATGGAGACGATCGTAGAGATGCTGGATGTAGTCCTGTGGAACGGCTTGCCATGCCATTTCCACCTGGCGCCTCAGTTGGACCAGCGTTCGTGCTGGACGTGCAGACCGCGTGAGACGACGCTTCATCCAGTCCCAAACATGCTCAATGGGGGACAGATCCGGAGATCTTGCTGGCCAGGGTAGTTGACTTACACCTTCTAGAGCACGTTGGGTGGCACGGGATACATGCGGACGTGCATTGTCCTGTTGGAACAGCAAGTTCCCTTGCCGGTCTAGGAATGGTGGAACGATGGGTTCGATGACGGTTTGGATGTACCGTGCACTATTCAGTGTCCCCTCGACGATCACCAGTGGTGTACGGCCAGTGTAGGAGATCGCTCCCCACACCATGATGCCGGGTGTTGGCCCTGTGTGCCTCGCTCGTATCAGTCCTGATTGTGGCGCTCACCTGCACGGCGCCAAACACGCATACGAACATCATTGGCACCAAGGCAGAAGCGACTCTCATCGCTGAAGACGACACGTCTCCATTCGTCCCTCCATTCACGCCTGTCGCGACACCACTGGAGGCGGGCTGCACGATGTTGGGGCGTGAGCGGAAGACGGCCTAACGGTGTGCGGGACCGTAGCCCAGCTTCATGGAGACGGTTGCGAATGGTCCTCGCCGATACCCCAGGAGCAACAGTGTCCCTAATTTGCTGGGAAGTGGCGGTGCGGTCCCCTACGGCACTGCGTAGGATCCTACGGTCTTGGCGTGCATCCGTGCGTCGCTGCGGTCCGGTCCCAGGTCGACGGGCACGTGCACCTTCCGCCGACCACTGGCGACAACATCGATGCACTGTGGAGACCTCACGCCCCACGTGTTGAGCAATTCGGCGGTACGTCCACCCGGCCTCCCGCATGCCCACTATACGCCCTCGCTCAAAGTCCGTCAACTGCACATACGGTTCACGTCCACGCTGTCGCGGCATGCTACCAGTGTTAAAGACTGCGATGGAGCTCCGTATGCCACGGCAAACTGGCTGACACTGACGGCGGCGGTGCACAAATGCTGCGCAGCTAGCGCCATTCGACGGCCAACACCGCGATTCCTGGTGTGTCCGCTGTGCCGTGCGTGTGATCATTGCTTGTACAGCCCTCTCGCAGTGTCCGGAGCAAGTATGGTGGGTCTGACACACCGGTGTCAATGTGTTCTTTTTTCCATTTCCAGGAGTGTAGTTGCAGCAAAGGACAAAAAGAAAGAGAGCGAAGTGTGTGGCAAAGGAAGCCATTAAACAAAACCTAATGGTGGAATCCGTACCACCATTAACCGGTACTACACCTTGCACCGGATGGGAAACGAAAATTGCGAGGAACCTTTCGCACTGTGGACAAAAAGAGGAAAGGGGGCAAAGGCTGCTATACAGTGCGAGGGGTCAAGACGAAACTCTCCATCTGCCGTATCATCCAGGTATGACTTCTCGCAATGACCAAGGTAGATACGACGTTGTACCGTGTAGTGTTCTGTCATCGTCTTCTCTTACCCATGATGATCCAGCTGCGTGGAGGGTCGTAGAACGCAGTCCACAAATAATTGGAAAAATGTTGTGAATACTTTGGGTTACGGAGAATATGGCAATGTCGTTCCTGCAAATAGTTCCAAAAGTCTAAAGTGTCCTTAGTTCCGTCTTGAAGCAAATAATGGACCGCATGTCTACGAAGCCACGCCATGGCTTTAGTTTCCGTGCGTGGGTAAAATGTCTCATCCGGGAATAATATAGTCTTGGGTTCGATATGATTCGGCGTCACTCGAAGGAAGTACCCTGACATTTGCCTCACTAAGTGCCACACTGCCGCAGACTCGCCACAGCTAAGACGGTGTTCGTCGTTGACTTGAACGCCACAGCTCGTGCACGTGGGTGAGTCTACCATGTGGACCGCATTTAGCCTTGACCTGGCCACCTGCTTACCGTTGACAGTGATATACCACATCGCCGTGACGTCAGTGTCCAGTCTTACGTCGTGAATTGTCCTCCGCACTACTCGCCAGTTGACGTTCGGACGCTTCCTCTCCACGATGTCATCGGGTCGTCCACGCAGCAGGACACGATAAACCGTTCGTGCCGTTGCCAGTCGAGTCACTGGTAAGGTAAATCGAACGTAACTGAGTTCGAGGTAAGAGACACCGATGAAGAAGACTGACGAGGGGACTTGATGTATCGGCACAGGTGGCGAGAGGGAGGGCAATGCTAGTTCTCCTAATAACAAACTCGTCAGACTGTCCAGACGGCGATGCCATAGTTTGACTGACGCACTCACAAATAGGGCGACCGCTCTGTCATGAACGTGACAAAGGCCAAGCCCTCCCCGATCCGGGGGAAGGGTGAGAGTCTCATATTTGATCTTGAAAAGCATTCTTGAGCTCACGAAGGACCCAAAAGCCGCCAGTGTACGGCGGGCTAACATTATCGGAATAGGTAATATCTAGCCGATGTGCGGAATGCGGGACACTAAATGTGTGCTGACATACTGTGCTCGTAGGCGGTTGTTGGCTATTCCAGTCCGAACATTTCGTAAAAGTCGTCGAAAGTTGTGAGCAGCGGTTCGTCGCATATCGTCTGTGAAACAAATGCTGAGGTATTTCAAAGTATCTCTGACTGTAAGGGGGTGACGCTGTCCTCAGGCAGTCCGACCCCGATGTTCATCGCTACTGATTTTGCGACTAGCAGTGGCCATGCTATACGTAGCTATCCGATACAGTGCGATGGCGGTGTCGTCGCCGTTGTCAATGACAATCACCATGTCGCCAGCATATGCTTTATATCGGAAAGTGTGGCCTCGTAATGTTATAACCGTAAGGCGTTGGCTCAGGCAGCATAGGAATGGCCACAGCGTAAAGTAAAGTGGACAGAAGGCAGCCTTGGCGTATCGATCGAGAAATGGTGAGGGGCTGCGTAGGTCGGCCGTTGACGTTCACCTTGGATGTCGCGCCACGGAGTAGTCGCATGACGACAGTGACAAATGGCTGTGGGTATCACATATGTTGGAGGACCGCTTCCAAATAGTCGTGGTCCGCGCGGTCGAAAGCCTGACAGAAATCGATTGCCGCCAGCGCACCCTTCAGATGACATGCCCTCGCCATTGGGATCAAATCACGATATTCACCTAATGCTTTCTGAATATTATTGTCACCTCCTAATAACGTTTGATCAGGTGAGATGACGTATTGTATGGTGTATCCACGCCGCCAACAGCCGAGAAAACATCTTAAAGTCGCAATTCAGCAGCGTCAGTGGGCGGTAGTCCTGCATCCGTGAACAACAAGACGGTTTGCGAATAGGAATAATCATCCCTTCTACAAGGGCCGCTGGGAGCGAAACTTCCGGGGATTAGTAGTTCGTGGCAGATTTCGGTCCATCGAGTGGCTAATAAATATTGACAAGTCTGGTAAAATTCCAAGGGGAGGCCATCAAGACTCGGAGCCTTGTTTACAGCTCCTTTTCTAATGACGTCGATCCCGTCTTCTTCCGTAATTTTTTCCATCAAGGGCACTTCCGTTGCCGGGATGACAGTGCCGTAAGTCGTCTGAGAGACGTCCTCCAGTGCTGTCGGATCAGCGGTCTGAGCTGAATAGAGCTGGGAATGATGATCGTAGAACGCTGTGCTTATGTCGTGTTGCAGGGTGAGGCGACGACCGTCCTCCGCGTCGATGAAGCATATCAGATGGACGTTTGCCCGCTGTCCTATCCACGCCCTCTAGGTGGCGTCGCATATTAGCGATGATCTGAGCATTATAACGGTGGTCCGCCGTTTGTCGTTCCGTAGACGGTGCCATAGCATCGCAGTCTCGCAGTACCCTGAGGTAAAAATCGAATGTACGAGATCTACACCAAGCAACGTGGTCGCGACCGTAGGTTATCAACGTTCGACTCATTGCCGGTTTGATGCAGTCCAACCACCAGTGGATCGTTGTGGGATATGCACGGGGGCGATTTTCACACGAATGCCAGGTATCCTCAACGGCTTGGCGGCAATCCGGGTACGACATGCGAGCGACGTTTCATTTCCACGGTCTGCAGCTTCTCCAAACTTGTTATCATCGTAGGGTGATGGCAGAGATGTAACCTCTATGGCCCGAGAAAGCTGCAGGCCACAGTTTCACGTCCTGTATCCCAGCGGCAAGGGAACGTGAGACATAAATCCGGTCGATGCGACTGGAAGAGTGACTCGTGAAATGTGTGAATCCCGGTCGGTGGACGTGAAGATATTCCCAAGCTTCCACCATCTGCAGGTCTCGGATTAGCATCTCGATTCCCGGACACGGATTATGTCGTGGGAGCTGGTCTCTAGGTGCCAGCACGCAATTGTAGTCACCCCAAAACAACAGATGGTCGTGGCGGTCTTGGAAGTGCTGGACGACGTCTTCAGCAAAGAATCGTGAACGTTCGCGACGTTTGTCATTCCCGAAAGGTGCATAGATATTGAGAAGGCAGTCACCCAGTACTGTGAGTGCCATTTCTCTTGCCCCAGGCAGAAAGAGGATATTGTCCGCCACGATCCTTTCCCGAAAAGTACAGCGACGCCGCTGCCTGTGGGGGAAGCTGGAGAGACGCATGCGTCATAACCGTACATGCCTGGGAAGTCGTCGACGTACATCGATGGATGCAGAACTCAACATATCCTGAAGTAGGGATAACAGAGTGCGTGCCCGTATAGTGTTGATGTTTATAGTCGCAACACGCTAAGTTTGAGGTCCATCCATAGCACCCGTGTTGGCCATCAACACCGTTGTAAACGGTGTGTGCACGTGACGTCAGTCCGTTTCATCGCTATCACTGATGGTGGAAAAGGATCAGCACTGGTGGACAGAATTCCCCCGCGTTTCGTCTGACACGATGGGAAAGGAGTTTTCCTCACCGTCGTCCGCCCAGTCGCCTTGAAATACCATCGGCTGTTCATGACAGCTGCGGCACTCGGCGCAGACGCCTTCCGGGCTGCTGGCTGGTAATCGGCAGCGGTTCTCTGCATTTGATCCTGCTGTTCTGTGGGGTCGGAGGGACTGAAGCCGTCACCATGGATGGGACGTTACTGCTCGCCTCTGTACCGCCGGTACCGTCGTCGGATTGTCTACAGTCCATGCCAGACGTTCGCTGCAAGGACTCTTAGGATGGAGCACGCTGCCGTCTCTTGTCTTTCCGCGTGGAACGCTGTTTACAGGACGTGTGTTTCGGTAGCAGAATGTGGGTGGATCTCTTCAGATGTTCCGTTGTCTGGAAGAAAGGCGGCTGTCGGCACAATTCGTGGGTCAATGTTCATCCTGTCATCCGTGCTTTCTTGGAAGGTCGGTAGGTGACTGTCCTCAGGAATGAGCGCCTTTGTAGTTGCTGGTTTCGGTACTGTAGAATCCGTCGTGGCTTCGCTATCGGGGCGTCGACATCGGGAAGGGTGGCCGCGAGTGCAACCCCGGAGTAATTGAGAGGAAGGGTCGTCACCGTAGAAGGAGTCATAGATTCACCTGTCGGGATTTGAGTAAGCCGTCGTCGGAGACAATCAGAACTGACGTGTCCTTCTTGACCACAATCGGAGCAAATGCGTGGCTGTCCTTCATACATAATAATCACCCTACATCAGCCGATGACAAAATAGGATGGTACATGTTTTGTCAGTTCAATTTCGATCTAACGTATCCCGTTAAGAACCTGGTGCATTGTAAATGTGGTCCATTTTTCGGTCATGTGGCTGACAACTCTGCCGTAAGGCTGGAAAGGCGCGGTGACTACTTCCGGTGGTACTTCGAACGGGTGTTCGAAGACTAGTATCGTGCGGAGGCCAAGCCCGCGTAATCGATAGAGACCGCCCTAATATGGCTATGAGAATGTTTGAATTTAAGATGGTTAGCAAGTGCGCGCACGATTCTTTTGCACACCTCGTCACTTACTAACTCGACGTAGACGATACTGCTCGTGATACAGAGATGGATAGCAATTATGTTCTGCGGATCAATTTTAAGGTCGTCACGTAGAAAAGGTTCCATTTCAAAAACTCTCGGCCTTGAGTGATCGGGTTGAAAGCTAATCTTGATGGTGGTTTTTCTGTATAATGTGCCACATTACCTCGGTAGGGATGGACTCTAAACTAGTGGCGACGGAGTAGTAAACAACTACGGACACTCGCGACCGCGCGGACGGGACGTAAACAGGACGTTCTCGCCGCAGCGCTGCGGAAAGCAGACTGCGCCCATTAGGCTGTCCGAGTACGATGCACGGCCAGACACAAACTTTAATATGTCGTCAACCAGGTGTCAATACTATGTATTATTACATCCATTATGTATATTCCCGTACAGGGGAGACATTTTAATTGAAAGTAGCTTGCCCAGTGGCTGCAGATAAATTGTCGTCGTTCCGTTGGCTGACCGTTGTCCATAGTTGTATGTCCGAAGGAAATTTGAATTGTATTTCTGATCAACACAGGCACTGGAATATCGTATTTATCAACCGACACCGGGCTTGCAACTCTGAAGTAAAATGTCTGATTGTACGGAAATACACATAACGGATGTGCGAGTATAGATTGTAGACGCATGGTTGACGACATAAGGAAATGTGGCTGTGGTCGTGGGTCGTGAACGGATAGCGAAATAGTAAAGCGACCGCTTGCGATAAGCGGGAAATTCGGGTTCGAGTCCCGACCTGGCACAAATTTTCATTATCGTCACTCCATTCTACTGCTGATGGTAGTCATTATTCGCAATCTAGAATTCATCATATATGTTTCGTAACGGCTGTGGTCACCGCACTGCAATATCAGATTTAGCTAAGTGTCGTCTTTTACAAATACGCTTGCTAGGGGACACTGCAATGCTAATGCCGTATATTCTCACCAAATAAAGTGCACTTTGTGATCTGCTCGCGGTTTATGGGATTAAGTCACGAATAGCTACTCCCTTAGAGCCAGCTGGCCCGTTTCTAACTCTTGCCGGAACCTTCGGACTGCACCATGCCTCTTCAAATGTTGTTCAAATTGTTCAAATGGCCCTGAACACTATGGCACTTAACATCTGAGGTCATCGGTCCCCTAGAACTTAGAACTACTTAAACGTAACTAACCTAAGGACATCACACACGCCCATGCCCGAGGCAGGATTCGAACCTGAGACCGTTGCAGTCGCGCCGTTCCGGACTGAAGTGCCTAGAACCGCTTGGCCACCGCGGCCGGCTCAAATGTTGTGCAGCGAGTCCCTCACTTCCAGTCGGTTGGTGTGAACAGCGCAAGGATGACGGTGACTTGCCAGGCACCCCCTGCACAGGTCAGTTGCAGGACGAAAACGCTCAGCAGACTGAGAGTAAGCCTGCACGGACAGCGTGCTAAAAGCCGGCAGCCGGAAAAGCTCGCGCGTCTAATGGGACGCCATCGGACTCGGCTGCCTGAGGTAAGATCGGGCTGAGCGGAACTACGTTAACAGATGTTGCATTTCATAATTGTTTTAATTTTTTTAAAGCCGATGTCAGTCCCTTCTTTGTGTCTTAAGCAGAGCGGCGCGACACGACGCGACCAAATACTGTTGACATGAAATCTTATGAGGCAGAACGTACTACGGGACAGCGGCATTGCGTGGCGCGGGCTATGAGGCGGAGTTGACCAACTGGCCATCTGCGACGCGCCGTGAGGCGTCGCGTTGTTCCGTCCTCGCTAGTGCTTATACAGAAAGAGCTGCGACACTGAGCGTCATTCAAATCGCAGCTCTTTTGACGTGCGAAGCCCGATTCTGTTTACCAAAATGATGTTAGACGAGGAAGAGCTAATTGTATGTATGAATATCCAGAGTTATATGGGCCGGCCGCTGTGTCCGAGCGGGCGCTTCAGTCCGGAACTGCGCGACTGCTACGGTCCCAGGTTCGAATCCTGCCTCGGGCATGGATGTGTGTGATGTCCTTAGGTTGGTTAGGTTTAAGTCGTTCTAAGTCCTAGGGGACTGATGACGTCAGATGTTAAGTCCCATAGTGATCAGCCATATAAACTTATAGACTTCTTCCTCACAACATGCCAACGGCCAACTTGCTGTGGTAAAAGCGGTTTCTGTGAGATCACCGAAGTTAAGCGCTGTTATGCTTGACTAGCACTTGGATAGGTCACCGTCCGTGTGGGCCGAGTGCTATTAGCAAGAGGAGTACACTCAGCCCTCGTGAGGCCAATTGAAGAGTACCGGTCTCGAAAACCGACAACGGCCGGGAGAGCGATGTGCTGACCACTTGACCATCCGCATCCGATGACGCCTAAAGTCTGAGGATGACACGGCGGCCAGTCGGAACCATTGGGCCCTCCAGGCCTCTTCGGACGGTGTTTGCTTTTTCCTCAAAGATAACAAGGAAATTACTATGAAATCCTTTCCATTTTCGTCGATTTTGCACGGAGGCTACGTACCGTCACGCCGCTACAGTTCAAATGCGGTATACTAAACACATCCACGTCGTGCCGCGCCGCTGTGTTGCAGAGCAATTCCGCTCAGTGCGGTCCCATCAATCTTCTGACTGGTTTGATGTGGCCTCCCACGTCTTCCTCTCCTGTCGCAACCTCTTCAACTCAGAGTAGGACCTACGTCCTCAATTATTTGCTTTATGTATTTAAAAAATGGTTCATATGGCTCTGAGCACCATTGGACTTAACTTCTGAGGTCATCAGTCCCATAGAACTTAGAACTACTTAAACCTAACTAACCTAAGGACATTACACACATCCATGCCCGAGGCAAGATTCGAACCTGCGACCATGGCAGTCGCTCGGTTCCGGACTGCAGCGCCTAGAACCGCTCGGCCACACCGGCCGACTTTATGTATTTCAAACTCTGTGTTCCTTTAGAGTTTTTGCCCTCTATAACTCCATCTAGTACCAAGGAAGTGATTCCAGCCTCTATCTTTATCTACAGTTTTTGCCCTCTGCAGCTCCCTCTGGTACCATGGAAGTCATTCCCTCATGTCTTAACAGATGTCCTATCACGCTGTCCCTTCTGCTTATTAGTGTTTTCCACATATTCGTTTCCTCTCCGATTCCGCGCAGAACCTCCTCATTCCTCACCTTATCAGTCCACCTAATTTTCAACATTCGTCTTTGCACCACATCTCAGATGTTTCTATTCTCTTCTGTTCCGGTTTTACCACAGTCCATGTCTCACTATCGTACAAAGCTGTGCTCCAAACCTACAATCTCAGAAATTTCTTTTTCAAATTAAGGCTTTTTTTTATACTAGTAGACTTCGCTTCACCAGGAATGCCCTTTTCTCAGTCCTATTCTGCTTTTGATGTCCTTCTTGCTCCGTCCGTCATTGCTTATTTTGCTGCCCTGGTAACAGAATTCCTTGACTCCATCTACACTCCTGGAAATTGAAATAAGAACACCGTGAATTCATTGTCCCAGGAAGGGGAAACTTTATTGGCACATTCCTGGGGTCAGATACATCACATGATCACACTGACAGAACCACAGGCACATAGACACAGGCAACAGAGCATGCACAATGTCGGCGCTAATACAGTGTATATCCACCTTTCGCAGCAATGCAGGCTGCTATTCTCCCATGGAGACGATCGTAGAGATGCTGGATGTAGTCCTGTGGAACGGCTTGCCATGCCATTTCCACCTGGCGCCTCAGTTGGACCAGCGTTCGTGCTGGACGTGCAGACCGCGTGAGACGACGCTTCATCCAGTCCCAAACATGCTCAATGGGGGACAGATCCGGAGATCTTGCTGGCCAGGGTAGTTGACTTACACCTTCTAGAGCACGTTGGGTGGCACGGGATACATGCGGACGTGCATTGTCCTGTTGGAACAGCAAGTTCCCTTGCCGGTCTAGGAATGGTAGAACGATGGGTTCGATGACGGTTTGGATGTACCGTGCACTATTCAGTGCCCCTCGACGATCACCAGTGGTGTACGGCCAGTGTAGGAGATCGCTCCCCACACCATGATGCCGGGTGTTGGCCCTGTGTGCCTCGGTCGTATGCAGTCCTGATTGTGGCGCTCACCTGCACGGCGCCTAACACGCATACGACCATCATTGGCACCAAGGCAGAAGCGACTCTCATCGCTGAAGACGACACGTCTCCATTCGTCCCTCCATCCACGCCTGTCGCGACACCACTGGAGGCGGGCTGCACGATGTTGGGGCGTGAGCGGAAGACGGCCTAACGGTGTGCGGGACCGTAGCCCAGCTTCATGGAGGCGGTTGCGAATGGTCCTCGCCGATACCCCAGGAGCAACAGTGTCCCTAATTTGCTGGGAAGTGGCGGTGCGGTCCCCTACGGCACTGCGTAGGATCCTACGGTCTTGGCGTGCATCCGTGCGTCGCTGCGGTCCGGTCCCAGGTCGACGGGACGTGCACCTTCTGCCGACCACTGGCGACAACATCGATGTACTGTGGAGACCTCACGCCCCACGTGTTGAGCAATTCGGCGGTACGTCCACCCGGCCTCCCGCATGCCCACTATACGCCCTCGCTCAAAGTCCGTCAACTGCACATACGGTTCACGTCCACGCTGTCGCGGCATGCTACAAGTGTTAAAGACTGCGATGGAGCTCCGTATGCCACGGCAAACTGGCTGACACTGACGGCGGCGGTGCACAAATGCTGCGCAGCTAGCGCCATTCGACGGCCAACACCGCGGTTCCTGGTTGTCCGCTGTGCCGTGCGTGTGATCATTGCTTGTACAGCCCTCTCGCAGTGTCCGGAGCAAGTATGGTGGGTCTGACACACCGGTGTCAATGTGTTCTTTTTTCCATTTCCGGGAGTGTACTTCGTTGCCATCGAGCCTGTTGTTAAGTTTCCGTCTTTTCTCATTTTGCTACTTTTGATTTCTTTCGTTTTTCTTCGATTTATTCTCAATCCACATTTTGTACTCATTATACCATCAATCAGTTCAGCAGGTCATGTAATCCTTCTTCACATTCTCTCGGGATAGCAACGTTATCGGTCGCACGGGATTAGCCGAGCGGTCTCAGGCGCTACAGACATGGACTGTGCGGCTGGTCCCGGCGGAGGTTCGAGTCTTGCTTTGGGCATGGGTGTGTGTGTCTGCCCTTAGGATAATTTAGGTTAAGTAGTGTGTAAGCTTAGGGACTGACGACCTTAGCAGTTAAGACCCATAAGATTTCACACACATTTGAACAGAGCAACGTTATCGACTAATCGCATCATTGATATCCTTTCACCTTGAATTTTAATCCCACTGCTGAAGCTTTCTTTTATTTCCATAATTGCTTCTTGGATGCACAGGCTGAACAATAGGGGCGAAAGACTGCAGCCCTATCTTACGCTCTTTTTTATGCGAGCACTTCGTTCTTGGTCGTCCACTCTTATTATTTCCTCTTGGCGCTTGTACATATAGCTTACTGTTGTACTTCTCAGAATTTCGAACGTGTTGCACCATTTTGCAGTGTCGAATGCTTTTCCAAGATCGACAAATTCTATGAACGTGTCTTGATTTTTCTTTAGTCTATCTTCCATTATCAACCGCAACGTCAGAATTGCCTCTCTGACGCCTTTACCTTTTATTTATTTATTTATTTATTGCCAAATTATAGACCTGTTACCTGATGTTTAAAACAGGTCATACAATTTTCGTTTTTCATCTTTTTACAGTTTTCTTTCCTTTTGTTTTATCTAAAACATTTACAAAGAATGATACTTTTCAAAATAACAATAATTTAAGGTTGAAGAGCACCGGTCTGGAAAACTGACAACGGCCGGGAGAGCGATATGAAATATAAATAAAATTTTGTTGTTTTTTAAAAAGAATATCAAAAGAAGATAGGATAGATGAGAGGTTTGTTAGTACCATCATCGAATGTGACTGACGGTGAATACCTCGGAGTGGTTTCTTCGAGCCGTTGGCCGCCAGTCACACTCACTCACACACACACACACACACACACACACAAATGGTTATTAGTAGAGAAATACTGTTGCTTATCCTATTTATTACTAATCCTAAGTATTAACTACTAACTGGCCCATCCATGTACAGCATTTGGTGTTTTCTTGGCTAGATTGCCAGCACTTTTGCTTATTTACTATCACATCTCAGCTTCCTCCTCTTGTTCCTCCTCATTGTCACTATTTTCGTTGTCACTGTGGGTATCGCTGTCCATCCTCTGGAGGGTGCTGTTACGCTGCACATTGGCATGCCTGTAATGTCGTGTCCGCATATACTATTCTTGTATTGTTTTTGAAGTACTGTTTGTCAGTGCGTTTAATTGTGCCCATTGTTCTTCCTCTCTTATTGCTGTGTATATATCTATGTCTGTATCTGTGTAATCTAAGTGAAGTGTATGTCTATTGTTCGCGTATTGCCCGCAGAAAAAGACAGTGTGTTCTGGGGAACCTTCTTCCCCGCATGTGCATGTAGGTGTCTGCCTCAGACTCAGGCGGCTTAAGTGCGTGGGATAAGGTCCGTGTCCGGTTAAGAAATGTACCTTACTGCGGCTGGGATCGATATGTCTCATTCTCAACCGCTCCCTTATGTCAGGGAGGAACTCGTGCAGTCTACGTCCCTTATCACTTACATTCCACTTATAGCGTCCCCAGTGCCATATTACGAAAAGACAATATTTATAAAGAAGACATTCATAATTTTCGACCTTACTTCTTCGCTTGTCTTGAATGTGTCTAGAGGGACATCTTGCGTGTGCTGACGAATGTAAGCATATTTGTATGAGTTAAGCATATAATATACTGATTTAATATTATTGTTCACTTTTAATTTGTAAGAGGTGATCCCGATTTCATGTCCGCCTTCCTTGAATTAACCTGCATTCAAGTAATTTACAGCTCAACAATCGCAGCGGCCGATGCAGCCAACGACGCCATTACGTGGCGATATTAACTTATGAAAAATTAGCGGAAGCGGAAAACTCGCCCGCTATTAGCATAATATTAATTTTTCTCCACAGCCGCACGAAGTTGCAGAAATACTTAGGTTTAAGATTCTTATTTTCAGTAGCATAGCCGAGACTCAGAGCCAGGACTCTGACTACAATACAATGGTTAACGGAGGTAAGAAAAATACTCTCGCGCGTGTGTGGGCCGCAATTGTAATTAATAACTAAAGATCTTTTGCTTTAACGTCAACTGACTAGCCGAGGAAATTTATATGAAAAGTTTATTACATTGTTCAACTTAAATATCATTTTTATGAAGGCCCGCCACGTAAGTCGGCAACAATCAAAAAAATAACAATAACAATAATAATATATACATTAAATTACGACGGCCGACGGACGCGAGATTGGCGCCGCAACTTTGGGGCCCGATTAATATGATTCTATTGTAATGAATGTAATTATGTATGTGTCTAATTGTTGTAAAATATTAATGCTTGTATGAATTCTTTTACATGTACAACAACAAAACCACACCCTGAGGAGATCTGGAGAGGAAAAAGTGTAGAAAAGAAAAAGGATTGCGAGAAAGAAAAATAAGTAAGGTAAGGCCTATTGTGCAAGCATCCTGTGTAGCTCTGTGCGGAATATCGAACCCATGTGCACATGAGATACCTTCGGTGTTTTGTGTATTTATGTGTTTATTTTTGGAGGGGATAATTATTCGTTTTGTGTATTTAATGTTTATTTTTGGAGGGGATGATTAATTGTGTGTGTATCAGTGTTAAAGATTTGTCAGTGGCTTAAAGTGAATTTAGTATGGGTAAGATAGGACAACCTAAAGCATCCGTACCAGAAGAACAAAATTCTGTTAATATGGAAAGTGAGGATCATTTGCAATACGTAAACGAATCCCAAGCCACCGCCTCGGATAACATAATTTCCGGAGCGGGGGGCGAGGATCTGTGGACGGTGAATGACGCTCCACAGCAGAATGGGAATAGAGTAACAACTCCACTGCCTGGGCAGGGGGGCCAATCGAGTGCTAGATTAAGCGGGGCACCAGTATGCTCACCGATTGCAGACCCATTTGCAGAATTTCTGCGCAGGTTAGAAGAAAGAGATAGGGAAAGAGATCAGAAACTGGCTCAGATGCTCCATGAGCAAGAGCAACAAAGAGAACTGAAAGAAAGGGAAAAGGAAAGAATGTCAGAACAGAGGGAAAAACAAAGAGACGAAAAACTGGCTCAGATGCTACGTGAGCAAGAGCAGCGCAATGAAGCGAAACTAGATAGGATCCAAAGCGAACTAGCCGAGATGCGGGATGCGTGCAAAGAGATCCCCGATCTTGTGCAAAGCTTAGCCGGAGAGATGCAAAAATTACAGATATCGCAGGCTAGGCTTGAAGACAATGTCCAGACTTTAACCAACCGCGTGGATAATGTGGAGATAGATGCACGGAAAAGTATTGACGCATATTTGGAAGTGCAAGCTCAAAAAGTAGAAAAAGAATTAAATGAATGGCTAGAAGTAAAGGATCGCGAGATATCTGCAAAGATTGAAAGCGACGTAAAAACAGCTGTAGAACAAGCGACTGCGGCCGCGAGTGTAAATATTGACACCAGCGCTGCCGCACTACATGCCGAATTAACACAGATTAAGTCCCGTGTGACTGCGGAGTTGCCAAATTGGCAACAGGAGGTCGCGCGGAGACTGTCTGCGTTGGAAAGCAATGTAAACAGTGGCGGACAGATCATGAATCAGACTCCGCGTACTGATTACTATAATAACGCTGACGGTAGCCAGGGTGCGAGTGCGCAACCGCAACCTAATGCGAATTATGAGCACGAGCAACACGCGATACCGTGCAGCGCACATCACGAAGTGATGAATGTCCCAGAATGTAGCAATCAGATGTGCAAAAAAGAGGACAATGTAATAAAACACAGGACATTCCAACCCTTCAATAGCGAAAAACGAAATGTCCACCCTGTTGTATTTATTAAGAGCTTCAGGAATGTGTTTCCCAGGACATGGACGGAAAGACAAAGAATACAGTTCGTGGTCTCCTTTATTCAAGGTGACGCGGCACTGTGGGCCACCGACGTGTCCGAAAAATGTCTAACGATGCAACAGTTTGAAGGTGCATTCTTGCAAAAATTCTGGTCCGATAGCGTCCAAGAAAGACTACGAAAGGAGTTGTACAGTCCAGAAATGTACAATCCTAAGATAGGAACGTTACGCAAATATTTCGAAAAGTATATAAACAAAACCAGGTACTGGGACGAGCCAATGTCCGATCGTGACATAATCAGATTAATAAAAATGAAGTTGCCCAGTGAAATTAAAAGATATTTCATCAATGTGCCGGAATACGATATAGAACAATTCATGGAAATAGTGGATTCTGTTGACCTATTGATCGAAGATATGAAAACCGAAAACAAGTGGAACCGTGCAGGCTATAATCAACACAAAGCTGATTACAATAGCAGCCACAGTAACGGTAGTAACTTAGTACCAAACGGTAACGGGAATAGGCAAGAGCACCGGCAACAGAATCAAGGCACAAACAATGGCAATGGTTATAACGGCAACGGTTATAATCGTGAAAATCGAAAGAGACATCATGATGGACGCATGAGTAATGGATATAATGGTAACGGCAATCCGCAATGGCGCAACAACCGAAACCAGTGGCGTGGTCGTAACGAACCGACACCACAGTGGCAACAAAACACAGCGCCACAATGGAACGCCAACCCAGGTCCGTCACAGAACATGTCAGGGAGTTACAACCGACCACCACAAAACCAGAGCCATACACAATATCAAAATACACCATCGGGGAGGCAGGGCAGCCAACCTAACAGTAACAACAACAACAACCAGAACCACAATGTGAGGTTAGTGGAAGTGACAGACAACTGTCAACCCACTAATACTCATCCGTTAAACTAAAGACAGCCACAATACGCTCTCCGTTGTTGGCTGCAGGATGGTGTAGTGAGGGCACATTCACAGATGACAGCCATAAACTTTGTATGCTGAGATACAATGAAGGAACAAAAATAGAAAAGGAACTTGTAGACATACCGAAGACATGTAACCGAACCGACAAAAGTGTTGTGCAGGCTATATTGCAAGCAGATATGTATGGAGCACCAATACACATAATAGTCGATACCGGTGCGTCAACCAATGTCATGAGCGCAAATTTTTACAAGTACTTGAGTCAAAATAATAGAATACCAGTATTGCCAGTGAAGAATTGTCGTGTTACAGGTGCAATAGGTGCACAATCTCATATCATAAAGCACCAGGTGCAGGTCGAGTTTACGGTAGGAAATGAAGCAATGAAAAGCTCGTTCCTAGTAGTTAAGGGATTAGGTGTTGCTTGCATCCTGGGGATGGAATTTTTACGCCAGAGGGACGCAAAAATCGACCTCTTGTGCGGGGAAGTAAGCCTTATGAATGAGGATAGACGTGTAATTTTGCCGTTGTTGAGGACACGGGAAGTGCACGGTAAATATTGCCGGAGCTTTCAAACGAGATTCGAAGAAATACAGGTAATGAATTTATATTCTGACTTAAGTACAAGACAAGCATGTTATAAGGAGTTTATTACTGAAGACAGAGAGGAAAAAAGGAAACTGATAGCAATGAAAGTTAGGGAGTCAGAACATTTGACTGAAGCACAACAAAACGAATTGACTCAGCTACTTACAGACTATGAGAATGTGTTTTCGGAAAAACCCGGTGTTATCGAGGGCTACACCTATAACATCGAAGTGGTACCTCATGATACTTTCTGTCACGCAAACTACACCATTCCGTGGTCAAATAAGGAGGCAGTTACCAAGGAAATAAGAAAAAATACTTACAAAGACTTAAAGAAGTTCGCTCAGTAGAGCAACGTTTACATTTGTGTGTAGTAGGTTAAGTTTATAGTGTATTTTTTCTGTGTGTAAATGTTCCGATTTTAGTGTAATATTTAAAGACAATGAGGCACACAAGATTAGTGCGATTCAATTTTGTAGTTGTTAAGGAATAATAGTATTTTTAAGCAATTGCATTTTGAAAAAAAAAAAATGAACGTAGGTTTAAGAATATGTTAAAAATTTCATGTTGAAAAATGCTTTAAAAATATTTAAAAAAAATCAATAACATGTAATGATGATAGAATTTTTCATTAGTGTGTCATGAATATTTTTGAACTGTAGTAGTAATGCAACTTATGAAATTCAAAATTATAGTGTATAAGTCGTTTCATGTATTTATGTCTATACCGATCTTGAAATATGCTCAATCATAATTTACTAAACAATGTGAGTGCAGGGTGTACATCACCCAAGGTACCTCATGTGTTATGGACAAGGTACAAAGCAAATCAGTAAACGCGACTACCGCTATGCACTGTTAAAATATATTGCCATCTGCTAAGGCAGAGATTTGCACGAATTTGTAGTGCAAACAAAAGTCACAAATCTAACATTAATCTAGGAACTTGCACGCTAGGCCTAGATTATAAAATGTGTACAATAATGCGAGAGGCAAGGTTTTGTAAAGTCGAGCCTGGCTCTGGAGAGCAAGTACGCAATGAGTGGGCAGACATGACATGGGGACTTACCTCAGATGAGACGGAAATACAATTGTATAGTCAAAAAATCTGAAGGCAAGTACGACTCTAAGTGGAAAATAAAAAGAGATAATTAGTGCGAGAGACTGGTAAAATCCAGCACTAGCCAAAATCCAGTTCAGACTGAACGAAATACATTAGTGTTTGTGAACTAATCGAAACAGTTACTTTAAGCAGTGTGAAAAACTGTGAAGGTGAAACTGTGATATGGACAGTGAAGTGCTAGTATTGAACGTTCAACAGCGGTGAAGACGCCAAACGCCAATATTACGCACGAAAAACTGTGAATTTACTATAAATGTGAACTGTTAACGTGAAGTGAACCCACAGTCAATATTTTTGGGACAACTGTAGTTTCAGTGAGCACAATAATGCGAGATTGGAATGCGATGCGTGGACTGTTGCAAAACAGCGACCGCAGAAACGGCGAATGTTTGTGCTAAACTCGTATTGGGACACTCACCAGTGCCTGCGAGTGCGGCGAAAACATAAATAATTTTATCAAGACAAAAACTGACGTGTAATGGAAACAGTATTGCATCAAAACTGCATTCACGGGAGAAGGTCCATGTCATGTTTTCTGCAAGACAGTGCTAGCTTGACACTCGGAAACTGGCGAAAACTTAACAACAACTGCCGCACTAATAAATGCTCCTTTCCCACTAGCGTAACCGTCTGAAGCGGGAAACAAATATTACGTTGGTTGTGTGTGTGTTTCATGTACTACATCGGAGATGCGTAGCAGAGCTGACTCCTGCCAACAAGAGCGGGGGGCGGATATCATCCCACTCCGCCACGCCCGGGCGAGACAGAAGCGCATCGCCAACGGTGCAGCCGATCAGCTGATTCTGACGTTCCGCGACGGCGAGTGACACGCTGGCGTCGAGCGGGCGTTGACCTCTCCGCAGCCGCCGCGAACGCCGAACACCGAACACACCAACCGACGCCGTCGCGAGCCAAACGTCGCGGCGTAGATCATCAACGACACCGCAATCAATTGTTTTAATGACCTCATTTTTTGCATAGTGCAACAAAAATATTTGTATGCACATTCTGTACTCCAATGACATTCCAGAAACAATTAAGTGAAAGTGACCAAAGCAGTTAGTCTGTCGCTCCGCCGAGGTTTACCCCAGGTTTCCCTACGGCCGCGCCAAATGGGGAGCGAGCAGTTGACACCCCTGGGACTTCAAATATTCCGGACTAACTCGTGGTTGTATACCTTGAACCTCATCTGTATTACACTTTGTGAACAACACACCTCAGTAATTACTACTGTGTAAATATACGATGTGTCATATGTAAACTGTGAAAGAAAAATCTGCGTGTGGACACTGTGGACATGAAAGAGGAAATATTTATGTCAAAAAACACGAACATTTTTTATGACATAAACATTTCGGGGGGCAATATAGCGTCCCCAGTGCCATATTACGAAAAGACAATATTTATAAAGAAGACATTCATAATTTTCGACCTTACTTCTTCGCTTGTCTTGAATGTGTCTAGAGGGACATCTTGCGTGTGCTGACGAATGTAAGCATATTTGTATGAGTTAAGCATATAATATACTGATTTAATATTATTGTTCACTTTTAATTTGTAAGAGGTGATCCCGATTTCATGTCCGCCTTCCTTGAATTAACCTGCATTCAAGTAATTTACAGCTCAACAATCGCAGCGGCCGATGCAGCCAACGACGCCATTACGTGGCGATATTAACTTATGAAAAATTAGCGGAAGCGGAAAACTCGCCCGCTATTAGCATAATATTAATTTTTCTCCACAGCCGCACGAAGTTGCAGAAATACTTAGGTTTAAGATTCTTATTTTCAGTAGCATAGCCGAGACCCAGAGCCAGGACTCTGACTACAATACAACGGTTAACGGAGGTAAGAAAAATACTCTCGCGCGTGTGTGGGCCGCAATTGTAATTAATAACTAAAGATCTTTTGCTTTAACGTCAACTGACTAGCCGAGGAAATTTATATGAAAAGTTTATTACATTGTTCAACTTAAATATCATTTTTATGAAGGCCCGCCACGTAAGTCGGCAACAATCAAAAAATAATAATAACAATAATAATATATTAAATTACGACGGCCGACGGACGCGAGACACTCACCTTGCCATGTATCCAAAGTTTTAAGGTGACGTATCGTCTCTATGGGCACACCGGTTATTGTGTGTACCTTATCTAGTCTCCCCACCTTGAACAAGTACCTTGCAGCTCTGTATTTGATCGTGATATCTATTGGGCATATTCCGAGCACCACAAACAGTGCATCCGCTGAGGTGGTACCGAAGGCTCCAGATAGACTAAGTAGGACACTTCTCTGCCTCGTCTGTCGGATGCTTTGTTGGTGACCACGTTCAGTCTATGTGCCCACGTGCTAGCTGCGAAGCTGAGTACTGATTCGAAGAGCGCACAGTGGTATGTACGTATGACTGGTAGAGGTAGTCTGTACTCTTTTGAATTTAGCCACACCAGTTTGTGTAGTATTTTTTCTGCTTTGTCTGTTGTTAGCCTTATGCGTTCGTGGAAATTCAATTTTTCATCTACGTGTACCCCAAGATATCGCGTAATGCGAACTCGTTTGATGTTTGTGTTCCCAATTTTAACCGAAGGATTCCGTTGGAGCGATCCTTTCAGTAAAGTGTATGTTGTTTCGTTTTCGGCTATCCTGAGTTTGTTGTTGTGACACCACTGAGTTGGTTCAGATGGCTCTGAGCACTATGGGACTTAACTTATGAGGTCATCAGTCCCCTAGAACTTAGAACTACTTAAACCTAACTAACGTAAGGACATCACACACACCCATGCCCGAATCAGGATTCGAACCTGCGACCGTAGCGGTCGCGCGGTTCTAGACTATAGCGCCTAGAACCGTTCGGCCACCCCGGCCGGCACCACTGAGTAATTCCACTGGCTTTCTCTTCTAACCGGGCTCTGTTGTTTGCAGTGACTACAACTAATAGGTCATCTGCGTAGGCGACAATTCCGTCTGTCCTGTCATCCCCATCCAGAAGTTGTAGGAGAGGTTCGATTGTTATGTCCCAGAAGATGGGGCCGCAGATCGACCCTTGAGGACAGCCTTTGGTAATTTTAATTACTTTCCGGCTGTCCACCTGCCATTCGACTACTCCGTCTTTACAGTTGTCTAGAAAACTGTTGTACAGTGATTGCGGTACATCCAGATGTCTCAGCCTCTTGAAACAGTGCGGGCCACCAAAGATTATCAAATGCTCCGACAATGTCAATCATTATTACCATGGCGTATTTCTGTTTTGTGGTGTTAACTATGTGCAGGGCCTGGTTGATGGCATCATCTATTGATCTGCCAGATCTGAAGCCGAACTGGTGTTGGCTCATACCCCTGAGAGCACTGTGTGTTTGCAGGTGCTTACACAGTAGCTTCTCCTGAATCTTTGCTAGGCATATTGGCCTGTAAGTCATTGGATCTAAGGGTCCCTGTCCGCTGATTTCTTAATAATGACTGCTTTGGAGGTTTTCCATACTGTAGGTACCCTGCCCAGCCGTAAGGCATCGTTCAGTAACGTTGTTAGGAACGGGGTGATCTGCGGTGCTTTCCTAGAGCCAAACTGATCGTCAGCTAACACATCCTCAATTTTCTTTTTCATTCTTCTCTATATTGTTCTTGCCAAGTGGGAGGTGACCACGAGAAAAAAAGATTTAATAAAATCTTTTATAGACAGCACAATTGCTCGCTTTGCGTCTGGTTTTCCAACTTCCGTCAGTGCAGTCGTCAGAAGTGAAATGAGTCTTACGGGCAACTGCAGTGGAGCAATGTTTTCCGGAGTGTGCAGCAGTGCCGCACAGAGTTGTGAAGCGGGCACAGCACCTCCTTCCGCTGCTCTCCTCGTCTCGCCACTCGAGTCTGTCCGCGGCGAGAGCATCAATCACCAGAGTGTCACCGTGGACCGCCCATCCCTGAGGGGTAGCAGTGCCAGCAGCAGCACGAGCGGCAGAGGCGGCACAGCCGCGGACCCCAGCCAGGCCGTCTCACACAGCGCCGCACCGGCTCTGGTTTTTACCGATCGCCCCCGCGCCGGCGTTCCTTTCCGAACGCCTCTCTCCATAATGTATGCATCTTTTGAGGGCAAGAAAACGGAACGCCCGCGCCCGGCGGGGTGGCGCTGGCTGTGGCAGCCTTGACATCGATCTGGCGCGCTGACAGCTCGCGGGATTTACTTTTCCTCCGGCCTGTCCAACCCCATCCCGGCCACCCCGCCATCGTCGCGCCATCCACCCCCTTCATCCCTCTCACAGCCGCACGGGAACTTTCCGGAAGCGATTGCTATTCAAGAAGAATAACCTTTCATCGAACGGCGTGAGAGAGAGGAAGTCGAGGGAGGAGGAGGAGGAGGAGGAGGGGAAAAACCGATTCGGCTGTTGAGAGCAGCACGAAGTGTTGAGGCAGGCGCCGTTCTGTTGTTATTACTTTGGATTCGCGGGCATGTTCGGTTGCGGCTGCATTGTGCCATCGAGCTGTATAGGGCTAATCAATCAGGATCGGACTGGCACCACAACAGCAGGCATCAATCACTGTTTATTTGCCAGCTCAAGGCGTTTCTGTTCTAAGGAATTTCCGAATGTGGTGCTACAAAAATTGGTTCAAATGGCTCTGAACACTATGCGACTTAACTTCTGAGGTGATCAGTCACCTAGAACTAATTAAACCTAACTAACCTAAGGACATCACACACATCCATGCCCGAGGCAGGATTCGAACCTGCGACCGTAGCCGTCGCTCGGTTCCAGACTGTAGCGCCTAGAACCACACGGCCACTCCGGCCGGCAAAGTGGTGCTACAGAAAGAGCGAAATATCAACCTCGACAACTTAAGTCATTGCCATTAGACTCAGTACCATTTCATTCTTCATTACGAGCAACGGATTGGTACAAGTGAGCTGGTGAGCAAAACATACGAACGAAAGCAATTTTCGGGTGATATGTCAGTTGCGACATTTTTGTACAGTGTCGACAATACCTGTGGAGGGCAAATAATGACCCGTGGGCCACATGCGATCCGCTGAGGATTTTTGCTGCTGCCCGCCAAGACATAAGAATCTGCCTTGAACCGAGAGTTCCTCCTCACACGCGACTGAAGATTCCCACTAGGATGACCACTTCAATACACATGCGCAGTGCAAATTCTATTCGCGCAGATCAAGTTGACACCCAGCGCAGTGGCTGATGAGAGCGTCTGTAAAGGCATTTCCCATTTACGGTACTTGCCATCAGCCACCACGCCGGGCACCGACTCAGTTAATGGGAACATTTCGATCAGCAATGCTTTCGTGGTTAATCTGGTTCACTTGCATTTTGTCTATGCAACAGTAAATCTATAAATTTCCAACTTAGTGAGATCATGAACTCACCGAAAGAACGTAAAATCACTAATGAATGTTGTATTTTTAATAAGCAACGAAGGAGAACTTATTTCTACGAGGGTAATCTCAAAAGTAAGGTCTCCTATTTTTTTAAAAGTACATAGACCTGTTTGTTTCTACAATGGTTTACATCAGTTTAAACCTTGAACATTTAGCTATTTTTCGACATATCACCATTTCTGTCGATGCATTTTTGTAGACGCTGTGGTACTTTTCTATACCCATATCATACCACCTCGGGCATGGATGTGTGTGATGTCCGTAGTTTAGTTAGGTTTAAATACAGGGCTATTACAAATGATCGAAGCGATTTCATAAATTCACTGTAGCTCCATTCATTGACATATGGTCACGACACACTACAGATACGTAGAAAAACTCATAAAGTTTTGTTCGGCTGAAGCCGCACTTCAGGTTTCTGCCGCCAGAGCGCTCGAGAGCGCAGTGAGACAAAATGGCGACAGGAGCCGAGAAAGCGTATGTCGTGCTTGAAATGCACTCACATCAGTCAGTCATAACAGTGCAACGACACTTCAGGACGAAGTTCAACAAAGATCCACCAACTGCTAACTCCATTCGGCGATGGTATGCGCAGTTTAAAGCTTCTGGATGCCTCTGTAAGGGGAAATCAACGGGTCGGCCTGCAGTGAGCGAAGAAACGGTTGAACGCGTGCGGGCAAGTTTCACGCGTAGCCCGTGGAAGTCGACGAATAAAGCAAGCAGGGAGATAAACGTACCACAGCCGACGGTTTGGAAAATCTTATGGAAAAGGCTAAAGCAGAAACATTTCTTAAACAGGAGATTGGAAAACCGATGGATCGGTCGTGGTGGAGTTCATGATCAACAATTCATGTCATGGCCTCCACGCTCTCCCTACTTAACCCCATGCGATTTCTTTCTGTGGGGTTATGTGAAAGATTCAGTGTTTAAACCTCCTCTACCAATAAACGTGCCAGAACTGCGAGCTCGAATCAACGATGCTTTCGAACTCATTGATGGGGACATGCTGCGCCGAGTGTGGGAGGAACTTGATTATCGGCTTGATGTCTGCCGAATCACTGAAGGGGCACATTTGTGAATGCCTAAAAAAACTTTTTGAGTTTTTGTATGTGTGTGCAAAGCATTGTGAAAATTTCTCAAATAATAAAGTTATTGTAGAGCTGTGAAATCGCTTCAATCATTTGTAATAACCCTGTAGTTCTAAGTCTAGGGGATTGATGACCTCAGATGTTAATTCCTATGGTGCTTAAAGCCATTTGCACCATTTGAACCACAGCCGTATTTAAAAAGTACAATTACGAAATGAAACATAGCGAATTTAGGTGCAAACTTCTCATGGATGAAAGCAAAATTAAAGCCGCAGAATGTGTGAAAAATCTCGGAAGAAGCAACAAACATTACTTACAAAACAATAAATACTTCAAAATAGCGCTACAGAAGCAAGTTTTATGGTAGTCTATAAACTTGCTTAGCACACCGCGCCGAGTTTATTAAGCATTGTATGGTGCAAGCATGTTGTATCCTGAAGTTAGAAGCAAATTTGAAACATTTCATTGTTAAAAAGGACTATATTGATGCGCATTGACTTAGTGATGTACTGACGAACTCACACAACAGCTGAAGACTGCGATAAAAATTTCGTTTGATTTCCTTTGGCAATAGATGAGGACACAGCCCACGAATACACTCCAAAATTACTCATCGTTATCCACGGAAAATTTCGTCATCACACAGGAATTACTTGGCCTAGAATCAGTGACAAATAGAACCGCTGGTCTGGACTTGGTCGAATGTGCTGTGATTTGTGTGGAAAAAACGTGGCTTGTTCTGGAACAAAATAGCATGCATTACAACAGATGGGGCCAGAACTTTCTTTAGGGAAAATGTAGCCATTTTAAGCTTTTAAAAACACAAGTTACGAGCTTAGTGAAACACTGTCTTTTTTCATTGCATTTCGCATCAGAAGAGCCTTTGTGAAGATGCGCTGGTAGATCCTATTTTTGCTGTGGTGAATATACAAGGGTCGTTCAATAAGTAATGCACCACATGTTTTCCTCAGAATATATTTATTGTTAAGAATCAGAATTTGGTGACAACACACATCAACATTTCTTATCCATGTCTTATTTTTCTACGTAGTGTCCATCACTTTCTACGGCCGTACGCCGACGTTGTGGAAGAGCATGTATTCCCTGCTGGTAAAAGCTCTTTTCCTGTGCACCTCTTTGAATATCCGAGAATCTCGATCATTGCAGACGCATTTCCAATGCTGACCGACAACTGTAGAGATAATTGTCGAGTTGTGAAGCGTCGGTCGTCAATAATAACGGCATGCGCATGATTCAGCGGGTCTGTAGCAGTGGCTGTGACAGGACGTCCCGAGCGTGGCTGATCATGGAGCTCTGTTTCTGCATTTCCTGAGGCTGTAACTTTCATTACCCATCTCCCACATGTACTCCTATCAACTGCAGCATCGCCATACACTGCCCACAAACATTTATGCATGTTCACCACGGCTTCTTTTTCTGCACACAAGAATTCAGTAACAGAGCACGCTGCTTGTAACGTGAGTCGTATGTAGAACCCACTTTGACGCTGCACTACGGCTCTGCCATCTGCCAGAACAGTTCCAAATTTCACCGGTGGACGAACAAACATCAAATGTAAAGCACCAACATGGACGTTAGTCTAAGTATATTAATTGCTTTGTAAAGAAATGTGGGGCATTACTTATTGAACTACCCTCGTAATATGCGAGAGAGTAAGGACACTCCACCATACATTGAGCAATGTTGTTCTTATGGAGGCAGGACATGAAGACGCAATTGACCACAACAGTTTGACGTGGTTGAGCTTGGACAAACTGTTAAAATGAGTTTGGGTGTTTCAAAATGAAATCATCTTTCTTCTGGAAATGGAAGAAGATACAACAAATGCTTCTTTCGCCGCCACTCCGTACCATAGCGGTATTAGGATCTGAGAATGGTCAACTGGTCGAAACCGATTACCACCGAAATAAATGTTTCTGAGCTCGTGGTTTTGTTACAAAAATAGAATGTGAGGAGTGGAAATAGGAGATGATGTTCTCCCTAATATATTTGAGAAACTGAATGAACTGAATGTGACGTTGTAGGAAGCAAGTTGTTGTTGTTGTGGTCTTCAGTCCTGAGACTGGTTTGATGCAGCTCTCCATGCTACTCTATCCTGTGAGAGCTTCTTCATCTCCCAGTATCTACTGCAACCTACATCCTTCTGAATCTGCTTAGGGTATTCATCTCTTGGTCTCCCTCTACGATTTTTATCCTCCCCGCTGCCCTCCAAAGCTAAATTTGTGATTCCTTGATGCATCAGAACATGTCCTACCAACCGATCCCTTCTTCTAGTCAAATTGTGCCACAAACTTCTCTTCTCCCCAATCCTATTCAATACCTCCTCATTAGTTACGTGATCTACCCACCTTATCTTTAGCATTCTTCTGTAGCACCACATTTCGAAAGCTTCTATTCTCTTCTTGTCCAAACTGCTTATCGTCCATGTTTCACTTCCATACATGGCTACACTCCATACAAATACTTTCAGAAACGACTTCCTGACACTTAAATCTATACTCGATGTTAACAAATTTCTCTTCTTCAGAAACGATTTCCTTGCCATTGCCAGTCTACATTTTATATCCTCTCTACTTCGACCATCATCAGTTATTTTACTCCCTAAATAGCAAAACTCTTTTACTACTTTAAGTGTCTCATTTCCTAATCTAATCCCCTCAGCATCACCCGATTTAATTTGACTACATTCCATTATCCTCGTTTTGCTTTTGTTGATGTTCATCTTATATCCTCCTTTCAAGACACTGTCCATTCCGTTCAACTGCTCTTCCAAGTCCTTTGCTGTCTCCGACAGAATTACAAGCAAGTAAGAGTATTCAAAGCAAAACTAGGTCTATTTGCAGGGTCAACAGATGAAGGCAGTTTTTGCCATTTATCTTTGTTAGGAAAGCAGAACGTGCCTGGAACAGTTTCAGTTAAATTTTTCGGCGACGAGGTCACTAGAAGTTTTTCTCATTGAACTGATTCTAAAATTAAATGTGTTTGCAGCTATAGATGATCTGAAATTGGCACAATAAATAATTTTTTTTAATGGCACAGTTTTACTTAATTTATATTTATTGATTTTTATTATACAATTTTTATACTCCCAGAAATGCAAAGTTAACTAATGAATGCAATCACTTTAAGAGGTGCGACCCTCAGCAAATCTCTGCTTCTATGAAGTGGCCCCCGATCCAAAACCATTGCCCACTCCTGGACTAAACCTGCATCATGTAATCTCTTTGTCTACTTATGCTTAATGTGACATATGTGTCACCATGTAAATGTAAATGTTTTGTTCGTATTTCACGTCAATTTATATCACTGTATTTAATGTATGTATGTAATTTCAAAAGTAATGTTCTGCCACAGTATTGAAATGTTAAAACAACAGCTGTAGAACTAGTTCAGGCGTAGGATCAGTATGTCTGTGATTAAGGAAAACCTGGAGGGAAGTCCCTCCGCTACGGAACCCGCAAGGCGGGAATAGAGAAGGTGGATTTAGCGGCAGAATCGCAAAATGCCTTTCTGGCACAGATTGTCGGTAGCTGGCTTGCAAACGGTTCACATCGAGCGTGCTGAAAGAGGCAAGGAAAGCAGATACATTGAACAATACTGCCTTGGTTGAGGCTGATAACTGGTTACTTCTTCGTGGTATTTATTAGCTGACTCTGAATTACAAAAATCTAGCAGCAATAAGATAATTTTTAGAGCCTTTTACATATCAAGAGCCATGAGTACGTTTGCCGCCTTTATAGGTGCCGCGGAAGGTTGCCGAAGCCACCACCTTCATCTCAAGTCCATGCAGTCTTGCTGGACCAATTATTCGCTTTATTTGAAAATAATAACACCTTTTCATTTAACTTTGTGCTGGAAACCTTGTATCAATCTTTAGTAATTGTGCCTAGACTACATCGTTTTCCTAGTGATGCAATACATACGAGTATCCTCTTTAATTGAACTGCAAAAATATTTATTGCTGTAAAAGTGATCGTTAACTTTTCTGGAATAGTAAATTTCATATGTGTCCAGTTAGTTTTTCTGAAAACTCCACGTAAATTCGCATAAATGAAGAGCTAAAGTGTTACATAAGCGTAGATGCAACAAAAAAGAGCTAATTACCTTACTTAAAAGCCATTCTTGTTGTAATCTATAACCACTAACAAAAGTAATTGCAAAAAAGCAGTGATCATTCAGAGTAGTTACTGGCTAGTAAATCGGAACGGCCTGGATAATGAATAACTACTGTACAGGTTTGTTATAGTGTATCTATTTCCATGTTTTTGCTTAAAAGTGTTTTCATGTTTTTCCTTAACAAAAATGTTCAGCCCGATGTTTTGTCAACTGATAAAATAAATTACGGGTCCCCATGCTAATTGTTGAGTCAGCTTTTCATTCCCTACTACAGTAAAAGTACTTACAAAGTGCGGCAATCATTTTAATAGCTTTTGTGTTCTTTAAAGGTTAACTGGCTGGAACTATTCAGGTTATAACAGATTCAGCGGTCTCTTGATCTTCTGTATATATACCACACTTACTTCAGTGAAGTAAATGATACTAATGTAAGCAGATAGTAATCATTTCAAGCCTTATTCTGTGTAAGTGTTCTCCATACTTAATGTGCAAAAGTTCCTAATGTCCAATGTAGTTGTGCTTCCTCGTGTAGTGACTCTATGTAATGTACATTAGCTTTCTTGAGTTGAATACAGAAAGGATATATTGGTGTCAAAGCCAACAACTTCAAAGCGTTACCCTTATACCGCGAGACTTGGGGATACGTAATGCACCCAGGAACATTGTCTGAATTGACCGTATCGGTAGTCGAGGTATTACGGTGCGGGGAGGCATAATGTGTCATGGGAGTACTGATCTCCACATCTCTGAACACGGTACACTCACAGAACAACGTCATTCTGATACTGTAATCGTTCCCCACGTCCTTCTTTTCAGGGGTGCGTTTGGCACCGACTTCTTTTTTATAGATGACAATGCGCGACCTATGCAACTTGAGGAGCGCTTGGAACGAGAGGATATTCGGTGAATGGACTGACCTGCCCAATCTCCCACTTAAATCCTATCGAGCACGTGCGGTTACGTTCGGGAGATGTACTGACGCTCGTCCACATGCACCAACGACCATACAAGTTCCAACCGCGCTGGTGGAGGACTAGGACGCCAACCATGTGGCCAGCGTGGAAGCACATGATCACTTGCCGTCCATGGTGATCACACACCCTGTGTCTAATGTCCAGGGAGCCTTAATAAATCGCGGTGACTAATAACCATTTCTAGTCAATGATTGGATCAATTGTACCAAATAATCCAGTCCATTCCCTGTAAATACCGGCCATACAAGTATGGAGGCGCCACCAGCTTGCACAGTGTCTTGTTGACAAATTGGGTGCAAGGTTTCGTGGAGCTGCGCCACACTCTAACACTGCCATCAGCTCCTACCACCCAAAATCGGCACTCATATGACCGGATCACGGGTTTTCAATCGTCTGGGGTCTAATGGATGCGATCACGAGCCCAGGAGAGGAGTTTCAGGTGATGTCGTGCGGTTAGCAAAGGCATTCGTGTTGGTCGTCTGCTGCCGTAGCCAGTTAATGGCACATTTCGTCACACTATCCTAACGGATATGGTCGTCGTATGTGCCATACTGATTTCTCTGGTCATTTCATGCATTGGTGCTTATGTGTTAGGAGTAACAATTCTACACATACGCCGCTGCTATCGGCTTTTAAACGAGCTGTTATTCGTGCTGAGAGGTAATGACTGAAATTTGGTATTCTTGTTACACTCTAGACACTGTGGATTTCATAATACTTTATTCTCCATTTCCAAAATGGAATGTCCCATGCGCCTATCTCCAACTGCCATTCCACATTCAAAGTCTGTTACTTCCTGTTGGACGCCATAATCACATCGGAAGCCTTTGTACATGAATCGCCTGAGTACATATGACAGCTCCACCAATGCACTGCTCTTTTATAACTTGTGTACATGATACTACCACCATCTGTATATTTGTACATCGCTATCCCATGACTTTTGTCACCTCGATGTATAACACTACCGGCTACTAGTACATAAGCAGTTCTGATAATGTTACGGTTATGAAAAGAATTTAGAATGACCATGATCATGTGTTAATGGAAAAGACTCTAAGGTCGCGCAGTCACCTGACCTTCATTTCTTACATATTCCGACCTCACGATCGTATTCTGCGTATCAAGACGTTTCATTAAAGCCCAAACTCGATAGGGTAGAGTCAATTTTACTTATTTCCATTTAATCAATATGCAAATCTAATAAATAAATCGCAAGTACGCACCGAGATTAAAAAAGTCGAGGGTGGCGTACACAAACATTCAAGACACGATGGCCACAGGAGGTTTTGTTCGTTGGAGGCAACCAGCCCGCTGGAAACTCCGTTGGAGGGTGAGACAGCAAGCAGGTGCACCAGCCAGCTGACCACCCAGGGACCAAAACAGTTTTTGCTGGAGAAATGGGATAATGGCCTGCGTGTTCACCTTAAAAGCAAAACCCACTGTATTGTTCGGGAGAGCCACAACATATGCATTTTTTTTTATGGACCTAGTGCGCAGTTTCAGAGTTCTCACAGGTGGACAGTAAATGCCAAATGCATATGTTATATATTTCCAGATTGGTTGGCTTAAACGGAGCGCCCTTCTCCCGTTTGTAAGAGTAACGCTGATTGGTGGACTATTTCTGACGCAATGAGCCGGAGGAGTGAGGAAAAGACAGTTGATGGTATATATATCCTTTTTGCATGGAGAGGTGTCGTTCCAGTGACACTCTTGTAGCGAGGACACGTAGCGGGAGCGATTGTGCTTGTGCGTGTGCGCAGAGAGCGAGGAACAAAGTCTCTACTCAGTACTGCACTGAGAGAGAGCACCTCTGTCCCTAGCGAATCGGAGTGATACTCTATATTGAGTCGCTCGCGATAAAGTGTTGTTCACTGTGTTTGCCGCCACACTTATTGTGCGGTGTGAACACGGCCAGAGTACTAGTTAAACGCCTGTGAGCGAACATTGAGTGGCATCGCGGTGGACTGATTTTGTGACCGGTGTACCACACCAATAGTAAGACTAGGGGCAGATAGGAGTCCTTGACTTCATCAAGACGTAGTGAGAGTTCAATTGGTGAAGGTCAATCCAGATAGAAAGAGAGAGTTTTGTTATTTTTCAGCAGCTCACTGTATTGTGCGCTACAGCGTAGGCGAGCCCCATCTTTGCTCCATTAGAAATAACATACTTCATTCATGGCACTCCATTACATTTCTCACGTGACAGCCTCGACTGTACTTAGGAAAATTCAATCGGATAATTATTCAAGTTGAGTAGGTGCGACTCTCAGCCATTCTGCCGAGTAAATAACATTCTTAAAGAAAAGGGATAAAAGAGCTTTCCCACACTTTGTATATAAATTTCATTAACAGAGTTCCTCTCCGTAAAAGGTAACCTCCTATTCCGAAAAGAACCTGTAAATTTGTGTATCAGTTTATAAATAAAAGTTCACATGATTTTCTCAGATTTTTGCAATAAATAATATTTTCCGTTCGTCTAATGTTTTTCTTACACTAACTAGCAACTAGGAGCGTCTGTCTGACTTCTGTAGTAGTGTGGAGTGGAAATTGCTTCTTGCAGGAGCCAAAGTGTACTTGTCAGATCAATCCGTTGCGCAATTCGTCAACATAACACCCACATACTGACAAGATCTCGGACTATTTTGCGTTATCCAAAAGTTTATGTTGCATAGCGACCGCTAGCTGAACTAGCGGGACTCGAACCAAGGTTCTATCAGTTGGCCGGCCGAAGTGGCCGTGCGGTTAAAGGCGCTGCAGTCTGGAACCGCAAGACCGCTACGGTCGCAGGTTCGAATCCTGCCTCGGGCATGGATGTTTGTGATGTCCTTAGGTTAGTTAGGTTTAACTGGTTCTAAGTTCTAGGGGACTAATGACCTCAGCAGTTGAGTCCCATAGTGCTCAGAGCCATTTGAACATTTTTTTTTTTCTATCAGTTATAAAGTGAAATGTAATTATGTCAAAAAAATGGTCGTCCATTTAATTAGATAAAGTGGTACCAAGTAGTCATACTGTTTACAAAAACACTCAACTACTGTACAGTGTGAACATGAATAGAACCGACAAACAGCAGGGTCGGATTCCTGACTGAAAATGGAGGAAAAAAGGTCCTATGAAATTTTGTCCAGAAATGGACGGTGTATGTGTAACGAAAAGTTCAAAAAATGGTTCAAATGGCTTTTAGCACAATGGGACTTAACATCTGAGGTCATCAGTCCCGTAGAACTTTGAACTACTTAAACCTGACTAACCTAAGCACATCAAATACATCCATGCCCAAGGCAGGATTCGAACCTGCGACCGTAGCAGCAACGACAAATAATCGTCCCGGAACGCAGTACAGAGCTGCATCGCATCCAAGTCACAACAGATGTTCAAAGTGTCCTCTGTGAGATGGCAGGTGTTAGGGATAGCAGAGGTTGTCACGCAAGGTAAAAATAATCATACTTTGTCTTACACCATGTTGGTGGGCCACTTGCCTGGAGATTTTACCAGCGTTCGTCTCAGTATTCTGTAGAACCCGGTCCTCCAAATCTGGTGTATGCACAGTCATCCGCCTCCCGCATGTTCGTCTGAGAGAACACATGTTTACAAAAACGCCCAAAAAAGGGCTTGAAATGTTTTGTGATGTAGTTGGTCTCTGCGAGGGAACTTGTTATGGTATAGCCGTGCTGCCTGTCGACGGTTTCCATCTTCCTGGCCGTACAAAACACCATCTCGTCTTGTTCCCGACATGAACACCGGACCATTCTGCTGCCTACAGTATGTTGCGTCAATCACATAGCCTGCAGCACTCAAAGAAGACACAGCACGTAATCAGAACAACTGCCATTCGTCAGCGCCATCTATCCTGGCAACGGTGCTTTTCCGGACACATTTACAAAGGACCTTTCTCCTTCCACTTCCATGCAGGAATCCGAGACTGCAGTTTGTCGGTTTTGTTAATGTTTGCTCTGTATATATCTTTACTTGGTACTAAATTCTGTTTTGCAAGTAGCACATGTGACAGCAGTACAAGCTAACAAGCCCTGGAGCAGAAGTTTGCCATGAGCAACACAGGTGCTATTACTACTGGTACAGCGTAACAAATATACTTGATTGCACTGTTAGAATTGCTACACAAATAATACTGACAGTTCACAGAAACCAGTCCGCGCTAAAGCAAACAAGGGAAGAGAGTTGCCCAGAGCGTCTGTTATTACGCCAGGTCCTTCAGCAGCAATGTGTTAGCGGCCCTGAGGTCATCTAAAGAGAAGGGCACGTAAATTGCGATAACATAAGCGCAGCGTCGGCGAGATCGTAGGAGCAGAGCACAGTACGATAAAAAGTGTCAGTAGAGAATACCACGATACGAAGAGTCATCCTCTTGCCGAGCGATCACATTTACCCGCTGTATGACGTCAGGGGACACAGATTTGCAGCAATGTGGATTGATGATAACGATGCATTTTATCAACAACAGGCAACAAAGTACAAATGATCAGAACATGTAAGCAGAAAATGTACATGTTCAGAATAGTTTGATTCAAGCAGAGAACACGTAGACGAACCGTGGCTCAAGTTCAGATGCGTAGTCTACCAAATGGTTCAAAATGGCTCTGAGCACTATGCGACTTAACTTCTGAGGTCATCAGTCGCCTAGAACTTAGAACTACTTAAACCTAACTAACCTAAGGACATCACACACATCCACGCCCTAGGAAGGATTCGAACCTGCGACCGTAGCGGTCGCTCGGCTCCCGACTGTAGCGCCTAGAACCGCACGGCCACTTCGGCCGGCGTAATCTACCAAACTCTAGAAAAATATGTATCTCATTGCACACCAGTAATATGAAGAAAGTTATTATGAAACAGTACTCAATTTTTTGTTTCATGATCGTGTATTATGATCTTTATGGAGACTAAAAGTATCCTCTGTAGGAATGAACACGGTTTCCATGAAATCCATCTCACTCTGTTCATGGCAGTAGATACCGGCACCAATGCTGATGCCGTCTTCCTTGAATTTTCGAAGACGTTTAGTACAGTTTTGCCCTGTCGTCTGGTGACCAAAATACGAGAGTACGGAATATTGGATGAGTTTCGTGGCTGCACTCAAGCGTTCCTACAAAATAGAACAAAATATTGTTCTCAAAGGAGAATAATGTTCTAAAGTAGGAGAATTTTCGGACATATCCCAGTATAAGTGCTAAAGGAATATTACTGTTCTCAGTATACATAAATTATCTAATGAACGGGCTCAGGAGATCCGTGAAGAGGTTAGCATATGATGATGTTGTACACGTAGAAGGCCGGCCGCGGTGGCCGAGAGGTTCTAGGCGCTTCAGTCCGGAACCGCGCGACTGCTACGGTCGCAGGTTCGAATCCTGCCTCGGGCATGGCTGTGTATGATGTTCTTAAGTTAGTTAGGTTTAAGTAGTTCTAAGTTCTAGGGGACTGGTGACCTCAGATGTTAAGTCCCATAGTGCTCAGAGCCATTTTTGAACACTTAGAAGTCGCAACGCTAGAAAATAGCAGCAAAATTGTGGATAACCTGCAAAGGACCGACGCTTGGGTCAGGAATTGAGAATTAACCATCAACATAAATAATTGTAAAGTATCTTATGTAAATAGGTGAAGAGACACGTTATTATTTGATCACATCAATCGCGAACCATCACTGGAAGCAGTACATCCAATAAATACTCGTACTTGGTAGAACGGAGCGAGTTAAAGTGGAACGACCACACATGACTAACGGTAAAAAAAAAAAGATAGATGCTAGACTGAGATTCTTTTACGAATCATCAGCAAGTGTAGTCGACCTAAACAGGAGATGAGTCACAAGACTTTCTTTCAATCAATCTTACTTACTGCTGTTCAGTCTGGGATCGTTATTAGTTACGAATGGGAATAGCAAACAGGGAACATCCAAAGATCAGCTTATTTCGTTTCGAGTTTGTTTCACAATCACGAAAGTGTCACGGGGATGATCATCCGACTTTAGTGGCAGACGCTACAAGAGAGGCGTTTTGTGATGATGCCAGTGTTTTTTAATAGTTATAGTACGGAGTGATCTGTTGGACATTTAGTTATGTTAGTATGTATTTCTGGTAAAAATAGGCAAAAATGTGACGTTAATACGTCTAATTGCTAACCCCTGTTATTGTTTCATCAGAACCACTGATGCTGGTGTTACACACCGTAAATGTAATGGCCACACTATGATTAATTTAAGTAGGTAAGCAGTGTCGAGCGCAAAGAACAAGAAAGAAAGTTACAGCTACTCATTCGAAGAAATTTGTGATGCTGATAATCTTAAAATTTCATCAACAGATATGCACGGGACAAGAGTAAATGGAAAGTTGATGTAAATTACAGGCATTGAAACAAGAGAAAGAACACACTGTAAAACCTGAAACAGTGCGGGGGAATCACTTTAGCTTACAATACACGTGGCGTAGACCAGCAATTCGGAAAGATTTTGGTACGAAGACTTGTGACTACTAATAAGCTCTGAACGCGACATAACTAACAGTACGCAAGCAAGCAGCTGGATTGCGTCTCACCAGCATTGTCTGGTGGTACAGCTCCACAACGTGTCCTCACCGATCAGCAGCATCTCCAGCGCGTCGCTCCTCTACACTCGCAAGAGGACGCACCTGTTTTCGCACCTTCAGGCCAGTCACAGTTTAAGCTTCCTGGCGCAACATGGCGGTCGAATCGTCTCGCTTCAAAAGCTCCCTTCTTTGGATTCCTCGGTCGCCTATTTTAAATGAAAGGCTCCTTCGAAAGATCTCGAAGCTTCCACTGCAAAATTCAGCAACCGATGGAAGCACACTCCCACGACTTCGGAGAGAAAGATCGTTTCCACCTACGTGCTCGAAGTCACGTATGCCAAGAGAGAGATATATATAATTGACTGGATTTTAGAAAAGCGGAGTAGTCGCAAAGAAACAGGTACCAGTTTTTTATTTTGGTGCATTTATTCCAAACGACATGTTTCGTGCTCTGCCCACCATCAGATTTCCTGGTATAAACAATATAACACATAATTAGTTGGCCGGCCGGAGTGGTCGTGCGGTTCTAGGCGCTACAGTCTGGAACCGAGCGACCGCTACGGTCGCAGGTTCGGGCATGGATGTGTGTGATGTCCTTAGGTTAGTTAGGCTTAACTAGTTCTAAGTTCTAGGGGACTAATGACCTGAGAAGTTGAGTCCCATAGTGCTCAAAGCCATTTGAACCATTTTTGAACATAATTAGTTATACATTTTTAAAACACCAAACGTTAACAAGGAAGCTCAAAATCTACTTAAGTTCTTATTGTCATGCAATTTTTCATCAAGGGTTTTTACATTCATTTTCACATTAGTTGGGTGTGCTTTCTTACAGATAATTCTCCTAACTATGTTACCATTTCCAACTGCAACGCTTGCTTGTGCTGCTGTCGGGAGTTTAGCCTGTTCACACCCATTCTGCACTTCAGCGCCGGTCGAAGTGGCCGTGCGGTTCTAGGCGCTGCAGTCTGGAACCGCGAGACCGCTACGGTTGCAGGTTCGAATCCTTCCTCGGGCATTGATGTGTGTGATGTCCTTAGGTTTGTTAGGTTTAATAGTTCTAAGTTCTAGGGGACTAATGACCTGAGAAGTTGAATCCCATTTGAACCATTTTTGCACTTCAGTTATAACTTTTATCGTAACCCTGCTATCAATGTATGTTGGGAGATTAAGCTATGATCCTTCTCTCAAGATGTTCATTTTCTCGCCTGAAAAGTCTGCGTCAGTCAAGTTGACCACCTCATCTGCAAATTTGTGTTTACTTGCTTGACAGCCAGGTGCCGTTACTTTGAAGATACTTACTGTGGGTAAGCGATCGAACTTATACCACTGTTTACGTCGTATAATATCTAGTTCCCAGTTTACGTAGTACTGAACAAGATCAGCAATTTCTTTGAAGAGCATTGCGTTAAAATGGCTTATCAGCCGAAGACGGAACGTTTCTGTTTTGCGGCTGGCCAAATATATTGCTTTGTAGGCTGCCCTAATTTTACTTCTAACCCAGAACTTTAACTCCTTATTTTCTGTACTTTGTGCACTACACGAACGATTTTGCAACTTAATTCTTGCATTCACTGGTATCTATTCACTATTCAAACACGTATTGTTGGGCAAGATTTTCATTTGATTTTACACAATGGATTTTTTTGTCTGATAACAATTTTTCACCTACTGTTTTGCCGAGCTAGTCGTTATTTTACGTATGTCGCCCTGAAACTACCGGTAGAGGTGTGCGACGATTATTATTGATATAAATGACTGGATTTCAGAAAAGCTGAGTATTCGCAAACAGATACTAATTGTTTTTTGGTGCATTACTCCAAATGACATGTTTCGGGCTATGCCAATCATCAGATTTCCTGATGTAAACAATATAAGACATGATTAAATGTACATTTTAAACACCAAATGTTAACAAGAAAGTTGAGGACGAGACCCCTAGTTTTTCAGATACAGAAATAACCAGGTAAAATTCAAAGCTCAAACTATGTATTTTGCTGAACCCAACAGCATCAGATCTTATGATCCCAATAGATTCTTGCAACCCCTAAAACCAAAAAAAGTAGTTTCTTGTATTATGTTCTACGAATTAGCAAGGTTTGATTTGTACAAGGATTTGATAAATAAAGAAACAGGGACAGTTGTACAGATCGGTCTCTCAAATGGGTACGATGAAGCTAATAATAGGAGGCCAGGTGAAAAGTTTTTGTTAAGGTTGCCGCAGGCAAAATGGAACGCAGAGAATAAGTAAAACATGTCGCGTTAACGTTCTTTGGACCATTTTCACAGAATATTGTAAACTTGTACAAGAACTTTAACGTCCTGGTAGGATTCCAAACGGTTAACAATTTGGGGAATCTGTTGAGACACGGTCCGGAACCCAAGCAAAACAAGTTCCGTAAAACAGGAGCATGTAAAATTAAATTCCGATCACGTGAATATTTTTACGTGGGATAAACAGGACGAGAGTTCTAAACGAGGTTTAAGGAACATGGGAATACGAGCAACAGTAGCGCATTAGGTTTCCATGTAAAAGGTAAAAGCCATATGCTGGCAGAATTAGAAAGTAGCATGACAATTCTGCACACAGAGAGGAAGGGAAATGATGTGGACATCTTGGAGTAACTGGAAATACATGCATTCAGTCAAGTGTCTCCGAACTGCTAATCAACGAGCAAATCAGTAGTGGTAGGAAATGGGGTTTTAGCCTCTCTCACGACTGGTTGTGAGAGACACGTAAAGACTATAACCTTCGTAACCACTCTTCTGAAATTGGGTATATAGACAACCACCTCTCCCTTTACTATTTATTGTGCCCTGCAGTGGTTAGTGATTTCCCCTTTAGTTAGGTTCATCAATGGTTCAGGACGAAAACGTCTTCGGTTTCTACGTTTGTCGTTCAGCTGGGAAGTGCAAGGTCAAATCAAAACAAGTCTTTTGTAATTATGACGTTATCTTTTTAATACAAAAAAGAAAAATTTTGAACGTTCGAATGTACAGTTCCTTCCCTATGTACTATTCCGATCAGTGAATCAGGACAGTTTTTCTGTAATTTTGATACGTTATCCTTTTAAGGTAAATAAATGTATGTAATACAGTAATGCTTCTTTTATTGTGCTTAAGTGCAGGCAGGCAACCACCTTTCCCTTTACTACTTTTTACGTGCAGGCACACTACGAATATTTTTGTTCTTGTTTTTTACTTTTATAAAAGGCAGTAAATATTTTGGCATATGGATATCGGAAATAATAAACCATCGGATGGGACAAATGTCTTAACATTTTATGTTTGACGAACAGTTAAGAAGAGTAATTGCAAATCTAAACAGATCCTTTTAAAATCTTCGAAAAGTCATGTGTTTCCAAGACAAAATATTTTTTCTACTATTTTGCAGTGTACTTTCGTGTACTTTGTACTACTGAGATGCCTATGAGGAGGCACACGACATGTACGTTTAGTTGTTATTGGTTACTGTTTTGATTGCTAGTAAACATAGCGGTATTTGCACAGCGGCAATGCCGTGAAATGGTGCCCTTTTGCACTGCGTTGTTTACCTAGCAACCGCACTGAAGTAGCAGTTTTTCGTAATTCTTCTAACGACCAACATTCCCATTTTCCAAGTTTAAATTATATGTCACACCTTTTGGTTCCTGAATTTATAAGTAAGGAACAAGCGGTGGTGGTTAGTGTTTAACGTCCCGTCGACAACGAGGTCATTAGAGACGGAGCGCAAGCTCGGGTTAGGGAAGGATTGGGAAGGAAATCGGCCGTGCCCTTTCAAAGGAACCATCCCGGCATTTGCCTGAAGCGATTTAGGGAAATCACGGAAAACCTAAATCAGGATGGCCGGAAACGGGATTGAACCGTCGTCCTCCCGAATGCGAGTCCAGTGTGCTAACCACTGCGCCACCTCGCTCGGTAAGTAAGGAACAAGCAGCCAAAGTTATTTTTTGCTATGCAATAGTATGTATTGGTTCTGACACTTAGTTCCAGTTTGCTCTTTCTTGTTAACATTTGGTGTTTAAAAAAAAGGTATAACTAATTATATGTTATATTATTTACGCCAGGTATTCTGATGATGAGCAGAGCCCGAAACATGTCATTTGGAATAAGTGCACCAAACAACAGCTAGTACCCGTTTGTTTGCGACTTTTCAGCTTTTCTAAAATTTAGTAAATGATATTAATAACAATGGTCGCATACCTCTACCGGAAGTTTCAGGCCGACATACGTAAGACAGAGAGAGCTGGTGTCCTCTGCCACCATCTCTGTCTTAGTTCGTCGATGACCTCCTTCCCCCTACCCTCAACCCACGCTGCTGTTGTCCTGTGCATTCGAACTGTTCAGCTCTCCATTTTAAGCTTGAAGAGAGCAGAAAATTCGCCTTAGCCCACAGCCAAAGTAACAGAATGGATTCCATCCAAGACAGGAAGTGTTCATGAAATAGAGGCTACTGACAGAGAGAGAAAATCAGTATTAAAAAAAAATACTTACCCCACTGATCACTTCTCATAAGCATTAGTCAGAGTAGAGTTTGATAAAGATGGGACATTAAAATGATAATATACCAAGTCTGGTTGATACTCAAATGAAAGATTACTCAAATAAAGGAACAATTTTGATCGTCGTTTATCGAAATGTGATTTAAAGCTGAAAGAGAGAGAACATAAAATCCTAAGGGAATCAGTCAACTTACTGCTTCCTCCCAAGTACATCTTGCGAAAAGGCCCAGAGAGATTCGAGCTCATACAGATTCTTCCGTACACCATACGTGACTGGAACAGGAAGGAGACAAGTAACAGTAGTACACAAAGAACCCTTTACAATACTTTGGAAGGTATCTTGAGTATAGATGTAAATGCTGATCTAAATGAAATAGTACTGCTGAAATCGCCGGCCGAAGTGGCCGTGCGGTTAAAGGCGCTACAGTCTGGAACCGCAAGACCGCTACGGTCGCAGGTTCGAGTCCTGCCTCGGGCATGGATGTTTGTGATGTCCTTAGGTTAGTTAGGTTTAACTAGTTCTAAGTTCTAGGGGACTAATGACCTCAGCAGTTGAGTCCCATAGTGCTCAGAGCCATTTGAACCATTTTTTACTGCTGAAATCCACCTTAATCTGACGGAACTCTTATAATAACCCAGGGCCTGAATAAGTTCGTATCAAGTTCTGTACGGTGTTTGGGAGTAAATAAGCTTTACTTTCGATAGTGCTTTACTGTAACTCCCTCGAGCAGAGGTATTTCGCTGTGATTAGAAATGAGCAAGAATCACAGTCAGCTACAAAAAGAGAAGTATAATTTACCCACAGAACTACTGTCCTGTACTACTAATATTGATTTTGAATTCCAATACTGTGACCTGCCCGGAACAAAGTAACCTTCTCTGTGGAAATCAGCATCGGTTTCTAAGATATCAGTCATGTGAAGCATAGCTCACGCTCTTCAGCGCCATGGATTCGAAGTTTTTCACTCTCGAAAAGCTTTTTGCCTCTGTAGCACAGCTAGACCCGCTAAGGAAAATGCATTCCTGTACGACATCTAACTGGCTTCCATCTCACCTAAAATTTATTTACAGGCAGAAAGCAGCTCGATATCCTCCATAGGGAGTCATCAACTGACAGTGAAGGAATCTTTCATGTGCACCAGGAAAGTGTAATAGGACAGTTACTGTTCACGTCTATGACTTATAAGCCACTATTAATTGCAAATGATGTTCTACACAAGTATTATAAAGCTAATAACAGCTTACCGATGGGGGTGCTGGGAATTTACTGGAAAAAATAAAAACAAATCGAGAGATGTAGAATTGGATTATCTCAGAAGAGCGGGTAGAATATTTGGTCGAGAGGTAAAAGAAAAAAGAAAAGTCGTATGACTAAGGCCTCGCATCGGGTCGACCGTTCGCCGGGTGCAAGTCTTTCGGTTTGATGCCACTTCGGCGACTTGCGCGTCGATGGGGATGAAATGATGATGATTAGGACAACACAACACCCAGTCCCTGAGCGGAGAAAATCTCCGACCCAGCCGGGAATCGAACCCGGACCCTTAGGATTGACATTCTGTCGTGCTGACCTTTTTTTTTTGCATTTTGTTCGTTGTTGATCGTTGTGTTTGGTCGTTTCGGACGTCACGTGACATCCGTTAAAGTTCGTTTTTTGATCCTTTCACTCAGTTTTTTATTACAGAGGCCAACCATCTCTGTGGCCGAATACGCTGAGCTACCGTGCCGGCTTTTTTTTTTTTTTTTCAAGTTCGTTGTTGATCCTTTCACTCAGTTTTTTTTATTGCAGGGGCCAACCAGCTCTCTGACCGAACACGCTGAGTTACCGTGCCGGCACCACTCAGCTACCGGGGGCGGACGGCCGAGAGGGGAACAGCGATTGGGCAAATGCCACAGACTCAAGAAATCATCACAAATAGAACCGAGTGGCAGCTCGGTTGGTATGGACACATACTGAGGTGACATAAGTCATGGTAGTGACATGCACATATACAGATGGCGGTAGGTATAAAACCTTTGAACACGCATTGGTAGTAGGAATCAGGCGCATGGGGCATTTCGGAAATCGTTAGGGAATTCAATATTCTGAGACCAACAGTGTTAACAGTGTGTCGAGAAAAGCAAATTTCAGGCTATGCCTCTCACCAGGAACAACGGTGTGGCCGACAGCCTTCACTTAACGACCGAGAGCAGAGGCAACACTGAGTGAAATAACCACAGAAATGAATGTGGGACGTATGACGAATGTATCCCCCAGGACAGGGCGGCGAAATTTGGCGTTAATGGGCTATGGCAGCAGACGACCGACGAGAGCGCTTTTGCTAACAGCACGACATCGCCTGCAAACGCCTCTCCTGGGCTGGTGACCAACATATCGATTGGACCGCAGACTGGGAAACCGTGTCCTGGTCTGATAATCCCCGATTTCAGTTGGTAAGAGTTGACGGAAGGATTCGAATGTGGTTCAGATCTTACGGAGCCATGGACCCAAGTTGTCAACGACGCACTATGCAAGCTGGTAATCGTTCATAATGGTGTGGGATGTGTTTACGTGGAATAGTCCTCTGATCCAACTGGACAGATCATTGGCTGGAAATGGTTACGTTTGGCTACTTGGAGATCATTTTCAGCCATTCATTGAGTTCACGTTCTCAAACAGCGATGGAATTTGCCACAACTTTTGGGCAATTCGAGTGAATAACTTGGCCCCTTACCGGACTTTTGTGGGACATAATCGAGAAGTCAGTTCGTTCACAAAACCCTGCATCGGCAGCACTTCTTTAGTTGTGGATGGCCTTAGAGGCAGCATGACTCAAAATTTCTGAAGGGGCTTCCAACGAGTTGTGGAGCCCATGCCACGTCGAGCTGCTGAACTACACCGGGCAAGAGGAGGTCTAGGGGCTATCCCATGACTTTTGTCACCTCAGTGTACAGTGGAAATGACAGATCGCAAAAGAACACCATGATGTACTACCCTCAGGGAATAACGGGAAGAAGAAGACCGAAGAAAGCTTGGTTAGATGGTGTAAATGAGACCATGGAAAAAAGAAAAACAGAAGAAGATGACGAAACTAGGGAAGACACAAACCGATGGTGACAATTAGAAGGGATTTGGCAACAGGAAGGAAGGAATATTCCTCGCTAAGCATACAGCTTCGATGAAACTATTTGGTAGAAGATGTAATATTATTGACGTGAATGTCACTACGTATAAAACAATTTTTGTTTTGTTTTTAGAATTAATTAGTGATAGTAGAGTCAGTCAACCCACACAAAAACATTTTCGAGGGTATTTAGAGAGATAAAGTAAAAGTTAATCTCTGCATTAGTTAAGCAAAACAGGCTGTGATTTATTGGATGAATACTGCCATATTGAAGGTCATCTACAATAGACGTCAGTTACAAAGTCATTGTTGGACACGTACTGAAGGTTATCTACAAGAGACATCACATATAAAATCATTTTTTGACACGTATCTTAATTTTGCTCAAATCACAGCCTAAGAAAATGAAGCTCAGAGAAGGAAAGGAGGAAAGGAAATGAAATTTCGCAGGTTGATAGGGTAGGTTGTGTTATTTCAGAGACTGCAAGTTCGAGTCAAGTATACAAAGAATTTGGCAGAATGAGCTCACTTATATGATGTTACACCACCTCTGGCCTTGATATATGCACTGATACATTTGGAAGGTTGCCATTAAGCAGTTACATCTACACGTGAGGCAACCTGGCCATATCTGTTGTAAATGGTCCTTGCTATCGCGTATACTGGGAGTGGAACGGAGTTGACGTCCGACACATATCCTATCGGGGACAGATCTAGAGATCTTGCTGGCCGCGGGCGTACCTCAGCATCATGCACAAAGTTCATAGGGTCGCGTGCCATGTGTAGACGAGCATTGTCTTGTTGAAAAATGGCACTACGATACTGTTGTACGAGAGGTAACATATGGCGACGAGGGATGTCGGTGACGTACCTTTGTGCCGTCAGAGTTCCCTCAGTCTCTACCAGCCATGACCTGAAGTCGTACCCGATGGCTCACCACACCACGACACCAAGAATGACGCCGCTGTGTCTCTCCAAAACCTTGGCAGAAATGCAGTTCTTCCTAGGTGGCTGCCAAACTCGTCGGCGATGGTCATTCGTGTTAGTGCAGAGCCGCAATGTGACACCATTCGTTAGCAGCCCATGCTTCCCAGTCACGGTACCATTCCCAATGCAACCGTTTGTGTTGTGATTTTAACGGTAGCCTACGCGTGGGATGGTAAATCCACAATCCGACTGCCTGTTAGTCTCCGATAAATGATGCGGGATGACAGAGTGGTGCAGTGAGTGCATTACATGTTCTCGGATGGCAGGCGAAGATGTGAAGTGGTTATGATGTGTTTGGTGCACAATTGGGTAATTATTCAATGTGACGCTAAGACATGATCGACCGGAACCTTGACTAGTGTATGTCTGTCCTCGAGTGCCCATGCAGTCCAATATCGAGCCACTACGTTATCCGAAGCCCAACAGTTATACGAGCCAAATAGAGACCCATAATGATGCCTCTTCCAAACCAAGTCAGAAGCTGATAACGCTATCTCACACGATTACATGGCATCTCCGTGTTCTGCACAGTGATCAGTCAACCTCTGACACTGTACACGCCTCTTAGGTTTCTAACTAGACGTGGTAACAACACTAAACACGGTCTGCTTCTACAAGTACATCCATACTGGGCAAAGGGGACTGTAATTCGAGTACCAGTGTCACGTCCCCACTTTCCTGTTCCAGTAGCGAATGGTTCACTGGAAGCACGACTGCTCGTAAGCCTCCGTGTGGTCTCGAATATCTCTAATGTCATCTTGATGGTCTTTTCACGATGTATACGTGGAAGGAAGCATTAGTTGATTTCGGGAACCCACACTCTCGGAACTTCAACCATACCGTGATGCAGAACGCCTCCTGTGTAACGTCTGCCACTGGGATTAACTGAGCGTCTCCGTGACGTTTTCGCTCCTGCTAAATGAACCTCTAATCCTTGAGTGATCAGTTTTTTATTTATGCTGTTGTCTGTTGCGAGCGTTTCTATCATGCAGTTCTATTTCTATAATTTTAAACACAGAATTTACGAAAGAAGAAATTGATTTAATAAAGGAGTAAAATATACCCTACAACCACAAGTAATACATCAAAATCTTCTGTTTATTCTATCGTTCCTAGATGGTTCGCATACCAGACAGACAAGCAATAATCAAGTATTGGTAGAAAGAGTGTTTTGTAAGCTGGTTTGTTCGTTGATGGACTGCTTTTCCTCAGGATTCTTCCAACTAATGTCAGTGAGGCAGCTGCCTTAATCGCGATTAATTTTATGTAGCCGTTCCACTCCAAATTTACATCTACATCTACATGATTACTTTGCAATTCACATTTAAGTGCTTGGCAGAGGGTTCATCGAACCACAATCATACTATCTCCCTACCATTCCACTCCCGAACAGCGCGCGCGAAAAACGAACACCTAAACCTTTCTGTTCGACCTCTGATTCCTCTCATTTTATTTTTATGATCATTCCTACCTATGTACGATGGGCTCAACAAAATATTTTCGCATCCGGAAGAGAAAGTTGGTGACTGAAATTTCGTAAATACACTCCTGGAAATGGAAAAAAGAACACATTGACACCGGTGTGTCAGACCTACCATACTTGCTCCGGACACTGCGAGAGGGCTGTACAAGCAATGATCACACGCACGGCACAGCGGACACACCAGGAACCGCGGTGTTGGCCGTCGAATGGCGCTAGCTGCGCAGCATTTGTGCACCGCCGCCGTCAGTGTCAGCCAGTTTGCCGTGGCATACGGAGCTCCATCGCAGTCTTTAACACTGGTAGCATGCCGCGACAGCGCGGACGTGAACCGTATGTGCAGTTGACGGACTTTGAGCGAGGGCGTATAGTGGGCATGCGGGAGGCCGGGTGGACGTACCGCCGAATTGCTCAACACGTGGGGCGTGAGGTCTCCACAGTACATCGATGTTGTCGCCAGTGGTCGGCGGAAGGTGCACGTGCCCGTCGACCTGGGACCGGACCGCAGCGACGCACGGATGCACGCCAAGACCGTATGATCCTACGCAGTGCCGTAGGGGACCGCACCGCCACTTCCCAGCAAATTAGGGACACTGTTGCTCCTGGGGTATCGGCGAGGACCATTCGCAACCGTCTCCATGAAGCTGGGCTACGGTCCCGCACACCGTTAGGCCGTCTTCCGCTCACGCCCCAACATCGTGCAGCCCGCCTCCAGTGGTGTCGCGACAGGCGTGAATGGAGGGACGAATGGAGACGTGTCGTCTTCAGCGATGAGAGTCGCTTCTGCCTTGGTGCCAATGATGGTCGTATGCGTATTTGGCGCCGTGCAGGTGAGCGCCACAATCAGGACTGCATACGACCGAGGCACACAGAGCCAACACCCGGCATCATGGTGTGGGGAGCGATCTCCTACACTGGCCGTACACCACTGGTGATCGTCGAGGGGACACTGAATAGTGCACGGTACATCCAAACCGTCATCGAACCCATCGTTCTACCATTCCTAGACCGGCAAGGGAACTTGCTGTTCCAACAGGACAATGCACGTCCGCATGTATCCCGTGCCACCCAACGTGCTCTAGACGGTGTAAGTCAACTACCCTGGCCAGCAAGATCTCCGGATCTGTCCCCCATTGAGCATGTTTGGGACTGGATGAAGCGTCGTCTCACGCGGTCTGCACGTCCAGCACGAACGCTGGTCCAACTGAGGCGCCAGGTGGAAATGGCATGGCAAGCCGTTCCACAGGACTACATCCAGCATCTCTACGATCGTCTCCATGGGAGAATAGCAGCCTGCATTGCTGCGAAAGGTGGATATACACTGTACTAGTGCCGACATTGTGCATGCTCTGTTGCCTGTGTCTATGTGCCTGTAGTTCTGTCAGTGTGATCATGTGATGTATCTGACCCCAGGAATGTGTCAATAAAGTTTCCCCTTCCTGGGACAATGAATTCACGGTGTTCTTATTTCAATTTCCAGGAGTGTAGATCTCGCCGCGACGAGAAACGTCTTTGCTTTAATGACTTTCATCCCAACTCGTGTATCATATCTGCCACACTCTCTCCCCTATTACGTGATAATACAAAACGAGCTGCCCTTTTTTGCACCCTTTCGATGTCCTCCGTCAAACCCACCTGGTAAGGATCCCACACCGCGCAGCAATATTCTAACAGAGGACGAACGAGTGTAGTGTAAGCTGTCTCTTTAGTGGACTTGTTGCATCTTCTAAGTGTCCTGCCAATGAAACGCAACCTTTGGATCGCCTTCCCCACAATATTATGTATGTGGTCTTTTCAACTGAAGTTGTTCGTAAATTTTACACCCAGGTTGAATTGACAGGCTTGAGAATTGTACTATTTATTGAGTAATCGAATTCCAACGGATTTCTTTTGGAACTCATGTGGATCACCTCACACTTCTCGTTATTTAGCGTCAACGGCCACCTGCCACACCGTTCCAAACGCATCTTAGATGTTTTATGGAGGTAACTGTTTCCTGAAAGCGTTCTGCAATTGCGTAATCATACAATAAAGGGTCATTCTGTCAAGACAAATGCATCCTGCTGGCCTTTCTGTCACAGAGAATTGGAACTCTAATCATCGTTCACGTGTACGACACTACACAGACATGCGGCTGTGTTTTTTGGATGCTTCTCTTCCTTTTTTAGGGAGTGCACATTATACTCGTATCAGATTTGCCCCTTATCATATTTGATTAATAGAGGACTTCGGGAGTACGCAAAGATGGACCGTGTGAATGATCACATACTTGTTTGACTGGAGGGAGAGTGTAAACGAAATGTTCGAGAACCTTAAATTGAAAATTCTCGAAGATGCAGTATATCTCGTGAGAACCTGCTCAGAAAATTTCAAGATTTGTTTTACAGGGCAGATACTATTGGTTCTTAGTTATCAGTTCCGTAGAGATCATGTCGATAAAATGAAAGAAATAAGCCGGCCGTGGTGGCCGAGCGGTTCTAGGCGCTGCAGTCCGGAACCGCGCGACTGCTACGGTCGCAGGTTCGAATCCTGGCTCGGGCATGGATGTGTGTGATGTCCTTAGGTTAGTTAGGTTTAAGTAGTTCTAAGCCTAGGGGACTGATGACCTCAGAAGTTAAGGCCCATAGTACTCAGAGCCATTTGAACCATTTTGAACCTCAAATGTTAAGTCCCATAGTGCTTAGAGCCATTTCAACAATAGCAATAGTTCATATCTATTTCCACAGTTCTGTGTGCAGTCTGAAACTCTCCATCGTGAGTGAAGATTCCTTTCTGTAATACACCTGTCCTTTCTGTAACACTCCACGATACTTTTCATTCTAGTTTGATATTTATGAATTTTGCTGTCGTTTTCTAATGATGGCTAATTGTTGACATGTAAACATGAGTGTCGGCATAAAATACACACTTGGCATCTGCTGATGGTTTCTAACAGATTACACAGAAACTTTAATAAGGCATTTATTTCCTTTTGATATCGTAGTGTAACACCACAAATAAGAATACAATATTATCGAAGCAGATGTGGAAATCTTCCACGTTTAAAGAAAGAACCCTACAATGACACTCGTTCTATTTTATGTATGACTGTTGTCGGAACAGGAGCTTTTCTGATATTCGAGGACGATGATGACGATGCGTCACTGACCATACACGCAACAATTGTAGCATCTAAAAAAATGGCTCTGAGCACTATGGGACTTAACATCTGTGGTCATCAGTCCCCTAGAACTTAGAACTACTTAAACATAACTAACCTAAGGACATCACACACATCCATGCTCGAGGCAGGATTCGAACCTGCGACCGTAGCAGTCGCGCGGTTCCGGACTGCACGCCTAGAACCGCTAGACCACCGCGGCCGGCTCTATCATCTAGGTCAGGGTTATTTCGATTATAGATTACAAAGATAATATCCTCCAATGAAGCGAGAAAGAAAAGACAATCCATGTTACTTCTGTCGAGGGGATGGAAATCAAGCATTACAATGAACGCAAGAATAAGGATTGTGCCCGCTCTTCCAAGACAGCCGTCGTAGCAACACTGAAGGGGCGAAGGAGAGGATGAAGGCGGTCAAATTTTTTACGACTTTTTTTTTGGAGCACCCATTCAGTACATTAACGTCATTAATTAATTTGTCTACTCTGGTGATCTCATTCAATTACAGAATGCTCTTTATGCATTTACTGTTACTCTCTTAATCAGAGCAGTTAAATTTCTTTCTTTCTCGCGTTTGATATGAGTATTTTAAGTATTAAAAATCATATCGATGTGCTTTAGTGCCTGTAGCCAGAATTTCTATTGTGTCATGGTGGTGGTAAGTTCCTATGCTGCTTAGGTCCCTAGGCTTACACACCACGTAATCTAGCTTAAACTAACTTACGCTAAGGACAACACACGCAAGCATACCAAAGGGAGGACTCGAACCTCCTACGGGGAGAGCCGCGCGAACCGTAGATAGGCTCCTTAAACGGCGCGCTTACACCGCGCGGCTCTATTATGTCATGAAGACAATCACTGAGCTCGCAATGTAAAAAGACCATGATTATAATTCCACTGAGGATTGCGTTCAGCACCACTGTCTTCTAACAAACACCCAGAAATAATGGGTCGGGAAAAGCCAAGCCGGCATCAGCAGCAACTCTGGGCCATGCCTGATAGTTGTGAGCAATGGAAACTAGAAGGAGGCATACGAATCTTCTCACCGCCACAACGACAGACAGACAAAAATCAACGTAAACCACGTAGTAACTGCCGGAATTTAAAAAAAAGATGTTCAGAGATAGGAGCAGGGTAGCTAGCGTTATACCGTGGACGGTGTGAACTTTATCCTTCGTGCAACTGGACGAACTGTCTCCGGCTAGCTGTACTGATAATTTTACGGAGCTCATCGAACCAAAGCCTCCAGTAACAAAAGTCACATACGATTTTCCCTACTATCCTCGCGCCAACGGAAGTCGCAGCAAACTGTAATTACAGGGTGAGTCAAAAAGAATACCACAACTTTAGGAATTTAAAACTCTGCAACGACAAAAGGCAGAGCTAAGCACTATCTGTCGGCGAATTAAGGGAGCTATAAAGTTTCATTTAGTTGTACATTTGTTCGCCATTTCAGCCAATAAAGTTTTTGGTCCCTTTTTCTTCGAAGGTGCTACTGTAACTGGACTACAGTATCTGGAGATGTTAGAGAGTTGGCTGTTCCCTCAGCTCGAACAAGAAGCACAACAATTCATATTTCAGCAGGGTGGAGCGCCACCACATTGGCACTTATCTGTCCGTAACTACCTGAACGTCAACTACCCGAGGCGATGGATCGGCCGCCAGGCAGCCCGTGACAGAGCACTTCATCACTGGCCTCCAAGAAGCCCTGATCTTACCCCCTGCGATTTTTTCTTATGGGGGTATGTTAAGGATATGGTGTTTCGGCCATCTCTCCCAGCCACCATTGATGATTTGAAACGAGAAATAACAGCAGCTATCCAAACTTTTACGCCTGATATGCTACAGAGAGTGTGGAAGGAGTTGGAGTATCGGGTTGATATTGCTCGTGTGTCTGGAGGGGGCCATATTGAACATCTCTGAACTTGTTTTTGAGTGAAAAAAAAACCTTTTTAAATACTCTTTGTAATGATGTATAACAGAAGGTTATATTATGTTTCTTTCATTAAATACACATTTTTAAAGTTGTGGTATTCTTTTTGAATCACCCTGTATATCAGCTGGCACCGGCATTACAGCCTGAACCGTCAACACTGACTAATAACGAGACAGCTGATATCTGTCACAATGGCTTAGCTACTCGCGCTGTGCATGCGCATCAGACACTTGCGTCTCATCGTGCCCATCATTCCTTCCAAGACGGTAATCTCGTGGCGCGAGAACAGTACAAGCATGAGGCGTAAGGTGCAGTCGCATCGACTCACTAATAGTATCGAAGTACTCCATAACGATGCCACAACGCAAACCAAATCATTAGAGAAACATAATGTGCACACACAGGACATGTGGCCTGTAATTGAAAAACTATCATGATGATCTCACTATTCGCAAAAGATCCCGGACTAGCCCCATATTTGGATCTCCGGGAGGGGACTGCCAATGGAGAAGTGAGAAAAGAGGGCATGACCAACGACGGGATAACATTATACGAATCGGGGTGTGGAACTTGAACGTCCAGCGAACCTTAAAAATCTGAAAAGTGAAATTCGGTGCCTTCATCTAGATATATGAAGGGTCAGTGAAGTGGGTTGGAAAGAAGACAAGGATTTCTGGTCAGATGAGAATGGGGTAATATCAACAGCGAAAGAAAACTCTATAACAGGAGTAGGATTCGCTGCGGGATATAGGGCAGAGAGTGAGTTACTGGCAACAGTTCAGTGATAGGACTGTTTTCATCACAATCGACAGGAAACCAACACCGACAGCAAAAGATCAGGTATACATGCCGCCGTCGCAGACAGAGGATGAAGAGATAGAGAAGGTATATAAAGATGTTGAACGGGTAATTCAGTACGTAAAGGAAGATGAAAATATAATAATCATGGGGGATTGGATCGCGGTTGTAGGGGAGGGTGGAGGAGAAAGGGTTACCGGAGAATATGGGCTTGGGGCAAGGAATGAGAGAGGAGAAAGAGTAATTGAGCTCTGCAATAAATTTCAGTTGGTCATAGCGAATACTCTGTTCAAGAATCACAAGAGAGGAGGTATACTTGGGAAAGGCCGATAGATACGGGAGAATTCCAGTGAGATTACTTTATGGTTGGCTAGGAGTTCAAACGTTGCCACTTGTAAGGCACTGTTTGACGGAGATATATAACTTTCCGCAGCCCAGCTGCCCAACTTGTGATGTTTCTTTTCACACTAGCGTTTTATTGCGACGGCCAACCGAAAAATACGTTGCCGAATCTCTCTTCTCAAATCGAGTTTACTCGCTCAGCCATTTCTTTTGATTCTAACCAGGATCTCCGGAGCGGGATGCTGGAAAAAAGACAATTGTCAATTGTTCCGTTTTTCTAGCCTGCACCGCAGAAGGAGGACGTTATTGTTCTCGCTGGAGCATATCGTCTCATAGGCGACTGTTTCTTCTGCAGTGCATGTCAACCAAGGTGCCCTTCACGATGAACGTATCCTGCCTTTCCACCTGATTAAATAACGCAGGAGTATGATCAAGCTCCGAAATGGTAGCACATTTTAAAGGAACACAGGCAGTAAATGTATTTTTATTCCGCACTAAATAACACTGTGTGATGGACCACAACTAAAATCTTTAAACAAAAAAGTCGTTTACGTCGAAAAAACTACTCACAAATTAGCCGCAATGAAGTAAGTGCTCTCCGAGTTGAAAAGCAATTCAACTTACAACGAGTATCTGAAGATAATCGTCTTACTTAACGAGTATCATTATTAAATCATGATACCGGCATGAGTCTTAGAGAAACTGTTGGCAGTGCCAACTGAACGAAACCACTGGTGACCTAATGACAGTACCTTAACATAGCGATGGCGATTCTTATAAACATTAACATTTTCAGAATGACATTTTCATTCTACAGCGGAAGGTGCGCTGATATGAAACTTCCTGGCAGATTAAAACTGTATGCATGACCGAGACGCGAACTCGGGACCTTTGCCTTCGGCGGGCAAGTGCTCTACCGTTTTTTTTATAGAACAAAATATAACATGTCCTGTTTTCTTCTTTTTGTATTTTTTTAATAATTTTTATTGAACAAACTAAAAGTACATATACAGGGTGTTACAAAAAGGTACGGCCAAACTTTGGGGAAACATTCCTCACACACAAAGAAAGAAAATATGTTATGCGGACATGTGTCCGGAAACGCTTACATTCCACGTTAGAGCTCATTTTATTACTTCTCTTCAAATCACATTAATCATGGAATGGAAACACACAGCAACAGAACGTACCAGCGCGACTTCAAACACTTTGTTACAGGAAGTGTTCAAAATGTCCTCCGTTAGCGAGAATACATGCATCCACCCTCCGTCGCATGGAATCCCTGTTGCGCTGATGCAGCCCTGGAGAATGGCCTATTGTATCACAGCCGTCCACAATACGAGCACGAAGAGTCTCTACATTTGGTACCGGGGTTGCGTAGACAAGAGCTTTCAAATGCCCCCATAAATGAAAGTCAAGAGGGTTGAGGTCAAGAGAGCGTGGAGGCCATGGAATTGGTCCGCCTCTACCAATCCATCGGTCACCGAATCGGTTGTTGAGAAGCGTACGAATACTTCGACTGAAATGTACAGGAGCTCCATCGTGCATGAACCACATGTTGTGTCGTACTTGTAAAGGCGCATGTTCTAGCAGCACAGGTGGAGTATCCCGTATGAAATCATGATAACGTGCTCCATTGAACGTAGGTGGAAGAACATGGGGCCCAATCAAGACATCACCAACAATGCCTGCCAAAACGTTCACAGAAAATCTGTGTTGATGACGTGATTGCACAATTGCGTGCGGATTCTCGTCAGCCCACACATGTTGATTGTGAAAATTTACAATTTGATACATACTGACGAAACTAAAATGAGCTCTAACATGGAAATTAAGCGTTTCCGGACACATGTCCACATAACATATTTTCTTTATTTGTGTGTGAGGAATGTTTCCTGAAAGTCTGGCCGTACCTTTTTGTAACACCCTGTATATTCACTATGCAAGAGTTCTTCAAGGTACCATTTAAACATATACAAATGACTGTTAGTTAAAAAAAATATTAAAAAACATTAAATACAACAAAATTTAACATATTCTGTCTTCTTCCTTTTTTATTTGTTTTTCGGTCGATGCATGAGAACGTGGATAAGGGTGTTGCATCATGTGACAGGTAGGCATGGCACACCCCAACTTTGAGTGCGGTCAAGGAAGACGCTGCGGAGATAACCGGCAAAAGTTTGTCGGTAAGATGGTTTTCGGGTGAGGGTGCTATGCGCGGTCACAACTTTGTACCAGAAGTCAAGGACTGTATGCGGACCACTCTGAAAGAGGTATTCTAAAGCCTGTCCTCGGAACCAGATTAGGGCATGGTGCTTAGCAAGAGGGTAGTGAAATGTCTGGGGCAACAACAGGAAATCCTGGGTTACCGTCGTAGGCGGGGCACGGAGGTAAAAGCCCACGATTCGTTGGATGAGGAGCCATACGTTTAGTTTCAGGGGGCACGTAAGACGGTGCTCGTCGGTGTCTTCGAGCTGACAGTCAGGGCTAGAGTGGGGAGGTGGCCAGTCCTATGCGATAAAGTCGAATATTAGTCGGGAATTTGCCATAGACTAAAACATACCAGAGTGCAGACACAGACGATGGTAAAAAGGGTGCATGCATACACCCCCAAACCGTTCGCCAGTTAATGTCAGGATGCTGTAGCACCATGGGGTCGCAAGGGTTGGACAAACGATAATAGTCTTTTGTACTGGGAGGACGGGTGACTGGAAGATCGGCCCGAACGTAGCTGAGTTCTACGAAACAATTGGCGACGTGGTACAATAATGGAGAAATAGGTGCCACATTGATCGGTGGATCGAGAGAAGCTGGTCGGAGGATATCTAAGAGACTGCGTCTTAAGGACGGGACCGACCCCTGCCAGTGCCGCAACAGAGTGTTGACAAAGAGTGCAGAAGATCGTGCCCGCACGTTGACGAGTCCGAGGCCACCTTTTGCAGGAGGCAGTGTTAGAGTGTTGTAGCGGACTTTGAAAAGTGCCCCTGCTGACACGAAATATCCAAAGGCTGATTGGATGCGGCGGCCAAGGAGTAACGGCATTGGGAGGATCTGGGCGACGTGTACCAATTTAGGGGCGACATACATGTTGACAAAGGACACACGTTGGAGTTGGTTTAAGTTACGGTGCACTTGACCGCGGACATGGTGCCGAATCGACTGCAAAAGCCGCCGGTAAGCCAGGGCCACTGTGCGGTGTGTGGAGCTCATAAATTCGATACCCAAGTAACGAAGGGTGTTACTGACTAGGAGTGGGGTCGGCACCATATCCGGGAGGCCGCGCCCAGTGTACATCATAGTCGATTTACTGACATTAAGAATGCTACCGGAAAGACGCCCATACTGGTGGATCCATTGGATGGCGTCATTGAGTTCCGTGAAGGAGCAGGTGAGAAAGAGGATGTCGTCCGCATAAGCCCTGCAGTGAAAGGAGTAGTCACGCAAAGTGAGACCCCGCAGTCTAGAGGTAAGACCAGTGATGAGGGGCTCAAGTGCAATGGCACATAGCCGCTTGAGCTACCGTAGCACGACTCACTACCTCTCATCACAACCTCAATTCTGGTAGTACCTAGTCTCCCACCTTCAAAACTTCACAGAAGCTCTTCTGCAAACATTAATCAGCTGCGGACCTCGTAGTGATCAAGTTCATATCCAAAGATCTCGTTGCTGACAGGACGTTAAACTATAAGGACGTGCTGAAAAGTTCTGCCTTCGAATTTTTTATCTGAAAACTTTAACGTTCTTAAATAAAACAAGCGTTATTAACATTCTACATCTTAAGTCTACGTGTATACATACAGGGTTATTACAAATGATTGAAGCGATTTCACAGCTCTACAATAACTTTATTATTTGGGATATTTTCACAATGCTTTGCACACACATACAAAAACTCAAAAAGTTTTTTTAGGCATTCACAAATGTTCGATATGTGCCCCTTCAGTGATTCGGCAGACATCAAGCCGATAATCAAGTTCCTCCTACACTCGGCGCAGCATGTTCCCATCAATGAGTTCGAAAGCATCGTTGATGCGAGCTCGCAGTTCTGGCACGTTTCTTGGTAGAGGAGGTTTAAACACTGAATCTTTCACATAACCCCACAGAAAGAAATCGCAAGGGGTTAAGTCGGGAGAGCTTGGAGGCCATGACATGAATTGCTGATCATGATCTCCACCACGACCGATCCATCGGTTTTCCAATCTCCTGTTTAAGAAATGCCAAACATCATGATGGAAGTGCGGTGGAGCACCATCTTGTCGGTCTCCAGTTGTGGCATGAGCCAATTTTCCAGCATGTCCAGATACACATGTCCCGTAACGTTTTTTTCGCATAAGAAAAAGGGGCCGTAAACTTTAAACCGTGGGATTGCACAAAACACGTTAACTTTTGGTGAATTGCGAATTTGCTACACGAATGCGTGAGGATTCTCTACCGCCCAGATTCGCACATTGGGTCTATTCACTTCACCATTAAGAAAAAATGTTGCTTCATCACTGAAAACAAGTTTCGCACTGAACGCATCCTCCTCCATGAGCTGTTGCAACAGCGCCGAAAATTCAAAGCGTTTGACTTTGTCATCGGGTGTCAGGGCATGTAGCAACTGTAAACGGCAAGGCTTCTGCTTTAGCCTTTTCCGTAAGATTTTCCAAACCGTCGGCTGTGGTACGTTTAGCTCCCTGCTTGCTTTATTCGTCGACTTCCACGGGCTACGAGTGAAATTTGCCCGCACGCGTTCAACCGTTTCTTCGCTCACTGCAGTCCAACCCGTTGATTTCCCCTTACAGAGGCATCCAGAAGCTTTAAACTGCGCATACCATCGCCGAATGGAGTTAGCAGTTGGTGGACCTTTGTTGAACTTCGTCCTGAAGTGTCGTTGCGCTGTTATGACTGACTGATGTGAGTGCATTTCAAGCACGACATACGCTTTCTCGGCTCCTGTCGCCATTTTGTCTCACTGCGCTCTCGAGCGCTCTGGCGGCAGAAACCTGAAGTGCGGCTTAAGCCGAACAAAACTTATGAGTTTTTCTACGTATCTGTAGTGTGTCGTGACCATATGTCAATGAATGGAGCTACAGTGGATTTATGAAATCGCTTCAATCATTTGTAATAGCCCTGTATTTGCAACCCTCTCCCGCTAGAGGACTCCGAATCGTAAAGTGTATCGTGGCGGTGTGTAACGTAACTTTGTCGGTGCGTGAGAAACAACGTTTCGAATTAGAAGGGTTCGTCCGTGCCTGGAGCACTTTCTCCTTCATTATGGCAGTGCCAAACCACACACGAGTGTTGCGACGCCTGCAACAGGCCGACGCCTTGTGTTCAACTGCCATCGATCGTCCTCCGTGCAGTGCCGACTTGGGCCCACACGATTTTCCTCTGTCTTCGAAGCTTCAAGAACATCTTCGAAGACTTAATATTGGTAGTTATGAAGCGGTACAAGCAGAGGTAAGGTTGTGGCTCCATCATCAAACACAGACATTCTACAGTGACGTTACCAACAAACTGGTCTCTCGTTGGGAGAAATGTGTTCATCAGCCAAGTTCTATTCGCTTTTTCAAAGAGTGCTCTACACTATAGTTCCCACACTTAGCCTGCATTTATCGCTAATCTCTCGCCCAGCGCAAAGTCCCTAGCGACTGGAAAAAAGTGAAGGTGGCTCCTGTATATAAAAAGGGTAAAAGAATGCACCCGCAAAATTACAGACTAATATCCATAACATCCGTTTGCTCCAGAATCCTTGAACACATTCTCAGTTCGAATATAATAAGTGTTCTTGACAGAGCGAAGCTTATGTCTACGAATCAGCGTGGTTTCAGAAAGCATCGCTCGTGCGAAACTCATCTTACCCTTTTGTCACATGATATATTGAAAACTATGGATTAAGGGTACAGGCAGATCTAGATTTCCGGAACGTGTTTGACTCGGAGTTTCATTGCAGGCTGTTAAAGAAGGTACGAGAATGTGGAATAGGTTTACGGATATGTGAGTGGCTCGAAGACTTCTTAAGTTACAGAACCCAGTATGTCGCCCTCGAAGTAGAGTGTTCATCAGACACTAGCGTATCGTCAGGAATCTTCCAGGGAAGTGTGACAGGACCGCTGTTATCCACTACAAACATAAATGATTTGGCGGACAGAGCGGTCAGCAACGCCTGGTTCTTTGCTGATGATGTTGTCGTGTAAGGTGAAGTGTAGAAGCTGAGGATAGAAGATGACTTAGAGAAAATTTCTAGTTGCTGTGATAAATGGCAGCTAGCTATAAATGTAGAAAAATATAAATTAATGCAGATAAATAGAAAAAAAACACCTCGTGATGTTTGTATACAGCATTGTGTCCTGACTGACACAGCAACGTCATATAAATATCTGGGCGTGATGTTGCTAAGCTGCGTGAAATGGAATGTACACTCCTGGAAATGGAAAAAAGAACACATTGACACCGGTGTGTCAGACCCACCATACTTGCTCAGGACACTGCGAGAGGGCTGTACAAGCAATGATCACACGCACGGCACAGCGGACACACCAGGAACCGCGGTGTTGGCCGTCGAATGGCGCTAGCTGCGCAGCATTTGTGCACCGCCGCCGTCAGTGTCAGCCAATTTGCCGTGGCATACGGAGCTCCATCGCAGTCTTTAACACTGGTAGCACGCCGCGACAGCGTGGACGTGAACCGTATGTGCAGTTGACGGACTTTGAGCGAGGGCGTATAGTGGGCATGCGGGAGGCCGGGTGGACGTACCGCCGAATTGCTCAACACGTGGGGCGTGAGGTCTCCACAGTACATCGATGTTGTCGCCAGTGGTCGGCGGAAGGTGCACGTGCCCGTCGACCTGGGACCGGACCGCAGCGACGCACGGATGCACGCCAAGACCGTAGGATCCTACGCAGTGCCGTAGGGGACCGCACCGCCACTTCCCAGCAAATTAGGGACACTGTTGCTCCTGGGGTATCGGCGAGGACCATTCGCAACCGTCTCTATGAAGCTGGGCTACGGTCCCGCACACCGTTAGGCCGTCTTCCGCTCACGCCCCAACATCGTGCAGCCCGCCTCAAGTGGTGTCGCGACAGGCGTGAATGGAGGGACTAATGGAGACGTGTCGTCTTCAGCGATGAGAGTCGCTTCTGCCTTGGTGCCAATGATGGTCGTATGCGTGTTTGGCGCCGTGCAGGTGAGCGCCACAATCAGGACTGCATACGACCGAGGCACACAGGGCCAACACCCGGCATCATGGCGTGGGGAGCGATCTCCTACACTGGCCGTACACCACTGGTGATCGTCGAGGGGACACTGAATAGTACACGGTACATCCAAACCGTCATCGAACCCATCGTTCTACCATTCCTAGACCGGCAAGGGAACTTGCTGTTCCAACAGGACAATGCACGTCCGCATGTATCCCGTGCCACCCAACGTGCTCTAGAAGGTGTAAGTTAACTACCCTGGCCAGCAAGATCTCCGGATCTGTCCCCCATTGAGCATGTTTGGGACTGGATGAAGCGTCGTCTCACGCGGTCTGCACGTCCAGCACGAACGCTGGTCCAACTGAGGCGCTAGGTGGAAATGGCATGGCAAGCCGTTCCACAGGACTACATCCAGCATCTCTACGATCGTCTCCATGGGAGAATAGCAGCCTGCATTGCTGCGAAAGGTGGATATACACTGTACTAGTGCCGACATTGTGCATGCTCTGTTGCCTGTGTCTATGTGCCTGTGGTTCTGTCAGTGTGATCATGTGATGTATCTGACCCCAGGAATGTGTCAATAAAGTTTCCCGTTCCTGGGACAATGAATTCACGGTGTTCTTATTTCAATTTCCAGGAGTGTACATTTGAGGGTAGTAGTAAAAAAAGGCGAATGGTCGACCTCTGTTTATTGGGAGAAATCTAGGAAAGTGTGGTTCACCTGTAACGGAGACCGCATATAGGACGCTAGTACGAGCTGTTCTTGAATAATAATCGAATTTTTGGATCCGTACCACGTCGAGTTAAAGGAAGACATTCAAGCAATTCAGAGGCGGGCTGCTATACTTGTTTCTGGTAGTTTCGAACAACACGCAAGTGTTACGGACATGCCTATGGACCTCAATAGGGAATTCCTGGATGGAAGGCGCCGTTCTTTTCTGGAAGCGGTATTAAGGAAATTTAGAGAACCTGCATTTGAAGATGACTGCAGAACGATTCTGTTGCCTATAACATACATTGCGCATAAGGACCACGAAAATAAAATACGAGAATTTATGGGTCATACGGAGCCATATAGACAGTTTTTTCCCTCGATGTATTTGCGAATGGGACAGGAAATGAAATGCCACGTAGTGGTACAGAGTGCCCTCCGCCACGCACTATAAGATGGATTGCGGAGTATCGACGTAGATGTAGTTGTAGGACAGGGTGACTATGCTGAGTAACAAATGTGCAGACATGAAGAATCAGGATCTGGAATCGTCAAGTTTTATTCCATAGATGCATTAATCTGAGAATAATGACCTAATTATGACGAGTAACCTGATAGATCGCATAATAGTACAAAGTTTCTGGAGAGTAATGTAGCATAGTTCCCACGTAATCACATGATTTAGTTGGCAGTTTATCAGTTTTAACACCAAACTAAATTATGAAGGATTTATTTTCGAAACTTATAAGAATGGGTATTTTAAAACAGAAATATTCCTGGACGTTCGACATTTGCTGATATTACGATGACTTGTAGCACCACTCTAGTCTGTTCCAATTCCTTTACTACTTAGTATGTAGCACAGTCTTAATGTAAACTGTATTAACTTAGGTATGTGAACACAATGTTTCGTATGTTTCAAACCACGTTCAGCAGTAACTGACGCCACTCCATAGTTCACACTGTTACCAAGATGTAAACATTAGCGGTTCTAGGCGCTTAAGTCTGGAACCGCGCGACCGCTACGGTCGCAGGTTCGAATCCTGCCTCGGGCATGGATGTTTGTGATGTCGTTAGGTTTAAGTAGTTCTAAGGGACTGATGACCTCAGATGTTAAGTCCCATAGTGCTCAGAGCCAATTGAACCATTTTGTAAACGTTAGTCACTGGTTTCAGTTGCAACCACCTCATTTCTTTTATGTACAAAAGTTAAATGTATAAAATAATAAATAAAATGATAAAACATACGAATTGTAAAATGAAGTTAGTGCTGCAGTCATGGACTGTGCGGCTGGTCCCGGCGGAGGTTCGAATCCTCCCTCGGGCATGGGTGTGTGTGTTTGTCCTTAGGATAATACAGGTTAAGTAGTGTGTAAGCTTAGGGACTGATGACCTTAACAGTTAAGTCCCGTAAGATTTCACACACATTTGAACTTTTTTTTTTTAAGTTAGTGCTTGTTGTAAGTGCATAACACACGCAAGGAGGGCGCTGTACAGTGGAGCCAGTTGCGTCGTAATTGTAAACAGCGGCCTTAGTGTGAACTAGAAGTCTGACGTGAATACCTAGTTGAGAACATAAAGTGTTTTTAATGTTTTAAGTTACATCCGCTGATATTAATTTTAGAAGTGGCTCACATTTAACGCTTATGCAACTATACATTCAATAAGGTTACGTTATTGTAATTGGTCCTTCACATGTTTAGCAGCACTGATGACGGCCACGCAGTGATCGAAATCTATACCGCCAATAAACATCATCTGCGGCAGATTGCCGTACCCTTTACTACTTGACCATGTAGAATCTTAATAGCGTTTGTTTTATTCAAAAAACTTTAAGAGAGTAAGTATAAAAAATTCAGGGCATTGCCTTTTAGCACACAGCCGTGTAGTTTTCCTTCTTTCGTCAAAGTACACAAGGCAGCTTTTCCTGTGCGGATACCTAGGTTTCTCAAAGAGTACGCTACGGAATCAGTTTCTTTCTTAACATACGTGGATCGAAAGCTTTTGTGAGCGGTATTGTCCAAAGGGCTATAATGAAACACATGTCAGTTCCATCAAAACATGGGCAAATGAGCAGATGCGTAAAATAATGTGCACTATCTGATCAAAGGTATCCGGACATAGCTATGTAATGTGGAAATTACCTCAAATGTCACGACAGACGAACCCGCCGTTATAAACGGACGAAGGGGGGCGGGGGGGCGGCGGGGTACTGTATTGTCAGCTCATCAGTGGCTTCGAATGTGGACTACTAATTGAATGTCACCTGAGTAACAAATCCATCTGGCACATTTGAGCCCTTGCGAAGCTACCCAAGTCGACTGTTGGTGATGTAACTGTAAGCTACAAAGTGCTATTAGCAGTCCAAGTAGCGCAATTACTGTGCGCAGTGATGGTCGAGCAGCTTCTCGCATGTCAAACATTTCTGCAGCCAGTGTCAAGCGACGCTCGAGACGGTGTAAAGGGCGACGCCACTAGAGGGTGCATAACTGGAAACGAGTGATTTGGAGTGATGAACCACGCTACAGCGGTAAATGCCGTTAATACGAGGGGAATTTAAAAAATAAGTTAATCATTATTATGGCAAGCCAACTACCTGTTGCTGAATTCTGCACTACACTTCATAACGACACAAATACGTGACACTTTCCTACATAGTCACCAGGTCTTTGTAAATGACGACCGGAACGTTCTACCAACCGTTCAATTCGTAGACGATATAAATTCGCTCCATGAGAACCGCTTTGTGAAAGTCCTCATCGCCTAAAAATATATTTCCCCTCAGATGGTGTTTCATTTTACAGAAATGCTGGAAGTCGCATGGTGCAAGGTCTGGACTGTATGGTGGATCAGCGTCAAGCACATTTTTGCGACCATGGTCAATTTGGTGGCATCGTTTCAACACGTACGGACGCGACTTTGTTTTTGCTCCGAATTCGGCCAGTATTTCACTGTGAATCTGCGTAAAAGTCAGATGTTTTCCCCACAAGAATCGTAGTGTCACGCATACTTTAAGTTTTGAGTACTTTTCCAGCTGGTAGGGCATTTCACACAAACGCTGTGATGCGCCTGTTATCAATACCACAGCAGAGCTGTGTAATCAGGAAACCAGGAGCATGAACTATGTTCTTCTGAAGGACCACTTTTGATGCATAATGGTTCAAGTGTGGGGCGACACACGTCACTTACGAGGGTAATCTCAAAAGTAAACTCTCCTATTTTTTTTATAAGTACATAGACCTCTTTATTTCTACATCAGTTTACAACTTGAACATTTAGCTATTTTTCGACATAATCACCATTTCTGTCGATGCATTTTTGTAGACGCTGTGGCACTTTTTATATGCCCATGTCATACCAGCTCGCCGCCATGCTGTTCAGAAAGTTATGAACCTCTTCTTTCACCTCGTCGTCGGAGCTGACTCGCTTTCCGGCCAAATGTTCTTTTAACCTAGGGAACAGGTGATAGTCAATGAGAGTCAAGTCAGCACTATAGGGTGGGTGGGCGATTATGTTCCACTGAAACTGTTGCAGGAGAGTAACGGTTTGCCGAGCGATGTGTGGGCGAGCGTTGTCACGGAGAATGTGTACGCCCTTGCTGAACATTCCTCTTCTCCGGTTCTGAATTGCCCGTTTGAGTTTTTTCATAGTTTCACAGTACCTGTCAGCGTTAATTGTGGTCCAAGCGATTCAGCTCCGACGACAAGGTGAAAAAAGAGGTTCATAACTTTCTGAACAGCATGGCGGCGAGCTGGTATGCCATGGGCATATAAAAACTGCCATTGCGTCTACAAAAATGCATCGACAGAAATAGTGATTATGTTGAAAAATAGCTAAATGTTCAAGCTGTAAACTGATGTAAGAGACCTTACTTTTGGGATTACCCTCGTATTTTGTGAAGTCCCTACATATGACTTGTTTGTGTGTACAGTGTCGATTAAGCCTTATTTTAAGATAAAAAATGAAATTTTGATTTAGATTAACGTAAAGGTCTATCATGTTGCCCCACAAAGTCTGTTTCCCTGACCACAGTGTACGATATTCCACGTTCTTCTTCTTTACTTAGGTCTTTATACGACAGGACGTTCGCCCAAACGATTTGTGACTTCTGCGAGGCCCTCCGAAGAGACTCGTGTGATGAACACTATGAAGTAGTTCGTATATGCCACGCGTCATCTCCGTTTACCCTCGACGGGCGAGAACGATGCTTGCCATGCCAGCCGCCTGTCGGTGTGAAATTACCATACCATTGGTGCATTTTCGGCCGTGACGGTGGTTTTCTTTCCCATGGCGCTTTTACAAATTACTTAAGGTTCAAATGGCTCTGAGCACTGTGGGACTTAACATCTGAGGTCATCAGGCCCCTAGAACTTAAACTTAACTAACCTAAGGACATCACACACATCCATGCCCGAGGCAGGATTCGAACCTGCGACCGTAGCGGTCGCGCGGTTCCGGACTGAAACGCCTAGAACTGCTCGACCACTGAGGCCGGCATTACTTAAGGGACCGTCACATGTTCAATCACATTGTCAAACTGCCACTAAATTGATCGTCTGAGGACGCGTGTTGACATATCGTCAATACTAGGAATACTGACGAGCAATGCTGATGGACCTCCAAATATTCACAGTACTGCCAATACATACTGAACGGATGAGGTCAAGTATTAAGGGTTTAACAATATTCAGATATTGACACAGCTTCAGGAAACAGCCATGCGGTATTAGTGTACACTGTTTATTTTTCGATACGCCATCATATCTCATATTCAGTTTTTAAGGGGTGTTAACACAAAAGAACTTTAATAGGGCCTGTGCAAGGGTATTCATTGTATACACTACTTTAGGGTGGTTAACGGGCGATTCCCTGTGAGATTGCTTACTTCATTAATTTGGAAATATAGTACGGATTAGTGTATTACATAGCAGTTTGGAAAATCGCTCCCATTTCGAAAAATATGTCATATATCTGCAATGACTTTTAAGAGGCCTGCAAAATACACGCCAGTATCACGGAATTATCACAAAGTGTAAAAAAACTGTTTTACGTTAATTGCCCGAACAGGTCCTTACCAGCCAGATACAATTGCTTCAAAGGTTTCCACAGAATTTTACCAATTGTGCGAGCTGATATTACACAACTAAACTGAGAGAATGGGCAGTGTGTCGCCAGAAATCTCTGACTTACTTGTAATCTCTTGTCGACGGCGGATTGTCTCTCTCATTAACGTAATTTCCTTCTCTGTTTTTATCTCGTATCAGCGCTAATAAGTTGATGTACGGTGCAGGGCTCTTCGGAAAATAATTTATGAACTGTTACGGCTCCGTCATTCGGACTTCAGTCAGTAAATTAACATGTGATCAGTCGCTTCTTTTTTTTCCTTTTTTTTTTAAATCATTCTCGGAACCATTTCATCTTTTCCGTTATTTTCTGTTGCTTGTAAGCTGTATCTAATGCAGCTGTAACACACGCTTTATTTTGGGTGTTCGACATCTTAACCTTGTAAAATCGCCTGGTCAACTGACAGATTTTATCAGCGTTATTGATAGCATGTGGCCGCTTCAATACATTGAAGATTTGAAAAACTAGAATTGTCAATAGGTATTGAACGTGTGGTGGCCCCTTTAGTGCCTGAGTGCAGATTTGTTTTGAATAAACCATTCATAACGCTCCGCAAATTTTCTCATATCACTATTATTTTCAACTATTTTGAAAGAATAAAAGGGTAGAAATTGAATCTCGCGAGATGCAAATTACGTGAAGCAATCTTTTCTTGTTTAAAAAAGTTGCGTATTGCTTATTTTGACAGTCTTATACAGTCACTCTCGTAAACTGACTTCGTGAATGTCCTTCTATAACACAGGGACTATGAATGTGAAAATTTACCCCTATTGCTGTTTCGTAGAAGAAGCGCTTATCCATCAGAGAATGCTATAGCCATCTCTGCAACTTTCTGCAATGACGCTTTCTTGTGTATGTTGTTCCCTGGAGACGCAGCTGCTTGTTGACTTTTACGGAGATACGTCACAATGCATAACGCGTCATTAGTGCTGCAGACGTGTCACATTTGCTCAGCACTGACACCTGCGCACACCGATGAACAAACGCAGCGACTGCAAACAGCGGAACGCATTATAAAGATCGCGCAAGCCATCTGCTGCCGCGACAACGGCGTTTACGGAAATCAGCCGTCGCTTTGTGGAGAGGGTTCGGACCTCCTTCCTCCCTTTCATAACCGCCGCAGGCGATCTCGCGGCATACACTGACTGCGGGCGCACGGAGCTTAAAATTGCATTCAGAATGGGGACGCGGACGCACTCTGCATAATATGCGGGGGTTATGGCCGCCGCCGCCGCGGCAGGGATAGGGTGCGTGAAGAATGGCAAAATAATGAAACACGCGCTCGGGATTATTCGAGTGTCACTCAGCATCGGCGTGCAAATTTTATAGAACGGATAAGGCGGAGGAGGCGATGAAAAGAGACGGCGGGCGCATTAAAAATGCAGAAACATAAATCATGGTTTGACAGCGCTGGCTCAGCGCTAGGCGACTCCGAGTGCACCCCTCTGCGGACGGACAGCCCTCCGTCGCCGGAATGAGATGAGTTTCTCTTTCTCCCGATCTGACTTTGTGTGCGAGCCGCGCTAGTGTAATTAGCTAATGCAAACTAGGCCCCCTTTGCTTTGAAACGTGATATCACTTTTATTTCTTCGCATCGACTTGTTTGTGAACCCTAAGCAGCAGCTGCTGCAACTGCATTTTCCTCTCCCAGGCCTTGTGGTCTCTAACGGAATCACGCCATCGACAGCCGATGAAATGCCATTTAAGAGAAAAAGTGGATCATGTAAGGGGCAGAGAAACGAAAACTAGACGGATGGAAAACATGGAAGTAAACTGTTTAAAAAAATCAAATAAAAACAGTCTCGATCGCGTTTTTAAATTTTTATTCGTTAGCAACCGGTTTCGGCCCTTTTCTCAGATCATCTTCAGGCTTTTCTCCGCTGCAGTACAGTAATAATACATATTGAGTATGAGGGGCGAAAATATATCGAAAAACGTCTAAAATATAAGCTGAAACAATTAAAAAGTATGACGTTATATCAGTGGCGGCAGACGGAGCGAGAGCCGTAGAAGTAAGCATGTCACTGCCGAATAAGGCAGTTTTTCTCGGTGGTAGTAGCGCAGAATGACTGCCACAATACGAAGCACGTAGATCGACTTCCAAGCCACCAGACATCTGCTGCCTTGTCCGCGTTCCGTTCTCTGGCGTGGCATCTCTGGTGGGCCTCGCTGCAGTGCAACTATCGATACTGGCAAGCCATTGCCATAGCAACAAAATGTAGCTGTCTTTGCTGCAGCGAGTACATACAAATGCCCACAGAGGGCAGACTGCACACAAAAGCGATTACAACATGCCTGGCATTTTGTCCTTTTACTTAAAGTAATTATGACTGGAATAGAGACGTAAAATTTTATGTGTGTAATTTTTGTATTTGTATCTGTATCTATTTTTCTTATAAATAAGACAGAACTAATCAATGTAGCATATCTCATGCATGATTGGTTATCAATTATGTATTGCTGTAGGCGATGGGCGGACTTTACGTAATATAATCTCGACTAAAGCTCCCTTCTATGGATCTCGATCCGTCTGTCACCACCAGGAGCCATAATGAGTATAACATCGTGCTTTTCAATTATTTTAGATTATATTTTAGAAGTTGTTTACCCATATTTTCATCCCTCTATATTGAATACTTATTATTACTGAATTGCAGTGGGGGGAAAGCCTGACGATGATCTGCGGAAAATGCCTAAACCAGTTGATAAATTGTAATTTGAATAACATTTGAAAACGTGATCGCGACTGTTTTCGTTTGATTTTGTATCAATCGCTGTCCAATTACAGAATGATTTCTAAAATTTTAAAATCATTACTATTTCAAAATTAATTACTGTAACAATACATTTATCGCACTGTAGGATTCCACAGACCGAACGTGAGGAGAGGGGCTAGTGTATTTGTTTAATACAAACCATACAAAAATGCACGGAAGTACGTTTTTTAACACAAATCTACGTTTTTTTAAATGGAACCCCGTTAGTTTTGTAAGCACATCTGAACATATAAACAAATACGTAATCAGTGCCGTTTGTTGCATTGTAAAATGTTAATTACATCCGGAGATATTGTAACCTAAAGTTGACGCTGGAGTACCACTCCTCCGCTGTTCGATCGTGTGTATCGGAGAGCACCGAATTACGTAGGGATGCAAACGGAACGGTGATGGACCTTAGGTACAGAAGAGACTGGAACAGCACATTACGTCTACATGCTAACACCTTTTTATTGATCTTTTTCACTGACGCACATGTACATCACCATGAGGGGTGAGGTACACGTACACACGTGGTTTCCGTTTTCAATTACGGAGTGGTATAGAGTGTGTCCCGACATGTAAGGCCAATAGATGTTCAATGTGGTGGCCATCATTTGCTGCACACAATTGCAATCTCTGGCGTAATGAATGTCGTACACGCCGCAGTACATACGGTGTAATGTAGCCGCAGGCTGCCACAATATGTTGTTTCATATCCTCTGGGGTTGTAGGCACATCACGGTACACATTCTCCTTTAACGTACCCCACAGAAAGAAGTCCAGAGGTGTAAGATCAGGAGAACGGGCTGGCCAATTTATGCGTCCTCCACGACCTATGAAACGCCAGTCTAACATCCTGTCAAGGGTCAGCCTAGTGTTAATTGCGGAATGTGCAGGTGCACCATCATGCTGATACCACTTACGTCGACGCGTTTCCAGTGGGACATTTTCGAGCAACGTTTGCAGATCATTCTGTAGAAACGCGATGTATGTTGCAGTACTCTCCGATACACACGATCGAACAGCGGAGGAGTGGTACTCAAGCGTCAAATTTAGGTTACAATATCTCCGGATGTAATTAACATTTTACAATGCAACAAACGGCACTGATTACATATTTGTTTATATGTTCAGATGTGCTAACAAAACTAACGTGGTTCCATTTAAAGAAACGTGGGTTTGTGTTAAAAAACATACTTCCGTGCATTTTTGTATGGTTTGTATTAAACAATTACACTAGCCCCTCTCCTCACGTTCGGTCTGTGGAATCGGTTCGTCAGTATTTGATGTGGTTTACGAAATATATCCAGCGGTAACGTTAGGTGACTCACCCTGTATATATATATATATGGTACGGCCAAACTTTCAGGAAACATTCCTCACACACAAAGAAAGAAAATATGTTACGTGGACATGTGTCCGGAAACCCTTACTTTCCATGTTAGAGCTCATTTTTTTATTACTTCTCTTCAAATCATTTTAATCATGGAATGGAAACACACAGCAACAGAACGTACCAGCGTGACTTCAAACACTTTGTTACAAGAAATGTTCAAAATGTCCTCCGTTAGCGAGGATACATGCATCCACCCTCCGTCGCATGGAATCCCTGATGCGCTGATGCAACCCTGGAGAATGGCGTATTGTATCACAGCCGTCCACAATACGAGCACGAAGAGTCTCTACATTTGGTACCGGGGTTGCGTAGACAAGGACTTTCAAATGCCCCCATAAATGAAAGTCAAGAGGGTTGATGTCAGGAGAGCGTGGAGGCCATGGAATTGGTCCGCCTCTACCAATCCATCGGTCACCGAATCTGTTGTTGAGAAGCGTACGAATACTTCGACTGAAATGTGCTGGAGCTGCATCGTGCATGAACCACATGTTGTGTCGTACTTGTAAAGGCACATGTTCTAGCAGCACAGGTAGAGTATCCCGTATGAAATCATGATAACGTGCTCCATTGATCGCAGGTGGAAGAACATGGGGCCCAATCAAGACATCACCAACAATGCCTGCCCAAACGTTCACAGAAAATCTGTGTTGATGACGTGATTGCACAATTGCTTGCGGATTCTCGTCAGCCCACACATGCTGATTGTGAAAATTTACAATTTGATCACGTTGGAATGAAGCCTCATCCGTAAAGACAACATTTGCACTGAAATGAGGATTGACGCATTGTTGGATGAACCATTGGCAGAAGTGTACCCGTGGAGGCCAATCAGCTGCTGACAGTGCCTGCACACGCTGTACACGGTACGGAAACAACTGTTTCTCCCGCAGCACTCTCCATACAGTGACGTGGTCAACGTTACCTTGTACAGCAGCAACTTCTCTGACGCTGACATTAGGGTTATCGTCAACTGCACGAAGAATTGCCTCGTCCATTTCAGGTGTCCTCGTCGTTCTAGGTCTTCCCCAGTCGCGAGTCATAGTCTGGAATGTTCCGTGCTCCCTAAGACGCCGATCAATTGCTTCGAACGTCTTCCTATCGGGACACCTTCGTTCTGCAAATCTGTCTCGGTACAAACGTACCGCCCCACGGCTAATCCATACATCAAATGGGCATCTGCCAACTCCGCATTTGTAAACATTGCACTGACTGCAAAACCACGTTCGTGATGAACACTAACCTGTTGATGCTACGTACTGATGTGCTTGATGCTAGTACTGTAGAGCAATGAGTCGCATGTCAACACAAGCACCGAAGTCAACATTATCTTCCTTCAACTGGGCCAACTGGCGGTGAATCGAGGAATTACAGTACACACTGACGAAACTAAAATGAGCTCTAACATGGAAATTAAGCGTTTCCGGACACATGTCCACATAACATCTTTTCCTTATTTGTGTGTGAGGAATGTTTCCTGATAGTTTGGCCGTACCTTTTTGTAACACCCTATATATATATATATATATATATATATATATATATATATATATATATATATATATATATATATATATATATAATTATGGCGATTACTTTTAAAATAACAAACGCTTTACTTACTTTTTCCATCTGTCTCGTTTTCATTTGATTGCCACTTATATAAAGGATCACTTTGTGACATTGCAAAGCAGTTTGTAATGCAGCAAAGTATCACGAGTCGTCATCTTGCATTGAAAGCGCAGCTTTCCATGGAGCCGGGAGGAAAGGAGATGTTGGTTGTCACCTCCGCACAGCTGACGCTGGCTGCTGGGCCGGACGAGCGGTGTAGTTGACAAATGCTGCGTGCAATACGTTACACACACTCTCTATGGACCTGAAGAAGTTAATGTACCAAATTCTATGGATAACACAACCATACTGCTAAAATTTCAAATCAATAACTTCAGTACATTTGTAGATATAAATTTTTACCTAAAGCACATAATAACCGTGCTGTCATTGTGAAACTTGAGTTAGGGACTGTAATGTGTTCATCTATAATATAAATTGAAACTACAGCCAAGAGGATAGGTTCACATAATCAAGTTTTCTGGAATTTTCTTTACTTTCTTTACAACGGATTTCTGACATAACTAAAAATACTTTGGAAAATTATTATTTCATGGTGTGTTGATTGCGTGAATGTTTTGGAGAGACTGATAGAATGAATGGAGGACATACGTGAGGTGAGAATGTGATATTTTATTAAAACTACGTAAATGTATGCGCGAGAAAGTTGTTGTGTGGTAGGGAATTTGTGACGTGTGTCCGAGTGAGATTCGTTTTGTAAATGGTAGGCAGAAGGGGCACGGAGTATTAAATTTATTAGTTATTTTGTGGAAAGGAATCACATTTTGTTTTCATTAATTTGTATTTATTTTCGGAATTATGAAATTTCTAGTCTAAATTACTTGTGGCAATCTGATCTGCTGACATTAGAAATAGCGCGAATAGAGAAATGCTCGAGATGATCTAATTGGTTGCTTAACATCCTAACCTGTTTGATTAGGGCTTTGTGCCTCAGATCTATGAGTCGACATAGTCGCTCGAGAGCCGTCTTCTGATAAACACCTATGTAAAATCAAGCTGATCAAATTTGTACAAAGATGAAGAACTAGTGAAATCTTCTCGGGTGATCAGCCGAGTAAAGGCGTCGTCTTCTCGCAACGTTTCGAAGGGTTTCGTACCCATCATCTTCAAGCGAAGTCACTTCGCTTGAAGATGATGGGTACGAAACCCTTCGAAACGTTGCGAGAAGACGACGCCTTTACTCGGCTGATCACCCGAGAAGATTTCACGAATGGAATACGCCGAGAAAGTCTCAAATCACATTTAAAAATGAAGAAATATGCGCGTTTGATCGGTTTTCTTGTATATGGTGAAAAGCGACTTCAGTGTTGAGTATTTTGTGAAATTTTTAGCTTTTTAAGTGATTTATTCTAGGAGATATCGCGTGTGGACATTGCAAGTCGTACATAAACTCCCCGTGGCATGTTTCGTGCGAATCACGCGACATTATGGAAAGCCCTTTTGTTTAAGAAGCCTACTGAACGACTGAATGTGTTAACTCGCAAGTGGTCGTGGGTCACGACTGTTGAAGACGTTTGAAATATTGGGTCTGACTAAACAACTTCTGGCTGCTTTCGGGTGTTATCGCACCAGGCCGGAATATGTCCATCCCAACTGCCCATGCGTAGTCTGAGTCTGTGAACTGTATATAAACTGTGTAAAAGTTTGTGTTTGCAATATTATGTGAAAACAATATTTTGTGTAACTTTATTAGTAGGTGCATTGACACTGAAATAGTCTGAGTGGTAGATCAGATCTCTGGCTTTGGAGGAGTCGACTGATGGCATTCGAAGGAAATAAGTGGTGGACTTGCGAGAAGCTGATACAAAATCCAATGTCGCTGGTGGGACATAGAGGAAAGCACCAAGTTCTTGTGGTTGGGAATCGCGCTGTAATGTACAAGGGGCACAGTATACCGTCTGCCTGGTATGGCTCGCAAAGACATCTACGCGGGAAAGTGCTGCCTAGTGGTAATGATCTCTGGGCAAAAGCAACTATTAGATACGCAATCATCGGAGATCGAACCATTACACTGTGGAAGTATGGAACAACGTAGTTGCCCTGATACTACTTCCCTTCTGCATTAGTGAAATTATAAGATTAAACCACTACGGATTAAGAGTTGTGTACAAGGCTTGCAATTCTTTTTCAATCTGTTCACAAACAATATAATTCTGAATGAAAAGAACCTTATTGACTGGTGTTCACTTTCACAATGGTCCGTCCCCGGTAGCTGAGTGGTCAGCGCGACAAAATGTCGATCCTAAGGGCCCGGGTTCGATTCCCGACTGGATAGGAGACTTTCTCCGCTCAGGGACTGGGTGTTGCGTTGTCCTAATCATCATCATCTCATCCCCATCGACGCGCAAGTCGCCGAAGTGGCGTCAAATCGAAAGACTTGCACCAGGCGAACGGTCTACCCGACGGGAGGCCCTAGTCACACGACATTTACATTTATTTACTTTCACAAGTCATAGTTACGAGGAACAGGATACTAATCCATCTGTCCTGTATTATGAGTATCATGCTATGCTGGTGTAAATGATAAATGTTCAGAAAGAAAATTTTCTCAGTTTTAAAGTTCATATAGTTTCTAAGTAAATTACTCGTTGTTCAAAACATGAATAATAGTGCTAATAACAGAAATTTTGAAGGTAAAAGTTACAAGAAGAGTTAGAAAAGTACAACTCCCAACAACTTCCTTTTGTTTTGATGACAATCATTAATTCTGTGCTTAATCTAATTATACTAATATGTGTCTTGGCTTTGTATTCCTTCTTTGTGTTTTTATGAAAAAAGTACTAATATCTCAGTTGGTGACTACTAAAATGTGATAGTTTGATGAATAAAAAGTTTCATTTGAAAGAATATATAACAAGAAGAGTTACAGAGTTCTCACACAGTGTCATCATTAACTTAATACAAACAGCAATTGGCGATTTATTCAGCATTATGTTTATCATCACATTAAGTGTTTCTAAATTTATGGTTTTGAAGGCTGTCGTAAGTACATTCCTCCATCACCTACGTGAAACCGTGCGCAGTGGCGCAGTGGTTAGCACACTGGACTCGCATTCGGGAGGACGACGGTTCAATCCCGCGTCCGGCATTCTTGATTTAGGTTTTCCGTGATTGCCCTAAATCGCTCCAGGCAAATACCGGGATGGTTCCTTTGAAAGGGCACGGCCGACTTCCTTCCCTAATCCTATGAGAGCGATGACCTCGCTGTTTGGTCTCTTCCCCAAAAACAACCAACCTACGTGAAATTTTTTTTGCACATGTGTTTCTGACAGGTGTCATTAGTATAAGTGTAACTGTTCCATGAATCCAGTTATAATAATAACGAATTGGTTCATATGCATGTAGTCCAGTTTTAGGAATGGCGACCATATTTTTGGCAGTTCAATTAATTAAATTCACTTAAATACGAATACTGATTATACATTCTACCAAATATTCGGAGCCGGCCGCTGTGACCGAGCGGTTCTAGGTGCTTCAGTCCAGAACCGCGCTGCTACTACGGTCGCAGGTTCGAATCCTGCCTCGGGCATGGATGTGTGTGATGTCCTTAGGTTAGTTAGGTTTATGTAGTTCTGACTCAGAGGAAGGATGACCTCAGATGTTAAGTCCCATGGTGCTTAGAGCCATTTGAACCATTTTGAAATATTCGGATGTACTGAGAGTGGACTACAGTCAAGATTTCTTAAATCTGTGTTTACTATTAGGGATAATAAATTACAATTCTCGTGTTTAGTTATACACTTCTACATTTTGTTTCGGCTGAAGTATTTCGGAATCATTGCGTTTTCGTATTTATTTAGTAAAGTAATCATAGTCTGCTTAATTGATTAGGCAGACTGGAATGAAAGTGTTATGAAATGTTTTCCTAACAAAGAATGTACAGATATTTCCGATTAATATACATTTCGACGACAACTGTTTAAGACACATGTTTCTGAATTACAGAGTGACACTCTCCACAGCATCAGCAGCAGGGAAACAGCTTGGTTGATGAAATGTCATGGGACATACGGTGACGTCAGAACAACTTTGGCACACGTCTAGAAAAGTGGCCTGGCCTCACTCTTTAAACAGAGTGCCCACAGTGTAATCCTGGGGCTCAAACTGCTCTTCCCGTAATACAGGAACGACTGCAATAAATTCTGCACTGCTGCAACATAATTCTAGGGATTCCAGTACACGGTACATGGGCCACATTGACTAAAGCCGGCCGATATGTTCCATTGTATTGTCAAGGGTTTATCGGCTTCGTACGCACAGTAGAGAACAAAGGCTTCGAACAGTATTGTCGGTGTCAGATCGGAACATACTCTTGAAGCAGTAAGCATGACCCGATGCGAAGACTTTACTGTTTTTCTATTGCGTTTTAGCTAAAGATCCTCCAACGTCAAAACCTCCACCTTCAGAATCAGATTATTACGCCGGTTTTGTTAATTAAAATTGTACCTGATGAAGTGCTATATGGGATGAACTGTAAAACGAAGAGTGCTCTCACAGAAAGTTTATTTTTTCGTAAGAGATCGGGAAGTATTATTAATTAATCATAGGGAAGCAGCGAAGTGTTACGTATCACTCATAACAGTAAGTTTATTTCCCTCCGTTTCCGACCAATAAATACGTAACACTGAACGGTAAATGTACAGCAGAAACGAAAATAACAACGGGTGTGGTCCAAGAAAGCATAACAGGACTCTCGAATGATATTAATATACGTAAACTAGTCATTAATTAATATTGGCAACATTATTACACTGTACGCTGAACATGCTGTTGACTATTGGCCGGCCGGAGTGGCCATACGGTTCTAGGCGCTACAATCTGGAACCGCGAGACCGCTACGGTCGCAGATTCGAATCCTGTCTCGGACATGAATGTGTGTGATGTCCTTAGGTTAGTTAGGTTTAAGTAGGTCTAAGTTCTAGGGGACTGATGACCTCAGAAGTTGAGTCCCATAGTGCTCAGAGCCATTTTTTGCTGTTGACTACAGAAAATTATCGTAGTTGGATGTTCGTATGGAAATGAAAAACAATTTAAACAGTACTGCTATTGATGCGAGAGATCAGGAAAATTTCTGCAAACGTAAAGGAAGCTAACTACAAGATGCTAGTGCTACCAGTTCTAGATTACTGCTTCAGTCTTTGGAATGTGTATCAATTTGGTGCGACAGTTGAGACTGAAAGAATCGAGAGATGTGCTGCTGGGTTCGTAACAGTTTAGCGCTAGTTTGAACTTTTCACTCTGCAAAGGAAAGTTCCTGACAGATTAAAAGTGTTTGCCGGACCGAGACTCGAAACCGTGAGCCGTGCTTGTGGAGCTCAATCGCAGTTCGCCGTCGTTGACCAAATGGTGCGGGCTCAGCTGTTTACTTCCTCGCCGCAGAGTGCCTCGCGCTTGTTCACTTCACTGCGTTTATTGCGCTTGTTACGATCAACGACAGATGGTCAATGTTATGGTAAATCCGCATTGAAATGCACGTTTTCGAGCGAATATGTACGATCAAGATCATTCGCCGGTCATCAGTTCCTACATGACGAAGTGAAAATCCCCCGTGAAGATACGATAGGAACACACCTGCCCATCGCTAGTAGCGTGGTATATCTCAGATTGACAAACGACGAAGCTTGCGACAAGATCACAGAACGGACAAAAGATGGTCTCAAATTCCAGCTCTCTGACGCCCGCATCGGCCTGGGATTATGCACGATTCGTACCTTCGAAATTCCGTTCGAAACGCTGGCAGAACACGTGCTGGCGGCACTGCGCCCTTACGGAACAGTACTGGGGCATGTAGCAGAGAAATGGGCAAACTTCGCTACATACCCAGTTTTGAACGGAGTGCGTTAAATCCGCTAATGAAACATGTCCCGTCCAACCTCTCCATTGGCGGTTGCAGGGCCATAGTCATATACGATGGGCAGCCAAAGACCTATTATACATGTGGTAAAGAAAGACATGTGAGTAATGAATGCTTCCAACGCAGAATTATGCAGCTACGAACCGACGTAGCTTCTCCCCTTCCGACTATGAAATCCATTCTACATACCTACGCCGAGGCACTGAGACCCGATAGCCTTCAGACGCCTGCACAGCAACTTCCACACGATCTTTCACAGCCTGCAGAGACAGGACGAGGCTGACCGTCTACAACGGCAACCGACCCCTCCCTCGGAGATCCCGATGCCAGATGAAGATCTTGACAGACGTCAAGGAGATACCATGGTTCTGCCTATTGCCACCTTCATTTCTGAACGTCGCGATCCCATCCCGTCCTACTGTAGGCGCACCGGTGGTCCCGGTCGCCTGCGGTGGACTGGAAGCCGAGCGGTGACGTCTCCAGTTGACAGGATGCTAGGAAGTGACTGTGGACGCGTCAGAAACGCCAAAGAAACGTTATTAATTAATGACACCTTCATTCCCGCCGAGTACAATGTGGCCCGCGTTACACAGGCTGGCTGAGCTTGGTGATATCAACGACCTTCCCCAAGTCCTCGCTGACTCGGAGCGATGACACCAGCTCCGAGCCGCACCAGTCTTGCTAGCGCAGCGCCGCGTGCTGTGACTTAGCAGTGGAATGCCCTTACTTCGGCCGCGTGTGACTGGCAGCGCCCGGCTGGCTGGCCTGCTCGGCGGCGGACAGCAAGCCGCTGTGCATAGGAGGCTCCGGGTTGGAGTCCCGGCGCTGTCGACACGAGAAGCGTTCTCGTAGTGTGGAGTGTACTCTATCCCACCCCGTCTTCCCCTGCTCTTCCTGGTGGCTCGTCAGCGGTGGACGGGCGGAACAGGCTGCAATCCCCCAGCGTCATCGACTCACCCAGTTGTGACGGCGGATGCACAGGGCCTAGGCCCCGCACAATCTCGGCGACGGCTAACTGATGTGGTCAGCATTGGCGGCGAGCGAGTCTGCCACGATGTCAGCTAATCCTGGGTTGATGATTGACAGCGGCAGCAGAGAGGACCAGAGCTGGTACTTTCCCTCGCGTTTGCTGCTGGAGGGGCCGCCCTTGCTGTAACATCTCCATTATAAAGACTAAAATGTCGATCACCGAGCTGAGCGCTACGCAGCGACCAGTACACATTTAACTGCGATTCTAACTCCAAGTGCCTTGTTGGTATCAAAGCTGGCGTATTTAAAGGAAGCATGAGCGACGTCCTGACGTCATGCTCGTTTGTAATGAACGCATTCGTTCCACTTACACTGCTGATTTATCTGTCGTACTCGCCCCTTAGGTGATCTTGTGACAGAGTTACGTGTTATTACGGCAGACTTACGCGAAGTTATGAAATGCAGTACAGCTGACGCTATACCTCTGTCTTGCACTCCACGAAAGTCTCCGTCTAACACAAACCCGCGTGCTAAGCAATTCTCTCTCGCCTGTTGTGTGTAACCAGGCCACTGCCCCTGCGTTACGACACATTCCGATATATGTGCAATCCTATTACCTCTTGGCTAATCTACTGCCTCTGGCTCTCGGCATAGGCAACGAAACTTTGACAATATTCCACGTTTCCAACTCTTTACTATTCTGCAACACTACAGTACGACTCTGAACCACATCCGCACAAATAAAGTTATCTCCAGTATTAATAAACCGCTTCAACTAAATTTAGTCCTCTGCTATTGGATCACTACCGGTTTCGTGGCATTAATGGCCACGTCTTCCTGTGAACATATAACTAAAACATTAGAGCGTTATACACACACATCAAAAAAAGTTTTGCATCACCTCAGTTCCGAGAGTTCCGGAACCTGTACAGAAAATTGGAATAGCGATCAACATAAACATTATTTCCGTCATTTTTATTGCTCATGAAAACCACACATTGCATCTTGTACCACCATACAGCGAGACCTTCAGAGGTATTTGTCCAGATTGCTGCACACACCGGTACCTCTAATACCCAGTATCACGTCCTCTTACATTTATGCATGCCTGTATTCGTCGTGGCATACTATCCACAAGTTCATCAAGGCACTGTTGGTCCAGATAGTCCCACTCCTCAATGGCGATTCGGCGTAGATTCATCAGAGTGGTTGGTGAGTCACATCGTCCATAATCAGCCGTTTTCACTCTATCCCAGTCATGTTCGATAGGGTTCATCTCTGGAGAACATGCTGGTCACTCTAGTCGAGCGATGTCATTGTCCTGAAGGAAGTCAATCACAAGACGTACACGATGGGGGCGCGAATTGTCGTCCATGAAGACGAATGCCTTGCCAATATGCAGCCGATATTGTTGCACTATCGGTTAGAGGGTGGCATTCAAGTATTGTACTGTCGTTACGGCGCCTTACATTACCACCAGCAGGGGCGTACGTGGGCCCCACATAATGCACCTCAAAACAGCAGGAAGCCTCAACCTTGCTGCTCTCGCTGGACAGTGCCTGACCGGGTTGCCTCCAAACACGTCTGCGACGATTGTCTGGTTGAAGGCATATGCGACACTCATCCGTGAAGAGAACGTGATGCCAACCATGACCGGTCCATTCGGCATGTTGTTGGGCCCATCTGTACCGAGCTGCATGGTGTCGTCGTTGCAAAGACAGACCTCATCATGGATGTACGGAGTGAAGTTGGGCGTCTTGCAGCCTATTGCGCACTCTTTGAGTCGTAACACGACGTCCTGTGGCTGCACAAAAAGCATTATTGAAAATGGTGGCGTTTCTGTCATGTTCCTCAAGCCATAATCCGTAGGTAGCGGTCGTCCTCTGCAGTAGTAGCCCTTGGGCGGCATAAGCGAGGCATGTTATCGACAGTTCCTGTCTCTCTGAATCTCCCCCATGTCTGAACAACATCGCTTTGGTTCACTCCAAGACGCCTGGACTCTTCCCTTGCTGAGAGCCCTTCCTGGCACAAAGTAACAATGCGTACGCGATCGAACCGCGGTATTGACCGTTTAGGCATGCTTGAACTACAGACAACATGAGCCGTGTACCTCCTTCCTGATGGAATGACTGGAACTGATCGGCTGTCGAACCCCCTCCTCTAATAGGTGCTGCTTATGTATGGTTGTTCACATCTTTGTGCGGGTTTAGTGACATCTCTAAACAGTCAAACGGACTGTGTCTGCGATAAAATATCCACAGTCAACGTCTATCTTGAGGGGTTCTGGGAACCGGGATGATGCAAAAATTTTTTTGATGTGTGTATTATGGTATATTAGAGAGTTATATGTTCTCCTGAAGACGTGGCTTTTAGTTCCACGAAACCGGTAGTGATCCAAAAATAAAGGATTAAATACAGCTGAAGCGGTTTATTAGTACCCAACATGACTGCACAAAGCTATAGTCACCCTACCTACGACGTTGTCTGCACAATTACCAAAACGACGCAAGAAGAGGAAGGAGACATCGGCGTCAGAGCAGGAGTCGTGCTTCCAGGAGGAATCAGACACGTGCCCAGTAGATGATTCCCAGAAGGAGGTGACATGCGCAGTTGCCGGTATCCACCCTCATCACGGGCAGGACAATTTACTGAGTGACTCCGGAACACAGCAACGGCCTGAAGACCCCAACGGCAACGTTCCCCACGCCGCAGCATGGACACCTTGATAACAACGGCTCTTCGTGTATCAGCCCCGATCCAACCTGACTGCCCCGTTTTGTGGGCGGATGACGTTGTTCCTGAACCTCCACCAGACGAAGAAATGCCACAAGCCGTCCCGGTGCACCGGGCATGATAAGGACACCGACAACGCTCAAGACGCTACTACATTCGTTCTTCCCGATATGAGAGCTCACGGCACCGTGCTGCCCCAACAGGCCTATAGAATTGTTAGCATCAATTTAAATATGATCCGTTCGTGCATGAAACTTCAGTTGTTACGTGAAACGTTACGACCAGCGGACTTAAACATTTCCCTGTTCCGAAAGCTACAGACGGAGATTTGGTCCGATTTTTACGGTTGTACTGCATACGTCACTACCGCCGCCAACGTAGATAGTAGAGAAGCGATTTTCGTACCCGACAGCATTGCAGTAGAAGCCGTCACTTCATTCCACCCAGCAGGAGGCCTAGCACTATTAGTGCACGGAATCACTGTAGTGAATGTCTATGCACCTTCCGGCACAGTCCAGCTGCTAGAGCACTGAAACGATATGAGCACATAATAGTCGGCGGAGATTTCAGCTGGAAGGACCAACATCCAAATTTTACCATCTGCCCCCATCTTCATTACTTAGCATGTGAAAGCCAACGGAAAATTTACTTTACTGGGCAACATATCGATTTATTTATTTACTAACTACATACACAAAAAGTTTGGGCACTATGGAGCGTGGAAATGTATAGCAAAGCTAAAAGGTCATATTGCACAACATGTGACAATGTTTACAAAAAAGAGTAGAAATGGGTGGCAAACGCTAAAAAGGTGGAGCCAGTAATCAAATAATACGAGGCCAAACATATATTGTAGAGCCACAAAACAAACTTGACTTAGTCAGTGCCAATCTTTTTTGGCTGTTACCATATCTAGAGAGGGATGTGAAAATGTTTTTGTGCTGGTAGACTGATTTATCAAGCGTGTTAAAATGTGCCTTGTTAAAAAATGAAATGTGAAGGTACTGGTGAACAAACTACAGAAAATTGCTTTGTTACAATGGGTGTACCAAAGCCATATTATTAGACAATGTTCCTCAGTGTGTCTTGAAAGTGTTTAAAGAATGTTTGGAAAATAGAAATATTGAACATATCAAAATTTCAGCAAGTTTTTTCCAAGGTAATATGTGTGAGCGAATTATGAAAGAGCAGATTATGTCGAACATATTGCCATGAAAGACATGCTGCATGGTCACAATATTTATGATACTTTGAGGAAGTAGTTAACAACATTAAGCATGTAGCAACTTTCTTTGTTCCATATGAGTTGATGTATGAAATAATCCCTGTACTGTCTGATCTGGTGCAATTTCCAGCTATTTTTGATTAGTTTGGAATATTGCAAATCGGGAAAGCCGTTAGTGTTATGAAATATTATTGACCCAAAGAGATATATACATAAAGAGTATGAGCTGGGAGTTAATGACCTCTGAGGCCATTGCACTCTTTGTTACGGTAGGTGAGTGATGGTCACCAGACACTTGAGTTATTGACAATATTACGTAATTTTCCTTTCTTATTGTCATTCTTCCTCTTCAGTCATTCTGAACTGTATCTATTATCTTTAATCTTCTTCACTATCAAGAGAAAAGTAGAATTATTAGTGGGTGTTATAGTGTTGAATTTAGCAGTTGCAAAAGTGCAATGAAACTAAGAGAGAAAATAGTAACTAGCTTTTGGACAATATAAATAAATAAATAAAGAATGTAGCTGATGAAAAAAAATTAGTAATGAAATTAGGTGACTTGTTGTGTAAAACATTGTGTTGAAAAATTGGAAGTGGATTTTGAAATAGTGATGTAAAGATTGTCAGGTATTGTTTACGAGGAAAGTAAAAAAATAATCGAATAAGGCAACTTGTTGTATAAGTGTATTGTTGTGTTGAAAAACAGGCAACATATATTGAAGTAGTGACATGAACAGTGCCAAATGTCGTTAATAATAAAAATAATTAGTAGTGAAATAAGGTGACTATTTGTGAAAGAGTGTGTTGTGAAGAATCATGATTAATAACTTTTGGAATATTGATGTAAAATGCCGGCCGGAGTGGCCGAGCTGTTCTAGGCGCTACAGTTTGGAACCGCACGACCGCTACGGTCGCAGTTTCGAATCCTGCCTCGGACATGGATGTGTGTGATGTCCTTAGGTTAGTTAGGTTTAAGTAGTTCTAAGTTCTAGGGGACTGATGACCTCAGAAGTTAAGTCCAATGGTGCTCAGAGCCATTTGAACCATTTGATGTAAAATGTGACTAATAACAGAAACTAAATCGCATATGAAAACTAATGAGACAAAGGTAAATAACTGCAGAGGGATACATTGTCATGATGAAAAATAGTTAAAAGATCTTGAAGTATGTTTAAAGCTTTCCCGGTGTACTGATTGTTCAATAAAAACACGGGAGAACTGCCGGATATCAGTAACGTCCTGCCACGATATTTCGGCGCAGAGTCTTCTGGCCATCTTCGGGTGAGTGCCACGGTAGTAGTACTGGCGAGTACGCGCTGAGCTCCGCTATTTAAAGCCTTCTGAGGTGACATTGCGCATGCGCTGCTCAGCGTTCATAACGGCTCCGTGCGCTGCGCCTCGCGCCCTCCACGGTGAAAGCCTGGCGGTACGTTGACGACACTTTCATAGTGTGGCCTCATGGTCTGGACCGTCTCCAAGAATTTTTACGTCAAATGAACTCCATACATGTAAACATAAAGTTTAATATGGAGATAGAGAAAGATGGTTGTCTGCCATTTTTAGACGTCTTGGTGCGACGGAAGAGTGATGGCACACTTGATCACTCGGTGTACAGAAAGCCCACTCATACAGACCTGTATCTACAAGCTACTAGTTGCCACCATCCAGCACAAACAATGGGCGTTCTCAAAACCTTGATCCGCCGTGCCCATACTATCTCTGACGCCGACAGTCTTCAAGCGGAACTGGAACACCAGCAAAAAGTATTTTTAAAGAATGGCTTTTCACCTAGGCAAGTGAACAGAGTGATGAAGACCTACAAACTACGGAACAAGGAAAAGGAAGAGGCCTTCAGGTCGACTGTTTATCTACCATTTATTGGGAATATTTCTTCACAGATAGGCAGAATATTGAGAAAGTATCAAGTGAGAGTCATCTTTCGCCCTCCTTCCAAAATTTCATCACTGGTGGGATCCGTTAAAGACGACATGGACCTGCGTAAACCAGGTGTTTACAAAATTCCGTGTGAATGCGGCAAATCATATTTAGGGCAAACAACACAAACTGTGCAGGAATGCATTGTGGAACACCAACGGCATACTCGCCTTTTCCAACCCACCAAGTCCGCAATCGCCGAACATTGTATTTCCACAGACCATTCCATGAATTACGACGACACAAAAATTTTGGCCCATACATCAAACTTTTGGAGCTCGATTATCTATGAATCTGTGGAAATAAGATTGTCTGACTAAGAGACTCTCATCAGTGGAGATAGCGGTTATCAGCTAAAGTCTGCTTGGAATCCTGTTATAGAGAAACTTCGTAGTCGACGTAGTTATCTGCATTTTTTTTTTTTTTTTTTTTTTTTTTTTTTTTTTTTTTTTTTTTTTTTTTTTTTTGGTCATCAATCTACTGACTGGTTTTATGCGGCCCGCCACGAATTCCTTTCCTTTCCTGTGCTAACCTCTTCATCTCAGAGTAGCACTTGCAACCTACGTCCTCAATTATTTGCTTGACGTATTCCAATCTCTGTCTTCCTCTACAGTTTTTGCCCTCTACAGCTCCCTCTAGTACAATGGATGTCATTCCCTCATGTCTTAGCAGATGTCCTATCATCCTGTCCCTTCTCCTTATCAGTGTTTTCCACATATTCCTTTCGTCTCCGATTCTGCATAGAACCTCCTCATTCCTTACCTTTTCAGTCCATCTAATTTTCAACATTTTCTATAGCACCACATCTCAAATGCTTCGATTATCTTCTGTTCCGGTTTTTCCGCAGTCCATGTTTCACTACCATACAATGCTGTACTCCAGACGTACATCCTCAGAAATTTCTACCTCAAATTAAGGCCGGTATTTGATATTAGTAGACTTCTCTTTGCCAGAAATGCCTTTTTTGCCATAGCGAGTCTGCTTTTGATGTCCTCCTTGCTACGTCCGTCATTGGTTATTTTACTGCCTAGGTAGCAGAATTCCTTAGCTTCATTGACTTCGTGACCATCAATCCTGATGTTAAGTTTCTCGCTGTTCTCATTTCTACTACTTCTCATTACCTTCGTCTTTCTCCAATTTAGTCTCAAACCATACTGTGTACTCATTAGACTGTTCATTCCGTTCAGCAGATCATTTAATTCTTCTTCACTTTCACTCAGGATAGCAATGTGATCAGCGAATCGTATCATTGATATCCTTTCATCTTGTATTTTAATTGCACTCCTGAACCTTTCTTTCATTTCCATCATTGCTTCCTCGATGCACAGATTGAAGAGTAGGGGCGAAAGGCTACAGCCTTGTCTTACACCCTTCTTAATACGAGCACTTCGTTCTTGATCGTCCACTCTTATTATTCCCTCTTGGTTGTTGTACATATTGTATATGACCTGTCTCTCCCTATAGCTTACCCCTACTTTTTTCAGAATCTCGAACAGCTTGCACCATTTTATATTGTCGAACGCTTTTTACAGGTCGACAAATCTTATGAAAGTGTCTTGATTTTTCTGTAGCCGTGCTTCCATTACTAGCCGTAACGTCAGAATTGCCTCTCTCGTCCCTTTACTTTTCCTAAAGCCAAACTGATCGTCACCTAGCGCATTCTCAATTTTCTTTTCCATTCTTCTGTATATTATTCTTGTAAGCAGCTTCGATGAATGAGCGGTTAAGCTGATTGTGCGATAATTCTCGCACTTGTCAGCTCTTGCCGTCTTCGGAATTGTGTGGATGATGCTTTTCCGAAAGTCTGATGGTATATCGCCAGACTCATATATTCTACACACCAACGTGAATAGTCGTTTTGTTGCCACTTCCCCCAATGATTTTAGAAATTCTGATGGAATGTTATCTATCTCTTCTGCCTTATTTGACCGTAAGTCCTCCAAAGCTCTTCTAAATTCCGATTCTAATACTGGATCCCCTATCTCTTCTAAATCGACTCCTGTTTCTTCTTCTATCACATCAGACAAATCTTCACCCTCATAGAGGCTTTCAATGTATTCTTTCCACCTATCTGCTCTCTCCTCTGCATTTAACAGTGGAATTCCCGTTGCACTCTTAATGTTACCACCGTTTCTTTTAATCTCACCGAAGGTTGTTTTGACTTTCCTGTATGCTGAGTCTGTCCTTCCGACAATCATATCTTTTCCGATGTCTTCGAATTTTTCCTGCAGCCATTTCGTCTTAGCTTCCCTGTACTTCCTATTTTTTTCATTCCTCAGCGACTTGTATTTCAGTATTCCTGATTTTCCCGGAACATGTTTGTACTTCCTCCTTTCATCAATCAACTGAAGTATTTCTTCTGTTACCCATGGTTTCTTCGCAGCTACCTTCCTTGTACCTATGTTTTCCTTCCCAACTTCTGTGATGGCCGTTTTTAGAGATGTCCATTCCTCTTCAACTGTACTGCCTACTGCGCTATTCCTTATTGCTGTATCTATAGCGTTAGAGAACTTCAAACGTATCTCGTCATTCCTTAGTACTTCCGTATCGCATTTCTTTGCGTAGTGATTCTTCCTGACTAATGTCTTGAACTTCAGCCTGCTCTTCATCACTACTATATTGTGATCTGAGTTGAAAGGTGGCTACACTGAGCCACAGCGCCAGAGATTGCGCCAAAGAGTTTTATTCCGCCGCCTCCACTGTCAGTGCTTGTCGAGATGTGACAGTAGTCAGTGCTTGTTGAAAAGTAGTAGGTGTCAAGTCGGTGTTGAGATGTTGTAGTAGGGAGAGCTTGTTCCATGTTTTATGCAGTTGTTTGATGGACTAGACAGCAGATGTTGTTCGAATGGAGATATTGTAATGATCAGAGTGCTTTTCGTCAATATATATGAAGGTAAAAAAATTCCCTTTTCTTTTATTATTTCAATGTCTTAAATAATGCGTCATTACAGGTTCAGTCAACAAAGCATCTGGCTTGTGTTCTTGAATTAGAGTGTAATTCTGGTTTTCTTGCGCAGTTATAGTATTTCTATTTTTTTAATTACTTCAGTATAAATGGTATTTAAAATTTCTTGTCTTGTTGAAGAAGAACCGTGCCAGATGTGTACGTTGAGTAACGGTTCCACACACAGAACAATTACACTTGTGTTTTGGTTTCGTAGGTTTTATAGTTGCTGGGGACTTAATTAATTAATTGTATTAACGGAAATTTTCTTTCATTCTTTGTTGTTGTTCTATGCAGTCAGATTGCGTACAAAAACTACTCAGGGCCAACCGTTTACGAGACTGCGTAACCGGACAGTTATTTGCTTATGCTGATATGATGCTAATGACCTGTTTATTACGTAAGATATATGTTTGCTGCTGTGCGTATGGATTGCATATTTATACATTTCTGTTTGTTGTCATAACTACTCTTTAATTTGCTGTATATAGAAATGCTGATATACAGTGTACGAACATGGAGTTTAGGTCACACTATGGTATTAATTATAGACTGTTCGCTTGGCAGAGCCTCGTTGTAGGAATTGTGCTGCATCCACTCGTTGACATTATGTTCTCTACTGGTATATTTACCCGCTATTGCATGTTTTGCTTACGCTCAGTGCTTTATATTTTTAAGATAAGAAAATGAACTGCTATAATTCGACGAACGACATTAGTACAAGAAACTTCATTGAAGTCACATGAGCTGGAGGTTTTATGGAAGCTGTATAAATTAATGCTAATAGGAAGGAAGCTAACGACATGACATACCAACACTAAGGTTAGACCATTGACCGTTATTACACTGCATTCTTCGTGAGCAATTGAAATAGCAAGTGACACTTGACACAAGAAATACTCCACATGTTTGCTTCCGCTTGCCATAATTCTTGAAGTGGTGTACACACTGAAATATCACGATTATTCACACTTCGTAATCGTACTTACTTACTGAAAGTTCCTTGAACTAAAGGCTGTTAGAAGTCATGTATGCATTTCTTTTGTTTAATGATGGACAAGGTAACCAAAATGTATCTTATAACTCATAATGAGTAGAAGATTTGGGTCAGATGGATTACACAGAGGTTGTGTGTGGACACTGTGTCTTCGGATTGTATAGGATGATGAATTGAAGTTTGCATTAGGATTTTATCTGTACTTGTTCGAGGAGACTGACTAGAGGAAGGAGTTGTTATGGAAGTGAAATGATATTGGGGATAAGGTTTATATGTATCGACGTATTGAAGAGATATTATTGAGGTATTGAGATTGTGTGAAGTTGATGATTATTGGAGTTTTGGTGGACAAGAGGTAAGGTAAATGCTATTGATGATAAGATTTATATGTATCGACGTAAGAGGTATTATTGAAGTATTAAGATTATGTGATGCTGATGATTATTGGAGTTTTGGTGGATAAGAGGTAAAGTAAGTGAGGAGCATATTTTTTTATTTTTGTTGGTCTATATGGAACAAGGAGGATGAAGATGGCAGACTAGAGCACTCACGTAGAAGGAAGATGTTTCCACGGTGAAAGCCTGGCGGTACGTGGTCAAAAGATTAGTGAGTGTGTTTTGTGAGTTTTCCCTACCTAATCCCAGATAATTGGTACCGACCTATCTCCTAAATATTATTTTACTTGTTTGTTGTGGCTTGCACTGACACCCATAAATATTATAGGTTTACTGATATTTGTGTATTTGTAATATTTAATATGACAATTATCTGATATCATTTGTGTGTTTATTATAATTTGTATGTTTAGTGTAAGAGCATTGAGAATAATTTTGTAAAAGCAATTGTGTGTGCATTCAAACTGTTGTTCACACCTGCACCTGTTCAACATTGATTTGTTTCAAAGAGAATACATAACAAATATCCTAATATTGACATAAAATACCTGATCTTGAAGTGTGAGAGACTAAGAATGAAAGAAAATGATATGAAGAATATTGTAAATAAGTTCATGATTCCCGATATAATATATATTCTTTTATAGTAAACAGTATGAAAAGCGTCGTGACCCCACTGAAATAAATGTGACTGTGTATAAGCTTTGGGGAAAAAGTGGTAAAACAATTGGTAACTAATTTATGAAGTGAATCTCGCAAAAAGTTATTGGTGCTAGATTTACGACTTTTTGAAAAATTTTGACAGACCAATATGAGAAAAACAATTTTAATCGGTTAGGTAAATTAGAAGATGTTTTCACTAGCAACCAATTTTTGCTAAAACTGTGGGTTTTTCTCATTTTGAAAAGAATAATAGTTTTTCCAAGTACTTTAGCTTCAGTCTGTGCCAATTTAATTCACCAGTTAGAGGAATTTCTCTGTTAATTTACTTTCGTTGAGGATAACCAGTAAAATATTTTAAAAATATATAAGTAATAGTGTAAAAACATGGTACATTTAGAGAAAGGATATGTTCTAATAATATCTTTCAGGAAGATTCTATATAAGTTAGTAGTCTTAAACTAAACTACGTTTGCAGGAAAATCGATATGTAGCTGAAGTCTGGACTAAAGTAAGGGTGGATTTTTATGGACACCATATGAATAAAGTGCCATGACAATCTAAGAAAATAATTCGAAGTGTAGGACACAACTCTAGTGCCAATATGAGTCGGGAATGGATACTTTAAATAATTTTAAGTGTTCTGAAAACAGAAGTAAATTTGTTGTTGGAACGAAAGCTTGTATATATCTTGATTTTGTAAAGAATATTGAACAAAAATGAGATTTTATAACACTATAGTCTAAGTTAGTTTTATAACTGCCATATCTGAACTTAGCATAATGTATTTCATTTTATTAGTTTTCAGAATTTTGAAATAATACGATTTTGTATAATTATTATAAATTTGCATCACACCTACAGTAGCTTAACGATAGCAAATAGCTTCAGCCCTAGACGTGCCACGTTTCTATCACAACGGATGTGCTCTTGCACTCCAGCAATTGCTAACAGTTACAGCCATAGGCAAGGGATGTCAGTTTCGTACAGATAGTTAAATCATAAGCAGTCAAAATTATGTGCTTTGGAAACCAAATTTTATTGCTTGTGAATATTACATCTTTTATTAATTATAGTTAATTTAATATGTTTATTTATAAGTGAGAATGAAGGCGAGGATGTGAATTAATATGATAAATGAATATAGTTACGTCTATTATCTGAGTAAATGGTAGTGTGGGAACTGTATCTTTGCATAGTGAGTGAGTCGGTATGCTAAGGGGAAACTGGTACTGTAAAATACGCCAGTTTATGGTATTGAGGAAACACGAAACATATTGTGGGTTAAACAAGGTTAAACAACTGAGACAGGCACAACGTTGATTTGATTATACAGTGCCGCTCACAAAGTTTTTTCAATATGAGAGCCAACGACATCTACGAGATGCTATACAGCGTCATATTTGTACCTGGGTGCAAAATCAGAACTACTTTTTTCCAGCGCAAATCGGTTCCACATTAACAAATTAGCATATCTAAGAAGCCTCGCTGCCATACGAAAATTACAGCCCACACTGGACCTCTGTGAGTAGCCGTACTTTAATTATGACGACGCCGTATGACTCCATGGCTGTGGGCAAGACAAACATGCCGCCCAACACGGCACAAGTACATGCTTAATTGTTTATTGTAAGAAGAGAAACATAAAATAAAGTTTTACTTCGTACAAGACCTTGGATAGAAGTCTAAATCCGTTTTCAGATGCACGTTGTGAAATTGAAGTAACAACGAAAGGAAAAGCAAACAATGTACTGATAGTGAAATGTATATCAAATCTCATCAAGCCTGAGAGTACATCTCGTACCACTACCCCATTTAATTCACGACACGTGCGCGGGAAAAAGGCTTCCAATTCCTCAGATTTTTCCGGTCTGGTCATTTCGCAATACGTGTTTTGAAGACAATATTATGTTATCCGCCTCTTCTTGGAATATTCAGTCATGGAATTTTAAAGTTAAAACTATAGTATTTGGTGTTTGTTGAGCAAATCCGTAAGACTCCCTATAATGCTAAGCGAACTCGTGACGAAACACCAAGCTTTTCATATGTTCTTATCTAACTCTTCCATTAATTCAACCCGGTAAGGGCTAAAGGACGAAAAATACTCAAGAACTGATCAAAGAAGTAATCTGTACGCCAGTTCTGTAGTACATAATTTACGTTTCCCTAAGATACTTCCAATATGCTGATTGGCATCGCCTTTTCCTATAATTAGTTTTATATGGTAATTCTACTTAAACTCTCTGGCGACAGTTATTCTCGATAGGAGTATTTTGCGGTTATTGTACAGACTCAGATCACAATTTAATAGTGATGAAAAGTTGTCTGAAGTCTGAGAGACTAGTCAGCAAGAATTAATGCGCTAAGAAGTGGAATGGAAGCACTAAGAAACGAAGAGAGACGCTTGAAATTCTCAAAGGCTATAGATAGTGCGATAAGGAATAGCTAAGTAGGTATTTCAGTTGACGAGGATTGCACGTCTCTCAAAAGGGTATTCACAGAAGTCGGAAAGATAAACATAGGTAGAAAGAAGGTAACTGCGAAGAAACAATGGGTAACAGAAGAAATACTTCATCTGATAGATGAAGGGAGGAATTACAAAAATGCTTAGGGAAATTCAAGAATAGACAAATACAGGTCACTTAGAAACGAAATAAACAGGAAGGGCAGGGAAGCTAAGGTGAAATGGCTGCATGAAGAACATGAAGAAATCGAAAAAAGAAATGATTATCGGAAGGATTGACTCAACATATAGAAAAGTCAAAACAACCTTCGGTGGAATTAGAAGCAAAGAGCGGTAACATTAAGAGTGCAACGGGACTTCCAATGTTAAATGCAGAGGAGAGAGCCTCTATGAACTGGAAGATCGTCTGACCACACGATAGAAGTCGACAGGGATGCAGTAATAGAATCAGCATTTAAAAGAGCTTTGGAAGACTTAAGATCGTATAAGACTGAAGGGATAGATAACATTCCATCACAAGGAAAAATATCATCCACACAATTCCGAAGATTGCAAGAGCTGACAAGTGCGCCATTTATCGCACTATCAGCTTAACAATTCATGCATCCAAGTTGTTGACAAGAATAATATACAGAAGAACGCAAAACAAAACTGAGGATGTGTTAGATGATCAGTTGGGCTTTAGGGAAAGTGAAGGCACCAGAGAGGCAGTTCTTGCGTTGCGGTTGATAATGGCTGCAAGAATGAAGAAAAATCAATACACGTTCAGTGAATATGTCGACCTGGAAAAAGTGTTCGACGGTACAAAATGGCGGGAGTTGTACGAATTTCTGAGAAAAATAGAGGTAAGTTGTAGGGAAAGACAGGTAATATACAGTATGTACAAGAACCAAGGTGGAAAAATAAGAGTGAAAGCGAGTAATGAAGCGCTCGGACTAAAAAGGGTGAAAGGCAGGGATGTAGTCTTTCGTCCTTTCTGTTCAACGTATACATCGAAGAAGCAATGACGAAAATAAAGGAAATGATCAAGAGTGGAATTAAAATTCAGGGTGAAAAGAAATCAATGATAAGATTCGTTGATGACATTACTGTCGTCAATGAAAGTGAAGAAGAAATACAGGATGTACTGAAGGGAATGAATAGTTTGAGTACGCAATATGGATTGAGAGTAAATCGAAGAAAGACGAAAGTAATGAGGAGTAGCAGAAACGAGAATAGCGAGAAACCTAATAACAGGATTGATGGTCAGGAAGTAGATGAAGTTAAGGAATTCTGCTACCTAGGCAGCAAAATTACCAGTGTCGGTCGGAGCAAGGAGGACATCAAAAGCAGACTAGCACTGGGGGAAAAAAGCCGTTCCTGGCCAAGAGAAGTCTACTAGTATCAAACATAGGTCTTAATTTGAGGCATAAATTTCTGAGAATGTACGTTTGGAACACAGGATTCTATGGTAGTGAAACATGGACTGTGGGAATACCAGAAAAGAAGAGAATCGAAGCATTTGAGATGTGCCGCTGCAGAAGAATGTTGAAAATTAGTTGGACTGATAAGGTAAGGAATGACGAGGTGAATAAAGGAAATATAGAAAACACTGACAAGAAGAAGAGACAAGACGGTAGGAAACTTGTTAAGACATCACGGAATAATTGCTGTGGTATTAGAGTGAGCTGCAAAGGGTAAAAACTGCAAAGGATGGCAGAGATTGGAATATATAGAGCAAATAATTGAGGACGTAGGTTATAGGTGCTACTCCGAGTTGCAAAGGTTGGCATCGGAGAGGCAATCATGGCAGACGTCCTCATATCAGTCAGAAGACTGATCACTCATAAACAAATGTTTTCAGATACTTATCATCAACAGCGTAAGTGAGCAGTAATACTATGCATATTTAAAAGCACCAACCATCGGTCCTCTTCATGCATTCCTTCATTTCGCCGAAGTCTTTTGTCGGTACGGTTTTCCTAGAGACAAGAACACCGTCAACAAGTAACCTCATGGAGCGTTTCACATTACCCACCGGATCTTTTATTATATGCTTTTGCAGTTTGTAGAAGGGACTTGCTATATATTTAAATTTTGGTTAAGTTATAACAAGCTGCCGTTAAATACTTGAAAAATGCAGATTATTGACCACCTGCTATTTATTACTAACCCGTATGTCTGCTGGTTTAGGTCACAGACCATCATCACAGAACGTAAGGTGAAAGCAGATCAGGTGAAACCATATTTCATGTTTCTTTTAGGCTCACACAACATCTAAGTTGACATAGCGAAAATTCACAATCCCACAATCAGTACTCAAATACAGGACTTCCAGTACTAACACAGTATCACAGTGACGAATACGAAAGGGAAGAAAGTCATGAAGGAACATTTCTATTTCAAACAGGCAAAGGCGATCCTCTGTAAGGTACCATCACATTCAGTAGTGGCTGAGATACAAAACTAATTGTGTTATTTGCTGGATTTATTTCAGTCTGTCTACCGCTACAGATTTTGTCCTCTGCAGCTCCATCTAATACCATGGCGGTCATTCACTGGTGTCTTAACAAATGTCTCATAATCCTGTTCCTTCTTGTCAGTGTCTTCCATATAATTCTTTCCTCGCCGATTTTGCGGAGAACCTCCTCAATACTTATCTTCTCAGTTAGACTACAAGACAATGCTGTGCTCCAAACATACATTCTCATAAATTTGTTCCTCAAATTAAGGGTTATGTTTGATACTAGTAGACATCTCGTGGCCAGGAATTCTCTTTTTCCAAAGCCAGTCTGCTTTTTTTGTTCTCCTTGCTCCGTGCATCATTGTTTATTTTGCTGCCTAGGAAGCAGAGTTCCTTAGCTTCGTCTACTTCGTGATTCCCAATTTTGACATGACGTTTCACTCTCTTTTCATTTCTGCTAATTTTCATTACTTTTATTTTTCTGCGATTTACTCTCGGTCCACATTCTGTACTCGTCAGACTGTTTATTCCACTCAGCACACTTCTAATTCTTCTTCACTTTCACTGAGACTACCAATGTCATCAACGAATCTTATCATTGATATCTTTTTACCTTGAGTTTTAATTCCACTCCTGAACCTTTCCTTTATTTCCATCGTAGCTTCTTCGATATACATATTGAACAGTAGTAGCGAAAGTCTACGCCCCTGTCTTACACCCTTTTTAATGTGTGGACTTCGTTCTTGGTCTTCCAGTCATATTGTTCCCTCTTGATTCTTGTACATATTGTATGTTACTCGTACCTCCCTGTTGTTTCTTCCTATTTCTCATACAATTTCGAACGTCTTGCACCATTTTATATTGGCGAATGCTTTTGCCACGTCAATAAGTCTTACGAACGTGTCTTGATTTTTCTTCAGTATTTCTTCCATTATCAACTGTAACGTCAGTACTGACTCTCTGGTGCCTTTACCTGTCCCAAAGCCAAATGATCTTGATCTAACAGATCCTAGATTTTCTTTTCCAGTCTTTTGTGTATGGTAAAGTGGGCCTCAATGTACCGGTTCCATGGAAATAATTTAAAAAAAGTAGCCTAAATTCCATTTAATTTCGTAATATCAGTTTACGTTTCTATTGAACTTCAATATTGGTCTAATTTAGTTATTTTTATGTTCAGAATCAACAACTTTCGTTAATATTAAATTTAATTTCTACTTAACCATCCTTTTGTTTTCTTAATTATAATGTGTGAGCTTATTCAAATCCAAGCAGCCGTCGTATACTGGAATAAGAGCGATTTCGTGACAAAATTTCGGATATACAATGTAATGCTCCGTTGATGAAATTCATCTGGTCCTTTGATGGAAACGAGTATGCATCACTGCACCTTTATGGAAAATAATTCAGCATTATTCATGATGGTGAAAGGTACTTCAGGAATAATGCAGTATAGGTCACCTGAAGAATTCCGACATTCGGTTGCAGAACATCTGAAACATTGGATTCACTTCAGTTCGAGACTAAAGTTAAGTGGCCCATTGACGCAGTTTGGATGCTTTAACTGTTAATCTGATTGTGAAATAATTCTCGAACTTGTCGGTTCTTGCTATCTTTGGAATTGTGTGGACGATCTTATTCCGAAAGTCTGACTGTATATCGCTAGTCACATATATTCTACACATCAATGTGAATGGTCGTTTCGTTGCCACTTCCCCAAATAATTTTAGAAATTCCGATGGAATGTTATCTATTCCTTCTCCTTACCTGATCTTAAATCGTCCAAAGCACTTTTAAATTCTAAACTGGATCCCATATTTTTTTCCCTGTCGACTCCTGTTTCTTCCTCCATCACGTCATCAGACAAGTGCTCCATCTCAGAGATGCCTTTTGTACGCTTTCCACCTACCCGCCCTCTCCTCTGCATTTAACAGTGACTTTTCCGTTTCACTGTTAATATTACCGCCCTTGTTTTTAATTTCATCAAAGGTTGTTTTTACTTTTTTCTGCCTTCAGACCACCACTTCTTTTTAGATTTCTTCGCACTTTTCATGCAGCCATTTCGCCTTAGTTTCTCTGCGTTTCTTGTTCTTTTCATTTTTAAGTGACTTGTATTTCTGAATTTCCCTGAACACTTTTATACATCCATCTTTCATCGAGCAACAGAAATATTTCTTCTGTTCCCCGTGGTTTCCTCGCAGGTACCTTCCTTGAACCTATGTTTTCGTTTCCAACTTCGGTGACTGCCCTCTTTTAGAGATGTCCATTTCTCTTCAACTGGCCTACTTAGCTATTCATTGATGCAGTGTCTATAGCCTCAGAGAATTCAAACGTCACTCTCTACTCCTTAGTACTTCCGTATCCCTCTTCTTTGCTCAATGATTCTTCCTGACTACTCCCTTTAACTTCATCCAGCTCTTCATCATCGCTAAATTGTGATCTGCGTCCATATCTGCTCCTGTGGACGCCTTGTAATGGAATATCCGATTCCGGAATCTCTGGCTGACCTTGATACAATCTAACTGGTATCTTCCCCTATCTCCCGGCCTTTTCGAGTATACCTTCTCCTCTTACCCTACCTACTGGGAGTTATCTAGCTGATGCTTATAGATGAAAGGTTAGATTCAGTGAATAGTAAATCATTTCAAATCTCAAAGAATATCCGTTGTGCTATTATGTGTGTCTGTATAGAATCATAACTCAAGGGCAGCTAGATTGATAATTATGTTCGGGATGGGTTTGAAAACATTTTTTGTCACAAGCGACTTACCATTTGTCCCTCCTCCACCTTCCCACCTTTCCTCTCATGTACTTTCGCTAACTGTGATACGCACTGCGTAGATATCTCAGTTTGGCACCGCAAGCGGCAGCTAGTACTTGTGATGTGTCCTGTATAGAAATGTATCTACACGCGAAGGCGCTACTCCGAGCTTGGCCTCTAAAGCGGCGGCTGGTGTTGATGGTGCCTGAAACTGGACCCGATTTCAGGCTTCATTCACTTACAAGGGAACCTCCCCATCGCACCCCCCTCTGATTTAGTTATAAGTTGGCACAGTGGATAGGCCTTGAAAAACTGAACACAGATCAATTGAGAAAACAGGAAGAAGTTGTGTGGAACTGAGAAAAAATAAGCAAAATATACAAACTGAGTAGTTCATGGGAAGATAGGTAACATCAAGGACGCTGAGACAGCAGGAGCTCCGTGGTCTGGTGGTAACGTGAGCTGCTGCGGAACGAATGGTCTTTGGTTCAAATCTTCCATCGAGTGAAAAGTTTAAATTTTTATTTTCAGTTTATGTGACAAACTCTTATGTTTTCATCACTTTTTTGGGAGTAATTATCACATCCACAAGAAAACCTAAATCGGGCAAGGTAGAAGAGTCTTTTTACCCATTCGCCAAGTGTACAAGTTAGGTCGGTCGACAACATATTCCTGTCATGTGACGAACATGCCGTCACCAGTGTCGTATAGAATATATCAGATGTGTTTTCCTGTGGAGGAATCGGCTGACCTATGACCTTGCGAACAAATGTTTTCCGTTCCCATTGGAGAGGCACGTCCTTTCGTCTACTAATCGCACGGTTTTGCGATGCGGTCGCAAAACACAGACACTAAACTTATTACAGTGAACAGAGACGTCAATGAACGAACGGACAGATAATAACTATGCAAAAATAAAGAAAGTAAAATTTCCCCTTGTTGGAAGACTTGAACCAAGGACCTCTGACCTCTTCATCTGCAGCTGCTCACGCTACCACGAGACCACGGCGCACCTATACTCACGAACTCCGTAATGTTGCATATCTCACCCATGGACTACTCAGTTTGTATATTTTGCTTATTTTTTCACAGTTCCACACAACTTCTTCCTGTTTTCTCAATTGATCTGTGTTCGGTTTATCAAGGCCTATCCACTGTGCCAAGTTATAACTAAATCTGAGGGGGGTGCGATGGGGAGGTTCCCTTGTTAGTAGAGCTATCATCTCTAATAAGGATAATTATTTTTGCAACTTATTAATGGTTACTATAGAATATAAGGTTTTCAACCTTGCACCTACCATACAATGCATCAGCAAATCGTGACTCCGCCACGTACCTGACACCTCCAAATGTTACAACAGGTATCAACATAACGCATGGCGAAATAAAGGGAATGCTTTTCACAGTGTCGCAAAAAAACAGAAAGGGATCAGATACTATAGAGGAACACAGTAATGGCGTAAGGATTTAAACGCACACAGTAGTAACTCGGGCAAAGGAAACAATTTAATGTAAGGAAAATACACAAGCCAAATTGTGCTAGAAAGATATTCTAACACTCAGAAATTCTGTATGCGTGTGTGAAGATAACTGGTTTGAAGCACCCTAAACATCATCAATCATGTCAGTATATCACATCACCAGGAAATAATGTAATAAAACTGCTCTTTATATCTTTAGTTGAGAGAGAGAAATTGTATTCTGAGGTGTGATTATTCCATATGTATGTGGCCACGTTGTTCTGATCTCATTCAAAGGAAACTGGACTTTCGTCAAAATGTGAACAAATACACATTGCATATATGATTCAGATTTGACACGATCGGTAAGAAGCGATTATGATGAACGTGAAAGGCATTGAATAATCCAAAAACATACAGCGACCACAGACAAATGTGTGAAACGGCGCACTGAAGCAGCTGATTTGTGTTGCCAGTCCGCAAAATGTGACTGAAACGTCCACAACACGCCAAAGCCGGCCTAAGAGTACCCTCCGGTTCAAACACGTCTGAGCTCGTATTTTGTAGCATGGTCCCTAATTGGCTCTCGCAGGGCAAAGACTGTAAGCTATCCTAGACAAATAACGCGAGACTGGCCAGAGATACTAAGTGAGCCCGTAAGAGTAGGGGTGTCTTGTAGATTATGATGAATTGGCGTGAAAACTGAAGAAATGTGCGTGTCGGGCTTGAGCGCAGAATTAAAAGAAGGCAGCACAAGCAGTCGACGCCTTCAACCCACTGCTAACCGTTAATGGGCGGAATTATAAAACAATAAAGACGAAAAATTCTAAGTGCTATGTTTGAGCCAATTAAAGATGGCAATAATATATTGATAAAAATACATTAAGTCACGTTTATTATACGTATATTGCAGTGTGATATATTTATTACATTGGATGCAAGAAAACAGAAGAATTACATGTTGGCTTGTGAACAATTACATATATGCTTTTCTGACATTTGAAAATATTTAAGAATTTGAAACTTTTGATTATCATACTTTTTATTTTTTATGAAAGTCCATAAAACGATTCCTTTTCTTTACAATGCACAAATTAAAATTACACTTTTGGCAAATAACTGATAGACTTCTTTTGCTGTTTGTCATCTTGCATCTACTTCCCTATTCAGCCACAATCTGCTAATGTCCAGCACGCTGGTAAACAACCTTTTGGGGAACTGGCTTTGATCCATGCCTCATTTTCTTATTTTTGCGTACTGAGTGTCTACACTTGAAAAAGGTCTTCCCCCTTTCTTCCAATTATGTTCTTGTTCATATTGCATAGGGCATTTGCTATTTCAGCTTTGAACTGACCAAGTAGTCTCCGCTTATACGTGGATAGACAGTCCCTTCTGTTATTGATTCTGTATAATGCAATCAGTGAATCTCAAAGACCTACTCCTCCCAAAAACTAATTGTAGGGAAGTCTATTTGGTGGACTTTCTTTGGCCTTCTTATCGAATCGAATCACTTTGTTGTTGTGATCTTCAAAGACTGATTTGATGCAGCTCTCCTTGCTACTCTGTCCTGTGCAAGCCTATTCGTCTCCAAGTAACTACTGCAACCTATATCATTCTGAATCTGCTTACTGTAATCATCTCTTGGTCTCTCTCTATGATTTTTAACTCCCCTCCCCCCCCCCCCCAACCACGTTTCCCTCTAGTACTAAATTGGTGACCCCTTGATGCCCCAGAATGTGTCCTACCAACCGATCCTTCTTCTAGTTAGATTGTACCACAAATTTCTCTTCTCCCCAGTTCTCTCCAATACCTCCTCGTTAGTTACGTGATCTACCCATCTAATCTTCAGCTTTCTTCTATAGTACCGGTCAACGTACTTAGTGGTATCAGTTGCGGAGGCCCTCGTGGAATAGTCTCTCCGCCAGCCTCACGAGCGACAACACTCCTCTTCTCTCCATAAAATTCTGCAGGATTCATTGTCTTAGCAAAAAAAGATCATTTGGCTTGTGAATGCCGAAGTTGAAAAATTTGTAATGTTTAATATATGTGCTCACAAACACTAGGAGTAATATCTTTCATAACCAGTTTTTAGCCAGATATATCTCAAAATTACCTGTCGCACGTAATGCTTATTTAAAGTTGCTGCATTACCTTTTTCAGTATCAGTAATAATAAATATCAGCAGCTGAAATTCACCCGCCCACGCTACGCAGAACTCTCAAGATGCAACTGTTCAAGTAGCTGAGGATATTCTCACAGTGCAGCGTGACTTCCTACACTTGAAGTCTGAAGCGTTACGAATCTGCTACGCAAGGTGACTGCTTGAAAATGCTTCTCGCCATGCAGGTACAGCTTTGTATTGTAAGCGTTATAAACGTTTTGGTCTCGTCCGTAGATGGAAAGCGGATCTATATACTCACAAAATTATGTTGACAGATTAAGATTTCTTCCCGTAAGAATGATGTGTTGCGTTCCATCTACTAAGACGTCCTCAGTCACAGCCAAAACTTTGGTCCGATACTCGTTAAGTCCCTGCTTTGTTCACTAAACAACAGTGGGGCACTGTATCGAATGCCACAAGAAGTCAAGCAACACGGCATCAGCGTTGCATTTGCTGCTAGGATATACCTTTCGGCTGCATTAGCTACACAGTTCTGTCCGCGCATGAAGGGCACATCAGCCCCTTCGCCGCGCAGCCCCTGGAAGCAGCGGTCCTGCAGACAGCGCGACGCTGAGTTTGCATGAAAGGAGCTTTTTACAGGGGGATGAATTGGCTTTTCGCCATTGTAGAGGAGGACGACTGTTGGGTGTAATTACGTGTGGGAGCTCGGTGGGAAGGACTCGCCATAGAGTTCCTTCCCTTCCCCACCTGACTGCGGCAGCTGCGGCTCGGTGACACTGCACATCCGCCGCCATCCATCACCCTTGCCTCACAGAGTTCGCCGACTCTGACAGCCACTGCACGTCCTCGCTGGGTCCCGCTCTGTCTGCATAAGTGTTCCCCACACTGAATCATAGCACGGTCGGCCCTGCAACTGCGTCCAACACAGGCGTGGAAGCTCGTCGAAACAATAGAACTACACTGGCCATTAAAATTGCTACACCACGAAGATGACGTGCTACAGACGCGAAATTTAGCCGACAGGAAGAAGATGCTTTCATATGCAAATGATTAGCTTCTCAGAGCATTCACACAAGGTTGGCGCCGGTGGAGACACCTACAACGTGCTGACATGAGGAAAGTTTCCAACCGATTTCTCATTCACAAACAGCAGTTGACCAGCGTTGCCTGGTGAAACGTTGTTGTGATGCCTCGTGTAAGGAGGAGAAATGCGTACCATCACGTTTCCGACTTTGATAAAGGTCGGATTGTAGCCTATCGCGATTGCGGTTTATCGTATCGCGACACTGCTGTTCGCGTTCGTCGAGATCCAGTGACTGTTAGCAGAGTATGGAATCGGTGGGTTCAGGAGGGTTATACGAAACGCCGTGCTGGATCCCAACGGCCTCTTATCACTAGAGTCGAGATGACAGGCATCTTATCTGCATGGCTGTAACGGATCGTGCAGCCACATCTCGATCCTTGAGTCAACAGATGAGGACGTTTGCAAGACAACAACCATCAGCACGAACAGTTCGACGACGTTTGCAGCAGCATGGGATATCAGCTCGGAGACCATGGCTGCGGTTACCCTTGACGCTGCCTCACAGACAGGAGCGCCTGCGATAGTGTACTCAACGACGAACCTGGGTGCACGAATGGCAAAACGTAATTTTTTCGGATGAATCCAGGTTCTGTCTACAGCATCATGATGATCGCATCCGTGTTTGGCGACATCGCAGTGAACGCACATTGGAAGCGTGTATTCGTCATCGCCATGCTGGCGTATTACCCAGCGTGATGGTATGGGGTACCATTGGTTACACATCTCGGTCACCTCTTGTTCGCATTGACGGCACTCTGAACAGTGGACGTTACATTTCAGATGTGTTACGACCCGTGGCTCTACCCTTAATTAGATCCCTGTGAAACCCTACATTTCAGCAGGATAATACACTACCGCATGTTGCAGGTCCTGCACGGGCCTTTCTGGACACAGAAAATGTTCGACTGCTGCCCTGGCCAGCACATTCTCCAGATCTCTCACCAACCGAAAACGTCTGGTCAATGGTGGCCGAGCAACTGGCTCGTGACAATACGCGTCACTATTCTTGATGAACTTTGGTATCGTGTTGAAGCTCCATGGGCAGCTGTAACTACACACGCCATCCAAGCTGTGTCTGATTCAATGCCCAGGCGTATTAAGGCCGTTATTACGGCCAGAGGTGGTTGTTCTGGGTACTGATTTCTCAGGATCTATGCACCCAAATTGAGTGAAAATGTAATCGCATGTCAGTTCTAGTATAATATATTTGTCCAATGAATACCCGTTTATCATCTGCATTTCTTCTTGGTGTAGCAATTTTAATGCCCAGTAGTGTACCACGAAGACCACCTACTCGTAAATTTTTACAAGTGATTGCTACTTGCCACTAATGAGATGTGAAGTTGTCATTGTTTTAAAATCTGTCATTTGTTATTGTTAGACAGTTGGGCCAGATGGTTTAGCGGCAAAGCGCGTGCCTGGACATCGAAATGTCGCAGGATCGAATCCCGGTGGGAGTGCGGAATTTTCAGTCTGCTTTTCACCCAGAGCCGTCACTTCTCAATGATGCGAGTAATTGCCAGAAACGGCATCGGGTTCGAATTTCATGTCAAATGTAGGTCATTTTCCCCAGTAGAACTACTGGAGTAGGTTAAGGCATGCAGGTCACCGAAATTTCATGTAGTTAAGATACTTGTACCAGCTCTTCGACCCACACAAAATTATCATTGTTATTATTCTATGTTCAATTTTTTTCTTCATATTTTCAAGATCTCCTCGTTAGTCTCGTTTCCCAATCACCTATAGTTTGTATTGCAATCATTATTTTCCTGATAATAAGTCATTCAGATACCGCTATTCTATTCCACTTATAGTTCATCATCAAGCATTCACATGTGTATAAATATTCTGATAAGCATATAGTTACAGTGTACAGACTGTCAGTCTTATACGCAATTAATTATCTTACATGCATATGAAATCTTGTCCAAAGACAAAAAAAAAAAAATATTTCAAATGGCTCTGAGCACTATGGGACTTAACTTCTAAGGTCATCAGTCCCCTAGACCCTAGAACTTAGAACTACTTAAACCTAACTAACCTAAGGACATCACACATATCCATGCCTGAGGCAGGATTCGAACCTGCGACCTTTGCGGTCACGCGAATCCAGACACTAGTGCCTAGAACCGCTCGGCCACCCCGGCCGGTGAAAACAAACATTTCTAGAATTATTGGTCCTTTATTCGATCTCGGAATTAACGTTTTTTTTATTGGCAGTGTTCATATTACTATAAAGTTCCTGATACACGTTGTCTCCCAGTGAGAAATTATAAAGTAGGGAATGTTAGATAACGGAGTATCTTCAAGTAATAAAGGAAGTTTTTGATGTCTAGGCCCTGTCTTATTCGTAGTTATCTCGTCGTTTAAGTATACGCGTATCACAGGTTTATTTCCTATTTTCCGTGTAATCCTGAAAGCTTCTTTCTGAGTGTTCTGTAATGCCTATGAGCAATTTTCAAAAAGTGCAATGACGCTCTTCTTTCAGGACTAAGTTCGATTTTGGAAAAAAATAGCTGGCGTCCAGTGAGGTCAGAGGAATGGGGTGGTCTTGAGAGGACAGCCATCTGATATTCGGGACAAAACGCAGAATTCACAAACCTGTATGAGTAGCGCTCTACCATGACTCAGAAAGCATGAGATGTCTCCTGAATACTGCAGTCCTTTTGTGGTGGTTGACTGTTAGTCAACGACGCAAAACGAATCGAAATGCACAATTCAATTACACTGACATAAAACGGCTGTTGACCTCTTTGACACTGCATTACTAATATCGTGCTTATTTGGGCACGGACATACTTGACTAAATAACTATCACCAACAAACTTTTATTTCAATGCCGTAGCTGCTAAACTAACACTTATTTCCTGTGACGACCCTTTGCCTCAACGTCACATCATCATCCGTTTGCTTATACGGTTCCTGCAAAAGTTCACTGGAGGCTGTTTTTTATTCTTCGGTCAACAAATGAGGAACAAACGTCGACACATAAAAAGCTTTTCGTTTAAAATCTCATGACCCCATCTAGCTGAGATTTCAGCCTCTTTCACAAGTTCTCTGAGAGCAATGTTTGCCAAATACTGGATCCCTTATTTTCTGAATATGAGAGCCTTCCTCTTCTCCGGTTACCTTCAATTGATTGGCGAGCACTTCTGAATTCGACCTCGAGCCTTATCCTCGTAAGTTTGCATCAGACGCTCAAACTCTCCAGTAAATGTTTTTCCCCGCGTCCACGAAAAGTTTTCGCTCCATCATTGGTACAGCAAAACAGATATTTCAAAAACTCGCAGCATACGCTGTACCACTTTTTTCTGAAGTAAAAATAACTGGAAAACTTAACGCGTTATCGGTAGCATATAAAATGTTTGTCGAGATGAAGTAACATCTGAAAAAAAACCACCCGAAATAGCCAGACAAATCTTGATAAGATTTCAATGTGGTGCAAAGACGGGAACTTGCTTCAAATGCTCAGAGATGCCAAATTCTGCACTTCAGAAAACACAAAAGCGTAGAGTACTATGACAACAACAGCAATGAATAGTTCAGGGCACAACAATATTTCGAGCAACAATTAGGAATATGAAACGGGATGATCACGTAGTCTTAGTTGCTGGTAGGGCAGGTGGCAGATGTCGGTTCACTGACACCGGATGATTATAATTAAAGTGTAGCTAGTCGCAGAGAACCAATGCGGACTGTAATTATTTATGGTAGTGAATCTTGGTAGATATTCTAATGCGTTAATGCTGAACCGATTTGCGCTCTAAAAACATTTAGTTCCAATTTTGGTCACCTATTGCCAACTTGGCGCTGTGAATAGCAAGACAGACGTATAGAAATGCTATGACATGTAATGGGTTAGGAGCGTGGGCAGAACTGGTCAGACAAGTGAGAAAGGAGCACTGTTGATTTTATTATTAACCGACGCTTACACAATTTTTTTCAATACGAGCACGGAGACGTCGACGAGATGTTGCATCCGTAAAACGATCGGATGAACAGTTGCTCTCAGCAACGCTTCCTGTATACTGGCCTTCAGATTAGGTAGAGGCCGAACGAATTCCTGGTAAACCCGTTCTTTTAAATACCCCCAGAGCCAAAGTCACGTGGATTCACATCATGTGATCTTGCAGGCCATGCATTTAGAAAACCTCTGGAGACAACAAGTGCTTAGAAGTTTGCATAAATAGATCTTTCACTAGGCGATCGACGTGAAGTATTGCCCCATTTTGCATGAAAACAATGATTTCCACACAGTTGCGTTTTTCCAAAGCAAGAATCAAATGAGGCACAAGGAGGTCTCGATAACGCGCCGATGTCATGGTACACCTGACAGGCCCTGTTCAAAGACTAACGGAACGAGAATGAAGATATTTACCATCAAAAACAGCCTTGATCACAAATTATTTATTCCCATGACCGCTTTCGACCACAACTGTGGTCATCTTCAGACCAATGAGTAAGAACCACCAGAAGGAGGTTCTTACTCGTTTATTAGACAAAGAAGTTTCAGTACTGAGCCAATTTTTTCCTTCTTGTGCTTCTATTATTATATCTAATTTATGTGAAGAAACGCTGAATGTAAGCATAATAAGCGATGAATAATAATGATTGGTAATAATAATAATAATTAATAAAGACAATAATTGCCCAAATATAATAAATTATAAGTATTGTGAAGTAGTAAAAATAAGTTATTTTTTCCGTAAATTCTCACTTCACCAGTTATTGATTGCCCTTAAAAATTACATTGTTTCATCGAAAATGTATAATTATTTGAACAATGCATTAGATAAGGAAGCTTCACTTACTTAGCAGTATGACAAAATACTCTCCTATTTCTGTGCTACCATTTGCCAAAATCTCGTTTGCCTTTCTCAAACCGCTTGTGGCTTCATCACTGATGCACGTTACCAGAAATCTGTGTGCTGCATAAAATCCACTTTCTCGAGATTGGAAATAGAGATGCCCTTCCAAGTCTAAAGAAAAATTCAATATGTTAGCCAATTTTATACACAGTAACATATGCTGTCATATGCACCAAATGCAAAATCATAGCGACTCCTATTTTTCGTTGTGAACTTTTCAAATTTCGTGCAATGTCTTACTTAAAAGGGAAATATCAGAGGAACTGTGACCATTGACAAAATGATGTGCACTTCACCATGACTCTAACATATACAGCTACAAGTAACGAAAATAATCAAATTTTGTTACCAAATGGATTCTGTAAAACGTGTAAGGCTGGAGAGCTAATGCATGTGACACTCTGCAGGAAATGGCACTGCTACATCTTGACTAGCAGGGTAACTACCATCCACGATGTGTACTCGTAGGCACGTATAGCTGCACTGGATGTACCGACGAGTTGGCATGTAGATTACTGACTTTCTTTACCTTCTAAGTCTTAAGCAGAGTCTGAAAATTTAAGTAGCAAACCGGCGATTATAATTTGGTTTGTGGCATTATCACCAGTGCTGGTCACTGTTGCCAGCGCAGGCACGATGCAGTCAGCATGTGTCGGGAACCACATGAGCATCTAGACAGTACCATACTGTACTGCAAATCGTGTTATGCGGTAAGTGATAATACTCTTTTATTCTTGTGCCTTTGTCCTACATAGTCTCAGTGTCGGCGTTGTGTCGCTGAGGTGGGACAAGGGTACCAACCTGGTATTCACCTAGTGGGATGTGGGAAACCACCTAAAAACCGTATCCAGGCTCTCTGGCACATCGAACCTCATCATTAATGCGCTGGGCGTATTCGATCCGGGGCTAGTGCCCCTTCCTGTCAGAGAAGCGGTGCTTAAAGCGGCCTGCACACTTCCAATATTTTTTGACAATACTAGTTTGTCAAACCTTAAATATATTGACAGGCCTATGTTTTAGTATTTTAAAACATAGAATGCGATGATGACAGCGTAGCTCTGTCGAAACCAGCCATCCAATAAAATACTTTTTAGCGATCTTGGATTGTGAAGTTTTCTTCAGTTACCGTACAAGTATTGAAGCAATTTACACACCACCGATATTCTTGTCAATATTATCAGTTGATAACGCTGTTTTACCAGGTTAAGATGTCTGTCACCCAAAGAAATTGGGTGCCGCAGTTACACAGGGTTACCAATTAAACGCGATCACCTGGTTGGCCCTTTTCGCGTTGCTGCGGGGAGTATATTTTCTCTCCGCTGTGAGGCTTTTGTTTGTGTAGAACTGTTGAGCAGGTAGTACATGTTTGTTTGGCTAAGGAATACAGTATATTAAATGAAAGTATTTTTAGTGAAATGGCGAAATACAAGTATTCTATTCACCAAAGAATATTTGGTATGATTCATACCATGCTGTAAGGACATTATTCCAAGAGGAATTTCCTGATGCAGTTCTGGCGCTGCAGTTCGGAACTGCGGGACTGCTACGGTCGCAGGTTCGAATCCTGCCTCGGGCATGGGTCTGTGTGATGTCCTTAGGTTAGTTAGGTTTAAGTAGTTCTAAGTTCTAGGGGACTTATGACCTAAGATGTTGAGTCCCATAGTGCTCAGAGCCATTTGAACCATTTTTGCACGGGTCATACACAATATGTACAACAGCCAAGAGGGAATAACAAGAATTGACTACCAAGAAGGAAGTGCTCGTATTAAAAAGTGTGTAAGACAAGGATGCAGCCTTTCGCACCTATCGTTCAATCTGTACAGAAGTGGAATTAAAATTCAAGGTGAAAGGATATCAATGATACGATTCGCTGATAACATTGCTATCTTGAGTGAAAGTGAAGAAGAATTACGTGATCTGTTGAAAGGAATGACCAGTCTAATGAGTACAGAGTATGGATTGAGATTAAATCGAAGAAAGACGAAGGTAATGAGAAGTAGCAGAAATGAGAACAGCGAGAAGCTTAACATCAGGATTGATAGTCACGAAGTAAATGAAGTTAAGGAATTCTGCTACCTAGGCAGTAAAATAACCAATGAAGGACGGAGCAAGGAGGACATCAAAAGCAGCCTAGCAACGGCAAAAAGGGCATTCCTGTCTAAGGGAAAACTACTAATACCAAATATCGGCGTTAAACTGAGGAAGAATTTTTTGAGAATAGACGTCTGGAGTACAGCATAGTATGGTAGTGAAACATGGACTGTGGGAAAACCGGAACAGAAGAGAATCGAAGAATTTGATAAGTGGTGCTACAGATGAATGTTGAAAGTTGAGTGGACTGATAAAGTAAGGAATGAGGAGGTTCTGCGCAGAGTCGGAGAGGAAAGAAACATGTGATAAGGAGAAGGGACAGGATGATAGGACACCTCTTAAGACATGAGGGAATGACTTCCATGGTACTAGAGGGAGCTGCAGAGGGCAAAAACTGTAGATAAAGATAGAGACTGGAATACATCCAGCAAATAATTGAGGACGTAGGTTGCAAGTGTACTCTGAGATCTGAGATGAAGAGGTTAGCATAGGAGAGGTATTCTTGGTGGACCGCATCAAATCCGTCAGAAGACAATATATATATATAGAACTTAACCTGGTTGACCCTGCAAAAAGGCAGCAGTTTTGTGATGGATTTTGGATGGGCTGAATGACAGAGAAATTGATTCTCATCTTTCTTTTCGAACAAATCATGGTTACATCTAAGTGAATACATTAATTCCCGGCGTTACTGGAGTTCTGAAAAGCCTAACGTGATACACAAGGTATCACTGCATGATCAAAAAAAATAGGAGCTTGGTGCATTATGAGAGCGTGGTGTTGAGATAATAATAGGCTTCATCTTTTTTCAGGATGCAATTAACAGCGAGAGCTAAATTTGCGGCACTTTATTGGCTAATGTGCTGAGAGAGAATGCGCTTCACAATCTTTCAGCAGGACTCCGTGATGGCACATACAGCCAAATTCTCATTACAGGAAATTCACGACGTGTTTCAAGGTAGAGTTACCACTGATTGTCGTATCATAGAGCCATACCACCCTCACCAGTGTCTCAGAGTTGGCGTGGGAAACTCACGTTTCCGACAGACGCCGACAGCGATCACACGGGGGCCTGGTGGAACCAATGGCGCACGTCTGCTGAGCCACACCTTCAGCATATCCGAATAAACGCATTTTAGTTGCTTCTTGTAATAACTGGATTTTATTGCTGTTAGTTCCTTCGTAAATTATCTTTGCAAGCTTGGAGAAAGCTATAAGTAAAACTACTATTTTCTGTATTTATGTGGTCGCTAATCATTTCTGCTTCTGTCCAGCTTCCCTACGACAACAGCTACAGCACCATTCTGCAGCCCACCTCTTCTTGCCGTTGTGTACGAAGTAGCACACAAATCTTACAGCCTGCACCCTCTGCGTTACCCCGATTTTACGGCCTTCGATTAAAAGAAAGCCCGTACAAATCAAATCTACACATTTTAGATGAAACTAAAAGAAAATTGGTGCCATTTCTCAGAGGAAATTTCAGAGCGTAATAAGCAGTTTCCTAAGTAGGCGCCAGAAATGCTTGAACAATGAACAGAGGAATTTCCAGCCTAACAAATGCGAGTAATTCATTTTTTTCTGTAAGTGTTCATGCTGTGTATGTTAGAAATTACTTACACGACAAACCGTACTATGCCTGCCTGCGGACCATCTTGCCACCCACGCCGCGGGCACAGCAGCCGGCCTCGCTGGCTGCCCGCGTGCCGCGAGAGCGCTTGCGATAACAAGTGATCACCGCGGTATTAGCTGTCCCGGCAGAAAACAACAGTGAGAGGAAATTGGTCGTAAAATGGCTGAAAAAGAGGATCGATTTGTTGCATGTTAATTTGCTGACTGAACTCAGATTCACGTCACCGAAAGATTTCATAAAGTATTTCTCATAATTCCTGCAACGTATGACAAATTATTGATGTCGATACGTAATAATAAAATAGAGCAGAAAGTGTTTTAATGAGGGACCAGTCACTGTCACGAGAGATTAGGGATCACTTCGAGATTTCTGGCGACATACACGTCATTCGAATAGTTAAGCCGGCCGCGGTGGCCGAGCGGTTCTAGGCGCTTCAGTCCGGAACCCCGTGATTGCTACGGTCGTAGGTTCGAATCCTGCTTCGGGCATGGATGTGTGTGATGTCCTTAGGTTAGTTAGGTTTAAGCAGTTCTAACTTCTAGGGGACTGATGACCTCAGATATTAACTCCCATAGTGCTCAGGGCCATTTGATTTCGAATGCTTAAAGTTTCCCTCCCGCCGGAGGTTCGAGTCCTCCCTCGAACATGTGTGTGTGTGTGTGTGTGTGTGGTGTGTGTGAGTGTGTGTGTGTGTTGTTCTTAGCATAAGTTAGTTTCAGTAGTGTATAAGTCTAGCGACCGATGACCTAAGCAGTTTGGTCCCTTAGGAATTCACACACATTTCAACATTTGCTCAGAGTTTAGTTCTGTAACATCAACAAAAACAATTAGAAAAATTGTTCTGAAATCTGTGTAGCAATGAATCTTCCTGGCAAGTCTACATTCAGCTAATTAACGCAAAACTTTTTTACGTGTTATAAAAATTTGGCGAATCGGTCATACATTTCGCAGGCCTCTTACTAGGCATTTAAGATATGTGGTGCATTGATCGAAGTGGAAGCGTTTTTCGAAACTGGTATGTAATTCACCTACTTATACTATATTTTCAAATTATTAAAGTAAGCACTGTCATAGACAATCCTCCGTTGACCGTCCTAAAGCGATACATAAAACTATTCCACTGTGCATACTTATTAAAATGGTTTTGTGTTTAAAGACTATTTGAATAATTGAATCCCAGATATGATATTCACAAAGGCGAAGTGAAAACACGAACAGTGCATGTGGCTGGTTCATGAAGCTCTGTCAACATCTGAATGAGTACTTGAACTCACACTTTCAGTATGTATTGACAATACTTAGAATACTTCGAGGGCCATCCATATTGCTCGTCAATATTTCTAGTATCGACAATATGTCATTAGGCGACCTCAGACGGTCAATATATGGACGGTTTAACTAAATTATTGAACGTCTGATAGTCCCTTAACTCGCGCGGCTATCCGTTCGGCTCGTTAGGGCATAAATGCCAACGATTCTACTAATATTTGCTGCAATGTGGTTTGAATATTGTGAAGAATCTGACGAAAGTACTCGCTGACAAGTGGAAAGTGTTGCTCGTAGTGTTTATTAACACTCGAAAATGAATTATTATACAGATATTCGTGACTGTATCAGTAAGAGAAGTCAGTGACATCGCTGAACAGAACTGTGATTCTTGTGTACAATCATGTTTACCGACAGTGCGACCGCAGTACCTGTAAGCTTTACTGAAGTACTAGGTGTCTCAAAAATATGCTGAATTTACCACTCTATCAGTGAACGATAGTGCACGGTACCAATATGCTCAAAAAATCCGCACGCAAAAATTCAATTTTTCAGCTGAACATATGTCGGATTCTATTGATCACAGAGATAAGGGGTCAAGTGTTTTGAACAGCCCTTGGTCTAACTGTCATTTGTATACGTATCAGAAGGACACGGATACTGTAGCTATCCCACAGTACAGGGCCACAATTTAAACATTACACACTTGCTCCAGCCCAGGTAAATTGAGCAATCAGGTGACCCTTTTGCATTAGAATGTGTCTAAGGATGAATCTTGGCGACTTACAGAACTACTATTTGTTCGTGGGAGATTCCTGAGAAAATGGCGAAAAGCTATGATATTTGGGTACGAAAATCACTAATTGTAGGGACGTACACTTCTATAATTTTTGTTCATGGCAGACTGTCGAAATCTTTGCCATATGTTCTTAAGATAATATTCATTGGGAGCTTCGAAAATTTTTACGATATCAGTTTTCGTTATCGAGATTCAAAGGTTGAAAGTTGTCTTACTTATGCACGTACAATATGCTCGCAGTATCCGGTCTGAGGCGTAAATATAATTTTACGTGACGCAGTGAACACGTGGCAAGGGTTCTGCGATCACCTCAAGCGTTCTGAAGTCACTATGGAATCTACTATGGTTTTAGTTAGCATTTTTTCACCTATAAAACTGTATGACGCGCTGACTTCACGCCTATAGTAATAAGCCCAAAGCAGTATTGTAAAGGGGACTGTCCTACTTGCCATTACATTTTTCAGATAACAACTCCACGCACTTACAAACACGAGTTTCAACAAATACAAAAACGAGTCTAGAAATTTTACATTAAGCTTTCAACTGAGGGACAAACAATGGGCTGAAAAGGGTCCTAACATGCCCGAAAATAACGTAAAATAACTGCCAAAAATTACTTAAAACTGGAAAGATTGCAATTTCTAATAACATTTGTGCTCTGTTAAGATAGAAATCAAATTCCGGGTGTTTTCGATTAATTAAGGACGACAAGAAAAAATGTAAAGCAAGCGATTTTGTGTTAACCTTATATTGTGCTTATTTATTTGTTGTTTGTGTCAATGTATATAAATGTATCGATGTATATAAATAAACTGTCAAAAGTTTATTGCCCAACAGAATTCGTATTATACGAGCAGCACATCCTGCTGTAGAAGGGAAAAGGAGGAAAACAGTGGAAAAATGCTGCTGTCTCAGTACAAAAAAGGTGAGAATGTTCCTGTTGGAAATATGGAAATTTGTGGTAAGGTCTTATGGGACCAAACTACGCAGGTCATCGGTCCCTAAGCTTGCACAACACTTAATCTACCTTAAACTAACATGCTAAGGACGATACACACACCCATGCCCGAGGGAGGACTTGAACCTTCGATGGGTGAGCAGCGCGGATCGTGAAAAGACGCCCATAGACCGTGCGGCTACCCCGCGCGGCAATCTTCCTGTTTAAAAGCCGCTGGCATGAAAGTGGGGAACCAGCCGCCTCATCCCTCAATTCTCCTTCGTCAGCAAAAGTATTGGCGTGCGAACATATTAGCGCTTTTTTTGCGCTGAAAGAGAGTAGCCGAGAGACAATGCCAGTTGAAGAAAAAGAGAGAGGACGCTGTGAAAGTGGGAGGGAGTAGGTGGCAGTGAAAGAGAAAGAGAGATTGTTGAATACAATAGCAGTGGGAGTCAAAGAGAGAGGAGATATTGATGGTCAGTGAAAGACAGTGGCAGTAAAAGAGAAGGAGAGATGGAAGGAGGTAGAAGGAGGGGGAGCAAAAGAGAGGAGACAATGGAAATGGAAAATACAGATGGGTGGAAATCATAGGCTTGGTGATCTGGACTCTCCCACGCTGGCGAACTGTAACACGTAAGTGTAGAGGAGGTCACATTTTGGACCGAAATTTTAAACATGTGGATATACGGAAAAATAAATGGGATCCCCCAGAATTTTTGAGCTGCCGAGGTATTATGTAGACAGTCGCAGTAGGAAAGAAAGACAAAAAGAGGCATTGTAATTGAGAGAGGAGACAATGGCTGTGGGGTACACTGTAAATCAATGGGAGAAAAAGGAGATAGTGGGAGAATGACATATACTGTACTACAAGCAGCGCTAGTGAGAGGGAAATACTGAATATGGAGGCTTAACTACAAAGAAAGACGAGGTAAAAGGCTTTAGAACGTTCCATGTTAAAAGCGTGTGAATATGTTCGCATACCAAAATTTTTGATGAGGAAGGCAGTAAGAGTATTGAGGCAACTGGTAGCCCACTTTTCTCTCAGTCTTTTAAAAAGCAACACATATCCACTGGTACAGCAAAGAACAAACAGGTGTTAGTTCTAGCCACATACGTGTGATTGAACTTTATCAGATGTTAAGAGCAAATGGTTATGTTTCGCTGAACGGCTTTTCAGAACATATGTGGGGGTATTTTCAAGTACGTGACACGTTATTCCGAACTCGCCTTGCTAAGTACGTAATTATCAGTTCCAGGTACAATGTACTGTAGTGTGTACAGCGAACGGTTGGAGCTTATGTACCGCCGAAAGGTGACTGACTGATACAAACAGTGTCGTGCGCTTGGACATCAGTGAACATACAAATACACTACGCACGTTTTATTTCGTAACGCACCATGTACAGATAATGCTGTCACATATAATAAAAACAGTACCAATACAGGGTGTTTCAGAAGTAATGGTCAATAATTCACACATGGAAAATGCAGGCTACAGCTAAAAAGCTCCATTAAAAGCGGGTCCGCAAATGAACCGTTGGCGAGGTATCGTATTAATTCGAGCTGCGAACCAAATGTAACAGCCCCTGGATACCGCGCTATTTTCTTTGGTATCTAAAGTTGTGGAATAGACTATCTGTTTACGCATACGCAACTACTTCCCTACCCTTCTCAGTGCTCTGTGCCGTACCAGACTCACAATCAGACACGAACATGAAGGCACCATGGACACCAATGAAGAGTACACTGACATGCACTTCATGTAAAGCAAAGTGAATGGCAGTGCCCTTGAGGCTGCGCGATTATGTGAAGAAGCTTTTCCTCTCCGCCAACGGCCTTGCCGCAGTGGCTACACCGGTTAACGTGAGATCACCGAAATTAAGCGCTGTCGGGCGTGGTCGGCACTTGGATGGGTGACCATCCAGGCCGTCATGCGCTGTTTACATTTTTCGGGGTGCACTCAGCCTCAGGAGCTACTCGACCGAATAGTAGCGGCTTCGGTCAGGAATACCATCTTACGACAGGGAGAGCAGTGTGCTAACCCCACGCACCTCCTACCCGCATCCTCCACCGAGGATGACACGGCGGTCGGATGGTCCCGGTAGGCCACTCGTGGCCTGAAGAGGGAGTGCTTTTTTTCCTCTCCGCAGGCAGCCCTACAGGCCTACATTTAGCCGGTTACATCAGTGCCTTAGAGAACCCGAGAGTCTCGAACACCAGGTACGAGAAGGTCGACCCAGCTCTGTAACATCGGATGCTGAAGAAAGGGTAGTACGAATTGTACACGATCGTCCGAGTACTTCAACAAGGAGGATTGCTACCTAAGAGCGTGTCCTGAGTCACAGCAGTGTGTGGCGGATTTTACGTCGGCAAGTATTCTGTCAATATCGTCTCCAGCGTGTGCAAGCCCTCAACAATGTAGACTTCCCTCCAAGACAAAAATGCTGCCAACGGGTTCAGCAACACTGTACCACGAATCCCCTGTTTGAGATGAGTATTCTGTTCACGGATGAGGCTGGATTTACCGTGACGGTATTTTTAACTACTCTCACATTGGGACATATGTCAATCCCAACGCAACACACGTATCACATCAGCAGCGTTATTCGTTGAACATCTGGGTAGGACTGCTTGGAGATCTCATAATTCGACCAAACTTCCTACCACAGAGAGTAACCGGAAAGCAGTACATACTGTTTCTGCTGATTGTACTTCCAGATCTACATGTACATGATGGTGTCCCAACGAACCAACGCCTGAACATGTTGTTCGTGAGTGACGGTGCTCCAGCATATTTTCATGTACGAGTGCGCCGGCTTCTAACTCGGATGTATGACCAATATTGGATAGGTGAGATGGGGCTATGCCATGGCCTTCAAGGTTTCCAGTTTTAAATCACATGGATTTCTGTGTGTGGGGTCATGTCAAAAACCTGGTCTGCGTTACCGGGGTCAACTCTTTTGAAGAATTATACTTGCGGATTGAAGCAGCCTTCTGGCATTTACAGAATTCCCCGAAAGTGCCTGAGAAGATTCGCATCTCATTTCAGAGACGAGTTCAGTGTTACATCCTGACGCATGTACAACATTTCGAACACCTACTTTAACGTTTAGAGATGCCACGTGTTCCTAGACACTGATGAACCGCAACAAAAAATGTGTTGCGTCTCTGCAACGGTTGATTTGTGGATCCATGTTTAATGGAGCTTTTTAGCTACTTTTGACCTGTACTTTCCATTGTGACCATCACTTCTAAAACACTCTGTATAATGAGAGACGCTTACATCAACACAACCATCTTTCCATATGTCAAAATTATGGCTAAAGAAACATAGAACTTTCAGTCGGAAGCTAGTAATCAAATATCTATCCAGTGCTGCTTTCTACCGATATTTGAATGATCCATGAATACCTGACACATGTCTTCTGCCCCGTGAAACGTACCTACAACAAAGATGTAACTTACCTACAACAAACATAGCCTATGTTCGTCTGCGAAAATGGACTCCATACGCAACCTGAGCTATCAGTAACCGGAATCTAACCCCCATAACACTTTGTGGTGTTGCATGAGTGTCAGTTCGACTGTCATTTAAGCCCTCAACAGATCGTTACATGAAAAACTTAAAACTATCATTTGGACAAGCTATCTGACTGCGTATTTGAAATAGAATTTACAAGTGATACATAATATGATGTTGCAACGGAATTTACTGGATTACAGTACATGACATGTCGTGGTGTGTCAGTGTCTCCGTTTTGACCCGAAGTTTTGACTCACCTCTTTAGATGACTGTCATTTTCCAAGCGGTTTACAGCTATTCGCAGCAGCATGGAGCAGCAGCGGCTAAACATTATGAATTTAATAAAGAGTAATTTGCTTGGGTTCTGTTAACTAGTAAATATCTTGTAAGATGGGTTTCATAAATTAAGTCTATTTATAAACTTCAGAAATCATCATGACCAATAATAGATTGACAAGTATTACACTACTGGCCATTAAACTTGCTACACCACGAAGAAGACGTGCTACAGACGCGAAATTTAACCGACAGGAAGAAGATACTGTTATATGCAAATGATTAGCTTTTCAGAGCAATCACACAAGGTTGGCGCCGGTGGCGACACCTACAACGTGCTGACATGAGGAAAGTTTCCATCCTATTTCTCATACATAAACAGCAATTCACCGGCGTTGCCCGGTGAAACGTTGTTGTGATGCCTCGTGTAAGGGGAAGAAATGCGTACCATCACGTTTCCGACTTCGATAAAGGTCGGATTGTATGTAGCCTCTCGCGATTGCGGTTTATCGTATCGTGACATTGCTGCTCGCGTTGGTCGAGATCCAATGACTGTTAGCAGAATATGGAATCAGTGGGTTCTGGAGGATAATACGGAACGCCGTGCTGGATCCCAACGGCCTCGAATCATTAGCAGTCGAGATGACAGGCATCTTATCCACATGGCTGTAACGGATCGTGCAGCCACGTCTTGATCCCTGAGTCAACAGACGGGAACCTTTGCAAGACAACAATCATCTGCACGAACAGTTCGACGACGTTTGCAGCAGCATGGACTATCAGCTCGGAGACCATGGCTGCGGTTACCCCTGACGCTGCATCACAGACAGGAGCGCCTCCGATGGTGAACTCAACGACGAACCTGGGTGCACGAATGGCAAAAGTCATTTTTTTGGATGAACCCAGGTTTGTTTACAGCATCATGATGGTCGCATCCGTGTTTGGCGACATCGCGATGAACGCACATTGGAAGCGTGTATTCGTCATAGTCGTACTGGCGTATCACCCGGCGTGATGGTATGGGGCGCCATTGGTTACACGTCTCGGTCAGCTCTTGCTCGCATTGACGGCACTTTGAACAGTGGACATTACATTTCAGATGTGTTACGACCGGTGGCTCTACCCTTCATTCGATCCCTGCGAAACCCTACATTTCAGCAGGATAATGCACGACCGCATGTTTCAGGTCCTGTACGGGCTTTTCTGGATACACAAAATGTTCGACTGCTGCCCTGGCAATCACATTCTCCAGATATCTCACCAACTGAAAACGTCTGGGCAATGGTGGCCGAACAACTGACTCGTCACAATACGCCAGTCACTACCCTTGAACTGTGATATCGTGTTGAAGCTGCATGGGCAGCTGTACCTGTACACGCCATGCAAGCTCTGTTTGACTCAATGCCCAGGCGTATCAAGGCCGTTATTACGGCCAGAGGTGGTTGTTCTGGGTACTGATTTCTCAGGATCTATGCACCTAAATTGCGTCAAAATGTAGTCACATGTCAGTTCTAGTGTAATATATTTGTCCAATGACTACCCGTTTATCATCTGCATTTCTTCTTGGTGTAGCAATTTTAATGGCCGGTATTGTAATAATGGCGAAATGCCTGACAATGACCTTACACGTATCAATAATGGCTGAGTGCCATATTAACAAATTATTTCAATTTCAAAGCAACATTAACGTTTAATAACCACAGCATATTTATGAATTGGACGTGGAGAATAATTATTATTATTTGGAGGGTAAGGAGGCTTCATTAAATGACAATCAAAACATGGGATTATTGCAAACTCGGACTAACAATCACGAGCCAAAACCTGCAGTTGCGCTTTACGCTGTACTTGCGAATTTTACCTTGAATTCCATCTGCAAGCGTAGTTAACCCATCTAAATCTCTCCTCTCCGTATAAATTAAATCAGATCTTGAGTGTGGCAAGATCTGCCATCACCGACGTGAGGACAGCATGACACGTATACTGTCTCCGAGCTCTCGACCAACATTAGCGAAATTTTACTCCCGAAGACAAACCTCGTCTCACAAAAATGTTTAGAATCGCGCTCCCATGTTTCACCGTCAGATTGTTACTATCGATATCTGAGTGCTTATTTAATTCCAATCTTACACAATGCAAATAATTGGCTGTGTTGTTTTCGATACTCAGTGTAATATTTAATCAATGTAATTGAGAGTTCTGACACACTTCTTGCACCAGTACGGTGCAGCGAGATGCGAGATGAAGCCAAACACACTGGGTTCTGGGACGGCAGTCACTCCGATAATTAGCAGAGATTGGCAGCGCGCTCAGTTGTGTTTGTGGTACAGAATTACGGTTTTCGCAGGCAAAGAGTCTAAATTCTGTTCCTGCGGTATTGGGTTATACGGCAGGTGTTTCAAATCGACCAGTGACGTTAATGAGAGAGATTTTAGTTCTAATGCGAATGTTTCCCGAAATGGCAGTCGAATGCAATTACTCGGCGTCGTAACAATAGCGGCGCTATAGGCACGTTATTTGCGGCTGACAGGCTTCGTAGTCATTGCGTTCATATTCGCTGTTGTTACAACTCGCTATTCTCTCTTCCGCGGCGCCAATAATCAGTGCCAAAAATTTGTCCGGAAATGCGCTCATTTCGGATCGAGTTCGCACGCGTCATGTAATATCGTTTATCCAATAATTACTGTTTATTAAATTTCACAAATACGTTTCTGTATGAAAGCATAATGCAAAAGCGTTCCTGTCCGATATTTAGTGATATCTCCACATTCAAATGTCAATTACTCGTAATAATTAAGAATCACTGAATAAATAATTAGTAAATGGTGGCTAAAATGTAACGTTCGCCGCATTTAAAAACGCGCATGGCACAATGAATTTGCTTCAAAACTATTATTTCGAGAAAGACTTCCCACAGCGAGGTTTAATTATTTGGTGCTGTAAATGACAGTGTCTGAATTTTTGCGTCAGATGTAATGTGGCTATTCGAAACATTTTTTATAAGCCACATTTTACAACGAATCAGTTCATATATAGTATATTATCGGTTACAAGCAATAATAAATGTAATCATTCTCATGGTATATGATGTTTCGGTCATAAATTCTAAAGTCTGTCTGATGCAGAACTGTATTACTGTCGCTTATCGGCATTTCAACATATCTACTGCATTAGGGACGCTTATTCCTCAAGCTGGATTTTTTTCTTCTAGCAACCCACCAGTCTCATTAAAGAGCTGATCATAATTTGAACTCAGTAGGACGAGGGGAAGGTGTGGCTTTTAGCCCATACATTAAATAGCCGAAAAATTGCGTAGAAGTCATTTTTCTTTTCTTCTCTCAAAACAAGAAAAAAGAACAAAGTTCAAAAGCAGCTCATTAACCAATAATTTGATTGCTTTAAAATTAATAACACTGTTGTGTTAACTTTAATAATACAACACAGACTCTATGATGTACAATGTTTGTGGGGCTAATATGATGAGAAAATCACATTATCTTCTCAAAAAATGTTTATTGTAGCCTTTAGTGATGGTGACGATACCCTTAACCAGATCTTCTGCAAGTTCCAGATCTATAGTTTGATGTACACTCCTGGAAATGGAAAAAAGAACACATTGACTCCGATGTGTCAGACCCACCATACTTGCTCCGGACACTGTGAGAGGGCTGTACAAGCAATGATCACACGCACGGCACAGCGGACACACCAGGAACCGCGGTGTTGGCCGTCGAATGGCGCTAGCTGCGCAGCATTTGTGCACCGCCACCGTCAGTGTCAGCCAGTTTGCCGTGGCATACGGAGCTCCATCGCAGTCTTTAACACTGGTAGCATGCCGCGACAGCGTGGACGTGAACCGTATGTGCAGTTGACGGACTTTGAGCGAGGGCGTATAGTGGGCATGCGGGAGGCCGGGTGGACGTACCGCCGAATTGCTCAACACGTGGGGCGTGAGGTCTCCACAGTACATCGATGTTGTCGCCAGTGGTCGGCGGAAGGTGCACGTGCCCGTCGACCTGGGACCGGACCGCAGCGACGCACGGATGCACGCCAAGACCGTAGGATCCTACGCAGTGCCGTAGGGGACCGCACCGCCACTTCCCAGCAGATTAGGGACACTGTTGCTCCTGGGGTATCGGTGAGGACCATTCGCAACCGTCTCCATGAAGCTGGGCTACGGTCCCGCACACCGTTAGGCCGTCTTCCGCTCACGCCCCAACATCGCGCAGCCCGCCTCCAGTGGTGTCGCGACAGGCGTGAATGGAGGGACGAATGGAGACGTGTCGTCTTCAGCGATGAGAGTCGCTTCTGCCTTGGTGCCAATGATGGTCGTATGCGTGTTTGGCGCCGTGCAGGTGAGCGCCACAATCAGGACTGCATACGACCGAGGCACACAGAGCCAACACCCGGCATCATGGTGTGAGGAGCGATCTCCTACACTGGCTGTACACCCCTGGTGATCGTCGAGGGGACACTGAATAGTGCACGGTACATCCAAACCGTCATCGAACCCATCGTTCTACCATTCCTAGACCGGCAAGGGAACTTGCTGTTCCAACAGGACAATGCACGTCCGCATGTATCCTGTGCCACCCAACGTGCTCTAGAAGGTGTAAGTCAACTACCCTGGCCAGCAAGATCTCCGGACCTGTCCCCCATTGAGCATGTTTGGGACTGGATGAAGCGTCGTCTCACGCGGTCTGCACGTCCAGCACGAACGCTGGTCCAACTGAGGCGCCAGGTGGAAATGGCATGGCAAGCCGTTCCACAGGACTACATCCAGCATCTCTACGATCGTCTCCATGGGAGAATAGCAGCCTGCATTGCTGCGAAAGGTGGATATACACTGTACTAGTGCCGACATTGTGCATGCTCTGTTGCCTGTGTCTATGTGCCTGTGGTTCTGTCACTGTGATCATGTGATGTATCTGACCCCAGGAACGTGTCAATAAAGTTTCCCCTTCCTGGGACAATGAATTCACGGTGTTCTTATTTCAATTTCCAGGAGTGTACAAAGTTGACGAAAGTTTCATTTCACGCCATTGCATATGATCTGTCATAAGGGACTCGTCACTTAATCCAAATCTGCAGTAAAATACTCTTACCTGGTTAGAAACAAGCTGTCAAATCCCATTACTGGCAAGTTCTGCGGTTTAATTAATTCCTATTTAAGCTCCTTTAAGAATTAAGTTTGATGAATTCACTACATTGACCATATTCATTTTTCATTTAGATCGAAAATTAGTATCAAAGTCGATCAATTTGGAGGAACAAGATTTTTTTTTTTAGTTTTTGTGATGCCAAACGAGAAATGTGACGATGTAAAACATGATATTTATAAAGTTTTGAAAAAATATTGACATTCAGATATGGTGCCTTGACTTCCTAAGAGCCGTGAACTATTCTTTGACTTACACAGCTATAATACAAATATAAATATCACGAAATGTGTTATCTGCTTTTGGTGACCATTCAAATTCATCACAGAATGTAAACATTCTCAACAAGTAAATATTGTTTTTGGCTTTCTATCTTGCGTAATGGATGACCCCTGAAGCACGAAATTGTACTACAAAACCACTACACAAGTTATTCTAAAATTCAGTATAGCTCTCTCTCTGAGCCTCTGTTCTCTCGAAGTATATAGGTATCGAGACTCAGCGACTCGGTCCAAGTATTCGTTAACCTTACCGGGCTGAATTCTAGATTACAATTTACTAACGCCGATTTCAGACAAAGGGTACTGAAATATTTCTGAGTTTGGTGTAGTATGACGCTCATCTTTTCTTCAAAAATGTATCCGAGTTTTATTTCATATATCTGATGTGTACAAGGTAAGTACAACAGCTACTTTTCCAAAAAAATTTCATCAAAACACACGCAACTTTCATACTGCCTGTATTTAATACCATTGCATCATAAACTTGTATTTTAACACAGGACTGAAAATCCGATTCATTGAGATTTTGTAGTCAGCTTTCCTCTGCTCCTATCCATAAAAAGCTTATCGTAACCCAGCGAGGGTCGAAACATACGCTGGGCTCATGGGATAGAGCTACACATACGAGGGTTGGAACTTTAATAGTAGCAACTATTTATTTACAGCTCGTACAAAATAGATACGTGTTTCAAAGTTTTATTGACCTTCAAAGTAGTCACCAGTATTGTGTATAACCCGTTGCCAGCGATGTGGAAGTCGTAGGATACTCTTAGCAGTACCAGAAGTGTTTGCAGTTCGAGCGGCGCGGTCTCTTGTCCGACGAATTTGTAGCAGTTCTTAAGCGAATGCCGTGAAGTGTTTCCTTCAGTTTAGAAATCGAGTTGAACTCACAAGAGCTTATGCCAGGGGAGTGCAGTAGGTGGTATTAGCAGCGCCATCAGTGAAACAAATAAGTAACAGCTTGCACTGTACGTGCTTGAGCATTGCCCTGCAAAATGATGGTCAGGTCCCGCGGAATGTGTCATCGCTTCTGTCTCAAAGCTGGTCGTAGGTTCTCTTCCAGAAATGAACAGCATAGAGACAAGAGTGATGACACTTTCTGCAGGACCTGACCACCATTTTGCAGCACAATGCTCAAGCACGTACAGTGCAAGCTGTTATTGATTTGTTTGACTGATGAGGCTGCTAAGTGCTATACCACCTACTGCACTCCCCTGACTTAAGCCCTCGTAAGTTCAACTCGACTTCTAAACTGAAGGAAACACTTCACGGTATCCGCTTAGGAACTGCTACAAATTCGTAGGGCAATAGACAGCGGCCGCGTGGTTTGAAGCGTCATGTCACGGAGCGCGCGGTCCCTCCCACCGGAGGTTCGAGTCCTCCCTCGGGCATGTGTGTGAGTGTGTGTGTGTGTGTGTGTGTGTATGTGTGTGTGTGTGCGTGTTTGTGTGTGTGTTGTTCTTAGAATAAGTTAGTTCAAGAAGTGTGTAAGTCTAGGGACCGATGACCTCAGCAGTTTGGTTCCTTAGGAATTCACACACAGTTGAACGTTTGAATAGACCACGCCGCTCGAACTGTCAACACAACTGGTACCGCTAAGAGTATCCTACGACTTCCATATTGCTGGCAACGGGTTATACACAATGCTGGTGACTACTTTGAAGGTCAATAAAACTTTGAAACACGTATCTGTTTTGTACGAGCTGTAAATAAATATTTGCCACTATAGAAGTTCCAACCCTCGTATATATATGGCGGTAGCATGGCGTACACGCGGTATAAAAGTGCAGTGCATCGCCAGAGCCGTCTCCGTACTCCGGTTAATCACGTGACAAGGTTCCCTGTATGATTATGGCCAGACGGCAGGAATTAAGAGACTTTGAACGCGGATCTCTCCATTGTGCTGTGCAGATTATATTGAGTGGAATGAACAGTCATAAGCCAAGTTTGACTGCAAGCTCTCGCAGTTCTTAGGAATTATTAGGACTTTCTTTGCTTGGCGTACTTATCTTCTAGTGACCTCCTTTCCCAACTGTAACAAGTGTTTTGAGTTTTAATCCATTCACAAGAGCAACTGTGTCCCATCCTCCAAATTACATGATCCTTTGATGACATAATAATGTCTTGGTAGGTTGTTAAGAAATCAACTCCTATGAGGAACCACAGTATTAAGCTGTGAAGTGACTGCTAAAATTCGAGGAGAGGGTACCTCACGTTAATATCCTTTTTCATGGGGTATAGTTCGCTAGTCTTTTCGCCTACACCCTTTCCGCCACTCTGTTCCTCATACTATGGTCAATCAGAGCAGCTGTCCTGCTCCAGGAAGGTCTTTTTGAAATTATCAATAAACTCATTTACTGATCAGTCGTGCTGAAGTCGTTTAGTGAAATTCTTTTGTGCATTGTAGGTAAATCCTTTGGGCCAAATGTCATTACATTCTTTTACCGACCTAAGATGATATCCATTCTGTTGAACTTAACCAATGGTGAGGCATTTCCTGCTCTTGGCAAGAAGGGCAGTACCACCATAAGGTCCGTTATGTAAGGATTTAGTCATGATTTCAGAAATAAACAAAATCAAATGATCAGTAGCATCAGTGCCTAATGTTAAATCTAACTGAATGAACAACGGGCAAGGTTTATTATGTACTACAGTGGTTTACAACCTGAGAGTAATTACTTCCTGGAGGTTGACATTAAATTTTGTGGGAACGAAAAAGGAACTATGGTTTATCAGTGGCTTCAAATATTAAAAAATATGCCCCAATATCAATCTCTTTTCGAATTCTGCTCTTTGTTAAATAATAAAAATCAGCCATTTGCCATTCACTGCTGGACAGTTTTCTCCTGTAGATATTTAAACTTTCACCATGATGGAGTTCGGAAAGACAATAGTGCGGTAAGCTGGATTGTAAATAAATTTACCTCAGTCTGCAAGAATTATCTTCACTCCTTCTGCTGTAGCATGACGATTGCGGGGCTGTCAGTCTCACGCTCAGAGGCAACTACTCGCTGAGGTGTCACCTCAAGAGTGGTGCGTCGACACAGTCTTTGCACACTTTTGTCGGTCGGTGATCCTGATAATAACATACCGCATACCGATTACATGTAGAACGTAAGTTCCGAAGTCGCTGTTTAGTTTACTAACAGAGCACTGCCGTCCACCCAGAACAAGTGGTAGTCGTCAACACAGATCCTCATTAGTTAGCCACTTTTTTCCTAATTTGAAATATCGACGAACAAAATTCTGGATTCTACGACCATTGTTAGTGAAATAAGGAATATATTCAGAGAGTGAAATCTACATCTACATCCATACTCCGCAAGCCACCTTGAGTACCTCTATCGGTTCTCCCTTCTATCCCAGTCTCGTATTGTTCGTGGAAAGAAAGATTGTCGGTATGCCTCTGTGTGAGCTCTAATCTCTCTGATTTTATCCTCATGGTCTCTTCGCGAGATATACGTAGGAGGGAGCAATGTACTGCTTGACTCCTCGGTGTCCGCATCTCGTTGTCGTGCGGTAGCGTTCTCGCTTCCCACGCCCGGGTTCCCGGGTTCGATTTCCGGCGGGGTCAGGGATTTTCTCTGCCTCGTGATGACTGGGTATTGTGTGCTAGGTTAGTTAGGTTTAAGTAGTTCTAAGTTCTAGGGGACTTATGACCATAGAAGTTAAGTTCCATAGTGCTCAGAGCCATTTGAACTATTTTGACTCCTCGGTGAGCCGCACGGGATTAGCCGAGCGGTCAAGAGCGCTGCAGTCATGGACTTTGCGGCTGGTCCCGGCGGAGGTTCGAGTCCTCCCTCGGGCATGGGTGTGTGTGTTAGTCCTTAGGATAATTTAGGTTAAATAGTGTGTAAGCTTAGGGACTGATGACCTTAGCAGTTAAGTCCCATAAGACTTCAAACAAATTTGAACATTTGACTCCTCGGTGAAAGTATGTTCTCGAAACTTCAACAAAAGCCCGTACCGAGCTACTGAGCGTCTGTCCTGCAGAGTCTTCCACTGGAGTTTATCATCTCCGTAACGCTTTCGCGATTACTAAATGATCCTTCAACGAAGCGCGCAGCTCTCCGTTGGATCTTCTCTATCTCTTCTATCAACCCTATCTGGTGCGGATCCGACACCAGTGAGCTATATTGTAGCTAAATGATAAAGGATCTTTCTTTCTATGTATTCGCAGCACATTACACTTGTCTACATTGAGATTCAATTGCCATTCAATGCTCCATGCGTCAATTCGTTGCAAACCCTCCTGCATTTCGGTACAATTTTCCATTGTTACAACCTCTCGATATACTACAGCGTCATCCGCAAAAAGCCTCAGTGAACTTACGATGTTATGCACAAGGTCATTTATGTATATTGTGAATAGCAATGGACCTACGACACTCCCCTGCGGCACACCTGAAATCACTCTTACTTCGGAAGACTTCTCTCCATTGAGAATGACATGCTGCGTTCTGTTATCTAGGAACAATCAATCCAATCACACAATTGGTCTGATAGTCCATATGGTCTTACTTTGTTCATTAAACGACTGTGGGGAAATGTATCAAACGCCTAGCGGAAGTCAAGAAACATGACATCTACCTGGGACCCGGTGTCTATGGCCCTCTGAGTCTCGTGGACGAACAGCGCGAACTGTATTTCACACGATCGTCTTTTTCGAAACCCATGTTGATTCCTACAGAGTAGATTTCTAGTCTCCAGAAAAGTCATTATACTGAAACATAATACGTGTTCCAAAATTCTACGCACCGAATGAGCTGGCGCAGTGGTTCGCACACTGGACTCGCATTCGGGAGGACGACGGTTCAATCCCGCGTCCGGCCATCCTGATTTAGGTTTTCCGTGATTTTCCTAAATCCCTCCAGGCAAATGCCGGGATGGTTCCTTTGAAATGGCACGGCCGACTTCCTTTCCCATCCTTCCCTACTCAGATGAGACCGATGACTTCGCTGTTTGGTCTCCTCCTGCAAACAACCCAGCCCAACCCAAAATTCTACAACTGATAGAAATTAGAGATATAGGTCTATTGTTCTGCACATCTGTTCGACGTCCCTTCTTGAAAACGGGGATGACCTGTGCCCTTTTACAATCTCTTGGAACGCTACGCTCTTCTAGAGACCTCCGGTACACCGCTGCAAGAAAGGGGGAAGATGCGTTTAATTTTTTCGAATCGTCGGAGACAATAGAAAGGATTATTAACATTTTATGGAATTTTTGGAGCACCCATTATTATGGATAAAAGCCATAATATTACCAAGTCCATTCATAAATTTCAGCAGTGAATGTAGATTTTCTGATACAGTGACACTGAAAAAAAGTATGGAAGTGAATGAACTCATGGCAAGCCTTACAAAATGCTTCGGTTGACACCAAACCGAATATAGAAACGTAGTTAGAAACAAGCAGCATCAGTTTTCTCAGTGCCTCGTTATTCCCTGATTTATACGTTTAAAAAAATCCTAAAGAACACGAGTTTCATTCTTTCGCGCATTGAGCGAGGGAAAGACGAATAGATGCCTCTGTACCCGCCCTTGTCACTTATTCTGACGATCGTAATGCGACATATATATCGGCGGCAGGGAAATAGTCGCACTGTCATACTGGAATAGAAGTTCTCCATATTTACCTGACATGCTCACACGAGAAGTACGTCGTCTTCCTTCCAATGATTCGCATTTAAATTCTCTGAGGATATCGGTTACACCTTCTTCGTCTACATCTACATCTATACCTTGCAAGCCACCTTACGGTATGTGGCGGTGCGTAATGTCTGTAACGGTGTCCCTCCCTCATTTCATCCAAGGAACTTGTAAGCTTCTTCCGTTGCTGACGGACTACATATTCTAAGGGTTCTTCCAATAAATCTGCCTGGTACCTGCGTTACGCGCGACAAATCTTATATGGTGGTTCCACTTTAAATCTTTCCGCAAGCATTCTCTTGGATATTTTACGGAAGTAACTGTTCGTAGTGATTGTTGTGTAATCCCACAATAATTGGTCTCTTTTATGTCAGGAGGTTTCTCCACACTGAGAATGACATGCTATGTTCTGTTTGCTAGAAACTCTACAATACAATCACACCACTTGTCTGGTATCCCGTACGCTCGTATTTTGTTCATTAGGCGGCAGTGCGGAGCTGTATTGAACAGCTCCCTTGCCGGTATTTACCGTTTACTGCTGCGGTTCACACGATCGTCGTTTTCGCTACACAGCTTTGTGTGGGTTATACCGACCTGTGACGATCCTGGCATCTAATCTCTGAATTCGTTCAATGGCTGCTGCCATACCTACATGATAAGGAATTTAAACGCTGAAAGAATACTCGAAAGGTGGTCGCACTATGCGATTTCCTTTGCAGATAGGAGGGGCGTTTCATAAATAATTCAACACTTTTTTTCTGAAAGCCGGTTGCTTTTGCTCAGGATTCCAGCGCACCAGTACACCATATTATTCCCCACTCTTTTGGCTACAAAACTCCATGTTTCATCATAATCTCCGTTGAGTGCGACAGCCTTACTCCACCTTCCTGGGAAGGCCTTCATGCTTCCATAGTACCACCCTAGTTCTCGACGTCGGAAGCAACCTCTCGCTGCATCGGTGACCTGCCAGGCTTCCCGCAAGTGCATCCTTCATTAGACCAACAAAAGTAAATCGGGCGACGCGAAATCTGGGCTGTAGCGTCGACTACGAAGAACAGTCCAATGAAGTCTTGTGAAATCCTATCGGGTGGGCAGACTTGTATAAGTCCTTGCGTTGCCAAGGAGGAGACATTCTTTTGCATGCTAAAATTGTTTCTCCAATTTCCTGGGAGTAGCACAACATATTTCCGAGTTGATCGTTAAAGGTGAGAGAGGACATCGAACAGAATAGCTCCTTCTCATTCCCGGAAGACGGTCCCCATGGCTTTACTGGCTCAGGGTGCGGTTTTGAACTTTTTCTACGGAGTAGAGGTGGTATGGAGCCACTCCATGGATTACTGTTTTGTTTCCGGTTCGATGTGATGAACCCAAGCCTGTGACGATATTCGACAAAAAATTGTCACAATCAGCCTCGTAACGCGCAAAAATTTCTCACAGATGGTCCTTCATTGCTCTTTATGGTCTTCTGTTAGCCGGCTAGGAACCCAGCGAGCAAACACCTTTGAGTACACCAAATGATGGACGAGTGTGTCACCAGTACCAACAGAAAGGTCCAGTTGAGCAGCGAAGTGTGATTGTGATCCGTCGATCACATCGAATAAGAGTGTCCGCATGTTCCAACATCGCAGGAGTCACAACTGTTTGCGGCCGGCCGGCCGCGGGATATGGGAAATATTTGCGCGATCTTATTGCTTTGATGACAGACGCCTAGCCCAACGACACACCGTGCTTTTGTTCACTGCCGGGCCTCCATACACAGTCTGCAAGCTTCTATGAATATATGCGATGCTTTGGTTTTCCTCCAAAAGAAACTCAATGACAGCTCTTTGCTTGGATGGCACCTCGGTTACAGACGGCCGTCCGCGGTAGCCAAGCGGTTCTAGGCGCAGCAGTCCGGAACAGCGCTACTGCTACGGTCGCAGGTTCGAACCCTACCTCGGGCATGGATATGTGTGATGTCCATAAGTTAGTTAGGTTTAAGTAGTTCTGAGTTCTAGGGGACCGATGTACCGCAAGTCTCCAGAGGAACGGAAGATTCCCAATGATTGCAAAAGAGCACAGGTAGATCCAGTTTTCAAGAAGGGTCGTCGAGCAGATGCGCAAAACTATAGGCCTATATCACTGACATCGATCTATTGTAGAATTTTAGAACATATTTTTTGCTCGCGTATCATGTCTTTTCTGAAAACCCAGAATCAACATGGATTCCGGAAACAGCGATCGTGTGAGACGCAACTCGCTTTATTTGTTCTTGAGACCCAGAAAATATTAGATACAGGCTCCCAGGTAGATGCCATTTTCCTTGACTTCCGGAAGGCGTTTGATACAGTTCCGCACTGTCGCCAGATAAACAAAGTAAGAGCCTACGGAATATCAGACCAGCTGTGTGGCTGGATTGAAGAGTTTTTAGAAAACAGAACACAGCATGTTGTTCTCAATGGAGAGACGTCTACAGACGTTAAAGTAACCTCTGGCGTGCCACAGGGGAGTGTTATGGGACCATTGCTTTTCACAATATATATAAATGACCTAGTAGATAGTGTCGGAAGTTCCATGCGGCTTTTCGCGGATGATGCTGTATTATACAGAGAAGTTGCAGCATTAGAAAATTGCAGCGAAATGCAGGAAGATCTGCAGCGGATAGGCACTTGGTGCAGGGAGTGGCAACTGACCCTTAACATAGACAAATGTAATGTATTGTGAATACATAGAAAGAAGGATAATTTATTGTATGATTATATGATAGCGGAACAAACATTGGTAGCAGTTACTTCTGTAAAATATCTGGGAGTATGCGTGCGGAACTATTTGAAGTGGAATGATCATATAAGATTAATTGTTCGTAAGGCGGGTGCCAGGTTGAGATTCATTGGGAGAGTCCTTAGGAAATGTAGTCCATGAACAAAGGTGGTGGCTTACAAAACACTTGTTCGACCTATACTTGAGTACTGCTCATCAGTGTGGGATCCTTACCAGGTCGGGTTGACGGAGGAGGTACAGGAGATCCAAAGAAGAGCGGCGCGTTTCGTCACAGGGTTATGTGGTAAGCGTGATAAAGTTACGGAGATGTTTAGCAAACTCAAGTGGCAGACTCTGCAAGAGAGGCGCTCCGCATCGCGGTGTAGCTTGCTGTCCAGGTTTCGAGAGGGTGCTTTTCTGGAGGAGGTATCGAATATATTGCTTCCCCTTACTTATACCTCCAGAGGAGATAACGAATGTAAAATTAGAGAGATTCGACCGCGCACGGAAGCTTTCCGGCAGTCGTTCTTCCCGCGAACCATACGCGACTGGAACAGGAAAGGGAGGTAATGACAGTGGCACATAAAGTGCCCTCCGCCACACGCCGTTGGGTGACTTGCGGAGTATAAATGTAGATGTAGATGTAGATGTTAAGTCCCATAGTGCTCAGAGCCATTTGAACCGTTACAGACGTCCCTACCTATGAAACTACGAGTGTAGGGACTGATGCGGCAATATTGCAAATTTGGTATTTTTTCAACCAAAATTGTCCAAGAAAAAAATGTGTTTCTTTACTTATTAAACGTCTCCTGTATTTTCCCAGAGTGCTTCCGACAAATCTAACTATCCCATTCGTCTTCCCTAATACTGATTTTATGTGCTCGTCCTCTTTCGTACCGCTCCTCGTGTGCTCCTACGAGTCGGGGTCACGCAGAACTGCTGTGTACTTCCGCGCTCGCCCCAGTGACGTATCGCTGAGAGCCGGTGGGCGCGTGCGTCAGTGGCGGCGCGCGACCGCACGTATGAGACGGCCGCCCCTCGGCTGTAATATCGCCGCCCACCTCCTGCTCCCTGGCCGCCGGCCCCTGACCGCGTCTCTGATTGCGCTCCGTGCCCTGCGGTCGGCCCGCTTTGCGGCGGTCGCCATCTGTCAGTGGCCGTCCTTCGCAGCCAGACAGATGCAGATGCGCGCTGCGGCCTCTCGGTGCCACCCGCACGGCCCTCTCTACTTGGCCGGCGAGCTATTGACTCTCCATGTACGTAATCTCGGCAGAATGCACGATATGGATACACTCCAGACTTTTTGAAGAGAGAGCTGCAGTGAATCCGTACATCGGATGACTCGGTCAGACGAAATTACTCTGAGGGGTAGCTGTGCACATACACAGAAGGTGGAGTATCGCATACGCAAGGCATAAAAGGGCGGTGCATTGGCGGAGCTGTCGTTTGTACTCAGGTGATTCACGTGAAAAGGTATTCGACGTCTTTACGGACGCACGACGGGAATTCAGGGTTTGTATGCGGAGTGGTAGCTGGAGCTACACGTATGGGGAATCGTTAGGGAATTCAGTATTCCGAGATCCACAGAGTCAAGAGCATTGCCCAACGTAAACTCCCGAGCGACTGGAAAAAAGCGCAGGTGACGCCTGTACATAATAAGGGTAGAAGGACGGAACCTCAAAATTACAGACCAATATCCTTAACATCGGTTTGTTGCAGGATTCTGGAACATATTCCCAGCTCCAATATAATGAATTTCCTTGAGACAGAGAAGTTGCTGTGCGTGCATCAGCACGGCTTTAGAAAGCATCGCTCCTTCGAAACGCAACTCGCCCTTTTTTCACATGATATCTTGCGAACCATGGATGAAGGGTATCAGACGGGTGCCATATTCCTTGACTTCCCGAAAGCGTTTGACTCGGTGCCCCACTGTAGACTCCTAACTAAGGTACGAGCATATGGGACTGGTTCCCAAATATGTGAGTGGCTCGAAGACAAGTAATAGAACCCAGTACGTTGTCGTCGATGGGAGTGTTCATCGGAGGTGAGGGTATCATCTGGAGCGCCCTAGGGAAGTGTGGTAGGTCCGCAGTTGTTTTCGATCTACATAAATGATCTTTTGGATAGGGTGGAAGGCAATGTGCGGCTGTTTGCTGATGATGCTGTGGTGTACGGGAAGGTATCGTCGTTGAGTGACTGTAGGAGGATACAAGATGACTTGGACAGGCTTTGTGATTGGTGTAAGGAATGGCAGCTAACTCTAAATATAGATAAGTGTAAATTAATGCAGATGAATAGGAAAAAGAATCCCGTAATATTTGAATAAATTACTAGTGTAGAGCTTGACACGGTCACGTCGATTAAATATTTGGGCGTAACATTGCAGAGCGATAAGAAGTGGGACAAGCATGTAATGGCAGTTGTGGGGAAGACGGTAGAATTTTGGGAAGATGTGGTTCATCTGTAAATGAGACCGCTTATAAAACACTAATACGACCTATTCTCGAAAGCTGCTCGAGCGTTTAGGATCCCTATCAGGTCGGATTGAGGGGAGACTTAGAAGCAATTCAGAGACTGGCTGCTAGATTTGTTACTGGTAGGTTTGATGCTTCAGGAACTCGGGTGGGAGTCTCTAAAGAAAAGGAGGCGTTCTTTTCGTGAATCGCTACTGAGGAAATTTAGAGAACCAGCATTTGAGGCTGACTGCGGTACAGTTTTACTGCCGCCAACTTATATTTCGCGGAAAGACCACAAAGATAAGATAAGAGAGATTATGGCTCGTACAGAGGCATATAGGCACTCATTTTCCCCTCGTTCTCTTTGGGCGTGAAACAGGGAGAGAAGATGCTAGTTGTAGTACGAGGTACCCTCCGCCACGCACCGTATGGTGGATTACGAGTATGTATGTAGATGTAGATGTAGAATACCAGACTTCAGGCAGTACCTCTCACCACTGCCAATGGAGTGGCCGACGACCTTCACTTAACGACCGAGAGCAGCGGCGTTTGTGTAGAGTTGTCAGTGCTAACAGACAAGCAACCGCAGAAATCAATTTAGGCGGTATACGACGAATGTACCAGTTAGGAAAATGTGCCGAACTTGGGTGTTAATGGGCTACGACAGCAAATTACCAATGGGAGACCGTTTGGAAACAGCACATCATCACCTGCAGCGGCTCTCCCGGGCTCGTGACCACATCAGTTGGACCTTAGACGATTGGGAAACCGTGGCGTGGTCAGACGAGACCCGGTTTTAGTTGGTAAGACCTGATGGTGGGGTTCGAGTATTGCGCAGACCCCACGAAGCCATGGAGCCCGGTTGTCAACAAGACACTGTGCGAGCTGGTGGTGGTTCCGTAATAGTGTGGCCTGTGTTTACATGCCATGAACTGGGTCCTCTGGTCGAACGAAGCGATTGTTGATTGGGAATTGTTGCTACTTGGAGACCATTCCGGACATTCATGGATTTCGTGTTTCAAAACAACGATGGAATTAGTATGGATGTCATGTCAGGATATGCTGTTCGAGCTAATGATTTGGTCACCCAGATCGCCGGACACGAATCCCACCGTACATTTACTGGACAAAATCGAGATGTCAGTTCGTGCACAAAATCCTGCATCTGCAACACTTACGCAATTATGGACGGCTATAGAGGCAACATGGCTCTGTACTTTTGTGGGGGATTTCCAACGACTTATCGAGTCCGAGCCAAGACGAGTTTCTGCACTGCCCGGCAAATGGGAGCCTGACACCGACTAGGAGGTATCCTACGATTTTTTGCACCATTGTAATCTCCGAAGTATCTAGACTCGGCTGGATGAAATTATAATTAGTAGACGACAAGTTGTGGGAACTACTGTCATATTTTTAGTTAATATGTTGTTATGTGTTTAATTTATAGGTCATTTAGTTTGACAAAGGTTTGTTCTTGCTAAAAGGGTGCAAATAACTCATTGAAATTTGCTCCATGCTGGTTGCTACAAGTCAACTGTAACGTGCTGCAGTGTCCATTCAGTCCTGAAGGAATGAATGTTAGGAAAGAGATGTGGAAGTACAACGAAGCATTAACATTCCTGAGTACATGTGTGCAAGGTAGTCATAAAGTTTAAATTACAGTGCTGTCCAAAATTAGGGCCGAGCTAGATAAAGTAAAATAATATATTAACTATTCGGCGCAAATGAATAAAAGTGCGGAAGCTTGTTGCCAGAGGTGTCCAAGCCGTGGACAGAAAATTGGACGTCACATGGCGTGAAGTCAGCGTGACCACAGCGCCAAATTGGGCTGGTCCCGCTACACGAGGCACTGTGTGTGTGTGTGTGTGTGTGTGTGTGTGTGTGTGAATCAGTGAGCAGTTACGGTGCACTGTGGTGGTATTATTAATTACAACAAGGACCGGAGAAAACACCTCGTTGAGTTTACACGGGAAAGAGTGATCGGGAATCTGAAAGAAAGACGAAGTGTGACAAGTTTAGCCCAGTATCGTTTCACATGCCTGGGGAGCGTTTCGAACCACAGGCACTCCCGCGTGAAGGTGAGGATGTGGTCGACTACAGCAGCGGATGACCGCCACATTGTGCAACGGGCAAGAAGGGGCGCGCCTCAAACAGCGGGTTCAATTGCAACCACATTCAACAGGACTGCGAGGCATACCATCTCACAATGCACAGTGGCGACTATATGAGAGCAGTCTCTTTGCCCAGTACGTTGACGTCCTCACATCGGCGGCAACGTTTGCGATGATGTAAATAACCTAGGAATTGGAAAGGCAGGAAGTGGGGTTGCGGTCTCATATTCAATGGTTCTGTGCGTATCCTCATATGGCGACAGATGGAAATGCGTAATGCACCCAGCAAGATAGTCGAACAAAATCGTTTTGGTGGTCCAGATATTATGGTGTGGGGAGGCCCAATGTTGCATGGCCGCACTGACCTCCAAATATTTTAACCATGTCGGCCCCGATAGCTGAGTTGTCAGCGTAACGGATTGCCGTCCTATGGGCCCGGCTGGGTCGGGGATTTTCTCCACTCAGGGACTGGGTGTTGTGTTGGCCGGCCGCGGTGGTCTTGCAGTTCTAGGCGCTGCAGTCCGGAACCGCGGGACTGCTACGGTCGCAGGTTCGAATCCTGCCTCGGGCATGGATGTGTGTGATGTCCTTAGGATAGTTAGGTTTAAGTAGTTCTAAGTTCTAGGGGATTGATGACCTAAGATGTTAAGTCCCATAGTGCTCAGAGCCATTTGATTTTTTTTTTTTTTGTTGTCTTCATCATCATTTCATCCCCATCCGGCGCGCAGGTCGCCCAATGTGGCGTCGAATGTAATAAGACCTGCACCAAGGCGGCCGGACCTGCCCCGTAAGGGGCCTCCCGGCCAGTGACGCTCATTTCCATTTCCATTTGAACAATGTGCACTCACCGATCAACGTTACTGTAACACTGTAGTCCTTCCCCCGTGTATGTCTTCTGAGTGCTTCCGACCTTACTTACCTTTTTATGAATGACAGTGCACGCCTACACGGAACAGTGCATGTGGTGAAGCTCTTGGAACGAGAGGATGTTTGGCGAATGGACGAGCCTGTCCATGCCCCCAGACTTAAATCCCATCTGCGTTGCAGAGACGACTTTTAGGAGTCGACAAGCACCAACGACCATCCAGCAGTGGGAAACCGCGCTGGTGGAGGATGGAACGCACTCTCGCAAGAACTGTTTATCAGCATTGTGCCCAGGATGGGAGCACTTTGCAGAACATGCATTGCCGTTTGTGATCATCACACACGCTACAAAGGACAATCTTCCGTCTTTTGTAGTGTTCAGCGGACCGTAGTAATCGAAGTCACTTCAGTGTAATTATTGTCTTTGAATAAAAGTGTCGTTTCTCTTCATCTCATACGGTACTTCTGTCAGTTAGCGCCTGCACTATACTGTAGCAGTTCCTGCTATGCTTGCTGACTATTGCTGTAAATGTAAAGTTACTTTCATCCTCACGTTTTGCACACCAGTGTGTCACCGATAAAGTGAAGGTGGGCTGCGCCACTTCGTTTTGGATCCTCCAGTGGAGTGCTGCGGTGCTGAGGCGCGGATACGTATTTACAGTGTTCACCGCGACTGCAGGCGTGTATTCCCAAACAAACAATAATATACAATCACTCTCATAAATTAAGGATACATGGTGAAACAATGCTTGGTGGGCGGTTTGCGGGTTTAAATCACCTCGGGGTATGACGATGCGGTGCATTTGACCTGCGGTCGTCGCACGGTAGCGCTGGCAGCAGTCCACATACGCAGAGGTGTGTTGGTGCATGTCAGAGGAGGAGGAGGAGGAGATTAGTGTTTAACGACCCGTCGACATCGAGGTCATTAGAGACGGAGCGCAAGTTCGGGTGAGGGAAGGATGGGGAAGGAAATCGGCCGTGCCCTTTCAAAGGAACCATCCCGGCATTTGCCTGAAGCGATTTAGGGAAATCACGGAAAACCTAAATCAGGATGGCCGGAGACGGGATTGAACCGTCGTCCTCCCGAATGCGAGTCCAGTGTGCTAACCACTGCTCCACCTCGCTCGGTCGGTGCATGTCAGAGTACGGTGCAGCGAGTAAGTGTGCAGACGCCTTTAGACGTGCTAATGGTGACTGTGTGTTGAAAATAGCTCAAAGAACACATACTGATGACGTTAGGAGGGGTAGAATACTAGGGCGACTAGAGGCTGGTCAAACACAGCAGGTCGTCGCACAGGTCCTTCGTGTGCCACAAACTGTGATCTGAAGATTATAGCAACGACTCCAGCAGACAAGAAACGTATCCAGGCGCTACAGTACGGGACGTCCACAATGTACAACACCACAAGAAGACCGATATCTCACCATCAGTGCCCGCAGACGGCCACGGAGTACTGCAGGTGGCACTGCTCGGGACCTTACCGCAGCCACTGGAACCGTTGTCTCCAAACACACAGTCTAAAGACGACTGAACAGACATGGTTTATTCGCTCGGAGACCTGCAAGGTGCATTCCACTCACCCCTGGTCACAGGAGAACCCTTAAAGCCTGGTGTCAAGAACACAGTTCATGGTCATTGGAAAAGTGGTCCCAGGTTATGTTCACGAACGAGTCCAGGTATAGTCTGAGCAGTGATTCCCGCCGGGTTTTCATCTGGCATGAACCAGGAACCAGATACCAATCCGTTAATGTCCTTGATAGGGACCTTTATGGAGGTCGTGGTTTGATGGTGTGGGTGGGATTATGATGATTGGTGCAATTACACCCCTGCATGTCTTTGACAGTGGAACTGTAACACGTCAGGTGTATCGGGACGTCATTTTGCACCAGTATGTCCGCCTTTTCAGTGGTACAGTGGGTCCGACCTTCCTCCTGATAGATGATAACGCACGGCCCCACCGAGCTGCCATCGTGGGGGAGTACCTTGAAACAGAAGATATCAGGTGAATGGAGTGGCCTGTGTATTCTCCAGACCTAAACCCCATCGAGAACGTCTGGGATGCTCTCGGTCGACGTATCACTGAACGTCTTCAAATCCCTAGGACACTTCAGGAGCTCCGACAGGCACTGGTGCAAGAATGGGGGGCCATACCCCAGCAGCTGCTCGACCACCTGATCCAGAGTGTGTCAAGCCGTTGCCCGGCCTGTATACGTGTGCATGGTGATCATATCCCATATTGATGGCGGGGTACATGCGTGGTAAACAGTGGCTTTTTGTAGCACGTACGTTTCAGGACGGTTTTCTCAACTTACAGATTTGTGTCGTGTGTATTACATATGTGTCTATGCTATTTGCGCCAGTTTTGTGTAGTGCCACGTTGTGTGGCACCACATTCTGCAATTATCCTTAATTTATGAGCATGAGTGTAAATACGTAACTTCAATTTCAAAAGTTATAATGAAAGCTTTTGAAACGTCCCCTTAGAACAAATTATACCTGACTGTGCTTAAACTGACACACAATATTTTGTTAGCGCAACGCAATCTGACTTTCAAAATTCCCTACAAAAGAATGGCCCTGACTAACATTAAACTATACCTTTCACAAATCACTTACCTCACAAAAATCTTCGCTGCTCAAGCTACTGCAATACAACGAGCGCCACTACTGCCAGCTAAATAAAAGATTCAAACTATGGAAGGCACTAACTACTGATAGGGATAGTTAGCAAATGAAAGATATTAATAGAGAACGAACAATGTATTTACCTTGATATCATCATATATAAATATAGCAGTTCATGATAAGTTTCAAAACTCCGCCATCTCTCTCCCCACATCCACCACTGCTGGCGGCTCACCTCCAACTGCGCAACGCTATGCGCTGTTCACATCCAGCTGCCGCTGCCCAACACTACAATGGCGAGTATTACAACAATGCAAAGCAGCCACAGACTGCACACAGCACAGCCAGTGATTTTCATACAGAGGTGGCGTTACCAATAAAAAAACCTAAAGAGCCTACTTACATAGCCCCCATGCTCCCCACAAAAAATTTTACAAATTTTTTTGGGCACTGGCCAATACATATTTGTTAAAAATTTTTTCACAATTACAATAACAAAGAAATCAAAGGCACACACTTATTGATACAATGTTGGTCAAAAGCTAAAATTTTCTCACAGTCCATAAAGACAGTCCTGATTCATCACAGTAAAATTACAGTGTTTTTCTTTTTTTTCAAAGTCTGAACAGTAAAAGAGAATGCACACAGAAGTAGTGGATTTCCATGCAGTCTTGAAGAAGTAGTGTCCTTCCATCAGAAAGACAGTGCTGACTCTTGACATGCTGACAGGTAATGGGCCACAACATAGCATACCCACAGCAGAATCATTCGAAGTTGTGAAGAATATTGGTAGGTAGGTCATCACAGAGCAGACCCACTGGAGTCCTGGTAGAGATTGTGGTATTGGTGGGCCACCAGAGGTGCAGACCCACGGTAGTCCTTGTAGAGATGATGGTATTGGTGGGTCATCAAAGATGCAGACCCACTGTAGTCCTTGTAGAGATAATGGTAATGGTGGTTGATGTAGACCCACTGTAGTCCTTGTAGAGATAGCCAACAGCCGTCTGTTGTGACTGTGCAGGTGCACAATCACCACTGAAGAGTCTTGCGGATAATATAGCAAGTCCATAACCACCACTTGTGCACTCACAAAGTTTTTGGAATTGTCCTTAGAACCAGCAATGCTGTTATCCAGTCCCTTGCTGAATTATTAACACACGTGCAAACACTATCAGTCCCTACTTCTCACATATTGTCCATATACTATGACCAACGGAAATGTGTGCAGTGAAATGAATGCATACAAGTTACTTAGTTTGATAAACTGGTGTCAATTACAATTTTATAACATGAGAATACAATAACAAAGGTACAAAATACATCATTAAAAACATAATAATACAGATAACATTTGTAGTAATAAGGGCTTTACAAAAGAATCGAAATAACATATACATCAGTGTTACAGGAATTATGACATTAGTAAATACATAAAAGATCAGAATAACTTTTGAAACATCAATTTCACACATGAGCATTAAAACAAAACAGAATAAATAATGTGTAAGCATATTTATAAGGTAAATCACATATTATTGATGCCAATTATATTTGAGGATAACAGTATTCCTCATCATAGTGAATGTAGCTTAGTACTAGAAAAATTCTACAATTCTTATCAGATAAACACATAAAGACAGGAAAAACACAAATACACAAGAGTACACAAACATATAGAGGGATGACACCAAAGGAAAGGACAGGGTTTGTTTTACTGCAGTATTTTGCATCGAGATCTCCCTTTGTTCATCATTATTCCCAAAAGTACTATCGATACCTGCTTTCTGTACTTTTTTCGTTTAACTTCTCAATGCATTTCTTCCATTTCATCGCAACTCATTCTCTTATATAGTCTACCCCCTCTTAAGCTAACTTAAATCTACTGAGCTCAGATGCTAAACTAAGGGACGAGGCAATGCAGCAGCACAAAACAAGTAACACAAACAGCAATGACCAAAAAAATTGGAAAATTGCAAAGCAAGCTACAGTAAATCTAAATTACCAAGCAATGCAACATTACAACTAATATGAGCCAATGTGCAGCAACAAAAAAATAAATCTGGCTTAGCAGAGTAACACAAATTAAAGTTCAGTAGCACTATGCCTGGCAAACAGCAGCTTATATCTAAACATGACATAGCTCAAGCAGAAAAAATATTACAGTAAAAACAACAATGCAGATAAGGGAAATGTATATTCACATCTTAATGTCTATGTAATTAAAGTGGTGCACCACAACAACTTATTGTAAAAGAAATATTACCATGTACTTGAAAAGAATATTACGTATGCAGTTACTGTTACTAGTCCCTTCTTATTGTTCTTTCCTTTCCAAGTGCTCCTTTTTTTAAAGAATGTGGATTACAAAATTATCATTTAATAGACCTGTTGACAGAAAGTGTTCACATTAGCAAATGTATCTAAGTTTATTTTATAAAACTAATGCTGTAACACAGCTGGAAAACAGATGTCAAATGAAATAAGCAATTACGCAAACCAAAGCATAAAAACATCATTCAATAGTCATGTGGCATTTCGTAAGTCAGTAGCTCTCAACTCTCATAGAAAGACACTTGTCATAATCAGGTGTGCAGATGTACGAATATTTCCCATCAATTCATAAGCATTGCAGTAATTAGCACAAAGTACAAGTAATCATATGTTTTCAGGTAATGAGCGTGTAATATTTGCGATGCTTTCTACAAAGGAATGTCAATAGCAAGGTTAATGGAAGTAATGAGGGTGTCGCATTTGCAATATTTTCTCTAAAGGAATGTCAATGGCGAGGATAAAGGCCTGCCTTTTTTTGATTTTTTACCAGTGCCGCTGAAAGGCTAATGGCTTTTTTTTTTTTTTTCGGGCGGCTGTCGCCCAGGTGGGTGCTCGCGACGCATTACGTGCAGGTGGTCACTTAACTTTCTTACGGAAATATTTACGACAGCAGTTTCCGCTACTGTGACAGTCTCATATACAAAATTTCACGGGTCGAGAATTTGCGTTGCAAATGTGTAGAAACAAAACCCTATAAATATAAGTGTCCAAAAAAAATATTCGTCAGCATTGTGATACAGTCACGCATTTACGCACATTTCATAACTCTTAAAGTACGTTTCTTGGTTTCCAACATACTTCTTATTCCTCATATACGGTAGCATCATCTTATTGATCATAAACATACCTCAGCAGCATAATACACATCGTCATCGTAATAATAACATCATAACACCTCAGTCAAATCTCAAAAACGTCGTAGCTTTCTGCAATAATTTCAAAACCTAAAAAAATTCTCTGCTCATTTCAATAGTGTCATCTACCTCAAACGTACTTTAAAATCATGCTCCCTTACCAAATATATCATTCAAAGATCCCATAGTATCACAATGGTTCCGAAAAAATATGAACAGATCACACAGTACAGACAAAATACAATTTCGTAAGTGTGAAGTAATCCAACTCTGTAATTGCGTAAACATATGTCACTGGTGTAATAAAAAAAGTTTATCTCTGTGTAATTTGTGTGTTAGAGAAATATGGTACCGATGTGTAAAGTTGTATAAGCAAATACCATATTAGCTAGGGTTCCTTGTGGTTGCCACACACATGGTACACAAAGTAAGTGTGTACCCCCCTGAGGATTAATGTAATTATACCCTCAGGTGTTACAGATTACAGCAATGGAATGAAATGTATCATGGAAAACTTTCTTTGTAATTCAAAAATCTTTAAAAATAAATGTTTTAAGTACAAAATTAATCACTCAAATACGTGTCCTGTAGCGCTAAATGTGCGTCTTGTTGCAACATAATCTGTGTGGAAGTGTCGTAGTTATCGTCCTCCGAAAGCTAAGTTCTGCAGAAGTCAATGTACTTACCTCATGATAAACAAAAGTGAAATGCTTTGCGTATAGATATCTTAGTTATTACGCTTATTGCCGTGATGAAGAAATTACTGTGCTGTAACATATTGTTGTACTACGGAAAAGGCAGTCTCATTGTAGCTATACCACAAAAGTTACTACTAAAACCTGTTTTACTTTCCAGAAGAATTCAGAAAAACTGTGCAGATATAAAACAGATACACCGCAAAAGCAACATTGTAAATTGTCTCACATTAGTAGTGTCGTAATATAACCGTGTAGCTGTCAAAGAAACCAAATACTAAGTCATCTTTAATCTCACAGAAAGTACTTTAAATCCCAAATGTATTTTCAAGTAGACCAAAATGTTGCATTAAAATCTCATTAGCAGTACTGGTAAATGTTCTAAGTATGTGAGCCTTATAGTCGTTACGTAATCGTGCAACAAACAAGCAAGAATGTACACACACAATAACACTGTGACGTCTGTTCACTCTAACAATGCATTCGTCATTTCTGTTTCAATAAGTTCTCTTGGTTCTTGACTGGATATTTAACTTCAAACATTGTTGCATGTTAACAGATTCTTAAGTCTAACACAGCATACTAGTAATGTAAAGGGAAATGTTACATGGCAAAGACAAAGTTAAAAAGCAGATTATCTTTCAATAAACGGTTTTACATTTGAAATGTGGTGTAAACCTTTACTCTTCCTAGTACTCAGTGTTTGAACTTGAATGCAATTGTCATGCGGTATACGTCGGTAAAGAATACTGGAATTTTTCTCAAGGTTAGCGTCTATGTTATTTTTCTCTGAGCCAGCCAGCGCGCGTGGGTGCCTGCGGCGCGAGTCATTGTCTGTCTCTTTGTTGGCGCGCGTTGTTATTGGGATTAGGAGACCTAACTTCTACAAATTCACCGTGACGAGAGGGCCCTGCTCTGTTTGAATCCCGCCAGTTCTGATGCAATTCAGGTCTGTCGTTCCGATCATATCGTCTGTCGTCATGTTGGTAGATTCCATAGTTTCTTCCTTGTCCGTCAAGTGGTAGAGACTTTCTCCCTGAATCGTAACTGTGCGCCGAACTATTGCGTCTGAAGTTATTCTGTCTCCCCTGGTAATAATTGTTTTGGTTCTCATATTGTCTGTTTCTGTGGTTATCTCTGTCATATTCATTACTACGGAAATGCGATCTTTCTCTGTAACTATTATTACTCTGCCAGTGGTTGTCATATGGGTGGTGTCTGTTTTGGTCACGATTTGCGTTGTAAGAATAGCCTTTTCGTGTCCAGTTATTGTTTCTGTCATCACGGAATTGTTACGTATGTGACCTGTAGTGATTGTTTTCCTGTTTCCGCATCCGGCGACTGTCTGTGTCAATTTCTAATTCTTGTAGGAGTCCCTGAAAGGCTTCAATGTCGTCTTTGCAACGTCCTGCCAAAATAATATGTCGTAAATGTTCAGGCAATTTGATTAAGCAAATGCGGATGAGTTCTGAGGGGCTGTATGGGTTTGTCAGGTACTGATTCTTGTGCAACATGTCTTCAAAATATTTGACAAGACTGGAAAATTCAGATTGTTCAAAGTGTTTCATCATCATGATGCTATGTTTTACTCGGTCTTGTGTAGCTTGTGACCAATATGCTGAGAGGAAGGCATGGTAAAACTCTCCTTCACTGTGGCCATCGTGAATTGCCGATAGCATTCTTACAGCTGGTTCATTCTCTAAATAGCCACACATAGATTCTAATCTGTGTTCCAACGATCAGTTGGGAGGAAAACATTGAGAGAATTGATGGAGCCATGCTTGTGGATGAATGTCATTGCCAGAATTCTTAAATGTTTTGAATTTACGTGTAGTAATGAACAGCTTATAGTCAAAATCATCATGTCGCCGAGTCGCATATCGGTCATTGTTAGGTCGTGTCGGCCGTTCCATCTCAAAATTCGGTGCACATTGCCAATTTCTTTCATAACTTCCGAAATGCCCTGTGTTATTATTTTGCGGCTTTTCCGTGTTTCTAAGTCCCTCTTCCCGTGTTGGAGCGCGAGTGTCCTCTGAAATACGTAATTCTTGTATTACCTGTGTCAGCTGATCTTGTACTTCCCGGATTTCTCTTTGGTGTTGTGTATTAATTTGATTCTGATTTTGTTTGAATTTCCTAATTTGTTCGTACTCTTCTGCGTCATTAAAGACTTGCGTCAATCAGATTATCATCTACCTTCGTAGATAAATTAGTGAACTGATCCAAAAGTTCGGCTACTTTATCCGATAGTGTACTTATTTCCTCAGTGTGTTTTTCTGAACCAAGTTTCAGAGTATCTACTGTGTCCTTAAAGTTTTCCTGAGTTTTTGCAAGTTGCGTAACCGAATCGGTAGATGCAACTGAGTCAAATTTAGCTTGCAAGGTCTCATGATTTTCATGAACAATAATTTGCAGTTCTTTTATGGCTGCTTCGTGATTCTGTAATGCATTTTCATGCCGCGAAAAAATAGGTTGAAAATGCTCACAAATTTGAGTTTTTACGTCATTACAGACTTTTTGACATTTCGATTCAATGTGATGTAACTCAGTAGTTAAATCTTCACGCGTTTGTTCAAGAGTTTGTTCCAATGAGTCTAACTTTTGAAGCTGTTGCTGTGTTTGTCTCTGATTTTGTTCCATTGTGTCTAACTTTTTGAGATTTTGTTCCACTGTGTCTAACTGTTGCTGTGTTTGTCTCTGGTGTTGTTCCATTGTGTCTAACTTTTTGAGATTTTGTTCCACTGTGTCTAACTGTTGCTGTGTTTGTCTCTGGTGTTGTTCCATTGTGTCTAACTTTTCAAGCTTTTGTCCCAATTGTTGCATTAATTGTAATAACAATGCACTGGTGTCTGAAACATGTTCCTCAGTGCTTTTCGGCAGTGAAGTTGCACCGGCAACATTCACATTTTGACAAGCGGAAAATGTGTCTTGACTCATTTGAGAAAACGGTGAGAACCCAAAACCTGAGTCTGCAGTATTTGCAATATTGTGTTCTGTCATTCCCGATTCCTGAGGCGAGCTGTTGCCGACCAATCGATCGATAACCCTTCCCTGTTCACTACCTGTTTCACTGTCTACACCATTGTTTGCCGCCCGCTCCATTTCCCTATGCGCAATTACCAAATTACTACTTTGAACATTAGTTAATTCATTACTCTGCGGCGCTAACACACTGCCTTCGTCTTCACTGTCATTTCTCAGTTTACTTTGGAGCCTAGTATTACGTTTTTCACACGCCATTATTGTCACAGTATTTCACACGACAACACAGAAAAACACAATTTGAAGATCAAAAATAAGAGAACACTTTAACATAGCACTGAAAATAATATCTAGTTAATTGCAAGCGTAGCTGCGAAATACTTGGTGCAAATCTATATGCATGCCACAACTGTTTTACTGTACAACAATGAAAGGCTACAACTACAAAGGAGATTCTCTCTACGATTACGCGCTACCAATAAACAATAGCTACACCAATTACACAAACTACAAGAAAAAAATCAGAAGATCCCAGTGAGGTATCCTAGGCTAAGGGCCGACATATGAAACGTCCCCTTTTTAACAATTATACATTACTGTGCTTAAACTGACACACAATATTTTGTTAGCGCAACGCAATCTGACTTTCAAAATTCCCTACAAAAGAATGGCCCTGACTAACATTAAACTATACCTTTCACAAATCACTTACCTCACAAAAATCTTCGCTGCTCAAGCTACTGCAATACAACGAGCGCCACTACTGCCAGCTAAATAAAAGATTCAAACTATGGAAGGCACTAACTACTGATAGGGATAGTTAGCAAATGAAAGATATTAATAGAGAACGAACAATGTATTTACCTTGATATCATCATATATAAATATAGCAGTTCATGACAAGTTTCAAAACTCCGCCATCTCTCTCCCCACATCCACCACTGCTGGCGGCTCACCTCCAACTGCGCAACGCTACGCGCTGTTCACATCCAGCTGCCGCTGCCCAACACTACAATGGCGAGTATTACAACAATGCAAAGCAGCCACAGACTGCACACAGCACAGCCAGTGATTTTCATACAGAGGTGGCGTTACCAATAAAAAAACCTAAACAGCCTACTTACACTTTATAACTACTGCTCGTAACACATAATTGTAAATGTCCATAAAACACAAGAAAACATAGTTACTATCAAATGGCTGACTGACAAAAATAAATATTGATCTGATACTCAGTGAGCAATAATTTCCCAGATTACTTTGTCTGTATCTTATATGGCACTACGTGCTCTGACCTACGACCCGACAAGACTTACAAAAAGGAGACCCAGTCGCATACAGACTGTCAGTAGTGACGAGAGCTGTGTGGAGAGCAACACAGCAACAACTTTGCGCTTCTCTTGCTTCCTCAGAAAGGTTGTGATGAATCTTGAACCATCATGATACACGCGAGTCCCTCAGCTGTCGGGTGCCAATGACTGACACTGGGAAGGCTACCATCTCAGGGCAGCAGCCGCTAATGAGGCTCCAAGACTCGAACAGAGATACACTCTGTGTGCTAAGCGTTCTTCCTCAAGCCTCCAAGCAAACAGAACTCTGCCACAAACTGTTCTACTTTGTTCTTATATTTCCATGGTACATTCTCATTACTTCGTCTATGGCACGCTGCCAGCCCAGTGGGATGTGCCAGTAGACACTCTTGGCTTGCAGTAAGTCAATTGCTGCCACTTTATTCATCAACCTAACGAAGTTACCTTGAGACTTGCTGCAATCGGAAATTTCTATGTTTACCTGCTGCGTGCCTAGCACCTTGGAAAAGCTCCTTCGAGGAATGCCAGATTGCCATCGAGTCGCTATTATGTAATCGTCACTCTAGTGTACTTCTCGCACACTGTCGCAGTCCATTTCTAAAGACTGGCGTTTCCTGTGACCAAGTAGATGACCTAGGCTTTAGAGCGGTAAGCCGAACCGTCTACAGTCAAACAGGTAACTGGTTGTTTTCAGGAAGACTTCTCCGTGTCATAGCGGTATGACTTCCCCTCCACACAAGTTGTCGGTGTGGGCTGAATTGTACACAGTTATTACACCAACATGTGGAAGCACCCAAGTGTTCAAACCCTTCATTCCTTTGTTTGTCTTCTCACATGTATTCGTTTAGCAGAATCACAGAATATACTAAGATTAAATGTAATTAGAATGCACACGTGGTATGTACAACGTTATGGAGTCGCAAAAAACCAGTATCAACCCACTCGAGAGTTTCGTCTTTGTGAATGAACATGGCAAGCATTTAGAAAGCCAAAAGTAGGCAGTACCACGGTACCTACTGACACAGTTCAAGGATTTCCCATTGGCTGCTGTTCGAAAAGTAGACTGCAGCAGCGGTAGCTCAGTCTTGTCCCGAAACGCTGTCACAGGGTCCCGAAACGTTATCAACAACTTAGGCTAACAGATCAGATAAGAGCAAATCGAGGCTTAGTGGTTTAGACTATGTGGACTGAAAAGTCGCCAGAGATGACATATGGAGCGGAATACGAGTAGATATGATGACTTGGATCCCAAAACGGATAATAGACAGGGAGAAGAAGCAAGGAGCTAGCAGACAAGAAGACCCTACTTTCCCAATCGTGCCACTATATATTCCACTATTATGTTTTATAACATTGTTTGTTTTTATTAGACCAGACTGCGTATGATCTGCATTCTAGAGACACTATAGTCAGTTAGAGATTTCAAAAGTAATGTATACAGACTTCAGTTGAATGTTATTGTTCATTTACTTCTGTTGAAGGAAAGAAACACCGTCTGGGATATTCCATGATTGTATCAAAATATTGACGTTAAACGGAATTAAGCTTACAGCTATATCAAAAGAACAACCCACTCCATATACAGGTAATATATATATATATATATATATATATATATATATATATTACACTGTTTAAGTTTACAATGATGTGTGTCCAGGTGTAAAATTATAAAGTTAGAGACAGTAACATCATCATCAGTAGTAATATTTACAACTTCAGTACTCTCACTAACTGCATTGTTAAAATGTTACCGAGAACTGCAAAAGATTCCTTACTGGAAAACAGGAACTTAAAGCTGTTAATTTCCCTATAAGCAACTTTGACAATTTGATGTTCAGAACAGATTTCATTATTGGCACAGGCTCAATACTTGTTAGGACAACGTACTTTTCCTACATTCTGAGACCAAGGTTGCTCTGGGCGACGGGTATTGAACCTGAGAGCCCTATTAGATTCATGGTTGTTTGCACATTTTATTCATTTTTTGATATTGATTCTTGTTTCTCGTCCCCCTCGTGTTCCAGTTAGGTTAGAGTTACACTGTCATTAATGGGTTTCACTTTCCTTTATTCTCAAAATAACTAAAATTTGAATGGTGATATATCCAAGTTGTAATTGTGGTCATCACTTTTCTTTTTTTTAAAAAAAAGTACATGAGTATATAATTTAATAAATCTTTTTTGTTCGTATTACTTTAATAGTGGCAAATAACAGGGGTTTATCTAAAATAATGCGCCTTAAATGAAGTGAAAAATTTAGGGTTCATGTGATACTACTGGCATCTAGTTTAATTTTCATTCGCTTGATGTTATTGTTGTATTATTACTATTTATTTGATACTTCGAATGTAGCCACTACTACACTGATAATTTTTGTCATTTCTTTTATTGTTTATTGTTAACATGATTAGAATAACAGTACTGATAGCAGACGTAACATATAAGTAGAATGAGTAAAATAAATAACGTTTCTACCTTCGGGGCCTTATGGAACGGCTCTTTACAGCGCTCTTACACTTATAGGAAAAATGTGAAGATATTGAACAAGAAATGATAATCTAAAGGACTGACTCACCGCACGGAAAAGTTAAAACAATTCACAAGTCAGTGAAATTAAAAGTAAGGGTGGCAACATTAAGAATGAAATGGGAATTCCACTTTCGTACGCAGAGGAAAGGGTGTGTAGGTAGAAAGAATGCAATGAAGACTTTTATGTGGAGGAGAACTTGCCTAATAACTTGATGGAAGAAGAAAGTGGTGTCAGTAAGGAGATCCGGTATTAGAAAAAGTAATGTGGAATGGTGCCATATGTTGGAAATTCTGAAAAAATAGAAGTAAGCCACTGGGAAAGACAGATAATATACAATATATACAAGAACCAAAAGGGAGCAATAAAACTCGAAGACGAAGAACGAAGTGCTCAGAGTAAAAAGTGTGTAAGACAGAGATGCAGTCTTTCGCCCCTACTGTTTGATCTCTGCATTGAAGAAGCAATGAGGGAAATAAACAGAAGCTTCAAGAAAGGATTAAAATTCTGGCTGAAATGATATCAATGATAAGATCCGCTGATGATAACACTATCCTTGTTGAAAGTGAAGAGGAACTACACCATCTGTAAAATGGAATGAAGTTTAATGGGTAAAGAATATGGACTTACCACAATGAGAAGGTTACCATCGAAATTGATGGTCGTGAAGCAGACTTTGGAAGCAAAATAATCCTTGACGGATGAAGCAAGGAGGACATAAAAATCAGCCTATCACACACAAAGAGGGCAATTCTGGACAAGAGATGTCTACTGGTGTAGAACAAAGGCCTAAATTTGAGGAAGAAATTTTTACGGATGTATGTCTGGAGCACATCATTGTACGCAGTGAATCACAGACAGTGGGAAAACTGGAAGAGAATAGAACCAAAGCATGTGGATCTCATGTTACAGAAGAATCTCGAAAATTATGTGGACTGATAAGATAAGGAATGAAGAGGTTCTCAATAGGACTAACATAGAAATGAATGTATGAAAAACATTAACAAGAACAAGGGACAGATTGATAGGCCACCTGTTAAGGCATCAGAGATTAACCTCCATTGCACTAGAGGGAACTGCAGTGTGAAAATTGTAGGAAAAGACAGAGGTTGGAATACATCCAACAAATAACAGAGGATTTAGAGTGCGTGTATTATTCTGAAATGAGGAGACTGGTGCAGAAGAGGAATTCATGGTGGGCCCCATTAAACCAATCAGAAGACTAATGACACAAGCAAAAAATAAAGTTTTTGTTGGTCAGTATACATGCATCAATTCCCTAAAGCAGTATGATGCACACCTAAAAAGTAAAAATAAAACATAGACAAATCTCCTTTGCAGATCTGAAGATATCCAAGTGATATTAAATACAAAATATTTGTGATTTCTTAGCAAATTCATTGGTGAGTGGCATAATAGGGCTGTCATTATGAAGTCATAGGTTCGAATCTACAAGTAATGTATTTCCTAATTTTTCTTTAAGTTTATATTTTGTAATAAATGGAAATGTTACTCAACAAATAATGAGTCATAATTTTCAATAAATTTAACAATTTTTCATTTTTAATACTTATTTATAGGAAAATACAATTATTCACAATAAATTAAAATTTTATACAATAGTGCAAAACATCAAACTGAAAATCGAATATTTAGTTATTTCTAATGTTTGAAAGTTATTATCGATGAATATCATTATTTTTACTTCACAAAAGTAATTTTCATCAACTTTTCAAATTTTAGTTTATTTTAATGTGACCAGTAATTAAATATAAAAGATGTTACTTTTATTAAAAGTCACAATTTAGTATTTGTTAATTAACATTTCTGTTTAATAATTAATATGTAATTAAGTATACTACTAGTGTGATTTCAACTAACAATCTAATAATTATACTATTTTTATGCTACACGCAAGGCTACTGATAAAATCATAAATGCACAATGAATGTTTTACTCTTGAGATCACTTGTGAATCTAATAATCTTCATGTATGATTTTTTTTTTAGGAAAGGATGTCTGGCCATGGGTCTTCAGATCATAAGTATGAAGAAAATTGACAAGGCCAATTTTTAAGGACCCCTTGCAAGTGATAAATAATCCACCCATAAGCATTTTCATTGAATACCTACAGGTTTTTCTCTATACAGGATACAGTAGTAATTATTTGTAGGTGGAAACTGAACGCTGTGCACTGTAGAAGAGAGATAACAAAATGAACAACAACATATGATGGCAGGGGATACATTTTCATTAATTTTTTTTTAATATGATGACCAAAATTTCTTCTGTTTTTAATTCTCATCTAGAATTTACTTATTCATGACAGTAAAACAAAAGAAAAAGCTAGTTATGGTGATACTACATCACGAAAACTTCTCTGTGTGGTGAGAATAAACAAGAAACTGATTTTTATTCAAGGTAGACTCATCCAATCATATTTATTGTTCAAGGAAACATTGGCACCATTAGTCAGCTTTTGCTTAAGAAAAGTCACCTCAAGAAAACTGAAAAAAAAATTCATCACTTTCCTGATTACCAGGTCTCTCAATTAGAAAATTTCTGTGGTATGACTGATATAAATTTTTGTTACCTTGCTGTATATAAAACATAAAAGAAGATAAGTCACGTAAATTACAAATGCGTGCGAGTCCAGTCGTACAAATATTCGTCTAGAGGCGCTCGTCAACGCCAGTTGCACATAGGATCCCCTCGCAAGCCTTCTTGAGTGACCAATCGCTCATCAACCTTTTTTGATTATATTCACTTTCATGACAACGTAATCAGTTTATTTATGCAACAAACTGTGTTATTAAATTAATCTTCAGTAGTATTTCATCGATTACTTTCTTTCACTAGTAGCTTCTCAAATATCCGAAATTATCGTTCATCATCTTTTGCTCAGAATGACGGATTTTATTGCATATCAGTTCCTACAGCTACACGTATTCCGCTAACCAATAAGCGGCCTAGGGTGCTCCGTATTCTATTCTAGTCAGATATGCATCTAGAACCGAAGTGCTGTCGGCACTCCTCCAGGCGGTAATCTAAACATTTTACAAAAAATTTTAAAAAAAGTATTTTGACCAACCATTTAGTCTGAAGTAAAAAAGATGTCCAAGTTCTTCGTACTTTCACTTATTACTCTTCATTAGAGATCATGCAGAAATTTTGGGATTTTTCCAGATTGTTAGGTTGACATATCTGCCACTAATATTGTAAATCAAAAGTACAAATTTCAGCAGAGTTCTAAAATGCACAAAAAAGTAAATTAAAGTTTACAGTGAAGCGTAAACAATAAGTTAAGAATTTTTCTTCAATTGACACCATGTGTTATCTTCATTTTCTGCTTCCCCTGACATACCGGGTGATCAAAAAGTCAATATGAATTTGAAAACCGAATAAATCACGGAATAATGTAGATAGAGAGGTACAAATTGACACACGTGCTTGGAATAACATGGAGTTTTATTAGAACCAAAAAAATACAAACGTTCAAAAAATGTCTGACAGATGGTGCTTTATGTGCTCAGAATAGCAATAATTAGCATAACAAAGTAAGACAAAGCAAAGTTGATGTTCTTTACAGGAAATACTCAATATGTCCACCATCATTCCTCAACAATAGCTGTAGTTGAGGAATAATGTTTTGAACAGCACTGTAAAGCATGTCCGGAGTTATGGTGAGGCATTGGCGTCGGATGTTGTCCTTCAGCATCCCTAGAGATGTCGGTCGATCACGATACACTTGCCAAAGCCAATACTCGCACCGACTGAGGTCTGGGGACATGGGAGACCAAGCATGACGAAAGTGGCGGCTGAGCACACGATCATCACCAAACGACGCGCACAAGAGATCTTTCACGCGTCTAGCAATACCTTTTTTTTTGTTCTAATGAAACCCCATGTCATTCCAAGCACGTGTGTCAATTTTTACCTCCCTACCTACATTATTCCGTGGTTTATTAAGTTTTCAAATTTATACTGACTTTTTGATCATCCGGTACTTTCCCACGTCGGCACCAGCTAAGCTAACTACAAGTGCCAAAGCACTTTCCATTCTGAGGAGTTCTGAACGGCGAACATTTGTTGTTCACAGCCTGACTCGATGCTCGTTCGACACCTTGGCGACCCCTCGCTCGGTCCTCACTGAACCCTTCCCGAAGCCCCCCCCCCTCCCACCCCCTTGTCTGGTGCCCACCAGAGCCTCAGCGGTGTTCCCATTACGAATGCAGGTGGTGAAAGAATACGTGTCTCACACAACCGCTCGAAAGCTCAGGGTGGTTAAGCCACTTCCCATCTCTAACGCGTAAACGTAATGTCTAAACGGCAGAGAGGCACAACAGGGCTTTTATGAGAGACGTTTCCGCGGAATATCCGCTTCAACCTGAGACAGCAGCAGTCACAAGTGGGGCTTATAAAATCTTTTACGTCCCGGGACCTGGCGGTGAGGAGTGTAAGTGGAGAGGGCAGGGTGGGGAGGCTGGGATTGCACGCCAACACTGGCCACGCCGCTACGTGGGACCCACAAATTGCGTTCTGCGGCACCAGCGCCCAGCGGCGGGCATTCTGGTCGTGGGGCGGCATTCTCGGAGCCTGGCCGCGCGTGCTATTGCCTGCCGCCAAGCAGCCATTACGGCGAACCACTGCGTGGCCGAGCCCGAAATACGCCGCCCTCACACACAGTAGCACGTGCTCACTTCACCTGGCAGTGCATACCGTAACATTTGCACGTCAAACTTCTATCAACAACCTTCAGTCAGATGAGGTTCGCAGCGGTGATGAATTGTTTAAATTGAGTTTGGATTCCATTAGGAAGTTTGTGCAGCATGACCACAAAATAAGTATCGCAAACAAGGGAAATTCCAGCATTGGTCGTACAAATTTGAAACTGTTTTATTACACTACTGGCCATTAAAATTGTTACACCACGAAGATGACGTGCTACAGACGCGAAATTTAACCGACAGGAAGCAGATGCACTGATATGCAAATGATTAGCTTTTCAGTGCATTCACCCCGCCCGTGTGGCCGAGCGGTTCTAGGCACTTCAGTCTGGAACCGCGCGACCGCTACGGTCGCAGGTTCCGATCCTGCCTCGGGCATGGATATATATGATGTCCTTAGGTTAGTTAGGTTTAAGTAGTTTTAAGTTATAGGGGACTGATGACCTCAGATGTTAAGTCCCATAGTGCTCAGAGCCATTTGAACCAAGTGCATTCACACAACGTTGGCGCCGGTGGCGACACCTACAACGTGCTGACATGAGGATAGTCTCCAACCGATTTCTCATACACAAACAGCAGTTGACCGGCGTTGCCTGGTGGAACGATGTTGTGATCCCTCGCGTAAGGAGGAGAAATGCATACCATCAAGTTTCCGACTTTGATAAAGGTCGGACTGTAGCCTATCGCGATTGCGGTTTATCGTATCGCGACATTGCTGCTCGTGTTGGTCGAGATCCAATGACTGTTAGCAGAATATGGAATCGGTGGGTTCAGGAGGGTAATACGGAGCGCCGTGCTGGATCCCAACGGTCTCGTATCACTAGCAGTCGAGATGGCAGGCATCTTATCCGCATGGCTGTAACAGATCGTGCAGCCACGTCTCGATCCCTGAGTCAACAGATGGGGACGTTTGCAAGACAACAACCATCTGCACGCACAGTTCCACGACGTTTGCAGAAGCATGGACTATCAGCTCGGAGACCATGGCTGCGGTTACCCTTGACGCTGCATCACAAATGACTCTGAGCACTATGGGACTCAACTGCTGAAGTCATCAGTCCCCTAGAACTTAGAACTAGTTAAACCTAACTAACCTAAGAACATCACAAACATCCATGCCCGAGGCAGGATTCGAACCTGCGACCGTAGCGGTCTTGCGGTTCCAGACTGCAGCGCCTTTAACCGCACGGCCACTTCGGCCGGCACGCTGCATCACAGACAGTAGCGTCTGCGATGGTGTACTCAACGACGAACCTGGATGCACGAATGGCAAAATGTCATTTTTTTCGGATGAATCCAGGTTCTGTTTACAGCATCATGACGGTCGCATCAGTGTTTGGCGACATCGTGGTGAACGCACATTGGAAGCGTGTATTCGTCATCGCCATACTGGCGTATCACCCGGCGTGATGATATGGTATTCCATTGGTTACACGTCTCGGTCACCTCTTGTTCGCATTGACGTCACTTTGAACAGTGGACGTTACATTTCAGATGTGTTACGACCCGTGGCTCTACCCTTCATTCGATCCCTGCGAAACCCTACATTTCAGCAGGATAATGCCCGACCGCATGTAGCAGGTCCTGTACGGGCCTTTCTGGATACAGAAAATGTTCAACTGCTTCCCTGGCCAGCACATTCTTCAGATCTCTCACCAATTGAAATCGTCTGTCAATGGTGCCCGACCAGCTGGTTCGTCACAATACGCCATTCACTACTCTTGATGAACTGTGGTATCGTGTTGAAACTGCATGGGCAGCTGTACCTGTTCACGCCATCCAAGCTCTGTTTGACTCAATGCCCAGGCGTATCAAGGCCGTTATTACGGCCAGAGATGGTTGTTCTGGGTACTGATTTCTCAGGATCTATGCACTCAAATTGCGTGAAACTGTAATCACATGCCAGTTCCAGTATAACATATTTGTCCAATGAATGCCCGTTTATCATCTGCATTTCTTCTTGGTGTAACAATTTTAATGGCCACTAGTGTATTATTATTTCATATCGATTTCGATCGCAAAGTGATTATCTTCAGTACAAGACTAAGTCCAGCGGACCTACACAGTCATGCACAAAATATAATTTCAAAGACAGGTGCTTATTGTGAAGAACATGGCAACTAGCAGGTAAGATTAAAGTAATAATTTAAAAAAGGATCCCGATTTGTACAACCAATGCTGGAGTTTCCCTTGTCTGCAATAATCGTTTAAATTATTTAGTGCGGACTCCAACTGTCATTTTTCTTGTATTGGTTGCACGATTGTACAGTTTTCCTTTTGGAGAATTATCAGTTATTTTACAATAGTATGTCTATTATGCTTTGTAGGTTTCTTCTTTTCCTTTACTATTATTTCATCCCTCCTTGCCCCATGAAGGCGCGGGGGAACGGGAGATTGGGAGAGGGGGGGGGGGGGGGGGTTGAGCGAGCAGTGGTGCAATCAGCCTACTCTTCAGCCAGTAGATATTATTCAATAACACATAAAAGGAGACATGTGTACCATGAATTTAAAATTTTTAAAAACGTGACGTTAATGAGGGTCTGTGAGAAATAATGCTGTCTTCACGAATACTTTAACAATAGTGATAAAATATAGACGTACAGCACAGTTAAAACCACATGAACAACACAGAAGAGACACCAATAAAAACGGAGCACCGTACACTTTCATTAAAATTGGAAAAGACCTGCGATGGTATATTGTTGATGAAACCAAGAGGTGGATATGGAGAGAAATAGGAAAGTAGTGATGATGAGGCCTGGTGACTGTTAAGAGGTGGTGATGAAATAGAGGTGGTTGTGGGGACAGAGAGAGAGGAGTAGCTGGTATTGGGATCTAGAAATTTGAAAGAAAAAGGTAATGAGATGCGACAGAGAAGGGGACAGGGACGAGGTGTGATATGGTTAAAACACGAGGAGAGAGTACAGGTCTCTGCTCCTGCGTGTATTTAAATAGCGTCCACCGTTACTGTGCCTAAGAGCGCAGGTGCCACTAACTGCATCAAAATTGGAAACGTTATCCCCGTTCGTATAGAAGGACATTTCAGTTTTTAAAACTACATGCAGGGGTTGTACAAAAATACGGAGACACCGTGCAAGTAGGCTATTTAGGTTTTTATGTTGGTAACGTCACGTAGCGCTCTGTATGAAAGTCACTGGCTGTGCTGTGTGCAGTTTGTGGCTGGTTGGCATTGTTGGAATATTCGCTATTGTAGTGTTGGGCAGTTGGATGACTGCACACAGAACAGCCAGTGATTTTCTGACAGAGCGTTACGTGACGTTACCAACATAAATTCTAAACAGCCTACTTACAACCGCCATAAATGCATGTTTGAAAGTAAGTACAGATTCTAGACGAGCCGGCGGGTTGAGGTGTTGTACTTGACCACGAACTGCACCTGTGCAATGTCCTCAAAAAGTCGCAAGTCGGTCGTGGTCGGAACAGTGTCCTGTCTAGTTGTGAGTGGATTATGTCGGAACTAAGTGAATTCGAACATGGGTAAGTTCTTGGAGGTCGTTTGGTGCATGCTGCCATTACCAAGAGAGACATAGTGATTGATGTTTCAAGAGACACCGTGCACAGATTTATATCGCATGTATGGGTAGCGAGAAACATCATCCGCTAAGTCACAACGTGGCCGAAAACGTGTGGTGAGTGATCGTGACAGACGATCACTGAAAAAGATTGTAACGAAAAGCAAGAGGACGACAGATGCAAAAGTTACTCCTTAACTGAGTGTCACGAACCCAGTCAGCGCCAAAACAGTGCGAAGGTAGCTTCATAAGTGGGGCATTTCAGGGTGAGATGGAATTCCAAAACCATAAGTCGGAGCTAAGTGAATTCGAACGTGGCTCAGTGATACAAATGTCCTTGACAGGGAAACGTGATATTGAAGCCATAAAACCTGTCCTATGGAGCAGTGGAAGAATATTTCGTCGTATGAGTCTTGTTCGACATTGTTTCCAACTTCTGGCTGAATTCGCGTTTCAAGAGTGAAAGATGATGGTTCGGGCAGCGATATCTTGATATTCTGCAAGGCCTCTTTACTGCCAAGGATTATGTGACCATTCTGGCTGATCAGGTCCATCCCATGGTACAGTGTTTGTTCCCCAACAGTGTAGCTGAGTTCCAAGACGACAGGGCTCTCTTGGCGCAGCCCGCAACTTCCAGGAGTTGGTTTGTAAGTATGACGATGAACTTTCCCGTCTCCCCTGCTCACCACAGTCAGCAGATCAAAGTAGATCTCTGTGATCTACTTTGGAGAGTAGGGTGCATCGTCGCTATCCAACTCCACAAGCGTTACCTGGACTTGCCAGTAATTTGCAGGAATAATGCCATAAGATTTCCTCGAAAACCATGGAGGACCTGTATTTATCCACTTCGAGACGTCTGCAATCTGTTTTGAATGACACTTTATTAGTCTTGGTGACGTGTTGTGCTTTTGGTGTTCCCCTGTCTTTGTACATCCTCTGTACGCTGTAGATGGAGACTTGACGTGGAAGCTTTGGTCTAATTCTTCTGCTGATGAATTTCAAATGTTCCCTGTGCTGATTGTTGATATGGAGTAGGCGGGTTCGCAAATACACGAAACCACTTAGCTATACGTCCCACCAAACAGGATTGGTTGCTGGTGGTTGGAATAACTTCGATTAGCATGGCAATATCACTTAAACGCTGGTGTGATCAATACAGAGCTGCACATTGAGGCATGTCTACACAATTCTACCACTCAAAGGGAAGTGACAACGAGACCGTATTCATGAACGATGCACACTCGATCTCTTAAGCCAAACGATTTACAATGATTCGAGGAGCGAATTTGCATAACTACTGTATCACAGTCTTTTGTAGTGCAGTCTTTAAAATTCAAGAGCGGAAAATTTCATCATCAGTTTACAATTCTGTCATAATGACGGTCGCTTATGTATTTTGAAATTTACATGCTATGGGCTGTAGAGACTCTTACGTGATATGGGTTCGCATAATTAGTATTGTACCTGCTTCCACTATTTCACGGGTTAATCTATGGTATAAACATGCAACATGTAATTAATTGCAGTGCAGCATGTAACAGCACTGGAAACATAAGATCTATGAACGCTTCATTAGTACGCGAGATATTCGGAAAGTAAGTTCCGATAGGTCGCGAAATGGATACCACTGTGAAATTCCGATGAAACTTTGCCCAGATTTGGTGGGCAGTGTCTCTAATACGACTGTCGATCGCGTCATGTCACTCTTCTCAGTTCTGAGTGCACAGTGAGTGCGTGAAAATGCCTAGGAACTAGTGCCTCCCGCCGCGTGTGAGGGCGTTGTGAGAGATTTCTCCCAATGTCATGCATCCCACATAACACAACTGTTATGCGTTTCCGCCTTCACGACATTTATCAGCCGCACTCTGCAGCGGCAGTGTTTGATCACCCACAATAAAGCCCGAAGCTGGCTGCCCCTGAGTTTCATCTCTGCTCACAAAAACCGCTGGCTTTGAAGACAACATTTTAGAACAGTCGGTGAGTGTAGACCAGTGTGGAGAATTGGCGGAAAGCACAGTCGGCAGCCTTCTACGACCAGATTACTGCAAAGGTGGCACAACGCTAGGTCAAATGTCTAACTCGGAGCGGCGACTATCAAGAGCAATAGCTGGAAGTTGTAGATACCTGTTGCAAATAAAACATTTTTTATTTTCACAGTGGTTTCCATTTCGCGGCCGATCGCAACTTACTTTCCGAATAGCCCTCGTATGCTAAATGAGCGGCAACATTTATTACTGATTACACGAGCGAGAGAGAGACTGCTGCAATAAATCAATAATACGATTTGTAATCATGTAATAAAAATGTGCTTATAGGTACGAACTTAGAATTAAATTTCACCACGGTTGTAAGTGTAAGGCAAACAATAGAAGTCGAAAAATTATCCTTGTGTTGTGAAGCAATGTGTGTAATATTAACTTGATTTCTTAGTAGAGGCACGGAAACATAAACCAATAGTGCAGAAGCAACTTCCCAAGATAGAGTCATAGGTCCTTTGCTGTTCCTTATCAATATAAACGACTTGGGAGACACTCCGACCAGCCAATTTTGGATGTTTTCAGATGACGCTGTCGTTTATCGACTATTAAAGTCATCAGAAGATCAAAAGAAATTGCAAAACCATTTAGAAAAGATACCTGTATGGCGTGAAAATTGGCACTTGACCCTAAATAACGAAAAGTGTGAGGTCATCCAAATGAGCGCTAAAAGGAATCCGTTAAACTTCGGTTACACGATAAATCAGTCAAATGTAAAGGCCGTAAATGCAACTAAATACCTAGGAATTACAATTACGAACAACTTAAATTGGAAGGATCATAAAGTGGTTACAGCATTGGTGATTTCAGCCATGAAAAGAAATATTAAAAAAGGTTGGAAGATTTTTCTGTTTAGCAAAAGAGACAAAAAGCAGATTTCAAAGTGCTTGACGGCTCAACACAAAAGTTTTATCTCAAGTACAGATAGTGTTGAGGATCAGTGGACAAAGTTCAGAACCATCGTACAATATGCATTAGATGAGTATGTGCCAAGCAATATCGTAAGAGATGGAAAAGAGCTACCGTGGTACAACAACCGAGTTAGAAAACTGCTACGGTAGCCAAGATAACTTCACAGCAAACATAAACATAGCCAAGGCCTTGCAGACAAACAAAAATTACACGAAGCGAAATGTAGTGTGAGGAGGGCTATGCGAGAGGCGTTCAACGAGTCCGAAAGTAAAGTTCTATGTACTGACTTGGCAGAAAACCCTAAGAAATTTTGGTCTTATGTCAAAGCGATAGGTGGATCAAAACAAAAAGTCCAGACACTCTCTGATCAAAATGGTACTGAAACAGAGGATGACTAAAGGCCGAAATACCACTAGTCTTTTTCCAAAGCTGTTTCATAGAGGAAGATTGCACTGTAGTCCCTTCTCTAGATTTTCGCACAGGTGACAAAATGGTAGAATCGCTCAAAAGAGGAAAGGCCGCTGGACCTGATGGGATACCAGTTTGATTTTACACAGACTACGAGAAGTAACTTGCCCCCCTTCTTGCAGCGGTGTACCGTAGGTCTCTAGAAGAGCGTAGCATTCCAAAAGATTGGAAAAGGGCACAGCTCATCCCCGTTTTCAAGAAGGGACTTCGAACAGATGTGCTGAACTATAGACCTATATCTCTAACGTCGATGTTGCAGAATTTTGGAACACGCATTATGTTCGAGTATAACGACTTTTCTGGAGACTAGAAATCTACTTGGTAGCAATCAGCATGGGCTTCCAAAAAGACGATCGTGTGAAACCCAGCTCGCGCTATTCGTTCACGAGATTCAGAGGGCCACAGACACAGGTTCCCAGGTAGGTACCGTGTTTCTTGACTTCCGCAGGGCGTTTGATACAGTTCTCCACAGTTGTTTAATGAACAAAGAGCATATGGACTATCAGACAAATTGTGTAATTGGATTGAAGAGTTCGTCGATAACAGAACGCAACATGTCATTCTCAATGGAGAGAAGTCTTCCGAAGTAAGAGTGATTTCAGGTGTGCCGCAGGGGAGTGTCGTAGGACCGTTGCTATTCACAATATGTATAAATGACCTTGTGAATAACGTCGGAAGTTCACTGGGGCTTTTTGCGGATGATGCTGTAGTATATCGAGAGGTTGTAACAATGGAAAATTGTACTGAAATGCAGGAGGAGCTGCAACGATTTCACGCATGGTGCAGGGAATGGCAATTGAATCTCAATGTAGACAAGTGTAATGTGCTGTGAAGACATGGAAAGAAAATTCCTTTATCATTTAGCTACAATATACCAGCAACTGGAAGCAGTAATTCCATAAATTATCTGAGAGTAGGCATGAGAAATGATTTAAAACGGAATGACCATATAAAATTAATCGTCGGTAAAGCAGATGCCAGGCTGAGATTCATTGGAAGAATCCTAAGGAAATGGAGTCCGAAAACAAAGGAAGTAGGTTACAGAACACTTGTTCGCCCACTGCTTGAACACTGCCCACCGGTGTGGGATCTGTACCAGATAGGATTGATAGAAGAGATAGAAAAGATCCAACAGAGAGCAACGCGCTTCGTTACAGGATCATTTAGTAATCGCGAAAGCGTTACGGAGATGATAGATAAACTCCAGTGGAAGACTCTGCAAGAGAGACTCTCTGTAGCTCGGTACGGCCTTTTGTTGAAGTTTCGAGAACATACCTTTAGCGAGGAGTCAAGCAGTATATTGCCCCCTCCAACATATATCTCGCAAAGAGACTATGAGGATAAACTCAGAGAGATTAGAGCCCACACAGAGGCATACCGACAATCTTTCTTTCCAGGAACAACACGTAAATGGAATAGTAGGGAGAACTGGTAGAAGTACTCAAGGTACCCTCCGCCACACACCGTCAGGTGGCTTGCGTAGTATCGATGTAGATTTAGATTTAGCACACAAAGAAAATGTTGTGGGGAAGACTAATCATAGACTGCGTTTTTTTTGTCAGGACACTTAGAAAATGTAACAGATCTACTAAGGAGACTGCCTACACTACGCTTATCCGTCCTCTTTTAGAATAATGCTGCGAAATGTGGAATTCTTACCAGATAGGATTATCGGAGTACATCGAAAAAGTTCAAAAAAGGGCAGCACGTTTTGTATTACCGCGAAATAGTGGAGAGAGTCTCTCTGAAATAATGCAGGATTTGGGGTGGACATAATTAAAACAAAGGCGTTTTTCGTTGCGGAGAAATCTTCTCAAGGAATTCCAATCACCAACTTTCTCCTCCGAATGCGAAAAAATTTTTGTTGACAACGACGTACGTAGGGAGAAAGGATCACCATGATAAAAGAAGGGAAATCAGAGCTCGTACGCAAAGATATAGTTGTTCGCTATTCGATATTGGAATAATTAAGAATTGTGAAGGTGGTTCGATGAACCCTCTGCCAGACACTTAAATGTGATTTGTAGAGTATCCATGTAGATGTAAATGTAACAGGATTGTGACGCCAATTCTAATCTCACGCTTGTATTCACGTAAGAGAAATGTAAAACTCATGACATGTATAGCTTCTCGCATACCAATAAACACAAATCAGTGTCAGTGGATTAGCCAGGTACGCTGGCTATATCGCAATGGCTCGAGGCACCGTTTTTTTTTTTTTGGTCATCAGTCTGCTGACTGGTTTGATGCGGCCCGCCACGCATTCCTTTCCTGTGCTAACCTCTTCATCTCAGCGTAGCACTTGCAACCTACGTCCTCACTTATTTGCTTGACGTATTCCAATCTCTGTCTTCCTCTACAGTTTTTGCCCTCTACAGCTCCCTCTAGTACCATGGAAGTCATTCCCTCATATCTTAGCAGATGTCCTATCATCCTGTCCCTTCTCCTTATAAGTGTTTTCCACATATTCCTTTTCTCTCCGATTGTGCGTAGAACCTCCTCATTCCTTACCTTATCAGTCCACCTAATTTTCAACATTCGTCTATAGCACCACATTTCAAATGCTTCGATTCTCTTCTGTTCAGGTTTTCCCACAGTCCATGTTTCACTACCACTCCAGACGTACATCCTCAGAAATTTCTTCCTCAAATTAAGGCCGGTATTTGATATTAGTAGACTTCTCTTGGCCAGAAATGCCTTTTTTGCCATAGCGAGTCTGCTTTTGATGTCCTCCTTGCTCCGTCCGTCATTGGTTATTTTACTGCCTTGGTAGCAGAATTCCTTAACTTCATTGACTTCGTGGCCATCAGTCCTTATGTTAAGTTTCTCGCTGTTCTCATTTTTACTACTTCTCATTACCTTCGTCTTTCTCCGATTTACTCTCAAACCATACTGTGTACTCATTAGACTGTTCATTCCGTTCAGCAGATCATTTAATTCTTCTTCACTTTCACTCAGGATAGCAATGTCATCAGCGAATCGTATCATTGATATCCTTTCACCTTGTATTTTAATTCCACTCCTGAACCTTCCTTTTATTTCCATCATTGCTTCCTCGATGTACAGATTGAAGAGTAGGGGCGAAAGGCTACAGCCTTGTCTTACACCCTTCTTAATATGAGCACTTCGTTCTTGATCGTCCACTCTTATTATTCCCTCTTGGTTGTTGTACATATTGTATATGACCCGTCTCTCCCTATAGCTTACCCCTACTTTTTTCAGAACCTCGAACAGCTTGCACCATTTTATATTGTCGAACGCTTTTTCCAGGTCGACAAATCCTATGAAAGTGTCTTGATTTTTCTGTAGCCTTGCTTCCACTATTAGCCGTAACGTCAGAATTGCCTCTCTCGTCCCTTTACTTTTCCTAAAGCCAAACTGATCGTCACCTAGCGCATTCTCAATTTTCTTTTCCATTCTTCTGTATATTATTCTTGTAAGCAGCTTCGATGCATGAGCTGTTAAGCTGGTTGTGCGATAATTCTCGCACTTGTCAGCTCTTGCCGTCTTTGGAATTGTGTGGATGATGCTTTTCCGAAAGTCAGATGGTATGTCGCCAGACTCATATAATCTACACACCAACGTGAATAGTCGTTTTGTAGCCACTTCCCCCAATGATTTTAGAAATTCTGATGGAATGTTATCTATCCCTTCTGCCTTATTTGACAATAAGTCCTCCAAAGCTCTTTTAAGTTCCGATTCTAACACTGGATCCCCTATCTCTTCTAAATCGACTCCTGTTTCTTCTTCTATCACATCAGACAAATCTTCACCCTCATAGAGGCTTTCAATGTATTCTTTCCACCTGTCTGCTCTCTCCTCTGCATTTAACAGTGGAATTCCCGTTGCACTCTTAATGTTACCACCGTTGCTTTTAATGTCACCAAAGGTTGTTTTGACTTTCCTGTATGCTGAGTCTGTCCTTCCGACAATCTTATCTTTTTCGATGTCTTCACATTTTTCCTGCAGCCATTTCGTCTTAGCTTCCCTGCACTTTCTATTTATTTCATTCCTCAGCGACTTGTATTTCTGTATCCTCGATTTTCCCGGAACATGTTTGTACTTCCTCCTTTCATCAATCAACTGAAGTATTTCTTCTGTTACCCATGGTTTCTTCGCAGCTACCTTCTTTGTACCTATGTTTTCCTTCCCAACTTCTGTGATGACCCTTTTTAGAAACGTCCATTCCTCTTCAACTGCACTGCCTACTGCGCTATTCCTTATTGCTGTATCTATAGCGTTAGGGAAATTTCAAACGTATCTCGTCATTCCTTAGTACTTCCGTATCCCACTTCTTTGCGTATTGATACTTCCTGACTAATGTCTTGAACTTCAGCCTACTCTTCATCACTACTATATAGTGATCTGAGTCTATATCTGCTCCTGGGTACGCCTTACAATCCAGTATCTGATTTCGGAATCTCTGTCTGACCATGATGTAATCTAACTGAAATCTTCCCGTATCTCCCGGCATTTTCCAAGTACACCTCCTCCTCTCGTGATTCTTGAACAGGGTATTCGCCATTACTAGCTGAAACTACACTCCTGGAAATGGAAAAAAGAACACATTGACACCGGTGTGTCAGACCCACCGTACTTGCTCCGGACACTGCGAGAGGGCTGTACAAGCAATGATTACACGCACGGCACAGCGGACACACCAGGAACCGCGGTGTTGGCCGTCGAATGGCGCTAGCTGCGCAGCATTGGTGCACCGCCGCCGTCAGTGTCAGCCAGTTTGCCGTGGCATACGGAGCTCCATCGCAGTCTTTAACACTGGTAGCATGCCGCGACAGCGTGGACGTGAACCGTATGTGCAGTTGACGGACTTTGAGCGAGGGCGTATAGTGGGCATGCGGGAGGCCGGGTGGACGTACCGCCGAATTGCTCAACACGTGGGACGTGAGGTCTCCACAGTACATCGATGTTGTCGCCAGTGGTCGGCGGAAGGTGCACGTGCCCGTCGACCTGGGACCGGACCGCAGCGACGCACGGATGCACGCCAAGACCGTAGGATCCTACGCAGTGCCGTAGGGGACCGCACCGCCACTTCCCAGCAAATTAGGGACACTGTTGCTCCTGGGGTATCGGCGAGGGCCATTCGCAACCGTCTCCATGAAGCTGGGCTACGGTCCCGCACACCGTTAGGCCGTCTTCCGCTCACGCCCCAACATCGTGCAGCCCGCCTCCAGTGGTGTCGCGACAGGCGTGAATGGAGGGACGAATGGAGACGTGTCGTCTTCAGCGATGAGAGTCGCTTCTGCCTAGGTGCCAATGATGGTCGTATGCGTGTTTGGCGCCGTGCAGGTGAGCGCCACAATCAGGACTGCATACGACCGAGGCACACAGGGCCAACACCCGGCACCATGGTGTGGGGAGCGATCTCCTACACTGGCCGTACACCGCTGGTGATCGTCGGGGGGACAATGAATAGTGCACGGTACATCCAAACCGTCATCGAACCCATCGTTCTAGCATTCCTAGACCGGCAAGGGAACTTGCTGTTCCAACAGGACAATGCACGTCCGCATGTATCCCGTGCCACCCAACGTGTTCTAGAAGGTGTAAGTCAACTACCCTGGCCAGCAAGATCTCCGGATCTGTCCCCCATTGAGCATGTTGGGGACTGGATGAAGCGTCGTCTCACGCGGTCTGCACGTCCAGCACGAACGCTGGTCCAACTGAGGCGCCAGGTGGAAATGGCATGGCAATCCGTTCCACAGGACTACATCCAGCATCTCTACGATCGTCTCCATGGGAGAATAGCAGCCTGAATTGCTGCGAAAGGTGGATATACACTGTACTAGTGCCGACATTGTATATGCTCTGTTGCCTGTGTCTATGTGCCTGTGGTTCTGTCAGTGTGATCATGTGATGTATCTGACCCCAGGAATGTGTCAATAAAGTTTCCCCTTCCTGGGACAATGAATTCACGGTGTTCTTATTTCAATTTCCAGGAGTGTAGTTACAGAACTCAATTAGTCTTTCCCCTGAAACTTCCTGGCAGATTAAAACTGTATGCCCGACCGAGACTCGAACTCGGGAAAAGCAAAGGTCCCGAGTTCGAGTCTCGGTCGGCCACACAGTTTTAATCTGCGAGGAAGTTTCATATCAGCGCACACTCCACTGCAGAGTGAAAATCTCATTCTAGTCTTTCTCTTCTTTCATTCCTTCTCCCAAGCCCATATTCTCCTGTAACCTTTTCTTCTACTCCTTCCCCTACAACTGCATTCCAGTCGCCCATGACTATTAGATTTTCGTCCCCCTTTACATACTGCATTACCTTTTCAATATCCTCATACACTTTCTCTATCTGTTCATCTTCAGCTTGCGACGTCGGCATGTATACCTGAACTATATCGTTATCGGTATTGGTCTGCTGTCGATTCTGATTAGAACAACCCGGTCACTGAACTGTTCACAGTAACACACCCTCTGCCCTACCTTCCTATTCATAACGAATCCTACACCTGTTATACCATTTTCTGCTGCTGTTGATATTACCCGATACTCATCTGACCAGAAATCCTTGTCTTCCTTCCACTTCACTTCACTGACCCCTACTATATCTAGTTAGAGCCTTTGCATTTCCCTTTTCAGATTTCCTAGTTTCCCTACCACATTTAAGCTTCTGACATGCCACGCCCCGACTCGTAGAACGTTATCCTTTCGTTGATTATTCAATCTTTTTCTCATGGTAACCTCCCCCTTGGCAGTCCCCTCCCTGAGATCCGAATGGGGGACTATTCCGGAATCTTTTGCCAATGGAGAGATCATCATGATACTTCCTCAATTACAGGCCACATGTCCTGTGGATACACGTTACGTGTCTTTAATGCAGTGGTTTCCATTGCCTTCTGCATCCTCATGTCGTTGATCATTGCTGATTCTTCCGCCTTTGGGGGCAATTTCCCACCCCTAGGACAAGAGAGTGCCCTGAACCTCTATCCGCTCCTCCGCCCTCTTTGACAAGGCCGTTGGCAAAATGAGGCTGACTTCTTATGCCGGAAGTCTTCGGCCGCCAATGCTGATTATTTATCAAAATTTAGGCAGTGGCTGGGTTCGAACCCGGGACCGAAGACGTTTTGATTATGAATCAAAGACGCTACCCCGTCTTTTTTTTTTTTTTTTTTGTTTCTTTTTAAATCTCATTTTGTTCGTTTTCGTTCGTTGTATCTGCTCGGAGCGGACGTCGAAGGATACCCGTTTCAGTTCGTTGTTGATCCACTAACTCAGCTAGCCCTCTGACCGAACACGCTGAGCTACCGTGCCGGCTGAACTTTTCACCCGAGGGAAGACTTGAACCAAGCACCTTTCGTTCCGCAGCTGCTCACGCTAACCACGGGACCACGGCGCTCCTGTCCTAGACCACGGGGTCTAGGCACTGTACAGGTGATAAACGTAACGTAAGGTTACGAGCGTATTACATGCACTTTAGGAACTACCGAGATCAGGCGATATGTACATGATTCAGGAGTGAGCAGTTATAATAAGCTGGGAGAACATATCTAAACGAAACACTGTAATATATATGCAGGTGTTACAACACAGTGTACAAACTGTAGGGCGAAGGAAACTGTACCAAGCTGTACTTGCTATCACGAATTATGCACAACCTTATGCGCATATTATTCCAATAATCACATATGACATTCCATACCTAACATATAAGATAACAGTTGATAACCGTGACCAATTTTATTGTTAATTACATACAATTGAGTGAATAAGTTGTGAGTAATGAAAAGTTTTCAGACTAGGCTCGAGCTAGGCTTTCGCGAGCATTTGCGTTAAGAATTTGGCTATTTCAATGTGTCTCCGAATCTGACACAATTTTTAACTGAAGGTTCCTCCCTTAATTTTCTAACAAATATTGGTGGTTCTTCATTTCATAACACACGCATCAACAAAAGTTTCGCGTCTCCCTGATAGGTCGTGCAAGTATGTTACTATTTTGACTGCTCTCGTAGTGCTCTGGAGGTCACCCAAGACGTTTCTGTCAACATACACACAGTTAGCATGAGCTCTATCTACGGTTAGAAGGCATAGTAGAATGGGATGAAGCATTTCATTTGAAAGTGAAACAGCAGTAGGGACACATTAGAGACACTAGTTTGCTTTTGTTCTACAATATTACTTTTATTGTTAACCGGTTTTCGGCTTACAAGGCCATCTTCAGACATTTACTGAGTGTTATCACCAAAAAAGTTATAATGTTTGCAAACAACATTGGAAGAGAAGTAACACGTCCTGGCTGAAGTAGAAACATATAGTAAGTAACTTCTTTGACTGTGTGGTGGTAACGCAATGAAAAAGTAAAAACTGAACAGTATATAAACAACAATAGAGCAAACACAAAATTTTACGTTAAACGTTTTCCTGTTTGCTCTAGTGTCATTTATGTACTGTTCAATTTTTACTTTTTCATTGCGTTACCACCACACTGTCAAAGTTATTGTATGTTTCTACTTCAGTCTGGACGTGTTACTTCTCATCCAATGTTGTTTGCAAATATAGTAACTTCTTTGGTGATAATACTCAGTAAATGTCTGAAGATGGCCTTGTAAGCCGAAAACCGGTTAACAATAGAAGTAATATTGTAGAACAAAAGCAAACTGCTGCTTTTCATTTATTATAATGTTGTTCTACCAAGAACCGACGGAAGATTCTGTTAACATTAGAGACATCTGTGGAATAGTAGATTGAACATCCAACATGCTACGAGGAATAGTCGTGGACGATGATTGGGTCCACATCATCACGTTAAGCGCAGAGTGCTTGCCAGTCATGGAGGTAGCTCGAAGTGTGCAACAGAGTCAAACTGATGAGGTGCAGACAGGGAATCGGTTCAAATGGTTCAAATGGCTCTGAGCACTATGGGACTTAACATCCGAGGTCATCAGTCCCCTAGAACTTAGAACTACTTAAACCTAACTAACCTAAGGACATCAAACACATCCATGCTGAGGCAGGATTCGAACCTGCGACCGTAGCGGACGCGCGGTTCCAGACTGAAGCGCCTAGAACCGCTCGGCCACACAGGCTGGCCAGGAATAGGTTCCATTTGATGTGTAGTGTTAAGGAATTACACCACACAGGCCGTTCAAGTTCGACAGGTGCACTGGATGATCGATACCTACGACTTTTGAGTCAAAGAAACCGTAGGCTGAGTGCTCCAGAACTGAATTCGGCGTTCGAAGATGCTGTCTGAACTCAGACGTTCTATCGCTCTGATCTATAGAAGTGTGGATTGCCAAAGACCGGACGCACCACACAGGAATTACTCAAGTGGAGGAATAGTGAGGTGGCCCTCTCTCCCTTCGTTTGGGTTAATGGTTGCATAACATTCTACAAGCAAAAGCTTAGGTACATATAGAGTCATTCTGAATGTCTTTATTAGATGACTTTCTTTTCTGTTTTATACCAATTTCGCAACTGAATTTAAACTAATTTTCCACTGAGATTTGAGATTTTAAACATAGCTGGGAACTGATGAGAATGTAACATTAACATACTTCCCTTATCTGTCTGATCCAGCTAGTTCCCATAGCGGCGTGAGTGGTGTGAAAAGTGTTGTTAATGGTTGACGTTTTGGCTATGCTGTAGGACCGGTGTATTGAGCAGGTTGTAGTGTCGGCTGCTGCGTGACTCAGCACCGACACAAACAAGAGAAGAGAGAAGTTGCGATGGTCGGTAACAGAATCCAAAATGAGCTTAACATATCACATGCTGAATAATATAACACTTCTTTATTCCTATGCCTCCTACATACAAGTACTTTACTTTCTATTACCAGGGCTATTCAGAAAGTAAGGTCCGATCGGTCGCGAAATGGAAACCACTGTGAAAATCAAAAATGTTTTATTTTCAGCAGTTGGCTAACCTCCCAGATACTTCTCTACATAGTCGCCGCTCAGACTTAGACATTTGTCGTAGCACTGTACCAACTTTCCAGTACCCTCGCCATAGAAGGCAGTCGCCTCTGCTTTCTGCCAATTGGTTCAAATGGCTCTGAGCACTATGGGACTTAACATCTGAGGCCATCAGTCCCCTAAACGTAGAACTACTTAAACCTAACTAACCTAAGGACATCAGACACATCCATGCCCGAGGCAGGATTCGAGCCTGCGACCGCAGCAGCCGCGTGGTCACAGACTGAAGCGCCTAGAACCGCTCGGCCACCGCGGCCGGCTTTCTGCCAATTCTCTACGCTATTCTACAGCTCGTTGACTCTACCAAAATGTTATCTTCATGGCCTGCGGTTCATGTGAGCAGAGATGAAACTCAGGGGGAGCCAATTACGGTCTGTATTGCGGGTGACCAAACATTTCCCATCGAAAACGCTGCAGGAGCGTCTTCAATGCCCCTGCAGAGTACGGCCGAGAATTGTCATGAAGAAGGAAACGCATAACAGTTGTGTTACGGGGGCTGCATGACATTAGGCGGAATCTCTCATTAGGCCCCCATACTTGGCGGGAGACACTACTTTCTATGCGTCTTTACGTGCTCACTGTGCGCTCAGAGCTGAAAAGAGCGATTTACGCGAGGGACGAGTATACTAGAGACACTGCCCAACACATATGTGCAAAGCTTCATCAGCTTTTCACTACGGTTTCCATTTTGCGACCAGTTGGACCTTAATTTGCGAATGGTCCTCGTACTACTCGCAGAATGGAGGCTGAGTATTGTCTTCCTAGAACTCAGTACTGATATTCTCGAAGTCTGCCACCGTACCGGGCTCGATGGGCGATAGGCGACTGGTGAAATCACCACTGATAGTGGGCGCTAGATTCTGTCTTCCTGGAGGTGTGGTGCTCCCTGTTCTTTCCATTGGCGCATGGGTCAGCACCTTCTTGATGACGTTTCACAGAGCTGCGCTGGCCATGTACAGTCGATCCTTTAGGACTGCGCGCAGGTAGTATTGGAATGTATTCCAGATGGTACGCATGGAACATGTTGACAGCCACTAGATCGCATTGCTACATCTGCGAGCGCTAGTATCACCTCTGCAGCACTAGGCTCGCTGCACCACAGGAAAACGCCCATCTTGGCGGCCAATTAGTGCTCGACGCCTCACTATAAAAAAAAAAAAAACACACACACCCATGCCCGAGGGAGGACACGAACCTCCGCCGGGACCAGCCGTACAGCCCAAGACTGTAGCGTCCTAGACCGCTTGGCTAATCCCGCGCGGCGCCTCACTATTAAACTAGACCCATTGTAGCTCAGTTTTCAGTTGTGTATTCGCTGCGATCTCGTAACAGTTCTCATTATATGCCGTTGGTTTGGTCTCAATTTCCGCTATGCCTAAGGTTTTCGCTGTTGGATTACTCGTTTGAAGTTTGCCGTGCTGTCTCCGTTAACCGTTTTGTTATTGTCCTTCTGTTCACACTCGGTTAAGCACTGTTCCTCGTGGCTAGTCGGCCAGTCTCTGCTGGTTCTTTGAGGCCTCCGCGATCACTGTCAGATTCCGGTAACGATAGTTTGTAACAATACAAATATTACAAAAATCATTCAAAACTAATTTGCTTGCTTTTTTATTTATTTTTTTAGAAAAAATAACCGTTAGACAGATTGATATACTGTCACCATCTGGGTATAACACCATTGTGTTTCAGATGTTATCGGGTGAAAACACACCGTTGATCAATTTCACACACACAAGACTAAAAAGCATAAAGTAATTATTTGAATATAAATACATTTTTAATGTAGTACGTTTTTAAATCAGATTAAAAAGTATAAAACTTCTCCTAGACCCATACAGATTTCTAACCCTATACAGATAGTTCTGAAAATTTGTAATTGTGAGTTTTTAATAGCTATAAAAATTCTTGTTTTATAACGAAAAACTTGGGGTGACCTCCTATTACCTATTGCATGCCACCTACTTTTTCGTCATAAATCTAACAAGTATTTTCACAACTATTAAAAGTTCACAATCACAAATTTGTAAAACTTTATGTGTGGGTTAGGAGTGTGTGTGGGGCTAGGTAATACTATTTTGCAGTTTTCAGTCTGATTTAATAAGGTGTTACATTAAAATCTTAATTTTAAGTATATATAGTGACTTAAAAAATCAAATCTTTTACCTTTTGGTACATAACATTGCGTATTCAGGTAACTTATATTATTCATAACACACGTGAAAAGCACACCAAAGAAGCTCCTAGTACCAATGTTCCAAATCTGATTCTATATATGTATACGGACTTTTCTTAAAATATTTCTTGCACCTATCCGCTAAGCTGTTTTCCGCTATTTATAAGTTCAGTGCCAAGTTTTTCACAAATAGAGCCACTTCTTCTGAATTCACACTTTCAAGTTGTGTTCCTTTTCCTAAATAACGAATCGATAGAGTCGTTGACTTCCAAAAGTCACTTGAGTCACAAATTCTGCATTTCCGAGTTATAACTACGATTGACATTTGTGTATTTCATGAAACATCAACTCACCTTTCAACATTGAGTCAGTGACTCGGGTACTTTTACGCTTCCAATTTACAAAAACTGATGACGAACTAGCGGTGTGATCGTTGTTTAAAATAGATGTATGAACATTAATTAGCGGTGGTCATTGTTCAGTTTCATCATCGCTGCACGTTTTCCGGCAATTACGCGGAAGATAATGGTAACAATGACACTATTTGTCGTAGAATTAGTGAGAAATAATGACATCCAGTGACTGATACATAGAGTGTGACTGTTCAAGAGCTGAAAAGCATTGTGAATTCAGTAAAGATACTCATAAGGCACGTTTAACTATCAAAATGTCTTTTACAAAGAAAAGTGAAATACCACAGTATCTGTCATCAAATATAATAACACTGTACAATGGAATAACAGTGGTACTGTAAATGTATAAGTACAGATCAACAAATAAAATAAGTATTCATACAGGCTTATAGCAATGATGAAACTTGTTTCTAAACACATACGTTAATGAAATAGTGCTTGCTTTGAAAGCAAATCACACTAAAGGTGTAAAATAAAAACATAAACTGAAATTATCACACAGTTCTCCTCACTTTTAACGAACAGTTTAGTGCGACGTGGCAATTAACAGAGTTGGGTGCGGCAAGTTTAGTGCATGTTCGGTGCCGAAATATCTTCATGACGATTATAAGGCCACTAGAGTCTGTTCGACTACTGTGTCCCTGATACGGCAAGCACACGATGGTGATCATTTTCTTGACCATATAATTATAGTTGATAAGAAAAGGATTCCGCATACGAACATCGAAACAATGTGTTCTACAGAACGGATTCACACTAGTTCACCAATTCTGAAGTCACTACTCTTCCAGCTCTGCTATCTAATGTAAATTTCCTAAATTTCCATAATACTTTGTTTATAAATAAGGAGTCAGGTGCCTACGGTCTGAATCAGTTGCCTTGGACTGAAACAACGACGAATAACGCAATTTTACCATATGATGACATGATGGAGACCGTGGCTGTTGTTTGTAGACAAATGTTGATGGTGTTAGGACAGCACCAAGGCACAAATTTACTTTCGTGTAAACCGTCTAAGGATGAATCACAACGATTCGAAACCGGTAACGGTACCCTTTGAATAAAGGAACCTAAAGTACATTTGTGGCTGGTTGCTGTCCTAACATCATCAACGACGAATAAGTAATATTCAATCCAATATTTACATGTTTACAGGGTGTTAGGTATAAAGCGCCGATATTCCTCTTGATGACTGAGGACGGTATACTGAACAGCATTACACCAATATTTACTTCATTTCCACGTAATAATTAGAGCCATTACTAGTAATGATTTTTAGGATGGCTGGTGCCTCCAAGTTCGCATGACACAGGCAAGTCATTAATATTTACTTTCCCCTGGGTAGCAGGTCAAATATTGAAGTGCGACATCTGAACGCAAAACGGATTGTCTAGGCTTATAGGCGTAGTGCACTTTCCGTCGTAGTTACAACCATGTAGACAACATTAGGTAGTAAATTATGTGATGTGTTTGCGGGAGGACTGTTAGAGACAGAGAAGAATAGCTTTACACACTGCAGTGTGTACATACTAAGGCACTAACGATCACAATATCGGTACCTAGATCCCTAGTGCCCTGTATATTAGGACTCGTAGTTTAATATCTTTTAATTTATTGCTATTATCATATTTTATATGAAACTGTTATAAATTTCAACTTGTAACTAACAGGCTTTTAGCATAGGGGACGCCATTTACAATCCATGACATGTCGTGGCTGACTGTGTAGGCTTGCAAGCGGCAGCTTCAGTAAGAACTGAGCTATAGACGACTTAAATCGTTTCCACAACATGTGCATATGCAAACTTTCTTGGCCTACATGACTTCCTACAAAACGATATTTTTGTCTCCTCCTTCCCCCCCCCCCCCCCCTGTCGTAAATTTCAGGCTGTAAAACTAAATGCTTCCATATAATCAATTGAACCTCCTGATTCCTATGTTCCCTTTTTCCTTTTAGCACTGGTGGTGATTGTACTGTAGCTGATTTTCTGTCAAAAAAAAATTTCTTTTGTTGATCTTTCCTTGTCTAGCGTTTTAGGTGATGATAGAATACAATTTTTCTCTGCCTCATTGTGGTAATGTTCGATCTATTCTTCAATAAACTTCTTTATTACTTCTTAGTTTCCGTTTCCCATTGTCTTGTTTTGGCTTCAAGGTATTCCTATTTTCGTTTACTTTCTTTTCTTCTCAATTTTTTTTTTTTTTTTTTCTATGTATTGGCGTTCCTTAAGGCACACACTTAAACACGCGTGCATAGATCTCTTAAATTTATGGTCAGTCCTCAGCTTTATTCTTTGGGAATCAATATATCTTTGCACAATTTTTCAGCCTGAAGTGCATCAATTGTCTGTCAAATCATTAAGAACACTAAGATCTGGAAACCAAAACGAATGAAAGCACATCATGCAAATACATTGCCAATTTCCTACATATGGTGCTTCCCGTTCTCCGTTGGTAGTTTGACGTCATTTTTTAAATATGCAGCTAAACGCTTGTAATTAATTAAAAAGCCAAGACTAGTTAAGAAACGAGGAAGAGGTCTAAATAAGCACATCACAAGCAAAAAAGTTCCAGTCTTCACTTAGCTCTTTCACTACCATTTACTTTTCGGACTGAAAGATATTAATGCATGGGTATTTTAATTAATTTCATATTCGCAGGTAACAATATGAAAAAAAATTGACCAAGTGCTGGTACGACTCGTGCACTGAGAGTTCCGCACAAACTCAGTTATGGTTCAATGGTTCAAATGGCTCTGAGCACTATGGGACTCAACATCTGTGGTCATCAGTCCCCTAGAACTTAGAACTACTTAAACCGAACTAACCTAAGGACATCACACACATCCATGCCCGAGGCAGGATTCGAACCTGCGACCGTAGAGGTCACGCGGTTCCAGACTGAAGCGCCTAGAACCGCACGGCCACACCGGCCGGCAAACTCAGTTATGAGTATAGATACTTCATCCAGCCCGGAAATCGAAAGTCTCGAAGATTTTTAGCTGTTATCGATATGTATACTGGCAACGTATCGATCCCAGTGATACTTCTCTATTATGCTTATGACGGGTGATGAATCCAACGTAAGCTCTAATGGCAGAAAGATGGATTTTATATAATGTAATTATAGATTAATAATTGTCTGAATTTTTTCTGTACTTCACTGTGAAACTCTCTTTCTTGTCAAATTTCATGACTTCAAGACAATGGGAAGTGCCTGACAGGTTATGATGAGTGAATTTTCGAGTACCAGAATATTTTACATAAAGGTCGTGTCTTTTGATTACATTGACTTAGAAGATTGAATGATTTTTTTTTCCGCCGAGCAATAGTAGACCTTAGATTTTTACCTGCTAAGAGTTACGGCACCCTAAAAATAGTTTCTCTTGTTTCGTTTTCCAGCATCAAGGGGGTTGGGACGTACAGCGTTATTCATGATTACTTCTGGAAGATGATGTCCCGGAAGTATAAGACATACAGGAAATAAATACACCACAGTGGGCAGAGAATATCGCAAAGTTTTTAGCACATGTTACAGGTGCTCAAAACGGGCACCGTTCGTGGCGCGGCAAACGCCAGTATGTGAGTGGAGCGTACAAATTGTGAACGAAAGTGTGATAGCAGTCCGCTTTGCAGATTTGTTCAGTGGATTACCTCTTTGCAGACGCGACATAATTCGATAACACAATGCGAAAAGGATGATGTGTCTACTCGTTCAGACACGCCTGTTCTTTAGTGATGTATGCAATTATAAGAATTCTGCAAACGATTAGCAGGCTTCTCTCTACCGGAGAGAAACTCATACATAGAAATAACGCGCAGCATGTCTCCACTGTTTGTCTGATTTACCTATTGTGGGACACACTCATCCAGCGGAATCATTCCGCTGTGAGCTCTATCAGCAATAGCATTGAAGCACTATGCCTCGCCGACGTGTGTCGTCAACGCCGCCACCGCATGCCTGTCTACAAATACATAATGAACCTCGAAAACAAACTTGGCACAAATGGAACTGCACAAAGTGTTATATTGAATGGACCGATATTTCTCCGTGGATGTCGAGTAAATTTTAGTCTCGATGCTGGTACTGGGAATACTGGAAGGGGATGGTTTACTCTAGCTATCGTCCGATGTGAGAATGCGTCTTTAGCTGGACGCGAATCATTCGCCGACTGAGATGTCATCGCCTACAAGACCTGGCAGTGTGGAATAGATGCTAACTCCCAATCTAGACCTAGTTATGTGCATAGCAATATGCCTTTTACATTGTATACCCGTTCCTCTCGTAAAGTTAGTAATGATGAAAAAATACATGTATGGATTAAAGGACTTTGTGTACTTGCTGAGAATGTACTTGTAACTGGTGATGTAATTCTGTATTATAATTATTAATAAAGTGTGATCTGTAGCGTCAGCCAATAACCGCACAAGGGTACATCTCGAACTGGGGGCTCAAGGATGCAACAGTTTGAAAAAAAATTATAAAGCATAGTGCCGCACTGCCCGCATAGAAATAACGCGCAGCATATTTCCACTGTTTCTCTGGTTTACCTATTGTGGGACACATTCATCCAAATGGTAGTGAAACGGTGGACGTCCATGGTTTGTTGATGGTGGAAGTGCGTTAGCAATGACACTTAATCAGTGTCTTGTAGAGACATACTCACGTCGCATCCCCGCTGTAGCCAAACCCTAAAGTAATACTACATGCCTGTTACGCAGCTGTACTGGTGGTATCGATGAACCACGAAGTGGATGGACAAAATAAATTTTAAAAAGCAGATAGTTTCATCACGTGTTACTCTGTTGCTCGTTAGTAATTCAAAAGTAGCTAAGAATGTAAGCGAGCGAGCAGTTGCCGTCTGTGCTTGGTGCAGGGTACAGTACTGGAGCAGTGGTAAGTCAAGTTGTTGTTGTTGGGCGGGCAGCAGTAGCAGCAGCGGCAGCGGCGGCAGTGGCGGCGCCCCCACTCCACCGCGCTGTTGTGGTCAGGCGGGAGTCAGGCGACGGCGTTGTTCGCCGCAGAGGCCAGTGTTAGCGGCTGCTTGTATGCACTCTCGGCCTGTAGTCTTGCTTATTGTTTCCCAGGAGCCGGCGTTATTGTTGCGGATTGCAACATAATGTAACGTCAACTCAATTCATGTCGTATGATAATGGAGGCCAGGCGAGGCTGGGCCGGGGGGACGCGGGTTCGAGGCTAGCGTAGTGCTGGAGGGAGCGGTGTAGCGGGGGGAGGCGGGGGAGGGGGGGATGAGGGAGGGGCGGCCCTACTCTGCAGACCCCTGCTCCATTGTGCGCATCAAAACGGTGTTAAACATGATCCCCACGTAATCAACGCCCCCGCGCCCAAAGACCGCGATTGCCGCGAACAATGATGATATAAACTTGCTTATATACTGTACGGATATCGCTGCTCGGGGCCGCGCCGCGCGCCGTTGGGCGTCTTTTTTTCTCTTCCGTCTGGTGGCGTGGAAAGTGGAAAGCCAATGTGTGCGTGTATTTGTGGGTGAGGAAGACAGAAAGGGAGAGGAAGGCCGTGTGGATGGGGTGCAAGATGTTTTAGCGGGACACGTGTAAGAATGGATCTGCTGACTACAGCAAGAGGTTCAACGCTTCTGCCCTCATAATTTAGACGTGAATCCTCTCTTTCGGGTTTCCGGACGAGTTATTAACTCCCGAGTCGTCTCAAGGCCCGAACATAAAAATGGATCTGAGCACTATGGGACTTAACTTCGAGCTCATCAGTCCTCTAGAACTTAAACCTAACTAACCTAAGGACATCACACACATCCATGCCCGAGGCAGGATTCCAAACTGCTGCCGTAGCGGTCGCGTGGTTCCAGACTGTAGCGCCTAGAACCACTCGGCTACTGCGGCCGGCTGGTCCGAGCATACGATCATATTTCAAATCCCTTTTTTTCGTATATTAGTAAGCATACTGCATGTATTTTCAAATTCCTCTATTCGATTATTTGTGATTCAGGAGATTTCGTCATGCTTCCTTTGAATTCGATTACCATTTTGCAGATATCTACTTTTCCCCTGCTTTAATTAAATCACTCGAAGAAGTGAATTATAATAATTGAAATACTTCTTCACAAACCTATTACAACACTGTTTACGTGGTGCCGGTGAATGACAAAGTGGATGGACAAAGTAATTTTTAAACGTCTGATACATCATTCGCGTGTTACATTATCCCTCAAAATATGATACACGTATACAAGCAAAACGCAATACACACACACACACACACACACATACACCCGTGTGCGAACATGAGAAAAATTCATATTAAAAATATTGAAGTTACGTTCTGTTTTCCCGCCATGAAGGTCGTCATATTCATATCATCATTTCCTCATCCTGTTCTTAATGGTCTTACGACTTATATTTTCGGGGTCGTTGATTTAGCAATGTTAGAATGGTCGAATACCATTCCTGTCACCACGACTGTCCCCCCTCCCCTCGTCCCACGACGAAATTTGTCTTCCCCTTTGTCTGTGTCTAATATTATTCCATGTGCCTCCTCGAATCGCCGAAAACGGCACACTAACGTAATCGGCTATCTGTGCTGTCCTATATTCCTTTTCTTCCATCACTCATTTCGTTATCTCTCCAGCATCAATGAGCGTCTTCCCTTGGCTTCCAGTCCATCTAAACACATCTAAAAAAGTTTTGCATCACCCCGATTCCCAGAACACCTGAACATAGACGTTGACTGTGGATATTGCATCACAGGCACAGTCCCTTTGACTGTTCAGAGATGCCACTAAACCCGCCCAAAGATGTAAACAACCATGCATGAGCAGTGCCTATTAGACGGAGGTGGTCCGACAGCTGATCAGTTTCAGTCATTTCATCACGAAGGAGGTACACGGCTCGTGTTGTCTGTAGTTCAACAATGCCTAGACGGTCAATACCGCGGTTAGATCGCGTTCGCATCATTACTTTGTGACAGGAGGGGCTCTCAACAAGGGAAGTGTCCACGCATCTCGAAGTGCACCAAAGCGACGTTGTTCAGGCATGGAGGAGATACAGAGAGACAGGAACTGTCGGTGACATGTCTCGCTCAGGCCGCCCAAGTGCTAGTACTGGGGGAATGACCGCTATCTACGAATTATGGCTCGGAGGAACCCTGACAGCAACGCCTCCATGTCGAATAATGCTTTCTGTGCAGCCACAGAACGTCGTGTTACGACTCAAACTGTGCGCAATAGGTTGCATGATGTGCAACTTCACCCCCGACGTCCATGTCGAGGACCATCTTTGCAACCACGACAAAATGCAGCGCGGTACAGATGGGCCCAACAACATGCCGAATGGACCGCTCAGGACTGGCACCAAGTTCTCTTCACCGATGAGTGTAGCATTTGCCTTCAACCAGAAAATCTTCGGAGACGTGTTTGGAGGCAGTTCGGTCAAGCTGAACGCCTTAGACACACTGTCCAGGAAGTGCAGCAAGGTGGAGGTTCCCTGCTGTTTTTGGGTGGCATTATGTGGGGGCGTGGTACGCCGTTGGGGATCATGGAAGGCGCCGTAACGGCTGTACGATACGTGAATGCCATCCTCCTACTGATAGTGCAACCATATCTGCAGCATAGTGGCGAGACATTCGTCATCATGGACGACAATGCGCACCCCCATCATGCACATCACGTGAATGACTTCCTTTAGAATAACGACATTGTTCGACTAAAGTGGCCAGCATGTTCTCCAGATATGAACCTTATCGAACTTGCCTGGGATAGATTGACATGGGCTGTTTATGTACGATGTGACCCACCAACCACTCTGAGGGATCTACGCTGAATCACCATTGAGGAGTGGGACAATCTGGACCAACAGTGCCTTGATGAGCATGTGGGTAGTAAGCCACGACCAATACAGAAATACAGACATGCATCAATGCAATAGGACGTGCTACTCGGTATTAGAGGTACTGGTGTGTACAGCTATCCGGACCACCACTTCTGAAGGTCTCGCTGTATGGTGGTACTATTGCAATGTGTGGTTTTCATGAGCCATAAAAAGGGCAGAAATGATGTTTATGTTGATCTCTATTCCAATTTTCTGTACAGGTTCCGGAACTCTCGGAACCGAGGGGATGCAAAACTTTTTTTGAAGTGTGTATTTTCCATAGGCCGGTATCGCAACGCTACCTCGGCAACCCGTTGTCTGAGGTCGTTTGTATTGCAGTTACGTCTCTTAATATTTTGCTTATTTCCTCATTTACTGTTGCTGCCACAGGTCACTTCCTGCATGTTGGCTGTGTTCTTTGTCACTTAGCCTACAGTCTTTAATAAAATCAATTAAAGGCACTTTTATTCCCCTTCCACCACTCTTACTAGTATCCTAAATTTCAGTACTTTACGGTAAAGCTGTAAAGCTGAGACACCATAAAACGTCAGGAGAATTACGTTCGAGCCTTCTACAGCTATATTTGCACCACACAAACCAACCTATATTTTCGTGCATTGTACACAGGAAAACGATCTTTTAATTCCCACTTATTGGTTGAAAATTTACAATGATTCCAGATAATTCTCTGCCTTTATACAGCTTACTTCACATCCCAAATATTTAATATCTGTGACGTGGTCTGCAGTTTGGCACTGAAGAACGAATTTCGATTTTTTTATGTTCTTTTCAATTAGAAGCTATGATTTTAGACTTTTGTCCCGAGAAATTAGTTCACATTAAAAATAAATTCCACACTCTATAAATATGTCGGTATTCACATATCTCTTTTGTGTATTATATTATAACTTAATCCTTTCTGTACAGCATCTCTTCCAGTATCTTCCGTTAGCCAGATGTGTTCCTCACTAACTCATCATCATCAGTTATCTGCTATATTAGCAGGTCCTTTGCCTCTCCATTTTCTGTTATCCATTGCTTCCTTCTTAAGGCTGCTGTATGTTGTACCGTCCATCATGTCACCCAGTATCTGGAATCTCTTGCTTCCTCGCTTCCTTCTTTTCTTCTTCTCACGAACTACTTTCCTCCAATTGTCAGATGATGAACGTTCACACATCGGAAAGGGTGGATTTCGGTCTGTTGGTACCGTGCCTCTAGTTTCCTATTGCCTTTGTGTTCGAGATAACAGACACAAATGGAAACAGTAGCCCACTAATTCAGAGTTATGTTAACAAATATTCCGTAACCATTACAGTTTTATCGAAACAAATGGGACGGTCGTAAATACACTGGATTCCCATTCGGAAGTAGCGAGGTCCAAATCCCTGACTGGGCACCGAATTTTAGGTTTTCCTTGGTTTTCCTACATCTCTGAACTGAATGCTACAATAGCTCTTTGATAAGGTGACAGCTGATTTCCCGTCCCTTCCGCCATGAAGCAGGGTTTGTGCTCCCTCTCATATGACCCCGTCGCCTATTTGTAAATATTTGGCAATACAACCAATTTTCACTCAGTAAACTCTGTACTGATAATAACAATAATAATCAATGAAAATATAAAACATACCACAGAATTTGTTAAGAATATTATCTTTCCTCATATAGGTACACTCTAAGATCGTTCAAATGGCTCTGAGCACAATGGGACTGAAACGTCCCCTTTTTGCATTAACTGTAATAACAATGCACTGGTGTCTGAAACATGTTCCTCAGTGCTTTTCGGCAGTGAATTTGCACCGGCAACATTGACATTTTGACAAGCAGAAAATGTGTCTTGACTTATTTGAGAAAACGGTGAGGACCAAAAACCTGAATCTGCAGTATTTGCAAGATTGTGTCCTGTCATTTCGGATTCCTGAGGCGAGCTGTTGCCGAGCGATCGATCGATAATGCTTCCCTGTTCACTATTTGTTTCACTGTCTACGCCATTGTTTGCCGCCCGCTCCATTTCCCTATGCACTATTACCAAATTACTACTTTGAATGTCTGTTACTTCATTACACAGTGGTGCTGATAAGCTACGCTCGTCGTCACTATTATTTCTCAGTTTACTTTGGAGCCTAGTGTTAGGACTTAACATCTGACGTCATCAGTCCCCTCGACTTAGAACTACTTAAATTTAACTAACCTAAGGACATCACACACATCCGTAACGATCGCGCGGTTCCAGACTGAAGCGCCTAGAACCGCTCGGTCACAACGGCCGGCTTACACTCTAAGACAAAAAATAAAAAGGCTCTCCACGAAGGACGAAGGAATTAGCCGAATGAAATGGAAGGCGGCTAATGTCGAGTGCACGTACAAATAAAGACAGTATCAGAAAAAAATTGATGATTTATTCAAGAGAATGAGTTTTACAAATAGAGCAATCTAGTAAAACGTTGGTCCGCCCCTAGCCTTTTCCAGCAGTTATTCGGTTTGATGTTGATTGACAGGGTTGCAGGATGCCAAATTATCTGCAACTGACAAGTTAGACTGTCAAAATCCCGAGATGGTTTGAGGGCCCTGCCCATATGCTCTAAACGTTTTCAATTGAGAAGAGACCCGACGACCTTGCTGGCAAAGGTAAAGTTTGGGAAGCACCGAGCATTAACTTGCTGAAATGAAAGCCTGAAATGGCTTGTTATGAAGAGCATCAAAACGAGCCGTAGAATACCGTCGACGTAAAGCTGTGCTGTAAGGATGCCGCGGCTGACTACCAAAGGTTATCTGCTATGAAAAGAAAAGGCACCCCAGACCATCACTCCTGGTTGTCGAGCCGTGTGGCTGGTTAGTGTCTCAGAGCTGTCTGGAGCCCCTCCAGACCCGTTTTCGATGGTCACCAGGGCTTAGTTCTAAGTGGAACTTATCACTGAAGGCAATTCTGCTCCAATCAATGAAATTCCAGGCCGAAGACTTGTCTGGGGATGCCCCTGTCAGCGGTGGGATACCAACTCGACTTCCGCCCGCCTTACTGCTAGACAATGATGATGGTCTTGGGCTGCCACTTCATTTCATAGCAGGACTCCTTTGGTTGTCAGCCGCGGTACTATTACAGTACGGTGGAAAGTCGACGACATTCTACGGCTCGTTTTGTTGCCCATCATGTCAAGCCGCTTTGGGCTTACATTTCACAAAGATAATGCCTGCCAGCACACGGCGACGTTTTCTACTGCTTGTCTTCTTGCTTGCCAAGCCCTATCTTGGCCAGAAAAGTCGCCGGATCTCTCCCCAATCGAGGACGTTTGGAGTATTAAAGGCGGTGTCCTCCAGCCATCTCGGTATTTTGACGATCCGCCTCGCCAATTGGAGAGAACGTGGCACAATATCACTCAGGACAACATCCACCATGTCTGTCAATCAATTCCAAGCCGAATAACTGCTTGCACAAGGGCTAAATGTAGATCAGCGCGTTATATACTTCTCAATTTGTCAGGCTCTTTGTCTTGAATACAACATTCAGTTTTTCTATATTGTAATCATTTATTCCTCGCTCAGTTTATTAAAGGGGTATGTACTGTAGACGTTTGCATTCTTTAGGAAGAATAATTTGTAATTTTTACCAACCTGTGAAAAGACGTACTTCATAAAAGACATACGTTTTTATATGAAGATACCATCGGCGACCGTGCAGCTTGTTAGAATGAAATTACAATGAAATGAATGCCCTTAGCTGCATACGGACGTTGATATAAGTCAAAGGGGACAGTTGAAAATGTGTGCTCCGACCGGGACTCAAACCCGGGGTCTCCTGCTTACACGGCAGACGTTCTATCCATCTTTTTTTAATTTATTTTATTCATTTCGTTCGATAGTGTTCGTTGCGTTTGGTCTGGGCGGACGTCACAAGACATCCGTTCAAGCTGATCGTTGATTCTTTGACTCATTTTTTTTCTTTTTTTACAGAGAGCACGCAGCCCTCTGACCGAACACGCTGACTCATCTGAGCCACCGACGACATAGAGGATAGTGCGACTGCAGGGACTTATCTCTGTCACGTCTCCAGTGAAACCCACATTCACAACATTCACAACTTACTGACCCGCACTATATTCATAGTGCCCCTACCCATCATACTCATTACTCGCGGGTTTACTGCCGATTCCCGTAAGAGTTCGTGCACTGTTTGTGCATCCGCACAGAAGAAGACGGTCAAATATATATATATATATATATATATATATATATATATATATGGTATCTGTTCTTTCGGACATGTCAGATACCATCTTCATATACAGGGTGTCACCTAACATTACCGCTGGATATACACTCCTGGAAATGGAAAAAAGAACACATTGACACCGGTGTGTCAGACCCACCATACTTGCTCCGGACACTGCGAGAGGGCTGTACAAGCAATGATCACACGCACGGCACAGCGGACACACCAGGAACCGCGGTGTTGGCCGTCGAATGGCGCCAGCTGCGCAGCATTTGTGCACCGCCGCCGTCAGTGTCCGCCAGTTTGCCGTGGCATACGGAGCTCCATCGCAGTCTTTAACACTGGTAGCATGCCGTGACAGCGTGGACGTGAACCGTATGTGCAGTTGACGGACTTTGAGCGAGGGCGTATAGTGGGCATGCGGGAGGCCGGGTGGACGTACCGCCGAATTGCTCAACACGTGGGGCGTGAGGTCTCCACAGTACATCGATGTTGTCGCCAGTGGTCGGCGGAAGGTGCACGTGCCCGTCGACCTGGGACCGGACCGCAGCGACGCACGGATGCACGCCAAGACCGTAGGATCCTACGCAGTGCCGTAGGGGACCGCACCGCCACTTCCTAGCAAATTAGGGACACTGTTGCTCCTGGGGAATCGGCGAGGACCATTCGCAACCGTCTCCATGAAGCTGGGTTACGGTCCCGCACACCGTTAGGCCGTCTTCCGCTCACGCCCCAACATCGTGCAGCCCGCCTCCAGTGGTGTCGCGACAGGCGTGAATGGAGGGACGAATGGAGACGTGTCGTCTTCAGCGATGAGAGTCGCTTCTGCCTTGGTGCCAATGATGGTCGTATGCGTGTTTGGCGCCGTGCAGGTGAGCGCCACAATCAGGACTGCATACGACCGAGGCACACAGGGCCAACACCAGGCATCATGGTGTGGGGAGCGATCTCCTACACTGGCCGTACACCACTGGTGATCGTCGAGGGGACACTGAATAGTGCACGGTACATCCAAACCGTCATCGAACCCATCTTTCTACCATTCCTAGACAGGCAAGGTAACTTGCTGTTCCAACAGGACAATGCACGTCCGCATGTATCCCGTGCCACCCAACGTGCTCTAGAAGGTGTAAGTCAACTACTCTGGCTAGCAAGATCTCCGGATCTGTCCCCCATTGAGCATGTTTGGGACTGGATGAAGCGTCGTCTCACGCGGTCTGCACATCCAGCACGAACGCTGGTCCAACTGAGGCGCCAGGTGGAAATGGCATGGCAAGCCGTTCCACAGGACTACATCCAGCATCTCTACGATCGTCTCCATGGGAGAATAGCAGCCTACATTGCTGCGAAAGGTGGATATACACTGTACTAGTGCCGACATTGTGCATGCTCTGTTGCCTGTGTCTATGTGCCTATGGTTCTGTCAGTGTGATCATGTGATGTATCTGACCCCAGGAATGTGTCAATAAAGTTTCCCCTTCCTGGGACAATGAATTCACGGTGTTCTTATTTCAATTTCCAGGAGTGTATTTCGTAAACCAGATCAAATACTGACGAATCGATTCCACAGACCGAACGTGAGGAGAGAGGCTAGTGTAATTGGTTAATACAAACCATAAAAAAATGCACGGAAGTACGTTTTTTAACACAAACCTGCGTTTTTTTAAATGGAACCCCGTTAGTTTTGTTAGCACATCTGAACATATAAACAAATATGTAATCAGTGCCGTTTATTGCACTGTAAAATGTTAATTACACCCGGAGATATTGTAACCTATATTTGACGCTTGAGTACCACTCCTCCGCTGTTCGATCGTGTGTATCGGAGAGCACCGAATTACGTAGTGATCCAAAGGGAACGGTGATGGACCTTAGGTACAGAAGAGACTGGAACAGCACATTACGTCAACATGCTAACACCTTTTATTTTGTCTTTTTCACTGACGCACATGTACATTACCATGAGGGGTGAGGTACACGTACACACGTGGTTTCCGTTTTCAATTACGGAGTGGAATAGAGTGTGTCCCGACATGTCAGGCCAATAGATGTTCAATGTGGTGGCCATCATTTGCTGCACACAATTGCAATCTCTGGCGTAATGAATGTCGTACACGCCGCAGTACATCTGGTGTAATGTCGCCGCAGGCTGCCACAATACGTTGTTTCATATCCCCTGGGGTTGTAGGCACATCACGGTACACATTCTCCTTTAACGTACTCCACAGAAAGAAGTCCAGAGGTGTAAGATCACGAGAACGGGCTGGCCAATTTATGCGTCCTCGACGTCCTATGAAACGCCCGTCGAACATCTGTCAAGGGTCAGCCTCGTGTCAATTGCGGAATGTGCAGGTGCACCATCATGCTGATACAACATACGTCGACCGCTTTCCAGTGGGACATTTTCGAGCAACGTTGACAGATCATCCTGTAGAAACGCGATGTATGTTGTAGCTGTTTGGGCCCCTGCAATGAAGTGAGGACCAATGAGGTGGTCGCCAATGATTCCGCACTATACATTTACAGTCCACGGTCGCTGTCGCTCTACCTGTCTGAGCCAGCGAGGATTGTCCACGGACCAGTAATGCATGTTCCGTAGATTCACTGCCCCTTGGTTTGTGAAACCCGCTTCATCGGTAAACAGGTAGAACTGCAACGCATTCTCTGTTAATGCCCAGTGACAGAATTGCACTCGATGATTAAAGTCATCACCATGGAATTGCTGATGTAGCGACACATGAAACGGGTGAAAGCGGTGACGATGCAGTATGCGCATGACACTACTTTGACTCAGTCCACCGGCTCTCGCAATGTCCCGTGTACCCATGTGTGGGTTCATGGCAACAGCAGCTAACACACCAACTGCACCCGCTTCTCCTGTGACGGGCCTGTTACGGACCCGTTTGCGTGCTACGACCATACCTGTTGCATACAGTTGGCGGTAGATGTTTTGCAACGTGCGGCACGTTGGACGCTCTCTGTCCGGGTACCGTTCTGCATACACCCTGCAGGCTTCAGCTGCATTTCGTCGACACTCGCCATAGATGAGTATCATCTCCGCCTTTTCAGAGTTCGAATACACCATGGTCACAGTTCCTACAACACTACACTATCACAGACGTCTGGTAACACGGTGTACTACAGTTGGTCTGCGTGCGGACATGGATGCAGAATAACAATAGCAGCAAGCGCTACATGCGGACACTGCGACAGCTAGACAAAACCACAACAGTGCACTACAGCCACACTCGTAAACACGGTCGTCATCGTAAACATGTCCCTGCAGATGCTGCTCGTCGACCGTGGCCCGTGTTTGTTACAACACGCAACTGAACGACGGAGGTTTCAAGCGTCAACTTTAGGTTACAATATCTCCGGATGTAATTAACATTTTACAATGCAACAAACGGCACTGATTACGTATTTGTTTATATGTTCAGATGTGCTAACAAAACTAACGTGGTTCCATTTAAAAACACGTAGGTTTGTGTTAAAAAACATACTTCCGTGCATTTTTGTATGGTTTGTATTAAACAATTACACTAGCCCCTCTCCTCATGTTCGGTCTGTGGAATCGGTTCATCAGTATTTGATGTGGTTTACGAAATATATCCAGCGGTAACGTTAGGTGACTCACCCTGTATATAGTTAAGGCCCACCGGCCACTTGACCATCTTCTTCTTCTGTTCGAATGCACAAACAGTGTCCGAACTCTTACGGGAATCGGCAGTAAAGCCGCGAGTAATGACTATGATGGGCAGGGGCACTATGAATATAGTGCGGGACAGTAAGTTGTGAATGTGGGTTTCACTGGAGACGTGTCAGAGATAAGTCCCTGCAGTCGCACTATCCTCTGTGTCCTCGGTGGCTCAGATGGATAGAGCGTCTGCCATGTAAGTAGGAGGTCTCGCGTTCGAATCCCGGTCGGGGCACACATTTTCAACTGTCCCCGTCGACTTACATCAACACCTGTTTGCAGCTAGGGGTATTCATTTCATTGTAATTACATGCATTATTAGTAGTGGTATTATTGAAAGGTAAAGTGATCGATCTTGAAAAATGTAAAATATTTCATTCGTGAAATTCATAATGACAATTCTGCGCACATTCCTTATTTCCATTTCTGGGACGATTATCCTAATAACTACAGCTTACGATTAACCAGTTTCTTCCGCTCCATTCAGTTACAGAAATTTTGCAAATATGAACTTCCGTTTTTAGGATGAGGCTGAACATCTATCTGGAAGAGAGGTTAAATGACAATGTCACTGCCGTGTACTGTTAGACAGCAAGAGGGCTACTAACGTCTTAATTTTCAGGCATTACATAAACCTAAAGTAGCGCTACGTTGACGTCTCTGTTGTATCAATGATTGTGCTAATAATAATATCATATGCCTGTGGCGATGTACAATATTTACTGTCAAAAAGAGATGTACCTCTCGACGTAGAAACGGAAGTTAGGAACCTACCTATTAGGAGCCAATATTAAAAAAATCTAAGATCTTAAGTTTCTTATGAACCGGCAGGAGTTTCTTTCATTTGTTAGAAATGTTGCCTATGCAATTCCAATGTTAACTTCAGCATTTGTTTATTCTCTATTACCTTTCCAGTTCTTTGTAGGTAATTGGAAAGTTCTTTTCGCTACTGCTCCGGTTGGCAGTTAGGAGCAATTTTCAGTGAGGTTTTTTTTCTGTAGTGATTTCATTTTTTGTAGATCTGGAATGAATATGCTACTTCTTTTGCTATGAGGAGTTCAATGATGATAAAGCTATTATTCCTTTCACATACAACTTTGAACTGTATGCTTTTATTTGAGGTACTCAGTTGCAGTGTCTCAGTACTGTTATCACATTATGGCTTTTTTAATTATTTCTCCGCTATTATCTAGTTGCTAGTTGTTCAACAATGGTTATGCTGTTCTTCCTTTCACGCAGAGCTTTGAACAGTTTCCGTTCATTTGAGATACTCAGTTGCAGTATCTCAGTACTGTTATCACATTATAGGTTTTGTAATTATTTCTCCGCCATTATTTAGTTGCTTGTTAAAGCGTTTGTTTTGTGAAACGGAAGTGTAGTACGACTCTTTCAGACTTATTTACTTAAAACCCTATTGGAATCTGACTTAAATTCGGTTAGTATGACTGCTACTTTGTAATGTTCTTGATAGCTGCAGAGATTTATTCAAGAAAATTTAATGGTTGTAAATATACCAGTGTATGTTACTCCTTTGTATGGGTGATTCAAAAACACTGTGTTGAAGGTTTACATAGAAAAAGACGAAGGAATCTCAAATGTCCCTTCATGAACACAAATCTCTTACAGCCACAAAAGTTTTTTAAAAAACCTCCGTTATCTTGAAACTCAGGACATCTCAAGATACATTTCCTAATGTAGACTGCCCAATCACAAGAAATCACAGGATCACCTACTTATTAACATACACTACGTGCTCAGCGCTGACAGTCATAGAAAGTTAAATCATGTACAGAGCTTACTATCTGTCTTCACTAAAAGTGTTACTGAAATATAAATTTCAGTTATCTTAGATCGAAAACTCTCATGCAAATATCACTGCTTCAACCATCCACCGCTTATGGGATCCAATAATCAAATGTACGCTCTCGGTCCTCAATACCATCACCAATTTGGCTGTAACGTAGTCTAGCAAGTGGGGCATACAACTTGCACATCGAAGTCTTTTCTCTTTTTCTGGACAGAGTACGGTTGCTGAATTATTTCATACAGTTCTTGCATCACCCTTCCTCTTTCACCAGTTTTTGCACTAGGTCAAAGATCAGTTATTCATTGTATACACCGCTAAATCTTTCAACCAGCAACACTCCTATACTATTTTGCCTATTAACAGGAATTAATTGTACGCTCAAGTAATTAAGGTTAGGAATGAATAGAAACGGGGAAACATTCATTCTCCTATTAATACGTTTGAACCTTATTGTTCGAGCCAACGGACATAAAAACTTTCCGAGAGTTTTTTGGCTTTGCCAAATCGATTAAGAGAAGTCGCTTCACTTAGTGGAATCAGTTCGTCTCTAAGGGGACCACACCCTGCCTATCTAACCCATGTTAATTTAGGCAAGTATTTGACCCACTTCTGAAAAAACTATTTGATGTAGGACCTTAATATTTTTGCTGTATGTGACATGATGCTAATAGAGTTAACTGTACTAAAATCTACTTATTCATTTTATAGTTTTTAAGAAATACTTTTTTAAATTTATTAACAAAAAATATTAAGTTTTTTCTGCAGAAAATATTTTTCGTGAACTTCATAATGGAGAAATATTAATGAATGTAGTACCAGAGGTGGCTTTTTATGTTATGCAGAGTCTCTGAAAATTTCATCCATTTATCTATAATAGTTTCTGATATAATGGGGCACATGTACTGAAAATTTTAGTTCGCGGGAAATTGACTTTAAAGAAAAAACTTTTGAAATTTGTTACATACAGTCAATTAAAACTGTCCTGCTGCATATGATGGCCCTTCTTTGGCCTCTATCAGGTCTTCCAGCTTCTTTTTCATCTTCCTGGTGTTTGTCTTGCTTTTTTGGCCATATTAGATGCAGACCTGTCTGCATCGGCTATCCTCATTTTCTCACAATGTTGCAGCCCAGTGATCATATTTTCACCAGGATTAATTCCCACGTTTTTCAGTAGCGAACACTTTGCAATATTACCACAACTGAATGTAATAACATCATGAACTCCTAATTTCATTGTATGCATCCATACAAATACCGTTTTAGGAAGGCGGTTCCAAATTATGCTGTTGAAACATTCTTTTGGGTTTCGTGTCTGCCCATGCAGACATTTCCTTAGAAGGTCAGGATGAGCAAAGTCTCTGAAAATAGGTTTAATTGCTGTAATTATAGCAGCAGGAAGATAATGCTGGTCAGAATAAGATTCTCCAGTTGACTGAGCCCTATTGTATTTGCACTACGAATTTTCTCCTGATGGACACAATCCATGACATGGCTTATCGTCAGTAGAGGACTTATGGAAGAATATGGGCCAAACATCTCTCTTCATTGCCTCCAGATCTTCTTTATTTCTCGTAATTGCCTGCCCGCAATATACCTGCACGTTTTCTATAACAACTACTCGCAATAACACTTGAACAAAACTAGCCGCGTGTTTGAAAGCGTGTTGTTTACAAACAACAGAAACAAAAGAATACCGACAGTTGCATTCCAATGATAGCCAACACACTCGGGAGTAAGAAAAAAATCCCTAACGCGCAATGTAGGGGATATAAAAATCTAAAATATGCGCAGAAAAGTGGGTGACACAAAAGTGGGCGTGGCACATAAACACACGTGGTAGGAAAATGCTCTTTAAATGCTTGAAAAATTTTTTTTCAGCAAAATCCTTTTCAGAGTGCTTAAATAAAACCTTAGTCTATCGAAATATGAAGAAAACCTAAAATCGATTTTTTTCGACCTGAACCACGGTGTGGTCCCCTTAAGCTTACTCAGAACTACCTTAAAAATTAAATTGGCTTTATTTTATCAGACAACACAGGAATTAGACAGGACTCGACTGTCTTAAACTGCATCAGTACACAAAAAACCAGCACAATACAGAGTAAAAATAGTTACATACCTATGAAGAAACAAACCCATCGGACAGAAAATGTAATTTATTTTGAGAACTGGATGGTGTAACAGATAAAATTAAACAATATGTTCAGCGCCTTAGAAAATGAATATGATACAGATACATACGAAATGAGTAATTATTTAATAAAGGTGCTTATGGCAACAGAAAAAGATGTTATGTGAAATATGAAAGCAAAGAGACAGAAAATCTCAAAAAGTAAAAGGTAATTGCTAAAGAATAGGTTTCGAACGATATTGCCTCCTGGTTGATCACGCGTATGACTTTACGCTGTGAAGACAATAAGATAACAATTGCTAAATGATTTAAAATAATACAAAACTTTTCTTCTTCCTACAATACTTCGCATATCAAGAGTTCTCACTACAGACCATGCATCGAACCACCTCTCTGAAGAAAGGTAGTGCTAGCCAAGGATGTGCTATATTCTTTCATGAATATCAGCACAAGTTTCGAGTAAGCGGTATTTGAAAAAGGGATGGAATATGCTGAAATAAAACTATTCGGAATTTTTCTTCGATGCGGGAAGACACAATGAAATTATGATATCAGGAACAACTGAAGACAGTAATATACTGTCCGACCACATTAAGGGGAGTTTTACTATCTTTGGCCCGAAGAAAGAATGTTCTTTGAGAATTTTTTTCTTGAGGTGTGTTATAGATATCAATGTCAATTTTGGTCAAAATATTTATTGATATTTCCTCTACAAACTGGAATTTTTTCGACCCGAAATATCGTAGAGGAAAGCCGGAAGTGCCGTCGGAACGAAACAAAATTTCGATGCAGATCTCCACGCGTGGTATGTCACAGGTCAGCCGGCTTGTCTGCAATCAAAATTGAGTTGACGCTAGTTAAGTATATAAGATTCTTAAGGAACTGTACCTCGCTTAAGTTATTTGGACCATAGGAAACAAAATGGCGGCAGTTTGAAAAAAATAGGGTTTTTTAATCGATTTTTCGGGTTCGTCGGCCAAGTAAAAATATTTATATTTGATGGATCGGAATAAAAGTGGTACAACTCCTATACAATTTAGTTAGCTTCGTCGGAAGCAAAGAATAATGTCAATCGGTTCAGCAGATTTGAAGCTACCATACTGCGCCATAAAAAAAGGCATTTCGAGAAAAACGCGTTTGAAGTTTTGGCTACATATAAATGCAATATTATACAACTTACGTTCAATCTGCTATTCCGGGTCCATAAACTAGTCCTTCCTCTTCCTCATAGAGGGCGTTCTGCTCGATCTGGGCCATCTTGCGCTGCTCCAGAGCCGCTCGTACGGCCGGTGACAAGCAGTTTTCGGCCGCTTGAATCCGTTGGTCGTCCGAATGCTTGGCGAACTGCGTCGAATAGAGTCCCAGGGTGACGTCCATCGTTGTCAGGGTCTTCAGAATTGCTGAATACCCTACGTTGAAGCTGCTCACTGCCAGAAAACTCGCAATCTCTATAGTCTTCGCACCTGAATGCAAATGCTTGGTGGCTAACCTCCAAACACACGCGTTCAAATTTCCATATGAATTTTGTGTGTTTTCTCCCAAGCACCGGTAAAATAACTCGTCCTCCGAAAGAAAAAAACTGGTGCGTGAAAAAGGCCGATTTCAGGCAGGTTCATTTTTTTTGTTCAACCGCGAATAACAAACATTTCCGTTCCGTATTCGGAAAAATGTTTTCAGAAGTGGATTCTAAACACTTTTATTTATCCAAAAATGCAATTTTAAAAAAATCGATTTTTTGAACCAAAAGGTAGTAAACCTCCCCTTAAAGTGACCACCGGTCAAAAACCTGAATAACGAACTTTTGCAGCGCAGACCTTGTGAGCTGTGCAGAAAGAGAGTCAGTGATGTTCTGGAAGGTATTGACGGGGATGTGGTGCCGTGGCCAGCAATGCCAGATTTCTCAGTTGAGGATCCATGGCGCGAACAGTCCGCACGAGATGGCCCCACAGATTCTCGATTGGGTTTAAATCCGTGAATTTGATGGTCAGGGGAGTGTAGCAAACTGATACTGGTGCTCTCCAAACCACACATACGCACTGCAAGCTGAGTGACATGGTCCATTGTCCTGTTGGTAAATGCCATCGTGCAGAGGAAAAAAAACCTGCATGTAGAAAGGACATGGTCTCCAAGGATAAATGCATAGAAGTTAAAATCTTCTAGTTTATTAGGCCGCGTCATGTTTCTTCTAAGATGTTCGACGTTTCGACCCCTCTGCTGGGATCTTCCTCAGGATCTTTTGGTGTCCACTACTGCTAGAACACTGTCAGAGACGAGTGTCGCGTCCACTTATAAAGGGGGAATTTTCTGGCGTTCGTGCAGCGCTGCAAGTCACCTAGGCGGACAATAATATTTTGGTTAAACATTCCCCATCTCTTGCTCTGTCCGTTTCGAACCTAGTCACTGATGACGACCAACCAATAGCAATAGCAGGCATTTCAACCAATAACCCTTTAACCCTTCTCCAGCATAAGTGTGGAACAGTGCCTTTCTACCCAATGACGATGACCGCCAATGGTATCCACAGGAGATGAGCTACCAACGCCCCTTCTTCTGCTTTAGCCTATGACTATGGCCCACCAATGGTAGCCACATGAATTTTAACCAATACTATCATTTCTCCAGCACGAACGCCAGAAAATTCCCCCTTTATAAGTGGACGTGACACTCGTCTCTGACAGCGTTCTAGCAGTAGTGGACACCAAAAGATCCTGAGGAATATCCCAGCAGAGGAGTCGAAACGTCGAACAAACCCAGAAGATTTTAAGCTTCAGTGATAACGGCCACGAAAGCCTGCAGACTTAGATAAATGCATACTTTTATTGACCCATTCGGCCTTCCAGAATGACGATATCACCATAACGCAACCTCCTCCGGCCTAGACTCTTCCGACTAATGTAGAAGGGCGTTTGCTTTCAGACGTTCACACCGTACACGCCAACAGCCATTTACCGGTTGGAGCATAAAACGTGGTTCGCCTGAAAATGCCACCTCTCGCCACCTTGTGGACGTCCAGTTGCTGTACTGGCGGCGTACGAATTTCAGCCATCGTCGCCGATGAATAGCGGTAAGCATGGTTGCATGAACCAGGCGCCTGCTACGGAAACCCTTACACAGCAGAGGTCACTTGAATGACCGTTGAGGAGATAATTTTGGTAGCGCCTTAGTTCATCTGGGCTGTCAGTTCCTCCCCCATACACATGTCCGCAGCCGTTGTCCACCCCAATGGCCCATGGTGCACCACGGTTGAACCGTTGCTGGTTTTGGACAGCGCCATTTTTCCATGCACGGTCTACTTTAACCGTGATGACACGTGATTAGTACACAGACTCAACTGTTGTGCAAATGTTTCCAACCTTGGCCTGAAAGCGAATCGTCATGCCCATTTGCACGTCAGATATATCGCTCCATTTCCGCATTACGACAACGAGTGCAATGTTTCCTGCATCCTCGCGATACGCTTTATGTACACTCTACTGACAGTGGTGCCACCTGACGGCTGTGAGTGCTTATTGCACGTTAATGTCGAACGTAGGTGGTGGTCACATTAGTGGGAAGAACCTGTAGTACGAGCAACGCAGAAGAGAAATATAGGCGCATATCTTTAAAAGAGAACACTAGCCACTTTGAAGTGCTGTCGACGGACAAAACCGGTACCAGGCGGTCATGCAGCCTTCGACCGCTGACGTCAGCCTTGGCAGTGACGTGGTTTGTATGTTCAAGTCGATTGTATAAACCAAATAAGTAAGATCACTCGACGTGGAGGCGTGACAGTATAGAGATATTGTGTTTGTAGTTGCCCACGATCACACCATCAATAAAGTTTCCCAATTTTTCAATTTTTGGTGTATCAAAGCGGATTGTCCGAAGGGTCTACAAGGAATTATGTAGCACTTGCCACCATGGAACATGGTAGAAGAACAGCGATCGTTAGCAGATCCCAACCGACAACGACTGAGGACGAGTGTCACACTTTTCTGATGACAACTGATTTCAATTCCTACGGCATTTGCTTCTGTCAATGAATGACGGTCTTTCTCAACTACACTGAAGAGCCAAAGAAACTTGTACACTTACCTAATATCGTGTAGAGCCCCGCGAGAGCCCAGAAGTGCCACAAAACGACGTGGCATGGACTCAACTAATGTCTCAAGTAGTGCTGAAGGAAATCCTGCAGAGCTGTCCATAAATCCGTAAGAGTACAAGGGATGGAGATCTCTTCTGAACAGCACGTTGCAATGCATCCCAGATACGCTCAATAATTTCCATGTCTTGTGGGTTTGGTGGCCAGAGGAAGTGTTTAATCTCACAAAAGTGTTCCTGGAGCCACTCTGTAGCGATTCTGGACATGTGGGCTGTCTCTTTGTCCTGCTGGAATTCCCCGAAGTCCGTCGTAAAGCACAATGGACATGAATGGATGCAGGTGATCAGACAGGATGCTTACATACATATCACGTGTCAGAATCGTATCTAGACGTATCAGGGTCCCATATCATTCCAATTGCACACGCCCCACTCTATTGCAGAGCCTCCACCAGCCTGAGCAGTCCCCTGCTGATATGCAGGGTCAATGTATTCATGAGGTTCAAATGGTTCAAATGGCTCTGAGCACTATGCGACTTAACCTCTCAGGTCATCAGTTGCCTAGAACTAAGAACCAATTAAACCTAACTCACCTAAGGACATCACACACATCCATGCCCGAGGCAGGATTCGAACCTGCGACAGTAGCGGTCACTCGGCTCCAGACTGTAGCGCCTAGAACCGCACGGCCACTCCGGCTGGCGATTCATGAGGTTGTCTCCATAGCCGAACACGTCCTTTCGCTTGATACAATTTGAAACGAGACTCGTCTGACCAGGCAACATGTTTCCAGTCATCAAGAGTCGAATTTCGGTGTTGACAAGCCCAAGTGAGGTGTAAACGGCTTTGTGTCGTGCAGTCATCAAGGGCACACGAGTGGGCCTTCGGCTCCGAAAGCTCACATCGATGATGTTTCGCTGAATGTTTCGCACGTTGATACTCGTTGATGGCCCAGCACTGAAATCTGCAGCAATATGCGGAAGGGTTGCACTTCTGTCACATTGGTACCGTACCTGGAGGGTCTCTCCCGTCCGCAGGAATGTCGGAGATTTGACGTTTTATCGGATTCCTGGTATTCACTGAACAGTCGTGAGATGGTCGTACGGGTAAATCCCAACTTCGTCGCTACCTCAGACATGCTGTGTCCCAGAGTTTGTACGCCGTCCATAACACCACTTTCAAACTCACTTAAATCTTGATAACCTGCCACTGTAGCAATAGTAACCGATCTAACAACTGCGCCAGACACTTGTTGTCTTATAGAAGCGTTGCCGACCGCAGCGCCGTATTGTGCCTGTTTACTTATGTCTGTACTTGGAGAATTGGAAATTTGTGGTAACGTCTTATGGGACCAAACTGCTGAGGTCATCTGTCCCTAAGCTTACACACTACTTAATGTAACTTAAACTAACTTACGCTAAGGACGACACACACACCTATGCCCCATGGAGGACTCGAACCTCCGACCGGGGGGAGCCGCGTGGACCGTTACAAGACGCCTTAGAACGTGGGGCTACCCAGCGTGGCTCTGTACTTGAATACCCATGCCTATATCAGTTTCTTTGGCGCTTCAGTGTAGTCTCCGAGCGATTTCTCGCAGTGTCACATAAAGATGCGTGTCTACAGTGGGGCAAAGAATACAAACAGAAAAATAGATGTCTGGAAGCGTGCAGCTGCTGTTTAGCCTCTTTTCAAATGATCCAAGGCGTCGATTGCATCGACTGTCAAATGAGGCCCTTAACCTGTAGTGCACGAAAGGCGTAGTTCAGACCGCAGGTAATTCTGTAATGTTTAGATGGTGTTTCTCGAACTATGACTTGGACCACTCATTAACGTTTCAGTACTCTCCGTGAGCATATGTTGCTCCTCCTTCTACATCTTCATGTTGAGTATGCTTTGGACAATCCTGTATTCCAAGAAGAAGACCACGTCATTTCACCGCTTTAGGTCGCTAGTAAGAAGAGTCAGTTTGCTGTTAAATCTGTTTTATTAACGCATGCTGATAATGGGCCATGTTCTAAACTATTTAAGAAACCAGTGTTAAGAAATAAATATCCAAGTATGTAATATATTCATGCCAATTTGATATTTGATGCCTATAACTTCGTGCTGTTGCAAGTTTAATGACCAGCAACACAGTACTACCGAGAATAAAATCTATCTTCTCTTCTCAAGAGTCTACACTGAACCTTCCGTTAAATGTTTTATGCGTTGTTTTTATGGCCTTCCCTCCGGAGACTGGTTTAATGCACCTGTTGTCCCCGGTCTGCCCTCTGCAAGTTACTTCGTCGCTGCATAAACATTGGAACCTCCATGCATTTTATCCTGCTCACTGTAGTCAGTTCTTTGTCTATCTCCACTGTTGTTAGCCCTCACACTTCCATCCATTACTATATGGATTAGTACTTCATGCCCAGGTGTGTGCTCCCATCAATTGATTCCTTCTTATAGCCAACCAGTACCATAAATTTTATTTCTCCGTATGTTTGATTTAGTACTTCTTCGTTAATTATCTGCTATACCCACCTAACCTTCACCTCTATTCTGTAGCACCACATGTCAAAGCTGCTGATCTTTACATGTCCACGTTTCGCCCCCACACAAGGTTTCGTTCCAACAAATAGTTTCATAGAAGACTTCCAAACACTCAAATTTATATCCGTTGTTAACAATTTTCTTTTTTTCTGAAACGCTTTTCTTACTAATGCAACCTATACTGGCAACTTTGGATTGTATTGGATGGTGTTCGAATCATACTTAACAAAGTGCAAAAAGGTGTGCTGAATAGCTGAAACAATATTGTAAGGGGGAAAATTTTAGTGACTTCGAAGAAATTACGAAGCGGCCACGCAAGGACCAATCTTGGGTAACCTATATGCTATAAATGTGAATGACCTTCCAGTTACATTCATCAAGTAGAAATGGTACCTTTTGCAGATGATACTCTCTCTCTCTCTCTCTCTCTCTCTCTCTCTCTCCCTGTTTTCCTCTCCCTCTCTGTCCGAACAGGCGTCAGGAGGCTCAACGGTACCTACCGACCACCGTGTCATCCTCAGCCGATAGATGTCACTGGATGCGGATATGGTCAGGACACCACTCTCCCGGCCACTGTCAGCTTTAGTAACTGGAGCCACTGCTTCTCAGTCAAGTAGTTCCTCACTTGACCTCACAAGAGCTGGGGGCACCCCGCTTGCAATAGCGATCGGCTGACTTGCACGCTCACCCATCCAAGTGTTACCCAAGCCCGACAGCTCTTAACTTCGCTCATCTGACGGGCACCAGTGTTACAGCTGTGGTAAGGCCGCTGGTGCATCGCATTAGAGAGAAAATATGATATGTTACTTATTATATTATATTAAATATAATATGTTAATGATATAATGTATTAAATTAAATTATTTATATTAAAACTGAAGCAAAAATAAATTTCGCAATAAAGAAATAAAACTGACTAAAATTATAGAAAATTGGACATGTAAAAATTTAAAGACCTTTCAATTTATATATTAAATAACAAATAATGGAGTGCCGTAACAGAAAGGATTTTTAATAATTTTCTTCAAAGAAATATTAAGTGGTTATCTGCCTAAAATTTTGATAAAACACACTATATTCCGTTCTGTGCAGCAAATAGTCATAACAGTTGATGTACCTCATTAACAGGAGTCAGTACAATGGGTACAATGCTCCAATTCGTTTGGTGTGTTTATTGACGAAAACTTGACCTGGAAGAAGCATGCTGCTGAGCTGATCAAAAAATTATGTTCAGCTGCTTTTTCTCTTCGTATAACTGCTGGTCTTGTAAACAAACGAATCAATCTCTTGACATATTCTGTATATTTCCACTCAGTAATGTCTTACGGAATACTTTTCTGGTCTAATCCACCAATTAGAAAGAAAGTATCGATTGCACAAAAGCTATCAGTGAGAGTAATATGCAGTGTACACCTGCAGTCGTCATGCAGGTACCTCTTCATCGAGTTAGACTTTTCAGCTGCACCATCACAGTGCACATATTTGTTAATGAAAGTCATCATAAATAATTCATCACAATTTTCGACTAGATGATTCTGATACGATTGTATGTTATTAGATGCGATGCGTCAAGACAATATGACATGTTCACCGAAATACATATACTTAAATCAGTAACAATGCAGTCCAGTGATTTCATAGCTTTTTGCAATAAAAATATCCTTCTTAATGATAACTACATCGTGACTTCCTTGATTAGACAGTTATCCTGAACGACAACCACAAATCTGTGACTTGGACTTACTGAAGACTGATTCGATATATGAATTAAAGCAGCCCTTGCTTTTCTAGAATGTCTACGGCAATCTTACGTACTCTCAACTGTGTAGTAGACGTTTGTGTGTGTATGTGTCTTTTTCCACGCGCTTACTCAGTATTTATTGATGTGTTTCATTTTGCAAATTATCTGAAGGCCTATGACAATATATTAACTTAAGATCATCTGTGACGCACGTTATGATGAAATGTGAAAGATGGCAAATACGAGGAAAAAGTTATGCCAGACACAGTGAAAATGACTTTTTGTTAGTACAAAAATGGACATTTTGTCATATTTTCCATTAGTTACACACCAAAGTTAACGACCAGGTATTGTGTACTTTCCTAGCATAAACTTACCGTTGAAGACGATAACCGGATTGTCATGTCAAAACACATGCGTTCTCAGTGTGAAAATTCGGTAACCTTTCCTTCTATAACTGAACCATATCTGAAGGTCGTCTGCTTATTTCTTGATTACGAGTGCTGTCATGTCCAGATTTAAAAATCTGAGCCGACCATCGAATCAGTGTTTCACTTACTACTTCAGCCATTAATATTCGCTAAAGTCGCATTTCACTCAACCACAGGCAAATAGCAGCTCAAATTTTAAACGAGACAATTGTTTACATTTTGTTGAGTCGCATTGCTCCCCTGCACTTACCAGTAAAGGAACTCGCATATATGCCCAACCAGTAAGATACTTTTTGTCTAGTTCATGTGTAAATTGGTAGCTACTTTCAAAGTTCTCAGTTTCGTCTCTGGAACTTAGTTCCGAGTGACCACTCGTATAATATATTGTTGTAGTCGAAGAAATATACCTAGAAACCCTCTCATCTGCTGAGTAGATCGCAGATATGAAAATTATACTTTGTACAATAGTCTCTGATTAACAGAAAATATTTATTATAAGATGTACGGGAGCACCCATTTCAAGTATTCTCAAACACAACTGCTTCTAAAAATAAAAATAATCAGTCATAAAACAAGTACGATTTGACTGATTTGATGATAAACAATTAAATATTGCTCTTGTTTTTTGGAAACTAAAAGAGCAATATCGGTCCTCAGCTGCATAGTACTTCCTATTTATATTAATATCCTTAATAGTTGCGATTCTAGAGATACATCAACAGTAAGCTCTGAGGAATGTTCTGAAGATAATGGAGCAGTAATTTTACATCTGTCCTAGGGCAGGACCCATGCAATACATTGTGGGCTGGAGCTGCCTATGCTGCTGCTTAGCATTACTTCGAAGTTGATTTGAATTTACGTTTAATTGACAGCGTTTCGAGCTTTGTAATCCTTGGTGAAGAAGATTCTGACTCAATAGAGGAGTGAATAACAACTGACTATCGCATCTTGAGAAGCAGCAGAACGCAATCTTTCGAGGCGGGACTTTGATTCGGCTGAACAAGGAATGTGACTAGCGATCATCCTTCCCTGTTCTCACAACTGAAATACTCTCCAGCCGTGAATTTGAAATGTCTACTACTGCCACATACAACGTGTAAAACCGGATACCTGTTAATGATAACGTGCATTCAGCAATGCTAGTTATACAGTGTGTTAGCTCATTTTCCTGATTCGAACAGTCTTCCCACAGACAACTTTACAAACTTTACGACCTGATGTTTTCTGCACAGTCATAACTGCACCACTAAGTGGACTACGACTGTCAATATAGACCAACTGTTTTGCGTTCACGCATCCACACTGCAACACCTGACATGCTGCCCAGTAGAAAATAAGCATTAATGGTCTGCTCTTGCCACATGTACTTGAAGGTACTACGCAGCCTAAAAAGATAAGACTGTAATAGCTAGAATTATAATTAGTCTGCAACTGACGTAAATACCGACGTAATGTTGTTCAGTACACTTATCTGTGTCACCAGTAGAAATATCTGCCATTATACCCGATACATGATGTGTGTTAGCGAAAGATACATTCCATTTAACACACAAATTGGTGCAATACATACTAAACAAGCTGAATCATATTGCTGAACGCCTGCATTCAACACACTCGTATTTTGCAAAAATTATTGATATTTTTCCAACGGTGCAGTATTCAAGTTTTTATTGTATTTTTAAGTGCACGATCATTTCTCTGTTCGTTTGGTGGCAGTCATCACAGTTTAGTCTTGTGGTTTTCATATGATACCAGGCTGCGTGTGCCATACGTAGATCATCATTCTTCTGCATGTGAAACTGTCAGTTCGTATTTCGTTATTTGCATCAGGAGTTGTAATTACAGTTGCCTAATTTATTTTACACTTTTTGTACCATCATTGTTACCTGTTTATTTACATTAATGACTGCACCATGTAAATACTTCCGACTTTCGAAAGTGTGCCTTTGGTACGTTTTGTCGAGATTTTGATTCCAGTATGAGTGTCCATCTGTGCAAATACACAACGTGCGTCATGAAACGTGGCGAAGTGCTCCCCGGTGAACGCGGATTTTCCTTTGTACGCTGCTGTTGGTAACGTTATCCATAACGAATGAATACGATGAATCGCCAGTCGGATGTGGGTATCCATTGCTCGTTAGCAATTTCGTATGTTTTGTAAATGAAGTTAACAGATATTTTGCGCCAATTCCCGAGCTAATCACATTCTCGGAATTTGAGGCAAGTACCTAACTGTGTGAATAAACGAAAATCTCATGTTAGGATACACATCAGTCTTTACTTAATGAAATAATTGCTGTCGTTTGGTTAAAGTTTTTGTTATTCATTTATTTCTCTATCTCGAGTGTAAGGCAAACTGAGGAGCTATTTAACTGAGAAGTAGCAGCTCGGGTCTCGTAAACTGACATACGGCCGGGAGAGCGGTGTGCTGACCACATGCCCCTCCACATCTGCATCAAGTGGCGCCAGTGGGTTGAGCATGACACGGCGACAGGCCTTCATGGCATGTTCAGGCTGGGTGCTGTAGAGACCTTTTCAAGTGGAAAGGTGGGAAAAAAGTCAGTAAATCCCCGACATATCTGAATATTTCGATGTCGAAATACTACAAGACATGTGGGGTATATATATATCAGTCATCTCATCTTAAGATATGTGTGCACCTAATAAGCTCATAGGAAAACAAAATTATTCACCCCTAGAGAAATCATTATCCGCATCATTTAATACTATGTAATTCTGCCTCTGGACTTGATAACCGGCCGGATTCGGCTGGGAAGAGAGGCCACAAGGGTATACAGGTACCTCATATCCACCCAGCCGCTGAGAATTTGATCTCGCAATTCCACCAAATTGCGTGGATTTTCATGGCGTTCTGCCCGTTATTCTAACATGTCCCACTGATTTTCTATGGGGTTCAAGTTAGCTGATTTTGAAGGCCAGTCGAGATGTAATACAAAGGGAGAGTGTTCAGAAAATCAGTCACATATTCTTTCAGCCAGATGAATTTTGCTTTCGTCGTATTTGTATGTCTGTGTGAGCAATGGCCTCTTGCGAGGTGACCGACTCCAATGTTCGGTGCATGCAGCTCCAGTCGCAACGTTCTCCCTCTAATAGGTTTGGATGGACCTTCATTTACTGCCTGCAGCAATTCCTGTCGGGTTTGGAACCGATTTTGATTCACAAGCCGTGAAACACGTCTCCAGTCCCTCTCAGACAGGATCATTTTCTGACCACTATTCTGACGTTTTGTTTCATGGTTACGTGTTTGACACCAGTGCTTACGGACACGTTGACGAGTCCACGGCGGAACACCAACAACTCCCGCAATTTAATACACGGTATGGCTATGGGCACGGCCAAACAGGATTGCCCATTTTTGCCACTCTGTCACGTCCTGTCATACACGCATGTTTGGGTAAAACGTCCGCTTGAAACATGAATGTCACACTGACCGCTACTTACATATGCTAACGTAGACGCAGAGCGAAAGAGGTTGAGCACGCGACTCGATCGCTGTACCTTGTATAAAGGCTTAACGATTTGTCTGTGCATGCGCACAGGTGACCTAATTAGGCTCCCAAGACTCATTTCAGTGTACTGTGCTGTGATAATGATGGCCGGCTGTATGTTATGCAAGCAGGATCCATCTCCAAATATGAACATAGTGTCAGAGCATTTTGTTTTGCGAACCACATGCTCACCAACTGAGGTACCACAGCGGGTTTTCCGTCTTCCGCATCTGCAGTTCACTATAAGCTACACCCTACACACATCTTCTAGACTGAGACGTTTGCAGTTCTTTTCCACAGAATAAAGTCTGAGATGGACGAAAGAGGTCCTGACAGACTGAAGCTTTGGATTAGTCCGTAATGCTCATTCAAACGCTTATTTGTTAAAAGTGCTGAATGTAGTGTGGGGAGATCGGTGTTATGCGTCCTAGTATGCAAACAATTTTCCTTTATGTGATATTTTAAAAACACCTGAATTTGCAAACATCGAAGAGGGTATTGAGAGGATGACGACTTATATGCATTGAAGTAGTTGTAGTCATAATATAGTCTCCTTGTGAAAAACCGTAGGTTTTAAGGAGGGCAAATATAACTGGGATGAGTAGTGGGTCACTGGGCATTCTTAGCAAGAATGCTGACATCAGCATCAGAACTTTCTTGTCGCTAAGTTCACCTGCATCTGTTAACCCCCCCCCCCCTCCACCCACCCACGCCACCTCATGCTTGTACCCCTACCCCCCCCCCCCCCCAGTGCCCCTAATCAGCCAACTGCATGCAATTTCAGCTTCCCATCCTTCAAGCACCTTTTTCATAAGAATTTGATTGTGTGTGCAACATCAATTGCTGTCCAGCACAAAACACAACCAGCACCATCAGCAATCGGTTCTGAAGAAGAAAGCTATCGATATGTATTTTATCAATCCATCTTTTATTATTATTATTATTATTATTACTATTATTATTATTCCAGACGAGGACATGCAGGTGTTACACACATCACAGCAACAGCCACTCTCTACAGGACGTGTCCCTGACCTAGTGTCATTCAATTATGCAGCAGTACAGCCACTGAAGCAGCAGTAGCAGCAACAAGCACCTGGTCCACTGCTGGACAAGGGCACTCAGATGTTCAAAGCACAACCACAGCAGTAAAGTCCCACACGAGTACTGTTACTCACCAACATGTACAATGCAACTGCAGTGGCTTTAAACGTGGGAATGTAGGCCTGGCACGTGACAATAATTTTGTAGTAGTTAAGGAAATAGAAAATTCATAGTGTGTCGGTGGTAAACAGCAGTATTCATGGGATGAGTGGAACTATCCATCCAGTATGATGGAACATACAGAGAGCAAGATGACAGACAAGGGTATGACAGCTGCATCTTTGGTCATAAAGTTCCATAGTATATATGTATAATGAGGCAATGCTAGAAAAAATCTCTTGCACATGAATATAGACCAAGCATTGTTAAAGTGGGAGATCTGTATTATGTATTATCAACTGCAACAGATCGATTGTGCCACTGGCCCCATCTATAACTGGGGTGTAGTATACATCTATACATTATGTTACAGCGAGAATATAGACAATGATAAACTGCTCCACTTCCTCCATCTGTAAGAGTAGTGTACTATGAATTTGTTGAGTATCTGGTCAACAACAAGGCTGTTCTTGACCGGATACTCAACAAATTCATATTACACCCCTCTTACATATGGAGCAAGTGGAGCAATGTGTCATTGTCTATATTCTCCCTGTACCATAGCATATAGGTGTTGAACCTGTAACTATAAAATCTATGGAGGCTGATATTATTGAACCAATGTCAATGTATGATGTGTGTATGTGTGATGGTGTGTGTGTGTGTGTGTGTGTGTGTGTGTGTGTGTGTGTGTGTGTAAAAAGAAATGTTCTACAAAAATGCTGTTCACATTTGCTACTAACCTACAATATTGTTAATGGTGAAACGATCAAATAATTAGAGAGATACAACAAATTAACTTATGATTTATTAAGAGTAACAACACATTTCTTTCAAAAAGAGACTACACCGATCAACACCATTTTATGGGCTAAGCAGAATGGTTCTGTATACATTATTTATACAACAGCAACTGATCAAATTCTCTTGAGGTTTACATTTGTATATAATATTTACAGCATCACTCATTATACATAACTAGCAGAGGTATGTTATACTAAGACAGAAAGATAGTGATTCTGTGTACTGTATTTACAAAACAGCAACATCAACTCTTATGGAATTGTTTTATATAGAATATTTGCAGAGTACAGGGACGAGGAGCAACAGGTGAAGTATCACAACTAGTGGTTGGGGCGGTTGCAGACAAACAAGTGAAAATTTTTCTCTTGATTTTTCACTTAATGCTTCCGCAAAATTTCCTCTTCAAATTTCCAAGAGCAATCCAAGAGAAAAATTTGCAAGAGCAGGCCAAGAGAGAAAATTTCCAAGAGCAATCCAAGACAAAAATTCCCAAAAGCAATCCAAGACAAAAATTCCCAAGAGCAATTCAAGAAAAAACGCTTTTATGTGCAATCCAAGAGAAAAATATTTCCACACAAATTTCCTGATAAGATATTGCAGCCACTTTTTGATAGCCGCTTTTTGAAACCACTTTTTAGCAGCCGCATTTCCCGAAGCGGCTATTCCCGAAGCGGCTTTTCCCGAAGCGGATTTTTTTAATGGAAAAAATTCACTTAAAAATTCTCAGTAATTATAGCGTGTTTAATCCATATGTCAATTTCTCTTGCCATACGTAATGATTATGCCAAAGTGTTATCAGGAATAGGCGCATTAGAAGTTGCTGACATTTTCATGTTGATGACGTAAATTAAATGAATTAATGAAACTATATGCACTAATTTTTATGTCATCATTTACCTCAGTTATTCTCTTAAAATCTGTGAACGCTCTGTATACTTTCAAACAAGTATCAGGCGGATTAATGTTCCACAGTTCTTCTGGAAATATTTCGTTTTGGCCATTCTTGAGATAAATATTTTGCAGATTAACATGAAGATACAACGATGAATCAGCATCTTGGTTTCCTTTCCTGTTGGTCTCAAAAACCACAAACACAAAATATGGCATATCAAATTCCATACAATTGTAGTAATTTGGTATGTCTAGTTCAAAATTTCTTTTGCCGATAATTCATGCTATTTCTTGTGTTTGAATGTCAAAAGACGAAATTGTGATCTTAAGCTCTTTTCTCTCTCAATTCCAGTTCATAATTCGGCTCGTACTTAACAATTGGCACACGAATTTCCATGCTTGTAATTGTCACTTTACCTTCAGATGGTCGAGTTCCAGGCTCATAAGTACCATCTTTTTGTGAAAACCGTCTATACAACGCATCACTACCAACAAACATGATCGTTAAATCAACTTCCCACATCATTTCTTTGTAGTCTTTAAAAAAGCCACCCAATGTATTAAGCGGATATAACACCTCATTTTCTTTCCTTTGTAACTTTCCGTTGTTAATGAAATTGCCTTCGTCTCCGATGTCATCGGCAAAAAATGACGTTAGATTATACAAAACCGTTGAAGGAATGCCTGAATGTTCTAACCCACAGATTATGTGGCCTCCTTTTTTGATGATTATTGACTCCATAATTGACTTGGAAAATAGTCAACTAATTTTACATTCGATTTTCCTTCGTATGCTGTATAATCTGTGCCATTTGCATGTGTAGCATTAAATGTCCTGTAAAGTAAGCATTATTGCCAAACCATCGATCACCAACTTTGACATCTATTTCCACATCTTTATTTGGCAAGTTCAAGTTTTTTTGTCTTCTCGTTTATTAGAAAAGACTGCCATTGATAACTTTAAATGTTATTCATTCTTTATTACATACAAAAAAAAATTTATCACAACATTTTCAAGAGCACAGTAACATTTGCACCAGTGAAATCTATCACACAGTCGTTTTCATCGGTGGTAATGACTTGTAGATTTTGCACTTTCTCATGAATAGAAAAAGAATGGATATTTTGGCGCATATATAATTGGGTAACCAAATTTTAAGTAGCCAGACAGTTGTTCCATTTTTGGCTTAAATGATGCGATAATGTTTGTTTCACGACGAAAATGTTCAGACTCTTTGACAAACATGACATCAGCTAAATTGAAGAGCACTTTAATTTTTTCGAATGCAATAATTTTTGGCAATTCTGCTGCAAGCGTTTTTACTCCTGGTTCAACAATCTGCTTCTTAAGGCCCACAACAAGCCAATACTACTGTCTCTATCAAAAAGCAGCTTATATTTTGTGCTCTCAATATCTACTCAGTTTATGGTATTGTTTGGCTTTGTCATTAAATTATCATCTTTGAATGGTTGCTGTTTTTTAATATATTTTTCTAAATTGCCTAGACTGTACTGTCCTGTGGGAATAATCTAAGCGTTAATGGCACCATCTTTTTCATAATGTAGCTTGATGTTTTCGCTTGTAACATAAAAAAATATGTATAAAATCCAACCAACCCAACTTCTGCAAATGTATTTCGTATCGGCAAATTTTTTCTAAAGTTGATAGCTTTCCGGTAAGCTCAAAAATTCTATTCATTTATAATAATATAAAAATGAGCAAAGATGCAATCGATTGGGAACGTAAGTCAGAATCCATGAACAGAAGCAGCAAAAGCAACATGATAAGCTTTTATCCAATTCTATTCAATATACAATAATGGGGCCAACTGGCTGTGGAAAAACAACGTTAATGATCAACAATTATATCTTGACACCTGGCTGGCTAGACTGGTACAAAAGTAATCACCTATATATTTATTTAGGAAGATTAGATCAACCGAAATATCAACAATTTACAAAAAGATCCAAAATAATGGAAGAGAAGATTAATACATCTATCAGCAACAGCGACGATATTATTCTGCCAGATGAATGTATATACAATTGGGTCGTTGTGTTTGACAATTTTATTCTTGAAAATCAGGATATAGTGAGAGAATATTTTGCTAGAAGTCGACATGAAAATATTGACTGCTTTAATGTAGCACAAACGTACTCAAAAATTCCAAAGCAACTTGTGCTCGATAGTCTCAATTTTTTGAACATATTTAGGCAACACGACACAAATCTAAAGCATATATACGACGAATTTGTGGGCGGCGGAACGATTTTAGAGAAATTTGTAGTAAAGTGTGGAAAGACGATATTGGTTTTATCACCATTGATATGACACGAAAGCCGAATTCAGGCAAATATAGAGAAAAAAATCAAAACGTTTGTATAAATTTTAATGGAAAAAATTCCATTAAAATTATAGTATAACGTTGGTTTTATTCACAGAACTGTTTTGTGAATATTGCCCATGCAAATTTTGAAAACACATCAATAACGGTCAACAAATATCACCAAACAGAAGCTTGATGATATCTCTGATGTTTTTGTTGTAGAATTTTTTACCTTTATCTTTCTGCAAACTATTTTGTTTTTAACAGGAATCACATATTTTTATTGATTTTTGATATTTTTTTAGGCTCCAAAATCCATCTCAACCAAATCAGCTTGCCACAAATTGTCTATTCCAAAAGCTGTGACTGGTTTTCTTGGGAAATTTTTTCTCATCGGTTTGTGCAGTTCACTGACAATTTCTTCACGAATATTTACCTTTTTTTACAGTCTTGCTTTTCTCACTATTACAGGCAGCACAATTTCCGCCAATTTTTGTGGTAAATGTCTGTCGGTGCATTGTAGCCGTAAATTTTTTGCTTCTTAAGCACCATATATTTTTTTCGTCCATCATTGGTTTACTTCAACAATTAAATTAATTTTGCATCTTCATGTCTAGCACATCAAGCCTTTTTTTCACTTTATTAATCTCTTTATCATGATGTTCCATGATACCATCGTAAATTCCGCTTTATTTTTTGAAGTCAGTGAAAAACTTCTTTAGCTCTTTTTAGCTGTAGTGTTTGCTGACCTCATCTTTCCGTGCATAATCATCGAAAAATTTCTCTAGCTCTTTTTTGCTGTAGTATTTGCTGAGCTCATCTTTGTGTGCTTTTCCTACCATAACACCAAAAATTTTTTCCAAGTCTTTTTTGCTGTAATAAGAATTAAATTGCGTGAGATTGCTTGTATATTCAGCTTTGCTCACATAATCAGCGAAATATTTCTCTAGCTATTCTCGCTGTAGTACTTACTGCTGTCAGATTTCAACGGTTTTTCTAAATATCGTTAGTTTACGGCCATTTACATTCGCTATTATTCTGCCTTTAAAATCAATAACATCACTATATGCCTTAAAACGTCGTCTAGTTCCTTGTGAAATTTCTTGACAAAGTCATGTAATACTTTACTAATTTTCTGCAACAAAGATTCACTTACTTCCTATTGTACTCTAGTTTTCTTCTCTAAAAGTCACTTAGTTCCTATTGTTCTCTAATTTTCTGCGCCACAGATTCCTGCAGTTCCAACCTTCACTTAGTTCCTGTTCTTCTTTTAAGAAAAACTTCAAAGATTCATTTTCTTCCTACGCCAATTCATCCTAGTATTCTCTAATTTTCTCCTTCAATTCTTCTTAAGGACTTGAAAATTGGTTGTATGAGCTGTTAATATCTTTCTTCCTCTTTTTGTGGTGCCAAAAATATCCATTAATCATATCAAGACTTTTGCTAAGCGACCAATCATCTGTAAATAGCTTCAAGAACAGAAAACACATATGCCAACATATAAACTGATCAAAATTTTGAAATCTCTCTACATTGTAAAACAAATTGTCAGGACCAAAATCTTTTACTAGCAGAATTTAAATTCACAACCGAACGAATCAAACACAAATTTTTCACAGCTATTTTTGAAGTAGCATGTCCAGTGTGTGCCGACACGATCAGATGTGTCTAGATTAACAAGTCCTACTTCAATTTCTTCTATTTCATTTGGCAGCTCATCAGTCATAAAAATCCCTCAAAAATTTCTGATTTTCAGATCATTCACTAATTTTTCTATGTCAGAATTCCTTAGCGGATGAATATATTTTTGCATCATTTCTTTCACTTTTATTTCATACACAAATCTGCGCCCACTTTTTTTCTCTCCATTCCTAGGTTATGTCTTTTCTGCTCAGCCAGTTCTGCGTCTTCCTTTTGCTTCGCTGCACCTCTAGCCAATGACCCACATTCACCCAAAGCTGCAAGGGCCAACGATAGAAAGCAGGCTTCGTGTTTACTCAATCCTGAACCTTTTCTTACAAGATATTTAATCAAATTTCTCACCACTGGCGTAGATAAAGATATGAGTAAACTGCCACCTTTTTTAATCTTCTTTGTTTTTTGCTGTACTTGTGTTTCTGTGAGATAGGAGTAAAAAAAGCCATGACTTTTCAGTTCATACTGGACAGCTTTATATTGACAGCTTTATCTTGACAGCTTTGGCTTTGGCTTGCCATTTGATGTCACATGTCACATGTCTAACCGCTGTCGTCTAAGCTTCGGCCTAATTTTCGTTTACCATACATTACACCAGTCACTGCTGCTGCTGCTGGTCTTTCACCTAATGATGCATATTTGCTAAAAATTCTCTCTTTTGTGGCCATTTGCGAATTTTTATCAGCATGATGTCTATTTTTCAAGATATTTATGATCTCTGTAACCAATACCGTATGCTTTGAATGCTTCATCAAGTTTCTTTATTCCTTGATCTCCATGCTCTAATCTTTCCTCTAGTTCAGTGAACAGCCCGAAAAATCTGTAGCCAGACAGGTCCATTTCTGGCACTGGTAGATTATTTAGTGCCCAGTTGACTAGGCCTTTTCCATGTTTTTCAGACTTCCAAAATGTGTGTGGCAAATTGATCAGAAATCCTATTAAATATGGAATTCCTTTTAAATTATTGATTATGATTATGAAGTCGTTAAATTTGCTGGTGAGCATTTTTGCTATGACAACTTTTTCGTTGTAATAGCTATTGTTGCCAGCGTTTTCTTCGCCCTGAATCACCGTCTATCTATCGATCAAATCTGTGACGCCATTCATCCAAACGCATTCGACTTGTTTTCCTGTATATTTTTTAATTAAGCCCATACTATCGTGAATGATTTTGGGCTCTTTTTTAATATCCATCCATATTGCCTTAATAATGACATTGTGTTTTTCACTAACACTTGACTTTGATTTATTTGCGTTTGGGTCGTTACAGTGAAATATTGCGTTAGTCATTTTTAACATGGATGTATATGCGTTGAGATTATCAGTAGTAAAATCGTCACCTGACAGGCGATTTCTTTTCAAAAGTTTCATCTAGCCTTCAGTGACTTTAAAGTCGTTGCCATTAACATAAATATTATCATTGTTGAAACTTATTTCAGAATCACCCATGTAGTGTTTTCCACCAAGTAATGTTAGGCCAAATGTTTCATCTTGGAGTGAACCTAAATATTTTGACACTATTGGCCCAAGATATGTCATTGAATATTCATTTAAATCCTTCATCTTCTGCCGTTTTTCACTTTAAATTTGCTGCAACACTGGTACGAGTTTTATGTGTGTTTTTGGTTTGATGGGTTCATCAACAAATAAGCTTCTTTCAAAGGATGACACTTCAGGCGTGGGTTGGAACTGGAAACATTTCAACGTAGTATCCATCGTATGGTATTAGCTGTTTTTCAATCTCACAATTTTTCTCCATTGCATCGATAACTCCTCGGCCTAAAGCATCCAGCTTATCGATAACTAGCTGATCTTCGCCCTTATACTTCTCATATTCAGTTATAGGTTTAATTTTCCACTCTTTGAAATAATCTTTCAACTGCTCAATTTTTTTTCTATTCTGTTTTGCTTGCTTAACAAGATTTTGATCGTACTTTGCAAACATCTCTTTATGAACAGAAGAAAATTTTTTAGATCGAATGTTTTGCATCGAATGTTGACGTTGAACGTTGGCATCAAATGTTTTGCATTGAATGTTTTGCATTGAATGTTAGCACTGAATGTTCAACATCGAATGTTTTGCATCATATGTTAGCAGTGAATGTTGGCACTGAATGTTTTGCATTGAATGTTTTGCACAGAATGTTTTGCATTGAATGTTGGCGTTGAATGTTGTGCATCGAATGTTTTGCATTGAATCTTTGTGTGCAAAAGTCACATATCATCACCCTTTTTTTGCGTGCAAAAGTTAAGTATCCACAATCATTGCAGCCACACGCCAAGCATCATCTTTTGCGTGGAAAAGTCAAGCAGCCACAATCATGCATCCACTTTTTAACGGATAAAATTCAGTTAAAAATCACTTAAAGTTTCTTTTAATAACTGTTCTACACAGCGGGCAAATAATTTGCTCTTTAAACCGTTCGTCAATACCCGCTTTATGAAAAACGTGCTTACATATCGTCACCACAAATTCGCTGTTGCTGTTTTTCTTCATCTAAACAGATGGAACACTCAAGTTGTTGTTCAGTCGATAAAATTTCGTATAGATTCTGCAGCTTTTGTTTGAACGACTCTGATAATCCACATTGATATTTCAATATTGCAAGCAAGTCAACTTTATGTAGAAACTCCATTATAAAATCGTCAGACAACTTTTGCTTCTGTGGTATATATTTCTAGTGTAATCTGTCTTGAAATTCCCTCATGAAATCTTCTGATAATTTTTGATTCAATGATACAGCTTGCCATTCAAGACTATGTTGAAATTCCCTCATGAAACCTTCAGACAATTTTTGTCTATGTGATATATCATCCCAGTCTAACCTGTCTTGAAACTCCCTCATTAAATCTTCCGACGAGGTTCGATATTTTGGTACAGCATGCCAGTCAAATGGATTTTCTTTTGTGATATAATCAGTAACTACTACCGCACATGTTTTACTTGCTGAATACATGCTGTATAGCTGTTTAAATGTTTATTTTTTACATGCAAGATGCAAGCCTTGAATAAGTTCTTTTTCTACACTATAGTTCTTCACTTCTTCAGCCACTGCATTTTTTTATGATTATGGATAAAATAATAAGTTGCTGTTTTTTCAGCTTCGAATAGCCTTTTAAGGGGCTCCGGAACGCCCTATACTTGCAATGTTAAAATAACGTTTATAAATTACACCTTTCCTCACGAAGTATTTGAGGTAGGAAGTTGAACTTTTTACAGATTATTTATTGGAATATGGGCTACAACGTAACACAGGGATTTTACAAAATTTTTGTTCAGTTATTAAAGATGATTTTTTTTCAATTGTAATGAAAATTCACAACATTTTTTGCAATTTTTTATTTATATATTCAAAAATATACAGTTTTTTTGGAAAAAGGCTGTGTTAAATTATGCAGAAGGTACTGTGTAACATTTACTGAAAGTTTGAAACAAATATGTTTGGAAGATCCTTAGAAAACATGTAATTAGTATGAGAAAATAAAAGTTTTGGGAATCGAGCGACAAAGATTGGATTAACTTTTTAGTGCATTCCAGGTCCATAGGATGGATTATCTTCATCCTCTGCAAACTCTTCCTCCAGCTTCCTCTTGTTCCTCCACCTGTTTACTCTTGCTTGTATTTCTAGACTCTTTACAGCCCTGTCTGCAGCCCGAAGGCGTTCCTTGTCTAAAGCAAGCATCGCTCGTACCATGTTAGAACCTATCTTCATTCCCATATTTCTAAATACCTTGCACCTTACAATGTTGCCATCATTGAAAGTCGCAACAGCATCATACACACCAAAGTGAAGTGTTTCTATTCCAACAAATACAGTCTTGGGGATTCTCGACCATTTAACACTATTTACACTTTCATTGGGGTTTCGAGTTTTTCCGTGAATACACTTTTTCAACAGTTCAGGTGCTGCTAAGTCTCTGAAAATAGGTTTTATCACCTCCATTATTGCATGAGGCAGACTATGCTTATAAATGTACACTTCACCAGTTAGCAATCCTTTGTTATATTTACACCAACTGTCTTCTTCATTGGGACACAAGCTATGTTGGGGATTTTCATCGGTTGAAGAAGTATGAAAAAAAAAGAGCCCAAACAGCCTTCTTCATTTCGTCGACACTTTGTGTATTTTGCCTAATAGCCATTCCATAATAGTTCTGTATTTTGTCAATTACACTGTCAGTTAACCTTCCCTTCCCATCCAACCCTTTACCATCACTGAGTTTTTGTTTTTTGTACGAAGCTTTCAGTCGCCGAAGTCTTGTTCCCATTCTCTTCTGTACGTGTCCAATACACTCAAATTTCTGCACTACAACATCATCACCATAGGGCTTCAGTCCTTGAACATGTTTGAAACTTTTAGAATCACCGTCACCAAGGTAATTAACATATCGCACTTTATCACACGCCTCAGAACGCTGGAATACACTGGCAACACCAGCCACTTCCATTCCTCCACTACTGCCGCTATAGTTAGCTTTGCAATTATTTTCATGTGTACCTTTATATTTTTGTGGACATCTACAATACCCTGATATTACTGCTACATCTAAAATTTTCCCTGTATACATACTGGTGGCAGATACTACACCATGAAGAGATGTGTGTCCCCGTTTATGCCAGGTACCATCGAACGCTGCAGTCAAATCTCTGTTACCATTATTTTCCATTACTGCCTCTTCCACAGCGTTCTTCATAGATTCTATACAGACATCTTCTACTTTAAACCCTATTAATTTATTATAGGTCGTAAACTTGGTTGGGGGATTTGGAAGATTCATGATGCCACAGAAAATTGCACCTGCAGTAGCACCCTTACCAACTGAACGCAAGGAATAAACAAATCTAATGTTGTGTTCGTAGATTTTGCTACCATTTTCTTCAGTTGCAGTTACTGCAACACTGTTCCAAAAGGTGGTCATGTATGAACACTTATCACATTTCAGTTGTATTTCACTAGCAAGTCCTACGTGCTTTATTATGGAGAGTTCCAGACCAACTTCACTACATTGAATACATCTTACACAGTTTGAAAAAATTCCTTTGAGAACCGACATATCAAATATTTCATTCACATCCGATTCGCTCATAAAACATTCATAGTTTTCACTCATTGAACCAAGCTTCTTGCTTGACTGCTATGGGCAGGTGTACTTGAGAGGTTAGGTTCACTCACTTGGTTATCGTCTTAATTGTTTACAGTAATAACACATACCTTTGGCTTTCCAACATTTCTCCATTTCTTAAAAGCCTTCAGAGGATTTCTAATAACTTTACTTTTACTCATTATTATACTTCAACAAAACGGAGACTCAAGAAAGAGAATTAGTTACGAATATTTTCGAGATAACGACAGAGTAAATAAACATGAAACAATCGACAATCACACCAGCGATATATATTGAACCATCACAGGTTAGCCACAACACATACTTTATCTCACATCACTAAAATGTACCTGATGAACACGAACGTTAGTAATAACACCATTTGACAGCAGTTTAACAGCGCCACAGTGGGTCACGCCCATGTAGAACACATAAAAAAAAAAATTTAAAAATAGTTGTAGTATTCGGAATTGAATAAATGATACATCTATTAAAAGGTAATAGTCTGCAGATTCAGAAAACGCAAAAAAGTAAAAATAGAACTTTTCATGATTTTGAGCCTTTCCGGAGCCCCTTAAGCCCTTTTTTTCGCTTCATGTTTTAGTGCTTGTACAGATGCCATTTTATATATGCAATATATATTTATTAAAAGCCATATGGAAGAGTGTCAATTATGTCGTCTTTTTCTTATTTCACCACACGTTTATCATAGTTGAATTTACACTGTTTTGCTACAAATTTATTGACCAAATTTTTCATCTGCTTGTTTCTATGGGTTGTAGCCTTTCACCCAGCAGGTGAAACTGCTTGTACCCATATAAAATAACTTGACATCAGCGAAATGCAGTTCTGCAAACTCATAGTGAAGTCAGTGCATGTGGAGTTTGGGGAGGTCCAGAACACATATACCGATGCAGACAGGCTATGTGATATCCACTAAAACCGTATCCATCTCCAAAGCAACTAATCCTTCACTGAAGATTGCAACCCACATAAAACTGGGCCTGTCGATGTAATCTTTTTCAGTATCACACTCATTCCAACGGTAAACCAAATGAATTTCGCAATAGTTTCCTACATTCTCTATGGTTTTGTTGAAAACTGAAATATTCATTAATTTATAAAAATCTTCTTCAAAATCGCACATCGAGCAAGCTCTTTGTTGTGTATTAACATCAATGTACTCCTTGAACCAGGGACGCTGGTCGAAGGAGTAACTTGAGACACTGCTGGAGGTTTCTGTAATGTAGAATGTATCTATGATTATACCCCCGTGTTGTCATCAGCTTGTGAACAAACCATTTCGTGGGATAAGGCACTTCTAACAGATTGGAAAGTTGTTGTGCTTGTCATGCAAATCGGTCGGATGTTCTAGATCTGCGTCCAGGACATATCCTCTATCATTATCAGAAGCCACATCTTGGATCTTGTCCTTCAAGCCGACGATTTCATCTTTAGATTGCCATTGGAACGTCACTCAGACATGACCTATCTGCCTTGGCATATCTTCGGACGCACTGGGAAAGTTTCCCATGAATACCACGTTCGAAAACAGCAACATATCACTGTCGACGGTTCGATGTTTATGTGTATCTTTCTTAACATCGCGTCCCACAAAAGCCCAGGCATGGTGCAATAGGAGGCGGGATTTCTTAAAAACGTCAACAAACAAGCACGCGCCTGTCTCCACGAACAATTTAGAATATTAAGCCTATCCATCATCGATATTTAAGAATCTGTCATTGTTCAATGTAAATACATAGAGCTGAAACTAGTCACTTTTTTGAAATAGCTATTAATTCAGTCAAAGGATCAGTTTTAGAACCTTATCAGGTTATCTTCAGATGGTGTACAGCAAGTTAGAAGCTATTTCAAACATATTTCTGGGTGCCGCTCGTACTGTCGCATGTAAGCATCCAGGGATATGCTTGAAATAGCCATGTAACTTCTTGTACACCATCTGAAGATGAATTTGAATAGGTCCGACAACCAATTCATGAAATGCATATTTAACAAAAATGACTGATTGCAGTTTTATATATTCAGCTAAAATTTAGTATATCCCTCTAAATCAGAGATGCTGAACTCCTGCCAAACATTCTCCATGTGCCTATAGTCTGCATTTGTTATGGCATTGCCTGTTAGTTTTCTGGAGAACGTGATTCCGTCGGGTAATGTGGTTTTGTGGAGTCCCTCCATCGAATCCTGTTATTCGTATGCGAAAACCCCATTGTTCGTCACAAGCTGACACTTTGCACCCTCGAGATGTATGGCCCTGGTGATATGCATATCCTCCTGAAGAATCGTTTCAGCAAGTTTCTGAAGAGGTGCCTGCATAAATCGTTAGGAATCCAAGGTGCAGAGTGCTATTCTTGACGTGATTCGCTTGGAGAATGAAATGCAATTTTCTACAGCGTCAGGTATGATACTCAGATGATCATTCTGAAACCCGCATTCACCCAAGCGCTCAACAAGAAAGTGAGCATCATATCACTCAAATTATGGAAGAAGACGCGAGTGTGTCGTGGCAGTTTGTATTTCAAGTTGTACCCATTACTGGCTGCACCACGGAACTTTCTCTCATTAGATGACAGTGATCTCTATGTGGAGTTTTTGTTTCTCTATCCAGTGGCACACCACAGACATGATATTTAACTGTTCACTTGTATACGGCATCATTCTCCTATAAGCTACTCGCTGGAATGTTTTTGCTATAGAGAGCATTAACACCGTGCAAATTTGGAGCTCAAAGAGCAACCATCTCGCAGGGTTAATCCCTATATGTGTGTCAAGTTTGTTACGACTGGAATCAAATGAGCGCACAACTTGATACGTGCCTGCATACAAGACTGTTGTTCAGTGAAATCCGTGTGAGAGGCTGTGGGATCACCTTCACAACGTGTCACAGGAACCAGTAAGGGCTTGTTCGATGTGTGATTTTGAAAAAGATTTTTATAAATTAATGAATAAAGAATTCGTGGCGGGTCGCATCAAAACAGTCAGAAAACTGATTAAAAAAAAAGCACTCACGGTCAGTGTACACAATAAAGGGACATAGTAGCCGTCCTTAAACAGGTGATGTATATGTGGCAAAAGTGCTTCATGACATGATGTTTCGACAATAGAGCAGAAAGTAGGCAGGACATGTCCTTGATCCAGAAAAAGGAATGCTAGTCACCTTTGCTGTATAGCAGTAAATCTAAGTATTTAGGATGCTGACCGGCTATTTTGGAAAGGTAGGGAAATCCATTTACTTTATGCTTCACATTTCCCGACTTTCTTCTTTTCTCTCCTCCATGCCAACTGTAAACATCAACCAAATAATTAAGGTTCCGCTTCTTGAATTCTGGCAGCTCTGGGATTGTGATGGGGAATGAGATGTCTTCGAAGTTATAATGCTGCTGACATTGTTTGTTTCGTATGTATCAGTAAACCGTGCATGATCCGAATAACTTCTATCGCAAGCCACAAGCGACCATGCAAAGCACATTTATTATTTCTCATCTAGATTCTGAACATTAATACATGCTTTTCCAGCAGCAATATCATCTGGAAGAGGGATGAAAGTCGACAACCCATTAACTGCATGAAAATCATGTGTGTACACTAACTGCAGCAGCATGTTATTGAAATTACGTTTTTTAAACTCGGCTATTTTTTGGCGAAAGAAGCAAAATTAGTCATTGCAGCAAGAGAAATGTTTTTGCCGAGAAATCGTATCTGATAACACTTCTCTGAAGAATAAAAATAAGGAGAATAAGTCGACACTTTTGTTTACAATTGCCATGAAAACTTGTAAACTGGTATATTTTTACTAATGAGCAGCTGAAACTCTAACTTACTGAAGGATTTTCTTCCCGCATCTCAACGATCTTTGAAATACGAAAAAAATTCACAATAAATTGCATACTAACTTTCCGTGCCCATCCCTACGCAGGGTGAAGGACTGAACTCTTTCACTTCAAATATCTTACAGTTTGTCAAAGACACTGATAATCTATTTTCGTCTGGACAAGTAGTCATCTCGATTATGCAAGTCACAGCTTCAAATCTACAGATTAGTTACTTCGTCTGAACAAGGATTACTACTCCAGAACTAAAAATCAGCATAGTTCCAGTTGAAAAAAAATGTTGATTGCTGTGTATCTCTAAGATTAATAAGACTGGGAATTATCGCTGCTTATTAGTTTGTGAGCTGTTTGCGACAACTCATGTCAAGGATACACACACACACACACACACACACACACTCACTCACACACACACACACACACACACACACATCTAATTTGCTGGGAAATTTTTCATATTTTCAGAGCACTGAAGTTTATGGAGACAATACTTTCTTAGGTTCACATTGCAATTGTTCTTTATTGAAAAACCTATCTTCTAGAACTACACAGAAATTGCAAAAGAAGTAGTGATTTATTTTCGTCCGACTTTATAACCTTCACTTCTTTTAGAAAAGTGGCATTAGTGCCTACTTCTGAATTATATATCTTTTTTTTCCATGTACAATTTGACTCCTCTTACCAGATCATAGTGGGGTCTACAAATCGTAACTTCAAAAAAATAAAAAATGCTAATACACTTCTAATGGCGACAGAATACAAAATCGTAGTCTGTTATTTAACAAGCAACTGAGGACACAAGGCTGGTGAGTAGCTTATGAAATAGCTCTTCGTCGGTATAAAAATAAGTGTGTAATCTCTTCATTTACGTTATCGCAAACCCACACGATTACTACTTCCACCAGTTATAGATCCCTTTGAAAGAAAACCTGTAGTTACTTCTACTGTATGGAAGTTTCGCATATTAACCACATGCTAAAATACTTCTTTTTGTGTGCTATCATTTGACAATAATCTGTTGCGATATCTTGAACTCACTATTAAATATGATAGATGTTACGAATAATTCACTACTACCACATCTGACATTTTGTGATTGCTCTGATGATTTCAGTTTGCTGGCTACGCTAGACGCACTGGAAGATGAAATTTGCGAAGCGGAGAGGGGTAGGTGCATGAGTCTTTCTCAACATGTGCGCCTGCGTGACTCCGTTCACACGTGGAGAGAAGCACGAACGCTATTGGAGTGACAAGATATCAGGGTTGGTAGCACCATCTGCCGCAGGAGCCGGTATTACTTTGTCAAAAAGACGAAATCGTAGAAATAAGCACAGGTGTAGCGTTAAAGAATACCGCTTGTGTCGTAATGTTTGTGTGAGTGTGGTGGAAGAAATAAAGATGTTAAGTGGTGTGATGTTTGAAAACTAGACTCGGTGTCGTGGTGTGATTTCGAGGTCATACTTCATCTTTTTGGGCCGTTTACAGATAAGGAGAATACGAAATATTGAGACTCTTTAACAGTAGCTCCAAGACTAGCTGTGACTCTTCGGTTTCTTGCTAATGGGGAGAATTTATTGACGTTCGATTCAAGATATTTACTGCAGCGATAGCTAACATAATACCAAACGTTTTCAGGAAAATTACATTAGGGTACGTTGACTGCCAGTTACCGTTTGTCTGGCAAACGAACAACTTCGCTGATGCTTAACGTTTAAAGTTAAGAAGAACATGCGAATATGTTGTTATTTCAAAACATAAGAGCTGTCGAGGTACCTGAAATGGAACTGCGAGAAGGATAACACACTTTCATTTACATATACATCACCCAAATTCCATCAGCATTGGCATATGTGTAGGTGTGTAGAAAGAGGACAGGTTGTCTTATTTTATCAAAAGGGTTTAATTTCGAGATTATCAGAGTTGCTTTTTTCGTTTGCTTTCAGCTTCCAGACTCTAAAGGAGAGTGGTAGGATGTCGTGTTGGATTTTGAAATGAAGTGGAATGTACCGCTTTGGACGGCAAATACACTCCTGGAAATTGAAATAAGAACACCGTGAATTCATTGTCCCAGGAAGGGGAAACTTTATTGACACATTCCTGGGGTCAGATACATCACATGATCACACTGACAGAACCACAGGCACATAGACACAGGCAACAGAGCATGCACAATGTCGGCACTAGTACAGTGTATATCCACCTTTCGCAGCAATGCAGGCTGCTATTCTCCCATGGAGACGGTCGTAGAGATGCTGGATGTAGTCCTGTGGAACGGCTTGCCATGCCATTTCCACCTGGCGCCTCAGTTGGGCCAGCGTTCGTGCTGGACGTGCAGACCGCGTGAGACGACGCTTCATCCAGTCCCAAACACGATCAATGGGGGACAGATCCGGAGATCTTGCTGGCCAGGGTAGTTGACTTACACCTTCTAGAGCACGTTGGGTGGCACGGGATACATGCGGACGTGCATTGTCCTGTTGGAACAGCACGTTCCCTTGCCGGTCTAGGAATGGTAGAAAGATGGGTTCGATGACGGTTTGGATGTACCGTGCACTATTCAGTGTCCCCTCGACGATCACCAGTGGTGTACGGCCAGTGTAGGAGATCGCTCCCCACACCATGATGCCGGGTGTTGGCCCTGTGTGCCGCGGTCGTATGCAGTCCTGATTGTGGCGCTCACCTGCATGGCGCCAAACACGCATACGACCATCATTGGCACCAAGGCAGAAGCGACTCTCATCGCTGAAGACGACACGTCTCCATTCGTCCCTCCATTCACGCCTGTCGCGACACCACTGCAAGCGGGCTGCACGATGTTGGGGCGTGAGCGGAAGACGGCCTAACGGTGTGCGGGACCGTAGCCCAGCTTCATGGACACGGTTGCGAATGGTCCTCGCCGATACACCAGGAGCAACAGTGTCCCTAATTTGCTGGGAAGTGGCGGTGCGGTCCCCTACGGCACTGCGTAGGATCCTACGGTCTTGGCGTGCATCCGTGCGTCGCTGCGGTCCGGTCCCAGGTCGACGGGCACGTGCACCTTCCGCCGACCACTGGCGACAACATCGATGTACTGTGGAGACCTCACGCCCCACGTGTTGAGCAATTCGGCGGTACGTCCACCCGGCCTCCCGCATGCCCACTATACGCCCTCGCTCAAAGTCCGTCAACTGCACATACGGTTCACGTCCACGCTGTCGCGGCATGCTACCAGTGTTAAAGACTGCGATGGAGCTCCGTATGCCACGGCAAACTGGCTGACACTGACGGCGGCGGTGCACAAATGCTGCGCAGCTAGCGCCATTCGACGGCCAACACCGCGGTTCCTGGTGTGTCCGCTGTGCCGTGCGTGTGATCATTGCTTGTACAGCCCTCTCGCAGTGTCCGGAGCAAGTATGGTGGGTCTGACACACCGGTGTCAATGTGTTCTTTTTTCCATTTCCAGGAGTGTATATGGTTCTGCAGTTTCAACATAATGGTGGAAGCATCAAATTCAAATAGAAGCATTGGCTCTCACCGACGCAGAATATTTATTTCGGTACGTAAACGTAAATATTCCAGACCGAACATGGTTCGTGGGGTATTTGTCCAGACGTCATTATAATGCAAAGTTAAATATCCCCGAGAAAGACCTTCTTCCAGGAAGCCCTAACCCGACATCAAATGTGATCACTGCAGATGGTGCCTTTCTGTTATCAACCTTCATAATGAAACCATTTCCTAGTAAACTGCACTCAGGATCTCCGAGGCATGTGTACATTTACACACTATGTAGAACACGGTGTGTAGGAGAGAACACGTTGGATTTTTACGACCTGCACCGAGAATTTTTACGAAACCACTGAAACTGAAAAAAATTTACCTCGAAGATGTGTAGCTTCATTCACATCTGTATTGCCCTCCTGGCTACATTGATAGTGAAAATACTCGAGAAGCAAAATTAATATCAGGAAAAGAAAGAGCAGATGTTGGGAGTAACGTAGGACTTTTGGGTCTTCGAAGCACTCCACGAAATACCAGACCTGACGGAAGAGCTTTCCAAGGAAACTTTATGTATTACTTTACGTCTAATTACGGATGTGTCGCCTATCAAGACAAATTTGACCAACTTTCTACTATTTTACGAACCACAGTACTTTGTTGCCTAACGTAAATTTTATTGTGAGAACAGATAAGTGTATTTAAGTGAAGCAGTGTTGCTTCTTCAACAACTTTTCTGTTAAGAAAAGTTGCTGCACCATCTCAGCGTTTGGAGTGAGGGCTATATAGAAAGTAACAGACGTTTTGGTTTACTGCGGCGGTAGGCGGGATTACAGTTTCCATCTTGGTGCCATAATGCTCCTACACCCAGTACGCAGCCAGCAGTGGCAGAGTGTGGTCTGTGTCACTGCTACTATGCCTTTTTTCACGTGTTAAAATGGACGCCGCACTAGAAAATCTCGCCACTTGTGAGATGCGTTCTGTGATTAGGTTTCTTTATGGCAAAAACCAACTGAAATTTATCACCATCTTAGTGACGTGTACCGAAAAGGGATGATGAGTGAAATCCGAGTGAAGAAGTAGTGCACTGATTTTAAAAATGGCCGTACCATTGTTCACCATGAGGACTACAGTGGTGGGCCTAGCCTTGTGACTGACGATCTGGTGACGAAACTCAAAGACAAAATTCGTAAAAATCGACGTTTCACGAGTACGGAACTTTCGCAACATTGTCTCCAAACCACACGGAGTTTGGCAACGGCCTTTCCGCAGTGGATACACCGGTTCCCGTCAGATCACCCAAGTTAAACGCTCTCGGGCGTGGCCGGCACTTGGATGGGTGACCATCCGGGCCGCCATGTGCTGTTGCCATTTTTCGGGATGCTCTCAGCCTCGTGATGGTAACTGAGGACCTCCTCGACCGAATAGTAGCGGCTCCGGTCAAAGAAAACCATCGTAACGATCGGGAGAGCGGTGTGCTGACCACATGCCCCTCCTATCCGCATCCTCCCTGAGGATGACACGGCGGTCGGATTGTCCCGACGGGCCACTTGTGGCTTGATGACGGAGTGCATACACGGAGTTTGGTGCATGAAGTTGTGGTGGAGAGGCTTGGTTACCACAGCTTTTGTGTTACGTCGCTTCCCAAACTCCTAACGGAAGGCCATAAAGAGACTGGCTGCAGCACTGACTTTTTCGAAAATTAAGAGAAAAATAGTAGCAAAGTTATCGATCATGCCATAACTGTGGACTAAAATTGAGTGAATCACATTAAATGTGAAGCAGAAAGGCAGTAAATGGAATGGAAACACACAAATTCTCCCAGTAAACCAAGGAAGTGTTTGCAAAAGGCTGTCAGGAAGAACGATCATGGCTACTTTGTTTTGGTTTTCTAAGAGACTGATTCTCTGATTTCCTTGAACGTGGCACAACAATTAACTGAGACAGGTATTGTCAAACACTGACAAAGTTAAGGCAGGCGATATAAAACAAGCGTCGGGGAAAACTTAGCGCAAAATTCATTCACGACAACGCACATCCACACACGGCGAATCCTACTCGCGGGCACCTACGGGGTTTTGGATAGGAGGTGCCTGATCATATGCCATAAATGACAAAAGTCGAGAGAATCATCGTTTCACGATTACAGAACTTTCCCAACATTTTCCCCACATTTCACGAAGTTTGGTGCATGAAATTCTGGCGCCGAGCGGCTGCCACCTCTTCCCAGCAATGAAACATGGCTCTTGGCACAACGCTTTGATACTGACGCCGAACTGCCTGCAGGTTTAAATCAGTGGTTGCAATCGCAGACGGCAGATTTCTACAGAGACGGTATTGAAAAGCTTGTGCCACTGAATGATAAGTGCCTCAATGTGAATGGCGAGAATGTAGGAAAATAGCTTCAGTTTTAAAATGTGTATGATAAAATTTGGTGTTTCTGTATCGTTAATTTTTTATTTGAAAACTTGTGTTACTTTCTATATAACTCTCGTATACTAATTGAAGGGCCTGAAATTCACTGTTGACTTTACAAACCTTTAACTGAAGAGGCGAATTTTAAAATATAGCTACGTAGGGTCTTAATAGAGGTTATGAGGAAATCATGAAAGACTAAATTTAAGGGTTATGTTTACACTGCAGACTCACTGCCAGACTCGAGAACGTGATCGCTGCTCGCGCGGGTGCAGCTGCAGCTGCAGCTGTAGTTCAAACGCACCTGTGTGGAAAGGGTGGCCAGTGCTCTTTATGTGGGCCAGCGAGGCTGCAGCTTGAACGTGTCTTCTAACGACGGACTGGAGGTCACCAAATATTGCGTATAAGCTTGCTATGAAGAACAAAAGAGTTTATAAATTCATAACATTTGCAGTAAATAGTTCAAGAATAACAAAGAAAGTATTTTATTTTGGATCTCACAACGCCGTGTAATCCTAAAGACAAATTACAGATAAGAGAAAAGTTTTGCAAAAACAGACATGTCTCATGGGATAGCGAAATGTTACTCATATGACCGGTTTCAGTTCCTCTAGAACCATCTTCAGATCTGAAACGATAATGATACTAATTTACTATTTCACAAATGCAAAACCTTTTTATCATCCTATCCGATCAACATCAAATGTGCTACAACGTACCTGCAATTTCGGTCACAGGAGTAACCCGTCCACACATAGCAACCTTCACATGCTGCGTCACATAAAAATGGGTGGCAGAGTGCACGTCATTTATGTTAATTATAAATCTATTACCGACAGGTGGCGTCTGGTACATTTTTTACATATCATATTCACATACTGTATGAAGTAGATTTTTGTAATTTACTTTTATCTCTAAAAATAATTAAAATCTATAGACGTCAAGATTAAAATCTGTACCTGTCAAAATTAAAATACACAATAAAATTATCATTTTTGTACGATCTAAAACAAAGGACGATTTCTACAGAGGGGTCCAAAAAAATTTATCCACTGTTTAAAAGTCCATAACGGGCTAACTAATTGACGGAGTTGTCCCATCTTTGGTAGTGTAATAGTTTGTAGTTCCGGCAATCGCCACACAAGCGATGTATTGCGTTGTTTTGCTTTGGCAGATGACAGTCGCCAGATAGTCAGTGTTTTGTCCTTAGTTGCACCTAGTTACTCGAGTAAACATGGCTGGCACAAGGCTTACATTCGATGAAAGGAAGTCAGTTTTGAAGTGGTATTTTAAGTACGAAAACATTAATGAGGTTCAACGGCAATGGCGAAATGAGTATCAAACAGATCCACCGACACGTTTAACGATTCGTCTCATTCGAGACAAATTTGAAGCCGAAGGCTGTGTTAAAGATGTACACAAACAACGATCTGGACGATCTGTAAGAGTAACAAGTCCAGCTAACTCCCGTCGTGTGTTACAACAACTGACTCGCTCACCACAGAAGTCTGTGAGACAGTGTGCCCGTGAAACTGGATTGAGTCGCTCAAGTGTTCGGCGAATTTTGAACACAGCAATGTGGAAGTGCTACATCCCACGATTGCTACACTTAATGAACGAGGACGACCCAGATCGTAGAATGGAGTACTGCGAGTGGTTTACTAACATGGTGCGCAACGATGAAGAGTTTGCAGAGATGATTGTGTGGTCTGATGAGGTACAGTTCAAACTCAGTGGTACGGTAAATCGCCACAATTGCATCTACTGGGCGGCTTAAAATCCGAAAGTCCATGTAGACAAAGCCGTGAATTTGCCAGGAGTAAATGTGGGGTGTGGGTTGTCTTACCGGGGCTTGAGTGGGCCATTCTTCTTTGACGGCACAGTTACCGGTGAAGTGTACCTTCAGAAGCTTCAGGCACCCATTTTACCTGCCATCCGAGACTTGTATGGAGACGGAAGAGTTTACTTTCAACAAGATGGTTCCCCAGCTCACTACCAAAATCATGTTAGGGCGTATCTCGACGAAAATCTACCAGGAACATGGATAGGCCGTAGAGGTGCTGTGGAGTATCCACCACGTTCCCCAGACCTAGCTTCTCTGGACTTTTAACTGTGGGGAACACTAAAGGACGTCTTTTATCGGCAACAGCCACGCACATTGGATGAACTTCGAGAATCCATCGTACATTCATGTGCAAATATCCACGCTATATAAGCGAGCGCGCTCACGCGCTACGCTCATTCTGTGTCTAGCTGCTGCACAGGCAACTGCATTGAACGCCGCCAACATGCCCTACAGGAGATATCGACGTCGTCGTCGCACAACAGTGTACAAACATATAGAAAACATTGAACTTACCACAACATCAGGAGACAAGAAAAATCGCATTCCAGTGAAGAGTGTTGCAGCCCACACTCTCGTCGATGGACCTTGTGTATTTCTTGGATGTTCACTTAATTTTAGTTTGGATATAAACGATACATTCTCACATGGAAATGGATGGTTCACTGCTGCCATAGTGAGAGGTGGTAGTGGAGTTTCTAGTGTACCTGGTCTTGAAAGTTTTAATGATGGAGATGTAATTGCCTATCGTACATACCATATGTTTGAAATAGCTAATAAAGATTTTGGTATATCTGCTTATGATTCTACGTCTCCACTTGTATTGTATGCACGTAACAAAAGAAGACTCAATCCTGATGAATCTGTATTTATTTGGATTAAAGGTAAAGGAGTATGTGAATATGTAAAATTTGTATCTGATTGTACTGTATATTTCCATAAATAAAGATCTGTAGCGTCAGCCACTAACCGGACAAGGGTACATCTCGAACCGGGGGCTCAAGGATGCAACAGTTTGAACAAATTTATAAAACATAGCGCCACGTTGCCCGCTTATCGTCTAGACGGTGGTTACGTAACCCGTCTGGCAGTCAGTAGTTCGTGCTGCAGTTCGGTGGCACCGTTTGTGCGTGGATGTTAATGGTGACCATTTCGAACACCTACAGTGATATCTTTAAGTTTGACTTTAAGCTACACTTTCACCAAAAATGAGGCAACTCCGTCAATTAGTTTGCAAGTTATGGAGTTTTAAACAGTGGGTACATGTTTTTTTGACCCCTCTGTATATCCATGGTGCTGATGGAGACTTATTTTCCTCCATGGTCTGCTTCCGTAGTTCCCGCTATTTCGGTGTTGCGCCGCGAGCCGTTCAGTCGTCTTATGCCCATCGCCGTGGGTAAGAGGGGCGTGCAGGAGGGCCCCGTCAACGACGCTCTTGTTCTCCTAAGGAAGTTAGGTGATCATACTTCGCTAAAGTGTGGTTCGCTGAGCGCAGGAGGGTAAAAATGTTCAAATGTGTGTGAAATCTTATGGGACTTAACTGCTAAGGTCATTAGTCCCTAAACTTGCACACCACTTAACCTTAATTTATCATACGGACAAACACACATACACCCATGCCCGAGGGAGGACTCGAACCTCCGCCAGGATCAGTCCATGACTGCAGCGCCCTAGACCGCTCGGCAAATACCAGGATCATCCACGGTGCCGCCACGCTCCTCGCTCTCGCGGCCATGCATACTCTACAACGAAATTATATGCCTATACGAAGGCAGTACTTTGTATGTATGTCACACAAACTCAATGAATTTAAAATACGTGATGATATGAAAATAAAATGTTGTTCTTTAAACATACTTACTTCCTTATACTAACGTAAAAAACCTCATTTGTGAGTATATATACGTGTGTGTGTGTGTGTGTGTGTGTGTGTGTGTGTGTGGTAAGATAGAGACAGAGAGAGGAAATAATGTGTTCTCGTTTATGTTCAACTTCCAAACACTACGAGGGTGGTTTGAAAAGGCTAGTAAAAGAAAGTGAAAACGTTTTGCTTTCGTACACAACTTGTCTCATTTCTCGACATAGTCTCCTTTAAGGGATACACGTTTGGTCCAGTAATCCCATCGGAAAAATACGTTCTGCCAAACCCTGTTAAAAAATCTTTGTCTGCAAGTATCACTTCCTCATTTGACGGAAATTTCTTCCCAGTAATCCAAAGCTTCAAGTTGGGGAACAGGAATAAGTCACCTGGGGCTAAGTGTGGTGACTGACATGGATGCGGAACCAATTAAAAGCCAGGTCATTCAATTTCGGCATTGTTAAGGTTCATGTTTTGGATGGTGCATTATCCCGGAGAAAAAGTGCTCCTTGTGTGCCAACCTTCGTCAAACTATTCAACAATGAAGCATAATAGGGTCCAGTTACATTTCTTCCATTCTCCAAATAATCTATGCTGATTATTCTTTGAGACTCCCAAAAAGTAGTGGCCACCAGCTGACAAAATAGTTTTTGCCTTCTTCGGTGTACTTTCACAAGGCTTTGTCCATTGTTTTTACTGCCGTTTTCACTCTGGTGTGTAAGGATGGATCCAGGTATCATCACCAGTCAGAAATAGGCGCAAAAAGTCATCCGGGTTGGGATTAAACATCGCTAAACATTATGTTGAAATGGTTCAAAAAATGGTTCAAATGGCTCTGAGCACTATGAGACTTAACACCTGAAGTCATCAGTCCCCTAGAACTTAGAACTACTTAAACCTAACTAACCTAAGGACATCATATACATCCATGCCCGAGGCAGGATTCGAACCTACGACCGTAGCAGTCGCGAGGTTCCAGGCTGAAGCGCCTAGAACCGCTCGGCCACAACGGCCGGCTATGTTGAAATGTTGTGCCAGATGTGCTTCTGCTCGAACGTGAGCAATCACAGCTACCACTCCGCATACAGCTTCTTCATATCCAATTCTCTGTGCATGATATCACGCATTTGCTCGTTAGCGTTGCCTATAGTCTTAGCAGTTTCACGTATTTTTTATCAGTGGTCTTGCCTCAACATATCATGGATTTTGTCAGTGGTTTCCTTTGTGGTGACCTCAATTGGACGGCCGCAGAGCGCTTCGATGCTTGTCCGACCACGTTTAAATTCATTAATCCAAAAGTAAATGGTCTTCAAGGACGCTGCAGAGTCCGCGAGAACTTCATCCACTTCTGCTTTGACTTGCACCGCAGTCCAACTTTCAAATGAAAATATTTAACAGCACACTAACCAGTTCATACGGCTGTTAGCAATAACTGTACGCTATACTTTGTCGAATTTCCTTGCAATGATCAAGCTTACCAACCATGATGGCATAACAAAAATGTTCCATAGTTTCAAGGAGATTTACCAGACTGATTAAAGCCACCCTCGTAGAGAAGAATGCTTGTATCTTAAACTTGATTTTGAAATGACTGGGGAGCTTCGACGTTATATGGTGGCTGTGGACACGAAGCATGTAGTTTTTCAATGACGAAAACTTACCTTTCTGCCTCCCCGATGAAAGTTTCTCTGTCTGTGTGGTATCACGACTGCTTCGGCAAGTCAGCGTCTCTAGAACCACTTTTCTTCTTCAAATGGTCGTTATACCTCAGAAGTGAAAACTAAGGCTTTTTTAACTTGTTCTGGGTTGCCTTCGTTGTTTGCGAGCCATGTTATGTTATGTTATGTTATATTACCGGGGACGTAGAAACGACGGAAAGGCTCCGTCCCCGCCGCAGCCGCAGTTGTCCGCAAGCCCACGACGACTATCGCAGTCCACTTCACCCCTCCGACGCCCCACACCGAACCCAGGGTCATTGTACAGTTCGGTCCCCGGTGAATCACCCTCCCCTCCTCCCCCCCCCCCCCCCCCCCAGGGAACGTCTCACACCAGACGAGTGTAACCCCGATGTTTGCGTGGTTGAGTAATGGTGGTGTACGCGTACGTGGAGAACTTGTTTGCGCAGCAATCGTCGACGTAGTGCAGCTGAGGCGGAATAAGGGGAACCAGCCCGCATTCGCCGAGGTAGATGGAAATCCGCCTAAAAACCATCCACAGACTGGCCGGCTCACCGGACCTCGACACAAATCCGCCGGGCGGATTCGTGCCGGGGACCGGCGCTCCTTTCCGCCCGGTTGCGAGCCATACTTATTTTTGAGCAATTGAACACAGTAATTACTCTCAATTCTGTTTTTATAATCGGCGGAACTGACAAATTACGAAAAAGGAAGAGAGCGTCCACAAATTCTGTTTCTTTCTCATTAGCCCAATCAGCCGTGGTGCTGACTATCCTGACAGACAAACAAATCAAGAGCTGCTGACAGTCGCAAAACTGTCACTCGAGTGAAGTGGGGAGATCCTACACCTGCTCACGGCAGCCCTTGCACGCACATCAAAGGCATGCGTGACAGCGCCGGTGTATGCACCCCCTTGCCTAACCTTGCAACGATCGCATGCGCTTAGTCCGCACGGAAAGTCGCACAGGTGTAAACGCACCGCAAAGGTACTGTAGTTTGCCCAACAGGGAATCAGAGGCGCACAGTGCGAATACAGCTGCGAATGGAATCACTCGCACGTGCATGTTGAGGAAGAGACGTGCAACCTATACGCGCGCCTCAGGAGACACGAAACCTACAACCGTGAGTCTACTTGCGTGTGTGGCAAGCACAGTCGCACGGCGACTAGGCGCAAGGTGCACAGATGTAAATGCAACTTAAGGATGCTTCAGCTTAATGAGAAACATGTGGTGTGATTTGGGTCTGTTTTAATTAAACAAAGAACACTCAGAACGACAGTAGTTATAGCACACACCTGTGGAACCAACTGGAGGCAAAAATAATATGGGACTCGTCAATGCGTATATATTCCCATGTCACGACGACTCTCATTTCTCCTACAGACAGTTTGGAGAGACCACTGAGCACAAAGCTCATAATATATTGTGATAACTAACAGCAAAACATGTTTCTAGTCCGTTACTCACAACTGGTCCTGATAAGCAGAGAAAGTTTCTCGCGATGAAAAGCAATTTGACCTTGAAAGCTATGTACTTCAACTTACCAAAAGTCTCACCTAAGAGTCGTCGGGTGTTTCGGCAGATACTTACAATTTCGTTTCGCAGTGTGTAGCTGGAGTTAGCCCAAACAATTACTGCTCGTCACGTCTTTCATGCGACGCCCAGTGCCAACGTTTTAAAATCGGAATTTTACGTGCCTATTCGAACGAGCGCTTTCAAATTAGTTTAATCCGATATTTGTTTCATCTTTATGTGTTAACAGGGACAGTAAAAGGCGAAGAATAAACGGCAGTCGAGCGGCGATTAACGAGGAGAACACGACAAGTGCCACAACCAGATTTCCCAGAAACTTCGCCCGGTGGAAGAGCAGTCAAAATGAGCGAACACATATCTCGGCTTATCCGTAGATACTCGATCATTTCTGAGAAACCGACGGTCAGAGTTTTCGAGGCACTTTATGTACTTTGTAGCGTGTACATAATGCAGTCGAAGCGGTGGCGACTCGTGTTCGAAACTGCATTATTATTTTTGTTTTTGCTCTCCATTTATCTACGCATGTCCGTATAAGACGACTACACGAATATTTTCCAATTTATATTGGAATAACGTTGTCCTCATTCGTCTACTAGTTGTATGCCTGGTGAATGAACTTTAAAAAAAAAATATATTAAAAAAAACAAGGAATGAGTGAGAAAATTATTTGAAGATGTTTTTGGTGAAATTCCTCTAGCGTACCTTTATTTATAATCAATCACAAGCGCCATTTTTCGATAAAGTGATCCGTTATGCATGGTTTGCCGCAAAAGTATTGCCAACGGGTGAAATCTTCAACAGTGTTAACAACATTTCCTTTCCGAGTGAGATTCGTACGAAGAAACGTCACTGTAGCAAGCCTATCGTTGTGCGACTGTTGTGGTGTTCCGAATTTCTGTTCAAAAATGGTTCAAATGGCTCTGAGCACTATGGGACTTAACAGCTATGGTCATCAGTCCCCTAGAACTTAGAACTACTTAAACCTAACTAACCTAAGGACAGCAAACAACACCCAGCCATCACGAGACAGAGAAAATCCCTGACCCCGCCGAGAATCGAACCCGGGAACCCGGGCGTGGGAAGCGAGAACGCTACCGCACGACCACGAGATGCGGGCCTGAATTTCTGTGTTTTAACTGTTTCTACGATCTGTATCGTCCAACAAAAATGCACGAAATCTTCTATAAGACTAAGGATAAGAATAAAATATAAAAATTAAAAACAAGAATATGATAATTTAAAATGATTGCACTGTTAAGATAACATACTCACATACTCTGTACGGGGGTGAGTCAAATGAAGACCTTAAATTTGTAATAACAAATCGAAATTTCGCGCCGTTATCCTGTAAGTTGGTAAGCGTGCTGCAAACAGCGTGCAGAATGGCCTGTGGGTGGCAGCATAGTGCAGATGCACAAATATCGTCGCAGTATCAGTATAAAGATGGCCGCCCCACTCGCGACTTACACCAAGGAAGAACAGCGTTCTGTTATTTGGTTTTGTGAAGGTGTGTAACCTATTGAAATTCATCGAGGAATGAAGGTTCAGTACGGTTATGCATGTTTGTCACAGCAGCAAGTCTACGAATGGAGTAGGAAGTTCGCAAACAGTGTGACTTCAGTGAAAGATGCTTCTCGTCCAGGTCAGGCACAACGAGTTGTGACTCCTCAGAACATTGCAGCAGTTGAAACCATAGTAAAGGAAAACCGCCGAGTGCCACTGAATGACATTGCAACATGTTTACAGATTAGTCATGGATCAGCACACCACATTGTGCATGATGTGCTCAAGTTTCACAAAGTGTCTGCAAGATCGGTGCCACGGCAACTGACTCCCGAAATGAGAGAACGACGTATTGATGCTTGTGATGAACTTCTTCGTCGCTTTGAAGGAGAAGGTGATGGCTTCCTTGCAAGAATCGTTACTGGGGACGAAACCTGGGTTCACTTCCACCAACCGGAAACGAAGAGTGCGAGCAAGGAATGGCGCCATTCCTCATCACCAAAACCGAAGAAGTTTCGAACAGAACCATCAGCAGGGAAGGTTATGCTGACTCTCTTCTGGGACGAGAAAGGCGTCATGTTGGAGCATTACATGCCTAGAGGGACCACTGTCACCAGTGCATCATACACAGATCTCTTAAAAAATCATCTGCGGACTGCAATCAAATCAAAGCGACGTGGATTGCTCTCAGCAGGTGTCCTTTTGCAACATGACAATGCAAGGCTCCACACTGCTCGTACAACAGTTGCAACAATCACAGACCTGCATTTTGAGTGTCTTCCTCATCCACCATACTCACCAGAACTTGCCACAAGTGATTTCCATATGCCTGGACCACTCAGAGACGCAAAGGGAGAAAATAAGTTCCGTTCTGATGAAGAGGTACGCCACGCGGTACATGAGTAGTTGCGCGGACTACCAAAAGAATTTTTTTCTAAAGGAATTTATGCACTTTGTAAGCTCTGAGGATTTGCATTGAGCGTGGGGAGATTATGTTGAAATGTGATACAGCTTTGTACCACTTCTTCACAATAAATCATATTTAAAAAAATATTTAAGGTTTTCATTTGACTTACCCTCGTATAATAAATGTATGACACATGTTGTGAAACCCAGTTGTGATTTTAAAATTAATAATAATAATAATAATAATATAAAAAAATTAATAATAAAATTAATATAACATCGTCGCACCCCTAACATTATAAGAACGTTGTATGGATATAGGTAGTTAAAGGAAAAAGCAAATAAATAAGACAGTAACCGGGTTTTGAACACGAGACGCAAAAGTGAGGCCGCAACGCTAGTCGCTGTGCCTCCATTTCGGCTGAGATTACTGCGAGCTAAAAGACACGTAAATTGTACCGAACGCTCTGACCGTCGTTTTCTCAGAAACGGTCGAGTATCTACGGATAAACCGAGACACGAGTTCGTTTATTTTGACCGTTCTGCCACTGAGCAAAGTTTATGGGACATCCGGTTGCGGCACTTGCCGTGCTCTGATCGTCAGCTGCGCTGCCTGCTTGGTAGTAGCAGTCAGCGCGGACCATGGCGGTCCTGTCGCTGCTGTAGTGATGGTTATTCTTCGTGTTTTACTGTGCCTGTTATTAGATATCGATAAAACGAATACTGCACTAGACTAACTTAGGAGTTCTCCATCGAAATGGGCATATTAAACTCCGCTTTAAAAAATCATTTTGTTTGTAACGCCAAACAAACGGACGCTTTCCACCGTCGTTGGGCATCGTATTAAAGACATGATGAGCTGACTCCAGCTACGCGTAGCATAAAGAAAGTTGCAAATGTCTCCCGAAACACCAGAGAAAATGAGCCTGACGACTCTTAGGAGATACACCCTGTGTATGTACGTTCCAGCTCCCCTTGTAAAGCACTGGATGGATTTCTGACAAACTTGGTACACATACACTACTGGCCATTAAAATTGCTACACCAAGAAGATGACGTGCTACAGACGCCAAATTTAACCGACAGGAAGAAGGTGCAGTGACATGCAAATAATAAGCTTTTCAGAGCATTCACACAAGGTTGGCGCCGGTGGCGACACCTATAACGTGCTGACATGAGGAAACTTTCCAACCGATTTCTCATACGCAAACAGCTATTGAACGGCGTTACCTGGTGAAACGTTATTGTGATGCCTCGTGTACGGAGGAGAAATGCGTACCATCGCGTTTGCGACTTTCATAAAGGTCGGATTGTAGCCTATCGCATTGACGACACTTTGAACAGTGGACGTTACATTTCAGATGTGTTACGACCCGTGGCTCTACCCTTCATTCGATCCCTGCGAAACCCTGCATTTCAGCAGGATAATGCACGACCGCATGTTGCAGGGCCTGTACGGGCCTTTCTGGATACAGAAAATTTTCAACTGCTGCCCTGGCCAGCACATTCTCCAGGTCTCTCAACAATTGAAAACGTCTAGTCAATGGTGGCCGAACAACTGGCTCGTCACAATACGCCAGTCACTACTCTTGATGAACTGTGGTATCGTGTTGAAGCTGCATGGGCAGCTGTACCTGTACACGCCATCCAAGCTCTGTTTGACTCAATGCCCAGGCGTATCAAGGCCGTTATTAGGGCCAGAGGTGTTTGTTCTGGAAGCTGCAGTCATGGACTGTGCGGCTGCTCCCGGCGGAGGTTCGAGTCCTCCCTCGGGCATGGGTGAGTGTGTTTGACCTTAGGATAATTTAGGTTAAGTAGTGTGTAAGCTTAGGGACTGATGACCTTAGCAGCTAAGTCCCATTAGATTTCACACACATTTTTTGTGTTTGTTCTGGGTACTGATTTCTCAGGATGTATGCACCCAAACTGCGTAAAAATATATCAGTTCTAGTATAATATATTTGTCCAATACATACCCGTTTTATCATCTACATTTCTTCTTGACGTAGCAATTTTAATGGCCAGTAGTGTATTACTTAGTATCTACAAAGAAGCTCTGTGGCGATAAGAAAGACTTGTATCCCGTAGGGACTGGGGCAGGGTAAAATGGGCTAACATAGAAGCATAATTCAGGAATGTCTGGAGCAACTGCAACTGCAGCTGATATTTACATGACTTATTAAATGTATAAAAATACTGTAGGAGTAAGGTACTCAGAGTATTCATAGGGGCTGGGGTGAATAAGGAAAGAGGTGGTTCCGTATCAGGAAAAGGGCAAAATGTACTACTGAACTTTCCAAGAATTTATTTTTGGAATATTTGTAAGGTGAAATAAATGTTTTTTTTTTTTATTTAATCCCAGATCTTGCGATAAACACAATTTTTAACAAGTAAGGTACCTGAGTGATTTTGAAGAAATAAGCCGAAATGCCTACCCAATAACAAACGTAAGTTGTGTGTCGCATTTTCATAGCTAAAAAAACTAAAACTTGGTCCACGATTTTTTACACGCTTGTTATCGAGTTAGAAATTTCCTCTGGATTGAGAGGAAAATGTAGGGCTAAATTCGCTACAGTTACAGATGGAATATGTGTATAAATACGAGGGCGGTTCAGAAAGTAACCTCCGATTGGTCACAGTGCGGGTTGTGGGGGGAGTAGCGACGCCATCTGTGCGTTCACGCACTCAAAAGGTCAGTCGGCATCAAGCCGTGGTCGAGTGAACGTCGTACCTGCGCTAGTTTAGTTTTTGTGGCAGTTTGAAATGTGTGCTGCAATAGAAAACCCCGCCAAATGTGAAGTGCGTGCTGTCATAAGGTTTTTTACAGCCAAAGGATATTCTGCAGCAGCTATTCATCGTGAGCTTTGTGCCGTGTATGGACCAATAGTTATGAGTGAAGGAGTTGTCCGTGAATGGGTACGTTTATTTAAAAGTGGACGAGAAAACGTTCATGATGAAGAGAGGAGTGGTAGACCATCATTGGTGACTGACGAACTCGTTCAGACAGTTGATGCAAAAGTTCGTGAAAATCGACGTTTCTCAATGTCGGAGTTGTCTACTGGTTTTACACAGATTTCTAAGACTCTCTTGTACGAGATAGTGACAGCAAGATTGGGTTACCGTAAGTTCTGTGCACAATGGGTGCACAAAATTCTTACCGACCACCACAAAACTCAAAGAATGGCCTCTGCATTAGACTTTCTGTCACGTTATGAGGACGAAGGAGAACCATTGTTAAACAGAATCGTGACCGGTGACGAAACCTGGATTAAGTACGTGGACCCTGAGACAAAAGAACAATCAAAGATGTGGGCACATTCAAATTCGCCTACCAAACCAAGAAAAGCCTCGCAAGATTTTTCTGCCAGAAAACTGATGGCAACGGTGTTTTGGGATGCCAAAGGGGTGCTGTTGATTGAATTCATGGAATGTGGTACGACCATTAATCAAGACGTGTACTGTGAAACAATAAAATAGTTACGACGGGCTATACAGAACAAACGCCGTGGTATGCTGACTTCCGGTATCGTTTTTTTGCACGATAACGCCCGTCCTCACTCTGCTCGCAGAACAACGGCCCTTCTTGAGTCCTTCAAGTGGGACGTTATCAACCATCCACCTTACAGCCCAGACCTGGCGCCAAGTGATTATCACCTCTTCATGCATTTGAAGAAATGGCTCGGGTCACAGCAGTTTGATGACGACGAAGAGCTCAAAGATGCGGTCACAGGCTGGCTCCAGGCACAAGCGGGTGATTTTTATGCAGAAGGAATTTCAAAGCTTGTGAAGAGATACGATAAGTGCCTCAATCGCTATGGAGACTATGTAGAAAAATAGTGCAAAGATGTAGTTGTAAGATGTATATATTAAAATATTTTTATTTAACTTGGTGTATTTTTTTAAATCAACCGGAGGTTACTTTCTGAACGGCCCTCGTATGTGTGAAATTTGTTAAATATATGTGAAATATATATGTGTGTGAAATATATGTGACATACAGTAGCATGGATGAAACGTCGGAAAAAACGTAATATGGTAGTAAAAAATACACGTTGTTGGTAACAAGCTCGTAGCATTGGTCTTATTTGTTTAACGTTCTATTTGCGACGTTGATAGTATATACACTATCTGCCCAAAGTACTGGGACACCTATTAGGGACATTAATATTGGGTGCGTCCACCCTTCGTCTTTATGACGGCTTCAGTTCTGCTGGAGACACTTTCAAAGAGGTGCCTGAATGTCTATGAACAGCAGAAACCATGGATGGCAATGAGGTTGGACGCTGCGCTCTGGAGCGAGGTCGACGTTTCGATTCATTCCAGAGCTGTGCCATTGCTTTCAGGCTCGGACTCTGGGCAGACCAGTCCATTTCAGTATTGCTATTGTCTACAAACAATTGCCTCAGAGATGCTACCATATGACAGCGTGCATCTACAACTACATGACTACTCCGCATTTCACACTTAAGTGCCTAACAGAGGGTTCATCGAACCACTTTCAAGTTATTTCTCTGCCATTCCACTCTCGAAAAAAGCATGGGAAACTTCCTGGCAGATTAAAACTGTGTGCCCGACCGAGACTCGAACTCGGGACCTTTGCCTTTCGCGGGCAGGTGCTCTACCAACTGGGCTACCGAAGCACGACTCAGGCCCGGTACTCACAGCTCTACTTCTGCCAGTACCTCGTCTCCTACCTTCCAAACTTCACTGGCAGAAGTAGAGCTGTGAGTACCGGGCCTGAGTCGTGCTTCGGTAGCTCAGTTGGTAGAGCACTTGCCCGCGAAAGGCAAAGGTCCCGAGTTCGAGTCTCGGTCGGGCACACAGTTTTAATCTGCCAGGAAGTTTCATATCAGCGCACACTCCGCTGCAGAGTGAAAATCTCATTCTGGAAGCATGGGAAAGCCGAACACAAGTCCTTTCGTCCGAGCTCTGGTCTCTCTTATTTTACTGTCATGGCCACTTCTCCCTATTTAGGTGAGCGCCAACACAATATTTCACATTCGAAGGAGAAAGCTGGTGATAGAAATTTCGTGAATAGATATCACCAGCACGCAAAAAACCTTTGTTTTGATGACTGACATCCCCAACTCGCGCATCATATCCGTGGTACACTAGTGCACTGAAGAGCCAAAGAGACTGGCACACCTGCCTAGTATCGTGAAACGCCTAACGCGAGCACCCAGAAGTGCCGCAACACGACTTGGCATGGACTCGACTACTGTCTGAAGTAGTGCTGGAGGGAACTGACACCACGAAACGTGCAGGGCTGTCCAAAAGTCCGTAAGAGTACGAGGTGGTGGAGATCTCTTTTGAACAGCACGTTACAAGGCATCCCAGATATGCTCAATAAAACTCACGTATGGGGAGTTTGGTGGCCAGCGGAAGCGTATAAACCCAGAAGAGTGTTCCTGGAGCCATTCTGTAGCAATTCCGGACGTGTGGGGTGCCACATTGTCCTGCTGGAATTACCCAATCCGTCGGAATGCACAATGGACATGAATGGTGGATGCAGGTGAACAGTCAGGATGCGCACGTACGTGTCACTTGCCAGAATCGTATCTAGACGTTCAGGGGTCCCATATCACTCCAACTGCACACGTCCGACACCACTGAAGAACCTCCATCAGCCTAAACAGTCTCCTAGTGACATGCAGGGTCCACGGATCCATGAGGTTGTCTCCGTACCCGTACACGTCCATTAGCTCGATACAATTTGAAACGAGACTCGTCCGACCAGGCAACATGTTTCCAGTATTCAACAGTTCAATGTTAGTGTTGACGGGGCCCAGGCGAGGCGTAAACAGTTTTGTGCCGTGCAGTCATCAAGGGTACAAGAGTGGGCTTTCGGCTCCGAAAGCCCATGTCGATGATGTTTCGTTGAATGGTTCGCACGCTGACACTTGTTGATGGCCCAGCATTGAAATCTGCAGCGAAACTTTATTATTAAACAAGTCCCTTTTTTCGATTACGTCTCTTTAGATATACCAAAATAAAACAGTATTCAAGACCTCCATCAGAACAACTTTTATAGAACAGAATTGGCAACAAAAAGAAAACAAATCTTAAAACATTGTTCTAGTAACTGAAATTAGTAGACAATTACATATTTTCATTGGAAGGAAGCGACAGTTTTGGTCTGTCTGAAAACAGGAACGGCCCAAATTATTATTCTAACAACTGTTTAAAAATTCACTATCTAACAATTAATCGTCTTTTGGACAGAATAATTTATAATCACTGTCGGCCATGTTCGTACACAAGCACACACGCCATTAATGCAGTATATCCAAAACTGTTGAAGATGCAGTCTTATATTCTAAAGCACATTTACTGACACACTATGCAATATACGTACCAGTTGGCCAAGGTGAGATTTTAAGAAGTTGATAAATGGTTGAAATTTATGACCTGGCCAGAAATTTAATACAGCAAACATTTCCAGTGATTTGGTACTTTAATTAGTGTACCACAAACATTCATTGTTATTATTTCTTACATAAAGTAAGCTTATTAAATTTGCTTAAGTTTGACTATCTGTCTTGTTTCTTACAATAATTTTACTAATTAATTCGGCGTGTTTAGCTGTCAAATTGTGGCTCAATGCTCAAAATATTATTTTATTTTCCACCTACATACTTTTAATTAATAAATGTTTGAAGTTTTCTTTCTGCATGTTATTTACCCAGACCTTGCTCCATATAACTCACTGATTCATAGTAAGAAATTAAAACGTAATGTCTGATGCTCAAGTTTTGCTGCATGAACAGCGAAAACGAAGTAACAAATGAACTTTTTTCCTGTAGCCATTTAATGGAGGTTGTTAGCTTCAAAAATATTTGAAACTATGTGAAAAATTCGTTGGAATTCGCCAAGCGATTCAATTCCAAAATACTGGATGAACATACTGCGGGAGATTTGTGCGCCGTGAGTTCACTGCCTCAATACAAATACACACCTTCTAGTTTTAATACTTTTCTAATTGTGTAAAAGCCTTAGCGTAGGACTCTTAACGAGTGGATTATGGCAGCATTCTAGTTTTTTTAAATTGCATCACTAAGTCTATGAAATACTGAATATCAAATTTTTGTTGTCTGTGGTATCCGTTACATAACTAAGTTGTAACAGGGAGAGGGTGATCGTTATAGCCGTTTAGTAAAACAAATTACGCCAATTGAAGATGGGTGTAAACACGGATCACAACTTGGCATAAATACACTGATGTGGCAAAAGTCATGGTATGCGTCCTGATATCGTGTAGAACCTTCTTTTGCCCGACGTAGTACAACAGCTCGCCGTGACAAGAACTCACCAAATCGTTGGAAGACTCATACTGAAATATTAAGCCATGGTGCCTCTATAGCCGTCCATAATTGCGAAGACGGTACCGGTGCAGGTCCAGAGGACCCAGTCCATTCCATGTAAACACAGCCCACAGCACTATGGAGCCTCCACCAGCTTGCACAGTGCCTTGTTGACAAATTGTGTCCATCACTTTGTGGGGGTCTGCGTCTCAGTCGAACCCTACCATCAGATCTTACCAATCGAAACTGGGGCTCATCCGACCGGGCCACGGTTTCCCAGTCGTCTAGAGTCCAGCCGATATGATCACGAGCCCAAGAGAGACGCTGCAGGCGATGTCGTTCTGTTAGCAAAGGTACTCGCGATGGCCGTGTGCTGCCGTGGCCCATTAACGCCAGATTTAGCCGCACTGTCCTAACGAATACGTTCGACGTACGGTCCCACGACGTTTTCTGAGGCTATTTCACGCCGTGTTGCTTGTCTGTTAGCACTGACACCTCTAGACAAACACCACTGCTCTCAGAATGTGATTTTCACTCTGCAGTGGAGTGTGCGCTGATATGAATCTACTTGGCAGATTAAAACTGTGCGCCGGACCGTGACTTGAACTCGGGACTTTTTCAAAAACAGACATAATGTCTGATAACCGCAATCACTGGTTTTTCCAATGTTATTTATAACCCGTTTTGATTGCAAAAAACGTTTAATCACATGACCGGTTTCGGTTCATCTAGAACCATCTTCAGATCTGCAATTTCGGCTACAGTAGTAACCCGTCCATACACAGCAACCTTTCACATGTTACGTCACATGCGCAGATCTGAAGATGGTTCTAGATGAACCGAAACCGGTCACGTGATTAAACATTTTTTTGCAATCAAGACGGGTTATAAATAATATCGGGACCTTTGCTATTATCGGGTAAGTGCTCTACCAACTGAGCTACCTAAGCACGACTCACGACCCGTCCTCACAGCTTCAGTTCCGCCAGTACCTATTCTGCTACCTTCCATTGCTTTCGGTCGTTAAGTGAAGGCCGTCAGGCACTGTGGTGTCTGCGGTGAGAGGTAATGCCTGAGATTTGGTATTTATGCACTTTATTGACGCTGTGGGTGTCGGAATATTGAACCAACCACCACTCCGCGCTGAAAGTCCGTTAATTCCATGCATGCGGCGATAATCACGTCGGACACCTTTTCATATGAATCATCCGAGTACTAATGACAGCAACGCGAATGTACTGCCCTTTTATACCTTGTGTACGCGATTAAAAGAATATGGAATGAAGATTAACAAGAAGAAAACGACAAGCATGGCAATTGCAGGAAAGCGAAGGAAATGCCCTATGAAAATAGGGAGAGAGGAAATAGAGCAAGTGAATAAGTTCAATAACTTGGGAAGTGCAATAATGGATGATATGCATTGCTCAACAGAAATTAGGAAAAGAATTACAACGGCAAAATAAGGATTCAAGAGGAAACAGAAATTCCTTTGTGGGGCTCTAAACAGAGATCTGAGGACAAGACGTGCCAAATGTTACGAGGGTCGCTCCATAAGAAATGCTCACTATTTTTGTAAAAAACACAGTTTTCATTCTGCTTGTGTGCAAGTTTTTCAGTGTGTAGACACATCTTTCCTGATGGTTTTCAAACAGTCCAACCTGTTGCCGCGAGTGGCGCCGTCACAGCATGTCTTCAAGATGGTTGCTGCACTTGACGTTCATCAGAAGCAACGTGCTGTCACAGAATTCCTGTGCTGTGGAAACGAGGCATTGGGAAACATCCACAAGACGTTGAAAAAGATGTATGGAGATGCTGCTGTCGATCGCAGTACGGTTAGTCGGAGGGCCAGCAGCTTACGTGATGAAAGCGGGCGCGGCAATACTGAGGATTGTCCTCGCAGCGGCAGGCCTCGTACTGCACACACTCCAGACAATGTGCAGAGAGTTAGCGAAATGGTGACTGCTGACAGACGCTTCACAGTGAACGAATTGTCATGCTACTTTGGGATAGGGGAAGGAAGTGTTTACAGAATACTGAAAGTGTTGGCGTTAAAAAAGGTTTGTGCCAGGTGGGTTCCCAGGATGTTGACAGTGGCTCACAAAGAAACAAGAAAAACGGTATGCAGCGAACTTTCGGAAGAGTACGGTAATGGTGGAGATGAATTTCTTGGAAGAATTGTGACAGGAGATGAAAGATAGCTCCATCATTTTTCACCAGAGACGAAGAGGCAATCAATGGAGTGGCATTATGCAAATTCACCCAAGAAAAAAAATTCAAAACCACACCTTCTACTGGAAAAGTTGCGGCTACGGTGTTTTTCGATTCCGAAGGACTCCTGCTTGTGGACATCATGCCAAGTGGAACAACCATAAATTCTTATGCATATGTGACGACGCTGAAGAAACTTCCAGCTCGACTGAGTGGTGTTCGACCACATGGGCAAAAAGCAGGATGTTTTGCTGTTGCACGACAATGCGCGGCCACACGTCAGTCAAAAAACCATGAATTTCGGATGGACAACACTGAAACACCCGCCTTACAGTCCCAACCTGGCTCCATGTGACCATCATCTCTTTGGCAAACTGAAAGACTCTCTTCGTGGAACAACGTTTGAAGATGATGACTCCCTTGTGCACGCTGCCAAACAGTGGCACCAACAAGTTGGTCCAGAATTTTACGGTGCGAGTATACTGGCTCTGGCTCCAAGATGGCGTAAGGCAGTTGAGAGGGATGGAAATTATGTGGAGAAATGAAAATATTGTTCCTAAAGGATGTATCTACACACTGTAAGACTTTCAAACATGTGTAATAAAAGATGGATTTAAAAAAAAATTTGTGCATTTCTTTTGGAGTGACCCTCGTACATCTGGAGCGTCGCACTGTATGGTGCGGAGACTTGGACATTGAGGAAGGAAAAGGATAGAAGATTGGAGGCACTAGAGATGTGGATATGGAGAAGAATGGAAAAAGTTAGATGGGAATGAATAAGTATTAACAAGAGTTGGAGAAGAAAAAAATCATGCTGAAACGTATCAGAAAGAGAAAACAGAACTGGATTGGACTGCGCGGCTGCATGCCCAAAATTTAATGGACTATCCATAACACCGCGAGAAGTTGAAGATGCACATGGATTGGATATTGTTTGAGGAGGGACTGTATATTGAAGGAAGGAATAGAAGGAATGATGGAGGGAAAAGGGGGAAGAGGAGAAAGAAGACATCAAATGCTGGATAGTATCAAAGGAGACAAAAGTTCAGAAATGAAAACACTGGCTATGGACAGACAAAAGTGGAAGTAGCTTAATCCATGACAAGACCTGGCGTAAGGCATAATACCATACTACTACTACTACTACTACTACTACTACGAGATACTACTGTCATCTGTATATGTGCATATCGCTATCCCATGACGTTTATCACTTCAGTGTAAAGTTACATGAAAGGAGATCGGTTGTTCATTTCTTCAAGTAAAGAATGTATAGCGGCGAACAGTGCAAGTAACTTACGGTACGGCAGCTATCTATGTAATCTCCAGCCACTATGTGCGCAGCGAGGTGGCAAGAAGCGAATGAAGTGCGGTAGCGGGGCTGTTGTTCCAGCGCAGTTGACCGTGGTCCGAGCCGGGATTGGAAGCGGTGTGGGGGCGGCGGTGGAGGGAGGAGGGAAGTCGGGTGGTGTGAGAAGTGTGCGCTGCGGCGTGTTGGTCCTCGCTCGTACCGGCCGCCAGCTACCAGCTACCAGGTACCAGGTGGTCGTGGAAATGACACGATGGCCGCGCCACGCCACGGCACGCGCCGGGGACCGGGTTAATTTGGAAAGGACAACAGCGCCGGCCGTAATCTGGCGAGACAGGCGAGCGCGTCCGCCAGCGCGCGCGCAGTGCCGGCCGCCGCCCAGAAGACTGTGCGGGGCCGGCGGGGGCGGCGGGGGCGGGCGGGCCCAGTAAATTAGGGGCGCGGACAATGAGGCGGCCAGGTCGCCGCAACATGTGGCGTATCGGCGGCGGCCGTTCCAGCTGAACGCGGGCCCACAATGGCGCCATTGAGGGGGCGGCGATAGCGCGCGCCGCCCGCCTCTGCAGACATTATCACGTGCCATCAGCAATCGCCAGAGCCGGGCGCCGCCCCTGAAGACCGCCCGCCGGCCGCGCGACACCGCCTGCCCACAGCGCCACCGACACCTGGTTCTGCTGCTGCTGCTGCTGCAATCGGGTGCCTTCCACCTGCCGCGTGAGTTGGTGAACGGTTTTCAGGCGATACTTCTTTACCAGGGCTTAAGTCACAAAGGACGGCAGGGGAGAAAAGGACGTTGTCTTCTACACAGAGGTTACTCAGTGTTGCAGATAATCAGCGTGACAAAGAAGTTACACTAGGATACATGATAGTCACGACTGATAAAACACCTGATGGAAATCTATGGTAGTGTAGTGTCTAGGAAGTCTGCATACTCGCTTCGCTAGACAAACAGTCAAATAATTCGTATTAATAAGTTTTATTGCGAAAAGAAAATTACAGTACTTTGGCAGTTACACAGATGTGACGCAAGTAAAGGGCGCCACATAAAATAATCAACCGCCTTCAGTATAGACAATCCCAACTCTATACAGGGTGTTACAAAAAGGTACGGCCAAACTTTCAGGAAACGTTCCTCACACACAAAGAAAGAAAATATGTTTTGTGGACATGTGTCCGGAAACGCTTACTTTCCATGTTAGAGCTCAATTTATTACCTCTCTTCAAATCACATTAATCATGGAATGGAAACACACAGCAACAGAACGTACCAGCGTCACTTCAAACACTTTGTTACAGGAAATGTTCAAAATGTCCTCCGTTAGCGAGGATACATGCATCCACCCACCGTCGCATGGAATCCCTGATGCGCTGATGCAGCCCTGGAGAATGGCGTCTTGTATCACAGCCGTCCACCATGCGAGCACGAAGAGTCTCTACATTTGGTACCGGGGTTGCGTAGACAAGAGCTTTCAAATGCCCCCACAAATGAAAGTCAAGAGGGTTGAGGTCAGGAGAGCGTGGAGGCCATGGAATTGGCCCGCCTCTAGCAATCCATCGGTCACCGAATCTGTTGTTGAGAAGCGTACGAACAATTCGACTGAAATGTGCAGGAGCTCCATCGTGGATGAACCACATGATGTGTCGTACTTGTAAAGGCACATGTTCTAGCAGCACAGGTAGACTATCCCGTATGAAATCATGATAACGTGCTCCATTGAGCGTAGGTGGAAGAAACTAAAATGACCTCTAACATGGAAATTAAGCGTTTCCGGACGCATGTCCACATAACATCTTTTCTTTATTTGTGTGTGAGGAATATTTCCTGAAAGTTTGGCCGTACATTTTTGTAACACCCTGTATACGAAGGTAGTATCTGTTCCCGAAAGAACAGATACCATTGATGACTGTGCAACTTCTCTAGAATGAAATGATAATTAAATAGACACCTTAGCTGCAAACAGGCGTTGATATACATCATAGAGGACATGTTGAAATTGTGTGCCCAGACCGGGACTGCAACCTCGGATCTCTTGCTTACATGGCAGACGCTATATCCATCTGAGCCACCGAGGATAGTGCGCCTGCAGGCACTTATCCCTTGCACGAGGGTCTCACGGAGAGAGCGTGCTCTCGGTGGGTCAGATGGACACAGCTTCTGCCAAGTAAGCAGGAGATTCCAGGTTCGAATCCCGCTCTCGGCACACATTTTCAACATGTCCCCAACGATGTATATCGACGCCTGTTTGCAGCTAGGATGTCCATTTAATTATCATTTCATTCTAAAGAATCTGCACGGTCATCAATGGTATCTGTTCTTTCGGGAACAGATACTATCTTCATATACAGTTAAAATATGGCTACCCGGCCATTGACCTTCTTGTGGGGATACACACGCTATGCCCCCACTCGTACGGGACTTGGAAGATAAATCTGCCACGAGTAATGAGCGCGATGGGCAATCATATATTAGGCGCACTACGAATGTAGTGGGATGGACATGTTGGGAATGTGGGTCTCACGGGGAGCGTGCAAGGGATAAGTTCCTGCAAGCGCACTATCTTCTGTGCCCTCCGTGGCTCAGATGGATAGAGCGTCTGCCATGTAAGCAGTAGAGCCAAGGTTCGAGTCCCGGTCTGGCCACACATTTTCAACACGGCCCCAGTTATGTACACTCCTGGAAATTGAAATAAGAACACCGTGAATTCATTGTCCCAGGAAGGGGAAACTTTATTGACACATTCCTGGGGTCAGATACATCACATGATCACACTGACAGAACCACAGGCACATAGACACAGGCAACAGAGCATGCACAATGTCGGCACTAGTACAGTGTATATCCACCTTTCTCAGCAATGCAGGCTGCTATTCTCCCATGGAGACGATCGTAGAGATGCTGGATGTAGTCCTGTGGAACAGCTTGCCATGCCATTTCCACCTGGCGCCTCAGTTGGACCAGCGTTCGTGCTGGACGTGCAGACCGCGTGAGACGACGCTTCATCCAGTCCCAAACATGCTCAATGGGGGACAGATCCGGAGATCTTGCTGGCCAGGGTAGTTGACTTACACCTTCTAGAGCACGTTGGGTGGCACGGGATACATGCGGACGTGCATTGTCCTGTTGGAACAGCAAGTTCCCTTGCCGGTCTAGGAATGGTAGAACGATGGGTTCGATGACGGTTTGGATGTACCGTGCACTATTCAGTGTCCCCTCGACGATCACCAGTGGTGTACGGCCAGTGTAGGAGATCGCTCCCCACACCATGATGCCGGGTGTTGGCCCTGTGTGCCTCGGTCGTATGCAGTCCTGATTGTGGCGCTCACCTGCACGGCGCCAAACACGCATACGACCATCATTGGCACCAAGGCAGAAGCGACTCTCATCGCTGAAGACGACACGTCTCCATTCGTCCCTCCATTCACGCCTGTCGCGACACCACTGGAGGCGGGCTGCACGATGTTGGGGCGTGAGCGGAAGACGGCCTAACGGCGTGCGGGGCCGTAGCCCAGCTTCATGGAGACGGTTGCGAATGGTCCTCGCCGATACCCCAGGAGCAACAGTGTCCCTAATTTGCTGGGAAGTGGCGGTGCGGTCCCCTACGGCACTGCGTAGGATCCTACGGTCTTGGCGTGCATCCGTGCGTCGCTGCGGTCCGGTCCCAGGTCGACGGGCACGTGCACCTTCCGCCGACCACTGGCGACAACATCGATGTACTGTGGAGACCTCACGCCCCACGTGTTGAGCAATTCGGCGGTACGTCCACCCGGCCTCCCGCATGCCCACTATACGCCCTCGCTCAAAGTCCGTCAACTGCACATACGGTTCACGTCCACGCTGTCGCGGCATGCTACCAGTGTTAAAGACTGCGATGGAGCTCCGTATGCCACGGCAAACTAGCTGACACTGACGGCGGCGGTGCACAAATGCTGCGCAGCTAGCGCCATTCGACGGCCAACACCGCGGTTCCTGGTGTGTCCGCTGTGCCGTGCGTGTGATGATTGCTTGTACAGCCCTCTCGCAGTGTCCGGAGCAAGTATGGTGGGTCTGACACACCGGTGCCAATGTGTTCTTTTTTCCATTTCCAGGAGTGTATATCAACGCCTGTTTGCAGGTAGGGTGTCGATTTAATTATCATTTAATCCCAAGTCTGTACTACATAGAGAGTACAAGCGAAGTAACTAGCGTTGACGCTGTTATCGAAGTCGCTAATCTTGAAGCTGCTATTGATATGAGACGTCACCAGTCGGTCGCGGCGCTTATGTCCTCTCCACATAGGGGCCGCCACTGTCGCACTGTCGTCCCGGATGAAAGTCCGGGTAGCGTGCGATTGGCTGACGTCTTCCGACAGCCTTGTCTTCACTGTCGTTCCCGACTGGCGCACCGGCGCTTGACTTTACGCCGTACCAGGTAGCAAGTGAAGATAAACACTGTCAGAGGACACAAAGTCCAGGACATTTTACCGCATCGACAAGAAGCAAGATCCGTTAATTTCAACTGCCTGTTAAAAGGGTAGTTCACTTTGAAAATGTCCCAAAGTCTTTTTATTTTGCTTAAAAGTTTCTCTATGACATCTACTCTGGTTGGCTGGAACCATCACGACATTCGCCTGGAATGATTTAGGGAAATCACGGACAAACTGAATCAGGATGGCCGGACGTGGGTCTTTGAACCGTTGTTCTCCCGAATGCGAGTCCACTGTGCTAACCACAGCACCACCTCAGTCGGTGACATCTACTTTATTGTACAAATAACTTACGGGGATGGTTGCGGGTGACGTCGTCGACAACCGCCGATATTTCTACAGGAGCACACCCTGCCATTTTCAAGGCATAAGGTGTCCCTTGAAAATAGGGTGTTCTCTTGTCGAAATACCGTCAAATGTCGGTGACGTCACCCGGCTGAACGCCCGTAAGTTATCTGAATACTGTAGACGCCGGGGGAGACTCAGGTCTCACATTACTTTATTATAGTTTTCGTATTAGTTTCGCTAAAAATCCACTATCGAGTTACCAGTCGATATGTGGAAAAGTAGCTTCGTAAACCATTTACAGTGGTAAAAAGGTAGTCGACATCATGGCCAATGTGCTAGCATGTAATTTTAACGACACCCTAAAAGGCATAAAGGAAATTAAGAGAAGTGCTCAAACTTGATTTCGGACCGACCTGTAGCAACTTTTGCACAAAAGCGGTCGAAAGGTGCATCTAGCGAGCAGAGCAGCGGATGACAGGAACTGCCAAAGAGCCACACATGACCACCATGGACACGAATGAGATGGGGGACGACCTCCTTTTTTTTCTGGAAAGATTGTTGTATGGTATAGGGATCGGTGACTATATATATGTTTAATTTAACAACAAAAGTTGTAAACCAAAACATAAAACACGTTTTTCTCGAAATCGTGCTTTTTAGATTGACGGGAAACATAACACCAGAACAGTACATACGATTTTGGTCGCCATTTGATGCCAGCATTGTAAACTGAATTCCCTATTAGCCTACGTAGCCGTTATGCTATATCATCAAAAGTCTATTTTTCGTCCAGGCTTTTGTTCCGATTTCATGGGCCAAGAAAATGACATTTATTTCAGCACGTCACCATTTTCCTAGAACTTAATATTTTTCTATTATCTAATGAACGCTGATAGGAAAGTATTGAAAATTACTTATCAAAATTTTTTGGTTCAGGTCCAATAGGAGCGCTTCGGGAACTCCGGCCGATGACCAGTGTTGCGCCTGTGATGGGTCCTTCCAGCTGATCCAGCTGTTACAGGTAGGTCCGATGTGGAGACAAAGGTTACGTTTTTTACGCCACAAGTGTAAGGAATGAAATTATATTGTCAGGTTTAGCACTACCTTTTATTTTACTTACAAACATCACGAAAATCACTTGTGTTTCATCTGTTCAGAAAAGACTACCCCCTGAGTTGGATAATACCTTATTTTCTAGATCATTTTCAAGACTTCTGTGTAAAACGATCTGGAACGATTTTTTTTCTTTTCGTGTTCTAGTGGACTGTTCTTTCTCCAACAACTTCCTTGTCCTCCCCTTTACGCACAGACTTTAGGAATATCTATGAAGTGAGCATTCATATGCGCAGAACAGAAATTTTATCGTCAATATACACAGATTCTCAGGTCATGTGACTGTATACTTACCTACAAAAAGTAACTTGGCCTTTCTTCACATATTTCGATTTGCATCCGTAACAGCAAGTTTTCACCACTTTTGTCACTAATGACACTCGTCAACAGCGAAAATACTTCGGAGATAAGAGTATCCATTTACTACTAATTGAAGACGTTGATAACTAGCATACCATCAGTTTTTAAAGATTGGTTGGCGTTAAGAAGAAACACATTATCGCCGGATATGCCCACAAAATAATGGTTCATGACAATAATAATTGTCTGCTTATTTAATAAGCATCCATTGTTTGACTGTCAGCTACATCGATATTTTTATAGTTAGCACAGGTAAAGATCAACAACCTTATCAATGTTGTCAGTGTAGTAGTTTTGCCACTAAATCTTGTGGATCTGGGACATTCTTCAGGGGGACACATATTATTTTAGTGGGTTTCCAAACTACTGCTACTGGGGAAAAGATATTTTTTTTACACTCAAAACGTAAAAGTTTGCCGATTTGTTTACCAGCTTTTGGTGGTTTTGCTTGAAATTAATTAAAAACACAGAATATCATGATTTAGTTTTTATTAAAACTTTGCTAGCGAAAGCATGTTGTTTAGAGTTCTTCTGCAGTTACAATTTGCATTCCAAGAGGTGGTCATGGTGAGATATTAGGTGTGCTGGCGTAAGCGGTCGCCAGGTCACAGGCCGACAAAGATAAAGATCGATTAGCAGGCGCTGGATCAAGCGTGGTTATCACGAGAGAGGCCAGAGAGAGACCGACAGGCAACACGCCGCCAACGCCCTCTCGACAGCAAGTATTCAGGCCGCCGCCGCTGAACGGGAGGCCCCACTGACTCAGTCATCCAGTTTGGCGTCCGTCAGCACATTCGCAGAGTGGGCTCAGTTCACGTCGCAGCCTATGACAGTACATAGCGACCAGATTAGTGACTATAGCGGGACTTGTAGTTAACCAGCAGTGAGATTAAAGACTGTAATAGCGAGATTACCGATATTGTCTGCAAGAAGACTATTACTGATGAGCTTGCACCATGGGCTCTAGTTCCAGTTAAGTAAAGGTCCATGTAAATAAAGAACCGTATTAATCCACGTGTGCATTTGTGTTGGAGAAAAAGGAAACTGGCCACCCATAACAACATCCTCTCCCTTCGTTCCTTGCGGTACAAGACTCTACAGTGGCGATGAGGATACTACATTAGGCTACTGTGTCATGTTAAATCTGTTATCGTTAGTTGAAGTGAGTTATTTGATACATATCGCCAAAATGTTTTGACAATGCACAGAAAGTTGTTTACGATGACGGGACACTTGACCACCAAAAAAGTAATTTCTGCTCGTCAAAAGATGGCCTACCACAACTTGTACGTTTGGAGTGGTGATAGTGAGAATTTGCAGTTGCGAATGTGACCGTGGTGACATACTAGGTGAGTGTGTGGTGTTTCTTTTATCTATGCTGTCCAGAAACATGTTACGTATATGTGTGAACAGTGCAGACAATTTTTGTTATGTTTGCAGTGAGGTAACATTTGCCAATCGAAAGAGCAATTTTGCGCCTATCTTAAAAAAAGCCCAATACTTGTATTTTGGTTGTAAAGTACGGACAAGAAGTGGACACCACACATTTTTTCGTAATGTGTCCTCTAGGTACTTGCGGGAGTGGCAACTTGGAAAAGAAGAAAGCATGTCGTTTGCTGTTACCATGATACAGAGAGAGCTGACCAATCATTCTACAAAGTGCTATATTTGAATCATTCTTGTAATTAAGGGCACACCCAGAAAAGAAGTGGAATATCACTTATCACAACATCCGTTCAGCTATTCGTCCAGTGCCACATTCTGAAGAACAACCTGTTTGAAAGCCTCACGCAACTTACTCCACTGGTTCATCTGACGAAGAGGAAGATCCGCACAAACTCGACGGAGGTATGCCAAATGCTACTGTAGATTCATCTTCTTCCACTGAGCCTCAGTTCACAGCCAACATCTCATCATCCAAACGCCATCTCAAAGTGAATTAAATGATCTTGTGAGGGAACTCGGGTTGTCAAAAAATGGCTCTGATCTCCTGATACCTAGATTCAAGCAGTTGGGAGTTCTTGCTGAAGATATTAAGCTATCTGGTTTTTGGACATGTCAAAAGACTGTGGGAGATTTTTTTTTCGGTGTAAAATGATCTAGTGTCCTGTAGAAACGTAACTGATCTTATGTGTAAACTTAAAATATAACCCAATGATTGGTGACTGACTGTTCTTAGACGCATCAAAACTAAGACTTAAAGCTGCGTTAGTGCACAATGGAAACGTGTTGCCATCAATTTCAATCGGCTATGCAGTGCACTGTAAGAAGGAATCTGCCAACATGGAAAAGCTGTTGAGAGCTATAAATTATATCGAATACTAATGGAATACTTTAGCGACTTCAAAGTTTTGTGTATACTTTTTGACCTGCAGCTCGCTACACAAAATATTGCTGTATCCTGTGCCTTTGGGATAGCCAAGATAAGACTTCCCACTACGTAGGAAAAGACTGACCACTCTGTAAATCTTTGGAGCCACGAAAAAATAACGTTCAGCATGTCACTTTGATAGATTGCTACGGGGTTTTACTTCCTCCTTTACATATTAAAGTAGGTTTAATCAAGAATTTTGTTAAGAGTTCCAACCAAGTCAGAGACGCATTCAAATACATTCTGAGTAAATTTCCACGAATTACTGAAAGCTAAATCAGAGAGGGAATGTTTATCGGACCCCAAATTCGAGAACTACCCAATGATCCTGAATTTCATGCACTGTTACAAGATACGGAGAAGATTGCATGGGATTCTATCCAAAAGGTGGTCATCAATTTCTTGGGAAATTTTCGGGCTCAGAACTATAAGAACCTAGTGGAGCATCCTATATCGTCGTACCGAGCAATAGGGTGTCATCTGTCTTTAAAAATACATATTTTACACTCCCACATAAACTTTTTTCCTGAAAAATGGGGAGCATCTAGCGATGAACAAGGGTAGCATTTTCACCAAGTGACATCTACAATGAAAAAAACGATATCAGGGCCACTGAAGAAAGTCTAAGTTTTCTAAGATGTTCCAGATGAACACTACAAGTGACAGGCAAAAACGTTCCAGCTGTAATACCCCGATAAGTTATGTTTTTATCACTTTCATTGTGTGCACTCTTGTTTATTTCACATTAACGCTAGGTAGCACTGACCCTTTACACTCACCTTAAACTCGAACCAGTTCAACATTTTTGTTGTGATTTTTGAATTCAGTACCCTCGATTTCATAAGAAAATTCACTTTTCGTTTCCAAAGCACGAAAAATGTTAAATTTTGGTGTCTATTGTAACTGAATATGTAAGTAAATGACAAATACAAGTAATAACAAAGTTTATGTCTTAGACCAAAATGTAAACAAAAAGCATTACAATGAAGTTCCAGTTTCATGCTGGTGTGCTATTCTCACTCCATACAGGGCGTTTAAGGAAAGTATCACGATCCCTACACGCTGCAGTATTGGTCAAAACTAGAAGAAAAGTTCCCATAGTGTCAGGAAACCGATACTTCGTGGGATATCGGCCAATCTGTCCTCTCATACCTATCTATCTTTTACGTAAAAGTAGACACTATAGGTAGTGCTGTATGTGATTACCACACATCCTGATACATCCTTCTGCCATTCTTCGTAGTGGATCACGCACTCCTTCGAACACACCTAACTCCATTCGGATTGTGTCACATGCATTGCTCAAATTTTCCTCTAACTTCTGTACATTGTTCATGGGATAGTCAGACGCCAGTGTCTTTGAATGTCCCCATAGCCACAAATGCAACGGGTTCACGTCCGTTGAAAGGGGAGGTGATGCTAACGGACCAAGCCATAGCCTAAGAAACGTTACGATGAAGTACTGTCGCATACAGAGAATGGGGCAGTGCCCTGTAGTGTGTGTGTGTGTGTGTGTGTATGTGTGTGTGTGTTTGTGTGTGTGTGTGTGTAAAAAGAGACCGCTGTCTTTCTGCAGGGGTAACTTTCTCCAATAACGCTGGTAATTAATGACGAAAATACCAGTGATTCACAGAACCTGCTAATATCTTTAGTAAAATGCACACATACGGACGGCGGTAGTACCGCGTACACAAGGTATAAAAATGGTTCAAATGGCTCTGAGCACTATGAGACTTAACATCTGAGGTCATCAGTCCCCTAGACTTAGAACTACTTAAACCTAACTAACCTAGGGACATAACATACATCCATGCCCGAGGCAGGATTCGAACCTGCGACCGTAGCAGGCGCGCGGTTCTGGATTGTAGCGTCTAGAACCGCTCGGCCACCGTGGTCGGCCTCAAGGTATAAAAGGGCAGTGCATTGGCAGAGTTGTCATTCGTACCCAGGTGATTCATGTCGAAAGGTTTCCGACAAATTAACAAACTCTGAGCGTGGAATGGTAGTTAGAGCTGCATGCATGGAACATTCGAAAATCGTTAGGGAATTCTGTACTCAGAGATCAACAGTGTCAAGAGCGTGCCGAGAAAATCAAATTTTAGACATTACCTCTCACCATGGGCAACACAATCGCCGACGGAATTCACTTACCGACCGAGAACAGCGGCGTTGTGTAGAATCGTCAGTGCTAACAGATAAGCAACAATGCGTGAAACAACCAGAGAAATAAATGTGGGGCATACAACGTACGTATCCCTTAGGACAGTGTGGCATTGATGGATTATGGCAGCAGGTGACTGACGCGAGTGCCGTTGTTCTCTCCCGGGCTCGTCACCATATCGGTTGTACCCTAGAGGACTGGAAAACGGTAGCCTGGTCAGGTGAATCCCGATTTCAGTTGGTAAGAGCCGAAGATAGGATTCTAGAGTGGCGCTGACATCACGAGGCCACGTTGTCAACAAGGCGTGCAAGCTGGTGATCTCTCCATAAAGGCGTGGGCTACGTTTACTTGGAAGGAACTGGGTCCTTTGGTCCAACTGAACCGATCATTGGCTGCGAATGGTTACGTTCGGCTACTTGGAGAGCATTTGCAGCCATTTATGGACTTCACGTTTCTGGATGTGACCGAGCCACTGTTGTTCGCGATTGATTAGAAGAACATCCTGGACTGTTCGAGAATGATTTGGCCACTCATCCGACATGAATCCCATTGAACATTTATGGGACATAATCCAGAGATCGGTTCGTGCACAAAATCCTGCGCCAGCTATACTTTTTATGGACGGCTGTAGAGTCAGCATGGCTCTATATTCGTGCAGGGGACTTCCGACGACTTGTTGAGTCCATGCAATGTCGAGCCGCTGCACTATGTCGGGCAAAAGGAAGGACACGATAGTAAGAAGTATCCCATGACTTTTCTCAGCTCAGCGTATCTCCTATAAGAATAAGTGATACAATTTTTTGAACTCCTTGTAAATACGCCTATTATATGGCCTTATTACCGTTTCTGTTTAACGTTTACATCAATCTAATTGGAATCCGTGAGAACATTATGCTTTTGTATTATAACACGCTGGATATCAATTCGGCACACGATCGAGCTTTATTTGCTAATAATGAAGGTGAATTATAACACTCCATTCACCATCTAAATATCACTGCAGTTACTTCCAATATGTCAGTCTCAACAATGACAGGTAAAGTCGGGGGACTTTGAACAAACAAATTGTTTAGAAAAGCAAGTGCTATTGACGTCCGGTTTTCACAGAATCGATTGGTAGTCAGGGGCTCATATTGTTAGCCAATAAACAGATTGTCTCATTGTGGAAACAGATTATAACAATACTAATAAAGTGTATTTTTGTGCAAATATACACTTTTTAAATTGAACAATGCCTATAACATTAACAAATTAAAAGTAGGGTTAATTAGAAAGTAAGTGGTCTTTGTTGCAAGGTTGTAATAGGAGTCGTTTACGACATATCGTATTTCAAAAAGTTCTGACGTCGACACTTGTACACTACTTGTGGTAGCACACATTAAAGAACAGCACGAGTCCATACACTAGTTATGAGTATTCTGACAAGTAACGAGACAGTTGACCGTCACAGGTTTTATTCATTGTTACCATCGGCAGCGTCAGCACACGCTTCTAGTCTGTTAAGCTACACACGTGCTAGCATTTCAGCGGAGTTGTCCTAGCAGGTTGCAGGTAATACGTCGTTGCATGTCATTGGGTGTAGTTGGTATGTCCTTGTAGACAGCGTCTACGTACTTTTTCCACAGGAAAAGTCTACCAGCGTCAAATCCGGCGAAGGGGCTGGCCAAGGTACAGGTTCTCTGCGTCCAGTCCAACGATTTGGAAACAGTTTGTGAAGACGTACCGAAGTACTTCGTACACTATGGGCTGGACAGCCATCAAGTTGGTACCACATGTTGCTCCTAGTCTGCAGAGGAACGTTTTCTACCATCCGTGGAAGACGGTCTGTTAAGAGGCTGTGACACTTGTGCGCGTGCATGTTCCGTCCAAGAAAAACGGGCCTATGAGCTGATGTTTCACTACCCCACACCACACGTTTACACCCCATGGACGCTGACCATGATTGGCTTCATCACTAAACAAGAAACGTGATACATCTGGAGTATCCTGTCTTAATACCCATGTACAGAAGTTAACACGATTCTCATAATGGTTTCCATGCAGCTCTTTTATGGAGAGCCAAGCGATATGGATGAAACCTAAGCCGCTGGAGAATGCATAGAACACTTGCCAGACTCGTGCCACTTCCTGGTGCAATTGCGACGGAGTTAACATGCGGATGACCTGCAACAGCAACAAGAGCATTAATTTTCCCTTTTTACGTCGTCACTTGTTTCCTTCTGTTACGTCTAGGTGTTACGCTACCACTTTCACGTAACTAGTTGAAGAGGTTGATAAATAACTGCCGAGATGGTTGACGCCGCGCGGATTAGCCGAGCGGTCTAAGGCCGCTGCAGTCATGGACTGTTCGGCTGGTCCTGGCGGAGGTTCGAGTCCTCCCTCGGGCATGGGTGTGTGTGTTTGTCCTTACGATAATAGTGTGTACACTTAGGGACTGATGACCTTAGCAGCTAAGTCCCATAAGATTTCACACACATTTGAACATTTTTTTGATGGGGGTGCAAGAACGACCTGCATTCTTCCTACACTCTCCATAATCCATAAGCGTGTCGGCTTTTTCTACATCGGTAGGTAACGTTGTCCACTCACGACCTACTGCTTGGACTGTCACACACTAACTGACTAGCAAGTCGCAAGCACACGTAACATCATTCCTAGCAACTACGCAAGTTGAACGGTACAAACAAGTGCCCGTGTGGAAACTATTCAAAATACGATATCTCGTAAAAGACTCGCACTAGAATCCTGCAACAAACACCACAGACATTCTAATTTACCCTGCTTTTAGTTTGTTAATGTCAATAGGCATTGTTCGATTTAAAAAGTGTATGTTTGCATTAAAATATAAAGTATTATTACAATCTGTTTATCGGCTAACAAAACGAGTCCCTCCGACCAATCGATTCGGCGAAAACCGCATTTCAACAGCAGTTGCTTTTCTAAGGTACTTGTTTTTTCGAAGTCCCTCGACTTTACGTATCATTGTTGAGATTAACGTATTGGAAGCAATTTCTGTGATATTTAGATGGTGAACGGAATATTACAATTCGTCTTCATTATTAACAAATAGAGCTCGATCGTGTGCTAACAGTACGATTGGCTAACGGTAGGAGCCCCTGACTATGAATCCATTCCGTAAAAACCACCATTAATAGCAATTTCCATCCGAAATATTTGCGGTGCAAGCTTCAGGTGATTCACCTTGCATATACAGGATGCTTGTTTTAACTTGAGACAACTAAATATCTCGAAAACGATGCATCGCACAAAAACAATGTTCTAGGTGAAAGCGGACAACCATCTGTGCTACAACTAGGCACCTCCTAAACCCCCTTCCTGTGTGGACGCGGTCAACTTCGTATTATCAAATCGGAACCCTCCCATTTTTATAGGATGTTCGGATTCTACGTCAAAAAATACGTGCGGCTTAGTCAAACCATTGTTTCCCATTCGTGGTATATGGCGCTGTAATCGGCAAATATCAGATGTGGCTGTTTTTGCAAATAAGAACCGACACATTTGATTTCACATTTCGTTTACGATATAAGTATAAACCTATTTGAGTACTACATATGTGACTGTACAGTATAAATAATTCGGCTAGAAATTGACATTTCCGTCAAGTAAGCTACCTGTATGATAACGTAGTCTTCTGTCCCTAACGGAGTTGATGACGGTGACTCCAGAAACCATCGGAATGCTTTATTTCGGTGCTCGCGATAGTACCGGCTGGTTATAATGTGTTTCGAGTGCAGCAGTTCAGGCTGTATACATCACAGGATGCTGAAACATCGCTGGTATGTTGATTAATCATTGTGCTCACAGAGTACACTGAAAAAAGAACAGTTCCACATTCTGTCGCCAGGTGGAGATATGGCGCTCTGAATAGTAAGAGTGTGAAATATTTCCTGTTTTGAGTTCAGTATGCTGTTTCTCATTTGATTTCTTGCACAGTGACTGTTGACGTAAATGGTTAAGAAGGTTGAAGTGTTCCGTAATGGCTATTGAGAGAAAAAAAATTAGGCACTCCTTGTGACGTTATTTTATCGGAACAGAAACAATAGCAGCGCTTCACTGCGGAAATATCGGCCACAGAAACAGCTGCAAATGTGCCCAGTGGCAATAAATGGGCTAAGGAATACGGTTGAAAAATCTAAACAAACATGTGAATCAGGTGGTGAGCAAAAAGAAGGAGGAGAGCCAGTACCATGGCAGTCGTTGACGGAGTTGCTGTAGCACACCTATCCGTATAGCAGACGCCTCAGATTCTGCAGCCAGTGCTCGAGCCGCGTCATGGGAATTGTCTCTCCGCTGGTCAACAGTTTTCAAAAGATTTTGTGACGCATTTTACACCGGTATCCCTAAAAGATTCAGAATATGCACCAAATGTACAGGATGGGATAAAAGCTGTGAGTTTGCCCTATGTTTTTTAATACACGTGGAAATGGATAATAAGTGGCGGGGGTATATCCCTTGGATGTAAGAGGCTCATTTTACTCTGCACGGTGCCGTGAATGTGCAGAACCTTCTCATATGGGGCTCCTCTTCGCCACATGTTGTGCAAAAACATCCACTGCACTCAGCTTATGTGACTGTGTGGTGTGGTTTCACTAATCCCTTTATTCTCCGTCAGTTTTCCTTTCAGTAGATGACACCTCGAGGGTCTGTTAAGTGTACAACATCTGCAGGTTACAAGGACCTCATCGTGCAACACGTGATTCCAGATTTGCAAGCCGGCAGGTGTGACAGAGCGGTCCTAGGGAACTTCAGTCTTGAACCGCGCGACAGCTTCGGCCACAGGTTCGAATCCTGCCTCGGGCATGGATGTGTGTGATGTCCTTAGGTTAGTTATGTTTAAGTAGTTCTAAGTTCTATGGGATTGATGACCTCAGACTTTAAGTCCCATAGTGCTCAGAGCCATTTGAACCATTTTTGAAACAGATTTGGAAGAACGCAACTGTATCCAAACCACTATCTTCATGCAAGATGGGGCGACACCAGATGCTACTTCCCAGGTGAAAGATTTGCTTCGAGAAACCTTCGGTAACTACCGCATCGTCTCTAGGCCTTCCTGGTCCCCTGACCTAAATCCATGTGACTTCTGGTTGTGGGGATTTCTGAAAGATTGTGTCTATCACAGATCTATTCGGACTCCTCCTACTCTGACGGATAGACTACTATGACATATCGCTCTGATTACACTGGATATACTGCGAGCAACTGTCGACCATGTCGTGTTATGTTGCTGAGTCGCGAGACCATACTGAATACATATTGCAAATTGCGACCATATCCTAATAATCATGTCAGGACCGCTGTTACCACGTGTTTGATCGTTCGTGCTCCTTCCCTGCATCCACTCCACATTATGACAGCTTACAGAGCCCTATTTCTAACCAGCGACTGAAGTGGAACTACTATTTTCGGCATACTCCGTGAGCACGTCGATTAATGAACATACCTACAGTGTATCATCATTCTGCAATATATACATCAGCTTTGCATCACTCGTAACATCACCATTTTTATTACAAGCACCCAGTACATTGCGTTCCCGAATCACAATAGCATTGTTGCCGTAGGTGAGGATAATTGCTGCTGAGTCAGAAACATGCGCCGTACATAATTTGCATGATTTCTACCTAGTTACTGCGAAACGGATTTTTCCACTTAATATCCTTCTGGATTCTTTTGTCGACAAGCCTTTGATTTCTTTTAGTTCAGTTGTAGGACAACGAGAAATTCTTTTTCAAGATAATTACACCCTGGATGCCATAATGTAGCGAGACAATCCACATTCGGAAAAAGAGTGGTTGGAATACCTTCCTGGCTATCCAGATTAAGGCATTTCGCAGATTCCCTAAAATTGCTTAAGACAAATGTTCGGATCGTTCCTCTGAAAAGGACACGTCTATTTCGTTACCCATTCTTCCACTATTTGAGTTTGAACTCCGTCTCTGATGACTTCGTCATCAACGTGACGCTAAACCCTAATGTTCCTTCTTTATTATTTTTATATGCAAACGATCATGCGTTCTTTGGTAATACTCAAGATATATTGCATTACTCTATTAAACAACTAAATGCCATAGCAACAAATTACATTATGATCCGTTCAATAACGAAAATTTCTGTAGACCAAGAACAGAGCAAATTAATTTCTTTTAACAGTTAGGCTTCACATCGCCTGTAGACGATCCATGTTGATCTTACAACTTGTATAACCACAACTCAGCATCCAAAATTATCAATCTAATTTTTAAAAGACTAACAATTTATAGACGAACAAAATTAAAAGCTTACAATTTCTTAGCACCATCAATACTTTGATATAAGAGCAAAGTATCCAACATACCATTCGAAATCAAGATAGAAGACGATTAGCAAGCATTGAGATGCAATATAGATAAGCTATTCTAAACCATAAATCCAATGAACCTTAGCTAAAAGCTTTAGATAACAAATATAAAGAATGACTCCCAAGGTCACTGACAAAACTGGCTTCAACAAGTTAGAAGACTGGAATGTTTCAGATTGACACGACGGATTCTAAATTACATTCCATACACAAAGGAAAGAGATTGTTGGGTTGATCTGGCAAGAGATTTTACGGCCGTAAGAGGCAACCAGGGCTGTTATTTGACACTATGATGATGATTGATGATGATGATGATGAGGTGTATACGTGTACCTGCAGAAAAGCAGAATAAATTATTTTACACTGGATTCAAGAAAGTGCATTCTCACCTGTCAGATAATTTGTTATTGGACAAATGATGCAACATATTTGTGGCTGCGTAGTGAACTTATTGAGTTACTAACAGCGTTAGTAAGGCGTAATGGCGCTACTGTTCTTTTTTCCTTATGGTAATAGGCTAGTATGCTCCTTCATCTTCTGTGGGGTGATTATGACGAATCTGATTATCGTGTGTATCTTTTTGTCTTTTTCCCACTTAAGGAGCGCGTTGAAACTTGGCATTTGCTTGATGTTTTTTGTGTTCTTATCCTGCAAAAACTTTTCATGAAATCATTCCATCTTTTTATTTGTGCTTCGGCCGTGTCGTACCAAACTTCTTTTAAGCTTCTTATTGAATCTGTGCTTTGTTGCTATTGTTCCAGAAGCTTGACGGTTTATTACGACTTCTGTTATTCTTATGTCTTTTAAATCGTCCTACTTTCTTCTAACCAGCTGTCCTTTGAATTAAGAGTGTTGGGTAGTCTTTTAGTGAGTCTACTGTCGTCCTTTCAATAAACATGGTCATAGTATTTCAAATGTCTCTTACGTATTGTGTTGCTGAACTTACCTATTTGCATCTAAAGCGCAGATCATCTCTTCATTTTTTTCATCAGTCTTCTGACCGGTGTGATACAGTCCAACATGAAATCCTCTCTTTTGCCAATCTCTTCTCCTCAGAGCAGCTCATGCGCCATACGTCCTCACTCATTTGTTGGATTTATTCCAAATTGTCTTGCCCCACAGTTTTTACCTTCTTCCACTCCCTCAAGTACCACCAAAATTATTCCCTGATCTTACAACACATGTCAACTCATCCTGTTCCTTTTTCTTTTCAACATTTTCGAGATATTTTTGTCCTTTACGACTATACAGAGAACCTCCTCGTTTCTTATCCGTCCACCTAATTTTCAGTACATTTCTGTAGCACCTCATCTCAGTCACTTCGCTTGCCTCCTTCTCGGCTTTCCACACAGTCCATGATTCACTACCATATAACGCTGTGCTCCAAACGGAAATTCTCAGAAATTTCTTCCTCGGATTAAGGCCGATACTTGATATCAGCAGACTTCTCTTGGGCAGGAATTCCCTCTTTAGATGCGTTAGCCAGCTTTTTAAATTCGCCTTGCTTCGCCCGTCATGCGTAATTTTGCTCCCAAGACATCAGAATTCCCTAATCTCGTCTATTTCGTGGTCGAGTTCATCGCTAATCTAATTTCTGCTACTCCTCATTACTTTCGTCTTTCTTCGGTTCTCCCTCAGACCATAGTGGGTATTCATTAGACTGTTCATTTCATTCAAATGCTATTCTTCACTTTCATTGATGATAGCAATGTCATCATCGAATCTTATCGTTGATATTCTGTCACCACGAATTTTAATTGCGCTTATAGAATTTCTTTTACTTCCATCACTATTTCTTTGATGAAGAGATGAAACAGTAGAGATAAAACGCTGCATCCCTGTATTACAAGCTTTTTAATTCGAGCACTTCGTCCTTGGTCTTCTATTCTGATCGTCCCATCTGGGTTCTTCTACATATTGAATTTTGCCAGTCTTTCCTTACTGCTTCTTTCTTTAGAATTCTGATTATCTTGTTCCATTTCACATTCAAAAACACAAATCCTATGAACACGCCTTGAGTTTTCTTAAGTCTTGCTTCCATTATCAACGTCCTAACACCCTCTCTGATATCTTTACCTTCCCATACCCCTAGACACGGGGTCTAGGGGTAGCGTCTTTGGTTATTAATCGAAAGGTCCTAGGTCCTAGGTTCGAAACCCGCCACTGCTTAAAATTTGATTAATAATCAGCATTGTTGGTCGAAGACTTCAGGCATAAGAAGTCACCCTCATTCTGGCAACGGTCTTGTCAGAGATTACGGAGGAGCGGACAGATGTTCAGGGTACTTTCTTGTCCTAAGCGTGGGAAACTGCCCTTAAAGGCGGAAGAATCAGCAATGATCAACGGCATGAGGATGCAGGGGACTGCCAAGGGGGAAGTGACCCTGAGAAAAAGATTGAATAATCAACTAAAGGATAACGTTCTACGAGTCGGGGCATGGAATCTCACAAACTTGAACGTGGTAGGGAAACTAGAAAATCTGAAAAGGAAATGCAAAGGCTCAGTCTAGGCATACACTACTGGCCATTAAAATTGCTACACCACGAAGATGAAGTGCGAAATTTAACCGACAGAAAGAAGATGCTGAGATATGCAAATTATTAGTTTTTCAGAGCATTCACACAAGGTTGGCGCCGGTGGCGACACCTACAACATGCTGACATGAAGAAAGTTTCCAACCGATTTCTCATACACTAACAGCAGTTGACCGGCGTTGCCTGGTGAAACGTTGTTGTGATGCCTCGTGTCGTGTAAGATGGAGAAATGAGTACCATCACGTTTCCGACTTCGATAAAGGTCGGATTGTAGCCTATCACGTTTGCGGTTTATCGTATCGCGACATTGCCGCTCGCGTTGGTCGAGATCCAATGACTGTTAGCCGAATATGGAATCGGTGGGTTCAGGAGGGTAATACGGAACGCTGTGCTGCATCCCAACGGCCTCGTATCACTGGCGGTCAAGATGACGGGCATCTTATTTGCATTGCTGTAACGGATCGTGTAGCCACGTCTCTTAAAAGGGCCATCACAGAAGTTGGAAAGAAAAACATAGGTACAAAGAAGGTAACAGTGAAAAAACTATGGGTAACAGAAGAAATACTTCAGTTGATCGATGAAAGAAGGAAGTACAAAAATGTTAAGGGAAACTCAGGCATACAGAAAGTCGCTGAGGAATGAAATACATATGACAGGTTGGGTAGCTACGACGAAATGGCTGCATAAAAAACCGGGAAGAAATCGGAAACGAAATGATTGTGAGAGGGACAGTCTCACCATACAGGAAAATCGTGGGTGGTAAAGTTAAGAGTGCAACGAGAATTCCACTGTTAAATGCAGAGGGCAGATGGGTGGACAGAATACACTGAATTCGTGTATGATGGGGATGATTCGTCTGGTATGATAGAAGAAGAATCAGGAGTCGATTTAGAAGAGATAGGGGATCCAGTGCTAGAATTCGAATTTAAAAGTGTTTTCGCGGACTTAAGATCAAATAAGGCAGAAGGCGTAGATAACGTTCATCAGAATTTCTAAAATCTTTGGGTGAAGTGGCAACAAAACGACTGTTCACATTGGTGTGTAGAACGAATGAGTCTGGCGACATACCATGTGACTTTCGGAAAAATATCATCCATACAATTCCGAAGACTGCAAGAGCTGACAAGTGTGGGAATTATCGCACGATCAACTGAACAGCTCATGCATCCAAGTTGCTGACAAGCATAATATACGGAAGAATGGAAAAGAAACTGAGGATGCGCTAGATGACGATCGGTTTGGCTTAGGAAAGGTAAAAGCACCAGAGAGGCTATTCTGACGTTGCCATTGATAATGGAAGCAAAGCTACAGCAATATCGAGACACGTTCATAGGATTTGTCGACCTGGAAAATGCATTCGATAATGTAAATTGGTGCAAGATGTTCGGAACTCTGGAAAAAATGGGGGTAAGCTATACGGAGTCACGGGAAATATACAATATGTACAAGAGCTAAGAGGGAATAGTAAGAGTGGACGAGCAAGAACGAAGTGTCCACCATCTGCAGGTTATAAGGACCTCCTCGTGCAACACGTGTTTCCAGATTTGCAAGACGGCCGGTGTGGCCGTTCGGTTCTAGGCGCTTCAGTCTGGAACCGTTCGACCGCTACGGTCACAGGTTCGAATCCTGCCTCGGCCATGGATGTGTGTGATGTCCTTAGGTTAGTTAGGTTTAAGTAGTTCTAAGTTCTAAGGGACTGATGACCTCAGATGTTAAGTCCTATAGTGCTCAGAGACATTTGAACCACTTGAGCACTGGAACCACGCATTTCTTAAAAGCAAAAATTGATAAAAAAAATCTTCTGTCTACAAAGCAAGTTAACATAAAGTTTGAAAAAGTAAGAATGATATTAGTAGGGCAGTGCAAGCACGTGAGGCGTTCATTAACAAGAGATACGACATACTGTCACGAAATTTTGAAACATTTTCAAACACACTAACTTTACACCAAAGCACTGGGCGATAGCGAATCGTGAACAGTGAGAAAATCGGACAATATTAACTGAGTGCATTTGAAATGTACTGCTTAAGAATCACGTTGATAGGCGAAACGAAGTGAAGACATGCTAGAAAGAATACGTGGGAAAAAAGTATGCATGAAACCACTAACTTAAGAAAATGTAGATGAGTGTGACATCTGCTACCAGGAATAGTTCCCCTGAACCTGGAAGAGGACGAATGATGGGAAGATTGTAGCGATAAAACAAGTTAGGAATACGAAAAACATGTCACTTAGGATTTTTGGAAAAGTAAGTGTAGAGAAATGAAACGATAAGGAGACGTTAAGAAGAGACAGAATACGGCATTGAATCATGCGCAAAATAGTCACTGTAAAACTAATTAATACTGTCTGCGTGAAAGACGTCAGCCGTAATGTTGTTGTGGTGTTCAGTCCTGAGACTGGTTTGATGCAGCTCTCCATGCTACTCTATCCTGTGCAAGCTTCCTCATCTCCCAGTACCTACTGCAGCCTACATCCTTCTGAATCTGCTTAGTGTATTCACCTCTTGGTCTCCCACTACGATTCTTACTCTCCACGCTGCCATCCAATGCTAAATTTATGATCCCTTGATGCCTCAGAACATGTCCTACCAACCGGTCCCTTCTTCTTGTCAAGATGTGCCACAAAATCCTCTTCTCCCCAATTCTATTCAATACCTCCTCATTAGTTATGTGATCTACCCATCTAATCTTCAGCATTCTTCTGTAGCACCACATATCGAAAGCTTCTATTCTCTTCTTGTCCAAACAGTTGATCGTCCATATTTCACTTCCATACATGGCTACACTCCATACGAATACTTTCAGAAATGACTTCCTGACACTTACATCTATACTCGACGTTAACAAATTTCTCTTCTTCAGAAACGCTTTCCTTGCCATTTCCAGTCTACATTTTATATCCTCTCTACTCCGACCATAATCAGTTATTTTGCTCCCCAAATAGTAAAACTCATTTACTACTTTAAGTGTCTCATTTCCTAATCTAATTCCCTCAGCATCACCCGACTTAATTCGACTACATTTCATTACCCTCGTTTTGCTTTTGTTGATGTTCATCTTATATCCTCCTTTCAAGACACTGTCCATCCCGTTCAACTGTTCTTCCAAGTCCTTTGCTGTCTCTGACAGAATTACAAAGTCATCGGCGAACCTCAAAGTTTTTATTTCTTCTCCATGGATTTTAATAGCTACTCCGAATTTTTCTTTTGTTTCCTTCACTGCTTGCTCAATATACAGATTGAACAACGTCGGGGAGAGGCTACAACCCTGTCTCACTCCCTTCCCAACCACTGCTTCCCTTTCACACCCCTCGACTCTGGTTTCTGTACAAATTGAAAATAGCCTTTCGCTCCCTGTATTTTACCCCTGCCACCTTCAGAATTTGAAAGAGAGTCTCCAATCTACATTGTCAAAAGGTTTCTCTAAGTCTACAAATGCTAGAAACGTGGGTTTGCCTTTCCTTAATCTTTCCTCTAAGGTAAGTCGTAAGGTCAGTATTGCCTCACGTGTTCCAACATTTCTACGGAATCCAAACTGATCTTCCCCGAGGTCGGCTTCTACCAGTTTTTCCATTCGTCTGTAAAGAATTCGCGTTAGTATTTTGCAGCTGTTAGTTATTAAAATGATAGTTCGGTAATTTTCACATCTGTCCAAACTGATCTTCCCCGAGGTCGGCTTCTACCAGTTTTTCCATTCGTCTGTAAAGAATTCGCGTTAGTATTTTGCAGCTGTGACTTATTAAACTGATAGTTCGGTAATTTTCACATCTGTCAACCCCTGCTTTCTTTGGGATTGGAATTATTATATTCTTCTTGAAGTCTGACGGTATTTCGCCTGTGGTAGAGTTTTGTCAGGACTGGCTCTCCCAATGCCGTCAGTAGTTCTAATGGAATGTTGTCTGCTCCCGAGGCCTTGTTTCGACTCAGGTCTTTCAGTACTCTGTCAAACTCTTCACGCAGTATCGTATCTCCCATTTCGTCTTCATCTACACTCCTGGAAATGGAAAAAAGAACACATTGACACCGGTGTGTCAGACCCACCATACTTGCTCCGGACACTGCGAGAGGGCTGTACAAGCAATGATCACACGCACGGCGCAGCGGACACACCAGGAACCGCGGTGTTGGCCGTCGAATGGCGCTAGCTGCGCAGCGTTTGTGCACCGCCGCCGTCAGTGTCAGCCAGTTTGCCGTGGCATACGGAGCTCCATCGCAGTCTTTAACACTGGTAGCATGCCGCGACAGCGTGGACGTGAACCGTATGTGCAGTTGACGGACTTTGAGTGAGGGCGTATAGTGGGCATGCGGGAGGCCGGGTGGACGTACCGCCGAATTGCTCAACACGTGGGGCGTGAGGTCTCCACAGTACATCGATGTTGTCGCCAGTGGTCGGCGGAAGGTGCACGTGCCCGTCGACCTGGGACCGGACCGCAGCGACGCACGGATGCACGCCAAGACCGTAGGATCCTACGCAGTGCCGTAGGGGACCGCACCGCCACTTCCCAGCAAATTAGGGACACTGTTGCTCCTGGGGTATCGGCGAGGACCATTCGCAACCGTCTCCATGAAGCTGGGCTACGGTCCCGCACACCGTTAGGCCGTCTTCCGCTCACGCCCCAACATCGTGCAGCCCGCCTCCAGTGGTGTCGCGACAGGCGTGAATGGAGGGACGAATGGAGACGTGTCGTCTTCAGCGATGAGAGTCGCTTCTACCTTGGTGCCAATGATGGTCGTATGCGTGTTTGGCGCCATGCAGGTGAGCGCCACAATCAGGACTGCATACGACCGAGGCACACAGGGCCAACACCCGGCATCATGGTGTGGGGAGCGATCTCCTACACTGGCCGTACACCACTGGTGATCGTCGAGGGGCCACTGAATAGTGCATGGTACATCCAAACCGTCATCGAACCCATCGTTCTACCATTCCTAGACCGGCAAGGGAACTTGCTGTTCCAACAGGACAATGCACGTCCGCATGTATCCCGTGCCACCCAACGTGCTCTAGAAGGTGTAAGTCAACTACCCTGGCCAGCAAGATCTCCGGATCTGTCCCCCACTGAGCATGTTTGGGACTGGATGAAGCGTCGTCTCACGCGGTCTGCACGTCCAGCATGAACGCTGGTCCAACTGAGGCGCCAGGTGGAAATGGCATGGCAAGCCGTTCCACAGGACTACATCCAGCATCTCTACGATCGTCTCCATGGGAGAATAGCAGCCTGCATTGCTGCGAAAGGTGGATATACACTGTACTAGTGCCGACATTGTGCATGCTCTGTTGCCTGTGTCTATGTGCCTGTGGTTCTGTCAGTGTGATCATGTGATGTATCTGACCCCAGGAATGTGTCAATAAAGTTTCCCCTTCCTGGGACAATGAATTCACGATGTTCTTATTTCAATTTCCAGGAGTGTACATTCTCTTCCATTTCCATAATATTGCCCTCAAGTACATCGCCCTTGTATAGACCTTCTATATACTCATTCCACCTTTCTGCTTTCCCTTCTTTGCTTAGAACTGGGTTTCCGTCTCAGCTCTTGATATTCATACAAGTGGCTCTCTTTTCTCCAAAGGTCTCCTTAATTTTCCTGTAGGCAGTATCTATCTTACCCCCCAGTGAGATAAGCCTCTACATCCTTACATTTGCCCTCTAGCCATCCCTGCTTAGCCGTTTTGCACTTCCTGTCGATCTCATTTTTGAGACGTTTGTATTCCTTTTTGCCTGCTTCATTTACTGCATTTTTATATTTTGTCCTTTCATCAATTAAATTCAATATTTCTTCTGTTACCCAAAGATTTCTACTAGCCCTCGTCCTTTTACCTACTTGATCCTCTGCTGCCTCCACTACTTCATCCCTCAGAGTTACCCATTCTTCTTCTGCTGTATTTCTTTCTCCCATTCCTGTCAATTGTTCCCTTATGCTCTCCCTGAAACTCTGTACAACGTCTGGTTTAGTCAGTTTATCTAGGTCTCATCTCCTTAAATTCCCACCTTTTTGCAATTTCTTCAGTTTTAATCTACAGTTCATAACCAATAGATTGTGGTCAGAGTCCACATCTGCTCCTGGAAATGTCTTACAATTTAAAACCTGGTTCCTAAATCTCTGCCTTACCATTATATAATCAATCTGATACCTACTAGTATCTCCAGGATTCTTCCATGTATACAACCTTCTTTTATGATTCTTGAACCAAATGTTAGCTATGAATAAGTTATGGTCTGTGCAAAATTCCACCAGACGGCTTCCTCTTCCATTTCTTAACCCCAATCCATATTCACATACTATGTTTCCTTCTCTCCCTTTTCCTACTCTCGAATTCCAGTCACCCATGACTATCAAATTTTCGTCTCCCTTCACTACCTGAATAATTTCTTTTATCTCATCATACATTTCATCGATTTCTTCATCCTCTGCAGAGCTAGTTGGCATATAAACTTGTACTACTGTAGTAGTCATGGGCTTCGTGTCTATCTTAGCCACAGTAATGCGTTCACCATGCTGTTTGTAGTAGCTTACCCGCACTCCTATTTTTTTTATTCATTATTAAACCTACTCCTGCATTACCCCTATTTGATTTTGTATTTATAACCCTGTATTCACCTGACCAAAAGTCTTGTTCCTCCTGCCACCGAACTTCACTAATTCCCACTATATCTAACTTTAACCTATCCATTTCCCTTTTTATATTTTCTAAGGGATCTGGAATTCCACGCTCCGATCCGTAGAACGCCAGTTTTTTATCTCCTGATAACGATGTCCTCCTGAGTAGTCCCTGGCCGGAGATCCGAATGGGGGACTATTTTACCTCCGGAATATTTTACCCAAGAGGACGCCATCATCATTCAACCATTTAGCCGTAAAACAATGCCGGAAATATTTGCAACGAAAGTTAAGTCACCCATGAGTCTACATATTGTTTATTTGAGCCCTTAATGCTTTTCTAATACAATGAAAGATTTAAGTATCCTTATTACTGAGTTATCAATTTCCTCCGTCATAGTAGATGTTTATCAGCAGCATTGATAACAGAATAAAAAACTGCTATAGTAATCAATAATTTTACTGTGTTATTCATTGAGAAGTTTCGGAATTTGCACGTCTATTGTTCGGTGTACTGAGAGAGTTGATAGTGATATTTTTGGGTGGGTAGGCTGTCAAATTGGTGAACGTAGCTTTTAGTAGGCACACGCAGCTTGTACACAAAATTTTGCAAAGGTACTTACTCATCGTGCAGCAAGATTATGCAAATGAAGGACGTTTTGAGGAAAAGCAATATAGACTAGATAGTGTCACTGCATCGATAAGACAATGGTGCGCTCGACGACGTCAATAATATACGATCAAATTTTAAATCACCCATCGAGTTACTATAAATTAAATAGATTCCATAAATAACCTGTGAATATTGTGAATTTTTGCGAAGAAATCCAACTAGCTAATTAAAAAAATTATTACAACCTTTCGGTTACTACCATTGTCAAGTCAAAAACGAAAACTTGTAAACAATTTTAGCGCCAGTCGGAATGAACTTGTAAGAAGGCTGTTTAGGTTTTTATGTTGGTAACGCCACGTAGCGCTCTGTATGAAAATCACCGACTGTGCTTTGTGCAGTCTGTGGCTGGTTTGCATTGTTGTTTGCTATTGTAGTGTTGGGCAGTTGGATGTGAACAGCGCAGTTGGAGGTGAGCCGCCAGGAGTGGTGGATGTGGGGAGAGAGATGGCAGAGTTTTGAGAGCGGACGATCTGGACGTGTGTCCGTCAGAAATAATAAATTTGTAATACTGTATATCATGAGTTGATATATATATGATGACTTTTGAATATTATTAAGGTAAATACATTGTTTGTTCTCTATCAAAATCTTGCATTTGCTAACTATGCTTATCAGTTGTTAGTGCCTTCAGTAGTTAGAATCTTTTATTCAGTTGGCAGTATTGGCGCTCGCTGTATTGTAGTAGTTCGAGTAACGAAGATTTTTGTGAGGTAAATGATTCATGAAAGGTATAGGTTATTGTTAGTCGGGGCCATTCTTTTGTAGGGATTTTTGAAAGTCAGATTGCGTTGCGCTAAAAATACAGGGCTATTACAAATGATTGAAGCGATTTTATAAATTCACTGTAGCTCCATTCATTGACATATGGTCACGACACACTACAGATACGTAGAAAAACTCATAAAGTTTTATTCGGCTGTAGCCGCACTTCAGGTTTCTGCCGCCAGAGCCCTCGAGAGCGCAGTGAGACCAAATGTGCGACAGGAGCCGAGAAAGCGTATGTTGTGCTTGAAATGCACTCACATCAGTCAGTCATAACAGTGCAACGACACTTTAGGACGAAGTTCAACAAAGATCCACCAACTGCTAACTCCATTCGGCGGTGGTATGCGCAGTTTAAAGCTTCTGGATGCCCCTGTAAGGGGAAATCAACGGGTCGGCCTGCAGTGAGCGAAGAAACGGTTGAACGCGTGCGGGCCAGTTTCACACGTAGCCCGCGGAAGTCGACGAATAAAGCAAGCAGGGTGTTAAACGTACCACAGCCGACGGTTTGGAAAATCTTACGGAAAAGGCTACAGCAGAAGCTTTACCGTTTACAATTCCTACAAAGCCCTGACACCCGATGACAAAGTCAAACGCTTTGAATTTTCGGCGCGGTTACAACAGCTCATGGAAGAGGATGCGTTCAGTGCGAAACTTGTTTTCAGTGATGAAGCAACATTTTTTCTTAATGGTGAAGTGAACAGACACAATGTGCGAATCTGGGCGGTAGAGAATCCTCACCCATTCGTACACCAAATTCTCAATTCACCAAAAGTTAACGTGTTTTGTGCAATCTCACGGTTTAAAGTTTACGGCCCCTTTTTCTTCTGCGAAAAAAACGTTACAGGACACGTGTATCTGGACATGCTGGAAAATTGGCTCATGCCACAACTGGAGACCGACAGCGCCGACTTCATCTTTCAACAGGATGGTGCTCCACCGCACTTCCATCATGATGTTCGGCATTTCTTAAAGAGGAGATTGGAAAACCGATGGATCGGTCGTGGTGGAGATCATGATCAGCAATTCATGTCATGGCCTCCACGCTCTCCCGACTTAACCCCATGCGATTTCTTTCTGAGGGGTTATGTGAAAGATTCAGTGTTTAAACCTCCTCTACCAAGAAACGTGCCAGAACTGCGAGCTCGCATCAACGATGCTTTCGAACTCATTGATGGGGACATGCTGCGCCGAGTGTGGGAGGAACTTGATTATCGGCTTGATGTCTGCCGAATCACTAAAGGGGCACATATCGAACATTTGTGAATGCCTAAAAAAACTTTTTAGTTTTTGTATGTGTGTGCAAAGCACTGTGAAAATATCTCAAATAATAAAGTTATTGTAGAACTGTGAAATCGCTTCAATCATTTGTAATAACCCTGTATTGTGAGTCAGTTTAGTGTTGATCAGAATAAGTAAAGAGAATAATGCCTGAGTACGTTCAGTTTTGCTCAGTTGTTTGAAAATCAAATGACGTAAGAGGTTTATCAGCACTGTAATTCATAAATTTCTCAAAGGGGATGTTTCATAAACTATGTGTCAGCGGGGCATCAACTTCCGAATTTTAAGTTTTAGTATAATGATGGTAATAGCCGAAACATCATAATTTGTGAAAATATATCCAGAAATTTTGATGGATTTACACGGATAAAGAATTACCCACCAGATAATGAAGGTTTTATATCCGAAAAGTAATGTGGATAGTTACAGTTTTCTCTATTTTCAGTTGCAATTTATAGACGTGAATGTACAATGGCTGGACTGAAAGCAACACCGACGTGCCAACGATGAAGTGGGAAGAGCATCGGTCGACTTCTTTCTCATTATTTCCTACTGGAAAAGAACCCTTCATACTTAAAGAAAACAGGCGATTCCTCTTTGTGAATGCAAAAGTCTCGAGGTTTGGAAGGGCGCCAGTATGTAGATCGCGAACGGTGAGAAAATCAGCCGCACTCCCCTGGCCTCCTCGCCCCATCTGATGACGATAATGATGATTGATACTCGCATCGTACATCAGTGAATTAATCCTCGAGCGCCAATAGCTTGTCGCGATCAATATTTGTGTAGTGCAGTTAGAAACACGTAGCGTATTGTTAATTACTGCCACTCACATGATTGATTGTGTCCTGTCTAAGTGTGCGTGCATGTCTATGTGTGTGTGTGTCCGTCGGTGTGTACGTATCAAATGGACGTTGGGTGCAGGGCCGCGCATTCGATTCGAAACACCCGTTTATGCTATTAGCTTGATGAATGTGGTGCGAATGCTGGCGAGACGAGCAATAAAAAGCGAAGGCAGCGCCGATGGAATGAGCGATAGCGGATATCATCTGAAATAATCCTATCAAATTGCACGCCCTCGGCGGCAGATAATTGTGAAATCGGAGTAAAAAATTGAACACACGCCCATTTATCAGTAAACAATGAACCAGATGTTACACAGGAAAGCCGCAGATTATTGAGGGACGGAAAAAAGTGCTGGCACAAAATTTAATGTATTCCACTCTCAGTGACAGAAATATAAGCTGTATGAAAACGCGGCATACTCATTACAAGGCTAAAATCAAAACCAGGCGTATTGTCGTCTTCGTGGAGTTACTTATAAGAAAGCTTCCAAATTCATTCTCCAGATCGCTTTACTTTATTTCAATATGAGTGGCTTAGGGCCAGCTCCCCATCGTCTGATGTATTATATAAAAACATTTTGTAATTACCATTGGTTAAAATTCCAAATGGTTCATAATTTAAGTCTATAAAGCTTCAAGATTATTAAGAAATTATCTATAACACAAATTTCTGCAAAATATCAGTTGATACAGTGACACAGTAGCCTGTCGAATGTGGAACTGAAAGTTAACTTAGCCATACATCAGCCCGCAGCTGGTTTACATATAACTTTTAAGAAAACTAATTGGTGCAACAACTAAAGCGCTGAAAAGCGTCTGCTATTTCTCATGTAGCCGGCCGGGGTGGTCGAGCGGTTCTAGGCGCTACAGTCTGTAACCGCGTGACCGCTACGGTCGCATGTTCGAATCCTGACTCGGGCATGGATGTGTGTGATGTCCTTAGGTTAGTTAGGTTTAAGTAGTTCTAAGTTCTAGGGGACTGATGACCCCATAAGTTAAGTCCCACAGTGCTCAGAGCCATTTGAACCATTTTTTTTATTTCTCATGTAATTCATAAGAAAATACTGCTATTTATAGCATGAAACACTAATTTGGAGTTTAATAGCAATAAAATCTTTTGAAAGAACTTTATAAAACAATGATCCAAATTTTAAAAAATATTTTTATACGGATCCTACTTTACGTAAAGTTTGTCGCACTCGAAAGTGCCATGGATGGACTAATGTCATACATAAAAGATGTACCTAAATGTAACAACTGAAAAGTCGATGAGGATTTGTTATTACTAAAAACTTTAAAAGAGCTTTAAAACACTCCCAAAATATTTTTTCCTCCTTTCAAATTTGGCGATCGAAGAGCCAGTAGCGCTCAAGAGTGCCCTCTGTGGACTACGACCGCCAAACAAGAGGAGAAGATATTTTTGGGACATATTAAACCTATTTTAAAGTTTTTAATAATAATAATGTTTCTATGGATGTGTCATCTGTTATATTAGGAACATCTTTTATGTATTACATGGGTTCACAGAGGCCACTTTCGAGTGCTACGAACTCTGAACCAGGTAGGATCGTTATAAAAAAATATTTTTAAAAAATTTTGGATAGTTGTTTTCTACAGTTTTTTGAAAAAAAGTTTAATGCTATTACACACCAGTATTTCATGCTATACATAGGAGCATTTCTTATGAATTGCATGAAACCACTCTCTACAAATAGAGGACGCTTTTCAGCGCTATAGGTGTTACACCAACCAGTGTTCTTAAAAATTATTTACAAGGCCGCAGTGGACTAGTGTATGTTAGTTATAACAGTGAACTTTCAGTTCAGTATTAGAGAGGTTACTCTGTATCTATAACAAATTGAATGTTTCACAAATTTGTATTATAACTAATTTCTTAAGAAGCTTGAAGCTTTGTAAGCTTAAAATATTAACCATTTGTAATTTGAACCGATGACAGTTATAAGGTATTTTTTGTAAAAGATCTGAAGATGGGCAGCTGGTCCGAAACGGATTATATCGAAATAAAGGAAAGCGATCTGAAAACTGAATTCCGACGCAGTTTTACAATACTGAAAGCCTATGAAAAATCTGTTCCAAATATAGTAAAGAACATATGGAGTTGGGGAAAATTTGATTTTGACAGCTACCTCTGGAAGATGTGGTAATAGACATCTGCTCAACGAATCGCTGTTCCTCAGTCATATCTGATTTCGGGTACCCTGCAGTGGAATTTTAAGCAGGTTACTTAAGTCACGCCACGGCAGACGAATACCTATTTATATGTAATTTTTAGAGATGTCTAGAGCTTCCCGTATATGCAGGAGAAGAGAGTGGTTGGAGAAGCATGACGGAAAATAAGTAAAACTAATCATATCGCCACTGATCATTATTTGGACGGGATTGTGGAACCTCGCGGCTGTACGTCTAAGATACATTACTGGTTAAGTCGACGTACGCTTTTTCGACGGAATTAAGTTATGAAGTCATATGTTTGTCGAGGAATGTCATTGTAAATCTCGTCTGGAATAAAGAGCTTATGATTTATTCGCTCCTGAAGTAGCAACCATGTTTTCAAGTCAGAAACAGAAATTTAGCAAGGCAAGCAGGAGTGGTTTGGTAGTTACACGTTAACGATTTTAGATGAGACATTGGCAAGAGCTTTAAAGTAGACGATATCAACATTGTTAAAGTTGAATTACTTGACTTAATTCCTTTTACTCCGTTGTGGAGCATAGGGCACATATTAGAGCTCTCCATCTGACGCTGTTCGTTGCCATCTTCTTGATGTTACTCCTGGAGTGGCCAACGGCTGCCAGCTCAGCTTCCAGAATCCTGCGCCAGGTCGACCTCGGCCTGCCTCTCCTCTGGCTCCTTGTGGGTTCCATTCTAAAGCCTGCTTTGGAATATATTGCGGGCCTCTTCTCAGTTTGTGTCCAATCCATCTCCATTTCTTTTCTTTTACGATTATTTCGGCTTTCCGTTGTTGGGTGCGTTGCCATAGTTCTTGGTTTGAGGTAACTCCCAGTATAGTGCTCAAACATTTATTGATGAAGGTTTGTACTCTTGCTTCAATTTGTGCTGTCACCTTCCACGTCTCACACCCGTAAAAGAGAACAGATTTTACGTTTGAGTCAAAGATGTTAAGCTTTACCTTCAACAAAATTTCACGAGATGTCCAAACTGGTCGCAGCTGGACAAAGGCTCCTTTTGCCTTTTTGATCCTACTTTCGACGTCTTCTGTCGCCCCTCCATTTTTGGCAACAATACTTCCCAGATAACAAAAGCTCTCCACCTTTCACGGCTAGTGCATCCTTGTTCTTACTGTTCATCCTAATCTCTTTAGTCTTAGGCGTGTTTATTTTTAATCCAACTCTCTGAGCTTCTGTTTCCAATTCCTTAAGCTTCTCATTCATATCCTTGAAAGTGTGGGACAGAAGGCAGGTGCCGCCAGCAAAGTCCAGGTCCTCAAGGCGATCATATAGAGTCCACTGTATACCTCTCGTTTTCTCTCGGGTTACCTTCTTCATGACGTCATCTAATGTCAGCAAAAACAGCAGTAGTGAAAGCAAACAACCCTGCCTTACTCCAGAATTTAAAAAGTTGTTAAAGAATTGTCAAAGTTACACATTACATAAGCTGCAAGTATTATGTTTAAACAGCCTTCATCTACCGCAGCTGTGTCGTAAGAGCAGCTGTGGTGACTAACACATTAGAGAGACCTCGCAGATCAATCCTTATACATACTAACACAGTGTGAAAACCTACCTGCGTTTAGTTGACTGAACTAAAGTAATACTATCGTACGATTTCGTGGACTTTAATTTTGAATATAGAAAGTATCTGAACCATAAAACTTATGGACATACCGGACAAGTCAGTGTGATACACTCTGACACGACCATAACAGGTTTATGAGCACTTATCAGGCTTGTGAATTTACAGATGTGGTAGTTCTGCATCAGCTACAAGCTAAAAGCGGTATAAGCAACAAACTAAAAGCCATCAAAACAACATTAACCCTGTAGTTTTTCGTTATAAGTGGTTGGATGATACATAACATCCAGATGCGACCATAGTTTTGATACTACTTACATAAGTTGTAGCTCAATGTGCAGAGGGTAAAATAGTAAGACGCTTCTACTTTCGGAATTCTTTTATCTTACGTGCGAAATCAAGAAAGTTACCTATTCCCATGTGTCCCCATTCATTGCCGTCAGTAACTACTGCTGTACGTGGTTCAAATGGCTCTGAGCACTATGGGGCTTAACTTCTGAGGTCATCAGTCCCCTATAACTTAGAACTACTTAAACCTAACTAACCTAAGCACATCACACACATCCATGCCCGAGGCTGGATTCGAACCTGCGACCGTAGTGGTCGCGCGGTTCCAGATCGTGGCGCCTAGAACTGCTCGGCCACCCCGGCCGGCCTGCCGTACGTGTTTTGTAACATTTCTTGAGTTTACAGAACCTTTAGTTAATGAAGGCAGATGATACACAGTACCAATTGTCGTAATAAACGAGACTTAATACTCAAGACTACTAAATTTAGCCAAAAATTATTACCTTTTGAATAGTAATCAGGTAGCTTGTTTTCCCAATTTTGTTTTCCGAGGGAAAAACGACTGTCTACATCCCTTTGTACGAGCCCTGGTTTCTCTTACCTTAGTGATTCTTACGCGAAATTTGTGTTGGCGGCTGCAGACTCTTTCTGCAGTCGACCTCAAATACCGGTTCTCTACATTTTCTCAACAGTGTGACTCGGGAAGAACGTCGCCTTCCATCCAGGAACTCCCTTTGGAGTTCCCAAAGCATATCCTAAATACTTGGGTGCCGATCGAACCTCTCGGTAACAAATCTAGCGTCTCTGAATTATTTCGATGCCTTCCTTTAATTCGGCCTGGCGGTGATCCAAAACACTCGAAACGTACTCAAGAATCGTTCGTACTAACGTTCTATACGCCGTCTACCTTAAGGATGATATACACTTCCCCAAAATTCTCCCAATAAAACGAAGTCTAGCATTCGCCTGCACTACCACTTCATTTCACTTTGCAGAGTTACGCCTAGATATGTAATCGATGTGACTATGTCAAGCTCAGCCCTACAAATGCTGTATTCGAACGTTACAGGATTTTCTACTCATCCGCATTAACTTGCATTTTTCTACATCTAGGGTTAGCTCCATTCGTCACACCAAATAGAAATTTTGTCTAAGTCATCTTGTATACCGTCCGCCCCCGGTAGCTGAATGGTCAGCGTGACGGATTGTCAGTCCACTGGGCCCGGGTTCGATTCCCGGCTGGGTCGGTGTTGTGCTGTCCTCATCATCATCCTATCATCCACATCGACTGCAGGTCTTCGAAATGGCGTCAAATTGAAAGACCGACACCCGGCGAACGGTCTGCCCGACGGGGGGCCATAGCCGTACGATTAAATAAAGAAAATCTTGTATACTCATTGAGGACACCTTCGCATACACCACAGCGTCATCAGCAAACAGCAGAGAATTGCTGCTCATCCTGTACCTGAGGTCATTTACGTATATAGAAAATAGAAGGAGATCTTTCACACTTACCTGGGACTCTCATTACGGTAACCTTGTCCCTGATAAACATTCGCCGTCGAGGACAAGGTACTGGATTCTGTTACTTAAAAAGTCGGCGAGCCACTCGCATATCTGTGAACCCAAACTGTATGCTCAGACCTTCGTCAAAAGTCTACAGTAGGGCAGTGTGACACACGCTTTAAAGAAATCTAGGAATATGGAATCTGTCTGCTGTCCTTCATCTATGTTTAAAGTTCTCATAGTACAAGTTATACGGTATATTCTCTGTCACTAGGCAACGTCATACGATTTCATTGTTTCGCTACTTGAGTAATAAAGTTTGTAATAAATATTTATACATGCTTAATCCATTTTCTTTGTTTTGTGTGCAACCGTAAATCAAACTTAGTATGTTCTACACGTATGTTGCAGTGTCTTATGTAATTTTAATTGCATACCATTTACATGAAAAGAAACGCTGTGGTCGTGCAGGAAGCGTTGTACCTGTGAAAAATAGCATGTTTCTAAAAAAATCTGACAGTTGCCCAATTACAGGCATGAATTGCGTACAAAATTTCCATATGTCATGGGCAGCTTATAGTTAGTGCATAAACGGACAGTCTTTGATATCTTCCCAGGCAAACAGAATGAACATCGCTTCTTTTTGTTCCTATCCAGTGTTAGAGTCCAGCCGGCCGGAGTGGCCGTGCGGTTCTAGGCGCTGCAGTCTGGAACCGAGTGGTCGCTACTGTCGCAGGTTCAAATCCTGCCTCGGGCATGGATGTGTGTGATGTCCTTAGGTTAGTTAGGTTTAATTAGATCTAAGTTCTAGGCGACTGATGACCTCAGAAGTTAGCAATTTGAACCATTTGTTAGGGCCTCCTCAGAAGTCCCCTCCCCTGCAAATAGAATTGTGAGAGCTACTGCAGTGCTCATTCGGAATCGGCGGGCATTCTCTGATTGTAACATCGCAATTTCGTATATGGTTCACCTAAAGACTTAGCAAAGCCTTTCAAGAACACCATACATGTCATTTTAGAAGCTCATTCATGAGTCTGTTGGATGGTTGATGTAAGCGTTCAATGCGGTCATGTCCAACAGTCTACACAGATTAGGCATAGGCCAACGACGTGTTTTGAGACTGCTTGAATATACTGAGCACATTGGGTCAATAGCTTCGACGCCCTCTTTTGTGCCGTACTAGTGTAGAATGATTTCTGGCTTGTTCGTGAACTGCTCCATGATACTGTCGTGATGCATCGAAGACACGAGAATGACGCTCTTATTTTTTCTGGTACATAGCTGTCAATTGTTGCTTATGTTGAGAGGATAATACCCACAAATTCCATTGGGGTGTACCAAATGTCAGTCGCAGTGTTACGATTGATGTTCAAAACTGGCTGGTATAATGGTAGATAAACTTGTACTGGTATTGATAGTTTCTTCTCTCCATATGTGAAAGTGAAACCCTACAGTACTTTTATCACAGTAGAAGTACGGGATTCGTCTTAGAGTCTGCAAGATATTGAAATTTTTACCATATTTATTCGGTTTTCTGGGAACGTACATTTTGGAACCTACCAACATCTTGTTCCATTAGCATCAATTGAGTAATTCACTTGAGAATTCTTACTGAATGCATTTCTTACTTTTGTAGTGACACATCCTGGGTCCTTTTTTTGCGCTATTCTCTCTATTCAGCATTTTAGAATGTGGCGTGTTACAAGTATATAAAATCGCAAAGAAAACATGCGTATTATCTTCAAGTTCGACCCACGACTATAGTTAATGGTTAACTAGGAAGTGATAAGTGAAATAGGATGTGAATGCTGGGACTGGGTCACGTAATGACCGACGGAAAAGGACGTGTCGTTAATCGTTGGAAAAAGTAGAGCTCTCGCGGACATAGAGGCAGTTTTATGGCGGTGAAAGTCAGGAGATTATTTGTAGAAGAGAGAATTGAAGAACTGAACCGGAGGAAACTGATTGCATACGCGGAAACGAGTAGGTGTCAGAAGCTTCCAGAAAACTATCATACGAAAATTATTGCAGTGGAAGAGGTAGTTTTGAGAAGAAATATTGCAGTGGAAGACGAAGTTTTGAGAAGAGATATTGCAGTGGAAGACGTAGTTTTGAGAAGAAATACGACTTGATATAATCAATAAACAAGAGAACTATAAACAGTTTCATCATGAAAACACGAGCATATTGTGAATCAGCTAGGGTAGTCTACTAACAGTCATCAGCATTATTTAAACTGAGGATAGACCGTGTATTAGGTCAGTGCTATGGGCAGTGGTTGTTTAGAAATCTTTTGTATTTAAAGTACTTAGACTGTGGTTGGACTATCTGCTGTAGAGATAATTCCTGAGAAGACCAAAGAGCAAATTACCTTAGGATTGAGAACTTAGAAATGAAACGGATGCCACGCTACTGAAATACATAGCTACATAGGCGTTCATTGCTGTGTACCTAAAACAAATTTCATACTTCTACCCGTGCACATCCCAGTCGCATACACTTCATGTGAAATTTTAAAGAGTTTTAACAGCGAGCGTTTTTACAATGAGGTTACTCATCGGAGATGCGGCAGGATTTTACCTTTTATCTTATAAAGTAATTTCTTTCACTAACAAGATAGCACCCAGAATTTTGTCCTTTTCTCGTGAGTTGCCAAACATCTGCAGCACGGCGGCACCAGAGATTGTCAGCGGCAGAAGCAGCTCCCCAGATGAGCCAAGGTAACTTTGCAGTGATTCATCTCTGGTGCTAAACATTGTTCTGCATTTCTGTAAACATATGCAACTGTGAAAGCATACGTGCTTGACTGTAAATTAGCAAAGTGAACGACTACTACGGTATTAATACTGTAAGTATGAAGCCTTATCAAATACCTTCATTTAAAGCAGTCCAGATTCACCTATATTTAACGAGACCGTTACGATCCCACACCACGTAACAGAAGTTTCATAAAAGTCATTTAATGTTGCTGTTCGTTTTTTATAGGTAATTTTATACAAAAACAGTTCTGTTAATTTCAATAATTCATAAATATTTATACATAAGTGACTCTACTCTAGAAGAGCCACATACATTAGTACGCCTCCGGTATTTCAGTAGGCAGTCCCTGGTGCAAGTTTCATTTACATTATAATGTTAAGTACAGGGTAACAATCTAGGAATCGGGGAGTGGATTGTCAGCAGTTTCCAAGTGGTAGGGCGAAAAGAAAATCTGAAAACGGAAATGCTAAGGCTCTGGTAGATATGGGGGCTCAGTGAAGTGAAACGGAAAGAAGAAAGTGATTTCTGCTCAGACGAGTATAGAGCAATATCAACAGCACCAGAAGAAGGTACAACGGAACTGGGGCTCCTTACGAATAGGAAGGTAGAGCGGAGACTGAGTTGCTGAGAACGGTTCAGTGTTAGGTTTGTTCTCATCAGAATCGACGGATAACCAACACCAACAGTAATAGTTCAGGTACACATGCCAACGTCGCAAGCAGAAAATGAAGAGATAGGGAAGGTGTGTGTGGGTTGAATTCCGCTCGTAAAGGGAGATGAAAATAGTCGTGGGGGACTAGAATGTAGTGGAAGCAGTAAAAAAAATGGTTACAGGAGAGTCTGGGCTTGGTAGTGCGAATGATTGACGAGAAAGACTAATCGAATGCCATAAATTTCGGCTAATAATAGCGAATAGCTTCTTCAAGAATCATAAGAGGACGATGTATACTTGGAAAGGCCGGGAGATAGGGAAGATGCTAGTTATACTACATCATGGTCAGGCAGAAATTCCGAAATCAGGTATTTGTTTGTAAGGCGTAGCCAGGAGCAGATACAGACTCAGATCACAATTTAGTAATGATGAAGAGAAGGCTAAAGTTTAAGAGACCAGTCACGAAGAATCAGTCCGGAAAGAAGAGGGATACGGAAGTACCAAGGACGAAGATATAGCCTTGAAGTTCTCTGAGGTTATAGATTCTACAGTAATGAATAGGTCAGTAGGCAGTTCAGCTGAAGAGGAATAGATATCTCTAAAAAGGGCAATCACTGACGTTGGAATGAAAATATGGGCATGAGAAAGGTAACTGCGAAGAAACCTTGGGTAACAGAAGAAATACTTCACTTGATCGACGAAAGTTTAAAGTGTAAAAACGTTCAGGGAAATTCAGTAATACAGATATACAAGTCAATTAGGAAAGAAATATATTACTGGCCATTAAAATTGCTACACCACGAAGATGACGTGATACGGACGCGTAATTTAACCGACAGGAAGAAGATGCTGTCATATGCAAACGATTAGCTTTTCAGAGCATTCACACAAGGTTGGCACCGATGGTGACACCAACAACGTGCTGACATTAGAAAAGTTTCCAACCGATTTCCCATATACAAACAGCAGTTGACCGGCGTTGCCTGGTAAAACGTTGTTGTGATGCCTCGTGTAAAGAAGAGAAATGCGTACCATCACGTTTCCGACTTTGATAAAGGTCGGATTGTTGCCTATCGCGATTGCGGTTTATTCTATCGCGACATTGCTGCTCACGTTGGTCGAGATCCAATGACTGATAGCAGAATATTGAATCGGTGGGTTCAGGAGGGTAATACGGAACGCCGTGCTGGATCCCAACGGCCTCGTATCACTAGCAGTCGAGACGACAGGCATCTTATCCGCATGGCTGTAACGGATCGTGCAGCCACGTCTCGATCCCTGAGTCAACAGATGGGGAAGTTTGCAAGACAACAACCATCTGCACGAACAGTTCGACGACTTTTTCAGCAGCATGGCCTATCAGCTCAGAGACCATGGCTGCGGTTACCTTAGACGCTGCATCACGGACAGGAGCCCCTGCGATGGTGTACTCAACGACGAACCTGGGTGCACGAACGGCAAAACATCATTTTTTCGGATGAATCCAGGTTCTGTTTACAGTATCATGGTGGTCGCATCCGTGTTTGGCGACATCGCGGTGAACGCATATTGGAAGCGTGATACTGGCGTATCACCCGGCGTGATGGTATCGGGTGCCATTGGTTACAAGTTTCGGTGACCTTTTGTTCGCATTGACGGCACTTTGAACAGTGGACGTTACATTTCAGATGTGTTACTACCCGTGACTCTACCCTTCATTCGATCCCTGCGAAACCCTACATTTCAGCAGGATAATGCAAGACCGCATGTTGCAGGTCCTGTACAGGCCTTTCTGGATACAGAAAATGTTTGACTGATGCCCTGGCCAGCACATTCTCCAGATCTCTCACCAATTGAAAACGTCTCGTCAATGGTGGCCGAGCAACTGGCTCGTCACAATACTCCAGTCACTACTCTTGATGAACTGTGGTATCGTGTTGAAGCTGCATGGACAGCTGTACCTGTACACGCCATCCAAGCTCTGTTTGACTCAATACCCAGGTGTATCAAGGCCGTTATTACGTCCAGAGGTGGTTGTTCTAGGTACTGATTTCTCATGATCTATGCACCCAAATTGCGTGAAAATGTAATCACATGTCCGTTCTAGTATAATATATTTGTCCAATGAATAACCGTTTATCATCTGCATTTCGTCTTGGTGTAGCAATTTTAATGGCCAGTAGTGTAAATAGAAACTAAAGAGAAGCTAAGGCGAAATGACTGCACAAAAAATGTGAAGGAGTAGAAAAAGAAATGACTGTCAGAAGGACTGGCTCAGCATTCAGAAAAGTCAAAACAACCACTATTAAATTAAAAGCAAGGGCTGTAACATTAAGTGTGCAGTGTGAAATGCAGTGTTAAATGCAGAAGAGAGAGCGGATGGGTGGAAACATTACACTGGAGCGCATAGGTGGAAAGAGTACATAGAAGGCCTCTATGACGGGGAGGACCTGTGAGATGACGTGATGGAACAAGAAACAGGAGTCAACAGGGAAGGAATAGGAATTCCAATATTAGAATCAGAATTTAAAAGATCTTTGGACGACTTAAGATCAAATAGGGCAATAAAAGTAGTTAACATACCATCGGAATTTCTAAAATCATTGGGAGTAATGGCAAAAAACGACTGTTCACGTTGGCGTGCAGAATTTATGAGTCTGACAATATACCGTCAGACTTCCGGAAAACCATAATCCACAAAATTCCAAAGACAGCAAGAGCCATCAAATGTGAGAATTATCGCACAATCAGCGCAACAGCTCAAGCATTCAAATTGCTGATAACAATAATATACAGAAGAATGGAAAAGAAAATTGAGAGTGTGTTAGATACGACAACGATCAGTTTTACTTTATGAATGGTAAAGGCACCAGAAAGGCAGTCCTGACGTTGCGTTTGATAATGGAAGCAAGGCTGAAGAAAAATCAAGACTTTTTCATAGGATTTATTGACCTGGAAAAAGCGTTCGACAATGCCAAATTGTGCATGATATTCGAAATTCTGCCAAAACTACGGGTAAGACACAGGGAGAGACAGGTAATAAACAATATGTACAAGAACCAAGAGGGAACCATAGGACTGGAAGACCAAGAAGAAAGTGCTCAAATTAAAAAGGGCTTAACACAGGAATGTAGTCTTTCGCCCTTACTGTTCATTCTATACATCTAAGAAGTAGTGACGGAAATTAAAAAAAAAGATTCAAGAGTGGGATTAAAATTCAGAGTATAAGGATATCAGTGAAGACATTCGCTGATGACATTGCTGTCCTCAGCGAAAGTGAAGAAGTCGGAACAAGGAGGACATAAAAAGCAGACTACCAGTGGCAAAAAGGGCATTCTTTACCAAGGGAAGTGCACTAGTATGAAACATAGGCCTTAATTTCAGGAAGAAATTTCTGAAAATATACGTTTGGAGCGCAGCATTGTATGGTAATGAAAAGTAGGAATAGAAGAGAATCGAAGGATTTGAGATGTCGTGCTACTGACGAATATTGAAAATTAGGTGGATTGATAAGGTAAGGAATGAAGAGGATATCCGCAGAAGCGACGAGGAAAAGGAACATATGAAAACACTGAAAAGGAGGACCGGCTGATAGGACATCTGTTACGACGTCAGGAAATAACATCAATGGTACTAGAGGGAGTTGTAGAGGGTAAAAACTGCAGAGGAAGACAGAGATTGAAATACATCTAGCAATTAATAGAGGACGCGGGTTGCAATTGTTATTCAGAAATGAAAAGGTTGGCTCAGGACAGAAATTCGTGGCGGGCCGCATTCAACCAGTCAGAAGGTCGATGACTCAAAATAAATAAATAAATAAAGCCCAGATTGCTCAGTAAATGGTTATAAGTCACTTTGGTTTACACACTCTTAATTCAGTACAGCAAAAGACACGCTAAATGTAATGACACATAACGACTCAGAAGAATTCAGCGATTATTTACACACACACACAGGGTGAACCAGAACTTTATTGAAAAACTTTCAGAGATTGTTCGCAGGTAAGTACTGAGTATTTTGGTACAAGGGACCCAAGGCCTCTGGTGACTACTTAGAGCGTTATTCTATTTAGTTTGGTTTCTTGCCCCAGTTGGCTTTGTACCTGTATTACAGTGGCAATAGTGCACAACAGTACAAATGTCAACAGTAAACACTGTATCTCGTGTTTGGAAACAAAATTGATCCAGTCACTCGTGTTATTTGTTGTTATCAGCTGTAATGTCCACTCTTCTAATCATCCTCAAGCTTGCATTTAGTGATGTTCAGCTTTGTCTTGGGATTATTTTTTCGGGTAGCGTTAGTTATACTTTAACCAGCAAAACACAACAGTATTCATAAGTCATGTTCATCGCGTATTACATTCTTGTTCAATGTCGTGAAGATACTGTCACCGAAACAAGGGTGATTGCAGTAACGCATTATTACTCCGTTAAGAGCTCGGAGACCAAGGATGCCTTGTACCAAAATGCTCAGAAGATTTCATATTTGCACCTGTTTTTTCATGTGTGCGAGTGTATGTATGTATGTGTGTGTGTGTGTGTGTGTGTGTGTGTGTGTGTGTGTGTGTGCGTCACAGATAAAAGCAGAATTGAGGCTACCAGCGTATAGTTTCAATGTAGTCACTAGGCTTGTACTGAATTATTTTTTTGGTAAAACTTTGGTGCTTGAAGATGTAACATTTTTGGTGTTTATTATTGTAAGGAGCATCAGGTAGTTATTCTAGCATACATCGCAGGTGTTCAAGCATACCAATAGTGTAGGTTGCTTAGGTAGTCAGTTAGTACATCATGTTATTACATTATTACCATATTCCGCTGATATATGTCTTAAAATCGGTGACTGAAGCAGTAAGTGGTCCCTTAACCCTTTTAGCCTCAATAATAGGAAAAATATATAATTTAAAAGTTTTTCACAAAAGTAACCTTTATAATCATAGTAAGCAACGAGTAAGTATGTTAGCGGCAAGAAACAATCAATGCCTTCTCTGCGCCATAGCAATGAAGATACTATCGAAGACAATTCTGCCAAAATAGAGTTACTAAACACAGCCTTCCGAAATGCCTTCACAAAAGAAGACGAAGTAAATATTCCAGACAGAGGTTCGAGTCCTCCCTCGGGCATGGGTATGTGTATTTGTCCTTAGGATAATTTAGATTAAGTAGTGTGTTTAAGGTTAGGGACTGATGACCTGAGCAGTTAAGTCGCGTAAGATTTCACACACATATGAACATTTTGAAAAATTCCAGAATTCGAATCGAGAACAGCTGCCAATATGAGTAACGTAGAAGTAAATATCCTCGGAGTAGTGAAGCAACTTAAATCACTTAATAAAAGCAAGTCTTCTGCTCCAGAGTATATACCAATTAGGATCCTTTCGGAGTATGCTGATGCATTAGCTCCATACTGAACAATCATATACAACCGTTCGCTCGACGAAAGATCCGTACTCAGAGACTGGAAAGTTGCACAGGTCACACCAATATTCAAGAAAGGTAGTAGGAGTAATCCAGTAAATTACAGGCCCATATCGTTAACGTCGATATGTAGCAGGATATTGGAACATATATTGTGTTCAAACATTATGAATTACCTCGAAGAAAACTGTTGATTGACACACAGTCAACATGGGTTTAGAAAACATCGTTCCTGTGAAACACAACTAGCTCCTTATTCACATGAAATGCTGTGTTCTATTGATAAGGGATTTCAGATCGATTCGGTATTTCAGGATTTCAGGAAGGCTTTTGACAATGTATCACCAAAGCGGCTTTTAGTGAAATTGCGTGCTTATGGAATATCGTCTTAGTTATGTGACTGGATTTGTGATTTCCTGTCAGGGAGGTCACAGTTCGTAATAATTGATGGAAAGCCATCGAGTAAAACAATTGATTTCTGGTGTTCCCCAAGGTAGTGCTATAGGCCCTTTGCTGTTCCTTATCTATATAACCGATTTTGGAGACAATCTGAGCAGCAGTCTTAGGTTGTTTGTAGATGACGCTGTCGTTTATCGACTAAAAAGTCATCAGAAGATCAAAACAAATCGCAAAACGATTTAGAAAAGGTATCTGAATGGTGCGAAAATTGGCAATTGACCCTAAATAACGAAAAATGTGAGGTCATCCACATGAGTGCTAAGAGGAATTATTTAAACTTCGGTTACACGACAAATCAGTCTAATTTAAAAGCCGTAAATTCAACTAAATACCTAAGTATTACAATTACGAACAACTTGGTGGTGAAAAAGGGATACTAGAGGTGAGACAACTACACAAACTTTGAACACAATTAACTTTTTTTTTCTTGTAAGATATATAGAATGATAGGAAATGAAATGTGCATGTGGCATTTTTGCTACATTAACGATACAGACTTTTCTCTCGAGCGTGGTGAAGCATAGCTTCTGGATTGTGCCAATTTATTTGCAGTATTGCCTAACTGCTTGTTTGTCATTCTGATTGCTACACGGAGCGCTGGCCTGGTTTGACTTGACGCAGCGCTGACTAGAAAAAACTATAAGAAAATTTTGCATTTGTCCGTGATATCTTCCTATTGTGCAACATACTCTTCCCCTTTAAAAAAATTCGTCCCGAATTTTTCCTAGTTTGCCTCTGGAACAGGTTCATGACATACAGGGTGTTTCAAAAATGACCGGTATATTTGAAACGGCAATAAAAACTAAACGAGCAGCGATAGAAATACACCGTTTGTTGCAATATGCTTGGGACAACAGTACATTTTCAGGCAGACAAACTTTCGAAATTACAGCAGTTACAATTTTCAACAACAGATGGCGCTGCGGTCTGGGAAGCTCTATAGTACGATATTTTCCACATATCCACCATGCGTAGCAATAATATGGCGTAGTCTCTGAATGAAATTACCCGAAACCTTTGACAACGTGTCTGGCGGAATGGCTTCACATGCAGATGAGATGTACTGCTTCAGCTGTTCAATTGTTTCTGGATTCTGGCGATACACCTGGTCTTTCAAGTGTCCCCACAGAAAGAAGTCACAGGGGTTCATGTCTGGCGAATATGGAGGCCAATCCACGCCGCCTCCTGTATGTTTCGGATAGCCCAAAGCAATCACACGATCATCGAAATATTCATTCAGGAAATTAAAGACGTCGGCCGTGCGATGTGGCTGGGCACCATCTTGCATAAACCACGAGGTGTTCGCAGTGTCGTCTAAGGTAGTTTGTACCGCCACAAATTCACGAAGAATGTCCAGATAGCGTGATGCAGTAATCGTTTCGGATCTGAAAAATGGGCCAATGATTCCTTTGGAAGAAATGGCGGCCCAGACCAGTACTTTTTGAGGATGCAGGGACGATGGGACTGCAACATGGGGCTTTTCGGTTACCCATATGCGCCAGTTCTGTTTATTGACGAAGCCGTCCAGGTAAAAATAAGCTTCGTCAGTAAACCAAATGCTGCCCACATGCATATCGCCGTCATCAATCCTGTGCACTATATCGTTAGCGAATGTCTCTCGTGCAGCAATGGTAGCGGCGCTGAGGGGTTGCCGCGTTTGAACTTTGTATGGATAGAGGTGTAAACTCTGGCGCATGAGACGATACGTGGACGTTGGCGTCATTTGGACCGCAGCTGCAACACGGCGAACGGAAACCCGAGGCCGCTGTTGGATCACCTGCTGCACTAGCTGCGCGTTGCCCTCTGTGGTTGCCGTACGCGGTCGCCCTACCTTTCCAGCACGTTCATCCGTCACGTTCCCAGTCCGTTGAAATTTTTCAAACAGATCCTTTATTGTATCGCTTTTCGGTCCTTTGGTTACATTAAACCTCCGTTGAAAACTTCGTCTTGTTGCAACAACACTGTGTTCTAGGCGGTGGAATTCCAACACCAGAAAAATCCTCTGTTCTAAGGAATAAACCATGTTGTCTACAGCACACTTGCACGTTGTGAACAGCACACCCTTACAGCAGAAAGACGACGTACAGAATGGCGCACCCACAGACTGCATTGTCTTCTATATCTTTCACATCACTTGCAGCGCCATCTGTTGTTGAAAATTGTAACTACTGTAATTTCGAAAGTTTGTCCGCCTGAAAATGTACTGTTGTCCCGAGCATATTGCAACAAACGGTGTATTTCTATCGCTGCTCGTTTAGTTTTTATTGCCGTTTCAAATATACCGGTCATTTTTGAAACACCCTGTATATGTTATGTGGATAATTACATACAGTACAATTTCTTATTATTCAGATGTTTTTGCAAAAGGTTATTTACAAGTCTTTGTATCGTTATTTAGTCCTACATTGTCTCTGTCGTATCCTTATGCTATAATACATGGTTACAGTCGTATTTTATATCACATTTTTACTCCTTATTAATACTACTTAGCCACTGGACAGGTATTTGATGTACTGATGATTTATGAGGACATTTCGAGCTAGAGTGCGCAAACTGTTGATTGAACCATGGGAGCACTGGTAACGGTAATGCTTATAGTCGTGAAGTTATACCATTGTCCATCTCTATAGTGATGCTGCAAAACTTGTTCTGCGGAAATTGGTCTTTTTCGTGGCGCTATCAGTTCGTTCAGTGCTCGTAATAGTCAAGGTTTAAAGTGTTGTTGACGAACGTTAGGTTTTGGGCTAGTGACATTTCTCACGTTTTTTTTTCCGATCGAAGCTGTGATAGCTTCATCGTGGTCGCTGCAAGGCGAAATTTTGTTCCTGCTATATCACAAGTTGTACCACTTGTCAATATGCTATTGTTTCGAAGGTCTACTTTGATAGAACAGTTGACCATGATAAATAATCCAGCATTCTCCACTCTCTAGAAATGTCTTCGTGGGGCCAACACTTCTCTTCAGCACGCTGCTACTTCTGCTTTCCCTAAGAACAACTGTACCTGACATGCAAGTGCGCTACGCTGTGTCACTCTGATGGATGCTGTCTCTCAGACACTCTCGTAACTCTGCTAGTGATATGTAGACGTGGGCTTCCTTCTGTTATGAGATTAATAGTACTTCCTGCGTTTGTTCCTAAATTAACTGGGTGAACGATAAAACAACGGTATCGTGCTCTATCGGAAACTAAATGGATACATACAGTTTTGCTCTATGCGAACTGACTTCATCAGTTTCTAAGTGTCAGAAAAGTGCTAGGTTGTTCTCAGTTAAATTTCATTACATGTTGCAGATCTGCAGGAAATTATTTTTGTACCTGACGTAATCCTGGTATGAACTCTTTTAGAGTTAAAAGTGCAGAACTCAGTCAGCCGTGCATTGCATAGTAAACTACTTCTTACAGTGTTGCAACTTCTAGTCTCGCGTTATTCAAGCTACCTGACAATGCTCACAACAGGCTTGCCACAGTCATTCTGCCGTCTAATGCGCTTAACAGACTCTGAATTCTTTGCAAGTTGTTATTTATTGTCCTCATAGTACTTATAGCACACTGCACCAGTTCTGTGGTCTGTTCTCTTACCATTCTCGTATTATTTTATACATTCTGTTCCAAATTTGATATTCTTCTTTGATTTTGATGCTATTCACTGTCACCCGTATTTGCTCAACTGTATTATTTAGATTTTGTATATCTTCACTGTCTGACATACCGAATATGGTTTTCAGTCATTTATTTTCAGCAGCCAGCCATCCTCTTTTTCTGTGTATTAACGTCTGTGACTATGTTTCCGTTACCCTCAGTTTCTCATACGAGTGTCTCAGCTCTTGATACTCATTTTGTACTTCTAACTCTCTCTTTTTCCGCGTTTCTTCATATAATTCCGTGAACACCCATAAATAAATTTTGTCGATTTGTTTGCGCTCTCTGTAGATTAGTTCAGACGTTCTTTGCAAGACAGTTTTTAGCATGGATAGGGACTGCAACTGCTGTGTTCGGATGCAGGCTGAGTTGGCATCCCTTCGCTCCCGGCTTCAGGCAGTGTTGGCTTCGGTCACACAGCTTGAGGCTGTTGCCAATGGGCATCACTGTGGGGGTCCGGATGGGGGTTTGTCGGGGACGGCCAGCTCGTCCCACGCATCCCCTGATCGGACTACGACTGTGGTTGCCCGGGATACTGCCCGCATTGAGGCTGATCCCTCACCTGTGGTAGAGTGGGAGGTCGTTTCAAGGTGTGGCAGGGGGCGAAAGACTTTCCGGAGGGCTGAACGGAAAGCCTCTCCAGTTTGTCTGACGAACCGGTTTCAGGCTCTGTCTCAGGCTGATACTGATCTTCGGCCTGACATGGCTGCTTGTCCTGTTCCAGAGGTTGCCCCTCAGTCTGCAAGATCCAGGCAGTCGCAGAGGGTGGGCTTACTGGTAGTTGGGAGCTCCAACGTCAGGCGCGTAATGGGGCCCCTTAGGGAAATGGCAGCAAGAGAGGGGAAGAAAACCAATGTGCACTCCATGTGCATACCGGGGGGAGTCATTCCAGATGTGGAAAGGGTCCTTCCGGATGCCATGAAGGGTACAGGGTGCACCCATCTGCAGGTGGTCGCTCATGTCGGCACCAATGATGTGTGTCGCTATGGATCGGAGGAAATCCTCTCTGGCTTCCGGCGGCTATCTGATTTGGTGAAGACTGCCAGTCTCGCTAGCGGGATGAAAGCAGAGCTCACCATCTGCAGCATCGTCGACAGGACTGACTGCGGACCTTTGGTACAGAGCCGAGTGGAGGGTCTGAATCAGAGGCTGAGACGGTTCTGCGACCGTGTGGGCTGCAGATTCCTCGACTTGCGCCATAGGGTGGTGGGGTTTCGGGTTCCGCTGGATAGGTCAGGAGTCCACTACACGCAACAAGCGGCTACACGGGTAGCAGGGGTTGTGTGGCGTGGGCTGGGCGGTTTTTTAGGTTAGATGGCCTTGGGCAAGTACAGAAAGGGCAACAGCCTCAACGGGTGCGGGGCAAAGTCAGGACATGCGGGGACCAAGCAGCAATCGGTATTATAATTGTCAACTGTCGAAGCTGCGTTGGTAAAGTACCGGAACTTCAAGCGCTGATAGAAAGCACCGAAGCTGAAATCGTTATAGGTACAGAAAGCTGGCTTAGGCCAGAGATAAATTCTGCCGAAATTTTTACAAAGGTACAGACGGTGTTTAGAAAGGATAGATTGCATGCAACCGGTGGTGGAGTGTTCGTCGCTGTTAGTAGTAGTTTATCCTGTAGTGAAGTAGAAGTGGATAGTTCCTGTGAATTATTATGGGTGGAGGTTACACTAAACAACCGAACTAGGTTAATAATTGGCTCCTTTTACCGACCTCCCGACTCAGCAGCATTAGTGGCAGAACAACTGAGAGAAAATTTGGAATACATTTCACATAAATTTTCTCATCATGTTATAGTCTTAGGTGGAGATTTCAATTTCCCAGATATAGACTGGGACACTCAGATGTTTAGGACGGGTGGTAGGGACAGAGCATCGAGTGACATTATACTGAGTGCACAATCCGAAAATTACCTCGAGCAATTAAACAGAGAACCGACTCGTGGAGATAACATCTTGGACCTACTGATAACAAACAGACCCGAACTTTTCGACTCTGTATGTACAGAACAGGGAATCAGTGATCATAAGGCCGTTGCAGCATCCCTGAATATGGAAGTTAATAGGAATATAAAAAAAGGGAGGAAGGTTTATCTGTTTAGCAAGAGTAATAGAAGGCAGATTTCAGACTACCTAACAGATCTAAACGAAAATTTCTGTTCCGACACTGACAATGTTGAGTGTTTATGGAAAAAGTTCAAGGCAATCGTAAAATGCGTTTTAGACAGGTACGTGCCGAGTAAAACTGTGAGGGACGGGAAAAACCCACCGTGGTACAACAACAAAGTTAGGAAACTACTGCGAAAGCAAAGAGAGCTCCACTCCAAGTTTAAACGCAGCCAAAACCTCTCAGACAAACAGAAGCTAAACGATGTCAAAGTTAGCGTAAGGAGGGCTATGCGTGAAGCGTTCATTGAATTCGAAAGTAAAATTCTATGTACCGACTTGACAGAAAATCCTAGGAAGTTCTGGTCTTACGTTAAATCAGTAAGTGGCTCGAAACAGCATATCCAGACACTACGGGATGATGATGGCATTGAAACAGAGGATGACACGCGTAAAGCTGAAATACTAAACACCTTTTTCCAAAGCTGTTTCACAGAGGAAGACCGCACTGCAGTTCCTTCTCTAAATCCTCGCACAAACGAAAAAATGGCTGACATCGAAATAAGTGTCCAAGGAATAGAAAAGCAACTGGAATCACTCAATAGAGGAAAGTCCACTGGACCTGACGGGATACCAATTCGATTCTACACAGAGTACGCGAAAGAACTTGCCCCCCTTCTAACAGCCGTGTACCGCAAGTCTCTAGAGGAACGGAGGGTTCCCAATGATTGGAAAAGAGCACAGATAGTCCCAGTCTTCAAGAAGGGTCGTCGAGCAGATGCGCAAAACTATAGACCTATATCTCTTACGTCGATCTCTTGTAGAATTTTAGAACACGTTTTTTGCTCGCGTATCATGTCATTTCTGGAAACCCAGAATCTACTATGTAGGAATCAACATGGATTCCGGAAACAGCGATCGTGTGAGACCCAACTCGCCTTATTTGTTCATGAGACCCAGAAAATATTAGATACAGGCTCCCAGGTAGATGCTATTTTTCTTGACTTCCGGAAGGCGTTCGATACAGTTCCGCATTGTCGCCTGATAAACAAAGTAAGAGCCTACGGAATATCAGACCAGCTGTGTGGCTGGATTGAAGAGTTTTTAGCAAACAGAACACAGCATGTTGTTATCAATGGAGAGACGTCTACAGACGTTAAGGTAACCTCTGGCGTGCCACAGGGGAGTGTTATGGGACCATTGCTTTTCACAATATATATAAATGACTTAGTAGATAGTGTCGGAAGTTCCATGCGGCTTTTCGCGGATGATGCTGTAGTATACAGAGAAGTTGCTGCATTAGAAAATTGTAGTGAAATACAGGAAGATCTGCAGCGGATAGGCACTTGGTGCAGGGAGTGGCAACTGACCCTTAACATAGACAAATGTAATGTATTGCGAATACATAGAAAGAAGGATCCTTTGATGTATGATTATATGATAGCGGAACAAACACTGGTAGCAGTTACTTCTGTAAAATATCTGGGAGTATGCGTACGGAACGATTTGAAGTGGAATGATCATATAAAATTAATTGTTGGTAAGGCGGGTACCAGGTTGAGATTCATTGGGAGAGTGCTTAGAAAATGTAGTCCATCAACAAAGGAGGTGGCTTATAAAACACTCGTTCGACCTATACTTGAGTATTGCTCATCAGTGTGGGATCCGTACCAGGTCGGGTTGACGGAGGAGATAGAGAAGATCCAAAGAAGAGCGGCGCGTTTCGTCACTGGGTTATTTGGTAACCGTGATAGCGTTACGGAGATGTTTAATAAACTCAAGTGGCAGACTCTGCAAGAGAGGCGCTCTGCATCGCGGTGTAGCTTGCTCGCCAGGTTTCGAGAGGGTGCGTTTCTGGATGAGGTATCGAATATATTGCTTCCCCCTACTTATACCTCCCGAGGAGATCACGAATGTAAAATTAGAGAGATTAGAGCGCGCACGGAGTCTTTCAGACAGTCGTTCTTCCCGCGAACCATACGCGACTGGAACAGGAAAGGGAGGTAATGACAGTGGCACGTAAAGTGCCCTCCGCCACACACCGTTGGGTGGCTTGCGGAGTATCAATGTAGATGTAGATGTAGAACCTGTGCATCTCATTTCGTGCTTCCCATACATTGACGGTTAATCTCAACATACACCGATGGTTAGTTTGCAGACATCCAGCTAGTCAGTAGCACATCCGGCTATCTGGAGAACAATATTCCAAAATTCAGAGGTTGGATTTGAACTGAATTCAGTACTTATCTCTTGACGAAATGAAGTGATTTCAGGAATATGATAACCTTCCTCGACGTCCATGTTAGCACGCCACAAAGGAACATTTTATAAACTCCATTCCTCTTCTGACAAAGTGTGTACCATAAAAAACAAAAAGAAAATAAATTCTATCCTACTTATTGACCAATAATATGCCGTACAAACTTCTGAAATCTGTCCCACATGATACACCAATAAATCCACACCAGTATTAATTACAGGGTACAGCGAACTCTAAAAATAATATAAAAATTTGATCGCAATTACTTAACTCGTGACCCAAGTGCATAAGGAATTTTGAATATCTCTTGATCATCGTTAGGAACCTGTTTTCCGAATTTTGGAATTGTTTCTTTCGAAACTGGTGTTGCTGGTGGGACTTATGGCAATGCATCAACAGCTCTACTGCATGGTTTAACCCAACTCACATGCTCGTCAGCAGTTGAAATTTAACGTTTACTGGTGAAGTCATTTCAGTAACTTGGTATCGGCCACGGTATCTGGTTAAAAACTTCTTGCTTTTACATCTACATCTACATCTACATTGATACTCCGCAAGCCACCCAACGGTGTGTGGCGGAGGGCACTTTACGTGCCACTGTCATTACCTCCCTTTCCTGTTCCAGTCGCGTATGGATCGCGGGAAGAACGACTGTCTGAAAGCCTCCGTGCGCGCTCTAATCTCTCTAATTTTACATTCGTGATCTCCTCGGGAGGTATAAGTAGGGAGAAGCAATATATTCGATACCTCATCCAGAAACGCACCCTCTCGAAACCTGGCGAGCAAGCTACACCGCGATGCAGAGCGCCTCTCTTGCAGAGTCTGCCACTTGAGTTTATTAAACATCTCCGTAACGCTATCACGGTTACCAAATAACCCTGTGACGAAACGCGCCGCTCTTCTTTGGATCTTCTCTATCTCCTCCGTCAACCCGACCTGGTACGGATCCCACACTGATGAGCAATACTCAAGTATAGGTCGAACGAGTGTTTTGTAAGCCACCTCCTTTGTTGATGGACTACATTTTCTAAGCACTCTCCCAATGAATCTCAACCCGGTACCCGCCTTACCAACAATTTTACCTTTAGGTGTATATGGGATTGTTGAAAATAACAAGTGACCAGCTCTGTATTTTGGTAGTTTCCTCCATTTTTCCCAGTCTGTTCCTGACGTTCTAAGGCTTTATTGTTGGCTCATTTCACTCTTTGCCAAACATCCCACAAACATTATGTGAATTCTTTTACTGGCTCACTATCATCTCAAAGCTTGGGTTTCATCATGTCAAAAGTGGTGGCATCTCTCTCTGCCACAAACCAGGTTTTATGCTGAAAGACTGGTACTGGAGTGGACTTTTAGACTTGTACACCGAAATTACTAATGCTAGATATGTGTCCTAATCGTTGTGTCAGCTACTGACATAGTGGCTTAACAATTTGGGAACAGTCTTATGCACTATCTCTGAATACCCAGTTTCTTGGGGATGAAAAGGTCCTGTTCGTAACATGTGGATGTGGAGCGAACGATACTACTTCTTCAATTGATCTGATATAAAATTTGGACCATGATCTGTTATTATGGTACCTTGTACTCTTAATTTAATGACACAGTTATTTACCATGGCTCGTGCTACTGTGTTAGCTTGTTGGTCTGGAACAGCTACCATTTCATTGTATTGAGAAAAATGAATTATTATTGTTAATATAGTTAATTCCACCATTTCAAGCGGTTTGTTCACTCCTGGCAATCTTTGCAATGGGATTTTCCAGTATCTGAGTTGTGCATAAAGTATACAGTTTCTTACGAGTACATACCATCCGACAACACATCTTCTAGTTTTCCAACAGTATTTTTTGGCGACTCTTCTCTCCATAGTTTGTGACTGACACGACCTTCTTACATGTGTCATGCGCTTTTTGCTAAACTTCGCCCCTGAGTGCAATCAGAACTACCATATACGGTCTGAAATTTGTCCATCTGCAGAGTAAGCCATCATGTGGCACAAACTGTAGCAGTAGTCTGAATGGCTGACAGTCTACATCAACTAATAATGTGTTCTGCCATTAAGCCTCACTCTTACCTAGTGTCTGCAGTACTCTGATTTTTCTGCTCAACATATCTGCATTCATATGCCTCTTCCCTCATTCATGGACTGCCTCCTAATTAAAATCACTCAATTTGAGTACCCGTCTTGTCAATCTACTAGAAGGATCCTTAAATCCCTTCAAACATTTTACTAAGTGTGGTCTTCTGAGCATACTAATAACAGCAGAAGTAAGTAAATTCATAAAAGATTTCTAGCATTTCTTTTTCTGTTGTGAAATAATTCCATTCCATCTTACTGAGTTGTCTAGAAGCGTAAGCCACTGGATGTTCTTTACCATCTAAATTTTGATTGAGAATATACCTGACCACATATTACTGTCATCAAAAGAAAATATGAATTCTTTTTCGAAATCTGAGGAAATCAGTACTGGATCTGATGCCAACACTTTTTTCAACAGCTGGAATGCTGGGTGGCATTCTGCCATCCATTCAAATTTGACACATTTTCTTAATGACAGATTTAATGGTACTGCGATTTTCGCAAAATCCTTGATGAATTTTCTATAATAATTGCGTGATTCCGTAAATGACAAAAATTGTTTGGGTGTTTGCAGAGTTGCGATGTCACAGACTGCCAATATTAATCAGGGATTGGTTTTCATGCCTTCCCCCTAATTATATACCCAAGGTAGTTAACTTTTTATCCATGCAAAACGGCATTTATCTGCACTGAGCATCAGACATGCTGCTTGTAGCCTGTTAAATACTTCTTCCAAATGTTTTACATTTTGTTCCATGTATTTCGAAAATCTAATAATGTGATTCAAGTGTACTGTAAATTTTTTGGGTTTTAATCCATGAAGTACCACATCTAATAGTCTCTAGAATGTAGCTGGTGCATTCTGGAGTCCAAATGGTATTCTGTAACACTGATAAAGACCCAATGTGGTGCTACAGCAGAATGCTGAAGATTAGATGGGTAGATCACATAACTAATGAGGGGGTATTGAATAGAATCGGGGAGAAGAGGAGCTTGTGGCACAACTTGACTGGAAGAAGGGACCGGTTGGTAGGACATGTTCTGAGGCATCAAGGGATCACCAATTTAGTATTGGAGTGCAGCGTGGAGGGTAAAATCGTAGAGGTAGACCAAGAGATGAGTACTCTAAACAGATACAGAAGGATGTAGGTTGCAGAAAGTACTGGGAGATGAAGAAGCTTGCACAGGATAGAGTAGCATGGAGAGCTGCATCAAACCAGTCTCAGGACTGAAGACCACAACAACAACATTACAAACAAAACAGAAACTCAACTATAAATTGTATGAATGATACTTGTATTTAGCTGACACTATAAATAATAACACCCTTCTCTGTTATACACTGGACAAAGTTGAAGAGTTAACGCAAAGGCAGGATAAGACACTAAAGACACTTATGGACAAACAAATACAGTCAGACGCTCCAAACATTCAGAAACACACACATTAATTCTACCCATTCCTAATAAACCTCACAGAGACCACCTTTAAGGACGAAGAAACACAGTTACTGCAGAGAGGTTTAAAACACAATGTAAACACAAAATTAAATGAACATTTCTTAGAAAATCTAAATCTAGAATCTGAAAACATACTGTCTCAAGACTAGAGGAAGGACACAAGCCCTATGAGTATATATAGATACAGCACATTAACAAAATAAAACAAGAGAGATAACCACAGAAGCTAAAACTCTGAAACTTTTAGAGAAACACTACATTGTGACAACGTAATCATAACGAAAGCAGACAAAGGGAACACGGGTGCCCTTCTCAATGAACAAGAATACAATAACAGGACACAAGAATTCATTACACAGAATAAAATCACAAAACAAAAGTCAGACTCAACTAACAGATTCCACAGAAAAATTAAAAAAGGAAGTGAATTCAACAGAACACACACCTGATGACAGACAAAAAGCTCATATGGAACCTAATACTAGAAAACTCTGGGACCAACAGAAGCTAAAACTCCTATAGTACCCGTCGTAAATTACAGAAAAGCACCCACATACAACCTCACCAACAGGTGAAATGTACTCATACGGCAATATAAAATACAAAATGACGAACAGTGAAAACCACAGAAGAGTTTTCCAGAAAATAGCACCCCAAAAACACAGTACGCTGCATTGGTGAATATACACATAAATGAGATCTTCTGTTTGATAGATGGGTCAGAAAATAAAATGGAATAACTACATGCAGAGATAAACACATAACACAGAAACATAAAGTTCACGTCAAAGACAGAACAAGCAGACCAAATCAATTTCCTGGTTACATCCATTACAGAGAAAAAAAGACCAACACTCACTAACGATTTAGAGGGAAAATACCACAACAGGCATAATATTACATCAATCATACAACCAGCCACAGGCCCTAAAAGAATCTGCCCTCATATATATGCTCCTCAGACTAAACACAGTACTACTTGACATGTACCAAACATCTGGCATTTATCATATCCAGCGTCACAGCTGTAACGCTCTATAATTGGGGTAGACTGGCAGAACTTTTGAAATGAGGTATAAGGCACACAAAAGAGAATGTTCATACATTCAGCATTTGCAGGACACCTCCAGTAAGAAAATCCACCACCCTACCACAGAAAAGAACACGAAAATAGATTCAGTAATCATAAACATCTCCTAAATATACAAGAGAGCTTCCAAATTCAAAAAGCAATAATGGAAAATAATAAATAATAAATGAACAGACAAACATCAGCAAACATACTTTATTTAAACTAATGAAACATACTATACAGGAATAACAACGCTCTAGACACAGTAAAGCACTAATGTACACAGACCGTAGTTAGGACATATTAGCTCGTTTTACAAACACACACACACACAAAACCTGGCAAAACATATAAACATACATGGACATACACGTCACTTGGAAAATATAAACACTCATCTACATAGAGCAATAGCAGATGTTCGCACTACAGCCAACACAAGGTAAAGATGAACGCATCCCACAACTGCAGAAAATACACACGAAGTGGCGAGATGACAATAACATAACTAGTGTTAGTGGAAGTCAGGTCGTCACGTGCGCAAATTCAAGTTTCAGCTAACCAAACAAAGCACTCGTTACACAACACCGCCCCTGGCAGGCCACTTGAATGTCAGCGCACGACGCAAAGTATTGAATCTTTTTCATGACATTTATGTCTGAGTGCTACCTGCTCTGCAACACGCCTACAATCGTTTCAGACATTTAATGATCACCCTGTACTTGGAAGAAGACAAAGAATGACGTGAACAACAAAAAATCATGAATAACGAGAAGAATTTGTACTGTATGCTTTCAAATAAAGCGAAACTTGTTTGGCCCTAATAAGACTTTCATTACAGTTGCAAAAGACGGTATTTAACCAATACAACTTGCAATACATTTTATCTAATTCTATTACATTGCAGTGGTTCCATCACACACTATACTTTCATGACACATCGGTATCTGCACGAATCAAAATCAACTGCCCTGTACCTGGCAGGATGTTATCATGGGAACCAATGCTTAGTATACGTGTTTGCAGCTCCGTTGGCAACACTGTCATGCTCCGCATACCTTCCGACATTGTCTCGCTTGCGCTTCCACTGAGTTTAATTACGTACCTGCGAAGATCGATTTAAGAATAACATTTATCAAGGAAGTCTAATCCGATAATTGCAGAATGACTTTCACCAGGATGTGGCAACACTTCCATGTACTCATGAAAACTCATAACTTCATTGTTGAAGTGGAGCAATGTTGTCCCCTCTGACTTCATGTTATTCTCACCTACACCATGTAACCTGTACGACCGACACGTGTGCACCTGCATATACTAAGAACTTGTGTTTCTTGCCCTGTACTACGACTGACAAGCAGGACTCTGTCTCTCACTAAGTATGTATAATATTCCGCTACACTCGGAATGTTTTCCGACGGCGATGCATTCCTTTTTACACTTAACTGGCGGTTGTTGTTTTTTTTGTACTGTTTTGCTCGTTTCTCATTCCTGCAAAATGGTTCAAATGGCTCTGAGTACTATGGGACTTCACTGCTGAGGTCATCAGTCCCCTAGAACTTAGAACTACTTAAACCTAACTAACCTAAGGACATCACACACATCCATGCCCGAGGCAGGATTCGAACCTGCGACCGTAGCGGTCGCGCGGTTCCAGACTGTAGCGCCTAGAACCGCTCGGCCACCATTCCGGCTTTCATTCCTGCACTCTCGTGCCTTAAGACCGTCTCGAAAACACTTATAGCACTCCGGTTGACAGCACTTCTTTTGCAGATGACCTTTCGGTTCACATCTGTAACACTTCACTCTGAAGGCAAAGACCCAACGGTCATTATGCCCTTTCGTAATAACATCGATTTCTTGCAACTCTGTGGCGATCCTAATAGCTGTGGCCATAGCAGATGAATTCTCCGTTATGACTCTGTGTGACAAGTCCTTGGGGGCATAACCTGTAAGAAGCCTTCGAGAGCCCTATTCTCTGCTTCATGCAGAGCAGCTGCATCGACCTCTGCCCTTCACGTCATCTCATACCTTTGTACATTAATCTTCTGGATTCTCTCCAAGAAGGATTCCACAAACTCACTGGGCTTCTGCACCAAACTACTCAGTTTTTCCCTAAAATGTCTTCTTTCTTCCGGTAGCCCTGGCACAACCCGGAAGCATCCTAAGTGCCTCGTGATATTACATATATTTGAGCTTTCTCCCAATAATCGTGATAGTCATGTATAAACATGTTTATCCGTCCAACTGCGCAATTTGGCGATAGCTTTATTGAACATAGTTACGCCTTATCTTTCCAGAAGAGGACGGCATCAAATTCGCTATTGATGGACCGAGAGGAGGGGAGAGTACACTCAACACTGCCCGCCCGGTTAGCCGTGCTGTCTAACGAACTGCTTTCCGAGCGGGAAGGCTTGTTGGCCCCTGGCACGATTAGTGTCGAGGTCCAGTGTACCGGCCAGTCTGTGGATGGTTTTCAAGGCAGTTTTCCATCTGCCTCGGCGAATGCGGGTTGGTTCTCCCTATTCCGCCTCAGTTACACTATCACGGCGATTACTGCGCGGTCCGCAGCTCCTGGTCGTGCGGTAGCGTTCTCGCTTCCCGCGCACGGGTTCCCGGGTTCGATTCCCGGCGGGGTAAGGGATTTTCTCTGCCTCGTGATGACTGGGTGTTGTGTGATGTCCTTAGGTTAATTAGGTTTAAGTAGTTCTAAGTTCTAGGGGCTGATGACCATAGATGTTGAGTCCCATAGTGCTCAGAGCCATTTGAACCATTTGATTACTGCGCAAACAGTTTCTCCACATATGCATACACCATCATTACTCTAACACGCAAACCACGCAAACATTGGGGTTACACTCGTCTGGTGTGAGACATTCCCGGAGGAGGGGGAGGGAGGGGGTTCCCCTGGAAGCCGAATCGCACAATAACCCTGGGTTCGGTGTGGGGCGGCGGTGGGGTGAGTGGACTGCTGTAGCCTATTGTGCGGTTGTGCACCACTGAGGGCTACGGCAGGGACGAAGCCTCTCCGTGGTTTATGGGTCTCCAGTTCAATACAGTACAATACAACACACTCAACACTGCCTTAGCTTTTCTAATCCCGACTGCAACCGCTATACTGCAGCCTGTAGAGTTTCCACCTGGCTTCATAGTTCTTCATTTTGCTACTCATACGTCTGTACTCCCTCCTTTAAAGTAGTAACAATTTCTGCCGTAGTAACAGCAATTGTTTCAACCATTTCGCGCGTCCTACAGCTTACGGTATGGTAAAAATGTGTGTGTGTGAAATCTTATTTGACTTAACTGCTAAGGTCGTCAGTCCCTAAGCTTGCACACTACTTAACCTAAATTATCCTAAGGACAAACACACACACCCATGCCCGAGGGAGGACTCGAACCTCCGCCGGGACCAGCCGCACAGTCCATGACTGCAGCGCCTCAGACCGCTCGGCTAATCTCTCGCGGCTGGTATGGTAAAAGAGATGTGGGAAAAAGCACTTATATTAAACGCAACAATGAAATGTATTAGTTTCCACGTCAGACAGTGTCAGAGTATGATTCAGAACAGTTCTGTGCTAAATGACCAAACTGTCTACAAATGTCTTAGTGCATGGCAAACTTATGCCCTGATATATTACAAAAGTGGCACCTCAGTGGCGTTAAATACACTTCCCTGGTATTCTCCATAGACAATGACAAGTCAGCAAGTTCCTGAGGCTGAACACGTGACACTCTGAGAGAAGTTTTAATGTTCCTGCGATTCGATACGGTCACACACAATAACCAAAGACTAACACCAACCACCGTAGTGCATTGCGCCAGGATGAAAGACTGGATGGGGACGACGATGATGCTGCACCTCTTGTTCCACTACAGCAGTGGCAGCCGACGAAACATTTGACTCCAGTTTGTAAGGGACTAGGCTGATACCCCTAACGACTGCAAGACGGCAAAGCGTGGAGCAATGGTGAAGGCCACGTGACACACTGTACGCTAATGAAATAACGTTAGGAATAAATACATTTATTCGATGTAAGTGTTACAACTGAATCATCCTCTCCATGGTGGTGGCAACGGCAGTGGACACAGCATACAGCCTTGGGCGGACTGATTTGTCCACCTCAGCAGATACCCGAACTCGTAGTCTCTGTCGCAGCTGCTCATATAAAACCAGATCGTCGATTGCTTTTACTAGGGTACCCTCGTGGGCATCGAAGTGGTGTGGGACATATTCTTGTGGCGTCGTGCTGTGCTGTGCTGTGCTGTCACAACGACGTTACAGACCGTCCTCACTGAGCTAATGTTGCTGAATTAACGAATCAGGCTTGTCGCTCGAAGCAACGTCTTTCGGATTGTTCATATTATTTGCAGTTTTGGCTCCCTACCTTTTTAGTCATTTTGATTGCTGCACAGCTACACAGCGCGCTGGCCTGGTTTCTTTTGGTTTAGTTATGGCTAGGGAAATCTTTAAGAACTATTTTTCATTTGCCCACGATATCTTTCTGCGTCGGAACAGTACAGTAATCACCGTTATCTCAGAAATGTGAGCCAGTCAGTATATTTTATCTTCATTTTAAGGATGTACTGACAAAAACTGAAGAAAACATATTCCATTCAACATAACATTCAACATTTCAAAACTTATACATTAGTGTTTCATGAGTATATTTGCTTCCTACAGGTAGAGAACCATCTTAATGCTAAAAAGATCACATTTCGGACAGTTTTCTTCATGAAGTACGTGCTATGTGGGCTGGTTGTCGGTATGATACTGTTACTCAACAGTAAAGCAGTACAACAGTAGAGGGACATATCTTGAACGACACAAACTACAGTGTTGAAAAGTTGTGACTTGTCCCAACAGCAAGACAATGCACTCTCTTATAATTACCTGACATCGTAGGTGTTGTAGGGGGCGATCTTTAAATATAGTGTTGTAATGTTCTTTAGGAAAAGTTTTATTTGGCAGGATCACAAGGAAGGGTACATTGACTACTAGATGAGACCAGTTAAATGTCCATCTTCAGATCTGGAACTACACAGACAGCTATTGGCCAATACTCATAACACAAAAAATAGACGAACTTAATGCTTTCGGAATGCTGAAGTAGAAAGCAGTATATACATCTACTACTGAAAGAAGATGCTTTATCACAATCCTGTTTACGAATCCAAACTGTAAGATAAAATCGAATAAAATTTATGGAAATAATCCACAGTCATCACTAAAACATGGGTACAGAAGACTTTTTGAAAAAGATGAACCTCAAAAATTGTGGCTAAAATATATACACTATGCACCATTTAATTGTGCAGTATGACAGACACAGCATAGTGATATAATGAGACATTAGAAACAGCTATCTTGTCTGTTGACAGAATCGGATGAAGCTACCCAGCTGATAGCAATAGTAGGAGTTCAGTAAACATGCGATACTTTTACAGAATAATGTAAAATAATGAAAGAAAATTGTTTGCAAAAGATTAAAATGTAGCAGACGTCAAGTATGTTCCAATGTTTAATACACTACTGCCCATTAAAATTGCTACACCACGAATATGACGTGTTACAAACGCGAAATTTAACCGACAGGAAGAAGATGCTGTCATATGCAAATGATTAGCTTTTCAGAGCATTCACACAAGGTTGGCGCCGGTGGCGACACCTACAACGTGCTGACATGAGGAAAGATTCCAACCGATTTCTCATACACAAACAGCAGTTGAGCGGCGTTACCTGGTGAAACGTTGTTGTGATGCCTCGTGTAAGGAGGAGAAATGCGTACCATCACGTTTCCGACTTTGATAAAGGTCGGATTGTAGCCTATCACGATTGCGGTTTATCGTATCGCGACATTGCTGCTCGCGTTGGTCGAGATCCAATGACTGTTAGCAGAATATGGAATCAGTGGGTTCAGGAGGGTAACACGGAACGCCGTGCTGGATCCCAACGGCCTCGTATCACTAGCAGCCGAGATCACAGGCATCTTACCCGCATGGCTGTAACGGATCGTGCAGCCACGTCTCGATCCCTGAGTCAACAGATGGGGACGTTTGCAAGAGAATAACCATATGCACGAACAGTTCTACGACGTTTGCAGCAGCATGGACTATCAGCTCGGAGACCATGGCTGCAGTTACCCTTGACGCTGCCTCACAGACAGGAGCACCTGCGATGGTGTACTCAACGACGAAACTGGGTGCACGAATGGCAAAACGTCATTTTTGCGGATGAATCCAGGTTCTGTTCACAGCATCATGATGGTCGCATCCGTGTTTGGCGACATCGCTGTGAACGCACGTTGGAAGCGTGTATTCGTCATCGCCATGCTGGCGTATCACTCGGCGTGATGGTATGGGGTGCCATTGGTTACACGTCTCAGTCACCTCTTGTTCTCATTGACGGCGCTTTGAACAGTGGACGTTACATTTCAGATGTGTTACGACCCGTGGCTCTACCCTTCATTCGATCCCTGCGAAACCATACATTTCAGCAGAATAATGCACGACCTGTACGGGCCTTTCTGGATACAGAAAATGTTCGACTACTTCCATGGCCAGCACAGCCTCCAGATCTCTCACCAATTGAAAACGTCTCGTCAATGGTGGCCGAGCACCTGAGTCGACACAATACGCCAGTCACTACTCTTGATTAACTGTGGTATCGTGTTGAAACTGCGTGGGCAGCTGTACCTGTACACGCCATCCAAGCTCTGTTTGACCCAATGCCCAGGCGTATCAAGGCCGTTATTACGGCCAGAGGTGGTTGTTCTGGGTACTGATTTCTCGGGATCTATGCACCCAAACTGCGTGAAAATGTAATCACACGTCACTTCTAGTATAATATATTTGTCCAATGAATACCCGTGTATCATCTGCATTTCTTCTTGGTGTAGCAATTTTAATGGCCAGTAGTGTATGTAAAAATATGAGAACTGCACGCATAGTTAGAGCCAATGGATGGCATAGATCAGCGGTCGGCACCCCGCGGCTCGTGAGCCACATGAGGCTCTTTGGCCCCTTTAGTGTTGCTCTTCCAGAAAGTACAGTGTCTTCGAAACTTCGTAGCCCATGCACAGAAGTCGGTTTACTGGCTCTGCGACTCTGTTTTGAAGTAGCGTTGTACGGGGGTGGAAAACGTATACTCGCTTCCACCAGCGACACTGTTGCTGTTTGCGACGATCTTTGAGAAAGTGGATGAAGGGTATTTTTTCGAAGTAATGCGCACGAGACAAATTTTAACGCGATCAAGTGGACGCAAAATGAAGCACCTGAAGGAATATCTGTTCCGTTGAACGATGTGGAACAGTTTCTCCTGGAGTGTGGCAGAAACGTCTGACAAGGGGACAGAAAATAATTATGTTTCAATGTACTGCACTGAGGTCACAAATGTCATGGGTTATTTTCTGATATCGTGTCGCGCCTGCTTTTGTCCTGCGCAGTGTAAAAACTCGACATGCACGCGCTCCAATTGTTGGAAGTGCCCTGCAGAAATATTGAGCCATGCTGCCTCTGTAGTCGAACATAATTGCGAAAGTTTTGCCGGTGCAGGATTTTTTGCAAGAACTGACCTCTCGAAAATGTTCCATAAATGTTGGAGGGGATACATAGCGGACGATCTGGGCGGTCAAATCATTCGCTCGAATTGTCCTGAATGTTCTGTGGTCCAGTCACATGGCGCACTGTCATCCATAAAAATTCCATCGTTGTCTGGGAACGTGAACTCCACGAATGGCTGCAAATGGTGTCAAAGTAGCCGAACATAACCATTCCCTGTCAGTGATCCATGTAAACACAGCCACAACGTTATGGAGCCACAATCAACTTGTGCAGTGATTTGTTGACAACTTGGGTCCATTGCTTCGTGGGGTTTGCACCACACTCGAACCTTACCGTCAGCTCTTACCAACTGAAATCGGGAGTCATCTGAAAAGGACACGATTTTGCAGTCGTCTAGGCTCCAGCCGACATGGTCACGAACCCGGTATAGGCGCTGCAGGCGATGTGATGTTAGCATAGACACTCGCGTCTGTCGTCGGCCGCCACAGCCCATTAACACCAAATTTCGCCGCAGTGTCCTAACGGGTACGTTCGTCGTATATCCCACACTGATGTGTGCGGTTATTTCATACAGTCCTGCTTGTCTCTTAGCACTGACAACTCCACGCAAACGCCCCTTCTCTCGGTCGTTAAGTGAAGGCCGTCGGCCACCGCGTTGTGCTGAAGTATGGTACTCTCGGCACACTCTTGACACTGTGGATCTCGGAATAATTGCATCCCTAACGATTTCCGAAATGGAATGTGAAAAGCGTCTGTCTCCAACTGCCACTCCGCCGTGCGGCCATAATCGCTTCGGAAACCTCTTCACATGAATCACCTGAGTGCAAATGACAGAATATCACTATTCCAGACTTCTGTCACCTAACAAGGGGAGGCCGCCAATTGTGAAATTCGGATTCGATTCACACTGCGCATAATAAAAGCTCATGGCCAGAGGTGTAATGTGGCAAAGCACCAAGATGCACTTCTCAGCCGTTGTCGAGAAAATCGACAGTTAAAAGAAACCGTTGCGGTGAAATACTTTCTACGATTAATAGTTTTCTACAGCGTCGTGGCGCAGCGGTAAGCGCTCGGGTTCGAAATCCGAAGGTCGCCGGATCGAGTCTCGCGCCATGCAATTTTTTTTTATTATTAGTTTTTTGTAATTCATATATATATATATATATATATATATATATATATATATATATATAAACTATTAATGAATTGCTTATGCATGTTGGTGAAGGCGGATCGCTCTCCAATTGTACCGCCTCCATTTTTCCGTTTTTTTAACAGGGTGTACCAAAGCTCTCCCGTCCGCACTGATTTTCGACGATGTTATAAGTTGCGCTAGGGACCGCATCTACCTTCTTTCGAAGTTAGCAGGTAACTACGCTGTTATGCGGCGGCTCGTTTCGGCCCATTCAACATCTGTCCTTCAAGTGTAACGAGCGAGTAACGGAGTTTATATTTCATACCCGCCACAGCAAATTTGTGTTCGTGGGGTCCCTATTCTAATTCGAACGTTTGACTTACGCTATACGCATTCGTTTCGGAATATCGTCTCTACGTCTTCCGTTAACTATACGTGGTTAACATTATGAAGACAATTAATAACATTTGTGAAATACGACTTTGTTTGCGGAAAACATAATGATGTTCGAAGTCGCCAGTTTTTCTACAACAAACGACTTTCAACAACTTATTATATGCATAATTGTTGCAACTGATTGCCGGGAATTTTATATATATATATATACGTTTGAATTACAAAAAACAAATACCAAAAAAAAAAAAAAAGTTGTATGGCGCGAGATTCGATCCGGCGATCTTCGGATTACAAACCCAAGCGCTTGCCGCTGCGCCACGACGCCGTAGAAAATTACTAATCGTAGAGAGTATTTCACCGCAACGGTTTCTTTTAACTGTCGATTTTCTCGACAACGGCTGCGAAGTGCATCTTGGTGCTTTGCCACATTACACTTCTGGCCATGAGCTTTTATTATGCGCAGTATGAATCGAATCTGAATTTCACAATTGGCGGCCTCCCCTTGTAAGTGTGAGAGAGTATCACTATTTAATAATAATTCCGAGTCGGATGTAAGTGAAACAGACGATTAGAGTGACAAAGAAATATAAGCTTGTGTGATAACAAATAAAGGTACGTGAAGATATGACCGGTTTTCTAATTTCTGTTTTTACATGTTTAGCTTCTGTGTGTTCGTCTTTAGGCGAGTACTCTTAAGTGAAAATATGTTACTTAAGAAATGGACGCAAAGAGTCTCGACCGCAAAAGCATATATTTTGATAGTAACTTGTTTCTACCAGATCCGCATGCCATGATGGTAGGCGGTTATTGGAGCGGTTGCTGTAACTGCACGTCAACTGCTGACGTTCGCGGAGCTACAACACTCTTCCATTCACCGCCACCGCCTACCATAATGATACGAGTGTCTGAGGATGGGCAAAAACTAACCCAAACCGGCTATCAACAAAATAAATGTTTTTTGCAGTCGAGACTATTTGTTTCCATTTAAAGTAGTTTTAGCCAGACCACTTTCTCCACGAGAAATTTTCTCAAAAATTATTGAAGATATGTTAGTTTTTAACACATAGAATAGCACTCCTGACGCACAGTCAGCTGCAAAAATTGTTTTATGTTTTTTCCTCGTTCGGGTTTACATATTCATGCGAACAATCATTTTCACGCAAGAGCCTGGTGAAGAGGAAGTTGAGAAGTCGTCTTATTGATGAGAATGCGGAATCATGCCTAAAATTAACGACATACAAACGTAGCTTACCCAAACTTTCCTAGGAGATGGAGGCCGTCGTTCACACTACTTTCCGTCAGCCATTGTTGCGATTCAGTTTTCTACATACCTTACAGTTTACTTCTATTAATAAATAACATCGTTGTTACGTATGATATCAAGTTTTATTCAAAGTACCTGAAGTTTAACTAAAAGCGAAAACTTTAAATAATATTTATTAAGCTGATTTTAGGGAGCGTTGCGGGATAAAAGAAGATGAGGCGCCGAGCATTGAGGAAGGTATGCTGAGATGGTTTAGACATGTAGAGTGGATGAATGTGAGGAGACATACACAACAAGAATACAAGACGAGTGTTGACAAGAGATGTGGAAGGGATTGACTTCAGCGAAAGTACCTCAATCAGAATGAAGACGCTTTTCGCAAAGGTCAACTTAGGAATACCCTAATTAAGTAAGTAACGAGGTAGCCGTCTATATAGTTTCAGTTTTAAAAATTTTGGCTCTCAAAAGCAATTTCATTCGTTGTACTGTCGATATTTGGCTCTTTTGACTAAAGATTTTGCCGATCACTGGCATAGATGATAAAAATTGACTGCCAATAGTGCAAAATATCAGACTATATGAAACAATTTTAACCTAAAACGCCAGAAACTACATGAGACACTACTACGTTTAAAACTATGAAACTTAAACACAGTGCACTTTTACAAATTTCACATGTAGTTTATCGTTGATGATCGCTAACCAAATAGCGGATCGTCGACATAGTAAATGGTACAAATCATGTAAGAGGAAACTATTTTGAATGACGTCCAGGTTCCCTATAAGCATATTCTCTTGTTGTCTACTCTTAAAGGCATGTCATTGTTTCATTCTGAATACTGCGATAAATACATAACCTGATGGATAAGTCTAATTTACTTAGAAATTTTATATAAAAAGTAGCAAAAAAGCATGCAGACAGGCTAACAACTACCGTAAGAACACAGAGTGGTGTCCAGTGAGTAGGTGGAGAGAAACTAGGTGAACAATGCGTAGTGAGTGCAGCATTGTAACACGTTCCATGGGCTATAAATGTAGTAAAGTAACAAATATGACGGTCAAAACAGTAAAATTTTTTATAAAAGTAATATTGATACAACTATCAATTTATAAGGACGACAGCGTTAAATCTATTTTTACGAAACAGACCGTTACAGTTAAGTAATACATTTTGCACAGAACGAAGTCTAAGTCACTTTGTTAGCCGTAGAACGTAATGTAATGCACAAGCTGACGATACATTGTAATATAAATCTCATAGGAAGATGGTAGGAACGTAGGGTATGGAGACAGATGTGAGTACGCCAATGGAATACCTTCAATTACAGACAAATGCTCAGCATGTACATACTGCACAAATCTACGTAAGTCTAAAACTTGGTCAAAAAAAGGAATTTTTAAGCGAATGACACAGATATCTAAAGAACATAGAAAAGTTATATAAAATGAACTTCAACGTTCTGTTCTAATCTCTTGTCTTATTGTAAAAAATGTAGAGTAGTTGACAGACCTGCTTTGAACTTAAGAGATCACATTTTGGACAGTTTTTTCATGAAGCATGTGCTATGTAGCTCAATGACTACATTATAATCTTATTATCACAGCACATAATATGTGGCCTCGTTATCCATATGATGTTATTACTCAACAGTAATGCTGTAGAACAGCTGAGGGATCTATCTTGAAATACGGAAACTATAACACTGAAAATTTGCATTAATAAAGTATGCGAAATGTAACTCGATGTATGTTGTAATCTTGCTTACGAAGCACATGTAAGTAGCTCTATGTCTTCGTGGTATTAATGCTTAGGCAGTTGGTTATATTGTTTACTATCACAAATAATTTATATTAATAAAAGAGTACCATGCTCAAAGGCGTATGTATGTACTAAAATGCATAACAATATGAGCGTTTATAATAACTAGATCATTCTCATAATTAGTCAAAGTTTACGTTACACATAAAAATAATGGCCATAGAAGATTAATAGTAGATTATTATAAGGAGTACGCTCTGTTGGATACCTAATGATATTGTTTTGTTCCAGATAACTGAAATCGCAAATAAATTACATCAGAGTACATAAACTCTGTGTGCTCTATGTCTACTACATTTTAAACTACTGCATACAATTTTCTTCCATTATTTTATGTTATTCTGTAAAAGTATGTTTACTGAACTGCCGCCTGGTGGTAGCTTCAATGACTCAAAAGTCTGTACACACAATATTGGTCAGTTGTATAGCTTCGGCCGAGTTTGTCAACAGACAGGATGGCTCCTTTTATTGTCTCATTTTATTATGATGATGTATCTGTTACATTGCACAATGAAATGGTGCGTAGCGTATCTAATATGTATATACTGTAACCACAATTTTTGACGTATGTGTTTTACAAAAATCTGCTGTACGTAACTTTTGTCGATGACTGGATTATTTCCATAAATTTTATTTGACTTTATCTTGCAGATTGTAAGATTGTGGCAAACAGTTTTGCTGCTTTCTCTTATGTAGCACGTAGTCTTACAACTATTATGAAATTATTAAGCTCGTCTGTTCTCTGTATTAGGAATACTGGCCCGGTTTTGCACCTGAAAATGGCCGTTTAACTGGTCGAATCTAATAATTGATGTATGCGTCCTTGCGAGCTTGGCAAGTAAAATGTTTTGCTAATGAAGAGTGCAGCACAATACATTATTTCGTTGATCGCGAATGTTGGATTGGTTTCATACACACTCCAAAGACATTCCGTTTGAATAGCAATCGTAGTCTGTTCCATAAAGAGACTCCTAACAATGAAATTTCGTATGCATAACAACCGGAGAGTTAGTAATTAAAGCAATAGACAAACACAGTGCTATTCGGCTACATCTACATCTAAATTTCTACTCCGCAAGCCACTCAACGGTGTGTGGCAGAGGGCACTTTACTTGCCACTGTCATTACCTCCATTTCCTGTTCCACTCGTGTATGGTTCGAGGGAAGAGCGACTGCCGGAAAGCCTCCGTGCGTGCTCGAATCTCTCTAATTTTACATTCGTGATCTCCACGGGAGGTTTAAATAAGGGGAAGCAATACATTCGATACCTCATCCAGAAACGCACCCTCTCGAAACCTGGACAGCAAGCTACATCGCGACGCAGACCGCCTCTCTTGCAGAGACTGCCACTTGAGTTTGCTAAACATCTCCGTAACGCCATCACGCTTACCAAATATCCCTGTGACGAAACGCGCCGCTCTTCTTCGGATCTTCTCTATCTCCTCTTTGAACCCGACCTGGTACGGATCCCACACTGATGAGCAATACTCAAGAATAGGTCGAACGAGTGTTTTGTAAGCCACCTCCTTTGTTGATGGACTACATTTTCTGAGGACTCTCCCAATGAATCTCAACTTGGCACCCGCCTTACCAACAATTAATTTTATATGATCATTCCACTTCAAAACCCTCCGCACGCCGGCCGCGGTGGCCGTGCGGTTCTGGCGCTGCAGTCCGGAACCGCGGGACTGCTACGGTCGCAGGTTCGAATCCTGCCTCGGGCATGGGTGTGTTTGATGTCCTTAGGTTAGTTAGGTTTAAGTAGTTCTAAGTTCTAGGGGACTTATGACCTAAGATGTTGAGTCCCATAGTGCTCAGAGCCATTTGAACCATTTGAACCTTCCTCACGCATACTCCTAGATATTTTGCAGAAGTAACTGCTACCACTGTTTGTTCCGCTATCATATACTCATACAATAAAGGATCCTTCTTTCTGTATATTCGCAATACATTACATTTCTCTATGTTAAGGGTCAGTTGCCACTCCCTGCACCAAGTGCCTATCCGCTGCAGATCTTCCTGCATTTCGCTGCAATTTTCTAATGCTGCAACTTCTCTGTATACTACAGCATCATCCGCGAAGAGCCGCATGGAACTTCCGGCACTATCTACTAGATCATTTATATATATTACACTCCCCTGTGGCACGCCAGAGGTTACTTTAACGTCTGTAGACGTCTCTCCATTGAGAACAACGTGCTGTGTTCTGTTTACTAAAAACTCTTCAATCCAGTCACACAGCTCGTCTGATATTCCGTACTCTCTTACTTTGTTTATCAGGCGACAGTGCGGAACTATATCGAACGCCTTCCGGAAGTCAAGGAAAGTAGCATCTACCTGGGAGCCTGTATCTAATATTTTCTGGGTCTCATGAACAAATAAAGCGAGTTGGGTCTCACACGATCGCTGTTTCCGGAATCCATGTTGATTCCTACAGAGTAGATTCTGAGTTTCCGGGAACGACATGATACGCGAGCAAAAAACATGTTCTAAAATTCTACAACAGATCGATGTCAGAGATATAGGCCTATAGTTTTGCGCATCTGCTCGACGACCCTTCTTGAAATCTGGGAATACCTGTACTCTTTTCCAACCATTTGGAACCTTCCGTTCCTGTAGAGACTTGCGGTACACGGCTCTTAGAAGGGGGGCAAGTTCTTTCGCGTACTCTGTGTAGAATCGAACTGGTATCCCGTCAGGTCCAGTGGACTTTCCTCTGTTGAGCGATTTCAGTTGCTCTTCTATTCCTTGGACACTTATTTCGATGTCAGCAATTTTTTCGTTCGTGCGAGAATTTAGAGAAGTAACTGCAGTGCGGTCTTCCTCTGTTAAACAGCTTTGAAAAGGTGTTTAGTTGGTTGGTTGGTTTGGGGAAGGAGACCAGACAGCGTGGTCATCGGTCTCATCGGATTAGGAAAGGATTGGGAAGGAAGTCGGCCGTGCCCTTTCAAAGGAACCATCCCGGCATTTGCCTGGAGTGATTTAGGGAAATCACGGAAAACCTAAATCAGGATGGCCGGACGCGGGATTGAACCGTCGTCCTCCCGAATGCGAGTCCAGTGTCAAAAGGTGTTTAGTATTTGAGCTTTACGCGTGTCATCCTCTGTTTCAATGCCATCATCATCCCAGAGTGTCTGGATATGCTGTTTCGATCCACTTACTGATTTTACGTAAGACCAGAACTTCCTAGGATTTTCTGTCAAGTCGGTACATAGAATTTTACTTTCGAATTCACTGAACGCTTCACGCATAGCCCTCTTTACGCTAACTTTGACATCGTTTAGCTTCTCTTTGTCTGAGAGGTTTTGACTGCGTTTAAACTTGCAGTGAAGCTCTCTTTGCTTTCGCAGTAGTTTCCTAACTTTGTTGTTGAACCACGGTGGGTTTTTACTGTCCCTCACAGTTTTACTCGGCACGTACCTGTCTAAAACGCATTTTACGATTGCCTTGAACCTTTTCTATAAACACTCAACATTGTCAGTGTCGGAACAGAAATTTTCGTTCATCTGAAATCTGCCTCCTATTACTCTTGCTAAACAGATAAACCTTCCTCCCTTTTTTTTTTCCTATTTACTTCCATATTCAGGGATGCTGCAACGGCCTTATGATCACTGATTCCCTGTTCTGCGCTTACAGAGTCGAAAAGTTCGGGTCTCTTTGTTATCAGTAGGTCCAAGATGTTATCTCCACGAGTCGGTTCTCTGTTTAATTGGTTCAAATGGCTCTGAGCACTATGGGACTTAACATCTATGGTCATCAGTCGCCTAGAACTTAGAACTACGTAAACCTAACCAACCTAAGGACATCACACATATCCATTCCCGAGGCAGGATTCAAACCTGCGACCGTAGCAGTCGCGCGGCTCCGGACTGAGCGCCTAGAACCGCTAGACCACCGCGGCCGGCCTCTCTGTTTAATTGCTCGAGGTAATTTTCGGATAGTGCACTCAGTATAATGTCACTCGATGCTCTGTCCCTATCACCCGTCCCAAACATCTGAGTGTCCCAGTCTATATCTGGTAAATTGAAATCTCCACCTAAGATTATAACATGCTAAGGAAATTTATGTGAAATGTTTTCCAGATTTTCTCTCAGGACTTCTGCCACTAATGCTGACATTTAGTAGGATTCCGGCTTCTACTTACATTTCACTTACCAGAGAAGAATCCCGAACCCCAAGAAATACAATTGGGTGAAATGTAGAGAAATTTAGAATTAACAGAACACTACACGAGATAATATGACACACAAATTACAATGAAATCACGTTCGCACACACACACACACACACACACACACACACACACACACACACACACACACACACACACACACATTAATCATCGATAGCTAACCGTCTTCTAGTAACTTTCATTTTAACGCTCAACTGAATTGTTGAAACAACTTTTAAAGGGATTAAAAGCCATTTTTTTTAGGCAAGACCCTGCGATAATGTTATTCGACTCGAAATAACGGCGAGTATGGTTTAACTTTCGTAGCGGCAACATGTCCGTGGTTAAACTTTGGTAATGGCAACACAACCTACTTTGACGCGTTTCTAAAGTAAACAAATGAGTTAGTATTAGCATAATTTCTGCATAGTTCGTGTAATAAGTCACATATTGTAGGCGAACAGTTGTGCAGTGGAAATGTATTTGCCATCTCTACGATTTGAATGTAAGTATCCAAAATAATTAACATTGAACTCTAATGATTATCGAGAACATTGCTTGAATACTGATCTAAAATATTGCTGCCGTTGGAACTGCATTCAGCTACAAACTGCAAAGTCAATACTTACTGTGAGGCTGAAAACATTACGTGTAACACAACAGATAAATGTATGGCACTACAAACCAAATGAAATGCTTGTTGATCGAAGCCGTTAAACGGGAAAAAGTCACAAGAAAATGTTGGAAACTTCTCGGGGCGATCTCGATTATGACTCTAAAATCTGTCACTTGATTGAAACACTGGCCAGGAAACATCATAGTTGGATCGGTGGATGGATTGATGGCGTTCAAAGGATCACACTACGAGGTCATTTGTCTCTTCATCCTATATGCATCACGGTGGGAATAATCCTCAGAGAAGAAGAACATAAGACAAAACCTGATGAACTTGACTGCAACCGAGAATCAATAAAAGCGAGACACAGAAGCAAGTAGAAATGAGAAGTTGATGAGGAGGAGTAAGGTAGGTGAGATGCTCCTCCTAGAAATCAGCTGGAGGTCCCCAGGACACGTTACGTGGTAGGAGATGCATCTTCTGCTTCTTATCCGTGTTCTCTCACCCTCCGTTATAACAAGACAACTACCAACGCGGAGAAGTTGATAAACTCTCAGAACAGAGACCAAAGACGCCGATATATTACAACAAAGACAAATGTAAAGGAGTAAGAAAAATAAATATATGAGAAGGCCGAGCCATGCCCGACCATCAAGAAAAGGCAACCACGGTCCCCCCAGGTCAGAGCAGGTGACGAAGGGCCAGTCCAATCCGTCAAGGGCTCGACGACACCTAAGTACTTTACCTCACAGACAGGAGTAGAAACCTCCTTCACGGGTAAAACGCAAAATCAGACCAGCTGCTCTGGAATCATCCGCTAGTACCAGAGGCGGTATGTCAGCAAGTTTAAGATTTCACTGTAAGGTAGCCAAATTACGGCAATCCAGTAGGATATGGGGCACCGTCAGATGGGGACCAGACCGACAGTGGGCTGCATCTTCTCGTCGGAGGATGTGGCCGTGGGTCAGCTGAGTGTGGCCCATGTAAAGCTGACAGAGAACGGTGTATCCCTGCTAGAAGTACGTTGGGAAGACTGCCACATTGTCGTAGTCCCCTTTATTGCCTGCACTACTGTTCAAAAATAAACCACGGTACACCATTCTGTGTTCCAAGCTTCCAACAAAGGACATGATATAGACGACAGAAGGTCCGATTCCAGTATTCCCAATTCAAGAGTCGGTATCTTGGTAGCCAACTTGGCCGACTGGTCAGCATGTTTATTCCCTGGGATCTTAACGTGAAAAGGGTTCCAGACGAAGAAGACGGAAGATCCAGTGTGATGGAGATCAGAAAAGAGGTCTTGGATAGTCACAACCAATGGGTGTCGAAGCATCACTGGTCTACAGCATGAAAAGAAGTCACTGCCAGTTAAGGATGTCTCGCTGGTGCAAGGACGAACATAACTGAGGGCTGGATTGAGGGCCCCAAATTAAGCAATGAATACGCTGCATCCGTTTGGCAGGGAGCGTAGTTCACTACATACTGCCTATGTGTATGCAAAACTGGTTCACCTGTCGGCCGTTGAACCACTGGACTTGTGTACAGCTCCCTGAGATGGCTCCAGGTGGCGTGTAGTGAGAAGGTAAGTGAGTTTACTCCACCTGCTCTTTGAGGACCAAGATGCAGGCTGATAATTCTCAGGCCCAGAAGCTAGGGCAAAATGTTTCGTCACAGTGGCTGGGTCAGAATAGACAACATCATTCACGGAGATACAAAGTACACCTATGGGGGGTCTATTATCCATGGAGGCGTCAAATCTTTGCCCAAACCCGAGAAGGAGGGCTACACGTTCCAGTGGTAGTAACATGTCGTTCCCAGCACTCTTGTTTATGCGGTTTTATTAGATAGCGGACACAGGCAGGGCGCCATTTGAAAGCGATGAGCAGCTCAATCGATGGATGTCGCTTACCGAACGGAGAGCCTGTCAGATCTCTAATCGCCATGATGATTTCGCAGGTCCTCCAAATTACTCTCTTCCAGTGGTGAGGATCCCGAGGAATATGGCATCACTAAGTCAGCTGCCAATAGGATCGCTGCAGTTGTGCTCTGGACAGCTGCATCGATACTTCCACGTTTCTAAAACAGACAATAGAAGTGAAAGTATCCTCGTCAGCATTGTGCAGATGAGTGATATAGAGGAAGAGACAGGACGATCAGGAAGTGATGACTGTCACGCACGCCATCATGGATTTTCCAGTGGATGGAGCGGAGAATACCAAAGCTGCCAATGGAAAGATTAATTAACGAATAAGAGTGATATTCCACAGTGAAGTGTAGAGGGGCACAAGTATTCGAGAGACAAAAATCGAACTCCGCAAGCAAGTTTTCGGTAGTTTTGCCATGGCCAGTGGTCATGACACCACCACACAAAGGGTTATGGCCATTGAATTCACCGAAAATTAGTAAGGCTGGGCGGCGGAGGGGGTAGGGGGAGGGGGGGGGGGGAGATATCAATGCAGACAATGTCTTCTGAGATAGAGACAGCTGCTCATTACACATGGTAAAATTCAGAGACGTCGTCATACGAACAGCCACAGCCTCCAAAGTTGTATCAAGTGGCATGTGTTCACTGCAGACAGCGTTCAGAACGCATGTCCAAGGTGCACCAACACTCTTTCATAATCCATAGGATCCTTAAAATAGGCCCGATAGCCATGGAGGGTAGAGTTCCACATTGCTAGGAACCAAGTTTCCTCTAGGGCAATGCAGAAACCAGAGGAAACGTAAATGAAAGGTCGATTCGTTGCCAGGTGGTGGAAAAAATTTGCAGTTCCACCGGAGAATCACGCTATCGGTATGCTTTGGGGCATGAAGGGGCCAAGAAAGCTGAGGTCACCAGTTGTGAGGATATGATGTCAATAAACATTGGTTCTGAATCAGGTTGTTCGAGAGGATACAGAGCCTCGGATGTGGACCACCGAAACCTCCTTATTCTTGGAGGACTACTACTTGTCCTCCTTCTTCTAAGATCATTTCGATGTCTGTGCCATAGTTTCAGGGATAGAGGAAGAATGCAAAATCTTACGACCAGGAGCCAGTGGCTCCTTTATTCTCTGGTTGTATCCGATTGCAGATCAATGGAAACCTAGGAGAGGAGCAACCCTAGGGACCTATTCCGCATGAGAGATGCCAGAGGAGGGTAATGCTTATCTGGCTGGGTGTGGAGGACGAATGCCCCCAGCAAGTGGGGAGACAACGTCCCCAAAATGGGTGTGGGTGAAACAGTAGGGGGGGGGGGGGGCACCAACAACCAGAGCAGTGGGTGTGGACGAGTATCCCCGAGGGCCTAACGCAAAAGGAACAAATGACGAGGGTCATGTTCCTACATAGAATGACGTGGTCTTAGTTGTAACGAAGATCATCGTCATATGTGCAAGGTTCAAACCATCAAATTTCTTCTTGGTCTCTTGTTATGTCAGTCGCTCAAGAGTCTTATATTCTTAGGTAGAATGGTGCTGGCTAAAGCTGACACAAACAGGGTGGGGCACAACACACGTTTGCGTGCAACTGGCTGCCACAACCCTTACAGAAGGGGATAGCGTTTCGGGTTGAGAGCGAAGAATTCTGTTCAGCAACAAGACTCATGTCTACTGACTTCTCAAAGATATGAATCGATTGCAACATCACACGAATGAGTAAACGTTAGCATCCGCAATTCCTAGCGATTTTAGCACAAGAAATGAGTGAAAATTTAGTAGTGGAAAGCGAACACCCCACGAACCGCTTAACAGAAGGATCTTGCATATGAACAATTCCTTCAAATAAGCGCAATAAGTAGAAACATCTCACCAAGACTGCAGGTCTGCGACAGTCGGAATAAACAACCCTCAGTCGTCTTCGCGAAGCAGCAGGAAAGAAGTGCAGTTTGTAATGTTAACTTGCCGATGTATACGCCCGAACGCTGATTGACCAATAGGGGGGAAACGCGTGCACAGAAGCTTCCGTTAAACATCTCAGAGTGACACCTTAAAGATGTATCTTGTCTGTATCAATACTGATTACAGAGGACTAACTCCTGTGATTACGAAAGAATATAATTGGAAAACGGCTGTTTAACAAGCAATTTTCAATTTTTTTACATTTTTCACACTTCTATCTTCAGTCCAGTCTTGTTTAATCAATAACTTCTAAATATGATAAGCATCGTTATAGATCCGGCGCTTCTGAAGGACTTCCGTCCTTATTATTATAAATCACTGAAGAATTAACAAAATAATTGTCAGCGTAATGATATGACATACAGAACGCTGCCTCAGCTGAAGGAAGGGAATATGTATCAAGTACAGGCTCTAAGACTATATCTACACACATACTTTGCAAACCAGTGTGAAGTGCCTTGGAGAGGTGCTTAGCATGGTACCATATGTTACGTTTTCATCGCTTTCCTATCGCGAAGGGAACACAGGAAGAACGACTCCTTATATGTCTCTGTGTATGCTGTGAATAGTATAATTTTGTTTTCACGGAGCTGAAGAATACCTCTACATTCTTCACTTAGAACTGTTTCCTGAAATTTTGAAAGTAGGCTTTCGTGGGATGGCGTGCGTCTATCTTCAAGAGCCTTCCAGTTAAAGTTTTTCAACATTTTCGTGACGCCCTCCTGTGCGTCGGACAAACCTGATACCGTTCGTGCCGCCCTTTTATGTATACATTCAGTGTCTCCTGTTAATCTCATTCGTTATGAGTCCTACAGACGTGGACAATATTCCAAGACAGCACACACAAGTGATTGTTGAGCAATCTCCTTTGCACAATGACTGCATGTTCCCAGTACCTTGCCAATGAACCGAAATCTGCCACCTGCTTGACTACTCTTGAGGCTATGAGATCATTAATTTTCATACCTCCACCGACTGTTACACACAGATATTTGTACGAGTTGAATGATTATAACTGGGAATCATTGACATTGTAGCCGTTTTGCATTACATCAGGGATATCATTTTAAATTTCTGTGTATTTTAAGCATGTTTACGATCTTTGCAACATTATGAAAGTTTATTGAAACCTCACTGTACGTTTCTGAAGCTTTCTTTTTGATGGGACTTGATTAAAAACAGCTAAGGCATCTGCGAAAGGTATGAGTTTGCTATTAACATTGTCTGCTGCGTCATTGACATACAACTCGAACAAGCGTCTCAACACACATCCCGGGGGCACACCTAAAATTACTTCTAGGTTTATCGACGACACTCATCCAAGTCAACATGCTGCGTCCTACATGCCAATAAATGCTGAGCCAAGTCACAAATTTTGCTTGGTACCCCGTATAATCGTTCTTTTGTTAAGAAACGTTAATGTGTTACCGAATTAAAGGCTTTTCTAAAGTCAAGAAATATTGCACCTAATCGATTACCTTGAGCCATGGCATTCAGGATATTACATGAGAAAAGAGCAAGTTAGATTTCGCGTGATCAATGGTTCCGGAATCAATGTTGGTAGGTGTGGAGGAGGCCATATTTTTAGAGATTCGTCATTATGTTTGAGCTCACAAATAGTTTCTATAACATATGAAAGTCAATGAGATTCGACAGTAGTTTTGTGGATCCGTTCCGTTACCCTTAATGTTGACACGGGTGATCCGTGCCATCTCGCAATCAATGGGTATAGGTTCTTTTCAATGGCTCTACGATATATTGTGGTTAAAATTCTGTATAGAACCTGACAGGGATCATACGAGGCTCTCAAATCAGACTGAGACGCAATGCACGCCACACGTGTTATAAGTGTAACTACAGGTGCATTCGTGCGGCAAAGTTTATATGTCAGCAAAAGTTTTTTTTACTCATCGGTCTTCTGACTGGTTTGATGCGGGTCTGCTGTTAATCTCAGAATAGCATTTGCACCCTACGCCCGCAGTTATTTGCTGGATGTATTCCATTCTCTGTCTTCCCCTCCAGTTTTTACCCTCTACAGCTGCCTCTAGCACCATGGAGGCTATTCCCTGCTGTTGTAGCACATGTCCTATTATATTGTCGCTTCTTCTTGTCAGTGTTTCTCATATGTTCTTTTCTTCGTCGTTTCTGATGAGAAACTTCTCATGCTTTATACTATCAGTCCACCTAATTCTTCTGTATTCTTCTGTATCACTACATTTTATGCGCTTCAATTCTCTTTCGCTCCGGTCTTACCACCGTCCATGACCCATTACCGTACGGTTCTGTGCGTCAAATGAACGTCAAGATGATTACAGATATTTGTGTTGTAGGTTGGCAAGAGAGCCAACACCGTTACTAGAGGAAGCCGAAAGGCACGCGTTTTAGCTCACGCAGGCTGGCGTGAGGTCTGGAACAGGTCAAGGAAATTAGAATTTAGAAAAAACGGACGTAGCTGGTGGAATACTTAACTTTAATCCACAAATGGTGAACGTCGCTCTTGACGGTACATTATTCATAATATCAATAGTAACTGGTAATGGCGCCTTGCTAGGTAGTAGCAAATGACGTAGCTGAAGGCTATGCTAACTATCGTCTCGGCAAATGAGAGCGTATTTTGTCAGTGAACCATCGCTAGGAAAGTCGGTTGTACAACTGGGCGAGTGCTAGGAAGTCTCTCTAGACCTGCCATGTGGCGGCGCTCGGTCTGCAATCACTGATAGTGGCAACACGCGGGTCCGACATATACTAACGGACCGCGGCCGATTTAAAGGCTACCACCAAGCAAGTGTGGTGTCTGGCGGTGACACCACAATTTGCTAGTGTTAAGTTCAAAGAGAATTATGTGTATGTGCTACATGTTCCGAACGTTGCCAACATGTACTACACAATTCAGTGATGCTGTGATCAAGTCGAAGGAAACACGCCCTACAAAATCACTGTCTTCACTAGCCTGAATAACTGTTTACTTTCCATTCTCCATCAAGGGTCTTCCACCTCACGTTGCACGATTTTCCTACATCTACTTCTCCATAGTCGTTGTATGCCACGGGATACTTGGTATCAATATTGGCGCATTCTCGACCTTTTCCGGAGGCATTATGTTGAGACACATAACGGCAGCAATTTATCCTCACTCAGTATGCGAGAGTAAATTACTGTCATTATGCCTCTCTGCATGCTATAGCCTAACCTTATTCTCCATAACCGAGGTGTATGCTGGTAGCAGCAGAATGGTTTAACAGTCTTCTTCGAATACAGCTTTTCTTAAACTACCAACAGGATTTCGTCACAACTGCACCGCCTTTTTACCTAGGATTCCCACTTAATTTCCGGGCATCTCTGTAACACATTCGTATGGGCTACACCGTTCTATTATGGTCCTAGCAGCACATCTCCGTCCGTTGTCTTTTGTCATGTCTACTAGACAGGAACTCTCTTGAATTGCTCACAGTGGTGTGTTTTTATATGATTGTCGCTTTTCATATCGCTACTTACAGAACTCAGCGAGAGATGCATGCTTGAACATAAATGTTGCTGGTAGCGTATCTTAAGCTTGCGCTGTTGTACACTCCTGGAAATGGAAAAAAGAACACATTGACACCGGTGTGTCAGACCCACCATACTTGCTCCGGACACTGCGAGAAGGCTGTACAAGCAATGATCACACGCACGGCACAGCGAACACACCAGGAACCGCGGTGTTGGCCGTCGAATGGCGCTAGCTGCGCAGCATTTGTGCACCGCCGCCGTCAGTGTCAGTCGGTTTGCCGTGGCATACGGAGCTCCATCGCAGTCTTTAACATTGGTAGCATGCCGCGACAGCGTGGACGTGAACCGTATGTGCAGTTGACGGACTTTGAGCGAGGGCGTATAGTGGGCATGCGGGAGGCCGGGTGGACGTACCGCCGAATTGCTCAACACGTGGGGCTTGAGGTCTCCACAGTACATCGATGTTGTCGCCAGTGGTCGGCGGAAGGTGCACGTGCCCGTCGACCTGGGACCGGACCGCAGCGACGCACGGATGCACGCCAAGACCGTAGGATCCTACGCAGTGCCGTAGGGGACCGCACCGCCACTTCCCAGCAAATTAGGGACACTGTTGCTCCTGGGGTATCGGCGAGGACCATTCGCAACCGTCTCCATGAAGCTGGGCTACGGTCCCGCACACCGTTAGGCCGTCTTCCGCTCACGCCCCAACATCGTGCAGCCCGCCTCCAGTGGTGTCGCGACAGGCGTGAATGGAGGGACGAGTGGAGACGTGTCGTCTTCAGCGATGAGAGTCGCTTCTGCCTTGGTGCCAATGATGGTCGTATGCGTGTTTGGCGCCGTGCAGGTGAGCGCCACAATCAGGACTGCATACGACCGAGGCACACAGGGCCAACACCCGGCATCATGGTGTGGGGAGCGATCTCCTACACTGGCCGTACACCACTGGTGATCGTCGAGGGGACACTGAATAGTGCACGGTACATCCAAACCGTCATCGAACCCATCGTTCTACCATTCCTAGACCGGCAAGGGAACTTGCTGTTCCAACAGGACAATGCACGTCCGCATGTATCCCGTGCCACCCAACGTGCTCTAGAAGGTGTAAGTCAACTACCCTGGCCAGCAAGATCTCCGGATCTGTCCCCCATTGAGCATGTTTGGGACTGGATGAAGCGTCGTCTCACGCGGTCTGCACGTCCAGCACGAACGCTGGTCCAACTGAGGCGCCAGGTGGAAATGGCATGGCAAGCCGTTCCACAGGACTACATCCAGCATCTCTACGATCGTCTCCATGGGAGAATAGCAGCCTGCATTGCTGCGAAAGGTGGATATACACTGTACTAGTGCCGACATTGTGCATGCTCTGTTGCCTGTGTCTATGTGCCTGTGGTTCTGTCAGTGTGATCATGTGATGTATCTGACCCCAGGAATGTGTCAATAAAGTTTCCCCTTCCTGGGACAATGAATTCACGGTGTTCTTATTTCAATTTCCAGGAGTGTATTTTACCAAGAGCAGTACCTGTACAATGTCCTCAATACGCTGCAAGTGTCAGTCGCGGTCAAGGCTGTTCCGGCTTTACGTCAAGCGCCGGCACGTCGGCACGGAACGTAACCGCAGCCGGCACATCGGCATGGAACGAAACAGTAGAGAAGGCTGTGAGACGACGTCAGCCAATAGTACGCTGACTAGGACCGCACCACGACAGGAGCGGACTCTATCCGAAGAGAATATACGGCGCAGGGACATTAGAAGACGAGCCCTAGAAGAGAGGCAGTAGTAGAACCACACTAGAAGAACCGCCCGAGAAGACGAGCCGTCATCTCAAATGTTTAGTCGAGACTTGTGATCTATATCAAATACCCATGTCTCTGATGAACACTTGTCATCGATGATAAAGTACCTACTGGTTTCTATTACTTAAGAAGACTTCGAGCCATTCACGTATCTAGGAACCTATTCCATATGCTCGTATTTCTTTTAGCACTCATGTGAATAACTTCACACTTTTCTTTATTCAGGGTCAATTGCCACTTTTCGCAACATACAGATATCTAAATAATTTTGCAAGTCGTTTTGATCATCTGATGACTTTACAAGAGGGTAAATGACAACATCATCTGCAAACAATCTAAGACGGCTACTCAGATTGTTTCCTATGTCGTTAATATGGATCAGGGCCTATTACACTTCCTTGGGGAACTCCGGATATTACTTCTGGTTTACTCGATGACTTTCCGTCTATTACTACGAGCTGTGACCTTTCTGACAGGAAATCACGACTCCAGTCGCACAACTGAGGCGATACTCCGAAGGCATGCAGTTTGGTTAGAAGACGCTTCTGAGGGACGGTGTCTAAACCTTCTGGAACTCTAAAAATATGGAATCAATTTGACATCCCCTGTCGATAGCATTTATTACTTCATGAGTATAAAGAGCTAGTTGTGTTTCACAAAAACGATATTTTCTGAATCCTTGCTGACTATGGGTCAAAAAATTGTTTTCTTCGAGGTATCTCATAATGTTCGAATACAGTGCATGTTCCAAAACCCTACTGCAAATCGACGTTAATGATATAGGCCTGTAATTCAGCGGATTGCTCCTACTTTCCTTTTCGGGTATTGGTGTGACTTGAGCAATTTTCCAGTCTTTAGGTACGGATCTTTCTGTGAGCGAGTGGTTGTATGTAATTGCTAAATATGGAGCTATTTTATAAGCATACTCTGAGAGGAACCTGACTGGTATACAATCTGGACCGGAGGCCTTGCCTTTATTAAGTGATTTAAGCTGCTTTGTTACACCGAGGATATCTAATTCTATGTTTCTCATCTTGTCAGTTGTTCTTGATTGGAATTCAGGAATATTGTGTACTCCACATGTACCTACTACCCGAGTAGCCGCTTACTTTCCGTAGCGCACTCCTGACCTATCAAGAGGAATCCTACAATGCCCAATCCGGTAACGCAGGTCCAGAAAGCTGCAGCCTAGCTCGTCACCGACGAGACGAATCCTTTGGCTGAGACCCTCCACTCAGCTGCAAACCAAAGGACCCCGATCAAATCTAGGAACAATGCTGTAAACAGCGAGCTCTGCTTGCACCCCGCGCGCAAGGCCAGCAGCCTACACCACTTCCGCCAGCCACCTGCATGAACTGAGGGTGTGAGCCACAACTTGCAGACGACTACACCCTGCACGCTGGGTAGCCGCCGCCTCCCCTCCCCTGACCCCACCCGTGCACACCGAGTTAGCATTGCCTTTCTTTCCAACCCTGAATCATATCTCCCGAAGGGGTTCCATAACGCGTCTAACACTGGAGCTCCCGATAACCAACAAACCACGTAAGACTGCTTGGATCTTGCTGAACGAATCGCCACTTGTTTACTCACAGGACGAATAGGAGAGGCCAGACGGCCAGTCTCTACATTGGTCCTCCAACTCGAGCGACAGGAATGCGTTACCACCCGCTACTCACCCTGCTGCGAGGGCGTACTCATTGTGTCGGGTACACTAGGAGGTGCCTCGGCAGCAGAGACCGCGGGAGAAACAAGCGACATCCTTTGCTGCTGAGAGATCCCATGCAACGCGCCAGGTTCTCCGCCGCCGCTATACCCCGGGACAGCAGCCTGAAGACAGGTGACCCTAGCCCAAAAGCACACTCAGCTGCTCGAGAAGTGCAGCCAGCGCCTCCTGCGTCCTCACACAGCACTCACACATCCTACGCATCCTAACAATACTAAATGAAGAAGTTCACACAGAAGCTTAGATATCCAACTTGCTACCCTCCTAATGTGTCCACCAATGGACGCTGACGCCTTAATGATTTGTGTAGCTGGCTGTTGAGAATAAATGAAAACTGCGCAACAGACTTCCTGAATTTACACTTACAGTTACAAAACGCGAGATTACATAGAAAAAAACACGCAAGAAATTTAGGAAAAATACAAGGTTTCTTCGCAAAGTAGGTTCCGATCGGTCGCCAAGTGGAATTGCCACAGGTTTTCCCAAGAAAACTTAAAGAAAAGTCTGAGAACATTTTAAACTATAACCCAGGCTTTGAACGCTTGTGCCAAATCGATAGTTTTATGAATGGGACGGGTGAACTTTTACCAGAAACAATAAGTGCCAACATAGCACCCAAATTCAAATACTGCCCAGTTACCTCAGTTGATACAGAACGGTCCTTTTCAGCTTGCAAAAATGTTTTGAGTGATCGGAGACACAATCTTACTACCGAACACTTTGTACAATACTTGGTCGTTTGTGTTTACAACAGTAGAAAAACGTAAAACAAATTGTAAATGATAAAATTACCAAATATGCAGCAACCAGTCACAAAATCATGTTTTATTTATTCATTTTTGCAAATCGATTTCAAATGATTAACAGCCATCATCGGTGCTGTCTTAAGCAGAGGTCAAACACAAAGTTTATGTTTGACCTTTGCTTAATACCGTATTACTACTCAGGGCACATATTGGTTGAAAGTACCGACGATGGCTGTTAATCAGTTGAAATCGATTTGCAAAAGTGAAACAATAAAACACGATTTTGCGACTGGTGGCTGCATATTTAGTAATTTTATGGTTTACGGTCGCTGCACGACTTGGGAACCACCTGGAGCCCACCATTCATAAATTCTAAATGATGTTTGGTCCAATAGTATTAGTTAAAAGTTAATGCTGTTGAAAAATTTCATGATTATATGTTGTTTTTTAAATAAAATATTACGGAGTCTTTGAGCGTCCCCCTCTGCGTGCAATTGATCTTGAAGTCTGCTCTGTACAAATCGATTGTTTCGCTGCGACTCACTCGCTTCGCTTCCGCTTGTTACGGACAGCAATAGCAAAGAAGGAACATTGAAACACGATATGCGTCCCCATTTCGCAAATTTTTAAAAACTAATCCAGAAAGCCACCTTCCTTAATATCTACCAGAAAGTAATCAGAAAATGATATCAGCGTGTTAAACCTATCGATTTTTCGCGTGGCTGGCGCTCTACCTCGTAACTGATATGCACAGGTTCGACTTTGAGATAAAATGCACGCAGTAACTACCAAGTTTTTTTATTATTTGATCTTGCATATTTCGACACTTTTCATGCATTTTAAGCATTTTTCATGCATATTTGTATGCATATTTTAAAGTTTTTGTGATGCATATAATCCGGCCTCTACTCATGAAGAGCTAACGGCATGACAGTTGTGTTATGTGGGCGGCATGACATCAGGCGAAATCTCTCACCAGCCCTCATACTTAGCGGGAGGTAGTATATTTTAGGCATATTTACGTGCTCACTGTGCCCTCAGAGCTGAAAAGAGAGACGTGACGCGATCTACGGACATACTAAAGACACTGCACAACACATCTGTGCGAAGTTTCATCGGATTTTCACAGTGGTTTCCATTTCGCGTCCGATCGTATTAACTTCCAAATAGTCCTCGTGCTACTAGGGACACACAGGAAAAGCTAAATACCTAACTTGCCTCTATAGAGATTTGTAACAAGCGACAGCTGGAGCCTAAGTGGCTGTTAATCAAATATTCATTGCGTCAAGCTTATGTAAACGAAGGTTATACGTACGATCGTATGCTCCTTAGAAATCAACAATGTGGCGTAGTGTCGGAAAAGTAGGACGATGGATCCCACCTGTTCAACTGCAGCTATTCGTTGCTAGATGTGATGTGTAAACAAATCAAACTGAGTTCGAAACTATTGTTTTTCTTTGGATCCTTGATGGTTCTGTGAAAATGGTTTCTTTTCACACAGTAACGTCATGATTTTTGCAAGAAATGAACGTAGACGACACTGGTCTGTAATTCCGCGCATTCGATCTTGTACTCTTTCCATACTTAGGAGCGATTTGAGCTCCTTTCCAGTCACACAGCATTATTCCAGTCCGAGAGATTCTCCATAAATATAAGACAGGGAAGCAGCTAATTCTGCAATGTATTCAGTGTAAAATGAAACTGGAAATCCGGCAGCGCCTAGCACTTTGTATGCTTTGAGTAATTTTAATGTTTCATAGTATGCAAGCTTTGACGGGCGGTCGTTGGATCCTTCTTGATCATTGTTACATAGGTTGGAGTAATGAAAATCCCTCGCACATGCGGTCAAAGGAACATAGGTGCTACTAAAAGAAACACTTAAAGGACACGTGGCTTAAACAACACACTGGCAGTTGTTTTATTGAGGAAAAAAGCTGAGAAATCGATAATAAAAAGGCATGCACTGGGGCCAGAGAACAACCAAATTCGTTCCTCCTTTACTATGGTTATATCAAGGCCAAATCATTAATATGCTAGAACGTACAGGGAGAGAATCTGCCTACGTAGTCGAGGCCTATAACGCACGCTTGTACGTTGGCGCTTGACTCTGAGGTACGCTGGTTCGAATTCGGGAGATAGAAGCAATTTACACTTTCAGCATTTAGCCGACTAGGGGAGTAGAGATAGTGGCGTAAAGTTTCCGATCACCATTCCTCGCACCAATAACCTGGATTAAATTCCAAACCTCTCTGCAGTGCCTCAGGATGTGAGGGAATGCGACTCTGTTGACGGTGGTCCGTTGGGGACGTTAAGTTCGATGTCCGCCTTGATACTTTTCGAGAGGAGTATGCTATGTGTCAACACTGGATTTCACCCTCTCCCTTTCCTCATCACCTTCATCATCACATCATCATCATTATAATCACACAACAAAGATGTGACACGACACTACCCACCCATCCATAACGCTCATCTACACTAGGTGATCAAAAGTATACGGACGCCTGGCTGAAAATCAATTACAAGTTCGTGGCAGCCTCCATCGATAATGCTGGAATTCAATATTGTGTTGGCTCACCCTTAGCCTTGATGACAGCTTCCACTCTCGCAGGCATATGTTCAATCAGGTGCTGGAAGGTTTCTTGGGGAATGGCAACCCATTCTTCACGGAATGCTGTACTGAGGAGAGGTATCGATGTCGGTCGGTGAGGCCTGGCAGGAAGCCGGCGCTCCAAAACTTCCCAAAGGGGTCCCATAGGATTCAGGTCAGGATTCTGTGTAGGCCAGTCCATTACAGGGATGTTATTGTCGTGTAACTATTCCGCCACATTATGAACGGGTTATCGATCGTGTTGAAAGATACAATCGCCATCCCCGAATTGCTCTTCAACAGTGGGAAGCAAGGAAGAAAACATCAATGTAGGCCAGTGTTGTGATAGTGCCACGCAAAACAACAAGAGGTGCAAGCCCCTTCCATGAAAAACACAACCACACCATAACACTACCGCCTCTGACTTTTACTGTTGGCACTACACACGTTGGCAGATGACGTTCACCGGGCTTTCGCCATATCAACACCCTGCCATCGGATCGCCACATTGCGTACCGTGGTTCGTCATTCCACACAACGTTTTTCCACCGTTAAATCGTCTAATGTTTACGCTCCTTACACCGAGCGAGGCGTCGTTTGGCATTTACTGGCGTGATGAGTGACTTATGAGCAGCCGCCCGACCATGAAACCCATGTTTTCTCACCTCCCACCTAACTGTCATAGTTGCTGCAGTGGATTCAGATGCAGTTTGAAATTCCTGTGTGATGGTCTGGATAGATGCCTGCCGATTACACATTACGACCCTCTTCAACTGCCGGCGGTCTCTGTCAGTCAACTGACTAGGTCGGCCTGTACGTTTTTGTGCTGTATGCGTCCCTTCACGTGTCCATTTCACTATCACATCGGAAACAGTGGACCTAGGGATGTTTAGGAGTGTGGAAATCTCGCGTACAGACGTATGACACAAGTGACACCCAATCACCTGACAACGTTCAAAGTCCGTGAGTTCCGCGGAGCGCCCCATTCTGCTCTTTCGCGATGTCTAATGACTACTGAGGTCGCTGATTTGGATTACCTGGAAGTAGGTGGCAGCACAATGCACCTAATATGAAAAACGTATGTTTTTGGGGGTGTCCGGATACTTGTGATCATATAGTGTATATTCTACAGTTAAACGTACGACAGGACTTTCTCATATCCGAAAGGAAAGGAGCCAGAGTGCATTGTGGAAGAAATCATTTTCGACTACGCGGCTGTACTCTCCCTCTGGTATATACCACCCAACAACACCATATGACATTTCATTTTTTTGTTCTTCTTTTTTTTCAGGAAGGCCATTAAAATTCCAAAGCACAAAGGTAGCTTAAACAGAAGAGTTGGAGGATTGAAATAAATAAATTGTAGGCCTTAGTGCTATGTAAAACAAACAGCATCAATTTCTCAACGGTACAAGATCAACAACAGACGTAGCCGTGACTCGACAATCTACATAGTAAGCGGCCTGATGTTAGGATCGAAGAATTCAGTGGATACGTATAAATAATTGAAAACTGAAAATGAAAAACTTCCTGGGTGCTAAATTTGATATTTTTCAGGAGAATGTGGAAATGATGTATCTATGATTGTACGTAAATAATTTGTACGCAGAAGACTGAAAGGTAATCTCATACCAAAGAATTACGCTGCTGACGCCATCATCACAAAATATAATGAGACTGAGCTGTGGCTGGCTCATGCTACGTGTTGGATTAAACCTTGCTTCTGTGTTTAGTCTCCCGCAGTTATTGCGATTATGTGGTTATCCTCTCTTTCTGCCTGTGGCAGCAGCGGTGCGTATCGATATCCGCACCTTGGACAATTTTTGGCCTGGTGCTGTTACCATTGCTACCAGGTTCGTGGCTCACCGATCCTGAACATGAAAGTTGGGTTCTGACTTAATCTACCAGCAAGTCACGACTATTCACATTGTGTCGTTTGGAGTTCGTTGTCGGCTGTTGGGATATTCCAGGTAGCAACAACGTGTGTTTTCAAGTTGGCAAATTTTAGCCACCCTCCGGTGGAGTTTAGCTGTACTTGGTTATTTGAACTGAAGTGCACCAGCGGAATCTGCTGCCTTGTGGCCGTTAACGTCCCGGTTACCTGCCCTGGTCGTTGTCGTAAATTCAGGCAGTGTGTTTTCCTCATCGTGTTGTCGCTGTCCAGCACGGTGTGTAGTTTGACATTAGTCGAGTGGTCTAAAGCGCTGCAGTCATGGACTGTGCGGCTGGTCCCAGTGGAGGTTCGAGTCCTCCCTCGGGCATGGGTGTTTGTGTTTGCCCTAGGATAAATTAGGTTAAGTAGTGTGTAAGCTTAGAGACTGATGACCTTAGCAGGTAAGTCCCATAAGATATCACACACATTTGAACCTTTTTTTTTTTTTTGTAGTTTGACAGCTCAATGTATAATTGGTTGTGGGCGCCAATACCTTCTACATTGTTCCATTGAACTCCCTGGGTTGTGTGCTGGTCGGGTGAAGCGGAGGTTATCTTGTCGGTGGGTCCGTTGACTGTCTCTCGGTTGGGTTGACGTCGGATCGACAATGGTTGGGCCGACTGCCTGTCACACCTAAGCGAGCGTTTGTGTTTCAATTCCAGGCCGACCCTCGGAACTTCTGAGCGCCCTTGGGTACACTGCGTTTTCTTGTTTGTTCTTTTTGTTTGTACTTGTAGGGCTTCTAACCGATTTTTAGATTAAGGTTGTTCTGCCCTTAAAGCGTCGGATGATTTGGAGCTTCAGCCTGATTTAAGAGCTGTTTGATGTAAAGCCTTTGGCATTTTTTAAAATTAATGTTATTGAGTCTTAAATGTTGGGCCTTCAGCCGATTTTGAATTTAAGTTGTTTACTCTTAAAGCGTCAGATTCTTTTGGCCTTCAGCCTAATTAAGGCTTTGCCTTTTAAATTTCTGATTTTGGTTGAGCTTTAATTTATTGGCTTTCAGCCGTTTTTAAATTAAAGTTGTCTTGCCCTTAAGGCATAAGATTGTACAGCTCATTCAGCCGCTAATTAAGTTACAAAACTTAAGCTGCGTGTGTTTTTTTTTTTTAATTTTGTGTCGATCTTATAATGTACGATCAAATAAAAGACTGTATGTTCGGGTGTAACTGACAGCCGCTTATTTTTGCCCCTTTCCACAACTTAAACTACCTGTCCTGTCCTGCGGGTTTAGCAGGGCGTCTCAGATCCGTATTAGAAAATAAATACTTTATAAGGAACGTTATAAGTGCCATAGAGGGAAACTGATTGGTTCTTAGAGGAAAAAAAGAAAGTTTTTACACGTTGATTCTTGCAAAGAGGAAAACAGTTACGAAACACTCATAGTAATACTGTTTATTTACACTAGTACCGCCGTTACGGGTTTCGAACCGACGGGTTCGCCATCAGATGCCTGTTCACATTCTTATTACATTTTTGTTTACAGAATTTGTTGGCCGTTTTGAGCAACTAATGTAAATGACAACAAACATAAAGCATTGATGGAAAAAATCGCAACACCGAGGAGGAGTTGTGCGATATAAAGGAAATTTGGTAGGAGTGTTTCTACATCCGAGAAATGATGCCTATTCAAATTACGCGCCAGTAGCTCAAGAGTGGCGCTAGCAGCGCCAGTATGAGGATGCAGCTCATGTTTGCTGAAAATACACCCTGCAATGGTCGTACGCTTTAGTTGCCCTTGAGACTGGACATGGGGAGTTGATGTTAATTAAGAATGCCTTTAAGGCGACAAAGAAGATATCATCCCCCCTCCCCCCCCGAGCTTGAACGAGATCGTGTAATAGTAATGTAACCACTCTACATGATTGCTGGCAGCGATTATCACAAGAATGTACGGTCGCACAAGAAGATCGTGGCTCCGAACGGCTACGTGGCACTACCGAGAGCGAAGACCATTGTGTTCGGCGTATGGCTCCGGCGCATCGTATTGCATCTGCAGCAGCAATCTGAGCAGCAGTTGGCACCACGGTGACACAAAGAACTGCTACAAAACGGTTACATCAAGAACAACTACCAACAAGACGTCCTGTAGTGTGCATTCCACTGAACTCAAACCACCGCCATTTGTGACTCCACTGGTGTCAAGCGAGAGCTCATTGGAGAGTAGTGCGGAAGCGTGTTTTCTTAAGTTGGTACTGTCTCGCTGCCACTGATGGGCTACTACTGGTAAGAAGGAGGCCATGTGAGCGCCTGCAACCAGCCTGTTCGCGTGCTGCACACACAGCACCTAGACCAAGGGTATTGGTCTGCGGTGCCATTTCGAATCACAGCAGGAGCAGTCTCGTAGTTAACCCACTCACTCTGAGTGCAAATTTGTATATCAGTCTGGTGATTCGACCTGTTGTGCTACCATTCATGAGCAGCATTCCAGGAAGCGTTTTCCAACGGGATAACGCTCGCCCACTTGCCGCTGCTGAAACCGACCGTGCTCTACGTGCCTTGTCCTGCTCGACAATCTAGCACATATGGGACATTACTGGATGACAACTCGAGCGTCATCTACATCCAGCATTTGCCTGTGTTGACCGACCTAGTGCAACAGGCATGGAATTCAATCCCAGAAACTGATATCTGGCACCTGTAGAACGAAATGCATTCATGTTTGTGTGCTTGCATTCAACTTCCGACGGCTACACCAATTATTAATTTACCATCATTTCACATTCGCATTGGCTTATCTCACGTTTACATTAAATTGTGATCTTGCTTGCTAATTAACTAAATATGTTACGTAGGCAACTGTATTCCCGAAATTTCATTGCTCTACATTAATTATTTTTCCGTGTTGCGATTTTTTTCCGATTGTGTATAAACGTGAACAGCCATTTTAAGATGAAGCTGCTAGCTCGAAACCGGAACGGCGCTATTTGTGTAAATAAGTACTGTTATTAACAGTCGCTGTTTGCTGTTTTCTTTTTGCAAGAATCAGCTTGTATTTTGCACACAGGCAAGGTCTCAAAATTGTTAGTTTTCGACAAAAAAGCAGAGAGAAAGTTTTTGTACCAAGTGCCATAAATATTGAGATAGTACATTTTATTCGTTCTAATACAAGTACAGAAATACAGCATTAGATTTTTAAGTAGGAGAACTGTAATTACCAAAGCCACTTTATGTTAAATTTTGTAACTCCAGTGCTTGCAGGACAAAGACCATATGCCATCTCCTTAAGCATGTTTAAAAGGCTTTCTCCATGGTTTGGCGCCTGGATACGTACTGAAACATGCAACATACCGAGAACATAATAGCACTGAAAAGCGCTTCGTTTAGAATAAAAGCCAATTAGGACGCTTTCGTATTACAATCTTCAGTTCAGTTTGAAACTACTATCTGAGTCTTTATAGTCTCTGATAAAGTGTACAACATTAGAAGACTAATCGTAAGGCACAGAAAGATGCTTTAGCCCATGCAGCAAAAATCAAGTCTTAATTGTTTTCCGTAGTGGGAGTGCTTAGATCAGCATCTATCTTTTTGTAGTCTGTGTGGTGGTCAAACATTGGTACGGTAGCATTTTCGAAGGAATGCCATCAAGGAATGTCATCACGTTAGATTGTGCCGCTCACCTCCAACCGGCGGGGACGAAATTTCCTGTAGTGGCCCACATCGCGCAAATTAAAATCGCCTCCCCCGCCAGGGCTGTTATCCCGTTCTACCGCTGTAGCCCACCGATCACGCAGAGTGATCCAATTTTAAAAAAAGGTACCGCTATCGGAATAAAAGGCGCCATTACTTATCCTCCATTCGTATAATATCGGCTGGCCTACAGTATCGCCTGTGCCTTTCGGTTTCGCCTCCGCGATCCACCCACCAGCACCACGACGCGAGTGTGTTCCATTCGGAGGTACACCTCCCCCCCCCCCCCACCCATATCACCCTCTCCCAATCCCCTTTCCACCTAACCTACCCCCGTCGTATACTACCCGCCACTGCTTTTTGTCCCTGTCGCGGGGGCAGCTAGGGCCGGAGCTGCTTACTTTTTTCCTCCCCGCCCAGCAGCAGCAGACGTTAACTAAAATTAAAATATGCGAATAAAAGAGTCGATATTAAAAATGAAATTAAAAAGCTCCGCACGCAAGCCGTAGCGGTTTGCCCCGTCCCGTCGCGGCCGCGCCCAGAGTAAACACAGCCGCCGAGGCCCGCGCTAGGAGCCGGAGTAACAATTATGACCCACTTTTCATGTCACCGAACCGCTCACGGCATTTGGGTTCTTTTTTGCACCCCCACCCCCCTGGACCACTTTCTCTTTCCTCCTCTTTTTTTTTCAAAAAAATATTGCAGCGAGCGCGACACAATGGAGCTGGCCTACGCAGGCGGTCTCCCCGACACACACACACACACACACACACACACAGAAGCATACGCAACACGCGTGCACGCATACCCGCACCGAGGCGGCAGCATGTCGGACAATGTTTGCCACGTCATCGAGCGCGGCGGCAGGGGGAAAGGGGGGGAGGGGAGAGAGATCGTCGACTGCGGCCGGCACGGACGCGGTCTAGAAGCTATCAATCACGTAATGGATCTCATCAGAAGCGTTTAAACAATAACACACACGCACCTACACACGCGCTGCACCTAGCCACCGAACAGGCGCGTGCGCGCGCAAATGTTAAATTAACGTAAAAGGGGAGGGGTAGTTCACTGTGGCGGAGGTGGTGCGGGGGTGGGGGAGCAGTGCATGCTCATGTGGTGGCAGCCCTGCCGGTATTTCCCCGGGATAACTGTGACGACGGCAAAACCTGGCAGAGGATTAGACTGATCCCATTGCGACAGGTAAAAAAGGGGACAATTTGTTTTCGTATCGCAGTTCACTGGGATTGATTCTTCCTCCAGCTGACAGATACACTCGTTGTCTCCGCCATGTCATTTCCGGGATTCGTTGTAATCCGCTGGAATTATCGGGGCAATCGCAATTATGACACTACGTCACAACGCCCACTGGAGAGCCATTGTGCGCTCGTACTCGTCAGAAATCGAGCTGAAATTCGTTGACATCCACCGTGAATTATACTGTGGTTTTATTAAAGCACTCACTTCAAGTGAGTACTGGCGCGGTTCCTTTAAGCCTAGTACACTCCAGTAGACTTACTGCGCGACTTTGTGTATAGACAGTCTATACAGGGTGAAAAATACTTAAACCGACAAACTCTGGGAGGTTGTAGGGGACATCAAAACAAATATTTTTCCCTAATGTCATTTTTTCCTATGAGGAGTATCTAAACCGGTAGAGGAAGATTTCTCTGGTGGCAAATTAATTAAACCAACAAACACTTTTCCATTTTTTATGAGCAAGAGACAACAAGTAGGTGGCAGATACAGCCCAGTTAAACAGTCCCTAACAACACCGACCCACACATTAACGAAGAACCGCACTTGATGGGCGCTAGTAACTGTGGCATGTGGCTTATCCTCACTCCAAACACGCGAATTGTGCATGTTGAAGACTCCAGCACCCCAGAATGTTGCTTCATCGGTAAGCAACACAGAGGATGGAAATGTAGGAAGCATTTCGCACTGTTCCAGGTACCACTGCGAAAACTGTGTTCTGGGTGGATAATCAACTGGTTCCAGGTTGCAGACACGCTGTAAGTGAAATGAACGTAACAATTGCTCTCGAAGGACTGTTCTTACATTCGTCTGATTCGTCTTCATGTTACGTGCAACTGCACGAATGCTAATTGAAGGATCCCGCTCCACATGCTGCAAGACAGCTTCCACAACTTGCAGCGTTCTTACCGTGCGACGGCGTCCATGTCCAGGTAATCTGCTAAATGACCCGGTCTCACGCAGACGTTGGTACACAGCAGCAAAGTTCGTATGATGCGGGATACGGCGATTAGGACATTGTTGTTGATAAACCCGCTGTGTAGCTCGTCCGTTGTGGTGCGCTACGTAGTACGCACCAACCATATCAGTGTACTCACTCCAGGTGTATCACTCCACTAGTAAACAGAGACAATGCACTACTACACTGGTGGACAGCAGTTGCCTACAACTGAAGAGCGTAATACGGCCTCTAACAACTGAAGAGCGTAATACGGCCTCCACCGGTTTAAATAATCCTCATAGGAAAAAATGACACTAGGGAAAAATATTCGTTTTGATGTCCCCTACAACCTCCCAGAGTTTGTCGGTTTAAATACTTTTCACCCTGTAGATCACCGTTTTGAGATGATTACTCGTGAACCAATAGCCACAATAAAGTACAGCACCTCCCCAAATTTAACATTGATGAAAAAAGAAAATTTCAACTCCCATTTTTAAAACTAAGATTAATAACGTTAGTTAATATTCAAACAAATAACATTATCGTGGACTGGACGCAAGAAATAATGAATGAATAAAACATATCTTCTTTTCTCCTCAACCCGAATGTTTGTCGACTCACTCAAACTTCCTTATTTCTTGAAACTCGTCTGTCGATACTCTCGTTATATTCCGCTGGATTAAGTTTCATATACCGGGTGATCAAAAAGTAAGTATAAATTTGAAAACTTAATAAACCACGGAATAATGTAGATAGAGAGGTAAAAATTGACACACATGCTTGGAATGACATGGGGTTTTATTAGAACCAAAAAAAAAAAAGTTCACAAGATGTCCGATAGATGGCGCTGGACAGCAAAACGTCAGTGACTGCGCGTGACAATAGTGTATAAAAGGAACTGTAGTGAGAGAGAGAATCAGATGCGCCAGCAGTCGCAGCATGTTGACGTTACCTGAAAAGGCGCTTTTAGTGAAGCTGTATTATCAGAATGGGGAATGTGCTAGTTCAGCGATACGATCCTATCGCCATAGGAGGGGGATTCGAACGGTCCGTTGACAAATGCAGCTGTGGCGAGAATGATTTCGAAGTTCGAAGCACGGGTTGTAGTGGTCGACCGGGCACAAGGCGTAATGCTGCTGAGACAGTTCAGGAAGAAATGAAGACTGTAGCGGGTTCGTCTATGCACGGGGAAGTCAGCGCTCGTGCAGTCGCACGTCGCACCGGCATTCCATACACTGGTTGGCACTGAGGCGTACCCTCCGATGCTATCCGTACAAAATCCATCGGTATCTCTTGCGCGCGTCGTTTGGTGATGATCGTGTGCTCAACCGTCTCTCTCGTCATGCTTGGAGTCCTAGGTCCCCAGACCTCAGTCCGTGCGATTATTCGCTTCAGGGTTACCTGAAGTCGCAAGTGTATCGTGATCGACCGACATCTCTAGGGATGCTGAAAGACAACATCTGACGCCAATGCCTCACCATAACTCTGGACATGCGTTACAGTGCTGTTGAAAACATTATTCCTCGACTACAGCTATTGTTGAGGAATGATGGTGGACATATTCAGCATTTCCTGTAAATAACATCATCTTTGCTTTGTCTTATTTTGTTATGCTAATTATTGCTATTCTGATCAGATGAAGAGCCATCTGTCGGACATTTTTTTGAACTTTTGTATTTTTTTGGTTCTAATAAAGCCCCATGTCATTCCAAGCATGTGTGTCAATTTGTACCTCTCTATTTACATAATCCGCGATTTATTCAGTTTTCCAATTTATATTGACTTTTTGATCACCCAGTATTAACTCCTGTCGCAACCGTCCTCGATGTCTTCTTGCCTTCATCCTTCCCTCAGTCAGAGTAGTGATATGGGATGAATGGCGATGTACATGGCTACTTAAAGGATGTTTCACTTTTTCTAAATCAGGATTATGAGGGTTGTAGAGGGGACTTAGTAGATAAAGTTTTTTTAAGGAACCTACGTCCGGAAATGTACCATTTGCATGAAAAATAAGTTTGAAGATCGGTTCACGTTCATATCTCCCGCTTGACGATTTCCTCGCTGCGGAAACAATGAGATGGAACTTGTGTGTCCTACAAGAGCTTCTCGTTCGTTTCACAAGGCGTACCTGCGACGCATGCTGTCATACAGACCCTGATATTTGGCGAATAATTTCGGCTGCCGCCAGTACTCGTCGAGAAAATGTTCTTCCGACTGTACGGAAGTCTCATACTGAAGTATCATCCAAAAGACGCTTCTCAGGTACATACAAGAAAAACTCGACAGGAGCTAAAACTGACGACCCTGATGGCCAAGGTCTTCGTCCATCTCGACCAAACCACCGCTCACCCTCTGTTTGGTTGACATGTTCTCGGACGCCATGTGCGAAATTTACGGGTGCGCCATCATGCTGGAATCACATTTTCTGACGCAACGATAGTGGATTGTCTTGGAATAACTACGAGGGTCATTCAGTAAGTAATGACCCACATTTTTTTAAAAAAAAAAGCTGTTAATATACATACACAAACGTCCTCATTGATAATTCACATTTGATGTTTGTTCTGTGCGCCGGTGAAGTTTCGAACCGTTCTGGCAGATGGCAGAGCCCTAGTACAGCTTCAAAATGCCGTCTACATACGACTCACGTTACAAGCAGCGCTCTGTTATTCAATTCTTGTACGCAGAAAAAGAAACCATAGTGAACATCCATAAACGTTGGTGTGCAATGTATGACGATGCTGCAGTTGATAGGAGTTCAGTTCGGCGATGGGTAATGAAAGTTACAGCCTCGGGAAATTAAGAAACAGAGCTCCATGATCAGTCACGCTCGGGACGTCCTGTCACAGCCACTGCTCCCGACCTGCTGAATCGCACGGATGCCGTTATTCGTGCCGACCGGCGCATAACAACTCGACGACTGGCTCTACAGTTGTCGGTCAGCATTGGAAGTGCGTCTGCAATGATCCAGACTTTCCGGTATTCAAAGAGGTGTTCACGATGGTTTCCACGGGATTCAAAGAAAGGGTATTTCATTTTAATTGTTGGAACACACACTGAATTGGGGAACACATTTCGAAGATGACGAGGGTGTCAGCCATGCAGTGAAAACATGGCTACGCCTACAGGACAAGAGCTTTTACCAGTAGAGAATACATGCCCTTCCACAACTTTCACGTATGGCCATAGAACGTGATGGCGACTGTGTAGAAAAATAGGACATTGACAAGACATGTTTATACACTCCTGGAAATTGAAATAAGAACACCGTGAATTCATTGTCCCAGGAAGGGGAAACTTTATTGACACATTCCTGGGGTCAGATACATCACATGATCACACTGACAGAACCACAGGCACATAGACACAGGCAACAGAGCATGCACAATGTCGGCACTAGTACAGTGTATATCCACCTTTCGCAGCAATGCAGGCTGCTATTCTCCCATGGAGACGATCGTAGAGATGCTGGATGTAGTCCTGTGGAACGGCTTGCCATGCCATTTCCACCTGGCGCCTCAGTTGGACCAGCGTTCGTGCTGGACGTGCAGACCGCGTGAGACGACGCTTCATCCAATCCCAAACATGCTCAATGGGGGACAGATCCGGAGATCTTGCTGGCCAGGGTAGTTGACTTACACCTTCTAGAGCACGTTGGGTGGCACGGGATACATGCGGACGTGCATTGTCCTGTTGGAACAGCAAGTTCCCTTGCCGGTCTAGGAATGGTAGAACGATGGGTTCGATGACGGTTTGGATGTACTGTGCACTATTCAGTGTCCCCTCGACGATCACCAGTGGTGTACGGCCAGTGTAGGAGATCGCTCCCCACACCATGATGCCGGGTGTTGGCCCTGTGTGCCTCGGTCTATGCAGTCCTGATTGTGGCGCTCACCTGCACGGCGCCAAACACGCATACGACCATCATTGGCACCAAGGCAGAAGCGACTCTCATCGCTGAAGACGACACGTCTCCATTCGTCCCTCCATTCACGCCTGTCGCGACACCACTGGAGGCGGGCTGCACGATGTTGGGGCGTGAGCGGATGACGGCCTAACGGTGTGCGGGACCGTAGCCCAGCTTCATGGAGACGGTTGCGAATGGTCCTCGCCGATACCCCAGGAGCAACAGTGTCCCTAATTTGCTGGGAAGTGGCGGTGCGGTCCCCTACGGCACTGCGTAGGATCCTACGGTCTTGGCGTGCATCCGTGCGTCGCTGCGGTCCGGTCCCAAGTCGACGGGCACGTGCACCTTCCGCCGACCACTGGCGACAACATCGATGTACTGTGGAGACCTCACGCCCCACGTGTTGAGCAATTCGGCGATACGTCCACCCGGCCTCCCGCATGCCCACTATACGCCCTCGCTCAAAGTCCGTCAACTGCACATGCGGCTCACGTCCACGCTGTCGCGGCATGCTACCAGTGTTAAAGACTACGATGGAGCTCCGTATGCCACGGCAAACTGGCTGACACTGTCGGCGGCGGTGCACAAATGCTGCGCAGCTAGCGCCATTCGACGGCCAACACCGCGGTTCCTGGTGTGTCCTCTGTGCCATGCGTGTGATCATTGCTTGTACAGCCCTCTCGCAGTGTCCGGAGCAAGTATGGTGGGTCTGACACACCGGTGTCAATGTGTTCTTTTTTCCCTTTCCAGGAGTGTATTTATTGTCACCAAATTCTGACTCTTAACAATAAATATGTTCTGAAAAAAAAATGTGGGGCATTACTTATTGAACGACCATCGTACATCAGTATCGCTTGCTCTCTTCGCAGTTTTCGTGCCCCCTTGTCAAGTGGGAAATTTGAAAGTGATCTGACTTTCAAAGTTATTTTACATCCAAACAGTACAGTTCCGAATATGGATTCCTTGTCAAAACTTTATCTATGAAGTACCCTACAAAAATCCCAGTAGCCTACAATAGGAACTGTGAAACACCTAGTATGTTGTTCCTCCTAGCAGTGACTTTTGAGTAGACTCTCTGCCTCTCCTGCAGTTCTCAGCACTTCTTCTTTTGATTTTATCTTCAAACCTCTGCTCCTATACTACATCTCGATAGCTGGCAGTCGTTTATTTTTCACCTTCCTCAACGTCCAAGTTTTTATCCCCCTACAAACATAAAGTCCACATTCAACTCTTTAGGAACAGTTTCCTGGCACCCGATCAGACATTGTTTGAGATCAATATTGCTCTTTTGTGGATAAGTGATTCTTTTGTCTGGACTATGCTAGCTTTAGTATCTGTTGCACTTCTATCACCGGCTGTGATACAGCTTCTAAGGTGCCTGGTTGTAGTCACTTGTGCCAGCTTTCCGCTTGCAAAATACTCAACAGCGGTCTGTTTTCCATCTGTTCTCCACTTCATGATTTTTGTTTTGTTTCTGTTGATTTTTATCTTTCACACGTCTATGAACATTTGGTACTGCAGAGATGGTACTGCTTACTTCTTAATTTTTTTATATTCGGTTAGTTTTCATCCATCGCACGTTGTAAGTAATGCTCCAAGTTCATTCAGTTCTTCACTTTCGCTGTCATTGGCACCACAGTAGAAAATCCAGTTCCGCACACTTTACTTGGCTGACGCGAAATCTGACATAAAAAGTAGTTCAAAGCATGTAGCAGCAACTGTCTCATAGAGATATTAACTATGGCTAAAAAAAGTTAATTTTAATTTGATTGAACGTTAATGGCAGAACATTCGTTTTTCGCCATTTTAAAAACTGGAGTGTTCAAAAACATTTTCGATTTTGTAACGCTTATTTCCGTGTTTACCTTTGTGGGACTACTGGCACGAGATCTCAGAGTCGGAAACCGCTGCTCTAGGTCATGTGTCGTTTTTAGCTTTTCCTTCATGGCTGACGTTGCAGCATGTTAAATGAAATGTTTAAGTTACTTTTTTTCAACCTCTACCATACTACCAATGCGTAAGTCGAGTATGAATTTATTTAATGCGAGTTTTATACTAAGAACTTCGCGCTTCCCAGACCCAAACAGCCGAATGGTAACATACAAAAACTTATAACTCTTTTTCTTGGAAGACATTGTTGAACGAAGCACTGGATAGAAAATCGCCAAGAGAATAGAATCAGATAGTGGAATCATGAGATACAATAAAGCCTCATTTTTTCTCAGAAAATGTCCACACTGTCGAAATGTTGCGAAAAGTGTCATGCTATGGAACCCGAGACCGTGATTCCTCTATACGCATATCGCTAGCAATGTTCAGAAGAACAAAATATAGCGACATCTGTGAGTGTCTGTTAGGCTTTATATCGTATTGAATAATGGAGAAACTGATTCACAAAGAAGTTTCGTATATATAATTTATAAATAAACTCTAAGACAGAATAAACAACGTACCACGAAGGAATTATCAGAATGGGAGGAAATCGGTAGATGTGACGCACATATACAGGTAAACATGACGCCCAGCTTAACCCGCAGGAAAGGACAGGTAGCTTAAATTGTGGACAGTGGCCAAAATAAGGGGCTGTCAGTTACACTCGAACATCCAACTTTATTATTTGATCAAACATTACAAGAGCCAAAAATTTTTTTTTTTCAACGCACAGCTTTAATCTTTGGGACTTAATTAGCGGCTGAACGCAACTTTAATTTAAAAATCTTAAAACAGTTCTTTAGTTAGGCTGGAGGCCCAAAGAATCAGACACTTAAAGAGCAAACAAGTTAAATTCAAATCGGCTGAAGGCCTAACACTTAAAACTCCATAACATTAATTTTTTAAAATACCAAAGGCCTTACGTGAAACAGTTCTTTAATTTAGGCTGAAGGTCTTAAGAGCAAAGCAACTCAAATTCAAAATCGGCTGAAGGCCCAACACTTAAAATTCAACCACATTAAAACCTTTAAAATGCCAAAGGTCTTAAATTAGGCTGAAGGCCTAAAGAATCTTACGCCTTAAGGGCAAAACAACCTTAATTTTTAAAAAATCGGCTAGAAGCCATACAAGTACAAACAACAAAAACAAAAAATAAAAGGCAGTACACCCAAGGGCGCTCAGATGTTCGAGGGTCGGCCTGGAATTCAAACACTAACGCTCGCTTAGGTGAGACAGGCAGTCAGGCCAATGTTTCACTATCCAACGACAACCCAAACGACCGACAGTCAAAATGGTTCAAATGGCTCTGAGCACTATGGGACTTAACATCTGAGGTCATCAGTCCCCTAGAGCTTAGAACTACTTAATCATAACTAATATTAGGACATCACACACATCCATGCCCGAGGCAGGATTCGAACCTGCGACCGTAGCTGTGGCGCGGTTCCAGACTGAAGCGCCTAGAACCGCTCGGCTACAACGGCCGACGACCGACTGTCAACGGACCCACCGACAGGATAACTTCCACCTCACCCGACCAGGGCACAACGGCGAGTTCAACGGAACAACGTAGAAGATATTGGCGCTCACAACCAATCACACATGGAGCTGTCAAACTACACACCGTGCTGGACAGCAACAACACCATAAGGAAACTACACTGCCTGAATTTACATCAACTGCCAGGATTGGTAACTGGAAGGTTAACGGCTACAAGGCATCAGATTCCGCCGGTGCACTTCGATTCAAATAACCAAATACAGTGAAACTCCACTTGAGGGTGGCTACAATTTTCCAACTTGAAAACCACGTTGTTGCTCGAGGGTATATCCCAACAGCCGACAACTCCAAACGACACAAAGTGAACAGTCTTGACTTCCTGGTAGATTAAATCAAAACTCAACTTCCGTGTCCAGGGTCGGTGATCCACGGACCTCGTAGCAATGGGAACAGCGCCACACACTCCGACATGCATAGAGACCGCCAGCGGCCCGCGTCCCGCGGAGAATTCCTCGCTGCTCCACGCCAACCGACCGACTACTCGGACACCGCCCAGCCGGAAGCTATAAGCGCCAGGTCAAAGATAGTCCAAGGTGCGAATATTGATACACACCGCTGCTGCCACGGGCGGAAGGAGAGGATAACAGCATAATCGCCATAACTGCGGGAGACTAAACACAGAATCGCAACGAAGGTTTCATCCAGCGCAGAGCATGAGCCAGCCACGGCTCAAAACAGATTATTTATTCAAGAGAAAGAGATTCACAAATTGACCAAGTCAGTAACGCGCTGATCCACCTCTGGCCCTTTAGAAAGCAGTTATTCGGGATGGAATTGATTGAAAGAGTTGTTTGATGACCTGCTGAAGGGTATTGTGCCGAATTCTATCCAATCGTAAAAATCCCTTTATGGTTGGAGGGTCCTACTCATAATGCTCCAAAAGTCCTCAATTGGGGAAAGATTCTGAGGCCTTGCTGTCCAAGGTAGGGTTTGGTAATCACGAAAACAAGCAGTAGAAAATATCGCCATGTGCAGGCGAACACTAGCTTAGTGAAATATAAGCCCAGGATGGTTTGCTATGAAGAGCAACAAAACAGGATGTAGAATATTATCGACGTGCCGCTGTGCTGTAGGTGTACCGCAGATGGCAAACAAGAGAGGTCTTGTTATGTTATGTTATGTTAACCAGGGACCTAGAAACGACGGAGAGGCTCCGTCCCCACCGCAGCCACAGTAGTCCGCAACCCCACGACGACTACCGCAGTCCACTTCACCCCTCTGCCATCGCACACCGAACCCACGGTTATTGTGCGGTTCGGCCCCCGATGGACCCCCCAGGGAACGTCTCACATCAGATGAGTGTAATCCCTATGTTTGCATGGTAGAGTAATGGTGGTGTACGCGTACGTGGAGAACTTGTTTGCGCAGCAATCGCCGACATAGTGTAGCTGAGGCGGAACAAGGGGAACCAGCCCGCATTCGCCGAGGCAGATGGAAAACCGCCTAAAAACCATCCACAGACTGGAAAGCTCACCGGACCTCGACACAAATCCGCCGGGTGGATTCGTGCCGGGGTTCAAATGGTTCAAATGGCTCTGAGCACTATGGGACTTAACATCTGTGGTCATCAGTCCCCTAGAACTTAGAACTATTTAAACCTAACTAACCTAAAGACATCACACACATCCATGCCCGAGGCAGGATTCGAACCTGCGACCGTAGCAGTCGCGCGGTTCCAGACTGAGCGCCGAGAACCGCTAGACCACCGCGGCCGGCTCGTGCCGGGGACCGGCGCTCCTTCCCGCCCGGAAAGCCGTGCGTCAGACCGCACGGCCAACCGGGCGGGCAAGAGATGTCTTATTATGAAATGAGGAGTCTGGTTGGTATCCCACCGTTGTCTGGAGCGTCTCCAGATTCTTCTTCACTGGTCATCAGGGCTCAGTTCAAAGCGGGACTCGTCACTGAAAACAGTTCTAGTGCAGTCAGTAGGATTCCGGGACGAATGAATTTATGTCCTGAGTAGTGAACCAAATCGGGTCGGTGGATGAAGCCAAAATCGTATGCCAGAAGCAACAACACCGAAAAGCAGAACCAAACTACAGCAGTAAATAATATGCTCGGTAAAAGGGTGATCCACTGGCACAATATGAAGAGACCTCTGCAGTGAGTCATGCCAGAGACACACCGGTGTTTCTTTGGCTCAATAGCGCCTCTGCCTTGATGACTGAGTCGTTATGAACACCACAATACAGCTTCCGATTGGTCCTTCCCACGCGGAATTTAAAATCGCATCGTTTCTGCCGTAACACAGTTGCAGCATTAACATACTAGTATTAGCATACTATTTATTTAGTTTCCTATCACAGATGCATTCATATTCCTTAACAGTGACTAGTTTCGAACTATTACCTCCATTTTCGAACGATTTTCTGCGTTTGCATCATTTTGTAGCAAAATAATTCCAGAGTAATAACAGTTTTCCTCACAGTACACATTCGATCTGTCTATCTCTGGCAAAGAGGAATTATTTTACAATGAAATGATAAAACGCATGCAACGGTTCGGATATGAACGGGCCCATTAGAAATTAGCCACAATTAAGGAATATATGTGCAACTGTGACAGAAAACTAAATGAATAACAAAATACAGTTGATGATCCTTTATCCCAGTGCAACGTAAATATTGCAGAAATATTAGCTTCTTTGAAGGAAATTTTGAGAATTTCTCTTTGTACCAGCTGCTGGTTGCGCAACCGACTTTTTCTGGGGTTTTTCCGCCAACGCCACCTGTCACTACCCCCACCCCCCACCCCCCAACCCCCCTCCGGCCCATCGCCCTACCCCTTACCACATTAAGTTCGCCAGGGAATTCCCATTTGCCTACAAACAAAGCTTAGTATTCTATGTGAATGCATGGCGTCTGTTTATTTGGACATGTCCAAAAGAATGGTCACTATGCAGAAGCCACAGCTGTGATACATATTATGGAAATATTATGAAAAGAGAATGGGCTACTGACATCAGCTGCATCAGAACACTGTGCGGCATCAGAAGCGACAAGTGAAAATGAATGCCAGACCGGAATTCGAACCCTGGATCTCCTATATATTTTTCCTTTGTTTATATTTTATTATTTTCACAACCATTTTTTTTTTTTCTGAACAAGGACTCGAAGCTGGGATCTCGTGCGTACTTTTTTTTAATGCAAAAGCAAATAAAAATCTCTGGTGTTCTAAAATAAATGACGGTCTTCTTTATAAAACAAAAAAAATATTTCTTGAAAACGTTAATGATAACACTTTTTCAACACCAGTTTTTTTTCAGATCATATACCAAACCAATTTATTTTTTTATATTTTTTGAGATCACATTGGAAGTCCTCCAGGTGAAAAATATGATGTGTAATTACCATCAATAACAAACAAAACATGAAGGGAACTAAATAAATTAAAGAAAACGCCGTCCTGGGAGAAAAAACAAAATGGCATCATCGTCCCGCCAACTTGGGGTAGACGCATCTGAATCCCAAGGCAGTCAGGCATGTTCCAGGCACGTCTTCAAGAAGAATATTGGATTTTGCCGGTACGCTGGACCGAGTCCTGGTATTATACAATCACACTCAAATCATCCTCTCACACCTGGGACACCCCAGCTGCAGGTGGATCGAAGACGGCTCTACCCAAAAAGTTGGCATAGTACTGATGGTATAGCGGATGGTGCACGAGAAAAGTAAAGCGATCTTGCAGAAACGTCCAGAAATTAAGAACACTTTTATAACGTTCGTGGAACAAATAAGAGATCGGGAGGTCTTTTAGGCAGATCACAGCATTGATTTTCGTACGTGGGAAATATGTCTCATCTGGGAACAGAAGGCGTGTTCGTCCGCATCAAGCGTGTGAGAAGTATGACACAGCGGTGAATCTGTCACTTTCATGGCATGTAGACGAAGTTATGTCATGTATTTTCCGTTAACGACCAGATACCAAGTCGCACGAGGGCTTGTGTCTAGGAGGACGTGGTGCACAGAACGCCAAACCACGGGCCATGCGATTGTAGGATTTCGGTTCAAATGACTCTGAGCACTATGGGACTCAACTGCTGAGGTCATTAGTCCCCTAGAACTTAGAACTAGTTAAACCTAACTAACCTAAGGACATCACAAACATCCATGCCCGAGGCAGGATTCGAACCTGCGACCGTAGCGGTCTTGCGGTTCCAGACTGCAGCGCCTTATAACCGCACGGCCACTGCGGCCAGCGTAGGATTTCGGCTTTCCACAACATTCCGAGAATGATTTCTCATCATTAGGCGGTAAACATCACGTGCCGTAATGTTCCTGGTACTAGGTAAGTTGGAATGGACATAACCGTATTCGATGAAACAGGTCCTGACATGTGCGAGAGAGGAAGATGGGGTATTGCAACGGGTGCCACTGGAGAGCGAGGGGCTAGTTCGTCAATCAGTCTTCCCGATAATCCGGTTCGGAGGCGGGTCCACGATTTAACCATCGTACTTACAGAAAGGGCAGCTGCTCTCGCTTTGACGTTGACAAGGTCGAGGCCGCCATCTCGAGGAGGAAGTGTCAGCGTGTCGCAGCGGACTTTGAAGATAAAGTAGCCGAACGCCGCCGGAAGTCTATGTGCCACTGTCTCTGGCATCGGTCAAATCTGTGCTAAATGGGGTAGTCGCGAGACTAGATGAGTGTTAACAAAATCCACCCGTTGTAACACGTCTAATGCCCTCAGAAGGTTGCCACAATTGTTCGTGCGGATAGCTTAAATCAGGCTTTTATAGTTAAATGAGATCGTGCGCTGTATGTCACGAGTGAAGGTGACCCCCAAACATTTGAGCTTGTCCACTAATGGCAATGGAGCCACACTCTCTGCTGGAAGACCTCTACCGACGAACATAGAGCTAGATTTCGTCAGGTTCACACGGCTGCCCGCAGCAGTCTGGTACAGGTTGATCCATGCCAGTGCCTCTCGCACTTCATCCTCCGATAGAACCAAGAAAACTACGTCATCTGCATAGGCATGGCAGATGAAAGTATACCCCCTCATTGTTATCCCTGTCAGCCGGCTCCTCAAACCGTGTAACAGTGGCTCAAGGACGGTGGCGAATAGGAGCATAGACAGCGGACATCCTTGACGGACCGACCGCATGACATTAATAGGGCCCGCCACACGGCCATTGATCAGCACTCGCGACTTGATACCTCGGAGGAGCCGCAAGACGATGTGTATAAACCTGTGGGGGAAGGCCATCTGTCGGAGTACGTTTTCTAGAAAGTCATAACTCACTCTATCAAAGGCGTGGTCGAAGACCACTGTCACTAAGGCACCGCGACTGCACCAGGTCGTGGCCAGATCTATGACGCCACGGTAATCGCTGAGTGCCGTCTGAATGTTACTGTCACCACCAAAGCACGTTTGATCCAGAGAAATGACTTGAGGGATGACGCGCCGAAGGCAATCGGCAAGAATCCGAGTAAAAATCTTGAAGTCACAATTTAACATACTCAACGGCCGATAATGTCCTACTCCGTGACCTCCCGATGGCTTGCTGACCTGGATAAGCAAGCCTTCTACGAATTCGGGTGGGAGCGGAAGGTCAGGGTTCATCAGTTCTTCATACATCGCAGTCCAGCTTGAGCTCATGTGCGGTAAAACTCCAGCGGAAACCCGTCGGGACTTGCGGCTTTGTTCGCCGCACCCTTATAAAGTGCATCAGCGACGTCAGCAGCCCGTAATTGTCGCCGTTAGAATCTCCGCAGCAGCCCCGTCAAGGATACCTGTCAAGGAATGGAGGACATCAGTCGTCAGTCGTTACCGCCAATTTTTGGTCCTCAGGTGCTTAGAACTGTTTGTAGTGATCCACAACGGCGATTACGATGTCATTCTGGGGCGACGACCATGTGGCATGTCGACGGGGTTGACCAGCTTTCTCCGATACCGCTGCTTCTTTCGGATAATATGATGCATGGACGGGGGTTCTCCTAGCACACAGTCGTGACGTCTTGGACGTACTATTGTGCCTTCAAGGCGGTGAAGCACAAGAGAAATTTTCGCCTTAATCCTTTGAATTTCAACCTGTCGTTAAACAGAGTTTATGGTTCGAGAGGGTATGGTTCGAGAGTTTCCGGAGAACTGTTAAATAGTATCCATGGTATGTCGTTGCCACAGCATTTTGTCGCGACCGTAATTCAACATCGAACTACGTAAAGCAGGCTTGGTGCAGTCGAACCACCACCGGAGTGTTGAAGGATACGCTGGAAAGCGTCTCACACAGTTGTTGCACGTCGTCTCTACGACCAACCTGCATTCCGGATCCTTGAGATGGGCGACATTCAGCTTCCACAAGTCTCGACCGCGCCATACCTTCTCTCTCTAGAGAGAAACAGTGCAAATGTGGGTAATATGGTCGGAGAAGGCGGTAGGCCGTAACTGAGCGTCAAGCGTGGCAGTTACGATTCCTTGGGAAAAGTAGACACGGTCAAGACGACTTGCTGAGTGGTTGGTGACGTACGTATACCCAGGTCGATCACCATGCACACGGTCACAAGTATCGGTGAGGTTCAGTTGATGCACGAGCAGCTTGAGTTCCTGGCACGTGGTGAAATGGGGATGTTGGTCCTTCTTGGATAACCACAACTGAAATCGCCGCTAAGAATAATGTGGTCGTAGTGGCCTACAAACAAAGGAACGACTTCTGAATAGTATCGCGACCGTTCCCGTCGCTTGGAGGTGCCCGAGGGAGCGTAAACATTTATGATTCGGACACCGTGGAAAGTCACAGCAAGAACCCTAGCCGATGGTAGGTAAATCACGTCGTCTACCTCAGTACCTTCCTTTAAAAGAATAGGTGTCCCACTGCCAACGTCAGCACACGGCATGAGGTAGGAAACATAGCCATAGACATTAGGAAACGTCGCCAGACGAAGTTCCTGCAGAAGGGCAACATCAAGGTCCGACGCCCTCAACATTTCACGGAGCAATTGTAGTTTGACAGGGGTGCCAATGGCTTTGATATCGATGGAGCCAATCCTGTAAGGTTCTCCCGGAATTGGGACTACTTGGGTGCTCATGGAGGCACAAAGAGCAGCAGCGAACAGGAACGTTGTCCCAGCCGGCTGCATATCTCCGTCCAGGAACCCTGTCTATTAGCAGTCGTGGGTTGGAGCAGCAGCATTCGCTGCGGTCACAACGGTGGGTGTCTCGTCGTCTACATCGTCAGACCACGCAAAGGTGCGTGGATGGTGTGCGTCCAGTGGAGTACCTTTGGGGTCCGAAGACGGCGTCACGTCGGCGGTGGAAGAGTGGTGCTGGCTTAGCTGCTGTTCAACGTCCTTAGGTACAGCACCTGGTGCATGTGAAGATAGTTGTACCTCCGACGGGGGGCAGTCTGGTGCTTCCACCACGGAATCGTCCATCGGGGAATCATCTTGATAGCTGTGATCCTCATCGTCTTGAGATCGCGTCCTTCAGGTGTCAGACGGGGCGATCCGCCGTTTCCGGCGCCTCTTCGGTGGCCGTTGCTTGCGCACGTGATCTTCGGTGTCCGAAGACGCCTGGGGACCCGGATGTTTGGGCACAGAGGTATCGGTAGGCACAACCATGGAGTCAAGGGCCATTCCCTGCTCTAGAGATTGCTCACCACTGCACAGGACGGGAGGAGGAGGCAAGGGCGTCGATCCGTCCGCAACAGCCTGAGGCATTACCGCAGACGAAGATGTGTCAGTAGTGGGAGCCACTGGTGATCGCGGTCGGGGCTCGTTATGAAGAACTTCGACAAACGTCAGCGTTAGCGTCGTCGGAGCGGTCGTTACCTGCAGGTCCCCAGGCGGTAACTGTGTGATTCTGCGTTGCAGACATCTGGAACGGAGTCGCCCTTCTTTGTCGTATCCCGAGCATGTCTTCGGCTGGCCATCATAAATTGTAATTGCACGGCAGCCACCAATATTTAAGTAGTACGGCACATGTTTGGTTGGCTCTATGCGGAGCTGTCGTTCTCCATTGAGAATCGGGTATGTAGTGAACTGAACCCACATTTCAGCTGTATGACAAATCACCTTTCCATATTGGCGGAATGCAGATACCACTGCACCTCGAAAGGGAGTTCAGATACACGGATTGTCCGCAGTCCAAATCCCGCATGTTCCACAGTTACGTCACCTTTGTGACGGAACTTAAGACCACTTCGAGTTGCACTTAGAATGTCTTCGTTAACCGGTTTCGCGTATACCACAGTGCTCACTATGGACAGGTGGATGCCAGAAAGATCGCTGCAATTAATCTTGACTTCATCTCTGATAAACTGTTCGATTTCAAGTGCTTTTGATCGGGCGTATTCAGGCGAAAAGCCAATCCTTGGCGTCGATTTTCTGTGGGCATAAGCCATTCTCATTCGAAGGAAATACAGTGCGCTAAGACGGCAGAGTCATGTAAACAACGCCGCGAGCGAGCTGCGCGGCGAGGACGTAAACAAGACGTCCGTGCCGCTAGCGTGCCGAAAGGCGACTGCCAATCTTCTCTGTATCGTTCCAGTTTTAGTATATGTACCGCCGAAGGGAATACGTATTAGGCAATTGCGTTAACCACTCCACCACGAAGACACAGTGTTTATCGCAACTGCGCGGACTATTCGGTACGCCTCTCAGCCGACCCACATTCCCACCTTGTGGACACACAGTTACGTCCGATCTCTTGTGGGAATCTCCAAGTAGCGATCATGGAGGACGTGGACACGGACTGCGGATAGGTGGCGCTAAGTGGGAAAGTCAGTCAGCATAGAGGTGTGCCGAGATAGTCGATGCCATTGAGATAAACACTGTGTCCAGGTGGCGCAGTGGTTAACGCAACCGCCTATTAAGCAGGAGATCCTGGGTTCAAATCCGAGTCTGCCTCACATTTTGACTCGTCCTGCACAAAGTCCTGGTGCAGCCGACTGAAATCCGGTATCGAAGGACAGAGCGGATGAGGTTGTGGAAAGGGGCCAAGATCAATTACTGTTAGTTACACAAGAACACACAACTTTATTCCTCGAAAATCAATGCACAGTTTTCTCTTTAAAACAACAAGGATCAATTCACGGTTCAGCGCCCAAGTAACTTCGCAATAATGAAGTTTAAATAACTCCTTTTAAAACACAGGGATTTAGAGAAATATCTGAAGGTCTTATTTGAGTAAAATTAAAATATCTTCTCGGCTAAAGGCCAAAATAATATTTCAGATCAGCAAAGGAAATTCTTTAAAAGGCAAGCATTTACCAATTTCGGCTAGAAGCCATACTAAGGAAAATTTAAATTAATTCCTCGGCTGAAAGCCCAATAATATTTCAACATAATAAAGGGGAACCTTTAAAGACAAGCATTTACACAGTACAACAGAAAACCATCTTAATAAAACTTGAAATATCTTGACGGCTGAAGGCCCCAATCAATTATTCAAAATAATTAAAGACAAACCTTAAGATAAGCATTTACACAGTACGGCTGAAGGCCATTTTAAGAATTCAAGATAATTAAAGACAAACCTCACAAACAGGAATTTACACATTACATCATAAAACCACAGATTCTAAAACAAACGCGGCTGAAGGCCTAAACACAGACCAACAAGAATTTTAAATAAAACGCGGCTGAAGGCCTAATCTTAAAATATTTCACATAATATTCGGCTGAACACCATACACTGAACATAGGAAAAAGTTAAAACACAGCTGAAGGCCTGGCACAGTACTTGCGACAAAAGAAAATCACAATTACAAACAGCAGAACAGTGGTGCTCAAAAGTGTTCCAAGGGTCGGCCTGGGGAGGAAACTCTAACAACAGTTTAGGTGAGACAGGCATGCAAGCGTAATACTAAATAATCGGGTGGCAGCACGACCTAGGGACGGCTGAAGAACCAACCAACAACCTAATCAATTCCCTACTCTGTCGCAACCGACCGGCTGGCTACTCCAGTATGCAGACAGCATTCATCTGCTCAGCGGAAATCACAGAAGCTACCCACAGTTCCACGTAAACACTTGCACCAAGAATTCTGACAATCCTAAAACCAATCACCGTGGAAAAACAAGGAGAAATGACAAGTCACACACACACACACACAGAGTTTCCATAAGCGGTCGGCGACCAAATACACGTCGTCCGATGAGACGACCGACCGAACGACCAACCAAGGTCGTCCCTCACCTAAAGCCGTTGGCACACGGACCGTGCTGTCGAACGTTAACGTTGAGCGTGCCGAGTTCAACGTGCTGCTGAACGCTCAGGAATGATGCGACTTGTGCATACGGTACGCGGGCCCCAGCGTGGTATACGCGATCGCAACGCACTCCAGCGGCAGTTTGAGTAAGGTTTCTAGTAAATCACACTGTTTACTCAACGGGTGCGCGTAAAAATCCCACGTTAGGTCCATCGTCCACATAAAGGAAACGATCATGTCAAATCAGTAAGGACACAGGCTTATAAAAGTTCCATCACAAACAGTGCGGTACAAATTTGGAATACTTGTCCGCGTAAGATAAACGTTATTCCATCATTCCCACATTTTAGTAAAACCCCAAGGTCAGTCTTACTTGATCACCGTTCCTACCGAGTAGCAGAATCTTTGAAACATATGAATCACGAAGCGTAAAAGAAAAAGGAGCAAAATATCTTTATACAAGTAGCGTTAGCTGTCCTGTAGATTAAGCCAATCGAACAAAGTCACCCCTCAAAAAAAGGTGAACTTATATTTACATAACATCAAATATTATACCATATACTTATATTAAACTAATAATAAAGTATCAGAACCTAATAAAAACGCGAATGTTAGGAAAAAAAAATTGGAACTGTTAAGACGCGAACCACCGCCATAACAAAGACTCATTTCTTTCTTTTTTTTTTTAATCTCATTTTGTTCGCATTCGTTAATTGCATCTGCTCGGGGCGGACGTCGTGACATCCGTTTTAGGTTCGTTGTTGGTCTATTAACTCACTCGTTTTATTACAGAGGGCAACTAACTCTCTGACCGAACACGATGAGCTACTGTGCCGGCTTACTGGACGGAGACGATACTCATTATGCTAAGCCAACAACAGGCTCAATTATTTCAATCATATTGTGTTACCCCTTGCTAAAAACGTTAATCTTAGGTAATTATCTTAACTGAAATTTAATTATAGCATTGTACCAAGAACAATGCGTTTTGGGTTGATCCTCAGTGTGTCGCTGCCTTCAAATAGCCTAGTCTCATAATACGCTCGTTACAATAATTCTTTTGCCACGAATATGATGTTTCTCATTATTGTATTGGACCGAATCACACAGTTAACAACGGGTTTTCCAGTGATTCTAAATTTGCTGGTGCTCAGAAACGGCAAATATACGTATAGGCTTGAAATGAATGCCAGTATGGCGCCTCACAACTCTATAGTGAAGGGAGACGGCGTGCGTGTGACGTAGGTGGCGTTGTGCCATCTCATTGGTCAACGCTCAGACGCACGCTCAGAATATCTGACAAGCCAGATACCGCTCTGCTCGTTCGGAAAGACTCTCGAACGTGCTATTCCACGCTATGACGTCAGAATCTCGGCACGCTCAACGCTCAACGTTCGCATGCACGGTCCGTGTGCCGACGGCTTAAGTTATGAGTGTCGGCAACGGTCGGGCTAGTCTTGGCTGTCCGGAGCTCACTGCAGCTCCAACGCGACTCAACTCTATGTCCGTTCGGAACTCGGAGACACGGCGACCCGGGAACACTGGCTCGGACCCACCCATGCAGAGGTAACTTTTGCCCATCGGTGACGACATCTCTGCACTAGGAAGGAACCGACCCACGTCCGGCAATATGACCAACTCCCGAGGTCCAGAAACGGTCAAAAGACCAAATACACGTCGCCCTATGACACGATCAATGAACGGTCGTTCCCGCTCCAATCTCCTTCCATCGGACAGTTCACGTGTGTGGCCAACAGTCAGCAAATACTGGCTGTCCGTGCCTCACTGGCGCTCCGTCCCCGACTGAACTCCCGACAGACGACGACCCGGAAATACAAGCGGTCGCCCCAGAGATAGTACGACACTACACTTATCGATAAGTGCTGTTGCTGCCACTCACGGGAAAGCAAACCAGCAACCTAGTGACGCCAGTAAATCGAATTAAAAGAAAAACCAGGCGGCAGAACCACAAAAATAAGATGACGAGCAATAAACGGCATGACCACGAGCCGCGCCCATTCTCTTACCTTTCTTCGCCCTCCTCTGGTAGTTTACGTAAGCTTAGAGTTCTCACAAAGAGCAATGAAAAAATGCAAATACTACTTGGGTTCATAGCAGGGACAAGGAACCGTTCCATTACAAATGCTGACGGAAAATATTGGTAATCCGGCGGTAAAGAGGTGATCTCGCATAGCACTGTTGGCTATGGGATACTAAGGGACTTATTAGTAATATAAAGTAGGATTCTTGGCTACTCATATACTAGAACCTTTTATTTTCGAACAGCGAAAATTGTCTCTAAACGGCAGCTGTGTAGTGTAGGTGAATGCAACTATGTTTCTAGATTCTCATTAGTTTGCGTAATAATGATCTTACTTACAAATTTCGTAAAAGTTACCATTGTTACTACTACTAGCACTGTCACCATTATTACCACATCTCCCTACGTTTACTTCCATCTTTATTATTGTTGCTATTTTTATGACAATCATAAGAAAACTTTGTCTTCTCACCATTTTAAACATACCAGTAGTCCACTTGAAAACAGCTTTTGCGTCTTAGAGTTTTCAAAGTCTGTGGCATTCCAGTCACAAGCGCACATTGTCCGCTTTTTGGCCTCTACAGAGGACGATGTGTTAGTCTGCCTCTGACGCACATTTCTTTGTGGACGGCAGTCTTTGCCTGGGCATCCGCGTCTCCCTGCCCTCTCGGATTCCTTGGGCGTGGAGGCTTGTACTACAACTGCGCTTCAGTTCCAGTAGTACCAGAGGCAGCAGACACATTCACATGACGCGCTTCCAAGCTTATCTCTACCCACCTCAGCAGTGCAGTCTAGGATCTGCCAGGCTGACTAGTACAGAACCTTCTTACTTTCTGGTATTCAGTGTTGATTCAGTTACCATTAACCATTACTAGTCCGCAGGAGGGGGCCAGACAGTGTGCCCTGGTGTGCCTTCTTTTTCCTCAGTCACATTCTTTTGTTTCTGTTCTTCATATTAGGTGCAAGTACGTAGCCTACGGTCAGTGATTCGTTCGAAGGTGGGTCAGTCATCTTTGGGGGTTAGGTATCACAAAAGGAGCCTTCGCTGACCGCTATGCAGTCGACCAATGGGCTGTTCAATGAAGCTGCACATCTTCCCTCCATGTGAGAATAAAACGTAGTAGTTTGCACGGGAGCATAAAAGCGCCTCTTCTACTTACTCATTTCAATCAACTAACCTATAGTTATCCGTTTTCAAACACTTATTTCCGTAAATATTGTTTCATTTGTTTAACTACGTAACAGTTGAGCAAATGGCAAAACAAGTAGTTTCTATCAAAAACGAATTTGTGTTTATGATCCAGAAACCAAGCCACAATCGAACCAGTCGAGAACCGTTTCGTCATCAACACTGAAGAAAACAAAAAAAAAGCTCTCCGTCTTCAGGCCACGAGGGTCCTAGCGTGACCATCCGACCGCCGTGTCATCCTCAGTGGAGGATGCGGATAGGAGAGGCGTGGCGTCAGCACACGGCTCTCCCGGTCGTTATGATGGTATTCTTGACCGAAGCCGCTACTATTCGGTCGAGTAGCTCCTCAATTGGCATCACGAGGCTGAGTGCACCCCGAAAAATGGCAACAGCGCGTGGCGGCCTGGATGGCCACCCATCCAAATCCTGACCACGCACAACAGCGCTTAACTTCGGTGATCTCACGGGAACCCGTGTGTCCACTGCGGCAAGGTCGTGAAGAAATCAAAACAGATTAAAAATAACGTGAGAAAAATAATGATTTCTTGCCTCGACGTTAGGAAAATAGTCCACCACGAATAGGTCCCTGTGTATCTCACATTAAAAATATTATGCCCCGTACTGTAGAAAAAAATAGAACAATTTGCAATGTGGTGATCATCCATCGCGATAACGCCCCCAGTCAAACAGAGTTGAGGGTCGGGCAGTATTTGACAAAAAACAAAACGACAATAATTTCGCACGCACCCTACACACTGGATGTGCCTACATTGTGATATTCCCTAGAATTAATACGCTGAAATGCTTGTTATTTTCTCTCTGTCCCCCTCCAGAACAAATTATGGTAATGAGGTAATTTCCGCTTTCAAGATTTGAAGCTGGAAGCTACTTATCGACAGCAACCGTGCTGGAATGCACTGGAGAACCCGGTTGCAGACGTTAATTACGAGGTAGAGATTTGCCAATACTGTTGTTATTCTTTGTATCGCTTTAGGTATTCTATCATTGCGTTCATTCTTTCCCGAACGTTGCATCGTAATGTGGTAAGGTTTGCTACCAGCACTACACAGATTATCTTAGACCTTTGGAGTGAATTTTATACGGATTGTGGTGGATTCTAATCTCAGTGATTTGAGATTAGGAGCCAATGGTCGGAAATAAGTGTACAATTTTTTTTAACTACATAGACAACCTGTATATTATACCAGCAACTTAATCACACAGCAGTAGTTCAAAGTGACGACTGCCAGCTCCATAGCTTCCACTGACAGAGCTGAACTTTGAATTCAATATCATATGGTACCAAGGCATGTAATCTGTCTTTAAGTTAGGAGTGTAACTGCTGTGCCTCTAGTATTCTCCACACTCTGTTGTTGTAAATGTGCACGGACGAGGAGATGGTATCTTATTGATGAATCTGACCTCATGCTGTCGAACACCGTCTCCTCAACTTACACCTTGCAAAAATTGCCTATCAAGATCTTTATACCGGCATCTGTGGTGTGAACTTCAAATTTCAATATAAAATGTCTGAGGTAGCTCTAAAAACATAGAATTCCATATGTCACCACAGCAATTTGAAACGCTTGATACCCAACCTTCGGCTGCAGTCACGAACTGTAACTAGTGGTAATATCGGCTGCAAACTACACTACTGGCCATTAAAATTGCTACACCATGAAGATGTGCTACAGACGCGAAATTTAACCGACAGGAAGAAGATGCTGTGATATGCAAATGATTAGCTTTTCAGAGCATTTACACAAGGTTGGCGCTGGTGGCGACACCTACAACGTGCTGACATGAGGAAAGTTTCCAACCGATTTCTCATAGACAAACAGCAGTTGACCGTCGTTTCCTGGTGAAACGTTGTTGTGATGCCTCGTGTAAAGAGGAGAAACGCGCACCATCACGTTTCCGACTTTGATAAAGGTAGGATTGTAGCCTATCGCGATTGCGGTTTATCGTATCGCGACATTGCTGCTCGCGTTGTTCGAGATCCAATGACTGTTAGCAGAATATGGAATCGATGGTTTCAGGAGGGTAATACGGAACGCCGTGCTGGATCCCAATGGCCTCGTATCACTAGCAGTCGAGATGACAGGCATCTTATCCGCATGGCTGTAACAGATCGTGCAACCACTCGATCTCCGAGTCAACAGATGGGGACGTTTGCAAGACAACAACAATCTGCACGAACAGTTCGACGACGTTTGCAGTAGCATGGACTGTCAGCTCGGAGACCATGGCTGCGGTTACCCTTGACGCTGCATCACAGACAGGAGCGCCTGCGGTGGTGTACTCAACGACGAACCTGGGTGCACGAATGGCAAAACATTATTTTTTTGGTTGAATCCAGGTTCTGTTTACAGCATCATGATGGGCGCATCCGTGTATTCGTCATCGCCATACTGGCGTATCACCCAGCGTGATGGTATACGGTGCCGTTGGTTATACGTCTCGGTCACCTCTTGTTCGCATTGACAGTACTTTCCACAGAGGACGTTACATTTCAGATGTGTTACGACCCGTGGCTCTAGCCTTCATTCGATCCCTGCGTAACCCTACATTTCAGCAGAATAATCCACGGCCGCATGTTGCAGGTCCTGTACGGGTCTTTCTGGATACTAAAAATTTTCGACTGCTGGCCTGGCCAGCACGTTCTCCAGATCTCTCACCAATTGATAACGTCTGGTCAATGGTGGCCGAGCAACTGGCTCGTCACAATACGCCAGTCACTACTCTTAATGAACTGTGGTATCGTGTTGAAGCTGCATGGGCAGCTGTACCTGTACACGCCATCCAAGCTCTATTTGACTCAATGCCCAGGCGTATCAAGGCCGATATTACGGCCAGAGGTGGTTGTTCTGGGTACTGATTTCTCGGGATCTATGCACCCAAACTGCGTGAAAATGTAATCACATGTCAGTTCTAGTATAATATATTTGTCCAATGAATACCCGTTTATCATCTGCATTTCTTCGTGGTGTAGGAATTTTAATGGCCAGTAGTGTAATTGCGGTCGATTTTGTGCTGTTTTTTGAAGATGACGCCACCAACGTCGATGTGGTAATTTCTTATTTCTAATTAAATGTAAGTAGCATAGAAACAGTATGTAATGCAACGAAATGATAACATTTTGCAAGAAAACTGCAATCTCGGGCTGTACGTTGAACGACAGATAAAGCCGTCCTGGAGCCTGCCTCGGAGGGGTCGCACAGCAGGCACATCCCAGCAATGACGCGGTGTTTTCTTTCTTCGAAAGAGCCGTTGCAGAAGGGGCGTCAACCCCTTAACCCCCCCCCCCCCCCCAAATCTGTGTGAGGAGGCTCATCACATTTTTAAGAAACGGAGGAACTGTGTCAAGAGACTATGGCGTGAAACAGCGAATTCTGATGTACAAATTATTTGCATAACGAGTGATCTGAAGCAATAAGAAATTTCAAAAATAAAAGGAGTGTTATTAAAGGGAAATGTGTATTTTATGAATGTCACACAATAAATCAGTATTTGCAGCTCAGGGAAGTAGCTTGACTTCTTTTGGTGGAGAAGCTGGCGACTGCCTATTGCTCAATTCAAAGTCGTGCAATTAAGCTGCAAAACCCCACGTGTGTGTATGTAAATTTAACTCAGTCCTAGTTAATCATGAATCAGGCAACTCTGGAGACTCAGTGGTGAATTTAATGCACGCAACAGATCTACTAACGCTAAAATTTATTTAGGTCCAAGCAGTGAAAGGAAGGTGGGAAATTGAAGCAATATGTATCACTGAAAAATCTGAATCTGATAATAAACACAAGATTTAAGTGCACTCTGTGGTTTATTACAAATGCCATTTGGAAAACTGGAGCATCAAAAATAATAATGCGCATATTAATGTTAGCGTGATGTACTTTCCGATGAGAATTACAAATTTGTAACTGTGAGTTGACGAAGCTACTCAGTGATATGGAGACGCTTAATAGTCTCTTATCTGGCTGAGTGAAATGTATTTTAACCTGACCGTATGACGATCACAGTGACTGTTTGTCAGCAACAAGAACATCAGAATCACATAGATCTGAGGATGAAATGATGAGTATGAGTCAGCCAATTTGAACTACCAACTCTGGCATGTCTTAGTATGCCAGATCTGTAAACGACACTTACCACAATCTTCAACGTAATAAGTTCAGATTGCAGACGCTGCACTCATCTGGTAAGAAGCGCAGCACTATGATCGTGCAGTTGGGGACTCGAACACTGGACCCAAGACGATTCTGCCAGTTGAAAGCACACCCGACAGAGCCCAGATCCGTTCACCTCTAAGCTCCACGACTTTTACACTCCGACTTTCACTCACTGTCCGCTACGACTAATATTTTCAAGACTCCAAAAACCAGCTTGATCCTTTCTTGCCATGAGCAAAATGTGTGCACTAATCCTCCCACAAGCTACTACAACCCATCAAAAAAAGGTGAAACCTCAATAAATCAGTTGTATGAATTTCCTCCCCTGTTCTCTAAAAAGACTTCCCACTATCTGTTACATCCTTTTGATGTCACTTCTATCACACCAATCAGAGCTCATTCAGCCATCAGCTAGCGTCGCATTATAGGTCCTGTGATATGTTAAGAAAACTGTCCACGACGCTAGCTGCCAACTTAACTGCAACTTCCGTCCCTTAAGTAGGTGAAAGCTGTTTTGTCAAGTTTTTGGGGAACTCGTGAGATGTTTAGCTGCTCAAGTATTTCTTTTCGCGTGCTTGTAGCACCTACTACCCACTATCCTGTGGAACGAAAGCCATCTGGCGACTATGCTATAAACTGAGCTACTCCTTCTGCTGAGCGTTTGTCAAAGCACCTTTCATCCTCGACACAGTGAAGCAGCTGTACCTGCTTGTCTCCTCGTCATAGTTTTGCGAAAGCTGGTGGGACCATGGCTCCCTGTGACTCGTTCCGCTGGGCCTCACAGCACGTCACCTGTCGGAAGACACCTCACTTCCGCAGCTCACTCATAGAGCAAACTGAAATACCTGGTACCATGTTAGATTATAGGAGGAAATCAGATCAGCTCACACAATCACTGTGATCTCATGACTCCAGTTAAACTAATTGCAATGTTAATATTAAGTAGGCAATCACTGAAAAACGTTAATGAATAGGTAGAGGTATAACTTAAGTGAAATGTGTCTATTTAGTTGTGTAATTTATGTTTTAACAATAAATAAGAATAATTCAACTACGTATTTTATCTATCTGGCAGTAACAGACCTTCATAATGGCAAACTATTTATAAATTATACTGTTTAATATTTAAACATACACTTGTAAAAATCGTAAGTTGATTTAAAGCGACTCTTTAAAATTTTAAGACACCAAAATTGTACGTCTTTAGTGATTACTACGAGTGAACAAAAATAAACCTGTGTTATCTAATGATTAGACACGACTGACGAGAGACAACAGTATACAAAATATTGACACTTAAAATGAACAAAGAGCCAATGTACAAACTAGTAACTGTAATGTGTAGCTCTAACATGCAACACCATCTATAGCTTCTGGCAAACAAAATTTGCTACACGAAAAAGCACAGCAAACAGAAACAGTTACTTCTAAGACTGACAGAAAAAAAATTCTAGAAAGTATATAAGCAAGTGTAGGCTTCCACAGTCAACATCATACTACAAACTATTCTCAGTATGTGACCATGTCATCACATTATATTCACCAAAATTTTTAACCATTTGTAACAATTGTGAAAATATTGGTCAATATAACATGACAAGATGAACATAAACACAAAAAAGGTTTTATTAAATTTCTTGAAATTATACTGTTTTATGCTGATGTCACTACCCACATGTCAGCGGAAACAACTTGTAATTCAACTTAACCAAAAAACCTTTTCAATACTCTTAATCGCTGTTTGAAAGATGGAGGCACATAAAAAGCTTAACTATTAAGAGGCATAAGGTGCACATTCAAAATATTATAACTATTCTATATTCATTTACAGCTTGTTCTAATAATACTTCATTCATACACACAAAACAGACCATTACACTCCAGAAAGGAACATATGACAAAAAGAGTATTTAAAATATTTTGAAACAATGAAAGTAGTACAAAAATTCTAGAATCGACATAAACTAAAGAGTAATACTATTTCAACAAACATGAAAAAGGTAGGTGAAGCACTGAACTTTACTTTTAAGATTGTTCTATCAAAACTATATGAAATACATCGACTATCACAAAAATATTACATCCTAAGAATGACTATGTAAGCTTTAATGACATGTCTTATACCTTTTTAATAAAGGAAACTGTTAATGGAACAATATGAATTACCTAGACACTGCCATTTCAGATACAAATTTGTTTCCAATTCCAAAATGTTATCAATTAATAGTTAACTACCACATGCCAAACACCGAAGTTAATTTCCATAGCCAGTCACGTAACTGAGAGGCAGGCAACACCTGTTTGTTATTTCTTTCAATGTCAACAAAATGTTTAAATTTGTTTGTGATAAACCTTACAAAAGTGTTAACTAGAGGATTTCAAAGGACTGCCATCCAATTTAAATTAATACACAACCTCGCCACAACTATTATAAACACATGCCAGCAAAAGAGTAAAAGGACTGAGATTAGCTTATGAAAGTTATTAACACTGGTAAAATAAGATAAATTGCACGCCAACAAATAATGGAAGATAAACTGTCTACTTTACTGGTGTGAAAGGGAGTTGTAGTGGAGAAGGGATAATTGCATTATTAAAGGTGTATAAATGCAGAGCGACGAGCCTTCCAGGCTATGACGCTGATGCCAGCCCACTAAAGCTGCTGGGTAGGACACCGCTCCTGCCTGCCCTAGGAACACCCAGGCTCAGTTCTAGGAAATTTTTCCGTGCAAGCGACTTATCATTTGGTGCCTCCCCCCTCCATCACTTTTCCTTTCCTCATATACATTCACCTGCGTTATCATTACTAATTGTGTAATGCACTGTGTACAGATCTTGCACTTGAGCACCCCTCTCATCTTTGGGCACCAAGCGGCCAGTACTACTTGCGATTCATCCTGTTTAGGAATCTTATAGTTGTGGCGCCTCTGGCGCCCTCTCAGCTTGGTGCCCCTGAGAGGTGGCACACCACACTCTCACTTTAGCAACATTGTCAGTCAGATTAACATTCATATTTTAGGTCTTGATCTTGGTATTCCCCAATGCTACATTTGCTATGTGTGGTTTATGACTTTTCCAACAAGGGGAAATTGTGGGCAGAATGGAATTGTAACTGCATATGTAACCTGTAGAGAACTTGTACCTGAGGGACTGTAGTGGAGGCGATGGATAACAGGGAGAGAGATGAATTGGCGGCCATAAATGCTAAGTGATTCTCGGAAGGAGCGCTCAGTGGGTCATACCTGAAGAGGGACTTCTCGCTGAAGCGCTCTACTCCTTCTGCATACAGCAGACAGAATGGCACTGTTTCACAAAACATTTTACCAGGGCCAGGCAGCAGTCCATTGCAAAGTTGACCGCATGGCAGAAAGTGGATGGAGGAAACCATTTAAGAGAGATTGCTGTAAACTGATCTTTTGTGCAAATGGTTGGAAGATCATAAATCTGTGTGCAGTCTCGCGTTAGAAGCTGGAATGATATGGACAGAGCAGATGGTGTATGTGTTTAGTGGAGGCAAGACTTTTAACCTCCTGCCGCCAGGAAGTCGCAAGGTTCTTTTAGCTAGTGGCAAGAAACGTATATCTTGAAACTTCCTGGCAGATTAAAACTGTATGCCGGGCCGAGATTCGAACTCGGGACCTTTGCCTTTCGCGAGCAAGTGCTCTGTAAAATTTGGAAAGTAGGAGACGAGGTACTGGCAGAAGTAAAGCTCTGAGGACGGGGCGTGAGTCACGCTTGTGTTTCTCAGTTGGTAGAGCACTTGCCCGCGAAAGGCAGAGGTCCCGAGTTCGAGTCTCGGCCCGGCACACAGTTTTAATTTGCCAGAAAGTTTCATATCGGCGCACACTCCGCTGCAGAGTGACAATCTCATTCTGGAAACGTATATCTCACAGGTATAATGGCCTGCGAGGCTTAACAGCCTCCTTTCAGATATTGGAAATAGTCGGTTCGGAAACTTTAGATATCTCCATAAATGAGGGAGTGTGGTTCTGTCTAGATATATGTTTTTTGCCAAAACATGGTCATACTTACTGTGAAAATGATGTCTCCGTGGTCAAACATCTTCTTTTCTCAGACAAGAGAGATTTTGAGTTGCTGACTGTTTCCTCTCAGGATATGCAACGTGGAGGCGTCCTCCCCCAGCATGGGAAGTCAGTGCAAGGTCTGGATTGGCTGCCAGGCCAACAGGACAGTCAAGGGGCGAGATTCTATGAGTAGAGCATAGTTCGATTGGCTTGTATAACGTGGGGGCAATTTAGTTTTTGCTGATTTGGCTCCTATACCATGGCTTGGTGGACTGTGGTTGTAATACATCTTCGTATTCTGGTCCTCCCCTCGTGGAGAACTTCAGGTCTTTACCTAGTTGGTGAGACTAGTCGTCTGTATCTTGTTTGTGACTGAGAGCCGGTGGCAGTCTCCACCTGCACCGACAGTGGCACTGAACGTCATCTCGGACATATCGTGTGTCACGAGGGAGAACTTATACGTCCTGAGTCGACCGTCTGATGTTTGACAATTGCAGCATGCACTGTCATGTCTGTGAGTCGAATTGGTTTGGCCAGACCAGCGATGGGTTGCACCTCACACTGAAATCTGCCGGGATGTCAGGGCTCTGAAAGGGAAGTTTCCCATGTTTTGATAATCAGAGCGCCAGGCCACGTAGTTTGCAAATTTTCGTGGTCACGTCAGAACGTTACAGCTGCCGGAGCGCACCGCTCCTCGCCCATAGAGTGCCGTTTTCTGTTGCCTCCTGAATCAAGGTGACAGGGTAAAATACTGCTGCTTCGGCGTAGGATTGTTAAATGACGTTCACATTGTCTGTTTTCAGGCGAACCATAGTTTGCGGTATACTTGGTAGTAACTGATTCCATTTCGATAGTTTTGGGCCTCACAGTGGATTCATGTAAACAAAATCAGATTCCAATGTAAAAAGGATTAATTCAGGGAAGAATTTGTATAGCTTCCATCTCAATATATGCTTTGCCAATCAAACACCATTTCTTTTCTGATTTGTGTTTGGCATTTTTGTGTAAGATTTATCAGCTAGTTATAGTTACTAAAGGATTCATTCAACATGTCATTATTTTGTAAACTTAAAGACGCCATTGTTCTCATCCATACTCCCTCGCTATCAACTGTTTTTGTTTTACTGCGGTGGTACATGGGTACACTAACAATTTTATGAAATTAGTTAATTTGATTATTACTTTAAGGCCGGCCAATGTGGCTGAACGGTTCTAGGCGCTTCAGTCCGGAACCGCGCTGCTGCTACGGTCGCAGGTTCGAATCCTGCCTCGGGCATGGATGTGTGTGATGTCCTTAGGTTAGTTAGGTTTAAGTAGTTCTAAGTCTAGGGGACTGATGACCTCAGATGTTAAGTCCCATAGTGCTTGGAGCCATTTGAACCATTTATTAATTTAAGCTCTGAAAGTGGCCACAGGCAAAGGCAACAAAAGTGGCATGAATGAATTCAGTAATTCATACATAAAAATTAAGAGTGTAGCACATGATTTGAAGGTTATTGAGAAGATAATACTTTCCTTTATGTACAAATAATAAAATTTAGCATCACTCAGGCATGTATTTATGATTAAAGCAAGCGACGGATTGCAGTTGGGGTCCCTTGGCCAGGATCTCGATTCAAGGCACTTTCATGAGTTAGTTAGTGCGTTATGTTGCGGAACAGACACGTGTTTTTCTTTCTTTTTTCTCGAAGTGAGATTATGATGCACTCAAAACATTCAGATTCGGGTTTGGTGTTATGCCTTGTATCTCAACAGTTTTGAGCATTCTGTACTCACTTTATTTCAGTGTATGTATTGTCTGTGTATTGATTTTTTTGTTTGTTTCTCATTGTGTCTTGTCAGTAACTTCTGCATCACTTCTTGTCTGCTGCTCCGTCGTTACTAACAGCGAGTCCAAACTTTTGTGGAATAAATTTGATTATGGGTTTGTGGGTTTGTGTACGGCATTTTAGAGTAGGCTTTGTTTCGTGGGATTAGGCATAAATGTATACGGTATTTAAAAGAAGATCATAATGGAGTTGTGGAGGGTGATGCATTAGAGTAGGAAGCTTGCGGAAGTAGCATTGGATTTGAATGCTTACGAGAGACAAAGCAAGTGTGTGTAGTGAGACAGGCTGTGCACTAATGTCTTCCCAAATGGAACACGAATCAGCCATTGATGCAGAACGGCGTAAGGAGTTCATTTAAATCAGTCTGTTAACAGGACGCAAATGTCAAATGCAGAATACTCCGATGATGAGGATTCAGTTCACTCAGGAAATGAAGGATGCCGAGGCGGCAGGTCACGTAGGTTCTGTAAATACGAAAAGAGGTAGAGTCAGAGAAAGTAACAGTCCGATTTCGCTTCAGTTCAATGGTGTGCTTCTAGTCCTAGCTACTTTAGTGGAAATGCGCAATTAGAATCGATCATTCAGTTTATACAAGAGACAGAGGAGAGACGACAGGAAAGGGAATAAAGGAAGGATGAAGACCAAAGACAGGAGATCCTCATTAATGAAATTAGGGAAATTGAGAAGCGATAAGACGAGGAGGGAAAGAGACAGGACGAAGTCAAGAAAGAAATTGAGGAAATTCAAAGGAGGGCTAATAAGTGTGTAGAAAACACATATCAGATAAGGAATGAAGTTATGGGTGTGAAGGCAAAGGTTGAAGACATAAAGAAAACATCAGATGAGACGCGAGAAGTAGCGGTAGCATCCAAAAGTGAGGCTAGGACAACCAGGGTAGCAGCAATAGATGTGCGAAAAAAATTCCCAAATTGAGCGAGGTCAGACAGTTTTGGAAAAGGTCGAAGTGAGCGCAACCAAGGAGGCTATTTCTGCTCTTAAAAAACAGGGACAGAGAGTAGTTCAGTTGACACAGGAAGAAACGTTAGAAATCAAAGACGAGCAAACACACCTCACAGCCCAGCAGAAAGAGCTGGTGGATGAGATGAGACAAATGTGCGAACTGGTCGCTTGTGTGGATTCAGCCAGAAGCATCACCACGTCGCCGAGTCAAAGGAAAAATTTTGCAACTCAACCCGTAGCCACGTCCTCAGCACTGGCCGATTGTACGGCAGGAACGCCCTCTTGACGGGGTACGGCGTTCGGCGGAGGGCGCGTAATACACAAAGTATCGAGCCGTACCGCAATGTCGCGCGACTCAGACGTAAGGAAACATTGCTACATGACTCTGATTAACGAGGACACAACAGCGCACAGGGATCGGTCAGCCATGGAATCTCTGGGATACATGTACCAGAATTTCGAGAAAGTCCAAACACAAAAACCAAACCGAACTCCTCCCGAATAGGCCATGAAGGCCCAAAGCTACTGACCGGCCGCCGTGTCATCCTGAGCCCACAGGCGTCACTGGATGCGGATAGGGTGGGACATATGGTCAGCACACCGCTCTCCCGGCCGTATGTCAGTTTCCGAGACCGGAGCCGCTACTTCTCAGTCAAGTAGCTCCTCAGTTTACCTCAGAAGGGCTGAGTGCACCCCGCTTGCCAACAACGCTCGGCAGACCGGATGGACACCCATCCAAGTGCTAGCCCAGCTCGACAGCGCTTAACTTCGGTGATCTGACGGGAACTGGTGTTACCACTGCGGCAAGGCCGTTGACAGAGAAAGTCCAGAGGTGCGAAATTACGAATATTTTTAATTAAAACATTTTCTCTCAGTTCAAAATTTTTATATTTACAATGAGAACCACAGTTAATCACACCCCCAGCCATGGATTGCTCAGCATGATAGGGTACTACCCGACTCATGGCTACTAGTATACCAACTAGAATTTGTCTGTGGATGCCTGGAAGGTTCAGTAGCAGAGCACATGCTTAGCGTTGCAGCAAACTGCCACAGTTACGGCGAATACAGAAAGGCTTTCCTAAATACCTACTTGTCGAAGGACACCCAAGAAAGGATTAAACAGGAGATCATGTTAAGAAAGAATTAGGAAACATCGGGGTGGCGCAATTTATCGAGACTCTTGTCAACAAGAATCGTTATCTGGCCCAACCATATAGTGATAAGGAGACAATGCGACACTGCGATATGAAACTGTCATTTAAGTACCAGGAACTGCTCACTGGCATATGTAACAACACAACAGAGTCATTCATGAGCGCTCTACGAGAGTCAGGCTTTGTCAAGGAAGCCCAAAACGCGAGGGACCGGAACTCGTAAGGTGCTTTGGTCGAATTAATGACGGGCAGGATAGAAATAGGAACAGGGCAATAGAAAACCAATATCAAGGAGAAGGACTTAATAATGAACCTCAGTGGAATGTAGCCGGTCTGGAACTCAGGGCAAACGAGGAATAATGGAGGGATTGGTAGGCGAAGTCCGCAACATGATCACCAGAATGACGTAATGGAAATCAGACCACCTAACCCCTCTAACAGAAACCGCAGCAGAGGTCTGTGCAGGAATTGGCATTCGGCAGTTGCCGCCTCGTTGTATCATTAAGTTAGTATTAAGAATAATTTGTTTCAATTCATTTATGTAATCACTTGGTATATTGTTCTTTATTTGTTTGCACTTACACATTTTGGATGATTTATTATTATAATTAGAGAATGAGATCTTCTCCTCTGACATCTGATCCATGAGTTGGCGTTAGTAGTTTTTTGTCCACCATTTCTACTTTCATAATTTACCGCAAATTCGGGACGCAGTGGTATACTCTAATGTTTCGCAGAGAGGAACTAAATTTCGTGGATAGAAACGTGCCAAGTTCTCGACGGAAACTTATTGGTTTTATGATAAAACTGGTTGGTTTAACACTTGAGCATTTATCACGCAACAGCAAAGGTATGTGTAGGAACAATGTGACAATTACATTTATGGTTCAGTCACAATTCTTCTTGGAATGTGGTAATGGTTTGGTTTCTGCAGCTGATACTGAGCGCATTGCATCTGGGGTCTCTTCCACCATTATGGGCGAGGTGGTGGATCTTGCAGTGATCTGGATCATGCCACCAATATCGATAGTGGTTTCTTGCGAATTGTACATGGGCTGTCCACGCCAGAGACGTGCTGACGTTCAAGCACGTTTTTTTCTCCCTGTGGTTCGATTATGGTTTTCGCCAGTGGAGCGATGTGTTATCGTTGGTGGTTTTCGAGTGCGATTACACGTATGGATAAACTCCTATGGTGCGATATTTTTCGCTGGTAGTATTTCCTCGGCTGTGTTTATTGCTTATGGATTATCGCCAGTAGTGCAATGATATTTGCCTGGTGATATTTCGATTTTGCAAACCATGTGGCGGTTTGTGCCATTTGGGCCTTCATCTGGCCGTGGATGCGCCATGAGACTGGTTGAATACAGCTGAGGCTGTGTAAAAATTCCACTTAACTGGAGTAGCATACATTTTTAGATAACCTGTAGATATTTATTTCCCTTTTTTATTATTTCCAAGAATGTTTTATAGTTTTGTGTACATAGTTCCGCGTAGTCAGCGCGTACACAACTTTCCCACTAGAGCGCGCCCCACTAAGCACAACAGCGCAGGCGCAGCGCTCGTCTGTCTCAGGACTACGAGATGGCGCTGCCACAGAGACAGACCATATTCTGCTTCCGCCGATCCGCGTATTAATATGTAACGCAGCCAGTGAGATTGCTGCTAACGTAGAACCTTTTCTCCTCACGGATCACACTCGCCCAGTGACACATGAACGCGCGAGGTATTGTAACGAGTGTACAGACCTCCGATTAGTCAGTCTGCATTTGTCTGCAACAGTCTGTACGAGTTCTACATTTGGCTGTACCAGTCTATAGTCAAGTTTCAGTCTGCGCCCAATAAGATTACCATATTCCTGTACATAGCCATGAAGATAAATGTATAGACACTTTTGTCAAATATCAGAGATATATGGGAGGATAAGATTAACGTACCAATACCAAAGGAACTTCAGATTGTCAATTGTAAATAGCATCCAGAACCAAGTTAAGTAATTTTTATGCTTGTTATTATTTTAATAAATGTGTGTGAAAATTAATCGAGTTCTGTTTAAAGTTAGTAACCGTCAATCTGCTACTCTAAGCGTGCAAGTGTCATTTCTATCATCTGACCTAACGGCAGAAGATAAACAAGCCACGATAAGTCCACGAGACATATTACTGACACTCGCCTGACATTCGTTAGAGCAACAAATCCAAAAAAATCTGATGGTGTGTGTACTGAAGGTCTTACAGTACGCACACCACATATAGGTACGTGGTAATAAATCTATTTAAATTAAATGCCGAGGAATGTTTATCATGCCTGATGGTGCGAAAGTGTTATCGTAACTTGTGAGTAAGTTCTGCTAGTTTACATCACACTAATGTGAAAAACTTAAAACAAAAGCTACTTAGCATGATGAGTCACTGCGAAATAAAACGGTTCAGTGAAACTTGGACCATACACAGAAAGAATAGTATAGCACGAAAGGTAACAGAAAGAACTGTCCCGTGAGATGAACAAACATGACGCTCTTTTTTCAAATGCAATAATTATATTGAAGTCATCACAGTTTGTGATGGAGCACTGGACATTACGAAAAGTGGGACATGGTTCTTAGCAGGGGGAGTGATCGCCACACATGGTAACGCATGCTCTGAAACATGCTCCCATGTTGACCACGAGGGTGGCAAGCAGGTCTTGTTGTAGGACGTTCCATTCCTCCAACAACGCAGTGACAAATGCTATACGGTCATTGGTGCTTATGGATGTGGTGACATCCATCTCCCTAATGTATCTCAAGCATGGTCAGTGGGATTTAATAGAAGGGAACGGGCAGGACAGTCCACTTGCCGAATATCCTCTAGTTCCAAGAGCTCCTTCATCTGCGTTGTTCAATGCAGCTGCTCACTCTTATGCAGAAATATAAAATCTCTGTTGAATGCATCCCTGAACAGACACACATAGGGAAGGAGTACAGTGTCACGGTAATGTTAAGCGTTGAGTTTGCCGTATTAAAAGATCTGGAGGTCAGTACGTCCATGCAATGTTATGCCTCGCCTCCAAACACTGGGCGCATTACGTGTTCCCACCTCTCGCCAAATGAGGCTCTGTCCTGCATTGGTTCTGTGCTATACTGTATCAGTTCTTTCGCTGTATGGTCCAAGTCTCAACGAGATATTTTGCTTAGCATGACACATCAGGTGAAAGTTATTTTCATCCTTAAGTTTTGCACACCGGGGTATATGGTTAGGAAAATTGATTCACTGCCTCATGTAGGCTTGAATAACAGCAGAACTTTCTTTCCCAGGTATTAAAGCCAAGTTTTGTGCCTGTTATAGAATATTTAATTTATTTTAGCCGTATTACAGAGTTACCAGTTGATCTGCAACAGGGCCTTTGTTAAATTGTAATGTAACATTCTGTGGGACTCTGTGGAAATGAAACAGAGGGGCTAAGGCAAACTTCACGTGACCCCATAATATGCAGAATACTTATTGCTCACTCAGGAGCTGTAACCGATTGAAATATTCATTTCCAGCCATTGGTCTCTTTAACGTTTCTACCGTCTGAATAATTTTGACCCATTGGGACCTCACGTATCGTGTTACGTATAGTGAACTACGAACGAGTGTGACGGAGTAGTGTAGCACAGTGTGCAACGGTTTTTCGCGTTCTCGTCAATGCGGTACCAGAACGTTTAAGTTCTACCACTGTAAAGATGGAAGATCCGCGATTCGGAATTTCAGAACTGTGTAGTAAGTAGCGGCAGGAACATCACCACAAAATCACGCAGCACTAACACTCCAAACCATCGACTCTCGGAAAGAGATTTTAACCGTGGTCAACCTAATGGTAAAGTATCGAACTATTTTTCTCCGAATCATACGGTTTGTGGGAAAAGCAGTGAGAATAATTACTTTTGGAAACCTTTTATCAGACAAAGCCTGTTGTAACAATAAACTGTTTCGCTTAATAAAACGGCCGCCAGCCCAAATCGGGCACAGTGTCTACACAAAAAGATGAAGTCAATTTTCGACACTGAATAAATAACTACGTTCACTTACTACGTAATTTAAACACAACCACTTAATTTCCATTTACTACGGTCACTTGGCAGTAAGTACTATTAATTCCACTTTCGGTTACTTATGGAATTTATCACTTTACTTCAGTAATTATTTAAAGAAGGCACACATATGTTTCAACAAGGATACAAAAAAATATTAAACTTACAGCTATCATTCATATGACCAAAACTATTATTTAACACGACTAAATTTCATTTCTTTAGGACTGTTATTTGTTAATGTTTTACTAACACCAATATCTGTCTGGCTTTCTTTGACATGGAGAAGCAACACGAACCATTACTGTTAAGATCGTTGCAGCTAAACAATTATGTTACTTTACTTTCAGAAATGCTATTGAAAACTTATCCTCGTCGTCACGCAAAGCGGTGGCCCTTGAACTGATACGTGCAAACTTTAGTATTTAATAATGATTTTCAGAATTTACTACCAAAACAGTACTATTGCCAGTAATTTACTATTATTCAAGTTTCAATAAGCATCAGGATACTCAGAATAAAGTCTTTTAGGTAAGGACCCTACTGAGGTAAATGAAATAGAAAAATTACGGTTAAACACAAAGGTACATTTAACACTTATATTCCACTGATTGAAGATGGATGGTTCATACTGTGATACAATTCTAAATAAAGCACTTTGCCTGTTACTGATGTCGAAGGTGGCGTGAGGCGGTGCTGCGTAGTAACATTGCGCAGGTACGGCTCTTGATGTACATAGCTCTGTCTTCCTCTTGGTGGTGACGATAAAATTGCAAATTTCTGAGCTATTAATTTATTGCCGTACTGCGCCAATCATGTAGAACACGTCCGAGGCCAAAACCCAGTCTTGCAGGTAAATTCGGGGCCTCTAGTGCTTGACCAACGTAATGCGTGTTCACCACTTGCAGGGCAGCTACCGACTGTGTGAGCCACTTGCGCGCCAATTCTCACTCGTGCGCCCCACCACCTTTTCCATTCCACCACAGAACGGAGTTCCGTTCTACCTATGATCCCTACACCTTTTTAATTTACACTTCTGCCTACAAAAATCCTAAGTATGAACCATCTACAATTGCATGACAGCATATACATACAAAATTGACATAATTAATTACAGTTGTACTTGAAATATTACATAATTATTTACAAAATATGTTTTAATACATTTATTCCACCTACGTCAAAGAGGTTATTTTAAACAGCAAACTAAAGTTAACAAAAGCTTACTCTCATTATACAGGTCTTACAAAAAGGTACGGCCAAACTTTCAGGAAACATTCCTCACACACAAAGAAAGAAAATATGTTATGTGGATATGTGCCGGAAACGCTTACTTTCCGTGTTAGAGCTCATTTTATTACTTCTCTTCAAGTCACATTAATCATGGAATGGAAACACTCAGCAACAGAACGTACCAGCGTGACTTCAAACACTTTGTTACAGGAAATGTTCAAAATGTCCTCCGTTTGCGAGGATACATGCATCCACCCTCCGTCGCATGGAATCTTTGATGCGCTGATGCAGCCCTGGAGAATGGCGTATTGTATCACAGCAGTCCACAACACGAGCACGAATAGTCTCTACATTTGGTACCGGGGTTGCGTAGACAAGAGCTTTCAAATGCCCCCATAAATGAAAGTCAAGAGGGTTGAGGTCAGGAGAGCGTGGAGGCCATGGAATTGGTCCGCCTCTACCAATCGATCTGTCACCGAATCTGTTGTTGAGAAGCGTACGAACACTTCGACTGAAATGTGCAGGAGCTCCATCGTGCATGAACCACATGTTGTGTCGTACTTGTAAAGGCACATGTTCTAGCAGCACAGGTAGAGTATCCCGAATGAAATCATGATAACGTGCTCCATTGAGTGTAGGTGGAAGAACATGGAGCCCAATCAAGACATCACCAACAATGCCTGCCCAAACGTTCACAGAAAATCTGTGTTGATGACGTGATTGCACAATTGCGTGCGGATTCTCGTCAGCCCACACATGTTGATTGTGAAAATTTACAATTTGATCACGTTGGAATTAAGCCTCATCCGTAAAGAGAACATTTGTACTGAAATGAGGGTTGCCACATTGTTGGATGAACCATTCGCAGAAGTGTACCCGTGGAGGCCCATCAGCTGCTGATAGCGCCTGCGCACGCTGTACTACGGAAACAACTGGTTCTCCCGTAGCACTCTCCATACAGTGACGTGGTCAACGTTATCTCGTACAGCAGCAACCGACATTAGGGTTATCGTCATCTGCATGAAGAATTGCCTCGTCCATTGCAGGTGTCCTCGTCGTTCTAGGTCTACCCCAGTCGCGAGTCATAGGCTGGAATGTTCCGTGCTCCCTAAGAAGCTGATCAATTGCTTCGAACGTCTTCCTATCGGGACCCCTTCGTTCTGGAAATCTGTCTCGATACAAACGTATCGCGCCACGGCTATTGCCCCGTGCTAATCCATACATCAAATGGGCATCTGCCAACTCCGCATTTGTAAACATTGCACTGACTGCAAAACCACGTTCGTGATGAACACTAACCTGTTGATGCTACGTACTAATGTGCTTGACTGTAGAGCAATGAGTCGCATGTCAATACAAGCAACCGAAGTCAACATTACCTTCCTTCAATTGGGCCAACTGGCGGTGAATCGAGGAAGTACAGTACATACTGACGAAACTAAAATGAGCTCTAACATGGAAATTAAGCGTTTCCGGACACATGTCCACATAACATCTTTTCTTTATTTGTGTGTGAGGAATGTTTCCTGAAAGTTTGGCCGTACCTTTTTGTAACACCCTGTAGTATTTGCTTACTTTTTCAAAATTATTACGGAGCAAAAAATTTTAAAGTATACAGATTAATGGCAGTATTATATTTACAATAGCATTAGAAGTGGTTAGCATACTGGACACGCATTCCGGACTTGGACGTTTCAGACACTAGTCTCGCCATCAAACTTGACTTTTCCACGGTTTCTCAGGGTTTAAAGCAAATTCCGTAGCGGTTCTTTCGCGAAGAGCACGTCCGGATCCTCTAGTAATATTCCCCCAATTCCGCCCCTCACCTCACGGTCGATGGGAAGTTAAGTATAATCTTCCTTCTTTCGGTCACGAACGCAAGCCTTTGTGAGGCATGTACAACTGGGTACAGTACGTAACGTTACGGGATGCTCAGTTTTGGGCCCTGCGTGAAAGCCGCGGCTTGGCAGCTAGTGGAGTGGTGTGGCCGGCGGCCTCTGGGGGCGCGCGGTGCCCGCTGTGGAGCAGAGCGGAGCGTACCGCGGCCTGCGGACAATTAGTCGGCGTTATTAGGGGCAGGTGATGGCGGGCCAAAGCCCCGGCGATGCCGTTTTCAGAGGATCCGCCGGATCGGACGCGTTACGGCAGCTGCCAATAACGCCGGCGGCCTTAATTGAGGTATTTCTGCTAAATGTCGGGGCTTAGCGCGCGCGTTTGACGGCCCGCTGCTGCCGCCATCAGCGGCCGGCCGACACTTTAACGCCGCACCGGAATTATTGAAATATTTCCCACAGTGATGCGTCTGCTATTGAAACGCGAGTCCGCGCAAAAAGACGCACCAAATTGTTTGCGTGTGGCGCTCTCTCTCTCTCTCTCTCTCTCTCTCTCTCTCTCTGTAGGCCGGCCCGCTGGACACGGCCGACGCGGCAGGTGTTACTCGGCGAGAGCCCAAATATTGACGAGACCAATCGTTCGGCTCGCAGCAGGGAGGGAGGAGGGCGCAGCGGTGGTGGTGCGGTGGGTGTGGGTGGCAGGAGGGGGGGTGGGGGGGGGGAGCGCATTTTGTGGCCGAAATGCGGCGGCAGCAGCGAAAAGCTTCGTAAAACACCGGCTCATTGACGGCCTGTCGTGACACGGCGGTGCGGAAGGAGACCTTTGGCGGCATCATGCGCGGTTTGCCGCGTTTTTGACACCCGGACAGTTTTCAGGAGCCCTTTCCGATATGTCCAGCTTTTACGTCGCGATAGTGAAATCCAAGTATTATTGGCCGATCACGCCTGTTGCCTTATGACATGTTCACCCATTTGTATACATGTAAACATGTATACTCAAACTTCCTCGCAGATTAAAACTGTGCACCAGACCGAGACTCGAACTCGGGACCTTTGCCTTTCGCGGGCAATTGCTCTATCAACTGAGCCCCGTCCTCACAGCTTTAATTCCGCCAGTACCTCGTCTCCTACCTTCCAAACTTCACAAAATCTCTCCTGCGAACCCGAAATCTATTACCATGAAATAATACTTGTTATCGACAGAGGATTACATTTTTCTGCTTCTCCAGGCGAACTTCACGCCGAAATAGTCCACGGGTGTACTCCTGGATGTCAGTGCCAAATGGGCACAACATTTCCTCAAACGACCACGTTGCCGTCATCAGCGGACCTAATGACGGCAACGTGATCGTTTGCTGAAATATTGTGTCCGTTGAACAGTGAGATCTGGCAGTTCACCTGTGCACTTTTTCGACAACAGAGGATTACTTGGTTCCATATTCCTAGATTTCCTGAAAGCTTTTGAGATTGAAACTTCCCGTCAGATTATAACTGTGTGTCAGCTCAGGACGTCAACCTAGGACGTTTGCTTCTCTCGGACAAGTGCTCTACTGTCTGAGTTATCCAAGCACAACTCACGACCCACCCTCACAGCTTTATATCTGCCATTATATGACATCGGTCTTCTCAGGCGTCTTCTGATTAAACTGCGGCTCCGTAATATATGATCTCAGCCATGCAGCTGGATTCATCTGCCGAGACCTAAGTTGCCCCCACCATTCCCCAAGGGAGCGTGAAGGGCACTTCACTGTTCTCGATTTGCAAAAAATGTTCAAATGTGTGTGAAATCCTATGGTACTTAACTGCTAAGGTCATCAGTCCCTAAGCTTACACACTACTTAACCTAAATTATCCTAAGGACACACACACACACCCATGCCCGAGGGAGGACTCGAACCTCCGCCGGGACCAGCCGCACAGTCCATGACTGCAGCGCCTTAAACCGCTCGCTCGATTTGCAGGGTGTAACGATTCGATACCTATACACTTCAAAGAAACATGAAACGTGTCTTGAGTAACAAATGAAGGCAGGAATCGATGCCTGGAAACGGCATCCAAACAGCCACCTCTTCGCTTCCAACCATACCTCAGACATGACCGATGAGCAAGATGTGAAGGGAACATACAGGTGAACTTCGTCATCTGTATATCTCTTTTCATGATCTGCTTACCCATTTCAGCACGGTTGAACGGATGATCTGACTCTCTCTCTCTCTCTCTCTCTCTCTCTCTCTCTCTCTCTCTCTGAGTTACATCATACATTGTCTACATCGACTTCAGTCGCACTGATATCTTTGAAGTAACCGGAAACTATGTCGTGACAGGTTAACCTTTAGGCCGATTTTCTCGCAACTAACGTTCCAGTCTGTTTCCTGGATTGGGCTACATCTGACGGCGAGCGAATAATTGTGGTCGCCCGAGTTGTCAAGTATTCTACAATGCAGTACTGCAGGTCGAGCTATTGCCTATATCTGATCCTTCACCTTTCTTTCAAGTTCAAACACTTGCTCAGTCGTGTATTTAACTTGAGAAAATTCTTAACAGTTTCTCCTTCTGCGAGTTTTAAAACCGTTGACACAACTCAGCGTTATACTAGGTGCCCTCGAGGATAGATTGTGGCGGAGATCATTTGCCATTGGGGCTTTCTCTTGATCAATATGCGTGTCATTCGGAGATTATATTTATCGAGTGAATCGTGATCTTTGCGTATATGGAACGTGAGACAACAACGGTCATCGAATAACTTGATCGCTGTGTGTGACAGAGTCAGTCTATTTTTCTTACTACACCTGGATCTATAGCCCTCCCTTTTTTTCCCTTATTTGGGACCTGTAGGATGTATAATGTCACAGTAGGACATTATGCAGAGAACTGGAGAACTGCTTGGTATATTATTTTGGTTCAAATGGTTCAAATGGCTCTGAGCGCTATGGGACTCAACTGCTGAGGTCATGAGTCCCCTAGAACTTAGAACTAGTTAAACCTAACTAACCTAAGGACATCACAAACATCCATGCCCGAGGCAGGATTCGAACCTGCGACCGTAGCGGTCTTGCGGTTCCAGACTGCAGCGCCTTTAACCGCACGGCCACTTCGGCCGGCATATTATTTTGGTATATAGGCTTATTACGGTTATATGTCCTTCACCAGTGCATGACCTGACGCTGTAGATCGACACATGTCAACTTTGAGTAAATCATTATTGCTGTATTTAGTTGGTAGTTGTAATATCATTTTCGGCAACGTTTTAAAGCTGTTCGACGATTTCCTGTTGCACGTTTCTTATAATAAGTTTTTTTAGTGTCTGGCAGTCGTATAAATTTGAGGTTGACACCTAGTTGTTTATATAGTGTGGCTTTGGTAAATGTGGAGTAACTGCGGGAAAAGACAACTGACAGAATAAGGAACCAATAAAGTCCTGAGGACGTACGACCCGAAACACGTTCCCAGAAAGGTACACCCAGTTCACGGAAGAGACAAAAGATATTTGTCAGTGACCCCGCTGTCAGCACCAGGCAGGGTGCCTGTCAGATGGTTTAACCAGAAGACTGCGTGGAGCATTTTCCATAACGGTTGCCGCTATCCATACCACCTACAACTCGTGCAGGCCATATTATTTGCGGAGTTGTGTCAGCAACCGTGAGATTGGGATTTCTGTCATCCATACTATTCATAGATAACGTAGCTTTAGGAGGGACGGTATCGTCATCCTTCACAACACCCACCTGTGGGCTATACACACTGAAGGGCCACAGAAACTGGTACACCTGCCTAACATCGTGTAGGGCCCCGCGAGCACGCAGAAGTGCCGCAACACGACTTGGCATGGACTCGATTAATATGTGAAGTAGTCCTGGAGGCAACTGACGTCATGACTCCTGCAGGGCTGTCCATAAATCCGTAAGAGTACGAGGGGGTGGAGATCTTTTCTGAATAGCACGTTGCAAGGCGTACCAGATATGCTCAATAATGTTCATGTCCGCGGCGTTTGGTGGCCAGTGGAAGCATTTAAACTCAGAAGAGTGTTCCTGGAACCACTCTATAGCAATTCTGGAGATGTGGGACGTCGCATTATCCTGCTGCTATTGCCCAAGACCGTCGGAATGCACAATGGACACGAATGGACGCAAGTGATCAGACAGGATGCTTACGTACTTATCACCTGTCAGCGTCGTATCTAGACGTATCAGGGGTCTCATATCACTCCAACTGCACACTCCCCACATCATTAAAGAGCCTCCAGCAGCTTGAAGAGTCCCCTGATGACTTGCAGGTTCCTTGGATTCATGAGGTTGTCTCCATACTCGTACACGTCCATCCGCTCCGTACTATTTGAAACGAGACTCGTCCGACCAGGCAACAAGTTTTCAGTCATCAACAGTCCATTGTTGGTGTTGATGGGCGAAGGCGACGCGTAAAGCTTTATTTCCTGCAGTCATCAAGTGTACAACACCGGGCATTCAGGTCCGAAAGCCCGTATCGATGATATGTCGTTTATTGGTTACCAGGCTGACACTTGTCGATGGCCTAGCATTGAAATTTGCAGCACTTTGCGGAAAGGTAGCATTTCTGTCACGTTGGAAGATTCTTTTCAGTAGTCGTTGGTCCCGTTCTTGCAGGATCTTTTTCCGGCTGCAGCGATGTCGGAGATTTTATGTTTCAGCGGTTTCCTGATATTCACGGTACATTTGTGAAATGTTCGTACGGGAAAATCCTCACTCCATCGATACATCGGAGATGCTGTGCCCCATGGCTCGTCCGCCGAGTATAACACCACTTTCAAACTCACTTACATCTAGATAACCTACCATTGTAGCAGCAGTAAGTGATGTAACAACTGCGCCAGACACTTGTTGCCTCATATAGGCGTTGCCGACCGCACCGCCATATTTTGTCTGTTAAGATATCTCTGTATTTGAATACTCATGCCCGTACCAATTTCTTTGGTCCTTCAATGTAGAATCTACATTATAATATAAAATTCTTGAGGCTAAGAAGGTTATATTTAGATTAAAGTTCAGTCTTGATCACGTTATGTCTGTTTTAATGAGTAACCGGTTTCGGTTTTTTCTATAAAACCATCATCAGACCCATTGGCTCCCTTGGGTTGGTAGGTGGAGCTCTCCTTGCTGCACAGCAGCAAGGAGAGCTCCACCTACCAACCCAAGGGAGCCAATGGGTCTGATGATGGTTTTATAGAAAAAACCGAAACCGGTTACTCATTAAAACAGACATAACGTGATCAAGACTGAACTTTAATCTAAATATAACAATTGATCACTGTATTCCAAAAATGTTTACCAAAATTGTGTAAGAAGGTTATGTCGACGAATCACCGTAGTTTCAGAAATCATCGATCGAGCGAAACTCAGATTGCCCTTTCCTCACGTGATATATTGAGAACTATGGATGAAGGGGACACCCAGGTCCCATATCTCTAGATTTCCGGAAAGCATTTGACACAGTGATCCACTGCAGGCTGTTAACGAATCTACGGCCATACGGAATAAGTTCACGGATACGTGAGTGGCTCAAAGACTTTCTGAATAATAGAACACAGTATGTTCTCCTCGACAGCAAGCGTATCGTCAGGAGTGTTTCAGGGAAGTGTGATAGCACAGCTGTTGTTCTCTATAAACATCAATGATTTGGCGGACAGGATGGGTAGCAATCTGCGATTGTTTGCTGATTATGCCGTGGTGTTCGGTAAGGTGTCGAAGTTGAGTGACTGTAGGAAGATACAAGGTCAAATGGTTCAAATGGCTCTGAGTACTATGGCACTTAACATCTGACGTCATCAGTCCCCTAGAAGTTAGAACTACTTAAACCTAACTAACCTAAGAACATCACAAACATCCATGCCCGAGGCAGGATTCGAACCTGCGACCGTAGTGGTCACGCGGTTCCAGACTGAAGCGCCTAGAACCGCGCGGCCACATCGGTCGGCCCAGAGTTTGGTATCCGTAACAGATCGGATTGAAGGAAGTCATGGAAGCAATACAGAGGCGGACTGCTAGATTTGTTACAGGTAGGTTCGAATAACACGTAAGTGTTACGGACATTGTAATATTAGTAATTTTCGCCTCACAAACATTAATATACGCTCAATAGTAAACGCCTGATGGCCTAAAGTTATCGAACAATTGTAAAGTAAAAGAAATGAACCATCGCATAGCAGCGACAGAATCTATTATTCTTTATCTTTGCCGCTCTTGCGCCGTGCCAGTAAATCTCTATGTACATGTATCGATTAATGGTATAAAAAAGAATTCTGTTGTTTTCAAGACAAATGAGGCTTTTGGCGCCTCACCTTTTGTATTCCATGAGAGGCGGACGCGGACGTGCTGCGTTCCGCAACTGTATTTTATATTTTATGTGAAAATATTGAGTGAATATGCTAATTGTTATTTTTTCCAATCAGAAAACATGTAGTTTCTTGTAACTGATATCAAACAGACAGCGTCAAGAGGACATTTTGACTGTTATGTATAAAGTATTTAACCACAATTGTCATCTATTGTAATTTAATATGAAAAGGTACGTAGCATTAAAAAAAACGTGTGTGAAAGATAAGTGTGCTTATTTTCGTAAATTAATCTTGATGATTCCATCTCCTTATTTAACTGAATGATAATTATTGTTTGTGTTACTTCATCATCAGAAATTACGATCACGCTGATGGGCCGAACGCAGCATGAGGCAGAAGGAACATTATCGTTTTCCTATTATTTCTGAACCAATTTTTTTAAATTGTGTAGTGTTGCATTTCATTTAAAGTCTATAAATCTTCTGGTCCCTTAGTGTTGTTCCGGGTATGACTGTATCGCGACTATAAAAATGCACAGAAATGATAATGTTTCTTCCGAGCGATCTCAAATATATATATCAATATGCTGCTCTTATTCAGGTATTTAATGGTCAACGTATGTTATTATAATAGCGTAATAAATCACTGATTCTGTTGCGAAGTGGCCCACCAAAAATATTTACTTTTTCGACATTTAAAAAAAAAAGTAACAATTCTTTTTATTTTCGTCCCCCAAGAGCAACGCTACACTTGGCGCCCGAACAGGGACTTGATAAAAATCATTTCATGTATGTGTTTAAAAATTTTTCAGTGCTTGTTCTAGTAATTGTTTCATTTTTTCATGTGGATGCAATTCAACCGGGAAAGAGAAGTGGGAAAACCTTTTAATTAATTCAGAAGAACGATTGATGAAATTACCAAAAAACGCGAGTATTCATCCGTATCACCATCAAGACAGCCATAGCAAGTCAAATTTTTATACGCAGTAGCCAAGCTTTCGTAGTGACGTTGCATCTTTGGAGTTGATCAGAACGTAAACATGTCTTTCCTTGCCTTGAAACAGCTTTATTTCAATTTGTCCATAGTCCATTCTTATGTAGTTAAATTCAGTGAAAGTGTACCATTGTTGTCAGTGCATAAAAAAATTACGATATGACGGATAACTACTCTCAAAACTGGTAAAACGTGTGATATTTCATTTGTTTGTAATTAGTAGGAACCATCTTGTCTTCTTGGCGTACATGAACGTCAGCTGTTACCCAGAGTTAAAATTTCATCTTAGGTCCCAGTAAGCCATAGCACTACGTCACAGACAAACGACTGACGGCAGTGACAAACAATATCTGTAGCATTTTGACGTTTGACAAATAATTCATGAACATGGCTGACGGTAAACAGCGGACACAAACTAAACCAGACGACAGCGGTGATGCGAATGGACCTCACTATCCATTACGATCACGCGCGATAGGTACACGAGCGGAGGCAGAAGCAGCCTCGACCGAAGTTTTAGAAGCCGGTCCTAGTGTGCAAACTATTCCCGCTTTTGAAAAAAATGACTTGGCCGCAATGATGGAAGCAATAATGGAACGCAAGTTCGAAAGTCAAAGACAGAGAGAAGCGCAAAGACAGGAACGTGAAAAGCAGGAAAAATTAGATGAAAAGGCCCGCGAAGAAAAAGAGAAGGCCGAAAGACGGCATAATAAAAATCAGGTCCTTACAAATCTGTGCAACTCAGTAAAAGCAGACATAAATTCAGTAAAAACAGAAATAAATTCAGTAAAAACAGAAATAAATTCGGTAAAAACAGACATAAATTCAGTAAAAACAGACATAAATTCGGTAAAAACAGATCTGCAAACGGAGATAAATGACCTAAATACACGGTTAAATTCGGTAAAGGCCGAACTAAAGGCAGACATAACAGCTGATTTAAATACCCTGTTGGGTAATGTCCAAAGCCAAATCAGTAGTCAGATCACGACCATGAGGCTAGAAATTGACACACAAGTAGAATCAAAAATAGAGGATATTTCAAAACGGTTAGATAAAAAAATCGAAGCAGCCAAGGGAGAAATAAATTCAAAAGTGATGGAATATCAAAAACAAGCTGCGACCTTAAAAGAAGATTATACTGCAATCTCTGATGAGGTCAAAGGAGTTAAAACCGCAGTAGACACGATCGAGAATGTTGTTGATGATCTTTCCAAACAGATTGAGACTCTTAATGTAGAGGATCAAATAAAGAATACTGTTAAGGCACATGCTGAAGAATTGTCCGACCACTACCAAGAGTGGATTAAAAACAAAAACGAATTCATAGAAAACAAGGTCAAGAACGAACTCAGGGAAACGGTCAAAAACGTGACCTTTGAAATATTGGCAGCCCCTGGAAAAACAGGAGACACGGTCATGTCAGAATTAGGCCAGATAAGACGAACGTTAGCTCAAGATTTACCTGAATGGCGTCAACAGATAGTTGATGAAGTTCGTACACTAAAATGTCAAGTTGAAAATTCCCCACCTCCCGTGTCAGGAGACTGGAATAATTCACCACGAAGTAATGAACAACAGCAGGTACATTACCGTTCACCATTTGATAACGCTCAAACTCATAGTTCTATATAAGCACAAGTTAACCAGAGTACCAGCCCACCCACTTTTGTCAGTTTGATGCAGGAGGAAAGCGTGATCAAACATCGTGTTTTTCCGACCTTTCACCCGCAGAAAAGAGAAATTCATCCTATAGTGTTCCTCCGAAAATTTTCAGGAATTTTCTCGAATAGCTGGAGTGACCGCAAGCGAATTCAATTCGTTAGTGGATTTATCGTAGGCGATGCAGCCTTATGGGGAACCGAAATGGTCGACTCTTGTAAAAGTTACAAAGAGTTTGAACAGATGTTTTTAGCTAAATTCTGGAGTTCTGGTGTGCAGCAGCGCCTGAGAAAAGAGGTTTACAACGCCGAAGTGTTTAACAGTAAGCGCGGTAGTTTGAGAAGATATTTTGAAAAGTATTTAGCGAAAATCAAGTTCTAGGATTCGCCGATCACCGCCAAAGACGTTATTATGATTCTAAAAACTAAGCTACCGATCGCGATCAGAGAAAAGTTAATAAACGTGTCTGAGGACGATACGGATACTTTCCTATCTGTGTTAGACTCGTTAGATCTGATTTACGAGGACGCTAGAGTTGATGCTGGCAACGCCTACTTCAGTGCAGGCGGCCAGCACAATACAGAATACGCAGGCAACAATGGTGGCCGAGCGAAAGCGCGTCACAGCGACAGCCAGTACCAACCCCACAACGGTTTCAAAAATAAACACACTACGTGTGCTCTTATTCAGGTATTTAATGGTCAACGTATGTTATTATAATAGCGTAATAAATCCCTGATTCTGTTGCGAAGTGGCCCACCAAAAATATTTACTTTTTCGACATTTAAAAAAAAAGTAACAATTCTTTTTATTTTTGTCCCCCAAGAGTTCGGGAACTCAAATGGGAATCGCTGGAGAAAGGGGCGACGTTCTTTCCGAGAAACACTACTGAGGAAATTGAGAGTTCCGGCATTTGAAGCTGACTGCCAAACGATTCTACTGTCGACAACATACATCGCGCGTAAGGTTGTAAGTAGGCTGTTTAGGTTTTTATGTTGGTAACGCCACGTAGCGCTCTGTATGAAAGTCACTGACTGTGTCGTGTGCAGTCTGTGGACGGTTGGGCTCACTGTTGGAATATTCGCTTGTGTAGTGTTGGGCAGTTGGATGTGAACAGCGCGTAGCGTTGTGCAGTTGGAAGTGAGCCGCCAGCTGTGGTGGATGTGGAGAGAGAAATGCCAGAGTTTTAAGAACGGACGATCTGGACGTGTTATAACACTACCGCCTGCTACTGTCATACTATAACTTCAAAGCTGGAGTCAGTTCTTATAGTGAAATTACTTTTATTAAAGCAATTACAGTATAAAGAAGCAGAGCAATGTTACCCTCTGAAAGGAATTTTTTGTGTTGAGCGTGATGTACCTAACGGAGGTTGCTTATCGGAAGTGAAGGTCAGAATTACGTAAATACTTAAACAGTAATAAACAATATTTAACCTAACCACAGCGTCCAAATGATAATAAAACGGTCGCCAGCCTAATCAGGCATAAGAATGAGTAAAATTCTTGTTCGAGAACTGAAAATAAGTAACTTTAATGGGCGAACACAGCCTATACTTTGTCACACGAGAGTGCAGTGAACTCTGGCATCTGCATATGGTCACGTTAAAAAATGGTAACAATTATAGAAGAACAAAGCTATTTGCGTAATTACAACAGGTTATGGCACACACTACTGCCTTCAGGGCTCAGTCAAAGTGAATGGTTTCAATAATATTACTATTAATATTTACTATAAAATTATGAATTGGACATAGGTTCAATATTACTTATTCAAACATTCTCCTATCTGACATGCAATATGGATATGGTTCACAGCAAAATTGATTATTATGCATAGATTAAGTCTCTCACTACTAAACACCTTTCTACTTAGAATGAAAACTAAATGGAGTTCACTAACAAATTACTTCTCACTGTCTTTTGAATAAATAAATTACTGTTTTCATAGATAGTGGTCTTTCTATTAATCGTTAGCCAGCATGAGCACAATAGACAAACTGTGGATCCTGTTACACCATTAACATGCACTTTTAATACACAAGAGGAACCTAATATTGTAGAGAATTTGATTTGAATAGCAAGTGTAATTAAAACTTTCTATAATTAAATAACTTTGTGCATTTGAACTACTTTCAATGGATGGGGGCCCTTAATCTTGACCACTGTAGCAGAGCAAACTAAACACATTTTCAATACTCTAAAGAAAGAAGCTCTTAACAAACATGAACATGTAACTTTCAGCAGTGATAGTTTTCAACTTTTACTGCAGTAGAACTCAACCTGATACTGTTATAAGACAATAGCTCACCTTTGGGTGATTTTCAACAGACTGCACTGTGATCATTTAATTTGCAAAACTCTATAAGCCACAGTTTTGAGAACATTCACTTTAGAAGTTGGCAACAAAATATTAATAAGCAGTTTTAATAGAAAAATTATTTTCAGCAAGCATCATTTTCTATATTAGTCAGTTCTGCTACATTAACTTTAACTTAGTTTCTTCTTACAATCGTCAAGTGGCATTAATTAGTAAAACATTGACCTTTAATGTTCTTTCAGTAAGAACACTCGGTAATCACTTGAGCATGGGAAGGATCCTAAGTGGAAATGTGACAGAGTATAAATCAAGGTAAGTTTTCATAATTACTCTTTTGGTTATCGTATTATTGAAAACAAATAAATCATCCACATGAGCTGATCCTTCACTGTACATTTCTACTGTTCCTTGGTTCCTTTTCAGTGATTACGCAATGTGGTGGCGAGTACATCTTGGCAGGGGGATTTACAGTTGGTAATGATAAAAACTCTGTCATTTCTTGGTGGCGATGATAGATACCAATTCCAGAATAATTCCAGCTCTTTAGCCATCCACCCGAGGCATTGAAAAGGGTCAGGAAAAGCCTCTCTCGGCACCAGCACAATACACAACTTTTACATGAGCAGTTGACAGTTTGACAGCACGTCCCCGACTGTGTCTTGGTTCCTCCTTCATATCCATGCGCACCACATTTTGCGCACGCTACACAGTTCCGTTCTCGAGAGGAACCACACCACCTTTTACATACAAAATAACTCAGAACCCTAAGTGAAGGTCAGCAGTTTACATAACAGCAACCAAACATATTAAATAAAACAGAACATTTGCATATACTGACATTCCTACAAAAAATTATTCGCGCCGAAATTACAATTATATACAGTAAGTTTTGTTCCCTCCAAATGAGACAAAGAATTTAAATGCTAGATACACTACATCGCACAGTATCTTATCGAGACATCAAGTTTTTACAAAGAAAGAAGTATACAATTCTGTGCTATCGATTCAAACCAACGACATTTACAGAAATTCAACGATGGAATGTTGGACAAAACAGAAAGCAAAATGAATCAACAAAAGGTATGTGGGTCTAAGCTATGGTGTTACATTGTGTCCGCCAGAAAAAGGAAATTTGTAAAGATGAATATATATATGATGACTTTTGAACATTATTAAGCTGGCAGTAATGGAGTTCGCTGTATTGCAGTAGTTCGAGTAACGAAGATTTTTGTGAGGTAAGTGGGCCGGCCACAGTGGCCGAGCGGTTCTAGGCGCTTCAGTCAGGAACCGCGTGACTGCTACGGTCGCAGGTTCGGATCGTGCCTCAAGCATGGATGTGTGTGATGTCTTTGGGTTAGTTAGGTTGGTTGGTTGGATGGTTTGAGGAAGGAGACCAGACAGCGTGGTCATCGGTCTCATCGAATTAGGGAAAGATTGGGAAGGAAGTCGGCCGTGCCCTTTCAGAGGAACCATCCCGGCATTTGCCTGGAGTGATTTAGGGAAATCACGGAAAACCTAAATCAGGATGGCCGGACGCGGGATTGAACCGTCGTCCTCCCGAATGCGAGTCCAGTGTCTAACCACTGCGCCACCCCGCTCGGTGTTAGTTAGGTTTAAGTAGTTCTAAGTACTAGGGGACTGATGACCTGAGATGTTAAATCCAATAGTGCTCAGAGCCATTTTGTAAGTAGGCTGTTTATGTTTTCTCTATGTAAGTAGGCTGTTTATGTTTTCTCTATGTAAGTAGGCTGTTTATGTTTTCTTATTGGCAACGTTACGTAGCGCTCAATATGAAAATCACTGGCTGTGCTGTGTGCAGTCTGTGGCTGCTTTGCATTGTTGTAATACTCGCCATTGTAGTGTTAGGCAGCTGGCTGTGAACAGCGCGTAGCGTTGCGCAGTTGGAGGTGAGCCGCCAGCAGTGGTGGATGTGGGGAGAGAGATGGTGGAGTTTTGTAATTTTTCATGAACTGATATATTTATATATGATGATATTAAGGTAAATACATTGTTTGTTCTCTATTAATATCTTTCATTTGCTAACTATCCCTATCAGTAGTTAGTGCCTTCAGTAGTTTGAATCCTTTATTTAGCTGGCAGTAGTGGCGCTCGCTGTATTGCAGTAGCTTGAGCAGCGAAGATTTTTGTGAGGTAAGTGATTTGTGAAAGGTATAGTTTAATGTTTGTCAGGGCCATTCTTTAGTAGGAAATTTTGAAAGTCAGATTGCGTTGCGCTAAAAATATTGTGTGTCAGGTTAAGGACAGTCATGTATAATTCTTCAAAGGGGACGTTTCATATGGCGACCCTTAGCCTAGGATACCTCACTGGGATCTTCTGATTTTTCTTGTAGTTTGTGTATTTAGTGTAGCTTTTGTTTATTGCTAGCGCGTAATTGTAGAGAGAATCTCCTTTGTAGTTGTAGTTTTCATTGTTGTAGAGTAAAACAGTTGTGGCATGCATGTAGATTTGCACCAAGTATTTCGCAGCTGCAATTAACTAGACATTATTTCCATTGCTACGTTATTTTATTTTGCTCTTCAAATTGTGTTTTTCTGTGTTGTCGTGTGAAATACTGTGACAATAATGGCGTGTGAAAAACGTAAGACTAGGCTCCAAAGTAAACTGAGAAATGACAGTGAAGACGAAGGCAGTGTGTTAGCGCCGCAGAGTAATGAATTAACTGATGTTCAAAGTAGTAATTTGGTAATCGTGCATAGGGAAATGGAGCGGGCGGCAAACAATGGCACGGTCAGTGAAACAATTAGTGAAGAGGGAAGCATTATCGATCGATCGGTCGGCAACAGCTCGCCTCAGGAATCCGAAATGACAGGACACAATTTCGCAAATACTGTAGATTCAGGTTTTGGGTCATCACCGTTTTCTCAAATAAGTCAAGACACATTTTCTGCTTGTCAAAATGTGAATGTTGTCGGTGCAAATGCACTGCCGAAAAGTGTAGAGAAACAGATTCCAGACACTAATACATTATTATTGCAATTAATGCAACAAATGGAACAAAATCAGAGACAAACACAGCAAAAGCTTGAAAAGTTAGACACAATGGAACAAAATCAGAGACAAACACAGCAAAAGCTTCAAAAGTTAGACACAATGGAACAAAATCAGAGACAAACACAGCAAAAGCTTCAAAAGTTAGACTCATTGGAGCAAACTCTTGAACGAACACGTGAGGATTTAACTGCTGAGTTACATCACATTGAATCGAAATGTCAAAAAGTCTGTAACGACGTAAAAACACAAATTTGTGAGCATTTCCAACCTATTTTTTCGCGTCATGAAAATGCACTACAGAATCACGAAGCAGCTATAAAAGAACTGCAAATTATTGTTCATGAAAATCATGAGACCTTACAAGCAAAATTTGACTCAGTTGCATCTACCGATACGGTTATGCAACTTGCAAAAACTCAGGAAAACTTAAAGGTCACAGTAGACACGATTGCAACACAAATGGACACTCTGAAACTTGGTTCAGAAAAACATAGAGAGGAAATGATTTCACTATCGGATAAAGTAGCCGAACTTTCAGATCAGTTCACTAACTTATCTACAAAGGTAGATGATGATCTGAATGACACAACACCTGTAGCCTTCACTGACACAGAAGAGTATGAACAAATTAGAAAATTCAAACAAAATCAAAATCAAATCAATACACAGTACAAAAGAGAAATCCGGGAAGTGCAAGATCAGTTGGCACAAGTAGTACAAGAATTACGTATTTCAGAGGACACTCGCGCCCCAATACGGGAAGAGGGACATACAAATACGGAACAGACACAAAATAACACAGGGCATTTCGGAAGTAATGAAAGAAATTGGGAATGTGCACCGAATTTTGAGAGGGAACGGCCGACACGACCTAACAATGACCGATATGCGACTCGCCGACACGATGATTTTGACTATAAGCTGTTCATTACTACACGTAAATTCAAAACATTTAAGAATTCTGGCAACGACATTCATCCACAAGCATGGCTCCATCAATTCTCTCATTGTTTTCCTCCCAACTGGTCGTTGGAACACAGATTAGAATTTATGTGTGGCTACTTAGAGAATGAACCAGCTGTAAGAATGCGATCGGTAATTCACGATTGCCACAGTGAAGGAGAGTTTTACCATGCCTTCCTCTCAGCATATTGGTCTCAAGCCACACAAGACCGTGTAAAACATAGCATCATAATGATGAAACGTTTCGAACAATCTGAATTTTCCAGTCTTATGCAATATTTTGAAGACATGTTGCATAAGAATCAGTATCTTTCAAACCCATACAGCCCCTCAGAACTCATCCGCATTTGCTTAATCAAACTGCCTGAACATTTACGACATATTATTTTGGCAGGACGTTGCAAAGACGACATTGAAGCATTTCAGGGACTCTTACAAGAATTAGAAATTGACACTGACAATCGCGGAACGCGAAACCAGGAACACAGCAATTACAGGTCACATCCGTCGCAATTCCGCGATGAAAGAAGTAATAACTTTACACGACAAGGCTACTCTCACAACACAAATCGTGACCAAAACAGACACCACCCGTATGACAACCGTTGGCAGAGTAGTAATAACTACAGGGAAAGATCACCTCTCCGTAGTAATGACTATCACAGAGACAATAAGAGAAACAGACAATATGGGAACCAAAATAAATACTATCAAGGGAGACAGAATAACTTTAGACGCAACGGTCCAGCGCGCAGTTACGACTCAGGGAGAAATTCTCCACCACATGACCGACAAACAAGAAACTATGTAAACTACCGACAAAACGACAGACCTGGATTCCATCAGAACTGGCGAGCTTTAAACAGAGCTGGGCCCTCTCGGCAAGGCGAATTTGTGGAAGTTAGGCCTCCTAATCCCAGTAACGACGCGCGGCAACAAAGAGACAGACAATGACTCGCACGGCAGGCATACACGTGCGCCGGCTGGCTCCGAGAAAAATAACATTATATCTGGTACTGCTAATGAGATTTTAATGCAACATTTTGGTTTACTTGCAAATACATTATGGATTCAAGGTGCTTTCTGAGAGATACCAGATGGCACAGTAGTTAGTTTATGTGACAGCTACACGATTTTTATCACGACGCTACTAATGAGTGACAATTTACAATGTTGCTTTTGCAGTGTATCTGTTTTATATCTGCACAGTTTTCTGAATTCTTCTAGGAAGAAAAACATGTTTTAGTAGTAACTTTTGTGGTATAGCTACAATGAGATTGCCTTTTCCGTAGCACAACAATACGTTACAGCACAGTACTGTCCTCATCACGGCAATAAGCGTAATAACTAAGACATTTATACGCAAAGCATTTCACTTTTGTGTATCATGAGGTAAGTACATTGGCTTCTGCAGAACTTAGCTTTCGGAGGAAAATAACTACGACACTTTCACAGAGATTATCTTACAACAAGATGCACATTTAGCGCTACAGGACACGCATTTCAGTAATCAATTTTATACTTAAAACATTTATTTTTAAAGATTTTTGAATTACAAAGAAAGTTTTCTGTGATATATTTCATTCCATTGGTGTAATCTGTAACACCTGAGGGTATAATTACATTAATCCTCAGGGGGGTACACGCTTACTTTGTGTACCATGTGTTTGGCAAGCACAAGGAACCCTAGCTAATATGGTATTTGCTTATACAACTTTACACATCGGTACCATATTTCTCTAACACACAAATTACACAGCTATCTGATCATTTAACTGAGAGATAAACATTTTTTTTACTACGTCAGTGACAGATGTTTACGCAATTACACAGTTGGATAACTTCACACTTATGAAACTGTATTTTGTCTGTACTTTGTAAACTGTTCATATTTTTTCGGAATCACTGTGATACTATGAGAGCTTTGAATGATATATTGGGTATGAGATCATGATTTTTAAAGTACGTTTGAGGTAGATGACACTATTTAAATGAGCAGAGAATTCTTTTTAGGCTTAGAAATTATTGGAGGAAGCTACGACGATTTTGAGATTTGACTGAGGTGTTATGATGTTATTATTACGACGACGATGTGTATTATGTTGTTGAGGAATGTTTATTATGCTACGTATTTCTTATGATGAAATACTGAAGAAGTGTCGACGAATAAGGTAAGGAATAATGAGTAGTGTTTAGAGACTCTGATTTGTGGAAAAGGTTGTTGGAAACCAAGAATCGTACTTTAAGAGTTATGAAATGTGTGTGTATATTCGTGAATGTATCACAATGCTGACGAATATTTTTTTTTGGACACTTATATTTATAGGATTTTGTTTCTACAGATTTGCAACGCTAATTCTTGACCTGTGAAATATTTTTATATGAGACTGCAACGGTAGCAGAAACTGCTGTCGTAAATATTTCCGTACAAAAGTTAGGTGACCACCTGCACGTAATGCGTCGCGGGCACCCAGCTGTGTCAGACGCCTGGAGAAAAAGCCATTATTGCGAGCCCTTTTCAGCGGCACAGGTAGAACAAAAAAAAAGGGGAGGCCATTATCCTCGGAAATATTCTTACATCTGCAAACCTGATAATGACAAGTGTCTTTCTACGAGAATTGAGAGCTACCGACTTACGAAATGCCACATAGCTTTTGAATGATGTTTTTATGCTTTGGTTTGCGTAATTGCTTATTTCATTTGATATCTGGTTTCCAGCTGTGTTGCAGCATTGCTTTTATAAAATGAAATGCATTTGCTAATGTGAACACTTTCTGTCAACAGATCTATTAAATAATTATTTTATGATCCACATTCTTTAAAAAAGGAGCACTTGGAAAGGAAAGAACAATAAGAAGGAACTAGTAACAGTAAAACATAATTTTCTTTTCAAGTACATGGTAATATTTCTTTTTACAATCAGTTGTTGTGGTGCACCACTTTAATTACATAGACATTAAGATGTGAATATACATTTCCCTTATCTGCATTGTTGTTTAGTGTAATATTTTTTCTGCTTGCGCTATGTCATGTTTAGGTATAAGTTGCTGCTGTTTGCCAGGCATAGTGTTATTGAATTTGACTTTTGCTCATTTATGCTGCTAGCTTTGCCAATTTGCATTTTTTTTTATTGCTGTTTGTGTTGATTTGTTATGTGATGCTGCATTGCCTCGTCCCTTAGTTTAGCATCTGAGCTCAGTAGATTTAAGTTAGCTTAAGAGGGGGTAGCCTCTAAGAGAATGAGTTGCGATGAATTGGAAGAAATGCATTGAGAAAACAGGTTTAGGTAGGATTTTCTTGGAAATAAATGTTGAGGTAAGAAATGTGTGAACATATAAATACAGAAAGCATGCTTAGATAGAATTTTTTTGGTGGAAACAAAGGATGAAATAAGAGGAAAGATATATGAAGTTTTGGGTTGGACTGCAGGTTAAATCCAATAGTGCTCAGAGCCATTTGAACTAATTTTTTTTTCTTTTTTTTGTGAGGTAAGTGATTCATGAAAGGTATAGGTTATTGTTAGTCAGGACCATTCTTATGTAGGGATTATTGAAATTCAGATTGCGTTGAGCTAAAAATATTGTGTGTCAGTTTAGTGATGATCAGAGTAAGTAAAGAGAGAAATGTCTGAGTACGTTCAGTTTTGCTCAGCTGTTTGAAAATGAAATAACGTAAGAGGTTTTCCAGCACTGTCATTCTTAATTTTTCTAAGGGGACGTTTCAAGGTGCACGAAAGCAAGATACGAGAAATTAGGGCTCATGCAGAGGCATACAGACAGTCGTTTTCCCCTCGCTATGCCGGCCGGGGTGGCCTAGCGGTTCTAGGCACTACAGTCTGGAACCGTGCGACCACTACGGTCGCAGGTTCGAATCCTGCCTCGGGCATGGATGTGTGTGTTGTCCTTAGGTTTATTACGTTTAAGTAGTTCTATGTTCTAGGGGACTGATGACCTTAGAAGTTAAGACCCATAGTGCTCAGAGCCGTTTGAACCATTTGAACCCCTCGCTATATTTGCGAGTGGAACAGGAGGGGAAATGGCAAGTAGAGGTTCAGGGTACCCTCCGCCATGCACCACCGTATGGTGGCTTGCGGAGTGTCTATGCAGATGTAGAAAAGTTACTGAAGCAGTAAAAAAAAAATTTCATAAACAATAAGTGTTGTTACTGATGATTGAACGAATGCGGCGAAACATGCCGGGGTCTTACAAAGAATTGGACTAACTTATTCTGTGAGTATTTTGGCTACGACTCTGTTGCCATTGTGCAAGAGGGCTGGGACAGCGATTCGCGGTGCTGGGAGAGTTTAAAAGTCGCGGTCAAGCAAACGCGGCGCAGTCCATTGCGGCTGTGGGTGACGACGGCTAATTACTCCCCGCGGTCAGCGCGGGTCCGGCAGGACGGGGTCTGGGGGGCACAATGCGCGCAGAGCACAAAGCTCAAGGGCCGGCGGGCCATTCAGAAGGAGCCAGCGGCCGGAAAAACAGCGCAGCGCGGCCGCGCCGGGCTAGGCGAGGCGAGGTGAGGCGGCGCCGGCGTGGTGCTGCCACCGCGACGCCCCTGGCGCTGTTGCCTTGTTTGTCCTGACAATAACAATAACGCGGGGGCGGCGTCCATGTTGCCGTTATTATGCGCGGATTATGGATTATTGCGGCCGATTGTGTGATTGGAAATAGCGCCCGATGTAACATTGTGCGGCCGGCCCGCCGTGGCATTGTGGCCGGTCGTCCCGAAACAATAGCCGGGGTTGCGCTGCCGAGGGGGCAATCATTAATAAACACGCCGGCGAGCCGCGGCCGCCGACGCTGACGCAGACGTCGACGCCGCACTCGCCGCGCCGCTCAGCCCCGCGCCGTGCGCTGGCCGCTGACGTCAGTTTGGCTCTGCGGCTCGGCTTTCCTACTCCGTACGCCGCTCTGTTTGTTCCTGTTGACAGAATGTACGCTAGCAATAACTAATCCCAGAAATAACATCCTCACTGAAAGTGAAGATTCGCTACACTCGACATAGTGGCCGCGAGAGAACAGAAACTATACGGATATTTAGAACTATTTTATGCATCGGTTGTTTTTAAGTTCCATTTGCACATTATTTTTACAGTACGACTAGTTTCGATCTCCCTGGACCATCTTCAGATTTGTGTAGTGCGCCAGCAACACGTCGTGTCTGAACGAAAACCACACATGTGTGGTTCTGATACAGTCATGACGGGTTGCTGACGCACATACACAGATCTGAAGATGCTCCACGGAGACCCAAACTAGTCGTACTGTAAAAACAGTATGCAACTGGGACTGCGAAATATACGATGTACGCCAGCCGGAGTGGCCGAGCGGTTATAGGCGCTACAGTCTGGAACCGCATGATCGCTACGGTCGCAGGTTCGAATCCTGCCTCGGGCATGGATGTGTGTGATGTCGTTAGGTTAGTTGCGTTTAAGTAGTTCTAAGTCTAGGGGACTGATGACCTCAGAAGTTAAGTCCCATACTGCTCAGGGTCATTTGAACCATTTTTTTTATACGATGTACAGCAATTGTGTTGGATGAAGATTCCATTGCAAGGGCGCTCATGCCCACTAAGGGTGGAGGGAGCGCCGAATCGAGAGCTTGCCGACATGGTATTTACGTACGGAAGGGCGAACGGCAATGGCCATTGGGCAGAAATTTTGTATCAGGGGACCTATCCCCGCCGACAACAACCACAGCATTCAATGTTTGCAACAGCGTGTCGCCGTTTGTCTGAGACAGTGTCGTTTCAGGTAGCCGGAAATAATGACAGACGTACCCGACGTGTTCGGACAGCAGACTTGGAAGGAAATGTGATTAACACTGTCGAAGGCGACCGCCGTGTTAATACCAGGCAACTGGCCCGCCAGTACAGAGTAAGGCAGACGACCGTGTGAAACATTTTCCATGACAATTGTTACTACCCTTATCACTTACAGCGTGAGTACGCGACAGACTTTCCGGATCGGGAGCGGTTTTGCCACTGGTTTCTTCAACAGGCGACCACGGTTTCGGGAGCCGGCCGAAGTGGCCGAGCGGTTCTGGGCGCTACAATTTGGAACCGCGCGACGGCTACGGTCGCAGGTTCGCATGGATGTGTGTGATGTACTTAGGTTAGTTAGGTTTAAGTAGTTCTAAGTTCTAGGGGACTGATGACCTCAGAAGTTAAGTCCCATAGTGCTACATCTACATCTACATTTATACTCCGCAAGCCACCCAACGGTGTGTTGCGGAGGGCACTTTACGTGCCACTGTCATTACCTCCCTTTCCGGTTCCAGTCACTTACGGTTCGCGGGAATAATGACTGCCGGAAAGCCTTCGTGCGCGCTCGAATATCTCTAATTTTACATTCGTGATCTCCTCGGGAGGTATAAGTAGAGGGAAGCAATATATTCGACACCTCATCTAGAGCCATTTGAACCACGGTTTCGGCATTTATGTCATCCATCCTCTTCACAGATGAGGCTACCTTTAAGCGGTGTGGTACCTTCAACTTTCTGTGGGATAGTATGCAGAACCCCCATGGTATGTTGACAGCAAATCATTAGCATCAGTACAGCCAGTATGTGTGGGCTGGAATAACTGGCGACCGTATTTTGGGACCAGTCTTCCTCGCACCTCGTCTAACGGGCCGAAACTATAGCCGCTTTTAGCGGGTGACTTTGCCTCCCCTGCTGGAAGAAGTGCCATTGATGATTCGAAGGGTAATATGGCTGCTACATGATGGTACTCCAGCCCTCTTCGCCGTTAATGTCTGGACGCATCTCAGTCGTTTCTTCCCTGGTCGATGCATCGGCGAGGGGATCCAGTTCCACGGCCTGCCCGTTCACTGGATCTCAACCCTTGCGATTTCTGGTTATTGGGCCATCTCAAAAGTATCGTGTATACAGGGCCCATTACAGATGTGGAGACACTGGAGCAGCGTATTCATGCTGCCTTTGAGACTGTTCGGATGCAGCCTGGACTATGTGAACGTGTGATACAGAACATGCTACGGCGCATACAAGCATGCGTTGAGGCACGTGGAAACCATTTTCAACGTGTACTGTAACTATGGCTGCATGGTACAGCGCGTATTAGACCACAGTCTCTGTAACAATGTATGACTGAATAAATGGTCTCTGGCATGGAAACCGTGCATTTCCGAATATAAGTTCATTAGAACTCTTTTATTCCATATTCTCTCATCGATCAATCCCCAGAGTTTGAACACAGTGGAAAAAATCACCCTGTATAAGGCAGAACTCGACGTAACTTTCCCTTCTACTCCAGACTATACCTCATTGCAACCACTTTTTCTTTTCTTAAATTGAGGTTATAAAACATAATAACTTCATTATTAAATACGTAGTAAGGACGTTGAAATATAACTATAAAAAATAGGAGCTGTGGACTTTGGTATCGGCAGCGTCTCGCACCATCATGAAGTTGGTTCAAATGGTTCAAATGGCTCTGAGCACTATGGGACTAACATCTTACGTCATAAGTCCCCTAGAACTTAGAACTACTTAAACCTAACTAACCTAAGGACATCACACACACCCATGCCCGAGGCAGGATTCGAACCTGCGACCGCAGCAGTCCCGCGGTTACGGACTGCAGCACCAGAACCGCACGGCCACCGCGGCCGGCATCATGAAGTTATTTTCCTTACTTTCGGTGATGAAACTTTGTTTTATATTAGATATGCATTACTGTAGTACTTTCAGAAACAATGCTTCTCATTTGTTTTAGAGCTTTTATAGGAAACATTCTGATGCTGCCTATGGCCAAAACGCGTTAACGTGCACAAGCTAAAAAAAAAAAAAAAAAAAAATAGCTTTCGTGACGGACTATAATATTGACTAGCGACAATAATCGGATATTCGTACATCGACATCTACATAATTGTTCTGCAACTGACATTTACGTCCCTGGCAGAGGTTTCATCGAACCACTTTCACTCTATTTCTCTACCGTTCCACTCTCGCAAAGCGCGCGGAAAAAACGAACACTTATAACTCTCGGTGCGGGCCCTGATTTCTGTTATTTTATAACAATGATCATTTCTGCCTATGTAGGTGGTTCTAAACAAAATATTTTCACTTTCGGAGAAGAAATGTGGTGGTTGAAATTTCCTCAAAAGATTTCGCTCCAGAGAAAAACACCCTTGTTTTAATGACTGCCTCCCCAAATCGCGTATCATATTCGTGACGTTCTCTACCTTATTTTGCGATACCACAAAACGAGCTTCCTTTCGTTGAACTTTGGATACCCTGTGTCAGCCGTGTGTGGTAACAGTCCCATACTGCACATCAGTAATCCAGCGGACGACGGACAAATGTAGTGTAGGCAGTCTCCTCAGCAGACCCGTTGCATCTTCAATAAAACGCAGACTCTGGTTTGCCTTCCCCTCAAAATTCTGTGTAATCGTTCCAATTTGACTTGTTCGTAATTTTTTTCCTTGTTAAATTATTTTATGTCATTCATAGAATACCTGAGCGCGCATCACAGATGCCTGAAGCCGCCTTTACATCCGAAGGTTACTCCCATAGGTCTCCCACGGGGTATATGGGAACAGATGTGATGTGGGACAATGGTTTACGCTTTAAGGATGTTTCTCACAATGTTTTCAGTACTTTGCAAAGTCAGCATTTCTGAACGGTTTTCACTGATGTTTCCTCACACCACGGCACCTCCTTTGCCCTCATTCATACCGGAAAATTCATTTGATATCAACGATTTCAGATCACTGGTATTTATCGTTATGGGACGAAGTGCCATAGTCCGCCTCAATATTCTCCCTCCTCATCCTGTGTCCCCCTTCCCTAGCGCTTTGCTTCAAATGAATCTTCCACACTGCAGCGTAGTGTGCGCTGTTTTGAAACTCTCCGAGAGATTGAAACAATGTTTCGTACCGACACTCGATTCCGAAATTTAGCTTTCCGCATGCAATGCTCTTAACAACTAGCTATCCGGGCACGACTCACAAACCACATTCAGAGCTTCAATTCTCTCAGTCTCTGACTCTGCGAGACTAACAGAAACGTTCCCATAGAACTAGCTCCCGTGGAATAGCCCTGTGAAATAGCGGTTGGTAAGACTACTGTTCGCGAAACGCAATGGTTATGAGTTCAAGTCGGGGACGAACATACAATTTTAGAGTGTCATAACATTTCAAAACAGCACAAATTCCTCTGAAGAATAAAAACAATCACTTGCTGTGGCCAGGCCATTTCTCCAATACACGCTTTCTCCTGGAAATGCTAGTTCAGTAACATATGCAGGAGAGTATCAGAAGTGGACGAAACCAAGGATTTGTGCTACCTTGGAATCAGTATAATAAATGACAGATGAAACAAAGAGGACATTACGTAAGTAGACTGTTTATGTTTTTATGTTGGTGACGCCACGTAGCGCTCTGTGTGAAAATCACTGACTGTGCAGTCTGTGGCTGGATTGCACTGTTGGAATTTTCGCTATTGTAGTGTTGGGCAGTTGGATGTGAACAACGCTTAGCGTTGCGCAGTTGGAGGTGAACCGCCAGCAGTGGTGGATGTGGGGAGAGAGATGGCAGAATTTTGAGAGCGGACGATCTGGACGTGTGTCCGTCTGAAAAAGGAAATTTGTAAGACTGGATGTCATGAACTGATATATGACTTTTGAACACTATTAAGGTAAATACATTGTTTGTTCTCCATCAAAATATTTCATTTGCTAACTATGCCTATCAGTATTTAGCGCCTTCAGTAGTTAGAATCTTTTATTTAGCTGGCAGTATTGGTGCTTGCAGTATTGCAGTAGTTCGAGTAACCAAGATTTTTGTGAGGTAAGTGATTCATGAAAGGTATAGGTTATTGTTAGTCAGCGCCATTCTTCTGTAGGGATTATTGAAAGTCAGATTGCGTTGCGCTAAAAATATTGTGGGTCAGTTTAGTGTTGATCAGAATAAATAAAGAGAGAAATGTCTGAGTACGTTCAGTTTTGCTCAGCTGTTTGAAAATCAAATAACGTAGAGGGGTTTGCAGGCGCAGTCATTCATGAATTTTTCTCAGGGGATGTTACAATAAAAAGGAGGTTTAAAAAGGTTAGGACAGTAGGGAGGGCATTCCTGTACGAAAGAAGCCCTGTAGTATTAAACATCACTCTTCATCGGAGGAAAAAGTTTTTGAGAAAGTACGTTTGTGGAATGGAAAACACTGACAAGAAGAAGGGACAGGACAACAGGAGTTGTGTTAAGGCATCAGGAAGTAATTTCCGTGGTACTGGAGGGAGCTGTAGAGGGTAGAAACAGTAGAGGAAAACAGAATGGGAACACATCTAGCAAATAATTAAGGATGTAGGTTGCAAGAACTACTCGGAGATGAAGATGTTGGTACAAAAGATGAATTCTTGGATGTCCACATTAAACCAGTCACAAGACCTATGACTGTATTTCCATTCCCCCTTTATCCACCCACTCACAGCCATTTCACCCAAAAAAAAAACTTCTACTAAGTTTGGTAAATAGCAGTGAGATACGGGCATAAGTGAATCTGTGAGTATGGAATGTGAGCAATTCCTTGGGCCATTTTAACTATCTGAGTCGCTGAGAACATTTCCAGGTCAAAGATTTCGGGTCAAAATCCACATGCGGCGCACAGTTTTAATCCATCATTAAGTTTCAATAGAGAGCCTCCCATTCTATGGGATCAGTGTGGATTCAATGTTATAAAACCCTGCTCACTGATTCTATTTACCACTGCATCGTCATTCAAGAGAAATCAGATTTTCACAATGTGTCTATTTAAGAAGTCCTACAATTTATTTATTTACTTATTACAGTAACATGTTTTACAAAGGAAATTTCTGTAGGACAGTCTGCACTCCAGATCCTACTGAATATCATGTCATTCTAACTTCATAACAAAATTTTCAATAAAACTTGACTTCTTGTATGTTACTTGCTAACTATGCATGGCTGCTATCCAGAACTCTTATCTTCTGATTTTCAGCAGGCAGCCCTCTCAAGTCTAGAGAGTTCCAACCTAACTTCAATATGAAGTCTAGGTGACACTGAAGTTAATATAACTTACAAAAATATTATAAAATCAAATTATTAAGTAAATAAAAGAAAACGAAAAGAACTGCTGCTTAACCACAGCCATGCATCTAACAAAATAAAAATAAGGTCTTTTCCAGTTATTCCTTTTATTCATTTATTTATTTCCATAATTGTATTTGTAATATACGCTGCAGATAGTGTTCATCTCTGGCACTCAAAAAGTGGCATCCAGGAGACAGATCATTACATACAGATAGGGTTTGGGGATGGTTTTGATCTTCTCTTTCATGATGTTCAACAGTTCATACTCCAGGACATGTTCCATGACCAGATCAGCAGAAATCACTCGGGATGGCTGGTAATGCCGCTCAGCGATATTCCATGAGAGGCCTTCGTTGCAGCCACTCAGAAATTCTTATCTTATTGTCGATATTCTGTTCTTACATCATTTCCATAACTGTTTTATCTTTCCATGTTCTTGTTCGTGTTGCTGTGAGCAGCTCCTGTGAGGCACCTCCTTGATTTCTGTTGTGGCTGCTGTACCTATAGAATTAAGTGGGTATGTTGAGTGCATTCAGGAGCTCTTTGGTGATCCAACTTTTTGAGAGTGGAGGAAAGACCATTTTAGCTACAATATACATTTTACTTACTTTATTTGTTTATTTATTTCATTTGTTTTTATTTTTTAATAATTCCAGTAGGAGAGTATTGTAAGCTAAAACTTTTAATAGAATTCATATTAAATATTCTAGGTCACAAAGTACATTATTGTTATTCTTCATTGTTCAAATTTCATTGTATCTCATTTAAACCTGTCCACCTTCAAAAAATTGAAAATCCTGATTAGTTATTAATTTCGAACATCTGTCTGGTAAAAGAATCTTGAACTCCATGTTAAGCTCCATACAAATTTTCAACTATATCTAGTATTAAAATAGTCACATCCAGTAATGTTATGCAGAACATTTGCCTCTAGATCAATAATAATTTTAAAGAAATTTGGGTTGTTAGCATTGTTCAGTTCCTTGAGTAGAGGCTCCATTTAAATAGAGAAAATTTTTATTGAGATTAAAAAAATAAATGTTGCAAATGGACAACCATGGTAGCAAAAACAATATTATTCAAGCTATTGCATTGTTTGAGTTACACATATTTTTTAGAAAGAACAAAATTATTTAAATGAAAAAGAGAAAATATTTGGTACTATAAATTGATTAAAAAGGAATTATACTCTAAAGCTTTGCTGAAACAAATAGAAATAGAAAAAATTATTATTCTCATAAAGAATGGAGAAAGCACCTAAATGAATCAATAAAAAATGTAAGAAAACGAAATATGAATATTTATTAAAAATTATAACTTCATTCAAAAAGATTAGATAACGAAGAAACTGAGCATTAGTTATATTTAATAAAACATGATCTATTGAAAAATATTTTTCTGGTTACTTACTTTCTGATTCTGATTTTGATATTTTTCGTGATTCTCAAAATCACCCATTAAAGGAGAAAACTAAAGGAGAAATCAAATTAGAAAACAGAGAATACAATAAAAACAGTTATTGCATTTATATAGTTGTTTTAAAGATATTACCTATCCATATTTTATTTTTACATTAGAAGTTACAGAAAACTTCCTTTAATTTTAAAAGCAATATGACACCATATCATAATTTTCTAGAAGTACTCTTTCATCGTTCTAAAATGAGAATTCTATCTTAATTGTTGATTAAATCTCTCGTTATCTGGTTGTAGTCTAATTGTATTTTTCTTTCACTTCATTCTTAATCAAACGTATTATTGTTATTAATAGATACACCATTCGACTTTTGAATATTCTTCGAGTTTAAAGTGAATCGCTTTATCTTCATCATAGTCTTTTTATCATTTTCTCTCAAAATAGTAACGTGTAGGTCAGTCAGTGCCAAATTTTTAATCCGATTGTTTCCTAACTCATCAGTCGATTTACCCAGCTTACAATCCATTTCCACAGTATTTTTAACATCATCAATACTTACTATACCGTCTCTATCAAGAAATATAAATGAATCTCCTAGCTTATCTAAAAGATGATACAACCTAAGCCTTGCGTTTGATGTAGTGAATTCTGCAATAAAAATATTTGTAGATGTGTTTTTTCTACAGAATAATCTTTGAAATTGTACTTCATTTGAATCACATTTTCATCAGTGAAGTTAAAATCTATATTATCTAGTTGGCCATCCAATGGTATTTTATAAAACTGTTGTAAGTGTATGACATTCTCAGTTTCATTCATATTTTGTCAATGTCCAAATTTTCCCCTTTATGATTTCAGACATATCTTAGCAACAGTTTGTATTTCTGAATTTTCCTTTATCTTAGCATAATTCAATTCAATACCCATTTTGTTCTTAAATGTATGCATATATAACTCCTTGGATTCAAAACTATCAAGTCTGGTTTCTAACTTTATTTTCATGAAATTTTTTACATAATCTTTAAACAACATATTGCTTTTATTTCCAAAAATTAACACTTCATAGATATATAAAATTTTATGTCTTTCTTCCACAGATGTATTTGCTTCATCAGTTGTCCATGTTCCAATACAACTTCTTTTGTTTTTGATGTGATTACATTTATTTTTTTTCTCCTGCACAGCTGACACACAAAGGAAATAGTTTTTCATTTTTATCGATCTTGATACATACTGGCAAAGCTGGATGATACAATCCTCTAGGTGCCAATAAATTACACTTTATGAATCCATTCCACTATTTAGTATAATATGTTGGTCCATATACTAATGTTCGATGTTGCTCAGGGCAGTAATCATATTTTTGTACAGTTGGGTAAAGACTACATACATCAACATATTTTATTTTTGTGTTAACATCATCTGCTTTAGCTTTTCATTTTATTGTATTAGTTCAGCTACCACAAAAGGCATTTCCTGGATTCAAAAGTTCATTAACTTTAGGTAAGTGTTGTAATTTCTTAAGTTATTTATGTTCTACTGAATTAATTCAATCATAAATTATATCCAGAATTTCGTATTTTCCTCTTTTTCTTAATGTCATAGGTTATACATTGACTTTTTTTAACAATACCAAGGAAACCATGACACTGATAAAGAGTATGGGTTCCTTTATCAAAACCACCTACTTTCTCCATACTTACTTCACCACTATTAAGAGCAATTGAGCATTATTATTATTTAAACTGCTTAGCCAAGCAATAGTCTCTTTACTATAACTTTCTCTTTGTTCTTTATTCGATACAGCATTGCTTCCATTGTCCAGATGTTTGGATCAGCATATAGTGATGCAAATCGCAGCAGTTGTTCAATAATGGAATGGATCTATATTAACCACTTCTAGGAAGAGTTTTCTTAGTTCTAAGCAACGTCTTCTCAGTATATCTACATCCAAATATAGCATCCATTAATTTCTTTCCTCATACTGAATACAAAACTTTCTTTAACATTTTGACATAGCCATTTGAGAAATATTACTTTTTTTGGAATAGGTCCTACATAATTTTCATTTTCATGGGTATTGAACAACTGTGGGATTAATCCTTGTTCACTTCTTCGAAATCAAATGTTTTTGGGGACCTACTAAGTAAGCCTTGTACAAAATTTATGTTATCTATAATTTTTAATTCTGAATGCTATATGTCCAATAACGATAGTTTAGTTCCTGTGTATATGGAATATGGTAATATTGCATTTTCAACACAGTACTTCAAAATGAATCACAACCTTTACCTTAATGAGCTATAAAGGTATAATTCGGATTTGTTCAGATACCGCCAACTATAGAATTCATCATTTGTCTTAGAACAGTACCACTGTTAAAGTAATGAACTGTTATTACATTTCGAATATGTATACCTGTTTCCTATTGAGCTTCACAATCAAACTGCATGTGTCTCTCAGTATAAGTACAATAATTAACATTGATATTCTCTTTTCACAATATTTAAACAGTTCACCTGTAAATACTTTTTTTTACACTTCCAGCATTGTAAAACATAATAATCACAGTGTTCTCTATTAATACAACAGCCGCCTTTACTACAATTTTGGCATACTTTGTCTGTAATATCTTCAGCAATTTTTCTATCACAAACATCACCCTTTTGTTTCTCATATTGTTTGCAACATTTATGAGTTCTATTTTCTAAGTAAAGTTGACAGTTTCTACATTTTTCAAAGTCACATTTAGGTTCCTCAGATCTCAAACAAATGCACATTCCTTATATTTACCAGCTGTATTATAAACTTCTTGGTGTTCATTTAAACATTATTCATTATGACAGTTTGTATTGCAGTTTTCTCAATTGATCTTATTTCCCACATTATTGTGTTCTTTCATTTTTGTGTAATACACAGACTTTTTATCTACTTTGCATGTATATTTGTGCTTGTTGTTACATGTCTTGTTACATTTATCATATAAATACGATAATCCAAAGGCATACTGTTAATTACATCAAAAGTGGTTTTGATTTTTATACAGATGTATTTTATTGCTTTCTCAGGACAATTACAGATATCTGAATTGAAATTCTAGGTATATACAACTTTTATTTGGATATCTAGTCGTTGCTCAACACTTTTAAAACCGTATAGAGTAAATTTTTCTCCATTGTATTCTTGTAATTGTTTACATAACATGATAATCAACTCTTTTTGTAATATGTATTTGTCTCCTTCTCTAATTTACGTAATCTCACCTATAGTTAGTTCTTTGCCCTAGATATTATTTGTGTGATATATTAGAGCAACTGTTACTGCTCTAGGACAGCACAGATTATCATTATTATTAATTCTTGTGTCCACAGTTTTTGGTTTCACAGTAGTGTTCTCACTTCCCAAGCACAGGGTCCCAGTTTTGATCCCCAACAGGGCCAGGGATTTTCACCTGCCCTGAAATGACTGGGTGTTGTGTCATCTTCATCATCATCATTCATCCCCATTATGGTTGGAGGAAGGCAATGGCAAACCACCTTCATTAAGACCTTGCCTAGTATGGGGGTGTGGGGTCTCCCACATTGTTCCCCTATACTCGGTCAAGCAGCTTGCGACTACATTTCCATCTCCATTAATTCTTGTAATATATCTTTTAGTATTGCTGTCATTAGATAAATTTATTATGTTTTATCTGTAGTGCCTCTAAGAATTGCTAACATCTGGACATCAAATGCAGTATGTTCTATATCAAATACAATTGCACCACAAACCATATTAGAAGTGTTTATGAAAATCTGAAAAATGTCAATTAAAACCACATCAAGAGTGAGATTTTCGCTCTGCAGCGGAGTGTGCGCTGATATGAAACTTCCTGGCAGATTAAAACTGTGTGCTGGACCGAGACTCGAACTCGGGACCTTTGTCTTTCGCGGGCAAGTGCTCTACCACATCTATTTAATACTGAAAGAAGAAGTATTAAAAAACGATTTGAGTAAGAATATAGGGAAAATGAAGATTTACAAATAGTAATTAATGCCCTAGACAACCTTAACTACCAAGATAACATTGAACTACATAAAAGAACAGATGAAATTTTGTCAAAAAGAAAAAGATAATTATCTTCATTGTAGTAAAACTATTTGTGATTTAGCTGGATATTTTCTAACTGAAGTAAAATAGTGTGACTTTCACTTGCCTTCTCTTGTTTGCTATAACAGCTTTCAGTGTAGCTATGAAATAAGCAAGTAATGTGATAATAGATACATCAACAAGATTGTGTCACTGCATGAATCAACCAAGCAATGCCAACTCAAATATTACATTTAAATTTGTGTTGACAACATACTTACATACAACCATGAGTATTCATTTATGATAACTGGTGAAAAGAATAACCCACAATTTAAAGCAAAAGATATTACTGAAATCCTTGAATACAAGGACACCAGAAAAGCGATCCCAAAATGTTTCTGTAGACAATACAATAATATTAGAAAAGTTAGTAGTACACTGCCAGTACCTCTCTTTAAATTCATTGATAAACACTATATTCATCTATGAAATAGGTTTATATTCACTCATTTATAAGTCGAAAAAGGAAGAAGCAAAAAATTCAGAAAATGGGCTGCACTCGAAGTATTGTCATCAATTCATAAACATGGAGAATATAAGATTGAAAATGAAGTGAGGGATCAATGCCAAATCACATACCAGGGAAATTTAAATAAAGTTCCTGAAGATTGCTTAAAAACTTATATGGAATATTTGATTATGCTAGAGAAATATTAAGTCAAAGATATACACATATTGTACATCGAACAACCACTAAAATTTAAGAACTTCTTTTGTTGTTTAACATTATTTGACGACAACTGTGAGTATAATTATTATGTCATTAGGGTACAAAGAAGAAATTTCCAAAAACAGTTGAACATTACTAGACATTTATATGCAATTTGTGATGAATAGTTAAGACTTAGTTATAATCCTAAGTTGATAAATTTATACCAAAGGATGGCAGAAAGACTAAATGTTATTTTGTGGCAGTATTATTTTCATCTTGTGGATGGTGACATGGAAGAAGAATTCATGAAAAATGAGCCTTCATCAAAGTGAATTAATATAAAAATTAAATTATTTCTCAACAAAAGTTAAAACCCAATTACTTTTTCATAATTTAATGTTATGTAACACCTCAACAATTTTTATACACATCTAATAAATTAAATGTAGTCAATCCATCTGATTCAATCAACTCAGATTTGAAATTCTCTCTCAAATAATTCTTACCTTATATCATTTGATTCAAAAACAAATCACCAAACATTAGTAATTTGTATGAAACAGGTATAGTTTTAACTGACTGATTTAGAGATGCAAAAATTTTATCTTTTGTTTTCATAAGTGATGGAATATTTAGTTGAGTGGGATGTAAAATGGGCAGTTCATTGACATTGTATCTTTTTACCTTTATTTTAAAATCAGTAGGTGACAAGTCACCATTTATATTGGCTCCAAAAAATAAAAATTCTCTTGCATATTACATATATTACTTCATCACCAGTAAAAAAAATGAAATTCTACTTATGTTTGTCACACATTCTGTTTTGAAGATGGCTTAATTGGTTCATGTATGGAGTAAAATCTGTCTTTGAGAAATAATCTGCAAAAGCTTTTTCTACTTTCCTTTTTGTAAAGTAGTTGTTTAAGTTATCTTTATGAATCTGATTAATATATTTCATTGAGATGTGGTGCAGAGAAAAACAGTAAATTATATTAGAATAGTTACATATTCAGGTTTTGCAATGAGATTGCTCAGTTCATTTTCTAAACATTGTTTGCTAACTGCATTGTAACCACTTATAGGATCTTACAAAGGTAGTAATCTTCTACCTTTAAAATCAATATAACCTTTAGTTACTTTAAAAACTTTGTGTAATTCTTTATGAAACTGCTTAATCAGATTTTCTATTTTGGTATAATTTTGATTACAGATCTTTGATTTTTTCCAGTTGGCCATATTCTATATTTCCAGTGTTTTGCTTATTTATCTTACTTCCAAAAATGTCCATCTATTGAACTCAGAATATCATTAACATTATAATTATCTGATGCCAGTTTTAAAACGAATAGACTCAAATGACTACATATCAGTTTGATAACATTTTGTATTTGCTGTCTGTTCACTAAACAAGACTTTTGAACCAAGATATTTAACCAAAGTTTTGGGATTATACCCTCTAAATGAATCAAGCACAATTTTTTATCGTTATTCTGATAACAGTACATCTAATGTACCAGCATTATCAGAAATATCTAAATTAACTATTCAAGACTCAATTTTTAGTTGGTTTGTTAGGCCATTGATCAATCACAAATACACCATGAAAATCCTTGACCTTTAATTGTTTAGCTGCTTTTCCTGGATCAAAATTTTTTGAAGGTTTATTATGTTTTTTATTATTCTTTTTTCACTGCTTCCTATCTTCTCTAGTGCTTCATTGTGTCTTTTTTGTTCATCTTGTTCTTTATCACCTTTCCTTTTATTCATAACTACTTTTCAATGGCAGCTGCTCTACCAGTTAATGAACGAGTAGTAGCTAAACATGGCAATGCCACCAAAAGTAATGGAAGAAATTCTCCTTTCATGTTATGTTGATCGTTCCTTGTTTTTGCTAGATATTCAATACTATTTTTCACAACATGTACACGTACAGTTATGAACAAATGTCTGCCAGTTTTTTATCTCTGTTTCAGTCAAAAATTATCAGTACTGTGTAATTGTTCATTATTGAGGTTAATTTTTATTGTTTCTGGTTTAGTTTTGCCATGATGTTGCAATTTACCATCAATACTAAAGTTATTCATTCATTCAGATAAAAGTTTTATGAGAATAAATAGTCCCATCCATTTTCAATAACATCTAAACCAGAGACAGCTTAAGTAGTCCTGGCTGAGCCCATTCTAATTTTCTTTTTCCATACAGTATTCTTGTAACTGTAGATGCAGCTAATTTCTCTCCAAGTAAAGCATCCGAAGCATCCATTCTTTGTTTGGCAGGCAACTGATGTTGTTTATCTGCTCAATGTTTTTTCTCTAAATCTTCTCTACAGGGAATGTCAGTTGTTTACATGCTTTATCCAATGGATTAATTCCTTTATCTCCTCTAGCAAATGTTTCAACTAGTTTGGTCAGTGGGACACAGCACAAAAATCCAAGTAATTGTATTTCAAATGGAAGTTTGTTGATCAAACTGTTTACTAACCCTTTTCCACATTTTTCACTCTTCCGCTATACATGACAAATATTGTTGAGAAATCTGATCAAATAAGAAATTTCTTTAGGATAGTTGACAATGAAATCACTAAATTTATTCATTAATATTTATGTTATGCCAACTGTCTCATTACGATAATTTTTATTTTCAGTCCGTTCTTCTCTATGAATTACTGCTAATCTATTGATAACTTATCGCATGTCATTCACCCAAATATATTTAACTGATTTCCCAGTATACTTTTTTATTATATGTTCACCTAGTTTCCCAGCCTTGCTTTGCAGCGAATCATTTAAATTTCTTTGTCTCGAACTTCGAAAAAGGTTATCAACAGTATCTCCTTGCAAATAATTGCAATTGACTCATTTATTTGTTTGGTTTTGTTATGATGTTTTTAGGAGACAATGGTCCCTAATGGAACAATGTATTTGTATGATTTGATAGATCAGAACAAGTAAATTTTTTGTTCATGTCATCAACAGTGATGTGTTTTTAGTCTAACGATTCATGAATCCATCAGTGCTTTCATATCTCTGACCACCAGTAATTAATTTATTCCTATCAAATTTTACTGGTAATTTACCAACAAATTTATATGTGCAATCAAGTCTTAATCCAAAAAACTCGATCTTTACAATGGTCGATTTATTCCAGCAATCTTTCACTTATATTTACTTTTTTAGTGGTTTCTTTCTCTTTTTTCTATCTTTTACTTATTCTTCATTAAATAATGTGTTTCTGATTCTCTTAGCATATAATCTATCTTTTTTCATTATCATAGTGCTAAATATCATTAAATTCTTGAAGATAATGGTGATACTGATCATAAGGAACCATTTTCTTTTCAGTCCCTCTATGTCCAATAGCTATCAGTACATCAACATCAGAAACTTCGAATCCCTATGTTACTTTCTCTGTTGCATCAATACCAGAAGGATTTTCTTTTTTATTTTTCATATTCTGTTCTTGGTTGTTGTTTCCAAGCATGAACCATTTTTTCTGACACTTAAATTTTTTCTATTTTGTTTAACTTTTTTCACAACTTCTGGGTCATATTTTGCCAACATTTACTAAAGATAAAAAATTAATTATATACCTTTAACATTTAACATTTAGATGCAGTAAAAAACTGTTTAGTCTGACACATGCACTTTCCTTTAATAGGTTTCCTAGACATGTACTGTAAATAATCTGATCTAATTCACATTCCAGTATTTACAACAATATTCTTTAAAATCATCAAACTTTAAATTACCACCAACAAATTCATGGCACATAGCATTAAAATTTGTATGATCCTGTCAAAATATGTTTATAAATTTCGACTAGCATTCACTAACTGTTTACGTATTTTTGAACATGTATGAGTTAAATAAAAACAACCAATTCCTTTATGTTTGTCTCTAGTAAAATGTTTTCTAACCACATCCTGTTTTTGAGAATGAAATCATCAGATCTTGTCACTGATCCACTGGTATGATTTCATATTAATTTCCAATAAAAGCAGTAATCCTTCTATTATTTTTTCTTTAATTTTTTGTATGTTTTCACAAATTCTTCACATTTTGGTTGATGTAAACTTATAGAGTAAACATACAGATGACTGATTTTATTCCAAGTAAACCATTCTGGAGCTATAATATAACTGTTAATCACTAATGTGTTTTTTCACCCACTTATTGCTCGCTGAACAGAATTAGGCAAGAGCTTTCCATGATTATTTCTTGATTTTTCTCTAGAATTCTTAGTTTTGGTTCCAAATCAGTTTTCATTTAATTGATAATTTTTTATTAGTAGTAAATGAGTTTTCCTATATAAACTGTGTGGTAAGTCATCTGTTGCCAGAAAAAATTATTGTACCTCTATGAGACAGCTGTAGCAATGTTGCACTAATCGGTTTTCATACATTTTAACTCCAAATATTACATCAAGAAATAATTAACTGTGTTATGATGGAGAGATGATAGAAGTTCCTGTTAATCAATATAGTTCGAAAAAACTTATAAAATTTATTCATTCAAAGAAGCCAAATAGTCACATTAAGGTAGATGACATTTTAAATAGAGTTGTAATTAAAAGTGATGTTAAATTGTGTATGGATATAAATGACAGTATTGGAAATGTGTTTGGATTTAGTGGACAAAATAGTCTTGATAATGGCAAGACTGTTGCTAATGATGTTCCTAAAACTATTCCTCTCGAATTAACTAGTGTAAATTTCAGTATGACTGATGGAATGTTTGTGAGGCACACTGATCACTTTCATTTGAAACTAATATTGCTTCACTCAAGCCTAATGCTGAATTTGGTGGACCACTAATTCATTAACCATATTATCCAGTATATAGTTCAGTTTTTGATACTGTTCAGTATTTAGATACAACAATAACTGATGAAAATTATATTTGATTGATGTCATTGGTGCTCATGTGACAGTTGTGTTAGAAATGGCCTAATACAATTTCCTCCTTATTAGACGAACAAAATTGACAGCTATCAGTTTTACACATTCCCTGCGAATAAGGAGACCAAAATTAACCTAAATATTCCCAACAAAGACACAGAGATTAATAGAAATATTGGAGGTGGTTGGGTTCATCCTAATCCATTCTCATCTGTATATGAACTTCAGTACAATTGGAGATTATGGTAGAGATTGCCCAACATATGATGGAAAATACAATAAAAAATTAATCGATAATTATGGGGAAAATATGCCTAAGATCATCATTGTAAAGAAAACAAGCAACATTTTGTCTAGAATTAAACATCCTTGTAATTCTTTATTTCTCCTTATGCAGCTGACTTTGTCTTTAGCCAAAGACTTAAACATGGGAGGTCATTTCATCAGTGACAGGAAAACAAAAAGTATGAAAAAAGAAATACTTTTTCCACTAGATTTTCTTGGTGGGATTTTTTGAAGATTATAAAGAAGGTGATATTAATGTATTTTTACTTGGGGTTCTAGTGTGAACGATGCCGTACTTTGATGATCTGATCACAATCAAGCTGATGTTGAAAATGTGGCCACACTTCTTAAGAAGGCAAAAATTGTTGTGGAATCAATGGATATCTATGTTCCTGTGGTTATATGTGACCCACAATATTCACTCAAGCTAGATCAAAGACTAAAAAGTTCGAAGATTCCCATATTGTTCTTTGAACCACAGACCATAGAGATTGCTGGATTGAATGGAAAGAGAAGTTTTGAGCTAGATGACACCAATTACTACAATTCTGCACAATCTGATATGCCTCGTTTTATTTTTGTCTTGTTTCGAACGAATCGTAAAAATAATCAGAGGATTGACACTTCTCTGTTCAATCACATCAAACTACAGAAAATCTTTAAAAAGGATGGAAAGAATGAAGTTTTTCCTTGAGAAATGTAGAATCTAAATCCACCAAACAATTATTTGTTTCATTTAAAACCTGTGGCTGTGTAAAAGGGTTCTTAACACATGGACGAGCGCACTAAGAGTTTGATAACTAATGAGAAAAAAATTGTTGTTTAGTGATATAATTAAGAAATTAACTATTTTCAGATCTTGTCCTTTGGTTGTTGTGTTAAATCTTGCTTCTTGGCAAATTTCATGGTGACCGCAAAGTACGCTGTAGGTTTTCAGAAGTGAATATGTGACTATCAAAATATGTGATATAAATGTCCGTGTCGGTTGATTTGTGGTGTTCCAAAAGTCTATCAGGAAACTTGGCGTTTCTTTACTGCTTGAGCGACACCAGGTAAGAAATGTCAATATATATATTTATTTATTTGTAGTATGTTAAGCGGAGACTTCTTATTTTAAAGGATTTTGTTTCTTTTCGTTCATGTCGAGCGTGGCAGCAAGATGATCCAGTGGGGACTCCAGACGCGGCGGACGACGAGAGCTAACCACTATTGCATCGTAGTCGACGGTCTGCGACTGGAAGAACCATTGAAACATCATGCTGACCATTATTAAAATATGTTTTATGTTTTTTTATGAAATGAAAAGGAGTTCAATGTTGAAGGTGGAAGGATAAAGTTTGTAAATGGATGTCAATTGGTTATCAACGGTTAAATAAACTTCAAGTTGGAAGTTAAAACAGTCAGTTGACTCTGTTGTTATGACATGCATCGTAAATATTACTTATGTGTGAGATTTGCAAGTTTTATTAAAATTCAGACTTCTTGAAGAGATTCTGGCAGGGTTTTGCCGAGAGTGTGGACGATCTTCAATGGTTGACTGGTCTGAAGTTTTATTGGTGAGAGGTCGACACGTATTGATATTTTGAAAATAATCGATACTGTGAAGTGTTTTAGGATTCTGTTTTGAAACTTTATCGGCAATTGTGGTCGGGAGGATTGGTTTTAAAGTGGAATATTTCGTTGAATGAGAATAGGATTGATTCTTTAGTGCCATTAATTAATTATTCAAGGAAAAATTAGGAGAATTTCAATTTATTCTGGCAAAGATATCAAGGAGTGTCAGACCGCACAACGAACATATAGAAACTCTGTGACTTTGTTGAAGTGTCAAAAACTTTTTTTACAATAGAACTTGTTTACAACAGGGACTGGTGAATTTTGCTGCGTCTATCCTTACCTTCTAGGTTGAATCTGCTACAGCTCAATGTTTTGCTTTATGGATTTTTCAAGTAACTGGGAAAAGAACTTATAATTTGATCTGCGGCGGACCGTCGATATTGCATACAAGGTTAGGCTGTTGTGAAGCTTGTTGGTTTGCACATTGCCTTTCTTTCCCCTGCTGCAGACATCGTTGCTGAGTTGCTGCGACAGGATCGGCGGTTCAGCGCAGATTCCATTGATTTAGATGCTCCACTTGTTTACGTCGACCAGGGACCGTACACCTTAACATATGACAAATTTCAACTTGATACGTCTTTGAGTTCCTGAGAAAAAGGGTTCCGGACAGTCTGACAGACAGACACTCGGAAAACAAAGTGATCTGGTAGGGGTTCCGTTTTTACCGATTGAAGTACGGAACCCTAAAAATGTAATTAAAATTTCAATACAAGTGATCTGTTAGTCATTTATTCCTCAGCTATCCCTTATAGGTGTTACAAAGTCACTCATACTCAGTTCTCCACACTTCTCAAAGAAATGAGGCTTCACAGATGTTTGGAAAGTGTGTCCATTAGAACGCGCGGGACGACTTGCGGGAAACGCCATTGTGCCAGACGTAGTGGTGGGCCCCTTACACACACACACACACACACACACACACACACGTGGGTGTCGATGCGGGCAGACAACGGCAGCCGGCAGCAAACAGAGCTTCCGCCTGCGGCTTGCTCCCTCTCCCCCCCCCCCCCCCCCCCCCCCCTCACAAATGAGCATCGCGCCGTGACGAGCTGTGGCTGGCTTGGCGGCAGCGGCTCGCGGCGTAATCAGAGCTAACGTGTGCCCAGAGGGAAGGCCCACAATGCGACCACAATGAGGCCGCCGCCGACTCTGTGTGCCCGACAACAATGAGCGGCGCTCCGCCGCTGGGGTCGCCGTTCGATTCCCGGCCGGCACTTGCCGACCCTCCGCGCCGCTCCTCTGTTCGCGGCTCCAGGCGGCTTAGACAGCTCTTTAGCCGGCCAGCATTCGATCCCGCACCGCTCGACTGGGCTGATAACGCTGTTTCGAGCCAGATTTGCGATCATGCTTACTGCCTCACAAAAGACTAAATTTATCGCACCCATCTTTTCTTACCTTACATCAGAACAACAACCGTTCGATTGGCGGGCGGAAATGGTGGAGGGAACGTAGTCTTACGAGTGGTTAAATGCATCCCGCCACGATTTCGTCTTCTGCTCCAACCTCTTCGTCTCAGAATATCACTTACGAGGTGCGTGAGGAACGTAATGAGACCGACGTTTTATCTACCAAAGCTTTCATTTTCATTCAGGAACAGTATTGTCTCCTTCAGAGTAATTCCCTCCCCTTTGACAGCTAAGCAGCTACGAACTCGTTGTTTCCTGTCTTGCGGTCAGCGCTATAAGGCTTCAACTGGTAGGGCCTTCAACACGTCGGTCACATTCTTTTGAATGTTCTCCAGGGTCCCAAAATGACGTGTTCCTTAAGACATTTTTCAGTTTCGAGAAAAGAAAAAAATCACAAGGACTCAGATCAGGTGACCAGGGGGCTGTGGAACAAAAGGAATGCCTTTTGTGGTCAAAAATTCCAGTGGCCGTGTGACCTGGGGCGTAGTCGTGACGCAGTATCCACTTGTCTACAATGCTGGCCTCCCTCGATTCACCCTTACAGGTTTAGCAGGTTTAGGGAGGCCTTCAGCTTCAAAAATCGACGAAAAGTCGCAGGTGTGTGTGATCTTCTGAGACTGTTGCTCCAGGACAAGCGGTCAAACCAAGTGTCTTACAAAGATGTACTTTAAGGCCCGGGAAAAGGGTGAATCGAGGGAGGCCAGGCATTGCAGACAAGTGGATAATGCGTCATTACTGCGCCCCAGGTCACACGGCCACTGGAAATTTTTTCCACAAAAGGCATTCCTTTTGTTCCGCAGCCCCCTGGTCACCTGATCTGAGTCCTTGTGATTTTTTTTTTCTTTTCTCGAAATTGAAAAATGTCTTAAGAAACACGTCTTTTGGGACCCTGGAGAACATTCAAAAGAATGTGACCGACATGTTGAGGTCCTACCAGTTGAAGCCTTATAGCGCTGCTCCCAAGACAGGAAACAACGAGTCCGTAGCTGCCTTCCAGAAATGATTTGAGCCAGCGAAAGAACTTGTGCTTCTGATAAGAAGTGTTCCCAACACGCCTCTTTCAATTTTTCAAAGGTCACACTCGTGGATTCCCCAAGTTTAACGCAAAACTTGATGGTATAACGTTTCTCTAAATTCCGCTGTCCCATTTTCGTAACACATACCAAAAACACAATTTCACTGACGGCGCTCTCAAAAGTCACGTGTTGGATGTATGGAGCTCAAACTCAGACTAAGCACCTGTAAGGGATGAATATACCGGTCTGCACAAATAGAACAACACAGCATTGCCAGACCGCTCGCAGTTTTATCAGTTTCATTACTTTTCTCACACACCTCGTACACTCAACATCTTCAGTTATTTGTTGGATGTATTTTAATTTCTCTCTTTCCCTGCCTCTTTTACCCTGTAATACACCTACATCCCTACCCTCTCTAGTAGGGGAGGTTGCTATCAATGGGACGCCTACAGAAAAAGTGTAATTAAATACTCGAATATTGTTATAAATATTTTAATTTCAGTGTAACATTAACCTCATCTTTTGCATTTCACTACAGTAGACACAGAAGTCATAATAGAACTGGTTTAAAAATTTCAGCTGAAAAAACAAAATGCATGATAAATATAAAAATGCACCAAAATTCACAGAAACACAAATAAGTAAAATAGAGGGACTATGTTTAAATATCTTGGCGAAAATGTACAGTAAATGTACAGTAGATATAAGAACAAAATGGAGAGAGCATATGATTTGAGAAAGAATATTTACAATACGAAATGCACATAAAAAAATTACTAAAACACTATACAAAAGTAGTACGTCCATAAAGTTTATCGGGTGTGAACGGCTAACGATGAACCATACGCCACACAGAATAGAGGTACTTGAAAGACGGATTGTTAGGAAAAAAAATGGGTACAATATAAACTACAAATGGGTGGAAAATGAAAACTAAAGAGCAGATCTATAAAAATATGGAGAAATTATCATAAGTAGTGACTAAAAGAAGATTAAGCTTTCTTGGACACCTCTACCGAATGAATGAGAACAGTCACGAAACAAAATATTCCTGTATTTCTGGAAGAAGAAATCGACAATACCATGAATTGCTGCGATAGAAGCAGTAGCAAAGAATTGGAAATAACAGACAGAAACCTTTTTAAAATATTGAATTTAGAAGGCTTTCAATTCAGCAGACATAAGAAATCGGGGAGAAAATAGAAAAAGAAAAATAGTTCATGGGAAGAAGATGAAGGAGGGCTGGAAAAATAGGAAACGACGAGGAAAGAAGAGGAATTGAAGTTGTTATGTGATCTTAGTTGCCCGATACGAAAATAACAAATAAAAAAAGTGTCGTCAGCCCGAAGGCCGCCTTCGAAGGTAAAAGAAAAATACATTCGACTGATTATCAAAACACTAATCATTAGAAAACGTATAATGGAAACCATTACTTAAAATTGTTCATAGCGGCCTACTTAGACCTAAGACTAGACAAAATTCGAGGTGGCTCATTTTAGGCAACTCACACTGCATCGCTAACAATGCCTAGCCTCCGTCCACATGGCGCAACTTTGTGTTGTGAATACGACAAAATGGTCTAGTGCACCTGGCGGAAGAGCATCGGGAAGGAATAATACAAAAATACATCCTTTTTTAGTGAGAAGGGATATGATAGGTTGCAAACGGTGGTCACAAGCTGACTTCCGAGGAATTTTCTCACTGGAAGAGCTGAGGTATGCTTTCCATCACATAGCAGAGCGTATATTTGATTATCGGAATGATAGGGACGTAGAAAATCTTCTGGAAGGAGTATGACCTTCAGGCTATTGGCTGGCAGATTCATGATGCATGTAGTAGGAGGTAATATTTCTGTAACATCCGCTGGAAATCGTTACCTGAGCACAAACGTTGAAGCTGCATGTCCAGGAGATAATGGATGTATTCCATGAAGACACTTCCCTGTGGGAATCTATCAAGGACACTTCCCTCCGGAAACTAATGAAGAAACTTCATTGACGAGACCCACAGCGACTGGCGGTTAGGTTTTGAGAAGTGCTGATTTCGCCACAAGGAGCGCATGAAGCCATTTCTCTGTGAACAGAGTTATTACTCTGTTTAATCGAGGCAAGATTCTTTCCCTCTATGTCTGAGACACATTTATGAGCTTCTTTATGGGACAATTTCTGTTACTGGCTGTTGAGCAAACAGAGATCTTGACTCGTGTTGTGTCTTGTAATTTCAGCGCTATGAGTGTGAAGACGGCATACTGGGTTCACTGTGCAGGCAGAGAATTATAGGTATGCCATGTACATCACGCGCACGGAGGCCAACAGCCCAACGAGCATATCATCGTTACAGTATCACTGCTGTCTGCACTTGAATAGGTGATGTGCACACTTCGGTTCGCTGGGTGGGGAAACACAGTATCCACCAAACTTGCGCTAAAAGTGCCAAACGAGGCATAGGTCCCCTCAGCCAATTTTGTGTCCATTTAATAAAAAGGGGGTGTGGTCCAAGGAAAGTCAAAAGTATGCTCTGCGAATCTCGAAGTTAAATTTAGGGTGTAATCTGACATTGTATACTTCATATTTGCACAATTTTTTGCACTCTGCAAGTTTATCCAAGTTGTGCGTTATTCTAGTAGCATACCGACAGGTATAACTGGTTTGATGGGCTAAGCTGAGAGGACTAAAACCACAACACGATACTTCATTTTATGGCAATTCATAGGTATAGGTTGTCCATGGCATTGTCGTTTTAATCATTTGAAGGCGTGAGAGTTCCACTGTGGAGACAACCTTAAGCAACAATACATACACACAGTTTATGTTGCAAACACCTCAGGAGTCCTTTGGTAGGAGACATATTAAGGGACCAAGCAATTGTTAGCCTAGTAACGGAGGGATATATGTTCATTACAAATTGCAAAGTGAGACCAAGGCTCGAACAGAGTAAGCAGATTCAAAAGGACGAGGGCTGCAAAAAGTTAGGCAGACGTGAAGGGTCTGGCAAAAGACAGACAGGCATGGAGGACTTCATCAAACTAGTCTTTGGTACGAAGGCCATAACAATTAGTAGTTGAGGAACATAACAACAGGTAGCTGTCCACGCACTGCTGCTTTGAGCACAACAGATCTTCTCATTTCAGTGGTCGAAGACTTACAGTGGTAACCTCACACAGGCTATCTGAGGCCCAAGAGAAAGGCAGGTCGTGGCATATATGTCATAACATGTGGCACCGCAGGTCTTACTATAGCCTGCAGCCATCTTTAGCGAGGTGCGAGTAACTGTTTCAGACTGTATGTTTAAATGCATGCAAGCTCTTGATAATACATGATGGAAGTTAAGGCCTTCAATATTTTCCTTTTCAATTGGATATCGGTTTCCCATAGGCCCTGCGAGGAGCCGAGTGTTTTCGAAGTGTGGCGGAGAAGCCGACTAGCGAGACACCACAAGGTCGTTGCTGAGCCCGTATTTCTAGTGGGCCCAGCAGGCGCTGCTGTCCCGGTCGCCGCTGCTTTGCCACTTGCCATCCCCCGCCGCTCTCCCGCCGTCAGTTCCTTTTCGTATCCCTCTGCTTGCTATATTTCATACATGTGAGCTCAGGTAACATCTGTGTCTAGTATAACTTCCGCATAGCGCTTTGAGAGCCGGTAATTTTTAGTTTGTTTGTAAAGCATTCAAATGCAAAGATATTTTTATGCGTTCATGTTTATTTTCAAAGCTTCAGTATATGTACCAACAACGTTAATGTTTCATTGATTGATACCTCACATTTCACTACAGCATTTCTACCATTAAATTTCCCGTACTGTACACAAACGCTAGCACGTGTTAATTGGCTTGTAGTAACTATCCAAGCGCCCAGCTCAGTGTATCAGTTTAACACTTCAAGCATAAATTAACACCGAGCCATGACAAGTTGTAAGAAACTTCATAGGTTTCTAGGCAGCAGGAGATGGCGGGGCATATCTAATGCGCTGTTAATACAGTGATAAAAAATAATCTCCCCAGCAGACATCACATTAATGACGAGTAATACACGTGTATCTCGCAGTCATCTGTTTCAGCAATTTGGAATATTAACCATAGCCCCAAAGTACAACCACACCAACAGTGACTCCTTCAGAAACATACGTACAAACACATATTCATTTGAAGATTTCCCTTGGTTGCAAGGTGTATGCCGGAAATGGTAAATCCCTCCAGTCTATTCCCAGTTGGGATTCCCGATTTGCCCCACTAGGTATCAGCTCGTGTGATAGTTGGCTGAACAAAACCGCGACTCTAACGGGCAGGATCTGGAACAGCCCGCCCCACTTCTAAGAGTGTGGAATGAAACAAGTTAAAATAAAGTAGAATTAATCACTTATGTAATCTGTTGTCAACAATCCATTGCAGTTCGAGAGTAATAGAGATATTCGCGAAAACAATACTGAAATGAGAAGGTACTATACTTCACTCTAGTAAGTCTAACTTTGGCACTCTTTGTTAGTCCGCTGATTGAAATACATTATCTCACATAAAATTTGAAACATCCAGAAGACGAGAAGGGAACGAAACGAAACTGCACAGCTTGAGAGTGTATGTGACGTAATTACAGTCATTACATATTCGATTCAGATTTGCAAAGAAATGGTTAAAATGCCTCTGAGCACTATGCGAATTAACTGCTGAGGTCATCAGTCGCCTAGAACTTAGAACTAATTAAACCTAACTAACCTAAGGACATCACACACATCCATGCCCGAGGCAGGATTCGAACCTGCGACTGCAGCGGTCGCTCGGTTCCAGACTGTAGCGCCTAGAACCGCACGGCCACTGTGGCCGGCTTTGCAAAGAACATATACTATGACGTTTCCTTCTCTCTGGGCTGAATGCATGCACTTATTTTGTTGGCGAGAGTGGGGGAGAGTGTTTTATCTTGGAACACTATTCAGACCTTCGCCAGCCCTATAACAGACACTTAATATTTAATTTTCTTATTCCACTTTGAAATGATAGCATTCACTTTACATTTGCTACAGTCTTATTACTAAAGTTACAAAAATTGCTTCGGAAAAGTAATTTTTTTCTAACTGTGGAGAAGTGTTTCTAGGTACAACATGGTAGTCTACCTAGGAATAAATATTCTAATCAAATGTAAAAGTTTAGTAACCCAAAAAATCTTTTCAGTATTGCATTCAATAGTCTGTACTACATTATTAGTCTTCGACATGCCATTAATCAAAATTTAAAAAAGAAAGAAGAAATATTATCAAAAACCGCCAACTGGCTTGCCGCAGTGGTAACACCGGTTCCCGTTAGCGCTGTCACGCTTGGCTACCACTTAGATGGGTGACCGTCTACACTGCGGAGCACTGTTGGCAAGCAGGGAGCACACAGTCCTTGTAAGGGCAATTGAGGAGCTGCGTGATTTCGAAGCAGCAGTTCCGGTTGCGGAAGTTGACAGCGGCCGGGAGAGTGGTGTGCTGACCACGCGATCCTCCACATCCGCATTCAATGACCGTCCGAGGTCTGTTCAGACGTGGTTTAGTTTTAGTTTTAGTAAGACCTCAACTGATCAGCTAACGCTCGTAGTTTAGCTTAAAGGACTGTTTTATAAATATTTTCTCCTTTCATTAGCACAACAGGTAGGATGAAGGCTAGTGACTGTGCAATACACTTTTACATAAAAGTGTAATTCCTTATAACCACTTGGAAATAGGATCATGATAGCATGACTGATGATACTAAAAAATAACCCTTTAAAAAAAATTAGAACAATTGTACCTAGTAAAACCAGGTTTGGCTAAAGAATGAACCTTCAGATATACACTAGTGGCCATTAAAATTGGTACACCAGGAAGAAATGCAGATGACAAACGGGTATGCATTGGACAAATATACTATACAAGAACTGACATGTGATTACATTTTCACGCAATTTGGGTAAATAGATCCTGAGAAATCAGTACCCAGAACAACCACCTCTGGCCGTAATAACGACCTTGATACGCCCGGGCATTGAGTCAAACAGAACTTGGATGGCGTGTACAGGTACAGCTGCACATGCAGTTTCAACACGATACCACAGTTCATCAAGAGTAGAGACTGGGATATTGTGACGAACCAGTTGCTCGGCCACCATTGACCAGACATTTCAGTTCGTGAGAGATCTGGAGAATGTGCTGGCCAGGGCAGCAGTCGAACATTTTCTGTATACAGAAAGGCCCGTACAGGCCTTGCAACATGCGGTCGTGCATTATCCTGCTGAAATGTAGGGTTTCGCAGGGATCGAATGAAGGGTAGAGCCACGATTCGTAACACATCTGAAATCTAACGTCCACTGTTCAAAGTGCCGTCAATGCGAACAAGAGGTGACCTAGACGTGTAACCATTGGCACCCATCACACCGGGTGATACGCCAGTATGGCGATGACGAATACACGCTTCCAATGCGCGTCCACCACGATGTCGCCAAACATGGATGCGACCATCATGATGTTGTAAACAGAACATTGATTCATCCGAAAAAATGACGTTTTACCATTCGCGCACCCAGGTTCGTCGTTGAGTACACCATCGCAGGCGCTCCTGTGTGTGATGGAGCGTCAAGGGTAACCGCAGCCACGGTCTCCGAGCTGATAGTCCATGCTGCTGTAAACGTCGTCCAACTGTTCGCGCAGATGGTTGTTGTCCTGCAAACGTCCCCGTCTGTGGACTCAGGCATCGAGACGTGGCTGCACGATCCGTTACAGCCATGCGGATAAGATGCCTGTCATCTCGACTGCTGGTGATACGAGGCCGTTGGGATCCAGCACGGCGTTCCGTATTACCCTCCTGAACCCACCGATTCCATATTCTGCTAACAGTCATTGGATTTCGACCAACGCGAACAGTAATGTTGCGATAAGATAAACCGCAATCGCGATAGGCTACAATCTGACCTTTAACAAAGTCGGAAACGTGATGGTACGCATTTCTCCTCCTTACACGAGGCTTCACAATAACGTTTCACCAGGCAACGCCGGTCAGCTGCTCTTTGTGTATGATAAATCGGTTGGAAACTTTCCTCATGTCAGCACGTTTTAGGTGTCGCCACCGGCGCCAACCTTGTGTGAATGCTCTGAAAAGCTAATAATTTGGATATCACAGCATCTTCTACCTGTCGGCTAAGTTTCGCGTCTGTAGCACGTCATCTTCGTGGTGTAGCAATTTTAATGGCCACTAGTGTACTATTGATACGGCGATGCGTCGAACACATGCAATGCTCACCCTTGTAAATGTAGCCGAGTCACTTCTCCAACAAGCTTAAATCAGTTATGATGCCGGATACTCGGATCTATACTATAGTTAGAACCGATTAACCCTTTGAGGGCAGTAGTCTGAAGGACGTGACCATCACATCTGACAGGCTTGTGGGACTCAGACCAAAGTCGTCAATCCGCAACTTATAAACATGCGATTTAACTGCGCCACAGCTAAGCACATGTTGATACTCATAATATCGATCTTACAGTCTCAGGCTACAGTCTGTCAAATACCTGAGCCCCAGTGACTTAAGACCGATATTTTGAGTGTCAACATGTGCTTACCTGTGGCGCAGTTAAATCGCACGTTTATGAGTTGCGCATTGACAGTCAGCCAAATACCTAAGCCCCAGTGTCTTAAGATCGAGCCGCGCAGGATTAGCCGAGCGGACTCAGGAGCTGCAGTCATGGACTGTGCGGTTGGTCCCGGCGGAGGTTCGAGCCCTCCCTTGGGCATGGTTGTGTGTGTTTGTCCTTTGTGTGATTTAGGTTAAGTAGTGTGTAAGCTTAGGAACTGGTGACCTTAGCAGTTAAGTCCCATAAGATTTCACACACATTTGAACATTTTTTGAGAGTGCAAGAGAGAGAACCCTTGTCGTCAGCGACATTGAATCATAACGTCATAGTAGAGCCAGTGTCACCCCGCGTAGGCGGGCGCTGCAACGCATTTTGGCCTGCGATAATCTGCTCCGATGATCACAATCATTCTTTTGCACTCGAGAAAGTTCCATACTAGCTCATTCTCCCCTGCTTAAACCACTATGCCGGCTGGGCCAGTATCTCGACATGAAGCTCAAACTATTTCCTCTTGCTGCTCAGATACCTTCACTTGGCTCACTCTTTCACTTGGCTTTCCTGTGACTAGATTCTCAACTACTAAGATAACTGGGGTGGGTATCTCAACAACGCCAAGGTTATGATAAATCTTTGAAGGAGCTTATGCCTAATCCTGACGGCAGCTTTACGACAACGTTTTAAAATTATTAACGGTGTAAGACGTGTATATTTCTATTGTCAAACCACAATTTATGAAAGATGTTTATATTATATTAATAGGATTAAGTAGGAATAATTAATACTTGTCATTTTGGAAATAATTGTGGTAGCAGTGAACGTCTACACCAAAGTATTGTTGGCGGAGAGACCGCACATTGACATAATTTTAAAAAGGGAGGGAGAGACCACGTATGGATACATTTTAAGAAAAGAGCGGGAAAGACCGCGCACATACATTTTGTAATGGTAGCAGGGATTGTCTGCACCAGCAAGCATATTTGGCGGGAGAGACCGCACTTTAGCGTTCATAGGAAGTCAGTAGCAAGCGAGATGTGAAGCGAGTCGGTAGCGGGTCTGAAGTGAGAGGTTGAGAGGAGCGGTGTGCCTGCCAGCCACCAGCTATGATTTACAAGAGGTTATAAACGGATGTACAGAGACATCAGCTAACTATTATCATAAGAGGAACTAATATTATTGAATTATTTTTTTGAGAAATTCAAGACTACTGAAGGTATGTTTGCGCAATGCTGGTTGTGGGATTATTGTAAAAAGTAAGTCCCATTTGAACGTTTGTAAAATCATTTCATTACCAACAGTAAATATTTGAAGAATCGTTTTCAGAATATAATTAATTTTTGCCAGAAATATTGCATTACTGATTATAATCCATCCCAAAAACCATCAAAGTAAAACTTTGCAAAATTTTATTGTTGTCAAGAAAAAGTTTAACTATGAATTACGTAACTCCAGTCGAATTAACTAAAGAATAACGTCAGCTTTGCTATTAAAGAATAACGTCTGCTTTGGTAATAAATACAGCCACTTATTATTACAGCCCACCAGCAGCTAATAGAGTATAGTTAAAAGGAGTAAGTATATTCATGTCTCAGTTCGATGTAGCAATCAGGTGGCGATCCGGTAACAGTAAAAAAGGTAAGGAACAGTGTTGGGTTATTGCAGGGCCACGACGACGACACATTCTATGTTTCGTCGAAATAATCAGCAAATCACTTTTAATAAGCAGCATTTAAATTTTTATGGGAAGATTGCACTTATTATTATTGAGATAGAGAATTAATTTCAGAGCGAAGATTTCATTTGTTATTGTTAAGCAAAAGATAGAAAGCCTAAGGGAAGGTTTCATAGGTTATTGGAGAAGGTTGCGTAACAAAAGAGATATAGAAGAGACGGTAAGGTTTCAACGGAAATCAAGTCGCCAATTTTAAAACAGGTAGGACGCCTCCACCGTTTTACCATTCTGCTTACCGGCGATGGGCCAGTCTAACATTACTGAATGCCCTATTCCAGTTATCTCTAATGGTGGCAGTATATAACTTCTCAGGGAAGAGAGCGTTTACTCATCACAAATCTGAAATGGGAGAATTAATTGAATAGGCTAAAATCAAGCTTGCTGGAGCGGCTTTACGAATTTCATGTACAGTAATTACAAATGCAGAACCGACGTCCCAAAAATTCAAGTCCTAAAAATTTTGGATTTTATGAGTAGCATTTTCTGCAGTATGACTATCAAAATATTTTTAAGGTAATGAAAAGTACTGATCTCACTTTTCTATCAAAGATGTGTGGCATACTTTTCTAATGTGATATATTTATAATAAGGCGATAAGTTCAGTATTTTTATTTCAAAGTTTTTCTGGAATAATTTTCTTTTCATTTCCTTTCCAAGTCTGTCAGGAAAATTTAATGTGACTGATATGATTCTCCAAAGCACGCAGTCGACTGAAAAACAGGGAAAACATTAACACCCCCTCTGGAGAAACCCAAATTGAAAGAAAATGCAGTACCATATTTATTACCAAACTGTCCCTGTTATTTGAGCTCAAGACAACATGTTCGACGGGAACCGCCTAGTCACAGAAGACAGAGGCTGAAAGCAGATGCTTTGAGAAAAGCTATGGGCGAAAGCAGAGAAACAGCTTCTGCACAAAAGAAAAAGAAACAGTTTCAGTCTTATGATGATGTGAGAAAGAGTGATAATGTTAGAGTGAACTAGGAAGTAACGTTGCGATAAAAGATTACGTTCTGTTCTTGTTATTTAATTTTGAGAAAACTTCACGAGATGTTGTGAACACACTTCCAAAGACAGTTGGCAGTGCAACTGAAGTTGAAAATGTTCTGCAGTTATGTACAGACTTGATTAGTGGCACTAAGGTTTATGTGTGCCAGTTACTCCCTCCCTTCTTGAAACACTGCCTGTTAAACAAGGTAAGAAGAAGGTTGTTTCCTTCCTGAAGGCGTAAACTTTACCGTGTCTTCAATGCAAGGCTGGTATTAAATTTGATCCATAGTTTTTGATTCTTCGTTCTGTATTATTTACTATTTCTCAATATGCTTGTAAGTTTTTGTAATCATCTGGTTTTGTCATTCTACCTCATCCTAATTCATTAAGGAAGCTTAGCCCCAATATAAATGTGAACCCAAATAATCCTCACTTCTTAACTCATTTGAAGGATGAAGCAGATTTTAAGGCAGGAAATTTCACCAGGTTGACTTTCGATGCTGCTGATATAGAAAAGAGTGCACATGATCCAGAATATTTTTTTTTTCTTCTTTCACGAAGATCTTAAAATATTTTGCCTCTCAAGAAACTGAATACATAAGATTGTTTAATGCAGTAAGAAAACTAGAAGTAGGTGCAGAAGGTGCTGTCTTTCAGATTGTTTCATTTGTTGCTGATAATAATACCACCAATAGAAAATGTGTTACATATTTTGCAAATCAGCCACAAGCCAGTTTTGTGTATCCATCTCCTGCAAGTAGTAAAAGACCTCTGTTTTTTCTGCATGACACAGTGCACATTTTTAAGTACATACGAGATGGCTGGATTAATCTGAAAAACCACAGCCAAAAATTTTGTTATCAGATTTTGATACTCCTGATACTGTTAGACAAGCGTCTTTTGCTGAAGTCAGCCAAAAGCTGCTAAAATTTGGTTCTGGGATGTCGGTGGAAGCTCTGTGGCTTTCATCTTTAGAAAGGTAAAATGTTAAAATGGTTACAAGATGTTCAGCGATTATCTCAAAAATAGCGTCGCTGATTTGGGACCAGTTCACAATCTAAAGATTTGGGAAGGTACAGCCAAGTTTATAAATTTGATTAGGACCTGATGGTACATTGTAGAAGTTAAAGCGCCTCAGAAGGAAATTCGCTGTAAAGAAGAAATGCAAAAGCAAGATACATGTGTTATAGTTTCGTGGATAAATTTATTACTTGGTTAGACAAATGGAAAAGTTTAAGCTCAGAGAACGGTAAACTGTGCCGAGAAACACAAACAGCACTTCGGCTTACAGCACGTGGATTAATGCAGGTAACTGAGCACTGCAGAAAAGAACTAAATATGACATACATCCTGCCAGGCAAGTTCCAAACTGATTCTCTAGAAACAAGTTTTGGTCTCTATAGATAGTATCAGGATGTCAGTATCTTATCTCACTTAGATAGTTTATGGAAACTGTTAAGAAGTTAAGACTCATGAGTGTCTCAGAATTCAATGTGCACTAACAAAAGAAACCGAGAACTGTTGAGATTCCTTGTTGCGATGAACGTGCAGAGAGGAGTGTGGGTGATGTCAGTGATTCATTTTTTAAATTTCAGTTAATCAATAATGATTTCACAAATGTAGACTCTGGTCTCCAAGTTTTAACACATATTGCTGGCTTCTGTCACCATTCAGTGTTATGGAAACTTCAGTGTACAGAGCCCACAGATTTTTCTGTCACTCGATAAGTGTATGAAAACTGATAAGCAGTTTTATTTATTGGACAATTGGACAGAGGTAGTTTGAAATTCCTACGTGAATTTCCTGTGACAGTAGTCACACACAGTTTTTTGACTCTGCAAAAGCTACTGCTAACATCTGCGTTCATGAAGCTGCTGGCTCAGCAGTAGTAGGTGAACTCATTTTGAAAATAGTTGAAGCTAATGATGTGATGTTTGAAAATTTTTGTGTAAGGTAATTATATGGGCCACTCTAAGTAGTGTAATGATTAATTATTGCAAAAAGAAAAGCTTCAAACATTGTGGCACAATTTGATATTTTTTAAAATCTGTATTGCATATTACCACTTTCCACACTCCATGTACCCCAATAAAAATGTTTTTACTCCTTGGTGCTGTACATAGTGTGCTAAGTAATTGGTGACATTCTTTTATTGCTTGATATGTATTGCTACTTACCTGTCACTATCCTCCAGATGATCCGAGAATTAAATGCTTCTACTCTTTAAATGAATGATCCAGTGCATACTGTGCCCAGTGATAAGTGTAAAATGCAATGTAAGTGTTACACAGACTCTTTAAAATGCTAAGAAACAAAATGTCAGAAGTTTTTGGGCACAGTTTGACAATAACTCCCCTTTGAATGGTTAGTAAACTTTGCTAACTGTATACCACATACTCGCGTTTCCAGATATACTCAACAGAAACTTCAATTTCTCTTGAATTTCGAGCTACGAAGTCCAAGGCAAATAACCGTCAGGACTTTTCAAATAATTAACGCACTTACGGTGCCAGTTATAAATATTGAACGCATGCCGATTTTCGGAGAAATTAGCTGCGTAAGGAGAGAAATTTTTGAGTATTCATCCTTTGTTGCCCTCTCTGATTGTATGGCCAGTACCTAAAATCTGCGTGGTGTAATCAATATCTCTCATGTAAAGCAATAAAACTGCATCTCTGTGAAGTAATCCGCTACTAATCTGTTTTTTCATAAACAACAAAGTCCAAACGGAAGGTGGGACATTAGGCGTAATTTTTTTACTGATAAATGAAGATTAAAATCGAAGGGAATAGGCACTCCATTCGCGATTTATATGCGGTATTTAGCGACAGAGTAACGAGCCTCTGCAGACCTCGCAATGTAACAATTTATTGTGGGCCAGTGAGCATGGTGTTACAAAGTTGTCGGCAGGCCTTGTATTTTTGGAGGTGACGGCGCTGCAACACATGTTCGCCTGTGATAATGTGCTGAGATGATAACAACCGATCTATCGGACTAGAGAAGTGCCAAACTGGCTCATCCCCCCTTTCCACCCCTCCTCCTCCTCCTCCTCCTCCTCCTCCTCCTCCTCCTCCCCCCCCCCCCTCCCGCGAAAACTACCACTTGGGGTCGGCCAGCTGGGAGGTCTGCCCGTTGCTGCTCAACTGCCTGCTCGTGGCTCGCGTGAACACGACTTTGCTTGCGCGTAACGAGCCTATCAACTAGTAACGTAACTGGGGTGGGCATCACAACAATGTGAAAGGTTCCGACAAATCTCGGAAGCCGCTAATCCGCAATCCTACTATAACTTTTAAAATATTCAACGAGAACCAAGTTGCCAATTTTAAACGAGGAAGGACGCCTCCCACGGTTTGGCAATTCTGCTTGCTGACGGTGAGCCTATTTATTATGAGGGTAATCCCTAAAGTAAGGTCTCCTGTTTGTTTATAAGTACATAATCCTGTTTATTTCTACAATGGTTCACAACAGGTTACAGCTTGAATATTTAGCTATTTTTCGACAGAATCACCATTTCTATCGATGCGTTTTTGTAGACGCTGTGGCAGTTTTTGTATGTCCATGTCATACCGGCTCGCCGCCACGCTTTTTAGAAAGTTATGAACCTTTTCTTTCACCTCGTCGTCGGAGCTGAATTGCTAGGACCACTATTAACGCTGACAGGTACTGTGAGACTCTGGAAAAGCTCAAATGGGCAATTCAGAACCGGAGAAGAGGAATATTGAGCAAGGGAGTACACATTCTCCATGACAACGCTCTCCCACTCATCGCTCGGCAAACCGTTGCTCTCCTGCAACAGTTTCAGTGGAACGTAATCACCCACCCACCCTGACTTGGCGCCCAGTGACTATCACCTGTTCGAACATTTGGCCGGAAAGCGATTCATCTCGGACGACGAGGTGAATGAAGAGGTTCATAACTTTCTGAACAGCTTGGCGGCGAGCTGGTATGACATGTGCATACAAAAACTGCCACAGCGTCTACAAAAATGCATCAACAGAAATTTTGATTATGTCGAAAAATGGCCAAATGTTCAAGCTGTAAACTGATGTAAGCCATTGCAGAAATAAACAAGTCTATGTACTTATAAAACATAGGAGACCTTACTTTTGGGATTACCCTCGTATTATTAAGTGTCTTATACCAATTACCTCTACTGGTAGCAGGATACAAATCATTAGGGAGGAGACCATTTATTCCTCACAAATTTGAAGTAGAAGAATTAGGTGGATAGGCTACAATCAAGCTTGCTGGAGTAGTTTTATGCGCTTCATGTTCAGACGTTTTGAACATAAAATTTAACCAGTTAAGTGATACATCAGAATTGTTTTGAGTTGTACCATGTGTAATCGGTCAACCGTCCCTTACGTATTCAGAACAATATATCTTTGCCTCACTCAGGTCGCAGTACGTACTATCGATAGCCGAGGGCCAGTGCGCCAGAGAGTAGTCAGTTTTGAGACCGAGCAAGGAAACTGTTAACTGCTAAGCTAGCAGGGCGGATTTCGGCAGGACGGCCGACCGCGTTTACAATTGTGTAACGGCTGTGTGTGTCACCCAAAGCCGTGGGTCTGACCTCCAGCAAATACGTAAATGGCGTTAACTGAGTGATTTGGTTGATGTGTTTAAGTGTTCATTTGTATACCGTGATTACCGACAACCGCACCTGACACCCACGATTTGGACTGCAGTGAGGATTGTAGATTCAGTGCCAAGTGGAAGAATATTGGCTTGTGACGGCATTAATAGGCGATCTGTGATGAGTTAAGCGTTATTACTTTGTCAAGCGAAGTGAGTAACTGCCTCATTCGCGCTGTTTATACAAAAGATATAGAACATTAACGACAGAGTATGTACCGATTCTTGCTAACTGACATCATAATTAGCTTTGTTGGATTTGATACGAAACAACTCCTGTGCAAATATTAACCGATCAGCCTTTATCAGTTGCAAACGGTCAAACTATTTTAAACTGTTAGGCTATAATCCACTAGTCAATAATGGTGGGTTTATTAGGGAGTGTTGCATGGGGGGTTAATTATATAAATGAAAATGCTATAATTTTAGTAGCTGTGTATCCGCTTACGAAGTCTCGTAACCGGTTGGCCCTGAATAGTATTAGTACGCAATCAGACTGCATAAAATAACAATAAAGAATGAAGAGAAATTTCCGTTAACACAAATGATTAATTAAGTCCCCAGCAACTATAAAAGCTACGAAACAACAAAGCACAAGTGTAACTGTCCTGTGTGTAGAAGTGTGATTCAGCGTACATGTATCTGACACGGCTCTTCCTCAATACGACAAGATATTTTAAACACCATTTACAATGAAGTAATTAAAAAAACCAGAAATACTATAACTGCACGCAGAAACCATAATTACAAGTCTAATACATGAACACGAGCCAGATGCTTCGTTGACTGAACCTGTGACCAAGAGGCATTGTTATTAAGAGGATTTGAAATAAAAAATTTTTTGTTACCTTCATATATATTGACGAAAAATACACTGTGATCATTGCAACACATCTTCTGTATGTACATTACACCAACCGAACAATATCAAGTCTCTCGGCCAGCAGAAGAACAACTGCACACGACATGCTCTCAACTAGAACAGCTCTCGGCATCCTCTCAACAAACACTGCCCACGACAACACTGCCCTCCACATTCTCTGAACAACTACTACGCCAGTGAAGGCGGCGGAATAATACTCTTTGGCGCAATCTCTGGCGCTGTGACTCAGTGTAGCCACCTTTCATATGCCGCTCCTCCACGGGCTAGAATTTGATGGTATTTGTGCCAGCATTGGTGGTGAAAATACCACCAAATTCGTCCAAAAAAAACAGACAAAATAAAAGATAATATTAGTAAGTAAATATCACATAACCAACTAAATTTTGGCTTTGCACTGACCCTTCAATAACGTAATATATAAAATACAGTAAGGAATACAAATACTTGCATACATGTGATTTTACATAATAGTTTTCACAGGTAACCTTTATTAAATAATGTGGTTAAACAATTCAATCAATGGCGTCAGCAATGACGAATAGGTGCAGGTTAGAGTCTCATAACATTTCATAAACAGTAAATACACAAAAAAATCAGTTTATACAAATATTCGCATAAAATCTTTTCAATAGTTTAATAAACAAGTAGCACTCCTCAGAGTAGTTGACAGTTCCAACACCCAGCAATGGTCAACAGGTGCAAATAGCAGTCTCATGACATTTCATCATCAGTATTTAAACAGCTCCAACAGTGGCACCCAACAATGGCGAGCAGGCGCAGACACCAACAAGTGACATTATCTCAGTAGAAACAGTTCCATCAGTGGCACCCAGCAATGTTGAACAGGTGCAGACAGCAACAAGTGACATCATCTCAGTAGAAGCAATTCCATCAGTGGCACCCAGCAATGTTGAGCAGGTGCAGACACCAACAAGTGACATCATTTTAGTAGAAGCAGTTCCATCAGTGGCACCCAGCAATGTTGAGCAGATGCAGACAGCAACAAGTGGCATCATTTTAGTGGAAGCAGTTCCATCAGTGGCATCCAGAAATGTTGAGCAAGTACAGGCAACAGTCCATTATATTCACTATCACTAATTCATCAGCAGTAATTAAACATTTCCAAGTGGCACCCATCAATGTTGAACAAGTGCAGGTAACAGTCCATAATATTCACTATCACTAATTAGACAGTTCATCGGGTTCATCAGCAGAAATTAAACATTTCCAAGTGGCACCCAGTAATATTGAAAAGGCGCAAGCACGAACAACACACAAAGTTATTATCAATGCTCTTACACTAAACATACAAATTGTAATAGACACACAAATGATATCAGATAATTCTCATATTAACTATTACAAATACACAAATATCAGTAAACCTATAACATTTATGCTTGTCAGTGCAAGCCACAACAAACAAGTAAAATAATATCTAGGAGATAGGTCGGTACCAATTATTTGGGCTTAGAAAGGAAAACACACAAAACACACTCACTCATCTTTCATCCACATTTAAGTACAACTGAGTAACTGAATAGTGTTAACTGTGTAAATACAATTCTGTCAAAATTCGATGTTCAACATGTGTATCAAGTAGTAGTGGCAGCAGTGTTCAACAGTCAATAATAGTTAGTCAACGTCATAGTCATCATGTCAAGACCAATGTTAGCCAAGCCAAATCAAAATGTACGGTTGCTGAACAACTGTCAGTGTGCCAAGATATGCAATTACTTCCTCTCTCCAAAAAAAAGTATATACTGATTATTGATTTAACAAAGTATGTGTGTAGACAATCTTCCTTCCACATGAGTGTTCTAGTCTGCCATCTTCACCCTCCTTGTTCCATATAAACCAACAAAAAAAAAATGCCCCTCACTTACTTTACCCCTTATCCACCAAAACTCCAATAATCATCAGCATCACATAATCTTAATACCTCAATAATATCTCTTACCTCGATACATATAAACCTTATCATCAATACCATTTACCTTACCTCTTGTCCACCAAAACTCTAATAATCATCAACTTCACACAATCTCAATACCCCAATAATACCTCTTCAATACGTCGATGCATATAAACCTTATCACCAATATCATTTCACTTCCATAACAACTCTTTCCTCTAGTCAGTCTCCTCGAATAAGTACAGATAAAATCCTACTGCAAACTTCAATTCATCATCCCATACAATCTGAAGACACAATGTCCACACACAACCTCTGCGTAATCCACCTGAGCCAAATCTTCTACTCATTATGAATTATAAAATACATTTTGGTTACCTTGTCCATCATTAAATAAAAGAATTGCATACATGACCTCTAACAGCCTTTAGTTTGAATAACTTTCAGTAAGTAAGTACGAGTACAGAGTGTGAATGATCGTAATATTTCACAGCGTGTACACCACTTCAAGAATAATGGCAAAACAGAAGCAAATATGTGAAGTATTTCTTGTGTCAAGTCTCATTTGCTATTTCAATTACTCACGAAGAATGCGGTGTAATGACTGTCAATGGTCTAAACCTAGTGTTGGTATTTCATGTCGTTAGCTTCCTTTCTATTAGCATAAGTTTATACAGCTTCCATAAAACCTCCAGCTCATGTGACTTCAATGAAGTTTCTTGAACCAATGTCGTTCGTAGAATTATAGCAGTTCATTTTCTTATCTTAAAATATAAAGCACTGAGCGTAAGCAAAACATGCAATAGCGAGTAAATATACCAGTAGAGAACAGAATGTCAACAAGTGGATGTAGCACAATCCCTACAACGAGGCTCTGCCAAGCGAACAATCTATAATTAATACCATAGTGTAACCTAAACTCTATTTTTGTACACAGTATATCAGCATTTCTATATACCAAATTAGAGTGTATTTATAACAACAAAACAGAAATGTGTAAATATGCAATCCATATGCAAAGCAGCAAATATATATCTTACATAATAAACAGGTCATTAGCATCATATCAGCATAAGCAAATAAATGTTCATATGTAATATTAATAAGTAAACATGAAGGCGCAAGCAGATAAATCACAAAGTATAACTTACATACATAACCATATCAGCACAACTAATCAGGTGACAATTATAATTTAAATAAATAAGCACAGCAGGCACACAATAAAAAAATATGACATCAGTGAAAAAACAGTGCAGCCAAGCGATGCATAATATACATAAGTAACAACCCTGTTCATTAATCAATCATTGTCAAAATCAGTTAACACAAAGTATAAATCACATAATCGCGAGCAGAAAATTACGTCTAAAGTACGTACCTAAGTGGAAATATGTTACCTGAAAAATAAACTCAATTAATAGTTACCTTTTTAGTTTATTAGTTTCTTCTTCGAAATTACATTCTTCCTGAAATTTTATCGATAGCAAGTCCTCTTAACGTCGGACGCAAACAGAATTTACCTGAAGTTCTTAAGTATTTTATACAACTGTATCCTGAAAAAAACTGAACGTTAATAACACAATTTATCAAGGCACTATAGCTTTATACTGAATTTAATGGGAGAAATTAGACTGTGTATTTGTTTAAGGCTGTCAGTGCATTCGCACTGAGCGCTCAATCAGCTGTAGGAAGTAATTGTTTGCGGTTGTAAGTAGGCTGTTTATGTTTTCTTATTGCCAATGTTATGTAGCGCTCTGTATGAAAATCACTGGCTGTGCTGTGTGCAGTCTGTGGCTGGTTTGCATTGTTGTCGGCTATTGTAGTGTTGGGCAGCTGGACGTTAACAACGCGTAGCGTTGCGCAGTTGGAGGTGAGCCGCCAGCAGTGGTGGATGTGGGGAGAGAGATAGCGGAGTTTGGAAATTTGTAAGACTGGATGGCATGATCTGTTATGTATATTATGATTTTTCAACACTATTAAGGTAAATACATTGTTTGTTCTCTACTAAAATTTTTCATTTCCTAACTATGCCCATCAGTAGTTAGTGCCTTCCGTAGTTTGAATCTTTTATTTAGCTGGCAGTAGTGGCGCTCGCTGTTTTGCAGTAGTTCGAGTAACGAAGATTTTTGGTGAGGTAAATGATTTGTGAAAGGTATAGGTTAATGTTAGTCAGGGCCATTCTTTTGTAAGGATTTTTGAAAGTCAGATTGCGTTGCGCTAAAAATATTGTGTGTCAGGTTAAGCACAGTCCTGTATAATTGTTTAAAAGGGACGTTTCATACGGTCAACGACTGCCTTGTGCGGCGCGCAGACTTGACTATTGCTTTGAGTATGTGCCACCGCCAGAACACGGCGCGGTATCCTTTGTATTCTGTGCGTGTTTACATGTAACTGTTAGTTTATCAAAAGTATGTCATTCCACAAAATTTTCAACGTTCGATATATGATGTATTCCCGTAGAGTGTCGAGATTTAAGAGTTTCTACTTAGACAGTGTTATCATGAATAATTTTGCGAACTCTATATGGACCGTTATAAAGAAAATAAATTGGGACACAAGTGCCTTTTGAGACAAACGGTGAGACTTAATTAACACCTTTTGACCAACTGACAAAGTTTTTAAACGACCAGGACGTTTATCTGATTTCTCTCTTCTAGCAGCCGCAGATGCAATATTTTGTAGAACCAGGTTGACAACTTCAGAATGCCGCAATTTCCGTGTAGGCAGAAAAGGAACTATTTCAGAAATGCGATTCGTCGGTGCTTTATTTTTTAATATCAATATAGGCGGTAAAGAAGTTGAATCATTAGGGAGTTCATTCAGAATGTTTTGAAAAATATGAAGATACTGATCCCACGTTCTGTGATTCTGATGACAATAAAGACGACACAATTTGTTGATTTCCTTCATCCATCTCTCTGAAGCGTTAGGTTGAGGATGCAAAAGTGAAATGAAAATTGGTTTAATGTTACGACGCCGTAGAGTACGAAGCCAAATTTTAGAGCGAAACTGTGATCCATTATCTGATATAACTTCATCAACATGACCCACTTCTTTAAGAAAATGTTTGATGAAAGCCTTAGATACTGAACGAGCTGTTGCTTTGCGTAAAGGTGTAAAACACACATATTTTGATGTCAATTCCACTGCTACCAAAATGTACGCAAAACCATTAGTAGAACGAACCACTGGACCGAACAAATCGACTGCAGCCATCTTTAATTTCGCTGGAGTGATAGGAAACAAAGGTGCTCTGTGAGAAACAGTTGGCGGCTTAGCCTTTTGACATAATTTGCATTTGACTAGAACAGATCGAATACGTTTTTCCATATTACTGAAGGAGGAATTTTGTCGTAATTTATGAAAGCATTTTCTGGGACCAAAGTGTGCATAACTGAATTGTGTATACCAATGAATTTAATATCCCACTCATCAGGAATGCAAACTAACCAAACAGAATTGTCAACCGATTTTCGTTTAAAAAGAATGTCATTGCGAACTAAATAGTACTGTCTAATCGCTACGCTTTCCTTTCTCCTCCACTTTTCCTTAATGTCCTTCCAGATTGGATCCTTGTTTTACTCCTTAGCAATGTCCTGGAGCGAAGACGAAATAAAATTTTCTAACGCAACACCTTGATTATACATCAAACAATAATTATTTTCTTTGCATTCCTCCTCAGCACTTTGTGTCAAACCCATAGGTGCACGTGATAAAGCATCAGCAATAATATTTGAAGAACCCTGTATGTAAACAATACTAAAACCAAATTCCTGTAGATACAGTGCCCATCGTGACAATCTTCCATGTGTTAATTTTGTTGACGTAAGAAATTCCAGAGCTCGATGATCGGTGTAAACCTTAGTATGTCTGCCATACAAAAAGATGGGAAATTTTGTGAAAGCCCATACAACAGCCAAAGCTTCAAGTTCCGTATTCGAATAATTCTTTTCTGATTTAGAGAGAACACGACGTCCAAATGCAATAGTTTTCTGCACTACAACGCCCTTTTCTTCTGTCTCTTGAAATAAGTGTGCACCTAGGCCTTTGTATAATGAGTCCGTCGCCAAACAAAAATCTTTAGATAAATCCGGATGTGAAAGAAGTGGAGCAGCAACTAAAACATCACGAAGTTGTTCAAATTCCGATTGAGCTTCCTCATCCCAACACCAATTAGTATTCTATCCAGATAGTTCACATAAACGAGGTGTGGCCAAATTGTCCAATCTAACAAAGCGTCTAAGAAAATTATAGACACCAAGGAAACTACGAACATCACGTTTTGTAGTAGGAACAGCATAATTGCGAATAGCGTCTAGTTTCTCTGGATCAGGAAGAATACCTTCTGTAGAAATAATATGACCAAGAAATTTCACCTGAGAACGACCAAATTCAGATTTTTCCAAGTTCACTGTAATGCCAACTCTTGCAAAAATACGTAATAATGAATCCAAAATTTTGTTATGCTCACTCCAAGAACGTTTAGCAATAAGAATACCGTCAACATATGAAGTAATATTGTCACGAAGATAAACAGGTAAAATTTCGTTTAAACTACGAATGAATGCTGCAGAAGATATAGTAAGTCCAAACGGTAATTTCCGAAATTGATAACAGTTACCAAAGGCTAAAAAGGCAGTGTATTTTCTACAGTCAGGGTGGAGTTCTATTTGCCAAAAACTTGCGCGCATATCAATTGTGGATAAAACTTTAATTCCATGGAAATGTTGAAGAAGTTCATCTCAATTTTGTGGACGGTCAGTTTCAGGAATGATGATATTATTTATCTGTCTGGAATCCAGAACCAAACGAATTGACCCATCCTTTTTAAGAACGACATGTCATGGGGTGGTATACGGACTGACTGCTGGCTCAATAATGCCTTGATCTAACATGCATTGAAGTTCACTCTTAACCTTCCCTATATAAGCCAAAGGAATAGCGTACGTTTTTCCTCGAAATGGGGTGTGTTCTTTTCCTTTAAACAAATATTGTAAGCCTTGTATAGTTCCTATGTGATGACTAAATACTGTAGCATGTGAAGTCAAAATTTGGTGCAGTTCTTCTCTTGCAACGTCATCTTGCACTTCAGCTTTGTAAACCTTTCCATTAATTAATTCTTCGCTAATAACTATGTCATCCATCCCGTCTCTGTATCTATTGTCGTTTTCATGAATGAACACATTGTCGTCATAATGCTCAGCGAAAACATCAGAAGTAAGAAACCTTAAACAATTTGTGTCTGATTCAGATTTCGTTACACACTCGAAAAATTTCAAACATCTCGGCATTCCGGCAACAGTCAAGTTCACGCTTCTTTCCTTAACGTTTAAAATGGCCTTATATGTGTTAAGAAACTCCATACCTAATATAATTTGTGTACTGAGTAATGGAACAATAATAAAATTAGCAGAAAATTCATATCCTTGACAAATGAAATTTAAGTTGGTCTGTTGTTTGACTTCCACACTTTTTCCAGAAATACCTCCTCGAATTGCAGTTTTAGAAACAGGTAACACAGGACAAGCAATAGTTCTTACACATATACGAAAAACTGATTCACTAATAACAGTCAATGGGCTCCCAGAATCTAAAACCGCAGTGAACTTATTCTTACTCACACATACTTCAATAACAGGATGTAAAAATGCGTCTACATTATTTTCCTTTTCGTCTAACAAAATGTCTCTCATGTCTGCCAGGCGTACGTAGTGTAAAGTCGTAGTGTCATTACTTTCTGAACCGTCTACATTGCTGCCAGAAGCCGAAGCTAAAAGTCATTGTCGATTGTTTGCGTACGTCTTTGATTATTCGCGTCATTTCACGGATAAATTTCTACGATTTGCACTTGTCTCTCTGAATTTCTGTCACGTGGAGGATGCCAATTATATCCCTCCTGTCTGTTACATGTAAATTCTTGGTTGTGTCTGTTATTAAAATTTCTATTTTCCTGTCTATCTGCATGACTACTTCTTGTGTAATTTCGACTGTCACTTCTGAAATTATTGTTATATCTACTACCCTGGTTATTTCTGTAGTGCGAATTTCTATTCTTGTATGAATAATTTCTGTCTTGATGATACCGATTATTGTTTCCGTATGATTGATCATTTCGGTAGGAGTTTTCGTTTTTATAATTGTCTGTGTAATTTCTGTTAGACCGTCTGTTATTGTCATAAGGCTGGTATCTATTGTCCTGTCTGTTTCGTCTGTCATTCTCAAAATTACCGCTATAACGTCCGTGCCTATCATTACCCCTTTTCTCTGAAAATCTATTGTGATTACCGTTACAGAAAAAATTACAAGAAGTCCCGTCGTCGTTGTCATACTCAAGTTCTTGTAGCAAAGTGTTAAAAGATTCAATGTCGTCTTTACATCTTCCGGCTAAAGCAGTGTGTCTTATCGATTGTGGCAGCTTAGTTAAACAAATGCGAATTAATTCAGTCGGGCTATAAGGGTTGGAAAGGAACTAATTCTTTCGAATCATATCTTCAAAATATTCTACCGGCGTGCGGAACTCAGACTGTTTAAAATTACGCTGCATAATAAGACATGTTTTGCTCTGTATTGCATGTTTTCGTACCAATATCCCGATAGAAATACATGATAAAAATCATTTAAATTATTACAATATCTAATAAGTGCGAGCATGCGCGTCGCCGGTTCGTTTTCTAAATATCCACACATAAATTCCAGTTTGTGACTTAGTGGCCAATTTGGTGGAAGTGCGTACATAAATTGATCTAACCATGAACATGGATGTATGTCATTCTTAGAATTGCGAAAGATCTTAAATTTCCGAACAGATAAAAAGTGTTTATAGTCAAAGTTTTCGCCTCGTGGCGACAAAGACCTACCGCGTCTGTCCCAGTCCATATGTCGTTTATTGTCAAGTTCGCGCGCCTGGCACTCTCTTGTTGCATCTCGTAAATGAAATAAATTATTTTCTTCAAAACCCGCTGCTATCTGTGATTCCAAATTTCTTCTACTGTCTTTTCCTACGATTTCGCTTTCAATTTGTTTAACTTGCTTTCGTAACGCCTCAAATTCCCTTTTAACGCGTTCATTAAATTTTCCTTGATTATCAACATGTTTATTTATGTTCTGGTACTCTTCGGTTTCTTCAAATGGCAATGGAGCTGTATCATCTGAGTCTCTGTCCCCATTTAAACTAAGACTTGTCAATTTATCTGAAATCTCGTCAACTCTTTCCGATAAGTCACCTATTTGTTTTTTCTGTTCATTTACGTCTTCCATAAGTGTCGCAACCCGGGTTTCAGTATTGACACATTTAGTAGTTAACTGTTCATACTGTTGTGTTAGGTTATTTATTCTGTCATTTGGTACGGATTCCTCGATTCTTTCAAATATTTCTTTCTTATCGTGTGCACGTTGTAAATTTAACTCTGAAAATTTTTGCACTATCATGCGATCTCTTTCCTCCTGTTCTCTATCCTGTTCCTTTTGTCTAATTTCTATTGAAATTATTCTATTATTGTGAGAATTCAAACTTGGTTGTACTTCTTCTCTAATTTCTTTCTGTAATTCATCTTTCATATTTTTGAAACATGTCCCTATTCGTGAGTCTAACCGTGTTTCCATTGTTCCCATATCAGTTTTAATTGTTCCTATTTGTGAGTCTAACCGTGTTGCCAATGCTCCCATCTCTGTTTTTAATTCAGATCTTAACTGTGTTTCCATTGTTCCCATACCAGTTTTAATTGTTCCTATTTGTGAGTCTAACTGTGTTGCCAATGTTCCCAACTGTGATCCCAAATTTAATATAGCACCCATCAACTGCTCCATATTAACTGGTTCAAAATTCTTTTCGCCCCTAACATTTCCCGTAAAACTAACTTCCTTCGGCATAGCCGTAAAGCTATCTGTGTTCGATACTATTTCAGGATCTTCTATCGTTAATATCATATTCTGAAAATTTTCCGATTGTGAAAAAATTTGAACTGGTTCTGCACTATTTTCCCTGCTTGTTAAATTGTCTTCTACTTCATTATTCATCATACTGTTCTCCTGTGTTGGCGAGTTCGCCATGTTAACGATTTCGTCATTCTGACTATCCATCATTTTTGCCTTTTTCATCGATCGCGTAATAATTTACAAAACACACAAAACTCGTCACTATACGAAAATTACACACAATGTAACACTTTCTCACCAACAATACCATTCACAAGAAATGCTAAGCGACAAGCACGATTAACGAACAATTGAAATTTTCATAACTGCACAAAATTTTCAAACCTGTATACGAGACATCAAAAATTAAATTCTGCAAAAATACCATCGGAAGAATGACAAGACAACTACAACTGTTCAATTACCAAATCTACACATGCAATATAGACTGCAATGACTAAACTACAAATTACTACAACAATACTACTGTCTGCTATTTTTAATATCAAAAGAATTCCAAGGGACGATCCGAAGCAGCGGTCGCCACGTATATGGGGGCTTAATTATATAAATGAAAATGCAACAATTTTAGTTGCTGTGTATCCGGTTACGAAGTCTCGTAACCGGTTGGCCCTGAGTAGTATTAGTACGCAATCTGACTGCATAAAATAACAATAAAGAATGAAGGGAAATTTCCGTTAACACAATTGATTAATTAAGTCCCCAGCAACTATAAATGCTACGAAACAACAAAGCACAAGTGTAACTGTTCTGAGTGTAGAAGTGTGATTCAACGCACACGTATCTGGCACGGTTCTTCCTCAATACGACAAGATATTTTAAACACCATTTACAATGAAGTAATTAAAAAAACCAGAAATACTATAATTGCACGCAGAAACCAGAATTACAAGTCTAATACATGAACACGAGCCAGATGCTTCGTTGACTGAACCTGTGACCAAGAGGCATTGTTATTAAGAGAATTTGAAATAAAAAATTTTTTGTTACCTTCATATATATTGACGAAAAATACACTATGATCATTGCAACATCTTCCATATATACATTACACCAACCGAACAGCATCTGTTCTCTCGCCCAACAGAACAATAACTGCACACGACATGCTCTCAACTAGAACAGCTCTCGACATCCTCTCAACAAGCACTGCCCACGATAACCTCTGAACTACAACTGCCCTCGACATTCTCCGAACAACTACTGCGCCCAGTGGAGGCGGCGGAATAAAACTCTTTGGTGAAATCTCTGGCGCTGTGACTCAGTGTAGCCACCTTTCAGTGTTTCATATGATAAACATTAAGAGAAGCCTTCAGACTGCTGTTGGCCGACTGCACAAAGGAAGGCTGAGGATAGTAGGAAACCGTGGTAACATAGTTAACCGCTTTTTGAAAACAAAATTGTCTAAATTCCCTAGAACTAAAGGCACTCGCGTTGTCACTAACTGGACTTTAGCGGGCCAAAACGTGCAAATATAGTATTCAAGTGGTGAATTGTGATAATTGGAGCCATGCCCTTGGGTATAAGCCTTGAGAAACGACCGGAAGTGTAAAATACCAATAATATATATTTATTGTCATTTCTGGTAGGTGATAACAGCCACAAATATTCCACTAATACACGGATAACTTTTCCTTTGGCTTCTTATCCCGGTAATACTGCAACAACCCACAGCTTATCACACAAACGGTCCTGACATCATTGCACCAACTTACAGATATCAGGAGGAAGAGAGAGCCAGGTGAAATGCTCCTCAACCTCAGATAATGTCTCAAAAACACCGAAATGCAGACCGACTGATGAAAACAGCAAAAAACGGCAGGTACCAGATTTGCTGGAAGACATATCTTTGATTTATCACCGTCTCTTGTCGAAAATAAAGCTGTCCGTTACTGAAAGTGTAACCTGTTAATTCTCCTTCCTGAGTAAGCTCTTGGCTTATGCTACTAAGTTTGGGATACTTAGCCTGTTCTTCAGCCAAATCTTGAAATAAGCCGGCCGGTGTGGCCGAGCGGTTCTAGGCGCTTCAGTCTGGAGCCGAGCGACCGCTACGATCGCAGGTTCGAATCCTGCCTCGGGCGTGGATGTGTGTGATGTCCTCAGGTTAGTTAGGTTTAAGTAGTATTAAGTTCTAGGGGACTGATGACCTCACATGTCAAGTCCCATAGTGATCAGAGCCATATGAACCACTTTTCTTGAAATAATTCAGAAATCTGACTGAGAATGACCAAATGACACGCACCACGGTCCTGCACTATTTCGGCCGAACCTGTTCAGTGTCCTCCTCGCTGCTGATTATCGGTTCTCCGAATACGCCCAACCATGAAACGGAATACTAAAATCTGGACAGCCCAGTTTTACAAGGTCTAACTATCACCCAACTAGGAGCCACGTTACCAGTCTCAAGTAAAGATTGAATATTCTAAATATAATCGAAATTTTTTCAGAGCTTAAGGTACTGCCAGAGCCTCTAACTCGTAGACTGAATGATTAACTTCTAGACTTGGTACCGGCCCGGACGCATATGACACAGGACATCACTCGTCATCATAATCCTGTAATAACACAGTTTCCATTCCGAGTTAGAGGTGTCTGTCTGGAGTATAAAATATTTGCTAGAGTTGGTTAGTGCTAACACTGGTGCCACACTAAGGCCTTGTTTTAAGGCATCAAAAGCTGCTTGCTGGTTGTCTGTCCATTGGACGGGGACGCCTTTATGACGAAACATGTTCCGTGTTATGCGAATCCAAGAATAAACTTCCAGAACAAGTCAGTCATTCCGAAGAATCAGACGAGACTTCTGCGATTCTTAGGCTGAGGAAAATCTCTAATAGTTCTCGTTCGCTCAGTATCTTTCTTAACCCCACTTTGTGAAACGAAATAACCTAAAACTGATGTATACGATGTTGTAGTGCCTGTGCTATTCAGAATTACAATATCGGGAACTGATCTGTAGCCTTCAAGAAACACTCGTGATGCGTGCAGAATTGTTGACCATTTGATAGCCCCTTTCTAGAAAAAGTTTACTGAAAATCTTCCTCATCGCCTCCATCTCAGATGGGGACAATCTATAAGGTGGATGGCGGATAGGAACTTTATCAGCTAATTGAATCTTGCACTGAACACGATTAGTAACACCTAAATGCTCGGTAATAACGTAAGGGCGCAGTCCGGAACCGCGCGACTGCTACGGTCGCAGGTTCGAATCCTGCCTCGGGCATGGATGTGTGTGATGTCCTTAGGTTAGTTAGGTTTAAGTAGTTCTAAGTTCTAGGGGACTGATCACCTCAGAAGTTAAGTCCCATAGTGCTCAGAGCCATTTGAACCAATAACGTAAGGAAATTCCTTCTGTAACTGCAACCACCGTTTACCTTCTTCTCTTTTTAACTGAGATACATCAGAATCTGTTTCACTAGGTTGAACATATTATCCCCAAAAATAGAATTATTACAAAACTGATACTGTAACACCACAATAGGTGTCCTTACATGACTAAAAATGAGTGCAAAAACAAATCTCCATACTACCTGACATATACTATTGTAAAATTTAATCAATCTTTAAGCAACTAATTAATCTCTGCTTCGACAACAGCATGCCTGTAAAAATAATATGGGTCGACACATTTCTTTTCAGTCTTATGAGCACGTCCTGTGTCCTGATTTCCATTTATCACCCTTCCTGAAAGTGTGTGGTCAAGTGTGAATGAATTAAATGAAGTAGCAGACGGGCCAGAGAAGTGGCGGGTTTTTTAACCTTCTGCCAACTTAAACGGTGTCTGTGAAAGGTAGAGAGCAGGAACAGGAGGGCTTGGCCAAAGATCAGTAAAGCAAAAACGTTTTTCGTAGGAGAGGTTGGTCATGGGCCTCCCCCACCACCTCGGGTGGTTCGGATAGGGCTCCGCACGACGGTTAGTCGCGGGAGTGTGTTTGAAGACAGGTAAGCAACCAGACGTTCCTTCTGAGCGTCTGCGTCGAACGATGAACAAAAAGGTATTTGAATGTGTTAATAATTTTTAATCTCAACAATTTCTTCTCCTAGCTCTTTTGAATTACCATTTAGGTTCTGGCTACAATTTTGGTTCAGTTAATCAGTGGCGTAATAAGATGATTTCCGTTAGTCGCGACCACACGGCAGTAGATTCAAATCGTAGCCTAACCCTTAACAATTTCGGCTTGCCATATTATTTTATTTGTGGTGAACTTGTAAATTATCAGTAAAATTGTATCGAGGGTACATTTGGCAAAGACTGAATCGATTAGATTCGAACCGCTTCACACAGAGGTATGCAGCCACCCAAAATCCTGCTCGATGCCAACCACGAGGTACATACAACACTTCTTACAAAAATGCTGTCAACATTTTGTTCGGCATGTGGATTTAGTGCACGTGGGTGTTTGTGTTTCGAAACCGAGCAGTGACCACGTGCTCTCCCGAATTCCCCATCCCACAGGACTCGCAGGTTAAGGCGACCGTGAGGCCATAGGTTCGTTTATATAAATGTATCAAGAATGTTTTTTCTATCTATTAAATACAAAAGACTACTGTTATCATGCGAAATCTTAGCCAAAATAAATATTTCATCATTTGAAGTTATTTCCGTGCTCGTTTAATTTATCCCTATTCAATACGTCTAAAAATAGAGGTACATTTGTTTCATTGATGATTATGCTACTAAAATACGTAGTTCTTGGCACGAGTGTAGCTAACGGGGCGTTGTTTACTGTCACTGGCCCATAATAACTCATTGCGTTATCCGTTGCGACCTTTATAAACTTAATCTGTGAAGGGATTGTTCCCTAAAATTTAGATGGGCCTAAACCTCTTTTCAGACAACGAGCAAATTATTCAGAGAACCTTACGTTACGTTACAATACCTCAGGTTGGCCAGAACTTAAACCACTATTTCATATTTAAAAAATACTTAACGCAATTTGCCTTTTCAAGTAAATTACAGTCCAAAATTACATCCACGGACTAACCTTTTACTATACAAAATTTAATGGTTCATGAAGAAACACGAATTCTAATGTGAGCAGTAAACTGACCAAGCACAGAAACTTTTGCTGAACTGAATTTAACGGCGAAAACCTACAAGTTGTTTACATCTCAAAAGCCACGGCAAATTCATTAAACATGAATCACTGCCCGAATCCCAAAGTGCACAAACTGGTACTTGGTTAATTAAGCTGTATACGCGTGGCAATGAATCTTGGACCACGGCATTAATGTTATGACACTTTAGTGGCACTCTCTGCATGGCACAGAGGTGATCGAAACGCTCATGGCGTTAACGAGTATTAGTCGCCTTCTTAAGTTGGAGACAGTTTCGAGTAAAATGGCTTGACGAAGTACAACGAAAAAAATAACATTGATTGCCAGAAGTTCGTTTCTCAGAGAAGCCCAGAGAAAATGACGAACTTTAAACTTGGGCAACGCTGTTTGAACCATCCCTCTTCTGAGCACTAAAACTAATTCCCTCAATTGTACTAGCAATGCAGTCAAGAAACTACCACGTTTCTCACAGAAAGACTCTCTCGAACAATCCTCCTCCCACATGCCCTCCAATATATTTTGCTGTTCTTCACTGACTTGAAGGCCAGAAACATTAGCTATTCTAACACTCTCAACAATGTTGGCAAAGGTTGCCGTCAGCAAATGAACATGAGAATCATATTCATTAGTCAGATCGTTTTATCGCATAAATATTGCAATGATTCAGCATACTGAATAACGTAATCAATCGTTCGACCTAGCCGCCCTTCAGCCAATTGATACATCATTTTTAAAATAACAATATGAGCAACTCGAAACAAATTTAGATGAATGATTAATCCAACAAACAACCAAAAACTTTTCACAATATTCACCCTTTCTCAGTGCTAAACTGCCCAGTACCCTGTAAAATAGGTAATATCGGATTCGGCATTTTACTAAATGATTTCCAGATCTTAGTCGTTCTACTGCTCAGTAACATATCAACCTAGCTACCGCCCTCTGACCATCTTCCTTCCTCATCTGTACCCTTTCGTCACTAAGCGCATTTGGTTTCTTTTGAAGAGATTTTTTTTTTTCTGGTAACTGGACATTTATTAAATTTTTGTCAGGACTGGCATTAACAATTCGTGTATCTCCAACACTATTACAGAAATGAGTAAGAGGAGACTGAATTCAGTACAACTGAGAGCACTGAAGCAACTCAACATTACTCTGTATTCTGGCTAACAGCTAGGTACGGATACAGCATGAGTCACTTACCTCGCCAACCTTCTGCACGACCACGTGGATAGTCAACTGCGCTACGAGGCATTGTATCAGTTGCGTGACTTTCCTCCCACCGATCGCTCAAGAATATTAAGTTCAGTATTAAGTTCATATATTAAATACAGATTGTTGAGATGTTCTATTTTCAAAATCGCTCGTGTAGCCACCTTACACAGCTTAAGCAGTACGCACGTGCAATGACAGGTTATCAGTGTTAAGCACATGTACAGTTAACGAAGTCCTTCCTGGTATGACAACTACCACTTAGTTCACGCAAAGCCGTCCGCTGTGGCCGAGCGGTTCTAGGCGCTTTAGTCTCGAACCGCGCGACCGCTACTGTCGCAGGTTCGAATCCTGCCTCGGGCATGGATGTGTGTGATGTCCTTAGGATAGTTAGGTTCAAGTAGTTCTACGTCTAGGACACTGATGACCTCAGTTGTTAAGTCCCATAGTACTTAGAGCAATTTTTTTAAGTTCGCGCATCCACGCTCTGCAGCTACCATGCGAAAGAGCTAGCGGATATTTAGGTCAACAGGAGGTACCAAGCTAGAGAAAATTTCAATCAAAAGAAATTCACCAACCATTATTTCATATTCAGTTTAACAAACTTCACAAATAATAGCAAAGGTCATTAAACTTTAATCATTTACACAAATTGAACCAAATTGACCAAGCTGTTTTGAAAACTTAAAATCAATAACCATAACAGGAAAGACGTTAATTTGAATTCTAGCACAATGGCTTCCATCACAGCCGTTCAGAAGCCAGTTCAGCCCTCGCCTCCGCTCATGGGCACAACCCATCAAATGGTTGGATATAGTTTGATAATACAAGTAGAACAGATAAAATTTTACAACTTAAAATAGTCACAAAATAGAGTATATTAATGCAAGCAAACATGGATCAAAACAGTAAACTAATCAGTTAGAAACAGAATGATTACTCAAGCAGAAAAGTAATTTCGTTTTAATGTACCTCGTATAATTAGTGTAGAATGATTACTCAAGCAGAAAAGTAATTTCGTTTTAATGTACCTCGTATAATTAGTGTATGACTAGCCATAAGCATTTAAACCGACAGCTTCAACATTAAAGCATTAAAACCGTGCTAGTTCTGTTGCATAAATGTTAAATGTACTTATAATAATATTAGTAATACTTTAACTGATCAGCTAATACACATAGTTAAGGTTACAGAACTGTTTTACACTGAAGAGCCAAAGAAACTGGTAGACCTGCCTAATATCGTGTAGGGGCCCCGCAAGCACGCAGAAGTGCCGCAACACGATGTGGCATGGACTCGCCTAGGGTCTGAAGTGGTGCTGGAGGAAAAGGATACTATGAATCCTGCAAAGCTGTCCATAAATCCGTAACAGTACGAGGTGTAGAGATCTCTTCTGAGCAGCATATTGCAAGGTATATGCTCCATAATGTTCATGTTGGGGAGTTTGGCGGATAGCGGAAGTGTTGAATCTCAGAAGAGTATTCCTGGAGCCGCTCTGTAGCAATTATGGACGTATTAGGGGTTGCACGGTTCTGATGGAAGTGCCCAAGTTTGTCGAAATTCACAATGGCCAAGAATGGAAACAGATTATCAGACAGGATGCTTACGTACGTGTCATCTGTCAGAGATGTATATAGACGTATCAGGGGTCCCATATCACACCAACTGCAAACGCCCCACACCATTACAGAGACTCCTCCAACTTGAACAGTCCCCTGCTGACGTGCAAGGTCCATAGATTCATGAGGTTGTCTCTTTACACGTACATCCACTCAATACAATTTGAAACCAGACATGTCCAACCAGGCAACATGTTTCCAGTCATCAACAGTCCCTGACGTGCAGTCATCAAGGGCACACGAGTGGGCCTTCGGCTCCGAATGCCAACATCGATGATGTTTCATTGAATGGTTCGCATTTGCCGAAGGGTTGCACTTCTGTCACGTTGAACGCTTCTCTTCAGTCGTCATTGGTCCCATTCTTGTAAGATCTTTTTCTGGTCGCAGCGATGTCGGAGATTTGATGTTTTACCGGATTCCTGATAATCACGGTACACTCGTGAAATGGTCGTACGGGAAAGTCTCCACTTCATCGCTTGAAACGTCCCCTTTAAACAATTATACAGGACTGTGCTTAAACTGACACACAATATTTTTAGCGCAACGCAATCTGACTTTCAAAAATCCTTACAAAAGAATGGCCCTGACTAACATTAACCTATACCTTTCACAAATCATTTGCCTCACCAAAAATCTTCGTTACTCAAACTACTGCATTACAGCGAGCGCCACTACTGCCAGCTAAATAAAAGATTCAAACTGCTGAAGGCACTAACTACTGATAGGCATAGTTAGCAAATGAAAGATTTTAATAGAGAACAAACAATGTATTTACCTTAATAGTCATAATATATATCAGTTCATGACATCCAGTCTTACAAATTTCAAAACTCCGCCATTTCTCTCCCCACATCCACCACTGCTGGCGGCTCACCTCCAACTGCGCAACGCTACGCGCTGTTCACATCCAGCTGCCGCTGCCCAACACTACAATGGCAGACAACAATGCAAACTAGCCACAGACTGCACACAGCACAGCCAGTGATTTTCATACAGAGCGCTACGTAACGTTGCCAATAAGAAAACAAACAGCCTACTTACACGCTACCTCCCATCTCGTGCGCCGACTGTAACACCACGTTCAAACTGACTTAAATCTTGATAACCTGCCATTGTAGCAGCAGTAACCGATCCAATAACAGCGCCAGACACTTGTCTTATATAGGCGTCGCCGCCAGCTGCGCCGTATTCTGCCTGTCTAAAAATGTCTGCATTTGAATACGCATGCCTATACCAGTTTCTTTGGCACATCAGTGTAGAAATCTTTTCTCCTTTCGTCAGCACAGCAGGGAGCGCAACAGACAGCGTAAAGGCTAGTGACTGCCAAATATACTGTTTAAATAAAAATGTGATTCCTTATAGCCACTTGCAAGAGAAATAATAACAATATAACTGATGTTTTAAAAAAATAACCATTCAATAAAAGTCTTAAATAAATTGTAACTGGTAAAATTTGTCTCAGCTAAAGACCGTTATTGGCTGGCTCTGAGCAGTATGGGACTTAACTTCTGAGGTCATCAGTCCCCTAGAACTTAGAACTAATTAAACCTAACTAACCTAAGGACACCACAGACATCCATGCCCGAGGCAGGATTCGAACCAGCGACCGTAGGGGTCGCGCGGTTCCAGACTGTAGCGCCTAGAACCGCTCGGCCACCCCGGCCGGCTAAAGATCTTTTTTAGTTATGCTATTAATACGTCGATGTATGGAACACATGCAACATTCACCTTTATGAACACAGTCGAGTGACTTCTCCAACACGCTTACATTACTGTCAGATCAACAACGGCCAACATGCTGCAGTTTGTAACAGGCCTCAAATCACTGCACACACAGCTGGGTGCGGCTGCACTGGCCGCAATTTGTTTCGCTCCAGTAGACCTCACTTCCATCACATAAATCATCAGAAGATGCCAGACACGCTGATCTACACTATGTTAGAGCAGGTTAGTATCCCTGAACAACCCCTGAAAGTTTGTTGGTTCATGCTGTATACTGTCTTCTCTTGAAAAACTGTTTTGTGTTTGATGTGTGCGGTTACATTCTCTAATTTCATTAAAATTTCCATTTGAGTCGACTGTATTCTTCTTTTGTCTTTCTTAGTTAATGTTCAATATACGCTTCGCTAAGTCAGAATAGGGATATAGATTACGTGGAAGAATTTTAACTTTGTACTGCGGCGAGGCGGGGTCGGTCGTCTGCGTTTTTGTTAACGTTACCGTTCAGTCCACCTACCTCGATAGGATTCTTGCTGATGTCCCTCCACTCTGTGGCAGCAGATACGTCCTAGGCAGTGTGAAGCAGCGTTGATGAAACCACCACCTAATACTTACAACACAGAGGCCGTGCAACTCTAGTTGAAAGTTAGTTCCTTAAAGTTCATGATTATAAAATCGGGCGTTCGGGATCTTCAGTCTACTTGCAGAAAAGCGTTTAAAATTAGATTAACGCTGCTTTTTATTCATATTGAAACTCAAGAAATGGCTATCAAGTCCGTATTTAATATGATAAAATGTTATCATTCAAAGTCCATTGTACGTATAGCAAATACTCACTCGAAAAGCAGCCAGAATTTTAGTAAGTCCGACCCGACTAATTTTCACGTTCTACCAGTCACAGACCCACAACTATTTGGGAGTTAAACATTCGGTCGTTTCAGTGGTCTTCTTCGTAAGAGGTGCTCGCCAAAATATTCCGTACAAAGCACGAAACACGCCACGTGGAGTTGTTGCTACGACCAGAAAAATCACACGCTCAGATCTCTCAAACAATTTAATTTAGAAACACCAAAAATTCATTAAAGTGTTCGCAACTCCAGCCGCTTCAGTCAGGATATGTTCGAATCGAAATTAGCTCACTATTTCCTCATCTTACACAGTATTTTAAGGAGCTGTCTGACATCATGTTATCCATAGACCGGCTAGCAAGTGACTCTTCTCGAGGTATGTTCCTATCTGCCCACTTCTCTATTCCCCCCGGAACAGCTTAATTCTGATTGGTTGTTGATCCGAACGACCGATCAGAACGTTCCTTCCAGATCATTCTCGCCGCAAATCTTACCTTATCCAACCACTAATTTGATAGTAATTAATGTCAGCAAATCTTCAGTTTCTTGTAATTTGCTTAATCAAAATAAACGAACTGCGAAATATTCTTCAAATTGATAAATAAACTTATTCTGCCTGTAACTTCCATTCTGGCTGCTTTTATACAAAAGCAAGCACACACCGACATGCGTCACCTGAATCGTGGTTGCAACGTAACTTTCCCACGGTTCCCTTGTACAAGGTTTTACGAAACATTAAATATTAAATTTTAACGAATGTTCCACATATACTCTCTCAATCATTCTCACGCACTCACACGGCAAAATATGATCAGTAGTAGTAGTAGTAGAGGGGTTTTGTGGGCGCACGACAGCAAGGTCTTCAGCGCCCGTTCAGTATCATAGTGAGACGGGTGTCAAGGAAAAAAAAAAGCTCAGAAAATTTACATAAAACACGGGAAACAATCATCGGAAAAGATGTGCTCACCCACACCGAAGCGTGGGATGAAGCAGGGCGTCAGCAGTAAAACATGGACAACACAGGAAGAAAACGAGAGAGGGGGCTAAAACAATGTAGCAGATGGAAGTGGCTGGCTGGCCGCAAGGAAAAAAAGGAAGGAGTCAGCCACTCTGCAATACACTAAAACCTCCAGCCTAAAAGTTTAGGCCAGAGTCCAGACACATCACAAAACTTAAAAACCCTAGACATACACGTCTCATCATTAGCTAAAACACAGGGCAGATCACCATCAACTTGTGCTTCTGCCCTTGCATCACGGTATAAAATGTGGCGGACAGAGATGTGCACGACACAAGCATCACAAAACGGAGGATCCTCCCGCCGTAATAAATAGCTATGCGTCAGAGGACAGTGCCCGATCCGAAGACGTGTGAGGGCCACCTCTTCCCGCCTGAGCAACCGACAGGAGGAACGCCACGGCCGAGTGGTTGACTTTACCGACCGCAGTTTATTGGCCGTCACCGCCAGCCATTCGTCCTCCCACAACTCCATGCACTTCCTGTGGAGTGCAGCGATGACTGACTGCAAGGGGATAGGACACTGGACCACATTCTGCTCTCTGCAGGCCTCCTTGGCAGCCCGATCAGCCTGTTCATTGCCCCAGATGCCGACATGACCAGGCACCCAGCAGAAGGATACCCCTTTACCCCGCTGTTGGAGCAAGTACAGTTGGCTATGTATCAGCTGGACCATCTCTTCAGTCGGGTACAGGTTCTGCAGCGATTGTAAGGCACTAAGAGAATCGGAGCAGAGAAGAAATCGATCGCCCCGAACACGATGCATCTGCTCCAGTGCCGTCAGGATCGCGTGGAGCTCCGCTGCGAAAACAGTATATTCAGCAGGGAGGCGCATCCGGGCAACATGGTCAGGGAACACCACAGAACAGCCAAGGAAATTCTCCTGTTTGGAGCCATCAGTGTAAACGACAGTGAAACCGTGATGCACATCTAAAATGTTAAAAAAAAGTGACTGGAATGTAAAATCTGGCGTGCCATCCTTCTTAAAACGAGTCAAATCTAAAATAAGTTTGGGTCTCCGGAGGAGCCAAGGTGGAGATCTGCTCCAACCGCGACGTAAAACACGAAGACCAGCCATAGACATTGCAGCGAGGCAATCCTGTGCGCGAATCCCATAGGGCTGCGTCGCACGTTGCCGGTTATGAAATAACCGTGCCAGAGGAGGCTGAGCAACGGTATGGTATGCAGGTGTGTACGGTGTGGACAAAGTTTTATACGCCTGGCGTACCGTAAGTAGCCGTCGCCGCATATGAAGTGGCGGTTCACCTGCCTCTGCACAGAGGCTTGGTATGGGGCTAGTTGGGAATGCCCCAGTGGCCAACCGCAGCCCTTCATGGTGGACAATGTCCGAAATCTTTAAGTACGAAGGCCTCGCAGACCCATACACCGTGCACCCATAATCGAGCCGAGATCGCACAAACGCCCTGTAAAACTGGAGCAGACAAGTCCTGTCAGCTCCCCATGTACTGTGGCTAAGACATTTTAAAATACTTAAAGCCTTAAGTGACCGCCGTTTCAGGTCTTTAAGATGAGGTAACCACGTGAGCCTCGAGTCAAAAATGAGCCCCAGAAATCTCACCGTGTCTTTAAAAGAAAGAATAGTGTCCCTCAAGCGCAACTCAGGAAAGGTGAAAATCGAACGAGAACGGTTAAAAAGAACACATACAGACTTCTCGGTGGAAAACTTAAAGCCACTCTTCAGCGCCCAGTCATCCAAACGCCTAATCGTAAGTTGCAACTGACGAGTTGTCGTTGCAAGGCTTGAAGAAGAGCAGAATGATCAAATAATAATTTTGACCAATTTTTGTATTACGTAATTAATTGACTTTTATGCACTGATAACTTTGGAATGGCTTCAAATGATAGTAAAAGTCAATCTGTTATTGTTCCTAACTTGGTTTTAAAAAACAAGCATAGGTTTTAGGAGTTTTAGGTAATTCTCTTTATCTCCAGAAGTATAATAAATAAAAATCTGAAATTTTGACAGCATCATTCCATTAATAACAAAAGGCTGTGTACCAAATTTGAACAAAATCGAATAATAACTAATATGGATTATTTAGATTCGTAGAGGGTATGAATCTTCGAATCGACTGAATGTTGTGCTGTGCAGTTGTCACGGCAGCCACCGTACTAGACGGCTGCGTGCCTTACTGCAACGAATGTCTTCTCGTAATAACTTGCTACGTTACAGTATCCTCACTTGCCTTATCCCCCTATAGTCTGTGTATTGTGCCAAATATTACTTGAAACTTATTTAACTTGTTAGTGACTTCCAAACAGAAAGCTAATACAGCAGCCTACCTGTTGAAAATATGACTTCTGACATATCGACTGTTCGTCTGGTACTATTTTGCAGTGAACTGTAAATTTCCCTCTGAAGGGAAATCATCAGACCATCAATTCCAATTACAAAATGATCTAGAGAGAATTTCTGTGTGGTGCGAAAAGTGGCAGTTAGCACATGAGTACTAAAAGAAATCCGATAGATTTTGGGTATACGATAAATCGCACAAGTCTAAGGGCTGCCAATTCGACTAAATACCTAGGAATTACAATTACGAGCAACTTAAATTGGAAAGACCACATAGATAACATTGTGGTTAAGGCGAAACAAAGACTACGCTTTGTTGGCAGAACACTCAGAAGATGCGACAAACCCACTAAAGAAACAGCCTACATTACACTTGTCCGCCCTCTGCTGGAATACTGTTGCGCGGTATGGGATCCTTACCAGGTACGATTGACGGAGGACATCGAAAAAGTGCAAAGAAGGGCTGTTTGTTTCATGTTATCGCTCAATAGGGGTGAGAGTGTCCCTAATATGGTACGCGAATTGGGGTAGCGGTCACTGAAACAAAGGTGGTTTTCTTTGCAGCGAGATCTATTTACGAAATTTCAATCACCAACTTCTCTTGCGAATATGAAAATATTTTGTTGACACCCACCTACGTAGGAAGAAATGATCATCATAATAAAACAAGAGAAATCAGAGCTCGAACGGAAAGATTTAGATGTCCCATGTGCCATTCGAGAGTGGAATGGTAGAGAAGTAGTATGAAAGTGGTTCGATGAACCCTCTGCCAGGCACTTAAGTGTGAATTGCAGAGTAGCCATGTAGATGTCGATTTAGATGTAACAGGAAGTGACCACAGATGCAATAGCCGACGGCTGCAGAATGTAATGAACCAGTTGTTAAAAGTAATAGCAGTGTTGTACGTTTGTTTGCTGAATGGTTCCTAGTTGGTTTGAACATAGTGCTTGCCCAGTTCAGTTAAATATCAGGTCTTGTACAGGCCAGTGGAATTACGACAGAGAAGACTAATTGTTGTGCCATCATACCAAAAGTCACAGTTTAACTACTCGATTGGGTCTATTCAGAGAAATAATATCTGATTATAGTGATATTAGGTTGATTTTAGTATATCGAAGGTTAATACCGACTACCAGTGGCTGTTATACGCTGCACGAAATTCTGATCGTCGTTATTAAGTTACGACCAACGGAAAATCTCTGTAGTTGATTAAAAGTTTCATAAGGTTGATAATTTACCACAATATGTAGTGAATGAGTAAGTAGGCTGTTTAGGTTTTTATGTTGGTAACGCCACGTAGCGCTCTGTATGAAAATCACTGACTGTGCTGTGTGCAGTCTGTGGCTGGTTTGCATTATTGGAATATTCGCTATTGTATTGTTGGGCAGTTGGATGTGAACAGCGCGTAGCGTTGTGCAGTTGGAGGTGAGCCGCCAGCAGTGGTGGATGTGGGGAGAGAGATGGAAGAATTTTGAGAGCGGACGATCTGGACGTGAGTCCATCAGAAAGAGTAAATTTGTAATATTGGATATCATGAACTGATATATATATGATGACTTTTGAACACTATTAAGGTAAATACATTGTTTGTTCTGTATCAAAATCTTTCATTTGCTAAGTATGCCTATCAGTAGTTAGTGCCTTCAGTAGTTAGAATCTTTTATTCAGCTGGCAGTATTGGCGCACGCTGTATTGGAGTAGTTTGAGTAACGATTTTTGTGAGGTAAGTGATTCATGAAAGGTATAGGTTATTGTTAGTCAGGGCCATTCTTTTGTAGGGATTATTGAAAGTCAGATTACATTGCGCTAAACAAATACACTCTTGGAAATTGAAATAAGAACACCGTGAATTCATTGTCCCAGGAGGGGGAAACTTTATTGACACATTCCTGGGGTCAGATACATCACATGATCACACTGACAGAACCACAGGCACATAGACACAGGCAACAGAGCATGCACAATGTCGGCACTAGTACAGTGTATATCCACCTTTCGCAGCAATGCAGGCTGCTATTCTCCCATGGAGACGATCGTAGAGATGCTGGATGTAGTCCTGTGGAACGGCTTGCCATGCCATTTCCACCTGGCGTCTCAGTTGGACCAGCGTTCGTGCTGGACGTGCAGACCGCGTGAGGCGACGCTTCATCCAGTCCCAAACATGCTCAATGGGGGACAGATCCGGAGATCTTGCTGGCCAGGGTAGTTGACTTACACCTTCTAGAGCACGTTGGGTGACACGGGATACATGCGGACGTGCATTGTCCTGTTGGAACAGCAAGTTCCCTTGCCGGTCTAGGAATGGTAGAACGATGGGTTCGATGACGGTTTGGATGTACCGTGCACTATTCAGTGTCCCCTCGACGATCACCAGTGGTGTACGGCCAGTGTAGGAGATCGCTCCCCACACCATGATGCCGGGTGTTGGCCCTGTGTGCCTCGGTCGTATGCAGTCCTGATTGTGGCGCTCACCTGCACGGCGCCAAACACGCATACGACCATCATTGGCACCAAGGCAGAAGCGACTCTCATCGCTGAAGACGACACGTCTCCATTCGTCCCTCCATTCACGCCTGTCGCGACACCACTGGAGGCGGGCTGCACGATGTTGGGGCGTGAGCGGAAGACGGCCTAACGGTGTGCGGGACCGTAGCCCAGCTTCATGGAGACGGTTGCGAATGGTCCTCGCCGATACCCCAGGAGCAACAGTGTCCCTAATTTGCTGGGAAGTGGCGGTGCGGTCCCCTACGGCACTGCGTAGGATCCTACGGTCTTGGCGTGCATCCGTGCGTCGCTGCGGTCCGGTCCCAGGTCGACGGGCACGTGCACCTTCCGCCGACCACTGGCGACAACATCGATGTACTGTGGAGACCTCACGCCCCACGTGTTGAGCAATTCGGCGGTACGTCCACCCGGCCTCCCGCATGCCCACTATACGCCCTCGCTCAAAGTCCGTCAACTGCACATACGGTTCACGTCCACGCTGTCGCGGCATGCTACCAGTGTTAAAGACTGCGATGGAGCCCCGTATGCCACGGCAAACTGACTGACACTGACGGCGGCGGTGCACAAATGCTGCGCAGCTAGCGCCATTCGACGGCCAACACAGCGGTTCCTGGTGTGTCCGCTGTGCCGTGCGTGTGATCATTGCTTGTACAGCCCTCTCGCAGTGTCCGGAGCAAGTATGGTGGGTCTGACACACCGGTGTCATTGTGTTCTTTTTTCCATTTCCAGGAGTGTATTATCTGTCAGTTTAGTGACGATCAGAATAAGTAAAGAGAGAAATGTGTGAGTCCGTTCAGTTTTGCTCAGCTGTTTGAAAATCAAATATCATAGAGGTTTTCCAGTTCTTTCATTTATAAAAAAATTTCTAATGGGATGTTTGAAATGTTACACCTAGACTAAACATTGATAATTGGTGTTTAGTTTTCTCTACAATTAGGCTGACTGGTTCTGTGCATGTTAACTAGTGATTCCGTATGTATACTACACGGAATTTGTGAGCTCGTGATATGGGGATCTACTGTATGTGTAATTCGATGGTCAGAACACTTCGAAAAGACATTATATTATACTTTGTTGGCTGCATTGGCACACACTCAGGTAATAATGTGATTGCTGTAATCGTGGGTGAATGTATTTAGGATTCCTATTGAGCAGAGCATTCAAATTTACTGAATTAACTTACAAGCAGACACTAGCATTCGTGACAGGGGAATTCCAGAATTTTGGTCTTACAGCGAAACCTGCCCATTTCCCAGTAATAGGCAACCCACACCAAACTTGAACCATTCGAGTAAATGCATGACAAGGCTAGTATTACTGCTAACTTTAAGTGACGAGTTGCCAATTAAAATAGGGCGTAATAACGGGTCCGTGCAGAGCCGACACCTGAAAAGGCTAAATTGTTTTCGCAGTACTGTGATGTGACAAGAGTCATGGGATAGCGATATGGTGGTACTGCCGCGTACGTAATGTACAAAAGGGCAGTGCACTGACGGAGCTCTCAGTTATACTCAAGTGATTCATGTGAGAAGGTGTCCGACGTGATTATATATGACGGTAGTATCTGTTCCCGAAAGAACAGTTACCGTGGACAACCATGCAGCTTTGCTAGAAATGAAATGATAATTAAACGGGCACCCTAGCTGCAGACAGGCGTTGATTTACTTCATTGGGGACATGTTGAAAATGTGTGTCCCGACCGGGACTCGAACCTGGGATCTCCTGCATACATGGCAGATGCTCTATCCATCTGAGCCACCGCGGGCACAGAGGACAGTGCGTCTGCAGGGACTTATCCCTTGCACGCTCCCCGTGAGATCCACATTCCCAACATGTCCACACCACTATGATGGGCAAACATCTATTAGGCGCACTACGAATGTAGTGGTGTGGACATGTTGGGAATGTGGATCTCACGGGGAGCGTGCAAGGGATAAGTCCCTGCAGACGCACTGTCCTCTGTGCCCGCGGTGGCTCAGATGATTAGAGCGTCTGCCATGTAAGCAGTAGATCCCGGGTTCGAGTCCCGGTCGAGGCATACATTTTCAACATGTCCCCAATGAAGTACATCAACGCCTGTCTGCAGCTAGGGTGTCCATTTAATTATCATTTCGACGTGATTATGGCCGCACAAAGGAAATTAATAGACTCTGAACACGTAATGGTAGTTGGTGCTAGACGCATGGGGCATTCCACTTCGGAAATCGTTAGGGAATTCAGTATTCTGAGAGCCACGATGTCAAGAGTGTGCCGAGAAAACCACGTTGCAGGCATTACCTATCACCACCTACAACGCAATAGTCGACGGTCTTCATTGAACGACCGAGAGAAGCCGCGTTTGCGTAGTGTTGTCAGTGCTAACAGACAAGTAACTCAGAAAACGACGTGGGACGTACGACGGACGTGTCTTCAGGACAGTGCGGCGAAATCTGGCGTTAATGGGCTGCGGTAGCAGACGACCGATCCGAGTACCTTTTGTAACATCACGACATCGCCTGCAGCGCATCTCCTATGCTCGTGATCGTATCGGTTGGAACCTAGATGGCTGGAGAACCGTGGCCTCGTCATACGAGTCGTAGTTTCAGTTGGAAACAGGTGATGATAGGGTTCGAGTGTGGCGCAACCCCACGAAACAACTTACCAGGTTGTCAAGAAGGTACTGTGGAAAATGCTGGTGAAACCGTAATGATACGGGCTGCGTTTACATGAAATGGACTGGATCCTCTAGTCCAATTGAATAGATCAGAGACTGTAAATGTTTGGCTACTTGCATGTCATTTTCAGCCATTCATTATGTTCCCAAACAACGATTGAATTTTTATGGCCGGCAATGCGCCATGTCACCGCGCTACAGTCGTTCACGATTCGTTTCAAGAATATTCTGGACAATTGGAGGGAATGATCTGGCCACGCATACCACCGCACAGGAATCCCATAGATCATTTATTGGATATAATCGAGAGGTCAGTTCGTGCACAAAATCCTGCACCTGCAACACTTTTGGAAATATGGGCGGCTACAGAGACAGTGCAGGGGATGGAATAGAAGGGTTACGGGACAATATCGGCTTGATATTAGGAATGAGACAGGAGAAAGACTAACTGAGTTCAGCACTAAATTTCAGCTAGTAATAGCAAATACTCCGTTCAAGAATCACAAGGACAAGATAAATACTTGGAAAAGACCGAGAGATACAGGAAGACCTCACATCGATTACATCATGATTAGGCAGAGATTCCGAAATCAAATACTGGATTGTAAGACGTGCCCAGGAGTAGATATAAATTGGAGCTGATGATCACGCTGTTTAGCGCCCGTTAACCTCAAACACACACACAGTCGATATAAACGCAGATCACCTTTTAGTGGTGATGAAGAGTACGCTGAAGTTTAAGAGACTAAACAGGAAGAATCAGTGCCCAAAGAAGTGGGATACGGAAGTGCTTAGGAATGAAGAGTACACTTGATGTTATCAAACTGCGATAACGAATAACATAGTAGGCAGTTCAGTTGAAGAGTAATGGACATCTCTAGAAAGAGCAGTCACAGAAGCTGGAAAGAAAAACATAGGTACAAAGAAGGTAGCTGCGAAGAAACCATGGGTAACACAGGAAATACTTCAGCTAATCGATGAATGAAGTAAGTATAAAAATGTTCAAAGAAATTCAGGAATACGGAAATACAAGTTACTTAAGAACGAAATAAATAGGAAGTGCAGGGAAACTAAGACGAAATGGTTGCATAAAAAATGTGAAGAAATCGAAATGAAATGATTGCCGGAAAAACTGACGACTCAGCGTACAGAAAAGACAAAACATCCTTCTATGAAGCCCAAAACAAAGGTGGTTACCTTAATAGTGCAATGGGAATTCCACTGCTAAATGCAGAGGAGAGAGCTAATAGGTGCAAAGAGTACATTGAAGGCCTCTATGAGAGGAAAGACTTGTCTTATAACGTGATAGAAGAAGAAACAGGAGCCAATTGGGAACCGATAGATGACCCAACACTAGAATCAGAATTTAAAAGAGCTTTGGGAGACTAAAGATCAGATAAGGCAGAAGGCATAGATAACATTCCACCAGAATTCCTAAAATCATTATGGAAAGTGGCAACAAAAGTGGTGTTCATGTTGGTATGCGGAAAATATAAGTCTTGCGAGGTACCGTCAGACTTTCGGAAAAACATCATCCACACAGTTCCGAAGATTGTAAGAGCTAAAAAGTGCGAGAATTATCGCACATTCAGCTTAACAGCTCATGCATCCAAGCTGCTGACAAGAATAATATACAGAAGAATGAAAAAGGAATTTGAGAAAGTGTTAGATGACGATCAGTTCGGCTTTAGGGAAAGTAAAGGCACCAGAGACGCAGTTATGACACTGCGGTTCATAATTGAGGCAAGACTAAAGAAAAAACAAAATACGTTCATATGATTTGTCGACCTGGAAAAAGCGTTTGGCAGTGTCAAATGGCGAAAGATGTTCGAAATTCTTAGAAAAATTGGGGTACGCTGTGTAAGTAGGCTGTTTAGGTTTTTTTATTGGTAACGCCACCTTTGCATAAAAATCACTGGCTGTGCTGTGTGCAGTCTGTGGCTAGTTTGCATTGTTGGCTGCCATTGTAGTGTTGGGGAGCGGCAGCTGGATGTTAACAGCGCGTAACAGCGCGTAGCGTTGCGCAGTTGGAGGTGAGCCGCCAGCAGTGGTGGATGTGGGGAGAGAGATGGCGGAGTTTTGTAATTTGTCATGAACTGCTGTATATATTATGACTATTAAGGTAAATACATTGTTTGTTCTCTATTAAAATCTTTCATTTGCTAACTATGCCTATTAGTAGTTAGTGCCTTCAGTAGTTTGAATCTTTTATTTAGCTGGCAGTAGTGGCGCTCGCTGTATTGCAGTAGCTTGAGTAGCGAAGATTTTTGTGAGGTAAGTGATTTGTGAAACGTATAGGTTAATGTTAGTCAGGGCCATTCTTTTGTAGCGATTTTTTGAAAGTCAGATTGCGTTGCGCTAAAAAATATTGTGTGTCAGGTTAAGCCCTATAGTATAATTGTTCAAAGGGGACGTTTCATATGTCGACCCTTAGCCGAGGATATCTCACTGGAATCTTCTGATTTTTTCTTGTAGTTTGTGCAATTAGTGCGGTTTTTGTCTATTGCTAGCGCGTAATTATAGAGAGAATTTCCTTTGTAGTTGTAGTTTTTCATTGTTGTACAGTAAAACAGTTGTGGCATTCATGTAGATTTGCAGCAAGTATTTCGCAGCTGCGCTTGCAATTAACTAGATATTATTTTCAGTGCTATGTTAATGTGTTCTCTTATTTTTGCTCTTCAAATTGTGCTTTTCTGTGTTATCGTGTGAAATATTGTGACAATAATGGCGTGTGAAAAACGTAACACTAGGCTCCAAAGTAAACTGAGAAATAATACTGACGACGAGCATAGCTTATCAGCACCACTGTGTAATGAAGTAACAGACATTCAAAGTAGTAATTTGGTAATAGTGCATAGGGAAATGGAGCGGGCGGCAAACAATGTCGTAGACAGTGAAACAAATAGTGAACAGGGAAGCATTATCGATCGATCGGTCGGCAACAGCTCGCCTCAGGAATCGGGAATGACAGGACACAATCTTGCAAATACTGCAGATTCAGGTTTTGGGTCCTCACCGTTTTCTCAAATAAGTCAAGACACATTTTCTGCTTGTCAAAATGTCAATGTTGCAGGTGCAAATTCACTGCCGAAAAGCACTGAGGAACATGTTTCGGACACCAGTGCATTGTTGTTACAGTTAATGCAACAAATGGGACAAAAGCTACAAAAGTTAGACACAACACTTGAACAAAATCAGAAACAAATGGGACAAAATCTTCAAAAGTTAGACACAATGGAACAAAATCTTCAAAAGTTAGACACAATGGAACAAAAGCTTCAAAAGTTAGACTCAGTGGAACATACGCTTGAACAAACACGTGAAGATTTAACTACTGAGTTACATAACATCGAGTCGAAATGTCAAAAAGTCTGTAATGACGTAAAAACACAAATTTGTGAGCATTTCCAACCTATTTTTTCGCGGCATGAAAATGCATTACAGAATCACGAAGCAGCCATAAAAGAACTGCAAACCATTGTTCATGAAAATCACGACACCTTGCAAGCTAAAATTGACTCAGTTGCATCTACCGATTCGGTTACGCAACTTGCAAAAACTCAGGAAAATTTAAAGGACACAGTAAATACTCTGAAACTTGGTTCAGAAAAACACACTGAGGAAATAAGTACACTATCGGAGAAAGTAGTCGAACTTTCGGATCAGTTCACTAACTTATCTACAAAGGTAGATGATGATCTGAATGACACAAGACCGGTAGTCTTTAATGACACAGAAGAGTGCGAACAAATTAGGAAATTCAAACAAAATCAGAATCAAATAAATACGCAACACCAAAGAGAAATCCGGGAAGTACAAGATCAGCTGACACAGGTAATACAAGAATTACGTATTTCAGAGGACACTCGCGCCCCAATACGGGAAGAGGGACATAGAAATACGGAAAAGCCGCAAAATAATAACACAGGGCATTTCGGAAGTTATGAAAGAAATTTTGCAAGGTGCACCGAATTTTGAAATGGAACCGCCGACACGACATAACAATGACCGATATGCTACTCGCCGACACGATGATTTTGCCTATAAGCTGTTCATTACTACACGTAAATTCAAAACATTTAAGAATTTTGCCAACGACATTCATCCACAAGCGTGGCTCCTTCAATTCTCTCATTGTTTTTCTCCCAACTGGTCATTGGAGCAAAGATTAGAATTTATGTGTGGCTACTTAGAGAATGAACCAGCTGTGCGAATGCGATCGGTCATTCACGATTGCCACAGTGAAGGAGAATTTTATCATGCCTTCCTCTCAGCATATTGGTCTCAAGCTACACAAGACCGCGTAAAACATAGCATCATAATGATGAAACAGTTCGAACAATCTGAATTCTCCAGTCTTGTGAAATATTTTGAAGACATGTTGCACAAGAATCAGTATCTGTCAAACCCATACAGCCCCTCAGAACTCATCCGCATTTGCTTAATCAAATTGCCTGAACATTTACGACATATTATTTTGGCAGGACGTTGCAAAGACGACATTGAAGCTTTTCAGGGACTCTTACAAGAATTAGAAATTGACACAGACAGTCGCGGGATGCGAAAACAGGAAAACAATCACTACAGGTCACATCCGTCACAATTCCGTGACGACAGAAACGATAACTGGACGCGACAAGGCTATTCTCACCACATAAATCGTGACCAAAACAGACACCACCCGTATGACAATCGTTGGCAGAGTAGTAGTAATTACAGGGAAAGATCACCTCTCTGCGCCAATGACTATCACAGAGACAATCAGAGAAACAGACAATATGGAAACCAAAACAATTATTATCAAGGGAGACAGAATAACTTCAGACGCAACAGTTCAGCGCGCAGTTACGATTCAGGGAGAAATTCTCCACCACTTAACCGACAAGAAAGAAACTACAGGAACTACCGACATGACGACAGACGATGTGATCGTAACGACAGACCTGAATTGCATCAGAACTGGCGGGATTTAAACAGGGCAGGGCCCTCTCGGCAAGGTGAATTTGTAGAAGTTAGGTCTCCTAATCCCAATAACGACGCGCGCCAACAAAGGAACAGACAATGACTCGCACCGCAGGCAGCCACGTGCGCCCGCTGGCTCAGGGAAAAATAACATAGACGCTAACCTTGAGCAAATTTTAGCATTCCTCACCGACGTATACCGCATGATAAGTCCGTTCAAGTTGAACCTATGCGTACTAGGAAGAGTAAAGGTTTACACCACATTTCACATGTAAAACCGTTTATTGAAAGATAATCTGCTTTTAACTTTGTCTTTGCCATATAACTTTTCACTTTACAGTGCTAGTAGGCTTTGTCAGACTTAAGAAACTGTTAACATGCAACAATGTTTGAAGTTAAATATACTTGAAAATACTTTCTGGATTTAAAGTACTTTCAGTGAGATACCAAATGACATAGTGGTTAGTTTATGTGACAGCTACACGATTTTATCACGACGCTACTAATGAGTGACAATTTACAATGTTGCTTTTGCAGTGTTTCTGTTTTATATCTGGACAGTTTTTCTGCATTATTCTGGAAAGTAAAACATGTTTTAGTAATAACTTTTGTGCTATAGCTACAAGGAGACAGCCTTTTCCGTAGCACAACAATATGTTACATTATAGTACTTTCTTGATTACGGTCAGGTACGCAATAACTACGATATCTATACGCAAAGATTTTCACTTTCGTTTATGATGAGGTAAGTACATTGACTTCTGCAGAACGTAGCTTTCGGAGGACGATAACTACGACACTTCCACAGAGATTATCTTAAAACAAGACGCACAGTTTAGCGCTACAGTACACGTATTTGAGTGATTAATTTTGTACTTAAAACATTTATTTTTTAAAGATATTTGAAGTACAATGATACAAAGTTTTTCCGTGATACATTTCATTCCATTGCTGTAATCTGTAACACCTGAGGGTATTATTCATTAATCCTCAGGGGGGTACACACTTACTTTGTGTACCATGTGTTTGGCAAGCACAAGGAGCCCTAGCTAATATGGTATTTGCTTATACAACTTTACACATCGGTACCATATTTCTCTAACACAGAATTACACAGCTATCTGATTATTTGACAGAGAAACAAACATCCTTTTTACTACGCCAGTGACAGATGTTTACGCAATTACACAGTTGGATAACATCACACTTATGAAACTGTATTTTGTCTGTACTTTGTGAACTCTCCATATTTTTTCAGAACCATTGTAATACTATGAGAGCTTTGAATGATGTATTTGGTGTGAGATCATGATTTTTAAGGTACGTTTGAGGTAGATGACACTATTGAAATGAGCAGAGAATATTTTTTAGGTTTTGAAATTATTGGAGGAACCTATGACGACTTTGAGATTTGACTGAGGTGTTATGATGTTATTTTTACGATGGCGATATGTATTATGCTGTTGAGGTATGTTTATGATCAATAAGATGATGATACTGTATATGAGGAATTTGATTATGCTACATATTTATAATGATGAAATATTGAAGAATGTCGACGGATATGTATATGTTAGTAAGGTAAGGAATAATGAGTAGTGGTTAGGGACACTGATTCTTGGAAAAGGTTGTTGGAAACCAAGAATCGTACTTTAAGAGTTATGAAATGTGTGTATATACGTGAATGTATTACAATGCCACTGAAAATTTTTTGGACGCTGTTATATTTATAGGATTTTGTTTCTACAGATTTGTAACCCAAATTCTTGACCTGTGAAATATTTTTATATGAGACTGTCACTGTAGCGGAAACTGGTGTCGTAAATATTTCGGTAAGAAAGTTAAGTGACCACCTGCACCTAATGAGTCGTGGGCACCCAGCTGGGCGACAGTCGCCTTGAAAAAAGCCATTAGCGTGTGCCTTCCAGAGGCACAGGTGGAAAAAAAAGGGGGGGCCATTATCCTCGCTATTGACGTTCCTTTGTAGAAAGCATCGGAAAAACGACACGGTCGAACTTGATAACATATGATTACACTGTGGAGCTCTTAATTTATGATTTACTGAAATGCCTAATGAAATGACGAGAAATATTTTTATGTCTATACACCTGATTATGACTACTGTCTCTCTAGTTGAGAGATTTTTCTACTAACTTATGAAATGCCATATGGCTAATGAATGATGTTTCATATCGTCCTTTGTACATATTTGCTCATTTTATTTAATATCTAGTTTCTAGCTGCACTGCAGCATTGGTTAAAATAAAATTTAATATATGTACTAATACAGTTATTTTATGCCTACAGATCCAGTCAATAAGAAATTTATGATCTACTTCCAAGAAAACGAGGGCACATAAATAGACATTTCCCTTCACAGGAATTGTATAAATAATTTCTTTACGATTTGGTAACTTATCTGCTAGTGTAAGTTCTCGTGATGCATCACTCTAGTGTTAAGATGTGACATAGGTATTAGACATGGCCATTTTTTAGTGTACTATTTTTTCTGCTTGAGCTTTGTCATGTTTAGGTATAAGTTATTTCATTTTCTGTTGTTGGTTGCCAGGCATAGTGCTACTGAATTTGACTTTATATTACTCTGTTAGGCCAGTTTTACTACTGATTTATTTTTATTGTTTGCTGCATATTGCCTTATATTAGTTGTAATTTATGCTGCTTGCTTTGCCTTTTGTATTTTTTGTCATTGCTGTTTGTGTTAATTGTTTTGTGCTGCTGCATTGCCTCGTCCCTTAGTTTAGCATCTGAGCTCAGTAGATTTAAGTTAGCTTAAGAGGGGTAGACTATATAAGAAACTGACTATGGAGAATAGGTGAAGAATGCGTTGCGAAGTTATATGAAAAAGATTTGGGCCAAAATGAGTATTGTACACTGAGAAATAATTATATTGAAAGAAATATGAATAAAATACAGAAAGCAGGTATAGATAGGACTTTTTGAGATTAATGACGAATGAAGGGAGATCTCCGAGAAGTAAAGAATGTTTTGTTTGCAAAATACTGCAGTAAAAGAAACCCTGTCCTTTCCTTGTGTTATCCCACTATGTGTTTGTGTACCCTTGTGTATTTGTGTTTTTCCTGTCTTTATGTGTTTAGCTGATGAGAGCTATGTTGTAGAATTTTTCTAATACTATGTTATTTACTTTGTAAAGATGTTGAGACATTATTTATTCTGTTTTGTTGCTCATATGTGAAGGTGATGTTTCGAAAGTTATTCTGATCTTTTATGTATTTACTTATGTCATAATTCCTGTAACACTGATGTATATGTTAGTTCGATTCTTTTGTAAAGCCTGTACCACAAATGTCATCTTTATTGTTATGTTCTTTAATGATGTATTTTGTACCTTTATAATTTTATTTTCATGTTGTAAATTTATAATTGTATAGACACCAGTTCTTCAAATTAAGTTACATTTCACTGCACACATTTCTGTTGGTCATAGTATATGGACAATATGTGAGAAGTAGGGACTGTTAGTGCTTGCACGTGTGTTGATGATTCAGCAAGGGACTGGATAACAGCATTGCTGGTTCTAAGGACAATTCCAGAAACTTTGTGAGTGGACAAGTGGTGGTTTATGGACTTGCTATATTCTCCACAAGACTCTTTGATGGTGATTGTGCACCTGCACAGTCGCAACAGGTGGCTGCTGGCCGTCTCTACATGGACTACAGTGGGTCTGCACCTTTGATGGCCCACCAATACCATTATTTCTACAAGGACTACAGTGGGTCTGCATCTTTGATGGCCCACCAATACTGTAATCTCTACAAGGACTACAGTGGGTCTACTCTGTGATGACCTACCTACCAATATTCTTCCACACTTCGATTGACTCTGCTGTGGGTTTGCTCTGTTGTGGCCCATTACTTGTCTGCATGTCAAGAGTCAGCACTGTCTTTCCGTTGGAAGGACAACACTACTTCTTCAAGGCTGCATGGAAATCCACTGCTTCTGTGTGCAATTTCTTTTACTAATGAGACTTTGTGAAAAAAAACTGTAATTACTATTATGATGAATGATCAGGACTATCTTCGTGGACTGTGAGAAAATTTTAGCTTTTGACCAACATTGTATCAATAAGTGTGTGCATTTGATATCTTTGTTATTGTAATTATGAAAAATTTTATCAAATCATTATTGGCCACTGCCCAAAACAATTTGTAAAATTTTTTGTGGGGAGCATGGGGGCTATGCAAGTAGGCTGTTTAGGTTTTTTTATTGGTAACTCCACCTTTGTATAAAAATCACTGGCTGTGCTGTGTGCAGTCTGTGGCTAGTTTGCATTGTTGTCTGCCATTGTAGTGTTGGGCAGCGGCAGCTGGATGTTAACAGCGCGTAACAGCGTGTAGTGTTGCGCAGTTGGAGGTGAGCCGTCAGCAGTGGTGGATGTGGGGAGAGAGATGGCGGAGTTTTGTAATTTGTCATGAACTGCTGTATATATTATGACTATTAAGGTAAATACATTGTTTGTTCTCTATTAAAATCTTTCATTTGCTAACTATGCCTATTAGTAGTTAGTGCCTTCAGTAGTTTGAATCTTTTATTTAGCTGGCAGTAGTGGCGCTTGCTGTATTTCAGTAGCTTGAGTAGCGAAGATTTTTGTGAGGTAAGTGATTTGTGAAACGTATAGGTTAATGTTAGTCAGGGCCATTCTTTTATAGCGATTTTTTGAAAGTCAGATTGCATTGCGCTAAAAAATATTGTGTGTCAGGTTAAGCCCTATAGTATAATTGTTCAAAGGGGACGTTTCAGCTGTAGGGAAAGACGGGTATCATACAATATGTACAAGAACCAAGAGGTAAAAGTGAGAGAGGAAGACCGAGAACAAAGTAAGACAGGAATGTAGTCTTTCACCCCTGCTGTTCAGTCCATACATCGGAGAAGCAATGTCGGAAATAAAAGTAAGGTTCAGGAGTAAGATTAAAATTCAAGGTGAAATGATATCAGTGATAAGATTCGTTGATGACATTGCCATCCTCATTGAAAGTGAACAAGAATTACTGGATGTGCTCAATGAAATGAACAGTCTAATGAGTTCAAAAGATGGAGTGAGAGTAAATCGAAGAAAGACGAAAGTAATGAAAAATATCGGAAATGAGAACAGTGAGAAACTTAACATCAGGACTTGTGCTCACGAAGTAGATGAAGTGAAGGAATTCTGCAACCGAGGCAGCAAAATAACCCATGACGGACGAAGCTAGGAGAACATTAAAATCAGATTAGCACTGTCCAAAAGGGCATCCCTGGCCAAGAGAAGTCAACTAGGATCAAACATAGGCCTTAATTTGAGGAAAAAATTTCTGAGTATACATGTTTGGAGCAGAGCATTATATGGCATTGAAACATGGACTGTGGGAAACATGGAACAGAAAAGAAACGCAGCGTTTGAGACGTGTTGCTACAGAAGAATGTAGATAATTAGGTGGATTGATAGGATAAGGCAAGAGGAGGTTCCTTGTACAATTGGCCAGGAAAGGAATATATGGCAAAAATGGACAAGAAAAAGGAAGAGGATGGTACGACATTTGTTAAGACATCAGAGAGTAACTTCCATGGTACTAGAGGAAGCTTTAGAGTGTAAAAACTGTATAGGAAGATAGAGAATGGAATACAACCAGCGCCGGCCGCTGTGGCTGAGCCGTTCTTTGCCCTTCAGTATGGTACCGCGCGACCACTATGGTCTCAGGTTCGAATCCTGCCTCGCACATGGATGTGTGTGATGTCCTTAGGTTAGTTAGATTTAAGTAGTTCTAAGTCTAGGGGTTTGATGACCTTAGATGTTAAGTCCTATAGTGCTTAGAGCCATTTTTTGAGCTTCACTGCTAAGATAGCATGCCTTAATTCTTTCGTCATCGCAAACGTTTAGGGGCTAGCAAAGAACAGGTAGGCAAGTTTCTTGCTAATGCGAACGTTAAAAATGTTCTGCGTACGAGTTCAAAGCTGAAAATGTAACGAACAAGAAGCAGCACCAGTAAGCAAAGGCGCATTGGTTTCGGTCCAGCTTTATTTTCTATCGATATAGATATAGTGAAAGTAGGAATCGATGGATTACGAAAGCGTACCTCTCACTTCCTTCTGCCTTGGTTATTCGAAATATATCGACAAAAAACAATCACATTAACGTGACCAAATGTGTCGTATTATTAGAGCAAATAAGCACTCAAGAACAGAAAAACGTTCTAAATTGCCTTCCCGACATTATGTTGTTCGTATAAGCACCGTAATTTTCAGTATGTAAAACAGTTATTGCATGTACACGACAGAAATAATGAACAAGAAGCAATCGTAGACAGTCGTTTGCTAATATTTTGGGTTCTTTAAGATGACGGCAGGCTCCACCCACCCTAGTTTCAAAACAACGTACAGCTTAAGTCTACAGAGCCATCTCCCATCTTTTTTTACCTCCATGGAGGCTACGGTTATATTGCTGGCTTAGTGGCAAAAGATATCTCTGACAACTGACGCGATCAGTAACCGAGGAACTGGAGAACTTGCACTTTACATGTATCGTGAGTAAAAACAAATACATAATTGATAGCCTATAATTTTTTTATTAGCGGCTTGTGTATGCTTCAGCAATGAAAATCCGAAGATAGACAATTTCTGACTAGGAGCTGAATTGTTTCGCCTAGTCAGCAATGTATGTATGTTGTTGTGGCCTCAGAATGTGTTAATAAGGCGAAATTATTATTTAATTTCCCAAGAAATTTGATTTAGTAGTGAACATCAAGACTTCGTTTATGTAGCCAATTTGAATTAATCGAGATTACGGGAAAGCCTGAGTAGTACTGGCACGTAAAGAGAGGTGTTAAAAAGTTTAGTTCGCTAGAAGGATGTGTACATTTGACAGAACGCAGGTCAACTGGAGACTAGTCAACGGAATGTCGAACATTGCTTACACATCATCGTTCCGTACGTACTGAAAGCTCAATACGTTATCTGAGAATCTTTTGATGATCAGGTGCCTTGGCGCGTATGGTTGTTAGTACGTTATCTGCGGCAGTGTACTGGAACGGCGTAATATCGTGTTGTATATACAGTGTTAACAATTAACCAATAGGCACTTGCTGTATTCTGATTTCAGAGCACAGTAGAAACATAACAACAATCGTATATTATACCAGTACAGTGCACAGCCTCCCGTAATTTTGTCAGGAGATTTGCTCCTGCGACATTTCGCTCCTTGTAAGCATCGTCTATTAGCCCCACATCCTGGTAGTCTCAGAAAACGTGTTGTGTCACAATATCTGAATATTGTTGTCACGTAGTATTTTTCGCCGCTGGCGAATCCACGTGGTTCCACGCTTTGCGTTGCTCCTTTGTCTCGGGATTATACTCCCAGGACTCGTCTTTGGCGATTAGATGGCCAGAAGTCATCTGGATTGGCCTGACGCAGTTGCAACATTTGTTCAAAATACACTGTAAGACAACAGAAACGACGCACCACGAATGAATTATCCAAATATGACGGATATCGGCAGATCTGATGTACAAGTACAGACAAACAAATGATTACAATTCCAGAAATGATTTATTCAAGAGAAAGAGCTTTACACACTCAATAAGTCAATAACGTGTCCGTTCTCGTCCAGCCCGTTTCCAAGCAGTAATCAGGCTTGGCACTGATTGATGGAGTCGTTGGAAGTGTCCCTGAGGAATATCGTGCCAGATTCTGTCCAACTGGCGCGTTAGATCGTCAAAATCTCGAGATACTTGGAAGGCCCTGCCCATAATGCTCCAAACGTTCTCATTTGGAGAGAGATCCGGCTACCTTGCTGACCAAGGTAGTGTTTGGCAAGCACAAAGAAGAGCAGTAGAAACTTTAGCCTTGTGCGGCTGGGCATTAGCTTAATGAAATACAAGCCCAGGATGGCTTGTTACGAAGGGCAGCAAAACAGGACGTAGAACATCGTCGATGATCTGGTGTCCTGTAAGGGTGCCGCAGATGACAACCGGAGGAGTCTTGTGAAATGAAACGGCACCCTAGACCGTCACTTCTGTCTGTCACGCCGTAAGCGGGTGACTGTCATGTCGGTACCCCATCGCTATCCGGGACGTCTCGAGACACATCTTCGGATTATAATCTCATTGAGTGGAGCAGAACTGTGTTTAGTGATGGATCCCTCTTTGAAGTGAACCCTGATGACCAGCGTAGACTTGTATAGAGACGTCTCAGACAGTGGTGGGATACGAATATGATTGTCACCTTCCATACAGCCTGACAACCAGGAGTGATGGTCCAGGGCGCCATTTCTTTTCATGGAAGGATCCGTTTGGTTGTCTTTAGCGGCACCCTTGCAGCACAATGGTATTCGACAATATTCTATGCCCAGTTTTGTTGCCCCTCATGGCAACCCGTCCATGCCTTACATTTCAGCTAGATAATGCTCCCTCCGTACCCCGATTGTGAATAGAGACGTGGTCTGCCACTTCATTCTCCATAATTCTGACTTTGTAAGTAGGCTGTTTAGGTTTTTATGTTGGTAACTCCCCGCAGCGACTGTATGAAAATCAATGACTGTGCTGTGTGCAGTCTGTGGCTGGTTGGACTCATTGTTGGAATATTCGCCTGTGTAGTGTTGGGCATTTGGATGTGAACAGCACCTAGTGTTGGGCAGTTGGAGGTGAGCCGCCAGCAGTGGTGGATGTGGGGAGAGAGATGGTAGAGGTTTTAGAGGTTGCTATAAGCGGAAGATCTGGACCTGTGTCCGCCAGAAAAAGGAAATTTGTAAAGATTGATGTCATGAATTGATAGATATATATATGATGACTTTTGTACTCTATTAAGGTAAATACATTGTTTGTTCTCCATCAAAATCTTGCGTTTGCTAACTATGCCTATCAGTAGTTAGTGCCTTCAGAATCTTTTATTTAGGTGGCAGTATTGGCGCTCGCTGTGTTACAGTAGCTCGAGTAATGAAGATTTTTGTGAGGTTAGTGATTCATGAAAGGTATAGGTTATTGTTTGTCAGGACCATTCTTTTGTGGGGATTATTGAAAGTCAGGCTGCGTTGCGTTAAAAATTTTGTATGTCAGTTTAGTGATGATCAGAATAAGTAAAGAGAGAAATGTCTGAGTACGTTCAGTTTTGCTCAGCTGTTTGAAAATCAAATAACGTAGAAGTTCACCAACACAGTCATTTATAATTTTTCAAAGGGGACGTTTCAACTTCTTTGACCATACTGAAAGCGTCTGTTCCACATAACCATTATGCATTGTTTCCGTACACATTAACGGTGTCAGTGCGAATTGTTGTAACTTAATTTTCCTTTAAATGCACACAACGTATTACCACTCGGCAATCCAATTTGTCAGTGGTATTTTTTGGCTCCTCTAGCGGCGTGCTACGAAACTATGACGCGGGGACTTAAGTGAGTACTTGGGCTGTAGACACACATTTGCAAACTAATAAAAAATTAATAATGCAACCGTATTTTTTCGAGGTAATAATTACAACTTTATAACTACCTTTGTGCATTCATTGATGCGGAAAACTTTAGGACGAAAGACGTTTTCGCATGATGTATATACAAAATTTTGTTTAAACTTGTTGGTAATAAATAAGATATTAATAGAAATTTTCTGGCAGATTAAAACTGTTTTTTTTTCTTTTTTTTTTTTTTGATCGATGTGTCTGATCGTCTGGTCGTTGCGGACGTCACATGACATCCGGTCAAGTTCGTTTTGTTGATCCTTCCACTCAGTTTTTTATTACAGAGGCCAACCAGCTCTCTGACCAAACAACCAACTGAGCTACCCAAGCACGACTCACGTACCGTCCTCACAGCTTTACTTCTGCCAGTACCTCGTCTCCTACCTTCCAAACTTTCTAGATATTTCATTCTAGATATTAATAGGTTGTGGATATATTTTAAATTAAAAATAAAAGTCTATTTAATTGATACTAATTAATATACCATGTGTTTCCAAACTTAAGGTAACAGTGTAGATTGGGAGTTTATAAAGGGACCACACCATGGTTCAGGTCGAAATAAATCTATTTTCAATTTTCATCATATTTCGATAGATTAAGATTTTATTTAAGTACTCTGAAAAGGACTTGGCTGAAAAAAAATTTATTTCTGGCGTTTAAAGAGCATTTTCCTATCACGTGTGTTTATGGTCAACGCCCACTTCTCTGTCACCCACTATCAACCCACCTACTGTCAACTCAAAGCCATATGGAGATGCCATTATTATCAAAATAGAATGTGTAGGCCATGTTAAAAACGTTTGGACATAAGGCTAAGAAAACTAGCTGTTGATATGAGAGGAAAAAAATTAGAAGACGGAAAATTGTTGACCGGACAGGGTCAGTTAACTAAAACTGAAATAGAAAACTTGCAGGTATACTATGGGCAGGCAATTATGAGAAATAAAGAAAATATGGAGGCAATGAAGACAGATGTTTGGGCCATATTCTTCCATAAGTCCTCTACTGATGATAAGCCATGTCATGGATTGTGTCCATCAGGAGAAAATTCGTGCTGTAAATACACTAGGGCTCAGGCAAATGGAGAATCTTATTCTCACCAGCATTCTCTTCCTGCTGCTGTTATTACAGCAGTTAAACCTATTTTCAGAGACTTGGCTCATCCTGAACTTTTAAGGAAATGTCTGCATGGGCAGACACAGAACCCAAATGAATGTTTCAACAGCATAATTTGGAACCGCCTTCCTAAAACTGTATTTGTAGGCATGCATACAATGAAACTAGGAGTTCACGATGCTGTTATTACATTCAATTGTGGTAATATTGGAAAGTGTTGGGTACTGAAAAGGGTGGGAATTAACCCTGCTGAAAATGTGATCACTGGGCTGCAACATGGCGATAAAATGAGCATAGCTGATGCAGACAGGTCTGCATCTAATATGGCGAAGAAAGCAAGACAAACATCCAGGAAGGTGCAAAAGAAGCTGGAAGACCTGCTAGGAGCAAAAGAAGGGGCATCATATGCAGCAGGACAGTTTTAATTAACCGTAAGTAACAAATTTCAAAGGTTTTTCTTTAAAGTCAATTTCCTGCAAACTAAAATTTTCAGTACATATGCCCCATTATATCAGAAACTATCATAGGCAAATGAATGAAATTTTCAGAGACACTGCATAACATAAAAAGCCACCTCTGGTACTAAATTTATTAATATTCCCCCATTAGGAAGTTCACAAAAAATATTTCCTGCAGAAAAAAAACTTTAATATTTTTTTGTTAATAAATTTAAAAAAATATTTCTTAAAAACCATAAAATGGATAAAGTAGATTTTAGTACAGTTGACTCTATTAACATCATGTAACATGCAGTAAAAATATTAGAGTCCTGCATCAAATAGTTTTTTCAGAAACGGGTCAAATACTTGCGTAAATTAACATGGGTTAGATAGATAGGGTGTGGTCCCCTTGAAATGTCGTAGTTGGATCGGGTGCGAGGACTCGGCAAAACTTGGGGCCAGTCAGACTTGATGTAGTGAAAGAAGAAGAAATGTCACACCTTCAGATAGTGTTACATGTTATGAAACGGTATAGCAACCAACTGTACAGAGAGTTACATTTTCTGATTGATTCGATTTGGTGTTGGAGAAACTTAGTTTACTTTTATTATGTTTGTTATCTCGTCTTCTCTACCTGTGTGTGATATAGCATCCGATTCAGTGTGTGTGTCTGGATCTGTGTCCGTTTACTATGTACTGCTGAGCTGTCATATGCGGAGCCTGTCTTATTCTAACCTATGGTCTCTCCTGTTTGTATGCCGAATGTAATGCTCGCGATTTTGTTTAACGAGTTCCAGTCATGTTGTCTGCGTATTAACTGTCCTATGTCCTGGTTCCCTAACTCGGTCTTATATGTCTTAGGGCATCGCAGATGACCACTGTGATTTCAGGCGTGCCATTCTCACCACAACCACAAGTATGAGTCTGTTTTCGACCAAACCTGTGGAGGTGGGCAGGATACGGGCCGTGGCCCTTGAGAAAGTGCACCATATCGCGTGTTGTGTTTATCTACCTCAAACTCGTCCGCTCCGCTTCCCTTGTCAGTTGTGTCCCATTCTGTCTGACATGTATCAGTTCTCTACTTGTTTAATTTCCACTTGTCGGTTATGTCTTGTCCAGTTGTTGCTCTTATTTTTTCGCATATTCCCCTTTTCAGCCAGTAGGCCTCTGCTATGTGGCGAATTGCAATATCTGTAGTGAAAACTTCCAGTACATCTACATCTACATTTACATCCATACTCCTCAAGCCACCTGACGGTGTGTGGCGGAGGGTACCATGAGTACCTCTATCGGTTCTCCCTTCTATTCCAGTCTCGTATTGTTCGTGGAAAGACAGATTGTCGGTATGCCTCTGTGTGGGCTCTAATCTCTCTGATTTTATCCTCACGGTCTCTTCGCGAGATATACGTAGGAGGGAGCAATATACTGCTTGACTCCTCGGTGAAGGTACGTTCTCGAAACTTCAAAAATAGCCTGTACCGAGCTACTGAGCGTCTCTCTTGCAGAGTCTTCCACTGGAGTTTATCTATCATCTCCGTAACGCTTTCGCGATTACTAAATGATCCTGCAACGAAGCGCGCTGCTCTCCGTTGGATCTTCTCTATCTCTTCTATCAACCCTATCTGGTACGGATCCCACACTGGTGAGCAATATTCAAGCAGAGGGCGAACAAGTGTACTGTAACCTACTTCCTTTGTTTTCGGATTGCATTTCCTTAGGACTCTTCCAGTGAATCTCAGTCTGGCATCCGCTTTACCGACGATCAACTTTATATGATCATTCCATTTTAAATCACTCCTAATACCTACTCCCATATAATTTATGGAATTAACTGCTTCCAGTTGCTGACCTGCTATATTGTAGCTAAATGATAAAGGATCTTTCTTTCTCTGTATTCGCAGCACATTACACTTGTCTACATTGAGATTCAATTGCCATTCTCTGCATCATGCGTCAATTTGCTGCAGATCCTCCTGCATTTCAGTACAATTTTCCATTGTTACAACCTCTCGGTATACCACAGCATCATCCGCAAAAAGGCTCAGTGAACTTCCGATGTCATCCACAAGGTCATTTATGTATATTGTGAATAGCAACTGTCCTACGACACTCCCCTGCGGCACACCTGAAATCACTCTTACTTCGGAAGACTTCCCTCCATTGAGAATGACATGCGGCGTTCTGTTACCTAGGAACTCTTCAATCCAATCACACAATTGGTCTGATAGTCCATATGCTCTTACTTTGTTCATTAAACGACTGTGGGGAGCTGTATCGAACGCCTTGCGGAAGTCAAGATACACGGCATCTACTTGGGAACCCGTGTCTATGGCCCCCTGAGTCTCGTGGACGAATAGCGCGAACTGGGTTTCACACGATCGTCTTTTTCGAAACCCATGCTGACTCCTACAGAGTAGTACCACACACATTGCTTCAGTCGAGGTCGTGCCGGAAGTCCCCAAGATTCTGAGAACACTCCTCTGGCCGTGCCTCACAGTGGTTTTATGCGTACCGAAGCAAAATCGATGTTCACAAGCACTAGCTGCGAAACAAGTTATTGACTCGAAGAGTGCTGCATAATATGTTCTGATTGTCTGTAGGCGCTGTGTATCGTATAGCGCTCAATGTTACAAGTTTATTTATGCACGAGGTTCGTCGCTTTGTTAATTGTTAGTTTGGCATGTTCGTTAAAGTGTAAATGTTCGTCAACATAAATGCCGAGGTATCTTGTAGCTTTGCTTTTTATAGATACGTTATTTAACTTTATAATTGGATTTCTATTCGGTGTGCCTCTTACAAGTAGGTAAACGGTTTTCCTAGTTGCTGTTGTGAGTCTGTTCGTGTACCATTCACCGATGACCGCGAGGAACCGCGTGAATTTACTCTCTAAGTGGGATCTGGAGTCAGGAGATACCATGACCATAAGGTCATCTGCGTACGCAACTATCCCGTTCTCAGTGCCGTTGTGTCCTACGGCATTCAGTAGCTGTTCTATAGCTATGTTCCAGAAAATCGGTCCGCATATTGATCCTTGCGGACAACCCCATGTTACCCTCCTTATAACCTTTTGGCGACCAGTCTTCCATTCCACTATCCTGATTTTAAAATAATCTCTAAAGCTGTTGTGTAGAGCCAGCGGAATATTCATCTCTCTAAGTCCTGCAAACAGCGGCGGCCATCATAGCTTGTCGAAAGCAGCAGCTACGTCAATTAGTATTGCAGCTATGTATTTGTAATTTCTATGGACCTGTTTATTGCGTCGTCGATAGATTTATGCGGTCAAAAACCAAAGAGATGCGGGCTAATGGCGAAGGGCTACCGGTGCGACTGAAGTCTGTCGCAAAGCAGTCTCTCCTGTACCTTAGCCAGAATGGAGAGGCATATTGGTCTGTATGTTTTAGGGTCAGCCGGGTCTTTGTCCTCTGCTTTATTAATTATAACCACATTTGCCGTCTTCCATATATTTGGTATTCGTCATTCTAGTAGAGCATCGTTCAATAAGTTTGTCAGACATGATATGATAGGTAGAGCAGCTTGTTTGATTCGGGGTGGATGGCATCAGGGCCCGTAGCCCTTTCGTTCTTTATTTTGTGTATTGCCACGGCAACTTCCTCGCGAACAAAGAGGATAATAATACCTACGTTTTCGTATTTGTCAGAAAGTAGTCTGGGAAGGACGGTGTGAAATTGGTTGTCCTTGTTACGGCGTAGAGACAAGCACCGGAGTGCCAGTCGGTTACGATAGAGCGGAGAGGGCTCTGAAGTAGACGTCAGCGAATAGCACGCTGACCAACCCCTCTCCAGGACGACAATGGACGGTAGCGCCCATTTGTATTGGAATTGTTATGCTGAAGGACATTGATAATATCGCATGTCGCCCTTTGCTTGCGATACATCTATGTATTTCTGAAAGCTAAGTACTGTCATTTATTTTCTGTAATAAAATTCTTTAATATAATTTGCTTGAACTGTTGTCTGGCGATCCGAGAAGCAGGTTTCCCAGACGCCCCATCTTTGTCAACTAGGCAGGATCCAACAGTCCTCAGTGTGGTCATCGTCAGGAAGTAGTTTGTTGAGGAGATACTGTGCTGTGAATCTCCACCCTGTTGTGGTAGTGGCCGGCCGGGGTGGCCGAGCGGTTCTAGGCGCTACAGTCTGGAACCGCACGACCGCTTCGGTCGCAGGTTCGAATCCTGCCTCGGGCATGGATGAGTGTGATGCCCTTAGGTTAGTTAGGTTTAAGTAGTTCTACGTTCAAGGGGACTGATGACCTTAGAAGTTAAGTCCCATAGTGCTCAGAGCCATTTGAAATTTGCTGTTGTAGTACCATCTGGTTTCTTCCGTGTTGATAATACTGTAATGGTCTTCATACGTTCACTCTGCTGTTTAAACGGCTCCCCCCCAGATATTGTTCTGTATGTTTGCCCTAACATATGTGTCCCAGTGGTCTTTCCTGGCCTTATGTAGTTCGTCTTTCTATAGTGTTACCATCGCTATAATGTTGAAGTCTAATTTCTCTTTTCCGGACTGTCTTTGTCTTACGGTAATATCGTCGTCTATCACCAGTGTCTTTTCTTAGTCTTCTTACCAGTGCTGACCTTGGTGCCCTTTGTTTGGGTGCGTCGCGTGCTGCAGGTACTGCTGTAGTTTGTGTTCTCTGCAGGACGTCTGGAGGAACATGAGCTCTGTAATGATGCTTCCTTGGGTGACACATTGAGGAAACTCCTTAATCAGGTGTCTTTATTTTAGCCCTTTGCTCTGCGTAGCAGTAACCTCGAGTATTGTGTTGTATCTGCGTCTGTGTTTGTTTCAGTGTATGCAATTACACTCATGCTCATAAATCAATGATAATGGTTAAACAATGGTCTGGTAGGCAGTTTACGGGTTTAAGTCACCTCGGGGTATGACCATGCGGTGCATTTGACCTGCGGTCATCGCACGATGCCACTGGCAGCAGTCCACGTACGCAGAGGTGCATCTCAGAGTACGGTGCAGCGAGTTAAGTGTGCAGACATTTTCACACGTGTTAATGGTGACTGTGTTGAAAATGGCTCAAAGAACACATACTGATGATGTTATGAGGGGCAGAATACTAGGGCGACTGGAGGCTGTCAAACACAGCAGGTCGTAGCACGGGCCCTTCGAGTTCCACAAAGTGTGATCTGAAGATCATATCATCGATTCCAGCACACAAGAAACGTGTCCGGGCGCTACAGTACGGGACGTCCACAGTGTACAACACCACAAGAAGACCGATATCTCACCATCAGTGCCCGCAGACGGCCACGGAGTACTGCAGATAGCCTGGATCGTGTCCTTACTGCAGCCACTGGAACAGTTGTCTCCAGACACAAAGTCTACAGATGACTGAACAGAGATGGTTTATTCGGCCAGAGACCTGCAAGGTGCATTCCACTGACTCCTGGTCACAGAAGAGGCCGTAAAGTCTGGTGTCAAGAACACAGTACTTGGTCACTGGAACAGTGGTCCCAGGTTATGTTCACAGACGAGTCCACGCATAGTCTGAACAGTGATTCTCGCCGGGTTTTCATCTGGCGTGAACCAAGAACCAGATACCAACCCCTTAATGTCCTAGAAAGGGACCTGTATGGAGGCCATGGATTGATGGTGTGGGGTGGTATTATGATTGGTCCGCGTACACCCCTGCATGTCTTTGACAGACGAACTGTAACAGGTCAGGTGTATTGGGACGTCATCTTGCATTTTCAGGGGTGCAGTGGATCCCACCTTCATCCTGATGGATGATAACGCATGGCCCCACCGAGCTGCCATAGTGGAGGAGTACCATGAAACAGAAGATATCGGATGAATGGGGTGGCCTACCTGTTCTAAACCCCATCGAGCACGTCTGCGATGCTCTCGGTCGACGTATCGCTGCGAGTCTTCAAACCCCTACGACACTTCAGGAGCTCCGACAGGCACTGGTGCAGCAATTGGAAAGCTATACCCCAGCACCTGCTCGACCATCTAATCCAGAATATGCCATCCCGTTGTGCGGCCTGTGTACGTGTGCATGGTGATCATATTCCATATTAATGTCGGGGTACATGCGCAGGAAACAGTGGCGTTTTGTAGCACATGTGTTTCGGGACAGTTTTCTCAACTTATCACCAATACCGTGGACCTACAGATCTGTGTCGTGTGTGTTCCCTACGTGCCTATGCTATTAGCGCCACTTTTGTGTACTGCCACGTTGTGTGGCACCACGTCCTACAATTACCCTTAATTTATGAGCACGAGTGTATTTCGTTATGAGCAGTGAGTACTCTCTTATCGAACACCGGCCGTTTCGCTGCCTGTATTAATGACGTGCTATTTGCCAGAGAAACGTCCATGTTCGTAAATGAACTGCGCCGTTTATATAGATTGGGAGTAATAATAGCCCGAGCACGGAGCCCCGCGCGACTGCGGCCGTTACAGCGGTCTGAGCAGGGCGCTGTGGCGTGCCGTCCCCTGCTCGATGCCCGCCGCGTTGCGTTATTCCGAGCGGCGGTGGCGCGACCGCAGCAGAGCACGGGGGCAGGGGTTCGAGTCCCGGCAGGGGGCAACCGCCTGTGTCCACAACGGGGGAGCGCTGTGGCGGAAGGGAGGCGACCCACGCACAGTGGCGGCTCGCCCGCTCGCGTCGCTGAGCGGCACGCATTACGATCGGTGTCGACGTGGACGGCCGGCCGGCTTCGTTCGCTTCCCAGCCGCTCCGCTCCGTGCACTCTGCAGCCTTTTCCGTAATTGTTGGCTTCACTTTAACCACGCGCGTGTTCACAGTTGTTAGCGCTACAGGCCTGTTACTTCCAATTCCAGGCCGTTGCTTCTCACACACGTAGTGAACAACATTTGTTTCTCCGCCGAGCAGTTATATCTTGGTCCCTTCCGTTAGAAACAGAAGCACTGCGCTGCTTATACGTGTCTAGAGAAAAAAATGTAAGGTTCAGACCTCTGACCAATCAGCCCGGCCGACTGCCATCCTCAGTCAAAGGGGGCATTGGATCCGGTACGGAGAGGCAAATAGTCAGCACCCCGCCCTTCCTGTCGTTTTCGGGTTTGTTGCCCTTGGGACCGCTACTGCTGGATCAAGCTGCTTTTCAACTGGCCACACAAGGTTGAGAGCACCCAGTTCCTCTCCTACCACCTTCGAAATACGCTGGCAGTTCTGAGAATCGAACCTAGGTCCCCATATGGTAACATCTGCACTAATCACTCAGCTACGGAGCCAGAATGAGAAAAAATATAATTAAACATTTGATAATACTTCGTAGAAAGTGTCCTAAATCTCTAGCATCTTTAGCAATTGGTCACACTTATGTGGGGTAGTCAGAAAATTTTATCACCACGAAAAGTAAAGTTACATAGTTGATTTTCTGATTGTCTACAGGTAGATGACTTCAGTTCTCCTACACAACGAAGTCACCGCACCGTAGTGCCGTAGCTCAACGTTAGAGGGGCCAAAACAAAATGGCATGGCCAATTGATGAAGTAGAGTTTCATCTGGTAATCCGTTTTCTGTATTTGAATGGGACAAACGCTACAACTATGAAACGTCTCCTCAGAAAAATTAATGAATTACTGTGCTGATAAACCTCTTACATTATTTGATTTTGAAACAGCTGAGCAGAACTGAACGTACTCAGACATTTCGCTCTTTACCTCTTTTGATCAACACTAAACTGACACACAATATTTTTAGCGCAACGCAATCTGACTTTCAAAAATCCCTACCAAAGAATGGCCCTGACTAACAATAACCTATACCTTTCATGAATCACTTACCTCACAAAAATCTTGGTTACTTTAACTACTGCAATACAGCGAGCGCCACTACTGACAGCTAAATAAAAGATTCAAACTACTGAAGGCACTAACTACTGACAGGCATAGTTGGCAAATGAAAGATTTTGATACAGAACAAACAATGTATTTACCTTAATAGTGTTCAACTGTTCAACTGTGTGTGAAGTCTTATGGGACTTAATTGCTAAGGTTATCAGTCCCTTAGCTTACACACTACTTAACCTAAATTATCCTAAGGACAAACACACACACCCATGCCCGAGGGAGGATTCGAACCTCCGCCGGGACTAGCCGCACAGAATAGTGTTCAAAAGTCATAATATATATATATATATATATATATCAGTTCATGACATCCAGTATTACAAATTTACTCTCTCTGATGGACACAAGTACAGATCATCCGTTCTTAAAAAACTCCGCCATCTCTCTCCCCACATCCATCACTGCTGGCGGCTCACCTCCAACTGCGCAACGCTACGCGCTGTTAACAGCCAACTGCCCAACACTACAATAGCAAATTCCAACAATGCCACCCAGCGACAGACTGCACATAGCACAGCCAGTGATTTTCATACAGAGCGCTACGTGGCGGTGGCGTTACCAATATAAGAACCTAAACAGCCTACACACACAACGAACCATGCTGAGTATTTGAAAATGTGCAGCAACAATGTACCATCATATGACAAAATGTCTATCTGGCGGAGACGCTTCCAGAGCGGTCGAACAAGCCACAATGACCAGGAACGAACTTTGGGAGTTTTGAAAATCAATAACTGGAACACCGTTTTCTGGCCCAGATCTTAACTCACATACCACTACCACTCTTCATACGATAAATCTTCCGTGAAAATCTGGCTTCGCCAGAGAATTTTCGGGTAGTACTTTCCCTAAAGGCAAACTATGAAACTATTGAAGCATCCTGTGATGAAGCGACAGTTCGAATATGCACTGTGTTTTGTACTACTCAGCCTGTGAATCCAAAAGCAATGTATCCTTATTATCCAGCCTGAAGAGCAATTAATATTCGAGATCACCGTAGAATACGAATTAATGGACAACATCGCTTTCCTCGATAGGCTCCTTGTGCTTTTTAATAGTTCTGCTCTCTCAAATTCGCTGGGTTGTTGTTTGGAAACATTGCCAACCTTACTCTGTTCTAGTTCTGCTTAGGAGCCCACAATTACCATACTTGCCAACTAAATGATTTCTTATGACCTTCTACTCCTGCTGCGTTATTTTCTTGTTCGCTAAATAGCCTTACAACGCTGTACGTGTCATTCATTCGAAGCTCGTCAGAAATGCCAGAGTGTATCGAACTACTACAATAGAGGTATTGCCAGGCGTCTATCAGATCTTCGCAATTCGCATCACCCACCCCCACTCCGCAATATTAACTTTGTTTCCACCCAATCGAAGGTGCTAGAACGCTCCATCAGCTGCGTTACGTTGCCAGCCGATGGAGCGGATGCTCCTGGAGTGCTTGCGTCACGCCATCAAGGTGAATCGCGGTGTTGCCATTATGCATTTTGTTTCCTCGTAAAACGAATGTTGAAAATTAGGTCAGCTTATGAGGAAAGGAATATGTGGAAAACACTGACAAGGAGAAGGGACAGGATGATAGGACATCTGATAAGACGCCATGGTACTAGAGGGACCTGTAGAGGGTGACAAATGTGGAGGAAGACAGAGACTGAAATAGATCCAACAAATAATTGAGGACGTAGGTTGAAGTGCTCATATTACATGGCACTCTGCATGAGTTTTGCCTGCTGCCATGACCGCAATAAGAAACACCGGCCTACCGCCATCTTTCCATGGCAGTGAATTCTTGTTTCCACCCTCATGTACGTGGTAAGGTTCCACTGTTTCTAAGATTGTAAAGTAATTGCCGTAATTATCGAGATTTGTTGCAATCAACTCGCTACAAGTATAGAATGCCAACATCTGCTCAACACTTGTGGCGAACAATTCAGTAGTCATTCCCGTGTCAGCATACTTAATACACTTCCATTACGAAGCACAAAATCATGTTATTGTCCTGTGATGTGGCTGGTACCCATTTCCACTCCAGAAATCTACTAACTGTCCCTGAACTCCTGAAGACCAATACTCCTTTAGGAATTTATCATGAAACTCTTTCAAACTGTCACAAGCATCAAAAATGTCATTCGCTCAACGAATTGTATCTCCTTTTAAAAGTCCCACAACCAAGATATTGGCAACACGTTCACAAATTCCTGCATGAACAGTTACGGTAGCGCACTATCTTATGAATCAATATAAGGAAACTTGCTGCTTCTAATGAAAGCCGCTTCCACTTAAATAACGAGTAAATACTATACTACAGTTCTAGAGAGTCTTAAAACTTCTTCTTTGGTTTTGGCCAGTTTCTCATCCACAACAAGATTATACACAGACTGCTCCTTTTGAGACGACTTGCATGTTTTTCTCGGCATCTAGCGCGCTGTTCATCTCCCTTACATGGTTACTAAAATTAGTACACTAAATGTGCATGGTATTATCGCTTACACTAGTCAGTTCTTTGCACACAGTCTCCTCATGCACTACTTACCTTAGCTCTACTTGCTTCGTAAAAGTACGACAGACATTTTAATTGGTTCCCAACCATTCTGTAACCTGCTTTGACTCTTTTGCACATGTTTCACAGCTTTTGTGCACTGTACTGAGTTCTGAGTGTACCTCTGAAGTAATGGACCTAAACTTTGAATTAACATATTCACCCAGTTGCATTCTTTATTAGGCGTATTAATTTTGAATATCTTCCCTTAGTTGCGATTGCAGATCTGAAATTTCAGTCGACACATGACCTGGCCCGTTATCAGCCTGTGTTTTCACATTTTCAATCTCGGCTTTTACGTTTGAGTTTACTTTATCAGTCTCAATTTCTAGTCTGGAATTGATCTTAGCAATTTCCGTTTTTAAACTAGAACTTATATTGGCGGTGCCCTTTCGTAATTTGGATATCAAGCTGCTTTATACCTCAATTAATGGCAACATCAAAACATTTTGTACATCATGTTCGACATCTCAGGCCAGCCCCCTCCTCTACTGATTCTGTCATTAGGTGAGTATCATCATGGTCACTAAGTACTGTACAGTTCAACTGGGGTACAGGTGGTTCCGTTTTAACTTGAGACACAGAAATAACACTCCTAGTATCCAAAAGTTTCGTCTCCACATTGTACTCAGTAGAGTACGCATCAGGAATGAAAATTTCAGACCTGCTAACTTTCCTCTTAAGTTTATCCACATCAGCAATACACTGTTTTGGCCTCGTCTTTTGCTCTTGAATTTACTTTATCAGCCTCAATTTTCACTCTAGAATTTACCTTAGCAATTTCAATTTGGACTCTCTGTCGACTGGTTTACGGCCGAAAAGTGATCGTACTTGCTGCAGATCACAGTGCATGGACCACTTTAACTCTCCCGTTTTGACGTTAAAGGACGAGCAAGCTTCCAGCTGTTCCTACCCAGTATTACTTTCCAAACCAAACGTACTTCTTGAAGCATTCTCTGTAAATTTATTAGACTAATTAACTACACAGAAATACTCAATACTGTTTCCCTACGACACTGTGCACTAATTTGTAACATTCTTTCCCTTCCTTGATGGACTTGTTGCTGTTATTAGCGCACAGAATAAGACCTTCCCTTCTCAGAACCTTCGGAGACTGTTTAGCAGTGAAAATTAACGCATTGGTTCACACAGACGCAAGGAACTCGTACAAAACACTTCTGCAACGTATGATAGAACAAACTGCCTGGAAATCAAAGTGAAGGAATAACAGGTGAGCCTGATCGACTGATAACAGGGACCTACGCTTTTGCTCTATGTGCTCGAAGAGCAGCTGCCCTTTTCTATCGTGCAGTTGTTTTTATGCAGTGCTCCATCTGGTGCGACCTCGTTAAGCTTTTCAATAACGCCACACAACTCCGGTAGACGCTGGTACTCCATCAAATCAAGTACACGTTACTTTGGTTAAATCGTATTATATTGTTGAGACCCTATGTCCTCTGATTTGTTTGGTATACACGAGGCACAAAAAAACGAAAAGCTAAAGTCACAACACACCAGAAGTCTCCAAACCTATACGTTGTTGTTGTGGTCTTCAGTCCGACAAAAGGTTTCGCACAGCTCTCCATGCTACTTTGTCCTTTGCAAGCCTCTTCATCTCCGAATAACTACTGAAACTTACATCCTTCTGAATCTGCTTTCTGTATTCGTCTCTTGGTCTCCTTCTACTTTTACCTCCCGAACGTCTCTCGAATAATACACTCCTGGAAATTGAAATAAGAACACCGTGAATTCATTGTCCCAGGAAGGGGAAACTTTATTGACACATTCCTGGGGTCAGATACATCACATGATCACACTGACAGAACCACAGGCACATAAACACAGGCAACAGAGCATGCACAATGTCGGCACTAGTACAGTGTATATCCACCTTTCGCAGCAATGCAGGCTGCTATTCTCCCATGGAGACGATCGTAGAGATGCTGGATGTAGTCCTGTGGAACGGCTTGCCATGCCATTTCCACCTGGCGCCTCAGTTGGACCAGCGTTCGTGCTGGACGTGCAGACCGCGTGAGACGACGCTTCATCCAGTCCCAAACATGCTCAATGGGGGACAGATCCGGAGATCTTGCTGGCCAGGGTAGTTGACTTACACCTTCTAGAGCACGTTGGGTGGCACGGGATACATGCGGACGTGCATTGTCCTGTTGGAACAGCAAGTTCCCTTGCCGGTCTAGGAATGGTAGAACGATGGGTTCGATGACGGTTTGGATGTACCGTGCACTATTCAGTGTCCCCTCGACGATCACCAGTGGTGTACGGCCAGTGTAGGAGATCGCTCCCCTACACCATGATGCCGGGTGTTGGCCCTGTGTGCCTCGGTCGTATGCATTCCTGATTGTGGCGCTCACCCGCACGGCGCCAAACACGCATACGACCATCATTGGCACCAAGGCAGAAGCGACTCTCATCGCTGAAGACGACACGTCTCCATTCGTCCCTCCATTCACGCCTGTCGCGACACCACTGGAGGCGGGCTGCACGATGTTGGGGCGTGAGCGGAAGACGGCCTAACGGTGTGCGGGACCGTAGCCCAGCTTCATGGAGACGGTTGCGAATGGTCCTCGCCGATACCCCAGGAGCAACAGTGTCCCTAATATGCTGGGAAGTGGCGGTGCGGTCCCCTACGGCACTGCGTAGGATCCTACGGTCTTGGCGTGCATCCGTGCATCGCTGCGGTCCGGTCCCAGGTCGACGGGCACGTGCACCTTCCGCCGACCACTGGCGACAACATCGATGTACTGTGGAGACCTCACGCCCCACGTGTTGAGCAATTCGGCGGTACGTCCACCCGGCCTCCCGCATGCCCACTATACGCCCTCGCTCAAAGTCCGTCAACTGCACATACGGTTCACGTCCACGCTGTCGCGGCATGCTACCAGTGTTAAAGACTGCGATGGAGCTCCGTATGCCACGGCAAACAGGCTGACACTGACGGCGGCGGTGCACAAATGCTGCGCAGCTAGCGCCATTTGATTCCCTCAGCGTCTTCTGATTTAATTCGATTACATTACATTATCCTTTTTTTCTTTCGTTAGTATTCGTTTTGTGTCCTGCTGTCGCGTCCTGTCCATTCCGTTCAGTGGCACTGCGCAACTACATGTACATGATTACTCTGCAATTCACAACTAAGTTTGTGGCAGAGGATTCATCGACCAACCTTCAAGCTGTTTCTCTATCGGTTTCCTCTCGAATGCCGAACGGGAAAAACGAGTTATTAAATCTTTCTATGCAATCTCTTATTTCTCTTATTTTGTTATGATAATCATATCTCCATTCGTAGGTGGGGACTAACAAAATATTTTCGCAATCGGAGGACAAACTTGGCAACTGAAATTTCACTGGAAGATCCTCTAGACCTATTGCACATTCTATGTGTTCTGCCAATAAATCGCAGTATTTGATTTGCTTTCCGTTTAACTACCACAACTGTCTTCTGGTTTATGCACAAGCTGTAAATACCCTTTCGCTACCTGAATTTTACCGCTGCTATCTTCAAAACTACAAAGAGAGTATTCCAGTCAACATTAAGAAAAACATTCTCTAAGTCTGCAAATGCTATAAACGTTGGTCTGCCTTTCCGTAACCTACCTTCTAAGATGAGTCGTACGATCAAGTCTGCCACACGTGTTCTTAGGTGTTTCTCCAGAATCCAAACTGATCTTCCTCAAGGTGCCACGATGCCTCGTGGGCGGGTGGTGGCTTGCGCAGCAGTACTATACTGATTACTAGACTTTTAAATACAATTGACTAACAATTGTGGTATATCATACCTTCTTCCTCATGTATGAGGGGTAAAAGGTAAACTTTTCGTAAAGTTGCATGCATTTCGAATTCAAGAAAGACGGGTTTTTAAAAGAAGCAACCTGAGCCGTGCGCGGCTCGTGGTCATGCCGCTTATTGTTCGTCATCTTGTTTTTATGGTTCTGTCGCCTCTTTCATATTCAATTTTTTGGCGTCACTAGGTTGCTGGTTTCCTTGCCCGTGAGTGGCAGCAGCAGCGTTTATCGATAAGTTCACTGTCGTACTATCTCCGTTAGTATTTTCCGGGTCGTCGTCTGTCGGGAGTTGAGTCGGGGACGGAGCGCCAGTGAGGCGCGGACAGCCAGTGCTTGCCGACCGCTGGCCACACACATGAACTGTCCAACGGAAAGAGATTGGAGCGGTAACGACCGTCGGTTGGTCGTTCGGTTGGTCGTCTCGTTGGGCGGCGTATTTTTGGTCTTTTGACCGTTTCTGAGCCTCGTCAGTTGGTCATCTTTCTGGACGTGGGTCGGTTCCTTCTTCGTGCAGAGATGTCATCGCCTCGCCGATGGGCAAGAGTTACCTCTGCATGGGTGGGTCCTAGCCAGTGTGCCCGGGTCGCCGTGTCTCCGAGTTCCGAACGGACATCGAGTTGAGTCGGGTTGGAGCTGCAGTGAGCTCCGGACCGCCAAGACTCGCCCGACCGTTGCAGATATTCATAACTTGAGTGTGGACGACCTTGGTTGGTCGTTCGGTCGGTCGTCTCATCAGAGGATTTGGTCGCCGACCGCTTATGGAAGCTCTGTGTGTGTGTGTGTGTGTGTGTGTGTGTGTGTGTGTGTGTGTGTGTGTGTGTGACTCGTCATTTCTCCTTGTTGTTCCACGGTGATTGGTTTTAGGATTGTCGGAGTTCTTGTAGCAAGTGTTTACGTGGAACTGTATCTAGCTTCTGTGATTTCCGCTGAGCAGATGAAAGCTGTCTGCGTACTGGAGGACCAGTCGGTTGTGAGCAAGTCTTCACTGCGTGGGGTCGGGCCGGGGCCGCTGGCGACGTGCACTCACGGTCAGAGTTGTGTGGCACTAGCTACGAGAGCTACAGAGTTAGTCACCCACTGAACCTGCATACTGGAGTTGAGTAATCAGTGAACCTGTTATGAAACCTCAACTGCTGTGACATCTCTTCATTGGTTGCTGGTTGTTGACTCCTGGGCTGTTCCCGCTATCAGCAACGTGTTGGTGTGCTGGAGTCGGCAAAATTTTGCAGCTGTCTTCCTGTATTGTGTTTAACTTCTGAAATGATTATAATTTATTAGTGAAGTGCACCAGCGGTATCTTCTGCATTGTGGCCGTTAACTTTTTGGTTACCTGCCCTGGTCGTTAGTGTAGTTTTACGGCAGTGTGTTTTCCTCGCCGTGTTGATGCTGTCCGGCATGGCGTGTAGTTCGACAGCTTGATGTTGTTCTCCCTTTTTCTTTGAGTGGTTATTGTGCTTTGACTGTGTTTAGAAGCCAATTATTAAGACATAGACCCTTGGAACACTTCTGAACATCACTGTTCTGTTCTTTGTCATTGTGATTTTCTTTTGTCACAAGAACTGTGCCAGGCCTTCAGCCGTGTATTAATTTTGTCTGTTCTATGTTCAGTATATAGCCTTCAGCCGAACCTTATGTGAAGTATTTTAAGATTAGGCCTTCAGCCGTGTTTTACTTAAAATTCTTCTTTGCTCTGTATTTAGGCCTTCAGCTGAGTATGTTTAAAAATTTGTGGCTTTCAGCCATAATGTGTAAATTCCTGTCTGTAAGATTTATCTTTAATAATCTTGAAATCTTAAAATGGCCTTCAGCCGTACTGTGTAAATGATTATCTTAGGATTTCTCTTTAATTATTTTGAATAATTGTTTGGGCCTTCAGACATCAAGAAATTTCAAGATTTCTTAAGATGGTTTTCTGTTTTACTGTGTAAATGCTTCTCTTTAAAGGCTCTCTGTCATTACATTGAATTATTATTGTGCTTTCAGCCGAAGAATTAATTTAAATTTTCCTTAGTATGGCTTTTAGCCGAAATTGGTAAATATTTGCCTTTTAAAGAATTTCCTTTGCTGATCTGAAATATTATTTGGACCTTCAGCTGAGAGGATATTTTAATTTTACTTAAGTAAGGCTTTCAGCCTTTCCTCTAAATCCTTGTGTTCTAAAAGGAATTATTTAAACTTTATCATTGAGAAGTTACTTGGGCCCTCAGCTGTGAATTGATCCTTGTTGTTTTAAAGAGAAAACTGTGCATTGGTTTTCGGGGAATAAATGGCTCTGAGCACTATGGGACTCAACTGCTGAGGTCATTAGTCCCCTAGAACTTAGAACTAGTTAAACCTAACTAACCTAAGGACATCACAAACATCCATGCCCGAGGCAGGATTCGAACCTGCGACCGTAGCGGTCTTGCGGTTCCAGACTGCAGCGCCTTTAACCGCACGGCCACTTCGACCGGCGTTTTCGGGGAATAAAGTTGTGTGTTCTTGTGTAACTAACAGTAACTGATCTTGGCTCCTTTCCACAACCTGATCCGCTCTGTCCTGCGAAACCAGATTTCACAACTCATTTTATACATATTATTAAGTTATAAAAGTACATGAGGTGACTGAAACCAACAACCAACTAGTGTGCGAGTTGAAGTGCATTGAGCAGCTAGAATATTATGACCACCGACCTACTATCGATATAAATCCTTCCAGGCGATAGCAGCGTCACCTGGCGAAGAATGATTGCTAGTCAGACACACGTGCGTTTCATGTAGTATCAGTGAACGTGCTGTTCGTGTGTAGAGTGGGGAAGGCGAGCGATGTATCGAGGGCCGATTGTGATGGCCCGGAGGTTCGACACGAGCATTTCGGAAACTGCACGACTGGTCGGGTGTTCGAGGAGTGCTGTGGTGTTGTCGACACGTGGCGAAACCAAGGTGAAACCACGTCCAGACGTCGTGGAGCTGGGCGGCTTCCCCTCGATGCAGATGTCGGACGTCACAGGCTGGACATACTGGTAAACCAGGACAGGCGATGAACTATGGCGGAACTAACATCAGTCTTTAATGCTGGACGGTGTACAGTGTGTCTGAACACAAAATGGACCAAACACTCCTAACGAAGGGCCTCCGCTGCCGACGAACCAAGCATGTGCCAGTGTTAACACCACGACATTGGCGACTACGACTGAAATGAGCACATGACCATCGCGGCTGGACGTTGGCGCAGTGGCAGAACGTCACAAGGTCTAATAGATCCCGGTACCTTCTTCATCATAGCGCTGGGGGGCCCCAATCCTTCGTCTTGCAATGGAACAGCTCCATGATGCCTGTACTGTGGAACGGAGACAAGCTGGCGGCGGCTCCATCATGCTCTGTGGAACACCACCTGGGCATCCATGGGTCCAGTGAAGCTCGTGCAAGGCACCATGACGGCCAAGGAGTACCGTATACTGACTGCAGGTCACGTACACCCCTTCATGGCGAACATGCTTCCCGACGGTAGTAGCATTTTTCAGCGAGATAATGCGTCATATCACAAGGCCAGGAGTGTAACGGAGTGGTTCGAGGAAAACAATGGCGATTTCCAATTGATCTGCTGGCCCCCCAACTCACTAGATCGAACACGTCTGGGATGTGGTTGAACGTGGCGTCAAAGCTCATAGCCCCCCTTCCCGGAATTTGCGTGAATTAGGTGACTTGTGTGTGCAGATGTGGTGCCACCTCCCACCAGCGACTTGACAAGGCTTCATTGCTTCCATGCCACGACGCGTCGCCGCTGTTATCGGTGCCAAAGGTGGACATACCGGCTATTAGGCAGGTGGTCATAACATTCTGGCTGATGTGTACCTTACAGTAGATTATCAGCAAGGACAATATGGAGTGGTTTTTATTCTATTAAATCACATCTTTCATTTCTTGGTGAAGTAGGTAGGGGAGACTGAGATTTGAGATATCTGCCCCCCCCCCCCGTAGATTTCACATCTCTTCAGACGTATCCTAGTGGGGCAGGTGAGCTACTTTTCCTGTGGGATAACGTAGTCCCCCTACAAAATATTTAAATTTAGTGTCTGCAGCTATTTGTACGAGGGTCATTCCAAAAGAAATGCACACTATTTTTTACAGTGTGTAGATACATCCTTTAAGAACAATATTTTCATTTCTCCACATAATTTCCATCCCTCTCAACTGCCTTACGCCATCTTGCAAGCAGCGCCTGTATTCCTGCACGGTAAAATTCTGGACCAAACGGTTGGAGCCACTGTCTGGCAGCGTGCACAAGGGAGTCATCATCTTCAAACCTTGTTCCACGAAGAGAGTCTTTCAGTTTCCCAAAGAGACGATAGTCACATGGAGCCAGGTCAGGACTGTAAGGATGGTGTTTCAGTGTTGTCCATCCGAGTTTTGTGATCGCTTCCATTGTTTTTTGACTGATATGTGGCCGTGTATTGTCGTGAAACAGCAAAACACCCTGCTTTTGCCGATGTGGTCGAACACGACTCAGTCGAGCTAGAAGTTTCTTCAGTGTCGTCACATATGCATCAGAATTTATGGTAGTTCCACTTGGCATGATGTCCACAAGCAGGAGTCCTTCGGAATCGAAAAACACCGTAGCCATAACTTTTCCAGCAGAAGTGTGGTTTTGAATTTTTTTCTCCTGGGCGAATTTGCATGATGCCATTCCATTGATTGCCTCTTCGTCTCTGGTGAAAAATGATGGAGCCATGTTTCATCACCTGTCACAATTCTTCCAAGAAATTAATCTCCACCATTCTCGTACTGTTCCAAAAGTGCGCTGCATACCGTTTTTCTTGTTTCTTTGTGAGTCACTGTCAACATCCTGGGAACCCACCTGGCACAAACCTTTTTTAACCCCAACACTTTCAGTATTCTGCAAACACTCCTTCCCCTATCGCAACGCAGCGTGACAATTCGTTCATTGTGATGCGTCTGTCAGCAGTCACCAATTCGTTAACTCTCTGCACATTGTCTGGAGTGTGTGCAGTACGAGGCCTGCCGCTGCGAGGACAATCTTCAATATTGCCGCGCCCGCTTTCATCACGTAACTCTACTGCGATCGACAGCAGCATATCCATACACCTTTTTCAACCTCTTGTTGTTTCCAACTGTCTCGTTTTCACAGCACAGGAATTCTATGACAGCACGTTGCTTCTGACGAACGTCAAGTTTAGCAGCCACCTTGAAGACATGCTGTGACGGCGCCACTCACGGAAACAAGTTGAACTAAGTTTGAAAACAAGCGGGAAGGATGTATCTACGCACTGTAAAACTTTTACACATGCAAAATGAAAACTGTATTTTTACAAAAATAGTGTGCATTTCTTTTGGAGTGATCCTCGTACGTATCACAGCAGAAAGTCGATTATTTGATCGACATGTACTGAAGACTACCTATCTCCATCGAGCAGTTACTTTTCGATCTTTCATTCTCTATCCCATCGTGCAATGCATATTGGTGTTTTAAGATTTCCTTACTTACTTTTCGTTCTCTATCCTGAGATTGGGTGGTCTGTTAGAGATCGTAGCCCAATGTAGAACTTCGATCTTTTCACCAGACCTCAAAGTGCCGGAACTGGGAGAAGTGGTTCCCGACTGCAAATATTCAAGAGGGGTTTTGGAGTTCCAGCATTTTCTTTACAATCAAGGAAACCTCCAGAAAAGCTTGCTGAACTGGGGAATAGGTGGTACTTTCAAATGTTTAAGAAACAAATGAACGCTCAGTATGTGAACAAGAATTTTTTGGTGTGTGTAACAGAGTGAAGTCAAAGACTTCCTTGGTGTGTACTGAAGTGTTATGGTGAAAGACTATGATGTAAGTCTTCATTTAAAACATTTTATTTTCTGACTGAGTAGGTAGAGTGGGACGTCTGAGATACAACCCATTGTTTCCAAGCAAATCCGAACTAGCCGAGAGCGAGGCAGAGGCGTTCAGAACTCGGAATATGGGAGGGGAATAGCAGTTCTTGCATTTTTATCACAGCCAAGGGAAGTCTCGAGAAAACCTTGGTTCGATGGAAAAACTGAAGCTATTTTTAATTAATTTATTAATCTAGCAAAATATGTCCCACTCGAAATATGGGCGCCTTGCGTCCATATGTATATGTGTCACTGTATGTAACAGAATAAATTTGTTTTGAAGAAAATACCCGCACCATTTCCGACAGATTTCCTTTTTGATTTCATCACATTTTTCACACATATGTTTCCTCTTAGCTTCCCTGCATTTACTATTTATGTCATTCCTTCTTTCGTCGATCAGCTTCAGTATTTCTTCTGTTACCCATGGTTTCTTGGCAGTTACCTTCCTTGTACGTATGTTTTTTTTCTTTCCAGCTTCTGTGATTATCCGTTTTAGAGGTGTCCATTCCTCTTAAATTGAACTGCCTACTGAGATATTTATTATCGAAATATCAATAACGTCAGAGAACTTCATACGTATCCCTTCATTCTTAGTACTTCCGTATCACATTTCTTTCCATAATGATTCCTCCTGCGTAGTCTCTTAAACTTCAGCCGAGTCTTCATCACTACTAAATTGTGATCTGAGTATATACCTGCTCCTCGGTATTCCTTATAATCGATTTTCTGATTTCGGAAACCCTGCATGACAATGATGTAATCTAACTGTAATCTTCCCATCTCTCCCGTCCTTTTCCAAGTATACCTCCTTATCTTGTGAATCTTGAACAGAGTATTCGCTATTATTAGCTGAAATTTATGGAGAACTCAATTAGTCTTCTCCTCTCTCATTCATAATATCGTGTCTATATTCTCCCGTAACCTTTTCTTCTACTCCTTCCCTTGCAACCGCATTCCAATACTCCACGACTACTAAATTTTTATTTCCCTTTGCATATTGAATTACCCGTTCAATATCGTTACATAATTTCTCTCTCTCTTCAATTTCCGTTTGCGACGTCGGCATGTATACCCGAACAGTTGTTGTCAGCATTGATTCTGAAGAGTACAACCCAATCACAGAACTGTTCTCAGGGTTGTCCTCATCAGTCGTTGCAAGGAGAAGATGAAGAGATAGGGAATGTACTGAACAGATAATTCAATATGTGAAGGGAAATGAAAAGGTTAAATGAAAGTTAAATAAAATGCAAAACAGATTGTAATTAGATGACTGATTAGGAACACAATAAAAACACGTATTAAAACATAGTCCCTCCCCCCCCCCCCCCCCACTTGACTCCCACTTAGCAAGCCACACACCAGTCAGCTACAGATAAGTCGTTGCGTTTCTCTTATCTGCAAAGTGTATTTACGAAACGACAGTGAACAGCAGATGACGCTAAGAGGGGCTGATGAACGAAAAGTCGATCTGAGAATCAAAAATAGTAAAAGAATCAAGCAAAAAAGGATATCTCTGCGTTCAAACACCTTCTGTTTACAATAAATGGACCTTCGTTGCTATGTAAAGAGACGTAGCGGCGTTAAAATTTATTGTAATACATGAAACACATTCTAAACGGCATCTGGAAAAACAATGCTCTATAGGCTTTTTTGTTTGTTAAGAATATCGCTATTGTTGTGGTACACGTAACTGTAAATTTCAATGTTCTCAAAGATGTGCATAAGGGTGAGGCTACTAGCTACATTAGTGACACTGTGTTGTTCTGAAATTAAGTAAGAGAAGTAAATGTAGGCTTGCCTTCTGCATTCTTCCTCGCTACTTCTCTAAGCTCTCTGAATCTAGTTTTAAAATTTTTGCCTGTATGGCGAATTTAAAAGGCGTTGCTATCAGTGAAGAAGATTTCATAAATTCTTGGAGTTACAAATTTGTTGTTTTTAACCTTGATGTTGTGCACAACAGTGGGAACAGCAGTTATATTTTATGGTGTTAATCAAATTTTACACACTGATTCTGAACGCTTATAAATATTGTACTACTGACATGTAGGCCTACAAGTCTACAACGACTTTCTACCACTGAAGCATCGCTCTCAGAATCTTGACTATTGATTCTCTGACAATGGTATTTCTTATTCAACAACACTAGTCACGGTGTCTCTCATAAGTTCTTATTCAGTTTAAGCCAAACTTCAGCCAGATGCTGTTTTAGTGAATTAAATTTGTCGATAACTACTTTATTTGAAGTCGTGTCGATAAAACTATACATTAAACGCATCTTACACTTTTTTCCCGATGCGGTTGACATTCGTGGCGTGTTTTTTATTTTTTATTTTATTTATTTTTTTTAGTTCCCTCTTTTTTTTCCTTTAGACCTCAAATGCGTAGGACAATTACGGATTAATGGTACAGCAACTGACTTCTGTTTCTTTCCGATAATGAAAGGCTCCAGCGCCGAAACATTGAGACGGTAATGTTTGCTTCGCTTTGTGTGATAGTTCTCCGGCCGGCTTCTGTGGCCGAGCGGTTCTAGGCGCTTCAGTCCGGAACCGCGTGACTGCTGCGGTCGCAGGTTCGAATCCTGCCTCGGGCATGGATGTGTGTGATGTCCTTAGGTTAGTTAGGTTCAAGTAGTTCTAAGTTCTAGGGGACTGATGGCGTTAGATGTTAAGTCCCATATCGCTCACAGCCATTTTAACCATTTTTTGATAGTTCACCAGAAAATTCTTCCTTTCCAATCCAAGACACCAAACATTCCTTCGTACTTCGAGACTACACTACTATTGAGATTGCGCAGAAAGAAGCTGTGAGGTTGATATTAACAGAAAAGAATCGAATCACCGTGCAACTGATATTTCGTAAATTTCTATAAGTGTTTTTGAGGAATAAATTTATAGTGACCCTTATTATTAAATGCATTCTATCCATATACGAATAAATCTTCTGAAACAGAAGACGAATAGCAACTTCTGAGTTTCTACCTATGTACTGTGTAAGTAGCCTGTTTGTATGTTGGCAGCGCTATAGACTGTATTAATATCGCTGACAGCGCCCTGAGCCCTCGGCAAGGGATTCTGTGGTTGGATGGACTAGCAGTTAGCGAGTGGATAGAGAAGTGTATGGACATGTTTTTTTTTCTTAGTGTAGACTCTGTGTTGGTAGGACATGCAATGTAAAATGAGACGCAACGGAATGTATGATGACTTATGTTTGATTTGTAATGTTTGAGCAGTGGAATTATTGACAACTATATAATTTTTGGAACTGGATGTCACATGAATAAGATAAAATTTTCTAAATACATTGTTTGCTCTTCAACAAAATTCTTCATTTGCTAACCCTATGCCTCCTAGAAGTTAGAGTCTGTAGCTGGCTGTAGTTGCTGCTTGCTCTAGCTCGTGTTATGAAGATTTTCTGTGAGGTAAGTGATTTATAAAAATAAAAATGCGGTTCGTGACTGAAATGAGTTCAGGAAATTAACTGAGTTGGAAGTAGTTTCATATTTCTTTAACTTCGTATTTTTTGGATTTTTATTATTGTTAGTATTTCTTGCAATTCAGAGCCATTTTTTGTGTTAATTATTGGAAGTCATGTTGTCACTGTATAGCAGTCAGATTGCGTTGGGCTTGTATATTGTGGGTAATAAATGAACAGGTTAAGTCTGAGTTGTCTTTGTCAGGGAAAATTCTGTAGGTCGGTTTTTAAATGATAAAAATAATTAAAGACATTAGTTTCACCTGTCGACCCTTAGCCGAGGGTACTTCACTGGAATCTTCTGATTTCCTTATAGTTTGTATAATTAGCGCATGTTAGAAATTAGTTATTGTTTACTGCTAGCGCGTAACTGTATCTATGGAATTTCCTTTGCAGTTGTAGTTTCTTATTTTTGCACTGTATTCTCATGAGCAAAGTAGCTGTGGCATGCATATGGATTTGCACTAAGTATCTCGCAGTCGCTTTTGCAACTAATTAAATTTATATTATATTCAGTGCTATTTTAGTGATTCTTGTTAATTTTGCTTTCCAGATATTTTGTGTGTAATTGTGTAACATGGTGTTACAATCACGGGGTGTGAAAAGCGTAACACTAGACTGCAAAGCAAATAGAGAAATGACAGTGACTACGAGCGTAATTTGCCAGCCGTAGATGCAGGTTTTGCATCAATACACTTTTCTCAGTTAAGTCAACACACACACTTAGCTTTTCAGAATACGAATACTGCCGGTGCAAACGCACTGACGAAAAACATGGAGGAACATGTGTCAGTCACTAATGCATTGTTATTGTAATTAATTGAAAAATTTGATCAAACAGAGAAGCAACAACCTCAAAAGTTAAGACATAACTGACGAAATTAAACAAACACATGAAGATTTAACCGCTGAGATACGCAAAATCGAATCGAAATATCAAAACATTTCTGAAGATGTAAAAACAAAAATTTGTGAGCATTTTCAGACTATTTTTTCGCGACATGAAGACACACTGCAGAACCGGGAAGCAGCAATAAAACAACTGCAGACGCGAAAATCACGACACCTTGCAGACTAAAACTGACTCTGTTGCATCTACCGATACGATCGCGCATCTTGTCAAAAATCAGGAAAACTTAGAGGACACAGTAGATAGGATTACGACGCAAAAGCACACTCTAAAACCTGGCTCAGAAAAACACGAGGAGGAAGTCAACACATTATCGGAAAAAGTAGTCGAACTTTCGGATGAGTTAACAAATTTATCTGTGAGGGCAGATGATGATTTGAATGATACAAGACCGATAGCCTTTACTGACACAGAGGAGTAAGTGGAAATTAGGAAATTTAAACAGTCAGAAACAAATTAATACGCAACACAAAAGAGAAATACGGGAAGTACAAGATCAGTTGGCACAGGTGATACAAGAATTACATATTTCAGAGGATACTCGCGCTCCGACACGGGAAGAGGCATTTAGACATACGGAAAAGTCGAACAGTAATAATACATGGTATTTCCGAGATCTTGAAAGGAGTCGACAGGGCGCACCGAGCCTTGAGATGGAACCGTCGATACGACGCAACAATGATCGATTTACGACTCGGCGATACGATGACTTTGACTATAAGCTCTTCATCATAACGCATAAATTTAAAACATTCTAGTAATGACATATATCCAAAAGCTTGGCTCCATCAATTTTCTCATTGTTTTCCTCCTAATTGGTCATTAGAGCATGGATTAGAATTTATGTGTGGCTATATAGAAACAGAACCACCTATAAGAATGCGATCGGTTATTCGCGACTGTCACAGTGACGTAGATTTTTATCAGGCCTTCCTTTCTGCGTATTGGTCTCAGGTTGTACAAGATCGAGTAAAACACAGTATTATAATGATGAAGCATTTCGAACAGTCTGGATTTTCCAGCCCTGTAAAATATTTTGAAGATATGTTACTCAAGAATCAGTATTCGCAAACGCGCACAGCCCTCGGAACTTAATTAAATTGCCGGAACACTGCAGACATATTACTTTGGCTGGACGTTGTAAAGATGATATCGAAGCTTTTCAGGGTCTTTTGGAAGAACTGGAAATCAACACGGACAATCGCATGATGCGAAAACAGAAAAACACCAACAGTTACAGCTCACATCCATCACAGTTTCGTGACGACAGAAACAATAACCGCACACGACAAGTCTAGTGTTATAACGCAAATCGTGACCAAAACAGACACCACTTATATATCAACCATTGGCAGAATAACAATAATTACAGAGAAAGTCATATTTCTGTGGTAATGATTATGACAGAGACAACGTAGAAATAGACAAGCCGGCCGTGTGGCCGAGCGGTTCTAGGCGCTTCAGTCCGGAACCGCGCTGCTCCTACGGTCGCACGTTCGAATCCTACCTCGGGCATGGATGTGTGGTATGTCCTTACGTTAGTTAGGTTTAAGTAGTTCTAAGTCTATGGGACTGATGACCTCAGTTATTAAGTCCCATAGTTCTTAGAGCCATTTGAATCATTTGAAAAAGACAATATGGGAACCAGAATAATTATTATCAAGGGAGACTAAATGACTTCAGACGCAACAGTCCACCTTGTAATTACGATTCTGGAAGAAATTCTCCACCATCTAATCAACAAGAAAGAAATTACAGAGATTGCTGACAAGACGACAGACGCTATAGTCATGACAACAGATCTGAACTTCATCAGAAATGGCGTGATTCAAACAGGGCGTAGCCCTCTCGACAAGTTGAAATTGTAGAAATTGGACCTCCAAATCCCAGTAACGACGCGTGACAACAAAGAGATAATAGACAATGACTCGCACCGCAGGCCGCCACAAAACGTTCTTATGAAACTGACAACATAGCTGCCATGACTACGAATTATGTGAAAATGGAGGACATTAGGGACATTTTACTCCAGGAACATGACATGAAACAGAACAATACTGCATATCCTGTAATTCACATCACAACACATAGCGCTACCAACTTACAAACAGGCTACTTACACAGGTAGAAACTCAGAAGTTGCTGTTCGTCTTCTGTTTGAGAGGATTTATTCGTGAATAACAATTTGTCCATTTTATTTGGACTGTTGAGCTCCGTGGCCGTGGATAATGATATTTTACTATAAAAATACAGCGACCAGCCACTTCTTTTAATGCGTTCTATTTATGCCAATATGCATTTCGGGTTTGCAGCCATCTTTAGCTGACAAACTACATGTATCTTCAGTTTCTACAGTGGTACAATATCGACAGCAGTTTGGATGCTGCAGCTGGCCTCTGCAAAAGCAACGATTCCAATCATCTACTTCAATTTCGCGCGTTCAAAGTTACGTACTATCAGTTGTTTATTTTACCTACATTCTCCTCTCCTTGTTTTTTCTTGGCTTTTCTTCTTTTTTGAAACAGCACAAACACTTTTTGTCACGTATTTTACACAGGCGCACTGCGTTATCCGCCATGTTGTCGACTGACAGTTTTTGTTCACATACAAGCAGTTTATCTATGGACAGAGTTATATTTTACGAACGTTTTGAGCTTCTAGCTAAGATACTGTTTACTAAACAGACATATCCTATAACCTGCAAGTTCTCCACATAGCCAACAAAAGAAAAAGAATGAACCTCCTAGAAGAAATGGAAACTTATTCACATAAACATGCATCCCCTTCTGACATACTTAACGACCAAACTGTGTTACCAAACCGAATATTTCTGAAATACTTCCACACTCTACTTATCAAACCACTTACGAAGCACAATCAAGAAATAACATAATCTAATATAAACCCAACAAATGCATGTAATAATATACAACGTAAAAATCTTAATTCTATCTTTGTTACATTGGAAATATATGAATTACTGCTTTGTATAAATGTGTTATGTTAGTTTATTATCTTCAATACTGCCTAAGTAACAAAAAAAAGTTGTATACATCGTACTTAGAATACTTATATCACCCAAGTCAATGTTTAGTGAACAATAGCGTAGATAGAGCCTCAAAACTTTCGTAAAATATAACTCTGTCCATAGATAAACTGCTTGTATGTGAACAAAAACTGTCAGTCGACAACATGGCGGATAACGCAGTGCGCCTGTGTAAAATACGTGACAAAAAGTGTTTGTGCTGCTACAAAAAAGAAGAAAAGCCAAGAAAAAGCAAGGAGAGGAAAATGTAAGTGAAATGAACAACTGATAGTACGTAACTTTAAACCCACGAAATTGAAGTAAATGATTGGAATCGTTGCTTTTGTACAGGCCAGCTGCAGCAGCCAAACTGCTGTCGATATTGTGCCACTGTAGAAACTGAAGATTCATGTAATTTGCCAGCTGAAGATGGCTGCAAACCCGAAATGCATATTGGCATAAATAAAATGCATTAAAAGAAGTGGCTGGTCGCTGTATTTTTATAGTAAAAAAAAGATTTATTCATGTGTGGGTAGAATGCGTTTAATAATAAGGGTCACTATAAATTTATTCCTCAAAAACACTTGTACTTGACACCGGCAGCCCTATTTCGGTAATTATTAAAACAGCTTTCAGTAAATGCAACAAATCGAACGATTGCCCCACACTTCCTTTACGTAAGATCAAATTACAAGGTGCAATTTTTGGAAAAAGTGTAGATGTACACCCACAAACTAACTTAGAATTCTTTTGTCAAAGCCACAGATTTATTATGAATTTTCTTATTGTTCCATTATTGTTGATGGAGATTATATTAGGTGCAGATTTATGAATGGTTATAATACAATTTTAAACTTTCACGACGCTGAAATCAGTTTAGAAAAAGAAGGTAAATCAACAGCTTTGAAATTTGAAGATCGGCTTCCTAACCACGACGAGGAAATCAATCGGTTTTACATTTTGTCCGATCACTGTCAGGAACTTTCGACGGAATTTGACACTAATGATTACTTTGCAACTACCGACAGGGATGATATTGATGACGTATTAGATACTAACGTTTTAATTCAGAAAAAATTCAAACAATTGAGAATTGTAATGACACTGATACGCAGGACCTTTCTGATATCTTACACTTGCATTCCACAGCTTTTACTCTTAAAACTGGAACAATTAAAGTATTTAAGTACACATTTCGTAATCGTGAGCACACAAAGTTTTGCATCAGACCATACCTAATTCCGGCACATTACAGGGACCATGTTAGAACGGAAATACAATCTGTGATTGACAAGGGCATTATTGAACCAGCGGTAAGCTCATATAATAATCCATTACATGTTGTTGAGAAGAAAAACGGATCGATCAGACTTGTCTTAGATTCCAGATAAATAAATACCATAATCATTCCTGAAACAGACGGGGCGCAAACGTTGGAAGCACTTCTTCAAAATATAAATGGCGTAAAAGTGTTGTCTTCTATTGATCTCAGATCCAGCTTTTATCATGTTGAACTTCATCCAGAATGTAGAAAATATAAGGCTTTTCTTTGTTTCGGCGTTTGTTATCAACTTCGGAAACTTCCTTTTGGTTTGAACATTTCTGCTTGCTGTAATTGCTGTAGTTCGTGTTATGAAGATTTTCTGTGAGGTAAGTGACTTTTAAAAATAAAATGGGGTTCGTGATTGAAATGAGTTTAGGCAATTAACTGAGTTGAAGGTAGTGTCGTATTTCTTTAATTTCATATTTTTGGATTTTTATTATTGTTAGGATTTCTTGCAATTCAGGGCCATTCTTTTGCGTTAATTATTGGAAGTCATTTTGTCACTGTATAGCAGTCATATTGCGTTGGGCTTGTATATTGTGGGTAATAAATGAAAAGGTTAAGCCTGAGATGTCTTTGTCAGGGAAAATTCTGTAGGTTAGTGTTTAAACGATATAAACATTTAAAGACTTAGTTTCAGCTACAATCCATTGGTTTCATTTCGAAAAATGTTTTCCGGAAATGACTGCGTTTTCAAAACAACGTTATGTGTGGAACGAAATGTTAGTTCCTTCCCCCGGCTAAGAAATTCATCTAGATTAGGGTGCAATGGCTGCAGCATTCCCGTTATTGTCAAAAACCAATTACTGCGCGATACTCCAGTGTATCAATGAACTGCCTGAAAGTCTGACGTCGGTCTGTTGTAGAATTTTGGAAATGCTATAGACGGAAAGTCTGTTCTGTAGGAAACAACTTGGATTCCGAACGCAGAGATAGTCGGAAACCCAATTCGCTATCTTCGTCCGCGAGACCCAGGAAGCAGTAGACAGAGGCGCACAGGCTACTATCATGTTTCTTGTCTTCGGAGAGCATGAGATACAGTTCCGCACTGCTGCTCGTAAACAAAATACGAGCGTATGTAATATCAGACGAACTATGTGACTGAATTGAAGAGTTTCTAGTAAACAAAACGCAGCATCTCATTTTCAAAGGACTCTCCAAACTTAAAAGTAACTTTGCGTATGACATTAAGGAGTGTTGTAGGACGATTAGTTTTCACAAAATATATATAAAAGACCTAGCTGAACGTCAGAAGTTGCATGAGGCTTTTCGCCGATGATGCTGTTATACAGTGTGTTTCCGCAAGAGCGTGCAAAAAAGTAACAGAGCATACAGTATGCTCCAATGAACAGTTTGGGGCAGGGAACCTGGGGTTAGAGAAGCCAGCTTAAGAAGATACGGAAGTAAACTTGTGTACCGCTTTGTCTAGCATTACTGTTTTCCGACGTTATTTACAACTAACATGCGTACAAGTTTACACATACTTTGCAGTTTATTTACATGTACATTCTTTATTTCCCGCAAGGAAACTAGGAGGACGAGCCTGATAACCAGGGAGTCATGATGCAGGTTTTGTTTATTTGAACTTCGTGCAAAGATTTCTGCCGGAGTTGTTGGAGGACGTGCCATTGGCTGTTAGTGAGAGGATGTGGATACAGCCTCACTTCAGTGCTGATGTCCGCAACCATCTGAATGCTGTATATCCCGGTCGCTGGATTGTTGGAAGGGGAGGTCCTTTTCCATGGCCCGCGACGTCACGTGACCCGAACCCCCTCGATTATTTTCAGTGAGGATGTGGAATTAGTTGCTAGAATTGGAGCTGTCTGTGACATGATTCGAAAAACACCAGGGATATTTGTCAGGGTGCGCAGAATCTTCTTCCTCGATGTCATCTTTGCACTGAGATTGGTGGCCATCAGTTTCAGCACATTTTGTAAGATATAGTACAAATACGTTCACTGTGTCAAGGATGGTATCTGCAGTTAACGGTAACTAATGTAAATAAAAAGGTACACAATAATGTGATTTTAGTCCTATTATCTCCTTAAGCTAGCTTCTCCGACCCTAGGTTCCCTACCTCAAATCATTCAGTGGAGCATCCCCTATGTCCTGTTAAATTTTTGTGCGCTCTTACGGAAACACGCTGTATAAAGAGAAGTCGCACCACTAGAAAATGCAGGAAGATCAGCAGAGCATCGACGCTTGGTGCGGGGAATGGCAATTGATCCTCAGCATAAACAAACGTACTGCGTATACATTGAAAGTGGAATTATTGTGTCATTACACGATTGCAAAACAGTCACTGGGAGCAATCACGTCCGTGAGATATCAAGAAGCAAGCATACTGAGCGATTTACAAGTGGAACGACCACACAGAACTAATAGCAGGTAAGGCAGATACCATTCTGAGATTCCTTAGAAGAATCCTCAGGAAATGTAGTCCTCTCGCAAAGCGGGTGAATATCGATAAAATTCTCTTGGTCTTCCAGGCGCGTCAAGTGGTTTAAAATCCACGAGCTTTCGGCCGAGTGCTCCGCTGCCATTGCCAAGCGGTGCGTTTGTGTGTGTGCTTGCGTCCTTATATAGCCGCGCTGCCTTCAGTGACGTCGGTGGTGCTTGCTCAAGAGCTACGTATATATGGTGATATTTTCCTTGCGCGCTTGCCGCGCCCGCTTCAGCCTTCTGATGATCGGGTCCAAGTGTATTAACTGCAGACCGCCGTCTTTATTGAGCGTGTTGTCGGAAATTTTTATCTCGATCACTTCTTTTATGACGCTGTCCCAGAAAGTATTAATCCATGCAATAACAAATGTTTCCGTAAATGCAATGCGGCGTCCATCTCCTAGAACACGTTCCTCTACAGCTGATTTCTCAGCATACCGTAGACGAAAACATCACTCGTGTTCAATATGGCGCAGTTCAATAGTACGAACAGCCTGTCCAACATAAAATCGCCCACATTCACACGGTATTTTGTAGACTCCTGGCGTTCCGAGAAGTATGTCGCCTTTCACAGACCTCATTAGCTGTCGCATTTTTGCTGGAGCACTGAAGACACAGTCGATTGTATGCCTATTTAGGACCCGGCTACTCTTTCCTGTTATTGAGCCACAGAACGGTAAAAACGTAAGCTTCTTCATATCCCGTCGGGGGCTTCCTGCTCACGTTTCTTCAGCAAGATGGCTTGCAGAATCTGGCGGTATTGTAGCCGTTTTCTTTGAATGATTTTCGTAAGTGGCTCAGTTCCTTCGGAAGGCTTTCAGTGTCTCAAACGGTTTCCGTTGGGTGCACTAAGATCCTTAAAAGAGAACTTTTCTGAGAAAGGTGATGATAGCTTGTAGCATACAGCTAACGGTCCGTGTGGGTGAGTTTCCGGTAACCTCTGCCGCTGAGACACTCCTTTTCTTTAAGACGGACGAGGACGTCAAGAAAAGGCAACAAACCTCCATCGTGAGCTTGATGTAAAGGGTTCTGCTGATGTGGTCCAAGAATTCTCCCAGCTTTTCACGTAATGATACAAGGCAACTAGGCTGTGCAGTAGCAGTGTCCAGAGCAATGTCCTCAAAGTCATCCATAAGCTGGTTGGCTATAACTCGAGCCTTTGAAATACGATGTAGGTCTCAGAACTCCAGGAGCTCATAAAACACCTTGTGGTTGTGGACAGTTTTGTGTCGGACACACTGTTCGTACCACTGAACAACGACGTATGGAACACGAGAGATGTTTTCGCCCACGATGTCTTGAGAAATCATCGGTAGCAGAACATGCTCTAGGAGACCCTACTGCATTTTCCGAGACATGGACTAATAGTTTCTGGGACGGCGTCACAAAAGAAGCGATCGAGATACATTTCTTGGCAACATCCTCAATAAAGATGGCGGTCTGCTGCTTAGCACAGCCATCGGAAGGTTGAAACGCAACGAAAATATTACCATATATGGTGCTGGACCGAGCACCAGTGATGTCACTGAAGGCAGTGGGGCTGTATAAGAACGGCAGCAGCGAACATGCGATACTCACCACTTGACAGCCGGCTTCTGTGACCGAGCGGTTCTAGGCGCTTCAGTCCGGAACCACACGTCTGATATGGTTGCCGGTGTGAATCCTGCCTCGGGCATTGATGTGTGTGATGTGCTTAGGTTAGTTAGGTTTAAGTAGTTCTAAGTCTCGGGGACTGATGACCTCAGATGTTAAGTCCCATAGTGCTTAGAGCCATTTGAACCATTTTCCCACCACTTGACAATACCTGAGGGGCACTCGGCCGAAAGCTCGTGGATTTTAAACCACTTGACGCTGCTGGAAGCCCGAGACAATTTTATCGGAATATATCGCTGTAACGTGTATATTGCTCGTCGGTTTGGGATCCACACCAGGTAGAACCCAAAGAAGGCAGCACGTTTCGTTACAGGCTCATTTAGTAAGCGTGAAAGCGTCGCGGAGCTACTCAGACAACTCCAGTGGCAGACAATGCAAGAGAGGTGTTCCGCATCACGGTGCAGTTTGCTATTAAGGTTTCGAGAGTGTACGTCATTGGAAGAATCAAGGAAAACATTGCTTCCTCCTACGTATACCTAGCGGAAAGACTATAAATGTCAAGTTAGAAAAATTCAAGCTCACGCGTAGCCTTACCAGCAGTCATCCTTCCTGCGAACCATTCATGACTGAAACAGGAAAACGGACAACACAGAGTACCCTCCCACCGCACGCTGTAAGACGGCTTGAGAAGTACAGACGTATATCTAAATCTGGTCTTGTTCTGTTTCTATTCTCTTATCATCTAGCGGCGTCCTACAGCACCGAGGCGCAGAGATTTCGACGTGTACCATATTTATTTTTTGGAGGTTATACGAGGGGCGTTCAGTGGGCAATGCAACATATTTTTTATCTCGAACAGTTTCAGTTGAAAAAACGCGGAATTTGTTGTGGGACATCGTCTCATATTCCCGCTTCAGCCCCCATAGTTTCATGAAGTCCTAATAGGTGGCGGTGCTACAAGTAGCCTTCGAAATGGCATCCATAACAGAGGTTCTTTCTAAGCAGAGAGCACTCACTGAGTTTTTTTTAGTCGAAAACCGGAGCATCACAGATATTCGTAGGCGCTTCCGAAGTGTCTACGGACAACTGAAGTAAACAAAACTGCGGTGAGTCGTTGAGCGACACGTCTGTCAACTACGCAACAAAGTCCGCAAGCGTGTCTGGCCGGCCAGAGTGGCCGAGAGGTTCTAGGCACTTCAGTCCGGAACCGCACGACTGCTACGGTCGCAGGTTCAAATCCTGCCTCGGGCGTGGATGTGTGTGATATCCTTAGGTTAGTTAGGTTTAATTACACTACTGGCCATTAAAATTGCTACACCACGAAGAAATGCAGATGATAAACGGGTATTCATTGGACAAATATATTATAGTGGAACTGACATGTGATTACAAAAAATAAAAATGGCTCTGAGCACTATGGGACTTAACGTCTGAGGTCACCAGTCCCCTAGAACTTAGAACTACTTAAACCTAACTAAGGACATCACACACACCCATGCGCAAGGCAGGATTCGAACCTGATGCCGTAGCGGTCGCGCGGTTCCAGACTGAAGCCCCTAGAACCGCTCGGCCACCCCGGCCGGGCATGTGATTACATTTTCACGCAATTTGGGTGGATAGATCCTGAGAAATCAGTACCCAGAACAACCACCTCCGGCCGTAATAACGGCCTTGATTCGCCTGGCCATTGAGTCAGAGCTTGGATGACGTGTACAGGTACAGCTGCCGTACTGGGAGATGAAGAAGCTTGCACAGGATAGAGTAGCATGGAGAGCTGCATCGAACAAGTCTCTGAACTGAAGACCACAACAACAACAACAGCTCTAAAAATACAATGATGTGTAATGATTGTCACGCAGTGAAACTGAAAAACATTTTAGACTGATCTGAAGACGGCTCTTTATGAGTAAGAAAAATTGGCGTTATTGAGGTAGGATTTTTATCCACACGTGTTCTAAAAACAATTATTTTAAATACAGAGCTGTTTGGTTATACACCCTGACCTCTATCGATAGTGTACCAGAGCTGTGTTTAGACTGTGACTGGGCGTCCATACAGCAGTACAAGAAGCGAACCTGCTGGCAATATCTGCAGCCGGCGGCGGCGCGCAGTGCGCGGCGGTGCGGCGCTGCCTTTCAAGACCCCGGCTGCAGCGCTGCGCTGTGCGGCATTAATCAGCGCAGGTCCACAGCACACGCGTCCCGGTCAACAGCGACAAGCGCGCAAGCAAAACGCCGGCACAAGAGCAAGGAAGCGTTTACTCTGGCGTGTCCACAGGCCGCGCCGCGCCGCTCCGCGCACCCCGTGATTGGCGGGTGACTCGCCCGCCACGGCGCGGAAGCGGCCGGCCACTGGCCGAGCGCCACCGCTAGCTACTAGCCGCTGGCCGGGCTGTAGCCGCCGCCGCTGCTGAAATATTGACACGCGCCCGAGACGCCGCCACGCGCCGAATGCTGTTTGGCGCACTGTAATATTTATTTGTTGACAAAGTCCGCTCGCCGTGGCTGATTTGTAATTAGCACAATAACCGGCCGGCCGTACCCTTCGACGTTTGCACCTAGCCTGCCCTCTCTCCCTCCCCCCTCTCCCCGGCTGTCCGTTTCGCTGTGCCAATTGACGGGTCCGGTTCGCGTTCATCAAGTGGATTATTTGTTTTAACAATATTAACACACCACTATTAAATAAACACTGCTTGTTTATACGTATCTTCAATCTATTTTATAAGTGTATAGCATTACGGCGCATGAATACACACACGTACACACACACACACACACACACACACACACACACACACACGCACGCACACGCACACTGACGAGCAGAGTGGGAGGGAAGAGAAAGGGATGGAGCAACTGGACGTACGCTGTGGGGGAAGAGCGAGAGAAAAGGTGGAAGTGGTGACGAGAGAAAGAGGGGAGAGCGAGGTCGCTACCGCGGAAAATGGCGTTGTTTAAGCGCCCGTAGCGCTGCCAAAACAGAATAATGATGTGGGCAGTTTAAGTTTCCTGAATTGGTAATGGATAGCCTTTGCCAGCCTGATTGAATGAAACTCAAATAACGCCAAACATTTGGAGAAGCCGTTGCGCAGTTTGTCGACATTCCTCGCCGTTCAGTGCGATGGTGGACCTAAAAACAGAACCAAAACAGAACCACTGACCAAGATCTCGTCTGTAATTTCGTGTAACTGATATTTACTTGCACCGAACGTGCTGCCAACATTCGTTACGCTACAGACGATCTACTACGAGGAACAGTCATCAAATTTTAATTACGCCGGACGTTCAACAACTAATGCAGTACGTTTTTTCTCTGAGAGCAGATTGGTTTTATTCAGGATTCCAATACACCTTATTATTGCCCACTCTTTTGGCTACAAAATCGTATCCTTCAACACACTCTCCGTTCAATTTGATCATCTTACGACAAATTACTTCTTACCACATTACTGTATGAGCCAAAAAAGTTGTTCAAATGGCTCTGAGCACTATGGGACTTAACATATATGGTCATCAGTCCCCTAGAACTTACAACTACTTAAACCTAACTAACCTAAGGACAGCACACAACACCCAGTCATCACGACCTGTATGAGCCGGCCGGTGTGGCCGAGCGGTTCTAGGCGCTTCAGTCTGGAACCGCGCGAGCACTACGGTCGCAGGTTCGAATCCTGCCTCGGGCATGGATGTGCGTGATGTTCTTAGGTTAGTTGGGTTTAAGTAGTTCTAAGTTCTAGGGGACTGATGACCTCAGATGTTGAGAACCGTAGTGCTCAGAGCCAAGCCTGTATGCCCACGTGGAATCACTCCACTGGTCGACGTCGGTGTCAACATCTTGCCGCATCAATAACCTCCCCATCATCCACGTACTGTTACCAGCGGAGTGCTCAAATGGTTCAGATGGCTCTTAGTACTGTAAGACGTGTATATTTCTATTGTCTATTGTCAAATCACAATTTATGAAATATGTTTATATTTTATTAATAGGATTAAGTAGGGATAATTAATATTTGTCATGTTGGAAATAATTGTGGTAGCAGGGAATGTCTGCACCAAAGTATTGTTGTCAAGAGAGACCGCAAATTGATATAATTTTAAAAAGGGCGGGAGAGATCGCGTATGGATACATTTTAAGAAAAGAGCGGGAAAGACCGCGCATTGATACATTTTGTAATGGTAGCAGGGATTGTCTGCACCAGAAAGCATTGTTGGCAGGAGAGACCGCACTTTAGCGTTCGTAGGAAGTCAGTAGTAAGCGAGAAGTGAAGCGAGTCGGTAGCAGGTCTGAAGCGAGAGGCTGAAAGTAGCGGTGTGCCTGCCAGCCACAAGCTACGATTTACAAGAGATGTGTGGTATCTGACCAATATGCTGCTAGAAATGCTTCCTGGAATGCTTCTACTGAAAAACACTGTCGAGCAATTGGTCGCATTCTTCTCGCTGGTTCCCCTTCGCGAAAACAAATAATAAATTCTAGCTTATGTTGACCTGGCCATGATGGTGGGAGTGCCACATTGAATTGTTGGATCCAGTCCAGTGGCTGTATTTGCGTCCTGTCGTTTTTAAATGTTCTAAACTTTCTCACTGAAAGGAAATGCTTGTGGTCTGCTAATTAGTCTACCCAATTTCGAGAATTCTACTTTCCCAACAATCACACAATTTTTCGAGTATATGGTTGAACAAAACCAATACCTCAATGATCCATACAGTCAATCCGCATTAATACAGCTGTGTATTTCAAAACTCCCCAGAACATTGAAAGTGTCATTATTAGCAGGCCAGCAAAAGGACAGCCTGTACGCATTTAGAGACATCCTGTAATTACTAGAGGTACACCAGGCAGATTATGCGTTTGTTAATAAGAACTTTTCACGACATAATGCAAACCAGACAAACAATAATAATTTTGAGCAAACTCGATTTGGCAATAACAATCATAATAAACGCTTTCGCAGCGAAAATGAAAACTTTAATCGAGAATACACCCAGGAATTCAATGAACAGCAGTATAATAACACTGTACAATAGAATTCAAGACAACAACAAAGCCATCCAAATAACACGACACATATACGACAGGAAATGCCGAACCGGTCGAACTTTCACATGACTCATCGCCAAGAAAAGGCGACAGGTGCAAACAATTACATGGGTCAGCCGCAAAATACACAAAACGAACAAAGACAGCCTTTTCAGTGAAACACGCGTGCCTTGCCGTGTAACCACAGTTATGACGGCAGAAGGAGAGAAAACTAACACCGACCGCAAGGGACATTCTACAATGATAATTTTCATAGAAATTCAAACAGTACACGACAACCAAGTTATCGTATGAATGTACCAGACACAAAATTTCATCCGCCACCTACCGTGATAATGATTACCCAGTATTCCCGTTACACAAAACTAAAGTTAAGGGAGCATTTCCATGAAAAATCATTAAAGTCAAAAGACAGACACAATTAACGTTTATTTTTGCAGGGCAAACTTTCCACAGCAGTTGTTGGATAGTTCCACATTTAACAACTGATATAATATTAGGAATGATTTTTCTAGTACAGTACGACGCAAAGATTGACTTCAAATCGTCATACCTAACATTGCAGAAGGAAGACAGTGAAGTGGTAGTGAGATTTCAAAATACAGTATCCTCAGAAGAACAAAATACGCACAGGATCGGGATTATTGCAGATTCTAAAGATAACGATTGTTATCTCACACTATACACGAATACACATAATAACGACATGGCAGAGGAACAGGAGTATAATGTATTAGAGACAATTACACGCAAGGCTGGAGACAGTATAGCAAAAGTCGACGCAGAACTCACAGAACTAGAAAATATTCTTGTAGGAAAATTTTAAGGAAACCCAGTGGAGGGTTATGTAAGACGTGTATATTTCTATTGTCTATTGTCAAATCGCAATTTATGAAATGCGTTTATATTTTGTTGATAGGATTAAGTAGGAATAATTAATATTTGTCATGTTGGAAATAATTGTGGTAGCAGGGAATGTCTGCACCAAAGTATTGTTGACAAGAGAGACCGCAAATTGATCTAATTTTAAAAAGGGCGGGAGAGACCGCGTATGGTTACATTTTAACGAAAGAGTGGGAAAAACTGCGCATTGATACATTTTGTAATGATAGCAGGGATTGTCTGCACCAGAAAGCATTGTTGGCGGAAGAGACCACACTTTAGCGTTCGTAGGAAGTCATTAGTAAGCGAGAAGTGAAGCGAGTCGGTAGCAGGTCTGAAGCGAGAGGTTGAGAGGAGCGGTGTGCCTGCCAGCCACTAGCTATGATTTAGAAGAGATTATAAACGGATGTACGGAGACATCAGCTAACTATTATAATAAGAGGAACTAATATTATTGAATTATTTTCTTTGCGAAACTCAAGACTACTGAAGATATGTTTGCGCAATGCTAGTTGTAAGATTATTGTAAAAAGTAAGTCCCATTTAAACGTTTGTAAAGTCATTCATTACCATCAGTAAATATTTGAAGCGTTTTATAATTAATTTTTGCCAGCAATGTTGCATTACTGATTATAATCCATCCCAAAAACCATCAACATAAAACTTTGCAAAAATTTTATTGTTGTCAAGAAAAAGTGTAACTATGAATTACGTAACTTCAGTCAAATTAATTAAAGAATAACGTCAGCTTTGCTAATAAAGAATAACGTCAGCTTTGGTAATAAATACAGTCACTTATTATGACAGCCCACCAGCAGTTAATAGAGTATAGTAAAACAGAGTAAGTATATTCATGTCGGAGTTCGATGTAGCAGTCAGATGACGATCCAGTAACAGTAAAAAAAAAGGTAAGGAACAGTTTTGGGTTATTGCAGATAACGACTGAGGGCCACGACGACGACACATTCTATGTTTCGTCGAAATAATCAGAAAATCACTTTTAATAAGCAGCTACTAAATTTGTATGCGAAGACTGAGAAAGAGAATAAATTTAAAAGGGAAGATTTCATTTGTTATTATTAAGCAAGAGATAGAAATCCTAAGGGAAGGTTACATAGGTTATTGTAAAAGGGAAGGTTATCAATAACAAAAGAGGTATAGAGGAGACGGGAAGGTTTCAGTACTATGGCGCTTAACATCTGAGGTCATCAGTCCCCTAGAACTTAGAACTACACTACTGGCCATTAAAATTGCTACACCACGAAGATGACGTGCTACAGACGCGAAATTTAACCGACAGGAAGAAGATGCTGTGATATGCAAATGACCTAGCTTTTCAGAGCATTCACACAAGGTTGGCGCCGGTGGCGACACCTTCACCGTGCTGACATGAGGAAAGTTTCAAACCGATTTCTCATACACAAACAGTAGTTGGCCGGAGTTGCCTGGTGAGACGTTGCAATGATGTCTCATGGTGGTCGCATCCGTGTTTGGTGACATCGTGGTAAACGCACATTGGAAGCTTGTATTCGTCATCGCCATACTGGCGTACCATCTGGCGTGATGGTATGGGGTACCATTGGTTACACATCTCGGTCACCTTTTGTTCGTATTGACGGCACTTTGAACAGTGGACTTTACATTTCAGATGTGTTACGACCCGTGGCTCTACCCTTCATTCGATCCCTGCGAAACCCTACATTTCAGCAGGATAATGCACGGCCGCATGTTGCAGGTCCTGTAAGGGCCTTTCTGGATACAGAAAATGTTCGACTGCTGCCCTGGCCAGCACACTCTCCAGATCACTCACCAATTGAAAACGTCTGGTCAATGGTGGCCGAGCAACTGGCTCGTCACAATACGCCAGTCACTACTCTTGATGAACTGTGGTATCGTGTTGAAGCTGCATGGGCAGCTGTACCTGTATACACCATCAAAGCTCTGTTTGACTCAATGCCCAGGCGTATCAAGGCCGTTATTACGGCAAGAGGTACTGATTTCTCAGGATCTATTCATCCAAATTGCGTGAAAATATAATCATATGTCAGTTCTAGTATAATATATTTGTCCAATGAATACCCGTTTATCATCTGCATTTCTTCTTGGTGCAGCAATTTTAATGGCCAGTAGTGTATTACTATCTACAATCATAATTAAGTTTGAACAAAGGCCTCAGAGCGCGACTCCTACTTGAACCTGTCTGTTTTATTATTATTAGGTTGATTTCTTGTCAATTTGGTACAAATTTTCCAATTGATTTTAAACTAACTTCCAGATCAGCTAGAGACTTGAAATTTTGAACATTCCTCAGATCTGAATGAGAATGTATATTAACTCGCTTTCTTGTCAGTATGTTTGGTGGGTGTGGGGTTGGCGGTGAAAAAGGTTTGCAATGCCTGACATCTTGTCTGCCCTGTAGGGTCAGCATGTTGTGCAGGTAGCATAAGAATGTGTTCCAGGTAGCATACGAGTGGACTGGCACGGTTGAGCAGGGACGGGCGGTAAGAGAAGCAGGCTATTGCTTTCCTATCTGTATATAAATTTTCCAGTTATTTTCTTAAACTAACTTCCCAACGAGCAAGAGACTTAAATTTTAAACGTATTTCAAAACTGGGTGACACTGTAATGTTAACGTGCTTTCAAGTCTGGTGTGGGGTGGAGGGTACTTTGTTTACTACTGTCATTCCCTAATGAGCTACAGATTTGAAACTTTGAACATAGCTAAGAACTGGATGAAGAGACAGTATTAACTCACTTACTTGTCTTGGTGTGTGACGAAGAGTACCTTGTGTACCATAGCCATTTTCGCCTTTTGCTGTGCCAGTTGCGAATGGCTTTTGGAAAGACCGATTTCTAGTAAGCCTCCTTGTGACCTCAATTCTCTAATTTTTACATTCACAATTTTATTGAGGGTCATACGAAGGATGAAGCAATATATCGCTAGAGTCAGGTGAAGAGAGACTGAAACAAACCTGAAATTTATCACATTCTCTGTTGTAACCTCATCGAAATGCCTGCAATCCATTGAATAATTTCACTCTCACAGAACTGAAAAGCAGAAAATAATTATTTATTAAAAGCGAAATATTAAGATACCACATTTTTAAATTGGACTAAAAAGTGTAAAACAATTTCTCCTAGCCCCATTTAGGTTCATAACGCCATACGGATAGTCCTGAAAATCTGTGATTGTAAATTTTTTGTAGCTATGAAAAATTTAAAACGAAAACATTCGGGTGTACACAATATATAACTGATGCCTTCCTTACTGTTACGCTACGTAATATTTTCTGTTCCATGCGCCTCACATTTTTCGTTTTGAATCTTACAAGTATTTTCATAGCTATTAAAAATTCTCAGTGACGAATTTTGAGCACAATGTGTATGGGGATAGGAATCTGCATGGGGCTAGGAGGTATTATTTTACATTTTTAATTTTGATTTAAAAACGTAGTATGTTAAACATTCATTTGTAATCAAATAATTTTTTTCGTTGTTGTGTTGGTACATGTGTCTCAAAAATACCGGTACAGTGTTAGCCATATCGGATATCCTGTGCTCAGTTATCAGAGAGTTTACGTATGTTTTGCTAGTATCTGGCGTTATTTAATTCCTCAAAACGGTTAAATATGTTTTAGTAGTATGGAAGATTATTTATTTTGTTCAAAAATGGATCAGGAAATTTATATTAATTTAAGAACAGGCGACCAAGAATGGAAGAGAAAGAAAGAAGTTCCCGGATTAAAAAGGGTGGAAGACAATACTCTTCCTTCTATACAACCAAAAAGCAACGACGGAAAATAAAGAAAGATTCAAGGGTGGGATAAAAATTCAGAGTGAGAGGCTGTCAGTATTAAGATTCACTGATGACATTACTATACTCGGTGAAAGTGGGAATAATTGTCGGATCTGTAGAATGGCTATGCACATGCTAAAGAGTGATAGTAAACCGAAGAAAGAAAGAAGTAATGACAAATAGGAGAAATGAAATTAGTGATAAAATTAACATAAAAATTGGAGACGGCGAAGTAGACGAAGTTAGGGAGTTTTGATGCCTTAGCACACGACGGACGAAACAAGAACAAAAAGCAGACCAGCACAGGCAAAGACAGCATTTCTGGCCAATAGATGTTTGCTAGTATGAAACATTTGCCTTAATATGAGGAAGAAATATAAGGAACAAAGCACTGAATCACGGACTGTGGAAAAATCGGAAAAAAGGTAAATCGAAGCATTTGACGCGTGGTATTATAGAAGGATGTTGAAAATTAGGTGGTCTGATAACATAAGGACTGAAGAGGTTTTTCGGCTAATCGGTGAATAAAGGAAAATATGGAAAGCACTGGCAAGAAGGGGCTGGGTGATAGGACATCTGATAAGACATCGGGGAATAACTTCCGTGGTATTAGAGGGAGTTGTAGAGATTGAAAAGTGCAGGGGGAGATGGAAATTGCAATACATCAAACAAATAATTTAGGACGGGGGATACAAGTTCTACTGCTAAAGACTGACGACTAAAAAAAAATTCCATACGAATTTAATTATGTATATACATAGTTCATCCATGAAATTTTAAACATATTTATTGGCTGATATCCAGCAACCGTACGTTATTTTATTACAGGATATGTATATAGTCACATCGGTTGCACAAAACAGTCTGTGGTTTAATAAGTGTGTGATTAGTTTTTACACTGTAGTTTCATGCGACCGATGTGGTTATATACACATCCTGGGAATGGAGAATCTCGAAAAAAAATTTTTTTGTGTTATCGAGATTAGTATTGGCAAGATATCGGTCGCAGTAATTCCAAGAGTTTCGATAGTGTTTCAATCTTAAACTTAGGTTTATATTTTTTGCGTAATTTCGCATTTGCTATTGTAGTTCCTGAGAAAGAGCTCTTAACAGACGTACAAATTGACAAATGCTAAAATAGATTTTTTTCCTCTGGTATAGTTATAAATTTACAGTTCTCTTTTCTTTTCGTTTTTGTACTGTAAAACTACGCTACTTCCAAGTACCGTATAGCTTCTGGTGAGTTTCGAGTATCAAAATATGTGACATAAATGGCCATAACTTTTGACTGCATGGACTTAGGAGCTTAAATTGCTTACACCGTCAAAGTACTATACACCGTAGTACGTGACATGAATGCGCACTTGATACGTCTACCCGTTACCGAGAAAAATTAATTGTAACAGACGGACAGACAGAGAGACGGATAACAAATGACAGAAAAGATGTTTTTTCGTGAGGTATAAGTACAAATTAACGATTTTCAGATTTTTTCCTTTAATATACAGGGTGGTCCATATATCGTGACCGGGCCAAATATCTCACGAAATAAGCGTCAAACGAAAAAACTACAAAGAACGAAACTTGTCTAGCTTGAAGGGGGAAACCAGATGGCTCTATGGTTGGCCCGCTAGATGGCGCTGCCATAGGTCTAACGGATATCAACTGCGTTTTATTTTTAAACAAGAACCCCCATTTTTATTACATATTCGTGTAGTACGTAAAGAAATATGAATGTTCTAGTTGGACCACTTTTTTCGTTTTGTGATAGATGGCGCTGTAATAGTCACAAACACATGGCTCACAATTTTAGACGAACAGTTGGTAACAGGTAGGTCTTTTAAATTAAAATACAGAACGTAGGTACGTTTGAACATTTTATTTCGGTTGCTCCAATGTGATACATGTACCTTTGTGAACTTATCATTTCTGAGAACGCATGCTGTTACAGCTTGATTACCTATAAATACCACATTAATGCAATAAATGCTCAAAATCAGGTCCGTCAATCTCAATGCATTTGTCAATACGTTTAACGACATGCCTTTCAACAGCGAAAAGTTCGTCCGTAATGTTCGCACATGCGTTGACAATGCGTTGATGCATGTTTTCAGGCGTTGTCGGTGGATAACGATAGCATATATCCTACAACTTTCCCCGCAGAAAGAAATCCGGGGACGTCAGATCCGGTGAACGTGTTGGCCATGGTATGGTGCTTCGACGACAAACCCACCTGTCATGAAATATGCTATTCAATACCGCTTCAACCGCACGCGAGCTATGTGTCGGACATCCATCATGTTGGAAGTACATCGCCATTGTGTCATGCAGTGAAACATCTTGTAGTAACATCGGTAGAACATTACGTAGGAGATCGGCATTTATTGTACCATTTAGATTGCCATGGATAAAATGGGGGCCAATTATCCTTCCTCCCATAATGCCGCACTATACACTAACCCGCGAAGGTCGCTGATGTTCCACTTGTGGCAGACATCGCGGATTTTCCGTTGCCCAATAGTGCATATTATGACGGTTTACTTTACCCCTGTTGGTGAATGACGCTTCGCCGCTAAGTAGAACGCGTGCAAAAAATCTGTCATCGTCCCGTAATCTCTCTTGTGCCCAGTGGCAGAACTGTAGACGACGTTCAAAGTGCGTAGAAATATGGTACGGGTGCAATCGATGTTGATGTAGCATTCTCAACACAGACGTTTTTGATATTCCCGATTCTCGCGCAATTTGTCTGCCACTGAGCCGCGACAGCAGCTAAAACACCTACTTGGGCATCATCATTTGTTGCAGGTCGTGGTTGACGTTTCAAATGTGGCTGAACACTTCCTGTTTTCTTAAATAACGTAACTATCCAGCGAACGGTCCGGACACTTGGATGATGTCGTCCAGGATACCTAGCAGCATACATAGCACACGCCCGTTGGGCATTTTGATCACAATAGCCGTACATCAACATGATATCGACCTTTTCCGCAATTGGTAAACGGTCCATTTTAACACGGGTAATGTTTCACGAGGCAAATGCCGTCGGCACTGGCGGAATGTTACGTGATACCACGTACTTATACGTTTGTGACTATTAGAGCGCCATCTATCACAAAGCGAAAAAAGTGGTCCAACTAAAACATTCATATATCTTTGGGTACTACACGAATATGTAATAAAAAATGGGGGTTCCTATTTGAAAAAACGCAGTTGATATCCGTTTAACCTATGGCAGCGCCGTCTAGCTGGCCAACCATAGTGCCATCTGGTTTCCCCCTTCAAGCTAGACGAGTTTCGTTCTTTGTAGTTTTTTTCGTTTGATGCTTATTTCGTGAGATATTTTGCCCGGTCACTATCAATGGACCACCCTGTATAAGAAACTATCAGCCTAGATTGGGGTAACCTTTACCTAGGTTTCACCCCAAGTAATTGAGCCTTCTTCAGAAGATAAACCTGATTCTATAATATTTATTTCTAGAACTAAACAAGTTAGTTTTATTTCTAAACAATGCCCTCGTAGTCATATTATAGAATCAGGTTTATCTTCTCAAGAAGGCTCAATTACTTGGGGTGAAACCTACTTAAAGGTTGGTTTCATTACCGCAGTCGAGGATGATAGTTTCTTATACATAGATTATCACGGTTGCTGACTGGGCTGCAATGATGAAAGTACTAAAATTTTTCCTTTTCTTTTAGTGTGAAACTTTGCGTCTTGCCAAATTTCACAGTTCTAGGTCAACGGCAAGCATCCCACAGACTATTACAGGTGCCGTAGACCTTAGTATGTGACATAAATTATAACTTGATACGTCTACTCATTTCTGAGAATAATGTTTCTTAACATTGTGCCAGACACACAGATAAACAGACAGACGGACGGACAACAAACCGACCCATTTTTACCGACTGAGGATCAGAACGCTAAAAAAAAAACAAAGCGCAGAATAGTTGGATAAATCTAAAAATACTGCTTTTGGTGAGTCTGGTATGACTAAAGGATTTGCGAGAAGTAAGAGCGTTTCGCAGAAGACCGTGAAGATGAAGATGACGATCGCGGTCGAGTCCCTGTGCATTAACCGACGAAATGGTTGACTAAGTTGAGAAAGTGATTATTGACGATCGCCGAATCCCAATCATAGGTCACGTATGATGTTGGCATGTCAACTGGCTCATACTACGAAATTGTTTTCTGATGTTTAGGGTGTACAATGGGGCGCAGAAAAATTTGTTCCAAAATTGTTGAACTTAGAACAAAAAGCTGCATTGAATACAAGTTCCTCAGTAGTCGGTAGATTGTCAACAACGATTCAGAGCTACTGAAAGGTTTCGTAACACGTGATGGAACATCTGTTTACGGATATGACGTCGCTACTAAGACTCTGTCGTTGCAGTGGAAGCATTTTGCGTCGTGACGACCGAAAAGAGCTCGCCATTTACGGTCAAGTGCACGGCATAGTGCACCTCAATTCTTGCCACGAGCTCGAATGATAAATAGGAAGAAGTGTCTGTTCCTTACAAATTCAATGCCAAGAGCGCGAAGTATTTAAAAAGAAAAAGCCTGAAATTGTGGCGAAATATTTCTTAGCATCTGCAATATCATTAGCAACGCTTACACTACGTCGCTTATTCCTGAGCTCTTGGCCAAAAAGAATATTGTAATAATGTCCCATAATCCGTGTTCGATGTACGAGGGTGTACTGAAAAGTAATGGCTCCGAATCTTTCACGTGAAAACTCTTACAGCTCTTTGAATAAAACGAACTTTACTAACAGTCTACATTTTTATTGTTCATGTCTACGTATTAATTCTCAATATATTCATCCTGGTGACAAACACATTTCCGCCAATGAGAGACTAGTTTGATGATACCGCCACTGTATAATGCCTGAATTTGTTAACGGAGCCGCAACCTCACCTCTAACTGCACCGCTTCGTCACTGTCAAAGTGAAGTCCTCGACGTGCTCTTTAAATTTGGGAAACAGACCCAAATTAGATGCGGCCAAGTCGGGACAGTATGGAGGATGATCGATAACAGTGAACCCAAGCCGCGCGGAATTAGCTGAGCGGTCTGAGGCGCTGTAGTCATAGACTGTGCGGCTGGTCCCGGCGGAGGTTCGAGTCCTCCCTCGGGCATGGGTGTGTGTGTTTGTCCTTAGGATAATTTAGGTTAAGTAGTGTGTAAGCTTAGGGAATGATGACCTTAGCAGTTAAGTCCCATGAGATTTCACACACATTTGAACATTTGAAGTGGACCAATGGCGTCGCAATGCTCGCAAATGCACAGTCTGGCACGTCACGATGAAGAAAAGCGTGCTCCATATGGAGACGAAATTAGTGCTTTCAGTTTTTATGGCGGTGCCTTTAGGTATTAATTCCAAATGTACTGTACCTTGAACGTACTAGAACACAGGAATCATGACTTTGCTCACGGCATGGTCTTGAACTTTTTTGACTCGATGAAGCTCTGTGGCGCAACTCCATTGATGCTCTCTCGTTTTCGGAGTCAAAATGCTAAATCCAGCATTCAGCACTTGTCACAGTGTTGTTAAGGAACTCACGCCCTTCACACTCAAAATGCACGTCAGAAGTGAGCACTCGAAGCATCCACCGCGCAAACAGTTTTTTATACAGCAGTTCTGCCATGATGGCCTTTACACGGTCTCGTCGTATGTCATACTTGAGTGCTGTGTCTGTGTGGTGCGACGATTTTCTCGGTTCCAGTGAGTCTCGTCGATTGCTGTAAGCGGTCGTCTACTCCGAGCTCTGTCACACACGTTGAGGTTACGTTTCCTTCATTGCGAGGTCGAACAGCCCAATTTCTCACATTGCTGATGTCGATACAATCATCACGGTACACAACTTTCATTCGTCTATGGATTTCAAATGTAGGCACGTTTTGGACTGTTAGAAATTTGTTTACTTAACGCTCCTTCTCAGCAAGCGAAATAGTTACGTTACACACCGCCATGTTACAAGTTACAGTTCGGAGCCCTCTAGCAGCAGACGGTGTCAACTTGCGTCAGCGAAGAGGGGAAGTCGACCGAGGAACATATATGACTTTTAATACATCAACTGATATTGAGAAGAGAGTAAAAAAATTGAAGCCGTTACTAAGAATCACGCCTTTGCACATGGCTCCACGTAACATTTCTCTGTTCCCAGAGATAAAGAAAACCACGAAGGGTCGTCGTTTTACAAGCATAGAAGAGATTAAAACCGCACTGCTGGGACAGCTAAAGGCTTTCGGAAGATCGAAGTACACAGGTATTTCAACGTTTGGAAAAAGTGTCGGCGTAAGGTATAATATCTAATGGCTATTGAACGGGAGTATAAAGATGTAGACAAGTAAATAAAATTATTTTCAAATAAGTATCCTGTTATTTTTTGAACACATCTCGAGCTTGTAGTCTAGTTCCGAATTGTATACCGTGTGTCAAATGGTTCAAATGGCTCTGAGCACTATGGGACTTAACATCTGAGGTCATCAGTCCCCTAGAACTTAGAACTACTTAAACCTAACTAACCTAAGGACATCACACACATCCATGCCCGAGGCAGGATTCGAACCTGCGACCGTAGCAGTCTCGCGGTTCCGGACTGAAGCGCCTAGACCCACTCGGCCACTGCGGTCGGCTTACCGTGTGTCACACTGACCTTTTTAATAATCACATCAATAGTTAGAATAACCATACTCCTCTCTACCATGTACAAGATATTCAAAACTGCAAATGTATTGCATGAACGCAAAATAAGACTCAGCGATCATAGCTGAGCTTACACGGGTTGAGTTTTTTATCTTGAGACAACGATATCTCAAAAACTACGCATCAGATTAAGAAACGAATAAATACACTCCTGGAAATGGAAAAAAGAACACATTGACACCGGTGTGTCAGACCCACCATACTTGCTCCGGACACTGCAAGAGGGCTGTAAAAGCAATGATCACACGCACGGCACAGCGGACACACCAGGAACCGCGGTGTTGGCCGTGGAATGGCGCTAGCTGCGCAGCATTTGTGCACCGCCGCCGTCAGTGTCAGCCAGTTTGCCGTGGCATACGGAGCTCCATCGCAGTCTTTAACACTGGTAGCATGCCGCGACAGCGTGGACGTGAACCGTATGTGCAGTTGACGGACTTTGAGCGAGGGCGTATAGTGGGCATGCGGGAGGCCGGGTGGACGTACCGCCGAATTGCTCAACACATGGGGCGTGAGGTCTCCACAGTACATCGATGTTGTCGCCAGTGGTTGGCGGAAGGTGCACGTGCCCGTCGACCTGGGACCGGACCGCAGCGACGCACGGATGCACGCCAAGACCGTAGGATCCTACGCAGTGCCGTAGGGGACCGCACCGCCACTTCCCAGCAAATTAGGGACACTGTTGCTCCTGGGGTATCGGCGAGGACCATTCGCAACCGTCTCCATGAAGCTGGGCTACGGTCCCGCACACCGTTAGGCCGTCTTCCGCTCACGCCCCAACATCGTGCAGCCCGCCTCCAGTGGTGTCGCGACAGGTGTGAATGGAGGGACGAATGGAGACGTGTCGTCTTCAGCGATGAGAGTCGCTTCTGCCTTGGTGCCAATGATGGTCGTATGCGTGTTTGGCGCCGTGCAGGTGAGCGCCACAATCAGGACTGCATACGACCGAGGCACACAGGGCCAACACCCGGCATCATGGTGTGGGGAGCCATCTCCTACACTGGCCGTACACCACTGGTGATCGTCGAGGGGACACTGGATAGTGCGCGGTACATCCAAACCGTCATCGAACCCATCGTTCTACCATTCCTAGACCGGCAAGGGAACTTGCTGTTCCAACAGGACAATGCACGTCCGCATGTATCCCGTGCCACCCAACGTGCTCTAGAAGGTGTAAGTCAACTACCCTGGCCAGCAAGATCTCCGGATCTGTCCCCCATTGAGCATGTTTGGGACTGGATGAAGCGTCGTCTCACGCGGTCTGCACGTCCAGCACGAACGCTGGTCCAACTGAGGCGCCAGGTGGAAATGGCATGGCAAGCCGTTCCACAGGACTACATCCAGCATCTCTACGATCGTCTCCATGGGAGAATAGCAGCCTGCATTGCTGCGAAAGGTGGATATACACTGTACTAGTGCCGACATTGTGCATGCTCTGTTGCCTGTGTCTATGTGCCTGTGGTTCCGTCAGTGTGATCATGTGATGTATCTGACCCCAGGAATGTGTCAATAAAGTTTCCCCTTCCTGGGACAATGAATTCACGGTGTTCTTATTTCAATTTCCAGGAGTGTACGTTTTCAGTATTTATAAAAATGCTGTCCGATGACACACATGCCATTCCTCTGGGATAGAGAGGAGGGCAGCTTTGAGATCTTAAATAGAAACATTCAATTTTTATTGAAGATTCTGATTCTATGGGATAAAATACGCAAATTTTGTATGTAGCACTGTTGTTGTGAAACATATCTCCTGTATTGCAAACTCTTGGTCTACAGAATGCATTAAACAGAGGAGGAAACATTCCTCTGTTATGACCCATGAATACAGCACGCAGTAAATATCCGTCCCTGTTGTTACTGTTAACCGTATTCAAGGTTCTTGGTTAGTGCAGCACGTACTTTAGTTCTAATGGAACCAGTCTGTGTTTTAATAAGTGTGTGATTAGTTTTTACATTGTAGTTTTATCTCTGCATTTACCACAATTTCTTGTCGTGCTTGTGACTGGTTTGATGTAATCCACCACTAATTCCTCTGTTCTGCCAGCCTCTTCACCTGAGAGTAGCGCTTGCACCGTACGCCCTCAATTATTTGTTTGATGTATTCCAATGTCTGCCTCCCCCTGCAATTTTTACCCTCTACAGATCCCAGTGATCTGATGACTTAATGTACCATAATTATGTTCCTTCTTCTTGTCAATGTTTTTCATATGTTCCTCTCTTCGCTGATTCTGCAAGGAATCTCCTCGTTGCCTGTTTTATCAGTCCTCCTGATTTTCAAATTCTCCTTCCGCATCGCATCTCAAACGCTTCGATTCTCACTGTTCCGGTTTCCCCATAGTCCATTTTTCATTACCATACAATGCTTTGCTCCAAACACAAACTCTCAGAAATTTCTATGTCAGATTAAAGCCGATGTTTGATATTAACAGGCATATCTTGGCCATGAATTCCCTCTTTTCCTGTGTTAATCTCCTTTTTATGTCATCCTAGCCTCGTCCATCGTCTTATTTTGCTTCCTAAGTGGTAGAATTCCTTCGTCTCCTTCGTGGTTCTGGTACTAGTTTTGATGATAAATTTATCGGTACTCTCATTTTTGCTACTCCTCATTAATTTCGTCTTTCTTCGGTTTGCTCTCTATCCATATTCCATACCCATAAGAGTGGTCATTCCACTGAACAAGTCCTGTAAGTCTTCTGCACCTTCATTGAAAATAACAATGTCATCAGAGAAACTTATCATTAGTGCACTTAATTTTAATCCCCTCTTTAACCTTTTTTATCTCCGTCATTGCTTCTTCGATGTATAGATTTAACAGTAGGGACGAAAAGACATCATTCCCGTCTTCCACCTTTTAAATCCGAGGACTTCGTTCTTGGTCTTCCAATCTTATTTTTCCCGTTTGGCTCCTGCACATACTGTATATTACTCATCATTCCTATAGCTTAATCCTATGTTTCTCAGGATTTCGAACATCTTGCACCATTTAACAATCTCGACACTTTTTCCAGGTCAGAAAATCCTATGACAATCTCTTGAGTTTTCTAAAGTGTTGCTTGCATTATGAATCGCTTCGGAACTGACTTTGTTGTGTTTTACCTTTCCTAAAGCCGAACTAATCGTCATGTAAGAGACCCTCAATTTTCTTTTCAATTCTTCTGCATATCAATCTTTTGAGTAAGTGGAATGCACAAGACGGTAGGTGGTTGTACGGAAGTCCTCCCACTCAACTGCTCTTGATATCTTCGTGATTGTATGGATGATATATACATAAGGTCTGATGGCATAGCTTCATACTCATAGATTGTACACACCAACTTGAATAGTCGCTTGCGTGCCATATCCTTCATTGAGTTTAGAAATCTGAAGGAATGTTATCTTTTCCATCGGCTTTCCAAAACTTTACTATCCGCTGATTCCAAACTGGAGCCCCTATATCTTCAGTATGGTCTTCCATTTCTTCCTCAATTACGTCGTAAGATAAGTCCTACTTATCCGGTCTCTTCTCTGCGTTTCACAGTGGAGTTCCACCAAACTCATAATTTTGGCGCCCTTACTTTTAATTTCAGCTGAAGTTGTTTTCGTTTTCTATATGCTGAATCCGTCTTTCCAAAGACCAGTTATTTCCTGATTTCATCACATGTATACTGCAGCCATTTCGTCCTTAATTCCTTGCTTTTCTTACATTTGTTCTGTTTCCCTGAACATTTTTATACTGTCTTCTTTATTCGAGTAATTGAAGTATTTCTTCTGTTACTTTCCCTGTACCTGTGCTTCGCCTGTACAACTTCTGTCATTGCCTTTTCTTGAGATATCCATTCTTCTTGAACTCAACTGCCTACTTTGGTATTCATTATTGCAGTATCTATGACCTCAGAGAACTTCCAGTATGTCTCTTCATTTCTCTGTACTTCTGCATTTACATTTCTTTATTCGTTGCGAGTCTCTTAAACTTCAGCCTATTAAATTGTGGTCCGAGTCTTTATTTGCTCCTGGGCATCGCTTAATTCCGATATCTGATTTTGTAATCTCTGCCTGGCTATGATGTAATCCAGCTGTAATCTTCCCGTACGCCCAAGCCTCTTCTAAGTATCCCTCCTCCGTTTGCGATTTCTGAAAAGTGTAGCGTGATTACCAGCTGAAAACACCTGCAGAACTCAATTAGCCCTTCTCCTCTCTCTTTCCTATTACCAAACCCATACTCTCCTGTAACTCTTTCTTCTGCTCCTTCCCCTACAACCGCATTGATTTGCTATCGATTCTGATGAGAACAATCTTATCACTGAATTGGTTGGGAAAATTCACTCACTGCCCTACTTTCCTATTCATGAAGGCTCCTCCTCCCGTTATATCATTTTCTGCTGCTGTTGATGTTACCCTCATTACATCTATACAGCTGCTGTTGATGTTACCCTCATTACATCTATACTGAGGGTTTGTATTTCCATTTTCATAGTTTCCATGCCATATTCGAATTTTTAACATTCCACTATCCGACACATAGTATATTACCCTTTCGTTGGTTATTCAATATTTTTCTCGTGGTTACCTCACCTTTTGACAGTCCTCTCCTGGAGATACAAATGGATGACAAATGCGCGATCTTTTGTCAATGGAGAGATCATTATGACACTTCTTCGATTACAGGTGACATGTCCTGTCAATATAAACTATGTGTCTCTAACGCAGTGGTTTCCGTTGCCTTGTGCATAATGGACACCTATTATTTCATATGAGAAATGCAGACATAATCTCCTGTTATGGTCTGGCAAATTGGAGCAACCCACTCATTTTTCCGTATGATACAGTAGGCTTTCATTATGCTGGTAAATGCAGAAATAAAATTATATTGTAAAATCATTTCACAAAGTTATCAAAACGCAGACTGGCTTCAATACAAATAATGAATGTGCAGCACTTACCCTGAAGTGTGAGTACGGTTTACAGCAGCAACTCCAACGGATGTTTGCTGTGTGCTGTACCCATGGGTGACAACAGATGAATGCGTCCTCATTTGTTTACACCATCTTTTTCTTCGTTTGTAACAGCAAAGAGCGTGCAGTTGAAGATATGTGTTTCACAGTAGCTAAGATAATCAAGTGCTCGTAACTCTTAAGGTAAACATTTTAGAGTCCATGTTTACTGGAACTTTTTTCCTTGCTTGGTTCACAGTACCACCTTCTACAATATGGAATACATTTTTAACACTATATATTTTATTAACTTCCTAATGCGTTTGATCAGCTTAGACATACAATCTGTGTGGACAACATTGACGAAATACGTAGTATCAATCCACTAGCTGAGTACCCCAGACTGCCTGGGTATGCAATTATTACAATCTTCTATTGGTCCATTTCCTCTTTCCTTCTATCTCTGTCTGTCTCAGCCCCCCAGTCTATCTCACCCACCCTTCTGCTCTCCTCCCCCCTCTCTTTGTCCATGTCCTCTCTTCACTCTCTCTACCTATCTCCTTCTCCTTCTTTTCTCTGTCCGTCTCCTCTCCTTTCTTTGCCCATCTTCTCCTCCTCCTTTTCTCTGCCCATTACTTCCCCCCTCCTCTCTCTGTCCATCTCCTCCTCTTCCCTTTCTCGTCTATTTCCTTCACCCTCTCTCTCTGCTCCTGGTATCTGTTTCCATTTCTTCCTTTCACCTCTCTGTCTCTCCATCTCCTCCTCACCCCTTTTCTTCTCACTTTATCTCACCTCCCGAGTAGGCTGTTTCTCGTTACTGCCCCCACAGCATTTTTTTTCCAGATAGCAAAGAGTATGTGTAACAAGTTCAGGAAAAGTCAATCAAGGGGTTCAGTAGGAGTTTTTCGTACACGGCTTTGCCCGTGAATACTCATGTCACACACAATTCATAAATATTTAACACATTTGTTCACATATATCAGGTGTATTAATAGCGAATTTCCCCCTGCAGTTTATTTTTCACGCAGCTCAAGGCTTATGATGTCATGTCTCTTGAAGTGTGTGTCATACAATGACATTATATTGTAGGTAGATCCAGAGTGTATATATGGATAATATCTGTGAAATTTGAGTTAGTAGTAAAGCCGTAATAAACTAAAACATCACGCCTTGTGTGACAGTTGTACTGCATGAACAGATAAAATGTAGTAAATGATAAATTTTGGTTGCCTATGTGAATCTGGAAAAACGTAACAGCTATCCTGGCGACATAGTGTCGCAATCCTGCAGGCCCATTTCGACCAAGGAGACAAAATGTTTTCACAAGCCTGAAAGATATTGACCTCACAGGAAGGTCCACAGGAAACATCACGAGGACACCTGCAGAACTAGCGGCATGTACCCTTCTCAGCCAAGAACAAGTGCCTGGCATCGGTCCATCGGGAGTAGATGAAAGCAATCGTAAAAAGTTCTGCAGCTGGCCCCTGGGACTTTGCGCCACAGCCCACTATGAGCTCCCCTCTGCCTATGGCTAGTGGACCCACCGTGGGTCAGACCATGTACTCTATCTCGCCTTCCGTTGCGTAAAAGCGCAGGCCGAGCCTCTTCTGGCTTGACCAATATAACTGCTCCTGCGCCCCTCCAGGTTCTCCGAATTGGCACCAATGAAGCAGATCAGTAGCAGCTGTGACAGTCTGACAAAACACACGCTCAGTTCCACCACCTCTCATTGCTTCATGCAATTACGTATTGTTGAATTCAGTATGACTGCCACTGTCTACCGCCTTCAATATGCACCGTAGCTCACACAGCCTTCCTAAGAAAATGAAAATACCCTAAATATATGTTTCTGAAGGACTAAATAAATGAAGTGGAAGAAAAGGTGAGTCCCAAAATTTTGGCGTCTTTCGAACCCCTCCATTCACAGTAAATTTTTTCGTGGGGCATGTTCTACTTAAATTTATATAATGGGGCATGGGCAAGAAAAAATTTGAATTTCATGATTACTTGCACATACATTAATCTGAATAAAACATAAAACAAGGAAGGGGACAACTTTGCCAACCATAAGAGAAATGAAACATTATAAGCCAATTCCCAGGACACATCCTCAGAAAGCCCAGCAGATCTAGATGTATGCACTTTACGGCTGAATAAAGAGCTGAAGGACGTGCTGGATGGCCGGCCGGTGTGGCCGTGCGGTTCTAGGCGCTTCAGTCTGGAACCGCGTGACCGCTACGGTCGTAAGTTCGAATCCTGCCTCGGGCATAGATGTGTGTGATCTCCTTAGGTTAGCTAGGTTTAAGTAGTTCGAAGTTCTAGGGGACTGATGACCTCAGAAGTTTAGTCCCATAGTGCTCAGAGCCATTTGAACCATTTTTGAACGTGCTGGATGCTGCTGACATTTTCTGTATATGACCATATGATATCCGCAAGCGTCTCAGTCATACAGTTAAACAATTAAAACATAAATGGAACATATCCAGCATCACAAAAACCCTAACTCTTTTACTGAGGTCAGCGTAGAAATATCCAAAGCAATTTAAAGCAAATTTAAAATATATTAAAGAATTTCTGTGTCTCTATAAAATATGGTCTCTCTGTTTGCAACTCAAAGAATTAGATTGTCAACTGACTGAGTGAGGGTCCAAGTATTCAATAATTCCCTCTTGTCAACATCCAGTCACTCGTGCCAAATACAATAACGTGTGTGGCAAGTGAAGTGTGCCACGTGTAAGTAATATTATTCTGGATCATGAGTAAGTACATATGCTAAATCCTGGTTAAGTTGGACAATAACTATACTAATAAATGTAAATACATCTGATTATGAACCATGTGTCGAATGTGACTTGTGAACATGCTAAACCCAAGTGGACAACTGAGTAAGTTCATACTGTAAATCATTGTGTAAACAGAAAACTAAACATAAATGTTACAAATATATGTAAACAAACATTTGTGTTATAGATGTGTGACTGTAAATGGTATAAGTAAATTGAAACATATGAACTTTGTAATGATGAATGCAAGAAATGACGTAAGTGTTAAACCCAAATATTAAAGGCACCTGAGAACAACAACAACCAATGCATGATGACAGTGGACATATTGTTAACAAAATGAATACAAGAGAATATGTGTCAGACATGGTCATCAGGTGCAGAATAGAAACAGTGAAAAGTGTTGTAACATTAAAGCATAAGAATAAGGTATTACAAGAAAAATACAAATTGTTACAGATAAATTGTACACAAGGACATCCTTGAAACTGTCACCACAGCATGTAAGCAAGTTGAGAAATCTTTGATAACCTCACAACCTAGCAATTGGAGCATTGGAAGTGTCACACGACTTCACAACAGTCAACCCTTTATTTGACTCTGCATGTCATTATCATTTAAACAAAGTGCTGAATCATATTTGGAACTGTGGGACAGGCGTATTATTCAGGGCTCTGTGGGCAGTGGCAAGTGGTGTCTCTGGGCATGGGACAGCTGTGGACAGAACTAGACATCCTTCCTTCCTATCAAAAGCAGTATGGAATGTAACAGTAGGCTCTCCTTCTACATCTACATCTAAATTTATACACCGCGAGCCGCCCGACGGTGTGTGGCGGAGGGCACTTTACGTGCCGCTGTCATTACCTCCCTTTTCTGTTCCAGTCGCGTATGGTTCGCGGGAAGAACGACTGTCTGAAAGCCTCCGTGTGCGCTCGAATCTCTCTAATTTTACATTCGTGATCTCCTCGGGAGGTATAAGTAGGGGGAAGCAATATATTCGATACCTCATCCAGAAACGCACCCTCTTGAAACGTGGCGAGCAAGCTACACCGCGATGCAGAGCGCCTCTCTTGCAGAGTCTGCCACTTGAGTTTGCTAAACATCTCCGTAACGCTATCACGGTTACCAAATAACCCTGTGACAAAACGCGCCGCTCTTCTTTGGGTCTTCTCTATCTCGTCCATCAACCCGATCTGGTACGGATCCCACACTGATGAGCAATACTCAAGTATAGGTCGAACGAGTGTTTTGTAAGCCACCTCCTTTGTTGATGGACTACTTTTTCTAAGGACTCTCCCAATGAATCTCAACCTGGCACCCGCCTTACCAACAATTAATTTTATATGATCATTCCACTTCAAATCGTTCCGTACGCATACTCCCAGATATTTTACAGAAGTAACTGCTACCAGTGTTTGTTCCGCTATCATATAATCATAAAATAAAGGATCCTTCTTTCTATGTATTCGCAATACATTACATTTGTCTATGTTAAGGGTCAGTTTCCACTCCATGCACCAAGTGCCTATCCGCTGCAGATCTTCCTGCATTTCGCTACAATTTTCTAATGATGCAACTTCTCTGTATACTACGGCATCATTCGCGAAAAGCCGCATGGAACTTCCGACACTATCTACTAGGTCATTTATATATATTGTGAAAAGCAATGGTCCCATAACACTCCCCTGTGGCACGCCAGAGGTTACTTTAACGTCTGTAGACGTCTCTCCATTGATAACAACATGCTGTGTTCTGTTTGCTAAAAACTCTTCAATCCAGCCACACAGCTGCTCTTTTTTAATTGTTATTCGCTTTGAATGAGCATATTCCCAGCACAACATTCAGCAGTTATATGAAACATACTTATGCTGCTGAGCGAAAACATTTGGTAACGGCAGCAGCAAAAATACTGTGATAAAAAAATGGTTCAAATGGCTGTGAACACTATGAGACTTAACTTCTGAGGTCATCAGTCCCCTAGAACTTAGAACTACTTACACTTAACTAACCTAAGGACATCACACACATCCATGCCCGAGGCAGGATTCTAACCTGAGACCGTAGCGGTCGGGCGGCTCCAGACTTAAGCGCCTAGAACCGCTCGGCCACACCGGCCGACTACTGTGACACAAACTTAGTCGTCAATATAAAGTAAAATATTATTATTCTTTTTACTCTGTTCAGCTTGCAACATGGGACACCAAATACCATTAGCGTGCTGATTGTTTGTCTCGTAGCTCTTCAAAACGAAAGACGAGTTAACAAAAGAAGTTTTGGCTTTATCAGTCCTCTTAGACTGCGACTGGCGTATTAGGACATTTTTCTTGCAGATAGCAGATCAATTTTGATTCCCTTAACTTTCGGCCAATATGGGAGGCATTTCAAGAGGGCCTGCATGTATGGTACTTCTTGCCGGTTGTGTCAGTTAATTGGAGGAAGCCTCTATCGGAGGCGTGAACGTGGATTTGCTTAACTAATCAGTATTGTTTCTCAATTGTAGATTCTGGCCTCTCTAAATTGCTGAGCGTGTACTGTCCAGAGCCACTGAGCGACTTCCAGGGTAAGCAGTCCGCTTTGACGCGCGGAGTTCGTGCAGTAGGTTCAGATAAGTGCGACCAGACGGGAAGTGCAAGCTGGGACAGACAGAACAACTGCAGTGCCTGTGCCGTTATAGAAATGACGCAACAATCCCTTACTCGTCAATCCTTTCGCTGGTGCTTGCGTCCTAACAGTGCGCACATCCGTGTGCGGTCTGCACGCTACACACGGCAGTGCCCGCCGTGCCGGACACTGCACTGTGCTGACAAAAGTCATGTGATGCCTCCAAATATTGTGTCGGACCACCTTTTTCCCGTTGTACTGCAGCAACTCGACGTGGCGTGGACTCAACGCTGCGGAAGCACTGAGTCAGGCTGCCTCTTCAGCCGTTCATAACTGCGAAAGCTTTGCCGCTGCAGGATTTTTTGCATGAACTGACATCCCGATTACGTTCCATAAATGTTAATGTGACTCATTTCGGGAGATACCGGAGGCCACATCATCCGCTCGAGCTGGCCAGACTGTTCTTCAGAACAAAAAATGTGTGTGAAATCTTATGGGACTTAACTGCGAAGGTCATCAGTCCCTAAGCTTACACACTACTTAACCTAAATTGTCCTAAGGGCAAACACACACACCCATGCCCAAGGGAGGACTCGAACCTCCGCCGGGAGCAGCCGCACAGTCCATGACTGCAGCGCCGCAGACCGCTCGGCTAATCCCGCGTGGCTCTTCAAAACAATCGCCAACAATTGTGGTCCAGTGACATGATGCACTATCACCCATGCACTATCATCCACAAAAATTCCATCGTTTTTTGAGAAGGGGAAGTTCCTGAATGGCTGCAAATGTTCTCCACGTAGCCGAACATAAGCATTTCCCGTCAATTATCGATTCAGTTCTACCAGAGGACTCAGCATCTAAACACAGTCCACACCATTATGGAGCCACTACCAACTTCCACAGTGCCTTGTTGACAGATTAGGTTGAAACGTCCCCTTAGACAAATTTAAAAATGGCACTGCTGGAAAACCTCTTACGTTATTTGATTTTCAAACAGCTGTGCAAAACTGAACGTACTCAGATATTTCTCTCTTTACTTATTCTGATCATCACTAAGCTGACACACAATATTTTTAGCGCAACGCAATCTGACTTTGAATAATCCCCACAAAAGAATGGCTCTGACTAACAATAACCTATACCTTTCATGAATCACTTACCTCACAAAAATCTTCGTTACTCGAACTACTGCAATACAGCGAGCGCCAATACTGCCAGCTAACTAAAAGAGTCTAAATGCTGAAGGCACTAACTACTGATAGGCATAGTTAGCAAATGAAAGATTTTGATAGAGAACAAACAATGTATTTACCTTAATAATGTTCAAAAGTCATCATGTATATATCTATCAATTCTGACATCTATCTTTGATTATAGCAACCTCCCAAAACTCTGGCATCTCTCTCTCTCTCTCTCTCTCTCTCTCTCTCCACAACCACCACTGCTGGCGGTTCACATCCAACTGCACAACGCTACGTGCTGTTCACATCCAACTGCCCAACACTACACAAGCGAATATTCCAACAGTGAGTCCAACCAGCCACAGACTGCACACAGCACAGGCAGTCGTTTTCATACAGAGCGCTATTTGGCGTTACCAACATAAAAACCTAAACAGCCTACTTACAAGGTCCATGGCTTCGTGCGGTCTGTACCACACTCGAACCCTACCATCAGCTCTTACAAACTGAAATCGGGACTCATCTGACCATCCATGTTTTTCCAGTCGTCTACGGTCCAACGAGAGGGTCACGAGCCCAGGAGAGGCGCTACAGGTGATGTGCTGTTAGCAAAGGCACTCGCGTCGGTCGTCTGCTACCATAGCCCATTAACGCTCGTCCGTCGTACGCCACACACTGATTTCTGTGGTTATTTCACGCAGTGTTGCTTGTCTGTTAGCACTGACAATCATCGTAACCGCCGCTGCCCTCGATCTTTAAGTGAAAGCCGTCGGCCACAGCGTTGTTCGAACGTTCGAATGTGTGTGAATTCCTAAGGGACCAAATTACTGAGGTCATCGGTCCCTAGACTTACACATTACTTAAACTAACTTATGCTAAGAACGACACACACACCCATTCCCGAGGGAGGACTCGAACCTCCGACGAGAGGGGCCGCGCTATCCGTGACATGGCGCCTCAAACCGCGTGGCCACTCTGTGCGGCGCGTTGTCCGTTTTGGGAGGTAATACCTGCGATTTGGTATTCTCGGAGCAATTTTGACACTGTATCTCGAAATACTGAATTTCCCAACGATTTCTAAAATGGAATGTCCTATGCGTTTAGCTCCACCTACCATTCCGCGTTCAAAGTCTGGTAATGTCCATCGTGCTACCACAATCGCAATGGAATCCTACTCACATGAATCACCTGAATACAGATGACAGCTCCACCAACGCACTACCCTTTTATACCTTGTGTACGCGATATTTTAGCCATCTGTAATCTGTATAAGTGCTTTTCACTATCCCCGTCTTTTCTCACCTCGTTGTATATGGTACTGAGCACTGGAGGCCTGCTGCAATGTTATTATGGCAGACTTTCCTGCATTTACTCTCATCAATAAGTTCTTTAAATAAATTTTCTTTATTACAGAACTCCCTAAAACTAGAAGACATTACACAGAAACACATTTCAGGAAGTTTTTTGTATGAAATATTTCGAAACAAGGTACAACACGCAGTCTCACATCACATTGTTTATTGCGTTGTTTTTTCTCGCTGCCTTAGTCGACCACAACATTACTGCACTTGGGAGCGAGGGCGCTTCGGTCGACCTTACGGCGAGTTTTTATCGTGATATTTCGCGAGAACACCTACACTTGACAGTAAATGCACAACTGTCTTGGTACCATTCGCTGGTGATGCATTTTCCTTAGTCACCACTTCACTTGCTTACTGTAGTCACCGCGTGTTTCTGATAACAGCCACGTCATGCCAAGTGCAATAATTTCGTGGTCAAGCAATATATCGTGAAGGTAAGCTGTCTTTGAGTACGTGGAAAAATACTAACAATTTTCATAAATTTTATATATCTCTAACAAAAACGTGCACTCTTAGTAGGATGAAAATTCTCGAACAATAGCATTGTTTCTTGGTGAATACTTTGACATACAGTTTCTCACATTAGTTCTCTTATGGACTTTATTACAATATTTTGTGAAGATTAGTAAATTGCATGTTCTAGTTGTCAGTCAATACTTGGAATCTACGTACTGGCTATCTTACTTAGATACTTGAAACTTAGTACATAGAACATATTGACAACTTGTCTATCTAAAAAGTAGACAACAGACTTGTCATTTTAGTCACAAGTTTTTATTCACGAAATATTTATATCTAATAATTAAAGTTACCCTTTCATAAATAATCAGTATGTATTCTTCTTCCTGTTCATAGTACATTAGAGTCTGTGTTCTACTTTACTCCAAGTAGTATCCTGAAACATGCCAAAAAAATCTCAAACCTCTTCCTCAAATAGATTTTTTATGCATAAAATAAACATGTCAGGAAATTTAATTCTCAGGAAAATCAGTTCAAACTTATATTTGATCTATGGCTCTCAGCTGCCGCTCCTAATACTGTACATTCCCGCTGCGTAGTCTTATTAGTTTACATGTTCCTCGTCTTCCTGCTTGCTTTCCTTGCTTTTTTTTCCTGTTATTCTGGCCTCTTTAGTTGCTTCAAAGACCCACTTTACAGAATGGGCCACGCTCATGGAATCAACTGCCACCAGGAATGGACTAGTACTGAATCCAAAATATATTTCTAGCACCTCTAGAGCTTTACAACAGAACAGAACACTTTTCTGAAGGCATGATAACTTCAGAGAATGACAAAATACCAAAAACTCAAACTACGGAAATATTTATAAACAAATCAGCGTCGAAAATCAAAGATACAATAGCGAAGGGCATCACAAAGCTTGTTTTCCAATAGGGCTGCTAACTCGAAAAGTAGCTGTATAGTATATCTGTCTTGAATGGGAATATACTGACAACATTTGACCTGTGAGAGCAGCAGAAACGTAGATGAGGCTGCACAGCAAGAGCTATTTAAGTTGGTTTCTAAACAACTTCCCGATGGCCAATTCAATTCTTTTAACTAGAATTTTGTTCGAAAATCTCTAAACATCGTTTTAAGAGGAAAAATAAAAATCGACTTTTTGAAATGGATTTACAGGAAACCGGCCTTAAAGGTCATTTCTGTTTACTGACGATTCAGCGGTGCTTGGAAAGTGCCTTTCTTGAATGGATTTTCCTCGTCTGGTCGACGAGCTCCTGATGCTTTCATTTCTTGGTGGTACGTCTCTAAAATCTCACAAATGAGGCTGAGATGAAATTCGGTGACTGAAGTACTCTTTCCTTTATGAACTTCGTAAATAACGTGGTAATTTAGCATGAACGTGACTTATGAATGAAAAAAGAGTTTTTTGTTCCGATTCAGTGTCTTGTAAACACAATTCATTGGACTAATTAGCATGTCGTACTTGTCCACTGTACCCATACACTAATTGTAATCCAACACACATTCTGGCTTAAATTTTTCAGCATTAGTTTGAATGTCCATTTTCACAGCTGATTTCATTGCATCTGATGCCGTGTCATCAGCATACACACGTCTCTTCTGTCAAATTCCATCTCGCATATTTGCTGCTGGGCTTCAAGTTGTAGCGCACAGTCGTTCGAACTGTACCTACTTGATACGTTCGTCTTTCACGCAAATAGTGGAAGATAGATGGACTTCCGTGCAAACTGTTCACCTGTAGCGCATGTTTTTTACTGTGCAAATACCAAGAAAACCTCAAAACGTATACATTGACGTTAGCACTCCTGGTGCGCTCAGGGACTATCGTTTATATACGTCATCATCTCTGGAGACACGATGACTGTTTATGGATATACAAGCTCTGCATTTTTCCAAGTATACCATGTAAAAATATGACCGATGCATGAATAGAACCGTAAATTCACCAAGACTGCCTTTAGGTCTCTACAAATTTTCTGTGATTGCCCCACTGATTACGCGTCACACGTCCAAGCAGCATTCCAGTTCGTCCCATACATTACGTAGAAGCATTCTGATGCGTTCTCTGAGCTTTTTCAGAGTTGTTGGCGTTGGGGTACGTAAACAGGATCTTTAACCTAGGAAAAAGTCAAAAGGCGTTAGGTCAGGTGCTTTGGGAGCCAAGGGAACAGAGATAGTATGTCTAATCCAGCGATGCGAAAGTTCGTTGTTTAACTAGCGGCAATCATTGAAGCTTGAATGATTGGATGCCCCATATTATTGGAAGGCGTCCGTTGCGGAAATAACCACAACTGCAGCAAAACAAGGTAAGAGATACCCTCAAACTCTCCTCACAGAAGAAAAACGGCCCGTATACCTTCGAATCTTGCTCATACGCCACAATTTCATGAGGATTTTCAGTGTTCCAGACCCTCAAGGTGTAGCGGTTAGCTTTTCATATGAATGGAAGATCACTTCGTCCACGAATATCAGCTTCGAGGCGAAATGTTCATCCTCAAGCTATTCCTGCATTTTGGTGTAAAATTGAAGACACCGGCCAATATCTTCTGGCTTTAATTGTTGCACGAGCTTCAGATGGCACGGTTTGAAACGCAACCACCGTCACAAAATCTTCCAGTTAACTGCGCTATTCCAAGTTCGTGGCTTGCGCGGATCATTATTGTTTTGGAAGGCGTCAGTTGCCCTCTCCATTTTACATATTCACATACACCTTTTCCTTTAATCCAAATAAATACAGATTCATTGGGATTGAGTTTTCTTTTGTTACGTGTATACAATACAAGTGGAGAAGCAGAATCATAAGCAGATTTACCAAAGTCTTTATTAGCAATTTCAAACATATGGTAAGCACGATAGGCAATTACATCTCTATCATTAAAAGTTTCAAGTCCAGGTACACTTGACACTCCACTACCACCTCTCACTATGGCAACTGTGAACCATCCATTTCCATGTGAGAATGTGTCGTTTATATCCAAGCTAAAATGTGCATGTGGTACACTCTGTAGCACCACAACTCTTTGGATGATCATACATTTTTACGTGTTTTGCGAAGTTTGCCTTATTAGTTGTGCTGGGTATTATTCTTGTAAATGTGTTGCCAAATTACAAATACTATTTTTTATTTAAGAAAGTGAATACGCATGGAATATTAACATTTTATAAGTCGACACGATGGCTTGGTCAGGGAAAGATACTGTCAAAGAGTGTAACAAATTGTAAATGCATTATCGCTTGGCGTGCGAGCGCGCCAAAAAAGTAGAAGTTGGGAGTCACGAGGAGACTGTTGGTGTCGTTGGTTGTGCGTACGAGCGTGTGTGGCTATACAAAAGTACAGAGATGAAAAGTCTGTTTCCGAAGTACGGAGCAGTAAAGACTGAAATGACTGTTTTGGCGGATGTTTAATATGGGAAAGCTATGTGTATGTAACGTATTGGGCAAAGCACAAACGTAACAAAAGTAACTCACATTACATCAAGAGTACTGTTGGCCCTTGTTATTGACTATGGTAAGGCAAGAAGATCAATCTGTGCCCTACTTACCGCTAAATGAAGCCACTCGACAAACCAATGGCATGATGAAGTGAAGTAAAATCTAGACTTTTTATAACTAGACTGACCAGCGTAGATGGAATTTTATTGCTTGAATAACTTTGTTATCGTGCCTATTGTCACATTAATAATTTTCCTAAATCATTATCCTAAGTCCTTATCCAAGTGAACCGAGATAGTCAGAAAGTGAACTGAAAATGAAGTGAACATTAATTCATTAGATTATCGAAACATAATTTTTCCAACTTTTGGACAGTTACGTAGTAATGAAATCTTTGTTTTAGTACGAGTAATGTCAGAAACAGGATGATGCAAAAGCCAGTATTAATTTATTTGCTAAAAGTAGAGTAACTTCCATAATAAAAAAATTGGTAGTAAAGCTGAATTTCATTGTCAAAGCACAGTTCTAATTTACAGCTTGTGGCATAATTTAAACTTTTCTTACAGAGAAATATCAAATCAACCGCTAAATTCAAACACTATTTCTGCTCGCTACAATTACGACAGTCAGTATTACGGTGAGGAGTAACGTAACAAAAAGCTTCTATCCACAGCCAGTAAACAGTCTCAGTTTAATTGATCTTTGAAAATTAATATCATATGTTGAATGTGGTTGCTTTTTTTATTATTATCTGACTGCTGTGACATGTGTGGTGGTGAAGTGCTTGAAAGTGTGCGTTAGTTACTGTTCCTACGTCATGGTGCCAATCACTATTCTTACGTAAGATTGCTTACGAGTGTAAAGTTCAGTTTCAATTTAATTATTCTTGTTCCTTTGAGGAACTGGCGACCGTCGGTTATTTCGTTAATGACGTACTTTGAAAACTTTTCTTCCAAATTTTCCACTAACTACTGTTAATTTAAAAAAACTAGTTTACATAATTGAAAATATATTAAGTTAACCGAACTTTGTTGCTAAGCGTCATTGCTAGAATACTGAGCATTGGCGATTCGGTTAGAATTTCATCTACTTTTCTCGGTTTCGTATTATTTCTTCGAAATAGATGCTTTTCCCCACAGATAGTGACTTTAGGTACGCGGTCATACAGAAAAGCTCAATTAGCTGTAGAGGTAGGAGGGTCATAACTTGGTCGACAGGTACTTTCCTGTTTACAGAGGCAACCGCGATAACAACGCACAGTGCTTTGTTTACATGGCAATTTTTTTTTCCTTAATTCCTTCTGAATGAAAGCTGTAGCGTTATAATATATAAACATCTCGCGTATTCCAACACACAGCAACACTTTTCTTACTTTGTTGTCATGCAGTGATGGCGACATTGTATCATATTACTCTTTCATTGTCTGACTATCATAGTTTGAAGATACCATTTGCTCCCATTTGCAATGCACGTTATGTGAATCATTAGATCTTCCACTACTAAACAACACATTGTATTGTAGTACTGAAACACTTCCGTGGAAAGATTTTCCAGTGGTATAACACCCAAACATTACCTGATCCGCCAATATCCACTAACAAACAATGGCCTCAGGTTCAGAGAGCCTGTAAGTCGTCTCTTTTCCAAGCAATGCTATACTGTGGAGAAGTCATTTTGTTACATAGGTGTATTTTATCCACTACCTGTTTCCTTACAACAGCAATCTTGTGTAGTACTAAAAAGAAAATTAGGAATTATTTCTACTGTGGGAAATTATTTAATGTATTTTACTTTTGGTATTACAGCTTTTGCAGATAGCAGTTATAAAAATTTCAGTTCATGTTTTACATTCCAGATTAGTAATTTTAGTTGTACAGTTTGTTATTTTTCTCTTCTTTTTTGAGTGGGCAAGTCGTACCAAAGTGCCTTTTCGTCACTGCACTCGTAACGCCAACTAGTGGGCAAATACAAACTCAGTCAGTCTGCAATTCTGTTCAAGCATAAATCGCTTTCATACACCTCATTCTTGGACTATATAGGATGTGTGCCAATAAAATAACAAGACTACTGCTGTAAAACATTTGAAACAGTGCTGGAAACTCCTTGACGACGTGTGCAGCGTCTTCTTTCACTGCTTCAACGGACTGAGGTTTGTTCCTTTTACTGCAGATTTGACCCTGTGGAATAGGTAAAAGTAACATGGTGCTAGGCCAGGCGAATGAGGTAGCTGATCTTACACTGGGATGCTGTACTTCTATAGAAGCCTCGTAAAAGACAATGCGATAAGAGCCGGTACGTTAACTTGATGCTGAATCCATGAATTTGTTCTTCCTCGCTTCGTGTCGTTTCTTCTCTTGTATTCTCACGAAACTGAAGAAGAACCTCAAGTTAGTAATGCTAATTAACAGGAATGCTGATCTTCAGGAATCCAGGGAAGATGCGCAACCGCAATATCGACAACCGCAGGGCCTCTCACAAGACGTCATGCACATGTGTCAGAGATTTATAAAAACACGTCGTTGTTCGCACAATTAATTATAATTATCGTTACAATTAAAGGTAACATAATGATTTATCGACTTTTAATATTGTAATGTAAGAGTGCTTCCTCGAGAGTAAGTTATCGTCAATAACTTGCAAATTAAGCATGAAACGCACTTGTTTTACAACTAGCTGTTTGCCGCTGAAAATTAACCAGAAACATGTCACCACTGTCATTAAATGTCAGTTAATAATGCATCAGCGATATAAGCCTTCAAGACATTATGATAACCAAGACAGGAAACTAATACGTGTCGAGTTGCTAGCGTAATGAATAATGTCGTGGTTAGAAGAGAAGGAAGATGTACGTTCGCATCCTGCTGCAATTAAACACTTCTTTTTATAGTACTAGCGTAGTTTACACGTTCTGGAACTTTCTTATGAATGTAATACAAGTATGTTGCGTAATATTCGAAGGTATTTACATTTCTATGATTCTTGGACGAAGAATGAAATAAATATTTGACGATTTCTGAGTGTGTGGTTAAACAGGAACCTAGGAGCACAACTTAAACTGCTGTGAGTGAAACGAGGAACAATTACATTCATATCTTTCCTTGTCACAAAGTCGATAGCAGTTCCTGCGGTAGTCGCTTCACACAAACTTGACATCATTTTGACGTCATACACAATATCGACTTTCATATAAGAGTGCGCTCTTAGGAGTGAGTTATTATCTATCATCCATAATTTTCAATTTAAGAATGAAACACACTGGTTTTATAATCTGCACTATGCTCGTTTCAATGTAACGGAGCACTGAAAATTTATCACAAACACATCACTATTATCATTAAATGTCACTTAATAAAGCATCAACGATACAATCCCTCCAGACAGAATATAATAACCAAGACCGGAGTTAAACATCACACGGTTAAGCGCTAGCGTAATGAATATCGTCGCGGTTTGGGGAGTCGAAATTTGCTTGTTCGCATCCCATTACATGCAATTTTTTCATGTTAGGATTGTTAAGATATGATGCTCCTTTTTTATGAATATAATACAAGTATGTTCTGCAGTACTGGATGTTATTACATTCAGTCTGATCTGATAACGAAGGATGAAATACATATTTATAGCGATTTCCGAGTATTTGGTTAGGCAGGAACCTGAGAGGACAGCTTAAATTGTTGCAACTGAAACGAGAAACAGTAAAATTCATATTCTTGCTTCTCACAAATATTTAGCTCTTTATTTCCGAAAATTTGCCGCCTTTCAAGTGTGTGGTTAGGTTGGAATCTAAGAGGACAATTTAAATTGCTGCGAGTGAAACGAGGAACGTTAAAATTCACATTCTTCCTTGTCACAAACATATCACTGTTTATTCACGAATGTGTGGCGTTTTCTGAGGGTATGGTTGGGCAGCAACCTAAGAGAACAGCTTTAAATGCTGTGAACGAAAACGAGATTAAATAAAATTTCTGTTTCTTCTCTTCACAAATATTTGTCTCTTTATTTCCGAATATATAGCGACTTTCGAGTATGTGGTTAGGCAGAAACCTGAAAGGACAGCTTAAATGACTGAAAGTAAATCGAGGAGAAATAATATTCATATTCTTCCTTGTCACAAAGTTGTTAGCCGACCTTGCGGTCGTCGAAATTGCACGTAACGTCAAAGTGACGTCACTTTTGTAGGAATTGTTCTGAAACGAGCATTACCCAGCTAATGTGGGTAGCATTCATCTCACGCTAGGTGAGGAGAACCCTACGTCATAGTGACGTAACTCTACGTCATCGTGACGTAATAAACCTAAATCGACTTCATGAGAACGTATATCGATCCTTGCAGTTGTACCACAGAGGTTGTACGGTAACGTGAAAGCTAAATGTAAATACATGTGTGGAAACGAAGTTACAGCAGTTGTTTGGTATATTCAGCCCAGTTGAATTAGTTATTGAGCTGTAACCCGAACAATTTTGGATGTTATTGTTTGTTTCTTTAGCATAATGAATGTCAGGACGAAGGAACCATAAAGAAACTAAAAAACGAAACGCTTGCAGTCATTTTTTTTAATCCTATACATCATCCATATATCATGTGGACAGAAACGTGAAATAATTCATTATTAAGCTGTAATCCAAAGAATTCGGGATTTTATTGGGTATTTCATGTACATAAGGCGTAAGTCAAAAAAAGCTTGTAGTCATTTTTTTAAAAATCCCACGAATCGTACATGATTGTGTCGACAGAAATGTGAATAATTAATTATTAAGCTCTGTTCCCAAGAATGTGGGATGTTATTGTGTTTCATGAGCATAACGAATATCTGAACGAAGGAACCATAACAATAACGAAAGTCAAAAATACCGTCTAGTCATTTTTTTAAAATCCGATTAATTGTGCATAAATCATGTGGATATAAACGTGAAATAGAGAGAAACTAAAGTGTTTCATATTTTTAAAAGGCCAATGGATTGTACAAAATTCTTCTGGGCAGAAACGTTAAACCGAGAAATTAATTTGGTTCCAAAGATAATTTTGAATATTGCTGGAATTTTAATTTTGCCTTCATGTTGCAGATCAACTCAGAAAATTTTGCTCTTCAGAAATAAATTATTGCTGATGATTATAATGTACAGGGTGATTCAAAAAGAATACCACAACTTTAAAAATGTGTATTTAATGAAAGAAACATAATACAACCTTCTGTTATACATCATTACAATGAGTATTTTAAAAGGTTTTTTTTCACTCAAAAACAAGTTCAGAGATGTTCAATATGGCCCCCTCCAGACACACGAGCAATATCAACCCGATACTCCAACTCGTTCCACACTCTCTGTAGCATATCAGGCGTAACAGTTTGGATAGCTGCTGTTATTTCTCGTTTAAAATCATCAATGGTGGCTGGGAGAGGTGGCCGAAACACCATATCCTTAACATACCCCCATAAGAAAAAATCGCAGGGGGTAAGATCAGGGCTTCTTGGAGGCCAGTGATGACGTGCTCTGTCACGGGCTGCGTGGCGGCCGATCCATCCCCTCGGGTAGTTGACGTTCAGGTAGTTACGGACAGATAAGTGCCAATGTGGTGGCGCTCCATCCTGCTGAAATATGAATTGTTGTGCTTCTTGTTCGAGCTGAGGGAACAGCCAATCCTCTAACATCTCCAGATACTGTAGTCCAGTTACAGTAGCACCTTCGAAGAAAAACGGACCAAAAACTTTATTGGCTGAAATGGCGAACAAATGTACAACTAAATGAAACTTTATAGCTCCCTTAATTCGCCGACAGATAGTGTTTAGCTCTGCCTTTTGTCGTTGCAGAGTTTTAAATTCCTAAAGTTGTGGTATTCTTTTTGAATCACCCTGTATAATGTAACCTGTTTATAACGTATGTCATTTTTCTTTATACAATGTATACTGTGAAAAACAACGATATTTCGTCTATAACTGTTACTCACATTTTAATATTTAAGCAGTATCCACTACGAAAAAAGGAAGTTTTCTAGTAGTTGCCAAATGATGTTGAACACTGACTATCACAATGGGTAAGCTACTTAAAAAAATAACCTCAACATCCTACAGTTTTTAGCAGCACTAAGTGATGTTTCATATGCGATAGTGGAATACTGTGTTTGTTTATTCTCTCAATAGACATGGTATAGATTTTGGGGGTGTTTGGCATGATTACTATAGCTATTTCCATATTGCCTAAGAGTCATACAAAAAGTAGCTGAAAATGGCAACAGCGCTCAGTGCTTTCAGTTGCTTAAAATGCTGGTAAATGTGACTTGCATGTCATTGTTTTTCACAGTATACAACGTATAAAGAAAAATAATGACTTCAGTTATGACAGGTCAGTACATTATAATCATCAACAATAATTCATTTCTGAAGAGTAAAAGTTTCTGAGCTGATCTACAGCATGAAGGCAAAATTAAAATTCAGCATCATTCGGAATTATCTTTGGAATCACATTAGTTTCTCAGTTTAACGTTTCTGTCCAGAAGAACTATGCAGAATCCATTGGCTTTTATAAAAATACAAAACACTTTAATTTCTCTCTATTTCACGTTTCTATCCGCATGATTTATGCACGATTAATCGGATTTTTTTTTCTTGAATGACTAGACGCTATTTCTGACTTTCTTTATTGTTACAGTTCCTTCGTTCAGACATTCATTACATCAAGAAACACATAATAACATCCAAAATTGTTGAGATTACAGATTAATAAGTAATTCAACTGGGATGAACATACCACACAACTGCTGTAACTTCGTTTCTATACATGTATTTACATTTAGCTTTCACGTTATCTTGCAGCGTCTGTGGTACAACGGCAAAGATCGATATACGTACTCATGAAGTCGATTTAGGTTTATTTACGTCACGATGACGTAGTGTTACGCCACTATAACGTAGGGTTCTCCTTACCTAGCGTGACATGAATGCTACCCAACTAATATAGACAAAGACATTTATATATGTGATCTGATGTAATGCTAATGTCTCTGGTCTGACTTATTGTAAACTCTTTGTAAAACATGTTGTACGACTAACCTTGGTACGACTATTTATAAAGAGTGTGTTATACTGGGATCACTGCCTGCTACTGACATCACAACGTAGAAATTGGTGCCGCTAACCGACAATTTTCCAGACGACATCACTACTTTTGAATGTACTTCACGTGGCAATACCAGGTAAGCTCACTGCATTGATTCGATACGACATGCAACAGACTATTTCGACGAAGACCAAATGTATAGACAGCTAAGTCTAATTGTAACCAAACGCCACTTTTTTGTAGTTTCCATTTGCGTAAGCAGTTGAATTCATTATTGTGCGCTATATTGTCACTGTAGCTGCTCTGTTGAAGCTTTAACGAATTACCAGCCTATCGCTTGTTTATGACGTGCTGCCGTCTGCTAGTTGTTTATGAAACTGTTTATTGCCTTGGCCCACACAGACGATGGAAAATCTCCTCTCTATGTCCGGCACTGAAAATGTCGGCAGAAACAAACAATTACGGAGCCTAAAAATGGTACGGGCGGGAAGGAGAGCTAATATCACAAGCACTTTAAACGAGGTACACAGCTTCAATGGAGCAACCAGCACTGAAGATCACGAATATTCTAAAGGTCGACTACATAAATGATTATGTACACTAACAAACATTGATGACAGAATCTACAATCTTCTCAGTGACGCTTTGCGCTGCTGACGCGTCCAGATGTGACGAATGTACAGACACAGCCAAGCGCGCTGTTTTGCGCACGTTACGGCAGACAGAAGTATAATTGATGAACTCCATGGCGCACGGTACCATTAATGCTGTATTTAATGCCAGAACAACAAATGTGAAAAAATCTCATTTCTGGGAACAGAGCGTTGAAATTTAAGAGCTTAGCTTCAGTGCTATTAATACTGTCAATATTTTATTTTGCAGTTTCACATTTAGCACTACATAATGTGTAAGATTATAAATGCTGCTATTTGCACTTTATAGAAGTTCTCTAGAACTTTTGTTAATTACAGTTTTTCTGGCATGTGTTGTCTCTGTAGTGAATTAGTTTCAGAAGCTCCAAGCACTGGTTGGTTTCTGACGTTTATTAATTACGAAATACGCCTACTTTTGCTGTTTTAGGCAGTGCAGTAAATCATCTACTTGTTTAATTAAAATTTGTGCTTGTTCAACATTCCACTTTTATCCTCGTACATTATTTTCTTTATTCGAATAACCGTTTTGGGGGTACGATAAATCAACTTTGGTTTTGCTAGTTTGTGTTTAACTGTCGTTGCTCCCAGAATTCCCTCGTCCTTCGAGAGTGTCGTTCCTTTTCTTCCTGGGTCCGCTTTACTCCTTTTGCAGACTTCTTTCTTTCCCGAAATCCTGCGTTTTGTATTGCTTCTCTAAAATGTATTCTGTTATCTATTATAAACCAATATAATTCTAGTGTTTCCAAATCTTTGTGAATTTCTGTGAATCATGTGGGTTTGGGTTGGTAGATGTTTAGTAAGTTGAAGACCTGCTTGGATAGTCTGTTGTTATCTATTCAAAATGTGTCCATAAAACTGTAGTCTTCTTTTCCTCACTACATCAGTTAGCTTTTGTATCTGCAAATAGAGCTTTCTGTTCGACATTAATTTGTATTCAATATTAAAAGTACTATTATTTCTAAGTCAAAGCACTTTTCTTGTAATTCTTCTTTCAAATTTTAGCAGTTTTTCATGATACCCATGTCTTGTCAGTTTAAGTGTTTCTGCTGAGTACGTGTTTCAGGACTTATCAGAGTTTGACAGTGTCTTAATTTTGTGTTCCAGGGCAAAGTCTTTGTTATATATGTTTCTTGTTGTATGGAACGCCTTTTCCGTTTTATGTATCCTATTTTGTTAGGCTATCTTTTCTTTTGTATTCCTTGTTACCCATTCTCCTGGGTATTTAACACTTTGTTTTCCACATTGTGTTGTTATGAAATACACTCCTGGAAATGGAAAAAAGAACACATTGACACCGGTGTGTCAGACCCACCATACTTGCTCCGGACACTGCGAGAGGGCTGTACAAGCAATGATCACACGCACGGCACAGCGGACACACCAGGAACCGCGGCGTTGGCCGTCGAATGGCGCTAGCTGCGCAGCATTTGTGCACCGCCGCCGTCAGTGTCAGCCAGTTTGCTCCATCGCAGTCTTTAACACTGGTAGCATGCCGCGACAGCGTGGACGTGAACCGTATGTGCAGTTGACGGACTTTGAGCGAGGGCGTATAGTGGGCATGCGGGAGGCCGGGTGGACGTACCGCCGAATTGCTCAACACGTGGGGCGTGAGGCCTCCACAGTACATCGATGTTGTCGCCAGTGGTCGGCGGAAGGTGCACGTGCCCGTCGACCTGGGACCGGACCGCAGCGACGCACGGATGCACGCCAAGACCGTAGGATCCTACGCAGTGCCGTAGGGGACCGCACCGCCACTTCCCAGCAAATTAGAGACACTGTTGCTCCTGGGGTATCGGCGAGGACCATTCGCAACCGTCTCCATGAAGCTGGGCTACGGTCCCGCACACCGTTAGGCCGTCTTTCGCTCACGCCCCAACATCGTGCAGCCCGCCTCCAGTGGTGTCGCGACAGGCGTGAATGGAGGGACGAATGGAGACGTGTCGTCTTCAGCGATGAGAGTCGCTTCTGCCTTGGTGCCAATGATGGTCGTATGCGTGTTTGGCGCCGTGCAGGTGAGCGCCACAATCAGGACTGCATACGACCGAGGCACACAGGGCCGACACCCGGCATCATGGTGTGGGGAGCGATCTCCTACACTGGCCGTACACCACTGGTGATCGTCGAGGGGACACTGAATAGTGCACGGTACATCCAAACCGTCATCGAACCCATCGTTCTACCATTCCTAAACCGGCAAGGGAACTTGCTGCTCCAACAGGACAATGCACGTCCGCATGTATCCCGTGCCACCCAACGTGCTCTAGAAGGTGTAAGTCAACTACCCTGGCCAGCAAGATCTCCGGATCTGTCCCCCATTGAGCATGTTTGGGACTGGATGAAGCGTCGTCTCACGCGGTCTGCACGTCCAGCACGAACGCTGGTCCAACTGAGGCGCCAGGTGGAAATGGCATGGCAAGCCGTTCCACAGGACTACAACCAGCACCTCTACGATCGTCTCCATGGGAGAATAGCAGCCTGCATTGCTGCGAAAGGTGGATATACACTGTACTAGTGCCGACATTATGCATGCTCTGTTGCCTGTGTCTATGTGCCTTTGGTTCTGTCAGTGTGATCATGTGATGTATCTGACCCCAGGAATGTGTCAATAAAGTTTCCCCTTCCTGGGACAATGAATTCACGGTGTTCTTATTTCAATTTCCAGGAGTGTATAAGAGATGGGGGTTATCATTGATATTTGTTATGAAGTGTTTTTTTATTTCAAATGATATTTTCCTTCCTATTTTGCGTGCTTGTTTCTGTAGTACTGTGATTTGTTTTTTGGCACTATCCAGTGAGTCAGTAATTGATGCCATTTCATCTACAAAAGCTAGACAAGACAATTTATGGTGATTTTATGTAAGTTCCTTCCTAACGGAATACCGTTAGTATTGGTGGAGTTCTTCCGTTTTCTCACTACCTTCTTCAAAGCGAAGATGAAAAGCAGAGGTAATAAACCATCTCCTGATTTTATTTTAAAAAGTTTCGACTGTTCCCCCATTAATTTTGCTTTCCATGTGCTGTTTGTTAAATTTCCTTTAATTATTTCTGTTGTTATTGTTGAGTCCTAATTCGTTTATAAAGTTCATTAGTGCATTTATATCGAGTCTCATGACTTTAAAATCGACAAGAGTTATCACATATTTCAAGTTTCTGATTTTCTTCATTTCTTTTATGTTCTTTGGATGTAGTATTTGCTCTGCATTAGACCTTCCGTTCCCAAATCCTGCTTGAGATTCTTCTAGTTCTGGATCGAGTATTCCTTCAGTTCTCTTTAGAAGTGCCATGAAAAAAATCTTATATGTCGCTGGCGAGAGGGAGATTCCTTAATAATTGTTAGGACCAGCTTTCTTTCCTTTTTTATGTAGTGGATATACTAATGGCGATGCCCTTTCTAATGGCAAGCTGTTTGTTCGACAAATTTCGTTAATGATTTCTGCTAGACTCATAATAATATTGGCACTAGAGTGTTTCCACGATTCAGCAGCTATAATGTCTACTGATGGTTTGTTATGTTTAAGTTCTTCTATGATTTCCTCTATTGTTGGTGGCTTCGAGTCTGATTGTATTTGGATTATGTTATTCCTATATGTGGATATAAAGAGTATGTTATAATATTCGGTGACATACTCCATATGGAACCGTCACTCTTTGTATTTCAGTCTATACCAAAGACAGACGAAATAACTCACGCTGTTACGTTATTCATCATTACCTTCATGTGGAAGTGTTCTATAGCCTCCTGGGCGCTTTGGTAACAGGTTCTGACAAATTACCCTACTCTGTGGCTGTATAAAGGGTATTAACGACTGTTTTTGATGTTTTATGTATATAATCGTGTAACTGTCATGTGAATGGGTTGCAATTCATGATTCACCGAATGTTTTCGCCTTTAATTGCTTGAGTTAATATCTTGAACATCTTTTGTGCACTAAAGAAGAATTCATAGTATATGTTCCCAGGTGAATTACGTCTGTACTGCAACCATTTTATCTGTAGTTAAGGGGGTGACTCTACCAAAATCTTTTGTTTTGTATTAGCATAACATCGACAAAGAAGTTCACTGAAATTAAGAAAATCGTTCTGCATCAAGTTGGACTACATTTATCGGTACTTTCCTAAGAACTACCCTGATCATATTAAACCAATCCCAGGTGAATAATTTTTTTCATTTCTTTTTTGTTTCTTCGACAGCGGTAGGAATGGCGACGTCCTCCATGTCGGTGTGACCATGTTCAAGGAACTGATGATCAATAACCTCCAGCTTACTTCTTCACTATTTTTCCTCGTGAAATTACTCGTGAGCATGACTAAAAAATCAATATTTCTGTTCTGGCAACTGCAGGAGTCACTAAACCTATTGATACCAACGACTTCTTCAGATAATGACAGCATATGCTTGCGGATACAAGAAGCTATTTCATTATCTCTGAGACCATAAATACTGTCATTCCACATGTAATGTACTGTACGAAAGGCGTTTTGCAAATGACAGCACAGGAAATAAGTGTTTATTTCCTGCTTTCCTCTTTGTCAGCCTTCTTCTGCACGTAGTTTCGTCTGCTGAATTAAAATATACTTTCTTCTTTTCTTCCACTTTATTTTTTTCTTCCTCATTATTGACACTGGCTGTTATTGCGGTGAAAATCAAGAAACTTTTCTCCACAACGTAGGCATTCGTCATTGTTGCGTAAAGTACCTCATTTTTTATGATATGACGTCGGTTTTCCGGAAGCCTCGTTCTGCCGTTCCCGTTAAAGCCAGCCGATTACACAATGTATCTCAAATACATGGAAAACTGACATTGGTTATCCTTGCATTCTGCCAAAGAATGATAACCAGGCTACCACAACCGTCACTTCAGTTGTTCCAACAGAGTTAGTTAGTTAGTTTCATGTTACATGGATCATTTTGCACGAAAGATCGTAATGATGTGGAACGAGTCATTTACATTCTAATTGTAAATTAATTTTTACATATGGTTACATTCTGAAAAAAGATAAACAGATGAGAGGTAGTAAATCCTACTCACCACCTTTCACACATTACAGTAATATAAATTCTTCTGTGGAATAGAAGGAATCGTCAAGGAGAAACATTCTCAGAGCGAATAAATATACTGTGATGTAACAGCCAGAACGACCAACTCCTTAAATAGGTGTCTACAAGATGACCGTGAATGAGCCCCGCATATTATTCTTAGAGCGCGATTTTGCCCAATGAAAACTTTCTTTCTTAAAGATGAATTACCCCAGAACATTATTCCATTTGAGATTACTGAATGAAAGCGGGCAGAATATGCCAACTTACTGATTTGTCTCTCCTCAAGGTCTGCAATGATTCTAAAAGCAAATATGACAGAACTAAATAGTTTTAGGACTTCCAGAGTGTGTCTTTTCCAGTTTAAATTCTCGGCAGTATGGACACTTCAGAATTTTGAAGTTTCCACCCCATTTATTATTTCTTCACCATGTGTTACATTTATTGTTGGTATAGTACCCCCAGATGTGTAGAATTGAATATGCCGTGTCTTTTTAACATTGAAAGTGAGAAAAACCAGTCAATGATGCTTTTAAGAAGTTTTGTTGGCTATTTCTTCCGTTTCTGTACTTATGCTTGGAGTGACTAAAACGTTTGTGTCACCTGCGAAAAAACTATTTCTGCTTGTTGTGTATTAGACGGAAGATCGTTTACATATATAAGGAACAATAGTTGACTGTTTACTATAAAACATGAGACGTTTTCTGGAGATGTTGAGATCTGGAATTGTTTTTGAGAACAGTTTCAGCATCGACTGATAAGGATCCCTCGATACATTCATAAACACATTTTATGCGTGGTTGCTTAGATAGGAGCCCAAAGACATTGCTATGATCCCTTATATGTATGAAGAAAGCTACAGTACTTTCACAGCACACTGTGGCGATAAAAATGGAATTACACTAGATCACCTGGGTTACTTGAAATCTATTAAGTCGATACACGTTTCAAATCCAGAATCACTTAATTCTACAGTTATCGATTGCTGTCGCCACATCCAGACTTTGCAAGCACTCGGCGAATATGTAAACGCTTATGGTGTACTAGCATGTACCCACTGGAGGTTGATCAGGGTGGGAGTTAATAGAGGCGAAGACTCGTGGCACCACGGAAGTGCTGGTCCCGTCCCGAGCGCGGATTTCTCCGTGCCGCATACCTTCCACCTTTTTACAAAAGGCTATTGTGCCTCCCCAGACCCTCGCCAAGCCCCGCGAGCCGTTTTCTACGGGTTCCCGCCCTCACGCCGAATTCCACGTTCGCACAGCACCTGACGTTAAGCTAGCTATCAACTTATTTGTTTGCTCCGTTCCATTATAACACGCATGGTGAACCTGCAATTAAAGAACGTTGCAAACCTCGCGGTGAGAGGCCTACTATATCTTCTGCCAAAGAACATATTGTTGTTGTTGTTGTTGAGGTCTTCAGTCCGAAGAATAGTTTGATGCAGTTCTCCATGATACTCTATCTTGTGCAAGCCTCTTCATCTCCGAATAATTGAACCTGATTACTGTATTCATCTCTTGAACTCCTTTTACGATTTTTTCCCCCACACTTCCATCCAGTACTAAATTCTTTTCTCTAAAATTCTTTTCAGTATTTCCTCATTACTTATATGGTCTGCTCCTTAGCATTCTTCTAGTGCTCCACATTTCAAAAGCTTCTACTCTCTTCTTGCCTAAACCGTTTATCGTCCATGTTTCACCTCCATACACTACTGCACCCCATACGAATACCTTCAGAGAAGACTTCCTAACACTTAAATCTGTGTTCCATGTTAACAAATTTCTCTTCTTCAGAAATGACCTTCTTGCCATTGCCAGTCTACATTTTATGTACTGCCTGCTTCGGTCTTCATCAGCTATTTTACTGGCCAAATAGCAAAACTCGTCTACTATTGAAGTGTCTCGTTTCGTAATCTAATTCCCTCAGCATCACCTGATTTAATTAGACGACATTCCATTCCTTATCTTTGTTTTGCTTCTGTTGATGTAAATTTTATGTCCTCGTTTCAAGACGTTGTTCATTCCGTTCAACTGCTTTTGCAAGTTCTTTGACGTCTCTGACAGAATTACGATGTCATCGGCAAACCTCAGAGTTTTTATTTCCTCTTCCTGCCCTTTAAATCCATCTCCAAATTTTTCTTTGGTTTCTTATATTGCTTACATAGTACCTTACATTAAAAGACGACAAGACGTTCAGAATTTTAAAAAGATGTTACTGAACCTAATGATTGTCGAAGTCACCGCACATAAGGCAGGTGGTAGCCTTTCAACCAATAAGTTTCTGGCAGTTCCCACATTTTGGAAACAAAAGAAAGTAAAGCAAACTGTCTTGAAGGTTTTCTATACAACTCTGTCAGACTATTTCTCTGTGGTGTCGAAGCTCTTGTGTATTATTTCTTTATCTGATGGTCTACAAATGCACCTTCTATATAATTTTCACTTCATATACAGTTTGTCGTTTATTGTTGTTGTCTGTTAGCCTGGGTCCCTTTTTATCTACGGCCTTAATTTTTTTTGTCAGATCGACCTTGGTATGTTGTGGTAGTAAACAAATATCTTTCGTTTTCATAAATGGTGTGTCCAGTACGTTTTCCTACTATGGACTTAATACTGTTCTTTTCGAGCCTTCTTTATGGAAACAATGCTTTACCGTTATTCTTTTGTGTTATTTACAAACAAAAAATATTTTTTGAACCATGTCGGATTCTGAAAACAGCCCACTCGATAAAAGAAAATTAAAAACTACTCATCATAAATATTTCAACTATATTGGAAGTATTTGTTTTGTTTAGCAGGTATTTCATTTATAGCAATTTTGTTTCATATTCTCCGAGTGTGCCACAGGCATAGGTAGCAACTTAATCCCATTGTGAAGCTGCACAAGTTTCAGGATCACTATGGTGGCGTCAGTAAACAAACTACCCTCATCTTGCTGTTGTTTATAACCTAATGCTTCTATAATAAAGTCAGTTCCAATGCACAATACAAGATCTTCTTCATAAAGACAGTATATCTGAGACTATATTCCCTTGTTTTCGAGCGAGGTGGCGCAGTGGTTAGACACTGGACTCGCATTCGGAAGGACGACTGTTCAATCCCGGGTCCGGCCATCCTGATTTAGGTTTTCTGTGATTTTCCTAAATCACTCCAGGCAAATGCCGGGATGGTTCCTCTGAAAGGGCACGGCCGACTTCCTTCCCCATCCTTCCCTAATCCGACGAGACCGATGACCACTCTGTCTGGTCTCCTTCCCCAAACCAACCAACCAACCAACCAACCAATCCCTTGTCCAACTGAGGCACAGACGGAGGCGCTTCCATTCTTCTAATTTCCATCCAAAGGGTGTGCCTGGATTCTGGAAAGTCTCTAGATAGAAACGAATCTGTTTAGATCATTTGCCTATAACATCAAATAAGTTTAATTCAATCGTAGTGACAGATACGTGACTCCATATGTAATAACGGTTATACGAAAGCGAAGATCAGCGGCAAACATTGGCAAGGCAGCAGTGCCTAGTGAGGCATTTAGAATTCTTCAAGTTCCAGCATAACTGCATTTTGTGTACCAACGCTGAACTGTGCGGCCAAACGATCTCCCTCAGGGCTCTGACTGAGCAAAATTCCCACGCGTAGTGTTCTCTTGTACTTGCTCTCCATTGCCCGTGGCTTTGCCTCTCTCGTACGTCATCGTACATTCCCCATCAGATGGAATGTAACGTTATAAACCGCTGGTTTGCACACGTCGTGCTGGTGCTACCCTGTTCATCTGGCAAACGAATTTCCCATAGTTTTAATATTCAGACGGGTGGGATTACGAAGTTTCGAACGATTCACATTCCGTAGTAGTTTTCTAATCACAAGCCGATAAACCAAAACAACAACTTTCCTGTTGACTGTTGAAACAGAATCTGAGGAAGAATATGTATGAGAGAAATAATTTGTCTAATCGTTCAAAGGCCCGCTATCATAGTTAAAACTGATTGCGATAAAAAAAATGGAATTACACATTTTCACAGAAGAACGTTTTCTTTTTTGCCGTTGGTTTGCTGTTGTCTTAAAAAATATAAGAGGTGTGATCAAATGTATTATTGTTGATAGTCGCTAAGGTTATAAGTGTTTTATAGTGCTGGGCGAATTTTTACTTCAGGAAACTAAATGATTCTGGAAAATTGCCGAATCACCATCAGCGAGGTTTCTAATGATATCGGCATATCCTACGACTCATGCCAAGCAGCTTTTCGAATGTTTTGGGCATGAAGCGTGTAGTAGCAAAATTTGTACTGAAATTGTTGAATTTCGACAACAAACGATGTCGCATAGACATGGCTCAGGTATCGCTGAATGAAGCCGACAACGATGCAGAACTTCTGAAGAATGTTATAACAGGTGAAAAAATATGAGCATACGATTACGACGTCGTCCCAATAGAAACTGCCTGAAAAGCCAACACCGAACAATAAAAACTTCTCACTGTTTCCTTCGATTGGAATGGAATACACAACTGGCCATTAAAATTGCTACACCACGAAGATGACGTCCTACAGACGCGAAATTTAACCGACAGGAAGAAGATGCTGTGATATGCAAATGATTAGCTTTTCATAGCATTCACACAATGTTGGCGCCGGTGGCGACACCTACAACCTGCTGACATGAGGAAAGTTTCCAATCGATTTCTCATACACAAACAGCAGTTGACCGGCGTTGGCTGATGAAACGTTGTTGTGATGCCTCGTGTAAGGAGGAGAAATGCCTATCACCACGTTTCCGACTTTGATAAAGGTCGGTTGTAGCTTATCGCGATTGCGGTTTATCGTATCGCGACATTGCTGCTCGCGTTGGTCGAGATCCAATGACTCTTAGCAAAATATGGAATCGGTGGGTTCAGGAGGGTAATACGGACGCCGTGCTCGATCCCAACGGCCTCGTATCACTAGCAGTCGAGATGACAGGCATCTTATCCGCATGGCTGTAACGGATCGTGCAGCCACGTCTCGGTCCCTGAGTCAACAGATGCGGACGTTTGCAAGATAACAAATATCTGCACGAACAGTTCGACGACGTTTGCAACAGCATGGACTATCAGCTCGGAGACCATGCCTGCGGTTATCCTTGACGCTGCATCACAGACAAGAGCGCCTGCGATGGTGTAATCAACGACGAACCTGGGTGCACGAATGGCAAAACGTCATTTTTTTCGGATGAATCCAGGATCTGTTTACAGCATCATGATGGTCACATCCGTGTTTGGCGACATCGCGGTGAACGCACATTGGAAGCGTGTATTCTTCATACTCGTCATCGCCATACTGGCGTATCACCCGGCGTGATGGTATGGGGTGCCATTGGTTACACGTCTCGGTGACCTCTTGTTCGCATTGACGGCACTTTGAACCGTGGACGTTACATTTCAGATGTGTTACGACCCTTGCTCTACCCTTCATTCGAGCCATGAGAAACCCTACATTTCAGCAGGATCATGCACGACCGTATGTTGCAGGTCCTGTACGGGTCTTTCTGGATACAGAAAATGTTCGACTGCTGCCCTGGGCAGCACATTCTCCAGATCTGTCACCAATTGAAAACGTCTGGTCAATGGTTCCCGAGCAACTGGCTCGCACAATACGCCAGTCGCTACTCTTGATGACCTGTGGTATCGTGTTGAAGCTGCATAGGCAGCTGTACCTGTACACGCCATCCAAGCTCTGTTTGACTCAATGCCCAGGCATATCAAGGCCATTATTACGGCCCGAGGTGGTTGTTCTGGGTACTGATTTCTCAGGATCTTTGCACCCAAATTGCGTGAAAATGTAATCACATGTTAGTTCTAGTATAATATATTTGTCCAATGAATACCCGTTTATCATCTGCATTTCTTCTTAGTGTAGCAGTTTTAATGGCCAGTAGTGTAGTTCATCATGAGTTCTTGCCTTACGGTCATACGATCAAAAACAAATACTACCTTTAAGTTATGCTCTGTTTATGTGAAGCAGTCTGAAGAAAACGACTAGGGTTGTGGCAGAATCACTCGTGGAAATAGTGTCACGATAATGCTCCCACTCACACCTTAATGCTTGATTGTGATTTTTTGCCAAGAAATCATGCCACAGTATTCACTGGAAATGGCCCTCTGTGAGTTTTTCTATTGCCGGAAGAGAACCATCAAAGGACATCGTTTTGCCACCAATGATGAGATAAAAACAGAATCGCTACAGAAGCTGAACAACGTTACGAGAAGCGAGGTCCAGAAGTGCTTCCAAGACTGGAAAAAGCTCTAGCGCAATAATATATCCGAGGGGGATTACTTTGAAGGGGATAAAGTTGACGTTGACGAATAAATAAAGATTCTTTAAGAAAACAGAAAATCCTGGTACCTTTTGCTCACATTTCATAGTCTATAGCCTATGTTCGTCTGAAAGTTGTAAGGGGTCCGTAGGCCCTTACTATAAGTTTGCACTCGGCACAGGTCGATAGGGCAAACAATCGATAGTGTCGGGTTGCGAGAGCGAGTGTAGAGTTGAGTCAGTTCTCAGGTTGCGGGCCGAGCCGTGTGGAGGCCTGTTGCTATATCCCAAGGCTGTACCGACAAAGGGAGTGGCCATCGCCGCGGTTTAACCCCTTTGTGTTAGAATAATACGGGAAAGTGAAGAAGTACAATTACGAGAGTGATCAGTGATATTTCTGTGCCGATATTTGTGGTTTCGCGTCTACCGCGCCGGCATCATTTGGATTGCAGTGTTGGATTGCAGTGATTGTATTTAGCGTGTGACGATTATGAATAACGAAGAAGCCTGTGCTGAGATTAGCCGTAATTAAATATGCATGACGAAGGCAGTGGCTGTCTCCTTTTTCTTGTGTTTTTGAGACGAATATAGGTCTTGATTAGTGAAGCTGTGTTGGCGTTCTTCTTGTCACCAGACATTTCATTATTACAGCATTTGAGAAGGACAAAATGGACTGTAACAACTCCGTAGCAGTCAAATCCGATTGCCAGCCCCATTAGGTACACGGTCACATTAATTAATAATTATTTGGGCTGCTATCAGATCCCGATCGAGCGGGATACATAAATCGGAGGTGTTACAAAGTGTATTAATGCACCGTGTGAAGTAAATCGGTCAAGAACTTTTCGAGATTTCTGATAACAACGTAGAAATAATGACTTGTCTTTTTATAGCCGTATAGATGAACAGTTCTCAAACATTCGTAATGCATAAGCTTAGTCAGTTAATCCTTTGCCATGATTTCTGAACTGATTCTACCACTAAGCCTTCCTATTGGCTGACTTACGTCAAAGCTCAGACGAGTTGCTAAGACCCGACAGTTTCCACCCGGCGATATACGGCCCCAGCAGACAGCTAGATGATTGTACGTTCTTTGAGACAGACAACTGATTATCGACACTTACACGAATAAAAGACTTGAAATGTTTCGAAGGGAAACTACTTTCAATATCATGAGAAACCGGTCATAGTGCAAACCCGTATCGTAATGAATTTCATGTCAGCGAATCTAATTCAACTGACATGTATGTCCTGTGGCATTGTAGGCCATGGTACTTCATTGCCTCTGTTCCCCTAATGATGCTACTCTGTTCCCTCCTCTACCGTGGCAGAACACCTGGTTTGCGATAGTAGCTGGATGAAACATCAGTAACAATGAACGTGAGGAAGCCTTATGATTATGGCCGAGGTGGCTGCCCGTAAGATGCACAGGATCAGAACTGTTCCTCCATGTGCCTAGTAAATTCAAATCCCAGTGCACAAAAACTGTTAATGGTACAATAGCTTGTTGGAAGAATACCATGATTTACAGTTAAGAGCTCTTGATAAAATTTCTTTATTGAACAACCAGTTTCGGTTCACGGCCATGAATTGTTCACTGTTGCCACATAGTAATATAAACTACACCGTCAGACACAAAAAGTGCCACCCATGCGCGCACATTTAGCTGGCACATTTTGTGACTGACAATGTAATTTTTGTTAGTATGTGACAACAGTGACGAATTCATGGATTTCGTTATCTGATGCCATTGATTTTATATCACCTACAGAGGGTCTATACAAGGGCGTTGTATTTGAGGACAATATTATGGTAATGGAAGAGGATGTAGATGAAAATGAAATGGGAGATACGATACTGTGTGAAGAGTTTGACAGAGCACTGAAAGACCTGAGTCGAAACAAGGCCCCGGGGGTAGACAACATTCCATTAGAACTACTGACAGCCTTCGGAGAGCCAGTCCTGACAAAACTCTACCATCTGGTGAGCAAGATGTATGAGACAGGCGAAATTCCTTCAGACTTCAAGAAGAACATAATAATTCCAATCCCAAAGAAAGCAGGTGTTGACAGATGTGAAAACTGCCGAACTATCAGTTTAAAAAGTCACAGCAGCAAAATAATAACGCGAATTCTTTACAGGCGAATGGAAAAACTGGTAGAAGCCGACCTCGGGGAAGATCAGTTTGGATTCCGTAGAAATGTTGGAACACGTGAGGCAATACTGACCTTACTACTTATCTTAGAAGAAAGATCAATGAAAGACAAACATATGTTTCTAGCATTTGTAGACCTAGAGAAAGCTTTTGACAATGTTGACTGGAATGCTCTCTTTCAAATTCTAAAGGTGGCAGGGGTAAAATACAGAGAGCGAAAGGCTATTTACAATTTCCACAGAAACCAGATGGCAGTTATAAGAGTCGAGAGGCACAAAAGGGAAGCAGTGGTTGGGAAGGGAGTGAGACAGGGTTGTAGCCTCTCCCCGATGTTATTCAATCTGTATATTGAGCAAGCAGTAAAGGAAATAAAAGAAAGATTCTGAGTAGGTATTAAAATGCATGGTGAAGAAATAAAAACTTTGAGGTTCGCCGATGACATTGTAATTCTGTCAGAGACAGCAAAGGACTTGGAAGAGCAGTTGAACGGAATGGACAGTGTCTTGAAAGGAGGATATAAGATGAGCATCAACAAAAGCAAAACGAGGATAATGGAATGCAGTCGAATTAAGTCGGGTGATGCTGAGGGAATTAGTTTAGGAAATGAGACACTTAAAGTAGTAAAGGAGTTTTGCTATTTGGGGAGAAAAATAACTGATGATGGTCGAAGCAGAGAGGATATAAAATGTAGACTGGCAATGGCAAGGAAAGCATTTCTGAAGAAGAGAAATTTTATTAACACCCAGTATAGATTTAAGTGTCAGGAAGTCGTTTCTGAAAGTATTTTTATGGAGTGTAGCCATGTATGGAAGTGAAACATGGACGGTAAATAATTTGGACAAGAAGAGAATAGAAGCTTTCGAAAGGTGGTGCTACAGAAGAATGCTGAAGATTAGATGGGTAGATCACATAACTAATGAGAAGGTATTGAATAGAATTGGGGAGAAGAGGAGTTTGTGGCACAATTTGTTCTGGGGCATCAGGGGATCACAAATTTAGCATTGGAGGGCAGCGTGGAGGGTAAAAATCGTAGAGGGGGACCAAGAGATGAATACACTAAGCAGATTCAGAAGGATGTAGGTTGCAGTAAGTACTGGGAAATGAAGAAGCTTGCACAGGATAGAGTAGCATGGAGAGCTGCATCAAACCAGTCTCAGGACTGAAGACCACAACAACAACAACAGTACGATGTAATTGCTTTTATAAACCTGTTGATAGTTCGTGGACAGAAACTGTTTGTTCAATAAAGGAATTTTATCAGCAGCTTTTGGCGGTAAATCATGGCGTTTATCAAACATTTACGAGCCGTGGGGCAATACCTTCTGCAAATGTGCTGGAAGCTAGTTAGTTAGTTTTATGTTCCATTGAGCACTCGTACATTTAATCGTATTGATGTGGTACTAGTTATTATACAAGCTGGGCAATTACAAACTTTCTCATAAGAAATAACAGATGTGAATTGGCAGTTCCTGTCCACCAGCCTTATCGTATTAAATAAATAAAACCTCTTCTACACAAGAGGAGGAGTTGGCAAGGAAGAACTTCTTCAGTTTGTTTTCAAATTTAACTTCGCTCATTGTCAGACATTTTATATTATTGGGTAAGTGATCAAAATTTTTGGTGGCAGCATTGTACATCCCTTTATGTGCTGAATACAGCCTTAATGTGAAATGCTGAATACTATTTTTTCATCTGGTAATGCAGTTATGTAGGTAAATGTTCCTCTTGAACTGTACTGAATTATTTAGAACAAAATTAATGAGAATACATACACAACGTGTCCGGGCTGTAGGTATACACAAGACAGCTTAAAACGAAAGAACTAGACATTTCATGTTGTTGGGTAAATATGTAATCGGTAGAGACACTCTCCGAGATGTGATCCTCACCATTTCAAACAGGGGTGAGTCATACGACGCATGCGCACATATGTTTACTGTGTAGCAGACAGACGTACTCCTGACAGTCAATATGTGGACGCTACAACGGAAGGTGCAGTGCGTGCTTTGGCAGCGGAGTTGAAATCCTTAACACGTGTTCAGCGGTAAGCAAGAAGGGAATGGAACGTGGATCCTTCCAAAAATAAATCAGTTTATCAGTAGGACAGAACTCTTCGAGAAACAGGAAGTTTGATTTCAAATGCTGGAAAACATCCAAAACGCATGTGGATGAAGACACCGTTGGACATGCGGCCGTATCATTCGCTAGAAGCCCACATAAATCCATCAGAAAAGCTCGTAGGGACTTAGTCGTTCCCCGCTCGACGGTGCACGGTACTGTGCACTATTACATCACATTAAGCCTGGGGATCGCCACAGACAATGTAATTTTGTTGCTGAAATGTTGCACTGTATAGACGAAAACAACAACTACCTCCTTGCAGTGCTGTTTAGTGATATATCTACCCCCCTCCCCTTTCCACTCTGTGGAAAAAATTAACCGACATAATTGTGAAACTGAGACTCGATGAGAAGTGATTGAGTACGAAAGGGACACACCCAAAGTCAACGTGTGCTTGAGAACTAAGTAAACATAGTGGGATTCGTCCATTTCTTATGAAGTCTGCAGGGACAGCACCCACCCATCTCGACATGTTGGTGAACTAAGCTGTGCCACAGACGCCTCCCAACGTCATTTTCCAGCAGGATGTTTCCTGAACGTTAGATCGAAAGGGTGGGTCCCACTGCCTGGCCCCTTTGCTCTACGGATCTGACTCCTCTGCATTTCAGTGCATGGGAGTTTATCAAGGGCATCGAGTATAGAACAAAGATTCGAGGTATGGTAGATCTGAGACAACGGATCTACGCCGCAGCAGATGCCTTAACACGCGTCATGTTTGTGAACATGTGGCGAGAAGTGGAGTACCGCTTCGATATCTGTCGAGCTACAAACGGTGCCCACATTGAACTGCACCGACATGCATGAAAATGTTCGAGCATCTGTACACAACGTTGGGCGAATACAATTATAAAGCTTAGTAGGGACTGAACTATTCATGGCTGTTTCTGTATACCTCTATCACGGATACCTTGCACTGTGAAGCAGTAGTCAGAATGCTCAACTCTTTAAACATATGTATACAAGATGAACGTCAGTAAGCATCATATGTTATTCTTACAGAACATTTTGGAACAGTGAAAATTTCCTTTCTTAAAGATGAGCTACCTCAAAACATTTTTCCATATATTACTGAATGAAGTTTTGCAAAATGCAAAAACTTACTAGTTTGTTTCTCCCTAGATTTTCGAAGATCTGAAGTGTAAATGTGGGTGTGCTGAGTTGTTTCAGGAATTTAAATGTTCCATTTTTCAGTTTAAATTCTCAGCAATACAGACATGCAAAAATTTTGAAGTTACCATCCTAGTTTATTATTCCCCCGTACGTGTTAAATTTATCACTGCTTCAGTACCACATGGGTGTCGCCCATTGACTGGCTAATTGAGGCAATTACTCCTACTACCTGTAACCTTCCTAATTCGGCCTTTACTGCGTTCCACACTGCAAACAAGACTGGCTGTGCACGACAAAATTTAGGCACAACTGGCTGCTTAAATGAAATATGAGCTTGGAACTTTTTGTCCCTACCCAACAGTGATTGGAATAACTGCTGGTATTTCTCTATTGATGAAATCCTGTAATTGTACTGAGCATGGCACCAGTCTTATTTCACCCAGTATTTGAAAACGAAATAGGAGACCACATCTAAACCAAAAATGATTACACCAACAAGGTGATTTGCCTTTGGACGTTCTTGCATTTTGTCCATGCATTAAGTTACGCACTGCAAGAAATCTTTTGCCATTTGTATGAAATAACTTGCCGCTGCGGCGGCTGCCGACAGGGGGAGCACAAACACTGATTGGTTTCCTGGTTAATAAAAGAACCTACTGGCTCCCTGTCAACCTGGAACTGGGTCGTAGTACTACCAGCGGAGAAATGATCCCATCGGAGCACAGAAAAGGCTAATATGCTACTGTTTTAAAAGACTCCGACTGGAAAGTGGGGCACAACTGCCTATTCTACCTTACTCAGCACTTTAAAAATTTTCCCAAAAATTTTAGCATGTGATCATTTTCGCCCTCTTTTATGGTAAGGCTAGGGGAGACAGTGGCAGTGGGAAAGAGACGAAAAAGTAATATATACTGGAAGTTAGCAGACAGTGGTTGTGGTATAGAAAGATCGCAAAGAAAGATCGCAAGAGACAATGGCGGCGTGAGAGAAAGATGGGGTCACAGTGTCAGTGGAACACAGCTTGCAGTGACAGAAGAGAAGGAAAATGTGGAAGTGAGTAAGAGCCAGAGATAATGAGAGACAGAGTTTATGACAATGATAACGATGGAGAGAGCGGCATTGATAGTGAGAAGGGACAGCAGCAGTGGAAAGGAATGAATAAAATCGAAGTAAAAGAGAACAAGAGGGAGACAGCAGTAATGAGACAGAAAGAAGAAGACTGCGATTATAGGACAGGAGACAGTGACAGTCAGAGAGCCACAAAGAGCTAATGACAGTGAGTGGACTGAATTAGTGAGTGACGATGGGCAAGTGGGAACAGATGGGTATGTGCGACTTACAGCGATGGACTAATGGGTGTGAGCGAGTTACAGTTTGGGAGCTTGTGGGAGTGAGATGTGAGTTGCATGTTAAAAAGAACACAAATTTTTTGAAAAATTTTTGAAGGCACGGAGGAAGGTAGAATGAGGCAACTGGTACTCCACCTTTCAATTAGAGTCTTTTAAAACAGTAGTATATTTGCCATTTTTCTGATCCTATAGGAACCTTTTTCCTCTGGTTCCCTTCTTCTCCTTAAATAATAGGGCGCATCACTCTTATCAAAAGAACTTTATGGATCAGTTTTGATAGTTTACTTTTGTGAAATTGAAATAACGAGAAACTAATTTCTCAACTCAGACTGGATTTTATGAGCAAAAAAATTTTGCATTTGCTTCAGTATTACAACATGCAGTTCCCAGAACCATTCTGATGAGAACGGAGACACTTTACAACACATTTCTCGGAGCTGCGTCATTTCATATACTAAGTTTTCGCCTCACACCAGATATTCCGTGGGTATTTTACGTGTGCAAGTAGCATAACTTTAAACCTCTGTATCTCCGAAATGGATAAAGATATCAATAAAATTTTCAAGATTGTTGGAGATCGGGAAATTGGGAATATATCGTCTTGGAATCCGCGGCTCGGGTTTGGGCAAAAATCATGCTTTACAGGTTTTCTCAGGAATAGCTCATGTATTAAATGGTGCCTCCATAATTCTCTTACGGCTCGCCATAGACCACTTATAATGCACAAGAACTAAGCGATTTGCTCCATTTCCGTAAGGTGGAGGAAGTGTGTAACATTGAATCTTCGACCCTGTACTGTACGTTAGTTACATTAAGACGATCCTTTTGTTGGGTATACACATAGTTCGTAGCGCATGCGTTATCCAAAGCACTTTACCATACCTTTCTATCACCAATGGACCCGAGGTACGAGCCCGGAAATATCCCGTTTTTATGCGTGGAGTTTCGGAATATATTATGTATCTCATGCTGTCGCATACATAGCGATTTATATTCAGTCAGAAGTTTGATAGGTGCTTGGCTAGGTTCTGCCGACACATGAGTTAAAGCGAACACCGACCCATGGTCAGATTCTGCCTCCCACAGTGTATTGGCGAAAACTGGCGCATCCCACTGCCATGCTCTTCTCCTGCCTTGCCACGCTACTGCCCAGTGCCTTCACTTGAGACACGTGTAGCTCGTGTCGAAAACGTTTGAACGCTGGGTCCATTCGAGGCGCGCCCAGCAGCCTGGACAAGAGCTAAGCATCAATGGGGATGAATCCGAAGTTGAGATGGGACGGCCTCTGCGGTCTGCTGCAGATACAGAAAGGAAGCTGTGTCTGTGTGTACGTCTCTTTCCAGAAGAAACGATCGGAACAGTGGGCGGACTTCCCTATTATCTACGGAAAACTACTTGTAGACGCCTGGCTAAGCTACGACTATTTACTATGCCTGCTGACATTTTTCGGAAGCAAGAAACGCTAATTTGCTCATGAGCCACGCCCCAATTGTCACCCTGATTGTCATCCGGTGCATTAATTTGTCAACGCGTAGCTTAGCTATTTGACAAGTATCGCAAAACGCATTTTGAGCCGTTGCAAATACATCAGACGTTTCGGCCATATGTGTGATTGTACTTAACTCAGGGTAAGGTCTACTCTGCACCTCCTTGTCCGCTGCTAACCTTACAAATGCCTCTCTGATTTAAGAATCAGCGTATGAGGCACCGCAATTAGCACATTCAAAACTACGGAAGTCCTCTATCTAGGACGCATAAGATTGATCACTTCACTTTCCGTATTCGTTAAACTTCAATCTCGCTGTCACAGTGTACATTATATGGCAATAACGCTTACTCAGTAAACTGCACAATTCTGTACACTCTAATGATTCAGTGTCCTTGCACGCAGATGTAGCTTCTGCACAATCTCGGACAGACCACTACTACAGATAAGAACGAGGCGTGTTTTTTTAAGTAAGTGCCGTTTTGAAATTTAAAAAAGACGTTCTAAGATATCTCAATAATTTTATTTTTGCATGAAAGCCTGTACCTTAATCTACTTTTCTACATAATTTCCGTCAATACTGAGGCACTTGTCATAACGTTGTACCACTTTTTGAATACCTTCCTCAGAAGTCTGCCGCCTGATTTGTTAACCACTGCATCATCACTGTTTTGACTTCGTCATCGTGTTGAAGACGCTGACCGCCCAGGTGTTTCTTCAAGTACAGAAACAGATGGTAGTCACTGGGCGCAAGATCGGGGCTGTACGGAGGATGATCTAGAGTTTCCCATCGAAAAGATGTGATGAGATCTTTGGTCATGCGGGCGGGCATTGTCTTGCAGCAAAACGATACCCTTGCTCAACTTGCCACGTCTTTTGTACTGAATTGAACGGCGCAGATTGTGCAATATCTTACAGTAAGCTGCTGCATTGATTGTCTCATTATGAGGCAGATATTACACAAGCAATACTCCTTTTCTGCCCCAAAAAACTGTGCACATGATTTTCCGGGCAGAAATTGTTTGCTAAAACTTCAATTTTCTGTGTGAATCTGAATGCCACCATTCCATGGACTGCTGCTTCCATTCTGGTGTGATGTAGGCCACCCATGTTTCATCGCCGTAACAGTTTGGCTTAAGAAATCATCACCGTCGTTGTGGTACCGCTCAAGGAAACTCAATGCACTGTCTAAACGTTTGGTTTTGTGCACATCCGTCAACATTTTCGGTAGCCAAAGTGCGCACAATTTTCGGTAATTCAAGAGCTCGGTCATAATGCCATACAAAACACTACAAGAAATATTAGGAAAGTCATCCCGCAAGGAGGAAATCGTAAAGCGTCTGTTATTGTCCACTTCCTGCAGCAAACTTTCATTAACGTCCGAAGGACGCCCACTCCGTTGTTCATCATGCACATTTGTGCGGCCATCTTTTAATCCTCTCACCCACTTTCTTACCATTCCATCACTCATAATGTTTTCTCCGTAAACTGCACAGATCTCACGATGAATATCGATCGCTTTTAGGCCTTTAGCACTAAGAAATCTTATAACAGCCAGTACTTCACAGTCGGCGGGACTCACGATTATCGGAGGCATCTTAAACATTCAGTACACAATGTAAACAAGGAAGAATCAGACTGTAATTGCGTCAGTGCGTAGACAACAGATGTAGGTACCCAGCGCTGCGGCCGCGGTGTGGGAAAACGGTACTTACTGAAGAAACATACCTCGTAATAAAGCGCTCTGGAACGCGGTATGTGATATGTTTCTTACGCTGTAATACAACATAAATACACTCTCAGACATGAAAAAAATACGACGCTCCACGGATGAGATGAAGACTGGTAGATATGATGTACATATACAGACAAACAAATGAATACAATTTCAGAAAAAATTAGAAAAACTGGATGATTTATTCAAGAGAAAGAGCTTCACAAATTGAACAAGTCAGTAAGGCGATGGTCGAAAATGGCTCTGAGCACTATGGGACTCAATTTCTGTGGTCATCAGTCCCCTAGAACTTAGAACTAATTAAACCTAACTAACCTAAGGACATCACACACATCCATACCCGAGGCAGGATTCGAACCTGCGACCGTAGCAGCAGCGCGGCTCCGGACTGAAGCGCCTAGAACCGCACGACCACCGCGGCCTGGCCGATGGTCCACCTCTGGCCCTTATGCAAGCATTTATTCGCCTTGGTATTAATTGACAGAGTTTCTGGGTGTCCTCCTGAGGAATATCTCACTAAATTCTGTCCAACTGCCGCGTTAGGTAGTCAAAATCTCGAGCTTCTTGGCAGGTCCTGAACATAAAGCTCCAAACTTTCTCAGCTGTGAGAGATTCGGCGACCTTGCTGGCCAAAGTAGGAGTTGGCAAGCAGGAAGTCAAGCGGTAGACTCTCACCTTGTGCGGGCAGTCATTATCTTGCTGAGACGTAAACTCGGGACGGCTTATCGTGAAGGGCGACAAAACGGGGCACAGAATATCGTCGAGGAACCGCTGCGCTGTAGGGGTACCGCGGATGACAGCCAAAGATGTCCTGCTAGGAGGAGAAATGGACCTCCAGACCATCATTCATGGTTGTCAGTCGGTATGGCGGGCGACTGTCAGATTGATATCCCACCGCTGTCCGGGCTGTCTCTAGACAATCTTAGATCTATAATGTCATTGAGCGGAGTAGAACTGTCTTCAGTGATGAGTATCTGCTTCGAACTGAGCCCCGACGACGCACGAAGACGTGTCTGAAGACGTCCCGGAGAGCAGCTGGGTACCAACCTTACGGCCCGACAACCGGTACTGATGGTCTGGGATGCAATTTCATTTTATAACAGGACCACTTTGGTTCTCATCAAATGGCTCCAAGCACTATTGGACTTAACATCTGAGTTCATCAGTCCCCTAGACTTAGAATTACTTAAACCTAACTAACCTAAGGACATCACACACATCCATGCCCGAGGAAGGATTCGAACCCGCGACCGTAGCTGCAGCGCGGTTCCGAACTGAAGCGCGTCCGCGGCACCCTTGCAGCACAGTGGTACCTGGACGATATTCTACTTCCTATTTTGATTTCCTTGACGACAAGCCGTCCTCGGCTTACATTTCAGCAAAATAATGCCCGCCTGCACATGGTGAGAGTTTCTATGCCTGTCAAAGCCTACTTCGGCCAGCAAGGTGGCCGGATCGCCCCTCGTTTTGAGCATTATGGGTCAGGGCCCCTTATCAGCCCGGGATTTTGACGATCTAAAGATTTTGATGTTCTGACGCGGAGTTTGGACAGAATTTGGAACGATATCGTTCAGGAGAACTCCCAAAGAATCTTGCCAGTCAGTGCCAAGCCGAACAACTGCTTGCATAAGGGTCAGAGGTGGACCAACGCTTTATTGTCTCGCTCAATTTGTGACGCTATTTCTCTTGAATAAATCATCCAGTTTTTCTGAAATTGTAATCATGTGTTTGACTGTACAGACACATCAAATCTACCGATCTCTGTCCCATTCTGATAATTCCTTCGTTGTGCGTCGTACATTTTTTTATTTTATTTTATTTTTAGCGTGTATATGAGCGTAGTTTTCGAACATTTCTACAGTTCCGTCAAACACAGAGAATGGTGGGGGCAGGGTGCAGGTTGTCCCGCAGGTTCCAGTTCTACCAGCTGCATGCTCATGTTTCGGGTTGGTTCCACATTTTGTCGCAGCAGCTTCTGCATCTGTTCCCGCTGTAGTTGCAGTCGCACCTGTTCCTGCTATTGTCGTTGTCGCAGCCGCGTTTGTTTCTGATCTCGTTACTGTAGCGTTATTTGACGCTGCCAAAGCTCCAGAAACGTTTAATCCATCGATACGACCCTATTGGCAGTGTAGGTACTATTGTTATTGCTATCTGACCGGTTCCAACCAAGAGCTGCTACCGACTGGGACAGGAAGCTGCTCTATCGACACTTTTGCTAACGCGGACACGCACCACAGAAAGCGACCGCTAGCAAAAAGAAGGCTCTACGCCAATCTAATCAGAGCAGCTGTTGCGATATGTTCCAACGAACGAAGGCAGACGTCATGGCTCAGAGTTAAGCGGAACTGTAGAGGCGGAAATTCTGTGAAGGGCGGGATGGTCTAGTGTCCCTCTGCCTCCAAGTAGCCGTGGCTTGAATTTCTAGGTAACGGTTTGGTTATCGTTTGTGGATTTTCATCTTATTGCGAAACATTAGGAATGAATCATCCTGGTTTCGAAAAGTTACTCAACCCTACGAAACGACAGTGCTCTGATTTTGCAATCCCACGGTGGCCTCTAATTGGTGGAGCCATTTATTTCACAATTAATTCCACTCAGCTTGTTAGTAATACTAATCACACAACCCGTGATCCATGTCAGTCGATTCGTAATTTTCTGGACAACCCGAATCTGCGTTCGGAAATGTAAATTATATTTTACGTAACCACTCTCTCTTTATCAGAAAAACTGGACAGGGCTCTTTATCAGAAAAACTGGACAGGGCTGCAGTCGGTTCATCTGCATAACGTGGGGTTAGTTAGATTTAAGTCTCTGCTCTACAGCACAGTAGAATCAGCCTCGTTGTTACTTTAGTAACGCGCTACCCAGCACTGAGTGTGCCCGAGCTGGCTTCTGAGAGCTGGCCGGTGTGGCCGAGCGGTTCTGGGCGCTTCAGTCGGGAACCGCGCGACCGCTACGGTCGCAGGTTCGAATCCTGCCTCGGGCACGGATGTGTGTGTTGTGCTTAGGTTAGTTAGGTTTAAGTTGTTCTAATTTCTGGGGGACTGAAGACCTCTGATCCCATAGCGCTCAGAGCCATTTGAACCATTTGGCTTCTATGAAACGACGCGAAGCCATGAAGACCGAGCGATAGACGGTGAAAACACTACACAAATCCGGAAGGACAAACCAAAAGTAATCCAAAACTCGAAATCCAAGAATCTCAACATCGTTCTAACGAAGTCACAATAGCAAACCGAGAGGAAAACCGATAGGAGCGAGTAACCGTGTGTGAAAATAGCGTCGTCGATCGCGAAACCTTCAGAAACATCGCCGCAACTGCACGAGGAAAGCGAGCTCACTTTTCTCCTCGTTGATGCCGCTAGAGGGTTTTGCCAACTGACACGTAGTCCACGCAGCCCGCGGTGTGGACGTGAAACCAAGCAACTCTGGTTGGCCATCGCTGGTGAATGATCTCTGTGACCGAGTCCGGCAAGGAAGCTGAAGGGACCACGCCCGCATCTCGTGGTCGTGCGGTAGCGTTCTCGCTTCCCACGCCCGGGTTCCCGGGTTCGATTCCCGGCGGGGTCAGGGATTTTCTCTGCCTCGTGATGGCTGGGTGTTGTGTGCTGTCCTTAGATTAGTTAGGTTTAAGTAGTTCTAAGTTCTAGGGGACTTATGACCACAGCAGTTGAGTCCCATAGTGCTCAGAGCCATTTGAACCATTTGAAGGGACCACACGCGGAAAATCCGCCAACAATACCTTTAAAAACATTATTTACCATTTCTTCTGTTGCTGTACGTGCAGGATGGTTATAATTAAAGTGCAGCCACTCAACGGAGATCCAGTGCGGACTGTAATTATTACATGCTATTGGTAGATACGCTAACGCATTAACGCGGAACCGATTTATGCTTGAAAAAATTAATTTCAGTTTTGTTCACCAGGTGAAAATCCGGCGCTGTACACTGTTTATACGACGGTATAACATCCATGCCGTCATTTGACGAGCCATAACGCTAGTGAAAATAACGGCTATCCAGAAGAGAAACAGTGAGCTGTTCGTGAAACTGTTTTACGTGAACGGCAACAATTACAGCTGAGAGTATCTCCGACTGAGAAGTCGTTAAATGTTTAAACAAGATGGCAATGAAATTCGAAAACACGGATAAGTTTGCTGTGGCACCTGGAAGAGGAAGGCGTCCTATCTGGTGGAAATTAATGATGAGGCTGCTGTTGCTGTAACTGACCCCGCAGCACGTGCCCTGGGTACTGCCAATGCTCGTACAGTGCATGATAATTGTCCATCCCATGGTCAACAGTTCGAAAACTTCTGCCGTTCGTTTTTACGTTGGCACCCGTACAACATTCAGACGGTGCAGCAACTGAAACCCCATGGTCCGCAGCAACGTTCTCAATTTTCTATTCAGCTTTTGGCACGGATGGTAGTTTATGACATGTGGCTGGGAAATATTCTAGGGAGTGAAGAGGCACATGTTACGCTGCAGTGGGCAGTGAATACCCACAACTGCCGAATTGTGGTATTGTTAAACAGCGTGTTGCGCACAAAGAGCCATAGCATTCGCCGCATGTAACTGTGTGGTGTGCAATCACAAGCACCTATATCCTTGGTCCGTTCTTCTTTGAAGAGAATAAACCCAGAGGGTGTACCGTGATATCTGCACGTTACTGAGATCTTATGCAGCATATGATTCCTGCTTTGGAAGAGCGCAGCTGTGTAGAAACCACGTTGCTCATATTCCAACACATCTGCTATGAGCAACTGTTGATCACGTCGTTTTGCGAATGGAGCAACTCGTCGACGTCTCCACTGCTCATATTCAACAAATCGTGTAAGCAGCAGTTAATAATACGAGGGTTGGAACTTAAATAGTGGCAACTAATTATTCACAACCGATACAAAAGAGTTACATGTTTGCACCTGTTACTGTCCTTCGTAGTAGTCACCATAGTTGAATAGAACCCGTTGCCAGTGATGTGGAAGGCCTGTTCTGTTGATGGTGCGAATGGAGCGGTCTAGAGTTATGGTGATTCTCGTGTACGACTGTGATGATGTTATCCTAACGCATTACGTTCCTCCACGACAGATCGTCAATGCACAGTATTATTATTCGTTTCTGAAGCATCACCTGCAACCAGCTTTGCGAAAGAAGCGGCGACACTTTCTGCGCAACCCACCCATCATTTTGCACGACAATGCGGGGGCGCATACAGCGCAAGCTGTGGCTGCTCTGTTCGGTCGATGGGACTGGGAAGTACAGTACCATCCACCATACTCCCCGGACGTAAGTCCTTGTGACTTTGATTTGATTCCGAAGATGAAGGAACCACTTCGTGGCATCCGCTTCAGAACTGTTCCAGAGATACGACAGGCAGTAGTCCGCTCCATTCGCACCATCAATAGAACAAGCTCTGCTAACGGTATACCACGCCTTCCACATCCCTGGCAATGGGTTCTACACAACGCTGGTGACTACTTTGAAGGACAGGAACAGGTGCAAACATGTAACTCGTTTGTATCGGTTGAGAATAAATAGTTGCCACTATTTTAAGTTCCAACCCTCGTAAAATCAGCGGTATGCGTTTCTCACTTGTCTCACCTTTTCTGGTCACGTCCCGTTCCTAATCCACTACAACAGGAAACATTTGTACACGTCTTTCTTGCATTCACAGCGCCAGTCTTACACCTGGTGGCCAAAATTGGAAGCAATTTTTTTTAGCGTAAATCGATTCTGCGTTAACGCTTTAGAATATCTACCAAGTATCACTGCCATACGATAATTACAGGCCACAGTGGACCCGTGTGAGTAGCTGCACTTTAATTAAAACCATCCTGTATGTTCACTTGGCTTCAATACTAGTGTTAAAAAGGATGTATTTACTAATAAATTTAACTTCAATCTCTTAACATTTCAAGGGGAGAGGATTTCCACGTCTTTTTTTCCGTCCACTACAAGTGCTATGTTGAGTGAAACCTTCAGTAACTTTTCTTTTCTTACTAAGCCATTAGGATTAGTACCTTCTTGTGAATTATCCAACGGGTAACACAATTTTTGTCACGACCATGTAGTGAAAATAAACGTGGCAGTAGTCATACTTGCGCACATTTAATGACATATACTCTAGACATCTGTCGGAGAAACAGTTCTGAGATTCAAATATTCTGAGACATGACCTAATGGATAGAATAAACAAAGGTGTCAGGCGCAAAAAGGAGACAGCATACGGATCAAATGGCTGTTTATCATTTTCGTCATCTAACGACCACTCCACAAAACCATTTAAATATTTCATAAATACACTCCTGGAAATGGAAAAAAGAACACATTGACACCGGTGTGTCAGACCCACCATACTTGCTCCGGACACTGCGAGAGGGCTGTACAAGCAATGATCACACGCACGGCACAGCGGACACACCAGGAACCGCGGTGTTGGCCGTCGAATGGCGCTAGCTGCGCAGCATTTGTGCACCGCCGCCGTCAGTGTCAGCCAGTTTGCCGTGGCATACGGAGCTCCATCGCAGTCTTTAACACTGGTAGCATGCCGCGACAGTGTGGACGTGAACCGTATGTGCAGCTGACGGACTTTGAGCGAGGGCGTATAGTGAGCATGCTGGAGGCCGGGTGGACGTACCGCCGAATTGCTCAACACGTGGGGCGTGAGGTCTCCACAGTACATCGATGTTGTCGCCAGTGGTCGGCGGAAGGTGCACGTGCCCGTCGACCTGGGACCGGACCGCAGCGACGCACGGATGCACGCCAAGACCGTAGGATCCTACGCAGTGCCGTAGGGGACCGCACCGCCACTTCCCAGCAAATTAGGGACACTGTTGCTCCTGGGGTATCGGCGAGGACCATTCGCAACCGTCTCCATGAAGCTGGGCTACGGTCCCGCACACCGTTAGGCCGTCTTCCGCTCACGCCCCAACATCGTGCAGCCCGCCTCCAGTGGTGTCGCGACAGGCGTGAATGGAGGGACGAATGGAGACGTGTCGTCTTCAGCGATGAGAGTCGCTTCTGCCTTGGTGCCAATGATGGTCGTATGCGTGTTTGGCGCCGTGCAGGTGAGCGCCACAATCAGGACTGCATACGACCGAGGCACACAGGGCCAACACCCGGCATCATGGTGTGGGGAGCGATCTCCTACACTGGCCGTACACCACTGGTGATCGTCGAGGGGCACTGAATAGTGCACGGTACATCCAAACCGTCATCGAACCCATCGTTCTACCATTCCTAGACCGGCAAGGGAACTTGCTGTTCCAACAGGACAATGCACCGTCCGCATGTATCCCGTGCCACCCAACGTGCTCTAGAAGGTGTAAGTCAACTACCCTGGCCAGCAAGATCTCCGGATCTGTCCCCCATTGAGCATGTTTGGGACTGGATGAAGCGTCGTCTCACGCGGTCTGCACGTCCAGCACGAACGCTGGTCCAACTGAGGCGCCAGGTGGAAATGGCATGGCAAGCCGTTCCACAGGACTACATCCAGCATCTCTACGATCGTCTCCATGGGAGAATAGCAGCCTGCATTGCTGCGAAAGGTGGATATACACTGTACTAGTGCCGACATTGTGCATGCTCTGTTGCCTGTGTCTATGTGCCTGTGGTTCTGTCAGTGTGATCATGTGATGTATCTGACCCCAGGAATGTGTCAATAAAGTTTCCCCTTCCTGGGACAATGAATTCACGGTGTTCTTATTTCATTTTCCAGGAGTGTATATTAACTGAAGAAAACCCCTCAAACCAGGATCGCTAAGTTTCGACAGAACTAGGCTGTCATCATCGGATTTTATGCTTATGAATTTTTACAAGAGATTATCCGACGATGACAGCATAGCTCTGTCAAAATCCGTCGTCCAATAAAATGCTTTCTCAGCGATCTTGGCTTACAAAGTTTTCTTTAGTTACCATATGTTGCAGATCGCCCAGACTGACTGTCAAAAATATACAGTAATTTGACAAATACATTAATCCAGAGCGATCGCCCTTAGAATACATGGGAGAGGGGGGGGGGCGAAGGGGGGCGGGAGGGAGGAAATAAATTAAGTTGTTTAATCTGAGTGTGAGCATGATCACGTCACAAGAGGACCGAAGTGGATACATCAAGAGTCTCAAAGAATGTTCTTATTTTGCGTCACGACGCCTTTAACCATTCACACAAGGGAAGTTGCTTGAACCTCTATTTAATTACACCACTACAGCACAACTATTACTTCGGAGGGCGGTCACAGAGGGATAGTCAAACTCAAACTCAACAAAAAAACTGTTATATCAGAATCAATTAATCCTACTTCATGAAAATATATGCAAAGAAGTTCGTTTATTCAAAATCATCTGCACTGCGAAACGCAGCTATTCCCAGAACCACAGTACTGGTTTTGCTACACTTGGCGGCGTGCTCACACAGAGGGACAAGTGCAGTATGCAAAGAAAATCACTGAGAAACCACGGTAAATTCAGAATAAAACGAGCGGTAACGCCACAAGAAAAACGCTGAGGACGTTTGGTTTGCTGAATACTCAAAATATTGAGTAACTTGACAGTCTTTAAACATCATATGTGAGTCCATAACTCGTGGATCACGAATTTCACCGACATCCGAAAAATACGACAAAATCTATTACTCTGTTGTGTTACCCTTGGTGTAAACAGATACGTTAAGTATCAAGCTCACAGAAAAGGGTTAAAAACTAAGTAACGGATGTACTGAACACACGTGGTCAGATCCTGACAGGCAAAGTGCAGTTACAAGTTCACACATCACGCCTGAATTTTAATAAAATAATTCTGGAATTTAAGCGAAACTGTTTCCCACAGCATAACTGAAATGAATGAACTTTGTCCCTAACCGAGGTTAGCAACTGTGCTGCAAAAGGAACATCCGCGGTTACCTCAGCCTATGTTCCAAGTAACAGTGGTACCTAAGGTCGGCGGCAGGAGACAGCGTCCGAATAGTAGGGGAAGTTTCCATTTCCTGAAGCTAGCCAGTCGTACACATAAAAATAGTTGGAATACTCTGGACGAAAAGCATACTTCACTGCTCAGTATCTGTGATGGAAACCCAAGGAAGTATGGCACAGCTTTTAGTGTGGAATAACTCTCTCTGACCTCCCCCGGGACACTCAAAATCGTTCATCTTTTCATTCACATTTTGAAAAATTGCCCAGGGGATGGGAGAGAAAGAAAAGAGGTTGCTGACATTGGTTAAAAAAAAAAAAAAACGCTCCAACTCATCATTTTCCCAAGTGATTGGCCATTGCTCATCCAGCCGACAAGAAAACGTCGTCTGCGAGCGTTTTGAACTGAAAAAGAAAAACATAATTGAAATAACATGAGATGGATTAGTACAGACCCGTTTCAGTGTCACCTGCAAAAATAATTAGTCATGTTTGTTGCACATAAGACGGAAACGAGAAAAGTTAGAGTTTAACGTCTCATCAACAGTGGGATTATAATCCTTACGCACAGAGCACAAGCTCGGACTTGACTAGAACAGGGAGGAAAATCGGCCGTGTCCGTCTGAAAGGAACGATCAATGCATTCGCCTTACACGATTTGGAGAAATAGCGGAAAACCTTGGCCCCTCTCGCTGGATGAGGATGTTATCTGCCGTCCTACCGAATGTTAATGCAGTACCTTAACCACTACACCACTTCGTTCAGTTTAATGTACGTAAAGCCCACAAAGGTAATGCAGAAACAATGAGGGACTGCAAGAACGAGAAGAAAAACGAAAATGCATTGTCACGGGAATCGTCTACCGAAAGTCGTGAACAGCTTTCGTGCAAATTCATGAAACATTTTCGAGCATGAAACCTTATTGAGATATGTCACTACTCAGTCTTTACTGTACATATAGATCTGCCTACTTCTTTTAGTTTTAGTACGTTAGTAATCATTCTTGCTAGAACTACCTCATGGTCACTGATACCAGTTTCAATGTGAACTGGCCGGCCGGAGTGGCCGAGCGGTTCTAGGCGCTACACTTTGGAACCGCGCGACAGCTACTGTCGCAGGTTCGAATCCTGCCTCCGGCTTGGATGTGTGTGATGTCCTTAGGTTAGTTAGATTTAAGTAGTTTTAAGTTCTAGGGGACTGATGACCAACGAAGTTAAGTCCCGTAATGCTCAGAGCCCTTTTTTCAATGTGAACATCCTCAAAGAGATCAGGTCAGTTTGTTGCAATTTAGTCTTAACATAATTCCATTATGAGTGGGGTTTCAAACCATCTTTTCTAGGTAATTTTTAGAGAAGAGATTTGGTTATGTTTCACACAGTGTGTTATCACGCCCGCCGCTAACCAAACTATAATCACCTCAGTTGATTACTGTATGGTTAAAGTCTCCTGCAGTGTTATGGTGTGATTGGGAACTTATATGCAACTGAACTGAGAGTTTTCTGTAAAGTTTTCGGCTATATCAGGAGGTTTGTCTGGTGGTCAATTGAGGGATCCAGTTAGAGTTTATGCCCGTCTCTGACACTGTGTCTTGCCCATAAAATCTCGCATGTCTCTGTGGATTTGACGTTTTTGGCTAGTGTGAAAGTATACTATTCACATTAGTCTATACCTTCGATATACACTTATGCAGGGTGTTTATAAATGAACGTCGGGGTTTTAACGCTTTATAATATTTATTATATTAAACTTACAGTTATAAATGATATGTCAAATGAAAGAGCAACTTAAACAGTTTTACCAAGAAATGTTCAATGTGAGCACCATTTGTCACAGGACACACATCAATTCTACAGCCGAGGTCTTCCCAAACGTTGATAAGTGTGTCTTCAGTGATTGTAGCAACAGCTGCTTCAGTCTGGTTTCTTAATTCAGGAAGGTCCGCTGGTAGCGGAGGCACGTACACACGATCCTTGATGAAGCCCCAAAGGAAAAAAAATCGCGTGGCGTTAGGTCAGGTGAACGTGGAGGCCATGCAAAGCAAGACCTGTCATTGGGCCCCTTGCGGCCTATCCAGCGCCTGGGTGCAGTGAAGTTCAACCAATAGCGTACTTCACTATGCCAGTGAGGTGGCGCACCATCTTGCTGGGAAATGAATTTCTCTAGCTCATCTTCTTCCAACTGAGGGAAAAGCCATTGCTCTAGTGTATCAAGGTAAGAAGTGCCAGTTACAGTAGGTTCACCAAAAAAGAAAGGCCCATAAACTTTCCGCCGGGATATGGTACAAAAAACAGTCACTTTAGGGGAATCTCGTTGCATTTGTACCACCTCGTGAGGATTTTCTGAGCCCCAGATGCGCACATTGTAAGTGTTAACAAGTCCACTAAGGTGAAAGGTCGATTCATCACTGAAGACAACATGGTCGAGAAAATATTCATCGTCATGAAACAACATTTCGTTTGTGAAGTTGGCACGTAACCCATGGTCTGCCGGCTTTAGAGCCTGTAATAACTGTAAACGGTAAGGACGTAGTTGTACGCGTTTTCTTAAAACTTTCCAAACAGTCGACACGGGAACTTTTAATTCACGACTAGCCTTCCGGACTGATTTCTTTGGGCTACGAGTGAACGAGTCTCTCACTCGCTCAGCAGTCTCTTCACTAACTCTTGGTCGTCCTGTACTCTTCCCTTTACAAAGGCAGCCGGTATCTTCAAATTGATGGTACCATCTACGAATGTTATCACTCGGAGGATCACAACCGAACTTCAGCCGGAACGCGGTTGCTCAGTAACTACAGATTCGGTCTTTGCAAATTGCAAAACACAAAACGCTTTCTGTTCACTAATCGCTTTCTTCGATACTACCACCGGCCGGTGTGACCGAGCGGTTCTAGGCGCTTCCGTCTGGAACCGCGCGATCGCTACGGTCGCAGGTTCGAATCCTGCCTCGGGCATGGATGTGTGTGATTTCCTTAGGTTAATTAGGTTTATATAGTTCTAAGTTCTAGGGGACTGATGACCTCAGATGTTAATTCCCATAGTGCTCAGAGCCATTTGAACCATTTTCGCTACTACCGCTGTCTAGCGGATTGCGGCGGAAACATTGCGCCCTTCGCACAGGCACTGGTGCCAAACAAAACTGTTAGAGTTGCTCTTTCATTTGACATATAACTGTTATTTTAATGTAAGAAATATTATAAAGCGTTAAAAACCTGATATTCATTTATAAACAACCTGTATTTTCCCAAAAAATCACACCACACACACTCAGCTTCCAAAATAGCAGGTTCTGATGCCTAGTTCACACATGACCCATTTAGGGGACCCTGTAGTTCTCACCCCTGTAGTACAAGCCTAGGAAATCACACGCTAGCGTGTCTCAGAACGTTCGCAGCCGCTGGTTCTACCCTTCCTTGACTCAGAATGAAACGGTTAGTATTTGTTCTGGGGACAATGCTGCAGACTGTAGTTTCGCTGAAACTCCATGCACAAAGCTAGTGTTCCCAGAGGACAGGCACTGTTTGCTCCAGTCTTTGTCACCATCTTTAGCTGGTTACACCCCGTTGCTCAGTGGCTGCCAGACTAGTTTCTTTATCATGGTGAATGAGTTGCCCGGGCACAGTCCAACACACTGAGTTCACATGATGTGCATCCCCCTCCCTCACTGCTATTTCCGTAAGGAGTACCATTATTTGCCATAGGTGTGAACTGCTAACGATTAATAGACCCCCATCATTCTGTCTTTGTCTCTCCTTGATACGCAGCACAGCATGTTTCGCAAAAGGTGAAATGAATCTCAGTGCCTCAAGTTTGGTTTCGGTGGAAGACAGAACATCAGACTTGTCGAGTGTGGGGATGAGTTCAACATCTTGAGTTCTCCCTGGTTCCTGTCTCCCTGTACAAGACAACAAAGGCTACTACTGACATGTCACTCACAGTGAAGTGGACTAAAACCGATAGACGCTGTATTTCCTGTAGAAGAGACAGTATCCATTCCTGTCAAAGGAAGAGCCACCTGTGAGACGACACATGACATGTATCAGCTGTTACGTAAACACTTTTTGGCTTTTCACATCGGCATGACTACCACCAAACTATCAGTTAGGATGAATAGCCATAGGCAGAGGGTGTACACCGGCAACACAAAATGTCACCTTGCAGAGCTTGCTTTACAACATCACAGTCGTGACCTCGGTACCTGTTTCAGCACACGCGCCGTCTGGATTCTTCCCCCAGACACGAGTTTCTCAGAACTCCCCAGATAGGAACTAGTACTGCAACTTGTCCTTGGTTCTCGCTACCCACCTGGGCGTAATTTACATTAATTTCTTCTGTCACAGCATTTCTTCACAGTAACTATTCCTCTTTTCACTCCGTTTTAGTTTTCTGCATCTTTCATTTCCCGACTTGTCCATTTTTCACCGCCCCCTCCCACCTCTGTTACGTACAATGCACTTAGATTTTCACTCCTATTAACTCGTGCACGACGTTTTTGCAGTAATCTCTCTTGCATATTACCCTGTCTTTCATCTTTAAGCTCTCAAGTTTTTAATTCTCATACCGTCCGCTAAGTCTCCCCCGACTGTTCTGTGTGACTTTTCCAAAATCTCTTCTTTTCCTAAACCTCTCCAGTCCTTTGCCTTCACCCTCTTCCTTCCTCTTCAACCCTTCTGCCCGAAGAAGGAGCCTCTGGCTCCGAAAGTTTGCGTAAGTATAACTTCCTCTTACATGAGTGCTCTCCCGCCGCCGCTTAGTGAGTAGATTTTTTATCTATCCAATTACATTACGTTTCCGGTGTTTATAATGTCATATCTCCTGAACTGTATGTTATACAGTGGTATAATTTTGCAAGTACTCGTGCATTCAGCGGAATATATGGATACTGCCTTCAATATGTGTTCAAATATATTTGTTAGTAAAGAAGGAATTAATTAAAAAGATGTGCCCGATGTTGAGGTTTTATCGCATGAGTAGCGAAAATGTAGTAGGCGATCAACTTTTGGGTTTCATTATTTTGTGGGAGTGCCAGCTAGATGAAGTTACGAAAAGGTTTTAAGTTACGTGTAAACTTGGTTGGACGTCACTAAGTGCTCTCATTTTCAAATATTTTATGAATATAGTGTGGGTAACTTGCGAGCCATGAGCTGCACTGCCTCAAGATATTAATACTATTTCTAACTTTAGTACTTCACTTCTGTGTTGTACCTTGAACTTTTCCGAAATCTCTTCTTTTCCTAAACCTCTCCAGTCCTTTGCCTTCACCCTCTTCCTTCCTCTTCAACCCTTCTGCCCGAAGAAGGAGCCTCTGGCTCCGAAAGTTTGCGTAAGTATAACTTCCTCTTACATGAGTGCTCTCCCGCCGCCGCTTAGTGAGTATATTTTTTATCTATCCAATTATAGCTCTTAAATGACTAGATTATGTCAAAATTTTAAATTTTTGTTTTCGGTGAATAAAAATGTGAAATTATCTACATCCAAGTTTTTTGCCCCTGGGAGCCGTCATATAGACAACTTGCAATTGTGCCTACGTCCCTAGCACCATTTGAGCCATTTAGGAATGCAGGAATGTAGAAGTATGGTAAGGAACGCACGTCACAAAATCTGTGTAAAGCACCGCCCTCTACACTGAACTGGTGGATGAGACGTTGGTTTTTGGTATGCCTGTACGCCAAGTACCCACCAACCCCTAACAACTCTGCCCGCTGTTCAGTTTACCGATAGACTATACACCGACAGCTACTGATCTTTAATCGATACTCTTGTTATTAACTCCTTTTACTGTCCCATTCATGCAGCAAGGAGCTATAGGGCTTCTTAAATATTCTCTAGGCTCGACAACAGTGTAAGTGGGCTGCTTCTGTGTTGGCAGCGCTGTGTAGCGCTTTGCGTTGGATCTCTGACTGCGATTTCTTTGTAAGAGATTCTGTGGCTGGTTGGACCCATTGTAGGAAGTTAATCGCCAGTAATGTTGGGCAATTGGAAGTTAGTCGCCAGTAGTGATGGAAGTACTTACTATTGGGCAGTTGGAGGCGAACAGCCAGCAGTGATGGATTTCAGATGTGAGAAGTTAGCATTGATGGAGGGTAGAGGTCTGAAGTGTTAGCGTAGGCTAACGATCTGTACATGTTCAACTTGGAGATTGAATATTATTCATGATTATATACCTTTGTAGTACATGTCAATGACGATTTATATTCGTGTTCGTCAATGACGATTTATATTCGTGTTTGTCAATGACGATTTATATTCGTGTCTGAACTGGATGTAACACTATTAAGGTAAAAAAATACATTATTTGGTTTGCAACAATATCTTTCCTTTGCTAACGACATGCCTATTAGTAGTTAGTGGCTTTAGTAGTTAGAATCTTTTATTTAACTCGCAGTATAAACGTTCACTGCATTGCAGGAGTTCGTGTAATGAGGATTTTTGTGAGGTAAGTGCTTAATGGAATGTATAGGTTATTGTTAAGATTTATTTTTAGTCAGGGCCATTCTTTTGAATTAATTATTTGAAGTCAGGTTGCAATATTTTGAGCAGTCAGATTGCGTTGCACTAGAATACTATGGGTCAGTGTTGACATGATAAGAAAAAGTAAAGTGAAAGTAGGCTCAGTACGTTCAGTTTTACTCAGCTGTTTCAGAATCAAATAACGTAGAAGTTTCATCTTCTCGGTCATTCTGCAATTTAAGTACAGACACACTCATTTAAATAAAGAAGTTTCATCAGGCCAATCACGTCGTTCCGGTGACATCAGTTGAGTATGGCTGTGCCTGGAATTTTCTGGAATAACATTGCTTGAGGATTTAGATTGTAAGAATCATTTTTATAGCAGGTATATCGTAAACATTTTCGCCCCTTAGAACGCGACTAGCAGTGCTCGCTATGTCTTCAACAAGGATATATTTTCATACGATTGATATGATGTACCCATTTCCCACGTTCACAGCTAGTCGTCACCATGGATCCGAAGTTATTCAGATATGTAGAATATGTATGACCCATGTCCTGTAAGGTTTTGGACCAGTCCTCCACTTGCCTCAAAATATGCTAGCTCAAGCACATCAACAAGAAACTGACATGTTACCCATCCTCTGTCTGAGCTATTACACCAGTGCTGCCACTCTGTAGATACTAAATCCTTTATTTCTGACGGACTTGTTGCTCAAATCCACAGAGACATGATAGTTAACCAAGAATTTCTAGTATTTCGCTGCAATGTTTCTTTGTTTATAGAATAGCTCGACAGAAATCAAAATACAATTGATTAGTGTCATAGATTTCGTGGATTCTGCGACGCCATACGCCTATGAATCTAGCTATGCCATGTCGATTAAACATCTGGACGTAACATTGAAAAGCGGAGTGAAATCTAATGAGCACATAAATTTGGTTTTAGGGTGGCGAATGGTCGACTTCGTGTAGCTGCAGGAATTATATGAACATGTAGCACATCTATAAAGGAAACTATATACAAAACGCTTGTGCGACCCATTCTTTCCGTAATGCTCGAGTTTCTGGGATCCTCACACAGTGAATGTGGAGGAAGACATCGAAGCAGTTCAGATGCGTGTTGTTAGATTTGTTACCAGTAGGATCGATGATCGACCTAAAGAAAGCGTTCGAAAAGAAAACTGGTTCAATTGATTTTTTAGTATTTTAACAAAATTGCAGTTGTAAGTGCTTGGGAAACTGAAAATATTTAGGAAACGGAAATGTTTAAGATTAACATGGTATAAATTAAAAAAATAGGAAGCTAGGAAAGAGTTTAGAGGTACAGCGTGCCACCACCGATTCTGTCCAGAAATACATTGATCCTCTCGCCGCTGGGCGGCCACTGCACGACTTACTGCTTCTCGCCATCCAAGGCAGAGGACCTCAGCAGTACTTTGAACCTCTCGCCCTGTAATGCCATGATCCTACATCTAAGATAGGTTACTCCCCATTTCTATCTTTCTCTCACTAGCTGATAGTCATGTCTACTGAACACTTGTATTCCTGACACCCCGATGAATATATACGGTAGTGTGCGAAACTTGGGGGTGAAAGTACAGTTCTGGCCATTAAAATTGCTACACCATGAAGATGACGTGCTACAGACGCGAAATTTAACCGACAGGAAGAAGGTGCTGTGATATGCAAAAGATTAGCCTTTCAGAGCATTCACACAAGGTTGGCGCCGGTGGTGACACCTACAACGTGCTGACATGAGGAAAGTTTCCAGCTGATTTCTCATACACAAACAGCAGTTGACCGGCGTTGCCTGGTGAAACATTGTTGTGATGCCTCGTGTAAGGAGGAGAAATGCGTACCATTACGTTTCCGACTTTGATAAAGGTCGGATTGTAGCCCATCGCGATTGCGGTTTATCGTATCGCGACATTGCTGCTCACGTTGGTCGAGATCCAGGAGGCTAATACGGAACGCCGCGCTGGATCCCAACTACCTCGTATCACTAGCAGTCGAGAGGACAGGTATCTTATCCGCATGGCTGTAACGGATCGTGCAGCCACGTCTCGATCCCTGAGTCAACAGATGGGGACGTTTGCAAGACAACAACCATCTGCACGAACAGTTCGACGACGTTTGCAGCAGCATGGACTATCAGCTCGGAGACCATGGCTGCGGTTACCCCTGACGATGCATCACAGACAGGAGCGCCTGCGACTGTGTACTCAACGACGAACCTGGGTGCACGAATGGTAAAACGTCATTTTTTCGGATGTATCCAGGTTATGTTTATAGCATCATGCTGGTCGCATCCGTGTTTGGCGACATCGCGGTGAACGCACATTGGAAGCGTGTATTCGTCATCGTCATACTGGCGTGTCACCCGACGTGATGGTATGGGGTGCCATTAGTTACGCGTCTCGGTCACCTCTTGTTCGCATTGAATGCACTTTGAACAGTGGACGTTACATTTCAGATGTGTTACAACCCGTGGCTCTACCCTTCATTCGATCCCTGCGAAACCCTACATTTCAGCAGGATAACGCACGACAACATGTTGCAGATCCTGTACGGGCCTTTCTGGATACATAAAATGTTCGACTGCTGCCCTGGCTAGCACATTTGCAAGTAGGCTGTTTAGGTTTTTTTATTGGTAACGCCACGTAGCGCTCTGTATGAAAATCACTGACTGTGCTATGTGCAGTCTGAGGCTGCTCGGCATTTTTGCGATAGTCGCTATTGTAGTATTGGGCAGTTGGCTGTTAACAGCGCGTAGCGTTGCGCAGTTGGAGGTGAGCCGTCAGCACTGGTGGATGTGGGGAAATGAGATGGCGGATTTTTGAGAGCGGGTGATCTGGACGTGTGTCCATCAGAAACAGTACATTTGTAAGACTGGATGCCATGAACTGCTATATATATTATGACTTTTGAACACTATTAAGGTAAATACATTGTTTGTTCTCTATCAAAATCTTTCATTTGCTAACTATGTCTATCAATAGTTAGTGCCTTCAGTAGTTTGAATCTTTTATTTAGCTGGCAGTAGTGGCGCTCGCTGTATTGCAGTAGTTCGAGTAACGAAGATCTTTAAGAGGTAAGTGATTTGTGAAAGGTATAGGTTAATGTTAGTCAGGGCCATTCTTTTGTAGGGATTATTGAAAGTCGGATTGCGTTGCGCTAAAAAATATTGTGTCAGTTTAGTGTTGATCAGAACAGGTAAAGAGCGAAATGTCTGAGTACGTTCAGTTCTGCTCAGCTGTTTGAAAATCAAATAACGTAAGCACAGTAATTCAATAATTTTTCTAAGGGGACGTTTCACATTCTCTAGATGTCTCACCAACTGAAAACGTCTGGTCTATGGTGGCCGAGCAACTGGCTCGTCACAATGCGCCAGTCACTACTCTTGATGAACTGCATGGGCAGCTGTACCTGTACACGCCATCCAGGCTCTGTTTGACTCAATGCTCACGCGTATCAAGGCCGTTATTACGTCCAGAGGTGGTTGTTCTGGGTACTGATTTCTCAGGATGTATGCACCCAAATTGCGGAAAATGTAATCACATGTCAGTTCTAGTATAATATATTTGTCCAATGAATACCCGTTTATCATCTGCATTTCTTCTTGGTGTAGCAATTTTAATGGCCAGTAATGTAACTTTCACATGATGTGCCACTACCAGTAACATACCTCGATGAAACTTACACCAGTGGTTGGATTACGTGTCCCTCCTGCCGCCATATATGAAAAGTCCAGCACTGTCGAACATGGTTGTGTGCGTGGTCCAGGTGTAATGGTGTGGGAAGGCATAGCGTTGCATGGGCATACTGACCTCCAAATCTTTGAACACAGTACAATTACCGGTCAGCGTTATTGTGACAATGTGCTCCTTCCCAAGGTTCCTCTTTTCCGTGGTGAATTCGGTCATGCTTGCATTTTTGTGGATGACAATGCGCGACCGCATCGAACAGCGCAAGTGGAGGAACTCTTGCAACGAGAGGATATTCGGCGAATGGGCTGACCTGCCGGTGGGATGCAGTAGGGAGACGTATTGCAGAACGTCCATATGCTCCAACGACTACCCAGCAGCTGTCAGCCACTCTGGTGGAGGAATGGAACGCCCTACCAACAGAACTTCTTATCAACTTGGTGGCCAGTGTAGGAGCCCGCTGCAGAGCATGCACTGCCGTTCGTGGTTGATCACATACCATATTAAGAACCATGTCCCGCCTTTTGTAATGTCCAGTAGACCATCAAAAATCGCTATGACTTCAGTGTAATTATTGTCATTGAATAAAAATGTCATTTCTGTTCGTCTTATTGCGCGTTTTCTTTCAGGTAACTTCTATACTAGACTATACTGTACTATATTATACTACACTTTATTTATTCTCGAGGCAGAAACATACAAATTTACAGTAGCCATAGACATATTGTATTTATATTACATGTGCCCAGTACTTTGCAACCTCCAAGGCGCTTGGAGTGGCTTGCAGGAGATCAATCTTCGTGCAGGATGTAGGGCACAAAAGGCACTGGAGCATGTGGCTTGTGGTTTGTTCTTGTCCGCGATCACAGGACGTATCTTCTGTTATGAAGCCCCATCTCTTCAGGTTGTCTCTGGATCGTCCAACTCCTGATCGTAATCTGTTTAAAGATTTCCACACCAGCCAGCTCTCGTTGTGTCCAGGTGGTAGTTCTTCAGCTTCTGGCGTGTGCAGGTGAGGCGTCGACTTCTTCCACAACTCCAGCCTTGCCTTCTCTGGTGAAATGGTGAGCTTCTCGGATGTTCTCAGGAAGCTCTTTCGCAATCTCAGCCGTTGCTGTGGTAGATTATGTCCGTATAGTGGATGGGCACTGTCCCGTTTCACTTTCAGTCTCTCCTTGTTGGCAGCCACTGTTCTGCGTACCCATGGTGGCGCTATTCCAGCCAGGCAGTAGAGCTTATCAGTTGGGGTAGCTCTTAAGCAACCTGTGATCAACCTGCAGGTTTCGTTGAGAACAATGTCTGCTTGTCTGGCATGAAATGACCTGTACCAGACTGGAGAAGCATATTCAGCAGTAGAAAAGCACAGTGCCAATGCAGAACAGCGAATAGTTTGTGGATGTGATCCCCACTGTGTCCCCGCTAGTTTGCGAATTAGGTTGTTTCGAGTGGAGATTTTCATTTTGGTGTTCTTGCAGTGAGTTTTGAATGTCAGAGTTCTATCGAGAGTGACTCCCAAGTATTTAGGTGCGTGATGATGCTGGAGTTGGATGCCTGACCATGCAATATGTAGCTCACGATTAGCTGCCCTGTTCCTTAAATGAAAGGCACACACTTAGTGTCTTCGAAGGGTTTGCTCTGAGTTGGTTCCGATTGTAGTAGCTTGACAGTGTTCTAAGTGCTGTTGTCAGGTTTCTTTCCACTCTTTCAAAGCATGAGCTCTGCGTAGCAAGGGCTAAGTCATCTGCATATAAGACTCTCCTTGTGCCTGGGGTCAATGGCTGGTCGTTGGTATAAATGTTGAAGAGAAGTGGAGCCAAGACGCTTCCCTGAGGTTGACCATTTTTCTGCGCTCTCCAGCGACTGCGCTGTCCTTGAAATTCAACAAAAAAAACCTGCGGTTTTGGAGGAGGGTGCTGAGTAGTCCAACGACGTGGGCGTTCTTGACCATGTTGCATAATTTTGCATGGAGTAACCGATGATATGAGATCCACCAAGACCACGCCCGTTACTTGACGGGTTTCAAAGCCATCCGCCGGCCGCGGTGGTCTCGCGGTTCTAGGCGCTCAGTCCGGAACCGCGCGACTGCTACGGTCGCAGGTTCGAATCCTGCTTCGGGCACGGGTGTGTGTGATGTCCTTAGTTTAGTTAGGTTTAAGTAGTTCTAAGTTCTAGGGGACTGATGACCACAGCTGTTAAGTCCCATAGTGCTCAGAGCCATTTGAACCATTTGAAAGCCATCCTCTATAAACTGAGTGAGATTCAAAAGTTGCCCCGTGCAGCTTCTGTTTTTCAGCACCACAGTTGACCATCATATCGATGAATACAGAAGGTATACTACACTATCCTGTGAGTTCTTTCTGTCTAGGATCCAACTTTCGTCGAGTTATGCTACTTGGCAGTGACAATTTAGTCCTTAAGCTACGCACATGACTGTATTTAGTCCCTGTTCTACGTCCGTCTTCACCAGTGCAGCTGTCTCGCTGCTACTACTCTCTGTAGAGTCATTCGTCACCTGCGCTCGTTGTCCCTTTACTCACGTCGCCACAAGCACTCTTTGTGCAGCGTTCTAGATACTCATTGAGACCCGTCCATAAAATCTGGTCTCTAAGTGAATGAGTTGCGTTATGGTGTGAGGGCGCTACTTTTCCTTCCTGCTGCGGTCCCTCCCTCTCCACAGGGACAATCAACCTACCTGACCGATGTTTATAGGCAGCGAAGAACGTGGGGTATGGCCCGTCACCGGTTAAGAAATGAACTCTGCTCCGGCTGGTATTGACGTGTATCATCCCTAACCGATCTCTTATGTTGGAGAGGAATGCATGTACCTACAGAACTTTTTACACTTTTCCCACTCCTTTTGACATGAATTCACTCTCCAGGTTTTGAGCTCTAGAAGAGCGTAGCGTTCCAAAAGACTGGAAAAGGGCACAGGTCATTCCCGTTTTCAAGAAGGGACGTCAAACACATGAGCAGAACTATAGACCTATGTCTCTAACGCCGATCAGTTGTAGAATTTTGGAACACGTATTATGTTCGAGTATAATGACTTTTCTGGAGACTAGAAATCTACTCCGTAGGATTCAGCATGGGTTTCGAAAAAGACGATCGTGTGAAACCCAGCTCGCGCTATTCGCCCAGACTCAGAGGGCCATAGACACGGGTTCCCAGGTAGATGCCGTGTTTCTTGACTTCCGCAAGGCGTTTGATACAGTTCCCCACAGTCGTTTAATGAACAAAGTAAGAGCATATGGACTATCAGACCAATTGTGTGATTGGATTGAAGAGTTCCTAGGTAACAGAACGCAGCATGTCATTCTCAATGGAGAGAAGTCTTCCGAAGTAAGAATGATTTCAGATGTGCCGCAGGGGAGTGTCGTAGGACCGTTGCTATTCACAATATATATAAATGACCTTGTGGATAACATCGGAAGTTCACCGAGGCTTTTTGCGGATGATGCTGTAGTATATCGAGAGGTTGTAACGATGGAAAATTGTACTGAAATACAGGAGGATCTGCAACGAATTGACGCATGGTGTAGGGAATGGCAATTGAATCTCAATGTAGACAAGGGTAATGTGCTGCGAATACACAGAAAGAAAGATCCTTTATCATTTAGCTACAATATAGCAGATCAGCAACTGGAAGCAGTTAATTCCATAAACTATCTGGGAGTAGGCATTAGGAGTGATTTAAAATATAAAGACCATATAAAATTAATCGTCGGTAAAGCAGATGCCAGACTGAGATTCATTGGAAGAATCCTAAGGAAATGCAATCCGAAAACAAAGGAAGTAGGTTACAGTACACTTGTTCGCCCACTGCTTGAATACTGCTCGCGGGTGTGGGATCCGTACCAGATAGGGTTGATAGAAGAGATAGAGAACATCCAACGGAGAGCAGCGCGCTTCGTTACAGGATCATTTAGTAATCGCGAAAGCGTTACGGAGGTAATAGATAAACTCCAGTGGAAGACTCTGCAAGAGAGACGCTCAGTAACTCGGTACAGGCTTTTGTCAAGCAGTATATTGCTCCCGCCTACGTATATCTCGCGAAGAGACCATAAGGATAAAATAAGAGAGATTAGAGCCACACAGAGGACAAGATAAAAATTAAGGCAGTCAAAACTACAGCAACAGCTGTCATAGTTGAGACTGCAACACAGGACGACTGTAAAAAACTGCTCGAGTCAGCAAAGAACATTAACACAATCAAGTGCGAGCCACCACGGAAGAGACGACCGCTAGTGATCATACACCACGTGCCAGACACAATCAGCGACAAAGACTTTCTTGGAAGCCTCTATGAACTGAACCTTAGTGAGGAAGTTGAGAAAGAGGCTTTCCTGAAAGAGACAAAAATCAAATTCCGAACAGGACCAAGAGGGCGGGGATACAATCATCAAGTTATTGAAGTCACGCCGAATCTGCACAAAATTTTGACAAAACGGGATAGAGTCTATATAGATTTCCAGTCCCTAACTGTCAAAAATTTCGCCCAAGTCCCCACCTGCTACAAGTGCTGTGATATTGGACACACCACAAAGCAGTGTAAAGACACCGAAACCACGTGCTCCAATTGCAAAGGGAAGGGCCACATAAGAAATCAGTGCAAACTAGCAGAACAAGACATCTGCATCTGTAAGTAGGCTGTTTAGGTTTTTTATTGGTAACGCCACCTCTGTATGAAAATCACTGGCTGTGCTGTGTGCAGTCTGTGGCTGCTTTGCATTGTTGTAATACTCGCCATTGTAGTGTTAGGCAGCTGGCTGTGAACAGCGCATAGCGTTGCGCAGTTGGAGGTGAGCCGCCAGCAGTGGTGGATGTGGGGAGAGAGATGGCGGTGTTCTGAAATTTGTCATGAACTGCTATATTTATATATGATGATATCAAGGTAAATACATTGTTTGTTCTCTATTAATATCTTTCATTTGCTAACTATCCCTATCAGTAGTTAGTGCCTTCCATAGTTTGAATCTTTTATTTAGCTGGCAGTAGTGGCGCTCGCTGTATTGCAGTAGCTTGAGCAGCGAAGATTTTTGTGAGGTAAGTGATTTGTGAAAGGTATAGTTTAATGTTAGTCAGGGCCATTGTTTTGTAGGGAATTTTGAAAGTCAGATTGCGTTGCGCTAACAAAATATTGTGTGTCAGTTTAAGCACAGTCATGTATAATTGTTAAAAAGGGGTCGTTTCATATGTCGACCCTTAGCCGAGGATACCTCACTGGAATCTTCTGATTTTTTCTTGTAGTTTGTGTAATTAGTGTAGATTTTGTTTATTGCTAGCGCGTAATTATAGAGAGAATTTCCTTTGTAGTTGTAGTTTTTCATTGTTGTACAGTAAAACAGTTGTGGCATGCATGTAGATTTGCAGCAAGTTTTTCGCAGCTGCGCTTGCAATTAACTAGATATTATTTTCAGTGCTATGTTAATGTGTTCTCTTATTTTTGCTCTTCAAATTGTGCTTTTCTGTGTTGTCGTGTGAAATATTGTGACAATAATGGCGTGTGGAAAACGTAATACTTGGCTCCAAAGTAAACTGAGAAATGACAGTGAAGACGAAAGCAGTGTGATAGCGCCGCAGAGTAATGAATTAACAGACATTCAAAGTAGTAATTTGGTAACTGTGCATAGGGAAATGGAGCAGGCGGCAAACAATGGCGTGGACAGTGAAACAATTAGTGAAGAGGGACGCATTATCGATCGATCGGTCGGCAACAGCTTGCCTCAGGAATCGGGAATGACAGGACACAATTTTGCAAATACTGTAGACTCAGGTTTTGGGTTCTCACCGTTTTCTCAAATGAGTCAAGACACATTTTCTGCTTGTCAAAATGTGAATGTTGCCGGTGCAACTTCACTGCCGAAAAGCACTGAGGAACATGTTTCAGACACCAGTGCATTGTTATTACAATTAATGCAACAAATGGGACAAAAGCTTGAAAAGTTAGACACATTGGAACAACACCAGAGACAAACACAGCAACAGTTAGACACAGTGGAACAAAATCTCAAAAAGTTAGACACAGTGGAACAAAATCTCAAAACGTTAGACACTCCACTTGAACAAACACGTTAAGATTTAACCACTGAGTTACATAACATCGAATCGAAATGTCAAAAGGTCTGTAATGACGTAAAAACACAAATTTGTGAGCATTTCCAACCTATTTTTTCGCGTCATGAAAATGTATTACAGAATCACGAAGCAGCCATAAAAGAACTGCAAACTATTGTTCATGAAAATCATGAGACCTTGCAAGTTAAAATTGACTCAGTTGCATCTACCGATTCGGTTACGCAACTTGCAAGAACTCAGGAAAACTTAAAGGACACAGTAGATACCCTGAAAATTGGTTCAGAAAGACACATGGAGGAAATAAGTACACTATCGGAGAAAGTAGCCGAACTTTCGGATCAGGTCACTAACTTATCTACAAAGGTAGATGATGATCTGAATGACACAAGACCCGTAGCCTTCACTGACACAGAAGAATATGAACAAATAAGAAAATTCAAACAAAATCAAAATCAAATCAATACACAGTACAAAAGAGAAATCCGGGAAGTACATGATCAGTTGACGCAGGTAATACAAGAATTACGTATTTTAGAGGACACTCGCACTCCAATACGGGAAGAGGGACATAGAAATACGGAACAAACACAAAATAATAACACAGGACACCTCGGAAATTATGAAAGAAATTGGCAAGGCGCATTGGATTTTGAGATGGAACCGCCGAAACGAAGTAACAATAACCGACATGCGACTCGCCGACATGACGATTTTGACTATAAGCTGTTCATTACTACACGTAAATTCAAAACATTTAAGAATTCTGGCAACGACATTCATCCACAAGCATGGCTCCATCAATTCTCTCATTGTTTTCCTCCCAACTGGTCGTTAGAACACAGATTAGAATTTATGTGTGGCTACTTGGAGAATGAACCAGCTGTAGGAATGCGATCGGTAATTCACGATTGCCACAGTGAAGGAGAGTTTTACCATGCCTTCCTCTCAGCATATTGGTCTCAAGCCACACAAGACCGAGTAAAACATAGCATCATAATGATGAAACATTTCGAACAATCTGAATTTTCCAGTCTTATGAAATATTTTGAAGACATGTTGCATAAGAATCAGTATCTTTCAAACCCATACAGCCCCTCAGAACTCATCCGCATTTGCTTAATCAAACTGCCTGAACATTTACGACATATTATTTTAGCAGGACGTTGCAAAGAAGACATTGAGGCTTTTCAGGGACTGTTACAAGAACTGGAAATTGACACTGACAATCGGGGAACGCGGGAACAGGAGCACAACAATTACAGGTCACATCCGTCGCAATTCCGCGCTGAAAGAAGTAATAACTTGACACGACAAGGCTATTCTCACAACACAAATCGTGACCAAAACAGACACCACCCGTATGACAACCGTTGGCAGAGTAGTAATAATTACAGGGAAAGATCACCTCTCCGCGGTAATGACTATTACAGAGACAATCAGAGAAACAGACAATATGGGAACCAAAACAATTATTACCAGGGGAGACAGAATAACTTCAGACGCAACAGTTCAGCGCGGAGTTACGATTCAGGGAGAAATTCTCCACCACGTGACTGACAAGGAAGAAACTACGGAATCTACCGACATGACGACAGACGATATAATCATAACGACAGACGTCAATTTCATCAGAACTGGCGGGATTCTAACAGAGCTGGGCCCTCTCGGCAAGGCGAATTTGTAGAAGTTAGGTCTCCTAATCCCAATAACAACGCGCGCCAACAAAGAGACAGACAATGACTCGCGCCGCAGGCACCCACGTGCGCCGGCTGGCTCAGAGAAAAATAACATTGACGCTAACCTTGTGAAAAATTTCAGTATTCTTTACCGACGTATACTGCATGATAATTGCGTTCAAGCTGAAATTCTGAGTACTAGGAAGAGTAAAGGTTCACACCACATTTCACATGTAAAACCGTTTACTGAAAGATAATCTGCTTTCTAACTTTGTCTTTGCCATAAAACGTTTCACTTCACATTTCTGGTATGCTTTGCCAGACTTAGAATCTGTTAACATGCAACAATGTTTGAAGTTAAATATCCAGTCAAGAACCAAGAGAACTTATTTAAACAGAAATTACGAATGCATTGTTATAGTGAACAGACTACACAGTGTTGCATTTGTACATTCTTGCTTGTTAGTTGCACGATTATGTAACGACTATAAGGCTTACATACTTAGAACACATACTGGTACTGCTAATAAGATTTTAATGCAACTTTTGGTTTACTTGAAAATACATTACGGATTTAAAGTACTTTCTGAGAGATACCAGATGACACAGTGGTTAGTTTACTTGACAGCTACACGATTATATCACGACGTTACTAATGTGTGATACAATTTACAATGTTGCTTTTGTAGTGTTTCTGTTTTATTTCTGCACAGTTTTTCTGTATTATTCTGGAAAGTAAAACATGTTTTAATAGTAACTTTTGTGGTATAGCTACAATTAGACAGCCTTTTCCGTAGCACAACAATACGTTACAGCACAGTAATTTCTTCATCACAACAATAAGCGTAATAACTAAGATATCTATACGCAAAGTATTTCACTTTTGTTTATCATGAGGTAAGTACATTGGCTTCTGCAGAACTTAGCTTTTGGAGGACGATAACTACGACACTTCCACAGAGATTATCTTACAACAAGATGCACATTTAGCGCTACAGGACACGCATTCCAGTGATTAATGTTGTACTTAAAACATTTATTTTTAAAGATTTTTGAATTACAAAGAAAGTTTTCCGTGATACATTTCATTCCATTGCTGTAATCTGTAACACCTGAGGGTATAATTACATTAATCCTCAGGGGGGTATACGCCTACTTTGTGTACCATATGTGTGGCAACCACAAGGAACCCTAGCTAATATGGTATTTGCTTATACAACTTTACACATCGGTACCATATTTCTCTAACACAGAATTACACAGCTATCTGATCATTTAACTGAGAGATAAACATTTTTTTATTACATCAGTGACAGATGTTTACGCAATTACACAGTTGGATAACTTCACACTTATGAAATTGTATTTTGTCTGTACTGTGTGAACTGTTCATATTTTTTCGGACCCATTGTGATACTATGAGAGCTTTGAATGATGTATTTGGTATGGAATCATGATTTTTAAAGTACGTTTGAGGCAGATGACACTTTTGACATGAGCAGAGAATTTTTTTAGGGTTTGAAATTATTGCAGAAAGGTATGACGTTTTTGAGATTTGACTGAGGTGTTATGATGTTATTATTACGACGACGATGTGTACTATGCTGTTGAGATATGTTTATGATCAATAAGATGATGCTACCGTATATGAGGAATAAGAAGTATGTTGGAAACCAAGAATCGTGCTTTAAGAGTTATGAAATGTGCGTAAATGCGTGACTGTATCACAATGCTGACGAATATTTTATTTGGACACTTATATTTATAGGATTTTCTTTCTACAGATTTGTAACGCTAATTCTTGACCTGTGAAATATTTTTATGTGAGACTGTCACTGTAGCGGAAACTGGTGTCGTAAATATTTCCGTAAGAAAGTTAAGTGACCACCTGCATGTAATGCGTTGTGGGCATGCAGCTGTGTCAAACACCTGGAGAACAAGCCATTAGGGTGTGCCTTTCCAGAAGCACAGGTAGAAAAAAAAAAAAAAAGAAAAAAGGCAGGCCTTTATCGTCGCCATTGACATTCCTTTAGAGAAAATATTGCAAATGTGACACCCTCATTACTTCCATTAACCTTGCTATTGACATTCCTTTGTAGAAAGCATCGCAAATATTACACGCTCATTACCTGAAAACATATGATTACTCGTACTTTGTGCTAATTACGGCAATGCTTATGAATTGATGGGAAATATTCGTACATCTGCACACCTGATTATGACAAGTGTCTTTCTATGAGAGTTGAGAGCTACTGACTTACGAAATGCCACATGACTATTGAATGATGTTTTTATGTTTTGGTTTGCGTAATTGCTTATTTCATTTGACATCTGTTTTTCAGCTGTGTTGCAGCATTGGTTTCATAAAATAAAATTAAATGCATTTGCTAATGTGAACACTTTCTGTCAACAGATCTATTAAATAATAATTTTGTGATCCACATTCTTCAAAAAAGGTGCACTTGGAAAGGAAAGAACAATAAGAAGGGACTAGTAACAGTAACTGCATACATAATATTCTTTTCAAGTACATGGTAATATTTCTTTTACAATAAGTTGTTGTGGTGCACCACTTTAATTACTTAGACATTAAGATGTGATTATACATTTCCCTTATCTGCATTGTTACCTTTAGTGTACTATTTTTTTTGCTTGAGCTATGTCATGTTTAGATATAAGCTGCTGTTTGCCAGGCATAGTGCTACTGAACTTTAATTTGTGTTACTCTGCTAAGCCAGATTTATTTTTTTGTTTGCTGCGCATTGCCTCATATTAGTTGTAATGTAGATTTGCTTGGTAATTTAGATTTACTGTAGCTTGCTTTGCGATTTTCCATTTTTTTTCATTGCTGTTTATATTAATTGTTTTATGTGCTGCTGCATTGCCTCGTCCCTTAGTTTAGCATCTGAGCTCAGTAGATTTAAGTTAGCTTAAGAGGGGTAGACTATATAAGAAACTGACTATGGAGAGTAGGTAAAGAATGCGTTGCAAAGTTATATGAAACAGACTTGGGCCAAAATGAGTATTGTGCACTGAGAAATAATTATATTAAAAAAAAATATGAATAGAATACAGAAAGCAGGTATAGATAGGACTTTTTGGGAATAATGTTGAATGAAGGGAGATCTCCAAGAAGAAAGTTTTGTTTGCAAAATACTGCAGTACAACAAACCCTGTCCTTTCCTTTTGTATTATCCCACTATATGTTTGTGTACCCTTGTGTATTTGTTTTCTTCCTGTCTCTGTGTAGTTTCATAGAATTTTTTCCTCTTTTAATATTAAGCTACATTCACTATGATGAGGAATACTGTTATCCTCAAATATAATTGGCATTAATAATATGTTATTTACTTTGTAAAGATGTTAGACATTATTCATTCTGTTTAAATGCTCATGTGTGAAGTTGATGTTTCGCAAGTTATTCTGATCTTTTATGTATTTACTTATGTCATAATTCCTGTAACACTGATGTATATGTTTATTTCTATTCTTTTGTAAAGCCCCTATTACTACAAATGTTATCTGTATTATTATGTTTTTAATTATGTATTTTGTACCTTTGTAATTGTATTCTTATGTTATAAAATTGTAATTGTCACCAGTTCATCATATTATTAACTTGTAAGTTACATTTCACTGCACACATTTCTGTTGGTCATAGTATATGGACAATATGTGAGAAGTAGGGACTGTTAGTGTTTGCACGTGTGTTAATAATTCAGCAAGGGACTGGATAACAGCATTGCTGGTTCTAAGGACAATTCCAAAAACTTTGTGAGTGCACAAGTGGTGGTTATGGACTTGCTATATTATCCGCAAGACTCTTCAATGGTGATTGTGCACCTGCACAGTCACAACAGATGGCTGCTGGCCATCTCTACAAGGACTACAGTGGGTCTGCATCTTTGATGACCCACCAATACCATTATCTCTACAAGGACTACAGTGGGTCTACACCTTTGCTGACTCACCAATACCATTATTTCTACAAGGACTGCAGTGGGTCTGCACCTCTGGTGGCCCACCAATACCATACTCTCTACCAGGACTACAGTGGGTCTACTCTGTGTTGACCTACCTACCAATATTCTTCAAAACGTCGAATGACTCTGCTGTGGGTTTGCTCTGTTGTGGCCCATTATCTGTCAGCATGTCAAGCGTCAGCACTGTCTTTCCGTTGGAAGGACAACGCTACTTCTTCAAGACTGCATGGAAATCCACTACTTCTGTGTGCAATTTCTTTTACTAATGAGACTTTGTGAAAAAAAACTGTAATTACTATTATGATGAATGATTAGGACTATCTTTATGGTCTGTGAGAAAATTTGAGCTTTTGACCAACATTGTATCAATAAGTCTTTGTTATTGTAATTATGAAAAATTTTTTCAAATCTGTATTGGCCACTGCCCAAGCCAATTTGTAAAATTTTTTTGTGGGGAGCATGGGGGCTATGTAAGTAGGCTGTTTAGGTTTTTTATTGGTAACGCCACCTCTGTATGAAAATCACTGGCTGCGCTGTGTGCAGTCTGTGGCTGCTTTGCATTGTTGTAATACTCGCCATTGTAGTGTTAGGCAGCTGGCTGTGAACAGCGCGTAGCGTTGCGCAGTTGGAGGTGAGCCGCCAGCAGTGGTGGATGTGGGGAGAGAGATGGCGGTGTTTTGAAATTTGTCATGAACTGCTATATTTATATATGATGATATCAAGGTAAATACATTGTTTGTTCTCTATTAATATCTTTCATTTGCTAACTATCCCTATCAGTAGTTAGTGCCTTCCATAGTTTGAATCTTTTATTTAGCTGGCAGTAGTGGCGCTCGCTGTATTGCAGTAGCTTGAGCAGCGAAGATTTTTGTGAGGTAAGTGATTTGTGAAAGGTATAGTTTAATGTTAGTCAGGGCCATTCTTTTGTAGGGAATTTTGAAAGTCAGATTGCGTTGCGCTAACAAAATATTGTGTGTCAGTTTAAGCACAGTCATGTATAATTGTTAAAAAGGGGTCGTTTCACATCCCCTGCAGAATCCGAGGCAAATTGTGTGCCAGACGAAGAGGTCTTGATTGTCAAACACATAAATTCCTCCAAGATCGACTGCTACAGAGCTTCGATTATGGAGAATGAAAGCAGCCCAACACTGCCTCAATCAAGAATGCAAAAAACGAACTATAAATCACCAAGAGCTATAAGCTGGCGCAGGCAGATGGGACTGCTTCCCACTCACCCCACACACACAGACGATATCCCATCTCTTCAAGGCATGCACGCATTACATGACAGTTATATAAATACCATGGACTTCATCGACGACATGGTACTTAATGGAGCTATACATTATAACATAGCCAAACAACTTAAAAAACAGATGCAATACTGGGTCAGCTACCAGCAATCACTGCAGGCGAGAATTGACGAGCTGGAATTTGAAGTGCTATACAATGCACACAGCAACACCGATCAAATACAAAACAATAGCACACAAACAAACACGAACACAGACAAGTCTGTAAACCTAAACAAACACACGGAAAACGAACAAATGGACAATACACAGAAATCTCACGCAACACCTGACTATGCCAAAGCTAGCAGCGAAGAAAGAATAAACGACAACACACCAAAAAGGTATAATACAAAAAGATGTATAGGACATATAAAACCAGTGAATTTTGTATCTGGAGGGATAATTAACCCTGCAGATCATACACAACAACGCATAACACCTCAACAACATAATGAAACACAACAGATGACCGGATGCAACGAGACATATAAGAAAAAGGTAGTAGTCCTTGACACAAACCTACTTACGGGTGATCACGATTGTGACGATGAGTGTACAGATAGTGATAGCAAAAAGAAAGGTGACGACAGTGCAATAGGTAGTGTAAACATAAGAAAAAGTAAAGGTGAAAGAAGAAGAGCCGCTGGTAGCAGCTCATCAGCCTCACCACCATTGAAGACGGAACAAGACACCACACCGGTGACATCTGCACTTCGAGATAAATATAGCGGAATCATCCCATATGTAGAAAAAGAGCAGAAGGGAAAAGTCGGCCAAACACCATGGCATGCTGACTACAACAATGTAGAACTAAACTTAAGACTAAGTAGGCTAGAATATAAGGATACTTTCATCACAGCACAAAGACTGCTAACCAGACTACTTCACCCACTAGGCAGCTATGTATGCTCCCCGACCACTGAACAATCTGACAGAATGACTTTAAAGACCGCAAACATACCTACAGACCCAGCAGAGCTAGAAAAATTAGTCATACTAGCGTGTAGTCGGAGGGGGGAAACATATAACCCACACCAAGTGTACAAGGACCAAGTGAGGGCACATGGCAGAACTGACTTTGACTACTCGCAAACAGGACACAAATTCTACCTTCATGTGAAACACCCATGAAAATAATACAACTTAATGCTAATAGAAGCACACTCGTTAGTGCAGAACTTCCGCGAGTAGCTCTGGACTTGCAGGCGGATATTCTCTGCCTGCAAGAACCTTATGTGACAACCCAGGGAAACTTAACTAACCTACCCTGGGACGCTGTCACAATCTCAGACAGACGAAACTACAAGGCTGCCATAGTTGTCCTCAACAAAACTTTAAATATCACTAAGATTACGCAGCTATGCAACAGCCATCTGCCCACGGCAGACATAACCAAGGGTCGAGACACGTGGGTGGTCTCATCATTATACGCACAGTACAGTGACAACGTTGAGCCATACCTACATATTATACAAGACATTGCTGAGTATTCTAGAAATAAGAATCTAATTATATCTGTAGATATTAACGCCAGATCCACACTACGGCACTCGGACAGAAAGGACGACAGAGGACGGAAAGTCAATGACGTCGTACAGGAGACGCAACTACACATTATAAACAAAGACGGACCTACACCTACATACAGAGGTGCAGACGGTTCTGCCAGTAAAATTGATATTACTCTGGTGAATGACAGAACATTACGACGACTGCAAAGGTGGACCATACACGACTCTCTGACCACAAGTGATCACAACATAATCGAAATAAGACTCACAACAAACAATAACCGCACCACACACAACACAACACACTTCAACTTCAAAAGAGCAAACTGGGACAGACTACAACAAATTGTTGAAAACGAAAATATATACAACATACAGGGAATCGTGGACTACAGAGCACACAAACTGACACAAATCATCCAAAAATCACAAGAAACAGCAATACCTAAGCGCACACACAGCAAACAACGGGAAACACCATGCTCAGACGAATTAACCAGACTCAAACGTGACATAGCAAGGAAACGTAAACTATACCAGAGCACATGGATACAAAGAGACAAACTACTAAGACTAGCTGCATATAGGGAAGCCAAAGAACTCTTCAAAAAGACATTATTTCAGACCAGGAAACAACATTGGGAGAGCTACTTGACCACACACACACAACAGAATATCTGGGGGGAACAATACAAGATCCTGACAGAAAAAATAAAGACCCCATTGGCATTAAGCACGCTACGGCAGGATGACGGCACAATGACAGTGGGATGGAGAAACACAGCACAATATCTGCTGAACAAACTCCTCCCGGAAGATGCCACAGACTCAGACACACAGGAACAGATCACACTCAGACAAGAACTACATGAACAGTATAACACCGACGCCGTCACCTGTCCCTTTGCGCACGAGGAAGTTGCGGTAGCGATAAGAGAGCTAAAGAATAAAAAAGCACCTGGACCCGACAGGATCCATGCAGAAGTGCTTAAGAGGCTAGCACCACAGATCACCCCATACTTAACAGAACTACTAAACGACGCCTTAAGGCTAGGCCGTGTACCGACAGTCTGGAAAACCTCAAATGCAGTCATCATACGAAAATCATCAGACAGAGACCAATCAGATCCGAAATCCTACAGACCAATATGCCTCATAAACACCATGGCAAAAATCCAAGAGAGGCTACTGTGTGACCGCTTGCAGGCTCACAGAATCCTACTTGGAATGAATCCTCACCAGTTTGGATTTAGGAAAGGGAAAAGCATCGATGATGCAATAAACAGAGCTTTAGAAATTACACAAAACAGAGATAAAACATACTCTTTGGCAATCATGATAGACATCGCAGGAGCATTTGACAACCTGTGGTGGCCAGCACTGTTTCTGAGGTTACGCCAGATGGAAGTACCCGCAGCCCTATACAACAGTCTTTTAGACTACTGCAGAGACAGAATAGTGGAATGGCGCGTGGGCAAACGGAAGGTAATAAGGAAAATTACCAAGGGATGTCCGCAGGGATCGATCTGTGGACCCATCTTCTGGGACATAATTTTTGAACCTCTCCTGCAACTGCTGGAGGAGGATATGAGGACAGACGGTGCTGTCGCCTATGCAGATGACCTATTGGTGGTTATCTCAGCAAATACAAGAGCCCAGCTAGAGGAGAAGGCAAGTGGCACACTGCAAACAATAACACAATGGTGCAACACAAACAAGCTCAAGATAGCGGGCAACAAAACAACATACACACTGCTCAAAGGGCAACTCAGACGCAATCCATCTATTAAAATACAGAACAACAACATAAAGAGAATGACGGTAACCCGCTACTTGGGCGTATACATAGATGAGAAGCTGAACTTCCATGAACATATCAGAATAACAACAAACAAGGCAGAAAAATTACTACATAAACTGGCAAGGATTAATTCAGGACAATACAGACTTCCTCTGTCAGTCACACGAACTTACCACTGCGCACTCTTCGAATCAGTGCTAAGCTTTGCGGCCAGTACATGGGCGCACAGACTCAACCTCGCCACATACAGAACAGCGGTTAGGCGAGGGCAGAGAAGCGTCCTTCTGCGACTATCGGGAGCCTTCGGCACTACATCAGTCGAAGCACTGTGTGTCGTGCTAGGAATCTTCCCGATAGATATCACAATCAAATATCGGGCCGCTCTGTACTGGTTAAAGATGGGTAGACTAGACCAGGTCAACATATTGACTGGTTCCCCGCTGAACAATAAGCGGGACCTCAAAAAATGGAAAATCGACACATGGCAACAGGAATGGGGCACAAGTGATAAGGGACGGAGAGTCTATACATTTTTTTTCCGAACATAACGGAAAGATTAAGAATGAAACATGCCGATCCTAGCCGCGGCATGGTGCATTTCTTGACTGGCCACGGACCTTATCCCACGCACTTAAATCGCGTGAGTCTTAGAGACACATCAACGTGTACATATGGAGGTATGGGAACCCCCGAACACACAATCCTATTCTGCGGGAAATACAGACAGCACAGGAACACACCTGGGATACAACACCTACAGACAGAGGAACACATATACGATGCGATCAGAACACCTGAACTTTGGGACATACTGAACGCACTAACAGACAAAATTTCTGACGAATGCCACAAAGAGTACAGGAACAGAAGACCACACAGACAATAAACCTATATGCAGCACCCAGACAGACACCATAGTGTGGAAGAACTAAACTAAGTCTCAATATAAAACAACTGACATGCAATAGACTTACATAAGTAGACCTAAAACTGACAATAGATTAATGTATAAAATTAGACATAAACAGTGTCGGCGCACCGTCGCAATTGCCATCAGCTACCACGGCACTCTAAACCTGTATACAAGTATCCAGATAGAACATAAATAGAGATATCAAACGCCATAAATAGAATAGAATAGAACTTCCTAGGCTAAGGTTAGGGGACTGAGGATCAGAGGCTTGAAGATAAATCCCAAGGCGCTCATCCTCAGTCCCCTACGGTGGTGGGACTATCATCTCTTCCTTTCCTATCGTCTTTTCTCCTCTTCAGACTAAACTATTCCTTGTATTTCCTTCTTCCAATTCAAAATTAATTTTTGTAAAAATTTTGTTAAATCGGTTTTGGGAAAGCTGCCAAAGTAAAGAAAAAAAAAAAAAAAAAAAAAGCACAGACCCGCCTCCACGTGGCGGGACACGGGCAACGGTGCGACCGGATGCGGGAACTGGTGTGAGTTTCATCAACTACATCAGTGTCCGCACACCGGTCGTAGCGGCCAAGTGGTCAAAATAGACCCACCTTAAGCACTTAGGTGGTGGGTCGTAAAATCAGGGCGGCAAGTGGAAAAAAAAAGTGTCGGCGGATAAATACGATATTACACTGCTTGTGCTTCAATACCGTATTTCTTTTTCTGCACTGAATTTTAGTGATTCCATCTTTTGGCCAAAATTCCACAAAACAGAGCATGATTTGTGACTTAATCTGATACACGATTTCCTCAGTCGGGACAGTACTGTTCATATCCGAAAACTCTACCTTGCCTTTAACTTGTTCCTCTCGCAACGTATTTAAATTATCCTGCAACGATGTTTTTCTACAGAGTCCTTTAATTCAAACGTACTTCCATAAATTGTACTCATCTCATTTTCAACCGTAGTAATTCTTCCACCATATCCTGATCATATCTCTCCTGTCATCTGATTAGTGAGTGGCTGAAACTACTTAAGCTGTCGTCCCCAATAGAAGCAAACTTGCTTTAGAAATGTTGTGTTCGTTCCTTCAGTACCGTTGTAGTAGTAGTAGTAGCTTTATTCATCCGTAGATCTCTTTTTACAAGGATAAAGGACAGTTCAAAGTATTTACAAGTTTAAATCAATTTAAAGTAAGCTAATTCGTATACATATATATTTACAGACTTCTAGTTAGATGTAATCATTAGATTTACTCCTGGTATACAGTACTTTTTTTTACAATGCCACACAGTTCACTCATATCTCATTATCAGTCACTGCACACACTACACACACATTGGTTCATAACACTTCACTCAGCACACACACACACACGTACACACACTGGTGATCTCTGGGCCATTTTTTGTACCGCAACTTCTCATTTGCTATCCTGAAAAACTGAGTCAGCATCCCTCCATAATCACTGAGATGTTGAGCTCAGAAAGTGGAAGAGGTGTAAGTATTGTGCTATGCATAGCATGGGGTAAGTATTTCTAGAAGAAAAAAAGAAGGAAAAAAACATAAAGCGAAGGTGTTTTGTGGAATTTTGGATGTTTTATAATCATTATTATTATTATTTTATTTGTACAACATTTTTCTATCAAACCCCTTCTCTGTTTTATCTAAGTAACCGTTCAATGTATAAAATGTATTGAATAACAGGTACTTTTTAGCTGCCTTTTTAAATAAGTGTATTTTTGCAATTTCTTTAATCTCTCTTGGTAATTTATTGTACAGTTTTATTCCTTGGTAGAAAATGCTGTTTGAGTTTTATGTTTATTTTTTCTTGGTAAATATAAGTTGAGTCTATCTCTTGTTGCATGGTCATGGACAGAGCTATTTGTGCAGTAATTACCAATGTTATTATTGATGTGTATAACTGACTGGTAAATGTACTCACATGGAGCAGTTAAAATCCCCAGTGTTTTGAACAGATCTTTACAATGAGCTAGACAAGCATTTTTGGTTATTATTCTTATGGCTCTTTTCTGGAGTTTGAAAATTGTGTTAGTGTTTTGTCCGTTTGTTCCCCAAAAACGCATTCCATAGCTAAGAATTGAGTGAACATATGAATAAAGAGTAACTAAAGGACACTGCATGTTACACACTGATGATAGTATTCTAAGGGCAAAGTCCCGTACTCCTCTCGTGCTTTACTACACTTATTTTCTACAATTACTAGGCCTAATAGTTCTAATTCTTCAGTGATCGTCGTTTTTGTCCTTTTCATTCTTTTGTATTAACCTTAAACTGTTGTTTGAAATTAGCCTTCTGTTCTTTTCAGTTAGCCTGTAATTTCTGCTCTATTTCAATAATATAACACGTAAATTCTGACCGTTGTTGCTTGGATAAATTTGAACCCTGTTTTGCTGTCCAGCTTGCAACATGACTGCTAGTGGGAAGTACATAATTTTCAGAAAGGACAGTACAGCTGCCAATGGTTTCGGTTGGAGCTGCCTTCACTAACATCAACACAACTAGTCTCCTGAAGTACAAAAATATCATTGCTGACACTAACATTCTTTATATGACTACACCGTAATAAAATCGTATCACACCTTCTGAACACTAGATGCGCTTCTCGCAATATCAATTCTTTTCTGTTTTCGAAAAAAGAAAAATCTTACCCAAAGGAGTTGGGCGGCTGTTGTAAAATCTCTTCTCATCCCCAGCGATATGGAATGGGTCAAAGGAGATCGCAATTGGGGACCTAGAAACATATAATGATGCGATTATTACTGCCAGCAGTTTGCGTACAAATATACGCTTTGTCGAAGCCGAAAAATTGGAAGTATTGTTACTTTCTGGGACAATATATCCCACATAAAAATGTAGAGGCCTCGGTGATCAAATGTTGGTGGCATAAAATGCATCATCTGGGAGAAAACGAAACTGTAGATTTCGGCTTCATTTACCTTTTTCCCGCCTTCTGTTTCAGAACCACAATTATAAACCACCAGCTGGATGGCGGATTTAGAGTCTCTGGGAAATTTTTTATGGGCTCAGAATATTGTAAGATTTTTGCAAAACTCTTTTTCTAACGTCTGTATTTGAGATTCACGTAGGTTTCACTCATATGTCTTTTATATCCACGTGCTGCTGTTAACTATTTACTCCCTGTTTCCTCTCATTTTCTTTGAACCGAGGGCGCGAAAATCTTTCTCTTACAGTTTCCGAACACTTTTTTTCCGGGACTGCTTGAAGCGTATGTTACGAGGCAGTTTTTGCAAACATAAGCAGTGTTTATTGCGTTCCACTTGCGCTAGCGATAGAAAAAAGCTCGAATCGTAAGGGCGCAACATGTATGGTATACACACCACAAGTGGGTGCGACATTTTTATACATGTACCGCTTCACTTTTCTTCAGTTCATTGTATACAAGTTCTTCTTAAGAGAAGGATTACACGTCCCTGACATTTTAATTTCCTTGAATTTACATCAGGTCAATGATGTTACAGATGTTCGAACCACGGTGGTTGACAGAAAAAAAGTGGATGGATGTCTTGTACATTTCAGTACGTAAATTGTATGAAAATATTGTGACAGGAACCGGTTGCAGCGCTCTTTTACATAATTACCTCAGGACAGCGACGAGACTTTACCCCGTTTTTTGCCTGTGTGAACTGAAGGTTTGTCAGTTTCCACTAGTTACTTGCTGCTGTTTCTGTCGCTAGCATTTTCACTTTTAGTTACTAATCCTTACGTGAAATCTTCACGTGTTTTTCTCTCACTGGCTTCGAGCCAAAAAAACTTTATTGACAAACCAAGTCGGATGGATGTGTTTCTGGACATGTACTAATCATTTTATTGTAGTTGTATGTTCTCATGTTGTTTTTATTCATATTTGTACTCTGAATCAGGCTTCGAAATGCACTACATGTTTCTTTGACTCAGTTAATCTCTTTTATAAAAGTTGAGAAATGCACGGCCATCAGCCGCTAATGATAAGTTTATTGCGGATCCACGTGTCAACTACAGTGTGGATATCGTCCGTGCTAAAAATATGTAAGAGAAATTTACCGTACTTATAAAATTTATAAGTTTTTAGCACTGCACACAGTGTTTGAAGTCTAGATCTGCAATGAACGGGTTATTAGCAACTGATTGCTGTACATTTCTCAATTCTAAATAACAACAGTCGCTGAGCACACCGGTTCTATAAGGAACCGAAAGTAATAAAATTTCTTTTATTCTTATATTAGGCCAAATATTCAGTCAATGTTACATTATCATAGTAAATTTCACAAGCTAACAAATTATTCCGGAGAAAAGCTTCATTCGAAGAGCGTCGGCTGGCCAACATTAGTAAAGAGACTCAGACAGCTGATTTCCGCTGCGTGAGAAGCAATCCCATAATAACTTGCAGCGAAGTCATGCTGTAGTATTCACTCTTAATCCGAACAGTTTCTGCGCAATTGTGGCTCAGAGTTTAAAATATCTCCGGAACCGCTTGACTGCTAAGGTCGCAGGTTCGAATCCTGCCTTGGGCATGGGTGTGTGTGATGTCCTTAGGTTAGTTAGGTTTAAGTAGTTCTAAGTTCTAGGGGACTTATGACCTAAGATGTTGAGTCCCATAGTGCTCAGAGCCATTTTTTTTAAATATCTCGTAAGAAATGTAAAAAATAAATTTCACGCTACAACGTAAGAGTGTATCACAGGATGCCTGACGAGATGATGGTGAACGTCTTAAGGCTTTTTAAAAAAAGAGAATAAAAAGCAAAGGACCGTAACTGATACAAAACGTCATAGCCATTTGTCATTCGTGGAAGACGTAGTCACTACAATTCTCAGTTTTGGTCTCCGCGGTGTGTTACATGCGTTCAGTATATCAGTCTCAGACGCTCGCTGCTTGTGAAACCATCTAGCGATATTCAGATGTGCAGTTATTTCTTTATTTTCAGTCTATAATCAATAAAAATAGTACATAATCTATAGATTTCTGTTGGTAATTGCCAGCTTCGGATGTGTGTACAAATACACGAAGTAAATATTAAATAAAGTCTAGAATTGCGGCAAAGTGGTATCGACACAAAGAATATGTAAGGCTCAATTCCGGATTTTATGTGTAAGTTATTCTGCCCGTCTTTATTCAAGTATGAGGATGTGCATTATTGACTGATATCCACTTTACGCTGATAGTATTTCTCCTCACAGATTGGAAATCAAGAAATAAATTGCTGTATCCTCTGGATCTCTGTGTGTATAAATGTTGTGCATTGCAGCTTGTAAATTAAGATTATATTTTGCTTTTTATTTTTTAAAGTTTCACATTTCATTACGTTTTCATGGAAATAGATATAAACGTTCACTTTTTACCGGTGAAATCAAGTACTAAAAACGTTTCTTTTTGAGACAGTGGTGCCAAAACTGAGCTGCTAAGTTATGGAGCATGTGGCCTCTTGAAGACCACATGTTCGCAAACTTTTTGAACTTTAATCAAGATATAAGAAACGATTACGAAACGAGATAGATCTTAATAAGGTCTCATCCCAACACCAGCACCGCAATGGTTATCAAAAATGTAAAATCGTTCGTTTTTGAAAACGGAAAATAGTGGTAAAGTCTGGTTAAAATAATAAATAATCGTACAAATACAGGAGAGTATTAGCATGTAGGGAACTGAAAAATGACGATCGTACAGGTTCCCTCTCAGGTGAAACGAATGGCAGGCTCTCAGCTCTGCAGTTCATCTACGAAAGATATTGTTAGGTTGAAGATGAACATAAGATAATGACACTATATTGGAAGTAAGGCCTACTCTTGGATGCCATGATGAAAAAATAAAAGAGAGAAATGAAAGAGAGAGTGAAATGGAACCTACTTGAGTATAAACTTATCAGGCTGTTTTGTTCGAATCGCTTTGCACACTGAAATACTGTTTACTGCGAACTTTCCATTATTTCATACACAGCCACATTCTATGACAGAATCAGCACCGATTAATTGGTCTACATTGGCCATCTTCAAATGCCATTGGTCATGGATGGAATGCGGTGAACAAAACGTTCATAACAGGCGCTGTTTGGTTTGACGATACTTCAATCACTGATCTCCTTCGACAGAATGTCGTTACTTTCATTTTTTTTTTTTTTTTTTTGTTGGGCATGCACGGAAGGAATTTCGTAAAGCCTACCTTATACATACCTCCACTTCTTTTGTCGTTCAATTTTCTACAGTAAAACAGTGAACAAGTGATAATTGTATGACCCCTGCGATCTAGTGGGAAGGCAATATAGAAAATTTATAGAACCGGTTTTATGGGAATATCTTGCATCTCGCATAGCATGAATACGAGAATCGATTAACAGGTCCTACATGAAAAATGTAAATCATCATCCTCAAGCGTCCGAAGGTGAGGGGATACGTTTACATACGGCGCAAAAGCAGTACATTCTTCTACCCTGGAGCAGTTTCCCCAGTAAGCGTGTAGACGAAGACGTAAATGTAGTGGAAAGTGAACGTACCCAGTTCCTGTGAAAATACCTCTGTCGCTGTGTGGAAAGGGCAGTAATGGATAAAGGTAACTCTTACGGTCCTAACACTTCCCGGATATTTCTGTTTCGGAAAACTGAAATTGGATTGTCAAGCGAAGAGGGCCGATCAGAAGTAAACCAGAGCAAAGCGACTTCGCGGTAATAGTTTTTATCAAGTACAAATGAAAATGACACATTTGTCTAACCAGGTCACAAACATATATTCAACGAGGCAATTTAATAAGAGAAAACTCAATAATGAACCGAAAAAAATGCTAAGTGTTCGTAAACTATTGTGAATTGTTACGTGGCCTAAACGTGTGTGATGTACTTCCTACTCAGGTTTCATTAACTAGGAAATGAACTGAAAGAAGGAATATGGAGTTTTAACTCTCCTTCAACGAAGAGCTTATGAGAGACGAAGCAAGCACAAACTTGGATTTGACACAGTAGGAAAGGTAATCGACCTGGTCCTTTTGAAAAGAACCATCCCGGCATTCGCTTGAATGGAATTAGGGATACCGCAGAAAATCCTAATCTCTTCGACCGGTACGAAATAGTATTAGTAGTATCTGTCTTAAAGAAAACTGAAAAAAAAAGAAAAAAAGAACAACAGTATACAGCAAGTTACGTCCATTGTACCCATCATGACTGATGAACTGCGACTGTGATTTAAATTGGTACTGTGTGCAGGTTATATGCAAACAATCGATTGGTTACATGTTATATACTGTACCACCAAGACTGGTTATCTAATTCATTCTCCCTTCTTGTTTCAAAGTATTATTGCTGTGCCGTCACAAGGTAAAGTGAAGATGCTGAAAATACTGTAGCGCGTTAGTGTTACAGAATTACAGAAGGTTTTATACAAGTGATGACTATCGAATCCTACGGAATGTTACCCTTCGGGTGAGCTGGATTTTATTATGACAACCTACCAGCGTAGTTTGATTCTTAATGTAGATAGCTTCCCGCACGATGGGACTCCGTAATTGTCCATCTATGTTATTAAAATGTAACCTTCATAAACCTGACGAAGCGTCTATACTGACATGAAAACGATAGTTGCGAATAAAGCACCTTCCTACAGCTATGCGACTTTTGGAACCACCTCATTACCCTTTACTTTTTTATTGTTATAATTTTTATGACAATTTGAATGATTATTGAGTGTTGAGCGTTTTTTATTGTTATCCATATTACAGAATTATAGTTCCATTCATCAAATGTCGCTTTCGTTTCTCCCTCTCTCCATACATGAAGCAAGTATAAAAGATTTTACGGACCTGATTTTTGTTTGGTGAAGATGCAAGCATACCGTGATCAACAATGTGAAATAGCAAAAATAACAACTCAGCTGTTTTATTATTGATTCATGATAAAAGTATATATCCCACTTCAGAATTTAATATTTTGTAGTTTTAAAAAAGATAATGTTGATTCATGCGAACCAGGAAAGGAGACTGATTTGATGATCGCACATATATTGTTATCTATGTTAGCTACCTTGTCCTCGGAATGTACAACAAGATTAAATCTTCATTTCAAATATCTTTGTAGTTAAAAGTAATATACATTATGTTGTCTTGTCGATGAAAAAATGTTGCATTGTGCAAATTTTCTCTTATTCCTGTTCAGATCATAAACCATTTATATAAAATTGTGAGCAGTACGTATGTGTAACATCACGAACAGATTTTTTTACACTTATGTACCAGTAAGCGCAAAGAAAGATGGGAAAACAGCAGGGCCAGGTAGGATCCATTCTGAGCTCCTTAAGTTGTTTGATGAAGAACAAACAGAATGGTTCACAATACCATTCAATATTATTTATAATTCGGGTATCAATCTTCAGAAACGGCTTCAGTTATAGATTGTAAACTTTCCCAAAACACGAGAGGCTGCAAAGGTTAGTGATTTCAGAACAATAAATCTGGTGAGCCGTCCCTCGAAAGTATTTGAAAATAATATTCATACTTGAATCTACAAATTATGTATAGAATAAATTGCACCTACAAAGTTTGGCTTCAGAAACACTGTCGGTACTCCAGAGGGTCTGCTCTGCATTCAGATCTTATTGGAGAAGTGTACAAATACTTACTGTGATGTCTAGGCCTGTTTATTATCAAATGGCTTTCGACGGAGTACAAGACTACGGGGTGGGCGAGCTGTTAAATAATAGAGGAATAAACTACCTGCGAAAACATAATTAATCTAACTGGTCTCAGTATCCTGCTGTGAGAGTTGAAAATGAAAAAGCTGACACTTCAAATATATGGAATGAGGCAGGGTTACATCTTGTCGCCACTGATATTTAATCTTTATTCGGAATATACCTTCAAAGAATCCCTTGAAAGTGTCGAAGAAGGAATCATCTTGAATACAGAGAAGCTGAACAATAACAGCTACGCTCATGATACTGTAATATTTGCTGACAGTTTAAGTAGTATTTATCAGCATGTATCACGAACCAAAGAAAGTAATGAGCGTTATGGCCTAGAAATCAACATAAGTAAAACAAAATTAATGTTCAGCAGCAACAAGACATACCAAATTGTCCCCTAAAACATTAATGGTAAACTTATTGAACAAATAAACAAATTCACTTGCCTGGAAACTATACAGTAACAAAATTAAACTAAAATCCGTATTGTGAAATCCAAAGCCGCATTTTGTAAAATGATTATTGTATTCAAGAACCATACCCTATCAATCGAAACAAAATTAAGACTTCTACATTGCTACATATTTACCCGTCCTTTTCTGTGGAGCTGAGACATGGGTGTGGACGGAGGCGGCGGGCAAACGACTCGAGGTATTTGAGATGTGGCTGTGCAGGGGAATTACTAACAACGACATTCTCCACAAAAACAAGAAAAAACAAAAGTCTAAAACACAGTAATGTTCAGAAAACTACGATATCTCAGCCATGTTATGAGGAATGGAAACAGTTATAAACTGCTGCAGAACACTCTTCAAGGACAGATACCTGGTAAAAGAGGACGAGAAAGAAGAATAATATCTTTGCTCGGAACCTCAAAGACGTGGACTTCACAAAAGGGCGAGCAACTTTTTCGAATAAGCAAAAGTAATATAGTTGTGATGCTCACCAACATCTGAAACGGACAGGCACTAGAAGTAGGAGCCAACACATTCGCTTCTAGTGACACTTGTGAGCAATACCAAAAATCAGTTCCGGACGCGATGTGATGAGTTTCAAAATTGAGTCCACATAAATTTTACACCATTGGTCGATGGTTTCCTGTGGACATACGTGACTCTGGAACCACATTCTTTAGCTGGATGCGAAAATCTCCGAAATACCAGTCACAAATTAGTATAATGTCTTGGTTAGGACGTTTAAATTGTGACTTTGGGTGCAAAGTTATAAAAACCAATGTATGTAAACCAGTAGAGCGTACTGCAGGACACTATTATGTGAAGAATAATGCCACTAGCAAGATACGTTTCCATTTTCCGCTGCAGATAAATGATATTTCTTTGACAAGTATCCATATACAAGCACAAAAACGAGTAATGTGTGCTCCAGAACGGAAATAGAACTAAATAATGAAATAGAAGAGGACGTAGAGTTTCGAAACAGCTGATGCACTGTGTGTTGAGGAAACCTTGAATCAGTGGCTTCTAAAAAACACAAAGTATGAAACAATGTCGATGTCACATATTTTGAAACATCATTAAAGCGTCTGGTTAACATTGCATCTTGCACTGAAGTTATACGCCAAAGTTTCGGCGTAATTTTTCAGCATATCTTTGATGGTTCGTATAAATTTTGTGGAGTTACACAATAATTAACTGTGAAATGATCCTTATTATAGGAATTGAAGAAGTGAAATAGAAAATTAAAAATACTGGAAGACGAAAGCAACAAATTCGATCAAGTGTTTGTCAGAAGTCACGGGGCTCGGGAATGGAACGAAGATTAATATATAATGTCCGACAAATACTTTTGCTGGTGATCCATAACAACTGCTGGACAGACTTCGCTAAAAATAGACATCAAAATCAAACGAAAGAATGATTAAAATAAATACTCGAACACTGCAGCAAAATTTCGTGACTGATTAGACTCTAAAGTGGAGCATTCGGTCAGTAAGTAAAATCCTTAGTTTCGATGTCCGACAAGACATTTCTCAGACGCAAAGAAGAACGACCTAACTTTGCGTTCGAATGGCTTACGCCGTATAAATTGTATACACAGCCGTCGATCTAATGCTTTTCTCGTCTCGATGTTTAAACGAGGAAATCTATCTCGATGTTTAAACGAGTGTATCTACTATCTTATCACTCTGCAACTTGCAAAATCTACATAGCTTTTTAAAATACAGATAGTATTTACCTTTCTTTTAAATTTATGCAGTCTGAAATCAATATTACACAACAACAGAAAAAGTACTGAGTAGGTCTATGTGCTGTAAATAAATCGTGTAACATGTAATAATTAACGTCAATGAATGTACCTAAAAAATAAACCCCGACACGAAAAAAGTCATTTATTACAGTTCCTGTCTACCAACAACATATTTGAAGCTACAACAATTTACTCTAAATAACGAAAAGTGTGAAGTTATCTACATGAGTACTAAAAGAAATCCGCAAAATTTCGGTACAACGATAAATCACAACAGCGCGACCGCTGCGGTCACAGGTTCGAATCCTGCTTCGGGCGTGGATGTGTGTGATGTCCTTAGGTTCGTTAGGTTTAAGTAGTTCTAAGTTCTAGGGGAGTGATGACCACAGCAGTTAAGTCCCATAGTGCTCAGAGCCATTTGAACCATTTTTGATAAATCACATAAATCTAAGGGCTGTAAATTCAACTAAGTGCTTAGGGATTACAGTTACAAATAACTTAAATTGGAAAGGTCAGACAGATAACGTTGTCGGTAGAGCAAACCAAAGGCTATGATTCATTGGTAGAACACATAGAAGTGCCATAGGTCTACTAGAGACTGCTTATACCACGCTTGTCCGCCCTCTTCAGGATTATTACAGTGCGGTGTGGGATGCGCATCGGATGGGACTGACGGAGGATAACGAAGATGTTCAAAGAAGGGCAGCTCGTTTTGTATTTTCTCAGAAAAAGGGGAGAGAGGGCCACAGATATGACACCGGAACTGGGGTGGCAATCATTTAAAAAAAAAAAAAAAAGGCGTTTTTCGTTACGCCAGTATCTCCTCGTGAAACTTCAATCAGCAGATTTCTCCTGCGGTTGAAAAATATTCTATTGGCGCCCACGTACATAGGGAGAAACACTCATTATGATAAAATAAGAGAAATCAGATCCCGCACTGAAATATTTAAGTGACCGTTTCTCCCGCCCTCCGTTTGAGAGTGGAACGGCAGACACATAGCTTGAAGGTGATTCCTTGAACCCTCTGCTAGGCATTTAATTGTGAATTGTAGAGTAATCATGTAGATGCAGATGTAGATGTAGATACGTAAGGTGAATGTGTTTCAGAAACGAAATATTACATTGTGACTGAATGTGACTTCTTTTCTCCGTTAATTACTGTCTGTATTACAATTAATTATGTCAAGAGTGAGAAATATAAATAACAATATATTATTCTCATTAAGTACATGGTATAAGTTTATAGTTTCTTAGTCTCTAAAGCCGTGATTAGATCGTGTCGAAGAAGTACTGAAAAGTTTATTTACCCGAATAGTGTTTCACTTCGTGAACTCCGGGTAAGCCACTGTAAATCAGTCCTTTGGCATAGCAGTAAATGTGATTGGATATGAGATTTGTAGTTTATAACAAAGACTCGATGAAAAGGAACTGTACTATTAACTTGGTGTAAACTTGACATTTAACTACATTTACCCATGGATAATACTTAATAATCTTTTGATGGATATATTCTTGAATTCTTATTATTAGTAGTACTACAACAGAAGAGACGAACGATGGCGCTCCAGTGCAGAGACTTTCGCTGTACCGTTATCGTGGATTTTTACAAGTTTTCTGTGTACCCTACTTTACACGCAGTAACTCGCTTCGTGGTCTAGAAGCTGTCTCTCAGACGCTGCCATTAGTTTCAGAAAAGTTTTATTGCACAGCCAGTGATTCACCTAAACCTTCTAAATACGAAACTGAGAAAATACGATTGAAGTTGTTATGATTTCAAATAGTTTCTTACTTTCTAGAATAAATATATTTCAAAGAGGGAATGCGAGACGAAGATTTAGCGCGCAACTGACAGCGGTCGCGTCTCTTGTTCTCTTAAAGCGCATATTTTAGTTTGAAAATTATTAATTTCAGTTAAGAGCGAGAAACTTAATGCTCTCTAACTTGGAATCTACTTTCCTAGTGCTTGACATAGGATAATTGTTGTGTTTGTAACAAAAAGTACTCTTAGGTATCGTATTAAAATGTGCCATCAACCATAAAATGTATTTAACTGACGAATTTGTCCGTTCGCAAGTGTCTTGTAGACTGCTACTGAAATGAGAAGGAATTCTAACACCGCCATACCAAAACGGATTCTGTCTCACCGGATTCGTCGTCAGTAATGTTTATTCCCTGAAGTTAACGGTAATATTCACTCCATGAACACAAAGCAGATTGTCAGTTGTCCCTTGCTTAATACATTAGCAGTTGCATAAAAACGTGAGTACTATCCTGTAAGCGTTGTACCCAATAGAACTTATAGGAAAGGAATACGTCGGCGGTAAAATCCAAAATTCCAGACATATGTTGAAAGGAGTCTTTGCATCACACACTTCCCATTGCGTACGTGAGTTCATCGCAGTAATTTAGAGGTGTTCGTTGTAATGTGCTACTCATATGTGAATATAATTGTCCGTCAAAATCACGATCAAGACGGACAGTTATACTGACTACAGACAATGATGGAGGGTTCGTGTAATAATTTTATGTCATTTATATATAGTACTCGTGTGTGCCTGTTACAGAAACTCATTGGTATCTTCGAGTTTTTAGTTAGAATTCATTATTATGCAAGTATTGGTTCGTCCCACAACCAAGTAGCTTTGGTTGAGGTGGCTTGAAGGAACCTGCAAAATAGCTTGAAAATAATAAGTAACATTCCTACCGGGAGTAACAGTAAGAGGGAATATCAAGAATGATGAAACTAGGTGTCTAACTATGTTGAAATGTTCTACAGCATGAAATCGATGCATAAAATTCGACATCACATTATCCGATAAACGCAGAAGAGCCAAATCATTCTGTTAAACTAAAATGCATATAGAAAAACATAGAAACAAGAGGACAAAGTTTAGAAGACCGTATACGACGGACAGTTAAATTGCGATCAGACAGTTATCTGTAGAATATTGTGATTCTAAGGATACATCAAGGTAGCGACACCACAAATAACTTTTATGAAATACGTCTGAGACACAAACATGTACAAATTAAACTAAACACCTGTAGAAAATAAAATAGCGAGTGGGATAAATAAGTAAAGCGTCTAGTACGAGAACACCGACAGGACAAAAAATAAAAATAACAAAACGTGGCATTTTGGCGAGAAAAACGCAAAGAACTACACCGAGTAAGCATGAATAAATACTGAATTGAATGCAAAAGGGCTGATGAGTTATTGTGATTCTGATCTACACCGAGAAGAAATATTGCGTTATTAGTGAACCAAATAAAATCAGTTAAAAAGTTCAGTAAGTAGTTAAGCATTTAAAATTACAGCTCTGTTTCCGAGAATGTTTCAAAGACGAAATATGAGACGATAGACTTTTCATCACTCGCCTATTTTGCATATTCTAGCTCAAGAGTAAAACGTTTGAACACAGTCTACAACAAGAATATATTGCTAACTCACAATACGTTTCTTTCTTACTGAAAAGGACTGAAGTCCCCACCTAATAGTAGCGTAAATGGAGAATTGAACAAAGGTTGCTCCGCCCGATTAGTAAATCCATACAATTTAATTAAAGAACGTCAGAGGGATACTGCTCAATGTAATAAATCTAGTTCTAGAGTTTCTGAGTTCATGCATGAAGTTTCTTAGTTCCGTAAATTAACAAGTTTCCCTAAAAGAAAAGAAAAGAAAAGGAAGCTTGGTGTGTGATTAGACGATGACGGTTTCCCCACTTACATCTAGAAAAATATCCAACAGAGAAAAAGTTGTGAAATGTCCGATTTCACGTATGTATGTAGTTCCTTAAATCCGTAAATCAAGATTTCACTGAGTAAAATAGGGACGAAAATTTAGTTTACAACTGAAGAATGGCTTTTTACGCTCACTTGTACGTGTCCAATTCAGTCGTAAAAATGTCAGTTTGATATAAGAAGAAGAAACACAAGTGCGAATAAAAAGTTGTAATGACGACAGCGGCAACGAAGATCACCAGCAGCAGTTAGTTGTCGCTCGCTCCGCCAGATGTCAGGGACGGCGCCCCCGCTGCGCGCTCACCCCTGCTGGCGGGGGAAAGAGTCGCGTGGGCCGATCCCTCGCCACTACTCGCCCTGCCTCCGTGGCGGCCAGATCTCTGCCGAACAGCTGACGCCCACGTGGTGTAGAGACTGGGCACGAAGGGCGCGCGTGAGCGTCTACTGCTTTCGGCGGAGCTGCCACCTGTACTCCAGTCGGTAGCTCTCAGAGAGGACGTTCGGTAGGCTACGACAACGATGGGTGTAATTTCTTTCACATTCACGAACTATTAATAAAAATTGTGATATATTTGTAACAGAAATCCGATAGCGTTCTAATGACAGTGAGTGACGTATTAGTTGCATAGTGGTACTGACTCTGACGATATTTGGATCGCATATGGTGGTTAGTGAGACAATACATACAATGGAAAGATTCAATTATAACGCACTATGACGTCGGAAATCGGAGAGCGGTGTTGCGGATCGGATTGTCTGTTTAGTTTGAGTATATTAAGCATTGGACTAAGACACTGTCCTCAGGGTGAGCGAAAAGGACAAGGAGAAAGCAATAAAAGGTGGGAATAGAAATAAAGAGGTGCTCGTGTTTGTTGTGCGCCTGCTTCTGTAATCGAAAGTTATTCCCGCACTGTGACATATTCCGCTATCAGGTGGGCGTCGCGCGGCGAATTCCTCACAGCGCCGCCGCTAGGGGGAAACGGCGAAGGTATACAGCCCAACAGGCACCGGACGAGAAGACGGGGAGAAGAAAAAGGAAACTGCGCCAAGGGGGCGTTCACCGGCGCCGTTAAAACTTGAAAACCAAGTCGGGCGGAACCCGGTCGCGGGCCAATGTGCTCGCGGTGCGCCCGCGCAGGTCGGCCAATAGCGGGCGCCGCGCGGCTGTAGGGCGGACGCCATTGGGCCGCGCGCCGCCGGCGGGTGGTTCCCAGTGACAGCTGAGTGTGAAGGGAGGGGCCGCGAGGGAGCGTGTGGTGGGGGGCGACTCCGACGCCAGCTGCGCTTTCCTGGGCTGAAAAGTACGGATCCCCCCTCCACTGCGGCCGCCTTCCCCACCGGGTCCGCGGGCCGCGCGAGCGGCGCTGCTGCCGTTTTTATTTATTACTTTTGTGACTGCCGTAATATAGTACTTCTTTGTAGGAAGGCGAGCCAGTTGCCGCAGGGGTATTGACGTCCGCGGCGTCCGAAGCTGCGGGAGAGAGGAGAGAGAGGAACGAGTGTCGTTGTGCTGTGCGAGAGAGACTTGCCGTGTGAGAAAGAGAGTGAGGGAGGGAGAGGAGAGGAGAGGAGAAGAAGTGAGGGAAGGAGGCAGAGACGAGGAGGAGGACTGGGAAGGCGTTGCGCTTTCGCCCGCGCGCTCTCCTCGCGTTCTTCTTTTTTTTGTTATTTTCCGTCCGTCGTCCGCGCGACGGCCGGTGTTCAGTCTGGACGAAAAGAAGGCGCGAGGTGCGTCGTTTTTGTCTGTGATTTCGCCGACGAGTCGGAGCAGAAGTCGTGCACAATAGCCGGGAAGAAGCACAGTGGTCGCGACGCGGGCCGCAGCTCCCCTCCAATCGTGTGTAGGCTGCCCCCACCCGGCGGCCGGGCCGACCCGCGGCCGGCAGACACACACGCGCCACACTCACTGCGCCAGCAGCGACCGCGTGGCTTTTGCCCCTACGACTGCGAGCAGCGACTCGGTGCCCGCGGCTGTGCGACTGTGTGTGTTGTGTGACTGACAGCAGCGGCATGGCGCTACCAGCCGGCGCAGGACGCGAGTGATATGTTCGGTGCTTAGGTGTCTGGCGCGCGTGTGTATGTGAGAGCGGACAGTGGACAGCTACGGCGCCTCTTGGATGAGTCAGACTCTGGCCTGTAACATGAGCATGGATTCGGTGATGGACTCGTCGTCGACGAACAGCGAGCACAGCAGCAACGCGTCCTCGGCGTCGCCGCCGGTGGTGATCAAGCCGCCGCTGACGCCGCCCCCGGTGCCGGGCGGTGGCGGCGGCGGCGGCGCGGGGGCGGGCACGCCTCTGCCACCGCAGCCGCCGCCGGGCATGCCGCAGGTGCCGCCGCAGCAGTCGCCGGGCCCGGTGCCGCCTCCGCCGCCCCCGACCGGCGACAGACCGCCGCCGCCTCAGCAGCAGCAGCAGCAACAGCAGCCGCCGCCCCCGCCGCCACCGCAGCAGCACAGCCCGCTGAGCATGGTGCGGCACCCCGGAAGCCCGCCGGGAGCGGCGCCGCCCACACCGGGCCAGCAGCTGAGCCCGCCGCCCGTGTCGACGCCGAGCGCGATGGGCGGCGGAGGCCCGTTGTCCCGCATGCCGCCGCTGCCGCCGCCCAGCCTGGGGCTGCTCAACAGCCTGGGCGGCGCCGGGCTGATGCACCACTCGCCGCTGGACCTGATGGCCGCCGCCCACCACGGCGCCGGCGGCCCTCCGCGGTCCTACAACTCGCCGCCGCCCATCTCGACGTCGGACCCGACGGCCAACGAGTGCAAGCTGGTGGACTACCGCGGCCAGAAGGTGGCCGCCTTCATCATCGCGGGCGACACCATGCTGTGCCTGCCGCAGGCGTTCGAGCTGTTCCTGAAGCACCTGGTGGGCGGCCTGCACACCGTCTACACCAAGCTGAAGCGCCTCGACATCGTGCCGCTCGTCTGCAACGTGGAGCAGGTGCGCATCCTGCGAGGCCTCGGCGCCATCCAGCCGGGCGTCAACCGCTGCAAGCTGCTCTCCTGCAAGGACTTCGACGTGCTGTACCGCGACTGCACCACCGCCAGGTACGTGCCGCCGCCCCCTCGACGCCCACCTCGCCTCACTGTTGCCACGGCGTCGGCGACCTTCCTGCTAACCACGTGCTCGTCCAAATAGTGTTGCCTGTGATCACTCTAAACCGACGAAACCACCTGTTCAGTATATAGACCCTCCCAGTCACTTTCTCAATTTTCTTCTTCTAGTTTTGCACTCTGCCGGAGATTGGGGGTGGGGAGTGTTGCGTACTTTACATCGTGCACCATTACCATCTCCTCCACACTCTCATGTGTTTATAAAGAACCGAAACACGTGATTTGTACTTCTCTACAATCTTCTTTTTCGAGGACTACGTTTGAGCGCTTAACGCGATGTTTTCCCACCATCGTTACAACATTATGTCCCCTGCATCTTCTCTCAGTTTTTGAATTCTACGCTGTTCGAGAACTAATTGGAAATGTATATATTGTTTCATTTCCTGTCAAAATTCACATCAGTCCTTTATTTTCACTACAATTTTGTCAACGATTCACAGATGATAAAAATTGTGAATGTTATGCGTTTTTTGTGTCACGTATACAGAAGGACATTGCATATTCCTTATATCTTCTGAAAACATGCTTTCCCGTATGTTCAACAATAAGCAAATTCGTGAAACACAACACCACGTTTGACGTTGTCGCAATGGTAGTAAAGGAATTCGTGACGAAACGTCAGTCTCTACCTCTTGCCAGGTGCGGTCCATCTTACATGTATAGGCCTGTTACGAATTAACAGACAATAGGTCCATAACTGCACTATGACAGTCTTGCCAACACGTAGCATAGCCACTCAGTAACTATTTCTTTATTGCATTAGTAGTTACGACACATTCCAGTAATCGCAATGCCTTCATTAGGTGATTTAAACTTATGAATCACATGTACTTCTTGCTATGTAAGTTACATGTAATTCTTGCACGTATATCACCTATTGAACTGAAAGTGGGTCGTACAACGCGTCGTAAATACTGATATTCTGAAACACACGTAATTGGGAGAGTACATGTATTGTTGATAATATTACTTTTGTTTTTAATAATTACGAATATTCCGCCTTCACAGTCAACATATTGTCTTTCAAGCTCTCACCGTATTTAGAGAATGTGTGGCTTTACTAATAATATAAAGTTATTAACACTTGGCATATTCCTGCAGTCGCGATTTTTCTTCAGTTTATTCAGCTCCACACCCTGCGAAAAAAATATATTTTCTCAGCTTTATAGAGAAGTAATTCTTGAATTGATATTACCTAGAAACGCGTCGTATTGAGTAAATTGTGAATGAAAGGTTCCTTCGAGTGTTAATAAATTTTTTTGCATTTATTAGTAACCCACTCACACCCAGCAAACAGTGTTTCCTACACACATATGGTTTCCGAACCTGGATCAAAGCGTCTGATGATACACGCACACGTTATTCTGTCTGCTTCCTATTTGACACCTAATCACTTCGAATTTTTGTGCTTCACAGAATCAAAGAAACGACAGATATTTCCGATCAAATTAGTTGATTACATACAGCTGGAGTTTTCTTACTAGAATCATTCTCCACCATCCCCACCAAAATGTGCAATTGTAGTTCCGCGTTCGTCAGGATGCTATGCCGTGAGGCGAAGCTGCTAAAATAGTGTGCAAATTTTGGAACAAAGGTTTCTAAATAAATTGTGAAAGTAAATAAGATTAAAAAGGAGAGTGCGAGTTCCGTGTTTTGTTTATTTAACTTGCTTGGCTTACATGAATTTTACTATTTCAATTTCTTTGACAAGTCTTTTTACTTTGCCAACCACTTGTGGCGTTTATTAAATACCATAATCACAGGAAAACCTCCACATGTCGCTCTTGTTTCTGAATGAGCCCTCAACAATACGTTTAGCTACAAAGCGCTTTCTTAAATTGTTCGTTGATACAGTCTCTCAGCCTTTTTTGTAGATTTTGCTGATATTATACGTGCTTGCTCATCTTTCTACAGACGCAGTCACAACAGGTGCTAAGCCTCCCGCACACATTACATGAACACCTCCTCCGAGTTTCAAAATATTCGGTGTTCCGCCTACTTCCGTAGAGGTACCGACGCTGTGGCAATATGTGAAGTATACACTAAGCAATAATTGTGTTTATTTGATCTGAAATTTAAGTTTTTGCTTCCGAATTTGAATTCCGTTAAATATTGCTGTACCTCCGTACATTTCTGTTTTCCCACCCGCTGGACTAACAGTATGTATTGGATTTTTATAGAGTCCACTTAGCCGTAGTGCACATCACGAAAGTTATTCAGTGAATGTCAGCAACCTGCTTTGATAGTCCTTCAGGATTTTTCTCGAGTGCGTTCATTCGCTGTGTACTTCATCGTGACCTGACTATGATGGCTAACTCATTCGTTATGTACTTCGTCGTAACCTGGTTGTGATAGCTGTTCTATGAGAAACTCAAGTAATCTATAAATTAGTGTACTCCTTTAATCCAATGTGAGTTCCTAAATTGTGTATTGAAACAGTCTTAAACGTTTCTGCATTTCGTCCGTTTACATTGATCCGTTTAGCAAGGATGCAAATATATGTTACGTGTGACGACTTTTGACTATGTACTTAGGCTTTTAGCGATGCGTCGTAAATTCCATCAATAGGAAAGAACGAACTGTAAGCAGCAAGCAAGTAAAAGCGTTGTTTCCATTAATTATTTGGAAAATCTAGAATTCTGTAGGTTTTTGTCAGTTTTCTAATGTTTTCAAGTGCAACATTCTGTTGATTACAAAGTGAATATCGTTTAAATCTGCTTCGTACATATATAGCCTATGATACGTGTCGAATGAAAGAAAACAATTGAATGACAAGAACTACTCTACAATTTCATGACAAAAATAGGGTTCAAAAGAATTTTTCTGAGATTCTCATGTCGAATCATCGTTTAGTTTATGATGAAAGGTTACGCAATAGTCTGTGCAGAGTGCAACTGTAAAAGCTGCTAATAGAAATTAAACCATTTGTTTTGTTTGTGAGCAAGATGTTAGGTAAGCCTGTCAGTGAAGGTACCTTACGCACTCCCCGCAACCTTTTTATTTATTTATTTTGTCGTTCCCACTGAATTCATTTCCCAACGATTGTGTCCAAGTTCATGGAGAAAATTTGAAAATATTGGTGTCTGTGTCAAAATACCGTATATTTCAAACTGTGGAACTTTAGAGTGGAAGGAAAACAGAATATGGTTGGCAGAAAAATCATATCCGTTTAGTAGAACGTTTTCCACACACTGTCAGTTTGATTTGATCAGGCAGTTGACAGTTTCTTGCATCGAGTTCCTCGGATCATTGTTAATTAAGAAGATGTTATTTGAATTAAATACATGGCAGTCGTGAATCTTCGTGCCAGATGGTTAATTTGCCTCTTTCCTTATTGTTACAGGAATGTTATTGCAGTTGTAAACAAATATCAAAAGCGCGTGAGAGTTTGATCGCGTAACCTGAGTGCCAAAAATAATCTGACAACAGTGTCTTATTTTCCTTTGTTTGTTCAATCATTCTTGACAAACTGAAAGTAATCAACTACACATTATAGCGCCTAGTATTCTACATTTCCGTGGAACAAAAAGAGGCGTGCTTTTACAGTATTACTTATATTCTGATTGTAAAGTTCAATGCACTTATCTGGGAGAGAGAGGCAAGTTCAGTACAGCGAAAAAATTCGACTCAATTTTTTCTCCAACATTTAAAACTGCTAAGGAAACCTAAAATTCTTACTCTATCCACAGAATGGTTGTTGCACCACTTTGGGAAATGGAGTGTCTTCTAGAAGGTGACAAAATTGCTCAAGGAGTTGAATCAGATTGTCGTTAAAAGCCTCGCAGATTTCGCAAAGTCGAGCGCCAAATTCTTCCCTATATTTCGTTATGTAGCATTTCTGTTTGTTTATAAAGGAACAAGTCTTGTCATATGTACTTCACTACAGTCTTGTTCCTGAAGAATGAAATCTGAGCGCTTAATTTTGATATATTTCACCCCGCATATTAATGTACGTCGTCTGCATCTTCTCTCATTTTTTCTTGTCTGCTCTCTCGCATAAGTGATTCTAAATTATTTATTTTTTCGGTTCTCTTCATGTCAAAAACTACGTTGTGTTCTAGGTTTTCAGCCCTCTATATTACTTTGATCAGTTTCTCATTAATGTATGTTGATTAAATTTATAAATAATTTTGTTACACTTGTTCAGTGTTAGTTTATGGTCTGTAAATATTTTGTAAGTACCCACCTAAACTTGCATATGGTACTGTGTATGTGTTCCTGCACTAATGAAACATCAAGAGGGTCCGTATCTAATACATACTTTTAACACTATACTACAAGTGTGACTTGGTTTTTAAGTAGTATCTACGTTTCTTCAGTTTTGTTGTCTTTCTCTTATCTTTTTGAAACAAAGACTGCTCTGTTTGACGTCAAATAATATTGCAGGATATGAAGCGTAAATGTTTGCGCCACACGTAAGTCCATTAGCCTCTGCGAGTTCTGTTAAGATTCCAGTATTTCACGGTTTCTAATGGTGCTGCACGCCAGATTGCAAACCTCACTATAATAATCTGTAGATCAAGTTTCCTGCGCCCGTTTCTAATGTGCAATGTGAACGCTGCACGCAGAACCTTCCTCCCTTCTTGTTATTGACCAACTATTATGTTTTCTAAAATTTCATTACTGCTACTTTTTTTTCTTCGAAGCCCGTTGATCGTCAGCAACAGTGGAGACAAATTATGGAAAGACAGGTGTTGGACTTATTGAAGGAACAGTCTCGACATTCGTAACACCACCTTGTTGTCAATGTAGTTGCTTTGTTTTAAAATTTAGCAGTCCTTCGAACGTAATGCTCTCGGCTTTGTATGCCATGCTTGGATCATGTTTCGGATTAGGACCCAGCATTTCTATCGAGAAAATTCCCAAACGTGATCATTAATAATTCTGAGCTCGATTTAATTGCGTAATATTTCGACGGATTACAGTTTTTTTCTTTTTTTCGTTAATATAGCCTCACAAGAAGTGTCATCGATGTCTGGATAATGTATTTATTTTTGATTATATCGTACTTGCTACATATTGCAGTACAATATTGAAATTACATCATTGCAGTATGCAGAACTGTTCCTTCATCGGACGTTTCATGTGTTGTTGTAGCTTGGTGTGATGACATACACCATATCAATAAAATTTTGGAGTTGACATGTACAGGTCTCTTTTAGACACGTGTTTTACAAAAACACTATCCAGTCTGTCATTGTTGTCCTTTATGGAGGAATAACTTCAGCGATGTTACGTACACTCTGCAAGTCTCCCCGAAAATGTAATAAATAAACCATTACTCACGCTCTGAACGGTAGCATGAGAATACGTTCCTTCAGGCAGAATTCTTATTTGGACTTTTAGTAATTTATTTTTTATTTTCATTGCTTGTAACTTATGCTGTGCGTTCATTGCTCCAAAAGCACCTCCAAATCTTCAAGAGTGCAAAATACAAAGAAGTTGAAATCAATAGTAAAGAAATAGAACATACTACTCGTAATTTGTGTTAAATGTGTAAAACAGTACAATATAATATGACAGTGGACTCTGGACAACTGTACATTGCGTTTTGCATTTTTAACAGATTTCGACAAATTACTACCGGAGATAAATTGTTTCATAATTGAATTAATGACTTAAAAGCTCAAAACATTTTTTGAAGAGCAACAAAAAAATAGCAAGTTATTAATTCGTTCACTTTCAGTAACACTATGTATGTGAAGTGCATTTTTCGAGTCGGTGTATTTAAATTCATTGAGCGAAGATTACATTACTTATTTTAGAGAACAAGTTACCTTCGTCAATTGCTGCACTGAAATTAGATACTTTTTATTAGGTGCAATGGCAATACCCGGTACAGAAGTCTGTCGTCACTGCTTGTAATACTGCGCAGAAATCGACTACACTGCCGGATGCGTGAAAAGAAATAGTGTATCTGCCCACTATCAGATACGTAATGATCTAACGCTACAGACAGACCAAGAAAATTATACATCTGAAAGAGAGCTGATGCTCTTTGTAACTACTTAAGACGCCGTATTCCTAATAAAGCCTGCGCTCCCCATTAAGTCGGCTTTCTCTATTGTGGTGTTTTGTTGTTTCATGAAAATAATAATCTCGAATGTACCTGAAGCTTCATTTTAAATTAGCCGTGAGTACACGAAATACCTCCATTGCCTTCCTTCGGCAGTGCAGCTGGAACACGGTGCGGTGTTCGTAGCCAAAAACCGCTTTGTTGCTCTAAGGAAGTAATTGTTCTTCAGCTATATACAAAAGTCACTAATCTCAGCTGACAACTTCTTTTTTTAGTTGGTTTGATGCGGCCCGACACGAATTCCTGTCTTCTGTGCGAACCTCATCATCTCAGAGTAGCAGTTGGATCCTACGTTGTCAATAATTTTTTGGTTGTATTGCAATCTGTGTCTTCCCCTGCAGTTTATACCTACAGTATGATGGAAGTAATTCCCTCCTGTCTTAACACATATCCATCCTGTCCCGTCTTTCTTGTCAAAGTTATCCATGTGCCCCTTCCTTCACCCATTCTACGCAGAACCTCGTCATACCTTATCAGTCCACCGAATTTTCGACGTTTGTCTGTAGCACCATATCTCAAACTCTTCGATTCTCTTCTCTTCTGGTTTCCCCACATCCAACGATACAATGCTGTGCCCCAAACGGACATCACAAAAATTACTCCCTCAAATTAAGGCTTGCGTTTGATATTAGTGACTCTTTTTTTGTAGCCAGGAACATCCGTCTTGCGTTTGCTAGCTTCCCTTCTATATCCTCTGTGCTTCATCGGTCATGTGTTCTTTTACTTCCAGTTTAGGAGAACTCCTTCACTTCATCTACTTCGTGGGCAGCAATTTTGTTGGCAACTTTATCACTGAACTCATTCCTGTTACTCCTCATTATTTTCGACTTTCTTCGTTTTACTTTCAGTATGTATTCTGCAGACTGTCCACTGCATTCAGCAGGTCCTGCAGCTTTTCATCAATTTCTTTGAGCATACGAGTGTCATTAGTATCCTTTAAATCTGAATTTCAATTCCACTCCTGAACATGTCTTATTTCAATCACTTTCTTTTTTCGATGTATAGACTGAACAGTATGAAACGTCCCCTTAGAAAAATTATAAATGACTGTGCTTAAAATGACACACAATATTTTTAGCGCAGCGCAATCTGACTTTCAAAAATCCCTACAAAAGAATGCCCCTGACTAACAATAACCTATACCTTTCATGAATCACTTACCTCACAAAAATCTTCGTCACTCAAACTACAGCAATACAGCGAGCGCCAATACTGCCAGCTAAACAAAAGATTCTAACTACTGAAGGCACTAACTACTGATAGGCATAGTCAGCAAATGAAAGATTTTTGATAGATAACAAACAATGTATTTACCTTAATAATGTTCCAAAGTCATCATATATATATATATCAGTCCATGATATCCAATATTACAAATTTACTCTCTCTGATGGACACACGTCCAGATCGCCCGCTTTCAAAATTTTGCCATTTCTCTCCCCACATCCACCACTGCTGGCGACTCACCTCCAACTGCGCAACGCTACGCGCTGTAAACATCCAACTGCCCAACACTACAATAGCGACTATTCCAACAATGCCAACCAGCCACAGACTGCACACAGTACAGTCAGTGCTTTTCATATAGAGCGCTACGTGGCGTTACCAACATAAAAACCTAAACAGCCTACTTACAAGTAGAGGCGAAAGACTACATCCCTGTCTCACACATGTTCTAATCCGTTGTTGGTCTTCCATTCGTATTGGTCCCTCCTGGTTCTCGTGCTTCATGCGTGCTTCCGTATAGCTGACAACGTGCGTCTGATTAACTGGACTCAGTTCCCAGACGGGAAACTCGCACGCCGCCTCCCGCGGTGCCCCCGAAATGCTTGGACGGTGGCGGCGGCCAGCCGAGTGGAAGTGTAAATAGAAACAGCGCTGCACCTCGTGGCGCTAGCTGACATTTGGAGACAATGGCGGCTGGCCCGGGCTCGTGTGTCCTTTTGCCTTATCGCGAGACGCGACATTCCTGCTGCGCCGTTTTATTGTTCGCCAAAGGGCAGGCGGCACGCAGCGGCCGCTATCGGCGAGATCTGCGCGCCTTGTGCAACCCGAGACCACGACGATTCAATTGCAGCCGTTCGCTGGCCGTTAGCACGTCATAATCCCAGCCGCGGGCGCTTTCCCCACAGAGAAATTCTCCAGGGCGGCCCGCGGCAGTCTTAACTACACGTTCCTCCGTCGGCGAACCGCCAACCAGTCGATGCTGGATGCCTCATACGCTACCCCTCCTCTTGAAACGAATGGATCGCTGAGGATGAAATCAATCAAGACACTGCGACATCGGATGATACCAGTTCAAACCAATCAACTGCCCTGAATCTACACTGTGAAATCGTAGGTGGAAACAGCAATGACACTAAAGCAGTTCTGGAGATGTGTTCGGACAGCGTAATGGTTAAGCCGACTGCTGGGGATGAGCTAGAAATACGGATTCCACTCTTGCACTTGCAACAAATTTTCGATTGTCACTACAGATTTCGTCTCCTTGATTTTCTTTCTTTTCGTATTATACTGCATACCATGTTACTATTTTTGTTTCTTACTGACAGTGTTGGGTTTCTTATCCTTTCTGTGACGGTTCCAATGTTGTTGATCCCTGTGGCTGACATATACGTATCTTTTCATGAACATAAGTGTGCACCTGTCTAACAACTGACAAGGGAACCTCCCCATCGCACCCCCCTCAGATTTAGTTATAAGTTGGCACAGTGGATAGGCCTTGTAAACCGAACACAGATCAATTGAGAAAACAGGAAGAAGTTGTGTGGAACTGTGAAAAAGTAAGCAAAATATACAAACTGAGTAGTCCATGGGCCACATAGGCAACATCATGGACCATGTGGGCTCATGGGCGCCGTGGTCCCGTGGTAGCGTAAGCAGCTGCTGAATGAGAGGTCGTTGGTTCAAGTCTTCCCTCGAGTGAAAATTTTACTTTCTTTATTTTTGGATAGTTATTATCTGTCCGTTCGTTCATTGACGTCTCTGTTCACTGCAATAAGTTTAGTGTCTGTGTTTTGCGACCGCACCGCAAAACCGTGCGATTAGTAGACGAAAGGACGTGCCTCTCCAATGGGAACCGAAAACATTTGATCGCAAGGTCATAGGTCAACCGATTACACCACAGGAAAACACATCTGATATATTCTATAAGACACTGGTGACGGCATGTGCGTCACATGACAGGAATATGTTGTCGACCCACCTAACTTGTACACTTGGCGAATGGGTAAAAAGAATCTTCTACCTTGCCCGATTTAGGTTTTCTTGTGGATGTGATAATCACTCCCAAAAAAGTGATGAAAACATAAGAGTTTGTCACATAAACAGAAAATCAAAAATTAAACTTTTCACTCGATGGAAGATTTGAACTAAGGACCTTTCGTTCCGCAGCTGCTCATGTTACCACGAGACCACGGCGCTCCTGCGTTCATAGTGTCCTTGATGTTGCATATCTTACCATGAACTACTCAGTTTGTATATTTTGCTTATTTTTTCACAGTTCCACACAACTTCTTCCTGTTTTCTCAATTGATCTGTGTTCAGTTTTTCAAAGCCTATCCACTGTGCCAACTTATAACTAAATCTGAGGGGGGTGCGATGGGGAGGTTCGCTTGTGAGTAACCAATTTCTGCTATACTCCTGTGTACAGTCTCTTATTTCTATTTTCTGTCAAGAACCCGCACCTCACTCACTTCAGCCAAAGTATAACTATACACGGTATTTTAAAACTCTGACAAATTCTCTCTCCATTAATCATTTACATAAATTGCCCTAAAATACAATTGAATATTCGTATTTCGTTTCCAGTGCGAGCCCTTTTTGGAACGGTAATGTGTATCCCAGGACACAGAACAGATTAACTTTTCAGTTTGTTTAAGTTCAAACAATATTTTGCAGGTAACAGAATCAATCCTAAACACCATCGCTGTAGTCTCCCTAGTAGAATATGCTCTGGAGGTATCCATTGTAGTTTTAAGATTCCCCATTCTCAGCATCACAAAATAAATCATTATAAATAAACTATTTTCTACAGGAAGTAAATCCACCAAGCAGTTACAAATTTTGTGCAATTTGTTAGCAGGCCGGTTTCATAGCTTTGTAGGTTCCTTAATCACTGTTCCAAACGAAGCGTTAAAGTTTTTTCCTCAATATAAAAATCAGTCAAACGCTCAAAAACTATTTCTTATTGTGTACAGTTCCCAAACTGTCCCATCAATCATCCACACAGTGTAGAAAGGAACCTACAGGCGTGATGAAGTCATCCTTTATAGAAGCAGAAAATCGGAAAACATACCCTGCAAGCTCGTAGTGGTCGAAGAGGTAGCGTCTGCCATGCTTCCAGTGCACGTCCGATACCGTCGGGAAACATCCACGCAAACACTCGTAAGGGATGTATCTTTTGGCGAAATTCAGCTTTAGGAACATTGAAACTGTGATGCGTAACTACAGACTGTCGATGTAGGAATCGGAACTACTTTATTAGGTAGTGCCATCATACCGAATGCTGTCCATATCCTTGATGTAAGACCACAACATAAAAGCATCTAATTTATGGACAACCTGTTGTCTTTGCGCGACGTTTTTAGCTGAGAAGAGTGGATTTAGCGTCGGAACAGTTAATTCGCGGAAGAGTAGATACTGAATAAATTTTACGAATTTAAATTTACATTTCGAGCCCCGAACGCGATTGTGATTCGACATACCCTACAAATAAACATCACTAGATACTTGTAGTTGGAGTCTTGATAGTTGACAACAATCGACAGAATAGACAACTTCGGTTCCACCAATTATTGAGCACTAAACTTATTTTCTTCTGCGTTTCCTTGATCTCATTGACTTCAAGTCAAAATATGTGGTATACAATAATTCTGATATGAGACTCGGTATGGCTTCCCGAGGACAGTTCCAATGCCAACTTTTACCGAAATGCTTCCGCTGTTTCCTGATAACGCAAAGGAATTGGCTCGAAGATGAGTCAGGGCGCATGAGATAAAAAGTCTCGGTCTGTTAGGATTCCCTTTAACGATATATTCGTTCTCTGTATTGGTGCTTTTCAATGTTCTTTTGCTGAAGCATCCTTTTTCACATTGAGTTCTTTTGTGTATCTAGAAAAGCTTTTCTTCACATCACCGTGCAGTCATCGTCAATCGCGGTTCTATTTTTAATAACTTCGCTTAAGTGGCTTACTGGAATATTATTCAAAGATTTAAATAATCTGCTCATTTTCATTAAATCTCCTGAAATTTAATGAAGGTGTACTTGTCTCTTCAAGGAACCCACCTTCAGACATAAGTACTATTTCCTATGTTGCATCTCCCTTTTGCAAAATACTGCTGTTAGCAAATACGGAGAAACTGGGAATAAAATTACGTTACTCGAGGTGGCCGTCCCAGTAATTATAACCAATTTGTTTTTCTGTTGTCGTACCTTTGATTCCTTTCGGCTGAAAGTAGCGTTAAACATGACTACACTCGGGAGTTTTGTTAGTACGCAGAAATCTCAAAGAAATAATTCAGATACAGGAAAGAAGATTATTTTCAAGTAAAAAGCTCACAAGTTCAAGAAAATTCTGTAATTGTTTTAAATACACGAACAACTGAAACATAACAAATTCCGTTCCAATTTCCTTCACACAAACATCTAACATAAAGAATGTTTCCGTGGTGTAGATTTCAACAATATGAAACTCATACACATGTTTATCAGTAAAATCATTCACTTGCCACTTTACAGTTTGGAAGTTACTTCGAAATAGTATTGTCAAAATATTACAGTTTCGTTTAGTTCCCATCCTTGTGTTAATTTATCATCTCGTAAATTATTTACTGATTTGAAAATAATAGGCTTTAAAAACCAACCGTTTTCTCACTCATAACAGGTAATTCGCTCCATTTGCTTCACGATTCAAAAATTGTTCACATCGCATTCCTTCAAACTGAACCTCCGAAACTTGACCAACAGTTCATTTTCTCCTGGATTATATTCGTCTTTTCTCCTTTTGGAAGTTGACGAAGATGTATGTTGTCTGATTCGGCATGTTTTCCGTAGCCTTACTACAGATATGAGAATGACATTTATTGTGAAAAAAAGAAAACAAATAAGCTATTTGAGAAATACTAATTCGTCGCAACCAATCGTCTAAAACGGATTATCTGATTATGGCCAATTTGGCTTTGTCTTACCAGAACAAGACAATAATTCTGTTCGTATACCTAAAATTCTTCACTAAATATTTTTGTCACGCTTTTGCGCAATACAACAACATAAATGTGTAGTTAAAATGTTATACAAAATTACGCATTAATTTTTCGGGTGTAGATGTTTGAAGCTCCCACAATTATCACAGACCTTGTAATTCAGTAGTTTTAGGGAATGTAGCTCAACAAGGAAAAAAGTACGGGAAGTATTGTTATCTTCGAAAAGCAAAGTCATACAGTTTTACGACTTTTTGAAGAAAAGCGTTGAATGACACAGAAGGAAAATTTTTAGTACCAAAGGGGACACTTATGGAGCTTCATTCTGGATCTCAGCTACAATGACTGACAAAATAAATATAAACATAAATTCACCAGTAATAAATATTAAAGAATATTTCTTGTCAGAGATTTTTCGTCAATAGTATACAGGTCTTGAGATACGGGTGCATGTATAACACAGCGATATTCACTCTTTTGTTGATTACCTCTGATTTGATAATGTAATGCTTTGAATTCAAATACTATAGTTATCTTTCGTCTACTCCATAACGTTATTATCTACATGCATACCTCCCAAAACATCTCATACGTTCACCATTATTAGTAATAATTGACCCTATATCTGTCTCCATCTCATTCCTCTCTTATTCGTTACTACATGTTGGAGGTTAGGACAATTGGGAATCTTTTCAGTGACTACAAGCCGTTAAATTTCGATAATGTTTTTCGTTATGGAGTCTAATTTCAATCGTTAGTCTACCGACATTAGATCACTTTCCACAGACGATGTAAATTTTACGGATCACCTCCCTGTAGAGCTTAACAGGATTAGTGTCCAACGAGCTGTTTGACAAGTTTTGCCTACGTACATTTACCACAAAACGGGCTACTGATATTGCCATATGTTAATCCATTCGCTACAAGATGGGGAACATTGTTTCATCAGGAATTTCTACACATTCTGTTGATGAGGTGAAGAGTCAAACGAACAAAATTTGCAGCGAATGACAAATCGTGCGCTGAGTTCAAGTTTCTTGGTTGACAAAGTTCTTCGATTTTTCCATTAAATTTAAATCTGTGACGATGGATAAAAATCGAAACATGTAGAATGAGAAACAATACTATACTAACTTGTAAACCACAACTCTATTATTGTAAATGAATGAATTACAGATAATATTCCGAAAGGATAGTTAAGTCGCCATTGTATGGTCAAAACTGTAAAAAATTACTGCAGTGCTTCAAATTAGTTAATGTATTAGTAAGTCATCCTATAAGGCTTGCTGTTCCCATAGACAGCCAAGCAGTTTTTAACAAAACATTTCCGAGTATGTTGTAGCATAGCCCAACGTATCGGCTAAAGTTTCCATGTGGCTACCGTCAGGGTGGCACGTTTACTACTGCACTGGTGCCACATTCAGACCTTCTGTATCTTCCCTCTCGTGCCATCAAATCAAAAATCGAGTTCAGAGTCGCTACTGACAATCAGACACAGGCAATTACTCTGTGTAAGACCTGCATGTGCCACTGGTCCACTACTAAAATACAATGCCCTGAAGAAGACCACTTTGTAACAGTGGGCGAGATGTTGGTCTGTATGACATCTGGATGCGCTCAGATACCTACTAAAGTTATAAAGGCGACAACTGTCTCAGCAGTCTACCATTGCACATTGCAGCAGTTGCAGCTCGCAACGAGACAAAAATTTCACGACGTTTGTTTACGATATATGTACGCGCTTTTGCTTGCAGTATCTGCTGTTCAGAGGTTCCGGGAATTCCCCAAAATGACCTCTCCTACGCTTGCTACATCGAGTCCTTTGACAAGCAGAGCGCCATTATTACTTCCGTGACCTATTCAGCTGAATTATTTCCTTGTCCCTCATGATGTTGACGTAGATGGAGTATTTAACTCAAACTGGGCGTTCAAACCTATTCTGTCCTGAAACATCGCGTATTGCTGTTTTTTCCTTGCTGACTGCTATCGTGTGTCCTAGACAACAGGCGCGTTTACTAAAGCGTTTCGTATGGTAATGAGTGACGTAAATCCAAAGGAATATTCTTTTACGTCGGTGGGTACACTGTCTGAGGAAACAAATTTACTGTGTTCTTTTGTTTTATTATTGTTATTGCCGGCGGCAGCCGTGTGTCGCGGCGGTTGTCGTGCCTGATAAGTCTATGTCCCGTGTCGCGTGAGCGGTGATTTACGCCCCGTAAGTGACGCAGATCTGCAGGCAGAGGGGACGCTTAAAACGTCGTGTGTCCCCCACGGCGACCGCGCGGGCGTTCTCGACGTTTGTACGCCCACAGGCGAGTCGCCGTTAAGGCCACTCTCGCCGAATTTCCCGGAACAGGAAACGTGTTTACGACTCTGAGTCAGATTCGACATTCCTACTGCTCGTCGACTCTCTTAAACATCCCCCTCGCAGAAGGGCCTACATCAGCTGCGGAAGTTGAAAAAGGTGAGAGATAAACTTTTCGAGAGCTATCAGGCGGTTTCGACTACAGAGCTAACGCCTGTAGGGCGAACTGGTGCATGGTATTAAAAATAGCAGTCGTAGATCATTTATTTGCATTCTATCATTTCTTTCGGAAGAGGCATATGGTCGCCTTTCAAAAGTATTTCTACGATCTGTTGCTGAATATTTAAAGTGATGATAAGCATCAGTTTCTGGATTGTAGATGGGTTGAACTGCATCGTAGAAGGCGTCAGTAAGTGAAGAAAGTTCTGCGCCGATAATTTTTATACCTGTCAAACGTCTCCAATATCCTTTGTTTGTGAACCAAGAGTAAAATAATATTCTTCTCATACAAATTATCTTATGATAAATGTAAACTCAACAGCTGTGTACAGTGACAGCAGCAAAAATTTACAGTTTGTCTTGAAGTCAATTCCGGAAACCAGAGTGGGCTTAACAAACTTCTACGCAATTTCATTTTCTCCAGCTTGTAAATGAAACGTGTGTAAGATGCGTGACCAATCTGGTAGCTGTGGAGAACCGAACGAAACATTGCTGTTACACTCACAGTAGTTTACTAATTAAATCTGCATGACTCTTTTCTGCATACGCATTGACAGGAAAAAAAGTTCTCTCTCGCACTGTTGAAATGCTTAGTATTGATATTGTTGCCACAATGTTTTAACTGATACAGTTAACATTCGTTGACAGTGATAGAATATACTTTACAATGGTAATTCAATATTTATTTTTCTAAAGTGTTCTCCCAAAAGAAATCTTTACAGAAACGTTTCCTACGTGGGCCTGATGTACCTCTTCAGTTCTTAAATTCTTATTTTATGTTTGCAACGAAAAGCTGTCATTCTAGCCATGTATAGGAAAATTTGCTGTGAAACTAAAATTCAACCAGCGGAATCAGCAAATCAACCGCGCGGAAACCATGTTTCAAAGTTCTGTAGCATCTAAAATACAATGCATTGTTTCCTCTCCCCGAGTGTTGAACTATTCGTATATAAATATTTTTCCACTTTAGTAAATAAAAGTTAAAATGAGCAGAATTAGTTTTCTGATACAATACAATGTTTTGATTTCTGACGTATACTCTGAGAATACTATATTTCTCCTGCGTCATTGGGTTACACAGACAAAACTAAGGGATGTGCTCTGTTTGAACTGTGCGTAATCTGTAATTTCTACAGGATTTGGCTGGTATCCGATTGAGAGTATCCGAACTTAGTACTAAGATTTGTAACAAATCACAGAACAGAAACATATTTGATGTCATTTATCCGACTGTTAAATTGAACAGCTATGACATTTTGTTTCCCTGTATTTTGTGCAGAAATACCGAAAGATCCCGAGGATACAGTTTACGTCTCTCCTACCAAACTCAATCGTTATTCTCGGCTTAGGCAACCTGATATTAGTGCGATCACCTAGGTTGGGAACGGTGAGAAGACGGCATGCTTCCGAAGACGCACTTGAACGCAACATCTTTGCTTCTCTGGAGTTCCGATGTAGCAGTCATCATTCACTGGGAGCTCTTTACACCACATTATCACCACACGGTTTTTGCCTAATTAAGTAACCAGTTTAACGACACGGTGGTGTCGATCCCCGCATCTAATTGCACCAGTATTTGTTAATTGTAAGGAGGCCGTTTCGTTTATTGCTTGTTTTATAGCACTAGCGACCCGCTTAATGAATTGACGAGAGCAAATTCGTTTTATACGCTATAAAGTTCCCATTCCGGTCTTGTTCGAGCTCGGCTTTACGAGTACCTCAAGAATTTACAGCCAAATTGTTTGCAAACATGTACTTCGGAAACAAATGGAGGCTACAAGTAGCAATATAAGAGAAATTTTCATTGCTTCGTGTCATCTTTGTGTTTCGCAGGAACCCATCACGTGGAAAAGATCTAAGAGACGCACGGAAATATTTTGCTTTTGGGTAATCTTCTCGTAGAATAATTTCACATCTTGATTTAAAATACAAGCCGAGCTGATTGATGGAAATTCCGTATTGATTCTTATTGGACAAATCTGCATTCTCGAGTCATCGACAATAACATTTAACCATGGACGTCTAGGGTAGTGTATAGAAATTTTTCAGAGAAGCAGATTAGAAACACAAAAGCAAGAGGTTCCACCTGAAATTTTCAGAACTGACATTACTTTTAACGAGACACCTATATCGCAGTATTTTGTTATGGCCTCAATTAATCACCTTCCGCCCAAGTAAATTAGCCAGTAAAGAATTTTATTTATTTGTAAGCCGTAAAACTGTCCAAATTTTTATTTGCCTATAGCGACGGAGCTAGTTCAATGCGCGTTACGTACTTCAGTGGTGAGTCTAAAACCGTGTTTTATTTTAAAAACTTTAATTTCATTTTAGAACATCAATTTAGTAAGGAATTAATACCTGGTCTGTTTTACCTAAGGTAAGTTCCTATTTTACGAAGTTGCCAGTAGCCACTTGTACTTTTGCTCTACTGTACAAACAACTACGGAGAATCGAAATTGCAATGAAAAATGCCAATAGTTGTCATAAAAAGTAAACGGAAGTCACAAGTTAATAACTTAAAAGCATTTTTCATCTAAGGTATTCAACGGATTAATTCCCTTATCTGTGACAATAATTAGTCTTAGAGCGAACCGAGCGTGAAGAAATAATTGGGGGAAAAGTTACTTTTAAAAGCTGAGAATCTATTTAACTACCCCGATGCCAATGATACTTAGGTTTTTAATTTACCTTCAGGTAATTTGAGTGTTAACGTTTTGTGACTTCGCGCCAATAAGCAGTGAGCAGTGCGCTAGCCATTCTATATGCACGCTTCATCCTATAAGGAAGTTCATAGTCTTAACGAAACAGTAGTTTGGTACACATTCCTGTTAATTTTCGTATGGTACGCGTTCCAGTCAATTTCCGTATGATACGCAATCCAGTTAATTTTTGTAACACCTATATTCTCTGTAGGAGTTAATGAAATAATAATTACCTTTATTTGTAAACATTAATATGTTGCTTCCAGTTCGAGTGAAAATATTTTTATCAAGAATTATTCTCTGTGTTTCGCCAGTGACATAACAAAACTTTCCGAAAGTGCACACAAAAAATGTGGGAAAAGTCATCGGTTATATACCTAGTCTCAAAACTTGCTGAGCTTTAGAATTTTGAAACGTCAAGTTTCGTAAAGCCGTAGTTTTTTTTTCCATAGTTCGCGTAAATAAATGAAATGAAGTGCAGTAAAGCTTTGTTTAAGAAAGTCACCACCTGTCGTGTTAAAATTAACGTTAGCTTTCTGTCGAAAGAGAGAAAAGTAAATTTTATACTTGTCACCTTCATACGGTAATCACCGTAAAGCGCAAAATGCGAGCGACAAATATAATTCACAGTAGCCAGGAAAGTTATTATTCGTTATTTGTACGATTTTCTTTAATTTTGTGGCACATACAGAAATTCATGGAGATGCACTGAACAGTTCTGCACTTAACAGTTGCCTTACCTGGTACTATTCCTTGTTAAGAGGAGCGCAAGACGGTTTTGTTGGTAGGTAAAATTTCCGGCACCACACCGCGTTTCGCCTCACTTGTTGCGAACAGCACCGGCGTCTCCCTGGGAAACAGTGTGGCATGCAACTTGATACGAAGAGTGCAACTTGAAGCTTCATGCGGGGTGCAACACACCGGCCTCTATTCACTGCTGGTACAGTTCCAATGCATCCGCTCAGATACAACGAACCGACTAACCATTCACAGTGGCGGTATTGTACACTTTAACATTTCATAACTTACACACTAGTTTGAATGTCTCATACTTTTTCGCTTTTATTGCGGTGACTATGTGAAGGAAAGCTGCTTTTATTTCGGTATATTTCGAGTGACTCACTTGCAAAAGTAATTTCATATGCCAGTCTTAACTTGTACCAACTTGTTACTAAACAGCCACCATCAATCAATACAATATGTCTAGATTCATGCAACCTAAAGTGTTGGGAACAAGGATTAGACGAAACGGAAAGAAGCATATTAATACGGAGCAGAACGGGGTATTATATTGCCAGGGTTCTTTTAAATTGCAAAAAGAATGCTTTTGTGAAGTTTTATTCGTTATTTTTTACCTTTAATACTGTTTGATATTTTGTTGTAGTTGTGTGGAGAGAGGTAACTCCTATTAGGGACTTGAAATTTAAGTTCCCGCAAATAATCCGTAAATTGTGAATTTGTCCCAGAAATTATTCCAAGCAAAGTTAACGATATGTCACAGCACATAACAGGAAATATCTTTCCTAAGAGCAGAATGTAAATACCGTTAAGCAAGGTCAGGAAATCCGAATATCTGTAATAAAAGGCTTTGTGAAAGAACGCGGTAAGCAGAAATTCTCAGTGGATTGACAGAATCTACGTTACATTTGAGTAGTTAGATTATAGGCTCAAAGAGTGAAACCAGCATTTCACAAACCCACCGCTTCTCACTTCTTGCAAAATATTTTCAATTGGTATTAAATTCAACGAATGTTTTAGTTAATTTGTATACTATACAACCTATTTAGCCAATGCCTCTTCATCCATGTACTCATGCAATTGTTTTTAACCAATGATAGTTAATTCTGCACAAATGTTTTGCGCATAGACGCTTACACAGTTTTTCCGCACCTGGCTGCATGGCTCGGGGAAAACATAAAGTTGTGATCCCATTATCTGTTTCGTGTAGGTAAAAGGGTTCCCGGGTACTGACGAGAAATCTGTGAGGTGTTTTCTTAATGTTTGTAACAGCAAATGAATATAATTTAATACTGAGACAAATTGCTCTTCGACGCAAATACTTTAGCGTGTCAACTTAGCTATGGCGGCCATGGAACTTCCTTGTCGGATTATTTACATATAAATTCGTTGACACCGAAATAAGTTCTGAAGTTTTGATTTCTATTGTTCCACGCATATTTCAAAATTGCTTGGATCTGTGTTCGATAAGCACTGCAGTAATGTACTGAAATTTCCTTTTAATTGTCTTTGTTTGTTACCAGTCCTAGAACATATTTTTTTTCGAAATTTCGCTTCCTTCACTCTTCTAAACATACTTTGACACTAGGCCTTTAGTTTCTGAACACTATTTGTCAGGAATTTATTTGAATTTTGATGATTGCATAGTTTTTCATTATCTCTTCTTCGTGAGGTTGAGCCTATTAAACAGATTATACTGAGGCGATCTGTATCTGAAAAACATACTTGCCACAAATGAGTTAGCTCAGAATTTTAGTTTAAGAGTTACGTGCACCACACTGTTATTACTGTTTCTCCTCCTTCTCGCGAAACAGTTTTACTGCTTTCTCCATGTATATGATGTTCTTCGATTTTTTTTGTGTAATAAATCCAACATTTTTGCCGTTTATTCAATTTTCGAAGCAAATATTTCTCTTCAGTTTATCTCAGAGTCACGCGCAACAACTTTACATAGAATTTTCACCGTACAGTCAGACATCGGTCTTCGGTATTTGAAAGGTATCGTTCATTCTTCTTTTTCTGTTGTTCATTTCTTCATTCGTTATTGAATGTTGCATTACCTGTCATTTACTTTCACATTTGCGCTCTTAATAATGTAACCTAATACATTTTTGCTACATCATGCTGTTTTACATTCATGAGGAGGAAAGTGTAATCTATTTAACTGGCACGTCTTCATGTCTCTAATTTCTTTTATTTCATCAAGAATTTCTAGTCGTTACAGAATCCAAAGATATCCATTAAATAGTTCAAGACCAGCTTTACGCATTTCCTATCAAGTTTCTGGTAGTACTTTTGAAACGTTATTGCTGTAAGGTGTCTCCTTTCGAGACGTTTGTTGTCTGGCTTTTTCGAATGGAATATGGATTTCGATATTATCAACTTCATGAAGCAACTGTCTTGCCTATATTGTCGAGCCTCTTATTCATCTCTTTCCAGCAACTCCGTTCGGCCATATTCTCTACAATCGTACTGATGTTTTCACTCTCCGACGAAGAAATAACTCCATGGCTCTTGTCCACAACACATTTTGTCTTAAAATATGACAGAAACACTTCACTATTCTTCATACTGATGTGTAAATGAACAGAATCTTTTCATGCAGTTAAACACGCTATGTTAAATGTGTAAAATGATCTACCTCAAAACTTAATTGTACGTCGTAAAAATGATTAGTAAAACTAACATTATACTGTAAATATGGTCCTCAGTATTTCAGGTGAGTTCAGAATTTCCTTTCGCTTGCTGGCGACAAAGCTCAGTCCTTTCTTCGGAGTTCTTTACAGCTGCTTCCAACATTGCAGGTGATATCGCGGTGCACGCTCTGTTCTTAATGAACAGTATCTTAACATCGGGTGTTGTAGGGTTCTAGTGTTACCTTGTAATCCTCGTAGTCCGCAACAGTTTTATCTAAAACATATGCAACAAGTCCCACAATAAAAAACTTAGCTGTTAAAGGATGTATTTTTCTCTAGATATTCCTCTGCAAAGATTAAAGTCACCTACATCCGCTTCTGATAATGTTACCCCAGCTCCCCTCCTCCTCGTACTTAGTTTCGTTTGCAAGAAAATCTTCACTCCATTCCTATAAATGTTCAAATATTCCTCCGTGAATACTTACTTTCTTTAGCAGGTGGAGGTTCCAACCTCTAGGTGGTGGAGGTGTGAAGCTCTACCAAAAGTCAAGAAAATCTCTGTCAACATGGTTCTCTGATATAGATTTATTAACATCAACGTAGTGGACCATCTGCTTTTCTTGTTTACACTATAGTTTCGTTTTTAAAAATATGTTCTCTCAAGAAATAGGATAATATTTTATACGGTCTCGTATCGTTTGTGAATTCTAACAGACGAAAGTAGTTGGTAGGTTAAAGCTAGGCTTTACTAAAGCCTTCCGCAGAACTTATTGTTAACTGTCGTACCTCTTGTTGAAATAAAAAGAGTGGTTCAAATGCCCAATTAATGTACCCTCACACTCACAACATGGGACACAATCACGATTCAATGCAAATGATTGGGAAATAAATATGGGTTGAATGTCATCATTATTAGCGATTTTATTTGTCTTCTGTTCCCTTTAAATGAGATGAACCACGGTTTGCCGGAAATACTTGCCAGTACTTTAGCGTGACTCTTGCCTCTTACAATGTTACATTGATTCCTTCAACTTTCCCATTACTGACAGGCTCGTTTCTTTTAACAATATTGTTATTTTCAGTTCGTGATAGTTCAGAATTCTATGTTTGTGATATGTTAATTGCATCTTTTTTGGTCTGTCCACATGTTCATTGAATATTATTCCTTTGTGAGCTCTTACTCGCTATTGGTCACATGCATAGTTTTCTTATACGTTTTTGAAAAGTCTGCTCATATTGCATGACTGGTTAGATTGGAGTATAAATCTACCACTGTTATCTGATATGATTTGAAGCTTCGCAGGTGAAGCGGTTCAACCAAACATCACTGCCTCTCTAATGTCATGAACTACTGAGGAGAATCCAGACGTTTCTTTGGGGATTCATTTTATTTCCCCAGGTAATAAGCTCTGTCTCGTGAATCTTCTAATTATTAAAAGAACCTCAAAACACATGAGCGTTCTGTGAAGTCCCCTGCTGCTGCTAATTCTTTTTGGTGACGTGGAGCTAGATGCCTCCAGCATGTCTCCCCGTCACGCCGTGCGAAAACGTCTGCCCAAAGAGCGTAAGAGTGTGCTTGCCCATTATTCAGGGACTTAACAGGGCAAGCGTTGCATCACTCCTCCGTGCGCACACAAACACACACACTCACACACACACACATACAAACAGCACGTAGAGAGAGTAAAAAAAGAAAAAAGAAGAAGAAACTGAACTCAGAAAAAGACGCACAGGCAGTAGGCGCGCTCGCGTAACGACTCAGAAACGTCCCGCGTCGTGATTGGTATAAATGTGGCAATTACTGCAGCGGCCAAATTATGGCTGCAGTACGCGGACGGCGGTTCTCCGGTTACACGGGGTACCGACGCTGCGTGGTTCGGTGCTAATGGAGGCGCCGGTAAATGAAAGACAGCTGCCTAGGCGCGGGTCAGTCGCATTCCAAAAGTCTGCTCGGCCCAGCGTTCCCGTCACCCCTCCGAGAACGCCACGTGCAAAGTGGCGACATAACTGCTTCGCAGCGCATCCCGAGAAATGCCGAATAACCGGTGCCTCTCCTAGAAACAGCATACCGTAGGTCATTGTAGCGAAGAAAAGTGCAGGTCACCCAGCTTCCTGGGAAGGGTCGCAGGACAGATGAGCGCAACTATTTCACGGTGGGCAAAATATAACTGCCCCGGAATTGAGGCAGGCAACCCGACTTACATCATATGCTCCGGGTGCGTATAAAATGAAATGGGTTGCCTATCTTAAGGTGCGTGAGATATTTTCCGGGCCACTACCATCTCACTAACCTCAGTTTTGCTGTAGAATTATGTAACATATTTACTTTGTTTGGAGATAGAGAAACTACTCTCTGGGAAAAAGATTGATTCCGCTGGTACTGACCGTCTGAAATTCGGCTCCTCGAAAGACGTCACAGGGTAGGCCCTACTCACCACGGAGAGACATACGCTTGAGTCAAGAAATGTAAATACTAACCACACCTCACGAATCGCGCAGCGTCACCCGACAGGTAAAATTAGAACAAGTCTGGACTCTACAAGCACTGATGTACGTTTTGCGAAAGGTATAGTAAGTGTCAAGAGGAGGCAGAGATGCTTCTGCTGTTCTGATCTGCTACGTGCACTCCGCTATAAACCGTATGGTGGGTTCCTCAGTTCATTTATAGGTGGAGATAAACATCTAAAAAAACATATAAAGCTGTAATCAATCTGAATATTGTTTTGAACATAACAGTATTTTATTAGGCAAGGGTCTATTTGGTTTGACAGAAAAAGAAATTTAAATTCCGGATGGCATGTACTCTGTTTAAAAGCTTTGTCTCTGCTGAAGCGAAAGATGAAGGGTCGAAGATCTTGATTTCACCAAGTACCTTCAGCGCCACGTCACAAGCAGCAGAGAGGAAAAACATTTCTATTCATGCAACAAATTTGAGCCATCATCTGGTCACGAAGCATTTGGCAGCAGTCTATTATTCGAAAAAGCAAACTGCAGACTCTGTTCACAGACACGTTTCACTTGAAAATGCAGCGTGTTCTTGCATCATTGCGCGGACGGGCAAACTGTCGTGGAAAATGTCTTCACGGACAGTTGCGACGGCTTGCTGTAAAAATCATTAAATTTACTGATTTTGCGAAGAAGAAGGGAGTGGCAGGGAAGCTTGCAAAACGCTTAAGGCTGAATTGTTTATATAGTGTGCAAATTATGTGAGAAGAAATGTGACGCCTAGGAGAATGGCATTCAAGTATCAATTCCAGAGGAGCAACGCGCTCACGATGTGTTCAATTGAAGACCTGAATAAAAGTTTCAGCGATACCAATAAGAATATACGGAAATTTTTAAGTCGTTTGTCGTACGGAACTAAACCTCAAACTCAGCAAAGAAACAGCCTTATCTTGGAGATTCAGTTTTAAAAGCTGCTAGGGTAAAGTGTAATCATCAGTGAACAAAACACCATCGTCTAGAAAACTTGATATGCGTTCTACGAATTGAAATACAGGATTCAAAATACCAGTTATCTATTTATACGAGAGGTGTATTCACAAACCTTGCTGAGGTGCTTTTTCTTTATGGAAACACGATGTTCGTGTATACGTTTGCTTTAGCAGTAGATATGTTTAGAAGATCCGGCTTTGAGCAAAACGCAACTTCCTGCGCGGTACAGCTGGCATTTCATTACGGTCTGTCAAGTGCAGTTTACTTGTTGGTGACTGTAACACTCATGTTACCGAGTTTTGTGGACTGTGTACGCAACACTCACTGATGGTGCAAATCACCGCGACATGTATGTGTGAAGAAAGCCAAGAAATTTTGTTTTTGGTCAAAGCAGAATCTCCAAAACAATCTTCACAAAGTGAAGTGTCTCCAGTTAGTTGCTAGTAATACTATGCTGTTTTCGTATCTGTGTGTAACTGATTAAATGAAATTTATGTTTTACAACAGCCTTTTTCCAAAAACATCTTCAACGACTTGACACACACATAGTATCATCAACCTACAGTACTATTAACTTAGAAGTATTGACGTTGTAAATGGTTCTTGCTCAGATACTTTTCTTTCTCGACATAAAGGGTGTCCCAGAACACCACCAGCAAAATTTCGGAGGCTCTACAGGAATATTTTCTGAGCATTTTGGTATATTAGATCGGTGGATTCCGGTGGCTCGTTACAGAAAAATGATGTAATTACGATCTATCACCTCATTTACCTTTATTTGTGGAAATATATCTTCACGGCAGTGAAAAAGTCTGTAGTACAACAAGACAAGACACAGAGTACTGCATTGAACCTCAAACAAATGCAACAGTAGTGTAATTGGGTTATTGTCGGTTTGAGATAACCACAAGTGGCATGAGTGAATGAAACAAATGTTTCCAGACAAGACAATCAGTGTATACCGTAGAAATTTGCAGTGTTAATGCAGATACGTTCAGTTCAATATCGGTACAAAGATAAATGAGAGCAAGAAATCAATCGAAATACAATTACTCTGCAACGAAACACGAGAAGTCTTCCAAAATGTTCCTGAACAGCCTCAAAAAAATTTTTCAGGGGAGTTCTAGTTCACCGTGTATATTTCATTACCCTCTGAGCCTTTCGCCTTGGGATAACTGGCTAAAATATTCCCAGTTTGTGAGCCATGTCATTTGAGATAAGATTGTCGAGCTTTAAGAAACTCGCCTCTCGTCCTCATAAGTTAAGACCCTCTGCGCACGCGTTAATTCTACCCTCGTCTGGAACATTCCGGTCGCTGCTGCTTCGCTTATGTAAGGCGTGCACGTTGCCTATCCCGACGGTCAGAAGCTTTACTCCTGTGGGTGGTGTCGATGAAAGCTCGAGATTTTTATTTCGATTTACTCAACCCGAGAATATTTTACACAGATATTTTATTCATTCACATCGCGAACACGAGACAGTAAAGATTTAGGAATCGCCAGAAGCTTAGCACTTCGCACGTACTCTCTCTCTCTCTCTGTCTGTTTCTAGACACACACACACACACATACACATACACACACACACACACACACACACACACCACCGTGCTGCCACTCTAGCTGGGACCACAGTTTGCCTCATCGGGAAATATGCATAGGAATGTCGGCGGACGGTGTACTGATCTCGTCGGTGAGCAGAGCGACAGATATTACGCCAGATCACGGCGCCCGAGCTTGGCAAACTTATCTGCCGGAGTGCATCTGGTAATTCTATATACCCGCCGTCCGTCGCAGCGAAGCAAATAATAATAATAACAATAACGAGCGTTGGTCTGCCAGCAACGCTGCCACGCTTTTGCCTTCCCATTCTCCCCGTCTTTCCTCTACTCTTTCTTCGCCTCCTCCAACTCCACGTCCCGCTTCGTACCGGGTCGACCACAGGCGCGCTCGCTCGATCGCTGGCGTGCGCCCGTTTGACGCGAGGTGCTTAATAGAAAAGTACAAAACCAACAGCTCGCCGCCGCAGTATAAATACATAGTGGATTTTAACGGGTTGTAAACAGTCTATGTATAAATGTCCGCGGCCCTTATTTATTTCGGCGTTGATTTAAGACGGCGGGAGTCCTATTTCACGGTGCCGACATGTTGATGAGTTTTAAGGAGCGCGCGCATACGCCCGCGCGTGGGAGTATACGCTCTCCTAGTTTGTGTGTGTCTGTGTGTGTGTGTGTGTGCGGCTGGGTGCGTGAGTCAGTATTCGTATGGTCAGAGAGGCGGGGGGGGGGGGGGGGGGGGGAGGGTTGGGGCAGCGCACTGCCCGAACTGTCTCGACGGATGGACGGCGCTTTAAGTGCAGACTATGAGAGGTTCTTCGATGGCACCCATTGCTCGCAAGACTCAGACGCGATAAGCTGCCGAACGCATATTTTCTCCCTCCCTTTCTCCCCCCCAGCCCCTAGACACAAATGCTCTCTCTCTCTCTCTCTCTCTCTCTCTCTCTCTCTCTCTCCAAGCACACTCAATTTATTTGTTACTGCACTCTCATCCGGCAGGATTCAAATAGTGGTCCTATATGTCGGTTTCTTTCTTTTCCTTTTTCGTTGTGGCAAAAGAAAGCCTGTGTTTTCTGCTCTGATAGGGAGATTCTCTACCCAGGAGTCAATTTTCTAGGATTTGGTACTACCTCTCTGTGAACTTTTTTTAATGGTTTACTGAAGTTCAAATACTGATACCACACAGGCATGTGTCCAACATGTCTTATGTCATAATACCTATGACGGGATCTACGTTCGTTTGGCAACAACGTAAAATACCTAGAACTCTCGCTAAAAAGTCTTTAAGAGATACTTGGAATTAGGTTTACGGCACCAATGTTCCTCCAGTATAAGTACACTTTCTGAGCAATTTTTTGTTTCGCTAGAGGGTAAGAGCAACGTCTTGAATCCCCTCTCCGTCGGGTTTTCTTGAATCGCTTTAGATATCCGTGGAATTCTCTGAACATTAACACGTATTGCTACTAAATAGCCTGGGCGACATAGCCGTTCCGTATCGTTTCACTCAAACAACCTTTGTATATAAAAATAAAAAAATATATAAAAAATTAATGTGCTCTCACGAGGGGAGTTTAACGATGCAAATTTCATCTAATGTCTTTTTAAACTTGCTTGATTTTTGTGGTATTAGAGCAAGTGTCATAATAAACTACCTGTGTCGTCAAGTTGGATATGACTAGTAATAAAGATGTAAAAACAAAGCTGGACGGATTTGAACTACAAATCAAAAATGGAAGAACAAAATCCATCAAGGGACGAAACTAAGGTTTTGTAAAGTTATAGCTTTTCAGTTTCTGCGTGAAAACGAAATCAACGTCAAAAAAGAACAGTAGATTGCTGTGGGACAGAAATGAAACAAAATAATAACGAGATGTAGTGGTGAAAACAGTGGAGGTGGAAACACGTAAGAGGTGCCGACGCAATTCGAATAAGACTGACAAAAAATAAATAAACAAGTATCGCAGCAAAATCAAAAAGGGACGGCCCAAATGTTCTTTACATTAAATATTATGACGGTGAGGAGATTGTTTCGCTGAGAGAACATTTTGGTATTCAGGAAACTTTATATTCCTACTAAGTTATTTTAATACTTATTCCAGTTGGATAGTATCAGATAAAATATGAGGATAGTCTATTCGCGAACTCAGTAACTCTGGGGTAATGACAGCTTACCACTTTGACAGGGCTCGGGAAGTCCTACATATTCATTCATAGTTGCGCTACCGTGAGGATGGCCTAATTTCGCTAATTCCACCGTATTACCCAACTGCAACTTCGTTATTGCGGAGTTCCGATTGAGACTGACGGGCAGGCGAGTGAGGAAGAGTGCTACCAGCCACAACTAACTCGCTTTTTGGAAGGGAACTGATCGAATAACTAGTCGCCGGAAGTAATATTCTGCTCTGATGGCTCCATTTTTGCGGCGCAACTGGGCGGGATTTTTGGTGAAAATCGGACCGCGCCGTGATTACAACAGGGACAGAGAATGAACGTGGAAGGGGGGACTGAGGAGGGAGAGGGTGAGGAGTGGGAGGAGAAGAGAAGAGAAGAGGGCAGAAACAAACAGAGAGAAAGAGAGAGAGGGAGAGGGCGATCGCCATTGCTGCTCGTATAAATAAATCTTTGGGGGCAATCCTTTATAGGCGATTACTCGTCCGTAATTACTCGCCATTAGTAGGTGCTAACGAAAGAGGAGATTTTAATTTCGTCTGCCCGCGTCGCTGCCGACAATGGGAGCAATCTAGTGTGAAACACGGCGGAGTAAGAGGAACAGGAGAGCAACTGCTAATGCCCTTTAGGCACGGGCTTCATTAAGGAATATCATTTTGCAGCGTCTCGCCCGGGCGCGTTGTTTTTGTGACGCGAGGGGGTGGAGACGGGAAGGGGGGTCTTTCTCGGGGTTGGGAAACCGCCGGACCAATGGCCGATATGGCAATGGGGCGCCGGCCGTGGGAAGCGCGCATTGTGTGTTTATGCGGTTGTCCTCGGCCCACCCCACGCTTGTTAGGCATGCTGCCGTTGCGTCTTTACCCGCCGCCGCAGTTCGCTTCTGTATGCGTGGACACCATCCAAACGGGCGTCAGAGACGAGAGACACTGGGCCACGTATTCAGAAAGGAACAGGCTCTAACTGCAATACATGTGCTAGGCTCTGGGATTTAGAACCTCAGGTCTGTCTGCGGTAATTTCAGGACGATACTTTAGACTCTTCTAGTTTCATTCTGTTTCCCTACCCTCACTCATCCTTCTGGAACTAATGACATTTCTATTAAGTTGGAGACCACAGGGACTGATGGTTTTGAAAACAATGTAATTATGCAGCACATTCACGTTATTTATAAGGAAATTAATTTCGCTCAAAAATAGGAGTGACTGTACCGAATGGCTGAATTATTTTCACTCGTTTATCTGTTGCTCTTTTTACCTCTGTTCGCGCTCAGGAAACTCTTGACCAATAAGTCGTTGTATAGGTAATTTACAATTTCGGTGACAACTTTGTACATTAGCCATTGAAAGGCGAAAGGGAGGTGCTCAGAAATTGTTCTGGACTACACAGTATTCGTCTTCCCCATGTCAAGAGTACATTGTGAGATCCTCTTCACGGTGGTTATACATACAATATATGCGCGAATCTTCTTTTCATTACTGTATCCTTTCGACAGGTGCAGTGTCATTCTCCATCTAGATCTATCGCATATCAACCTGAAATATTTTTAGCCGACAAATAGCCTCGTATCACATTCGTCGGTAGTCACATGCTAGGTCTCTTCCGTCAGCTGTATTAACGTAAAGCAACACAATACAGTCTGCCTGATAAAACAGCTCGTATCTGTTGACTTCAGTATCGATGGTACATCACTAAACTGTTGAGAGAGAGAAAGCGTGCTGTAAGTCTACTTTACAGGGGACAACCTCAACCCATAACACTAATCTTCCACGGAGCTAATAAACAGATCTGATATTTCAAAGAGGCGTATAAAATAGCAGCGAAAGACGTAGCTGTAAGTCACAAGAATTCGACCTCCTCAACTTTGTATGACGGCCTAAGGAAATGGAAATTTACCGTTTCCCACGTTGATGATATGACTTAAATTATTCGAGGCCCGTTTCATAAGTGAGTTTTTCTGCATTGTTATCGTGTTGGTTTGAATTTTAATCTAAAGAGCAGTATTTTATATTATTTCACTTCAAAATGTATTTCGTCGAAATCGGCAGTGCTATTCGACATTCATTAAACTGAGCGGCACACAAAGCACAGGCAGAAATCATCGTCACTGTAACCGTCATAAACAGAACAAATGTATGAGCCCAAGTGCTGTATACCATTGGATTCCAAATTTCATCATTTTTTATGGGTATAAGGCTAAATTTCACACAACAATTTTAATTCTAAATTTCAGTATTATTTTATTATTGGCCATATTAAGCCTGGTACCATAATTACTTACTGTAATCTGCTTCTCCAGCTGCGTAAGGAACAAAAAGCAAATATTTTAACGTCTGTTTGACGTCTTACAACTCATCGTTGCAAAATCGCAGTGCCCGTAGGATCTGCCTTGTGAACTGCTGCAAACAGAAGGTACACATCGTAGAACGCAGGGAGTCAACTGTGAACACAGTCTGGGTATCAGTACTACGCTGGATCTATGTTTCGTTACAAGCGGTAAAAGTATAGTGTTAACGCAAAATCGAAAAATTTGCTAACGAACGTGGCTTTCTCAACGTATACATTTCCTAAACGTTACCTATTTGCTTCGACGTTTTCCTTCGTTTAATTTTCCCGACGTTAGAGGAGGTACTGTTCTATTAATAATTTTACAGTTTTGTATGTCATCCATTTTCTAATCACAGTCTACGACACAGCTCTTTAAGGAAGTTTCGGAATGCACAATCCACTTCAGACTCACATATTCGTTCCGGGATTCAAAAGTATTTCAATTCAATACATGAGTTAGTCATCGAGTACTCTTAAGGTGCACATATGCCAACTTTTGATTTAAATGTCGGCAGCTTCATGTGGTTCAAATGGCTCTGAGCACTATGGGACTTTACTTCTGAGGTCATCAGTCCCCTAGAACTTAGAACTACTTAAACCTAACTAACCTGAGGACATCACACTCATCCATGCCCGAGGCAGGATTCGAACCTGCGATCGTAGCGGTCGCGCGGTTCCAGACTGGAGCGCCTGGAACCGCTCAACCACTCGGCAGCTTCGGCAGCATATGATGCCAGTGAAGCGTTTGAGGTGACTTATCTTTTCTTTCACTGCTCATGAATCTTGCGCAGGAGAAGGAAAAGGAGGTGAGGAGATGCCATGGATAACTGTAAGGGAATCTTTGGAAGAAAGACGCTGTTTTCGTGCATTTCAGCAGAGTAAATTTAGAAGACAGGTATATGAGGAAGACCGAGCTACAGTTCTGCTCCCACCATCGAATATCTCGTGTAGGGATGATGAGAATGACATGAGAGAGAACAGGGCTATTCCAAATTGATATAGTCATAGTAATCGAATGAAATATTAGGCCAGAAAATCGTAAATATTGGTGAGAAGTACCCTGCGCCAGGCACTGTGCGGTGGCTTGCTCAGTAATAACGTAGATGCAGATTATACGAAATTTGAAAAAAATTAATTTACGAATAGACGGACGCAATTCGTATTTATAGGTCATGAAAATTTTTCTATGTCCAATCACTGCGAGACTGTACCTCAGTCCACCAAGCTACGCGCATTAGGCTTGACGGAGAAGCCTGAGAATATTGCGGTGGCTCTTCTCCCTGGTCGAGGTGTAACGCACAGGGCGGCGCGTAATCGATTTAAAAATTCAGCGGGAGTTGGTCTCACCCCCCTCCTTCTCTCCTACCCCGCCCCCGCCCCGCACCCATCAGCTGATGCTCGACCGCCTCGGGCTCGCAGATATTTTAAGGCTGCAGGTACCTCAAGACGCTAGTTCATCTTAAATGACGGTGTCCGCGTCCCTAGAGATGAAAAGAGTTTCAAATAAAAGACGTGCATGTGTCCATTACCAGACTGTCCTTTCAGTTTTTCATTACGAACTGTGACGCGTCTATTACACCTGTCACTAGAAGTGACTCTCATCTGTTCAGCTTTAAACAGGCTGGTCCTTTCTTAATCTCCGGTACGGCGTCACTGTTCTGTTTTGTAGCATCGAAGAAGAAAAGATATCGCATGCTTTCCTTCTACAACTATTTTAGTAACTACAATTATGTGCAGCCGAAGCAGCTGTTGCGCAATAAAGTCGATGTTTTTCTACAACCAAGAAAGGACATGTATTTTAATCACTATATTTTCCTACAGTTTTGCCCTCTAGCACCATGGAAGTCCATCTTAACACAGGAACTAGTTACTTCTTGCAGTAAGTGTCTTCCACTTTGTACTCGCTTTTACTTGCTTTTACTTGTCGAGTCTGAGTAGAGCCTTCTAATTCGATATCGAATTAGGCCACTCAGTTTGCATCATTGTTCCATAACACCGCATCTCAAACGCTTCGGTTCTCTTTTACGTCTTTTGCAACACACACCCACAGTGGAAAGTTATTTGCTTACCACAGGGACTAACTTTCAATAAAACTACATATCAATTTGCAGTGTACATAAAATTGAGACCATATTATTTTGAACTACCTGAGCCAGTGAATCAGATATCTTCAGCGTGTAATTATCCGAGATGACAAACCACAGACAGAGCAATGGAAGCAGAATATGAGGGATCATAATTTGATTCCGGGAAAATTATGCATTTATTCATTTTCGTGCTTATTATTGGGATTTGGCGTCTAGCGGGTGCAGATGACTTATCTTTGGGGTGTTTTTTGTGCGTCTTGAGTTTATCACGAATGTAACACATGTAGGTCCTCTTCATCTCCAAATAACTAATTCAACCTAAATCCTTCTGAATATGCTTGCTGTATTCATTTCATTGTTTCTGTCTCTAAGATATTAACCTCCACCCACCCTTCCACTTCCCTCAAGCGCTAAATTGGTGAGCCCTTTGTGTCTTAGAACATGTCCTACCAATAGATCGCTTCTTCTAGTCAGGTTGCGCCACAAATTTATTTCCTCTCCAGTTCTATTCATTCCTCATCAGTTACGTGGTCTACCCATCTAATCTTCAACATTTCTCTGTAGCATCACTTCTATACATGGCTACACTCCATACAAACACTTTCAGAAAAGACTTCCTAACATTTAAATCTATATTCGATGTCAACAAATTTCTCTTCTTCAGAAACGCTTTTCTTGCCGTTGCTACTCTAAATTTTATATCCTCTCTCCTTCGGCCATCACCACACGTATAAATCATGAAACAAATTAGCAGTCGTGTATCTACAGCAAAACTGTATCAATATTTGTTAGTATGATGGAATTTCAAACACTCTAGAACACAACGAAAATTTTCGAAAGGACAACACATTTGGCCGGATCATTCCATATAAGGCTGTTTGAAGTTTTAGAAAGGGCCAGGAATGTTGGATTAAATTAGCTGCGCATCGCTGTACAAGTAATAAACTATTTGCGTATTAATCTACGATGAAGGAGCAAGACGAGAAATTAAATTGGTGTTACTTGACTAATGCGTTGTTTGCGTAACATGACGCTGCACTTCGAAATGTGTAATCAAATTGCCGGCCGGAGTGGCCGAGCGGTTCTAGGCGCTTCAGTCTGGAACCGCGCGACCGCTACGGTCGCATGTTCGAATCCTGCCTCGGACATGGATGTGTGTGGTGTCCTTAGGTCAGTTAGGTTTAGGTAGTTCTAAGTTCTAGGGGACCGATGACCTCAGCTGTTAAGTCCCATAGTGCTCAAAGCCATTTGAACCATTTTTTAAATCAAATTAGGAAGCAAGAATGACGCTAAGTAAAATGATGGGAATATTATTATGTGGAAGTTCATAGTCTATAAACTGGTGAAATATATTATGATAATTGGCGCCCCATGACTTGCAGGTGTACGCGGATAAATTTAGCTCTTGGAATGAGAACTGAACCGTTCGTACGGATGAAGGGTTTAGCGTGGCGCACGCTGCCAGCGATGAGTGCGCCGACATCGACGCGCGAATTATCAGCGCGCAATTACGCCGCCCGGACTGAATTCCCCAGTTTTTGTCGCCGCTATTCGCTTTTATTACAATAATGCTGTTTAAAGCTGCTAATATATTGAGTATTTGTTTGTCATTATGTTTCTGACGTACGAGTGCAAATGGGGGGCAATGCCGAAATGTGTACACTTTTTTAATTTCCTGTGTAAATTAATTCCGGACGTTCAAACAGCGAACTACATTACTTTGTTTTTTATCTGATTATGTGGTAGCAATTTACGCATTATGCCGTTGTTCCGCGCTCCGAGCGTATGTCGTCGGCAATTGTGGCGTTGTGATTACGGCTTATTTAAAATCCGCGCATTCGCTATTTTGCCGCTGCATTTCGGTATGCGCCCTCACCGTCGGAGTCAGACGCGGAGAATTGAGCGCCGCTGTGTGAACCCTCTGTAATAATAAACTGAATGCCGACTTACAAGGCCAATGTTGTGGTTAGCTTATACCGCCAACGAGGAGCGTAACTTAAGCTCGCGGTGAAATTATGATCTGAAAACACGGGGACAGTATTTGAGTGCAGGCCTGTATAAACACAGACGAATTATGTAGGCATAGGAGTAACTTGTGGCTGGACGGCCTTACTTCACGATAAGACACAGGTTCTCCAAGACTTCCAGGACACGTTTTAATCTTGTAGCTGTCAGGACAGTTACATCATTTCTAAGAAAGATACGTGTACGGTGTAGTAAGCATAGCATATCGTGAATACCGAATTCGTTGTAATTGCTGAATGGCGTTCCCAAATTATTTTAAACAGGAGAATGGGTTGCAGGTGTTTCCCGGAATTACGGGTTTGATGCGGCCCGCCACGAATTCCTTTCCCGAACTTCCTCGTATCGGAGAAGCTCTTACGGCCTACGTCCTCAGTTAAATGTATTCCGATCCCTGTCTTCCCTTACAATATGCACCCTCTATAGCTCTCTGTAGGATCAAGTAAGTTACTTCCCGATATCACATCATCCTATGCTTGTCGATACTTTCTATATCCTCCCCTCATGGCCGACCCTGCAAAGAACCTCCCCATTCCTTATCAATCCACCGAATTTTCAACATCTTTCAATAGCATCACGTCTCAGACACTTCGTTTCTCTTCTGTTGGGGCTTACTCACAGTCCGTGATTCACTTGCACACAACGCTGTGCTCCAGATGTACAGGGTAGTTATAATTAAACTTTCGCTATTTGAACCAGCGTAGACGGAAAACTATATACCGTATGGGTACCCAATTTTATAGGAATGACGTTCAGGATGAGCGCTGCAGGATTTGCGTTGTTGTATTGTTAGTGTCATGACGGACCGGTGCTTGTACGGCCTCGTAGGGCTACAAACACGAGCATCAGTGTGCACTGCAGTCGCAGACAGACAACATAGGTATGGGCAAAGTGTTGTGACTTGGCAAGACAGCCAAGCCACTATGAGGTAGCCGAAAGGCACGCGTTTAAGCTCACGCAGGCTGGCGTGAGGTCTGGAACAGTTAAAGGAGTTGAGTCTAGTAAAAAAAGTACGTAGCTTCTGGAATACTTAACTTTAATCCATAATTGGTGAACATCGGTCTGACGGTACATGCATCACAAGATAAATAGCAATTGATAATGGCGCCTTGCTAGGTCGTAGCAAATGACGTAGCTGAAGGCTATGCTAACTATCGTCTCGGCAAATGAGAACGTAATTTGTCAGTGAACCATCGCTAGCAAAGTCGGCTGTACAACTGGGGCGAGTGCTAGGAAGTCTCTCTAGACCTGCTGTGTGGTGGCGCTCGGTCTGCAATCACTGATAGTGGCGACACGCGGGTCCGACGTATACTACCGGACCGCGGCCGATTTAAAGGCTACCACCTAGCAAGTGTGGTGTCTGGCGGTGACACCACACAAGGTGAGCAGGTGTTTTACCAAATGAACAGCAATAGAGCTGGTACTGTTCGTGAATATCAACGCATTAAAGGAATACAGTGAGGTCCTCTTTCCACACCGCCCTCTTTACCTGTGGTAGTCCGCTCTGTGTGACCTCCTTTCTTTGTCCGTAAAGGATTATTGTGCTTTCGAAGTAGCAGAACTTCTTAACTAAGTCTGTTCAGTGTCCCCAGTTTTTATGTTAAGGTGTCTGTGAGTCGAGTGTAACATTGATTCGATAGGAATTGTTACGTTAAGTGCTATGTTGTTTTATACAGATGATAAAAATGGTGTGTTATTATGCATATGAAATATGTAAGCTTCATTGGCACGAGGAATGTGTCCTCTTAAAAGGAACGATACACTGGCGATGTCTATTGTGAGTTGTCACTATATAATGCGAAAGATTACTGCGGGAATTTGGCTTTGAGATGATTCATCTTCGGAAGACAAGAAAGTTAGACCTGCGAAATGATTCAGGGCTCAACTACACTGATTGTCAGATAGATCAGTAAAAAGCGTTGGCATGCAGTATTTTGTGAATTTTGTTTACAGTGGGGAAATTTAACATTAACAATAAATTGTTATCAGCACTCAGAAACGTCGCATAAGACATACCACTTTTCCGATTCGTGCCGCCTTCCGCTTTCGAACAAGAGAGAGAAAGAAGAGATCTACGATGCGGCAAGCAGCGAGATTGTAACGGAAGCGAAGTTATAAACTGTACAGTAGCGGAAATCGCATATGTGAATAATTTAGTACCAGCTTTTCTTCCCGGAGTGGCAGTCTCGTAAGGTGTGCAGGATAAACTGCCTATTGGCTTCTGTCTCGGGTTCTTCGGCCGACGTTCGTCTGATGATTTTACTGACACTTTGCCAGCACCAATGGTTGGCATTGTCAAAGCTTCCTCCTCCATTGCTGGTGCTGAATCACCAGCAGTGGAGCGTGAAACTTTGACAATGCCAACCACTCGTGCTGGTGAAACGTCAGTGTAAACATCAGACGAACGTCGGTCGAAGAACCCGAGACAGAAGCCAATAGGCAGTTTGTCAACAAGTGGCCACGAAAGCCTTAACAATTTTGTATGCAGGATAATTTCTGTGAAGTTTGCAGAGTGGGAGATGAGGAGCTTGCAGAGAAAAGCTGTGAGGGCGAGTCGTGAGTCATGCTTCGATAGCTCACATGTCTGCAAAAGTTCTCAAATTCAAGTCCTAGTTCGGCACACAGTGTTAACCCTAGACTACTAAACACTCGTAAAATTTCAATTGGGTATAAGACAAGACCTTTTACACTTAATTTGGTATGTAAGACACCAATGAAGGTCTAATAACCAACTAATGCATAAGCTACAAATATGACTTCCCTTGAATAAAATGTGGAGTAGTGAACTTTACGATGGTGTAGTAGCAACGTGACATTTTCTCTCTTTTAGTGTTCCAGGGTTAATCTGCCAGGAAGTTTGAAATTAGCGCACATTACGCCGCAGTGGGAAAATTCGTCCTGAACTTTAATAATAGTGCAGTTGGAAACTGTCGTCATTTTTAAAATGCTACTGGTCTGCGGGCGTAAGTAAACGGAAAATAATGTTGTTGATTTATTGTAGCGATGTCGTTCATGGTCTGCGAAAGTGCTCCTTGAGTCTGTATAGAAAAAAAAGTGAGATAGGTAAAGGGAAAGAACGATTAATGATCATATTTCCGTGTCACCCGCGAGGTGGTTAGCGCTGTCACAGTGTGAGAGACGCAAGTTGAGCAGTCAGGGACAGGTGGCTCGAGCGGCCCGGGCTCTGTTTGTGGGACACTCTGGCGGCGACATTGGGCCAGGTCGGGGCGCAGCATCCGTCGTGGCGCCCTTTCCCCCATTGAGGCTCATTTCATTCAGCGAAACTCTGTTCCCGCCACGACCATTCACCAGGCTCTGTGCCTTCCCCCTCGGCGCGCGCCGTCTGTCTCTCTCTCTCTCTCTCTCTCTCTCTGTCTCTCCGTCTGTCTGGCCGCCGCCACCGCCTCCCCCGCGCTCTCCGGCGGGCGGAATTTATCTGACTGTGATTCCTATTCTCAACAGGTGCCGGCGCTCCCCAGCGGGCCGGGCCGTTTGCCTCCCCCGCTGCTTCAGCCGCAGCGCAGGGCACACAAGAGACACACACACACACACACACGCACGCACACGTACACAAACACACACAGACAGACAGACACCGGCGCAAACCCTACCCCAGCGCGCCGGAGCCGAAATAAATTGGACTTTTGGGAGAACGAGACGGAGGCGAAGGAGCGACGTTTTGCTTGCTTATCCACCCGGCGCGGCGGCCGTCTGTCTCGCTTTTATCGAACTGTTGAGGGACTTTCTCTCTCTCTCTTTTTTCCGCCTTTGCTCCCTCTGCCGTTTTATTGCCTGCCTCGGATTCCCGGCGCGGCCGATTCCAGCCCAGCTGCTGGCGAGAGACGGCAAACAGACAGTCTGTCGGCGTCCCGACTGCAGCCACTTTGCCCATGAAATGTCGCTGGTGTTGGCGGCACATTTCCTCCGGGCGAGAGGCGCTTGTTTGTGGGACGGAGAAGAGTGGGGGGGGGGGGGGGGGAAGACCACCGAGCAGAGAAACAACAAGGACGGTTTTGTAAACAGGACGCCGAGAGGGGGAGGCGGACCGCCACTGCTCGTTCCGTTTCGAGTGGCGCTGTTTGGACTGGAGGTGCTAACTAGCTGTGACAAGCCAGACGTGCCTTTCAGCGCAGGCGCCAGCTCGGAGCTGCCGATTAACCGAAAGCACCCCAACAGTCGTAACTGTTCGTTTGCTGAGAATGCTTTTTTATCGATTCACCCATGGCCACACACTCAATTCTAACTCCTGCTCCAAATACACCTCTCCATTTCTCCAACAGTGGCGTAGTCTCCTTTCTTCATTATTGTCAAAAGTACTAAACAAAACAGATATTATGTATAAATAATTCGAAATATAAATGGACAAATTAGACAATCGACAATTTTTAAAAAAGAAATTAAAATAGACGTATTACGCAGAGCACAAATGGACATACTCGATTATTTCCACTATCTGCAATGTTCATTCAACTTGTTGCCAGTATTTGGTGACATTGATGGCATCGCTTTTAGCCGGTGCCCGTTCCAATCAGGTGCATGAATCCTGACAAATGCGGCCTTCACGCGATTTCTTGAAGTTTCTCCCTACCTACATTCGCACATTGAGTCTCCATTTGCTCGCTGCCCCATTTCCTGAGGCTGTCATTGGATTATGCAAACCTCTGCGCAGTGCGTTTAAGGACATACACATAAACATTCAGGACCAGATGGCAACTTTTCTTCAATTTCGATACGTTTCTGAGGATCAGGATACCTCTTTGTCCATAAGTCAACTGTGGATTTTTTTTGGGTGTCATGAAAGTGGAGGAGAAGGCAGTGAGAAACGCTTCCTGAACTTCAGACGAGCTGATGGTATCAAATGTTCATGAAGGGGCTGGGCTGAGGTGTTCCAAACCTTTTGCATCTACATATAAGGAGCCATTTCACGTCTGATATAGGGCTGGGCTAAGCCTGCAAGTAAGTCCAACTTCTGTGTAGGAGTTGATTTCAAATAGCCTGTGATTAGCCTGCAGCTTTTATTCAGGGCAGCATCAACCTACTTTTACTTGAGATTTGTATCACACAGGACAAGAATATTCGGCAGCAGATTATCAGAGTGATAGGGCTGTCCTTACTGTCTTCGGGTGTTAATTCTTGAAACCTCGTAACACTGCACTTTCGAATAACGACTTTTTCTCTAGATTCATACTCACATTATTACTTCCATCTTCTACTCCAGAATTACCTCTTTATTTTTGTGGAGACGAAGAGGCGTAAGCAGTGCGTTTAGGATCTCCAGGATAAATTTTCAGACCTAAATTTCTTTGCAAATACGACGCATAGCCTGTTCTTACCACGAATGCACCACTCAAGAATCCACGTAGCTCAAAAGGAAGCGAATTAATGTACAAAGTGAACTATGTGAGAGAATGGAGCCACTGGTACCTAAATGTTTTGCGTAATACGTAAAAATACTAATTATTGCACTAAAGACTGTGTTAATTACACTTCTTATATATCTCTAACATTAGGAGATATCTGTAATTATTTCTAGGACAAGTGATTATACGAAAAGGATCCAATCTTTTACTGGTGCTGATATTCATAAGTTTTCGATGTGCTCAGTTGCTGAATTACCTGTGTATTGTTTCCTTTCTTCGAATGGAACAATTGTTCAAATGGTTCAAATGACTCTGAGCACTATGGGACTTAACTTCTGAGGTATCAGTCCCCTAGTACTTAGAACTACTTAAACCTAACCAACCTAAGGACATCACACACACCCATGCCCAAGGCAGGATTCGAACCTGCGACCGTAGCGGTCACGCGGTTCCAGACTGTAGCGCCTAGAACCGCTCGGCCACCCCGGCCGGCGGAACAACTGTATTCGATATTGTACGAAAAGGGAAGTATAGTGGAAGAGTCGCAGAAAGGTGTCGAGAAACATGTTAAATTCTAGACAGATATCTGTGAGCTTATTATAGTTTAACCTCACTCAAGCCGCGCGGAGTAGCCGCGCGGTTAAAGGCACCATTTCACGGATTGCGCGGCCTCTCCCGCCGGAGGTTCGAGTCCTCCCTCGGGCATGGGTGTGTGTATTGTTCTTACCATAAGTTAGTTTAAGTAGTGTGTAAGACTAGGGACCGATGACCTCAGAAGTGTGTTCCCTTAGGAATTCACACACACACACACACATTAAGCTCACTGAAGTGACGTGGAGTGGAACTGAAAATACGCATTCCTGCTATACATGGTTTTAAGTCGAAGTAAATTATCTAGCATACATTTGTGCAAAGTTAGGCTGCAAATTATTAACAAGGATTAAATCCTTGTGCTCCTGGTTTCAGAGCTGTCGAGTGCCATATACAGGGAATGGACAGCCGGCCGCGGTGGTCTCGCGGTTCTAGGCGCGCAGTCCGGAACCGTGCGACTGCTACGGTCGCAGGTTCGAATCCTGCCTCGGGCATGGGTGTGTGTGATGTCCTTAGGTTAGTTTGGTTTAAGTAGTTCTAAGTTCTAGGTGACTGATGACCACAGCTGTTGAGTCCCATAGTGCTCAGAGCCATTTTGAGGGAATGGACAAAAATATTCAGTCACAAGAAGCACAAAACATTGCCACGCCTAATACGGTTTAGAAAACCCGTTGGCTCTCAAAACAGCTTCCAGTCGTCTCGAAATAGACAAATATAGGTCCTGCATGCTTTCCAAGGCAATCTTACACTATTCTTCCTGTAAAATAGTGGCAAGTTGAGGTAATGATGGTGGCTCGGATACCGATCACGCTCCCTTACTTCCAAAGTAGACCACAAAGGCTCAATAACACTGAGATATGCTGACTGTGGTAGCCAGGCGACGTGCGACAATTCATCCTCGCACTCACGTAACCAGTCCTGGACTGTGCAAGCTGTGTGAAGAACAAGGGCCCTGTCTTCTGGGAAAACAGCATCCCCACTGGGGAAAAAACACTGAACAATGGGTTGAACGTGGTCAGCCAAAAAAAAAAATGGTTCAAATGGCTCTGAGCACTATGGGACTCACCTGATGAGGTCATTAGTCCCCTAGAACTTAGAACTAGTTAAACCTAACTAACCTAAGGACATCACAAACATCCATGCCCGAGGCAGGATTCGAACCTGCGACCGTAGCGGTCTTGCGGTTCCAGACTGCAGCGCCTTTAACCGCACGGCCACTTCGGCCGGCTGGTCAGCCAAAACGGTCACAAACTACTTGAAAGGAATGCGACCTTGCAGAGTATCAATGGGGCCTATGGAATACCATGTTACGGCTGCCCAAATCATCAACGACTCCCCGCTCACTATGTCATTCTTGGGACGTATACTCGGCCAAAAGTTGGAAACAGTACAGAAGACAAACCGACTAAATGACATTCTTCCATTGCTCCATAGTCCAGGTTTTACGGCTTCGACACCATGTTTTTCTGCTACCGGCATTTGCATCACCGATGGTAGGTTTTCGAGTCCCAGATCGTCCTGTAATTCCTTGTTTATGGAACTCCTTCGTGGTGCTTGGGTCCTGACAGCGACCGCGAGTGCGACAATCACTTCTGTAGTAACTTTTGCAGCTGTCATCCTCTTCATTGACGTCTGTCATGATTACTCAACAGACACTTTCGTCCGCGTTGTGTCTAACGGGATGTTATTTTTCTGCTTTCCCTGGTATGCGGCATAAATCTTAGATACTGTGCTTCTCGAACACCAAACACTTTGGGTCCCCTGGATACAAAAGCGCCAGTATAGACTACCAACAATTTGGCCACGTTCTAATTGTCTTAGCTTCGACATAATGCAACCACTAGTAAATAGATCACTGTTCCGACCGCGATTGACACTTGCAATCTATTTTCCGTTCATGGAAAAATACAATAGTGCAATCTGCAGACGTGCCTAGCACCTGCATTCATGTTAGAACATGCAATTCTTGTCACGCTTCATATTTTTTCCATCCCCTTTAAAAGTAAATCGTTCGTTAAAAAACCTGCGTATATGCTTCAACATGTAGGCAAATCAGAATTAGCAGGATTAGGTACATTGGAAAATACTTTCCTCTAGGAGCTCTATTTGCCAAAATCCTATCTACGGTACTACAACCTGTTTTTAGGGATTTTACGAGCATCCGCAATGCAAGGAACTATTTTTACAATGAGCATTCGAATAAATTAGTTTCTTTCCATTACCTCCGCTCTCGAGAAATGAACAAATAAACAAAACAGTTTTTACACGTTAGTCCGCTCCCGCCTACACAAATCTGCCTCCTCACGCCCTCCCTTTGACAGAGTCGATGAGGCCTTGCTATTCGGAGTGTTACTGACGAAGGAAGATACGAGAGCTCTAATGTACAAACTGAATCTTCGAAAAAACTGTTAAAATTTATTTTCAGAATAGCAGTCACGATGTTTTAGCGTCTTTTAGATTCTGACTCAGCACGGCCGAATATGTAGATGAGCTTGTAATGTGAAATAATTGTTTCGGTAGCTAACCTAACAGTTTGTCATCTGTCTTCATTGTACAGTGTCCTATACCGAAATCATACATTTCTCCAGATGGACTGAAACTCACGATTTCCAATTATGGATGAATATTTCAAACCAGTTAGGTGTTAAAGAAGCCCAAGAAAAGCTGGGAATTAATAGTGCGTTGACATGTGCTTTGAAGTAAGTTTCCACTGTAAAGGGTCGTCTTGTGTAGTAAACTATTCACAGAAGATAAAAGAGACTGCAAATGGAGAAACTGGAAAAATAGCCATGATGCTCGACGGAGCCGCCTTGTATATGCGATGCAGTGTGCGAGGTAGCATACATTAAGGCGCATCGTACCTGTGGTAAGTTAGCGAGGCGAAACATCGAACGCCAGTCCAGCACTATTCGCTTGCACTTTGCGGCGTACGTCTGCAAATAAAGGATGGCAAGAAAAGCGAAAAGTGCCCTTCGCGAGGCCTTTCTGCGGTCTAGTTTTTCTAATGAATGACGAGAACGATCGCGCAGCGGTGTCGTCTTCATTACAGGCTAACAACCGCCATCTGGGCTCTACTTTTAAAGGGGCCGAAAGTGAGCGGAGGGGGGGGGGGGGGCGTACAAAATAAGGATATGATTTAGATCGTTTTCGGAGCAGCCTGTTTGAACCGCAGAATGTTTGGGACGCTGTCGAGTAGTTACAGCGGTTGCAGGAGAATTACCTGGCGTGCGGACTTGGATCGTATACACAACTTGTTTGGCAGCCTGTTTATCAAAAGCATTTTTTTTAACACGAGTCAATTGCCACCTTACTGAAAGGACTTTCGCTATTTTTGTTCATACAAAAACCTTTTTTTCCAACATACTAACAGTTCAGTTATTTAAACAGTCCGCAATAAGACGGCCGGGTGAGAGTTATCTTATTACTCGCATGCAGACGTACTTCTCTCACTGGCTTCTCTTCCCTCTTAAATTATTTTCCTCTCTGAAAGTAATGTCACCACTCATCGTTATCATTAATACACCTGACTGTCTGTGGGGATTTTCCCTTTGAAGAGATCTCAAGTAACGCCCTCCAAGACTTCCTTTGGTTTCGACACCACTTTAGTGTTGCTTTCTCAACGGTTCGTTAACTTCTACATCGCCTCGTTCGGCAGTTGATACCCGCGACCACGCGAGGTTTTGTTCTTTACTTCTGTGTTCCCTTCGTCATGTAAAGGTTGTTGTTGTTGTTGTTGTGGTCTTCAGTCCTGAGACTGGTTTGATGCAGCTCTCCATGCTACTCTATCCTGTGCAAGCTTTTTCATCTCCCAGTACCTACTGCAACCTACATCCTTCTGAATCTGCTTAGTGTATTCATCTCTTGGTCTCCCTCTACGATTTTTACCCTCCATGCTGCCCTCCAATACTAAATTGGTGATCCCTTGATGCCTCAGAACATGTCCTACCAACCGATCCCTTCTTCTGGTCAAGTTGTGCCACAAACTTCTCTTCTCCCCAATCCTATTCAATACTTCCTCATTAGTTATGTGATCTACCCATCTAATCTTCAGCATTCTTCTGTAGCACCACATTTCGAAAGCTTCTATTCTCTTCTTGTCCAAACTATTTATCGTCCATGTTTCACTTCCATACATGGCTACACTCCATACGAATACTTTCAGAAATGACTTCCTGACACTTAAATCTATACTGGATGTTAACAAATTTCTCTTCTTCAGAAACGCTTTCCTTGCCATTGCCAGCCTACATTTTATATCCTCTCTACTTCGACCATCATCAGTTATTTTGCTCCCCAAATAGCAAAACTCCTTTACTACATTAAGTGCCTCATTTCCTAATCTAATTCCCTCAGCATCACCCGACTTAATTAGACTACATTCCATTATCCTTGTTTTGCTTTTGTTGATGTTCATCTTATATCCTCCTTTCAAAACACTGTCCATTCCATTCAACTGCTCTTCCAAGTCCTTTGCTGTCTCTGACAGAATTACAATGTCATCGGCGAACCTCAAAGTTTTTATTTCTTCTCCATGAATTTTAATACCTACTCCGAATTTTTCTTTTGTTTCCTTTACTGCTTGCTCAATGTACAGATTGAACAACATCAGGGAGAGGCTACAACCCTGTCTTACTCCCTTCCCAACCACTGCTTCCCTTTCATGTCCCTCGACTCTCATAACTGCCATCTGGTTTCTGTACAAATTGTAAATAGCCTTTCGCTCCCTGTATTTTACCCCTGCCACCTTTAGAATTTGAAAGAGAGTATTCCAGTCAACATTGTCAAAAGCTTTCTCTAAGTCTACAAATGCTAGAAACGTAGGTTTGCCTTTCCTTAATCTTTCTTCTAAGATAAGTCGTAAGGTCAGTATTGCCTCACGTGTTCCAGTGTTTCTACGGAATCCAAACTGATCTTCCCCGAGGTTGGCTTCTACGAGTTTTTCCATTCGTCTGTAAAGAATTCGTGTTAGTATTTTGCAGCTGTGACTTATTAAGCTGATAGTTCGGTAATTTTCACATCTGTCAACACCTGCTTTCTTTGGGATTGGAATTATTATATTCTTCTTGAAGTCTGAGGGTATTTCGCCTGTTTCATACATCTTGCTCACCAGATGGTAGAGTTTTGTCAGGACTGGCTCTCCCACGGCCGTCAGTAGTTCCAATGGAATATTGTCTACTCCGGGGGCCTTGTTTCGACTCAGGTCTTTCAGTGCTCTGTCAAACTCTTCACGCAGTATCATATATCCCATTTCATCTTCATCTACATCCTCTTCCATTTCCATAATATTGTCCTCAAGTACATCGCCCTTGTATAGACCCTCTATATACTCCTTCCATCTTTCTGCTTTCCCTTCTTTGCTTAGAACTGGGTTTCCATCTGAGCTCTTGATATTCATACAAGTCGTTCTCTTATCTCCAAAGGTCTCTTTAATTTTCCTGTAGGCGGTATCTATCTTACCCCTAGTGAGATAGGCCTCTACATCCTTACATTTGTCCTCTAACCATCCCTGCTTAGCCATTTTGCACTTCCTGTAAAGGTATAAGCCCTTTTTTCCTAGTTGGCTGCCGGTTTTCGAGACGAATACAAGTGAGCATACGCCTGCTACGGATGAGAAAGCATTTTTTTCTCCATACGTTTCCCGAATGTTACAGGACGAATTTTATCCGTTCAGAAATCTGACTAATATAGACAGAAGATAGCGCTAAATTCTTATCACGATCGCCCTTCGTATCACTGCTAGGCTGCGAATATTTGGGAAACCTGACAGTGTAGTCTAGCCAAACCGAGAAAGAGAAAGTAATTTGGTGGACTGAAGGCTGTCACGACTGGATGACGTTCCTGCTAATAAACCTCTGGTGGTATAAGGTCGTGGTCCACAAACTCCTCTGTTCCAAACTTTTCGACCAGAATTACGCTACACATAACGGAGGAGCAATGCCTCCGAAGATATGCAATGTAGTTCTGGACGAAACGTTAGGAACAGAAGAGTTTGTGGACCGCGACCATATGACCCGAAAGGTTTACCAGCAGCAATTTAGTGGACTGTTTCATATTGGTTGATCTTGGTGTTCACTCCGCTCATGTTTCCATGTTCAGAAAGCTAACTGGCTTGGTTTAGTGCTGACTTGTCACACTGTTCTTATCCTATTTTTATCGTCTGTCTTCTCGATGAACGTGCCGTATCGTACGTGTAAATGTACGGAGGCGAGAGTGAGGTTTAGTGTAGACAAAGCTATTTTTTGTTAGCAGTTGTCAGTTATCGTCGATTATTCAATAAATCGGGGAACAGTTGTAATTACCAGCTCTGTCGAACTTCCGAGCAGTACGTATGGACTATCAGATCTGTCCAAAAAGGAAGTGTGGCCACGTGGACGTCTACTTGTATTACTCTCTGTGTGCTTCTATTACAGCAGTTTCAGTCCCCCGACAATGGTAAGTGAAAACGAACATACCATGAAACAATTCTAATTGTTCACTTGTACAGCTGTTTGGTGGAATTACAATACGGGCATATCTGTTTGAACAGTTCCAAATCATAAACGAAGAGTTACTATGAATAATGACCTTGCGTCATATACGGAAATACAACCACACGGAGGGTGCAATTGAAATAAGAACGCAGCGAGTATTCTACCTGCTTTAGCTTACTGTCCGCTGGATGATTTATTTCTCGTTTCTGTAAACCAAATCAGCTTAAAATATCTCGTTTTTTTGCAATTACCTCCTCATCACACAATTATCCAGCTTCACACCTAAAACACGTTCTCTGTTCTGTCCTTATTTACATATTTACGAACAGAAGTTGATGTATTCGTCATTTAATTACATTTGCCACTGCCACAGAAAATAATCGATGTTTACTGGTATCTAGCAACTACAAATAAATGCATGGATGAAGAAACGTTGCAGCACCACCCAGGGATTTGTACAGTTTACAGAACAAACTTACAGAACAGCTGAAAAATGGGTAATGAGAGGACGCTGTACGTTAAGCGGGAGAAAGGCGCGCGTAGTGTACGATCGGGTAGGCAGCGCAGGTGCGGCGGTCGGCACGGCGAGATGGCGGCAGCCGTGGCCGCAGCGCCCGGCAACCGAAAGCCCGCGCGGCCGCACCCAGGTAGGCGGCGTACCGCATCGGCTTAAACATCAGGATAATCTCTTGGATTCTTTCTGTTGCTTCAGTTTACATACACTGACTTTCTCCGGAGATAGATTCAATACAGACAACATACTAATACTCACAAGCAAAGCATGACCACATGGTTCTTTATGGTATTATTTTGAGAACCGCATCTCTTTACGTTTTTGCAATTTTTGTAAACACGGCAGCACAGTAGTCGAGTACCTATTGAATAACACTATCCTTTAGCCTCTACTACACTTTTCTTTCAATTTTTATTTCATAGATCCGTTGTGTTTGACCGTACTGACCACTTAAGTTATCGTCTTAAAATTAACCGCAGCGTACTCCGTAACCACATTTACATTAAGACGCCGTCTAATGGACATAATTTCTTCTTCAACCTGTAGCTGTATTTTCAATAAGCATGCTTTTTCTGGCTTGGTAGCAATACGTGGAAGCGCAAGGATTGTGTTACTCAATAAATATTCGTTCACTGCAATGTTTGGAACGTATGTTACAAGATAGCCTCTCAGATAGTTTTCTGCAGTCTCTATTGATGTTTGTAGTTATATTATTTGAATGTTGGTGTACTCCAAGAATGATTGCCGATGTTGCAAGAAATTTAATAACCCTTAATTTCTTAAAGAAATTTACAATTAGCCGCTTTCAGTAGAATGTGCGTGTCTCATTGCCACTTTACTAATCTCACGGCAGTTCTTCGTTAATAACTCCTGTTGCATTGAGCAGATTAGATCCATTACTTTTAACATTGAAGGTTCTCCATTACATACCCCAGAGGAAGCGTGACAGTATATTTAAACCCGACACGATTTTACAGGCGGAAAACTTTTGCGTTAACTGGCTACGATCGCGTAGGCCTACTACACACAATCTGTTACATGATTTTACTTTCTCAAGTGTATATCAGGCTCCTCCTCAAGTTTCCCATTAATCCAAGAATAATGTTTTCAACAATGTGGTACCACTTTCTTCTGAAATCAGGCTCATTCTGTTCAAGGTAGCCCTTACTTATTATTTCCTGAACCACAAATACATAGAGAAAAACTTCCGGATGTCTATGTTTATGAAGCATAAGTACATTTAGAATGAAATTTATTCATTATTACTATTTAGCGGTGAAGATATCATCACTCGAGCTCATTCAAATCAAATACAGGAGGCGGTTTTCGTCATCCAGTCCAATAGGTGGTGACTATCGAAACCGTAACAAACATCTTTACATGTCCTACGAAGCGGAAAAATTTTGTTCTCTTACTTCAGGTACAAAGACAAACCTGCTTCTCTGCCATTTCAGAATATTTAACTGAGCATTATTTCGTTCCCAGTATTCGAAGAATTCTCTTTGTATATTACATCAGTTTGTAACATTCCTCTCCACATATTGTGAGTGCTTCTTATATGCCCTGGGTACTACATTGCTTGGAATTAAATTTGCAATGACCAGATAACCGTGTATACTCCGGCTCTGTCTGATAATATGTTCAGTGAGTTTGCAAAAACTATTTCCGTGATCTATATTTCACCACTGTATGCAGTGCCTTGACTGGAAGGTTTCATTTCTTACAATTTGCTTATTTTAAACGGGGACATTTTGATTAGGCTTCACCATGACTGTTATGGATATTGAATGTAACTACAAATTTATTCTTATCAGCCACTATTTATTTAATACCACTACTAAAAATGATGGTTTGTGTGATATAACACAACAGAAAAAGAAGCTGTAATTACTGGATGCAGTGCCAGAGGCTACCCAGACGTCCTAATACTTCTGATAAATGACACATTAAAACACGTGAATCCACCTGATCATGGAGGTTTAAACCTCCAAAACGCGTCGTGGAAATCAGTAAATAGTGATTGGCAACAGTAACTTGTTGAGCGATTGATTTGCTTGCTTGCATTATGCCGCTGGACTCAGCAGAATGACAGAAACAGTTACAGGAGCATAACCGATTTGTGCCGCAAATATTCGCTAGCATATATTACCTGGAAGTTACTTTTATCGGTGGTAATGTACCATTAATTTGCGTTACATTCGTACAGAGTTAAGTGTCTAAAGAGAGAAAAACGGGCGAGTCCAAAGGACGAATCCTATGAAGAACTGATGTCTCTTTTACCACATTCCCGAATGCACTGTTACGAACAAAACGTCAGCTAGGATGCCGCAGGCTTGAAATGTTTCTCCGAATCTATTTAAACGTAACAGCCTTCTCCCTTGTAGGCATTTGGCGATGTGAGCCGCAAGTGGTGTCTGCTGCTAGAAGAGCAGTTTTTGAGAAACGTGCTTCCTGAGCCGCCAGTGCGGAAGCAAGGTAGACGAGCTCGGTCATGGGATGGCTATTGATTTCGGGTCCCATCCCTCTCGAGGAGTTCCTCAGGCTCGCAGTTAACTTTGCAGCGCGCTGCCTGTTCGTCTCCTCTCGCCTGCCCCAGTTTTCAGCCAGAAGTCGCCCAGATTTACGGCGACAGTGGCAGATCTGTCTCACCGCGAGTCTAGAAAGATCGACAGAAGTTTGTTTCGTTCATTCGCAAAAAGAAGCGTTGGTACACTGTTCCATTCTGATGATAAGCTGCATCTAAACTATGCACTGAGGTAACAAACGTCATGGAATTCCTCCTGATGTATCGGACATTCTTTTGCTCATCGTACTGCAGCAACTCGACGTGGTATGGACCCAACAGGTCTTTAGAAATACTCTGCAGAAATATTCAGCCATGCTGCCCCTACAGACGTCCATAATTGCGAAAGTGTTGCCGGTGCAGAATTTTGTGCACCTTTGGACTATGTCCAACAAATTTTCGATGGGATTCATGGTCCAAAAAATGGTCCAAATGGCTCTGAGCACTATGGGACTTAACTTCTGAGGTCATCAGTCCCCTCGAACTTAAAACTACTTAAACCTAACTAACCTAAGGACGTCACACACATCCATGCCCAACGCAGGATTCGAACCTGCGACCGTAGCGGTCGCGCGGATCCACACTGTAGCGCCTAGAACCGCTCGGCCACTCCGGCTGGCGATGAGATTCATGTCGGGAGATTAGGTGGCCAACTCATTCGCCCGAACTGTCCAGAATGTTCTTCAAACGAATAGCCGACAACTGTGACTCGGTGACATGTAGCATTCTCATCCATAACAATTCCATTGTTGTGTGGGAACACGAAGTCCATGAATGGCTGCAAATGGTCTCCAAGTAGCCGAACGTAACCATTTCCAGTCAATCATCGGTTCAGTTGCACCAGAGGACCCAGTCCATTCTATGTCAAAATAGCCAGTATCCCCTTGCACAGTGCCTTGTTACAGCTTGGATCCATTTTTCGGTGGTGTCTGTGCCACACTCGAACCTTACCATCAGTTCTTACCAACTAAAATCGGGCTCATCCGACCAGGCCACGGTGTTTCAGTCGTCTAGTTCAAATGGTTCAAATGGCTCTGAGCACTATGGGACTCAACTGCTAAGGTCATTAGTCCCCTAGAACTTAGAACTAGTTAAACCTAACTAACCTAAGGACATCACACACATCCATGCCCGAGGCAGGATTCGAACCTGCGACCGTAGCGGTCTTGCGGTTTCAGACTGCAGCGCCTTTAACCGCACGGCCACTTCGGCCGGCAGTCGTCTAGTCCCCAACCGATATGGTCACGAGCCTAAGAGAGGCGCTGCAGGCGATGTCGTGCTGTTAGCAAAGAAACTCGCATCGGTCGTCTGCTGCCATAGCCCATTTATACCAAATTTCGCCGCACTGTCCTAACGGATACGTTCGTCGTACGTCCCACATTGATTTCTGCTGTCAAGTATTGTTTGTGTGTTAGCACTGACAGCTCTACGCGAACGCGCTGTTCTCGGTCGTTAAGTGAAAGCCGTCGGCCACTGAGTTGTCCCTGGTGGTAGGTAACGCCTTAAATTTGGAATTTTCAGCACACTCTTGACACTCGGAATATTGAATAACCAAATGATTTTCGAAATGAAATGTCCCAAGCGTCTAGCTTCTCGTACCATTCCGCGTTCAAAGTCTATGCGGCCATATCATATCGGACAGATTTTCACATGAATCACGTGTGCACAAATGACAGCCAATGCACTGCCGTTTTGTGCCTTGCGATACTGGCATCATCTGTATATATGCAATCACGTCAGTATAAATGACAGCTTAACCAATGCTCTGCCCTTTCACATGTTGTGCAGGCGATACTGGCACCATCTGTATACATGCATACGCTGTCACATGACTTTTTTTGTCACCTGATTGTATATACTCAAGTTTGTGAGTTCAAGTCTGGGTCTAGGTGCAATACGGGGTCAGGGATTTTCTCTGCCTCGTGATGACTGGGTGTTGTGTGATGTCCTTAGGTTAGTTAGGTTTAAGTAGTTCTAAGTTCTAGGGACTGATGCCCATAGATGTTAAGTCCCATAGTGCTCAGAGCCATTTGAACCATTTCTAGGTGCAATATCTTTTACTTTCTAGTTTTGATCTAACCGCTAGTTCGATAGAATACATATGCTTCAACAACAATTATTATGACATCGAAAGTAACAATTATCGGTCAGAGATGCCAGAAATAATTATGATGCGTAATTAATAGTCAGTTAAAAATAAAATACCTATCATAGGACGGAAATAAATAATTAACTACAAAATTTATCAGTATGGAGACATTAAACGTATGTGTCACATTGAGAGCGACCAGTTGTAATATTTTAAATATACCGTCAGTGACAGGAGGTCTTTCATTGTACTCAAATTACTATGTTAGTAGTAACTAATTGCACATGTTTCGCATAATACCTGTTGCAGTTGCTATATTTTGTATACTAATAATAAGAAAGTGAAGCTGTTGTGTTCGTACGTATAAAATATTTGCCAAAAATTGATTGCAGATGATTTAGGGGGTTAAACTATATCTCCCAGAGCAAACTGAGGCTCCTCTCATGCTATTAAAGTTAATTATTTGGAGTACAGTCTATAGGTTACAGTTTTGAAAATTGTTTTGCACATTAATAATAAGACTAATTTTTCTGTATAAACATGGCAAAAACTTCGAATTCTGATTACTGTTTTTATCATAGATTCGAAGATTGGATAAGTGATTTATATTTGAGTTCTTGGCAGGAAAACGAATTTTTTTAGTCTGTTTTGTGATTTGTGTGCCTACTTATTAATTTTTGTTTCTTTTTTTACGAATAAAGATGCCTAGAAAACAGTCGCGGCTTTCTGAATACACTAGAAGGGCTAAAAGATTGAGGACAATGTGGCCTCAAGAATTCAGTGAAGATTGTGAGACAAGACTCGCTGTGGCTCAAGAACACCAGCCTTTGACCTGCTCTTTCCGACAGCGAAGTACGACGTAACACTGATCCAGGGCGTTATACGTTGTCTCGCTCTTCACTACATACTGTAAATAAGTCGTTCAGCCATAGATAATTAGCGCTCCTGTGCCAAGCTGGGGCAGGTCGCTATTAACAACTAAGAATGAAGATACCATATCACACAGTGTAAAATTAGAAAATTTAAAAACAAAAGTTGCACTTTGACGCAGAATCGATCTTTCGAACTCTAGTAGTGTAAAATATCAGTCTCACATGTCATTACAGTGCACACATCTAACGCGTATGGCATCGTCGCCTGGAAAATGTATGTAACAGATAATTTGGAGACGAAAATTCTGTTGGCCAACGGTTAGGTCAGTAATGAACGTAAAAGCTTGAAAAAAGATACTGTGGGGGGTTCATGTAGCTGCTCACGAATGTCGGAATAAGCAGTAGCATCGGTGACGTTCTGCTTCGTGTTGGCAAATACGGAACTACGCGCTGGCTAGGCATTAGGAAAAGTCCGCCACATTCTCTGATGACATTGTGTTACTGAACGAACCTCACATTTGGCGAGATTTGTAGCTCCGATGCTGGTGCTGAAGGTATACTGTGGCCGAATGAGAAACAATGGGGTGTGCTAGCTATGATAGCTCTAAGCACACTCCTTGCTGCGCGGGGTAGTTGAAGTTAAAGTAGTAGGTAAGCCTAGGGACCGATGACCTAAGCAGTTTGGTCCCGTAGGAACTTACTACCATCGCAAAGTCGTTTTCTGGGATCGTCAGTGTAGCGGCCACTCCGCTTCCCACGGTACAGGGAATTGAATAATACTTGTATAAAACATTCTCGGACTTCCGCGTCGAGCTTTCGACGATGATCTCCATCGCATTTCACTAGCAACTGACTGTCGAAACTGCTGTTGTGGTGGCCTTATATAGCTTATAGATGGCTTCTGATTGGTCGTTAATTATGACGTGCTGTCGTAATTGGTGTCAGCGTCAGCGCTGGTGGCGTCATAGCTCCCGTCACGTCTTTAACATTGAGACGAATACCTCTGGCTCTTCTCTGCATCGAGAACTCGCTTCCTTGCGCCGCTAACATTATATCCGCTGTCACAGTTTACATGCTTCTCACACATTCTTCTTTTTCTACAGGCTATTTAATTACAGAATCCGAGCACGCACGAGCCTGGAACAAAACTTCTGTTTCGTCAAACAATATTTTGTGTTCTCAGATTTCTCCAGTTCTCGATTTTTAATACGTCGTTGATGTTCCGCACAGCGGTCGGAAACGCTCGGATGGACTGGCCTATGTAATTGCTTCCGCACTCACAATGTTTCTTGTAAATCGCAGCGATCCTGAAACGGTACTGCTCTTAACAGGGCATAGCATCTCCTTTATCATGTTAGGAAATCGGAAAATAGATCGTATATACATCGTCATCCTATGACCGTACCTACTACGATAGATGTAACGGCACAGAAAGGAAGGAATGTAATCGGTGGCTCACCATGTGAATGTTCAGCAGTTTCCTTTTCTTGGAGAACGTGATCCATAGCCGTTCTTTCGGAACACGTACTTCAGATGACCGACCCATCAGAAGCCGTCTGTGGGCTATATAAGCCAACCACATCAGCAGTTTTGACAGTCAGTTGCTCCTGACGAAGACAATGAAGGTAATAGTCGAAAGATCGAGGTTTTGGCCTGAATAAACGCGGCAAGAAGTCTGAGAAACTTTTGTACAACAGTTCCGTTGCGAAAGATTTCGTTCTCATGGCTAGTACTTTCCTAATGAGACTTCATACATGTCCCAAATGCTTCCCACGACATAAAAACAAAGAAATCTCTCCCGTTGGTGATGGCATAGTGGTAGTGGACTATAAAGAATGACCGTAGATTTTTTGTGTATACTTGATGGTTCTCTAATCCTCGGTACGAGCGTTTCATTTCAGTATGTCGAAGGGAAGCAATAGCCTGTTTGTGTGCGTGTGCGTATGGGTGTGTGTTGGGCCTACACGCGGCGTACTGTGGGAGTGATGTTTGCGCTGGGTGGCTCGCTAGCCGTTCGTCAGAGTTATCGGCGGGCACGCTGCAGTATATTGGCGCCGCAGACATCGTCCGGAGAGAGAGCGCCGGAGGGCCCACAGAGCAGGCGGGCGCCGGCTGGCCCGGATCATCGGTTTGGGGCCGCCGCTGCTGCCGAATAAATCCCGCGTTATTGCGTTTGGCGAGCAGCGCCGCCGCGCCGATACGGGCGCGCGCCCGGTCTTCGCCCCGTTATGGGTTCGAACCGGCGACCGCAACAAGAGCTGTTTAACACCGCGCGGCGGCCCGCGCTGACAGGGGCGGCCGCAGGCTGTGCTGCGCGCGACGGGGCGGGGCGCCCAGGGGCCCGGGGTTCGAGGCACGGGCGCCGGCAGTGGCCCTACAGCCGCGCGAAAGCTGTTTCCGCCACTGAATAGACAGCTGGCGACATTGACACAGCGTTTATCAACAAAGATGTACTATATAAGTACGAGAATCAACTCTCTCTCTCTCTCTCTCTCTCTCTCTCTCTCTACATCTACATCCATACTCCGCAAGCCACCTGACGGTGTGTGGCGGAGGGTACTTTGAGTATCTCTATCGGTTCTCCCATCTGTTCCAGTCTCGTACTGTTCGTGGAAAGAAATATTGTCGGTATGCCTCTGTGTGGGCTCTAATCTCTCTGATTTTATCCTCATGGTCTCTTCGCGAGATATACGTAGGAGGGAGCAATATACTGCTTGACTCCCATGTGAAGCTATGTTCTCGAAACTTCGACAAAAGCCCGTACCGAGCTACTGAGCGTCTCTCCTGCAGAGTCTTGCACTGGAGTTTATCTGTCATCTCCGTAACGCTTTCGCGATTACTAAATGGTCCTGTAACGAAGCGCGCTGCTCTCCGTTGGATCTTCCCTATCTCTTCTATCAACTCTATCTGATACGGATCCCACATTGGTGTGCAATATTCAAGCAGTGGGCGAACAAGTGTACTGTAACCTACTTCCTTTGTTTTAGGATTGCATTTCCTTAGGATTCTTCCAATGAATCTCAGTCTGGCATCTGCTTTACCAACGATCATCTTTATATGATAATTCCACTTTAAATCACTTCTAATGCCTACTCCCAGATAATTTATGGAATTAACTGTTTCCAGTTGCTGACCTGCTATATTGTAGCTAAATGATAAAGGATCTTTCTTTCTATGTATTCGCAGCACTTTACACTTGTCTACATTGAGATCCAATTGCCATTCTCTCTCTCTCTCTCTCTCTCTCTCTCTCTCTCTCTCTCTCTTCATCCGCCACCCACCCCTTCTTATTCTACTCGCAGATCACATACGGACTGTCGATGTCTCGATTTTCACAAATGTTATTTCATTGTTATAAAAAGGTTATATGGCATTTTTATTAATAAATTTGTAATGAAAATAAATTCCTTAAATGATTCTTCGAACATAGTTAATTTTTACGGGTGATACTGTCTAGATCGTTTAATGTAATGTTGCTTTTTCATTTATTACAACACGGTTTGAAGTGGAATGATCATATAAAATTAATTGTTGGTACGGCGGGTGCCAGGTTGAGATTCATTGTGAGAGTCCTTAGAAAATACAGTCCACCAACAAAGGAGGCGGCTTACAAAACACTCGTTCGACCTATACTTGAGTATCGCTCATCAGTGTGTGATCCGTACCAGGTCGGGTTGGCAGAGGAGATAGAGAAGATCCAAAGAAGAGCGGCGCGTTTCGTCACAGGGTTGTTTGGTAAGCGTGATAGCGTTACGGAGATGTTTAGCAAACTCAAGTGGCAGACTCTGCAAGAGAGGCGCTCTGCATCGTGGTGTAGCTTGCTGTCCAGGTTCCGAGAGGGTGCGTTTCTGGATGAGGTATCGAATATATTGCTTCCCCCTACTTATACCTCCCGAGGAGATCACCAATGTAAAATTAGAGAGATTCGAGCGCGCACGGAGGCTTTCCGGCAGTCGGTCTTCCCGCGAACCATACGCGACTGGAACAGGAAAGGGAGGTAATGACAGTGGCACGTAAAGTGCCCTCCACCACACACCGTTGGATGGTTTGCGGAGTATAAATGTAGATGTAGGTGTAGGTAATATGTTTCGTTTACTCCCATCGCCAGCTCCAAAACCGCAAATCATTAGATGAGGCCTTGCGCTCCTATTTCGCAATGACAGTTAAAAAATTGTTAAATGTTTCTTAAAGTTGCGGCTACTTTAATGATTCAAAAATGGTGCAAAGTGGTATAATACAACAGCCGCGACATGGGGCTACTAACTTTGAGGATTGATAGTTTTACTAAGATACGTACAATGTGATGCGTCACAGTAATGTTCCCTTCTTTTATGCAACAAATTATTTTATATAAATCCACCCTCGTGTAGTTTATTTACAGGCTGGCAGACGTCATTGTTCGGACACGGAAGCCGATCAGACCGGTGCGGTTTTAATTGTAAAATACTGCATACAGCCGAGAAATGATCGGAATAAGTATCTCGCGGGGGTTCGGTCTCTTAATTGAAAAGTAATTAACTAAGGAATATCAATTATGTCCAGTCGTTCGCGTCCCAATAGTCCGCCGCCAACACCGCCTGCGTTTTCCTGGAACATTGCAAACCTCATCGTAACTGGTAGAGGGACAAGGTAGTGGCTTCAATCAATGACGGAGCCAACACAACAGATAGATTTAAATAACCTTCATCGATCAAATATATTTACGACTAACAAACTTACATCTGCTCAACTTGAGCTACTAATTAACAAAAAGCGATAACACAGAAAGAAGATAAAAGAGCAGTGCTCCTTCATTTACTCTCAGTGGCTTTGTGTTTACCACTTTTACAACTACTGGAAGTTTTGCTACGTTAAATGTAATCCGCGAATATTTAGCAAATGTGTTTACCACAAACATGTCTTTTACAAATGACACATCCATTTCTTATTACACACCAGTACATAATCAAGTATGAGAGTAAAAAATAGGGCAAAAAGGAAATAATAATATGAAATGTATGCCTGGGAATCTTGTTTCGTCGGATTAGTAAGTCAATAAACTAAATAGAAAGGAGGGAAAAATAATGATACATGCTGGACTTAGCAGAATCTACTGCACGCGTATTGTGATACAAACATCAAAGCTGAAATATGAGACTTTATTGGTGACGATACGGGACAAATAGTACAAATATGAGAACATATGACAAGCAAATATGCTTTTGAAATTAACGTTCCAATCAATTTTTTAAGAGGAGTCAAGTGCAGTAATGTGTTCAGTTACTTTGTACATCAAATTTCCAAAAGGTTGGACTTAGTGCTACCTTCGTTTTCTCATTTGGAGTTCTTTTATAATGGTTTCAGTTTCTTAAGACAAAGGGATGAAGTCCATCGATTTGCGTTTGTCATTAACATTGGTGTTTCCCTTCTTCATCGTCGCATTTTCGCTGTTGAACCTCCCGAAATGCAGAGCAGGTGCGTTACGGCTGCTGGGCAGTGAAGACAATCTCTTTTACATAGTGCTACAATGCACAGAGACGTCTCAAGCAAGTGCTTCGACATACAGAATGCTTAATTAAAAATATCTCATCTTCTTGCGGATCCACACGTCTCATTACACTTTCCAATATTTCCCTGTACCTTCATCTAAGGGGTTGTTTTCAAGGAGGAGATAATTATGCCTTATACAGTACGGAATTGATAGGATCGCAATGTAGGAAATATTTTCCTCTTTCCACTGGGAAACGTAATTACAGATGTAATGTGCTGGAAGCGTTCCAGAGTATCAGACATCCACACATCTGATGGAAACCTACTAAATGAAGAAGTAACATCGACGAGAGGAAAGCCCTGCACAAATCAACAGCTTTACCGTATCTCTTTTTATTGCTGATCGCCCTCGTCGACCCAGCGTCCTTTCCCACCCCTTGGGAGGGGGGGAAAAAAGAATGTAAGTTCCGCTCCAGCGCTCCTATGCGGCCGTAATATGCAATTTTATCTCCGGCGTACATCTGGCCTACGAAAGGAATACGATGGAGGTGAGGGAGAACAGAAACCTTCCCAGCAGACGTACACTCTCCGGGGTCTTATTAATCACTCTAATTACTCGCAGGAAATCAATAATTCTCTACGGTCGAGGTGGCCGAATCGAGCCCGAAATCGATACGGTCCGAAGCAATACACCGACAGATGGCCCCGTTCTGCTCAAGCATCGCTGCTGAAATTTTGTAGTGGGAGGGTGGGGGGTGGGGGTGGTGGCTGGTGGGGGGGGAGGGACTGAAGATGAGAACAGAAGCGTCGAGAGAGAGACAGCCTGTACAGTGGAGAAAACAGAAGAATGACTCCCTGAACATCTGAATGACCGCTGTTTGCAAGGTATTCGCTCACCATTTCTCTGTAGGGCGATGTTGCTCGGTTCGAGCACCTGCGAACTTTACAAGAAGGAAAAATCGGAAAACAGTCGCTGCCGATGCTATCGCTAGTCACATAGGTACATATCACGTCTCGAGCAAGTCATCGGCTTCACTCTGCATATACATGCAATAATTTAATACAATTTCACATTCAGTAGGCTTTGAAATGTTTTTCTGGGGCACACCGTCCCAGAATTAAATTAAAAATAGTTCCCATCCACTGGTTCTGAGCAGAATTTTCGGGAGTTTTCTCTTTGTTATAAAGCGAATTCTAGAACTGGAAATCCACTCGCACATATTCTTAAGTGGGACTCCCTTTTTATCCAATATGAGCACGCTCGTTATTTAGCTGAAAGCCGGCGCTACCTTTAAGAGTAGAGAATGAGAAATACTATATAGAAAGAAAGAAGAATCTTTCTTTCCCATGGAGAAAAATTAATATTTTTTAAAAAATTTTCAAACAACTGTCAACAGCGTCGATATACTTGGAGAAATGCATGATACACACTGTACTGTCGTACAGTACATTTATTCAGTACGGTTTCGATCATGGATCATCTTCACAGCGGAGAAATGGCTCTGAGTGCTATGGGACGTAACATCTGAGGTCATCAGTCCCCTACAACTTAGAACTACTTAAACCTAACTAACCTAAGGACATCACACACATCCATGCCCGATGCAGGATTCGAACCTGCGACCATAGCGGTCGCGCGGTTCCGGACTGAAGTGCCTAGAACCGCTCGGCCACACCGGCCGGCCTTCACAGCGGAGAAATATCTATTGTAACAACGTCACATGTCATACATGCTGTTCAACCAGAGAAGTATGCGCCATTGGTTATTTGAAAACGTAAGAAAAATTGTATTTAACTCCAAAATACAGGCTTAACGAGTAGAAAACAACACTGAAAACATGAAAACAAGTAACAGCAGTAAGCGCACAGCAGCATACTTCAGGCGCAACAAGACCCATTGTGTTACTGCCATTACATTTCTTCTACTGCAACCTCTTTACTTTCCATGCGGACCAAAACAAAAAGAAATACATCGAATAAACAATGGCTCCAAGGTGCATAACTTAAGGGTGTGAAACTTGTTCAGTAGATGAGATGTGTTTCACAGTAGCGACGATGTACAAGTGCACGTAGCCCCTAAGGTATGCATTTTAGAGCCTGTGATCACCAGATTTTTTTTCCTTTTTTAGTCCACAATACCACCTCTGAAAGTCTGTCGATGGAGTTCTGGTTCGTCCTATTTGTCCCGTGGGACATGGCGTTTGAATGACACTGTAAATGTAAGACCACCACAAACCCGCATAATCCGTCAGATGACGGCATACTGTCCATTTGTTGCAAAACAATAAAGCTAGTCTAACATGCACAAGCTTCGTACCACTGTACTGCAACCTACATCAACTTGCATCCGTTTACATTAGCCTTAACCTCTCTCTACAATTTTATATATTTCCTACTTGTCCTTGTGAGATGTCACAGAGGTACTCCTCCGTGTTAGCTACCATCTATCAGTTTCTAAATACGCACTCCTCACATCTCAAACAAACTTTCTGTGCGTATCACCGTTTTGTTCGTCTGCTGGAGCATGCCAGTATGCTGAGCCTCAGCTCTTAATTCCGTCACACCTTTCCAATTATTAACGTCCCAAAAGTGAAAGTGTGATGTCGGTGTTTCTCCCTCTCCATGTGCTGAGTGCGGAAGCCTTACTGGAACGTAACACGCCACCTGGAAATGAGGTTGGACCGCAAGAAGTATTGTTCAGTAAATCATTACTTTCTTTTTTTTGTAAATTCTGCTAGCTGGTGAACATACTTTTGTACTGTATTCAGCGTTTCTTTTCGATTCATAGTAAATTTTCCAGATAAAATTATTGCCTTGGAGATGCCAGACTAGGTTAAATAGTCAGCACTGGTTTTGGTAAGTAACACACCATTGTCACGAAACTTTGTGTTCATTATCGTGTATTTCGTTCATGTGTGGTTTAGATTTTTGTATGTTGTTGTTTAAGACTTTCTTGAGGAAAGTTGTTTTATTAACATTTTTGTCACACTATTACACCTTGCACTAGATTAACCTTCCACCAGTGGAAGTTTGATGTTGGTGTCTCTACCCCTCCACGTGCTGAGTGAGGCACCCTTATTTTGATGCAAAATCGTTTATTTAAAACAATATTTATCAATATATGGGGCTCCTCCCTCTTCCCAAATTTCATGCTTTTACTTGAAGCAAATAGACTTCAAATACATATAATTAAAATTTTTCTCTTCACTTTATTGAAAATAATACCAGAACCAAATGTAGCTTTCCAGTTTACTGTTTTATTTGGCTTATTTTTTGAACAAGGCTGAAGTATTACCAAATTATTTAATAATTCAGTTGAGTTTTTTATGACAGGGCCTCATTTAAGCTATGCAAGGTGTTTCAGAGTCTTTGGGTCAAACGTCTAGAGTTAACAGATCACACATTGGAGAACAACTTTTTTCAGAGACAATATGTTCGCTGACACTTATTCGTGACGCTAGGTCTTCACTTATATTATTGTGCGCCTGAGTGGCGGCAGGGCGTACGCATTCTGTGGGGTTCGTATGCAGTGTGCGTTGACTTCGGAATATGCTGAACACTGATGTTGCAAAAGTCATTGGGTAGCAGTATGCACATATACGTATGACAGTAGTATTGCGTACACAAAGTGCAGTGCATTGACGGAGCAGTCATCTGTACTCAGGTGATTCAATGTTTGCGACATGATTATGGCGCGCACGACGGAAATTAACAGACTGAACAATGATTGGTAGTTGGAACTAGACGCATGGGACAACCCATTCCGGAAATAGTTGCGGAAATCAATATTCCGAGATCCACAGTACCGAGAATACCAAATTTCTGGCATTACTTCTCACCACGGACAACGCAGTAGCAGGCGGCTTTCACTTGACGACCGAGAGCAGCGGCGCTTGCGTAGAGTTGTCGGTGCTAACAGAAAAGCAACAATGCGTAAAGTTACGGCATGTATTCAATGCGGGACGATGAGGACCGTATCCGTTTGGACAGTGCGGCGAAATTTTGCGTTAATGGACTAATGGCAACAGACGACCGACGCTAGTGCCTTTGCAAACAGCACGACACCGCCGGCGGCCGGAGTGGCCGAGTGGTTCTAGGCGCTACAGTCTGGAACCGCGCGACCGCTACGGTCGCAGGTTCGAATCCTGCCTCGGGCATGGATGTGTGTGATGTCCTTAGGTTAGTTAGGTTTAAGTAGTTCTAAGTTCTAGGGGACTGATGACCTCAGAAGTTAAGGCCCATAGTGCTCAGAGCCATTTGAATCATTTTGAACAACACCGCCTGCAGCGCCTCTCCTGGGCTCATGACCAAATCGGTTGGAGCCTCGATGACTGGAAAACCGTGGCCTGGTCGGATGAGTCCCGATTTCATTTGGTAAGAATTGATGGTAGACTTCGAGTTTGACGCAGACCTCCGATGCCATGAACCCAGGTTGTCAAGGCACTGTTCAAACAAAAAAAATGGTTAAAATGGCTCTGAGCACTATGGGACTTAACATCTGTGGTCATCAGTCCCCTAGAACTCAGAACTACTTAAACCTAACTAACTAAGGACAACACACACATCCATGCCCGAGGCAGGATTCGAACCTGCGACTGTAGCAGTCGCGCGGTTGCGGAGCACTGTTCAAGCTGGTGGCGGTTCCATAATGGTATGGGCTGTTTACATGGAACTGATGGGTCCTCTGATCCAACTGAACCGTTCATGGACTTCATGTACTCAAACAACGATGGAATTTGTATGGATGACAATGTACCATGTTAGAACATTCTGGACAGTTTGAGCGAAGGATTTGGTCACCATGATTGCCCGACAATAAACCCACCAAACATTTATGCGACATAATCGAGAGGTTAGTCCGTACACAAACTCCTGCAATGGCAAAACTTTCGCTGTTATGGACGGCTACAGAGGCAGTACGGCTTAATATTTCTGCAGGGGACTTCCGACAGATTGAGTCAATGCCATGTTGATACACTGCAGTACGCCGGGCCGCCCACTTCACACCCTCTAACATAGTCGTTTAACGCCTCACAAAGAGAACTTCTTTAATGGCGACCCCTGTTGCTGGACCGCCCACGCCGATTGCAGCAGGCACCGTTCCGATTCGCTCGGCCCTTCGCTGGCCACATCTGTCTGTTTCTTGTGGGAAGCGCTGGCCTGCTTTTCTTGCCTCGCGCCGTCTCTCCGGTCGGCTTGCGTCGCCCCATAAAATTTAACGGCGGCGCGAGCCGAGCGGCGGGTGCGAACGCTCGCGACGTCATTAAAGCGCGCCGGGGGCTTCGAACTGGCGACCTTTCGCACCGGCCTCCTCCCGCCGCGACCGCGGCCGCATTGTTCGCGGCGACATACGGAGCCTTTGTCCCGGCGATCACGAGTATGGAAAGCGCCTGCGATGCGACTGCAATCAGCGGCCGGCGCGCAGCACGACTGCGGCCAGGGCAGTGGCTGTTGCTGCGGCAGGCGGGACCACACAGTGGCTGCAGCACTGCGCTCGCATCCGGGAGCGCATCTCGCTGCCGCTACCTGCCAGCGTCACTTCTGATATGATGGTCTGCTGCTACTTCTGGATGGGCAAAGTAGCACTGGCCCAAAAAAATAGTTCATGCGCCTTCACGTAATAACCCAACTCCTGTTGTGCATGATGTAAGTTGTGTTGCCTGTGTTATGGTGCATGAAACATTGTCCAGGCCAATTTTGTTTTGCTACCTCCTTAGAGAAAGCTTTCGACAATGTTGACTCTTTCAAATCCTGAAGATGTCAGGGGTAAAATACAGGGAGCAAAAAGCTATTTACAATTTGTACAGAAACCAGATGGTTATTTTAAGAGTCGAGGGACATGAAAAGGAAGCAGTGGTTGGGAAGGGAGTGAGACAGGGTTGTAACCTATCCCGATGCCTTTCAATCTGTATATTGAGCAAGGAGTAAAGGAAACAAAAGAAAAATTTGGAGCAGGAATTCAAATCCATGGAGAAGAAATAAAAACTTTGAGGTTCGCCGATGACATTGTAGTTCTGTCAGAGACAGCAAAGGACCTGGAAGAGCAGCTGAATGGAATGGACAGTGTCTTGAAAGGAGGATATAAGATCAACCTCAACAAAAGCAAAACGAGGATAATGGAATGTAGTAATATTAAATCGGACGATGCTGCGGGAATTAGATTAGGAAATGAGACAAAGTAGTGAAGGAGTTTTGCTACTTGCGGAGCAAAAACACTGATGATGGTCGAAGTAGAGAGTATATAAAATGTAGACTGACAATGGCAAGGAAAGCGTTTCTGAAGAAGAGAAATTTGTGAACATCGAGTATAGATTTAAGTGTCAGGAAGTCGCTTCTGGAAGTATTTGTACCAAGTGCAGCCCTGTATGGAAGTGAAACGTCGACGATAAATAGTTTAGACAAGAAGAGAATAGAAGCTTTTGAAATGTGGTGCCACAGAAGAATGCTGAAGATTAGATGGGTAGATCACATAACTAATGAGGAGGTACTGAATACAATTGGAGTGAAGAGAAATTTGTGGCACCAACTTGACTAGAAGAAGGGATCGGTTGGTAGGACATATTCTAAGGCATCAAGGGATCACCAATTTGGTATTGGAGGGCAACACGGAGGGTAAAAATCGTAGAGGGAGACCAAGAGATGAATACACTAAACAGATTCAGAAGGATGTAGGCTGCAGTAGGTACTGGGAGATGAAGAAGCTTGCACAGGATACAGTAGCATGGAGAGCTGTATCAAAACAGTCTCTGGACTGAAGACCACAACAACAACAACCCCCTTCACCTCCTCCTGTCCCTCCTCTCCCCTCCTTCCCCCCTCGCCCCCCCCCCCCCTCCGTCCCACACTTGTACCAGCTCCAACTTAGCTACTCATAGCTACCTTAGCAGATGTCCCATTAACCTATCCTTCTCTCTGGTAGGTGTTTTCAGACTTCAGTCCTCACCTATCCTTTCTAGTGCTTCTTCTTTCAGTACTTTATCTATCCATTTAATTTTTTAAATTCTCCGATAGCACCACATCTCAGACGTTTCTAGTTTCTTTCTCTCCATATTTCCTTTGGTCCACCTTCGATTTCCATACAATGTGATCCTCGAGGCGTTCAGTTTCAAGAACTCCGTCCTCATTTTCGTATCAATATCTGATACCATTAGAGAGCTGTTCTACTGAGGAAAAACCGAGCGAGGTGGCGCAGGGGTTACAGAATGAACTCACATTCGGGCGGACGAAGGCTAAAATTCGCGTCCGGCCATCGTGATATTTTTCCTGATTTCCCTCAACCGCTTCAGACAAATGCCGGGATGGTTCTTTTGAAAAGGCACGGCTGATTTTCTTCCCCATCCTTACCTAATTCGAGCATGTGCTCCGTCTCTAAACAGCTCGTTGTCGAAGGGATATTAAACACTAATCTCATCCTCCTCTTCCTCCTCCTCGCCTTCCTCCTCCACTGAGGAAAGTATTTTCGCATGTTCTAATTTATTTTTAATAACTTCAATTCTTCGGCCACCTTGCCTAATGTGGCTTCCTATTGTGCCGTTAACAATTTTGATGTTAACCAATTCATCAGTCTCCTTTCTACTTCTCTTCACCAACTGCGTCGTATATCCTTATACTGTATAATGCTGCCCGTTCCTTTTAATCTCTCGACCGACATTTCGATGGGAGGCTACTGCCTTCAACGAAACAGTGCAAACAACACCCAATGTACTGCATTCGACCCATAGGTTGAAAGAAAGGAACAGCTTCTCACTCTAACCGAGGAGCATCAAATCAACCTAGAATGTGGGTGCGGCCAGCTTCAGATATCACTGGATGATATCATAATAAGAATTAGCCCCTGGCATCACGAAAACTGAGGGTTGTGGAAATCCCTTAACAGACCGTGAACAGGATCAACGCTATCTGAAGCAAATTTACTGAACTGGGAACACACAGTACCGTCTAAGCTGTTCAGATGTGGTGAGGTCCAGAAACCGTACATATAGCCCCACTTCCCCGCGGTTGCCTCGAGGATCTTATATCAACAATATAAAAAATCTAGTCTCAAATCCGGCCAGAAGAGCCATGTCCTCTGTAAACCATGACTTTGCTATTTGTTTGGCTATGACATTAGTTCATCCGCATTCAGGAGAGCGTCGTTTCTCAAACCACGAGTCAGTTAAGAAAATGGTTCAAATGGCTCTGAGCACTATGGGACTTAACATCTGAGGTCATCAGTCCCCTACAACATAGAACTACGTAAACCTAACTAACCTAACGACATCACACACATCCATGCCCGAGGCAGGATTCGAACCTGTGACCGTAGCGGTCGCGTGGTTCCAGACTGAAGCGCCTAGAACCGCTCGGTCACGAGTCAGTTATTCATATTTAAGTTTCTCACAGACTCCCTACGTTACTTGACCTCTCCAAGTTAAAATTCAGTTTACATTTATCTCACTACGATATTTTCAACCTAAAATTTCAAGGAAGTTTGCTGTGTGTGTGTGTGTGTGTGTGTGTGTGTGTGTGTATATGTGAGTGTCAATCAGGAAAAACTTCAGGTAAATGTCGAAATGGTTGCTATGGAAAGGGCACGGCCGATTTCTTTTCGCAATCCGCGCTCTAGTTCTCCATTTAATGATTCCGTCGTCGACAGTAAATTAAATCCTAAGCTTCCTTCCTTTTATTCCTCTTCTGTAATTTTCTCTCACTTCCATCATATTTTCTTCGACGCGCAAATTGAACAAGGGTCGGGGTTATCTGCAGCCTTGCATTACAGCTTTCTCATCGGTAACATGTTCTCTTGGCTCTACACTTTTTATCATAGCGATATGATTAATGCCTACGACATAGTGAAACCTCCCATTAGAAAAAATTATGAATGATTGTGCTGATAAACCTCTTACGTTATTTGATTTTCAAACAGCTGAGCAGAACTGAACGTGATCAGACATTTCTCTCTTTACTTATTCTGATCAACACTAAACTGACACAAAATATTCTTAGCGCAACGCAATCTGACTTTCAATAGTCCCTGGCCCTGACTAACAATAACCTATACCTTCCATGAATCATTTACCTCACAAAAACCTTCGTTACTCGAACTACTGCAATCAGCGAGCGCCAATACTGCCAGCTAAATAAAAGATTCTAACTACTGAAGGCACTAACTACTGATAGGCATAGTTAGCAAATGAAATATTTTGATATATATATATATATATATATATATATATATATATATATATATATATATATCAGTTCGTGATGATATCCAGTGTTACAAATTTACTCTTTCTGATGGACACACGTCCAGACCGTCCGCTCTCAAAATTCTGCCATCTCTCTCCCCACACCCACCACTGCTGGCGGGTCACCTCCAACTGCGCAACGCTACGCGCTGTAAACATCCAGCTGCCCAACAGCACAATAGCGAATATTCCAACAATGCAATCCAGCCACAGACTGCACGCAGCGCAGTCAGTGATTTTCATACAGAGCGCTACGTGGCGTTACCAACATAAAAACCTACACAGCCTACCTACAATAGTTACGATTTCGTTTTCCATCCTGTAACCCGAAGGACACAGGGGGGCCTCTCGCTACTTTCATTTCTCGTGACCGGAGAGACTACGGAAATCCGCCTTGTCTGGGAGCCGTGCGCCAGACAAGGCGACGGGGGCGAGTATTTTGACTGGCTGAACATTAATACGGGCGGTGTGACAGGAACCAGAAGAGGCGCCTGTTGTTACAAGACGGCGGCGCTGCGTCAACATCCTCGCGGTCTCGTTTAAACACTGAGCGCGGTGCGCTACACCACTGTCCGCCGCCCTATTCTTTCCCAGTGCAAATTTATTACACACACAACGAGAGCGCTCTGTTGTGTCCGATGGGGTGGCAGGTTTAGATCCAGCTTCATATTTGTATTCTTTACGGCCCAGTAAATTGTCTCGGATAAAATATTTATTGAGTACAAAAATGTTTCGTCTGCTTTTTGTTCGAGTGCTGGAGAGGCAGTCGTCTATTTTAAAATGTTATTATACACAAGGCGGTGGGGGCCCCTGTGTAACGTACAGGAGGAAGAAGACAGGAAGTAGCGTCAAGTTAAAACTGCCCTGTCGAGGGATAGGACAAGTGTTCCTCCGAATTTGGACTAAATGTATAACTTCAGGCTCTTCAAACACAAATCTTTTCCATCCAAGGGCATAAATTGTTTAGCACATGAATTTTAAAACTCCTGATTATGTTCTGTATATGGTTTAATACACCATTACAAATTTAGAAGTATAGTTACCAAAAATACTTTTAAAATTGTTTGCTATCGTACTTAATAAATAACTTTTTCCCCGAACTGAAGAATTACCTAACCTAGCGAATCCAATTGCCGCTGACTCCTCTCAAAAATATTTCCATTTTCTTCACACTCCTATATCTCTCACTGGCTTATAATTTTTAATGTATTTACAAAAAAAGTAATTAAATGTGTTTAAAATCCCAGTACGGTGTAGAAGCACTTGGTAATTTTCAAAACTCACGTTAGTTTCTAATAAACATCCACCGCTAGTGGCACATGCTACTGCAACACAAGAGGCTTCGACAGTTTTCGTTCGCATCAAGCAAACGAATACCCTGTGCATATTTCACCACAAGGAGAATGTATTAAAGTGCCACTATAGTATTAAAAAAAACGGCTCTGAGCACTATGGGACTTAACTTCTGAGGTCATCAGTCCCCTAGAACTTAGAACTACTTAAACCTAGCTAACCTAAAGACATCACACACATCCATGCCCTGCGACCGTAGCGGTCGCGCGGTTCCAGACTGTAGCGCCTAGAACCGCTCGGCCACCGCGGCCGGCTATAGTATAAATGCAGCAACATTAATGTTGGTACTGTCACACGTAGCAAAAGAAATTTACTTACCAGCAAATGACATTAAATGCAGATTTTTTAGAAATAAGAGAACTGACATCCGTTTTGTCCTCTGAGGAGCTACGGTAAATTAAATAGAGGAAAAAAATAAAACCCACGTACTCACACGAAACGAACCCCTGTTATTGAGTAAGAAGTTCGGTAACTTTTTAGATACGAAGTTTTATCCTTTTTATATTTTGTTGTGCTTTTGTCGACTAGTTTCAGGTGTTCCTTCGTGTACCTAGTTAACTGTCTGTCTAGCTTACTGTGTGTGAGCAAAATCAACTTTAACCTTAGAAAAAATGGTAGTACATTTCTTCTTTTTATACTATCGATACTTCAAGACTAATTTCCAGTTCTCGATGAGTTAGCCTTGATTTTGATGTTCCAGACACACATCTGAAAGTCCGCAACAAACGATGACACGAATTTTAGAAATTTATGAACTTTTCAGTTTTATTATTTCTGGTGCACAATATTAAAAATCTGAACTTCTGTTATTAGCTGTAGTAGACGTTTGAGCAGTAGTAACAGTGGTTTGTTCGTCCACAGACCAATTTTATATATAAGAAATCCGAGTTTAATACAAAGAGAATCATAATTACGAGTTAAGTAAATCATTCATTTAGACATATAATTATGTACAGGTCTGGTTTGAGGACTAGGCCTATTTTGTATCATGCTCTTTTTCAAGATGCATACTTGCAAACATATTAGCTTTGAGTGCCAAAACTGATGTTAACACCATTCTTTCATACTTCATCCAGGTCACTGAATACATTGCACATACGCTACGCAGAAGTTACACACACACAGACCATCAATTGACATCAATACCATAACGATACAACTACATTTACATTTCGACCATCATTTTTCCCATCTGAATGCTTGAAAAACTGAATCAACGCTAACCCTTAATAAATGTGATGTTGAGTTTAGTAGGATTGAAAGATATTAGTATAATCCATCAAAGATGTTGCGAGTGCAATTTTCCCATAAGAAACACTTTACAGTAGACGTATATTGTTGCAATGACAGTGGTGTTTTATTGTTAATTTATGGTACATTGTTTTCGACATTACTTTGATTTTCTAAAGGATACTTGACTGTAGATAAAGCATTATTCAGTCATTTTATGCTCATTGCCTTTTTTAATATTTTGTTTAGATATTCTTTTTGAAATCTAAGAGGATCGTATAGTAAAATTTTCTCCCCTAGTAGAAAATGTTCTGAGTTTTATTTGGTAAATTTAAAGTCTGGCTCCCGTTTGCCCGATCATGAATAGAGCTGTTTTGTTTAATGGTGATTAGTAATTTTTTCTTTCATGTTCATTAATGTACTCGTCCCGTGCACCATGACTCTTCTACTCTTCAAATAGATACCACGGGCTAGGTTACAATTTGTTTACTATTCTTGTGTTATCTGTGTCCGTGTTTCGTCCATTTTGCACGATAAAGCGATTTCATAGCTAATGACAACACTCTTATCGTGTAGCATGTCGATAACAGGCACTCTTTTTCCTCTCTTCAATTTACAGTCAATGCTCATCCCTAAATTAGTAGTTGTACACATCGAGTTGGACCACGTGTAGTAAAAAACCTGGGGTGTTCAAACGAACTTTTCTGATATTTTCAAGACCCTACAAGTGTTCCAACATAGGTTTTGCTAAATACTACTCGTAATACGTCTAGGATTTTTTCCTTGCCATTCAAATTGGGGATGTATATCCTATGTTTGCATGATATGAGGTGTGGATACTTTAACGCCGTAACCAAATCAGCTTAAGGCCTGCAAGGGTCTGTCCATAATTGCCTGTATCGTACGAAGCGCAGGTATCTCCTCCAGAGTCACTGTTGCAGCTGGTCGCAAGTGGCTTTATTACCTTCATCGTGACTCACTCAAAGTCCTAAAAAGAGACAAAAAGTGTATACTGCACAAAAAAATCTCTGCAGACTATGCCACAGATCAGTTTTGGCACTCTCTTTTTTGCCACCGAAGGGCGCGTCACTGTCCGAACAAAGGGAGGGGCTATCCTCTGGTGGTGGGGTATTCGGGTATGAAGTGCAGGTTAAGTGGAGGGGGAAAGGGAGTGTATTGCTCGCCTTCCCTTGTGGTTACTGTTTACAGTGTATTTCCGCACAAGCCCTCCAACGCGCTACCGAAGATGTATTTGCTTTGTCCTAGTCTCTTTTTTTTCGTTGCCCTGCCTCTCCGGATGACAAAAAGAGGCCGCCTGGTCTGTGTGCGCGGTTTGCTGTTCGGTTGGCCACTGTCTGTTTTGGAGGAGCGCCATATATTACTGCACTCTTTGTTGGGCGCTAGTTCACAGGGGAGAAGAGCGCAGCATCTGCCCCCCTCTACGCGGTCTGAGTGCCCGTGTACGAAGCGCCAATGGGGCACAGCAACGTGGTAATGGCCGCGTGTTGAGGATTATGAAAGCGCCAGGATTCAACGGTGCGACCGAAAACCCGCGGGCTTTGCTTAAGTGAGGCGTCAGGCGGCGCTGTATAGAGAATGGAATGTGATAGTAGGAGCGAAACTGCACGACGAGAGCGCAAAACGCTATTTTTATTCGCCGTTTGCTTTCCTCAGATTTGTTCAGATTGTCTAGTACGTGCATAGCAACATAATCACAAGAACGTCTGTCTTGTCGCTATAGGCTGCCATCAGATAGCACGAATTATCTTCGAACTAGCTACAGACATATCCACGTAGCGATACTTCAGCAACACTGATCATGCCTGTGCTGTAAGGGGGGAAAAACCTGATACGCTCACGTCTGTAAAGTCATAGTACCTCATAATGTATTAGATATTCGCGCTATAGCATTTTTTAATATAAATGAAGCATTCGATGAGAATGCGGAACAGCAGCCGGATGACGTAGACATCTCGCCACAATATTTCAGCTGACAAACAGGTGAATTTTACACATTACATTCTTCTACTGTGAACTTGTCCGCAGCTCGTGGTCTCGCGGTAGCGTTCTCGCTTCCCGAAAACGGGATCCCGGGTTCGATTCCCGGCGGGATCAGGTATTTTCACCTGCCCCGAGATGACTGGGTATTGTTGTGTCGTCTTCATCATCATCATTCACCCCCATTACGGTCGGAGGAAGGCAACGGCATTTGGACCTCGCCAAGTACAGCGGTGCGGGTCTCCCGTTTCGTTCCCCTATGCTCTGTCAAGATGCGTGGAACTTCATTTCCAATGTGAAAATCAACTGAAGCTGGTTGTCAACTGAAATATCGTGGCGGAAAGTCGGCGTCATCCCGCTCCCACCCCGGTATCCCATCGGATTCTCAGTATGCCAAGAAAACTTCAAGAACAACAAATGAATCATTCGCGTAGATCAGTGTGACGTAAATGCATGTAAATGGACGAAAAGATACGATATCATTTGGCTATAATATCACGGATCAGTCAGCACACTCACTCACAAATGGCAGGTATCTAGGAACATTAGTAGGAACTAGTTAAGTTGTAATGGCCACATACATAAATATCGTTTTAGGAACGCATATATCAGACTGAAATTTTTCGGAAGAATACTTGGTGACGGTAATTCACCGACCAAGCAGATCGCTTAAATATTCCTCGTTTGACCAGTTCTTAAGTAATATTCGCCAATCTGAGTCTTTTATCGTGTTGGATTAACGGAAGAAATTCAGAAGATCTGAAGACGAAATGATAACTTCGTCGTGTTTAGGGAAGGTGAATGCGTTCAGAAATACTTAAAACACCGGAATAGCAGACGCTAAGAGAAAAGCATCGTTCATCACGTAGCAATCGAAGAAATATACTACTTCTACCAATTCACGTACTTTATATTATGCCCACGAAGGAAAAAATTAAGAAAACTGAACGTATACTTGAATATGGTACAATTAGTGTACGCAAGGCTACATTGAACACAATCCGAGATGTACAGGAGTTGGAGGAAATTATGGAAACACAGCTTGAATATAATGCACATGTTAGTCAAGCCTGCACGATGCTCTGGTGTTTTGTATAGTTGTGAATGATTATGTCGGAGCTAAGTGAATTCGAAAGTGGCTATTGTCTGTTGTCGTATGGTGGGTGCTTTCGTAACCAAGGTGTTTCAAGAGGCACCATATAGAAGATTTATATCAAATAAGGAGAAAGCACAAAAACATTATCCGCTAAGACACAACGCGGACGAAAGTGTGTGTTGAGTGATCGTGAAAGACAGTCATTGAAGAGGGCTGTGATGAAAAATAAAGAGGACAACAGCCGCAAGTCTCTGCAGAACAGGATGTCGCGCTCGCGAACTCTGTCAGCACCAAAACAAGACGAAAGGAAGTCCATAAGCAGGGAACTGCAGAGCAGGCTGGAATTCCAAAACCAGTCAGCAATGACGCAGATATTCGTAACTTGAAAACGTCGTGCCGGAGCAGTAAACGCTGGACTTTGGAGCAACGGAGAAAAGGCGTTCGGTCGGATGAGTCTTGTTTCACACTGTTTCCAACTTTTGGCCGAGTTTACGTCGCAAGAGTGAAACATGTCGGTGGTTCTTAGATGATTTGAGCACCCACACCATGGTATGGCACCATGGTTACACTGCAAGATTTCATTACTGCCGCGGAATATGTGATCATATTGGCTGACCAAGTTCATCCTATGGTACTATGGTCGTTCCCACCGGTGATGCTGTGTCCCAAGACTACAGCTGCCATCGCCCGGGAGTGGTTTTGTGAGCACAAGGATCAATTGTCACATCTCCCCTGGACACCACAGTCACCAGATCTCGATATTATTGCGCCTTTGCGGTCTTTTTTGGATCGCTATCTACCTCCATCAACTTTACCTGAACTTGCTACTATTTTGCAGGAAGAATGGGTTAAGATTCCCCGGAAAACCATACACCACCTGTGTTTATCCATTCTGAGATTGGTGGAAGCTGTTCTGCATGCCGATAGGTTACCTAGAACGCATTAGACTTGGTGAAGAGCTTTGTTTCTGGTGTTTCCATGTTTTTGTACACACCGTTATCTAATTATGCATACTGGGCGCTATTTGTAATTTGATGATGCTTCAGCAATAAAATTGCGATACTGACTGGGTAACGGAATAAAATCCTTCTAAACAAGTCTGCCTATTCTTATCTAAACCTCGTTTATTCAGCTGATTAAATATAGATAGCTTGGTGTGAATTCGAAATACATTTCGCCCACTGCGATCTACAGTGGCAGGTACAGCACCACTATTACAGCCAGTTTTTCGACACTTGCTGCCACCCTCAGCGGCTGGCCAGAGTAAAAGATGTGGAGCACGGGCGACTGCGGCAGCGCTCTTTATGTGCCGGGCTGCGGACTAATCTTAACTGGCCAGTTAGGCGCTAAGCCGGCGGCTGTATGTAGCCCGGGCCATAAAGAATGTTCGCCGCTAGCTGCTCCGATTACCCGCCTAAGCTGCTCCCGTCATGTTTACCTCGTGTGCTACTGTGCGTCTCGTATACCCGCCGCTCTTCGCCTAAGTGGCCAATATACTAAACACGTTCAGCACACCACGAATCTAACCCAAACCCCTCACTACGGCTGCCGACTTTCTAGCCGATTACAGGACCGAATGCATCGTCGTTTTTTCTACGTCGAAATCATTTTCAAAGTCGAAGCCTTGCAAAAAAAAAAAAAAAGTTCCCGTAGAAAATCCACAATTGCTGGTTATAAAACAGATTTTTTTATTTCCCACATTGAATGTTTTAATTTTTTTAAATGTCCCCTTTCGGGTCAACATGATCCATCCTCAGAGCTGCAGATAAAAGTAAAAAAACTAATTAACAAATACTCTACGAAATACGAAGCTTTCACTGTACCTCACAATCGAACATCAAATATACCAGAATGTACCTGATTGTATCGATTGCAAAAGTAGCCTGTCAAGTTTATTAGCAAAATTTACATGCTACGTCACAGGATAAAATAGTGGTTTGGTAGAATTTACGTTGTTCGTAGACGCCGCAAGGTAGCTTCCAACACTGACTTACCCTTGCCAAACCACAAGTTTTAATGAAGAGTTTCCAATAAAAGTATTCTCAACAAACAAACAAAAATGATTATTAGTTCAGTGTAGTCATACATTTTTCATTCATATGTAGCAAGTGTATCAGACTCCACGCGTTAGCTGTTGCCTTGCAGACTGTATGAACAACGTGGATGCTATCAAATCACTATTTCATCCTATGACGTCGTATATAAATTTTGCTGGTAAGTCGGACGGGTTACTGTTGTAACCGATAGCGTCAGGTACATTCTGTTCAAAAATGTTCAAATGTGTGTGAAATCGTATGGGACTTAACTGCTAAGGTCATCAGTCTCTAAGCTTACACACTACTTGACTTAAATTACCCTAAGGATAAATACACACACCCATGCCCCAGGGAGGACTCGAACCTCCGCCAGGACCAGCCGCACAGTGCATGACTGAAGCGCCTCAGACCGCTCGGCTAATCCCGCGCGGCAGTTACATTCTGCTACATTCGATGTTTGGCGGTATGGTATAATAACAACGTTGTATTTCGTAGTATTTGGTGATTACTTAATGTGCTTTGAACTACAGCTCCGAGGATAGTTCGTGTTGAACGGAACCAGTGATTGTAGAAAACTTATAGCATTCAAGGCGGACAATAAATACTAATCACTTTCAACAGGTCCTGCAATTCTTACTTTTACTAAGGATAGCAGTATCATCAGCAAATCTTCTGAATGATCTCCTTTCACACCGAATTTTAATCCCGCTCTAGAACCATACTTTTATTTCCATCATCTCTTTTTCGACGTGCATATTTAATAGCAGTGACGATAGACTGCACCCCCGTCTTGCGCCCTTCTCAATCCGAGCCCTTCGTACTTCGTCATCCATTCTTCTTGCTCCCTCTTGATTCTTAAAAATATTGTATATTATCTGTCTTGCGTATTCCTAATTTTATCAGAATTTCGAGTATCTTCGACCTTGTTATACGTCAAACTCCACAAATCGAATGAATGTGCCGATGTTAGTATGTAAGAGAGTTGCCCGGAAAGTAATGGCTCTAAGCACTATGGGTCTTACCAGACGAGGTCATTTGTCCCCTAGATTTAGAACTACACTCCTGGAAATGGAAAAAAGAACACATTGACACCGGTGTGTCAGACCCACCATACTTGCTCCGGACACTGCGAGAGGGCAGTACAAGCAATGATCACACGCACAGCACAGCGGACACACCAGTAACCGCGGTGTTGGCCGTCGATTGGCGCTAGCTGCGCAGCATTTGTGCACCGCCGCAGTCAGTGTCAGCCAGTTTGCCGTGGCATACGGAGCTCCATCGCAGTCTTTAACACTGGTAGCATGCCGCGACAGCGTGGACGTGAACCGTATGTGCAGTTGACGGACTTTGAGCGAGGGCGTATAGTGGGCATGCGGGAGGCCGGGTGGACGTACCGCCGAATTGCTCAACACGTGGGGCGTGAGGTCTCCACAGTACATCGATGTTGTCGCCAGTGGTCGGCGGAAGGTGAACGTGCCCGTCGACCTAGGACCGGACCGCAGTGACGCACGGATGCACGCCAAGACCGTTGGATCCTACGCAGTGCCGTAGGGGACCGCACCGCCACTTCCCAGCAAATTAGGGACACTGTTGCTCCTGGGGTATCGCCGAGGACCATTCGCAACCGTCTCCATGAAGCTGGGCTACGGTCCCGCACACCGTTAGGCCGTCTTCCGCTCACGCCCCAACATCGTGCAGCCCGCCTCCAGTGGTGTCGCGACAGGCGTGAATGGAGGGACGAATGGAGACGTGTCGTCTTCAGCGATGAGAGTCGCTTCTGCCTTGGTGCCAATGATGGTCGTATGCGTGTTTGGCGCCGTGCAGGTGAGCGCCACAATCAGGACTGCATACGACCGAGGCACACAGGGCCAACACCCGGCATCATGGTTTGGGGAGCGATCACCTACACTGGCCGTACACCACTGGTGATCGTCGAGGGGACACTGAATAGTGCACGGTACATCCAAACCGTCATCGAACCCATCTTTCTACCATTCCTAGACTGGCAAGGGAACTTGCTGTTCCAACAGGATAATGCACGTCCGCATGTATCCCGTGCCACCCAACGTGCTCTAGAAGGTGTAAGTCAACTACCCTGGCCAGCAAGATCTCCGGATCTGTCCCCCATTGAGCATGTTTGGGACTGGATGAAGCGTCGTCTCACGCGGTCTGCACGTCCAGCACGAACGCTGGTCCAACTGAGGCGCCAGGTGGAAATGGCATGGCAAGCCGTTCCACAGGACTACATCCAGCATCTCTACGATCGTCTCCATGAGAGAATAGCAGCCTGCACTGCTGCGAAAGGTGGATATACAATGTACTAGTGCCGACATTGTGCATGCTCTGTTGCCTGTGTCTATGTGCCTGTGGTTCTGTCAGTGTGATCATGTGATGTATCTGACCCCAGGAATGTGTCAATAAAGTTTCCCCTTCCTGGGACAATGAATTCACGGTGTTCTTATTTCAATTTCCAGGAGTGTACTTAAACCTAACTAACCTAAGGACATCACACACATCCATGCCCGAGGCGGATTCGAACCTGCGACCGTAGTGGTCGCGCGGTTCCAGACTGTAGCGCCTAGAACCGCTCGGCCACTCCGGCCGGACGTCCGTTTGACACATGCAGCATGTAATGTCTGGAAAACGAACGTATAAAAACGTAGGAAAAACCAAACTGCGATTTTCTCAGCACGACATCTGAGAAACGGACGCCGGAAAGTGACTGGACACTCACTCGGGCCACGAGATTCCCGTCCAGCTCGGCGGGTGGGTAGAGAGGGGGCATAGCGGCGGGACGTGACCACGCCAGCGCGGCTACACGCCGTGGGAGCGCACTGCGCGCGCGAGCGATCCGTATCATTATGGGGGTTGTCCCTCCGCCCCGTCCGATGGCCGACCGGAATGCGCCGGCTTTTATAGGAGCGCTATTAGTTAGGGACGTAGCTTTCCAGTCCAATTGCCCGGCCATTTGTACGTTTAGCCTTTTCCTAATGATTTAGCGGCTAATGATGGCTGTTATAAAGACATTCTTCGGCGAGGGAGGGCGATGGGTTCCGCCCGGAGCGGCGCGTTCTGGGCGCGGTGTGTGTCTTCTGCGATCCTCCCACTGGAAGGCAGTACGTCTCGTGCCATTACTCGCAGTTAGGCCCGGCTGTGTTTTGGCGAATTATACTCCCCCTCGCTCCGCCGTACCTGCACGTATCCGGTGCGCTGTGCGCGGGGCATAATTCGATTAATTTCTCCTCCGTTGGCTTTTTCTTCTGCGATCTCCCCTCAGGGTCAAATGTATACCTGCGCAAGTGGCCGGGCTAGATTTTCGATTACAGGGAAGCTGTGCGGTTCGGCTATTACCGGCATTGTCAAACTGTTTATGTGCTCTTACCCTATGATATAACTAACAGCCAATGACTAAAATCGATTAACATCGTCAGATTCTATACAACGGCGAACGGAAACCCTGAACGTGACATTATGTATAGGTTCTTATTCGTGTATTATTATATCTGATGGGGTGCTTCATACGTAGACGTAGACGAAGCTGTACCTGAACAATAAACACCTTATTACAATATACTAAGTATATCACATGGTTTTGTTTTAATCTATACGTTAGTGTCTAGTCCACATGTCATACAGCCAGTACTTTACATAAGTGGTACATCTATTGATTAAAACGAATGTGTATAAGTAAATAAACAGTACCGAATGGTTCAAATGGCTCTGAGCACTATGGGACTTAACTGCTGTGGTCATCAGTCTCCTAGAACTTAGAACTACTTAAACCTAACTAACCTAAGGACTTCACACACACCCATGCCCGAGGCAGGATTCGAACCGGCGACCGTAGCGGTCGCGCGGTTCCAGACTGTAGCGCCTAGAACCGCTCGGTCACTCCGGCCGGCTAAACAGTACCGTGTAGGTGATAAGGCACATCGTAGCAACACGCAACAGTTTTGGCGAGTATATATATTAAGTGGAATTATGTGGTAATATAGAAATGTGATGCTCCTCTGCAGTCTAATACGGAATTATCATTTGGAAAATCGATCCATATTAAACTACAGCAATGAATTTGGTAAGGGCAAAACTGAATTTAATCATCTGGAGATGGGTATAAGCCAGGGACTAGCTACTTTTTAAATAACCAGCTATGTTCTAAAATAACACACCTAAAAAGTGACTGTTAGCGGAATTACTTCATCTGTTCCCTTTAAAGGCACGCCACGCAGTCAATAGCATTCATTATGGATAAAATTCATTTAAATAAGTACATTGATAATTATTATTGAGTATTTGTTCTGAAGTGAAATTCTGATATATCTTCTGATTATGAGTCGACTTCCGAAAGCTAAAGATTAATCTGTATGTAGATATGACATTATCGCCTGAAAGAGACACAGTGATTTCGTACACCATCTCCCCCAATAAATAGATGATTGTGTATGTAGACCATAAACTTTTGAAAAAGATGATGACAATCCTGTGAATTATACCATTTTCTAACATAAAAATAGTTGCCATAGAATGGGAAACTGATGTTTCAATTTGCTTTCTCTCGTGTACAAAGAATAGTAACTGCTGATCGCAATACCACCAGCACGAAAAAAATATTAGATTTACTTCAATTGTTGTGGAAGTAAGTTGATCAAGTGAACTTGTTTTCACTTTCAAAACACTGATCCTACATAATGCTCCTGCAGATCACCCTAGTGCCGACTGAGAAACGTATAATATAATGTAATTCATTTCTGCATGTTTCATTTTCGACAGGTTTGCAGTAGGAGTGAAAAATGTGCGTGATAAACCACTTCGCGTTTCAAATATATGTAGAAATACTTTCTTGTGTCTGATTCTTTGTGTTATATGTAGGAACTGTACGCAGTAGTTGTTTATTTTAACTTTTTAACCGAATTCTGGGGATTGTGTTGTGACTTGTTGAATAACCGAATAGCTGTGGATCGCATGATGCCACAGAACACGAAAAAAAATTTCCATTCGACATCGAACTAAAACCACACAAACATGTCTTACTAGCAACAGTAGTTTAGAGAAACTAGCTAAAGAAGTGACAGATCACAAGTGGACCTCTATCTTTTATGGTATTATTAACATTGTCAAAATATGCACATTGTGAGCACTTGGCCATCCTGGGTTTCGTAATTTTTTCCGTTTCTGTGGGTGAAGTGAGATGTTTCTCCGAAGCTGGGTTAGGGAAACAACCTCACATATCTGACAATCGCCTAGACTGGCGTGTAGAAAGAGATAATATACAAATTTAGAGTTACCATTGAATGAGACTGGCATTCGCTAACTGATAATTTCGATCCTGATGCAAAATCTCACTATGTAAGTCCACGACGATGTCACATAAAAAATGATCATTTAGTATGGTCCCTGTTGATTCATTATGATTATAAAGGGGTGTGCTGACGGTGATGTATATATTCGATAGCCGAAGAATAAATATTTACTTTCTCAGCAACAAACTTGTATGCAAACATCCCAAAATATCGCTGCGAGCAGTCCGACGGGTGTGTTCCTTAGCAAAAGAGTGCTCCTCTCTGAAGAAATAAGAAATTAGCAATTTCCGCTCATTAAACGAACTCCGGAAATGCCAAGGAAAAGGGAACATCTGAGAATTAATTTTCCGAAGTTATTAATGTTTTTACTTGTAATACGATTTAATCACGGAAGATTACAAATTTCTTTGGGGTCGGGGAGATGGAAGCGCGAGAAGGGGGGGGGGGGGGGGGACTATATGGACTGGCAGAAAAGAAAACGCTCTTTTAAGACCAGGCAAGACGGCAAAAATGTTATTAATTATGAGACGAGAATGAACAGTGGGGATCTGTATACTTGTACGCGGAGAATGTCTAAGATATGAAATACTCATTTATTTCCGAGGGATGGAAGTTAATTAATTAAAAAGACATGCGTCTCCAGCCGCCCCCCCTTTTTAGCGCGGATTCCGCCCTTTGTTTTTAATTCCGCGGATTTTACGTCATTTCTTTCCCGGGCCTGCCGCCTCTGCGTTCCGCCCCTCACTCCCGCAGTTCAACCCTTCACGGGGGGTGTTTATCTTGTAGACGTTTAATAAAGCCGCATTAGTAGCCTCTGCGCGGAGACTTAGCAGTGTTTCCCGCGGTCACGGGTTTTGTCGGTTCCCACGACCCATCAACCATGTACGCCTGTGCACTGCACGTCACAAGAGCCAACACGTGGGCAGTGAAACTCTTGAAAATATCCATAAATAAACAAGAAAATACCATACTATCTGGGAAGAAATATGAAGGCTGATTTGGTGCGTGATACTTGAAAATAATCAAGGTCTCGCATGAAATGCTTGTGGAAATCCTTAGTGCGATATTATTTTACGAATCAGGAAGTTGGATGTAGGATAGGTCGACAGGCTTCTTGTTACTATAAGATATGGTCGTTTCTGCTAAAATAATTTCATTTTTTGTTTAATGCGATTGCAGTTTTGGGTGTCACTCATCTTGAAACAGAAACCTATAATGTGGGCCTAAATGTGCACTCAGGCATAATTCCAAGACAGCACCAATGGTATAGACTTCTGTATGTAGGCTGTTTAGGTTTTTTTTATTGGTAACGCCACGTAGCGCTCTGTATGAAAATCACTGGCTGTGCTGTGTGCAGTCTGTGGCTGGGTGGCTTTGTTGGAATTTGCTATTGTAGTGTTGGGCAGTTGGCTGTTAACAGCGCGTAGCGTTGCGCAGTTGGAGGTGAGCCGCCAGCAGTGTTGGATGTGGGGAGTGAGATGGCGGAGTTTTGAGAGCGGATGATCTGGACAGAGACAGTAAATTTGTAAGACTGGATGTCATGAACTGACTTTTGAACACTATTAAGGTAAATACATTGTTTGTTCTCTATCAAAATCTTTCATTTGTTAACTATGCCTATCAGTAGTTAGTGCCTTCAGTACTTAGAGTCTTTTATTTAGCTGGCAGTATTGGCGCTCGCTGTATTGCAGTAGTTCGAGTAACGAAGATTTTTGTGAGGTAAGAATTCATGAAAGGTATAGGTTATTGTCTTCAGGGACATTCTTTTGTAGGGATTACTGATAGTCCGATTGCGTTGAGCTAAAAATATTGTGTGTCACTTTAGTGAATTTCTGAGTACGTTCAGTTTTGCTCAGCTGTTTGAAAATCAAATAACATAAGATGTTTATCAGCACAGTAATTCATTAACTTTTCTAAGGGGACGTTACACTTCATACAATACACACTTGGACATAAGCTCAAATAAATACCACGACAGTAACACATTCCCTCTCGTTCGTATCGTCCTGTTTAACAATTAGATATGAAATGTCTTTTTTTGTGTGTTTGTGTAATTGTACGATGTAGACACTGTTCGTATTCGCTTGGACTTTTGAACAGCGGCTGTATTTAAAGCTGTGTGCATTTTGTGTTTCAGACGAATGGCTGAAGATGAGTAACACTCGAAATTCCTGTCGCAATAAATAAAATATATTTGACAGCCCTAAGTGGGGAACAGCATTATCTACTCATTGTCTAGACTTTCTGTTGTCTCTTTAGTCAGCAAAATTCGAATTTTTTTGAACGAAACATCTCCTCCAATGCCAAACAAAGTTTTCGTGTCATCTCTAAACTTTGATGTATCGCTAAGCGAAAAAATTTTCCCCTGTTATTGCTGTTTCTTAGTGCTAGTAAGAGACACCTCAGACCAGTAAATTTTCATTTCCTGCTGCAACAAGATCTTTCGCCTTAACGATTTCCGTCTCTACTTTCTTGTTAAGTCCAAATACCAATGTACATTCATTGCGCGAATCTATCTGTTTTTGTTATTCTCTCTAATCCCGAAAGTTCCTCAATGCTCCACAAGAAAGCATACTCGCCATCCATCAGTCATACAGAGAATTACTTATCGAACGAAAACCTCACCGACGTACTCGGGTAACACAACACAGTCTTATAACAGATCTAGTGGTAATTGTATTACAATGTGATATCACACTGTAATATGATTAACACCATATCTGTTGTAAGACTGTGTTATGTTACCTGAGTATTTCGGTGAGGTTTTGCTTCGATAAGCAGTTCGGTGGAGGTCTGGTTTTACAATGAACCTCTAAGTTCGAAACTGGTCACCGGAATGAAATAAATGCAACTGTGACAGAAATTTTAAATAAGGAACTATCAATCTTGTACATAAACAGGCCATACAAGTTTTCTAACATCCTCCAACCACCTTCTATTAGATCATCGTCTCTGTTGTTTGCTATTAGAAGCCAGCAATTAAGTTTCCTTCCATATACCATCCATTCGCGTAACTACATGTGTCCCCCACAATTTCATTTTACTATAATTACTTCCTCTACAGTCTGTTCGAGATCCAGATCTGAGTAAAATGCGACATTATTAGAGGTTAAAAGATATAACGATTCGTAATGCTAGACGATGACTGTAGATGTACGAAACACGTTTTAACTTCTTTTGTTAATGTAGTGGCTTCTGGCTCTGCAAATTCAATTACTATCAAGTCCGCCTTAGTATTTAGTCACTCCTAAGCCCACCCATCAGACTCAAAGTAATGGCACATTTAAAACGAGCACCCGTGTCCTCAAACCAAACAAAAAAAATGGTTCAAATGGCTCTGAGCACTATGGGACTTAACATCTGAGGTCATCAGTCCCCTAGAACTTAGAACTACTTAAACCGAACTAACCTAAGGACATCACACACATCCATGCCCGAGGCAGGATTCGAACCTGCGACCGTAGCGGTCACGCGGTTCCAGACTGAAGCGCCTAGAACCGCACGGCCACACCGGTCGGCTCAAACCAAACAGCACCATTCTCACGACGCATCTAAAAAATAATAAAAAAGATGGATGTATAGAAGCATCTGTACACTAGTGTCACCAAATTTCCAATCGAGCGTTCTGTACACTTCTGCAACTAAATACTCGTACAAATAGACTCCGGAAGTCATTATAAGGTATGCAAAAGGTACCTTGTACCTCTGTTAGTCATTGCAAGTCCTGTTCTACTTGGAAATGGAGCAAACCAAAAACTATTGTGTGTATGCTTCCGTACTATATTCCGTTCTATATTCGCGACCCTTACTCGAGATGTATGTTGGTGGCTGTAGGATCATTCTGCCCTCTGACGCAAATCCCGGTTCTCTAATCCTCCTGACTAACGTTTGACGAAAAAATTGTCCTTTTCCCTCATGGAATGCCCATTTGAGGTCATAGAGCATTACCATCAAACTCAGCGAAAAAACGAACGGCCTTGAAATCATGATTTAAGACATGTAATGGAGCCTGTCCAAGTTTTTGCATGAAATCAAATGAAACTGCGATCAGTTGCCATTATGCGTAAGACATGGAGTTAGAGAAAGTTCAAAGTGTTGCTTCTATTTCGGCTTGGCATGCACGCCTCGTGGAAAGCCTGTTACGACTCGTAAAGCTGTAGGGTTGCCGATCTGTCAGAAGACTTTACAAGCTCTAGAACCCATTGCGTGATGCCTTTAGCGAGATCGTGTCTGCGGGTTTGTACAAGAGGGGGTGGTGTGGCAGGGACTGACGGGCAGGGGGCTCGAGGAGCGGAGCTGCGTCATACAGGCTGCATAAGTCATGGCGGGCTGTTTGCGAATTCGCTGCGTGCCGCTTGATTGGCCGGCGTCTACAGTGCCGTGGCGTGCGCGCCGGCCGACTGTGGACGCATTAAAATGCTCGCCGTGCCGCAATCGATGTGGCGCGTGCGCGAGATTACAAGCGACTGCGAGAAACGGCCGGAAACGCAAACTGCTCCGACTTCTGTGTTCCCGCGGCGCAACAGCTGCCCGGCACGCGGATTTCCCAAACGGCGCAGTACGCCGCGGCGAGAAAGCACTTGTTATTCAACCACTGCGGAATGGATTCCAAATCCGGCAGGCCGAGGTCCTCTCGCTCGTACAGAGCTGCCTCGACTCAGATTCGAGAACATTCACCTAGACAGCCGTCGCCCGCGACATGCAAGATCGATGCGGACTCTGTAGGAGTTTTCGAGTTGAGGCATCGACAGTGTGTCGTGGAGCCCAGTACCGAGATGGTTCAGATGATTCAAATGGCTCTGAGCACTATGGGACTCAACTTCTGAGGTCATCAGTCCCCTAGAACTTAGAACTACTTAAACCTAACTAACCTAAGGACATCACACACATCCATGCCCGAGGTAGGATTCGAACCTGCGACCGTAGTGGTCGCGCGGTTCCAGACTGAAGCGCCTAGAACCGCTCGGCCACCACGGCCGGCCCGAGATCGCGAATGAGCCTGGAAGTAAGCGCTTACTCTTGGCGACCAAAAACTGCGACACACGATGGCACTCACACAACGAGGTAGTGGAGACGGTGTTTCGCCGTGGCTTTCTGACTTGTTTACCCGACGTTTGAAATAGGTAATCATACAGGACTCGAAACGAATATTGCTACGAATGAGGGCGATCCTTGGAAAAAGGAGGAATTAAAGGCTGTGTCGCCACTAGCATCAGCATTTTAGGCTCTTACGCCTGTTCCTCTACTGGCATCTTTTTCCAGGGAAGGTGCTGTATTCGACGACTGGCCGGTTTGTATTGTGAAACTGTTTTGGCTGTCCTACTTTGAGACATGCGTAGTAAGTGCTGCGACGAGTTGTTCCTTTCTTTTCTAACCAGTCTCACTGGTTTGATGCAGACATTGCATGTCATGGTCACCGCTTGTGTAGTATTCCTTTTTATTTATTTTGATTGCACTTATCAGAAGACTGATTCAGTCTTCTTCTTGAATACTGCCGGACGGTGTGGCCGAGCGGTTCTAGGCGCTTCAGACTGGAACCGCGTGACCGCTGCGGTCGCAGGTTCGAATCCTACCTCGGGCATGGATGTGTGTGATGTCCTTAGGTTAGTTAGGTTTAACTAATTCTAAGTTCTAGGCGACTGATGACCACAGATGTTAAGTCCCATAGTGCTCAGAGCCATTTGAACCATTTTTTCTTGAATACTTCCCTTCATTACTTTACGACAGGAGATTACAAAATGCTTTAACAGGTGATATAAACAGAAACTTCATAAATAATTACAAAAATGGCTTGGCTCTAAGCACTATGGGACTTAAAATGCGAGGTTATCAGTCTCCTAGACTTAGAAACTACTTAAACCTAACTAACCTAAGGACATCACACACATCCTTGCCCGAGGTACGATTCGACCCTGCGACCGTAGGAGCAGCGCGGTTCCGGACTGAAGCGCCTAGAACCGCTCGGTCACATCGGCTGGCAAATAATTACATGTTGAATAAAGTTTACATGTTTAATAAAGCGTGTGCACGCCGTATTTTGTAACTAATTTACGTTTCTTTCACGTAGTTCAGTAATTGTCACCCTGTAGACCGCTGCGAGCCATACATTTTATAAAATACATTGGCAGTCGCCTTCAAACAATGTACAAAATGGTTCAAATGGCTCTGAGCACTATTAGACTTAACTTCTGAGGTCATCAGTCGCCTAGAACTTAGAACTAATTAAACCTAACTAACCTAACGACATCACACACATCCACGCCCGAGGCAGGATTCGAACCTGCGACCGTACGGTCGCTCGGCTCCAGACTGTAGCGCCTAGAACCGCACGACCACTCCGGCCGGCAAACAATGTACAAAAGCAGTTAGTAAACACAGTAATTACCCAACGCCTCGTATTTCAAGAAGGTGTCTTGTTGACAAAAATCGATGGAAGATTCCGGGTGAGGGAATATGAGAAACGTACGGGAAGCGGTGGCAAACAACGACGAGGTATTTCTCAAGGAGGAGGCACGCGATGCGAAGAAGCCGACTTCGTACTACCGGAAGGGAAAGAGAGGGGCAGAGAGGGAGAGATACGGTGTGGGAGCTGTACAGTAATTAAACAACAGATCCACGCCGAGAGTTATACTCTTGTTAACACAAGACTTATGTTCCTCACCACTGTATATACACGACGCTTGTATAAACCCGTATGATGTATGCCGGGAGGCGCGGCGGAGGGGGTGTATTACTGCTGTAAATATCGTCAACAGCCGGGGAAAGGCGCTGCGCTCTTCATTTGCGAGACTTGGAGGAAGAAGAAGGAGGAGGAGTCGGTGGGCGGTGGTACGCGGGGGAGTAAGGGCGGGGGAGGTGGTAGAGGAGTAGGAGGACAGGATGAGGAAGCGCAGGAGAGTCGCGCCGCAGACCGGGGCTTAATTCGGATCGCGGCGACTGTTTATGGCGGAATCCGGGAGATGGTGGCGTCGATTGGGCCGCGAGCCTGGCGTATTTCCTGCGGTTCCGGCCGCGAGTAATGGGCCCAGATGTCTATCGCGGCCACGGCGCGCCGTAAGATTCCCGGACGATTCAATATTTCCTAATTGTATTGTTCGGCGGTGCGGAGCGTGGCGCATAACTCTGCCGCCTGCACGTGCTCTGGGAGGTCCCGGACGCCTTCATTAACGGAGAACACTGGCTGCCGCTGCAGCCGAGGCACGACTGTAGAAATTAAACGGCGACCCGGCTGCACATAGCTCATCCGTCGCTGCGTTCTGTTGCAGGGGTCAGCCTCGCGAGCGGCGCACTGCTCGGATATCCCGCCGGGGCTATTATTAGCTGCTGTTACACTGCCGTGATAACAGCAACAGCCGGACAGCTACAGTGCTTGTCACGGATACCTTACAATTTGGCACTTGCCGTGGCAATACGCGAGCTTCCGCTTTTCTGGCTATGTGAACGAGTCGTCACGTTACCTCCGTGTTCTTGAAATTCTGAGTACCGTACAAGTAAGAATGTCTACACAAAATGCCCATGATTAAAATAGCCTCTCGTAATGCGTAAATAGTAACCCATGAATGCTTTTATTTAACGCTGTCTGATTTTATTTTAAGAATAATTTAACACAAAAATGGGGCAAATGGCTCTGAGCACTATGGGACTTAACTTCTGAGGTCGTCAGTCCCCTAGAACTACTTAAACCTAACTGACCTAAGGACATCACACACATCCATGCCCGAGTCAGGATTCGAACCTGCGACCGTAGCGGTCGCGCGGTTCCAGACTGTAGCACCCAGAAACGCTCGGCCACCTCGGCCAGCTATAATTTAACGCAGACATCACCACTTTCCGCGACACTTAATCTAAGAACGTACAGCTTAAATATTCCTGAACGATCCAGTTTGCTAGTAACAAGTTCATCACTTGACTTACGAAATGATTAAATGCCCCATTTTGCATATGAAGCATGTGCAGTGAGCATAGATGACTGACATATATGACCTAAATACTTTGCCATACAAAGATTGAAAAACTGAATAATAGAATAAACACTGCACGGATCGTGAGATATCGTTAGGTGCCACGAAGATCTCGATGCAGACTTACGTTCATAAACCTGAAATGTTGATACGAACGCGCTACTAATAATGTTGCTGAATAGAAGACTTCCGATAATGCAAGCCACTCTCAAAGAGTAAACACTTTTGCTGAAGGGAAATAATTATGGTAGACTCTGTAGTATAATTCGGTTTGTAAAGTCCTTGAGCACAAAACATAATAAATACAATCACGAAGTTTCAGCTATCAGTTTCATAGTGACAAAGATACGAAAATAAATTCAGAGAGATCGTTTTCGAGCTACAGAGTATTTCAGCTCAAAAACAGAGCTAATATGGTACATGGAAGAACACAGTTTTTTTTCTGCCTGAACCTCGTGGCATTCTGTACCACTGAGCAACAAAGAATTTACCCACAAAATATTCAAAAGACTTCCAGTGTATCAAGAATCGTTAAATGAATGAGGAAGAGATTCATATAGTTCGCCAATGATTTGGGTGGCCGGCCGCGGTGGCAGAACGGTTCTAGGCGTTTCAGTCCGGAACCGCGCGACTGCTACGACCGCAGGTTCGAATCCTGCCTCGGGCATGGATGTATGTGATGTCCTTAGGTTAGTTAGGTTTAAGTGGTTGTAAGTTCTACGGGACTGATGACCTCAGATGTTAAGTCCCATAGTGCTCATAGCCATTGGAACCATTTCTCCTGGTGTAAAACCTATTGAAGCCCTCAGGGTCGTTATCGGGTGCCATCACTGCGTACGGAAATCAGCGACCCATTTGAACCATTCTGATTTGGATGTGAGGTATAAACAGACCGAATGTTGGCCCACGTAAATCTACACTGTATACCACACAGCGCAGAGAATATTGAATCCTATCACTCATAATGTCTCAGTACAGAAGTGAATTCTTTGTGCCGAAATAATACGCTAAGCTGCGTTATGCTGTGTTTTACGCCATCTCGTAACTCTTAACCAGAGAATGCAGCAAGCATGTCTCACTGAAAATTTGCACATACAAACCCCAACAGCGATCGACAGCCAACCTCTCCGTCTACATACGACCTGGCAAGACACAGACTAAGAACAAGAAGCGGCTCTTTGTTCTCATTTGAACACTGACCACCCGGCTCCAAACCAGGCAATGCTGAGCTATTACTGGCCGATTCATTGGTCGCCAAAGAACGTCGCTCAAACTACCCATCCCAATTGAGCAAAAGCTGTCTGCATCGTAAAAGGTGCCCGAGAATTAGCAAACACTGAAAATAGTAAAAGCTGAAGATCGATATATATGACAAGAAACTTTCAACGCTTTTATTAGACCTATATTTTGACCACTGTTTAAGTGGGCTCCATCCGGATGGTGTATTTCTTGCTTTTCACACTAACCTGAAGAAACCAACAGTGGATGAAACGTTGGTCTATACAGGTAAACAACGACATGGTCACATATCAGGAAAGATTCTGTTGAATATTTGTTTCGCAACACAACAGATGTAGTGATATCCGTTTGACATCCAATCTAGATCTATAAGAAGCGTTTGAAAGACAGCTCACTGAGCGTCTTCGCTCAGTAGAGATATTATGTGGCGTTGGTAGAACTGTAGCACAGTACGTCCATAACGTGGTTCGGCAGTTAAATATGTGTCATACAAGAAATCTAAAAATGAATTGTACGACCTTTTTCTGTCAGATATCACTTCTTTGTTCTCTGTCATTGGATTGTATATGTGGAAAATCCCATGTTGAAAGCCTCTGGTGGGTACTCTGTCTGCTCTGTTCTGACCCGCTACTTGAGCGATCAACTTGTTATGCACTGTTCCGTACTAGATGTCATCGTACTATCAGGATATCTAATATACTGCGTGGTATATACTATCATACACCTGAGGAAGTACTTGCAACAGTAATGACTTCGTGCTACTTGCTACGGGGTCCGATGACGAAATTTAGCGACTCCGAAACCGCTCTAATTTTAATCTATGATCCCAAACGCAGCTGTTCAAGAGGGGTAAACAACGTGATTAGAGAGAGGTGAAAAATAATGCATCAAAGAAAGTCCAGTCCATCTTCCGAAAGACGCCCATAACGCATGACAAGATATCGTGAGTTGTGTTTTCCTATTGTAACAGGATACTACTGAGTTTGTTCACAAACCATAGAGACCTAACAGAGAGCAAAATATATTTGAGGGTAGAAGTTAAGACACACTTTACGATGCAGAAACAGTAGTGATGAAATGGGAAAAATGGTCTCTGCAGAAGCCTGAACAGGAATGCAGCACACGGTTACTGGCACCAAGGTTGAATGTACATGTAATATTTCTGGTAGTGATAATTCTCTGCTGTTTCTACTTGCTGGAAGTCATGTCTTAACAAAAATGACAGAGGACAATGCCGTCAGTTTCACAGTCGCCCGCTATATATCAGGAGTTATCTTCCGGTAAACACGCAGTGGCACCTGTTTACTAAATGTGCCCAGCCTTAAAGCCGGAATATTCTCTCTTCAAACAGCATCGCGGCATTGCATCACGGCGCCTTACGTAAGATAAGGCGAGGGCGGTGGGGGCCAATTACTTACGCACGCCGCGTACGTGTATCGAACTGCACGAGAACCTCCAGGTCTCCATTCACTGGTTGCTGGCCAGCTCCAATTTTCCAGACGTAACCGCAGTGGCAGGTGGAGAGGGAGAGGTTGGCTTTACAGTAAGGGGTCGCCGAAGCAGGAGGAGGAAGAGGAAAACGAGATTGGCTGCAATTCATTTTTATCTGGCCCACTTAGGGGCGCCACAATTTGCCTGCGGCCCCGCTCAGCATTCTGATGTAAAGCATCCAATTACACAAATACGACTGTTGCGGAGTATTACGTCATAAAGCACGCAGTTGCGTGGCTGCGGTCGAGTCACGCAGGGTCCGAGGAGGGTCGCCAATGCAGCCACCGAAAACCTACAGAAGCAGACGTCCTGCAGACGCCTCTGAGGGTTACGTGCCAGCAGTGTGTTATGTTGCCTGAGGCAAACAAAGCTACGTGCTTCACAAGACCCAATTCTTAATTCAGTGTGACTGATTACCCTCTGCTGCCTTACTACTTATAATCGGACTTCAATCCGAACATCACACCGTCTCAATCATTTCCGATGTTGGAAAGGGCTTTAGAGCGATCGAAATGTTCTTGACGGATTTGTTACTAGTCCATACTCGAAGTCATCGAGTTGTCATTGACCAGCCTACTCTACTGTGACGTCCAGTGGACAATTCAGCCCTATATAGGGATGTCTGGATACTTTTGATCAGACAGTGTATTTCTTATTAAGATTCACCCTGCCCCTGTTTGAAAAGAACAGCGTCTCTGTAATGGGCAGGATCTCAAATAGCCCACTCTCTTTCTCGGAGTAGAGGATGAAAGGGAAGAGGAAAGGGGAGGGGAGGGATCTGAACTCGATGACGAGTAATCAGATTCAGTATCTTTTCATGAGCTATTAAATTTCGTCAGTATGGACAGTGCTGAAACTTTGCTGATCGATCGTCTCCAGCCTGAGACAGGCAATTACATTTCGTTGTGTTTTCTTACGTTGCTCAAATTTTCAGTGCGTCATTAGTTGATGTGGACATTAGGTAGCTAAATAAACTTGCATAAAACTTCATTACCAGTGTAAGAACATACGGTTATTGTGCCTATTTATTTGCAGTAGGAATTAAAATTCATGGGGCAGAACTAAAAACTTTGATATTTGATGACGACATCTAATTCTATCGGAGACAACAAAGGACCTGGAGGAGCAGCTGAACGGAATGGACAGTGTCTTGAAAGGAGGATATAAGATGAACATCAACGATAGCAAAACTGGGATAATGGGATGTAGTCGAATTAAATCAGGTGATGCTGAGGGAATTAGATTAGGAAATGAGACACTTTAAGTAGTAGATGAGTTTTGCTATCTGGGGAGGGAAATAACTGATGATGGTCGAAGTAGACAGGATATAAAATGTAGACTGTCTCTGGCAAGGAAAGCGTTTCTGAAGAGGAGGCATTTGTTAACATCAATGATAGATTTGTCAGGAAGTCTTTTCTGAAAGTTTTTGTATGGAGTGTACCCATATATGGAAGCGAAACATGGACGATAAATAGTGTAGACAAGAAGAGAATAGAAGCTTTTGAAATGTGGTGCTACAGAAGAATCCTGAAGACTAGATGGGTAGATCACGTAACCAATGAGGAAGTACTGAATAGAATTGGGGAGAAGAGGAATCGATGGCGCAAGCTGACTAAAAGAAGGGATCGGTTGCTAGGACACGTTCTGAGGCATCAAGGGATCACCAATTTAGTATTGGAGGGCAGCGTGCTGGCTGGTGTGGCCGAGCGGTTCTAGGCGCTACAGTCTCTGGAACCGCGCGACCGCTACGGTTGCAGGTACGAATCCTGCCTCGGGCATGGATGTGTGGGATGTCCTTAGGTTAGTTAGGTTTAAGTAGTTCTAAGTTATAGAGGACTGATGACCTCAGCAGTTCAGTCCCATAGTGCTCAGAGCCATTTGAACCATTTGGAGGGCAGCGTGGAGGGTACAAATCGTAGAAGGAGAGCAAGAGATGAATACACTAAGCAGATTCAGAAGGATGTAGGTTGCAGTAGTTCCTCGGAAATGAAGAAGCTTGCAGACGATAGAGTAGCATGGAGAGCTGCATCAGACCAGTCTCTGGATTGATGACGGCAACAACAACATGCCTGTTTATAGTACAGTGCGCTAAACTGATGATACAAGTGTTTATGAGACACACGGAGAGAACGTATTTTTATTGAAAACGCCGCACTTTTCGTTGCAGTTAGTGATGTTGTTTAATATTGTTCAAATGGCTCTGAGCACTATGGGACTTAACTTCTGTGGTCATCAGTCCCCTAGAACTTAGAACTACTTAAACCTAACTAACCTAAGGACATCACACACATCCATGCCCGAAGCAGGAATCGAACCTGCGATCGTAGCGGTCACGCGGTTCTAGACTGAAGCGCCTTTAACCGCACGGCCACACCGGCCGGCTGTTGTTTAATATAGCCAGCACGGTAGCTCAGCGTGTTCGGTCAGAGGGCTGCGTGCTCTCTGTAATAAAAAAAAAAAAAACTGAGTCAAGGCATCAACGATCAAGTTGAACGGATGTCTTGTGACGTCCGCCCAGACCAAACGCAACGAATTATATCGAAGAAAATGGAAAAAATACCAAGAAAGCAACGAAGGTTAGCAATCTAATCAACATTATCGGTCCAGTCGTCACAGAGAAATCGTCAGCCTTGGACAGAGAGCTTCGTCTGATAAGAATCCTCCATATACTTCAATCCTTACGCGATCTTTTCGTACATATTCACGTGGTGAAGTACAAAATGAATACTCACTGACTCAGTCAGTTTGTACTTGGATGTATTTGGAATTGGTGGAGGGGGGGGGGGGTATTTTCCGTGGAGTATCCAGTACATGTTACCGGAATCGTAGTATAGCCAGCCGCAGTGTCCGGAACAGCAGCCTGGTACGTACAGTGCCTCCATTAGAGGAGGGCACATGACACTACTAACAGTTTGACTTGTTTCCCCGGCTTTTGTTTCCGCCACGGGGTGCCAGCAGAAAGCAGAAAGACATGACCACGACTTTACAGCCCGCAGACACGGTAGCCGCGGCACGGAGAGACACGGAGACGGATGGGTGGCCGGTGGCGGATGTGCGCACGCGCACTGCGCATCGGTCGCGACAGCTGGCGCGCGGCAGCTCGGGCCTAAACGCTTTTAATGCCGGCCATAACTCTACATTATCGCGCCGGCGGCCAAGGAGAGCGGTACGCTTGTACGGACGGAACTGAACTGGCAGACCCCGCTGCCGTTTAAACTCGAATTAAAACCTGATGAGGCCCGATAGTTGGGCCACCGCTGCTGTCGGTAATTTACTTCTACCGCTATCCCACATTTCTTCCGTTGCACTGTTACCTGTCTCTGTACTGCGTAATGCACGAGGCGGAATAAATAGAGCCGGAGTTCGACAGAGTTGTGTGCGCACACACGGGAGGTAAAAATGAGCTATTCGTCCCGAATATCCTCCCACCCATTGAAAGTATCTAATCGTCCTCCCCGTAGAATGAATATTATCTACTTATCACATTATTAACTGTTGTACTTCAGGAAATAGAACAATTTTTACTGCTTCAGCCACTTTTTACTAATATGTGTTAGCACGAGGCGTTAGCATGTACCGAAATGTAACTCTGTACAGAAGGATTCATTAATTTCAGCGTATACTTTCTGTACAGTGTTAAATTTTGGTACATAACCTCTGTGGCACCCACAGCATTTAACCTCAGCTCACTCCAGGTTAATGCGCATGTTGTTGTTGTTGTTGTTGTTGTGGTCTTCAGTCCTGAGACTGGTTTGATGCAGCTCTCCACGCTACTCTATCCTCTGCAAGCTTCTTCATCTCCCAGTACGTACTGCAGCCTACATCCCTCTGAATCTGCTTAGTGTTTTCATCTCTTGGTCTCCCTCTACGATTTTTACCCTCCAAGATGCCCTCCAATACTAAATTTTGTGATCCCTTGATGCCTCAGAACATGTCCAACCAACCGATCCCTTCTTCTAGTCAAGTTGTGCCACAAACTCCTCTTCTCCCCAATCCTATTCAGTACTTCCTCATTCGTTATGTGATCTGCCCATCTAATCTTCAGCATTCTTCTGTAGCACCACATTTCGAAAGCTTCTATTCTCTTCTTGTCCAATGTAACTTCAATATACCTGATGATAGCTGCACGCTGCCGAAACGCCTCTATCAATAAATAATAGTAAAAAGTGACTGAAGCAGTAAAAATTATTTCATAAATTTATAACATAGTCGCTGACCTAAACAACTTCCATACAACATGGTTAAATTTAAGATTAATTTTCAAATCAAATTACTTTTTTTAGCATTTTCTTTTCGCTAAGCTACTGTGTGGTGTTGAATATATTCGTCACATCCGAAATCTGTTTTTCCTCTCCATCCCTTTCTCTCTCTAAACGGTTTTTTGATATCTACTTCTCAAAAAAGGTATCTTCCAGGCTTCTCGTAGTGCTTCTTGGTAATGGCTCTGAGCACTATGGGACTTAACATCTGTGGTCATCAGTCCCCTAGAACTTATAACTACTTAAACCTAACTAACCTAAGGACATCACACACATCCATGCCCGAGGCAGGATTCGAACCTGCGACCGCAGCAGTCGCGCGGTTCCGGACTGAGCGCCTAGAACCGCTAGACCACCGCGGCCGGCACTTCTTGAAATATACGCATCTGTTTTACTCCTGCCCGTCGTCTGATATCGTCCATCTCCTTACAGCACGTATTTTCTTTTCTCCTTCGTCGACAGACCATCCAGTCCCCTGGCCGTGTGTCTTCCCCATCTCCAATTCATTTTCAGTACAGCGTAATTGTGTGTTTCACTATGTATTTGTTTACCGATCTCTCCAAGCAGTACCCAGTATATATATATATACCTAGTGCTCGATGAGTAGCCTTCCGTTTTTTGACGATTTTCACATTAAAAGTCCATGTCTCACTGCTAATACACACTAATTGTAAATTCCAGATTCGTCGTCTACTGTAATACGCCTGTTGCCTTTGATGAAGCGATTTGGCTATTAATGTCTGAAGCCGTGCGGAGAGACTCTTATTTTAACATTTCGTGTGTAGAAGATGTGTTGAAACGCAGCGTTAGTTAAATGAACGATTGGCAACTGTATCAGTTAGCTGAGAATTCTGTCGGTCCTTACCAACGGGCGCGATAGAAATTGCATTGTGCTGGTCCACTTTATAGCTCCCGTTATGAATACATCGATACACCTGTAGCCCTGTACAATACCCATTAAAGTCGCAGTCCAGCTGTATGATGAAGTTAAAAACAGCTATGATGATAGTCAAATAACCCATAAATTTTCGTCGAATGGTAAACACGCGGTATAATCTCAGAACTTTCGGCAGCATAGCCGTAACGTTTCTCTTGAGCGGTAGATACATTTTCCTTCGTGCACCGGCACTGGAAATAGCAGCCAATTGTATAACGGTATTCTCAGTGTGATGAATATTGCATTAAATCATTATTACCTTATTTTGAATCATTTTAGTTGAATTCACAATTGCCTGCAGTAACGGTTTATGTCAGCCTATTTTCGGTATCGTGTTTCACGAACGCAAGGCACCCATTACGTGGTATATGGTACGGCAAAGAGGACTAGAGGAATTACTGAGAGCCGCAGGAGACGTGAAACAACTTGGAACAATATAGGACAAAAGAAACCCTGTGAGAATTAGCGGTCAGGAGTGATTTGTTTGAAAACTTGTTTGTTCTCCAACAATCGCAATAACTTTCATTACAGCGACCGATTTCGGGCAAGTGTGGCCTCACTAGATTTGTTTTAAGTTACGAAGCATCTCGTCAAAGCACTTTCGCACTGAATTTCGTGTAGATCACAAATCATTTTGTTACTCAATTTTGCTTAAGGTGCATTCCTGCAGATGACAATATCACATCATCAGCGATTTTCGAAACATGTTCTAAGGAACATTTACAATGTAAAAAGAAATTAAAAAATAAACTCTATGGTAGCTGTAAAAGTGATCGGAAACTTATTTATGGAATTACTATCCTATAGTGCGAATTGGTAAAATTTATACAGTAGCTCCGCGACCTATTACGTCTCTGAGAGATTGTGCTACTAGACGAATTTCAGCCAGATTTTTGGGAGGCTGTAAAACTGGTTAACATGTTCGGTCTGAAAAGTCAGCTAGTTCGGATGGTCCACGGAATATACACGTACCTATCGTCGTGATTTCGGAAGATACTGGCTTACAGATATACACTTTGAGTGCTACATTGCTGAAACCACTTCAATCGAAAAATAAATTAAAGCTAATTTTGCAGTATCATGAACACGAACGACCGTCAGAAAAATGAGGAGCAGTAACGAGCCTAGTACAACACTTGCCCATTGCTCACTGGCAGTGACGATTCGCAAGGTGAAGTCCCATTAAGAGCGTTTATATTCCTGAACGTAGTATCTAATCGTGTCAAGTGCGACCGCAGAAATTTATAGCAACGAACATTAGTGACGTTCGCTTACAGGGTAAAAGTGAAGTTACGATGGACGAAACAAGCAGACATACTTCCGCGTTACATGGGGCTATAGAATGTCGCACTTAAAAAGGTTAAGAGTGAAGCTTATGTGCAATACCGCAATGAGTTCATTGCTTATGGACTGTTAATTTTATAATATTAACTTATTTCTGAAGCGTTTCGAGCCGCTGTTGTTCATCTTTAGGCATCAAGGAATACAAAGCACTTCAACATCTTTAAGCTAGTAAGTCATTTAATTAGATTAACACTTGTTTGTCGTCTAGAAGTTCAAGTTCGGATGCCTCCCTTCATAGGACACACACACACACACACACACACACACACACACACACACACACATATATATATATATATATATATATATATATATTCACATATTTGGACGACAAACTAGTGATAATCTAATGAAATGACTTTATATATATATATGGAGGAATTAACGAAGACCCTCGACACTGGAAAATCAACTAGTAATAATCTGGTTAACCACCCTATCATTGTCAATAGTATTTAAGTCGTATTTGTTGATGCCTGAAGACAAGCATTAACTGGTGAAACCCATCGTAAACACATTAATGTGATAAAGTTCATAAACAGTGAGACTGGTTGCGTTATGTACCTATAAGCACCGATGGAAAACCAGTAGTAACATTATTGCTAGTGATTATAAAATAGTGGACAGTAGTGATTCGCCTTCATTATCAGTCAAAGCAGTAGTTAATTCTACTCGCATTCTAAAGCTACTAAACGTTCTACGTCTCAGAGTTACGAAAATGATTCGGTTTTACGGATTGTGCTTTGAGCTGTACGATTGTTCTGTTACCTAGACATTGTCCGTTTTTACTGGAGGTAAGAGATTCGTAATTGGACCGTGGAGAGGTGCGTGCGCGCTTAGGTAGCGCGTATCCGCCAGTCAGAACGGAGGCGAGCTGGGAACACGTAACATGACGCACCGCTTGTCTGTTACGACCGCACGCGATGTTCTGACTGCCCTTGGCTACACAGCTCCCCGCACCGCGCAAACAAATTGACGCCACATCTTTATCTGTCCACAGTGTTGTATGGTGACAACTGCCACAAGAATCAGTTACAGTACAACATGTACGGTATTTGACTGCTGACGAGCGAGATAACGAGACAGAGACAGAGAGAGAGAGAGCATTGGTGGTAGTAGGGAGGGGCTGAGGGTGAGGTGGAATGGCTATTGCCCAGCATACTGGTCACAACTGTTACGTCGTATTGCAGAGACGTTTAGGCAAATAGTGCATCTTGTCCACGATCTGAAATGTGGTGCTATAGAAGAGTGCTGAAGGTAAGATGGGTAGATCGAATACCTAATGAGGAGGCGCTGAACCGTATTTGGGAAAACAGAAATTTACGGCATAAACTGACTAAAAGAAGGGATTGATTGATAGGATACATCCTAAGGCATCAAAGAATCCTAACTGTGGCAACGGAAATGTGGCCTGTATTTTTTTTTATGTGGGATCAAGGCTGGCATACAAATTCAAATGGCGCTGAGCACTATGGGACTCAACTGCTGTGGTCATCAGTCCCCTAGAACTTAGAACTACTTGAACCTAACTAACCTAAGGACATCACACACATCCATGCCCGAGGCAGGATTCGAACCTGCGACCGTAGCGGTCGCGCGGTTCCAGACATTAGCGCCTACAACCGCTCGGCCGCTCCGGCCGGCCTGTGGTGCTAAAGAAGGATGCTGAAGATTAGGTGAGCAGATCCGCTATCCAATGAAGACATGTTAAACTGAAGCGGCGAACGAAAGCCTTTATGGCGCTACCTGACAGAAGAAGGGACGGGCTGAAAATTGTAAATGTTTTTGTGGCCATTTGTTGAAGTATACTCTGTTGGCTTCTGTTTGGGATCTGCGGCTGTCGTTTGTTTAACTTTTTACTGACGTTTGGCGCGCCGACCATGGTGGCCGAGCGGTTCTAGGCGCTACAGTCCGGAACCGCGCGACCGCTACGGGCGCAGGTTTGAATCCTGCCTCGGGCATGGATGTGTGTGATGTCCTTAGGTTAGTTAGGTTTAAGTAGTTCTAGGTTCTAGGGGACTGATGACCTCAGAAGTGAAGTCCCATAGTGCTCAGAGCCACTTGAACCATTTGACGTTTGGCCAGCACGAAGTGGTTGGCATTGCCAAATATTCACCCTCCGTTTCTGGTGGAGGACTGGATCCAATAGGCAGCAAGTCCAGGAACAGGTTGGTAGAACTTGATTTTATCCACAATGGATACGAGATCAAAGCTGTTAAAATCAGTGTTAAATTTTGTAGGCGAAAGCGCTAAAATGACCCGTTTTGAAAAAGGAAGTCTTCTTGATTATTATTATTATTATAGAGATACTTGTATAGTAATTCTGATGGCGAAGGCTTGGTCCTTCGAAAGGCTTCAATTTTAGTACTTTTACGCTGTGGAAGGTGGTTAAGCGTACGTTTTAACTTTGAGGTTGACATGGCTGATCCCAAACTATCAAGGAATAAAACTTCCTGGCAGATTAAAACTGTGTGCCGGACCGAGACTCGAACTCGGGACCTTTGCCTTTCGCGGGCAAGTGCTCTACCAAGTGAGCTACCCAAGCACGACTCACGTCCCGTCCTCGCAGCTTTACTTCTGCCAGTGCCTCGTCTCCTACCTTCCAAACTTTACAGAAGCTCTCCTGCGAACCATGCAGAACTAGCACTCCTGGAAGAAAGGATATTGAGAAGACATGGCTTAGCCACAGCCTGGGGGATGTTTCCAGAATGAGCAGCGGAAGGCAAAGGTCTCGAGTTCGAGTCTCGGTCCGGCACATAGTTTTAATCTGCCAGGAGGTTTCATATCAGCGCACACTCCGCTGCAGAGTGAAAATCTCATTCTGGTATCAAGGAATGGTTAATTTGGTAATGGAGTCTCTGTGTGTGTTTGGGGGGGGGGGGGGGGCAGTGGAAGGGGGTAAAAATTGAAATGGGACACCAAGGGTTGAATACAGTAAGAAGGTTCAAATAAGTTTAGGTTGCTGTAGTTATGCCGAGATTAAGAGGCTTGTACGGGTCGGGCTAGTGTGGACAGCTACATGAATCCAGTCTTCGGGCAGAAGAGCACAACAGCAACAACCGGTATAACACGCGACTGACATTTGTTTCATGTGTTACCACCGTATCAGGGTGTCCAGCACCCTTTTCTTCGACTGGCTAACGTGTATTACAAACCAAACGTCGCGCTGTGGACTGCGCAGAAATGACGGTACTCCGCTGTCGCCAGTGGGAAGGGTGGTCTCCCGGCCGCAGACCGCGCGCTCCCCTGCAGGTTTTTGTCGCGGCGGCCACAGCCACAGCCACTTTATGCAGCGCCGCTCTCATTATCGGCTGGCACGGCTCGGCCGATGTAAATCTGCGGCCGGTATTTGCATGGCGCGAGCAGCGGCATCACGAGCGTGTAAATCGAGCGCTCCGGCTGACCGTATAGGGCGCTGCCTCGTTACCGCCGGGCTGGCTGGCCGCCGTTAAAAGCTCAGCTGCCAGTCTTCCGCCCCTTTCTGCCTCTCTGCCTCTCTGTGTGTGCAAGAGAGAGGGACAGAGGTCACCGTCACCGCCGGCGCAAGATGCCACACCCTCACGGACCGCCTGTCTCGAGACGTCGACTGTCTGACGCGATATCTCAGTCTACGTCCTCCTGGTCAGTGCCTACCGTGCGGTACTGGTCGCTAGGGCCACTGTAAAGTGTACCCTTACAACGAATTTATGTTTGCTGTGACCATCGAGACGATACACAGAATTATCTTAAAAGGATAATTCGTGCTTCTCATCCTAGTAATTCTTTCCACTATCCCTAGGAAATTCTTTTCTGTCTGACGATGATGATGATGTCTGGTTTTGGGGCGCTCAACTGCACGGTTATCAGCGCCCGTACAAAGTTCCAATCTTTACACAGTCCACGTTCACGAATGATGATGAAATGATGAGGACAACACACACGCCCAGTCCCCAGGCAGAGAAAATGCCCAACCTGGCCAGGAATCAAACCCTGGACCCCTTGATCTACAGGCATTTCTTTCTGACGTCCACTTCTCACTTACGCCAGGATTTCTCTCTTACCCCAGGAGACAGTGGACTAGATGTGAGTTAAGACAGACTAATGTTCTATTAGACCTGTAGCTAATACTGCTGGGAGTTTATGTATTCTTTGTTCCAGTTACGGATCACAAATTTCTTTTATGTGCTCGGTTATTAGTTTCCGTCAGTAATGAGCATCTCCAGACGTGTGTACACACAGTACGCTAATCACATCGAGTCGCCGTATTTAAAGATGGTAGTCACAATAATTAGCCAAACAAACTCCGTCATAAATACATTAAATTTAAGTACCACGTGCATATGTGTGACAGTCATGTGTTTATCAGAACTAAAGATAACAACCAGGGATGTTAACAGTACGGGGCTGCCTTCATAATCTCTCCGTATAAAAGAATAAACTAAATTACAATGTAAATAAATATAATTACAAAATTCGTACTTTGTAGTTCTTCCTCTTGTATGTACCACCTCTGCGAACCTCTTTGGCATCGACTGAACCTATTTTAGTAGTCTCTGAGGTAATGTTTTGCCGCTGAACGTGCAGACATTGTTTCAGAGCAGTCTTACTTCATATTTCATGTTTTCTGATCATTTTTTAAGCTTACTGCCAAGGTATTCAAGTGGTTTAAGGTCTGCGCTCTGTGCTCGAAACGTGAAAACATGGGCAGCATGGTAAAACAACCACAGACGAGCAATTTCCACTGTATGCTTGGGATCCATGTCTTGTTGAAAGTAGTAACCTCTGCCTAAACTCAAACTAGCAACACTTTTTTTTACAGATTTCCCAGTAGGATATGTAAATACTAACATCTTTCCATGTTACATTCAGCAAAAAGAGGTTTCCCACAACAGCTGTAGACGTATATCACCATACGATAATTGCTCCACCCTTGTGCTATATTGTGGGCTGAATGAGTGTAGGATCCATCGCAGCATTTGGTCGTCTCCAGACCAAAATTCTGCATCATTCAGTGGCACCTTTCTAGCACAGAGAGCAGTCCCTAATCTGCTTGAACATTCTGGCAATAACCTTGAAAGAATGGTCGGAAAACTTGAAATATGAAGTAAGACTGATCTGGAACGATGTCTGCACATTTAATGGCAAAATATTAACCTCAGAGACTACCAAAACAGGTTCAGTCGATGCCAAAGATGTTAACAGAAGTGATACGTACAAGTGGAATGACTACAAAGTGCTAACGTTGTAGTTATATTTATTTACATTGTACTTTTCTTATGCTTTTTCCCCCACAATGTGACGCCAGCGGGCACACAATATTTAATTACTTTTTGTACACGAGTAACTTAGTTAACCTTTTATATGTACAGGTTAGGAAGGAGATCCCTTACTGATAGGGTGCTAAATAACATCTCTCTTTTTGTACAAGACTAACTTAGTTAATTTTTATGTGTACAGGCTAGGAAGGAAACCCCATTCTAATAGTGTGCCAAACAACATCTCTAGTTGTGATCTTTAGTTCTGATAAACACAGTTATTCTATATGAACAATGGCATATGAACGCTTTTTTCCATGACTGTATTTCGAGACGATAGTTAAAACTTTGTCACCACTCCTTGCCAATTTCTACTGTGCCCAGACACATTCCACCATGTCGGGTGGTGTAGTGCCCGTGACGATACTTACGTGGCGAGGAACATGAAGTGATGCCGGGTAGGCAGCAGTAGCAGCTGGCAGTGGCCTGGCTGAGTGATGGGCCGCACTTAACATAGCTGGCCGGCCGCCGCGGGCTACTGCTTGCCCTGCTCGGGTCCGGAAGACCCGGACCACCAGGCAGCTAGCTTCTGTCGTTCCGTACCCACCGCCGGTGACCTTGAGAGACTCCTTCGCTAACGTGTGCTACATCCCGAGTCATCTTATTCCACACTAGGAACTGCACTCTTCCGCATCGGTGGTCAAGGTCGCTCTAGCGTTGTGGTGTTCCGACCCGCAAGCAGCAACTTCGATTCCTGGAGATCCTGGGACTGTTCTACGTTCTTAGGCAGCGTGGTATCTATTACGGCGATAGAACGGAATTTTACTCTTGTGTGAAACAGCATGGAATAGTCTCCACTGTATACTGTATACTGAAGAGGTAACGAGAGGAACATAGGAGTATGGTGATGTGGGAGGCACAACATCACCGTTGATACGATTCGATGAGGGCATAGCACAAGTCACCGAAAGTGAACTGGAGCTTAGTTTAATGAAACGGAAAGTGGCCTGGGTGATGGCGATAATATTCACGTACTCAAAAGGAAAACGTGTGAGCAGAACGTGTACACACTGGATCAACAAACGCCGGACATTGGGTAAGAAAGAAATTACTCTATTGAAGTATGGGCTACAGATAGTCTGAGATATCCACAGAGTATGGAATGAAGACGTTTCATGAACGAGTCATTGAGAAAAAATGCCTAATAAAGACCACAATAAATAAGAGATATAATTTTATTGGTCAAATACAACGTGGGTAAAACACAAGTGCCGCGGAAAATATATCACGCACCTTGAGATAGCCAACCAAAATTACATCAACTGTCTCAGATGCGTATGATGCAAGTTCGGTTGCCTGTCTTAATATGCCTGAAATATTTTCCAGCCAGTTTTGTTTTTCCCAACTTGTGTTAGAAAATGAGTCACTGAAAAGAACTGGTAAAAGGCAAGAATCTCTGGGACAGGGCTACATACTGTATGTGTATGTAGGTGTATAAGGCAGGTTGTCGCTGATGTGAGATGTAGCAATTATGCTAAAATGAAGGGCATAAATGGCAAGAAATAGGAATCGACAATTACATCATCTCTACCTTTCGAATGATGTCCGAAACACCAAAGTCACCGGCATGAGACGGAGTGATGGAGACGTAAACTTCTTTACCACCAGACAGCCGGCCGGTGTGGCTGAGTGGTTCTAGGCGCTTCAGTCTGGAACCGCGAGACCTCTACGGTCGCAGGTTCGAACCGCAGTGTGGGCAGTATAAGGCCCTAATCGACCATGCGGCAACTTGACGTCATCTGTGAAGATAGTTGTCGCTTCAAGGAGGAAAAATGTAGTCCTCTCTTAATGATCCAACTAGGTCCAACGACTATTGACGCCTTTTCATCGATTGTGAAGTAGGGTGGTCCTGAACGCTCAACAAATTTCAATCACTGAATGAACATTTTCAGATCTGGTTAATCACGAGTTGTGAGGTGTCAAAGCTCTTTTTTTGTGAAATAACTGTCATAGGTCGTAAAATTGCATCTACATCATACTCCGCAAGCCAGCTAATGTTGTGTGGCGTAGGGTACTTTAGGTACCCATATCTGATCCCTCCAACCCAGTTCAAAAAAAAAAAAAAAAAAAAAAAAAAAAAAAAAAAAAAAAAAAAAAAAAAAGAAACCAAAATGTTCAGATGTGTGTGAAATCTTCTTGGACTTAACTGCTAAGGTCATCCGTCCCTAAGCTTACACACTACCTAATCTAAATTATCCTAAGGACAAACACACACACCCATGCCTAAGGGAGGACTCGAACCTCCGCCGGGACCAGCCGCACAGTCCATGACCGCAGCGCCCCAGACCGCTCGGCTAATCCCGCGTGGCAACCCTGTTCCACTCGCGAGGAGTGCGTGGGAAGAATTACTGTCGGTAAGCCTCTGTATTGGTTCTAATTTCCCGAATTTTCTCCTCGTGGTCTACCCCTACATCATACTCCGCAGGGAATAGCACTATAGCAGACTTGCAGCAATATTCACTGGTATTTCTTTTACAGATTATTAGAAGTGTTTTTTTTAACTTTCCACAGTTCGTGATTAATCAGATGTGAATATGATCATTAAGTGATCAAAACTGGATATCATTTGTGACTATTTGCGAGTGAGACTGTTACAGTAAATATTTTTAAAACACACTATTTAGATTCGTTTGTTATCCCCATAGTCTGCTGTATTTCTATGTAGGTGAGTAATGTCCACACACCTATAGAGTAATACGGTCTTCCTCTCAGAGGCGTACAGGATGTCCCATTGATCGTATGTGGCGGACAAAAAATAGATGTTATGTGGTAAAGAACCAATGCACTTACGTAAAGAAAAATCAACTTTCCTGATGCTTACAGCTAGCAGAATTAGCGGACCACACTGAAATGCACTAATTTTTGACAAAGCTTTGTTGATGCCTTGCCTCGATCTGCCCAATGTGGTAGTAATCTGGTATCTTAGCCGACAAGCGTGTACGGGGCTGGCTGGCTTCTCTCAAGTCACATTCTCCAGGCGTCACCGCTGGCGACAACTGGGTGGAAAAGACAGTACCCGCAATAACGACAGTGGCTGGAAGCGACATTGAAAGCAGCGCGGCCCTTTAAGGAAGTGTCCTCTAATTTTCTTAATGGCTTCCTATCGGGCGACTACGCCTTCAGCTGAACTGCTCGTAACACTCGGTCGCTCCCGCGAGCAATAGACACTCACACACACACACACACACACACACACACACACACACACACACACACACGCACGCAGGCATCAGAGGGAGCGACATTAACAAACACTAGTTAAAATTAATTCATCATTCACTATTGTTAGCGAGCACTGCGCGCCACTCCCCGATAAACGGTCCCATTTCAATTAGGAAGAGGCGAGGCGGCTGCCGCAGTGGTTGCTCGCGGCCGATCCTCTACGGAACCCATTGTTACGGCAAGAGGCCGCCACAGCGGCTGGTCTCGCACTGTGGTAGTCTGCGTGTAGTACCGGGCAGCCGTGGAACTACTGTCGTGTAACAATTGGATTAGCTTAAGCGGAAGGGGCCGTTTCTTTCATTACAGCATTCCGTAGTATCTAGACCACGAGTGCGCAATCCGCTGTCCGCATGCGTCCCAAAGAGAGTATGAAAGCGGCACGAAAAGTGAGCATCTGTCACATGATCGGTAAAAAAAAAAAAATAAAGAATTCCATAAAGCTCCGTTTGAGTAGTAAAGATATGATGAAACTCCCACTACACGATGCCATTCTCTCATTGGTCCGTTCCTTTTTCTCCTTCAAAGTATATTATGGGGTCCAAAAATACTCGTCTTCTTCCAGTGTGACCCAGTTAAGCTAAAAGGTTGGAAACCCCTGGTCTAGACAAAGCCAGAACCTACGCGCGGTGTGAGTTGTGGAAGGGGGGAAAATACGTCAGGCAATATCAATAATACAATTACAGAAGTTTGAGGGCGCTGAGTGTAGGTGCTTCTCTCAAATGAAGAGATTGGAAATCACGGAGGGCCATATTAAAAATGGTTCAAATGGCTCTGAGCACTATGGGACTTAACTTCTGAGCTCATCAGTCCCCTAGAACTTAGAACTACTTAAACCTAACTAACCTAAGGACATCACACACATCGAAGCCCGAGGCAGGACTCGAACCTGCAACCGTAGCGTTCACGCGGTTCCAGACTGTAGCGCCTAGAATCGCTCGGCCACTCCAGCCTGCTAAACCGATTAGAAGGCTAATCATATCCCCCTCAAAAAAATCGATTATAGGTAAAATTTGTCCGTGTTTGTCATGTTTCTGACGAAGAACAGCAACTAGCACATTTTCATTAACACAAAAGCTAATTACGGTCAAATACCCGACATAAAATTCTTTCTGTGGCCATGCCGGTTTTGACTTCGTAATTTTCAGTAGCCCAGGAATTTGGATAAAGGGTGTGTCAAAATATGTCGAGGGTCATGGTAACCTTCGACGTACAGGGGTTGAACAAAAATATTGTTACAACGCGCGAAATGCGTGCTCGAACATTACTGAAGAAGCTAGCCAAACCTGCCCGTGGTGCTGCTGTATCTGACCACGAACGGCACTTGTGAAATGTCCTCAACACGTTGGTTCAGTGGTGGTCTGATCCGTGCTCATTGTACTTATGAATGCTCGGAGCTCTCAGCGTCTTCGAATGTGGGCGAATTGTTGGTGCTCGTATGGCGCATGGTTCCGTGAGCAAGGTAGCCGAATCATTTGGTGCCTCTTGGAACAGGCACCAATTGGACATTTAAAATGTGTGTAGAGTGATCTTTACAGACGGTAGGGATTATGACAAAAAATAAGACAACGACAGCTACAGAAGTCACTGGAAAACTGAATGTCGCACTCTCTAGTCCTGTCAGCACCAAAACAACGCGAAGGGAGCTCGAAAAGCTAGGTATTGCCGAGCTAGCTGCAATTCAAAACCAGACATCAGTGATACAAATACCCTTAACAGGAAAACATGGTGCCGAAGCAATAAAACTTTGACTATGGAGCAGTGGAAGAAAGTTAATCGGTCGGATGAATCTTGTTTCACACTGTTTCCAACTTCTTACTGAACTTACGTATGGCATACGCCGTCCTAAGCCTACGATGCGGACTGCTTGCTGCCAAAAGTGAAACATGGCGGGGGTTCCGTGATGATTTGAGTAACCAAGTCGTGGCATTCCATGGGTCCCGTGGTTACCGTGCAAGGTCGCATTATTGCTAAGGATTATTTGACCATTTTGATTGGTCAGGTCCATCCCACTGTACAACATTTGTTCCCCAATGATGATGCTGTGTTCCAAGACGGCAGGGCTTCTCTGCATACTGCTCGCATCGTCCAGAACTGGTTTTGTAAGCACGAGGATGAATTGCGGCACCTACTCTAGCACAACAGTCACAGGGATCTCAATATTACAGAGCCTCTGTGGTCTACTTTCGAGAGATGGGTATGTGATCGCTCGCCACCTCCATCGTAACTGAACTTGCCACTATATTTCAGGAAGAATGAAAACCATACAGGGCCTGTATTTTTTCCTTTCCGAGACGATTGGAAGGTATTTTGAGTGGAGACCATATTAGGCATGGTAATCTGTTATGTTTCTGTTCCGTCCATATTTTTGTCTGCCCCTGCGATTTGACTTGTCCTTAGACCAAAAACTTGCCGCGAACTATTGAAAATGAATGACTGGTAAGTCGAAACCGGTAAAGTCGCAGGAAAAACGTTTTATGAAAGTGTTTGGCTGTAATGAACTTTATGGACAGAGGTGAAATGTCTGTATGTTTCCCGAGGTGGCTCAAATTCGTAATCAGGTCGAACGTGGAAGGCAATGCCAAATTCGCCTGATGTGTCCGGTCGATGGGTCTACTTTTGCTGTACTCTTTGACATAAAAGACACTACCAGCTGACGAAATTGGGGGTTTCTGGATTCCCAGCGTAATAATCTCTCAGAAATTCTATATCTTCCTGCAGCATTTTACACGCTGTTACTGAAATGTATCCTCATTTTGAGAACAGTGCCCAAAGACTGTTAATTTAGAAAGACGAAACTCTCATACTTCTTATACGTAACTTAATACAACGTTATGTCTATATTTCAGTCCTTATTTTCATCTTATGGCGTGTTTCGCTGTGCACTATCATAGATCATTGACACCTGCCAATGCGAAGTATCCCCTCTAAATGTACTCGGTGAAGCACAAGTGTTCAGTGATGCAAAGTTCTGATGTCAAGCTCTTCCGTAGATGGTGTAAAAATTGTTGGTCTAGAAGGTGACACTGTTCTTGCCACCGTGAGTTGTTATATATGTCCTGAATGGGCTGAAATTTGTTGAACTAACCCATTTGTGGATTCAGCAAATGAAGCATTGTCAATAACCCCTTTATTTGTGCATTCCTTAGCCCTGAGTGGAATGCCGGCCGAGATGGCCGAGCGGTTATAGTCGCTACAGTCTGGAACCGCGCGACTGCTACGGTGGCAGGTTCGAATCCTGCCTCGGGCATGCATGTGTGTGATGTCCTTAGGTTAGTTAGGTTTAAGTAGTTCTAATTTCTAGGACTGATTACCTCAGAAGTTAAGTCCCATAGTGCTCAGAGCCATTTGAACCACTGAGTGGAATGGTTTCATGTATAAGACCCCTATATCTGTGATAGCTTTAGTCCTGCTAACCTGGCTGCTGCGAACGTATATGCAGTTAAGTCACCAGCGTAATATGGCCGATAAATTTGCATATCAGCACTTCTTCTTAGCAAAATATAAGCTACATATTTTCTTTTTTCCATTTTTGTCTCAGGAAGCATACGATTTGGACCTAATTAAGACACTGACGACTCATCAAACCAGCGATAATACAGTTAATATTCTCAGTAGCGTAAATAATATTTTAATGATTTACGTACTGAGCCCTGAAGATGAATACTAGTGTCGAAACGCATCAATAGTAAATTAATAATGTAAGATTAATAATCGTTAAACATTATGTATCTTTGCGGAATATGCATATATGCTTCAAGTAAAATCTCATCTAGTATCTGCAAAATATTTACCGTGTATTCCTTCGAAAACACATTTGCTGCCTTCAGCAGGCGCTGTCTTGATAACGCGTAACTTACAGTCTGCTTCACAGCCCTTTGTTTAATGAGGTGTAACTCACTAAAGCAAGTCCAAAACGTCGCACAGTATTTCCGCAAAAAGAAAAGCTTGCGTTCCTCAAGGGATGATCTCGGTCCCAGAAATATGAGAAAGTGTTGGCACCGACTGCCGCGCTTGTTAGAGTCCTGTTAATTAGGGAATAGTTGATTTAGGGAGCGGGCAGGCGGAAAAAAGTCCGTTTCCCCGCGTTATGCCGGCTCCCCGCTATAAACGCGTGGCCCTCCTTCGCGCGTTTCTTCCCCTTCGGCCTGCGTGACGGGGGAGGCTGTCTTCTCCATTTCTCTGACGGCGGGCCTTACCCCTTGCAACACCCCCGCCTACGCTCTGCTCTGCCCTGCCCTGTCGGTCTCCTTTGTGATGTGATCATCTGTTCTCATTTGCACGTGGCCAAACTGCGAGTTTTAAATTACAATTACCTCCGGCCGGTCCGTGTCCGTATTCTTTGCTCTCGCCTTTCCCTGCTGCTCTCCCCCGCGGAAACAAATGAAGGAGCAGACGCGCGCATTGCACAAAGACTAATATTGCGTGGCGAAAACTGCCGCTGGGGCGCGGAGAACGGGGATTGTTCTGTTACAGACCACTGCCGCGAGAGGTGCTCCTCCGTTTGCTGTGAGCGAGAGGAAGAGTGGGGGGGAAGTTCCGCGGCAGAAAAAAGGAGAAAGGAAAATAGATTTCCACCTCCGGTGTGGCGTCTGGGTGTACTTTGCGGACGGCACGGTTTTGTTAACGCAGAGCAGTAAGACCCCGAAAAGTGGAGGGGGAGTTTATTTTTGAAGGCGTGAGTCTTCATTTCTGCGGGTATCTGCTCGGTTTTACACAAAACACGCACAGACACACACACACACACACACACACACACACACACACACACACACACACACACACAGCCGGCCGGGGTGGCCGAGCGGTTCTAGGCGCTACAGTCTGGAACCGCGCGACCGTTACGGTCGCAGGTTCGAATCCTGCCTCGGGCATGGGTGTGTGTGATGTCCTTAGGTTAGTTAGGTTTAAGTAGTTCTAAGTTCTAGGGGACTTATGACCTAAGATGTTGAGTCCCATAGTGCTCAGAGCCATTTTTGAATAATTAAGAGAATCATAAATATGTGTTACGCGGCGGAAGCTTCACAGTATTACTGGCCGGTATGTATCGGGGGCTGGATTTAACGTTTCTTCTTCGCACAATCTGGCACTTTCTCTAACGTAAGAGTGAACTTTGTGAGTTAAATATAACTGTTAAGCGTAAATGTTGAGAGCATGTAGAGTGTTTTGTCTTCTTGGCGTTTCTGACGACGCTGAAACATTTTCGTAACGGACTCCCTTAACCAACGCAAGAGCATCAATGAGATGTTCATACAACTCTGATGTCCGGCGGTGCAACATCGTGGGAATACCAACAAATTTCTGAGAAGTACACTTGATAAGAAAGAACAAGTAATATACATCTTCCTTTCAGGACCGTCTCATGCTGTGACAGAGGTATTAAAACCATAACGTCTAGCTTACGCAGTGACTTATCGACAGTCACTTATTCATCGCATCTTTAGTGTGATGGGAATATACGATTTATCTTCCTCCACAAATCATCAGGCATCTGATGAAGTATATGTGCAAATATTAATGATGAAACTTTCTTCAAAAGCACCAGTGATCTGTCTTACGATCCTCCAATGATGGGCTCGACCCGCTGCCACATTATGAACTCCTTGAGTTTCTGTAAAGCGATTTGGAAATGAATCCTGAACACTGGCACATAATCCTGTGGCCAAGTACTTCACATCACCATCTCTCTTACCTGACTGACGAAAAGTACTTCCACTACCTGAAATACGGCTGCGGTTGTAGGATTGCGAGGTGCCGGGGTGGAGAAGAGTTTGTACCTCTTTAATTCAGAGGAATTTTGCATGAGAACGAGACATGACCCCCTCCTTATCTACCGGCTAATTAATTATGCGCGCAACGATAACGGAAGAAAATGATGGTGACCCCTGCTGATTGGTAAAATAAGGAGAGCACACTCACAATAATTTAATAACAATCGTAATCTACTCAGAAAAAAAGAGAACTTTATCATAATAAACAACAGGAAATGGAATTCTGCATATATCTACGAAATGATATGCGGATTAAATATTACAATGAGATTTACAGAACATAAATGCACATGATTATCGACACCAACAGTAGGTTAAAGGATAGGGTATACTGAAATATTATGAGAATAAGAGTTGGTTCGAGAACAAGGGGCTCTTACTCTCTGTGATGCAATAGATCAACGATAATGACTGGAGGTCCTAATGAATCAAATATGAATCTCCCGACCGTATAGCAGCATCGCAGTTAGTAGTGAGAGCTCAAATGGGATCACATGGGGAAACAAGCAAGGTGGGCTTATAGGAAAGAGAACGCGCGTGCTGCTGAGGGATTCAGTATAAAACTGGTAAGGTCCTACAATGCCGGAACCGCAAAATACTGTACCAATACTGAAATCTGCAGCACATCGTCGGTAGGCAGCGCCCTGATGATGTAGGCGCCGACTTCTGCCGTGCAGCAACTCTGTGGCAACCCCTGGCCTCGAAGGCTGTCCGAGAATTCTAAGTTCCGAAAACGAGCGACCAAATCGCAAGACCGTCCGACTCCGACGAAGATCAGATCCCGAATTCCCCGCCCGCGCAACGCAAGAGCGAAGTCAACATTGCTCTGCTCCCTACTCTCCTCGAAAAAAGCGAATCAGCATTCAGTTCTGATTCCAAAATTCCCCCACACTGCCTCAGAACATCATTCGCGCCAACAGCGACCGTTCCCTCCATTTTCGAACATGGCTTTATGATGTCAACTAGCCTCAGTTTAAGTTGACCAATCATACCACTGCTATTCAGCTGAGGGCACTGAACTTGCCGTTTGACCGGCTACAAAAACAACCCGCCTAGACCATCGGCCAGCTAGCGTCAGACAGTCGCACCCAGAAGGGTACGGTCCACAAGTATTCTCAGAATCAAGAGGACAATGCAGCCAGTCGGTGCCAGGAATCTTCGTTCCGGATGCGCTGGAACGGTAAACACATAAACTGCGGCGACACTCAGACGTCTCGCAGATCGTTTCGCCCTGCATACAATGGGCGAAACTCGACCGATGTCAGTCGTTCCGCCAGGCGCTTAAGCCTATTCTACGAACCTCTCAGAATTCAGGGAAGTGCAGCCCCCAACCGGAAATGCCGTGTGCCGCGTCCTCCGATGCTTGCCTCGCACAGGCCACACAGGGAAGTAACCCAACATGTATAGGAATCAAGTGAAAAGTATTTTTTGAGCTCTCAGTACAAATACTCTCTTTACAATAACCTTATTAGGTCTGTTACTACCGTGCAATGACATAGAACATTAATAAAATTGATGAAAATGAGAGGAGACATGCAAAAGAGGGCATGGAACCTCTCAGGATCACCGCACTGGTTTTCTTTAACGATTTTTCCTGTGCAAGTATCCTGCATTCATGGCAGACATAAACTTATTTATCGTAGTGTATGCTCGGAAGTCGTAGGTTAATAGGGATGAAATTTTTTAGCTCTCATGGTGTGAGAGCAGGGCATCCTTCAATGAGCAGCCCCCGAAGAACAAACTAATTTATACGTAGTTAGTTGACAGCTTTATTTGTAGCTAGTTGTCAGGGCCCTACTATTTGTAACTAATGCCTTTCGTTGCGTTTCCATTTTGAACGCACGCTCGAGTTACAAGCGCTCTCGATGCGGAGAAGTGTTCGCTATTAAGCTCTGGACGCCTCGGTTAGACGCGGTTCAGCTATCGAACACGCCACCTGTCTTTACGGCACGCTGTCTTCTGTTGCAATCCGCCGTCTCATCTCTTGTTTCCTGGTATAAGCTTCCGGGGGCGATCGATCTAAACGCACTTCCGTGGAATTAAAACGTTATTAAATGCCACCACCTTATCTGCCTCTATTTGTCAGCCGACTAACTTTCACGTACTCGTTCCCACAATACGAATTACTCAATCATCGGTGTGCTGCCAACAGCTAGTAACAACAGCCAGCCAATATCTCCCCCCCTCTCCCCCCCCTCTCTCTCTCTCCCCCTCTCCGTCTTCCTCTCCCTCGGCCTCTACCTCCCCCTCTCCCTCTTACCGTCACTCCCTCTCTCTCTCTCCCTCTCCCTCTCTCTCTCTCTCTCTCTCTCTCTCTCTCTCTCTCTCACACACACACACACACACGCACACACAAACCTTTTTTCTCTTCTCTCCCGTAACATTCAGAGTGAACAATTAGGAGTACACAATTTTTTATCATTGCGAACGGCTTTACCAAGACCGAGGAGTTATCATTGTCAGGGATTTTTTTTAATTGCATAATTTTTAAGGAATTTATCCATTTTCTTTACATCTAGGAATCATATTACCACGATGTTGAGATTTGTGCCTTAGATAAAACACTACACGATGTTGTCTGTGGATTTACGTGAAGGACTCGAATCGAACCGTTTGATTCCAAATTGTGCTGAACTATCAATGATCGCTGCGTCACCAAATTTACCGTTAGCTCTCGTAGATTTCAGCAGAATTTTCAAATAGGTTAATTTCCAGCGAAGTGAAGATCACATTTCTGACCTCTTCGAAACAAAGTGAGTGCACCGCGACCGTGACCGTGAATCTGATGTTCCCTTGAACTGACGTTGCATAGTCAACGACCACCAGAGCCGTCTTCGTAATCATAAGCGTTCTGTATCATTTGTAATGCGCTGATCTGCTCTCTCTCTCTCTCTCTCTCTCTGTCTCTCTCTCTCTCTCTCTCTCTCTCTCTGTGTGTGTGTGTGTGTCTTGACGGAGAGATATATTTTCCAGACCACCGTGGCGGGGCCCTACATTTTGCACATGAGGGCATCAGCGTCTGCGTCCGAGTTGCAGAATTATCCCATAAGTAGCGATCTCAAACTGAACCACCGATAAGAGATTCCACAATGAGATGTAACGTACAACGTACTAAATAATCAAACGGTAAATCATAGACGCAAAACATTCCTAACTGTGCTTACTGAGCAGCAAACAATAATTTTTGTCAACTACTGTGAATTGGTTTGTGAATGATGTATTGCAAGGATGCGAACTCACGCAAATACATAAAATACAGAGCGTCACATATGCAGACTCGATATTCGAGAAGGTGTAGCTTCCGAAGCACTTGAAAGTCGGAATAAAATACAGAAGTATAGCATACTACGCACTTAGAGGAAAAGAAACAGCGGTGCAGCGAAGTCTGTTCGTTTGAACTAAGACTATTCCGCAACCAAAGCTGCCAATACCCAGTCCATACCACGCTCTCTACTGACCTTCTGTGCAAACGGTATACATTACCTGATCAAAAGTAACCGGACTCCCCTATGTAATGCACAGCTGAACAGTAGACGTCACGAGACGGGAACCCACCCGTATAAAAGGAGGTCGGGAGTGTTTTGTTGTCAGTGGAGAAGCTGTAAGAGCAGAATGGGTCGATCAGAAGAGCTCAATGACTTCGAACGCGCTCCAGCCACTGGGTGTCACATGAGTAGCAAATCTGTCAGGAGCACTGAAGCTGTCTAAGTCGACTGTTGTGATTTGGCAGTGGGAAAGCGAAGGAACAACCAAAGCTAACCCAAGACGAGACAGATCGCATGTACTGACGGAGAATAAGAATCGATCGTTTGGATGGGGGGGGGGGGGGGGGCTGCTGTAAAAATTCGTATGAAATAATCGGAAGGAATCAATCGTCGGCACTAAAGTACTGACAGCAATCCACTTAGGACAGTCACTATGCGTAGGAAGCTAGGAAGAATGGGGAACAGCGGTAGAGCATCTCCTCATTAGCCACACATTTCTGTAGTGGATACTAAGGGACTCTTGAAATGGTGCAAAGAGCGATGCCCCTGGGCGGTGGATGGCTAGGAACGAGTGATTTGGAGCGGTGAATCACGGTATGCCCTGTAGCAATCCGGTGGAAGGGTATGGGCTGGCGAGTTCCTTGAGAAAGTTGTTCGTCATGACGTGTCGTGCTAACTGTGAAGCACGAAGGAGGTGATGATACGATAATGCGGGTTTTCACGTGGTTAGGGTGTCCTTTTATTGCGTTTAAAGGAACGCTGTATCCAGAAGGGTATGAACAGATTTTATAGCATTGTGTACTGCTTACAGCAGAGGAACAGTTCGGAGACTCATATTGTTTTTACCAGCATGACAATACTCCGCTCTCACAACGCAACATCTGAGAGGCTATGGCTTCTGTAAAATAGCATTCCTGAAATGAAATGGCCTGCCCAAAGTCCCCACTTCAGCAGAATGGAATACCGATGGAATGAGTTAGAAAGCTGAGCTCGTTCCAGACGCCGGTCGGGGTGGCCGAGCGGATCTATGCGCTACAGTCTGGAACCGCGCGACCGCTACGGTCGCAGGTTCGAATCTTGCCTCGGGCATGGGTGTGTGTGATGTCCTTAGGTTAGTTAGGTTTAAGTAGTTCTAAGTTCGAGGGGACTGATGACCTCAGAAGTTAAGTCGCATAGTGCTCAGAGCCATTTGAACCATTCGTTCCAGACCCCAGCGTCCAATAGACTGCCAATCATCCACAGACGTTCAGACACCTCAATCAAAGTATCCCCAGCAGAGTATAAGTCGTCATAAAGACGAAGGGTGAACTCACCCCACGTTATTGTTCACTGACAGGAGTTCGAATACTTTTGATCAGAAAAAGTATGTACTGGTTGACCTAGTAAACACTCATATTTCTGTGTTTCGCCAAAGTTGCGTCTGATGATATTCCTGAAACAATGGCAACATTTTTAGCGGTTAGATACAGTCTTATATATACAGGGTGTATAAAAATTCATGTTACACACTTATAGAGGTCGTAGAGGGGACTTAGCAAATCAGGTCTTAAGTCGCATAGTGCTCAGAGCCATTTGAACCATTCGTTCCATACCCCAGCGTCGGGAAACGTCATCCAGCGGCCCTACAGAGCGTCAAAGTTATAGACTCCGGCGCCTGTAAATGTATGTATGTACAGGGTGATTCTGTGATGATATCACAAACTTTGAAGGATATTAGAGAAGGATAAATGTGTTAGTTTAGGTAAGGATCCCTGTACCAGAAACGAACGAGTCGGAAGTTATAGGCGAAAACCGTTCTGCAGTCTCTGAGAGCCATGCCGGTACTGTGGTAGCTAAGATTGTAGGGTAGTCAACTTTCAGAGGTGATAGTAAGGACCAGAAGAAGAAGAAATGTGTAGTAAACATGCATTCGAAAATGTATACCTTAAAAGCTCTGAGCCATTGTTTAGTAGAGCAAATGTGTTTCACGCTAGCGAAGATGAACAAGTGTTCAAAGTGCCTCTGATATGCATTTTAGAGCCCATGTTTACTGGACATTTTTTTCTTGGCTTGGTCCATACTACAACCTCTGAATGTTGTATATCCTACATTCTTAGCAACAACAACAGTACCGGTATATGTATTCCAATGTCAAAAGTATCAGAATGATTTTCACTTGTAACTTTCCACTTGTTCGTTTCCGAACGAGGGACTCTTAGCTCATATTATCCGTTTCCACCGTCTTTGAAAGTTTGTAACATTATCTCTCAATCACCATGTATATACATACATTTACAGGCGCCGGCGTCTGTAACTTTGACTCTCTGTGGCGTCGTTGGGTGACGTTTTCGGATGTGGGTTCCTATATAAACCTTGTTCTACGAAGTCCCCTCTACAAACACGAGAAGTGTGTAACATGAACAGGGAAACACCCTGCATATGTTTTTGGATTACCAGATTCGACCATCTTCCGATCTGTGCAATGCATAGGAGACACTTGTGATTGCACATTGACAATCAGCAACTACATTGAAGATGATGGGCAAGAGGTCCGTCAACCATAATAAATACGCAGTGCTCATTTAAATGTCCACAGCTTGCGGGCATTTGTTATTTCCCGGACGGAATCCGCCCCACGCTACCAGGAGAAGGTAACAGGGGCGCGGGAAGTGCAATCTGAACTCTAGATCGCAGCGGGAAGGACTCGCTGCCCTCCCGAAAGAATTATGCGCCGCTGCAGCTAGAACGAAATGTCCGAATGTTGTTAAGGGCGCAAATTACGATAATTAACGTCGGCTTCGGATGCGGCGTAATTGTCTCCGGGTAACAACATAATGAAGACGGCGGACGGGCGCCGCCATCGCTGGGTCCGCGCCCTACCGACTGGCACTGACTGCAGAGCCATCTTACGCCCTGAGACGCACAGCTACTCTCTCTACTAAACTATACGCAGCCTTCATTATCTCCGCGAGGCTCGCCTGGTGTGTTCTTGCACGACCGCCAGCCCTCGGGCCCAAGTATAGCGTTTCAGCATTTGCTCGCGTGATCATTAGCGGCGCGGAAGTATTGACTTTTGTCACTGAGTGTTGTCTCAGCGACGTCACACCTCCAACAGTCTCGAAACTTGCATCAGTTTCATCATTACACTCACGCAATTTGTTTACTTTCGTTTGTGATAACTCTGTTTTTGTAGCGATTGTATTACGCCATTTTTGCTGAAATTGTCTTCCCGAAAGCAAATACAATGGGACAAAAGTCATCATTTTGTAGTGTGCAAATCTGTAGTACAAATAACTACACTGCTCCGCAAAACTTAAAGGCGAGGTAGATAAAGCAACATAGCTAATCGGTGGAAATGAATGAAAGTGATGGGCATGTTGCCAAAGATTGTTTTGCGACGCGCGGTGTACCTATGCGGTCTTAGGCGCCTTGCCACGGTTCGCACGGCTCCTCCCTCTGGCATGGGTATTTGTGTTGTCCTGAGCGTAAGTTAAGTTAGATTAAGTAGTGTGTAAGCCTAGGGACCGATGAACTCAGCAGTTTGGCCCCATAGGAACTTACCACAAATTTCCAGTTCTTAGATCTGCACAGAAAGTTGGACGTCACATAGCGTGAGGACAACGTGACTATGGCGCCAAATGGGGCTGACCCGGAACACGAGGCAGTTGAAGGACCGGGGAAAGACAGTGTGTGTCAATCAACGGGCAGCTACGCCTCTGAGGTGGTGTTCTTTGTTACAGCGTGGCCCGGAGAAAACGTCTGAATGACTTCATACGCATAAGAATCATCGGTAAACTAGAAGAATCGCCAAGTGAGACGAGTGTGGTGCAGGAGTTTGGTATTGCTCACAGCATTGTTTCACGTACGTGGAGAGCGTTCCGAACCATGGTCAACTACAGCAGCAGATAACAGCTACATTTGGCAAGAAAGACGCCAAACAGCAGGTGTAGTTGCAACCACATTCAACACAACTGCAAGGCACGCAATGACACGCTCCACAGTGGCATGGCGGCTTCAAACGGATGGCCTCTTTGCCCGACGACCGGTACGTCGAGTTCCGCTAACACCCGCTCATCGGCGGCATTGTTTGCGATGGTGCCAAGAGGATATGGACTGGACCAATGAGGAACGAAGTCGCGTGTTCCTCTTGAATGAGACCAGGTTCAGTCTGAGAAGTCATTTCGGTCGCACCAGCGTACATGTAATGCCTCCAGGGAGATTGTCGATCATGATCGTTCTGCGGGCCCAGGCGTTATGGTGTGGGGAGGCGTAATGTTGCGTAGACGTACTGACCTCCAAATCTTTGAACACGGTACAGTTACAGGTCACTGTATTCTTTTCCCATGTACCTCATTCAGGAATGCATTCGGTCCTGAATTCGTTTTTATGGATGCCAATGCGCGACGGCATTGAACAGTGGAGATGGATGAGGGCTTGGAAAGAGAGGATGTTCGACGAATGGCCCGCCTATTCTCCCGACTTAAATCCCATCGAGCACGTGTGGGATTCGTTGGCGAGCCGCATTGCAGCACACATCCACGAGCGACAACGACCGTCCCGCAGTTATCAACCGTGCTGGTGTAGGGATGGAACGCCCTGCCATAAGAATTTCTTACCAGCCTTGTGATCAGCATGGGAGCACGTTGCAGAGCATTCGGTGCTGTCTGTGGTGATCGTACGGCCTGTTAAGATCCACGTCCCCCCTTTCGCCATGTCCAGTGGACCATCATAAACCGTGGTGACTTCAGTGAAATTGTAGTCATTGAATAAAAGAGTCATCTCTGTTCTTCTCAGTATGTATTTCTTTACTTTACCTTCTGTACTCTACTGGTGTAAATCTTTCTAAGTATGGTTCAAATTTCATCAAGGTGTCTTATTTGACAGTGACACATCAGGCGAAATTTCCTTTCATCTTCATGTTTTGTGTACCAGTGTACGTTTACTGACTTACTCATTTGTATTTTGGAGATCTTGAAACCATACTGTAAAGTTTTATGAGAAGTGACACCATCTAGTTTGTGGATAACGCATTCTTAATGTTCCATGTAAAATTTATGTGTTCTGATCGCACACTTACAAAATCATCGGTTTTTGTTTCTCAGTTATTGGTTTTCACTTCTCAATCAGTAAATGTCTCTTCTTCAGAGAAATTCTGGTGCTGTTACGCTGATAGTTGCTATTTTTTTTCTTCTATTTTCTGACACACTGTTACACAGTGTCGTTAATGAACTCTCTTTAATCTCTGGCCTGTCCGTATAATTTTGAATACGTGAGATCCTTCGAAATGACAAGATTAAAGGGAATCCTTCGCAGGCATCTAGCGGACCACATATAAAACGGATCTGCGATGTCGATCAATAATCTGCCTTGCGCCGTATCGTGTGCGCCGTTACATCTTGTCCTAATCGAAAATTTTACAGTTCAAATATTTTTGTACCAAACAGGACAATATTTCGTATTGCAGTCAGTTCAAATGGTTCAAATGGCTCTGAGCACTATGGGACTTAACATGTGTGGTCATCAGTCCCCTAGAACTTAGAACTACTTAAACCTAACTAACCTAAGGACATCACACACATCCATGCCCGAGGCAGGATTCGAACCTGCGACCGTAGCAGTCGCGCGGTTCCGGACTGAGCGCCTTAACTGTGAGACCACCGCGGCCGGCACTGCAGTCAGTGGTGGTACGTAAAAATACACATCCCACTTGTTTGCGGACCCATGTGTACTGGGACATTTAGTTTGTTTTATTGCATACTTTTACCTACGTGATATTCCCCTATTAATTATGTTACTCCTTACACACACACACACACACACACACACACACACACAAGCATCGTCAAATATTTGTTGGATATACTCCAATATTTGTCTTTCCCTGCAATTGTCTACAGCACACTCTAGGAACATGTTCCTTAACACATGTCCTATCATCCTGTCGCTTCGTGCAGTTAGTGACTTCCCAGCCTATTCAATGGAGAACATCCTCATTTCCCATCTTATCAGTCCACTTAATTTCCAACCTCCTTCTATATCACCATTTTTTGTAAACAGCACAGATAATATTAGTCCTAACACAGACCCCTGTGGGACATGCTGGGGTGAAAAGCTCAGAGATGACAAAAATTCTGCATAAATAGCAACAGTGTGAGCCGTAGTAAACGACGCACACACGCACACACACACACACACACACACACACGCAATGAGTTCGTCAGAGGTGACCGGCACGGGTGTAGCAGGGCAGACGGCGGTGATTATGTTTTCATGTGTCGGCTGGTTTCTGGATCGGCGCGGCGCGCGGCACCCGGCTGAGCCCACTCGGCCGCCTTCTGATTTATGCGTCCTACTCGTAATTGCACTTCTGTTTTGTTGCCGTTTGTTGTTTATCTGTCCGGGCGCGTCCGCCGGTTATCACGGGCCAACCCGCTCGCGTCTTCGTTTTTCTGGCAGCGGGCCGCAACGATAAATTAAAATTTTCCGAGCGCCGAAAAATATTGCATGTAATTGAAGGCGAGGAGGAGAGGAGGGAGAGGTGCTGAGGGTGGAGGCAGAAAGGCAGGAACTTCGAACGGTCATCCGTTTAAGGAGACCGGTTCCTTCCCGTTATTACGCCTTTTAAATGTTGGGAGCGAAGTCGTACATTTAAATTTAAGTACCCTTTTCCATCAGAAACCGAGACAAAGAAATGACTGTTACAGTCGTAAATTGACCCACTGTGGAAGGATCTCTCGTTTACGGCCGTTGTGGCACTGCGGTCGGCATTGTTAGGGGTGTGATTTGCATTGTTCGAGCGCGTTCGAGAACAGGCAGTGTGCTGTTGCGAGACGCGGCAAGTGTCTGGCCTCAGGGTCCAAAGAAGGCAGTGTGCTGTGTCTGCATAACAGCAGGATACGAGACTCTTGTGGAAGGTTCCTGCTTGAGAAGATCACAACTGTTTTCACAGTTTTTCCAGGGAAGTACTGGAGATACAGACAGTAGCACAGAAAGTAAGTGGATTACAGAACAGATCTTTTCTCACGCAGCAAACCGAAGAAGGAAGCGCAATGTGCAAAAATTAAGATCCTTCTAAGTCGAGTTGTGTCGACATTGAAGAAGGAAATTGACGCCATCTGATCAAAAGAACCAACCCAAATTTCACCTGACCTAGCAAGGCATGCACAGAAAACCTAAACCTAGACGGCCAAATAAGGAAATGAGGTATGAGGCTTTCAAATGCGAGTCCACAACCAAAGAATCACGCTCCGTGAACAATTTCAACGCAACAGCAACTCTCGTTTCACTTCTCCGTTGGTGACAATGCCATCAATTTTTCACTCGATATAACGACCACCGAATGTAACCGGTAACATTGAGTTAGGGGAGGGGGGAGGGGGTAGGGAACGGAGACAAAACAGGCCTTGTCGTCGTTGAAAAATACATCTCTTCATTCACCGCAAATGACCTGTGGGACCCCTGGATATGAAAATTTGTTATGCGTCGTCGGAGTTTGAAACCGGCTTCTCTGAAATTTCGGTCACGAGACTCAGCCAATAAGCCAGTTCGATCAGCACTGGTATCTGTTCTGTAGGCCCAGTTGCCCTGTCATCTTCTTACCTTATGGAAACGAAGGGGAGTAAGATTAAAGTACAGTTTCTCGCTAACAACATGGTCATAACAGGCGCAGTGATTTCGGGATACTGGCTCTGAGCACTATGGGACTTAACATCTGAGGTCATCAGTCCCCTAGAAATTAGAACTACTTAAACCTAACTAACCTAAGGACATCACATACATCCACGCCCGAGGCAGGATTCGAACCTGCGACCGTAGCGGTCGCGCGGTTCCAGACCGAAGCGCCTAGAACCGCTAGGCCACACCGTCCGGCTTCGGAATTCTACATGACCATTGAGGTGGATGGCGGGACAGGAATTCCAACACTGCTCGTCATTAATTCAGTGCATTAGCAAACTGTACCACCTCGCCCGATAGTGTTCAGAATCCTATCGAACACGCAGTGGGATCCACGTAAATATCTGCCTATCACTAGCTCTGCTACCGTGAAGCCAGAACACAGGACGTAACCAGTTCTGCAGCTTTTTGTAATCAGACTTAGTCGCTCCTGGCATTGTCAGTTGTACTTGAAAGACCACACGTATAAAAAAATGACATAGGAGATGATAGCATTTCCCGCGGCTCGAATTGTTTATAAACAAGACAAGGGCAATAAGCCGAGAGATCACTACCACTTGTTTATTCGAGGCTATTTGTTTTGCTGCTAATGCAGAGTATCTGTACACTCGAATATTTGGCCGCAAACATTTAGAAACTGGCAACGTAAACAAACAGCACAGCTCGTTTCTGTCTGTGGCGTCTGTGTGTCGTCACTGTGGAGGTATCCTCACTTTCCCCATCCAGCGGTAGCCGCAACGGCGTGAGGAAAACCAAACGACTTACCGGCTTTCAAAAACGTTAATTTGTTGCCATTAACTTAAATAAATATAAGGCTTAAAAGTTTTACGACTGGAAGTTTGCAGTATTAAGCACGTCTGTTACTTGCAATGGTTTCAAAACACATATGAAATTGTTTTTCATGTCCTATTATTTGCTTTCTCTGCCGTTTACGTGTAATTCGATTCTTCTCTTATCAGTCTCAGGGCAATAAAGATTTGCACAACTGTCTCTCTGAAACGACTGATTCTAATGACATGTCACTGATACCAGAAAAACAGTTGAATAGTATGTCTTATGTGTCCGCCCCGATAGCTGAGTGGTAGCCGGCACGGTAGCTCAGCGTGTTCGGTCAGAGAGCCGGTTGGCCTCTGTAATAAAAAACTGAGTTAATGGATCAACAAAGGAACTCGAACAGATGTCATTGTGGTCAGCGCGCCGGAATGCCGCGCCAAGGGGCCCGGGTTCGATTCCCGGCTGGGTCGGGGGTTTTTTCCGCTCGGGGACTGGGTGTTGTCTTGTCCTCGTCATCGTGTTGTGTTGTCTTCATCATCTCATCCACCGGGGTGGCGACAGGAAAGGTATCCGGCCATCCTTTAAATTAACCTTGCCAATTCCGGCATAACAATCCCGATCCTGCGGAAGTGCGGGACGCAGGCACAGGAAAGAGAGGGTATGTATTACGTAATTGTAGTGGATTGCACTTTCATTTGCAGCAGCAACAGCTTATTTACGGAGCTGAAGTGTGTTTTGTCCTGGCTCGTTCACAGAATGTAGTGCACGACCATATTTTCGTACCTCACATAATATACCTGAAGGAATAATAACAGTTGCGTATGTGTGTGAGGAAATGTTTGCATCCGAAAGGTATCGCGTGGGTGTCTAAATTAAACATGCAGCCCTCTTGTTCTACGAGCAGTATCTCATCAGCAGTTTTATATGCTGTAAGTTTTTATAATCTTGGCTTCGTTCTACGCTCTCCGTATGCATATCGGTGTGTGATTTAACACTTACTTTGTAGTTACCTGTCCATTGCCAACGTGTTGTCTGCTTATGGTAAAGATTTGCTTTGCCACTTGGGTACAAACAGGGAGTAGTCGGGAGTAGTTCCCAGTAGTGCATGGTATCCCGCTAAATATATAGGAGATTAACGAAAAGCCAGCTCCATTTCGGAAATACTGTTATCGAAGTCTTAAACGGAACTATAGGTACACAGAAACAAGAAATTTTCTGTAAATTACCAAGCACTAAATTAACTGAAATGTTCTAAAAATTTTTTTTTCGGGACCATTTTCTATCATACAGCCAACCTTGGCGCAGGGTAACACCGGCTCCCGTTAAATCACCGGTCAAGCACTGTCGGACTTGGCTAGTACTTGGATGGGTGGCCGTCCGGGCTGCGAAACGCTGTTGATAATGATGATGATGATGAATTTACTTGTGGGACGCTCAACAACGTGGTTATCAGCGCCAGTATAAATTCCAAATCTTTTCACTTCCAGTCTCGCCACTTCTCGAATGATGACGAAATGATGAGGATAACACAAGCACTCAGTCCTGGAGTGCAGAAAATCCCCGACTCGGCCGGGAATCGAACCCGGGACTCCAGATCCCCAAACGCTGTTGGCAAGCGAAGTCCACTCAGCCCTTGTGAGGCCAATTGAGGAGATATTTGACTGAGAAGCTGCAGCTCCATTCACGAAAGCTGACAATAGCTGGAAGAGCTGTGTGCTGACCACGTGCCCCTCCATATTCGCATCATGTGACGGCTGTCGGTTGAGGATGATACGGCTGTTAGTCGGTACCGTTGGGCCTTCCAAGGCCTGCTAAGATGGAGTTTAGTTTAGTTTTGTTTCCTATCATGCAACACAAAAAACGAGTCGGACAATGTAGTCAATCCGAAAACAGGAGGTTGCATGCTCAACTCACTGTTCATGCATTCTGCGCAATTTACATTTCTTATTACTGTGTATGTGTCTGTGTATTTGTGCGTGCGAGTGTGTGTGTGTGTGTGTGTGTGTGTGTGTGTGTGTGTGTGTGTGTTTGCAGTAAGGTAAAAAAACAAATGTGTGCGAAATCTTATGGGACTTAACTGCTAAGGTCATCAGTCCCTAAGCTTACACACTACTTAACCTAAATTATCCTAAGGACAAACACACGCACCTATGCCCGAGGGAGGACTCGAACCTCCGCCGGGACCAGCCGCACAGTCTATGACTGCAGCGCCTAAGACCGCTCGGCTAATCCCGCGCGGCCAGTAAGGTAAACATAAAAGATTTATTACATGGAACTGGATGTGTTCTACTGAAAAATATAAGCAAAGCAACAGAATATAGTGTGAGATGAGTCTACTTAATAGATTCCAAGAGTGAATATTCATTTACTGAATGCCAGAGTGGCCAAAATAGTTAAAGAGCAAAAAAAAATGGCTCTGAGCACTATGGGACTTAACATCTTAGGTCATAAGTCCCCTAGAACTTAGAACTACTTAAACCTAACTAACCTAAGGACATCACACACAGCCATGCCCGAGGCAGGATTCGAACCTGCGACCGTAGCAGTCCCGCGGTTCCGGACTGCAGCGCCTAGAACCGCACGGCCACCGCGGCCGGCCGTTAAAGAGCAACAGAGAAGGAGAAAAGAAATATAACTGGATATGAGTAACATGTGAAGAGAGGCTGCATACAACCCAATATAGCTCTGAAAACGGGGAGACGCTCGTACCAGAGTGAACCTGTCATTTCTCAATGGGACATACGTAGTAATTACGCTTCCTCTCAGACGAAAGCCGTATTTCCGACTGTGGTTTGAACCCAGATATTGTCCTTACGTGGCCAGTTATCTACCAGTTGAATCGCCTTGAAGCGTATCACAGTATTGTTCGAAGCTTCAATCTGCAAATATTTCTTCTACGCTGATGTTGAAGCAAAGGAGTAAGGAAGATTAGGACTTCGACTACCGGATCATAAGAGATGGAGTACAACATGGGATTGAGGAAGGAAGGGGAAAGAAATCAGCCACGTCTTCTTCGAAGGCCACCGTTCTAGCATTTGCCTTGAAGTGTTTAGCGGACTCACGAGTAACCTAAATCAGGATGTGCTCGCGAGTCCACTGTCTCAGCACTGCGCCATTCCGTTGGCTTACTCATGTTGATTCCTCAGTTCTCCTCAATAACTAACGCACTTGCCTTCCTGGATGAAATGATATTATGCAGAAAAGGCTTAACCACGACCTACGGGTCTAGTAAAAAATGAATCATTCACGGCGAAACATGGCAGTTCAAAATGGTTCAAATGGCTCTCAGCACTATGGGACTTAACATCGGAGGTCATCATTCCCCTAGGACTTAGAACTATTTAAGCCTAAGTAACCTAGGGACATCACACACATCTTTGCCCGAGGCAGGATTCGAACCTGCGAACGTAGCTGTCGCGCGGTTCCGGGCTGAAGCGCCTAGAACCCCTCGGCCACAGCCGCACATGGCGGGAAATATTGCCTGCAATACCAGATCGAAACTACATCTGTCTACATCTACTAGCTGAAAACATCCAACTTGTGGCACTTAATTCGCCGCTTTTTCCAAGCCAATGTAGGAAACGTATGGAAGGAGGAGAGTGGTCGACGCGCGCCATGGGATGCCTTTGAAGTGAAAAGTCACAAATTAAAAACGCGCTACGAGGACTTAGGATGCCGGCGGAGATTAGGAGTTGGCCCGGGACGGCAGCCGCGCGGTAATTACAGAGTAGGCGGCGCCACAGCCTCCACACAATTATCATAACCTGCCGTCACGAGCTGCCAGGCTGGCGGATGCGCCGAGACCAGCTGCGGCGGGCGCCACTTCGTGGATACACCACCACCCATCTGCCCTGCTGCGCATGCGTCATGCGCGTCACTGCTGCCAGCGGCGGTAAGGCCGGTATGACACTATCAAATTTGTTTGTCAAATATCTTTGTCCAATATCTTTGTCAAAGATATTTAATGGTATAATAGAGAACTTTGTCAAATGTCGTCCAATATTTGATCAAATCTAGGGCCTCGCTATAGATTTAATCAAAGAAGTCGCTTGTCTTCTGTTCACTGCAATGTGACATGTTACCGCATGGAGCGCTAGCATCGCTGCATTCTGTCGCCAATAGTGTTTTTATAAACATTGCAGGTAAATACAATGGGTGTGTGCCGACAATTACAAAATTAATAGAGATTTATCAAGCTGATGAGGCGCTTTACAACGTGAGGCACGCTGAATACAAAAATAGATTACGAAGGTTGGAGACCTGACCTGTCCTAATCTAACCTAACCTAACCTAACCCTCTCCTGTAGCAAGGAATCGGCGTGTTACAGTGAGCCTGTCTCCTGCAGATGTAGCAGTTCTTAATTAAATATTGTGCATCGTGATATGAGGCTACACTTCATTGAGCACATACAGAAACGTATGCTCATCCCTTCTTAAGTAATTGATGTACGACTTGCCGGCCGGTGTGACCGAGCGGTTCTAGGCGCTACAGTCTGGAACCGCGCGACCGCCACGGTCGCAGGTTCGAATCCTGCCTCGGGCATGGATGTGTGTGATGTCGTTTGGTTTAAGTAGTTCTAAGTCTAGGGGACTGATGACCTCAGGTGTTAAGTCCCATAGTGCTCAGAGCCATTTTTTGATGTACGAATGACGTCCTCCACTATAAGCTCACGTAACAAGTTTTGTTGAATGCTTTTATCGTGTCGTCGTAAAACCCACGGCTTTACCCAGGTTTGTTTCCTTTTTTTCCCCCGTTTCTCTTCCGCATATGCACACAGTGCAAGTCCGCAACTCGTGGTCGTGCGGTAGCGTTCTCGCTTCCCGCACCCGGGTTCCCGGGTTCGATTCCCGGCGGGGTCAGGGATTTTCTCTGCCTCGTGATGACTGGGTGTTGTGTGATGTCCTTAGGTTAGTTAGGTTTAAGTAGTTCTAAGTTCTAGGTGACTGATGACCGTAGATGTTAAGTCCCATAGTGCTCAGAGCCATTTTTTTGAATACAGTGCAATTGTGGTACATGCAACTACTGCGGTTAATAACAAGTTGTTGTTGTCAGACATCTTGAACTTTGACGAAAAATTGGATGACAGTATAATACCCCTTCTAGCGCTACGTCAAAGATCTTTGTCAAATATATTTGACGGAATATTTAATCACATCTTTGACAAAGAAATTTGATAGTGTAATACCGGCCTAACTGGGCGCATCTGTGTCATTTCTGAGGTCGGATCGCCGTCCGTGAGACCGAAAAGATCAACGGCCACAGTAGGGATCTCTCATGACGAATAGTGCGTCCAACTTGTTAGTACATGAAATGCATTTGCAGTTGCGAATATGATCAACCATCGGGTGCACAATGGAATGACGGCAACGAAAGTTTCTGCCGTGTCGGGTCTCAAACACGTATTTCCCGCTTATTACAAGCAGTCGCCTTACCATTAGGCTATCGGAGCACGACACACAGCCACACCCAAACTTCCATTTGTCGTCAACTTGTGTGTACATTCTGCACTCGTACATCCGTTATGTATTTTCCCGTACAGGAGAGACATTTTACTTGAAAATCACTTACCCAGTGTCGGCCACTGGACTCGCATTCGGGAGCACGACGATTCAATCCCGCGTCCAGCCATCCCGATTTAGGTTTTCCGTGATTTTCCTAAATCGCTCCAGGCAAGTGCCGGGATGGCTCCTTTGAACGGGCACGGCCGACTTCCTTCCCCATTCTTCCCTAATCCAATGAGACCGATTACCTCGCTGTTTGGCCTCTTCCCCCAAACAACCCAACAACAACCGGTGTCGGCGGATAAATACGGCCTGCAGTGGCTGAGTTATTCTAAATTACGACGCAATGTGCCTTCGGCCATACTTGTATGTCCGAAGGAACATTGCATCGTAATTTATAATACCATAGACACTGCAAATCGTATGCTAACTTGTTACGGTTCGTGCTGCTCTATCCACGTCTGCGTCGGAATTATGTCATCTGTAACGAAGTTGCATGCATCCTGTTGTAACGATAGATATTATCTCTCATGTTGTGATGATGGTCTGTACCCAAAACGCGGTAGTAAACAAAAGTTTTAACAACAGGTGGACTGTTGTTAGTAGTGGCAAACAAAGAAAAAAAGAAAAAAACGGTTTTAAGGACGTGCTTCGTATTCATAAAAGAGTATCAGACCTCTTGCGCGACTTTGCGTCGCAAGTTAAGTAACGAAGAATTTGAGCATGTAGTCTTGATTTGCGATACTACCCAGTGTCTTGACAGATTTTGAAAACAGGTACAAAGTTTATAGCTGTGCGACCCAAGACAAAACCTTCGAAACAGCTGAAGAAATCCTAACTTCTGAACCAGGCATCTTACGCCAGTATTTCCATAAGTAGAGTTTACAACATATCTCAAATAAAACAATAGTTGCACGTTTTCATCGGTCCAGCAGATTCATACGCTGAACCCTTGATGTCTATTTTGAGGGAGACAAACTTCGTTATAACTTGAATCCAAAAGACCATGGGATCACGTTAGATAGCTCACTTTCTTTTGAGGAGCACTTGACGGGACCGTCAGCTAAGCTCTAAAGCAGAAATAATGTTCTCCATAAGTTCTGTGGCACTAGCTTGGGATTGTCAGAGGCACCCTTAGAGTATCAGCACCCGGACTGGTGCACTCAGTAGCACAGTACTGTGGGTCTGCCTGGATTAATACTTAATATGAGAAAAAGATAAAGGTCCGACTTGACGATTAAGAGGGCATTGTTCAAAAATAGTTCAAATGGCTCTGAGCACTATGGGACTTAACTGCTGAGGTCATTAGTCCCCTAGAACTTAGAACTACTTAAACCTAACTAACCTAAGGACATCACACAACACACAGTCATCACGAGGCAGAGAAAATCCCTGACCCCGCCGGGAATCGAACCCGGGAACCCGGGCGTGGGAAGCGACAACGCTACCGCACGACCACGAGCTGCGGACAAGAGGGCATTGTTTTGAATGATGTATTCCCTGTGGAGATCAAGACTCCCACTATTTATCGCAGCCAGGAGTCTTACTGAAAATGGATTCAATGCCATCGATGAATGGAAACGCTATTGCTGACAATCCGGTCATCGACAACGCCTGAAACGCCTTGCGTCCAGGAGAAACTCATTGGATTTGACCAGCCTCGGGCAATTTGGATTAGTCTGAACCGCATCTGAATGGGCCGTGGCAGATATACAGATTCTCTCCATAAGCAGGACAAATACTCATCGCCATCTTGTGTCTCTGGGGCGGAACGACAGACAGTTGGTCATGTTGTATGAACACATCCCACACGTACCTACGAGGGTCCTTTCGAAGACTGCTTGACAGCAACAAATTATTGCGATAAACTATATAAAACACCTTGATAGCCTGTAGTTGTTGTCATTCGACTTATGTTATGCTGGAGAGTGAAATGTTGGTGTATAGTAGTTTAATAATCTTTGTACGTGTCTGACTATTCTTGTGATTCAAAAATCCTTGATGTGTGCCACACGATAATACCGTGCTTCAATATATTTGAAGTTACAGCTTGCCCCAGTCCCCCTACAAATATTATTTTTGTGATAACAGATATGTGAATTTTCTACGCCTTTTTAGCTAATTTCCTTACCGGTCAAATAGGTAAGCACTTCACCAAATAATTTAGTGGATGTCTCCACCTTTTCGGAGGCATATTGGTTCATAAACTCCCTCTCTTCACACTTTTCTTGCGTTGACTTATTATTCTGTTTATTTTTATCTATCTGTATCTTTATCTTTTGTCTACTCTGCTACACTGTCAGCGCATAAACATGACTAATGCTGCATCTTTTCAGTTCAGTCGACACATTTCATTTTCAGTTACTGCAGTTGCTTAGATTTTCTCAGTAGTATGATTCAAATGTAAGACACATTCCTGTGTTTCGATTATTTTGAGTATCACTTCGTACGTAAGTGCAATATGGACGCTATTGAGTCAGACAAGAAGAGAACAGCAACTTCTGAAATGTGATACAACATGAGAATGCTGAAGATTAGATAGGTTGATCGAATAACTGTGAGGAGGTACTGAATCGAACTGAGAGAACGAAAGGTCTGTGGCACAACTTGGTTAAAAGAAGGGATAAAAATTGTACGGGGAAATCGCGACATGAATACAGTAAGCAGTTTCAAAAAAATGGTTCAAATGGCTCTGAGCACTATGGGACTTAACTTTTGAGGCCATCAGTCCCCTAGACCTTAGAACTACTTAAACACATCCATGCCCGAGGCAGTATTTGAACCTGCGACCGTAGCGGTCGCGCGGTTCCACACTCTAGCGCCTAGAACCGTTCGGCCACCACGGCCGGCTAAGCAGTTTCAAATGGATGTAGGTTGAAGTAGTTATTCAGAAATGAAGAAACTTGCACGGGATAGCGTAAGAGCTGCATCAAACCAGTCTTCAGGCTTGAGACCACCACAACAACAGGACATACACATAAACACACACACACACACACACACACACACACACACACACACATGAGGGTGTCGAATACGACACTTCCTCTGTACAATGGGTAACTTTATCTCTAAACCACTGTGGTCCATTCCTGCATTTATTCATTCATTTGGTAGAAAATTAAAGTTTCCTGGAGTAGGTTCACTTGTGATTACTTGCGGATTTATTCCAGTGATATGAATTAAGGAAAATTACACGAACATATGATCACAACGAATTTATTTTAATATTGGCAAAATCGTCATTTATATGTGATATTGTTGCTCTTCGTTACCTGTTGAATGTTACTCTCTGCTGGCTTCAAGCAGTACGCGACAAAGTGGTACATAACTCCGGATGAAAAGAGTGACACCTATCTCTGGATGAAAATGGTGGGGGCCAATTTCCGTTGACGGAGGGCAGGCCACGCCATGCACAGACAGCCCTGTACCGGTGATTTACGGGAGTACCGATATTTGGACGTCCGTCTGTGCCAGTACCGCAGCCAGATGCAATCGACAGACGCCGAGCGCCACATCTACCGTGTGATTACGCCGCTATAAATATTCCCTGCCGGAGTAAAGTTTTAATCAGAGCGGCGTGAGAGATACGGCGTGCTGCACTTCAGTTCCCGTTGACAACTGTTGAACGTATGGACTGGTACGGCAGTGCCTCTGCGTGTGAGAGCGCGCCTGTGTGTCTGCGTCTCTATTACGATAAACAATACGCTCTCGGAGGAACCCTCCCGTGCCATTACAATACCGATCGCCGGCTCTTCCAGGAGCTCTCGTGGGGCCCTACACAGGCACAGCTCGCTACAGCCCACCGTTCTGTGTTTTACGAGCGCTCTCCCGCGACGGAGGGACCGATCAACAAGTTGAGATAAAGTGGCAATACGAGCGCCGCTGAATTGAATTCGGTCGCCTTTCATCTGATCTCTCGATATGTGAATAGGGCCAAGAACACTCATCCAGAGTGGGCGCTCGTGAGTATGTACGTGGAATGTTCGGTGCTTGTCTTTATCCCGGAGGCGAGTGAAGGTGTTTTGCCCACTCGACCGGAACAATGACAGTTTGTATTCGCTTCGTAGCCGCACTGGGAGAATGTCGACAGATGCGTTTCCTAAACTACGCGTCGTAATACAGTTCTGTGTCCTTTGTAAGAAGACATAACGGAACATCAGTTCAATAAATATATTTCCCCGGTCAATGACCGACGTTTCCTCTTCATGGTTGATCTCTACAGACTCGTATTAAGAGCTCATTTCGTTAGGGCGTGTAAGAGTACTGTAACAATAAAATCCCATAGTAATGTTCGTAAAATTATCGTACGGCATCCCCAATTTAGCATTTGCCTTAGCGCCGGAAGCATTCCGACTTTCTCAGTTCTGTATAAGGCATAAAGTTGTAATGCGGTACTACAAAATTTAATTTGGTACATTTTTCTCGGACTCAGTAAAAGAGAAACAAAACAAAACAACACAAAAAACTGATTGATTCCATTGGGGGTAGGGGGCTCTTTAATAGTCTCCTTTCTGCCATTTCAGTTTTTGCAACTGTTGCAATCGATGAGATCGAAAACTTAACAATCTTGTTGAAGATGAGTAAAGTTAAAAGTAACTTCATTCCAGAGAAACGTCATTGGTTCAAGTCTCATCGGATCTATATTCTAAAGTCGCTTAGAGCTTTCAGAAGGTAGGCTTTTAGTTCGATTAAAAAGGTACGCTATAAAATAAATAAGTGTCTTACAGGATATGATTTATTGGATAGTTATTGTGTTGAAATCTAGATTTTTGAGTCTCCATTTAAGTGCTTCGACCGAAATGTGCTACAAACACTGAAGAATGTCGTCACTTTGGATATGTTACAGATGTCATGTATATCTTTGCAGTAAGGAGACAATATCCAACCGAAGAAAAAAAATTTTTTTTACTGGAAAGTAATCGTTTTTATGAAGATTACGAGCCCCATACCTCGATCTAATACACTTTCAGTATTAGTTGCTGGTGAATGTTCTCAGCTGTATGGTTGTCGTCAATGACTTTTTTTCCGTTATGGACGAATGGTCCTGAGCTGCGGTGGACATTTTTCCAGGTGCTCCTTGTTGCGCATTGTCTTGCCGAATGTCTTGGTGGTTACTGACCACGACCATGCAGCATGGAATATTCACCATCAACTAAATCGGTCGTGAAAACCTTACTGTATTTTCAGAATAATTGCTAATCACTCTAAGAATTGAAATATTCGTCTTCTTAACAAGGCGAACTCTCTGACACATTAAAACAGAACACCAGTCAGGTGGACACGTCGCGGAAGATTTCTTGCACCAAACATACCCAGTTCGAGTTTGTGACAAGAAAAAGAAGAATAAGTGACGTGTGGAATAATCGGATCTACTGCCGGATGTTTGTGTCGCTCTGGCACAATATTTCGGCCACGTGAAACACCTTACAAGCAGCGCCAGGCGGGCGCGGACGGCAAAGAGAGCGCCCAGCACCCTCTGGGCATAAATACTGGACAACATCCTCCAATACGGCAGTCTCAGGTAGCACCCGAAGAAGGCAACGAGTTACGTGGCCGAAATATTGTGCCAGAGCGACACAAACATCTGGCAGTAGACCCGATCATTCCACATGTCAATATCTCGCCGGGAAAGCCTGAAGAGTTACAAGAAGAATAAGTGCTTGGGTTTCCGCTGAGGGCGAGGTCATTAGGGTCGAAGCACAGGGAAACTATGGCAGGTATTCGGCAGTGCCCTTTTGAAAGAAACCATCCCGGCATGAACCTTAAGCGATTTTGGGAAATCACAGAAAACCTAAGTCTGGATAGCCGGACGTGGATTTGAACCGCCCAGCGTTTTACCACTGCGCCACGATCCCGAGCTCGTGCTCGCTCTGTGCTGACACAAGTGTTGACGTGACGTTAAACACCGATATTCCTTCGTTTAGTTTGTGCAGTGTAAGGCAGCAAGTAGTTGATCTTCCGCTTCTGGAGAAGCGCGCCAGGTTTCTAACAGACGCGCCCGGCCGTCTGATCACGGTGAGCCCCCAGCTCCCAGCTGTCCGCCCAGGCGCGCACCTGCCCTGAGGCTCGAGGCGTCAGCTGCCTCAGACCGAGGGCATCGCTCCAGCCACCAGCGCCCTGACCACCACCACGCGCCACAACAACTCTCTCCCATCCAGAGGAACGCACCACGCACACACACACACACACACACACACACACAACCTGGTACCTCGAGATACAAGTCCGAAGTGACGTCTTCCAGTGGGACTATAGTTTAGCGTGGGTAGAATAAACCTATATGCGAAAACTTCTGTACGCTTTGGAAGATCCACTCTGAGAGAGACCAGACCCAAATCATTTAGCCTACTATTAGATCCTCCGTTGTGTACAATGATAAATGCGTTTCAGATTTGCCAAAATCTGCTAATAGTTTACCTCTGAGCTTCCCTCAGGTGGCAATAAATAATTCAGTTTATTCTGTGGTAGTTTCATGCAATACTGCATCGTCGTTGTCGTCCCCACCCCCACCCCCTCCCCCGCCACCACGATTCTTTTCCTGTTAACACGATGTGGACCTGTCTTTGGAAAAACTTCCCAAAAAGGGTCGTCACTTTGATATTAAGACATCGGTCTCCCACTCGGCACGAGCGTTGTTCCCCATGGTTTCTCAAGTCTCTGGCTGTATGTCGCAAATACGGTGAGAGTGACAACGAGTTTATGATGCCAGATCGAATAATCAAATGTCAAACAACAGGGATGACTGGAATCGTAACTAGTGGCAAAACCCTGCGGAAATCCCGTACACTGCGCAAAACAAGTCTACGAACTGGGGCCGCACTCATACTCAGCGGACACGAACCACGACTAAGTGATTACTATTACAGAGGTATTGTTTGTATCGGCCAGAGAAGTTGTGCCATGGTACAAACACAGCAATGCGCGTGGACGGGGCTAATGCTGTAATTTCCCGCTTAATGGCCGTCGACAGGCACGAAGTAACAATAAAGAAATTGTAATCACACTGTAGAAAAGAGAGGCTGAACACAGCAATTAACACTAACATTTACTAGATTGCTTCGCTAGACTCACAGCAGGGTGGTAAGCGAAACAATAGATGGGAAATTACAGAACTGATGTGGTAAGAATACTGGATGAAAAGTCACGGACGAAAGTTTTGCAACTGACGTCGAGAAGGAGTAAGTTATTCTAGAAGGGCACTTGCAGGTAAAGGGACATCAGCTTTATTTCGATCTGTTTAAAACGTTAATCAAATTGGTTCACGAAGGCCTATAAACATTTTACAGTGCGTTGTGCTGAATGTTCTAAATGTTTCCTGTTAGCATGTGAAAAACAGACAAAGGAACTCGGCACTTTAAAAAAGTTTTTGATAGGTGCATACATTGGGAAGCTAAGTGGCTTATCACTTGAATTCATTCATTACTTGCACCAGTTGATTCTACGTGCCAGTCACGAAATTTCACAGCTGAGCAACTTGGGACCAGGGTTAATACGTGTATTGGACTGCTATCCAGCCTTCAAAACCCCTCGGGCCATCCCTACTTCGCTTTTGCGTAAATTATTTCAGACGAATTCCAGGAGAAAGTGTTCCATCTCTGATTATCTTGACGTCGATGGCCCATTAAACTTTACCTGCCCTTTAACTTAAATCTCACGAATTTCAGTACTTGTTCGGTCTTTTGATAATTTTATAATTACTTCTCCCGTTTTTGTCGTTTTATTTCTCTGCAGCGTTAGCTCTCCGTCTGTTGACACTGAAAGATTTAAAATGAGTTCGACGACTTCGATAACCACCCAAGGTTTTCACAGCAAAATTGCCATTGTTTGAAGTTATGGACAGAGTTAGATACTTACAGGTCTCGGGTCTACGGAGTCTGCTTAAGGAGAAGGTGCTCCGTTGTATCTGCAAGGGATTCGCACACGATAATTTGATCAGGGTTACCCTGACAACACTTTACGCACCTCGTTACCGAACAAGTAAATACTTTTTCCTACCATTCTGTTAACGAACAGGTTTTAGAAGAATGAAGGCTTCAATTTATTTGTGATGTGGACAGGTGTCACTATGGAATGCTGACGAAGCGTAATTCATCCACGAATGAAGACTCTTAGGTAAATCAGTTCCGATCAAGACATGAGTATTGTTGAGCTGTCTTGGACCATTACCAAAATGGATTAACGTCTGACATTCAAAAACGATTGCGCTAAATTTTTAGAGCCACCCTTCGCCCAGGAGTAAAGGAAACGTATTACTTCCATATTACTGCTTCGGAAGTGTACGTTCTCCGTTCTTAGATAAATAGGATAAGAAAGTACTGATCACTGCTACTTAACGTTCGGTGACTAGCGGAATACTGATGTAGGTGTGAATGTACTGTTTTTATAGTTTCTATGATCTATTCCGCTTAGTGAAAGCTAGCGATAAAGAACGCGCTGGCACTGGAATGCACTCGCTTCGATTAATGTTCACGTATTCTCCATTTATTTGCATGTAGAGCGTTTGCCGAACACATTGATAGGCCTTAAAAAGTAGAGGGCGTCGACGGAAACAGTTTGACGCTTGGAATCGCTCGTTGCGATTATGCGGCGCACGGCGAAGACATTATCTCTCCCACGCCGGGTATCGGAAAGTGCCGCGCAACGGCGGTGACGTCATCGCGTGTCACCGGCCGCGGCTGGCGGCTCCTTTGGCGCCGCAGACACTTGTCGAAACAATCGATTCTCTCGCCTCCGCGCAGCGCACAGCCGGATTCGCTGCATTGCCCACGCCCCGCAGCCGCAGCCGCCAGAACCGGGTTAACGAACCCGCACTGCTGCGACGCAGTGCCAGCTGACGTCACGTGGAGGACATCCGCCTCTGGCTGGACCAGCGCCACCACCAAGATATAGTGCCTAGGAAACGGACCTACTGTAGTTTCTAATGATGAGACACGCTGAAGCGTAAATAGCTACCGGTGTTTGTCGAAGATTTGTCATAGAATCTGTAGTGTTCGCACGATATACATTAATAACGTGACAAAATTTGTAATTCTCCGAGGCTGTTTGTCGACGATGCAGCGATCCACAGATGGTTGACAGCGCTATAATATTATCACGGAGTGCAGAACAGAGTTCGAGACCAAGATTGACAAGTGACATTTAACATAAATAATGTAACCCGATGCGTGTAAATAAACAAGAAGACCCGATACGACTTGAGTACATGATCGGTATTCAGTCCCTGTAATTAGACGTAATCGTCAAGTATCTGGTATTATGACTCTGCACTAGATAGCAGGAGTATGAATCCAAATGATCTCGGATTCAGTGCTTGAAAATTCCTATTACGAAGGCTATTCGGAAAGTAAGGAACCATAGGTCGCGAAATGGAAACCACAGTGAAAATCAAAACTGTTTTATTTGCAACAGTTAAATACAACCTCCAGATAATTATCTCCACAGTCACCGATCCGACTTAGACGTTTGTCGTAGCGTTGTACCAACTTTCCAATGCCCTCGGTATAGAAGGCAGCCGCCAGTGCTTTCCGCCAATTCTCTACGCTGGCCTACAGCTCGTTGTCTGTGCCAAAATGTTGTCTTCATAGCCAGCGGTTCATGTGAGCAGAGATGAAACTCAGAGGGTGACAATTACGGGCTGTATTGTGGGTAATCTCACATTTCCAATTGAAAACGATGCAGGAGCTTCTTCGTTGCCCCTGCAGAATGCGGCTGAGAGTTGTCTTGAACACGAAAACGCACGACAGTTATGTAATGTTGGCTGCATAGCTTCAGGCGAAATTTCTCACCAGGCCCTCGTACTAGGCGGGAGACACTGTTGTTCTAGGTATCTTTATGTGCTCCCTGTGTGCTCAGAACTAAAAAGAACGACGTAACGTGGTCGACGGGCATACTAGAGCCACTGCCCAACACACCTGTGCAATACGTCATCGGATGTTCACTGTGGTTTCCATTTCGCGACCGATCGTTCCTTACTTTCCGAATAACCGTCGTATTTTTGTCCGACCATTTCCGCTTATTTCGCGTCTGGCACTGTTTGATGACGTGAGAAATTCTGAACTCCACCGTGTTTCGGAATCCACGTTAAAATGTAGGTCGGCCTATATCTGGCTGAATACTGTAACAGTAAGGGTCTTTTCTGCCAAATACTAGGCGAGCTGATAGCTCAGTACTGGTACTAAGTCAGACGGTTTTACGAATGAATTCTAGTAATTTAAAAAATGAGATCCGAATTCGTCACAGTTTGTTTAAAATGCGAGACTAACACAGGAAGACAAATAAGTGTAAAAATTATTAAGTATAGGTGAAATATACGTTACATGTTAGAACCCAGAAGGGTCCTTCTAAACTCCTGGATCGATTTCCAACAAAACTGGTGCACGGGTATCTGGAAAGACTTAATGTTGGTGTGAGAACCACCAGTTTGCTATTGGGATGGGGATGATAAGGTAGTGATGGAGAGAGTAGGGGGAGGAGGAGAGAGATGGACAGAGTAGATGGGAAGGAGTAGAGGGAGAGAGAAAGGGAAGGGGAAGAGGAGGAGATGAACAGAGAGAGGGGAGGAGGAGGTGGACAGAGAAAGGAAAGAGGAGGAGATGAACAGAGAGAGGGAAGAGGAAGAATGGACAGGCGGAGCGGGAAGAAGGAAATTGACAGAGAAAGGGAAGAGGAGATGAACAGAGAAAAGATGGAAGAGGAGGACAGAGGGCTGAGATAGGAGGAGATGGGCGAGAAAGGGGGAAGGAAGAGATAAACAGAGGAAGGGGAAAGAAGGAGATGGAATAACAGAATACTGGAATAATTACATACCCGTGCAACTCCAGGTGCTCCGAAGTTCCGTACAGGTGTAAACATTCCTAATAGGTCGCTCGGTTGTAGCCACCAGATAAGCGTTAGAAGTAATAGCGTTCAGGTCCTGATCCTGGGCGTCCAAGGTCCGTGATACTGTAGACCAGACGGTAGAAGAGACATTGGAAGACGAGAGAAGTACGGTAATTCCGTCTGTGAACGGACCTCGAGAAATTACTTACTTCTTGGAAAAAGAAGGAAATGACGGTTAGAGAAGGACGCAGTTATTCATTGATGTACTCTTGCGTTCCTTGCATATTTTTTCGTGCTTACTTTATGAGACAAATGTCTACTAGCTAATTCTAGCTGAAGATGATGTCGCAATGTACGAAACATTGTCGTGCATAACTGCCAGTAAAGTTACTTGTGTGTGGAGGTGGCAGCCGTACGCAACTCCGTGCTCCATTTTCCTTACTTTTTTTTTTATCGGGGACCAAGTTCTCTGTAGTTACCAACAGTTAGCTTCTTTGACGAACTGACGAAAGAAACTGCAGACGGAGCGCTCAGACGCGAGGATCCCGACTCAATTTATAGCCCCGCGCAGTCGGCGCTGCGGCAGCAGCGGCGGTCGCGTACGGGTTTCGCAAGCGCTCGCATACGAATGTGTAACGACATACAGGTTTCCGCCCGTATAGCGGGGCGACCCGCTTTCCCGAGCGGCGCCATAAAAATACCAATATATTTTATGTTATTCCCTTTAATTTGCAGTTGCATTAGCCGCCAGTGTCATTATGCGGGAGCCGTCAGTGTTCGCCCGTGGCGGCAGTCTCCACTCCGCCCGACTGCCGGGCTCTCGAACAGATCCCACGAGTACACAGCCAGCCGGCCACAACTGCGTGCGGCCCGGCCGGGCAGAGATCTCTATCGGCCTTCTCCGTATTCGGAAATTCTGTTACGCGCCGGCCGGCATTCGAATATTTTTGCCTCCATTTCCGAGCAATCGATCACGATACAACAACGAGACGGGGAGTATTATATTTTCTTTCCTTTTTCTCTGTTTCCTTCTCTCTATTTTTTCGTCCGACAGTCTCGCCAATTATACGGACAATATCTCGCCGCCTGCGCCGCTCTACAACTCCACAAGTCAATAAAATTTTACGGCGGAAAGGTGAGCTTTATGTCAGCTGCCGCGGGGTATGTTTGTACGATTTTAACTGCGGCGAGCTCGTGTCGTAATGCCAAGGCACGGGCGCGGTCCAGTCGGGACTTCTTTCTTTTCTTCACTTCTCGAGGCTCTGTTTGTGTGTGTCCAGAGCATTTGTCGATGGGGCAACACAAGCGGCAGTATTCATTAAACGACTATCGCGCGCGCTCGCCCCCAAAAATTCTACTCCGTCCCCACACACACACACACACACACAAACACAAGTCTTTTGTTTCGCGCGCGGGCGTAGATTTTTATCGCCGCTCCGGGAGGAATGTTACGAACGAGCCGACTCGGAAAAAGGCGGCTACTGTTCGAGATTAAATGATTGGAGTCAGATTTATAGTACGAGCTGAATTTTAAGCAGGCAGCCGCCCGTGCGAGGAAGATGGATTGTAATAAGCACGAACCGCCGCGGAGAGGACAGAAGCCGCTATCTCGATGTGGCGCAAGAGCGCCGGCTGGAGGATCAGATATTGGGAAAGCTTTAGGCGCGATATTGTCACGGAGCGGCCAAATGGTGAGTAATAACACCGCTTATTTGTAGTAGTTTGAAGTTGTTCCAGGTATCGAGTCCGGGCGGCTCACATCTCTCGAGTTTGAGTTCTGCAGATGTGAGATGGCCGTAGCTTTCTACTGCAGAGCATTTCAGGGGCAACTGTTTCCGTCGGAATTCAAAACATCCTAACCTTGCCAGTATATGGAAAAAAATTGTGATCATTTTTCACCGTACATTGGCCTACTAAACTTAAGTGCAGAATACGTCTAGGAGGGTTCGCTTGCCTAGTAGCCTACTTGAAACGGAGAAGGAATTAAAGAGTTGAATGCCTCGTCAATGCTGAGCTTATAAGAGATGTAGCATTAGATCTGTTTGGGAGGGATACATAAATTAGTCCTCAACCCTTATGTTATATAAAACAACATCTCAATATCTTACTAGGCAGGGGCCTGTAGGAGGTGATATATCCCGTCTTCAGGATACATTTGATCTCACTTAACGTTAGTTCCAGTGCAGCTTAGCATTTATCACATGCAAAAGTCAGATCCACAGGTCAACGAAGTGATAAGCGGGTCCAAATTTTGCCAAGGTTGTTTCGAGCATGCTGCAGTAGTTTCGCTGAGAAGCCGTTACACATCCTCCATACATTTACGTTCTCTGTCCATACGATTTCGATATTTTGGAGCCCTGAAGAAGGACGCTCGCTTCTCATGATTTGCTTCGGAGCAAGTGATGCACGCTTGGATAAAATAGGGGTTCCGTAGGCAACCGAAAATATTTTTCCGTGAAGACACTGACAGTCTTGTCTCACAGTGGTATAAATGTATTAAGAGATTACTTTTGAAATAATAAACAGTTTGCTTACTTTTTTCCATTTGTCTCGTTCTCGCTTACCTGCAGTGTGGATGTATCTCTGAACGAAAGTTTTTTTTCTTTATTCCTCATCCTCACTAGGGTGACGTTTGAATACCAGCTGATGTTACGAAATAATACTAAGTATACTGGTGGCCATAATACACGATAGTTTCTTTTAAAACGTAAAAGACATAATGAAAGAACCGCGCTTTTTCCATTTTTATCGAAAGTCACTCAGCTGAACAGGCCCTTTCAGTATAGGCCGATTCACATGTGACGTAAGCAGGAAGAATACGAAACATACGGAGTTATTTCACGCTTTTGCCTTACAGAAGCCAGTGCAACATTTGGAAAATGTATGAGGTACTTCATTCCGCCTCCGTACCTGAGAGGTCAGCGTGGCTGACAGCCGTGAGGAGTCCCGGGTTCGATTCCCTGTATTGCCAGGGATTTATCCTCGGTGGGAGGGCTACAACGGGGTACACTCAATGTCGTGACGCCAATTGAGGAGCTACTAGACCGACTTGTAGCGGCCCCAGGTCTGCTAACACGACGAAGGCCGGGATTGCGATGCACTGGTCCCCACACCTCCGCATATACATGACGCCATTGGATGATGGATGACATGGTAGCCTGTCGGCCCTTCTGCGTCCAGAACGGTAATGCTTACGAGTTATTTCTAAGGGTTGATTTACACAAAGTCTGTAGAACAGTTGCAAGATATGAGGAATCCTGTGTGGTGTGAGTCACGGGGGAAGAGGAAGCTAGCCTGACGCTGGGGACAGGGCAGACGGGGAGCCCGCCGGGACAGGTGGGCGCAAGCGTCCTTTTGCGGTCCCTTTCAATAAAACCGGCAGCCGAACCTCAAAGAGCGTCGCCGCCTATAAATAGCGTCGCGGCGCCCCGCGCATGCGCCATGCCGCCTTGTTTACCTCGCGTTTACTGCCCACTGCGCTGCCGGCTCACCGCAGACGTCGTAATGCCCGGCTGCGGCGCCGTCTCCACAAGGCGTCTTTATTAGCGCTCCGTTAGTCGCTGTACGGGGCATCGCCACTGTGGCTGCTTTTGCCTGCGATGTGCGGCTAGTAGACTCGTACAACTACCCTCACGGTACTAGAGCCGCTGGCGCATTGCCTGCGATCCGCAGCGACCTAAGTCGTCGACTTCACTCTGTATTCATGTAAACAAATACACCCACACATACACCTTTCAAATTTTTGTCTGGGACATATTGTGTCAGCTTCAAATTAAAAGTTGTACTTATCCACCGGTTCTGACCAAGATTTTCTAGAGCTTTCCCTCTGTTGCAAGGCAAACTCCGAAACTGGATATTTTTGTTGTCGCCTTCAGTCCGAAAACTGGTCTGATGCAGCTCTTCATGCTACTCGACCCCTTGCAAACCTCTGAATCTCCGAATAAGTACTGCAACTTACATCCTTCTGAATCTGGTTACTGTGTTAACCTCTCGGTCTTCTTTTACAACTTTTACCCCTCACACTTCCCTCCAACGATGCCTCAAAAAGTCGCCTATCAACCGATCTCCTTGTTTAGTCAAGTTGTGCCGCAAATTTCTTTTCTCTGCAAGTCTGTTCAATACCTCCCCATTAGTTACGTTACCTATCCATCTAATCGTCAGCATTCTTCTGTAGCATCACATTTTAAAAGCTTTTGTTTTGTTCTTGTCTAAACTGTTTATTGTCCATGTTTCACTTCCGTACATGGCTGGACTCCAGACAAATACCTTCAGAAAAGATTTCCTAACACTGAAATATATATTCAGCGTTAATAAATTTCTCTTCATCAGGAACGCTTTTCTTGCCATTGCAGTCCAAATCTTGTGACCTCCCTACTTCGGCCATCACAAGTTATTTTGTTACCCAAGCATCAAACCATTTCCTATTTCAAGCGTCTCGTTTCCCAATCTAATTCACCGGCTCTCCTGATTTAATTCGAATACATTGCATTATCCTAGATTTGCTTTTATGGTGTTCACCTTGTATGTTTTTCGAGACGCTGTCCATTCAACTGATCTAATTCCTCTGATGTCTCTAGTGCAATTACAACGTCATTGCCAAACCTCAAAGTTTTTATTTCTTTTCCCTAATTTATAATTTAGTTTCCAGATCTTTCTCTTGTTTCCTTTACTGCTTGCTCAGTGTATAGATTGAGTTAGATCGGGAATAGGCTGCAATCCTGTCTCACACCCTTCTCAACCCTTGCTTCCTTTTCATGCCCCTCGGCTCTTATAACTGCCGTCTGGTTTCAGTACACGTTGTAAACAGCCTTTTGCTCCCTGTATTTTATCCCTGCTAACTTCAGAATTTCAAAGAGAATTTTACCTCTCAAATATTCCATGGGACTCTCTGCCTCCCTCCCTCCTCCCCCCCCCCCTCTCTCACTCCCCCTCTCTCTCTCACTCACTCACTCACTCGCTTTCTATGTGCCCTCTACGCCCCAACTCGCCTGGTATTTTGTTGAAAAGATCTCGACTTTACAGTGTGTCAGAACTCGAACAGTCCCCTTTATTTTTGAAGGTATAAAATGAACACTATTTTTAAAAAATTGAAAAAGATCGTAGCCAAGACGTGAGACTTCATTCTTTATCCACATAAACAAATGTACTTACACATACACTAGGCTTCCATGATTTCATCTGTTGATGCTTCTGGATTAAATTAAAAATAACGCCCACTCCCAGTTCTGACTAAGATTTTATAGATCTTTTCCAGTTTTCTAATCAAAGTTCCAGAACAGGACATCCTCTCTCACTCAGTCTCAATTGGGACTCGGCAGCTGATACGTCATAACTCGGTCTGCTCTGCCTTTGGCTAGTGAATGAAACGCTTTTTTTTTATTAGTTTAGAAACACTTCCACGATGTGAGCTTTCACTGTGCAACGATTTAGTCAAGCACGTCCCCTATCCTTTTCCAGTGTTTATATTGACAATATCATTCATAAATGGTTTTTTTATATTAAAGGTCTCGTCAATTACTGATAATTTCAATTCCACGACGCTGCTACTTCCTGATAATCAACTTATAATAGGAACGCATGAATCACAGTTTCAAATTGCATTACATGACTTAAATCGGTCTTAAATACGAAGTGAAAATTTCGACTGATGAAACAAAAGTGTTGGCAATTTCAAGGACTGAAACCCCTAAGAGCCAAATTTATTATAGATGGGCAAATAACCGAACAGAAGCGAGAGTTTAAGTATCTTTGTGGTAATTTTAAGTTTTTATCATATCACATAGTGCATAGCTAAAATTGGCCAGATTCAGACATTTCTCTGGAATTATACAACATGTCATCTGTGTCGGCCTAAGAAACCGAAGGCAGCTACATGACTTAATAAAATATGAGTCAGAATATTAATAATAGTTTCTTGTCTCTTAAATTATGTCACATTCTGTCAGGCACCGCCAAAATGTTTAAGGTGTACAGTGCAATGTGAAGAGAATTTTATGACAACAGAGATAGCTTTATTTACAGGGCTATGCAGAGACACGAAATGCCTGATCTTTTTGAGAGTGAGCTTCGGTAACAAGACAGGTCAGTACTGGAGGCGGCCTGAACTGACAGTTTGCACAGCGATAGAACAATGCATCATTTTGTGAATCAGCCGCTAGAGAGAGAGAGAGAGAGCCAGGCCAATACCAGAAAGTGACAGATCTCTAACACAAAACGTACCACTTCTGTTTCAGTTTCTTCAGCATTCCGCAATTCGCAAGGAGCGTTAAAGCTTATTTCGTGGAAACGATACGCAACTTTCCTACCATGCAGCTTCAGTTTAAAAGTTGTACTTTTCCACCGGTTCTGACCAAGATTTTCTAGAGCTTTCCCTCTGTTGCAAGGCAAATTCCGAAACTGGATATTTTTGTTGTTGTCTTCAGTCCGAAAACTGGTCTGATGAATTATGTCACATTCACATGCAGATAAATTGTCAACCAAAGTTGCCATTGTCGAGGGTGGTCGATGACAAACGGTGCTAGTGAATTAAGAAAAACTTGCTTATAAGAAGCAGTAGATGAAACAGGAACCTCACTGTATAAACGTTTATCTTTCTTGCCGTTGCTGAAGAAGAAGAAGAATTAGGACCGGCAGTGACTTCTTGCCACCTAAATAACTTTCCTTCTACAAATCGTGCGTCTCGAATTTCGTCATTTACAACGTCACGGTGGTGCGGCGATTGTACAGAGAAAATCAGAATGCCGTAGACTCAAGTTTCCACGTGCAATTCAAGCCGTAAATGCGAAAATGTCTGAAACAACTTTACAGTAATAAAGGGGTAGCGTATATTACGAACTGGCAACTGTGTATCAAGAAACTGGATGGAAATTTACTCATTTGTTCGTCTTCGAAGAAAAAAGAAACGCTTATGTCGGCTTTTACACCAACCCTCCGCTCGTGACAGTATATACGTTTATATGTGGCATGACTTGCTGTTTAAATAATAACAACGTTTGCGGGTGCCCTATTTCCAAGACGACGGACAAAATGGACAAAATAAGAATAATGTTTATTACAATATACAATGATGAAATTAAATAAATGCTTTCAGTGAAATGCGGTTTTGTTAGTATTCATGATTTATTGCATACAATAACAACTAGTAATACTGAAACGCTGTTTTTTACTAAAAATGTATCTTACTAAAAGAAAAATTTCCTCGAAACAGAGATCTCTCTCTTCAGCACCATCGCCCAGATTTCTTTCTTTTTTTTTTTTTTTTTTTTTGCTTTCTCTTTCAAATACGAAAAATTACGTTTATGAAATTTTACCTCTTGATGACCTTTATCACGCTTCTTATAAGAGATGCAGTATCATGGAAATCCGTACAAAAACGTTTCATGTTATGTTTCTATTCGCTCGCGTATCAAGTGATGTGTGTTCTATGTGTCATTGGTTTTTACCGTTTGTGTACTGCATCTCTGAGGCAGAAATGAGGAACCGTCCCGGCATTCGTCGGGTAAAGAGGTGTGCAAAACGGCCGAAGATTTATTTCCAAGCTTATCAACGGGCCAAACCACTGATCGTTAGTACGTGTGGCTGTTTAGAGCAGGGTCTGGCCATGTACCTCTTCTCGAAACTAACACTTGTTTGCATTACGTTGCTCGACCTGGAACAACATAGAGAACCTCTATAGAAAAGGGGGGGGGGGGGTTGGTAGAAGCAAGGTTGCGATACGTATAACAGACAACTGTATCTATGGCTACATTTAATCTCTGGCAGCTCACTTTGATTAACGTAGTGGAGGTTATTTTTTGTTATCATTGCCCCACGAAAAAAAGTAATTTTACCAGTTATTTGTCCGTTCCAAATAAATATGTACTCAGTGCAATAAAATGTACCTTAAGTTGAGCATGGCCAACATTCTCGCCGTTTTGGTGTGAGTATTATTGCTTTCCGGAAAACTCAGCTAATGTGACTGTAATCGTAGCCATTGTAACAATTACACACAGTGAATACTTTACTATCTTTACATAAGTAAAATGAACGATTTTGCATTTAATACTCAATTCAACTGAAGTTAAAACGATTTTTCAGTGACAGTATGCGGGAGAACTGAATAGAAAAGAAAAATTACCATAATTTTGGTTCTGGGTTCTCAGCCATTTTGAAAAAATTTTCACTTGTCTAGTGATTTAAATTTACTTTAGGGAGCGTGCATTTTATTAAAAAATAGTAAACATGTTGCATTTGTTACTTATGTGTATATATATTAGTGTTGCTTTTTGGGGAGGATACTGCAAATACTACATCTCTGGTTCGTTGATTTTTCGCAGCTCGTTGTCCTTTCGCTGTCGAAGAAACGCGCTCATGCCCTACTTCAATCAGCAACTTTGCCCTCGTCGGGATACGAACCAACAGAACGACTTAGACGAAGCGGGCAACCCGTTCCACCACCAGCTCGCGTACGTTGACTTTTCTAAATTTTCTTGCCTAAAGTTGTTTTTACTTGTTTCTGCACACAAACGCCAAGCGAAAATGCGCAGTTGTGTTCATTATAACGGACGGAAGTCGTTCTGTAATCTGAGACCGTACATGAATGTAATAAACCTTCACCAACTGTTAGATACTGCTTTTATGAAACAACTTTGCATTTCTTGGTCATTGCAGATCGAGCGGATTGTTTCCTTTCCATTCACGGGTTCGGAAACAAACGATTTCCACACTGCAGACCCAGTGTAACAGTGTTAGTACAACTAGTTTAAAAAATGGATTCTATTAAGGACGCTATTTCGAGACAAATACCCCAGTCCGGTTCGGAAATTCTTAAATAGGACTTTTGATCAGTTAATGTGCGTATTGGTAAACCGTTCATAAACATGGTAAATAACTACAATTAAAAATATTTTCTTCTGTTGGAAGCATGTAAGTCAGCACATTAAAAATAAACGTGTAGCGCTGGCTGTCCAATGCAGATCCAACTGGCATTCGAAATCGGAGGCAATTCATCGATAATGGGTGAAAGCCGTTGAATATTCATTTGCCAGGCTTGTTTATATGTCCCCTCTCTGTCCGTTATAAGAGCTCAGCTGAACTGAAAAGAAAGTCACAATCATTTTAGACAAAATTTATTAGCCTGAGTCGTTATACTGATGGTCAAATTAAGGCGTAATGCGCGCAATTATTTATGAGAAATAGCTCGCTTGTTAGCTGTAGCAGTGCATGTTGACTGTAGTAGTAATTTTCTCCCCATTTCACCGGCTCTCTTCATTTCTTTATTTCTTTCCCGTTTTCCTTTGCTCACCAACATATATTCGCTTTCACCACCAGCACAAACCGACGAGAATAACGAAAGGCAGGCTTCAGACGAGAGCCGCATTTAGAAAACGAAGAGATACGTGCAGCATGTATGCTATTCTTAAGTCTGTTTATTTTATTGTCAAATTGCGTACGGTTGCGAAAGACGTGGTAATTCAGAAATGGAGCAGACATGTTTACTTTGAAGATAAGCCTAAAACTTCGAGCGAAAGAATTTATGTTCTCGATGATGAATCTATCACTACCACTAATATTCATTACTTAACCACTATTGCTAGAACTCTGTACTCTTCCATAACTCGTCATACCTAACATACCGTATCGCTGAGCTCATCACACTACGTCTGAAAGCAACTACTACATATGCATGGTAGTATCAGTGATCTTTAATTAATTGTGTTCATTGCAGTGAACGGAAATTGTTCTGTAATTTGAGACCAATCGGTCTTGAATCTAAAAATTACAAGAAAAATTTAAACCATCACAGATAACACGTCCTAAATATTACAGTGTTGTACTGAATTCTATCCTGTACTTGAAAACATATAATTACTCTATTAACAAACTGAAAATTACAACACTAATAGACTAGAAGATGAGTTTGAGACTACAATGCTTTAAAAGGCATCTTGGTATTGAAGCTGGTATTTCTGTGTTACCAAAGCAATGAGGTACTTTAAAATCTGTAATTCGACCTGGGATCAGAACCAGCGTGTCATTTGTCATTACAACGTATTCATAGGTTTATCAGAGGTGGAAGACACATAAAAAGCTATTGGCAGTGATTGCGTATTCACTTCCGTCGGTTCGTGCTAGTGTTTGTATTTTGTTTTACTTATTTTCCCTAAAAAAAAATAGGCCCATTAACTGCATTCTCCTTCTGAAAGTGATTCATTCGCTTTCCATTATTACTTCTTCAGCGTGGTTATTGTGATGTCAAATTAGTTTCTCCTTTGTTTTAAACGTGTAACAAATATTATTTACACTATTTTAGCAGTAGTTCTAAGAAAACGTATCTTCTGCACTTCGAGGAAATATTTTAAAGCTAACTAGGAGTCCCCTCTGATATTTTGTTTTCGTCTAAAGTGTTCATAGGGTTCGAACGAAAATATTAATGTAACCAATAAGCAAAATCTTTTCTTTGGAATTTGTACCTTTTTCTGGGAAATATGTGTTATTGTGTGAAAAATAAAACGTAACTGGGGTGAAAAGCTAAGCTCTAATAACCATGGTTTGTTATGAGAAGCTACGAATTAAACAAGTGTCCAGTCTAAATGAGTTATTATCAACCATAACGACTTCTTTTAAATTCTCAAGAACTGTCTTACAGAGATCTAAGGAATACGATTCTTTGTTTTACATTGTCAAGAACTATCTTATAGAGATCTGTGGAATAGGACTCACATAATTTAATGAATAAAATCAGTTCAAATTAAAATACGCAAAAATTCTACAACGTTTTTGTATATGCATGAATATTGATATTCTTTGCTGGATGGGTCATTCTATTCCAAACATACCATTGTTAATTCTGCCTTCTGAATGCTAAAATTTCCCTCTGTTTCAATCTCTTTTCAGTATGTAATCACGTCGGTGACAGGTCTTCTCGTTTCTAAAGTGATTCTCCGAATTAGTTATATATAGATTATACAGCTCCTCCCGAGTTGAAAAGAATTCGTTGGATAGGGAGGGGGATAATGTAAGCCAAATTCAGTGATGCTTCAGAATTGGCTCGTTTTCCAACTAGATCAAGTGGACCATTGCCCTACTTCTACAATCCACATACATTGAAGAGCCAAAGAAAGTGGTACACCTGCCTAATGTCGTGTAGGGCCACCGCAAGCACGCATAAGTGCCGCAACACGACGTGGCGTGGCCTCGACTAATGTCTGAAGTAGTGCTGGAGGGAATTGACACCATGAATCCTGCAGCGTTGTCCATAAATCCGTAAGAGTACGAGGGGGTGGAGATCTCTTCTGAACAGCAGGTTGCAACGCATCCCACATGTACTCAATAACATTCATGTCTGGGGAGTTTGGTGGCCAGCGTAAGTATTTAAGTTCAGAAGAGTGTTCCTGGAGCCACTCTGTGGAAATACTGGACGTGTGTGGTGTCGCATTGTCCTGCTGAAATTGCCCAAGTCTGTCGGAATGCACAATGGACATGAATGGATGCAGGTACGTGTTACCTATCGGAGTCGTGTCTAGATGTGTCAAGGGTTCCATATCACTCCAACTGCGCACGCCCCACAAAATTACAGAGCTTCTATCAACTTGAACAGTCCCCTGCTGAGAAACAGGGTCCTTGGATTCATGAGGTTGTCTCCATAACCGTACACGTCCATCCGCTCGATACAATTTGAAACGCCTCTCGTCCGACAGGCAAGATGTTTCCAGTCATCAACAGTCCATTGTCGATGTTGACAGGCCCAGGCGAGGCGTAAAGCTTTGTGTCGTGCAGCCAGCCATTAAGGGTACACGAGTGGGCCTTCGACTCCGAAAGCCCATATCGATGATGTTTCGTTCAATGGTTCGCACGATGATACTAGTTGGACCAGCATAGAAATATGCAGCAATTTGCGGAAGGGTTGCACTTCTGTCACGCTGAACGATTATCTTCAGTCGTCGTTGGTCCCGGTCTTGCAGGATCTTTTTACGGCCGCAACCATGTCGAAAATTTGATGCTTTATTCACGATACACTCGTGAAATGGTCGTACGGGAAAATCCCCACTTCACCGCTACCTCGGATATGCTGAGTCCCATAGCTCGTGCGCCGATTAGAACACCACGTTCAAACCCACTTAATCTTGATAACCTGCCATTGTAGCAGCAGTAACCGACCTAACAACTGCGTCAGACACTTGTCGTATATAGGCGTTGCCGACCGCAGTGCCGTATTGTGCCTGTTTACATACAGGGTGTTACAAAAGGTACGGCCAAACTTTCAGGAAACATTCCTCACACACAAAGAAAGAAAATATGTTATGTGGACATGTGTCCGGAAACGCTTACTTTCCATGTTAGAGCTCATTTTATTACTTCTCTTCAAATCACATTAATCATAGAATGGAAACACACAGCAACAGAACGTACCAGCGTGACTTCAAACACTTTGTTACAGGAAATGTTCAAAATGTCCTCCGTTAGCGAGGATACATGCATCCACCCTCCGTCGCGTGGAATCCCTGACGCGCTGATGCAGCCCTGGAGAATGGCGTATTGTATCACAGCCGTCCACAATACGAGCACGAAGAGTCTCTACATTTGGTACCGGGGTTGCGTAGACAAGAGCTTTCAAATGCCCCCATAAAAGAAAGTCAGGGTTGAGGTCAGGAGAGCGTGGAGGCCACGGAATTGGTCCGCCTCTACCAATCCATCGGTCACCGAATCTTTTGTTGAGAAGCGTACCAACACTTCGACTGAAATGTGCAGGAGCTCCATCGTGCATGAACCACATGTTGTGTCGTACTTGTAAAAGCACATGTTCTAGCAGCACAGGTAGAGTATCCCGTATGAAATCATGGAGGTGAATGGAGGAGGTACAGTACATATTGACGAAACTAAAATGAGCTCTAACATGGAAATTAAGCATTTCCGGACGCATGTCCACATAACATCTTTCCCTTATTTGTGTGTGAGGAATGTTTCCTGAAAGTTTGGCAGTACCTTTTTGTAACACCATGTATATGTGTTTGAAAAAATGGCTCTGAGCACTAGGGGACTTAACATCTGAGGTCATCAGTCCCCTAGAACTTAGAACTACTTAACTTAACTAACCTAAGGATATCACACACATCCATGCCCGAGGCAGCGCCTAGAACCGCTCGGCCACACCGGCCGGCCCTCGTGTTTGAATACGCATGCCTATACCAGCTTCTTTGGTGCTTCAGTGTATCAGCTGCGCCGCAGCTATGACAGTTATATGGGTGACAAGGTATGTCTGGTCGCCGTCTGCACGGTGATACAGACGTCAGAAGGCAGCGGCTGACAGCGAAACTGCCCCTTGTCCGCTGGCGACCACCTGCCGGTCAAGGCTACAACAGGAACCGTTACACCGGCCGGGGAAAAAAAACAGCGCGCAGGCCGGCTTCATTCGCGAGCTTTCTGGGCTGCTCACACAGAAAGGGCCCTAAAAAAGAAAGCGCGACCTCCTACGCCACGTTCCGAGATCGCGGACACCCGCGGTAGGTAGGGAGCGTCCCGTGAGAACTTGCAGACTCTTGTTTTGTTCTCCTTTGCGTTACTATACGGTTCTGTGTCTTCCTCCAGAAGTCTTGCATACCGCTATGGCACCAGTGTGAATTTTAAACTGGAGACAAACCACTTCGCTCTGACTAAACAGTAGCAGTTCTTGGAACGCGAGAATCCAGCCTTCTGCAGTAGGTTCGATATAGCACTGAAAATTCGTAACTTTTGGATGAACTCCGAAATGTAGCAGGTAGTGTTTCTCATAAATTTTCGCCTCCATTCGTACAAAATGGTTCAAATGGCTCTGAGCACTATGCGAGTCGCCTAGAACTTAGAACTAATTAAGCCTAACTAACCTAAGGACATCACACACATCCATGCCCGAGGCAGGATTCGAACCTGCGACCGTAGCGGTCGCTCGGCTCCAGATTGTAGCGCCTAGAACCACACGGCCACTCAGGCCGGCCATTCGTACAAAAAGTAATTAAAACTAATCAATGGGTAAGGCGTTCAGACAGAAAGATGACAGAAAAGTGTAGTTCTGTGTACCACATAGTTATACAACGAGTATTCTAATTACAGATGGTATCCTCGCGTGCCTGCCGACAGAGAAGCGGATGAGGGGTGGGCATGGGAAGGGACTCTATGTAGAAACACTTCGTTTCAAAATTTCTACATTTTTGGCTTACACAAAGCATCAAACGAAACCTAAAGATGTGACCAGTAGCCGAAACACTGATCTTGGTCTTATTACTTCGACACATTGTTCCGCCTTCATTTTTTCATTCAATTCAATTTTTAGCATTCTCTGCGTTATCCACTATCAGTTTCCAATCATGACGTCTTTTGTGAATTAGAACAGTTTTCATTGCCATAGGAATTATTTAATGAGTAATGCAAGTGAGTAAAAACGTGAACAGCAAAATACATCTGCAAAGAATTTCAGTTGAAGTACTCTGCCTACCAAGTGGTTTATTATTTATTCATTTTATTTTGTGTGTCTAGACTATGACGGTCGAGTAATAATAAAACTCGCACGGAATTTTGTTTCTAACATTTACATGATGTTCAGTATTTGTGGCGCACCTTATTACGAAGTGAAAATGAGGGCAACTCGAAGAAAATGGTATAAAAGAGAGCAGAATGTCATGGAAGAGAATCTCCACCTAGTCGTATATTCTTAGGATAGTGACCTGTTTTGAGCGACGATGCAAGTATCACCAAAGCCAGTAGCATCTCTTTCCTTCTTACATGTTGCCGTTTATTTGCGTGTGTTACCTTTTTTGCATATGAAACTGCGGTTTAAAACCACACACCTTACGATTTAGCCGTGGTATCTTCATAGTTGCTTAACGCTAAACAGGTAGTCAATGATTTTCTAAAATATGTTACCATTAACACGGTACGCAAACATTTTAGGCCTAACCGCGACTGCAGAGAAAATAAACTGGAACAGCAAATGCATGTAACTAACCAGCCACATTGTAATTCTCTTGAAGCGTTTCGTTACTTTATACCTCTAGATCAGATGGAATGAATTAGTGTTAGTATATTGTAAATGTTATTTTCTGTGTACAATTGTTGTGCGTTATCTATGGCGCTACATAGAAATGGGAACAAAAACACTGTACCAAAAGTCTAGTTCCAAGAGAAGCCATTACGATCAATTGCATTTTGTTTTAATGTGGAATACTTCAGCTTTAAAGTACTTTCACTTTGCAATACTCTTAGGGCAAGAGAATAACTAGTTTTTTATTATTTTAGTAACGTTTCGGAGTTAGATATGCACTGCTGTAATATGTTTATCCATCTGTCTGCTTTATTCTACTACTATTATTAGCAACTACATAGCAAACAATTATCAAAATGAAATGTGGTGCTATGAAAGAATGGTGAAGGCTAGATCGAATAACAAATGAGGAAGTCCTAAATCAAACTGAGGAAAACAGAAATTCGTAGCACAATTTGACTGGATTGAGGGATCGGTTGATTGAACACATCAGTCTGATAGCGGAAGGAGGGGTGAGGGGTAAATATTATAGAATAAGACCAATTTATAAACACAGTAAACAAGTTCAAATGGATACAGGTTGCAGCACTTACGCAGGGACGAAGAGACTTTCCCAGGATCGACTAGCATGGAGAGCTGCATTAAACTAGCCTTTGAAATGAAGACAACAACAAGTTACGTCAGAAAATTTGTTGTACTTGTTTGTTCTGCCTTTTTCTGTGTATATATAAGTTCTATATAGTCTGAAATTAGATCCTACATGGAATTTTTGTGGATGAAAATGCTCCATGTCACCGGGCCACAAATGTTCGCTGTTGGTTTGCAGAACATTCTGGACAATTCGACCGAATATTTGGACCACCTAGATCGCCCGTAATCGAGAGGTCAGATCGTGCACAAAATCCTGCACCGGTAACACTTTCACAATTATGGATGGTTATAGAGACAGCATGGGTCAATATTTCTGCAGAGGACTTCCAACAACTTGTTGAGACGGTTCCAACCCGAGTTGCTGTACTGTGCCGCCAAAAGGAGATATCCCATTACTTATGTACCTCAATGTGTGCCACTGATGATGGGCCGTATGCCCGAACACCGGTCTGGCAGTTAAATAATTCTACATGCAGCTTATAGTGTACAGCAAGATGGCAGTATTTTACATCTACATCTACATGATTACTCTGCAATTCACACTTAAGTGCTTGGCAGAGGGTTCATCGAACCACAATCATACTATCTCTCTACCATTCCACTCCCGAACAGCGCGCGGGAAAAACGAACACCTAAACGATTCTGTTCGAGCTCTGATTTCTCTTATTTTATTTTGATGATCATTCCTACCTATGTAGGTTGGGCTCAACAAAATATTTTCGCACTCGGAAGAGAAAGTTGGTGACTGAAGTTTCATAAATAGATCTCGCCGCGACGAAAAACGTCTTTGCTTTAATGACTTCCATCCCAACTCGCGTATCATATCTGCCACACTCTCTCCCCTACTACGTGATAATACAAAACGAGCTGCCCTTTTTTGCACCCTTTCGATGTCCTCCGTCAATCCCACCTGGTAAGGATCCCGCGCCGCGCAGCAATATTCTAACAGAGGACGAACGAGTGTAGTGTAAGCTGTCTCTTTAGTGGACATGTTGCATCTTCTAAGTGTCCTGCCAATGAAACGCAACCTTTGGCTCGCCTTCCCCACAGTATTGTCTATGTGGTCTTTCCAACTGGAGTTGTTCGTAATTTTAACACCCAGGTACTTAGTTGAATTGACAGCCTTGAGAATTGTACTATTTATCAAGTAATCGAATTCCAACGGATTTCTTCTTGATCTCATATGGATCACCTCACAGTTTTCGTTATTTAGCGTCAACTGCCACCTGCCACACCATACAGCAATCTTTCCTAAATCGCTTTGCAAGTGATTCTGGTCTTCGGATGACCTTACTAGACGGTAAATTACAGCATCATGTGCGAACAACCTAAGAGAACTGCTCAGATTATCACCCAGGTCATTTATATAGATCAGGAAGAGCAGAGGTCCCAGGACGCTTCCCTGGGGAACACCTGATATCACTTCAATTTTACTCGATGATTTGCCGTCTATTACTACGAACTGCGACCTTCCTGACAGGAAATCACGAATCCAGTCGCACAACTGAGACGATACCCCATAGGCCCGCAGCTTGATTAGAAGTCGCTTGTGAGGAACGGTGTCAAAAGCTTATCTAGAAATACGGAATCAACTTGAGATCCCCTGTCGATAGCGGCCATTACTTCGTGCGAATAAAGAGCTAGCTGCGTTGCACAAGAACGCTGTTTTCTGAAACCGTGCTGATAACGTATCAATAGATCGTTCCCTTCGAGGTGATTCATAATGTTTGAATACAGTATATGCTCCAAAACCCTACTGCAAACCGACGTCAATGATATAGGTCTGTTGTTCGATGGATTACTCCTACTACCCTTGTTAAACACTGGTGCCTGGCGTCTTTACTCTGAAGAAAATAGAAAAAGGGAAACTCGTGTTCAAATGCCGCATATCATGTCTACTGGCCGAGATGGACAGCTGTCGTTAGCTGGTTGGATGTCGGAAGACGAGTGACTCGGAGGTCTGCTGAGGAATGCGTTTCGTCCCGGGGCAGACTCCACGGACACGGAACAGTAACACGTGTGGTGCGGGGCCGGCCCAGCCCGGGGTAGAATTACTAATGCGTGAATTATGCGCACTGGGCCTCTGGCGGACCGATTTCGGAGCCTGGAAATTACACGGCGCAGGCGCCGCCGAGTCCCGCTCTTTGGGGCGAAACAGCCGGGCGCCTCAATTTTATAGGAGAACAGCCGGGAGGTAAGAGAAGGGAGGAGCGCTCGCCGAAACGGGTATCACTGCTGGTCGCAGGAATGTGCTAACTGCCCGACCTCCGCCCCGTCGTTAAGCATCAACCGCTTACTACAATAAAAAAAAAGGTGGGGGGAGAGACGGGGGGGAACAGAGTGTTCCACACTAACAACGTAAAAGCTGATGATAGGCTCAGAGTGGTCCTCTAGTTCGGCTGTTCCACGAGTATGTCGAAGTCTAATGTTGATGGTGTTAGGACAGCAACCAGCCACAAATTTACTTTCAGTTCCTTTATTCAAGCCGGCTGCTGTGGCCGAGCGGTTCTAGGGTCTTCAGTCCGGAACCGCACTGCTCCTACGGTCGCAGGTTCGAATCCTGCCTCGGGCATGGATGTGTGTGATGTCCTTAGGTTAGTTAGGTTTACGTAGTTCTAAGTCTAGGGGACTGATGACCTCAGATGTTAAGTCCCATAGTGCTTAGAGCTATTTGAACCATTCTTTATTCAAAGGAAACCGTTACCGGTTTCGAATCGTTGTGATTCATCCTCAGACGGTTTACACGCTTTCTTTATGACATTTGGTGCGTTTTTACAGATTAATTGTCGTGAAACGTCGTTTTCGAGTGTTTGTTTTCATAACATTCGTCCAACAGATGTAAATGCATTCCCACTGCATCCTCGTTGTACACACGTAAATAGTTCTCGCTGTACACTTTAGATTTGTCGCTGAGTTCATTTCAACCACGCACCACGTGCATCAAATAAAGGAACTGAAAGTAAATTTGTGGCTGGTTACTGTCCTAACACCAATATTTGTCTTCAAACAACAGCCACGGTCTCTATCATGTCATCATATGACAAAATTGCATGTCGAAGTCTGTTCTGCTTTCAGGTCTAGTCGTTAGGGTCACTGGCTGCAGACTCTTGGATCTCGAGATCAGTTCTCGGTGACTAAGACGGAAACGAAGAATAAGGCGTGAACTTTGTGTACAGTCAAAGCGTGACAGAATGCGGGTTATGAGAGCGAGGAAAAGGAGAATATGACGAAATACACACCTCTCCCATCACCTAAATGTACGATGATCGGTTCTGTGATTTAAGTGTGCCAGAAATGTCCAAAGTAGATTGTTCTTCAGACGGACATACTGGTAATTCAGTTTTTCCTTAACGTCTTTGGGTGGTCATGTAAAAACGCGACTATTGTTTTTGGAAACGGGGGTTCAGCTGACAGATGTCAGCTATCACTATCGATATTCATTCTAACACTATCGATATTCATTGCTTACGAAAGCGCTACCGGATTTGCATCGTGACTGAGTTGTGAGCTTGCTACTTGCTTTGTAATTTGCTGGTTAATGTGGACGAAATTATTTTGTGTGTAGTGAAGAGAAAGAACACGTACTGAATTGATCAGGAAACTATTGATTTCTTTCATGTAACTGAAGAATATTTTAGATTATTTAGACAGAAAAGCTATATGAATGCAGACATATTTGCCGAATCACCAAAACTGAACTGCTTGGAAACAATCCCACATCTTCCGTAGATGGTTAATTTGTAAATTGCTGTAACCACTCTCGATATTAGTGGCAAACGCTTTCGTACACAATCAATGACCATGAGAAACGATTCGCAAATAGTATTCACTGAAATAGGAAACTGTATTTATTCATTTGGAAGTTTTTTTTAGCCATTCCAGATCTTCAAATTGTTATACATCCGGCAGTGATCTCTTCGCAATGTTTTTCCACAGTGCGTTGGGTATCTTAAAACAGTTTCACAGACGTCGGTTTCCCTGGATAAGATTTTTAAGATATGCTCCTCCTCCTTTTTTACATGTTTACGGACTTCTGAAACGAAGTAGACTCTCCCTTTATTTAAAAAAACCCTAGGTAAAAAGGACGCGCTTTGTATGGCCTTCTTTCATATGTTTTCTGGACTGAAAAAGTTTGAAATTAATCACCTGATTTGTACAGCGTCTAACTCATTCAAAGTGTATTCCTGCAAGTTACATTTGGTGTTTTACTTTCGGGTGCAAAGGCGAATGGATTCTGTGATTAAGCACCACGAGAACATGCTAGGTATGGATGTCCGTGAGAAAAACACAGTTTTTTTTTTCATTCAGTCCGAAATACTGGAACGTTTGCCTTTGTGCTTTATTGATAGCCATATTGCACACTAATCGTGTCGTGAAACGGAGCGTTTTGAAGCGAAATGGCGTGTTAGTTGAAATGAGTGGAGCTTATGGTGTGAATTCCGATTTGTGATTTTCTTTCCCGGTTGATATTTGAAATGAGTGGAATTTATGGTACGATCCTGATTTCTAATTTTCTTTGTCGGTTAATATTTCCGCATCTATGACGCTGTTTAGAAGCTATCCACATACCAAGAAAACTGAGCAAATTTAGGAATTCTTTGGGAAGTTTACGCTTTCCTCTTGGTTCATCATTGTATCAATGAATTTAAATTTTTTTCTTCCCCTGGACTCATATTCTGTATTCATTGACTTGTTTGTTGAGGTACATCACTTTTTGTCGATGAAACTATTCGATCACATAACCGTTCTAAGTAGTATCTAATTACAAGTGCATACACTTTTTTGGTGAGATGTTTCTCTGCCTTTACTACATCGCACACCCCGTGCGTTAGCAAGAATTTAGATCAATGCGACATTTACCATTTCCGAGTTGTATTCTACACCAATCGAGAATATTTGAAAACATTCGTTAACATTTGGAAATATTCGTGCAAGGCTGAGAACTTTGCAGCACATCTTGAGTCTTTACGCTGGAAAAATACATTGATGTGAAAGAGACTGGAGATGTGCCGGTGACGACCACGATGTGATGGCAACAAGGTCAAACACTCGCATCTCCGCAACAACCTCATTAACTGATGGCAACACCAGAGTTAAGAAGCAGTGACTGGCGGTGTGTGTGTGTGTGGGGGGGGGGGGGGGCTTAATGTATATCTAGGGTGACCAGAAGTAGGCGTACAAAAAAAGAGGACAAACAGCTTCAAAAAAGAGGACAAATGTTAGATAAAAGAGGACACATGGAAAGAAACGTCCAAATTTAATTAATTAATTAATTAAAAGACATACATAAATTTATTAACTTTTATTTGTACTTTTCTGAAGAACAAATTTTCAGTAGAAGTATAGCAGATAGTTGAAAAAAGATAGATAGGGAAATTCTTCTAATTATAGTGGAGCATGTACGTTCCTTTAACATATTCAAGGTTTAGGAAATTCCTGTCAGCAGTGTTGCAGTAACCGAAAATACTCTTTCTGCATTTGCATTGTGCCCTGATATACTGAAAAGTATTCGACAAATTTTAATACTTCTGAATAACATTCGACAGAATTACTTTCACAAAAATATTTGACCCATTTTTTACTACAAGATAACCCACTAAATTCAGGATCATTACTATTCTGTTTCAGAAATTGCCTAAAATTACAGAATTGGTTACATTTAATTTGCAAACACAAAAGGCTTTTTTCAACATCACTGTAGATAATATCTTTTTTCGAGAGACATCCATTTGAAACAGAAAAAGTCGTCAAACACACACAACCATCTTTTGAATATTCATGCCACGATTGATTCCGCAACATAGCTTCCTCCATAGAAAGTTTAACTTCTTTCTCAAAGCCACACTCAAAATAAACAGAAAGACTATCAGGAAACAGTACTGAGTACATGACATGAAACCTAAAATGCCAAACCAAAACAATGTGAATCCGGAACTGAGAATACGGAACTGAAATTTTAAATAATCGATGTTTGCACTCGCTTATGGATCGATTTATGATCATTAATTAAAAGTCGATAACACTGACGATCCTGCAGCCATCTGTAGATAACACACTTAAGAAAAGAGCAGCAGAATGGGAATAATAGCAAATCTAATTTTATTGCTGTTAACTTTGTGAAAAAGGAGGACAGTGTAAAAATCCGCACAGATTCCAGCAAGCAGATAAAAAAGGGGACACGTCCGGATTTATACGGACGTCTGGTCACCCTATATATAGCGTCACCTTCACCAACAATCACTAATTTAAACAGGATGTACAAAAAAATGGTGTCGCATATTCCTACAGCAGGTAGGAATATGATAGGCCAAAGCCAGAGGAAGAAAAGTTCCTATAATGATAAGTCCGGACACCAATACCTGTTGAGATTAGGGCCGATGAAGATTAACAGCCTGCATTTTACTTACAGATGAATCAGGATTCACAAGAGATGGCTTAGAAAGGTACTACAATACGCAGATACAAATCTTGAATAGTCGTGGAGATGAAGCATCAGAATCGCTTCAGTATCAATGTGAGGGCAGACCGATAGTGCCGCACAGTTTATCAAACGAATTAACAGGTGCAGTGTATCACCGGTTTCTGCGCGATGAATTACCAGAGCTGTTCCAGAACACAGCCCTTGCAGCAACTTTGGTTTGTGCGCTACGAGACACCACCCTTATTTTTTACCGATCGTGCTGCTGTACTTGAGCCCAACATTTAATGGGCGATATATTCGTTGAGGAGGCGCAGAGGATGACCTCACCATTCACTGGATCTGAATCCGTTTGATTTCTGGCTATGGAGAAGGTGTTGTTGCATGCTCCGTCAACAATGTGTAGACTTACAGGAGCGTGTGACCAATGCATGTATGGTAGTTCGAATGGAGCCGTAGCACTGCCGATGGTGTCTACTTCAGCAGGTATTGGTTTCCGGACGTATCATTGTAGGAGCTTTTCTACTAGTTTTGACTGATTCTACGTTCTGTGGGAATACGTGACTTTTTACAGAAACACCGCGTATATCGATTGCGATGATACTATTAATTCTACTTCACTGTGTTGACGCAATCAGAGTATCTGGTTTAGCGAAATATTCGTATACAACAACTCGGAAGGCTAGCAAAATCGATTCAGGACTGTCATCTGAACACATCAGTGAAAGTCGACTTCGCCAGTCTTCGTCTCTTGTGAGTATCGTCGCATATAATCGTGGTGCGAGAGCGTCCGGAGACGGAAATAGGGTACCACAGTGTTCGGCGTTGTCGACGGCTGTGTTACGTGGGTGTTGGGCGCTGCCCTACGGGGCGCCCTGAGGTGCGTCTTGTCCCGGGCGCAGCGGGTGTCGCGTCCCGTTACGCCAAACTGTTCCAAAGAGGGCGGGCTGCTGCCTGGCTGCGCGTCCCTTTGCCATTTTTTGCAACAGCAAAGTGGACTCATCCCCGCAACCACCAGGGAGAGGCACGCGTCCCGCACAATAGGCCACCGAAGAAAGAGAGAAGGAAAAAAAAAGAATAATGACAACCCAGCCCGCGCTGGGAAAGTTTGCTCAGTTTCAAGGACCCCTTATCCCTCTGAACGTTTACAGCCGTAGAGTGCTACAGTGGTCAGGAAGACTCTCTTCGCATTCCATATTACCTACAGTCCCCGAAGGCGCAGCGATACAAAATCAGTTATAACCTTCTGTCATGCTTGTTGGACTATGATGACGAATGTTTCTCAAGTAAAAGGCAATTACGTTTAGAGCGTTGCAGCCTCATATCTAGGGTGATCAGGCGTCCGGATAAATCCGGACAAGTTCAAATGGCTCGGAGCACTATGGGACTCAACTGCTGAGGTCATTAGTCCCCTAGAACTTAGAACTAGTTAAACCTAACTAACCTAAGGACATCACAAACACCCATGCCCGAGGCAGGATTCGAACCTGCGACCGTAGCGGTCTTGCGGTTCCAGACTGCAGCGCCTTTAACCGCACGGCCACTTCTGCCGGCTCCGGACAAGTCTTCCTTTTTATCTGTTTGCCGGGAGTCCGGTCGGACTTTTACCGCGCATACATCTGGTGGCTGGCTGTGTGTGCCAAGGAAGACTCGCGGAGGGGTGGGGTGAGAAGGGTTGGAAAAGAGTGGGGTGAGGTTTTAGGAGGAGGGGAAAGATGGTGGGGGGGGGGGGGGGAGAGGGTGCAGTCGTGTGTCCGGCCAGATGGAATGCCGCCTCCCATATTAGCGACGGGCCGTTCTGCCCCTCCAGAACGGGCGCCAAGGAAGGGAAAACTACATATTGGGACGGCTGCAGCAAGGCGGAGTGGGCGTGTCCCCGGACACGGAATGGAATTTTAACAGCGACGAGCGGCCGGCGGCCGGCCTGGGGCAGCCCGAGGTGCCGCCGGCGCTGGAAAAAAGAGGGACGGAGGGCCCGCTAACAGTGAGGAGATTGACATATAATATTAAATTGTACCATCAGGAGCGGCGCTCCAGAGACGAGATTCAATAAAACGCGCGCGATGAGAAATACGCTACGCAAAGAGAGAGCGCCGGGCTAGGGGGGAAGGGAGGTGGGCAGTGCCACGTTTTATGCGAGGCGGGAGGGAGGGAGAAATTCTGCCCGAGAAGTGAATTACGGAAGCGCTTTTATCTGCGTGCTCGATTGTCACCGGGCAGTTAGGCGCGTTCGAGTTATTTTAGGGGAGATGCGGCCGCGCTAACTTTGTTCTCAGCTCCCAAGTTGGGGCGATTCCCTGGAGACAATTTACTAACAGCAGTTACATGCCGAGAAAACAACAGCACCGAAAGTTTCTGAAGAAGCGCTCACCCTCTGCTCTGTCATGCAGCAGAAATATCTTTTGTTACCTAGAAAGTGTTAATGCCAGGGTAGCTTCTCGATTTCTTTCAAATTTGCCTCGCTAAATCAGCATTTCCAGCATCAGTGGTTCTTATCATCGAGCTCTATCGACGCCATGCGTTTCGACAGCATGTTACTATCCTCAGGAACCTACGGTGCAGTAAATGTCGGCACAATATACAGTCAATTTGTTATTCACGCGAAGCAATCGTGCTTTCGTACGAGTTTAGCAGGAAGCGCGGAATAACTGCCCAGTTATAAGTCAAATAATTCTCCAAACGTAATTATCACCTCTCTAACCTGCCCTCTCGCTGCAAACATTTATCTTTTTTTTACCAACACCGTTATCACTAATACCATTATTATACGTGAGTTTCCTACTCCTCGTTCACTTCATTTTTTGTATTCACATGTCTGAAGCCAGATTCTGGACTGGAAAAAGGCCGACCGGAGGGCCGAGCGGTTCTAGGCATTTCAGTCTGGACCCGCGCGACCGCTACGGTCGCAGGTTCGAATGCTGCCTCAGGCGTGGATATGTGTAATGTCCTTAGTTTAGATAGGTTTAAGCAGTTCTAAGTTCGCTACAACCAGGCTGGCTGATAGTTAAAAGCAGCGGTCGTTGATCCTGAGCGCTAACTACACTTTTATCGTGACTCACGAGCTAAGGCGGGATACGTGGACAGGCTTTTTGTGTCGGAAGTGTCTCTACCGGCAGTCTCATTGCCAACAAAAGGTCGGATATCAAGGAGTCTCGCGGAGGGACCGTATTTGTTTTCTTCTCCGATGAAGTTTTATTCGTCCGACTAGGAAACTGAACGGGGGATAGCCGTTGAAGAGTCTTCTTTCCGGCACTCGTATGGGGAGCAGACACCAAGATACTCAGTCGTGAGGGGGTCTCCTTTTTCTCCGCGGGCGAGCCAGACTGTCCGCTTAGGAAACTGGTGAAGCTGCTCCGCGCTCGACGCCCACGCTGCCACAGGCGTGACCGTCTGCAGTGGCGGCGTGGCGCGTCCTTGCGGAAGGCTGCCGGCTTTTTGGCAATGGCCGTGACCCGGCTGGAGGAGGCGAGGCGCGACCGGTTCCCGCTGGCCCAGTGCGCTGGACCTGGAGCTGGAAAGCTGGAACCACCCGCCGCGCTGACTAAGGCCGCGGGAACGCCGCGCCGCCCCCGCCATCGGATGTGTACCTGTTGCCTAGCCTGACGAGGCGCGCACTCTGCTAGTAACTAAGCGCCTTTTTCACTGCCTTGTGTGCTTCCATGTCGCAGTAACACGGAAGCCCGGAAGTTTCAATACATTAGCCTAGAAGTTTCAACTGTATCAAGCCCGATCACTTTTGTCCAGCCGGCCGCGGTGGTCTAGCGGTCCTAGGCGCTCAGTCCGGAACCGCGCGACTGCTACGGTCGCAGGTTTGAATCCTGCCTCGGGCATAGATGTGTGTGATGTCCTTGGGATAGTTAGGTTTAAGTAGTTCTAAGTTCTAGGGGACTGATGACCACAGATGTTAAGTCCCATAGTGCTCAGAGCCATTTTTTTGAACTTTTGTTCATACCTATATCTACATCTACACCCCGCCTACCACCTCGCGGGGAGTGGCGGAGAACGTATCTTGTAGAACTGTCACTCCCCACCACCACCACCTTTTCCTGTTGTGGTCGCGAATGATCCACGGGAAGAATGACTATTGGCAAGCCTCCTTGTGAGCTCGAATCTCTAACTTTAGTTTCATGGCATTTATGCGAGAGTTATGTAGGAGGATGCCAATATGTTGCTTGACTCTTTTACGAACGTTCGTTCTCTGATTCTTAACTTAGCCACCACGAGATTCATAACGCCAGGAAAAAGAAAAGTACGCGGTGTCCATTCCACCTCAGTAATAGAGAAGCCACAAGACAGTTGGAAATGGAATGGAGAGGGGTTAGACTAGACCTCTGTACAAAACCCAAAGTACTAGGGAATCAGCCTAGACCGTACACTGTCACGTAAAAGCATTGCACTGAGCTCAGAGAACGATATATGCATGGTCCTGTATTGCACGTAAACGGACTGAATCAACACGGGTAGCGCAGTCTGAAATGCTTCGATCATCAACAACGGGACTATGTTTCGCAGCTGGAGAATATGCGGCACTAGTATGGGAGCCGTCTTGCCACTCGAAGCGAGTAGATATTGCGATAAATGAGAGTATCAGGCTTTCAGCTGTATACAAAATTAACCCACTTGCCGCCATGGCACCACCATACATCAGACGCAAAGCAACAGGTGAAGCAGAGAGGAGAAAACAGCAAACCAACTCACGGCACGTAATGTATAGCCACCAGACAGTTCCAACTCGTCTTAAGTCAAAGAAGAGCTTTCTCCAACGGACATTACCGCTAGGAGGCCTACGTGAGACGCAGAGTTGCATGAGGAGACTTCAGATTTTCTTGCACGGACACGGAAACGAACGTAAGTAAAGGCCCTCTTTCAGCGTTGGCCAGTTAAGTTTAATTAGTAGCTCCGAGCAACTTTCTCGCGCACCAAAATAACCTCAGACGACCCGCGCTGTTCTTATTTGTGTCTTCGCCTTTTTTCTATGTGAATCTTGCCCGGTAAGTATCCCAGAGGAACAATGCTCACATGTCGCTCGAGCGAGGGTTTCTAAGCTAGCTCCTTCGCTGGTGGGCTGCACTTCCTGAGGATTCTTCTAATGAACCTCAGTTTAGCAACTGCCTTTCTTACGACGTGGTCGTTCCACATAATTGCCTCCGTACGCATCCCCCTCCCCCTCCCCCCCCCCCCCCCCCCACCCTGCATTTCGGGATATTGCTCTAGCAGCGTCTTCCACGAACAGTCACCGCCGTTATTCACTAGGTCGTCTTCTTATATTGCGAACAGTAGTCGTTCTATATCGTCCCCTAGGCGTACGTCTGAAGACACTGTTAGGTCAAAAGACTTCTCTCCCTTAAGAACGACAGGTGGTAGGACTGTTTTAGCTTCGTATCCACAAAGATAGGTCAGATTTGAATTTCATCTCTGGCAGTCGTCGTGTTCACGAAAACAAACTCATTTCACGCTTCGAGTATGTTAGAGAAATTAGTTTATTTGAAATCATCCTCTAGTCATATTTATCCGACTTGTTCACTTACAAACTACAAAAGATTCGGCAGAAAGGAATGTATAAGCGCTTTCACCAGGATGTTTGCCAAGACGACAATGCGAAAAGCAGAGGTATCGGACGACGTGGGCGAAATCTTTATAATACTGTGCTCTCAAATTCTGGGGGTGCGACGGGTCAAGTCTCTGTCCAGTCATTCAACTTATCGCTTTTCGTGCTCTTCGTAAAGTGATTAAAGAAAATGATTGGACGGTTGCTTTCAAAAGGATATGTTCGATTTCCTTCGTCTTCCTTGACGAACGAGAGCCTGGCGCCAATGACCTCGCCGTCGACGAGACATTGAGCCATAGTCCTTCTAACGTTTTGTGTGGAGAGTTGATGCTCCTTTACAAGAACGTAAGGCATTTCAAGTTTACATTAGGGCATCGATATGTGTTTTCTTGTTTAATTTCGTTTGTTTTTGTTATGACCTACTTTGCTTTAGCGCTGAAATCAGTAGAGGGGTAGCATTACTTGGGTTGGATAACGCAGGTGTTAACAATTTTTTAGTGGTTTCGTGAAAGAATTATTGTTTATTCCTTTTAACTGATTTTTGGGCACTGCAAAAAGACATACCTATATGTTACAGCAGCGGGCGACTTGAACCATTCCCTTTCTAAAACCAACCTGCGCCATATCGGACGGCAAGATAACACTTCTGGATACAATTGACCGTACACGTAACAGACAGGTATTGGTTAATGATCGACATGACATTCTTCGGGAAAACAATTGACAATAAAGCTACAAGTTATATACTCTCTTCCAGCGTTCCAGAAACTGTGGACAGACATTTCGCGTGCACCCGCCGTGACCGCGAGTGAAGTTGCATTCAGCACCTGATGTCTATCTTTTACCTCGCTGTTCAAAGCATTTGATCTCCAACATTGACAGGTACCAGTGAAATCCTACGCTTTTGGCGCTACAGGGATGTACGAATTTAAATTATGCGGTCATCTGCTCGTTATGGTCCGAAACAAAGGAACGATCATTCGGCAGCTTAGATGCCCGTAGGACGCAGTGTGGAGAATTCAGAGTGTGCGAGTAACATTTCCCGGGGCACGGCACGCGTTCCGTTATTACCGCTCCGGTGAAAGGCAATAATAATCCATTCTTGGGCCGATTGTCTGTGCAGATTGGGGCGGACAGATGCAGATAAACTTTATGTGGCGTACGTAATGTGATAATCTGTATGAAAGCTACCGGGAGAAATTACCAGTGGCCGAGAGATTACGGTATATATTGCAGATAATCGTAATTGGAGCGCCATAAGGAAAGCAACTGTAGGCAGTTTCGTTTTATAGTCCCGACCAGATGTCTGCTGGAGATGATCCGGCGACTTTGGCGTTATTTCAGATGCTCCACGCCTTCACCCGGCAGTGCGATAAACACGAACGCGTCTTGCGTGCTACACCAAGTCCGGGTAGAGGTATGTCCTCCCGCATTCAGCTCTGACATGACACGTTTTCCTATAGTATCTGGGCTATCGAAATTTGGTGTTCCATTCAACTTCTTTAACGATCAGCGTTGAACATTCCTGTGCTTGTCATCCTTTGAAATTTTACCCTTCTTCCGTGTGCTCCATTGTCATATAACTAATTGAGGAAGCGGTAACATATAGTACTGATTTTCCCTAGAGTTCTTTCCTCTCCTGCTTTTTTTTTGGTTCCATAATTCAACCGTAAGGAAGGAACCATAACAGAATCACTTTATTAACCGTCCGTCTGCCTGACAGTTAAAAACCTTTTCTTCTCGATAACGGATAGACGTTAGAGGTTACAAGTTGAAATTTATGTCAATACTAAGGTCTATATGTTTTTGGCGGTGTAATAAATGCAAGCTTCGAAGTCAATGCAACCACAAGATACGGCTGTGTCTGTCAGATATTTTGATACTCGGGAACTCACTCCTGGAAAGTGTAGGGTGCTTTCCGTTGGCCTAGAATCATGAAATCTGGAAAGAAGCAAGGTTTCACGGTACAATTAGAGGAAAAAAAATTCGAAATTTGATAATCAGAATTATATTACACGAATAAATATTTTTATTGTCATTTGTTAACCGATGTCAAACTTAAAATTAAAACGTTCTTGAAAATATTGGAATCCCCGGGGCAGATATATTGCCAGTATCAATGTCGATAAAAGTCAAAATGGTCGCGATTCCCGATTACCCGAATGAACTGTCTGTTTACATCATTAAGTTTGTGCGGAAACCTCCTTGCGCGAGTGGTACTCGCACTTGGCCAACTGTTTACCCCTGACTCTACTGGGTCGCTGCAGCATTGATAAAGTTCCATAATACTCATCATCACGTTAAAGAAGTACTAATTAAATACATTAAGTAATTGTATCAATAATATGACTCCATAATATGTTAATTTAAAATTACCGATCAGTAAGCTGGAAATGGTGGAGTTGACCGGCAAGTCCTTTTTTAGGATTGGCTTAAACCGATTTTGGAAAACAAAAACAGCGATAGCCAAAGTAGGTAGTACTCTTTAATATGAAAAATTTTAGTTTTTTTGTTGAGAATCACACTTAAATAGAAGTTCAGGGCAGCTGAAGTTTGCCAATAGAATTGTGTCAACTTTAAGTTCACAAAACGCAGTTTGCACAAACCATCTTCAGTTCTTGCGGAAACCCACTTTTGTCGTTTCTGTATACTATGAAGCGCCATACTGCAGCCAACACTACCTCCACACTTCTTCGCAGATACTTTGACTTTAGCAAATTCCCCTTTCTTGAAATACATTAACTTCGCCAGTTCCAATTTGTTTTCCTAAAACAGTCAAGTATATAATGATTATAGACCAAAATGTTCCAATATTTTGCGAACACCCCCAGGTGCGTTTCGTTTTTTATTTTGGAAAAGTGTAGACATTCCTGATGTACGGAATGACTTTCGTGTATTTTCGTTAGAGTAACCTTACCGTATTCTACTATGTATACTCTACGCAGGATTTTCGGAAAGTGGCGTTACAAACTTCTAGGACATGTAAAGGGAGCGAGTACATAATATTGCGAATAGCAATGCATGTCCCGAAACGTAGCGTTTCCGTTTTACGACTGTTTCAGTTCACATGTTTAACTCATTAACTTCTGCTCGAGGAATTGAATTAGGCGCGACGCAGTACAATTATTAGGCAACAATTCGAAAGGAAACATAACGAAACAATGTTGGTGGTCGCCACATCGAGCCGCTGTTGTAATGCAACAACACTGTGCTGTGTGTGCAGTTTGCTGGGTTCTTTTTTGTTTTTAAATAACGTAATGTAATGTAATTTTTAAGTGTTGAAACAAAACAAATATGCTTAAGTGGTAAATGAATGTTTCGTTATGTTTTCTTTCGAACTGTTATCTAATAATTGTACTACGCGACGCCTAATTCAATTCCTCAAGCAGAACTGGATGAGTTACACATCTGATCTGAAACCGCCGTGCCGTCCTACATATGGGTTCCTATTCAAAATATTATGCACTCACTCCCCTATACAAACGCTAGAAGTTTGTAACTGCAGTGTCCGAACTTCCTTTAGTTTTTTTCCACGTCCTCATTGTCTGGGCCGATCTAAGTTCCGGAACTCTTACACCCTTTAATTTTTGCCTCTCCGACTTCTGGTACTTATCTGTTGTCAGTCTCGCTTCTGCTGTTCTCCATTGTTTATTCGTTTTGTGCTAAGGGGAATATCTGATCTGTTTAATAAACAGTATGACACATAAGTGTGTGAGTGAAGTACCGCACACAAAGCTTTGCTCAGCCCTCTCAGTAAACCAGATTTGTCTTTCTGCGATTGCAGTTGGCGACGGATAAATATTCCGTGTTTTCTACCTCTGCGTTATACATTGTCATTAAAAGTAAAATAAAACGATTTGGTGACACCGTATTTACACTTAGTAGTCTCGAAAGATAGAAGGATTCACATCCGTGTCTAGCATTACCTTGAGAGATGCTCGCTCGTGGAAGGAGAGAGCGTGTTAGGACCATAACTCACTATGCGCCACGTAGCCGAGTAAGCTGCACGTTTCGCCGAAGGACGCTTTTCGACGTTGCTGCGATGCTGCGACAGGCAAATTACGCTCCTGGCAATAATCCGCGTTCGCTGAAGCAGTTATACGACAACCGGCAATTTTCATGGCTACAAGTTATTGCCGGAACAAGCACCGGATCTGCAGTAAAATTACGTTTACTTCTCCTCTCCTCTCGTGAAAGTGGCACTTACCTCCCAGCAGGGTACGAAGTCCTGTGCGAAGTCTGGCAGTTCCGAATCGATTTCAGACTGTTGAAACCTTTGTATGCCAAGATTCATGCATGTAGCATCAGATGTAGTTTGGTACTGCGGTCTTTTTCGACCAAGTGCGGCCAACCGTTTTCACGAGGCACTGCTTTTCACAGGCTTTAAATAGTACCTGAACGTTTGATAATATCCCCACCGCCGGCTTCCTTCACCATGTTATCTATTTTCTCAGGTCCTGTTCGTCCTGCGACAGCGACGAAAACGTTGTTCATATACATCTGCAGCTACATGACTACACTGCAATTCACACTTTAGTGCCCGTCAGAAGGTTCATCTCTCTCTGCCATTAGTGTTTAGCGTCCCGTCGACAAAGAAGTCATTCGAGACGGAGTATAAGCTCGGATTAGGGGAGGATGGGTAAGGAAATCGGCCGTGTCCTTTCAAAGGAACCATCCCGCCATTGGCCTCTTTTGATCAAGGGAAAGCGCGGATAACCTAAATCAAGATGGTCGGATGCGGGTTTGAACGTCGTCCTCCCGAATGCGAGTCCACTGTGCTAACCAATGCGCCACCTCGCTCGGTTCAACTCTCGAGCAACGTGCGGGAAAAAAGAAGACTTAAATCTTTCCGTGAGAATAATTTTTCTTATTTTATTACAAAGATCTTCTCTCCGTATGTAGGTGGGTGTCAACAAAATATTTTCGCATTCGGAACACAAAGTTGGAGATTGAAATTTCAGTAGAAAACGTCGCCGCAAACGAAAAATGGCTTCGTTATAATTACTGGCACCCCTGATCTCTTATCATATGCGTGGCGCTATCTCTCTTATTTCGATATGGTATAAAACGAACTGCCCTTCTTTCAATTTTTATGATCTTCTCTGGCAATCCTGTGTGGTAAGAATCCGAAACCGCACAGCAGTACTTCAAAAGAGGACGGACAAGTGAAGTGTAGGCAGTCTCTTTAGTAGGCCTATTGCATTTTCTAGGTGACGTGCCAATAAATGGCAGTCTTTTGTTCGTCTTCCCCACCACATTACCAATGTGATCGTTCCAATTTTAACTGTTGTGTTGTGTTGTTGCTGTGTTGTGTGTGTGAATTCCTAAGGGACCAAACTGCTGAGGTCATCGGTCCCTAGACTTACACACTACTGCAACTAACTTATGCTAAGAACAACACACACACCCATGCCCGAGGGAGGACTCGCACCTCCGGCGAGAGTGGCCGCGCAATCCGGGACGTGGCGCCTCAAACCGCGCGGCCACTCCGCGCGGCTAAAGAGTTCGTAATTGTTATACCTAGGTATTTAGTCGAACTGACAGCCTTCAGGTTCTGTTATTAACCGTGTAACCGAAATTTAACGGGGTCCTTTCAGTACTCATGTGGATGACCTCAAGATTTTCATCCTTTAGGGTCAGTTGCCACTTTTTGCATCATACAGATGTCTTGTCTAAATCATTTGCAGTTGGTTTTGATCTTATGATGACTTTAGTTGCCGGTAAAATAGAGCATCATCTGCAAAAAATCTAACATGGCTGCTCAGATTGTCTCGTAAATAATTTACATAGATTATAACTCGCAGAGGGCAAAAACACTTCTTTGGGGAACACCAGACATCACTTCATTTTTACTATGAACTGTGAATCATTTACATAGATTATAACCATCAGAGGGCACAAACACTTTTTTGGGGATCACCAGACTTCACTTCATTTTTACTACAATCTGTGACCTTCCTGGCAGGAAATTGCGAATCTAGTCTCACAACTTGGACGATACTCCGTAGATACACAGTTTGATTAGAAGCCGCTTGTGAGGAACGGTATCAAAAGGTTTTGGAAATCTAGAAATACGGAATCAGTTTGAGAACCACTGTGTATAGCACTCATTGCTTCGTGTGAAGAAAGATACAGATGTGTGCCAGAAGAACGATATTTCCTTACATCTTGCTGGCTGCAGTAATCGGAACCAAATAATTTTAGTTACATGCAACCTTCCGTTCTCATCCCAGTTTAATTCTCCATCGACGAATAATTAAAAAACTCTTTTATATTCCAGCTAAAAGTGGATTTCGTAAACTGCTGTCATTGTATCTTTCGGCTAAATTACGTACATTGTCAAAAGTTGCCGTTAAAAACCTTCGAAAGAAAGACTATGATTTAACATGTGGTGTACATTGAAGTCTTGGGGGAAGGACATCTGGTCTCTTTCGACAAGTATGAAAAAGGGAATCCGTCGTGTCTTTTTCAAGGAAAAGCAGTTTAGGGAAATTACGAGAAAAATAATTTCGGATGCCCGTAGAGGGTTTCGAACTCCACCCCTCTCGAATACGAATCCAGTACCTTAACTGTTGCTCCACTTCACGCCATCAGAAAACAGGATGATCAACACAGGTCTTTGTGTGTAACGAACAGAAAATGTAAATATTTATATAACTTCTCCGTTCCTGAGATAAGCGCAAAGACCGTAACATAGCGTATTTTTTATTGTACCACATATTACGATATTTTTCCCCGTTGTATTTTTTATTGGACCATATTTTAAGATATTTTTCCCGTTGCACTCACAGATGAATGTCCTCTTACGTTACTTCGTGCGAGCCGTTGTCTACAATTTCATCATCATGGAGTCTACGGAAGAGATACGTTGGAGACTAAAATGCGTAAATGGCGCCCCATGGCTCTGGACTTCACGCCAGATATTGGGCGCTTTTTAGATTGTTGGCCCAACCCCACCGTCCAAAAAAAAGTCCCCTGTACTAACCACGTGACCATTAGCGTGGCATAACTTTGTATTTGTTCGACGTCCCCGTTCTGACAGACTGTTACTGTAAAGGAAATAGGCAAAATATTAAAATGTTTAAAAGGAAAACATTGTGAAAAATAAGATGTTTGTTTTATAAATAGCGCGGTCTTCGTATTATGGCATGCGAAAACATTTCTGCGTGGACCAAGTGCAAGCGTTTTGCAGTATACCATGGCAAGTGACTGTGCTGTTGCAAGAAGCTGCTCGTGGGTCTTAAATTTTGCTGGGTCACTAATTATTACCAAGAATGTCACTTAGCGAGCCGAAGGGAGCAGATGAAGAGCGAGCGAGCGGCGGTTTTTTCCCTCGTTCCCACGGCGCTGCAGAGACGGCGGAGACAGATTAATCTCGTGCGGGCCCTGTCGGAACCTCCCGTGATTGGTTTCGTGGCAGACAATGCAGCTCGCTAGATATCTCGTCAAGTGAAGCTTACTCTACAGAGTTAGCTAATGCGGTGTTCTGATGGAGTTCTACACTGCGAGAGTGCCAGCGTTCAACGTTTAGCGGCTGCCGCCCTCTTCACGTTGAGGCTCCTCTAATATTTGATACAGCAAAAATCTGCACCTGTACTGTATCATTGATATCGTAGGTTTATTATCGGCGAGTAAGGTCAGTTGCCGGCGCCAAAAGCGACCCGGGGTCCTCCACCAATCTCATGATTGCGGACTGTATGTAATGTGTATGCCCCGTACCCGACTGCAAAGTTCTGTCTCGTTTCCTGGTGGTATAATCGGAGAAGTCCATTTCTGCGTCTGTATCAAGCACGGCCTGTGAACGTAATTTCGTGAAACACCCAATAATGTTGGGCGGCCTGCGACTCGTTACCACGAGAGATCTACGAACAGCGAGCCTTAAGCGGGCGCGACCACTGATACACACACATATATAGGGCTATTCGATTGGCCACAAATTGAAGAAGCTGATAGAGGAATCGAAATACAAAAATTTAGTAATAAGAACTTTAGGTCTTGTAAGTAATCCTGAGGTCTGTAATTTCAGGAAGAACGAGGAGTGTAAATGCAATCGCCCTGTAAGTTCAGTGAAAGGCAGTACTGTTTCGCCTCAGATGTGGGTCCAACTACAAAGAACACCAGCACACGTTTCAGTGCAAGTACGTGACACATTCAGTGCCACGTTTGCCAGGTGGTAGATCGAAAGGAAAGTCCGACTGCGTTTGATAAAGTCCGAGCGTTGCTCGGCGTACTTGGTAGAATGCGCCGCAGTTCAACGAAGATGTTCCGCTTCTCTTAAATGTGGTGGTCGTCATTTAACAATTGTCCCAAATTATTCTAGTACGATATTCGGTTTGCCGATATGCGTGAACAGGGACAGTAATACACGAAGAATAACCCGTACTCCAAAACGAAAGAGTAGCGCTGATGCACGCCGGTAGCAGACAATGCGTGGCAGGACCTCACACGAGACGTGGAAGCTGTGCACGGACCGCTGCTAGAGTGCCGTTTATTCTTCATGTTTTACTGTCTCTGTTCATAAATATCGAAAAAACGAATATCGCACTAAACTAGTTGGACCGCTCTGCCGCAAGGGCACGTAAAATTTCGCTTACTCTTTTCGTTGAAGCAGGGTTGGTTCAAATGGCTCTGAGCACTATGCGACTTAACTTCTGAGGTCATCAGTCGCCTAGAACTTAGAACTAATTAAAACTGAATAACCTAAGGACATCACACACATTCATGCCCGAGGCAGGATTCGAACCTGCGACCGTAGCGGTCGCACGGCTCCAGACTGCAGCGCCTAGAACCGCACGGCCTTGAGGCAGGGCGACGCATGAAATACGTGATGGTGACAGCATAGAAGTCACAGAGTTTTCTTCAAATACAGGTTCTATAAATGTACCCAACAAAGTTTCATGGGAACTACGTGATCCTTCTCCTAAAGATTCCAATTTAAGTTCCCTGAGCATCTCTGTCAAAATTTCTTATGGGCAATACCAACTTGTCACAATGCTTGCAGCGTGTCATCCAGTTCTATCATTGGCCTTCCTAAGGGCTCCAAACGCCGAGACAATAGAACTGATTATTAGCACGTGATGTCTGTTCTTTCGGACATGTCTGAAAAACAGGTACCACCTAGAATCCGCAGCTGTGATACATACTGTATAAACTTATGGCAGAGAGGGGGGGGGGGGAGAAAGGAACGGAAACGGAAGGAACTAAAGGTATCAGCTGCATCGGGACTGCATCTGGAATCAGGGGCGACGAGCGAAATCGTGTGCCTGACCGGGAGTCGAACCCGGAATCTCCTGCTTACTACGCAGTTGTGTTAACCAGTGCGCCATTCAGACACAGTGTCTATCGCAAATGCGTTGACTATCTCGGCACTCTCGCCGTTCGACTCACATTCCCATCTAGCGCTATCTATCCGCAATTTCCGTCCATATTCTCCAAGCTCGCTAATTTTAGATTCCCGCTGGATGTCAAACGCAAATATGCATCCACGCTGGAGGTTGTGGATTTATTGCCCATCGAGGCGAATGAATTATACGAATGCGTGGTGTCTGTTCTCTCGCACATGTGCCCCGCTAATCTTGTATTGGGAAACTATTGTTTTCAAAAAAATGGTTCAAATGGCTCTGAGCACTATGGGACTTAACATTGGAGGCCATTAGTCCCCTAGAACTTAGAACTACTTCAACCTAACTAACCTAAGGACATCACACACATCCATGTCCGAGGCAGGATTCGAACCTGCGGCCGTAGCGGTCACGCGGTTCCAGACTGAAGCGCCTAGAACCGCTCGGCCACAACGGCCGGCGACCCATTGTTTTCTTTCTTAAGTACGGCTGACCTTAGGTTTCATGCGCACCATATTGCTTTCGGTATATGTGGGTGGGTTTGCCTGTATCCGTTAGCCTCGTGCAGAGTTTTGGTCCCCTTGTTCCACTCACTTTTGGCCCCGTCTCTGACTCCAGCAATTGCAGTGTATTGGCGGGCGGCAGGGCCTTCCCACGTCGCCCTCCTCGGCCTGGGAACACGGCGCAAGTCCCGGTGCTGTCGTCGGCGCGCGCCATCTGCCGTTTATTTTGCCGCTCGCCCGCCACCCGCACAGTAAACACGCCCCGTGACGTCACCCGCACCGGTGCATGGGAGTGCGACTGTGCTGCCAGCTGTCAAGCCGACCAATTCCAGCAGTCCTCGCGGATCAAGAGCCTCGCCTCGACTCTCTCTTCCGGGCCGACTCTTACTGGATTCTGCTGCACAACAGCAGGCCACGTTACGAAGTGTGATCACCTGGTTGGTTAAAGTGACCACGACGAAACATAAGATGAACCACTTGGCATTGTGCCTTGACAATCCGCTGTATTTTAAGAGAGCCAACGAGCAGTCTCTAAGTAGTTTCGAGCCGGCGGCGGTGGCCGAGCGCTTCTAGGCGCTTCAGTCCGGAACCGCGCGACTGCTGTGGTCGCAGGTTCGAATCCTGCCTCGGGCATAGGTGCGTGTGATGTCCTTGTAGTTCTAAGTTCTAAGGGACTGATGACCTCAGATGTTAAGTCCCATAGTGCTCAGAGCCATTTGAACCATTTTTTAATTAAGTAGGTTCGAAAAACAAGAATTTTTATACCTCCCTATTCCCCCCTCACCCCCTCCCCCTCTCTCCGGCCACCACCTTATCACCACCATTACTACCCATTTTCAAATGTCTATTGTTTTTTGTACTTCTGCCGTAAGGAAAAATTTTGCCTTAGGCTAGCAATAGGCGCAGTGCAGTCTGGTACCATTGGGTCAAGAGTATCACAAGCCTTTCTGTCACGAATTAGGCAGGCTGATCTCTCTGTGTGTCCGGAAACATAGCCTGCAGGGAGTATCCAAAATTTACTAACCAGAACTTCTTTTCCGGTTTTGTGTATTTGACCAGCGCTTTAGTTAATAATTAATATCAGAGTTTCTCGTGTATTTGAATGGCCTTTGAAAATTGCTCATAGATGGAACAGGCAATGGCGCATGGATATCGCAAGAAGCTTGTTCAACACTCACGTACGAGAAGCATTACACTGTTGGCCAACAACATATATACGAGTATTTTTTTGACCAACGGCACTTACGTTTCTAATGCGCACCGTACAGCCCATCTTTCCACTTCACACCTCCTTTATTTGTTTGCTTACACGCGAGAGGCCGAAGCTCGGTGTGATCACCGCGTGACGTGGGAACGCGCGGTGACTGCCAGGGAGTGCGCTGCGGTAAGCGCATTAGGGCTGGCGCGCTGTCACGACGGCCCGCTCTGGCCCGCGCTGCACTACCTGCCTACGAGACGCACTAATCGCCTCTCGCGCGCCGAGGGTAGGGTTGTAGCTGACAAACCGCGCCTCTTAACGCTACGCCGCGCCTCCAGACAAGGCCAATCCGACCTCGAAATCACATTCTTTCCGTCTTGATGGAGTCCCGATGACAAAAAATGACAGGCGCCGTGGGACTGAGGGGTGACGAGTAGGGGAACGAGGAAGAGGGGGTGAGTCTTTACCGGTCTGTCGCCGTAGCGGCATCCTCCAGAGGCGTCGCCGAGGAAGCGTACCGGCAGGGTGCTGACGTCAGAGGGCGGTTCTCCTGCACGCAGTTGGCTTTTGCTACTAAGACGCCGATTTTCTATCGCGAAAGGGCTTACGACCTCACGTCGCACAGGTAGAATTTCTTCTGCTCGACAAGGGTCTTCGAGCACTGGAGAAGTAATTAGTTGTGATTTGCTAAGAAACGGTAACGACATCCTCATGAAGTGTGTCGTATCGTACAAAGACCGTGTTTCCAGAATTAGATTTTCACTCTGCAGCCGAGTGTGCGCTAATATGAAACTTCCAGGCAGATTAAAACTGTGTGCCGGACCGAAACTCGAACTCGGGACCTTTGCCTTTCGTTGGCAAGTGCTCTACCAGCTGAGCTACCCAAGCACGACTCACGCCCCGTCCTCACAGCTTTATTTCTGCCAGTACCTCGTCTCCTACCTTCCAAACTTAACAGAAGCTCTTCTGCGAACCTTGCAGAACTAGCACTTCTGAAAGAAAGAATATTGCGGAAACATGCCTTAGCCACAGCCTGGGGGATGTTTCCAGAATGAGATTTTCACTCTGCAGCGGAGTGTGCGCTGATATGAAACTTCCTGGCAGATTAAAACTGTGGCAAAAGTCCCGAGCTCGAGTCTCGGTCTGGCACACAGTTTTAATCTGCTAGGAGGTTTCAAAGACCGTGTTGCCACACCACAGTCGGCAATGCGAATCGATATGTTAGACATTACCGAAGGCTCGTTGCAGTACGCAACGACGTATGGGAGGCGCCCCTGAAGACCAAACTCTGCCCCATTTCGAGACCTCAGCTGCAGCAGTCAACATCATCGAGTAGGACAGTGGCAGTTAATGTTTCAGATTAACTTGTATTGTTATTAATGTTGAATATTGTACTTCGCGAGAACAGTTTCTTAATTAGTGCACCTAATGAGGTTTTGGTAGCCAAAAAAATGGTTCAAGTGGCTCTGAGCACTATGGGACTTAACTGCTGAGGTCATCAGTCACCTAGAACTTAAAACTAACTAACATGATGACATCACACATATCCATGCCCGAGGCAGGATTCGAAACTGCGACCGTAGCGGTCGCGCGGTTCCAGACTGAAGCGTCTCGAACCGTTCGGCCACACCGGCCGGCCTTTTGCTAGTCCTTGACAGTTGTAAATTACCTAGAAGTGAGTGAAATATTGTTCATACGCCAGAAATTGAAAAGTAAAAAAAGACTTGGGAATGGTAAAAATGTGATTCGCAATAATTCCACGCTGCCTCCAATTCTGATATTTTAGTCCTTTTTTTAAGTGAGAGGTAATTTAGTAGCTGAAGTGCTATGAATAGAAATTAACTCCTATTTTATTCCTTTTTCCAGAGTAACGCCAAATTAGTCGTATTAACAACTTGTTAGTCGCGCGGCTCCGGACTGAAGCGCCTAGAACCGCTCAGCCACCATGGCCGGCTGTTGTTGTTGTGGTCTTCAGTCCAGAGACTGGTTTGATGTAGCTCTCCATACTACTCTGACCTGTGCAAGCTTCTTCGTTTCCAAGTAACTACTACACCCTACATCCTTCTGAATCTGCATAGTGTCTTCATCTCTTGGTCTCCCTCTACGATTTTTGCCCTCCGCGATTCCCTCCAATACTAAATTGGTTAGCCCTTGATGCCTCAGAACATGTCCTACCAACCGATCCCATCTTCTATATAAGTTGTGCCACAAATTCCTCTTCTCCCCAATTCTATTCAATACCTCCTCATTAGTTACGTGATCTACCCATCTAATCTTCAGAATTCGTCTGCAGCACCACATTTCGAAAGCTTTTATTCTCTTCTTGCTTAGCCGGCCGCGGTGACCGAGAGGTTCTAGGCGCTTCAGTCCGGAACCGAGCGACTGCTACGGCCTCAGGTTCGAATCCTGCCTCGGGCATGGATGTGTGTGATGTCATTAGGTTACTTAGGTTTAAGTAGTTCTCAGTCTAGGGGACTGATGACGTCAGATGTTAAGGTTCAAATGGTTCAAATGGTTCTGAGCACCATGGGACTTAACATCTGAGGTCATCAGTCCCCTAGAACTTAGAACTACTTAAACCTAACTAACCTAAGGACATCACACACATCCATGCCCGAGGCAGGATTCGAACCTGCGATCGTAGCAGTCGCGCGGTTCCGGACCGAAGCGCCTAGAACCGCTCGGCCACCGCGTCCGGCAGATGTTACGTCCCATAGTGCTCAGAGCCATTTTTCTTCTTGTTTAAACTATTTATCGTCCACGTTTCACATCCATACATGGCTGCACTCCATACAAATACTATGAGAAAAGACTTCCTGACACTTAAATCTATACTCGATGTTAACAAATTTCTCTTCTTCAGAAACGCTTTTCTTGACACTGCTAGTCTACATTTTATATCCTCCCTACTTCGACCACATCAGTTACTTTTCTCCCGAAATACCAAAACTCATCTACTACTTTAAGTGTCTCATTTACTAATCTAATTCCCTGAGCATCACCTGATTTAATTCGACTACATTCCATTAGATGAAGCTTTGATCGAGGGTTTTCGTTTCATGCAAACCTATTCTTTTCCACGTAATCGCCTTCTCTTCAGAGCACGTAGACTTCCACGGGTGGTGTCAGCCTTACCCAAATCCTCCTAAGTACATTGCAGCCTCAGCTTTTATAAGGTTAAAATGCTAGAATAAACGACTTCTCTGCTATTTTCCAGTTTCATTCCTCAGAGCAATCTGTTGCCCAGCATTCGCCTACAGTGGTTTAGAAGAAACACGGGTACGCCAGATGGCGTATTTGATCTTCGTTCCTTACTGGCAGTGTAGTGGTTTATCATCTTAACTATTAGGGCAGTCGTAGTCTGATTTGCTCCCTTACGCCCACGGGGAGAGGGAGGCGGGGCTTCTAGCTTACGTGGTGGGCGGTATGGGTTTTGAGAACATTTTCATTAAGCTTTCATAAAATTTTTACATGAAGTATTTGGTAAGTGATTATTATTAACTTGTTGTAACTCCGCTTTATTAATTTTATAAAGTTATTTCCCTACTTTATAAATCACCGTTGCTGGAAAACTGGTGGGCGGTTAGAAATTTTTTCTACTAACAGAGATACAAAAGAGGGTGGTAGGTAAAAAAGGTTGACTATCCTTGCATTAGGCGAAGGTCGGACAGCATCGAACACGAAAGCTCTTTCTAAACCACATTTTTGTCTGAAATTTACATTGGAAGATTCTTCACACTAAACAACACTGTGATCTGGCTCAATAGAATTACGAATCTCAACGTCGCAACAAAACACTTTCGTTGATCTTGTAATATTTTTCCCACCCTTTGCCTTTGCTCATTTAAATAGTTGGGAAATTATTATGTGTAAAAGCGTCATTTTTCTTAGAATAAAGTTTTAATTCGACCGTAAATCGTTATAAATATTAAACTAACGTATGTTCAAATTATCCATCTTAGTTCCGACGTTGGGAGAAAGTCGACCCGAATCAGCAAAATTCATAATAGTCATTAAATTAAAATTTTGAACAAATTAGGCATAAATCAAACTATTGGTCCGACCTTTAGTGAAACATTTATCTGACGTACAGTGAAGGTCTATAAGGACAGAGTTCTCAAGGGCCTAGCCGACTCAAATGTCGAATTGAGCCCAGTTTTCCTCGATTTCATTGATCGTGCAGGATTGTTCTCGGAATAAACGCATCATTTCATAAAAAAGATTCATTATCACCTCTTTGTTTTCCCGTAAAGCTTTAAAGATGTCACCTAACGTACTTTTTGGAACTGAATAGTTACCACTCGCTTCCCTGACCGTCATTTGACGGCTTCTTTGGTGTTATTTTCATCCCTTTTGTGTTGTGATTTCTCCCTCTCTGTCTGTTAAATCCTACAACAATTTCAGTATTTATACCGTCTATTTTGTCCAGTGCAAACCGAACTTGCCTCATCCAACATAACCCGAACGCACCGGTATCGTAGTTTAATATTCCTATTGTTATTACTTGTCTTAGGCATTATCATAGCTACAGTTTAGAAAGAGCGCTTTTCCGAAACAGCCCCCTTTCGGATATTACCAGACCATCCCTAAGACGGAAGAGGCAGATAGAAATAAAAGCTGCACATTAGCACGGTTTGCAAAAGAGCATCAAAGCAAAAACCCACCGGGACGGGAAGATTTCCAGGGAGGACTTTACACGCAGTAAAAAGATGGAAGAGCAGAGACGAAAGCAAAGTAATTCCTTTCAGAACAAAGGCGGAACCCCGCGGTCGGAAAAGCATCTTCTGCCTGACTTCTTCCTCAGCAGCAGAGCGACGGGAGAGACAGATGGTGGGCGCACTCTGGCTTCCGGGGTTCGGCCGATGTCGATTCCTGCTCCATATGAAATTGCTTCTGTTTAATTTATCGGCTGGAAGCAACAAATGTCGGGGGAGGCTTTTTAATATGTGCGTTCGTATGAATCATAGCCGCCCCCGAAACGGCCGGCGCGAATTTACATGATTCTGAGATATATCGTGTGTTTTCTTTAAATCTCGGCCGGCGCAGCCCTGATCTAAATTGTAAATAAAAGTCGCGGCCGCGGTGGAGGAGGCCGTGGAACGATTACGAGCTCGGGAAATATTATCGATCGTCACCGGCGGGCCGGCTAGTAATTCAAGGGGTAGTTGTGCCCGAGATTACGCTATTTGCTATTGGGCCAGAATTGCCCGCCGGACATGAGTTAGGGGTGGTCATTTTTCCCCTGCCGACGCGCGAGGGTTGTAAGGGACGGCGCTCGTGTGATAGCCGAGTCCGCCCCAAGGAGAGGCGAGGGTGATGCGGATTAATAAATATCGGGCGTACATACTTCAAACAAGGGAGGAGTGAGTGTCCCAAGACCCCCGCGGTTATAAGGAACGGCCGGCCGAGAACACGAGGAAGATCGTCCGCGAACTATTTTTTTGCCAGAGGGTCACTCTGTGACAGTGGATATAGTGAGCCATAAGAAGAGCTACTGTTCAAACAAAATCACCCTCATTTACCGACGTCCCAGTGGTACGCTGTATAGCAGAGTATGAAATATGACTCAGCTGGCTTGGAGAACAAGAGGCAGTTCGTAAGGACGATTGCCGGGTTGAAATTCAACCATGAATGCTACAGCCAACACCCCTATAAAAAGTACGTCGCATCATCACGATACTGTGATTGTGGAGAGATCTGGGACGTCAACTCCATCTACTTTTGCTGCCCTAGGTACAGAAGAAAATCAGACTGTCTGCTTACGGAGCTGATCCACATGAATCAAGAACTCAAGAACTTCTCTCGAGTGTTTTATCATTCTTGACTTCAGTGAACACAAACATTTATCAATTTCGTGTGTATTTTGTGTTAGGAGTTGGGATTAAATACCAACTGTTAGGTGTGTGTATGTCTAGTTATTTCGATTTATTAGTTAACCTAAGAGGTCATTGCACTTAATTGTGTATTATTAACTATGTCAATGAAATTCGTGTTTTAAATTCCTCAGAAATTGTGGAAAAGATACATTGATCCCTCCCGACGGCACTTCAATTTTCGACTGGCTATACTGGTGTACCAAGAGGCCAAGGAAGACAGTTATGGGTAGCATCCTCCATTACAGCCAAAATGTGAACAGAGAACATCTCATTATTAATATATTCGAAACGCCTGGAGAAACTTATGTCCCAAAGAATAGATACAGATTACTACACTATTCACAGGTTAATTGTGGCTTTGATCAGAGAGACAATACTTTGATTCGGTGAAGGAGCACTTTAAATTTTGCGTAGATGATGCTGTTGTCTATAAGAAAGTAGCAACCCGAGAAGGTAGTATCGATTTGTAGAATGACCTACATGGGATTGATGAACAGTGCAGGCCATGGCAGTTGACCCTGAATGTTAATAAACGTAACATATTGAGCATACATAGGTAAAGAAATCCATTGCTGTACAACTATACTACTGATGAGAAATTACTGGAAATAATATCGTCCATAAAATATCCAGGAGTAACTATTCAGAGAAACCTTAAACGGAATGACCGCATAAAAGAAATAGTACTAAAAGCAGATACAAGACCGAGATTCATAGATAGAATCTTAAGAGAATGTAATGCACCCACAAAAGGATTGGCTTATAAGGCGCTTCTTCGACCGATTCTTAAGCACTGTTCGTCAATTTGGGACCCTTAGCGGCTAGGTCTGATAGAAGAGATAGAGAAGATCCAACGAAGATCAGCCCGTTTCGTCACGGGTGCGTTTAGTCGGCACGAGAGCGTTACAGAAATCATCAACAAAGTCCAGTGGTAGACGCTGCAAGCGAAGCACTGTGCACCACGGAGAGCTTTACTAGTGACATTTGGTGGGAGTACTTTCTGGGAAGAGTCAGAAAACATATTACCTCCTCCCACGTATACCTGGCGGAAGTGACCACGAAGAGAAAATTCGAGAAATTATAGCTTACCGACATTCATTCTTCCCACGCACCATTCGCGAGTGGAACAAGGAAGGCGCAGTTAGTTACTGGTACGAGAAATACCGTCCGCCACACACCGTCGGGTGACTTGCGGAAAATTGATGTGCATTAGATGTACAACCACTGATCATGGATTCCGCTCGGCCATCCAAGCTTAGGCCTAAATCAGTGAAGGCGAATGCTGAGATTGTTGCTTTGAAAACCACGTCGGGTTCCTACACACTCCTTGTCAGATCAATGCTTGTGCTCTGTCTCTAATGACCGAAGTGTCGAAGGAGTCTTAAACTGTTAATCTTTATTTTATTTCTACAACTGACCTACTTTTCGTGATCGATATCAGCATAACCGAAAACTACCTTTTTTTCTTGTATAACGATGCCGTATTTGAAAGGGGAAAGGAAGACGACTAGGGTGTAACGTTCCGTCAACGACGAGGTTCTTTGAAAGGAACCATCCGGACATTAATCTCACGCGATTTAGGGAAATCATGGAACCCATGGTCGGACAGGATTTGTGCCACATCATCCCTAGTAGGAGTCCGTTGTGTTAACCGCTCCGACATTTTTTTTTATTTTATATTTTTTATTTATTTATTTTTATTTTTATTTTTTTAGGAGGCTCTAAATACGACGAAATGTTTCTATCGCGAATATGTACGAGCTATTGCAGTAAAAGAAACGGAACTTTCTTGCAGATCAATTATGAAACAGTTCAGTGTAATGTTCGTCGTGCGTTTCCACAATACGTGCAGACACTACTACTTGTACATAACATTTACGAATCACTTAAAGATATCATTGTATTTAAGTATATAGGACTATCAGAAATTATTCCCCCATGAGTCATCATTTTACAGATACGAGCGTTTCAGATGTAACCACAATAGAAAAAGAATCATAAATACGACAGCTACAGTTGCAGTCTTAGGCAAGTATCTGAAAAAGTAATTTCTAAGAATGTGCACTAATTAACTATTGTATCTTTTGTTCTTCTATTCAACTAGTGACTCTCACGTGTAACTTGAAAATTCTCTTTTGCTTAAGTTGATATGGCAGTAACACGTACTTTTTCATGAGAGGGAATATTAACATTTACTTGCTAACATAGTTTAGTGCATTACACATCCCTCAATACGAAGTGAGTTCGGAGCAGATGCACTACATTTTCATTCTGTGTAGATTGTGCCGCGTACACCTTGCAGCGGTATTACCTCCAAGCGAATATTCTCTTGTTCCAAATAACAACTAACGTGGAACGCCAACATCGCCGACGTCACCTCCAAAGCATGTGATGCAATGTGAGGCAGGCCTAGTTGTCAGCCTAGGAATTGCGATACGCCTTGTAGACGGCCTGTCTGGAGAAGTCAGTCCTTGACCCGTATATTTCTTCCTTCCTGTCGATATACAGTTGAAATTCTTTTTGTTCTACCTGCAAGGTATCACAGCATTATATATTCACGCGTCCACATTTTTTGTAGCTCCCGGAAGCCATAAAAGTGATAGATTGTTGATCAGTTGGGATGATGGCCCCCGCCCATGTGAGAAAATAACGTCTGCGAGGAAGACCCTGGCTGCCGCAACTCATCTTCTTTGACACCTCGGCAAGTAAGATGTAGGTCATGGTGGATATATGCTCGTACCAGAGGCGAGAAATTTACATATTTCATCTCTCTCCTGACAAAACACATTAAAGCACGGTATTTGGACTTGACAGTGTCGATTAGAATTTTTACCTGCAAGCAACACGCAACGTTTAATCAGCACACAGTAAAGCAGGACAATTAGTGATATAAAATGGAAGCGCCTATTCGCCACTGTCCCCCGATCCTATTCGCGTCCACTGTTACCAAATTTAAATAATAGAAGACTTTTCAACTTTCGCAATAAGGCCGTTAAGCAATGTTCCTAGTCTGCCAGAGGATGTGATAACGTTGTATTTAATGGGAACGATCTGATGCGTTAGTTAGTTCTTTTTATGCAGATCTGCGAAACAGCAGTGATCATAGTATAAGACTGTATAGGAAGGTTTGCGTCTTATATTTAGGGGTTCTCTCACACCCGCCAGGTTAGCCGAGAGCGCTAACGCGCTGCTTCCTGGACTCGGGCAATCGCGCCGGCCCCGGATCGAATCCGGCCGGCGGATTAACGACGACGGCCGGCGTGCCGGCCAGCCTGGATGTGGGTTTTAGGCGGTTTTCCACATCCCCCTAGATGAATGCCGGGCTGGTCCCAACGTCCCGCCTGTTCCACTGCTCGCAGACTTCTGAACACTTTCGCACTCTTCCATGGATTACACTAGTTGCAGACAGTTGGGGTTTGGGGTACACTAATTCCGTCCCGGGGGGGGGGGAGGGGGGGTAGGGGGTGGCGGCAGGAAGGGCATCCGGGCACCCCTTCCACTAACATTGCCACATCCGATTAACAATGCCGACCCTGCGTATCCGCGGGAAAAAGGGCACAAGCAAAAGAAATGAAAGAAGAAAAGATTTAGTGGTTCTCTTACACCATGCCTTGTGTTCAAAAACTGTGATATCTTTCGATTTCTGTTCATAACAAAGTGCTTATCCAAATAGTTCCCTGTTTTATCGGAAATATACTGTAGGCGGATTATCAATGAAATTACCAATAACTCGGAGTTCTTTAACAGGAGCACAGACGAAGTTCGAGAGATCCTCCCAATACGTTTCAGTCGTCTTCTTCTCGTACGACGTTTTCTTTGTCCTTACAGACTCCAAGGTTTTGAACGGAGAGATGACGTAACATAGAGACCAGATGTTTAGGAAAGACTATTTAACACTAATTACAGAAACGTTTGGCTTATGAGGAGCTGCTCGAAGGTTGTTCCTCTTTCTTTGCAGGTCCCTAAGCACAGGGACTGTGCTAGCTGAGCTGTTGGTAATACTTTCGAACTGACGGGTTATTCTTTCCGGTTACTTCATACGATTTCTTACAGCCACCGTCGACAACGCTCGACTGCCCCTGTCCGGCTGTGCATAAGATCTGCCTGGTCTCGGTTTAGCTGTCTTTGTCCGTTCGCGTCTCCAGTTCACAACCGCGTCACATACGGTCGATCTGGATGGCTTTGGAAGGGTTGAGAGATTTGTTACTCAGGTGACACCCAAAGAACAGTCCACTTTCGAAATCACTGAGCCCTCCTAATCGACCCATTCTGCTGTTACTGCCTTCCCGCTGACAATACTGTCCGCCTTATTTTATACCGCCTGTGACATTGCCGTAGCAGTAACACTGCTTTCCGTCAGAAGGTAAGCTCTGTCGGGGTTGCCTAGCCTTGGATGGGTGACAACCCGAGTCTGCCGAGCGCTGTTGAGAAGTGAGGTGCACTCAGCCTTTGTGAGGTCAACGGAGGAGCTACTGACTGAAGAGGAATGCCTCCGGTCACGAAAACTGACAACGGCCGGGAGCGCAGTGTGCTGAACACATGCCTCTCCACATCCAGCGAGCTGAGGATGACACGGCGGTCGGTCGGTTTCGCTGGGCCTTCCGATGCCTGCACGGACGGAGAGTTTTCTTTTATATGGACGGCCCCACATCTGATGACGTCTAGAGGCCGATACACTGGGGTATCGTGGCGGGTTACTTTTGATCGGACAGTGCATGTGTTGTGTACCGTGGTTGGCGGAACTGACCGCTTTTACGCCTCCCCCGTTCCTAGGCTCGGTTCGGCGCGGCCTGGCTAATTAATTCCGCGATATTCCGCAGAATCTCGTTACGAATTCCCGTGCTGGATTATGTGCTTAAGTAAGTGAAATCCAGGCCCGGGCCCGGGGGCGTGTTCCCTCCCGCCAAGGAGGCGCCCTGTTTGGAGAGAAAACAGCACGCAGCGTCTTGGGAGGCGGGAATTATATTATTAATTTCACGGCCGGCTGACACGGCTACCTGGCTGATTTACGTGCCTCCGCCGCCGTACACAGCCGCTTAGCAGAGACACTCATGCATCTTGCGTTGCCAACCGCCAAGTTTTCTCCCCCTCGCGCTCGCGAGTTTATGAGCCAGAAATCACCGCCTCCCGGTGTCAAACTCTTCTAACCAGTAGCGTTAATGTGGGGGAATGAGTCCTCACGTCGCAGAACTGCATCGCAGGCAGCACTAAGTGAAATGTCTGATACATTTCTCTCCCCGTGTCATCTATTATTACTACATTCTCTATTAGCCTTTCACCTGCGGCTAGACCCTCATGCGCATGACACATCGCCCACACACACACACACACACACACACACACACACACACACACACACACACACACACACACACGCACCCGCACACGCACACGCACACTCTGAACAGAAGGGTACAAGCCCTCGAAACAAATCGTGGAAGAAAATAAAAAGAGACTGGTCCAGATAATAGTTTCAACTTGTATCATAAACAGTTTCATTTTCCATATCACAGTCCAACATGGACGATGGGTGAATGAAGTGGAGTTTGCTGTTTACTCGTGTATGTTAGTTAATCAACGAAGCACGGATTCTTTAAATTAAAATTGTAAGTGAAAATGTCGACTGTTAAACCTTCTCTTTCTGCATTCCTTTTTATTAATTTTTTTTATTGGTGTTTCACATAGGTAATCGTCTATAGGACTACGTGGTCAGCATCCATACAGAACTGAAACTGTTTTGTAGCTGAGTATCTGCTCGCTCTAATTACGTGGAACGCATTAAGTACTCGACACTATATTCGAGCGACAAATGTTATTGCTTTACGAGCTTTCATATTTTTTTGCCAGAAAGTGTAATAAATCTTACTTGTGTAGTTCTAGTTTGCATTGTCCCAAAAAGCAAGATAATCTCTGCAGATTATCCAAAAAAACGTTCAAACGCTTTTCGCTGAAGGCCGAATGTCTCATTTGACTGGGAGGTATTAGTCATAACTAAGACAATGAGAAAGTAGTGACCTGAAACTCTAAGATGCTGAACTGATCATCTTATAGTATTAGTCATAGCTAAGACAATGGGAAACTAATGACGTGAAACGCCAGTATACTGAACTGTTTGTTGAACAATCACAAGAGGAAACCAGAAAAATCAATGATAAATAAGAATTGTTGCTAGTAACAACAGTAAGTCTAATTACTGCTCAATGGATCCCGAACCTTGTGTCTGCATCTGGCTATTGCAATCTTCCAAAAGTGTAAAATATTCAGCAATAACATAAGTGTTTGAGGTTTTTTTATTTCAATTAAAGGGAACTTTTTCGTCGAAAATTTGTCACTTCAAACCTACTCACGAAAAAACGCCACGTTTACTATGTTTTGAATTTATCTGCTTTTATAGGACTTGTCTCATGGGTGCCGTTAATTAAATTTCCGCTTGTGCTGGGCAGGATGTGTTGTTACTTACGAAGGCCTGCTGAAAAGTAATGCTTCTGAATGTTTCATTCTGTTCTCAGCAAATAATATACATGTCATACATATAACTCGGTCTACTTTTCCGTTTTGCTGACGCAAGATGCAACCCTCTGCCATTAGAGGGCTCCGCATTGTAACGTGTAACACGACGGTGTGTAACGTAACGTGCGTGAGAAATAGTTTGCTGTAATCGATTTTCTAACCTTAGACAACTGAAAGCACAAATTCGAAGAGTTTGCCCACACAGGACATACGATGCCATGCACACACGATCGCTGCGACATCTGCAACAATTGAGTTCACTGCCATCGATCATCCTCCATACAGTCTCTATTTGGCCCCATCCGAGTTTCACCTGTTTCCAAAACGTAGAGAAAACCTCCGAGGACTTCACTTTGATAGTGATGAAGCAGTGCAAACGGAGGTGGGGTTATGGCTGCGTTAACAAAGTCAGACGTTCTACAGTGCTGAGATCAACAAACTGATCTCTCCTTGACAGAAATTTTTTCACCTCCATATCGACTATGTTGAGAAATAAATATGTAGACCCGTAGAATAAAGACGTAGAATGTTAACACGTTTATTTAAAACGTTTTAAGAGTTTTGACTTAAAAAAATCTATTCGTGAGAACATGAAAAGGTTCGTATCTCTTAAATCTAGTCAGGGAAACACAGATTTTACAATAAAGGAGCAATAGCTCACCCCAAAGGAGATTCTGCGTTATTGATTGAAACCACATTTAGCAATCTAAAACGAAAGTACATTTGTTTACCTGCTGTACTGTTCTGATAAAAGATAAGTTCTCTAAGAAATCTCACACCAAGAAACGTGCTTCGTAGTAATTATATGCACACAGTAGACGCCTGTTATAAAATTTAGTGGAATGCAGAATAAGGACCATCTGTAGATAACGGTGTAATAGTAAGCGAAATCGTTGTAGCAGTTCCTGTCTTTGTTTTTAAAATACATGTCTCCCTAAAACAAGCAGAAATTAAAATAAACAAGGGGAAATCAGTATAAGAGGAAACACACACAGAAAATGACATTGCATGAAATAAAATCTGCTTCAAATCATGGTCCACAGCTTCAATACGCAGTGCGAAAGACTTTTTGTTTAGCACCAGAAGATGTTATTTAGTAACGTTTCGTTGTGCTGCTGCTACTAATTTTGACAGAGAGTCATGCACTGGAAGGTTTTTGACTCGAGCATAAACTGCTGTTAGTCTGTTGCTGACGTTTTTGCTGTACACTTTCGATAGATTCTGCCAACTTCAGTTTGAATACCAGCGCTGCACACCTAGCCTGGTCCACCGCTCCACAACTACAGTCACTCAGAATACAGCGCAAATACGAATGTGACAGACACTGTTCGCTGAAAGAGATCACAAAGCGATACAGCAGAAGTCATCACAGCTTTTCCTCCGGTCTGTGGGGTGATATTCGTGTTTCACGAAGTAAGTACGGATTCTGAGAAAGAGTAACGAGACGGGACAAGCTTCAGCGACTGGTGTTGGCACCAGCGGTGAGGATACTCTTGAAGACGACCGACATGTAGAGTGGCCACGGGCCAGAGGTCTGGGATCCGATTGGAGGCGAGAGAAGCGGCTGCTGAGATGACACAGCACTCGTGCCGGACTTTTATTAATCACTCACGAAAATGCAAGTTGGCTACACTTTCTCGGTCGATCAAGCAGCGGTGCACGTTTTTGTGGGTCAGCCGGACGGTTCCTTGAACTGAGGCCGACCACTATCCCGACTTCTGGGCGCCCGCTGTCGTACTCATCATGCGGAGCGTAGCACCCAGCGCTTACGCACCAACTTCCGTAGGCGAACAAAGGGATGTGTGTATGCTCGAGAAACAGCACCAAAAAAATTAAACAGAAAATCTCCACTGATGCACCACACACCGAGAGTTTTCTTCAGAAATTATTCCTTTAAGTTACCTCGCTCTTTTCAGATTTACGCCTTTTCTGTTCCCCATCATCCCTAACTCTTCCGACGTCTTCTAGGACCTGCTCTGGTATATTGGTTTTTGCATGTAAGCCTTCCTGTTTCCAGTCTACTTACATTCTCCTCTCACTATCATCTGTAATCTTTTCCTGCGTCATGACGCATCTTATTTTCTACCTTCTAACGAATATCCTCTGCTTGACGGGGGAAATTTCATCTCTGGTGTCCCTAACACAGTCTACGATATTACAGTGCCTATGTTATTCCAAATTAAAATGCGTAGTTGACGACATATGAAAGTTTGGGTCTAGCCGTGAGTCGTGCTCGGATAGCCTAATGGTAAGGCGACCGCTCACGATAAGCGGGAAATCCGGGTTCGAGTCCTGGTCTGGGGCATATTTTCACTGTCGTCAATCCATTATACAGCTGGTGATAGTAGTCCATATTCGCCACTGCCAATTCATTTCACGTCCAACACAATCTGGTTGTCATCTACCATTCATTTTCGTAAGAGTGCTCGCACAACCATAATTTCACAGAATTTCGGTTGAGTTTCTTTGTTTACAATCTAATCTGGGTGATCAGCGCGGCTGAATGAAGGCGGAGGACCCAGCCAGATAGTTTTCCTTGGTGCAAGGACTGGAATGGGGAATGCACTCAGCCTCTTGATGGCAGCTGAGGCGCTATTTGACCGAATAGTAACGACTCCTAGTCACGAAAACTGACAACGGCCGGCATAGCGGTGTGCTGATCCCAGGGTCCTCCATATAGCATCCGATGGCACCACTGGCGGAGGATAACACGGCAGTCGTTACCGATGGGCCCACCAGAGCCTGTGGACAGAGTTTTGATCTCTCTTTATGCGTGAGATGCAATTAAGACCTATTCCTACTATGCGCCTTAGAATGCCCTTTAAATATGTCAATATTTTTGTAGCCCTCTTACTGTTGATATTTTGAACTTCGTTTTCACTTATTTTGGAGTTCATGACATTCGCAGTATCTCCTTTTGATTCTGTACTTACCAGTGAGGTCCTGTTGTTGAACAATAAGGACTTTTTCTGTCCCTCTTACTGTTGATAGTCTGAACTTCATTTTCGCTTATTTTGGAATTCTTTACGGTCGCAGTACCTACTTTTGAATCTGTACGTACCAGTGAGGTCCTGTTGTTGAACAATAAGGACTTTTTCTGTTTATAGTACATAATTTCTGAGAACGCACGCTTGCATTCTATCTTACCAACGTTTATTCTGTAACTACCTACACCTCCCTCCTCAACAGTGGTATGCGTGTTTAGAGAGTACGTAAGTATCCGGCAGAACATGGATACAGCTATTGGGAAAAACTTATTTTCATACTGAAGATAAAATCTCAATAGCATCCCACACTATCTTATCAGAAACCAGGCAGCTGATACAGAAAGTTGAATAGCAGAAAATCGTCGATAATATTAAAATTCATTTTTCATTACAAATGAGTAATTCTTCGCATCTAACGTGCCTCCAGAGAACTGGCTGCCTTACTGTTGTGCTTTTGCCAGCATTTAGATTTTCGTGGATAACTCTGGCAATGCCGCGGTTCAGATTTTGCAGCAGCCTGACGTTCGCATTAACGTTACCGAATAAGCTAAAGAAATCCAACTAAAAAAAAAATTAAGACAAAAGGAATCGAACTACGTTCTCCAAGCACGAGTTCCTCACTAGACCCCGCGGTGTGTCTTTCAGGGCGCTGCGGCGGGGTGTCGTTGTTTATCTCTCTCGACCGACAGCCTAGCCCGAGGGGGGGGGGGGGGAAGTGTAAATTATTCTGTGAACTGGCGCGCTTCTCTTAATTTCATTTTAATTAGTCTGCGTCAGAGGCTGCAGGTGTTGAGTAGGATTTTCAGAGTTTCCTGGAGGCGGGCTTTGGCTGCACCTACCAGAGATGACCTCTTCTGCCTCTGTGGTAGCTGGCAACTCCACATGCATACGCCTGTCTTGCTGCCAACGCTTGCGCGCAACAATAAAACACTGGTCTGGACGAGTACTTAAAAAAAATGGCTCTGAGCACTATGGTACTTAACATCTGTGGTCATCAGTCCCCTAGAACTTAGAACTACTTAAACCTAACTAACCTAAGGACATCACACACATCCATGCCCGAGGCAGGATTCGAACCTGCGACCGTAGCAGTCGCGCGGTTCCGGACTGAGCGCCTGAACCACTAGACCACCGCGGCCGGCACGAGTACTTCCAAGCGTGCTGCAGAGAAGAGTATATGTCGTCGCAACCCCTCGTAAACGCCTTGCGAATGCACACATCTGATGATCTGTGACCACGATTGCAACATGAATTTTTGACTTTCTAGTTCAGTCTATGAGTAACAACCCGGAATTTCCGTTCTTTTACTTATAACTAGTTTATAACAATAGGGGAGGGGTATGTAGCCCCACCTAAATGACTGCACTGTCCTGTTTTTGAAACGCAAGCTTTTTGCCTGTGGTGGCCAACATATCGCAGCACATAAGCTGCCCCCGCCCCCCCCTCCCCCCCCCCCCATGGTTACTGAGTTCTTCGTTTGCCCTGGTTGGTTAGCCCAGTGTATCTGACTTCCAGAGTAGCGTTTTCTTTACTGAAAGCGTCGATGCTCTTTCGCGTGCCCGTAACTTCACAGTTGTCAATGTTCATGAAATATTTTCTCGTGCTGAATTACCACAAGTTGTTGTAATGCACTTTTAGTACTCAGTGTCTCCGCAGGCGAGGCATGCATTGTACATTGTGCTATATGGGTATCTGACATACCAAACATACAGAATCCATCGTAACTTTCGCTCGTTTGTAAACATTGTTTCGAATCATGTGGTGCTGAGTACTCATAACATGCTGGCAGTGATTCGCTTAACTTGGTACTTTACCCCAAGTACACTCCTGGAAATTGAAATAAGAACACCGTGAATTCATTGTCCCAGGAAGGGGAAACTTTATTGACACATTCCCGGGGTCAGATACATCACATGATCACACTAACAGAACCACAGGCACATAGACACAGGCAACAGAGCATGCACAATGTCGGCACTAGTGCAGTGTATATCCACCTTTCGCAGCAATGCAGGCTGCTATTCTCCCATGGAGACGATCGTAGAGATGCTGGATGTAGTCCTGTGGAACGGCTTGCCATGCCATTTCCACCTGGCGTCTCAGTTGGACCAGCGTTCGTGCTGGACGTGCAGACCGCGTGAGACGACACTTCATCCAGTCCCAAACATGCTCAATGGGGGACAGATCCGGAGATCTTGCTGGCCAGGGTAGTTGACTTACACCTTCTAGAGCACGTTGGGTGGCACGGGATACATGCGGACGTGCATTGTCCTGTTGGAACAGCAAGTTACCTTGCCGGTCTAGGAATGGTAGAACGATGGGTTCGATGACGGTTTGGATGTACCGTGCACTATTCAGTGTCCCCTCGACGATCACCAGTGGTGTACGGCCAGTGTAGGAGATCGCTCCCCACACCATAATGCCGGGTGTTGGCCTTGTGTGCCTCGGTCGTATGCAGTCCTGATTGTGGCGCTCACCTGCACGGCGCCAAACACGCATACGACCATCATTGGCACCAAGGCAGAAGCGACTCTCATCGCTGAAGACGACACGTCTCCATTCGTCCCTCCATTCACGCCTGTCGCGACACCACTGGAGGCGGGCTGCACGATGTTGGGGCGTGAGCGGAAGACGGCCTAACGGTGTGCGGGACCGTAGCCCAGCTTCATGGAGACGGTTGCGAATGGTTCTCGCCGATACCCCAGGAGCAACAGTGTCCCTAATTTGCTGGGAAGTGGCGGTGCGGTCCCCTACGGCACTGCGTAGGATCCTACGGTCTTGGCGTGCATCCGTGCGTCGCTGCGGTCCGGTCCCAGGTCGACGGGCACGTGCACCTTCCGCCGACCACTGGCGACAACATCGATGTACTGTGGAGACCTCACGCCCCACGTGTTGAGCAATTCGGCGGTACGTCCACCCGGCCTCCCGCATGCCCACTATACGCCCTCGCTCAAAGTCCGTCAACTGCACATACGGTTCACGTCCACGCTGTCGCGGCATGCTACCAGTGTTAAAGACTGCGATGGAGCTCCGTATGCCACGGCAAACTGGCTGACACTGACAGCGGCGGTGCACAAATGCTGCGCAGCTAGCGCCATTCGACGGCCAACACCGCGGTTCCTGGTGTGTCCGCTGTGCCGTGCGTGTGATCATTGCTTGTACAGCCCTCTGCAGTGTCCGGAGCAAGTATGGTGGGTCTGACACACCGGTGTCAATGTGTTCTTTTTTCCATTTCCAGGAGTGTATTTTCTAAGACCACCATTGGTTGGACCTCTTCGTGTACATCGTAAGTCTCCCACATGTGGTTCAGTGTATGAGTGTATATTACGGTGTAGTACATACACACTTCTTCCTCTGTTTGCGGATGTTACTGTAGTCGAATACCTATTCTCGATGACAGCTTTTGCAAATTACTGTGGACTACTGTACTCAAAACAGGAAGAAAGGAAAAGTAAGAAGGTTATACTTTAGCACCCGCCTATGATGATTTCACTAGAGACGAACAACCTTGTGGAATGGATAAGCATAAGCAAGGAAATCGGCAGCATCCTTTTAAAGGGAACCACCCGTTATCGCGTTAGGGAAACCAAAATCTGTCCTGCTAGACGGGGATTTCAACCCGCTCCAGAGACTATGTTTCACTTTTTAACTCATTGTTAGTGTTACATGCCATCGATTTCGAAGCTAGCTGGCTACATCTTCAAGTGGCTTGATAAGATGCTTCAATCACTCGAAATTCTACCAAGACACCTGAACACGAAGCTGTCCAGCTGCGATATCGATAGCGAACAAAGATATGTACGTCAGAACGAAAATAGAGAAGAAAACGTCTTTCGTCAATACTTAGCTGTTGACTTCCCTTATATCTTCCACCAACGTGGATGAATGAAGGCTGTAATTCTCGTTCACTGTAGCTCGAATTAAATAATTTTGTGATTGACAGACTGCAGTAGCAAGGGGCATCGTTGCTGGTGTACAGCCTATCATGGTAGACAAGGTTTTGCTTGAATCTACCAAACAGACAACACAACGAAAACGGGCGCTCTAGAAAGAACACTTATTGGCCCGCCCCAGTCAGTCGACTCGCTGATGTCTATCATAAAAAGTTAGTTTAATCGATGCATGTACTCAGAAACCCTCTCCGAATAACAGCATCAAGTATTACGATGTAATTAGTATAAAAGTGATGACCCAATGGTTCAAATGGGTCTGAGCACTTTGGGACTTAACATCTAAGGCCATCAGTCTCCTAGAATTAAGAACTACTTAAACCTGACTAACCTAAGGACATCACACACATCCATGCCCGAGGCAGGATTCGAACCTGCAACCGTAGCAGTCACGCGGTTCCGGACTGAAGCGCCTAGAACTGCTCGGCCACAACGGCCGGCAGGACCCAATGCGCCACAAATAGTGCTAAATACATGTGACTGAAGCTGAGAAATATTACTTTATAACTTGAAAATAGAATTAGTGTTTATCCCATCTAGTAGGTCGGATGGCACTATTATATAGAAATGAGAAAATATGCCGCTGAAGTTTCCCTTCTAAGGCGGATAAAAAATTCACGTGACATATGCAGCGGGACTGTCAGCTCCGCTACAGAGAGAGTAAACCTAGAATCCAGCGGACGGTGGCGAACAAGGCAGGTGTGGTCGTCTGGCCGACGTCCTCACACAGTCGCCGCTCTGTATTTATTGCGTCCGCCAGCCACACATGTTGGGGGCCTGAGAAGCTGGGACAGGTTAACACGCCCCGCTGCCGGACAATGACACCCGCTGCTCCATTCACGCCATAAATTCCGCGCCCAGACAGTTCCAGTTGCGAGCGAAACGTGAGAAGTCTCCCCTCTGATTCTTTTCCGTTATGTTTTGGCTCTGTTTTCTTAGAAGAGAGAGTCTCCCCCAAGCGTGTCCGACCAAATATATGTATGCCGGGCGCTTTTCACGGGATCGCCCTACGCGGGTCAACAATGAGGCGTGCTGACCCATAGGTTCGCTGGTGCAGAGGACTTTCGTGCACCGTACGCTCGGGGAATCACGAGAAACGCGTTTGATACCTGGTGTGGCTCACGGTTGTGTAGCAGTACTGCCAACTTTCACTGTCCACATCAATGACACGCGAAGTGTCACACTAGCAACAGTGTCTCTTCCTGCATCACTGGAAATTTGTTGTGATATACCATATATAATTTATTCTTTCTTTCTCTGTCTCTCTCCCCACCCCCTCCCCAAACTTCTCTCTCTATTTCTATCTATCCTTCCTATTTCCCTTTTCGTGTTAGCTTTGGATTCACTGATACTATATCTGACATTTATTTCTTTAACGGTTACGCCTCCTATCAGTATAGCGTCTCTTTGTCGTAAAATTACGTTAAGGTACTCCTTCTGTTTGAGGTTTGTATCATTTCGTTTCTGTGTGACGTTCTGTTTCACATCATTAGTCACGAGCCTGAAGTCGGCGTATGTCCAGCACAGCTGCTTAGAAAGCTTACGTTAAACAGTAGAAGCAGCTATATCCTCCATATCTCTTTGCTAGAAACATAAGTTTTCAAACATTACAGAATGTAATTAATGTTTTCTGAATATCATCAACATTATTTTCGAACATATGATTCCATAAAAATTCAATATAAAGCAATACAAACGCTAACACCACACGAACTCAATTATGAGGAGCATAATACCTTGATTTTTGCTTTGGGATAGGTGGCCAGAAATAAGGAGCGAAATCGTCTCAATTCTTCAGTCACAGTAACAGTGGAAAATGTCACACGCTGTGAAGCATGTTATATAAAAGAGGGATCGTGACGTAAGAAGGTAGTAACTTGATAAAATTTTCGAACGACAAGATATAATTAGTGTGTATTTCATAAAATTCACTATTACAGGTTTTATGGTTGACTGTATGCCCAGCCAATGGATAATATAATATTCAACAAAAAATGCTAGAAATTGTCTTAATAATCAGTGTAGCAGGGGAAATTTTTAGTATTTGGAAGAAATTGTTTTTGGGGCTACATAATGCTCGATCTTTTGCCCATCTTTGTTCCAGCAACAACCGTTTGACGTCCTCTGTTACACAAAGATCTTTTCCAGAAGTTTCCAAGCTTTACACTCGTCACCGATACGCATCCATATTCAGCATTCTAGAGCCGTCTGCCCATTTTTCCTTAGGGCGCAGTAGTTCACATTAGATTCATGGAAGGGCGAGAGGATGAGGGAATCGAGCACAATTTCCTACAAAATAAAATTGGAAACTATTGAACAAATATATTTATTAATCATCAAACATATTAAAACTACCGCTTTGTGACGGGTACCTACTGATTGCAGTGTCCTTAGGAGAGTATAATTTGCATGAGATTTGTACGTAGTTTTTGCTGTCAGAAAGGTAACGTTCATATACGTGGAAAGAGTTTCAGTATTCATATTTGTAATAATTTTGTGACACTGGCTGGTTACACGATTAAAAGAATCGCGAATGTGAGGGGTCATCGGGCATTTCTAGTTCCAAGGGAGAATAGCAGTGAACAACTAAATACTTTTTTGAGATTCTACGAAAATGTCTCTGGGTACGTTTGCTTCTAGTTAGTTAGTTTCATGTTCGTTGGATCATTTGCACGATTAGTCATAACGATGGAGAACAAGTCAGTTTACGCCCTATTACACATTCATGCATAAATATGACTACATGCTTACTATTTTTGTAATCAGAAGTGAATTAGTAATTACTATCCACCACCTGTTACATATCACAGAAATATAAATTATCCTATAGAATAGGAGTTGTCATGGAGAAACTTTTCCACTTTGCTTTCCAAATTATCTTTGCTGCCTGTCAGACATATCATTGGGTAAATGATGAAAAATTTTGATGGCAGCATTGTGCACCCCTTTTTCTGCTAAAGATCTTCTTAATGGGATAGGGAATGTAATTAATTTTCTTCTGGTATTGTAATTATGGTACCTTTGAATTATAGTGGAGTATTTACATCAATCTTCATGAAAGGTTAAAATGCTGCGAAGCAGATGGCTGCAAAATCATGGGAGAACACCTCATAGTATTCGTACAGTGCATTTTTTTTTAGAAATGAAAAGTTTCTTTCTGAAAGACGAGTTGCCCCAGAACGCTATTCAGTACGACATTTTGGAATGAAAATATACAAAGTAGGTATACTAGCTTACTGACCTGTCTCTTCCCAGTATTTGTGATGATTCGATGTGCATGTGCGGCTGAAATGGGTCGTTTTAGCAGTTCAAAAATATGTTTTTTTCCATATTTAAATTGTCATCATTGTGTACACGTAAGACTTTTGAAGCTCCCATCCCAGTTATTATTTTCTCACCATATGTTAGATTTATCATTGGTGTAGTACCCTTAGATGTGCAGAACTTCATACGTTGCGTCTTTTTGAAATCGAGAGTTAGACTATTGGGAGTAAACTATTCTTTAATACTTTCAAAAACGTGATTTACTATTTTATCTGTTCCTGTAGATATGTTTAGAGTGATTACAGTACTAGTGTCATCTGCAAAAAGAACTCATTATGCTTGTCATAGCTATATTAGACGAAACGACGTTTAATGTATGAGTAACAATAATCTAAGATATAGCCTTGTGTAACACCACTAGCGACTTCTTCCCAGTCCGCAGAATCTCTCCTCGCTACATTGGTTGAATTATTAAGTGCAGTTTTCTGCATTCTTTCTGCTTAGATATAACATTATTAGTTGGTTAGTTGAACCAAAAATTCGACAGAACCATAGTCAGTCTCTATTACACGTTATGTCTTTCTTGAAACCAATACTAAATTGATTGTCTACGAGGCGGGGCAGGTTCTAGTTGCAAAAGTAATACGTTATTTAAGGAGGAGAGGAGGAGGTAAAAGGATGCAACGATTGGCACTGATGATGTAATATCTGTGCTGCTGTCTCGCGTGTCCAGAATTACGGGGACAAGGCGACTGTGGGCTAGGTGAGGTGTCGCGGCACAATCAACGTTTCGATCAGGAGGACCGGACGCGTCAAACTGTCGCCCGTCGAGTGCCGGAGCGTGTAGGCTGTCCCTCAGACAAAGCCCTTTGTAATCCGCAGCGAGAGTGATCGAGCAGTCACTACAAGACAGCTCCCGAATACGACAAAAGAGTGTTTCTTTATTCCCTGCCACACACGAACTGCTTACCAGGCACTCGGGTAATTTATGTACCAAAAGACTGTGAGCGTGTTTTTTTATTTACATAGGCAGCAGTTCGTTTCTCTTTCTGTCACTGGACGTGAAAGAAAACTGGGAAACGTCAAAACGCTGCTATGATGTATGGGCGGAGCGTGGGTCTTTTTGTTACCACAGTTGTGACTCTACTGACAAAACGGCGAATGGGATACAAAAAAAAGAGAGAATAGAAAAAAGAGAGAAACGTCCTCGTCATCGGGAGCCGTTAGAAATGCAAATGCTTCACTTCTGGGGGAGAGCGACTGTGCTACGTTTTAGGAGCGGTAGCCGGGTGGCTTGTGGAAGAATGGGTGCCGCACGTTCGTTGCCCGGAGAACAGAGTAACAGAATGAAGGACGGAATAAGAGGGAAGCGAAGAGGATGTGGAAGGCCACGAGCGTCGTTCGTTATTACCATAACGCCGGTTCATCTCTCACGTCAACGGAATATAACATTAAGTCATCGCTGTCAGCATAAGTGTGCTGATTCTCTCTCTGCTGGGCGAGGTGCCGCAGTAGTAAGACAATGAATTCTGATTCTAGAGGGCAGCGGCTCAAATCTTCGTCTGGCCAGTTATGATTTCCCTAACCGCATTCAGGTGAATACCAGGATGGTTCTCCTTCATCCTCTATCGGAGCTTCTGATCCGTCTCTAGTGACAGCGTCATCGACGCAACGTTAAACACTAACCTGTCTTCGTTGATCCTCTCTCTAGAATCCTTAATGTAATAACAATGATAACAATTTGTTTACATCAGTGAATAGTACATTTCTTCAGAATAATATCCAATAAACGACAGTTTCGAAAAATATTGCCTTTCAGAAGCATATCTGTTAATTTAAGACCTATAGTAGGTACAAACTCACACAACTGTGATGACGTAATTTAGACAAAATTAAATCCAAGTATGCACAATATCTCACTTAGCACTACAACTGTGGGTCTGATAACTAAGGATATACGAGCGTGTAAATGCTTTTTTTCTTTCAGTCGCTTCCGCCTACGTTCGGGACCTTCTTTTTATCTTCAGGATGTTTCCCTTCTGTCTTGCCGTATTCAATTTCCTGTGGTTTGTCCTTTTTACCTGTGGATGAACAAAACGAGTCGGATTTGTTGTAGACAGCAGGTGGGTGAAACATGTGCAAAGGCGCCTTACTTGGCTGGAATATTATCGGTCAGGGCGCAAGGACACTTACCTGAGCAGGCCATCAGGCAAGCAGCTGCAAATGATCCTAGTTGAACGGAGATTATAAGTTCTAGATTTCGTTACCATTTTTGAGAATTGCTGTCCACCTGCGTAGCTCGGTGGCCAGCGTGTCTGTCTGCTGTGCGGATGGCCCCGATTTCGATTCCCAGTACTGCCAGGAACTTTCGTGGGAGGCTGGTCCGGGGTGCACTGCGTCTTGTGATGCCTGCTGAGAAGCTACTTGAGTGAGAAGTAGCGGCTCCGAGCTCAAGAGGCTGACAACGGCCGACCCCGCGCCCCTCCATACTGCATCCAAAGACGCCATTGGCAGAGGATGACACGGTGGCCGGTCGGTACCGACTGGCCGATCCGGACCAGAACTCGGATATCTTCTTACTTTTGCTTAGATGTTTTGCTACTATTTTCTCCAAAAGTTAGCTGTGAAATGTAGAAACTGATGGAGGTTTCTGACCCTCACACGGGATATGCTTAATGGAAAAACGCAGGGTGGCTTTTTGGTGCGACTGTGCGAGATTCACATCTGAATCACCATGCAGCCACAATCTACTTGAGATTGTACGAAAATTCCAAGCAACAGATGCTCATATTTCGGAATATATAACGGACCTACACTCCTGGTTACTTAGGATTTTAAAATGACACGTGCACCTAATATTCTCTGTTGTTTGGGAAAGGCATCCGTTCTGAAGAATAATTAAAATCCGGGTAGTGCAGATCTATTTATAGCCGAATCGTTATCGCGCGACCACGTTGAGCGATAACGATCGAAATAAATTTTGTCAAAAATCGCAAAAATGAGAAATAGCTAGTGGAATGTGGGATAAATAAACTGAATATGTTATAATTTTAGGCTGCAAATTACTTGAGAACGGTTGTCAGCTCACTGTCTGAACATAAATCACTGTATGATTATTAAGTGTTTATAGACTGTAATTACGAATTACTGAATTGTAATCAGGCGAGGACACAACCAAAAGCACTGACTCGAGCCCAGATGTAAATGCACAGTTAACACCATGACTTGATGACAATGTACTGTGCCCATTTACAACCACATAATATGCCTGGCCATATACTAAAAATCTTACAGTTTATTCCTTACATCCCGCGCACCACGTGTGTTCTTGGACACTTGTCGCTAGCAACTCCCTCCGCCGGCTACTTCTGCCCGTCTCTGCGTTTACGAGCCCAGTGACAGTACTCCTTACTTCAAGTGTATTCTTTGGCTCAGCACAACAGCAGACTTCCCTGACTAGGAGAGCATTTTTACTACATGATGATTATAATATTCTTTTTTTAATTAGTTCGTTTGAATTAATCCTCTGACATTTAATTTTTGCGACTTCATCAGTAACATAATAAAAGGTGCATATAGTTACAGAATCAATTATATGAAAAATGTATTAGGTACTCTGTCGGTGTACTATAAACACTTCTTCAGATATTTCCAAAGATTTCCTTAAATCACTCATAATCTAGAATAGTATGTTAGCTCTGAATGTACACAGACTATTTCCTGGCCTATCTTCGTTCTTGAGCGAATGCTCCGCCGCTAACTTCCAATATACGGACCAAACATTAAAGGACTATTTCCCTTCCTTTTTGGACGTAAGCTACCCTGATGGTTTATCGAGGTACTCTATGTATATTACTCTAGGTTGATTCGAAACGACGACTGACATACCATGAGAACGGTAGTGCATCAAAACTAAGCCCTTGTTTATGGTAATAAGCTCTTTCGAAAGACATAAATTATGGTATTCGTATGCCCCAGTATGAGAAATAGGCAATCAACAAACGGCGTGTGTTTATACGGTATAACTAGCGTATCCCGCCGGGAGGTAAGTAATGACCTCGTGCGATTCTCACTGGGAGCCGAGACGGTTGTGTATTCAGCGGGCGGAAGTGTTATATTTGGAGATTTCGCACTCCATTGTCTGGCTGAAAGCGGCCGGCGGGGCAGTAGAAGGAGAAGGCTGGTTCGGCGCAGTGGGGCGCCACATTAGGAGTGCCGGGAACAAATTAACGCCCGACACTGGGACAAATGGATGCCTTCTGCCTCCCAATGTTCTTCCCGCCCCCTAATTATTTTTGTAGCGCCGATTCCGAATACTGTCAGTAACACAGGGTGTCTCAGAAGAGATGGTGCTCCCTTCAGTTTTCGTAGATTTCCTAAAAAACGGATCACATTGCTTCAACTATTACTTTACACAAGGACGTTGGGCGTAAGTGCTAGTTTACGATTAAGAGATTGGCACAGCAAAGGAAGTCGTGGCGGGCCGCATCAGACCTGTCAGAGGACTGAAAAAAAAATAAATAAAAAAAGCAGTGTTAGTTCTTGGCAGGATTTGTTTTCACAATAGAGTAGTCTCTATCCCTCTTAGCTTTATATGTATTTTATTGATGAAGCTTTATACCTGTTTTATCAGGTACTGTATTTGGTGATTAACAGATAAGGTTTTGAAACTTCCTGGCATATTAAAACTATGTGCTGACTGGAACTCGAATCTGGGAACTTCGCCTTCCGTGGGAAAGTGCTCCATCGACTGGGCTGTCAAAGCACGACCAACGACCCGCCCTCACAGCTCTAGGAGTTGTACCGGCGGAAGTAAAACTGTGAGGATAGGTCGTGGGTCGTGCAGGAGTAATACAGTTCGTAGAGCACTTGCCTACGAAAGGCAAAGGCCTGAGGTTCGAATCCCGGTGAGGCATACAGTTTTAATCTGACAGAAAGTTTCACATTCTGGAGATAAATTTTTGTTAAGCATGATGAGACTGGAGCCCTCTCTTCCTTGACGCCAGGCTTTTACGCACACAACACTTCTTACATCACAATACAATCAAACAATGATAATAATTATTATATTATAAACAGTAATTGTAGTTGTACTAACACAAGCGAAATTTATGTACACTTCGAAGGCCATTTGGAATAATAGTGCTGAGAAATCACAGCAGTGATAGCAACAATAATAGCTACTTCTACTTTTACTAGTTCTAATGATAATAATAATAATAATAATAATAACATATGGTCAAACCCGGTACAACATAACAGGCATGCACGGTGGATACAAGCAGAAACAGACACATACAAGATGATACCACAAATGCCTGAAGTGATAATTTTGCAACATGAAGTCACCCAAGCAATTAATTCTACTCACAATTGGAAAGCCCCTGGAAATGATAAAATAGCAAATTTCTGGTTAAAGAAGTTCACGTCAACACATTCACATCTAACTAAATTATTTAACAGTTACATTGCAGACCCATACACATTCCCTGATACACTTACACACGGAATAACATATCTGAAACCTAAAGATCAAGCAGACACAGCGAACCCAGCTAAATATCGCCCCATAACATGCCTACCAACAATATACAAAATATTAACTTCAGTCATTAAACAGAAATTAATGACACATACAACACAGAACAAAATTATAAATGAAGAACAAAAAGGCTGTTGCAAAGGAGCACGAGGATGTAAAGAGCAACTGATAATAGATGCAGAGGTGACATATCAAGCTAAAACTAAACAAAGGTCGCTACACTACGCCTACATTGATTACCAAAAAGCTTTTGATAGTGTACCCCACTCATGGTTACTACAAATATTGGAAATATACAAAGTAGATCCTAAATTGATACAGTTCCTAAACATAGTAATGAAAAATTGGAAAACCACACTTAATATCCAAACAAATTCAAATAATATCACATCACAGCCAATACAGATTAAGCGTGGAATATACCAAGGAGACTCATTAAGTCCTTTCTGGTTCTGCCTTGCTCTGAACCCACTATCCAACATGCTAAATAATACAAATTATGGATACAATATCACTGGAACATACCCACACAAAATCACACATTTGCTATACATGGATGATCTAAAACTACTGGCAGCAACATATCAACAACTCAACCAATTACTAAAGATAACAGAAGGATTCAGCAATGATATAAGTATGGCTTTTGGAACAGACAAATGTAAGAAAAATAGCATAGTCAAGGGAAAACATACTAAACAAGATTACATATTGGATAACCACAGCGACTGCATAGAAGCGATGGAAAAAACGGATGCCTATAAATATCTAGGATACAGGCAAAAAATAGGAATAGATAGTACAAATATCAAAGAAGAACTAAAAGAAAAATATAGACAAAGACTAACAAAAATACTGAAAACAGAATTGACAGCAAGAAACAAGACAAAAGCTATAAATACCTATGCCATACCAATATTGACCTACTCATTTGGAGTAGTGAAATGGAGTAACACAGACCTAGAAGCACTCAATACACTTACACGATCACAATGCCACAAATATAGAATACATCACATACATTCAGCAACAGAAAGATTCACATCAAGCAGAAAGGAAGGAGGAAGGAGATTTATCGACATAAAAAACCTACATTATGGACAGGTAGACAAGTTAAGAAAATTCTTTCTAGAACGAGCAGAAACTAGCAAAATACACAAGGCAATCACTCATATAAATACATCGGCTACACCACTGCAATTTCATAACCACTTCTACAACCCTTTAGATCACATAACATCAACAGACATGAAGAAAGTAAATTGGAAAAAGAAAACACTACATGGCAAGCACCCGTATCATCTAACACAGCCACACATCGATCAAGACGCATCCAACACATGGCTAAGAAAAGGTAATATATACAGTGAGACAGAAGGATTCATGATTGCAATACAGGATCAAACAATAAACACCAGGTATTACAGCAAGCATATTATTAAAGATCCCAATACCACAACGGATAAATGCAGACTTTGTAAACAACAAATAGAAACAGTAGATCACACCACAAGCGGATGTACAATACTAGCAAATACAGAATACCCCAGAAGACATGACAATGTCGCAAAAATAATACATCAACAGCTTGCCTTACAACATAAACTTTTAAAACAACACGTTCCTACATACAAGTATACACCACAAAATGTACTGGAGAATGATGAATACAAATTATACTGGAACAGAACCATTATAACAGATAAAACAACGCCACATAACAAACCTGACATCATACTCACCAATAAAAAGAAGAAATTAACACAACTAATCGAAATATCTATACCCAATACAACAAATATACAAAAGAAAACAGGAGAAAAAATTGAAAAATACATCCAACTGGCTGAGGAAGTCAAAGACATGTGGCATCAGGATAAAGTTGACATCATACCAATTATACTATCAACTACAGGAGTCATACCACACAATATCCACCAGTACATCAACGCAATACAGCTACATCCAAACATATATATACAGCTACAGAAATCCGTAATTATTGATACATGTTCAATTACCCGAAAGTTCCTAAATGCGATATAACACATACCGTACAGTTAAAAGGAAGTGACGCTTGATCAAGGTCCGTGTCACTCCATTTTTAACCGGACTTAACGTCTGAGAAAGTGAAGGAAATAATAATAATACTTATTATATATAATAATTATATATATTATATATAATAATGATAATCTTCAAAACAAAAAAACCTCAACTTTGTGAAGTACTATCGGAGACCAAGGACTACATTATATCAGGGTTCCTGTTCTTGGCGAAGAATCCTAACCTCAGGAAGCACAACAAAGTGTGCTCATATCTCGATCGGCGAATGTGCAGATCTCTGGGAGTACGACAATCCTCCAGCAAATGGTACGACCACTTAAATAAAGCACTCACGACGGCTGATGGTATCCTGTGCACTCAACAAAAGATAGCATTGTGGTACGTCAGCCAGATAAAAGGTCATGTCTCTTAATCGATGTCCCAGTCCATGTGATGGGGACATTCATGACAAGGGGGTAAGAAGAAACAGAATTATAAGATCCTGGTCGAATGTAAAAAGGTCATCGGAATCAATATCACATGACTTGAGAGCGCTCTATCTAGACTCCCAAAACGCAGTAAACACAGTGAAATATTTGCACAATACTCCTGCGTAAATTGTTGTGAAATAGTGTAAAGTCACCAATCACCAGGGCTATTCTTTGTGAGGCTGAGAGTAACCTGCAGTAAAAAAAAAAGGTCAAATATGTGTGAAATCTTATGGGACTTAACTGCTAAGGTCATCAGTCCCTAAGCTTACACACCACTTAACCTAAATTATCCTAAGGGCAAACACACACACCCATGTCCGAGGGAGGACTCGAACCTCCACCGGGACCAGCCGCACAGTGACCTGTAGTAGACTTGATAATAGCCAACAATGTAACTTCTATAGTGAAAATAAAAGTAATAATAATTATGTAATGATAATAATAATAATGCTGAACAATCGTTTCAGATATGTCCAGAAAGGTGGTATTATAAGTCTGAGGGAGAGTGCTCCAGGTACAGATAAAACTGCTCCAACTAGATAAAACAGAAAGATCTAATAGGAAACGAGGGCACGTTGCTGTACTGCGGGTGAGAATTGCGTACAGAAACAAAGACGGGCATTATTTCTGCTTCAGTAGATAGGACACAGTCTTTTGAAACTGGAGATGCTATTACTTCTCTCATATAGTAAGAGACAAGCCTACTACCGAAAACTACTTAGAGAAGCCATCTGTGTAGTGGACCGAAAGGATTTTGTTTTGACGCGGATTATGCGTATTTTGATCAAACTATAGCGTTTCGGTCGAACACAGGATCGGAGGGAACAGATACGTGACTGAAACCTACTGTAAGTGTTTTGCCGCTTCTACTAACGATACTGGGGACGCCACGACGAGCAAGGTACACGTGATTAAATTTAACTGGCAGCGTCACCAACAGTAAGAATGAATGTAGTGCTGATAACACATTATGAGCAAGTCCTCGCAACTCTGTAAAACTTGTTTTACAGAAAAGAATTGTTTCTCATTGCGTTATAGCCTCCCGATTCTCCGTGCACTGGAAGGAAATTTTTAGTTGTAACACGCTCTAGCGCCGGTAAACGGTAGTTGTTAATGCCATACCAAACGAATCAATGTGCTGTTATAGTTGTATTGGATTAAGCTATTCCGATGTAAATGTATACACTATATCGTATTATATTCCTCTCACAGGGCTCCTTTAATGATACTAAGATACGTAGTTCACTGTCGCCGACTCATAGGGAATGTGAACCATCGGCTTTAGAATCGCTTGCGAGGTCTACACACGAAACCGACAGAGTTGCGGAAATTAATGCTTTTCGCAGCACAAAAAACCAAACCGGCGGATCTCTATTTTAAATACGTAACGATTTTATCCTATTAAACGTGTGAAAATATTCTTCGGTGTTTTCGACGCGAAAAAAATCGTAAAACGATCGCCGAAGGTAGATTACATATTAATACACTCTCATCGACGCAAAGGAAATTGAATTGCTCATTTCGGCAAGCCGGTGGGCGGATGACGACCAAAAAGAGAGAAAGACAGTGAGAGAGGCAGAGAGTGGGGGAGGGAGACGGGAGAGAGCAGGGCCGATTCATTATTCATCGGCGCCGGGAGATCGCCAACGCACCGCGCATCGCGCGAAACAAAAGAAACAAAAGGTTATTACAGTAGCCGGCGATAGCAGAGCCTCCTGGCGGGACGCAACAGCAATTAGTTGGCGTGTTTTCGCCGGTCCGGTATACATTTCACACGCGCGCAAAAAATAAACACCGCTCTTACAAATGGTGATGTAATGAAGCTTTGTGTCAAATCTGGAAGCTGCCCCGTTTTAAAAACAACACAGAGGTTGTGGTGTGAGCTGCCGCGTGGCAGCAGTCCGGCAGGGGGTTTGTGAAGGGGGCGTGTAAGGGGGAGGGGTGTTTGGGGGTAGGTTCCCAGCGTGGGGTGCGTGGGCCGCAGGAGTCGGGGGTGAACTGGCCGGTATTAAAGAGAGCGACAGGGCGCGGGAAATTAACACGCCGGGTGCCGTCTGCCGCGACCGTGCTGCCCTCTGCACGGCCGCCGAGTCGCTGGCGGAGGGTGCTAATGCACTGCGAAAACAGCCTGCAAATCTGCTTTGCGCAGCGGCTGCCGACTCAGTGCCAAATGGTTGCAGACTTGGCTTAGCTTAAATGCGGTGCACTAACGTTTGTGGGATTGGCAACAAGAAAATGACAGAAATGGATTGTATCGCACTGACAAAAACACGGCAAACGCACAACTAATTTTAATAACCGGACTGTACATGAGCGCTCGCTGACGTCAGTATGTTGTAGACTTTTGGAACACGTTTTATGCTCGGTATTGTGACCCTTCTGGCAACATAATATGCTCTCTACGAAGCAGCACGGATTACTCAAATCTTGTGATACACAGCTTGCTCCCTTTGTCTGCGGAAACTAAATGTCGGCACCCAGGTTTATGCTGTGTTCGATATAGTTTCGCAATGTCAACTAATTAATAAAAATAAGAGCGTGCAGAACATTGGACCCATTCCGTTCAAATGGTTGAAATGGCTCTGAGCACTATGGGACTTAACTTCTGAGGTCATCAGTCCCCTAGAACTTAGAACTACTTAAACCTAACTAACCTAAGGACATCACACACATCCATGCCCGAGGCAGGATTCGAACCTGCGACCGTAGCGGTCACGCGGTTCCAGACTGTAGCGCCTAGAACCGCTCAGCCACACCGGCCGGCCCCCGAATCCGTTTACCGACCACTGGAAACTGTGACATGAATTAAAGATTGTATTTGGATGACATTCAGTTAGTCCCTTTATCTCATAAATCCTTACTACGGTATCAATTTCTTTTCCTTTTCTTTCATTTGTAAGATTAAATTACATTCGCATCCTGTATATTAGGCTTACGACTGTTGTCTACATACTGGTCCAGTTTCTGAAAAATCGCAATGTGTTTTATATTTATTTTTCATATTATTACTTTTATTGGAATTGTGGTATTTTCTAGTAACTGTAGACTGCAATCTACCAATACTTCTGCGGTTAGAATTTCATCGCATGTAATTACTTCTGATGACGCACATCTACATCCACATGACTGTTCTGCAATCCACATTTAAACGTAAGGCAGAAGGTTCTTAGTACCACTTTCAGACTGTTTCTTGACTAACCCAGTCTTGAATAGCAGTGTTCTGCGATTCACACTTAAACATAATGCAGAAAGTTCTCAGTACCACTTTCAAACTATTTCTTGACTATTCCACTCTTGAATAGCGCCTTGAAGAACACCTTAATCTTTCCGTGCGATCCCTGATATCTCTCATTTTATTACCATAGGGATTTTTCATTATGTAGGTGGGAGTCAACAAAATATTTTACCGTTCCGAGAAGAAAATTGGTGATGGAAAGTTAATCTCTTCGCAACGAGTAGGGCCTTTGTTTTAATGAGTGACACCTCATATTGCATATCATATCCATGACTCTCTCTCGCTTCGCGGTTATACGGCATGAGCTACCGTTCTTTGAACTTTTCGACGTCCTCGTAAGGATCCCGTACCGCACAGCAGTATTCTAAATAGGAGGGACAAGACTGTATTATAGGAGGGACAAGACTGTATTGTAGGCACTCTCTTTAGTACATCTGTTACATCTTGAAATGTTCTACGAATAGAAAGCAGTCTTTTGTTAGCCTTCCCTACAGCGTTTTCTATGTAATATTTCCAATTTAAATTTTTCGTAATTGTAATCCATAGGTACTTTTACTATCTGACTAAAAAAAATTGAAGGACCCAAAACGAGAGTTCGAAAAGAAATGAAACTCCAAGGGTTGAGAGAGAATGTGACGCTGTTTCTTTCATTAAAAGTCGAGTCAAATTTACAAAGTACTTGGCAGTATGAGCATAGTTATCAATATGACGCTGCACTCTTCTGGCCCGGATGCCGGCACTGATTCGGTAGAACGGCTCGCACACGTCGTATTAGGTTTAGATGCTCCGAGGTGGAGCCGCGCGGAGTGGCCGAGCGGTTTGAGGCGCCATGTGACGGCTTGCGCGGCCCCTCCCGCAGGAGCTTCGAGTCCTCCCTCGGGCATGGGTGTGTGTGTTGTTCCTAGCATTTAAGTAGTGCGTAAGTCTAGGGACCGATGACCTCAGCAGTTTGGTCCCTTAGGAATTCACACACATTTGAACATTTCCCGAGGTAGACGGAGGAACTGTGATAGTGGAAAGAAATTAGTGACACAAAAATGCACACTTTATTACACTGCAATACTTTACTCAAATTGTACAGCAACTCATCGGATGTGCTTGTGGACGATACAACTAAGCAGGACATGTGCTACTGAATACAATGTAAACAAGACTATGTCTGTCATGGGTGCCACACTGTCAGTCACTGTAGTAAACACTTGTCCCTGTGCGAAGGCTACAGTCGCCCCACTTGTAGACTAAGTCTCACAGGCTGATCTCCACAAGGAACTGCGGATACGAACTGCAGCCCTTAAACTCTAAGCTAGAACTGTCGTATGTCAGGCGGCCGTGGTGGCCGAGCGGTTCTAGGCGCTTCAGTCGGGAACTGCGCGACTACTACGGACACAGGTTCGAATCCTGCCTCGGGCATGGATGTGTGTGATGTCCTTAGGTTAGTTAGGTTTAAGTAGTTCTAAGTTGAAGGGGACTGATGACCACATCTGTTAAGTCCCACTGCAGTCTGGAACCGCAAGACCGCTACGGTCGCAGGTTCGAATCCTGCCTCGGGCATGGATGTTTGTGATGTCCTTAGGTTAGTTAGGTTTAACTAGTTCCAAGTTCTAGGGGACTAATGACCTCAGCAATTGAGTCCCATAGTGCTCAGAGCCATTTGAACCATTTTGTTAAGTCCCGTAATGTTCAGAGCCATTTGAACCATTTTTTGTTAAGTCCCATAGTGCTCAGAGCCATCCGAACCATTTTTTTGTCGTATGTCAACGCCGAACATGAACCGTCCGTTGCTGTCTATGGTCACCGCTTATCACAGCGCGGAAGTCCGTCTCATTGGCAGTGGCGTGGAGGTTGCTGGTTGGGCCGCGGTTGAGGTTGGCGGCGAACTTCTAAGGCCACCCGTGACGGCAGTCAGAAACTGTCTCAGCTCAACAGTTCCGGTTGCGTCCATTGGCGAGGACACTACAGACACTGGAACGGAGGTGAGGTCCAAGCTGGTCCCATGTACGTCCGTCAGTGACAGATCTGAGGTCTTGCTGGCCACGTGAGTACCTCAGTATCAAGCAGACATGTGCCATGTGTGGATCAACATTGTTCTGTTGAAAACTGGTCCCACGATGCTGCCACGTGAGAGGTAAACATGAGGATGCAGGGTGTCTGTGCCGTCGCATTTCCCTCAAACACGACCAGCCGTGACCTGAAGTCATACCTGGTGGTTCCCCCACACCCAGGAGTGACACCGCTGTGTCTCTCCAAAACACAGGAAGAGGTGAACCTACCGCAGGTCGCCGCCATATTCACCAACGATGGTCACCCACGGTAGTGCCTAACCACGCCTCGTCGCTGAACACAATTCGACGTCATTTATCAGCTTTTCGTGCTTCTCGGTTGCGGTTGAGGCTGAATGACACGGAGTATTGCAGGGAGTTCACAACTTGTCGGATGGCAGGCGCGGATATGAAGGGGTTACGATGCGCTTGGTGCACATTCTGACTGCCCTCCCTTGTGGCGGTCACACTTGGTCGACCCTAACCTAGACGAAGAATACGCCAGCCGTCATGTTCTCAAGCAGTTCAACATTGGGGTGCCGTCACATCCAAATACCCCCACACGATTCGACCAGACGACCAAACGGAGACCTACAATGAGGCCCCTCCGTAAGGTGCTTATAACGTAGTGTCGTACAAGTGCGCGGCATCACACAACATCTAACTGTTCACGGTGCTTCTGTGCCTTACCAGGCCTGGTAAATCACTAAACACGAATATCGCTGCTGCAATCTGGTGGTCGTGTTAGCTCCCACACAGAATTGCAGCTGGACTACTGTCCATTAAAATTGCTACACCACGAAGATGACGTGCTACAGACGCGAAATTTAACCGACAGGAAGAAGATGCTGTCATACGCAAATGATCAGCTTTTCAGAGCATCCACACAAGATAGGCGCCGGCGGCGACACCTACAACGTGCTGACATAAGGAAAGTTTCCAACCGATTTCTCATACACAAACAGCAGTTGACCGGCGTTGCCTGGTGAAACGTTGTTGTGATGCCTCGTGTAAGGAGGAGAAATGCGTTCCATCACGTTTCCGACTTTGATAAAGGTCGGATTGTAGCCTATCGCGATTGCGGTTTATCGTATCGCGACATTGCTGCTCGCGTTGGTCGAGATCCAATGACTGTTAGCAGAATATGAAATCGGTCTGTTCAGGAGGGTAATACGGAACCGTGCTGGATCCCAACGGCCTCGTATCAGTAGCAGTCGAGATAACAGGCATCTTATCCGCATGGCTGTAACGGATCGTGCAACCTTGTCTCGATCCCTGAGTCAACAGATGGGGACGTTTGCAAGACAACAACCATCTGCACCAACAGTTCGACATAGTTTGTAGCAGCATGGACTATAAACTCGGAGACCATGGCTACGGTTACCCTTGATGCTGCATCACAGACAGGAGTGCCTGCGATAGTGTACTCAACAACGAACCTGAGTGCACGAATGGCAAAACGTCATTTTTTCGGCTGAATCCAGGTTCTGTTTACAGCATCATGATGGTCGCATCCGTGTTAGGCGACATCGCGGTGAACGCTCATTGGAAACCTGTATTCGTTTTCGCCATACTGGCGTATCACCCGGCGTGATGGTATGGGGTGCCATTGGTTACATGTCTCGGTCACCTCTTGTTCGCATTGACGGCACTTTGAACAGTGGACGTTACATTTCAGATGTGTTACGACCCGTGGCTCTACCCTTCATTCGATCCCTGCGAAACCGTACATTTCAGCAGGATGATGCACGACCGCATGTTGCATGTCCTGTACGGGCCTTTCGGGGTACAGAAAATGTTCGACTGCTGCCCTTGGCAGCACATTCTCCAGATCTCTCACCGATTGAAAACATCTGGTCTATAGTGGCCGAGCAACTGGCTCGTCACAATACGCCAGTCACTAACCTTGATGAACTGTGGTATCGTGTTGAAGCCGCATGGGCATCTGTACCTGTACACGCCTGTTTGAATCAATGCCCAGGCGTATCAAGGCCGTTATTACAGCCAGAGATGATTGTTCTGGGTACTGATTTCTCAGGATTTATGTACGCAAATTGCTTGAAAATGTAATCAGATGTCAGTTCTAGTATAATATATTTCTCCAATGAATACCCGTTTCTCATCGGCATTTCTTCTTGGTGTAGCAATTTTAATGGACAGTAGGGTATTAATACATACGTAACCGCTGACGGTGTGTAAGCGTGTGAATGTGACATCTGATCATGTATACTGGGTGCTTCACTATTATTGGCAAGGAATGTAAATGGATCGACAAGTTTTAATTTTAAAAGAGGTGGAACGCCACGCGCGGCGCTAGCGGCCTGGACACCCCTGATCGAATGAATCGGCCCCCCGCGCCCCGCAGCCATCGTGTTTGCGTCGCGCCCTTTGTCGCAGTCGCAGAGTGTTTGTACGACTTGACTGCTGGGCGCCGCGGGAACCGCTCCCGTGACCTCTGACCCGCCGGGAGGTCCGTTGCGGACGGGCAGGTGCGGAGGACGGCGCTCCCCGCTGACTTCTTCCGCCTTGCTGCCTCCCGGCGTGTTCCAGTCTGCCGGCTCCTGGATGGAGGCTATTCAGAAGGCGGCAGAGACCTGGCTGCCAGCGGAAATGACAAATCATGGGAAACGTAGACAGTTGGCGGCTGTGCCCGGTACACCTTTTGATCGTGAGAATGCTACTACAGCTTATATTTCAACACAGAACTGAATATGCACAAACTGATAGAAAGTTCTGTGATGAGATTTCCGAAAGCAATGGCTGGTTACACATTACCCGGCAGAGAAATGAAGATATCCGGGAAGAATTAAAGATAATTAATTTTAATGAAGCATTTAGGTTCTGGAGTAAATGGAAGCAGCGTTAAAACAAGTTGAAATGCCAATAGCCGCTAAATCATATGCTAAGACTGTTGTGTTGGCAGAAGAGCCAACACCGTGTTACTAGTAGGGGCCGAAATGCACGCGTTTTAGCTCACGCAGGCTGGCGTGAGGAGGGAAGAACTATACTGACGTGAGGTCTGGAACATGACAAGGAATAAGAATTCAGAAAGCGGACGTAATTAGTTTGTTATTTAACTTTAATCGCTATTGACGGTACATGAGTCACAACATTATCTGTTCAGAAGACACAGTAACTGAATATGGCGCCTTGCTAGGTCGTAGCAAATGACGTAGCTGAATGCTATACTAAACTGTAGTCTCGGCAAATGAGAGCGTATGTAGTCAGTGAACCATCGCTAGCAAAGTCGGCTGTACAACAGGGCGAGTGCTAGGGAGTCTCTCTAGACTAGACCTGCCGTGTGGCGGCGCTCGGTCTGGAATCACTTATAGTGGCGACAAGCGGGTCCGACGTGTACTAACGGACCGCGGCCGATTTAAAGGCTACCACCTAGCAAATGTGGTGTCTGGCGGTGACACCACAGAGACAAGGAAGAGGGAAGACTGGTGTATCAAAGTACAGAAGTACTTGATTATATCTTCCTAGTGGGCACCTCAGCCATTATTTGTTACATGGAGGCTTGGAAAAATGTCATGTTCATTCAAAAATACGTAACAAGAGACGAAATGATGATGATAATGATGATGATGACATGAACTGGGTAAACAAAATATAGAGCAGATGAATTCTGCTCGGGGATATCAACCGAGTAATCTGGTTTCGGAAGGTTTATTATTTTCATCTTCTATCGATGTGCCGTGGTCCTGTTCAGTGTTGACATTTACATGTTCCAGTCATCAGATCTGCATCTGCTAGTGTCGCGCGAATTGGTCGCATTTGGTAGTGCACGGGACTCCGTCGGATGCAGACCAGAAAACTGGAGCGTGTAAATATTAGCATCCTACATGAGCCCGATACGCGACCTTATGATGACATTGTCGAAACGTCGCTATACGTCGGTTTAATCGGTTAATATACCGAGAATAATTGTGTGTGTGAGTGAAATCTTATTTGACTTAACTGCTAAGGTCATCAGTCCCTAAGCTTACACACTACTTAACCTAAATTATCCTAAGGACAAACAGACACGCCGATGCCCGAGAGAGGACCCTAACCTCCGCCGGGATCAGTCGCACAGTCCATGACTTCAGCGCCTGAGACCGCTCGGCTAATCCCGCGCGGCGAGAATAATTCGTCACTGAATTTCCGTGAGAAAGTTTACATTTATGTAATCCAGCCCAATCACCAAACCATAGATTTGTTTCAAAATCACAGTAGTGTAATTGGCGCGGTCTCATGAGGATTGAAATATTGACACCGTCACGGTATTTGAGTAGCGCATTTTTTTATAGCTCCCGAGGAGCAAGGAATTGATTCCTTCTACGTTAGGCAACGGAAACCTCGTAACTCTATCAGCCTGTGAAAACTCGTAATTCCAGTAACCAGCAACTACATAATCGAAGAGAGACTTGATAGTGTACTGACTTTTCTAACCTGTCAATTACTAGGTTTCTACTCTAGAGTTATGCATGTAGAAACTATTTTTTTTTTGTAACAAACCGTTTTTGCTTACCTGCAAAATTTAACAAAAGGGAGTTACGAGGTCTTCACTGCCTATCATCGATGTGCAGTATTGGAACTTGACTGAATCACCTTCGTTTTGCTCATGACTTTATACTATTCGCTCCAGTGCAGATAAACTTCCATTAATAATGGAAATACTTAGTACTACAAGTTGGAAAGTAGGTCTAAAAGTCAGCTCTTGGTTCAAATGGTTCAAATGGCTCTGAGCACTATGGGACTCAACTGCTGTGGTCATCAGTCCCCTAGAACTTAGAACTACTTAAACCTAACTAACCTAAGGACATCACACACGTCCATGCCCGAGGCAGGATTCGAACCTGCGACCGTAGCAGCAGCGCGGCTCCGCACTGGAGCGCCTAGAACCGCACGACCACCGCGGCCGGCTGTCAGCTCTTGTGTTTTAGACTCACTTACAATGGAAGTGTAAGCAGTGTTTACAGTTCATTGTGTTAATACGTTCGGAGGACCAATTATGCAAGCAAGAAAAATAAGCGGATGTCGAGAAAAAAATATTAGGCTTGCAACTTTTTTATGCAATGAGCTTAATTTGCGTAGATAGACGTGAAAAACTTAACCGATAATGTGTAATAAATTAAATTCGCCAACGTAATGGAGAGGCTGGTTACTGAAAACCTTCCTCATTTATAACGTTGTCGAACAGTCCTACATATAAAATATCAGGTGTCTAGCGGGAGATGCAGTAGGTGGACAGTGGACCAGTGTTTGGAACTGTGTTGAAATGCCTATTCGAACACGCACAATTCGATTTTGCGTTATTTCCGAGTATCACTTCATCGACTGTTGTAATTATGGCCACGATCACTTCCTCTCACACTCTTTTTCAAATGAGTAAGCCATCTCAAATGACCACGACACAACTTTTAATTCAAACCAAACGATAAATCCAAACCTACCTACTCCGCGTACTGGAAATATCACGTTCCTATGAAGAGATAATTTTTTTCTGGTTTCGACAGCGAGTTTTTTCCTTGCAATCCGTTTTGTTTAATTGGATCGACGTGCAAACGCAACCTCCATTGGAATAAAATCCTCTACAGTTACACATGTACAGCAACACTCTAAAACGTTCACGTAGCCTTCGACAGCTTTGACAGGTGCGCTGAGTGCTTTATTGAATGGGCACATTATTACGTAATGAACGGAATCAAATGTTGTTTGAATGATACTCGACGTTTGCGGAGTGCGCACTGCTGTATTTTGGGATAAATACACAGTGCCATATTTACTATTTATTTGGATATCAAACTCTCTCACCAGAATTTTCGTATTATTTCACATTGAAGTCGAAAATGTTGCTAGTGCCAGTTTTTGCTCCGTCTCGCTTAGTTGCCTATTCTCCTACAGATGGTCATAAAGTAGAATATTCGTTACACCGTTGTTTTCTGATCTTCTGGACACAATCACAAGATGCGCTTTTAATCGTGAGCGGTTTAGGACATCTTTAGATACCACGTCTTAGATAGTATATGCTACTAGTGTGGACATTTAAACGCACGTTGCGTACACGATCTGTTCACCATATGCATACTAATACTTGTGATTTCTGAAGATGGACGACGAACTGCCGAAATCATTCACGATTAAAGAGGTGCTTTGTCATTACATCTAGAAGAAATAAAATTGAATTAGGTAACACATGTCAATATATAGAATGTAGCTCTTTCCATAGTAGTTGTAAGAGCTCTTTGATTGCAGTTTAAACTGTAGATACCCGTTCCTTATTCTGCCGGTGAAGTTTAGGAAGTTAGATTCATTCCTGCAGTGGTTCGTGTCTCGCCGTCTCGTGCTTCCTGCAGAAAGAGTTCGCTTCGATGTATACATGGAATAGCTGGGGGACTGCTTGTCTTAGATACTATCGAGAAAATGGCGCTTACGAGCGTCCGAGATCTCAGAAATTTCAGGACTTTGTGGCAACAGGCCGGTTGCAATCTCGTGAAGCATTTGCCTGAAGTTGTTGGTAATGCTGAAACATTTAAATTCAAAATGATGGGCGAGAAGCTGAATCTGATCCTTCTTACCTATTACGATTGCTGTATTCTGCGTCTCTTCCATGCTGCAGTGAGAATTTTTGCAAATTTTGGTCTTTGTAGATCTGAGAAATATGTGCTTGTTGTTGCGTTGCTGTGTGGATCTTTTTGGTATCCCGGTGGAGCGACCAGTAGACATTTCGGAAGCTACTGAGTTCTGTTTTACAGGTCACGTTCTTCAGACTTCAAAGACGTTGTGGTACGATGAGGTTCGCGTGACTGCTTATCCGGCGAAGCCGTCAGTTTATTTTCGCTGCGCACCACTTTCTGTCCGGAAAAGCAGCTCATCGCGCTAGTGCGTATGGACTCCATCTGTCATCTCACTTACGTTAACGCATGTGCTCTTCTACGAAACTGTTCCGTGGTAAGCAGATGTTCGACGATTTGTGCGGTCATTTAGGCCGAAATACACAACACTGTTGGTAGAGTTCCACTTTTCTCAAAACAGGAGTGTAGTAGCTACGGCGGTAGTATTCGAGGATCGAGCGAATAGAAAAGTTTCAACGCGACTGAATGGAGCAGAGGATTTGAAATCCCCGTTCAGATATTAAAATATGATCTAAAGTGCTGTCTCTAAACTGGAATCTGGAAAAACAATTGCTTACATCCCTAGTTGTGAGCTGCTATCGCTCAAGTTTAATCCTCACTGTCTGTACTAAAGTAATTCTTAGGAGACTAGAGAATGTCCCTTTATTCCGCTCTGGGAACCGGCTGTCAAAACTTTTTCACTTCTTGTATATTACACATCGTTCCATGTACGTTTGTGAGTAGGGATGCTTCAGCTTTTCTGTGACTGTCCTTTTCGATGTAAAAAGGCCAGTGACCAATATCGTACACGCCAATGCATCAATTTTCTGTGAATTCCATTCAGTTGAGTAGTCCTCCAGCAAAAGGCTTCGGACTGTTTTGTAAGTAAACCTGGAAAGGTGTGTACAAGACGAATATCAAGAAAAGCAAAACAAGGATGATGGAATACAATCGAGTTAAATCAGATGACGCTGAGGGCATGAGATTAGAAAACGAGATACTTAAAGTAATAGATGAGTTTTGCTGTTTGGGAAGTGAAATAAGTGATGATGGACGATGTAGTGAGGGTATCAAATGTAGAATTCCAATGGCAAGAGAAGCAATTCTGAGGAAGAGAAATTTGTTAACATCGAATATAGGTTTAAGAGTTAGGAAGTCTTTTCTGAAAGTATTTATCTGGAGGGTAGCTATGTATGGAAGTGAAACGTGGACGATAAACGTTTAAGAAGAGAACAGCAGCTTTTGAAATGTGTAGCTACAGAAGAATACCGAAAAGTAGATGGGTAGATAATATAATTAATGAGGAGATCCTAAATACAGTTGGGGAGAAAAAAAAATTGTGGCACAACCCGACTAGAAGAAGGGATCGGTTGATAGGTCACATTCTGAGACATCAAAGGATCATCAATTTAGTACTGGAAGTGAGTGGGGAGGGGGGATGGGGGGTAAAAATGGTAGAGGGAGACCAAGAGATGAATAGACTATAGTAAACAGATAAGAATGTAAGTTGCAGTAGTTATTCGGAGATGAAGAGACTTGCACAGAATAGAGTAGCATGGAGAGCTGCATCAAACCAGTCTTCAGACCGAAGACAACAACAACAACAACAACAACAACAACAAGTAATCTGTCTCCTAGACAAACTGCACTATACCAATATACCATCAGTATATCGATGACGTGGAATTGCGTTACCTACAACTAAGTCCATGATATCACTCCACTTCAGAAGCCCCATACATTTTTACCATCAAGTGTTTTTACCGTATGACCGTTTCCATAACACATGACACATTAATCGAATTTATTAAATTTCGTGGTACTTCGTCCATATGTCAATGGACATTTCTACCGTTTTCATTGGGTGACATTCCCTCAGCTGCAAAAAAAAAAAAATAATAATAATAATAATAATATGAGAGCGCAACTGATGCTAACGGCTTAGTAGTTACTGCATAACATCAGCAGCAATAATACGTCGGGATATCAACATTTTTCATTCCTGAAAAGGAAAAATTCACTCTTTATATATACGACAGACGCTCTTAACTTTTATTTCCAAAAGAATCAGTTTGTTGCTGTCCGAGTACTGGTTTGCTGCTGCTCTCGACACTATCAGGTTCTGTGCAAACTTATTCAGTTCTGCTTAACTACTGCAACCTGTATCCATTTGTATCCGCCTGCTGTATTCAAGTGTTCAACATTTGCACCCCTTCCCCACACAATCTAATTACCAAATGTGTTCGGATTTATCGAAAGAAACACTTTATTTTTAAACAAATTTATTCATTATATTTTCAAGTGTATGTATCAGGTTCGTTTACGTAGTGTGATAGGTATTATTATCAGCTTTTTTTTGTTATGGTCAAAAATTGTTAACTTACGTAGTGAAGATTATAGCCACAGACAGAAATTTTGTGCATAAAATTAATTTATGTGAATTTATCATGCTTTCGGTCATTAAATAACGCAAAGTCTCTATTGTATGCACATATAGCAATATATTAAAAAAGATTTACTAACATGAACGTAAGGACAGAACTAGTAACAGCTTCTATTCCAGTTCTCTGGAGCACATATGTTATTAATTATGTGTCAGCGTATGGTTCTATACCGCGGATAGCGTGCTACGTTCTGTTTGTCAAGAAGTTTTCGATCTGACGCAAACCTGACTAGATATCGCTCCGACAGTGTTTTCTTTTAGCGGCTGCCCGTGAAGTACTGATTCGAGACATTTTCGGAATGAGATTTTCACTCTGCAGCGGAGTGTGGGCTGATATGAAACTTCCTGGTAGATTAAAACTGCGTGCCGGACCAGTTCGAGTCTCGGTCCGGCACACAGTTTTAATATACCAGGAAGTTTCACAATTTTGGAAGTTTACGGACACCTGGTTACTCTACTCCACGGCTCTTAGGATATCGCGAGTTCCGTGTTACGTGTCTCGTGCTGCGAAGATTCCCCTCGCTACCCGGTGTAGACACTGCTGCCACTTGCCCGGCATCGTCCGCCGCTGTCTGACCCAGTGCGCCACGCCACAGGAGGGGTGGCCGTTTCTGCGACTCTGATTCAGCGCCGCCCCGCCGGCAAACATCCATTAGCACGGCCCTCACCCCCGCCTCCACCCCCGCGGCCTCCACTACCGCCGCCACCCCCGCTCGTTGCTGGAAGACCCTCGCCCTCGCTACTCCTCCACTCCTCTTCGTCTACAGCTCACTCTTTATACGTCAAGAAAAGGCGCGTCAGGTTGGTTGCACCGCGAGAAGTCCATAACTCCGTGCTCTTGTCCTCACGTATGTCGCGTATTAACGACGAACATTTGTTTACACTTTCGGAACACCTGCGCAACCCACACTTCAATACTATGGGAGCCGTATCAAGCGGGATTAGGGAGATTTCGAGTGAATACAGAGGAGGGCAGTGCGAATGACGATAGCCATACTTGATTGGTAATAGATTGTGACGAAGATGTTGACGAATCTAAAACTGACAGGTAGTCGAAGAAAAAAACCTAACATCTCATTTCTTGGGAAATGCTAAGAACCGGTTTTCTAGATCTACCTTCACTCTTTGCGACTCACATTAAGGTGCATGGCAGCGAATACAGCGTGAACCACAATTATTCCCTTAACCCCTTATACCCGCCGCATTCTTGGAAGGTAAGGGGCGAAAACTGCTGCCCGTAATCCTCTATATACGCGGTGGGCAAAATAAACTGCCCAGCATGCATCCTAAGATAGGCAACCGAACGTACATCATCTTCATCCTGCGCAGATAATATAAGCCGGTTTGCCCATCTTAAAGGGCAAGAAATATTTTGCGAACAAGATTTATTTTGCCCACCCTGTAAGTTATAATGGTTCAAATGGCTCTGAGCACTATGGGACTCAACTGCTGAGGTCATTAGTCCCCTAGAACTTAGAACTAGTTAAACCTAACTAACCTAAGGACATCACAAACATCCATGCCCGAGGCAGGATTCGAACCTGCGACCGTAGCGGTCTTGCGGTTCCAGACTGCAGCGCCTTTAACCGCACGGCCACTTCGGCCGGCTGTAAGTTATAACTTCTCTTATTTTACTCCCACGTGTTTTCTTGAGACATGTGTGAGGAAATAATATTTGCACGTCTTTTGCTTGACTGATCTTTCTGTAATAGTAAAGGGTTACACCATTTGCCTCTCTCGTAGTATAGGGTGTTTCAAAGTCCTTCCATCAAACGTCTAGGGGTTCAGATCACGACTTGGGGAACAATTTGTGTTAGAGGCAAAATGTTCGCTGATGTTTCCCGGCAACGCTAGGTGCCCTTTTATATTGATTATGCCCCAAAAAGCCGGCAGGCCATAGGTATCACTCTGCTATATGTGTTGCAATGTATGCTCCCTGTAGTCCAATCACCAGCTAGAGTTGCAGTTAAGTGTCAGTATTTTCTCACGTTGTTTAGTATGCGTGGCACAAGCAAGCCATTAAAGTTTATTTTCTCCTGGGTAGTAGGTCTGGTATTGAAGTGTGGACAAGTGGAAGCAAAAGAATAGTCTATACTCATGCGTTTTCAGAGAAAAAAAACAGCTTGCACTTTGAAGTTGGTACATACTAAGGTACCAATGATCAAAATATCTGTGCCTAAATCCCTAATACCCTATACAAATTTCTTTGAAATGTGTAATTATTTCCACCTACAGAAAAAAAGACTTCATTTCAGACTACGCACGATGCTGCTTCTGATCCAGTCGATCCTTATTCGGGTCCTTTGGTTTGATACCACTTATTTCTTGAGTGGAAAGGAGACAGATAGGATCGCTAAATATAGCACAAAACTACCCTCTGACAATACTTCGTAGCGATTCACTGAACAGATTGGTGAAAGTACGTAAAAGAAGACATTTCTTCGTATGCTGTCCTTATTAAACAATAACTTGGCTGTTAAGTGTTTCGAAAATCATCCAACTTCATTCCAGAGCATACTCGGTCATCGCTCTAAATGTATTTTCACATATAATTTGGTTAGATCCAAAAAATTCTGGACCTTATTTCTGGTTTTATACCCGATTTTTGCCTCTTTACCACTTCAGTTTTTCATGACACTCCACTTTCTAGCGTAGGCTATAGTTCCGAATTATTTAGTTGTGTAAAATTCCGAAAGACTAGAACAACTAGTATGCAACGGTTTTAACAGGGACCCGCCCAAGTCTGTAGACGTACCGCTTTACAAGATTTAGGACGTAACATGTAGAACAATGCATTACGCACTCTCATTCCCTTTGCTTAGGTGTGGGATAATAATTAGCTACCACTGGCAGGTACTTCATCTGTGGTCGGCTAACTAACGTAACAACAATGGATGACGCAAATTGAGACTCTACTAGAGCATAGCAGGATTATAAAGATCAGGTAGAGCTCATACAACTCAGATGCTGAATTTTCTAAGTGAGTTCCATAATATTGCAAGCATTACTCACTCCGTTTAATTAAACACCGAAAGAATCTCGAAGAATATCGTGAGCTAATGCTGCAGCTCAAATTACTGCCGTCCTTGGAACTGATCCTCTTACTGTGAGGCTATTTCTGAGCTGGGAAATCGATATTTACGACGAACGATAGACACGAAATTAGACGCCATATCGAGCATCTACACCACGACTCAATAAGGAAGAAACACGCCGTAAAAGTGGAACGTGTTAATGGAAATGTACCACGGCTGCAGAAGAGACTTAGCTCCTCAATATAAATTCCGTTGCCTTTCTGGAATGTCTTGTTACTTTATTACAATGATACGAACGATAGGAACGGCAGATATGTGTGAGTATTAATAAAAGTTAAAGCCAAGGCGAGACGTATTGTTAACTGTGGTGTTCGTATCAGATATTCTCGTTAAGCTGCTTTACTGAATTGTAGTACTGTCACAGTAATTTGTTTTCAAACGCTGATGCATAGTTTTTCAGGAAGAACGGACACAGTCAATTATGAATTACTGCACATTAGAACAGACGAGGAAATGTGTTTTGTCAACAGTGTGAAACAAAATAAGAACCAAAGTTGTAATGCTTTTTGGAAAATACGACGAATAACAGTAATGATATAGAATGGAAGATAAATTAATTTTTCACAACATATGTGTTTGGAATCTTTTTTGCTTAGTTTATAACTATCACTGCTATTTTTGATACAGGTCGGGATCGAAATATAGCTGCGAAGCAAGATTTTTGGAATAAATCGCAGTTATCAAAGTTCAATGAAGTCCCTAACGAATCAATGACGAATCCGAATGGAGATACAGCCACGATCTCAACTGGATTCTGCATTGTTGTTGTGTTTCTAACGCACAGTCGGAGCAGGTCGTACTTCCGTAACTCGTGGCGGGCTATTATCTGAGATACAAAATCAGTGGGGACATCTCAAATTTCCTTTGAAATTTGTAGATGACTTTTCCAAACACGACCAAAATTTAGTTCTTCGTTTTACAGGTATATTTTCATAAGGTCAGAAAACCACGCACAGTCTGTCCTTTACCATAAACTACCTCTTCGTGATTTTTGTCGGGTTATTTGTAGAGGATGCTGTAATAAGTTTCTGAGGGTTTTAGTTGTAGTGTGGCTCATCAATTCACTTAAACTGTGTTGTACTTATCGAGTCCTATCTGTCCCTCGTGCGTGATCTTTCAGGAAACGTAGTCGGAGCGTGTATTTTCGTCACAAATCACAGTGGAGAGAATGCACGGTATTTCATTTACTTTAAAGATAACGCTGAAAACAGCATGTCCTGCACCTATGATGAATTCAAATTACTTTAGCTCACTCTTTATTTTTTCAGCTCATCACGATCTACATAAGACATTTAACTGTGGAGAAATTCAGCTCCAGGCCGATCAGAAGCACTGTCGGAAATCCGCGTGACACATTATAGGTAGTCCAGCAAGTGGCATGTAGTAAATTTCTTTCCGTACCCTGTTCACCGTCGAAAAGCCCAGATAAGCGTCGCCGTATTCAACATCAAAAAATAAATTGTTTGTATTCCTAAAACAGGACGAATAATCAAAGCAGTCTGAAAGATCTGTTTTTATTGGACATAAATATGTAGACTTCCACGGTCGCCGTAAGTCTCATGAAAACCCCGCTGGATATGCTAGCACGTCATCTTATGAATGTTGTACTTAAAATAGTGAAACAATCGACGTTTCGGCCGTATTGCAGTGGTTTTCCCCTAGCAGAGTACATAGTGAAGAATTTTTGTTGATACCTTTTTCGATCTGCTTCTGTTCATAGCTTCTGAAATTCACGCGATAACTCACAGTATAGTCAGGAGCGATAGCACTGATATCTGCACCATTGTCGCTTCTACATCCACATATATCCTCTATAAGCCATTCTATAGTGTGAGGTGGAGAGTACCAGTATTTGCGAATTTCTGTCCTGTTCCATTGCCATAGTGAGCAGGGGAAAACTGGCTGTCTAGATGCACCTATAGGCGTCCTGTTCTGTCTTCAACCTCAAGGTCGCTATGCGAGATGTACGACGGTCGCACTAAAAGTGTCGTACAGTTTTCCTCAAATATCGGTTTTCCAAATTTGCAGAACACGATTTAGCCACTTGTCTTCTAGAGCTTAGCGTTTAAGTCCTCCGTGTACTTCTGTTACACTTCCATATACCTGTTATGATGCTAGAAGCGTGTCTCGAAATTAATTCAATTTCTGTCATCAAGCCTACTTGGTAAGGACTCTAAATGCTGCTGCAGAATCTTAGAATTGGTCGTTCTTGCGACGTGTTCGCGATTTGCTTTACAGATGCTTCGCACTATTCCGGAACCCTTCCAACACGCCTAAGTCTTCAATTCGTCTTCACTAATACTATTTTTGTGGGATCCTCGCTTTTAGTACTGCCCCTTAAATATTTAGAGGTTTGTCTTGTTCCTTTTGTTCACCACTAATGTTGTCTTTGTTATGGATATTATCTTGTATAATGCATATATTAATCATCTTTTCAGTTAGATTGACTGGTGCTTCTAATAAGTATTGAGATGATGGTGATATAAAATCGGAATTAGTTAAAAATAATCTTCGCCTGCACTTCATGAATGAAACTTAACAGTCTGTTCCTTCTTCTGTTCGTCGGTTATCCTACATCTCTCTTTGCAGTTGTTTTATATTTGATATCTAGTTTAAATATCCTGTCTTACCCCAGACTACTGATATCTTGTTTCCATTTGAACCACCCTTGCTCTGTTTTTTTCATTTATACTGAATTCATTAATTTCTTCTCTTATAATATTATTTTCTATTTTCTCTTAGCCTACATCCTTTAAATCTCCTTTGAATTTTCATTTCAGTCGGCTGTAATCGTTCTTTTACCTTTCTTAATTAATGTCCAGAATTCGCTTCCATATTCTAGAACAGGCGTAGCCAATGCTTCGTAAAATTTTAATATAGTGTCGTCCCTTGTCTTATCACTCAATGTTCTGTGTATGGTGTTACAAATCGTTTGAAACTTATTTAATTTATTAGTTTTTTTTTTTTTTTTTTTTTTTTTTTTTTAATGGTTCAAATGGCTCTGAGCACTATGGGACTTAACTTCTGAGGTCATCAGTCCCCTAGAATTTAGAACTACTTAAACCTAACTAACCTAAGGACATCACACACATCCATGCCCGAGGCAGGATTCGAACCTGCGGCCGTAGCGGTCGCGCGGTTCCAGACTGTAGCGCCTAGAACCGCTCGGCCACTCTGGCCGGCCTTTTATTAGTTTAAAAATGGATTAAAACCGTCTTGACCGCAATAAATTCTATTTGCCATGGTCACCGGTTTCAGTCAGAATTTTCAGACCATTTATACCATGATGGTAGACGGTGAACGGAGCGGGTGTCAACTGGTGAAGTTGACGTTCGGGGATGCACGATACCTTCTCCCATCACCGCCACAGCCTACCACCGTCATATAACCTCTGTGTAGATTATCTCGTTCTGACTAAGACGGTTGCCACTACAAATAAACTTTGTTGCGGTCAAGACTGTATTTAGTCCAGTTCTTTAGTATTTTAGCGAGTCCACTGATTTTCTCCACGAGAATGCTCTCAAAAATTGCTAATTTATTGTTGATTTCGTTTACGTATTGCTGAAAATATCGAAAACAATTAAAAAAGTATTAATATAATTGCGTTTGACTAGTATTTGTTTGGAGAAAGCCAAGAAATTAGGTGATGTACGAAAATATAAGAAAAATAAGAGAAGTAATGAGAAAATGATATATCTTTTTTAGGCACTACTGAGTGAATTAAGAGGGACTGAAGAAACATATATGCCTGTAATTCTGGAAAACGAAATCAGCAGTGGCATGTATCACAGATGTAAGAAAATAACCAGAAACAACATCAAGTATCGGATATAAGAGAAAAGAACCTTTTTAAGAGCAAAATTTAGAAGTCTTGCTGATTTACAAACCGCTTCAGCTGCGTTTAATGTTTTTATTGTCGGATCACAACCGCTTTGGCAACGAAAATCCTGTGGTAACATCTCCGTAATAATGATTCGTGAAAGAGTAACAGACCCTAAAATACCCACTAACATAAAATATTTTAGAACTTTCAATACATATGAAATAGAGAAAGATTTGCTCACGTAACCATGTTATAAGAACGAAGTTGCTTTCCCCACAAGATCACCGTTTCTTCGGTTGCTCTCGTGCCTCATCTGCGGATACGCGAGCCCTACACTGGCTGGTTGTTTACTTCCGCGGTTTCACAGTACGCGGTCGCGTTCCATGAATTCGCATAGACTGGAGTGGAAGGATGTGTTATTTTATTTATGGCTTTTTGTGTATCTTCGCGTTACCGGTTGATTACTGTGATGTAATTTGTTTAGGCTCCACCGACAGTTTTGGACTTTGATCCCTACATCCGGATGACTTTGATTCAATGACTTACCGTCACTTAGCGGGTTATACATTTGGTCTATCAACGACTCCTGGAGTCTTGCGACTTTTACAAGTTCTTTAATTTTTTTCATATTAGTGCGTATTTTATGGCCTGTTACTCTTTCATGATTCAAATGTGTGTGAAATCTTATGGGACTTAACTGCTAAGGGCATCAGTCCCTAAGCTTACACACTAAGTAACCTAAACTATCATAAGGACAAACACACACACCCATGCCCGAGGGAGGACTCCAACCTCTGCCGGGACCAGCCACACAGTCCATGACTGCAGCGCCTCAGACCGGTCGGCTAATCCCGCGCAGCTCTTTCATGATTCATTGTTACGCAGATGTCACCTGAGGATGCGGTTTCCGTGCCACGAAACCAGTACCGATGTGATAGCAAAAAGATTGAAAACAGCTGAAGCGACTTCTTAATCCCGAAAATGATTAGCCACAGCCGTGGTTGTCCTGTATGCAAGATTTTTGCTAAATTTAGAAGCCTCGCATGGAAGAAGAAATAACAACTCGGAAACAACATTGGCAGAAGAAGAAGGAGAAGGACCAGATGGAGAGAAGATAAAGGAAATAACGAAGACAGAAGAGGAATTCGCGTTGCCCGCGAACCCAGTTGGTCGATACGATGTTAAGGTGTGTTTCGTACAAAGAGAGAATTCTGTGGAGTGTAGCAGCTGATGCAGATCTGCCGTCAGCGTCACTGCTGGTACCGTGCCAGTGGATGTGGTTGTCCTGTGTACAAGATTTTTGCTAAATATAGAAGCCTCGCAAGGAAGAAGAAATAACAAAGCGGAAACAACATTGACAGGAGAAGAAGAAGGACAAGATGGGGAGAAGATAAAGGAAATAGTGAAGAAAGAAAAGGAATTCACATTGTCCGCGAACCTAGTTGGTCGGTGCGATTTTAAGGTGTGTTTCGTACAAAGAGATAGTTCTGTAGAGTGTAGCATCTGATGTAGATCTGCCGTCAGCGTCACGTTCAAATGGCTCTGAGCACTATGGGACTTAACATCTGAGGCCATCAGTCCCCTAGAACTTAGAACTACTTCAACCTAACTAACCTAAGGACATCACACACATCCATGCCCGAGGCAGGATTCGAACCTGCGACCGTAGCGGTCGCGTGGTTCCAGACTGTAGCGCCTAGAACCGATCGACCCCTCCGGCCGGCCAGCGTCACGTGACAGGAGCAGCTGCTACTACCGTGCCAATGCATGTGGTTGTCCTGTCTACAAGATTTTTGCTAAATTTAGAAGACTCGCGAGGCAGAAGAAATAACAAAGCGGAAACAACATTGACAGGAGAAGGAGAAGGACAAGACGGAGAGAAGATAAAGGAAATAGCGAAGAAAGAAAAGGAATTCACCTAGTCCGCGAGCCCAGTTTGTCGATACGATTTTATACAAAGAGTGTAGCAGCTGATGTAGATCTGACGTCAGCGTCACGTGACAGGAGCAGCTGCTAGTGCCGTGCCAACGCATGTAAACGAGAGGGCTCCGGCGTGTCGGAGAGAATGATCTCACGTGCCAGTAGTTCCGAATGCCTCACCTGTACCGAAAGCTCTTTGAGACCAGCGCGCTTTTACCCTCCCGCACACGATTCATATTTACGCCGCGCTGCCCCAGATAGGTCCCCGAATCTCGTGCAGCGCCGGTGCACACTCGCCAACAATGCTCGCGCAGATGCTCCGCGCGGGCGGCCGTTTTGTGCGCGGCGCGCAAATTGCAGCAGCCGAGAGGCGACGCGGACAAGACAGCGATCGCCGGCGGCGCTAAGCCGCGGCCGCATTGTCGCCCTCGGGTGCCGCCGACGACACCACGGTCGCCGGGCCAGGTCACTGCACTCCCTCCCCCCGCAATCAGCCCTCCAGGGGAGGGACACCCTCCATTCACCGTCGCGGGATTAACTCGCCCGCCGGCAGCCTCGCGCGGGATCAACACGGGATCGCAACCAGTATTTGTGTAACACCGGGAGATGGCACGGCCGCCGCTAATGGCTACGCATGCGCGCCTCCCAAAAGGCGACACGCTCGCAGCTCTCTCTTTTTATTGTGCCGGCCACTCCAGCTCTCGCGATTCTACAGCGCCTAACCGTCCCGTCCCTACCCGGCGGCGAGCACAAAAGCGCGGCACCCATTACACGGCAGATATCGCGGCACAATGGCGAGCGTGTAACAGATCCTTGTAAGAAAAATTCTGCGGCCGCGCCAGGGGGTCGCCGCCTGCCGTGCATTAGAAACCCAATCCTAAGTGGCAGCCGGCCGGCTGGCACTCTCCAAGTGACACAATCTCTAAAACATCGTCGCCCTTACATTTATTCCATTTCCTCGAGCGATAAATCCCTCCCGTCTGTCCCCCCCCCCCCCCCCCCATTCCCTGCTCCGACCGCATGAAAAGGGAGCGGAGTGAAGGGGCGCAAAGAGATAGAGAAAGAGAGAGAAGTGAAAAGAGACAGACAGACGGCAAGCCACTCGAACACCGGTTACCCACTTTGACGCGCGCCGCTGGCTCTGCGCGTACATAATGCTTCATATTTAATAAGCGGGCGTGCGGCTTCTGCAACAGATCTTTGTCTCCGCCGACCCCCTCCTCCGCTGTGAAAGAAGCCCGGGGGCGGCAGTTCGGCCACAAAGGGCGTGGCGTCGCATTGGGCGCCAGCAGCGCGTGACGTAACACACAGTAGCCATCTGCAGCCAGGTGGCGGCGCCTCTTCAGTCGGCACCGGAGCGCAAGACGCGATTACGCTCCAGGCGTCGTAATGACGCGGCAGCTGTGAATCTCTGCTCGCGACATAGGCCAGTGACCCTCAGCCTCACCCCACTATCGCGTCCCCCCCTCCCCCTCTCCAGAGGTGGGCATTCTGGCAAAAACATGGCCCTAGCGATGTGTCAGAAAATTCTCCTGCCCACTGTCGGCTTCACTCTTCTTCTACTATTACTACTACTACTACCACCACCACCACCGAGCGAGGTGGCGCAGTGGTTAGCAAAAAATGGTCCAAATGGCTCTTAGCACTATGGCACGTAACATCTGAGGTCATCAGTCCAATAGAACTTAGAACTACTTAAACCTAACTAACCTAAGGACATCACACACAGCCATGCCCGAGGCAGGATTCGAACCTGCGACCGTAGCAGTCGCGCGGTTCCGGACTGAAGCGCCTAGAACCGCGTGGCCACAACGGCCGGCAGTGGTTACCACACTGGACTCACATTCGGAAGGACGACGGTTCAAACCCGCGCCCGCCCATCCTGATTTAGGTTTTCCCCATTTCCCTAACTCGCTTTAGGCAAATGCCGGGATGGTTCTTGTGAAAGGGCACGGCCGACTTCCTTCCCCATCGTTCCCTAATCCGATGGGACCGATGACCTCGCTGTTCGGTCCCTTCCCCTAAATCAACCAACCAACCAACCACCTACTACTACTACTACTACTACTACTATTTTACTCATTGTCATCCATTGCTGAACGAAGTCATCTTCCATACCTTTCCACTTCCCTCGGCTCTGCACCATCAACGATCACCATGGGTTGGTTTGGGTTGTTTTGGGGAGGAGACCAAACTGCGAGGTCATCAGTCTCATCGAATTAGAGAAGGAAATCTGCCGTGCCCTTTTCAAAGGAACCATCCCGGCATTTGCCTGAAGAGATTTAGGGAAATCGCCGGCCGCGGTGGTCTCGCGGTTAAGGCGCTCAGTCCGGAACCGCGCGACTGCTACGGTCGCAGGTTCGAATCCTGCCTCGGGCATGGATGTGTGTGATGTCCTTAGGTTAGTTAGGTTTAAGTAGTTCTAAGTTCTAGGGGACTGATGACCACAGCAGTTAAGTCCCATAGTGCTCAGAGCCATTTGAACCATTTTGAACCATTTAGGGAAATCACGGAAAACTTAAATCAGGATGGGCGGACGCGGGACTGAACAGTCATCCTCTCAGTCACCATTTTCCAGCAGTCTTCTCGACAACACCGATTCTTCCCTTCTGGGGTGTCTTTCGTGTCAACAAGGTCTCTTAAGAAACGTATCACTTCTCCACGTGTTGGGAGCCTGCGAACAGACCTGCATCTTTATCCACACTGTGCAAACCACGATGAAGTGCACGGCAGAGGGAACTTCCCATTGTTGCATGTACTAGGATTTCTTTCCCTCCCATTCAACTTTTTCTATCGCAGTAAGATGACAACAGTTTACCAGTTTTGACTCTCATCGGTCATCATCACTACCAGTATGTTGTTGCTAAAATAATGTGTCGGTCAGTCACCTAACGTCTGTCTTAATTACACGACATCAGTTGAGTCGGGCATTAGCTAACCGTTCGACGTGTTGCTTCTGGAACTAAGTATTTGTATTGCCGATAATCCATAAGAGTCGAAACTGTGTGCATGTCCATCCAATACGATCAAGACACACGAGAAAATGAGAAGAAAAAATGAGGATAGGGATAATTTTGACATTAAAATTGATGAGCAAGAAGTTGCTAAAGTAAAGGAATTCTGCTGCATTGTAAGCAAAGTAAAAAGTGACGACGGAGTGAAAAGAGCATACAAAAAACGAACTAACGCATGCGAAGAAAGCATTCATGGGCAAACGAAGTCTGCTAGTATCAAACACAGGTATTAATTTGGGGAAGAAATTTCTGAAAATGTGCTGCAGCACGGAATGAATCATGGACTGTGGGAAACGAGAAAAGAAGAATATCGAAGCGTTTCAGATGCGATGCTGTAGAAAGATATTGAAAATTTAGTGAACTAATAGAATAAAAAATTAAGAGGTATTCCGCAGAATCGGCGAAGAAAGAAGAACGTGGAAACACTTTCAAGAAGGAGAGAGCTGGAGAGGTTAAAAACTATAAGGGAAGACAGAACTAAATATACCGAACAAACAATTAAGGAGGTTGAGTGAAAGTACTAGGCACAGGAGAGGAAGACCGCATCAAAACAGTCAGAGAGGATTGATGTTCTACCTCAGATAACAGCAGCATCGAAACGAGGGAAATGTAACAAATGTTACCAGAATTTTCTTACGATCACAGTGTCCCAGCGAGTTGGTAAAGACTACCAGTGTTATATCTGTAAAAGCTTTTATTTTTTTTTAAGGGGACGCCAGTAACTGTACATTTGCACATGCGCAGTAGAAAGCAGCAGAAATAAAATTAATTTTCGCCGTGTAGGTAAACATAAACTCGGTAAATTTATTTTATAACGTATACGTACAGGAGGAACGCGTCTCATTTCAGATGAGCCTCAGACTAATGCTTCTAACTTGACTCCTGATTCTCTTTGACTTAATTATGGCAGATCACGGCCAGTGCATTACAATATCCTCATGTACCACATGAAACCGAGACTGCTGCTAAAGTAATAGTACCTGGAAGGACGAAAGTGGGGCTATACACGGCAGAAAGAAATAGGGGGAGAATGGGGAATTGAGAGTGGTAACAACAGCGTATTATCCAGCGGCCGAGCACGAAAAAGAAACATTCCCAGCAAAGCGGCCGCGTGTTTGGCTTCTCTCTTCCAATCCCCTGATTCCGATTGGCGCTTTCGTCCGTTCCGGCGGCTCGGATGCCCAGGATCAAGGCTAAAGGCGTCCGCCGATTCAAGCTCCGTGAACAAACCGACAAAGGTTTTCACTCCACCCTTGCCCCCTGTCAGAGGCATTTTTTGGCGCGAAAAAAATATAAAAAAAGCGAGAGTAATGCTCGCCGACGTGTGTGTGTGTTTGGGGAGACCGGGGCGGCGCCCTGCCAAAAAACTCGGCGCTTTTCGGGGCCGGTGGTCCAGCAACGATCGCTGGACGACCCCTGGACCGGCAGCTCGGTATGTAAAAAAGCCGGTAGACAGGTGTGAGATGGGGGAGAGTGGGAGAGGTGGGAGTACGTACGTACATGACGGTAGGAGTCGTGCCGGTCCAGGTAAGAGGGGCAGCGGGCAAATTGGCCTGCGGAGCGGTACAAAGCCTGCGCGCAGTGGCGACTGATCAAAGGAGCGGCCACAAAGGAGGGGCCCGAGTCGGGCGGGGGGTATAAATAGTGTCCGCCGGCCGGCAAGTAGGGTGTCGAGGCAGCAGAGCCACGCACTCGGAAACAACGGGTTGTAACGCGCCTAGGAAGCCGCGAGGTTCTCTTCAAAGACGGCGCCGCGCGCGCACACGCCGATGAGCGGCCATCGCATCGCACCGCCGCACCAGCCGGCGCCGCCGACGCCAGTCCCTTTGGTCCACCTAATGGCCTAATTTAACACCGCATTCTCCGGATGACGGAGACGCGGTCCCGCAGCGCTAATACGGCGCCTCCCACCGCCTGCGCATAAAGAATTCAGCGCGTGGGCCGAAGACGCCCCCGGGGGTCTGAGCGCGCATCCACCAGTAGCCGCTGCCTCTGGCCGCTCCGCTCGTAATCTCTCCAGTGCTGCGGGAAGCGGTACTTTTTTGTGGCCGCCGTGGGCATGAAGCCTTGGCACACATTCACATACGTAGGTGTAGAATGAGCCTAGAATCAGAGCGTTTAGAGCACAGTTCTGTACACATATTAAGACTTTTCATGGTTACATACATATACCACTTCGGCAGTTACGTCATTTTAAATCGCTGACGAGTAGGGGACGTTGTTCTCGCTCTTGTCTACTACTACATCGGTTACATATTAAAATGACACAGTGCGAAAATCACGGTAACAGGCGTAGCACTTGAAAATGACACAGCGCCGAAATCAGCTGATCGTTTGACATAAGTGACACCGATTGTTTATAAGCGACGATCAGAAAGTTTCTCTTGTATATTGTGGTAATCTCTAAGCAGGGTGTCAGTTCTGCGAATCGATGGTGGGTGGATATTGCTTAGCAGGGGAAGCCAGTAGACAAAGTTGGTCTGATTAGCCGGCCGGTGTGACCGTGCGGTTCTAGGCGCTTCAGTCTGGAACCGCGTGACCGCTACGATCGCAGATTCGAATCCTGCCTCGGGCATGGATGTGTGTGATGTCCTTAGGTTAGTTAGGTTTAAGTAGTTATAAGTTCTAGGGGACTGATGACCATAGATGTTAAGTCCCATAGTGCTCAGATCCGTTTGAACCTTTTTTTTCTTTTTTTTTGCCTGATTGTACCAGTAGCCGTGCGCAATTTGTTATTGAGCTACACTGTCCAGAAGCGGCGTGCCAATCACGCAAAATCGCCCTGAGCATTGGGACAATCATCCCACCGATGCACCAAGTTGAAGATACCAGTTTGGGCAAAACACTGTGTCCTGCTGCTTAAAGATGTCCGTAATTGTCAGCTGCACATCCTCGTTCGACAAGAATCGTCAACGCTTCAGGCCTTTTTCAAGGGACCGTAGGCGTGATAGTCGTATGGGGAGAGATCAGGACTGTAGGCCTGGTACTCGATTTTCTTCCACTTGAGTTGCGATATGGCAACCTGTATTATTATGAAGCGTCAGCACCTCTTGGTGCACCATTCCACAATGGTGGTTTTCGACATACATTCTTCTCCGAAGACATTCTTCATTTTCTGATGGATGTCTACCGGTGTGGCGGCCGGAGTGGCCGAGAGGTTCTAGGCGCTACAGTCTAGAACCGCGCGACCGCTACGGTCGCATTTTCGAATCCTGCCTCGGGCATGGATGTGTGTGATGTCCTTAGGTTAGTTAGGTTTAAGTAGTTCTAAGTTCTAGAGAACTGATGACCTCAGAAGTTAAGTCTCATAGTGCTCAGAGCCATTTGAACTATTTTTCTACCGGTGTTTGTCTTTCGGCAGGTAAGAAAAGACTGGCAGCACGTTGGTCCCGTTGGAAGCATTTGGTAATAACGTCGCCATAGTTCATGTTTCCGCATTTACAGCAAGCACGTCGGGAAGACACGGATGTCACATTGCTCCCTTGCTTGCATGTTACTGATTAAATACCCGCATAAGCTGCAGCAACGTTCTCATACGGAAACTTTTTGATCGCCCCTTATAACAGCCCAGGTGGGAAACAGAATTGTCTGTTGGTGAAGAAACTTATAAAATGTTTCAGTTGAGTACAATTGTATTGAGACAGCATTATGTTTCGACCGCAAAAGATACTGATTCTGTTTACAACCGGTTCTCGTCTTCAGGTCATCTTCTAACACCTTAAAATTATTTACAACTGTCACATCACAAAATCCGTACAGTGGTAGTAAATAACATAAAAGCCATTCTGCATCATCTGTTAATTTTTGTCCACTGTTACAATTAGATTAATTGAAGCATTAGATACAGTTTCGCCAATTCAGAACAAAAGTGTTGTCTGTCAATGTAACATAGGCTCGGGCTACGTTAAAGATCAGCATAAATTTGTTACTACAATTGGTTTTGTATTTGAATTCGTTGACGTCGCAAACTTATTACGAAAGCTAACGTATATACTTATATGGTCAGCTATCTGTTCTGTTCCTGACTGAGCGTGTGTGACGTCAGATGCCTCATCATCATTACATCACGAGACGAAGCTAACATGCACTATCAGTGGGTTCAGTTGGAACTCGAATTATATTACCTGTCCCATTTTGTTGTCCATCAGTGACAAAAATGACAATTTTATTGCGATGAAGCTCTGTATGTACGATATGTATCATGCGGTATTCGTAAGTCGAGTGTCTAAAGGGAGAGGTTTATTTAAACTATTGACTGACTCCTTCCTTTTTTGTGGTATCGAACCATTGATATTTCGTTTCATTTTATTTGGCAGGATATAGACTGCATCCAAAACGGACCGGTCACTTGGGATGTACACTACGGAATCTGGGAAGACTGGATCATCTGCTATAGCCAGGTTCAACATGGCATTGGACGAAGCAGTAGGTGGTAAAAAGTACGGAGGCAGATAAAGGTTAGACAGACAAAATAAATCGTTTGGGATGTTGGGTGTGTGACACCTGAAATTGAAAATACTAGCACAAGATAGGCACATATGGAGGACAGCTTTAAAGTAATGCATGGCCGTTCAATTTTTTTTTAAAGTGAGAGAATTACATCAACAGAGAAACGGTCTAGTTTGACATAATCATCAGAAGCAATGGAAAAAAAAGGACTCTGATGTTAAGGTATCCACTTTAGTCGGATAAGACTTGCCAGAACTGAAAACGAATCCTTAGGACTGCAGTGTATTAACTACCGTACACATCGTTCAGTTTCATACTAATACAGTAGAAATCTGAAAGTATTATCTCGAATACCAGATCATAAACTACAAGACCTTGCTACGGCTTTGAATTCGCCATCAATAAAAGTGACACTTCTTTCACGTCTGAGCAGCAATGAAGAAAAACACATCGTGTTCGGAACCAGTGTCGCTACGTATTGTTTTAAATAGGGCATAATTGGACAACGGATGTATACAAGTATTGACGTATGGTCAGGCCACAGTGCCTCCTTCAAGTGGCTCCTCAGTTGTTTTCAAGAAGCCGAACGAAGGAAGATTTAGGTTTAAAACCGATGAAGCGTTGTCTCGGATTGGAGAAGGAAACTGATCGCTTTCTTTCAAAGGAACTGTCCCACTATTCACCTAATGCTATTTAGAGCAATCATCGGAAATATAAAGCTGGATAACAGGTTGGGGATTTGAACCACTGTCCTCTGGAATACAAGTCCGGTGTCTCAAGGGTTGCACCACCTCATTAAGTTACCAAGCCATGTATTCCCCGATGCAGTGCTGCCAATAACGGAAAATGCTTTCGTGGAACACGCAGCAACCTAACCAAAACTAAAATTAAAGGACAGTTAATTTCAGAGGGAACTGAAATGAGTGTTAGCCTCTGTTGGCAAGTACGCGCTTGTTGTTTGTTGGCGGCGCGAGAACACGCGTCCCTACCGTGGCGCATTTCCCGTGCGACCGATTGTGGTCCGGGCCCCCGCTCGGCGGATGCGCGGCGCGGGTTGCCTGCAGCGCCAGGCGCAACAAGTGGCTGCCGCAGCAGTCGGAGATAAACCGCCGGCATATATCACTGTTAGCGGTCCGTCTGTCCGGACCCCGAACAACCGCCGCATTTCCCGTTTCGCTCGCTACCCTCCGCCACTAAATGGACTCCTGCGGACATCCCTCCCGACACGGACGTGTCATTTGTATTTCTGTTTAGCTGCCGCCCCGACGGGATAAATGTCGGGGAGATGTGAGCAGTATAAAAACTCCAAACGGAGCAAAAACGCGTGCCTATTAGCGATGATTTTTTAAAACTGCCACTCTAAAAGAATGGGAGGCACGCAATTTACTCTTTTACTCACAAAGATAAAGCTAATTGCGCCTTTTGCAGAGAATAAGAGTCGTACCTTCCGCAGAATATTTTTGCTGCAGGATAGAAAAAAAGAATAGTTCTGCAATTTTCAGACGAGCAAATGTTACGCTTCCCAGCTCTTGTCGTATTAAGCAGTTTTCTGAATTTCAGTATTAGCATCGCAACGTGTATAAAATTGTGAGATCAGAAGTAGCCGTTCTTTCTAGATTTGCTGCTAAAAAGTCAAATCATCTTCAAAAATTTACGTCTTCGATAAAAATATTTTCTAATTAGACAAAACTGGAGATTACGTAACTTATGTAATCAATTGTTGTTACTTTTATAATGAAGACGTGTATGAAAAATGGGCATGAAAAATCAAACGACGTACAATTGATGTAGATAGAATCGAAAAATTGTGTAACTTTTTACGTTATTCATTGTTTACAGAGCAGCCGCAACTTTTCTGCTGCTCATGAACGACAAATCGGAAGACTGTAGAACACCAATTTATACGTAAAATGATGGTATTATAAAGAAAAATAAGAGTGGAAACATTTACTAGAACGAAACGCCACCATTGAATCACAAATAAAAGAAATAAATCCAAATTTATAAGATTTTGAAACCAGAAGAAGTAATAGAAAAAAATTAAGCCTCTGCTTTCTCTAAGCGAAGCATGTTGGTCGCAGAACTCATGAAGGGTTTCAACCATGAGCTTCGGAAATGCCAGACGAAAGTCGTTCCTACAAACAAAAAACTTTGGTCTTAATTAAACATTGCAGGCCATGTTTTTGCTCGCACCGAAAACTCACATATATATGTATGAGTAAAGCGTTACAAACCTCACTCATAGCATCTTAGAGCATGAAGCTTTGGGATAGAATGATGATGACTGCGTGTGGTGGAACTCCTTCTACTTGGTGACACTGTGCAAAGTGGCTGAAATCGAACTACATAACAAATTATATAAGCAGTTTCACGAAATCTTTGTACTGGCAGGTAACTACACAATACAAGTATGGGCTGTCATGATATTAAAACGAGGTACGTATACTTTCTAAGTGAGGGATATATTCGCCGATGAACTGCTAACAAGACTCCTACTGGAGCAACAGGCAGATACAGGCCTCATCGTCATAGTGTATTCCTTTTATTCTCTATCCAGTCGAGTAGATGTAGCTGCTTGAAAAATGTCCTGTTGCAGATCTCATGTTTTTCGGCAATTGTAGTTTACAACTAGGAATGTTTAGGAAGGAATTCCATGTTTGCCATTCACCTCTTAAGAAACGGAAACTTTGTGAAACTTAGTTCGATTCAGATCATTTTAATTTTCTCCTGGGACGTCTTAGATTAGAGGGTGTGCATGTATATCGGTTTACGCGTGTCAAGCATATTTCAATATGCCAAACCTATGCGTCTTTTTATATACTCGTACTTTTCATTCCAAGATGAACTGATTTTAAATCTCATCCCTCAGTTGAACTCAGAATTTTAGCCAGCTCGCAGTAAAATTTCATTAGAGTAGTGGGCTTTGCATGCACAGATGTCGTCTGGTGGCCCAAAGTTTTTACTACATCTCCCAATAAAGACTAATTACAATGTGGTGTCCACCACCTACAGGTATTTACAAATTTAATAAATTATTCCTCTCCGTCTGCTTGATTGTCCACTTGCACACTTGTGTCATAAACATATTCTCTCCGTTAAGGAGTTCAGTGCGTAGTATGTGACTAGCAGCAATAGAATTATTAACCGCTAGCTCGACGAAACATAATATCTAATTCAAAACAGAAACGCATCCACTAGGTATTACCTAATAGCTATTATTGGAACTTTAACGTTGTCTGGCTACTAATACTTCAACATTTTCTGGTGATAGCTAAGTTACGATGTTAATGGGGAGTAAATAGTCTCACCAAATTAATGTAACCAACAACAACGCACATAGTTTTTATGAACGTATGCAAGGTTCACCAATTTTATCCACAGTACTTCACGATTTAACTTTCACCTTGTGCTTCTAAACAATAATTTTCAACAGCGTACAATTTCCTCGTATATATGATACTGTTCTTTCCCTTCCATATCAGTTTTCGTTCCGGGATTAACGATAATTTTCCATCTAGATAAATTCAGTGGCAGACTTAAAATATGAGGAGCCCAGAAACAGCTGAATGTACAATATCGATTCTATTATACAGTCGATGCAGTTGCTATAGAATCAGAGGTAGCGTCTGCTCTAAATAAATTCCTCGGTTGCTATGTTTTGTATGCAACCTACAAAGGTACACACACAAAACCACAAAGACTATCCAATCGTACAGAGCGAACTAAAGAAACGAAACTCTTGCCATGAACGCTACAGAACGTACATCAGTATCGTGTAAAAGCTGGGACAGTCGAATAACAAGGAAGAGAACGGTTTTCTGTATTGCTGCGGGAAATGAGTTTTGTTTCGTTGGTTTTCAGCGCCAAGGGCATTTGCCTCCTTCGTAACTTCATTGTCGCGATGGTGACAAGACCTGCGTTACGAAGTTTTAATGGCAGGCCTAAACTCAATCCAATCGGACATTTACATTTCGTTAGTCATCTTTTGAAAGTTCTCTTTTGCCGTTTCCTACTTTCTTTTGTAGCTCTCGGAGGCCATTTTTCGCTGCTGCTTCCCCTCCCCCGTTCTCGCCGTTCCCACTGCCGCTCAATTTATACTTCTGTCTAAATTTTTTTCATTTCGGATACAGATTACTTTTCCGTTCCATTTTCATTACTTCATAGCAGAGCTCGCGGAGTTAATAAGCGGAAGGAGAAAAGTGTTTCGCCGAGAAATAAATCTCTGGCTGACGAATCGCCCCCTTTCGATGACTGGCAGTTCCATTTGAGGGAATGTTAACGCGTGGCTGTGCTGACGCCTCGCTCCTCATTTCGCCCTCCCTCCCAGGAACGCAAGAGAAAAATCAAATAGGGAGGACAGAGGGAGGGGTACCTTTTCTGGAGAGATTTCTTATTTTGTGGACTAATATTTTATGTCGAAGTTCTTGTAATCCTTGTCAAGATTTTTGTAGAGTATTTATTACTGAGAGATGGATAAAGTGATGTTCAAAATACGTGTTGCTTACGTTTGCGATCCTCACCAATTAAAATATGAGCACTTCTAATACTTTATCCACAAAATGATTGTTGACCTTAATAGACGTGTCTTTTAGAAACACTCCAACATCACCAGCACTGTCAGTCGAAGCTATAGCTCATTCGTCGTCTTTTCTCGGCAGATACTATTTTCAGTCGTAAAATGCGTTACCGCCCTGATCTGTTCGCTACTACAGCGTAAAGTTATTTTTTACGATCTCAGGGTCTGAACACTGAATGTAAAAGGCAACTGGAAAAAGCTTTCTGGCGAAGAGTCCATCCATTTTGTGTTAAACTGCAAGCATAAGAAATTAGTTCGGTGCCCATTAGGATAAGTGTTTGGGGCATATATATGTTGTGAGTTTTCGGTGCAAGTGGAAACGTCACCTGCAATAACTACAGACATTTTTCTGATGACATTTCCCATTCCCAAGATTTTAGAGAATAACTGAGGTCAGAGTTTTTTGTATACAGGAACGGCCTTCGGCCGCCGTTTCGAAAGTTACGGTCATGGCTGAAACTATTCGTCGATTCTACTCTGTTTCGAAGCAGTTCCTAGCTTTTTTAAATATGCGTACTGACAAACTACGATCACGTAAAATCTCCACTTCCTCTTCTATCTTTGTTGTCGCTTCCTCTCTAGTACTCCATCTTCTCCTCTTATTGTCTGTTCCTTTCATCTGTCCATGTTGTTTGCTATCCTATTATTTCTTCTACTTTGAAAACCTTACAGATTTGCAATTTTAGTCTTAAAAGAATTTCTCTCTTATTTCTAATGGTTTTATGATGTTACTTTGTAGTAAAGTTTCTTTCTTTCCTTATTTATCTTTATAATACGTCCATTTTAAGTCTAAATTGGTGTTTTATATTCTTCAGACTTGTCGTTTATGAATATGAGCAACATGAAAGTAACGACAGCTCTGTAAATATTGCCAGGACACTATTTCTGCGAAGCAAGTAATGTAAAATGATACTTCTAGCAGGATTAAAAAAAGTGTGTTTGTGCACCAGTTACTGCTGGTGTGTACAGAAGACATTCCTGACTGCGTAAAGGTGATAATTGCGTTTTGTAGCAGCGGGTGACATTGCTAAATTCTGAACGTTCTTGCGGCGAAAGGAATATTTTGATTATTCCAACAAAATTCCTTGCAGTTCAATGACGAATACTGGTACCGATTGTAGGTGTACTAATGCCTCGCATACACTCACATACAATCACTAAACTTTACTTAAGACTGCGTTGAAACCGCTCTAAGTATTTCAGCCGTTCACAAAGAATGCTACCTCCTCAGAAGCGGAATGGTTAGCCCTGCTGCCTTAGATGCGAAAGAACCCAGGTTCGATTCCTCGTATCGAACCTCCTTAGCGTTTTTCTGAGGTAGGGAGGTCTGGAACGATGTCTAGTCAGCCCCGTGATGTCAAATAAGAAGCTATTGGAATAAAGAAACGGCGGCATCATCGGGACTCAATAACTGGCAATAACGGCAGGAGGGATTGGCCACATGTGAAACGTCCCCTTATGAAAAATTATACAAGACTGTGCTTAAACTGACACACAATATTTTTTTTAGCGCAACGCAATCTGACTTTCAGTAATCCCTACAAAAGAATGGCCCTGACTAACATTAACCTATACCTTTCACAAATCACTTACCTCACAAAAATCTTCGTTACTCAACCTACTGCAATACAGCGAGCGCCACTACTGCCAGCTAAATAAAAGATTCAAACTACTGAAGGCACTAACTGCTGATAGGCATAGTTAGCAAATGAAAGATTTTGATTGAGAAGAAACAATGTATTTACCTTAATAGTGTTCAAAGGTCATAATATATATATAGCAGTTCATGACATCCAGTCTTACAAATTTCAAAACTCCGCCATTTCTCTCCCCACATCCACCACTGCTGGCGGCTCACCTCCAACTGCGCAACGCTACGCGCTGTTCACATCCAGCTGCCCAACATTACAATTGCAGACAACAATGCAAACTAGCCACAGACTGCACACAGCACAGCCAGTGATTTTCATACAGAGCGCTACGTAACGTTGCCAATAAGAAAATATAAACAGCCTACTTACACATGTTGATCACATGTCCCACGATCATACATAGGTCGCTCTTTGTACTGCCAGGTAGGCAGCAATTGGCCAGTCGGAACAGGTCTAAGGCTTAATCCACGAGTGGTGTTTACATTTACCACCATTCACAGCACATAGACATACAAGTATTTAGTCTAATAAGCGAAAAACAGTCGCGCCTTAATATACAACGACGAACAGTTCCTTCATGGAGAGAGCGTTTCGCTTTTTCTTTTTTTTTTTTTTTTTTTTTTTTTTTTTTTTTTTTTTTTTTTTTTTTGTACTGTGAGGAAATTTTCGTTTGCTAACTACACTCGAGAACTGACAGGAAGTCGTCACCTTTTTCCACACTCTATTATGGTAAACATTTTTCTTTCAACGACCAGACTCTATAATAGTGAGATTTTCTCCCACCGAGCCACCATTTCTGTTAAGTCCCTATACTAGTTAGTAAGAGTGAGAGGCCGCTTTAGGCGCTGGAATCACATCGCGTAACGACGTTTCTCTTCGAGTAAACGTTTCTCAAGAAATTCGTACAAACAGATTTTGCTTTGACATCGGGATAGCGTCCTTGTATAAAATTCTCTCAGTGTCAAATCCGAATTGAAAGTAGAACTTTCGAAGTTAATTAGTATCTTCTTTGTTATCTCCCGACGAATAAGATGGTGATTATCTTTGTAAGCTCGACTCTGATTTGACGCGGCTTGAACACCAGGAAAATTTTATACAGAGATATCACTTTTTTTTCATGGACTGGGATGTCCCGCTGTCTATCTCCGAAAGACAATTTGAATCACAACAATTTCGCTCGACAAAAGAAAAAAAGAAACTGTCTGAATCATGTTTCCATACACAAACATGTCTAGTCTGAGATGGTAGCCGTCTTACTATACAATGTATTGCCTGTACTCAATAAAAGAAGTATCCTGCAAGTTTTAGGAAAACTATGTGGCTACGGGTACTGAAATACCTGTTCATCAATGGACAGAAGTTATGAAAATTCCCAAAAATTAGCCACTTCCAATATCTAAGAGCCTTTGCTCTCTTATTATTTTCTATAAACGACAAGCTAAAGTGGCGTCGGGTGAAGTTATTTCTTTATTTCCTTTGTAGTACTCAAAGAATGCGAAAACTTCTGTCTGCGCGCACTTCACAATGATTGTGGGTAACGAGTGTAGATGCCATGTACTTCGGGCTATTGCTGTAGGACTGAAGAAAAAAATAATGAACTGTTTTCCCGTCTCTTATTAATGCTGGAAATACACGGGCATCGACATTTTAATTTTACGCAGAAGCGGGAAATGAAGGCGTTCTCGTCGTTTCTTTATCAGAGGTATTCTCCGTCTAAGACGTAATTAATTAGTGGAGAGTAGAAGAAAAAGTAGAGGGGGTGGAGAATGACGGACGGAGTTCCGCGAGGGGTGCGCTGGCCTCGATCGCAGTATTTTTAAAGCAGCATATTTGGCGACGGAGTCTCAATTTAGTTTTGCTAAGGGACGAGGCGCAGTGTACACTTCGCCACTTCTCTGGCTAGGGTCGTTCCAGCAAGGGGAGGAGCGAAAAAAATTAATGAACACCACAAATTGTTCATTTCCGAAGACACAAGCCGGCGAGGAATCTGTAATTCTTTCCTCTCGCGCAGACACCCCTCCTTACAAAACATCGTGGTGCAAAGCCAGAGAGCGCAACATTAAATGCCGTCTGCCTCTGTTTCTCGCTGTGATTTCCTCTGGGAGACAATAAGAAGAAGGTTAGGGCTGCGTAGGCTCGAAGAAGGGTACTGTCCGTAATTTTTTTCGATCTAACACTACTTTTCGAATGTTTCTTTTTAAAGAAACAGAAACGGAAGATACAGATCCGAATTTCGGGGAATGTTTTACATAGCTTACTGACTTTTCCTGAAAATGTATGCCACGTTTGCTCTAAAAATGTTCAACGAACCACCGCGCGCACGATCGATCCCACCACTTAACCGTGTACTGTATCTGGGGACATGAACTGACCAACAACTACGCAGAAATTTCTGTGGTGAGTCCTCTCGGCAAGCTCCCACGCTAGCTGTGATACACCGTAAGGAGATTTGGTGGACCGTTCATGAGTTCTTTCGTTGCATTTTTGCAGGTATTATAGTTAGTCAATTGTATGTATATCACCTGTGGTCGTTTGACTGGCGGCGCTCTAATGAATGCAGTAAGTTGAAGGATAAATATTCCTTTATTTAATTACTGCCACAAAACAGATTATTTCACAACGTTACCGGTTTTACATGACAGACACTTGCCACTTGCACACTCCATAAAAAAAGGAAGAAACCGAAAACTCACAACATAACCTGCTAAAAGTCTTTTTTATGCCAGGATCCATAATCGCTATCAATTGGTTGAAATAAGCCATTTTCATTGGCGATGATCTTTTGTTATTTGAGATATTCGCTTTATTTTATTTCATTCGCGATTAGCCGATTTCGCCCCATTGGGCATTATTAAGGGGTTGCACACAAAAATTACATTACATGATTGCAGCACGTCACAGTCCACACAGCAGTGTGGAAAGACCATTCATTGGCGCTCCTAGTAAGAATGCATCATAACCCTATTAATTATGGGTACAATAACTTAAAACAAACCATTTTTATCGTTCTACGTACGGAACATTACATTTGTGATTCGTACTCGTACTGTGGTTGCGTTTGGGTTCTGATCAGGGACATCATTACACTTCTTTGAGGACCATGACGTGATGCAACCGTGTAACGTAATTTTTTGTGTGCTGCCCCTTAATAATACCTAAAGAGGCGAAGTAAAATAATCCCAAATGAAATGAAATAAGTGTTTCTTTCAGATTAAAACTAATTTCAGGAATAAAGCACTCAAGCTTCTAAGTATGCAACAGAAGAAAATTAAAACGACGTTAAACCTAACTGCACAGGCCTCATGCATTGATACAAGATGCACAAAATCCGTTGATAAGGCTATTAGTGTACCACGAAGATTACGATGCTGCTGCAAGGATCTAAAGAACGATCTAAAAGATTTCTTCCGTTCTTCTTTACATATGAAGTTACTGCACTATACGTCTTTGTTATTACTTTTGGCATGTTTCAAGAGACGCCTTCCGATATCCGTTCAAGGTAAAACACTGCAGCTTTGACACTTGATACTGAGCGTGTCCAAAACCATGTACTATGATTACAATATCTGCAGTGCAGCTAAATAGTCCGTAAGTAAGATGTCTTATTAAAATATTTTTAAACTGCAAGGCATGGTTATGGAAAAGGTATGTTTGTATGTATAACAGCCAAAATGCATGTAGGTCATAAGGTTTTAGTGACCACTGTCGTTGAAGGTAAAATCCTATAGGCTGTCAGGCTGCGACATGTTCCTCTTCATAATCGTCGTTTCGACGTCTCTGCTGGAATCTTCTTCAGGGTCTTGTGATGTTCCCAACTAGATGTTAAGGAAAGTGGTAGGAATTTTAAGGGACATAACGTGGCGTAAATGGTATGATGCGAGGATTTAGATAAGCGATAAGCGGCTAGGCGACGAAAATATTTAACAAACCTAAACAGCCTAAGTGAATCAATGAAAAAAAGAGAGTAATATTTCACTAGCAAATTTAGCATTTCGTAGTAGGAAGAACACTTCAGATTTAATTTTACAATGGTGCAGTTCCGCCCAACAGGGGACGGATTCTCTGATTCGTCGCTTGGACAGGAAGGGTACAACTAAAACAGAGAGAAGGTACATTGTAAAAGACGCAAAACAAAAAATTTTAAGGCCAGTCGGAATCGCCCACAAGTAACATAGACAGCGAAGTTGTGAGGATTCCTTTTAACAACCGAACAACAAGATCTTAAATAATGAAACCTGTGAGTTAAGTTATAGGTAACAAAAAAACTTTATAACAAGGAACCTTAAAAAAACTAAACAACAAGTAAAATTTAAGACTTGTGACCTTAACTGTAGGCAATGCACTCTTTAAAAACATTTAAATGACACTGACCTATTGGAAAAGTTAAAATTCATGAATTTGACTAAGCTAAACTTTACAGAAAACGCAATGCCTCTGTTGATGCACCATGATTTCTAGCAAACAGCCTTACGTACTTGTAATAGCGCACAACAGCCCACAATGAGGTAAAAAGGAAATTTGAGTTTCACGACTTACAGGTCGTCGTAAGATTAGTGTCAGCAACTTCGAAGTTAAGCAGAGAGCAAATGGCCATCAGAAGCTGATAATTAAGACCAAAATAAAATATACAAATGGTATTCAAGGCCCATTCTTAGGACAATAACACGCGGAGAAAATGGTCCAGATCAACAGCTCGTTTCCAAGGGAACACCTCATGCATCGAACACACGCGATGTTTACCTTTTTCAAGCAGCACTCAGCCAAACGATGCTTCCCCCGGTTTGTTCAACAGTTTCCGCAGATGACCCTCTCAACTGCGGCCGCCATACTGCACAGCGTACCAGGTCACCCCCCTCGTCCCAGAATAACCAAGTACGTTTGACGTCCAACAAATGAGTCAGCTCTACCAAGGCACCATCGCGTCACGTAGTTGGTAAGTGATGCCGGGCACAAGGATACAAAGGCTGCCCATAGCTGAGTGAGAATGAGGTTTGCTCCTTGCACTTAGCAGACTCCGACTTCAGCGTTACCACGGCTGGGCTTACACTCTTTAAGGTCTTTGCGCGTTACTCCACAGATAAATATTGACTCACGCCGACAAGAAGTCACAGCCATGGGGCAGAACTTCACTGTTTCGCTTCCTGGGATGTCGCCAGCGTAGCAGATCACCGCTAGAAGATGCTTCGCCAAAACGCACGACAGTGCCAACAGAAAAATCAAATCGAGTTCGCGCACTTGAGATCGAACCAGCATCAAACTAGCTCAATAACATCCTAGAAGGTTTTATGTTCAGCCACAAAGCTACTACAGTCTTTCAGTGTTATGCAAAGCAGATTCAAAAATATGTCACCGTCTGGTAAGGGTTCTAAAGGTTGCCAGATTACGTCATATTGTCGAAAATGGTTACAGAACAGTAAATAGTTTAGCAGCGTTGCGTGGTTAGACATCAAACTGTCGTTTATAACAGTTGTGGGGGCACGACTTTGAAGATATCGTGGAGATTTTCGCCTTATGGAGAGAACAGTGTGATAAAGGCGAGATTATCGGCTGCGGGAGGCTAGTAATGGGAGCGATGCGGTCTACGTCACAGAGTACTGCGGCGGACAGCAGAGGTCGGCGCGGTGCGACAGTGCTGCCAAATGCCATCGGGAAAGAACACGAGCAAATTAAATTTGGCAGATAAAGTACTCACTTGCAGGGGCTGGCCGACACCTCTTTTAATTATAACGGTCTGCGGCCGGGGGGACCGCTAATCCCATCAAAGGTCACAAAACAGCATTCCGCCAACCCCCACCACCCCCGCACTACCTGTTCCCTCTCGCTCAGCTCTGCGACTGTGACGACAGCAGAAAAAAAAAAGCTAGAAGGAGAGGCCGCACCCCGTGTTACACGGCGGAAGAGCTGCAGGGAACAGACCAAGTACACACGCCCTTCTCCAGCAGTGGCACAGTCAGCAGAGCTGACGGGAAAGCAGCATTTGGTTTTCAGAAGGTGGAATACAAGAAAAGTTTACCCATGTCGTGTGATGTAGTCGGAGTGAAGGATACAGCTATCTACCGCTCTAAATTAATTTGCAGGCTAGTACATAGCGTCACTTAACGTAACTTAATGAATGCCCTTTATTGGGTGTCACGACCGGCTTATGTAATTGTTGCATTTAATCATTCATTGTTTATCTTTTACTTGTGTTGTAAAGTACTGTGAACGGTGTTTGAGAAAATTTCCATTCACATCTTGGGGGTCCGGTACCCCCAATCGCAGATGATTGTGTAGGCGCCAATGTGATGCAGGGTTTCATTGGTAATAGAGCGTGGTTTCGGTCCACAGACCTCTGGGTTACAGACCCAGCTCTAATTTCGATCATCTTCAGATCAATTTGAGTTAATAAAATGGTATAAAAATATCAAAATATTAGTCCATACTGAAATCGACAGCATATTATGTTCGTTACATCATTGTATTAACACAGACAAATCTGAAGATGATCATAATTGATGGAAAAAAGAAAGGAAATAAATTTTTTTTAAAAAAAATCTCACCTTCAAGGACCTCATCTGCCATAGCTATTTCCCCAGGTACTTACTGGTGAACCTATTCAGAGTATTACCAAAAGCGTCATAAAGCTTCAAGTGAAATTGCTATGCCATTTCCGGTTTGGAGCAGTGTATATTAAACTTTCTGATTACTTCTTGCTGCCCACTTGCTACTTTATCCCACTTTCTATAGACAGAAAGACAGTCGTAAAGATACCTTGCATGTTTAGTTATTCTAAAAGGTTATTCTGTTCGTTTATAATATTTTTTCAGAACGCCCTACAATATTCTGTACGATTAAAATGATATTAAATGCTGTCGAGACATTTATCTGTTACCTTACTGATCCACAACACTGTAGATCCACACAAGCAATAGTAGTTTTCAATTAATTTTACACTGAACACGCATCCCAATTCCATCTGTATTTGTATCTTAAATTCACTATGAGTTTATCGGTATAGTGACATGAGCAACATATTTGCTGGAAATTGTTGCAGGTCTCCTATTCCATCTTGACGAGCATATGCATTTCTCAACCCGTTCTTCAATTATGTTTCAACAAACTTGTTCGGAGTTTGTGACCACCTCATGATGTCATAAAATTAGAGTCTGCCTAACGTTTACTGCGTGCAATAATAGCCAAACCGTTGATAATTTTATTGCATGATTAAATGACCACACGCCCTGAATAATTATACACGTGACGGATTAGGCACGAATGGCTGAGCTCTTTCTTCAGTCAATTTGTCGGGATATTGCTGAGATGATTGTGAATGGTGCCATAAAATGATGGTGTATCACATCCACGTTTTGAGTTTAAGGTGCTCCTTGTTAGCTTCATCGTAATTCCCAAATTACTGAAGGGTGCAATCATGTTTACATCACAGAAATAAGAGTGATAACGTGTGCATTGCTTTGCAAGAGCGCCGTTTGAATACAGTGCTGAACTTAGTAGAATATACGTGTAGGTCCTGGAATCACCGACGCAGTGTGTGCATTTTATAAGCTTTCTCATACTCGTAATCCGGTGGGTTGTGCCTGGTTCGTTACTGCCAGAGAATTTATGAAAATGAAGATGGCTTTTCTCCATTCTGTTCGAGACGGCGCCTAGTGTTCACCGCTCCTCCCAACTGCTTTGGGCCTCAAGTCGTAAGTACCTGTCCTAGACGCAGTTGACGTAGATATACCAAGTTACAAATGGGTTTTTTTGTCCTTGGTTCATTAAAAATATGAGCCATGTTAGTGGCCATCCAAATAATAAGTCGCAGTGGTGGACCATTTCAAATGTCATGTTGTGCCCCTTGCTAATCCATTTGATGTGGGCACCGGATGCTTAGATGTGGAGAGGACGTGGAGAATGAAGTGAGCTTTCCACGAGCAGCAGAGGGCAGTTGTGAAGCTTTGTGCTTCCTCTTTAGTTGTCCGAGTTATCGAGCGCTGTCCACAGTCGGCCTTCACTTCCGCTCGGTGGGAGACGGCCGGGCTTCGAACTGGTGCGGTTCGCGAGAGCATGAAATCGTTTGTCTGTCTGTCGCTCGTGCAGCGTCAGGTATTTATAGGGAAACAAAGTGCCCGCCGCCACAAAAGCAATGCGTACCGCACTTCGCGCTTCTGTCGCTGCAACTGTAGCTTAAAGGGAGACTCACATTCCGAACCCAGAAAATCCCACGCAGTCAGTACGCTGAAGCAGTCAATTTCGGCTTAGGCCTCTTTCTTAGTTCCATATGAGCAACTGGCTATATTCCTTTTATTTCTGTTGCATTCGTGCTAGGCCCATGTCACCAACAGGGGTACGTTACTATTATTTTAGTACACCCGTTTTTCTTTTGTGCGTAGTGGCTACAGAGGCTTCATCTTCTCTTTCTCTATGGAAAGCTAATTTTTTTAATCACAGTATTTATGAAGTTCACTGAGGAAAACTAATCTTCTATTGCCTTTTAATGCTTTTGGGGAAAAATCTGACAATTTTTAAGGTGGCATTTAGACAACTAGGACCCGCTGTCTGACAAATTCTGTGCGGGTCTTAGTGCTCCATCAGTGCGCTTAGTCGGTCCCCACGGCCCCTACCGAGAAATTTGGCAACATATCTGAGGTCAAATGCTCAGTATACCTCAAAGTTAAATGTGGAGAAGAGCAGAAAATCCAAATAGCGTACCTTTCGTGCCAATGCAAGTCGCCGACATTGGACACTCTCTTTCAAGGAACCAAGTACTATTCTAGACGTCACTGGGAAAGTGTGTGTAAGTCTAAAATTGGTGGCGAGGTTCATAACGAATCTACAGTGAAGCTTCATGCATTTAGGGATAGGGTAAATCTTAAATCTTCTTATTCTCCTTAGGAAACTTAACTATAGGACCTATCCTAGTACAAAAGCATTAGCCATACTTCAGTTGCCAGAAAGAATAAAAGATTCGCTTTACCGATAAATTCATAGTGACACTGCTTTTACGAAATCTCCCCCTAAACTAAAGAGACCTATTCGCAATTTGGTAAAGTGAAGTTTCCTTAAACATGTAGACCACGATAACCACACATGTATCGCTGAAAGGTTTCAACGGTATTTTTTCTTCATAAGAAATCGGACTTTTTTCCATTTAATCAATATCTACCGTTTGTTTGTACGTAGGAAATAGCTGTATACTACTAAACTGATCCCATAAAAATACTACCGACAGAACATGTCGAGTACCTGCGTTGAATATATTGTTCTGAAAGATCTCAAACCTACCGCAAAATGTCGACAGTACCAGGACAGCTGATTGACACTACGGTAGTCAATTCATTCTTAGCACAGCTGAGACACGAAACTGTTTGCTTCCGAATCATTGTTCATAAATCTTCGTGAGATTAACAATCGGAGTCAGGAATGACATGGCAGAACCATTCTGCTCTTTCAGAACCAATCATAAATTTAGTGTAGAAAAAAAAATGGTTCAAATGGCTCTGAGCACTATGGGACTTAACTTCTGAGGTCACCAGTCCCCTAGAACTTAGAACTACTTATACCTAATTAACCTAAGAACAGCACACACATCCATGCCCGAGGCAGGATTCGAACCTGCGACCGTAGCGGTCACGCGGTTCCAGGCTGTAGCGCCTAGAACCGCTTGGCCACTCCGGCCGGCTTAGTGTAGAAGACAAGGATTTAACGTTCAGCCGTTTAGGAGTGGAGGGCGGCTCAGATTTGAGACTTTTTCGGTTTACGGAATTCACAGAAAATCCAAATTTGCGTGACCGAAGGGGAATTTCAACTGCATTCCTTCGGAGTGCACATCCATAACCTTAATTGCTGCCCAGACTCAGGGGGTTGAAAATACACAGTGGAACTTGTGTATTAAGTATTAATCTTAGCATCACCAGTAGCTTGTGGTTCTAGAATAGTTTATATGAACAGAGGTTAATTTACATCATTGATAACGTATGTTAACGACTTTCAGTAGCCGAGTGCAGATTGTTAGAATATAAAGATATGCGATTTGGAGAGCACGCAACAAACTGATTGTATTGTTATCTGTAGAGTCGTTTAATAATTATCGGCAGGAGTCAGAATTGCGTCACGGAAGTAGTTATTAGGCTGTTGATTTTTGAAAGATGTGGGAAAACACCTGTTAATGGAATGATAATAGACGGGCCTACCAGCAGAGGCCCACTGAAAGGAGGCCTAAGTAGGCCGGAGCCAAGAAATTTGTGCAAATATTTTTGTTATGCTAAGCGCCGTATCAAATATTAAGCGCTGAATGGGAACATTTTAAGTATCGAAAGCGTCCGGAGAATGGCTCCGAACCCACTGTGTGCACAGGTAGCCTCACTTTATCTACGTGCCACGCCCTTCGCCGGTTTCGCCTGGCTTTCTTCTGCGGCTTGGTGGCACGTGTCGAAAATACGTCGGGGCAAGCGCTTTAATCAGGGTCTGCTACTAACACATCCCTCACAAGCTACGGCTATAGCGTCAGTCAGTTCCGGCTTTCACCAGACTCTGATCCGGGAACCTGAGCGAACAACTTCACACGGAGTTTCGATACTATCGACGGCAGTGCCGTTGTGGCAAGAGACACTCTGACATTTACCACTTGTCTCTTGCCTTCACAAGTGTCTGATGTATGTCCCTGCTTAGCGCTTTCCTGCACTTATTTTCTATTCCTTCCAAGGCTGCACCGCCATAGGTACTTTGCGGCTAGACGTAGCACAGACTCCGCCTAGGCTGCTTTTTATCAGATCTTCCGAGGAACGTCTAGAGTTGTGAAGGAACTACTTGTGTTAACATATCTGTGTTGTTGGACACGGGAACTGTTACTGATCACCGTAGCAACACTGTGAAATGATATTTTCGAGGCTAAGCTGTCTAATACTCATATTTACAGCTTATATTGCTCCATTGTTGAGTCCAGTTACATATAAGGGGCGAATAAAAACGTGAGTAGGAAACTTTAGGCATTTATTCTTGACATAAAAACATTTCAAAAAATCCGTATGAGCTAGGCTCAGAAAATCCTTCGTTAGGAGGCATCAATGATTTATTATTCGTCACTCAAAACCGATACATTTAGCAAACACCTTTACTTTTATGTATTCATGATACAAAAATGATGCTTTCACCAAATACATTTATGTTTACGGAAACTCGAAGTGACAACCTCATGCTTCCGAGCCTGCGTCCCATACAGTCCCGTACGTTGCGGAAAATCGTGGTGTATTCCGTATTTGGGTATGAGAGTTGATTACACCAAGGATTTTAAAAGTCTGCAAAGAAAAATATCCATCGTATTCAGAACTGGCGACTGAAGAGGACATGCAGTTGATCCCCTTCAACCAACCACCTGTTCGAAATTTGGTTATCGTGATACTGGCGAGCTATCCTTGAAAAGTGAGATGGAGCACTATCATGGATAAACCACATTCGTTGGATGACGTCTAAAGGTACATCACATAAGCCCAGATGTGATTGTTATGATGATTGGAGGTCCCGTCAGGTAAAAAACCAGCATCTTCAGTGAATACGGTACATGCTAAGAACTACAGAAACACGACACATTGCTGTAAAATGCGATGACAGTTATTCCTGGCTGAAAGTCTGCATCATTTAATCCTTGCCTCAGTTGAACATGATACGGATACAGGAGATTTTCATGCTGAATGTTCCAGGTCGTCATGCGATTACTAACCCTTTCCGTTCTCGCAATTCTGATTGTTGTAATAGACTGAATTTCATCCGAAGTAAGCTCTTCAAGCTCAGGCGTTCGTAGATCGCGTGGACTCCTGCCATTTCCAACGCTCATCTCAAATGAACCTGTCTCTCGCAAGTGTTGGTGGATTCGTACAAACATTCTTGCACAAAGGTATCTGCCTACCAGAGTAACGTTCAGCATACAATTGACGTGCTGCGTCCACTTTCCCATCTGCTAGGCCGCATGTGTGTAGTGCATATTCGTCATTTCAGAGACTCAGTACATCGTTGTGATGTGTTGTGATGGAAGTTACTCTTAAACAGAACAAACGACAACCAGACAAAAGGAAACAAATGACATGACCAACTATAACGAGAAACTGAGCAAAACTGCAGATTTGAGGCAAACTGCACAACCAGGAGTCACTTCAAGGAATTCCTTTCATACTCCCTAACAAAGAACTTTCTAACCCATGTTGATATGAGTTTAGTGCGATGTTTTGATGTCAATAATTAACACCTAAAATTTCTGACACGTGTTTCTAGATATATTGTATAAAAGGGCATACTCGGGCCAAAGTGTTTAATGGCCCAGAAATGTACACTGAGCAAGTGGCACACAAATTGTATTAGACCCCGTCATTCGTTTATCACTCTACAGTGTTTGACACACTGATTTAAACGTATGAACTATGTAATAACTATCTGCGTAGAAAATCTTACGAACTGCTCAAAGAGAGCACCTGATAATAATACGAGGTCATACCCTCAAACGGGATACCGTCCAGGAAAAACTCTTAGAGAAGCTTCGTCATGAAGTCCGTCTTCTTTCTTAACAGTAATATGGTTTATTCGCCAGAGCACGTTTCGAAGCACTGCTTCAATTTCAGAGCTTCTGTGGCTACCAAAGGACCGTTATGCGTTATTAATTGATACTCTCAAGGTCAAGGTTCATACGTAAACTTACTGTGGTATATATCCAGATTTTCTTAAAACGTATGTACTTGTGAAGTTATCTACTACCTGCTACATAAGCCTTCACAGTGAAATATCATCGTATTGTTACTTATACTGGTGCGTAATCGTAGACTCTACATGACATACTGGTTTCAAAGAGCATCGCTATCTGAATGTGTATTTTAGTTTTTCAAAGACTACATAGTAAACTACCGCAACTATAGCATTATCCTTAAACAGATTTTACTTAAATATTGTCCGCAGCCCGTGGTCTTGCGGTAGTCTTTGGAAAAATAATAAACTCGTCTGTTCTCGTTATAGGCCATGGGAATCAGTATTATCGATTGCAAATCGCTTGTGAAATTCCTGTAGATCAACTTGATTATTAAGTTTTTAATTTGTTTAATTGTCTGGATTTCCCAGGAATAGCACTGCTGCTGTTACAAAAGAAAAAGCAGAATATAACGTTCCGTCGACATTGAGGTCATTAGAGACAAAGCACAGCGGACAGGGAAGGGAAACCAGCCACGTTATTTTCTAAGGCATTTTCCTTACTCGATTTATGAAAACCATAGTAAAACTAAAATGCGTCGAAGCTGTAGAGAAGAGATAGGGTCCAAATACTTGAGATCGGTTGAATTTGTCGGACTCATTTTGACAAAAAATAGTTGTATTTTTAACGACACCTGAGGTATAAACAAGTCGCTCTGAACGAGTAACAAAACGTTAGTTTGCTGACAGCCGGTGGGGAGATGTGTAGTGGACGTCTATCGCACGGGTGGCTGGAACCGGGCGGACGTTAGAAGTCCTTTGAGAGAGGGTGGGGGGAGCGGAACATTTTGGTGGGCCGTCGAGTATAACATGCTTTGCCGGCGCAGCGCAGATGGGCAAATGCATCGAGAAATTAATATAGATTATTTCTGAGTGGCAGGGGGATGCCGGCTACCGGCAGTCAGCCAGCCAACCCTCTCGCTTCCCCTTCCTCCTGTGATGTTTAAATAGCAGGCGCACTCGCTTCAAAGTGGCAAAGGTACAAAGGGAAAATATGGCGAGAAATGGTAATGGTGTCTTTGTGGGACGGCGGTGAGAGCGAATGTGAGCCAGCAGCAAGTTGTCAGAGGGGGGGGGGGGGGGGGGGCTGGGCTGCAGATCGCACGGAAAGCGACAGCGACAGCCAACTGTGAGCAAAGGAAAGGGGAACGGGAAATTGGCGGCGGCGCAGCCACTGAATGAGGTCGCTAATGGGTTTGAAGCTCTTGTTTCTGGGGCCTTTTGCTTTCAGTCGCTATTATTTCTAATAAATAATATATGAAATTAATTTCTTCGGCTGCCCTGACGTCCGGAATTAGTATTGTTTTAAAAGAAAAAGGTCCTTTCTCCCTCTGGAAAAGAGCCCCCTTTCAGACCGGCTGCGTATTGTGTGAGGTTTCCGCTTTTGCAACCCCGTTTATGTTCCTCTCAGCTGCTACAAGTCCCCCCTCTTTTTCCTTTTCTATCACTTGCTCCCTCGTTTAGAGTTATTGACCAAGTGATCGTACTGGGTGCGCTTCGATATTTCTCTCGTAGATCACGCACCTCGGTCAGTTCTTAGATGTACACAACAGGAGCATTGGCACAGGAGGAAGTGGTTCAAATCGCCTTCCATTCAACTTGATTTTGGCCTTTCTTGTTGTCTTTAAATTATTTGAAACGACGTAGGACGCATCCTAGCCATACTGACCGATATTCCCCCCACACCCGTCATATACCACACTATTGACAACACACTAAACTCCAAGCTTTTCGTCATTCTTTCCATCATATCGTATTGTAACAATCTGTTATGCGGTAGAGGACCGTCAAACGTCGTTCATTCACTATTTTCTGTCTCATTATAGGAAAATTCCCGATTCTATTCAAGGTTTAAAAGTGATTTTCGCACCAAGAAGTTGATTGGAGAAATTCGTAGGTGGACGGTTTGTCGATGCACAATGTACAAATTCTCTTGGTGTGTATAATGAGAGGACTTTTCATAAATGGTCCGTCTTGAGGATGTTTCTGGAACTGCAATACAGCAGTATACGGATCAGCGGGGAAAATTAAGGATGAAATAAAGGAAAAAGAAAAACTGTAATGGACAGCTAACCATGAAATGAAGATGTGAGACAAAAAGTATTTGCTTAAAAATGTTGTTGAGACCTATCTACGAGGTAACTGACAGGTTGATGTGAACCCTCTATTGTGTGAAACAGTTAATGTGGAGATGCAAGGAGAAAAAGCTGCATAGGAAGAACACTTTTTTGAAGGTTCCTACGTGCGATAAGAACGCATGCAAGAGCATAAGGAAAAGGAATAGAAGAAGTAATGGAAAGAAGGAGGGGAAGGTGTGAGTGAGTGAGTGGCTGGGAAGATACTTGTGTGTCAGACTACACCACTTGTTTTGGGAACGCAAAGTACGGCGGAACACGAAAAGCTGCTGTGGGCGACAGTCATTCTTGGGGATTTTAGATCCGGTAGTTACGAAAATAAAGCCAATAACAGCGTACAAAGCAATGAAATTGACAAATTGACTGAAACACGTGTAACCGTTTAAGTAAGGAAATACGGAAGCTCTGCACTATCACGAGTGTTAGCGAGAAACGATGAGAATCGCTGCGGATCATTGTCAGCCAGACGACGTTCCTGTCAGACAAATCTCGTGCGAACACGTGGATTCGTTTCGATTGTGGTTAACTACCTGGCTCGAACGTATATGATGCACGCTACACTATGATGTCAAAAGTTGGGCTGGAATGTTTCACAAGTCCATCTGTTAACAAGTAGTCCGGCAGCGTGAGTCACCCGTCGGTAAAATACCTACAGTCTTCCAGTATTTGCCTCGCCCGTCTTGTGTAAAATAGTGAAATGTGAAAAAACCGAGAAAAAAAGACACTTGCAACAGTAGCACTCGCAAAGCGAAGCAACAATGGCTAAAGTTGTTGCAGCCTACTCCTTGCGGAGCGGGGCAAGACACCTCAGCGCTTCCCCCTTCCAAAATGCAGATAGCGCGAAATCGACGGCGGCGGCGGCAGCGCGTCCAGTGATCCGTGAAGTGGACCTGCAGCCGCGGATGTTGCACGCGCCAGTGTCGTAACGGCGAGGCGTGAATCAGCCGCGCTGCAGACAAATTAGAGAGGATTACCGCGCCTCGCCTCGCAAAACTTTGCTCATCGTTGTGCCTCATTTCTTCAATTCGCTCTCTATTTGTCTCCTTCACGGTTCCTTAACCCCCCGCGCCCGGTCTTATTAAGCGGCGGCATTCCGCGGGCCCGGAATGAGAAGCCAGTGAATCGTTCAAATCGGAATTATTCACAGCGCGCGCCGCGGCTGCGCTTTTCGGATCTGACGCGCGCGCTCGCGCCTGCTTATAAGGCCGCTCCGTCTCTCTTTCGCTCCCCCGGCCTTTCCTCGCGCGCCTCCAGCCCTTTCGTCTTCCCGGCGCCGCCGCAGCCCACAAAACCCCCCTGCCCCCGCGCGCACTCCATTCCGAACGAACTGTTGCCCGTATTTAATCGTAAAGCAAAACGAATCGGAAGCAAACAAAGAGGTCGCCGGCGCCGGCTCGCGCCGAGGGACCCTACGGGAGCGGGCCTGGGTGCCTCTTGGCCTCCGGGGTTTATTTTAATTAACTGCTTCGGTGGGCCCGCGTCTCCAATTACTTTTGCGAGATGCCTCCGCACTTTGGAAACACCCTACTCGTCTTCTTGGCCAACTCCTCAAGTCCGCACTTCTCTGTTCGCCAATCTTTCCTGGCCTGCTGTTGAGATGCCTCGGTGGCGGGCCATGGTTAGGGTGACCAGATGCAATTGTTTAAAAAGGAAGACAAACAGCTTCAAAAAGGAGGACAATGGAAGAAAAAAGAGGACACATCAAACGGGTCAACTGCAGATGAGGATACCACCCGTCAGCTCTGTAGAAGTCACGTGATGGCCATGAATTACCGGTAAAACTAGTAGTTAATTGAAACTTCCTGGCAGATTAAAACTGTGTGCCGGACCGAGACTGGAACTCGGGACCTTTGCCTTTCGCGGGCAAGTGCTCTACCAACTGAGCTACCGAAGCACGACTCACGGCCGGTACTCACAGCTTTACTTCTGCCAGTACCTCGTCTCATTCTGGAAACATCCCCCAGGCTGTGGCTAAGCCATGTCTCCGCAATATCCTTTCTTTCAGGAGTGCTAGTTCTGCAAGGTTCGCAGGAGAGCTTCTGTAAAGTTTGGAAGGTAGGAGACGAGGTACTGGCAGAAGTAAAGCTGTGAGTACCGGCCGTGAGTCGTGCTTCGGTAGCACAGTTGGTAGAGCACTTGCCCGCGAAAGGCAAAGGTCCCGAGTTCGAGTCTCGGTCGGGCACACAGTTTTAATCTGCCAGGAAGTTTCATATCAGCGAACACTCCGCTGCAGAGTGAAAATCTCATTCTAGTAGTTAATTGTTACTGATGGTCAGGTGGTGGTTAACTGAGCAATATAAAAAAATTAAGAACATGGATTACGATGACAGTGTGGCGTCAATTGTTTTGTAATGTCAACAACACGGAATTGTTTTGCCGCGCGGGATTAGCCGAGCGGTATTAGGCGCTGCAGCATGGACTGTGCGGCTGGTCCCGGCGGAGGTTCGAGTCCTCCCACGGGCATGGGTGTGTGTGTTTGTCCTTAGGATAATTTAGGTTAAGTAGTGTGTAAGCTTAGGGACTGATGACCTTAGCAGTTAAGTACCATAAGATTTCACACACAATTGAACAAAATTGAACACGGAATTGTTTACAAAGCGAACAACGTAGGACCATTGACCGCCCTTCACTCGACGCACCGCTACCAACATCTACAATTCAAGCAGCAGCTGACGACATGTAAACTGCACTTTAACCTTCCGAATACAAATAAATTGAATGACTATGAAACAATGAAATAAAACCATGACAGTTAATCTGTCGAGTTATTTCTTACCTTTACTGGTCACTCACTAAGACTTACGTTCCAGCTCTACATATCTTACATTTGGCTTCAAATTCATTTCTCCCTTTCTTGAAAGCTGGATATTTGCAGGAAAGGACGTCAGAAAATGTACGCTTTCGTTTAGGCATAGCAAATATTTTACGTAACTCACTCGGTTAAAAATTACACTCACAAATCACACGTGCACTACAGGAAGCCAAGCCAATACAAAGCGAAGATACGAAACGAAAATTTAAAATAATCAATATTTGCATTCGCTTATAGATCGATCAACGATAACATCGACGATCATGGTGCCACCTACTAACACCGCCTTCGTGCGTGTTTATCACGAAGACTGTGCCAATAGTAAAAGTGTTTAAGAAAAGAGCAATAGAACGGGACAAATTGTAAATTTACCTGTATTACGCTCAACTTTGCGAAAAAGCCGGACACTGTAAAAATCCGCCCGGACCCCGGGCAAAGAGCTAAAAAGGAGGACATGTCCGGATTAATTCGGACTTCTGCTCACCCTAGCCATGGTTCGAGTACATTTATTTTTTTATTTCTTTATTTTGGCTATGGACTACAAGGGCCATATAGCCAACAACGCTTATAACTGCCAAAGAAACATAATCACAAAAAATCAGAATGACACAAAACTACGAAGCTGGCATAAGAACACACTCTTAAAGCAAAAACAAAAGCAGATTTAGACAGACACTTGACGGCCATCAGCAGTGATGACAATGACAGAGGAGCAGAATTGCAAACATCAGTGTACAACAGCATTATTACAAACATGCACAATGCTCTTATAGTAAAAAAAACAATACATGAAAGGGCAAATACCATACAGTATTCAATAAGTACAACAATAGCTGAAGAACAAGACTGCAAATAACTTACTGCTACTACTACTACGTGATCAGGCCCAGTGGACCGCGCGCATCTACAAGTTTCCTCCTCCACTGTATTCTGTCCATTGCTGTTATCCGCCATCCGTTCACATCTATTGACACTTGGTTTAAATCTTCATGGAATCCATTCCTCCAATGCTTCTTGGGTCTCCCTGGCGGTCTCTTCCCTGTAGGTGTGAAATTCAAGAGCTTCCGACGCCATCTGTGATCCTCCATCCGGGCCACATGGCCGGCCCACTACATTCGTTTGGCTTTGACAGTTCCTGCTATGTTGGGCTGCACTTGGGTGTATCTGATCCTCCATTCCCCTGTATCTGCATCCAGAACCGGACCGAAGATCTTCCGAAGCACTTTTCTCTCAAAAACAAGGAGCTTATGGAAGTCCTGTTTCTGGATACTTCATGTCTCACAGCCATATAGAACAACAGGCTGGATCAGGGTTTTGTACAGTCGAATCTTGAGCTGTCTGGAGAGATATTTGGACCGAAGCAGTTGTGCTAGGCTGTGGTAAGATCGGTTTCCTGCTTGTATTCTGGTATTGGTCTCTACTTCACATGACGCGTTCTCAGTGAAAAGTGCTCCTAGGTATTTGAATTCTTGCACTCTCTTGTGGGAATGGTCCCGAACCTGCAGTGATTGTAGATGAACAGCAGTCTGACAATGACCACGCGTCGTAACGAGGTACTCTGTCTTGGCTTCGTTTATATATAACTTAAGAAACCCAAAATGACAGACACAATACAACCAACGGGATGTACAATAGTGAAAGTGGAACAGTGACAGAAAATGAACAAGAGAGCAATAATGAAAATTTAATGGAGGTCTGTACGCAAATTGAAACACGAAATTACGCACCCGATTACGAGCCGGGCTGATGTCATGTGAAAATGAAGATCTCGGCAACTCATAAATTAAATTTGGATGCCAGTGGGTTTCAAATAGTCTGTCAGCAAGCTATATTTACCAAAACGGCGGAGTAAAACAGGAACACTGGTGGGGAGGGGGGTAATCTCTCGCAACCAATTACTTATGCAAATCTGACTGTGCAATCGTGTACTTGGAACACGGCAATATGATGTGACTAAGATCCGCTACTGCCTTTGCTTCCTTATCGCAGTGTCCAGACGTGATAATCTTCAACTGACACTGGTGCGCGGGATAACACCCGTGTCCTAGCCTCATGCGAATGATAGAAATCACATGATGTCTCTGAAGCTGCACCGAGGCGAAGGGAACAGTGGTCGAGAAGAGATGTTCGGTTCTATGGCCGCCGGGAGGTCACCCTTAGAGTGCTGAGAGACATGCCATTCACCGTTCCAGGCGTGATAAGCAGCCTTTCGTATAGTCAATGTGAGATCCGTATAAGGGATTGGCGTTGAGCGTAGCTGGCCTTCTGTAATACTTCTCTTGGCAAGGCGGTCAACAGTTTCAGTATGAAGAAAGCCATGATGTTCTTTAAGACCGAATGCATGGACTCACATACTACCTCTGATGAGGCCGGCAATGGTGGTAAGAATAAAAATAAGCATAATATGGTTCAAATGGCTCTAAGCACTATGGGACTTAACGTCTGACGTCATCAGTCCCCTAGACTTAGAACTACTTAAACCTAACTAACCTAAGGACATCACACACATCCATGTCCGAGGCAGGATTCGAACTTGCGACCGTAGCGGTCGCGTGGTTCCAGACTGAAGCGCATAGAACCGCTCGGCCACACGGCCGGCTAAGCGTTATACTAAGAAGTGTTGGCGCCTTTGGAATTTCACCTTCAGATGAATCTTGGACATTGGAATCCACCAAACAGCCGCTAAGTACTGGCTTAAAAGGCAACAAATGGAGATGCCATCATGAGTAGGATTTGCACAAGTGAGAAAGATCTATAGCAGCAATGTTGGGAGATAACACGAGCTGCCCATCTTTGAATTTTTTCCACGTCCTCCGTCAATCACATCTCGTAAGGATTCCATACCTCGCAATAATACCCCACAACAGGACGGACAACCGTAGTGTAGGCAGTTTCTTTAGCAGATTTCTTGCATCTTCTCAATGATCTGCCAATAAAACGCAGTCTGGTTCGTCGTCCCCACATTTTCTCTGTGATGGTTCCAATTTAAATTTTTCATAATTCCTAGATGCTTAGTTAAGTCGGAAACTTTTATATTTGTGTGATTTATTATGTGACCGAAATTTAACGGATACTTTTAATACTTATATGGAGGAACTCACACTTTCTATTACTTAGAGTCAATTGCCACTTTTCTTGCCAATTTCTAAATCACTCTGCAATTGGAATACAATCCAAAATTAAGGTCCTTGTAAGAATGTTGGGCAATTTCTAAGCAAACTCAACGAGAGTGTGGGAGATAGAACTGAACGAAAAGACAGGTGAGAAAAGCCCAATGTGCTGGTGAGGGTCAGTAACATGGAGGAAGTCGAACAATATATTATCACCGAGTATGGGAGTAACATGGGGATCAGCACGTGGTACCTGACATCGAAAGTGTAGGGAACTAGGAATGAGAGGTGGTGACTGCCTTGCCTATCGAAGAATAGATTTCCAGGGTCACTGACAGTTCGAAAAATTGGCTATGTGACAGTGCCAACATTTACAGGTGTAATAACATTGTATACTACTGTGATCGACTAGTGAAATATATCTTTGCGTATCATGTTGCCCAGTCTGTGGTAGAAATATCGTGTGGCGAGACTATAGTTATCGTTCTGGGAAGAAAAAGTGTATTCGAACATCCGTTTCAAGAAGGTGTGGTAGGTAATATCGGTGTTACTTCAACACATACGACGAAATTTCGTTAGTTAATACTAATGGAGTCCAACTTACGTTAGCAGTGGAGAAACAAATGTTCCCCTCCGTGAATCTGTTATGGCTAGACAGTTCGCTGTGCGACGAAGTCTGAAATATTACGGCCTCGGTCGCGAACAGCGTTCCGGTAAAAGCTGAACCAGGCGTGATATGTCATGGTGGGGCAAGACCCCCGCGCTCAGGAAGACAGCTATAAGTGGTGCTCGATATTATGAATATGCATACTACGAGCCTAACAATAGGGATGTGGAACGCGGAACTCTCGGCTGCGAGTGTCTTTATGCGCTCTGTTCTCCCACAGCGTAAAATCCTTCCCAGTTACGAACAGCGGAAGAGGATGGGTGTAGAAGACACACTGATTATTTGAGAATATTTACGCCACCTATATGCACGTTCTCTTGCAAGGGCAAAAATCTGCCTGTCAGATGTGTATTTTATCGTATGATACCAACAGCTAATATAATGTAGAATTGATTAGTAAATAAGCGCTGTAGGAAATACTGCAACCAGCCACAAGTTTTTTGAAATATTTTATTATATCATTACTAGTTTCAAGCCTCAGCCCATCTTCAGATGGTAGCGTTGACTACTTTTACAATTGTGTCAACAGAGGTTTGATTTTCTTTTCCAATCTGTATCGATCAATGAAGTGAGTTCAGTTCATTGATCAATAAGGATTGGAAAAGAAAATCAAAGCTCTGTCCTATAATATGTGAAGGGAGGCTTTTCAAGAGGACACAGCCGGCCGGAGTGGCCGAGCGGTTCTAGGCGCTACAGTCCGAAACCGCGCGATCGCTACGGTCGCAGGTTCGAATCCTGCCTGGGGCATGGATGTGTGTGATGTCCTTAGGTTAGTTAGATTTAAGTAGTTCTAAGTTCCAGGGGACTATTGACTATTGACTAAGTCCCATAGTGCTCAGAGCCATTTTTTTTCACAAAGTAAACTGACTTATTCCATCTTTAATTAAAGAGATGTCATTGCATTTTTAATGTAATTGCATTAACTCGGAAACATTCGAAAAATTGTCTTATCACGAATAAGTATGGCGATGCTGCGACGCGCACGGCACTCTAAGCAGTGTATCGCGTCGCGTCTCATGGTGAACAGCCGTTCTATGCGCTGGGAAGGGCGCGATTACCCGCAACCGAATACGCAGTTTGATCGGCGAGCCGCCTACCCATCTGCGCACACGGAGCGGCCGCAATCGCAGCTGGGACGGCCCGTTCAGCTCACACGGGCGCGCGCGAGTCGTCTGTCGAATTCCCACGCGTATGGACACGCACGATTATCTGATTCCGGCTCGCGCACGCGGCCAAAAAGGAAGACCTGAAATTGAGCGTTTGTGGGGCCCGGCCCGGGCGCGAAGCCACCGCACCGCCTACACACACCGCACCGCGCCGTCATAAGCGCCGGGGGCGGGCTGCGCACGGAGGCTGCGAGGCGAACGGGCCGCAGCCAATGGCGCCGCCGCCGCTCCTTATACATCATTCATTACTGCGCACCGTGTGATTGGTCGAGCTTTCGGGCAGCTTCACAATAATTCCCGGCCAGGAGGAGTCATGTCCTGACCTTGCGCGCCGGCGGAGCTACGTGAGGCGGCGCTACAGTCCGGCCCGAAAACGTACGCCGTTCATAGGATCGGTTTTCCCGGCGACGTTGTGATCACGAACCGTCAGTACAGCGAATGAACGAAGCTGTTTTTCTTTCTGCAGCAGCGAGAATATTCTATAAGCTGCGCCGTTTCCGAGCTAATTGTCATTTAAGTTAGCCAGTCAGGCGCGCAGATTCAAGCCACGCGCCAAAAAATATACAAATATTGACAAGGGACAGTGGTAAGGACCGAACCCGATCCAGAGGTTGAGCAATCTTGTGTGTTATTATTTACGCTATGAGAACAACTCGTTGGTTGATTTGCGGGAAGGGACCAAAAAAATGGTTCAAATGGCTCTGAGCACTATGGGACTTAACTTAGAACTACTTAAACCTAACTAACCTAAGGACATCACACAACACCCAGTCATCACGAGGCAGAGAAAATTGGGAAGGGACCAAACAGCGAGGTCATCGGTCGTGTCGGATTAGGGAATGATGGCGAAAGAAGTCGGCTGTGTCCTTTTAAAGGAACCATTCCGGCATTTGTCTGAAGCGATTTAGGAAAATCACTGAAAACTTAAATCAGGATGACAGGGCGCGGGGTTGAACCGTCGTCCTTCCGATGCGAGTCCAGCATGCTAACCACTGCGCCAACTCGCTCGACGGGAGCAACTGACACTAATTATGCGTAAGTTATACCTAGCGGGACGCTTGAATTTGCCTTCGCAGCTAGGAAACGGCGTATAATATCTTTCCCAAATAATTATTTGTCAGCACAATCAACTCTGACACTCTAAGGCGCTGCAGTCATGGACTGTGCGGCTGGTCCCGGCGGAAGTTCGAGTCCTCCCTCGGGCATGGGTGTGTGTGATTGTCCTTAGGATAATTTAGGTTAAGTAGTGTGTAAGCTTAGTGACTGATGACCTTAGCAGTTAAGTCCCATAAGATTTCACACACATTTGAACATTTGAACCCTGAAACATCCTTGTAAGTTTTTCAGACTTTCTCACCATACTGTATATACAGGGTAATTGAGTTGCCCCTGCACATTATGTCAGAATCTCGCAGAATAACTGACAAAATATACGTATATGTCTTAGACCTATTATATAAATTTTGTTTATGAATCTACTTTAGTATATTTTTTTGACACAGCGAGTTCTAATTTAATCTTTTCATTGGGTTAAATATGGAAAAGATTTTTCTTCTGGGCTATTCATTTTGATTTCTTCTGTTAATTTCGTTCTTTCTCACGGTCAAACACAGTTTATAAGGCAATGTTTCTGAACCGTTTACGAATGATTAAGTACTATAAACGGAATAAACTGCCAGAGACATCCAAAACCTGTATGACTACACCATTAGCACACAAAGAAAGCATGGAGACACGTAGAAAAGTAGAGCAAAAGTAAGAGAGATTAAGTAAACGGAATAAACTTACTGAGACATCCAAAACCTGTACGACCGTACCGCTATTCACACAAAGGAATGTGCAGGCACTAGTACAAGCAGGCTGAAGTATCGTGTGTTTTCCCATTTGGTAACAGTCGCCCAAAGCTCTGAGAGGGAACTTACATCGACATCGTGACTATCGCCTGTCTGGATACTGTTTCTGTTATAGACATAACGAGGGTTGCATGAATCGTCATCGGTAGGGGTAGCTGAATTGACCTACCCCAGCTTCGCATAGGTAGTACTAAGTATACAGCCGTACGACTTGTTTACAATGTGTCGTGAGGGGCGAGATAATGCATGACGCTCTCGATCAGAATTACATCACTCTTGCTTTTCGAAGGAGTTTCCAAAGAGCAATTTAAAGTCTAATGTTCTCGACCTGCATCGTGTCTCACCTCACGATCCTAATTGGATTTATAAGAGCGCATAATTCCTCATTCCTTTAGTTATTCTAGTATTAAGAAGGACTCGACCGTTTCTAGGCATTTTTATTCCTAAACCAAGGCCGGCCGGAGTGGCCGAGCGGTTCGACGCGCTACAGTCTGGAACAGCGCGACCGCTACGGTCGCAGGTTCGAATCCTACCTCGGGCATGGATGTGTGTGATGTCCTTAGGTTAGTTAGGTTTAAGTACTTCTAAGTTCTACGGGACTGATGACCTCAGAAGTTAAGTCCCATAGTGCTCAGAGTCATTTGAACCATCCCATACGAAACGAAATCAAAATGTAATAAATAGGCACGCAGATGACGAATAAAACTCAATAAATTCGTTTTTCCTGGCCAAGACGTCAAAACGTATTTAAAGAAGCATGGCAATTTCGTTACGTTTTAATACACAAAGATAAATTAGTAAATCTGTGTATCCCAACCAAGAAAATTCAATGTTAAGTTTGTGTTCATAAAGATAAGATTGCGGCACTTAATTCTGTAACTGACATAAACTTCCAAAAATACTTCTGTCACTGGGCCGAGAGAGGTGGCGCAGTGGTTAGCACACTGGACTCGCATTCGGGAGGACGACGATTCCGACACGCGTCCGGCCATCCTGATTTCGGTTTTCCGTGATTTCCCTAAATCGCATCAGGCAAATACAGGGATGGTTCCTTTGAAAGCACGCCGCCGATTTCCTTCCCCGTCCTTCCCTAATCCAACGGAACCGATGACCTCGCTGTTTGGTCCACTCCTCCAAATCAATCGGTCACTGAGGTAAAAAAAAAGTAAGATCGCCATCTGTTATTTCTTTGGTGTACTACGAAACTAACAGCGCCATCTATTGGTTCGCTGGTTTCCTGCGTCGTGATGATCATGTCACGAAAGACATGCGTCTTATGATTATCGCTAACATCAGTGTTCGTGTGAAGGAAGTTAGGAAACAAAATGGTGGACATACTGAGCGTGTGCTGAGACAGAACAATTCTCCACAGAGCCTTTTCCTTGGCAGTGAATGTTCCTTTGAGTTTGTCTTGACAGTAAAGTGTTTATTCAAATCCAGAATGGTGATACATTTCGTGCGCATCTGTACATGAATGGCACACATGGGGAGAAATAAGTCTGTAGATCGTTAGTTTAAGACCATCGGTTCACTTGCTTCCTTCCCATTGAACGATACTTACGATGCGCAGCGATACAGCAACGTTTCGCCCAGTGACAGTAGGTCTACAAATGAAGAGAGCACCCACGAAACAGTGGACCAGATAAACTGCAGTCTGACAATAGCAGAGAGCATTTTCCATCCGATCGGCTTCGGACGGCCGCAACAGGGCGAGATCGTCCGGCGCTCGGGCGAGATTACGTCCGCGAGACAATCGGCGAGTGCGAGCACGACTGCGTGTAAGTGCGTGTTGGTGCGTGCGTGCGTGCGTGCGTGTGTGTGTGTGTGTGTGTGTGTGTGTGTGTGTGTCTGTGTGTGTGTGTGTGTGTGTGGACGCTAATGAGGCGCCCCGGGCCACGTTCGCGCCGCGAGCAGCCGGCGGCCATATTTCAGGACGGTCCGCCCGCGCTTTCAATATGGGCTAACTACCGTCGCGGCCACGTCCGCGGCTGCAATTATTTTCCGTTTTTATTTATTGCGCCAACCGAGAGGCGCTGCGGCTTCCTTCCTTCTCTCCCCCGCGGCAGTAAATAACGCGCCTCGGGCCGGCAAATAAAACGCCACGCACTGCCCGCAGTGCCGTGTTCTTACACTACGTGCTCCACTCTGCTGCTACTTGCTATGCCGCGCCCGCAGCCGGTAATTGCGGGCCTAAGTGAATTATAGGCTCCGGCACCGAGCGCTGCGTATGTGGAGGGCTCCGCTTCGAATCCCGTTCCCATTACCTACGAGGAAAATTCTTCGCTGTTTCTTGAAATCGCCCTCGCCACTCACTTGTTGGTCCCATCGAAGAAACCGTCTCATTTATTTGTATTTCCGGGTCTAGAAAGAGCTTAGCAGGCAGGCAAGGATTCTCCTGCAGAACACCTGACTTATTGACAACAGGAAATAAACACCTTCCCGCCCTCCCTCTTCTTCCACACCATCAAACTTTCGGAAGCAGGAGGTGAAACTATGCACCATAGGTTGCCACCTCTATTACAAAACAATGGTTCAAATGCCTCTGAGCACTATGGGACTTAACTTCTGAGGTTATCAGTCCCCTAGAACTTAGAACTACTTCAACCTGACTAAACTAAGGACAACACACACATCCATGCCCGAGGCAGGATTCGAACCCGCGACCGTAGCGGTCGCGCGGTTCCAGACTGTAGTGCCTAGAACCGCTCGGCCACCACGGCCGGCCCTCTATTACACCAGGTGGTCAGAAACAGGAAAGCTTGTAAGGGCGCTGCAGAGTAGGTTATGCTGAGAAATAATCATTCAGAAAAAAATGCAGTATCTTACGTCGTTTCAGAGTTATTTGACACCGAAGTTAGCCAGTCAGTTCGTTTTGCGCACACATTCAAGCGGACAACCAGCAACGGTGATGCCTAACGTTTGGTTACCTAAAACCGAAGAAGAGAGCGATGTCAAAAAAGGACATGGGACGGAAGTAAGGATCGAACCCGACACAAAAGGTGAACTGTCTCGTCCGCTATCATCTACGCTATGAGAACAAAAAATGGCTCTGAGCACTATGGGACCTAACAGCTGAGGTCATCAGTCCCCTAGAACTTAGAACTACTTAAACCTAACTAACCTAAGGACAGCACACACATCCATGCCCGACGCAGGATTCGAACCTGCGACTGTAGCGGTCGCTGTGAGAACAACTGACACCAACGGTACTTGGCTGATTGGCTAACTTCAAAGCTAATTAACTCGGGAGCGCCGCAACGTACAGAATTTTTGTCCTACGAACTATTTCTCAACACAATCTACCCTGAAACACCCTTACAAGTTTTTCAGACTGTTTCCGACCACGCTGTATAGACCACGTGGTAAATGTACAGAGATAGTGCCATTACGAATGGTGAAACTGTTCCTAACTTTATTTCACCCATACTTGACGGAGACTCAGAAGCTGACACTGTTTATATGTCATCAGAGATGACCTGATTTCAAGAAATTCGCCCTCAGTGTAGTTTTAAGTATGACCGCTAAACTATATACCAGTTTCCGTGATCTTTTACACTATTCTTCATGATCATCTCCTTCACATATGAAGAAGAATTTTACTGGTGAGTCCGTAGCTGATAAACTATTTGTTTTGAAAATGCACTTTATTTTTATTTACTTATCTTTCGCTTTTTACGATTAGTTTTTAGGTCGCAGCTCCAGTCTCATGCAAAAATTCCTGACCTCAGCCAAGCCGTCAGGCTAAAATCTATCACGGGCACTGGTTCCACAAAAATCTGGTATTAAAGAACGCAATTTGAGGAAACGTCAATATTTTCTTTTTATGAAAATCTTAAGCGCTTATTAACGTTTTGGGATGCGGATTTGACACAGAACTATATTTCAAAACATTAGGATGGCTACTTATAGAGACAAAAGAGTGGACACTCTGAAGTGCGGGAAACCACTTGGTGAATAAAGTGGCGCCCTCTCGCGCTCGGTGATCAGTCTGTTTATCACGTGCAGGCTGCTGGGCTCGGGTTTGCACTGCGGCATTGTTCTGAAACGGCGCTTTAGGCGGGGACAATGGCAGCGTCTGGAAGATACAGCTCTCTCCGATATTTCCATTCTCTTTATCCGCGGCGGCGCACTCGATAGCTGGAGTGGCGGTGGGACGTGTGCGAACAATTGATAGTGCAGCAAGTAGCCCGCTGGCGAGATTCGCTTACGGCGGACCACGTGCAGAGGCTGCGCGGACAATGGGCGCCGCCATTGTCGCCGTGGAGACGAGTGCCCTACACGGCACTCCTTTGTTTTAGGGAAATCTGATAGCGGCCGCCCGTGATGGCGCCCTCATGCCGAGGAATCGAACCGCGCCAAGATGCAGGTCCGCCGGGCGCCCCGTCATTTGATCGCGGCCAGATGGTAATCTGCCGGGTCCCGGTATCGTCCTGAGACAGAAAAAAAAAAACAAAAAACACAAGCGCCTCCACTTTGTTTATAATTCAGCCAGAGTGGCGGAACACACAGCGGAATGTGTGAACAGCGCTACAGCAATGCTGTTTTGAGGACGCATCGAGGAAAACAACGTAGGTACATAGAAAGCATAGACAATACTAACGCACTTAGCTCAACTCCTTAAACGAAACAGTAAGTGAAAGTGCGTCGAAATAATTTTTTTTATTAAGTTATGTTCCAGTCCTTCTTGAACAATAATATGTGTGGTGAAACTTTCTGGCAGATTAAAACTGTGTGCCGGACCGAGACTCGAACTCGGGACCCGACTTCGAGTCTCGGTCTGACACACAGTTTTAATCTGCCAGAGCCGGCCGTGGTGCCCGAGCGGTTCTAGGCGCTACAGTCTGGAACCGCGCGACCGCTACGGTCGCAGGTTCGAACCCTGCCTCGGGCATGGATGTGTGTGATGTTCTTAGGTTAGTCAGGTTTAAGTAGTTCTAAGTTCTAGGGGACTGATGACCTCAGATGTTAAGTCCCATAGCGCTCAGAGCCATTTGAACCATTTAATCTGCCAGAACGTTTCATATCAGCGCACACTCCGCTGCAGAGTGAAAATCTCATTCTGGAAACATTCCCCAGGCTGTGCCTAAGCCATGTCTCCACAGTATCCTTTCCTTCAGGAGTGCTAGTTCTGCAGGGTTCGCAGGAGAGCTTCTGTAAAGTTTGGAAGGTAGGAGACGAGGTACTGGCGGAAGTAAAGCTGTGAGGACGAGGCGTGAGTCGTGCTTAGGTAGCTCAGTTGGTAGAGCACTTCCCCGCGAAAGGCAAAGGTCCCGAGTTCGAGTCTCGGTCCGGCACACAGTTTTAATCTGCCAGAAAGTTTCATATCAGCGCACACTCCGCTGCAGAGTGAAAATCTCATTCTGGAAGTATGTGTGGTTTTTGTATGTTTGCTGCATATTCATAGGAAAGAGCGTTTTGCAAACAACGACACGTCCCCTTCTGTCTGTTGTCAATTCTGCTGTGTTTATTGCGGCTGTAGGAGAGATTCTTTAACTTTATTTATTCTTTGCCCACTGATTTTCAGTTTGGTCCTCTTGGTACTGAGCAAGTGTAGGTAACAGTCGAACTTCAGTTCAGTGCTCTGTTTTCGTTTTTGTAGTAATGTGAAGGAATTGCTACATTTCAGGGAGGACTCTTATTGTGATTATAGTTCTATTTTGTCTGTATAGATCGTCAATACGGGCAGAGTAATGCGGAAAAATACTGACGATTTAGAAGAATTGAGAAAAGCTGTGTGGGCCACCTTCTTTCACAGGATTGCTACAAATGGTTCAAATGGCACTGAGCACTATGCGACTTAACTTCTGAGGTCATCAGTCGCCTAATTAAACCTAACTAACCTAAGGACATCACACACATCCATGCCCGAGGCAAGATTCGAACCTGCGACCGTAGCGGTCGCGCGGTTCCAGACTGTAGCGCCTAGAACCGCACGGCCACTCCGGCCGGCCAGGATTGCTACAGATGAGGACCTCTGTCATTTTCACTGTCAAAAGGTCCCCGAATGAAGGCCCAAATTATCAGAGATCTGGTGTAACTGTTCCCAACGGCCTTGCCGCAGTTGTAACACCAGTTTCTGTCAGATCATCGTTGTTAAGCGCTGTCGGGCTTGGCTAACACTTGGATGGGTGACCGTCCGGAGTCTGCCGAGCGCTGTTGGCAAGCGGGGTGCACTCAGCCTTGTGAGGCCAGTTGAGGAGCTACTGACGTTGCGGCTCCGGTCACGAAAACGGTCAACAGCCGGGAGAGCGGTGTGCTGACCACGTGTCTCCCCGTGTCTGCATCCAGAGACGCCTATCGGTTGAGAATGAAACGGCGATCGGTCGGTACCGTTGGGCCTTCCGAGGCCTGACCGGACGGAGGAGAGCGTAACAGTTAATGAATACATACGTAATCATTCCCAAGAAATATGAATAGCGGATGTTATAAAACTTATCTGTAGACACTTAGCGAAAACCTGCTTGCTAAATGCGTTCCTGAGAGATCTCAAAATCCTAACAAAAAATGGTTCAAATCGCTCTGAGCACTATGGGACTTAACATCTGTGGTCATCAGTCCTCTAGAACTTAGAACTACTTAAACCTAACTAACCTAAGGACATCACACACATCCATGCCCGAGGCAGGATTCGAACCTGCGACCGTAGCAGTCGCGCGGTTCCGGACTGAGCGCTCCTAACAAAAGTTTCAATGACTGTGTGTGAGAATGCTTGCTTAAAAGAGTATTTGTGGACCTCAGATGCCTGAAACGTGGTGTCATGGATGCAGTGTTGTGTTTGAGGCGCCTTGCTCTTCGTTACCACGTTTCTGGAACACTTTTGGGAAAGCTTCAGCGCCAAAAGTAACAAACGTCATACCAATGTACTTATCTTTTCAAATTGTGTCAAAATATATCATTCCATTAAATAAAAGGAAGCTTCAGTAAAAAATGTTCAAATGTGTGTGAAATCCCTAAGCGTACACACTACTTAACCTAAATTATCCTAAGGACAAACACACCCACCCAAGCCCGAGGGAGGACTCGAACCTGCGCCGGGAGCAGCCGCACAGGCCCTGACTGCAGCGCCTCAGACCGTTCGGCTAATCCCGCGCGGCGAAGCTTTAGTATCTCAGCTGTTACAAGAGAGTATTTGGCATGCAATGCAACATTGCATGTCGGCACACACACACACACACACACACACACACACACACACACACACACACACACACACACACACAGGGAATACACGACGAATGTGGTGCAACGTATGGTCATACACATTACTGCAGTCCTACATTCCTGGCGTCTGATTTAGTGGGCAGTGTCTCAGAAGTACGATACAAGAATATAAACGTCTCGAACACAAGCCGTTTGTGCCGAGTTGCCGCATGTAAATATGGAGAGGCAGGTGTTATTATTTGCGTCTGCGTCAGCTAATGAAATGGAAAGTAACGTCTAACACGAAATTTAAGATCTCGAGCTTTGCCTCTCAAGCGGTAAGTGGGGCCGTTATTCAATTTAAAGGCAGCGGCATTCGGTTAATAGCTTGCGCGCGTAATACGACGGAATGCGCTCGAGGACGGTGTTTTTCATTCCCAGTCCGGCAGCGAGACACACTGGCAACTGTCCGGGGCTGATGAATAACGCGCAGCGGTCGCTGCCGCAGCACTTCCAATCTGCGTAGCGCGACGCCAGCCGAGTTCGCAAATGGAGACGAGCCAGTCAGTCGTCCTTGTACAAACAGAGTGCAGTATTGAGCGTCCGCGAAAATGCCGCCTGCCTAAATAAGAAACAGTATTTGCTGGGCCAAGAGCGCGCGAGCATTGCGAATGCCTGGCCAGCAAAGAGAGAGAGAGAAAGATAATGAGGAAGGGAGAGAGAGAGAGTGAAATGGAGGGTTACTGTTCACACAGCCAACAGCATCGGGCAGAAGTTCTCGTGGCCATTTCGTGTTAATTACACACTCCATTCGAGCCCAACAAACGCTGGAAACAGATATAAAAAAGGAAAGGGAGAAGGGTTGCGGAAAAAAAAGTCGGCCCCATTCGTGCGGTAAGCCAACTTTTGCGCGCGGGAAGCTACGGCGGCAAACGTGCAAAGTTTTGAGCGGCGTGTGTCGAGACGACTGTTTGCCGGCAATTAAAGTGGCCGCGATGAATAAAACAGGCGTAATCTGGCCCACGGGGCCCTGCCTGCTGCGTAGCATACCGGAGGTTGCCTCCGAAAACCGACGCAATACGACTGCTGTCTGGTTCGGAGTACAGATACCTTCACTGAGCGACATACGCAATCTACAGACAAAAAAAAATAAAATACATTAAAACTTTCGACAGGGACGCCATTGATTAGCACACAGAATGAGGTATTACAAAACTTGAGCTACATATAAATTCTTTTAGTTTTTTACTATGTATAGCCCACATCTCGTGGTCGTGCGGTAGCGTTCTCGCTTCCCACGCCCGGGTTCCCGGGTTCGATTCCCGGCGGGGTCAGGGATTTTCTCTGCCTCGTGATGGCTGGGTGTTGTGTGCTGTCCTTAGGTTAGTTAGGTTTAAGTAGTTCTAAGTTCTAGGGGACTGATGACCATAGATGTTAAGTCCCATAGTGCTCAGAGCCATTTGAACCATTTTTTACTATGTATATTCACATGTAAGTACAATACTGCTGGGCAAAATACAACTAACCTGGAAAATACTTCGTGTACTTTAAGATAGGCAACACAGCTTACGTCATCCGTATCCGCAGCAGATGACGGGACTTAGACTGGCTATCTTAAGGTACATGAAATATTTTCCACGCTAGTTTTGTAGTATTTTGCCACCCTGTGTAAGTATCAGCAATGACTCACACGTTTCTCATCTAATACTTTGTTTTATTATACCCTTCATTCTCTACCCTGAAAGACAGAGTGGATTGCTCGAAATCCAGTCCATTGTAGGCCCAAGGTCCTTTGGGCCAAATCTAGGTTAACAGAGAGGATCCTAATCGGTGATATTTGTCAGCGTATTTCTACTTCTATTCAGCGACTTACGACTACAATGACACAGTAATGTCGTTGCATCTACAAATTCAGTACGAAATATTGTCAGTGGTTGGTGTCCTATGGCCTTTATTTTTGCTAGTTCTATTTATACTAATGATCCAGTTGACGTGCAATAAATATCGAATTTGGTAGTGGTGTCACCGCCAGACACCACACTTGCTAGGTGGTAGCCTTTAAATCGGCCGCGGTCCGTTAGTATACGTCGGACCCGCGTGTCGCCACTGTCGGTGATTGCAGACCGAGCGCCGCCACACGGCAGGTCTAGAGAGACTTCCTAGCACACGCCTCAGTTGTACAGCCGACTTTGCTAGCGATGGTTCACTGACAAATTGCGCTCTCATTTGCCGAGACGATAGTTAGCATAGCCTTCAGCTACGTCATTTGCTACGACCTAGCAAGGCGCCATTATCATTTGCTATTTATCTTGTGATGCATGTACCGTCAAACCGATGTTCACCAATTATGGATTAAAGTTAAGTATTCCAACAGCTACGTACTTTATTTGCTAGACTCAAATCCTTTAACTGTTCCAGACCTCACGCCAGCCTGCGTGAGCTTAAACGCGTGCCTTTCGGCTACCCGTCACTGTGGATTGGCTGTCTTGCCAGTCCACAACATTGGTAGCATCAACAGCTATCTTCATAACAACTAACGGTGTACGACATCTACTGCGGTTGGAGACGGGTGACGAACTGTGTCGCCCTTTAACGAGCATCGTAAGCGAATTCTTCATTCGAAACATTCACAGTGAACGGGCAGACAGTTATTGGTAAACAAATGAAGAACAAAAAAGTTCAATACGCTAATCGCAATGCTCACGTACTAGTCTCTTAGCAACAAATTTAATGGAAGCGCCATGGTTTCGTTCCATGGCGGGTCCGCAAAATTCTTAAGCTTTAGGGTGCGAAAACAGCTGAGATCGTAAGCACCCAGGAATCTGCATAAATGGCGCAGAAACAGCATTGTTAATATCGGAAACAAGGCACTACCTCAGAACACAATAAATCAATACATCCAAGTGCATGGTATAAAAAGTACTAACCGTAGACTCCACGCCCCACTCTTTGTGACTAAGTTGCCTCGTTAAAATGTTTGTCTCGTGATTGATATTTTCCTAAATACTAAACCACCATTCTCTTTTTTTACCATTCAAATGACAGCTTTAACACGCAGATTAGACCATGCCGTGAAGGTACTAGAAAAAAAACGTGTTACGTGTGACACTTGAGAAGGGCAAGAATATTTAGCTTCATCTCCACTTCCAAGTGTGTATGAAAGCGATGGCAGACTTCAGCTACAAATTTAATATCTTACCTGTCTGTTTTTACAAGAACTTCCATTGCAAAAAGAAACTTTTTAGCTTTTATAACACATTGCTTGACTTTCCAGTAACTATGCAATGAGTTTGAAATTTACATAGTTCTATTTCGAAAGCTGTACAGCGGCTTCAGTGTATCGCTGCACACAAAAATTAAGAGTACTAATTGTACAGCAAACTGTTTATTGAAATCAGACGCCTCAGTTGCCAGTTATGCTGCAAATTTATTCAGGCAACCGACGTCGGCTGTTATGGCGCATCCGTCTGTGTGTTAAATGTTTGACCTGTATAGGTCTCCCATATTACAAAATATTCAACGGTCACACGTTGTCCGATCTTACATAATATAACGGACGACTGGAGCGTTTGGTTTAAATAAAAATTACTGTGTCTGTGAAATATGCCGGGTACCACTGTGGTTCGCAGTCTGTTATAAAGTGTAACAGAGTGGGTCAGTCATTTAGAAAGCCGGGGGAAGGTGGACCATGGACGATGATAAAGCCCTAAAGTGTTCATACGAGTGTTCAGGTTGAGGAAAGCTTAAAGTTACAGTCAACAATTGAGGAGGAGCTCTAGCACATTTAGGGGTGACAGTTCAACCACTCTCTCATGAGCTGCATACAAAATATTTGCCACTTTTGTGTAAAATCTCCTGATTCTCTTGCGTGGACAAAATAAATCTGCTCTGGAAAAATATTTCATCCGCCATAAGACAGTCAGCCCAACTTAAATCTTCTGCGCCTCAGGCGGGTGATGTAACGTGGGTTGTCTATCTTAACGTCCATGAAATATTTGTCAGTGCCAGTTATATTTTGATAATTCAGTATATGTTGTATAGCTATATATTATTTATTTAGCAAAGGTGTATGCGTTGTTGATGATTGTTGTTGTTGTGGCCTTCACTCCTGAGACTGGTTTGATGCAGCTCTCCAAGCTACTCTATCCTGTGCAAGCTTCTTCATCTCCCAGTACTTACTGCAGTCTACATCCTTCTGAATCTGCTTAATGTATTCATCTCTTGGTCTCCCTCTACGATTTTTACCCTCCACGCTGCCCTCCAGTACTAAATTGGTGATCCCTTGATGCCTCAGAACATGTCCTACCAACCGATCCCTTCTTCTAGTCAAGTTGTGCCACAAACTCCTCCCCAATTATATTTAATACTTCCTCATTAGTTATGTGATCTATCCATCTAATCTTCAGCATTCTTCTGTAGCACCACATTTCGAAAGCTTCTATTCCCTTCTTGTCTAAACTGTTTATCGTCCTTTTTTTACTTCCACACGTGGCTACACTCCATACAAATACTTTCAGAAACGACTTCCTGACACTTAAATCTATACTCGATGTTAACAAATTTCTCTTCTTCAGAAACGCTTTCCTTGCCTTTGCCAGTCTTCATGATAGCACGACACATTGTCACGCAGTCGAAACTAAATCAAAGTATAATATCAGCGCAAAATTACTTCTTTTGCTTTGTACCGAAGGATTTATCAAATTTCGAAAGAGATAAGTGGGTTCTCTTCAGCGAGTATTTCCAACACAGGTCGCTACTAAGGCGTTATTCGTTGTGGAGAGTTGTTTACTCGCGGCTGTGTGAGGAGGTGCGTGTATCCACCGGCTGGTTTGCCCTCTCCGACCGAACTTCACCCAACTCTCGCGTGTTAGCTGCCTCCAAAATTCATCCGCACAGGAATAGGACCCCGGAACAGTGATTCCGACAGCAAAACAAGGCGAACTTGGCGTTTTCCTCGTTCTCATTAAGAAACCCATGTGTCTCCCGGGAGGGTGGCGCGTCTGTGTGGGCATCGTTAGCAGGGGGTGGGGGGGGGATCGCGGGATTGTCTTAGACTTCACCATTAATTAGCAGTAATATGGTCGGTAATTTAACGCAGGGGCGTTTCGCGGGCATAAAACCGTGGAAGAAGCATTGTGTATCTTGCGGCGGTGTTGCGGAATGGCGGTGTAAGGCGGCCGAAATTATGAGAATAGCACCTGATGCCCTGCCAGAGTCGGGGAGGAATTTATTGCGAGCCTCTTGCCGGCGTATTCCTCTTTAATTGGTCGCGTGCTCGCCCTTATAGAGCCGTCCGGACTCACGGCTGCTGCAGACGAATTCCTTAGAGGGGGCAATTTTTATTCTCGAATACTTCTGTTAAGCCGTAGGTAATTACTAAAGGAAAAGAATTAAGCCATAAGCCGACGGAATTAATGCATATAAAACAAATCTCAAGTTAGAGAAGGCGTGTCTTCCCTCAGCACAATGCTCGCTTCTCTCGCTCCCTTTTTTTTCTTTTCTTTTGCTTCCTTTTTTTCTCCTCCGCAATAAAATTCATGTAAAGTGGGGCCATTATTTAAATGTTATACAAGCAATGGTTGCGTTTTATAGTGGGGAGTCTGAGAGTGAGACGGAAGAAACGAGCGATATTAAGCACACAGGGAAATGCTACCTGTTCGCAGTAGGCCTGGAATATTGCAGTCGTCCTTTACTTTTTCATTTTTTCGAATGAGGCTGTTGCGGCGCAGATAAGAGCGAGGAGGAATTAAGGGAAACGACTCGGATGGCCTCAATGCAAATTAATTAAAAGCCGGAACACAGATGTTTCCGAGATACTGTATTAATAGGCAGCCGGAGTCGGTGCAACGTCTGCGCGTGATCGCCCGAGAAGCAGGAAGCCGCCTTACGGGCTGTGCTCTGATCGCCCTGCGAGAGAGCAGTGTCATAATATTAGCATAACCAGTAAAGCGGAGATTGTTTCTGCCGCCAGGAGCTGGCAGCAGAAGGTCGTTGTACAAACGGGAACGCGTATAAACACGAGAACGGGATCGGCCGCAACAGTGAGAAATAAGGCCGGCGCGAAGAAGTCTGAAGGTAGCGGGCGCCTCTGCAAAGAATAATGGCAGGATGGTGGAGCAGGGACATGTATTCGAAATGTATCGGACTGGGAGTCGATGGCGGATGTCGTTCAGACGTCGGCGTTGCTAACGCGATGAAATTGTAGGGAGGAGGTAGGTAGCTCACACATTAACGATTCGACATTGTCTGATTTAGGGAAATCACGGGAGGACTAAGGAAAGATTTCCGGAAGGAAACTTCCTGGCAGATTAAAACTGTGTGCCGGACCGAGACTCGAACTCGGGACCTCTGCCTTTCGCGGGCAAACGTCCCGAGTTCGATTCTCGGTCCGGCGCACAGTTTTAATCTGCCAGGAAGTTTCATATCAGCGCACATTCCGCTGCAAAGTGAAAATCTCACTTCCGGAATGGTTTAGACCTTAGTTACTCAGTAATGCAAGTCTATTGTTATTAGCCATTACAGAGTCTCGTTAGTAAAATTTTTGCCGTAGGAAAAAAAAGGCTTTTATTATATTTTTGTTACTATCCGCAGCCTAGTTAGTTATTTATCCTGATTTCGCAGCTCATAAGACGCGGGAAATTTTTTCTTGGGCGTTTCTTTCACTTAAGCGTTCACAAAATGATTTAAAACTGATGCGGACGGTCATACAAATTTCTGTTCGGACTATTCGATTAAGCTCGGGTTGATTAGAACTACAACATTCTACTACACTCTTCTAGGAGTGGTAGGAGTATCTCCAAACACACACACAAAAGAACGCAAAATAATGATAAAAATACTTGGTCCAAACCTGACAGAAGAGGGAATCAGAATACACTCTAGGAATAACCGCAAACAAGATTTCAAACCTAGCACCAGATGCCAGAAAAGGTAGGTTGAAGTTCTACGGGCATATTATCAGGATACTGCCAACAAGACTCATCCACAGATTTCAGACAAGTCAACAATAATATGGACCTCACAAGTCAAACTTGATCTAAAGAACCATAAATCGATCCAGTAGAAGCCGAAGACAGAAACACATACAGGCACACGATACACAAGTGGAATGTTAGGTCACAGAATGAAGTCACAAAAAATCCGGGGACGAAGTGGGCTGAAGACAGAAACGGACCCCAAATAAGAGTCGTGGAAGATGAGAAAGGATGCTCAACTGAGGCAAAACGCTTTGCTTGATCCGAGAGGGTGTCCCTTCCAAGAGACGCCAGGCGCACTTTCTCTGGTGTTTCCGAAGATATTTGCAGTTTCGTTTTTCCATTGTGTAACTGAAGCTATCCAAAACAATAATGAGTCCTCTTATATTGATGCATGCCTGTATTTGTCGTGGCATACTATCCACAAGTTCATCAAGGCACTCTTTGTCCAGATTGTCCCACTCTTCAACGGCGATTCGGCGTAGATCACTGAGAGTGGTTGATAGGACACGTCGCCCATAAACAGCTCTTTTCAATCTATCCCAGGCATGTTCGATAGGGTTCATGTCTGGAGAACATGCTGGCCTCTCTAGTCGACCGATGTCGTTATGCTGAAGGAAGTCATCACAAGATGTGCACAATGGCGGCGCGAACTGTCTTCCATGAAGACGAATGCTTCACCAATATGCTGCCGATGTGGTTGCACTATCGGTCGGAGGATGGCATTCACGTATCGTACAGCCGTTACGGCGCCTTCCATGACCACCAGCGGTTTACGTCGGCCCCATATAATGCCATCCTAAAACAGCAGGGAACCTCCACCTCGATGCACTCGCTGGACGGTGTGTCTTAAGACGTTCAGCCTGACCGTGTTGCCTCTAAACACGTCTCCGACGATTGTCTGGTTGAAGGCATATGCGACACTCACCGGTGAAGAGAACTTGATGCCAATCCTGAGCGGTCCATTCGCCATGTAGTTTGGCCCATCTGTACCGCGCTGTATGGTGTCGTGGTTGCAAAGATGAACCCCGCCATGGGCGTCGGTAGTGAAGTTATGCATCATGCAGCCTATTGCACATAATTTAAGTCGTAACACGACGTCCTGTGACTGCACGAAAAGCATTATTCAACATGGTGGCGTTGCTGTCAAAGTTCCTCCAAGCCATAATCCGTAGGTAACGGTCATCCACTGCAGTAGTAGCCCTTAGGCGGCCTGACCGAGGCATGTCATCGACAGTTCCTGTCTGTCTGTATCTCCTCCATGTCCGAACAACATCGCTTTGGTTCACTCCGAGACGCCTGGACACTTCGCTTGTTGAGAGCCCTCCCTGGCGCAAAGTAACAATGCGGACGTGATCGAACCGCAATACTGACGGTCTAGGCGTGGTTGAACTACAGACAACACGAGTCGTGTAACTCCTTCCTGGTGGAATGACTGGAACTGATCGGCTGTCGGACCCCCTCCGTCTAATAGGCGCTGCTCATGCATTGTTGTTTACATCTTTGGGCTGGTTTAGTGACATCTCTAAACAGTCGAAGGGACTGTCTCTGTGATACATTATCCACAGTCAACGTCTATCTTGAGGAGTTCTGGGAATCGGGGTGATGCAAAACTTTTTTTTTTAATATATAATTAGTCTGTGTGTTACAGTCTCCGTCCGTTCTATGATCATTTCTCAATAGTATTTCATCTGTAACATCGGATTTCCAGTGTTGGCCTTGATTTTGTCTTCCATTAAATAACGCACTTTTTATCAGTGTGGATTATTGTTTAACACTAGATCAATTTGTAGCACATTTTGTGCGGATACCACTTGGAATACTACTTTGATCCCTACATCAAGTTGTAATCTACTCATGGACTTTCCTGCTTGGTTACCACTCAGAATCAAAAAATATAAGGGGTGTTGCGTCAAGAACCGGAACGGTAGTTCAGATGGGCAAGAATGGCTGAAGACATCTTTTATGGACACGTTCAAAAGTATATCGCGTTGTTTGTGCAAAGTGACTTCGTGAAACTAAGAGATGCTTAAATATGTATGGCCTGACGGAATTTTGAACATTTTACTCACGAGAGGAGAAGTAGAATAACGAAGGCGGAAGGAGCAGAACTGAGTGGGTCAAACTGAACGAATACAGTGTGTGTGTGTGTGTGTGTGTGTGTGTGTGTGTGTGTGGGTGGGTGGGTGGGTGGGTGTGTGGGTGTGTGGGTGTGTGAGTGGGTGTGTGAGTGTGTGTGTGTGTGTGTGTGTGAGAGAGAGAGAGAGAGAGAGAGAGAGAGAGAGAGAGAGAATGCATTCGTACTGATAGAAGAAAGAGCGTGTTCTGTCCAAAATGATTGAGTTTACCTTTTGACAAAGCGTCTTAGAAACGTGTAGCATACCAAATTCTCCACCCCTAGCGACGCCAGTCCGCGTTATTCTGTATGAATAGGATACTCTAAGAAAAATTCCCTCACTGCGTTTCATTGTTTCGTCTGCTGTTAGTTTCCCTGCTATTGTGGGGACAGCAAAATAAAGAAAAAAGACGAACCGCTAAAAGTTTTGTTCTTGAATACACCGAATTTATGAGAGGCTTTCGCACCATTAGGAATGTTATAATTATACCGCGTAGCAACAGGCTATAAATAAATAACTTTAAAAGGGTAGGGACAGGGCGGCGGCGCGAGGCGCGGGCTAAGAAACAGGAAGCTGGGAACCGTGCAAAGAAGAAATCAGAAATTTCATTAACGTCACCTTAAGGCAAATTTATATGTCGCAATTTCCTGCGTGAGCAGCGCTCCCGGCATATCGGGAGCACGCAACGCAGACCGCGGAATTATTTAAAGGGCTTTAATTACGGCCGCAGCGAGCTGCGGGGGAACCCGCGGATGATCTAAGGGCCCGGAACAATGCGTCGTCTTCCCAACTCGTACAGCGGCATCCAACAGGCCAAGGCGTGTAGAGAACCGTCTCTTTCCATCCACGTATTGCGTCTGGCGGTTTGCGCGCGACACGGTGGGTACTGTCTTCCTTTACAGGCTTTTTCGGTTCTGAAGGATCGTAATTCAAATGCTCAGATGCCCATCCCGATTTAGACTTGCCATGCAGTCTCCAGCCAGTGAGCAAGACCGGGGGAAAGGTTGCAAAACTTCTGTGATCAAGTAGATATGGAAATTGCTCCGACCCATATGACGAATTCACAGAGATGAGATGAGGAACATTGCACCTATGCAGATTTCGCTTCCTTGTAGTTGCCCTAAATCGCTTAAGGCAAATGCCGTGATGGTTCCTATATAAAGGTCACGATAGATCCTCTCCTAAGTAGGACGTTAGACCATATTTAAGAGTAGATATTGGGCCTACGGTTAGAGGTAGCAACTGTTTTAACTGATTTCTTTCGTGAGTCATAGACGAGATTTAATATAGACGATAGTTTCGGCCCATATCCTGTTACGGTTACCCTGACCCCCCATTCCTCAGTATTTTAATCTTGAGACAGCTATACGTGGCGACGTAACTGATTTGTTCCTACACTGTAATAAAGCGCAGAAGTTCCGAAGATGGGCCGTAACGCCTAAAAACGGTAACCGCCTATACTAAATCGCAACTGTGATTGAAAGAAGTAGTCGCTTGGACCCTATACTCTCTCCACACGAATGCACCATCAGCATACTGAGGGGTACGACATTAACGACTTCGATGTTGAACTCTAACTTTCCTTATTCCTCTTCTTTCGTGAGAAAAGGAAAGAAATTAGTCCGTCGACAACGTTGTCGCTGGAGACGGAAAAAATTACAAGCTGGTACAATCATTTACATGATGTTCATGAACAAAGAACCTCTGCACAAGACGATAATTAGTTTTAGAAAAAAAAATTCTTCATTACTGTGGAAATTGCTATAGACAATGAACTTCAAAACAGAATAATAACGATTTCAAAATACCGAGATGTGTCAGTTCTACTATCGACCACCATCATTTACCTGTAGAGCTCTGCGTTTGTGTGCAGTCGATAATTGAAGATTAGCGAATCTGTTGAGTCCAGAACAACAAATCGCTGGAGGAACAATACCGTCGAACGGTCCTGAACAAGTGGGTTTGTAAGAATCGTAAACGGTGTGTTATTACTAACAAAAAGCTAAATATTTACTTGAAACAATATGTGTTAACATTCGCAGTACTTACAGACTCATAGTCCCCCAAACAGAAATTGCTGTGCAATCGTACATTCTTTGGGTATTCGTCAAATGTGGAGTTTCAATGAAATGATTAAAGCACAATGGAATGGAACATCTCCTGGCAAAGATCGGATAATGTGGTCACTGCTGGTTTTGATATTTGTGTTACACCTGATCATCTTGTGCTGCACAGCTCATTCATGTTAATATCAATAATAACCATCACAGCTGTATTACGATGCATTCATTATGTGACGTAATAAATATACCTTAACACAGTTGTGGTTGTTGTTATTAATATTAATTTTGATACTGATTACTGCGGTGCGGATACAATGGAAGTGGTGCAGCGTTTTCACGCGTTGGTCTTGGCAAGGGCGCATACTCGTGCTATACCATTCAACTGTATTTTGATGCGTTGAAACCCCACATTTGCACTTGGATGACTAATAAGGGAAGAATACGCGACAACGTAGCAACTTATATGTTGGGAAATATGACTCTGTAAGTATAGCGGGTGTTAACATACTATGTTTCGAGCAAATTTTCGGCTCGTTACCTTATCTATGAGTATTGTGAATTTGTCGTTCGTAGCTGTCTGTTACACAGCATTATTTCTATAGTGACTTGTGCATCTGCACATCCAGTAATCTTCCAATAGCGAATATATATATAAAAAATACAAAGTTTACAGCCGGCCGGTGTGGCCGAGCGGTTCTAGGCGCTTCAGTCTGGACGGCTACGGTCGCAGGTTCGAATCCTGCCTTGGACATGGATGTGTGTGATGTCCTTAGGTGAGTTAGGTTCAAGTAGTTCTGACTTGTAGGGGACTGATAACCTCAGATGTTAAGTCCCATGGTCCTCAGAGCCATTTGAACCATTTTTTTACAAAGTTTACAGATAAATAATCTTCAGATATCTCAGAAGCAAAAAATCGACAACCACCTGCATTCAACAGGTGAGAAAAGATTTGAAAAGGAGTAACGTAAGGAGACAATTAGAAGAAATATTGCGAAGAGACATTTTAGAGCAAAACTTTCAAAAGTGGAGAGATTCCTAAGCGGGAGGAGAAAGATAACCGGCATCAAGTGGCCTGAAGACAGGAAAAAGAAACGTGATGAGGTAGTGAAGAAGTTCTGGAGAAAAAGGAAAGAATAGTAGAGGCTTCAGAATTGAAATTTGGACGTGGTCCTTAAGTCTTCACCCAAGAAACAGTGCTTGATGGGCGATAGAAAAGACACATATCCGTATTTTAAAATCATTTATTCGGGCTTAGCCCTTCGAGCGGTGGTACTTACCCTTCTAGAGAGAAAAGTACTAGCCGCGATAGGCGTTTGTCTAACGTTCTCGGCGGAAATAAGCGTAGCACAGTGTGATAACTGTCATTTTTAGAAAAATATTTTTGTTGTTCGTGACGGTGTGAACTGGTGTCACTTGGTACAATGGCAGTGGTGGAACGTTTCACGTTTGCCGCCCAAAGGACGTAGGGGAGAGAAGAGGCAACAGAAGAAGCCAAATCCTCAATCTTCCTCTCATTCGGTACAATTACGTCAATTTCAGTTAAATTCTGAGGGAAGCCGTGCGTCCTCGAGGAAGCTGGGGTGCAACAGAAGATGTTCCTTTACCGCACGTTCCGGCTATTCTGCGCACTGTGCCTTGTAGGGGAGGGTTCCGTTCAGTGGGCGTTATTCCGATACCTGTCGGCGGTGCCGGTGTAAACAGTTGTAAGCGACCGCGCAGCGTGTGAAACGTGGACGGCTTTTGTCGCGCGCGCCGTCGCGCCTCTGTCACAATGACACCGCGGCACGTCGCGCCCTTTGTAGCACGGCCAGGCCGGCGGCTCTGCCGCAGATAAAGATCCCTCCCGGCTCTGCTCCGGCTGTTGCCACCCCCGCAATTGCAGCCCCGTAGCATTCCGCGGAGGATCGCAGGCGGCCCGTCGGCGTTCTTTTGACGGCTGCGGCTGGATGGCTGTCCTCCGTCCCGTTTCCAGAAACAGCGCTCGTTTACGACGCCTGGTGCCGCTGTATCACCGCTCTGCCCCGGGCATTCTTCAGGGAATCGACTGCAGGCTGCACTGATACGCGCCGAAAGGAAACGGCTGGAGAGGATATTGTGGCGTAGTGTCGCCCCGTATCTTCGAGGGTGGCACCAAATAGTAGTGGGTAGAAATGAGAAGTTCGAGGAATTGAGAACTCTGCCTCGAGAACAAACACACACGAGAAAGCTACAGCGTGACAGCACTCAACTTGAGCTCTTAGCAAGAGCCCAACCTCAGTTATATCGTAGCGCATTTACAATGGCACCTTGAGAAAACTACTCAATAGTGATACTCTGGGAAAATCGAGATTATTCGTAAAAGTGTCATGCTTTTAACCCTAGAACGCTGAAGGAGGGAAAATGTAACATTGCCACTTAACTTGTACTACACCAAATTTATTCTAAGGAAGTCGTAACTTACAGATTATGCATTAGTTAATTATAATTATCAAATCTCCCGTGGTATGTTACATTCCAAATTACGAACAAAATGATCTGCCTTATACCCTACTTCAATCGTAAATTTCACGAGGGTTTAGTAATTTAGGGTTAAATTCACTACCACCTCCTAATTGTCCACTCTCTATAGAAGGGTAAGATCTCCCCTGCGGTGACACGGTTAAATATTTAGGCTTTAAATTTGATTATAAACAGTTCTGGAGTTCCCATATAACCGACGCATGTTTTCGATCTTCTGGAAGATGGTGGTGCTGCTGTATTATACGATTGTGACATCTGGGGCATGGATGTAGAAGCTCACTTATACAAGATACTCGTACAAGTCCTACAATAATAACAGACGCACACTGATTCGATCGAACACACTTAAACAGCAAAATACAAAATGGTTCAAATGGCTCTGAACACTATGGGACTTATCATCTCAGGTCATCAGTCCCCTAGAACTTAGAACTACTTAAACCTAATTAACCTAAGGACATCACACACATCCATGCCCGAAGCAGGATTCGAACCTGCGACCGTAGCAGTTGCGCGGATCCTGATTGAAGCGCCCAGAACCGCTCGGCCGCAGCGGCCGGCAGCAAAATACAACCTTCCATCTCGACCATTATTCAGAAAAGAATAAAATCTTTCTACGATAAATCTTAAAACTCACCATACCACCTAATTTCATCATTAGGATCCGATAGCTTCCATGTTAACTGCACGATCCTAGGAGCACCATCATTTTAGAATATTAACATTAAAAATCATACCTAGAACTAAATACAAACTCACAAAAAATACATGTAAATAACCTTCCACTTCTTAGCCTCTTAGATAGAAGGCATTTGGTCAAAGCCCACAGGTTATTCAAAGAACATGGGATTACAAACGCAGCCATGATGCAGTCCGCCGCTTAATTATTACGAATGCAGTGTAGGTGCTAAGAGCACAGAAAGCTTCAGCTGTTCAGTCGGCTGTGCTCATAATTGGTTCTCTTACATATATTTAGCGTGTCTGCAGCCCTCCCATAGGATTTTGTCATATGCTGAGCCTCTAAAGAGAGAAAAGAAAAAAAAAAACCTTAGCGAGATGGCACTCTGATAAGACACCGAACTCGCATGATGAGGACCTCGATTCAAATACCCTCACTGCGATTGTCATTCAGGTTTCCAGTTGTTTCCCCTAAATCGCTGAAGACAAAAAACCGTGATGGTTCCGCTGAAAAGGGCGTGGCCGACTTTGTTCCCCTTTTTCTCTTTTTTTTTTCTTAGTTATCAGTCATGTGGCTGGTTTGATGAGTCCCGCCACGAATTTCTCTTCTGTGCCAATCTCTTCACTCCAGAGTAGTGCTTGCATCCCACGTCCTCAGTTGTATGATGAATGTATTCCCATCTCTGTAATCTCTACAGCTGCGTCTTGTACCATGGAAGTTATTTCCTGATCTCTTAACACATGTTCCATCACCCTGTCCCTCTTTCTTGCTTTCCAAAAATTCCTTTCCTCGCCGATTCTTCGGAGAACGTCCTTATATCTTTTCTTATCAGCCCACTTAATTTTCGACATCTATGTCAAACGCTTCAGTTCTCTTCCGTTCCTGAAGTCCATATTTCACCACCATGCAATGCCATGTTTAGGACATACATTCTCAGGAATTTCTTCCTCAAATTAAAGCCGATGATTGACAAGTGTAGACTTCTTTTGGCAAGGAATTCTCTATCATCTTTGCCTGTGCAAGACTGCGTCTTTGGTGAAAAGAAAATATTTGAATGCAATTAAATGAAACAACAAGTTTTCTGTTACCAGCCACTGTTTATTTATCTCCACACGTGACAATGTTTCTCTTCTGTTACATGATCCTTGCACCGAATAGTTTCCAGACGCCAGATTTGTTTAGGAAATATGACAGTATACATGTCATGTGTTACGACAGTGAAAGGAATCTGTGACGACTGGATGTACTCTATTTTAGTTATTTTATTTTGACCGTTAGATGTAGCTTTAGTCAACCCAAAAACGATGTTCTGAAATAGTGTTTTGTTTCTCCACTAGACTGTGCCATATGCTGCTCCAAAAAAAAAAAAAAAAAAAAAAAAAAAAAAAAAAAAAAAAAAAAAAAAAAAATTTGCAACACAATACACACACGCGTCATACTAACAAATGTAAATCCACATGATGATGGAGGTTTAAAACGTCGAATCGCGTCGTGGAGATAAATAAACGGTGACTGGTAACAATAAATTTTTTGTTTCATTTGTTGTCAATAACAGTCACGGTAAAACGTAACCTAAAATGTTAGTATTTGTATGTAACTGAGGAAAAGTTACTTACGTTTCTGTACTTTTTTTCGGATAACGTTTTAATTTTTTAATAAACATGAACAATCTATGCTTTTGGATTAATATGTTTTAATTACTACTCAGTCACCCATTCAACTGTAAGAGGGCTATTCGTTAAAAAATGCTCTGGCTCCAATGTTTTCGTGATCGACGGGACGCTAAGCCCCATTCCTCCTTGTACTCCGCAGTGAGTCATCTGTCATCAGAGCAATACATACGCCATGCTGGAGGCCGCAGCTGCAACGTTCATACGGACTGGCGAATGTGATGGCGCGAGTCCGGAGAATTGCTCCGGCATACAAAGCGGCGAGACCAATTTGTCCCGAGTTCTCGCCTCTCTTACGATTCGTTCCGCTCGTTTGTGTGTTTCGCCATTCGAGTCGAATATTCTTCTCGGCGGGCGCGCGGAATCGAATCGGGCCTGCTCTGTGAGGAATCGCCGTGGTCGATAGCTGGAACGGGCCATAGTTTTTCCAACTCCGTTACGGTTTTTCGAGCACGTCTTTCGTTGTAGTGAACCGTACGATTAGTTTCTGTCTTTCTTTTTTCGTTATAGTTTCCTTAACATATTGAGTCGGTGAGTACTCTTTAAGTTTCCACGTACTCTGCAGGTGAACTTACGCACTGTGAAAGAAATAAAACAGTACTTTGTTGTCGTACTCATTTTTCGCGTCATCTGAGAGAGTGATGCAGCGTCACGATCCGCATTGGCTAGTGTAAAAAACACAATACATATCATCTGTCTTCTATTTACGTACTTATTTATCATTCTGTCTTTCCACTTCCATTTATGTAGAATAAACTTTGAGGTGCACCAGCTGTATCAAATACGACTATCCATCACAACGTACTAGTATGTACAGCACATTTCATTGAAGCCGTTCAACGTGTTGATAAGAAAATACAACAAGCGTGGGACGCCGCATGCATTCTGAATTTTTGTAATACCCATATGCTACGTCCGATGCGAGTCTTCTTCAGGAGCTCCAAATGATCTATTCTGTTCAACTATTTTATCCACTGTTTTGCGGGGCTATAACAAAATTCTCATGTTTTGCAAACGAAACGTAGAAATGTTCCTTTTGACATGTAACGAATCTTCAGTGGCTTACACAAAGAGAATTCAATACGTACGTGTGCGTGCGTGCGTGTATGTATGTGTGCCTGTGTGTGTGTGTGTGTGTGTGCGTGCGTGTGCGTGTTATGGTGTTGTAATAGCTAAGCGCAACAAACAGCTTCGTTACGATGATTTGATAAGTCATCTTATATTTCACAACCATTACACGTATTTACTACGAATTATTTTACTAACTATCTGTTCTTTTCTTGAAAGAGAGCCGCTCCATTTCACTGACTGTTCTCGATAAAACTGTAAGAGGTAGTATGTTTTATTGTTTGTTTGCGTGATTCTATGAACGCTGTAACGCCTCTGCACAGAGGCAAAACCATAGTCCCATCAAATCCTAAAATAAAGCGACCTTTTACACCACTGTGAAAAATGCCCATTGAACTGGGGGAAATTTATCTTCAGGGGGAACTGTAGCGGAAAGAAGATGCTGCTAATTCATCGAGTAAGTCGGAGCGGAACTTCGTTACACGTTATAATACTGGGCTAAAATGGTTCAAATGGCTCTGAGGTCATCAGTCGCCTAGAACTTAGAACTAATTAAACCTAACTAACCTAAGGACATCACACACATCCATGCCCGAGTCAGGATTCGAACCTGCGACCGTAACGGTCGCTCGGTTCCAGACTGTAGCGCCTAGAACCGCACGGCCACTCCAGCCGGCTATAATACTTGTTGAATGACTTATTAAATAGGTATTTAATACGTACTTAATTGTGCATTCTGTTAGTATGGCTACCTAAGCTGCATCTGTTCATTCTAGAGTACTAAAAACATTCTAAAGGCAAGAACGCATAAATATTTTTTTATTTAAAACAACCGATTTCGGTAGACTTCGCTAACATCTTCATGTCTTAAAAAATCTTTTCGTTATGAAACGTGTTCATTTTAGGTTGGACCTTATGCCAAGTTGTGATGTGGATCACTTGGCGTGAGGCTCAACGTAAGATGAACATGTTTCATAACAAAAAGATTTTTAAGACCTGACGATAACAGCAGTGACTGTCGAAACCGATTGCTTTAAATAAAGAAATATTTATGCGATCTTGGCTTCAGAATTTTTTAGCAAGTAAAACAGATCGCTCTTTCTGTCTTCTCAAAATGAGAAAATTCAGTCATTGTAGAATATTTGGGAGACGGCTGCTACTGACAGGCAAAATATGATTAACATTTCAGGTCCTGTTGGTTCAAAGGTGTCCATAAAAACATAGCAGAATATATACTCGCAACGTAGGGAAGATGTAATGAAATCAGAAGGCTAGCCTATACACAATTCTCCTTTAAGTACTTCTGTCTGCTTCTCTTCACGCGTTTGATGACTACTGCGAGTGTGATGTGTTGTAACAAGCCGATCCGCACTGGGTTCAAATGGCTCTGAGCACTATGGGACTCAACTGCTGAGGTCATAACTCCCCTAGAACTTAGAACTATTTAAACCTAACTAACCTAAGGACAACACACACATCCATGCCCGAGGCAGGATTCGAACCTGCGACCGTAGCGGTCGCGCGGTTCCAGACTGTAGCGCCAGAACCGCTCGGCCACCAGCGGCCGGCTCCGCACTGGGAAGAGGTTAGATTGTAGCTTTAATCGGCAAATAAAATTCAAAGTACTGTAACAAATAAATGACGAGATAACCTGACTTATGAATGTCGACATTTCTGCGTACAGTGAACTGCTGTCAGAGTGAGGCAATCTAAATTGTCCGACTGTCAGATCGCCCGCTCCTTTTCCCACCAACCAGTCGTTCGTTTAATAACCCGCCCTACTGCTTGCTGCCTGTCACGTGTCCGTCACCAATTAGTAATTCTGAATTATCGTATGATCCGTCCGTTATTACGGTATTTTTCTGATACGCTATCGTTGAGCTGTACATTCCCCCTATCGCTGCGAGCTGCCTTGAACCGGTGTTTATTCTTTCCTGAGGAAAGACAGGTGTTCAGTGGTACGGGTACCCTTCGAGCGAAAATTCATTTCCCGACCCGCTAACTATAGACCGCGGCAGGCACAGAGCACACACTTTTATCGCTCTCGCTATTGACTGGGCAGTTGCCGGGCCACCGCGGGGCAGATTTCTTCGGCGCACGCAGGTGCGTTTGACGTGCGGACCCCAATTACAGCTCTAACTGTCGTTTCCGGCGGGCCGGCTCTCAGTGAGTGAGTCGCGAGCTCGTAACGGTCGCTTTCTGCGAGCACTGTCTCTTGCTGTACACATCTCCCGTTGCGATATATTCAGACGTTTCCTTTACCAGAGGCCATCGTCATAGAGTATGGTGGCGACGTGGGGAGAGGTCCCATTCTTCCAATGTTTCGGAAAGGCACAGCGGTGCTACTCTTCCCACCATGGTGTGGAGAGCCATCGTGATAACTATAGGTGACGGCTGGTAGTGACCGACCAACCTCTGAGGGCACAACGGCACATTCCTCGTGGGCAGTATCGTAGTGCCGTTTTTCAACAGGTCAAGTCTCGTCCACACGATGCACGAGCTGTCTGCGTGATTTTTAGACACTCCCGTAGACAGCGGGCTCCCCAGATCTGTCCCCGATGTAGCGTGTGTGGGACCAGCTCGAACATCGACTCTGTCCAGTGACAGTATGCACGATATCCAGCGGAAGTTACGACTGTCGTGGGTCAGCTTGCTCAGGAGACGATTCAACGGCAGTGTGACACCCTTCTCAACCGAATCAGTGCACGCATCCAGGGCAGAGGGTGTGCAACGCCATGTGATAACTGGGTCCACGCTGACAAGTTCTTTTTAAATCTAACTCGGTACTGTAATCATTGATATAACATCAGATACCATACCCTCCCGTGGAGTTCCATTTCATTTCCTCCTCTCCTTCCGGGTGCTTCATTTTTTTTTTTTTCAGGCCGTCTATACTTTTACAAATTAATTTCACATTTTTAGGCATTCAAATCACTTTGTATCTTGTGATTATTTTTTGAGCTCACTAAATCCATTGTAATTGAAGTTTTTTCCGAATTATAAACTTTGTTTGGCCCAAGAGATCTCCTCATCTCCATTTTCCAGTGGAAGATTAACTGAGCACCGTTGTAGGGACTGTAGCCAACGACCTTTTCGCAGTGGTAACACCAGTCCCATTAGATCACCGAAGTTAAGCGCTGTCGGTCTTGGCTAGATCTTGGAAGGTTGATTGTTCGTGTCTGGTTCAAATGGCTCTGAGCACTATGGGACTTAACTTCTGAGGTCATCAGTCCCCTAGAACTTAGAACTACTTAAACCTAACTAACCTAAGGACATCACACACATCTATGCCCGAGGCAGGATTCGAACCTGCGACTGTAGCGGTCGCGTGGTTCCAGACTGTAGCGCCTAGAACCGCTTGGTCACCCCGGCAAGCGCTGTTGGCGAGGGGAGTACACTACTCAAGTAGCTCGTAAATTGGCCTCACAAGGGCTAACCTTGTGAGGCCAATTTAGGAGCTACTTCAGTGAGAAGTCGCGGCTCTGTTCACGAAAACCGACAAAGGCCGGGAGAGCAGTATGCTGACCATATACCGCTGCACATTCGCGTCCAGTGAAGCTTATCGGCTGAGAATAGCACGGCGGTCGTAGGTACCTTTGGGCCTTCCGAAACCTGTTTGGATGGAGTTTTTATGATGGTCCGTATTTCCCACTAACCAATACTTTCTTTTGGTAAGAGTTTGTCATTTACTTTTTCTTAACCTAATCCTTCTGTTATGCATTTTGAACACCCTGCAGTTTATTATTCCATTATACATTCTGAAGATCCGCTCTCCTTTCGGGCGTTATTTCTTCTGTTATTACCAGTGGACCATACTGCCATCTTTAACGCTACCAGAGTAGGGATACAGAGCGCAGAGTATTCTGTAATCGAGCGTGGGGTGCGTGAGTGAGTGTGGCGCTTGGTGCTGACTCGTCGCCATTACTAATACACGATCTTGTTATGTTCGCTGAGCAAACTCGGCCGTCACGCCTGTCGTCTCTCTCCCTCTCAGTGTGTGTCAGTCAGTACGTGCCCCGGCGTGGGAGAAATCGTTTCCAACTGCCGACGTCGAGTCAACAGCAGGCAGGCACTTTGGCGGCGCTTCCGCCGAGCTGCGCCGTCTCTTGTTTGTCTGGCACGTCAGTCGCGAGCCGAGGTGCCATTCGGCGTTATTTACAGATGCCCGCGGCGCTCTGGGGTTACTTGGCTCCCTTTCCCAAAGTGCTTCCGCTCGGGGCGGCAGGCGTGTCACGTATTTCGCTCCCAGACGGAAAGGGGGGGCAAGCCCCGAAGCCCATTTCCTCTCAGGTGTAGCCCCCCCCCTCCATGCAGTCATTATCATCGCGACTCTTGTTTGTCTGTGGCGTGAGCGCTACTGAAAAGTGAGTTTCGTCGACGAATCCCAGCCATTTTGCAGTAGGGGGGTTGGGTTGTTTGGGGGAAGAGACCAAACTGCGAGGTCGTCAGTGTCATCGGATTACGGGAGGACGGGGAAGGAAATCGGCCGTGCCCTTTCAAAGGAACCACCCCGGCATTTGCCTGGAGCGATTTACGGAAATCACGGGAAACCTAAATCAGGATGGCCGGACGCAGGACTGAACCGTCGTCCTCCCGAATGCGAGTCCAGTGTGCTAACCACTGCGCCACCTCGCTCGGTTTGCTGCAGGGCGAAGTTATCGGTTTGTATAGAAGTACATATCATCTATGAATCATCTGTCGAGTGCGTAGTAAAGATGCAAGGCTTTGTCGATGAATTTCGCTGATTCTTCTGCTCGCGATATCATCATTAGTCAGTGTGCAGCGACGTTTAAACAGGTTTTCACTGAGGCGACAAAAGCCGTGGGGTACCCCCTCACCCCCTCACATCGTATCGGACCTCCTTCTGTCCGGCGTAGTGCAGAAACTCGGCGAGACATGGACTCAACAAGTCTTGAAAGACCCCTGAGGAAATATTGAGCCACGCTGCCTCTATAGCCGTCCATAATTGCGCAAGATTTTCCGCATGAACTGATCTTTCGATTATGTCCCATAAATGTTCATGGGATTCATGTCGGACAATCTGGGTGGCCAAACCAATCGCTCGGATTGTTCAGAATGTTCTACAAACCAATCGCGAACAATTGTGGCTCGTTGACATAGTGCATCTTCACCAATGAAAATTCCATCGTTGTTTGGGCTCAAAGGGTTCAAATGGCTCTGAGCACTATGGGGCTTAACTTCTGAGGTTCTAGGCGCTTCAGTCCGGAACCGCGCTGCTGCTGCGGTCGCAGCTTCGAATCCTGCCCCGGGCATGGATGTGTGTGATGTCCTTAGGTTAGTTCGGTTTAAGTAGTTCTAAGTTCTAGGGGACTGATGACCTCAGAAGTTAAGTCCCATAGTGCCCAGAGCCATTATTTTTTTGTCTACTACGTATTTATTCAGTACAGCAAAATAAGAATATCATATTCATTTCATGGCAGGCAAATTAATAAAAGTTGCCGATATTTAATGAGCATGCATTGTGTAAAATCGGAAGGGAGTAGATGGGAAGAGCGATAAGGTGCTATGCCGTATATGTAGTAGGTGTCTAGCTACGGCGATAATACAATACGATTTAAAAATGGTAGTAACACGAGCTTCTGGTACGTTCGGAATATCACAAGAACTGAAAATGTAACTTCTCTGGCGATAGTGTTATCCCCCTCTCTTGTTGTAAATTAAGGACCAGAACTGCAATATAGTTGCGCGCTTTCCAGTAATCTTGTAACGGCTGCAATACAATTATCGTTCTCCGAAACGAAATTAGTGTGGCGATTGGATGTGACGGCAACAGCTCTTTAGCGGGGTCCAGCTTGCTGTAATTCTGACACTTCAAAAATGTCAGTCGTGCTGATTCGTCAGGTAGCAAAATGCCGGGAAAAAAAGAACGAAGGGTACGGATTGACCGCTGGTACTCGATCCTCGCTTCCTGAGAACGCTTTTAATTACTCGGCCTTCCCATTTTATTTTTGTTGTTGTTGTTTCGAGCGCATAACGAGTCGCTGGCAGCGAGATCCTATAAACAGTTATTAGCGGCGAGAACCATTTGACAGTTACGGGCGGCAATATTTCGTCACGCCGCCGTTATATGGCGGCGCCACCGGGCGACAAATACGCCGATGTTATCGGACACTTTAATTTTTGTAACTGGGCCGTTTTAGTCTGCGAGCAGGGCGCGGAAAGCGACGGGCTCGCGTGCGCCGTTCTTTTATTCGGCCTGCGGCGTGGCTCCCCGATTGAAATTTGGAATTGTATCCCTCTGGGAAGGGCCATCACTGTGTCCGATAATGTTTATTACAAAAAAGGAGGAAACAAGAGAGAGTGCACGAAACAAAAGCGGACAATGTGACTCTTTCATACTACGATTGTATTCTTCCGCTAATGGCATATGTTATTTTACGTCTGCTACCGAGGTATTCAGGGGTGGATAATGAATTGTGACCTTTTATTTCCACTGATGACACATGTGGTTTCTGGAGTGGTTACTACCAAGGACTGGACTGCAGACCTCTATACTTTTTTTTCGCAAATGTTATGAGGATTGCCCATTCCGCTTTCAAACACGTAAGGTAGATTGCCCAAATTTCGTGATCTTAGTACGTTAAGACCTGTATAAGTCCTGAAAGCTAGCGGAAAAAGCTATAAATTGTTATATATATTCCTAATTTTATACTCCACTTGTAGACAAGTTACAATTAAATTGTTGTAACATACTAAAGCCAGTATTTTCCATAACCGCCAACGTTTTAAAAATAGAAGTACAAAAAAGTGCTCGTAATTTCGTCCCCTACAAAAATTCAAAGTATGTATCCTTTCTAACATTGCCAGGCAGTTTCACTACTGTTAAACACTTGCAAATCATAACTGCGCAATCTTTTCAATCTCTGTTTTCAGCCATCCAAAGATGTGTATCATATGTATTTGCATGTCTCTGTAGATAATCAGTTGTTTCGCGATAACAAAGTAAGAATTTCGTTCAACGAATCCACTTCTCTCCCCTTGTGTTTTTCCATATCAAAAATTAAAGTAATCTTTATAAAGAGCAAATAAAATCAGTGTTTAATAACAGTTCCAAATTGTTATGTTGGTGCTACAGCAACATAGGTCAAACCCTTCTCTATAACGATTACACACCAGAAACAACAACACACGACTGAAAAACAGCCCAGTATATGATTACAAATCAGCGCTCAAATTAGGGATTGCAGGCTGTTCATTTGAATGCCATGCCAAACCACCTCAGCATAGAAAAATGAATTCTCTGTACAGAGGTTGTCGAGCTGCTACACTTGCCAATTTTGATTTTCCTTTCTCTCTCACATAAGATCATCCGGATAATTTTTCCGTACCTACGTGGCAAGGTCTTCTACAGTTTCATTTCTTGAAAATCCAGTTCCATCATTTCACCACTGTCGGTCTCGTCACATCCCTCTTAGTACGTCAGTCTTCTCCGGAATGACGACTTGTTTTGTTCCCACATTTTCGACAAGTGCCTTCGCAGTTTTCTTCGTAATTCAATGATTATCGAGGTGTCCAGTTTTATAACTGTTTTCTCGATATTCTTATAATGCAACAAAACATACTACGATGTATGCATGAAACAACTGATAACGATTATAAAAGCACTGTATCATCCACATTTTTACAAAAAAGAGAAAGGAGATTAGGGTTTAACTTTCCTTCGACGATGAGGTAATCGGAGACAGCGCACAAACTGGGAGTGGGCGATGGGCGGAGGAGAAAATCCGTTGCAAAGGAACCATCCCGGCATTTATAATAGATTTTATTGTCCCTCTAGACTGCTGTAATTAAAATGACTTGTTTAGGTTCTGTAACTGATTGGATCGTTTCAAGGGTAATCCACTTACCGATTGATAAACTGCGTTTTAAACTGTTTTAAAATGAATTTTACTATTAATCTCTGTGTTCTTTTGACCCTGCGCTTACTTGTATTGATATGGGTGTCTTAATGAAATACAGGGACTAAGTAAACACTATCTGATCAAAAGTGTGATCAAAAGAGAATGTTATGGGTTGTGTCCACCCTTAGCCTTTATGATGGTTTTAACTCTACTGATGACACTTTCTATAGAGTGCATCAATGTCTGTGGAGGAATGGCAGCCCATTCTTCCTCAAGAGCAGAAATCAGAAAAAGTTGTATGCTGGGGTGTGGAGTGAAGACGACATTCTGGCTTATCCCAAAGGTCTACTGGGTTCGCGTTGGGACTCTGGGCAGGGCAGTCCATTCCAGGGATGTTATTGTCCGCAAACCACTGCCTGACAAGTGCTTTATGATTGTGTGCATTGTCAAGCTGAGAAACGTCCCCATACTGTAACACCTCCTACTTCACTGTTGGCGCTACACATGATGGCAGATGACGTTCTTCATGATTCGCCAAATCCAAACGCCACAGGGTACAGGTGATTCATCCCTAAAAATAACTGGTTTTTGAGCCATCCACTGTCCAGTGGCATTGCTCTTCACACCACCTCAAGCGTCTCTAAATATTGACTACAGGAATGTGTGACTTATGAGGAACTGCTGCACCCTTCTTCCCTCTCTCTTTCTTAACTCCATACGCAGACTGATTCTCCTAGCTGGTCAGCTGGTAGCGCTTTTGGTATTTCACAACCACCCTCCACAATACCGAACGAGGTGGCGCAGTGGTTAGCACTCAGGAGGACGACGGTTCAAACTCGCATTCGGCCATCCTGATTTAGGTTTTCCGTGACTTCCTAAATCGCTTCAGGCAAATGCCGGGATGTTTCCTTTGAAATGGCACGGCCTATTTCCTTCCCCATCCTTTGCTAACCAGTGGGACCGATGACCTCGCTGTTTGGTCCTCTCCCCCGAATCAACCCTCCGCAATGCTCCCTGTCCGTCGGTATAAGACGTCTGCTTGGTCTTGGTTTAGTTGATTGTTACTTCGTGTTTCCACTTGACAATCATATCGCCAACAGTTGGCATAGGCTCCTGTAGAAGGATTGTCTCGGATGGATTTGTTATTCAGATGACATGCATGACAAGTCCACGTTCGAAGCCACTGAGCTTCCATGAGCGACCGTTTCGGGTGCACTACTCCCCTACTGGTAACTCCCCGCTTCCTTTTGTACAGGCGGTTCCGCTTCTCGTGACATCTAATTGTCAATTTCGCGTCACATAGCGATTCAAAAAATGGCTCTGAGCACTATGGGACTTAACTTCTGAGGTCATCAGTCCCCTAGAACTTAGAACTACTTAAACCTAACCAACCTAAGGACATCACACACATCCATGCCCGAGGCAGGATTCGAACCTGCGACCGTAGCGGTCGCGCGGTTCCAGACTGTAGCGCCTATAACCGCTCGGCCACGCCGGGCGGCTCACATAGCGGTTTTCAAAATGGTTCAAATGTCTCTGAGCACTATGGGACTTAACATCGATGGTCATCAGTCCCCTAGAACTTAGAACTACTTAAACCTAACTAACCTAAGGACAGCACACAACACCCAGCCATCACGAGGCAGAGAAAATCCCTGACCCCGCCGGGAATCGAACCCGGGAACCCGGGCGTGGGAAGCGAGAACGCTACCGCACGACCACGAGATGTGGGCACATAGCGGTTTCCGGATGCTTTTGGTGAGGTAGTGTACATATGGTTCTCAAGCCGGGAACTTTACCCCACTTGCACAGTGCAAACAGGAATACAAGCTGTACTTTTTGGTACGTCACCCGTAAAAAGAGCGAAGAAAGAACGTAGCGTAGTTCATGGACAAGTAACTTCTAGCAGGCGCTTGGAAACAATTTGACAAGTGTCTAAGTACAGACGAATACGTACAATATTATCGTGTGCAAAATGCTGCAGTCAGCTTGAGAATTCCTTGCGCTCACCTCAGCTGCGTAGCTTGCTTACGAAAGGCAGGGACACGTGTGTTCCTGCTGCACTTTTCTGCTCTGAGACAGAAGGATATCCGCTTCACATGTCGCTTACTGACGTGTCGAGGGAGAAAAAGAAGGAAAAGTTCAGAGAGCGGACGAGGGGGAAAAAGAGCCTTGATATGACAGAAAGCGTGGCCGCTCCTCAGTTTATCACTGAGCATTTCAAATAAACGCTGAAACTGCGCAGGCGGCCTGCAAAGTGGCGGAACGGGCGCGCAGATAGTGCGAGAAGACGTTAAAGAGACACGTCCCGCGACTGTCGCAAACATATCCCCCCCTCCCGCTATGGACTCTCGTTCGCGCGGCTGCTTTTTGTAAACAGCGCGACACGCCAAAAATAAGAACTACACCGACCGCGCCCCATGTCTGGCCACAGGTCGTGCAGTCCGAACAGATGCTCTCCGTTCCTTTACTGTAGGACTACCTGCCTCAGAACAACACCAGGATGTACATCAGAGAACGAATGACCTGTTTGAGTAAGTACATTATTATAAAAAATATACTGGGTTGGTTCGCAGTGTTTTGCGATAGAAATAGACATAACGGATTCACATAAGAGAGACTTGAGTCATCAATAGTAGATTCTCCTTCACTATTCACAACAGTCTGTCAACGCTGGAGTAACTTTTCGACTCCGCAACTGTAGGACTCCCATGGTTTTGAGGCGAAGAACTCATCGAGCTATGTTCGGAGCGCATTACATCCGGAAAGGATGTTCCTTGAAGGTTGTTCGACAGAGAGCGGAAAAAGTGAAAATCTGAGGGCGTACTACCATGTAAATAAAGTGGATGCGGAATGACTTCCCCACCCAACTCCTATATAATGTTTTTGCTCAGTCGAGCAGAATGCCGGCGGCATTATCGTGGAGTAATATTACTTCACGCCGTCTTCCTGGTCGTTGTTCTTGTGCTGTCCCTCCAAGACGTCTCAGTTGTTGACAATAAATGTCAGCAGTCATGGCTACACCTCGGGGAAGCAATTCGTCGAACACTACACCGTCGTTGTTTCACTAGATGCATAACATTATCTTTTGAGGTGCGCGCAGGTCTTTATATGAAGAGTTACTGCTTTGAGTTTGGGAACAACCATTCCTTTCTTTTCCTAATGTTCGCATAAAGACACCATTTCTCGTCACCAGTGTCGGTAGAACATAGGAATGGACGGTGTTGATCATGACCCAATTGATGACGAGCAAGCAGTATTGTTCTCTCTTCTTTCTCTAATTGTTCTGCATCATTTCTCCAAGTGCTATCGTGTCACCTGCATATAGTACTGGATTCCTCACCATAATAGTGTCCGTCCTTTGCATATGCAAATGTATTGTTTTTATTCATTTTACTGTATATACCTCTGGTGATACAGAAGACCGACTTCATCTTCTTCAGCCTCTCTATTATTCCCTCATTGTTCCTGTTTCTTCTTGCGACTTGTATCACCGCAGGAAATTAAATGCGTACACATTCTATATGGTGCCTTCTGGTATTTTCCAATTCCCGGTGGTATTCAGTGCCTTTGTCTTCTTGCAAGTGATCCTCACTCCCATCCTCCTGGCTATAATGCAGAGGTTTTTTTAGTTGTGTCTTAACGTCTTCTTCAGTTTCACTTACTATCACTGTGTCTCTCGCAATGGCTAGGCAGCCTAGTTGTTTTAGATATGCATACAATGGCTGAAGGTCTCCCGAGACCTGAGTTGGAGGAGAGGGATGGGAGAGGAACAACTCATGCCAGTTTCACGGTAAATGAAGCAATGGTTTTGAGCCTCCAGGACAAACAGAGTAAAGTGCAGGTGCTGTTGCACAAATTACATCACGTATTGTGGATTTCTTAGGACTGATACTGAATTAATATGCTGGTCTGTTATCTAGGGTAGGTTTGCGAAGATTTTTTTTTTCAAGACAGGGGGGAGGGAGGGTTGGGGAACCGTTTCTCTCCTTCTCCCCCCCCGCCCCTCTTCCCACTGCGTGGATAAGCACCGAACTGTAATTTCAGTATTTTGTGTGGATGTTAGTGAGCATGGCAGATACAATATAAGGAGACGAGTGTGCTGCATGACTAGGTGTCACTGCCGCTCGCTCGCTTTCGATTTCCGTTCACGTTCGCCGTATCATCAAAAGAAAGCCGCGTAGTGTTTCTGTCGCAGGAGACACCGAGGTACCCGCACGGAAACCGCAGATTTGTGTCACGGATGCTCTTTTGGAGCGCAGCGTTGCGTTACGTTACGTTAGCGCTCGCGTCATTTCTCTTTGCGGTCGCGGCAACGGATTAAACGCCCGCGGAGGTTTCCAGAAGGTGACGCGTGAAAAACGTGGCCAGGTGCGCCGTCGGCGTCGACGTCGACGTCGGCTCCGAATCGAGTCGGCTGTCGCCGGCCGCGGTTGACACCGGACACCCCGGCCGCGTGATGCACGTCCAAATATACCGGCGCCGCACAAAGGCGGTCGCAGCTGCAGTCGCGTTATTATGGAAATGCCGGCGTGATTTCATTCCGAGAAAGGTCTCGGCGCGAAGGCCGCCGCGTATTGGTTACCGCGAAATGGGAGAAGTGGGTGACGACGGTGACAGACCGGCAGGAGGGAAAGAGGTAGGAGGGGAGACGTTCGTAGGACGCAATCCGATACGGCGGAAAGCACAGACTGTGCCCTGTCACCTTATGGATACACTTGGCCTCCGCGGGCGAAATGTTCAGAGCGACAGTTGCACCACAAGGACTCTTCAGACTGGTGACTAGACTTCTGACTCTCCTGATCTGACATGGCTGGATCACTATAAAAAACAAAAACTGCAAGAGTAGACCAAAATTTAACGCTCCGTCGACGTTCGGATGATCACAGCTGCATCTGTAGGTCAGTTGGGCAGGCAAGGGCATGCAAAAGCGTCTGAACAATAATGAATCAACAATCGTGGGATTCGGCTGCTGAGAGTCCAGTACAAGGAGGGCTTGCACGAATGAACTGGGTCCACATAAACAGTGGCGGTTGATCCATGTGCTAGCAGCCAAACACGTCGCTTGACCGGGAGTTCGAGATAGTTAATGGATAATCACAACAAAATAACCAGACAGTGGCTCTCGGACAAAGGCTCCACACTGTCGAAAATGTTATCTTATTTTTTTAATTTCTCTGATCTTTCCTTTCCTCCAATTCGCGCAAACTTCTCCCGGAAGCAGATGTCAGACATCGAATCTCTCTCTCCCTAGGTCCTTCCACTGCCTAATTTTTCGCGGCCGAAACATCCACTATCTTCAGTTTCCTCTTCTGCTTTCTAGTGTCAGGTGGGAGAATCGGTATGTTTCGTTTCGCGTGATACGTACTAAATACTCTGTTTTTTATTCTCCCTCATTATAACTACCGATCTCTGCTAATACCTTTAACGAATTCCTCATTTCTCATTCTTGACGTCAACAGGTCCTTAAGTTGGTTGGTTGGTTGGTTGTTTTGAGGAAGGAGACCAGACAGCGTGGTCATCGGTCTCATCGGATTAGGGAAGGATGGCGAAGGAAGTCGGCCGTGCCCTTTCAGAGGAACCATCCCGGCATTTGCCTGGAGTGATTTAGGGAAATCACGGAAAACCTAAATCAGGATGGCCGGACGCGGGATTGAACCGTCGTCCTCCCGAATGCGAGTCCAGTGTAGATCCTTAAGTATTCTTCGTTATACGTAAAGCATGTATTCATCGAATTTTTCAGTTTATAATATGTAAGCTTCCAGGGTCGGAAATGTCACACTCATAAAAAAATTCAGAACTATTTTGCTTTGGTCGAACGAATTAGTTGGACAAACGCAACATTTCGTCGCCGTCTTCTAGGAGCGTTGTAGCTTCTATGAAGGTGTGATCCGCTTCTGGTTCGCTGCTGATCCGTAGCGAGCTGAGGTTGTAAATCCAACCTCCATAGAAGCTACGAAGCCCCTGAAGATGTTCTTCTCAGATGGGGATAAAACCCTTGGTTTCTCCAAGAAATTCATTTGATCACACCATAAAAACACGTAATATTTTAATATGAAGCCAAGTTTCGCTTCCTACTGACACCACCTACGGAAAGGACAAGGCGTACCGCTAGGTACCACATTAAGGCCAAAAGTATTCTCAATCTTTGCACGTCATTTTTCACTTTATTTCGTCAGAACACTACGCCAGGCAGTGCGGTTTTAATACGTCGTCGAATTCATTTTATTACTCCGTTGATCGTGTGTGTGTGTGTGTGTGTGTGTGTGTGTTGGCCGTGTGTTGGCCAAAGAGTAGTTCCGAAATAGAGAGAGAGAGAGTGAGAGACAGAGAAAGGGGGAGGGGAAATGCAGGGTAGAGATGGACATTAACGATAATTAAAATAATGCTCGCTCCTCGCCTTCCATAAACATCGCGTAGCAACATTTAGGCTCCGTTTAATGCCGCGTGGAGCTCATTACGAGGGCGAAAACAAAGCGTTATGCGAGCGCCCGCGCGCCTGCTCTCTCTCTCTCTCTTTCTCTCGACCCCCCCCCCCCCCCCACCCTGCAGACCGGCGGCGGTCCACTTTTTCCCCTGCACAGTGGTGCCGGCTGCCCACTGCCGGCCAGTACAGCACATGCGGCGAGCATCACGTCCGGCGGGAAGCAAGCGTGCGTCGTGACCCGAGATGGTTATCGGCCGGGACCTGCCCTTAAAAACTCACCCAAATGATAGCTTGCGCCCGTCGTTTTAATTTAATGGCAGTCCGAAGAAACACTCGTATAATTTACATAACTCTGTACGGGAAAGAGGAGACGCGGATAGGCGAGGACTACGCGAGGAGGAGGTGGAGGAGACGCGGAGAATGGGAATGGGACCGTTCGGTTTTTAATAAAAAAAGAAAAGAAAACGAGAGGGCCGTCCGACTGGCAGCAGACTTCTCGGAAGGGGTCGCTCGCGTACGGACGCGCACACAGACACACACACACGTATACACTTACACTTTTCCACGGTGATAGCATCTAAATGGCTAAACCCGCAGTCTGTGGAAACGTTCGCCGTCTGACATCCATTTAGCCTCCTCAGATCGTTCGTCTCCGATTCATGGTTTCCTATAAAGGTAATGACACACTCGACGAGAAATCGTTAATGAAAATTCCTTTATTGGCTATCAAATTTAATTTACCTGCTATTCTGTCCCGGCGTGTACTCCTTTTCTTTTTAGCCCTCGCAGCATGTGGCTAGCACCCTTCTCATCTTCGGTGCGGTGCCTGTAACGACATCTGAGGTTCGGCTATGAGACGAAAAGGCTTGTAGCTACGGAGACGTTCACTGGGTGCTTTAGTGTCAGCCAACTGTTCGTACACGCAGACAGCAAGCCGCTCTTGCCACTTACAGACTAGCAGAAGCACTTATGGGCTTCCATATACAAAGTTACACAATATAAGAAAGAGATGCGCAATGGCTGTCATCGTGCCGGAATGCAGAGGAAAGGCATCTTATCCATTTTCTTGTTCCGAAAACAGTTTCATCAATCGAACCTACCTAAAACACGAAAAAATCGTAAAGACCAGATGAGTCCATATTTGCTTAAACTTTCTTAATAGAATCACAAATCTAGCATACTGATCATTACACCAACTGAACACGTTTCATTGTGCTGAAACCGCAAGTCTAAAATACATGCACACGGCATCTACAGTCCATTGTACTCGCATGTTAGAAGGGCACTTACCAAACAAGGAAGGAAATGTGACTGTTGAAAGCAAATACTTTTATTGTGTTTATTTATTTAACCTGATCGAATTAAAACCTTCTGGCCCTCTCTGACGACGGGCCATATACAGTACTTCTTATGTATCATAGTTACCTAAGAAATAATAGTAATTTCAACATGACAAATATTAATAAAACAGTGTTAATTGAATTAAAAGTGATCTGAATATATATAGAAAGACTGTGAATAAATACTACTGACTAAAAACTAGTAACTACTACTGCTACTGCTGCTGCTAATAATAATAATAATAGAAATAATTGTGATAGTGGCATATATACACATTGTGTAATCAAAAGTATCATGACACCTCCAAAATTATCCCTTTTTCATATTAGGTGCATTGTGCTGACACCTACTGCCAGGTGCTCCATATCGGCGACGTCAGTAGTCATTAGACATCGTGGCAGAGAAGAATGGGGCGCTCCGCGAAACTCACGCACCTCGAACGAAGGTGGCTGGGTGTCACTTGTGTCCTAGGTCTGGAGACGAGATTTCCACGCTCCTAAACGGCCCTAGGTCCACTGTTTCCGATCTGATAGTGGAGTGGAAACGTGAAGGGACATGTGCAGCACAAAAGCGTACTGGCCGACCTCGTCTGTTGACTGACAGAGACCGCCGACAGTTGAAGAGGGTCGTAATTTGTAAAATGCAGACATCTATCCAGACCATCACACAGGAATTCCAAACTGCATCAGGATCCACCTCAAGTACTATGACAGTTAGGCGGGAGGTGAGAAAACTTGCATTTCATGGTCGAGCGGCTGCTCATAAGCCACACATCACGCCGATAAATGCCAAACGACACCTCGTTTGGTGTAAAGAGCGTAAACATTGGACGGTTGAAGAGTGAAAAAACGTTTTGTGGAGTGAGGAATCACGGTACACTACGTGGCGATCTGATGGCAGGGTGTGGCTGTGGCGAATGCCCGTTGAACGTCATCTGCCAGCGTGTGTAGTGCCAACAGTACAATTTTGAGGCGGTGGCGTTATGGTGTCGTCGTGTTTTTCATGGGGAGGGCTCAAAATGGCTCTGAGCACTATGTGACTTAACTTCTGAGGTCATCAGTCCCCTAGAACTTAGAACTACTTAAACCTAACTAACCTAAGGACATCACACACATCCACGCCCGAGGCAGGATTCGAACCTGCGACCGTAGTGGTCGCGAGGTTCTCCACTGAAGCGCCTAGAACCGCTCGGCCACTGCGGCCGGCTCAGAATGAATTGTCCGAACACGTTTGAAGTAACGGGTCAAGCTTGAATATCTTAACGCCCTTCCTTTCCAGACTCGATAAAGGGTGTCATGCTAGGATATTCGTGACTAGCTTCCTTGTGGGAACGAATACGATGCAGAGATTTGAGACGTGGAACAACCCTTAGCCCTGTCCTTTCTGTCAAAGACGCAAGCACTGCAAGAGAAGGAAAAACGAACTTTCTTCGTAAACTCATGCGGTGACCAGTTGATAGTTGTTACGAAGTGAACGAAGAGTACTTCACCTGTATACAAACATAAGCGATACCGTTTTGGCGAGGCCGCAAATATTGTACGAGAGAAGATGGGAGAACTCGCTTGGCGTATTGTGTGTTACCGGGTGGGAGTTGCGGGAGCCGCAGCCGCCGGTGTAAAAACGCGGCGGAAGCGAGGCTGGTGGCTGCCCGCCGTCGCTCAGCAGCCGCGATTCTGCCGGCTGTTTGCTTTGCGACAGGAAGGAGCGGCGGCAGCCAACGCAGGCACCGTCCGCCGACTTCTTGCAAAGCCACAGCGGGAAGGCGGGCTCGTTTATCCGCACTACGCAGGGCGTCCCCGGAGTCAAACGTGTCCTCTTGTCAGCAAATGGCAACGAAAGCGCAGATATCAGACTAAAAGTCAAATTAAAGCACAAAGATGAGTACCGTTCCATGAAGGCTCCTGGAAACATTTGACAATTGCACTCACACTCTGTCATCAGGCCACGCGTGACCTCCCGGGACCGTCCGACCGCCGTGTCATCCTCAGTGGAGGATGCGGATAGGAGGGGCGTGGGGTCAGCACGTCGCTCTCCCGGACGTAAGATTATATTCTTGACCGAAGCCGCTACTATTCGGTCGAGTAGCTCCTCAATTGGCTTCACGAGGCTGAGTGCGCTCCGAAAAATTGCTGAATGGACGCCGCAGCTGTCAAATACACCAGATGCCGCAATGACGCCGAAGCGTTACAGGTTACAGTAAAGTGATCACTGATCAGACGGTCATGTTGCTGTGCTGAGACAGGCGAGGTGGCAAAATTCTGTATTGGCTGATTACGGCAAGCAGTGCGATTATGACCATGTGGCATTGCCTCGGTTCAAACTGCTACACAGAGTAACTTCACAACGAGAATTCTGACGACAGCAGAACCGGAGCATGTCACTGTCTCTCCCTCCTAGCTTTTGTCACGTCTTATTGAGACGTGGAGACTGGAAACAAGCCCAGCATGCGCATAAACGAGCGAGGAAAACCATACGAAAACAACAACCCGATTTGCCGGCGCACCAGCGCGTTAGGTAATACGAGCAGGCAGCCGAATTAGTTAGTAATATGATAAATAAATAAAAACAACATGATTAAGCTGTCTAGACAAAATAGTTCGCGTAAACAAAACATCTTAGCCCGCTTTTCTTCAACGCCTTGTTGCCTTCTGAGTTCGCAAATAGAGAATGCTGGTGCCATCTTGCTTTTACTCAACACACTATTGTCATCTCTTAGCCGAGCGGAAGAGGCGCTTCAGTCCGGAACCATGCGGCTGCTACGGTCGCAGGTTCGAATCCTGCCTCGGCATGGATGTGTGTGGTGTCCTTAGGTTAGTTAGGTTTAAGTAGTTCTAAGTCTAGAGGACTGATGAGCTCAGATATTAAATCCCATAGTGCTTAGAGCCATTTGAACCATTTTTGTCACCTCTGTTAGTCTGTCGCAGTAATTGGGACACACCTTACGTTACGTCAAACATCTGGCAGGGCACTCGTATTTCGAAAGTATAAACGTTTCATGTTATAATCGTTGTATTTGTAGTCGTGCTGCGCAAAAATAAATGCCAGAAGCTGGGCAAGAACTGTCAAGATGCCGCTCCTGCGTGCCACGAAGCGGTAGCCGTGCGTCGTTATTAAGGATGGCTGGGCGCACTTTGCAGTGATTAGGGCGGCGGCAACTGGCAGGGATTTGTGGGCGGCGCGTTATGGATGCCCGCCGGTCACGGCTGCCGCCCCCGCCGCCCCTGAGTTACGGTCGGCTCTCGCGCGCTTCTTCATCCTCCGACAGTGCGCTCGGCCGTCCCGGCTCCTGGCGTCCGCCGGGACACGCCGACGGTGTGGGCGGAAGCGCCGTCTTACAGCGAGAAGGCCTCTGTACTGACGTGACCTCCTAATATCATGTCGGATCTCCTTTTGCAACAGTCCGACGAGGCATAGACGCGTTGGAAGTCCCTGGAGAAGTATTGAGTTGGCTGCCTCTACAACAGGCCATGATTGCGCAAGTGTTGCCAGCGCAGGATTTTGTGCACGAACTGACCTCTCGATTATGTCCCATAAATATTTGATGGGATTCGCGTTAAGCGATCGGGTGGGCAAACCATTCGCTCGAAATTTTCCAGAATCTTCTTCAAACCAATCGCGGACAACTGTGGCCCGGTGACATGGCGCATTATCATCCATAAAAATTCCATCTTTGTTTGGGAACAAGAAGTCCATGAATAGTTCCAAATAGTCTCCAATTGGCGGAACATAGCCATTTCCAGTCAATGAGTGGTTCAGTTGGTCAAGAGAACCCAGTTCAGTCCATGTAACAGACCACACCATTATGGAACTACAGGGTGGCGCACGAAATGTGTTACCATTTTATTTTTTAATATAAACTTTATTGTCGATACAATCTGAAAGGAACATATACTGGAATGAAGAGCCGTCCATGGAGATTTGTTCTAACTCAGCACATGCTCAATATGTCCACCATTTCGTTTCCTAACTTCCTTCAAACGAACAAAGTCACATGGATTGAAGTCTGGACTATTGGGGGGCCAATTTTATCCGTCATTGAAGCGACCTGGGAACCTGAGTGAAATGATCCGCATGTCGAAATGCTCGTGTAAAAACTCCAACAGAGTATTTGCACTATGTGGCCTTGCTCCATCTTGCATGAACCACTGCGTGTTGAAGGGCAACGCAGTAGCAAGAAGCTGTGGAGTGAAGCTATTGCGAAGCGTGCTCAAATAACGCTCGCTGTTCACAGTTTCTCCAAAGAAAAAGGGTCCAATAAGTCCGTAACTGGAAATTGCTGCCCACGCTGTAATCCTCGGAGCATAATGTTGTCGTTCATGAAGCACTTGTGGGTTTTCAGTGGCCCAAAAGCGTACATTTTGTTGTGTTAACCACACCGCCTAAATGAAAATGCGCCTCGACTGAAAACCAAACGTTGTTGAGAGTTTCTTCCGTATCCTCCGCCCACTGTCTCTACTGGCTTGTGTTCTTCAGTGAGATTCTGTGCACAGGTCATCTTGTATGGGTACATATGGAGGTCACTTTTAAGAATGCGTTGAACGGAACGTCTGGATATTCCCAGTTGCACTGTTGCCTTTCTACACGATTTCCCGGGACTTCTCTGTACAGCAACTCGTACCGCTTCAACATTCTCCGGCGAACAAGCAGGCTTAGGCCGAGGTCGCTTCGCTTCCAATACTGTTCCCTCCTGTACAAGTTTATCGTACAATCTGCTGATGGTCTTCTTGCAAGGGACCCATCGTGTGTTAAACTGTTGTCGGAAACGCCTCTGAGACACAACAAGGCTTTTCGTTTCATGAAAAAGTAACACAATTGCCGATCGTTTCTGTGTCGTCGGTTTTCCATTGTCAGCCATTTTTGCTTACTAGTCTCCTAGCGGCAGTATCGTGAATTACACGTCATTTCGTAACTCATTTGTTTGTCCAAGCTCTGCTGGTACTGCTTTAGAGATCCCAGCGGGATATCTAATGTGCATCGTACATTGTGAAAGAAACAATTGGTAAAACATTTCGTGCGGCACCCTGTAGCTTGCACAGTGCCTTGTTGACAATTTAGGTCCATGCGATCGTTGGGTCTGCGCCACACTCGATCACTCCATCAGCTCTTACCAATTTAAATTGGATTCATCTGGCCAGGCCACGGTGTTCCTGTCTTCTAATGCCCAACCGATATGGTCATGAGCCCAGGAAAAGCGCTGCAGGCGATGTCGTGGTGCTAGCAAAGCCACCCGCACCGGTCGTCTGGTTCCATAGCCCGTTAACGGAAAATTTCGCCGCCCTGTCCTAACGGATATGTTCGTCGTACATCCCATATTGATTTCTGCGGGTATCTCACGCGGTGCTGCTTGTCTGTTTTTACTGACAACTCTATACACATGCCGCTGCTCTCGCTCGTTAAGTGAAGGCTGTCGACCACTGCGTTGTCCGTGGTGAGAGGCAATGCCTGAAATTTGATATTCTTGGCACGCTCTTGACACTGTGCATTTCGGAATACTGAATTTTCTAACGATTTCGGATCTGAAATGTCCCACGCGTCCAGCTCGATCAAAGTGTGTTTATTTATCTTCGTGCGGCCATCATCACGTCGGAAATTTTCGCTTGAATCACCTCAGTAAGAATGACAGCTCCGCAAACGCACTGCCATTCTATATCTCGTGTAAGCGATACTACCTTCAGCTGCATTTGTGCATATTGCTACCTCATGACTTTGTCATCTCAGTGTATATCGAAATGCAGGCCTTCTAAGCCGGTTTCATTCATGAAATGTTCTTGGGTAATCAGCCGAATCGTGAAGTCCTGTTGTCGCGTTTCGCTTTTATTTATAAAGCATCTTCTGCAGTCATTCTGGAAACATGGATTCATAATATGGCTCCACAGTTTGATATTTATAGATTAAAACAGTATTTCAGTATGAGATTTGCGGACAATTTACGTGCGGTGTTTTTGCCTCTTATTACATGTTCTTAAATGCTCTACTTCTTCTTTCATTGTTTACGGAGCTTGAAATCGAAAAAAAGTTCCTCCACCTCCAATTCTCGCATTATGGTGCGCCGGCTGAGTCGCCGAGCGTTTCTAGGCGCTACAGTCTGGAACCGCGCGAACGCTACGGTCGCAGGTTCGAACCCTGCCTCGGGCATGGATGTGTATGATGTCCTTAGGTTAGTTAGGTTTAAGTAGTTCTAAGTTCTAGGGGACTGATGACATCAGAAGGTAAGTCCCATAGTGCTCAGAGCCATTTGAACCATTTTTTTATGGTGCATTTGTGATTTTTCCGTTTCACCTACACAGAAAAAAATGAATATACATAAACACTGTGCTGCTTGGGGAACACGTGAAAACTGCGGTACTCCCTCTCTTGTTGAAGTTTACAAAAGTGAGGTGAAGTGGCAGAATGGCAAATGACAAATCCAGCGTACGAGAAACCTACCTCACAGAAGGCGAAGAATTGCAAAAAGTGCATGTGCAATCAGGTATTTTCTGGTTTCCACCTCCACTACCTACGAAGGAAAAAAACACAGAACTTTGGAACATGTAAATAGAGGCCAAATGCTGTAAATAGTGTGCCAATTTTATAGAGATATACTGTTTTTAATCTGCAAATATCAAAATTTAGAGGCGTTGTGTGTACGATACCATATTTCCAGAATGACCACAGAAGTGTTATAAGCTAAACCGAATCCTGTCTAGTGAGAAATACTTTAGAGCTGCAATGGGACTAAGACTGAAGGACCAGTAATGATTGAAACCTTCATACATAATCTCCACCACAAAGACTGTTTAGAAAGACGTAGGTGGACGTAATAGTGGTAGAAATTTTCGCAATTTTCGTCGCCTGTCCCTGCTGGAAATTCTATACACGCCATGCTGTCTGGCCGGCAGTCCTCCCCATCAGCACTGGTGTGGCCTCTGGCGCGGCCAGCTCGACAGCTTGCTCACCGGACGCGACCTCCGCGGCAGAAGGCAGAAGCAGCAGCAGCCTACCTCAACATCTGGCGCGCGACGCGGCTCTCGAGCCGCTCCATTTATACCCGCGGGTATCTGCCCTGCCGTGCCCTGCCGTCTCCACAATAAATACAAAACGCGGCGCGCCACCACTTCACCAAAACCCCGCTCTCTGGTTTTCGTCAGCACCCGCGGGGGTTCACGGCTGCGCCACCACTTTTTTTTTTGCTTCGCATCGTTTCTCCTAGTCGCTTTCTGTATGCTTTTCATTTATTTACTCTGTTTTTGCTCTCCCCCGAAGGAATAACAAGGACCCGAAATCCCTGAAATCCTTTTAAAAGCTGCCACTGACAGACGGCGGATTCCGGCGTCTGTTACTCCAGGCGAAGCGGGTCCGACACTCCAGCGTGTCTCCGGGTTACGAGCGACGCTGTTTTAAAACGCCTGCAAGAGTGTACCATTTCTTGTAACAATATTGCTCTTCCAAATTTTTACATAATGCATTCGCAAATGTAAACAGCACACTGTCCAAATGACACCGTAACCTACAATCGTAATAGAAGTGTCCATCAAAAAAAGGTAAAAACTAAGAGTAACGGCTAAAGGTACACCTAGTGCTTAGTTTGATAAACGATGAAATGGATCGAGAAATTTAACTACTGAAAGGGATAATGGCCTCAGTAGTTAAAGGAACGTTTCAGGACATTGGCTAGAGCACAAACGAAACGAGATAATGAGAGATTGAGAAGAGGATTATAGAAGTAGAGACCTCTGTTGTAACTTGCAGGTTCGGTAATCAGCGAGGAAGCGGATTACATGCACTGTGAATAATAGTTTAGCTAATAGTTTTGTGTCAGCTTGGGGACGTGTATTGAGATGTATTTCTGTTACCTCAGGCAAACATTGGTATAATCATGGTTCACTTTTCTAGCAATCAGTTCCTACATGTTTCATTTCGTCTGTACTTGAACACTAAGGAGTGAAGATTTAATCTCACTGCTATTATTAAAACAATTTCTGTCTTAATATCATGAAACAGGTCGCTCGAAAATGTTTGGCACAAACGGACGCTGCTATTCTCCTCCTTTTCTTCATCTGCGCTTCATGGTCTAGGAAAAATGCCTCTTCGGACAGTTATCGTGACTATAGCAAGTCTCTTTGATTTTAATTCTTCATTTAACTCCTCTTTTGTCGTTTATCCGTTTACATTCCATGTATTTATCCTAATTTTTGGTCAAATATGAAGTCTCTTGTCCTTTTCTTACTTCTTCCACCGTCTTTTAAATCCGCCTGGCATTCTCTGCGTGTGAAGTTTACCAGTGATTGTGGTTGCTTCTTCTGCCAGGTTCGCCGAATCAGAGCCCTGTCTTCCGTCGTTGCTGCCGTTGAGGTCTTGTAACCCTGACAAATTACCCTTACGAGGTACTACCCCGCGTAGACACGTTAATAAAGTTTTTTTAAGTCTTCCTCAAGCGCGCTAGGGTGGAGTTGCTACCGTTCAATAAAATTAAACATTTAGTTCGTACTGGGAAAAGACCACTTTATGTTCACAGATACAATACATATATGCGCTGTCGCCCAGCCAGGATCCAGAAGGTGGATGCGATATTAGCAAAGGTGACCCCCGAAACACTGGTCACTGGTTTACCCGAAACAAGACACAACAGTCCTTCAGCATAGCGCTATTTCATAGCGCATGAATACCAGTACCAAGTCAATTATGAATTTCCACATAAAAGATAAAATGTGCCTGGAATTTAACGTTCGTCTGTAAGCACGTCATTGCAGCACAATCTGGGAGTAGACGAAGAAGAGAAACGACCGTTCCTTTTAGAATAATGCCCGTTATTTTTTTTCACTAGGGTGTGTAAAGAAACCTCGGAAAACTTAAGTATGTATGGATGGACGGGGATACTAAGCCTGGTCTTCCGATAGAATATCCATATCCTTAACCGTCACATCGCCTCGATCTCTTGTTCATACATAAGAGCACACGGATTCAATCGCTTCATTCACAGACTACGGGGAATAAACATCCGCAACTTCATCCGAACCGAGAGCTATGAATTTGATATTAGGATTCGTGCTAATACGAGCATGTGCCAAGACGTAGTGACAGCAGACACACATTTCTAGGTAAGCGCCTGTAAGACCTATAAATGGCTCACGTGAATTCCGATTTAACGTTGAAACTACCATCCTCTGCAAATCTGAGCGTGAGAAAAGCTCTAAGTAAGGCAGACTAATACCATTTATTACGAGGCGGGAGAGTTTTCTCTGTCGTTCAGTTCCACGAAGCGCCTCGTATTTTGCTCGTGTCCTCTCAACAAGCAGCATGTACGAGCAAGAACTGGTAAGTAGACCGTAGCAGGAACAATTTGTCTGCTCAATCACCGTCGTTTAGCAGCGAAATTCTGACAACAATGGTCTCATTAAGACCGACACACTCGTCCCTAGTGGTAAAAAGCTAGGCCTGGGATAGGACAACAACGGTTCCATGAACTGAACACTCCAGTGGGAAGAAACATTCACATTTCCCTGTCTTTTTCGCTGCCTATTTGTTCTCTGCAGCAGGATAAATCGCCTTCCTACACGCATCTTTCGCCTTACAGCCCTGTCTAACGTCGGAACTGAGGTTACTCTTCCATGATATTCGTCCCGTACCTTTGATAGACTTTCCCACTTGACTGGCGAGAAAATTGTCTCACTTCTTGGCTACGCTGTTGATATGCCTGCTTGTCCGAAATTGATCTTTTTTTAAATCTCTGGTAACGTTTTTGTATCCAAAGTGTGGCCACACGTTAATCCGTAGAGTTCTTTTGGAGCAGAAAATTTTCGCTTTTTTTATCGCACAACACTTCGCTTTATCGTATTAGCCATTGTATTCAACAAGACGCATAACTTGTAATATGTCTGTCAAGAATATATAGTAAAATGGAGAAGACAGCAATTCGACGAGAATTCAAGTGGATATAACCACCTGTGCTCAACAAAATTCCACTTAACAGCTTCTTGCGTGTGATTGGTGAAACGTGTCTAGGCAGTTAAGAGATGCACACTTACTGAAGCAGCGAATCTGAAAGGACAGTCACTACTTTGCATTGCAAATAAAGGTAACTGCATCCATATCATAGGACAAGGCGAACAATACTCATAGGAACAAACAATACACCAGACTTTCCAACATTGTCCACAATTTCGGATTAAATTATCAGATTCTTTCAATAATAAGTGAAGTGTGGTATGAAAGTTTAAACAAACTTTCAGAAATTTTTCAATCCATACGTTCCTGCGTATTCTGTTTGCAATACGAAGAGACAGAACAGGATTAACCCTTTCAAAACCTTGCATTGTACATAGGGGCTTCCTCTGAAATGAATTTTTTGCGAGTATTAGTTTATGAATACAAAACCTACATTTTGTGGTGTTCTACTACAGTTTTACTGATGACAGCTGTTAAATATTTTTAAATATTCCATTATATTTCGTTACAGAATAAGTCAAGTGCACTCATACTGAACACATTTAATAAAACGCATTATTTAGTACATTGTATAAACATGTTACCTTCGTGGCCGCCAAAAGCAAAATAGCATGCCCGTCGCTCTTCCGATCCCTGAACGCGTCCAGTGCGTGACGTCACATCCACCTACTACAGAGGGCGCGTTCACTAATCTACTGCAACTTAAAATATATCTTTGACTACATATTTAACTACTAATTACAGTTAAATGGAGGCTGTGATTAGTATTGTCACAACTTTTACATTTCAGTCTTTACCGACGCACTGCTTTTACCACTGAGCTCACCAGAACTGTCCGCAGCTCGTGGTCGTGCGGTAGCGTTCTCGCTTCCCGCGCCCGGGTTCCCGGGTTCGATTCCCGGCGGGGTCAGGGATTTTCTCTGCCTCGTGATGACTGGGTGTTGTGTGATGTCCTTAGGTTAGTTAGGTTTAAGTAGTTCTAAGTTCTAGGGGACCGATGACCATAGCTGTTAAGTCCCATAGTGCTCAGAGCCATTTTTGTCACCAGAACTCGGCCTGTCTAAGAGCTTTTCAGTCTACAAGTAGCGTCCATCTTCCTTCATCCCACACACTGCCGGGACTTTATTGCATCCAGTTTCCCTGCGTTAATGCATAAGAGGAACTGGAGAAACCACTAGTCTCGGTAAGATCAATATGCTAACAGCTGGAGAAAAAAGTAGCTGTATCATGACTAATCTAATACTAACATCCGCTAAAAGGAGATGACATTTTACCTTCGCATCACGTTCAGTGAGTCGACCACTAGCAACTGCCGAACTAATTCCGGGACTGAAGATGTATGCCAGAACAATTTTCCCTTACCGAGCCATTGTATAGAAGGCGCCTTGCGGTTGCGCCGGCAGTGTTCTTACCAGCGCCTTTTGAAGTCGGAAGCTGCGTAATGGCGATCGTTCTTCAACGCTCGACCGGGCCCCAATACCGGGGAAAGACAATTTCCTCTTGCACACAATGAACAGCGGCCGCGCGACTTCACGGTGATCGCTGGCTTTCTAAGGCACTCCACTCCACTCTGTATCCGCTCGTCCACGAAAGACTAGTAGATTCTTCTTGCTAAGCATTCACCTTATGGAAGAAATACCACTACAGACATGTACAGTATTGTGCTTAAATTTAAAATAAATGGCTGATGGTCAACGTTCAGATCATTGTAGTACAGTGACAGACGTATGTGGGCAAACTCACCTCGCATTGTGCTTGTCAACTATTCTACGACAGTGGTGGACCACCTTTATATGTCCGATGCTGGTAGGCCATCTGTGGTTGCATCGCTAAACGTTTCCACATAGTTGCTCAGATGTCAAGGGAATCGCGAAGGCCCCTCAGGATTGTGTTTAAGCGACATTTAATATTTCAATCCGCACGTTTGACTTCAAAAGTGACAAAGTAATGACCATGTAAACGAAAAAACATAACGTTTTCGGCAAGGCCAATGATGCACCGTATCTAGAAATATGAGATTGCATTAAGCATCTTAATGTCCTTCGTATGATTTTCAAAGGGACAGCAGGAGCTGCTAGTAGATTAATTGATTTAATCCAGTTTTTCTTTGACTTTTCTATCTTTTTGCTTTTTCTTACTTGTTTTCAAACGAGCTGGCTTTCTCCGGTAAGGACTTTGCGACTCATAGGCAACGTGGTATTTTATTGCTGTAATGAATGGCAAAATTTGCCTACGGGACCTTACTAGGAAAGTGCTGCCTTTTCTCTGAAACTGAGAGCTCAAGCAGATTGGAAAGTTGCTGATTATGTTTCCTGGGATTCAGTAAACTTCACTAAACAAACTGCTACAACAGATTTTTTTTTACAAGACGGTAACTACGTTTCCTTAGTCAGCACACCTATTATAAGCAAATTTCTTTATTATTGGCTTGGATGTTACATCGAACTTAACTTTTAGTCTTTCTGTAGTACCTGAAGAAAGTTCCCAATTTATGAAGGGGAGTGTGGCGTGGTATATTAGGAATCTAGAATTAATGCAAGGTGCTCATAGTACAGGACACATAGCCCGTACGAGAATATTTACATTTTCTCTTATCATATATACTCCCGGATATAGCTTCATCGCTACGCATCAACACACAATATCAATCAGTGTTTCGTACCTGAAAACCAGCCTCTGAAATGTGTACGTCCATAACCTTTCGAAAAATCACAACATGGACCAATACAGACACAATTGTCTTGATTTGTAAATAAAAATTTTAATTTCCAGAGCTGCAGTATTGTGTAGGTTATCGATGACTAATGCTCTATGTTATAATGTAGCTGGCAATTTACACTTTGTGATCAAAAGTATCCAGAAACCTGGCTGAAAATGACTTACAAGTTCGTGGCGCCCTCCATCGGTAATGCTGGAATTCAATACGGTGTTGGCCCACCCTTAGCCTTGAAGACAGCTTCCACCCTCGCGGGCATACGTTCAGTCAGGAGCTGGAGGGTTTCTTGGGGACTGGCAGCCCATTCTTCACGGAGCACTACACTGAGGAGAGGTATGGATGTCGGTCGGTGAGGCATGGCACAAAGTCGGCGTTCCAAAACATCCCAAAGGTGTGCTATAGGATTCAGGCCAGGACTCTGTGCACGCCGGTCCATTACAGGGATGTTTTTCTGTCCTGTAACCGCTCCGCCACAGGCCGTGAGTTATGAACAGGTGCTCGATCGTGTTGAAAGATTCAATCGCCATCCCCGAATTGCTCTTCAACAGTGGGAAGCAAGAAGGTGCTTAAAACACCAATGTAAGCAGTGCTGTGATAGTGCCACGCAAAACGACAAGGGGTGCAAGCCCCCTCCATGAAAAACACCACCACACCGTAATACCATCGCCTCAAAATTTTGCTGTTGGCCGACGCATGGTGGCAGATGACGTTCAACTGGCATTCGCTATACCCACACCCTGCCATCGGATCGCCACGTTGTGTACCGTGATTCGTGACTCTACACTACGTTTTTCCACTGTTCAGTCGTGCAATGTTTACGCTCCTTACACCAAGCGAGGCGTAGTTCGGCATTTATCGGCGTGATGTGTGGCTTATGAGCAGCCGCTCGACCATGAAATCCAAGTTTCCTCACCTCCCGCCTAACTGTCATAGTACTTGCGGTGGATCCTAATGAAGTTTGGAATTCCTATGTGATGGTCTGGATAGATGCCTGCCTATTACACATTACGACCCTCTTCAACTGTCGGCGGTCTCTGTCAGTCAACAGACGAGGCCGGCCTTTACACTTTTGTGCTGTACGGACTCTTCATATTTCCAGTTCACTATCACATCGGAAACAGTGGACCTAGGGATGTTTAGGAGTGTGAAAATCTCGCGTACAGAAGTAAGACACATTGACACCCAATCACCTTCATTCGAAGTGCGTGAGTTCCGCGGAGCGCCCCATTCTGCTCTTTCACGATGTCTAATGACTACTGAAGTCGCTGATATGGAGTACCTGGCAGTAGGTGGCAGTACAATGCACCTAATACGAAAAACGTATGTTTTTGGGGGTGTCCGGATAGTTCTGATCACATAGTGTATCTTAGATTACGTACATAAATTTCAGGAAGAGAAGAGTACTTAATTAAACAGTATAGAATTCATTACGCTAATTTTGTACCTCATAAGTCTCATATATGTGAGAAACAGGATCTAGCCCTTGTTAATCCCTATTCCGTTTCTGAGTTTAATTTCTAACAGACCAGCTTAAGATTCTCGCGAATGCCGTTCTATTTTTAGTCTCTGCTATTTATGGTTCCGTTAATGAGTAGACGCGTATTTAGAAAAACAAAGTGTGCTTGGCTGCAGAAGTAATTTCCCGGACGGAAGTCGGACCGACAACACCGGTTGTTTATTCAGTTCATTTCTCGCGACTTCTTGTTTGGTGCGCTGTTTGGCTTCCGCGTGTCGCGCCAGAGATACCGTGCTAACCGTCTGTCGTCGCAAACTCGTCTTTATCTTTTTATTCTTTCTTTATTTACAATGATTGCAGTTTTTTGCGAAAGGCAGAGATGCTGCCAGGAGTTTCAGAGATATCGTAATGATAACAGCAGGTGTTTAGTCTGAGTGAGAAATTTCATTACCTGTGAAGAAGAAGCATTCGGGAGCTGCTGATAGCAACGGAGTTTGACGGCTTTCGCGTGGTGGTATTTCTTTTTGCAGTACCGTATACAAATTGTGTCTGACTTTGTGTCCAAGGAACACTGAAATAAGAGAAACAAGCAACAGGGAAGGGCGCATAAACCGTGATTAGATGACGATGATGATGTTGGTGGCGACATCAGAGAATTTGCAAAAGGATTTGAAAGTCCTCTCGCAGGTCACCACACGCAATGAAATTGTACAGACTGATAGTTCATGGACTTTGTGTTAATTTCCGCACAGGGTTCTTCTCTGATACGAATTCAGTAAAACCGTGGATGGACTGTTCATGGTATAGATCTCTGCAACACATCCCCCTCTTTCTCACACTTCTCGTTTGGCACTCTTTGTATAGTCTTCTTTAAACAGCCCATTGATTAATCTTTCCACTGTTCCCGTTTTCCTCACTTTCTTGCGTGTTGTTTGCACTTTACCTGTTTCCGAGTTCTTCTTCCACTCTGATGACAATCTTCACTCAGGTAGCCTTCCTGAATTTATGAAACAACTTCTTTCATATCTTCCATTGTCCTCTATATTACTTTCTGTTCATCCTAATCATATGACTTACGTGTTGCGCCGTTATAATACTTTCCTGATAGTGTCCACGTACTCTGATGCAGCTCATAGATGCCAACTACTGTCGTTTTTCAACCTACTTTGTTTTAGACACAGTAACGTTCATTTTTTTCCTCAAGTTTTTCTACACTCTGTCTTCCTGGGTCTATCATCTCAGATGCATTCTTTCCTCACATTTACTTTGTTGTCTTTGGTTATCTCGGCCGTTGATTAATTCTTTCATTTCTCTGGTTAAAAGCTAGACCGCCCTCAACATCTTCAACCTGCACTGTTTCCAGCACATTTTTCGTGTAATGAAGATATCAGGAGAGAGTGACAGAAAACATTTCGTGTCGATCGACTTTCGTTAAACTTCACTTGTACGACATTTTTCACGAAATGCTATTGAATTAACTATTCAGCTTCATTCGTTCACAATACATTTTTCTAAAGCACGCAACCAGTTGTCGCCTCTTGTAAAAATATCCCGTCGCAGTTTACCAGGCAGCCTGCACTATACTTCCGCCAATAGCCAGCGTGCGCGCCATTTCGTTTATATTCCATCCTTATAGCTGTCTAGACACGAGAAAAACCAGTACATCATGCAGGCTAGCGGAGGGTGCTGCGTCGTTGACGCCTGTGTCGGAAGCTTTACCCTCCTAAAGTCGGCAGGGGAGCAAGAAACCTGTAAACTGGAAGGCGCTTCCGCCGAGGTGGAGCAGTGTTCCGTCTTCGTCAGCGCTCGTCGGCGAAAGGCGGATTTATTTACCCTGGCCGCGACACTCTGCTCCCAGAAGAGACAAGCAGTCTACGCTCCGGAGCGCCGGCCAAATATTTGGTTCTCGTATGACGATGCGCAGAATTCCGCGATGCGCGGCTGTTTTCTCGCAGACCCACTGTCGGACTCGTCGCTTCCGTCTCCACCGCGAATGCGTGAACACCACCATCAACCGAGAAGTTTTTCTCGCTACCCCTCGCAACAACTTGTAGTGCTCTACTGGTCGATTCAGCTGTCCGTGCCGATAAGTTTTGCGCAACCCGAAACGCCTTTGAAAACCTCACGTGAGATTCTCTCACTTGCTACGTGCAAACTGTTAGTCGTACAGAAAAAGATAAACGGGATTTCTTTGTTGGAAATTTAATGTAGTTAAATTTTATACTGGGATACGTTTTCGCTGGAGACCACAATATTTGAGTTATTCAAGAAAAACTCGCTTGAAGGTCACTTTTGTGCATTTCTTTTCTTTTTTTTAATAATTCGAAAACAACGGCTTCTACCGAAAAGTATCCCAGTACAGAATTTAACTTTATTAAATTTCCTACAAACAGGTCGTGCTCATTTTTTCTGTAGGGCTAATAGTCTGTGCGTAATGAGTGAGAGGATATGAGAATCTTGTGTCTGTTATTTGAAGGTGCTGAGGGTTGCATAGAACCTAATCGGTAAGAGCAGCTGGACCAACCTGTATATATTGTTTTTCTATATTTGCCATTCTAAATAATGCTGATCGTCTTCAGCTATGGTGTTTCACATACTATAAAAATTGTTACACTACAGTCTTTGGAAAGAAAAACAGGTACTTCTGTGTCGTCACCCAATTAAGTTTCAGCACAACTGTTTATCTTGTAAATATTTGGAAATGCTGAGATGTAATTTAATATCTTTTACCGAACGAAATGACCACTGATGCCGTTCTCATACACGAGAAGAGTTGGGTTCAAGTACTTGTTCGGACATTCCAATTTCCCTACAGTAGTATCACTTCGGCTGAATGCTGGGATTGTTCCTTCAACAAGACTGCTGGCAGTTTTTGTACCATATCACTAACCAATATTATGCTCTGCCTCTAGTAACATTGGTGTCAACGCAGATTTGAATTCAGACAATCCTTTCCTATAAAGCCTTCTGTAGGAGTAGCATCAAAAAATGGTTCAAATGGCTCTGAGCACTATGGGACTTAACATCTGAGGTCATCAGTCCCCTAGAACTTAGAACTACTTAAACCTAACTAACCTAAGCACATCACACACATCCATGCCCGAGGCAGGATTCGAACCTGCGACCGTAGCGGTCGCGCGGTTCCAGACTGAAGCGCCTTTAACCGCGTGGCCACACTGGCCGGCAGGAGTAGCATCGAGACGATACAATCAGTCTAATTTTTCTTATTGCTAAATTATTTTTTAATAAAGTACGAGACGAATCTCCTCGTCAGGAGAAAAAACACAGGTGTCTCAAACGTTTTGGGTCACATTGAAACAGGTGATAGTGGATCCACAATCGATTATATTGAGATAGGGAACCAATGGTCAGAAACACGTGTATATTGGGTTACGGACACACATAGTGTAAACCGCGTAACAACAACGTAGCTCATAGTAACTGCTCAAAGCGATGACCGCTAGTTTCACTGCATGTATTGCAACGGTGTACACTGGAACAGACCTTCATGATGCATGAAACCCCCGTAGAAACGGATGAAGACTTGCTTGCTAGGGTCCAAGCTGCCTGTCACCTGGTACATTAGACACCAGGGATCTTTGAGAGAGTGCGGCTGATCATCATGGGCCAATGCCATGCGCACACTGAAACAAGCGGTCGTCACTTCGAACAATTATTGCGAGCTACGTTGCTGTTATGCGCTGTACGCTACGTATGTCCTCTGCCAGGCACTTAAGTGTGATTTGCAAAGTATCCACGTAGACGTAGATATATTCCGTAACACAATAAATTTGCGTCTCCCATGATTGGTTCACTCTGTCAATATAATCGGTTGTGGACCCGTTATCTCCTCTTCCAATTTGACGCAAAAGGTTTGAGACACCCTGTATTTAACACCGCCGGTGGACACATATAAAAGTAAAGCGAGCGCACTACCTAGCTTTCTGAACTAATTATTTCTTCGTCGGGGAGGACAGAGTGATATATGGGGTGGTGTTAAAATGGAAGGGCTGGTAATGGGGATGTACTTGTAGCAAGGAAGCGGTTAGTTAAAGATTAAGGGGAACGTGTTATTTTTATTTATGTTTTGATTGTTCTCAGCTGGTAGTCATAAATACTGTAGTCCAGAATCTAAAAAAAAGGTTCAAATGGCTATAAGCACTATGGGACTTAACATCTGAGGTCATTACTCCCCTAGAACTTAGAACTACTTAAACCTAACTAACCTAAGCACATCACACACATCCATGCCCGAGGCAGGATTCGAACCTGCGACCGTAGCAGTCTCGCAGTTCCGGACTGAAGCACCTAGAACCGCACGGCCACCACGGCCGGCCCAGAATCTAAGAGAAGCACTGGACGTTAACCCTGTAGAATGCACTATAGCTCCCGTGACACTACAGTTCAACCATATCAGCCATAAATTAATGTTTGTATTTATCGTGGGTCAAGGAGCAGCTTGCAGGTCATCACATTCCTGCCGACGATAACTGTTTGTCATTAAAGACAGTACCACAAAGGGTATGGCAGAAAAGCGGTGGTTGAGAAGGGAGTGAGACATGGCTCTAAGCCTATCCCCGATGTTGTCCTGTTGTTCATCGAACACGCAGTAACCGAAACCAGTGAAAAATTTGGAGAAGGAATTAAAGTTCAAGAGGAAGAAATTAAAACTGGGAGTTTTGCAGATGACAGTGTAACTCTGTCAGAGGCAGCAGAGAACTTGAAAGAGCAATGGGAGCGAATGAGCAGTGACTTGAAAATATTAGATGAAAATCAACAAAAGTAAGGCAAGGACAATGGAATGTAGTCAAATGCTGAAGCTAAGATGGGTACGAGACATAACTCATGAGGGGGTACCGAACAAAATCGACAAGAAAAGAAATTTGAGGCAGAACTTGACTAAAAGAAGTGCTTGGTTGCTAGGACATTCTGAGACGTGAAGGAATAATCCTTTTCAGCTTTAGAGGGATGTGTGTGTAAAAGTTGGTTCAAATGGTTCAAATGGCTCTGAGCACTATGGGACTTAACTTCTGTGGTCATCAGTCCCCTAGAACTTAGAACTTCTTCAACCTAACTAACCTAAGGGCATCACACACATCCATGCCCAAGGCAGGATTCGAACTTGCGACCGTAGCGGTCGCAAATTGATCCAGGAACATTGAAATTTTTACACCAAGTATTATCTAACCTCACTAAACCAGAATAAATGCAAATCATCAAATTATATATAGCTCTGTCAACCAATGTTAGAAACATTACAAGAGTGAAATATCTAACTAGCCTTTTTATGAAATCAGTTTACATATTAGTCGCACAAGCAGGGTTGACACTCGGCGCGGTGGCTGATGGGAGCGACTGCAAAGGCATTTCCCGTTATCAGCCGCTCCCATTAGCCAGCGCGCCGAGTGTCAACTTTGTGTGCGCATTTTATACATTCTGGGGTTACTCAACAGTTGACAATTATCAGCCAACTCATCTGTACAAAAGGGCTGGCAAAACAAAAATCATAAATATTTAAAATATTTACCTTGATAGCGAGAAGACTTCTGCTTACATGTTCTCTTGATACTTGACGTTAATCTAACGCTTGGTGGCTTCCCCGAGCACACCACAGAACTGCCTACCCCATCCTCATTCGCTCACAGACAGCTGCCCACTAATGTGCGCCCAGCGCTCTCTTACCCCAATACTTAAGCATTATGAAGCCTATCAGAGACATCCATTGTTTATAATATAATAGTTTCAATTTAGTTTACATTAATATTATCATTATATTTGGTGCCGCATACAAGTGTACACCAGTAGACGCCTTTCAACAAGTACGGCAAACGAGAGATGCGATGCGGAGGTTGAAATAAAAAAATTAAAAAAAAGTTTCAAATAGCTCTGAGCACTATGGGACTTAACTTCTGAGGTCATCGGTCCCCTAGAACTTAGAACTACTTTAACCAAACTAACCTAAGGGCATCATACACGTCAATGCCCTAGGCAGGATTCGAACTTGCGTCGGTAGCGGTCGCGCGGTTCCAGACTGTAGCGCCTAGAACCGCTCGGCCACCTTGGCCGGCTGAAATTTTTAAACTTCGACAGTCTGAATTCAAGACTGCAAGTCTGGGAACACGGCCCGCAGTATGAGTGGTAACGTATTCCTTTACCTTCAGTTAACTACAAGTGGCTTTCATTCGATGACAACATTTCTTTAGATTGAAATCATCGTTTCACCAAAGTTTTATTCTTCTCGCAGTGACAGTTGTAACATAGTTGGAGGACTGTTTATCTAGCCCTTGAGAAAATTGCGATATTTAGGACGTTGTTTAATTATGACTACCACATATCAGTACTGCTTCGTCCAACAGTGAAGCAAACAGGACAGAAATCCCGTAGGTTAGACTATGTTGATAAAGCAGACGTCCGTTTGGGAGACAGATGGCAAATCCAACCAACCTAGAGGCATATAACTGGAAAGATAAACCCACGCTGCCGAGATAACACCGGAGTGCTTGCCCATTACGTCCTTGTACAAATATGTCCCGTCTGCATTTGGCAGGTAGGGCAGAATCGTCCTCCGCAATAACAGCGGCCGAACACACGGCAGCTTTCCCGGATTGGAGGCGCCGGCGTTACGTGTCGGGTTATTAAACTTACTGTTGCGTAAGTGCCTCAGCGGACTATCTGCAAAACACTGTAAGCGTCTTCCCTCCTTTACGTGGGTGGCTACTACGTATCAATTTAGCCTATAACTTGTGAGGATAGTACTTATTTAATGACATTATAGTTAAACAAAACACGTCACGAACCGAAGTAAAAAGAATATAATATTCTGCTTCGTTAGTACTCGAACCAACCAATGCTGCAGCGGTGCGCTGTATTGGTCCAGAGGCAGAATTGCTTATTACAGACAGTTTCAATCATTATTTTAGTTGCACGCTAGAAACTATTGCGGTCTTCATCCCTTTTGTATTTTCCATTACACAGTGAACAGAATACACTGCTCTGCCTACGGTTAGTGTCGTACTTAGAAAGTTGCCTATTTTTAAAATACCATTTTGCGCGCAAATGTATCTCTAACGCCAACAGAAAAAAATTATCCGATACTGATGCTCGTTCCTTGCTAACAGATTCAAGATGTCCATTAGACTGGTTTAAAATTCTTTGAAATTGTACACAATATAAATGAACGATGTACCACATTATTTTACACTGTTCTCTTCATTTTCCTGATATCTTGGACTTTTGACAATTGTTTTGTTGTTTCACTGCTTTTACAGTGTTCTTCAGTTTAGCTTCATAAGACTGAATTGACACCGTCGCAGTCGAGGTAAAGACCAGGAATCTAACCCAATACGATCCGTGACGATGCCTAATAGTCAGACTCTCCCCAATCAATTTGTCCCAGAGATTAATACTAACAGTTGTTAAATCTGAAGACCTGTCTGGATTCTTGATTTTTTTCTTGTCGGCTTACGCCTATCTTAGGAGTGCGCTATCGCTCATGCATTGGGACTTCTCAGCCTTGTCGGAGTAAGCGCGCGGGCATACCCAGTGTTGTGTTTATGGCTGCATACAGCAAGATCACCAGTCTTTAATTATTACGCATAATTTATGTTGAAACATACAATATATGTCCTGGCGCTAACAGTTGTTGAACGTGCACCGACGCGAATCGAAATAAATAATGCGTACGTTTACTATTCCCTACGCGCTAGCGACGCGTAGGGAGTCCTGACTTTCAATTTCGGAACTGCAATCGCACTCTGACGTTTGATATGTGTAAATGCCATAATTATAGGTAATAATCTAAACAGAATAGTGTTAATTAATTCTAATGGCCGTAGTTAAGAATGGGCCGCTTACACTTTCTCCGACGATTCTATTAAAGCTGGTTCGCGTGCTGGTGATAACTGTTGCAAGTGAAAGTCACAGGGGTTGAAAATTGGGGAGGAGGGAGTGAGAAGAAACCGTGAAGAGGTGGTAAAATGAGCCGCGTGGAACACAAAATATGAAGGGAGCGGCGTATTAGAAGGAATTAAATTTCGGGGGTGGTCGGAGCTGCGTGACTGCGGGGGGTGGCGCGCACGTGGCGGCCACGTGGCTAATCATCCCCCCGGTGGAAGCCACGGCTGACTCATCCCGCCCAGGTAGTAGCCACGACTCGAGGGCCGCGGTTCGATCCTACGCTGCTGTCTATCTATAGCGAGTCAGCACTGCTAAAATATTGCTACGCAAGTCCATACTCTCTCGCCAGACCCAGATTTAAAATTTAGCATTTTTATAACATGATGACTGAGGAAAATTTCACGAGTCATGTTCGCTAAAACAGCATTTTATTGGATGAACGGTTTCGACAGAGCTATGCCGTCATCATCGGTTCTTATGACAACATAGTTCTGTCGAAACAGGTCATACAGTAAAACGCTTTTTAGGCGATCTTGGCTTCTGAAGTTTTCTTAATTTGTCACACACTGCAGACCGCGCCCAGACTGTCAATGTCAGGAATACGGTTGTTAAAACTACCGTAGGCTACATTAAATAAGCGTAGACTACGGTAGTTTTCCTAGTAGATTTGGACGGTTACGGTCGTACCCGTGTTAGCTGTACGTTAGCTGTGTTGCATACTTACTGAGCGTTACCTCATAACGATCCGTTTCATTACTTATACCATCAGTGTCTTAATATATTTCCCTAAAAACCGGAAGCGGCGGCATTGAGTGAGGATATATATAAAGAGCTAGGAACCCTACGAAACAGTTTTGTTCTACATAATTATCGTCCTGTCTGTTACTTAAGAATAAAGGGTAGTTATAACAAAACTGAAATTGTCAATGTTTAATTCTGGTTTAGCCAGAAAATTGTTGCTTTTTAAGGTAAAACAGAGAGATGTTGTAGTAAAACTAAAGAAAACAATACAGGTTTATCATATAGCGCTAGGAGACGCAGTTTCCTCAACGAAAGGGTAAAATAAAAGAACAGCGAAACAAACATATACCTAACATCGCTTCAATATTTCGTACTTTGCTCCTTTTCAACAATCACATTGTTAAGCTCAACAAGGAAGAAGTAAGTAAATGATTCCTCACATTTTTCCTCTGATTTGATGCTGTCGCTTATATGGAGAAAAAGTTATATTTTTTATGTTTTTCTAGCGTGTGGGTTTCGGAAGACCAGTAACAGAATAACGTAATCAAATTTTAATGCTTAGTTTTGGTGACGAAATTGCCCTTGCCGTTCTGGCCGATAGTAACATGGACGTAGGCGATACGTTAACTGAACAGACGTCATCCTTGACTCTGCGGTCTGTCCTAACACGAAGATAATGCAGAATAATAAGAAGATAAATAGCGACTTTCTAAGTATAAAACGCTGGGAAGACAGATTAGTAGTAGATGTGAAAGGTTTTTACCTTATGTAGGCAGCAAAATCTAACAAAATCAGAAAGTGCAAAGCTAGATAGGTGTCAAAAGTAGAATGGCACAGACGGTCAAAGATTTGTACAGAAAAAATAATTCTATTGTTGTATCAGATACCTACACGGAATTGTAGAAGACATTTCCGGATGTGTACGAATTGAGCACGGCATGCTGTGGAAGTGAAACATCGAACTTTGGTGTGTATTGCATGAACGCAAAATAAGATGCAGCTGTCATAGGTGCACTAGGTGTTTGGCCGGACTGTAAAAAAAGGCTCTGAGCACTATGGGACTTAACTACTGAGGTCATCAGTCCCCTAGAACTTAGAACTACTTAAACCCAACTAACCTAAGGACATCACACACATCCATGCCCGAGGCAGGATTCGAACCTGCGACCGTAGCGGTCACGCGGTTCCAAACTGACGCGCTTAGAACCGCATGGCCGCGGCCGGACTGTAAATATTTCATTAATTTGTTACTGTGTTTCGGCAACTGGGCCGCTTCGAAAGGACACGAAATAGATTGATACACTGTTGACAGTACGAATCGCAAGTGCTTGTTGATAACGAATAGCACTGACAACCTACTTCAGGTCCTTTTGCAGACGGTCAGTGGCCGAAAAGCGTAAGAAGATTAACAAAATAGACAATTAAATTGTATAAGATGACCATGGGAAGTTGGGAAAGGAAGCAACTGGGGACATTTGAAAGGCGAAGATACAGAATAATGTTACATGTTATTACACCTGTAAGATTCAAGCTAAGGTACCAGAAACAACTTAAAACTTGGACTCGAAGTCAGTACTTTGTCTTTCGCAGGCAAAATGTGAGAGCACGTAGTGTGTCGTGCATGGAAGGCGTAGTCGTTAAGACTATTGTCCGCGAAACTCAAGGTTTTGGGTTCGTAGCCAGGTTGTAAATTGTCAAAAATTTCATTACGAGAAGAAACGATAATGCACAAAACTAGGAGAGGTTAGTGAAACAACTGCCTCGGTATTCACTAATAGTTAGCTTTGGGGCTGCAGAGAACAGTAGATGGGAAATATAGCAGAAGCGTTACAAAGATTAGAAATATGTAGACTGGAATACTCTCTTTCAAATTCTGAAGGTGGCAGGGGTAAAACACAGGGAGCGAAAGGCTACTTACATTTTGTACAGAAACCAGATGGCAGTTATAAGAGTCGAGGGGCATGAAAGGGAAGCAGTGGTTCGGAAGGGAGTGAGACAGGGTTGTAGCCTCTCCCCCATGTTATTCAATCTGTATATTGAGCAAGGAGTGAAGGAAACAAAAGAAAAATTCGGAGTAGGTATTAAAATCCATGGAGAACAAATAAAAACTTTGAGGTTCGCCGATGACATTGTAATTCTGTCAGAGACAGCAAAGGACTTGGAAGAGCAGTTGAACGGAATGGACAGGGTCATGAAAGGAGGGTATAAGATGAACATCAACAAAAGCAAAACGAGGATAATGGAATGTAGTCGAATTAAGTCGGGTGATGCTGAGGGAATTGTATTAGGAAATGAGACACTTAAAGTAGTAAAGGAATTTTGCTATTTGGGGAGCAAAATAACTGATGATGGTCGAAGCAGAGAAGACATAAAATGTAGACTGGCAATTGCAAGGAAAGCGTTTCTGAAGAAGAGGAATTTGTTAACATCGAGTATAGATTTAAGTGTCAGGAAGTCATTTCTGAAAGTATTTGTATGGAGTGTAGCCATGTATGGAAGTGAAACATGGACGATAAATAGTTTGGACAAGAAGAGAATAGAAGCTTTCGAAATGTGGTGCTACAGAAGAATACTGAAGATTAGATGGGTAGATCATATAACTAATGAGGAGGTATTGAATAGGATTGGAGAGAAGAGAAGTTTGTGGTACAACTTGACTAGAAGAAGGGATCGGTTGGTAGGACATATTCTGAGGCATCAAGGGATCACCAATTTAGTATTGGAAGGCAGCGTGCAGGGTAAAATTCGTATGGGGAGACCAAGAGATGAATATACTAAGCAGATTCAGAAGGATGTAGGTTGCAGTAGGTACTGGGAGATGAAGAAGCTTGCACAGGATACAGTAGCATGGAGAGCTGCAACAAACCAGTCTCAGGACTGAAGACTACAACAACAACAAAAAAGGGTTGTAGGTAATGTAACACGTGTTTTGCTGGCTGCGTTATGAGTTACTTTCACTTATCAGGAATGAACACCAGGCTCCAGTTGAAACATTGTCGTCACTTTTTCCCGCTTCCCATGATCCACTGCTCGACACCGCTGTGAACCTTTCCAAAGAGGAAAGACCTGCACTAGTGTCGATGGGATGCTAGTGAGAGTGCGGACGGAAATGTGTCCTCTCCGCTCGTCGCCTGTAACTAATTCGATCGAAAACTTCACTTACACTTGCTGCCGGCTGCATTATCTTGGGCACCGCGGCAGAAAATTAATTAATGATGAATGGTCCCGCCCCGGGCGCCTGACAATGGCCGCCCCTGCCCTGTGTCCGCCGCTAACACCTTCCAAGAACTGGACGCAATAATGGAGGGAGCAATTTGCCCCCATTGTCGCCGTGATTGTTTTCACTTAAACTGCGCCTAAGGTCTGCCGGGGCGGACTCTGCCCTCCCGTGCTTCCGGCCAGCCGAATGCTCGTGGCCGTCTCAGACAAAGGCGCGACCGGGCATAGCTGATGTGTGACTTCCAATTACACAGGCAGAATCAGTCAGCTGCTCTGCTCCGCGGCGTTATCGAATTATCGTGCTGATGTATTTCCGTTTTCGCTGCCTTGTTAGAATAGATCGACTTAACTTTCACCATTACACATCAGGTTATATGTTAATAAAAACGAAAGAGTCAACAACAACGGTGGGTACTCATTGCTGTTTACCCTGTTGGTGGTATTGTTCCACATACCGGGTGATCAAAAAGTCAGTATAAATTTGAAAAATTAATAAACCACGGAATAATGTAGATAGAGAGGTAAAAATTGACACACATGCTTGAAATGACATGGGGTTTTATTAGAACAAAAAAAAAGTATTGTTAGACGCGTGAAAGATCTCTTGCAAGCGTCGTTCGGTGATGATCGTGTGCTCAGCCGCCATTTTCGTCATGCTTGGCCTCCCAGGTCCCCAGACCTCAGTCCGTGCGATTATTGGCTTTGTGGTTACCTGAAGTCGCAAGTGTATTGTGATGATCGACATCTCTAGGGATGCTGAAAGACAACATCCGACGCCAATGCCTCACCATACCTCCGGACATGCTTTACAGTGCTGTTCACAACATTATTCTTCGACTACAGCTATTGTTGAGGAATGATGGTGGACATATTGAGCATTTCCTGTAAAGAACATCATCTTTGCTTTGTCTTACTTTGTTATGCTAATTATTGCTATTCTGATCAGATGAAGCGCCATCTGTCGGACATTTTTGAACTTTTGCATTTTTTTGGTTCCAATAAAACCATGTCATTCCAAGCATGTGTGTCAATTTGTACCTCTCTATCTACATTATTCCGCGATTTATTCAGTTTTCAAATTTATACTGACTTTTGATCACCCAGTATATTGGTGTCCTACTTCGATGAATGTCTGTACTGGTTCTTTTCGGTGTTCATTGAGAATACGTAGTGCCAAGTGAACTGCTCATACACAAATCTATATGCCAATCCGGATTTGTACCAATCATTCTTCCTCTCACGGAATATCTGCACAATGCTCGAAATATACGACCTGGAGTCCAAACTATCCAGTCAAGGGGGAGTCCTTTCTCCTCCTGCGTGCTTATCCAGTCAAGGGGGAGTCTTTTCTCCTCCTGCGTGCTTATTGGTTATGTACAGCATTCCCTGTAATACAAATATGACATTGATATACAGAATAGTCACTGGCGCATATTCCTGGCAGTGCAGATTCGTTCAGTCAGCTTCCTAATTTGATGTATCGTGCTACGTTCTTCTCTGAACCCCAAATGTTAGCGAATAATGACAGAGATGTTTTTCAATAATACAGGGGCCCCGGACCCATCAGATGACTGGTTCTGCGTTCTGGGGTAACGTCTGTGAAGTCTGACAAAATAGGCAACAGAGGCAGTTCTGACTGTTTTCATATTGTCACGAAAAATCTAAAATTATTTTACAATCTGCTTCGTTCAGTTACACAAGTATTTGACAGCTGTGCTTGCAGCAAAGTCTGACTCTATAGAAAGGAATAGTCTTCCTGTCCCAAAACGCAATGTGGGAATACTAAATTGCACTATGTCACAATATTTGTTTTATCTTTGGTTCAAATGGTTCAAATGGCTCTGAGCACTATGGGCTTAACATCTATGGTCATCAGTCCCCTAGAACTTAGAACTACTTAAACCTAACTAACCTAAGGACGTCACACAACACCCAGTCATCACGAGGCAGAGAAAATCCCTGACCCCGCCGGGAATCGAACCCGGAAACCCGGGCGCGGGGAGCGAGAACGCTACCGCACGACCACGAGCTGCGGACTGTTTTGTCTTCAAATCAGCAATTGTGATGATGGAATGTAAAAAACTTTCATCCCTACTCCTTTATTATTCCATCCGCAAATAGATCGTTAGCAAGTTTCCTTATCAGTTTATTCCAATGTTATGTGAGTCGTTTCCACCCTCAGTACATCGATCGCGTTGGGGAAGGAAGACGACCCTCACCTTTCAAAGGAACCATCCTGGCATTTTCCTGAAGCGATTTAGGGAAATCACGAAAAACCTAAACCAGGATGGTCGGAGGCGGATTTGAATCGTCGTCCTCCCGCATGCGATTCCAGTGTGCTAACCACGCCATCTGGCACGGTGTCGATAAATTGCTAATTTTAGACCTTATGCCATCTGCTAGAGGCACTGACGTGTTGGACTTCCTCATACATCTTTTCGTACAGTATTTCCTCCTCCAGCATCTGTTTCGCGAGAGCAACGCATATACTCGTATGATTTCAATTCCAACAGTCCTTCAGTTGGTTGGTATCTTATGATAAGTCTCCTTCCTTTTTGAGGAAACTTGTTTCTTTACACACTTTGACCACAACATCCTCAGGAATCTTGTCCAAGACGTTACTTGAGAATCTTGCAGTGGTGTTCTTTTTCCCCAAATGCACACATTTGTGAACCATAGGTTTCAATATTGAAACTTTTCGTTCGACATTATCAACTTTTTTCTCATCTTCTTCATTAATAAATGCTGTTGACGCTTGTGCAGTCCCATATATCCCTACACCATCTATCGCCTGTACTCAATGCCAGTATTCCGCTTCAGGTTCTTTCTGATTTATGTTTGTCGTTTTTGTGAATCTGAGTATTTGCAACATGTCAATTTTCTTCTTATTTTTTCATTGCATGTTTCTCCAAAGCACTTACTCTTACTTCCCCGTGGCTGTTCGAAGAGTGCGTGTAGTTCCAGCTAAAAATTTTATGGTTCAAATGGTTCAAATGGCTCTGAGCACTATGGGACTTAACATCTTAGGTCATCAGTCGCCTAGAACTTAGAACTACGTAAACCTAACTAACCTAAGGACGTCACACACATCCATGCCCGAGGCAGTATTCGAACCTGTGACCGTAGCAGTCCCGCGGTTCCGGACTGCAGTGCCTAGAACCGCACGACCTAAAAAATTTACGAATTTTTATATGTTCCTGTTCATAATTGTTCCCTCTACGCTGTTCTTTACAATTATTTTTCCTAATATGAAATACGAACAGTATGTGAAGTTGCTCTAAAGTTGAACGTCTAATTAGTAAGAGGCATTTGCAAAATAGATAGAGCAGCGTCTTCGTAGTGCAACAGGTTGCGTTGGACGCTCGTTCCTGCTTAGAGAAAAATATATTTTCCTTGTCAGTCTCACGCGATAAAGACCTTCTCTACTATAGTTTATGCAGACCGCTTATGGTTAAAAAAAAGTGGTTCAAATGGCTCTGAACACTATGGGACTTAACTTCTTTGGTTATCAGCCCCCTAGAACTTATAACTACTTAAACCTAACTAACCTAAGGACGTCACACACATCCATGCCCGAGGCAGGATTCGAACCTGCGACCGTAGTGGTCGCGCGGTTCCAGACTGCAGCGCCTAGAACCGCTCGGCTACTCCGGCCGGCACTTCTGGTTCGTATGCTGATGCTGAACACAACAAGAAGCGAAGTTGACAATGCAAGGTGATTGCCGATTCTGTTGCCGGTCTGCCGCTGAAGTATCAGAGGCGAACCGTCTTTCTTTGGTCGGCGGCAGCTTCTTGTCGGCGTTCATCTTGCACGCAGTCGATTTTACGACTCGTTTTCTCGACACAGGAAATATCGATTCTGCCGGGAGGCGCCAAGGCACACGGCACCCCGCCCCCCCCCCCCCCCTCCACCCCCTCACCCTTTCTTGTCTGCTGTCTTCAGTGAGGAGGAGGCACTTCTCTTCGTAGTTAATGGCCGCTCTGAAAATTAATCCGAGCAGTTGCTCTTGAAGTTGTTATAACGGTGGGGGTTATAACTGGGAGGGGGGCAGCCGACCCACCTGTAGATTAAGCAGTCGTGGCAAAGAATTATGACAGATTTTAAATAAGATGGAACGGATTTGTAATTAAATATTAAGAGCCGCGGAAACATCGCGTGCTAATTAATTTAATTTGCCCCGGAGGTGAATTTCGGGAGCGAACCTTTCGTTTTCCCGTTGAGGCCTTCTTTGCAGCGACCAGTGCCTCGTGCTGCCGCAGGCTCCGTCTGCCGCAAGCAATACAGCAGCAGCCTACGAAGAGCTCCCCAGATCTTTTGTCGGCCTCCATTCTATCCACCTGGCGCTGACTGAAACTCTTCGCTGGTATAAGATGCAATCTTTAACAACAACATAAAATGCGGAAGACAGTATCTGAATTCCTTCGTAGAGCGTAATATCTAAGTTTCGGAAACAAAAAAAATGCCCGTCGAACACTAGACATCTTTGATTTAACTAAGGCGTTTGATTGTGCTGGTGATAAAACATTACTGCAGAAGTTAGACCATAGTTGTTTCTTCTCGTACCTTTAAGAAGAGACAGCAAAAGGTCATTTTCCACAGCAGTGAGAACGGCTATGGGACTGCATCTGATTAGAGCACAGATAAATGGGTGGTGCCTCAGGGGTCAGTGCTGGGACCAATATTGTTTCTTATATGTCATCTAATATGACACGTAATTCTAAAATATTTCTGTTTGCTGGTGGATATTGCTTGGTGGTGAAGGATGCGAAGAGCGACGTAGGCAGTGTATCAGATAGTTAAAAACATAAGGTCATGGCTTGCAGAAAATAGATTGATAAGAAATCAATATTTTCAACTGAAACTGACTTTTTGATTACAAAGAATGGGTATATAATTAATAAGTTTCAACAGTCCATATTTGTAGGTGTAAGCTGGCATGGAAAGCCAACGTTGAGGATCTTGTTCAAAAACTAACTGCTGCTATATTTACCATTAGAACAGCATCTGCAGTAAGTGATAATCAAACACGAAAATTAGTTTACTTTGCTTATTTTCATTTACTTACGACATACGGCATTATATTCTGGGGTAACTCTACCCATTCACAAAGGGCATTTTTCGCTCAAAAATGGACATTACGAGCGATTTGTGGTGTACGTTTGCGAACATCTTGTCCATCTCTGTCCTGAGTCTGGGAATTCTGGCAATGGCCTCTAAACATATATTTTCTGTGTGTCGTTTGTTGTTAATAATATGCACTTATTCGCAATAATTAGCTTTTTCCGCTTACTAATTATTAGGCAATCTGCTTTTGGATCGCACATCCTTGACTCTTGTACAGGAAGCCGTGCAGTATTCTACTGCACCCATTTCCAGTAAGTTACCACAAGAATTAACAAATCTTAGTGCTAACCCTCGCACTTCAAGTTTAAACTGAAGGATTGCCTCATGGCTCACTCCTGTCCCGACGGGAGGTCTCAAAAAGAAATTAAGCAAATTCGTATGTTATATTGTTGATTCTACTAATACACTCATACCTTGCTGTCTTCACAGCATTCATGTAAATTTTACTTAATTTATTATTGCGTTTTCTGAGGACCGACTCTTTGCGCTGCCATGGAAATTTGCTCCTCAATTTGGACGTACGGAACTAGGCGTGTAGTGCAAATAATGAATAAAATAACGTTGTGGGCGTGAGTAATACTCGACATGTACTCTACCATTTTCGTTGTCGTCAATTCTTGGACATCCGCTTTCCATTTTAGTCCTTCTTTCGAAATTTCTCTTCGGCTGTTCGTTTCCAGAACCTTTCTGGTGCTTTAAAACTTTATGCTTTCCGAGAAAGCTAAGTTCAACATCCAGTTCAAAAAATGCCAACTGTTTGTGCCAGTGTGTCCCAACTACCTCAGTTTCCTCTTACTTATTTCCAAACCGACTGTTCATTGTTCAGTAGTTTCCCACATAACTTTATTTGACGTTACGTCTGAATATGTGTTAACGATTTGCCAGAGACATGCATTTGCAACAACTTGAGTGATCTGGAGATGAATAAACTTGCAATCTTCTGAAATAGGGTGGCATCGAAGAATTCTAACCATTAAGAAAGAGATAAGGTGCACAATGAAGACGTGCTAATAAAAATAGGGAAGGAAAATAGTCTACGGAAGACTCTTTTACAAGAAGGGACAGGTTGGTAGGCGATGAAGAATAAATTCAGCACTGACAGGAACAATAAGAGGAAGGAAGACGAAAAATACAGCTGACACAGAAAAAGAGTGGAATAAACAATATTGTAGAAAGTGTTGGGAACTATATTTACATGGAGATGAAAGTGTTAGCATAAAGTAGGAAAATATGGAATAGCCTGAAAATAGTCGAAAGACTGATTTGAAAAATTGGCATGTTTACGAGCTAAATTGTTTCTGTCCCAACTAAATGTAGAAAATTCTTCTATAGGATTTGCTTAATGCATTAATATACGACAGCTTTTGAGGGGTATACCGCTCTACCGGCCGTTGATCTGACTTGTCGGAACGTCGCACGAGACTAAGCGTTGAAGTAGCTCCTCACTTTTCATCACCTGACTGTCTGGAACCCGTTTCATCCTTCGCACCAACGCTACCGTCATCGAAAATGAGCCCTTCGAAAGGAGGTTTTGGATTTTACGCCCAGGCAGTGAGAAGATCAATAGAGGTGGAACACATGTTCAGTTTAACAAAAGATGCGGAAGAAAAACTGGACGTGTAGATTTCAAAGGAACCGTCCAGTCATCCGGCACAAGCTGCTTAGCGACACTTTCCCAAATTTTGTCCAGATTAGCTACGGTGCGAAATGGTTAAGGCCCTATATTCGCATTCGGGAGGTTTCCGCTGTTTGCGTAAACCTATTATGTTGAATGCCGGGACAATTCGAATTGCTTTAGTTATGAGGGCTTATATTCCGTTTCTGTTGACATCGCTATCTAGGAGGCGTTAACCTGTAAGCTCCAACACCCCCCACCCCTTCCCCCACCCTCGCGTAAACTGTTTCTGTATATACTCAGCCAAATGTAACCATCAATGCCGGAGAGGCGAGCGCAGAGCCTACAAGGTTATGCTGTCATCAACATGGAACTTTTGAAGATTATTCGCGGTTGCCGTTCGTTATTGAGGAGACATCGTGACCAGCTGCTACTGTGGTTCATTCGGCGTTCGGCTTGCTTTTATGAAAAATGCAATAAAATTGGCGGGGTCGACCGCACCTGGCGGGCCCTCGCCAGCCGTCTCCACCCCCTCCTGTATTTATACTCGCGTCCGTAGCCCCTGCGGCCGCTTTCTAAGGACGCTCTCTACACACCAGACAAATTTATTAAATGCGCGTTCATTCCGTCTCTTTCTTACAGCCATAACATCAGCATAATGCTTTAATATCAACCGAAGAGACCGCCTTTTGCCCTCTGCTGCCTCGCAGGCGTCAGTGTTGTTATTAATTCAGATGAGGCCACGTGGACGTTACGGCCGCAGTCACCGGCTCGTCCTTAGCTGTTGTTGGTCCGGGACAACCAACCAGAGGCGCAAAGCAATCCGCGCTCCCGGAGTAGCGACTTGCGACTCCCGTATCTTTTCCTGCATTATGAATCCTGAGGGCGCAGACTACCTCGTTCCGACCGGATTAAATCGCCGAGCTGCTCCCAGGAAGTTATGAGGGAGAGAAGTTTTGAAACTGTGCGCGTCTATTTAAACTACATGTAACGCCTGTCGTGATAAGAACGTATTACAGGGTGAGCTCTGCACTGAGTGTTTGGTCCTACTACAGAATTTTTGATTTCCCTCGCCCTCTTTCTCTCTCCCCCGTCGGAATCGCATCCCTTTTTTTTCTAGGTTACGAAAGGACTTATCAAATTACTCAGCTACAGAAAAAGGTGCATGTGCTGTGCTGTAGATGCAATTTCCGTGAGGTTTACATTTGCGTAAGTAGGAATATGATGATACTGCCCACCATGAATCGTGTTACGGCCGGCCGCGGTGGCCGTGCGGTTCTAGGCGCTGCAGTCCGGAACCGCGGGACTGCTACGGTCGCAGGTTCGAATCCTGCCTCGGGCACGGATGTGTGTGATGTCCTTAGGTTAGTTAGGTTTAAGTAGTTCTAAGTTCTAGGGGACTGATGACCATAGCAGTTAAGTCCCATAGTGCTCAGAGCCAAGGGCCGGCATTCCGGACGGGAACGATACAGAAGAGATGGCTGTGAGAATACGTCAGCCAGTCGCACGCTGACTGACACTTCTCCAGGACGACAACGTGACAGTAGCGGGCCTTATGTGAAGAGGACATAAGCGCCACGACCGACTGGTGACGGCCAAGTTGAATAGTAGATTCTAGACTAACCGGTTCAACAGTAGGGTCAACTCTAGCTACTTCGCTTGTACTGTCTATGTATCACAAACTTGGGAATTGTCTATACTGAAGAAGATTGCTAATTTGCTTGCGACACATCTGTGTAATTGCGAAATTAAGTATTGTATCTTTTCTTTTTGTAATGAACTCGTGTCATATCCCTTCTGATGTCAATACTGTGCCTACCGTCCTCAGTAAGCCTGCAGTCTCAGTTACGACTGTGCAGAATTCAGTTTTGTTTAGACGCTTGTATCGAAACGAAACTGGGATGGCGACAGTGCACTGAGTGAAACTGAAGTAACGTAAGAGGCGTGAGCCACGCAGTTGTATGATGTCACCACCAGACTGGACTCCTGTACTCTCGGTTGATAACTAGTTTTCTTCTGAAATTTTCCCGGCGTATTTCTTCTTCTAATAATTTCCGGGTATGCAGCCGGATCCCGTCGACATTCTGCCACGATATTTCGGCCCAGAGACGTCCGGCCATCATCAGGTGAGTACACAACTACTGAAGAGCCCAGGTGCAGTCGCAGTATTTATACCGAATCTCGCGCATGCGAAATGTACTGGCATCCTACAGCGCATGCGTCAGGTGTTGACATGCGCAGCATAGCCGAGTTGTACGTGCTGCCCTCGGTGGTGAAAATAAAGGTTCATCTAGTCATTGAGTATCGAATGACACTGTCGATTCTGCTGTGACTGTATAATTTTAGTAACAGAATTCCAATTTTTATCCAGCTGAAAGCCGTTGTCACGATTTATAAGATTATTGGCAAGACGTATTTCCACTGATTCCTTGATTACGGAATCCCAAAAACCGGGGCTAAAATTTTTGTTCCATTGTATTCCATTGAATGTCCCAATGAAATACAGTGCTCTGCTACTGCCGATTTTGACGGTTGCCGCAGACGGGTGTATCTTTCATGTTCTATACATCGTTCATGGACAGTTCTTGTCGTCTGGCCAATATACGCAGAGCCACATTCACAGGGAATTTTGTAGACGGCTGCTTTCTTCAGTTGTAAATCGTCTTTAACGGATCCAACCAGGGCCCAGTTCTTATTATACAATCACAGCGGAATCGACAGTGTCATTCGATACTTAATGACTAGATGAAACTTTATTTTCACCACCGAGGGCAGCACGTACAACTCGGCTATGCTGCGCATGTCAACACCTGACGCATACGCTGTAGGATGCCAGTACATTTCGGATGCGCGAGATTCGGCATAAATACCGCTACTGCACCTGGGCTCTTCAGTAGTTGTGTACTCACCTGATGATGGCTGGACGTCTCTGGGGCGAAATGTCGTGGCAGAATGTCGACGGGATCCGGCTGCATACCCGGAAATTATTAGAAGAACTAGTTTTCTATTTCTAGCAGCTGTGAATTTATTGGTAGAATAATTCGTCACTGTTCAGTACTCCTGGAAACGCTGAATGGTACAGTTTACCTTCTCCTTCTAATCAGATATAGAAGGCTACTTCTCGGTCGCGAAATTAAAACTATCCACTTTATTTGCACTCAGACAAATACATTTGGACTCGCATTCGGAAGGACGACGGTTCAATCCCACGTCCGGCCATCCTGATTTAGGTTTTCCGTGATTTCCCTAAATCGCCCCACGCAAATGCCGGGATGGCTCCTTCGAAAGGGCACGGCCGACTTCCCTACCTAATCCGATTAGGCCGATGACCCCGCTGTTTGGTCTCCTCCCCTAAAGAACCCAACCAACAAATACATTTTCGCATACACTAGCCTTTCATATTTTTCGTCTGAGACATGTTGTCCCAGAACTAAAAAGTAGCCCCATCTCCGGTATTGACCAAGCATTGTGGTCTGTGTCCCTTGATTGTAGGGCTAAGCCGCACTGGAAGTTCTCTCAATTATTCCCCACTGGGACTCACTCTACCCCTTTCCCATCTCACCTGTTGTCTGGTTGTAAAGCCTTCAGTTCTTCCACGAGTCATTACTCGTATGTTCGCTCTACCCGGAGAATCGAAAGTTCAAAAGCAAAAGAGGGCTTCAACACAGTATTATTGCGTCAACAAAACAAACAAACACCGTCTGAAGAGGCCTTGAAGGCCCAACGGTACTGACTGGCCGCCGTGTCATCCTCAGCCCTTAGGCGCTTAGCACACCACTCTCCCGGACGTTGTCAGTTTTCTTGACCGGTGCCGCTGCTTCTAATCAAGTAGCTCCTCAATTGTCCACACAAGGGTTGAGTGCACCTCGCTTGCCAACAGCACCCGGCAGACCTGGACGGTTACCCATCCTAGTGCTAGCCAAGCCCGACAGCGTTTAATTTTGGTGGTCTGACGGGAACCATTGTTATCACTGCGGCAAAGACGATATCCATATTTGAATGAAGTGTGCTTATAATTGTGATTCACATTTGGTGGTACTGAATCCCCTGTCAATTACAGGAGACGGGTGGTGATAGGGGGGGGGGGGGATAGAATGAGTAGCTGTAATTGACGAAAACTGATTCTGTGGTAAAGGAAGAGATGTTGTGAGCGAGACTTCGATGGATATCAGAGTGTCTCGGTGTGGCTTTCTCTGGATACCGCCCTTTGTATTACACTGTGCCCGGGAGAGATGCGTGAGTTCGCCCGCTGTGCAGAGCGCCCCGTATCCATTCCACTTAGAAGCGGGCGCGGTGTTTACTCTGGCACGGGACGCCACAAAGCTCTCCCATCCCGCGTGCGAGCGCCGAGGAGAAACAGGGGCGCGTCGCCGTCTTAATCCGCGGACGCGGATTACCGGGCGGCGCTTTCCTCGCGGGATCGCGTCACGTCCGAAGACGTGGAAATTGGCTGGGCTTAGCGCCGTAACGAGGTGCGCGGGGGAGGGGTGTTTAGACGGCGTGACGGTCTGCTGGAGCGAGCGGCGGCGAACGCGCTCAGTTTCCGTGACTTTTGCAGTCCCGCAGTTCTCTCGCGAACGCGAGTGTCAACAGCGATCGCTACGGGTTTCGGAAAGAGATGGTGGGGCTGGCTTTTCGACTTAAACAACAGCGAAGCTGATTTTTTGGTTAACTGCGTGAAGTAACGCTCGATAGCAGCAGTGATCGAATGGGAACGCTGATGGGTAGTACGAAGGAGGATTAAAAAGTAATGCTTCCTATGTTATATAAAATTTAATAATGAACACATAACAGTGGAATTAATACAGACATACCTCTACACAGCACTACTGTTCACTGTAGTCACCACGCATTTGTCACATACAGGGTGCAACTGGTACAAATGGTTCAAATGGCTCTGAGCACTATGTGACTTAACATCTGAGGTCATCAGTCCCCTAGAACTTAGCACTACTTAAACCTAGCTAACCTTCGGACATCACACACATCCATGCCCGAGGCAGGATTCGAACCTGTGATCGTAGTGGTCGCGCGGTTCCAGACTGAAGCGCTTAGAACCGCTCGGCCACACGGCAGGCTGACTGTTTATATGTTCGCATATCAGTGTGTAGGTTGTCTTCCTCTGCGTCGCACAATCTTCCCATAAACACGTGACTTTATTTACTACGTGATGTTTTGTCCACAGTCGTAACTGCACTACTAAGTGAGCTATGCCTGTCAGTATAGAAAACTTGTTTTACGCCCATGCATGCACGCTTCAACACCTGACCTACAGCCCAGGAAGAAATAAGAAGGGCTTATACTTACCACATCCACTTGAACACGCTACTTACATTAGCTCTAATTATTAGTCTGCAAATGCAGTTACACACCATATCTGCGCCGTCACTGAACTCTGGCATCAAAATCAGTTTGGAAGATTTCAAAGTTTTGTTTTTTGGCTCATGATTTCAAAGCTGCTTTAACCTCATCCAAGCCACTACATTTCTAACATCATCGGTAGAAGTCAAACGGGATCTAATCAACGCTGTAGAGTGCATGATGTACCAGTGACCAGCACATTTTTGCAGTCGCTTGGGATATGAAAAATTACATGTGGGGGCAGACATAACTGCATCCTTAAGTTTCTTAAGTGCGATATCATCGATTTAGCTGTTGACTGTAAACTCTAACGCGCCTATTTCCTCGAATCAATTCATTGGCATGTCCTCGACTGGAAACTGTGACAGACATTGTTGACAGATCTCTTGCGGTTTATCTGCAATTTTCCAGTTACAAAATTTCTTCACTTAGTGCCGCAAATTGCTGATATCTATTACAGCGACCCCACATCTTTCCTCATGGATGAGGTAAAAGCAGCTTTAAAATCGTGGATCAAGAAGGAAAAAGCTGAATTTTTCCGAACTAGTTTTGATGCCTGCTTTCAACGTTGGCGCAGGTATGTACAAATGCATGGTGACTATAAGCATACTAATGCTGCCTTTATATGCTCATTAATAAATTTCTTATGACAAAGGATGCATTACTTTTGATCCACCCTTCCACATTTCAGAAACACAGACAGTTCTGATCATACAGTGAAGGCTTTCACGACCGGATGTCTTAGCTGCTGGTGAATCTTATGGGGTGAATGGTCGTTGTCCATGAAGCTTTATCTTTCCTCACGTTTCGTCCAGAAGCTGCATTGGATATCTTCAGAGGTGGTACTGGTTTCTCTTAATCTTCGAGACTCAGCGGAAACAGGGACGGACGACACGTGTAACCTAGTTTCTGAAGTCTCTACGTAACACGTAATTGCATACAATCTCTCACCATAGCAGAATACTAATCTGCCACTTGTAGTGGAGTTATATTACTGCAAAGAGTTCACCGTGAACCAGTGTTAATGCAGTGTAGGAGTTGTCGAATTGTCCCGACACAACTTACTGTTACTTGCTCCTCATAAGTAGCTTTTTACGCCGAAACATGTATGAGTAAAGAAATGACTGTGGTTTCCTTCATACGGGAGGAATCGAAAGAAGGGCACGAGATGTATAAAGGTTGTGTTAATAGAGCCAACGGGAACAACAGGCAAGCGGCAGATGGCGGGTTCCTTGGGAGATTGCACTCCGAACTTGAAAATATCGCCTGCGCTTCGGTGGGGGGGGTGGGGGGGGGGGGGTGGAAAGAGGGAGGGAATGGGGTGGATTGAAATGTGGGAAGTGAGGGGTAATTCGGTGGCGTGGTATCCGGTTACCAACCTTCCCAGCGGCGCATATTTCATTTCTAGCATTGATCGAGAGCACGCGGGGAGTCTCTCCTTACTGCAGAATCACGGTCTGCCTTCACGGCCCGACAACCTCCCCATTTCGTAACAAAACAGATTTTTTTTTCTCCTGAAACCGCACATAATGTAATCCCAAATGGATTGCGTGGCGCACACGTGACCAGCCGTGCGCTTGTATTTTACGCAGACGCACGCGCGCCGGCAGTACGTGAGGCAGTGTGTTTTTGCCATTTTCCTCCCCGTACAGCATAGCCAGTTTTCTTGCCCGCACCCCGCAGCCCGTCCGCCACAATGGCGTTCCTTGCTCTCAGTGTGTTTTGTGCGTGTGTCAATAGGATTCTTTTCTGGCTACAATATAATAATACGGATGATGGTACGCGGTGTATCGTATTGCCCATTGTGTCTGGCATGCGCTGCGCTCACCCTCACACAGCGGCTGTTTGCTCCCCCCCCCCCCCCCCCCCCCTCCCCAGCGGCCTGGTGTCTGCTGCCAGGCCGGGGCCTCACAACCCCGTCTACCCCTCCCCCCCCCCCCCCCCTTGCCCTTCCCCCGCGGAACCGACTCAAAAAACTAACCATCTGCCCTCCTTTTTAAAACGGCGCCGGCTGCTGCATCATGCTTTTTAGATTAACCCCCTTCACTTATCTGGCGCGACGCCACCCCTCACTCGGCCGTGCGCTGTATCGAAAATTATAACCGGCAGGGAGGGCTACAGACGAAGGCCGACCGCTCGCGCCGTGTAAGCGGCGCAACCCGCAGGCCGCACGGATCCTCGATTTTTCCCCTGAAGCTATTAACGCAGAATTCCAGATGAGAAGGCAGATTTTCTCATCCCGCTATTACACGCACGTTCCGAACTGCAGATGCCCCGGAATAAGACGTGAAGTGAGCGCACTTTGCAATTCGAACTAACAGCGGTCAAGTCTTTGGCAGGTAATGCAGAGAAAGCTCCGAAAAAAAAGCTACATTTTCTTAAACTAACTAGTTCAGAACGAATCTCTCACACTGCCGCGTAGCGTTAGCTGTTTGAAACATCCTGGCAAATAATTATTGCGTCGGTTCTCGAACCCGGAAGTTTCCCCTTTCACGAACAATCTTATTACCGACTGAGGTATCTCTCTTTGTTAGTGCTGAACATGCACTTGTTAAGACGCACTTTCTTCGGCGAGAACTCGTGTTCGTTAATAGTAGTAACAGACGAAGCAGCTATTGAAACGCTTAATGTTGCCTAATGTTTCCCTGTTCCACTTTAGTCGTTGCCTTAAATTCAGGCCGGCCGGGGTGGCCGAGCGGTTCTAGAAGCTACAGTCTGGAGCCGCACGACCGCTGCGCTCGCAGGTTCGAATCCTGCTTCGGGCATGGATGTGTGTGATGTCCTTAGGTTAGTTAGGTTTAACTAGTTCTAAGTCCTAGGGGACTTACGACCTCAGAAGAGTCCCATAGTGCTCAGAGCCATTTAAACCATTTCTGAACCTTAAATTCAGAATTTCCCCCCTTAAAAATATTTCTGTAATTTTCTAATGCTTTATCTTACACATGAGGGTTAAAAATAATGTGATAAGTGTATGGTTCAAATGGCTCTGAGCACTATGGGACTGTACATCTGAGGTCATCAGTCCCCTAGAACTTAGAACTGCTTAAACCTAACTAATCTAAGGACATCGCACACATCCATGCCCGGGGCAGGATTCGAACCTGCGACCGTAGCTGTCGCGCGATTCCAGACTGAAGCGCCTAGTACAGCTCGGTCTCACATGCCGTCTGATAAGTATAAACACCAATAAATTAAAGGAATGGAAATATCGAGGGTATGAAAGCGTTCTTTCTCATTTGAAGTGATTGTAAATTAAAAATCTCCTTGAATATGTGAGTGGAACTTCCTTGGAGCTCTCCGTGAACTAAAAGAAAGGAGAACACTAAAAGAAGTACTTAGTCGCTGATAGGTTTTCTTTCGAAAGGCCAAGTTCCGGATTCTGCTTACAGCTCATATTCTACTGAGTACGGTAAATGTAAATTTACATGTTCTGGCCCTATATGGGCCAATAGATCCCGACCGACCGCCGTCTCATCCTCTGCCAATGGCGCTGTTGGATGCGGCGTGGAGGGTATGTGTCAGCATACAGCCCTTTCAGTCATTGTCGGGATTTTTTACTTTGCAACCGCTATTACTCTGTAACGTAGCTCCTCAGTTGGCCTCACAAGGCTGAGGGCACCCCATTCGTCCTCCCACCAAGGAAACAAAATTCCTGGCGGTATCGGGAATCGAACCCAGGTCCCCCAAATGGCGATGGGAGTCAGCCGCGCTGATCACTCAGCTGCAGAGGTGGACGTTTTACCGTATAATTGCATTAAATAGAAATTACCACAAACTTTAATAAGAGAGAGACACGGGATCATATGGATGCGTCTCCGTTTTGACAAATCTGTCACTGAAATCTTTTAGTCTCCTCTTACATCTGCTTTCATTTCTTATGGTTCACTAGGCCTCTTCTAAGAGATGGGTCCCTTTGTAATTCTTCCCTTTATTTTGTTAAAATACTGCTGTTTAGTCCCTTTCAGCTTTGCAGCTGTCAGATCAGTGTTTCAGTCTAGCTAGCTTTTGATTGCACACTTTACACTTTCCGTATTTTTGTTCAGTTGATTTTTATTGTCTAGGATTTGGTAACTGCTCCTCTGACGCTGCCCCGAGGTCTTGGCGTAGAAATGATTGACACCTTTTGTTTACATAACCTCTCTTTATATTTCCGTGGCTTTCAGTAACAGTGCTATTAATTCTATTTACGTTTAGTTCAACGGCGAATACAAAAGTGATCTGAGAGCTATATTGAACAGAAAGGAAGAAATAGGATCTGAACGACCAGGACAGGCGACGTTTATATATGAAATGGGAACACCGCAGCAACAATTGCCGCGGACTCGCAGCTGAGAAAACCAGACCTACCCTTTCCCGGCGACCAGTGTCACAGACAGCATTGTCGGTACGAAACCGACGCGGTCTGACTCAGCTCTGACTGGAAATGTGTAACGGATCCGCGAATGAAATTCGATTTCCACTGCTTAGTGTCGAGTTTCAGAACTGACAGGCACATAGAGAGAGAGAGAACCGGATCGAAGTCCGCCCTGGCGCTGCGTAGAGCGCCGAGTCGAAGAGCGGCAGGGGGGTGAGTTCCGGGTAAATAAAACGCGCGCGCCGGAGAGTGAAGAATGATTCTGACAACAAGCTTTCAAAAACTTTGTTATCCAGCTGTCCCAAATAGAATAAAGCGTTATGCTTTTCATCTGGCGGCGGCCATTGTATCCGGCGTGCCCCTCTTCATGATTCTGTGTCACCCACGTGCAAACAGTCTGAAGTAAAATCCATTGTGTCGTCCTGCAGTGTGTATCGAATTAAAATTGCACATATACATCGGGTAAAGTGGATACTTTTTTAACATATATGCTCCATATTATATGTAATGGTAACATATTTCACTTTGCTCTGTACAGTTGACATTTGAGAAACTTTTTAATTAATTACGTTTCCTCCAAACTGTCAACAAGAAATTTTTCCTGGGTTTATTTTTTCCCTTTTGTATAGAGGAATATAATTCGTCCACATACTTGCCACTTCCGCACCACTTCGAAAAAAGTAGGTATCGTTGAGTTAGGTAACCTAGTCGAACGAGAATTTTTTATGAGCAAAATTTTGAAACGCGAACAAGAAAAAAGACGTACATTTCAATCTGCGTTAAATATACAAGAAATCAGTTAATTGAGGAATTTGTGCTACCTCACCAAGGCCAGGATTAAATTTTAGATTCCACTGACGGTGCCTCAAAGTAAACGGAGAAACGTATCTGGAAGAAATAAAATACCATGCAGCAAGAAAAGGCGATTTCTATTTACAAATTCACAAAACGAATATTATATTTTTTAATTCGAAGATGATTAAAGGTGTATCCTACAATTTTGAAAAAATATGGTACATGAGAAAATAGTTCTTCTCTTCTCTCTCTCTCTCTCTCTCTCTCTCTCTCTCTCTCTCTCTCTCTCTCTCTCTCTCTGTCTTCCTCTCGCTGCTCTCTGTCTCTCTGTCTCTCTCTCTCTCTCTCTCGCTCTCTCGCTCTCTCTTTTAGTTTGATCCAAGCCGGCCCCAACATCTAGTGATCACGAACCTTAAGACATCACCCCTTCCAAATTGCCGGCCAAAAACAGAAAATTACTCCTTCCCCCAGGTTTTGAACCGGTAACTCCGACTCGAGAGGTGCATGCGTTACCAATCACAACAGCGGAGTTCAGAGTTGGTTAATATGAAGCCACTGCATCGGAAGAATAAGCGTAATTATATGTGACAGCTGCCGTAAATTTAAACCCAAACGCAGAATTCGTTGACTGTCACCGACTGAACCTTTAATCCACACAGCTAAAGCTTTTTACACCAGACAGAGAAAGAAGTCTGGAAAAGAATAAGGACAGAGGAATGACGTCTGGCGCTACGACCGCCTCGAGCGAAATATCAGAACGCGCTCAGCAAATAAAGTCGGCCTTACGCATCGTTAAGATTTACATCTTTCTTCCCCCGAGGAACACAAAAATAAATGAAACGCGTCCCATAAGACGAAAAGATAATACCCCAGGGCGGATCTGAATTCAGAGGCAAATAATTTTATTCGCATCGCACACAATAGTCCCTCTGCATTTACGCAGCCGAATTTTATTCAAACTTTATTATTCCCCTCGTATCACTTTTTTCTTCTCTTATTTCGCTTCGAGGCCCAGCAGCAAAGTTTCACATTTTCTCATAACAAGACTCGCGCGAGCAAAAGTCGTGCGGACGATGGGACGATGGCCTCCGGAAAGAAATATTTACATGGCTTGCTTCTCTCCGTTTAGCTCCTTCTCCAGTGTTTAAAAAGAAATCCGAGGAGATATATTTCTGTCTTGTTGATGCAACGTTTCTTTTTGCTCTCTGCGTTTTATTGAGTGCGCGCAGAACAAAAGAATACAATGAGGGGCCACGTCATAGGCAGACGCCGAGGATCGTAAACAGGCTGAAAGCTGCTGGGGTTCTTCATTTGTTCCGCGGAATCTGTCAGTTCAACAACCAGTATCTGCAACACTCACAAATTTCCTTTGTTATTTTTCGTATCACTCGAAGAAGAGCTTAGCGACAAATAATTTACCTCCTCGTATACATCTCGGAGGTTTACCGCAGTGGTTTTTGTCATGCAATATTTGGGACTGAAAGAGGAGATAATACCCGAAGTGCGCCATACTTTTCATAGGACAGAAGTAAAGCGTTTATGGATATTCTTCCATTCGTGACTGGAACAGGGAAGAGAGGAACGTATGATGGTGCCTTAAGTACCCTCTGCCCCACACCGTATGGTGGCTTGCGCAGTGTCAACGCATTCACGTATGAGTAAATGCCTAAAAAGGTCTAGTTCACTTCAAAAAAGGAAAAATTTCTACTAGGCGTTCTTCAGCCTCGTTCTACCGTTTGTCTGCGGTTCGAAACCCACATCATTTTTGAATAACTTACATGTTTGACTTACGCAGAAGCCATTGGAATGCACATAGACTTGATAATAAGGCTTTACTTGGGACCTGGATGCCGTCACACCCTACATCCAATCCTCCTTTGAAAGAATGATGACACCTGGCTGGTTTCACATTTGTTCACGTGTTTGGGACACATGTTCAAGTATCGTGGGCTTGTCCTGATAGCCATTAATCTAAGGAATTAAACTCAGCAACGGAGTAGCCATATTACTGGAGTTCCCCGATCAATGTGTGTTGGAGGACACAGTAGTAATCGTCATTTCTGGCAAGAGCATCATAGCCAGAGAACAAAGTACACAGACCAACATAATCAATAAGAATTTAGCAGCGAAAGTCTTCAGGAAGCTACAGTACAACACTGACTGTTCCCGACACAAGGTTGAAATGGTCCATTTCTCAACAAGCCATTGTTTCCAGACAGACGTTTATATAACTTTTTTTCTAGCTTTTATCAGTACTATCTCTTGTAAAAATGAACAATTTGTGTAGCTTTGTCTTGCAATACGGTGTTAATCACTGTCATTTCTTTTGTTAGGACCTTGAACAAGAATACACATGTCGTAAAATGCTCATACACTGCCACTGGGTTGAATAAATTTGATTAAATCCGTCATAACACAAGGTCTAAAAACAGTCGTGCTATTACGGTAAATACGATTTTTAAAGTGAATAATCTTATGACTGGTTTGATGCGATACGCCACACATTGTTCTGCTGTGCTAGTCCTAATCTCATTTTGTAGACATATTCCACTCTCTACCTTCCCTTACAGTTTTTACCCTCTACACCTTCCTGTCGAACCATGGAAATTATTCCCTAATGTCTTAACACATGCCCTATCATCCTGTCCCTTCTTACTGTCAATATTTTCTCGTATGTTCCTTTCTACGACGATTCTGCTTTTAACCTCCTCTTTCCTTGTTTCATCAGTCCACCTACTTTTCAACGTATCTCAAATGCTTGTGGTCCAGTTTTCTCACTGCCCGTAATTCAGTACCATACAACTCTCTGTTCCAAACGTACATTCTCAAAAATTTCTTCCTTAAATTAAGGCCTTTGTTTGATACCAGTGCACTTCTTTTACCCATGTGTACACGTTATGCCCTTTTTGCCAGTGCTGTTCTGCTTTTGATGTCCTCCTTGATCCGTCCGACATGGGTTATTTTGCTGCCTAGTTAGCAGAATTCCTTACTTTCATCGTCTTCGTGATCATCAATTTCGATTTTAAGTTTATCGTCGTTCTCATTTCTGATACTTCTCTTTACTTTTGTCTTTTTGAGCTTTACTCTCAACTCATAACCTGTGCTCATTAGATTGTGCATTCCATTAAAAACATCCTGTAATTCTTCTTAACTTTCACTGACGATAGTAATATGATCAGCGAATATTATGAACGCGAACAGTTACTTTTTTTGTTCACACCCTTTATACGTTCAGGCTCTCTCTTCGGTTTGCATTCGACAGCAAGCATACCTGTATGAATCCAAAACACCGCGATAAAAACGGGATTTTCCGTGCTATTACCTCGGGTTCCATTGAAGATAGAAAGTTAGGGTCACGTATTGCGGATAGTACTTGTGCTAGGGACCATTTGGATCGTCTTGCTGTCGCTTTCCAACAGTGCAGAGTCAGAGTATCAATATTACAAACTTCCTCCTCCTTAGGCTTATGGAGCAAATCGGTTGGTTCTCTTTGCATTTGATGCTGTCTATGGTTGATGGGACTTAACGGAGGCACCTTTATTTCATGGGTGGTTCCTCGAAACACCCAACAAAAACAAATTTTTTCTGTAATTTAGTCGTCACCAGCGGACCCAGCCGAGGATTCCAAGACGGCTACGCACATCAAACGGCTGAAAATTTTCCGATATATTCCTAATATCGCGATGTCGAACGGCCTTAAAAATTTTCTTCATATCTTCATCCGTTTACAAGATACAGAGGTTCAAAGTTAACCCACTTCTACACTTAAAGCCTGATATGAAGCGAAATCTAAATAATAAATAACCGCAGTAAATTGCTCAAATTTTCACGGTATATTCTCTAGGCATTTATCTAGAAGAACCATCTGCCTCTTCAAAAATCTTTGTCCATTGTCGAGGAACACCCAAAAAACTTGGCTTTTTTGTTACCAATACCTAGCCGCGGATTCCGAGACGGCTGTGCACAGAAAAACGGCTGTAATTTTTACGATTTACTCCTAAGATCCCGATCTCGAACATCTTTGAAAGTTTTCTTCATATCTTTATCCGGTTTCCGAGGTGCAGAGGTTCAGAGTTACGCTACATGTACACTTAAAATACGCATGTAAAATCAGGTATGAGACGAAAACGTAGTTTACAAAGTGACGCACAATGGAGAAATTGCTATAAAGTGTCTCCGATACCGTCTGGAAACCCCATGTTGTTGTACTGAAGCACATGCAAAATTTATTTGCACGTAAAATCCGGTCTGAGGTGTAAAATTAGTTTGACATTATTTCAGTTTCACATAAGTAAACTATCTAAACTTTACTGATCAGTGCATGTCTTTTTATATGAGTTACATGCCGTGCTGCAGCAGGGAAAAGAAGGGAACCGGAGGAAAAATACCCCTATCGGAGCATGAAAAATGTGATTATGTTCTTTTGATTTAAAAGACTCTGACTCAAAAGTGGGGTACCAGCTACGTTCTACCTTCCTCAGCACCTTTAAAAGCTTTCCCAAAAATTTTGGCTTGCAAACACATTCGCGCTGTTTACTCTACGAGAGAAGAAGACAGTGATAGTTGCAAAGAAAAGGAAAAGTAATAAATACTGGAAGGCAGTAGACGGTGGTTGTGTTATCGAAAAAGCGAAGGAGACAGTGGCAGTGTGAGAGAAAGAGAACACAGTGGCAGTGACGAAACAGTGCTAGGAAAAGAGTGAAGGAGTCAGTGGAAGGGAAGGGAAGAGAAGAGTAAAGAGAAAGAGAGAGTGGAAGTGAGTGAGAGCCAGTGATAATGAGAGAGTATGTGACAATGAATAGGGTGACATTGAGAAGATACAGGAGTAGTAGGAAGGAAGGAATGAGATAGTAGCAGTAACAGAGAGCAAGAGGGAGACAGTGACAGGGAGAGGAGACCGAAGTAATGGGACAGAACGAAGGAGACTGTGATTGTGACACAGGCGACAAAGACCGAGACGACAATCAGTTGAGCTGAATGAGTGTGTGAGAAAGAGCAGTTGTGAGTGGATGGGTAAGAGCGACTTATAGCGATGGACTAGTGGGAGGAAGTGAGTTAACTGTTACGGCGGCTCGAGGGAGTTCTCATTTGGGTAAATTTTTAAAGGTGGATAGAATGAGGCAGCTGGTAACCCACTTTTCAGTCAGAGTCTTCGAAATAAATGGGACATACCCGCGTTTTCTGTGCTCCGATAGGTTAATTTTTGCTCTTGTATTTTAACTCTCGTAATGCGTCCCACTCACATTACGCCTAGTTTCTTTCGCACTAGAAGCTTTTTCGCATCCGTCGGCCGTCGTAATTTAGTATATTATTATTATGTTGATTGTTGCCGACTTACGTGCTGGGCCTTAATGAAACTGATATTTCATTCAATTTTGATTTACAGTTAAATGGTTTTGTGAAGTACTCCTTTTTAACAATATTAATCTAGTCAGTTCACTTTAAAGCAAAAAATCTTTAGTTATTAATTATAATTGCGGCCCACACACGCGCGAGAGTATTTTTCTTACCTCCGTTAACCATTGCATTGTAGTCGGAGTCCTGGCTCTGGCTCTCGGCTGTTGTACTGAAAATAAGAATCTTAAAGCTACGTATTATCTGCAGCGTCGGGCGGCTGTGGAGAAAAATCTATATTATGTTAATAGCGGGCGAGTTTTTCACTTCCGCAAATTTTTTATAAGTTAATATCGCCACGTAATGGCGTCGTTGGCTGCATCGGCCGCTGCGATTGTTGAGCTGTAAATTGCTCGAATGCAGGTTAATTCAGGAAAGGCGGACATGAAATCGGCATCACCTCTTACAATTTAAAAGTGCACAATAATATTAAATCAATATATTATCTGCTTAATTAGTTCAATATGCTTACATTTGCCAGCACTCGCAAGATGTCCGTCTACACGTAACCAAGACAAGAGAAGAAGTGAAGACGACTAAAATTTAACAAAAGAGTGTATCTTGCCGTTTCTTTACATCATCACGTTATATTTCTTTGCCCTCGAAACACAGAGAAATTATTATAATACGGGTGCATGATAAAAATGTATATTATTCAATTTTTAAATATCTCTTCTTTATAAATACTGTTTTTTAAGTATTTATTTGCCCTCGAAACTTACACAGAGAAATTATTATAATACGGGTACATGATGAAAATGTATATTATTCAATTTTTAAATATCTCTTCTTTATAAATACTGTTTTTTAAGTCTTTTCGTATTATTTCGTTGGGGACGCTATAGCTTGCTTTGTTGACTCAGAATCGCTGTACACGACTGCAGACTGCGGACATACAATTCGGCGCGAACGGTGACTCCTCGTTCTGCTGGTACGGAGCCAGCAAGGTCCTGGAGTCGTGTATAAGCTACGGAGGCAGTAGATGGCCGCGCGGCGCTGACTGATTCTTTTTATCTCCGGGCAGGTCGCCGTCGTTAGTGTATAGCTTTACAAAGCAAACCCCTCCGCCTGGCGCCAGTCTATTTCGGCCCGCTGCAGCAGCAGGCGTGTTGCGGTCGTCTGGTAGCGCTGCGCTGGCGCCACTCTTCTGGCACTGGCGCCAGCCGTCTCCGAGTCCAAAGTACACTCGCTGGCAAAATATCTGCGCCTGGCATCTCCTGTCTTTTACAGGTGCCAAAAATCTGCTCCATGTGTGCGGAAGAGAAGATTTCTGAAGCGCATATGAAGCTGAGAAAACCTTATTACTTCGATGTGATTAGACACCTGATGATGGTGTAAAATTGAAGTCGATCCCAAAGTAACAATGAACTGCGATCAGAACTGTTTATGAGTACCATTTTTCTGTTATTTAATCGGATCATTTATCTTAGTTTCAGTGGGTTGTTAGACCTACTTCCCTCACGCAAATTCCTTGAGGAATGAGAAATATAAACAGTCTGCCAAAAAGGTAGTAGGTGAGAGATTCGACATTTGTGTCTACTGGCATGTCAGGTATTTTTGAAAGTTTTTTATTTTCTGTATTGATTATACTTCTAATAGGCCAGGCTCTGCTCAAGCTTTAATTTTTTTAAATCTTATGTCAGGTTCACTTACGACGTCGCTGTTAGGGCACAAGCATTCACACCATGGGACTCTGTACACGATCAAATTAAGTATCGGGATACACATGATTATGGTAAACGATTCACTAGGTTGACGCTGTACTTTCTATTTTTTATTTGCTGCCTTTCGGAGCGTGAGAGTACAGCCATCTAAACACAGGAAATATTATACTGCAGTTTATTTTGACAAATCATAGCATCCGTTAGTTACAGAAGGTTAACAAAGGACACTGTGGTAATATGCTACAAAAATCCTACTGGTAACACAAGAAGAAATGATACATCGCCGTTGGTACACATCTGGGATATTCCCAGTTCAGTCCGTATTATTGACTATGTATCGAAATAAGCAATAAAATGTATATCCTGTAAAAACAATTTCAAAGCTGTGGATAGAGAATTGAATAGTTGTGAAGTTCACCACACTTGAGGAAGTAGCAATGAAAGGATAGTTTGTAATATCTATAAATATTACAACAGTGAAACAACATTGGTGTTGTTACGAGCCTAAGGCGATGTTACCTTTCAGGACTGCGCAATACGCCTCGCTGGTGAGTGAAGTGCCTGTACATTGAATGCAGGCTGACTTGTCCCATTCCAAACCAAGTGACTGACTCGTCAAGCAATATCTCGTTTGGGTTATGTTATTTATGAATATACTGTACTGCGATTTTCTCTTTATTATGACATCTTCTAATAACTATGTACGACTTGTTCACGTTTTCATATGGTGACTTGTTCTATCAACCTTTTTTTTTCTACGTGAATTTTGTGATGTGTTCTTGTCGACAGTAGGAAAATAAAAAGATGTTCCACCCAAAGAAATTTTAAGGAATCCAAATTCAGTGACTCTTGGAATTGGTTTATTATGCACAATCCGCTTCATCAACAGGTTTAGGGATAGTGTAAATGCTTGTGGCTTTTGCGAGATGGGGAAGTACATTTCGTATGAAATTATGGTAAAGAATGTAATTCAGGCTGTGCCATTTGCGAGCATAATATGCACACAAGAAATCTGATGCGAGAATGCGGCCGGATTTCGATGGCCAGCGGCCATAATGTTCATGACCATCTGACGAGGACAGCCTGGTCGTGTGACGAAATGTTGTGCTTGTTAGAAGCAGAGATCCGGTCAGTACACCTATGAACTATTTTATTATCATCTACTGCGGGATAATAGCAGAATTGTGACATAACGCATATAGTTCGTCCGACTGATATAATAGGCAATATGTTCTTTAATGTGATTTCTACTTCGCCAAAGACTTGTGTCAAGTGTACTGCTTCACGATGAAGAGCTGACGAACGGTCTGTTTTACAAATATGCTTCAGCTGGCGGAGCAGCTGGCTGAAAGATATTGCGAGTAGGCGAATGTGAGTAAAAAATATAGAAAATATGCAGGATGTTCGGAAATACCCGTTACAAACTTCCTGGACTTGTAAAGGGGAGTGAATACATAATATTTTCAATGGGAAACTGTGTCTGGAAACGTACTGTTTCCAGCCTACGACGTTGTCAATTCAGATGTGGCATACCCCCTTTCACTTTAGCTAACTGGTCCTGCAAACCTGACGCTCCTACAAAACATATTGGACTTGTTCTTGGAAGCAGAGCTACTGACTGGCCATCGGGAAATGTGGTTTTAGCATGATGGTGCACAACCTCATTTCTCACGTGCGGTTCGGAGACGTCTCAACAGGTGATATAATGACATATGGTTAGGCCGAGGTCATCCAGCCGCGTGGCCGCCGCGATCACCGAATTAAACTCGTATGGACTGCTTCTTGTGGGGTCGTACGCAAAGATTAATTTAGGAGACTCCTGTGGAGACAGAGGAAGATTGCCTGCACGAGTTCTGGGCGCTGCACTACATACGGAAGAGAGCAGATGGGATGGAGGGTGTGTACCAGAACATGCTTCGTAGTTGCAGTGTCTTTAAGAACGTTAGTGGTCGACACATTGAGCCACTGCTGTAATAGATCAGTACTGTTCTGTACATAGAGCTTGGTTCTTTTTTGTTTTGGAATAATGTAAACACGCAGTGCTTGAGTGTTAATACAAACAGATGAGCTTAAGTGATAAATTGATGTTTCGTTGTGTTTCCTTTCGAATTGTTACTTAATAACTGTACTGATTCATGCGCAATTCAGTTCCTCAATCAGAAGTGGATGATTTAAACAAATGGCTCAAATGGCTCAGACCGCTATGGGACTTAACACCAGAGGTCATCAGTCCCCTAGATTTAGAACTACTTAAACCTAACTATCCTAAGGACATCACACACATCCATTGCCGAGGCAGGATTCGAACCTGCGACCGTAGCAGCAGCGCGGTTCCGGACTGAAGCGCCTAAGACCGATCGGTCACAGCGGCCGGCGATGATCTAAACATCTGAATTGAAATCGTCGTAGAATGGGAACGATATGTATCCGGACCAGGTTCTTGTTCAAAATACTTTGTACTCTCCTCCCCCCCCCCCCCTATAAGTCCTAGAATTTGCAACGGGATTTTCTGAAGACTGTAGAAAAACAGAAAACATAGGAAAAAATATAGGAAACAATCCTTAACACCGTATTGCGTTTAATTTAATCACTGCTCAAATTCGAGCAGTAGAAAAACTGAAGCATAATAAAGTGCCCACATATACCTGTAACAGAGTCATTGCGAGTGTCATAGAAAGATAGGAGGTTAAATAGAGAAACACAGTGGAGTCGCCGTTCCATGGGCCGGCAGAAGGCCGTCAGTTATCTTATAAGGGCGTGTACCGCCGGCCGCGCCCTTCATATACGCGACACGACCGGAGGTCCATTTGGCCGGAAGCGGCTCCTCGCGTTTTTAATCACCGCCGCCCGCCGGGCGACGAGCGCGTATCTCGCGCGCGCAGGGGTGCCACTCTGGCGGCAAGATTTATCGCGTCCGCGGGTTATTTCTTCCCCCGGCGCGCGCAATCTCCGGGTCCCGGTGGCCGGGACGGCGAGGTGTTAGCGCCGAAATGAAGACAACATATTTCACGCGGCGCGCTATTAGTGTCAAAACAGAAATGTGTGGCCGGCGCGGACGGAGCGGGAGGATCGTGTTTTATTGTGTGCGGCCAGGGCCCGGCGGTCCGAAGCGCCGCGGAGCGTCCGTATTAAAACAATGGGGGCGGCGGCTGAGTTGTAGCCGGCGGGCACGGCACGGCCGTGAGGAGTCCGGCGAGTGAGACGTCCCTCTCCGCTGATTCACCGCCCCCGGTGTCGGGGGCGGCGTCTCAATCGCGCTACCGCCCGCCTTCTTTGTCCGCCGCAGTCGCCTTCTCCTCTCGGCGCTGACGCTACAGGGTGTCGGATGGCTGCGACACCTGGTGCGTCACTTTGTCCGGCACCCAGTGACGTAACACTGTTCCGACGTTCGCAGTTTTATGTACTAAATTATGGACGACGAGTGGAGGGGACCGGGTGTTGCGGGGAGGGGGGGGGGGGGCGGGAGCAGGTTACGTGGTCCCTTTGACGCCCCTCGACATCTAATTCTCTCCGAAAAATCTATCTCTGCCCTCGTATTCACAAGGACAGCAGTTCTAATACCGCGTCCGGCCGTCCACAGTTACTTTTCCCGTGATTTCCGTAAACCGACTGAGGAAATTTTTGTGTTAGCAGAAGAGCCAACGCCGTGTTACGAGTGGAGGCCGAAATGCACGCGTTTTAGCTCACGCAGGCTGGCGTGAGGAGGGAAGAACTATACTGACGTGAGGTCTGGAACATGACAAGGAATGAGAATTCAGAAAGCGGACGTAATTAGTTTGATACTTAACTTTAATACATTAATGATGAACGTCGCTCTTGGCGGTACATGATTCACAATATTATCTGTTCAGAATACATTCTTGAAGATTGTAATTATAGTAACCGAATATGGCGCCTTGCTAGGTCGTAGCAAATGACGTAGCTGAAGGCCATGCTAAACTGTCGTCTCTGCAAATGAGAGCGTATGTAGACAGTGAACTGTCGCTAGCAAAGACTGCTGTACAACTGGGGCGAGTGCTAGGGAGTCTCTCTAGACTAGACCTGCCGTGTGACGGCGCTCGGTCTGCAATCACTGATAGTGGCGACACGCGGGTCCTACGTATACTAACGGACCGCGGCCGATTTAAAGGCTACCACCTAGCAAGTGTGGTGTCTGGCGGTGACACCACAGAAATACTGGGCTGATTCCTTCGCAAAAGACAGGGTCGACCTTTTTAATTTTTTTGTTTGCATGAGAAGCTGTCTATTCTCTTGTCGGTCGAACTTTCTGGCGTGACAAAATACCCGCAGATTTGAATCATTTGAATCGCTAATGACAACGAAAATAATAATGCGTAAACAATGGTTGGGCCCACAAGGGCTAGGTCATGTCTGTACGTTGTTGTTGCGCAGTATTCGCTTTGCCTATGATGTCATCGTACCAGTGTAGAAGCATGCGAGCGACTGTTACAAATTAGTTTTGTCTAAAGCTACAAATTCATGCGGCGTGGAAATGTGTTTTGCTAGGAGTCTTTGTGAGGAGCTTGCGGAGCACTACTAGGACCAGAAGTGAGATAACAAAAACATACGTCGGACAGAAAGTGAAAATCGGTACTAAATAGAAAATTACAAAATAGTGACAGATGTCGTCTCTTTTGACTCGTTGCTTCAGAATAGGAAACTCATGATTAGCTACCAGGTCGGCTGTGTAAATCTTCGCGGTATAGCGCTCAACATCACCTGGATGGGCGAATATCTGTTAGGTACATTACGTATGTAGATTGTGGACAGTTGGGAATGTGGGTCTCACGGGAAGCGTGCAAGGGATAAGTCCCTGCAGTATTCATCTGTGTCCTCGGTGGCTCAGATGGATAGAGCGTCTGCCATGTAAACAGGAGATCCCAAGTTCGAGTCCCGGTCGGGGCACACATTTTCAGCTGTCCCCATCGAGGTATATTAACAACGTCTGTCAGCAGCTGAGGGTTTCAATTACTTATCATTTATCACCTGCTATGTCCGAACAGGAGATGTGAAACGAGATGAATCGGACGCGATAAATTCCCGTTAGGCTAAAAAATGACTATATTATTATTACATAGCTTATCGTATTATGTGTGGCTTTCCATAGCTGTAATATGTGACGTAGTATTCTAAAGCCTTGGAAAACTCTAGAATATTCAAAAGCACGAAATAGGAACTTACGTTAACCCTTACAGGCCACTGTGAAAACGAAATCGCTACACTAGAGTCTCATCGGCTGACCCAATAACCAACTGTTAGTTTAAACAAAAGCCGATACTAAAGCAGGGGACGGGGATACATCTACACGATCGTGTGTTCTTCTGACCTTGGTAGATTTTTAGAAACGATCCTAGATTTGTCCGGAAGTAATATAGGAACATTACGGTAAAATTTAATATGCAGGTCGGTCGTAAATTTGAAAACATCTTTTGCAGAAAATCATTGCCTAAACTGCTGCGTAGTGAATTTAAGTTCTTAGGGCATCTCTGTGCATGCGTTCGTAGTAAAAATCCAAATTTAATCCTGTAACCTGTTTTCTGCTCGACAATCTAAACGTTTCTACTCGCCTAGGAGAGCCGAGGACAGTAACCTTTATTCTGGTGTCTTCCTCCAGTATTCTGACAAACTATAATACTTAGGCAACTACTCTCTGTCTTTTTCTGTCCGTCACGAAACAGAATAGACTGGAAAGGTGTCTTAACGTTCAAAGCCAGTCTGACAATAATTTGACGATAGAGGGTAGGGCGCACGCATAAGTGTGTAGGCAGGCATTTTTCTCACGCTCAGTGAACGAATGGAATAGAACAGGTTGTCTCTAGTATTTGCATGAAGAACCCTCCTGCAGACGCCATACATTGGGTTGCAGGGAATACAATGTAAACGCAGATCACCAGAATAAACCACTTCCTTTGTGAAGTATAAGGTGGATAAATTAAACCTGTTTTGGAAAATATTTCATTCATTTTGTGATAGACTAACCAACTTACATCATATGCCTTGGGTTGTCCACCTTAAGGTGACCCAAATATTTTCTAGGCCAGTTTTATTTTGCACTGGGTTTGTATGACACATCCACGAGACATGTGCTCCGCAGCGAGTAGTACTCGGCAAGATGACTTGTAAAGCTCTAGGACATCATGATGGTAGATACTTGAGTGGTGCACCCGGAAGTGGAGTCTCGGAGTTTTGTGTATTGTTAGTTTTGAGCAGGACCGTCACGTAACAAAGGCGTGGTGGCTCTGTGGGGGAGTATCCGGCGCAGACGTTTGCTCCAGCGCTTGGGCGCCCCCTCCCCGCCTACCTGGCGACGCGGAGTTTAGTGCTGCTCGGTAACAAGCAGGCGAGTGTGTGTCTGGGTACACAGGCGGCAGCGGGCGGCTACGGTCTCTTCTCGCGTCGGACACGGCCGGCAAACACGGCGGGCGCGCTAATCGTGCTGATTTATGCCCCTCCTTGCGGCTTATCTGCGCGCCGCACCGCTCCTTCCCAGAAATTGCCGCCCCCTATCCTAGATTGCCGGACCGAGGGCGGCACCGAAGTCCTGCCGTGTGCTCCCTGTGGCCGGAGGGGCTACAGTATGGCCACTTGAAACACCGCTCCCACTGTTTCTCATTCAGATATCACAGAGGAAAGCCTGATATTGGTACATTGGGCTTGTTTATAAATTGCTGCACCACGACTGTCCACAGCGCTTGGTCCATATTTTCCATTCCTATTTGCTTGACACAAAATTTTGTGTAACTATTAAAAAGTTCAACAACCAATTAAGAGATATCAAAGCTAGAGTCCGTCAGGGTTGTGTCACGGGACCTAGTCGTATATTCATTATTTGGGAATGACATACCACAACAACCACTTGGGGCAACTCTGGTTGTTGGCGGACGGTACTCCCATCCACAGAAGCACGCTTAATCTATGCCCTCAAGCTGCAACAACATCTAGAGGTCATTCAGCTACTGTCTTTCATCTGGAAATTCACAGTCAGTATTAATAAAACTCAGGCTATCCTGTTCACAACGAAGCGAGTACCACAAGAAGTTGCTACTGTCAGTTTGAACAGCACTTCCAGGGAAGAAAAACGTCAGATACCTCGATCTAATTATCGACTCGAAACTAACATGCAAACCTAACGTTGAATACATTTGTAACAAAAGTAATGATCTGTTATGCCAATATCCTCTGATGAAAACCACGTTGCAGTTACTCATTGTTGATCTATGGATCCGAAGTTTGATCGATGAATGCTGACAGCAATTTCAAGAAGGTTCAGATCATAAAAAATAAATTATTTTGTATAGTTACCGATGCATCATACTACCTGCCTAACTCTATCATACACATCGACCTCCAAATTTCGATCTTCACGACACTGGAGTAGCATTAGGGCGCCAGCCCAGCATTTGCCTAAACGAGTTTGGGAAACCACGTAAAAACCACACTCAGACTGACCGGTGTTCCAACCCGCGGTCTTTTATCCGGCGCACGGATTCGATTTGCGGCTTGCTCAACTCTCACTAGAAGGTGATCTTTTTGCATAATAATACTACAAATTCTTACAAAGAGTTATTTACATGAGTTAAATGGGTTCAGTTGTGACTCGTTGCTATTGTAGCAATGTGATACTAATGAAATGTCACAATTTCAGAAACTTTACTCGTCTCATACAGATACGACCCATACACACACATACACACACACACACACACACACACACCACACACAAGCGACTAGTGAAAATTTGTACTACGGTCGGGAATCAAACCCGAGTCTCATGCTTACTAGGCAGGTACGTTAGCCACTAAGATACTATGGCCCAGCGGTTCACACAACTGCACGGATTGTTCTGGCACGCCTCCCTCCTTGATCAAAATTCTCACTGCCGCCCCATTCTACTTTAAATTCCCCCTTTACACACGAACAGAATTGCCGAGGCTCTCCATCTTTTGGAATAGCACCTTAGCATTGAACGTAAATGGGGGATTCAGCCTGAAACACAGGGGCAGGTATTTATACAAATGAAATGACACGGTTTCGGAGACTTTACTGGTCTCTTACAGATATGACTTTATGGATATAGACTGAAGCGGTGAGTGCTTAGCAGGAGACCCGCGTTCGATTCCCGGCTGTGGTTCAAATTGTCACTCGGCACTTCAGTCTAGATACATAAAATATGATACTAATTTCCCGCGTTACTGAGGTGCATAATTTTAAATATTTTCACCACTTCCAAAGATCATCAACATTTGACTAGAGGCATATATAGCTTTTTCCGACGGTATTTCATTACAGATAAAGCAGCATCTCCGGAAGTCTAAGGTCCATGTGGCATACCACTTCTACATCTGTCGATGACTTTCCATCCTACATCCAAAGAAGTCATGTATCCAAATTTCGTTTGATTCTCCAAAAGATCGTTATTTCGTTCATGAACGTTGGTATGGCACCGAGCTAAATGTTGTTTGGGAGACACGAGACACTGCAAAATGATTCAAATGGCTCTGAGCACTATGGGACTTAACATCGGAGGTCATCAGTCCCCTAGAACTTAGAATTACTTAAACCTAACTAACCTAAGGACATCACACCCATCCAAGCCCGAGGCAGGATTCGAACCTGCGACCGTAGCAGTCGCGCGGTTCCGGACTGAAGCGCCTAGAACCGCTCGGCCACCGCGGCCGGCACGAGACATTGTCTCCATGCATCCACTGCACTCCCTCGATACATGGCATTTAGGACGTCGTTTGTGCGATTGGGAACTAGACAATGCGAGTCTCGCCGGTTGGAGTCACTAGCGGTCTAGGTGGTGTACCCGTCTTGGGGAAAGCTTACAGAGGGTCGGGGAAGTCCCTGGAATGGCCGCCTGTTTGCTCGGCCTTATATACTGTGCGGCACATTACCGAGGCACGCGTGAAGAATGTGGGTAAACACGGCGCGCTGCGCTATCTCTTAACGTGCACCCCACATAATTCCCGGCGACGCGACGGGCCGCGCTTATTTCTGCCCCGGGCGGGGCAGCGCGGCGCCGCTCGTTCGCGATATAACACGCCGTCTCTTCCCCGCGCGGCGTAAAAACTGAAATAATACCTGAACGGCGCAGGCGATTCCGCTTCGGAGTGGCCCGCGCAGATGAGCAGTAAATAACATAATAAAAGCCCACGGTAACGGCTCCTGTACGTGTGTATGCTCTGGAGTCGTAAAACTTTATCTGTATCGTCCACAATCTCCAGTCCGCCTTGAGGGGAAACGACTCCGCTCCGCCGTCCGCTACCAGTCGCCTATTGCTCCAAGGGGTGCAGAATCTTCTCCACCGTCCCGTAAGCACGGTACCTGTTGTGCTGAAGCTTCAACGACACTAGTGAGATAAACTATAGAAACAAAACCGGATAGATAAAACAGTGTAAAATTTTCTCTTTACATGGGTCCTTTCTGCTATCGAAGAGACGAAGAATGCATTGAGGAGCAGATATAATTCGCTGGAAATGACAGGTTCAAAACGTACATTACGAGTTGTTCCATTTAAAACAAAATTTGCGTTTAAAGAGTATTCCATGTCTTCGGTGCGAACTGTGGGTCGCAGAAACGACGAATCTTAAGTGTCTGCAGTAAATCCTTAGCATCACAGTCATCCTTAACGTAGAGGTTCAAAACTCGCGTGGTAGACAATCTCATTGCCTGTAAATATAAATATATAAATTGATGAATGTGTAATGCGGTTCAAGATTATGATAGACCGGGACTCGAATGTGAATATCTAGTAGGCCGGTGTGGCCGAGCGGTTCTAGGCGCTTCACTCTGGAACCGTGCGACCGCTACGGTCGCAGGTTCCAATCCTGCCTCGGGCATGGATGTGTGTGTTGTTCTTAGGTTATTTCGGTTTAAGTAATTCTAAGTTCTAGGGGACTGATGACCTCAGATGTTAAGTCCCATAGTGCTCAGAGTCATTTGAACCATTTTGTGGATATCTTGCTTTCGGGCCCTAACCATTAGGCTATCTGTGCACACCTCCAAGACCGACGTAACTTTTGATTTTCAGCTATGTTTCAACCTATAATTCTAAATTACTGAGGTCTTCAAGCGTCTGCGATTTTTCATGTGGAACAGGTAACCTTTAATCTAATTTTAACAGCTGCTGTAAGCTGAAATACAGTACAAGCTGTAACTGTTTTCGTTAACATTTTCACCAAAAGGTGCAGACCAGGTGCTCAATGCTGCAAAGGTCCAAACTGTCGAGACAACGCAATTTCTTTCCCCACCACGTAAACAACACAGTTGAACCCAAAGAACGCCGATTTCGTTGTCATCATCATACAAAGCTCTTTCAGAGCTACTGACCGGTAAGTAAAAATATATTGTTGAAAGTAGAAAGAAAATATCAAGCGCATCAGTATCTAAGGTGTTAACGAAAAGTTAGGCTTATGAACCATGTGGGAAAACACACCTTTGGATGCTGTCAACTTGTTCAATACCTTACTTCAAAGTCTTGGACAGCTTTTGAAATATGAAGAGCGTCTTTAATGCGCTAGGCACATTGTAATCCTTCTTAAAGGAAGTAAAAACCTTACAAATGGAATATGTTTAGAAAATTTCAAAAGAAATCAGAAAGAACAATGCTTGTATATAAAATGCATATTTGAACCATCAGCTGTTTCCAAAATTCTACCGTTTTCGGTCTCGGATCGTCTTCACGGACGAAGGGTTAAAATGGTTTAAGCCGTCATAGTGCATTAGTCATTACTTAAAATAAGTAGTGTATGCCATTAATGTAAATATATGACGGAGGACTTTAAAAGCAAACATCCAAATATTAAATGTATACAGAGCAGTACTGCTCTGTATGCATATAAATATATTTATATATAAATGTATGACATAGGACTTTAAAATCAAAACATCCCAATACTAAATGTATGCAGAGCAGCAGTCCATGGCATGCACGACACATTTTAAGTAATGACTAATACAGTGTGGTGGCTTATGCTATTTTAACCCTTCATCCGTGAAGATGGTCCAAGACCGAAACCGGTAAAATTTGGGATTAAAATAAGAACAGCTGATGGTTCTAATATGCATTTTATACATTATTTAACAGCTGTTGGCAGTCACCTTCCAAAATTGTTTAAAACAATGTGCGGGGTTCTAGGCACATATATACAGGTATGTATATTGCATTTCCATACCGTAGGGTCGTATTCAACTGGAAAATTTCTTTCTTACACAAGATGCTTGCATTTACAATCGTCTCCTTAACCACAAAAATTTCCACTTTAAACTGATTCTACGGTAGAAACTGCAATCGTGGTGACTGGGAATAAATCTAACAGTCGGAGAACATATGTATAAAAAAAATGGTACTTGTTACAGTGTGCATACGTCGTTGAGGGTATTAAATTCGTAGATCAGAACGGGAAGACGTTTAGATGAATACAAAATAACGGGTGATCAAAAATTTAGTATAAATTTGAAAACTGAATAAATCACGGAATAATGTAGATCGAGAGGTACAAATTGACACACATGCTTGGAATGACATGGGGTTTTATTAGAACAAAAAAAAAAAAAAAAAAAAAAAAAAAATACAAAAGTTCAGAAAATGTCCGACAGATGGCACTTCATCTGATCAGAATAGCAATAATTAGCAGAAAAAAAGTAAGGCAAAGCAAAGATGATGTTCTTTAGAGGAAATGCTCTATATGTCCACCATCATTCCTCAGCAATAGCTGTAGTCGAGGAATAATGTTGTGAACAGCACTGTAAAGCATGTCCGGAGTTATGGTGAGGTATTGGCGTCGAATGTTGTCTTTCAGCATCCTTAGAGATGTCGGTCGATCACGGTCACGCGTCTAGCAATATGGGGTGGAGCACCTGGTTCTAATAAAACCCCACGTCATTCCAAGCATGTATGTCAATTTTTACCTCTCTATCTACATTATTCCGTGGTTTATTAAGTTTTTGTAAATTTATACTGACTTTTTGATCACCCGGTAAATCAAATACAATAATTATGGCCTTTTTATTGTAGTGATTCAGTTTTCATGTTTTTAAGGACAATGTGTTTACCTAATTTGTTAGTTTCATTTACGACCACCAGTTGCAATTTCGAATGTAGAGTCATACTAAAGAAGAAAATTTGAAGCTTAAGCACTTGTCAGAATGCTCGAATATTTATAATGTGTGCTTAAGAGTGAAATTGCACACTGGAAAATAATTACAGTCGTACGGATTAGAAATAAATCTGTTACTAAGCGGCGAAACTGCAGTCCTTAAAAAAGAAAAGAAAGGCCTGTTCTCATGTGTACGCGATCTGCTTGATGTCCGGCAAACACTCCTTGGAGCCTGTAAACCAGAGGGCAGCAGAAAGGGCTTTACGGTAAATCTTTTGCCGAGTCGCTTGTGTAGTCGCGGGCGCACGCGAGCCTTCGCGAGCAGGCTGTCAAAGAGCGCGCGGTGCGAGAAACCGCACGGTTTTTGCAGGTCGCTTTGCCGCGCGCCACAGCCGCGGTTTCGGGTGCGCACTAGGGCCGCCTTTGTCGCGCCCTCCGCTCCGCCACTGCCACCGACAGCCGGGAAAAACACGCGCGGCCAACACAAACAGCGCCGGCGGCCGCACTTCAAACGCGGGCGCGGCAGTCTTCGGCGGGCGAGCGGCCGACTGCGGAAGATCTGGTGACTCGCCGGTCAAAGACGGACCGCGAGGCGGCCAGCGTCCGTCTGTCTGTGTTCTCGATACGCGTCACCGGCCGCCACCCTGGCGAGAGCTCTAGTGGCGTTAGCGCCAGCAGGCTTCGTCCGAGCCCACAACGTTTCAGCTGCTCCTTCGGAGAAGACTGTGCTCGTTTCTGGCAGAAAGGATATGAGATGGAAAACAAAGCTTTGTTCTCTCGCAATCCCGCCGAGTGTACTGGCAGCCCACTTCACCTGAAAAGTTCTTTTTTCTTCTGCTGTCATCTGAATTCAAGCTGTAGCCGCCGACATACATGAAACGATTGTCGAATTCTGCGGAGGAGAAATTGGAAGTGTGTAGGGAAAACTGGATAAGCCGCATGCAGTCCTGTGAGCACTGCAAGGACGCTTAGAAAATGTAACAGACCTACTAAGGAGACTGCCTACACTACGCTTGTCCGTCCTCTTTTAGAATACTGCTGCGCGGTGTGGGATCCTTACCAGGTAGGACTGACGGAGTACATCGAAAAAGTTCAAAGAAAACCAGCACGTTTTGTATTATCGCGAAATATGGGAGAGTGTCACAGAAATGACACAGGATTTGGGCTGGAAATCATTTAAAGAAAGGCGTTTTACGTTGCGACGGAATCTTCTCAAGAAATTCCAATCACCAACTTTCTCCTCCGAAAGCGAAAATATTTTGTTGACACCAATCTACATAGGGCGGAACGATCACCACGATAAAATAAAGGAAATCAGAGCTCATACGGAAAGATATAGCTGTTCATTATTTCCGCGCGCTATACGAGATTGGGATAAAACAGAATTGTGAAGGTACGAGATTGGGATAAAACAGAATTGTGAAGGTGGTTCGATGAACCCTCTGCCAGGCACTTAAATGTGATTTGCGGAGTATCCATGTAGATGTATGTGGTGACACCGCCAGACACCACACTTGCTAGGTGGTAGCCTTTAAATCGGCCGCGGTCCGTTAAGTATACGTCGGGCCCGCGTGTCGCCACTGTCAGTGATTGCAGACCGAGCGCCGCCACACGGCAGGTCTAGAGAGACTTCCTAGCACTCGTTCCAGTTGTACAGCCGACTTTGCTAGCAATGGTTCACTGACAAATTACGCTCTCATTTGCCGAGACGATAGTTAGCATAGCCTTCAGCTACGTCATTTGCTACGACCTAGCAAGGCGCCATTATCATTTGCTATTTATCTTGTGATGCATGTACCGTCAGACCGATGTTCACCAATTATGGATTAAAGTTACGTATTCCAGAAGCTACGTACCTATTTTGCTAGTCTCTATTCCTTTAACTGTTCCAGACCTCACGCCAGCCTGCGTGAGCTTAAACGCGTGCCTTTAGGCTTCCTCTCATAGTGGCTTGGCTGTCTTGCTAAGTCACAACAATGTACACGTAGACGAAGAGAAACACGATAGAACATCGGTCAAACGGACCCGCGATTTAAGATCTTGTACATCGATAAACAGTCATCGGGTCGAGAGCGTCCGTGCATTGATTCGTACAGACGGTCGGTTTGAGGTGAAAAGCTACCGACGGACACCGGCGTGAGATTGTGGTGTGCAGTTTTAGCGGACACGATTTTAGAAAGATCGTCATTTCAGCCGTAATGGATTGTTGAAATACGGGTGGAAAATGATCTATTTTCCGGCACAGACACAACAGTTTCAACACAATGGCATGTCCCTTATCATCTGAAGATGGCCAGTAACTGCCGTTACGGTAATTTCCTACTGAAATTAAGATTGTGCCAGAAAATGAAATATTTTCAAAAGTAAATGATGATTGATTGAAAATTTCAGCTGCCGACAGGTCCTCGACGGGGACAGCTCGAAATTTGTGCCCCGACCGGGACTCGAACCCGGGATCTCCAGCTTACATGGCAGACGCTCTATCCATCTGAGCCACCGAGGACACAGATGAATAGCGCGACTGCAGGGACTTTTCGCTTGCACGCCTCTCGTGAGACCCACATTCCCAGCTGTCCACAATCTACATATCTAATGTTCCTAATACACTCCTGGAAATGGAAAAAAGAACACATTGACACCGGTGTGTCAGACCCACCATACTTGCTCCGGACACTGCGAGAGGGCTGTACAAGCAATGATCACACGCACGGCACAGCGGACGCACCAGGAACCGCGGTGTTGGCCGTCGAATGGCGCTAGCTGCGCAGCATTTGTGCACCGCCGCCGTCAGTGTCAGCCAGTTTGCCGTGGCATACGGAGCTCCATCGCAGTCTTTAACACTGGTAGCATGCCGCGACAGCGTGGACGTGAACCGTATGTGCAGTTGACGGACTTTGAGCGAGGGCGTATAGTGGGCATGCGGGAGGCCGGGTGGACGTACCGCCGAATTGCTCAACACGTGGGGCGTGAGGTCTCCACAGTACATCGATGTTGTCGCCAGTGGTCGGCGGAAGGTGCACGTGCCCGTCGACCTGGGACCGGACCGCAGCGACGCACGGATGCACGCCAAGACCGTAGGATCCTGCGCAGTGGCGTAGGGGACCGCACCGCCACTTCCCAGCAAATTAGGGACACTGTTGCTCCTGGGGTATCGGCGAGGACCATTCGCAACCGTCTCCATGAAGCTGGGCTACGGTCCCGCACACCGTTAGGCCGTCTTCCGCTCACGCCCCAACATCGTGCAGCCCGCCTCCAATGGTGTCGCGACAGGCGTGAATGGGGGGACGAATGGAGACGTGTCGTCTTCAGCGATGAGAGTCGCTTCTACCTTGGTGCCAATGATGGTCGTATGCGTGTTTGGCGCCGTGCAGGTGAGCGCCACAATCAGGACTGCATACGACCGAGGCACACAAGGCCAACACCCGGCATCATGGTGTGGGGAGCGATCTCCTACACTGGCCGTACACCACTGGTGTACCGTCATCGAACCCATCGTTCTACCATTCCTAGACCGGCAAGGGAACTTGCTGTTCCAACAGGACAATGCACGTCCGCATGTATCCCGTGCCACCCAACGTGCTCTAGAAGGTGTAAGTCAACTACCCTGGCCAGCAAGATCTCCGGATCTGTCCCCCATTGAGCATGTTTGGGACTGGATGAAGCGTCGTCTCACGCGGTCTGCACGTCCAGCACGAACGCTGGTCCAACTGAGGCGCCAGGTGGAAATGGCATGGCAAGCCGTTCCACAGGACTACATCCAGCATCTCTACGATCGTCTCCATGGGAGAATAGCAGCCTGCATTGCTGCGAAAGGTGGATATACACTGTACTAGTGCCGACATTGTGCTTGCTCTGTTGCCTGTGCCTATGTGCCTGTGGTTCTGTCAGTGTGATCATGTGATGTATCTGACCGCAGGAATGTGTCAATAAAGTTTCCCCTTCCTGGGACAATGAATTCACGGTGTTCTTATTTCAATTTCCAGGAGTGTAGATCCACTCATTACTCGCGCGTACTAAGGTAACGATTCCCGTAAGACCTGTGCGCATTCGCACAGACGAAGGTGAATGGCCCGGTAGCCACTTAACTATATATATTTATCTATATACATTTAACTTATTTAACTATATATATATATTTAACTAAATGACTATCCGGCCATTGACCTTCGTCTGTGCGAATGCGCACAGGTCTTACGGGAATCGTTACCTTAGTACGCGCGAGTAATGAGTGGATCTATTAGGAACATTACATATGTAGATTGTGGACAGCTGGGAATGTGGATCTCACGGGAGGCGTGCAAGCGATAAGTCCCTGCAGTCGCGCTATTCATCTGTGTCCTCGGTGGCTCCGATGGATAGAGTGTCTGCCGTGTAAGCAGGAGATCCCGGGTTCGAGTCCCGGTCGGGACACACATTTTCAGCTGTCCCCATGGAGGTATATCAACAACACCTGTCGGTAGCTGAGGGTTTCAATTAATTATCGTTTATTCTAGAGAAGCTGCACGGTCATCAATGGTATTTGTTCTTTCGAGAACAGTTACTATCTTTATAAGTTTTCAAAACTAATTTCGCACGAACCGTGCCTTTGCAAACTCTCTCCTTCTGTTCTTGGCGGACGAAAAGATGCTGTCGCCCAAGGTGAAAATGCAAATAGGAGTCAAAACGTCCTGAAAAATATCGTGGAAGGAAGGTCACAGTACGTCACCCAAACTATGAGTGAGTTGAACGAACACTAAGATGCTCCGAATTATGTGGATAGGCATTATGTAGAAGAGTCTGTGTTAAGGGGCCTCATGGCAAACAGAAAGGAAGCAAAGTGTTTTAACACCTCGGTGGGAAGCTATTAACAGCAAGGGATCAGAACTCTAAGATACGAGTACTTTGCTCTTTTAAGAACGGTTAACATGGTCCAAGCTGTCTCAGTCTTTTGCTCTTTAGCCAACACGTGTAACTTGCTGTACACCAATACAGGTAAGGCATTTACAGAAGTAGCTGTATTTTTCGCTTGCACATAGTTTCATCCAAAAATAGTAAAAGAGTGAACCATTTGGAACAAAATATCAGGTATTTGCTAAGTTCAGTACCAGTTTGCAGCTTTACCTCCTCTATCATATGGTTGAAATTGCACTACTCTATTTGAGGACCATCCGAAATTTAACGCAATACCGGGCGCTTTTTTTCCATTTTTTGATTGTCCAGATTGTAATGTAAATAAGCAGTCCGCTTTTCAGGTTGTTACAAAATTTAATGGTTTTTTCCATATCTTAATATAAAATAAAATTATAACTTACGAATCACACAAGATATTGTTACTGTGGAAAACACTCTCCTGGTGTTTTAAACGGTTCAAGAAAGATGGTCCCCGTTACGTGAGACCCGCTGTATACTTGCGCAACATTTTTGGAGTATTGGTTAGGCCTCAAGCACTGTCCTCGTGTAGCCGAGGTACGGCGGAAAGTCGCGAAGTGTACTGGGCGCTACCAAACACAGCAGTCGCTCCCGAGTCGCGACGCGTTAAGACGGTGTGTTCTTTGCGCAGATCCCGTGCGCACACGCGCCTGTTTGCCGGCAACTTAACTGCCGTCAGGGCAGGCAGCGCGGCCTGCAATTGCCGGCAAATATTTGTGTCGCGGCGCTGTTTTCGCAGCGGTTGCGCCAGGATTAGGCCAACACCTCCGCGGCTGATAATTTAAGGAGAGTAATTAGACCGGCGGACAGATAGCGATCTCGGTCCCTCTGGCGGGAATTTATGGCGCCGGGTATGCGAGGGACGCTAGACGTGTGTTATGTAGGTGCCACGTCCGCCATAAATAGCGGTCTAAATGAATAACTGCCGCATCGCCGAATTACAGTAATTACCCAGCGGTTCACACTCTGGATCTCGTGGTAACGATGACGGAAACGCTCTTCGACAGTGAGCGGATGGACAGAATAAATACAGCGAGCTGGAGGTGGAGAATACTGGGGAGGTAGGAACAGAGAGGAAATTTGTGGCGGGCACTGGAAGATCCGCTATGAATCGTCGGGCTGTCGAGCAGCAGTTAGGATGAGCTGGCAGTGGACAGGAGCAGCACGATGCGAAAAGATGGACTGAGGCACTTTACAAGAATGGCTTCCTGCTATATAAAACCTCCTGTTCCTAACTGCAAATCTCTTCTACTACTTGCGCGCTACGTTACGAGAATAATTACGATCATTTGTTCCAGCCTTTCTATCGGGCATGAACCCTGCCTGACTGGTAACTAGCTTGAAATTAATTTTCTATTCTGCAGAATATAATGTAGTGTGGCTGTCGATGTTTTTAGCGTAGATCTGTTAATGCCTAACTTAGGGAAAGCTTATTGCAAATAATGATTGCAAGGAAATTCGAAATGATTATCAAAGACTATAGTTCTCTTGGCTGACCACAAGTTTTCTGAATATAAAACAACCATTTGACTATTTTAGTGATCCTCATAATAATAACATTAATGGTTCAAATGGTTCAAATGGTCATCAGTCCCCTAGAACTTAGAACTACTTAAACCTAACTAACCTAAGGACATCACACACACCCATGCCCGAGGCAGAATTCGAACCTGCGACCGTAGCAGCAGCGCGGCTCCGGACTGGAGCGCCTAGAACCGCACGGCCACCGCGGCCGGCAATAACATTAATGGTTGAGACTTTACTGTAGTATGCATCCATACGTTCGTCTAAATTAGTCCGCCTATTACCGTATGATATTTGCGCTAAATGTTTGCAACATCTTACTACAGAATACAGTCTTCATGTACTCACCATCAGACTTATGAGTCAGCAACGGGATTATGCTCTTGCTCAAAAAAAAGTGTTCAAAAATGTGTGTGAAATCTCATGGGACTTAACTGCCAAGGTCATCAGTCCCTAAGCTTACACACTACTTAACCTAAATTATCCTAAGGACGAACACACACACCGATGCCCGAGAGAGGACTCGAGCCTCCGCCGGGACCAGCCACACAGTCCATGACTGCAGCGCCTAAGACAGCTCGGCTAATCCGGCGCGGCACTCTCGCTTAAAATGGGACGCTTTTCTATTTATAGTGAGTTCGATAAATTTCGTCAGTACCTATTATTTAGAGTCTTAATGAAAAACCTGTCTTGTGAAGATTTTGTTCACACTCTCCCCTTCATTTTCTTTCTTCAAGCACTAGGTTGCGTAGCGTGTAACGACGTTACGTCTCCATTATGGTAGCGGTTTTTCCATTTTTTTTGTCGGTTCTGTGTTCTTTTTAACCCTTGACTGATATATACATATATGTGCACCGTTCCATTCGAGTGACTAATCTATTTTTTTCTTCAGTGTCATATATACTGAAGCGCCAGAGAAACTGGTATAGGCATGCGTATTCAAATACTGAGAAATGTAAACAGGTGCCGCCCGAAGTGGCCGTGCGGTTAAAGGCGCTGCAGTCTGGAACCGCAAGACCGCTACGGTCGCAGGTTCGAATCCTGCCTCGGGCATGGATGTTTGTGATGTCCTTAGGTTAGTTAGGTTTAACTAGTTCTAAGTTCTAGGGGACTAATGACCTCAGCAGTTGAGTCCCATAGTGCTCAGAGCCATTTGAACCATTTTTTTGTAAACAGGCGGAATACGGCGCTGCAGTCGACAACGCCTATATAAGACAACAAGTGTCTGGCGCAGTTGTTAGATCTGTTACTACTACTACAATGGCAGGTTATCAAGATTGAAGTGAGTTTGAACGCGGTGTTATAGCCGGCGCATGAGCGAAGGGAGACAGCAGCTCCGAGGTAGTGATGAAGTGGGGATTTTTCCTTACGACCATTTCACGAGTGTACCGTGAATATCAGGAATCCGGTAAAACATCAAATCTCCGACATCGATGCGGCCGGAAAAAGATCCTGCGAAAACGGTACCAACGACAACTGAAAAGAATCTTCAACATGACAGAAGTGCAACCCTTCCACAAATTGCTGCAGATTTCTATGCTGGGCCATCAACAAGTGTCAGAGCTCGAACCATTCAACGAAACATCATTGATATGGGCTTTCACAGCCGAAGGCCCCCTCTATAGCCTTGATGACTGCACTACACAAAGCTTTACGCCTCGTCTGGGCCCGTCAACAGTGACAATGAACTGTTGATGACAGGAAACGAGTTGCCTGGTCGGACGAGTCTCGTTTCTAATTGTATCGAGCGGATGGATGCGTACGGGTATGGAGACAACCTCATGATCCATGGACCTTGCATGTCAGCAGGGGACTGTTCAAGCTGGTGGAGGCTCTGTAACAGTGTGGGGCTTGTGCAGTTGGAGTAATACCGGACCCCTGATACGTCTAGGTACGGCTCTGACAGGTGACACGTACGTAAGCATCCTGTCTGATCACCTGCGTCCATTCATGCAACCATTCCGAAGGACTTGAGCAATTACAGTAGGACAATGCGATACCTCAAACGTCCAGAATTGCTACAGAGTGGCTCCAGTAACACTCTTCTGAGTTTGAACGCTTCCTCTGGCCACCACACTCCCCAGACATGAACATTATTGAGCATATCTGGGATGCCTTGGAACGTGCTGTTCGGAAGGGATCTCCACCTCCTCGTAGTATTACGGATTTATGGACAGCCATGTAGTATTCATGGCGTCGGTTCCTTCCAGCACTATTTCAGACATTAGTCGAGTCCATGCCACGTCATGTTGTGACACTTCTGCGTGCTCGCGGGGGTCCTCCACGGTATTAGGCAGGTGTACCAGTTTCTTTGACTCTCCAGTGTATAATCTCTCCTACTTTATTTTCAAATTTCATCCCCTTTCTATTCTGCCTTTTCTCAGAAACGTCATTTCTGTTTGCCACAACTGTTTTCCTCCCTCAATCGCTAGACTTCAAACCCCTGTTCCTTACAGTAGATAAGGAATAGCCATGATTTTGAAATATTTCGCACCTGTTCTTTTTACATTTTAAATTTCCGAAGAAACGTGTAACTAACTTCATCGAATCTCTTTATTTTATTTCAATGGACAACTTCCTCTAGAAGGCTCAAATGGCTCTGAGCACTATGGGAATTAACTTGTAAGATCATCAGTCCCCTAGAACTTAAAACTACTTAAACCTACCTAACCTAAGGACATCACGCACACCCATGCCCGAGGCAGGATTCGAACCTGCGACCGTAGCGGTCGCGCGGTTCCAGACTGTAGCGCCTAGAACCGCTCAGCCACTCCGGCCGGCTGAAGTATCAAGGAATGGTCAATGTGGCAATGGTGTGAAGTTGGGGTGGGGGAGTGGGGGTTAAAAATTGTGGAGTGACACCAAGGCTTGACAACGGTAAGAAGCAGAGATGACGAGGCTGGCGTGGAGGAGTTGCATTCAACCACTCGTTGCACTGAAGACCACAACGACAACTCTGTGTTACCGCTAATTATCGCATGGCCATCCACAAAAGTATTTATTACCTGTTTTGTATTACTAGTGTGTATACTCCTAATCTACACCTTCCATTGCCGTAACACGTCGTTTGCAGGAGAACTTGTTACGTCTCTCTTTTTCTGTTGAAAACATACACGACGGCTGTTACGGTCGATAGGATGGATCCGCACCTTCACCGGCACTGCGAGGCACACTTAAACATGATCGCAGACGTCCCCAGGGGCAGCGGCCGCCGCCGTGTCCCAGACGCGTCCTCCAGTCGCAGAGCGCCATCTGAGAGCGGGGCTGAGCTGTTTAGTGCCGCCACGGGTTTACAGGTTTACGACCGCTCCAGTATTTAACGTTATATTAGAGGCGGGCAGGTCCCCGGTGCGAGGGTGGGCCGTCTTTATGGCTCCGCTTCCCCCCGTGTCGCCGAGACTTCCCGGCCTCCAACTCGGCGCCCGCTTCGCCGCAACAACAGAAACACGTCGTCAATCTGCGCGGAGGACCGGTAAGCACCTGCTGTTATACCGCACAATAGTCACTGCCGCCGCCGGAGGCAGTCTTTCGCCTGCGCGGGAATACGACAAAAAAAAAGTTCAAATGTGTGTGAAATCTTATGGGACGTAACTACTAAGGTCATCAGTCCCTAAGCTTACACACTACATAACCTAAATTATCCTAAGAACAAACACACACACCCATGCCCGAAGGTGTACTCGAACCTCCGCCGGGACCAACCGCACAGTCCATGACTGCCGCGCCTAAGACGGCTCGGCTAATCCCGCGCGGCTAGGAATACGAAAAAGATTTATCAGGTTTTCATTAATGTGTCCATGAGAAACATACGGGATTTTGCTGAATGGGGGTGAACTGCAGGACACGATGCCAGAGAGAATAAGGAGCAAAGAAAGCAGAAATGCATTCCAATGGGGGTACATCCACAGTGTGGTGTCACCGCCAGGTGGTAGCCTTTAAATCGGCCGCGGTCCGTTAGTATACGTCGACCCGCGTGTCGCCACTATCAGTGATTGCAGACCGAGCGCCGCCACACGGCAGGTCTAGTCTAGAGAGACTCCCTAGCACTCGAACCAGTTGGACAGCCGACTTTGCTAGCGATGGTTCACTGACTACGTACGCTCTTATTTGCAGAGGGGACAGTTTAGCATAGCCTTCAGCTACGTCATTTGCTACGACCAAGCAAGGCGCCATATTCAGTTACTATAATCTGAACAGATAATATTGCGAATCATGTACCGTCAAGAGCGACGTTCATAATTAATGGATTAAAGTTAAGTATCAAACTAATTACGTCCGCTTTCTGAATTCTAATTCCTTGTCATGTTCCAGACCTCACGTCAGTACAGTCCTTCCCTCCTCACGGCAGCCTGCGTGAGCTAAAACGCGTGCATTTCGGCCTCCACTAGTAACACGGTGTTGGCTCTTCTGCCAACACAACACACAGAAAGGTAGAGGTAACATATTTTTGTCAGTGACCCCGGTATCAGCACCAGGCAGGTGGCCCGAAAGCGTGGGATATGCCAGATGCCCGAGGGGAACATACATCTCAATTGCCACTATCAGCATCACTTACAACGCAAGCAGGCCGCTGTGGCCGAGCGGTTCAAGGAGCTTCAGTCCGGACCCGCGCTGCTGCTACGGTCGCAGGCTCGAATCCTGCCTCGGGCATGGATGTGTGTGATGTCCTTTGGTTAGTTAGGCTTAAGTAGTTCTGAGTCTACGGGACTGATGACCTCAGATGTTAAGTCCCATAGTGCTTAGATCCATTTGAGCCATTTGAAGCTTATTACCTACGGACTTGCATCTGCGACAACGATTTTATAGCTGGTTTGTTGCACAGACGACTATCGCTGTTTGGATTTCTGTCATCCATCTTGCTCACAGATGAGGCTATTGTTAAGAGGGGCGGTATAGTCAACGTCCGCAGCACCCACCGGTGGGCTACGGAGAATCCACTTGATATGATGGAAACGAACCATCAAAACCAATACAGGCTCAATGTGTGTGTGTGTGTGTGTGTGTGTGTGTGTGTGTGTGTGTGTGTGTGGACGGGGCGGGGGGGGAGTGAGTGTGTGGGCGCGGAGGGGGGGGGGGGGGTTGCACTGGCGCCTTGCTGGACAGTCATCATTCCAGGGCTTCTGACAGACGAGTCATTTCTGCATATCCTGCGAGTGAACCTTTTTCCCTCTGCTGGAAGACGTGCCTTTGGTGGTACGAAGGCTGATGTGGCCATTGCATGACGGTGCTCCATCTCGCTGTCCTCTTGAGTGAGGAGCTAAAACACTAGTACAGGCAGAACATTCCCATTTCGCGGTGTTTTCATCTGGTCTTTCAATATACACTGTCCAGGATATTTTATCATCACCTTCAAGTGGTTGTAACTTTCTTGGAACGCATATCTGACCATATGTTTACATGACTTTCTTTGCTCCTTTTTCTCTCAGCAATAGTTTCCCGCAATCTGTCGCTAGTTACAAAAATCACCCTGTAGAGCAGTGCAGTCTCACACTTGCAAGCTCGGTCATACATAAGCCAGTCCGTCTCCAATCAAGTGCACTTTATTTAAGTGACTTAACTCACCATGTGATCGGTATGGGAATATTACAATTGCAGAAAATAAGATAATCTGAGATAATGTGTTAGAGAAGGCTGCTGAGAGTTAAGCGGACTCACAAGGGAAGCAACGAGGAGGTTTTCCTCGGAATCGACGAGAAAGAAAGACATGTGAAACACTCGCTGGAAGAAGGGAGATGATCGTAAGACATTTGTTAGAACATCAGAGATTAATTTCCGATGGACTAGAGAGACTTAGAGTTCAAAAACTGTAGAGGAAGACAGAGATCACAAGATACACAAGAAATAATTCAGACGTTGAGCATCTGTGTTACTCTGAGGTGAAGAGATCGCTAGAGGAGATGAAGTCGTGCCGGGTCGTATCAAACCATTAAGAAAATTAATGCCCTAAACAAATAACGTTTTTGTTTAAAAAAAGCCAAGTTACATCCTCAGAAGACATCTTCTGAGAGAGAGCATTAGAGAAACCAAAGCATGTGCTATATAATGTCAGTCGAACGAGCGAGCAAAGTTCTACCAGAGAGGTTACAATAATCCGTTGTTTGAACTAGAAGTCGTGGTGTCTTATTTCGCTGATATATTTTTTCAACTCACGTTCTCTAAGTATGATCCTTCTGTTTCTCATTTCGCTGATGTAACGTCGATTTGTTTGAAATCTATGGTCACAGCAGGGTGGTTCTATAATATTCACATCCCGGTCACATTAGAAATTAACTCTCATAAATTAAAGTGCAGCTGTGTGTAAAGGAGCCTGTTGAGGTATGAAGAACGAGCGAAATGTTACAAGCACGATCGTTCTACACAAGCGTTTCGCAGTTACTGTAATACATTACTTCATCAAATGATACGTTTGTTCTTTTCCCCTCCTGCCAGTAACTGTAAGGCTGTTATCTGAATTTTTGTCTCCTTGCGTAGGTTTCCCAAGGATTTCGACGAGATCGACTGCGAAAAGTGCTGTACATTAGCCCAGAAAACACACGCTGTGTCGTGCACCACGTATCATACGAGGTGGGTCTAAACATTTCGCGATTTGATCAGATCGCGCCTTCGCAATTTGGCCAGTTCGTACCAGCCGAACTGCTTGATGAACTGGAAGCAATAGGGCGACAAGCATGATACAAGATGCATCTTTTCTGCAAGTCGGCATCATGACAGGTGAAACCAGCTCGATGTGGAGTAGAATAGGTGAGCACGGTCGCCGTCGGACGCTGTCTGTATTTCAACGGACAATGTACACCGTAGATGTTTCGATCGGTCGCAGAAGAGAGCTTTCGGCGGTTTCCAAAAGGACGTATATATGAATTTATTCAGTGACACCATTCACTTCTTAGACCTAGCTTATATGGTGAATTGGCATGTTCATAAAAGTGCGGACCCAGAAATCCGGTACGGTGTACAGAATAACAGTTACTCGCCGCAGCAGCTGCAATCCGCGAGTAACCGTCTTGAGCAGGTGGGCTGCCGCGAACTTCGCATCGCGATCTCCCCTCGATCTGCGCAGCTATTTACGCCGCCTCGCATCTGCAGTCGCCCCCGCGAACCTTTTTACGCTGCGGCGTGCCTCAAAAAGCTTCTGATACGAGACTGGCGAAGCACCGGCGCGAGGAGCCGCCGCAGAGCACAATGCGCAGGCGGCGCGAAGCGGAGATCACGGCGGGGAGCTGGCGGTGGCCCACTGCGAATGGCCTCTGCAAGGCCGCAGCGCGGCCGGGCGTTCCACCACTCAGGCGGACGGTGACAGGCGCTGGTCCCACCTCTACACATTGTGGTACTGAGCTGGACAAACTGCAGGAAGAACAGAAGCACAACATCATATTACCGTACCTGACGTGGTGTATATACCCTATAGGATGAACATCAACAAAGGCAAAACGTGGATGATGCTATGCAGTCAAAGTAAACCAGGCGATGCTGAGGGAATTAGATGAGGAAATGAGACAGTTAAAGTAGTAAATGAGTTTTGCTATTCGGGAAGCAAAAAGCTGATGATGGTCGACATAGAGAGGATATAAAATGTAGACTGGCAATGGGAAGGAAAGCATTTCTGAAGAAGAGAAATTTGTTAACATCGAGTATAGATTCAAGTGTCAGGAAGTAGTTTTTGAAAGTATTTGTATGGAAGCGAAACATGGACGATAAATAGCTTAGACAAGAAGAGAAAAAAAATGTCCAAATGTGTCTGAAATCTTATGGGACTTAACTGCCAAGGTCATCAGTCCCTAAGCTTACACACTACTTAAACTAAATTATCCTAAGGACAAACACACACACCCATACCCGAGGGAGGATTCGAACCTCCGCCGGGACCATCCGCGCAATCCATGACTGCAGCGCCTAAGACCGCTCGGCTAATCCCGCGCGGCGACAAGAAGAGAATAGAAGCTTACGAAATGTGGTGCTACAGAAGAAAGCTAAAGATTAGATGGGTAGATCAATGAGGAGAGGTACTGAACAAAATTGGGGAGGAGAGAAATTTGTTGCACAACTTGACTAGAAGAAGGGATCGGTTGGTAGGACATGTTCTGAGGCAAAAAAATGGTTCAAATGGCTCTGAGCACTATGGGACCTAACATTTGATGTCATCAGTCCCCTAGACTTAGAACTACTTAAACCTGGCTAACCTAAGGACATCACACACATCCATGCCCGAGGCAGGATTCGAACCTGCGGCCGTAGCAGTCGCGCGGTTCCGGAATGAAGCGCCTAGAACCGCTCGGCCATCATGACCGCCAATAACGCTGTCGTTTACGGGAAAGCGCTGTAGGAGGATATACGACGACTTATACAGGATTTCCATTTAGGCTCAGTATGACGAAAATGGCAGTTTGCTCTAGATGTACACGAATTAAAATGCAGATGAGTAGGAAAAACAATCCAGTAATGTTCTAATATGTTATTAGTGGTGCGCTGTTAGAAACAGTAACGTCGGTTTTGTGTCGTAACGTTCAGGATTCTCTACGCTTCGTATGATTTGAGCCGCAAATATTTCGGACAACGAGCTGTTGTTAAGGCACACAGAGAGTGGCACATTATGAATACGCCACATCTGCTCCAATATTCTCAAGATCACATGTAACATCCCTCGTCAGATACCGTACATTCGTTTGGTAGGCCGATATACACGCCATTCCGACAGAAAACGAAAAAAAAGAAAGAAACACACACACGCACAGATTTAGCAAAAGAGTCCGCTGCTTGAACCTGTACGTGCACACTGCCAACTAGTTGCAGTGTTCATTAAAAAATTATAAAATATCAGTTTGAACACATTACCAGGTGTGCGGACGCATGCGTACATTATCTGAAAATGCTTTAGACATCAGCCTTCACTTTTGAAGGTGATCTATATAGTTTGACAAATATCAGGTAGTATGCGCGGTACTTGGAGGAACAGCAATATTTTAGGAACAGCTTTTGTTGAACTACTTTTTCTTTGCTAAATTAAATAATTTTATACACAATTTCACAACGCTGTATCGAACTTCAATTCTTGAACGTATGATTTCACACTGATTTAATATCTTAATTTCTAGTTTTAATAAAATAGACAGAGATTCAAAATTTCTTAAGGCGACAGTCTACAGCATGAATATATTTTAGAAAATGCGTGTTAACTTTGCGGTTTTGAATTTTGCGCTTCTATTTCGACCAACGTCCAGGGAAAAGCAAAGATAATACTACATTTACTCTCTTTTACTCTGCGTCTAACTGGAGTGAGTAACAGTATCTCAATGATAATTGTTGATGTGTACCATAATATGCCATGTAGTATGGAATTCGTCTGTAGCAAGCTATATGAAATGTGAAAGTATGATTTCTGCTTTTTCCTGGATGATGATTGAAAATCGGAACCGGTCGGAATAAAAGTGTGAAATTCAGCACATCAAAATTATCATGGATTTCCTAAAATTTAATGAAACAATCAGTCATGACAGCAAAGAGATGTTTTGTTTATGGTGACAGATTTCAGCCTTGAGAGACCATCCTCAGACCATAGGCGATCACCATCGGTGACCCGCATAGACGCTGAGCAGAGCTGTAGTACATCCCAGAACGCCAGTCGTCAGCTGACTGATTGTTTTATTAAAATTACAGATAGCTGTTTTTTCCATGTATGTTACCATAAATTTCTAGTGTTAGAAATATAAATGTCTTTTTGTACAATGTCTGTGTACCTCATGTTAAAATTATATGTATGTGTGTGTACTAACATTCCCTACCTGTGCCATATCATGCACTCTAACGTTCCCTTTCATAGCTCCTGGGTCTGGTAAACATGCCAAACATCTACCAGCCCAGTCTTTCATTTCATAAACCGTCCTTCCTATCCTGATTGTTTAACACCCTTGCAGACACATAACCATTTAAATATTCAATGCACCGCCGCCCGTAAAAAAGTAAAAAAAAATGTACCTCATTTTTTAGAAGCTTCGGTGAAAAATACCGAGCAGATTCACAGTTTCATTTGCTGGATAATTCGAACATCGAATATCATATGAATTATCAGTGACTGAACGCATTAGTGGCTCAACGTCAGAAACGCTCGCTAGTGGGATATACGACTTTCGCTGGAGCATACGCAATGTTTCCAGTGGACAACATCAGTTCCAGGTGCTCTGTGCCTGGCGCACACAACCATAAATAGAAATGTGACCTCATTAGTACGACTGTAGGAGTAAGATGTACCCACACATCTTAATCGTGTGTTATGATACTGGTTGATTGACGTTCTTTTCTTTTCCTGCATTTCACTCATCACATTCATTATTTTGACGCCTCTTGGTGCGACAAAAATTACGATTCCAAGGAACAGAGATATGCTTCTGGCTTTTGAGCTTAAAATAAATGTTTCTGATGAACTGCGGAGGTGTTCTGTTACTTGAGTCAGTATCAACGCGAATTTCAGGCTCAAAATTACTGTCGTAAGAGGCATATTTTGTCTTATCCGTACTGAAAATTACGATCTACAGGGCGCGACATGATTCTCGGGAAAACGTGTGCCACATTCAGTCATAAAAATAGCGTCTTGTTTTGTTTAATGCTGTGCGATTCATTTCGAAAATTAGTGGCTAATTTTCAGGTTTTGTTTACAATTTTATCAGGTCTCCACATTTTTTCCTCGAATATTTGTTTGTCTGCTCTGAAAAGCGACGTAGATTTTTAGCTAAACTTAGCTTGTTTTCGTATCGGGCAAAGGACACGGCCAAGAAGCCGACGTAGAGGCATGTTGTAATTGTAAGAATCAGGAAAGAGATCAATAATTAAAAATATAACTTTTCCATACTTTTAGGAAAAGGTAACTGAACTTTTATGTCCAAATTACGAGAATAAAGAGACTATCAAAATGACTTTTCGGCTGCCTCCGTAGGTGAATGGCTAGAATTTGTGGATGATATGCGAAGGACCCACGTTCGATTCTCGGTGCTGTCAGGGATTTTGCCTGGGTAGGAGGAATTGAATGGTGTGCCCTGAACCTCTTGATAGCGACTGAGGATCTACTTGAGTGCAAATTACTGGAAAGTCAACAACGGCAGGGAGAGCGGTTTGCTGACCACACGCCTCTTGATTCCGCATCAGAACGACGCCGTTGGCATTGGATGATGACATGCGGACAGTCGGTCCCGACTACTTCGTCTGGAGCAGAACGCGGAGCTGTGCTTGCAAAAGATTTTTCGATCTTTTGGTAGAGGTCTGCATTACGTGCAGTATGAATAGGCGCTACGTACGACATACTACAGGACAGAACTAAATTCTAAATTGCAATTGAAAATAATCGATTTATGAGATAAACCAAGCATAATATCAACAGAAATGTGGGAAGTAGAGCTTAGAAAGAACAGCGGGTAGATGAGGCTTTGGGAGATGGAAAAAAGAAAAGCATGTGGTAATCATGGTAGCGCTCCTCAGTTAGGTACAATGATTTTTTAAAACAAAAAAAGCCCTGGAAATGACTACATAACGTTCTAAATGCACTGTGCAGAGTTAAAAACGTATTTTTTGAATGGTAACTAAAAAAAACTCCACAAGCCAAGATTTCTAAAAAGCGTTTTATTGGAGGACCGGTTTCGACAGAGCTATGCTGAGATCGTCGGATCTTATGCAACATAAAATCCAATTATGGCAGCATAGCTCGGGATCTTATGCGACGTAAGAGCCAATGATGACAGCATAGCTCTGTCGAAACGGTCATCCAATAAAATGCTTTTCAGCGATCTTGGCCTATGAAGCTTTCTTCACTTACCGTAAACTGCAGATCGCCTCCAGACTGACCATGTCAGAAATATCTTCTTCTTCTTCTTCTTCTTGATTTACGGCCTCTCCAGGACCACGGGTAGCCCCTTCGTGGACTGCATTTTCCTCCTCTTCTACCAGAACCTCTTCGTTCTCTCTCTTCTTCTCTCCCGCTCTTCTTCCGAGATCTTCAGTTTCCGTTTCTCCTGTCGGCTCCACTGGTGACACTCTAATCTTTTCCTGTATTCTTCTCTGTCATTGATCTCATGCATATTGGTCGGTGTATATTTGTTCTTCCAATTTTCCTTTCCTTCGACCTTGATCCTCAATTCCAACCAGTCTTTCCGAAGTTCAACAACATACTTGGTTCGTGTCTTTCCCCTTGTCCTCCCTGTTGTTTCCCACACTCTCTTCGTCATTCTGTCCATACTCATCCTAACTACATGTCCAGCAAACCTTGTCCTTTTGAGTCTGATTTCCCCGGATATTGTTCTCAAGTTCCGGTACAATTCTTCCCTAGGTCTTCGCATCCACCTCTCTCCACCTCTTTTGGGACCCAGTATTTTTCTCAGTATTTTTCTCTCTTCTTTCTCTAGTTGCTCTGCCCCATTTCTTCCTAGTGTCATCGTCTCAGCAGCATATAATACTGCATTCCTCACCGTTGCCTTGTAGTGGCTTATCTTTGCCTCTAGATATATTCTTTTTATTGTATATCTCTCTCGTCATGCAGAAGGCTGACCTCATCTTCTTTATCCTCTCTGTTATTCCCCCCTTCCTCCTGTTCCTTCCTGTTATAAATTCTCCCAAGTATTTAAATCTGTCCATCATTTGCACAGTACCTTCCGGTGTCAGAAATATGCATTACTTATGAGGCTTTGTAGGAGTACGATGTCTTTGGAATGCAGTTGGCTGGTTGCAATAGACATCAATTGGAGGACTTGACTTCTTCTGGATAGACGTTACCGAGTCACTGATATTGGAGTTACCTCATTTCGATCAGGCTTCGTCTCGTTTCGTCATAGGCATCGGCAGAAGGGGCAGCTGATTTCCCCCTGCTTGTCGAGTGGCCCAGTCTTGAGTTGGGTAGAGAGGCGGCCGGCGGTGCTGGAGTCCCGGGTCCCGATCCCCAGTCCTACTAACGGGTGCCTCTAACCACAGTAACTCTGTGCAACTCCGCAGCTCCAGGCCTGGGCGGCCGCCGAAGCGGGCGTCGGTGGGGCTCAGCATCGCCGCCTCGCACCTGGCGCCGCACCACCACGCGCTCAAGAAGCACCGCCTCGACAACGGCGACTACCCCGGCTACGAGAACGGACACCTCGCCGGTAAGTCGAGCTCCACTCCATCTCTCTCTCTGTCTGCTGATCACTGCGCCAAGCGGCTACTTCCAGCGCTGGAGTCTCTCTTAAGCAGGGCTTTCATAGGAGCAGGAGTTTTACGCCGCGTAGAAGTCGGATGGTGGCTGATGTATTGAATCGCGACGCAATTTGTGTGTTCCATCCTCATTACGAGGGTGCGGGGGTTACAATTAACTGTCAGTTATGCGTCGAAAACAAGAATGTTGGTTGCCAAGAGAACGTCCATCCAGTGACCGTTGCAGCGTTAGACCCTTGGAGAGAAGTCGGCTGGTGACTGATGTATTGAATCGCGACACAATTTGTGTGTTCCATCGCCATTAAGAGGGTGCGAGGATTACAATTAACTGTCAGTTTTGCGTCGGAAACAAGAAACTTGGCTCCCAAGAGAACGTCCATCCAGTGACCGTTGCAGCGTTAGACCCTTGGAGAGAAGTCGTCTGGTGACTGATGTATTGAATCGCGACGCAATTTGTGTGTTCCATCGTCATTACGAGGGTGCGAGGGTTACAATTAACTGTCAGTTTTGCGTCAGTAACAAGAAACTTGACTCCCAGGAGAACGTCCATCCGGTGACCGTGGCTACGTTAGTCGCGTGGAGAGAAGTCGGCTGGAGGCTGATGTACTGAATCGCGACGCAATTTGTGTGTTCCATCGTCATTACGAGGGTGCGAGGGTTGCAATTAACTGTCAGCTTTGCGTCGGAAACAAGAAACTTGGCTCCCAAGAGAACGTCCATCCAGTGACCGTTGCAGCGTTAGACCCTTGGAGAGAAGTCGGCTGGTGACTGATGTATTGAATCGCGACGCAATTTGTGTGTTCCATCGTCATTACGATGGTGCGAGGGTCACAATTAACTGTCAGTTTTGCGTCGGAAACAAGAAACTTGGCTCCCAAGAGAACGTCCATCCAGTGACCGTTGCAGCGTTAGTTCCTTGGAGAGAAATTGGCTGGAGACTGATGTATTGAATCGTGACGCAATTTGTGTGTTCCATCGTCAATACGAGGGTGCGAGGGTTACAATTAACTGTCAGTTATGCGTCGAAAACAAGAATCTTGGTTGCCAAGAGAACGTCCATCCAGTGACCGTTGCAGCGTTAGACCCTTGGAGAGAAGTCGGCTGGTGACTGATGTATTGAATCGCGACGCAATTTGTGTGTTCCATCGTCATTACGATGGTGCGAGGGTCACAATTAACTGTCAGTTTTGCGTCGGAAACAAGAAACTTGGCTCCCAAGAGAACGTCCATCCAGTGACCGTTGCAGCGTTAATTCCTTGGAGAGAAATTGGCTGGAGACTGATGTATTGAATCGTGACGCAATTTGTGTGCTCCATTGACAATACGAGGGTGCGAGGGTTACAATTAACTTTCGGTTTTGCGTCGGAAACAAGAAACTTGACTCCCAGTAGAACGTCCGTCCGGTGACCGTGGCTACGTTACTCGTGTAGAGAGAAGTCGGTTGGAGGCTGATGTATGGAATCGCGACACAATTTGTGTGTTCCATCGCCATTAAGAGGGTGCGAGGATTACAATTAACTGTCAGTTTTGCGTCGGAAACAAGAAACTTGGCTCCCAAGAGAACGTCCATCCAGTGACCGTTGCAGCGTTAGACCCTTGGAGAGAAGTCGTCTGGTGACTGAGTATTGAATCGCGACGCAATTTGTGTGTTCTATCGTCAATACGAGGGTGGGAGTGTTACAATTAACTGTCAGTTTTGCGTCGGAAACAAGAATCTTGGCTCCCAAGAGAACGTCCATCCAGTGACCGTTGCAGCGTTAGACCCTTGGAGAGAAGTCGGCTGGTGACTGATGTACTGAATCGCGACGCAATTTATGTGTTACATCCTCATTACGAGGGTGCGAAGGTTACAATTAAATGTCAGTTTTGCGTCGGAAACAAGAAACTTGACTGCCAGGAGAACGTCCATCCGGTGACCGTGCCTGCTTTAGTCGCGTAGAGAGAAGTCGGCTGGAGATTAATGTATTAAATCTCGACGAAAATTGTGTGTTTCATCGTCAATACGAGGTTGGGAGTGTTAGAATTAACTGTCAGTTTTGCGTCGGAAACAATAAACTTGACTCCCAGGAGAACGTCCATCCAGTGACCGTTGCAGCGTTAGACCCTTGGAGAGAAGTCGTCTGGTGACTGATGTATTGAATCGCGACGCAATTTGTGTGTTCCATCGTCATTACGAGGGTGCGAGGGTTGCAATTAACTGTCAGTTTTGCGTCGGAAACAAGAAACTTGGCTCCCAAGAGAACGTCCATCCAGTGACCGTTGCAGCGTTAGACCCTTGGAGAGAAGTCGTCTGGTGACTGATGTATTGAATCGCGACGCAATTTGTGTGTTCTATCGTCAATACGAGGGTGGGAGTGTTACAATTAACTGTCAGTTTTGCGTCGGAAACAAGAATCTTGGCTCCCAAGAGAACGTCCATCCAGTGACCGTTGCAGCGTTAGACCCTTGGAGAGAAGTCGGCTGGTGACTGATGTACTGAATCGCGACGCAATTTATGTGTTCCATCCTCATTACGAGGGTGCGAAGGTTACAATTAAATGTCAGTTTTGCGTCGGAAACAAGAAACTTGACTGCCAGGAGAACGTCCATCCGGTGACCGTGCCTGCTTTAGTCGCGTAGAGAGAAGTCGGCTGGAGATTAATGTATTGAATCTCGACGAAAATTGTGTGTTCCATCGTCAATACGAGGTTGGGAGTGTTAGAATTAACTGTCAGTTTTGCGTCGGAAACAATAAACTTGACTCCCAGGAGAACGTCCATCCAGTGACCGTTGCAGCGTTAGACCCTTGGAGAGAGGTCGGCTAGTGACTGATTTATTGAATCGTGACGCAATTTGTGTGTTCCATCGTCAATACGAGGGTGGGAGTGTTACAATTAACTGTCAGTTTTGCGTCGGAAACACGAAACTAGACTCCCACCGCATTTGTGTTTTCCCAGAAAATGAAACCGCAAGCGCATTAACTACCCAGTTCACACGTGCTGTCTGGAAACAATTATCGAAAAAAGAGTTTTTATTTCAACTTTACAATATTAATGGATTAAGTGGGAGAGAAAGACAGGAAACTCCTATCCGTGCTGATAGTTAAACGTATAATGGACGATGAAGAAGAGGATTAGTTGTTCCAGACTTACGCGAAGCCCAGAAAAACAGACAGCTAATTTAACTGAAAGTGTATGGTTCCAGAGACATTTTCAAGTCAGGTGTGGGACTTGGGAAGATCTGTGGAACCTTATAGTTTCATTAGTTTAAAGCGCCTATGCTTGTGTTTCAGGTAGAATCGCCAGTTTCGTTCGAAGCAGAGGCATTATTCCAACAGAGTTTTACAGCCTCTACATTGTTGTTTGAGTTTAGGGGGGAATATCAAGTGGGCTGGGACGCGTGAATGGGTATTTGGATTGAGAAAGGACGCTTTCAAAGGTAGTCCGTGCAGTTGTGCAAAGCCACTGGCTGTCCCGGTGTGGCGAAGTACACTACTGCCCATTAAAATTGCTACACCACCAAGATGACGTGCTACAGACGCGAAATTTATTTGTACCTCATCACATCACTCCATTTCACTTTAAGCGTTATTCTGCAAATTCTGCATTTCGAAACCAACGAAGTATGTTTCTTCTTTCCTTCTGAGTGTCCACAATTCACTCTCAACAACACTACTCTGTAGATAAAACACGTCACGGATCTCATTCTTAATTCTTCTGCAGTTCTCTTTGCTGTCAATAAATCCTCACCTCTTCAAACGCTTTTGTAGCCACATATATTTTATTCCTTATTTTCTACACGCAGCTACCATTTTATATCACCTAACTTGCTATATATGCAGATGGCCCACAACTCCACCGACAAACATCCTGAGGTGGCAACATGCACCAAAACAAGAAAAAATGCCTAGTAAACGTAGGCTATAAAATGCATACCTTAAGAGCTCTAACCACTTGTTCAGTAAAAGATATGTGTTTCACACTTGCGGAGATGAAAATGTGCTCACAGCTCTTAAGTTATGCTCTTTATAGCCCATAGTTACTCAACATTTTTTTCTTGTTTTTGCTCATGCTACCACCTCTGGAAAGTTGTCGGTGAGGTTCCAGATCACTCTGTATAAATCAACGAAAAGGCCCAATATATTTTGATTTCATGGTTGGAATTCTCGGTATACAGCCATAACGTAAAATTTGTAAGAGGATGTATCCGCAGTTGTTTAAAGGGGAATGATCACATAAAACTACTTATAGTAACGTCAGATTCATAGGAAGAATGGCTACGAAATGGAAATCCACCACAGAACCGATGTAGATCGATTCTTGAATAATCACCATCAGTTCGGAATGCTCATCTCGTGAGATTAGAAGAGGAGATACATGAAATGCAAAAGAAGTTGGAAATTTTTGGTAAGTTCCTATGGGACCAAACTGCTGAGGTCATCGGTCTCTAGGCTTACACACTACTGAATCTAACTTAAACTAATTTACGGTAAGGACAACACACACACACACACACACACACACACACACACACACACACACATCCATGCCCAAGAAAGAACGCACCTCCGACGGGGGGTGCCGCGCGAAAATACAAAGGAGAGTTGCGATTTGACAAAGGTTGGTTCATTAGGTGCGAGAGCATCGCAGGGATGCTTATCCAGCTCCAGTGACGGACCCAGGCGAGGCGTCAGCATGAAGAAAGAATGCAGTGTTAAAATTCCGAGAGTCTATTTTCGAACAGCATTCAGGAGACGTATGACTTCTTCCCACATGCAGCGTCTTTCAAAGTCCTTGCATGAAACGTGTAGGTGTGACAGATCACGTCATGGGAAACAACTTCTGTCATATAGAGAATGTTCGCTGACGCTTCTCAGCAGTGCTAGGAGCCTTCTTGTATTAGTTATGCTCCCGAGAGGCGAATGGGCGTAGGCATTCTACGATGTGAGTATGCCTTGCGTGTTGCCTACAATACAGTCATCTGCTCCGTACCAAATAGCAGAAAAATTAAAGTTCCTCATTCGCTTGTAAGTAGTACGAAGCACACCTGGTTAGTATACGCTGCTAGTTCGGTGAAATCTCGTCGTTCCAAGGCCAGCTAATACTAACATCGCCGAAATTTTTGTGTTTGACAAAAGTTGTTCCATATGACGTCATCTGTTACTGCCAGATGTTTCAAGCAAAGATTTTGAAACACACTGTATATGACGCTAATTGAACATACAAAATCAGAAAAAAATGTGCTCATGAGGTGGTGTAGTGACAGTCTTTCTGCCCAAGCACAGTTCTCCCTCTATCACGGAAGAAAGTGTTGTGCCACGTGATACGAGTGGAGGATTATTCAAAGTCTACGACTGAAATCAGACGATATGATTGTGATTGTACTGTGTGTATATTGTGTGTCACATCTTCGATCAGTGATGTAAACAGCTACTAAAAGTTTGGAAGTTACAATAGGAGATGAAAACTTGTAGGCGTAGACGGCGACTGAAAACTGGGGACAGAATATTGAAGATGTTCGGTGTGGTTGGGATGAAAAAACGGAAATCTTTAGCGCAGGACAGGAAGAGAAAGGCATCTTGCGGACAAAAAAAATTTAATGTCTGTTTGGTGTATCAAGTCTTTGATACTTCAAGCGTTCTCGTATTTTCCTCCACATACTGTGTACTTACGCACGTGTTGATGTGATATTGGGCAGATGAAGTGAAATTTCTGTGATCGCTACTCCGGCGTTTGTCGTTACTGAGCGCAAAATGAGAATCGATCTATAAATCACAGTGCTAGGCGCAAATGCGAGGGAGCACAGAAGCGGTGGTCTGAGTGCTTGCGGGCGTCCCGCCGTCCCCAGAGAGGACTCGCGAGACGTACAAATTGAGTTTGACCTGACGCGATGCTGGCACCGTGCCCCCAGCCAACCGCTCGCACTGTTCTCTCTTCTTCCCCCTTTCTCCTCCTACGCAGTTACCCTCCTCCTCCTCTTTCTTCTCCTCCTGCCCCTCTCTCCCCACCCCTCACCTCCTCTCCCCCTCCGCCACCCTTCCCTCCCATCTCCCCATACCTCGCTACCGCCATTTCTATTCATTAACGTTTCCATTAAAGCTTATTTGCTTTCCTGTCAGCAACTTGTGTTAATAACGAAACAATGTATCTTGTGCTGACGGCACAAGGTGCCGCGGAAACCTCGTCCGCCATTCTTTTCCCTTCTTCCTCTGTGTCCTCGCGCGGCGCCGTTCTGCTGACGCGCCCGCCGGCCGCTGCCTAACCTGTCCCACTCCTCCACTCATCTCGCTCCTCTCCCTCTCCAACTCTCTCTCTCTCTCTTTCACACACACTCACGCGTGCGCACACAGTCGCGCGGGGTAGGGCACCGCGAGGAGAACGCCGGTGCTTTCTCTCGGTAATTGAGTCAATATTAGTAGCGGGAGTACACTCCGCTGCAAGGATACGAAATTGCGGGCCAGGTAAGCGGCTGGCCGACCGCCCTCTTCGGTTCGCCGCTTTCGTGCCTGGAAATGGACGCCGTGGATTGCTCCAGAATGAGATGCGGTGAGGGGGCGGCGGGGGCGGCGCGCACAGTGCGAGAGGAGAGAGGGAAACAGAGCCGCCGCCGCTTTTGGAAGTGCTGGCGATTACTACCGGCAACGTGCGAAAAATCGATTAGCACGCGAGCTTTTACGTGAAGTGTCGGGCGAGGCGGTAATAGTGCCGGCCGGGAAGGGTAGACGCTCTGCGCGCCCCCTGATGGTCGCGGGGCCGGCACGTAACGCAACAGCGCTCGTGGAAGCCGTACGGAGGATGGAGAGCGTAACCGAAACGCTAATAGCTCTGCACCGCCAGCCGTGGCAACAGGCGGGATGGCTCGTAGTCGTCTCTTCCGACCGTCACAATTTTATTTTCCGCACCGGCAACATGTGTGACGCACTATCATCTCGCAGTTTGGAAACTGAAGCGTAGCAGCAACTGTGCTTTCGGTACGCGACAGGCGGCTGTTTTCGCACAGCATGTGAGTTTTTTGTGGTTATGGCGCGGAGGAGAGACGTAGTAACACATTACTGAGAATAACTCACGTACGTGTAATCGATATAGGCGATAAGGGGAAAGGTCAATGCTCTACACCTCTTCGACTTGAACGTGAATGAAGATCACTGTCTAACTAGGTCATTACAGACGGAGCACAACCGGGGAAGTGACAGTATCACGAAGGAAATCGTTAGTGTTTACATCATCTACGTATATTCTCCGCAGCGCATAGCAGAGGGTGCTTTGTACCTATATTAATGTTTTTCTCTCCTAATCCATTCGCATACTGAGCGAGGAAAAAAAATGTACGCACCCTTATCTCTCTAGTCTAATTCCCGCGATTCCTCCGCGTGATATACGAATATGGCAATATGTGTGCTATGAATGCATCCAACAGTGTTTCCGGATAACTGCCTCGCATCTGCTCCAAGGATTCCCATTTAAGTTCTTCGCGAATTTCTGTTTCAGTACCGTCCTGTTAAGATGCTTGCAGCGCGTTTTTGGATTCGTTCGAAGTCTGTGATTATGCCCACTTGATAAGGACTCCAGACGCTAGAGTAGAAGAGAATTAGTCACATCAGCGCCTTGTACTCCATTTGCTTTACAGATTCACAACTATTCCTCAGTACCCTTGCAACAAATCTAAACCTGTGGGTGACGAGCCCTAATACTGATTTTACGCGTTCGTACCATTTCATATTCTCTTCAGTGGACTCCCGCGGCGTTCGTCTTATGCAATTTTAGGGAAGACACAGAAAATTCCCATTCGGATGGCCGAATTTCAGTTATCAGTATTTTTATTTACACTTCTTTACATCGTTAAAATCTGTAAAAATAAGCAGTCAAATACAATAATACTCGACCGTCTCGAAAACAGTGTGCAGTACCTGCATAAACGGAAGGTTAATACATCTCCATCTGGACTACCATTTCGACAGCACCATCGTTAACGATGTGCTAAGGATATAGCTTGAAAATGGCCATAGGTTTCGAAATGAGCTCATAGCAATCAGAAGAGCTCAATAAAAACATTATAGCAGCGTAATTGGTTTTTCAATGTATAATGTCCTTACAAGAATTTGAGTTGCTTCCGAATCTGAGTCCACTGCTATAACCACAGCGTTACCACTAACTATCCTGAAGATGAATGGAAAAAATTCAGAAACATCGTCCAGTACGCCTTAGATAAGTTCGTACCGACTAAGGTCCAAAGCGAGGGGAAAGATCCACCGTGGTATAACAATCATGTACGAAAGGTACTACGGAAACAAAGAAAGCTTCATCATAGGTTTAAGAGTAGTCGAATCATAGCTGATAAGGAAAAGCTGAACGAAGCGAAAAAGAGCGTAAAGAGAGCAATGAGAGAAGCATTCAACGAATTCGAACATAAAACATTGGCAAACAATCTAAACAAGAACCCTAAAAAGTTTTGGTCATATGTAAAATCGGTAAGCGGATCTAAATCCCCTATTCAGTCACTCGTTGACCACGATGGCACCGAAACAGAGGACGACCGAAGAAAGGCAGAAATACTGAATTCAGTGTTCCGAAACTGTTTCACTGCGGAAAATCGTAACACGGTCCCTGACTTCAGCCGTCGCACGGACGCCAAAATGGAAAATATTGAAATAAACGATATCGGAATTGAAAAACAACTGCTATCACTTAGTAGCGGAAAAGCATCCGGACCAGACGAGATACCCTTAAGATTCTACAGTGATTATGCTAAAGAACTTGCCCCCTTTCTATCAGCAATTTATCGTAGATCGCTGGAAGAACGTAAAGTACCTAGCGACTGGAAGAAAGCGCAGGTCGTTCCCATTTTCAAGAAGGGTCATAAATCAGATGCGAATAATTATAGGCCTATTTCGCTTACGTCAATCTGTTGTAGAATAATGGAACATGTTTTGTGTTCTCGTATTATGACGTTCTTAGATAATACAAATCTCCTTCATCATAACCAACATGGATTCCGCAAACAGAGATCATGTGAAACTCAGCTCGCCCTATTTGCCCAAGAAATTCACAGTGCCGTAGACACTGGCGAGCAGATTGATGCCGTATTCCTGGACTTCAGGAAGGCATTTGATACGGTTCCGCACTTACGTTTAGTGAAAAAAATACGAGCTTACGGAATATCGGACCAGGTTTGTGACTGGATTCAGGATTTCCTAGAAGAAAGAACACAACATGTCATTCTTAACGGTTCAAAATCTGCAGATGTAGAGGTAATTTCGGGAGTACCGCTGGGAAGCGTGATAGGACCTTTATTGTTTACAATATACATAAATGACTTAGTTGACAACATCGGTAGCTCCGTGAGGCTATTTGCAGATGACACGGTTGTCTACAAGAAAGTAGCAACATCAGAAGACTCGTACGTACTCCAGGAGGACCTGCAGAGGATTAATGCATGGTGCGACAGCTGGCAGCTTTCCCTAAACGTAGATAAATGTAATATAATGCGCATACATAGGGGCAGAAATCCATTCCAGTACGATTATGCCATAGGTGGTAAATCATTGGAAGCGGTAACGACCGTAAAATACTTAGGAGTTACTATCCGAAGCGATCTGAAGTGGAATGATCACATAAAACAAATAGTGGGAAAAGCAGGCGCCAGGTTGAGATTCATAGGAAGAATTCTAAGAAAATGTGACTCATCGACGAAAGAAGTAGCTTACAAAACGCTTGTTCGTCCGATTCTTGAGTATTGCTCATCAGTATGGGACCCTTACCAGGTTGGATTAATAGAAGAGATAGACATGATCCAGCGAAAAGCAGCGCGATTCGTCATGGGGACATTTAGTCAGCGCGAGAGCGTTACGGAGATGCTGAACAAGCTCCAGTGGCGGACACTTCAAGAAAGGCGTTACGCAAGACGGAGAGGTTTATTATCGAAATTACGAGAGAGCACATTCCGGGAAGAGATGGGCAACATATTACTACCGCCCACATATATCTCGCGTAATGATCACAACGAAAAGATCCGAGAAATTAGAGCAAATACGGAGACTTACAAGCAGTCGTTCTTTCCACGCACAATTCGTGAATAGAACAGGGAAGGGGGGATCAGATAGTGGTACAATAAGTACCCTCCGCCACACACCGTAAGGTGGCTCGCGGAGTATAGATGTAGATGTAGATGTAGATGAATAGAGTCGTAGAAAGGCATTCACCCAAAGGATTTTACTGAAACCAAGGAAAACATTATTCGAGTCTACAGCATGGGGCAGGCGACGGGGACTGATTTGAACTATAGCAGTATGCACTTCCTAAATACAGCCACATCTGTAGTGCCCAGTGATGCTACTTTATGGCATTGCACATAATGTGACAGTCTGCTTCCACGTTTGTTTTCCCCGCCCTGTTGCATTCACGAACATTCAACTGTAGGAGCAAGCGTATAAACCCTGCATCTGTAAGCGAGAGGAAGTAATATGTAACATAGACACTCTCTGATCTGAAGTATCAGGACGACCCTATGTAATTCGAAATTGACCACTAGATGTCAAGAGAGGCGTATCCACCAGTATAAAAGGCAATGGGGGATACTGTGTTGCCAGTAGAGAAGAAGTAACAGCAAAATGGATCGGTCAAGAGAGCTCAGTTAGTTCGAACGTGGACTGGTCTTTGTATGTCACCTGAGTGATAAGTGCATCAAGGACATTGCAAGCCTTCGAAAGCTGCCCAAGAGTGACGTGATTGTGAAGTGGAAACGCGAAGGAACAACGAGCGCTAAACAAAGACAAGGCGAGCCTTATGTACTGACGGACAGGGACCGTTGACCATTGTAGAGAGTGGTTATAAAAAAGTAGTATGGAGTCGTTCTTGAGTCCAGGTAGCACAATGATTGTGAGTAAGGAGTTGAAAAGAATGGTGCAAAATACTCGAGCAGATCCTGATTAGCCACACATTTCTGTTGTCAGTGCTAAGGGCTGATTGAAATGCTGTAAAGAGCGATGCCACTCGACAGTGGATGACTGAAGACTGGTGATTTGGATTGATACTCACTCAATACCCCGTGCACTCCGATGGAAGTGTTTGGGTTTGGCGAGTTCCAGGAGAACGCACTTGCCCGCGAAAGGCAAAGGTCCCGAGTTCGAGTCTCGGTCCGGCACACAGTTTTAAACTGCCAGGAAGTTTCATATCAGCGCACACTTCGCTGCAGAGTGAAAATATTCTGAGCCGTATTGGTTCGTTTAAAAAGGGACAGCCGATTTACCTCTCTAGCTTACCCGAATCAGAAGTCGTACACGTCATCGACGAGACTTAATCCCTTATTTCCCTTCTTTTCTTCGATGAAGAATAAGCTGTCATTCCTTTTTAAAGGTCCGTACAGTTGCAGTGTTGCCTGCCAAGGACTCGCAAGCGCTCTCCTGCGCCCGGGCACTATTGACGTGTACAGCGGATAGGCCGGTCTCTGTCTGACTGCCGCCTACGCAGGCGGCGTCACGCGCAGCTGCCTTCCGAATGGGCGTCTGACAGGCGTGCCGCGTGTCCGAGCTCGCACGGCCGCCCGCTAAGCAAATACCTTTTGTCTGTGCTCAATGAAGACTCCGGCCGGCGCCGTCTGTTTGCCGGCGTCCTTTTTCCCATTCATTATTTTTATTATCTCCGCGGACTCGCATTGTGGAGACGGCTGCTAATTGTTTGTTTTGCCCTGTTTATGCAAACAGCCGGCCAGGTGCGACACAATGGGCCGGCGGGCTACGCGCGACGGCGCGATTCGCCGACGCCGACGGCGCCGCCTTTTGTGGGCGGCGGGAATCTTATCAAAACAGTCATTACTGCCGCGGCCGCCTCGCGCCTATTTAAATTATCCCGCAAACTGCCCAGTCCCGCTCCTTTGTGGCACGCCGGCTTTCTGTAGCGGCCCTCAAGAGGAACGCTCCACTGCGCAAATTGCGTGCGCGCTTCCGCGGGCAGATCTCCGAGACGGACACCATCGATCACGTCAGTACCTTTTGCAACTGTGTGTCGAGCTGACTTAACGCCCATTTCACACTCGTCCGGCAGCCGTCTATGCGGCACCGTGTACGCGGCAGGCCGCCGCTGGGATTTCACATTTATTTGGCTGTTGTGCACGGTACGGTAGCGCCCGTCATTTTCTTCCTTCTCAGTTACCCAGCACGGTACTAGCGAAATGGAACGAGAACAAACGCTGCTATGGCTTTTAGTTTATCGTCACTTAAAAAGAAAGACAAACAGGGTACAGTGGATTCATCCAATCAATCCTAAAAAAAATGGCTCTGAGCACTATGGGACTCAACTGCTGTCGTCATAAGTCCCCTAGAACTTAGAACTACTTAAACCTAACTAACCTAAGGACAGCACACAACACCCAGCCATCACGAGGCAGAGCAATCAATCCTAGCAATACTAAAATTTTTCCATAGAGCACATTACCAAGGGGGGGGGGGGAGGAGGGGGGTGCAATGGGGTGGGGGTACTTCATACCCACACGGAAAATAATTTTTAAAAAAATCGTTAACTGCTGTTGAATTATGTTAACAACACACTTTTTGTAGAGGTACTGATCTCTACTTGGGAACTTAGGATCTGAAAATACCTCTTAGTACACTCTTAGCAATATAAATGCATTTCAGTAGCATGTGGAACCGACTTTATGACAACAAAAAAAATTAAAAATTCAAATTTCGTTCATTGTTGTTGACTTTTACTCCCAACATACTTTTTAAAGAAGTAAGTGCTCTACCATCAGGAGAGCTTCTATAAAGTTTGGAAAGTAGGAGACGAGGTGCTGGCAGAAATGAAGCTGTGAGGACATGCGTGAGTCGTGCTGGGTAGCTCAGATGGCAAAGCACTTGCTCACGAAAGGCAAAGGTCCCGAGTTCGAGTCTCTGTCCGGCACACAGTTTTAATCTGCCAGGAAGTTTCATTCCAGAGGGTGTTTTCTAACAGGATAGCGCTCGCCCACATACTACTGTTGTAACTCAACATGCTCTACAGTGTGTCTACAGAGTGCCTTGGCCCCCTGGATAGCCATAGCTGTCTCGAATCGAGCACATATACGATATTATCGGACGACAACTCCCACGCCATCCACAACCAGCATTAATTGTCCCTGTACTGACTGACCAAGTACAACACGCATGCAACTCCATACCGTAAAGTGACATCCGCCACCTGTACAACACAATACATGAACGTTTGCATGCTTGCATTCAACGTTCTGCAGATTAACCGTTTACAAATGTACAAACATTTCACTTTGCAACAGCTTATCTCATGCTTACATTAAGGTGTGATCTTGGAATTTAATCACTTACGAATATTACCTAGACAAATGTATTCCCGTAATTTGATTTCTCTACATGAACCATTTTGGTGTTGCTATTTACACTACTGGCCATTAAAATTGCTACACCACGAAGATGACGTGCTACAGACACGAAATCTAACCGACAGGAAGAAGATGCTGTGATATGCAAATAATTAGCTTTTCAGAGCATTCATACAAGGTTGCCGCCGGTGGCGACACCTACAACGTGCTGACATGAAGAAAGTTTCCAACCGATTTCTCATACACAAACAGCAGTTGACCGGCGTTGCCTGGTGAAACGTTGTTGTGATGCTTCGTGTAAGGAGGAGAAATGCGTACCATCACGTTTCAGACTTTGATAAAGGTCGGATTGTAGCCTATCGCGATTGCGGTTTATCGTATCGCGTCATTGCTGCTCACGTTGGTCGAGATCCAGTGATTGTTAGCAGAACTGGTTAAAAGTCTCGGTCACCTCTTGTTCGCATTGACGGCTCTTTGAACAGTGGACGTTACATTTCAGATGTATTACGACCCGTGGCTCTACCCTTCATTCGATCCCTGCGAAACCCTACATTTCAGCAGGCTAATGCACGACCGCATGTTGCAGGTCCTGTAGGGCCTTTCTGGATATAAGAAAATGTTCGACTGCTGCCCTGGCCAGCACTTACTCCAGATCTCTCACCAACTGAAATCCTCTGGTCAATGGTGGCCGAGCAACTGGCTCGTCACAATACGCCAGTCGCTACTCTTGATGAACTGTGGTATCGTGTTGAAGCTGCATGGGCAGCTGTGCTTGTACACGCCATCTAAGCTCTGTTTGACTCAATGCCCAGGCGTATCAAGGCCGTTATAAAGGCCAGAGGGTTGTTGTCTGGGTACTGATTTCTCAGGATCTATGCACCCAAATTCCGTGAAAATGTAATCACATGTCAGTTCTAGTATAATATATTTGTCCAATGAATACCCGCTTATCATCTGCATTTCTTCTTGGTGTAGCAATTTTAATGGCCCGTAGTGTACTTTCCGTCAGTGTGTATCAGTCATGCCGTAACCACCTCAGAAATATGCAGATGATTACGTAGTTTGCGGTATACAGACGCAACGTGTGTAGCTGGAAGAAATTCGTTTGGTTCATCCGGGAAGTCGGAGTGTACAAAGCGGACAGCGGGGGCTGAAATAACGCGGAGCGTGGGAACGCGGCCAGTAAGTGGCGGAGAGTGTTGCCACACAGTGACAGCGGAGCGGCAGGCGCTTAGCTGCAATCGCCGCTGATTCAGCTGGCGCAAAGTGTTGGCGCGCAGTCGGACGGGCCGGGCGGGAAGGCGCGCAGCGACTGTCAGCGGCGTCGCGCGCTAAGCGACAATATGTTTGTTTGTGGCGAACCGGGCCTCTTCGTGTTGATTGTGCGAATTGCCGACTGGATAATGTACACAGGGCCGGGGGCTGGCTGTGTGTGCGTGTGTGTCTGGCCAGCGGTGGGATCCAGTATTTATGCCCGCGCCGCAAACACGCCGGGGCGCCCCGCGGACGGCAGACGGACGCACAAATCAACTGCCGCATCCCGCATCCTGCTCCCAGCTGTGCTCTGCCCGCTCCGGGCCAGCGCCCGGCGCACCACCAGCGGTCGGCCTCTGGTCCACCCCCACACTAATGTTCCTAATGGGCCCCCCGTCTCAGTTTACACGCTTTAGTGACCTTCGATCGGCCACGTAGCCCAGCTGTTCGCGTCGCTGGTTGCTGAGGTCGTGGTCCCTGCCAGGAAGATTTACATGACGAAGTAACAAACTGATTACTCCGCGTATGCAGGGTGTAGCTACGTTCCCCTTACAGACTTCAAGAACAGGTTCCCCGCACCATACTAAAAGAAAAATCCAGAATTAGATTTTCTCTCTGCAGCGGAGTGTGCGCTGATATGAAACTTCCTGGCAGATTAAAACTGTGTGCCGAACCGAGACTCGAACTCGGGACCTTTGCTTTTCCCGGGCAAGTGCTCTACCAACTGAGCTACCCAAGCACGACTCACGCTCCGTCCTCTCAGCTTTACTTCTTGCCTTCCAAACTTAACAGAAGCTCTCCTGCGAACCTTGCAGAACTAGCATTCCTGAAAGAAAGGAGGAGAGCCTCTGTTAAGTTTGGAAGGTAGGAGACGAGGTACTGGCAGAAGTAAAGCTGTGAGGACGGGTCGTGAGTCGTGCTTGGGTAGCTCAGTTGGTAGAGCATTTGCCCGCGAAAGGCAAAGGTCCCGAGTTCGAGTCTCGGTCCGGCACACAGTTTTTATCTGCCAGGAAGTAAAAGAAAAATGCTTACTAAAAGCGTGCTCTTAAGTGCATGCCTTAAGAGTTATGAGCACTTGTTCATCTTCGATACTATAAAAAGTACCTCTTCTGCTGCAAGCTATTTGCTTTCCGTATTTGTTAGGTGATACTATGGGCCCAAACAAGAAAAAAAGTCCAGCAAATATGGGCCATAAGATGCATACCATAAGAGCCATGGGCATGTCTTCAACAGAAGAGATGTTTCACGGTATCGAAGATGGACAAGTGCTCATAGCTTTTAATGTATGCGTTTTAGAGCACATGTTTAATGGATTTTTTGTCCTCTTTTTGGTACTTACTCCCAAAATATTGAAAGTAAAGTGGTTGCAGTAGGAGATATGTGTTTCATAGTACCGGGATTTGAAGACGTGCTGCCGGCCGGAGTGGCCAAGCGGTTCTAGGCGCTACAGTCTAGAACCACGCGACTGCTACGGTCGCAGGTTCGAATCCTTCTTCGGGCATGAATGTGAGATGTCCTCAGGTTAGTTAGGTTTAAGTAGTTCTAAGTTCTAGGGAACTGATGACCTGAGAAGTTAATTCCCATAGTGCTCTGAGTCATTTGAACCATTTGAATTTGAAGACGTGCTCATAGCGCTTAAATTACGCATTTTAAACCCATTCTTTACTAGACAGTTCTTATTTTTTTTGGTGTAAGGAACCTCTCCTCAAGATATGTAAAGGGAATTTATTCATAACCTGTGGTTTCAAAAATACTTTTTAACAGAATTTTAAAAGAGTATCGTAAGCGCTTGGTGGTTCTTACCGCTGGATCAAAGCAAGGGGACAATGTCGGGCGTTCTGTTATCTTCCCTCATATTATCATTAAAATCCGCTTGCAAAGCTATTTCTTAGTGTACTGTGGTTAGCTGTGGGCGGCCAAAAATGCACTGGAGCACAGGAGACTTCTCGGTGGAGGGAAGTTTCTTGTCTGCACGGACTCTCCTAGTTTTCTGCAGGCTTTTCAGAAAATGTCATCAACAGACAGGACAGTTCAGATGGCTCAGGACACCAGGCAATAGTCCCGGTGCGGCACAGGTAATTTCATGTCAACTCACACTTCGCCAGAGAGTGAAAATTCATTCTGGAAACAATCCTTCAGGCTGTCGCTAATCATGCTCCCGCAATATCCTTTATTCCAGGAGTGCTAGTCCCGTAAGTTACATGTAATTTTTGTGGAGTTTGGAAGTTAGAAGATGACGTACTGACGGAAGTGAATCTATGAGGGTGCACCGTGAATCGTGCTCTGGTAGCTCAGTTGGTAGAGCACTTGCCCGCGAAAGGCAAAGGTCCCGAGTTCGGGTCTCGGTCCGGCACACAGTTTTAATCTGCCAGGAAGTTTCTTACTGGGTTATTAGTTTTAACTAAAGTATTGCGGGCGACCAGCCGTTGTGACACTCAGGTCTGAAGAAGTTCAGTTTATATGACTGAAAATATTCATCAGTAACGTATGTCATACAACTGAGATAATTCCAATTAACTTTTCTTGAATTCTACAGTTCCTATATCTCTCGCGAGGAAATTATATCTCTTACCAATTGAAGTCATAAACACAATTTTTACTGAAAAGTAAAAAGACAATTAAGTCGAAATACATGTTAAGTTTTGAGAACTACATAGTGTGGTTCTGTTGTGATTTGCAATTCAGTGAACTTCACTAAATTGGCCACACTAACTTTTCCACGGTAGGGATGCGAGTTTATACAAGTCGTAGTAACCCAGATAATATTCACACCTCCAGTTCTTCCATTGCAGTCATCCCGTCGGAAAATGAAACGTAGTTTCGAGTCATTAACATTACAGGTAATAAAAAGCATAGAAGCAATCGCCAAGTCGTGCGTAGTACTCTTCTAATCGTACCAACCAACCGCTCCTTGTAGTTGTTCAGAGACTTCCATAATTCTTTTTATACCTGTACCCTAGTCCTAGTATCTTGTTTTCGCAGTTTTAATTTTCTAAATCGAGTGAATTACAGACTGATTTGCAATAGAAGTTCCAACAACACCTTCTTGTAAATTTAACGGTACAGAACAGAAACTGGCAACCGCCAGTAGACCATGCAAAAGACGCGAACTGACTGATGTCTTGATTATGACCCTATTACAAACCTTTCTCACTGTCATTCACCATTTAACATTGTTAATAGGATGTTTATGGTTCAAGTGGCTCTGCGCACTATGGGACTTAACTTCTGAGGTCATCAGTCCCCTAGAACTTAGAACTACTTAAACCTAACTAACCTAAGGACATCACACACATCCATGCCCGAGGCAGGATTCGAACCTGCGACCGTAGCAGTCGCGCGGTTCCGGACTGCAGCGCCTAGAACCGCTCGGCCACAGGATGTTTATTTTGGAGTCAAAAAGTCCGCGAAACACTGAGAATGTTGAGGTAGTACAACCAGAGCAGGCGACCATTTTCTATCCGCTGCTGTGAGCACCCACCTCGAACTGGTTAACTGTCTCGTTTCACGGAGCATCTAATTTTTAGAGCTGTATTACCTTCTTCCAGCTAGACATGGTTCGCCAGTCTTGCGTATAAAAGCTTTAGGTCCAAATTATTTCCTCTGCCCTGCCCTAATTTGTGGGGTCATTTCACGTAATATTTCTTATGGAGCATGATGAAGGGTTATTTTTCCAGAGGGTGGATATAAAAACAGAGCCGCCTTGCGGGGTGTGTGCGCACGTCGTGGGCTGCTCATTTGCGACCGGGGGCTGCGGAAGGCGGAGCTCGCCCCTTACTAATTCTCTAATTACTCCTGAGCTGAACGCAGAGACGGGTTAACGCAACGACAACGCGGTCTGGGGGGGATGGGGGGGGGATTTGCCGTTGTGGATGACCAGTAGGTACGCAGGGGTGGGGTTCTTGTGCGTCTTTCCGCTAGACACTGGGTAGCCATAGACCACTTGCAACAACATCTCGTATAATCAACTCAGTTCATATGAGAACGTGTAATGTTGAGCGCTGAGACAGTGTTAATTATTTTTGTACGTAAGACATTCAAACAACATAGCAGGTGAATGTCAGTCGTCGTCTTCTTCGACAGTTTCTGGTATCTAAAGACAACAGAGAAGCGTCTGAATAATTCATGTCTCCTTACACTGAGCTGGCTAGGAAATCAGTCACATACTTTCAATCTACAGGGTGAGTCACTAACTATTGCCACCAAGAATAACTCTGAAAGTATGATAGGAGCTGAAACGTTTGTGGGACAAAAGTGAAATGGGACAACGGGGCCATAATATGACGTTGGTTTCTTGTTGCTAGGTGGGGTCGCTTCAGAGATATGAAGCTCAACTTTGCTTTTTTTAAATGCGATGATGTAGTTGGGTACTTGTTTTCTGAGAGCGGCTATTGAGACGAATCCAATGGTGTGTAACAGTAAGGTCTTTGAAGATCAACGAAGGTCAAAAAGGTGGCATGAACTCCCATTTACAGAAGGTGTTCGAAGTTATGACCTTTGGTATCACTGCAGTGCTGCACTCTTATTATCATATATTGAGTGGTATCCCTTATCACTTCGGCACTCATGGAAGCACATGCTGTGACAATTCTATGTCGCATATCTTCAGGTGTAGCTGGAAAGTCTTTATAAACGTCTTTTACGAATCCCCACAAGCAAAAAATCCAGAGGCGTCAAGTCTCGCGAACGAGACTGCCACGACACATCTCCTCCGCGTCCAATCCAGCGATATGGGAACTGTTTCTGCAACTCATTTCTAGCCGTCAGCGAAAAATGCGCCGGACACCGATCGTGTTGATACCACATCCTGCTCCTTGTTCCTAAAGGTATTTCTTCTAATAACAGATCTAATGTTTCGTGCAGCAATGTGGTGTACTTCCTACGATTATGCTTTCCTTCGATGAAATAGGGGCCTATAATTCTGTCCTCCAGAATCCCACACCATACAGTCACCGACCACGGTTTTTGGTGTGCAAATTTCCGCAGCCAACATGGATTTTCAGTTGCCCAAAATTAATGCTATGCAGATTAACATTTCCAAGGTTCGTGAATGTAGCCCCGTCAGTAAATAAAATCAAATTAATAAATGCGTCATCCCTCTGAATCTGAAGTTGAGCCCATCGGCAGAATTCATTGGGACGCATACAATCCGTACCAGTTAATTTTTGGTGGAGACGTATAAGGCAAGGATAATATTTATGGCGATACAGAACACGAACGACACTACTCTGGCTCATGCCAGATTCCCTTGCGATTTGACGCGACTAGCATTGAGATCTCGAACCACAGTGGCAAGAGCACCAAATTCCGTTTCCTCGTTAGTAACTTTCGTTTGCTGGATATGTTTCCGATGGGTTAAAGACCTAGTTGTTCTCAATTTATCATACACATATTTAAATGTACGACGTGTAGAGTGAGTACGTTAATGATATCTTCAGCGTATAAGTCTCTAGCTCTCACTGAATTTCGTTGGCATTCTCCGTAAATGAGAAGCCAATCGACTTGTTCTTCGAAGGAATACATCATTCACATTCTCTTGATTCGACGATACTAGTCTTACCGTTCCTATTAGTGATACATTGCGAAACCGTCGAAAGGTGTTTACAAATAAATGGTACGTTAGATGGATAAGCCGTATTCGGCGAATATTTACTATTTGCACGATATACGAAAGAGAATTGTCAGAGCATGTGCTTCGCTAAGTGCCGAAGTGATAAGGAATACCACTCAATCCGTGATAATAAGAGTGCAGCACTGCAGTGATACCAAAGGTCATAACCTCGAACGCCTTCTGTAAATGGGAGTTCATGCCACTTTTTTGACCTTCGTTGATCTTCAAAGACCTTACTGTTACACGTCATTGGATTCGTCTCGATAGCCGCTATCAGAAAATAAGTACCAAACTATAGCATCCCATTAAAAAAAACGAAGTTGAGCTTCATGTCTCTGACCTAGCAACAAAAAATCAACGTCATATTATGGCTCCCCTTGTCCCATGCAACATTTGTCCCTCAAAACTTTTCATCTATCATACTTTCGGAGTTATTCTAGGTGGCAATAGTTAGTGACTCACCATTTATAGCTTTCATGAAATCAGACAGTTCAGACATAGGAATGTTGGAGCAGACTTGACCTTGCACGTTTTAGACTTGAGGCCGAATGCTCATCGAAATCATTAAGAGATTATACAGTATTTATTTGCAGTGTATCCAAGAAGCCCTCGCACCTTTATGTGAGAACAGTATATTTTATGTTGGACTACTGACATTCAAACATGTATCCAGGGGATCTGTATGTGGACCATTGTGCCTCACACAGGGAATTGATTTCATTGGAGACAGCTCAGTTGATCGAGTGCTAGGGGCACACGGGCCCTCTCGCGTTTCCTTACATCCTCCATGGTTCTCTGTCTTTGACACTCATAAAAAAGCACGTTCCTCCAAATCAATTAGGATTGCTTTACAAGATGAGGCCTCGTCAAAGCGATCTCTAAACACACTCTTTACATAAGTCATTGTTTGAGCCGTTCGCGGGCGTTCGTGTAGCCACACACACGCCAGAAATCGTTCGTCCGCTCAGATCAGCCCTGCCTTCGCAACTGGAATATTGCAGGTCTGAAACAAGGCATGTCCTTGGGCGATATCCAGCCAGCTGACACCAGCAGTCTGCCGCAGGTCCTTGTCCCATAGCTCTGACGGTCTTTCTCGTGGTCTGCCTCTGTCTCTTTGACTCAGTTCCAGCAACGCCTTTGTACAGTAGCCATTATTTCTTGTGGCATCATGGCGGGCCGATTGTATTTTGTAGTGGCTGTTCTCTCCAGGATGTCTGTGACAACAGTAATTGATCTGATGTCTTCTGCTCCTTTTCGTCTTTCCTTGCAAATCCCAACATATATGTTGTTCGGGAACATAATCACGTAATCACCCTGTATGTACATAAATTTACAGGCGCCGGCGCCTGTAAATCTGGCTCTCTGTAGCGTCGTTGGATATTACCGAGACTAGGCTTCTATTCAAAACATTATGAACTCACTCCTCCCTGCAAACCCTAAAAGTTTGTAACGGGAGGTTCTGAACACCCTGTATAGACGTTTTAATTCAAGCGTTCTCTGTTGTTTGACTCTGTGGTTGGTTATTTCATATTAGAATTTCTGTTGTATGCAGCTTGTAAGATGTCCTGCTGTTGAAGAGGAGAGAAAATAATGATCTTGCTGAAGGCCTAGAGCTGGTCACCACACACAGTAAGAGGTGGGTCCTACGTGGTTGGTACGAAGCTGCGGCACAAGTGTTTCTCAAGAAAAAGGAAGGAAGCTAAGAGACTTACGCCGTGTTGATGTCGAGGCACGATCACTAACTCAGACTGAAGAAGTGTCAGTAAATGAATCGGCTGTGATTATAGTTGACGAAATTAATCCGACGCTTGTCGAAGGCGATTTATAGGAAAAATTGCGGAAGGCTTAAAACAGATTGGCTGGCCGGAGATATCCTCATTCCCAAACTCTATTTCAGTGACACACAGGGACAAGTCGGTTACCATATGCGTACGTGACGTAGGATCAACAGTGAAGCTCCTGGGCTCGCCTCTCGCCTTTGTCACCACCGTTGTTGGAGTCCATAGATCCTGTGGTAGAGCGGCTGCAAAGTGTCTCCGCCGCTCGCTTGATTTCTCATTAATATTTAAGCCGGAACGTTCTAGGCGGAAAGCAGAGTGTTGGGGCTGCGGCGGGTGTAATTGTAGGTAAGGTCTGCGGCTCTCCGCACCGCGTCTTCCGCCCCCGCCGGTCGACCAACCCCCTTCATTAGCACAGCCGTATAATTGTGTTTTCTGGTTTACCCTCACCCCTTCCAGGAGGAATCCACGCCCGAGCTGAGCCGCCGCTTTTATGAAGCTGAAAATGACTAAATCATTTTCCATTATTCGGCGCGGTGCGGGCTGGGAGGAAAGAGGCTTCGCTCTTCCTCCTCCGCCGTCGTCTACCTGAGAACACAATTAACAGCACACCTCCAGGACGGCTACGTGCGCCTGTGCATTTGTGGGTGAGGGAGAACAAGGCGAGGGTGGGAGAGAGAGAGATAATGCGTACGCTTTCCGGGTTGGTCGCATCCCCCACCCCTCACTTCCACCTGCCTGGAATTGTGTGCTCCAATTATTAGTGAGCCATTCCGGGCCGGTATTGTTCACCGGCTTAATGTTTTGCGATACGCGGAATTCTGCCCGCTCATCGCCGGCATTAGCTCGTAAATCTGTGCGCTATATCGTTATCGGCATAGCTTCGCCGGCACGTCTTGGCCGTCGTTCGCCGTCAGGTTATAGAACACCGCCGCCATTTGTTTAGAGGCTCTGGCGGCTTCATTCCTCGTTGCTGATGCAGCATTCTATCAGATGTTCCGTGCACAGTAAGGAATAAGGACGCAGCACCACAGAGAAAGAAGGGTACCTTCAGCAATAGAAATTAATCTGGGATTGAGAAATGTGTGATACAGTACACGCTCTCACGGCCGTGTATACTTCAGTTAAGACTTCGGGGCTGACAGATCGTGGTCCATATAAAGGATGATCGGAAACAAACTCGTAGGAATTGGTAGAGGAAAGTGTGTAGATAATAGTCTGAACTGGAACGCATCGCCGGCCGGAGTGGCCGAGCGGTTCCAGACGCTACAGTCTGGAACCGCGCGACCTCTACGGTAGCAGGTGAGAATCCTGCCTCGGGCATGCATGTGTGTGATGTCCTTAGGTTAGTTAGGTTTAAGTAGTTCTAAGTTCTAGGGGACTGATGACCTCAGATGTTGAGTCCCATAGTGCTCAGAGCCATTTGAAGCATTTGAACCTCGGAGAAGGTCAGAGAGGTAGGATAGACGTCAAATGACAACAGGCGATTCGAATTAATCATCCGCCGCCATGACTAACCTGTTGCGTGGCTATCCAACAAACAGCTGTAACGTGAAAACGGCACATTTCCGGACATGGATCCTATTCAAAATATTTTGCACTCACACCCATCAACAAGTTCTAGAAGTTTGTAACTGGAATTTCCAAACACGGTGTATTAAAACTATTCACTGACGTTTCATCCCCATGTGTGCGAGATATCTGTTGGCCACTACAGTATCTGATCATTAGTATCCCGATAACCCTGTGTAATGCGGAATTGACCACTAGACGTCACTAGAGGCGAACCCGCCAGTATAAAAGGAAGTGGGGGACTATTTTGTTGGCCGGCCGGAGTGGCCGAGAGGTTCTAGGCGCTACAGTCTGGAATCGCGCGACCGCTACGGTCGCAGGTTCGAACCCTGCCTCGGGCATGGATGTATGTGTTGTCCTTAGGTTAGTTAGGTTTAAGTAGTTCTAAGTTCTAGGGGACTGATGACCACAGCAGTTAAGTCCCATAGTGCTCAGAGCCATTTGAGCCATTTGACTATTTTGTTGTCGGTTGAGAAGCAGTAAGAAGTCACCTTAGTCACCCTAGTAACAAATCCATCTGCGACATATCAAACCTTCTAAAGATGCCCAAGTCGACGTTGGTGTTATATATATGAAGAGGAAACGCGGAGGAACAACCGAGACCTGGCAGAACTCGTGTGATGTCAAACATGGACCCGGCGAGTATCGAGGGGAGTGGTTATAAAAAATCGCGCGAAATCAGCGGAAGGAACAAGTCGTGAGTTCCAACGTGGTGACAGCAATCCAGTTAGCGCAATAATTGTGTGTAGTGAGTTGAAAAGAATGGGAGAGAATGGTCGAGCAGCTCATCATAAATTTCTGTAGTCAATGCTAAACGGCGCTTGAGGTGGTGTAAACAACGCCGGTACTCGAAAGTGGATTTGTAACGATGAATCACGCTACACCCTCTGGCAAGAGTTTGAGGAGAAAGTTACCTACCACCATACGTTGTACCAACAGTGAAGAGCGGAGAGGATGGTGTTACGATGTGGGTGCGTTTTTCGTGGTTTTGGTGTGGCCCAAATAACTGCGTTTAAGAAAATGTGGAAGAATATGAAGACATTTTACAGCATTGTGTTCTGTGTATAGTAGACGAGAAGTTCGAAGACGATGATTGTTTGAGCGGCATCTGCGAGGCAATGGTTTGTGGACAATAACACTCCTGAAATGGACTGGCCTGTCCCGAGTCCCGACCTGAACCGAATGGAACATCTTTGGGATGAGTTGGAATCTCGACATCGCGCCGGACCCTAGCGTCCAAGGTCACTCACTACCTTCTCTAGTTTGGGCTCTTGAGGAAGAATCGGCTGCCATTCCGCCAGTGGAACTCTGACACTTCATTGAAAGTATCCCAAGCAGCGTTGAAGCCATCGTAACGGTAAAGAGTGGACAAGACCCGCAGTAATGCTCGCTCATAGGTGTCCGGATACTTTTGATCAAATAGTGCAGTATCTGGTCCACTTTTACACGACCACTCCACGAATGTGTGGCTGCAAAAATATGGACTACGAAATAGACCAGGACTACGGAAAACAGATGAAATATATCTAGCAAACAGGATAGCACCCATGACATAATGCAGTGTCAACAGTTAACTTCAGCTGTGTGGAAATTTGCGTGGCCAGGAATCAGTCAAAATGACACAGATGACATTCCGAAATCAGAATCAGTTCTATTTCTACCTAGGGCAGCACGAAAAATCCCCTAAAGATAGCGAATCGTAACTCCTGGATTTCAAGCCACGGAGATGGAAAGTATCTTGTGACTCGCGGCGACAGAATGCCCGGAGAGCGACAGAGTTCACGGTTTCGGAATTCCAACCCGCTCGCCGGCGGGCAGGGTACGTCAGGAATATTTAAGGCAGGCCCTGCAACAAAACCAAATCCGTGCCGCCGTCAGTTGTAGCAGGCAGCCGCGACCGGTTCTGCGGATTAGGAAGGAGTTCTGTAGCTGCTAATGGCTTGCTTACGCCTTCCTCCATCTCCCCACCTCTATAATCCTCTAAAACACATTTCGTGTAATCACGAACAAACTATGCAGTTCATCGTCGCGTTAAGTCTCTTATTTTCTTTTTCGTTTCGATTTCAGTTTATGAAGACGCCCTTAGAGCGGCGAACACGGCACTGTACGTCACGCGCGACACACTCGTAGCTTCCTCGTTTGAGAGGAATTAATTGGGCCTATCGCTTCTTGTTACCTTTTAGGAGTTCATTTTTAGAACCGTATTTTTTGTAGATTTTTATTCACTGCTTCCCCCGTCAAGATATAAAGTTATTACGATGGATACCAAACAGTACTGCTGATTATACTTTAGATTTCTATGTTGTACTTTACACGCTGCTAACACAGTTAAGTGAAATTATGTGTTAATACCAGAAATACAAGTCTCTAGCACAGGTGGATAATGTTTTTTTTAGTCAGCATCTATTGTAATATCGCCATTTCCTAACGGTGCAACACCAACTTTACATTGTCTAACACAAGTAGCTATGATTCATAGTCCATACTAAAATGTAGGTCTCCATACAGGTACTTGGATAAATCACTTCATAGGTGGCAAGGCAACGGCATAGCCTCTCTAACTGCACCAGTCCAAGTAAAGCACTGATGTAGTCAAAAGAACCTTTGGCTTAAGGACTTTTTTTTTTACTGCAAGCTGAAACGACATAAAAGGTACTGTTCACGTTAGGGAATGCTGCTAAGGTACTACGTTCGAGTTTTTTACTCTTCTTGTCCCATTTTGTATGCAGCAAGGGGAAAGTGTATTATAAATTCTTGCACTCACAGTGTAATATCCCTTTCGTCAGAGCCAACAGGACAGCTTTACACCATTTGATCCAGTGGTGTTTCACCAGTATCCGTTCTCTGGAAAATACGTGTAATATTTAATGTTTTCCACGCAATACCGTGTGCGTTTGGAATGTAGTTATTTTATATTTTTAGTTTATGGGTTTATTCCACTTCTTCCTCGGCACTTACTCGAAACGAATGAGCTTGCGTTAGAAAATTACCGGATTCCTTCTTTTCTTTCCGTGCAGTGCCCATGTTTTTCAGTCAGTTACATTCCATTGATGTCATCTGGCACTCATTATCATGTTCAGTTTGTTTAAGTTTTATAGAGACAACGATGTACAGTCAAGTTCTGTCATGCCTCAACCGTGTTATATTAGCTACTGTTCACTCTGTCCAATGTGTCGTTAATGGACAGTATAGAATATAAACATAAGTTGGTCGTATCAATATGCCTTTGACTACACGCAAGGCATTTTTAACAGTTGTGGGTAATGTATTAGGTGCTGTTTGTCCATAACAATTCGAGCCAGTTGCTTGCATGCATATGGTATACAGAATGTTCGTTTTTTCAACCGACATCGAGAAATTGCTTCGAATGCTTTTCAGTGGTCTTGGAACGTTGTCTGCATCCTATGCGTTACTCTGTTTGCAAATAACGATTTGTGCTTCGATCATTCCAGCGAACAAAATAAATACACCTATTACTTTTCACTGATTTAAGTCATAGAAGATAGGAAGAAATTAGTAGGATGAACACAGAAGAATGTTATACAACTTGAGGGCTAGAAGTGAGATAAAAGAAATGTCTTTGTGGTGAAGCGCGGTCGTCTGAAAGTCTATGAGTACATGGTGGAGCGTGTGTGCTCATGCTGCTCCTGCTGCAACAAGTGAAGTATCAATTTCCTGGCATCTGATCTGGCCACTGTACGCAAAGGATGACACCGACACAACAAACCACAACTTGATAATACAGTGTAGCAGGTTATCTCTATCGTACCTAACCACAAAAGCTATAGTACAAGTCAAGGATCTTGTAGTGAAAGTCGGATCTGCTTTTAACAAAATTTTTATTTATTCTAACGTGGAACAAGATGGTCAAAAGTTATTTACCTCTAACAAAATTTTTTGCTTTAAATCAAACTGGGATATACCACAATTAATCAAAATCTTACATTCTAAAAAATGAACGAAACGAACGCAGACGGTGAAATGAAGACTTGTCGCCTTCGAATTACGATGTTAAAAAATTGGCTGAGCTTAACACTACAGAGGAACACTATGAGAGGATGACTATGTGGAAGCTATATCACCAAGGTAGCATTATCTGTGCAGCTCGCTGATACAAGAACCTAAATTCAAATTGGAGTTAAGTCAGCAACTTGGACTGCACATACAAAATATACGAGAAACGAATTATTCAGATTGCGGATCGCACTACCGCAGACAGCGAAAACAGACTGCGAAAACGTACCTCTGCTGCAAGTCAGCAGAGTGCTGAAAAACAGTCATGTATGGCTGGCAGCTTCTGTCTCTGACGATCAGCGTTCGCAGCTCTCGAAACTCTGTTTCCGACCCCCGAAAAATACGTTCCTCCTGACGAATTTCCAACCTCTCAAGAATCACTGCTGGAGGGACTAATTGTACTATTGTCAACGTGGCGGCCGAGAAATACCACAAAATTTTCGAAAAATCAGGGAAAAGACTGCAAACTACTCCCTCTCTGCTTGCACGAAGCTTATTTAACCTTCACGAAGTTGGTACTGCAATGAAACGAAGTTATTTTCGTTTGGTCAGTTCGTCCGCACCCTACTCTAGGAGAACCGACGGAAGTCGTTGGCTGATTCACAGTTTTTGGTCGAGAAAGAGATGCGCCGCACCAACGCTTCTACTGCCACCAAGGCGTCTGACCTTAAGAATCAAGCATAGAGAAGCCTGGTTGTCGCACTCATCTCCGGACGTGGTGGGACAGACGCCGACCGCTAGCTCCTTGGCGCGCGCCAACGCTCAGAACTCGGTAGAGTGGGCCATTCAGTTCAGACTTAACGCCAAAGCTAGGACACCGACAAGGGTTGTTGCAGTGAGATTTTCCGATAAGTTTCTCTGACGCTACAGTGGGGCCCTCAGCTCGCTCTATCCCCGCCATCTGGATGCAAAGCTTCTCTTCCAACACACAGTACACAGATCAACAACAAAAGATGGAAAAATATGCTGGCTCTGAAATAAATACACCGGCCGGTGCTGCATACGAGATATTATGAAGAGTACTCTACGCTCTTGGGACATGTGACCAGCATGTCGGCAGCTGTTACTGCCCCTAGATGAATACGGATGACTTCTAGGGTGCAACCAATACGGTCACGGGCATAGAAGAGGCGCTGCAAGCGATTTTGTGCTTTTTGCAAAGGCGCTCATAACGGCCGTCTGCTGTCAGAGCCCATTAACGCCAAATTTCGCCCCACTTCCCTAAAGGATGTGTTCGTCGAACGCCCCACATCGATCTATGTGGTTGTTTCACGCTGTGGAGGTTGTATGTTAGCGCTAACAACTCTACGCAAACGCCGCTGCTCTCGATCGTTACGTGAAGGCAGTCGGCCGCTGCATCTACATCTACATGATTACTCTGCAATTCACATTTAAGTGCTTGGCAGAGGGTTCATCGAACCACAATCATACTATCTCTCTACCATTCCACTCCCGAACAGCGCGCGGGAAAAACGAACACCTAAACCTTTCTGTTCGAGCTCTCATTTCTCTTATTTTATTTTGATGATCATTCCTATCTATGTAGGTTGGGCTTAACAAAATATTTTCGCATTCGGAAGAGAAAGTTGGTGACTGAAATCCCACATCGCGCAGCAATATTCTAACAGAGGACGAACGAGTGTAGTGTAAGCTGTCTCTTTGGTGGACTTGTTGCATCTTCTAAGTGTCCTGCCAATGAAACGCAACCTTTGGCTCGCTTTCCCCACAATATTATCTATGTGGTCTTTCCAACTGAAGTTGTTCATAATTTTAACACTTAGGTACTTAGTTGAATTGACAGCCTTGAGAATTGTACTGTTTATCGAATAATCGAATTCCAACGGATTTCGTTTGGAACTCATGTGGATCACCTCACAGTTTTCGTTATTTAGCATCAACTGACACCTGCCACACCATACAGCAATCTTTCCTAAATCGCTTTGCAACTGATACTGGTCTTCGGATGACCTTACTAGACGGTAAATTACAGCATCATCTGCGAACAACCTAAGAGAACTGCTCAGATTGTCACCCAGGTCATTTATATAGATCAGGAACAGCAGAGGTGCCAGGACGCTTCCCTGGGGAACACCTGATATCACTTCAGTTTTACTCGATGATTTGCCGCCTATTACTACGAACTGCGACGTTCCTGACAGGAAATCACGAATCCAGTCGCACAACTGAGACGATACCCCGTAGGTCCGCAGCTTGATTAGAAGTCGCTTGTGAGGAACGGTGTCAAAAGCTTTCCGGAAATCTAGAAATACGGAATCAACTTGAGATCTCCTGTCGATAGCGGCCATTACTTCGTGCGAATAAAGAGCTAGCTGCGTTGCACAAGAACGATGTTTTCTGAAACCATGCCGATTACGTATCAGCCGTCCGTGGTGATAGGTAGTGCCCGAAATTTGGTATTCTGGACATACTCTCGACACTGTGGCTTTCGGACTATTGGATTCCCGAAAGATTTTTCGAAATGGAATGCCCTATCGTCTAGCTCCAACTACTGTATCACGTTCAGAGACTGTTAATTCGCGTCGTGCGACCATAATCACATCGGATACCTTTTCACGTGAATCAGCTGAGTACAAATGACAGCTCCACGACTGCATTAGCCTTTTACATCCCGTGTACGCGATGTCTTCGCACATCTGCATATGTGCTATCTACATCTGCATCTACGCCCATACTCCGCAAGCCACCTGACGGTGTGTGGCGGAGGGTACCTTGAGTACCTCTAGCGGTTCTCCCTTCTATTCCAGTCTCGTATTATTCGTGGAAAGAAGGATTGTCGGTATGCTTCTGTGTGGGCTCTAATCTCTCTGATTTTATCCTCATGGTCTCTTCGCGAGATATACGTAGGAGGGAGCAATATACTGCTTGACTCTTCGGTGAAGGTATGTCCTCGAAACTTCAACAAAAACCCGTACCGAGCTACTGCGCGTCTCTCCTGCAGAGTCTTCCACTGGAGTTTATCTATCATCTCCGTAACGCTTTCGCGATTACTAAATGATCCTGTAACGAAGCGTGCTGCTCTCCGTTGGCTCTTCTCTATCTCTTGTAGCAACCCTATCTGGTACGGATCCCACACTGCTGAGCAGTATTCAAGCAGTGGGCGAACAAGCGTACTGTAACCTACTTCCTTTGTTTTCGGATTGCATTTCCTTAGGATTCTTCCAATGAATCTCAGTCTGGCATCTGCTTTACCAACGATCAACTTTATATGATCATTCCATTTTAAATCACTCCTAATGCGAACTCCCAGATAATTTATGGAATTAACTGCTTCCAGTTGCTGACCTGCTATATTGTTGCTAAATGATAAGGGATCTATCTTTCTATGTATTCGCAGCACATTACGCTTGTCTACATTGAGATTCAACTGCCATTCACTGCACCATGCTATCTCGCGACCTCAGTCTACGTAAAGTATAAAATGCAAGTGACGTGTCTTTCAATGACATTCTCAACATCCTTAATAAACGGCCATATCTTACGTTTGCTTTTATCGGTATTCCAACAAAGGCCGCGGAAATGTCGTACTAAGATCACATCGCGCATCACAGACCTCGGAGAACTGTGGAGTCATAAATCTGGGCGATAGCGAAGCAGACGTCTGGTGTCGGCGGGCAGTGCGTGTGAACGGGCGAGGTCGAGAGCCACTTACTGGCAGCGACTCGAGTGTCGACCGAAGTGTGGGAGGAGTGGCTGTGGGGGAAGGGGGGAGGGAGAGAATTAGAGAGTGAAGAGTTTTTCCCGCTCCGGACCTGCCCACTGAGGAATGCGTGAGCGCACGGCCCTCGCAGGACGAGTGCTCCAATTGAGAGCTAATTGGCCGTCTGAGGGCGCTCCACAGCCGGCGCCGTGTCGCTGCCGATGAACAGAGCTCTGCGCTGTTTACGATTCACGAGGCGTAGCTGCAGCTTCTTCTCCTACGGGCGTTACTAAGCGGGTCAAGTGCATGCAGTACACGCCACGAGATTAATAAATGTGCCTCCACGACTCGGTGGTCAGTCGTGATTGCTTTTGTGGCTGCCAGATTCTAATAGCAAGTGAATGCGTTTGCATGCTAAGAGGCTGAGTGATCGGAAAGAAGAGTCACCTGCGGGAAATAGACAGGGTGGCCAGCAATCCGCGGTTGTTTGCTGATGATGCTGCGGTGTACGGGAAAGTGTCGAAGTTGAGTGGCTATGGGAGGACACTAATTGACTTAGACAAAATTTATAGTTGGTGTCATGTATGGCAGATAAGTTTAAAGTATAACACTTGTAAGTTAACTCGGATGAATAGGAAAAACAAACCCGCAATGTTCGCACACAGAATTAGTAGTGTCCTACTTAACACGGTCACGTCGTACAAATATCTGGGCGTAACATAGCAAAGCGATGTGAAACGCAACGATATGTGACGATTGTGGTACGGAAAGCGAATGGTCGATTTCGATTTGTTAGGGGAATTGGCTCGCATGTAAAGGAGACCGCATATTGGACGCTAGTGCGACCTCATGTTGAGTACTACTCGATTGTTTAGGGTAGGTACCAGGTCGGGTCAAAGGAAGACATCGAAACAATTGACTGACGGGCTGCTAGATTTGTTATCGCTGGGTTCGAACAACACGCAAGTATTACGAAGATGTTTCGGGTACTCAAATGGGAATACCTGGAGGGAAGGCGACGTTCTTTTCTAGGAATGGTATTGAAAAAATTGGGAACCGGCAACTGAAGCAGACTGAAGAACGATTCTACTGCCGCCAACATACGTTTCGGGTAGGGACCACAAAGATAAGATACGAGAAATTAGGGCTCATACGGAAGCATATAGGCAGTCGGTTTTGTTTCATTCTATTTGCGAGAGGGACAGGAAAGGAAAAGACCAGTAATGGGACAGGGTACCCTCCGCCCGCCAAGTATGCGAAGTATGTATACAGATGTAGATGTTAAGTAGTGATTGCCGAGTTTATACTGTGCCCACGAATGAAATGGTTCAAATGGCTCTGAGCACTATGGGACTTAGCATCTCAGGTCATCAGTCCCCTAGAACTTAGGACTACTTAAACCAACTAAACTAAGGACATCACACACATCCATGCCCGAGGCAGGATTCGAACCTGCGACCGTAGCAGCAGCGCTTTACATCGACAACTTTAAGAAAGAAATAAAAACGCGTAAACAGCGAACAGTCTCCCGGAACAATATAAATACGTTCGAAGTTAGGAACGACATAAAGAACCCGGCACCTTTCTGTGTCTCGGAGGACTAATAAAGCAGGAGAATCATAATTTACGGTTCTCTAAAATGTGTCACAGGCATTAATAAGCAATTCCAGTTAACTGTTTAACGTGCAAGACGTACCAGAGTTTTGCAGCGTAGCCTATCGTGTGTGAATAATAATCCGAAGTGTTGTTACGAACTGCTATGCACTGAGGTAACAAAAACGGGATAGCGATACGTAAGACGAACGTATCCTTTAGGATAGCACGGCGAAATTTGGCGTTGCTGGGCTATGACAGCAGGTGACTAACGCTAGTAGCCGGCCGCGGTGGACGAGCGGTTCTGGGCGCTTCAGTCCGGAACCACGAGGCTGCTACGGTCGCAGGTTCGAATCCTGCCTCGGGCATGGATGTGTGTGATGTCCTTAAGTTGGTTAGGTTTAAGTAGTTCTAAGTCTAGGGGGACTGATGACCTCAGATTTTAAGTCCCATAGAGCTTAGAGCAATTTTTTGACTAACGCTAGTGCCTTTGCTGATTGCACGACATCGCTTGAAGCGCGCCTCCTGGGCTCGTGACCATGGGAAATGATTGTGTTCGGTTACCTGCAGCCCATTTGCAGCCATTCATGGACTTCATGTACCTAAACAACGACGTCAGTGGTTTGAAGAATATTGTAGGCAATTAGTGTGAATATTTGGCCACCCAGATCGCTCGACATGAATCCCATCGAACATCTATGGGACATAATCAAAACCCTGCACCAGTAGTATTTTCGCAATTATGGACGTCTATAGAGGAGCAAGACTCAATGTTTCGTCAGGGGACTAGCACAAGATGGAAAGCAACTTCCATTTCACGTCCCTTCGCTGGTCTGAGTGCCAGTAACACCGTTTCCCTCTCTCTCTTTGTCTTTTACCCCACCGTCCTTCACCCCCTCCCCCTTCCTCCCTCTTCACATCTCATGTTCTCTTCCCTGTGTCCTCCACCTTTGTCTTCAATAGCTACGCTAACATAGGCAAATCGGTTTAGTGTGTGCTTTGTTTGAAGTGCGCAACTCAGTATGAAAAAGGGTGTGTGGTTTCTGGGAATCGAACCCAAGAGCTGCACGTCAGTGTTCAGCTACCTAGCTACTAGGATCGTCCACAAAAAAAAAAAAAAAAAAAAAAAATTGCTCTGAGCACTATGGGACTCAACTGCTGTGGTCATAAGTCCCCTAGAACTTAGAACTACTTAAACCTAACTAACCTAAGGGCATCACACACATCCATGCCCAAGGCAGGATTCGAACCTGCGACCGTAGCGGTCGTGCGCTTCCAGACTGTAGCGCCTTTAACCGCTCGGCCACTTCAGCCGGCTGATCGTCCACAAGATCCGAGTTGCCTGCTCATGGAAACCTGAGATTCGACTCGAAGAGTGTATTCAATACTGGCAAGCACACAACTAAGAGTAGAACGACAGTACGGTTTGGTATAAAGACAGTTAAATTAGTCGCGACGGTGTTGTTTCACGGTCTGTCCCGCCGCGCAGAAAGGGGACAGCAAAGTGCACATCGCAGTGCGGCGAGCGCGGTAACAGGGAAGGAAGGCGGCCATTAAAAGCGGGTGGTTATTTGAACGTTTCCTGCCTGATTGCGCCAGTTAGGTTGCCCCAGTCGACAATGCGCCCCCCTCGGCGCACCCACGCTGTTTGTCAATCCGTGCGCCAGTTCTGTGGCCACCGCATCCCAATTTGTACAGCAAACTGCGCACACGGCGCAGGGGCCGTGCCAGCCGTCCGCTAAAATCAATTACAAGTATCGCGCGAGAGCTTCGAAACACTGCGTTTCGCGAGGCAGTTGAGGATACGTGACTTGTTGCTGTTTACTCACATCCGATGTCGGCTGTGTAGTTGTAATAAAAACTGGCCAGGTGTGAGCATAACTTGCGCACTCAATTAAAACAATTTGGTTGTACTAGCCACGTGAACGACTCAAATTATATCTCGAACCTGAAATATACAATAACACAGTAATAGAATTGCGACGTATTAACTTCAACGATGCTTAATTGTACACCTTTAACTGTAATTTGACTGAACTGCCCTTTAATTGTATTCTTCATAGAATATAATGTCGCTGTGTATGTAGACACGTCGCCAGCTAGGCTACGGGCAGTAAAAAAGGGACAAAATCTAGAAATACTTTTGCTGTATAGTAGGAAATGATTGGCACTTACGAGGTCAAGATCGCATCATCTTACTGTCTGAACTCAGTTTATCGCAGAGACGGCGTTTATCGTTTTCCTCTTCGGAAGCCGGCAGAAGTGGCCGAGCTGTTCTAGGCGTTACAGTCTGGAACCGCGCGACCGCTACGGTCGCAGGTTCGAATCCTGCCTCGGGCATGGATGTGTGTGATTTCCTTAGGTTAGTTAGGTTTAAGTAGTTCTAAGTTATAGGAGACTGATGACCTCAGCAGTTAAGTCTCATAGTGTTCAGAGCCATTTGAACCTCTTCGGAAATGACTCTCCCCTTGTTCTTAAATAAAGGCGCTAATACGAAATGTTTACTTCCGATGAACTAGAAATGACTGAGTTTATTGTTGTAGAGAGCTATGCAGTCATCACAGGATAGGCCGTGTGGCCTGTGTGAATTAAAATAAGAAGCAAAATTTATGCAAGTGCCAGTAAAAACTGATGCTGGTAAGTCATCACTGAGAGCAATGACCCATTTCGGCGTAAACTGATCTGTCTATGAGGCTGTACAGTACAGTCGGCGTGTTATTGCGGTCGGGTGTCATCACAACAGAGTGGCATATTTTGTCGAGAAAATTTTCACCGACTCCCTTTCCCTTCCGTAGCCTGCGAAGAAGTAGACTGCTCAACCAGTATTGAACAATACGACGAAAACTGAGTCAAATGAAAGTACAAGGATCAAGAGAACTGTTCAAGTCTCTAACCTCTATCATGTGTATAAGCAGAGTGAAACGACGAATGTAACTTTGTACCAATGTCGGGATTCGAGCTGTTCGAACTCGGGTCTCCTGCTCAGCAGTCAAATGTGCTAACAGTACGCCATCCTGGCACAGTGGCTTTGCGTAGCTGCACGGACTACTCTACCATGCCTTCCTCCTCAATTCAAATTCCCATTCGCATCACAGCCTACTCGGTATTCCCCTTAAACTCGAACAGCATTGCAGAGCGACTTCTAATCAAGTTGCGGGCCTATGGGGTATCGTCTCAGTTGTGCGACTGGATTCGTGATTTCCTGTCAGGAAGGTCGCAGTTCGTAGTAATAGACGGTAAATCATCGAATAAGACTGAAGCGATATCAGGTGTTCCCCAGGGAAGCGTCCTGGCACCTCTGCTGTTCCTGATCTATATAAATGACCTGGGTGACAATCTGAACAGTTCTCTTAGGTTGTTCGCAGATGATGCTGTAATTTACCGTCTAGTAAGGTCATCCGAAGACCAGTATCAGTTGCAAAGCGATTTAGAAAAGATTGCTGTATGGTGTGGCAGGTGTCAGTTGACGCTAAATAACGAAAAGTGTGAGGTGATCCACATGAGTTCCAAACGAAATCCGTTGGAATTCGATTATTCGATAAATAGTACAATTCTCAAGGCTGTCAATTCAACTAAGTACCTAAGTGTTAAAATTACGAACAACTTCAGTTGGAAAGACCACATAAATAATATTGTGGGGAAGGCGAGCCAAAGGTTGCGTTTCATTGGCAGGACACTTAGAAGATGCAACAAGTCCACCAAAGAGACAGCTTATACTACACTCGTTCGTCCTCTGTTAGAATATTGCTGCGCGATGTGGGATTTCAGTCACCAACTTTCTCTTCCGAATGCGAAAATATTTTGTTGAGCCCAACCTACATAGGTAGGAATGATCATCAAAATAAAATAAGAGAAATGAGGGCTCGAACAGAAAGGTTTTGGTGTTCGTTTTTCCCGCGCGCTGTTCGGGAGTGGAGTGGTAGGGAGATAGCATGATTGTGGTTCGATGATCCCTCTGCCAAGCACTTAAATGTGAATCGCAGAGTAATCATGTAGATGTAGATGTAGATGTAGATGCAGAGGCTGTCCAACTGTGTTGAATAGCACCTCAGCCTCGAATGAAATTGGGGATCCTGCCTGAAACTCAGGCATAGGTGCTTTAATCAATTGAAACTATATGGTTCCACAGTTAGCACATCTGCCCAATGAGCAGGTGAAACGGGATCGAATCCTGGCCTTGGTCGAATTTTCAGTTTTTGCTTCAGTCTGCATATCAACATTATAGAAACTCTAAGTCTCTTTACATTCTTTACATCTATATCTACATCTCCATCTACATAGATAATTCGTAAGCCACCTTACGTGCGTGGTGGAGGGTACACTGTACCACTACTTGTCATTTCCCTTCCTGTTCTACTCGCAAACAGAACGAGGGAAAAACGACTATCTGTACGCCTCCATATGACCTCTAATTTCTCGTATCTTGTCTTCGTGGTCCTTACGCGCGATGTATATTGGCGGGATTAGAATTGTTCGGCAGTCAGCTTCAAATGCCGGTTCTCTAAATTTTCTCCATACTGTTTCTGGAAAAGAACGTCGTCTTCCCTCCAGGGAACATCTCCGTAACACTGACGTGTTGTCCAAAACTATCAGTAAGAAATCTAGCAGCTCGCCTCTCAATTGCTTCCCCTCCACCTCCGTTGTTAAGCCGGCCGGTGTGGCCGTGCGGTTCTAGGTGCTTCAGTTTGGAACCGCGTGATCGCTACGGTCGCAGGTTCGACTCCTGCCTCGGACATGGATGTGTGGGATGTCCTTATGTTAGTTAGGTTTAAGTAGTTCTAAGTCTAGGGGACTGATGACCTCAGATGCTGAGTCCCATAGTGCTCAGAGCCATTTGAACCATTTGAACCATCCGTTGTTAAAATCACTAAATCGCGATGACTATGTCCCCTACACTCGGAACAAGCTACAGCGAAATTTACGATCGGCCGAAGAGTAGGCTAAGCCGAGACTGAACGCCATCGTTGAGAGCCAAATCCCAAACCTCCGGGTGGAGTGGAGTGATAGCCTTGAAGGTCATTCACAGTCAGTTGGAAACATTAACATCGGCCAGTGCTTTCGACTAGTTCCGTAGAAGGAAGGTATGTACCCGTAACGCAATACTGTCTCAACTCCACGCTTTTCTTTGCGTGTTCATTACACCCTCGTTCGCGATGAGATAGAACGCTCGCAGTTACGTCACAAAATACCGATTCTACATCTACATCTACATCCATACTCCGCAAGCCACCTGACGGTGTGTGGCTGAGGGTACCTTGAGTACCTCTATCGGTTCTCCCTTCTATTCCAGTCTCGCATTGTTCGTGGAAAGAAGGATTGTCGGTATGCCTCTGTGTGGGCTCTAATCCCTCTGATTTTATCCTCATGGTCTCTTCGCGAGATATACGTAGGAGGGAGCAATATACTGCTTGACTCTTCGGTGAAGGTATGTTCTCGAAACTTTGACAAAAGCCCGTACCGAGCTGCTGAGCGTCTCTCCTGCAGAGTCTTCCACTGGAGTTTATCTATCATCTCCGTAACGCTTTCGCGATTACTAAATGATCCTGTAACGAAGCGCGCTGCTCTCCGTTGGATCTTCTCTATATCTTCTATCAACCCTATCTGGTACGGATCCCACACTGCTGAGCAGTATTCAAGCAGTGGGCGAACAAGCGTACTGTAACCTACTTCCTTTGTTTTCGGATTGCATTTCCTTAGGATTATTCCAATGAATCTCAGTCTGGCATCTGTTTTACCGACGATCAACATTATATGATCATTCCATTTTAAATCACTCCTAATGCGTACTGCCAGATAATTTATGGAATTAACTGCTTCCAGTTGCTGACCTGCTATTTTGTAGCTAAATGATAAAGGATCTATCTTTCTGTGTATTCGCAGCACATTACACTTGTCTACATTGAGATTCAATTGCCATTCCCTGCACCATGCGTCAATTCGCTGCAGATCCTCCTGCATTTCAGTACAATTTTCCATTGTTACAACCTCTCGATACACGACAGCATACCGTAGATCCTTCTTGATTTGTTTCCCGCAGCTAGAAGAGTAGGCCACGCATTCATTTATTTTAGTTATTCCTCAAGACGGTTCGGTCAGCTTCCAGAACATTTCATCTGTGTCCGACTGGTCGCTGCTAGTCTGAGGTATATTAATAATTCGATACCAGTGATTTCTTCTGATGCTACTGAATGTATTTTTATTATCGCACTTGAGTTTCATCGTTGCATATTCTAGTATATGCTACACTGTTTCGTAACCACTTCCGGATGACTGCTTTCGCTCTGTGTTCTATATTGTTTCCTTTGTGGTATTGCTTTTTTGCGGATTTACAGAACCGAAATTAGTATTTCTTTAGAAGAAGAGATTAACATTTCAGACACTGGCGTACTATAATTACGGCAGTAGTGAAGTTTCGCACTCAATGCTGTATATTTGCGTGTGGATCGACAATGACTAACGAACTTTTTTTTCTATTCAGTACATCACCATCCGTTGAGGAGGTTTTTATCTGTCATAGAGAATTAGATGATGTTTTTTTGTTACAACATTATCCGCCGGATAAACTGCTGTCTTGATCGGCATCCGGCGACACCGAGTCGCAGCAGCCGTAGCACAAGTATTTTATTAGTTCCATTCGAATATGGTCTTCTGTTGAAAGTGCCGGGACGTAGCATTAATCAAAAGTCTAATTTTCGACCGAATTATGAGGCCTACAGGTGCGGTGACTTTTATGGTTTTCTTTTAAAATATTTTCACTGACTTTAGAGCGCGAGCTTTACGTGACCGACCATAAATTAGAGGTCCGCTTTTAACGACCTTATACGTGTTTCACGTTTGAGCGTTACGTGTGTGAACATCGCTCGTGCCCTCTTGAATACGTATTGGTTTCGATTATCCACGGGGAAATACGTGTAATGAATTTATATATTAGTGGGGAAACGGCTGCGTCCCGGCGCCTAATTTACGCCACCCGCTCAGCGGGTACGGCCCTTTGAAGGTACCGAGTTGTGCTGTCACTAGCCGCTATCGGTAACGATTCGCCCGTCGCTTATACTGTTTATTGTTCGTATGGGACTAACCCTTCATCGGGATCGCTGGCCATTCGTTGCTCATATCTTCAGCTTGTTCGTCGGTCCGCATAAACTGCTTATTTTGATCTTTAGAATAAAAACTGCAGCTCTTTAAGGTACCACGACCTCTTTAGCCATTTCATGTCTACTAGCTGCAGCACGATTTCAATCGCTGTATTGGAATTGGCGCCCTGAGATAATGAAGGATCCCTGTCTCTTGTCAACTACCTACGACCAAGGAATGTATGATGCACTGTATAAATCACGTATGGGGGGGGGGCATTCAAATGGAAATCAAACACCTGGCACAACGGTACCGTGGAATCATTCCATTCAAAAACTATCACCACACGCGGTAAGACATTTTTCCCACTTGGAGAAGAGACGATCTATTCCTGTTTCTTCGAATGCGGTCAGCCGCTGACGGATCCACAACCGCCCCCACTCTCGCACTTCCTTGTCCGACTGAAACCGACCGCCACGTCGCTCTTTCTTCACGTCGCCAAAGATGTGAACATCACACAGTGAAAGATCCGGCCTGTACGGAGGGTGCTGCAGGCTTCCCAACCAAATCGCTGAAGAGTAACCTTGTTCCATTGGCAGTGTGTGTGTGTGTGTGTGGGGGGGGGGGGGGCTCGTTATCGTACAACAGGATGATTCCGTCCTACAGCATTCCAGGGCATTTTGACTTTGCGACGCGTCGCAATTTCTCCGGAGTGTCTTCATTGCATTACGCGTTGTTCTGGTTCCACGCTCGCGAAACTCGACGAGCAGAGGAAGCATCCTGTTGCACGATAACGCCCGCCCCCACACTGCCAATCGGATGAAGGCTACGCTTCAGCCATTGGGTTAGGAAGCACTGCAGTATCCTCCATACAGCCCGGATCTTTCACCATGTGATTTCCACATCTTTGACAACCTGACGAAAAACATGCGTGAATGTCGGTTTCAGTCGTACGAGGAAGTGCAAGAGTGGGTGCGGTTCTGCCAAACGGGAATTGGTCGTCTCGTCTTCCAGTGCCATAAATGTCTTAATGCGTGTGTTGATTACTTTGGAATGGAACCACTCCATGGACTGTTGTGGCGGATGTTCGGTTTTCATTTGACTGCCCCTTGTATTATGTTTCATCTCTCCCCTGCTTCAGCAGACTTCAGTTAATTGCCAGGATTCTGGAAAAATATAGTCAGTCTACAAAGGAGACTGTTTACAAATCACTTGTGCCTTCCTTCTTAAAATATTGCTCGGGTGTGTGGGACCCATACCAGATAAGACTAATACTAGATGTTGACCGGGTCAAGGAAGGGCATCACGAATGGTCAAAGGTTTGTTTGCCTCACAGGAGAGCAGAAGATGGTCGTCCAATGTACCCGTTGTATTGTTTCACGTATTCATACTTCGTATGAAGCAAAACCACTACCTAAGTTCGTATTTCAATCTGCGTTTAGCTGTTATTTGACTCAATTAAATTAATGATTGTATTTTCATCATTCGAATGTTCACGAGTAATGTACAAGTGCCTTTTCAGTAATATGATGATCACAGTTACCACTGCTCAAATCAGATTCTGATTCTGACTAATGGAAACTTAAATAAAAATGTACATGGTTCCTTTTGACACCATGTTGGTATGACAAAGATAAATGCGAAGGTTGGGGAAAACAACACCCATGGGAAATTCTGAATTAGTCCTTGGTCATCAAAACTTTTTATGATGAAAAAAAAATTACAGAGTTCGTTCAGGGCGGTGTAATCTCGTTAGCAACATGGCAGCTTTATAAAATGTTGCGATTGAAAGTACTAAAAATTCGAAAATAAATAGTCACTACGTTACAGTTCGTTACGAATTACACTATATCAACTTCCTTCGTGTGTGGTTTTCCTCTTAAGCTCGGATTACGCAGGTACTACAAGAAGCTTTACGTGATCGGAAAAAGGCCGGATAAATTCCAGACAGCGACCGGCGCGCCTCTCGCAGTTTTACGGTAGTAGTCCAGGACCCGTGGCGAGGTTCGGTTTTTTTTCGCATCCCCCACGGTTTCGTCACGCGCGATAACTTGGGAGGCGGGACATTTACGATTGACCCCGGACTAAGCGGCGCGCTACCTGCTGGGGCGAAGTATCACTCAGGGCTAAGCTAAGCAGATGCTCCCGCTCAGCTATGCACTGCTTTTTGTGGTTGCGCGCTGGCCCGGCGGTGGGCGTGGTTTCTCCCACTGAGACAGACAGGGACAACCCATCATTAGCCGCTCGGCGTGGCTCGCGCTTTGTTCTTGCCCCGCGTCTAGACAGCCGGACTCCGTGCTTCGCTCTGGTCATCCTCCTCTACAAAGCTGGTGGCAACTGACCGATTCCTACCATGCCGGTTTTCTAGTAGCAAGTTTGCGGGCTCGGTTCTGTCGAGTGAAAGCAGTTACACTAATGGCCATTAAAATTGCTACACCAAGGAGAAATGCAGATGATAAACGTGTATTCATTGGACAAATATATTATACTAGAACTGACATGTGATTGCATTTTCACGCAATTTGGGTGCATAGATCCTGAGAAATCAGTACCCAGAACAACCACCTCTGGCCGTAATAACGGCCTTGATACGTCTGGGCATTGAGTCAAACAGATCTTGGATGGCATGTACAGGTACAGCTGTCCATGCAGCTTCAACACGATACCCCAGTTCATCAAGAGTAGTGACTGGCGTATTGTGACGAGCCAGTTGCTCGGCCACCATTGACCACACGTTTTCAATTGGTGAGAGATCTGGAGAATGTGCTGGCCAGGGCAGTAGTCGAACATTTTCTGTATCCAGAAAGGCCCGTACAGGACCTGCAACATGCGGTGGTGCATTATCCTGCTGAAATGTGGGGTTTCGCAGGGATCGAATGAAGGGTAGAGCCACGGGTCGTAACACTTGTTAAATGTAACGTTCACTGATAAAGGAACTGTACGCAGCACAGTGGTATCAAGAACTGGCGATGAAGGAACGGATGAGACAGGTATTGGAAGATGTGATACACAAAAGCGTCATTTGCCATCAATACTTTACAGTGTTTGTGTTGGGAAGCTAACGGACAACAGGTCAGAAAAAGAACGATGTAGTTTGGTAAGTGGAGAAAGAACAGACAAGTAAGTACACTGTCTGACACAGAAAAAAAAACATGTGAATGGCGCAGAAGGCGTGGAGGATACGAAATGAAACTTCGCTGGTTGAGAGGGTACGTGATATTATTTCAGTGAGTGCGTAACAAGTTAAATTTACGAAGGACTTGGGAGTGTGAGTACACTTTTCAGCATGCAGTTGGGAAGGGTGTCATAAACCTGTTATTTCCTCTCCTAAGGCAAGCCCGCTCAGAAATGTTGGAACGGGTCCTTGATATTCTAGACACCAGAACAGGGATGGAGATGCCGACCGAGTTGGTTCCACACATGATCTATCGGGTAAAGATATGGATATATTTCTGGCCAGGCAGACAGTTTACAGACACATGTGCCGTGGGTGGATGAGCATTGTCATGTTGAAAAATGGCTCCACGATACTGTCTCACGAGAGGTAACAATTGAGGATGCAGGCTGTCCGTGACGTGTAGTTGTGCAGGCAGAGTTACCTCATTTACGACCAGCCGTGACCTCAAGTCGTACCCAGTGGCTTCTCATGCAATGACGCAAGGTGAAACAATACTGTGCCTTCTTAAAACATTGGGAGAAAGGGACCTATGCCAGGATCGCCACTGTACTCGTCGATAACTACCGCTCAGGAAAGTGCAGAACCGCGATTCATAGTTGAACACAATGCGACGCCATCCATCAGCAGACCAAACTCTACGGCGCCACTCCAAAGGCAGCAATCCGTGTTGTGGTCTTAGCGGCAGACTACGCGTGTAACGGCATGTGTATAATACAACTGCTGCTAATCTCTCCCCAATGGTACGGAATGACACAGAAAGTTACAAGGAGTCATTACTTGTTCTCGGATGGCAGGTGGAGATGTGAAGGACTTGCGATGTGCTCGGTGCACAATACGACAATTCTTCAACGTGGTGGTCAGACCTGACCAGTCGGAACCTTGACGACAAGTATACCCAATCTAACGTCAATCTGCAGTCAAAAATGGTTCAAATGGCTCTGAGCAGTATGGGACTTAACTTCTGAGGTCATCAGTCCCCCAGAACTTAGAACTACTTAAACCTAACTAATCTAAGGACATCTCACACATCCATGCCCGAGGCAGGATACGAACCTGCGACCGTAGTGGTCGCGCGGTTCCAGACTGTAGCGCATAGAACCGCTCGGCCACAACAGCCGGCTCCCATGCAGTCCAACATGGGTCACTGTCACACATGAGTGGCACACAAATCTGAATAAGCACGAATGGTCAGATGGCCAAAAGGAGACTCACTATGAAGGCCCTTTCAACTCACTCTGGTACTAATTTCACTGTCTCTCACGGGTACGCGAAATTTCCGTTCCCTTCCCAATGACCACTGCACATCTGACGCTGTTCACTCCTTACCACGCCTGGTTACAACACTAAACACGAAAAATGCGAATGCGCTCTGGGGACCGTTCTACACGTCACAGAGAATTGCAACTCTAATGACTTTCATACCATGAGATGGTATGTACTGTAACCTCTCCACTATATTTGTTTCTGTGTGAGATTTAGCCCAACTTTACCTCCCACTCTATAAAAACTGTGTACCCACAAACTGATATCCATCTTAAGCTGCATGCTAACCTTTGGCCAAACAGAGCCTAATTTGAACTGAACAGTAACTGGACTGAACACAACGTTTCTCTATATTCAATTGCAACTGCAGTCCAACAATTATCTGGCCCTGTTCAAAATTTCCACTGACCTCACGTCTTGACAAGATTGTTGAAAATTTCTCGAAAGCACAACAGCAAACACGCAACGGCTAAGCTAGATTTCTACTTTTAAATAAAATTTCCAAACTATAATAAAACCGTTGCATAACACATGGCGCAATGTGGTAATGCGAAATGTAAATCTTCTTTAAATAGTGGGACGGGAAGATGCTACAAGATCTGGACAAGATATATGTTAGACTGAAAATACAGTCGTATAGTATGTAAGAACGATAAGGTAACTTCACCAGAAAGTAAATTTTCTTACAACTTAGAATTATGATTTTCTGTTTACCGAAAAGTTGTAAAACTGTAGCTACCTTCTTTTGGAAGCAAATCCCTCAATTAGCGTTTATCGTTTGAAGATGACCACAGACACTTCGGCTAAGGCCACTCCGAATAAAAACAGCACAAGCAGATGAAGTCTACACACACGCACACGCATGCACGCACGCACGTACACGTACACACAAACACACACACACACACACACACACACACACACACACACACACGAAAAATAAGTACACTAAAATCTGCAAAGACGCACAATTTACACACAAATAGGAATACCATATAAAAGACAACACACACAGCTAAGAAACACACAGAAAACACACACACACACACACACACACACACACACACACACAAAGATAAAATGCAAATAAAATTCAAATTTGGCGCCGAACTCTCTGCTGAACAAATGAACACTGACTGGGCTGGGACACATAGCAAACCACAATCACACTGTGTTCTGGTCTAGTGAAAAGCGTTTCACTACGTTATTTGTGGAAAATACTTGTTATAGTTACGTGTGCATCACAACATCTCAGCATGATGCGGAGAATGGAAGTGCTTGCCCCATGAAAACGTAAGTAAATACGAAAATAGGCGCGAAAACATCGCGAAAAACTAAATTACACTCTAGAAGATAGGTTAACTCTCAGAAAAAAAACTTTCTCAATAACATCGTTTGGTTGGTGATGACAAGCTACCTGTAATAATTAATACAAAAGTGCCAGAATGAGATTTTCACTCTGCAGCGGAGTGTGCGCTGATATGAAACTTCCTGGCAGATTAAAACTGTGTGCCCGACCGAGACTCGAACTCGGGACCTTTGCCTTTCGCGGGCAAGTGCTCTACGAACTGAGCTACCGAAGCACGACTCACGCCCGGTCACACAGCTGTACTTCTGCCAGTATCTCGTCTCCTACCTTCCAGTGGTCCAGAAAATTCTTGCTCACCAAATGTAAAGGTATTTACAAAAAGAAACAATCTGTTGTTTGAACTAAAAATGCACATAATTTTATAATGATATAACAAAAATGTTCACTTGAAAAAAGAGACAGCATTGGTCGTATATTTTTTACTATTGCAAAATCGATTTTCTGTCACTGAGTGACCATCTTCAGTGCTATATTGTATCACTTAAATTGGGATGCTTACTAAGCTTACGGCAATCAGCTTAGTGACAACAGTGCATCCCAATTTAAGTGATACAATATAGCACTGAAGATGGTCACTCAGTGACAGAAAATCGATTTTGCAATAGTAAAAAATATACGACCAATGCTGTCTCTTTTTTCAAGTATACCTGTTATCTGGTCGTAGTGCACAAGACTACATGGAGTCGCCAATCAATAAAAATGTTCACATTGCAGAATAAATAAAAATGAAAACCCACTGATGATGGCACAGTGGTGCCGAAGCATATTTGGGTGTTGAGAAAAACGGTGTTTTGCATAACTGGCGGACCGCAAATCCCAAAAATTTTAACTGCAAACACGGCCAATACAAGGAGCTGCAAATCAAAAAGATGGGTAAGACCACTCCGTTGCTGAGCTCGCCGCACGACTCCTGTGTAGCGAGCGACACGGCTCGGTAGCCGGCGGTTCCGCCTTTAACCTCTAAACAGACCTGAGGTCCTGTTCGTCGCTATTCTCGTCACCACTTCATTACTCCTTTCCCTCCCAAGTGGTACAAAGGAGTCCTAAAAATTACCGCGGAGATAAATGGAAACGCGGGGTGTAATCGCGTGGTACTTCCGCGCGCTCGGCGCGCTCGTTTTTTGTCTCCGGCCGCGCGGCAGGTGCCGGCGTGACGTCAGAGGCAGCAGTCGTAGAAAGAGGCCGCCCGACCCCCTGTTGCCCCCACCGGAATGATACCAATTACGCTACAATGTAAGGCGGCGGCGGGCCCGCTCGTAAAACATCTCCATTACGGCTGTCATAACACGCGTTTACGGCCGGGCCGACTTTTTACTATATTAAAGGTTATATATAAATTGCGCGTTCCCGCGATTACGGCCCGGTCGCCCAGAGTCCGCCCCCGCTGACGTAAAGTTAGCCGCGCTCCGTCGCGCCTCGCCAGCGCTATGCAGACTTTTCAATTAGATACGACTCGCCCACCGCCACGGTCCACAAATATGCGAGACCGCCACCCTATGGGTTCCAAGACCGTTGATTCCCGAACAAAAGGACATTCGTGTGCAGGTCTGCATGCAGTTAAAGTCGATGTTAGAGGAAGATCCGGAGTTTCTTTCAAATGTAATCACTGCTGATGAAACTTGGCTACATCATTTTGACCCTGAGAGCGAACAGCAAAGCTCTGTCTGGAAATCTCCTTCATCACCGACTCTCAGAAAAGCAAAAGTGGTTGCTTCTGCTGCGGAAGTTATGGTAATCTCATTCTTTGATATTAATGGAATGGTTTATCAGCATGTTGTACCTGCACACACATCACTAACTGACGATACTACAGGGATGTCTTGAAAACATTGCAAGTCCATATCACGCACAAAAGACCACATTTCCGTGAAGCAGGATGGATGCTGCACCACGATAATGCGCGGCCGCAATTGCCAATGTTGTTGCTGAATATCTTGCAAAAATCAGCGTGAAGTACATCCCTGACCCTCCCTGTAGTCCGGATTGAGCCCCATGTGACTTTTTTCTTTTCCGTAACATGAAGAAACGCCTCCGTGGGAGGCTTATCAATCATCAGAAGCAGTGGTGAATGCTGCGGAGTCGATTTTGAAGGACCTATCTAAAAATGGTTTCCAGCATGTATTTGAAGACTAGCAGCCGACCGATGTAGCTAGGCAGTTAGTCAACTTCAATGTTTTTATGTATGTAGACTGAAGCGACGAGTGAAAATTTGTACCAACGTTGGGAATCGAACCCAGATCAGCTGCTTACTAGGCAGTTGCGCTAGCCACTGAGCCACCTTGATAAAGCGGTCCTGACAACTGCACAGATTGTATTCTCCTCTCTATGACTACGTACCGTGTCTTCTGGAGGTCATTGCAATAAGTGGTAGTCTCGTATGGTAGTAATGTCTAGTAACTTAGTATAAATGGGTGCACTTAGACCACCCTATGTACACAACCACCGACACGCAATGAAATGAAGTTTGCTGAAAATACAGTGCCATTAATAATTGATATTATGAACGGTCGCAGGTTCGAATCCTGCCTCGGGCATGGATGTGTGTGATGTCATTAGGTTAGTTAGCTTTAAGTAGTTCTAAGTTCTAGGGGACTGATAACCTCAGATGTTAAGTCCCGTAGGCTCAGAGCCATTTGAAGACTAGCAGAAACGCTGGGACAAGTGAATCGCATTCATGGGAGGCTACTCTGAGAAGGGGCATGAAAATTATGAGGATGAGTAAAGGTATGTTTTCAAGAAATTATGATCATTCTTTACTGAACAGCGGGCAACGGCCTTGCCGCAGTAGCTACACCGGTTCCCGTGAGATCACCGAAGTTAAGCGCTGTCGGGCGTGGTCGGCACTCGGATGGGCGACCATCCAGGCCGCCATGCACTGTTGCCATTTTTCGGGGTGCACTCAGCCTCGTGATGCCAACTGAGGAGCTACTAGACCGAAAAGTAGCGGCTTCGGTCAAGAATACCATCATAACGACCGGGAGAGCGGTGTGCTGACCCCACGCCCCTCCTATCCGCATCCTCCACTGAGGATGACATGGCGGTCGGATGGTCCCGGTAGGCCACTAGTGGCCTGCCGACGGAGTGCTTTTTTTACTGAACAGCCCTCGTATATTATCTTTCCTTCCCTGTCGCTTACTCCTGTTTTTCTCAGAATTCCAACATCTTTAACTCTTTCACACACCTTGTTAACGTGAAAAATGACAAACTGCGCCGCAGTTGGGAATCCGCGTTAAACTGTTGGTGGAGAAGTCGGTTCAGAAGGTTGAGGAAGAAGAAGGCATAGTTTCTTCAATAGGGACATACCCACTGTACACAGTGGCGTCAATCGACAGAGCAGCTGTAGTGAAAGACTAGTACGAGATAGGAAGACGAAGAGAACGGTACTAAATCACAAGTGAGAACGATGACAGAAAGCAGGAACACTTAGCAGCAGACAGCTAGGACGTGCGTCTGTAGCTACGTTTCTGACGCACGTCAGTCGTGCATCGGACGCCCTCCCGGACGCGGCCCGACCGACAGTAGCTGCAGCTGGCGTGTCAGATACGAGACGTCGGTAGGCTGCGTTGTTCGGCAGGGGGGCGGCAGAGGAGCTGCTACCGCGATGCCATCTGCGGGAACCTCCCGCGTGTAGTTTTATTTCGGGACAGTCGGATCGCGGCGGCACAATTACACGGCGGGCGGCGGTAGATGCCATCGCGGACACAGGCCGCGCCGCCGCGGAATACATATTCAAACGCGTGCTCGCCTGTGAATTAATTTGTTAACTTCTTCATTTATCTATTACACTCTCGCCTCCTCGACTCCATTTCTTTTTTATCCGCTTTATTCCCTCCATTCACCCGCGCGTTTGTCCACGTGGTAATTAATCATCCCAATTATCGAGCCATTAATAACGGTCGGTCGTGTCGTGCGTTAGGACGTAATATATTCGTGGTACTTCACCTGCCGTCGACTTCCTGGGTTGTCCGATCGCCCGCTGCGTGTCTTTCTGTTTTCGCAGCGTGCGTTCCGTGTTCCGCCGTCCACGGCACGTATTTCATGAGAGGTGGCACCTAAATCTGGTGCCGGTGCATCTGCGTCCATCGAAAACGATAAATTTCTTCTCGGAAATCCAGTAGCGTAATATTTTATGTTTATGTTGATATCATCTAAGTGAATCTGTTTAGTTTGGCTTTCGGAAAGATAAGGACACCAGAGAGGCAGTTCTGGCGTTGCAGTTGATAGTGGAAGCAAGACTTGAGAGTAATCAAGGCGCTCTCACAGGATTTGTAGACCTGTAAATGTAAAACTGTGCAAGTTGTTCGAAATTCTGAGAAGAACAGGAGTAAGCTATAGGAAAAGATGCATAATAAACAATATATGGCAATAACCAAGATGGAACAATTAGATTAGGAGACTAAGAATGGAGTTCTCGGATTAAAAAGTATGTAAGATGGGGCTGTAGTCCCTAGCCGTTAACTGTTCAGTCTGTACATCGAAAAAGCGAACATGGAAGAGTGAGAATAAAATTCAGGGTGAAAGGATTCGCTGATGAAGTTCCTATCCTCAGGTCTGCTAAGGTCATCAGTCCCTAAGCTTACACACTACTTAAACTAAATTATCCTAAGGACGAACACACACACCCATGCCCGAGGGAGGACTCGAACCTCCGCCAGGAGCAGCCGCACAGTCAGTGAAAGATGGAATGAACAAACTGATGAGGACAGAATATGGACGAGGGTAAACGGAAGGAAGATCAAGGTAATGAGAAGTAGAATAGCGATAAACTTAACATCGAAATTGAGGACCACGAAGAAGGCGAAGTTAAGGAATTGTATTACCTCGGATGCAAAATAACACACGACGGACGAAGCTAGCAGACATAGAAAGCAGATTGGCACTTGCAAATACCAAGGGAAATCTGCTTATATCAAACGTCGGCCTTCATCCGAGGAAGAACTCACTGAAAATGTACGGTTGGGGCACAGTACTGTGTGGTAGTAGTTGTGGACAGTATAAACGCAGAAAAGAAAGGATTCGTAGCGTTCTATAGCAAGGTGTCAAATATTACGTGAACTGATAAGGAATGAGAAAGTTCTCCTCGGGATCGGCGAAGATGTAAACGAATCGAATACACCGATAAAAAGAAGGGACAGAATGATAAGACATGTGTTAAGACATTAGGGAATAACTGTAGGAGAAGACAGAGACTAGATTACGTGCAAGTGATATTCTGAGATGAGGAGCTTGGCACTCGAGAGGAAGTCGTGGCTGCCCTCATCAAAACAGTCAAGCAACTGACCGAAAGAAAAAAAAAACTGTGCGTATGCTTTTCGTGTCCGCGGCATAGATTTTTCGTGAAACCGTCGAGACAAAATCGTAGCAAAAGTATCGTATTAATTTTTAATTTATTTATCACTCTCTTTAATACAAAGGTTATACAGAGTAGGATAATGGTTTCGGGATCGATAAACGACACCATCGGATATTTGCTGGCCGCTGTGTGCCCGGTTGTCCAGCTGCGTAATCGCTTTGCGTTGTTAATTCATTTTCGAAGCTGCCGTATCTCTCGCATTCGCTTGGCACTGGACATTTTAGGCTGTTTGGATTCCCTGCACCGCGAGCTTTCCCGTGACTTGCGTTTTCTATAATTCCGAGCATATTTACGAATCATATGACACGTCTTTTATTATTATGTAATTTTCAATTTAGTACCGATTTTCGCTTATGTTCCAGCGAATATTTTTATAAACTCACTTTGGGTCCTAATACTGCTCCACAGACTCTTTGACCCGAATCAATGCCTTAACTAAACGCGTTTCCACTTCATACTTATCTATAACTTTACACATAATTACTTTGTAACTGTCACACATACTGCTGCGATGACGCCACAAGCGAAAGAAATACTGGGCGGCATACAAACACGGACATGATGGGCTCATCCATTGTTTATGCATTATTAGTCTCTTAATTATTAAACTAAACTCCGTCCGCCGGCCGATGTGGCCAAGCGGTTCTAGGCGCTTCAGTCTGGAACCGCGTACCGTTACGGTCGCAGGTTCGAATCCTGCCTCGAGCATGTATGTGTGTGATATCCTTAGTTAGGTTTAAGTAGTTCTAAGTTCTAGGGGACTGATGACCCCAGATGTTAAGGCCAATAGTGCACAGAGCTCTTTGAACCATTTTTTAAACTCCGTCCAAATAGGCCTTGGATGCCCCAACGGTACCGACCGGCCGCCGTGTCATCCTCAGACCACAGATGTCACTAGATGCGTATATGGAGGGGTATGTGGTCAGCACACCGCTCTCCCGGCCGTATGTCAGTTTACGAGACCGGAGCCGCTACTTTTCAATTACGTAGTTCCTTTTGCCTCACAAGGGCTGAGTGCATCCCACTTGCCAACAGCGCTCGGCAGACCGGATGGTCACCGATCCAAGTGCCAGCCCAGCCCGACAGCGCTTAACTTCGGTGATCTGAAGGGAACCGGTGTTACTATTACGGCAAAGCCGTTGGCTCTTTTAGTTATTAGCGATTCGAATCTGACGGTATTTTGTCACAAAAGAAAGTTCGACAGACAGCGAAAAGACGTGTCAAAGGAAAAAGAAAACTGAATGAGTGTCTACCGCCCCATCCATCTGTTCGCTATAAATAGAGATAAGCATCGGATTGTACCTTCCTTTAGGATCTCCATTCAGGGAATTATGGGTGAGGATCATCCTTTCTTTCTGGAGAGCAACAGAATAGAAATGTCTTCGCGTGAGTAAATGTTGCGTCTTCTAAAGAAATTATCACCCAAAGGAATAAAATCTGATTTAGTAATCAAAGACGATCGCGACTGCCGCTATTTGTCACAGCAACATCTCACATTGCTTCTACACTCTGATCGTGTTAAGGTGGTCGTAACGTGGTAACATTTGACGCGTATTGAAATCAGTTATTATTGATCATGTCTGTGAACAGTATTTTCCTCCGTGAGTTCGGCTCCTGTGTCACTTCTCCGTCGAGTTATTGGCCAAGGCCGTGTTGCCGTACGCTGAGCCGCTGTCGAGCTGTTTCTCTACACTAGTCGTCTGCGTGTACCCGACTCGTGCGCCGGGGCCCTGAGAGAAGCAAGAACACGGGAGCGACTGGAGCAGCCCGGTCCTATCAGGTGCTGCGCCGTCCGCGGGCTAAGCCAGTGAGCGCGGCTCAAGTCTAACTCCGCTAAACATTGTCGGCGAGTGTTTACTCTTGAAATTGAAACATGCATCTGACAACAATGCGGGCCTCTGTTCCCCTCCAATCACCCCCCTCCCCTCCGTGCCCCCCCCCCCCTAGTCCTCTCCTCGCTCCCCACCCCCACCCGACCCCTCAGGAGCCGTATCCCTCCCGCGCACACGAGCGCCCGCTGCCGAATCTTTTGTTAAGACGCCTCCATTGTTCAGTGAGTCACATCAAATCATCGTCAAAATTAATATAATGGGGCGTCCAAACACGGCGCAACAGTTCATAAACCGGGGCACAAAAGCCGCCCGCGGGCAAGATGGCCGGTCTAATATAAAAAGACAAGTCGCCCGCGTCTGTTTACGCTTGGGATATTTAGTTCAGAGCTTTATCAAATTGAAAATTGGATTTTCCTTTTTTTTTCTTTCTTTCCTTTCCATCCCTCGAACGGGCCTTTCCCCACGGACAGTAATTCTAAATGTTTCCCTTTTTCAAAAGCGCTCGCCATCTGGCATATGGGCTCTGGGGAATCGTTTGTAATATAGGCCAAAACCGGCTTCGAAACAGAAATGCGACTGCGAGATGGATTTATGGAAAGTGCTGGCTGTGACAGCTTCCAAGATTATTTGCAGATAAGTAAGAAATTATATGTTTTTTGCAGCAACAATGACACAGTTGCTGATTGCTCGACAGCCCACATCTGGTTCATTCGTGGGTATTGGAGTGATATAGCCTACAGATACAAACTGTCCAACACTTTTGAAGTGGCTAAATCCCATCTACAAAGCGCAAGTGAGGGTAATGGAAGTGGAAGGCCAAGAACACAAGTTTGTGTTAAGAACTGTGGAACTTAAGGTAGTTCGACGTCGAAGAATCTATGAAGAAATTTAAAGAATTTTTGTAAGATGAAAAAAAACTGCATGCGGGACACACAGAAGTGCTAGTTCTTTCGACCAGATTACAATAAAGGAGACCATCCGAAAGAAATGGGCAACATATCTGCCACAGGGTATGGCCTTAGGACATAAAAAGCAAAGACGAAGCTGCTTTGGACTAATTAATTATTTACAGAATGAATCTTACGCTCTGCAGTGGCACGTGAGCTGTTAGGAAATTCCCTCGTAGATTATTTTATATCAAGAACAGCTGAATTTTATGTATCCACCACCAGTATGGAAAGAAGAGCGAATATAAATACACGCTGTTTTACAGCTCCTGTTACAGCTTCTACCACTTGCAGAGGGGATTTAATAGATGAAGTTTCTGAAGGAACTCATTCATATCTACAGATACACCATTTATATATAACAAAAGTTTGAAGATCGGATTAAGTTTCAAATCTCGAACTCCACGGTGATCACACAAACTGAGTCGTGAGTCCTTGTTGTAATTACATTACATTCCATTTTCGTCCGGCTACAACAAGAGCTGCGAGAAAGTGGTACGTCCGCAACTGCGGATGGGAGCGCTTATTGTGGTGCTCCACAATCTCCCTCTACTTTAAAGAGGACGTTCTTCATCATGCAGAAGAGAACCCGAAGACGAGTACTCAAAACGTTATCCACGCCATCGGCTGCTGCAGGCCTCACAGGTCAAGTGCTCTTTAGCTCCACTGTGTGCGTATTGCGAAGCGGGAGTTTTGAAAGTGATCTGATCTCAAACTGGTTTTATGTCTGAACGACGCATACCTAGACTTAGGTTGCCTATCAAAACTTTCTCTGCCTCAAAATTCCTAGAAACTTTTAATATGAATTATGAAACATTTCATATACAGGGTAGGCAGAAAACCCCTTTACACCTGGACTAATTGCGTGTAATAGTGTAAGGTGGTAATCTTTAACGATTTTAAACATCCGTCCTGATCACTGATACCACTACAGTGCTTTTCATGTGATTTGCAACGTGATGGCACGTGACTGCCACGGGAGGAGAATAAAGTTTTTGCGTCGACCAGTTCATAGTTCGGCTTTTTGTGTCTGATGAAGAACAGTGGCAGACGGCAGCACCTTACATTGTAAGAGCGCTTAGTGGCAAGTGCGTGGGTTCACGAACGGAAGGACAAAGACGAAAATATGACACAGGTAATGAAAAACTTTTTTGCAAGTACTCAAAATTATTGTTTTGTTTCTACGCTTACCATATTTTCCTACGGTTGTGGCGTCCTCAGTGGGTTTTTCTTTTGTTTTCCTGAAATACATACATGCAGACTAAAAAAAAAAAAATGACTCTGAGCACTAAGGGACTTAACATCTATGGTCATCAGTCCCCTAGAACTTAGAACAACTTAAACCTAACTAAGGATATCACACACATACATGCCAGAGGCAGGATTCGAACCTGCGACCGTAGCGGTCGCGCGGTTCCAGACTGTAGCGCCTAGAACCGCTCGGCCACTCAGGCCGGTCCATTCTTTACACCAATCACAAATCCTGTCTAAGTCATCTTGTATCCTCCTACAGTCACTCAACGACGACACCTTCCCGTACACCACAGCATCATCAGCAAACAGCCGCACATTGCTATCCACCCTATCCAAAAGATCATTTATGTAGATAGAAAACAACAGCGGACCTACCACACTTCCCTGGGGCACTCCAGATGATAACCTCACCTCCGATGAACACTCACCATCGAGGACAACGTACTGGGTTCTATTACTTAAGAAGTCTTCGAGCCACTCACATATCTGGGAACCAATCCCATATGCTCGTACTTTAGTTAGGAGTCTGCAGTGGGGCACCGAGTCAAACGCTTTCCGGAAGTCAAGGAATATGGTATCCGTCTGATACCCTTCATCCATGGTTCGACCGTGATTTCGGCAAGATGTGGTTCATGCAAGATGGTGCTCGTCCCCATCGATGCAAGAGAGTATTTGATGTTCCGGAGGAGCACTTTCGGGCTCTGGGGTACGCAGAGACCACTGGCATGGGCTTCGATTGGCCGCCATATTGCCCGGATATGAACACATGCGACTCCTTTTTGTGGGGCTGTAGTAATGGCAAGGTGTACAAAATAGCCCCAGAACCATTGCTGAACTGAAAAGAGCCATTCAGGAGGTCATCAGCGGGTCTAGCAGTATTCCGCTATTCGTCTGCGCCAAATCAGCGCCAAGGATGGCAGGCATATCGAACATGTCATAACCTAAATCCCAATATCTATAGCGAGGTTTACATGTTGAATAAAGTGAGTGCACACCGAAGTTTGCAACTAATTTATGTTTTTTTCATGTTGTTGTTCTTGTGGTCTTCAGTCCTAAGACTGGTTTGATGCAGCTCTCCATGCTACTCTATCCTGTGCAAGCTTCTTCATCTCACAGTACCTACTGCGGCCTACATCCTTTTGAATCTGTTTAGTGTATTCATCTCTTGGTCTCCCTCTACGATTTTTACCCTCCACGCTGCCCTCCATTACTAAATTGGTGATCCCTTGATGCCTCAGAACATGTCCTACCAACCGATCCCTTCTTCTAGTCAAGTTGTGCCACAAACTCCTCCCCAATTCTATTCAGTACCTCCTCACTAGTTCTTCGATCTACCCATCTAATCTTCAGCATTCTTCTGTAGCACCACATTTCAAAAGCTTCTATTCTCTTCTTGTCCAAACTATTTATCGTCCTTGTTTCACTTCCATACATGGCTACACTCCATACAAATACTTTCAGCTACACTCCATACAAATACTTTCAGAAACGACTTCCTGACACTTAAATCAATACTAGATGTTAACAAATTTCTCTTCTTCAGAAACGCTTTCCTTGCAATTGCCAGTCTAAATTTTATATCCTCTCTACTTCGACCATCATCAGTTATTTTGCTCCCCAAATAGCAAAACTCCTTTACTACTTTAAGTGTCTCATTTCCTAATCTAATTCCCTCAGCATCACCCGACTTAATTCGACTACATTCCATTATCCTCGTTTTGCTTTTGTTGATGTTCATCTTATACCCTCCTTTCAAGACACTGTCCATTCCGTTCAACTGCTCTTCCAAGTCCTTTGCTGTCTCTGACAGAATTACAATGTCATCGGCGAACCTCAAAGTTTTTATTTCTTCTCCATGGATTTTAATACCTACTCCGAACTTTTCTTTCGTTTCCTTTATTGCTTGCTCAATATACAGATTGGATAGCATCGGGGATAGGCTACAACCCTGTCTCACTCCCTTCCCAACCACTGCTTCCCTTTCATGTCCCTCGACTCTTATAACTGCCATCTGCTTTCTGTACAAATTGTAAATAGCCTTTCGCTCCCTGTATTTGATCCCTGCCACCTTCAGAATTTGAAAGAGAGTATTCCAGTCAACATAGTCAAAAGCTTCCTCTAAGTCTACAAATGCTAGAAACGTAGGTTTGCCTTTCCTTAATCTTTCTTCTAAGATAAGTCGTAAGGTCAGTATTGCCTCACGTGTTCCAACATTTTTACGGAATGCAAACTGATCTTCACCGAGGTCGGCTTCTACCAGTTTTTTCATTCGTCTGTAAAGAATTCGCGTTAGTATTTTGCAGCTGTGAGTTATTAAACTGATAGTTCGGTAATTTTCACATCTGTCAACACCTGCTTTCTTTGGGATTAGAATTATTATATTCTTCTTGAAGTCTGAGGGAATATCGCCTGTCTCGTACATCTTGCTCACCAGGTGGTAGAGTTTTGTCAGGACTGGCTCTCCCAAGGCTGTCAGTAGTTCTAATGTAATGTTGTCTACTCTCGGGGCCTTGTTTCGACTCAGGTCTTTCAGTGCTCTGTCAAACTCTTCACGCAGTATCATATCTCCCATTTCATCTTCATCCACATCCTCTTCCATTTCCATAATATTGTCCTCAAGAACATCATCCTAGTATAGACCCTCTATATACTCCTTCCACCTTTCTGCTTTCCCTTCTTTGCTTAGAACTGGGTTTCCATCTGAGCTCTTGATGTTCATTCAAGTGGTTCTCTTATCTCCAAAGGTCTCTTTAATTTTCCTGTAGGCAGTATCTATCTTACCCCTGGAGAGACAAGCCTCTACATCCTTACATTTGTCCTCTAGCCATCCCTGCTTAGCCATTCTGCACTTCCTGTCGATCTCGTTTTTGAGACGTCTGTATTCCTTTTTGCCTGCTTCATTTACTGCATTTTTATATATTCTCCTTTCATCAATTAAATTCAATATGTCTTCTGGTACCCAAGGATTTCTATTAGCCCTCGTCATTTTACCTACTTGAGCCTCTGCTGCTTTCACTACTTCATCCCTCAAAGCTACCCATTCTTCTTCTACTGTATTTCTTTCCCCCATTCCTGTTAATTGTTCCCTTATGCTATCCCTGAAACTCTGTACAACCTCTGGTTTAGTCAGTTTATCCAGGTCCCATCTCTTTAAATTCCCACCTTTTTGCAGTTTCTTCAGTTTTAATATACAGGTCATAACCAATAGATTGTGGTCAGAGTTTTTTCGTATAGTTCAATAATTGTCACCCTGTGCCTGGGAACTGAGTTGAGATGAAGCCATGAAGGCAGCTTCCAGAAGCTGTCAGAGGGCGCCGGCACTGGCTATGGTGCAGCCAGCCAGGGGCACACTCCGTGCCCGGTAGACGGTGGCTGGCGGCCGTCCGATCGCGTGACGCCCTGGTACCGCACGCCACCACTGACCACAGATGCTTCTCGCGTGGACGCAGCGTCCGCGCGCCCCGGGCTGTAATTTTTACCGATTACGGCGAATACGGCATTGCTCCTCTTATTGTTGTCTAATCCGAAGGCTATGGGAAACTGTAAGCCCGCGGCGATAAAGGGGAGCGTTTTCCGTACGCCTTCCTTTTAGGAAAAAACGAAGAAAAGATATATAATTCGGACGCCCCGGAGGCACGGTCCGCGGCCCAGTTAATCGTCGTTAAACGGCCGCGCGGCTTCGGGGCGGAATGCTCGACTCGAGAATATTTAAATTAGATGCAGATTGAGACAATGGTCTCGGAAAACCGTACACGTCCGTCTGGAATATCTACGCGGAATGAAGGGTTCCTGGGAGGAAGCGTGTCATTTTGTGATTCTCGACGTGAGATACCGTAGCCATTAAGAACTTAGTAGATTGCTGTTATTTTGGCCGCAGGGTTGCAATTGTGGGAAGGCGGAGAGGGGTAGAAAAAGAGGAACGGAGGAGGAGAAGTAGAAAAAAGAAGAGGAGTATATGAGGAGGCGACGAACGTACTCCAATTAGCTTCCAGGTGTTTTGTCGAGCGGGCCAGGTAGGGGCGGTCTCCCATTTTCGTGTCAGGTCCACGTCAGGAGAGACCGGCCGACACCAGCGACAAAAAAAGAAACCCGAAGCCTTATGGTAACAACGTGGGAATTACCGTCGACAGTCGCAAAGTGAAAGCGTTTACCGAAATGATACGAATTAGGCAAGGCTTTCCGTACCGACTGACTGTCTGGCGGGACGGGGCTACAGTTCAACCGTTTTACCCCGAGGCAGCGCGGGGTCCCTCCGTTTTCGAGTTTCACTTTCAACGGCGGACGAGTCGAGCCAGAACTTGGGTCATAGCCCACAGGTAGACGAAGGAGAGAAAACTCTACCCTCCCGGGGATGAATATAGACAAGAGGGTGACGTGCGTGTATTCTAGGGTAAATTATGCTGCCACAGAAGTCTTTGGTCACTTACCTAATAGCATCAAAAGTCTGACACATAGCCATATAGCATTTAAAACGAAATTAAAAGAATTTCTCAATGCCAACTCCTTCTACTCATTAGATGAATTTTTGGATATAGTAAGTGGGTAATTTCCCCAACCCCCACAAAAAAATTAAAAATATTAAGCGTCATGTAATATTTTGTGTAACGTAACATCTTGTATAGACACCTTTTGTTAACCTGACACGTTCCACATCATTACGAAGTGTCGTATTCATGATCTGTGGAACAAGTACTAATCTAATCTAATCTACACATTTCGCGGGACGACACAGTCCATCAAATCACGCTGATTTAAAGAAGCAACATTTGTTTACCCTCTAGCGGGAATCGAAGTCGGTTCTTTGACTTTGTGGACTGAAACAATTGTGCTATTCGCTCGCGTCTCATTCATAGCCATTATTTGACCTCTGTCTTGCCAACATCACTGCGTATATGACTGAAAACGAAAATTAATAATTTATTGCTAAATCAATTTCAGTATATCCGTGGGCTGGTAATACGTTGTGTACAGGTGCAGCAGTTGTAATCTTAACTAGAAGCGTATTTCTTTCAGTTACATGTAGACACCGGTCGCTGCGAATGGCTACACAGACCGAAATCAGCTAACTGAGCGAGATGTATAGACGTTGTTCTAATAATTGCAGCGTTGCAGCCTACTAAAGGTAAAACGAGGTCATTTGAAGTACACAGCAACATGTAGAAACTGATTAAGCTCTCACAATAATGCAGTGACTGATTTGAAAATAGTTTACTCTTGTGTCCAAGTTAGTAAAACTGTAGGACCACACCACTACATCACCACGTTAAAGACATTAGCTGATTGTGCTTACTCTCATCGCTGGAAGGAAGCATAAAGGAATGGTGAATACATTGACATTATGTCAGCGTAAGTCACATTAAGTATTTAGGGATACAACTAAGAAGCGATATACAGCGGTTGGACAAAAATATGGAAACACCAAAAACGTAACACAGTACCGTCCCTGATACCACTGACATTCAAAACAGCTTCCAGACGTCTCGGAATGGATAAATAGAAGTACTGTGTGTTTTCCAGGGCAAGCGTATACTATTCTTTCTGCAAAATAATGGCAATTTTAGATAACGATATTGGAAATGGATAGTGATCACACACCCTTGTCTGCAAAGTAGACCACGAAGACTCACCTAATACTTCTGATATCTAGTGACCATGGTGGGAGATGCGGCAATTCATTCTCGTGCTCGAAAAACCATTCCTGAACGATGCGACCTGTGTGAACAAGGGCACTAAAGTCTTGGAACACAGCATCACGATTTGGCAACAAATACTGTACCATGAAATTGACCTGATCTGCCAAAATGGTCAGATAATCTTTGGCAGTAATGGGATCTTGCATAGTGTCCATGGCGCGCATGGAATATCACGATATGGCTGTCCAAATCATCACTGAATCCCCGCCGTGTTTCACTCTTGGGACGTAAACTTGGTCAGAGGTCGGAAACAGTCTGCAACAGGACTCATCCAACGAAATGAAGGTTGTGTGGCTTCGGCACCACGTTTTCTCATTGCCGGCATTGCATCACCGACGAGCAGTTTGGAATTCCAGGTCGCCTGGCTGTTTCCCGTTTATAGAACACCCTTATATCAAAAAGTCAGTATAAATTTGAAAACGTAATAAACCACGCAATAATGTACATAGAGAGGTAAAAATTGACTCACATGCTTGGAATGACATGAGGTTTTATTAGAACCAAAAAAAGTATTACTAGACGCGTGAAAGATCTCTTGCGCGCCTCGTTTGGTGATGATCGTGTGATCAGCCGCCACTTTCGTCATGCTTGGCCTCCCAGGTCCCCAGACCTCAGTCCGTGCGATTGTTGGCTTTGGGGTTACCTGAAGTCGCAAGTGTATCGTGATCGACCGACATCTCTAGGGATGCTGAAAGACAACATCCGATGCCAATGCCTCACCATAACTCTGGACATGCTTTACAGTGCTGTTCACAACATTATTCCTCGACTACAGCTGTTGTTGAGGAATGATGGTGGACATACTGAGCATTTCCTGTAAAGAACATCATCTTTGTTTTGTCTTACTTTGTTATGCTAATTATTGTTATTCTGATCATTTTTTGAACTTTTGTATTTTTTTGGTTCTAATAAAACCCCATGTCATTCCAAGCATGTGTGTCAATTTGTACCTCTCTATCTACATTATTCCGTGATTTATTCAGTTTTCAAATGTATACTGACTTTTTGATCACGCGGTATATACGAGCACCAACAATTTACCTATGTTCGAATCCTCGTAGCTCCGACATAATACACTCACAGCTGCACAGAACACTATTCTGACCACCACTGATATTTGCAATTGTTGAGGACATTGGACAGATTCAGATACAACAGCACAACCTACAGACTTGCATAGCATCTGCATTTATCTTCAACAATGCTTTTGTCGCGGTTCTTCCATGCTCTTGTGCCACCATTGTAGATCGTTCACTAAAAGCAGTGAAATTTGTAGTAAGGTTTTTGGGACACAGAAGTGCACCTGCGAGAGAAATAGCGGGCAAGATGATAGTGCGTCCATTTCTAGAGTACTGTTCCGGCGTTTGGACTCATTATAAAGACATCGTATGAATTCAGAGGCGGCCCGCTATGATCCTGACTGGTCGGCTTAGGCCACACGAAACTGCAACTGAAATGTTCCGAGAACTTAAATCGGAATTCTTGGAAGAATGGCGACACCCAGTTGGATAAACTTCGAGATCCTGCATTCGCAGGTGAGTGTGCACCCATTATGCCGCCATCACCGTATTTTTCGCCACCGTAGCCGAGGTGGCTAACGCACGCCTACCCGTTCAGGCTCGAATCGGAGGTAAGCCGGCTCGAATCCTCGCGGTGAATGAAAATTTCATCGTCAGTATTTGGCAGTCAAAGGGAGGAGAGGTGGTGGCGCAAATTTCGTGATCACCAGTCTTTGCGCCAAAGTCCTTTGCACCAAACCTCTCCGCAGTCTTTTATGAAGTGAGAGTATGTGGCACTATTGATTGTGATTCGTTCGTCATATGGGGACATTAACCTCCACGGCTCCCTTGGTGTTGTTCGAAAGGAGTAGGCTGTATACCTTGCCTTGTCTCATCATCATCATCATCATTATTGTACAATATAAACGTAACATTACGCTATACACACATCCATTGCGCTCATCTACACTTTACAAATACACATATAACACAACTCTCACATACCCGAAAGGAAAGCGGCCAATGTGTGCAGAAGAAAAACAGCTTTTCCGACAGGTGGCTGGTCTCACTCCATGAGATATCGCAGCAAACAGTGTCATACGACATCTAAATTTTTTACATCGTGGACCAGCCTAAGTAACTGTGAGAATAAGACAGTGGAGATTGGGGCACCAATCGAGCAAACAGACAGTCACTGAACACGCTAACGTAACAGGACAGAAAATCGATAGTATTGTCGCCATGAATTGCTAAGTGGCTAATTGCTAAGTGGCTGCTAAGTTACCTCTGTGGGCGGCAGTCTTCAGGAGATTCCCCACCAAGTGACGCCGCGCCCGTCTCATCAGAGTCGCCTCATCTTGATCCAAGCTCTACTAAATTAAAAAAAATTTCTACATAGTTGACACAAAAGAGGAAAGGGAAATTCCACTAGCATTTTGTAATACTCACTATAATATCTTTCAGAAATTGAGAACAGATTGGTTTGCCAGAATAATTTTTCTGTAGATGAGAACATGACTGCAATCCATTCATATAATAGTGGCATGTTTCAGTCTAAAGCCATTATATCGTGGTATCTTCCTCCATCTGTATCCCATCCTATATACGAACTAAGTACGTTGCCTTCCTGAGACAAAAGACGACCCTCTCACGCCCGAGACCACGCAACAAGCGGCGCTGGCAGGCTCCAGGAATTTCATCCTGCCTTCTCACGAAGCTTCCCTCTCTTACCGTCGCTTTCGAAACGAATAAAAATAAATGAGCGGAATAATAAATAACAGATAAGAGTATAAACGCCAATGCGGCAGTAAATTACGAGATATAAACTGCGAGCCAGGAGGGGTTCGTTATGCGGCTCGGTCCTCCGTGGGGGCGTAAAACACATTTCTGTGTTTTGTGAAGGTTCCCCTCCCAGCCACGGCTGCCTTTTACGGCCCAGCATCGAGCCAATTGTGTGTCAGTGGATTTGTCTGAGTCTCGTTTTACGAGCTGCGTTCCGCCGTGTCACAGTACCACTGCGAGCGAGGCGCGAAACTACCTCCCCTTTACCACTCCCTTGCCCCTCCCGCTCCAACCGACGGGACAGCGTGAAGACCGATGCAGGTTTTAAAATCGTTGGCTCCACGGGAAGATATAACGCGAAAGCCTCGAGAATGATTTGCTCTGAAGAAGACACAGTACTGCCAACACTGCAGTTAATTCATTGAATATGGATAAATAAATTTGTCATCAGCTTCTGTCAAAGTTCCTGGCTGCTTTAATGCTTATTATCCCCACTGAGAGAAGGATAGTTCGTAGAAACTAGCTTTATCGGCGAAAAACCGAAACTATTGTTTAACAGGAAGTCACGGAAACCGAAAGGAAACTGGCATACGAGAATAAATCTTTCAAGAGGGACCAAAGCGCAGAAATAATAATTAACAATCACAAATTTGCTAGAAGCTCCCACAACAGCTGCAGACGTAAACGAAACACAGTAAACGGACGAAAACATACCGAAAGGACAGAAGAGAAAGAAGAAAGTACTACAAAAGTTTAGCCGCGTTCCTTGGTTAGTAAATACGAAATATGTATCGTCCAAATGTCCTCTATGGTTCGAAAAAGTTCGACCTCTGAAAGAAAATTTTCGTTTCCTTTTGAGTGTGGCAGATAGCGCAAAACCTTTTGCGAGTACACCGCGTTAATGTGCTCCACACTATGTTAGTGCGTTTCGGAAACTCAGATTCACAGAAGTAAGGCGTAATTCCAAAAACCACCCACATACAGTAACTCGTATTGAATACAACTGCTTTCCAGAAATTCTCACGGCATCTGTGTACCAAATCCGACAATTTTTGTTATTTAAATAAATTGTATACATCGAACAGGACCATGAAATTACTGTAAGAGAGATTAGTGCACTTGTAGTGCTCCGATTAAAAAGGGCTTAAATTTGAGATGCAGTCTTGGTGCCCTACTGTTTAACCTGTACATCGAAGAAGCAATGACGGAAAAAAAAGAAACGAAAAGCGAAATTATGTGGTCACCCCAGCGATTCAGAAATGCTTACTGTCTGTATAAACTCTGTCTCTAAAGCTGCGTAACTCATGAAAACAGACCATTTTTCGCTTTATTAGGTAGGCATCACTGATGTTTAAGCCCTCCGTTGTTATTACTCGTGGAACGCTACCTCGCGTAACAGTAACGCTTGAAATGTCCTTGTATTAAAAGCTGTGGGGGGTAAAGTTGCATTTGCAGTGCGTGTCTATGTTCATATGTATTAGGGTCATTCAAAAAGAAACTAGTCGGCGCCTGTAAAATGACAAGTGAGGTGACGTGTAGTTCATCATTCTAGGTGTGCATGATAACAAATTCAGACCAAATGAAACACACACGTCACAGTACAGGGCACCGAAACAGCCGCATCAACACCCAGTGTTCTCCCCTCTGGCGCCAACTCAGACGTGTCTTCTCTCTGACGAAGACGATCATAAAGGTGGCCGAATGGCATCCTGCAGTTGATTATTCCAGTATTTTGCGCCTTTTTTTGCAATTCGGCAATGATTCTTGCAGGCCCGTTACAAGGCCTGCATCAAATCCACAGTAAGACTTGTGGCAAGCTCTGCTGCATTGCTGAAAAAAAAAGGCAATACCCTCAATGACTGTGTTCAGTGGCATCGGAGACTGTGAAGTATAGCAGGCACTGGTTACTTTGACTTGAAAGTACACCAAATGTGACTGCGAGTTGTAACGGTTGGCTCCCCATTCCATGATGCTGGGATGGGACCTGGCAGTGCACTCTGGAATAGGCAACTCACGAAATCCAAGCCATACACACACATACGTTCATCACTCGCATACAGACACAACATACTCTCACCACTGCGCCATTCGACTCTCCAGCCAACTCCGTGCGACGTGAATACTGAGGGGTTTCAGTGTTGTAATTCATTTGTCACGCTCATTAATTTGTCAAGGTCGTCGGAGATCAGATGGAGCTCATGAGGCCTGTCTGTGCACCTTCTGTTTTGACCCTGCTAGCAAAAAAATGGTTAAAATGGCTCTGAGCATTATGGGACTTAACAGCTGTGGTCATCAGTCCCCTAGAACTTAAACCTAACTAACCTAAGGACATCACACACATCCATGCCCGAGGCAGGATTCGAACCTGCGACCGTAGCAGTCGCACGGTTCCGGACTGCGCGCCTAGAACCGCGAGACCACCGCGGCCGGCCCCCTGCTAGCACTAACTGAGCTGAGTTTAGAGGTGATCCGTGCTTGCAACGTTCATTCTAGGGTACAGCCATGCCCCATCGACGAGTACGTACTCCTGCTCAGCTGCTTCAGACATTTGAACGGGGTCGCAGTGTGGGTCTGTGGGAAGACGGATGGACGTATCGACGGATTGCTGCACATAGTGAGCACAATCCATCGCTGGTGTATCTGTGCTTTCACAGTGGTCTGCGGAACATTCCCGCGCTGGTAGAACAGGTTCTGGATATCCGTGAAGTACAGACGCATGTCAAGATCGCAACATTATGCCATCAGCGGAAGCCGACCAGACCTCATCCAGCGATGAAATCCGGGCACACATTGCTCCTGCTATGTCATCATGGATCAGTGAGAACCATCTGCTTGCAGCAGGATTAAGACTACGTGTGCCTCTTGTAAGCCTACCACTGACATCACGACACCGCCAAGCCTGGCTACGCTGCTATCTTTAGTTGACCGGAGAGTGGAACAACTCTCTCCGTCCGAACAGGCCTTGGAAGCCCCTATGGTACCGACCGGCCGCCACGTCATCCTCAGCCCAAAGGGGTCACTGGATGTGGATATGGAGGGGCACGTGGTCAGCACACCACTCTCCTGCCGTATGTCAGCTTACGAGACCGAAGCCGCTACTTCTCAATCAAGTAGCTCCTCAGTTTGCCTCACAGAGGGCACCCTGCTTCCCAACAGCGCTCGGCAGACTGCATGGCTCTGAGCACTATGGGACTTAACATCTGAGGTCATCAGAGCCCTAGAACTTAGAACTGCTTAAACCTAAATAACCTAAGTATATCACACACATCCATGCCCGAGGCAGGATTCTAACCTGCGACCGTAGCGGTCGCGCGGTTCCAGACTGAAGCGCCTAGAACCGCTCGGCCACTAATTATACGTGTATGGCGTAGAGCACGTGAGTTGCCTATTCCAGAGCACAAAGGCCAAGACATACAGGTCCCATCCCAGGCCTCATGATACGGGGAGCCATCCGTAACAGCTCGCCGTCACATCAGGTGTACCTACAGCGGAAAGTAACCAGTGCCCGCTACATTTCACACGCTGTTATCCTCGTGCTACTGGAAGGTGATGTGCTTTTTCAGCAAGACAATGGGCATCCTCATACTGCTGTTGCGTCGCTGCGTGGTCTGCGTTGTGTTCTATAACCGCTCCGGAGACCAAGATCACCAGAGCTCTTGCCAATTAACACGAATGGGACATCATGAAGCAGCAACTTACGGGCCTGCAACAAAATGCGCAAAAATGCTTGGAATAATGAACCGCAGGATGCCATTCCGCATCTTTATGATCGTTTTCATAAGACACATCTGCTTTGCCGCCAGAGGGGACATACACTGTGTGTTGATTCAACTGTGTCGGCGCCCTTTGCTGCGACGTGTGCGTTTCATTTGGTCTGAATCTGTTGTCATATGCTCCTAGAATGATGATCTACTTGTCATTTCACAGGCTCCGGATCGTTTCTTTTTGTATGGCGGTAATATGTATGAAGATAAACACGCAATGCAAAGGGCAACTTTACCTCCCACAACCGCTAAAGACCTGGTCCTGTCAAACGTTACTGTTACGCGTGGTAGCGAGTAATGACAAATGGGGAACAGAAGTCAGTGATGGCTACCTAAGTGAAAAAACGTGCGGCCGGCCAGAGTGGCCATGCGGTTCTGGGCGCTACAGTCTGGAACCGAGCGACCGCTACGGTCCCAGGTTCGAATCCTGCCTCGGACATGGATGTGTGTGATCCGAAGACCAGTATCAGTTGCAAAGCGATTTAGAAAAGATTGCTGTATGGTGTGGCAGGTGGCAGTTGACGCTAAATAACGAAAAGTGTGAGGTGATCCACATGAGTTCCAAAAGAAATCCGTTGGAATTCGATTACTCGATAAATAGTACAATTCTCAAGGCTGTCAATTCAACTACGTACCTGGGTGTTAAAATTACGAACAACTTCAGTTGGAAAGACCACATAGATAATATTGTGGGGAAGGCGAACCAAAGGTTGCGTTTCGTTGGCAGGACACTTAGAAGATGCAACAAGTCCACTAAAGAGCTTACACTACACTCGTTCGTCCTCTGTTAGAATATTGCTGCGCGGTGTGGTATCCTTATCAGGTGGGATTGACGGAGGCCATCTAAAGGGTGCAAAAAAGGGCAGCTCGTTTTATATTATCACGTAACAGGGGAGAGAGTGTGGCAGATATGATACGCGAGTTGGGATGGAAGTCATTAAAGCAAAGACGTTTTTCGTCGCAGCGAGATCTATTTACGAAATTTCAGCCACCAACTTTCTCTTCCGAATGCGAAAATATTTTGTTGAGCCCAACCTACATAGGTAGGAATGATCATCAAAATAAAATAAGAGAAATCAGAGCTCGAACAGAAAGGTTTAGGTGTTCGTTTTTCCCGCGCGCTGTTCGGGAGTGGAGTGGTAGAGAGATAGTATGATTGTGGTTCGATGAACCCTCTGCCAAGCACTTAAATGTGAATTGCAGAGTAGTCATGTAGATGTAGTTGTAGATGTAGATGTCCTTAGGTTAATTAGGTTTAATTAGTTCTAAGTTCTAGGCGACTGATGACCTCAGCATAGTGCTCAGAGTCATTTGAAAAAAACCTGAAACGTGCTCTTTTCATGAGTTACGTAGTTTTAGAGGCAGAGTTTACAGACAGTAAGCATTTTTGAATTGTTGGAGTGGCCACTTAGCATATAAATGATAAGCCTTTTAGTCGAGGGTCCGCCACGACAAGTCGCAACAACCCGGGCAGCGGTGGGCGTTGGGACAACCCCTTGCTGGGGACCCGGCGGCGCATACATCAGATGTTTTGCCGACCAGGCACGAAGGGCGCGCGCGCGGCGGCAGCTGCAGCCGTATAATCGGCCCGCAGTCGTAAGCTATCATTACGGCAGATGTAACAGTCTTTCTTTCGCGTGTATACAAAGCAGTGCGGGGAGCTGCAAATGGAAAAAACCAGAGGGCAGAGCGGAATGGAAAAGTCACAGCGACGGCTGGCTGGCATTTGGCAGCGAGGGTGCCGTGGGGGGTGGCGCGCAGACGTGGCCGAGAATCCGGTTCGCTAATTACGCCGGCCGCGCCATAAATCACGGCGCTAGGGGGCGCGCTAACCTGGCCGGCGCGACAACAACAGCTCTCCTCCAGCACCGTCTGCGAAAACCTACAGAGCAGTGTGTCCACTTTTCTCCACACTTAGCAGTTTATATGTATATTCTACAAGTAACCGTAAAATACCCAGGAGTAGCCGTCAGGAAAGAGCTAAAGTGCAATGAAACCGTAAACACCAAGTGACCTGAAGGGGAAAGACCGCATAAAGTTAACTGTAGGTAAAACAGCTGCCATGTTGAGGTTCTCTGGAAGAAGCTCAAGGAAATCCACTGTGAGACCGAGTTTTGCTCATCAGTCTGGTACCAATAAGGTCAGTTCACACAAGAGGTCAGCGAACCGTGAGGTCATGTCACCGTAACGTCAGGGCGTATTCACACTGGACGGAACGTCACGTCACGTTATATTCACAATGGACGTCACGTCTGGTCACCTCAGTTCGCTAAGGCCACTTATGTGAAAGCTTGTGCGAGACCATCCGAGACGCAAAAAGTTGGAATATAGTATTGGAACTGAGGAGGAGGAGGATATTAGTGTTTAACGTCCCGTCGACAACGAGGTCATTAGAGACGGAGCGCAAGGTCGGGTGAGGGAAGGATGGGGAAGGAAATCGGCCGTGCCCTTTCAAAGGAACCATCCCGGCATTTGCCTGAAGCGATTTAGGGAAATCACGGAAAACCTAAATCAGGATGGCCGGAGACGGGATTGAACCGTCGTCCTCCCGAATGTGAGTCCAGTGTGCTAACCACTGCGCCACCTCGCTCGGTTATTGGAACTGACGAATTAACAACGATATAATGTGTTAATGGTCATATCAAACTTTGTAACGGATATTGTTGACCAGTTTTTAACAGTGGCAGGCGGAGTGGCCGTGCGGTTCTAAGCGCTACAGTCTGGAACCGCGCCACTGCTACGATCGCAGTCTCGAATCGTGCCTCGGGCATGGATGTGTGTAATGTCCTTAGGTTAGTTAGGTTTCAGTAGTTCTAAGTTCTAGGGGACTGATGACCTCAGATGTTAAGTCCCATATTGCTCAGAGCCATTTGAACCATTTTTTTTTGTTTGACTCCAAATGGACAACTTGGTTTCGTGTGCATGTTTATTGCGGCCCTTATGTATTACCCTATCACATTCGTATGTCAGCAGGCCTGCACGATCACACTGCAGGCATTTATTCGCTGCGTAACATAAACGTATCTACGAGGTGCAGAGGTAAGCTGTTAGCCCTTTTGACCTCTTGAAGTGACGTAGTGGTTATATCACTGGTCTCGTCCGTCTAACGAGGTTTATAATTCTTCCGGGTTATATGGCCGTGGTCCATGGAATACTTCGATTCCTAACGTTTCGTCCAATACTACGTTGGGCATCCTCAGAGGTATGGCTGGTCCTGTTGAGTCCTGCCGACTGACGAGTCGGGCGTCGGAGAGCGGCCTAAATACCGAGGGAAGTGGGCGTGGTCTAGCTTGCACATAGTAGCAGAGAGAAAACTAGTCAAAGACAAAATGTAACTATCGATAATAGTCCGTCACAGATAAAAATCACTTATCGATTCTGTAACGCCACTGTACATATCTCGTATAATTTCAAGGCCTCTTCTTTTCTATTAAAATTATCTTCATATTTATAAATTTCGGACACAGTGTATGTATTATATACCCAGAGGGAATTTGTGGGAAATGGGCCGAGTCTTTTGAAGCAGGTATAACTTGATAAAGCCCTTGCCATATAAAAGAAAGATAAGATGAAGGAAATAGAATTGCGAATTAGTGCAGAACTATTACACGTTTCTTTCCCGTCTGGAACGGGTCGACTTGGATATCTGCGCGTGCATCACTTTGCGCAAATGCGGCCCGAGGGTGTCGTGTTCGAAACAGTATGGAAGCGGCCCCGCGTTGGACTGGAGTATGCAGACTGGCGCGCTAAGCGGATATCTTGCTATCGGGACTCGTACATCACGAGCACAATCGTGGGACAGCGGGCGGAAGGCAGCCCAGGGCCGGCTTCCGTCACAGCGGCTGAAAGCGACGCGGCAGCGCGCCGTGCGCCCTGAGTTAGCCGAGCGCCGCGTGAAGTACGACTGGCATTGTGCGCGCATTGTGCCGGCCCTTTCGTCTGACGGGCTAACTAGCCGCCATCCGCGCGACAATGGGGGGCTCGCGGCAAGTGGCGGCATTGTTGCCGGCGCCTTGTAATCAGGAAACGGCCGCAGCGCGCCCCGCGCCCCGTGTAAAGGACCCGCCGACCCCGCGGATGCTCCGACACCAAGGCTTCCCCTGCTGCTGCTGCTGCTGGGACGATACCGGCCGCTCCGCTCCCAAAGCGCTTTGTTTACATGCCACACGTCTCTAGAACACTTCTCTCTCCCCCTCTTCCGTCTGGGTTTCTCATTCTCTCTGTCTCTATTTCTCTCTCACTCTCTCTTCCTTGCTCTCGCCTACTACTATCGTGGACATTTTGATACATAGTGACCCAAAAAAAAAAACACACACACACACACACAGACACTGACCAGCCAGGAAATCACGACCACCGACCTACTCTCGATATAAACCAGTCCAGGCGGTAGCAGCGTCACTTGGCGAGGAATGGATGCTCGTCAGACACACGCACGGTGCATGTAGTACAGTAAGGGTGCTGTCAGTGTGTGGTATGGGTAAGGCCCGCGGTCTATCTGAGTTTGACCGACGGCAGACTGTGATGACCCGTACGCCTGGCACGAGCATTTCGCGGTAACTGCATGAGTTGGATTGTTTGGGGGAAGAGACCAAACTGCGAGGTCATCGGTTCCATCGGATTAGGGAAGGACGGGGAAGGAAGTCGGCCGTGCCCTTTCAAAGGAACCACCCCGGCATTTGCCTGGAGCGATTTAGGGAAATCACGGAAAACCTAAATCAGGATGGCCGGACGCGGTATTGAACCGTCGTCCTCCCGAAGACGAGTCCAGTGTGCTAACCACTGCGCCACCTCGCTCAGTGGTAACTGCATGACTTGTCGGGTGTTCGAGGAGTGCTGTGGTGAATGTCTTCGAGACGTGGCGAAACCGAGGTGAAACCACGACCAGACGTCGTGGGGTTGGGCGGACAACCCTCATTGCAGATGTCGAAGATCGTAGGTTGGACAGCCGGTCGCTGTGGCCGAGAGGTTCTAGGCGCTTCAGTCCGTAACTGCGCTGCTGCTACGGTCGCACGTTCGAATCCTTCCTCGGGCATGGGTGTGTGTGTGTCTGTCGTTAGGTTAGTTAGGTTTAAGTAGTTCTAAGTCATGGGACTGATGACCTCAGATGTTAAGTTCCATAGTGCTTAGAGCCATTTGTAGGTTCGACAGACTGGTAAAACAGGACAGGCGGTGAACTGTGGCGGAACTAACATCAGACTTTAATGCTGGATGGAGTACTGTGTGTCTGAACACAAGTGCCCCGAACACTGCCAATGATGGGTCTCCGCAGCCAACGTCCCGTGCATGTGCCAGTGTTAACACCACAACATCGGCGACTACGACTGAAATGGGCCATGTGACCATTGGCACTAGCCGTTGGCGCAATGGTAAAGCATTGCATGGTCTGAAGAGCTCAAAAATGGCTCTGAGCACTATGGGACTCAACTTCGGAGGTCTTTAGTCCCCTAGAACTTAGAACTAGTGAAACCTAACTAACCTAAGGACATCACAAACATCCATGCCCGAGGCAGGATTCGAACCTGCGACCGTAGCGGTCTTGCAGTTCCAGACTGCAGCGCCTTTAACCGGGTCTGAAGAGTCCCGATCCTTCTTCAGCATGACGAAGGGAGGACTCGAACCAGTCGTCTTCCTGGGAACAGTTTTTTGACACCTGTACTGCGGGACCGAGACAAGCTGGCGGCGGCTCCATTATGCTCTGGCGATCATTCACGTGGGCATCCGTGGTTTTAGTTCATCTCGTGTCAGGCACTATGACGGCCAAGGAGGGTCGTGCGTCCGTTGCAGACCAAGTACAGCGCTTCATGACGATCATGTTTCCCGACGGCAGTGGCATTTTTCAGCAAGATAATGCGCCATGTTACAAGGCAAGGAGTGTGATGGAGTGGTTCGAGGAATACAGTGGTGAATAGCAGTTGATGTGCTGACCCCCAAACTCACCTGATCTGAATCAGAATACATCTTGGATGTGACTGAATGTGGCGTCAGAGCTCATCGTCCAGCTACCCGGAATTTACTGGAATTAAGAGACTTGTGTGCGCCAGTTCCCTCCAGCGACCTACCAAGGTCTCACTGCTTTCATACCACGATGCTTCGTCGCTCTTACCCGTAAGGAAGGTGAACATAGGTAGCTGGTCATAAGGTTCTGGCTGATCCGTGTATGTTTTACAAACAGAATAGTTTTACTAATTTTCTACTGTTGTATGAAACTACCATACCATCAGCATCCGCTATAAAGTATTGCAGCAAGTGTATCGTAGCTAATACAGTCTGCCTGCAAACTGAAGTGGAAGCAGCGCTTGTGGTGGAGAAACGACCTCTCCAGGAAGAACGCTACAACAGCCGTGTAGGATGACTAAGAAACAAGTTTCCCGGCAAGCAGTGCAGCGTGCCGTGCTGTGATTTACCTAGGTTCCGTTTGTGTACGCTTCTTGAGTTAGTTATATTAGTTACTGATTTCTGTATTTGGTACAGTGTTAACGCATTTAGTGCCTGTAAGCATTCTCCAGGCGTCTGCGCACTGCGTCCCCCCTAATTTTAAACAAGCGATAGCACCGATATGTTCTTATGGGACTTGTGACGTACAGAGCGCGGGGATTCGACCGCTCCCTCTTCATTTTACAGACAGACAATACCTCGTCTAAGACGCAACCCACGACGAGGATAAAGATATAACAGGTAGAACAAACAACATCAGAGGAAAAACTGGGACATCATTTGTTGCACTCTTCTCAATTACACATCTCTCGAAGCAGATGAAACCGCGGATTACTGTCTGCACACGGCTAAATAGAAAATCGAAGCCCTTTAGTGTTATACCCTCTCCGTAGAGCAAATGTACCGTCTTATTCAGGATGTAAGCAGTATATAATGCAAAAGAATGAGGTGGTAAATGAGGTACTGACCTGAATTGGAGGAAAAAAAAGTTCCAGTAAAAGAAGGGACCAGTTGTTAGGACACATCATGAGGCGTCAAGGAATGTCATTTTGGGAATGGAGGGATGTGTTGTGGGGGTAAAAACTGTACACGGTGACCAAAGTGTGGATATAGTAGTAAGCAGGTTGAAATGGATGAAAGCTGCGGTAGTTATTCAGAAATGAAGAATCTGCCACAGTATATACTAGCTCTTAGCGATACACCAGGTTAGTTTTGAACTGAAGACCACAACAACAAACATCATAAAGAGGAACAATATCCTGGAGGCCACATACTGTTCCACGTAACAAGCCATGAACCGTTGTTACTCTCCTCCTTCTGGGCTAGTAGTTCACAAATAAAAAAAGAAATTAATCATTTAACGAGCCACTCGAAAATACAAGGTCTAGACATGTTATTATTCCACTCATGTGTCACGTGACAAATGAGTGTTTCAAACAGTGCTGGAGAGCTGCGGGCAAAAACTCTTGTCACCATAAGAGTGCGACGTACCGGACGACAGCTTCTGAACCATTCGTTGCCGACAGCGAGTGAGAATGCAGTGCTGTGCAGCATGAAATTGTAGCTGTAAACGGAAATTACGGCCGATGATTTTAGGATGAGCATTGTTTACAACGCAGGCAAGTTGCACAGTTTTACCTCTCAAAAGTCCCCTTCATGTTTGTCAGTTACATTAAATTCATTTGCATTGCCTGATACTGATATTTGGATACTGGAAAAAAGCGATTCTGCGTTGCCAGTTCAGAGTGTCACACTATGCACGAAGTGTTTTTCATTTATGGCAAAGCTTGCGTAATGCTATAATCTCTACACGACTTACTTTTACAGGTTGCTTGGTTAATTAGTTCGTTGCATGTTCCATACAGCACTTTAACAATTTTTTTTATGAAATGAAGGATCAGTTTAAGCATATGTATGAATGATGAGTTTCTGTGGATGGTTACATTTTGGCTGTTTATAATTTCTTAAATTGCACACTAGTCTAAACTGTAGTTTAATGAACATATTATTTTTCAGTCCTGCTCATCCAACTACAATTCAAACTAGTTCTTTTTACAAGCACTCAGTGTTTAAATAAAAATTTGTCTATGGAGAAAGACTTGTTCAAAAGAAATAACTTTAGGTTAAATTCAGAACTAGCTTTCCTACCAGTCAGAAATTTTATGTTATTGAGTAATTATTCAGTAAATGATGAAAAATTTTCGTTAAGGCTTACTGAACTCTTTTTCTGAACCATTAACAGCTTGAATACTGAGTAATGAAAGCAATTTTTCCTTCTAGTGTTGTGCGTATGGAGGCCATTATTCTTCTCAAATCATGGTGGATTATTCATGACGAGTTTCACCAGATGCAGGGTGTACCAGGAGTAATGGTGAGAATTCAGAGATATGACAGGAACTACTATTCGAAGCGAAAAATGTCTAGTAAACATGAGCACTAAAACGCTCATCTTAAGAGCTATGAACACTTCTTTATATTCGATACTGTGAAACAAACCTCTTCTACTGCAAACTCTTTGCTTCGCATATTTTGGGAGGAGGTAACATGGACCAGAAGAAGAAAATATTATCTAAAAAAAATGGCTCCAAAATGCATTCCTTAAGAGCTATGAGCACATCATCATCTTAGATACTGTGAAAGAAATCTCTTCTACTGAAAGATGTCTGCCTCCCACGTTTTCGGAGGAGGTACTATGGATCAGAACAAGGATAAAATGTGTATTAAACACGGGCTCTAAAACCCATACTTTAAGAGTGAGCTACTCGTTCAGTAGAAGAGATGTGTCTCACAATAGCGAAGATGAGCAACTGCTCATAGCTCTTTACATATCCACTTCAGATCTCACGTTTACTGGACATTTTTTCTTGGTTTCGGTCCGTACTACCACCTCTTAAAACATGGAAAGCAAACAGCCTGCAGTGGAAGAGATTTGTTTCACACTACAGAAGATGAGAAAGTGCTCAGAACTCTTAAACTGTGCATTTTGGAAGCCATGTTTACTACACTTTTTTACTTCGAAATAGCGTTCCTCACATATGTGCTGAATATTGACCATTTCTCTTGGGACTCGTGTATATGTACTGTAAAGGTGTAGTTAGTACTCCCTGAAGTGGTTCCAAAAATATAGATGTGCTTTAACACATATTTATTCTTACTGCTATTTTTCATGCAATCAGTACTTCCTTACTTTGTGATGAGTTACCCCAAAAAGAATTTTGGCGTTGCTGAGTGGAAATGTGAAAAATGTGTTAACAGGTTGTTTCAAGACTAATAATTGTACGATGAGCAAAAATACACTACTGGCCATTAAAATTGCTGCAACAAGAAGATGACATGCTATAGACGCGAAATTTAACCGACAGGTTAAATGATTAGCTTTTCAGAGCATTCACACAAGGTTCGCGCCGGTGGCGACACCTACAACGTGCTGACATGAGGAAAGTTTCTCATACACAAACGGCAGTTGACCGGCGTTGCCTGGTGAAACTTTGTTGTGATGCCTCGTGTAAGGAGGAGAAATGCGTACCATCACGTTTGGGACTTTGATAAAGGTCGGATTGTAGCCTATCGCGATTGCGGTTTATCGTATCGCGTCATTGCTGCTCACGTTGGTCGAGATCCTATGATTGTTAGCAGAATATGGAATCGGTGGGTCCACGAGGGTAATACGGAACGCCGTGCTGGATCCCAACGGCCTCGTATCGCTAGCAGTCGAGATGACAGGCATCTTATCCGCATGGCTGTAACGGATCGTGCAGCCACGTCTCGATCTCTGAATCACCAGATGGGGACGTTTGCAAGACAACAACTATCTGCACGAACAGTTCGACGACGTTTGCAGCTGCATGGACTATCAGCTCGGAGAACATGGCTGCGGTTACCCTTGACGCTGCATCACAGATAGGAGCGTCTGCAATGGTGTACTCAACGACGATCCTGGGTGCCCGAATGGCAAAACGTCATTTTTTCGGATGAATCCAGGTTTTGTGTACAGCATCATGATGGTCACATCCGTGCTTGGCGACATCGTGGTGAACGCACATTGGGAGCGTGTATTCGTCGTCGCCATACTGACGTGTCACCCGGCGTGATAGTATGGGGTGCTATTGGTTACACGTCTCGGTCACCTCTTGTTCGCATTGACGGAACTTTGAACAGTGGACGTTACATTTCAGATGTGGTACGACCCGTGGCTCTACCCTTCATTCGCTCCCTGCGAAACCCTACATTTCAGCAAGTTAATGCACGACCGCATGTTGCAGGTCCTGTACGGGCCTTTCTGGATACAGAAAATGTTCGACTGCTGCCCTGGCCAGCACATTCTCCAGATCTCTCACCAATTGAAAACGTCTGGTCAATGGTGGCCGAGCAACTGGCTCGTCACAATTCGTCAGTCATTACCCTTGATGAACTGTGGTATCGTTTTGAAGCCGCATGGGCAGCTGAACCTCTACACGGCATCCAAGCTCTGTTTGACTCAATGCCCAGGTGTATCAAGGCCGTTATTACGGTTGTTCTGGGTACTGATTTCTCAGGATCTATGCACCCAAATTGCGTGAAAATGTAATCACACGTCAGTTCTAGTATAATATATTTGTCCAATGAATACCCGTTTATCATCTGCATTTCTTCTTGGTGTAGCAATTTTAATGGTCAGTAGTGTAGCTGAACTAAATTCGGTAACATTTTTTTCCAGCTTAACATTTCATCGGTATGTACACGCCAATATTTGGGGCTTTCTAGCCTTGTGTGTGTTTTGTGAACCTTACCAGCGCCTTCTGCCGGAGAGCCACTCGCTGACCGCCTGGTGTTTCTGTGTGCCCGCGCAGAGCCGCCGCGCATGGAGAAGTCTCCGCTGCTGGCCAACGGGTACAACCAGCCGCCGACGCACCTCAACCACATGCAGTTCCTGCCGCTCAACCACCACCCCGCGGCGGCGCACACGGCCATCCTGTCGCCCGCGGGGCTGCCGCACCACGGCATGCAGCGCGCCGACGGCTCCATCATCAAGGGCCAGCCCGCCATGCCCGGCATGGAGGCCATCGCCAGGTCAGTACGCCATCCTTGAGCCACTGTCTACTTGTGCGACTGGTTTCGAACATTGTACCTCATCATCAGGCAGTAATCGTGTGGACTTTTTTGTCCCTTCTTATTTCTCTGCAAGCTTTCCAAGTTTTTAACAGGTGTTACAGGTGCCTAGTGTGGGCGCCTTTAATGATGTATGAAACGTCAATAAGTGCGTACAATTCGTTGAAGTGAACGAACTGCCTCGAAAGGCGCTAAGCTGCCCGCGTCGGAAGTCTGTTGGTTGGGTTGCCTATCTGCATGCGCGTACTAATTCAATGCGATAGAACGGCGCGATGATTTCTCTACATGTTCCGACACGCTCACCCCTTAATGCAGCTGCACCACAGTGCGTATTACGTATTGAGACTTGGAGAGATGCACTATCCACTGATATGTGTCATTTTTAAGGTTCCGTACCTCAACTGGTAATGGAAATGAGCGTTTGGCGTCATTGGCCGGGAGGCCCTTTACGGGGCAGGTCCGGCCGCCTTGGTGCAGGTCTTACTACATTTGACGCCACATTGGGCAACCTGCGCGCCGGATTGGGATGAAATGATGATGAAGACGACACAACACCCAGTCCGTCAGCGGAGAAAATCCCCGACCCAGCTGAGAATCGAACCCGGGCCCGCAGGACGGCAATCCATCACGCTGACCACTCAGCTATCGGGGCAGACGCCTCAACTGTTGAAAACGGAGCTTGTACAGGATCACATTGTTGTCTGTCTGTCTGTCCAACTGTTAAAACACTTTTTCTCGGGAACGGGTAGTCGTATCAAGTTGAAATTTGTGTCACATACTAAGGGATACGTTTACTTGGCGGTGTAAAAAACTAAAGTTTCTAAGTTATTGGAATCAATAGATAAGGCCATTCGCGTAACATATTTTGATGCAAACTCAGTCATCAACACCTATAGGGTAAATCGCTTTGGCTTAGAATCATAAAATTTGGCAAGAAGCAATGTTTCACAGTCCAAGTAAACGAAAAGTCGGAAAACTGGTAAGTTGTAATTGTCCCACATGTAAAGAAAAATGTTGTCTTATGTTATCTGACCGTCTGTCTGTCCACCCGTCTGTTAAGACACCTTTTTTTTATGGAACGGGTAGATGTATCAAGTTGAAATCTACGTCACATACTAAGGTCTAATGGTCCCTTGGCGATGTAGTAAATGTAAGGTTCTAAGTTAATGCAATAAAAAGATATGGCGATTAATATCACATATTTTGATACTTGCAAAAGCACCTATGAAAATCTATAGCGTACTGTCCATCGACCAAAACTCATGAAATTCAGGAGGAAGCACAGATTTACGGTACAAGTAAAGGAAAAAGGAAAATCGGAACATTACAAATTTGTATCACACAAAATATATTTCTTTTGTCATTTGTTATTTGACATCAGTCTTAAAATTAAAACATTGCCGAAAGTCTTGGAATTCCCAGAACCGATATGTATCCAGTATAAATGTCGACAACAGGCAAGATTCGTCGAAATTTTCGTTTGCCTGGGTGGATGAACTGTTTATAAACGTAGTTAAGTTTGTCGGGAGCGCTTGGTGAGTGAGTCCTAATCGCACTTATCTGGAATGTACGTCTTGTAGTTTCCTCGCAGTCTTCTTCTAAAGCCCCAGAAGTACTTATGAATAACCTTGTTTTAATACTGTGTGTTGCACTGGGACTCGAACTCGGAACCTTCAGTTTAGCGGGCAGTGTCCATGACCTGCCCTCACTTCGTGCCTGAGCAACTCAGTCTTGTAAGAGCAATGCCAGTGAAAAGTAAAGTTTGATTCCCACTCTGGCAGGCATGTTTTATCTGTCACGAAGTTTGAAAACAGCGCTCATTCCGTTCCAGAGTGTAAGCTTCATTGTTTGTAAGAACTCTAAAACACAGTAAAGTTGCCCCGAGCTCGAAGATTAAGTACAACCCGATTTTAGGCTCAGGACCATGGTACAGCCGCTGGTTGTTGAAATATAATAATACATTATCAACAACCGTTATAGTTGCGTTGTTTTATTAGGCTAGTGAAGCAATATCAAAATAACGGCTGTTGGTACAGTATCATTACATAGCCCGAAGATTGGTTTGAACGCCACAATACTTTGCTACACCTGGTCCTGTTGTAGGCGGTATGCCGCTGCCTTCTTCCGATCTCTCAATTGACTTACCTAGCCAGTTTAATGTGGGCTCCGAACTGTGGTCCAGGTTGACATGCTTCACATACGGTATATCTGTCATCGCTAGACGTGAAAAGGGTGATAAGTAACAGTTAAAAATATTCTGATTCAAAACTTCCCCTTCAAAAATAAACCTGTTCAGTTTAGAGTCATTTAAAGAAACGCAGGACAGACTTGTGCAAGTTAACTAAGAACAACAGTTACTACCTGATGATGGAATACATTCTTCGAAACTGAAATAATATCTACAAATACATCATAGTCACAGCCATAGGGTTCTAAAAATATGTAAATTTATCGTGATTCCAAGCAGGTGAGTTCGTCGAAATTGTGCAGTGTTTCGATGAGTGTCAATCACTCCTATCATCATCTGGTCTACGTGCTATGAGTGACACTCGTACAGTTGTCGCGCTATTTCATTAAACTCACACAGCTGCGAATCCAGGACATTTTAGTTCGGTCGCTTCGCCTGAAAAGACAAAATAGAGGTGTAAAATATACTAATGTTGACGCAGAAGTTCACAGAATTTGCCGACTTCAGCTGCTGCTCTCGGACAGACACAAGACAGCAATAAACAGGAAACTGTATCCGCAACAGTTACCTTCGATAACAGAAATTGTCTTTCTCATGCACGTCAACAGTAAGTAGTTTTACCTGCTCCAACATATATATATATATATATATATATATATATATATATATATGAAGACAGCGATGTCTTTGATTGTGTAATCGAATAAATGGTGATGTTTCTACCCTCAGACTCACTACATTTCGTTGGCTACATTACTGAGCGTTAACCTCTCTGTACAGTTTCACTCTGACTGCCTTGCCAGATTTTCTGGTAAAATATAGCAACGAGATAGCTTAGCAGGATAGTAATTGCATAATAACTAGCCAGCGCACTTCCACTGTTAGATTCAGGCAGTCTTATATGCAAAGTAAACATCTCGCATGGAGAAACAAAGCACACAACGAAAATGAATCATAAGAGTAACGTTACTGGTAGAGTTTTTCACAGCTGTTTGTGGTAACCGACGTGAAAGACACTGGAACGTTATCCCAGCAGTGAACACAACAGAACGCGTGGCCAGTCTCATTCTCTCATTGGTTGTTGTTCTGATAAAAACTGTCAGTCACATTGTTCGTCTGAATCACGTGTATATACTTTGAGAAGTTTCTCATGCCTCAATGTTTCTTTCACGTTATGATGGGCCGAAGATGGTGACACGCTAACCATTAAGTTACAGAGGCAGATAGGACCGTGATAATCCCAGACTAGTCGCAGTTTCAACTGTAATAGATCATGTGTCATGAAAATTCAGAGTATTTTAATCTACTGCATATAATTATGTAGCACGTTGTGCGTCACGAAATAGCTGCACCATAGATTTAAAAAAATCTTCGCATCACACACGTTGTTCGAATTTCGTGCTTGAAAAAGTGCAAGTGGGGCCCATGACACCGGTGTGCTACTCCTAACAATAGCGAACGCAAGGGACCTCTTTTAAGTGAGGCACGAACTGTCTGCGATGCAGAAAAATCTGTCGCCAAAGTATCGCCAAGCTGGAAAATTGTATTACGCTTAAACAACACACAATAATCTTATAGAAGGGATGTGCCAGATTTCGGTTTTCCTGGGGAGAGGAAGAAGCCCCGGAGAATAGCTCCCTTAAACCGCTGAGCACACAGTTGAATCAATAGGGCTTCACGGTAAGGGCCACGCGCCTTCTCTGCCATTGTTACGTAATTGACGAAGGAAAGGAATGAAGTCTCCAGCACAGACGAGAAGAATTTCCTGTCAAGGTACGACAGAAAATTAATTTACGCTATCTAGCGAAGCAGTGATTGGTTGAGAGCGTTCGTTAGTAATTTTGAAGTAGACATTGAACTTTGGCGTAAGGGAGAGCCCATTTAGTGAAGACGAGATTGGGTAATGATGATGCAGTTGAGAGCTTATGCCCCGAGCACAGTTAAAAAAAGAAGAAAAGCCCTGAGCAGCATCCATTTTTCAGTAAGTTGGCACGAGAGTTGAAGACTGTTAGTCGGAAACCGTTAGTTTGAGAACCCAGATCAATTTTTTCCTGGAAAACATTTTCTAATTCGCACAGAAATACGTTCGGTATGTTCGATTGACTCGATTACCTCACTCGCTAAAATAAAACCAAATAACGACAGAAACTGTTCGTGTAAGAGGATTCAGGCTTGTTTACGTAATCTTGCCATCCTGAATGTTCCTTAAGTAATTCCACAAATAGAGAAGATGCTCTGTGAAATATTCTCCAAAATATTTAGATTCCAACCCTTATCAAGAAACTTAATCAACAGCTAATGGATATTACGGAAGACAGAATGGGAAACAAAAACATGATGAAGAACCTATAAATCATTCCTCATTTCCTTAATCCATGTTAACAGCTCCTTCTTCTTCGAGAAATGGGTGAATATTTTGTTTGGTTAGTCTATGTTTCGTTCATTCGGTATAGATGACCAACAAACGTGAGCCACCTGCAAGCCATGGCCTCCGAAATTCTTTCCAGTTTCTGGTAGACTGCTTTATACTTTCCATCCGTCTCCAGCTCTGAACTGCTCCTCCGATTTACATTAAATCGTCCTTCCAACACGTCTAGCTTTTTCAGGTTATGACTTACCATGAGACTCAAACAAAACATGTCCTTATTTGTATTCGTTCAATACCTCCTGTTAATTATATCTGGTGTACCCCCCCCCCCCCCCCCCCACACACACACACACTTGAGTAATTTCTAGGATGAGTGTTTTTAATAGTGTTTTTCCTTTGTAGACTAGTTAGATTTTGCCAGTATCGCCCCAATAAATCGAAGTCTGTCACCTGCTTTAGCCTGTCATTCTATTTCATATTCCCACAGATCATTACACCGAGATATTTCTATGAGTCTACTATTTCCAGTTGTGATTCATTGATATACTGCTTTTGAGAGTTTTATTACGTGAACAATTTTATATTTCGTAACGTTTAAAGCAATTTACTAATGTTTGCGCCACTATGAAATCTTATCAAAATCTGACTGAATATTCGTGCAGCTTTTTTCAGACAGATAAGAGCACCACCTGCAAGAATTCCGTTATCGTTAATTCGGTCTCCCAGCTCATTCATATTTAAAATTACACTGTGGAGCACCTGAAGCTACTATTGCATCAGTCGATTTATTATTATTTTTATTTATTTATTCTTTCGGCATTTGCACAGGCGATCACCACATAATGCATTAACTGTATTATTCTTATAGCTCTGTACTGAGTTGCAATATTCTTTGCATATGCTCTTATGACGCTATACCATACTACACTTATTAAATGAATGCATGATGTCTGCTCTTTCGGACATGTGTGGAAGAACAACACCAGGCATTCGTATATTGGGTCGCATCTATGGACAATGAATCCACCACCTTCAGTGTGGATGCACAATCGCGTTAGACCTCCTGCGGGAACCTCAATAGTAGCGAGCATGGAGGACATGAACGGAGACTGTGAAAAGAGGCTCTAGGTGCGAATGTGGTTTCGCTGGGAGGAGTGGCGAGATAGTCCGCGCAATGACGATAAACGGTGTGTGCGAGTGGTCCAGCGTGTTAGGTCAGAGAGCTGGTTGGCCTCTGAAATTAAAAAAAAAAACTGAGTGAAAAGATCAACAACGAGCCTGAACCGATATCATGTGACGTCCACAACGACCAAACACAACGATCAACAACGAACTAAATGAAAAAAAAGCGGCTAACGCACCTGCGTCGTAAGCAGGAGATCCCGGGTTCGAATCTCGGTCCAGCACATATTTTTACTCGCCACTGCTGATTCCGCATTAAGGCCCGATGCAGCTGATATCAATAGTTCCTTCCTTTCCCTTTCGCTTCTCACTTCTCCACCTTCAATTTCCATAATTAAACATATTATTTAGCCACTCTGTGGCCTTGTCAGAGAGTCTGTTTATGTCCTTCAGTACACTCCCCTTAGCTGTCTGCTTCACTCACAGAGTATGGTCCATTGACTGTATATCCTCGTACTCGTATTCAAGACTGTCTAATAGACCCCACTTCCTTACCTCTACCAGAACTAGTTCTGCCACGAATCCAGCGGTCTTCTTGTTGGGGTCCTGATACGTCGGTGACTTTACATCGAATGTAATAAGCTGCGCCCTTCCACCCCAGAAATCCTCAAGCAAGTCACAGTATCGCTGTTCCAACTTATCACATCGAAGGGCCTCGTTTAAGTGACTAACCTGCACGCAGTTGACAGTAGTTACCGTTGTCAAGGACAGGAATACTGCTCACGTGGAGGTCGAGCCATCAGTAGCGGGAGAGTCGACAGGTGTTCGGAGCTGGTGAGACCCCCTGGTCCTACAGGGTCAGAGGTCGCGACCCACTGCTACGACACCCGTGCAGACATCGCTCTACCGCCCCGAGGCGCCAGTCGTACGGCTTTAAGCTCGCAAATCCACTTAGTCCGCTTCCAGCAGACACTCGACAAAATTCTTTTGGCCTCCCCTGCCCCCCTCCACCATCTTAACTCAGTTAGACAATCGGCGTAGCCGCCGACGAGGACTCTTCCCGTGTCTACCTTTTCGCTCCCTCGCTGCTTGCGCCTCTTATCCAATTTCTGGGGCGCTGGCAGCTTTCCTCTGGACGCCCGGCCTCCTAAAGCTATCAAATTACCGTCGCGAGCTTCCGCTTCGGTATATCTGAGTCTGCTGTCACCCTCTCCTTGTGATTCACTGGGAACGGCACTTGGAAAAAAGAACTCCAGTTTCGTGGTCTACATAGTAATACAGAAATCGTCCTTAATGAAGTTCCTGCTGTTACTGAAATCTCTTATTTTCTGTTCTTTCCCTTTTGCCTTCTACGTTGATGTCTGTCCGTGTTATCAAGGCGAACATTTATTAAGCAACATAACTGCAGCAAGCCACACTTTTTGAATGAACAGTTTATTTCATCGTCAAGAGTTTCAGACCTAGACCAGTCGTCTGGGGGCAGCGAGGACTTCTGATAGAGATCTGATTCATGTATATGTGACATACCTAACCGTGAGACGGACTGAGCTGCAAGCGACATACCAGTATTGTACGAGAAATCCTTGATGGCCTCTGATGATGGGCCTAGACTCGAAACTCATTACAGTGAAATAAATCGTTCTTTCAAAAATTGTGGCTGTTTGCAGTTTTCTCCCTTGGCACAATCACCGAAAACAATCGGGCTGTTCAGATGCCATCGCGGATAAAATAATATCCACTTTTTTTCATTCAACGCTTTTCCGTCGTTCCAGATAGAGGAGCTATTAGTTCAGGCAACATTTCATATTATACTTGCAGACTGTTATTGTTTTTCGCAAGAATTACGTGCTTATTTTCAAATTCCTAGTATTGGAGCTCACGAGTTATTTTGAAACTGAGCTGAAAAGTACTTTAATCGGAGATGATCCTTGGTGTACACAGAATTTTAATGTTATGTATTGAATTATGTTGAAATTGCTGCTTATCCAACTGTTCATCAAATACAGGTTCTTTTCCGTGTTTTTCCGTTGCTCTCGATCATGTTAGGAACGAACTTTGAAAACCATTCGCCACTTAGTGAGATTATTCGTCATGCACCAGTAGCTAGTAAAGTGACGAGGGAGTTCCACAGTTATAGTCCATGCAAATTGAGTTTCTTTCACACTTTATTGTCAATCTGAGCGAATGTCCTATTGCCTTTGACCGAGACGTCGACAAAACATTAACCAGTAATCTTCCTTCTACGAATCTTATTGGTGCCTCCCCATTTCTCGCTAACCTAACTTACTATAAGAAATTCGATTAGAAAAAGGTGTGATAGGCGATTGAATCTCAAAAATGGAGAGTGCATATGGTCTTACTAAAAACTTTTATACCAGACGGTGCATGTCCTGGCATTCCAAAATAAGGCGCTATAACACTGTGCTCAAAACAGAATGCCTGTACGCTAGTGAATGCCTGTCGATGAACAAGGAGATACCGGAAAGGAGAAACCTACAAAAGATCGCGGGTGCGATCCACACGGAGCCCTTCTGAAAATTTCGGAGCAACAAAGAAATCCACCAGAATGTGCGGAGGTCTCGGAGAGCAGGAAGAAAAGGAGGTTGATATTTCGTGGACATTTGTTGGGAGTGGATAGACTAACTAAACAAATATTGTATTACCTCTGGAACAAGAAGACCACGACAACGTGGATTAAAGAACCTCAGAAAGATTTGCAAAGGTCCAACACCCCGGAAGGCCTCATGTTAGCGTGAACATGTTTCGAAACTGACAAGAAAGTCTGAAAGGGTTAAAAATCGAAAGAGAAACTAGAGACCGGAAGGAAATGAACGGAAGAACAAAAGCAACAGCAAAACTACGTTATGAAGGAGTATTGGAGACAATGGGAGCTCCTGATAAGGAGGACAAAATGAAGTAGTAGCGCGATCCTAAGGTAACAATTCATCAATAAAAACTAAAGTAAAAAATTAAAAAAGTAAAAGAAGCAGAGCGAGATCCAGGGTACCCGAGGAGAAATGTTCAGTATTAAGGTTCAAAAATGGCTCTGAGCACTATGGGACTTAACTGCTGTGGTCATCAGTCCCCTAGAACTTAGAACTACTTAAACCTAACTAACCTAAGGACATCACACACATCCATGCCCGAGGCAGGATTCGAACCTGGGATCATAGCGGTCGCGCGGTTCCGGACTGTAACGCCTAGAACCGCTCGGCCACTCCGGCCGGCTCAGTATTAAGGGATGTGACGTGAATCACTTTAAGATGCATACCTGTAAGATGCAAACCTTAAGAGCTACTGTGAAACAAATCTCTTCTGCTGAAAGCTCTTTACTTTCCATGTTTTGTGAGGAACCAAAAAAAAAGGTCATTAAACATTGGTCTAACCTTCTTCAGAGCTAAGCGCACTTGTTCAGTAAAATGTACTTGTTTGACAGTAGCGAAGATGAACAAGTGCTCATAGCTCTTACGTTATCAATTTTATCAATTTTAGAGCCCATATTTTCTACACTTATATGTTTCGAATGGTAGTTCCTGTCATACCCCTGAATATCGACCAACCATCTGGGCATCCCCTGTATAAGTGGAAAGCAACCACAGGTCTCATGGTTTCGTACAGTAAGAAGCGAGACGTCTAACGTCGTTTCTACGAGAAATGAATACATGATCGATCAGATCGGAACTCGCTAGAATACCCAGTGCATGAAGTATGCGTTTTCAGCCAAAGATCTAGAGGAGCAGCAGCTGTGTCTTTCTTCTCAGAACAGGCTCATTTTTTCACGTTCGTACCTTCAGCCACGTTATGACAAAGCCCGTTGTTAACAGAAGAAGAGAGAAAGAAAAAAATTCGGAGAGTCGCTGAGCGAGCTGTTGTCTGGGGTGTCGCAGAGGCTGACTGGCTAATTCTGTTTACCGGAGGAGGTAGCGACGGAAAGGCCGGCGCCTGATGAAGTGAGATTAACGCAACGGCCCCGAGCGCGCGTCTCGCATAGAAAGGCGCCAACTTACCATCTGGGGCGTTCTTCACGACTCGTCCGATTATGATTTATCTCGTGCGAGCGGCGAAAATACGCCGGGAGCGCGGAGGCGCAAAGAGCCAAACGTCTCCCACGAAGGGAATTTTTAGCGGGAAAACGTATTTTCTTTCGTGACGGAGGGGATTGTCTCGGAGACTGGCAAAGAGCTAAAGCAACGGTATCGCTGATGAACAGCCACAAAAGATGTCAAGTGTGTTGTGTGAGCAGCACGTAGAATCTGGAACCCGTTTCTCAAGCACAGGGGCCATTAATTGTAAATTAATTGTTCGTACAGTGCTGTGACCTCATAGCTAATCGCTGCCGCCATCACGGGCAAAATATTCTAGGTTGCCAAATAGCTTAAGTTCGGTAGGTGATTCTGAGATCGAACGTTTCCACTGACCACGACGTCAGATATAGAAACAGGCATATCCAATGTTACTGAGCCTATCTCTACAACATTCTAGAAGCCTCCCGTGTACGTAGGCGTTCCGATTGCCGTTTGACAGCAAGGATATCATTACACTGGTGAGGAGTATAACCGTTATGATCGTGAAACGGCAGAAAAACCAGTTTATTGAATTTTCTAGATTTTCAGCAAAAAATTTCCCACGCTACGTGGCTGTCAATTTCACTTGTACGGTAGATACGACCCTGCTACGTAGGTAAAAGTGGAACGCGAAATTTATTACGTATACTGACCGTGCCTCCTATCTCCCAACAAAGTCACGGAAGACAAGCTCTAAGTGAGAAAAGAGGCACAGAGTGTGAGAACGACAATACAGGTTCAAAAATGGTTCAAATGGCTCTGAGCACTATGGGACTTAACTTCTGAGGCCATCAGTCCCCTAGAACTTAGAACTACTTAAACCCAACTAACCTAAGGACTTCACACACATGAATGCCCGAAGCAGGATTCGAGCCTGCGACCGTAGCGGTCGCGCGGCTCCAGACTGAAGCGCCTAGAACCGCTCGTCCACCCCGGCTGGCGCTTGTGCTGCCGTAAACGACGGTACATAAGATTAGCTGGCCAGGTAGGAAATGTTGCCCGATCACCAACGACACCTTCCTAAATGTTAACGCTAGCGTGCCATGTCGATGGTACCACTTGGGTTCCCATAAGCCCAAATGTGTGAGATGTGGATTTTCACAATACCATCACTAATCAGGCAAGTAGCAACACGTGCACGACTCTCTGTCAATCATTCCCATATTCTTTTGCGTGTTATAATCACGCTGTCTCCCATGGGTAATGCCCACACATGAAGTGCATACGAACCACTGTTTCGTTTGAGAAGTGTCTGGAGCCATGGCAACCAGTTCAGATACGACATGTGCACACTGCGTTTGCTGCTCATTGTGGGAACTGGTACGCAGAACATAAGGCCGCGTTTATGTTGCAGTCTCGCTGCTCTCAATCGCTGGCCTGGCCCGGAACTAGAAATATGATTGGTTGCTTCAAGGTCACTCTTCGCTTCATACTGTCTTCCATTGCACGTTGTGTGGTTCTTTAGTGGATACAGGAGCGAGGAACAGATGCTTTTCATGGACAGAGAATTCAGATATTAATTTATGCTACGTCTAATATCAAGTAGCAATAGTAATACTTAACTTTGCTTCTGAAGTTTCAGCGTCAGTTGCTAACAGTAGAGCTGAATGTACGAACAAATACAGATACAAAAGATTTATAAATCTGTCTCTCTTCAATGCACTGCATATTTAGAGATCCCGGCCACTATGAAAGTCTAAAAATGGTTCAAATGGCTCTGAGCACTATGGGACTTAACATCTGAGGTCATCAGTCCCCTAGAACTTAGAACTACTTAAACCTAACTAACCTAAGGACATCACACACATTCATGCCCGAGGCAGGATTCGAACTTGCGACCGTAGCAGTCGCGCGGTTCCGGACTAGCGCCTAGAACCGCTTGGCCACTGCGGCCGGCTATGAAAGTCTGTAAATGTTATCCTACTGGCAAAAGCACCAAATGGGCTCAGTGTATGAATGTTCTAACGTAAGTATACCCGCCGCTGAGCTCCGCCCATGGGATTCTTGCATCCCATTGGCAACGGAGTAATCGTTCGTGGCAGCGCCCCAGTGCCGGGGTGACAACCGTAGGAAACGCGGCTGAGTAACTGACGGCGCGCGTGTTTGTAAGTGCGGCCGACCGATAGCGCACACATCAATGAAAGTAAAGTATTCAAGTAATTGTGAGGATGTATCAGCAGCGAAGCTGCAACATTAACTTACAGTGCTACAGCACTGGCATGATTGCACTAGTGCATACGTCGTACCGGGGAGACCATTGGTTTACGGGCCTATGTTCATTAGGATTATTTGCTTGTTTCTTTGCCCCCTACTCTTCCATTGTGTTTGTACCTATAATAGTCGTACACCCTACACAGGGTGATTCCGTGACGATGGTACAAACTTTCAACGATGATGCAGAAATGTAAGTGTATCGATTTGAGGTAATGGATCCTGGTCCGATAACGACAGAGGCGAAAGTTATAAGCGAAATTAATTCTGATACCTCTGACAGTGCAATAATACTGTAAAATCCTTTTTTATACCAGTCTCTGATCACAAATGAATTCTTTAGACGATGACCGGTTTCAGTCTGCAATGACCATCTTCAGATCTTTTTTACACCATGTCCTAAAGTGATACGGCCACAATGGCATCGTCAAAACATATAAATATAATCAGCATAGCATCGTCACGTAGATTTTAATTTCTACACCATATTTTAAATCTATGTGACGATGCTATGCTGATTATATGTTTTGAAGATGCCATTATGGCCGTATCATTTCAGGACATGGTGTAGAAAAGATCTGAAGATGGTCATTACAGACTGAAACCGGTCATCGTCTAAAGAATTCATTTGTGATCAGAGACTGGTATAAAAAAGCATCTCTCTATCATAACTGAAAGTGTGTAACATCTTCACGGAATCGCCCTCTGTGTCTCAAAGGTGTAATAAGGTGTGAGACTCGACTCCAAAATGGCATAATACAGTTATTTGTACCTCGTAGAGACACAACTAATCAGCAAGTAGCGTTGTGTTTCTGTAGTGGCCAGATACGTACAGGATGATGGGAAGGGGGTGGGGGTGGAAGAAGGAGGCGGGGAAGGGGAGGTTTGGAATAAGGAGTGTGTATGTGCGTGTGTGTGTGTGTGTGTGTGTGTGTGTGTGTGTGTGTGTGTGTGTGTGTGTGCGTGTGTGTGTGTGCATGCGTGCGTGTGCGTGTGCGTCGTGTGGGTGACAGAGATGAATGCGTCGGCTGGCTGCCACCGTGGATTAATCACTGGGGTCAGGACGCGGCGCGGCTCGGCGCGGGGGCGGCCGTACGCCCGCGCCGCTTTCTCACGGATTGCCGCGTTCTGCATGGCGCGTCTCGCTGCCGCCTCCTTCGGCTCCGTCCGCCCCCGCGACGGCAGCCGCAGCATCCCCCCCCCCCTCCCCGCCCCCGCCCACCCCTCTCCTCCGTCCCCCACCCTACCCCCTTTACCCCTCCTGTAATCCTTCTTATGAAAGATTTGCATTTTAATTAAAAGCAAAGTGATGAAATGATAATCAACTCGCACACGCGCGGTTCACCCCCTTCTTTTCCTTTGCCGCGAGTTTCTCCTTGTCGGTCTTCGGAGAGAACGGAAGGGATGTTTCGCGGGCACGATCTGCAGCGCCGCGCTGCTGCGGACGTCCCCGTGTTTCCCCACGGCTACCCCTTGCGGACGAGGGGGTTGCGCGCCGAGAGGGTTGCGGGGCGCGTTAACGGCGCCCGGGCCCGGGACGCAGGTAGACAGAATGATATATTCCTTGTCTCTTTGTATACAAACAGAGCCCGTAATATTTACACAGTCAATACTCGGGCATCCTCCCCAATCTTCTACGCTCATATAGTCCGAGGAACTGACGGCAAAAGACCAACAAGAATCAATCATCTCTCGTCTCCCTGCCTCATCTCCTCCACTCCTCAGCCGCACCTTCATTACGCCACTCCATTTTTCATTCGTTCTTCCTCCTGAGAGAGTTTGCTTTCGTCCTTTTTTATTTGTCCCACAGACGAGCAGCTAATCAAAAAAGTAACCCTCGCGGTCTGTAGCGCCTGTGACAAGAAAAGAGATGTGGAAAGAAGCCGAGAACTGTGTAATTGGTGCCTAAACATCCTTCTGTCCTTACTGTCATTTTGACTAAACAAGTCATCGTCATTAACACCGCTGCAAATTTACATCGGATACTGTTTAGGAGTAGTGTCGGAGTTGCTTGTTGTTGTCAGTTGGTGGCACTTGCGTTGACTCGTAAAGTCGGAGTCACTCGTTCGGCACCCATCTCCCGTCGTTGTGTGTCCTGCACATATGAAGAACCTAGTGGTACAACTGCGAATATTTGTGTGCTAGATTCCTACAAATAAAAAGAAATTTAACTTAAATTAGTTAGAAAATAGCCTGTAGCATAATCATACAATGAAGGCTTTCACGACCGGATGGTACTGTTGTTGATAATTCTTCCGGGTTATATTGCCGTGGTCCATGGAATACTTCTATTCCTAACGTTTCGTCCAACACTACGTTGGACATCCTCAGAGGTATGGCTGGTTCTGTTGAGTCCTGCCGACTGACGAGTCGGGCGTGGGAGAGCGGCCTAAATACCGAGGAAAGTGGGCGTGGTCTAGCTTGCACATAGTAGCAGAGAGAAAACTAGTCAAAAAAGATAAAATGTAACTATCGATATAGTCCGTCATAGATAAAAATCACTTATCGATTCTGTAACGCCACTGTCCATATCTCGCTTTATTTCAAGGCCTCTTCTTTTCTATCAAAATTATCTTCATGTTTATAAATTTCAATAGCCTCCCTATACAGTCGTGGATAATAGTTCGTGGTAGCAACTTAAAACTGTAGTTTCAGAAAACTTAACTACATGGTCACCGGACTGATGTGCATATTCCGCAATGACCGATTTATGAATTTTACCCACTCGGCAAGGAGGACTTCTACGGATAACTGGCAGTAAACAAAAGCACGGTGAATCGTCATAATCGCAGCAAGGTCGTGCTAACCTGTCCGTTCTCGCGCTTGCTGGTCGGCCGCACAAAGCTGTAACTCGTGCAGTGTTATCCTCAGGGAATTAAAGAAACGAGTTCAGCTTGTTTGTCGCCAAAAAAATGCAGAGGAACCTCTCCTTCTCCATGACGCACTGCCTCACACAAGTCTGCGTACCTGAGAGGAGTTTACAAAACTTCATTGGACTAGTCTTCCTCATCCATCCTATAGACATGATCTCCCAACTTCCGACCTCCATTTGTTTGGCTCAGTGAAGGATACATTCCGCGGGACGCAGTACCGTGCATGGGTGATAGGGACGTTTTGATGCAGCAAGACGCTGGATCCGACGTCGACTAGTAGAGTGGAACCATGAGGACATATAGACCCTCCTAGTAAGATAGCGTAAGGCTGTCGCACTGAATGGAGATTATGTTGAAACATAGGGTTTTGTAGTCAAAGACTGGAGAATAATACGGTCTACTGGAACGATAAATAAAACGAACCTGCTTCCACGAAAAAAATGTTGCCTTTCTTATTGAACGTCTTTCATACAATAAACGTATCAGGGATACGTTGTATTGTAAGTTTGTAAAATGCTTGACAATTGTGCGACGACAAAATTGCATATAGGAGAATAAAAACTTCAACGGTCATAGAGAAAAATGACACTTCCCTTTCTGTGTTGATAGGACATCTGCTGCCATACGGCTTAGAATACAACCTCCGCGACTTCGTCTGCCGAAAATTAAGGAGTTGTATTGATGATCGATTCCATATTCTCTACGTTACTGCTCATACAAAACGAAGCACGCCTTCCCTCCTTCATTAGACGCCATCGCCCATAGGTAGACAGTGGGTGGTAGATTCTTGGTTATTTGTCCCAAGAATCAATCTCAAGAGAGATGGCACTACAAGGTCCTGCCAATAATAAGGGTGATGCTTGTACAGCCCCTCCGAAACATGGCAGTAGACCAAGTGCTCCTAAGTCTTTACTTATGAGATCTGATATGTTGCCTTGGATGAAGGAAGGTGGTCAGAAAGATAGACGTATTCCGCAGTATGTCACGTTAAGTGATGGGACAGCTGTAGCGCTGTACATTCACTGTACAATGCAACAGACAGTATAAGTAACTCTTCGAAAATGTTTGCTAGCGACATTGGTGTTCACGGAAATGCTTCGTCACTAAAAAAAAGTGCAAAAAAGTCCGCAGAACTCAGAAATATGCACAGAAATATAGTCCACTGAACGTCTCGTCGTAGTGAAGGATTCGATGTAAAATGAACGAAAATGTAAGTGGGATAAAGGTGAACAGGAGAGCGCAGTCGATTTCTAGACTCCTGAAGAAGTACACTGTTCGTATAAATTAAGTCACCAATGAACAATGTTCACACTGCTCTCAGAGGCAATACCAGTGTATTCCCGATCCGTGAGCGTTTTATTATCGAATCGGGCGTTTTCTTCAGGTCAGAAATGAACTTGGACGTAATGTAGCAAAAGGAAGGCGTAGTCTTCCGTACGGAAAACTTCTCTAGAAGTTTCGTGAAGTTCCTGCTCCCGAACGATTACATCTCTAGAAGATCGCAGCTTGCAGAAAGCACATGAAGTTTCTGAGTTAGTGAAAGAGAGAGCAGTTAAATGACACCAGTGTTCGATATTGGTCGGTCTCACGTCCCATCTAATCTCGCAAAAAATAAATTTGACGTTCTGACAATCGATTTTTCACTGAGAATGCTCTCCGTGAAACTGATGCAACACAGCAATAACATAGTGCAAAGCGTTATACAATGAAACTGTAATTCTTGCTACCTCTCATCGTTTTGGAATGTGATAACTGAATACGCTGTGAAATTTGAGTGGCACACTGCATAGAAGTCTTGGATGAAATTCCAATGTAAAATGCTTGAAAAATTGTTTTTAGTGATTTAAATAGACAATTTATATGTACATGTGAAATTGGTAACATTATGACTCTGGAGTATGCTTGCTGATGTAGAGCACCATAAGACAAGACACATAAGCCACTAAATTAAGAGAATATGATGATATATATTATATAATTAATTAGTATAATTTAGTGGAATATGACCCAAATATAGAACTGCCTGGGCCACTAAATATCTAATGGCCATGCCAGAGCGATAAATGCAGTGTGAATTTTCCGTCCTGGCAATAACACCAAATAACATGTTTTAGGTCCGGTATTTGGGAAAACTGTCGGGCTGCCTACGAAGACATCGTCAAACATCTAGAAAGGTAGGAAGAAACATAAGTGCCTATAAAAACGCTTGTAAATGAAAGTGTGAATGGTGTGCCTCCTGTAATCGGAAACACTGATACACATTATGTTGGAATGTAGTGGCTTGATTTCATAGTAGTGATTAACATGTTATAACCACCTGTAGGACTTTAACTATCAAGTAGTTAGATTCTAATCGCAGCTAGATTATCTTGTTGTCTAACCAACTAACACTCAGATTACATTACATTTCACTATGTACTATATTGCTTCCAACAAGGTGTGAAAAAGTATTTGAGAGGGGAGAATCATTGAGGATTTTGTGATAGATAATTATTTACCTGTCATGAGGGTACTTACGTGAAAAGTGGATTAAAGAGTATTTTCTCCCTGTACAAAGAAATTACTTAATAAGAGTTTTCTTCCGGCTGGATAAAAGCATGGGCTGTTCATAGACGGAGATTCTCAACTCCGTCTTCAGGCAACATTAGAGGGAAGATCCTCAACGTATTTTCCGTACATTCCTATCTTCATGTGCTCTTGTTCCTGTAAGCAACGGAAGACTTACGCCTCCACTGGAGTTCACAAGTCTAACAGCAGATATGACAGACATAGTAAAGCTTCCCTGCTATGATAAAAACAAATGGGAGAAGCGCTCGTCACTTTATCGATTCCACATCAGCGCTTGCAGTCCTGAAACATTTATTCAGCGGATGTCATAATCATCTCGTTTCCGCACAATGGCTCATTGCGACATTAAGGGGCAACCAAATGGTCGACGTATCGGATAGTACCACTTACGATGGAGAAAACAGCCGCTGTGGAACCCAGTTATCTATTTCCTTCAAACTGCCTGAACTTAAGCCATAGAATTGTGGAGCAAAGAATCACAGGGTTTCTTAACCAGTAGGGAAAGAGTTTATGCACGAGTATTTCTTCAGTGCTAGTACATCATTGTTGAGACAGCTGCCGATGTTCAAGAAGCTTCAAAACCACTCATTATACACCTGAGCTTCAATCACGGCTGCTGACAGAAACGTCTGCAATTCACCAGTTTTACACCATCTCAACTGTGCACATACGGTGAAGAGGACACCAAAACTATTGCGAGAGCTTCTACACATGGCGACTTCAATAACTAACTTATTATCGGAGAAGGATTACAACATATAAGACTCTTAAACGTGTGTATAGTCAGACTTCTGCCTGTGAACTGTGTTACTGCTAACTAGCTGTTGAATGTTTATTTGACTGTACTGTATTATTAATTGTTTGTATAAGAGGACTGGCTGTAAAAGATCTTCTCATTTGACAACAACAAAACAAATCAAAGGGATTGTCAAACCACAAGAATGATGTGTTCCTGCGTTGTACTAAGGAGAGGTATCTTGAAATTAGTTAGCTTAGAAGACATAACGAGCTACCAGATATTGTAAGATAGGGAAGGAAGGTTAGGGCTTAACGCCGCGTCGACGGCATAGTCATCACAGAGGGCGCGCAAGCTCGGGATGAAGCAAGGATGATCTTCTTCTTCTTCTTCTTCACTTCATGTTTTAGGCAAACTGCCTGTTATGGTACTCCATCTGTCGTACTGTCTCCCTATATTACTTCTTACTTATTTGTAATTGATAGCCTTTATCGGTAGTCTTTCTCCACCCATACGAGCTACAGGTTTCTTCCATTTTCTCCTATATTCCTTTATTTTTTCGTTTAGGTTATATATTACAAAATATTACCTTATATCCTCTTTTCTTTTACGATCTTCCCTTCTAGACCATTCCACTCTTCTTACAGAAGTTATTTCTTTAGTTTGATTCTACTTCCTCGTGTCATGTTGTCGCCCATGTTTCACTTCCAAAAGTAACGGTTAGTACTGCTTTGGTTTTATAAGGTTTTACAACATTTCATCTGTGTTTATTTCCTGGCTTTATTCTGCAAACTTTTAACGGTCACTCCACATGTGGAAGTAAATTTATTTAATTTTTGGTCCACGCATGGGTATATTCGTAAGTGATGTCGCATCGTAGATATTTAAAATGTACAACTCGCTGCAAGATTCTATTATTCAAGACAATTTTACCTCTTACTAATTGTATGAACTGAACTGAAATAACTTTCGTTTTATCTACAGACAGTGTTAGGTTGCAACCTGAGGCCATCTGCTGAACTTATATACCCCCAGGGACCTGAAGACCATTTTCACTCTCTGCAGTCGGAGTTAAGTCATCTGCATGTAACATTACATTTAGTCTAGTTCACGGTCTAAACATACTCCGTCTTTATTCAGCTCTTTCCATTTGCTAATCACTTCTTCTATGAATACAGTGAACAGTGTGGGAGAAAAATAGCATTCTTATCGTACTCTTTGTCTATGTTCATTGGCTTTGTGATTATATTTCCCCGTCTATAAAAATTTCAGTGTTTGTTTATTGGCTCTTACAGTTTTTATGAGGTGAGATGGATAACCTCGTTGATCTGTAGCGTTTCTCTGCCTTTTCAAAATCCGTAAAAGCAACATGAGTTTCCCTGTTGAATTCTCGTTTCTTTTCTATAACTTGTTATAGTGTAAAACATTGCCAACAGTTGATCACCCTGCGGATCAAACCTCATTGTTCTTCAGATATTAGTTTTATCGTGAATTTCTTTAGTCTTCCATTCAGGATTTTGGCGTACTACAACTATTAAACTACTACTGCTATTAAATGTAGTACCTAATTTTAAACGTAAATGGAAGTGAAGGAACGATAGACAAGGCAATCGACAGTGTCCTTTTCATAGGAAGCATCTCGGCATTTGACTTACATGATTTCGGCAAATCACGCAAAATCTAAACACGGACTGCGGAACGAAGAATTGAACCGCCCTTGTCGTGAATGTGAGTCCGTTGTGTTGATCACTGCGCCACCTCTATCGATAGGACGTTGTCAGAAGACGAGGCATCGGTTACCTACAGAGACATTAATTGTAAAAGACAAATTAAAAGAATTCACTATATCAGTCGCTTTCTGCTTCTTCGACGGGGCGTAGCTGTTGCTCACACCGTCATCTTGATGTGGATACACCTTGTAGTGACCTATTTCTGACAATCGATCCCTACAAGTGTACAGTGCTTCATAAACATTCCGTGAAGTGTTAATTTACGTGCAGTGATATAGTTGTTCTTTGACTTAGCTTTTGTTAGTTATTCCGTGCTGTTCATGTCTACACAATTCATTCATGTGTGCAGTGTCAAGTTATTGCTAAATATATGTGGGAATAAAGGAATTGCTTTCTCCAACACCCACATTTGGTGACACCCGACGAACTACGTTAACATCCGCGTCGACTTCAGCGTTTAACTAAGTTCCGCGACGTCCACGTTTGTAACTTCCGCGTCGCGCTCGTTTCAGCACGATAATGACCGATTCGCCAGTCTCAATTCAACCTGAAGCCAGCAGTGCAATTAACAGGGTGACGATAAAACCTCCACCATTCTGGTTACATAATCCTCTATTGTGGTTTGCCCAGTTAGAAAGCCAATACGTCCTCGCACAAATATCGGCGGACGAAACTAAGTACAGCTATGTGGTTGCGGCACTTACAGAAGATCTAGCAGCAGAAGTAGAAGATATCCTAGCCGCACCACCGGATACCGATCGTTATGCATCCATTAAAAACGCATTAATAACGCGTTTGTCACAATCAGAAGCAAAACGGCTAGAGAAGCTACTGCGCACTGAAGAACTCGGGAGATCGCACTCCATCACAACTCTTACGACGTTTGCGCACACTGGCAAGTAACATTGTAACTGATGTGCTGCGAAATATATGGTTGTCTCGGTTGCCGTCAGATACTCAAAAAATTCTCACGGCATGAGCAGGCGATTTAAACGCACTGGCACAAACGGCCGACAGGTTAATTGAAATGTATCCCACATCAAGTGTCTCAACATTAACGCCACAACAAGAAAATTCGCCCACAGTGACGCTAGTCTCCCTGACAACCACTGACACACGTGACGCACCGCCCGGTTTCAAGAAAGAAGTAATAACAAGAGCTGGACGGCGTGTTAAATTTAATTAGCGGTATCGTTAGCATTAAAGGGGGGAGTCATGTAGTGACCTATTTCTGACAATCGATCCCTACAAGTGTACAGTGCTTCATAAACATTCCGTGAAGTGTTAATTTACGTGCAGTGATATAGTTATTCTTTGACTTAGCTTTTGTTAGTTATTCCGTGCTGTTCATGTCTACACAATTGATTCATGTGTGTAGTGTTAAGTAATTACTAAATATATGTGGGAATAAAGTAACTGTTTTCTCCAACACACACAACCTGAAACAGAGGGTGTAAGCTGTGGAAGAGACTGAAAGCGATTGACATAGATGGTTGTGGCAATTTGTGTTTATTGTCATAAACAGACGCAGTTTCTACATGACATTCCGACACGGACGACGTAGTCCGCCCCTGGTAGCTGAGTGGTCAGCGTGACAGACTGTCAATCCTAAGGGCCCGGGTTCGATTCCCGGCTGGGTCGGAGATTTTCTCCGCTCAGGGACTGGGTGTTGTGTTGTCCTAATCTTCATCATTTCATCCCCATCGACGCGCAGGTCGCCGAAGTGGCGTCAAATCGAAAGACTTGCACCAGGCGAACGGTCTACCCGACGGGAGACCCTAGCCACACGACATTTCATTTCATTTTCACGGACGACGTAAGGCAAAGACATTAGTTGGCTACCTCAAAGGGACGCGACGATGAACTAACAATGACAAGGACTCCCCTTACGTTAATAGACGTGACACGATATTCTGTCACATTAGCGGCTGTTCCGAAAGGTGAGGCTCGACCCATATCGCAGGCCTCTCTCTACGACCTGGAGGTGCGGCAGGCAGAGCCCGAGCGCCAGTAAGGAGCAGCGGTGGGGCGGCGTGGGACGGGGTGGGTCGGCCGGCCTGACGGACGAGCGGCCGCTAAGCCCCGGCTGCCGTTGCCGGGCGACGCGATGCGACGGTGATTTGTCGCCGTGGCGACCGCGACAAGTGCATAAAGCGCGTTTCCGCGCCGGCGGACATCGCGCTGGCGGGCCGCTAACTCATTCGCCGCAGCCGTCACGCGCGCCACCATGCGGGCTCTGCCGCAAAGAGGCGACCCCGCCCTGAGGCAAGGGTTTCGCGACTCCAACCAGCCTGCGCCGCACGGTTCGCCAAACAATCCGACACCAATGCCTCACTCGTATCCGATTACGATTAACTGTTTCCCGCCCTCATCCCCTTTTGATAAATTTGAAAATATTACGTATTAGAATCCATCACTGTAATTCATTCCTGGTCGCTGTAAGGTTCACTTTGAAACCCAAGATGGCTCAAGTACATTGGGGCCACGGATTGTCCATCTTAAGCACCGGAGGTAGCGGTTGTTAAGACAATCGTTATAAGTTTTGTAATATTATGATGATTCACTGAGGTGACAAAAGTCATGGGACACCTCTTAATATCGTGTCAGGCCTGCTTTTGCCCAGCGCAGTGCAGAGTGCAACAGACCCGCCACGGTAGCCGAGAGCGCTAACGCGTTGCTTCCTGGACTCGGGTAGGCGCGCCGGCCCCGGATCGAATCCGCCTGCCAGCCTGGATGTGGTTTTTAGGCGGTTTTCCACATCCCGTTAGGTGAATACCGGACTGGTCCCCATGTTCTGCCTCAGGTACACGGCTCGCAGACATCTGAACACATTCGCATTATTCATGGATTACACTCGACGCAGGCAGTTGGGATACACTGATTCCGTCCCTGGGTGTACGAGGTGGCGGCAGGAAGGGAATCTGGCCACCCCTTCAACATTAACATGCCAAATCCGATTAACGATGGCTGACCCTGCGTAACTGCGGGAAAAGGCTCAAGCCATAGATAGAAGTGCAGAGTGCAACAGCTCGACATGGCTTGGACTCAACAAGTCGTTGGAAATCACCTGCAGGAATATTCAGGCGTGCTGCCTCTATAGCCGGCCATAATTGCGAAGTGTTGCCGGTACAGGATTTACTGCACGAAGTGACCACCCGATTATGTCGCATAAATGTTCGATAGGATTCATGTCGGGCGTTCTGGGTGGTCAAATCATGCGCTTCATTTATTCAGAATGTTCTTCAAACCAATCGCCAACAGATGTGGCCCGGTGATTTGGCGTATTGTCATCCATAAGCTGAAATCCACCAATGGCTGCCGGCCGCTGTGACCGAGCGGTTCTAAATGCTTCAGTCCGGAACCGCGCTGCTGCTACGGTCGCAGGTTCAAAATGGTTCAAATGGCTCTGAGCACTATGGGACTTAACATCTGAGGTCATCAGTCCCCTAGAACTTAGAACTACTTAAACCTAACTAACCTAAGGACATCACACACATCCATGTCCGGGGCAGGATTCGAACCTGCGACCGCAGCGATCGCGCGGTTTCAGACTGAAGCGCCTAGAACCACTCGGTCACAACGGCCGGCGTCGCAGGTTCGAATCCTGCCTCGGACATGGATGTGTATGATGTTCTTAGGTTAGTTAAGTTCAACTACTTCTAAGTCCAGGGGACTGATGGTCTCAGATGTCCAGTCCCATAGTGCTTAGAGCCATTTGAACCATTTTGAACCAATGGCTGCAAATGGTTTTCAGATAGCCAAACATAACCATTTCCAGTTAATGATCGGTTCAGTTGGATCAGAGGACCCAGTCCATTCCATGTCAACATAGCCAACATCATTATGGAGTCACCGGCAGTTTACACCGTGCCCTGTGGACAAAGCGGGTCCATGGCTTCGTGGGGTCTGCGCCACACTCTAAACCTGCCACCAACTCTTACCAACTGAAATCGGGACTCGTATGTCCAGGCCACGGATTTCCAGTCATCTAGAGTCCAACCATCGGTCACGAGTCCGGGAGAGACACTACTGACGATGTCGTTCTCTTAGCAAATGCACTCGCGTCGGTCGTTTGCTGTCATATCCTGTTAACGCTAAATTTCGCCGCCCTGTCCTAACGGATACGTTCGTCGCAAGTCCCACATTGATTTCTAAAGTTATTTCGCACAGCGTTGCTTGTCTTTTCGCACTAACAACTCTCCGCAACGCCGCTTTTCTCGGTCCTTAAGTGAAGACCGTCGGCCACTGCCTTGAGTGGTGAGAGGTAATACCTGAAATTTCGTATTCTCGGCACACTCTTGATACTGTGGATCTCGGAGTATAGGTTTCACAAACGATTACCAAAGCGGAATGTCCCATGCGTTGAGTGGCAAGTACCCCCTCCTGGGGCCGTAATGGTGTCGGAAACCTTTTCACATGAGTCACCTGAGTAAAAATGACAGCTCCGCTAATGCACCGCCCTTTTACACCTTGTGTAAACGATAGTACCGCCATCTGTACATGTACATATCGTTCTCCCACGACTTTTGTCACCTTAGTGTAAATCTGGACGTCGGAGGAGGTACGAATCTCTTCTCTTGACTGCTAGTACAGTGGCTGTATCACTGCTCCATTTCGCTGTCTAAGGAGACTGGACGTGGCGGTCTCGCGCAGAGTTGTGAGCCGGCTGGCAACTGCAGGCGGCGGTCCGCGGTCCGTGTGAAGTTGCGCCGCTGCGCTGCGCTTTCATCTTGCCGGCGCCCCATTAGGGGGAGGCCGGCAGAGCGGCTGGGCGGGAAGGCGGAGGTGTCGCCCCGTGCTAATTGCTGGCCCGCCCTAATCCCGCGGACAGTAACGAAGCGTTTCCAATTCCGCGGACTCGCCGTGCCGCTTTGTCAAAGACACACCAACACACTCGCCACCCCCCTCGCTTTAGCCCTTCGGCTGCGGCTGAAGCGTTCATTTAAAAGCCCCCGCGCGAGCAGAGATTTCCAGTGTGCCGAGCAATTAATCCCTGCTAGATAGTGCACCCGCGTCTCAGCCGCCCGCGCGAGCCGGCTCGGCGCTTCTTACTGCGCCCATTTCCTTCGCGCCTATTGCGTCGTTAGCAATGCATGCATCGCCGTGCGACTTCAAAGTGGAGAACAGTAGGTAGGTTGTAGCGTAGAATCCTGTGTAGCAACTTCGGCTCACAGGTCGGCCTACACATCTTCAGTGGCGGCGTCGCGAACTATTAACGCGACCGTACGTGGCTACCCAGCTGCGCCGCGACGGCCGGACTGTTTGTAGTCGTCGGACGCGTGTTACGTAAAATAACCAGCGGGACGCTAATAGTAAATTATGAAATCGTAGTTGTGGTATCACGTATCAATACCACCCCAAGGGCGTCTCGAGGCTGGCAACAGAATTCCAACTTTCTGTTAGACATCAATAGCAGTCGTACAGGAGCCGGCGGAGCCAATGGTGCACGGCCGCTGGCCACGCCCCCTGCGGCTCTGAACTACCCACTCGCACTGGCTATGTGACTCTACGCAGGCGCCACCTAGTCGTACCTCTACGCAGACACCACCTAGTCCTGCCTCTGACACGATCATCTGTGTTTACTTCAGAGAATCTCATCTATATTGCTATTGTGTTAACTGGACTCTGTTTCTTGCTGCGTTATTTTTTATAATTCTTTGTGCCCTTGACGTAACACAAGCTAAGCAAATCTTGTGTTTACTTTGTTACTTTATTCGCTAATCATTTCTGCTCCTTTCCAGCTTCTCCTCTCTGTAGGCCACCTTTCCCTCCTGTTTGCAGGATGTCGTAGACAACAGTAGTCAGTTTTCTTCTTGTCGTACAGGCCACGCAAGAGTCGTATCATTAGATGAACTGTACAGTTGATTAAATACCTGCATCTGCAAATGTATTACAATTAACCATGACAGAGTTCTTCGGCTTAGTCCCATTTCGACTGAGGCACAAAGCTGTAGAATTTGTCAATAGTGCTGTGTTCTGCTGACGAGCTGAAAGCCAAGATGGTAACTTGGATTTAGAACTAAAATTTTGGAGACCATGGTGATTAATGAATATCCGTTGTAGGGAACAAAGCCTTTTAAAAGTGAACGTACATCCACCGATAAAGCCATCACAAAAGTGAATAACTGTGAAGTTAGTGTTTTGCTTATATGGTCCGCTTTCCCAAATCTGTCAAGGTGGCGAAAGTAGAATTCGTTCTATAGATACTGAACATATAGTATCTGGACGTCATAGGCATTCTTATATAAAACATTGAAAAGAATAGTATATTTTATTCTCCCTCATCAACTTATGGTGAGAAGAAAGGCTGACTGAACACTTTAACAGTTCTCGAACTCTTGCCAGAATCTTCGCGTTCTAGAATTGGTGCACACGTATTCCTTCTCTGTAAAACTTTAAAGACATCATATTGGGACATACACTGGCCGTTCCCTTGTTTAGGTCCTCGAGACCGTTCAGTTTTCTTTGTGGTGGGAATATTCACACCGATCAGTTATCAGCGAGTTCTCGCAATGCCAGCAACAGCTATGTAGGTAAAATACCAACGCCACATCGTTTCCACCTCTCGTCGGTCGTTTCTTCCTTATTCCCTATGCACCAGTTGCTCCGTCCTCAAAAGCGTGTTAAATTGAATTACACTTGTTCGTATAAAAAAAGTCAGTATAGCTTTCTCGATATTACTGTGCTGAGGGGAGTCAAAGAGAAGTACAGGAATCAAGAAACGAATGGGACTGCGTTGTGGGTTCAGTCATCGATACCTTTTTATCAGTGGTAATATTGCCTGTATATAATTAGTCGAATACTGAAAACGACATTTCTGTCCTATTCTCGGTAAATACTGTGGAAAAAAAATTCTGTTGTCAGGATTGGGACCTACTACTTTCGAGGAGTATGCCACTGGGCAAGTGCGTGTTAGTGACATCGCTTTGAACTTTGGTTATCAACTTTTCTAGCAACATTACCCCTGACTTCAATCACATATTAGCTAGTACTCGTACAACTATCATCATCATTTGCACCTAACTAAACTTCAGAATATAACAGAATTTATTTTGAACAGTTTCAGTTTTAAAATGATGAAAGATAAACAATATTTAGCTTTTGTAGGTATTTTATTAAACCACGAACTAATGAGTTAATGAAGTAATTGGTACTGCTTATTTCTAACTGTCTCGTTTTATGGAGTGACGAAGCAGTTCTTAGAGCATCGCTAGTGCTACAAGTACATAAAGCTCCTCAAAAAAGAAGACGAACTGTCCACATTGGGAATAGACACTTCCTATAGGAAGTTCTTCGTTTGTATCACTCCACTCCCTAGCGATACTAGTTTCAACGGCACACTGAACCCACATTTTAAAATCAACCAAGTTAAAATATGTTCATTATACATAGGCCTAGTGCTTGTAAATCACTTGATTGTTGCTCTCCTTACCTCTGAACTGGCAGAAATTGGAAGACTTAAGGTTTCCCATGATTTATGTCAGACCACTGATACTCATACTAATAACACAGCATTGTAGTAGCCATTACATAGTTGCTTCGCCTCACGCTGTCAATCAGTTCGTTAGCTTGTTGCGAAGCAAATAGTGAAGCAATTTTTTGTCTACTGCGGGAATTACTTACAAGTCCGAACGAGGCCTTTTCATGAGTTGCGAGGTCTATTCGTAAAGTATGGACCTATCGGCCGTGAAATGGAAACCACAGTGAAAATAAAAAAAAATTATTTTCAACAATTCCATACACTTTGCAGCTACTTCTCTACGTAGTCACCTCACCGACTTAGACATCTGTCGTAGGCTTGTACCAGCTTTCCAATACTCCCGTCATAGAAGGCAGCCGCCTGTGCTTTCCACCATTTCTCTGCGCTGGTCTGCAGCTCGTTCTCGGTGCCAAAATGTCTTGGCAGAAAACCGTTCATGTGAGCAGATGTGAACATCAGAGGGAGACAAGTCCGGGCTGCATGGTGGATGGTCAAACACTTTCCATCGAAAACGCTGAAGGCGCGTCCTGATTGCCCCTGCAGTAAACGGCCAACGATTGTCACGAAGAAGGAAATGCATGACATGTACGTTATATGGGGTTGTATGAAATCAGGCGAAATCTCTCAGCGGAAACCCATACATGGCGGGAGACAATATTGTTCTAGGCATCTTTACGTCCTCACTGTGTGCTCAGAACTAAAAGGAGCGACGTGGCGCGATCAACACTTCTACTGGAGACACTCCCTAAACATCTATGGAAAGCTTCATTGAATTTTCACTGTCGTTTCCCTATTGCGACCTATCGGACCTTACGTTCTGAATAGCCCTCTTATTTAAGCAAGTGTGTCTCAATGTTAGTGTCGTAAATGCATCGTACGAAGTACCAAGTGTGTGAGTGTGTGTAGTGGGTGGAGTATGTGAGAGGAAGATGGTCTTCATATATTCGTTTCACAGGCTGTTGCCTCGACCACAATGTGTCACACGTTAATGCTAGCACTTGAAAAAAAGTCATTGTTGGTAACTTACGCGATGAGAATTACAATCTTACGAAATAGTGTTAATAGCAATGATGTTTTGAAAATTTACTATCGTAATTGAAGCGCAATTTGAGCTTTTTTATTTTTACCCCTTAGAAAAATACATTTCAGCCCTCAGGGGTTGCTCCTAGGTTGGGAACCACTGTATTAGGAGAACTAGTCTATGGGTATGTGTGGAAAAGAAATTAGTGCGTAGAGAAAAGGAGTAGGGAAGATGATGTAGAAAGTAGTAGAGAAATCTTCATTACCTAGGGTGACCAGATGCAATTGTTTAAAAAGGAGGACAAACAGCTTCAAAAAGGAGGACAAAGGAAGAAAAACGAGGATACATCAAACGACTCAACTGCAGATAAGGATACCACCCGTCAGCTGACAGTTAATCTGTCTAGTTATTTCTTACCTTTATTGGCCACTGAGACGTACGTTCCAGCTCCACATATCTTACATTCCGCTTCAAATTCATTTCTCCCTTTCTTGAAAGCCGGATATTCGCAGGAAAGGACATCAGAAAATGTACACTTTCGTTTAGGCATAGCCAAATATTTTACGTAACTCACTCGGTTAGAAATTACACTCACAAATCACATGTGCACCACAGGAAGCCAAGCCAATACAAAGCGAAGACACGAAACGAAAATTTTAAGCAATCGATATTTGCATTCGTTTATACGTCGATCAACGATAACATCGACGATTCTGGTGCCGCCTTCCGCCTTCGTGCGTGTTTATCAGGAAGGCTGTGCCAATAGTTAAAGTATTTAAGAAAAGAGCAATAGAACGGGACGAATTGTAAATTTAACTGTATTACGCTCAACTTTGCAAAAAACCGGACACTGTAAAACTCCGCCCGAACCCCGGACAAAGAGCTAAAAAGGAGGACATGTCCAGATTAATCCGGACGTCTGGTCACCCTATCATTACCAGACCTAATCCGTTGTTTACCCGTCTTTACCATCTGCTAGGCGCTTTCGTAGATGGTGAACAAAAATTTGCATTTTCGGCACATTTCCAACGAACGCCCGTCGGCCGGTCCCCCTTTTTTGCGGAAGCTGCCAGATTGTCGCTGTTCGCCCCCTTTTTTTTGGAGTGCGGGGCGGTGCGGCTGAAAAGACCAGTGGCCGCCGGAACATTCGCAATTAATTTCCTCAAGACGGGGCCGGCCTAATGTATTCGCCGGATGACGCAGCGGGCGAGCACACGAGAGGCCCCGGAAACGCACCGAGCGGAGACTGATTGTTGTTACTGGCGCGGTCACACAAGATTAATTAATTTTCCATTCTAAATTCAAATCAGCGCGTTTAGTCATCGCGCGCGCCTCCGCGCGGGTGGTAGGCCCAGCGCTTGCGGAGTGAGGGGTTGGAGGGGGTGCGGGTTCGGGGGAAGGGGCAGCGTGTAGAGACGGCAGGGCCGGCCGCCGCCGCATTTAGTTTTAATTGGTCGGCCGGCTGGGTGCGGGAGGCGGCTGTGAGAGCGCATTCGGACGGACTAATGCTGTTTGACGCGCCACGGTAATTGCGGCGGTGATTTGTGTCACCTCCGGCATCGTGGCCCCGGCAGCGCCTGTGTGCCGGCCACTGCGTATGCTGGCGCGTCGTGCGTGGCTGCTCGCTTCTGGGCGCTTTTTCTCTCTCTTATTTTTTTGGTTTTAGGGCGGATTGGTTGCAGCCCCCATTACCTGGCCCTAGGCTGTTGTTCAGGCGTCTCGGGACATTTTAACTCGACCATTCCAGTACTTGTCCCTGTGGCGAGATTATTGCAGCATGACGTAGTCTCAATTAAAAGGGACTTGCAATATTTCTTCAGTGAACGTTAGACAGGAAAACGTTGTCCCTTAACATCACCTTACTCAACGTACCTTTTTAAACGCAGAAGATTTGTGAATGGTGGAAAGAACTGTGATAGAACTTAGAAAGAAAATTGACGAGTGTTTTGTATGGAATGTAGTAGGGCCTATTATATAATAGTGAATCACGGGCTGTCAAAATGAAAGAGGAAATATATTTAAAGACTTTAAAAGGTACGTGTCGGGAGAAATACTGAAAGTGAAAGAGGTAGTCATAATCAAGGACGGCGAAGAATAAGAGAAGAAAGAAATCTAGGAAAATGGTAAACATGAAGAATACGAAACTTCCTGGCAGATTAAAACTGTGTGCCGGACCGAGACTCGAACTCGGGACCTTTCGCGGGCAAGTGCTCTACCATCTCAGCTGCCCAAGCACGACTCACGCCCCGTCCTCACAGATTTACTTCTGCCAGTACCTCGTCTCCTACTTTCCAAACTTTACAGAAGCTCTCCTGCGAACCTTGCAGAACTAGCACTCCTGAAAGAAAGGATGCTGCGGAGTCATGGCCTAGCCACAACCTGGGGGATGTTTCGAGAATGAGATTTTCACTCTGCAGCGAAATGTGCGCTGATATGAAACTTTCTGGCAGATTAAAACTTTGTGCCGGACCGAGACTTTAACTCGGGACCTTTGCCTTCCGCGAGCAAGTGCTCTACCATCTGAGCTACCCAAGCACGACTCAGCCCCCGTCCTCAGAGCTTTACTTCTGCCAGGAAAGCTGTGAGAACGGGGCGTGAGTCGTGCTTGGGTAGCTCACATGCTAGAGCACTTGCTCGCGAAAGGCAAAGGTCCCGAATTCGAGTTTCGGTCCGGCACAAAGTTTTAATCTGCCAGAAAGTTTCATATCAGCGCACACTCCGCTGCAGCGCGAAATCTCATTCGTAAAGAATACATCTTGAGTGGGATGTACGAGGGCGCGCTGATAAGTAACACATCCGAATTTCTCCTTCTGTTCTCAATATCAGTTGTGGTATTATACGTCTTGCATGCCTGTCGCTAGAAGGCTCCGAATTATAGCGTGTAACATGGCGATGAGTAACGTAACTATGTCGTTGCGTGAGAAACATCATACTGTAATCGAGTTTGTAATCGCAGAAAACAGGCCTCCAATTGAAATCCATAGAACGATGAAAGCTGTGTACGGCTATGATTGTATCGACATGGGTTGTTTGTGCTCGTAAAGAAGGAAGCGGTGGGGCTAACGTCAACTTGTTTGACAGAGCCCGGAATGGACGACCGCGTACGGCAACTGACGAGACTCATCAGAATCGAAATCATGAACTCATTAGAGGAAACCATAGGATATCACAGACACAGGTCTCGAGTACGTGTGGCGTATCAAGAGATGGAGTACAAGCCATCACAGCAGAAGTGCGGTACAGAAAGTTGTATGCACGCTGGCTGCCTCGAATGCTCAATGCTGATACGGAATGGTGGAGATTGGATATCTGCCAACAATTTCGTTTGCGTTTTGAGCGTAATAGAGACCGATTCCTTCCCAATACCGAGCGATGTGACGCAGTGGTTAGCACACTGGATTCGCATTCGGTTCGACGACGGTTCAAATTCGCTTTCGACCATCCTGATTTAGGTTCTTCGTGATTCTCCTAAATCGCTTCAGGCAAATGCCAGGATGGTTCCCTTGAAAGGGCACGGCCGATTTCCTTCCCTATCCTTCTCTACTCCGAGCTTTTGCTCCTTCTCTAGCGACCTCGTCGACGACGGGACGTTAAACACTAATCTTCTTCTCCTTAAGAACACTGTGACAGGTGATTAAAGCTGGGTTCACAATTTTGATTCCGAAAAAATGAGAGTATCAGTGCACTTCCGCCAAAAAGGATCATCGAAGCCAAAAAATGTAAGACCGTGCTATCAGCAGGCAAAGTCATGCTCGAAGGGTTCTGTGATGTTCGAGGTCTGGTGCCTTTGGAATCCGTATCTAAATGTGGAAATCCGTATCTATATGTGGAAAACACTGATAAGGAGAAGGGACAGGATGATAGGACATCTGCTAAGACATGAGGGAATGACTTCCATGGTACTAGAGGGAGCTGTAGAGGGCAAAAACTGTAGAGGAAGACAGAGATTGGAATACGTCAAGCAAATAATTGAGGACGTAGGTTGCAAGTGCTACTCTGAGATGAAGAGGTTAGCACAGGAAAGGAATTCGTGGCGGGCCGCATCAAACCAGTCAGTAGACTGATGACAAAAAAAAAAAAAAAAAATCTAAAGGCACCGCCATTGTACAGTACAACGAATTGAATTCGTATTCGAGTTGAGAGGTTAATGTTAATCACAGCAATAAAAACAAAATTATCTAATTTCTAGTTTCATAAGCTTCGTCTCGGGTGATAGTACACATGCTGAGGAAATTTTTACAAGAAAAAAAGGAAAACAGGACCGGTACTGAGACAAGTGGTCACAACTCTTATGTCTTCTGCCGTTTTCCTGAAGAAACTCAGTGTCAGTGAGAAATATGGAACGGGAAGAGAAACCCCACACTCATTAATAAACTTTTGAAACACGCAGAACTCGAAATACACACAAAATTTTCTTACAGAACAAGTATCATTAGACACTCTTCGACGATCGAGCAGAGGTACTGAAACAAGTAAAAATGAAAACAATAAAAACAGTGTTTTTCTATAGGTGGAATACAGAAATTACTTCGGGGAATTTTGATGGCAATATTGAATTAAAAGACGAAATTTTCATTAACTGCGTATTCTGTCTTGGAATTAGCTACAGTAATGTTAGGTGTACTACTTCTGCTGTCACATTTCAAAACCGGCAAGAGCTGCTGTGAAATAAATGTTTATTATTATAGTTTATTATTACTATTAACAGCGGACTGTATGGCAACGTTCTTACGTTTCTTGGTGATGATCGTATCATCGAAATCCATAGTTAATAAAGATATTTTTTTCACCATCGGCTGTTGACATTTTTGAAATATAACTCGTTTCCCAAATACTTACGGGGGATTTGGGACCACATGCTCAAAACAGTGTCGCTTCTGTTGTTATGGATTTATTAATTCCCTCTTTCCGAAACTATATCTGACATGACGGTGAATCGACACAAGACTAGAAACATCAGAGACGTATTGGAGGTTCCGAAGACTTCTAGGGATATTGTACATTTAGGAAAAAAAGAAACTTGAAATAGCGGTGGTTAGTTTTAGGTGAGGGGGGAGACAAGCAAGGTGTCTGTAGCAGAGGTACTCATGTGACCCCTAATGCAGTGCTGTGGCGACCAGTGGAGATGTCTGGGCGGGATACCTGAGACCCAGCGAGCTGCGCGCCGAGGCGGGCTTTTGGGTGACAAATAGCGCGCGCGCTCAGTTAATTAGGCGGATCCTGGAAACGCCGGCTGATAAATTAGGGGCGAGCAGTTTGCCGGTGTTATTAGGCGCTCTTTTCTTGGCCGACTGCGGCGTCGCAGCACAGCCGGCTCAGCCGTAATCCCGGCGCCGCGCCGTTTAATCCTGACCGATGATTCAACAACCGCGCGCTCGTCTCGTCCCCTACTTTTCCCTTTCTCTCTTCTCCGCGCAGATCTGCAGTCCTACTCGGATTCCGCTTCGTGTAGTCTAAACACACACTCCCATTCGATTGCCCGTCTCCCCTCTCTCCCTTACACACATACACACACGCACGAGCGCGCACACACACACACACACACACACACACACACACACACACACACACACACACACACACACACGTACTCAGAAGAAAGGTGGATGCCTTATAGTAAGCCGCTTGATGCGTAATTGCGGTTCAACCGGGAAACTTCGACAGTTCTAGCAGCGGATTACAGTCGTAAGCAAGGAAGAGTCATTGTGTGTAGCATCTCAAATTGACGCACTTATCTTAGGAACGTTAATAAAACAAGTACTCTTCACAAATATGAGTAATTTTTTAGTGAAGAGAATTATACTATTGAACTGGCGAAACCCACAACACCTGCGTCAAAATGATTTATCAATCACGACTTGATTCTTGACATAATAATCACATCTCTAGGTAACAAACTGTTGACCTTTTATTGGATAATGCCCTGATGTGCTGCAGACGCGAAATTTAACCGACAGGAAGAAGATACTGTGATGTGCAAATGCTTAGCTTTTCAGAGCATTCACACAAGATTGGTGTCGGTGGAGACACCTACAACGTGATGACATAAGGAAAGTTTCCAACCGATTTCTTATATACAAACAGCAGTTGACCGGCGTTGCCTGGTGAAACATTGTTATGATTCCTCGTGTAAGGAGGAGAAATGCGTACGATGACGTTTCCGAGTTTGAGAAAGGTCGGATTGTAGCCTATCGCGTATCGCGACACTGCTGCTCGCATTGGTCGAGATCCAATGACTGTTAGCGGAATATGGAATCGTTGGGTTCAGGAGGGTAATACGGAACGCCGTATTGGATCCTAACGGCCTCGTATCACTAGCATTCGAGATGACAGGCATCTTATCTGCATGGCTGTAACGGATCGTGCAGCCACGTCTCGATCCCTGAGTCAACAGATGGGGACGTTTGCAAGACGACAACCATCTGCACCAACAGTCCGACGACGTTTGCAGGAGCATGGACTATCAGCTCGGGGACCAAGGCTGCGGTTACCCTTGACGCTGCGTCACAGACAGGAGCGCCTGCGATGGTGTACTCAACGACGAACCTGGGTGCACGAATGGCTAAACGTCATTTTTTCGGATGGACCCAGGCTGTGTTTACAGCATCATGATGGTCGCATCCGTGTTTGGCGACATCGCGGTGAACGCACATTGGAAGCGTGTACTCGTCATCGCCATACTGGCGTATCACCCGGCGTGATGGTATGGGGTGCCATTGGTTACACGTCTCGCACTGATGGCACTTTGAACAGTGGACGTTAGATTTCAGATGTGTTACGACCCGTGGCTCTATCCTTCATTCGGTCCCTATGAAACCCTACATTTCAGCAGGATAATGCACGATCGCATGTTGCAAGTCCTGTGCGGGCCTTTCTGGATACAGAAAATGTTCGACTGCTGCCTTGGCCAGCACATTCTCCAGATCTCTCACCAGTTGAAAATGTCTGGTCAATGGTGGCCGAACAACTGGCTCGTCACAATACGCCAATTACTACTCTTGATGATCTGTGGTATCGTGTTGAAGCTAGACGGGCAGCTGTACCTGTGCACGCCATCCAAGCTTTGTTTGACTCAATTCCCAGGCGTATCAAGGCCGCTAATATGGCCAGAGGTGGTTGTTATGGGTACTGATTTCTCAGGATCTGTGCACCCTAATTGCGTGAAAATGTAATCACATGTCAGTTCTGGTATGATATATTTGTCCAATGAATACCCGTTTATCGTCGGCATTTCTTCTTGGTGTAGCAATTTTAATGGCCAGTAGTGCATTTTGGGAGTTGCAGTTCTCTTTCATCGATGTCTGAGGGTCCACTGTAATATGCAACGCACAGAGCATAAAAAATAGGTTTCCTGAACAGGTGTTCTTGGTAAGCCTGTGTGCTGCTGGGAGACCTCTTAATGATCCCAACTTGAGCGACGTCAGTCAACTGCCGACTTTTCGTCAGCCTGTAGAAAGACGGCGGCGACCTGCTTCAGGTTCCAAGACAGAATGGAGACACCGCTTCCGAGAATACCTCGACGCGATCGAGTTGCACGCCGGCGACAGCAGTGTCTTGCAAGGCGCCGTCGCCGCCACCGTCGCCGCTCGTTACGACGCCGTGATGGATGGCGGCGACCCGATCCGCCAGCGCCGCGACCTCTGCCCCTCCCAGCCGACGCCCACTCCGATCGCCTGATTAACGACGGCGCATCTCTGCAGCGACGCCAAACGCCGCTGCCTCCTCTGAAGGAGAGGGCGTTCTTTTTTATTTTGGTCTGTCTGGAAGACTCTACTCCCTGGCCGATCTCCATTGGCCAGTTTTCCCGTTTGGGCTCGTTTAGTGCGTCGGGAGAGGGGAGGGGCGGGGGCCGTCGCCTAGAACTGTGACGAACGCAACAAGAGACGGATCGTAGAGAAGTTAAAAAGTTGAAATTCAGACGCGTTTGCGCCATTGAAAGTCAACAAAAAACCATTTTCTTCTACGTACACTGAGCCGACAGAAGTCATAGGACAGCTCCCACTATTGTGTCGGACCTCCTTTGGACCGGAGTAATGCAGTGACTTGACGCGGCGTGGACTCAAGAAGTCGCTAGAAGGACCCTGCGGAAATATTAAGCCATGCTGCCTCTATAGCCGTCCATAATTGTGAAAGTGTTTCCGGTGCAAGATTATCTGCACCAACTGACCTCCCGATTATGTCCAATAAATGTTCGAGGGGATTCATATCGCGCAATATGGATGGCCAAATCATTATCTCGAACTGACCAGAGCGTTCTTCAATCCAATCGCAAGCAACTGACGCCCAGTAACATAGTGCACTGTCGTCCATAAAAAGAGCGTCGTATTTTGGCTGCAAACGGTCTCCAAGAAGGCGCACATAACCACTAGTCAATGATAGGCTCAGTTGAACCAGAGAACCCAGTCAATTCCATGAAAACGCTGCTCACACCATTATGGAGCCACAACCAGTTTGCACAGTGTTGTGGTGACAACTTGGCTTCGCGGGGCCTGCTCTACACTCGAACCCTACCGTCAGCTCTTACCAATTGTAATAGGGAGTTGTCTTATCAGGCTACAGTTTTCCAGTTGTCTGGGGTCGAAGCGATACGGTCACGAGCCAAGGAGAGGCACTTCAGGCGATGTCATGGTTTTACAGAGGCACTCGCGTTGGTCGTCTGGTGCCATAGCCCATTAACACCAACACGCCGTAGTTTCCTAACGGATACGTTCCTCGTACGTCTCACATTGATTTCGGCGGTTATTTCACGTATTGTTGCTTGTGTGTTACCACCGACAACTCTACGCAAACACTTCTGCTGTCGGTCGTTAAGTGAAGGCTGTTGGCCACTGTGTTGTACGTGGTGAGAGGTAACGCCTACAACGTGGTATTCTCGACACACTCTTGACTCTGTGCATCTCGGGATGCTGAATTGCCTATCGATTTCGGAAATGGAATGTTTATGCGTCTTGCTCCAACTACCATTCCGCTTTCCAAGTCTGTTAATTCCCGGCATGGGGCCATAACCGCGTCAGAAACCTCATCTGTATTTGTGCACATCCCTATCTCACAACTTTTGTCACCTCACTGTATGTCTCACGTGTGCGGCTTCATAGCTAAGTGATCGTTACACTACCGATGCAAAAGTCTGCGTGTCAGTTCAAAACCAGTACAAGATTTTTTTCTTCCTCGTCTGGAAGTGATTTAGCAACTGAAAAAAGTCAGACTGAACTGTTATTCTGCGTCCACCTTAAACCGTCAGTTCCATTCTAAATGGGTGGGTAAGTAACTTCAAAGGTCAGAGAAATGATACCTAGCAAAGCATGGCAGGGTTGAAACCAGAAATCTCGTTGATGTCCGCTTTACCTGATTATCGTGACGGTAAAATTGGAGAAACCAGACAGTGTAGCGAATCTTGATGTCGTTCTTCCCACACACAATCCGAGAAGGACGCGTAAGTGCGCTGTAGAAGTACGACGCAAACGAAAGATGGCTTACGGAATCTGAATATTGATGCAGACGTTGCCAAATGAAGAACCAACGTCTGTACCTCACCGCCGCTGGACAATTTCGCTTCTCCATGTATCGTTGTTGGTGGTTAATACACTCACCGCTCAAAATTTTCAGAGTGGTTAATGAGTCGTGAAAAAGGAATAAGCAAAAATTCTATTTTAAGGCGTCATCGGTGGCTAGGCCATTTAGAGACTTCACACTAAGTTAGTGGTCTATTAGAAAAACGGACAAGTGCGAGAGGATGTAGACGCTATTATTATTGTTATTATTTCGTGCTGCTCAATGGCACGGTGCAGGTCTTCCTACTGAACGCCACATCGGCGACTTGCGTGTCCCTAACCTAACTCAGTGATCGAAACGGAGGAAGGGGAAGTTTAACGTGGAACCCGAACCATGTTCTGCCTACTACTCACATTGATGAGAGGGCAAGACGAAGACTGAAAAATCCTTTATCCAACCGAGGTTCGATACCATCACCTCTGCTTTCAAGATACACCCTTTGCCCCTACGCCACGAGAATCGACGTGGTTATATATAGTTCGACTTAATGAATGATGTTACGAGTATCAAAATACGTGATACATATGGCCGCATCTTTTGATAAGAGTTCAAATGGCTCTGAGCACTATGGGGCTTAACATCTGAGGTCATCAGTCCCCTAGAACTTAGAACTACTTAAATCTAACTAACCTAAGGACATCACACACATCCATACCCGAGGCAGGATTCGAACCTGCGACCGTAGCGGTCGCGTGGTTCCAGACTGTAGCGCCTAGAACCGCACGGCCACAGCGGCCGGCACCGCCAAGGGATGCAGACGTTAGTATTTGACAAAAATGCCTCTACCTGTTCCTGAGAAGATGGGATCTTATCAGTGGGCAGAGAGACAGACGGACGGAAAACAAAGTGATGCTATGAGGGTTCCGTCTTTACCGACTGAGGTGCGAAATCGTAGAAAAGATGAGTCGAATCGTTCACAGTCTTCACTTTGATATGGAAGCACGTACAGTATATAACGACTGGCACTGACCGCTGTTTTCTTGTTTTTACCGTATTCTCCTGGTGTTTTGTGAATTTTCTTGGTTCCGTTCTGCATCTCACAACTCGTTTTTGGTAGGCTCACTAACTGTCTAGCAGGGCTACTGTTCGCTTACAGCGATTTCAGTTTTCTTTTCTTCTGCCGCGTCGGGTTATGAGTGGTTTCTCAGATCTTCTTGATCGCTTGTACAGAATGAAACCATCCCGACATTTGCCCGATGCGAGCAAGACGGGGGTCGAACAAGTGGAACAGAAGATGCAAATTGAAACTACTTTCAATTCCGAATTCAGTGTCTTAACCACTACGGCACCCTTCTGCGTAAGTGGCAAAAACAATTTTTTCAGTGAATCTACTAATTTCAGTTATAAAGTGCGTTGCGATCGTTTGAACACATTAGACACTCGAGTATAACCGATGTAGTATGCGCACATTGACTTCTTTATCGACCTTGCCTAGTTGCTTAAGTGGGGTAGGACGTCAAATGGGCCGACTTGATGCGGGAGATGCACCACAGGACATTTCAATTTCCAGTGTCTATACTTTTACAAATTAATTCATAAAACTTTGTCAGCATGACCAGGAAGGATTCAGAATTCACACTCATAGCAGTGGAAGTTCTAAAACATAACGAAGTAATTTTTTTTTTTACGTGTGAAATTTCATCTGTTTTTCGCTTACTAATGGCAGCATTTCTTGCTTTTCTTCATAAGTAAGAGAGATTCTTCAATGAATTTTGCACAGCATACAAACCATACTTAAAGGTGTATGAAACTCTAGAATTTTCCAAATCTATTAAAAACTGTGGTAAAAATTGAGGTAATTAACTATAAAATTGGTGTTTTTTCTAAACATGAAGTTAAAATATAACAGGTCATTCGTTTTTTCATAAATTAAATTAAATCTTTAGTTTCATACACCTGTGAGTACGGTATGTATGCTGTGCAAAATTCATCGAAGAATCTAACTTATGAAGAAAAGTGTACCTATAACAACAAATGCAGCCATTAGCAAGTGAAAAAATGATGAAACTTCGCACGTAAAAAATTTATTTTGCTATGTTTTCGAACTTCCACTGCAATGGGTATGAATCCTGAATCCTTTCTGGTGATGCTGACAAAGTTTTATGAATTAATTTGTAAAAATATAGACACTGGAAATTAAAATGTCCTGAGATGCCTCTCCTGCTCCAAGTCGGCCCGTTTGATGTCCTACCCCCCTTAAGTATCATAGCCACTATCCGTTTACGAATTTCAAGAAAATTAGCTAATGTTGTGTTATCATCACCATTTAACAGTTTTAATAATAACATGCGTTTACCCACGCAGGTTGACATATTCCACACAAATGATACAATCTTGACTTCGTCAACAGCGATTCGCAGTGTAGCTCATGCGTACAGTGCCTCCAGTTCTCAAAAATAGGAGCTCTGGAAGTTATATCACTGCTTGCGGCGGTGCAGACCAGAAAGTTTCGAGGCCTCTACCAATCGCTATCCGATTCTTTTCTCCAGGTACAGTTTCATGCACGCTATACTACAGCCGATGTTCCTCAGCCAATTGCTTCGTACTTTCGTGCCTTCTGTCGTAGCGCGGTACAATATTTATTAGCCGCTCCTTTCGAAGCTTCTTGACTCTGCGACCAACCAAGCAGACGCCACCACACGGGCACTTGGCTCAGTCGCGTTATCCGGCTCCCGCGATACGTATCTACAGCTGGCCGCGGCTGCAATTGAGAATCCCCGAAATGAGGAACTTCCTCGGCCGGACTTGTTTCCATAGCGCTGTAATAGGCGGAGAGCCACGGACAGAAAGACTCGTGTTAATTGGAAGGCGTGTAATCGCCGCCGGGAGTGGACAGCTTACAGGGGTTCCCCGCTTCCCTCCTGGCGCCACCGAACCTGGTATCGCACCCTTTTCTTCCGCAAACTACACGGAAAGTTTGCGAATTCATGATGCCGCGCTCCATGTGACCCTTGTCGTTGTCCGGCTACAAGCTGCCCCTTTCCAACCCCCCTTCCCTCTCCCCATTACTAACACAGCTTCACCCTCGGCAGCCCTCATGCACACCCTAGCGCAGACACACACACTCTTCCTTCGTCCCCATCTCATTTTTACCCCCTTTCCCGCGGTTTCCGCGGTCGGACGAAGCTGGCCGCAGACGCAGCGGCGTTAATATTTCATGCCCGCGCGGGAAAATGTGATAATTTAAGCCTAATATTTGCACTTGGATATTGGCGGGCCTTTCCCTCGGAGTGGCCAGTGTGTCCTTCCGCAGGCTCCGGAGCTATTGGCGGCGCACGCTAAGATAGGACCGCCGCGAGCGCGCGCGCCTCTACCCCGTGTGTGACAATAGACCGGCCGGCCTAATGCAGTATTCAGATGTCCACACGCGTAATACTCTCCCGCTCCCGTCGCAAGAACGCTACCAGTGCCATATGTCGCCTTTTGTGGACTTAAAAAAAAAAAAAAGGAAGGAAGATCTGGAGAAGGGTTCACAGCCACGCAGAACATTTTAAAGGCATCAAATTTACGCCTTATGCTGCCTGTTTAAATTCAATCATCACGATTCATTTTTAAATGTAGGATTTAGTAGCTACGTTCATTATAAGTGTTGAATACGCCAAATGCACTTCACGTCAAACATAAGAAGGTGACAGGAGTATAACCAGGTACCACTGACTGTAGTTGCTATTGCTGCAGTTATGAAGTGACTTTCTCGCAGGTAGCAACTAAGCAGCATCTTCACATGACCAAAAACTCTTAGGTAAATCTGCAGCGAAATGACAGAAGCACAGATCAGCAACAATTTACAAAAATTCATTAACGTAAACTTATAATAGTTAACTGTAGTAACAAAATAAGGCGTGACAATAACGCCATGTTTGCTTGCTCTGATCAGTCTTTAAATATTGTCTAGTCCTGGATCCATCGAAGTAGATCACTTCTTTTGTTTATTGCAACATGCTCCATTGCAATTTTTTGTAATTCTAGCAGTATGCATTGTGTGTGTGTGTGTGTGTGTGTGTGTGTGTGTGTGTGTGTGTGTGAGCGCTCGTGACAGAAGGAAGACAATGTAACCTGCGCCGTGTTGCATCTACTTAGATGTAAGTTCTAGCTCCCCTTCCATTTTTCGTTGCTCTGCGAAAGCACTTCCTCCTTCCAAGATTGGGAATCGAACCCAGATCTGCTGCATACTAGGCAGGTGCGCTAGCCACTGAGCCACCTTGATAAAGTGGTTCTGACAACTGCACAGATTGTATTCTTCTCTCTATGACTACGTACCGTGTCTTCTGGAGGACATTGCAATAAGTGGTAGTCTCGTCTGGTAGTAATGTCTAGTAACTTAGTATAAATGGGTGCACTTGACCACCCTATGTACACAACCACCGACACGCAATGAAATGAAGTTTTGGTGAAAATGCAGTGCCATTAATAATTGTATATTATAAATTGGTCGTGAGAAAACTCCAAAAAAAGGTGATTCAAGACATTTCTTCGTTTTCCTACAATCGTTTCAACGCTTTTAGTATAGAGCAAACTGCCCAAAACCAGACTCTCCCTCCCCCCCCCCCCCCTAAAGCGTAACCCCTGGTTCTTGACCCTGTTCCTGAAATATAAGGGTACCAAGTATAAATAGTGATTTAGACTTCTAACATTTTGCAGCGAGGTGCACAAGTCGTCCACTTAACGTGTTACCTATCAGTTCACCATTTTTGACAATGGAAATAGCTTTTGTATTATGCCTTTCATCCTATATGTGTTCTTCAGTAATAGCGTTTAAAGTTAACGTTTATGACTAAACAGTTTCATTTCGATTTTAGTTAAAAATTTATTTGGTTGTCGAAATGTAGGCTGCGGTTGCGTAAAATGGGCCCCCTTCCGTGGCTTAATCCGGACCCCTTACATTTTCATATTTAAAGTCTGCCTGTATTCGTACACACACTTATTCTCTTGTAATTCTAGTGCAAATTAGAAGACGCTTATGGTCGAGGTTGGTCATAGAAAGTGGAGTCCTCCTAAAATGATTAAAGCCACTGACGCAGATCAGAAAAAGAAGATATGTTGGAATAAGGCCAATAACCAGTTAACGTTCCAAAAATAACACTTATGAGGCTGTTCAAGATGAAGTACGGTACGCCAGAGGGAGCTGCGAAAACAAAACAGGCAGACGTACAATTCCAGGGAAAGATGTTGAAGAAGAGCTGGTTTAATATTGTCTTGTCAGGGAAACTTCTGTCTGTGGGCTAACTCGTAATGACTTGTGAAGAATGACCGTACAATTGGCAGACAGAAATAACATGGTACTCTCTTTCAAAGACGAAAATGCTCGTGAAAAATGGATTATTCTTTTTCTTAAGCGTCGTAAAACTAAACAGTCAGAAAGAAAGCCTGCAGGAAAATGCTACAGCATGGCTCTTGAGTTCAGCAAAGAAACCACAGAGAAATACTATACTTTCTGATGGATATTCTGTTACGCCTACTTTGAAGCTAGATTATGTTTCCTCTGATTTACTACTTTTTTATAATTTTGTTTTGTAATATTTTGATTATGTTTACAAGGGATCAGATTTTGACGAATATACCAGTATTTCGAACTCACTAAGTGTAAAGTTTTGGAGTGGCAGAAAAATCTAGGGAGACCGGAAACCGTTGGTCTGACGGGCGCAAAAGAGCCCATTCTGAAAGACTGAAAGAAATTAGCCCACAAAGAAAAGCTACAACAAAGTCCTGGAAACGCCCCTTGTTGTAAATCGCTTGTCCCCGTAAGGCCTAACGGGAACAATACCAAATATTTCATGCAGTTGTTACACACAATATCTCGAAAACCATGATAAAGGCGAAATTAAACTTGCAGGGGCTGAGACAGGCATAGGCAAAAATTAGGAAAGAATGAAACTTTGCTCTCGGAGAATGTGATTGAATTAATTATTAACGCTTTATTTTCTTTTGACACAATCACATAACAAAAAAAACTTTAACTGGTATGGACCTACACCATCCATCACCATACCTATAGGGTGAAAGCGAAAAATGTTGATCGCAACGACACGTAATGCTTCGTATGCTAGTATGACAGGGCATTATGTGTCATTTTCAGCTTTTCATTTTGTGATTATGACAAATGAAAATTAAATGTTAACGAAGATGAAAATATTGTTCCCCCAAAATTCTATATGATTGTGAACTCTGCTCAAGAAAAGACACTTTTTGAGCTTTGTTTCACATGTCATGTGATGTCGGAGGATATTAATTTGCTTTCCTCACGTTGGTCCATTGTGAATGCTCTCTACACTCATACATTAAGACAAAGCGAAACATATAGCATCCCCCACGGCAGCATTAATTTCTGCTGTAGCCTCGAAGTTCCACGACACCAATATCCAAGTACTTTTGTTCCTTTAACATTTATAACATAAAACTAACGCTTTAGCCGTATCGACAAAGTTCCACCGTCGATCTATAAATTCCGCGCCCAATCTGCAGAAACTCGTGAATATAATGACGCCAACACGGCGGAGGAAGACAGGCATACAGAGGTTTCTCCCGTAGCCAGGAAAACGTGCCTTACACATTATCGCTTCGCTCCGTAACGACCGAGCTGCGGATGTCCATAATCAGCTAATGTAATCGCTTTATTGGATATAATAATGGGTACACCCGGATTTGATTACTGTCGGATAAAGGGAGGTACTGCGGCAGCAGCTGTGTCCCATTACTTACACAAACTCCCTCAAAATGGTCCTTTTTTTGGTAAAAAATGCAGCTGCTTAATGCTGTTACCCTTGATGTAACGAGAGGACTATTAAGAGAGAAGGAGTTGTGGCAAGATCTCCAGGTTAACGGCGGAATAAAAAAGAACGAAAAGTGTGTGAAATTGTGGGGATGGGTACGACAGCGCAAGGTAATTCGTTCCATGGTCTCTGTCTGCTCAACGTGACAGTATCGCGATCTTCAAGGATGCTCCCCTGTGACCTACGAGGTCTGTTTCTACGGAAAGGTTTCTAGATATGTCTACAACGAAAGTGCGTCACTTCGCGCCTATGTTACAAATTAGAAACAGCCTACTGCGTGCTACGTACTAGAATGGCTCACTCTGTTTCGGAGGAGATTGCAATTTTCTGTTATTTTGATACAGTGTTATTGTAGTGAAACGATTTGCACGAGTAACATGAGGCTCCACTGAAAGATGGATTGGAGGTGCCCACCTGTAATGCTGTTTACGTCTCCTAACTAACAAAATTTATTCTCCATTAACAACTACACTGAAGCGCCAAGGAAACATGTATAAACATGCGTATTCAAATGCAGAGATTTGTAAATAGCCAGAATACGGCGCTGCGGTCGGCAACGCCTACATAAGACAAGTGTCTGAGGCAGATGATAGATCGGTTACTGCTGCTACAACGGCAGGTTATCGAGATTTAAGTGATTTTGAACATGGTGTTATAGTCGGCACACGAGAGATGGGACACAGCATCTCCAAGGTAGCGATGAAGTGGGGATTTTCCCGTGCGACCATTTCACGAGTGTACCGTGAATATCAAGAACCAGGTAAAACATCAAATCTCCGATATCGCTGCGGCCGGGGAAAGATCCTGGAAGAAAGGGACCAACGACGACTGAAGAGAATCGTTCAGTGTGACAGAAGTGCAACCCTTCCGCAGATTTCTGCAGATTTCAGTGCTGGGACATCAATAGGTGTCAGAGTGCGAACTGCTCAATGAAACATCATTGATATGGGCTTTCGGAGACGAAACCCACTCGTGTACCTACGCCTCGCCTGGGTCCTTCAACACCGAAATTGGACAGGCAATGACTGGAAACATTTGCCTGGTCGGACGAGTTTCGTTTCAAATTGTATCGAGCGGTTGGACGTGTACGGGTATAGAGACAATGTCATGAATCCATTAACCCTGCATGTCAGCAGGTGACTGTTCAAGCTGTTGGAGGCTCTGTAATGGCGCAGTCATACATTAAAATACAAACTTGAGCAACTCAGCTCTTAAGTCACTGTACATCTTTGACGATATGTTTTTCATGTAATTACCTTACCTTCTGATGGAGTCACCCTTAGAGATGACGAAACCTGGTCAAGGTGTATAGAAAACCTATGCAACCGGTTGGCTGATTTTTTTTGCATATTTTTCAAACTTTACAGGTACTTTCTGTGGTGTATTTGGATACTGTCTGCTAAACTTGTTGTGAGTTGAGTTAGTGGTAATGCAGTAATAAATTAAAAAGTCACGGTAGATGCTAAGCCTTCACTGCATGAACTGCGGAAATGCAGCGAGTGTAAACTTTTTTCTTTTACTGTTTTGTGCGTGGTGGCAGGCTTGAAATCACGCGTAAAGTTTTTTGGAAGTCACTAGTGACTCTCATTCTCAAACACTGGGTGAATATAGCCTTTATAATAGTTTGAGCTACTGTGCCGCGAGACACATACACAGTTTTAAACCTTTAACTTAAGATTACCTCTCTCGACGAACTGGTATTTTAAATTTTTAAATTCGGTCAATAATTAAGTACACAGTATGAGAGCTTTGACATAAGATTATCTCTCTTAAGAAAATGGCTCTAAGTACTATGGGACTTAACATCCGGGGTCATCAGTCCCCTAGACTTAGAACTACTTAAACCTAAGTAACCTAAGGACATCACACACATCCACGTCCGAGGCAGGATTCAAACCTGCGATCGTAGCAGCCGCGTGGTTCCAGACTGAAGCGCCTAGAACCGCTCGGCCACAGCGGCCGGCTATCTCTCTTAATGAGCAGTTTGTTGATAGTTATAAGAAAGATTGAAAACAAAGTTGTGTTGCACCGTAGGAATTCGTTTTTAGGCAGTCAGTAACTGGAACTGTGCGTCCGGTTAAGCCGTTTTCATAATATCGATATCGAGAGATCGTAAGCTTACTCCAACCAAAAGATCGTAATGCTTCTCACGTCATACTGAAGTGCAGAAGTATAGTCAATGAAAGGTACGTTCCTTCGTTTGGCTCCGTGCTATTCGTTGACTGTGGAAGAGTGCGAGACGCCTTCTCACTGTCCTGCCTGCATCACTATCCTGCGAGGATGCCGAGGTCGCCTCAGCCCTCGGCTGCCGCAGCTGTCCGCACGCCGACGAGGCCCCAGTATTAGCCCATTTATCAGGGGCGGCCCTATTCGTCGCCGGAATACGGCCGAATGTAATCCAATTTCCCTAAGCCGGCCGCTGCCGGTATATCAGGGCGGCGCGCGGCAAGACGGATGTCGCAATAATAACTGGCGGCCCACAATGCGGGCCATTGTGGTCTGCGGCGAGATTTAAGGAGATGGACTTTCTGATAGCGCCGCGCTACCCGCTGCCCGCTGGCCGACCGATGCGTCCGCCGCACGCGACGCCACCCCGTCTTGCGTAACACTGCCGCGGGGGGATTCCTGCACGTTAGGCGCTCACGCCACGACCTCTATACCGCCCATGCAACGCTCTGGCTCGCCGCTCCGATTACCCAAAACTCCTCTGATGCATTCCGCGAGCCGCACGACAGCACTTACTCTGTAATGCTTTTAACACTGCCCTTTCCACTCATTTCTTGCCTTCCTTTACTGTAATTGTACCTACTGAACGTCCCGACACTGCGGTTAAAACACTTTACTAAGGTTACACGAATGTATGGGAGCACCGCTATAAATGCGAGCTTGAACATTAAGTGCAGACGCCAGGCAAACCTGCAGGTTGGCTCTCATACACTAAAGAGTGAAAGAAACTGATATACCTGCCTTATATCCAAAGAAGAGCGGCGCGTTTCGTCACAGGGTTATTTGCTAAGCGTGATAGCGTTACGGAGATGTTTAGCAAACTCAAATGGCAGACTCTGCAAGAGAGGCGCTCTCCATCGCGGTGTAACTTGCTGTCCAGGTTTCGAGAGGGTGCGTTTCTGGATGAGGTATCGAATATACTGCTTCCCCCTACTTATACCTCCCGAGGAGATCACGAATGTAAAATCAGAGAGATTCGAGCGCGCACGGAGGCTTTCCGGCAGTCGTTCTTCCCGCGAACCATACGCAACTGGAACAGGAAAGGGGGGTAATGACAGTGGTACGTAAAGTGCCCTCCGCCACGCACCGTTGGGTGGCTTGCGGAGTATAAATGTAGATGTAGATGTAGATATCGTATAGGGCCATGGCGAGCACGCAAAAGTGCCGCAATACGACGTGGCATTGCGACGACTAATATCTGGAGGGAATTGGCACCATGAATCCTGCAGGGCTGTCCATAAATCTGAAGAGCACGTTACAAGGCATCCCAGCTATGCTAAATAATGTTCATGTCTGGAGAGTTTGGTGGCCAGCGGGAGTGTTTAAACTCAGAAGAGTGTAGCAATTCTGGGCTTGTCGGGCGTCGCATTGTCCTGTTGGAATTACCCAAGTCCGTCGGAATGGACAACAGACATGAATGGATGGAGGTGATCAGACAGGGTGCTTACGTACGTGTCACCCGTCAGAGTCATGTCTAGACGTATCATAGGTCCCATGTCACTCCAACTGGACACACCCCACGTCATTACAGACCCTTCACCAGCTTGAACAGTCCCCTGCTGACATGCACGGCCGATGGATTCATGATGTTGTCTCCATACTCTAACGCGTCCATCCGCTCGATACACTTTGAAACGAGACTCGTCCGACCAGGCAACATGTTTCCAGTCACCGACAGAGCGATGTCGATGTTGGCGGGCCATGCGTGGCGTAAAGCTTTGTGTCGTTCAGTTATGAAGGGTACACGAGTGGGTATTCGATGGTGTTCCGGTGTATGGTTCGAACGCTGACACTTGTTGATGACCCAGCACTGAAATCTGCAGCAATTTGCGAAAGGGTTGTAGTTTTGTCACGCTCTTCAGTCGTCGCTGGACCCGTTCTGGCAGGATCTTTTTCCGGCCCCAGTGGTGTCGGAGATTTGATGTTTTATCGGATTTATGATATTCACGTTACACTCGTGAAATGTCGTACGGGAAAATCCCCACTTCATCGCTACCTCGGAGATGCTGTGTCCAATCGCTCGTGCACCGACTATAACACCACGTTTAAACTCACTTAAATCTTGATAATCTGCCGTTGTAGCAGCAGTAACCAATCTATCAACTGCGCCACACACTTGCTGTCTTATAGAGGCATTACCGACCGCAGCGCCGTATTCTGCCTGTTTACATATCTCTGTATTTGAATACGCATGCCTATACTAGTTTCTTTGGGGCTTCAGTGTATGCAACCACGAACGGTTGCTGTGCGTTATCCTCCATACACTGCAAGTGTCAGTCGTGCTCAGAACAGTGTTATGAGTGCATTATGTCGGAGCTAAATGGCAAATAGTTGGTCTCATACGGTGGGTTTTCCATAACCAAGAGAGCCAAAGTGTTTGATGTTTGAAGAGACACCGTACCGAAGATTTATGGCTATACCGCTTACAAAGAACGGCTAAATCTGCCGCTAACGTACGACGTGGACGAAAGTGCGCCGTGACTGATCGTGACAGACGGTCATTGAGGAGGACCGGGACGAGAAATAAGAGGACAACAGCTGCAGAAGTCACTGCGCGTTCGAATCCTGTCAGCACTGAAACAATGCGAAGGGAGTTCCATAAGCAGTGAATTGCAGGGCGAGCTGAAATTCCAAAAACGTACATCAGTTGTGTAAATACCCGTGACGGGAAAACGTGGTGCCGAAACCAAATCCTGGACGGTGAGGCAATGGAAGAAAGTCATACAGTTTCCAATTTTTGGGCTGGATTACTTCTGGCGTACACCGCCCCAAGCCTACGTTGCAGATTGCTTGCTGCCAAGAGTGAAACATGGCGGGGTTTTGGTAATGATTTGGGCATTTCGTCGGCCCCATGCTTACTTTACAAGGTCGCATTACTGCCAGGGATTACGGGACCAATTTCGCTGGTTAGGTCCATCCCATGGTACAATATTTGTTCCCCAATGGTGATGCTGTGTTCCAAGGCGACTGGGCCCTGCTCACACAAATCGCGTCGACCAGGGTGGTTTTGTGAGCAGGAGGATGAATTTTCACATCTCACCTGGCCATCACAGTCACTGGATCTCAATATTATCGAGCCTTTGTACTCTTCTCTTGAGAGATAAGTGCGTGATCCCTAAGCCCTTTCCATCGTCGTTGCCTGCGCTTGCCACTGTTTTGCGGGAAGAATAGTATAAGATTCCCTTCAAAACCATACCGGGTTTCCAGAATGAGATTTTCACTCTGCAGCGGAGTGTGCGTTGATATGAAACTTCCTGGCTGATTAAAACTGTGTGCCCGTCCGAGACACGAACTCGGGACCTTTGCATTGAAGGTAGAGCACTTGCCCGCGAAAGGCAAAGTTCCCGAGTTCGAGTCTCGGTCCAGCACACAGTTTTAATCTGCCAAGAAGTTTCATACCGGGTTACATATATCCATTCCGGGAAGACAGGAAGCTATTTTAATGTCAGGCATTTTCGTATACCGTACTAGTGACGTGTTGTATTTTTGATGTTTCCATATTTGTGTCCATCCTCTGTACGTCCATATAGTGTGTGAGAGAGGGTACTTGGAGTACAACTATCATTTCCACACTTTCCTGTTCCATCTGCGAATACTGAGTGGTAATAAATGGTTGTTATTAAACCTCCGTGCGAGTTAGGGCAAGTAATACATTGGTTAATTCTTCTTGGAATTCGCGAACTCGCGATGGGAGCATTAAACCTCTCCCGATCATACTACGCCTGTTTTGTAGCGCCTCCCACTGCAGCATCTCCATGGTAATCTCTCAGATCCTAAGCGAATTCGTGATGTGCTCACCTCCTGAGCTTCTCTATCAACCCTGCTCGGTCAGATTCACAAACAAACTCCAAATATTCAATATCGATGGAACGAGAGTTTCGTAGTCTACTCGTTCATTCTCGTCTGATTCGACGTAAGCATGGTTTAAATATGTACTTTTTCGGTGGTTTCTCGATTTTTCCAGGAGGACATGTGGACGCCGCGGAGGATTTCCTCCCCCATTGTAGCCGAATGTAGCGTGATGGTGTAACATTATGACCCAATTATCATCTTCTTTTCTCTCGTAACGCTGGGTCCAGACTCCCTTCTTGGCCATGGTTTTACTTCTTTTTAACTACTAAGGTCATCAGTCCCTAAGCTGGCACACTACTTAACCTAAATATCCTAAAGACAAATACACACACCCATGCCCGAGGGAGGACTCGAACTTCCGCCGGGACCAGCCGCACAGACCATAACTGCAGCGCCTCAGACCGCTCGGCTAATCCCGAGCAGCGTTTTACGTTTGAAATACGTCGTTACTGTGATCATGTCCTCAATATTTCCGGAAACAATGATCAAAGATGTGCGTATAATATATTTATCAGTGAGGTGAAAGAAATTACATCACCGGAAGCGAGTCGGCAAGGAGAGCTGGCATAGGAAGTTGGCGAGCGCGCCCAGCCTGGAGTCCTAACCCTTACTTGGGTGCTTATACATTAAGATTGTAAGACACTGTCGATGCTCATCCGTCGGTGTGATGCAACTCTTGAGGATTATATCTCTCTTTTTATTTTTATTTGGCCCGCAGACAAGTGTTAGATCCTCTTCGGACATACCCTCTATTGACTGTAATGGTAGAAGCTGCTCTGTTTAAGGGCTTCTCCCGAGAAACAACGTTCCTTGTCCGTAATGTATAAGATCCTGCTGGGAGGTGTGGAACTGTATCCAGGGTGTGCGTGCAGAATTTTGTGGCAGAGGTATTTTCTTCTTTTTCGCTCGTTTTCTTTGAAGAAATTTATCTCACCGCCGGTATTCGAACCGAGTACCTCACTGTCAAACACGGTAGTTAGGTTAAGAATTCGAGTCTCAGTGCGGCACAGAGTTTTAATCTGCCAAGAAGTTTCACCATAGCTATAATTCTACATCGGCAGCGGACGCTGTGTAACGAAGCTCACACTGCCCGATATTACATATGAATAGAGCAAGAGAATATGAGATAGAGAATGGCGCAGGATGTGGGACGAGGCAGAAATTCCGGCCAGCAAAATCGTTGGAAGTAAACTAGGTGTGTTGCAATAGCGGAGGCGGACATTGTACCGCAGTATTTCCTTTCGGCCGCAGTGTTTAAGTTTCAGCGAGCAGACAAAACCGATATTCGAGCCCTTAATGAACCACGCATTGGTGGTCCCGGGCGGTTCATATGTGCTGCACTCGCTAACGGGAACCGGAGTCGCCCGAGCGGATGTGGGAACGATTTCTATGGCCTCTCCCGCTTGCCCTCGGATCCGGTTAATCCAGTCCGCTTCGATACCGGTGCCGTAAATTCCTCGCCTTCATTTCACAATGCGGCCTCAATTTCATCTTTCTCGTGGCTGGTCATCGCTCGTCCCCCGCTGGAGCGCAATACTCACAGTCTCGCCAGCGCACAGTGCTCGGACACTTGCCTGTATCGTCTATCTCGCCCGCTAGAGGCGCTATCGTCGGCGCTGCCGCCGTATTTATTGCTCTACCAATATTGCCGAGTTTTTGCTGCGGGCTCTTTCGCGATATTTTACTTTCCTGCTTTTAAGTCGCGATCCGGTTCTCGGCGCTGCGGTAGACCATCTGACTGCCTCGGGAAGTAAGGGATCGCAGTTCGACGCCGGTAAACTCATAGGCGTAATTTTTTCCCCTATGCCGCTACGTGGCTACAAACGAATCATTGTTTACGCAAAGGCAAATACGAATGTGATGCAGCTGTGCTGTGAGGTTGGCCCTATAACCACGAAGACTTGCAAATTTGAGACTATTTGTATTTGTGTTTTCTGTGCTGACGTCATTTAATCTTCCTGCATTTTTTCATCTCTTTGTTTTCTTGTTTTGTTCTGTCTTATTATAATAACAGCAAATACAGGCCCGTTTTAATGAAACAGAAGTATTTGCTGCAAACTGGAGCACTTTAAAAATTTCTCTGTAACTGAGTTCGTATACCCACCTCCAAGATTCGGCTTTTTCAATCAAGGTTATTATTATGTTAATAGCTGCCAAGGGGAATAGGTAAGTGAGTTTATGACCTAAAGTATTATCAACCGTTAGATGTGGAACGTATCACATTCGGAACATTAATTTTAGAACGTAAAGCGCAACGAAACGTGAAGAGTCTGAGGTTCCGTTGAAGAAAAGATCCTTGGAGGCGAAACCCAACGTCAGAACGAACGCAAGTTGGGAAGAAAAGTGGTCTGAGCTTCTATAAACAGCTATCTCAGCATTCAGCCTGTCGTTACACACGGTGAAACTTTTTACATGGCACTTATATTTTATTGACTATAAGAGAAAGGGCAGCATCGGCCGTGAATTTTTAATCTGTTGCTTTTTATCCAAGCCAAATATAATAGCACATGGTACCATTTGACATTACAGATAACAACATCAGTTAAACTGAGCTTGCTGCTTACATTTCTATGCAGCTAACCACGGTATGTTACATTGTAGGTCTTTATCTCCCCCAAGTCCATGTGTATAACAATATTCATTCTTTCTGCTCTTCCTTTCGCGACTGGTGCAATTGTATGTGTTGATTCTTTTGCTCCCAAGCCTCTTTCGCTTTATCTTCCTGTGTTGCGGGAATTATCTGATAAGGGCAGAAGGAACGATTCAAAGTTTACTCGAAAAAAAGAAAGTTGAAATTTTGACAGTAGTTCCTCTTCCAGCAGTTCTTGCGTAAGGACACGGATTAACGGCTAGACCAACCAATCTTGTACGATGAAGAGTGTGGAGGTAGGAGGATACTATAGCTACGATTCTTCATCCCAGTGGCTTGATATAATCTGACAAAAACTATTCTTCGTAGTTTGATTATTTCATACATTTCTCTTGTCACATCTGTTGCCAAATATCGCATGAAGAAAACTGTATCGATAGTTGTTTAGTGACTGTAAATTTTGTTTAAATAGCCATTTCCAAAGGTCTTCTTTTGGTGCGCAAATAATTGATGATTCTAAGCGACACTGCTGTTGTATATTTTCGATGCTTCCTTACAGATTGTGCAGTAGCTACTGAATAGGAACCGTAACATTATTACAATCAAAATCTTGTGCGATAATAGGGTTCTCATGTCGATATGAAGCTGTTACTGCAGTGAAGAGTTAAACGACCTAGATTGTGATTGCCGTTGGTCATCTTAATTTTTTGTACGTCTCTGGTGGAATAGAATACGTTTAAAGTGAACGACTTAATGCAGAACAGACATTAGATTTGCTAGCAGCAGTAGAAACAAACGAAGGAGGAAGATAAAAGTTCGATGTCCCGTCGACGACGAGGTTAGTAGAGCCGGACCGCAAGGTCGGACTGAGCAAGGACGAAGAAGGAAATTCCCTCTGAATGCAGTCATCCCCAATTTCACCTTAAGTGATTTAGGACTTGAATCGGAACACCCTAGCTGGGATTCGAACAGTTGCCAACCGGAACACGAATCCACTGGGCTCCATTCCCAGGCAAGCATCCAGCTACAGGTTTGCCTATGGTCTCTCTAAATAATTTCGCGGGAAAGCAGACAGGTTCCCTTCGACTAATTTCACAGCTAATTTCCTTCACTTTTATTGCTGGGTCACCAAGATCTCGCCGTCACACGTCGTTAAACTCCTACTTCTCCTTATGCTTCTCACAAATTCGGTATTGAATTATTATTAACTGTAATAAAAGGACTGGAAACAATTATAGGTCCATAGTATCCGAGACGTCGTTGTTGCGTTGCTGAAACGGATAAAAGGGTGTGTATTTGATCGCTGGTCATGAGAATATTCTCTAATTTTTTCTGCGACTCGATAGTTCAAGTTTATACGCCATAGCCCTCAAGTTCATCTGTTTATCTCTCCACTTTTCCACGACCTTCTGCAGGAACATATTCCAAATACCTTCGCTGTTTCGATTTTATCACTGCACACGTTTCGGCTCATGTAATGGCATTCCAGCAATAAGGTAAAATAAAATTTTTCCATAATTCCGTACAGACGTCTGACAATAATAACCGTCTTCTAGTGTAAATTATGAATGAATATATCAATTTTATCATTAGAATCGACTATAATCTACATTAATTCCCACACAGCTGGTTCAGTGCGATGAGTATATAGCACATTTATATATTCACCCTTAGACGAAACATATCTGTTATAGGAGGACCCTTGGTCGCAGTCTTGTCTGCAGGAATGATCAAAACTGGAAGACGTAACTGAGGCTTGGGTAGAATATTAGACTTAAGGATGTGCACCTTAAGTCTCAAACCTAAATTTGGTGCTTCTAACATAGCCACTCCGTCAAAATATAGCAAAATTTAATAATTGACACGAAAATTAGTTCAGAAGGTGAACTACTTGGACATATAACCAAACCACATCACGAAATGCCAGTGATGAAACTGACCACACTAGAGAAATTCTAAATGCTTTTTTACAATCATAATTTCGGTACAGGACGAACAGGATCTGAGTCCCTACTTCCAAATAGTCCGACACTATCTACTTCCAACTTTTTTCTTTCTTCAGGTGCAAAACAAAGTTACAGACACAGTCACATTCCTTATTAAACACCCAGTGGCCTCCATTGTCTATTTACGTAATTCCAACAGTCAGCTTATTATGACACATTGTTATTTAGACAAAGCGATTTCACTATTTTACTCGAAATGTGCTTTGTATGTTAGACTGTCGGACATTTATCTTCTCGTTTTTCGCTATAACTGAGCTGTTTTGTTATTATTATTGAACATTAATCTCATAACATTACTTTTCATTTACGAATTATTTAGTTAATGCCCTTTGTCCCTATGAATACAATGATTTAACGGCATTTTTAACTTTTATTGGTTTCTACTTTCGTCACTTTGCGGAATATTTTGCAATTCACCTGACGTCATCGATGTAGATACTTGCGTGTTTTTATTAGACATTATTACTTTCACCAATTACGATGTTTAATTACTGAATAATAGACCAAAATTCTCAAATTCGTAACCAAAAATATAAATTATCTACTCAGAATTATACTTTGTGCCAAAATTTTGAAAAGCCAAGCTACTGGATCTAGAAGTACATATGGTTACAGAATGAAATATTCACTCTGCAACGGAGTGTGCGCTGATATGAAATTTCCTGGCAGATTAAAACTGTGAGCCGAACCGAGAGTCGAACGCGGGACCTTTGCCTTTCATGGGCAAGTGCTCTACCGGCTGAGCTACAAAAGCACGACTCACGACCCGTCCACACAGCTTCGATTACCTCGTCTCCTACATTCCAAACTTCACAGAAGCTCTCCTGCGAGCCTTGCAGGACTAGCACTCCTGTATGAAAGGATCTGGCGAAGACCTGGCTTAACCACAGCCTGGGGGATGTTCCCAGAAAGAGAGTTTCACTCTGCAGCGGAGTGTGCGCTGCTTTTGCCCGCGAAAAGCAAAGGTCCAGAGTTCGAGTCTAGATCCGGCGCACAGTTTTAATCTGCCACGAAGTTTCAAATACACATTTATCGGGTTCTATACTAAAACCGTGAATGGCGTATTACTTTATAATCTGTCATAGGCGGTTACATTTTATGCTTCAAAATACCGGGTGATCAAAAATTCAGTATAAATTTGAAAACTGAATAAATCACGGAATAATGTAGATAGAGAGGTACAAATTGACACACACGCTTGGAACGACGTGGGATTTTATTAAAACCAAAAAAATACATAAATTCAAAAACTGTCCAACAGATGGCGCTTCATCTGATCAGAATAGCAATAATTAGCATAACAAAGTAAGACAAAGCAAAGATGATGTTCTTTACAGGAAATGTTCAATATGTCCACCATCATTCCTCAACAATAGCTGTAGTCGAGGAATAAGGTTGTGAACAGCACTACTGTAAAGCATGTCCAGGTGTTATGGTGAGGCATTGGTGTCGGATGTTGTCTTTCAGCATCCCTAGAGATGTCGGTTGATCACGATACACTTGCGACTTCAGGTAAACCCCAAAGCCAGTAATCGCACGGACTGAGGTCTGGGGACCTGGGAGGCCAAGCATGATGAAAGTGGCGGCAGAGCACACGATCATCACCAACCGACGCGCGCAAGAGATCTTTCACGCGTCTAGCAATATGGGGTGGTTCTAATAAAACCCCATGTAATTCCAAGCATGTGTGTCAATTTTTACCTCTCTGTCTACATTTTTCCGTGGCTTATTAAGTTTTCAAATTTATACTAACTTTTTGATCACCCGGTATATGGAAATTTATTTCTAACATACAAAATGGTTTGTTACTGCGGACATCTCACGCAGTCATGTGTGAAGGAGTTAGAGACGCTCACTTCCGCTTGATTCCGGCTGCAACACTATGATCTCAACGAGACGTCGCAAGCTCTGAGAAGTCATCGTGATTCAAGAATACTCTGCCTTCACTGTGTTGATTATTGGCCTCCAAAAACATTGACGCCAGTTGGTCGTGATGCTGTAATGTAATTCAAAGTGAACAGTGCGTTTCCTTCTCGAGTAGCAACAGGAAATGATGACGATATGTTACGTGCTAAACACAATTGCCAGAGAGCTTAGTGCAGCTCGAGAGCCCAGTGGATACCGCAGTTTCCGACACCGGAAGCGGTAAGCCCGCTGTAACTGGAGCATTTGAATGAGCCGAGCAGAGGGTTGAGGGTTGGGGTCTGCGCAGCGCCGGACGAGCCAATAGCACGCGTGCCCATTGTGACTGCCGCTGCAATTGCGTGGGGCACAGTTGAGATATGACGTAGGCCCAGCTATCGACTGCGCTGCCCGCTGCCCGCTTCGCCGTCGCGTCCCCTCACCCCATTTTTTTTTTCGGGGTGCGTTAAGTTACCCCTCCCCAGCGTCATGTCCATCAGGGGCGCTGGAGGGTGGAATTGGATGGAACAGACAACAGTAACCCCCGGTTCGTTATTTGCAGTTTTCAATGCACTGCTTCTGTGTCAATAATAATCTTCGTTCTGATTCCATCTCCCCACGCTTCTATCTCTGCCGTCATTTGCATGCTATTTCTCTCTCTCGTACACACACAAACATTTCACACACACTACTCTCTCAATCTGCTGACGCTCTCTTGCGAAACACGCACACATACGAGCGCAAGTGCACACACTGGCGATTACTCATTGCGGTCGCTTCTTCTACACAGATTTCTCATCTCATCTACTCCTCTCCCTCTCATTCACTATCTCTCTCCTCCATCTCGCGCACTCTATTTTGCCTGTTCCTCCCTCCACCCCAACACGTGGCGCAATAAAGTGCTTCTGGGTTGTCCGCAGTCCGTGGATTTCGGCATTCAATAAACCGCGATAGAATCTTCCCTGCAATGGCCTCGACCTCGCCATTTTGCAGAACGTTTGGTTACTCTTTCCCACACAAGGTACACACAAACATTTCAGTGTCTCCCCTTCTAATGCGATCCGAGCTGGGAATCTTCCATTATTCGGCATAATCTCTGCTGCCGGTCAACATTTCTGAATGAATAGTGGTGAACATTTGTGGGAAAGCTGCTTGTACAGCTAGTGCCATCTTTTTTACACCGTTTTTTCGTACGTTGTAAGTTGTGTGTCGAATTTACAGCCCTTTTGCTGGACAATATCGGCAGGTGTAGCTCAGTTTTTACTTCGGTCGAGAAAGTATCGGCTCCAGATTGACTCAAGGAACGTCTGCGTTTCGTTGCTGGAGTGGCGTCGACACTCATGCAACGCCTATAAATTTGGCCACATCATGGAGGATCGTCAGCTGAGAACTTAAAGGGTAAGAAGAAACTGGTCGCCATAGGGAAGCGTAGTGGAGCAAGACCACACAATGTTGGAAAGACCAATTTTAAGATCTTTTCCGGAACATTCCTTACAAAATTAATACTTGATGATGGTGATTATGAAAACAAGGTTTGGGACACCATATGTGACTGTGAGATGTAAATTAATGACAAGAGAAAAGAAGGGTTATGTAAACTATACCGTTAAGCTGCGTATAAATTATTTACTATTCGAACTTGCGTACGGCACTAGCCCATCATCAGGATTCTTACCCTGTCTTTAGTCATATCCAAGGTGGGTGATGTATACTGCCCCAGTAACAGTCACGGGAAAACTTGACAATATAACCATGTAAATACATGGCAACTTGTTAAAATCAGGAGGCAGAACTAACAGCTCGTGCTAGCTTCAGTACAAGACCACCTGCAACGAGTACACGACCACTCGTCTGGTCTTTATCGTATGCCGCTGGTACGACTGAAACACCGGACTACCAGTTGGAACAGCAGCTGTTGCAACGTACGCTGAGCACCAGAGTGCATGGATTAGTGCCACTGGTCTTCGACTGAAGCTGCCATTTACATGGTTACATTTTTGAAATTCCTCAAAGTAACGCTGACAGTGTCCAGACAGTACACGAGACCAGCTTGGTTACGCAAACTTGAGGAATACGACAGTGACCGTAAGATTTCGCTAGTCACAAGCATTGGTCGTATAAGTAATTTGTAAGCTGCTTAATGATAGTGTTTCAAAAATGTCATTTATCAAATACGTACACTGACGCTGCGAAGCGTCATGAATCCGAAATGATGGAAGATTAGATCTTTTTTTTTTTGGCGCATAGGGGTTGGGGGTGGGGTCGGGGAGGAGGTGTTTGTGTTAGTCTTCTGACTGGTTTCATATGGCCAGCAACGGCCTTCCTACCTTGTGTCATACTCTTCATCTCAGTGCATCACTTGCACCCAAGCTTCTCAGTTATTTGATGGGTATGTAGCTTCTTATTTACTTGTTGGATATGTTTCAATTGAGGTCTTCCCACACTGTTTTAATACCTATATTTCCCCCCAGCACTATGGAAGTTATTCCCCATTGCCTGAACGTTTGTCCTACCGTCCTGTCCTTTATTTTCGTCCTCACTGCGCCGGTACGCGGAGAACATCTTCATTTCTTAACTCACCAGTCCACCTCTCCAGTCTGTAGCACCGCATTTCAAGCTCTCCGATTCTCTTCTTTTCCGTTTTTCCGACAGTCCATGAATCGTTTCCCAACGATGCTCTAGTCCAAAAGTACATTCTCAGAAACTTCTTTCTTAAATTAAGGCCAGTGTTTGATACTAGGGGACTTGTTTTGGCCTGAAATGCCCTCTCCTCCTGTCACGGTCTACTTTCTTATGCCGTCCATGCTTTGTCCGTTTTGTTTCCAGCGCAACAATATTCCATAACATAGTCTGCTTTGTGTTCTACAATTTGGATGTGAAGTTTATAGCTAACCTCATTTTTGCTAGGCCTCACATCACAACACATAAAACTTTCGGGCTAATAGGCCGTGATCGATGTATACTGCCAGAGACATCTTCAGAGCTTGAGCGACGAAGTGCAGCCAGAATTCGAGGGAGCGCCGAGTATATGGGCAGTATAGAGGGAACCACAGTCCATCACGTGACGTCGGCTACGAGATTATCTCTGGTAATGGCAATATTCTCGATTGAAAGTAGTCGATCGTCATTCTTACTTTGTAGTTTGACATCCAAATTTTATCTAATTTAAAACATTTCTCTCTTCTGTTTAAATTATTACTGTGTTTATATATCTCAGTAGCCTCTCTATCCATGCGCGCATGATAATGCGTTGTTTATGATATGACGCTCGTGTTACTGAATTGTTCTGCTACGGCCGATTTATTCGTTGTCCCAGGCGGCGATACCTCTTGTGTTCAACCAGACAGGCGTTCACACTTCTGTTCGTGATACCAATATAAACGAGTCCACAAGTGCAAGGAATTCTGTACACACCCGGTATAGCTAAAGGACGTCTTATCTTAGCTGATCTTAAACAATACCGGCAGTGAAAGTTTGCATTTGCTGCGCCTGTTTGTCTTTCTGAGGTTTACTCTCAGTCAATTAGACTGTTCCTTCCACTTAAACTTACTTGCAGCTACTCCTCACTTTCACTGAGAATAGCTTGAATAAACTGCCGTTTACCAAATACACTACTGGCCATTAAAACTGCTACACCAAGAAGAAATACAGATGATAAACGGGTATTCATTGGACAGACATATTATACTAGGACTGGCATGTGATTACATTTTCACGCAATGTGGGTGCATAGATCCTGAGAAATCAGTACCCAGAACAACCACCTCAGGCCGTAATAACGTTGTTGATACGCCTGGGCATTGAGTCAAACAGAGCTTGGATGGCGTGTACAGGTACAGGTGCCCGTGTAGCTTCAACACGATACCACAGATCATCAAGAGTAGTGACTGGCGTATTGTGACGAGCCAGTTGCTGAGCCAACATTAACCAGAGCCAATTGCTCAGCCACCATTGACCAGACGTTTTCAATTGGTGAGAGATCTGGAGACTGTGCTGGCCAGGGCAGCAGTCGAACATTTTCTGTATCCAGAAAGGCACGTACAGGACCTGCAACATGCGGACGTGCATTATCCTGCTGAAATGTACGGTTTCACAGGGATGGAATGAAGGGTTGAGCCACGGGACGTACCACATCTTAAATATAACGACCACTGTTCAAAGTGCCGTCAATGCGAACAAGAGGTGACCGAGACGTGTAACCAACGGTACCCCATACCATCACGCCTGGTGATACGCCAGTATGACGATGACGAATACACGCTTCCAATGTGCGTTCACGGCGATGTCGCCAAACACGGATGGGACCATCGTGATGCTGTAAACAGAACTTGGATTCATCCGAAAAAATTACGTTTTGCCATTCGTGCACCCAGGTTCGTCGTTGAGTACACCATCGCAGGCGCTCCTGTCTGTGATGCAGCGTCAAGAGTAACCGCAGTCATGGTCTCCGAGCTGACAGTCCATGCTGCTGCAAACGTCGTCGAACTGTTCGTGCAGATGGTTGTTGTTTTGCAAACGTTCCCATCTGTTGACTCAGGGATCGAGACGAGGCTGCACGATCCGATGCAATGTCTGTCATCTCGACTGCTAGTGATACGAGGCCGTTGGCATCCAGCACGGCGTTCCGTATTACCCTCCTCAACCCACCGATTCCATTTTCTGCTAACAGTCATTGGATCGCGAGCAGCAATGTCGCGATACGATAAACCGCAATCGCGATAGGCTACAATCCGACCTTTATCAAAGTCGGAAACGTGATGGTACGCATTTCTCCTCCTTACACGAGGCATCACAACAACGATTCACCAGGCAACTGCTGTTTGTGTATGAGAAATCGGTTGGAAACTTTCCTTATGTCAGCACGTCGTAGGTGTCGCCACCGGCACCAACCTTGTGTGAATGCTCTGAAAAGCTAATCATTTGCATGTCACAGCATCTTCTTTCTGTCGGCTAAATTTCTCGTCTGTAGCACGTCATCTTCGTGGTGTAGCAATTTTAATGGCCAGTAGTGTACGTAGACGGACACTGCGGAAAGCCATACGTGCGAAATGCTGAAGAATGCTGAGGATTTGATGGAACTACCGAGCTGAGAGCGCTTGTGCTAACGCACTGTGCAGCTGCTGGTGGCGGTCAGCAGAGGCGCTCGCACGTAGTCGCACCTCCTCTGTCGCACGCGCACACACACGCGCGCATATGGACGGACGGTGTCCGCCAGAATAATGCATGCCAAGTTCCGCGTACCTAGCCGGACCAGGGGCGCTGGCAGAGCTCATTGGGCAAACAAAAGGCCGCTCGCTATTGTCATAACATGTAGCTTTGTTTGGTGATAACACACGCGCCCGCGCCGCATAATTGAGCGAAGGAGAGCGGCCGACGGCGCGGCCAAGAAACACAGCGGCGCCGGCCGCAGCGCGCGCCGCCCTTCTTTGTTTGGCGATCTGCTCCGCTCTGCGCAAACGCGTCGCTTGTTTTAGCAGCGGAGTGGATTGCTGTTTCGACAAGGAGCCGGCCGCCGCGTCGCGCGCTGTGCCCTGTGTTTTGGCTGCCTTGCGCCACTGCCGCCGCCTCCGTGGAAAATGAGAGGCGGTGCGAAATTTCCTTAGTGGCGCAGCTTCCTGTGGGCGCCGCTGCCGCCACTAGATGGCAGCAGCAGTTCTGTTCGCTATGTGCTACTGTGTCCTGGCTAAGAGACACTGCTCGGGAATGAAGTTGCTTTAAAAACCACTGAATAATTCTACTTTAACGATAATAGAATAAGGGTCAGATTACGTTTCAGAATAGTTAATTATATCCTTTTCCCCATCCTCCAACGCAGTCATTTGCAACAGTCCTATCACCATCAAAATGGAATAATAAGAGTGCACTACAAAGAACTATGTACTCAGATTAAAAAGGGAGGAAGATAGGGATGTAGTCTTTCGCCTCTACTGTACATTAAAGAAGCAATGATGAAAATGAAAGAAAGGTTCAGGAGTGGAATTAAAATTCAATGTGAAAGGATATCAATGATACTATTCTCTGATGACATTGCTATCCTGAGTGAAAGTGAAGAAGAATTACACGATCCTCTGAATTGAATGAACAGGCTAACCAGTACAGTATATGAGGGGCTTATTTCAATAGAGGTACAAGTCCGTTACCTCCACTTTTCTGTCTATAATTCTTCTGCAATTAATCAGCCAAACAAAGAGAAAGGAAGTTTCATCTCTAGCAAAAAGCTAAATGCTTCAATATTTCTGGTATCTCAACTGCAGGTTTTTCAGCGCTCATTTAACTTTAGGACTCTGTATCTCAATATGAACAAAAGAGGACTTGTACCACTGTTGAGATAAGCCCTTCATTTGGACTGAGAGTAAATCGAAGCAATATGAAAGTAGTGAGAATTTGTAGAAATGAGAACATCGAAAAACTCGACATCAGGATTGATGGTCACGAAGTGGATGAAGTTAAGGAATTCTGCTACCTAGGCAGCAAAATAACCAATGACGGACGGAGCAAGGAGGACATCAGAAGCAGTCTAGCACTGGCGAAAAAGCATTCCTGACCAAGAGAAGTTCAAATGGTTCAAATTGCTCTGAGCACTATGGGACTTAACATTTGAGGTCATCGGTCCCCTAGAACTTAGAACTACTTAAACCTAACTAACCTAAGGACATCACACACATCCACGCTTGAGGCAGGATCCGAACCTGCGACCGTAGCGGTCGCGCGGTTCCAGACTGAAGCACCTAGAACCGCTCGGCCACCCCGTCCGGCAACAAGAGAAGTCTACAAGTTTCAAACATAGGCGTTAATGAGAGGAATAAATTTCTGAGAATGTACGTCTGGAGCACAGATTTGTATAGTAGTGAAAGATGGACTGTGGGAAATCGGAACAGAAGAGAATCTAGTAGTTTGAGATGTTATGCTTCAGACGAATGTTGAAAATTAGGTGAACTGATAAGGTGAGGAATGAGGAAGATCTGCGCAGAGTCGGAGGGGAAAGGAATATGTGGTAGACACTGATAAGGAGAAGGTACAGGATGATAGGACATCGCCAGCAGGAGTGGCCGAGCGGTTCTAGGCGCTACAGTCTGGAACCGCGCTACCGCTACGGTCGCAGGTTCGAATCCTGCCTCGGGCATGGATGTGTGTGATGTCCTTAGTTAGGTTTAAGTAGTTCTAAGTTCTAGGGGACTTATGACCTCAGCAGTTGAGTCCCATAGTGCTCAGAGCCATATGAACCTTTTTTTTTTTTTTTTTTTATAGGACATGTGTTAAGATGACTTCCATGATTTCCACGGTACTAGAGGGTGATGTAGAGTGCAAAAACTGTAGAGGAAGACAGATATTGGAATACATCCAGCAAATAACTGAGGACGTTGGTGGCGGGCCGCATCAAACCAGTCTGGCGACTGACGACTAAAATAAAAAAAAAAAAAGGATTGTCAGCATGTTACCATCACGTTAAGGGTGAAGTGATTGGTTTCTTCACCTGGCGATATTCTCATGTTGTTGCTCGCGTCTGCAGTCTAGCCTCAAGGCCGAGAATGTTTTCTCTGTAGGAAATCCCTAATGTCACGGAGTGAGCACAAATTCATGAAGTGACTGCGCTTCTGGACACACTCTGGTGCGGTAAACACTCAGTGAATTATACCGGCTGGGTACGAACTCCCCCACTGGCGTCAGCTTGCGGTCACGCCAGGCCAGTGCATCGCCAGTGAGAGAGGGAAATGGAATGGGAGAGAGAGAGAGAGGGGGTGGGGAGGAGGGGGGGGGGGGGGAGGGAGAGAGAGGAATTTAAATCGGACGTTCCGTGTGGCCGTGATTTATCGTGTGAAACAGTCGCCCGGGGTGGTTTGCAGGGGCGGTCGGTTTATTTACAGGACTGGGCGAGCGGAGGTCGCCGACGCCGCCGCGACTGCGGGGGTGGGGTCACGCCGCGTGGGCGGGGTATAAATTGCGTTAGGAGACGCGCAAGTCACGGCGTGCCGCTGACAGAGGCGCATAACGCGATAAGGAGGAACCCGGCCGCCCTGCCGCTGACAAATGGACTGCGAGCGCCGAGCGCGCCGTGCCGCGGTCACTCGACCGCCGCAAGAAAAACGAGTTTCGAATTGAAATCCAATATGTTGATTCTCTCCCCTCGCGTCCTTGCCCCTCCCGCTGGTTACGCGTGACTAATTCGCTGTTGTGTGCGTGGGTGCGTGTGAATCAGCGTCAGTGGCTACGTGATAGAAATGATGGCTTTGCGACGAATTTTAGGACCCGAGAACACCGACGTGGACAAAATGCTAAAATATGTTGCTAGTTGTTGCTACCTCGGGTCGTCGACGGAAAGTTACCATCGTATCCCACGCCTCCTTTCGACAGCGACTGATTGTACTGCGTATCTTCTACTTCTTGTGCCACTGCCTTTATCCCGCATTCTGCGCAGGGTCGGCAGGATTAAGTACGGATTTGGCATGGTAAATTTTACGGGGCGGCGGGATGCCACTGATTATACTGCGTATACCTACCCCTAAACATTGAGCAAGCAATAAAGGAGACGACGTGAAATTTGGAAAGCTAATACGGTTCAGGGAAAAGAGATAAAAACTTTGATATAGGCGTAGACTTCCGCGATCATTGCCACAATCAGTAAATTTTTTCTAGGTTTGTGACCGCATTGTCAGTATGTAAAACTACCGACGTTTGGGTCATTGTTGCAAAGTGATCTTCTTCAAGGTGTTTCGCAACAGTGGCCGAAACGTCGGTAGTTTCACACATTGACAATGCGGTCATAAAACCAGAAAAAATTTATTAATTAAAAACTTTGATATCAGAATGAAATTTTCGCTCTGCAGCGGAGTGTGCGCTTATATGAAACTTCCTGGCGGATTAAAACTGTGTGCCGGACCGAGACTCGAACTCGGGACCATTGCCTTTCGCAGGCAAGTGCCCTACCGACTGAAGATAGGAGACGAGGTACTGCCGGAAGTAAAGCTGTGAGGACGGGGCGTGACTCGTGCTTGGGTAGCTCAGTTGGTAGAACACTTGCCCGCGAAAGGGAAAGGTCCCGAGTTCGAAAAAACTTTGATGTTTGCCAGTGACATATTTCTGTCAGACACGCCAAAGCACAAGGGAGAGCAATTGAATGGAATGGATAGTGTCTTGAAAAGAGATGACAAGATGAACATCAGGAAAACTAAAATGAAGGTAATGGAATGTAGTCGAATTGAGTCAAGCGATGCTGAGAGAATTAGAATAGAAAAATGAGACAAAAAAAGGTTTCAAATGGCTCTGAGCACTATGGAACTTAACATCTGAGGTCATCAGTCCCGTAGAACTTAGAACTACTTAAACCTAACTAACCTAAGGACATCACAAACATCCATGCCCGAGGCAGGATTCGAACCTGCGACCGTAGCGGTTCCAGACTGAAGCTCCTAGAACTGCTCGGCCACATCGGCCGGCGCGAAAAATGAGACACTAAAAGTCTTTAATGTGTTTTTCTGATTGGGTTGCAAAATAACCGATGATGGCCGGAGGACATAAAATGCAGAATTGCAACACCAAGAAAACAATTTCTGAAAAGGAGGGCGTGATTAACATTTAATATAAATTTACGTTTTAGGAAGTGTTTTCTGGAAGCATTTCTGCGGAGTCTAGCCTCGTACGGAAGTGAAACGGGTTGATAAGCTGTTCAGATAAAAAGAAAATACAATCTAATTTCGGAAAAAAATTATGGCACAACCTGAGTAAAAGAAGGGAGATATCAACGAATAGTCAATTTGCTAATGAGCGGCAGCATGGTGCTAAAATTGTAGAAGGATTCCTAGACATGAATACAGTAAGGAGCGTCAAATGGTTGCACGGTGCAGCAGGTATTCACAGATGAAGATGCTTGCTCAGCGTAGACTAGCATGAAGAGATTCTGGCTGAAGACCGCAAAAACAGTGACAAGAACAATTCGCATACAAACTTTCACATCGCTAGGCTTTCATTTGATCCTCAGGGACATATTGCCGCACAATTCAATTAAAAATAGTCCTCACGCTCCGGTTCTGATCAAGTTTTTCGGTGTGAGTCTGTCGGTTGTCAGGCAGTCACTGTAACTGGAAATCCCCTCTCGAATATTCGCAGCCCGTACTCCCTCCAACCAAAACTGCCAATTCTGCTAGTATTTGGGTGAAAAGTCTCTGACTCTACATTGGTTATTATTCGTACAGCCCGCCGTACCTAGAGAATAAAAAGCATAAAAAGAAAACATGTCGCCAACACAAACATCTCTGAACGCTATATGGAACAGCGGAGGACCAGTTTTACTGGCTTGTCAACTCTCCCTTTCCTTTGCTATACTCAGTTTTGCAGTTTTGTGTCAGTAAACTTGTCGATAGTGACAAACTAGTAGCCACCGTGATGAATGTCTATAACAGCCTAAAACCATTCCAGAAGTAAATCCGCTTCGCTGCGGTACTTCATATTGTAACCGATCGATGCTATGAGTAAAAGCTCTCGTTGGTGCTGAGGCCTCTCACCTGTACGCACAACTGAGGGGGTAACGCAGTGGTAAGACCCTGCATCCGCATTCGAGAAGACGGCAGTTCAGAACCTACATATAGGTTTCCGTGTTTTTCCCAGACCAGTTATGGCAAATGATGGGATGGTGCCTAAGAAAAGGCCACGGTCAATTCCCTTTTTCATGCTTTTTCCAATCCGAGCTTGCGCTGCTTCACGTCGTCGTCAGGCCAAGACTAATCCTCTCTTTCCTTTGCTGTACAAAAGTACACATGTCAAGCAGGTGTCTTGTCGCCCGCTCTTGAGTGACTGGTATTTCCCATGTTTTCCGGCAATAGTACTTTTCTTTCCCGCTGAATTCTCCGGTTGACTTGCTCACGCCGTTGGATAACAATTTGTTGCCCTAGCAGCCGAGACATAGAGACGATGCCTGTTGCGGTGGAGGCCGACGCTTGTCCAGTGACAGAAAAATGCCGCCAGTGCACTGCCTCGTTAACCACTTTTGCGAAGATTTTGTGAACTGTAACTAGGTGGAAGTAAGGTTCTCAAGGAGTTGACGTAGCTAACCTACTGCTTCACAGCATTATATATATATATATATATATATATATATATATATATATATATATATATATATATATTATGCTGTGAAGCAGTAGGTTAGCTACGTCATCTGTTTGGCCTACGAACATTCGTGTGATGGCTGGATCAAATGGCTCTGAGCACTATGCGACTTAACTTCTGAGGTCATCAGTCACCTAGAACTTAGAACTAATTAAACCTAACTAACCTAAGGACATCACACACATCCATGCCCGAGGCAGGATTCGAACCTGCGACCGTAGCGGTCTCTCGGCTCCAGACTGTAGCGCTTAGTACCGCACGGCCACTCATTCGTGTGATAATATAGTACTCTTTTGTTAGACATTACATGTTTCCAGCGTTAGTTTCTATAGTTCACGATCTTTACTTTTGAGCTCCATACATCAGCTTCTGTCATTCGTACGCAGCGCTTCCTGTGACATCCCAGAACTGACTTCGAAAAATCTCGGGTCTGCTGTTTGAACCTTGGCACACAATTTACATCTCACATTTAGCTGAGGTGTTGTGGAAAACATTCGGTAAGAGCTTGCATCGTCACTGGACGTCTTATAATTGATGAGTACTTTCGGAGTTGGTGCAAAACATAAGTCCCATCAGTGGCGTTGTTGATAGTTGTTATCTCAACATACGGCAGGAATTGTGTCATTTCTCATTCGGGAATAGATGTTGGCTTGGTGTCTCACGTTGCCCCACAAGTCAGCGCGTTTCGTTTCAAATTGTAGCAACAGGTCCAAATTTCAATTACAGGATGATTTAATATATTTTATTCTCGTTTATTTCGAAAGCACACTATTGTGAGCACAGCTATAGAGAAAGAGTAATTTTTGCAATTGTTTCAGTGAAGGTTTGACTGTACTACAAAGTAAATGAACTGGGAAAAATGCGAAAGACATTACACAAAATTATATTTGAAACTGACCCTAAGTTCTTCTTTTATCCTTTGGATGAATTTACATTTGAGAAGAAAATATGGAATGTGTACGCTTGCTGCCATTTGTGTCAATCATCCCTACGACGTCAAGGACCTCTGCCAGATCTTTCAGGTTCTAAGAGATCTTCGAGAACTGTAACGGTTATAAGTGCAGATACTTTTAAACATGGCACTTTAATATGTACACATAAGTGTGTTTGTTGTTTTTTATATGCATCGAACAGTCTTCACACAAACGCTTCACAAACCTTATGACCTGATGTTTTCTGCATATTCGAAACTGCGCCATGAAGCAGACTCCGCCTCTAAGTATAAACTAACCATTTTGCGTCCAAGCAAACTACTGACCTCCTGTTCAGGGAAAAATTAGCGTTAATAGTTTGCTCTTGCCACATGTACCTGGAAGTACTAACCAATCTAAAAACATACGGCCTGTAATGGCTATAATTATTAATCTGCAAATGATGTAAATACCTTGCAGTACACAGTCTGCCGTCACCAAGAGATGCATTATATCTGCTCTTATACGCATTACACCTTGTATACTGCGCTTTTAACGAGACCGTCTTGTAAATCGTGTGGCTTCCAATGGCTCTGAGCACTATGGGACTTAACATCTATGGTCATCAGTCCCCTAGAACTTAGAACTACTTAAACCTAACTAACCTAAGGACAGCACACAACAGCCAGCCATCACGAGGCAGAGAAAATCCCTGACCCCGCCGGGAATCGAACCCGGGAACCCGGGCGTGGGAAGCGAGAACGCTACCGCACGACCACGAGATGCGGGCGTGTGGCTTCCACTATCTTGAGTACGCCGCAGGGTTTGTAATCTTATTCGTTTTATTTTCTTCACCGCTAAATTTGGTTACATGGCCACACAGTCATTTCAACAGTTTCTTCCCATTCGCATTCGTCTTATATGTGTTCAACAACACTTCGTTGTTGTATTTAGTTGTGTCATTTGTACTCATCATACATATGTTTATGGTCATTTCTATATCTGTCACGTGATGATTGGGTGTTGTGTGATGTCCTTAGGTTAGTTAGGTTTAAGTAGTTCTAAGTTCTAGGGGACTGATGACCATAGATGTTACGTCCCATAGTGCTCAGAGCCATTTATATCTGTCAATTTTAGGACACTCTCAATGAGTTTAGATTTAAAACTCCCCACTCATGTCCGAGGTAGAATCTGAACCCACAACCTTCATTTCACCAGACCAAAATCATAAGCTGTTTACGATAAACATATGCCGCACTGGCGTGGACACTAGGATGCGTACTCATATTAACATGTGTTGGTACCTTTCACTGTCTTCAGGCACCGAGCGGGGTGGTACAGTGACGAGACATTGGACGAACTCCGTCCATCCAGATATGGTATTCTCGTGAATTCCATGAATGGTTTAAGACGAATGCTGAGCTGTTTCTTTCCCCGTTAGTCCCTAATGACCTAACTGGCTTTGCGGACACGCCCATACAGCCACCTCAAAAGTGGAATGTCAGTTATGACGATACGAGCATAAGGACAAAACAACACACAGTCCCCTAACGGAGAAAACCTCCGACCCGGCCGGGAATTGAATCCTGATTTCTTCGGCTAGCAAGCCGCCGCGTTGACTTCTCAGCTGCGGAGGCGGACATAATGACCTAGTCGTCCACGGGATGTTCGACTTCCTTGTTTTCCATTTCTGGTAGCGTACAACTCAAGATCTGAACTACGAAACAGTTACCTAGTGGCATGTTGCGTTTCAGCGATAAATACTGAAGACAGTAAAGTCCCATTGACTAAGCTACTTGAGATTTCTGTAACCACTGATACGGCGAACGAACTTTCTTGTGTGTCAGTTTCGATGCCAGCTTTCAGCTTGATACGGAAGTAGGGCTGTGGATGAACGTAGGGCAACGAGCGTTTTGATGAAACTGTATCTACGAAACGAGACAAAGGGGGACGTCATACCTCCGTTGTTCTGGCCGCTGCCGGAGAATTAGCGGAATTCGCTTCCCGGGTTTTGCATCACTACCACAGACCCGGCCGGAGCCGCTCGTGCTCAAACTTGGGAGCAAATCTTCGCTTCGCTCCGGGCGCGGAGAAACTGAAAACGCAATCGATCGTACGAGAAGACGGCAGGCGGGCTTATCGCATTCCATAAATTCGGTTATGTGTTTACGGATGCGGCAGGGATCGGTCGGGAGATGTTCCAACTTGGCCACCGCGCCAAGTCTCTCCCGAAGACGCCGCAAGTATGCGGGGCCGAAACGCATCCCTATCCCCGTGGCCTATCGATCACTGAGGGCGCTGGCAGTCAGTCGTCTGAACGTCTTCCCTCGCCCGGGAATATTTCAATTACTGGTCGTGCCGACCTCTGGTCGAGCGCCTCTCCGTCTTCTGGCGTCCATCGCTCATCAAACAATGAATTATACACGACCGGTGACATTCCTCCAAACCTGCGCAGTCTGAAGTGTTGTTTGTATTCTGAAAGTTCTCTCTGTTCCCTTGCGTCCACACAAATTTTCTCGGAAAGTTCAGTGACGGAGAGTTACATCTTCATAAATGACAGCTTAGTGTTAGGTGATGCCACACTCAGAAATTCTTATTAGTGGCTCAAGGAATGCGGCTATATCATCTGTAGGATATTTTAGTGTAGTAAATTTCTGCTGCATTTTATAGAAGCCTCAAGTTTTCTAGGATTCCATAAGTCAATCTTTGAAAGCGGAAACCTTGTCTGTTAAAACCACTGTTTCTCATGAACTGCTAGAGGTATACATTGAAATTTGTATCAAATACTGACGTCTAAGGTCCTTTGGTCAAAAGATATGGAAATTTATGTCACATGGTGTGATTTGATATTCGCAAACTCACTAATCAGAACCTACAGATGAACTGTGTGTATGGATAATTAAGTTTGAACGGAACTCTCAGAGCGCGAGACCTACTCGTACCTCTCTTGCTTCTTTTTTTTTTTAATTTAGGAACTGCTTTTCAAAATGGTCCATTCAGATTTCTGCTGAAAACACTACTAATTTGATGTACCATTGCCAAGCCTTCCGTTTCTATAGTTCTTTGGAACAGAAAACAACTTTTGCTGACTGGTCAGTCTAGTAGAGTGTTGACTCCAGCCAGCTCCGTGTATCAGTTCCATGAAAATGGCGAGAAAATATTTTAAAGTTGTTCAAAAATAAATCGCTAGCATTAAAATATAGCAGCTTAGAACTGCGTGACACGGGGTGGGACCTTTATTTTCTGAAAAAGACCCACTGAATTTACGATTCTAAACTTTGCCTTGATTGTTGTTTTAGTTTTGTCGGTGAAGTGCAGTTCCTTGCCATTCACTCTGTAAAACGTGTTTTTACACTGTCATTAGGTTACCCTCAAACTGCATAATACGAAGACACCTAGGTATCTCTAGCGAAAAAAAAAAAAAACAATAGTAACAGTTCTCTGTCAGTGCGCACAGCTTGTAGACCGTCTGGCATTTGTGCTGAAGTGAGTCCCTCATACAGAGCCGCTACTTACATTGTAATTATCCATTTTAAACTTCTTTTTTTTTTGTAAAATGCTGTTTGGGGGAGGAGACCAGACAGCGAGGTCATCGATCTCATCGGATTAGGGAAGGACCGGAAAGGGAGTCGGCCGTGCCCTTTCAAAGGAACCATCACGGCATTTGCCTGGAGCGATTTAGGGAAAAAACGGAAAACCTATATCAGGGTGGCCGGACGCGGATTGAACCGTCGTCCTCCCGAATGCGAGTCCAGTGTGCTAGCCACTGCGCCACCTCGCTCGGCATTGTAAAGTTTTACTAATGTATAACATCAAAAATTACGTGCAGTTAACAGATCTGATGTTTCTTGCAGGAATGTGGTGTGCTTCCTACCATTAAGATTTTCTTCGATGAAATAGGGGCCTATAATTCTCCAGAATCCGACACCAAACATTCACCGACGACGGTTTTTGGTGTGAAAACTTGCCGGTGCCAACATAGATTTTCAGTTGTCCAATAATGCATGTTATGCAAATCAACATTTCCATGGTTCAGTAAATAAAATCAAATTAATAAATGTGTCATCTCTCTGAATCTGAAGTTGAGCCCATCGGCAGAATTCAATGCGACGCATACAATCCGTGCGAGTTAATTCTTGGTGGTGACTGATATGGTTAGGATGATATTTATAACGATGCAGAACACGAACAACACTACTCTGGCTCATGCCTGATTCCCTTGCGATTTGACGCGAACTAACACAAGGATCTCGAACCACAGTGGCAAGAGTACCAATGTCCGTTTCCTCGTTAGTAATTCTCCTTTGCTGGATATGTTTCCGATGCGTTAAATATCCAGTTGTTCTGAATTTATCATACACATATTTCAATGTACGGCTTGTAGGGTGAGTACGTTGAGGATATCTTTCAGCGTATAAGTTCCTAGCTTTCACTGAATTTCGTTGGCATTCTCCGTAAATGAGAAGCATATCGACTTGCTCTTCGAAGGAATACATCATTCACTTTCGCTTGATTCATCGATACTAGTCTTACCGTTCCTATTAGTGTTGTCTTGCGAAACCGTCGAATGGTGCTTACATGTCAATGACACGTTAGATGGATACGCCGTTTTCGGCTAATATTTACTATTTGCACGATATACGAGAGAGAATTGTCCGAGCATGTGCTTCGATAAGTGCCTAAGTGATAAGGAATACCACTCAGTCCATGATAAGAAGATAGCAGCACTGCATTGATACCAATGGTCTTAAATTCGAACACCTACTGTAAATGGATGTTCATGCTACCTTTCTGACCTTCGTTAACCTTCAAAGACCTTACTGTTACACATCATTGGATTCGTCTGGATAGCCGCTATCAGAAAATAAGCACCAAACTATAGCCTCTCATTAAAAAAAAATTACCTTCATATTTCTGACGCGAACCCATCTAGCAACAAAAAACCAACGTCATGTTATGGCCCCCGTTGTCCCATGCAATATTTGTCCCACAAACTTTTCAGCTCCTATCATACTTTCGGAGTTATTCTTGGTGGCAATAGTTAGTGACTTACCCTGTAGATGGCTAGTCGATCGATTAATTTCGTGTGGGACTCACAATATTAAACACGCGAGCACTGTTCTGATCTTTTCCCGTGCAAGTGACACGCGGACATGTGGCTGACATTGGCCAGCAGTGACGAGTAGATCATTTTGTTCAAATAGACAGCCTCAACGTAACAATGGTGTCTTTTAACGGATATTTTAGAGTTGTGTGCCCGACTAGAAGGAAGAATAAGGTGTATGGAAACTTTATGTACAGAATTATTAAGATTCAGTATGTTTAGAGCGTTGCTCAAAAGTAAGAAAAACTGCGGAGCTGTTTTCCTGTGTAGGTACATTGTTTTGCTGCTCAACCATTTAGGAGGACATCGCAAGTCTTCCAGAGACCTGTCACTGAGTCGTCGCCGTTTCTTACGCCCTCGCTGGAAGCTGCCGTCATTTGTCTCCAGCTCTCGGCTTCCGGAGTCGCGGCGCTAACAGCTTTAGCAACGGCAGCTCCAGATGCGCCCTGACAAATGACGACAGGCGCTCTCTCTCCTCTGCCACGGTCGTTATTCCAGTTTCCCGTCCACGGGCAGCGCACTGCACCTCACACCCCCTTCTCAGAGTTACGCTATCCTTACCGGCGTGGGTCGCAGTGTCTGAAAGGTCGGAGGAAACAGGCTGCCGAGCAGGAGCTATAAGCCACGGGCTTCAGAAATACGCCGCCTCAAAATAAAAGTGGGCGAATCTAATACGTCACCGCTTTTTGTCACGCTCGCGGGTGACAGACGCCTCGCCCTAATGACCAGCTCCAGACTTTCTATTAACTCTTAAGCCGAGACACACCCACCGACCGTGTTATTAGCTGCTTCCCTCGTCAGGGTAATGACTAACGTGTTTCTAATGATTTCTTCAAGCTATTTGTGGACAGTCAAAGGGAGAGCTTCTCTCCCGATATAACGGCCAACCTACATAGTCTATTTTTCATTGTTAGTCGTTCTTACTGTACTAAGCAATGAATAGATGTGATAATTGGCATGTCAATCTGAGCTAACGAGCCTGTAAACGTTCTTGCCAAATTGCGAACAGCTTTAAACAATCAATCAGTGCTTTCCGTCAACTAGACGGACATGTGATTGAAAGGACACTGAGGGAAACACAGTAACAAACCTATAGCGCTCGGATAAAGCACCTCTCGCTCTATACTTGTGTTTTTGCTCGGCAAGACACTTGACGGCGTTGAGGGGAGGGCACATCCTATACTCCTATCAATTTGTTTACTCCGCTTTCCGATTTACGAATAGTGAGTGGTAAGGATGTTGGTACGTCTCTGCACAAGTTTTCATTTCTCTGATTTCACTACCATGGCTGTTCAGTGAGATGTACATCGGAAAAAGTAATGTGCTGGTTGACTCTGTCACTAACTGATGAACAACACGCTTCTTGCGGTAGTGGGAAATATTGGCCAGCTCATTTTCCTTCTCTGTACAGCGGTTATCAAATATATCGCTAGTTTTTCATGGTGTATCCTTGTTTATTTTTCTTCTGTTTGTCGCAAAGTATCTACTAGTGCGCTCTATAAACCAGTTTTCTGTTCCAAACTTAGAATTTTCACCATTCAAAGATGTTTTCGAGCTCCTGTCACTACAAAATATCTCCGCCTTAGTCCACTAGCCTTCCTTCATCACGTTCTTACTACAATGATAGTTCAGTGCAAATTTTCTTTTTCCTTTGTTTCCATCTTCAGTTCATTCCTCCGTCTTGCCCAGATATCTCTTCCATCGTAGAAAATGGCTGTCCGTACAGTACCATCATTCAGCTGCTCTGAATTATTCAAGTGCTACACTGAAGGACTGTCCTTCACTTTAAACGTTTTTTCTTTCTGCTCTCCACCGCTATTGAAATTTAGTTTGGTGGAATGACAGCACACTGTAGTTTGTTACACTTTAGGTGAAACTGTAGGGTAAGTTCTTCGCATTTTCGTGTAGGTCGTAGGTATAGATGATCTGTTTAGAGAATAAACTGGCCGGTGTCATAAAGTTTTCGAGTTTCTTGCTGCACGTATTTTCAAGATAAAGTAGCGTCTCATTATTTCCAATTTTTATTTGAGTTTCCTTCTTCTCCGCGGAATCTGTGAATTCCAAGAATATACAGAAAACAATGTCTAGGAGAAGAGAAAGAATGATAGGACCTGTATTAAGAATGTGTTCGTGGTACTAGCGGGTACTGTAGAGGGTAAAAACGTGGTGGAAGACAGAGATTGAAATGTATATTCTTTTTTACTTGCTGCCATTAACATTTGAATTGGGTTGCTACTTACCAGGACAAGTCGTGTTCTCGCAAAATTAAACTATACACGTCCGTCCTAATTTAGATTTTTGGTGTTTTTACAAAGTTGCAGCTTTGTGTACTTGCAAACCAGAAACTAATTAGGAAACGGGGAATCTTAAAATGAGCGATTTGTTGTAAGAATGTAGGAAGATAGGAAAGTGTTTAGCAATAGCCGTCTGTCTCAAATAATATAGTACATTGGATATAAATGCTACTCTGAGATGAGATTGACATAGGAGAGGAAGTCGAATTCCTGTCCGGCTGCATAGAATCGGGCAGAAGAATGACGAATAATATAAGAATTTTCTTCATTAACTCCATTTTATCTCAGGAGAAAGCGGAAAATCGTGTGATTTGACGGAGAGGTCGGTAAATGTGACGTGGGGCGCGACACCTAACATTAATCTTAAGACAGTTTTAAAGACTTTTCTGCTGCAAGACCGTCAGAGACAGTTTTCTTTCGCGTATTTTCTTACCCTTTGATCACCTGCGTGCAGTGTTGTAGGCCGCGTTCCTGTACCTGAGGCCTGCTTCGTTACATTGACCTCTGTGCGACGCCGTGTGTTTCCGTTGCACCGGACTTAACCCGTCCGCGGCCCTGACACGCCTCTAACGTGTTGCCTACCGTCAGAGGCCACTGTGCGGGAGATCGGATGGCGATAGCCCTGCGACGCCTTTCGTTCGGCGCGTCCTCGGCAATAGCCGTCTGTTCCTCCTGGCGGCCGGTCGGCGCAGCGAACGACTGACGATGCCTTTCGAATTCCTGTTGCTTGATGAATTTAATATCGTACACCTGCGTAAAACCAACCCTCTCTTGCAATATTCGCCAGCACCCCCCTCTCTCCGGCTGTAGGGCGACCGCGGATTGTCCTACGAACTGGCGCGACCGGCAGATCGATGCGGCGCGGTGCGTTATTGCCGCGTGAGCTTTAATATTGTCTGTTTTCGGTACGGACACAAAGACAGCGGCGCTGTCGGCGGCGCGGTGCGCGGCGGGGAATGCTTTGCACGGCGCGCGGCGCTGCGTCTGTCTGCGGGCCCGTGTGTTGTCCCCGATGAAAGGGGTGGCCCGCCCCCGCCCCCGCCGGGAATATTCCGCAAACCGTGCCACCCCCTGCGACAGCGGCGGCGGGGCAGGTCGAATGCCGAGGAGAGAGAGCCGGCACAGGAATTCGAATCGCGCCCGTCACCGCACATCAAACGCGGCCATCTGCGCCGTTTAGCATTCCACCCCCGCGGCCCGCGGGATGACGCGACGCGGCGCACCCACCTGCTGTCTCCCTCCAGATTCTCCTCCCACGGGTTATAGTGCCACTTTACTACGGCAGTTGTCTCGATCTGTGTCTTCTAGTAAAACCGACGTTGACCAGAAACAGGTCGTTATGGCCCGTCTGAAAGTGTAACCAAGAAGGTGCGATTCCCGGCGGCGGGACCGATTTTTTGAAACCATCTGTACGGTGGAGTAGGTTAAGATGCCAGGTATCGCACCGTTCAGACATTCATCCTGATGGGCCCTCTTTTTCGAGCAATTTACCAAAAAGAAATTTTCAAATTTTGTGTGACGCCCAGTAGCGTCAACGAAGTAATATTTTGTACGTTGGAGTAATGGACAGCTTAAGGCCTTTGCATTTAGATAGTATTGGGTTCTAAACTTGTCAAGTGCGTTAAATTTTTTATTTTTAAATATTTTCCGAAATGACTTTGATCACTATTTTTATTCGGATAATTAGTTGAAATGTAATTTTTCTATTCTTTCTGACTTCATTTTATATGAACTTTTTCATTTGTTCTAATTTAGTCTTCATATCATTCTTTTCCCACTCGGAATATTTGTGAATGTGAATTTAACTGTATTTATCTGTTATAATATTTAAATTCTGAAAATGCCGATCTATCGATTAAAAAACAAAAGGCGAAATAAGCTATTTACATTAACTGTGCAATGGCGTCAGAAATGTATTTTCCGTTACAAGATGTGATATCTTTATGGCAAACATTATACAAACATTTAAAACATAGCCTACATTCCTATTGCACTATGGACAAAATGACACAGATGAAGATTTTAACGAAAGAAGGAATTTTAAGTAAAACTAAATTCAGACAAAATGAGACATAGAAATAACGAATGAAAAAACATGGACGAAAAAACAGAAATTAATACATGAAATTAATTAAAGTCACACGAACAAAGATTTCATGTGGAAGAAGAACGGTAGGAACGCAAATGATAGCAAATGAAGAAGTTGCAAAGATGATGAAAATAATGTGACAAAGGAACAGATACAAAAAATTACATTTAAACCAAATAAGAAACCCTATTGGGTATGTTTAGAGAAGCTGTGTTGGAAGAAGGCTGTGCGACATTTTCACCAAGGCACATCTTGCGTATGGATATATATATAGGGTGGCCGAAGTAAGAGGGCTATTTTTTTTCATACTCCGACCGGTCACAAAATTAAAACCACAGTGAAAATCCGGTGAACCTATGAGTAAATATGTTGCTCAGGCTGTACTATGCATCACGTCGCCCTTGCCAGTTCTGCGTGTACAGTGAGCACGTAAAGGTACCTAGACCTATAGTGTCTTAGGCCAAGTGTAAAGTCCTACTGAGAGGTTTCGCCTGACTTCACTCAGCCGATGTAACGTAACTGTCTTGCGTTCCCTTCTTCATAACAATATTCGGCCGCGTACTGCAGGTACAACGAAGACTCTCCTGCAACATTTTCGGCGGGAAGTGTTTCGTCATCCACCATACAGCCTGGACTTGGCTCCCTCTGATTTTCATCTCTTCACTCACATGAACCGCAGGCTATGAGAAAAGCGTTTTGTAACAGACAACGAGCTGCAGACCAGCATAGGTAACTGACGCAAATCACAGGCGGCTGCCTTCTGTGATGAGGGTATTGGAAAGTTGGTACCATGCTATGACAAATGACTAAGCCGAAGCAGTGACTATCTAGAGAAATAGGTGAAAGGTGCAGCTAAATATTGCAGATAAAACGTTTTAGATGTTCACTATGGGTTCCAATTCGCGACCAATCGGAATTTGAAATATTTCATACGCCTTGAGGTAGACAGCCCAACTTACATCATTCGCATCCAGGGAAAAGGATGAAAGTTGCGTTGTCTACTTAAGGGGAATGAAATATTTTTTTGTGGTAGTTTTATCTAACACATCCTCTACTAATAAGATAAGACAAATCTCTGACAAGCACTGTAAAATGTTTTGTGGTGTAAATATGAAGAGTGGAAAAGTGAAATGTTCAACATTTTATTATTTCGCAAAACGCATTTGCGGTGGTATTATGTCCTCAGCACTCTATTCCATGTATCTAGATATGTTCCAAGTGTCAAACTATGGATAAAATGTTTCAGTCTTCCATTACTAGATGGCGCATGGTCTTCCTGGCAGACAGTGCTCCCCTCTATGGTTCCAAGTGCCATGCGTCAAGATCGCCTTCATTTAGGCTGTGATGTTTACAGGAGATGTCGCAAGAGTTTCTAGTGAGTGGGAACAACTTTTTCATCCGTGACATAAATTTTGCAATTGTGGAGAAGCAAAGAAAGGAAAGCAAGCCCTTTGTTCTCCAAGATTTACCCAAGATTGTAGAGTCAACTACAGCTATGAGCCCATTCCATGTAATTCCAATGAATACAACTGATTCTTTCGAAAGATCCTGCCGAATGGTTGTTGTTATTGCGGGAATGTAAGAGCGCCAAATGCAGTATATTTAAAGGGTCTTATATTCAGTTATCACAAATAGCTATTAAAAATTATTGCTGGGAAACAGAAGAATGGAAAAACGTCAATTTACTCATAAGAGGAAAAACCATGGATGATGTACGCTATTCTGAACTTCAACGTTTATCAGATGCACAACATATGACGTTCCCATTTCCTCCTCGACAACACAGGAAGCTGTACAGTAAACTTTGCGGCATCTTATATCAAATATGGAGTTTAAGAAACAGAAGTCAATACTGTGAGATTTCTTGCTTGATTTTAATATTGTTATTCAAATGGTTCAAATGGCTCTAAGCACTATGGGAATTAACATCTGAGGTCATCAGTCCCCTCGACTTAGGTCTACTTAAACCTAACTAACCTAAGGACATCACACACATCCATGCCCGAGACAGGATTCGAATCTGCGACCGTAGCAGCAACGCGATTCCGGACTCTAAGCGCCTAAAACAGCTCGGCCACAGCGGCTGGCAATGTTATTATTCTCTTGTAAAAACTTAATATATGATTAATGAATAGCGTTGTCTACAGCAATGCTGGTTAAAACATTACTGCTGTATTCTTGTAGCTGTATTATCACAAATCAGACGTAGCGCGTCAGTAATAATGACACTTGAAACAAAAAACACTGAAACAAGCTCGCCCATATTTTATGTAAGTTGCCAGCCAGTGACAATTTCAGTGGCATTCTTGTTGCTATGTTTTCCCTTTCCTTCGGTTCTACTTTCTTATATAGCATTTTCTTTCTTTTCCTGCTTTCTTTGCGTGTGTGCTTCAGTTTTCTTAGGTATGTCCACATTCGTTCCTTTTAATGTGTGTCAGAGCGCTGATGACCTCGATGTTGAGCGCCCGTATACCCCAACACACACACACACACACACACACACACACACACACACACACACACACACACACACACAAACTTTCTTATTGGCACGTAGAACCAATCTGTACCCATGTATGGCACTTATAACGTTCTTAACAGGTTATTCATTTTCTAATTTGTCACATAATTTTTTGCGATGACGAGATGACCAGCATAATTCTGTGGTGTCAGAAAATCTTCTCAGGCTTTTGGATACAAATAAGTTATGTACAAAAAGAAATGTATTGTTTTTTGATTCTCCTGTCAAACCTGAGATCTGGCTGTTGGAAAGTTTGACATTTCCAGTCTTCATCTTTTAAGGTAGATGCATGTCTCTGGATACAGAATATTATGTCCATATAAAGAAGCTCAGAGGCCGAGAGAAATATCTTGTCTGTAGGGTGAGTCTCCACCTGTGATCATATCGAAAAGAAGTCATATTCTGCTGATGACATTGCCAGTGACTTAATTTATGCTATTGCAATTTTAGCATTTACGCTATTATCTAACACAAATAACTGGTGACATGTCACTCGATGGATGTAACTTCAATAATATTAACGTTGTTGTTTTATGTCCCACTCTACAGCGTTGGAAGCTGTGATCACTGACAAAATAGCGTAATTACTTTACTCCTCCAACACTACGCAAGCCACCATACGATGTACGACGGAGCGTACCCTGTACCACTATTAGTTTTTCCTTTTCTGTTTCACACGCATACGGACCGAGGGAGAAATGACTATCTATATGCTTCCTTGCGAGCCTTGATTTTTGTTATCTTGGCTTCACCGTCCTTACAAGAGATGCGTGTTTCTGGCGTTGGAATCGTTCTGGAGTCTGCAGCAAATGTCGGTTCCTTAAACTTTCCTCATAGTGTGCTTCGCGGAAACAAAGTCTTCTTCCCTCGACGGATTCCCATTTGAATTCACGGAGAATTTTCGTGTCGAACGAAGTTACAGACGATAAATATAGCAGCAGACCTCTAAATTGCTTCGATGTCTTCTTTTGATAGACCCTACGATCTGGTGTGGATCCCAAACACTCGAACAGCAGTCAAGAATGGGTCGCATAAGTGTTCTGCACCCGGTTTCCTTCATGGAGGAACTACGTTTTCCTAGAATAAACCGAAGTCGACCATTAGCGTTCCCTATAACCGACATCACGCGCTTTGCAACGTTATCCCTGGATAGTTAACTGACATGGCTGTGTGTAGCAGCACAACACTAATACTGTACTCGGATGTTAGGGGGATTATTTTTCCTACTCATCTGCATTAACTTACATTTCCCGATATTTACAGGTAGGTTTCATTCATCACACCAAACGGAAATTCTATCCAAATCATCTTGTATGCGATTACCGTCACCCAGAACCACACTTTCCCGTGCACTGCAGCGTCATGAACAAACAGTCACAGATTGCTTCTCACCCTATGCGTCAAATCGTTAATGTATGTAGAAAACAAGAGATGTCCTATTGCATTTCCGTGAAGCACTTCTGAAGATACCTTTGTCCCCGATGAACATCGCCGCCGTGGACAGCGCACTGGGTACTATTACTTAACAAGTCTTCGAGCCACCCGTACACCTGGGAACCCGTTCCACATGCTCAGATCTTCGTTAACAGTATGCAGTGTGGCGCTGTCTCAAACGTTTTTCTCAAATCTTGGAATATGAAATGTGCTTATTGTCCTTTCACCACAGTCCGCAGGATATTGCGCGAGAAAAGTGCAACTTGAATTTCGCACGAGAGATGTTTCCTAAACCCGTGCTGATTTATCGATATAAGCACAAGGAAATGTATTATATTCGAATTTCTCAATTCTAAGGCAAACAATACAGGTAGAAACACTAATACATCACTAATGCAGTCAGACTTTACGATGCAGTCAGAAACGTCTATGGCGTTAAAAGTAAGATTCGTGACCACGGATTACCACAGATTCCATAAAATGCCTCACCAAACTTTCTTACTCCATAGATAGAGGACTGTCAGCTTACACACATCACCACATCATCATTTGCCTTCCAACAGCGAGGTTTCGTTCTGTGACTATTTAAAACGATAGAAGATATTAATTACACACTGTTATTTATGAAAGAAGCGAATCGATGCGTAACAGAAAGATACTGAAACTACGCGGACTAACATAATATGAGGAGATTCTGCGCAGAAGCTGTGAGTTCCTAGAATATATGGAAAACAACGTCTAGAAGAAGGGAAACAATTATATGACATGCGTTAAGACATGGTACTAGCGGGTACGGTAAAAATGTAGGGAAGACAGTGATTGAAATGTATATTCATTTTTACTTGCTGCCATTTAGATTTGAACTGGGCACATAGTCACTAAGATAAGTACTGCTGTCACAGAATTAAATTGTACACGTGCATAAAATGATCCTAATTTAATTTATTTGTGTTTTTACAAAGTTGCAGCTTTGCGTACTTGGAAACTTGAAATTAATTAGAAAACGGAAAAGCTTAAAATGAACAATTTGTGTTAAGACTATAGGAAGATAGCGAAAGTTTAGATTGAAATACATGTCTATAATCGAGTAGGTTGGATGCAAATGCAACTCTGAGATGACATTGACACGGAAGACGGAGTTGAATTCCTATCTGGCTGCACAGAATCAGGCAGAAGAATGATGAATAATATAATAACTTGGTTCATCAGTTCTGTTTTATCTCACAAGAAGGCGAGCAAGAGTCTTGTGATTTGACGAATAGATCGGTAAATGTGGCGTAGTGAACAACGGCTAAAGGTCCTCTCTCCCTGTAGTGAGAGTTTTACGTGTGTGTGTGTCGCAGACGCCGGCAGCCGATGGATCCCTTACCGGCCGCGCGAGCCTTTGCCGCCACCTTTTAACCCCTGCTGTTTCCGATACAGAACACGAAATTGGAATGAAAACCGATATCTGTCGGCGTGGCTAAGTTATTACGCTTCACACCGTCACGGTGCGAGCGACTTTTAATCTGGAGCCAGCCGGATGTCTGGCAGCCTTTGTCGCGCCGAATATCCGGCAGTGCTGCCAACACCACCACGAGCAGGCGACTTTTTTTCTGCCCTCTCTGCAGAGTGCACGGGGCGCAGGCTCGCGTTGCAATATGGGCGATTTAATTTTGGCGTCCGTTTTTATAGTGTTGCTGACGGTAGGCACCCCTGTTAAGTCTCTTAGCCCGTTGATTCTGTGGTTTTGCCTGCGCGCGTATTATTTATTATCTAGTGAGCGCCCTACACGGAAGCCAGGCAGAAGAGGCGAAGTGTTTCGAGGCGGAAATGTGAAATGAATGGGCTTCAGTTTTACTTTGTTTCATTCACGCTAAACAAAATAAAAGTAGACAAACGCAGAAATATGTCGTGCGTCAGAGAAGTGTGCAGTTATCTTACTGTGGGTTATTCTTCGAGAATAATAATAAACTAATCCGTAAGGCCAAGGTCATATATGAAGTCTCAAGAGTCCTTCGTTGTTTACATTTAAAAAGAAGTGTTAAGTTTTGCAATTTTGGTAACAGGGTTTTCTTTGTTTTTACTTGGTCTGGTGGATGCACAAACTCAAAGCTGTTCGATTTTCCGTTAGGAGCAAGGCAAAGGTACTATACCTTCAATACAAACATATAACGCTAAAGGACTGAATGTAGATTTTTAGATTTAATGGGAGTTTCATTATACGAACTTTTTGAGTTTAGTATCTTCTCCCTCAGTTTCTTCACTTTCCATCTTGGACTTTGAAGATTTAAATATATTGTAAAAATCATTTTGCTCCACCAAATCTGCGGCTTTTTTTCCTGTCCTATACCATTTGCAGGCGATCCATGCGTTCAAATATATCATAATTGATTTACCGTGTGTAATGTTAACTTTTAGTTGTTGAACGCACTGATAATGATGGGTGGGTGGATACTAGAGGTGGAAGAATGCAAATAAATTATCGTGAGAGATATTGCCCTTGAAGAAAAGCTCAGTATTTTTTTAGACTTTGACACTGTCCCTAACAATCTCGTCGTTAAACCATAAACGTCCTTGAGTTCTTCCATCTACAACGGCAGCAATGGTTATTAAATTTCCTTATAACCTGCAAAGAAGATTATTTTGATTACGTCTTACTGCACTATCGATTTCGTAGAGCAAAATTCTTAAAGAAACTCAAAATCGAAAAAAACTGAAGTTTAGTAAGTGCTTTCAAGGTTTTTGCATCGTCGATCCATTATTTCATAATTGTTAAGAAAAAAAAATGATTGAAAAGACATGCGACTCCAGAAATCGGGCAGTTCATCCGATAAGTTGGAGAACAGTTCAGATATGGGAGTAGTTTATCATTTCACATCGATCCTCCGATATTTTATTATCTAAATACTTCCTCGTTAATTGGTTTACAAAATCACTGCACAAGTCCATTATTTTTTCTTGTGTCAATCACAAGATTATTCAGAAGCAATATTGTTTAGTTTTTCGTATACGTGACCACTCTTCGAGTATATGGAGGACGGATACGACTCTAACATAGTATTTCTTCACGTGCTCATTTCTTCTTCGCCTGATAAGGCCCACCATAAAGCCTTATCTTGTTCTGACTCCACAGTGGTATTTGTACCCACAGACCTCATTTATTTGTTGGAAGTGGTCCGATATCTGTCTTCCCCTACAGTTTATGTCAGCTACAGCGCCCTGTAGTGTCAGGTTTCACAAACTGTGGTTCCACGGAACACTGGCATTCCGCGAGAAGTGAATAAATGTCTACTCAGGTCTGAAGATGTTCACTAACGACCAGAATTGATAACCTGATTACAGATAAACATTGTTATCTAAGACTGGAATCATTACAAATCAAATATGAATACATAGCATTTTTCCCGACATTTTGACGACACTAATATTTTTTTAAATTTTATTATGATACTTGTGTTATTAGTTATGATTAAAATTCACGTACTCATGAAATTAAAACGTTTTTCTCGTTTTTTTAAAATTTCATTTACCTTCAAAATAAACCAAGTTTTCCATTGAAGTATTGGGATTCTCAAAGCGCTCCGTCAAAGAAGAAGTTTATGAGCCCCTGGTCTATTACCATATGCGTCACTCACCGAAGTCTTAACATGTGCTGACGTCCTGTATCTTGTCCTCCTCAGTGTTTTCCATATGTTCCTTTCCTTGCCGATTCTGCGAGGAACCTTCTCATTCCTTATCATCTCAGTCCACGTGATTTTCAACGTCCGTCTACACATCTTATACGCTCCCGTTCTCTTCAAGCTGGGTTTTCCCACATTGCCTGACACACTACCATACAATGCTGGGCTGCGAATGTACATTATCAGAAATTTCTTCCTCGTATTAAGTCCTATGTTTGATGCTAACAGGCTTCCTCTCCTCAGCAACGCCGTCTTTGCCAGCTCTGCTTTTTATGTACTTCTCGCTTCTATCGTCGGACGTTAATTTCCTTCCAAGCTTAAAGAATTCCGACGTGGTCATACTTAATACAATTCGCTTTTTGTCACAGTGATCCTCGCCGAATAAACTAGAAAAGGAAGAAGAATATAGGGGAGGAGAAAGAGGAAGAAAAGAAGAAGGTAAAAGAGAAAAAAAGAGAGAGAACAGTAGGATACTGTGGTGTGTGAGTATGCGTGGGTGTAACGATAGCTGCGAATACGTGACACCGAGAAAATTTCTACGAGGCTGCTCAGCCGTTCCCTGGGACGCAATACAGACAGAATACGTTTGTGGCGAGGGAAGAACGCAGAAGGTTCTCGTGTTTCGGCCTGCGGGCAGTCTACCCTCTTTCGACAAATACCTCCTCCTCTCTTCCGACGAATACCTTCTCCTCTCTCGAAGCCTTCAGTCGGTCGGCAGGCCGTCGCTTATCCCCCCAGCGCGCCTTTTGAGCTCCTGTTTCTCCTTCTTCTACCGGAAGATTTAATTTTCGTTTCTCCGCATTTCCCCTGGCTCCTGTTGCAACTCGGATCATAAACTGTCTCTATTGTATTGACGTGGCAGGCAACGAGTCCGCCGCAGAGATGAAACGGGCGCCCTAGCTCTGCGCACGGGGAGATGCTCGCCCGCCACGAGAAGGCAATTACAATCTTTGCCTTTTGTTCGATCAACAAACAATTATTCATTTCGCCGGCCGGGAGAGGTGGGCGGTAAGGCAAAGGGTGGTCGTATATTGGGGGGGGGGGGGGGGGTGAGGGTGGTGGGAAGAGGGAAAGGAGGGGAGGTTATCCGACTCCGTCTGCAACAGGGGCGGGAGCAGATACACCGGCTTCCAAAGGAAACGGGGGTGCGGAGCACCAAAGGGAGACACCGCCAAAAAAGGTATGCTAATATCGCACTCAAAATAGAAAGCGCGCGCACACAGACTTAGGAGGCTTAATTTGAATTGTATTGCCAATCTGAGGCGGCTCGCGTCCTTCTCTGCCACCTACCTCCCCCCCCCCCCCCCGTATACCCATCCCCTTACCCCTCCCCCTAGACTGAGAAATCTCCCGTTCTGTCGTATTACGTCCGCGGAACACTGATTGATGGCAGTTTAATCGTTTCATATTGGAGGATCTTGAACTTAAACTTCAAAATCCCCTCCGGCGGTGGGCCGCTTTTTGTTATACGCCGGCCTTCTGTGTGTGTGTGTGTGTGTGTGTGTGTGTGTGTGTGTGTGTGCGTGTGTGTGTGTGTGTGTGTGCCAGCGCGAGTATCAGCGGCGTAGCTACGCGGCGAAGCGAGTTTCGTAAAGCCCGTTGCAGAAGAGCGATTTCCTGGTAAAATCGACTGCTTGTGGCATGTACGCGGTGTCACGTGCCAGCGTGTAAATCAGCTGCCAACCATGTCGCGAGTGGGCCACTGGCGCTAATGAACGATTGGTTGTGTCAAGTATAGTATTTAGAATCGTGAGAATGCCGAAGACTGCGCATGTACTGTAACGTAGGATGATGGGGTCGTCTGATATCATCGGACGTTAACCGATTCTCGTCGTGCTCACTCACATTATAGACATGGACTTTACTCTCCTCAATTTTATATTATTGTAAGCTTTCTCTTCGTGACGTGTCGCAAAGGCTACGTGAGGATTTTCCACAAAAGTTCTGTCACGAGAGGGACAAAATATCAGAAAACAAACAGCTGTTTAGGTTTTCCAGTAGTTGGAGAGAGAGAAAATATACTTATATCCATGGCCAGATTCGGAGACCAGTGTAAAGTGCATGGCAATTGGCGCTTTCCAGTGTAACAATTACACTGAAGAGCCAAACTAACCGGTACAACTGCCTAATATCGTGTAGGGTCCCCGCGAGCACGCAGAAGTGCCGAGACACGACATGGCATGGACTCGGCTAATGACTCAAATAGTGCTAGAGGGAACTGACACCTTGAATCCTTCAGGGCAGTCCATAAATCCGTAAGAGTACGAGGGGTGGGGATCTCCTCTGAACAGCACGTTGCAAGACATCCCAGATATGCTCAATAATGTTCATGTCTGGGGAGTTCGGTGGCCAGCGGAAGTGTTTAACCTCAGAAGAGTGTTCCTGGAGCCACTCTGAAGCAATTCTGGATGTGTGGGGTGTCGCACTGTCCTGCGGGAATTGCCCAGGTCCGTCGGAATGCACAATGGACAGGAATGGACGCAGATGATCAGACAGGATGCTTACGTACGTGTCACCTGTCACAGTCGTTTCTAGAAGTATCAGGGGTTCCATATCACTCCAACTGCACACGTCTCACACCATTACAGAGCCTCCACCAGACTGAACAGTCCCCTCCTGACATGCCAGGCGAGGCGTAAAGCTTTGTGTCGTGCAGACATCAAGGCTACACGAGTGGACCTTCGGCTCCGAAAGCCCATGTCGATGATGTTTCGTTGAATGGTTCGTACGCTGACACTTGTTGATGGCCCAGCACTGAAATCTGCAGTAATTTGCGGAAGGGTTGCACTTGTGCACATTGAACGATTCTCTTCAGTCGTCGTTGGTCCCGTTCTTGCAGGACCTTTTTCCGGCCGCAGCGATGTCGGAATTTTATGATGTTGTACCGGATTTCTGATATTCACGATACGCTCGTGAAGTGGTCGTACGGGAACATCCCCACTTCATCGCTATCTTGGAGATTCTACGTCCCAGCGCTCGTGCGCTGACTATAACTCCACATTCAAATAAATTCTGATAACCTGTCATTGTAGCAGCAGTAACCGATCTAATAATTGCACCAGACATTCGTTGTCTTGTATAGGCGTTGCCGACCGTAGCACCCTATTCTACCTGTTTACATATCTCCGTATTTGAATACGCATGCCTATACCAGTTTCTTTGCAGCTTCAGTGTAAAACTTTTTCCCTTTGCGCTCACGTACGGAACGCGAGAAGTCAAAATGCCTCTGTGAACGCTGTAAGTAATCCAATCTTGTCTTCACGATCCCTACGGGTGCGATGCACAGAAAGTTTTTGTACATTACTAGACTTACCATTTAAAGATGGTTCTTGAACCTTTGTAAGTAGGCTGTCTCGGGAGAGTTTGTGCCTATCTTCAGGAGTTGTTACTTGAGCTTCTTCTGCACTTCTGTCACTCTTTTTCTCACGGGTCAAAAAAACCTGTCATCATTCATACTGCACTTCTCCGTGAACGTTCAGTATATCCTGTTAGTGCTATTTGATATTAACCCCATATACTTGAGTAGCATTCCAAGATCGATAGGAAGAGTGATGTATAAGCCATCACTTCTGTAGACTGATTGAATTCCCGTAGGCCGAGAGTTGCTATTGGCAAGTGGGCTGCACTCATTCCTTAAGGTAAGCTGAGGAGTTGGTTAACTAAGAAGTACCGGCTCCTGTCACCAAAACTGTCAGCGGTCGGGAGAACTGTGGGTTGACCTCGTGCCCCTCCATATCAGCGTACAGTGACGCCTGTCGGCTGAGGATGACACGGCGGTCAGTCGGGACCGTTGGGCCTTCCGAAGCCTGTTCGGACGGAGTATTCTCTCAATTCCTGGGCCTATGTCACAGTTCCATTTCATATTCCTTCAAAATGTTACATTATTTATTGAGTGAAGTTAGAAAAGTAAATAGATGATGTTTTAAAATAAAAAACTGTTTCAAAGTGAAAAAGCCAGCTCTACTAAAGGAAAAACATAGTTTAGATATTATTTGGCACTTAAAAAAGTGATACACAGTGTCTCGCTGCTTCTATTGCATCCACGGATGTATCACAAGTTGAGCAAGGAAGCACCTGTGAAGTACATATAACTGTTACTCTGCACAGAAACTAATTGTTTAGTAAGTTTGAGCTCCTCCGTTCGCGACCGCGCCTTTTCTTATTAACGTGCCGTTACGCCTCAATAACTTTTTTCATGTTTGGGAAAGCATTGTGGTTGACACGACTGCCATACATGAAACTGTAATTCTGTGTTGAAACTGGCAGACTGAGAATGGAGTTTTGAAAGTTCCTAAAGTGCTAAGCGAACGGAAAGTATCTGTGGTTTTCAGCATGACTCCATTTGCATTATTTCTCGAAATTTACAGCTTTCACTTAAACTATACTCACAGTAGGTCTACATATTTTTTGTGAAAAAAACTAGAAGCATGTAGTAGTTACCTGCACGCCGACAATATTTTAATGTGATCTAGCAACAGATTCAAAACCGGTGTTTGAGAGGTTTGTGGGTCACGTGTTGCTGCACTGCACTATCCAACGGAGCCGCTGGTGCACATCACATGGCCTAGAGCACAGCAACTTGTGCTAGTTTGAAGTTGTGCACTGGACTGTGAGCTGTGGCTGGATAGCTCAGTCGTTGGGGAATCGACGATCAAAGCCGGGAAACCGGATCGATTCTCGGTTAAGAACCTGGGCTATTCTAACATGCTTGGATGAGTTCGTCTTATTTGTTTATCCACGTTACTGCTGGTTACGCTCCGTGGCTGCCAATCACCTGAAGAAATATGCAACTATCTTTATTTATGCCAATATGCGTATACGGCTTTTGCCCATCTTCAATTAGAATAATACATTTACTCGTGTGTTTTTGTCACTTCATTGCAGTTGCCTTTTGCCCCGGTACCTTGTAGCTCCTTTTTCGCCTTAGTACGCATAGCAAAAGCACTTTTAGTTTCCCTGATGTAGTGCAGGATACAACATGTTGCCGTCTGTTATTCAAAAGCCAATTTGAAGGCGCCTAGTTAAACATAATCGAGAATAATATAATCGAGAATAATACAGGGGACCCCTCATCTACGTCGGTCGAAGTAAGAGACAACGAGAAAAGCTGTGGCTATCATTTCGAACAATGTATCATGTAGATTCTCTCTTTCTAAAATTATAAATTTTGCATTAATTGAAAAAGTATTTGACAGCTCCTCTTAGAGGTCAAAAATTTCCAGATAATACTGATAAAACTGAGAGGTATTACAAGTACTCCAGTGTTTACCAGATACGTAGACGTCCATCTGAAACGCAAAACTGAAACAGTACAAGAAGCAACAGAAGTAGTATCAAGAAAATTATATAATAAAATAGAAGTAATAGGAGAAAGGGTGCGACACCACACTACTTCTAGTTAAGGACTTTTTATATAGCTTAACCCTTAATAATGCGATTACAATGAGAAAAAAGCAAGACCTAGAGACAGTAAAAATGAGACACATGGGAGAGCTTTAATTTCATAACAATAGTTTATAAGATTAATTTATTTGTAACGTTTTTTGGAACCGCTAGTGGTCATCTTCAACCATCAATGAACGCAAAACGGACACTGTTTACGATACTACGAGTCGTGTTGGCCGAATTATCGGTATTTTGTTGTCCGTATGCGACGATTCAGGTAATAGCAGCTTTGGCAATAGAAATAGTATTAAGTTTTCTGTGGTACTTGATAAATGAACATGAGCAACATTGGCTCGAGCCGTGTCCCAAATAAATTAATGTTATAAAATTAATGACCTATAAATAATGAAACTGTTTGTGGTATAAACATGTAAACTTCATTATAACACAGTTAAGGCGAACCAATTCTTCCGTTGCGGGGAATGAATAGACTTGGGGGTTAAGTCGAAGAACCAAAGGTGATCCATTGAAGACTTGAAACCTCCTCGCAGATTAAAACTGTGTGCCGGACCGAGACTCGAACTCGGGACCTTTACGACAGTTTTAATCTGCCAGGAAGTTTCATATCAGCGCACACTCCGCTGCAGAGTGAAAACCTCGTTCTGGAAACATCCCCCAGTCTGCGGCTAATCCATGTCACCGCTATATCCTTTCTTCCAGGAGTGCTAGTTCTGCAAGATTCGCAGGAGAGCTTCTGTGAAGTTTGGAAGGCAGGAGACGAGGTACTGTCGGAATTGAAGATGTGAGGACGGGTCGTGAGTCGTGCTTGGGCAGCTCAGTTTGGTAGGGCACTTGCCCTCTAAAGGCAAAGGTCTCGAGTTCGTGTCTCAATCCGGCACACAGTTTTAATCTGCCAGGAAGTTTCATATCGGCGCACACTCCGCTGCAGAGTGAAAATCTCATTCTGGCATTGAAGAGTTGTTGCAAAAGTGAATAAATATAATAACACCTCTCAAAACCAACCCATATACAAAAAAATTATGCAGTGCAACATCCAATTGCTATCACTTAAACAAATTTAGAAGAAGTTCCAGTATATTTGAAATCAAGAGGATTTACTCATGAGGCAACCGTATCACCGTTTAGGAGTGTCGTTGCACTCGGTCAATTATGTCCAACTCCAGTACTGCACAGGTTATCGGCACTAATCGTGTTAAGAGAACCTACAATCAAGACTGGAACAGAGTGGCAAGGAAACTCCCCGACCCGACAATCACCAGTGTCACTCTGCACTTGCATTGTCCAAAACTGCGCGGGTTCAGCTGTCGGGCGGAACGAAAGCGACCAAAAGCAGCATCCCATCTCTATTGCGCAGAGGTCGCGCGGACACAGTGCTCGATTCGCCGGCGTGATGACAATGCGAACACGACACGAGGCGTGGCGCTCCTCGGTGTGCTAACAATAGGACGTAGAGATTTATACTATTTGGGAACTGCAGAAAATTATACGTCGTAAAAAGTCACCATTCTCGCCGGAGCACTTCCCCCCCGGTCGCGAACGACTTGTCCGACGAAATCAACACTATCATCGCAAAAACCTTTTCATTCCCAGCACAATGGCGGCGCACTTAGTAGTACAAAGCCAGCTGCGTCCCGATTCACTCAATGACGTGTCTAAGAGTAAAAAAAATAATAGTGATAAAAAAGAAGGAAAACATTTCTTTCATAGGCGTTTCCATTTCGGGTCGAGTGGTGAATGGGTCGGGACGCGATTGCCTCGTTTGATGGCTGTCGCCGCGTGGAAGGAGCGCGCTGACGTCGCCTGATACATATCTGATCAATGAAGGGTAAACTAAACAAAAGTGGAGGCGCACCACGCCCCTCGGAGCGGCTGCGTTGGGCGGCGCCCTCACCCTCCACCTCCACCCCCCTCCCTCCTCACCTTCTCTCCACCGTTGGGAGTTCTCCGGTGTCAGCATTGTTTCCGGAACACTGTCTGCGGAATGACGTTTCGCCGTGTTGGGCCGCAGATCGTGTGACTACCTGTCCGTAAACGGAAAATAACTCCGCGTGGTATATTCCTTTTCGCTGCACCGATGACGACTCCAGTGAATCGTTTATAGTTTCCTTGGCATAACACTAGACCGCTCCCTGACTTACAAAAATCATCTAGAAAACGTAAGCCAAAAGCTAAAGAGTCGCAACAACATCTACATCTACATCCATAATCCGCAAGCCAACTGACGGTACCTTGAGTACCTCTATCAGTTCTCCCTTCTATTCCAGTCTCGCATTGTTCGCGGAAAGAAGGATTGTCGGTATGCTTCTATGTGGGCTCTAATCTCTCTGATTTTATCCTCATGGTCTCTTCGCGAAATATACGTAGGAGGGAGCAATATACTGCTTGACTCTTCGGTGAAGGTATGTTCTCGAAACTTCAACAAAAGCCCGTACCGAGCTACAGAGCGTCTCTTTTGCAGAGTCTTCCACTGGAGGTTATCTATCATCCCCATAACGCTTTCGCGATTACTAAATGATCCTGTAACGAAGCGCGCTGCTCTCCGTTGGATCTTCTCTATCTCATCTATGAACCCTATCTGGTACGGATCCCACACTGCTGAGCACTATTCAAGTAGTGGGCGAACAAGCGTACTGTAACCTACTTCCTTTGTTTTCGGATTGCATTTCCTTAGGATTCTTCCAATGAATCTCAGTCTGGCATCTGCTTTACCAACGATCAACTTTATATGATCATTCCATTTTAAATCACTCCTAATGCGTACTCCCAGATAATTTATGGAATTAACTGCTTCCAGTTGCTGACCTGCTATTTTGTAGCTAAATGATAAGGGATCTTTCTTTTTATGTATTCGCAGCATATTGCACTTGTCTACATTGAGATTCAATTGCCATTTCCTGCACCATGCGTCGATTCGCTGCAGATCCTCCTGCATTTCAGTACAATTTTCTATTGTTACAACCTCTCGATATACCACAGCATCATCCGCAAAAAGCCTCAGTGAACTTCCGATGTCATCCACAAGGTCATTTCTGTATATTGTGAATAGCAACGGTCATACGACACTCCCCTGCGGCACACCTGAAATCACTCCTACTTCGGAAGACTTCTCTCCATTGAGAATGACATGCTGCGTTCTGTTATCTAGGAACTCTTCAATCCAATCACACAATTGGTCTGATAGTCCATATGCTCTTATTTTGTTCGTTAAACGACTGTCGGGAGCTGTATCGAACGCCTTGCGGAAGTCAAGAAACACAGAATCTACCTGTGAACCCGTGTCTATGGCCCTGTTGAGTCTCGTGGACGAATAGCGCGAGCTGGGTTTCACACGTCCGTCTTTTTCGAAACCCATGCTGATTCCTACAGAGTAGATTTCTAGTCTCCAGAAAAGTGATTATACTCGAACATAATACGTGTTCCAAAATTCTACAACTGATCAGCGATCAGAGAAAATTGGCTGGCTCGACTTGGGGAGCTCAAGCATCCACCTTACGTATTGCCGCAATAGCCCTGGTATATCCTGTTGCCGAATATCGCTCTGCTGTCTGGCATTCGAGCACTCATACTAAGAAAATCGACATCCAGTTGAACGAGTGTTGAGGACAATAACGGGTACTATTAAATCCACCCCAGTCCCTTGGCTGCATACTCTAAGCAATATCCCACCTACACAATTGAGAAGGCAAGAAGCAGCAGCAAGAGAGAGGTCAAAAATTCGTGACTCAGATTACCCACAGAATGTACCAATCCATGATGTTTTGAACGAAATACCATCGACCCGCTTGAAGTCACGGAAGCCTGTATGGGTCAATACACAAGAACATCAACCTGACATCAAGGAGCAATGGCGGCACTTTTGGAATGACTCTGGAATTAATAAACAAGGTATCCAAGATCCTACTCTGGAATTACCGGGCTTTGACCAGAAGAGATGTACCTGGACTAAGTTAAACCGTATCAGAACGGGCCATGCAAGATGCAATGCATATAAGTACAAGTGAGGTCTATACGACTCACCAGCGTGTGACTGTGGAGCACCAGAACACAACGTCCGCCATATTACTGTGGAATGCCCCTTAAGAACATACGCCGGACCTGTCTCTGAGGTTATATATGTGAAACCCTCTGCTTTGGATTGGCTGTGCAATCTGGATATTGAGCTTTAAATATATGAATGAGTTTCTAGTCAGGCTTGCCAAGCTTTTAACGTGTAGTTATTTTGTCTTGAGTGTTTGTACTTTATCCTTTTGTGCTATTGCTTGTTTTTCACACATATGCTATTTACACATTGTTTTGTTTTATACATTTCGTTTACTTATATAAACTATTGTCGCTGTATTGCCATACGCAAAATAATAAAAATAAAAATAGCGGAAAATAACTTACGCACCTGATAATTGCCGAATCCTTAGAGGTACTTGTAGATCCCAAGTGGTACACTCATGGTTTTAGATCACAACCAAGGAGGCAGTCCGTATTCGACGCCGACAGTCTATGATGAGCAGCTGTAGCAATTATGTGCTATATACGAGCTGTCAACGATACTTTCTATAACGTACCACAGTGGCGTAGCCGAAGTCGAGAAGAACAATTTGATACAGGACAACTGTGGTCTATCAAGCCGGGAAATAACCTGAAACTGGCCTACACAAGCCAGCAAAGGCACTGCGCATGCGCAATGAGCGAAATGTGGAATATCCTCTCGCCCTCTATCGCCACCGTCCTAGTCAGTCCTAACCGTTTGGAACTCATTTGTTTCCCTCGCTAAAATCGTTCTCGTTCTTGCACTTAAAAATCATAGAATCGACGTTTATGTAAATTTTATCTCAGAATTTTGTAAATTTTAGCAGCGTAAAATTAACAATTAAATAACTTTGTTCCCGTAATATTCTTACAAGTACTCTGGTTGTGAGGGCTAAGTTGAGATCGAATTGTAAAAGTAATTAGTTTTTGAATAACGTTTGCAAAAGTCTGTTTTTTCTTTCGCTTCCCTCACGAAAAAGTTTAAAATACTAATTTTAACCAAACAGAACGTTTCAAAAAATCTGACCCACCAAGCCAGTGGATGAAGAGGGCGAGAGGGTATTGAAAATATCGTAGTTTAGGCGGCTAGTGTAGGCCAGCTTAAGGTAGTTCTACGACTTGATAGACTCAAAGTGTCCTGTATCAAACTGTTCGTTTACATCCTCTAGTACGCCAAACTTCTCGTTTAAATTAATCGGCATTAATTCTGCAGTCATTTACTTACTTAGTGGTGCTACAAACTAAACTTGCAGGATATATAATACAAATTACAATCACAACAATACCTGAAAGAGTGAGTGCATAAAACCATTACTAGGGGCTGAAGTTGTTTGTTGCGGTGTTGTACAGGGGGTATTCCAAAGTAAGCTCCGATCGGTCGCGAAATCGATATCAAGTAACGTGATCGACAGGCTTACTATAGACAGTGCCCAACATATTTGTGCAAAGTTTCATTTTCACTGTAGTTTCCACTTCGCGAACTATCGGACCTTACTTTCCAAATAGCCCTCTTATAAGAGGCGCTCAAATGGAAACGAGACGGATGAAAAAATAAGTAAGTAAAATGTTTATTGTTTCAAAAGTAATCTCTTACAACAATTATCCCACTGTGAGATAAGACTGCATGTTTTCACGGAAAAACGTTTGCGGTTGCTATGACTGTATTCAGGCTTACACCTGTTCGTCCGAGGCATATCCACGAAAGCGAATGTCTTTCTTCCTGGTTCCAAAAACATGGAAATCGCATCAGGAGTGATTTGGATGGGGACTGTGTAAGGACTTTACAGCGAAACTTCTGCAGCGTACCCGAAACAACTTTGACAAAATGTAGGCGGGTCACCCTCCGTTCGCAGTCCCGATCTCTTCCCATGCGATTTGTATATTTTTGGAGCCCCGAAGAAATACATTCGTGGCCGTCGATTTGCTTCGGACTAACAGGTGTATGCCTGGATAGAATCATGGCAACCGCAAACGTTTTTCCCTGAAGGCAATGACCGTCTTGTCTCGCAGTGGGATAAATACATTGATACTTTGGCGATTATTTTTGAAATAATAAACAGTTTTCTTACTTTTTTCAATCTGTCTCGTTTGCATATGACTGTTCCCTATATATGAACAACAAGTATCCGTCGTTGGAGAGATTTGCGAACTTTCTTCATCTATGCTATACACTGTGAGTAAAAATGAAAAAGGAAGAAACAGAAGCTTCTAAGAATTTGTCCGATTAGAAAGAAACAGGAAAATCATCGATAGTGGGTAACCGCAAACGAATCCTCAACTTCTTTTTCTCTTGTACTTACATGAGGCAATGCTGATTTTGCAGGTGACATGCAAAGGAACTGCACATGTTGTCACTTTATGCGGTTATTTCTAAAATAAAGAACCGCTCAAGTGAGTAAGGCTTGAACCAAGCCCATCTGAAGATTTATTCGAAAAAACGTTATTTATTTTGTGCAGGTAATGCCACACAGCTAATAAGTATTCGAAAAAAAATACATATTTCGGAACCGCCAACAGTCGCTTTCGAACATATGATATCTTCAGGTATCACAGAGTTATTTACAACACCTTGTAACGCCCCCTTAGAAAAATCAATGAATTACTGTGCTGATAAACCCCTTACATTATTTGAATTTCAAACAGCTGAGCAGAATTGAACGTACTCAGACATTTCGCTCTTTCCCTATTCTGATCAACACTAAACTGACACATAATATTTTTAGCGCAACGCAATCTGACTTTCAATAATCTCTACAAAAGAATGGCCCTGTTACTAACAATAACCTATACCTTTCATGAATCACTTACCTCACAAAAATCTTCGTTACTCGAGCTACTGCAATACAGCGAGCGTCAATACTGCCAGCTAACTAAAAGATTCTAACTACTGAAGGCAGTAACTACTGATAGGCATAGTTAGCAAATGAAAGATTTTAGATTTTGATAGAGAACAAACAATGTATTTACCTTAATAGCGTTCAAAAGTCATTATATATATATATATATATATATATATATATATATATATATATATATATATATATATATCAGTTCATGACATCCAGTCTTACAAATTTACTCTCTCTGATGGACACACGTCCAGATGATCCGCTCTCAAAACTCCGCCGTCTCACTCCCCACATCCACCACTGATGGCGGCTCACCTCCAACTGCGCAACGCTACGCGCTATTAACAGCCAACTGCCCAACACTACAATGGCAAATATTCCAACAATGCCGACCAGCCACAGACTGCACACAGCATAGTCAGTGATTTTCATCTAGAGGGCTACGTAGTGTTGCCAACAAATAAACCTAAACAGCCTACTTACAACCTTAATGTTCAAATGTATTAAAACAGTCCTGTGCCACTGCCGCCTGTAGTAAAATACATTACGCAGTCAATTGTAAAATGTGCTAAGAGAGTCAATCGATCATTCTGCAGTCGTAATCGAGCTAGATCTCTGCATGTGGAGTACCTTCTACATACTAAATTTATCTGGCGTCGCTGTTTTGCTATGTAAGTCTTACGTAATTCCTGGTTTCCACTTTGTCGTGCGTGTATTAATTTACCAGATACCCCACTTTGACAGGTGCTTATAGGCTGGGTTGTTTGGGGGAAGAGACCAAACAGCGAGGTCATCGGTCTCATCGGATTAGGGAAGGAAGTCGGCCGTGTCCTTTCAAAGGAACCATCCCAGCATTTACCTGGAGCGATTTAGGGAAATCACGGAAAACCTAAATCAGGATAGCCGGACGCAGGATTGAACCGTCGTCCTCCCGAATGCGAGTCGAATGCGCTAACCACGCGCCGCCTTGCTCGGTAGGTGGTTATGTCGAAAGATTTCGCGTTGCATTTCCCTCATGTTCCTCCATACTTTTTCCTCCCACCTTCAGAGGCTCCTGGGAGGCAGACATTCCAGTGAGAGCAACTAACCTCTCGAACAAAGCTCGGGCGTCACCGGGCAGGCGTGGAGTGAGACTCGTTCGGCCCGCCGCCGATGTGCACGACGCAGTTTGGCATGCAACGACACGGCTGCGGCGTGATCAAGCGGCGCAACACGGCGGCGCTAACGGGTTCACAGCACTCTGCAGACGCTGCGTTTCCGCGTGCAGGGCGGGGCCCATCCTCACGTCGCGAGGCTTACCGTTAAACCGCGCTCTAACGTTCTTTTGTTCTCCAGCGATCGGCTGCCTCGCAGTGTGTCGGTGCGATTCTTGCTAGTCTAGCCATTCCTCGCCTATTAGCGGAAGTGCTTGATTATGGGGAATGCCTTAAATTTAGTGTAAAGCATAGGTGTTATACGAGGGCCGTTCAGAAAGTAACCTCCGGTTGATTTAAAAAAATACACCAAGTTAAATAAAAATATTTTAATATATACATCTTACAACTACATCTTTGCACTATTTTTCTACATAGTCTCCATAGCGATTGAGGCACTTATCGTATCTCTTCACAAGCTTTGAAATTCCTTCTGCATAAAAATCACCCGCTTGTGCCTGGAGCCAGCCTGTGACCGCATCTTTGAGCTCTTCGTCGTCATCAAACCGCTGTGACCCGAGCCATTTCTTCAAATGCATGAAGAGGTGATAATCACTTGGCGCCAGGTCTGGGCTGTAAGGTGGATGGTTGATAACGTCCCACTTGAAGGACTCAAGAAGGGCCGTTGTTCTGCGAGCAGAGTGAGGACGGGCGTTATCGTGCAAAAAAACGATACCGGAAGTCAGCATACCACGGCGTTTGTTCTGTATAGCCCGTCGTAACTTTTTTATTGTTTCACAGTACACGTCTTGATTAATGGTCGTACCACGTTCCATGAATTCAACCAACAACACCACTTTGGCATCCCAAAACACCGTTGCCATCAGTTTTCTGGCAGAAAAATCTTGCAAGGCTTTTCTTGGTTTGGTAGGCGAATTTGAATGTGCCCACATCTTTGATTGTTCTTTTGTCTCAGGGTTCACGTACTTAATCCAGGTTTCGTCACCGGTCACGATTCTGTTTAACAATGGTTCTCCTTCGTCCTCATATCGTGACAGAAAGTCTAATGCAGAGGCCATTCTTTGAGTTTTGTGGTGGTCAGTAAGAATTTTGGGCACCCATCGTGCACAGAACTTACGGTAACCCAATCTTGCTGTCACTATCTCGTACAAGAGAGTCTTAGAAATCTGTGGAAAACCAGTAGACAACTCCGACATTGAGAAACGTCGATTTTCACGAACTTTTGCATCAACTGTCTGAACGAGTTCGTCAGTCACCAATGATGGTCTACCACTCCTCTCTTCATTATGAACGTTATCTCGTCCACTTTTAAATAAACGTACCCATTCACGGACAACTCCTTCACTCATAACTCTTGGTCCGTACACGGCACAAAGCTCACGATGAATAGCTGCTGCAGAATATCCTTTGGCTGTAAAAAACCTTATGACAGCACGCACTTCACATTTGGCGGGGTTTTCTATTGCAGCACACATTTCAAACTGCCACAAAAACTAAGCTAGCGCAGGTACGACGTTCACTCGACCACGGCTTGATGCCGACTGACCTGTTGAGTGCGTGAACGCACAGATGGCGTCGCTACTCCCCCCACAACCCGCACTGTGACCAATCGGAGGTTACATTCTGAACCGCCCTCGTACTTTATTAAATCCAAAGATACATTCATTTTCATTGAAAACTGTCCATGAGCGTGTACTGTACATAGTATCACTCACTGTGAAACATGTCGCGAAGTTTTAGTCGTCCCACTGATGACAGGCGACGCCGGCATGCAACCTCTTCACAAGAGTTAGATCAGAACTGTATGTATCTTGCTGTTGCATTATGTACTCCAGGAAGACGTCTACAGTTTCAGCACCAGCGCTCTCCCTCGTCCTATGTCCTCTCCTTCATCACTTCCAACATTTCTTTTCTGCTCAACTTTTGATTATTTCTTCATGCATTAAATTTGGTCTATCTCACAGTTTTCCTCATTCAGCTGTTGTTGTGGTCTTCAGTCCTGAGACTGATTTGATGCAGCTCTCTATGCTACTCTATCCTGTGCAAGCTTCTTCATCTCCCAGTACTTACTGCAATCTACATCCTTCTGAATCTGCTTAGTATATTCATCTCTTGGTTTCCCTATACGATTTTTACCCTCCACGCTGCCCTCCAATACTAAATTTGTGATCCCTTGATGTCTCAGAACATGCCCTACCAACCGGTCGCTTCATCTTGTCAGGTTGTGCCACAAACTCCTCTTCTCCCCAATTCTATCCAATACCTCCTCATTAGTTATGTGATCTACCCATCTAATCTTCAGCATTCTTCTGTAGCACCACATTTCGAAAGCTTCTATTCTCTTCTTGTCCAAACTATTTATCGTCCATGTTTCACTTCCATACATGGCTACACTCCATACAGCTACTTCGCAACATTCTATTTAACTGACAAAATTTTTGCCCACCATAATTCATTGTTGTGGGCGTCGTTTCTGCTTGACCGGCTAGAGACCGGATGTTGACCGGATTACTGAGAGGCCGGACTACTGACGGGCAGATCTGCTAGAGTTGTGTTGTCAGCATACATGGTGAGCTCTTTCCTCGTGAAAGGACCGCCAAACTCTGTGATGCTCAGTTCCTGATGACGTAGCGACGCAGATACGTGTCGGCCGCGGTGGCCGAGCGGTTCTAGGCGCTTCATTACGGAACCGCGCGACTGCTACGGTCGCAGGTTCGAATCCTGCCTCGGGCATGGATGTTTTGAGGTTAGTTAGGTTTAAGTAGTTCTAAGTTCTAGGGGACAGATGAGCTCAGATGTTAGGTCCCAGAGTGCTCAGAGCCATTTGAACAGATACGTATTGGGGTACTATACCTTTTGCTGGCAACACCAGAGTAAATCCGTTTGATTTCATAACAGATTGCATGTCAGCTGCTAACCAGTGCTGCTTTTTGTAATTACATAGCAACTACAAGAAGGTACTATCATCTTGTATTCAATTACCCATTGTCGAGTGGTTTTTCTACTTTTCTTAATCTTTCTTTTTTCAGTTTTCTTAATGGTATAGTACCTTAAAGTCTCTCTCTCTCTTTCTCTCTCTCTCTCTCTCTCTCTCTCTCTCTCTCTCTGTGTGTGTGTGTGTGTGTGCGCATTTATCTTCCTTTCCTCCCTTTCTTCATTACCATCAATATCTGGGGAGCCCAATCGATTGTACATTTGGGAGTATGCTTTTTGTTGCATCCTACTGTTCAGCTTACGCAAAGAAAGTAGAGATGTGGTCATCCATGTATCTGCAAGATTTCTCACTGCAGTGCCTGAAAGCAACACCTATAGTAAAGGCGCCCATTCTCACACAAATTTCTGAGATTGGACGCCAGATGTTAGCAGATGTAGGGAAATGACTCGTATTGTGATGTCTTGCTGTCAAATGTGTAATCCGTTTCTTTTGATAAAGTGATTCATATTACTATGGTTCAAATGGCTCTGAGCACTATGGGACTCAACTGCTGTGGTCATCAGTCCCCTAGAACTTAGAACTACTTAAACCTAACTAACCTAAGGACATCACACACATCCATGCCCGAGGCAGGATTCGAACCTGCGACCGTAGTAGTCGCACGGTTCCGGACTGCGCGCCTAGAACCGCGAGACCACCGCGGCCGGCTCATATTACTATGACCGATTCCAGCTATAAACAACAGTCAACAATCCCCTTGAGAAATTAATTTGCTACAGAATGCTGATCTCGTTAGTCCCCAAAATACGTTAGTACTTCAGTGAGGGAAGTGTGCAGCACTTTGCACATCAGACGTTGCTTTGCAGCGAATTACTGTTCTTCGAAATTTCACAACCAAATCGGGTACTTTTAGTGTAGCGGCAAATTTTTCTTTCAATCTTTTCTTCTCCCTACTGGAATAGCATTAGATATTAAAAGAGCGAAATACCTTCCGAATATCCAGATATAGAATTTACGTGACGTTCCAAAATCAACTGACACGAATGTCGTTACATTATTTTCTAAATAACTAAATTTTATTTTTCTTAACCAAGCGTGAATCATCTGACTGTAGTAGAGATCTGCAGTGATCTGCAGCAGATGTGACTTATAATTATTTGCGTACTATGAACTTTTATTACTATAAATATTTTGCTTTTAATAGTTCAACAAGATCTGTAGTATCTCTAAGCTTCACTTTACATTAATTCATGATTTACATTATTTTTTAGTGAAGTATACAGACTAATCACTTACTTTTATCTCTCATAACATCAATACGTATCCATTGCCTGATTTGTTTCCTCCTCTGAAACTGAAATCGTGCAACATCCTTCTACGCAAATTTGCGCCGAATTGCACTACATTGTACCTGATACTGCTATGGAAAAGTCCCTTTGAAAGGGACATTTTTCTCCGCCTTTTAGTGGCTAAAGCTCTTACCTCTGGAAAGCGCGGGTGTTCGAATCGGAATTTCGGTTCTTTTTGGTTGCCCTAAACGGCTTAAGGTGGATGCCATGAGAGTACTTTTGAAAACGACGAGACCAAATTCTTTCGCGTCGCGGCCCAACCCGAGGGTGTGCTCTGTCCCTAATCACCTCGTCGTCGACAGGATATGAAGTTATAATCTTACTGACTTCTTTCCTTTGCCCGCCTCTCAATTTCTATGAAATTTGTTTCGAAAAATTAAGTATTATTGTAATACAACGGAAAAGAAAATATTGGAATTCCAAACTTTTTTACTTAATAAGGGGAACATTCAATTTCAAGATCGAGCTAAACTTTTACAGTTCCACGTGTACTTAATTGCAAAATGTAAACTTTGACGGCTGGAAATGTCAAACAGGTTAAAATATTCGTGCTATTATGCTGTGGGCGCATGAATTTCTTGTCGAAATACAACGTTTCGTCCCTTTCTGCGGAGGACTTCTTCGAGGGGGATTTGTAGCTCTTTTGGTGGTCCGACGCACATCCAATCTCTATACTATCCGATGTAGCGGGACAGGATGTAAATCGGACATCCGAAAAGGCTACAACCCCTTTGAAGAAGTCCGTAGAAGGGAACGAAACGTTAGGTTTATATAAGAAATTCATTCGATCACGATATAATGGACCGAAATATTTTAATAAAGGCGTGTACAGGGTGAGAAAAATGAAAACTGGCCCGGAAAATACTCCACGCACCTTATGATAGCCTGTCGAACTTTATTCACACCAGCGGGCAGATGAAGTACTTATGGTTAACTGTCTTAAGGTGCATGAAATATTTTCTAGGCCGGTTTTATTTTGCCCAATTCTCTATAATGCCTGAAAAAGTATATATTTAGTTTGTTTTTGAATGCAAACTTTTTCTTGCGGTATGTATATTGATAGAGGACTTTTCAAGAAGGTGGTTCAGTCGAACGGTTACAATAGACCTCTATGGAACGGAAGCCGGTTGAAGTCAAAGGCAGGGCGGCTTCGGCAGACGTTTCGCGCCACCCCATTCAGGCGTCGTCAGTACATTTCCCGAGGCGCGCGGCTGATAGCGCGGCGCGGCCGCAATCTCGGGTGTTTATTGCTTCCCATTGGGCCGCGTGGGGGTAGGAGGTGAGGTGGGCTGAGGGAAAGGCGCGCCCAGAGTTTCTTTCTGAGCGGCGGCCGTGGCGCGTCGCCGTGTTATCACGGGCCGCCGGTTTATAACCCCGGCGCAGATTTACAAATGGCTCGGGAAATGCGCTTCCGCGCCGTGTCTCCTCAGATAAACCGAGGCGGGGCGGGGCGACAACCAAACCGGCGGAGGCGGAGGGAAAAGGAGCGACTACCCGACCGGGGCGGCAGTCGGCTCCCCCCAGATTGCGTGCGGCGTGTGACGCGCGCCGACGAAAGCACCCTCTGCCCCTCCCCTACCGTCTCGCGACCTTGAGGGGAGTGGAGGCGTCGGATAATACCGGCCGCATTCACGCACTGGCTCCCACTTTCAGATGAGAGTTTTCTGGCAATTGACGAACCGCATATAACAAAGCGTTTCAAAGTCTTCGCATATAACGTCTGTAGGAGATACTCCACGTCACGAGGAACAACTTCTGTTAGAGACTAAATGTTCGCTGACACTTTCCGGCGATGCTAGACGGCCTTGGTTATGCCCCTGAGAGGCGGCAGTACACAGGCATTCTGAGGCTTGCTTATGCCTAAATGAATTTTATCCATATTGGATGCTGTTGAACTCCGGGACTGTTCCTTTATAGGGTGTAGAAAAATTTCCGCTACTAGTCACAATAAAAGGTTATTTATTTGTCACACGACCGGTTTCGTGCTTGCGCCCATCCTCAGGTGTTTATACATTCATGCACATGTTTATATAGCTGGAGATCACTGTAAAAATACAAAAGAAAATTTTTTTTATGGTGACTAAACAGATACAAGTGGGACACTTGTAAGTGGCAAGGCAGCATTTGTCGAAAATGCCTTGTGTGTTGCCTTTAAGCCAGCCATATGCTCTGTACGAAAGGGAGTAGACCAGCAAAATTGAAGTTCCTGATAAGGTTCTAAATTATCCTTCTCCGCATAGAGGCTCATTCGACAACACATTTATCATCTGGGGCCCAATGGTCGTGAAAAACTGGGAGAATTCTTAGAACACCTGAGCAGCATTCACGACCGCATCACGCTTACAGTGGATGTAGATATAGGTCGTGCACTGGCTTTCCTTGACGTCCTCTTTCGCCAAAAACCAAACTTGTACAATGGGGAGCTGTGATGTACGGTACTTTCTCATGTGCGACAATGGGAGCCTTGCGCTGAAATTTTAAGCATTGCACATTAAAAACTACATTGAAATATGTAGTACCAACATATAAAGATGTGTAGCTGATGATGGTAGCACTCCACGAAAGAATGAAGGGAAAAAAAGAAGAAATTATCCCAGTTGGACATTTCAAAACACCCGAATGTTGTTATACTAATGATTTTCGTTATTTTTTAATAGTTTCGATCTGTGATCATAATGTCGACAAATATTACGAACATAACGTAGTACTGTTTGTTAATAGTAGCAGTCCACTGTATTTTCCATGTTGGTTTTACAGTACAGTTCCGCTTGTTGACATAAGGTGAAGAAGTTGGTCATCCGTTGTCAAGAAATGGAACTGTGTTGTAAAAGAATGGTGCCTGATACTCTGAACGCCTGTGTTCTCGCTGTACTTCTGATGTCAACGAACCGTCCTTTCATGTTATGGTGATAGTAAAATGTGTTTAAAAAAGTGCCACATATTCCTACACGAGGCAGTATTGCTCGAAACTAGAAGAAAAGTTCCTATAATGATACGTCCGGAGACAAAAAAAAAAAAAAAAAATACCTGTTGAGATGTGGGACAATCCGTCCTCTCAACTCCATTCACATAAAATTATACACCGCAGACAGTGCTACATGCGATTACCGCGTATCCTGAAACGTCACTAAGTCCTTTTTCGCAGTGAATCACGAACTTTTTTCAACTCACCTGGCTCCATTTGCATTGTGTCGCTTACATTGCCACAGGCTCTTGTAACGCAATACACATTGCCGATGGGTTGGTCATACACTAATGACTTTAAATGTCCCTATTGCCAAAAATGCAATGGGGTCACGTTCGACCAGTCTATGGGCTATGAAACTCTGCTCGTGCATAAACCATATCGCTGTCTGCAGTAATTCATAGTGCAGAACTCAATCATTCACAGCACCTCTTAATGTGTTCGGTTCAGTTCCTGCCATTACACTGATAACTGAAGTCATTCTGATACCTCGCCATCTTTGCTCGAAGGTATGCATTTGCCCGCAAGGCGCGTATTGTGGTAATTTAGGATGCCATCTCTTATGAATCCTGCCTAATCTGTATGTAAATAAACTGCAGGCTGAGAACTGCGGATTTTCAACGGCCCCTATCACAACAGGTACTGCTTTTGTACATATTATTATAGGTGCTTTTCTTCTAGTTTTAACCAATGCTACCTGTGTAGGAATTGTAAGTTCCCCACTATGCGTTTCTCTAAGAAATTGAGCCCAAATTTGCTTCCCATTACATATTACCGAAACTATGAATCCACAAACTGTTATCCAATTTAAACTCGTATGTTAACCTTTGATTAAACACAACCTAATTTGAATTGAATTTTAAGTGATCTGATCACAGCTTGCCTTTATATTAAATGCGCAGCTGAAGTAAAACAATTATCTGGCCCTAACCAAAATTTACACTTACCTCTCGTCCTGACAAGATAGTTGCAAATTTCTCGAAAGCACAACAGCAAACAAGAAATAGGCAGCGGCTAAGCCAGGTTCCCATTTTTGTATAAAATTTCGACATACCATATGGCGCAATGTGGTAATGCGTATTGATAAACCTTCTGTATACAGTGTGACGGGGAGAGAAACTATTTCTATGAAATGATATTCCAAGACAACGATTTTAGAATGAAGTATGGATTCAAAATAGAGTATAACTTCGAGATCTTCACGCATAACATTGGTCTGAACAATACTATGCTTAAAAAAGTGAACAATGTTATTAGGGTACAATGTTAAGAGAGAATTTCTGTAAAAACCAAACAGCTTAATCAGTTGTTATGTTCATGCATGTCTCAGGAAAGTGGAGTGGTCTTTCACTCAGTTCTAAAAATGGTTCAAATGGCTCTGAGCACTATGGGACTTAACACCTGAGGTCATCAGGCCCCTAGACTGAGAACTACTTAAACCGAACTATCCTAAACACATCACACACATCCATGCCAGAGGCAGGATTCGAACCTGCGACCGTAGCTCTCAGTTCTGAGCAAGTGAACAAAGTTGAATGGCTGACAATAATCATCCCGACTAACTATCAGCACAGGTGCTGCAGTCTTACTTCAGACTTCTTCTATTAAAAAAAAAAAAAAAATTCAGTCTTTACTCTCCTTTCGTCTTTAAGTATATACATCACATTCATCCTTGCTGTCTTTACAATAAATCTTACCTCAGGTAACAGATATAGTAACAAATCAACACAGTACTACTGAATACGTCCATCACCTACCACTCTTGACCTAAGATTGTATCAGACAGCGCAGAGGCAAAGACTGTGCCACAACAAGACCAAAGATTGTTTAACAGTAACGTAACTTACCCCCTCTCTGACGTACACGTCTCTTACAAAAATCAAAATGACATGCCCACCTTCCAGAATATGTGACACTTCTTTTTGAACACCCTGTATCTGTCGACCTGAAGATGATTTGAGGCCGAAACTAGGACAACAAAGATTGTTAATGTAACACCTTTCGGCCTTTAAAAGATGTCTTTCCTGTATCATTTAAGAGCTGCAGAGCAATGACTGCAGAAGGTGTGTCGTTTTTCCGTCGAGGCGGTGACTTCAGATCATTTCAGAATCGCGCAGGCTCACAGTGGGTAGCGCATGCGGCGGGTACATGGAACGCCGTGTTTTGCTTCCATCCGGAGACAATGGACCGAGCCGGCGGTCAGCGGCAGCAAGGAGTGGGTGCGCAGGCTGTGCCGCGACAAAGGCAGGCCGGCGGCCGGCGCGCCCGCTTATCGGGGGCCGCGTATTGACTCAGAGCGCGATGTTTGCGCGCCGCTCGCGGTGGGGCAGCGCGATCTGCACCGGCACAGTACCTCGGCCGCGAGGCCGGAACAGCCGCTAGTCGAGCCGAGTAGCCGCTGCTCGGGGCCCGCACGCAGAAGAGAACGCCTGAGTGTGGCAGTGAGTTACCAGACTCACCGCAGCAGGGGAGTCGTTCGGCGTCGTAGGACAAAAATCTCTCACACTGTTCGGATAACACATAATGGCAGATACCTGGGACGTAAGGAGGGAAACATTACACGGAAGAAGGTTTAAAATTCCACGTTTCGTCTACATTAAATGGTCCGAGATGAGAAATTAACTCATCACCATTCACTAAGAAGAAGATATCCTTCTCTCTTTCTTACCATCTGTGCAATGTGATTGTTTCCACTTGCTACACTCTGCAACATTGATGTTCTAATCCTGTCCCTTGATTTTCTTCCCTTTGGATGACATTCTTTAAGAGGGCATTGTATCGAATCAGATGACCAACCGAATTTAATTTTATTGGCAGTCACCTTTTTTAATTGCTTTTTTTGACACTCTTATATAATTTTTTTTTTTAATTATAACTCAAAACAATTCCATTCCTGTGTCTCAAAAGTCACATTCACGGCTCATAAACACTCCAGATAACTCAATCGACTTTTTCCTTCAAACTTACTGTCAAATTAAAACTGTGTGCCGGACCGAGACTCGAACTCGGGACCTTTGCCTTTCGCGGGCAAGTGCTCTACTGTCTGAGCTACCCATGCACGACTCACGCCCCGTCCTCGCAGCTTTACTTCCGCCAGTATCTCGTCTCCTACCTTCCAAACTTTAGAAAAGCTCTCCTGCGAAACATGCAGAACTAGCACTCCTGGAAGAAAGGATATTGAGAAGACATGGCTTAGCCACAGCCTGGGGGATGTTTCCAGAGCGAGCAGCGGAAGGCAAAGGTCTCGAGTTCGAGTCTCGGTCCGGCACACAGTTTTAATCTGCCAGGAAGTTTCGTATCAGCGCACACTCCGCTGCAGAGTAAAAATCTCATACTGGAAACATCCCCCAGGCTGTGGCTAAGCCATGTCTTCGCAATATCCTTTCTTCCAGGAGTGCTAGTTCTGAAAGGTTCGCAGGGGAGCTTCTGTCAAGTTTGGAAGGTAGGAGACGAGATACTGGCGGAAGTAAAGGTGCGAGGACGGGGCGTGAGTCGTGCTTCGGTAGCTCAGATGGTAGAGCACTTGCCCGCGAAATGCAAAGGTCCCGAGTTCGAGTCTCGGTCCGGCACACAGTTTTAATCTGCCAGGAATTTCATATCAGCACACACTCCGCTGCAGAGTGAAAATCTCATTCTGACGCTTTCCTTGTTCATTCAGGGTGTAACTTAAGTCCTTTCTTATAAAGACTCCAGACAAAAAGACTCGACTTTTTCCTTATTCATACAGGGTGTAACTATATTCCCTTCACTTAAAGAGCTATGAGCACGTCTTCATCTTCAGTACTGTGCAACACATCTCGTCTACTGCAAGCTCTTTGCTTTCTATTTGTTGGGAGCAGGTAGTACGGACCAAAACAAGAAAAAAGTGTTCAGTAAACGGTAGCTTTAAAATGCATGCCTAAGAGCTATGAACACTTCTTCAATACAAGACATGTATTCTCCAGTAGCGAAGATGAGCAACTCCTTATAGCATTTTAGAGCCCATGTTAAGTGGACATTTTTCCTTGTTTCCGTCCGTAATACCTTCTCCCAAAATAAGGAAAGCAAAGAGGTTGCAGTAGAAGAGATGTGTTTCACAATCGACAAGTGCTAGGAATGTATTTTAGAGCCCATCTTTACTAGTTAATTTTGTGTTATTTTGGTGTAAGGAACGTGTCCTCAAAATCTGTAAAGTGAATTCATTTACACCCTATATACAGGATGGACAGTTTAAAACTGACATGAAAATATTTCATGCACCGTAAGATACTCAGCCCAACTAACATCTTCGGCAACCGTGGTGGATCACGTAAGCCGCGTTGCCTTACATAAGCTGCATGAATTATTTTCAGGGCTTGTTCTGTTTTGCCCACCCTGTACTAAAATGACGGTGTTTTAATAGATCAGTTTTATTTTGAATTGCTTATTTGCTCATTGTTAACCTTCTTTTGATATCAGTTAGGCTCCTACTGTAATCAGTCAGTGCACTAACCAAACAGTAGAATTGCTTCAACAGTTTCAGTCGTATGTTTCATATTCCGATACCGCATCTGGAACAAGCATTTGAAATAACGTAGGTATATGTAAATATGCATAGTCAGGTTGGATTTGGAATTATAGTTCGTACAAATGCGAATCTAGTGCCTCATCCACTTCGTCTTTATCGGTCATGAAAACTGATATGTACCGAAGCGAACGATACCAAGCTGATTGTTTGTTCTTTACATCCTAAATGGCTCTGAGCACTATCGGACTTAACATCTGTGGTCATCAGTTCCCTAGAACTTAGAACTACTTAAACCTAACTAACCTAAGGACAGCACACACATCCATACCCGAGGCAGGATTCGAACCTGCGACCGTAACGGTCATGCGGTCCCAGACTGAAGCGCCTAGAATCGCACGGCCACACCGGCCGGCTTTACATCCTACCTGGAATTACTGTAGAGCCTTTATTTTCGTTATCCCTCTACCTTATTCAGAGTAAAAATATCGTTTGCACACATACCATCCTTATGATAGTAACACGGGAATACTTTGTATGTTATAATAAAAGTGCTGAGAAGGTTCTTACAAACAGGCCACTGTTGATGCTGCATTTCCCGCATCTAATCAAATCCGAGCCTGTGCTCCGTTTCCAATGACCTCGTCGGCGACGACACATTAAGCCCCAATGTCACGAGAATAAATCGTGAAAAATAGAAACTTTGCAGTACTGACCGCAAATCATGTGTGGTCAGCCCCGAAAAATCGCAATCACGTTTCATCTATTGTTGCTGGCAATAGGTGTCTCAGTGACGTAAGCGTTAAAACACGCCTGACGTTGAAAGATGTCTCTTTTATCTTCTACATCTACATCTGCAAACGCCATGTGGTGCGTGGCGGAGGGTACCCTGTACCACTACCGGTCATTTCCTTTCCTGTTCCACTCGCAAATAGGGCGAAGGAAAAACGACTACCTGTATGCCTCCGTAGAGCCCTAATCTATTATCTTCGTGGTCCTTTTGTGAAATGTACGTTGGTGGCAGTAGAATCGTTCTGAGTCAGCCTCAAATGCCGGTTCTCTAAATTGTTCTCAATACTGCTCCTCGAAAAAATGTCGCTTTCACTCCAGTGATACCCATTTGATTTTCCGAAGCGTCTCCCTAATACAGGCGTGCTGTTGGAACCTACTGGTAACAAATATAACAGTGAGCGTCTGAACTGCTTCGATGTCTTCCTTTGATCCGAGTTGGTGCAGGTCCAGAACGCTCGAGCAGTACTCAAGAACCGGTCGCGCTAGTGTCCTTTAGGGGTCTCCTTTACAGATAAACCACACTTACCAAAAAAACCGAAGACGCCCATTCGCCCTCGCTACTACATTCCTTACGGACTCATTCCATTTTATGTCGCTTTGCAACTTTACGCCCTGTTATTTAAATCAGGTGACTGTGTCAAACACCTTGCTACTAAAGCTATATGTCCATTATGATTATCCCGGCTGTTACGCCGTGGTCGGTTGATGAATTTTGTCTCAGTTCCCAGCGTTTCGTCCCCGACTGCGGGAGACATCTTCAAGGGGGTCTGTAGCTCGATGGAAGGTCCCACACACCCACACATAGCGAGCCAGCGAATGTGTGGGACCTTCCATCGAGCTACAGACCCCCTTGAAGATGTCTCCCGCAGACGGGGACGAAACGTTGGGAATTGAGATAAAATTCATCAACCGACCACGGCATAACAGCCCGGATAATCATAACGGACATGACATTTCCGGCCGTGAAAGTCTACATTTTAGTACTAAAGCTATATTCGCACATTACGGGTTTGTTTTTTACATTTTTCTACATTTCTGAATCTGGTAAACAGACGAACGTCGATATCTCCACTCTTTTTATCAGTGATCCGACCAGAGAGAGGAGAGAGAAACAACGTAGGCATTTGTTTTGGCTGCGCCAGCTTGTAAGAGCGCAACTTGCGGCTCAAGCGGTAGCGGTGGCGGCGTGGGTCGGTGTTTGTGGCTCACAGAGCCGCCGCATCAAGTGTCCGCTGGAGGGGTCATTACAGGAGTGGGGTGGTGGTGAGGGGGGGGGGGGCAGGAAGCGACGGCGCTCCCCGGCGTCCAGCCGCGGCGGCGCGGGGCGTCGTGCAGGCGACGCTCAGACGTCTCGGTCGAGTTTCTGGCGCCTCGTTACTGGCGCGCCGGCAATTACCATTGCTATAAATAATCGTAATTGCCACCATTAAGGGTGGCCGCTACAATGCGAGCGCCGTAACTGGAAGACCCGCGCCGAGGTGATTGCCCGGACCGCGGCTCGCCGATTAATCACGCCTGCGTGGGACTCGCTTTGGATTTTGTTTCCGAAGGGACCGCGCGGGCTCTCTCCAGAGACAGCATTTTGAAGGGTCGCGTTCTCCTCGCCTTCCGGACGGAGCCTGTTTCTCCGGCCGGGCCCAAACACCAGCCTTATACAATGCGCAACAGAATTAAAGGATCAATTTTTAGAAACCCCGTAACTGTCCCCCTTTGCGAAGCTTAAGTTTTAAATTTGGTTCAAAGGTGCCTACAACCTTCCTCTGTAATTATGCAAAAGAGTGGCGCCCTACGACTTCACCCCGTATGGAGTGCAGCGCAACCGCGATGTTTGCTCTCGTGTACCGGTTGGAACCGCTAGGGAGTTGGAACCACCGATGTGAACGTGATCCGAAGCAGCGAAGCATAGTGAAGCTTTCTCGTGTCACCTGTTTTCCTCCATGTGGCATATTTCAAATGGCTCTAAGCACTATGGGACTTAACATCTGAGGTCATCAGTCCCTTAGACTTAGACTTAGAACTACTATGCCCGAGGCAGGATTCCAACCTGCGACCGTAGCGGTCTCGCGGTTCCAGACTGTAGGCCCTCCCTGTAAGGTGCCGTAAGGGCGTCACATTGGAGATTATGTTGAAAAATAGGGTTTTGTAGCGAAAAGAATGTGTAATACTGTGGTGCATTGGAAACCTTAATAAAACAAACCTGCTTTCAGAAAAAAATGTTGCATTACTTATGGAAAGCCCCTCGTAATTTTGATTTTTTAAAGTTTCGTGTATACAGAATATGTTGGTAATTAGAACACGGCGAGTTATCATCTGTAGAATTTTAAGTGACATACGTGTACTTGACCCCCTAAGCATCACAATGTGGAAAAATCTGCTTACTGTGCATTGCAGTCTGTATCATAAGTCACTTTTGTTACAAGCTAACCAAATAAATTATTACATGACCACTGTCGCTTCGCACCCTGAGAAAAGCTTATGCCAAAGTGACCATCACCATGTTATCGTCTGTGGATTATCGTCTGTCGTCATAGGTCAAGCCATAGTACATTCGTCAGGAACGATTATTTGATGCTGTCAAACTGTCCTCCAATACAAGGCGAAATGCGTTTTGGAGCCACTATACAGCGTATTTAATCGAGGAGCAAGTATATCATATTTTGGGCAACCAGCAGTCGCCCAGTGAACCTTAACCCTTCTCCATGTCTACGTTCCTGAAATATGTGACTTGAGAACGAACTCGTACAGGAAATTTATGTCATTTTGTAGCTAATGGCCAGCAGCTTCTGAGTTGTAACATCTGTCCGACTCCTACGGGCAGGAGTAAGAGGGCAGCCGGATTCCTTGCCTCCTCCCGAGCAGAAGCAACAGAGCGCGGGGAGGGGTGGCTCCAGAAACGCAGTAATTCGCAGCCCCGACTCCGCTCGCCTCCATCCCCATCCGAGCGGGCCTGCCACCGTAAAGACGCACCTAATGAAGGAGCCGTGACGTGGCCTAATGAAACCGGCCAGCGCTCACACAGCCTGATGGTTTGCCGCTCCTGGGGCTTCCAGGACTTACGCGAAATACACGATGGAGACAGAAGGGTCCCTGTATCTCAAGTACTGGTTATCTCTACACACACAACGACAGTTTGCAAGACGGGCGTCTTATTTATTCAGCGACTCCCACGTTAAGTCCCCGAAAAGTCTCCATTACAAGCTAAGTAGAGTGGTTGCCGGTTATTTAATTTTCTTTAACTTGGTTAACACTTACCAAAAGCGCCAATAAGAAAAATAAACGAAAACCATAATGCAGGAAACTGCATGCCGTTCTGTTACAATACATAAATACTTACTGAAAGGAGTTCAAGATGACACTAGTTCATCGAAACTGCGGCTTTGGAAGATGTTTTCAAATAGCTGGACAGAGATAGGAGGACGCACGAAAGGGTATTGTACAATCTCCAAGATGAACTTGTGTGAGGTGGACTAAAGTAGTTCGCACCAAGGTTCTTCGTGATAATACAGGGTACAACGGGCATAAGTGCAGATATTTCTATTGGCGACTGAGGACGGTCTACTAAACAATATTACGTCAGTATTTACGTCATTTACAGACTAGTAGGTTTTTTTTTTTTTTGGTCATCAGTCTACTGACTGGTTTGATGCGGCCCGCCACGAATTCCTTTCCTGTGCTAACCTCTTCATCTCAGAGTAGCACTTGCAACCTACGTCCTCAATTTTTTTCTTGACGTATTCCAATCTCTGCCTTCCTCTACAGTTTTTGCCCTCTACAGCTCCCTCTAGAACCATGGAAGTCATTCCCTCATGTCTTAGCAGATGACCTATCATCCTGTCCCTTCTCCTTATCAGTGTTTTCCATATATTCCTTTCCTCTCCGATTCTGCGTAGAACCTCCTCATTCCTTACTTTATCAGTCCACCTAATTTTCAACATTCGTCTGTAGCACCACATCTCAAATGCTTCGATTCTCTTCTGTTCCGGTTTTCCCACAGTCCATGTTTCACTACCATACAATGCTGTACTCCAGACGTACATCCTCAGAAATTTCTTCCTCAAATTTAACCGGTATTTGATATTAGTAGACTTCTCTTGGCCAGAAATGCCTTTTTTGCCATAGCGAGTCTGCTTTTGATGTCCTCCTTGCTCCGTCCGTCATTGGTTATTTTACTGCCTAGGTAGCAGAATTCCTTAACTTCATTGACTTCGTGACCATCAATCCTGATGTTAAGTTTCTCGCTGTTCTCATTTCTACTACTTCTCATTACCTTCGTCTTTCTCCGATTTACTCTCAAACCATACTGTGTACTCATTAGACTGTTCACTCCGTTCAGCAGATCATTTAATTCTTCTTCGCTTTCACTCAGGATAGTTACTGGTCGTATATTTTTAGGTTGGTTAGTAGCTCCAAGTACACGTGGCAAGAGCGAGACAATAATACTTATTATTCCCTGGGCAGAAGGTCATGTGCTGAACTGTAGTGGGTGGACGCAAGACGGTTACTCTATACTGACAGACACAGTCCTCGTAACGGTACAGTAAGACTGTGCATAAAACATCATGTCGTAAAGTTTGTGACGTGTGTGTGGGAAGACTGTTCGACACAGAGAAAGCACAACCATCTCACTGATGGGTGCTCATGTTGAGGTATCCATATAAAAATATCTACACTTGCAGCCGTTGCACTTTGTATACGCGCTCTTCGACGACCTTCTGAAAGATGGAAGAAGCGCATCCGAGAATAGGTTTGATAGCAGGAGTGAGAATGTCGTGTGTACTGTTTTGAAACTTCTCACCAGTTTAACTTGTCGTAACATGAACAAGGAAGCTTACCAACTGATCTGTCCAGCAGTGAGTATTACGTTGTCCTTCTGGGAACGTTGCCTAATTCGATTAACGTAATAGGGCAAATTCTGATAAAAGCTGTGCAGCTTTTCATTAGGATGTTTACTCATCGCTGCGCGGAATACGTAAATTCAGAGATTTCCATTCTAAGACAATTCGAGAAACATATTAATTTCGTGCACGCACGCATCCGATCCAATGATCAGAACGGTAGAATTTAGATAAATTTGATTACACATAGACGCAATGACAGCCTTTTGTTACGCAGAATAAAGGATATTCTCTTACCACTCAGCTCTGTATACCGTTTTAATTTATTTACTAGTTTGTGCTTTATGTTCAGGTACCTTAGTTTTGTGATCCGTGAGAGAGAACACCGTTTATGTACCCCAGCCTTGTCTAGTGTGACAACTGTAAGACTGGCCAGTTTTAAACGACTCGCATTCTAGAGGGCGACTGTCCATTCGCATTTAGATTTTCCGTAGTTTCCTGAAACCATTTAAGACTATGCCGGGATGGTTCCTTCGCTGATTTCGTTCCCAATTCTTCCTCAGTCCGAGGTTGTGCACCTTGCGCAATCTTTCTACCCTCTTTCACTGAAATACCTTAGCTTCCGGGGTATAGATGTAGTTGTTGATGCGTCTATATATAATGATGGTGATGTGGTCTCCAGTTTGATGCAGCTCTCTATGCTAAGCTATCCTGTGGAAGCATCACCACTGAATAATTGCTGCAAACTACGATTTACACCTGCCCAACCACTGTTTCCCCTTCATGCCCCTCAACTATTGTAACTGCCTGTTTGTTTCTGTACAAATTGTAAATAGCCTTTCGCTCCGCATATTTTACCCCTGCCACCTTCAGAATTTGAGAGAGAGCATTCCAGTCAACATTGTCAAAAGATTTCTCTATGTCTAAAAACGATAGAAACGTGGGTTTGTCTTTCGTTAACCTATCTTCTAAGGTAAGTCGCAGGGTCAGTATTGTCTCGCGTGCTCCAACATTTCTACGGAATCCAAACTGATCTTGCTCGAGGTTGTCTTCTAACAGCTTTTCTATTTGTCTGTAAAAATACTATATATTATACTCTCGTATTTCGCACATTATACTCCGATCTGTCCTTCTAGAACTATGTCAATTGTCGGAATCTCCTTCGGTAGGAACAGTTGCTGGCGCGGTGAACACCGCCCCTCAATGTGTCACGGAAACGGAAAACTTGTCTCCGAATGTAGGCGAGGGCGGCTGGGGAGGGAGAAGAAAAGAAGGGAACCAGAGCACCGCTGGAAGAGTGCAATCGATATGGCGGCCGGACGCCTGTTGACGCCGCAGGCGACGCCCCGCGCAGTTGCCGGCGTCGCCGCCAGATAGCATCGCGAGCGGCCCGGCCTCCTGTTGCTCCCTCCGCAATAAGAGAAACGGCGCCTAATGGCCATATTTCTAGTTGATTTACTGAATTACCTTACCCCGGAGCTCCGCCAGTTCCCCTACCCTGCCCGTCCCGACGACGCTGCACTCGGAAGCAGTCGAATAACCGTAAAACTAAAAGCCTCCCAGTTATGTAATTCGCGATGGGAATGAAAATTAAGATTAATCCTAATACCGTTATTAAATCGTGAGTCATGCGCCCGCCAGCTGTCCCGCGCGGACCCCTCGGTCGCTGCCGCCGCCGCCCCCGTCGATCCGATTTCCCCCTTCGCAGTCGGCGAATCTAACCGGCAACCCCCTCTAATTTGTTTCTTTGAAATCGAAAACGAGTCGGAATTATTATTTGGAGCCGGCTTCCCGTCGGCAGTCAGGGACGCCCGAGGCGGTATCACCTTGCACTCGCCTGCGGACGAGTGGCTTACCGTAGCGTACGGACGGCGCCAGGGGAGAGCAGAGGCGAAAAAATTTACGACCCGAGGGGCGAGCGGCAGTGAGCTGCGCGCCGGGAAACCCGGCCCATCTCCTCACAATAAATGTCAAATGGCTATAATTAACATTCTACGAGGCCGCGTATTCCTTCCTTTCCAGCCTTCGCCTGGTCCCTTTTTCCGTCACCCTTTTTGTACTCCACCGTATGTTTGTACACCTAAATTTACATGCATATATCACAGTTCGCGGCAAACTCCTATAGCCATTACATGCAAAACGTATGTTTCCTTACTCCGACAAGTGCGTCTTTCTTTGCCCATTTCAGCTGGAATGTTGGTTTGGAAACAACCACAATTTGAAGTGGAATGATCATATAAAATTAATTGTTGGTAAGGCGGGTACCAGGTTGAGATTCATTGGGAGAGTCCTTAGAAAATGTAGTCCATCAACAAAGGAGGTGGCCTACAAAACACTCGTTCGACCTGTACTTGAGTATTGCTCATCAGTGTCGGATCCATACCAGATCGGGTTGATGGAGGAGACAGAGAAGACCCAAAGAAGAGCGGCGCGTTTCGTCACAGGGTTATTTGGTAACCGTGATAGTGTTACGGAGATGTTTAGCAAACTCAAGTGGCAGACTCTGCAAGAGAGGCGCTCTGCATCGCGGTGTAGCGTGCTCGCCAGGTTTCGAGAGGGTGCGTTTCTGGATATATTGCTTCCCCCTACTTATACCTCCCGAGGAGATCACGAATTTAAAATTAGAAAGATTCGAGCGCACACGGAGGGTTTCCGACAGTCGTTCTTCCCGCGAACCATACGCGACTGGAACAGAAAGGGGAGGTAATGACGGTGGCACATAAAGTGCCCTCCGCCACACACCGTTGGGTGGCTTGCGGAGTATAAATGTAGATGTAGATGTAGATGTAGAACCAGTCAACCCGCATTTCCTTAAAGAATCCAACAGCCATGTATGAAACAGCTTCAAACTTCTGATTACATTACAAATAAGTTAATGTGTTAAATATTTCACGTTAAGCATGTAAGTGAGAAGAAGCTCAGAACAGTTTTGAAATACAGTTTGGAGTTTATTGGAAATCACTAAGTGCTGTCAAACACTGGATGCGTATATTCTGGGAAATTTTAGCTCCGTTTTAAGCGAAAGCTAGTTTTTTACGCATCTCAATGTTTGTGGCGTCATATACCCTGAGTCATATGTCGTACGACATCATAATATTGCAAGTATATTCATTGCTATACACTGTCATGGCAAAAGTTATGGGATAGTGATATGCACATACAGAGGTGGCTGCAGTATCGCGTACACAACTCATGTGACGTACGTAAAAACCTTGCCGATTTCATTATTGCCGCACGAGGGGAATTTACTCACTTTGATATCGGAATGAGCTAGGCGCATGGGACATTCCATTGCGAAAATCGTTACGGAATTCAGTATTCCCAGATTCACAGTATTACGATTGTGCCAAGAATACAAAATTTCAGGCATTATCTCTCACTGACAACGCACTGGACGATGGCCTTCACTTAAAGACCGAGAGCAACGCCGTTTGCGTAGATTTGTCAATGCTATGCAACACTCCTTGAAGTAACCCCGGAAATCAGTCTGGGACGGACGACATCGCCTACAGTGCCTTTCCTCGGCTCGTGACTGATGAATGGAAAACTGTGCCCTCGAACATGAGTCCCGATTTCAGTTGCTAAGAGATGATGGTATGGTTCCAACACAACGCAGACCCCGCGAAGCCATGGATCCCAGTTGTCAACAAAGCACTATGAAAATTGGTGGTGGCTCGTTAACGATACGGGCTGTAGTGTTTACATAGGTTGGACTGAGTGGAAATGCTTAGCTTCGGCTGTCACCAAACAACAACAATGCGTCATGTCACCTGGCCAGAATTGTTCGCGATTGGTTTGAAGAACATCCTGGACAATTCGAGCGAATGATTTGGTCACCCAGATCGCCTGACATGAACCACATAGAACATTTATGAGACATAATCGAGAGGTCAGTTCGTGCAGAAAATCCTGCACCGGCAACGCTTTCGCAATTATGGACGGTGTAGAGGCTCAATACTTCTGCAGGGAACTTCTAACGACTTGTTGGGTCCATGTCACATCGAGTTGCTTCACTACACCGGCCAAAAGGAGCTCCGACACGATATTAGGAGCTATCCTATAATTCACTGTAGTCTAAATTCAGAGCCATATTTCAAAACAGTAACTGACAGCTTCGAACATTAGTCTCTAAACACTGTAACTGTTTGTTGCTCGTGTGTTACCTGATGAACGCCTTGCTCGATTGATTTGTGGAATGTACGAAACCTGAGTGTACAGCCGAAGTTTCTGGCAATAGGAAGACTGTTTATCAAATTATTCAGACAAATACAAAAATTAAATTATCGGTTAATTTTATTTTCTTAACATACGGGAATGGGTATATGTGCAATGCAACAAATGCATGTCTTCGGAACATTGTCCCGCCTTCATTTGCGCAAAGTAACAGTAAATAGACTGGCACTGTTATGTGATATGCAACGAAGGGAATGTGTAATGTTTCAAATGAAACTACTTAAATTGGTCATAGCACACACGATAGTTTACCAGAGGACAATGTAAACGTTAGGCAAAGTAAACCACAAATGCTGCCACGCGTCAATATATTGAATCTGACAACAGCAGCAGCAGTTCCAGTTCATCAACTGAGCAGTAGGTAAATATTGCGAAATAAATAATACTTAGAAGTATTAAGTCTCCTTTCCCTCTTTGTTCAGACAGCGTTAGAATTTCGCTATATTTCGCGGAAAGACAACCAGTGTTCTGCTTTTGCATTTATTCCAAGGGTACGCAAATTACTTGAAACACATACCTTCTTGAACGATGTCTTAAACCCGATGTAAGATGTTTCCACTTCTTTATGCCCTGCATCGTTTGCCAGATATGGTGGATCTGCGTGGACATTCTTTTGGGAAAGCGACATGAAACAATGTTCTGAACAATGGAAGGAGCTATAGCCGACGTTGTGGGCTTTGTGTGCTCAAGCGACCAACGTTAAAAGAACAATTTGTTTGTTAACACATGTTTGAAAAATCGGTCTCGTTTTCTTTTGAGTCGTAGAGGGCACTGAGCATGTACTCCGTAAACCTGCCTTACGGTATGTGATGAATGTTCCTGGTACCAGTATTATTTTCTACCTTTTCTGTACCACCCTTGAATATTTTTCGAGGACGACTGTTGTTAAGCATACGTATGAGCTCGAACTTCTCTTGTTTTTTCGTTAGGACAATTTCCCGAAAAAAATGTTCAAATGTGTGTCAAATCTTATGGGACTTAACTGCTAAGGTCATCAGTCCCTAAGCCTACACACTTCTTAACCTAAATTATCTTAAGGACAAACAAACACACCCATGCCCGAGGGAGGACTCGAACCTCCGCCGGGACCAGCCGCACAGTCTATGACTGCAGTGCCCCAGACCTCTCGGCCAATTTCGCTAGGTTTATATGGGGAGTAGTAGCAGTAGTACTACTTCGGTAAATTTTCCGAGGTTACATCAGAAGGAGTAACAATGGTGCTATAAGAATCCCCTGGGGCACTCCCAAAGTTACCTCCATGTGTAATGATTTCGTCATGCTAAAAATTACATGTTCTTTCTGATATTGTATCCTGAAATCAATGATAACATTTGTTCGATACTATGTAAGCTGGTATTTTGTTCACTAGACGACAGTGAGAAACTGCATCAAACGTCTTTTTGAGATCAAGGAACGCGGCATCAAGTTGTCTATTGACGTTGGATCTCACGGGGAAGAAAATGATTGGAGATACACAAGGTCGCTATTTTTAGCATGGATGTTTATTGCTACAGAGGAGATTTTCGTTCGGTGACAAAGTTACAATCGCAGCAGTGAAGTCAACGTTACCATGGGAGGAAATATTGATAGATTCCCAACCGGGCACTCGGTGAACTGAATCAGGGAAGGCCCACACTTAAACTAGGATGACCGATCCAAGATTCGAATAAACATAGTACTTAACTTGAATGCCGTTTCTTAGTTCCTAGGGATCACTAATAGGTCGGGTTGGGTTGTTTGGGGGAGGAGACCAGACAGCGAGGTCATCGGTCTCATCGGATTAGGGAAGGACGGGGAAGGAAGCCGGCTGTGCCCTTTCAAAGGAACCATCGCGGCATTTGCTTGGAGCGATTTAGGGAAATCACGGAAAACCTAAATCAGGATGGCCGGACGCGGGATTGAACCGTCGTCCTCCCGAATGCGAGTCCAGTGTGCTAGCCATTACTAATAGGGATTACTAATAAAGTGCTAAAAACCTGGCGCTGAACCTTGTTTTGCGAATTCAATTCTTTTTTATATCTGGTAATGGTGGCAACCGAAACGGCGTGATAAATTAATAAATTTATCAAGCGATCTAGAAGGTTTTTTCACAAAATTGTCCGTACGGTATTACATTTCTTACCGTTTTTGGTCTCACTCATACATGTTCCGCTCCTGTCTCGGAACCTTCATTAGAGCTAGTAATGACTTGTGGTTAACTGTAAGTATCGGTCAGCGAGCACGAAGAGTGAGGCCGGTGCCGGCGCGGGAGAAATTCTAGAAGGTCGACCGACGGCACACGGAAGTTGGGCAATTACCCGCACCAATTAACACGCGCCGAGGCGCCCGGAAAGGTACACAGGACGACACGCGAGAGCACTCCCCGCTCACCCTGTCGTATCGCCCAACGCCATCACCTCCAGAACCGATACGCCGCCCGGTTCCCCAACAGCAAAAATCGCTCTCCTTCCGAAAGCCGTAGACACAACGGTTCTCCTCTACTGTCAGTAACATCCGTGGTAAGACGAAGCGCAAATTTCAGACTTAGCTGACCCCAAACTGACACCGATTGATTTTCAAACTAGTTCTGGAAGCGAAATTTGAAATAATGAAATTAACAGCAAATTGTCCCACGATTACGTGGACCATACATCGTGTCCCGCCATTTTCTTTCATGTTATTTGCCATCGCTGATATGTAACGAGCCATGGTCTATATTACGTGGAATAGTGGTCTCTCTTTCTGCTATTTCGAGCTCCACACATAATGGGTAATCGTCTGTTTTGCATTTCTCAGATACTTAATTGCTGTGGTCGGTGCCCTTCGTGTTATTTTTAAGTTGTAGTGATAGTCGTGTACGGCACATGCCTGTAATCGTGCAATGAGTTCGGGTCGTGTTTCGTTTTGTGACAGATATCGTGTTGTGTTTCTGAGGTAGAAGTCTGAAACCAGCGTGACGTTTTCTTAGTTGAGTGTTGGTAACCATTAAACGCCATGATTAGAGGTCTAACGAGCCAACGGGGGTCCTACCTGGGTATGGGTTACCTCACAGAGCGCTGCAAGCTATACCACTCAACTAGACGGCCGTGTTTCGACACCCTGCTGGCCATACAGTTTTGAACTGTCAGAGTGTTCTCTTCCCTACTGACGTCGTCCGACCTCTTCTTTTTTTTTCATGTCAGTGGCTTTTCCTCATTTAGGTCAACTACCACTCGAAAATGACATAACAGCCGAATTGCGTAACACAGCAGAATAAACAATAATTCCAGGCGACGGCGGAAATTTTGTACGATTGTAGTTCCTGACCGAAGGAAAAAGTAGACAAAAACAGTTGATGACAGTTGACGACAGTCTGAAATTTTGTTCCTTTTTTCTTTCAATTAAATGTCTCATTTAGTTACATATTTTGCATCATAGTTACGAGTCCTTCACACTCTTTTCCACTGTAAGACGGACGATACGCTGTTTGCTATCTATTCTCCTATTCTCATCCGTCGCTTTGCTTCTGGCAAGTGAGAGAAACAATGGTGAAATATCTAGATCACGGCGATGTTTGTGTAATGCTGTATTTGAAGCATAACACCATTGCAGACTGCTTAGCTGCTGCCGATGGTACGGCATTGCTACACGAGAACAAAGAAGTCGACCAAAATGCCATGGGAAAATCTTGCTGTAATTATATCAAGTTCCGGCCTCATGGTAGTCTACAATAAGAGCAAGGTCCTGAATGTAGAGACCAGCTGGAAGGCTGTAGGTCAAATGGTGGACAATGTGAACTGCTTTCGTTACAGATCAACAAGAGCATAATATAAAATTCTTAAATGCTGCAGAAACTACATGTTCCAAAAGAACCTATGGAAGGAAAAACCTGTCCCAGAAACACCAAACTGCGACAGTGCCGAAAACCAGAAATATCATACTGCAGTCAACAGAAACGACCATGTTGGGCAGCAGATCCTGTATTCGGCTGGAGAAGGAGGAACGAAAGATCTTGAGAGGCATCTGGGGCGCGAAAAAATAAGGTAAAGCCGGGATACATAGATTAAGGAAGGAGATGTATGACAGTGTTGAACGAATTTCAGGCATGATGCGAGAGAGGAAACTGTTGTTGTCGGACGCATCATGAGGATGGAGGACAACATGTCGACCAAGGAGATTTGGAATGCAACATCTTTAACTGAAGACAACTGGATAAAAGAAGCCAGAAGGGACTAGAAAGTAACTGAAGTAGGCAAAGAAAGTACGTACCCTGGAAATACAGTGGAAGATTAAGTGGATTAATGCTGCAATCAAGATTATGGAGGCGGAGAGAGCCAGGAGTAGTAGGAGAATGAAGAGGTAACGGAAAGAAAGAAGACGTACTGAACAACTCAAACGTGATCCGAAAGGGTTGAAACGAATCAAATGGCTCTGAGCACTATGGGACTTAACATCTATGGTCATCAGTCCCCTAGAACTTAGAACTACTTAAACCTAACTAACCTAAGGACAGCACACAACACCCAGCCATCACGAGGCAGAGAAAATCCCTGACCCCGCCGGGAATCGAACCCGGGAACCCGGGCGTGGGAAGCGAGAACGCTACCGCACGACCACGAGATGCGGGCTGAAACGAATCAAATAATAATAATAATAATACTGTAGTTGAAACTAGCTGCGTCTTTTTACTTCAAGTTTCTGGTAGTAATTCCTCACTATAGAATTTATATATTTGAATACGTAAAAGATACTCTGGTTGAGAAGCGAACTTGCCGATACTCCTGTGGCTGAAAGGAGGGGACGGTATCGAACAAATGCCGACCGCGGAACAAGAAACACAAGATTCTCAGAAGATGCAGCCAACTGCCTCCGAACATTTTCAATTTACAACTTTAATTAAATTTTAATTACTACTTAGAGCTAATTAAGGTTCGATCAATTATTTCGAGTCTGCGTATCATCACCGACGAGAGCTTTCACTTATTAAATTTGTAATTAGGGTAATATTCGTGTGGATATTAATATGTCAGCGTTGCAGATTTCGTAGACTGTCTGTCGAGGCGACGGTGGGTCTGGCAGGGGCGGAAAGCAGGGGATGCCGGGGAAAGGGTTAATGAATGCTGACAATTAGGGTGCAGCCCGCCCTGACGACGAATCTTGCACGAGTGCGTGAGCATCTCTCGGCCTCGCTTTAATATCGCCGGCGATACGGAAGCGGCTGAGCAGGGAGTTAAAGGGAGAGAAAGTGCTGGCTGCACGTACTGCCGATGTATCTCTCGTTCTTCTGTCTCACATCTCACGCTGTCGACCAAAAGCCTTACAGTGCGGGTCTTGGCCATTCGAACGCATTCAAAAATCACTGATCTCTCTACATCCACATCTACCTCTACATATACACTTCGCAAGCCACTCTACATTTACGGTCGAGAGTAGTTAGCTCCAGTATTAGCAATTTTCTCTCCCATTCTCGTACGTGTGCCTCCCTTAAGTTGTCTTTCTAAGCTTGCCGCTCTTTTTGAAACTGATCTTGTACTCACACAAGCATATGACCTGATTTCTGCCCTGAAATATACCCCCAGACGTTAAATATGACCCATTACAACTCAATCTGCCTTTTGAAGTTTGAGTTCGAAGATGGCAAAACTTATTAACAGCGCAACGAAAGGAGTGTTGCTCTGAAGTAACATAATCTGAGAACTGAGTAGGAACATTATCTGCAAGTCTCATGTTACACGGCCAAGCGGACCTTATAGGCTAGATTTGTGTAGAATTTTTTTTCATCTGTTACCTAATAAAATGAGAACAGAGAGCTTGTGTGATGAAGGCTATAGTTTATGATGACCCCGTCTGCCGACGCCGAAGAACTCGGAGAACTGCGTTAGCCAGGTCCTACCTGGATTACTGAAAATAACTTCGGAAAATTATCACGAGCATCGTACGCATGTGCTGCACGCATGTGCCATGTAGCCCTTTAATAAATTGCAAAATACAGGGCGATTCCATAACGATAGTACAAACTTTCAGGGATGATTGAGAGGGGTAAATGTATCAATCAAAGGTAAGGGACCCTGCCCCGGAAACAACCGAGTCGAAAGTTACAAGCGAAAATCGTTCTGATACCTCTGACAGTGCAAGCTACATTTCTACTGCTCTTTGCTTTCCATATTTTGGGAAGTAGTAGTATGGAGCAAACCAAGAAAAAAATGTCGAGTAACATGAGCACTGAAGTGCATAGCGTAAGAGTTATGAGTTCTTGTTCATTTTTGCTACAGTGAAAAACACCTCTGCTATTACAGACTCTTTGGTTGCCTTATCTTCTGCTGTTGTGCCAACGTTCCACTACTTTTCTCACAGAAGGCAGCCGTCTGTGCTTTCTACGCTGGTCTACAGCTCATCGTCTGTGCCAAAATGCTGTTCGGTTCAGCCAGCCAGCCAGCGGTTCATATGAGCAAAGAGGTGAAAATCACAGGGAACCAAGTCCGTTCTTACTGTTGGTGATGAGACATTTCCCATCAAAACGCAGCAGGAGTTTCTTTGTTGCAGCTGTATTGTGCGCTAAGCATTGTTATAAAGAAGGATAATGCCTGATGACAACAGTAATCTTCACTTGTTATGAGTTGCCGTTCTGAGTTGACAAATATATTATACTAGAATTGACATGGCGTTACATTTTCACGCAATTTGGGTGCATAGATCCTGAGAAATCAGTACCCAGAACAACCATCTCTGACCGTAATAACGCCTGGGCATTGAGTCAAACAGAGCTTGGATGGCGTGTACAGGTACAGCTTCAACACGATACCACAGTTCATCAAGAGTAGTGACTGGCGTATTGTGACGAGCCAGTTGCTCCGCCACCATTGACCAGACGTTTTCAATTGGTGAGAGATCTGGAGAATGTGCTGGCCAGGGCAGCAGTCGAACATTTTCTGTATCCAGAAAGGCCCGTACAGGACCTGCAACATGCGGTCGTGCATTATCCTGCTGAAATGTAGGGTTTCGCAGGGATCGAATGAAGGGTGGAGCCACGGGTCATAGCCGAGCGGTCTGAGGCGCTGCAGTCATGGACTGTGCGGCTGGTCCCGGCGGAGGTTCGAGTCCTCCCTCGGGCATGGGTGTGTGTGTTTGTCCTTGGGATAATTTAGGTTAAGTAGTGTGTAAGCTTAGGGACTGATGACCTTAGCAGTTAAGTCCCATAAGATTTCACACACATTAATAGAGCCACGGGTCGTAACACATCTGAAATGTAACGTCCACTGTTCAAACTGCCGTCAGTACGAACAAGAGGTGACCGAGACGTGTAACCAATGGGACCCCATACCATCACGCCGGGTGATACGCCAGTATGGCGATGACGAATACACGCTTCCAATGTGCGTTCACCGCAATGTCGCCAAACACGGATGCGACCATCATGATGCTGTAAACAGAACCTAGATTCATCCGAAAAAATGACGTTTTGCCATTCGTGCAACCAGGTTCGTCGTTGAGTACACCATCGCAGGCGCTCCTGTCTGTGATGCAGCGTCAAGGTAACCGCAGCCACGGTCTCCGAGCTGATAGTCCATGCTGCTGCAAACGTCGTCGAAATGTTCGTGCAGATGGTTGTTGTCTTGCAAACGTCCCCATCTGTTGACTCAGAGATCGAGACGTGGCTGCACGATCCGTTACAGCCACGCGGATAAGATGCCTGTCATCTCGACTGCTAGTGATACGAGGCAGTTTGAATCCAGCACGGTGTTCCGTATTGCTCTCCTGAACCCACCGATTCCATATTCTGCTAACAGTCATTGGATCTCGACCAACGCGATCAGCAATGGCGGGATACGATAAACCGCAATCGCGATAGGCTACAATCCGACCTTTATCAAAGTCGGAAACGTGATGGTACGCATTTCTCCTCCTTACACGAGGCATCACAACAACGTTTCACCAGACAACGCCGGTCAACTGCTGTTTGTGTATGAGAAATCGATCGGAAACTTTCGTCATGTCAGCACGTTGTAGGTGTCGCCACCGGTGCCAACCTTGTGTGAATGCTCTGAAAAGCCAATCATTTGCATATCACAGCATCTTCTTCCTGTCGGTTAAATTTCGCGTCTGTAGCTCGTCATCTTCGTGGTGTAGCGATTTTAATGGCCATTAGTGTAAAAATTTCTGAGCCGTCACTTATCTGCGCGCTCTTGTTCTTTTCCTCATTTACGACTCGTAGCAAAACTCGCGTGTACTGATTGTTTTCAAATCGTGAAAGATGCCACACTATTGGGTTTTATTGCACGTGTAAGGTGCAAATGAACAGTCAGCCCACCACTCGCTTGCTGCACGCTGATCCATGTCAGGGCCTTATGGCGATTCATCCAAACTCCAAAGCTGCGCAAGATTCAGAGCGAGTCTCTCCCTTAGTGGCGGGATCAGACGCCCTGCGCTCCCCGCTGCGGCAGCAAGTTTCATTCGGGTCTGCCGTTAACGGGGGTCGTGCCGTCACCGTCGTACCTCCGAATGCGCGTGCAGAGTCGGCCGCCGCTGCGCAGATCAGAGGCGCAGCCGCGGGTGGCCAATGCGGCGCCGGCTGTTTCCGGCTGCGGAGCTCCGTTCGGATCTCATTTCCTGCTTATAGCCGGCGCGGGCGGCCCCGGAATCATAATTAGCCCGGTGAATGGCACCAGCGGCTCTCCCTCTTTCCTCGCCGACCCTCAAACGCCCGCCAGGCGCTGCGTTGATGGCACCTCGCGACGCACGGGCCGACTTCATCAGCGCCGCCGGGAACGGGCCCGCTACGGCTCCGAGGGAAGTGCCGCGCAGGAGACGTTTTCCCAGGTTAAGGGCTCGAGATGTAGGCAGCGACTCGGGATGTCACGTAAAACGTTCACATCACAGAAGTCTCTTCCCACTGCGACCCGTATAACTCACGAGACAATTCGGTCAGTAATGACTCTGTACCACGCAATGCTATCCTTCGGACAGATACCATAGTCGTACTAAATTTCTGAAATGACAACATTTATTTTCCACTAGCGATCAGCTTCGACTTTTACGTCGTTTTTAAGCGGTAGTTGATTTGTATGAGGACAAGCTACCAAGCTGTACGGTGGTGTGTGACTTGGAGATGGCGTAGCTAAATTTTCATTACAGTACTGGTCGATTCCGATGTTTGTAAAACTTCTCGATAAGCGTGAAATATCTTTAAAAAATTTCGAATTCTGGAACATACTGTTTACACATTACGTGGAAATCCTTAGTACCCCTTCTTTTGTTTTTAATAACTTCTTTTGTTTTAAAATAAATGATGTGATTACGAAACTGACTAAATGTTAAACATACTTGTTGTACTTGGCTGTAGCTAAAAAGAAATACATTTACTAGATACAATATATGACGATACGTGTGATCACATATAAGAAGTTATTTCAATCGTCATATATTGTACCTAGTAAATGTATTTCTTCTTACCTACAGCCAAGTACAACAAGCATGTTGAACATTTAGTCAGTTTCGTGATCACATCATTTATTTTAAAACAAAGGAAGCTATTAAAAACAAAAGGAGGAGTACTAAGGATTTCCACCTAATGTGTAATCAGTATGATCGAGAACCCGAAATTTTTTAAATATATTTCACATTAAAGTCTATTATTCAGTATTTATTTAACAGTTTCCTCACTGTAACCAAGTAACTAGTTTGATTAAAAACAATTTTTAAAGAAATATGGTAATATTATTGAGTATTTATTAATCTCACTCACTCCGTCTTCAGGCCACAACTGGCCCACCGGGACCATCCGATCGCCGTGTCATCCTCAGCTGAGGATGTGGTTAGGGGGGACGTGTGGTCAGCACACCGCTCTCCCGGTCGTTATGATGGTTTTCTGTGACCGGAGCCGCTACTATTCGGTCGAGTAGCTACTCAATTGGCATCACGAGACTGAGTGTACCCCGAAAAAATGACAACAGCGCATGGCGGCCTGGATGGTCACCCATCCAAGTGCCGACCACGCCCGACAGCGCTTAATTTCGGTGATCTCACGCGAACCGGTGTAGCCACTGCGGCAAGGCCGGTGCCATTTATTAATCGGTCACTTTATTTTATTATTGCTTATCATGAAGTAAACGAATTTAAGGAATTCTGCTACCTAGCTAGCAAAATAATCCATTACGAACGGAGTAAGGAGGACATAAAGAAGGGCATTCCTGGACAAGAGATTCTACAAGTATCAGATAAAGGCCTGAATTTGAGGAAGAAAATTCTAAGAACTGTATGGTAGTGGAACACGGACTGTGGGAAAACCGGAACAAAAGACAATCGAAGCTTAGGAGATGTCGTGCTACATAAGAATGTGAAAATTAGGTGGACGGATAAGGTGAGGAGAGAGGGTGTTCTCCGCAGAATAGGCGAGGATATATGGAAAACACTGAGAAGAAGAAGGGAGAAGGTGATACGACATACGTTAAGGTGTTCGAGAATAGCTTCTGTGTTACTAGAGGAAGCTGTGGAGGGTAAAAACTGTAGAGGAGGAGAGAGATTGGAACACATCAAACAAGTAACTGAGGACTTGCAAGTGTTACTCTGAGATGAAGAGCTTAGCAGGGGAGAGGATTTCGTGGCGGTCCGCATCAAACCAGTCAGAAGACTGACGAAAAAAGAAAAGTAAAAACGTTGTAGCTGACAAAACCTTTCGCATGCTAGTCTTTTTGTTCTTTTCTTTTTTTTTCTTTTGTAAAACTGAATAAGATGGCCTATAATGAAATATAATAAGATTTGAGTAACCATATCCTTGTAATCCTAATCCTCAGATTTCTAAAAATGTATACTTTTGTCAAAATTGATGTGCTAAAAGTAATATTGTTGAAATAAGAAAGTTTCTGTATCGGGAAAATTAGATGTGAAGACAAGTTTGAAGTACCATTAAGAAGATATTACAGGCGACGATTTATGAAGAATGGTTCCTTCAGAACACCAACAATTTGAGAAGCGTGTTAGTTATCGCATATTTTAAGTTAAATGTTTTGCGCTAACTTGCGCCTTTCCGGCAATAAATTTCGCTAATTTCAAACTTCCATTTTTCGCCCTCTTACGCTCTGCATCCATTTCGGCATCATCTTGAAAGACGTGTGAGTTTTGCTATAGGTGCAACGCCAGTATCGAGGCGAAACTCACGGCCTTAGTGGCCTCGTTCGGAGCCGAGAGACATCTGGCGAGAGCTGTTGGCCAAGTTTATGGGATGTGCGGCGATGATTTATTCGCGCCATTACTATTAATTCCTCGCCTCCCCGGATCCATTATCGACATAAGCTCGCAGGAACGGCCGTTCTATAAATCGATTATACATTTTGTTCTTATCGCGCGGTCTGCCTGTGTGAACATCTGCTTCGCAAGATAACATAAAAGAGTGCTGCAATTAAGGCTTATTTAAACATGCCATTACATATTCATTGTCCGTTATCTGAGGCACAACTGTTGTGTCTTATCTACGGACGTAGCCTTCTGAATATCTCCGTAATGACATTATAAACATGAAAAGCAACACAACGCGCCTCCATTATCGCAGAGCAGCTTGTAATGAAAACACCTTTTTCACAATCAGCAGTAAGTAAAACAGCGACTGCTAAAAAAAATTACGAGGTGCACTCAGATTCTACGGTGCTGCTCCGAGGAATTGTCATTTGCGAATATATGAGAACAAGTTATTAGAAAGTCAAGCATCCAAAGCTGATGATGGCAGCATATTATGAAACTCATAACTTTAGTACGAGAACTTGCTTTAAACTCTTGTTATTATACTTTTAATAAAAGAATGACCTGTCTTTCTTATTGTTGCGTGTCGCGAATAAATGCAGTGTCATTACAGTTATTTGTAAGGTTCTTCATAGACAGTGACTCAGACAAATAAGTAAACCAACTAGAAACAGACGATAATAGACCACCCGAGGACTCACCACTCGTTCCTCACTGTAAATGTCTTCAGCACGAGTTTAATTTAAATAGTGACAAAAGACGTTGATTTTATTATAATCCAATTAAGCATTAGTGATCGTTAGTGATACTACACAATGCTTGTATTTGAATCTAGGTGGAATATTGAATTCAATATTGTTTAACCCAAATACACCCTACACTTCATTGACTCCAGATCTTCATATTGATCAGAATTGTCTAAATGTGATCTAACGATATGCAAGAAACATACTGTCTCTAATTCTGACATAACCATTGGTTTTGTAGCTGAAGAATACGAACTTGTATATAAATTTGAGTTCCATACTTACGTTGTTGGCACTTTTCTTTTGAAAGCATTTCGATGTTTTGTAGCGTAATTATCGTTTGCCACCAGGGAGAGACAATGTTTATTTACGTGTCTGTGATTAAATTTCGCTGCAGTATTTTCAGAAGGTATTGTATGACGAGTTAGAGCATTACATTCAACGTGTTTGATTTCCTGTTACTTCGGAACTATTGTGTTGCTGTATATAGTTTTCGGTGTCTTCGGTAATTTTCATCCTTATATGAAATGGAATGAACACATCAAAAACGTGTAATTTCAGAATCGAGGTTATAGTATTTTTATCGATGAAATGTTCATTTAATTCCTTCATTGTACTTGAAATATATGTGCAAAGTGCCAGCCGGAGTGGCCGATCGGTTCTAGGCGCTTCAGTCTGGAACTGCGCGACCGCTACGGTCGCAGGTTCGAATCCTGCCTCGGGCATGGATGTGTGTGATGTCCTTAGCTTAGTTAAGTTTTAGTAGTTCTAAGTTCTAGGGGACTGATGACCTCAGATATTAAGTCCCATAGTGCTGAGAGCCATTTGATTTGTGTGCCAAGTGTATTCAGCTGGGTAAATATCTTTTATCCTTCACGAAAATGACATGAAATGGTTTTTTATATTTTTTATTATTGGCGCCAAAGTAGGAGTGATTCCTTACAGGTTGCCATAGCAGTTTCATGTTGTTCGTTCCACAGAAACTGATAGCGAATAACTATATGACTTATCACCAACTCTTGGTGTTAGATAAATACTTGTACTTTAATATAATTTGTTAGTACACCACCAATCTTAACCCAAATATTAATTCTTTCATTAGCATTAACACGTCTCCTGTTCTTCCCTCTGCGGCTGCAGAGGGAAGCTCGTTCAAGGTCACCCGCCTATAGGGCCGCGCACACAGCAATGAAAAGGACCCACCCACCTCCCCAGGGGTCGGAACCCCTCCAACCCACAATAGAGAAAGATGCTTCAGTAGCTGATTTGTGTTTTTAAATTAAAAAAAAAATCTCAGTGGATAGATAAGGATGGTTCGTTTATTAAGGATGATAATATACAGTCACATCTCCTTGTACTTTAATATAATTTGTTAGTACACCATCAATCTTAACCCAAATATTAATTCTTTCATTAGCATTAACACGTCTCCTGTTCTTTGTATATAAACAAAATGGTTTATCAGTAAATACAACAGCTGTGCCATAATTCCGATCGGCCTGAACACCAATTGAACAGGTACGATAACAAATAATGTCTCTGTCATAATAGGACTCCAAGCCTAATTGAGGCTTATCACTGCCCCCTTACAATAGCAATAGTTAACCAACTATTACCAGTTACAACCTCTGTTGTAGTACAAGAAAAATGAATCTTAGCACCTGCAAAAGTAATAGGTCCATTTAGTAGCTCTTCTTGTGCTACATTATTAGGAGTAAGCCTCTGCAGCCGCAGAGGGAAGAACAGGAGACGTGTTAATGCTAATGAAAGAATTAATACACTCCTGGAAATTGAAATAAGAACACCGTGAATTCATTGTCCCAGGAAGGGGAAACTTTATTGACACATTCCTGGGGTCAGATACATCACATGATCACACTGACAGAACCACAGGCACATAGACACAGGCAACAGAGCATGCACAATGTCGGCACTAGTACAGTGTATATCCACCATTCGCAGCAATGCAGGCTGCTATTCTCCCATGGAGACGATCGTAGAGATGCTGGATGTAGTCCTATGGAACGGCTTGCCATGCCATTTCCACCTGGCGCCTCAGTTGGACCAGCGTTCGTGCTGGACGTGCAGGCCGCGTGAGACGACGCTTCATCCAGTCCCAAACATGCTCAATGGGGGACAGATCCGGAGATCTTGCTGGCCAGGGTAGTTGACTTACACCTTCTAGAGCACGTTGGGTGGCACGGGATACATGCGGACGTGTATTGTCCTGTTGGAACAGCAAGTTCCCTTGCCGGTCTAGGAATGGTAGAACGATGGGTTCGATGACGGTTTGGATGTACCGTGCACTATTCAGTGTCCCCTCGACGATCACCAGTGGTGTACGGCCAGTGTAGGAGATCGCTCCCCACACCATGATGCCGGGTGTTGGCCCTGTGTGCCTCGGTCGTATGCAGTCCTGATTGTGGCGCTCACCTGCACGGCGCCAAACACGCATACGACCATCATTGGCACCAAGGCAGAAGCGACTCTCATCGCTGAAGACGACACGTCTCCATTCGTCCCTCCATTCACGCCTGTCGTGACACCACTGGAAGCGGGCTGCACGATGTTGGGGCGTGAGCGGAAGACGGCCTAACGGTGTGCGGGACCGTAGCCCAGCTTCATGGAGACGGTTGCGAATGGTCCTCGCCGATACCCCAGGAGCAACAGTGTCCCTAATTTGCTGGGAAGTGGCGGTGCGGTCCCCTACGGCATTGCGTAGTATCCCACGGTCTTGGCGTGCATCCGTGCGTCGCTGCGGTCCGGTCCCAGGTCGACGGGCACGTGCACCTTCCGCCGATCACTGGCGACAACATCGATGTACCGTGGAGACCTCACGCCCCACGTGTTGAGCAATTCGGCGGTACGTCCACCCGGCCTCCCGCATGCCCACTACACGCCCTCGCTCAAAGTCCGTCAACTGCACATACGGTTCACGTCCACGCTGTCGCGGCATGCTACCAGTGTTAAAGTCTGCGATGGAGCTCCTTATGCCACGGCAAACTGGCTGACAGTGACGGCGGCGGTGCACAAATGCTGCGCAGCTAGCGCCATTCGACGGCCAACACCGCGGTTCCTGGTGTGTCCGCTGTGCCGTGCGTGTGATCATTGCTTGTACAGCCCTCTCGCAGTGTCCGGAGCAAGTATGGTGGGTCTGACACACCGGTGTCAATGTGTTCTTTTTTCCATTTCCAGGAGTGTATTTGGGTTAAGATTGATGGTGTACTAACAAATTATTATCGATTTACTTTCTACGTATAATTTATGGTAGTTATTTTTCTGCTCGTGTATTGTGTGCATGTAATACAGTAGTTTTGTCATCTTGTTCTTAAGGGACCCAGGTGGACTATGGACAGAGAGATGAGAAATTAGCCTCCTCTTTCGGTCACTTGCGCATGTCTGTGTACTGTTTAAGGGCATGAGACTATTGCGCCAATTTTTTTGCTGCTGCTGTTGCTGCAAAAAAAAAAAAAGAAATGATTTTCCTGCTCGTTCGTGTAGGTCCTACTACTGTGACTTCTGTCACTGAGTGTGTAGTAACGTGCGGTGTATCATAAGACAGATATTTCTTCCTTCGAGTCCTGATTGTAGTGCGTACACCAGTAGAGCAAGCTTATATCTGCCGGGGTTTAATACTGCATTGCGGCTATGCGATTCCTGTGTTGTACTCCGGCCCGCCCCATAAGAGGCTGTTTGTCAGTGAGGGAGAGGGGGAAGGGAGAGGATTGCCACCACTCTCCCATAGTGCAGGTGGCAGGGCAGCTTTATGGGTGGCCACAATAAAAGACGGACACCGGCGCCTCCCAATAAAGGCGACAAGTTTATTGTTTGTAAATTGCGACTGTGTGCCGGGCCGGTGCGGCGTAATGAATGTGGCGGCGGTGGCCGGGCTTTACGAGACGGCGATTTACGGCGTTTGCCGGACGGTCCGGCGCCTGCAGCGCCTTGCGGACCCCGCCTCCTGACGCGACGACGGAGGGACCGTTGCGCCCCTGCTCCAGGGGCTTTCAGCTCAGATCCCCATCCCCCATGCCCTCCCTCTGCAGAGTGTTTAAGAAATCAGTGGCTGTATACACTGAAGCGGCAAACAAACTGGTATAGGCATGCGTATTCAGATACAGAGATACGTAAACAGGCAGAATACGGCGCTACGGTCGGCAGAGCCTGTGTAAGACGACAAGTGTCTGGAGCAGTTGTTTGCTCGGTTACTGCTGTTACAAAGGCAGGTTGAAAGGTGGCTACACTGAGCCACAGCGCCAGAGATTGCGCCAGAGAGTATTATTCAGCCGCCTCCACTGGCAGTTCTTATCGAGAAGTCGTGGTGGAGAGTGCTTGTTGAGGTGTAGCAGTGGTGAGTCGTTGTTGAGAAGTTCCCATGGAGAGTGCTTGTTCAGAACTTGTAGTATTGTTTTGATGAGCTAGACACCAGACGTTGTTGGATTAGGGATGCTGTAATGTGCTTTTCGTCAATATATATGAAGGTAAAAAAATTCCTTTTTTAAATTTATTTCAATGTCTTAAACAATAATGCCTCTTGGTCACAGGTTCAGTCAACAAAGCATCTGGCTCGTATTCTTGTATTAGACTGTATATCTGGTTTCTATGTGCAATTATAGTATTTCTGTTTCTTTTTAATTACTTCAGTATAAATGGTGTTTAAAATATCTGGTCTTATTGAGGAAGAACCGTGCCAGATGTGTACGTTGAATCACACTTCCACACACAGAACAGCTACACTTGTGTTTTGTTGTTTCGTAGGTTTTATAGTTGCTGGGGACTTAATTAATTAATTGTGTTAACGGAAGTTTTCTTTCATTCGTTGTTGTTCTATGCAGTCAGATTGCGTACTATTACTAGTCAGGGCCAACCGGTTACGAGACTTCGTAGCCGGACATTGAGCTACTAAAATTAAAAAAATTATTTGCATTAATATTTAATTAAGCCCCCATGCAAGGTATCAAGATTTAACTGAGTTTGAACGTGGTATTACAGTCGCCGCACGAGCGATGGGACACAGCATCTCCGAGGTAGCGATGAAGTGGGGATTTTCCCGTACGACCATTTCAAGCGTGCACCGTGAATATCAGGAATCCGGTAAAACGTAAAATCTCCCACATCGGTGCGGCCAGAAAAACATTCTGAAGAGCAGGACCAATGACGACTGTAGAGACTCGTTCGACGTGACAGAAGTGCAACCCTTCGGCACATTGCAGCAGATTTCAGTACTGGGCCGTCAACAAGTGTCAGCGTGCAAAGTGTTCAACGAAACATCATCGATATGGGCATTGGAGCCGAAGGCTCACTCGAGTACCCTTTACGACTGCACGACACAAAGCTTTGCGCCTCGCCTGGGCCCGTCAGCACCGACATTGAACTGTTGAAGACTGGAAACATGTTGCCTGGTCTGGCGACTCTCATTTCAAATTGTATCGAGATGATGGATGTGAACGGGCATGGATCCGTGGACCCTGCATGTCAGCAGGGGACTGTTCAAGCTGGTGGAGGCTCTGTAATGGTGTGGGGCGTGTGCAGTTGGAGTGGTATGGGACTCCTGATAAGTCTAGATACGACTGTGACAGGTGACACATACGTAAGGATTATGTCTGTTCACCTGCATCCATTCGTGTCCATTGTGCATTCCGACGGACTTGGGAAATTCCCGACACTCCACACGTCCAGAATTGCTACAGGGTAGCTCCGGGAACACTCTTCTGAGTTTAAACACTTCCGCTGGCCACCACACTCCCCAGACATGAACGTTATTGAGCATATCTGGAATGTCTTGGAACATACTGTTGAGAAGAGATCTCCAACCTCTCAAATTCTTACGGATTTGTGGACAGTCCTGCAGGATTCATGGTATCAGTTTTCCCCAGCACTACTTCAGACATAAGTCGAGTGCATGCCACGTTGTGTTATGGCACTTCTGCGTGCTCGCGGAGGCCCTGCTCGGCAGTAGGCAGGTTTACCAATTTCTTTGGGTGTTCAGTGCATTTTGACATGTGACAGTACTGGTCGAAGCTACGAAAAAATGTATTTTTTTCCGGTTTGTGCCAACCTCGTCATTCCTGGGTATTGCACCCTATGTCCTCAATTATTTGTTGTATGTATTCCAATACGTGTCTTCCCCACTGGTTTTACCCTCTACTGCACCCTCTAGCATCATGGTGGTCATTCTCTGATACCTTAACACATTACTATCATCCAGCCCCTTGTTGGCAGTGTTATCCATATGTTCTTCGCCGATTCTGCGAGGACCATCCTCAAACCTTATTTTATAAGTCCACCTAATTTTCAACATTCTTCTGCAACACCACACCCTGGTACCCGTGATTCACTACCATTCAATGCTGTGCTCCAAACGTACATTCTCAGAAATCTCTTCCTGAAATTATCGTCTACCTTTGATACCAGAAGGCATCTCTTTGCCTCTTTGTCTGTGCTAGTCTGATTTTATGTTCTCGTTCGCCGTGGATTACGTTGGTTCTTGTAAATACGGGTCCGGAAACAAATACTTGCTATATAGGCCTTTCTGTTCTATGACAGTCTCCTCTCTGGTTGCCACTCATTTTTACACACAGTTCGGCGCTCGGGCTAAAGCAGTCACAAACTTGAACAGACAATTCTGGTTCCCGACAGATTTAGTCGCATGCGTCGCACACGCACCCCTACAACGTGTGCACGCTGTCGATGGGTGTACTACGCACCAGTGGCTTTACACGTTCCCGTAGCCAGAAAGGATTCCAGGTCAGATGAACGGAGTGAGCAATGTTACTGGGGCTGCTTCACCAACCCATCAAACACTTCTGTCTGGTGTTATCGTACGAGGCTCCTATATGAACACTGCTGGCTAAGCAGTAACTGAATGGCATGCCTGTCATTTTCGGCACCGAATAATAGGTTTCCACTTCTCATTTTACAGCGTCCAAATTCCGTGGAATCACAGTACTCTTGATCCAGTCCCAGTACGAACTAAAGGCGGTACGTGCAGAATGGTTGACAACAGTAAGACAGTAAGAGTAATAAATGTAGAGACATAACACAACCAACAATAAATGAGCAACGCACGTCAACAAGCATGCATGTTCGAAGGAACAGGCACTGCGGTGTTTACAGACGCTATGAAATGCACGAAATGTATTTGTATTTGCGAATGTGAACAACCATGGTTGACGAAATATGGAAGCTTGGGTTCGGCTGCGAGTCGAGCTACGGTAGCCTAATGGTAAGGCGACCGCACGCGTTAAATCCGGGTTCGAGTCCCGGTCTAGCACAGAATTTCATTGTTGTCATTCCATTATACAGCTGACCGTTGCCGATATTCTAGTTATGTAGTGTGGAAATGATTATTACAGAACAGCGATCGTCTCTTTAGAGAGACTGTGACATAGGAGGAAAGGCCAAGAGAGACTCGCAACTACAGCCAAATGCAGCTAGTTGAAGTGTTTCGGAAAACGGCAGATCAGTGGACGGAGCTGTGTAGTATGCTGCCCGGCACTGGCAACGCTTGGAGCCTGTCGGAGCCGCCGCCACGGGCGTCTGGTGAGACGGCGGGCGCCCGAGACGGGGCGTGTTAACGGCGGCTCAGCGGGGGTCGCGACGCGCCGCGACGACATAAACTGCCGGCCGGGCTCATTTAGCCGGCTAATCAACAGGCGGGGGCGGCTTTTGTTGGCGCAGTCTGCGTGTCTCACTGCTGGACGACCCGCTGGGGGCGGGGCGGCGACGTCTGCGCCCGGCGGGGAGTCCCCGGCAATTGGCGCTGCTGCGCTCTGTCGGCGAGAGCGCCTACTGCGCAATCAGACGCGTCTCCAGCCGGCGTCTAACTCGTAACTCGCACTTTGCGCTCCGTCACCCGATTGTTTCTCCCCCTCTCGACGAGCAGAGGCGAGCGCCGCCTGTACGATTAGCTGTGGCCTTCAGGCGAAACCTCGGTAGTTCTGTAGAGAAACTGCTAAGGAACGTCTTGCTGCTGCCTTTTTTTTCCCCCCGAACAAAAATAACACTTCTCCAGTAGGCCTTGTGAGGCTGTGACCTCTGGCAGCATCCCGTCGGCAACTACCATCCGATATACTCTACTGCAGGGCTTCCCAACGTGTGGTCCGCGGACCACTTAGGGGTCCGCCGGCTCTTTCTAGGGGGTCCGCGGCCACCCTTCACCAAATCGTGTAAAAAATGAGTAAAATTATTGAATAAAAATGTGAAAATCAAATTCATCTTTTTTTTCGTGTGAAAAACATGTGTACATTTACTTCAGGTCGTATTCCCAAGCAGCCTTTGCGATTCCTAAGTGAGAACGCATACACAGTTTAGTGCCGGAGAATGCGGCTTCTCTTATTGTTTCGCAACAATACGGGGGTCGTTTGTACGCCGACTCACGGCGGTAGATGCGCTGAAACCTTCTACGCATGCGCGGAGCGAGCTTTGTCGACCAATCACAGCGCTCGCTGGCACGTATGCGGCCCCAGGCATCATTAAATGTTAAACTTGCTTTGTCAGTGCACTACCTATTACATAAGTCGATTTTTGACCTTCAAGTTGTTCTCATTCATCTCTAAACCAAAGATTATTGATACTTCAGGGGGGGGGGGGAGGGGGGGGGGGATCGTTGGGGACATGGAACTTGCATTAAGAAGCTTTCAGTTCCCATGGGTTTCGTTCTGAAATTTAAAGTTACTGTGCTCTTGACTGACTAGGGGTCCCCCATGGATTTTCGACTGAAGAAGGGGTCCACCTGCTGAAACGTTTGGGAAGCCCTGCTCTACTGTATTATTATGAGTATAAAATAGCTTCGCTGATATTAGTTAAATAATCGAAAACGACGTGTTAATCTTGATCAGTCACTGATGTCACTGCGATTTCATTAATATTTTACACAAAGAAGTGAGGCAATAAAAACTTCTGCCATCGAGTCAGTTATGCAGTCAATTTCATCGTCAGAAATTACGAGTAACCGATCGAAGAAACAAAAAACTTTTGCCTGGCGTTCTATTACGGCCGGCCGGGGTGGCCGAGCGGTTCTAGGCGCTACAGTCGGAACTTTCTCTCTGGACAACCCTCTTATGTGGATTAAGTAATCTGCTACCTGCCTGAAGCATCAAAAGTGAGTGGAGTTGCAGTTCCTTACAGGGAACTACACCGGACAGTTGGTTTCAGTCGCTGACTGTGCGCACACTGCAATTTCGATCTTCATGTTAGGCAACTACATAGAGATGCAATGAAGATACATCAAGGCTGCACCATGCGGATGATTCGAGATTCGAGGAATATCAGAATCTGCCGACTTTTGATATCCTGTATTCCATATGTCAATACTTAATCAACAGACAAGTACAAGTAGGCACGCAGTAGAAATTCCATACCGAAAGCTTAAAAGAGATTTGCTGAAGCGATCAGCGCTACAAAATTCGAGACTGGAATATTGGCTAGGATAGCCATGTATATGTACGAGGACGTGCTGAAAAGTAATACCTTCGAATTTTTTATGTGAAAATTTCTGCAGTTTTTTAAATAAAAGAATCATTTTTAACGTTCTACGTCTTTAATCTTCTTGTCTCTATATTCGAAGCCCCCTGCCGCTAGAGTGCTCCGAACTGTGACATGACGAAGTGTAACGTAAATATGTCGGTTTGTAAGTAAGAGCGTGCTGTAATTGCGTTTCGAATTTAAAGAGTTCGTCCACATATTTAGCACCTCTGCAGGCTTCGAGAGGATGCGTTTCTGGATGAGGTATCGAATATATTGCTTCCTCCTACATATACCTTCCGAGGATATCACGAATGTAAAATTAGAGAGATTCGGGCGCGCACGGAGGCTTTCCGGCAGTCGTTCTTCCCGCGAACCATACGCGACTGGAACAGGAAAGGGAGGTAATGACAGTGGCACGTAAAGTGCCCTCCGCCACACACCGTTGGGTGGCTTGCGGAGTATAAATGTAGATGTAGATGTAGATGAAGCCTGACAATGCTAGTCATCCCACGAGCGTTGCATCTGCCACAATCTGACGCATTGGGTTCACTGTCATCTTTCATCCTCCATGCAGTCACGGCTTGGCCAGATCCAGTTTTCATCTATTTCCAAAACTTAAAGAACACCTTCGAGGGCTTCACTTTGATAATGATGAAGCGGTGCAAGCAGAAATGAGGTCGTGCTGAAACGCACGCCCTCTTAACTTGGCAACTAAGTCAATGGTTAAAAAACATTTGTACATAAAAGTCTTGAAGAGGTGTGAAGTGAGGTCTATGGCATAACATTGAAGCAGTGTGGCCTGCACGGGAAAATAAAACAATTCACTGCAGTCATTTATGCGACTTTTTTTACCATTTTGCTTTAGCCACTACATAGGTTCAAAGCAGTCCACGAATTCCCCTGCGGCAAAAATGACATTGCTAATTCAGAATCAACCTTGTGAAGAAAGCATTTAAACTCTCGAAATTTCCAAATTTATTTATTCGCCACACCTGAGTGGTGAAACGTATTTGTGTTGGACTCTACTGGAGATTAAATTTGAAATGTGAATGCTGTGACGGTCGTAACATTCAACAAGAATGCCAGCACTGACATATATTTTTTCCTTCCGTGTCCTGTAAACACGATCGTACGTCAAACTTGAATGGGTGGCACTGAATATGATAGGCGTCCTTTGCCGGTGAACTTTAAAGAAAGCCGGTACGACACGGCAATTACAATTCATTAGAACGCTAACGGCGGAAATAAAGTTCAGGCACGAATGCCGATGTTCAAGCGAAGGCAACACTCCTGTCCTCCACAGACGGCTTCAGACTCGAGCCCGACGGAATTACTGGGGCTTCACGCCAACAACCGTAACGTGATAAATAAAGCGCGAGCAATTATCAAATAGCGGCCACGCCGAGCGGACCGAATAAATTCGGAACGGGTAGAGATTTACGCGGGCCGAATACGGTTGGCCGACCGCCAGAGGAATGCAGCGACAGGCAGCCTCCAGAAGCGGCTGCTGCTCTCCTTCTTACGGACAAAAGTCACGAAAAGCGTCCAGACACCGTAGACAGAAGGTATACAGGAACGTCATCTACGGTAAGACAACGTCTGCTGACCCAGCTACTCAAACGCGACTTTTCTCAGAGCACACGTACTGATGGGACACGAATGTACATTCCGAATATTTTTGGCTAGTAAATTATTTAGCGGTCTTTCGCCACTTAGTCATTACGGCAAGAAGAAAGGAATAAAATTGAGATAGGATTAATACTTTCATCCTTCTTTACCTCCTCTGCATTGCTGCAGATGACGTGTCACTGGGCACATTTGTACTGCGCATGCAGTACACGTGAGGTGCCTAGTTGTTTCCACTGCCCTGTGTGGAATACATAAGTTCTTGTACACTTCACTAACCTGCTGTCTTCATGATGATGATGTCCCCAGCGCAGAAAACAGCACGCAGGTCGTGGAATCTTTTTCTTGAGGCTGCAATTAACTTCGCAAGGGACTGTTGCTACGAATAAACTATAACTCATTTGGGATGCCACTCGCGTTTTTATTGATATAGACACGAGAGACTATTCTTGATCACAACGTATTGAACATATCTTTCCACAGTCATTATATCTGGCTAAAATAACGTGAAATACGTCCTGCCACAGACAACATGTCTGTCTACTGGAATCGTCGAACTGGAGAATAAAATTACATGAATCAAATACTACTATTACAGACAACATGTCTGTACCTAGCGACGGTCACAACTGTAGTAAATAAAATTGCATGAAACAAATACTGCTATAACAGACAACATGACCGTCTACTGGAACAGTCAGAACTGGAGAGCCGGACTGCCCGAGACACTTCGCGCGCCAAGCCAGCAATGCGTGAGCCGAACACCACCGAAGTGCATCGGCAGTAATATCGTCAGTCTTTTGATTTAGTAATACTTTGATTTTAATAATTTTGAAATGACTGATTGATAGCTGACTGTTGAGAGATGTTTATTTAAAAAATGAAGTAATTTGGATGACAGGTTTAATTAATAATAGCAACTAAAGTTTAACGTTTTGGCGCCCTACCGCCGAACACAGCAGCCAATCACAGAGCAGCAGCATCATGCAGGCGGTCTTTCTCACGGGAATGGTACCGAATCTAACATCTGTCACCGGTACCTCATCCCACATTGCGTCATTTCTGTGCTTCTTGCATCTCCTCTGCCCTGGGAGTATCTTCCTAGAGCCTAATATGATGGCTGAATAAGCCAGGAATATTACATCCTTCAGGTTATGTATTAACTTCCGTAACCTCCGCAGGCCACGGATGATACTTACAAATGACAGGTGGTGCTATGATGTACGATCAGAGCGCCAAATAGTGTTAAGAAGCTTTTGCAGTGTTGAATCGCGGAGTAACACGAGATTTTCCGAACGAAATTTGCGAATTTGAGACTGTAGGGAAGAGTCAGCAAGGATGAACTCATGTGCACTGGTTCAGATAACAAATATGCCTGACAGTGAATTTGGTATACAGTACGATTCAGTTGCCCCTACCGCTGAGTTCTGTCCAGTGCTAAACACCTTCAAAGACCATATGCAAGATTTTCGTATTCTCTCGCTTGCTACGCACACACATCTAGTCCTATTGAAAAAATGAACAGAACCATTATTGGAAATGGAATGAAGTAAAATTTTTTACTGGGATATGTCTTCGATGGAGGTTTTCGAGTTATTCAAGAAAAACGCTTTTGAAAGTCAATTTTTGTACTTTTATCTTGAATAATTCGAAAACTAACACCTCAAGCGAAAACATATACCAGTATAAAATCCAACCACATTAAGTTTCCTACGAATAGATCCTGCTCACTTTTTCTGCAGGACTAATAGTTTGTGTGCAGCGAGCGAAAGAATCTGAAATACCTACACGTGGTATTTGAAGGCGTTGCTGTTTGTATAAAAGGCAGCTGTAGAGACCGCCGACTCAGCCTGTATACAGGGTGCCCCAGGAGGAATGGTCAGAATGCAGGGATATGACAGGGACGATCATTCAAACCGAAACGTCTAGAAAACATGGATTCTAAAATGCACGGCTGATGAGCTATAAGCACTTCTTAATCTCTGGTACTATGAAACAGGTCTTTTCTAGTACAAGCTCTTCGCGTTTGTATTATGGGAAGAACCCTGTCAGGTAATCAAGGGTTCTAAAATGCATACGTTAAGAGCTAGGAGCCCTTGTTTAATAGAAGAAATATGTTTCACATTAGCGAAGACGAACAAGTGCTCATAGTTCTTAATGTATCTACTTTAGAGCCCATGTTTACTGGATATTGTTCCCTTGTTTTGATCCACCTTGCTCTCAAAATACAAAAAAAAAAAAAAAAAAAAAAAAATTAAAAAAACTGGTTCAAATGGCTCTGAGCACTATGGGACTTAACATCTGAGGTCATCAGTCCCCTAGAACTTAGAACTACTGAAACCTAACTAACCTAAGGACATCACACACATCCATGACCGAGGCAGGATTCGAACCTGCGACCGTATCGGTCGCGCGGTTCCAGAATGAAGCGCCTGGAACCGATCGGCCACTGCGGCCGGCCCTCAAAATACAGAAAACAAAGACCCTGCCTTGGTTATTCAAAAATATATATGGTGTCTGTCCTAAGAGTCTTCAGGCGCATTTTCCTGTTTTATCGGTAGGTATTTGTAAAATCGGTTTTTAGTGTACCGATGAAATCGGCCCGTACAAATACTGCACATCATATGTATCATGCGACGCTCATTGTAAACGGAAAACGTCGGTTTGTTGCTCGTTACAAATAAAACGTCTTTTAAATCGGAATTTAACTTGCTCATTCTGTAGGGCGGTCCCAAATCATTCTAGTGCGACATTCGGTTTAGCAACATGTATTAAGAGCGTAGCGAAACAGGAAGAACAAACAGTACTACAGCAGCGACTGACCAGCGCTGCCGCATGGTGGGAGAAGTCAGCACTGAGACCGGAAAGGTTGGGCAAGGACTTCTGAATAACTGCTGGTTATTCTTTTTTTCAGCCGAATAAACGAATATGGCTCTAGAGTTAGTTGGGTCCGCTTTATCGAAAGGGCAAATAAAATTCCTCTTTATAAATTATTTTGATTGTAATAAGAAACAAATCAACGCTTTTTGTCGACAATGGGTCGCAAGACGGACTCCAGCTACACATTACAAAAACGTAATGGCAAATATCTACCGCAAGACCAGAGAAAGTGCGCCTGACGACTCTTCGGAGAGATACCCGTACAAGTGATCAGGAAGGAGAAGGCGGGGAATGAACAACAATCTCATTCACCAGACCCAGGTGACAGAACTCTCTGAAAGCTTCTTGTGAGGGTGACAGCGAAGACCTCAAAGACAGTGATCTTGTAATGGCGGGGTTAGCGAAAGGTGTATCTCATTTGACAAAATCTACTTTGCCTCTGACTTGGAACAAGCGGCAGTAACATCGGAATCTGTTCACCAGAGGTGCGGCCGGAACTTAAAATTGTGGAACTACTCCCTGCAATCGTAACCACTGATTTTTTTATACAATCTCGACCCCGTAATCGCAAAAACCGAACGTTTTAAATGCCCATTAATGTACGTTATTGGTCCAATAAGACTGAAACGGTGAACTATAAGATGGACAAACTAGAAGTACTGGAAAGAAGGATTATTAGTAAAATAATGGGTCCAATGCAAACTGCAGATGATTGGAAAATAAGACGTAATGACGAGATCTACAAAAATATAGAGAAAATATCTGAAGTAATGGCCAAACGAAGATTAACCTTTTTTGAACATCTCTACCGAGCGGATGGAAATAGACTAACAAAACAAATACTCCTATATTTCTGGAAGAAGAAATCGACAATAGCATGGATTACAGAAGTAAGAAAAGATCTTGAAAGAAACAACATCAAAGAATCAGAAAGAGCAGAAAGAAACCGTTTTAAAAACAGAATACTAAATTTGGAAGGCTTTCAAAGCAGAAGAAATAAAAAATCGGGAACAACATGGACAGAAGAAAGGAAGAGACTTCATGGGGAGAAAATGAGGGAATACTGGAAAATAGGCGGAGTGGACAAAATAAAACTGGCTCTGAAAATATTTCGTCCACCTTCAAATAGGGAGCACAATTTACAACTGCATCAGATGATGTGGTGTAACTCGCGTTGCCTATCTCAAGGCGCATGGAATATTTTCAGAGCCAGTTTTACTTTCTCCATTCTGAGTGTGTGTGTTTGTGTGAAGAGGAGTCGTTACTGTGGTAGTGAAACCAGAGCGATTTAGACTCGCCCATGATCTTACAAGAGTCTTAACATTTTCTCACTTTCGTTTCATTGTAGGATCTCCACTGATACAAAGAGCCTGAAAGAACCGGCTTTGGCATCAGTGTGCTGCAAGGGAGAATGAGTAAGGTAACTCTAAATAACGATGTGGACGAAAAATCTTGTCATTTGGACAATACTGCAGGACTGTGAATGCAAGTAAAAAGAAAATAATTCTTGTTCTCCAAAAGTCTGCAATATGCGATGTAGTACGTACGTGTGGTCGCAGACTCGTGAAATACCGAGTGATCAAAAGTCAGTACAAATTTGAAAACTTAATAAACCACGGAATAATGTAGATAGAGAGGTAAAAATTGACTCACATGTTGGAATGGCATGGGGTTTTATTAGAATAAAAAAAAAAAAACTTCTCAAAATGTCCGACAGATGGCGCTAGACAGCAAAACGTCAGTGACTGCTACCGTGACGGGTGAGAGGTACGCCGATATGTTACAGAATCGCATCATCCTCAGCCTGGCTGATAAACACCTCCAGGAATGTACAATGTTTATGCAGGATGGCGCTCCACCCCATATTGCTAGACGCGTGAAAGATCTCTTGCGCGTGTTGTTTGGTGATGATCGTGTGCTCAGCCGCCACTTTCGTCATGCTTGGCCTCCCAGGTCCCCAGACCACAGTCCGTGCGATTATTGGCTTTGGGGTTACCTGAAGTCGCAAGTGTATCGTGATCGACCGACATCTCTAGGGATGCTGAAAGACAACATCCGACGCCAATGTGTCACCAGAACTCCGGACATGCTTTACAGTGCTGTTCACAACATTATTCCTCGACTACAGCTATTGCTGAGGAATGATGGTGGACATATTGAGCATTTCCTGTAAAGAACATCATCTTTGATTTGCCTTACTTTGTTATGCTAATTATTGCTATTCTGATCAGATGAAGCTCCATCCGTCGGACATTTTTTGAACTTTCGTGTTTTTTTAGTTCTAATAAAACCCCATGTCATTCCAAGCATGTGTGTCAATTTGTACCTCTCTATCTACATTATTCCGTGATTTATTCAGTTTTCGAATTTGTACTGACTTTTTGATCACCCGGTATTTTCTTTCGTGTTGTGGGGACCCTTTGATTGCATCGTGTTGTAATTAGCCTAGAAACGAAATACGTGTTTGGACCAAAAGCTCACCTGACAGCAGTGCGACACTCATATTGGTAGAGACCACTCTAGTTCGCACGGTCGGCGAAGCTAGCTGCCCTGCCGAAAGCTTCCTTCGCTACAGCAGAGCGCCTGGTCGTCCCTCCCCGGCACAAGAATCATGCCGCCGCGCCGTGAAGGCTCCGCCAGTCGCGTCCCTTTTTACACCGAGAATATGCAAGTCATATCTCTTCATTTAGCGCACCGCTTCTGCTTTTAAGACGATGCTCCCATCAGCCGCCCAAATTATTATTTTTCCTTCCCCCTGGTGGCTCCCGCTCTGTCTTACTCTCCTCTCCCTGCTCTTGTCCCGCTTCTCCACTTCCCGTCATATCTCCTTGCGGTAGTGGAGGCAGCAGAAAAAAAAGTGGAGCGAAGAAAAAAAGGGAGAAAATCCCCTTAGGATTAGTTTTGCGGAGTGTAAAGGAGACGTACGCTGGGAATGGGGGTGGGGCGGGGGGACGCCGTATTTATTGGATGGACGCAGAACGTGCGATGAATGACTACGGCGCTTACTGCCAACTCAATTTATGGCGGAAAGTTTGGGCGAGCGGCAGGGACCGGAGATGAAAATTAGGAGCGGGGACGCTAATTTGCCTTTACGGGAAATGCATGAGACTGTCGGCGGACGGCAAAGGCCCCGAAAAACCCATCTCTTAAATTTTTGTCATTTGTCCAACTGTTCATGAGGTTTGATCATCAAAGTCACCCGTACAGAAATTTGTCTTTCCTTTTCGTTATTTTTTCGTCTCCACATTTCCTTTGCGGGATTAAAGAAGTTTGGGGATGGGATTAGTTATTTAAAACGAAAACAGATGCGAGAACCTAACTGTGACGTGGTCGAAGAAATAGTAGATAACAGGAAATACAAATAATGAAGAAGGAGAAGGAGGGAGATTACACTAAACAGAGCTGTAAGTTGTGTAATGGGGAGAGGCTTGAGGCGTGGGAGGGAATGCGTTAGGGAGGAACGGCCGTATTGTTACGCGTAGAACAGCGTCATTGATATTTGTAGAGGCAACGTAAGACAGATTCAAGAATTGTATTAATATTCTGGGTGAAAGGTTATCAGTGATAAGATTAGCTGATGACTTTGCTATCCTCAGTGAAAATGAAGCAGAATTAAATAACTTATTGAATGAGTTTGGGCTAACAGTAAGACGATCAAATGCGAAAGTAGTAGGAATGAGATTAGCGATAAACTTGTCATCAGATATTGAGGACCACTAAGTAAACGAACTGAAGAAATTCTGCTACCTTGGAATCAAAATAACGCAAAGCATGAAGCAAAGAGGACGTAAAAACCAGATAGCACAGGCAAAGAATACATTCCTGGCCTGGAGGACAGCATTATATGGTAGTGAAGCGTGGACTGTGGATCACCGAAAAAGAAGAGAACAGAGGCATTGCAGGTGTGGTGCTATAGAAGGGTGCTGAAAATTACGTGGACTGATAAAGAATGAGGAGCTACTCCGAAGAATCGGCGAAGAAAAGAACATATGGACAAGGGACAAAATGACAGGACATGTGTTAACACAGAAGGATATAATACCTATGTCACCAGAGGGAGCTATGGAGTGCAAAAGTTGTATGGAAAGATAAAGACTGGAATAAGCCCAACAAATAATTGAGGACGTAGGATGCAATTGCAACTCTGAGATGAAGAGGCTGTCGCAAGAGAGAAATTCCTGGCAGGCCGAATCTAACCAGCAAGAAGGCTGAAGACTCGTGCCTTTGCAATCAGCGCTCGGAGAGGAGAGTAAATCGATTAAAGTACTATCTCTAAGTAATGAGCACCTCATGAAACAACTAAAATTATGAACACGAAGTAGCTAAAACTTACCCGTTTGGCTTTTACGGGTGACCTAACACTCTTAAGTATCGACTGTGGAAAACTACAGATCAGGCTACCACCATATTATAACACAAAAAGTCCACGCGGAAAATGTTGCCATTTCAGAAATAAATTGAATTGTTTCAAAACTAGAGCAAATAACGGCGATACTTCTACTGTACCCGTATTATATCAAAACTCAACCGCAATTGTAACTAAGATATGTACTCGGTGATATGCTATGGCACTCGGGTCGAAGGTAGCCTCTACTGTACCCGTATTATTTCAAAACTCAGCCGCATCCGTAACCAAGATATGTACTCGGTCATATGCTATGGCACTCGGGTCAAAGATAGCCAGTTCGAATCCTGATGATGGAAGAAATTTTTTCCGCCAGTAGTGGTCGGGCAAGTGGAGGCGGTGGCCTACAAATCCTGATAAGTAGTATCTGGAATGAGATTTTCACTCTGCAGCGGAGTGTGCGCTGATATGAAACTTCCTGGCAGATTAAAACTGTGTGCCCGACCGAGACTTGAACTCGGGACCTTTGTCTTTCGCGGGCAAGAGCACTTGCCCGCGAAAGGCAAAGGTCCCGAGTTCGAGTCTCGGTCTGGCACACAGCTTTAATCTGCCAGGAAGTTTCAAGTAGTATCTGCATCAATTTCAACCCCCCCCCCCCCCACCCCCGCAGTGTTTCATGGCGTGAGGGCATGTGAGACACTTGACGGTGGTCTGCCCTTCGTATGGAGACGCTTGGCCACTACCTTGGCGCTATTCGAGAGGAGTAACCTCTGTGCTGGCACCGAATGTCGATATGGTGCGATACCTGTGTGTGTGTTTTTTGTTCTGCACTGTGTCTCAAACACTGAGAAATGTGTTGAATCGTATTTGTTACTGAATGAAAAATGCCATAAAATGACGCTGTATTTTCTATGTAAATAACACAAAATTAACTCTGTTATTTTCTCAGAATCTTTGTTGTTTAAGTTAATTGTCAGATCCAATTAAAATAAAGGAGACATTTTTTCTTACACCGTTTTTTGCTGCAGGAAACCACCACCGCAACGAAAAAAACCGCCAACGTGTTGTGTTCAGCATAAACTAAATGAAATAATAAACGCGACATCCGTCTGAAGATAAATCTTTCTGTTCTAAATGAGTTACGGCGATATCTTTTATTCATAAGTAGCGTTATTAACAGGGACTGAAACTCGTAGCACAGGACTGAAACTCATTGCACAAGAAAAAGAATCATTTAGCAGCTATCGTTGTTTTCCAAGATGTCTTTTATGAATTTCAATAAAACTGGTAACTGATGCGTTCAATTTTAATATATCGTTATTGTCGCTATTGTGGTCTTCAGTCTTACGACTGGTTTGATGCAACCGCCTACGACAGAGCTGCGTTCCTTGGGAAACGTAACGACTGTATTTTCCCTTTGCTTTCAGCCGCTCGCAGTACCAACATAGGCTGATACTAGGAAGCCAGATAAATCAGACATCCAATCCGTTGCTCTTGCAACTACTGAAAAGACTGCTGCCTCTTTTCAGGAGCCATATCTCTGTGTGGCCTCTCCACACACCTCAGTTATGCTGCACCTACGGTACGGCCTTCTCCTCCGTAGGCGCATGCAAACTGCCCCACCTCGGAAAGTCCACGGTTCTTCGGCAGTCACACTGGTGTAAGCTGCAGGCAATAGCAACCGAAACGTTGAAAATTTCAGCACGTACCACGCAGCAAGAAGAATCTTTCTGGATTCCAGCAAACACTTGCAGAAGAACTCTACCACTCTCTTATAAACAAGGCTTTACGAACGTAATTGTGCGAGTCGGCTAGACGCGCAATTAGTACCGACTAAACTCCCAGGTCCTGGCCGCTCGCCTCGCATTATTTCACGGCGCATTTACTGCGAAGAGAAGGCGGCGCCCAGCGTCGGCGAAAGCGGGCGAAAAGTAATCTTATGATTTTTTAAATGGATGGAATTATCTCTGCAATCTCTCGGCGGCGGCATAAGTCTTTTGGCCCCGCGGGGACCATCATCGCCCCGCCGAAATCCTGTAATCGCGGGATTTTTACCCCGGCCGGGCGCGTCTAATGAGGAAATGCTTTTACGGGAGAAGGGGGAGGGGGTTTGCCCCGTAATGGAGAAGTCCTAATGGGCCGCGAGCGCGCCAACAATAACGTCAATTATAAAACTGCGAGGCGTCCCCAGCGTCGATGGCGATCCGCGTCTCCTGCCCTATGGGGAGAACAGGCCGACTTCTCCAAGCGGGCTGCCACAGCGTCTTAGCGCGGCTGTGGGCGACAGGCAAGATAACTTTTGGAGCATCCTGTGTCTGTGAGTTTCGGGGCGTAGACAAAAGTGATTCCAAGTCCAAACGTTGCCAGCCTGATCAACACTTTGTGACCGACGTCTGTGTACTTACTACCTTAAAATAAGGAATATCGAGTTCGGAAACTTACAATTTTTGCTAGTGTTCGGAAACTTACAATTTTTGCTAGTGCGAAATGTGTATGTAAATCTGAGCACACTCGTGGTCGTTGTGAGTCTATAGCTTCTCAGCTGTTTTCTAACGTCTTACTTTTGTATACAACATTCAACACCTCCGTCATCCTGTTGTGAGCTTAATCAGGACTCAATAGACAGCTTAATGCCGGTATGAAAATAGTGTGACCCTTGAAGGAGATCACAGGATCAGCACAGAAACGTTGAATGAAGGGGCTGGAAAGACGACACTGTCAAACGACTTGGTACACTTCATGTATTCAGTTATCCTTCTCCGAGTTCCCGTAAGCTCTCACTACACATTCTGTGTTGGTTTGCTTCGCAACAGTGGAGGTCTGGTTACGCTAGTGATTGCACACATCCTATGGAAATATGTTCCGAAACTTTCTGAGGTCATAGAGGTAGGCGAAAGTTTTCGAGCGCTGAACCAAAATTACACCCACCTTCTTCACAGTTTTTTGGTATACAGGGTCTCTCTGGAGGAACGGTCGATGTTCAGAGATATGACAGGAACGATCATTGGAAGCAAAAAAGTCTAGTAAACAAGGGCTCTAAAATGAATACCTTAGGAGCTGACAGCACTTACTGACCTTCGCTGCTGTGAAAGACATCTCATCTACTGAACAAGTGCTCATAGCTGTTAATGTACGCACTTTAGAGCTCATGTTTACTGGCAGATTTTTTCTTGTCTTGGGCCATTCTCCCAAAATAAGGAAAGCAAAGAGCTTGCTGTAGAAGATATGTGTTTCACAGTATCGAAATTGAACAAAAAATGGTTCAAATGGCTCTGTGCACTATGGGACTTAACATCTTAGGTCATCTGACCCCTAGAACTTAGGACTACTTAAACTAAACTAACCTAAGGACATCACACACATCCGTGCCCGAGGCAGGATTCGAACCTGCGACCGTAGCAGTCGAGCAGTTCAGAACTGAAGCGCCTAGAACCGCTCGGCCACCGCGGCCGGCAAATGAACAACAGCTCATACCTCTCAAGAGAACTTATTTACTAGAATGTTTTACTTCGAAAGATCGTTCCTGTCATTTCCCTGAATACTGACAATTTCTACGGGGACAACCTGCAGTATTTAATAACAAAATCGTAGAAAATTTCAATAAGGAGAGATGGCGTCAGGTCTTGCTACCGTTGGTACAAAGCTGTAGCTCACTTGAATGAGGATGGAGACGAAACCGGTCGTGAACTTTTTGAAAGAATAACTGCTGCATTTAACCTGGAGCATCAGCACGGTTTATCCAGGATATTTATGAGCAGCTGTCTAGACGATTTATCAAATCGCTCGGACATAATATGTAAAAGATGGATTTGGAGCTCGACCAATGAGTTTCGCAGCATTGCTTAATCTGAGAGGTGTGCTTATCAGAGGAAGGATTGCCGCGGCTTTCCGGGTGGTCGCTCCCCTTTCCGCAAACGCCCGCGATCTGTCGCGGCGAACGCGGCGTAGAAATCTGCGCCTGTCTACCCGTCCGGAAATTGTGATGGTGGAAGGGTGGGGGAGGGGGGAGGAGGGGCACCATATGGCCGTGACATCTGCTTTCCCGCAGATTGGTTTATGATACAGCCGAGAGGCGTCACGTTCCGTATCCTTGCGTGGCGGCCAGTCGGTGTCATATTTATCATTATCGGTAATAACACGCTGCTCTGTTGGATAAATGATTAAATGCCTCCTGCGAGAGCCCCGCGATAAGCGATATTGATTTGGCGCCCTTATCTCAGATAGCTAACCTGCCAGCGCCCGTGCCGTCCGGCTCCCAGCGCACTGCGGGGCCAAATATTCTTTATTTTCGTTGGAGTAAGTCGCTCCGACGTCCCTCTGAAAAGCGTGAAGCTAAAAAGCCCTGAGCTTCGTACACGTTTTGCCGTTTGAGATAAGGGCTGCACATCAGACGGCGGATGGAACTAAGACAACGTCTTCCAAAAGAATTATAGCAAGCATTTTCCCATCAATAGTGATGGGGGTAATTAGTAACGGAAACATCAACTCCCAGAATTACAAATGGAACAGCAACGTCGAGTGAAATGGTTCTCTAGTTTGTGAGTTTACGTCTCGAGTACTCAGTGGTTTCCTCAGACAGGGACCGGACCTTCTTCGAATTTCTTCGTACATTTTGAAAACCAGTGCTCGAACATCAGTTCCGTAAAGCAGTATGACACAACTGTCAAGAGAAGTGGAACAAATCTCCGCTTATGATTAAGTCTTCTGAGCGCTCTTAAGCACAATACACGTCGAATTTTTGATAGTAGTGGCTGGTGGCCGAATGCAAAGCATGTAAAGACTAATAATCGCAAAATAGCTGGCTCGAATCTCGCTAATGGTAACTCTTTTTTACTTCTATTGAAATTCCACATTTACGAACAAATAGAAATGTAGAGTTTGTTTATAAAATAAGCTTTTTGATTACCAGTCACGATTTTCTTTTTACTTATGTTGTGAGGTGCATTTTCGTGTATTATGCCATTTATTTGAGATGTTTTGGATATGTGATGAACTGAATAGTATTATTCCTTTTACTATAGAAAACATCATGAAAAAATGGTATAATGTACGAAAAACACAATTGAAAATGTGATTTATGCTTGACGAACATACAGCATATAGCATCGTCGATAGTTATGTATTAAAAGATGAACATGTCACCAATTTGTGTTACGAAACACACAGTATCAATATGGAACGCAGGTTTCTCGTCGAATTTCTTCGATGAAATCCTCTCGGGTTACCAGCAGAGTTCTCGCAACGTTTCAACGTATTTCTTCCCTCTTTTCACTTCGCCTGAAGATGACGAGTAGGAAGCTCCTCGAAACGTTGCGGCAACACAGCGCTACGACTCGTCTAATAATCCGAGAAGATTTCATCGTAGTTTCAGTGTTTGATTTTTACCTCCAAGACTGTATTACTTAGAGAGTGAGTTGGAATTCGCTGACTTGACTTATTGCATTGTAATGTATGCGATCGCAGGTTCGAATCCTGCCTTGGGCATGGATGTGTGTGATGTCCTTAGAGTAGTTAGGTTTAAATAGTTTTAAGTTCTAGGGGATTGATGACCTCAGAAGTTAAGTCCCATAGTGCTCAGAGCCATTTGAACCATTTTCGTAATGTATATGCTTTGAATGTGTTGTGGCTACCACGTCGCTGGTTGACGATTTTGCTAACGGCGTGCTCCCGTTGTGTGTTGCAGGCTCAGAGAAGAGCGCGGTGAGACGGAACGGGCCTTGGCGTTGGACCATAAGGTGCGGGACCTCAGTTCGCACAACGGTTAGTATCTGCAACTGCACCTACACGCTGACAGTACTCACCATCTGCTTAAATTTATTCACAGTCTCACAGACTTCCTTTACAACTGTCAGAGTAAGACACCGAATTGCTTTAGCGCCTGGGAGAATTAAATGGCAACTATCAAATTAACGTATAAGAAGAATGATTATTATAAACTGCGTAATAGCGCAGGGTAGGCAGAATAAAATTTGCCCGGAAAATATTTCACTCACCTTGAAACAACATCTACATTTCGTGATTACTCTGTTTTCACAATAAAGTGCCTGGCAGAGAGTTCAATGAACCATCTTCATGCTGTCTCTCTACCGTTGCACTCTCGAACGGCACGCGGGAAAAACGAGCACTTAAATTTTTCTGTGCGAGCCCTTATTTCTCTTATATTATCGTGATGATCATTTCTGCCTATGTAGGTGAGTGCCAACAGAATGTTTTCGCAATCGGAGGAGAAAACTGGTGATTTAAATTTCATGAGAAGATCCCGTCGTAACGAAAAACGCCTTTGTTTTAATGATTGCCTTTTCAATTCACGTATCATGTCTGTGACACTATCTCCCCTACTTCGTGATAATACAAAACGAGCTGCCCTTCTTTATACTTTTTCGATGTCATCCGTCAGTCCCACCTGATGCGGATCCCACACCGCACAGCAATACTCCAGAATATGGCGGACAAGCGTAGTGTAATCTGTCTCTTTGGTAGATCTGTTGCACCTTCTAAGTGTTCTGCCAATGAATCGCAGTCCTTGGTTTGCTCTACCCAATATATATATATATATATATATATATATATATATATATATATATATATATATATATATATATATCAACCCAAGTTACATCATCTACTCGACGTAAGAGTGACGTAAGTTGGGTTGCCTCTCTTCAGTTGCGTGAAATATTTCCCGCGTCAGTATATACAGCCTATTAAGCATATGGCGTTAACTGATTTAGGTTTAAGATTTATGTAATATGCCTCCACATTCCTATAAAATATTTCAATAAATGTCTTTCCTTGGCTGTGGCCACCATGAAGCGTCACCTATAACGGAAGCCAAAGAGTAGCGACAGTTCACATTATAGATCTCAAGCATGGATTGTCTCATGTAACGAAACGAAAAAATTCTATCTGCGGACCGAAGGATGCTTTGAATAGCTAGAGACCTGTGCTATGACTTCCCATTAAATTCCGTGTACACATTAGTTAAAACCTAAAATATGCTAGGGTGAAATAAAAGAACAAATCAACAGATTCGGCCTCAACAGACTACGTAACAGTCACTCTTGCAGGAAAGTCATGCAACTTTTAGTTTTCCTGAATTCGAATATGCATTTCCTCCCTACATTATTCTCGAAACCCTATCGATTTCATTCCAACACAATGTAGATCTGCATGGATACTCTGCAAATCACACGTAGTTACGTGGCAGAGAGTTTATCAAACTACCTTCACAATAATTCTGTATTATTCCATTCTCGAACAGCGTGGGGAAGAAACGACCACCTATATCTTTCCGTGCGAGCTAGAAAACGAAGAAATCAATGAGACTGTCTACATATCAAGAACACCTACGACGGTTTGTGATGATGTACGAGCCTGATAGAGAAAGAACAACTTACTGAGCAGAAGTACTTCAATTTATTCCAACAGAAGGAGACAATATTCTCTACATCGACTAGATTTTCAAGTTTTTCATCATCTTCTACAGAATTAGACGGAAATTCTCAACATAGAGGCAGTTCCAAGATCACAATATCACATTATCAAGCCCACTGAGGTAGTATGAATATATACAAGCCAGTTGGAGTTTTTTCGGTAGAGGTGTTTTGCTCAGCCATGGGGGGAATGACGGGATTTGGAATGAAGGAAACTTAAACAACATTTTCCTCTCTGCTTTGCATTTATATGCAACTAAAAATTCTGCTAAATTAAATAAGCATACAGTTACCCAACATAAATGGTGTCACACCAGGACAACCTATAACTGCTGGCTGAAATGGGCTATGCTCTACTACAGCTCATTGTCTCCTTGAGAGATGGAAAAAAAAAACATTCACTAAATAAGCAAAATAAAATAGTCGCTGTAATTCGGAAAATTTTACAGACTACAGTGACGTAGTATTTATATTTATCGCGTAAAAGAAGGAATGGAGTATCTATAAGCATTGAAGCTACCGTCTGCGAAGCTTGGGATTGCTGGCTATTACCACAGCCTCGCTGGGCGACTACACAGCGGGGTGAAGTAGCCAGCAGCCGCTTCCCTTGGCCCTATCGGCTCGGCACATATGTTACTGTCCGTACAGTATCGCGGTGGGCCATCCATCGCGGCTTCCGCGTGTGGTCAGCGGACGTCTCCGTGAAGGATATCTGCCGGTCGACTCGCCACTGCACGACGTCTCCCCAGTAATTGATCGCGACAACTCCAGAGCTACCCTTCCGCAAATATCTCATCCCGCACCACACGCGTCGTGCATCTGCAGCGCAGACAGGGAAGCAACTAACGCTGAACCCATTTAAAATGTTCTCCATTGACGCGAATGGAAGGAATTACCCTCTTCTGTTTCTACTGTCGGCGCGCAACCCCAGAAACGCTCGCCTGAGTACTGGGAAGTTGGCAGGGTTGATACAATCTAAGGTGAGTGACGCTGTATAATCTACTATTTTCCTTCTCAACTTCGAAGCCGAGATCCTCATGTAACCGATTCGAATCCTGACGATGCGAAAGAATTTCGTCTACAGTATTTGGTTGCCAATGGTGACGCAATGTTTCTCAGCACCAGATCTTGGGGCAGTTTCTAGGGCTGAACGCCACACCGTTCGGCAGTATTTCATGGACTGAGTGTGTTCGTCATCGTTGATGGGGATCCGCTCGTTGCCGGCCGGAGTGGCCGTGCAGTTCTAGGCGCTACAGTCTGGAGCCGAGCGACCGCTACGGTCGCAGGTTCGAATCCTGCCTCGGGCATGGATGTGTGTGATGTCCTTAGGTTGGTTAGGTTTAATTAGTTCTAAGTTCTAGGCGACTGATGACCTCAGAAGTTGAGTCGCATAGTGCTCAGAGCCATTTGAACCATTTGATCCGCTCGTTAATTTGCGCGTTACGTCCGGAAGTTCGAATGAACGTATTCGAGAACAGGCTGTGTGCTACTACCAGGGTTCACTCTCTCCATTTCTTTCATCCCGCACTCAAACACTGCTCTGCGTTGCGTACTTGACTTGTCATTATCTTAGATAGTATTGGAACATACGATTCTGATATATTCCCAACTCTCACTACCGAGCGAGATGCGTAGTGGTTAGCACGTATTGGGGAAGACGACGGTTGATATCACCAACTGGCCGTCCAGATTCAAGTTTTCCGTGATTTGTCTAAATCGCTTAATGCCTGGATGGTTGCTCTGAAAAGGCGCTGCCAATTTCCTTCGTCGTGGTCATTTAATCTGAGTTTTTGCTCCGTCTCTAACGATCACATTGTCGACGGGACGTTAAACACTAATCTTCCTTCGTTCCTGCCAACTCTCAATGCGTTGGTACGATGTTTTGTTAGTAAGCAAACAGTTACTGTGTTCTGGAGCTTCGATACTAATCCGTTTCATATATTTACGTTCTTGCTATGTTTTGGTGATCTTTGGGTTTATCTAAGAAAGATAAAATAGTTGAAAGTGCCAGTCGTGAGGTATGAATCTGCCGAATAAAAAGGCAGCCTTGCAGCAGAAAGATTTCATTTCATAACATTCTCGACGGAATCCACGGTACAATTAGGTTTCATTTTGGAACTTAAGGCTTCCACGTCTGCTAGTGTAACGTGGTTCGCATTTACCACTCAAAAGTGTAGGCTCCTCGCCTTTCATACAGTGGCGTAACAAAACTACACCGACCCACTTCGTGACTGTTTCTAGGATCGATTTGAGGACAGGAGGGAACCAACGTCCGAAAACATCACACAACGACGGGAAAACCTGCTGCCAGTCACCCCATCGTCATATGATCTCGAATTTATTCTATTGGGCATCTAATTCAACTACTCACAATGGACATGACAGCATTCAGGACGTTAGATGGTGGCCGTAGCGACCATGCGTGTCGTAATAACACTGTAGAGTCTAGAGTGCTTTCAGCACTTGGCTTCCTATGAGCAATTTGTTCCAACGCTCTGCAGCTCCGTGTAGTTTCGGGCATCGTTTTGTTACTAATTGACTATATATGATTAATTGAACCAGCTGACATGTACTAAGAAGACAAAGACGAGCTACCACCTTCAGCAACACCATGCCTAAAAGATAACTGTTCAAACCAGCGTTTGCATTAGGTCCACTATGTTGGCTTTTTTGCTGCTGTCACCCTAAGGAAAAATGCACAGATAAAACTGCCACAGGTCGCAGATTATGTGATTTATTGATTAGTTTCTCTCATTGAACGCGGAGATCCTCAGACGGTCTTACAGTAAACACAGCAGATGCAACTCACAAAACTATGTTGAAGACGGTGCCGAGTGGTGTTTAAAACAACTAACATGTTAAAGCATCCACATCTACATGATTTCTCTGCAGTTCGCAATTTAGTGCTTCAAAGAGGGTTGACTGAACCACTTTCAAACTATTTCCCTATCGTTCCACTTCCTAACCACGCACGGGGAAAACGAGCACTGAAGTCATTCCAGCCGAGCTCTGATTTATCTTTTTTTATGAGAATTATTTCTTCCAATGTAGATGGGCGCCAACAAAATATTTTCCTAGCCGGAAGAGGAAGGTACTGTTTCAAATATAATGAGGATACTTACCGCAACAAAAAACGTCATTGTTCTAGTGATAATCACCCCCATTCGCTTATCATATCCATGATACTCTTTCCCCTATTTCACGAAACGAGCTGCCCTTCCTTGGACTTTTTCGATGTCCTCCGTGCCGGCCGGAGTGGCCGAGCGGTTCTAGGCGCTACAGTCTGGAACCGCGCGACCGCTACGGTCGCAGGCTCGAATCCTGCCTCGGGCATGGATGTGTGTGATGCCCTTAGGTTAGTTAGGTTTAATTGGTTCTAAGTTATAGGGACTGATGACCTCAGAAGTTAAGTCTCATAGTGCTCAGAGCCATTTTTTGATGTCCTCCGTCAGTCCCATCTGATGCGGATCCCACACAGCACAGCAGTACTCGAGAAGTAGACTTGTTGCAATTTCTGTGTGTTCTGCCAATAAATCTCAGTCGTCAGTTTGCTCTTCTCACAACATTATCTAGGTGATTGTTTCAATTAAAATTATTCGTAATTGTAATAGCTAGGTATTTAATTGAATTTTCAGCCTTTATATTTGTGTGATTCAGTGTGCATCCGAGCTGTTTTGGATTTCTTGTATTACTTATCAGGATGAGTTCACACTTTTCATTGCCAACAGAGAAATTAATATGTGAGGATGATCGAGTCTGATGGTCGAAACTACGCAACAATTCAAATTACTCGGGATCTGTGGCGAATTTATTCGTACATTATTTACAGCGGTCCCTATATCCCATGCTAGCGAGGTGAGCCTTTAGTTTGTTAGCGAATCTTTATGGTTGTATGACAGTGGCGCATCAAACTTTTTGTTTTCCAAGTTTCGTCCAGAACTGCGCTGGACGTCTTTAGAGATGCCCCTTGGATCCACTGAGTGTTGAATCGATAAGACCCAGTGGGTCCGGGAGCACCACTCTTCGTAGCTGTATGGTCATGGTGCATGAAACTTTTTTGTACTTGACCTTTAGTCTAGAGCTGCGCCAGACATCTTCAGTAGCCCAGAACTGCGCCGGACATGTTCAGGGGTGCCCCTTGGATCCGCTGAGTGTTGAATGTATAAGAACTGGCGGATACTGGAGAACCTCTGAAGATGTCGAAGGCAGCTCTGCCTGAAACATTAGGAACAAAAAAGTTTCATGGACCACGACTATACACTCTGGGAGATTCACCAGCAACCACGAGAATCGGACGTGCAATCCTTCATTCTATGATACCTTTGTTTAAGGAGTGTCATTGTCTTATTTTCGAGGCCAGCTGTATGTAAGAGGCACTGTGGAGAGGAGAGTGACATGGAGCTGTTTGTGTTGCAGGCTCGAGCAACGGCCACTCGCCCGTGCTAAACCTGAGCAAGAGCGGCGCGGGCTCCGGCGGCGAGCACTCGGGCAGCGAGGCGGGACACACGGCCGAGCCCGACGACGAGGAAGACGACGAGAACGTCAGCGACGTCGACGACGACGACGACAAGGACGCGGGTGAGTGCCCCGCAGACAATTTCGAGCGCCTTGCCAGCTGCAAACTCAGCCGCACTGCCAGGAGAAGTTCGTGTCGAGCGCCGTGGCAACCAGCGGGAGGAAATGTCCAACAGCAGGTAGTGCAAGTTTCAAGGTGATCGAGGAGCGGAAGAACTTAACCGAGTTCGACAGGGCCGCAGACGGTCGTATTCTCGAGGGGTGGAGGATGGATTCCTCAGATAGTCGGGTGTTCAAGACTAACTGCAGCCACTAATGTCAACGCAGGAGAAGGCAAGCTTCCGGTAGTATTCACCGACATTGTGGCACAACAGACACTCTACTGAGAACCTCCTCCACTTTATCATTCCTCAGTTGCTGGCGTCACTAATTTCATGGTTCTGGTTGGTGTGATAAACGGCAGCAAGCTCTAAACGTAGAAAAATTCAAGTTAATGAGGATGATTACGAAACATAAACCATGAATGCTCATGTACAGCGTTAGGCGTGCCCGTGTGACACAGCCACGTCGTTTAAATGTCTAAGCGTAAAGCTGCAAAGCGCTGTGAAATGGAACGAACGTGTGGGGATTGTGGAGCGGGAGGCCAGTGGTCGACTTCGATTTATTCGTGGAATTTTGGGAAAGTGTGGTTCATCTGTAAAGCAGACCGCATATAGGACACTACTGCGACCTATTCTTGAGTATTCCTCGAGTGTTTGGAATCTATACCAGGTTGGCTTAAAGGAAGACATCGAAGTAATTTAAAAGGGGGATGGTAGGTTTACGACCGGAAGGTTCGAACAACACATAAGCGTTACGGAGATGCTTCGGGAACTCGAATGGGAATCCCTGGAGGGAAGACGAAATTCTTTTCGAGGAACACTATTTAGAAAATGTAGAGCGCCAGCATTTGAAGCTGACTGCAGAACGATTCCACTGCAGCCAACATACATTTCGCGTAAGGACCACGAAGACGAGAGAAATTAGGATTATTACGGAGGCACATATATATATATATATATATATATATATATATATATATATATATATATATTCGTTTTTTTCGTTATTTGCGAGTGGAACGGGAACGGAAATCGCGAGTAGTGGTATCGGCTACCTTCAGCCATACACCGTTCTCTGATTTGCGTAGTAAGTAAGTTGATGTAGGTGCAGATGTAGATCATGTTCATCAAACCAAACCCGAACAACTGTGACCCGGTGACATGGTGCATCGTCATCCATAAAAATTCCGTCGTTGCTTGTAAACATAAAACCCATGAATGGCTGCAGACAGTCTCGAAGTTGCCGAACATAATTATTTACCGTCAATAATCGGTTCAGTTGGACCGGAGAGCCCAGTACGTTGCGTGTAAACACATCTCACATCAGTAGTACAGTGCCGTGTTGACAACTTGAGTCCATGAAGTCGTGAGGTCTGCGCCACACTTGAATCCTACCATCAGCTATCAACATCTTAAACGGGACTCATCTTACCAGGCCACGGTTTTCCAGTCGTGTAGGGCCCAACCGATATTGTCAGGAGCGCAGGAAAGCGCCGCACGGGATTTCGTGATGTTAGCAAAGACACTCGCGTCGGTCGTCTGCTGCCGTAGCCCATTAACGCCAGATTTCGCCGGACTGTCCTAATGGATACGTTCGTCGTGCGCTCCACATTGACTTCTGTGGTTATCTCAGTCAGTGTTGTCTGTTACCACTGACAACTTTACACAAACGCCTCTACTCTCGGTCGTTAAGTGAAGGCTTCGGACACTGCTTTGTCCGTGGTGTGAGGTAATGCTTGAAATTTTGTATTCTCGGCACCCTCGTTCCACTGTGGATACCGAAATATTGAATTCCCTAACGATTTGCGGAATGGAATGTACCGTGCATTTAGATGCAACTGGCATTCCGCGTTTAAAGTCTCTCAGTTCCCGTAGTGCGGCAGTCATCATGTCGGAAACTGTTTCACACGAATCACCTGCGTACAAATGAGAGATCCGCCAATGCATTGACCTTTTATACGTTGCGTACTCGGTACTTCCGCCATCTGCATGTGTGCACACCACTGTCCCATGACTTGTGTCACTACAGTGTAATGTCGTTGCGAACACAATGCAGTATATCGTCGGTGTAAGACTTTGAGCTCCATGAGGTGCAGGATTGGCGGGTGCCGGGTGTCGGTAGCGTGTCCGCGGGCGCTGCTACCGACCATTGTTCCGAACCTGTTGCCACCGCCGCCGCCTCCGCCGCCGCCGCCGCCTGGCGCAAGCTGACCCCCTCCCTCCAGTAGAATTATGCTACAACGATAGCAAGCGACACAAAATTCTGTGTCCCATCACACAGCCAGCAGACAGCCCGAAGTTTTAACTCTCCTTATCCATGATCATCGATATCACCTCCTTTTCGCTTCTTATTAAGAGAATCGAGTTTGTTGTCTCAGTTCACACCTGTTGACATCGGTAATTTCGTAGTCCTTCGATCTGCTTTTCTTAGACATCGTGACCTCTTCCGCTTGGTATCTGTGTTACACCATTCCAGCAAAAGTTTGCTTGAGGACCCTGTGGAGAGATATTCTCTTAATAACATTGCTGTCGTTTTAGTTCAAGGCCTACAGTCCAGCCTTAGCTGTGTCGAATACCTCAGTTATTGGACGCTTTCTTCTTTCCTTATGAAAAACCGAGGAAGGCTCCACAACTTATCATACAAGTTACTTGTAGCACAGTACGTATTTATACTGAGAATTAGCAAGATGTATGTCACTATGCCACATTCTGCGTAACATGTGTTAAGTATGTTCGTAAGCTGTAATGTTTTTACATAGATATTTCGATATTAGGATGGTGCTACACGCATGTACTTTACTATAATTGTAAATGTACGTAAAAATGTTTCCCGACAGATCAGCGATGTTAAGCACTGTCGGGCTCGTCTAGCACTTGGATGGGTGACCATCCGGTCTGCCGAGCGCTGTTGGCAAGCGGGGTGCACTCAGCCCTTGTGAGGCAAACTGAGGAGCTACTTGATTGAGAAGTAGCGGCTCCGGTCTCGGGAACTGACAAAACGGCCGGGAGAGCGGTGTGCTGACTACATGCGCCTCCATATCCGCATCCAGTGACGCCTGTAAGCTGAGACTGACACGGCGGCCGGTCGGTACCGTTGGGCCTTCCAAGGCCTGTTCGGATGGAGTTTAGTTTCATACCTAAAAATACCCTTCCCTTCTTTGACGTATGGCGACCTTCGCTATAGATCGGCTGCATAAGGATTGATAGGTAACATGTATCTGATATTACGCCATGAAACGCCATAATTTTTTCATAAATTTCATCCTGAAAGTCTGTTTCGGGACAAGAACGGTTGCCGTAGCTCGTTTGTCCACACACCATTGTTACTACAATTCCAAATGAATTTATTATAACATTTAAATTGTCCAGCATTTGGAGTACTCTGAAGACTATCAGTACCGGCGATGACTGGTCAAGAATGTGGTGAACATTACCCTAAGCGTCATAGTGCGCGCTAGGGCCAATAAAAAGATTCCTGATTGGACATATCACCAGGATCATATCCTACAGAGATTTTGGTATGCATTTTAAAAAAAGGAATTTCTGTTAAAATGAGTACCAAAATCTCTGCGGGGTAGGAAGATCAGCTGCGCTAGTACGGATACATACTGGGAGCAGCGCCTTCTACTGCGGTCAGCATTGTGTGAGACGTAAGAACTGAGGCAGATGATCACTTGGAAAACCTAAACAGAGATGCCGACCCACATTGCTTGCTTTCATCAACAATTAGACTCTGCTAAAGTGCCGAAGCACTAAGACTGGAAAAAGGTCAATCGCCATATGGAAACCAGAGGAAATCTAATGAGGGTGGATGATATCTCCTCCTTGTAGTCGTCTTGACCTTGAGCTGAACGCCTCAACACACCTCACACTCTTTGACGGCATGTGACAACAACCTAAAGGACTTCTGTTCACTTACTGTTCGTAAACTGAACTATCGGATACGTAGCAGAGATACGGAAATACAGGGTTATTACAAATGATTGAAGCGATTTCACAGCTCTACAATAACTTTATTATTTGAGATATTTTCACAATGCTTCGCACACACATAAAAAAACTCAAAAAGTTTTTTTAGGCATTCACAAATGTTCGATATGTGCCCCTTTAGTGATTCGGCAGACATCAAGCCGATAATCAAGTTCCTCCCGCACTCGGCGCAGCATGTCCCCATCAATGAGTTCGAAAGCATTGTTGATGAGAGCTCGCAGTTCTGGCACGTTTCTTGGTACAAGAGGTTTAAACACTGAATCTTTCACATCACTATGCGTGAAACTTGCCCGCACGCTTTCAACCGTTTCTTCGCTCACTGCAGGCCGACCCGTTGATTTCCCCTTACAGAGGCATCCAGAAGCTTTAAACTGAGCATGCCATCGCCGAATGGAGTTAGCAGTTGGTGGATCTTTGTTGAACTTCGTCCTGAAGTGTCGTTGCACTGTTATGACTAACTGATGTGAGTGCATTTCAAGCACGACATACGCTTTCTCGGCTCCTGTCGCCATTTTGTCTCACTGCGCTCTCGAGCGCTCTGGCAGCAGAAACCTGAAGCGCGGCTTCAGCCGAACAAAACTTTATGAGTTTTTCTACGTATCTGTAGTGTGTCGTGACCATGTGTCAATGAATGGAGCTGCAGTGAATTTATGAAATCGCTTCAATCATTTGTAATAGCCCTGTAGAAGACGCGGAAATAGAAGTACATCACCTTCAGATGTGCTTTCAGACATAGAAGACAGTTCGTCACTGTGGGAAGAGCAGGTACTGGTACCACACCTAATCCTTAGCCGTTCGTAGCTTTTGCTCCAGCACAGGTGCCCATGATCAAAATGGGATACTTAACGCTATGAGTTCCCGTCACTCTCTTCTCTTCTATATTTCCCTAAGTTAGACAAGTTAGACGCATCGTCTTTTAGGTCAGATGTTGCCTGTACGCTTTAGCTCGAACAGCTACATTTGAGTATTTACAAAACTTTGAAGTTATGTTATTCGTCGTACCGTTCACTCAGAATTAAAGAATACAGTAAGTCAACTATGATCGCTGTTGATACCATACTTTTTTTTCCGAAGTAGGCTTGCGACCCACCGAACCCAGCGCAAGGCTGCAGCGCTGCCTTCGAGAGCAGGAGTAGCCGGCTGTTAACGACGCTTCGTGATCCGCGCTAATAAAAGCGAATCGTGAGGAATCGGTTAGGGCGGCGAACGCCATTAGTGGTGACCCGGCGACGCCCCGCCAAGCTGCCGATTTACGACCCGCCGGCGGACAATAATTCCTGACGATGACGCCCTGCTAGGTGTACGAAACGAAGCGATGACGCCCGACTGCGTTCTGTTTCCTAATGGTGCGCGCCACCGCGGCTATTAAAACCGGCGGGAGTTGCCGTCTTTTACAAATATGAACACTCCATTTCTCTCCCGTCTCTCTCCCTGTACTTCTCTTATCCTCTTCCAGCGTTACCCACCCGAACTTCTCTTTTTTTAAACTCCGCGCTCCACCGGCGTTTACTTTAGAACACCGAACGTCACGCGAGCTGTTAGTTAATGTACGGGCTGTACTACTATATTTAATTTCCTTCTCGTTTCGTTATACATTTTTCAGCGGCCGGTATTTCTCATATATCTCGTTAGCGGGCGGCGGTATTAAAATTTATGGCGCGTTTGTATTAATGTAATGATCGTGCAGCGCCAGGGAGATGGACAAAGGCAGTATTGGGCAATAGAGGGAGAAGCTCGGCGTGTATTTAATTACGTCCAGATGTTTACGAGACATTTTCGGTAATGGGAGTGTATAATAATAATAGGTGTGTTGGCGCGGCCGGCGGTCCCGGGTTGTTATCCGGCGATCTGTTTGTTGTAAGGTTACACGGGCGGTCTTGTTAGCGGCGCAGCATCAGATGCGCGCGAGCCTGTGATTGCCACTCTGCGCGCCGGATGTTTGCTCTGGCCCGCCGTAATAGCTTACGTGCTTTCTGGCGCGCGCGGCAGTCGCCGTGACACACTTTTACTGCCGTCGGCAGGTAGCGTCGGAGCCCCACGGGCGCCGGTATTGGGCTCTAGCGTCGGCTGTGTTCGAGCTCCGCTATTTTCCACCCTAGAGCACCGTCCTCAACAATTCGGGGTCGAGGACGTCCTAAAAATTCTTAACAGAACGACCTCTGGTACTGTAAGTACCCTCCGCAACACACCGTAAGGCCGTCGGCACACGGACCGTGCTATCGAACGATAACGTTGAGCGTGCCAAGTTCAATGTGCTGCTGAACGCTCAGGGACGATGCGACTTGTACATACGGTACGTGGGCCCCAACGTGGTACACGCGATCGCAGCGCACTCCAGCGGTAGTTGTGGGATGTTTCTAGTTAGTAAATCACACTGTTTACTCAAAGGGCGCGCGTAAAATTCCCACGTTAGCTCTATTAAAACGCACATTTCCTCCATCGTCCACGAAAAGGAAAGTACCATCTCCAATCAATAAGGACACAGGCTTATAAAAGTTCCATTACAAACATTCCGGTACAAATTTGGAATACTTCTCCGCATAAGATAAACATTATTCCATCACTTCCACAAAAAAAAAAAAAAGAAAAAAAAAATTAAAAAAAAAATGGTTCAAATGGCTCTGAGCACTATGGGAGTTAACATCTGAGGTCATCACTCCCTTAGAACTTAGAACTACTTAAACCTAACTAACCTAAGGACAACACACACATCCATGACCGAGGCAGGATTCGAACCTGCGACCGTATCAGTCGCGCGGTTCCAGACTGAAGCGCCTAGAACCGTTTGGCCACACCCACATTTTAGTAAAACACCAAGGTCAATCTTACTTGATCACTGTTCCTATCCGGTGGCAGAATCTTTGTAACAAGTGAATTATGAAGCATAAAAGAAAAAGGAGCAAAATATCTTTATACAGTTAGCGCAAGCTGTCATGTAGATTAAGCCAATCGAACAACGTCACCCCTCAAAAAAAGGTGAACTTATATTTACATAACATAAAATATTATAGTACATACTTATATTAAACTAATAATAAAGTATCAGAACCTAATAAAAACGCGAATGTTAGGAAAAAAAGTTAGAAGTGTTGCGACGCGAACCACCGCCCCAATAATTAACTTTATTGAGAGAAGTAACACTACTTATTACGCTAAACCAACAATAGGACACATATTTTTAATCATAGTATGTTACCTCTTGCTGAAAACCTTAATCCTAGATATTTTACTAATTGAAATTTAATTATAACAAATTGTACCAAGAACAATGCGTTTTGGGTGGATCTTGAGTGTGTCTCTGCCTTCAAATAGCCTACCCTCATAATACGCAAGTTACAATAATTGTTTTGCCACGAATATGATGTTCCTCATTATTTTATTGGAACGAATCCACCGTGAAAACGGGTTTTCCAGTTATTCTCAATTTGCTGGTGCTCAGAAACGGCATGTATACATATAGCCTTGAAATGAATGCCAATATGGCGCCTCACAACTCTGTACTGAAGGGAGACGGCGTGTGTGTGACGTAGGTGGCGTTGTGCAATCTCATTGTTCAACGCTCACACGCACGCTCAGAATATCTGACATGCCAGATATTGCTCTGCACGTTCGGAAAGACTCCCGAACGTGCTATTCCACGCTATGACGTCAGAAACTCGACACGCTCAACGCTCAACGTTCGGATGCACGGTCCGTGTGCCAGCGGCTTAAAGTCTTCCTCTCACGGAACGTGGAAAGGTACGTGAACGAAGAGCTGGTGACGTCACAGTGTGGAATTCCACTTTCTGCTAGAGTGCGAAGGGTGACATGAAGAATCTGGCACTCAGAGTTTTGCCTTACGAGAGGAACGTGGCCAATACCATGCGACGTCGTTTTCATGTCACAAGCAGAACTTGGGAGCCGCCATATTGTGTGGAGATAATCTGCGTATTTGCTGTTTTTTTATTCTCTATTCTAGAGTGCGTGGTATGAATGTAAGCTGATTCAAAGCATCAGAACACTGAGAAGGTCTTGAAAACCCGTTATGTTTTGGTTGGCAGGAGAGCCAACACCGGGTTACTAGAGGAGGCCGAAAGGCACGCGTTTTAGCTCACGCAGGCTGGCGTGAGGCCTGGAACAGGACAAGGAAATTAGAATTTAGAAAAACGGACGTAGCTGGTGGAATACTTAACTTTAATCCGTTAATGAAGAACGTCGGTCTTAACGGTACATGATTCACAATATCAATGACGTAGCTGAAGGCTTTGCTAAACTATCGTCTCGGCAAATGAGAGCGTATTTTGTCAGTGAACCATCTCTAGCAAAGTTGGTTGTACAACTGTGGCGAGTGCTAGGAAGTCTCTCTAGACCTGCCGTGTGGCGGCGCTCGGTCTGCAATCACTGATAGTGGCGACACGCGGGTCCGACGTATACTAACGGACCGCGGCCGATTTAAAGGCTACCACCTAGCAAGTGTGGTGTCTGGCGGTGACACCACACGTTATTTTAGGTACGACTTGTGATAATATTATGATAGGAAATTACATATCTGTAGTTAAAGGCTTTCCATATTTAATACCTTCAGTGTAACACTGAAGCGCCAAAGAAACTGGTATAGGCATGCGTATTTAAATACAGAGATATGTAAACAGGCAGAATACGGCACTACACCGAGCGAGGTGGCGCAGTGGTTACACACTGGACTCGCATTCGGGAGAACGACGGTTCCATCCCGCCTCCGGCCATCCTGATTTAGGTTTGCCGTGATTTCCCTCAATCACTCCAGACAAATGCCGGGATGGTTCCTCTGAAAGGGCACGGTCGACTTCCTTCCCCATCCTTCCCTAATCAGATGAGGCCGATGACCTCGCTGCCTGGTCTCCTTCCCCAAACAACCCAACCCAATACGGCACTGCGGTCGGCAGCAGCTATATAAAACAACTAGTGTCTGGCGCAGTTGTTAGATGGGTTACTGCTGCTACAATCGCAGGTTATCAAGATTTATGTGAGTTTAAACGTGGTGCTATAGTCGGCACACGAGCGATGCGACACAAAGTCTCCGGGGTAGCGTACGACCATATCACGACTGTACTGTGAATATCAGGAGTCTGGTAAAACATTAAATCTCCGACATCGCTCCGGCCGGAAAAAGATCCTGCAAGAATGGGACAAACGACGACTGAAGAGAATCGTTCAACGTGACTGAAATGCAACCCTTCAACAAATTTCTGCAGACTTCAGTGCTAGGCCATCAAAAAGTGTCAGATATGGGCTTTCGGAGCCGGAGGCCCGCTCGCGCAACCTTAATGACTGCTCGACACAAATTTACGCCTCGCCTGGGCCCGTCAACACCGACATCGGACTGTTGATGACTGGAAACATGTTGCCTGGTCGGACGAGTCTCGTTTCAAAATGTATCGAGCGGATTGAGGTGTACGGGTATGGAGACAACGTCACAAATCTATGGACCCTGCATGTCAGCAGGTGACTGTTCAAGCTGCTGTGTGGCGTGTGCAGTTGGAGTGATATTTATTTATTTATTTATTGCCAAATTATAGACCTGTTACCTGAAGTTTTCAGACAGGTCGTACATCTTACAATTTTCGTTTTTCACCTTTTTACAGTTTTCTTTTCTTTTGTTTTATCTACAACATTTACAAAGAATAATACTTTTCAAAGAACAATAATTTAAGGTTGAAATGTAAATAAAATTTTGTTGTTTTTTTAAGAAGAAAAACGAAAACGATAGCAGCTGGCGACACTAAGTCTCAATGAAAATCATCGACTTTTTACGATGGTTGATGTTTCACTTTGTATGACGACAATATGTTTTCAGAAGGTTGTGGCCCATAGCTCGTACATATTTCAAGAATGCCACGTTTACCGCCAAAAGCTTCTGATAAAATTTCTGTATGAAGCATCCAGTGTCGGTCCAGAGACCATTATTAGGTTCACAATCGAATTTACATCAATCATATTAGGCGATGTAAAATCATTGGCGTCAGGCAATAAAACCCATGAAGTCGTCACTGTTACAGCTGCAACGTGACAACATTATTATTTGACGTCAAACGATTTTATGTCGTCTAATATGGTGTTGAGCCAACGGTCTTGCCACACTGATAACATCCGTTCCCGTCAGATCATCGAAGCTAAGCACTGTCGGGATGGGCTAGCAATTGGATGGGTAACAACCCGGTCTACCGAGCGGTGTTGGCATATAGGGTGCACTCACCACTTGTGAGGCAAACTGAGGAGCTACTTGATTAATAAGTAGCGACTGCGGTCTCGTAAACTGACATACGGCCTGGAGAACGGTGTGCTGACCACATGCCTCTCCACATCTGCATCCAGTGACTGCTGCGGGCTGAGGATGACATGGCAGCCGGTCGGTACCGTTAGGCCTTCATGCCCAGTTCGGGCGAAGTTTAGTTTACTTTAGTTTTAAATGATGTTGTACATGGTTTTCTGAATAATGGTCTCTGTACCAAAACTGGTTGTTAAATAAAAGAATTTTATCAGGAGCTCTTGGCAGTTATGATGACGGTCTTGAACTATATGGCAGTAGCTCGCCCCAGATAGCCAGCTTCACGTGATTGAGTGGTCCAGAAGTCGTGTTGCTGCTTCTCGGTGGCCCTCTCCTGTTTTGAAGTAGTTGGAAGCTGCGGGGCACCGTCTGCGCACAGTGTATCGGAGGGTCAGATTCGTGGTGAGACAGAAGGACGGGCTCAGGCGGTGAGTGGCAGCGGGTGTTTTGCGTTGCAGGCGAGCTGAGCGACGCGGGCGAGATGGCGGGCCCGCACCCGGGCTCGGAGTCCCCGCACGCGCTCAACTACTCTGCGCTGGGCGCCGCCGGGGTGCCCACCGCGGAGGGAGTCTCCTCCACAGAGACGCTGCTGCGGAACATCCAGGGCCTGCTCAAGGTCGCCGCCGACAACGCGCGCCAGCAGGAGCGGCAGATTAACTACGAGAAGAGTGAGTACCCCGCCACACTAACCACTACTGCCTACAAGGCGAAACAATGTTGAGCAGTAAACGTACTACATATAATTCACTTTAGGCATGGCTACTTCTGAACCTCCATAACGTCCTTACTGTGGACGCTGGGTTTGAGAGGCAACCTTCTTGGTGTACTGCCGCGTCATCTCATAAAATATACTGACGGAAAAAAAAATCGCAACACCAAAAAATGATTAACGTAAAATAAGGAAACTTCGGAAATACATTTGCCTAGGTAACATCGACAACGATCGGGAGAGTAGTATACTGACCACATGCACCTCTGTACCGCATTCAATGGCGGTATTGACAGAGGATGTCACGGCGGTCGGTCGGGAAAACTGGCCCGTCTAGCTTCAGAATGTGGAAGTTTGCTGACTTATTTTATAAGATGACGCGACAGTAAACGCTAAATGATATGAATGATGGTTCCCTTGGAAGTAATTTCAGTAGTTTAGCAAAAAATAAACGCCATCTTCTTGGTGTACATCAGGAGTGTCCAACCTGCGGCCCAAAGCAAGTATCAATTCGATCCAAGAAGTGAGCATCCGTCACACGACTGGTAGGGAAAAAATCCATAAAATTGCGTTTACGTAAAGTGACCGTACACTGTAACACAGTCCTAAAGACAGGTTGAAATACGCTGCTATACTTTTCGTTCTGATTCAAGAATGGGAAAATCGATTTCAGAATTTTCGAAATAACAGTCAAATCTTTTATAGTTATTAGACAACTTCCACAAGCAACAGAGATACGCTGCCAGAAGATTTTCAAATGGAATGCACAGAGTTGCTGCCTGACATCCAGCTATAGGAAAAATTTGATCATGTATCTTTGTTGGACTTACGAGAAACCATAGCTGCCCAGAGACAAATACCCCTTGTTGCACAGTCATGCGTTAATGTCATCTTTGTTCGGAAGCAGGTATGTTTTTGAAACAGTTGTTTTCAAGAGCAAAGAACACGGTGTGTAAAAATACAGCCAATATATCAGATGAACACCTTGAGAACACCCTGAGAACTGCAACTTCTACGATCGAATCTGATGTTGATACATTATTTTCCAAAATTCAAAATGAAACATCACATCAATTCTATTATTTTTAATTGCATATAAAATTATTAATGACATCTCAGTAGTTTCTTAAATGTGTTAAGTGTATACCTCCGGCCTTGCCTTTCATTTTTTCGGCGATTCTTGACAATGTTAAGAATTAGTATATTACGTGCAGACCAAAAATACTCATGTTCTTCCAGTGTGGCCCAGGTAGCTAGAAGACTGGACACCCTGGTCTAGATTTAACGCTTTATTTATAATGTTGCTCCAAAGCAACACTGATATCCATTAGCGATTACTTCTAAAACATTCTAACTTCTCACAGTCATCCAGTAGCTACGCTCAGTCGGTAGTGTCTATTGCTGTTGTGTTTGTTACCATGTAGCACATACTACGAAGTGTTGCGCTGGAGCTTTGACTGCCTGATGGCAAGTACCTTTTCCCTTTAGTTTTATCATGAATGTGCTTTATAAAACAATTACAGGGATCTTTGTAATGATTTACGTAGCAAAAAAGTAATATTGTACTCTCTGGAAAGACTTGCTTGTGAATAACTTTCAATACAAATGTATGCATCATTTAAATTAAATTACCAGAAGTTATCTGTGAAATGCTTACAGACACATTCTCAAAAGTGAAGTTCATAGGCGAAATTACTAATCACTTTAAAATAAATACAGGTGCCTAGTGGCTTATCTCCAGTCCCCTCCAACAGTGTGTTGTAAATAATAGTAAAAATTTAGAAAGAAAAATTGAATGTCGAGTATTACAGATACTCTTGGGACGAAAGAAACATCATGTTATAGTAAACTGGGTGGCATTTCAAGACGATTTTGCCTGACTATCTGAAATTGCAACTGATGCAGAAATGCAAGCAAATCCCTTGGACCATATAGGAAGTACAGCTAGCTAAATAAGCTCTGGAGAGAAAACCAAATTTATCGCTGACATGGAAGAACTGCACCACAGCTTTTTTATAGACAGGCATAGGTCAAACAGTCAAGTATTTAAGAGAAATAATCAAAGAGAATGGGTTAGAAAAGACTGACAGACATGAAAGAATATGCTAGATGGAAAAGTTGTACATATTTCGTATTTCGAAGTCACTCTTTTGGACATGGTATATTTTTCAAATCAATGTACATATGCAACTTATAATGCCAAGTACCCAAGGAGAAAACAGTTTACCTAAACATGTCCGTTATCATAATATGGGCTATTGCGGTACTCATCCTTTCACCTCCATAGAAGCAGCAGGAATCGCCAATAAAAAGTGCTGGACGCAGTAAGCAGTTTCATAGCTAATACTGGGTAGTACCTGTAAAAGTGCAACAGAATTTATGGTCATAGTGAAGCGGCGAACTGCTTTAGTTCTCCTGAAAAAGGAACAAAAAGCTTAAACGGCACAATTAGTGGCAGGAAAATCTTACAGACTGAGAAGCCACAGGCACGACGCATGAGAAGCCTCAAGTGAAACTCTTTATGAGCTCTTCGTGGTACCAATAATCACACTTGTTTGCAGGCAGAAAGTGCTCTTTAGAAAAAACCCACGAGGAATGTAGCGAGTACGAAATGGCTTTCAAGAGAACTGCGGGGCATTGTAGGAGCGTAAATGCTAATATACGACTGCATTCAAGCACAGCAATTTAGAAAGCTGGCTTTGAAGCAAAAGGCATTTAAAAAATCTATGGAGAATCGCACTCAATTACTGCATGATGTGGGTAGCAGCGAAGTAGAGTCTATCTCGTACTCGCGGCATTAAATTGTGATTACATTCTGTAGCGTTTTACCGGACGAAGTAAATACGTCGATCCAAGTTTTTGTAAAAATTTTCTAAATTTCGAAAACCTTTAGGGTGTTATTTTCTAAGAAAGTCAGTGATCGGGGCAATGGTGAAGTGTTACTCGTACAGATACGTCTCGATCACATAAATTATACTTTTTACAATTGCCGTTTCGACCATTGCTGTCTTTAGATCATATAAATATTCAGATGTAAGTGTCAACGTCAAAATCAATATATCTCGGTACATAGTAAGTGCTACTGCAAATGGCGGTGGTTTCGGATCAGTGGAACGCACGTTACAGGCGGTCTGGTTCGGAGCTGTCCCTGTAGTAACCTAACCGATTTGTAACAGTTCGTTGTGTCACTGTGGTGCCAGCTGCCGCTCAAATTGCTGCTGTAAATGCAGTACGATGCGCCAGAACCATAAACCGAACGCGATGGTCTTCCCTCTCGGCAGTGCCAAATGGCCGTCCGCATTCAAGTCGTCTTGCGACCATACATTTTCGTGGCTACCGCTGCCAGCAATCATTTACAGTGGCTACATTCCTGCCAAGTCTTTCGACAATATCGCTGAAGAAACATCAAGCATCCAGTAGCGCTATTACACGCCCTCGTTCAAACTCAGTGAGGTACTAAAAATGGCATCTTTGTCCCTTAAAAGATTTCTTAACTAACATCAGCTCATCACGTCCAATCTCATAGGCAGCTAACGCTCACGAGCGTTACATTGTGGGTTTAAAGCAAACCTGATTAGCATCTTCATAGTGGCGTTTCTAGCACCATTCCAATACGAATGGCGTGAAATCTGATTAGAAACCATCTTTCAGATATAGAAACGCTTCTACCAACTTCCGTTCATGTTGCAAAACGCCCTTTTGGTGTTGTGTTTACATTAGTGTAATTGCTATTAACTGCAGATGAATTTCCATCCCATGTCCTTAATAGCTCTTAGCTCTGTCCTCGGAATATCCTAGAAATTAGCCATAGATTTGCCTCTCCGACAAGGATTACTACCACCTAGTGTAGAGAACAACAAAAACGGACGCTCAAAGAAATCACTTTGAGAGAGAGGTGTATTCAGGAATATGGTTCAAATGGCTCTGAGCACTATGGGACTCAACATCTGAGGTCATCAGTCCCCTAGAACTTAGAACTACTTAAATCTAACTAACCTAAGGACATCAAACGCATCCATGCCCGAGGCAGATTCGAACCTGCGACCGTAGCGGTCACGCGGTTCCCAACTGAAGCGCCTAGAACCTCACGGCCACACCGGCCGGCCATGAATATGGAATGGCAGAAAACATCCGGTTTGTAGCGCATAGAACTCGATTAATCAATGTGAAAAACTCGTAGGCTAAATTTTGATGGCATAGAATGTACCAGATACAGATGATAAACTACCTAGCTTTCCATTAGTGTACCTCTGTCGGAGTACGTGGCATTCCCCACAGTTTAAATATGGCTCCACCGCGATGGAATTAACGCCCGTTATTTTGTGATGAATAGTGCATATGTTGCGGCCGTGATGCTAACTACATTTGAACACTTGTTATATACAGGTCACCGATGACGCTGATATACGACGTAGGTTGGGGAAAAAAGGAAGTGCCTGTTCCGATGTACAGCGAATAATTGCCCTGCGAGCGGTATGCTGTCGGGGGGTTGGTTTCCATTTTGAACAGAGTTTAAACACTGTCAATTAACGCAGCCTTTTATTGGAATCAAAACAACTGTGCTATTCGCAGTTATTCCAGGAATTGCCATCCATTATCGGTTCAGCTTACCGGTTGTTTGCGAAGCACTTAACCTGCGCATTCCTGTCTAAGGCTAATGACTTCAATTTCCCGTACAAATTAATCCAGCTTCTATGTTATTGCACGTTCCACGAAATAAAGTCGCACTATTTCTTTTCCCTATCTTGCGTCAATTTGTTCTCTTCTAAAACCCAAATTAATCAGGACCAGTTACACTTTTCTATGAAATTTGCATGGGTGTCTCGGAGATTGATTATTCTTCTTTAGACGCACTGTTTAATTCTTGCATTATGTAATACAAGTTGTTCAGTTTAATACTTTCGAACGAAATTGCTAAGACCAGCAGGAAGGGAGACTGCGAGAAAAAGATTCGTCATATTCAAATATTGTGTCCGTCTTCAGAATACTAAAACACTGCACTATTTCAGTTTCGCTACGTGTTAGAGCACGTTTGCTAATGATGAGGAAGTGCTTCGTACTATATTTAAGATTAACTGATGCTTGTTGATAATATTCATTTGTGTTTCACATTAAGAGTTTCGTACGTCTTTGCGTGTTATACATACCGTATGGTTAGTAAGTAGTTCTATACTGATTTCCGGATAACACTTGTTTCTCTACATCATGTCTTTCATTATGGTGCTTAGATTATTCCGTACGAGACAGCTTATACGTGTTTTTACTCTCAGTAGCTTCTCTTCGCGTTACCGTGAGGAATCTGATATTGCCTACTTGATCGTGCAGTCTATCTTCTAATGCTCGGACACCTGTGAATGAATGCAAATAAGCGCCAATAAATAACTATCCATCTGCCACTCAATCAACTTAATACGCACCATATATCAGCGGCGACCCCAGGGTATCATTTAACACCACCTGCACCATAGATGGGCGGTTATTGATCCGACCGTCTTGGGTTGCGGCAGACAAGAAGAAAGAAAAACAAGAACAACTCGTGTTATTGCATCCCTCCGTATTCAACCACTGTCCGAGGACAAGGACCGAGAGAGATAAATTAGTGATTTGTTTCACTGATCATTTTCACAGGCTAAGTAGTTACAATCTGAATACACCAGCCGACGGACATACGTAACACATATCCTCTGTGGCTCTGAGATGCTTCTGTATTAGTGCGCTGTGTGTAAAATTAGTGAAGGTGAGGCAGAGGAATACGTACAGAACGAGGAATGGGTATTTCTGTGGTTTTTGTGGTATATGACGTGGCTGAGTTGAAACGGGCTCTAGGTTCCCAATGTACTATAGACTACCCATCTGATGAACGGACGTGTTCTCTGCCCGTTTTACTGCGTCTGAATCCATCTTAAAGAAACCACACGCACACACAAAACCAAGGATGAAAATCATGTGTGAGCCAGTCCAAACAAATCAGCATCTGCATCTGCATGTATGTTTGGCATACGTGGCACAGGTCGTCACATGAAACATATAAATCATTTAGTTTGTAATTCCATTCTACGACTGAATCACCAACAATATCATTGTGATACATGAGCGATATGTGTCACAGTTCGAACTGTATCATGATGTCAAGGTAAAGGACAAATCGACGTCTCTTCCATAATGTAAACCTTGTGAGTTCCTTTAACACCGTGAGACAGTTTTAACAGTATCGGGTCTAACCGCTGTTTCAAAGGCTTTCCGTCAAACGTCTACCAGTGACAGAACACTTAATGGGGAACAATTACTGCTAGAGACAAAATGTTCACTGAAGCTTCCAGGAAATGTTAAGCGTCTTTTATAATGGATATTGTCCCTGAGAGCAGCAGCGTGCAGGTGCTCTGCGGCGTACGTGATCTACGTATGTTGCTTACAATCCAGTCATCCGCTCCGCGAGAAAGAAGGCAGGCCGAGATTTTCAAATAGCTTTCTCCGCTTAGAGGCACTCATTCTTAAACTTTTCGGGTTGAAACTCACTCTGTCAATTTACTGGTGTAGGTAGAGTATACATGCAGCACACATGGTTAGTAGGACCTGCTAGTTCGGTGTAACCTCGTCGTCCTAGGGACGGCAAAGCAATAAAAAGACACATCAGCGAACGAAAGTTGTTCCCCATGACGTGGTGTATCACCCCAAGACGTTTGAGGCAAAGGAATTGAAACATCCTGTTGTATACTATAATTCTGACCTTACTAGGATCGTACAGCCTCGAAAAATATTCATGAGACAGAGTCAAGATTTTCACGTAAACTTTATTGCTGGTACACGATACTCTTCCCACAGATACCAATGAACCACCATTTATCATATTCTACATTTGCTCTACATTTTCGTTCCACTAAGTATAATTTACGACGTTCATCGTAAACTCTGTCGGAATAATTGACCACATGTTTCTGTTTTTTTTTATTTATTTATTTATTTTTTTTTTTTACTGTATGTGACTCAAGGGATATTAGAAGTTGGTAAGTAATTGAGAATCTATAAAGAGTCACAGTAAGTATTTTTCGTTCGATTTGGCCCGCAGCGTACAACACGTTATAATATGATATTTCGGAAAGGAAAGGCCCACACTAACTGCAGAAAGTCTAATATTCTTTATTACAACAACTGTTTCGGCTTTATTGCCATTCTCAAATAACCTACGAATGCGACATTGGTGAAATTATTTACATGCGTGGTAGTTGTCCATGCGAATAATTGTACGCTGGAATAGTACATTGGTACTTGTTCCTAGTTTGATTTGATGTTCAAATTACACCTAAACGGCGACTGTCTGATTCTCAGAGATTACGTGAAATTAGTAGTTATAGACGTATGGAATACGTTTTATCACTTCCTATAAAGCACGATTTGACATTTATTTGACAGTTCTTTTACTCTGATGCTATATGTTTTACAAAGTATTTTTAGCTAAGCAACGGTAGTATTTCACTGACTCGATTTTGCTGAAAAACTTATTTTTGGTTTGAGTAGGTTTTGTTCTCGACGTGTACTATATATTTTCATGATGCAATATGTCAATAAAGTTTTCCAGATAATACTTACGTTTAACGTCTGTATCTCCGTTTAGTATTTCGTGTGGATAGTCTACTGTGAAATATAGCATTATCTTTGCTTAGCCAACTATACTGTGTAAACATACAGCATCAGAATAAACGAACTGTAAAATAAATGACAAATCGTACTTTACTGTAAACTAACTACCAAATAAGTGACAAAGCGTATTCCATACATTTATAATTACTGCATGCCACGTAATCTCTACGAATTCGATAATGACAGATTAAAACGGACGTCAAATCGAACTAGACGTGAGTACCATTGTGCTATTCCATTGTACAATTATTCACGTGCACAGTCGCCATACATATAAATAATTTCACCAACGTTATATTCGCAGGTTACTTGAAAATGGCAGCAAAGGCGAAACAGCTGTCGTAGTAAAGAATATTAAACTTATTGCAGTTAGTCTGGTCCATTCCTTTTCGAAATCACTGTAAAATTTGCTGATTAATGGAATTTTCGAGTTAAACATTTTTCTTTGATGAACAAGACCAATCTGATATTGTCTCATAAGAAATTTGTGGATACTGGCAGTAACAGAGGTCCTAGTACACATCCCCGAGGTGCCAACTGACTAATATCATTCGTAAAGCACGTAGTCTCGCAGATGTAGCCCTTACCCTAGTTATTCACTAGTGTCTACGTTAAAAAAGTGCGCCGTTTCATCGCAGTGTTCTGTTTCCCTCAGCGATTGACTAACAAAGCTTTGCTATGTCTGTCGTACCCTTTCCTCCTCTGGTTTTCGTCCTGCCGCAGGTGGCCCTAGAGCAAATAGCGATTCGGCAGCGCGCCGTGAGAACCCGCGGCAGGCAAATTACTTGCGCTCGCGCAATAAGCACACTGCGCAGCCCGACTTAGTGCAGCTGTTTTTCTTCCGATAGCGGAGAGATATCACGGCAAACGGCCGCTGATAAGTGCCGGTCGGACGTAATAAAGTTCCGTCAGCCACCCGTTTCACATGAAACACAGTAAATTTTCCTTTACAAACAATGTGATTTTAATATACCTGCCAAATAGCTTCTATATCTTTTATCTCTCACGTTCGTAATACACGACGCGTGGTTATGTTTCTCCGAGCGGACGGAATAACGCGCGGTGAGGCGGGCCTAGGATAAACGGTAAGGAACGCCCATTCACTGTAGACGTCCGCTTGTAATTAGCTGTCCATTTGCTGTGCCGGAGATCTCGCCGCCAGATGCCGCCTCCATGTCTCCACTACAAATGACTATCCGGCTCTAAATCTGACAGTTCGTTTCGCACCGTAAATAAGCACAACAGTTGTTTTCTTTTTTACTCATTATTTGTATTACAACTGAGCCTCTGTGAATCATTTGTTAGTAGCTAGTATCACTTTCTATGTTTAGGTTTTCTACTCTTGCCGTTTCTGACACTATGCTAGTCTTTCATATTACTACGCGTCCTCACTCGTTGCCACAGTGACATATCTCTAGAACCAATCCGACATTCTTCTGCCTAGAAAGCCTTGTCTAATGTCGTTCCACCATCTGCAGCGTATCAAATCCTACTGCAGCTAACCCACATCACAAGCGAAACCATATTCTTTCCCATTACCCCAACGATCGACAGAGCTTGCTAAGTTAACTCCCCATCCCCCAACCCGTTTCCATATTCTCTACTTTTGTCACAATCCACAAAAATGTCTGTCTGGTGCTGGTCGGACAACATCCTCCAAGTGTCATTCATAAGCATCAACGTCAACATCCAGGGTAATAAGTTTTACATGTCAGACTTTATAGTCATAAATCTATTAAAAGGCAGTTCTATTTTCCACTTCCACATCTTCATCTACATACATATTCCGCAGGCCAAGATACAGTGGGTAGCGAATGGTACCACGTACCACAACTAGTCAGTTACTTTTCTTCCACTCACAGATACAGCGAGGGAAAAATGACTGTCTTCATGACTCCTTATGAGCCCTTATTTTTAGTTTTAGTTTTAGTTACGTCATGTTCCGTAGATCATTTCCCGATTATTTTATCGATATAATGTGGAATAATTCAGATTGCAAAATATATATACACACATGAATAGTGCTAATATTAATATTACTGAAATTTTTAGTTCTACACATGCAACTATATGTAGAGGTACATTTTTTACCATTTCCGAAACAGAAACTCGTCCATGGAGTAGAAGGAGTTGTCCAAAAGAAATGATTTTAAGCTAGATTTAAAACTTGATCTGCTACCTGCCAGACACTTTATGTTTTTGGGCAAATGATCAACGATTTTTGTTGCTGAATAATGTACTCCTTTTTGAGCAACTGACAGCTTCAAAAACGGATAGGAAAGGTCACTTTTCCCTCTTGTACGTATGAACATCACTGTTCTTCGCGAATTGAGATGGATTATTTGTATCGAATTTCATTAGCGAATATACGTACTCTGATGCTGCAGTTAAAATACCTAACTGCTTGAAAAGGTGCCTACATGACGTCCTTGGGTGACCACCACTAATTATTCTCACTGCCCTCTTTTGTGCAATCAGTACTTTACGTCTAAGTGGTGAGTTACCCCTGAACAGAACGCAGCGGGTTTCTCATTCAGAAATCATGTTTGCCCATTGGTTGATTGTGAGAAGATCATGTTATGCGTGCGTAATACCACCAAGCACACCAGAAAGTGTCGGAATTCGCATGTTACTTCACGAAATAAGCTTGTTTGCCGCAAGACAAGTGTCGAAACGGGTAGTGAGATGACGTCTGGACTCCGAACCTGACTATGAGCACAGGGATCATTGTAGCGGCTCATCTTGACACAACACCAGAGCGAGGCGTGTCTACACACTGCTGTGTCCAACGACAGCAACGTACACGCGAGTGGTACTACTTCGTCTTTCCAGACGAGCTCTGGTTTTGCATACAACATCACGATGGGCGCATCCAAGCGTGAAGGCTCAGAAGATCATCGTCATATGGGCCTAGCACTCATTGTGATGTTGTTGGGTGCTACTGGCTACAAATCACGATCATATTTGGATCGGACAGCAGGTAATTCGTTCAGCAACCGTTACATTTCAGACGTGTTAAGGTTGGTGACCGTGCCCTGTCTTCGGGGTCTCCATAACGTTAACGTTCAACAAGATAACGCTGTCCTCACTTACCTAGATACGGATGGTGGTGAACCAGGACCTGGTGTGATGCTACTGGGTGCCACTGGGTACAAATCAAGATCGCCTTTGGACCGTACAACTGGTTAATCGATCAGCAGCCGTTACATTTCTGGTGTTAAAGTTGGTGACCGTGCACTGTCTTTGGGGCATCCGTGACATTAATTTTCAACAAGACAACGCTGTCCCGTCCTACCTAGAAACAGATATTCTTCGACCAACACCCGGCGTGATGCTATTGGGTACCACTGCGTACAAATCAAGATCGTCTTTGGCCCGTACTACTGGTTATTCAATCAGCAGCCGTTACATTTCTGGTGTTAAAGTTGGTGACCGTGCACTGTCTTTGGGGCATCCGTGACATCATTTTTCAACCAGACAACGCTGTCCTGTTCAACATAGAAACAGATATTGTTCGACCAACACCCGGTGTGATGATACTGGGTGTCGCTGGGTACGAATAACGATCACTTTTGGCTCGGACAGCTGGTAATTTGGTCAGCAGCCGCCAAAAAATGGTTCAAATGGTTCTGAGCTCTGTGGGACTTAACATCTGAGGTCATCAATCTCCTAGACTTAGAACTACTTAAACTTAACAAACCCAAGGACATCACACACATCCATGCCCGAGGCAGGATTCGAACCTGCGACCGTAGCGGTCGCGCGGTTCCAGACTGTAGCGCCTAGAACCGCTCGGCCACTCCGGCTGGCAGCAGCCGCTACATTTCTGATATGTTAAGGCTGGTGACCGTGCCCTATTTTCGGGATGTCTGTGTCGTTAACTTTCAACAAGATAACACAAGACTACGTAATGCTCATTGCTGTCCTGACCTACCCACGTATAGGTAATGTTCGACCAGCATCTGGTGTGATGATATTGGTTTCCATTGGGTACAAATCACGACATCCTTTGGCCAGGGAAGCTGGTAATTTGGTCAGCTGCCGTTACATTTCTGACATGTTAAGGGTGGTGACCGTGCTCTATCTTCGGGGTATCCGTCTCGTTAACTTTTAACAAGATAATGCAATACCACATAATGCTCATTGCTGTTTTGACCTACCTAGATACAGATGGTGTTCGACTTTTGCTCTGCCCGGCACATTTTTCAGATCTCTCACCAGTTGAAAAGATCTGATCACGAGCTTACGAGGGACTCGCATGTCACCACGAGGAGATGAAGCAGCCTGGATGACGTACCCACGTCTGATATTCAAGCTCATTTCGATTCGATGTCCAGCCCGCTGAGAGCCAATGGACGCCTGGCACTATGAGGACCTCTGGAAGTCGCATATTACTGGCGTGGTGTCGACCTCCGCGGCGACAAAGTGCGCTGCTTACCCCGGCGAGCCGGAGAGCGGCTGCTCACGACCGCCATTATGCGGCCCGCGACTCTCATTACAGCGACGGTCGTGGCCGGGCGCGCCGCTTGAGGGCGTCCGTCGTGTGTGGCGCAGGACTTCTGCGCGGATGCCGAGCCTTATAAGAGCACTTCACACTGCGCCGCGCACAGCCGCAAAAATCGCGCGGCATTTTAATGTGCGCCAGCGCGATTGAGAGGTCGCCAATTTATTCGTGCGGTATGCCGTAATGGCGTCCGCCGGCCAGATTTAGTGGCGTCGGCCGATCTATTAACGGCGCCGGGATAATGCGGCCACCTGCCGGTAGGGAGCCGTTTGTCTCCCCAGGGGCGCTAACTATCTCTGCACGCCGCCGCTCCCTTCTATAGAGGCACTCTTCCGTTTGTGGAAAACGCTGCACTGCAGAGGAAACGTCTTTCTACACATTCAAAGCTAATACGCTGTAGCATAGCAGTGGTAGTCACTGCTTTTCTTTGCAGTCGACTTGATCGGTGGAACAAGGTACTGGACAATGGACAATAGAATTCTTCATACCACGCGTGGTAGCGTCCTGACAACGTCCTTGTGTCCCAACCGGGGAGATATTCCTATAGGCTGTCGATTGCGAGACTTAGGAGTGAGCTTTTCGTACGTTTTGGTCTCGGATGCTCAGCCTCAAGTACTTCCTCGAGATCTGTCACTTTGTTTTGGATTCTATAGCCCAGCGGAATGAGTCATAAGCAAGTTCCTGAAAAGAAAACGCATTAACACTCGGCAACTCTAAAGGGTGGCCAACAGACTCGGGGTTCGAACACTTGTGCAGTGGCTGTGCAGAGACATTTTTGCGGATCATGGGCTCTTGCTGCGTAAGTGATTTTTCGCAGAAACTGGCGCACGAAGAATTTGTTTGCCGCGCCTGATTAGCCGAGCGGTCTGAGGCGCTGCAGTCATGGATTGTGCGGCTGATCCCGGCGGAGGTTCGAGTCCTCCCACCTGCATGGATGTGTGTGTTTGTCCTTTGGATAATTTAGGTTAAGTAGTGTGTAAGCTTAGGGACTGATGACCTTAGCACTTAAGTCCCATAAGATTTCACACACATTTGAACTTTTTTCTTAAGAATTTGTTTTTTATCCAGCAGAGTGATTTCTGTTACTGGGAAATATTTAATATATATGTTGAATAATTTAAAACACTGCAACCAGTCACTTTTTTATGGCAATTAATGTTGCTTTTACCAGTTTCAAGCTGGTCTGCCTATCTTCAGACGAGATCTAGGTTAGTCTGGAACGTGAGAGTTTGGTTGTGAGTTGGAGATATCAACGAATGGTAAAGCAAAAGATCTGGTTGTGGTAACAGACTGATCGGCTACTTGTCCTAATGCGTAGCTTCAGTTGGAATGTTAAAATATAGTTGAGAGTTGGCAAAGAATACGAGTGTAAAAGAAATATTTGTTTAAACAAAATGAATTTTCGATACACAACGTTTTTAAATTGTGCAAAAACAGACATAATGTCTGATTGTGATAACCGCAATCAGCGGTTTTACAGTGTTACTTATAATCCGTCTTGATTGCAAAACGTTTATTCGTTATGACCGGTTTCGGTTCCTCTAGAACCATCTTCAGATCTGATATTGCGGTTACAGGAGTAACCCGTCCACACACAGCAACCTTCACATGCTACGTCACATGCTTCTAGAGGAACCAAAACCGGCCATATGAATAAACATTTTGCGATCAAGACGGATTATAAGTAACATTGTAAAATTGTTTTTAAATTGGACTAAAAATATGTAATAATTTCCTGTATACTCATACAGATTCCTACCCACTGAAAATTTGTTATTGTAAATTTTTAATAGCTATGAAAATACTTATAAGATTTAAAGCGAAAAATGCGGGTCGCTGGCAATTCACACTCGCAAGTAGGTGAACTATTCATGTATCAACTCGTAAATACAGTAACAATAATAAGCTAAAAACTATTCGTGCTTCAATTATCTATTGAATCAGCGTAATCTTTGATAACATTTCAAACATTTTTATGAGATCACAAAACAGACAAGAGGTAAATTTCAGGTTTATTTCAGTTTCTCTTCGCCTGACAAAACCAATGTATTGTTTCCGCTTACCTATATCCCCAGAAAGACTAAAAGGTAAAAATTAGAAAGATTTGAGGTGACACAGAGGATTACCAGCAATCGTTCTTCCAGCGAACCATTCTTGACTGGAACCGGCAATGTAGGAAATGGGAGTGATAAACAAAGTTCCCTCCGCTGCATATCAGAAAAGACAACAAGTTAATTTTGCATTGTCATCCAGTTCAGAGCTATGCTTAAGACTTCAAGTACCTAGCTCACTGGGTAGTCTTTAAAATCAACTGCAAAATTTGCGCCAAAGAGACACACAGACAAGAAAGCGAAACCCATCTCCTCCTCCTCCTCCTCCTCCTCCCCCCCCCCTTTGGTCTAACGTGCTCCTCCACCGCATATCGCCTGTGACACATTCCTATCCTATCCGCACAACACGATGATCCTACAAGGCAGCTGAGATATCAGGGGTTACTGACCTTTTCACACAAACCGTCACTTGTATTGATCAGACAGACAAGAAAGCGAGTTAATACTACATTGTCATTCCCTTCTGTACAACTGTTTACGACAATTTTTTTCAGAAAAGACTTCCTAATTCTTAAATTCATGTCAGATAACGTATTTCCCCTTTTCTAGAAAATATTTTATTTGTATTGCAAATCTGCACTTCGTATCATCTTTACTTCTGTAATCGTGCTACTTTGCTCACCAAATTGTGAAAACGGTTTACTATTTTCAGTAACTGATTTCCTCATCTAATTCCCTCAGCATCACATGATTTAATTTCATTACATTCTTTTACTTTTGTTGAACTTCACCCTTCATACACATATTTTAGATTTGAACCCCTTTCTCTACCGGGAAAATAAAGCTACACTTCTGGATCCCGTGAAATATCACTAAGCAACAAACAGTGCTTACTACCGAATGATGAGACGCAGTTGTAAGACGCTCAACGCGTGCTCAGAAGGTTGGTGGTTCACATCTGTGTCCAGCCATCGCAATTTAGGCTTTCCGTGAATTTTCTAAGACACTTAAGGCAAATGCCACGGCGTTCCCTGCGAAAGGGCGCGACGGATTTCCTCCCCTCATCCTCCACCAACATAGTTTATGCTCCGTCTCTAAACCCTAACCTTCCCTCCTTCCACAACACAGACTTGCATACATTGCTTTTACACACTGTGTAACAAAATGAAATGAACGGAGATATCTAATGTGACGCCACGATTTCTAAGCGTTGCAGTCTTTTGTAGCTGTGGCTAAGAAAGCACGTTAGAACCAGCAGCGCACGACGCCTCTGCGCGGCTTCCAGCAGACGGCGGTCCGTGGGTTCGAACCCCGCCGGCGTCCCAGAGCACGCCGGTCGCTTGAGGCATGGCCGCAACAGCACAATGCATTCCACGCGCGCCGTCCTCGCTCGCGGCATTAATTTAATTAAATTTGCCAATTTAGGTATGGAATAATCTCTGGCGGACGTGACGGCTTTCGTTCTTCTTGTTGTTGCTCTGCCGGCTCATGCCGTACCAATAAAATACCGCCGCATTCGTTCTCTAAGTGCCGCTCTGCCATGCGTGCCTTAAAACTCGGTCTGCGCGTTGCTTCTCAAAGAGGTGTGTGCCGAAACGTATTCTCTGACCCGCCACTCAATAAATCGTGAAAAATACCACTCGTCTGCACTACGCACGTTTCACGTTTTATTCGAGAATACCGATTAGAAATTATTCTGGAAGAGACCGGTTTGCAGATAGAGTTTAACGTCCCGTCGACAACGAAGTCGCAACAGGCGGTGCACAATTTCTGATTGGAGGAGGATGGCGAACGATATCGGTCGCGACCTTTCACAGGCACTATCCCGGCAATCCCAGCAATTTTGAGAAGTCATGAGAAATCCAGTGCTTTATAACTGGACAGGGATTCAAACCGCTGTCCTCCCGAATACAACACAGCCTGTTACTACTTCGTCACTTAGCTCGGGAAGTCATTCTGAGCTACGAGGCAGACTCTGTTTCCTCCTCTAATTTTCCAACAAACTAGACGATTAAATTCCTCTTTTGCAACCTTATTCTGGGGGTCATGTGGTGTACACAGTTCGTTGAATATTGCACCGCTTCCTAATACCAGAAGTCTCTTGAAGAAGGTCCCAACAGAGACGTCAAAACGATGAATTGGTTGAAATGTTAACCTGATTGCAAACCCCGCGCGAGAAGAATAAAATTTACTTAGATTGTTAGGGTTTGACACAACGATGAAATGACTGAAAAGGTGGGGTACGCTCACAAAAATAAGTACGTATAGAGAAAGTCTCAAAGAGGAATGGGAAGGAGAAGAAATGTTAATCCAAGTAAGCTTTGAATGCAAATGCAAAATAATTTAATATATGCTGTAGGAAGTTAATCACACGTAAAATTTTGAGAACTGTTGGTGCAGTGTGAAGAATTATAAAATTTATCGATAAATGAACAAATAACGCGCTGCAGTCATGGCTGTGCGGCTTGTCCCGGCGGAGGTTCGAGTCCCCAAAAATGGTTCAAATGGCTCTGAGCACTATGGGACTTAACATCTGAGGTCGTCAGTCCCCTAGAACTTAGAACTACTTAAACCTAACTAACCTAAGGACAACACACACATCCATGCCCGAGGCAGGATTCGAACCTGCGACCGTAGCAGTCGCAGGATTCGAACCTGCGACCGTAGCGGTCGCGCGGTTCCAGACTGAAGCGCCTAGAACCGCTCGGCCACTCCGGCCGGCTTCGAGTCCTCCCTCGGGCATGGGTGTGTGTTTTTGTCCTTAGGATAATTTAGGTTAAGTAGTGTGTAATCTTAGGGACTGATGACCTTAGCAGTTAAGTCCCATAAGATTTCACACACATTTGAACATTTTTTTGAACAAATAACGAAGAAAGGCCCGTAGAGGGAAAGCAGAAGTTAATTGTTTCTTAATGCTTCTTTATGTCAGTGCTGCATGTACTCTCTTGGACAAAATATTGTCATTTTTTAAAATCATATCTCCCTTTTTTCATCTTTTCCAGTGCTTTGGACTTGTGCAGGACACATGTACTTACCTCCTCTTCATGTTAGTCGCACGTCATTTAGTTTTAGCGGATGGTTATCTGGAACACCTCAAACGGAAGAATTCCTTATCAGCTTTCAGAAAGCGCCAACGGCGTTGCCGCAGTGGTAACACAGGTTCCCGTCAGACCAATTAAGTTAAGCGCTGTCAGGTTTGGCTATCAGTTGGATGGGTGACCGACCGAGATTGCCGAGTGCCGTGGGCAAGCGAGGTGCATTCGGCCCTCTTGAAGCTAACTGAGCAGCTGCTTGATTCAGAAGTAGTGACTCCGGTCACGAAAGCTGACAATGGCCGGGAGACCAGTGTGGTGACCACACACCTTTCCATATCCACATCCAGTGACGCCTATCCGCTGAGGATGGCGCGGCGGTTGGTCGGCACCGTTGAGTTAGTTCCCACCAAGCAGTGCGTAATGGGCACTCTCCTCTCTGCTTGCTCTTTTCGTCGCAATTGTGATTGTTTTGGAACACAGTAGTTCGCAATAATGCAGGAAGAAAGCATCCGTCAATGCCGAGTTTCAAGGACGATTTACACCACTACACGGGCGAAACTTTAGGAACACAGCGAAACAAAGTCTTCTACGGTTACAAATCCTCCGGTTCTTTTTTTTTCAGCAAGTTCATGAACGTAAAATGAAGAGAGAAATTAAAAAAAAGAAGTTTCTCCGATTACTTCAGCGACATGAGTTTACTGCCGTGCTGTGCGCTCCAGCGCCGAGGTCTCCCATGAGGCCGGCCCCCTAACACGAGCCACGTCAACAACTTGTTTCCTAATTATACTGCGTTCACATACATTTCAGCTTACGCTTTACGTTCGGACGGATGAGCGCCGAGCAAGAAAGCCACACTCGCTGCAGATTAAACTTGTCACTCCGGACAGCGAGAGCTAATCTTCCCGCCTGCAGTCATTAACAGATGATGAATGGTATCGGCCGTTTACGAAGCGCTGTTCCATTATGGGAAAGTAAACACATTTTCATATTATCATTGTCCAGCGAACACATGGGAAGTTAACAAAATTACTGGAAATGTATGTGCGTAGTATCTCCTAGGTTCTTCTATTCAAGATACAAATCTCGTAATCGTGGATTAGACTCGTCATAACTGTAGATCGTTGATTTTCAGCAACGGTGTGTAGTACGTAGCGTCATTTAGTCGAAGTTATTTGCTATTACTTCACGGTTTGTGAAATGTAAAAGGCTAATGACGAAATTCAGCGATCCCTCTACCACCAAAATTGCTAAATCCAGATTAACATGTCGAGTCCGTCAAGAGAAAGGGTAAGGAGAGGGAAAGGAAGAAGACGTCGAAGCTCACGAGAAGGTCTCAAAGTGATGTTGCACTTACGTTGAATGGTGCACCGACTGCATGACCATTTTGGATGGAATATTTGCTCTTTTGTTTTTCAATATCAGGGAGTTGATCTGTTAAATGTTTAACACAGTCAGACAAGTGTTACCGTTACAACTGTGTATATGTCTTCAAGTAACGTAACTCACTGCGCTCAAATTATTCAGAATATATTCATGCAGTGTTTGAGAATGAGAAGACTTGGCCACTTCCAACAAGCTTTAAACTTAATTTCAAACCTTTTCCCAAACATCTTCTCGGTCAGATGCTTAACGTCAAATATTTAATACAGTAACTCAGTTTTAAAATAAAGCCACTCTGAATCGGCGGTGGGGACTGCTGTGGACAGTTACTGACCCATTATAATAAAGAAAATATTGTTTTTGAAGGATAGTTTTGTATGTGGGTACGAAGTTGATAAAGTATTTTTCTGACAACAACATTCCATACCTACAGTGAGACCAGCTGCAACCAGAGATAATGCCAGGTAACAGCTTGATAGTTTGAATGATTGCAAGAACGAGGCTTTGAGAATGGGAGTCCGAAACTGGTGGCAAAGAATGCAGCGTAAACAAACAAACCCAAAACCGTAGGTCTAGCTGTCGAACAGGCAGTTTTCTCTCTCTCTCTCTCTCTCTTTTTTTTTTAAAAAAAATAGGTGATGGAGGCAAGTAATATTTCTCTATCTTATGTCTTTGTTATGGTCTTCAGTAGAAGACTGGTGTTCATGCTACTCTATCCTCTGCAAGCCTCTTGATCTATGAATAACTACTGCTGCTTACATTCTTTTCAACCCGCTTAATGTGTTCATCTCTTGGTCTGCCTCTACAATTTTTACCACTTTTCCTACTTCTCTCCAATGCTACACTGGCGATCCCTTGATGCCTCAGAATGCGTCCTACTAACCGATCCCTTCTTTAGGTCAAGTTATGCCACAAATTTCTTTTCTCTCCTATTTTATTCACTACTTCCTCATTGGTTCACGATCTACCAATCTAATCTTCAGCATTCTTCTGTAGCACTACTTTTCAAAAGCTTCTATTTCTTCATTTCAGCCGCTCTGAAATAGTTGTTTCCTCAGTTGCTGCCGTCGTCAAGCTTGAAGACACATGCGATCTTGCTTTTATATGACTCCGCTTTTCTGGCAGTATTTTACCTTTGTTTTCGAGAACCGTCGAAGCAATGAAATACTCTTTCGGAACGTGAGCTCTTTCCTGTCGTGTAAGAAGTATTTCCAACAGATTTTGTGAGAGGTATGGTAAGTTGTCTGCCCAAAGCGATGTTTAGTTAAGATTTCCTGTTTCATTTACAACGTCTACGGTGTTCTGATACCCACACGAAGACCGACCTGGGGTTACGAGAGGCGAGAAGACAGAGGTGCTGAGCTCACCGGGAACGGGTTCCGCTTAGGCGCGCAGAAATAACCTCCCATTGTGCTCCCTGGCTCATTAACTACGCCCGCACTGACGACTCGTTTGAACTCTACTTTCACAGCGATTTTGTCCGATGGTAACGTTAACAGATCGCTGCAACGGTTACGGTGCACTGCTGGCTGCAATATATGCTTTCCGCTTCAAACTTAATACTGCAGCACTCTTAAAATGAAGCGGCTGGCGAGCCAAGCAGACGAGTTTCTCGTCTATCACCGAAGAACCATCCCATAAATGCTCTTAGGCTTTGGACACAGTGATCGGATGTGGACGGTTCTTTGTCTAACAGGGTGCTACGAGAACAATATCGCATTTCTTCCCAAGACACCCATTCTATTTCCTGACAATCTCCCTCGGAATTCCGTAAGGACTGCATCGCTCTATGACGATCCTATCAGCACGCTTTCTATCATTCTTTCTTGATGAGAACTGCAACACTGGAGCAGCATTCTTCTAATGGATAACACTATCACCTTGTAAGTGGTTTGCCATAGAAATACACTGCAACTCCCAAAAGTTCTGCCAATAAATGGAAGTCTTTTATTCAGCCTCCTTGCTGTTGATTGCAGCCGGTCGCTGTGGCCGAACGGTTCTAGGGGCTTCAGTCTGGAACCAGGCTGCTGCTACGGTCGCAGGTTCGAATCCTGCCTCGGGCATGGATGTGTGTGATGTCCTTAGGTTAGTTAGGTTTAAGTAGTTCTAAGTATGGGGGACTGATGACCTCAGATGTTAAGTCTCATAGTGCTCAGAGCCATTTGAACCATTTCAGAGCGACCACAGTGCGTCTAGCACAGACAGATTGGTTCGAGGCCCTCAACTGGCCTTCTAACAAACACACGGCTGTCAGTGGCATCGAGGAGAACCAACTTTCATCAGAAAACACAATACAGCTCCACCATTCTCTCTAACTGAGCTGTCCGCAGCTCGCGGTCTAGTGGCTAGAGTTGCTGCCTCTGGATGACGGGGTCCTGGGTTTGATTCCTGGCCGCGTTGCGGATTTTCTCTGCCAGGGGACTTGGTGTTTGTGTTGTCCTCGTCATTTCATCATCATCATTCATGACAGTGGCTAGATTGGACTGTGTAAAAATTGGACTGTGTACAAATTGGGACTTTGTACGGGCGCTAATGAGGGCGCAGTTGAGCGCCTCACCAACCAGATATCATCACGATCCAACTGAGCTCTAGCTTGACACCATTGAAGTCTCAGATGACTGTGGTTCGCGATTAGTGGAATGCCTGCTACAGGGCGTCTGGTTCGGAAGCAGCATTTACGCCAAATCTTTCTGCAATATGGCAAAAGTAACATCAAGCTCCTCGTAGCCATATTACACGACCTCGTTCAAAGTCAGTGGGGTGTTGGTAACGGCGTCTTTGTCGTTTTAAAGGCATTCTTGACCAGCGTCAACTCTCCACGTCCATTCTCAAAGATAACTGACGCTCACGACCGTTGTAGCTTGTATTTCAAGCAGCGCCACTCTTGTTCACTATTTGAATAGAGATCATCTTTCAGAAGTAGAAACACGCCTTCCAGCTTTCGTCATGTTGCATAGCTCCTTCTTGGTGTTGCAATATTTTTTTCCAGAATGAGATTTTCACTCTGCAGCGGAGTGTGCGCTGATATGAAACTTCCTGGCAGATTAAAACTGTGTGCCGGACCGAGACTCGAACTCGGGACCTTTGCCTTTCGCGGGCAAGTGCTCTACCAACTGAGCTACCCAAGCACGACTCACGCCCCGTCCTCACAGCTTTACTTCTGCCAGTACCTCGTCTCATACCTTCCAAACTTTACAGAAGCTCTCCTGCGAAGGTCCCGAGTTCGAGTCTCGGTCCGGCATACAGTTTTAATGTGCCAGGAAGTTTCATATCAGCGCACACTCCGTTGCAGAGTGAAAATCTCATTCTGGAAACATCCCCCAGGCTGTGGCTAAGCCATGTCTCCACAATATCCTTTCTTTCAGGAGTGCTAGTTCTGCAAGTTTCGCAGGAGAGCTTCTGTAAAGTTTAGAAGGTAGGAGACGAGCTACTGGCAGAAGTAAAGCTGTGAGGACGGGGCGTGAGTCGTGCTTGGGTAGCTCAGTTGGTAGAGCAGTTGCCCGCGAAAGGCGAAGGTCCCGAGTTCGAGTCTCGGTCCGACACACAGTTTTAATCTGCCAGGAAGTTTCAATTTTTTTCGTTTGTGCAGACGATCCAGATGGCGGCTATACCGCGAAAAACCACAATGGTGGTAGACTCATTCAGAGAGTTTATTTCCCTTATCAGAACGTCGTCTCTCTCAGTGAAGCACTTACAATCCTCAGGACTGGCGAGAGCGTCGGCGTTCGAGTTAGGTCACGTGGTTGATACGGTCAGTGATTGATTACCGGTCAGCTGACTTGTAGACGGACGCCAGTCAGACCATTGACGACAGTCGAAACGCCACGCCGGCCTCGAACACGTGGCCACCTGGCCGGCACCAGCAACAGGTTGCCATGCGCGGCGCGGACGGGGCGCCACTTTTGCCGGCAGCGAATGTACCGGCTCGGCGCAGCGCGGCGCGGCCTATGCGTGCGAGAGAGCAACCCGCGCTGACCCCTGGTCCGGGTCCGGCCCGGCACAATCGTTAAAAGTAGCCAATCTCTCTCTCCGGGCGCGGGGCAATCCACAATATTTAATTACCGGCTGCGGACGGACATAAATTTGTTGGCTCCGATTCATGGTTTCTTCCTCATACGCCGCCCCGCGCCGCGCACTCGCTATATATCTTAGTTTTTGGTGGGAGGCGCGCCCCGGCCAAGACGTGCATGTTTGTTTAATCTGCGGCCGGCGCTTCTCAACACATTTTCCCATTACCTCTCCGGACGAACGTGCCTCGCCTCGTCTTCCAGCGTGTGAATGTGTGCGAGTGTGTGTGTGTGTGTGTGTGTGTGTGTGTGTGCGGAGTCGTTATTGTTCGGGCGGCCAGTACTCCCGGCTTCTTTTTCCAATTGTGATATCAACCATCATCCCTTTGTCTGTACGGCGTAGAGCACCAGTAATGGGGCGGGAGGTATCTCCAATTTCTCATCTGATGCTACATCTTTTGTTGCATCGTGGTCTTGTTGCAGTCGTTGAAAGTTACTGCTAATTGCTTCGAGACACGCTAGCGTATCAATGCGTCTGCTCGCTGTTCTACTGTCCTCTTGACGGCGCTGACATTCCACTGATAGGTGTGTCAGCGACTGTCTTGCTCTCGGGTAGTTACGGACTCCAAAGCTGCAGCGGTTAGTACACATAGCATGGGGAAAATTAAATGAAATGGTAGTGTGGCATTGAAGGCAGGGCTTCCCTATCTGGAGAACTTCGGCCGCAGATTGCAAGTCTTTTCAGTTGACGCCACAGTGGACGACTTGCTTGTCGATGACGATAAGCCGGCCGGAGTGGCCGTGCGGTTCTAGGCGCTTCAGTCTGGAACCGCGCGACCGCTACGGTCGCAGGTTAGAATCCTGCCTCGGGTATGGATGTGTGTGATGTCCTTAGGTTAGTTAGGTTTAAGTAGTTCTAAGTTATAGGGGACTGATGACCTCAGATGTTAAGTCCCATAGTGCTCAGAGCCATTTTTTGAAATAGTTTTATTTTCCTACTCTGTATCCCGACGAGGGAAGGAGGGAGGGCAAAACCCGGCGCCGGTAAGTGCTCGAATAGCACCAAAGTCGTCGCGAGCTTAACGTCCCCCCGACTGAAACGTCGCCATTAACAGTGTCACATGCCCTCACTTCACGAGTAACTACAGGAAGGTCTGAAATTTAACCCAAGGCGCTGCTATCGAACTCTAGCGATCAGTAACATTGCGCCACCTCCGCTGCTGCCATATCCGGCGAAATAGTGGAGGTGAAAATTTCTTCCACCATCGGGATTCGAACCGGTGACCTTCGAATCGAGCGCCACCTCAAAGGCGTGCGTGAGCGACACAGGCTGCTGGGGCGGATGTCCTGCCGCTGTGTGTCGTGCTCACACATTAAACATCTCAGGGAGACTGTCTAGCTGGCCCAGAGTTCGGACCCGAGCTGCGGTTTGGTCGCATGCAGCGAGCGTAGCTGCCGCCGGCCTGGTCGTTTGTCGCCGCGACACGGACACCGCGCGCCGCACCGCAGAAGCCGCAGATACATAAACACCTTGACCGGCGCTCTCCCTTTTTATAGGAGCGGACACTTGGCACCTCGCGATTCCCGCTGCCGATCTTCCCGAAACAAAATACAAGGCGCTAACCGAGGCGCCGCATGTTTTGTTTTTTCCTTGAAACATGGTACTCACAAAGGCCAAGGCTACAAATGCTTAGTTACATTGTTGTTTCAAGACATAGTTTTTCCGTTCGTCAGAGCAATACTGACCGGGTAAAACCGATTCCATTATTTTAGTTCTGAATAATCGGTATCTGTTTGCGCTTGGTTATAACAGCTGTTTTTGACACTGAAGACCCACAGAAACAGGTACACCTGGCTAATATTCTGTAGGACCCCCGCGAGCACGCAGAAGTGCCGCAACACGACGTAACATGGCCACGACTAATGTCTGAAGTAGTGCTGGGTGAAATCGACACCATGTATACTGCAAGGCTGTCCATAAATCCGAAACAGTACGAGGGTGTGGAGATCTCTTCTGAACAGCACGTTGCAATGCATCCCAGATATACTCGGTAACGATTATGTCTGGCAAGTCTGGTGGACAGCGGAAGTGTTCAAACTAAGAAGAGCGTTCCTGGAGCCACTCAGTTCTGGGCGTGTGGAGTGTCGCATTGTCCTGCTGGAATTGCCCACGTCCGTCGCAATGCGTAATGGATATGAATGGATACAGGTGATCAGACAGGATGCTTACGGACGTGTTACCTGTCAGAGTCGTATCTAAGCGTATCAGGGGTCCCATACCACTCCAACTGCACACGCCTCACACCATTACAGAGCCTCCACCACCTTGAGCAGTCCCCTGCTGACATGCAGGGTCCCCTATACGTCCATCCGCTCGATACAATTCGAAACGAGACTCATCCGACCAGGCAACATGTTGCCAGTTATAAATAGTCCAATGGCGCTTTTGACGGACCCAGGCGAGGCGTAAAGCTTTGTGTCGTGCAGTCATCAAGGGTAGACGAGTGGGCCCTCGGCTCCGAAAGCTCATATCGATGATGTTTCATTGAATGGTTCGCACATTGACACTTGTCGATGGCCGGCATTGAAATCTGCAGCAATTTGCGGAAGGGTTGCACTTCTGTCACGTTGAACGATTCTCTTCAGTCGTCGTGGGTCCCGTTCTTGCAGGATCTTTTCCCGGCCCCAGCGATGTCGGAGATTTGATGTTTTACCGGGTTCCTGATATTCACGGTACACTCTTGAAATGGTCGTACGGCAATATCCCCACTTCATCGCTACCTCGGAGATGTTGTGTCCCCTCGCTCATGCGCCTACTACAACACCATGTTCAAACTCACTTAAATCTTGATACCTGCCATCGTAGCAGCAGTAACCAATCTAACAACTGCGCCAGACTCTTCTTGTCTTATCTAGGCGTTGCCAACAGCAGCGCCGTATTCGGCCTGTTTACATATCTCCGTATTTGAATCCGCCTCTCCTGGGCTCGTGAGCCTAGACAAATGGAAAACCGTGAGTTTGTCACATGAGATCTAATTTCAGTTGGTAAGAGCTAGTGGTAGGATTCTTCGTTGCACAGAGCCCACGAAGCCATGGACCCAGGTTCTCAAAAAGGCACTGTGCAAGCTCGTGGTGGATCCATAATGCTTTAGGCTGTGGTAACGCTCTGTATGAAAATCACTGACTGTGCTGTGTGCAGTCTGTGGCTGGTTTGCATTGTTGTTTGCTATTGTAGTGTTGGGCAGCTGGATGTGAACAGCGCGTAGCGTTGCGCAGTTGAAGGTGAGCCGCCAGCAGTGGTGGGTGTGGGGAGAGAGATGGCGAAGTTTTGAGAGCGGATGATCTGGACGTGTGTCCATCAGAGACAGTAAATTTGTAAGACTGGATGTCATGAACTGATACATATATATTATGACTTTTGAACACTATTAAGGTAAATACATTGTTTGTTCTTTATCAAAATCTTTCATTTGCTAACTATGCCTGATCCAACTGAACCGATCATTGACCAGAAACGTTATGTTTGGCTAGCTGGTAACCATTTGCAGAAATTTATGGTCTTAATGTTCCCAAACGCCGATGCATGTCACCGGCCTACAGTTGTTCGTGATTGGTTTGAAGAACATTCTGGACGATTTCAGCGATGAGTTGGCCCTGTATCGAACATTTATGGGATATAATTGAGAAGTCAGTTCGTGCACGAAAACCTGCACCGCAACACTTTCCCGATTATCGATGACTGTAGAGGCAGCTTGACTCAATATTTCTGCAGGGGGCTTCAGCGACTTGTTGACTCCATGTCATGTCGTGTTACTGCACTACGCCGCACACAAGGAGATCCGACACGATATAAGGAGGTATGTTCATGATCCCAGACACTAAATTATGTTGTCAAGTACTGAGCAGCGCAGAAGAAAACCACGCTTTGTGCTTTGGACCCATGTGGAAACGAATATCCCAGAAATCGGTTAGACAGCTTTTCGTGATGTGGGGCTACAGAAAGGGATAAAGGTGATTCACCATAATATCAAGTCATGCCAGGAGCATTCAAAAATGCTACAATCTTAAAATCACTGTCGGTGTGCTCTAGGTCCTTATGGTTCTCAGCGCATCAGTTACTCTGTGAAGAGCCACCGGAGAGCAAGGGTTGCTGATACCAAGGTTCTTAGAATATATCTCTGTACAACATCCGGAATTTTAAGTGAATTTTATCCCCAGTGGATGCTGTTGAACACCGTGACTGTTCCTTTATAGGGTGCAGAAAAATTTCCGCTACCAGTCACAATAAAAGATTAATTATTTGTCACATGACCGGTTTCGGGCTTGTGCCCATCCTCAGGTGTTTATACATTCATGTACATGTTTATATTGTATATCTGTGTGAGCAACATCTTTGCACCTCTTACGTCTAAATTCTTTGACCATAGCCTATAGACGGCCGTGCTGGCAGAGCGGTTCTAGGCACTACAGTCTGGAACCGCGCGACCGCTACGGTCGCAGGTTCGAATCCTGCCTCGGGCATTGATGTGTGTGATGACCTTAGGTTAGTTAGGTTTAAGTAGTTCTACGTTCTAGGGAACTGATGACCTTAGAAGTTAAGTCCCATAGTGTTCAGAGCCATTTGAACCATAGCCTATATGTTTGAGTGTAAACGCTTTGTACATCACTAATGCACGACGCAATAGTGAAATACGAAGCTAAATTTTATAAAACTGAAACATGGGCGTGAAAATGATAAGAAATATGCAACATAGTGGATAAACTGTCACCACAGCATAGTTATAATGATGATGAAGCCTCATCTTTATGTAAGTATAGATATATTTTTGCCACAAATACTGCCTTGCCACTTACAATTGTTCCACTCGTATCTGTTTAGTCACCAACAAATAATTTTCTTTGTATTTATACAGTAATCTCCAGCAATATAAACATGTACATGAAAGTATAAACACCTGAGTATGGGCACAAGCCCGAAACCGGTCGTGTGACGAATAAATAATCTTTTATTGTGACTGGTAGAGGAAATTTTTCTACACCCTCTGAAATTTTGTCGCTGAGGTCACCAGTCGCCTAGAACTTAGAACTAATTAAACCTAACTAACCTAAGGACATCACACACATCTATGCCTGAGGCAGGATTCGATCCTGCGACCGTAGCGGTCGCTCGGCTCCAGAATGTAGCGCCTAGAACCGCACGGCCACTCCGCCCGGCAACGGTATCTCTCAACCGGGAGATTTAGCGCAGGTCAGACATTGGTCCATTGACTCGAACCCGGGACCTTCGTGCTAATAGCTAACGTGGTAACGGCTACACCACTGACATGGCCCCCGTGTGAAGTAAAGAGCAGCGATATGAGTGGTGGAAGCCCACCCTCCGTATGAGAATTCAGTACCCCGCAAGGAATGGAAGGAAACAGGGCGATCAGTGGGGTACATTTCTCGTCGCTGTAATAGACGAGGAAAGTAATTCGATGTCCGAGTATGTGGACAAAGGTTGTAGGAGGAGGCAGCCGTTTGTCTGGCCAGCCTATTAGCAGGTCGTATTCCCAGAAGGGCGACCGCTGCTGCGCGGCCGTGCTGCCCAAGTGACGTCCATCTAGATGCGGCCGCACATCATGTAAACATAACGTCTAAACTCATTAAGTTGTAACAACGTTCGATTGTAGTGCGTATCTGCGGTCGGGATCAAATCTCTCCCTTGTCCCCCTCTCACCATCCTCCCCCTACCTCCTTGCTTCCCTCCCTCTTCTGTGCCTCTTCGCGTGGCACAAAAAAGGAACTCTTAATGGGATTTTCGTGAAGTAGTTTTGTTACTCGGCCTCTCGCCGCTCTTATCATTACTGTGACTTTTATTACGGTCATCTCCCGACATTGTGTATTCTAAAATGAATTAGGGGGTACGGCCGAGCGGTTTGCCCGCCAAGGAAGTGCTTCCGGCGTGTCACGAGTCTACAGGAAGGCCGTGTCAGCGTCTCTGAAGCGACGCAGCCGCACTCGGGAGGGTGTACGTTTAATGCCATCTACAAGAATGACTGTAATGTCGGATCTTGCTTGGTAAATTGTGAAAGCAGATGCTAGCAAGTATCGTTTCTACGTGTAATAACCCCTTGTCGTATTTGTCGCTACATCCTACATTCAAGCAAACTAAGCCACTGAAATATCATGTTTAGTCAAATTTTTCGTTTTACATCGCCAACGGGACGAGAGCGCCGTTAGAGTGTCTCTCTAGCTGCCAGTGACCGCCGCTGCCGCTTGTGCATGATATTCAAGCCACCGTGGGAGCCTATGATAAGCAGCAATGCTGCATGAAACAAGGACCATTCAAATATTTTTCTATTGAACCCATTGCATCGGGGACAGTAGAGTACGCCTTCACGCTTAATCAGAGTGAATGAAGATAGTTACTTTCTTAACTGCTCGCAGAAATGATGCGAGCAGTTAGTTGTACAACGTCTGGTCTCTGCCCTAATGTAGTTATCTCACATCCTGATTTCATCGATCGTATAAGACGGTTTTCGTACCAGATGTAGAAGTCTCGAGATTTTGATATTTCTAATTCGGAATGTAGACAGCAAGTGCTATCCTGAGACTAAGATGATGATGCAAGAGAGTAATTCGTGACTGGCTTACATCTAGCCAGTCAGAAGACGATTAAGAAAATCCAGTTCAAAATATTGCTCACATTACAACTAAAAGTTTGTGATAAATGTGTACATCGTATCAGTAACAATAAAATTAGTGTAACTGGGGCATTGGACACAGAATATTGTTTCCAGTTTTCTGTGTATGGCAAAATATGTGGCCTCTAATTTTGATTCCCTTCAGACCTCAATGTGTCGAAGATATTAACGAGGGTTTTAAGCTTCTTTAGAGATGTATTTGCTGAAATTTTTCCTGAATTTGCAGTGTTAATGACGAAACCAAGACGATATGTAATCAGTAAAAATAAGATGTGCATTTCCATAAAAATGATTATTAGAAATGTGTTAATTAGCATGCGTTTAATAACTCTTCTATTCATATTTCCTACGTATTTCAACTGATTGCGAACGGGAAAAAACGAAAAAAATAATGAATGAAACAAGATTAGAACCAACGATTCAGCCATTACCGGTCTGGATTGCTATCAACTTTTTTTTCATCGTCACATATTTTACACTTCACGGAAATGCTCGTAGGACATGTGCCTTTGGTTAAAAATCTTCATCGAACCCAAGACCCACACGTAGCACAAGATCATTCTATCACACAACGACGCTACCTATCGAGAAATTGGCCTTAGTTTAGGATATTAAAGATGCTCGCAAAACTTCAAAGTTAATTTTCTCGAGAACTTTTGAGAGATACATGAAACTGTTATGGTGGATTAATATTTGAGTTGTGAAGTTTATGTGCCAGAAATATAAAAAAAAATTAAAAAACCGAATGCCATGTGGTCTTCTTGCTACAAGGAAGTTCTGCTGCTCTATATGTCTACATAAGGCCAGCAAATCAACTTTCCTAATCTTATATTACTAACAAGTTATGTGATGGTGACACTTTCGCACCATGAGACACGATAAACATTCATGGACATTTAACGTAAATGAATTTATTGCCTCATATTGGCAAAAAAGAAATGTGTTAGAAATAATATAAGAGGTATCCAGAACGAGATTTTCAATGTGCAGCGGAGTTTACGCTGATATGAAACTTCCTGGCAGATTAAAACTATGTGCCGGACCGAGACTAGTACTCGGGACCTTTGCGTTTCACGGGCAAGTTCGCAGGAGAGCATCTGTAAAGTTTGGAAGGTAGGAGACGAGGTACTGGCAGAAGTAAGGCTGTGAGGAGGGTGCGTGAGTCGTGCTTGGATAGCTCAAATGGTAGAGCACTTGCCCGCGACAGGCAAAGGTCCCGAGTTCGAGTCTCGGTCCGGCAAACACTTTTAATCTGCCTTGAAGTTTCAATATAAGAGGTAAATAAATAGCAGCAAGCTGTCTACACCGCTGATCCTGGAGACTAATCCATAGGTGCTGCACTTTCATGGAAGCTTTACTCAGCCAATCTCGTGCAGTAACTGGAATACCTTCTTTCTCTATCAGATCACAATTAAGATTAAGGTCTTGTCCAGTGCTTCAACAGGCTGGCGTGTGCCTCGCACTCAACTGCTCGATTCTGAAGTAAGGCAATGAGCGTCCACCTGCTCTTGTCGCTGGTACCAACTTATTGGGTAGTCTCTTTATATATAAATGAAATCACTTGCTCACGTACGTCTATGTATGTAGGCTAATCTCACGGACTGCTGTAGGGATTTTGATCTGGTTTTCTCTAATAGACAGGCTAATCTCTAGGATCACCGTAAGGACCTTATTCTGTATTTGACTGATAGATACACTGGTTCTTTCGGATAAAATTTATAGCTATTTCGTACAAATTGTCCGAATTATGGTGAATTAAAGTTAAATTGTGAAAAAGATGCCATTACCAACCAGCGAATAGCACCTAGAATGCAGCAATGCCTCGAGAACTACGCTAGCTGGATCTAATTCGCATCTGGTGAGGGGATCGAGCGGTATAATGTGTAGGCTTCGTATGATCAAAGAACAGCTCGAGATTACAGTTTTCTTGCAAACTGTTGCCGTCTCGTTACCTTGCAATAACTTCTTTTTCTGCTGGCGAGCCAAGGGTAAGTGACCACGACGGACTGTCTAAGAGATGAGAATATGAGGACAACCTGTTCCAAGAAGCGATGTCTTGTAGTCCGTCACAGAGTCCGGCCTGTACAGCTGAGCGTGAAGTAACCCACGCAGCCAACTGGAGAATCTAGCGTTTGCGCAGATGTCGCCGCACGCTATCTGGCGTGGTGTGGTATACGACGCAAGGATCGTGTTTGCCTTGGCGCGCGCCCCACGTATGCACATGCGGCCCAAGTTTACGCAGAGGACGCAGCGCGGCGCGGCGCTGTCGGCCCGGCTAACACCTCGGAGCGGCCACCGTGTTTATGATATCCGCGTCCCGGCGTGTACTACACCGGACCTGCATTTAGTGTCGCCTTGTCGCGCCGCGGGCGAGACCGTTCGTCCGTCGCCGCAGCCCAGATTAATGCTAATGACTTTGCCCGTGTCTCTCTCCTACGTGTGTATACTGGAGAATGTCTCCGGCCGAGCCGCACCTGCTCCGTGTGTTCCCACAAGCACTGTGTGTGTGTGTGTGTGTGTGTGTGTGTGTGAGAGAGAGAGAGAGTGAGAGAGAGAGAGAGAGAGGTGGAATGCGAGAGCTTTAGACAGTGCAATAGATCGCTGAGTGCCCTCTCCTGGCTCTCTTTCAACAGGCTGTACTGAAATTTTGGATTACAGTAAAGTGTGTGACTCAGTAGTGGAACAACTAAAAGAATCCCTACGTATTATAAAAGTATATATACACTATGTGATCAAAAGTATCCGGACACCCCCGGAAACATGTGTTATTCATATTAGGTGCATTTTGCTGCCACATACTGCCAGGTGCTCCATATCGGCGACCTCAGTAGTCATTAGACATCGTGAGACAGCAGAATGGCTTGCTCCGTGGAACTCACGGACTTCGAACGTGGTCAGGTGACTGGGTGTCACTTGTGTCATACGTATGTACCAAGATTTCCACACTCCTAAACATCCCAAGGTCCACTGTTTCCGATGTGACAGTGGAGTGGAAACGTGAAGGGACACGTACAGCACAAAAGCGTACAGGCCGACCTTGTCTGTTGACTGACAGAGACCGGCGGGTGTGGCCGAATGTTCTAGACGCTTCAGTCTGGAACCGCGCGACCACTACGGTCGCAGGTTCGAATCCTGCCTCGGGCATGGTTGTGTGCGATGTCCTTAGGTTAGTTAGGTTTAAGTAGTTCTAAGTTCTAGGGGACTGATGACCATAGCTGTTAAGTCCCATAGTCCTCAGAGCCATTTTTCGAGCCATTTTTTTGAACTGATAGAGACCGCCGGCAGTTGAAGAGGGTCGTAATGTGAAATAGGTGGACATCTATCCAGATCATCGCACAGGAATTCCAAACTGCATCAGGATCCACTGCAAGTACCATGGCAGTTAGGCATAAGGTGAGAAAAGTTCCACACATCACGCCGGTAAATGCCAAATGACGCCTCGCTTTGTGTAAACATTGGACGATTGAACAGTGGATAAACTTCGTGTGAAGTGACGAATCACCGTACACATTGTGGCGATCCGATGGCAGGGTGTGGGTATGGCGAATGCCCAGTGAACGTCATCTGCCAGCGTGTGTAATGCCGACAGTAAAATTCGGAGGTGGTGGTATTATGGTTTGGTCGTGTTTTCCATCGAGGGGGCTTGCTCCCCTCGTTGTTTTGCATGGCACTATCACATCCTACATTGATGTTTTAAGCACCTTCTGCTTCCCACTGTTGAAGAGCAATTCGGGGATGGCGATTGCATCTTTCAACACGATCGAACACCTGTTCATATTGCACGGCCTGTGGCGGAATAATTACACGACAATAATATCCCTGTATTGGACTGGTCCGCACAGATCCCTGACCTGAATCCTACAGAACACCTTGGGACGTTTTGGAACCCTTAATTCGTGCCACGTCTCACCGACCGACATCGATACGTCTCCTCAGTGCAGCACTCCGTGAGGAATGGGCTGCCATTCCCTAAGAAACCTTCCAGCACCTAACTGAACGTATGCCTGCGAGAGACGAAGCTGTCATCAAGGCTAAGGGTGGGCCAACACCATACTGCATTCCAGCATTACCGACGGGGGGCACCACGAACTTCTAAGTCACTTTCAGCCAGGTGTCCAGATACTTCTAATCACATAGTGTATGTATTTTTGTGTGTGTGTGTTGCATACGGGCTCGATTTCAGCCAAACTAGGTACACATATCACTCACAGTTTGGAAAGGATCACTGTGGGGGTAAGAACCACCTATCTGTCAAAGGGGTGAGAGGGAAAAGAAGCTCAGCTCACGACGTACAAGTAGCCACAATATACTGATCCAGTATTTGAGAATGAGAGCACTTAATGGCTTCAAACTTACCTTACACGTAATTTGAAACTTTTGCGTGGGTTCTTCTCGCCCACACCCGCTACAAAATGATGAAAGGAATAAAGTTTATGGATTACCACATTTCCGTTGTTCATGCAGTGGAAGTACCGCATCAGGCAACACCTTTTAATTTACTGCTTCTTTACTAATAACTGTGTTCGCAACCCATTTTGCAGACAGTATTCAGATATACCACAAAATGTACCTGGAAAAAAAACATATCATTGTACGACACATGGTACAGGAGATAAGACGTCGTAAACATGGAGCTGCGTGAAACCGAAAATGTTAGCCCAATTTCGCTAGAGATACAGGTAAAATATGTGTGCATGTATTTTTGAAGAATGTGAGATACTATTCACATTTGTGCGTCTGCGGGCAAAGCCGCGGGTGAAAAGGTTCTCCTAAGCCAATGTATCGGCTTCAACCAAACGTGGTACACATATTGCTTAGTATCTGGAAAGAAATAATCTGTGGGTAACAACCAGCAATCTCCTATTGGGTGAGGATAATTTTGCAAAAACAGACATAATGTCTTCAAAATGGCTCTGAGCACTATGAGACTTAACATCTATGGTCATCAGTCCCCTAGAACTTAGAAGTACTTAAACCTAACTAACCTAAGGACATCACACAACACCCAGTCATCGCGAGGTACAGAAAATCCCTGACCCAAACAGACATAATGTCTGCAGGGATACCGCAATCACTTTTTATACACTGTTACTTATAATCCGTTTCGATTGCAAAAATGTTTATTCACATGACCTGTTTCGGTTCCTTTAGCACCATCTTCAGATCTGAAATGACAATGATACTGCAATTACGGTTGCAGGAGTAACCCGTCCACACCCAGCAATCTTCACACGCTATGTCACATTCAGAATGTCTCGGGGGTGACAAATTATTTGTTCCGATTCGATATTAGTTTGTTTATATACTCAATAATTTGTTTGATAGTAGAGTAAAGAACTTTTGCAATGGTCAAGGTGCAGCGGGACCGCAATACGTGTAGCTTCATAACACCGGTTACTGCCCTACGCCAGGGAAAGACGTGGCTGATCGCTTCACAGTTCCACGTTGAATTACAGAGGGGGGCTCTTGTGCCCGGATATTGGAGGGCAGAGCTAGCGTCTGTGATTGCATATTAGGTCGGCAGCATATATCACTGTGAAAAGAAACGAGCGCAAAGTTCACGGCGAAGAATTAGAGCCGCGACTGCGGCGCTCGGCCCGGCTCTCGGCCGTCTTCATTCTTCGGGCGAACAATGTGAGATTGGCGCCGGGAGCCCGCTGCCATAATAGCAGTCATACGCCTGCTCGGCCGCAGATTTATTGCGGCCCGCGGACGGCCGCCTTTTTATACGGGGAAGAGCCGTCGCTCTCAGAATGGGGCGGCTGCGAAGGCCTCCACCGCCACTCACCTGCGAGCGTAACCTCCGTCCTATCGCGAGCGCCGCGTCCGTCGTCGGCTCGACGGTAGTCGCTATTCATCTTTCACTCCCCATTGTAGTGTAATTGCCCTCCTGCCACCAAGTCTCTCAATGGCGAGGCGAGAGTGGGATGAAATTTGGTTTGGCATTTGGCTGCAGTGATTTCTACATCTAAATCTTTACTCCGCAACTCACCATACGTTGTGTAGTTGAAAAAGGTAAAGAAAAAATTGCGATACCAGCCATCAGGTTAGACCAGTAACGTAGTGGGCGTACGACAGACGTAGACAGCGTGACGTCTGTAATGTCATATCATTGGTGATATTATGAAACATAAAAAACGCAGACAGTTTTGATTGCGGGAGTTTACAAAAGCGCGAAGAAAATACGCTGCTGGAAAAAAAAAACACGTCGCACAACTTCTTCCTTGTGTTGCGATTGTTTTTCTGTCAGTGTATAATGGTGACCGAGTTAAGTGTATGACCATTCGGTACTAAAGATGGTCGCGGATATCCTGAGAGAGCCGGCCGGGGTGGCTGAGCGGTTCTAGGCGCTACAGTCTGGAACCGCGCGACCGCAAGTTCGAATCCTGCCTCGGGCATTGATGTGAGTGATGTCTGTAGGTTAGTTAGGTTTAAGTAGTTCTAAGTTCTAGGGGACTGATGACCTCAGCAGTTAAGTCCCATAGTACTCAGAGCCATTTGAACCATTTCTCCTGAGAGAATCCTTGTCTAGAGTGATGAAATAACGTTTAAGTTCCGTCGACGACGCTAACACTACTGACGAAGCGAAAACTCGAACTGGGGGAAGAAATCACCCGTATTCTTTTTCAAAACAACCACCCGCTGTTGCGTCGAGGTGTACTGCCTGGGCCGGCCGCTGTGGACGAGCAGTTTTAGACGCTTTAGTCCGGAACGGCGCTGCTGCTACTGTCGCAGGTTCGAATCCTGCCTCGGGCATGGATGTGTGTGATGTCCTTAGGTTAGTTAGGTTTAAGTAGTTCTGAACTGAGGAACGATCTTCTATAAATCGGTGCAGATACTGGCCTACGCAGATGACATAGATATAATAGCAAGAATCCAAAAAACAGTGGAAGAGACATTTACAGCTCTTGAACAGGCCAGTAGGAACATGGGGTTAATTATTAATGAACAAAAAACAAAATATATGGCAGCTGGAAAAGCATATAGAGAAAATATGCCAAATGTAATAACAATGGGCAATTGTACGTTTGAGAGAGTTGAACATTTCAAGTATCTGGGCTCGACAGTTACACATCTAAATGATACCTCCTTTGAAATTAAGCAGAGGTTGATAATGGCCAACAGAGCCTAATTTGCCCTAAGAAGACTTCTATCCTCAAGGCTCCTGACTCGCACCTCTAAATTAGCTATGTATAAATCACTTATACGACCAGTGCTTACATATGCCTCTGAAGCCTGGACATTAACAACTAAAGATATTGAAACACTGGATGCATTTCAAAGAAACGTACTTAGACGAATTACCGGCCCAATCTGTGAATGAGGAAGATGGAGGAGGAGATACAACCATGAATTGTATACAATATACAAAGACCAACCCATCAGAATGATAGTGAAATCATCCAGACTGAGGTGGGCGGGACATGTGGCTCGCATGAATGATACAGAAGTACCAAAAAGAATATTACAAGGAAAGCCAGGAGGGCAGTGAGGACGTGGTCGACCAAGAGTCAGATGAGAAGATGGATTAATCGAAGGTCTTAGGAAGATAGGCTACAGAAACTGGAGAGTATTGGCAAAGGACCGAGAAAGATGGAAGGAAATTGTAGAAGAGGCCAAGGCTCACCATGAACTGTAGAGCCAAGAAAGAAGAAGAAGAAAAGTTCTAAGTCTAGGGGACTGATGACCTCAGATGTTAAGTCCCATATTGCTTAGAGCCATTTTTTTAGTACTGCCTGGTTCTCGGCGCTACGCAGCGCTAGCACTTGTCCTAACACAAACGGTCGGCGACGTGTTTCGCGCCCGATCGGATTGTTCCGTCCGAGGCGCGCCGTGTATCCTGATGGAGAACGGACGCCTCGCTTATCGCAGGTCGCGGGCGGCGGACACGTTGGCCGAGCGAGCAAACGCATCGACATGACTCCGTGATAACGCCTTCCTGTACCTCCTTTTGTCCGGCTGAGCACGGCGATAAAACAGCTCGGGAAAAGCACTCTCTGGTTACCACGGAACAACAGTCTCTCTCTCTCTCTGTCTCTCTCCTTCTCCTATACAAACCGAGTGCGAACGCACGATCCGCATTAATTGATAGTATTCGCAGATTAAATGTCGCCGCGATCGGGCGCGCGCTGTGTTTATGTGCCAAACGGTATTGCAGACGGACATATATATTCGGCGAAACGTATGTTCGCCTAATGGACACGATACATCGCGCCTTGTCGCTTAATTAAAGGCGCAAACAATATCGGCGATATATTTAAACGCCGCCGCCCGCTGGAATGGAGCGAACCTGTTCCGACACGAGACATGCACAGTAGGAATTCGGTCCGGTCGCTGGCTAGGGGCGAAGAGGGGCAGAAGGGAGGGGGGGGGGGGGGAGGGTTAGGCTTTCTTGTTGCTCGCAGCGGCGCGCGCGCCTAATGGTGTATAAAGGTTTTTCGATATTTATTGATCGAATACTCGTGAATTTACTGCCTCATAGAAACGCCTCATACACGATCACGCGAGTGCAGTGCAGGCGTGGGAGGAAGAGAGGGTGGAGGGAGGAGGGGATGCAGCGAAACAAAAGGGAGATGCTTTGTGTGCGTGAGTGTCTGCAAAGGAAAAGGGAGAAACACATATGCGAATGAGAAACTCGAGGAGACGGAGAACATGCAAATGCTCATTTATTTCTGAACGTACCGCGGAAAGGAGAGACAGTGAGAGATACAGGGAGAGAGGGGGGGGGGGGGGGGAAGAGAGGGAGACCTTTTTTCGAGGCGAGTCTTTAATATTCATCGCCTATATACGGAGCAGCACCGCGACAAGAGGGTCGCTAGAGGCGTCCCGTGTGGAGTGGATAGCGGAACGGAAAAAGAGCTTGCGAGCGGGGGTGGTGTGTGTGTGTGAGATAACCCTTGCATCAGCGTTTAATTCATCTCGCGATCCCTGCTCCGCACGATGCGGTTTTGAATTTATGAGCAAATATTAAGGGGAATTCGGTGCAGAGGTAGCGCAGAGGCGTAGCAAGGACGAATTTTCGCGCCCGCAGCTCTCGGCTCTTTAGATCGTCTCCTGCAGAATGCGTTGCGGTCCGTTCTGTTCTTCCCCTGTCCATCATTTCGATCTGCTCGTCGTTGGACGTTACGATGTAAATTAACATCTACCACTCTTCGTAGTATTTGAGCATTATGGTAGATGTTCTGTTCATCTTTCAGCAAAGGTCTTGGCATAGTCATGTAATGGCCACCCAAAAAGATAGAAAAGTGATTTTTGCCACAATTCAGGAAAGGTTAGGATTCTAATCCGGGTTTTCCCCACATATCTTATCTTCCAGGGAGATTTAGTAAGAGATACACGGCTAATCTTTGAATTCCTGACGAGTATGTGTCGGACTCTAAATTCTATTTTTATTGCGTATAATCTTCGGCTAGCAAAACTGAGACATTCAAATGGTTTATTATTTTCTCCAGTGTATGATTCATCTAAGACACAGTTTATCTTCCACTGTTAACACTTATTTGAATAAATAGCAGCTCAGTCAGCAGAAAATTTGTGGAATATTTCATCGGTAGACGGAGAATAATTGACAATTTAAAAATTGAAATATACAGTCTTAATGTTGCACAATAATATTTTATTTTATATTTCGTTGTGAAAACCGAAAGACGGTTCGTAACGAAACATAAAACAAATATTACGTGAAACATTAGGACTGTGTATTTCAGTGTGTACTTCGCATTACACGTATTTTGTGTGTCGACGGGCATCAGCCTACAGTCCATAATCATATGCTGAAAAATTATTAGCTACAACAGATCTGATTTTAGTGAATCCAAACCTGCTGGAGGAATATTCGTATAATGTTAGTATTAGAGGCGTATTGTGCACACGTTGGTAGTATTTGTAGTCACACTGGCTGTAAATTTATTTCAGAGCTGTTGGATACTCTTATTTTGTCCCCATGTGTCTCCAGAATCGGGCATCGCATAAGAAAATCAAAGTATATTTCATCCATTCCGAATTTGGTATTCGCAGCTTAAATACTAAATTCGAATCTCATTTTATTTAAGACATCGACTACGTTTTGGTATTCTTACTCCAGCTTAACCTTCCGTGGCTACGAAGAACTGTTGTGACAATAACTGATTTTTGAAAACTAGCCACATTCCGAATCTTCTCTTCCTAAAGGTATTGCAATGATAATTCATGCAAGATAATAAATTATGAATTGACATAAATTACACACTTTTGTGCGTTTAATTAGAGTTGCAAGGAGAATTGGGAAGTCAAATTTAATGTGCTCATATGGTCTTATTCTGTCCGCGAGTACAATCAATAAAATGGTACGAAGAGAAAAGAAGTTAACTGACATGTAAACGTCTTATCTTTTCTACGAGACACAATTTTCGCTTCAGTATGATTTACTTAACGACGTCTCTGTGTTCCTTTCATACGACAGGAGAGAATTTGCGACAGCTAAGTTAGAGAACTACAACAAATTTTTGTATATTGCCATCTGAAACTGACTTGCCTGTCATAGCCAAATAAGCAGTTAAATATTAAGAAATAGAGTTTACGGTCTTTTTGTACAATTGTAAAATTTTCCCATCAATCGTCTGTTGATCATTACAAGGTTTCCATACTTCTACCATGTCATGGAAGCGTTCATGTGTGTGTTCCAAATGCCTTAACATGGGTTAGGCAGCCTAACTGACGGCTAATGTTAACACAACAGAAAACAACGATGATTTGCCATAACCTGTTCATGAGCATTTTGTACCCTAGTAATTTTTTTATCAGCTTACTCAGAAGGCATTGTTAAGTAAACCCATTCACTTATGAAAATATTGCCGTTATAAAAGTTCAGTATCGCATGTTTAGATATAGTAACTTAGAAATATTTTGTAATTCTGTGTAAGATGGAAGAACGGAAAGCCATGGCATGAAAGAACACATTGTGTCAGTTATATTATTTGGCAACAAGGGTATCTTGGTTTTAGAAAGCACAGTGTTGCTGGGAGAAAAGTATGCTTTGAACGCAAAGTACTTTTTGGAAGACTGGAAAGTTACAGTAACGCATAGGGCACAAATCAACTGTACTGACGACAACATTTTGTAGTTCACTTACTCGCTTCTCCGTGAGACATTCTAATAGCTGTTCCGTTTTGTGTACCAGATAATCATGTGAGTAAGCACTAAGAAACGGAATACTGGTAGGAGTTAGAGCCATCGTATAACTAATTACGGAAACTTGTAAGCGAGAGAGTTGTATTCGTCAGCACTCTATTGGAACTGCCTGTTGAGATAAGTCTCTAAAATATATTTGACAGTAAGAATATAAGTAACGTACTCCACTGACTTGTAGTTGTAGAAACAAAATATGTTTACCACCACCATTGCTACTTTAAGATGTGTCATAGGGATGTCGAACTTAATATCGTATTTTCTGCTCTCTGAGGTGCAAATTACGAGATATATTTATCTCCTCGAATGTTTTTTTTTTTCTACATACTTTCCACTTCATCTTCGTTCTATGAATAACCAACGCGGGGTCTGCAATATGTCAGCTTCTCGAACGAGTCTCGAATACACAACTTTTGCCCGTAATCATGGACGGAAAAAGATACACTGTTGCATGCAACACTCTTCCCTCCACCACGCTATAAAATCGACATTACCCCTCCCCCTCCCCCTCAGAAAAAAATAATCATCCAGAAAATGAATGATGTTCTGAAGACGTCAGCGTCGATTTCATGTTCTGCAGTAAATGACGCCAACCACGGTCTTTAACGGAGTTCCAATTTCAGAAACGTTTTTCAGACAGGCGTCTTCATAAAGCAACATGGGCAAGGCTGTGACTAGCGGAGCCAGACGCTCATGTGGTCTCCGCATGCAAATGGCTTCGTTACGATTAATCAGGACGGAAAAAAAGGGCCGTAACATCCACCGAGCTAAAAGGATGACATTCCGTCCGCGTTAACGGCGCACCGCACCAGACAAAAATGCTCCCCTCCTTAAATATTCATATTTCTGGGATATTTATTTGTCCATTAACATCGTTTTTCTCCGATTATTTGGTCCCGGAGTAAACCCGTCGGTCCGCAGTGATTATACGATATAAAACAGTAATGGTGGCGGTAATTACGAATCCTTATCTCGAGTCTTCAGCTTGCTTCCGTGTCTTCTCTTCAAGTCTGTCCGGTTCACTTCTTTTACTTTAGTCACTTATTTCTGACATTTGTCTCGCATCTTAGGTAGAGCTCTATTTCGACAAAGTTTAATAAATTTAACACCGTTTGTATCGACTTCCGGCGAGAGTACGATAAAAACTTTTACTTTGGTACGATATAATAAAAAAACTGAACCTCGTATCCAAGCCAAGTTAAATAATGATCTGCCTGTAGCCCATAATGGTTACCATTCATTTACAAATCGCATACAAAGCTCTTGTCTTGTCTGTATTCAGAGTTGACCACTATTTCATATCTTTATTATTTTCATAACATACGTATAAAATCAAACAGCATAGAGGAATATTACCATGGACTACATGTGAAACAGATTTTCGCAACATGCAAGTGTTTTAGAGCGCTAAAGTTTGTGTTTTACTGGCACTCCTGTAGTTTTTTTTTCTTCAGTCTCTGTGACAACATAAGTCTGCTTTACCGGGCGATCACGCAGCTTCTTATGTGAAACTAGGAAACCATGATGGCGAAGCTTTTGCTGTGAAACACTAGTAACAAATGAAAACAGAAATACATTTGACGGAATATTATTCATTCAATAAGCCTACGTATCTTTCATTTTGTTTAGGTGCCACGCGAAACCGTTATGGAACATCCTGTCGTTATTCAAATAGTGAAGCTGGAAAGGTTCAGCTGAGATGACCGTATAGCGAGGAAGCTGCAGAACAAGCCAGAGTGATCTACGTGTACAAGAGAGGGAAGTCGTAGAAAGAGATGGAGGGACCAAACAGCATCTCTTCCCGCAATCATCCGAAAGGGAATGATGCTGGGACGCTAACTACCCTCCGTCACACGCCGTTCAGTACCTTGCAGGCTATGGGTTTAGATGTAGACTCGAAAAACACGAATCACAAATGGGTGGACGGTGCTGTGGATAGAATCCGATGAACGAGGCCTTTTGAACAAGTGTACGCTCGTCTATGTGTCATTACTGAAGTAAAACAAAGCAGATATTTCGTACAGATCAAGTAAAACAAAGGACCAAGGATGGAAACATCTGGAGCGCCTGTTGCAATTATCCAGTCTCAGCATGAGGTGGAAAGTGGTAGAGATTTATTGAGTGGATGTATGGTCGACTTGGTGTGTTTGGTACATAGCAGAGTAGAATATTTAATATGGCTCAAGAACATCAACGGACTCAGAACGGAACCCTGCAGATCGCCTGTTATCATATCTTTCCACAAAGCGCGGGATAGAGTCGGATGGAAAGGGTTTATTGAACAGCTGTGTGGTCTTCTATGTCTGTGTCATGACTGACTTGAAATAAAGTTGGTGTTTCGTATAGAACAAGGATAAAAAAGGATCCACGATTAATCACGGAGGAGCAGCTGTTGCAATTATCCCCACTAAGCACGAGACAGAGAAAGAGGTTAATTGAGCCGACGGATGGCCGACTAGACTCATTTAGTATAGGATAGAGTAAAATATGTAGTGTGGATCAAGACTATTACTGAACCCAGAACAGAACACTGTGGATAACTGAACATAGTGATCAGTGTTGAGGCCACTTCTGTTCCTTATTTATATAAATGATATGCCCTCTACTATTACAGGTAACTCTAAGATATTTCTGTTTTTGCTGATGACAGTGGCTTGGTTGTAAAGGATGTTATGTGCAACATTGGCTCGGTCTCAAATAGCCCAGTTCACTACATAAGGTCATGGCTTGTAGAAAATAAACTAAAGCTAAATCACAGTAAGACTCAGACTTTACAATTTCTAAGACACAATTCAACAAAACCCGACGTTTTAATTTCACAGAATGGGCATGTGATTAGTGAAACTGAACAGTTCAAATTTCTAGGTGTTCGCATGGATAGTAAATTGCCGTGGAAAGCCGGCTGGTGTGGCCGAGCGGTTCTAGGCGCTTCAGTCTGGAACCGCGTGACCGCTACGGTTGCAGGTTCGAATCCTGCCTCGGGCATGGATGTGTGTGATGTCCTTAGGTTAGTTAGGTTTAAGTAGGTCTAGGGGACTGATGACCTCAGATGTTAAGTCCCACAGTGCTCAGAGCCATTTGAACCCATTTGTCGTGGAAAGCCCACATTCAGGATCTTTTGTCAAAGACTTAATGCTGCAATTTTTACTATTCGACACAAAAATTAGTCTGCTTTGCTTATGTCGCATGGTATTATATTCTGGGGTAACGCTTTCCTATTCTAAAAGGATATTTTCGGCTTAGAAATGGGCAGTTCGGGCGATAAGTGGTGTTAAGTTCGCGAACCTCTTGTCGTCCCCTGTTCACTTGTCTGGGTATTTTGACAATGGCCCTCAATATATATATTCTTTGCTGTCGTTCCTTGTTAAAATTATCAGCTAATTCCCTAGAATAAGCAGCTTTCACTCAGTTAATACTCAGCAAAAATCCAACCTGCATTTGGATCGGATTTCCTTTACTCTTGTGCAGGAAGGTGTACAGTATGCTGCTGCATCCATTTTCAATAAGCTACTACAAGAATTCATAAATCTTAGCAGTAATCCGCGCGCTTTCAAATCGAAACTGAAGAGTTTCCTCATGGGTCACTCCTTCTATTCTGTTGAGGAGTTCCTTCAAAGGCAACGACCTTGCCGCAGTCGGTACACCGGTTCCCGTGAGATCGCCGAAGTTAAGCGCTGTCGGGCGTGGTCGGCACTTGGTTGGGTGACCATCCTAGCCGCCATGCGCTGTAGCTATTTTTCGGGGTGCACTCAGCCTCGTGATGCCAACTGAGGAGCTACTAGACCAAACAGTAGCGGCTTCGGTCAAGAATGCCATCATAACGACCGGGAGAGCGGCGTGCTGACCCCACGCCCCTCCCAACCGCATCCTCCTCTGGGGATGACACGGCGGTCGGATGGTCCCGGTAGGCCACTCGTGGCCTGACGACGGAGTGCTAAAAGTTCCTCGAAAAGCGGATTCCTATGGTATACTGTTGACTGCGTCTACGTAAACTTATGGCTTGACTTTTTTTAGGTTCATAAAGGTTTTAGTTTTATCTGTTACTACTTTTATGTTGTAACTTCACGTATTGACACGTTCCATGACCTTGGAGATTTGCTCCTCAATTTGGTCCTATGGAACTTGACGTGTAAATAAGTAAATAAATAAAACCTTTATGATTTCTCATCACGCAACACGAGATAGAATCCGATGGAAGAGGTTTGACAGAGTAGCGTCGACCGATGTGGCCGAGTGGCTCTAGACGCTTCAGTCTGGAACCGCGCGACCGCTACGGTCGCAGGTTCGACTCCTGCCTCGGGCATGGATGTGTGTGATGTCCTTAGGTTAGTTTAAGTAGTTCTAAGTTCTAGGGGACTGATGACCTCAGATGTTGAGTCCCATAGTGCTCAGAGCCATTTGAACCATTTTTTGATTGAGCAGCGTACGATCTATGCTGCGACTGAAGTGTAGAGCACGATTTAGGAAGTGTCCAGGATGGAGCCCTGTGGAGCTCCATTGTGACGCTGCGCAGGTGATGTGGTGCGTCTGTATGAAATGCTTGGGCAGTATGGGTAGAGAATAAGCACGTACTGGAGCGGCTGTTGTCGAGTGTGGGTGTCCGGGGTGGAGGCGGCGGCGTCAGATGGCCGGACGGATGCGCGGAAGCTCCTGGCCGCATTAGCGACAGATGGCGGCCGCCCGCCTCCTGTTGTCGAAGCACTCGCCGCGCCGCCCGCGATAACCCTAATTACAGAAAACACGTGCCGCGCCTGACTACCTGCCCTCTCGCCCGCTCTCCGGCCGACCAATGTCCGTAGTCCCCGGCGCAATGACAATCCTCGTGGCTGCTTTCTGGCAAACACTGATTGTACATCACTCATCAGGACACCTCGCTAAAGTGGCTCCCTACTTTCTGCATAAATAGATTACTACATACGCCACTGGCAGATAAGTGAAGTGACGTACACCTTGTCGCAACATTCGGAACTGCTGTTCCACATACAGGGTTACAATTATTGAACTGTATGAAATAAAATCATCATAACTTCTCAACGGTATGCGTTAGGACGTTCAAACTGCACGGTTGGCCACAAGGCATGCTGGGAATTAGTATGCGCATGGTTTGGTTTAGGCCATTTTCATTTGGATGGGTTCGTCATTAAGCAAAATTAATGCATTTGGGGGACTTGTAACGTCCCCATAGAAAAATTTATGAATGACTGTGCTGATAAACCTCTTACATTATTTGCTTTTCAAACAGCTGAGCAAAACTGAACGTACTCAGACATTTCTCTCTTTACTTATTCTGATCATCACTAAACTGACACACAACAATTTTAGCGCAACGCAATCTGACTTTTAATAATCCTTACAAAAGTATGGCCCTGTCTACCAATAACCTATACCTTTCATGAATTCTTACCTCACAAAAATCTTCGATACTCGAACTACTGCAATACAGCGAGCGCCAATACTGCCAGCTAAATAAAAGATTCTAACTACTGAAGGCACTAACTACTGATAGGCATAGTTAGCAAATGAAAGATTTTGATAGAGAACATACAATGTATTTACCTTAATAGTGTTCAAAAGTCATTATGCAACGGTGGACGTGGGGAGAGAGATGGCGGAATTTTGAGAGCGGACGATCTGGACGTGTGTCCATCAGAAAGAGTAAATTTGTAATATTGGATATCATGGAGTGATATATATATAAATTTACTCTTTCTGATGGACACACGTCCAGATCGTCCGCTCTCAAAATTCCGCCATCTCTCTCCCCACGTCCACCGTTGCTGGCGGCTCACCTCCAGCTGCGCAACGCTACGCGCTGTTAGCAGCTAACTGCCCAACACTACAATAGCAAACAACAATGTAAACCAGCCACAGACTGCGCACAGCACAGCCAGTGATTTTCATACAGAGCGCTACGTGGCGTTACCAATAAAAAAGACCTAAACAGCCTACTTGCAGACTGAGAATCCACATTTCGCCAGCGAGTAGTCTCTTCACCCTCAACGGGTGTTCTATGCAGTGTCCAGTCAGGGAATAATCGGTGCGATATTTGTTGAAGGCACGGTGACTTCCGAACGGTTCCTGGAGGTTTCGGGAGATAATTTCATCCCCATTATTCAAAGTGACCATAATATCGAAAAGAAGTGTTTCGTTCAAGGAGCTTGACCCCATCGAAGCAGGAGAGTTTTTGATCTGGAGGATCACTTTTGGGCCGCTTTCTGGCTCTGGGGTACCCAAGGGCCACAGACATGGGCGTCGATTGGGCTCCATATTCTCCGAATCTGAACACGTGGTACTCCTTGTTGTGGTACTACATTAAAGACAAGGTGTACAGCAAAAATCCCAAAACCATTGCTCTGTTACTACCTGTTCATCAGTTATTCGAGCTACTCATCTGACTTTCGGCATTCTTCCGTAACACTGAATTTCCAAAGCTTCTCTTTTCTACTTGTCTGAACTGCTTATATCCCATGTTTCACTCCCATGCAAATCTTCACTCCATACAAATACCTTCGGAAAATACTTCCTAACCCTTCAGTTCCGATTCGCTGTTAACAATTTCCTCTTTTTCAGGAATGTTTTTCGTTCTGTTGCCAGTCTGATACGTATATCTACTCTACTGGAGCAATCTGTTATGTTGTTACCCAAATAGAAAAACTCTTCGACTACGCTTAGTATGTTATTTCTAATCTACTTCCCTCACTATCTCCTGCTTTAATTCATTCCATACCATAACCATTGTTTTACTTTTCTTGATACAATCTTGAAATCTGTTTTCAACTTTCCACTATCCATTCCGTTCAACTGCTCTTACAAGCCCATGGCGTCCGTCTTTACACCATAATCGCGATGTGTAACGTATTCGGCAGCAGAAAAGATAAATTTAAATGCACCGTTTTTTTTAGCGGTATCTAGAGCTACCCCTGCGACCTGTAGCACTTGTATCACTACAGCACTATGGGGCGATTCAAAAGTCAGGTCACATAGGAGAAACTGGGTGAACTAAACTCCATCGACAAACTTTCAGAGGTATCAGTACAGACAAAAGCAAGAAAACGTCTAGTAAACATAGACTCTAAAATGCATATCTCAAGTCCCATGAGCATTGGTTCATCTTCGATATTGTGAAACATCTCTTTTACTTAGCATCTCCTCGTACCTCTTAAGGTATCCACTTAAAAGCCCATGGTTACTAGACTTTTTTTTCGTGGTTAGTCCATACTAACACCTCTGTAAGTTTGTCGGTGGAGAACTGGTTCACTCTATTTTTCCTATGGGACATGACTTTGGAATCACCCTGTATATTCCTAATGCCAAAACCTATCGTCGACATTTGTATACAGAACCATTTAAATATACCGTGCTTGCTTCAGCATTTCAGTAGACGAAAATTATTTCATTACAAAATGATGTGACATTTTCCTAAGATTACTTCTGGGGTAACAGCTTTCGTGGACGACTCTTTTACTTTCAGTCTCCAACAAATTCACTGTGATCCAAAGCTAGAGTGTCTTTTGTCATAAAATAAAATCAGTTACTACAATATTAAGTGCAGTTCGTTCTCTAGACGCTCTTGTACTATTATACGGCAGTGCTCCGCTTTAATAACGCATTTGTCAGATTATGCTGTAGTAGCTACGTTGTCACAGTGGTATCATGTTGCCTTTTTTTTGTTGATGTCACCTCAGAATTATTCGTCGAAAAAGATAATAGATTAACTTCATATTACATACGGGTGTTTCCTTTTTCTGTTTGAGCGAAAACGTGTTCCGGTGGGTTGACAGTTTTGAACGTTGCGGGTAAACATACAGCATGCCATTAGCTGTTACAGCCGAAACGCACACAACTCTTTTTTTGCGTTCGTTTTGAACACGCGCGCTGGAGTGATTTTTTTGTATTTCCAGATAAGCCCAGGGCCGCTGATCTGGGGGCATTATGGTCGCGTTATTGACTTGATTGTGCTCTCGGCTGTATTTGCCGGCGATGGGAAATACATTAATAGACAGACCGTGCGACGCTAAATAAATATTTCCCGGCACAACATGATCGATGGCTGATATCTGCAAACATTACTCATCGCCCTAAAGGTTACAGCGTGGGCGATACACGGAAACGCTATCGCCCGAACATACTGTATTATGCACGCTGTTCTGAAATTTCACGGTGAACGTTGTAATTTCAGGAGAGGGCGTATCTGTGTGTGTCACGTACAAGGATAAGACAAAATTTCGCTGCCAGCTCACTGCACAACGTGAAGCTATCTTCTGATGAAACTTCCCTGTAAATTTTCTACAGGCGACTTAACGACGGGCGTACAACTACGATCAGTCGAAAGTTAGTTTCACACCTTGAACTCAGTCCACCTTTCTCTTGCTTATGACGTGTTACGATACTTTTACTGTGTCATGAGAAAGTGCGGCTTACGATGACATTTTTTAAATTAAGGATGCGAAATGAAATCACGCATCCCCTTCAGATAAAATATATTAATTGAGAAAATGCTACTTTCTGAATGGCGCTGAATATTAATGGGTGGACTGATAAGGCAGATAAATTTTTGCAATGTTGCATGGCCGTCGGTAAGTGTGAACAACAAGTTTGTTCAAACTTTGAATTGCACGACCTGATTTTGGAAATAGTTCCCATCTAGTTCATTCACATGTGCTCCACGTGGTTTCTTCTTTTTCGTAACCGCAAGGCGTAAGTTCCTTTTTTACCGAATAAGGAGGTTATCCGTTTTATGGGTATCTATTGCAACCTGAAGCAATTTTTGTTTGTTTCCTTTCCTTCCGTAATTTCGATGGAGCAAATTTCTGTTGTAGTCTTCAGTCTGAAGACTGGTCTTCACGCACCTCTCCAAGCTGCTGTGTCCTGTGCAACCGCTTCACCTCTCCCTAACTACTGCACCCTACATCCATTTGAAGTCGTGTACTGCATTCTGGACCAAATTGCACTGAGGAAATTAAGGTTACGTTGCGAAACAAATTTTTGGCCTGGTCAAACCATGTCTTTCACCATATTTCTTCTCAACAGACATTCCAATCCATCCTTGCAATTCTAGACCAGCGTAATACGTTAGTCTTAGCAGCTTTAGTTACAGTCAAGGGCCAAAGGTGAATGAAGAAACTAACTTCATAAGGAAGACACCCCTTCTCTTGAGATCACAGAGTGTTTAAAGTATATCCCAAAAAACGTGTATGTTCTGAGCTATGGACCGTTTTACTTGTGTCGAGAATGTTGAGTATTCAGTGGGTGTAGGTTACCTTTCCATTGACTTTCTTCATTTACTGCTGGTGTTTGTCTGTACAGTCAACGCGAAGTTGTCTTTGCTCCTACATCAGCCACTCCGAAAGTTTCGTTTTGGGGTTGTACTGGAATGAGATTTGTGATTCAGTGCAGCGTGACCAACGTAAACATGACACACGTGATACTCTGTTGTGGTTTAGCCAACGGAATTAATCGTTTGATGTATGTGATGTACACGGAACTACGTCCTAAACGTCGTATATATACAACAGGTTGTTACAGCGACTTGTAGACACGGGACGATTAGCAATAACGACGATGCTTCGCGGTACAACTCAAACAGTGGTTTATCTTCGACGGGGCACTGCCCAATTTCTTACGTCTCATACGACAATACTTAACACAAACATTTAAGAACCTATCGATTGATAGAGGATATCCAGTAGCAATGAATCCCGGTTTCCCATCGTTACCTTAATCCCTTAAATTTTTGTCTACGGCGACATTTAAAAGCATTAGTGCATCCCACACTTCAAATGGTTCAAATGGCTCTGAGCACTATGGGACTTAACATCTATGGTCATCAGTCCCCTAGAACTACTTAAACCTAACTAACCTAAGGACATCACACAACACCCAGTCATCACGAGGCAGAGAAAATCCCTGAGCCCGCCGGGAATCGAACCCGGGAACCCGGGCGTGGGAAGCGAGACCGCAACCGCACGACCACGAGCTGCGGACGCATTCCACACTAAAAGAAGCGAAACGCATATGGTAATAAACGAACTGCCTTCAGTTAGTTGCATAGACGGAACAAACCTCCAGGAGCTGTATTTGCTTGTTTCATGTCGTCTACTCAGTCTTTTCGCTAGTGCATATAACAGTCAAACAGTTTGTATACGTTTTTCTTCTTAAATTAATATTTTAGGGGAAATAAAAGGGGAGCTGTAGCTGGACCATAACAACTTTCAGAAGGTGGACTAGCGGCTTGTCCGCAGCTCGTGGTCGTGCGGTAGCGTTCTCGCTTCCCGCACCCGGGTTCCCGGGTTCGATTCCCGGCGGGGTCAGGGATTTTCTCTGCCTCGTGATGACTGGGTGTTGTGTGATGTCCTTAGGTTAGTTAGGTTTAAGTAGTTCTAAGTTCTAGGGGACTGATGACCATAGATGTTAAGTCCCATAGTGCTCAGAGCCATTTGAACCATTTGACTAGCGGCTGTGTTGAGAATGAATGGTAACTGCGTTGAGCGCGCTCTGTAGTGTGAATAGGCGGATGGCTATCATAGGATAGACTGCTCAAACTTCTAAGTATTTGGTTCCGTACATATGTTTGCCGGACTTTTTAACTACCTTCCATCAAAACTACTTTCTCTTAAAACACAGGATATCATTTATAACACGTTGGGCAGAGTTTTTACGCTCAGGTGCATTATCCACGTGCGCGCACACCTGTGTGTGTGTGTGTGTGTGTGTGTGTGTGTATGCGTGTGCGTGTGTGTGCGCTGCTTATGCTGTTAATTCTGAACAAGAAAAGCCCTGGCACCTGCACAGGCGGACAATGAAAGTTACGGCACGGTTTCCGAGTTACCGGCGCAGTGATAGCGCGCAGGAATGCCGGTCCTTAGCGCTTCCCTGCTCGATCGAGAATAACGGTCGCGGGTCCCGGCCGCGATTTGCGAGCCGGTGCCCCAACAAAGGGACATTCCTGCAAATGAACAGGTATATCGAATGCCAGGAATCGCCTGCATCGGCTGGCGCGATATACTGTAGCTGCCTGCAGACCTCGGATGCTGAACGCGGCTCATCGCTTCTGGGAACAGTCGCAGTTAAACAATACTCTCTGTTCAATCGCCACGCCCTCCACATAATGTGCACACATTTTTACCGCCCAGCTTGGACTGGTACGAGGCTTTCCATAAAGGGATACTTAAGATTATAGATCTGACAGATATGCAGTACAAGCGTTAAACATAATTTGTGGTGGTTTGCAGTCAAGGAAATGGTTCAAATGGCTCTGAGCACTATGGGACTTAACATCTGAGGTCATCAGTCCCCTAGAACTTAGAACTACTTAAACCTAACTAACCTAAGGACATCACACACATCCATGCCCGAGGCAGGATTCGAACCTGCGACCGTAGCAGTCGCGCGGTTCAGGACTGAAGTGCCTAGAACCGCTCGGCCACCGCGGCCGGCCGCAGTCAAGGAAGAAAAAAAGCCAGTAGTTCACCTTTTGTGATATGTTACGCTCATGGTCCTCCTACGTCATATACATCTAACGATTGCATCGCGTTGCACTTTGATGTTTACTTTTAGAATAGTGCAAACAAAGCAGTCTTTAATCGCAAATTTGTTTTATTCAATCCAGTTGAATAAAACAGATTTAAGATCAAAGACTGTTTTGGTTTGCACTTTTTCTCAAACATTGGATCGCTGTTTCCTTGTTACCCCTCATCAAGATCTAGTTTTAGTGTTACTAAACTGTCCGTTTCATTTGAAGAAACTGCTGTACCCAGTTGATTTAGTACGGATATTATCTTCTCGGTGGAGCTCTTTTTCTCCTGTGAAAGCCGGTTCTGTAACATTTACTTTTATTTTTTAAGGGAAGAGTGGGACTACAATATTTAATCTATGCAAACCTCCCAAACGAGCTACGTTGTTCCGTGTCAGGTCTGGTATGTAAAAATGTACGGCTGCCTTTCTGTCTGCGCTACTGACAATCTGTTGTGAATCAGTTATATCCTTCCGCTCTTCACAGACACGTGTGTATGAAATCTTTAACCAACACAGGATCTGCAGCATTAGGATCTGTTGGATTTAAAATAAAGCACTGTATGCTGAATAAATTGAAAATATCGACAACCGACGATTTTGTTTATACTGCTGAGAACACCTACGGAGCTAAAGTATTAAGTAGGATGTATGGACTTATTTTTTTACTGACTGTTTTGGAATGAAGTAGTTTTCTAGATTGGACGTATCAGCTGGGTATGAAATTACTGAAGGGTTATATGTTGTTGGGGTCGCTAAGCGCGACTGAAGCTTACTGCATATCAAGTAGTACGATATTAGAGGGAGAGAATTTCACGAGACTCGTTGAATATAGTGCATAATTCAGTAAGAAAGAGAGAGAGAGAGAGGGGGGGGGGGGGGGAGAGATGCAGACAGGGACGGAAGAGAATACTGCCAATTAGATCCAAAAAAGTAAGTGAAATATATTCGGAAGTTTCGTCTACAGTGTCTAATCTCTTACTGTTTGAGACGTATTCACCTGTCAGTGTTCAGCGCTCGTTTAGACGCACAGTTCGACATCTCCTGCAGTGGAAGAGTAGTGACCCAGAAAAACAGTCACAACTATACAATCCAAATCTCCACGGGGATGTTTCATTAGGGAAAACTGCCCAAAAAGCTGTAGTAGTAGACGCTACAAGATAGATGTGCTTCACGAAAAGATACGCTTTTAAAATTTTGGGAAATTACTTCCTCTAACATTAAATCGCCCAAAAATAGTATTAGGGGCGTTCAATAAGCAATGCAACAAATTTTTTCTCGGCCAATTTGAGTTGAAAAAAAGATGCGGAATTTGTTGTAAAACATCACGGAATGTCAGATATTCATAGGCGCTTTTACAGAATGTCTACGGGGACCAGACAGTGAACAAAAGCACGACGAGCCGGGACGTTGCGACGCCATCCGCGTATTAAACAGGCACAGAGGATAGTGAAAGAGGTGTTCTGTCTATTCTCAGAGATGCATTGTGGGTTGGCTCCAGAAGCGTAAGCGTAGATGCAGGGGTCCTACTTGTTATGTGATTGGTGATATGCACATTGGATGGCCCTGCAAACGTAATAAAACTACAGACATCTGAGGCAAGACGTCCGCTAGCACCGTTCTTTGACTGGGTGACGTACGGGACCGGTTTTACGCGGAGAGCGGAGCTGCTTGCATATTCGGCTCGCGGGCAGCTGTGCCGCCATGTAAATCCCCGGCCGTTAGTCCGCGGAAGCCCGCTGCGACGAACCAATCGCGGCCCACAAGGAAGCCGCTCCATCGCTGCGCCGTATCCGTGGCCGCGGATTACCGCCCAAACGCCGTCCATCCTTATTTCCCGACGATATCGGCCGCTGCATAATGATACACCCCACTGACTTATCGTCTCCCCGTGTTGACTCTGCTGCGTTTCGCAATATACCGCGCGCCGGACGGCGCAGCCGACTTAATGCTCTAGGCATTCGAGACGTCGCTAAAGAAACTACAATGAGATGAGAAAAATCATTGGGTAGCGATCTGCACATATACAGATGGCGGTAGTACCACGCACACAAGGTATGAAAGGGCAATGCATCTACATCTACGCAGATACTCTGCAAGCCACCATATGGAGCTTGGAGGAGGGTACCCTGTACCACTACTTGTCATTTCCTTTCCTGTTTCAAACACAGCGAGGGAAAAACGACTGTGTATATGCTTCCGTATGAGACCTAGTTACCTTACCTTCGTAGTCCGTACATGCAATGTATGTTGGCGGCAGTAGAATTATTCGACAGTCACCTTTAAATACAGGATCTCTAAATTTTCCCAATAGTGTTTCTCGAGAAGAAAGTCGCCTTGCCACTTGAGTTCCCGAAGCATCTCCGTAATACTTGTGTGTTTTTAGAACCTACCAGCAACAAATTTAGCAACCTGCCTCTGAACTGCTTCGACGACTTTCTCCAATCCGACCTGGCACTGATCCCAAACACTCAATCAGTACTCAAGAATAGGTCGCACCACTGTCCCATATGCGGTCTCTTTTGCAGGTGAATCACTCTTTCCTAAAATGCTCCCTTCCCTACCACAGTTCTGGTGCTCATTCCACCTCATATCGCTTTGTAACGTTATGCCCAGATATTTAAAAGACTTGACTGTCCTATTCATCCGCATTAACACGTTCAGGGCTAGCTGCCATTCATCACGCCAACTGGAAATTTTTATCTAAGACGTCTTGTATCTTCCTACAGCCACTCACCTCCGAGACCTTCCTGCACACCACAGCATCATCAGCAAACAACCTCAGATTGCTGCCCATCCTGTCCGCTGTATCATATATGAATATAGAGAACAACATCGGCCCTGTCACAGGTCCCCGAGGCACTCCTGACGACACCCTTGTCTCCTCTCCTCTTGCTCTTCCTTTTCCACCACCACCACCATGTTCTTCTTTTTCTCCCCCTCCTACTCCTCCTCATTCTTCATGTTCACTACCATCATCATCTTCATCATCATCATCACCACCACCACCATCAATAAATGCACAAATAGCTTGTTCCGCCTCAAAAATACTCATCTTTTTAAAGGACGCCCTATATACCGATTGGTTAGGAAAAGGAAGATTAAGAGAGTAATATCCCGCTGACATTGAGGTCATTAGAGGCGGAGCCCAAGTTCGGATTGCAGTAGGATGGGGAAGGAAATTGGCCGTGCCCTTTCAAGAGGAACCATGCCGGTATCGGCGTGCAGAGATTTAGGGGAATCAAGGAAAACCTAAATCTAGATGGCCGGAGGCGGTTTTGAACCGTCGTCCTCCCGAATGAGAGTCCATTGTGCTAACCTCTGCTCCAAGTCGCTCGCCGATTCATTACAATTTTAATATATGATCACTATAGTAATTTCATCTTTTTACATTTGTAAGTCATGATTTTGTGATTTCATTCCGGTTTTCTTTACATCTGTCACTAGTTATCCTATGTTACTTACTGCGATCTCTAATTTTGTTTTAATCGAGGAATAAAAATTCGGCTATATAACGCAGGCATTTCGTTTTAGACGATTTATGTCGTCTAGACAGTCAGATGTTCGAGTCAATTTATCGCATCTGTGTAGTATAACAGCAGTGCAATGCCCCTTCGCATCTTAAGCAGAGTTTCCTTTTGAATGTGGTATCTCAGTGCTCGCAGTATTGTACCACCGACACTGAAATCTGAAAATGATGCTCTATGGACCTAAACTCAGTTTTTCAATAACTAACTCGTAAAATGGGAGTCTACTTTCCGTCGAATTGCTCACCACCGGTATCATCATGCCATTTTTTTTTACCATAGTCCATTAATCTCACACGTAACGAAGAAGGAGACAGGGTCTAATATTGGTAGGCGTGGGTAAAGCTTTCGAGGAACGGTATGTCTCTATCAATAAGTATATACGGAAGCGATGGGAAATAATCAGTCGCTCTAGAATCAGGAGATTAATACTCCAACATCAAGCGCTGCTTTGTTCAACCTAAGATCTGACAATCCACGTTTATACCTGCAGACCTTTTTTCTGAATAGGTCGCGGTACGGTCCGGAAATTCCACTCAGAACCGGTTCCCTCGCAGCTTGTTACAGATTCCCCGGCAGAAACCCACAGCGTGCAGAGAACATTTGGTATACCTTAGCAACAGACGAGTGCGGATGAACTGAATTTTAGGATTTGTCATAAAGAATTTCATACAGCTGAGAAATAATAAACGTACAAATCAAACAAGCTATTTTAACTACGTTAGAAGGCTTTTAAAGGAAAGACGACGTTTCTTACTATATAAAAAATTGCTATTATTTTAAATTTCTGCTGTCTCTTTAGCATCTAGAATTTGAGTTGTTGAAAGCGGAGAAAGAACAGGACTCATGTATGTTTGGAGAAACTTACAATTTCGCAATGTCATCGAATGAAACAGGCTAAAATAATATATATAAACTAGACAATTGTGGAAGCTTTACTGATAATAAAATGCTTTGGGTATATCGTGACGACTGAAAATCACTAGAGAAACTGATGACTTTGAAGATGAAACAAAGTCTGAAGGTGAAGAGAAAAACTGGCAGCAAGCACTTCAATATAGCCCCCACGCAGAACAGTGTAGAGTCTACGAAGAAATTCATCTGGAACGGGTTTTCCTCGAATTCCTCCAATTCGTAACGGGCTCGTCCAAATAGCTGTGAAAGGCGTACAATTTTCACGTGAAATCACCACGATGCGGCTTGCGGTTTTCCACACAATACACAAAGCGTTGCCAGCCACGAAATTCACGTTAATTGTCGGAAAAACTTGTAGGAGTGGTCAGGGATGGGAACCTCGTCTTTGGATTTTCGGCCTGATACATGAGGAAGCCAGGCGCTCGGTGCTTTGAGTAGGCACTAAGGCACGCGCAGACGCTCTTGGGAACGGCGTTACATCAGCAAGGTTTCTCCTTCTGCAAACAGCTCCGTCGAGCACGCCATGCGGCAATATAGGCAGGCTATATCACGATACGGCGCATGTTCCGCTACAGTTGTGGCCGCGTTGCGTTCTGCAGATTGGAAATCGTTTCTGCCGGCGCCTTTCCTTCGCTGTCCGGGCCGTAATTACTGCAGTCTACCTCTAACACGAGCGGACAAGGTGCACTGCATGGCCCGATCTCAAATATCGTGTCGCACCGAGTTTCGCATTCCACTTTAAACACTGTGTACGGGGTAGTTGCCTACATCAATTGGTGAGGAGATGGGTGGAATGGCAGGTCACACATACTGTGTAGTGATGCCTATTACGTAACTGATAGTGTAGATCTGTGAACAAAATTCTCTCGGGTGGTAGGCCATGTCATTACGAAACACTAAAAGAACTTATAAATAATAGAGTGCAGCAAACAGTCGTCCTTTTTAGATTTTGTTATGCAAATCCAGATTTCGGCTAGTAGCTAGCCATTCTAAATGCGCTATTTTCAATGTATGTAAGTCCCTGTTGCAGGGACATTGAAAATAGCGCATTGAGAATAGCCGAAATCTGGATTTGCATAATAAAATCTAAAAAGGGACGACTGATTGCTGCACTCTATAATTTATAAGTCACGTACAGTCCCTGAGGGCATCCACTTTCCGAATGGATGGTAACTTGACTAAAAGAACTATTAAACCGACATTTCGACCGTCTTTGCAGTGGTCCTCTTCAGAGCGACTAAACAGCGGCCCGCCGGAGTGGCCGTGCGGTTCTAGGCGCTACAGTCTGGAGCCGAGCGACCGCTACGGTCGCAGGTTCGAATCCTGCCTCGGGCATGGATGTGTGTGATGTCCTTAGGTTAGTTAGGTTTAATTAGTTCTAAATTCTAGGCGACTGATGACCTCAGAAGTTAAGTCACATAGTGCTCAGATCCATTTGAACCATTTTGAACGATTTTTCTGGTTAAGCCTGGGTAATGACAAATGTCTAATTAGCGACATTGATTTACAGCATACGAGTTGTATAAAATTGAATTAATCTAAAGGTGTAGTTAGAATGCACAGTATAGAGTAGCATGGAGAGTTGCATCAGGCTATTACTCTGATTGAAGACAACAACAACTCTTCTGAATGTACAAGACGTCATCCCTGCACCAATCATATTTCTTACATTTCAGACGATCGTGAAACACAATTAATTGCACGAGCCGTCCCATCCGCGATAAGGTCGTTAGAATGGCTCTGAGCACTATGGGACTTAACATCTGAGGTCATAAGTCCCCTATAACTTAGAACTACTTAAACTGCTGATTATCCTAAGAACAGCACATACATCCATGCCCGAGGCAGGATTCGAACCTGCGACCGTAGCGGTCGCGCGGTTCCACACTGAAGCGCCTAGAACCGCTCGGCCACATCGGCCGGCAAGGTCGTTAGAGACGGAGTACAAGTTCGAATTGTGGAAGAATGAGGGAAGAAAATCGTTCCTGCACATTTAAAGGAACCACCTGGAATTCACACCATTCTTCCGAATGCGAGGTCATTGTCTTTACCACAGCGCCACCTCGCTGATATTGTATGCAACAAGTGTAATTGTTTCACAGTGTCGAATATTGCCTCTTCGCCAGAAGCAAGTCACCACCGTTTCAAAGATTCCTCTTGATCTCTTGCCATCATAGTCCTGAATGAACCGATCTATCACAAACTCAGGGGCACACATCTGAATTATTTCGATTTGCTCCTTCAAGCCATCCTCGTCAGGATTCTGAATACTCGCGTATTGCTCGACATTAGAGCGTATAAAGTTGTACGTTCTATCCTTTGGAATTGCGCTATACTCTTAGACTTCCTAAAAATCTCTCAATCAAATGTCTTACCAATTTGCGCTCTATTGATTTGATTATACATGTTCTTGCCACTTCATATCTCTTCGCTATGACACCTAAAGACATTTAGCCGACATGATATAATCCTGCTGTTGTACATATTTTCGTCCTACTCATGTTGATTATCTGGCATTTATCCATATTTAGTGCAGACTGGCGTTTATTCCACCAAGTAGATGTTGCGCCCACTTTTTCACTGATGAAACTTTTTCGGCAGTAAATGTATCGCCATCAAATGAAGAGTGATTCTAACGGTGTTCGCAATGTGAAACTATAACATGACTGATGCTAGCCAGAGTATATTGCGACAATTGTTGCCTCATGGCGTCAAGTTGAGTGCTAACGGGTATTCCGCACATTTACATGCGTCTCAACTTGTGGAAGACGAAAACCGTATTTCAGAAACATGTTTTCGTTGTGCTGTTTACCAGAACTGATTTTGGTAGCCTGTCCAACATTGTTCTGCGAGAACCAGTTGGTTTATACAAAAGGCGTCTGTAAATCAGCTGTTCCCATGTCATCAACACGATCAAGTGAACCTTCCTGGCAGATTAAAAGTGTGCCCTGGATCAGACTCAATCTCGGAACCGTTGCCTTTCCCGGCCAAGTGTCGGTAGAGCACTTGCCTGCGAAAGACAAAGATCGTGAGTTCGAGTCTCGGTCTGGCATACAGTTTTCAAATGATTCAAATGGCTCTAAACACTATGGGACTTAACATCTGAGGTCATTAGTCCCCTAGACTTAGAGCTACTTAATCCTAACTAACCTAAGGACACTACACACATCCATGCCCGAAGCAGGATTCGAACCTGCGACCGTAGCAGCAGCGCGGTTCCAGACTGAAGCGCCTAGAACCGCTCGGCCACAGCGGCCGGCCATTCAGTTTTAATCTGCCAGGAAGTTTCATAGAAACAGAAAAAAATTAATAGGACGTTCTATATAGGAAATTTGAGGTAGTTAAATTTTGTACTGGGACCCATTTTCACTGAGGCCACTTTTTTTTTTAATAATTCGAGAACTGCAGCCCGTAGCGAAAATGTATCCCAGTGAAAACTACGTTAAATTTCCTACGAGAAGATCCTGTTCATTATTTCTGCAGAACTAATAATTTGCAGGCAGCGAGCGAGAGAATATGAAAATCTTATGCGTGGTATCTGAAGGTGTTGCGGATTGGAGAAAACCCAGGAGCAGCTGAATCAACCTGTATTTAAAAGTTTGTAAATGCCATTCAGTTCATGCAGAACTTTTTATTACCTCCTCCTAAACTAGGATGTTGTGGAAAAAATAGATCAATATCGAATTCGAAGGGTTGGTGGCTTGGAACGGATAGAAGACTTGGGGAAGGTGTAGTCGGGCAGCCAGAACCACAGTTTTGAGTCCCGCGCTGACTTGGTAATTTTCCGCGAAGGGTAGCGATCTTTGAACTGTCCGTCTTGAGCGATGACATCTACTGGGCGAATCGCCCGGCAGGGGCGGCGGCGCCCACAGGACTGTTAAGGGGGGGGGGGGGGGAGTGGGGGAGAAGACGGGGGTGGGGGCGGGAGGTCACGAGACGGCATCCGGCAGCTCCAGTAGCTGCCGCCACCGCCACACTCGCGCAGCCGCATTAATTGAATTATTGGCGCGTGAAGAAATTAATCTTGCAGCGGTGTTTGAAGGAGCTGCGGGCTGTTTGAGCACGGGCCGCGCCCCTGTTGTTCTTGCCGCGGTGGGCCGCAGCGCGCATGCGCAGTGCGCCGCGTCTTGCACAGTACTCCGTGCGCCGAGCCGGGGGAGGCAGGAAGGAAGGAAGGACTTAGCAACAGGAAGGAGCGCCCGCCGCCGCCGCCGCCGGCACGTCGACGTTGCGATCGATGGGGCTGAGTCACTTCTCACTGCTCACACTCTCTCACATGCATGCAGACGGTAGCGAACGTGCCACTATTCCCTATACTGGTCCTCAAGAATCTCTCACCGGATGTACAGCAGTGAAATACGCTTTCTAGGCAGCTAGAACGGGTAATACGTATTCGAAATCATACGAGCCCACTCACAAACTATCCATCGTGATATGTGCCAATTCCATCGTGACGGCCACTTTAATTATCAGTCAAAACGAACAAAATGTTCTAAAGTCAAACAAAATAGTAATTGAAAAAAAATTGGAATATTAGCAGCAAAAACTGTAAGCCCTATTTTTCGTAATACTGCTATTCTCCAAATATATTTTTAAAATTTTAAATGTAAAACAGTGGTCCTCGATGACGGCTCAGATGTTTTGTGACATGAAATTGGTTCTAGAAGATAACTGTGTCTTTCTAGTAACAACTCATTTTCTGCATTTTAAAAATAGTTTTAGGACATTGTCAAAATTTTAGAGCTTTGCATAGAGTGGTGTTGATATCAATGATATTTTTTTTTCTTTTGGTTCAAATGGCTCTGAGCACTATGGGACTCAACTGCTGAGGTCATTAGTCCCCTAGAACTTAGAACTAGTTAAACCTAACTAACCTAAGGACATCACAAACATCCATGCCCGAGGCAGGATTCGAACCTGCGACCGTAGCGGTGTTGCGGTTCCAGACTGCAGCGCCTTTAACCGCACGGCCACTTCGGCCGGCTTTTTTTCTTTTGTTGGTAAAAGTTTCACAATAAGGTAGATCAGGTATCAATCTGAAATGCGCAAATGTTTGATTATTACAACTTCTGAATTTCTTCTGCGCTCCGTTTAAAATGATGTCTTGCTATGTGGCAACGGTTTATCGAGAAAGTAAATAAATATAAAGTGGTGGATGTCTGTCAAGAACCTTATGTTTCCATTCCCAACATATGAGAAATGGACGATAGAATTCAATTGTGGTAATGGTCCATATCAAAGACGTTCCAAGACTACAAAAACACGTGAAGCTACCGAGAAACTATGTCGTATGGTATCTGAAATGACACTGATTAAACGTGTATGAAGTACACGTAGGTTATACAATACAAATAAAATAAGAAAGTGTACAGCTGATTTGACAAAAAGTTGAATGTAGCATCTTTTGAATCCTGACAAAAAGCTAATGCTGAAAGGTAACCTCTTCACGCCAGAAACGGAACGACAATGGACGGAAAGAGACTATCCTTGACCAAGATGAGGGAGGGACGATTTCACCTGCCCAAAAGGTTATAAGCAAGGTTTTCTCGAAAGTGGAAAGAGTTATTCTTAGCGATTACCGTGGAAAGCGTGACACTACACGGTGGTGTACATACATTTGCGCTCAGTAGGATGAAAATAAATACATGAGAAGAGCCCTGGAGAGAAAGAAAAGCAAATTTCTCAAATGCTACTGAATGATAAACTGAGGGGTTTGAAACAGAGAACCTGGAAGATTCTCGTATGATACCAAGATTTTCACCGTACATAAAAATAATTCAAATTGTTCAAATGGCTCTGAGCACTATGGGACTGAACATCTGAGGTCATCAGTCCCCTAGAACTTAGAACTACCTAAAACTAACTAACCTAAGGACATCACACACACCCATGCCCGAGGCCTGTTTCGAATCTGCGACCGTAGATGTCACGCGGTTCCCGACTGAAACGCGTAGAACCGCTCGGCCATCGTGGCCGGCTAAAAATAATTGCAACGACCTCTGTTAATATAAAAATCCAATATGCAGCTCATTTACTAGCTAATACACTTCACATGAGGCTTGATTAAATTGAAGATATGCAATATTTTTTAATTAATAAATACAGCTGTAGGAATAATATTATTAGCGTATATGTTTGAACTGAAAGTAATACATGCCCTACCGGGGTGAAAAAAAAGATTGATAAATTTTGCATCTTTTGACTGTAAAGTTTTAGTTAAGAGAAGATTTATTTGGAACGACTCGTAGAAATTCGAACGTAAGCTTGGGTTGGGGAGATAAACCGGTCCTGCTCTGAGAAATGAACCGTCCTTGTATTCGCCTTAACCGATGTAATCGCGGAAAACACAATTTTGAATTCCTGGGCAGGGAATTTGATCACAGTCCTACCAAAGACGAATCTTCTGTCTTAACCACTGTTACAGCAGCGCGCCATCATCGCATACATTAGTGTTAGGCGTACATTAATCTGAAGTGTGATGAAGATTATTTGCTGGGTGTACCAGTGAGACAATGTATCAAAAATTTGCCCACTTTTTGTCGGCAGTTTTTTTTTTGAATGTCACACAGAGCACAATAATAAATACACCATCACCTGAAACTGCCTGACAGATTAAAACTGTGTGCCGGACCGAGACTCGAACTCGGGACCTTTGCTTTTCGCGGGCAATTGCTCTACCACCTGAGCTACCAAGCACGACTCACGCTCCGTCCTCACCGCTTTACTTCTGCCAGTACCTCGTCTCCTACCTTCCAAACCTTACAGAAACTCTCCTGCGAACCTTGCAGAACTAGCACTCCTGAAAGAAAGGATACTGCGGAGACATGGCTTAGCCACAGCCTCGGGGATGTTTCCAATATGAGATTTTCACTCTGCACCATCACCTAACGCTTTCAGACTTTGGAGTGCTAACATTGGTAAGTAATAGTGTTAAGCAATGGTGAGACTGGACTGTAAACATCGGGATGTGAGTCTGTGAAGTGATATTGTGTTTGCTACAGTGACCTGTGTAGCAGCCAAGTGTTCAAAAGATAATAAATTTCTGTACATAATGTCACGGGCACACCCAAAGCATAATCCCCATCACACTTCAGATTAGTGCTCGTACATGTAAGTGTGATGTACTTGCTGGTAGCAAGCTGCTGGAATGCTTAGTGCTAATAAATATTACTAAAAAGTGTCTGAAGGAGTAAAAATTATTTCGAAACTTTATAATACAGTCGCTGATCTCAACCAGTTCCAAATAACATGGTTAAATTAAAGAGGAATTAGCCCATTTTTGACCTAAGAAGCTCAGTAGAAGGCGGTGAAATTTTTCCCTTGGGCTCGTACTCCCTGAAGGGAGAGAACCACGGTTCCACGGTGTCGCGTCCGCCTCCAAGAAACTGTTCTGTACTGAGCGCGGATGAGCCGAAGATAACAATGGCTGGCCCCCACGGGGTGTAAGGCCCTGGCCTCTCAAGAGAAGCCGCAGACATGTCGGCCAACTCTGCCCAGGGGCAGGGAAACATTAACTCGGCGGCAGCCGCTCTCGGGCCTACCTGTTACGCGGGCCCGACTGTACAGGATTAAATAACGGAAGCCTACACCACTAGCAAGTTCTCTCATCCCCCGCCCTCGCAGTGGTCTACTCACCCCCTCCCGACACCCACGCCAACCTCCGGGCCCTTTCCGCTACTTCCGCCACACCCCCCCGCTCTCCTGCTCCTTCAATATAGTCCAAACTTTACTAGTTGAGATTTTGCTCGGGTATACACAGCGGCGAGGGAAGGCGAGGGTAAGCAAGGCGGCCGCCGAGGCAACCGCCAGGCATCTTGAGGAAAATTGTAATGCATAAATAAAGACGGCGCGTGCGTTGCCTCGCCGGCTATTGCAGGCGCGGGTGCCGTTTGCGGTGCATATTACTTGTGTCTTCGCTGCGTCTTTATCGCCGCCACCGTGGCGCGTATGCTAATACGGCCCGGTCTCTCTCTCTCTCTCTCCCACTCTCCCTGCAAAAATAAACCCCTCTCCCCACCCCTTCGGTCACCGCGACACCGCCTCGCTCGTCTTCCCCCCCGCCCCTCAACCCAGATTCATACCAGTGTCAGGGCCGGCTCTTACATGAGTTACAGCCTAATAACATTCCTAACGGCGCCTCCGTATAATTCGCCTTTTGTTCCCTACAGAGCTAATGCCGAGCGCGCCCCAGTTACGCTGTCAAGACTCGCTGTGGTCTTGACAACGTCCCGCATTCGCCAGCCGATCCCAGTCTTTTACGTCGACTTTTACTGCTAGTAAAATACTTCGTCTGGGATGTCTCGCAATGTGAAATGAGACTCTGGGGTGATACAGCCACTGAGATTGCTAATTACGCTTTCTGACAAGTAATTGGTGGTATTTAATCGCGACGTTTTTGTTTAGATTTGCGCAAAGGCTCACCACGCTAATGAAAGTGACAATTTTTTTTTTTTTGCGGTGCTGGGATTCGAAGGCAGTTACCTACCGTTTTTGAAAGGTGCTCTTACCAACTGAGCCAACCACACACATCAGACGGATAGACTCGAAGCTTCAACATTAGAATATGTGGTATACAAATCAGTTTTAAGTGATTATATCCAAAACTTTTAGTGGCAATTGAAAATCTGTACCATACGTGTACCCGAACCTGTATTGTCGCGAGTAGCAGCCTTAGTCATTTATCTGAGCACAACTCAATATGTTAACTCAAACTTACATTGTCGAAGATGATTTTCCAAACACTACTACCAGAGATTCTCTCACACGGTGGGAAGAATAGCCCACTAGTCGAATGGTTTTGGAGCCGGCCGTTGTGGTCGAGCGGTTCTAGGAGCTTCAGTCTGGAACGACGCAACCGCTACGGACGCAGGTTCGAATCCTGCCTCGGGCATGGATATGTGTGATGTCCTTAGGTTAGTTAGGTTTAAGTAGTTCTAAGTTCTAGGGGACTGATGACCTCAGATGTTAAGTCCCATAGTCCTCAGAGCCATTCGAACCATTTTTTGAATGGAATTGGTGGTAGGCTGTGGCTTAAGTATGCATGAAATGAATTAACTGCACTGAAACACATATCGATGAGGATGCAATGCGTGAAGATACAGTGGGAGAAAAGTATAACCGACCTGGAGGACTTTTAATGTGGTTTAAGACAGACGACTCCCACCATCTGCAACCAGCTGTAGACGATGTAAGGTGGGTTGCCTGTCTTAAGGTGCGCGAAATATTTTCCGGCTCAGATTTATTCTGCCCACACTGTACAGTGGCACGATACGAAATAAATACAAACCGTTAAGGCGACTGCTGGCGATAAACAGGAAATATACCTCCAACTCCCAATTTGGCACAAAATTTCAATTGTCACTAAAGGTTCATTACGTTTTCTGTTCAGCAAATCTGAACGTTTTGCACTGGTGTTATTTAATGTCATTGCATCTTCCTTAATTTCAAACCAATCGATCCCTTCATTTTATTTCAATGCACTAAATTAATTTTATGAACGCTCAGTGGCGTTCTGATCAAGGTTGATGCATAGCGATTAGGACAGCGGGCCCCTATTCTAGAAAAGTGAGGTTCGTATCACCTCTGGCTGTCGAGATGTACTATTTTCCTAGATTGCGTAAGGTAAGTGAGGGAATAATCCATTGAAAAGGCTGCAACCGGTATCCTTTGTCATCTGAGCTTGCACTCAGCCAAGAATAATCCCCTCGGCGACATGATTTTAGACCCTATTCCCCATTACTTTCTTCTTTACCTCCCTGTATTCTGTCTGGTGTCTCAAGGTGAATATCGGGGTCTTAAGGCTGGTTGGTTGGATGATTTGGGGCAGGGACCAAACAGCGAGGTCATCGGTCCCATCGCATTAGGGAAGGATGGGGAAGGAAATCGACCGTGCCCTGTCAGAGGAACCATGCCGGAATTTACCTACATCGTTTTGGGGAAATCACGGAACACTTAAATCAGGATGGCTGGACGCGAGTTTGAACCTTCATCCTTCCGAATGCGAGTCCAGTGTGCTAACCACTGCGCCACCTCGCTCGGTGGTGTTTTAAGGCAGTTTGTAGTCACATGTCTGGAATATGGGTACTCGTTCAAAAAATTAGTTCAAATTGCTCTGAGCACTATGGGACTCAACATCTGAGATCATCAGTCCCCTAGAACTTAGAACTACTTAAACCTAGCTAACCTAAGGACATCACACACATCCATGCCCGAGGCAGGATTCGAACGTGCGACCGTAGCGGTCACGCGGTTCCAAACTGAAGTGCCTAGAACCGCTCGGCCACACCGGCTGGCTGGGTACTCGTATTTTTGGTTACCTCCACTTCTGTGAAGAAAGTGGTGCGCTTGTGAAACCTTTTGACAACTTGAATTATCATTGCTATAAATAATGTAGTAATAAATAAGCTTGGTATGACGTTGTGGAGTAGATACTGGCTTAAAACCAACATGTGTTGCAAAGTGTTGTTACAGTGTGTACTCATTTGAGACCCTGGAGGCTATATCGCTGGAAGAAGGCTAGTATGTTACGTTTTCCGCCGTCCGCCTTCCGCGGTAGTTATTCGCTATCTTCGATGCTGCTGGGTCTACCTCAGCCCACGGCTAGCAGGTGCGATACGGGAATGGGCGCCAGGGAGCACTTTGTCTCGACTTTTAAGTCGCTCTTTCCTCACGGAAGCGATAAGAGATACCAGAATTACCGCAGGGCCTAAAGCAGAACCGCGTGGGGGCAATTATATAGGACGCGTTTCCCCCGGCAGGAAGATACCGAACACCGCCGCGAAGGAATCTGATGAAGCTGCAACACGTGCAGTGAAAGACTTATACACCCGTATGTTGCATTTGCCATTCTCTGTTGTCGTCTGTAGCGTACGGAAAATCTTTAATTTGTATCTTGTAGATTATTTATTTATTGAAACCATCAACTCGTTCGCAACACATTTGTATTATTAAATGCTCTCGGTTCAATAATTATCGCTTTAACGTTCCACAAAAATTCGAGCTTTCTACAGTATCCACCTGCGTTCTTTGTCACGTATGTGGTGTAGACCCTGTCGCCCCTGAGATCGGCAGCTGTGCAGTACACACGCGTAGCAAGTTATCGAGTTTACTTGGAATACACTTGTACTTCGCTTCCGTCTTTCTTGCTTGAAACATATTGTCCCTGGATTGAACTAAAAATAGTTCCCCTTCCCCGGTCCTGATACAGATTTGTGGGGCGGTTTCCCTTGGTTGTAAGGGGAATTCTGGAATTGAGATTTCCTTTGCCCCAGTACCAGCTTGCTTGGTATTTGGCTGAAAACTCTCTGACTATAAATGAGTTATTAACTGAACGCCCCACTCTGTCGTTGGATTTAGGGAATGGGAAGTACATACGTAAAAAAAAAGCCACCATTGACTTCAACACGAAAGCAACAGTTTGTCAAAGAAGCAACAGGATCAGCCAGATGTAAATGATGTAGTAGTGGCTGCTGCAACCACAGATTGCAATGACGCCAACGACGTGATGCCATCTGAGGTGTTATCCTTTCCACCATGAAGTGCACAATGGGCAAAGTGAAAATGGCTTGGAAAATATTGCTTGCGTCTTGATGATGATGATGTTTGGTTTGTGGGGCGCACAACTGCGGGACCATCAGCGTCCGTACGAAGTCCCAATTTTGACACAGCCCAAATTATGTACACCGTCCAGTCTAAGCACTGTCACGAATGATGATGATGAAATGCTGATAACATAAACACCCAGACCTGGGGCAGAGAATATCCCCAACCCGGCCGGGAATCGAACTCGGGACCCCGTGATGCAGAGGCAGCAACGCTAGCCCCTAGACCACTTGCACCTAGAGAGAGACATTTCAGCTTACATTACCAGCAAGAAGTGTGGATGATGTAAGTTAAGTTTCCTAGCTTAGGGTGCATGAAATATTTTCTGGGCCACCTTAATTTTGCCCACCTTTTATTATACGGGACGCACTCCTACGTGGTCTTATGATTCGACATTTATTCGATTTGTATTCAGCTGGACTCCTACGGCTTACAGTCGGAAGCAACCGCCAAAGAACACTTTCCAAAGATGGGACTTCGTGTGCCACTGAGGCAACGATCTACTTTCCAAAGGCTTAGAGAGGTAGAAGTTTAACGAGCTTTAGTTGTGTGATCGATAGGCGTCACCGATGATGGCAAAAGAGAAGATGATATGGTTCTAATCACACTGTTGTTGTCTTTGTTCACTTCCTTTGTCTCTTGTCGTCTGATCACGGTCGCTTCAGTTTCTTGTACATGCTGGTGCCGCCATCACACGGGACGTCGAGATGGTCGGGGTTTGTGAGCCCCTCGTAGAATTTCACGTTGTGTTGTATTACCGGTCGTAAAATGCAGAACTGTACACGTAAGATTTTTGCTTTGTGGAGCGAGCACTACTCAGGAGACGCCATATTGGATTTCGTATTATGCTGCTAAAGTCCGTATTTGGTGGTTTTTATATTATAACGAACAACGAATATACGCTATTTCAGAGTACCACTACATTGAGCATCGCTACAAAACGTATCGTTTTTCGTACGATCTGGTGTAATTACTGTGAGTTAACGACATACTGCTGGTTAACACCTTCAAGATACTCTAATATCAAGACATAAGGGTAAACGGGTATTAGTTGATTGTTATGTAGTGGATATAGGCACAAGCTCCTGATCTGAAAGATTGACGGCAAACGCCCTATTTTCCGCATATATTTTTTATTCACCTTCATGTTTTCTAATTCTGAGGCTTTCTTATTTGTTTAATAGAAGTATATTCTATAATACTCGACGACAAGCATACGGAACGGCGCTCTTTGTGCAAGGGAACTTGGGCCAGTGGTTTGCAAGATCGCTATCTGCTTTACTATTTCGACATTTGTTTTTTCATTCAAAAATCTTCCTAGACTGTGGGATACCCATTTCTTTTCCAATCTCGTGTCTTGTATGGAAGGCTGTTGCAAATTTATATCGCACTATCTGCAATGGAAATTTTAAAAGCTGATGTACTTGCTGACATTAAATGGAACTTTTCGTCTTGTATCAAATTAATGGTCACTGAAGTTTTTGTTTATGTGAACTACGACAAAATGACATGGCTCGCATATGGAATTTGTAGCAAACATGTTTTACTAGAGCTAATGTAGCAATTTTACGACTGTCCATTTTCATAAAAAAACTTTTGTGTTGTGTGATACAGCCGATAACTGCTGCTGAAGAGCGCTGTCTTCGCAAATCATGGTGAGGACAACATTCCGTATGATGTCCCAGCTCGTTTCTGAGCGATGGAAACCACGCTTGGCATGCTGCTTGATTGCAAACTCGTTTCTTTTAGTGTCTGCTCCAGTGTTTCGTATCAGAAGGCACTGTCTTTCTCAGTTATGCTCTGAGCGTACTTCATCATACAGCGCTGCTCGGTGGCAGTTATTACAACTCCGGACTCGCCAGCGAAATTTTGCCTACCGCTGTCAGGCGATGAGCGGATTGAAGGTTACCGGGAGGCAGGGAATGTTGTTGACGGGGAATGTGGGGTGTTGCTGAAGGGTGAGAGAGGAGGGGGGGGGGAGATGGAGTCGGGAATTGGGAGGGAGCCGCAATTCGACGAGGGAGGAAATCACCAGAACGGAAATGTAGGTCCGCGATCCGGGATGTTGTCTAACCTCCAGGGGGAATCAGCGCCGACAGCCGCTTGGTTAGGTAGCAATCATTAAATTACCGGGAGGTCAGTGCATAGGGCAGCGTGTACTGTGACGTGGGTCGCAACAACCGCCTCTCACTGGAAGGGGTGACGTAGTAGTTACCACACTGGCCTCCCACTCGCCAGGAGTATGGGTTTGAATCTCCGTCTAGGCATCGGTTTTTAGGTCTCCAGGAATGTTTCTTTTGAAGAATCCACGATCGATTTTCTTCGCCAACATTGTATAATTTTAAGCTTGTTCTCCATCTTTAATGACCTGATCGTCATCGGCGGCTAGGCGTTAAACGCAAAACTTCCTCTCATTCTGCTGTCTCTGGGATAGCCATTCCATTTAATAAACAACTATACGAAAACACAACAATCGTGTTAGAAATAAATGGAAAAAATGGCAGTACCCGAACATAGTGGCCAGACTAGGGATGCAGATCTTGGAATAGACAAGGGACCAAACTGAAGTCTGGTTCGCCACAATTTTAACATACGGGTGACCTGCAAAAACGAATTTATCCTCTAAGCACAATAACAGAAGACTACAATACGACTGTATAAACAATGGAAACTACACTACTGACCATTAAAATTGCTACACCAAGAAGAAATGCAGATGATAAACGGGTATTCATTAGACAAATATATTAGAACTGACATGTGATTACATTTTCACGCAATTTGGGTGCATAGATCCTGAGAAATCAGTACCCAGAACAACAACCTCTGGCCTTTATAACGGCCTTGATACGCCTGGGCATTGAGTCAAAACAGAGCTTGGATGGCCTGTATAGGTACAGCTGCCGTGCCCATGCAGCTTCAACACGATACCACTGTTCCTCAAGAGTAGTGACTGGCATATTGTGACGAGCCAGTTGCTCGGCCACCATTGACCAGACGTCTTCAATTGGCGAGAGATCTGGAGAATGTGCTGGCCAGGGCAGCAGTCGAACATTTTCTGTATCCAGAAAGGCCAGTACAGGACCTGCAACATGCGGTCGTGCATTATCCTGCTGAAATGTAGGGTATCGCAGAGATCGAATGAAGGGTAGAGCCACGGGTCGTAACACATCTGAAATGTAACGTCCACTGCCCAAAGTGCCGTCAATGCGAACAAGAGGTGACCAGACGTGTAACGAATGGCACCCCATACCATCACGCCGGGTGATACGCCAGTATGGCGATGACGAATACACGCTTCCAATGTGCGTTCACCGCGATGTCGCCAAACACGGATGCGACCATCATCATGCTGTAAACAGAACCTGGATTCATCCGAAAAAATGACGTTTTGCCATTCGTGCACCCAGGTTCGTCGTTGAGTACACCATCTCAGGCGCTCCTGTCTGTGATGCAGCGTCAAGGAAAACCGCAGCCATGGTCTCAGAGCTGGCAGTCCATGTTGCTGCAGACGTCGTCGAACTGTTCGTGCAGATGGTTGTTGTCTTGCAGATGTCCCCATCTGTTGACTCAGGGATCGAGACGTTGCTGCACGATCCGTTACAGCCACGCGGATAAGATGCCTGTCATCTCGACTGCTAGTGATACGAGACCGTTGGGATCCAGCACGGCGTTCCGTATTACCCTCCTGAACCCACCGATTCCATATTCTGCTAACAGTCTTTGAATCTCGACCAACGCGAGCAGCAATGTCGCGATATGATAAACCGCAATCGCGATAGGCTACAATCCGACGTTTATCAATGTCGGAAACGTGATGGTACGCATTTCATCTCCTTACACTAGGCATCACAACAACGTTTCACCAAGCAACGCCGGTGAACTGCTGTTTGTGTATGGGAAATCGGTTGGAAACTTTCCTCATGTCAGCACGTTGTAGGTGTCGCCACCGGCGCCAACCTTGTGTGAATGCTCTGAAAAGCTAATCATTTGCATATCACAGCATCTTCTTTCCTTCGGTTAAATTTCGCGTCTGTAGCACGTCATCTTCGTGGTGTAGCAGTTTTATTGGCCAGTAGTGTAAAACAGTGGCTACTTTTAGATCGTGGCCCCATTAGAATAAAAATAATGGACAACGATAAAGTAGTACAGGAGGCCAGCCATTGTGTGTGAGATGTGATATCACATACGAGTATGATGAAAACGTACACAATGTAGCAGCAAAATTTGGAAACAGGGATAACTGTGGAATCCTGAAGATGATCCCAGCAGAGGGATCGAAACGTCGAGAATTGAAAAATTTCGCAGCCTAACGACTCACAACATTTTAACATCAGTGACAACGGCCACTAAGGGTTGCAGTCTTAGATGACGAAAGGTAGCTTTTTGGTAACGCATGTAGAACGAGGAGGAGGGCTTTGGGTCCATAGTGAAACTTGTAACCTAGCTGTTTTTCATTCGTCGCGACGCGACTTGGAGCACAAACGGGGAAGCAGTGCGCGTAATGGCGTGAACGGCGCAGAGCGCGCCGTCCGCTAACCGCTAGCTAGAATTGAGCGCGCGCCGGAGATAAATCATAAGGCCTAGAGCGAGGCGTCGACAGCCGCGCGCTTCTAAGAGAGAGATTAGACGCAGGCGCCGGGCGTCGCCCCCGCTGTCTTTCCTCGGCGCCCGCCGCCCGCCGCCTGCTGTTGCTTTTCCTGTGTTTTTAATCTAAATAGCGAGCCGGGCAGGGCTCCCCTCCGGGAGAGCGGAGGCGCGTGCTGTCACGCTGGCCATGATTTATATCGGAATAATTACTTTGCGTCTCGCCGCTACCAGCCGCCCACTGGCCCGCCGTCGCAGCTGCTCCGTGGGCCTTCCGTAAGTAGCTGCCCATGCGACGGAGCTGCACACCAATTAAGAATCGCCTCTGGGGCTTAACATTCCGGAATGATGAAACTTACTAAGTCGTACTTCCTATTTGCGGTAAGGTGTTCTATCACACCTGAGAGAAGTCTGCAAACTGTGCAGAAATCTTGGATTGGATTGGATTGTTTGGTGGAGGAGACCAGACAGAGAGGTCATCGGTCTCATCGGATTAGGGAGGGATGGGGAAGGAAGCCGGCCGTGCCCTTTCAAAGGAACCATCCCAGCATTTGCCTAGAGCGATTTAGGGAAGTCACGGAAACCTAAATCAGGATGGCTGGACGCGAGATTGAACTGTCGTCCTCCCGAATGCTGGTCCAGTGTGCTAGCCACTGCGCCACCTCGCTCGCTGCAGAAATCTTGCCATCCTTACCAAACATTTTGTGCTCCATTATTTACTGGAGGAACCACTGGAATTTTTTACCACTTTTTCATTAGATACTTTCTTCTCTGTCTGTTCTCTACAGATTTTGCAGTTGATTGTAAAGTAACTTCCCAATGAATTGGAGAATTGATGTGGAGGTGGGGGCGAAAAACGTTAGTAACGCCTGACATATAGGTTATCCTGCAGAACTGTAGTGTTGTGCAGATAGTATCAGAATGTGTTCCGTGCGATATGTGAGTTGTCAGGCACAGCTGAGCAGAGAAAGGGGAAAGAGGAGCTGGATATCGCTTTCTTGTGTGTCTGTCTGTTTGGTACAAATTTTGCAATTTTTTAACTAATACCCGATGAATTGGTGTCTTGAAATTTTAAACGTAGCGGAGAACTGGATGACAGTGCAGTGTCAACTCTCTAACTCGTCTGGTGTGTGATAGAGGGTACTTTGTTTAACTCTGTCATTTCCCAGTGAGCTATAGACTTGAAATTTTAAAACATAGCTCAGAACTGCGTAACAGTGCAATATCAACTCGCTTACTCGTCTGGTATGTGGCCGAGTATTGCAATTTTCCTCTTTTCCTCTTCCAGTTACAAATGGTTCATGGCAAAAGAACTGCTGGTAAACGTCCTCGAATGTAATCTTTACATTCAGCGTATTTTCGCGAGATTGGGAGGAAGCAATATATTGGTTGAGTGAAGACAAACTGAAATTAACCCAAAACTTAGCACTTGTTTTTCTGTAATTTCATCAAAATCTTTGAAATCGATTGAAAAATTTCACACACACGAGAATAAAGAATAGAAAATAGTTATTAAAGAAAAACGAGTTTTTGGTGTACCATGTTTTTACAGTTGACTAAAAAGTATAAAATAATTTCTCCTGAGCACATACAGATTTCTAATCCCATACAGATCCCTTCAAAACGAACACATATAGTCCTGAAAATTTGTGATCGTTTATTTTTAATAGGTATGAAAGTAATCAACATTTAAAGGTGAAATCCTGGGCTGCGTCAACATATAATTGATGTGTTACTTACTGTTACAGTACTGATTCATAAATAGTTCACCTCCTTACTATTATCTATTCCATGTGCCCCACACTTTACTTTCTTTTACTCGTAGTCCATGTTATGTGTTCTTTGGACTGTTCCCCATTCAACTGGTCCTGTAACTTTTCCTGTTTTTCACTGAGGATAGCATTGTCATCAGCGAATCTTATCACTGATATCATTTATATCATAACTTTATTAAAATCCTGCTCCTCAGTCTTTCTTATATTTCAGTTACCACTTTGTAAAATATTGCTACTTTCGAGATCTGTTCTTACCACACAGCAAACAAAACAGTCTCCACATCTCAAAAAAACTGAACCGGTGATAGTTATGTGGACCTTGCTATCCGATACTGCTAAATGATAACGTGCATTTGTTTTTTAACGGCTTAAGGCATTAACGTCTGACTGATTGTAGCCTAAATATGCAGAATCGTTGCCCGTAGTGCCATAATGAGTATGAAAGAAACTAAAAGTAAATCCCTTGCGGTTGACGTTGAATTTTAATTGTGACGTTTTTTTCTGGTATACCGGGTGATCAAAAAGTCAGTATAAATTTGAAAACTGAATAAATCACGGAATAATGTAGATAGAGAGGTACAAATTGACACACATGCTTGGAATGACACGGGGTTTTATTAGAACCAAAAAAATACAAAAGTTCAAAAAATGTCCGACAGATGGCGCTTCATCTGATCAGAATAGCAATAAGTAGCATAACAAAGAAAGACAAAGCAAAGATGGTGTTCTTTACAGGAAATGCTCAATATGTCCACCATCATTCCTCAACAATAGCTGCAGTCGAGGAATAATGTTGTGAATAGCACTGTAAAGCGTGTCCGGAGTTATGGTGAGGCATTGGCGTCGGATGTTGTCTTTCTGCATCCCTAGAGATGTCGGTCGATCACGATACACTTGCGACTTCAGGTAACCCCAAAGCCAACAATCGCACGGACTGAGGTCTGGGGACCTGGGAGGCCCAGCATGACGAAAGTGGCGGCTGAGCACACGATCATCACCAAACGACGCGCGCAAGAGATCTTTCACGCGTCTAGCAATTTTTTATTTTATTTATTTTTTGTTTCTAGTAAAACCCCATGTCATTCCAAGCATGCGTGTCAATTTTTATCTCTCTATCTACATTATTCCGTGGTTTATTAAGTTTTCAAATTTATACTGACATTTTGATCATCCGGTACTTGCGAGCTGCAGATTGCGTGAAAAATTCGTTCTGGAGTTAGTCCTCTAGGTTGCAGCTAAGCCATTATCTTTGCAGACTTCGTTCTTCTAGTGATGCTAGGCTCTTGAGGTATGAAGGAGAAGGTCTAAAAGGCAGGCACTGTCAGAAGCAAGGATGTGATAAAAACGTTGGTGCCTGGATAGCTCTGTCAATTAGAGCATTGATGGCAGAACGTAAAGGCCACAGGTTCGAGTCCAGATCTTCACACAATTTAAACCTTCCTGGCAGTTTCAGGTTTGAAGTATCTGTGCGTACTCTGCTCTCCTACTGTAGGTGGTGCATTACCAACTGTGCTCGTTTGCCATTCTGCTCGCTGCTAAGGAAGCTGTTTCGGTCCGCGAGCTGCGCACAGCTAAAGAACGGCTCCCGGGTAATTGTTTCCTCGCCTCCCCCTCCTCCTGGGACAGACAACGCCTTTCCTCCCCCCCCCCCCCCCCCCCCAAGGTCACCCTTCCTCCACCCCCTTCCAGCTCCTAGAGACTCATTCCGGCTCAATTTCGCTTACGAAGAGTGATCGGCTATCTGGTGTACATTTAATTTCATTATTTCCATAATTATACGGTCCCGTGCGCCCCACTCCCATTGTAGGCCGGTATTCCGAGTAACCGTGAAAGATAGAAATCGGTGAGGCGGCGGAGCGGCCGGCGTGTGCAGTCCCGCGCCGCATCGCGGCTTATTGAATTTCCCAGAAGCGCCGCCCGCCTGGAACGGCGCCACCAGCGCCTGGCCGTCGAGTCTGCTCCAGGTCGCCCATTGCAGTTTGAAAAAGCGGACGCACGACGCACGTGTACGTGCGCGAGAACACAGCCAGGTCCTGTGCCTAATTCTTACATCGTCTATAGGCAATCCGGCACCGAGAAGGATAAGTATGTATTGAATATCTCACGGGTTAGATAAGTGAATATGCAAAAATTATGACACCGAAATTGTGTCAGAGACGGATATGTATAGGGAAAATCAGTTCAGCGGAACTGATAGCGCCTTCAAAAGGGGTTATAAGGCAAGTCTTGGGGTAAAATATAATGGCGCAACGTATTCGAATTAAAAATGTTGATGCTGATGGCATTAGATCAGAAAAAGAGACATTGGACAGCAAAATAATAGGTGAAGACGGAATTAGAGAGGAAGTAAAACGAAGTCTGGCAGGAGCGAGAAAAGCATTGCTGAAAAACAGAAATCTCTTCACGTCAAATGAAAATTAAGTATATTAATTTCCTATAATACGGACCTACAGCGTCTATAAACTTTCAAAATGACGTCATGTTCGCATTAAGCTGTTAATGTTTTATCCTGCTATTGCAGTTAAGGCATTAGTGTCTTTTTCAGGTATAACATTTTATGTTATATTATATTCAAAAACTGGCTCTGAGCACTATGGGACTTAACGAGCACTATGGGACTTAACATCTGTGGTCATCAGTCCCCTAGAACTTAGAACTACTTAAATCTAACTAACCTAAGGACATCACACACATCCATGCCCGAGGCAGGATTCGAACCTGCGACCGTAGCGGTCACGCGGTTGCAGACTGAAGCGCCTAGAACCGCACGGCCACAACGGGTGGCTTATATTATGTCATAGAAATAGGTTAAAAATAACGTTATGTTACTCTTGTGGTAATAACGAGTCGGCAGGGAGTCTTTCCCAGAGCGCCGGCCGCGGTGGTCGAGCGGTTCTAGGCGCTTCAGTCCGGAACTGCACGACTGCTACGGTCGCAGGTTCGAATCCTGCCTCGGGCATGGATGTGTGTCAGGTTAGTTAGGTTTAAGTAGTTCTAAGTTCTAGGGGACTGATGACTTCAGATGTTAAGTCCCATAGTGCTCAGAGCCATTTGAACCATTTTTTTTTCCCCAGAGCATCTAGGAACTACGCTAGATAGAGCTATACGGTTCGTTGCAAATCGTAGCTTAAATCATAAAGTGTTTTATGAATGCACTTCCAGATATGTTTCGTTTGTTTCTCGTAGACCATCTAGGCGATACACGATTTCTATCCATGTCTTTGCCAACATCTCTTCCGTCAGTGCCTCTGCAGCACTTCGTGTTCGTGCCGTAAGGGTTTGCACGTCAGGAACTGGTGGACTGAACACTTCCTAACGTAATCTCACAAAAAAAGAAAGAAAATCAAGGTCAGCTGTGTCTAGCGAACGTGATGGCCTTGGACAGTCCCCATATTGTTTTCAACGCATTTAATGGTTTTATAGACAAGATGGTCTTCGTTTTCAAATGGTGTGTTTAAATGTCCATTGAAACTAAACTCGCCTCGTGTGTGTCTTTTGTCATGTGCTAATATGTCGGTAAAGAGCTGTGACAGATTTCTTGTTGGGTTGTCTCGAGTGCATTGAAAAGCGCAGTGTTTATTTGCAGATTCGTTCGCCAATCTCCCCAGCGTCTCCACAACTCCACGTCGACATAGTGTAGCTGAAACTTTCTGTAGTAATTGGAATGACTGGAAAGAGTAATACTTACGTTCGAGTCTCACCTAATTATTTATCAGAGATGAGTACTCGTTTATTTCTTTCTTGAATACTTTTACTCGCGAGTTGTAATACGTAATCTTCACAATTATGAGTGCCCTACATCTTTGTTGCTCCAAGAACAAAATCCGAGTGATGAACATTACATTCAGCAACAGAGATAATAAAAATCAGAGATAATGCAGTGATGATGTTCGCTTTTCTTATGCAAGGTGTAACGTCTTTGTTTCCTACATACAGGACAGTATCTGGCACAGTTATTTTCGTAGTAAAACGTGATGTTACATCTCTACCGATCCCTCTCTGGAAAGAAAGCTTTTATCAGAGAACTGGCGAACAAAGAAGTCCTGTTCGACGGTACACGATCGCTTGGAAACCCTTCGCTGAAATTTTGGTAAGTGATATACAGCGTGCACTTGTAGAACTGTATCCATAAGAACTTCGCTTAAACTACCATTTGCAAAGAGACTCATAAACTTGTGGAAGAGCATTTACAAAAAATTTCATGAGTTTAGCTACAATTTGCAACAAGCTGCATGCTGTATCTAGCTCAGTCCCTAAAGAATAAGAATTTATAGTCAGTGGTAGTTGCTAATGACATGAGTGCAGGTCGAGGTCAGTCAGCTAACTGAAGAAGAGACTTGCGCAGTTGCGTGGAGGAAATCAGTCTACGGAGTGAAGACCACCACCACCACGATAACAACGACAACAACAACAACAAAACAGAAATAATTAGGGATACTGTAGATGAGTTCTTATTTCGATAAGTCAGCTTTTTTCAGAAACGACATGTTTCGTCTCGACAGTTACTGGCTTTATTTGTTTCACATTCGCGATCTACGTGTTAATGCCATTCGCAAATGATAGTCCTCCACGAAGAGCGTCAAACATACTCATTACTGCTGATTGGAGATGTGTGTGAGAGTATATTTACATATTTCACTTCGTCTGCATAAGAACAAACAAAATTCATTATCGTCAGTGTAAGAGGATAACGGAGGGATATTTCGTATCGAATTCGCTGTAAGTACGGCAACCTTTTTACCACTCTAGGTTGTCTCTCATACTAACTTCTACACGAATTGTTGTAAGAAGTGCTACGTCCCCCGGAGAGCGCTGAGTAAGTTTGACTGTGGAAGTCTCTGTTTTCGAAAAGCTGTGAGCGTAACGAGAGTCAAACCACGGAGCAGGTCGCTTACAGAGCCCTCTTTCGATGTTCACTTGAATGCTGCTGGGCAGTCTGGGACTCATACAAGGAAGGGTTCATAGGTGAAACAGAGGTTAAAAGCAGAGCAGTGTGTTTCTTCAAAGGTTCGTTTCGTAAGCTCGAAAGCGTGACGGAGATGCAAATATGGCTCCAGCGGCAGGCGCTACAAGAGAGGAGGTTTGGATCACGATGTGTCTTAGTGTTAGAATTCTATGAGCATGATTTCCTACAAGGGCCAGTCTACGTACTGCTACCTCCTACACCTGTCTCGCGAAAAAATCGTGAAGGTATAATTAGAGAGATTTGAGTTCCCACGGAGGCTTACCAACAACAGTTCTTTCCTTGAACCATTCGTGACAGGAACAAGAAGGGGAGAATCTATAGTGATACACAAAGTACCTTCCGCTACATCCACCACAAAGTGGTTTGCGAAGTATAGATTTAGATACAGATGTACCTTAAAAAAAAAATTTGAGCATGACTATGCTTCAGCAACTGTGCATACAAGGCCTTTATTGCGTTAGAAATAACAGCCAACCAGCAAGATACAGGTTTATTAAACCTTCACCAAAGTTTCGACGATTTCAAAATCATTTCTTCGGAAGATGTAGGACGTAAAATCACATTATCTATAGTCAAAGCGGGAGCCGTTGACTGTAGTACGTGTCATCCACTAAATCACCATGTAAATACATGTCTGTTGTACGGCTTTGTCTTAAAATTCTTAAATTAAAAGAAAATCACATATTTGACGCAGGATACAACAATATATAGTACGCCACGTGAAATATTTACATAAAACTAACATCTAATTTGATGCTACGTTTTATGTTTAAATGTCAGCAGATATGGTGATTCACTGAATGACATGCACCAGAGTCAATGTCTCCGTCTTTGACTCTGGATAATGTGATTTTACGTCCTTCATCTTCTGAAGAAGACGCTTTTGAAACCTAGAAACCTTAGTCAAGGTTTAATGAACCTGTATTTTGCAACTAGTTGGCTGCTATTTCTAACGCACTGAAAAAAAAGACGTATCCACAACCACTGTCTGCACGGTTGAAAATGAATGATGTCCGTTAGAAGCTTCGTTACTCTCGAACATTTAGATTTACTTTCCGCTCTACTCGCTCGGATGACAGGAGATACATACCGCTTGGTCCTGAGCAAAGTGCGAAAAGCAGGCGCGTGAAATAACGACGCGAGCAGATAAACAAAGAAGGGGGGCCGCATGAAAGCGAGCTTCCGTACCACAAACAGATAAAAGGAAGAGCAGGCGGAGGAAAAAAATAAAAAAGGCGTGAGAGAGAGGAGGAAAACGCGTGCCAAGTATTTTCCGACGTCTGAAAAAATATTTTCGTTCCATCGTCTGGTAAGACGGCTGTCGTTGAGTGGGTGGGGGGAAGAGAGAGAGAGTCGCAAGCGAGTGCCTGGATTCTCATTCAAATCCGCAGCCATCTGGCGGGGAGCGCGGCGTATCGTCTCTGTTTGTGATGCAATTAGCGGTGATAGATGGCAGCGCGGGCGCCCGCCCCGAGGTGTGAGAGGAGTCGCGGATGAGTCGGCGTCTTCACTCCCCCCTCTGATTCTCTGCTCACGCGATTCCACTGCGCCTTTTGTAAGTCTGTTTAGGAGCTGCCGCAGAACTCGGTTGGAATCGACTTGGGGTGCCACTCTGTGTGTGGTTTGAAGCTCATGCATACAGTCATCAGCCGTCTGACATCCATTCAAGGAGACGCTCTTACACGTTGCGTTCGCCAAGCGACACAGCTACACACATATCTTCGACTTTACTGAGACTGTGGGATCGGATACGGTTTGGTTTGTTCTCCGGGAGCAAGAAGTACCTGGAGAACTAATTGAATGGGGCTAGCTGCTCTGCTACCATCCTAAAACTCGGGTACTTTCTATTGCTGGGGTTACAGATGACTTTCCTACTTCTGTGGTCGTCCTTGAGTGATCTGCTCGTTCTCGCCTCCTATTCATCATAGCAATGTCCATTATCACCAGAGGTTTTTATAAATTATCACGTTGGATCTTGCTTTATGCTGATGATGTGCTACTGGCTACTGAAAACGACGACGACTTTCGACGACAGGTCCATGATGCATGGAGGATCCGCCTTCAACACTCTGCACTGCGCCTCAGACTGAATACACGTCAACGGATGCATATAATACGGGCAGTCACGATCGACCATATAGATCCGTGAAAGACCAACAGTTTCAAGTATCTTGGCTCAAAAGTCGTTGTCGACGGCTCACTCCTTCCCGAAAGCTAAAGTCGCGTTAACAACTGATGGCTTAAATGGCGAACAATGACTGGTGTGGTTTGTGATATGAAGATACCGTACTAACTGAAGTAGATAATCCACCCAGATGCCTTGTACGGTGGGGAATATTGGTCCGGAACTAAAGGAACAGAGCAACGACTTGCTGTAACGGAAACCAATATGCTTCGGTGAACAGTTGGCCTGGCAATGACGAAATGCGTCTAGGCAGTGCGGAAAGTCACCTATCTATGTGAAGATGAGGGAAAGCCCTCTGCAGTGGGCTGGACACATGCTGCGAGTCATAAAGTTTTTCGATGACGTCACTATTGTAGCAGGGAATCTAGAAGATTTGCGTAACAAGTAGAAGCAATACAAACCCAAATGCTTGGTGAATTTATGACGTATCACGAATCGCAGAGAGCAATAAGTTTAGCTATGAGTGGTATATACGGAGACTAGATCAGTCCTGATCTGAGTAGGAGAAGAAATGTCTGCAGAAGTTAAACGCCAACTGTGCGTGTAGAAGAGACGGAAGATAAGAATAATTGAAGTGAACGTAAGATAGAAAATAAACGTAGCAGAGCAAATAAAATAATTATTTTTCTGTCGTGGCTGCAAGAGATAGAGCATGACGAAAAACGAGACTTACACCATACGTATAGAGAAATCATACAGATCCGGTGAGGAAGATGAAAACTTTATTGGGTAAAGATACTGGTGTTGAACATCGAGCTGAGAAGAAACGAAATATTTGAAACCATTTTCAATAGCAAATCATGCAGTGAATTGTACGGAAGTGTTCGAAACGTGGCGTTAATGGCGGCCGATGTGTTAGACTGGTTGACATAATACCATATTGAGAGTTGCTTGGAGTGAAGCAATACCAGCAAATTATAGTGGTCGGATGCAACCAGACTAGAGTGCAGTTATAATCAGTTCGGCAGTTAGGATTAACTGAAATATGAAACACAAATTAGACACAAATTTGGTCCTGTAAAAGACACTAGAGGAAATGTGTTATTCAGGACGCACTGAATTTGTTCATGAGCATGAAGATAAACTTTTTGAACGGTCTGTGGCGAAAATCGGGAGAGTAAACATTTGCTCACAGATAAGCTGCGAATGAGGTGCTTAAATTTTAGCACTTTCGCGACCATCCTTGACCTGCTTCGCTTTTTCGACGCCCGGATATGAGTATCGGAGCAGCATGTATTGCGATACGACGATGAGAGATTGGTGGATAGACAGCTACTGACACACGCTTTGTTGCGTTTAGCGTCTCTGTATGCCGATGACGTAGTAACAGCCCCAGAGATAGAAAAGTACCGCCGAAATCTTGCGTGGGGAGGGCGCGTCCGCCGGCAGAAAAATTAGCGCCTTATCGCAGAGTGTGCGGCGCCGTTATAAGCATTGGCGGCCTTTTCGCTGCGGCACGCATCCTTTTCCCACGGCCCTCGCCGGAACGCGTTTAATTGTATGTTAGCACGTAACTGCTGTAACGGGGGCGTAATGTGACAGCCGTCAGGCACGAAATCTCCCGTGGAATCCTGGAGCACAGCCAGCGAAAGAACAGCTTCCTTCCAACCGCACGAGTATTACGATGGCATTCCGTTTTTATTTTAATTTGAAAGAGAGCTGTCATCATTGGTCCATCTGTATTTCTATTTAAAAGAAAGTATCATATATTTCTAGGGGAGGCAGTTTTGGTGAAAACTAGAAGAAAGGCTCGAATAATGAGAGGCCCAGGAACCAATACCTGTTGAGATATGGACCGTTTTACTCGTGACGAATAATGTCTAGTATTCGGTTCAAATGGTTCAAATGGCTCTAAGCACTATGGGATCAGTCCCCTAGAACTTAGAACTACTTAAACCTAACTAACCTAAGGACGTCACACACATCCATGCCCGAGGCAGGATTCCAACCTGCGACCGTAGCAGTTCCGGACTGAAGCGCCTAGAACCGTTCGGCCACCACGGCCGGCCTAGTATTCGGTGATGTAGGCTAGATTAACAGGAGACGGCATAGTAAATTATCACCGTTATCGCATATGGCCAGACTCAAATCCTTGAGCAGTCACGAAAGTGATGCATGAGGATCGCTTCAGTATCAGTGTATGTGCAGGTATTGTTGGTGGCAGACTCATACGACCATACACTGAACGAAACAGATTAACAGGTGTTATTTGTCACTCATTTCTGTGGCATGAATTACCAGCGCTGTTGAAGAACATTACCGTTACAGAAAAACAACGACTGTGGTTTATGCACTTCGGGACGCCATCCCAATTTCTATGGATCAGTCGACAGTACCTCGCCACAAGGTTACACGGGGGGCGAAATGGTCGAGGACATACCGGACCCGTTCACGGTAGCTGCCTATGGTGACATTTAAAGGCATTGTTTTATTCCCAGTTCATCGAAAATTTGCAGACGTGACCAATGAAAGTGACGCGATTCGAATGGATCCGGATGTGTCTGACAGTGTGAGTGCTTCACTGCGAAGAACGCTGGAAGGATGTGTCAGGGTGCTTGACAACAGATCCAGCACTGCCGTAGTGTCTGCTTCTAGGGAGAGGAGAGAGATTCGTCATATCTCAACAGGTATTGCTTTCCCGTCATACCATTATCGGAACTTTTTTCTTGTTTTGATCAGTACTATCCCCTGTAGGAATATGTGACACTTTCTTCAAATAACCTACATATAGATAGCGATCCGAGGTGATTGAACTGGGAAGAGGTGTAAGACAAGGTTGTTGTTTATCACCAACACTGTTCAATATATATCTGGGGGAAATTATTAGTGAAGGTTTTGATGGAAGGAAAATAGTTTGTATAGAGGGTCGGAGAGTGGAGTGTATAAGATTTGCAGACGACATGGTTGTGATGGCAGAGAGTGCAAGATAGATGGAACAAATGTTAGATGATCTAAACACAAAATTAGAAGAATATGGAATGAATATTAACAAGAAGAAAAAGAGAGAACATAGGGGGAGAGGAAATAGAGCAAGTGAATAACTTCAGTTACTTGGGAAGCATAGTAATGGATGATATGTATTGCTCAACATAAATTAGGAAAAGAATTTTAATGGCAAAAGAAGGATTCAAGAGGAAACAGAAATTATTTTGTGGACCACTAAACAAAGATCTGAGGAAAAGACTTGCCAAATGTTACATCGGGAGCGTTGCACTGTATGGGGTGGAGACCTGGACATTGAGGAAGGAAGATGAAAGAAGATTGGAAGCGCTAGAGATGTGGATATGGAGAAGAATGGAAAAAGGGAAATGGGAAGACCGAGTAAGGAATGAAGAAGTATTACAAAGAGTTAGAGAAAAAAGAAACATGCTGAAAGTCATCAGAAAGAGAAAACGGAACTGGATTGGACATTGTTTGAGGAGGAACTGTTTATTGAAGGAAGGAATAGAAGGAATGGTGGAGGGAAAAAGGGGAAGAGGGAAAAGAAGATATCAAATGCTGGAGCCAAATATTCAGAAATGAAAAGACTGGCTATGGACAGACAAAAGTGGAAGAGGCTTAACCCATGACAAGACCTGCCGTAAGGCGGAAGACCATACATACATACACACAACAAATTCTACATTTTTCAACCGAAATTGGCCGAAAAAAAGGTGTTGCATTAAATACTGAGCGTCACCCGTATTTATCTCAGAAAATCTCAATATTTTTCAAAATTGTTTCAGATCTCTGTACAGTGTATAAAACTGGTAACAGTTCAAAACTGAGAGGGATTGCTGCTTGCTCTTCCGCACACTAACCGGTCCGGAGGCAACTGTTGAAGCGCAGTGGCAAGTGGTTGCTGGTTCCCAGCTCTTCCTGCTCCTGCCTTCCGCCCGCACATCGGCCGCCACTATCGACAATCTGCTGCTCCCTGTCTTCCTCCCACGCCCTTCCTTGGACTCCCTCTCCGGCCGTCGGCGCTCCAATAATGCAGGGCTAATTGCACACATAACATCACATTAAGTATTATCATAGGCCTCCTCTGTATGCTCTGTAATTGAATTAAAGTACTCAGGCGAGGCGGAGGCGGCAGGCAGTTTCAAGAAGCGGGGAGCGCCAAAGGACCCGACGGCTGGCTGGCTGCAGGACCATTCACGCCGACTTACGCCTGCAATTAGCTCGCTCGCTGCCCGTCTCGTCCTAATCAATGGCCGTCGCGTCTGCTATCCCACAAGGCGGCAGTCGGGAAATTAACTCAAATTCTGCGACTGTTCCACCAAGCTGACTAATACTCCCACCTTCTATTCACGGACTACCCTGTGCGACCACACGTTTCTAGACGTGTTAATGCATATGAGCTGATACATCTGGGTGTGTCGTTAGTGTAGGACCAGTTCTGTAACTTGATACAAAACTTTCCGTTCTTAACGGGACGAATACGTCGGGTGTGTTACAGAGCCCGTGCGGTTCACAATATGATAGTTGTATCGTAATTAATTTAGTAGCGATAAGTGACTCAGGTGAAAGAATACGGTAAAAGAGGTAAAACGTTTTAGTAAACATGGATCCAGAGACTAGTCATTTGCGAGGTACAGTGCTTGGACAGATATTCAGAATCACCGCGAGAAATGCATGCTTGAACATAAAGGCAGATGCTTGCCAACCCCGTTGTATTTGACCACGGACGGCACCTGTGCATTGTCCTCAGTACGTCGCAAGTGTCAATTGTGGTCAAAACAGTGTTTTTTCTAGCTGTAAGAGAATTATGTCGGATCAAAGTGGATTTGAACGTGGTCGAGTTGTTGGTGATCATATGGTGGGCACTTGTGTAACAAAGGTAGCCAAAATGTTTGGTGTACAAGAGTCATTGTATCGAGATTTACACGGCATACAGGTAAATCAGAAAGAGATCATCAGCTAAGTGACAACGTGGACGAAAGTTTGTGTTGAGAGATCGTGTCAGACGGTCACTGAAGAGGATTGTGACGAAAAATAAGGAGACGATAGCTGCAAAAATCACAGCAGAATTGAATGTCGCTCTCCCGTACCCCGTCAGCACAAATACAGTATGAATGGAGCTCCATTAACGGGGAATTTAAGGGCGAACTGGAATTTCAAAACCATTCATCTGTGATGCAAATGCCTCTAACAGGAAAACGTGTTGCCAGAGCCATAGAACCTGAAAGCTGGAGCAATGGAAGAAAGTCTTTTGACCTGATCGATCTTGTTTCACACTGTTTCCAGGATCTGGTCTAGTTTTCCCAGGAGAGAAACTTGGCAGGCGGTCGGTCACGTTTTGTGCAGCCATATTGCGGCGGTATTCCATGGGCCGCATGGTTACTTTCCAAGATCGCATTACCGTCAAGGATTATGTGACCATTTTGGCTGACCATATCCATCCCATGGTACATTGTTAGTTCTCCAGAGGTAATGCTGTGTTCCAAGAGGACATGGCCCCTGTTGACATAGCTCACATCGTCCAGTGAGCTCGACAATGAACTGTCACATCTCCCTTGGGCAGCACACTTACCAGATTTCAGTATTACTGAATCTTTGTTACCTACTTTGAAGAGAAGGATGCGTGATCGCTGTCGACCTCCATCACCATTACCTGATCTTGCTAGGTTGGTTGGTTGGTTTGGGGAAGGAGACCAGACAGCGAGGTCATCGGTCTCATCGGATTAGGGAAGGACGGGGAAGGAAGTCGGCCGTGCCCTTTGAAAGGAACCATCCCGGCATTTGCCTGGAGCGATTTAGGGAAATCACGGAAAACCTAAATCAGGATGGCCGGACACGGGATTGAACCGTCGTCCTCCCGAATGCGAGTCCAGTGTCTAACCACTGCGCGATCTTGCTAGTATCCTGCAGGAAGAATGATATAATATCTCTTAAAAATCATACAGGAACTGTATTTATGCTTTTTTGAGACGATTACAAGCCGCCGCGTTTCCTGCAACGTATTAGGCATGGAACTGTATTTGTGGTGTTCCATATATTTGTCCATCTCTGTAATTGCAACTGTGTAATTGTGTGCCGTTCACTAAACTCTGACCTTTGTTCGAAATATTGTCCTAGTTAGTAAAAATACATTTGAAATGTAAAGTTTTCGCTTAAGTTCCTATCTAATTGGAGAAGATCCAAAAATGATGCAAGGACTGGCAGTTAATCTCAACGTAAATAGATCTATCGAATTACACAAAATAGGCGAAAAGAGCCATTTATATTAGTTTATACTGTTGTAGGTAAACCTCTCGAAACAGTACCATGCGTACGATATCCATAAACAACCGTCAGGTACGATCTAAAGTAGAATGACTACATAAAACTAGTAACAGGGGAAGCAGACGCCAATATGAGATTCATTGGAAGAATCGTAAGGAAACGGGATTCGTCTGCGAAAGAACTGGTTTACAAGCGAATTTTCGATCGATTCTTGAATATTGCTCTTCGATCTGGGAGTCTTCAACGGGCAAAATTAGTGAGAGGTGATAGAGGAACTCCAAAGAAGAAAGGCACTTTTCGTCACGGGTTCGTTTAATGAGCTTTGCGTAACACGTCGGGGTTTACTGACCAAGTTCCGGTAACACTGATAAGTCACGCAATATATTATTTCCTTACAAATACATTTCGTGAAATGACGGGACGAGGAAGAGGGGAAAATGTCAGCAGCACTAACTGTAAGGTGACCTGCGGAGTATAGGCACAACTGCAGCTTGGAATTTCTTTCTGTCGGAAGGCGTCAATGAGTAATGAGAAAGCTGATTATGCTTGTGACAATGAAAACTCACGTAATTATTTCTGTAGCAACACCACTGTCGACTGGATGTATATTTTTATAATAATCCATGGCGTACACTTTGTCCTAACATGAATCATAGTAAGTCTAACGACGTCCTGATACACCGAAAGTCAGGGCACAGGTTACTAACAGGAGAATCTACAGGTAATTACGTTGATAATGAATCTATATGCAGTTGATCGACGTAATTCAAGACTGTTATTGTTGCGGTCTTCAGTCCAAAGACTTGTTTGATGCAGCTATCCATGCTACTCTATCCTGTGCAAGCCTCTCCGAGGAACTACTCCACCCTACACCCTTCTGAATCTGCTTAGTGTATTCATTTCTTGGTCTCCCTTTACGACCTTTACCCTCCACGCTTCCCTCCCTTGATGCATCAAAACGTGTCCTGCCGACCGATCCCTTCTTCTAGTCGAGTTGTGCCAAAAATTCCTCTTCTTCCCAATTCTATTCAGTACCTCCTCATTAGTTACGTGATCTAACCATCTAATCTTCAGCATTTTTCCGTAGCACCACTTTTCAAAAGTGTCTGCTCTTTTCTTGTCTACGCTGCTTATCAGTGTATTCGAGACTATTTTAATAAATTACTCCCTAGAGAAGAAAATTAGTATCTAGTGTACAAAATTACTCTCTAGTAATTACTACGTGTTGACTGTTGGAACATCAATGTATTATCACCACCTGCTGCAAAAAAAAAAGGGGGGGAGGGGGTTAAAGAGAGCGAGGCTTATCTCTGAAGTTAGGGGTTGAGCATTCAGATTCGAAGACCAAAGAAAGATAGTTCTTTTTGTAAATTCATTAGTGGCTGTTTTAATACACGATTTGTCTGTCTCATTATGTGCGGTAATAAATTTGTTACGACACTAACGTGTCGTAATATGGAAATATATGTGAGACGGCCGTTCGCTACGTATGGTCCACGCTGCAGATTGTGGCGCGCTGTCGCACGCCATATTACAACGGTGGACACAATACAGGCCCCGGCTTCGGCGTGCCTACGACCGCTGGAGAGCCATCAGCGCACGGGGCGGGCGCGCATTGTTGCTGGAATGCCGCTCTCCAGCGCTGGAGGAGCCCCAGGAATCGCAGAAACGAAACGAGCAATTTGCCGCCGCCCGCTCGGAATGCTGCCGACAGAGTCGCAGGGGTGGCCCGGAGAACAGCGGCGTCGGTTTCTGAGCAGAGGCGCCAAGAATCTGGCGCAGGCCCGAGATCTATACTGAAATATCTGAAGCCAAAACTTTCCTTCCTGTACAACATCGAACAGATCGCGGAAAACGGGGATCAATTCACGACGGAGGGATGATTTGGTGAGAAGAAGAACAAGAATGGGAATTTATCAAGATTTGAAGAGAAATTTTCTTAGGTCAGATGTAAACGGAAGATCTGCCCGACTGAATGTATAGTAAAAGAAATTGCGTAGACAGTTTGAGATAGTGTATTAATATCTCGTCACACTGCTGAAATCGAAGTTACGCCGCGCGGTTACAAAATTCGTAGCGGTGATTATGTGGTAACAAACAAAAACAAAGGTAGATCGAACCGAGACTGAAAGTACTCGTGTGGGCCCCAGGAGAAACCCGATTTGACTATAAAGATAACAAGGGGTGAAAGACGGTTATGCGAGTGACATATATAAATGAAAAGATTAATTCGGGTACATAGCAGCAGTGGCAGTCGGTGCAAGACAATACGGAAAGGTAAGAGAAAAGCACGAGCAAGCAAATCAGAATGAACTAAAATGGTTGCAGATCACAGCTTTGCAGTGTAAGAGTTCATGAATTCATTTCTGAGGTAGGAAACTTAGTTAGGGAAATGAATGCTGTGATATAGTGCTTCAGTGCGACAGTAATGGAGACCAATGTAAAAATTTGTGTCATTTATGTATCCTTCGAAAGTATATGCAAAGATGACAAAATGATTTTCATAACAAATGAAAATCACGGTAGACGACATAGTTGTCGCGATAGAATTCAGCAACTGTGCTGAAATTTCAAAAATGTTGCGACAAACTTCAGGAGGCATGGAGATCTTTTCTGAGCAGCACGTTGCAAGGCATCCCAGATATGCTCAATAATGTTCATGTATGGGGTGTTTGGTGGCCAGCGGAAGTGTTTAAACTCAGAATAATGTTCGTGGAGCCACTCTGTAGCAATTATGGAAGTGTAGGGTGTCGCATTGTCTTGCTGGAATTGCCCAAGTCCGTCGGAATGCACAATGGACATGAATAGATGCAGCTGCTCGGAAAAGATGCTTACGTACGTGTCACCTGTCAGAGTCGTATCTAGACGTATCAGAGGTCCCCATAAGTCCAACTGCACCCGCACAACGCCATTACAGAGCCTCCACCAGCTTGAACAGTCCCCTGGTGACACGCAGGGTCCATGGATTCATGAAGTTGTCTCCATATCTGTACACGGATCCACTCGATACAATTTCCAGTCTAACAGACTCTGTTACTCGCTCCTGTGAACGGGAACGCGTTATGCAGATCTTGGTGTCTCTCACGTCTATCTAGAAAAGATAACCTGAAGATGCCTAAAATAAGGCGAAACGCGTCGTTGAAAAATATAAAACTAAAATTGCAACCAAGACTGTTTTTAACCAATACTGGTAAGCACTGGTTTGCCGTATGCCACGTATTGATATGGATTGGAAGAATTTCTATAGGAACATTATTGTCTCATGAATGCTGTGGCGATACTTATACCGTGTCTTTGCTGCTCGTTTCTGTCGGCACTGTTATTGAAGTAGCAGTGATGCCTTTTCCGATTTTCTATAATAATCCATTATTTCAAGCCAACGCAAATTTTACCAATGAAAATTAATCTCCGTTCTTTTTTAAAAAACGATTTGTTAAAAAATGAAATATTTTTGGCAATGCTACTGTTACTAACTGATTTTGTCGTTTTTCTATTTTGTTATTAGTCATCATTATCGTCATCCCCTTCCAAGGATTAGATGTTGCACTCCCTGTTCCGGTCTCTATTATCCATCCAGCGATTTCTTACGAGGTCTACCTAGTTCTCTCTTTCCAGCCGGCTGATAATTCATTATTATTCTTGGTAATCTATTTTCTGTGATTCTGTCATGATGCTCTCTCCGTTTCATTCTGGTCACTTCTATGTTGTCATTAAAGGAAATGATTTTTAAACCTGATCTGATTGATTCATTCCTTATTTTTCCATTTTATTACAGCCGCTACGTATCTTATGAACGTCATCTCTGTTGCCTGTATACGTTATTTTTATCTTTTTTTGTTACTGTCGATGATTTGGAATCAAATGCAAGAGTAGATACTTTAGAATTTCATTTGTGTTTCTTTTCTTGCTTTTCTTCCCAAAGTTATTAGGTCAAATGGTTGAAATGGCTCTAAGCACTATGGGACTTAACATCTGAGGTCATCAGTCTTCTAGACTTAGAACTACTTAAACCTGACTAACCTAAGGACAACACACACATCCATGCCCGAGGCAGGATTCGAACCTGAAACCATAGCAGCAACGCGGTTCCGGACTGAAATGCCTACAACCGCTCGGCCACAGCGGACGGCAAATTACCAGTAAAAAATAAAAAAAAACCTGTTGTAACCGATATCAACAAATACCGAAACATATCCGTTATTCAGAACTGAAATACCGGTTTAGGTTAACCGGTCGGTTTTTCTTCCCATTCCTACATTAGAGATCAAGGTCCCTTATGGGACGCACGTGAAGTCAGATGTATCGGAAACCCTGTCGTTATTCGACAAGGGCACCGGCGAAAGCAGTGGTTCGGATCCAGCGCGGTGAAAGATGGAGCCATGCAGCTCGGGATAAGAAGGGTAGGGGTTGGGATGTGGTGGTGGTGCTGGGGGGAGGGGGGGGGGGGGGGGGGTTCTCAGTTGTCTAAGAGAGAGCCGAGAGCCGGTAGCCGCGCTGCAGAAACAATCACCCAGATGCGATCAGCAGCCGCCGGCGGTCCGTCAGTAAATCAATGGCGTGGCGCTCGCTGCCACCTCGCCGCCGCCGCCGCCGCCGCTCATCTGCATAACAACGACACCCGCCGCCGGCGCTGCCTCGCTCGCCGCCGCCCCCGCCGCCTCCGCCGCCTCCAGAGCTCGCAGCCGATAGTGCACCGCCACGGGCGCCCTGCGCCGCCTCAGATTTAAATGCTAATTAAGATCCCGCGCTCTCTTCACGAGCGAAAACAAAGTAAATCATTTGCTCACATCTAAAAACTAACAATGCCTCGGGGCTTTATGCCGGCCGGCGTGTATATACATGTAAATATATAGACGTGCGTGTACACAGCAGCCGACTACCGCGGCGCCAGATCGGAGATTTCTTGCGTCACGGATGTACGCTTCCCCTCCTCGCCCCTTGCGCCCCTCCCCCCTTCTCGGCATCTTATGCTATTCCCTTCCTTACCCCTGACATTCGCTCTGCCTGCATCCTGCACTGCACGTACAAAGTCGTATTAACAAGTACACTTCCGCATACGTTTTAGACGCGCGAGTATTCTGATTCGTGTTGTAACGTCTTGCTGCACATGGTACAGACCGTCTCTTTTTGCTGTTCCGTCCCCAAATTGTAATTGCGACATTTTGGGGAGGGGGTGGGGGGGGGGGGGGGGGAGGGTTATCGACAGTATGATAACTTGTTTGATACGGCTCACCACGAATTCCTTTCCAATCGCAACCTTTTCATCTCCGATTAGCATAAGCCCCTAATGTCTTCAGTTATTTGTTGGATATATTCCAATCTCTGTCTCGCTTCTGTGTCTCAATCTGTAAGAATGGAACTTTTATAGGAATGGTTTGATGCCCGTCGGTGAGTCTGTTTGTCTAACCCACTATTAGGAATATTCTTCTCAGGAACATGTAGACGTATCAAGTTCAAATTTATGTCACGTATTAAGGTTGTTGTCCCTTGCCGGGGTAAAACTTTTAAGCGTCTAAGTCGATTCAGTCAAGAGCTATGGCCATTTATGTCATGTATTTTGATGCTCGAAACCTATAGGGGTCAATCCGTTGACCTAGAATCGTGAAATTTGGCAAGAAGCAGTACAACTAAAGGAAAAAATTGAAAAATTGACAATTTGCAATTATGTCACACGAAAAAAATTTTTTTACCCTCTTTTTAACCGCCTGTCTGTTTGTCTCTTAACACCCCTTTCTCTCCGGAACATGTTGGTGTATCAAACAAAAAAAATTAAGTTTCTAAGTTAATTCACTCAAAAGATACTGCTATTTATGTCACATACACTCATCAGCCAGAACATTATGGTTCAAATGTCTCTGAGCACTATGGGACTTAACATCGGAGGTCATCAGTCCCCTAGAACTTAGAACTACTTGAACCTAACTAACCTAAGGACATCACACACATCCATGCCGAGGCAGGATTCGAACCTGTGACCGTAGAGGTTGCGCGGTTCCAGACCGAAGCGCCTAGAACCGCTCGACCACACCGGCCGGCTTGTTATTTTTATTACATCTCTGTACAATATATGCCTCTGAAAGGTATGTGAAACAACTTTTGTTTTTCTTTCAGCCGAACTGAAGATGGACGTTCTGAGAGAACGCGAGGTTAAGGAGAGCCTGGAACGCCAGTTGCTGGACGAGCAGAAGATAAGGGGTGAGTACAGGGAGACCATTTGATATCACAGCTAAAGGCGAAGCGCAGTCGTCAGCTCTGTCGTATAATGCTACTGAGAGAAAATGCGTCAGCTGCATTACACATGGCAGCACCTTATAATGTTCGTGGCATTTTTCTTGTATACGAGTAACGCTTAGCATCCTTGTCTCCGATACTGAACTTCGATACCTCGAGACAGAACCTTTCAGCCGCTTTTTGAAACTAAAAGTAGCATTAATATTTTTTTTATTTTAATGAAAGGCCCTAGATCTTTCCCTAGCCTCTTTAAAATAATGAATGATTCAAATTTTTTGATAGTAACAAGCAAAGAGAAGGTGTCGTGGTGATTATTTCCATAATTTGGTTCACAATTTCTTCGATAAATGACGAACGTTGTTTTAATTTTCGGACAGTGATTTCATATACCTCAGTGGCCATGTTCAAATAAGTCCGTTGGACCACACTTCGGCGACTTGCGTGTCCCAGAAACACCCCAGTTATCCAACTGGGGAACGCGATACATGTCTTATCGGAGAGCGACTGAAAATTTCCGGGGTCCGATCAGTATTCGATCCTGAGGGCATTAGGTCTCCATGCTCGTGCTTTACACCGTTTGACCATCTGCTCCTATAATTTCTGTATGAGATTGAAAGAAACGTATTTTCTAAATCGCTTCTCGACATTTTTTTTTTCTTTCCAGTCTCCACTTTGAGTTTTGTCTCAGCTGTTTAAGCAGGTATGAACACCAAATTATATTCTTTTATTTTTAACACAATTAAATATTTGTAGAACGCACGCGCGCACGCACGAACTAAATAAACGAAACGACACCAACTACTCCCCAATACAAGCTCCATAACATACGCTGGAAACAGTTCGACTTGCTGAGTTTCTGTAAGATTGTAACTGCTTTCTGAATTGTTATAGCCTCTAATGATGCCTCCCGCATTGGAGAACGAAACAGGCAGAGAAATATCTCTTGGACCACGCCCTAACCTCCCTAAAAAAAAAAAAAAAATCGGACAAGTTCGACTAAGACTCGTGCTCTAAGGATTCCATACCAGCTTAATTGTGTATGCAGATAGTTCACCTATTGGCTTTGTTGATTGTGTCTGTGCCGCATCGTTTGACTGGATTGATTTAGCAGCTTAATTTTTTACACCATTAAGGGACCACAGATATTAGTAGTTGACAAATTTCAACCTGATGCCTATACCCTTGCCTGAGAAAAGAAGGTCCTGACAGGCGACTAGACAGAGAGACGGAGAACAAATGCAATTTCTTTATGTGATATAACTACAGATTAACAATTTCTGGATTTTTTCTCTTTTACTTGCACTGAGAAACCTTGCTTCCTGCCAAATTTCATGAGTCTAGTTCAACGGGAAGTACCATATAGGTTCTGATGAGCGACCTTGCTAGTATAAAAACATGTGACATCAGTGGCCGAAAGTACTGATTCCAGTAGCATAGAAGCTTAAATTTTTTACATCGGGAAGGGACCTTAGACTTTAGTATGTGGCATAAATTTCAACTGGGTACATGTGCCCATTCGTGAGAAAAAAACATCTCAGCAGACGGGCGGTCAGTGAGACGGGTAACAAAGTGACTCAACAAATGTTCCGTTTTTACTGATTGAGCTAAGGAACAGTAAAAGAATTACCAAAAAGCCAGTACTGGGCGTGAATTTCTGCAAGGAATTCGTATGGTCGCCGTCCGAACTCCACATCGTGCGTGCGAGTGTGCAACGAAGAACTCAGGGGCGAATCTGAAAGCTGAGATGGCCATTTCTGTAACATCTACATCTGCGTGATTACTCTGCTATTCACAATAAAGTGCCTGGCAGGGGTCCAGTGAACCACTTTCAAGCTGTCTCTCTACCGTTCCACTCTCGAAGTCGCGCGGGAAAAGCGAACACTTAAATTTTTCTGTGCGAGCCCTGATTTCTCTTATTTTATCGTGATGACTCCCCTATGTAGGTGGGTGCCAACAGAATTTTTTCGCAATTGGAGGAGAAAACTGGTGATTGAAATTTCATGAGAAGATCCCGTCGCAACGAAAAACGCCTTTGTTCTAATGATTGCCACTGCAATTCACGTATCATGTCTGTGACACTATCTCCCCACTTTCGCGATAATACAAACCGAGCTGCCCTTCTTTGTACTTTTTCGACGTCATCCGTCAGTCCCACCTGATGCGGGTCCCACACCGCACAGCAATATTCCAGAATAGGGTGGACAAGCGTAGTGTAAGCAGTTTCTTTAGTAGACCTGTTGCAATTTCTAAGTGTTCTGCCAGTGAATCGCAGTCTTTGGTTTGCTCTATCCACAATATTATCTATGTGATCGTTCCAATTTAGGTTATTTGTAATTGTAATCCCTAAGTATTTAGTTGAATTTACAGCCTTCAGATTTGTGGAACTTATCGCGTAATCGAAATTTAGCTGATTTCTTTTAGTACTCATGTGAGTATCTTCACACTTTTCCTTATTCAGGGTCAATTGCCACTTTTAGAACCACACAGATTGTTGTGTTGGCAGAAGAGCCAACACCGTGTTGCTAGAGGAGGCCGAAATGCACGCGTTTTAGCTCACGCAGGCTGGCGTGAGGAGGGAAGAACTATACTGACGTGAGGTCTGGAACATGACAAGGAATTAGAATTCAGAAAGCGGACGTAATTAGTTTGATACTTAACTTTAATCCATTAATGATGAACGTCGCTCTTGACGGTACGTGATTCACAATATTATCAGTTCAGAACACATTCTTGAAGAATATGGCGCCTTGCTAGGTCGTAGCAAATGACGTAGCTGAAGGCTAAACTGTCGTCTCTGTAATTGAGAGCGTATGTAGTCAGTAAACCATTGCTAGCAAAGTTGGCTGTACAGCTGGGTCGAGTGCTATGGAGTCTTTCTAGACCGGCCGTGTGGCGGCGCTCGGTCTGCAATCACTGATAGTGGCGACACGCGGGTCCGACGTATACTAACGGACCGCGGCCGATTTAAAGGCTACCACCTAGCAAGTGGGATGTGTGGCGGTGACACCACACAGATATCTTATATAAATCATGTTGCAAGTCGGTTGAATCATCTGATGACATTACAAGACGGCAACTGCTGTGTACGTAGTTCCGCGTAGTCAGCGCGTACACAACTTTCCCACTAGAGCGCGCCCCGCTAAGCACAACAGCGCAGGCGCAGCGCTCGTCCATCTCCACACTACGAGATGGCGCTGCCTTAGAGACGGACCAAATTCCGCTTCCACCGATCCGCGTATTAATACGTAACGCAGCCAATGAGATTGCTGCTAACGTAGAATCTTTTCTCCTCGCGGATCACACTCGCGTAGTGATACCTGAACACGCGAGGTATTATAACGAGTGTACAGGCCTCCGATTAGTCAGTCTGCATTTGTCTGCACCAGTCTCTACCAGTCTATAGTCAAGTTTCAGTCTGCGCCTAATAAGATTATCATATTCCTGTACATAGCCATGAAGATAAATGAATAGACACTTTGTCAAGTATCAGAGATATATGGGAGAATAAGATTAACGTACCAAGACCAAAGGAACTTCAGATTGTCAATTGTAAATAGCATCCAGAACCAAGTTACGTAATATCTATATTTTTATTATTTTAATAAATGTGTGTGAAAATTAATCAAGTTCTGTTTAAAGTTGGTTACCGTCAATCGGCTACTCTAAGTGCGCAAGTGGCATTTCTATCGTCTGACCTAACGGCAGAAGATAAACACGCCATAATAAGACCACGAGACATATTGCTGACCGAGCGAGGTGGCGCAGTGGTTAGACACTGGACTCGCATTCGGGAGGACCACGGTTCAATCCCGCGTCCGGCCATCCTGATTTAGGTTTTCCGTGATTTCCCTAAATCACTCCAGGCAAATGCCGGGATGGTTCCTCTGAAAGGGCACGGCCGACTTCCTTCCCCATCCTTCCCTAATCCGATGAGACCGATGACCACGCTGTCTGGTCTCCTTCCCCAAAACAACCAACCAACCAACATATTGCTGACACTCGCCTACTTCGTTAGAGCGACAAGTCAAATAATCTAATGGTGTGTGTACCGAAGGTCATACAGTACGCACACCACAGTAACACTGTGCCGGCAGGTGAGAAAGACACAGTGCTCGAGTCAACGACCTCAGCTTTCCCACCATTATTCTGAGAATAAGATGGCGGAAAGTAAGAGGACAGCCAGCGCGTCGACGGCCCTACCGAAGAAGCGGAGTGTGACGTCAAAATGGCACGTGCGGCCGGCCACGCGGAGACAACGGCGGCCAAATTGATTCGGGGCCCTCCCGGAGCGGCGCGCCTTATTGAAATAACGACACGCGCAGCGCATCGCCCTCCGCGCAGTAGCCTAATTAGTGGAGGAGGAGCAGCCCGGAAGGTACGGCCGCCTAAATAGCGAGCGATAACCGCCTAAAGGTCCCCTCCGGCCGCGCCAGACAATGGCCCGCCGACGTCTCTCTCTCGCACTGTTATAAGACGGCGGCAGTCGCAAAGTCTGCGGGGCCTTGCGGCCGCACCCCGCCAACCCTTCCATTTACTGGTTATTGTAGCCGTGGAAAGGGATCCGGCCAAGATACTGCCGCGACCTTTAAGGAAAATGTCAAAGTCTTGTTAAATGTAAGAGGCGGAGCGGGAGCTTTGCGGGGACGGCGCGCCGGCGGCTGGGGGGCAGAGGAAGACGCCGCGCGGCGCTCGCCGGCCGTCTTCGCAGACCGGGGAGCGGCGAGCCTCCTCCGGAGAACAATGCTCGCAAAGGTCATTAACATCGGCGGCGCCCCAGCGGCGGGTCGCGCGCGCGCCCACTGACTTCTGTCGAAGTGTCACCGCCCGACCGTGACGGCGCGCGCGCGGCTGCCGTTGCGATTGAGTTACGGCTAATTAAATAGGCCTCTGCGAAACAAGGCTAATCAACTGAATTATGACGTATATATACAGCGGGGAATGGAGAGGGCAGGCGCCGGGTCCCAAATCTACTTACTACTCTCTCCGGCCGCCCCCTTTGATTTCGCCGCCGCCGTTCCGGGCACGGTCTGCGGACGCTACAGTCCCGCCGGAAAAAAAGATGCGAGCGACGGCATTTGTGCAAACTACTTGGGGACGCTTTGAAGTCAGAAGCCTCCACAGCGCGTAAATACTTTCGGTCGAAACAATAGCCGATGGAGACTACTCTTACTCCGCATTGCAGTTTCAAACCTATTGCAACGCAGACTACAGATTGCGCTACAAAAACCAATAGAAAAACCAAGCAGCTGCCAAGATATTTCGTTCAGTATTCACAAACGGCAGAAAAGGGCTTCTAAACTGCAGCTACCTGCTATACATTGTAAATGTTACCCCTGGCATAAGTAAAATACCGCTGAAACACCGTGGTAAAGTGATCCATTGCCCCCCCCCCTCTAAAATCATCATATTTAATATTTTCGTCGTTTGTCAGATGCACCTGTGCTCTTCGAGATATGGACCGTCTATACAACTGAATAAAAAGGCTGTTTACATGATAAATTTACCGAATAAAATCGACTCAACGGAGAAAACTACGTAAAAACATAGGAAAAAATACAGCTCAAAGCCAAAAACAATAAGTATAATATCCACATAGTACAAAGACTCAACCACAAAACCAACAGCCGGCCGGGGTGGTCGAGCGGTTCTAGGCGCTACGGTCTGGAACCGCGCGACCGCTACGATTGCAGGTTCGAATCCTGCCTCGGGCATGGGTATGTGTGATGTCTTTAGGTTAGTTAGGTTTAAGTAGTTCTAAGTTCTAGGGGACTGATGACGTCAGAAGATAAGTCCACATAGTGCTCAGAGCCAGTTTTGAAGAAAACCAACACAACTAAACAAAAATGAAAATAAGAGGAGGGCACAAGTGCTACAGGACCCCACAAACAACACAGACTCTACGGTACACACAAAAATACAGAACAGAAACAGTCATGAGGCGACTAACAGAAAGAAATGGTACACTTTAAACACAAGCAGAAACCAGCACACACAATAACAAATTTACTAAAGCAACGAGGATCACACATAGCCTAGAAAAAAAGAAACACACTCAAGTCAGCTGCCCGCGGTGGCCGAGCGGTTCTAGGCGCTTCAGTCCGGAACCGCGGGACTGCTACGGTCGCAGGTTCGAATCCTGCCTCGGGCATGGATGTGTGTGATGTCCTTAGGTTAGTTAGGTTTAAGTAGTTCTAAGTTCTAGGGCACTGATGACCACAGATGTTAAGTCCCATAGTGCTCAGAGCCATTTGAAGCCATTTCACAGGCATCTTATCCGCATGACTGTAACGGATCGTGCAGCCACATGTCGATCCCTAAGTAAACAGATAGGGACGTTTGCAAGACAACAACCATCTGCACGAACAGTTCGACGACGTTTGCAGCAGCATGGACTATCAGCTCGGAGACCATGGCTGCTGTTACCCTTGACGCTGCATCAGAGACAGGACCGCCTGTGATCGTGTACTCAACGACGAACCTGGGTGCACGAATGGCAAAACGTAATTTTTTCGGATGAATCCACGTTCTGTTTACAGCATCGCAGTGAACGCACATTGGAAGCGTGTATTCGTCATCGCCATACTGGCGTATCGCCCGGCGTGATGGTATGGGTGCCACTGGTTACACGTCTCGGTCAGCTCTTGTTCGCATTGACGGCACTTTGAACAGTGGACGTTACATTTCAGATGTGTTACGACCTGTGGGTCTACTCTTCATTCGATCCCTGCGAAACCCTACATTTCAGCAGGGTAATGCACGACCGCTTGTTGCAGGTCGTGTACGGCCCTTTCTGGATACAGAAAATGTTAGACTGCTGCGCTGGCCAGCACATTCTCCAGATCTCTCACCAACTGAAAACGTCTGGTCAATGGTGGCCGAGCAACTGGCTCGTCACAATATGCCAGTCACTACTCTTGATGAACTGTGGTATCGTGTTCAAGCTGCATGGGCAGCTATACCTGTACACGCCATCCAAGTTCTTCTTGACTCAATGCCCAGTCGTATCAAGGCCGTTATTACGGCCGGAGGTGGTTGTTCTGGGTACTGATTTCTCAGGATCTATGCACCCAAATTGCGTCAGTTCTAGTATATTTGTCCAATGAATGCCCGTTTATCATCTGGATTTCTTCTTGTTGTAGGAATTTTAATGGCCAGTAGTGTAACTTTATTTTCACAGTTGAGATAGCAAGCCGCTCACCCGACAACCGATACCATACACGCAACTGTGGCCATGGCGTCTAAACGAACACGACCACTCATGACATACGAGACTCCAGGTCGCTGAGGTAGACTCACTTGTCACGATTAGTCTTCTAAGACAAGAAAGGCGATCCTAAAAAATGGATGTAAGAGAAGAAGAGAGAGAGAGAGAGAGAGAGAGAGAGAGAGAGAGAGGTAGGGAGAGAGAGAGGTAGGGAGAGAGAAATTAGTACAGGAACAAAGAACGGAGAAAGCACAGTGATGGGTCTGGCGCGTGTTGAGACGTGGATTTTCGTGGGGAGCTGACGCCTGCTCTGGCAGAGCTGAAGCTTATCCGCCTGCGGTGACGGCCGCGGGGTCCCGGTCTCCGGGAGCCGGGCGCCGTCCCGCCACCTGCGCCAAGTTGCGACCGCGCGCTCACCGTGCGGTCTGCGCGCCATCCATCAGCAGCTGGAGCCGGCCGGCCGATAACCGCGCCCCATTACCGCCGCTAATTAGCTCCGTCCCGCGCGCGAAAAGCTGGCCCGCCTTTGAGACGCCCACTGGTCTGGCACGAGGGCGGGCCCGCACAGCGCTCTGGTACTAGCGCCCTCAACCACTGCCAGTCCAACATGCCCTGACACTTTCTGGGGAAAAAAATTGGTGTTGTACCTAATACGTTCCTTGCTTCGTACTTCTTTCTCAAGTACCACAGTGCGTGGAATCAACGAGTTCCTAGCGCTGTGCGCCTCTCGATACAAGCTATGCGAAATTCAGTTTCGCAATACCCTGGACAAACGCTCTACTAGATTGACCACCGATTGTTAATATACGATTTTACGTCAACATATATAAGGTGTGCAAAATAAAACTGCTTCAGAAATAATTTCGTGCTCCTCAAGATCTGCAGCTCAGTTCACATCATCTGCAACTGGAGCAGACGCTGTTGGTTGGGTTGCCTATCTCAAGGCGCATGAATTATTTTTCTGGGATGATTTTACGAGGGACATATATCTTTTTTAAAAAGGGCCCAATCGGTCGAGAAATTAAAGCCATAGTGAAAATCCGATGGAGCTTTGCGTAGGTTATCTAATACGCTCGTCAACTGCATCACATCTGAGTTCTCAGTTCTGAGCATGCAGGGAGCACATAATGATGCTCAGAGTAACGGAGTCTCTGGACAAATGTGAAGTGCACGCTGTCCTTCGAGTTCTTCGTGCTGGGAGAGGGGGGTTACACCTGATTTCATGCGGCCCACGTAACGTAACTGTCATGCGTGACTGCAAAGTGCGGCAGTGGTGCAAGAACTTTGAAGCAGGATGCACAGACATTCATGATGGGGATGTCTTATGAGGGTACAGACTACTCAAGAAAATTGTGTGCGAGGGTCAGCTAAGAATTTGTGAAGAGGTATGTTGTCATGAAATGTTGTTCTTCTTCATGACAATGCTCAGCTACACACTGCAGCTGCAACACAGACTCTCATGCAACGTTTTTGTTGAGAAATATTTGATCTCCTTTCTTACATCCTGGACTTAATTTCTTTTGCTTTTCATCTCTTTGCTCGCGTGAACCGCTGGCGTTGAGGACAGCATTTTGGCACAGACAGCGCGCAACAGGCCAGCATAGAGAATTGGTGGAAAGCACAGACGGCTACCAAATGTCTAAGTCGGAGGTGACTATGTAGAAAAGCAGTAGCTTAAAGTTGCAGATAAAACGTTTTTGATGTTGACTGTGGTTTCCATTTCGCGACTGATCAGACCTTGAAAATAAAATAGGCCTCGTATTTTGTTCATTCTGTACATTTATGCTCTTCAATCTACCTTACGGTATATGGCGGAGGGACCTCATAAATCCGTGAACCTTGCATGTCAGCAGGGGACCCTTCAAGCTGGTGGAGGCTCTGTAATGGTGTGGGGTGTGTGCAGTTGCCGGCCGGAGTGGCCGTGCGGTGCTAGGCGCTACAGTCTGGAACCGAGCGTCCGCTACGGTCGTAGGTTCGAATCCTGCCTCGGGCATGGATGTGTGTGATGTCCTTAGGTTAGTTAGGTTTAATTAGTTCTAACTTCTAGGCGACTGATGACTTCAGAAGTTAAGTCGCATAGTGCTCAGAGCCAAATACTGTGTGCAGTTGCAGCGATATGGGACTCCTGATAGGTCTAGATAGGGCTCTGACAGATGACATGTATGTAAGCAGCCTGCCTGATGAATGCATAAATGCCGGCCGCGGTGGCCGAGCGGTTCTATGCGCTTCTGTCCGGAACCGCGCGACCGCTACGGTCGCAGGTTCGACTCCTGCCTCGGGCATGGATGTCTGTGTTGTCCTTAGGTTAGTTAGGTTTAAGTAGTTCCAAGTGCTAGGGGACTGATGACCTCAGATGTTAAGTCCCATAGTGCTCAGAGCCAATTGAACCAATGCATAAATTCACACCCATTGTGCAATTCCAGCAGGAAAATGATCCCACACGTCCAGAAATGCTACAGAGTGGCTCCAGGAACACTCTCGGGAGTTTGAACACTTCCGCTGGCCATCAACCTTCCTCACAACGTTCTGTTCAGAAGATATCTCCATCTGCTCGTTCTCTTACGGATGTATGGAGAGCTCTGCAGGATTCATGGTGTCAATTCCCTCCAGCACTACTTCAGACATTAGTCGATTCCATGCCACGTCGTGTTGCGGTACTTCTGCGTTCTCGCGGGGCCCCTACACGATACTAGGCAGGTGTACCAGTTTCTTTGGCTCTTCAGTGTATTAGACTCAAAATACAGTCATTGCAGGTCGTCCTTTCATAAGATGTATTTCTTCTTCTAATGAAGTGTTATTAGAGGTGAGGCGTACTTTATTATTTAAAATACAGCTAAAGATTTTACAGCCTGTGTTATTGAGGCTAATTCCTCTATTGTTGGTGTTCTTGTTATATTACTCTTTACCCAGTCGTGCTGATATAAAAGGAAGTCACACTGACAAGTCGTCTGTCGTAAGCGCTAACCACATAAAGCAGTCATTTAAGAAGAGAGCTTCAGCACCCAGGTAGTCCGACATGCGCCGTGTTGACCTGTTCCCAGCTGGAGACGGCGCTTAGGGAACGGTAGGCAGGCGTCCCTCCGCTGTGGAACGGAACTCCCGCTGAGTCACCGGAGGCGGCGGTTTATCGCGGTCTGGGGGCGGAGTCTGGAGCCTGGCCGCCAGATGATGAATGGACGCGCCTCTCATCAATCTCTGCGCGCATTACGCTATCTGCCATTGCTTTGTCCTGCAGCCGCGTGTCAATCACCGCGACTTCATTTTCCTACGCAGTTCTCAGCTGCCGAGCACCCGCATTTCTCAAGATAAGCTGCAAGCAGCGGCTGCATTCGTCAGGCGACAGGCACCAGGAAATGGCGTCGGATTTTCGGTCCATCCTCCCCATAAAGGATGCCCCCCCGTATCGCGACCTGGCGGGTGGGTTTACCTCGAATGTAGAACTTTCTGCTGGTTACACGTGTCGCCGCGTCTTCTCCGCTCGGAGACATATTGAAATATTTTCATAAACCACAAGGAGGGTCTCACGATTGATCACTTGCGAGTGAATCCTGACATAAAAACGTTGTAGCGGGAAGAATATCTGGAACTCTTGTATTACTTGTTCAGTTCTCTGACAGTTATCGCTACGCCTAATATTTACTTTCGCTATATGGAAAAATGATAGAGCTGCACTGTAGCCTTGAGTCATATCAGGGAGCAAAAGTGCCAGACAGTGCAACATATGTACCATATGTTTAATACAAATTTACTTGTGAAATTAGTTCGTCTTGAATTTTCGAGAAGATCGATGACTATAGGTACCTACAGAATTTGCACTGTTTGTCACGTTTCTATGTATTTGAATACATAACCGGTTTTAGTTTTTCAGTGATCTTCGCACAGTGAAAAAAGCGAAACACAGAGGATATGCAATTGTAAACTTCTACTTTACCCATGAAATGTCGGGATTAGCCGCGTGATATCTGTTTCTTGTTTCCCTTTTTTCTTTATTTTATAGGATAGTAAGAAATTAGTCCTTACCAATCCATGATCAGATGAACTGAATACATTACACAATAAGTTGTGAGGGTAGAAGTACAAGTGCAAAGCAGCCTGTTTCCATAAGAGCGGGGATGATATCTTACTTCTCTGCTGTTCATTGAAAAAGCAATCAAGGAATTTAAACGATGTCGGATTAAAATTCAGTGTGGAATTACATCATTAAGATTCGCTGATGTTGTTACTATCCTCGACGAAAGTAAGGAAAAATTACAAAAATGGTTCAAATGGCTCTGAGCACTATGGGACTTAACTGCTGAGGTCATCAGTCCCCTAGACTTACAACTACTTAAACCTAACTAACCTAAGGACATCACACACATCCATGCCCGAGGTAGGATTCGAACCTGTGACCGTAGCGGTCGCGCGGTTCCAGACTGTAGCGCCTAGAACCGCTCGGCCTCACCAACCGGCGAAAAATTACAGTGCCTGTAGAAAAGAATGAACAGTTCACTGAGGCCAGAGAGCAACCCACAGAAAGACGAAAATGGTGAGGTGCAGTAGATATGAAATTAATAACAAACTTAACATCGAAAGCGAGGACCACGTAGTAGACGAAGCAAAGGAACAACGCTACCTTAGAAGCACATTAACACTTGACAGACGGAGCAAGGAGGACATAAGAAACAGATGGGCATTGGCACAGAGTGCGTTCCTAGTCAGAATTTAAGGAAGAAATTTTTAAGAATCTGCACCTGGAGCACAGAATTCTTTGGAAGTGAATCATGAAGTGTTAGAAAACCGAGAAAGAAGAGAATCGAATAGTTTCAGGTGTGGTGTCGCAGCATGAACAAAGCTAAGTGGAACTAGAAAAAAGTGAAGCTTTTGTGCAGAATGGTCGAGGAAAGGAGTGTGTGGGAAACTTTACTAGAACAAGGGCGAGGATGATAGGATAAATGTTAAAACGTTAGACATTAAGTTCCTTTGTACTACAGGGGAAAGAACTGCAGGTGATGACAGAGACTGGGTCATATACAACAAATGTTTCCCCTGAGCTGGAAGGATTCGCAGAGGGTAAAAGATTGTTTCGGTCCACATCAAACTCGCCGGGAGAGTGATGACCATGCCATCCACCCCCCCCCCCCCCCCCAAAAAAAAAAGAAAGAAAATTTAAAAAATGCAGACCTGCATGTGACAGTGTTGGCCGTGTCATGGTTGACCACCAAAAGCACAGATATGGTCGTGAACAGTGTAACTGTGGGTACGGGTGGCCAGCGGGCGTGGCTGCCGCAATAGCTGTGTGGGGCGACAGAGGCAGCGGCGGTGTTTGCGGGGGCGGAGGTAGCGCTGCTAATGCCGCGCCTTCCGCCCTCGCCGTCATCGCCGGCCACGCGTCCGGTGCACTGCCTTTGCCGGCACACCTGCACGCTGCGCTCGCTGACACATTTAGCTCTCGGTTGACCGAACGCCTCAGCAGCATTTGCCGGTATAAAGAATGCCGTCTGAGAAATAGTGAAGCGGGGAGTTAAGGGTGACGCCGGCAGTGCTGCCTGGAACTGCACAGTGTTTTCTCGTGGCATTTCCACATCGGTACACAAGTTGGAGATCGCTGTGTAATTTGCTGCAGCAGCTAAATAAAAGGCAAACTGCGATTAATCAGGTCACTATAATGAAGGGCTGCAAAACAAATGTTGTAGGTATTTACTTAACTTCATTTTGGTTCCTAAGATACAGGTATTCACTCTTGGTAAATTCGGGATAAAATTACGGTATAGTATAAAGAAGTTAAAAATACACTACTGGCCATTAAAATTGCTATACCAAGTAGAAATGCAGATGATAAACGGGTATTCATTGGACAAATATATTATACTGGAACTGACTTGTGATTACGTTTTCACGCAATTTGGGTGCATAGATGCTGAGAAATTAGTACCCAGAACAACCACCTCTGGCCGTAATAACGGCCTTGATACGCCTGGGCATTGAGTCAAACAGAGCTTGGGTGGCGTCTACAGGTACAGCTGCCCATGCAGCTTCAACACGATACCACAGTTCGTCAAGAGTAGTGACTGGCGTATTGTGACGAGCCAGTTGCTCGGCCACCATTGACCAGACGTTTTCAATTGGTGAGAGATCTGGAGAATGTGCTGGCCAGGGCAGCAGTCGAACATTTTCTGTATCCAGAAAGGCCCGTACAGGACGTGCAACATGCGGTCGTGCATTATCCTGCTGAAATGTAGGGTTGCGCAGGGATCGAATGAAGGGTGGAGCCACGGGTCGTAAAAGTCTGAAATATAATAAGAGAATAGCCTTTATCGTTCATAACAAATATAGACAGAGCATGATCCTTTATCGTCCAACACAAAAAAGACAGAGCATGATTTCTCTGTTGTGTGTCCAGCTGCCACATAGTTGCTGATGCAGTGCCAGAATTTAGTCAAGGATTCTTCCAACACTCTGTGCAACGATATGCGCTACACGACAAGTATAGTGGATGTCACAAAAGGTGAAAGATTTCGTTTGAGGCAACGTCAAAGAACTTGCCGTTAACACTGTAGCACCTGCCTGAGCTGGTACTTCAGACTACCCGCTGGCAAGTAGCCACTGGTCGAGCTGCCGAGCAGGTGTTGCCGTGTCTGGTGCAAGTCTCGCGTCGGCCAGAGGCAGAGATTAGGAGAGCGAGAGTCGTCCGCCCCACCCGCGGGTAACCCAAGCGGCGCGCAAACAGCGGGCCATTAGCGCTGGCCGCGCGCCGCCCCCGCCGCCCCCGCCAGTGTCGGGTTGCCACCACATTGCTATCCATGGTGGCCCCTCCTGTGCAAATACCGCGTCGCTGGCCACGTCTCTGGTGACCGCAAGGTGGCTGCGAAAACGCAGCGCGTGTACTACTACGTGATATGCCACTGAAGATGACACGTCATACTAGCCCTTCACTGGTCGTTGTCCTGTGACATTACGGCTAAGAAGACACGATGCTATAGACCGTACCGTCCTCACACTCTCGTACATGATTCTTCGGCTGTTGGTGATTAGCTCCAGACAAGCTCAGTCGCCCACCGATTTTCGTTTCTCACTATTATAGGGGCCCGCATAGCGTCAGGGCACCAATCATCACTTGGACAGGATTTGTGATTGGTGTAAAGAATGGCAGCTAACTCTAAATATAGGTAAATGTAAAGTAATGCAGATGAATAGGAAAAAGAATCCTGTAATGTTTGAATACTCCATTAGTAGTGTAGCGCTTGACACAGTCACGTCGGTTAAATAATTGGGCGTAACATTGCAGAGTGATATGAAGTGGGACAAGCATGTAATGGCAGTTGTGGGGAAGGCGGATAGTCGTCTTCGGTTCATTGGGAGAATTTTGGGAAGATGTGGTTCATCTGTAAAGGAGACCGCTTATAAAACACTAATACGACCTGTTCTTGAGTACTAATTGTGGTGTCACCGCCAGACACCACACTTGCTAGGTGGTAGCCTTTAAATCGGCGGCGGTCCATTAGTATACGTCGGACCCGCGTGTCGCCACTGTCAGTGATAGCAGACCGAGCGCCACCACACGGCAGGTCTAGAGAGACGTACTGGCACTCGCCCCAGTTGTACAGACGACTTTGCCAGAAGGGGATCACTGACAATTACGCTCTCAATTGCCGAGACGATAGTTAGCCTAGCCTTCAGCTACATTTGTTACGACCTAGCAAGGCGCCGTATTCAATTGCTAATTAATATTATGAAGCATGTATCATCAAGAGCGATGTTCTACAATTATGGATTAAAGTTAAGTATTCCAGAAGCTACGTACTTTTCTTTATAGCATTCATTACGTATCCTGTTTCAGACCTCACGCCAGCCTGCGTGAGTTTAAGCGCGTGCCTTTCGGCTTCCTCCCATTGTGTCTAGGCTGTCTTGCCTAGACACAACACTAATCGAGCATTTGGAATCCCTATCAGGTCGGATTGAGGGATGACATAGAAGCAATTCAGAGGCGGGCTGCTAGATTTGTTACTGGTAGGTTTGATCATCACGCGAGTGTTACGGAAATGCTTCAGGAACTAGGGTGGGAGTCTCTGGAGGAAAGGAATCGCTACAGAGGAAATTTAGAGAACCAGCATTTGAGGCTGACTGCAGTACAATTTTACAGCCGCCAACTTATATTTCGCGGAAAGACCACAAAGATAAGATAAGAGAGATTAGGGCTCGTACAGAGGCATATAGGCCGTCATTTTTCTGTTTGGGAGTGGGACAGGGAGAGAAGATGCTAGTTGTGGTACGAGGTACCCTCCGACACGCACTGTATGGTGGATTGCGGAGTGTGTATGTAGAAGTTGATCATCAGACCGAGTTTTCACTTCGGAAGCTGTCATCAATGATGATGATACCTGATTCCAGCATCACAGAGTACCCATACACAAGAATGAGTCCTTGAGAAAGAGATTGCTACTCCAAAACTAACCAAAAAAAAAAAAATATATAAATAAATGACAATGAAGTATGTCTCTGGAACATCTATTATCAAAACAAATACCTCATCAGCTACACATTTACAAGTATAATTCTCCTTCAAATAATGGAGAAAATCATTCAGTCTATGGGCCACCCCCGATGGCGTACTTGAGAAGACTCTAGCTCCTACTCTCTTGATTAACTCCACACACTTTTGCAAGCTGCACAGCTAGTCACTGATATGTTTAACGCTATGCACCGTTAAATAGTGAATTAACTCTTACTTTACAGGAGTTTCCTCCTGCAAAATAGATTCGTCTACTTGGAATAAAATTCATATGAGTGTCAGGGTAGGTCATTACGAAACTTTGGAAACAATCATAGAACATACTTTTCGATCGTTTTTGCAGCAGGACCACTAAGATGTTGAACCCTGAAGAGTAATGTTACACATACGGTTGTTGTATCACAATGACGCGGCCTTATACGCAAAAGGAATTTATTCAAAATCACATTGGTCGTGGAAACCTGTGCACTTATAGTCGCCTGCTGCTGCTGCAACTGCGACAAGGCAATCAGGACTCAGGGACAGTTAATTAAACTGTCACATTTTGTGACATTTATGCTAAATTTTCTTTTGATTTATTTAGGAGCAAAACATGAAGTTCGCTGCTGTGTTGATAAATAATTGCCCAGCTGGTTCACGTGTATCGGGATATCTTACCACATACACCGTACAAGAGCGAACTGCGTTTTTCCTACACTCTCAAGTACAAGAGGGAACTGCAATCTTTCTACACTCTCCATATACCATGAGCTTGTCGGCTTTTTCTGCATTGGTAAGCCCACTCACAACCTACTGCTTAGACTGTCACACGCTAGCTAACTAGCAAGTCGCGGTTCGCTCAAGAAACACACAAGCACACTGTAAACAAACATAGCAACATCGTACCTAGCAACCATGCAAGCTGAATGGCATAAACAAATGTTGGTGTGGAAACTATTCAAAATACGATATGTCCCACTATAATGCTGCAACGAATACCACTGACATTCTAATTTATCCTGCTTTTAGTTTGTTAATGTCAATAGACACTGTTTGATTTAAAAAGTGTACATTTGCACAAAAACTACACTTTCTAAGTGTTATTACAATCTGTTTATTGGCTAGCAACACGAGCCCCTGACCACCAACCCATTCCTTGAAAACTGCGTGTCAATAGCGCTTTCCATTCCTGCAATATTTGCAGAAGTTTTAGGTGGTTCACGCTGTGTTTGAGAAGTAAATAACATCTCCATCTTCAGAGTAATGGTAACGACTTATTTACTAAAGCAGCAGTAAATCCCTGAACGCATCGTTCCCCTTGTACATCGCTCTTTGGAACCTGATCTTCCTAATTTCGAGTATTTTTAAACGAAGCAATCTTCTTAAATTACCTTTTCCCAGAACTCGTTATATCAGAAACATCTGTTTTATGCACCTATAAATTATTCTTATGTGTGCCACTATCATTATTGTTATTAATGTTATACATATTGTCCTTATTACTATTATTATTACTCTTAGTACTATCATTATTAATGTCAGCAGCTGCAGTGGTAGAACTACTGCCAGTACTAAATTTATTAGTTCATAGTCAGTATAATTCACTCACACTGCCACTTCAGACACTCAAACACATTTTGATACTAGCTGTCGTATTAAAATGGTTATTTCTTACATAAAAAAGCACTGCGTCTACAGGCCACAAGTAGCCCATCGGGACCATCCGACCGCCGTGTCATCCTCAGAGGAGGATGTGGATATGAGGTGCGTGGGGTCAGCACACCGCTCTCCCGGTCGTTATGATGGTATTCTTGACCGAAGCCGCTACTTTGCGGTCGAGTAGTTCCTCAATTGGCATCACGAGGCTGAGTGCACCCCCAAAAACGGCAACAGCGCATGGAGGCCTGGATGGTCACCCATCCAAGTGCCGACCACGCCCGACAGCGCATTACTCCGGTGATGTCACGGGAACCGGTGTATCCACTGCGGCAAGGCCGTATTTCTTACATAACAATGATGTAATAGACACAGCACGTGTGAAACCGTGGTGCGATGTAACAGATCAGTGTGAAACAAATAAATAAAAATTAAAAAAATATCTATACATGAATAAAAGCACGAGGTCACATCTGAGTTCTCATGTCACATGGTCACCTCATAGGATTCTCTGTATAAGAGTCAATAATCCACATTCAGTCCGAAGAAATTTGTAGTAGGACGTCTATAACGTTGCGTGACCAACCATTACTTGTTTCACGGGTCAGAAAATCCTGTAACAGCAAGTGACTGTGTCGGGACCATCTGACGCCAGCAGGCTGCGACGCGCGCGCCGCAACGACCGGGACGACAATGGTGCGCTCGGCACCCCCTCCCCACTCTAGCTCGCAATGCCCCCCTCCCCCGTCCCCAGTCTAAACCCCTTATGCAGGCGTGCCGTTGTAATTAGCTCCCCCGAGACCGACAAATAAATCACCGCGGCCGGTCGTCATCAGCACCATGGCCACCATCATCAATTGGCATCACATTCGCCGCCAGCGGCTTAAACGGGTCGTTCATCGCACGCGCTTGTCACCGGCCGGCGCCGCGCGCTGCGCTAACACCCCGCCGAGCCCCACTGACAGTTTTCATTTAAAAATCACTGTGCGCCTTTTTACTTCTCTCTCTCTCTTTTTTTTTTTTTTTTTTGCCCCTATTCTGCCAGCCGCAGTGCGTCCGCAGCAGCGCCGAACACTGGCGGAGCCACCGTATAAATTCGCGTTTATATTTGATGCCGGCAGCGGGGCTGAACCGGGGGGATTTCGCCTGTCTGATATTTTAACCTCGCGGACGACTCGCGCGAAATACGGGATGCAGCCAGCGGACACGATAGGCGATGGGATGGGATGCGATGCGATGGGATGGATGGACGAGCTTTAGGCTGGATTTCATTTCTGCTTTAAAAATGTCATAGACGGGGACGGAGGAGGGATTGGGGGGTGGGAGCAGGGGTTAACGGAGAGAGCGAAGCTCCATACTCTTTTCATGAGCAGTCTTCATGCTAATGTCGTTCAATATTAGATAAAGAAGCCCTCCGCTATTGATAGCGGCGGTTTTTTAATATAACCGTATCTGGGATCAGTGCGAACTGGGATTTCTCCTCGTCTTTGCTCGGCTCGGCGAGACCGCACCAGTACCGGGTGAAATTAGCTCTGCGTGATGTGTTTACACAGGATTAATGTTAGAGCGAAGGGGGACTCTTTTTTTGTGCAGTTCGAAGAAGCATGTATTGAGGATTTACAGGACAGCTAAACGCGTGACGAGGGGAAAAGATACAAGTTTCTGTTCTTACACTTCTATGTAGTCTTAAGCGACTACATAACTAAGTGAAATGGCTGTAAACTCTATAATGTTTCCCTCACTTCTTACTTATTTCAACAGAGGAGACAGTTTCTAATCGACGCCTGCGATTTGTCTGCTACTTACCAAAGAATTCTCGCCGAGAAATATGGAACGGGATATTCGTATTGATCTTGCAGTGAGAGGAATCTAGTGACACACCGCAGTGATTAAAAAAATATTCAAATGTGTGTGAAATCGTATGGGACTTAACTGCTAAGGTCATCAGTCCCTAAGCTTACATACTACTTAACCTAAATTGTCCTAAGGACAAACACACACACCCATGCCCGACGGAGGACTCGAACCTGCGCCGGGATCAGCCGCACGCAGTGGTTAGCATATGGACTCGCATTCGGGAGGACGACGGTTCAAACACACGTCCGGCAGCCAGAATAATAGAGGGAAAGCTGTCGCAGCTGTAGAGGGTGTAATAGGAGGGGTGTTCAAAAAGTTTTGAACTTTTGGCAGGCAGAAACAATTTATTGTTTTGAAACACATAACCCTAATCTCCTTCAAAGTAGTCTCCTTGGTAATTCACACACTGCTCCCACTGACCCAGCCATTGTTGAGACCACTCCTGGAATGCGACTTGTATCTTCTATTGACTCAAATCGTGTTTAGGCTGAGAACTAACTGAAAGTCACACGAAGTCGTGGCTAGGGTGTTGGGAGCCTGACTAACCACAGGAATGTTGTATTGGGCAAGGAAAATCTGAATCATTTGCGCAGAAGGGACCTGTGCCTTATCACGAATTTCGAATACACTCTACCCAAGCACAAATCGTCGGTCAGAATTCTGAAAAAACATATCCAGTTCTCACCCCAATCACGTTTGCAAATTGTCGAACTGTCGGCAAAGATCGCATCTGCTCAACGACACTGTCATTTCGCCTTGTTGGGAGTCTATCCACTGACCTGCAGCCATCTTCGAAGTGGTTGTACCACGCCTTTGTAGGTGAGTTGCTCCTGAATCGTCCCTGGAAGCCTGTTGGATCTTCCGAATAGTTTTCACATGCGTATCGGTCAGCTTTCGGCAAAATTTAATGCAGTGTCGCCGCTGAGAATCTCAGTCATTTTACTAGAATCCGACTGGCGCTCAGAGCACGTCCTCACTCATGACCCGACTAGCAGTGAAACGTTCAAATGTGTGTGAATTCCTAAGACACCAAACTGCTGAGGTCATCGGTCCCTAGACTTACGCACTACTTAAACTATCTTTAGCTAAGAACAACACACACCCACGCCCGAGGGAGGACTCTAACCTCTAACCTCCGGCCTCTAACCTCGCGGCCACTCCGCGCGGCGACTAACAGTGACTGACGCTTTCTGCTGGTGAGAACAAAATTCAGGACTGTGCACGAATGTCCCTCCACCACATCTCCACCGAAGAAAGTCTGCCGTGTTTCACTGGTTTAAGGAAAAAGGAGAAGGTTAGTTGGTATGTTGTACGGTTTTGCTTCGAGTTTGTTCACATTTCTGTGGGCATATAGCGCTGGCACCATGGTTAGAAGTGTGCAGTGACACAAAAACGTTTTTTTTTAACTTCGTTCTGCCACTTCGGATGAAACCGATATGTTACCTTCCAGAACACAAGGAACCGGACGCGACGGATGCTGTGATCCCAGCCTGCCTCGCCGATACTGGTACCTCCGCGCCGCCGGACAGCACCGCTTTGTATCGCACGTTAAACGCGCTGAACCAGCTATGGATGTACGAAAAAAACTCCCTCAGTAACTGCGTAGCCGAAAGACGACACATAAATGAAAAGAAATGCGTGCGTAGCAGCGGGGCAAAGGCGTGGACGGGTGCTCACTTGTGCGTTGCGGAATGCGGCGCCGCAGGGGCAGCGGCAGCGGCAGCGGCTCCAGACCACTACAATTTCCGGCGTCCGATTCTTGACGCGGGCAAACACAAATTCATCATGTCCCCGGACCAGCGCGCAAACACGGGGGGACACGGTGCGGCCTCGCTGCCTGTGTGCAACCACCACTCTCCGTCAGCCCGACCCGGTCACCGCGCCTTTCTTACGGGGGATGCCAGTCCTACTCCACTGCCTCCAGCGCCTCCTATCGCAGTAAAAGCTCTAACACGAATTAGTTTCACATTTCTCTGGTTTCTTACAAACAAGACACTTTCTCTATTTTAAGTGGAAGCTTATGGATAGAGCCCGGTGCAGGAATCATGGTAACTAGTGAAGAGCGCTGTTATTTGGACAATTTTTCATTTATTAGAGGCCACATGGGCATATACATTATGGGGCCATCGTGTGAATTACTTGGATAAAGTAGGAACGAAGAATTTCATGTAAATACACGCGTCTGCACATCAAAAAAATCGAAACACTTGCAGGAGGTGTAGTGCAAACTACAAAAACAATCATACTGAGGATGAACTGAGTTAGGCCCTATCCTTAGTACTGACCTTGCCTTTCATTAGCACCACGAACAAAGAATTAAGTTCAATACAATTTTACTAATCTTGCTGAGAAAGGGTGTATATTGAAGCTTATGAGAAAAGTAATCAGACTGGCAACACTGCGAGCGACCTGGCAACGCTGTTCAAATGGTACAAATGGCTCTGAGCACTATGGGGCTTAACTTTTGAGGTCATCAGTCCCCTAGAACTTAGAACTACTTTAAACTAACTAACCTAAGGACATCACACACATCCATGCCCGAGGCAGGATTCGAACCTGCGTCCGTAGCGGTCGGGCGGTTCCAGACTGTAGCGCCTAGAACCGCTCGGCCACCCCGGCCGGCGACAACGCTTTCTACTTGTGTAGACCGGTGTGTTAATCCCTTCCCGATGCACAGTCTGAATTTCAGCTCCGTACAGCCGTCACTTGATTTTTGGGAATGCCATCAGTGAAGTTGTGTTTTCTGTTGTGCGTTACGAAAGCGGAACAGCGGATTTAATAGCAACGTTATGCAGTCAAGTTTTGTGTTAAACTTGGGGAATCCAACAATTGGACTTTTGAAAAGTTGAAATAGGCGTGAGGGGAACATTCATTATCAAGAGCCAGTTTTCTCGCTGGCACTGATCATTTTTGAACGGCTGAGAACACGCTGAAAATCAGCTCCGCTCAGGGAGACTTTCTTCTACATAAACCGACGAAAACGTCGAACGTGTGCTTGCTGTTGTGAGATCAAAATGGTTCAAATGGCTCTGAGCACTATAGGACTTAACGTCTGAGGTTATCAGTCCCCTAAACTTAGAACTACTGAATCCTAAGTAACCTAAGGACATCACACACATCCCTGCCCGAGGCAGGATTCGAACCTGCAACTGTAGCGGTCGCGCGGTTCCGGACTGAAGCCCGTAGAACCGCTCGGCCACACCGGCCGGCGTTGTGAGATCAGACCGGCGTTTAACAATAAGGATGATTTATGGCCTGTTAAATACCTTCACCGTACATCAAATTTTGAACGAAGTTTATCACATTGCAGACAAGTGGATGCTGCATGACGACGACATCCTGTGTCAAACGGCCACGTACAGCATGGAATTTTTGACTTTAACAGACATTCATGTTGTACCACATCTCCCCTATACACCTGATCTGAGCCCTTGTAAATTTTTCCTTTTTCCAAAGTTGAAAATTTCGTAAAATGATGTCATTTTTAGACTCTGGAGAACGTCCAAATGAATGTGACCGACGTATTAAAGGCCCTACCACTTGGAGCTTCTCAGCGCTTCTACCAAGTCTGGGAACAACGACTCCATCGGTGTATAGCTTTCGAAGGTAATTCTTTTGAAGGGAACAATACAGTTGTTTTACATAAATTAAAAAATTGGTGGATGAAAAGTAAGTCTCATTACTATTCTCACAGACCTCGTATAAGGGAGATCGTAGGTTAGGTCCAACTGCTTAATGATAATAGATAAATGATCTCTCGCTCTCTCTCTCTCTCTCTCCCTCTTTCTCTGCTGACTCTCTCTCTCTCTCTCTCTCTCTCTCTCTCTCTCTCTCTCTCTCTGCCACACACACACACACACACACACACACACACACACACACACACACACACACACACACATTCACATTCACAGAGCGAATCATGATCGATACTGGTAAAGCCTGTCGTGGAAATAAAGAAATATATGAACCACAACATAATCCTGAGAATTAAGACTAAAGGCAAATGAAACCCTTCCCAAGATTCTCAAGCGTTATCACGACTGACTAACATTCACAAACGAACAAAGTGTTACCAGTTTACTACTGTAAGTAGGTATTCGAGATACAGCAAAATTTGGAAGATGTAAGAAGCATCAGAAATAGTTGATAGTACGGGCTGCATGGAACTTCTTTAGTTGGGGATGTGCTTCAGGGAAGTCTTTACCACTTACGGTATAGTACTTGTTCGTATCAGATGATATGATTGTCTTTGGGGGACCCTTGTCCAATAAGAAGTGTCATAATTAAGCAGATCTTGACATAAAAACACTGATCTAATGGAATTAAGTTTTCCATGACATGCATGAGTCTCAACATATCTACGGTAATGACAGATGCTGAAGAAATGAATTAGAATTTGTGTCACGGTTGGGACTTGAACCTGGGTCTCCTTCTTACAAGGCAGACGTGCTAGACATTACGTATAAAGTGGGGGTGCTATTCCAGTACCGGGGAGCCTCGGCAAAACTTAATGTTTTAAGGGGAAAATAGGCTGAAGGCGTGAATTGAAGTGTGTATTAGAGAGGGCACTGGACTAGGGTAGTCCGTGGAGGTACGTTACCTGTACTGCTACGGTGGTAAAACGACAAGCACATCTGCCTACTAAGCAAGAGACCAGTATGCAAGTCCCAAGCGAGGCACAAATTTCAATCCATTTCTTCAGCATCTATCGTTATCGAACAGAAATTCAGTACGTACAAATACTGACAACCATCTTTAATTGTACAGCAGTGTTAAGCTGAAAACACAAAAATGTTCCCGTTTGAAACTGGCCCAAAACTCCACCTACTATGTAAAAGGACTCTAAAATGAAAAAGTACCAACTAGGTATCTACTACTAAATTTTCAACCCTTGCATCTATTTTTACTGTAACCAGATGATCGATAACCAAGTTGTTAGCTGTTTGTGGTATGTACGTAACCTTTTCCAGATGATTACACTTCTTGGCCACAAAAAGATAAGATAAGAAGGAGAGAAAAGAAAGGATAATGATAAGGAGTCATTATAAATAAGATAAAACCGTGTAAAGGGTATCTAGTCTCTCAGTGACACTTTCAAACACATTTTCATCTGGACAGAGTTATCTTTCAAGAAATTCCTTTTGATAATAATTCCGGTAGCTTTCGCATAATTATTGTTGTCTACCCGAATAACATGGGAGACTTCGCGTTGTAAGCTTGCTGTTTGTTTTTATTTTAGTATAGAAGTCTTCTGCGTTAAGCTTATCTAGAAAGAAAAAGCCGGGCACTGGTTTATTAAAAATACGTAACTGAAAAATCGCAAGAAAGTTACTAGGTATAATTAGTCGCGAAGCAATCATATGAGAAAGAATCCCAGAACCTCGTTAAGATTATGACCACAATCTAAATATTACTTTAATAAGAGAACCTGCTTGTTTATATATTACGCTATCCTGGAAATGACGACTCTGAAAACTTCATACAGAAATGTGAACGACGAGGCCACTATCATAACAGAAAACACAGGGCAATTTGTCCTCAATGTAAATGAGATTATCTCTTGAGCTGGTTCGTAATTTTGTAATTTCCACTTCTTCCTGACATATGTTAACATAGAGAACGACATCACTTTCGAAAAACCTGTTTTGTGTTGTTTTCTTACCTCTGAAGAATTTGAGACTTCTTCTCACTTTACACGCCACTCAACTGTCGTCCACGATCCTCCACTCACACCGTGTAACATGTGCTTTGACCACCACAGCCACAAGGAATATTTTTTTTACTCTTAGCATTAAATACGCTGTCTTTCACTTCACTTATCTGCTACTAGCATCCTTCGAAGGGTAGAGATTATAATTAATAACTTGGTGTGCAGTTAAAAGTGATATACGGCATAAAGATCGAAGACCAGTACACGCGTTGAATTGTGGAAGGGGGCAGATTGTTTGCCCTTCGGAACGGGGAGACACGCGCAATCCCGGAAGCTTCAGCGTGACAGGCATTCGGCGAGCAAATCCGGGAGAATCAATACGGCACCCACATGCAAATTGCACGTTGATTTACGTCCCAGTGGCTCCATATATCTCTCTCACTCGCTTCCCAAAACTGTCCCTAAAAGGAAAATCTCGGCGTGGGGTGGCGCTGCTCAGGGGTGCACTGGGGCGGACGGCCGCTATTGATAGACACGGATAGCCGTTTCTTTTTTACCTTTTGTATCGATGCTGCATGGCCGCGCGCGTTGTCTACCGCGCACGTTTCGAAAATAGTGCAAAGCGGGAACGAGGAAAAGCGAAGGCTGCTGAAAGGCAGCCGTCATACGCTCCGACACAGATGCGGCGCTCATCGGCGCGTTCGCCACCGCCTTTTGATGTCGCCGGGTGCGGCTCTGTGGAACTGCCGTCGCCACTGCGCGCTGGAGCGGCCGCGTCTGCCCCCCGCTGTTTACTGCTCGATTTCTGTACTTCTTTAGCAGCGGCGATCCGGAAGGCGCAGCCTTCGTCACCTACAACAGCGCACGTACCTCGCATCATCTGAAAGTACATCAGACTGAGGCTGAAACACATTTTCCACAAGCCACTAGTTGCGGGCCTTACTTATTTCCACTGTTCTAAAGCTTCCCAAAAAAAAAAAAAAATTCTGGCTTAGGTGTGAGAAAACGTATATAATCGCGAAACGTCTGTAGTGCAGAAGGAAAATGATAAGTGGGTCCTTTCGGAAACGTTTTGCAATTCCATTTTTAAATTAGGATCACATGAATTTACACTCCCTTTTACTTGTTATTTGTCAAAAACGTAAACATAAGTTGCTATTTGCAGAAATGATGAAGTAATATAATAGCATATGTGAAAAGTGACTTCTCGATGTAGCCTATTCGTCGATTTGCATCGAGTACAGTATTGGGGGCGATGGTCGTAATGCGGAGATCCAGATGGTTCAAATGGCTCTGAGCACTATGGGACTAGAGCTCATCAGTCCCCTAGAACTTAGAACTACTTAAACCTAACTAATCTAAGATCATCACACACGTCCATGCCCGAGGCAGGATTAGAACCTGCGACGGTAGCAGTCGCGCGGTTCCGAACTGAAGCGCCTAGAACCGCTCGGCCACCGCGGCCGGTTCGTAATGGCGGAGACACTTGTGTCTGGAAATCGTTTACAAATTTGTACGAACGTGTTGAGTTCGACAATTCCATGTACTCAAACGCTGCGGGATTCGATTCTGATGTGGAATGAAGTCGTACATATGTACCTCGATGTCGACGAGACACAAAACTGTAACTTCTGTTTGCTGAAATGCGATTATAGTTCTGTCATTTCTGTGACACTTTCCCACTAGCTTGTCTTTGGCCATTGCTTCATTTGTAAAACAATTCCACTACATGTCATTCAACTAGATGTGTGAATGCTTCAACTTTTATCCCTTTCTCTTCCAGAGCTAGGCGAGGAACTTGTTAAAACAGAGGTTTCTTCTCTAGCCCGGAGAGCCCTTTCTCGTGATCTAAAACTTCTGCATCTTTGTTATAGGTGAATATCTGTGTCTTTCAAACATGTAGTAATACACAAAACCGACTTACAGTCATTGTTTACTGTGTAAGAATACAATCGATATACCCTGCTATCTTAGACTGATACTTGTCACATGAACTCAGACAGTCCAGAAGCAAAAAACTGATGTGGTTTCGTAGTCACAAACAAAACATATTATGGTTATCAGATGCACGCCATTGTTATTTGCTTCCGAAAAAGTGTCGGTACCGTGCAGACATATTACGTATATAGTATGACCTAGGAAGGAAAACCGAGTGAGGTGGCGCAGTGGTTAGCACACTGGACTCGCATTCGGAAGGACGACGGTTCAATCCCGCGTCCGGCCATCCTGATTTAGGTTTTCCGTGATTTCCCTAAATCGCTCCAGGCAAATGCCGGGATGGTTCCTTTCAAAGGGCACGGCCGACTTCCTTCCCCATCCTTCTCTAATCCGATGAGACCGATGACCTCGCTGTCTGTTCTCCATCCCCCCAAAACAACCAACCAACAAGCTAGGAAGGAAACTGACTCATTCTTGTAGCCAAACTATATTTACTGCGTCACACGTTCCCGTTTACACACTGCAAAAAATGTTCAAATGTGTGTGAATTTCTAAGGGACCACACTGCTAAGATCATCGCTCCCTAGACTTACACACTTCTTAAACTAACTGATGCTAAGAACAACACATACACCCATGCCCGAAGGAGGACTCGAACCTCCGGCGGGAGGGGCCGCGCAGGCCGTGACATGCCGCCTTAAACCGCACGGCCACTCCACCCGGCTACACTGCAGCTCCACCTCGCGTTCATAAAGATGATTTGGACTGCGATCTGTCACCTGATGTCAGAATCAGGGTGCGACTGAAGCACACAGAGCTACGTAGCAAACAGGACTGTCAGTATTTAACAACGTCGATGGCAACAATCACAGCGCGATACTGCAGATGGTTATTTCAGAGAGCAGATGTAACAAAGGATTGGGTAACGATCGACTCCAGAAGCCTGCCGTTAAAGCATGTATTTAAATCAAACCTGATTTGCGCCCTCATAGTGGCGCTATTAGCCCCACTCTTATGCGAATGGTACGAAATTTGAATGTACGCCATCTTTTAGATGTGGAAAAACGCCCACCAACTTCCGTATATGTCCTTTGTGGTGTAGCGATTTTTTTCCGTGAGTTATGAAGCCCTAAAACCGTTTAAGGTCATAGAGGCAAACGGAAGTCATCAGTGGCAGGAGACTGTGTGTTGCAGATTTAAGTAAGTTACTCCAGGACCAGTGTATGAAAAGATGCAGCCCACATTTTTCGTTGCTTAGAATATTTGACTCAGCACGCGCGAATAAAAGGGAGTGCTAGCCAGCACGGCAACACACTGCTTACCAACCCCAGTGCGGCGCGTGCTCTGATTGGCCGGCAGTGCCAGTTGTTTAAACGGCCGTCAGCGATGGAATACGGCGAACGAAAGGGCCGGGACCTTGCCACCGCTAATAGAATAGGAAACCGCAGTAGCCAAACCGGCGGTGAAAGACGTATTCATTAATGTGCGCACATACAAACACGGCGCGGACCGGGAGGAGCGGCGGCGCGCTGTTAAAATCGAATGCTCGCCCCGCCAATATGCGCGGGTGTGTGGGATTGTGATCGCGGCTGATTGTGGAGCCGCTGGCCCTTTGATTCGACCCTGCGGCCCTTTCGTGGGGCGCGCATTCACTGAATAATGCGCAAAATAAACAGGCGCAGCGCTTCGCGCCCTGCACGCCGCAGTCCTCCCGTGCCCGCTCCACCTACTAACTGCAGTGCCGGCCACTTCCATTTGGATTTGTGTTTCCGTGTCATATGCTCTCAATTCCGCATCACACAGCCTCTCCCTCCACCCTCCAGCTCCATGCCACTTCTCTTTTTTATTTACTTTTTTATTCACGAACGTACAATCGTGTCCCCCCCCCCCCCCCCTCCCCCCCGAGACATTGTTCCAACACCTACCTGACGACTCATTACCTTCCCGTATGATGTGCAGTCACATCTGAATTACGTACCCAGTGAACGGCCACATTAAGCATTTATTTTCTTATTTTTTAGTCACGGAACCTGAGTTCTTGCTACCGTTCTTCTCTCAAAATTGGTTCAAATGGGCTCTGAGCACTATGGGACTTAACATCTGAGGTCATAAGCCGCTAGAACTTAGAACTACTTAAACCTAACTAACCTAAGGACATCACACACATCCATGCCTGAGGCAGGATTCCAACCTGCGACCGTAGCAGTCGCACGGTTCCAGACTTTAGCACCTAGAAATACTGAGGAGCAACCAGGAATCAGAACCCTGGTCCTTCAACACTAAAGGCAGCAACGCTAACCATTTGGCTGGCGAGGTGGACCTTTAGCTTCACAAGGTGATTCAGCTGCCCCTATCCAAAGGTTGTATGCAACCCACAACGCCTTCAAAAACGAGTTGCAAGATTTTCATACTTTCTCGCTCACTGTCCGTAAACTTTCAGTCCTGCAGAAAACATGAACTAGACCTTTTTGTAGGAAATTTTATGTAGTTAAATTTTGTGCTGAGATACGTTTTCGCTGGAGGCCATGGTTTTTGAAATATTCAATAAAAATGTACGAAAGTGACCTGGAAACGCCATTTTCCTAAATGACTCGAAAACCGTGGCCTCCATTGGAAACGTATTCCATACAGAAGTTAACTACATTGAATTTCCTACAAAAAGGCCCTGTTCAGTTTTTTCTCTAGGATTAATAGTTTAAACGTGGTGAACGAGGGAGTATGAAATCTTGCACGTAGTTATTTCTTGCATTACAGGTCGCGTAAAACCCATGGGCAGGGGCAGCTGAGTCACTATGTATATGTTGACGTCAAAATGTGACTCCTTTATGCCGAATGTCATATGAATCTTCTGTTTTGTGTAGATTTTGTGGGTTATCTGTCTTCTGGCTGGTTTGATGCTGCTCGCCACGCCTTCCTCCCTGTGCAAATCCAACTTTTCAACCAAGATAATAAAATACCTCACTGAAGATGGCACGTAAAGTACTGAAACATGTACGAATAAATGGTGTACCGAGCGAAAAATCTCTGTAACTTTACCACCTCCCTTACTGCAAATTGTAAAATTTTGTTGTAAACATTGTCTTATATAATAATTTTAGAATTATTTTCTCTGATTTTGGTCTAAATGCGTCTTCATATAGAACTAGAGTGAAACTCCTCCCAGCTGTATCAGAACCTCTTCACATCGCGGTTTAAATGTATCTTCAATTTATTCTTTAAAAGTTCTCGGAACCGCAGTGGTCAGCGCCGCATGCATGGCGTCTGCCGACTACCACCAGCCTCTGAGTCCGTTCGTGCGGTTACGGCCTTTTGTTGCGAGTAATCTTGCCCCGTTCCCTACTTCTGCCTCCCGCACCCCCTCAGCAAGACCAGAATTGCAGCGTTATTCGGTTACCTCGGGGCGGCGCGCGCATCTTTTAATACAACCCATTTAAATTTGCGTTCATAATAGTAACTTTAATGCGCAGCCAGCTTTTTAATAGAATTGTAATTGGCCTAAACGGCATTTGCGCGTGGCTCGTTACTGAGTATTACGCCGGCGCTACGGCGTTCCTCTCCTCCGCGGGGACCGCCGGGCCGGCATTAATGGCGCGGAATCATATTTCTGGATTCTCTGTTAAAAATCGCCCGTCGCCGACGCCGCATCTTCCCATTACAGTGCCGCATATTGGCTCGTTAGGCCTCGCTGTCTGACCTGCGTAACGAGGTTAGGCCCGCTTTTCAGAGCGCTGCGAGCTGCAGCCGCTCCCATTACGGCCGTAACTCGCCGCACGATTGCCAATTTGCAGTCGCGGACCGAATGATCCGCGACGTGACGCGCGCCTTCCTGGACGCAAGGTGGGCGGTGCTGCCAGGGGAACCCCCTTTTGTTCCCAGTGGGAAGTGGTGGGGGGAGAGGGATGACGGGTGCACTGTCTGCTGCAGGGAACCGCCACGCTCTTCTCCCGGCGACTTGGACGCAACCAGTCCATTCAAATTTGATCTCGCTGAGGGGAGTGCAAAAGCTGCTCAATTGTACCATCACACAATCCTGGTGGAAAAGGTCACAAACGCACTACCGAAGCGTCCCTTTGCGGTCGCAAGACGAAGGTCAGAGACCCAGTGTCCGCAACAATGGTTGCGAAGCTGTGGTCATTACACCTCAACGAGATCAGATGAAAGTCCGCAGGTTTTCGTGGCCGTTGTCAGTGAAGGTAAAATCTTCAGGGTTGTTTCGCAGTATAATGTTAATTTTAAATTTCTTCTACACGACGTTTCGACCACCTGCTGGTATCTTCCAGTGGAACCTGAGAAAGATACCAACAGAGGTCTCGAAATGTCAGTCATGTAGAGGAAACTACAGAGCAACGTGGGGTAGCTAAATAACCTAGAGTTACAGTCGCGGGCCGAATGATCCGCAAGTGACGCGCGCCTTCCTCGCCGCAACGTGGGCGTGGCTGCAAGGGGAACCTTATTTTGTCCCCTTCGGGATAAGATTTATCCCAATTCATTCAACAAAATTTGGCATCTAAGGCTTCTAGAGCCGTACTTAAGACCAACAGTCTTCTGGGCAGAATCAGTGGCGCGAGCCCTACCGAGAAAATTTCGTAATTACTAACCTCTAAAAATAACATTTCAGAGTAATTTATGAATTAAAAGCGTATAACTCAGCACTTAACGTTTATTATTCAATTTACCTGTTTACAGTGCGTGCATAATAAAACTCACCTGGAGAATATTTACTGCACCTAAAGGTAGGAAATCCAACTTACATCGTCTGCTCCTAGGGCAGATGACGTAAGTCGGGTTGCCTATCTTGAGGTGCATTAAATATTTTTTTCAGGATAGTTTTATTTTGCCCACGCTCTGTAATTTATGATTTAACGAACTCATGAGAATAGAAGAAAATGAAACGTATAGAAATCATTACGGTATTAAATACAATTTATTAACATTGTTATGAACAAGTATATTTTTGGTTAAAATATAACATGAAGTTGGGATTCAAGGCATGCACGAATTAGGACTTCAATTTTAAAAGTACAATATTCTAAATATAAGCAAATATGTTTGTTAGGCAGATGTCAAAAATTACTTTACCAGTCAATACGTTGTTACTGAATGAAGTTATCAGTGACCCCATGAACTAAAGCATGTCAATTTCGTTTGTTCTGCACTTTCTCCCGCAGACGCCCGACGTTGGAATCCTCTGTGATGCCATCAATCCATCTCATCCTTTACCGCCATCATTTTTTGTATCTTCGATTATCCACAGCATCAAAGTCTTTTCCATTGAACCATGACTTCTCATGAGGTTTCCAAAGTAAATCAATTTTTGTTTCAGTGTCAGATTTTCGAGGGAGCAATCTCATTTCATTTGGTGTTCAAATGGTTCAAATGGCTCCGAGCACTATGCGACTTAACATCTGAGGTCATCAGTCCCCTAGAACTTAGAACTACTTAAACCTAACTAACCTAAGGACATCACACACATCCATACCCGAGGCAGGATGCGAACCTGCGACCGTAGCGGTCGCGCGGTTCCAGACTGAAGAGCCTAGAACCGCTCGGCCACATCGGCCGGCTCATTTGGTGTAATACCGCCCTGTTTCTTCTCTGTGCAGCCCATGCAACTGTAGGGAGATTCCTCCAACACCACAGTTCAAAGGAGTTTGTTGTACTGCATTCAGCCTTTCCAATGGCCCACGTCTCACGTCCATACATAATAATTGGAAAGACCGTAGCCCTACTACACGAAGTTTTTCTGTTAAAGTTATGTACCTGCTCCTCAAAACTTCGTGAAGGTTGAAAATGGCCTTTCTGCCAAGTAACAAACGTCTCCTAATTTATGGCTGCAGTGACTATCGGCAGAAATCTGGGAGCTACAGGCCCATAAAAAGTTCTTTCGAAAATAATAAAAATCATGCAAAATAATTTGGAGATTTTTACAAATTGATCTGGTATCGGAAACATTAGCCGGAAGCAAATAAGAACTAAAAACGTATTCAAACAAAAGTCGTGTTATACGTACGAGATACGCCTCGTCATAAACGTTTGGTGCAACAGGCGCCATTCACGGTATGACCTGTAACCAGCAAATACAGTAAACGCTTGTGTCGGGGACACAGAGAGGTGCTTCCCATGCGGCAAATCCGTGTGCAGCGAGCAGGGGTGGGGACGCTGTGAAAGAGTCCTTTGTGAAGGCGGGAGGCGTGTGAGGCGGCGATTAGGCGCAGGCGAGAAATCTCAGGGGCCGTCTCGGCTATATTACGGACTGAATAAACAGGACACATTTTATGGCGGCGCCGGTATCTCTTCCTGTTATTTGGGTATTTTTGTTTTATTATTCCGTTTCCCAGGTTTACGGCGTGATTTGGGGAGCGCGCCTGCGCCGGCTCGCCGTGTTTGCGTTACGCTGGCGCCAGCATGCTACAGGCGCAGCCTTTGTGAGCTCGCTTCCTGCCCTGGCGCCGTCCAAGGATGCCCCGGCGTCGCGAGGATATGGGACGCTCGGGTCTCTTCCGCCCAGGTGGCCGGCAATGCTCTCCCTACAACCCACTCCTCTGCCAAACAGTACCGCTATTCGCTAGATATAGTCTCGAACTGGAATCTTTCATCTCGGTGGGAGCAGTCCTAGAAATGACTCCTCCGATAATGGGCCGGTCGTTTCATATAGAACACTAGAGCTATCTCCGGCGGTATGCAGCTACCAATAGCCACGAATACAGGGTGAGATCACCGCATGATGCGCCGGTCCTTTCTTCGTTCAGTATGGAATGTGGCATATTGTTTCTGAACGATGATAAAAGTGTAGTAAAATCAGTCGATGATGAGGATATCAGAGTAGGAGATAATAAAAGTAGTAGAAGAGTTTTGTTATTCGAGCAGCAAAATACATGACGGTGGCCGAAATACAGAGGATATAAAGTGCAAACAGGCAATTGCAAGAGAAATGTGCTAACCTCGGCCGGCCGGTATGGCCGAGCCGTTCAAGGCGCTTCAGTCTGGAACCATGCGACCCCTACGGTCGCAGGTTCGAATCCTGCCTCGGGCATGGATGTGTGTGATGTCCTTAGGTTAGTTAGGTTTAAGTAGTTCTGAGTTCTAGGGGACTGATGACCTCAGAAGTTGAGTCCCATAGTGCTGAGAGCCATTTGAACCTTTTTTTTTTTGTTAACGTCGAATGTAAATTCAAGTGTTACGAAGGGATTTTCCTCGAATTTGGTCTTATACAGAAGTGAAATGTGGTCGATAAACAGTCAGAGAAGTTAGAGATTAGGAGCTTTTCAAACGGGGCGCTAAAGCAAAATACTGAGCTTAAACCGGATAACTAATGAGGACGTACTGAATCGAAATGGAGAGAAAAGTCATCTATGGCAGAACTTGATAGGGCACGTCCTGAATCGTCAAGAATTCGGCAGGTTTGTAGTGGAAGCATGAGTGAATTGGGAGGAAGAGGGGGGGGGGGGGGGGGGGAGAGAGGTGAAAATTATAGAGGGAGACCAAAGCTTCACTACCGGCCGGAGTGGCCGAGCGGCTCTAGGCGCTACAGTCTGGAACCGCGCGATCGCTACGGTCGCAGGTTCGAATCCTAAATGGTAGAGTCTAACTCATGTAGTTCGTTGTGATCTTCAGTCCAAATGTTGGTTAGATACCACTTTCACGCAGACTGTCCTACGAAAGCCTCTTCATCTCTACGTAACTAATGCGGCTACATGCTGTAGAATCGGTTTACTATAGTGAAGCTTTGGTTCAAAATGGTTCAAATGGCTCTGAGCACTATTGGACTTAACATCTGAGGTCATCAGCCCCTTGAACTTAGAACTACTCAAACCTAACTAACCTAAGGACATCACACACATCCATGCCCGAAGCAGGATTCGAACCTGCGACCGTAGCGGTCGCGCTGTTCTGGACTGTAGCGCCTAGAACCGCTCGGCCACACCGGCCGGCTGGTCATGTCAACTTGCGTTTATGGGCTAATAGCGAGTTGGGTAGCTTATCACTCATTTCTGTAACTTTTCGGAAGATTGTTATATTTCAATAATTAACCTTCATTTAGAAAATAAATTTCATAATGGCGCCCTCTTTACTTTTACTGTCGTAACAGACCAGGTAACGTGTCGAAAGTGTGTGTCTGAAAACGTAATTGTCAGGTATTCTCTGAACACGCTCACTCACACAGGCGCTCACACACACACACACACACACACACACACACACACACACGTCATAGGACCCGCTGGTGAGCGTAAAGCGAGTATAAAGAGCTCGTTTCTGATCTCTAGTTAGCAGCTTATTTAGACACTACAAGAATTAATAAATAAATAATATTTAGCATAAGCCTGGCAACCGGCAACGAAGTGTCACGTCAGTGACAGCTGTCGGGGTGGCAGTGTTATTTAGTGGGAACAGCCTGGGCTCTCGTGCTTTAGAGTTCGCTCAGTGACGCAGCGCGGAGGGGGCACAGCAGAAGCGGAGCCTTTAGCGCTGCCCTCTGGCCGCTGCCCGCGAACCGCACCTCGCCGCAGGTCCGGCGGGCGTCGGCGTTTCTCGCTCTTATTTAATTTCGCTCCCCTGGCTGCCCTTTGGCGGCGCGACTTGCCCTCCGCCCTGCATCGACACGTCATCTGCAGTGCCTCCTGGCAGGGGGAAAAGAATAAAAACCCTTTTTGCGTCTAAGGGCCAACCCTACCAAACATTACACAAAACTGTCCTTTGTCCCGCCGCGTGTAGGAGCGATTGCCAAGTGTCCGTCCCAACGCCAGCGGTCAACACCCTCGGCACGGACGAAAAGACGAGGGAAAGACCGTCTGAAAGCCTTCGTCTGCGCGCGACAACAGTTCCACCGGAGCACAATCAAAGGCAATTTTGGAGCACCCTGTCGTTATCTGGCTGCGTCTTGCGTAGGAGATTCAGGAAGTAGCTCTGGCTGGTGCGTTGCGGTCCAGGCGATGGTGCGTGAGGACGTTTACTCTCGAAACTGAACATTTCTTCAGTACAGTTACAATACTCTAAAATTTCCCACATTTATTCAGGCGTCTCGAATTGTTCCGTATCAAACCCTAAGCAGAAACGTTGCCACATTTATATGTACCTCCCTCCATACGCCTTGTCACATCAAACGGTACCGACCGACTGCCGCGTCATCCTCTGGCAGTGGCATCATTGGACACGTTACAGAGGGTAGGGTTTGCGCACCCATATCCACGCTGTCGTCAGTTTTCGTGATCTGGAGCTGCTGCTACTCAGTCAAGTCGCTCCTCAATTTGCCTCATCCCACTCAGTGCAGCCTTTTACTTACGAAAAACCCCTGGCAGTACGGGGAATCGAACCCGGATCCTCCGCATGGGAGTCAGCCGCTCTGACCACTTTGATACAGGGGCGGGCCAGATTAATGTCACATACGACTTCACTTGGCTCCGAACGATAACCGTATAGCAACTCATAGTGCCACTTTCTAGCTTAAAGGCGATAATGTAAGTAATACTGTTTCCCGACAAATTCCCCCACAAAGACAGTTGACACCAAGGAACCGTAGGCAGCAATTGAAACTGCGTTGTTTGCTCAAGCCTGCCGGGGTGGCCGAGAGGTTCTAGGCGCTACAGTCTGGAACCGCGCGACCGCTACGGTCGCAGGTTCGAATCCTGCCTTGGGCATGGATGTGTGTGATGTCCTTAGGTTAGTTAAGTTTAAGTAGTTCTAAGTTCTAGGGGACTGATGACCTCAGAAGTTAAGTCCCATAGTGTTCAGAGCCATTTGAACCATTTTGAATCTTTGCTCAAATGAAGAAGAAAGGAAGGAAGTGTAGAGTCAACTTCCTACCGATGACGAAGTCATGAGACCACAAGATCGTGGTGGTGAAGAAAGGTAGTCATGTATTTTTCAAAGCAACCTTATCGATGGTAGGCTGTTTTAGCGAGATAATTCAAATTGAGTGCGCATATCGGGCTGCTGCGTCTTAGAATTTTAATATCCGTCGAACTTCGCTACTGAATTCATTTACTTCAAGAATGAACCTTGCACATGGCGCAAGTACAAAGCCTGGAAAATGGCATTATAAAATAAAGATAAGGAAATAAGCAAACTGAATACCATTACTCCATATTACGAAGAATAACAGCTATTTTTTCCCATTTTATAACATTTTTGTGGCGTCCAGTCAGCTGTATATATTGATTTCCTCCAACTGCAATCGATTTCAAAGAACGTGACTCCGATCGAAGTTCGTAATACAAACTCATGCTGCCACTTTTCTGGAATAGTGGCAGTTATTGGTAAAAATTGAACTGAGCTAGCTGGAAATAGAAAATTTAAAAAGAAAGGGATTGAATAATTTTTATTTTTCGTAGCAAGAAATTTAGCTGTTGATGTACCCTTGTCTTCTCTCGCTATGGAAGCAGCAACAGCACCTTTATTTGTCTTCATCTCCATTTCCACTGGTCCTGATAAAGTCCGGTACCTCTGTTTTACTGCTGTTGATAGCCTGTTCGATGTATGAAGATTCTTCCTCATCATAATTATTTTGTATTATATACCATATCATACTCAGGCACCCGAGTAAAGGCATTACGCACGGGTTACCTACGAGTTATTAAAGAACAGACGCATCTCTGAAAACGACTGATCCGACGGTGATGGTAAATGGCTTTTTCTACACCACCGTTGAGCACCCTTTCTGCTAGTACATCCCATCGTGTTTGGAATGCAATGTTAAAAACGACTAGGACACAGCGTCCAAGAAGGTCAGTTATGCGGAAGATTGGAAGCATTGTCAGAAGTCAATGCGGCATGAGTGATCATTTCTCTCGCTCTCTCTGTCTCTCTTGTCCACGCACACTCACTCACACACACACACACACACGCACACACACACACACACACATACACACACACGCACACACACACAGACACACACACACACACACACACACACACACACACACACACACACTGGAAACAACGGCGTGGTTTGCGCTGCAGGCCGCTACCCCTGAGGGGCCTATAATGTAATGTACGGCACAAAAGGCAGTGCGGTATTCCATTGTGTGAGCGCGCTGACAGTAAATGACATCCAGCGTTTGTTCGATAAGCTAACATTTGCGGGCGAACGCGCTGGCGGCTGCAGTCGCTGCGTGGCGTAGTCTGCGATCGCCGGATGCCCGCCGGGCTCGGGGGCAGGCCGCATTTTTGCTGTGCGCCTGCGATCGGCTCGCTTCGTCTTGTGCGCCAGACAATGGGCGCACGCAGTAGCCGCTGCTGGGAGTTGTGGTGGAGGTGGGGGGTGGCGGGTGGGGGGGCATTCGGGATCGTGCGGCAAGCGTAATGCGCTGCTGCCGATCTCGTTTTGCCCATTTCCCCTGCACGACAAAACCGGGCAGTGTTAAGTGTAACGCGGTCACTTAATGGGAGCTGATCTGAACACAGCAACAAAATGATTAAATATGAGGGAGATCTCATCAATAACGACAGATTGGTACTACTGTGGATTGTTTGATGCAACAACAACGAAAATTACGTCAGATGTAGTTGGGAGCTTGAGGAAGAAACATATGTTTTCGTTTTCCCGCTGTGTACTCTGTCATAAAATTGGAAAGAGCTAGACTCCATGCAGGGGTCTCGGGTACTGTGCCTGTTGAAACCAGATGTCGTACATCAAGAGTGAAACTTTAGGTGGCAGAAACCCGACAGAAATGCGCAATGAGTTAAATCAAGTTTGTTGTTCGTTTTCAGTGGACCGTAGGATAGTTTCACGTTGAGTTAATCGTTTTCATGGTGGTCGTATGAGCCTAGACCAGGAATTCCCAAAAAAAATTTCTCGAGGACCCCCGACCCCCCCCACCCCCTCACCCCCTCATCGAGCATGATTGGTACCTTGTCATATCACAGTGTCAAGTACTTAAAAAAGCCAAATTAAGAGTCTTTTTATACGTTTTCCATGTTTCTGTTGGCTCTAGGAAGACGCTAAAGCTCTGCTCATGCAGGAAGCGGCCAAAACAAAAAAATCTGTTATCATACGAAATATATTTAAAATATTTTTTATTCTAATAGCATCTTGCGGACCCCTCTGGCATAGCTCGCTGACCCCTGGGGGTCCGCGGACCACTTTTTGGGAACCACTGGCGTAGACAATAATCCAAGACCCGGTAGGCCAAAATCGTCAACAGATGGACGTATGAGAAACTTGTGTCAGATGCTCTTGAAGAAGATCGCATTGCGACTTGTGAGCAACTCTCGGAAGCCACGGGAATTCCCCCGACATAAGTATTCCGTATGATCTGACGAAGAGAAAATTTCTGCGAGATGGGTCCCACACTTTTTGACTGCTGAAGAGAAGCAGAAACGCCCGGACTCTGCAACCTTGATCAAACAACGATTCGACCGTGAAGGTCAAAGATTCTTGTGTCGAATTGTCGCTCTTGATGAATCGTGGATTAGAGACTTCGAACCGGAATTAAAATAACAGTCCAATAAGTGGAGAGCTTCAGATTGTGGCATTAATGTTCTTTTTTTATGGAATTTTCTCTAAATTGCTCTAGAGTTGAGGCGAATACCAGGAATGTTCCGAGCACGGCTGACCCTTTTCATCATCATCGTTTTATCCGAGCAAATACTAAGTTTCCTTGCTCTTCCGATAAATACGTATGGGAAGGATTAATGTTGAGAAAGTGCATAAATATCAGTTGAGACTAAGGTCAGGTTTCGCACACCGTTCTTGCCAGTTATGAAGTCCCTGGTATCTGGCGACATCCGCTAGTGCTGTCGGCAAGGCAGATGGTAAGGTAAGCTATAATGAAAGAGTACCCAAAATCCCAAAATGAAAATTTCGAACCCTGTAGACCGATGACGGGGCATGAACTGCGACCTTCCTTCTCCTCTCTCCCCCCCCCCCCCCCCCCCCCGGCCGCCTCACGCCCTTAATGACTCGACTAGTCATGGAGCTCAATGATCCAACGATTAGGGGAGTTTCGGATATTACCGATCAGAAGATAATGCAGAGCGTTCTATGCAATTAACGGTGGCACCCTGAATCTACCTGGGTGCAAGCAGAAAAAGAAGAAATATCCGGAATTTAAATCGACTGCAGCAGTACACAGCTAACAAGGCAACGATACGTCCAGAAGCGAGTAGAGGCACATCCGTCTCTGTCACGAACGCAGTCGTCGCTAATTTAGAGATAAGAGTCACAGCGGACCAGCATAAGGTACACACGACCCAAAAATAGCACCCGGGGTTACCCCTACGAAAGCGGCCGATAGCGTGCGTGCTCTGGTAATTGGCTACCGCTAGCTTTATTAACACGTGTTCGACGCGTGTCACTGTTCCGCGCTCCTACACGCCGTCCTTTACCCCGTGTTTCCACCCACACACTCTTTCTCTAGCTTGTCAGTGCTTCTGTGGCTCTGTATCCATTAACACTTTCGTTACCTTTGGTTGGTTAATGTTACTACTACGTCACTATTTATATATTTCTCTGCTGAGATTGAACCTTGTGTGAAGACGAGTAGCAACTGCTTTCTTCTTTTGCTTATCGAATGAAACTTAAGTACTGCTTCGATTTCAACACAGACGCAAACTACTCACTCCCATCAGTAGTAATGTTCCATTTCTAAAGACCTTTACATTGAGGGGCGTTTTCTGTCTCTCCTATTTTCCTCCCCCTCCCGTTCCTCTTCTGCTTCTTCGTCTTCCTTCTGCATTGCGAAGTAGTAAACTTAAATGGATGAAAATGTGAGCACAGTTTCAAGCGTCGTTAGCAACTAACCTGCTCCATTAATAACGATGAAGCTCCCCGTGGGTTGAAGGTCTTCGCCTTTTAAATGCGAGTGATCAGATCTTCAGCACTAGTGAGTGCATTAGGAAAAAAAAGTGAATCTAGGGTACGCAGATCTAGGCAAGGAGTCGAGTATATAATCAGTAGATAACCGAATGTTATGCGTTCAGTAGAACACGATCCCAGAATCATTAAGGGAGTTTACTAGCCATGAGGAGACAAATAGGAGCACAACCGGAGGAAAATATGCGTTGTAATTGGTTTTTACTATCCGATGACAATCCGTGACCCATTTCTTTATCGGACTAAACGAGAAATCGGTTTTAATTTATGTTCGAATATCGATGCAAAATGATATTTCAGAAAACATGTGTGAACAGAGAGTGATGGAAAAGTCGTACTGATGTAGTGGCACGAACAGAACTTTTTTCGCGTTTTTAAAGGCGTCAAGTAAGGTTAGCATTACTCTCTAGCTTTTTTTCGGTGTATTAATGACCATACACCAACGGCAAAGAAGGGATACGAATATGGAGACCTGCTTTTCAGATATCCAGCTAGACACGGTGATTTTAGTGTCATTATAACTAGCTCTATTTTGCTTGGAGCTGGTAAGAATATATTTATCGCATCTAAATCTGATTGTAACTGTATGCTAAAAAGTTACATTTTTCCTACAGAATGTGAAATATTATTATCTCAAAATGTTTCATACTGAATACACGACATGCACAGAGAAACTCCTCCAAAGGGGACGTGTCATCATATTTTATTGGAATTAACTAAGATTTATTTGACCTGCCTACACAATATTAAAATTAAGCACTACAGAACACGATGTGCTGGGATCTACGATGTGATCAATCATCCCATTTCTGATGAGCTAGTACCAGGGATATAACCATCTCTTTAGTTACTGCTTCAGGTTATAGACCTGTTGCTGTGGTTCGTGGCGCCACATCGTGGATTTGGTTACTTGGGATACCACGTGTCCTATGGACAAGGAAAATAGTCATAATTGTTTACGAGCCAAGTCAACGATAATTATTCCCCAAAAATTTTGCTTGACATTAACGTTATGCCTTTTCTCAATTGCTTACCGATTAACTGACTGTGTATTAGGTGGAATGTGCTGCTTAAGAAAGCTTAAGGTCCCGAGTAAGCTTTATTTCCCTGAGATTCCAGTAACTCATCTCGCTACCCATCAGCATCGTTAATTTGCGTCGAGAGTGTGTGTTATTATAGAAAGTAATTTGTTGAAGGATGCAAATGAGGCCGGCCTGGGTGGCCGAGCGGATCTAGGCGATACAGTCTGGAACCGCGCGACCGCTACGGTCGCAGGTTCGAATCCTGCCTCGGGCATGGATGTGTGTGATGTCCTTAGGTTAGTTAGGTTTAAGTAGTTCTAAGTTCTAGGGGACTGATGACCTCAGAAGTTAAGTCCCATAGTACTCAGAGCCATTTGAACCATTTTGATGCAAATGATGCATATGTTCATAAGATGACTCAAACAAATAAATGTACTATCTTAAACACTGATTATAATCTTTTCTTATTTCTTGAATTCTATCCTACTTTTCCTTGTTAGGATGAGAACATTTTGGTGAATTAAGAAGTCAGGAAGAGGGTTACGTTTAGGTTCTTGAACTAGGTCCTTCATTTCTATGGTTACTCAAGGTGTTTCATGATTAGATGAGCCGAGATTAGATACGCCGCTAATATGCTATTTACAACAATTCATTGCATCTAGATTGCGTTAGCCGGGAGCATAGTTTAGTTGGAATATATATACTCAGACTGGATGAAGATTTCAGCATAAATGGAATATTTGTAGTTTGCTTTACATGAGGGTCTACTAAAACGTCAGATGCCCATCCACATGATGTTACAACAGGGATAGTTGTTAGTAGCACTGTCATCCGAAGCGAACATCTCGAAGGACAACGATGCATGTTATATCTAGCAGAGGCTGCTTCTGTAAGGAAGAATGACATTTTAAGAAACAGATTTGAAACAAAAATATGATACCATGGTAATTTCGCTGCATAGCACTTCAGTGGTGGAGACAATTAAGCAGTCCTTTTTCGTCGTGCCTGACCGGAATGAGGCAACGCTTCATGATACCTGCCGTTGGAGATAGATACAAAAACATCTGCTGCTGATCATCCTCGCTGCTTGAAACTTGTGACCGGTGTTCACGTGTGACAGTTGTCGTTTTTTAAGCCTGTTGCTGAAAGAAAGTAGATTACAGATCAGCTTAGAAGTGACACGGGCGAACTTAAGGTTTTATTCAAGCTGGAACAGTGTAATCAAGCAGGTACTTGTAGTAGAAAGGGATAGGAGAATGGTCGGATCTGAAACGTCAGTCCACGGACGTGCGTGTCTTCGAGTGCGCAGGGCTCCCGATTGGGATTTTCTGCATTATTTCCTGGACTTCTTTCCCCTAGTCCCTGGGGGACAATTACCCCGGGGCAGTGCTCCTCCGTAAGAGTCAGTGGCTGTGTGGGGTGGGTGAGGCACGAGGGGCGCATCGATTGCCCGCGCTGACTGACAGTTGCGAGGGTGAGGGGTGAGGGGTGGGCTCCACCGCCCCTTCCTGCTAGAGACGCAGGCTGTCAAAAGGCGCCCTCAAAAAAAGTCCCCTGCCGAAATGTCGCTAATGAGGTGTGCGGCACGGATAGGGTTGCATTTCTGCAGCTAGGGCCCAGGTGGTTTCCGGTACGAGAAGGGGAGACGAGGAAGTAGCAATATAAAATTAATTTATGGAGAAAACGAAGTTAAGAAAAAATCCAAAGTACTCGTTGACAACCAGCTCGCCAAGCGATAAACAAACAAAATGGTTCAAATGGCTCTGAGCACTATGGGACTTAACTGCTGAGGTCATCATCCCCTAGAACTTAAAACTACTTAAACCTAACTAAAAACATCACGCACATCCATGCCCGAGGCAGGATTCGAACCTGCGACCGTAGCGGTCGCGCGGTTCCAGACTGTAGCGCCTAGAACCGCCGGGCCACACCGGCGGGCGATAAACAAACAGGATGAGCCGTTAGCAACTGCACTACACCATTAGACAGAGACAGCGGACAAGTATATCACTCAGTAGAAGACACAGGAGTCTAGGTGAGTGTTACGCCTTTCAGTACCCACACCTGAATTACCCAGTGGTGGGGGAAAGTGGTGTAATCGTTCTCCTACCATATCCCAGGAGATTACGAGGTGAAAATTTTTTGGTCGGGCTGCGGACCATTTCCAGTTCAATGAAGAGCTAATGATAGCCATTGAGCATTCTACTAGAATGACAGTTGGCGAGGTGAATGGTAACTTGGCACTTTCCCTTAATGCTTCTACGCGTTTTACTTCTGTGGCTACAGTTTGGTTAATTCCCTATGCGATTTTCATTCGTTATTTCTCATGTTTCACCAAAACAAAAGTCTCCGACCTTCTTCAGTGGACCGCGGAAAGCTTCGGCGTCAATGAATCGTTTTGCTGACGGGTATCTCCCGCATGCTAAAGAGGGCTTTCGAAAGCGGAGCTACTACAGCTCGTTCGAGCAACGACATTAGTCATCAGGGATAGAACCATGAATCTCGTTGTGACAGTCAGACAGACACTAAGTGCTCAGTTTCAAAGACAGACTGTGAATGCACACCACCATATCAAGTTACCATAAAAGGTATCATTAAACTACCCCTTACCCGCTATACTCGTGTTTTCTTAACGTCGTCGATTATGTCTCGTTTTCCTATGTCAAAAGATTTGAAGTACCTTCCGGTTTTCTAAGTGAAATTCTTGAAATTCTTCTTTTTACCAACAGTTTACTGCAAAAATGTCAGTAATAGCCCATAATTAATGAGAGTTATTTATGTACGTATCCCAAAGTTGACCTGATTTATCTACAGAAATACGGCGCTGATTTTGTAAACAGCTAAGTCGTTTGACTATAAAACTTCCTGGCAGATTAAAACTGTGTGCGGGACCGAGACTCGAACTCGCGACCTTTGACTTTCGCGGGCAAATGCTCTACCATCTGAGCTACCGAAGCACGACTCACGCCCCGTCCTCACAGCTTTACTTCTGCCAGTACCTCGTCTCCTACTTTCCAAACTTTACAGAAGCTCTCCTGCGAACCTTGCAGAACTAGCACTGCTGAAAGAAAGGATTTTGCGGAGACATGGCTTAGCCACAGCCTGAGGGATGTTTCCAGAATGAGATTTTCACTCTGCAGCGGAGTGTGGTCTGATATGAAACTTCCTGGCAGATTAAAACTGTGTGCCGGACCGAGACTCGAACTCGGGACCTTTGCCTTTCGCGAGCAAGTGCTCTACCTGCTAGAGTGCTAGATCACTTGCCCGCGAAAGGCAAAGGTCCCGAGTTCGAATCTCGGTCTGGCACACAGTTTTAACCTGCCAGGAAGTTTCATATCAGCGCACACTCCGCTGCACAGTGAAATTCTCATTCGTTTGACTATAATTGGAAAGAGCAGAGATCAGTTTAACGACTAGACGTACTGCTTAGGTTCCCTACGTATTGCCCGAACCGTATTAAGCGAATAATGGAGCGATTTTATTCCTTCTTCTACTCCAGTTGATGTGTCTGTATTGAAACAAAGATGTCACATAATTCGTTAACACCACCATAATTTTGTTGTAATAGTTCCCAAATGTGCAGACGGATGTCATCAACCTTGTTTTGAAGTTGAACGAAATAAAATTTATGTTGAACATTGCTTTGAGACGGTCGGTTCAGCCATCTGTGCAGCGTGGAAATAAAAATATCTAACGATCGCGCTCGTGTGTGTGTGTGTGTATGTGTTTGTATGTATGTGTGTGTGTGTGTGTGTGTGTGTGTGTGTGTGTGTGTGTGTTTATTTTCCAGTCCACAGTACCTCTCTTCCGTGTTGCTGCGCTTGCTTCTTTGTCCTCGAGCTGTAAGACACACTTGCTTCGTCTAATCCGCTTCAGTTCCATCAGCCGTAGTGCAGAAATTCGTAATTTATACAGTGCCTCCACTTGCTGGTCCCTACGCAACAGCCAGGCGTTCTGGGACATGCTTATGTGGTTTGCCGTCGGCCTCGCCGCTACGGAGCAGCCAGGGGCAGTGCAGTAGGGTGGACCGCATCTGACCGCCCTGAAGATAGCTCTCACGGCTGGTCCCGTCTGGCTGTTCCCTCACGTGTCCTGCGCCCCCACCGGCAAGTCCAGTCGCCCGGATCGTCTTAACGCGCCACTAAGCGGAGGGCAAAAACACGCGCCGCACCGGTCACCGTGGAAAATGCGCAAGTGCTCGCTCGAGGGTTTTAAATCCCTCGTCGAGAAAAGGGCGCCGCGTGTTTTGTTAACGCCTCGGCTGCGCTGTCCGAATATCAAAACAGGTAGTAGCCTCGCTGCTGTACCTCAGCTTAGCGAGCAAAATAATCTTTTCATTCCTTTAATGAGAATCTCAGAACATCGTTTAAAACACTGTGCGCGGTGCGTGCTGCTACGTTGCCAGATCGCAGCCACACGTATCTGACGGTCGGGAGCTTCTTTAGGACTCAACGCCCTTCAAAACAAGAGCGTCGTGATAGGAAAACATTATGTATCAAATTATTTTATCCACAGATATACATAGACCGCTTATGTCCCTGACAGGCGACAGGGCGTAGTCATTCTGCGGTATTAGCATGCAGTGCCTGTGCCATCGAGTCAGCTCCGTATGACAGGTGGTAGACCGAGCTGATTCGCTTCTGAAATATATTTCTCCACTTTAACACATTCATTGTTATGGGCTTATTACTGAAAATCCCTCTATGCTGCGCGCCTGGTCAGTAGACCCAGGTAGTTCGGTGAAATCACATCGTCCCAGAGCTAATGGATGCCTACAGTTGCCGGAAGTTTCAGTGCACATTTTGTTCAAATGGTTCAAGTGGCTCTGAGCACTATGGGACTTAACTGCTGAAGTCATCAGTCCCCTAGAACTTAGAACTACTTAAACCTAACTAACCTAAGGACATCACACACATCCATGCCCGAGGCAGGATTCGAACCTGCGACCGTAGCGGTCGCGTGGTTCCAGACTGTAGCGCCTAGAACCGCTCGGCCACCCTGGCCGGCGCACATTTTGTCTCTAACGATAGTTGTTCCCCATGAGGTGATCTATCACCCCTATACGTTTGTCACGAATACTTTGAAACACCCTGTAATATACACTGGTGTCCAAAAATTAAAGCAACAAACTGCTGTTTCCCCACACTGTGTCTAATTCACGATATAATCATACAAACTGTCAGCAGATATTGTTACGATCGTGTTCTGCACGGAATATGGCAGTTGGATCAACGGACAACCACGCCAGCGATGATGTCAGAGCACCTATCACTGTCAAGTGACGTGTACGATAAAGCTTAGAGGTGAATGTGTTAAAATATATATTTTTCAACTGGTAATTTCTAAAATATGTGCCTATCATAGGTCGTACACTTAAGTATAGGTAAACTGCGTTGCAATGCGCTTCGTCCGTGTGTTAAGAGTCATTTGAAGCTACACTCAAATCTGGTTATAACAGGTTCCTTTTCAGTGCACCGGAAGCTTTAGCTCCCTTTTCATTTCAAGATTCTTTTTTCAGTTGATTTTCTAATATTTTAGTCCGTACAAAACTCCTAGATGGATCACAGACCGCTACACAATATCTAGGTGTCAGTCCGAACAAAACATGCTGCACAATTCATGTAAGAGCCCACCACTATAAATATTTTAAATACGTTGTTTGAACAGCTGTCAATATTAATTCGTTGAGTTTTAATGTCATTCATTGCAGTGTGCTCATCAATTTTCAGTCCTGCCTACTTCGGTACCACAAATAAAAACCCGTGTTGCTTTCTTTCGATGGTTTTGACTGTTAATATTTGTTATTGCGGAATGTGATTTCACACTTATCACAACTGTAGCCTCAACTTTCTACTGTTTGTGGTTTTCGTCTCTTGAAATATTACCGCTTCGGAAGGCAGATGACATGTGCTATGAAAACAGAACGACCAGTTCGATTGACAGGGACACTTCTATTTTAAAAGTGCGTTTGCTAGTTTAAATAACCTCGTGATCGCCCGTAAATTGGTTTTAAGCTATTCATTTTCTGGGAAACCGAGTGAGTGAATTTCTCAAAGTACGTGCTTTCTGCTGTGTAATCATCCTTCCATTTTCTGATCTTTCTAAAAACTACGTAGAAGATTTTACTCTTCGCTGACTTCCTTACAATTCTGGCAAATATTCCGCAGGAAGTTTCTTTTCCCATCTTCACATCTGAAAACTGTCACTTCATTACACCCAGCATAATAATTCGAGCTTTTCACACACAGATCAATTCTATGCCATAGTTAATATACAGACAATTCACGTCATATAAGCTTACGGAACAGCGAAATTTACAGGAATGTCACTGAGAATATGGGTCCAGTTTCAGTTTGTTTCCAAGTTACAGAATTAGTTACGCTACTGTACTGATAAGAGTTCCTTCCCACAGCAGAAGATTCTCAAAAACTCACACAGTAGTAGTTATTCATATTCTTCTAGGTTCTTCCGGCGTCTGCCTTATGCGTAGGTGGACATAATGAATATGCTGACGAAGTACTGCAATAGCAGATATGGGTTCTCAATAAACAATTGCGTCAAATGACGCTACAGGGTCTTGTAGGGTATAGACAGTCTATTCCAAGGGCCTCACGCATCGGCTAAATATTTGTTAGAAAATGTTCGTGCAAGATAGTTCCGTTTCTTGAATAAAATGGAGTGGTGTGTCCTCGTGCATGACTAACGTTAAATGGAATATCTGTGCTGTGACACTTCTTACACATAGTCACTATTTTAGGAAGGTCCTATTTACCACTAGTCGCGAAAAGTAGGATGTATTTGTCGGCCACTATTTCAGCCCACACACTGACGCCGATTTTCCACTCGTGATGTAACTGTTGTTTTGTATAACAATCAGAATGCAATAGACCAAGCCGCTTCGGGGACATTTCATTGCCAGTTAATGACAATGGATATTCATTAGCACGGTCAGGGTTTCAGTGCTGCGTGTTGACCTCAGGATGGTCTTTCAACACAGTTGAAACCGGAAATATAAAAATTTGAGTGTGATTGTTTCAGGAAATGAAAACTGTTTTCGTAAATGTAGTGATCACGGGCGTCTTCACACCATTGAAATGTCGTACTTCATAAAGCAGTTTCTTTTTGCTGCAGGACATATTTACTGCGGACCAACCTCGACTGGTGGGACCGTCCGTTTTTTGTTTTTGTTTTTTTTTTCTGCTCTGCCCCCTCGTCGTCGAACCAGCCCTGCTCTTAAGGCGCGCCGCGGCAATTTCTGTTGAAGTTTGTCCCTTAACGTCTTTGTCTAATCTCTCGTCACGTCTAATAAAAGGAGACGAGCAAAAGTTACTCCGGCGCGACGAATGAAGCCGAGAGGAAGAAACACTCGGAGCCTGTCATCACGGAAATATGAGAGACTGCGCGGTATAAGGGGGGTGAGAGGGACGGGGGCGTAGGCGCAGAGTCAGGCGGGCGGAATGCGGCTGTGGAATCGGAGACACGGGGGAGAGTCCAAGTGGGCTGGGGTGGATGGTCAGATGGGGCGCCGATAGCGTGATCATGGGCGACGGCGCGCGAGGAGGACACGCGGACCGACCTCCGCCACTGCCCTCTTTGAGTCCTCTCTGTCTCCCTCCTGCTCCTTCTCCTCTGCCCTCTCCTTCTGCCGGAGCAGGTACTGCGCGGCCGCGAGGAAAATCTCCCGCCGATTATATCAGCGTTCTCCAACGGGAGAGCACCGTTGCGCCCATCTTCTCGCCCCTTTCTTCTTGAATCTGAAGTATTTAGTATTTGAAGTTTTTAAATTTCGTGCCTGCCTCGTCCCAATCCAGTCACAAGCTGCTATTAGGACTATCTGTGTTTCCAAAGAAAAGTCAGTCACTCGGTTGCTGCCCTGTCACACCACCTCGTGGAAGTCGGTCATGGTTTGTAGCATCAGCATATCTTCGCTTTGAGTAACTGCCTCATCCTAAAATGCTCATAGACTGGACGTAATTCGCAGAAATTACTCGACTTCTGCCATGATTTCCGACCGTGCAAGGTTATGTTTGTTGCTATGCGATTCGGACAATTTATGTTAGAGTGCGCGATGTAGTACCTTCTGGCCTTTTACTTGCGCTAGCAAAACTCGCCGCCAGAGAACTGAGTTCTCCTCCAATGCAGTGAGGTAACAGATGTCAGGGGGGCAGCGTTATGCGTAGATGCAGTTGGCAGTAGTATCGCGTTCACAAGGTATAAAAGGGCAATGTATTTGCGGGGCTGTCGTTTGTACTCAAGTGATCCATGTGAAAAGGTTTCCGATGCTATTAAGGCCGCACGAAGGGAATTAACATACTTTGAACGGAGTATCGTAGTTGGAGCTAGACGCATGGGACAGTCCCTTTCGGAAACCGCTTACGTACTTACTGGTCATACCGGACTCGAGAGTCCATTACCGCAGCAACGTATTTTCGCCATCTGTCCCTGTCTTGGGCTAGTTCCTTCCATTCACCTTCAATACCTAGGCTCCTCAAATCAGCCTTCACATTGTCCTGCCATCTACGCCTCGGTCTCCTCACAGTACTTTTCCCTCTAGGTGCCCTACCAGTACTCTGTGCGCTGCCCTGCCCTTATCCATTCTAGCTACGTGACCCGCCCATCGCAGCCTACGTGATTTAATAATACTGATTATGTCAGGGCTTGAACAGAGTTCGTAAACCTCTTCGTTATGCAGTTTTCGCCACTCTCCGCTAATGTCATCCCTTTTTGCTCCGAAAATTTTCCTCAAAATTTTGTTTTCAAATGCTCTTTCCTATCGCTAATGATGTTTAGATCATCTGCATACACTAATATCTTAATATTTCCATTTAACTCCACACCCTCTGAATTATCGGCTGCCATTGCTGATTCTTGATGATTAGATTTGATAGTAAGAGAAGAAGAAACAGGGATGGTTCATCACGCCATCGCCTGCTCCCCACCGGCTGTCCGCAACTGCTTATGTTTCGGAAACCGCTAGTGGATTCAATATTCCGAGATCCACGTTGTCAAGACTGCGCCAAGAATAGCGAATTTCAATCATTATCTGTGACCTCGAACCGACGACCTTCACTCAACGACTGACAGCAGCAACGTTTGCGTACAGTTGTCAGTGCTCACAGATGAGCAGCACTGCTTGAGATAACCACAGAAAATAATCTGGGACGTACCACGACCGTATCCGTTTGGACAATGCGGCGATATGTGGCGTTGATGGGGTATGGTAGCGGACGACTGAAGCGAGTGCCACAGCCAACACATCGCCTGCAGCTTGTCTCCTGAGCTTTTGACCATATCGGTTGGACCCAAGACAACTGGAAAATCGTGGGCTGGTCAGATGAGTCGATTTGAGTTGGTAAGAGTTGATGGTACCGTGTGAGTGTGGCGCAGACCTACGAAGCATTGGACCTAAGATGTGAGCAATTCACTGGGAAAGCTGGTGGTGGCTCCATAATGACGTAGGCTTTGTTTACATGGAATGGACTGGATAGTTTGAATTTTGACTACTTGGAGACCATTTTAGGCCATTCAGTAACTTAATGTTCCCAAACAACGAAGGATTTCTTGTGGATGATAATGCGCCATGTCAGTGGGACACAGTTGTTCACGATTGGTTTGAAAAATATTCTGGACAGTTTGAGTGAATGGCTTGGCTACCCTGATCGCTCGACGTGAATCCCATCGGATATTTATGGGGCATAATCGAGAGGTCAGGTCGTGCACAACATCCTGCAACGGCAACACTTTCGCATTTATGAACGGTTGTAGAGGCAGCGTGGTTCAATATTTCTGCTGGGGACTTCCAACAACTTGTTGAGTTTCTGAACTACGCTGGGCAAAACGAGCTCCAACACTGTATTAGGAGGTATCCCATGATTTTTATCATCTCAGTGTATAACGAAACATTTAATAGACTGCCAAACGAGCAGAAGAAGGATAGTCTTTGCCTTTGCCACTTCATCTAGTGATAGTTTATCAAGTCAAGGGAAGTCATGTGTTGATGCTTCCCAATCTTGGTTAATTAGATTTCTGTCAGTGTTATCTCAATAGGAACCCACCTGCTTCGCCACAACAGGAACCACCTATTGAGATAATACTCATAGAAGTGCTGATTAACCAAGGTTATGGAGCCTCGAAACACTCCCGGGGATTCCGTCGTATGGAAGGATACGAGGTTCAAGTTTAACGCCCCGTCGACGCAATACAAGCTTCGAGCGGTCAAGGACTGCGTAAGAAATCGGGTGTATCCTTGGTAAGGGAACCATCTATGCATTTTTCTGATTGATACGGAGGAATAAAGCGAACCCTCAAAATACGGGTCTCCGGACTGGAATTTGAACTCCGTTTCCTAGAGTGCGTGTCCACTGTCTTAACCGTTGTACGACATTACTCATTTTCAGTTTGTTTACAGTAGTTTATATAGTTTTTATCTTTGTTTAAAGTCCTGCTGTTTTTCATTTTTGTTGTTATTTACGAAGTTTCAAATCATTTTCTTATATAGTGACGTACAATGAGTTCTTCATTGAACTTTAATCTGTGTAGGAAGGAACTTTGGGCTTGTTCCTGTTTACTCACTTTGTTATACAAGCTTTCAAAAAGCTTTGTCGAGCACACGTAAGCTATTAGTGAAAGAGCGTGTGCGAGTATTTATGTATTGCTGTGAATTACAGCCACTAGGTTAGCAATGAAGACATTTGTTTTTATGTTGGAAGCACGAATAAGTGCAGCTAACATGAAAACGCTACGAAGATCGCTCGTGTCAAACTGCGAAACATTCTGCGAGAAAAAACTTCGAACTTGTTGACGTGATGTACACCGCTGTAACTGCAACAAATTCGCTAAAATTAGTTCGATATCACAATTAGGCGCCTCGATGCTAATCTGTTCAGAACAAAATCGTAACGATACTTAAGACACCTGAGATCTTAAATTTATCTGCCCAGGTTCAATCAAAAGTTCTCTCTCTTCCTCTCTGTCTTTCTCTTTCTTTTTACGTCTCGACGTTTTGCCGGCGGAAATGGAAGACAGGAGCCAAACCGGTCTTGGTCCACGCAGACGTTCGTAGGACGTCGGACCGTAATTTAATTGCCTCTCTGACGACGAACACCTGCATTGCGAGAAATGTGTCACTTTGACGTCCCGGGCATATTTCGGTAATTGGGAGCCCGCCGCCTGCGCCACCGTCACGCCGAAAGTAAAATGAGATTCTGGTCATGTCAAGACTCTGGACACAGAACTGTAAGCGATGTTACGATAAGTTCCACCTGCCCAGAGATTCCCGGATATCATTGTGTCACTTCTCATAGCTTTGTAACGTGTCCTGCATTTACCGGCTGTTAGTTTCAGAACTTTTTTTTCTCATTTTGTTCAGCTCCTCATGCATCTTAAATCATGTGACAGCTTACATTACGATAAATGGAGCACATTCTTGTTATGTGAAGGTGTTTAAAATTTTAACAAGTGGGCGTTACTCTTTGGAAGGGAAATGTGATGAGTAAAAGGAACTAGAAAAATTCCGAAGTTATGAAGCTCTTCCCAGATGTAAGTAGCTGGGATATAAATGTATAGATAAGATATGAACAGGTATCAGCGACATCCTTGTTGCAAAAACTAATCGTTCGAGTGTGGCGGTTTGTACACGGCGTACTGTTATAATTTTTACCCGTTTTCTTGTCGACTGAACTGCAGCACACTGGAAGACAACTAGCCGATGCATCTCCGTTCAACCCTGACTCTGCTTACTTCTGCCCATCACGATAATCACGTGACATTGTACATGCGGTCATTACGCAACGGCCGACCGGTGTGGCCGTGCGGTTCTAGGCGCTTCAGTCTGGAACCACGAGACCGCAACGGTCGCAGGTTCGAATCCTGTCTCGGGCATGGATGTGTGTGCTGTCCTTAGGTTAGTTAGGTTTAAGTAGTCCTAAGTTCTAGGGGACTGATGACCACAGATGTTAAGTCCCATAGTGCTCAGAGCCATTTGAACCATCATTACGCAACGTACTGTCCCAGAATTTTAAAGTCGACTGCGAGATTTAGAGCAATTTTTTTACTGGGTCTTACACAGATAGTGAGGAGTCGTAGTGATGAAATTGCAGGGGTAGTATTCGGTTTGAACTTTGTTCCAAAACTCCAACAGGGCCTCCAGTTTTGGGCTAACATCGTTTCCCTTCATTTCTTCATTCTTGTTCTATCTGTGATCACTCCCTAATGACGTATACCCTGGTCTCCCTTCCGTCTCTTTTACTATCTTGCATCAGAATTAACACTGCTGTCACACTAACCATGACATGCTAAGCTAGCTGCTGGCTGCTTAAACACTTAGGCCGCGGATAAGACCGATTCGCCATTTTCCGAACAAGTAGGTACGTCCATCTTCTGTCATTAAGTGCAATATCTTTTCTTCTTCAAATCGGGCCTTAATAGCCTAAGTATCCACATAAAGCCACTACAATTAATAGAGCATTTTGAACACTGTTTTTGTTGTTCTTGTTGTTGTCTTCAGTCCTAAGACTGGTTTGACGCCGTTCTCCATGATAGTTTATACCGCGAAGCCCGTTCGTCTCCGAATAACTACTGCAAACTATATCCATTAGAATCTGCTTATCGTATTTATCGCTTGGTCTTCCTCTACAATTTTTACCCCCCCGCCCCTCCACACTTCCCCCAACACCGAAATGACAATTATTTGATACCTAAGAATGTTTCCCCCCAACCGATCACATTTATTTATTCAAATTGTGCCATGAATTTATTTTCTCCCAAATAGGATCCATTGTTTCCTTATTAGTTACTCGAGCTGCCCGTCTAACCTTCGGCATTCTTATGTAGCACCACATTTTAAAAACGTCTTTTCATTTCTTCGCTGAGATACTTATTGTAAACATTTCACACCCCTACAATGTTACATTACAGACAAATACAGTCGCAGAAGACTTCCTAACAAATTTATATTTTATGTTAACAAATTCCTCTGCTTCAGAAATGCTTCCTTTCCTATAGCAAGATTGCATTATATCCTCTTTGCTTCGGCTACCATTATATTGCTGCCCAAATAGCAAAACTCATGTACTACTTTTAGGGTCTATTTCCAAATGTAATTCCTTGAGCAACACCCAGTTTCATTTCGCTACATTCCATTATCCTTGCCTTCCTTTTGTTGATGTTCAGCTTATAACCTTTCTTCAAGACACTATCCATTTTTTTTTTTTTTTTTTTTTTTTTTTTTTAGCGCTTGCATATTGTACAGACTGAGTAATATCGGGGAGAGGCTACAACCCTATCTCACTCCCTTCTTAACTACTGCTTCCCTTTCACGCACGTCGACTCTTATAATTGCAGACTGGTATCTGTAAAAGCCATTCATTCCCAGTACTTTGCCCCTGATACCTTCAGAATTTCAAAGAATGCGTTCCAGTTACATTGTCAAAAGCTGTCTCTAAGGCTGCAAGTGCTATAAACGTTGGCTTGCCTTCTTTAACTTATCTTCGAAGCTAAGTTCTTGGGGTAAAACTGCCTCAAGTGTTCCTACATTTCTCCAGAACTGAAACTGAACTTTTCGGCAGTAGGCTTCTAACAGTTTATCCAACATTCTGCAGATAATTCGAGTATTTTGCAACCATGACTTATTAAACTAATAGTTCGGTAATATTCACAAATATTCACACTCGTCTGCACCTACTGATCACTGTGCAGTGTTTAATAAATGAAAAATGACGATGAAGTTCAATCTTCTTTTATTTTTGTACCGCGTCGATATTTCTAGAATCTTTGGCCCCGACGTTTCAGTCCTCTTGCTGAGAGTTTCTTCTGGGGAATGTCTCACTTTAGAAAGAATTACACGATACAAAATCCAAAGAACTTTCGTCAACAACGGCTCCGAGAGTCTACGTTCTCTGTAAAACAAGACCACTTTTGTTCTGCTTAGTGTATAGCGGTCGTATCGGTTTATCGTCTATTCAGTTCGTGTTGAGACCGACGTCGTGTTTAGTTCCAGCAGGTGGTAGCGTCGGCTCCCTCGAGAGTCGGACGCAGCTGCGGCACGGCAGAGTGGCGGCGTCGTTAGCAGGCGTCCCGCGTCGCGGCGCTCGGCGTCTTGGCCCCCTCCCCTCCCCTCCCTCGCTCTCCCCTCCCCTCCCCCACCCTCCTTCCCTCCTCCGCCCCTGCCTCTTACACGCCAGGCAAGCACTTGTTAACGGCGGCAGTAACACGCCGCGCGGCCAGATGGGTTCTGAGTGTGCCAGTCTCCCCTTTATTGGCCCCCATTCCAGATATCAATACGGCGCAGACGCCGCGGACTGCCGGACCGCCGCGCCGCGCGGTACTAATAGTAAATCAAAATGCTTATGGAGTAGTAAAATTTCTGATTACGTCTGCCCGAGGATCTTTCCAATTATTAAAGAGAAGGCGCGCGAGCGGCTGGGGTTGCGAAGCCAACGCTCGTGGCGCGTGGGGTTGCGAGATGACGGGGTGGGTTTATTGTTGGGGCGTCCGCGGGGACACGCAGGTACAGATGCGACATTGCTTCTAACGCGCTGACTTCCGCCCGATCGTAAGTCTGATCGGTAAAGAAGTGAAGCTGACGCGAGGTCTCCACAGAATCCACTGCCCTTGTTAATACCCTTATTGTCAGAATACCAACAGGACACGGTCTTTAACGTATAAATCTGTTAGCGGTTTTTGAACTGATGATGCAGCACTTCGAAAGCTGCATTTACTTACCAGTAACACATTGACGTTCAATCCGGAGGTGATCAATTCCAGAACTCGAAACAAAATTTGACTACAAGTTTTTTGTCCGGCAGGAAAAGGAGAAGTGCTGTCATTCAATTTATAGTCACCATACGGGGCCAACATCTTGGGGATGAATCTAGAATCTCTCCATACTGGGTCATAACCTAAGGACATGCGACGCTACGATTGGTATGTTCATCGTACAGGGAATCTTTGATGGTATGCGAGAGGAGCAGGAGGTATATCATCTGTAGCAACACAAAAACGGCACTAAACTGCACCGGAGTTCATAACAGAATTCCACGAGATACACATAACCACTTACCATTTCGTAACAGGTAGGAAAGGCAAATCACGTCCACTAGACTTTGCCCAAGACAGTAACGCAGAGTTTAACGCCCATTGACCAGTCTTTCTCAAATGATGGCTAATGCCAATAGTCCTTATCATTGTCGTCAGGTGTTCGTCGTATTTGAAGCAAATATCTTCTAGAGTCTATCTTTCAGAAGGTTGACGTCGTTTGAAGGTGAAGAGTACGAAATTTGTGGAATAGTTGCGACAACATTACACCAGCATTCAGCTGAAAACCCGAGAAGATTTCATCTTTTTAATTTGCCGAGAAAGCCCAAATTTCCATAAAGTGTCATACTGACACCCGGTTTCTATTCTTTCATCCTTTATCAACACATTGTTTCACTATCACAACAACGAGAAACTTGGCCATTGTTTCGGCGTTTGCTAATTGGCTCCCAAAATCGCTCTAAATTACTATGCTCTTTCACCGTCCGCATAAAGGGATGCTTTTCATTGTCTCTCGTGTGTATTCCTGAGACATGACTTCCTGAATGAACTTTTCACTCTGCAGCGGAGTGTGCGTTGATATGAAACTTCCTGGCAGATTAAAACTGTGTGCTGGGCCGAGACTCGAACTCTTTACCTTTGCCTTTTGCGGGCAAGTGCTCTACCAACTGAGCTACCCAGGCACGACTCACACCCCCTCCTCACAACTTCAGTTCTGCCAGTATCTCGTCTCCTACCTTTACATGACTTCCTGTTCATAGTGACACGTCTTCGATCACTAAACCCTCAAATTTACAATATCTTATACAGGGTGTCCTAGAAGAATTGGGCAATGTTCAGGGATACCACAGCGACGATCAATCGAAGAAAAATGGTTAGAGGTGGTAGTATCGAACAAAACAAGAATAAATTGCTCAATAAACATGCTCTCTAAAGTGCGTAACTTAAGAGCTTTCAAAACTCGTTCGTCTCTGCTACTTCAAAACACATTTCTTCTACTAAACGTGCTCATAGCTCTTATTGTATGTATTTTAGAGCCCATGTTTACCAGGCAATTTTTATTTTGTGTTGATCTATACTATTTCCTCCGTAAATATAGAAAGCAGAGAGTTTGCATTACAGTGTCGAATATTAAGACGTGCTTATAACAAGTCAGATACGCATTTCAGAACCCATGTTTACTGGACTTTTATTGCTTTGATTGATCGTTGCTCGCGTGTCCCGCAATATTGGCTATTCCTCCTGGGGACATGTTGTATATCGACGTTTCTCATTCGAACATTAGTGGCGCACTCCATTTCCTGTTGGAAAAAGGTGACGAAAGTGAGTTCCACCTAATGATGAAAACTTGGGTTGACTGGAATTCGTGTTGACGGACGAGAGACAACCCGTCATTTAGACAACAAGATCTTACTTTGTGAACAATAATTTATTGCGTCGTATTGCGGAGCCTTGCCTTTTCCGTTACCTGTGCGGTCACTGCCGTTACTCTTGAGATGAGCGTAAGGGGATACACGGCGCACAGTAGCTTGTTGGGCCTCACAACTTGGCCCTCGGTGCTCTCACCTGCTGCGTGGGTGGAGCAGTACTCATCCCGCCCTCCCCACCCCTGCCACTTGGCACAAACCCCACGTAAACTGCTGGTTCCCGACTTGCTGTAATATGGACGCTTTAGGATACAGCCACGGCCGCCGAGCAGACTTAACTAGGAAATTACATACGGCCGCACTGCGCCGCGAGCACCCAGACTTTGTGTATAAATAAGGTGGAAGTTGCTAATTATTTACAGGGCTTAAAATGACGAGAGGTTTCGCCGGAAACTCCTAAAACTTGGGCAAGGCGAGATGGGCTGCCGGTTTTGCGCGGGAGGGGGGGGGGGGGCAGGGGGGGGGGGGGAGTCCTTAGCGTCGCGCAGAACTAAGACGAGGAATCAGCATAAATTCCGTAATTGGCGCGGAGAGGGAGGCCGGCTTACTATAACCTAGGCTATTAAACTCGGCGCAAGGGGAGGCAAGGGTTGCTCCGTGATATTGCGCTCTCTCTCTTCTTCATATTGTTAATAAATAAATGATTGCAAGTTAAATTACATCAATGTTTCGAGCAGCGAGGTAGCATTAAAGGAGAGGACGAGGCGGTACACTCGTGTCTGCCACTATTGGACCATCGTGCCTTGTGACTCTCGCCGCATTGTGAACCAGCCGTTCGCTTGTTATATCCAAGATCGCAACGCATCTCCAAAAGTCGTCCTCATTTTTTCTTGTGAATATCTTAAGAAAAACGGCGACAGCTCACCCTTGTACGCTACATAACAACACACGTAAGTCTGTATGCTTACGCAATCACTGTCATTTAAGGTAACATCTCTTATGTTATTAACCCGTGTCCTAAACGTCTACAAGTTTCTTCTTCACATTTCGAATCTTCTCCTGAGATCCTCTGGCGTCACCGGTTAGGTGTTAGTGAGTTAGTGTTCGACGTTAAGCTAAATAGGGACATCGTAAAATCCTGATGAAGATAACGGTGCAAGGGTGGAAATGTCGATTTGTGAATAAGAAAACTGAGGAAGAACAAACACGACCTGTTAACTTATAACTGTTACCTTCACTGATAACATAATTTGTCCACATTTGAGCACACGACTAGCTGACTATGAATACAATCGCACAATGCTGAATGGCTTTTTTTTTTTTTTTAAGGAAAGATGAGAGAGAGAGGGAGAGAAAGAAAACTGTGGGCATTCAATATCTCACTAACGTAACATAAAAGAGTGTACACTGGATGCAGAATGGATACATCCACATAGAACTCAATATTTAGCAAAGAAATTCCCCAAAAGGCCGAGCAAATTGAGAAGTTATTTTATTATATTTTCGCAACCAGTTTTGGCAGTTCAGTATGCCATCTTCAGGCAAGTCTTCCAAGGAAGCACTTTAGCTAAGAATTCTCAACATCCAGAAACAGATGGCCCCTGTATGCCAGTATCGATAATTTTTTAGGGGTGCATATGGGACTTGAAGATGGCTTATTGAACTGCCGAAGCTGGTTGTGAAAATAAAATAACTTCTCAAATTTTACGGCTGTCTGGCAAAATTATTTGTTAAATATTTGACCAGCCGCTGTCCTACTTCAATAATGGATCAACAGAGATACAACACAATATGTCGGGTCACAGATATTATACAATATTTGTACATTATTTGTTGAGATTATCTTTGTTATCTGCTGTTTGTGACTCGGCATAGCTGAAGGAATTTAAAACGATCAGTGAAGAACTGTGTCATCTGTGACGGTACGCGTGACTTATGGATATGCTCAAAACAGTTCATTTGAAGACTCTTCATAAGAAACACCTGATGGATTACATGGAATTAAAATTAAATCGAACTAAAGTTTGCAGAACTGAAGAGGGTTTGGTAGTTCACTATAAAAAATTGTCCGTGCTGTGCATTGAAATAGAATTATTCGTAGTTTACTTTGCGAAACTTTCGTAAGTGTAATACGCAGGTATACAATATTGGTATGAGTTACCTTCCATAACTTGTTATCCTGGAGTTAGGTTATAAATACAGCGGGAGATATTAGTAATGTTTGTGATTACACGTCAGGAGGATGCTCTCAGAGGAAATATATCAAACTCATTTGGTAACATGATACTTATAAATCTTTTCACACAAATTTGAAATGGGAATTTTCTACTGGGTACTTGGTGTTAAGAAGAAATCTTCATGAAATATGGATTGACCTCGCAGTGCTGAATGCGTCGAATGTGATAGTTAGGGACGTATCACTAACTCAAACAGCAGTAGGAGTCCCTGATGATTGTTCGGAAGCAGAATTTGAGGAACTCTTTCGTTGCTATGAGACTATTAGTAGCAATTAGTACCGAGATGGTACTGTAGAGCGTTTATTTATCAGGTTATAGAACATTGTCCTGAATGGAGAGTGTTCATTGGAGTGAACAGTATCGTCAGGAGTATTTTCTGGAACACTGTCGTAGGAAAGCAGCGACCTCAGGTGTATCAACAAAATTTTGCTAAAAGCAATCTTGGTCTCATAAATGTTTTATTTAAACTGGTGACCAGTTTCGATCTGTTGTACCTAGATCATCTTCAGACCTTGTACTTGACGGTGAGAGGAACTGGGATGGCTGAGCAGACTGCTCTAGCGAGAAGTACATCTCCCTAAAGCAGTCTGCTGAGCCAGCCCAGCTCTTGTTACCATCATGGAGTACAAGGTCTGAAGGCGATCTTAAGTACAATAGATCGAAACCGGTCACCAGTTTAAGTAAAATATTTATGCGAACAAGACTGTTTTTAGCAAAATTTTATCGCCAGGAGTGCACCACTGAAGTGTAATACCATCGCTCTTGTTCTCTGTATATAGTATTTGACGGATTGGGTGAGTATCAGTCTGCGACTGTTTGCTGATGATGCTTTAGTGTACGGGTAAATGTCGTCCTTGAGGGTACAGTATTACTTGGATAGAATTTCCGTTTAGTGCAATGAGTGGCAGATTTATCTAAATGGGGAAAACGTAACAATTCTGTAATGTCCGAATATAGCATTAGTGGTGTGATGCTTGTCACAGCGACACCGACTATATATCTAAGCATAACGTTGCAGAGTGACATGGAATTAACGAGCACCTAAGATCCATTATGAAGAAGGTGCAGTCGACTTCTTTTTATTGGGAGAATTCTAAGAAAGTGTAGCTTATTTCTAAAATACACCTCAAAAAGAACATTTATGCGACCCATTCCACAGTACTGCCGCATGTTTGGGATTCCATCCAAGTCGTATTAAAGGAAAGCTCGAAGCAATTCAGAGATGTGATGCTAGATACGTTATTATAGGTTCGATCAAGATGCAGATATTGCGGAGATGCTTTTGAACTCCAGTGGCATTCCCTGGAGGGAAGAATTCTTTTAATTTAACGGGCGTAGGACGTCAAACGGGCCGACTTGGAGCAGGAGAGGCACCACAGGATGTTTTAATTTCCACTGTCTATACTTTTGCAAACAAATTCATAAAATTTTGTCAGCATGCCTAGCATGGATTCAGGATTCACACTCATAGCAGTGAAATTCAAGAATACAACAAAATAAATTTCCTTACATTTGAAATTTCATCATTTTTTCACTTACTATTGGCTGCGTTTGTTGCTATAGGTACACTTCTCTTCATAAATAAGAGAGATTCTTCGATGAATTTTGCACAGCATACAAACCATACTTACAGCTGTATGAAACTCTAAAATTTTCCAAATCTATTAAAAACTGTTGTAAAAATGTAGATACTTAATTATAAAATCTGAGTTTTTTTTCTAAACCTGAAGTTTAAATGTAAAAGATTATTCATTTTTTCATAAGTTAAATAAATTCTATAGTTTCATACACCTGTAAGTATAGTTTCTATGCTGTGCAAAATTAATCGAAGAACCTCTCTTACTTATGAAGAAAAGTGTACCTATAGCAACAAATGCAGCCAATAGTAAGTGAAAAAATGATGAAAGTTCACGTTTAAAAAAAATATTTTCTTGTGTTTTTGAACTTCCACTGCTATCAGTGTGTATCCTAAATGCTTCCTGGTCATGCTGACAAAGTTTTACGAATTTATTTGTAAAAGTACAGACAGTGGAAATTAAAATGTCCTGTGGTGCGTCTCCTGCTCCAAGTCGACCCGTTTGAAGTCCTGCTGCGCTTAAGAAAGTTAGAGACCCAGCCTTTGCGACAGACTGCCGAACTATCCTACCGCCGACAATATCCATTTCACGGAAGGACCTCGAAGACAAAATAAATCCGGGCAACTACGGAAGCATATAGACTGTCGTTTTACTTCGCTCCATTTACGAATGGGACAAAATGACTATCAGTGGTACAAGGTACCGTGTGGTGACTTGCGGAGTATGTATGAGAGTGTAGACACTAGAGAACTGTGACCTTTGTGACTGATAGACAGTCTGGAGACTCGGGAATGCACATTCGTGGAATGCAAAAAAACTGTACCCTGCTCGGTCCTAAGCCTGCTATGATGCACCTAACAGTCTTAAAGGCAGGCATTGGGCAGCCAGACTTGTCGCAGCTTCACAGAAAAATTTCTTCTTAATCACGGTGGCCGTCTCTCGGCCGGATAAGAAAAATCGCAGTCGACCAGTGGACACTTTAATTTGCGCCACCACTGATATTACCTGTTGCCGAGAACAGACGAAGGTGCATTTAACACGGACAGTTAGAACGTAGATTCGCAGCCTGGCTGCGCCGCCTCTAATAGACGACTGCTCACCGCGACGGCTCGATTACAACTTTGTGAGAGTAATTTGGGAGCGGATGAGAATGCTGGTACTGGTGACGTGCTGGAGTAATGCGTGCGCGTTTAACGCAGGCGGGTGACGGCCCGCTCTCACGCACAGCGCTTCGCCACCCACTCGAATGAACAGGTTTGCTTCCCCCCCACCACCGCTAGCATCCGCTAATGGTATTTTATTTCATTCCCATCACAGGGAATCATCTCCGCTGCTAACAGCTCCGGCTGGATTATACGAGCTTGTAAACACGCCTCTAGTGGCTGTCTCGAAATGTCAAGACGGTGGAAAGGCTGCGCCCCTCGGCCTATCTCCCCCCCCCCCCCCCTCCCCCCTCTCTTGAGGCAGTTATTACCTCAGCGGCTTTCACGGCACGTCCAGACGGAGAATCTGCCGGAAATAATACATTTCTGGAGCGGGCCGCGTCTTCTCGCCGCGCCGGAGATGGAGCTGCGGTTTATAACTGTGTGTGTAGACGTCTCCCGGCGTGGCAGCCCCGTTTATTGTCGGTCGCCAGTTATTTCGTGCCGGGCACGTTGGTATTACTGCGCCGTACCCTTTCCTTTTCCCGCGCTCGCCCCCTCAATGATAACCTGTCAAAGACAGCGCGGCGCTCAGCTCTCGGGCCCTGCTCAGATATTAATTCCTGCACGACAACCTTTGCTCTTTCCCAAGCCTCTGCCTCGCCCGGGGCTTTCGCCCGCCGCGGCAGACTCCCTCGCATCCATCTGGGAGGCACAACACGTCCCCCTCACGCCGGTCGCGATTACTCCTCAACTATGTCCATAAGAGCGATATTCGCGGAATGTTGCCAGCCATTATCGCTCTTACGAACTCTGAATGGTAATGACGCGACGCCCGGGTGACGTGCAATCAGGCGAATCCGGCGCTGCTGTCAGCTGCACGGCGCGAGCCGCGTCGCGACGTTCCAGCGATCCGATGAGGCCTGATACGCGAACACAGCAGAGACTTGCTTTGCTCAGCTTCCTCTCCAACTTTACTTCTTCACGCAATTTAGTTACGCATTACTATTGCACTATTCACACATGCAGTTCGCCACACGCTATCAGTATAATGACGTCGACGAAAAGAGAAAATATAATTAAAAAATGCATCAAATGAAACAGGTAAAAGAATGAGATTGAGAGAAAGTGCAAAATGAGCTAGAGGAAAAATTTGAAGTTGTAGAAGCTTGCACAACTATGGGAAAGAACACCGACAGGAAAAATAGAAACGCTTGTCTAAGTATCAGGAGTTCAGATGGAAAGGCACTACCAAGAAAATGTGGTGAAAGGAATATCTAAAAGGATTACACAAAGGCAGTAAGTTAGAAAGGGGCCGTTGGGGCTACGGAGACCTGTTCAGACGGAGGGAGAGACAGATTGTGGAAAGGGACGATGCAGTAAATGAAGATGAAATGAGAGATGCAATGCTACTAAATGACAGATCGCTGAATGGTCTAAACCATGCCCCTGGAATAGACGACAGTCCCTAACAATTATTCAGATCCTTGTGATTGCCAGTTATTCCACCTGATATGCAGAATATACGAGGGCTAAGTTTTTTCGAGGTCCGATCGGTCGTCATTGGAAACGACCATAAAAATAAAAAATGTTTTACTTTTGACGTGTAGCTACACAGTCCAGCTACTTCTCTATATAGTCGCCGCTCCAACTTTGACAACTGTTGTAGCGGTTTGCGAACTTTCCAACACCTTCGTCGTAGAAGGCAGCCGCCTTTCCGCCAATTCTCTATCCTGGTCTGCAGCTCGTTGTCTGTCCTAAAATACTGTCTTCATAACCAGACGTTCATGTGAGCAAAGAGATGAAAATCAGAGGGAGTCGGGGCTGGGCAGTGGAACACGTCCCATTTATTGTAGTTGCAATGTGTGGCCGGGCATTGTCATGAAGAAGGATAATGTCTAATGACAACATTCCTCTTCACTTGTTCTGAATTGCTCTTCGACTGACACTTGCTCCCTTCCCCGAACGCCTGCATTACGTACGTTTATAAGTCCTGCTTTAAAGTTTCTGCACACTGCCGCACTTCGCTGTCATACATGATAGTTACGTTATTAGGGCAGCATGAAATTAGGCGAACCCCCACCCTGCAGCATGAAGAAATACGCTTCACACTTGGCGGGAGGCTCCACTGTTCTACGCATCTTTACGTGCTCATTGTGTGCTCAGAACGCCGAACAATGATGATCTTAATACATCATGGTTGCATATTATTCGACTAATTTACGGAAGAATGGGAGAACTAGCAGAAGCTGACCTCGGGAAAGATCACTTTGGCTTCCTGAGTGACAATGCTGATTGCAACATCCTCTTCCAAGTTCTGAAGGTACCACAGATAAAAATGCTGGAATTGAAATGTTATCTACAACTTCTTCATAAGCCATACTAAAGTTATAAAATTGGAAGGCTGTAAAAAAAAAAAAAAAAAAAAAAAAAAAAGCGGAAGCTATATACGAATGTTATTCAACGTGTAAACTGAGCAACCTGTGGATGAAATCGGGCAGGAACATGGAAAGGGAATTAAAGTTCAGCTAGAGGTTTGAGGTTTATGTCTTATGATGATGTTGTAATTTCGTCAGTGACGGAAAAACACTTGGAAGAGGGGATGAACAGAATGAATAGTGGCTTGGAAAGAGGTTATAAGATTAACATCAGGAAAAGAAAAAAATAGTAGCTGAAGGCAGAAGACTTAAATCGTGCGATGGTGAAGGAACTAGATCTGAAAGTAAGGCATTAAAAATAAAGAGAAGTTTTGTTAGTCTTGTAGACAAATAAGTAACTGTGACTGCAGTAGAGAGAACACAAAGTGTAGGCTGGCAATAGCAAGAAAATCTGCTTTGAAAAAGCGGAATTTGTTAATACCGAATACAAAGGAAGTTTTTCTGGAGGTATCTGCCTGGAGTGTAACCTTGTACGGAGTGAAACGTGGACGATAAACTGTCCAGACAAGAAGAAAATAGGGATTTTGGTAAGGTGATGCTACAGAAGAATGCTGAGGATTAGACGAGTAGATCGGAAAACTAATGAATACTACTAAACCGAACTGGGAACGAAAGAAGTAAATACTGATTTAGGTACACTAATTTGTTAGCAATGAAACCAATGACACAATAGCCCGATTCTCGAATGAGTGTCAATTTTGAGGCCACTTTTTAAAATTTTGTCTGATATCTGTTGTGGAAGAACATTATACATTTTAAACTTGGACACGTGTGATGTATAATACGAAATGTTCCTCTTCTCGTGCTATAAGCAGCGTATGAGCCCCGGTAGAAAGGTTAGCGAACGCAGCCATTTCACCTCGTCCGTCCTGAAGAGTTTTAGCGAGTAATTTGAAGCAGCCTGAACAATGGAGGAGGCAGCGTTTTACTGGTGTTTCGTTATTCCGAAGGCCTTCGGCTCCGACAACTGTGGGACGTGTAACTACCCACCGCCAGCAAGGCGAGCGCACAGGAGTTGCGCATCGCACGCGGCCAAATCGCGCTGCCACCTGTGCAATGTATAAACGCGATAATTACCCGGCAATAAAATTAAAAATTCAGCCCGTAAAACTTCTCTCTCTTTACGACGGCCACATGTGTGATGCGCGCGCGCACACACACACACACAGTCCTTGGCGCCAACCGAGCGGCAGCGGTAGCGACCGTCCGCTCTTTGTCGTTTTTTAATGTGAATTTTAATGCGTTCCGCGTAGCCGCTGAGGGGCGGGGACACAATCAGGCTAAAACACGTAATGACGCGCGTCGCCGCGGCAAGATGGCAGCTGACGTACGGTTATTGAGGAAACGCAATTGGACTAATGGACAAAGGAGGGCGCAGACGGCCTTCCGAGCCGCGAGCGGCAGTTCGTATCAATCTTAATAATTGTGGCGAACGAGGGAAAGGAACGTCTCGGAAACAGCGGCGCCGTCGCCGTCGGGGTACCGTCCTCGAGGAGACAGCCTTCTTCTACTTTAAACACCGTGGCAGATGGCGTGAATACGATGTGAATTTTTGCCGGTTGTAGTTCATTGCTTGAAATTAGAGAGACGCCGTACTCGTTGAGCATCTAACCCGATCCGTGCCAGACCTCTGTTCACAAGGGACTGCTTCGACTTATGTCCAAAGTTCGCATCTCTTGTTCGATGACGATACAGATGTCTCCCTGTGCGGAAATCGCGAATTGTGCGAGCATGAGGGTGTAAATACGTAACATACGGAAGTCTGCATCGCTCGTGGTTAAGGCGACAGCTCGTGACAGGAGTGAAATCTGGGTTCGAGTCACGGTCCGGCATAAATTTTCGTGTGTCACAAACAGCCGTCGTCGGCGCAAAATCGCAGAATGCGAAAATATTTCGTAACCTCCCTGTATAGCTCGCCAGAGAATACAGACATCCTAGAGGTCCCTGGTTCTCTCATGCAATATGTCGGTGGTGGTTTCCGCCATGTAGTGATGGTTAGAGTACTCCCTTCGCGCGGTAGCACGATATCAAAGATTGAAAGACCCATGCGCTGCTCACCTGCTATCTTGCTCATCCTGGTCTCCATTATCCCGCAGACGGCACGTAATGTAGCGAACTACTCCATTTGCCGTGGGAACGGAAGCATCCTTTCTTCTCTGTAAATCGCTTACGCATGAAATACATGTCTCGAACAGTTAAAAAATAGTAATATTACACGGTCATGTCGACTGGTGTGACACCTAAAGTGTCAATCCACGTATCGGAAATTCTTTAAATTTATTATTGAACTTTCGAATCTCTCAAATGGCTCTAAGCACTATGGGAGTTAACATCTTAGGTCATCAATCCCCTAGACTTAGAACTACTTAAACCTAACTAACCTAAGGACACCACACACATCCATGCCCGAGGCAGGATTCGAACCTGCGACCGTAGCAGCCACGTGGTTCCGGGCTGAAGCGCCTAGAACCGCTCGACCACAGCGGCCGGCTTCGAATGTTTCCAGAGAAATGTGTTGCACATAACTTTTTAATGTACTTGTTTGATAAAGATGTACATAAAATAGTATCGTGTTTTTTCAATGGCTTCGAGACAGAAGAGGATGCAACCTGTTGCTGGCTCATAACCAGCTTCTCTTGAACCGAGATTAAAATCGTAATCGACGGACAGATCATAATCAACAGTGTCATACGCCCTATCTCAATAAGGCTCGCAATTTAAGAGGAGACCAGGAACTATTTTCACCACCTGTCTTGCCCTTTTCAGCCAAATACTGGTGATGAAACTTTATTCCATCTCAAGAACTGCACAATGCTGCCGGCCGGGGTGACCGAGAGGTTCTAGGCGCTACAATCTGGCGACCGTGACAGTGCTCGAACCTGCAATCTTCGAACAGCCTCAAATTAGTCGAAAATCGTTAAAATTGTGACAACTGCCGAAGAATATTTTGTACAACTTTCACAATTTTACTTCTGCAAGGAAATATTCTAACTGGAAAGGCGTTGAACAAAGTGAGTTGATTTGAAGGTGGATCATGTAAAATTTGTGCATTTGTGACAAGAAACGCAGCGAGTTGAGGAAAATACTTGCTACCTTGTCAGTGGTGAGTAAACGATCTTTTTTGCTGATATGGCGTATCTTGTCTTTGTAATCGGGCACCAACGCACCAACAAACTCTGGTTGCTGTTTTCAGTGGTAAGGTGTCGTTATTGGGAATGTGAGCTTGACGCGTACGACCAGTGCTCGCGGACCAGCAGCAGGGAGGCAGGTGGGAGGTCGGTGTGGCAGCAGGGCGGTGCAAGAGGACGCCCCGGCGGAATAACTGCGTCCCCGTGGGGACCGCACTCGCCGCCGCCCGTGCCTGTGGTGGTGGCAGAGGCGTCGCTTTAATAACAGAGCCTGCGCCTCAAAGGCGGGCCCGGACGGCCATCCCGAGCCGTATTCTTTCGCGGCGTCTTGCTCCCGTTACCCAACACTTGCGGCCGAGCGTCGTCTTCCTGTTTCAAGTGAAACGCGAGAGCACAAGCTGCCGGCCGACCGGACGTTTCCGCTTTGAGCGACCAGGCGTCACCACCGCCTCACCCACCCCGACCGACCCCGCCAAAGCGCTACCTGCTCTGCGCCCTCGGACCGAGTTAACGAACCGGCTGACTCGTGTCCGAGCTCTCGCGTTCCTCTGTACTTATTGACGTTTCATTATGGCAGACCCTTTAAAGAGCAGGCAGAACCTCTTATCACCACGTCTTTATTAGGTCGCTACCTAGTCTGTCTGAACATTCTGTACAAGTTTTGTACTCGATTTTAAACTAACATTGTAATGTGGGCTACAGATTTGAAATTTTGATTTAGCTCAGAACTGGATGTCCATACAATGTCAACTCACTTTCTTGTCAGACTGATCCTGCAGGGGTGGGGGATAGGAGTCAGGGTAGGGGTGTAAAGATGAGGTATCGTCTGACATTTCGGCTGCTGTGCAGGACCGACGTGTTGTGGGGTAGTATTGGAAAGTGTTCCAGGCGGCAAGACAATGGATGGGCGCAGCTGACTGGAGAGGGGGTAAGAAGAGATAGATATCGCTTTCTTGTCTGCCTGTCAGTTCGGTACAACTTTTGCAATTCTTTTTAAACTTATTTCCCAATGAGCTACAGACTTGATATTAGTCACAATTGGATGGAGTGCAATATTAACTCCCTTTCTTGTGTGGTGAGTGGTGGAGAGTACTTTGTGTAGTATTCTCATTTCCCCTTCTTCCTGTTCGAGTCCTGAATGGTTTGTGTGAAGAACAGTTGCTCAAAAATGGCTCTTAGCACTATGGGACTCACCATCTGAGGTCATCATTCCCCTAGATCATAGAACTACGTAAACCGAACTAACCTAAGAACATCACACACATCCATGCCCGAGGCAGGATTCGAACGTGCGACGGTAGCAGTCGCGCGGTTCCGGACTGAAGCGCCTAGAACCGCTTGGCCACAACGGCCGGCGAAGAACAGTTGCTTGTGAACCTCTGTGTCACCTCAGATGTCTGTAACTTTTACCTGCACGGTCCTTTCGCGAGATATTTCTAGAAGGAAGCGATATATTGGTTGAGTCAGGTGAAGAGGAACTGAAATAAACCTGTAATTTGCCACATGTCTCTGTTGTAATCTCATCAAAATATTTGTGTGGGATATCCACGTACTTACTGTCGTTATTAAAGGTACTTGGCTGTTAACACAGTCCGCGTTTTCTAGCCTTTGGAGTAACATTGGAAGGGTCCTAGGAAAATTTTAGAATGTGAAGCTCTTGTCGGGCCCATCACTACGTGATAAACGCTTGTATGTTCCTACGCACTGAGAGGCGATGGAGATGTCGCAGCGCAGTAAGTTAACGAGCAAGAACAGAATTAAAGACGATCGAACGAAATGAACGGAAGAGTACAGCAAAATGTTTTCGTCGTGCATTCAGAAATTACAGCTTCTTAGCAAAAAAATAATAGAGCAAAACAGACATAGAAGAGCGAAAGCAGAAAAGACTAAACCTTATGGAGGTAATAAAAAGTAAAAATTACGATTAACTGAAGAGTGGAGCACAAAATAGATAATTTTTACAGGCACGCACCGCAGATTCTAGAACAAAATGTTGATGTTTCGAGAATGAGATTTTCACTCTGCAGCGGAGTGTGCGCTGATATGAAACTTCCTGGCGGATTAAAGCTTCGTTCCGGACCGAGACTCGAACTCGGGACCTTTGCCTTTCGCGGGCAAGTGCTCTACCAACTTTTTTTTCGATATTGTTCGTTGCATTTGTTCGGTGCGGATGTCCCAGGACACCCGTTTTAAGTTCAGTGTTAGGCCGTTGACTCAGTTTTTTTATTGCAGAGGGCAGCTAACCCTCTGACCGAACACACTGAGCTACCGTGCTGGCTCCAACTGAGCTACCCAAGCACGACTCACGCACCGTCCTCACAACTCTACTTCTGCCGGTACCTCGTCTCCTACCTTCCAAACTTTACAGAAGCTCCTGGTAGAGCACTTGCCCGCGAAAGGCAAAGGTCCTGAGTTCGAGTCTCGGTCCGGCACACAATTTTAATCTGCCAGGAAGTTTCAATGTTGATGTTATTTAAACTTAGCGAAATCGTTATACGTTGTCGCATTACTCTTCAGCCACGTCGCGACTGTCGGTTTTAACTAATAATTTCGTAGAAAAAACATGAAAACATGTACTTTGTTATGTTTCTTCTTCTTTATCAATTACTGGAACCAATTTAATGTAGGACCGTTACTTCAGCAACAGTTTTGTGAAATCTTTTTGTGATTTAAGTCTCTAAATGGAATAGGGTATAAATGCGAAACATGAGTAGTAGAAGGGTGAGCAGCTGGAACTTTGGAGCAATCATGACTGGGACCTTCATACGGTAGATAGCGCGGCCATTGTTCTTATCGTCTGCCCTGCGCTGCCAGATTAATTAATAAAATGCGACGTCTGCACCTCCTTTTAATGAGCCAGAGATTCCCCGTTAATGTTCAGATAAGCGGGAATTTCATTCCGAAATCCGAGAACGAGGCGGTGCGTGAGCCTAATGGATTGCCGTTAATTCTGCCCGGCGGCGGCTGCCCGGGCGAGGTGCGTGAATAAGGCTGGCTGACGGGTAAACAGCGTAATAGTACTCGCAGCGTGTAAAGGCGGACTGCTCCAAGTTTATTAACGCTCCGCACTTTTTGTGCGCCCGTGACTCACTCTGGAGTGCGCTTTTTTCTTGCCACCTGCCACGCGAGCAGCGCGCAACCCCTTCGTCGCGGGGGTCGTTACTCACGCAACCTGCTGTGGGCCGCGGGGGCAGAGATATCACGCCCCACCCCCCACCCCTATAATTAAAAAGCGCCACCTCGGCCTCGGTGGCCGGTAAGCAGCCTTGTTTAATAATACGACTGTTTGTATTAGAGCATTACAACTTTTTAATATCCTTAGCGCCGGTGGGAAGACAAACAGCCCGTCTCGCCGGGCAATATTCTTAATGGGCCCTCCTCGGCTAGCCTCCGGCAGCTCCTCCATTAGGCGATGACAGCGCCGCGCGCGGCGACCTCGCGAGATCGCGGCGACGCCGTCCCGCGACGCGGATCTGGTTGCAAGCGCGCCGGGACGACCCCTCCTAGAATTTCGCTGGCGGTACAGACGGTCAAACTCGCTTCCGCCATTGCTGTCGCGCTGAAGATGTGGCACCGTCTCACCAAACTGAGGTGCATCCGCTACGGTCGTGCCACCGGATGTCTGCCGCCAGAGGGAAGAGAACTGTGCGCATGCGCAAGACGAGTAGCGAAGCCCTACTGGAGAACATCAGCAATTTCATTGTCAGTTTGGTAAGTAGGCTTGTAGAGTCTTGTACCATAGCAAGCAAGGGAGAGGATGTTGTTAAGGGTGGCCGGCATCCTCTTTCTACAACACAGATGCTCACAGTTCTTTATTTACATGAACTGGAGATATGTACTTAACTGGAAGAGAGTCTGAGTTCTGTGGTACAAGCTCATCGGTAATAATCCTCTTGCAGACAATATCAGTAACCTTGCGATAGTCACAAATCTGGTCGCTATGTACTGTCATCGCCTCAGAGTGAAGCCGTCCGGTCAGCGGTGGCGGTCTAAATACATGCTGTCGAGAGGCCGTTGGCGGCGTGTTGCTTGTTAGTGTGTCTCTGGCCTCTCACGTGATAGGTGCGTTTCATCCAGAGCCTAATAATCGATCTTCGCTTCATCTTTGCCGACCGGCGTACTGGCGACAGCTTACGCCAGCACAAGACAAATGTTGATTTTTCAGGCTGTACTGTCAGTGACACCTGACATCCCTACGAACTGTTGCTACTTCTGCAGTGCATATAGTAGGTCGACAAGCATTGACTTTCATACTCATGGTCAGCTTCAGTGGCGCATTGCCCTTGTTTACTATTTTAGAGCGAATGTAACTGAGTGGCAAATATCATGAGTCATACAATCAATGTCATACATCATTAAATCAACGAAAAACATAGCTACAATGATGTTATCCTAAAACGAAAACTAATCTAGGCCCTGAAAGACCACTCCAGGAGCTACTTGAATGGGAATTTGCAGCTCCATTATCATATACCACCTCCTTTCCAACCAGCATCCAAACGGCGCCAACTGACGGAGAACGACACGGCGGGAGTTCAGTAACGCGTGTTCCTCTGAGGCTGAAAGCGAAGGTACTTTAGATCTTCATCGATGACTATGTCCACAAACAACTGTCAACTGTTCACTGCAGCGATGTTACGGCGCAGACGAATAGCGAAATTTTGCATGACCCGCTGAAGTATCGGAACACTGATGATGTCGACGACCTGCTGTGTGGCTGTTTTCAGCTCAGCAATGGTTTGGGGATTATTGCTGTACACCTTGTCTTTAATACAGCCCCACAAAAAGGAATCGCATGTGTTCAGATACAGAGAGTACGGTGGCAAGTCAAGGCCCATGCCATTGGCCTCTGGGTACCCCAGAGCCAGAATGCGGTCACCAAAGTGCTCCTCCAGGACATCAAACACTCTCCTGCCTCTTGCATGAACCACATCTTGTCGAAATCAGGGTCACTTTGGATAATGGGAATGAAATTGCCTTCCAAAACCTGCACGTACCGTTCGGTAGTCACCGTACCATCAAGGCATATCGCACTGATTATCCCTTGACATGCCATTGTACACCATACAGTCACCCGTCCATGGTGAAGAGACTTCTCGATCGCGATATGCAGATTCTCAGTACCCCAAATGTGCCAATTTTGCTTATTGACGAACCCATCCAAATGAAAGAGGGCCTCGTCGCTAAATCAAACATGGAGTGCGTATACTGATTCCTATCATGCCCCACGGCCAACCGTGCGGTTTGAACGTCCTAACGCAAACCGTTCAGAAGTTATTACGATTTTATTTCATACAGTTCAGTAATTGTCAACCTGTGTCTATCTGTGTACGGAGTCCACGACACAGGGCGTTCGTTTAGAAGCGGCAGAGATGACTGCAGGAGAGAGGCGGTTGAGGAGTGACGAGGTGCCTCGAGCGGAAACACGGCCGTGTTGGCTGACGCCGCACGACAGACGTCACGTAACGTGCCGTGGCAGAACCGATCGTCGCCACATCGGAGCCTGACGCTAGTCGGCCGTGACCTCGGGGTTCCCTTTGTGCCGCACTGTTCTGCACTACGGACGAAGTCTGCCCACTGCTTTCACACGGCCTACCGATCAGTGCTGATTTCTACCTACACTTGTCGTAAAGGCCAGTGCCTTGTCCATGTAACCGCTCTCTTCTCTTATTGTTCGTTGTTAAACCCTATCCTTTTCTCGCTAATACTTCTTCCTACGCTGCCCTCTTCCTTTACTTCCCAGCTCTGTCCCTTCAAGAATGTTAGTGCGAAAGTTTTGAGCCTGATGTCACGGCCGGCCGGTGTGGCCGAGCGGTTCTTGGCGCCTTCAGCCCGGAATCGCGCGACCGCTACGGTCGCAGGTTCGAATCCTGCCTCGGTTATGGATGTGTGTGACGTCCTTAGGTAGGTTTAAGTAGTTCTAAGTTCGAGGGGACTGATGACCTCAGATGTTGAGTCCCATAGTGCTCAGAGCCATTTGAAACATTTTTTTGATGTCACGTCTAACGAATTTAATTTTTGTCTTTCCCATTTCCTTTAATAATCTTCCCTCTTCGTTGCTTCCCTTAAGACTGTCAGGTTGGTTTTCTCTCTCCGTCCAGCTCGTTCTTGTTATTTTCCACCATAGCAAAACTTCAGCAGCTCCAGTTCACTCAGAGTCTAACTTTCACTCCCAGATAGCACTGTACCACATTACTCCATAAAAATACTTGGGCAAAGGAATTTGTGACATCTGTGTTCATACGTTTCCTGGTTAAAATGTTGTCTTTTGCCTTAAATCCTTGTCTCGCTTCCATGAACCATTGATTGTGCTCTGTGATTACATTGCCAAGAAAACAAAACTGTTTTTATGTAAAAACAGCCGCGCGGGATTAGCCGAGCGGTCTTAGGCATTGCAGTCATAAACTGTGCGGCTGGTTCCGGCGGAGGTTCGAGTCCTCCCTCGGGCATGGGTGTGTGTGTCTATCCTTAGGCTAATTTAGGTTAAGTAGTGTGTAAGCTTAGGGACTGATGACCTTAGCAGTTAACTCTCATAAGATCTGACACTCATTTTAACATTTTGTATGTAAAAAGTCGGTTTATTTAACCTTATGTGTCACTATTACCTTCCCATGCTAGCAGAAGGGGCAGTCACGACTCAAGAGACAGCCTGAAGAGGCCTTTGGGCTTACTACTCGGAGTGTTCCCCATCTTTAGCCTCAAAGTTATGTTGGCGGTAGAGAGCCTAAACTATTTTTACTTCAGGAATATCTCCCTTTTTTATCTAGAGTTTATGCCATCGTACGGGGTCCACATTAGCCTCCTGAAGACACGGGTAATTTATAAGGGGCGATCAAAAAGTTTCCGGTCCAGGGCGTTGCTGCAGCCCTCCATTGCCGGTGGTGAACTGTGGAGGGTGAAGCTTTGCCGATGCCAGCCACTCGTGCTGGCGAAACGTCAGTAAAATCATTAGATGAACGTCGGCCGAAGAACCCGAGACAGAAGCCAATAGGCAGTTTGTCAACAAGTGGCAACGAAAGCCTTAATGATTTTATATTCCATATTACACACATCAACTATTGCTTTCAGGAATTACAATGGACATAATAATAAATCAGAAATAGAGTAGAAATTGAAAGGAAAAAAACAAAAAACATTCAGATTAGAAGAAGATATGATGATAGATGATAGGAAAGGCTTGGATAGTAAGAGAGACAGAGACGTATTATTCTATCTGCGGTCTCAGAGTTTCGGAACTACTTCGAGTCTGGCAATCCCGGTTCGCTGCAGTTTAATTTACGGATTAATGTTTCTAAACATTATTTACAAAAACACTATATGTACATTGTGGAAAGCTCAGTAGAGTGTGAATACTGAAATTCAATTTTTGTTGTCGCTAGATGTAGTAACATAGGAAACCTGCTAATGTGACTGCGTGAAACGATGATCGATTTACCCATTTAGTGCCACACGCTTTCACTTAAGCCGCTGCTATAAGGTGTAAGTTGTTTATCTAAATGAAAGACTAAATAGTCGTTCCTGTCGGTATATCCTTTTCTCAAAGTAACGATACTCATATTAGGATTCTCTGCGATATGTATATCTTTCTGTGACGATAAAATCAGAGGAATCCGAGCTTATGTTGAGGCGCGCCGACCTAAAATTGAAGAGCAGGGAAATGGGAAGGGAGTGATGGAGTTACGTGATCTACTCTTCGCCACACAGATTGGGGCGGTCTGGCGAGTACACAAGTAAAAAGTGGTCGGGCAACTCACGTTGTGGATCTAAGTTCGATTCTCTGCACGGGTTGTATAAAATTTTCAGAATGGTCGGATGAATCACTGTAGCAACTGAGGAAGTTGTTGCGCCAAACGGACCAAATTATTGGCAGTACAACGCCAACTGCCAACAACGTCTTGACCCCGTTCCTGACTGTGATCGCCTAACGGGACGGATGGAAGCGCACTCGAGGCGGGTTCTGCGACGGCGCAGATCGAGCCCCGTTCGAAGCACACGGGGCGGCCGCATATTTCTCCATCGGACAGAGCGACATTTCGGGAATTAGATTATTCTGATTAGATCGTTTGTATTCCTGCGCTCGGCGGAGCATTACACGCCGTAACACGGCCTAAACGCCCGCCGCGTCTTCTCGTCTCGGAGGCGGCCATTTCCATAATGCCTGGCGTTGAATTTTAAATGCGAGATTGGGCGCAGGTAGGGACCGATTGCGCGCGCGGCGGAGACTCACCGACGCAATCGCCGCGTCCGCGAGCGCAGCGGCCATTGCCGCCGCCGCCGCCGCCCCCCATTAGCATGCAAATTGATTTTGCTCATTAATTTCGTTCCTTCTGATCGATTTCGCCGATCGACAGATTAACTCGGAACGTAAAACAAATCGGAGGCGAACCGACTGCGCCGCATGTTAACGACAATGCCTCTCTGCTTGCCCGTGTTTCCAGTTATGGTAAAAAATCTTTTTACGGTTAATGCTGATGGAGTGTGTCGGCACTGCTGTCGAGGAGTGCTTATATCAGCGTGCAGGTTCTCCGAGAGATCGCGACTGAGCGGTTGGTGGAGTTATCGTGGAAATAGCCTACTGTTATTAGTTTTGTGCATGTGCTGCATGCAGCTGAAGTATACGGCATCTGTGGAATATAATTCTCCTCGGTTCTTATACAGAAACGGTAGTGGCATTAATCGTTTGCCAAGTAAATAGTGCAGAATCTCTCATGTTGAAAGTCTATAAAGATATTAGACTTGCTATCAGTCATCTTGGAACTGTAGCTCCGTAAAGGTACTACATACCGAAAGTCACAATAAATATGGTTTAAGCGCTACAAAGCATCAACAAAATGAGACTATCAAATCAAAGTAAGTAGGTTACAGTACGCTTGTTCGCCCACTGCTTGAATACTGCTCAGCATTGTGGGATCCGTACCAGATAGGGTTAATAGAAGAGATACAGAAGATCCAACGGAGAGCAGCGCGCTTCGTTACAGGATCATTTAGTAATCGCGAAAGCGTTACGGAGATGATAGATAAACTCCAGTGGAAGACTCTGCAGAAGAGACACTCAGTAGCTCGGTACGGGCTTTTGTTGTAGTTTCGAGAACATACCTTCACCGAGGAGTCAAGCAATATATTGCTCCCTCCTACGTATATCTCGCGAAGAGACCATGAGGATAAAATCAGAGAGATTAGAGCCCACACAGAGGCGTACCGACAATCCTTCTTTCCACGAACAATACGAGACTGGAATAGAAGGGAAAACCGATAGAGGTACTCAAGGTAACCTCCGCCACACACCGCCAGGTGGCTTTCGGAGTGTGGATGTAGATGTAGATGTAGATGTAGAAAAGATATGAAGCATAACGAGTTAGAAGAGAGCAGAGAACAATTACAAGGCAGGAACATCACAAAATACAACAAAGAAGTAACTTTGAATAGCCTAGATCAGAGATCGCAGTCAGTGCTATTTCTCCTGACAACCGGTTTTAACAGTTACAACTGACGTCTTCCGATATTCCAAAAAGTAGTTGTTCGTCCTGTTCCATTATCACTGTATCACATATGCCATGCTGCCATTACAATAAACACTATGTAGCGCATTCCACAGAGGTTTGTCAAATACAAAAATAAAAACAAACCTGTGTGGAATGTTCCTACAGCATCTACTATAATATCAACATGTCATTTGTGGTGCATTCATAATAAAACAAGGTGTATAACAACAAGTGTTTTGAAGATTAGAAGATGACAGTCTTTAACTGTTGTGAAGGGTAACCAGGAATAAATAGTACTGAATGGGATCTGGGCTATTAAAAGTTGCTTCAATGCAAATACAGATCGCTCTTCGCAGTATCTGATTACGAGAAATTACAAAAAAAAAAAAAAGAATTGTATAGTCTTTGGAACTGTTATAATGAAACACAGATCCCAGGATAACTTGCAAAGGAAACTGGCAAGCAATAATCAGAGGACCGGGAGAAACAATGTAACGAATTCATGAAGAGATGAAGGCGAATACCACAATGCGAACTACCAAATCACTCTTTAAATGAAAGAAACGAAGAAAGAAGCGGAAGTAATGTTAGTACCATAGGAAACCACTGTGATAAAGGGAAAAAATACGCTACAAAAGTCAGAAGTTGAGAACCAAAACGCAAAAAAACTCAAAAACAAAAATTTTAAAAAATGTCAGAGAAAATTGCAAGAAGGTCACCTCTCTTCGGTTAAAAAGAATAAATAAAGTAGTAAAAAAAATCATTGAAATTCTCAAAACATTGGATGAGGTTGCTGTCGTTCCTATTAGCGCTACGTTGGAAGAAAATTTCCAGACATTCTGGGTATTATACTCTGCGTGGTTAATGAATATCCGTATGAGACGGTTAGGGTTTAACATCCGTCGACGTCGAGCACATGTTCAGACTGGGGAAGTATGGGGAAGGAAATTGCCAGCACTCCTTCAAAGGAACCATCACAGCATTCGCATTATGCGCTGTAGGGAATTAACACGGCGGGGATTCCTGACTACCAATCCACTGTCTTAACTCTGCGCAATGTTGCTCGGTGAGAGTTCACAGATAAATGCACTTAGTTTATTTATACCTTAACAACAACCTTCCCCTTACATTTCCTTACACTTTTTTTGTCATCAGTCTTCTGAATGGTTTGACGCTGCCCGGCACGTATTCCTCTGCTGTGCCAACTTCTTCATCACAGAGTAGCATTTTCACCCAAATTTTTCTCCAGAGTTTTTACCTTCTACGGCTGCCTGTAGGACCATGCTGTCTTAGCACATATCGTACCTTCCTATTCCTTCTTTTCCATATTTTCCTCATGTTTTTCCCCTCACCGATTTTGCGGGAAACTCCTCTTTTCTCTCGTTATCCGTCTACCTAATTTTCAACATCGTTCTATAGCACCGTATCTCAAGCGCATAGATTCTCTTCTGTTCCAGTTTCTCCAGAGTCCATGATTCACTTTCTTACAATACTATGGTCCAAAAGTACATTCTCCGAAATATCTTCCTAAAATTAAGATTAAGGGTTTTGTGTTAGCAGAAGAGCCAACACCGTGTTACGAGAGGAGGCCGAAATGTACGCGTTTTAGCTCACGCCGGCTGGCGTGAAGAGGCAAGAACTATACTGACGCGAGGTCTGGAACATGACAAGGAATCAGAATTCAGAAAGCGGACGTAGTTATTTTGATACTTAACTTTAATCCATTAATGATGAACGTCGCTCTTGACGATACATAATTCACAATATTATATGCTCAGGATACATTCTTGATAGGTCGTAGCAAATGACATAGCCGAAGGCTATGCTAAACTGTCGTCTCTGCAATTGAGAGCGTCTGTAGACAGTGAACCATCGCTAGCAAAGTCGGCTGTACCACTGGGGCGAGTGCTAGGGAGTCTCTCTCGACAAGACCTGCCGTGTGGCGGCGCTCGGTCTGCAATCACTGATAGTGGCGACACGCGGGTCCGACACATACTAATGGATCGCGGCCGATTTAAAGGCTACCACCTAGCAAGTGTGGTGTCTGGCGGTGACACCACAAGGGGAAACTGCTGTAAAGCGCCCTACGTTTTCTTGCAGTCATCCAGAGACTATACTGATCAGCGAGCAATCCGAGAGTGTTGTTAACTCCATTTGACGAATCGCTTACGTATGTTGGCACCTCTCCATTCGTATGAAAGATGCAGTACGAGGCCACAAATACATCCTCCTATTGGTGCGGCGAATTAAGCTCGTTGTATGTGAAAGAAAAGTGAGAAATGCACTTTGTGTCTCTGATCCAATTATTCTGTGGCGTAGCTGCTACGAGACGACGAGAAAAATCCCTGCTGTTGAAACAAGGCCTCTGAGAGGCAAGAAGCGGTGTCCCTTCCTTAAACTGTTCAGACACGTTTCTTGTCCTTACCGCCCGCTGCAATTTCTGCAGCGACCGAGCGGTTGTTGTTCTGTGATCTTCTGTCGCCGAGGTAAGGGAATAAAAACAGAAAAAAAGACGATGGCACCTGCGGCAATTCGTTCTTTACTGCGACGGACCAACTGATTGGAAAATAATCAAGTGTGGAATGAAACCGGATCAAATCTGGCGGAGAATGAAACCCGATCGCGTCTTAGAAATAAAATAATAACCGCGAGGAGGTTGCCGAGAGGTGCGGAGAGGAGTTGAGCAGGCGACCGCCAGAGGCCCTCGCTGTTTGTTTGTTTTTGGAAGGCCACGCTCGGCGCCCGCCGCCCGGCGCTCCTTTATCCTTTTTCCCTTTCTCCTGCCACCTCGGTTCCTGACGGGACGTCGTCGACTGCGTCTGAGGGAATACATAATAAAGCAGGCCACTCGGCTGGCTATTCAAACAGCGCGCTGCACCCGCCACAGACGCCCACCGCCGCCCACTCGGAGATTGCTATTTACCCTGGATGGCTACCGAACTCTCGCGGCCGGCGCTTCCGGAAACACGAGTAAGAAAATCGTAAATGAAATTTGTGTCCGCCTAGGTGCGAGAGAACCCTTAAAACGTGCCCGCAGGCGAGTGGGAATGAATAATAAGGGGCTCGGCGCTAACGCCTCTGCTCTCCGGAGCCCCGCCTTGGACGTTTTCCAATTAAAAGCGGAAGGGGAAGCGAAGGCTGCGAAATGGAGTTCTGAGCGAGAGTACCGGTCGCCCCGTCTTCCTGTCCGATTCACAGCAATCGCAGATTCGATGCCTGAAAATGCTGCATTCAACTCTGAATTTGCTTCTAAATCGTGGCAAGTGGGAGCGGATATAACCCTCAGCTGGAAGAGAATTCATTTGATCGCCATGCTGCTTTTAGCATATTACACAGGGTGATCGATGATAATGTTACAAACATTCACACGATGATATAGAAGGGTGAATGTATCAAACTAAAGCGAGGGACTGCGGTTCGGAAACGACTGAGTGGAGAGTAAAACTTTGAACATAGCTGCTAAGGTTCAGTGACCGTGTCAGAATTATATTAGAACAAATAAGCCCTCGGTCGCAAATATTAAGTAAAAAATGACCAGGTTTCGACGCTACTATGAGCGTCGTCTGCAGAATTGAACTAACTGTTCTAAAACATAATAGGTACATAAGACATTAATAAATTAAGAGTGTACTGACTAGAAGGAGATGCAGTACTTACAAGCCGCATTCTAAAAAAATCTAAGCCGGAAAGGCGACGTCATCAAAAGTTGTAATTAAGATAAGATGGCGAGCCGCTAAGGGCTACTAGATGGCGCTCGTAGCAACACCATGTTTACTTGCCCACACTTTCTAACGTGGGCACCTCAGTTTTGTTGCAACCCGTGTTCACTCAGGTATGAGCAGCCCTTAGCGGCTCGCCATCTTATCTTAATTACAACTTTTGATGACGTCGCCTTTCCGGCTTCGATTTTTTTAGAATGAGACTTCTAAGTACTGCATCTCTTTCCAGTCAGAACACACTTTAGTTTATTAATGTCTTATTTACCTGTTACGTTTTAGAACACTTAGTTTAATTCTGAAGACGACGCTCATAGTAGCGTCGAAACCTGGTCAATTTTGACTTAATATTTGTGACCGAGGGCTTATTTCTTCTAATATGAGTAGAGAGTTATAAGCGAAAATCGTTCTGACACATCTGAAAGTGCATCTCTTCTACTGCAAGCTCTTTGATTTACATATTTTGGGAAGAGGTAGTATGCACTTAAAAACAAGAAAATGTCCAATAAATATGGGCTCTGTAGTGGATCCATTAACACCTGTTAATTTTTTCTACACAGAAACACATCTGATTGTTGCCAGCATCATATTCATAGTACCAGGGAAGCAGGTTGCTAGCCTTACTTGTCCCGAGTCCCATTGGGCTTTACCCCTAACGGTTGAGGGACTAACCGGTGGATTTGGTAGTCTTTGCCGTATGAGCACAAAGGTGACCACGACTCAGAATATGTCCTAGATGCCCAGCCTTATTCCAAAGTAACTGGTATCCCGACTGTCGGGACCACTTACTTGGCGCCGGCCGGGGTGGCCGAGCGGTTCTAGGCGCTACAGTCTGGAACCGCGCGACCGCTACGATCACAGGTTCGAATCCTGCCTCGGGCATGGATGTGTGTGATGTCCTTAGGTTAGTTAGGTTTAAGTAGTTCTAAGTTCTAGGGGACTGATGACCTTAGAAGTTAAGTCCCATAGTGCTTAGAGCCATTTGAACCATTTGAACTTACTTGGCCACTCATACATTGCCCGTGGTTCATGAACTAGGACGTGACTACTGGAACCCACACCATGAAAGGCATAATCAGTCTTAAATGATGATGATGATGAGAAACACATCTCTTCTACTGAAAAAGTGCTCACAGCTGTATTTCGGCATCAAAATGGTTACAGAAAAGGTGTGGTAATCTAGATTAAACTCCGAATGTTTTTGACGTGGCTGTGTTTTTTCATGGATAAAGACAGCTGTATATTCAAAAGAGTTAGTAAACTTGTAGAAAACCAAAAAGTAATAGAAATAAAGTTGGTCCAGGAGGCGTTCTAGGATTTCCTATCACTTTGCGTTTATATTTATATTCATCTTACTTTCATGTCTTTACCTAAGTTACTTGCCTTGTAAAATTAAAGTAATAACAGCCCTCGGTCGCAAAAATAAAGTCTTTTTTACCTAGGTTTCGACACTACTGTGAGTAGCATCATTCTGATGCTACGGTAGGTCGACACGTGTGAGCAGCCCATTGTAGCTTGCCTTTGCAACTAAAGCTTTATCACTTGATATTTATTTTTATACGTGATATGCCGTTTTGAGTTTTCTGATGAAGGCACTCATAGTAGTACGGAAACCTAGGTAAAAAGACTTCATTTTTTGCGACCGAGGGCTGTTGTTGCTGTAATTTTACGTTGTAAACGGTCGCTGACCGCACAGCCATGTTCAAAACTTTTAGTTTCATTGCGTCGATTACCTTCCTTCAAGGGATAATCCTCTTTCTCCTACACAGTAACGATTTTACTGACACCTCCTGGCAGATTAAAACTGTTTTATTTTGAGTTAGTGTATCGTGCAGAGGGTTTAACCAACATCTGTGTAATATGTTTAGTATAATATTTCATCGGTCAGTCAGTGGGTTTAGGGATTTATACTCTTATCTTTAGATTTAAAGTCGTACAGTACATACCTACAGAATACTTCTTGTTTTGAATCGATATAAAACTGAAGCATTGAAATTTGTGTTTTACTTGTATATAGTCGCAAAATGATCGTACGTCTCTGGAAATAACAAACTTTTGTACAGATAGGAGGTGTCTCTTATTCTGTGTGGTCTATCTGTTCAGTCTTAAAGCTGAGTGATGATGACCTAGGAAGCAGAAAACCGGTTCACTATGGAATATAAAATAAATATTATGGACAGTTACAACTGTGTATTTCAGTTTTTAATGTGTCTGTTTTCCACCAAGTGCCAAAGGAATATTCCATAAAAACTGTTTTTAATATATGACAACCAAAATATAGAGACATGTTATGTATGCGGTATCATGTCTCCAATCCGACCACAGAAGATGCTTTATAAATAAAAGCTTTGGCGCAGAATACCCTTCAACTGAAATAAACTTAAGTTGGAAAAAAAGAATAATAATTGATTTAACAGGTGCTACGAAAGCAACCATGAACACCAGAAGGTCCTTAAGAAGAATCCAGGAGAGGGGTCGAAACGTCACTCGTGTAGAAGAAAGTGACACTACGCGGTGTAACAACCTAGATAATTTAAACCTTTAATGACAACGACCATTAAATGTAACTGATTTACACGTAATGACATTGTTACTCTGTAACACCCACCGAAGACCAGGGTCCCTTATGCCAATACACTGCAAAAATACACTGAAGACACAGAGAAATTGGTACACTTGCCTTATATCGTGTAGGGCCCCCGCGAGCACGCAGAACTGCCACAACACGACGTGACATGGACTCGACAAATATCTGAAGTAGTGCTTGAGGGAACTGACACCATGAATCTTGCAGGGCTGTCCATAAAGCCGTAAGAGTACGACTGGGTGGAGATCTCTTTTGAATAGCACGTTGCAGGGCATCCCAGATATGCTCAATAATGTTCATGTCTGGGGAGTTTGGTGGTCAGCGGAAGTGTTTAAACTCAGAAGAGTGTTACTGGAGCCACTCTGTAGTAATTCTGGAGGTGTGGGGTTTCGCATTGTCTTGCTCGAATTGCTCAGCTCCGTCGGAATACGCAATGGACATGAATGCATGCAGGTGATCAGACAGGGTGCTTACATACAGGTCACTTGCCAAATTCATATCTAGACGTATCACTCCAACTGCACGCGCCTCATACCATTACTGAGCCTCCACCAGCTTGAACAGTCCCGTGCTGACATGCAGAGACCATGAAACCATGAGGTTGTTTCCATACCCGTACACGTCCATCCGCTCGATAAAATCTGAAACGAGACTCGTCCGACCAGGCAACGTATTTCCAGTCATGAATAGTCCAATGTCGGTGTTGACGGGCCCAGGCGAGCGTAAAGCTTTCTGCTGTGCAGTCATAATGGATACACGAGTGGACCTGCTGCTCCAACAGCCCATGTCGACGATATTTCGTTGAATGGTTCGCACCCTGACACTTGTTGATAGCCCACTATTGAAATCTGCAGCAGTTTGCGGAGGGTTTGACGTTGAACGACTCTCTTCAGTCTTCGTCGGTCCCGTTCTTGCAAGAACTTTTTCCGATCGCAGTGATGTCGGAGATTTGATGTTTTACCGGATTCCTGATGTTCACGGTACACTCGTGAAATGGTCGTACGGGAAAATCCCCACTTCATCGTTACCTCGGAGATACTGTGTCCCGTCGCTCGTGCACCAACACTAAGTTCAAATTCACTTAAATCTTGAAAAAAAAAAATCCATATGAGCAGTAGTAACCGATCTAACAACTGTGCCAGACACTCGTTGTCGTATATAGGCGTTGCCGACCGCAGTGCCGAATTCTGCCTGTTTACATATCTCTGTTTTGAATACACTTGCGTATACCAGTTTCTTTGGGGTTTCAGTGTATCCAGAACAACTTCAGAAATTTTTTCAGTTCATGCAGTAGACGATCGCCTTAGCGTGCGTGCAGCGCGGGCAGCAGCGTTCGAGGCGAGCACCAGAGGCTTCCAGACGCCGCGAAAGAAGTTGCGGCTGTCGTAGGCAGCCGGTAGCTACGGCCCTAGCGCAGCCGCCGTATGGCCACTTAAGTCCCAGATTAATATTCACAAGGCGAGCGTGGCGGCCGTAATCCGCAGGGCCGCCGATGGCCGCAAGTGCTCTTGTCCTTCCGGCGAAGAAGTCGCAGGTGCGCGCCGACGTCTAATGTCTTGCAGGGGACCAGTGCTGCTAATCGCGCACGCCCATTAAAAGAAAGTCCTCTCGAGGCCCGTGAGAAGGAGGAGGAGGAGGAGGAGATGGAGGGGGAGGGAGAGGCGAAGGACCAGATGAAGGCGGAGGGGGCTAGCAGGAGGCACCATATGGCCGCGCGCACTCCGCGGACATTAATTGCTGCGCAGCATTTGCCTGCACCGCAATTTGCATCCCGGCGTGGCGTTCTGCAGGGCACAGTGTTTCCTCCAGAACTCGCATTGCCCGTCCCGCTTGCGAGGATTTGCACAGATTTGTCCTGGCCAAGACCGCCGGACTCCGGCCGGCTCCCTTCCTCCGACCCTTCCAGAAACTGCCCAGCTTGCGGCAGAGTCGCTTGTAGTTGCGAGACTCAGATTAATAGAGTTGTGGCCGTCTGTTCTCCGGCCGGCCTCGCATGAATTATGTACGCTAACGCGAACAGCTTGGAACTGAATTGCTTGAGGCAGGTTTTCGCTGCGGAACATTTTGGCGGCGTCAGCTGAAACCGTACGAAATAGAACTAACAAGGCCACTGAAATTTAGGCCGTACCTTCTTGTAACACCCTGTATAGAGAAGTGATGTAACAATGATCACAATTTTCCTGGAAGCATTACAGAAATTATGAAGAAACTTGTATTGGCAGGGTGTTACAAAAAGGTACGGCCAAACTTTCAGGAAACATTCTTCACACACAAATAAAGAAAAGATGTTATGTGGTCATGTGTCCGGAAACGCTTAATTTCCATGTTAGAGCTCATTTTAGTTTCGTCTGTATGTACTGTACTTCGTGGATTCACCGCCATGATTTCATACGGGATACTCTACCTGTGCTGCTAGAACATGTGCCTTTACAAGTACGACACAACATGTGGTTCATGCACGATGGAGCTCCTGCACATTTCAGTCGAAGTGTTCGTACGCTTCTCAACAACAGATTCGGTGACCGATGGGTTGGTAGAGGCGGACCAATTCCATGGCCTCCACGCTCTCCTGACCTCAACCCTCTTGACTTTCATTTATGGGGGCATCTGAAAGCTCTTGTCTACGCAACCCCGGTACCAAATGTACCTAGAGACTCTTCGTGCTCGTATTGTGGACGGCTGCGATACAATACGCCATTCTCCAGGGCTGCATCAGTGCATCAGGGATTCCATGCGTCGGAGGGTGCGTGCATGTATCCTCGCTGACGGACGACATTTTGAACATTTCCTGTAACAAAGTGTTTGAAGTCACGCTGGTACGTTCTCTTGCTGCGTGTTTCCATTCCATGATTAATGTGATTTGAAGAGAAGTAATAAAATGAGCTCTAACATGGAAAGTAGGCGTTTCCGGACACATGTCCACATAACATATTTTCTTTCTTTGTGTGTGAGGAATGTTTCCTGAAATTTAGGCCGTACCTTCTTGTAACACCCTGTATAGAGAAGTGATGTAACAATGATCACAATTTTCCTGGAAGCATTACAGAAATTATGAAGAAACTTGTATTGGCAGACACTTGAAGGTTGGCGCCAACTATCCCTCAAAAAGTTTAACGATCTAATATCAAGTGAGAAACCTAGGAATATACAGCTCCCTAGATATCGCCCACGCGTAGGCGAAACGGTAGACACAGACGTGTTTAAATTGTCATTCTTCCCACTCCCCATTTGCATATGTAACTGAGGAAGCCCTAATACGCTTAACAGTAGTTCAAATGGTTGAAATGGCTCTGAGCACTATGCGACTTAACATCTTATGTCATCAGTCCCCTAGAACTTAGAACTACTTAAACCTAACTAACCTAAGGAAATCACACACATCCATGTCCGTGGCAGGATTCGAACCTGCGACCGTAGCAGTCCCGCGGTTCCGGACTGCAGCGCCTAGAACCGCACGGCCATCGCGGCAGACCTTAACAGTAGTTAACAGTTGTAAAAAAAAAAAAAGATGGAGAGAGAAAAGCACTATATCCATGCCTCCGACGAGAAAGTTGGCTTATGTAATCTTACGTAGCACGGAAATGGAAGATCTCATAGTGGTAGATTCACGTGAGTAATAGTACAGATGCTTCCTTTGCGTTCACTGTCACCTCTATTTCTTGGAGCTTATATGGTGTCTTTAGCTAAGCATTGAGTCAGATGAGACGTAAGTCCGCATAGAGTGTGATAGTGCATTTGTTGACCACCAAAAGGGACAACGGAGACTGTGACGCCTGGGACAACACAGAGAAGACGTCAGCTCAAAAGCGCGGTCACGTAAGAGGCATAGAAGACGTCCTATGTGAAGAATGAAAAGGAAGTTCATTGTTTAAGTTTACCACTAACATCTAAGCCACTACAAAAGGATAGTTATCATACTGACGTGGGAGCTGAGACGAATTAATTAATCTCGTTTGTACAGAATGGAGCACAACCTACGACCATTTGTTATTGCTGAATATTTACTAACGATGTTGACCATAAGCATAAACTTAATGACCACCTTCTGTTGCTGTAACTACCTTCAGATCTGAAGGCGCTAAATACACACATAAACTGTTAATGTTTCAAACATAGATGAGTTATTGTTTTGTTGAAGGGATCAGTAGATTACACAGTGAATGACAGAAAAACCACAGAAGATTTATAGATGAGTGATCAGCGGGGGGTCTGAAAAGTTTGAAGCACAGATTTTCTACACCTTTTTTGAAGAAAACATCCCGAAATATGTATGGAATGACTGGGAAACCACAGAAGACCTGCATCTGGAAGAACAGTCGAGGATCCGAAAACCTCTACTCATGAATTAGAGATCAATGAAATTATACGACGAGTTCTTGGACCTTTCTCTGAAAATCTCAAGATCTCTCTCAGTAGTGGAGACACACGTGTCTTTTAACTATACGAAACGTTCTCGGTTTTTTAAATCATCGCGGTAGCTCTATTGGTGAATTACCTGTGGTCCGGATTTCCCGTAGAGCGAGGTGACGAAATAATTAAGACACTAGTCTAGCTTCTGGAAACATAGGGCTCAAATGGCCTTACAAGCATAGAGATTTAGGTTTACTGACTTTCCCCCAGAACAATCCAATTGAATGCCGATTCCCTGTCAACAAGCAACTGACAATTTCCTCCATCTTAAATAAGTGAGACAGGGCTCACCAACGACCTCAGTGCTGACTGGACGACATATTCTAATCAGCCACAGTAAAAGTAGAGCCACGATTGACTTTAGTACGTTTTCTGGTGCGTAACCACAACTAACCTTGATTCTAAACAGCCATAGTAAAAACCGATCCATGATTGACTTTAGTATATTTTCTGGTGCGTAACCACAACTAATCTTGACACGCAAAACTGCTAAGACGCTCCAGGAATCGCGTATGACGTTGAATCACAGCGCTTTCGCCCTCTTCTCTATCACCTGAAACTCTCGCACGGGAGGAAATGTCTGTCCTTTAGAAAGAAACTGGATGTGCTGAAAGCGTAAAACAAGCAAGTGCTCCTGTAAGACGGCTGCCACACTAGCGAAATGTTCACATTTATCAACTTTTTCGTGTCTTCCGCCTCACGGTATTATCATCTCTTTGAAACTGTGTGGTCAACGTCTGAGGAAATTTCAAAGATCGATGAACCCGTGATCACTCGACAGGTGTTCAGAAGGTGCTACTTTTCGCGATATGCTTAGTAGTGAGATGTAATACAACCCGCGTTGCCGACACGCCCGTCGCCGCTCTTTGATGTTCGCGGCCTCAGAAGGCGAAGCGGCGTCGACGTCGGCTCCCCGTTTGAGGACGGGACTTGTTCTTTCCCGCAGTCCAAACAAAGATGTCCTCGAGTCCTCGGCAGAGAAAATATTTATGGCTGCGTGGACTGCGCCTGAAAAGCGGCCGCTATTTTTAGTATTTACCTCGGTGGCGGCGAGCCGCTGCTATTCACCGCGGGTAATGGATCTCTGTGCAGAGACTATGGAGTTCATTCCGACAAGTGGCGGGCTGAATAATTCCGGGCGCGCGCGCGGGCGGACAGAGGAGACCATTTACGGTGTGTGGCGGAGGGAGGGTCGCGCGAGACGGCCTGGTTCAGACGGCGCGCCGGCTGTGAGCGCCGTGACGCTAATGAGGCGGAGCGACACCTAGCGCCTTTCTCTAGCCAGTTGGGGGAGTCTGCGCCGCGTCTAGCCGACCCACAATGGGCCGTAATCCCAAACACTTGTCGGCTGCGAGAAGGGGGGATCTCTGGCGCTTGTCTTCTGTCGACGCAGCCGCCAAGCGCCTCTGACGCTGGACGCTCTTTAACAACGGAGTGGCTCAGCAGTTTCGCGTTCGGAAGGACCCTTGCGACACTATTGCTAGATGCGTCAGGTCTGTACAAGCAACCGCTCGATACTGAGGCATTTTTGTTTTGCACATAAATAAGATAAGGAAGGGAGGGTTCTTCGCTAAATAGGCGAAGAAAGGAACATGTGGAAATCACTGATAAGAAGAATGGACAGGATGATAGGACACGTGTTAAGACATCAGGGAATACAATGAAGCGCCAAAGAAACTGGTATAGCCGGCCGGAGTGGCCGTGCGGTTCTAGGCGCTACAGTCTGGAACCGAGTGGCCGCTACGGTTGCAGGTTCGAATCCTGCCTCGGGCATGGATGTGTGTGATGTCCTTAGGTTAGTTAGGTTTAATTAGTTCTAAGTTCTAGGCGACTGATGACCTCAGAAGTTAAGTCGCATAGCGCTCAGAGCCCATTTTGAAACTGGTATAGGCATGCATATTCAAACACTGAGATATGTAAACAGGCAGAATATGACGCTGCGATCGACAACGCCTATTGAGACAACAAGTGTCTTGCGCAGTTGTTAGCTCGGTTACTGCTGCTACAATGGCAGGTTATCAAGATTTGAGTGAGTTTGAACGTGGCGTTGTAGTCGGCGCAGGAGCGATGGGACACAGTATATCCGAGGTAGCGACGAAGAGGGGTTTTACCTGAACGACCATTTCATGAGCGTACTTTGGATGTCAGGAATCCGGTAAAACATCAAATCTCCGCCATCGCTGCGGCCAGAAAAAGATCCTGCGAGAACTGGAACAACGACGACCGAACAGGATCGCTCAACATGACAGAATGGCAACCCTTCCGCAAATTGCTGCAGATTTCGATGCTGGGCCTCCAACGAATGTCAGCGTGGGAACCATTCAATGAAATATCGATATGGGCTTCCGGAGCCTAAAAGTCCAACCGTGTAATCTTGATTACTGCACGACACAAAGCTTTACGCCTCGCCTGGGCCCGTCAACACCGACATTGGACTGTTGATGACTGAAAACATCTTGGCTGTTCGGACGAGTCTCGTTTCAAATTGTATCGAGCGGATGGTCAAAACCTCATGAATCCATGTATCCTGGATGTCAGCAGGTGACTGTTCAAGCTGGTGGAGGCTCTGTAAAGGTGTGGGGTCTGTGAGATTGGAGTGATATGGGGCCCTTGATACGTCTAGATAAGGCTCTGCCAGGTGACAAATACGTAAGCATCCTATCTGATCACCTGCATGCATTCATGTTCATTGTACATTCCGACGGACTTGGACAATTCCAGCAGGACAATGGACCGCCACACACGTCCAGAATTGGTAAAATGTGGCTCCAGGAGTTTAAACACTTCCGCTGGCCACCAAACTCCTCAGACGTGAACATTATTGACCATATCTGGGACGCGTTGTAAGGTGCTGTTCAGAAGAGATTTCCACTCCTTCGTACTCTTTCGGATTTATGGACAGCCCTGCAGGATTCATGGTGTAAATTCCCGCCAGCACTACTTCAGACATTAATCGTGTCCATGCCACGTCGTGTTGCGGCACTTCTGCGTGCTCGCGGGGGTCGTACACGATATTAGGCAAGTGTACCTGTTTGTTTAGCTCTTCAGTGTAGTAAAGTCTGTGCAAGTGTTCTGTATACAATCTCTTATGTAGATCAACTGCAGCATCCTACCATTTGCTTTAAAAATGAATCACGATGTCCAGTTGCGAATGAGAAATTCGCTCGTCCAAAACTCCAGTGTCGTAACCGCTGTATCGCTTGGCGAATAATGATGGTTTACTTCTGAAAATAAAATAGCTGAAATGATGGACAAAGATTTGATCTAACATAGCATATTTCATGGAGTTTTCTAAGGAAGTACGTAGGACTTTTTGTGTCAGGTTTCGCTATTTCGGCTCTGACAGCTGTGTGTATTTGTGGGAAATGACCAGTTGCACTGGTTCCTTGTTAAACTTTAGGACTTTCTGTAAGTGACTGAATAAGTCAATGCGAAAGATGGATGTAGGTGAGGCCAAACCAGTAAAGCACCGTGGTGTTCAGCCTACCTTCCCATTGACTAAGGCTTTAACGTTTACTGCAGAAGTAAATATAGATTTTTTTTCTTTTTCTTTTCACTTTTATAGCGATGGCAAGAAAACAGCACTTACACTAGTGGCGTGTGTTTTACTTTTCGTGCACGGCAGGGGTGTGGATGAGAACGCTGGGCAGAAGTTGCATAAGTGCTTCTCTAGTGCGACCGGCAACGACAGGCTTCGATCCCACGTCCCCTGACACACACACACACAACGTGGGTGGCCAGCCGGCGAGCGGACAACCTGAGTCAGCGCGCTTCTAGTCCGCTGCTGATGTCAGCGTCGGCCACCATCTGTGGGGGCAGGTGGTTCCAGTGGAGAGGTTTCTCTGTGGTCGACTGGTCGCGCCTCGAAAGCCGATACCTCAGGCTGTGGAAGGAAGCTTAAACAGTGCTGCGTTTATTATCACGAACACGGCAAGTGGACTGTATTGCGAGGACACGAGTCTGAGTAAACACACACTCAGGTACAAATAAGTGGACCGAGCAGAAGGATAGATTGTTTGAAGTCCCGCTGGCGACTACGTCAATTCACAGTACAATCTTCGGCTGTGTCCATTTGCAGGACCATAAAGAAATGGGCCAAAATGATTTAGGGACATCTCGGAAATTCTAAATTTGGATAACGAACGTGGATTTGCACCGTCGTTCCCCCGAATACGAGTAAAGTGTCTCAGTCCGCAGCTGGTGGTCGTGCGGTGGCGTTCTTGCTTCCAGCGCCAGGGTACCCGGGTTCGATTCCCGGCGGGGTCAGGGATTTTCTCTGCCTCGTGATGACTGGGTGTTGTGTGATGTCCTTAGGTTAGTTAGGTGTAAGTAGTTCTAAGTTCCAGGGGACTGATGACTATAGATGTTTAGTCCCATAGTGCTCAGAGCCATTTGAACCAAAGTGTCTCAGAGCTCCGCTACCTCGGGTGATGAGTCAAGTGAAGAAAAATAAAAGCACAATAAATTTAAACAAGACGCAGTCTTCGTTGCATCATTTTCTCGTGAGCAATAGACATATACCTCGTACTATATTTCACCAAGCAGATGTGTTCAACTCGTCGCGGCTTGAACTCCACCATGCATCTAAGTGTTGGAAAGCAATCGTCACACTTGACCGTTATGCCGGTGGTGATAAATGATGTCGAAGGCGTTTTCAAGGTAAAAGCATCTCTCTCATTGGCGAACGAGATGTGGCACCAGCAGCTCACGAATTTCTGTGTCGTTATACGCGTACGGATAGGAGGTCAGAAATTTTTACTATATTTCATATTTACTTACACTGAAGTGACAAGACTTATTAGATACCTCCTAACATCGTATCGGACCATCTTTTGCCCGGCATATTGCAGCAGTTCGACGTGGCACGGACTCAGCAAGTCATTGGATGTGTCCTACAGAAATGTTGAGCCATGCTGACTCTATAGGTCTCCATAATAGCGAAAGTAGTGCCGCTGTAGGATTTTGTGCACGAACTGGCCTCTCAATTATGTCCCATAAATGTGGGGCGGTCGGTGTGGTCTTATCTTACGTTGGAATTGTCCAGAATGTTCTTAAAACCGATCGCGAACAATTTTGGCACGTCAACAAGTCGAATGTCACCCATAAAAGTTCCATATTTGTTTGGGAACATGAGGTCCATGAATGGCTGCAAACGCTCCCCAAGTACCCGAACATAACCATGTCCAGTCAATTATCGGTTCAGTTGGACCAGAGGATCCAGTCCATTCCATGTTAACATAGTCCACCACCTTGCACAGTGCCTTGTTGACGCCTAGGGTCCACGACTTCGTCGCGTTTGCTCTACATTCCAACCTTACCATCAAGTCTTACCAACTGAAGTCGAGAATCATCTGACCAGGCCACGGTTTTCCAGTTGTCTAGAGTCCAACCGATATGGTCACGAACCCAGGAGAGGTGCTACAAGCGACGTCGCTCTGTTAACAAAGGCACTCGCGTCGTTCGTCTGGTGCTGTAGCCCATTAACGCCAAATTTCGCCGCAATTTACCAACGGATACGTTCGCCGTATGTGCCACATTGATTTCTGTGGTTACTTTACTCAGAGTTGTTTGTCTATTAGCACTGACAACTCTATGCAAACGCCACTGTTCTCGGTCGTTAAGTGGAGGCCGTCAGTGAATGTGTTATCCGTGGTGAGAGGTAATGCCTGAAATTTGGTGCTCTCGGCACACTCTTGACACTGTGGATCTCGGAGCACTGAATTTCTTAACAATTTACGAAATAGAATGTCCCATGCGTCTAGCTCCAACTAACATTCCGCGTTCAAAGTTCATTAATTCCCACCGTGCGGTCATATTCTTTTCGGAACCCTTGAATGACCTGAGTACAGATGACAACTCCACCATGCACTGCCCTTTTCTACCTTCTGTACGTGATACTACAGGCATCTGTATATGTGCATTTCGCTATCCCATGACTTTTGTCACATTACTAAAGCATAATTTGTTTCCTGTTACCTTCGATAGCGCAGATCGAAAATATGAAATAGCTATTTCATTTGGACGAGGGAGCAGACTGGACCCAAATTTTGTGGCGATTTCTTCACCAATGCAACAGCCAGCTTTATTGGTTTCCTCATGCAGAGTGAACTAGTGACACGTACCAGTGAGACTGATGTTAAAAAAAGAAAAAAAGCACGATAAGATATCGTTGCCTAGGGACCAAACGATATGGTCACTAACTCAGAAGAAACGCTGCAGGCGATGTCGTTCTGTTAACAGTGGCACTCGCGTCGATCGTCTTCTGCCATAGGCCTTTAGCGCCAAACTTCGCAGCACTTTCCCAATATATATATATATTTCCCTTTGGTCCCAAAACGCTGATGACGCCAAAAATTTGAGAAGTACGAAAGAAGTGAACGCTTCAGAGCTGTTTCCGAGTCGCGTGCACTGGTAGATAGGTGTTCCCAGAATCGTACAACGTGATACTCCAATAGCCACTCCCGCACAACCGAAAACTACTTCCTACCAACAACATACCACGCTTTCCTGAACGTTGCCCTTCCATTTGTGTGACCTGTTGATATCGGCATTCTTCCAGGTAGTCTGAATATGAGTAACTAAAATTCGAAAGTGTGTCTGGAATTCTGCTGAAATTGGAAATTTATGGTTGAAAGTTCCCTTGACAATGAAGTCATACGAGTCGGAGAGCAAGCAAGCCATGGCAAGGGAAGTAAATCGGCATGTCGTTTAAAAGGAACCATTCCAGCTTGTGCTATAAGTGTCTGAGGGAAACTGCGGAAAACCTAAATCGGGGATTTGAACCGCGATGCTCCAACTGGCGAGTCCGGTGTCTTGCCGCTGCACTACCCTGACTGACCTTTTTCTAATGGTACATTACATCTTCACACTGAAACCTGCATAAATGATGAGTAAATGAGCAAGGTGTGAAGTGATGCAGACACTCGACTCGTATTAGCCCTTAGACCTGGTCGAATATTCGACTTCTCGTCTGCTTGTCTCAAACTGCTGCCACCGACGTGGAATCCACGCCACTATCGTGCTTAATATTGCACTGGCAGTCAGAACTATTTGGCTTCAACAGTTGACATGCAGATGACGTGAACAGCACCAGATTGTGGGGCATGCGCGGTAGACCAACATTATGGCCACCGAGCTACAGCTGGATAGAGTTACACGCTCCTTTCCTGTCGCACTCTGTTCCCTTTTCTGGGACGCAGTGTATTACGTACGCTCGGAGGGGTCGCGGGACGCTAATTTTTTTAGTCGCTTCGCCTCCACTCCCCTCTTTCTTTATTTCCAGTTCATTTCATTTATTGACCTACATCCGGCCGACACCGGTAACGTGGCTCCCCACCGCCCCCTTCCTCTGCCCCCTCAGATTGGATGCCTCCTCGAGCGAACCTTCCCGAGAATGCATATCGAATGATGAAACCAAGAACCGCACTCACACACGGGCGCGCACACGTATACAGCGACGGGCAGCCCTCATTTGTATACGGGGTATTTAGACTCGCTGGGTTATGTGACACGACAACATGTGCTCAGTGGGAATGAAGGACGGCTCGGATTTCCGAGTCACTTTTTACTCTGAATGAAGTAAGACAAGTCCAGCCGCGCGCTGCGGGGACAAAAAGGAAAGTCTCGTGTGTGTGTGTGTGTGTGTGTGTGTGTGTGTGTGTGTGTGTGTGTGTGTGTGCGCCGACACGCGATCTACCTGAGCGGCTGTCCTTTTCCGTGAGCGCCCATATGCAGCCCCGACTGGCCAATGGCAAAGCCTGGAGCTGCGGTCGCCAAGCCGACCTTATCGGGCTTCGGACGATGCAAAACTCGACCTCTTCCGGGAAAGGAAGCGAAAACTGAGGACGTATGGAGCAGCTGGAGTATCGAATATGGCTCCGACAAGATGACTAAGAATGTCAGGCATCTTAAAAACGTATTCCGGTGTACAAATATTGTTTCAAGGTCACAGGTCTCAATACGGGTATCTATATAAGGCAACGCAAACATGAAATAAATGTAGTCGAAGCTTGCTTCTGTGGTCACATAAGATGGACATACAATGTCCAATAGCCTAGCAGTATCTTTCAGATCTGTAAGAAAGGGTCGAACGCTGAAAAGGTTTACTCGATGGAGAACATTTCAGAGCAGCGTGATTTTGGTGAGAATCAGCCAACTGGCGAGAAATGGCCTGATGAACGCCTTGGCAACTTGGGAGGACACGAGGTAACTACTGCAGCAGTGGCACGCCTACTGTACAGTTTCTGCTCCTCTTCCTCCTCTTCAGTGCCGCCATCATTATCATGTAAGTTCAAGGACTGGATTTGTCCCGCTGGTATTCCGAGATCTCCGAACTTCCTTGTTCGCAGCATGTGAACCTTTAAACTAAATGGCTTCTTCAGTTTGTCCGGTAGTGAATCGTAATATCCGGAGGTGAGGATTTTATTCCAGATTATGAGAATCCTAAAATGCGAGGGCCATGATTGTTCTTGCAAATGGAAAACCTTGTGCCTTCTTTCATTGTTTCCCTGTTTGACTGGTCATCCGTGCATGACACGTACTTGCGAATTCATAGTTTCATCTCCTGTCACGTAAGAACAGGGGAATTCACACACATTGCAGTTAATATTGTCGGAATTCCCTTGAAAAATATTTATTCGAATACACATCCATGGTCGACAGATGATCTAGCTGTGAAGCCAGAAAGTTTTTCATAAAAAGAAAAATCCTCAGTTGTGGGGAATGCAACCTATCGAGACCTTCACCAGGTCAGACATTTCATGTATCATCAGCTGGTTATCATTGCATTCATTACGGCACTGTGAATTTTTGCTGCTCTCACGTCGTCCTTAGCTATCATGTTCAGTGAGTGCACTGCAACACTAAAATACAGCGGCTCTCTTAACCGTTGAAAAAGGAAGTCCCATAATTCTTGGTGTTATGCCTATTAGAACTGTTTCATCATAAATCAGTTTTATCCGTTACTCAAGAAAATTGTAACACTTGATTGTTTACATGATCGTCAGAAACGGATAACTAAACGTACGGTCTTTCACACTTCTGGTGAAGATTCAGCACATTCACAGTATCTATTTGTTTATCTGAGGACTTTCAGAACGCCCCTTGTCGCAGAAGAAACTCAGTTCAACACGGAAGAAACTCTACTCACTTCAGAAACGATGTTGGCAACTTCCGGTACTGTTTTGAGTACGAACGCTTTGTGTACTCGTGTGCCCACGCGTGCTCGTCTGTGCGTGTGTCTATCCAAGCAAAACGCAGTGTTGTCCGACGGTCACGAAAATCAAATTTGGCTCTTTCTTGTGTCACCCTCCGGAAACACTTGTTCCTGGTATCCCATCCGCAATTCACTCTCTTTTCTTTCCCGTCTCTGTCTGTCAGAGTCCCTCGCTTTTTCATCGCGCCGTCCCGGACTGCCGCCGCTTTTTGATAGATATGGAAACGAAACATCTTGAAGGAAGAATACATTACCGTCGAATTTGAAAAGGGAAGGTGGGACGGTCGACCATCTCTAGAAGAAATCGAATGTCACTCAGGCAGAAGCGCTGAAGGGTGCCTGTGGAGAGCCGCGCGGGAGGACACCACCGTAGGCGACATTCCGCCACCTTGTCAAACTTTTCAAAATAACCAGACGATGCTCCCAGATGATAACGTCTCTCTCGTCCTGCAGACTTATCGAAATTTTCCTTGGCATCGAACGTGCGTAAATTGTATAAATTCATCGGAAGAACTATTGGACACATGTTAATTTGTTTGGGTTGCAACATTTTAGAAGCAACGTTAGAAAGCTTACAGAAGTAGTGATCAATAAATGTAAGTTTTCTTTCCGAAAACATTGCATACAAAACAGTGAGATAACGTTGATTTTTCGTACCTGCAATATTTTCAAATGGTGGTTTCAGCAAGAACCGTAGGTTTTATATGGGATGAACTTTAAGTAAACAAGTGTCGAGCTATCGATAGGTGCGAATCTGTCTAAACTTTTCCCAAAAAAATGAGTTTATATTTGTTAATTATATGCGATGTGGCCACAACCTGGTTCAAGCCTTTCGATTTCTCACGCCTTCGGCACCTTGCATGTCAAACTGGTTGCTTGTTGCGTTAAACAAATTCCAAATCGACCACAAGCGTCTTTGTGAATCATGTTACAGACTTTACCACTAAAAAAAGAATTATGAGACAGTCAGAAGAAAACGAAAGCGTAGTCACTATGGCACGCAACTCACTGGCAGCCTAGACTCGCTAGAACTAAAACGGGTTGTTGAAGGTACTTAATGTATAATATCGCTCCAATGTTAGTGTAGTCGACAGAACGAACCCCTTTGTTAATGTACAGGGTTGTCAGAAACAATCTGAAAAGGTAAGAGTGTTGCAGGGTACAATCAACTTTTAAGAAAAAAAATCGATTCGTTGCCCCTTTTGCGAGTGAATTGACATTGTCATTAGCCAATCATGCCGTTCCGCGTGCAAATTCAAGCGGACCACGAGAGACGGTATTGCCAAATGTGTTCTTCGTTTGGTTTCCAAAAACCGAACAAAAGAGCGATGCGACACTTGGACATGGGGCGGCAAAAAGGCTCGAACCCGAGTCAAAGGTTGAGCAGTCTCTGCGCTATCTGAAAACCTGAGACTATTTTTATCTGGTGGGTCGCTTGAATCTGCGCGCGCAGCAGCTGGATTGGCTAACTTCAATATTAATTACTGTGGATAAGATGTAAGGCAAGGATTTGTTTCTTAACGGTTATTTCTGAGCACAAATTAAACTTTGAAATCCTTACAAGCTTTGTAGACTGTTTCTGAGGACCCTGTATTTGTTGTTGACATAATCGTATGCTGTTTTAGTCCCGTCTCAAGCACTAACGCTAATGGTAGTGAAATCTGTCTTTCTCTCGTCCTGTTACCTCACCGTCTTCCACCCTCCTTCGTCCACTTCCCTCTTTCTCTCTCCCTGCCTTAGGCTTTCTACGTGCCTCCGTGCACGTCTATCTTCCTCTCGCTCTCTTTCACTTACTCTCTCTCTCTGTCTCTGTCTCTCTCTCTCTCTCTCTCTCTCTCTCTCTCTCTCTCTCTCTCTCTCACACACACACACACACACACACACGCACTCAACACGTCATATGCTTATATACAGGGTGGTCGGAAATTCCCGTTACAAACTTCGAGGATTTGTAGAGGGAGTGAATACGTAATATTTTGAATAGGAACACATGTCCGGAAAGGTACCGTTTTCATGCAACAGCCGTTCGAAAACATGTTTGCTACGTAGGTTTGCAACAGGATAGTCACAGTGATGGGTGCTTACGTCAGATCGGCTGATGTCATTTGACCACCTATCCTACCTCACTGACCTAGTTGAGCCTCATTCACGCGTCTGTCAGTGTTGGAGCAACATGGTTGAGTACAAGATTGCAGAAAACACCGACATGATCTTCCTGAATGGCGAAGCTCACAGCAATGGAAGAGCTCCTCGTCGCCTTTATCAAGACAGTTCTCCACAACTTCAGACTACATCGCGTACCCTTTACTCCACAATCACGCAGCGGTTTCGAGAAAGGGTGTCTTCACCAGCAGCAGGCGTGACTGTGGCGTTCCAGGGAGGTCCCGCACGCCCGAACTGGAAGAGGCGTTGGTGCATCACGTTGATGAGAACCCGTCAACAAGTACACGAGCAGTCTCACTGTTTATTAATGAGTGGAACTGTGAAACAGGTGATTTACTGGATCACGCCAAGTCAACTATGTACTTGTAAAAGTAGTCGCATTGACAACACGTTTTCAAATGGTTGTATCATGGAAATGGCACGTTTCTGAACATGGGTTCCTATTCAAAATATTATGTACTCACTCCCCACTACAAGTCCTAGAAGTTTGTAACGGGAATTTCCGACCATCCTGTATATATCATCAGGCGCACAGTGCAGTCACCAAAATTTCTTACGCAAGTAGGTGTGTAATCATACAACATAATGACAACTGCATGCCAAAGGATATTCTGATGAAGGTAGTCATTTGGCGAAACAAAAGTGCGACTATAGACGAAAGCTAATATCTTTTTTCTTAATGGTTTGGACACTGTTTCAACTGTAGTAAGTTGGAAATATCTAAGATCGAGAGAAGCTATCGAAAAATAAATCAGGCTGTCAGTGAGGTGCCGTTTCTTCGACGATGACCGTATAGCTATACATCATCTTGGAGTATGCGGCAACAAGCGGAAAGGTGAAGAGTAGCGGAACTTTGATGGTTATCTGCAGCCTTGGAAGAGGTGTGATCCGGGTACGGCCGAACGACGTCCGTCCGCGAAGGCCGAAGAGCTCCCCTTCCCAGCACGGAGGATACGGCGGTACGACGACTCTGCCCGGCGACCTTCTCTCTTCCCTCTTTTTTATACTGCCGTTTACGCGATGTGTTATATTTTTACGCGGGGCCATTCGAAACAATATTAGGGGCGGGCGCGATCGCCTCTCGCGTGTAATCCCGCTGATTACATCGGACTCCATCTCCAGCTCCCCGCCCAGCCAGCGACTGGTGCCACGTATCTCGCGGACACCGCTTCCTTTCGCCCAATAAAATTTGATTCGAGGGGATTTCCGCGCGGGGAGGCCCAAATGACGCTATTTATGGCATTGCTGGCGCCCACTGATAAACGCGCGGCCCGCTCTTCGTTTGTCTGGGGTTCCCCCGGTGTGGACTTAGGCCCCATGACCTCCTCTGCTCTCTCCGTCGGCGACACAGAAGTGAGACTTCTCACTCACACACTCACAGACGTGTTCGCAGCACTGTGACATTACTAAAACCCTTATACAATAGCCTCAGTACTAGTGTTCTTTTGCTTTACGACAGAAAAAAAAGAACACATGTTGTGTACTCGAGCAGCAGGGTGTATGTTGTAGCAAAATAAGAGATTGTACGAAGTGGAGTAAGTGAAAATTGAATATGGCGTGTATACATTTTGACAGAAGACATAGGAAGGAATGGGTACTGTGCTCGTTCTACCACGAAGATCGTACATTTGCTCAATAGACTAATCGGGTTATCGACCTCGGCTCGACAATATTAATGATCAAATTAAAGTTCTTTCGAAGTACTACTGCTTGTTAGCGCACCTTTCTAATGACAACACCTATGAACCCCACAGATCTAACAAACCGAGACAAAAAATTTAACCAAGTGACAGACAAATTCCGGCCGCGGTGGAAGAGCACTTCTAGGCGCTACAGTCTGGAACCGCGCGATCGCTACGGTCGCAGGTTCGAATCCTGCCTCGGGCATGGATGTGTGTGCTGTCCTTAGGTTGGTTAGGTTTAAGTAATTCTGAGATCTAGGGGACTGATGACCGCCGCGCGTGATTAGCCGTGCGGTCTAGGCGCTGCAGTCATGGACTGTTCGGCTGGTCCCGGCGGATGTTCGAGTCCTCCCTCGGGCTTGGGTGTGTGTGTTTGTCCTTAGGATAATTTAGGTTGAGTAGTGTGTAAGCTTAGGGACTGATGACCTTAGCAGTTAAGTCCCATAAGATTTCACACACATTTTGACTGATGACCTCAGAAGTTAAGTCCCATAGTGCTCAGAGCAATTTGAAACCATTTGACAGACAAATGATTTTAGGATGATTTGAGTGACCACTGCGTAAGTTTCTGCTGCATAATTTCATCCTAATCCGAAAGCTACGGGCTACTTACTTGTTGAATGGCAGCGAACATCACTGGATGGTGATTGTTCAAGAGAGATCTAAAACGTCCCGAATATCAACAAGTATTTGTTTCTCAACGTATATTGACGGTGCATTTTTCTCAGTTTTGACCTGCACTATCCCTCGTAAGAACACGGGACGTTTTTGTATCACTCTTTATATGGCACTTTCAAATTAGGGTGAAACGAAATTTTTTAATGAAGAAGCTAGTTTCAGAGCTTCGTTGTTCATATTGAGGTAGTGACATGACCTGTTGTTGTTAGTTAACCTGCTGCAGATGTTTTAGCGCGCTCGTTTAATTTTACAGATATCACCAGATGTCGAAATCAGCAAATGTTTGTCCCTCACTGAATCATTAGGTAGACGTAGCACATTGTGAAGCTGCCCCTTCGTCCCCCCCCCCCTCTCCCTCCTCACCCCCCCCCCCCCCGCCCCCCACTCCTCAGTTTCTTTCACACATAGACACACACAGACACACACACACACACACACACACACACACACACACACACACACACACACACACACGGACTAAGTTGTTGGATATTGAGTAAACACAAGTTTCACGTTCTGGCCACATACGGTTCAACCGTGTGCGACCGACCGCCGTGCCATCATTTGGCAATGGCTTTATCAGATGAGATATAGCGCGGCATATGGTCAGCACACCACTCTCCCGGTTGTTGTCGTGTTCTTTGACCTTAGAACCACTACTGATCATTCGAGCAGGTCTTCAGCAGGCCCCACGAAGCTGAGTGCAGCTCATAACACTCCTCCCAACAAACAACCGGGAATCGACCACTAAGCTACGTAGGCGGACTTTGCCAGAGATCGACGAACGTTGTTTATGAGATTAGTTAAGCAGTATTTCTGGAAAACATTGTCCAGCATTGACTAGGAGACAACGTTTTATCCTCCAATGTGTGTCATATAGGAGAATGCTGTCGTTCTTGTTATGGTTCTTTTTTTTTTATTTTTTTAATACGTTTCCAGTGCGAAGTGCTTCAGTCAGTTACGCAATGAATCTGCATATGTTTCGGGTATTTCGATTCCCTTAAATCACTTTCTATCTTTCGACATGTCCTTTAATGACGTGCTTAATATGTAGCACTGTCAGTGGGTGCAGTGATAAGTTCACCAGATTTATCCCTTCACAACACCTAATTGAATGTCCTTCCACAGTTGTTCAAAGTCTGAGTGTTGGAAATTTCTCAGAATCCGACCTTATTCTGTTTCCCTTTACTGAGCCACGTGCCTCGAAACTAACGCTACCCTATTGTTAAGACTTCACAGCTATATTTATGAAACGCTACTCGCGTGGCCGCCTCTCCGCTCCCTCACACACACACACACACACACACACACACACACAGACAAAACACACTTATGCGAGATAAGGCGGATCAGGCTGTTTGCAGCTGCTGCCAACCATATTTCCAGCATAGTGGAACACGAAGCGAGACGCCATTTGTGGCCGACGATCGCAGTGGTCTCTCGCCCAAAAGATCGATATCCGGCCCCGAAAAGCTTTGTCGACACAATAGGCTCCGCTCTGCCTTCTGGCGGAAGTAGGGGGCGTCGCCGGTGGAGATCTCGCGATCTGTCGTTATCTGCGCCGCCGCCACAGCTGCTGTCGGTCGCTCATTTGCCCCGCGCATTGAAAGATCCATATTATAGGTTTCGGGCTTTCAGCCGGAAATCTGCTATTGTCGCTAAAAAATCTCCGCGGAGCGAAATGTGAATAAAAAGAAAAAAGTGTCGCGACTCTGACACTCGGAGGCGATAGTCGCTGGCGCTCCCCTGCAGATATACACCCCCCAATATTTGATCGGCGTGGGGCGGCGTGTGCCCGCCGTGACAAGGCCGTAGGTGGAAGTGTGTGGGTGGGGGAGGGGGGGAGGGGAGAATGCGTCACCCCGCGGGCCCTGCACCCGGGGGCCCCTTCCATAACTACGGCAATCGTTTCCGCGCGAGAGAAAAAGAATATGCTAGCTCCGGCTATTTATTTTTATGTATAAAAGGTTATCATCGTCTCGGGGGTTGCCCGGTCGGTCGGTCGCTCGCCGTCTAATGTCCCTCCCACACAAAGGGAAAAGGGCGACCCGCTTTTATACAATATTTAGTTTTAAGGGTGTTTCGGCGAGTAAATGGAATCGCGCGGGAAGCTGCTACGGGGGCTGGATGGCGCGGGTCTTTCTGGAGGGGTTTCACCACGGGGTGGTGTCGCCAAGATAACGCGTTCTCTCTCTCTCTCTCTCTCTCTCTCTCTCTCTCTCTCTCTCTGTCTCTCTGCAGGGATACGCTAACCGCGCACTGTCATACTTCGGGCCTTACCGACTACCCAAGCTCCATAACGCCTCCAAATCTCTTAGTGCTTTAGCTCTCGCTGGTATACTTTAGTCGGATGCTGCAGTAACTGTAGTTTCTAAACGCACAAATATGAGTACAGCTATAAGTGATATGAAACTGAAGATACGGGCTTATTCTGCACATTTCAAATGGTTCAAATGGCTCTGAGCACTATGCGACTTAACTTCTTAGGTCATCAGTCGCCTAGAACTTAGAACTACTTAAACCTAACTAACCTAAGGACAGCACACACATCCATGCCCGAGGCAGGATTCGAACCTGCGACCGTAGAGGTCGCGCGGTTCCACACTGAAGCGCCTAGAACCGCTCGGCCACTCGGGCCGGCTGCACATTTCCATTCCCTAATAAGCTTCCCAGTAATTTTTGAGGGAACTTGACAATTTGAGAATACAGGTACTTGTTGTAAGGATTGGATTAGGTTAGGTGAAACATTTAAGATTTAGAATTTTCCGTTTTAGCTGGTAGTGTTTGTATAATATTAAAAATTTGATCGACTGCAAAGAAGTACGGGGCCAGCCGAGGTGCCCGAGCGGTTCTAGGCGCTACAGTCAGGAACCGCGCGACCGCTACGGTCGCAGGTTCGAATCCTGCCTCGGGCATGGATGTGTGTGATGTCTTTAGGTTAGTTAGGTTTAAGTAGTTCTAACTTCTAGGGGGCTGATAAACCTCAGAAGTTAAGTCCCATAGTGCTCGGAGACATTTGAACCGTTTGAAAGAAGTACGACATAAAGATTACAGTCACATGAAGCCTTTCGAGAGCAGCCACTCATTTTTACGTGAAATATATAACAATCTTTAAAACTGATTAATGTTGTAAGAACTTAATAAAATAGCAAAACCGTTAGGCTGAAAAGTTTCCATCTCACTGAATGTAAATTAAGAAAGTTTTATTATTATTATTTCTTAAAACATTAACCAGTTTTAAAGATTAGTATGTATTTTACCTGAAGATAAGAGACTGCTCTTGAAGCATTTCGTGTGACTTGTGGTCCTATCACGAGGTTTGTGTAGTTGCGCCAAATAATGATATTTTACTGAACAATGTATGGTCTTCACCGGAGGACAGGGTACAATGAACACCTGTGAAAAGTTTGCTTTCACGGGAAGTAATTTATAACTTGCAGACGGCAAAGACTTCGAAGTAACTTGAATATTTCAGTCGGCACTTGCTACAAGCTCGTATAGGTCATTTGGCCTTCTCCCAAAATTACCTGAGTGCCACAATTAATTCATTCACGTTCACAACACGGCATGACTCGAAGAAGAATATTTTAGTTTATGGGAACGGATTAGGCTAACAGGTTTTCTTTTTACCAAAAAATTAGTTTTAAGCAGAACACCACAATTCACTGTAAGGTTTTAGAGGTAGCAGATTTTAATTGACAAGGACATTTTGTTTTCACCACAGAATATCAACCTCCGAGATTTGCGAAGAGGATTCTAGAGGTCAGAGAACTCCAAACTTTAAAGTGGATTAAATTACCTGCAGTAACTTAAGCTCAAGAAAGAGTTCTTTCGCAATGTTCAGAGACTCGTAATCTGGATCTTCTTTATTTATTTATTTGGATTTGTTCGGCCACAAAACATTCCAACAGGAAAATCAAGTCCAAATGCAAAACCTGAACCGAAGAAGATATTTTTCCTAGTTGAGAAGGTGGCACTGAAATAGAACATAGAGCAACTTATGATTGTAATATCAGGGCTCAAAGCAACGTCTACTAAACTGTAAGATTTTAGTGTTGGAAATTACTCATACGCGTAAATATAGAGATATTCAGCGCCCTACCTGAGAATATTAAATACCTAAATGGAGTTCAACAACTTTATACTACAATGAAAAAATCTTCACAGTGATTCTAAGAACTGATGTTTTCCATTGTAACACAATTTCTGTTACCACTGAAATATTATAATGGTGCATAACGTTGAGTCAGTCTTCTCTATTGCAGTTAAATGAAATCTACATCTTTCACTTCATGCAGAAACCCAGGGCTCCTGCTCATGTAATGTTTCAAATTTACACTGCAAATCGGCTTTTATTTTATAAGGTCATCAACGAACATTGTAAGATTTTCATGTTATTAAAATATCAAATCAAATTTCGTAGCTATTTTTTTTTAGACTATACATAAAATATGAAACACCGTAACTATTGTCACACAAAGCAAGCAACTACATGTCAAAAATGTGTATTTTTCGTTTGCATTACCGTGATACCTGCAAATTTTAATATTTTTCGTCGTATGTATTTCGTTTTACTGAGTAAACATCGTTAATAATGTGAAGTTTAATGATACTTTGCAGTTCTGTTCTGTTGGAGATCCAAATAATAATTCCTCGTTTGATCGTGCGACCCAGTGAAACTTATATAAAGAGTTAGAAGTTTATAAACTAGACATCCTGTCGACGATGATGTCAGTGGAGACGGAGTAGGCGCTGAGATTCGAGAACGATGATCTCGAAAGCGACTGTAATCATGTCAAAGTAATAACTCACTATGGAACGCACGAAATTTTTGGGAACAACGGAGTATCTACATTTGGATCACCAGACGGGAGCTTGAAAACGGTAATAATTTAACTTATGGCCTCATATATACGTTTTAAACAGGAGCTCTAGAAATGCAAATCTAAGGAGTAACTTCTTACACTCACTAATTTAGAAAGGCTTAACATTCAGCAGCAAACAGCATATTCAGGATGTAGTTTGATTCATTAGCCGTAGTGTCTGAAATTTTTTTAGAGTTTAATGAGGATCAGCATTTTCATATTTCGTGTGTTGTACGAACGTAAGAGCTTATTAACTTAATACTGAATGTGAGAACTTTGGATCGAGGTAGGAAGTCTTTGTAATTGTGGAAGCAACGTCCATTAATAGAACGATTACTGGCGTTTACAACCTCTCAGATTGGTACCTAAGAGGCTTAATTACAGGCTTGCTACTCACCTTTGTCGGCACGTCTCTCCATTGCCAGGACCAAGTGTAAAAGACTGTACATAAGCCAAACTGTGATGAGAAACTTGTTACTGAGATGTTCGCTTGTTTCTAATTGTCCTGTTACTGTCTGAAATTTAACAAAAAGATGCGAATTAGCGTGCAATAAACATAAGAAGCAACTGGGGGATGTAACTGTAAAGGAATTTGGTGCTAATTTGACATATCGTCGGTGTGTAGAGCATTTCATGCTAATTGCTGTGGAGTCAATTAGAGAATCTACCGCTGTTCCGGATACTTTCTTACCGTTAGTTCCATTGTCTTTAGACAGCATTCTCGCTGTAATTAAGGTCGAGGACTGGAACAGCTGCTTGGTGCGTGCGTGAATGTCGTTAGGCTGAGGTAGGCATTCGGATGGCAGCCTATTTGAACACTGTAGATAACATGATTCTGACGCCAACAGTTTCTTTTACTGTGTCACAAGACAGCCCGCTGACACATTAATGATAACTGAGGAATTCCCTCAGGCTTTTCAGGAACAACCTTTCAAACGTTATAAATGGGTGTACATATACTTTCCAGCATTAGCTTGGATTTCAGAGGCACCACAAAACCGAACTCTTTGGGTTGCACAACATTGCCTTTCTCGGGTGAATTTCCTGATCGTGGACTGCAATGTGATATTAACCTCGCATTGGAGAGTGCAGTTCTCGCCTGAATTTGGCTAACGATGGTGAAAGTGTAACTCCGCCGCCTTTATGGCAGAATGTTACGATATCTGATTGAGCTCAATATTTCTGGGAATCACTGTAACTTTCTTTCCTCTCGGAGCATTTCGAAGACAGTTTCGCAGGCAGGACGATAACCTTTCTCGGTGAAATGTGTTTCACTCCACTTAGCGCACAGTTAAGTGCCACGAATTTATCGCTGCTAAGATTTTTTACTTTTCGTGCTGGTATGGGAGGAGACGTAAAATGTGACGAATACAGAGCGGAAAGATTACTTCAGAAAAAGTTATAGCACTGAATAGCAGTTAGTTCATGAAGTTTTTCCATCTACAGTAGATGCTGGACACATCGTCATATTCCCAGGGTCTTAAATGAGCCATCCTAGCACTATATTCAAAATATCTTGTAGTACGGTGCTACTTTTGCTTTTGAAACATCCAAAATCAGAAGCTTCTTTGGAGCTTTGCTCGGGTACACTTCATCCGTTTGTGGACAACTCCTATCTGTTACTTCTTGTAGTAATCTAAAATGGCTAAGCGTAGAATGAATCAATATTATTCGTGCCCTACTCTCCTATAATTGAAAGCTATTTTATTGCACAATCTTCCTTTATCCTTTTATTGACATTTACTGTTGGGCTACCCGCAGGTGTTTGTTCATTATAAGTTGGCGGCGTATGTTGTACTTGCAATTTACATAACAGTTTCTTGTATTTTTAGTAGTTGCTGCTTCACATCTTGCAGACGTGTATCGAAAATCGTACTGAACCATCATTAACAGTTATTAAAAGCAATAAGAAAGGTTTTCATAGGAGCTGTGTTGGTACAAATATTTTTTGAACAATATTATTTCCTAAAAACTTCTAACCCTATAAAAAGGTTGTTTGTCAGGTGACCGTACAACTCTTGTAAAAGATTATCATAACATGCACAAATTCCTTCGTTGACATTAGTGTAAAAGCCCTGTCATTTGTAATCCATATTAGCGCCTGTTATTTACGGATAGCATTTTTCGATTCTTTATTACTGCAAGTCTCCATAGCAGCGCTGGAAAGTTGAACTCATTTCCTGAAGGTTGTGACTGTTCGTTTAACTGCATTTGCTCTGACACTGGTTCACGGGTCAACAGACAATTACATTTCGGTAAAGGAGACAGACTAAGTAAGAGTAAGCTAGGTAGGCTTTCAGATTTTATCTGACGATATTTTAACGTTCTTCCAAGCTTTGTCCTCACGTAGTATGCTAAACGTTTCATACGACGCCATGTCCTTTCAGCTTACGCTGCAACATTTTATATGAGTATTTCTGTCCCCGTAGTTCTTAAACATGTTCAAGTTGTGACATCGTTGAGACATCGTCGACACATCGTAAAGTAGTCAATGCACCGCACACAATCCACATCAGGCATCAGCAACATCTTGGATACTAGTGTTTTTCGCCCACCCATTTAATTTTAAATTGCTCTGCACGCAGAGTCAGTGAATCGGTTCCGCACACTACTTTGCTCCAGATCATTTTAGAAACGTCACCCTTATTTATAGATCAACAAGCGACCCGAACCGACCTTACGTGGATATGGCCGACTTTCTATGGGTGGACGACTTGTTTATAAAATGTAGTGGTATACACAAACGTTCCTCTTGAATCTGTCCATTTATTTGTGAAAATCATATCAAAGTTCGTAGGTAGTTCCTGAGAGTTGTCCGAAAATACGGAAAGAAAAACGTGGCGGGGGACTTAAATTTATTACAGAAGATATACACTCACCTTTCTCGTGACTCAAGTCTGTCTAGTAGAGGAAACCGTAACAAAATACCTACGGCAGTTCCCGCGATTAGCCATGACATACGGACAGCAAAACAGAGGGGATCTTTCTAACGTTAGGTATAGAGATGTGGCACCAGCAAATTTGCTTCGAAAAACAGTGTGTTCCATTTTTCGAGCTTTTTGTGCAGTCCGGCGTCATAGATATTCTTCATTGCTTCCATATTGTATATATTTGCTAAAGTTTATGAAAGCTCTTAAGAATCGATTTCCTTTTACTGTTACTGAAGCTGTGCCATGTACTACTTGTACGAGAAATATCAAACTGAATCGGATTTTTCGGTGGCTGAGTGTGGAAGTGCTAGGCTGCAAATGTCTGGAGTTCAAAGTTCACTCCGATCTAGAATGTATTGCTACACTTATTGGTTTTTTATCTCCGAAAGTGATTTGTTAATGTCAAGAATACGGTATGAATTTGCGCAGTGGTTCGGAGTCTCCGTTAAATAGCAAAAAACCTTCAAACTGGTTGGATAGTCGGTTACGATGTTTTGTTCCTTAACGCCGTTAGAAAGTACTCACCTGGGGGCGATTGTTTCGGTAGAAGCCAGTGTATTTCGTTCAAATTTGACGATGTGTGAGGCAATTTTAAAATTCGCACTTCCGTCAGCGTAGATGGAATCGTGAACTTCTTAGGAATTTTGACAACGAGGGTTCTTTCACGTTGCTTTAACATGCGGCGTCTGTACATATATATCGTGATGAAGCACAGTTGTTTATTTCCCAAAGTATTTCTTAACTTGGCTCTAACGTAAATCGGACTTTGTGTAGGACTGTCTTTGTCAGTACTTTTAAGGGTTTACACCTTCGGGAAGGTCTTGTCTAAACTAAAGAGGCCTCCGCTAATGGCGGTGACGCAGGCAACACGCACTGTGTCGGCACACAGCGCTGCGGCCCCAGGGCTCCTATCTGACAGCCTCAACGCTCGTAAAGAATAATTTCGGCTTCCGCCCCGCTGGTCGCGTGATAGCAACGCCGCCTAGTGGGCAAAGTAACCCCTGCCCCACACCGCCTCAACACCAGACACTGTAACGCACCGCCCACGTCGCAGCCCCCTGTGTGCCACATGAGAAACAAATGTTTTCCCTGGAGACAACTAGCCGTAGTCACTACTTGTTCAGCTGCCACTCATCAAACGCAGATATTTGCGCAAATTTGCGCGTCTGTGGGATAGCATGGTTTGAGTGATTACTCCCAAGAGAAATTCAGAAGTCTGGCGGAATCTACGAAGTCAAACATAGCGTTTCGGCAAAGAGGACGAGTACAGGTAACCGAACATGTACCACAGCTTCTAGCTAGATCGGCACAAGAAAATCTATTTTTGTCCGGTATTCATCAATAAATAAGGAAAATGACATCTGAAATGGGACTCTACAGGGTGTTACAAAAAGGTACGACCAAACTTTCAGGAAACATTCCTCACACACAAATAAAGAAAAAATCTTATGTGGACATGCGTCCGGAAACGCTTAATTTCCATGTTAGAGCTCATTTTAGTTTCGTCCACCTACGCTCAATGGAGCACGTTATCATGATTTCATTCGGGATACTCTACCTGTGCTGCTAGAACATGTGCCTTTACAAGTACGACACAACATGTGGTTCATGCACGATGGAGCTCATGCGCATTTCAGTCGAAGTGTTCGTACGCTTCTCAACAACAGATTCGGTGACCGATGGATTGGTGGAGGCGGACCAATTCCATGGCCTCCACGCTCTCCTGACCTCAACCCTCTTGACTTTCATTTATGGGGGCATCTGAAAGCTCTTGTCTACGCAACCCCGGTACCAAATGCAGAGACTCTTCGTGCTCGTATTGTGGACGGCTATGATACAATACGCCATTCTCCAGGGTTGCATCAGCGCATCAGGGATTCCATGCGACAGAGGGTGCATGCATGTATCCTCGTTAACGGAGGACATTTTGAACATTTCCTGTAACAAAGTGTTTGAAGTCACGCTGGTACGTTCTGGTGCTGTGTGTTTCCATTCCATGATTAATGTGATTTGAAGAGAAGTAATAAATGAGCTCTAACATGGAAAGTAAGCGTTTCCGAACGCGTGTCCACATAACATATTTTCTTTCTTTGTGTGTGAGGAATGTTTCCTGAAAGTTTGGCCGTACATTTTTGTAACGCCCTGTATAGGTCTCTTCTTAACGATAGCAACGACTGTAGCTATTTAGGCAAAGATGAAATGAAACTGACAAAATATCCTTCTGTAGTATGTCATCATACTAATGCAGTAAATAATTTTAAAACTTTTTCGGGTATGTAATGTGTATACATTAATAACATTCCAGCCAATGTTGCCCTTTCGTTTGCTTTGTAAAGAAGTTCACTGACTGTTGAAACGTCTATTTTGTAAACGTTCCTTATATGATGCAATGTACAGTTATTTGTATGCTGTCATACTCCAGCAAAATTTTCAGCTGCCACCGTTAAACATGATGTTTCGCGAGAAATCCGTAAAGAGCAGCAAGGACGGCTGTATTGTTTTCACTGTGTACCTCAGTAGGTTAACTGGTGAAAGAAATCGAAATACTTCGTTAGGCTTTATTTGAATAAATCACTTATATGAGAGTACTTCTTAAAACTATCGTCTTTTTTTCCTTGCAGATTAGTATCTTCTTTCCCATATTGAGCATTTTACGTGACTATATATACTTATTAAACTCTAGGTATCCATGTTTTTACTCGTGACCGTATCAGTGTTCAGGTTAATAGTAAACTGTAAGGTATCAGTCACTTTGCAGTATCTAGGTTAATGACTAGTTTAGTCGTGCTCCAGGTATTAGTACAATCATACAAAAAACTTTATCAAAAATGTTTAAGTATTTATCTTTTTGGCTTGATTTCCTTTATGAATAGTACAGAAAGATAGGCGTAAGACGGGAACCAATAGCCCAGCAGAGAACTTCAGATGGCATTATAGTAACAATGATTCGAGATGTCTCGAGTCGTAGGTGTATTTAAGCAATTCTCTATAACTTTTGTATGATGAACAGAGGAGGCCCCTGATTTGACAGGCTATTCTCTTTCTTTAAATCTGGGCGTGTGATGTACAGGGCGTCCCGGGAAAAACGATCAAATAAACATGGGCTCGAAAATACAGACTTAAAGAGCTACGATTATCTCTTCGATACTATGCAACAAAGCTCTTTTATGCAAGCTTTTTGCTTTCCGTATTTTGGGAGGAGTTAATATGGATCAAAACAAGAAAAATTTGTCTAGTAAACATTGACTCTGAAATGCGCACATTAGGAGTCATGAGCACTTGTTGAGAAGAAGAGATGTATTTCAGAGAAGACAAACATGTGGTCGTAGCTCTTAAGGTCGGAGTCCTTATTCACTGAACAATTTTTTCTTCTTTTTTCCGTACTATCACCCCTCAAAATATGGAATGCAAAGAGCTTACCGTAGAAGAGATTTGTTTCACAGTATCGAAGATGAAGAAGTAGTCACAGCTCTTAAGGTATGCACTTTAGAGCCCAAATTTACTACACTTCTCTGCATCGAATGATCGTTCCTCTCTCATCCCTGTATAACAAGAAATGCGCTAAAACTACAGAAACCTGAGATACTATAACGTCATTAAACCACAGTGCCACTGTGTCGGTCATTTTCAATAGCAGAGAGGGTGAATAACTCTAAAAATTTTGGGTACGAAATACAGTGAAGAAGGAACAGACAAAGAGCAGACAATGAAATTCAAAAGCACGCCAAGTTTTATTCGAATACAAAATGAAACGTACTAAAATATTATGTGGATATTAAAAGAATGGAACCGACAAAACTAAACAGGCAAGTTGTGTGCTAGGAAATTTGCATCCAAGCTGAAATTGAAGGAATAAAATGAATAACAACAGTAAAAGAATACTTGAAAGAAGGTGGGTAATGTAACAGGAAACACAAGACCGAAAATATTTTAAGCAGGAAATTCATAGCTGGGGAAGTTGCCCATATAGATAAATCTAAGAAGACAAGAACAATTTGGGTTGAGGGTGGGAAAAGAGGTCATTCTGCGAGTTTGAATTTAATGTTATAGCAACAAAGAAAGCGTAAGAGCAAATATTCTGAAAGGGCCTTTATTGTACTCCGCAAGTTCCAGCATAACCCATATGTGAGTTATACGAGTATGTATAAAGGACATAACCACATTCTCAGAATACCCACACATTCGGTCTTCTAATATTTTATCCTCAGTTTTCACAGGAAGATATTTACACTTCAGTATGCGGATACTATTTCGACATCCAACGAATCAGGCAGTCTCAACGGAAAAGCGAAAGTGGGTCTACTCTAAGCGCTTTTTCTGTATCAGAATTCGGCTGCCGCGGCAGTCGCAGTCAAATATTTACTGCATAAATTTCACAGGCGATTGCGGTGCCCCGCGGACATTATATACATGGCGCCGTCCTCAAGGAATTGGATGTTTACACTGCGGGGAGTCGCCGGGCGGCATCGGTCTGGAGAGAGAACCGGGGAGAAAGAAAGCGGCCGCAAAAATGAAAGGTTATAAAGGGAGAAAAATTGTGCCAAATTGAGTCTGCATAGGCAACAAGGTGGAACCGCACAGGAGAACATACAAATGGCTGCCATTTAAATAATGCACAAATTCAAATTGAATCTCCTTTAATTCCTCGATATAAGAGGAAGTGGAAGAAAGAAAATCACTCGGTAGCAAAGAATGGAAGGCTATTTTCCTGCGCCCTGGGCTCCGACAGAAAGTTCTTTTCTTGTGCCGTTCTTTATGCTTTTCGTCGAATATCATCTTCTTTTATTTCCTTTTGTGGCGGAGTATTCATCCGGGGGGGGGGGGGGCGGCGGCAAATAAAGCACGAAAGAAAGGAATCCGTATAAGATATTCATATTTCCATTGTGATTACTTCTTTTAATGCTTCCAGTCGGTATCTTGTTAATCTTATGTACAATGAGCGAGTGATAAATGGAACCTCCCTGGGCGTTTTGCTTCGGAGTCGCGTTACTTCGTGCTGTCGAGAACCGAAAATATTTCAATACTGTTTCTTAATATTTTACATAGATGTACTTTGTCAGTCAATCAGTAAGTACCGCAAAGAGTATGCCGGAGGGCACTTAGTGGTAAAATCACTGGCTCCATTGACGTGAGGTGCGTGGGTGTATTTTTTCACTAATGATGCTCATATCAATAATTTAATTCCTACAATATCTGTACAGTGGGTATTTAGCGTTAAGTGACAGTGTCTTCGAATCGCTACTGAATGAACAGGTTCGGAAATTCAGTGGCAACACTTTATGTGCCGCATGAAACATCTCTTGTAGAATACCACGCCTTTCGGTAAAGATTTTTAAGTGATGTGTAATGTGCGTTCTTTCACTCTTTTCGAATATACTAGTCCTGACACGTTTATATAGCAGGTTGCACGTGAAAGGCATCTTAAAAAGTTGAGTATTGGAAATAAATTGCAGGATGCACTATTTCACCCCTTTTAAGGTATATACTCTACCTCATTTGTGTTTTGCAATACGCTTAAAGGCTTGATATCCAAAAGTAAATGTCAGGTGAAAGCTGTATTTGTTTGTTGCAGAAGAGGGTGACATAAGTGTGATAACTTTTCGGTAACTCACGGAAGCTTGTAAGAGATCCATGACTAAGGAATTTATTGCTAGCGCACTCGAGCAGGTGTAATTCCAACACTGCTCTCTGGTCTGAGATTCTCTTATAGCTTACATATCGCAGGCAGCGCGTGAGCAATCCATCGAAAATACATCTGCTCGAGTGCGCTAGCAATAAATTCCTTAGTCATGGACCTCTTACAAGCTGTTAGGAGGGTATGAGTTTTGGATTTATCTAAATACCTGGCCAAAAGTTGCCTGTCGTGGAAGTGGCCACACTTCAGATGAAAGTTCTCGTACATAGAAAATGAGAAAAAGAAATGTCGTGGACACTCAATCGGATAACTGTAAGAGACTGAACCGGCAGCGATTCCATTGTACAGCTATTCCGCATTTCCGCCGAACTTAGTCAGGGTATCAAGGAAAAACTTTAATCGGAAAGCCAGACGGAATTTAAGCCACTAATACGACTATAGCGCTAGCCCAGTCGGTGGATGTGGGATGTGCTTTACTTCGTGGTTTTGCTACAATAATTTCCACTGCCATACGAAATCACTGTTTTTTTTGTTCGTATTTAATGTCATGCTGTTCGCTGGAATGTCTTTCCATTTTTTCGACATTTTGAGAACGCAGACACCTTCAGAGACCGTTCACCTCTAATTGTAGGACTCGAATCGAAATAATGACATTATTTTGTTAACAGCATGTTAGAAAAGCGTCATTCCTCCTGTAGGATGAAATGCGGCAGTGTAAAGACTAATTTTGATTGAAACGTATTAGAAATATTTCTAGTATGTTAGTTGTAAACTAAAACAGAAAATTCACACGTTACTGCGCTCGCTTGTTAGTGAAACATTTCTGGCTCTCAATATTTATCCAGCCAGTGCTCCATATAACAGAAAGAAAGACGATAGTGCAGTTCTTGTGAATTAGGCTTATCACCGGAAATGATCATTGTAGCCGCATAATCATAAATGGGATACGTTCTCATGTATAGGAGTTATCCGGCAGATACGTGACCTATGTATGTCTATGCGAACGTCAACTGTGCTCCAGCCTCTACTTGATAATCCATTTCTAGTCAACGGATTTCCCAAATTGACGTGGTCTCCAGTTTCATCTGTGGAGATAACCGTGTTCTCGCTGTAAGAACAAGATTGGTGCGTAATTGCGATAATTCATGTTATTATTAGTCTTATCTCGGAGATCGCTGCGCTTACCTCCAGAGAGATTGCGTTTCTGCGATAATGCTCGAGAGCGAGAGAAGAAAGAAGCATGTCTGCGGAGCAAGACGTTATCGAATCAAAGATGCTGAATTACAGTCCCAAACTACACGAGGAAGGTTGAATACGGCGTTAGAAAGAACTGTTGTGGTGCAACGTTGAAGGAACACGCCGAGAGGTACCTCCTAAACCGAAGTACGACCGCGATAATGTGTGTCAATCTTGTAAAATAAGGAAGGTACCAGATAAGAAACAGATTCGGCATTTATTCTATGCGTAGGAGGCAACTGGCATTTTTTATGAAATGGTAGCACCGACAGATCTGTAGGGAACTCTACATGAACATGTTCTCGTTGCTCAGTTGTTTCCGAATTACAGCTGTCTATCCGAAACCCTCACGAATGGGGACAGTCAGAGCAAATTAACAAAATGTTAATATTTTATTTGCAACTACAGTTGTGAAACCAGGATCGTTTTTTCAAATTCTAATTGCTTTTGCAGACGTTATTTAATAATTAAGAGATCAACCCCCAATTAACGGCTCATCATGCCTACACTGATTCAAATAATTTGCTATTTTAATTACATTATATACTGACGAGCTTTAAATGGATGGGTAACTAGTGGTAGCTTAAAAAAATACTGCGAATGTTACAATGAAAAGAACTGTATAGCAGTAGTGGTGCCACACCAACACTTAAGGAACTAAAGATAATGTGTGACAAATACATAAAATGCTAAAATGAATAGATAAGCCACAGAGGTTTGCGGTAGTATTTCTGCATATGAGATGAAGACGGAAATTTGCAAACAATGTCCAATACGAACCGATCGTTTCCCCTTGCAGTACCACATAAAGCACTGAAAACAGAATATTTGTTCCGAACCGATCGTTTCCCCTTGCAGTACCACAGAAAGCACTGAAAACAGAAAATTTGTTCCGAACCGATCGTTTCCCCTTGCAGTACCACAGTGAGCACTGAAAATAGAAAATTTGTTATCCACTCTGCAGTGTGTCCATTGTCCAAGAAAAATCAAGACACCTTCATAGGGTTTGTAGACCTGGAAAAAGCGTTCGAGAGTGTAAAATTGTGCAAGATGTTTGAAATTCTGAGAAAAATAGGAGTAAGCTTTAGAGAGAAGCGGGTAATATACAATATGTACAAGAGCCAAGAGGGAATAATAAGAGTGGACGACCAAGAACGAAGTGCTCGGATTAAAAAGGGTGTAAGACACGGATGTAGACTTTCACCCCTACTGTTCAATCTGTGCCACGAAGAAGCAATGATCGAAATAAAAGAAAGGTTCAGGTGTGGAATTAAAATTCAAGGTGAAAGGATATCAATGATATGACTTGCTGATGACATCGCTATCATGAGTGAAATTGGAAAAGATTTACATGATCTGCTAAACTGAATGAACAGTCTAATGAGTACAGAATACGGGCTGAGACTAAATCGGAAAAAGACGAAAGTAATGAGAAGTAGCAGAAATGAGAACAGCGAGAAACTTGAAATCAGGATTGATGGTAACGAAGTAGATGTAGTTAAGGAATTGTACTACCTAGCAGCAAAAATAACCAATGATGGACAGAGCAAGGAGGACATAAAAAGCAGGTTAGTACTGACAAAAAGGACATTCCTGCTCAAGAGAAGTCTACCAGTATCAGGCCTAAGGCTTAATTTGAGGAAGAAATTTTTGAGAATGTACGTTTAGAGCACAGAATTGTACGGTAGTGAAACATGGACTGTGGGAAAACCGGAACAGAAGAGAATCTAATTATTTGAGATGTGGTACTACAGACGAATGTTGAAAATTAGGTGGACTGATATGGTAAGGAATGAAGAGGTTATGTGCCGAATCGAAGAGGGAATGAATATGTGGAAAACACTGACAAGGAGAAATGACAGGATGATAAAACATGTGTTAAGATATCAGGGAACGACTTCCTTGGTACTAGACGGAGCTGTAGAGAGCAAAAGCTGTAGAGGAAGACAGAGATTGGAATACATCCAGCGTATAATAGAGGACGTAGGTTACAAGCGTTACTCTAAGATGAAGAGGCTGGCACAGGGGAGAAATTCGTGGCGGGACGCATCAAACGAGTTAGAATACTGATGACTCAAAAAACATTAAAAATGTGAACTGTTTATTATTTCAAAAGTAATCGCCATGCCTGTTAATACATTTACCCCACTGTGAAGCGAGACCATCAATTATATCATAGAAAAATGTTTTTTGCAGTTGCCTACGGAGCCACGATTATGCCCAGGCGCGAATCTCTTCGTCCGAAGCAAATCGGCGGCCACGTTATGTTTTTCTTCATAGATTTAAAAATGTGGAAATTGCATGAGGATAGTTCGGGACTGTCTGGAGGATGTGTAAGGGCTTCCCAGGGAAGCTTCTACAGCGCAGTCGAAAGAACCTTGTCAACATGTGGGAGGGCGTTTTGCTGGCGTGTTATTTTGAGTACACTGGTGAATTTCCACTTGGACGTTCTCACATATATTCCATACAGACCACATCTCTCCCCATGCGATTCCCATATATTTGGAGCCCTGCAGAAAGATATTTGTGGAACTCGATTTGCTTCGGACGAAGAGGTGCACGCATGGGTAGAATCACGATTCCGTAGTGTAATGGTACTTGAATTACGCAACCATTACGGCATCTCACCTGAACCTCTCGATGACAGCTATATTCTACTGTGTTTCTGTAGAAGTAGTTGACATATTTCTGAGACAACATTCAGATTTGATTTCATTTGTGATACATCGATATGTTTATATTGCAATGATATTATTCTTGTGTATTCTTTCTTTTGTCACTATGATCTTTGACGTACTTGTAACTCTGATTTTTGGGCGCGTAAGCGAGAAGTAGTTAGTTGTTAACTTGTTAGAGAGTCGGACCTTGAGAAATCAAGTGTTGGACGTCATGTTGGAAAGATGCATAACGTAGTTGGCTTATAAAATGTGAGGAAGATGTTTTCAAGTATGTTTTGTATTGTGAAGTGATGATTTGTGTGTTACGTGATATTGCAATAAAATCAATTAAAAGGAAGTGTAACTTAAATTCGGAGTGCTGATTATTTTTTTACATCACCATTGTCCAGCAAAAGGTTTAATCTTGAAGAATGGTTTGTGAAGCGCATCTACATAACTTTTGAATATAGCAGAATAAAACCTGGGCTTCTTTGATCCGAGCTTGGAATCATAACCACCTAGATTTTCAACGATTAGAACCATGATTTTACGACGAGACCAGCGTGGGAAACACAAAAAGATGAGTGCCACATAATATGACTGTCGTTGCCCGAAAATGCAGTATTTAGCAGCGTGAGCAACACCACAATCGTTGTTAAATGCTGACCTTTGTTGTGGTAGGGTTGTTAGAGTAGGCAACCGCAAACATTTTCTCATGAAAGCACTGACCATCTTGTCTCACAGTCTGATAAGTGTATTAACAGTTACGGCGATTACTTTTGAAACAATTCTTTGCGTATTGTTTTCTCCATTTGTCTCGTTTTCATCTGACTGCCTCTTGTAAATCATTTGTCGCTTCAAAAATATCAGTTAATTTTTGACAGTCTCATTCTCAATTAGGTCCAAAACTTTGTTTCGGGGGTAATGGTCTCACAAAGTTTGGAAACCAATGGCCCACTACCACTTGGTAAGGCTTCCAGGTGGACAAATAGTATCATAACCTGCGACATCGTCGCGAAAAAACAGTGACCCGTAAATGTAATAAGTTACCTTAAATTTACGTCTATGGTCACAAGATTTTTGTTAACAGATTACCGGTTTCGGTCTTTAATGGCCATCATCGGCTCTGTTGTATAACATTTTTATACATCAGGACTTTGTTTTTATGCAACAGATCTGATGATGGTCATTAAAGTCCGAAACCGGTAATCTGTTAACAAAAAGCTTGTGACCATAGACATAAATTTAAGGAAACTTTGGACAAACAGTACTCGAGAATTAGACGAATGTGAGCCAACGTCAGCATGTGACGTTTAGCACAAACGGCCAGTTTCTGTGGAAGAGCTGAACGGACGTAGGACAAGCTGAGATGTAAGAGGTGCCCGCGTCTTAAGGTGCAACGCCGATCGGAGCAGAGCAGCTTGCAAGACACAGGATACAGCCGAGCACGGCAGTGAGATGGGAGACGAAGGAAGCAAAGAGGCTAAAAGGAGAGCCGGCCCCCACCAGCCGTCCGCGGCGTTATAATTCCCAAGGCCGAATCATTCATCAGCGGCCGAGGAGTGGCTTAGGAAAGTCGGTCGCCGCGCGGCGGACCAATCGCCTGTCTGGCTGGCGCTCCGCTTATTATTCCGGCAAGAAAGGCGCGCCCACCTCACAATACTTTCCTATTAACAGTATTTTTCCCAACCCTCGAAAAGAATACTATATGATCCAATTTAATTTTTTTCCCTCTCCCCCCCTTTCCCATCCCCCCCCCCCCCCTTTGCCAGCAGCCGGCGCTTTGGGCGGCAAAAACCTGCGGGGGTAAATATGATTACAGCCCCTCTGCTTCTGTGTGCGGGAATTACGTGCTATTATAAACACGGGCCCCGTGCGCTGTTGCTCGAACCGCACCGACGTCCGAAACATAATGCGACGGACTTTTGGACTGATGCGTGAGAATGAATCCGGTCCCGGCGAACAATGAGCGAGGTCCCGCCGCCAGAATTTCTGGGCCCGGAATTAGGGGACGGGTGTCGGTCGGCAATTAGAGACGCCTCCGGCATCATTCTTTGATCGCGTTTCGGGGCGGGTGTTACAGCTGCCGCCGACCCAGTCGGTCACATCAAGCGCTCGTGTTTGGCCGCAGTAATGAGGTTGCGCCTCCGGCAAACGCCTTGGTTCAGTTCGTTGAGCACAGCCTTCTCTTCACCGCAGATAATTACTAATGAGAATTAAAAGCGAAATTTCTTCTCCATTTCAAGAGCCTTAGCAGTAGCTTAAACTGCTATTAAAAAAGTCATGGGAAGTCTATGCGGTACATTTGGCTGCACACTGTCCTAGTACAAATGAATTCCTAACATCTCACATTCAAATTGGCGGTGGTGTGACAGTGACCCGTCGATCACCCCATGCGGTTTTGCGGAGGTGTCTTGGTATCCTTTCAACAGACTCTTGGAGTCATCGTGTGCGGCCGGCCGGTTCTAGGCGCTACAGTCTGGAACCGAGCGACCGCTACGGTCGTAGGTTCCAATCCTGCCTCGGGCATGGATGTGTGTGATGTCCTTAGGTTAGTTAGGTTTAAGTAGTTCTAAGTTCTAGGCGACTGATGACCTCAGAAGTTAAGTCGCATAGTGCTCAGAGCCCATTCATCCTGTGCGGCGGGGCAAACATCGTCTCTACGAAATCGAAGATGCACCCTGAATTCTTGTGTAATCCCCGATACGGCTCCAGTCACTTGTACACCGATTGTCGTAACATGTTCACGGTTGGTTAATTTGGCAACTGTGCTCTTATGTTAACCTCACAGCTACCTGTCGCAGACTCTCCAGATGCCGCTTCTACAATTCGCCTATAAACCGCATCTAACCGCAACATTCCGGCATCATACTCTGCCCATCTTAACTTTTTCATTCAATTCTGGCCACTCACTTTCTAATATTCTTTTATAAATTAAAGTCTTTTTTCTGTAACGTTAGGTTTTAATTTGTAGGCGCGTATCACCTTATATGTCAGAGGTATCTTCACTGGCCTACGGTTACGTTTTTCATATCCTGACCATTTCCTCGCTCCCTCTCATGTTGTCATAGGTTAACAGAACCACTTCCATTCTACACACATGTGCTTCTGAATTAGGGATTTCTTGTTACGTGTGTACTATGCAATGTGAAACACTTCACTGGTGATCTGAGAACTACTTCGGACTGATAACACAATAAGTGTGATGATTTCTGCTGGTAGGACTGTTTGATGGCATCTTCCATCTCGATCACCAGTGAAGAGTTTCCCATTACAGAGTACACGCAAAACAGTGTGAGTAAAACAAGAAAACCAAAATTCCGACCCGAATGTGTGCCGAAGTTCCTTAAGTGAAGTAGAAGTGCGTCTTTTAGCCTATGCCCAAGTCAGAGGAAAACAAGAGATCACCAGAACAGGCGAAAAAATAACTAAAAATGCATTGTATGCGCCTTAAACATAAATGGTGTAACGTCTCCGGAATTAAATGATAATATTACACCAAGAAAAAAAATTGTTACTGTAATTTTTCGTACATCTATGAAAAATCATAAAGTTTTCTTTGTGTTTCACGAGATCACAAATCTCTAGGTTTTTTTAAAAATTATGTTTTTATCTCATGTGCGCAGAAAAATGTAACATCGTGAACTTTACAAATGTAGAAAATTAGTGTCTTATTACCGTGGTCTAGTGGAGCACGTCAGGAGTGTGGCAAGCCTCTGTAATAGCAAAAGACTGAGTGAAGTCCTCATTGTTGGCATTTGAGAGATGTCATGCGACATCCACTGAAAACTACAATAGAAACACAGAGAAAAAACCGATAGAAAGAAAAAGAGAAAGATAAGTGGTCAGCGTCATTCTCTCTAGATCGCAGGACCCCGGGTTCGACACACGGCCGGGTCGGAGATATTTTTCGCTCGGGAACTGGGTGTTTGTTTTGCCCTAAACATTTTATGTCATCATCATCATCGACGCGCAAATCACAGAAGTGGCAACAATAAGGATACTTGAAGCAGGCGGCCGAGCAAACCGGTATGGGTCTCCCAGCCGAGCATTCGGGAGGACGACGGTTCAGACCCGAGTCCGGCCATCCAGATTTAGATTTTCCGTGATTTTCCTAAACTACTTCAGGCAAATGCCGGGATGGCTCCTTAGAAAGGGCGTGGTCGACTGCCCTCCCCATCCTTCCCTAATCCGATGGGACCGAGGACCCAACTGTTTGGTCTCTTCTTCCCAAATCAACCAACCAACCAATCTCCCAGTCAGTAACGCCATACGGTCATTACTACATTATCAACGAGTCAGTTCATACAAATACCAGAGTGCAGCATTTTATGTGGATCTGGAATGATCACATAGGCGCAGTCGTCTAGTTGGCATAATTAGGCTTGTCGGTGCGATAGGGGGAAAATTCACTCTACGAAGGAGATCGCTTAGAAACTTGCGCCTGTCATTCCTAGAATACTGCAGTGTGTGGGGCCATACCAAGTAGGATTAACAGGGAATACTCAGACAATACAAAGAAGGACAGCACGAATGATCACTAATGTGACTGAGTGTTGAGTGTCACAGAAATGGTGAAAAGTTTGAACTGACAGACGCTTGGATATAGGCGTGGACCATCCTACAGAAACCTGCTAACAAATTTTCAAGAACGAGTGAATATGAAGTTAGAAATCTAGTGGACAGTATTGGAGAATTACAACAAGCACTGGAACTGAGAACGTGTCAGCAGATTATGCTTGGAGATCAGGAAAAATTCCTAGTGTGTGTAGTTCAGGAAAACAGATGTCAATTCAAATTCCGATAGTGGGGTATTAATGCATTTCATCCCGTACATTAGGAGTAATTATAAGTAGCTCTAAACAACAAATAAACGGCTCTGAACATAAAAGGAATCCAAGAGTCAAGGCTTCCAAAATGGAAGGGAATTCAAAAACGTTAAAAACATGTTTTCACAGAGCAAAAAGAAACTGTGTGATTGTGATACTGTTGCGTTTGTTTGTTGCTGCTTATGCAGCAAACTATTATGTTTTCATCATTTCTTTGCGAGTGATCACATTGACTTTCATATGAAAAGCTATATCGAGAAACGAGGCATATATCACTTACCACTAGTACAAGCTACGTGCGTTGATAAGAGATTCCTATCATATGACACAAGTACTGTCAGTGATGCCGTATATGACACATCAGACTTTTTTCCAGTTGAGGACTCGGTTACTAGATTAAAGTTATCAAGGAAAAAGACATCAGTTTCTCGATAGAATCATTATAAGGGAAATGTGCCCTACATACGAGGGCAGTTCAATAAGTAATGCAACACATTTTTTTTCTCGGCCAATTTTGGTTGAAAAAACCGGAAATTTCTTGTGGAATATTTTCAAACATTCTCGCAACGTCTTGTATAGTTTCATTGACTTCCGACAGGTGGCAGCGCTGTACGGAGCTGTTAAAATGGCGTCTGAAACGGATGTGCGTTGCAAACAACGGGCAGTGATCGAGTTTCTTTTGGCGGAAAACCAGGGCATCTCAGATATTCATAGGCGCTTGCAGAATGTCTACGGTGATCTGGCAGAGGACAAAAGCACGGTGAGTCGTTGGGCAAAGCGTGTGTCATCATCGCCGCAAGGTTAAGCAAGACTGTCTGATCTTCCGCGTGCGGGCCGGCCGTGCGCAGTTGTGACTCCTGCAATGGCGGAGCGTGCGAACACACTCGTTCGAGATGATCAACGGATCACCATCAAACAACTCAGTGCTCAACTTGACATCTCTGCTGGTAGTGCTGTCACAATTGTTCACCAGTTGGGATATTCAAAGGTTTGTTTCTGCTGGGTCCCTCGTTGTCTAACCGAACACCATAAAGAGCAAAGGAGAACCATCTGTGCGGAATTGCTTGTTCGTCATGTGGCTGACGGTGACAATTTCTTGTCAAAGATTGTTACAGGCGATGAAACATGGGTTCATCACTTCTAACCTGAAACAAAACGACAATCAATGGAGTGGCGCCACACCCACTCCCCTACCAAGAAAAAGTTTAAAGCCATACCCTCAGCCGGTAAAGTCATGGTTACGGTCTTCTGGGACGCTGAAGGGGTTATTCTGTTCGATGTCCTTCCCCATCTGTTGTGCGCCCTAAAACACTAATCATCATCATCATCCTTCCCCATGGTCAAACGATCAACTCTGAAGTGTATTGTGCTACTCTTCAGAAATTGAAGAAACGACTTCAGCGTGTTCGTAGGTACAAAAGTCTTAACGAACTTCTCCTTCTTCATGACAACGCAAGACCTCACACAAGTCTTCGCACCCGAGAGGAGCTCACAAAACTTCAGTGGACTGTTCTTCCTCATGCACCCTACAGCCCCGATCTCGCACCGTCGGATTTCCATATGTTTGGCCCAATGAAGGACGCAATCCGCGGGAGGCACTACGCGGATGATGAAGAAGTTATTGATGCACTACGACGTTGGCTCCGACATCGACCAGTGGAATGGTACCGTGCAGGCATACAAGCCCTCATTTCAAGGTGGCGTAAGGCCGTAGCATTGAATGGAGATTACGTTGAAAAATAGTGTTGTGTAGCTAAAAAATTGGGGAATAACCTGGTGTATTTCAATGCTGATAAAACAACCCCTGTTTCAGAAAAAAAATGTGTTGCATTACTTATTGAACTGCCCTCGTAGTATACTTTTCAGAATCGGAGGGTAATTTTCTTTTCTTTTTTTTCTGCAAACCATCATGACAGGGAATGAGGGTGCGTTTGATACGAAGAAGGCAAGGCAGTGTTTACAGTTACAGACCACGATTTTTTTATAATGCAAGGGACATCCGAAGTTAAGCGACATCAGCGCTTCCCTCGATTAAAAAAAGTTGTTGTATCAGCTTTGTAAACAAGTATTGTGGGCAATGGAGATTACTTTGAAAGTAAATGAATTTGTGTTTTTGGTGTGTTCTGTTGCAATAGTTTTATGATGATAATCGTCGAACATTTTAGGTCCAGCTTGCAGAACGGAGGTGGGGTGGCAGTGGGGAATGAGTGATGACGTACTTGTGAAAAAAGGTGGTTTTTCGCCTGCTATGTATTTGGAAAGACGCCGCAGACAAATGGTTATCCCTCCCGGGAGCACCGTGCCTTTGGTGTGCAAAGCTATGAGGAGAGGCACGGAGAGGTGGGGGCGGAGCGGGGGTGGGAGGGGGAGGTGGTGGTACCCCGCTGAGCGTGTGTGGTCCTGGCGGAGCGGCGCGTTACACGGTCAGCGCGGGCGGCGCAGAAAAACCCGACACAATGCGGTGCTCGCGGCCGCGTGAAATTGTGCCGTTGTTTCCGAAGCGGCAGGGACGCCCGCCCAGATGGAGACGCTACCGGCGCCAGGGGCTGCCCTCCCGCCCCCACCTCGTTGTGTGGGCGGGCCGCAGCACAAGCACTCCCATCGACGTCTTTCTGTAAGCTCTTCTGCCGCATCCACAACAGATGCGTACCGTGTTGCAGCTCGTTACACCCGTCACTACCAGTCGACTGCGCTGGTCCGTACCGGCTGAGTGATGGATCCAGAGGTTACTTAAAGGTGAAGACCGTGATTCCCGCCGGCGCTGTACGTTCTTCTTTCTTCAAGTTCTAAGCATCTGCCTACATCTCTTTGGGCAGGCGGATCCTGTGCACTTCCTAGAGCCACAAATGTGTGCGAGAATTTTAATTCTCGCATTAACTCTTCGTTTGAATCGGCTGACCATGACAGTAACAACAATTTTGTGACTAAGTTGATGAGAATACAGACTCTTACACTGCCCTAGTCCCATACCGCAAACTGAAAGGAAATGAAAGAAAAACAAACACTTATCCGAAAGAAAAGTGTGGAATGAAAAAGTGACGAACTGAACAGATTTCACTTTTTGTAGTGTGTTGCGTACAAAGTATAGACGTTTTCGTTTCCTTAGAAATATATTATAGTTGAAGTTCGTTGTTATCTGTTTACTTTTCTTTTACACTTTTTCGTCCTCCTGCTGTCAGTTATAATAGCTAAAGAAAATAACATTTAAATTTTTGTAACTTTTGTAATAAAAATTCTGAGCTCTCTTTAACATCGTTACATTTCTACAGTCTGGCTTACTGACTTGGGCAGAAGTCAAGATGAAATCAGAAGGCTGCTGTTAGTTGTAGAGTTTGAGTACTGGCGGCGAGGGTCACTTCTATGCAAGTTGCTGAAAAATGATGTTGAGGCGGGTAAGATACGCGGTTCATAAGACCTCGTAACATGGTCAACCGTATGTGTTATCGAAATGCTTACAAACGAACTAAACAAACTATTTCACATTATACGTGACGTCTTGACGTGTATGTCCACCGATGTACGTGTGACAAAATATATGTTGATTCATACGAATGCCAAAACGAAAACGTTGTTGCCTGGAAGTTAAGGTAAAGAATCCTTCCTCGCCTTCTTTTTTTTAAGTTGCGTAGTCCGTTTCCGCCTCATATTGCAGTCTGTAAGTGTAGTTATAACTTCTTACCACCGGTCGCTGGTGGCCGACCGGTTCTAGGCGCTTCAGTTTGGAACCGCGCGACCGCTACGGTCGCAGGTTCGAATCCTGCCTCGGGCATGGATGTGTGTGATGTCCTTAGGTTAGTTAGGTTTAAGTAGTTCTAAATTCTAGGGGACTGATGACCAGAGATGTTAAGTCCCACAGTGCTCAGAGCCATTTGAACCATTTTTGAACTTTTTATCCTGCCGATTTTTACGAATTATCCTGAGTATTTCAAACATCTTTAGCCATCTTGGATATTCGGGAATCCAGCCGGATGTTCGCGTCGTTCTCGCACGATATTTCAACAGCGTGCCTCGCTATCTTCTTCAGGTGCTGCCTGAGACTCGTCCTTGGGTCGATCGAGTACTGGACTCGATCGACCCAAGGACGAGTCTCAGGCAGCACCTGAAGAAGATAGCGAGGCACGCTGTTGAAATATCGTGCGAGAACGACGCGAAAATCCGGCTGGATTCCCGAATATCCAAAATGTCAAGAGATCGCCGGGAAAGCATGAAGAATTACATCTTTAGCCATTTTACGCTGTCGAACTAGTGTTTTAGGTACATAAAAAACTGTAAAAGTGTTCATAATAACTGGAAAAGGATCTGTCATCAGCGCAGTGGAGATTAACTGAAGCTTTCGATACCACCTCGTTAACTCTCACCCAGACCGTCGTCTTTCAACCTGACTTAGACCTTGGGTTACGCTGCAGGTCGGTATGGCACCACATCTAAGATTTCGGTTTGGGATTCAGAAAGATATCGACTTTACGTGTTTACGTCTAACATTGCTTGTTTACGTCTCCAGATTGCCAGCGGTAGCTAGGTACCGTCCAGCGGTGCTGTAACATAGCACTTCTCTCCCTCCCCCGCCCCACCCTCTCCCCCTCTCCACACCAAACCATTCCCCTAGGATAGCTAGGGAGCTTTCGACGCGTGGCCGTGAAATACTGCAACGAGCGGGTGGCGCGGCGTCGACGTCCGCGCGGTGCGGGCTGAATAGCGCACGGCGGCTAGCGGAGGGCGGGCTGAGTGATTGAGCGCGGGCAGGCCAGCCCGATGGGCCGGCGACGGCCTATTGGCCGATAGCATATTGGTAATTATCGCACACGGTGATTACAAAACATATTACCCGGCATCCTTTGTCCCGAGGGCGGCCCCCTGCCGATGTGAAACTTAAGGGGGGCTCATCCCGAGCCCCGGGGGGGCCGCGATCATATTGTTCCCCGCTGCCGGCCGTCCAGCGCAGGTAGGCACGCAACTGCGTCTGCCCAGTGCGTCGCCGTCTGCTGCCCCCTCACGCACCCCGGCCGCCCGCACTATTGTGCCTCTCTCTCAGACGCACCCTCCCACGCCCCACGGCTAGGCCGCGATGTACGCAGAAATGTTTCTTCCTCTGATCTTCTTCTTCAGTTCCTTCCCTCTACCTCTCATATCGTCAGCTACCGCTGACACGTGTGTTGCAAACTCAGCAACAATTTCACGCCGTTATTCTACATCTGCATCTACATTCATACTCCGCAAGCCACCTAACGGTGTGTGGCGGAGGGCACTTTACGTGCCACTGTCATTACCTCCCTTTTCTGTTCCAGTCGCGTATGGTTCGCGGGAAGAACGACTGTCGGAAAGCCTCCGTGCGCGCTCTAATCTCTCTAATTTTACATTCGTGATCTCCTCAGGAGGTATAAGTAGGGGGAAGCAATATATTCGATACCTCATCCAGAAACGCACCCTCTCGAAACCTGGCGAGCAAGCTACACCGCGATGCAGAGCGCCTCTCTTGCAGAGTCTGCCACTTGAGTTTGCTAAACATCTTCGTAACGCTATCACGGTTACCCAATAACCCTGTGACGAAACGCGCCGCTCCTCTTTGGATCTTCTCTATCTCCTCCGTCAACCCGATCTGATACGGATCCCACACTGATGAGCAATACTCACTGATGCAGCAGAGAAACACTCACGTCCTGACACAGACAGCTGGTTCAAAAGTAGTCACATACTCAGGAAATGAGCGCAGAGGGTGGAAGAGTCAGAAATTCTGCATCGCCAATTACGGCAGTGGCCTGATGTGGGTGGGTTGGCCTCGCCTTCCTCTGACCCGTTAAGAAGCGTCAAGTGTGCATCCTTGTCGTGTGGATGACTGTAATGCATGCGTGTACACTGTAGTATCGGGTTCCTGTACTTACGGATGAAGGGAGAGGGTAAAAACAGGTGCCGGCACATAGCCTGCTCCTATCCAATAGCACCACGTTTAACATCCCCATGCGACAGATCATTCATCATCAACAGTGTCAACCGCAGAGAATAACACATAACGTTTATCAGGAACTTTACACCACCACCCCTCCTCTCCTTACTAGCTAAATACTGGAAGTGAAAAATTTCGTCCGCAGCTCGTGGTCGTGCGGTAGCGTTCTCGCTTCCCACGCCCGGGGTCCCGGGTTCGATTCCCGGCGGGGTCGGGGATTTTCTCTGCCTCGTGATGACTGGGTGTTGTGTGATGTCCTTAGGTTAGTCAGGTTTAAATAGTTCTAAGTTCTAGGGGACTGATGACCATAGATGTTAAGTCCCATAGTGCTCAGAGCCATTTGAACCATTTTTTTTGAAAAATTTCCACCACCAGGATTCGAAGTGACGTACTTCGGACTCGAGTGTCACAGTGTAATGGATCTTGGAGATGTGTTATTTTCTACCGGATTTGTCGATACCAAATCTAATGAGGGAGGTTGTAAATGTTTTGATATATTTTTGTCAGAATATTTTTTGTGAATTGTAATTCGCCTAATTTTACGTTAATTTGCTTATATGTTCGAGAGTGGCAGCATATTGATTAATATTAGCAGATGTGACGAATAATATCAAAGAGACTGGTTACAAGTGGAAGCTTGTGTGTTGTGTGAAATGTCTTTGACGCTGGAGCCGTCTTTGACCGTAGTCAGTCGGCAGTGAACACTCGGTGTGTGAGGGTGGGACAATGTACAGGTCCCCGTTATAATAATTTGCAAGTGACCAGCAAAAATGAGTTACTCTACTACTCTTTTTACATAAACATCAAGAAGGAAGCACATTCGGAAAAATGGTATTTGAAGCACCAAAAATGAGGCAAACGCATTGAACCAGGACATTTCCGCAGCCGACGAAACAGCATTATGGAATCATACTTCCACTAGACGACTGAAGCCAACACAAAAAAGGTCAAATATTATCTTACAAACATCCACGGAAAAGTGAGTACTGTCACGAAATATGATAAATTCAAGTATATAAAAACAGTGAGCATATTTTAACAGCACAGGCGTGCGTTAGTGACCTCGACTACGGAGTCAGGTAGGTAATTATGTGAGATAAACGCTCTAAATTGATCGATGTTATGAACTGAATGAAGATGCTACGAAAGTAAAAATCTTTCACGTTAACTTCTCATGGATCTGCGATAGCAATTGAATATTTGTGCCAGACTGGGATTCGAATACTGTTTCCCTGTTTATATCGATGAGTTGCCTCAAACATTAGGTTATCACCTTCCACGAAAGGAGGCTTAGCATTGCCGCCTTCGGTGCAGGAGTAGGGTTCGATTCCGGGTACCTTCTCAGAGTTTTTCTGGTGCAGGGAGGTCTGGAACGCGGTCCACTCAGTCTCGTAAGGCCAAATGAGGAGCTACTTCTATAAAGAAGAAGCGGTATCGTTAGGCTACATCTACTGGTAATAACGACTGGATTATCTGTCCCACGATCATAGGTCGCTCCTAGTACTGCCTTATAGGCAGCACTCGCCCATCATTGAGTAGTGTTTACGTTACGTTTACTACCAGAAATTATTACACATGGTGTTTGGCAAGCACACAAGTGTGGTGGGGCGTGAGGAGGGGTCAGTGGAGTTAGTAGACATCTGAGGCTTATCATTCCGTATCAATGAGTTAAATCCACCATTTCGTGTCATTTCACTTCATTTATTTGACTCCCACCATTCATTTAATTACAGTGGGTTTAATTCCCACCATTCATTTAATTACAGAGCATTCGATTCATTTCATACATATCGCATGTGGCAGCAGTGCAGGCCTCCACCCCCCCCCCCCCCCCCCCCCCCCCCGCTGGGTGCTATATAACCTGTAGGAGAACTGCTGGCAAACGGGGTCGGAAAACGTAGGTGGAAACATCAGTGACACTGAAAGACTGAGTCAGGTCTGGATACTCAGACAGCCTAATGATTAAGGCAATGGGTTGCAGTGCTGGCGCCAATTTCCAATTCCCACTACTTATTCACAGGTGTTTAATTTATATCTGCAAAAACCAAATCATAATCACAGAAGAGCGAAATCAAGAGAAAGAATAAGTTTATAAGACGACAATAGTCAGTAAATGTCTGCAGATGGCCTTATAAGCCGAGAACCGGTTAACACAATAATAGTAATACTGTAGAACAAGAGCAAACTGGCACTTTTCATTTATTTATAAGGTGACCCTATCTACTCTTTTTCCTATCAACGAGGCTCTGATTTACGTTTCAAAAACAAACTGTCAGACAGCAGAATGCGAATTGCGAGTGTTTCTAGGACCGGGTCAAACGAATTTAGTTTAACTTAACGGGGTATTAGCAAAACATTTGACACGCTGTGTACCACTGCATTTAATTAGCTACTGTACTAATAAAGAATTAATAACAGGCACACAGACTCATCTACTCGACTTAACTATGCGTTGGAGCACTCAGCCTTTTTGTTTTCTTCTACTCAATTACTCTAATCGTTAGAGGGAGATGGAAGAGAAGTTACGCTATGTGCCGGCGTAAAAGATCATCAGAAGTATCTCTTACCGTCATCTTGTTTTGCTAATTAAAATCCAAAGAATGCCTTCGCTTTCATCACCAGAACTTGGCACACATATGGATCTAACAACTCCACTTCAGCTGTAATTAGCTCCCTCCCTAATCAGTCTGCTGTCTAAGGGAACTGAACTTACCTTCCCTATTGGGCTTAGCTGTGTGAGACAAGAAATCACTTCTTAAACAGTATGCATATCACGAACACGTGTACTCACTACAAGCCTGGGACAAAACACGAAATTTATTTCCGCATAAATGGATAGCATTTGAAGTTCCCGTGATAAAGCTTTCTCTTCGTAATGTAGATTGGTGAAGTAAAGACTGTACTGAAAAGACAGTAGAATAGCTTTACTATTAAGTTTTTCACTGATTTCACTATCTCGGTTTTGCCAAGAATAGCCTTTGTGACTACCGCGATATGTGTGTGAGAAAAGTCTAAAATCTACAACTATTCAGTGCCACTTTTCGTTTTTTTCTTTCATCTTAAGAGGCAAGGGACTCATTAAATTTTTGATATTCACCAACTGTTCTGTTGCCAGAAATAACTTTCTTTTGGCGAGTCGGTATTCGTGAAGTCTGAATGTGCTGCCTCAGACCAATGTGCCATTAGAAGTGCGGTGTTCTTGTCGATGGCACAAAATTGCACTGTTTATCTACCCAGTGTTTGACACGTTTATGCGGGGACCAGTTGCGCTGGAACAACAGGACGTTTTAAATCTGTATGTAAATTAACTGCAAACAAGTGATCGGATATCTAGCATGTTTATGTAACACGGATTTCCAACACACTGCCGCCAATCTGCTCGTCCGTCCGGAGAGAGGTGCTACGCTGCACATGCGACCAATTTGCGCGCCGCCTGGCAAATATTTTTCGGAGCAGTACATTCGCACAACGTTAACAAAACACCGGACCGAGAGATATATACTACCCCTTGTCCTCATTACGACATCTTAATGAGCATCCGTTTAGCCACATGAATAACTCAACTACACGGATTTTCATTCCTGCCAGAGACAAGCTCAAAAAAATAGCCTCTCGCAAATCTCTGACCCCAGGCAAAAAGTAGCGTATTATTTAGCGGTAAGTATAAATGGTTGCTACCTTAGAGAAAAGTAAATAACGCAAGCTTACTTATAAGTTTATGCGTATTGCTAGCTACTTTGTACAGTTTAGTCAAAATAAAACTTGTCCGGATAATATTTCCTGCACCTGAAGGTAGGCAACTGGGTAAAGTTGGGTTGCCTATCTTAATAGATGCAGGAAATGTGACCACTCGATTTACACGTAGCTTAAATGTTGCTAGATGTTTTCTGCTGTGCGCTGAAGCGATGTCACAGCAAATAGATAATAGTATATACTTAATTAACCATAGCCGTTTCGCTCATTCTCTCACATTGCCTTTCTTAGATCAGTTCCCTCCATGAAAGAAGTAGCTAAGGTAATCTAAAGTAAAATCTTTTCGCCCCTGTTACATTTTGCAAAACTGAAATATCAGCTTGCTCTAATGAAGGATTTGGTTTCACAGGAAATTTTTGCTTGTTTTACCCTACAGTCACACTTTCATTTTACCAACATACTATCGGTTTCGTTACGAAGTACCGTGGCTGGGCCATCTCCTGCCGCGCATTGTAATGAGACACTTTCTTGAATAAGCAGGTTTGACGACTGCGCGCCATAGGACATCTTGATTTTGGTACTTGGTGTGCTGATTGTGATGGTCGCTATATTAACCGACATTATTTGAGTTACAAGTGATTTTGTTTCAGGCTCTTTGTCTTATAATTCGACTTAACTTCCTACATTTTTCTACAATACAACGATTAACATGACAGACACCTCATAGAAAGGTGGCGAAACTGACCCAAGCAGTGATACAAATCATTTAGCGACAGATTTCTTGACCAAATCACCTAGTGTACAGGCCGTGACAGGTTATTGTGCCTAGAAGCACGGTGTAACTGCGGGTTCTGGCTCAAATCGCTGATGTCAACATCCGCATTAATAGCCCACTCCTAGAATCATGTGACACTTGTGCAGTAGATATTGACACTTACCTTTGTAACAACAAGGACCGACGGTGGCTGCACGATCCGACGTCATGAATACTACATTTCATTTTTTCTGTTTTATTTATTGCTTTTTTACAGATCTGTTGTCTACATTTTTAAATAAGGGTCACAGAATTTACAATTTTCATGTGCTAACATAAATTGTTCCTTGTTCCTAACAAATATAGGTTTCAGCAATAAAAATGGAAGCAATAATAATGAGTTGCAAAGAAAAATCATTAATGGAAACGGAAGGTTTTAAGTAAGGTAAGTACTTAATTTATGTTAGCACATGAAAATTGTAAATTCTGTGACCCTTACTTAAAAATGTAGACAACAGATCTGTAAAAAAGCAATAAATAAAACAGAAAAAAATGAAATATAGTATTCACGACGTCGGTAATTTCCATTCAGAATCCTTCTAATAGTTCACACAAACACAGCAATATTTTCTCCGTTGTACCTTATCTTCTTCCACCCCTTCCTCTTTTTTCTTCTTCTCCTTCTTTCGCTCCTCCGGCATTCGTCATCCTGCCCTCTCCGCTCCCCCACCTTCTTCTCTCTCCTGCACCAGAAGGGTGTGTTTACAGAAAGAAATGTAAACTATGTTATATGCTCTTCACCTGTGCAGCACTGGTTACTGATACTGCTTAGCGAAATCTTATTTTATGCATGACGTATGCTCGCAGTGATTTTATTACCTAGAAATTTAGAACAACAGAGGAACTGGGAATAGATGATTCTGATTTGCATACTATGCTGCAATTCGGCAAATATTTAATGTTATGGTCGAACATGGAAGTTATTTATTTCTTGTGTCTGCTATTCGAACGGCAGCGGAGCCGTATTTCTGACGACCTGCAATGTTTATCTACACTAGTTTCTCTTTTAACGATCGAACATTTCGCTTACGGCTCTAATTTCCAGCAGTTAGTATGCAAATGTCCCTCGCAGCAATTCAGTTTCAAATAAAACTTCGGCATTTCCATCAAGTGCGATCGTAACCGCGTTTACCTCATCTGAGATAAACAACTGCAAGGAAACGGACGCGATACACGACTTTCTCTTCCGTGAGGTATATTTATGGGACGAGGCGGCCTGTGTGTAGTTACTGAGGCGGTAATCTGGTCTTTGACAAGCATTAACCGTAAGAGAAGAAAATTAACCGTATCAACGAGATACTGTGTGCCGAGTAAGCTGGCGTTTTGGTTTGGCAATAGACTCGTACAAAAGAAGAGCGGACGGAACTCAAAACATGAAACGACAGGTAGAGTACGGTAAATACCGCAGTGATAACATTTGATACGCAACTAGCAATTTGTCTCCTATCCATCTTCAGTTAAGGCAGTGTTCCGACTGTTATTACGAAGCTGTCAACAGAACGCTAAATTTGCGGTTACGTTCCATTTTAAAGAGTGTTTACCAATATAGTTACTTTAGGTAAGAGGTAATTTTCCATTTCAGGCCTGTCCATTTGCTTGGGAATAGTTGTTACGCTGAATTAGGTACTGAAGAATAATGCCGAATCTGTTCCCCACTAATTCTGTGCACGTTCTTTCTCGCATTTACCACTACCGTTAAATTATTGTTCTATTAACATTTCGTGCAATTATACGGTGGCATGAATAGGCGAAAGGATTCGTAAGGAAACTGGTCCCCTGGCTGCATAACAACTGTTTAAGGATGAAGAGAGGTTGTCAAATAAAAGAAGAAATTTCGATACACATACATCTTTTTTATTTTACAGTCTTTTTTCTGCTGTATTCTGTACTGCGTTGGTCGCTTTATAACGTAATTAATCTTGATGCCGTGTAACTCCATCCCCAGGTATCTAGCTCAAATACTCTGCTCATAGGCAGTTTTGCCTAAGTATTTGACTGTACCGAGCTTTCTAGATTCTTGTAAGCATTCGGAAGTTTTCTCCAGTCGTCGGTCTTCTGGTTTCTTAGATGCGGCCCACCTCGAATCCCTCTTCTGTGACATCTTCTTCAACTCAGAGTGGTCTTTCACCCTATGTCCTCAATTATTTGTTGGATGTATTCCAATTCCTGTCTTTCCCTTAAGTTTTTACCTCCTACAGGTCCCTCTCGTACCATGGAAGTTATTACCCGATGCCTTAACACATGTTCTAACATACGGTCTCGTCTTCTTGGCAGTGTTTTCCATGTTATCCTTTCTTCGCCGATTCCTGGATTCCTGGAACATGCCTGTGCTTTGTGAACTGGGGTGGGTGCTAGAGTAAATCGAAATCGACGCATTGTAAACTGTACACGTGATGAAGATTACAGACCAAAGGAAAATCTGTTTCGTACAATAAAATTATCAGCGGCTAGCAAGGTCTACAGTTAATCCATCTGCAGTGGACCATGCTACATCGCAAACTTTTTTTCGTATATTTTCTTGATGTTCCATTAACCTGTTAAGATTTTAAAATTATTCTCTCTCCTAGTCTTGAGGAAAGAACAATGTTTTATTGTAAGGCCGTTGAGCGAATATCATGTTGCAGAGTACATTGCAGAATACATTGACCCTTAAATCATCGCCTGTGAATCCTGTCAAAACATATTTTTTTATAGCGCTGCATGTAGAGAGGCATTAGCCGGCCGTTGTGGCCGAGCGGTTCTAGGCGCTTCAGTCCGGAATCGCGCTGCTGCTACGGTCGCAGGTTCGAAAAAATGGTTCAAATGGCTCTGAGCACTATGGGACTCAACTGCTGTGGTCATAAGTCCCCTAGAACTTAGAACTACTTAAACCTAACTAACCTAAGGACAGCACACAACACCCAGTCATCACGAGGCAGAGAAAATCCCTGACCCCGCCGGGAATCGAACCCGGGAACCCGGGCGTGGGAAGCGAGAACGCTACCGCACGACCACGAGATGCGGGACGCAGGTTCGAATCCTGCCTCGAGCATGGATGCGTGTGATGTCCTTAGGTTAGTTAAGTTTAAGTAGTTCTAAGTCTAGGGTAGTGATGACCTCGGATGTTAAGTCCCATAGTGCTTTGACCCATCTGAACAGAGGCATTAGGAGGTAGCCGACCACTTGTCGTCAGTGTGTGTAGAGACTGCAGCTAATAGTGTCGTGTTTTGTGTGTCTGCCGGCAGTGCTGTACCAGAAGCGGCTGAAGAAGGAGCGCAAGGCGCGCCGGCGGCTCCAGGAACAGCTGGAACTGGAGATGAAGCGGCGGGCGCAGCTGGAGGAGGCTCTCAAGGCGAGCGGCGCCGCGCCGGACACGCTGCGGGTGCTCAGCACCTCGTCGCTGCAGTCCGCCAAGCCAGGCAAGTCTCTCACCTAACTCTCTCTGCTCCCTGCTCAATAGTCGCACTTTCTACGTCAACTCCTTTATTGTATTGCTAACTGATTTCCCGGCGTTGGCCGGGTGTGTCTGGATATGAATTTATTCCAATTTCCTCTACTCCCCCCTTCTCTCTGTCCAAATACTCCTTCCCCTCTCTCTCCACCTCCTCCTCCCCCTACTCACTATCCATCGTCTGCTACCCCTCTCTTCGTCTGTCTGCTCTTTTCCCCTCTCTACCTGCTCCTCCCCATATCTCACATTCCATCACTTACCCCCTCCCCCCCTCATTCCATCTGCACCTTCACCCTCTGTCCACCTCATCCCCCCCTCTAACTCCATCTCAGCCTCTATCTGCTTCTCTTTCCTTGTAAGTCCACCTCCTCCCTCTGTCTCTCTCTGTCCATCTGCTCCTCATCCTCTCCATTTCCTCCTCCCCCTCCTCACCACCTTCTGTCCCTTCTCTCTATCTCCTCCAACCACTCCCCCTGTCTATCTCTGCCTCTTTCCTTTCTCTCTCCTTCTTCCCCTCCTCCTTCTCTCTCCGCTCCTCTTCCCTTTCTCTGTCCATTTCTCCCCTCTCTTTCTGCCCTTCTTCTCCTCCCTGCCTGTGCGTCCATGTCCTCCTTCACCTCTCTGTCTGCCCATTCGTTCTCTCCCTTCTCTGTCCACATTATCACAACACCGCAATAGGAGGTTATTGGCTCTTTCTCTCACAGTATTTATTTCCACATAGTTCATAATATATGTACGTCAGGTGTGGCTAAAATTGCTCCAGTCGTTTAGGAGGAGCCTTTTACCCACGGCGTTGCTAACGTAAGCGCTTGTCAAATACATTCCACATATATTTAAAATATTTCATTCTTATTTGAGGAGTCTTGCCACGATTCGAGCGGCTACCCCCGTCGGAGGTTCGAGTCCTCCCTCAGGCATGAGTGTGTGTGTTGTCCTTAGTGTAAATTAGTTTAAGTTAGATTAAGTATTGTGTAAGCCTAGGGACCGATGACCTCAGCAGTTTGGTCCCATAGGAACTTACCACAAATTTCGGAAAATTTTCTTCTTTGTACGCATGTTTCGCCTGTACCTCCAGCGAATTTAGCCCTGGAATTTCGTTTTCAGTACTTCCTCACTAGTTACGTGATCTGCTCATCTAATCTTCAGCATTCATCCTGTCTGTACGTTAGCAAAAATTAAAGAAAAAACTTTCTTTGCATTTCAGTTTTAATAACTTTGTGTCTTTGCTTTACGTCGACTATCGTACTCCACTGCGGTTTCGGCAGGACATTGGCCTTACAGACTTCCAGCGCAGTTGCTCTTAATAGTAAAGGCTTACTCAGTAAACATCACAGACATAAACGTAACCAGCCATGGATAGGAATTTAAAGTTTTCCTAGCTTTGACTAGTTCTCCCCTATTTTTGTGTACCTCCATAGGGTCCTAGAGTCAGACATCTCTCCGCCAGCACCGGCGTCCCCACCCGGTATCACTGTAAACAGCGGCCATTCCTCCACCGAGGCCGTTAACCAAGTACGTGGCGCAGGCGCGTTCGCTTCCACGACTCGTGCGTGACGTATCGGACACATTTAGCAGGCCCAGCCGGACGTCAGCGGTTTCTTGCCTTGCGCGATTCGTCGCGCCGGCCGCCAAAGCTGTTTCGGCGAGAACGCTAAGATGCTTACGGTTATTTCGATTATACTGCTGGCGAAGAATTATCTCCCTACAACTTGATAATTAACGCAAACTTAGTTCGCTTCGAAATCCCGTCATTTTATGCGCCGCCCCTTCGGCCGTCGTGGCTTATGTACCACTCCCCCCTCCCCCTCTCCCCTCCCCCTCCATCATAGTTTGCTTTCCGCTCCTTCCACCCCAGCTGTACTTAGCAACCCATTCGCTTCATCAACGCTCTTAAAACATTAATTCTGTTTTAATTTAGCCGAAGCAAGTCTGCTAAGAATTTCATCTCCGTGTAACCGAAGCAATTAGTTGGCGAGCAGTCGGCTTGATTCTATCGCTCTTATTATTCGCGACGGCGGACGCCTCCCCGGCGATATATATTTTTCGCGATCCCCCCCCCCCCCCCCCCCCTTGCCCGCCTCCTGGGCCCGGCTCTGATCCGACTCCTCCATCTCCGGTTTTTAGCAAACACAAACAAAAGTGCCTGCTAAAGCAAATGAAGCGCTAATACCGTCGGCCGCTCTGCTGAATGCGACGTCCCGGGCCAGCCGACACCAGGCAGCTACTTTGCGCTGCTAATCCCGCCATTGCTTCTCGATACACGGAGCAGTTCTAATACCCCGGCACCGCCGGCACGCGCTATTCTCTCCGTGTCTCGGTGGGCCACACAAATTAGCAGAAAAACTGCCTTCCCGTCTCCCCTCCCCCTTTTTTGTTTATAACCAGTTCTCTTCTCCGCCGCCGACGTTAACGCACCGAGCTGGCGAAACAACGGGAGGATTAATTTTTCAACTTGCAAGGAGTTACGCTGCAATCTTAAGCGGACGTAATTAAAAGCGACTGGTGGGCGGTGTTTTGCGCTAATACCGACTCCGCAAACCATCAGCAACCACCCACTTACTGCCTGTAAAGCCACCGGCCCAAGCCCCTCTGAGGCTCTGATACTAGTGCTGCGTGCGCCATGTCCAAGTTTGTCTAGCAAGCCTGACGTGTTAGGAGCTTCAAATTTCGTTTCCCGTCACCGATTTCATTTCCGAGCACAAAGTTACACCGCAAGCAGTACGCTGATAAGCCTGCGACTCTGTTGTGTTGGTTAGCCGTGGTACTTAGTTTCGTAATTACTCTGTTCCGCGAGTTTCAAAAGGACTTCAAATGCTGAGACACATGTAGCGAAAATTCCCCGTCGCCGCATAATAACTTTGTATCACTTTTTCTACTCCACGTTGCCACTGTCCTTCCTCGATAGTGTAATTTTCGTTTAACCTTTAAATATTCCAGGACACTAGTATAGGATTAACTATTTCTACAGGGTTAGTAAAATAAAATTGGCCAGGAAAATACAGGGCGAGTCAAAAGTCCTTGGACACCTTCATAAGTTGGAAGATTGAAGGGAAAATTGAAATGTGGTGATGTTAACATAGGTTTGATGTGGGGCAGCAACTTTAGGAGTGATGTCATTCATGGCCGCCATCTTGAAATTCGCCATTTTGGATTCAAGTCTTTTTTTTTTTTTTTTTTAATGGGAAGGGGGGGTGTATCATATAACACTCGTTTGAGCTCTGGAATTTAGTGGTGTAAATTGCTTTTGTCCATCTTGTACAGTTTTGAGGTTATTAATGTTGAAAGGTGGGAAATTACCTTCATACCGAATGCTACAACACATGTTCTACGTGTTGTTCATTCCATGCAATGCAATTCCTGTAGTGACCGCAACCACATTAATAACTTCTAAACTGTACAAGACACACAAAAACAAATTACACCACTCAATTCCAGAGCTCAAGCGAGAGTTATTTATTGCGTCATACACCCCCTTCCCATTTAAAAAAAATGACTTGAATCCAAAATGGCGGATTTCACTAAAAAAGTTGCGGCCCCACGTCAAACCTATGTTCCCATCATCACAATTCAATTTTCCCTTTAATCTTCCTACTTATGAAGGTGTCCAAGGACATTTGACTCACCCTGTATATGGTGTAGTCACATTAATTCATCACCGGCTGTGTTCGACATCAACGCCCAATAACCACTCATAGACGGTAGGTGGCAGCACTTGCAATGGATGGTATATAAAGCGCGCCAGAGGACGCGGAAGAAAGTACAGTCGTTGTCGAAACGGGGCAACTTATCTGACATCGAATAGGGCATGATCAAAAAAATGGTTCAAATGGCTCTGAGCACTATGGGACTTAACATCTGTCGTCATCAGTCCCCTAGAACTTAGAACTACTTAAACCTAACTAACCTAAGGACATCACACACATCTATGCCCGAGGCAGGATTCGAACCTGCGACCGTGGCAGTCGCGCGGTTCCGGACTGAGCGCCTTAACCGCTAGACCACCGCGGCCGGCAGGGCATGATCACTGGCTTTCCGGTCGAGAGTGGAACCACTTCCGAAACGGTTAACTGTGTAAACTGTTCGTGTGCCGCCGTGGTTAAAGTATACTGTACGTGGAAAAATGGCGCTGTCCAAAACCGGTGCCAAGGCAACAGTGGTGCTCCGCCTGTTATAGATGACAAGGGTGAACGACGTCTGTAGAGATGTGCACGAGCGAACAGATGTGCGACTGCTGAGCAGTTGACCGCTCAGATGAAACAGGGGTCCACCAACAGTGACTCCCCAGCGAGCACTGGTGTATGGGTATCTGCAGCATGTGCCTGGGTGATGCTGGTAGGTGACGAATATTGGAATTTGAGTGCCAGTACACTGAGTGGCAACAAGTGGCCTTTTCAGATGAGTCACGTCTTGTACCCCATCGGGTAGATTACCATTGGCGTGTACCGCCCTGCAACAATTGTTGGCAACGTCCAGGCCAGAGGAGGGAGCGTTATGGTCTGGAGGTGTTTTCGTGGCATGCTCTGGGTGATATCGTCATTCGGAAAGGCAAAATGGATCAACACGAGTCTTGGGGACCATCTCCACTCCTACACGCTGTTTGTGTTTCCCTCGGCACGATGACATCTGCCAGCAGAACAACGGAACGTGTCACAAAGCTCGCATTGAACCTGCGTGGTTTGAAGAGCACCGCCCGCCAGGGGGCTGAGCGGTTCTAGGAGCTACAGTCTGGAACCGCGCGACCGCTACGGTCGTAGGTTCGAATCCCGCCTCGGGCATGGATGTGGGTGATGTCCTTAGGCGATATAGTTAGGTTTAAGTAGTTCTCAGTTCTAGGGGACTGATGACCACAGATGTTAAGTCCCATAGTGCTCAGAGCCATTTGAACCATTTTGAAGAGCACCAGGATAAGCTTACCGTATTCCCCTGGCCACTAAACTGCCGGAATTCAAACCCAATCGGGAATCCGTGGGACCATCTCGGATCGTTCGTGCCGTGAATCCTAAACAGAGATACCTGGCGCAGGTGGGCACGGCACCGGATTCGCTATGGCTCTGCATCCCTGTCGGTATCTTCCAGAACCTCATTCACTCTTTTTCTGCACGTCTCGCACCGATCCGCGCAGCAAAAAGTAGTTATTTGGGCTTTTGACAGATGGTCACTTTAATGTGACTGGGTAGTGTATTTTCTTCGCAGATTCTGTATAGAATCCCCTCATTTCTTATGTTATCAGTCCATTTCATTTCCAGCATCTTTCTATAACACGTATGAAATTTTTCTGTTTACTTCATTCTCGGTTTGTCCAGAGTCCATAATAATTCGGCGACATATGGGGCCAAAGTGAGCGTTAAGAATGATTCTCGGAAGCCGTTCCGAGACTGTCTTTTGTGGGCCATTCTGCTCCTTTCCGTTCGACATTGTTTTGCGGTACGCTTTACTTTCTTATTGCTTCATGTTAATGGTGATGAGTTAGAGCTGAGGAGTGTGGTGATAATACTAGTATAAGGAAAGAGATATTCCACTAACCTGGTAAAAGTTTTCCACGAAAACCCTTCCCAGCCTACCGCTATGTAGCATTTCCTCATTTCCTACTTTTTCGAATTAACTCTTATAGTATTCCTATTGTATCATTGGTGCATACTGAATCTGATCGGATCTGACCTGGGCAGATGAGCTTTGTTGCCTCAATGGGGCTGAAAGTCGTCTCCTCAGTGGGACTGCGGCGAAAAGCAGCAAACTGTACATCGTGTAAAACTTGGATGTCCATAGGGACGATGGAAGGCCGTCACCATTGATCTGCAGAAGCTGTTGACAGGATTTCAAACCTGGACTTAGAGCTATGAATCTTTATGAACTTAAGATTGTGTTTACCTGTATAGGAATGTGTATATTTGTTGCAAATAGTTGTGTAGTGCTTCCTCCTGTCACCTTACGATAAACAAATAAATTTCAAACGTTTTCAGTTTTTCAGCTGGAGCTTCCTCATGGTTAACGTTTGACTTTCATGTAATGCTGTTCAATTTCTGTAACTGCACCCCATTTCCATGTAAATGTCTGATTCCAATTGAGCTATATTTGTTGCTAACTTTGCATGCAACAGACCAATACTGAAGTCTTCTTGCTTCTCCCCTTTTATGTAACCTTACTCTTTCACGCATTCTACTATTCATTCCCTAATCTTGGTGATTCGCAGGTTCTGGCTCTTCTTTCTTCTACTATTCGTCTCTTTCCGTGATAACTTTGTGTATCCTTAACCTCAATCCTAAGATAAAAATTCTTTCTTTTGGTTGATAAGAGTTACTCAATCGCCTGTACTGTTACAAATTTTCACCTCGATCAGTTGTCTGCTACTTCAAACTGCTGTTGGCGAAAAGTCTGAGTCTTGTTGAATTTGGATGATTGTAGATTACCTGCGAAAGTGTGCACGAAGGTATGGTGGTGAAATACAGGCAGAGCGTAAACTCTTTTCCTGATTACAAAAATTTGTCTCTAAGGGAAAAAAATTGGAAATTTGTGGCAAGTGGCAATATGGGACCAAATTCCTGAGGTCATCGGTGCCTAAGCTTACGAACTACTTAAGCTAACTTAAACTAACTTACTCTAAGGACAACACACACATCCATGCCCGAGGGAGGACTCGAACCTCCGACGGGGGGAGCTGCGCGGTCCGTGACAAGGCGCCTCAGACCGCACGGCTACCCCGCGAGGCTTTCTAAGGAACTATCCTAGATACAGCTATACAGTTTGCTGCAAATTTTAGCTTAACTTGTAATAAAAGAGTAATAGTTCAAGTGTCCCTGTGAACTGACGAGATACAGTGTGTCTAATTTTTTAAAAGTGGTTCGGATGATGATTGTGACCGAAACGCGTTAAAGTGCATTTTTAAGGAAATAAAAATATAAATCGCGATCAAGATGGACAATTTTATTGAATATTAAGTTATAGATTTTTTTATGGGTGCACTTTCACATGTACTCCGTTTGTTGCCTGTAGAACTTAGGGGCGGTACTCCAGATCTCTTCTTGTTTTCACCAACATTCCTTCCGTTACCGCCTCTAAAGCATCTCGTATTCGTGACGTAAGAGTTTGCACTCGAGGAGAACTGAGCACTGTATCCTTAACGAAATTTCACCACAAAATGACAAGAGCGATTATGTGTGGTGGACCGTGCCTATCGATCGCCATCTGGAAAGGTTACATTCAATACATGACCTTAAGTGTGGCGGTGCCTCATCCGCGCAGTCTGAAGCGCCTTGCCACTGTTCGCGCTGCCCCCCTCCCCCCACCCCCACCCCCACCCCCCCGTTGGAGGTTCGAGTCCTCCCTCGGGCATGGGTGTGTGTGTTGTCCTTAACGTAAGTTAGTTTAAGTTAGATCGAGTAGCGTGTAAGCCTACGGACCGATGAAGTCAACAGTTTGGTCCCATAGGAACTCACCACAAATTTTCAAATTTCATGTTGTTGAAACCACTACACCTGCAGCAGAGATGGCGTCCCCAAATGTCTAAGTGATCTGTTGCCTTAAAGGTAGGCCCAGTAAAAGAAATGGCATGGACATGTGGCAGTGCAGCGACAAAAACTTTAAGCTAAGTTACTGTTTGTAGCAAATGGCGTAGCTGTGTGTAGCGTAGTTCCTTAGAAATACATTCTTCTAACTAGAGAAAGAGTTCATCCTCAGGCTGTAGAACTTTGAGACGCGGCTGATGTTGTGGACTGGCAAGACAGCCAATCCACAGTGACGGGTAGCCGAAAGGCACGCGTTTAAGCTCACGCAGGCTGGAGTGAGGTCTGGAACAGTTAAGGAGTTATACTAGCAAGAAAAGTACTTAGCTGCTGGAATACTTAACTTTAAACCATAATTGGTGAACATCGGTCTGACGGTACATGACTCACAAGATAAATAGCAATTGATAATGGCGCCTTGCTAGGTCGTAGCAAACGACGTAGCTGAAGGCTATGCTAACTATCGTCTCGGCAAATGAGAGCGTAATTTGTCAGTGAACCATCGCTAGCAAAGTCGGCTGTACAACTGGGGCGAGTGCTAGGAAGTCTCTCTACACCTGCCGTGTGGCGGCGCTCGGTCTGCAATCACTGATAGTGGCGACACGCGGGTCCGACGTATACTAAGGGACCGCGGCCGATTTAAAGGCTACCACCTAGCAAGTGTGGTGTCTGGCGGTGACACCACAGCTGATTCACATATCTTGAAGCACCTGACTGGCCGACTTGATAAGAGAGGTGACGTCCCCTATAAGAGAAACATATTACCGAAAGTCAGTCTTTATCGAACAGTGTAGGAGCGTAATTCTCGCTTTCCAGTCCACGAGAGATTGGTGTGCGTGCAGGTGCCCTTGTTACGTTGAATGGAAAAAATGTAGCTGCTTAGAATATGTGACAAATTTAGTGTTCGTCTACAAAGGGGCCATTGGAAACGGGGCAGTAAGTAGGGTTGGCCAAGTATGGAGGAAAATAGGCCGTGACCGTCTTTAAGGAACAGGAAGCCCGGATATTTGAGCCCACCCCCAACCAGAGAGCGACTACACTGTTTTAACGTCTGCGTCATCACGCTCGATCCGCGTATTCGATATAATTAAGTGTCCCCGCATCCGGCCGGCCACCCTAGCGCATCCCCGCGCGCATTAACGAGCTCGACCGTGGCTGTTGATTGGGAACGGCTCGTGTCGGAAGGTTGGGTGCAGTCTTATCTTTGCCAGACGCTGGAATGCGCCACCGCGCGCTACCAAGTTGGGCGACTTGCGTCCCGGGCCGGGCTGTGACGTCGGTAGTTTGCACACAGGGGCTGCTAATTAGCAGACGGGGGGAATGACGCGCGTCGCTCGGGGCCACGTCCACAGGGCCCGACTTCCGACTAGCGCCGCGGCGTGGCCCAGACAGCCGTGACGCGCCAGCTCTGCGCCTCACTGAGGGCGCAACTCGTCACGCGTCGACGTAAGACGTCTGTGTGTGGCGCGGATGCCGGGGAACGCCCAGACTGAGCCGCTAATGTAGGCCGGTCGCACCGCATTTAGTGACAAAACGCGTGACTATAAAAGAGCGCGTGTTGCTGCTCTTCACAAAAAAATAGTGCAAGATTGGGGAGGGGGGGGGGGAGGGGGAGGGCGGAGTTACTATTGCCGGTGACGTCCGTCTACAGCGAACCTAGAGCGCCGGCCGAAGTGGCCGAGCGGTGCTAGGCGCTTCAGTCTGGAACCGAGCGACCGCTACGGTCGCAGGTTCGAATCCTGCCTCGGGCATGGATGTGTGTGCTGTCCTTAGGTTAGTTAGGTTTGAGTAGTTCTAAGTTCTAGGGGACTGATGACCTCAGAAGTTAAGTCCCATAGTGCTCAGAGCCATTTGAACCATTTTTGAACCTAGAGCATACGTTATGACATTGTGACGTTTCTGTGGGGAAGCAAGCTTCTTTTGAAGAATCGGTATGCATCTAAAAGAAAAAAAATCGCTCTTGTGAAACACAGTTTGGTTCATGCTCACCATGTCTTTGGCGGCGGATTCCTCGTGTAATACGTTCTCTGTTGCCATGTAGCGTTAAAAATCTCAAACTTTCGGTGACTGCCTCCATCATCGTCGTCATAAGCTGGAGCTGATCGTTGTGAAACTGGAGACGCCCCCGCTTTTGTGCCCTGAGGTGGGCATGTGATAAACTGCGCATATTGAAATCACACCGTCTGCGCCCATGGATTACGTCTGCGCTTCATGATCAACGTTTCTCATAACGCCACCATTTACAGAGGGAGGACAAAAATGAGGAAACAACAACAATACAACACATTACCATACACGGTACTATGTAGGAAAACCGTCGGCGTTCGAAAATGGTTCAAATGGCTCTGAGCATTATGGGACTTAACGTCTGAGGTCATCAGTCCCCTAGAGCTCAACTAACCTAAGGGCATCTTACACATCCATGCCCGAGGCAGGATTCGAACCTGCGACAGTAGCGGTCGCGCGGTTCAAAACTGAAGCTCCTAGAACCACTCGGCCACAAAAGATTAGGAAAAGATAGGAGAAAGTACAGAAGAGCTTCGTATTTGTCGTAGGACTTTGTAAATACTTACAACTGTTCCGAGTCGAAAGTTTGTAAGGTTTGCAAGAGAACTGGATGGGGCATGGTGAGATCCCTCCGATTCATTTAGGTGATTATGGCAAATTTTTTGAAATTCAAAATCACCGAATGGAAAAAGTATACAGTACTGTGCTTTCATTCGCTACGGCATTAAGAGTAAATGCTATACCTGTAAAGCTCTAACGAAATGCACAGTGCAAATTATTAGTAAAAATAGAATGCTCTCATTCCCATCTTCCTATCATGAGGTTCTAGTTGTGAGTATTAAACGCAACGCGACGTCATTTTATATGGACATGAAAGGATACATTTCTCGTGTTTACAGCTTTGTGACGCGCTGACTTTGCAATAGTGTCATCGACCACTTTCCTTTCACTTATTCTCATATTTACTACTTGCTAATATCGCAGCTGTTTTACCTGGCTTACTGACTGTCGGGACATAATATTTTTAGAAACCAAAAATGCATTTTTCCCGGCTTAACAATTTCAGCCAGGAAAACTAAAAACAAATTCCACACGCGAGTTTTGCACAAGATACATTGTACTGTGAGGTGTCAGGGGACCAAGAAAGGTAAGAATGTCTCCGAACTGGATAGTACACTGCGCTGAAATGGATGACCAAGGAACTGGTTGCTCTGCCGTTCCAAATTATTCAGCATTTGCGTGATAACGCTCAGGGTAGCTGATCGAACTGAAGGACTCGTTCGATAGTCGACTTCAGCCTGGTTTCTTATGCATTACAAGGGAAGTTTTCTTTACGGGAGTTCAAAAGTTTCAATTTCAACCTGTTGTTATCAGGAGTTTATTACTGGTACTTAATCTGAACATTGCTACGAAAGGTATGTGTGATACTTGCTGTAGCACACATGGAATATTTGTGATACGTAGAAAACGAAGTTCGTCATTGGCAGCATTTAGAATGTGTCGAAATTATAAGGGCATATAAATTGCTGAATTCTGCCATACAGTTGTAAGTATTGGGGTTATCAGTAACGTTCATGAAGTGTTGAAATATGCCTTAGAAGGGTGAAAAACTATTAGGAATTAATCGAGCTTATGTTTATCAGTGGCTGTCTGTGAACAGCCTTAAAAAGTTTCATAAATGTAATTTAGTTAGACAGAAACAGTTATATCGATCGTGAATGTTGACGTCTTGTGAAATAGGCGAACAACTGTTGGCATTGTAGACCATGATTGTTTGTAGCTACCGTTATCGATCACCCAACGTGACTAAGAAATTTGTGGCACTACAATTGCTCTCTTTGCAAAAACAGGCAATCTGCTTTATTACGAGAGTCGATGAAACAACGATATTATAACATACACATATAAAAAAAACAACTACTTCAATGAGTAGTAAGTCAATGTGCACTGAAATATTAATAGTTGCCAACTTTACTTCACGTTCTCTCTTTGATTTGTTACCGGCTTCAACACTTTGAAAATTAAACCAGTGAGTTGTTATGAAGTAAACATTGAAGTGCACTAGTGGTCGTATATCAAATGTAGACAAATTGTTAAACTGAAACATATTGTTCTTAATACCTTGTAGAACTATTAATGGTTAATGTTGGTGAATGTATGCACTCACGCAGTACGAGACTAACTAAACTCTTGGATTGAATGTTGTTCATGTTAATTGCAGTGGTTTATTAAACACAAATTTACGAACTCAATGCACACTCTTTCAAGAGGAATGTCGTAAAATGTTGAATTTTTAGCGTATCTGCAGCCACATCTCAGCAGCTCGCAGCAGCTTATACTGATTAGTGTTTCATCTCTCCCACAGAGGGCAGCGGCGCCGGCGCCGGCTCTGGCGGGGAACACCGCGTGCCCGCCGACCAATCGGAGCCCGCCTACCCCCGGCAGCCGCCCGCGCACGTGCCGGAGCCACCTAGCGAGAAGCAGTGGAACTACTCGGGACTGGACCTGATGGGCTCCGGGGCGGCGTTCTGGCAGAACTACTCCGGTCAGTACCAGTACCACAAATACTTGCCGGCGGTGACGGGTACGTCTTCTGCAAGCGACGCCTTCCATACTTTCTAGAAGTCTAATCGTATCTATGTAGTGTCGGCTCAGGCCGCGGTACAGTTGAAGGGGACGCCGGAAACTCTCTAATAATAATATCTCACTCAATATGTCAATTAGACGTGACTATGCTGTCTTATTAAAAAAATTTTGACCACTGTAATTGAATTTAAAATTTAATAATACTGTTAACTCACTGTAGCTCGCAAGAGAAACTGAACACAGAAATAAAAGTTTAAATAATGGTGTCTGGGAATTTTGTGTGTTTACTACAATTACTTTGTAATCTAAAAAAGTATGTTCTTGGTACAGAGAATTTAAAGATAATTTGTGCAAATTAAGTTAAATTTGGCGAATCATAAGTAAAGATTTGCCTTTGAGTTTTTGAAAAACTCTAAAGATCTCTAGACAAAAGTTGCAAGTAACTGAGGAAGTAGCAGATTTCAAAACATACTTAAGTGTGGAGCGGTACGAATACATATTCAGACAAGAATATAGGATCACGCAAGAAAATGACAGCAGTAAACTGAAGTATCAACATAATTTAAAAGTATCTGAAAGAAACGTCATAACACGAAAATAATTTTCTACGACGGAAATTACAGCAAATTACACAACTTATTGACAGAGTATTTGTGCCATTATTAGTTATTTATTATTACTCACAATTACAGCATATTATATGGACAGTTATATTAGGCCACATAAACCAAGTATTTGTTTATAATGTGTTTACAGTAATTATTGCTACTTGTTACATATTAATACAATGGAAAAATTAATAGTACAAAAAAGCTTACTTCCTATCAATATGAAACTGCTGTTGACCTCGTAAACATGTAACTATAAGTACTATTGTTTGCACTACTGCTTGTACGACTACGATTGGTACACTTCTATCATCTGTTCCTTTCTAACGGTCACCGGCGTCTTTCTGAAGTAATATGTCTAAACTGTTGAAGCTTTCTTTGCGCTACTGTATCTGTGCCGAAACTATTCCGGACAAAAGCCATTATCCGCTGGTTTTCTTGAGCACAAGTCGTAACGACAACTACATTTCCACTGTACAGATCGATTCAGAATCCAAAAGGCTATGATCTGTCTTGAACATCATTTCTTTCAATGTAATGACTAGCTCTATGCAGCTAATGTGCCAATTACGACTGATGGAACAATAATCCGTAGTTATCTTAGGTTCAGAAGCCATCAATCGCCAGGAATGAAAGAAAATATATCGCAAGCCGTAAGATTAAAGGGAAACTCCAAGAAGGCTCATTCAAAGCCGACATTCTTTACTGCCAGTGAGGAGAACCCTAGTAGCTAAACGTCAATAGACAGATGAAGTCGTGTTATTATGATTAGTTTCAAATCTGTACTCAGGTATATTGACGCAGAAGAATGTCGTAATCCTGTAGCAACATAGCCGTTTCGGATAACAGGAAGTGTTGAAAACAACTTGTACAGCAACATGAACTTTACACTGGGCCCTTCACAGATGTGAGTATAAGTACATATCTCAAGACGAACGTAACCGATGTACATCGATAACATGTCTTTTCTTGTGATCTGAGACTGGAGACTAAATAATACAAACAACGTTTCGGACAGCTGCTGCCCTTCAACACAACGATGTAGTACTTCATAAAATTGAACAGAAGTATTCACCAGATTTGGATACGAAAAATTATTATTTCCCCTTTCTAAGACGACAAAACTTGCCGCTTAACGTAGATGTGATACGTGGAACACGATACTTTAAGGAATGAAGGGAATTGATTAAACGGTAAGATACTGTAGTGCTCAACATTAATGATAAAAGATTCTCTAGAATTCACGGATCAGTGACAGAAGGCTACACAAGGATGTGTGTACGAGCTAGTGAGCACAGTACATAAAAAGTAGGGGAACGCTTCTCCGTTATTTTAATTTCAGTCCTCGAGAAAGTCTTTCCTATTTAGTAATACGATGACATATCCCAGAGTAATAATCCTGTTTTCCTTCCCACTTGACGTCTGAAAATATTTGCGAAAAATGATACAAAGACAATTTAGCGGCTACGCAGAATTCGTAACTGACATCAGAAATTATATTTAGAGGTGCAAAAGGAAATGAAGTATCTGGGAAAGTTTTTCAGAGAATGTTACTGGGACTGGTCAGAAAACCAAGTCATCTGATACCATATTTGTATACAATCGTTTTCCTTTTGTTTCCAGCCTAATTAAAGGCTATGCAGTTTTGCCAATACAGTTGAAGTATCTCTATCTGTACGGGCGTGACACTAGCTCCTATTCTTATTCTGATGTCCAACACAGAGTAGATGAACGATTTTTCTCCCTCTCGTTTCTGTCGCTTTCTCACGATCTGGCTGCCTCTACTAGAGATACGTTATGTCATATTCGCAGAGGGCAAAATCTGTATGAGAAGCAGAGACTGGAATATATCCAAGAGATAATGTTGAGTGTTAAGTGTAACTCCGAGAGCAAGAGGTTGCCGTGGAGAGGTAGTCGTTGGGACTGCATAAAACTACACAGCAAACTGATGATTCAACAGCTACAGCATTCTGTTTACAATCAGTATTTGTTTTCTAAATGAGTACCGACAACCTCACTTCTCTCTGACACAACCTATATTCCAGTTTTACCTTCTTTTCCACACACTTGTGCCATTAAAATTTTTTTTATATCTGCCACATCATTGCCATCTATTTTTTTTTTTTTGCTTTTGTATGTTCTTATTGCATATGTTATCTGACGTGGGCGATTTATAACTGTCACTTCGGATTATGTATACTGAAGATGACACCTACGGAAAAACACTGCTACTATTATTTTTAATTTTCTTTTTAATGTCTGTCCTTGACCAGCCGTCGGCAGACAATATGCCAAATTTAGTTGTTGATTGTTGCTCGGGAAAAGGTTATAGTATGAAACAATTTTTTTACATTTGTGTCAAGAGACATTCTTTCATGTCCACTGCCATCGACAATTTTGCCTTGAACTATTGGCGATAAGAGCCTGTTCCTCTCAAGGTCCCTCATCACACGCCCGACATATTCGAGTTCCCTTTTCACGGTGGCCTTTACAATTTATAATTTTTCCTGTTCGTTTTGGTATTTCCTAGTTTGGAACACATCTACTCCATAAGTTTTTCAGTGCACGTCTATAGGTCCAACTCTCCCAGGCAGCTTTTCTTTCGTGGCCCGTCCCGTTAACGTGAAAACAGTCGTTTTGCTACATCAACCTGTTTTTTTGTTTGAAGTAATCTCTTTATTTCATTGGCAGAATCTAATTCACCCGGTCCTTCCTCTCCTACATACCATTATCAAGTTACACCACACAGAAAACCTTAAAAACTTCCACTTGTAAGCATTTTATGTGGCTTATATCAACATGTTACAAAACCTTGTATTCATATGAGTGGCATAATATCGTACATTCACAGATACCAGGATATGTATCTAGAAGGAAAAATTGCAATCAGCATTCGGTTCCAGTCCTGGTACGAGCGGTTAAAGGCGCTACAGTCTGGAACCGCACGACCGCTACGGTCGCAGGTTCGAATCCTGCCTCGGGCATGGATGTGTGTGATGTCCTTAGATTAGTTAGGTTTAAGTAGTTCTAAGTTCCAGGGGACTTATGACCACAGCAGTTGAGTCCCATATTGCTCAGAGCCATTTGAACCATTTGAACCTGGTACGAGCACACACATACAGTACATTACGTTAAAATACGTCAGCATACCTCTTCTAATAAAGACACACATATCGCGGCCGACGTATTAATACCAAAAGACTGTTGATTCCAGTACCAGTGATTCTTCTTTCTTAAATAGTCGCCCTGAATTGGCATGAACTTGTTGCTATTGCCAGGAAAAACTAGCATTTGCGCTGTAGCATGTTTGAATTCCTCAAGATAAATAAAGAGAGAGGACACAATAGGGCAGTAGAAGGTGCTTTAGGAAGGCGAAATTTTTTATTCTGAGTAGTTGGAACGTACGCCACTGATTGACGTATAATCCTGCATCTAAAGAACATCGTGCGTGTGTGTGTGTGGGAGGGGGAGGGGGGGGGGGGGAAAGGGGAAGAGTGTAGGGTTTATGGCAGTCGTAGAATGGCCGCAGACCTATCAGACTTGTAACATCAAACGCGGATAAATGTCGACGTCGTCTTACATACGGGGATTAGGCAACTCTTGCGTCGTCCTAAAGTCGTGTTAGTTTCCGTGGTCGACCTATGTCTCTCCTGTCATTCTTTTGGTGCTTCAGGATTCCAGTCGGTATTCATCGTCTCTCATTCTGTCGACTTGTTGTTCCAACCTGTCCATATATTCATTTTATTTCCTCATTAACAGCATATACAGTAAGCTCACTGCGGATGTTTCCATTTGTAATTAGATGTATTCTTGTGGAGCCATTCACTCTGCTGAAGAATCTCAATTCCTACTGCTTCTGTTTTACTGTCATCTTTCTCTTATTTATCCAAGTTTCGATTGCAAATAAAGGCATCGTAATTTATAAAATTTTATTTTTGTATCATCTGAAGATGTTAGTAGTTTTAAAGTAAAACTTACCGCTGTCGTACGCTTAAACCAACAAAATAATTTTCTCAAAATTGTAACGCTAGTTCTTGTATTTCACTCTCGATTCGATACAATAGTAATGATATCGTCGCATTCTAGTGTTAAAAAAATTGAACAATTGCGGCAGTAAATTATTATGACAGTTTTCTCATATCTGTTCGTTATACGGTGGATTTCATAAAATGGCCTAACCACCATGCAGAAATGCGGGTTCTATCGATATGACTGTTTAGGAAAGTATGCCTTTTCACTTTCATAGCATCACTAACTCTGATTTGCTTACCTCGCGTCTCCGAAAGTTCTCTCATAGTTCTCGTCCCGATTGGCTTCTTCTCCATGTAGGCGCAGGATTCGACGTGCAAACAACAAACTGTGCTAAATTGAAGTGGCAGTATGGGAGAAAATGCAGTGTTACGAAATAAAGTTAATGAAACATAGATGCCACGTGATTTTTACTCATTAATAATTAGCGGTAATCAAGAAGGTGAAGCGAAAGCCGGATTATGTTGATACATTAAATCAAATTCTACGGAAGCTGACTATGTTCTATGTTGTGAGCACCGTAACATGACACAGTCTATTGATTTACAGTATTGCAAGATGTTCAGAATTACACACGACCGTTCACCAAGGCACTGTGCAACACGACAAGTGATTTTCCGTAACTCGTTACGCTATTCCGTGCAAAGCGCGTGTTGCATTCTGTCCTATGTGACATAAAACTGCCGGCCGGTGTGGCCGAGCGGTTCTAGACGCTTCAATCTGGAACCGCGCAGGTCGCAGGTTCGAATCGTGCCTCGGGCATGGATGTGTGTGATGCCCTTTGGTTAGTTAGGTTTAAGTAGTTCAAAGTTCTAGGGGACTGATAACCTCATATGTTAAATCCGATAGTGCTCAGAGCCATTTGAACCATTTTGACATCAAACTTCTAATGAATTGTTACACACAAATGTTTTCAGAGGCACTCTTAACTGCGACGAATAATTATCCGCATCGCATTTCACTTGACCGTTCCTTACCGAGTTGTCTCGCTCGTACCCGGCTGTGTTTTCCGTTTACTGAAAGACACATCGCTTTTGTAGATACTTGTCACCCGGTTAAATGAATAAATAATTATTTTATCAATTGCGGAAGTCTCTGTAGCGAAAATTATGACGCATTTTGCATGGGAAGTCATTTGATTGAAATAATTCCTAAGGACCCAGCTGCTGAGGTCATCGGTCCCTAGACTTACACACTACTTCAACTAACCCATGCTAATAACAACACACACGCCCATGCCTCTTTATTCCAGTCTCTGATCACAAATGAATTCCTTAGACGATGACCGATTTCAGTCTGTAATGACCATCTTCGTATCTAAAATATATAAATATATACATCTAGCGAGCAGTGTGTCTTTTAACACAAAACAGCAATATGTATCACAATATACTGTCATACACCAGGGCAATGTACAGATAAAATATGGTATAACGTACCTGTTTTACACCATGTCCTAAAGTGATACGGCCGGACGAAGTGGCCGTGCGGTTCTAGGCGCTGCAGTCTGGAACCGCGAGACCGCTACGGTCGCAGGTTCGAATCCTGCCTCGGGCATGGATGTGTGTGATGTCCTTAGGTTAGTTAGGTTTAACTAGTTCTAAGTTCTAGGGGACTAATGACCTCAGAAGTTGAGTCCCATAGTGCTCAGAGCCATTTTTTTTAAAAAGTGATACGGCCATAATGGAATCGTCAAAACGTATAAATATGATCAGCATAGCATCGTCACATAGATTTAAAGTATGGTGTAGAATAGGGCACATCGTCCAAATAGTGATTATTGCCAACTAGCTACTGAGGTACAGTAGCATGCAGAAACCTGTTTGCCTACACCCTCCCTAGATTTCGTTACTGTGGGCTTGCTTATATGTAGTCATCATTTACGCAAAAACATAATCTGATAAAAGCACATTAGATAAAATGCATGTAGCAGACTTATTAAAATTGATGACTATCATAGAAACCAATTGTGATACCTTAGAAGATGAATGCAGTTACCAATGTAAAATTATTAAAAGAAAATATATGAAGAGTATAGGTCCGACCCTTTTTTTATGGTGAACACACCCATGCCCGAGGGAGGACTCGACCCTCTGGAGGGAGGGGCCGCACAATCCGTGACATGGCGCCTCAAACCTCACAGCCACTCCGCGATGCAGATGCTGGACTGGTTGCATTGATCTACAGTACCACTACGTCCATAAATGAGAGCATCTTTCATCTAAATATACAGTGTTTCTCCGACAGACTGAGAGTTTTTCCATTTCAGTCTCACGTACTTGGTAAGCTAGCGGCTGCGGTAATACGTAAAACCCGGGCAAGTCCCCTTCTGCTGGAGGGAACACCGCGTATCCCACGTCGCTTTCTTAATTTGCTCGGAACGGACTGGGGACTGCTAGGGACCGCAAGGCACGGGCAGTAATGGGGAGAGGTGGGGGGGGGGGGGGGGCGGTCCAGACGGCCGCTGATTCCATTATAAAAGGTTTCGCGCTTTTAATAGAATCTCCGCCGATAGGCTCGCAGTGCGCCGCGGATGAGCGCTTTTTGTAAGCCGGCCATCGTCCGACCCCGCACGCCGCGCGCGCCTAATTGAGCACATGTAGAATTTTAGGGCTCCGGTGCGGACTTGCATCTTCTCCCTGTTCTGGAGAAAATTAACGCGGAATAAAAAGGGTCGGCCAGCGGCGGAGCAGGGCGAGAGAACGGTGGTGTTGGAGGTGGGATGGGGGGTAGCGGTGGGGGGAGGGGGTATTTTCATCATCACTGGCCGCAGTCCGGAGTCTGGCTAGCAGCTGAAGAGGGTGCCAGGGATTACCGGGTCCACGTCTAATGGGGTCACACGCGCCGAACCGCGCCTGCCAGTCTAGGCGTAACCTCGCGCTCGCAGAAGACTGCAATAGACTCGGCGAAGTACCTTGCACCGTTCTAAGAATTATGTACTTTGGACCTATTGCACAAATTATGAGAACGTTGTTACAAATGTCAACCAGGAAAGGAAACCAAAATCGATAAACAATAAATTAATTTCTTTTTCTTAAAAAAAAAGAAGAGAAAACTTATTAACTCACATATCGCCAAAAATGGATATAGGAGCCCAAACGGTCTTGTATAGTACAGAGTGCATGTCAGCCACGAATATCAATAGTTGAAATGCGTAATTGTAGGTAGTAAAAAAAATGGTTCAAATGGCTCTGAGCGCTACGGGACTCAACTGCTGTGGTCATCAGTCCCCTAGAACTTAGAACTACTTAAACCTAACTAACCTAAGGACATCACACACATCCATGCCCGAAGCAGGATTCGAACCTGCGACCGTAGCAGCAGCGCGGCTCCGGACTGGAGCGCCTAGAACCGCACGGCCACCGCGGCTGGCTGTAGGTAGTAGCCCAATGCTGTAAGTGTTTGTCTTAAAAAAGAAGAAAAGTGTCATTGAATCCAGCTGACATTTAGTACGACCTTGTGAAACTTTTAAAACATAACTCACGTGACATTGCATGCAGCTGACAGTTACTATCGCACACACAACGCTAATGACATAAGGCAACTTACTAAACCTTCTCCTTCCCCATTTTTCATCGTAATTTAATCTCCCTATATCTTTTTTAAGTATCCTGTTTTTACAAGTATGCACGTACTGCTCAGTGTGGTTTCACACATTTTCCTATCATTCTCTGTTCCAGCAGTTTACGATATAATTTGCTTTCCTTTCCTCAGAATGCTACTTAGATCCGATTTTAATTTGTTTACACAACGAGCTTTATCATTCGCGGCTACTTTCTCTTGCAAGCTACTTCACTGACTGTAACTAACACCCCTTCAGCCCTCCCCCTCCGCGTTTGTTGCTTGTATTTGAATTTCTCACATTCCACCTTTATGTTTGTTACGTAGTTATCGATACGGCTCTACATATTTATGCCTGTTTTACATCATGTTCACGAGTTTTACAAATTGACAAGACAAGAGCCTGGAGACTGTAACATCCTTTTTTGTCAATACGTGGTTCTCCGAGTGAGTAAGCTCCTTTCTGTGCAATGTATTGTTTGTCGATTTTGTTTCTTTTCTGGTTGACATCTGTAAATATGTTCCAATAATTCGTCTAGGGGTCCATTCTTATCTAAAGAATACAAATTTTTATTATTCGAAACCATGGTGAAGAGATAATAAACCTTTAATTCTGCAACTGGTTGGTCGTTATTTTCCATCCTATCAAGTTTTAGGCTTGTCCTCTCTCTCTTTTTTTAAACGGATGTTAGGCAAGACATTGGTTTACCTCCACTTGCTTTAAACTGCATCATGGAGAAAATTGTAAGAATTTGGAATAAATAACTGAAAGAATTCAAAATACCGCCCTTATGGAACAAACTGCCAGCATGACAAGCTTACAGATCTCTGCAGAGAAAAAAAAATTATGGCGAATAGAAAAAGCACTAAGAAAGTTTATTGGAAAATAGAACGGTAAAAAAAGAAAATGTTTGGGAGCGACTGCTAAAGGAAACGGTTTCGAAAACTCTGCTTTAGAGGAGTGGATACATATAATGAAAAAAGGAATACCTACAAAAAAAGTGCTCATCTGATAAACTTAAAATATTAAAACACAACTGTGAAACCAAATCGCCTGTATGCTAATGAATTTCTAACATTAAATAATAACCTTAATATATATACGAGGGTTGGAACTTTAATAGTGGAAACTATTTATTTACAGCTCGTACAAAATAGATACATATTTCAAAGTTTTACTGACCTTCAAAGTAATCTTCAGCATTGTGTATAACCCGTTGCCAACGATGTGGAAGTCGTAGGATACTCTTAGCAGTGAAAGTTGTGTTGACAGTTCGAGCGGTGCGGTCTATTGCTCGACGAATTTGTAGCAGTTCTGAAGCGAATGCCGTGAAGTGTTTCCTTCACTTTAGAAATCGAGTTGAGCTCACGAGGGCTTAAGTCGGAGGAGTGATGTAGGTGGTATAGCACTTAGCAGCCCCATCAGTCAAATAAATCAGTTACAGCTTGCACTGTACGTGCTTGAGCATTGTTCTGCAAAATGATGGTCAGGTCCTGCAGAAAGTGTCATCACTTCTGTCTCTAAGCTGGTCGTAGGTTGTGTTCCAAAAATGAACTGCATTGAGACAGAAGTGATGACACTTTCTGCAGGACCTTACCATCATTCTACAGGACGCTGCTCAAGCACGTACAGTGTAAGGTGTTACTGATTTGTTTGACTGATAGGGCTGCAAAGTGCTATACCACCTATTGCACTGTCCTGACTTAAGCCTTCGTGAGCCTAACTCGATTTCTAAACTGAAGGAAACACTTCACGGCATCAGAACTGTTAAAAATTCGTCGGGCAGTAGATCGCGCCGCTCGAACTGTCAACACAACTGGCACTGCTAGCAACGGGTTATACACAATGCTGGTGACTACTTTGAAGGTTAGTAAAACTTTGAAAGACATATCTATTTTTTACGAGCTGTAAATAAATAGTTGCCATAAGCTAAACGGAAAATATTAGATCCTCTGAAAAATGTAGCATTTTGAAAATTAAGAAGTAACGATAAAATTTATCAGAGCATTGAAAACATATCCGAAACAATAAGGAATGGGAGATTATTAGTTTTTTATTAGCTTTTAGCCAAGTCCATAAAATGGATAACAGTAGACTCACCAAGCAGATCTTCAGATATCTTAGGGAAAAGGAATTAACAATCAAATGGATTCATGAGGTTAGGAAAGACTTGGAAGGAAATAAAGTAAGAGAGGAAGTATTGTTGCAAAGAGAGATTTTTAGGTAAAATATTTTAAAACTGGAAGGATTGCCATATGGCAAAAAGTTGTATGAAGAGGGGAGAAAGAAACATAATGAAACAACGGAGGAATACTGGAAGGAAAGAAAAGAACAACAAACGATTAAAAATTGAAATTGGAATTCGGCCCCAAGAAGGTCAGTAGAAGACGAAGAAAATCAAGGTCTTAGTCAAGGTTGCAGTCTGTCACCAGTATTTTTTTACATTGCTGATACGGTTAAAGCATGGAAAACAGAATTACCTGCTGGGATTCAGCTAAGTCAGGAGTAGGCTCTCACCGAAAGCCCTCTTATTCGCGGATGATAAAGCGATTTCAGCACCCCCAGAAGATCATCGTCATCTTTAAGATTGACGCCTGTGGGGTTGTTCCTTATTGAAGGGAAATCTGTCGCCCAACTGGTGAGGAATCTTCGTACATTCCTCCGTCCTATTCATAGAGTAGCTGCATCTGTGGAGTGAGCATTGCGTACTGCACATGTTGCCAACATCTAACGGGAAAATGTCTTGTGACGTTTGGCATAACGCTATTACTCACATTTTACTCAAAGACAGAAATTACATTATTACAAAAATTTGGCCAGTCTTTATTAATTAGTAACAGCAGTAGTGATTAAGTGTAGCTACTACGGATGCTAATCTAAATACGCGGAAGGAAGAACAGCTGCTCTTCATATATGTACCACGATGTCATATCACCTTGGAAGCAGTGTATCGTACGTTGGCGACAGAAATTCTGTTCTGCGTATCTGATTGCTCAGTCTATAATTATCCCTACTCTGTGGAACTATTGGCTTATAATTCGGCAAAATGTTTGGAATTCTATTAACACGGCATTCGTTGCATGTGCTATACCCATTCAAATTTATTGTTCCGTATTCTGATCCCGATAGGACCACGGTTTTTTTCGGTCCACCTTTAACGTAGCCTTCACCTCTCCGCGATGTGAGGATACGCCAGGAAGGACACGTCATTCGGATTCCACGTTAAACTGTAGGTCCTTATCTCGCGGTAGCGTTACTGGTGTAGGAGGTTAGGGACACGCAAGTTGCCGAAGTGTCGTCCGATTGAAAAACTAGGATCGCGCCGCTGATCCACACGAAATTATTATTATCATTTATTTTTAAAATATGCAGTTCCGTTCGTATATAATTACTTAATTTTTTACCCACTAGTTTGTAGCCTACCACGCAGCTTGGAAAAATAAAAAAAAACTCATCTCAGAACCTTCTATTTTCCTCTCGTGTAATCTAATAATTGTACACTTCTCAGTTCCACCTTGTAGAACGTTATGTGTGTTAATTTCTGAATTTTCCCCCTTAATGTCCTGTTAATTATACAGCACATTATTCAAAAGTTGGTTATTTTCGTGATAATCTATATAATCTCGCAGTGAGATAAATTATACCCTAAGTAATTCAAAATGCCTACTTTTGCTATGACTTTGTCATTTATACCTATTTTAGACGTCGAATGTTGTTTCCCATGGCAGGCTATCACCACGCATTTTGTTACTGATATCTTCAGTTCAAAATGTTTTCCAATTTATAAGTTACTGATATCAGATCGTCTTCTGAACCTAAATAACCTCCTTTGCGGTTAAAAAGGTGTAAACACATTTTCCACTTTTAAAATAATTTATCAAGGTATTTTGCCACTCCAGAGTGACTGCTTCTACTACGGACACCGCTTTGTAAGGCTGATGCCACAGGACATTTATGTTACACATCCTGATGTACGACGTATCTTCCTTGCTGGTAGTTGTTCTCTCAAAGATGATGACCTGTGGGAATCCGATCACTGACTAAACGAACTTTCTGAAAAATATAACAGCAAGATCTCGCCCACAAAAACTGAGATCACGACATTTCGAAGGAAAGACGCTAATAGATAGGAAATCTGGATTGAGAACGAACTGTTAGGATACGTAACACACTTAATATGCCTTATACTTCATCTACCCTGGGTTTAATGTCATGTACACTTCCCCGAGACTCTGAAGAAAAGGTTCAACCTTCCTCTTATATGGGTCGCACAGTACGCAGCTACCCTGGGAAGAGACAACAGAAGAGAAAAACAAATTTCTGTAAAACAAAGAGTCTCCCATGGGAGCGAGACACGGGTACTAAAACGCGGAGATGAATACCAAATCCTACCAATAGATTCCTTTGTGCAGTCGGCAGCTGCTTTAAAGAGACCCCATAAGAAATGGGGATATCAGAATACAACTTGACACCAATCTGTAGCAGACTAAATTAATGAATATGAAAACCTACGATGAGAATGGACGAAAATGCGTGCGTAAATTAGCTATACGTTATGAATTTCACCTTGACGTTGTGTGGAAAGTCCTCAAATCGGAACGGCCAGACCTATGAACAAGAAGAAAAAGAATGATGATGACAATGTTTCTTTATTGCTCCACTGTTCTTTCAAGCGACCAAGCTAATTATGAGACCGGAGGAACAACAATGTGTTTTCATTCTGCTGTAAATCTGTGTCATCCTAAGAACGGATAGTCAGCGTTGTTTCTCTGTTTGCGTTATTATTTCGTGTAAAGAATTCCTTATGTTACACCACTCTGTACACGGGAACCATTCCAGAGCTAATAGAAAACCGAAAATATCATAACTATTATACTAAGTCATACGCACAACGTAGAGGTCACATGCCAAAAATATTTTTTTTAGCTATGGATTGAGAAAATAAAAATTGAGTTCTCTTCCAGATGAGTGAATGTTCGAATAAAATAAAAATACATGTCATGCACTCGGGAAATGTAATTTTATGTGTCTGTGATGTAACGTGGAGAGTAAATTATTTTTGTACATTTGTTATAAGACATTCGTAATTATGACTATTACTTTTATGTTTTATTTAATTACTTTCAATTTTTAATTTGAAAAGAAAGCCTCACGGACCAAAGAACACGGGCGACAATCGTGTCTGAGTAGATTTACACTAAAAAATGAGTTGTATTTTAGTAAGCTGTGGAATCTTTGCCCTATATTTTCCGTGTGAAACGGTCTTCAGCTGCACACATTTATGTTACAAATCATTCTTTTTTTCTCTGGACTCCTTTCCAGTTTGCTCTAGACCTTCGATGATAAACATAAAAAATTTGAATTATTCTACTGAATTTTTTTAAGTACCCATAGTAGATTACTCTTCTACTTCTCATATCGTATGTAACTAACTCCTTCTTCCTCTTTGTAAATCTCAGCTCAGTTTTTTTTATATAAATACAGCACTCCTATTTACTTACGTTCAAAATATTTGTGAGTGATTTTCCTTTCTTCTCCCTCCCATTCAGTGCCTCTTACTCAGACCGTACTGAAATGCGCTCCAGTTGGATTACTCTGTGATAGTATATTTATTGTGCTGGTCTCTAGCAGGAATTATTGTTGTGGCATACATTCCAGCAGCTGAGTCGTTTGCTTCTCCATATTCCTCACTGTAAATCACTAACCTCCTACTGAAAAGAAAAAAAGAATCGTGATTAATAATGCTCAGTAATTTCTTTAAGGTACAGTGGATATAGATTCCAGCGTGATTGTAAATTACATAAATTAACTTAAAGTTGTGGATATAGAGATCCGCTACAAGGGGACAAAAAAACTATTCTTCCGGAAAAATGTGTATTCTAGGCATAATGCAGTGCTTCAGTAGGCATGCAATATTTGGATCGAGTTTATATAGTTTTACTTTTCTCCAAAGGTACAAATAATACTTAGTGAAACCCGAAAAATTATTCTGTAACATGTTAATTGCGTCATTTCATCTGCCTGAAAAATTATTTCACACTGTCCATCACTTGTTTTAGTGTACAGATATCTAAATGTAGAGTAAAAACAATGCGATTACTGTACTGTATTTACTGCAAAGCACCACGCTTTTGAGTGGTACATTTAAATTCTCAAGTCTCTAAAACTTTATCGTAACCATATCTTGGCCTGGTAATAACTTCTAAAAGGCAAAAATATTAATTATATTTGTTACATATTAATTATCACAGTAATTTTTTTCGTAGGTATTAAAGAATGATAGCCGTTAGGATAGTAGCAAAATTTATAGAATCATTCCCCTCAAAATTTTTAGTTCAGCCATCGGATATGGCGTAATGGCAAGGAACAGAGCAGACTTTTGTCTTAGCAACGAAGTCAGGTACTCCATTTAGGACTTTACAACTCACGAAGTGAATAAAAGTGCGTTGAGGTAATTAAGAAATGCGTTTAATGTATCGTTGTGGCTCAGCAATCTTCAGGCAGCTGTTATAAGAGTGACGCAGTCGTAAACATGATGTTGAAATATTTTTAGTCGAAGTTAATACAGTAGTATTCAGTTATTGAGCTCAGCAAAACCAGTAGTTAAAGGTATAGTAGGTATTTATTCCTTATTTAAACTGCTTAAGAAGGCATAGAGGCATATAAATTCAGGAAAATGCAATCTCCATGTTTGGTACCAAGAGGGCTTTCACACCGAAAATCTACTCTAACGTCAGGCGTATGAGCCAATAGAAGGGTCTGAACTGTGACATACGTTTCTACGAAGTCACGCGGCGATGGATCCTTTGAGTTTTTTCAACAAATTTGCATCGCTCATTGCTGGTTCGGTTTCTACGTAGAGGTGACGAAAACCATAACAAGGAAACATAGTAAACTTCTAGCAAATAGCTCGTGAATGTGTACGAATGTAATAGTACGATATCGTCTGTGTCACTAGATGAAATCTTCGCGGATGCACGTTGAAGTAAATAATGATCTATAAGAGACATGCAACACTGAGCATGTAAAAAAGAAAGGAACCGTAAGAAAGAAAACGGTGAATCAGTGACATACTCCACAACACGCTGTGTGTTGGTACCGAAGTTCTTGTTGTATTAGTTTTTTTAATTTGTTTCAGTCTTATTTTGTGTCTCGGGCAAATATGTAGGAAGTATATGGTTACAAGAAATGTGCTGAAGTTTTCGCATAGCCGGATTTCGCCAACCTACGTCCTTTGCCAGAATTTAGTAAAGTGTCAGACTCTCTTACAGCTACACGTTGGAATGATAACTTAAGACGTTGGAAGGAGAAAAGGCAGAATCCTTTGAAATGTTACACTATACACAATGGCTACTAAAAATCCAGTCACTGATGAAAGCACGGACGGAAAAAATAACTGACAGATAGGGAGCGGGAAAATGTTCACGGAAAGCCCAAGTGGAAAATATAACACTGCGAGTCATTATCTTGCAGCTGCATCGTTCTTTCCTTACAAGGAAGAAAATTTTGGAAGAGAACGAAGTCCAGATAAAACGCCACAACTTGTTGAACAATGAGTTGCAAGCAGATATAGTTCCTATAGATGAGGAAGCAGAAGGTGCGATAGAAAAGAAATCGACATTACGTTACATCATTTTGGACCTTTCGTTCTACGTTTAAATTGTTGTTCACTTTACACTGAATTCCTACAATGAGAAATTTTTAAAACGGAAAGATGACTTTTTCAGTAATGAAAGTTTGAGTATTAAACCCCAAATAATTGTCAAACGCGCTGAAAACTTGTTGTCGAATATGAGTGTTCATTCATCATGAGTAATTACAAAAAATGGGGAATCAGTCTTTGTCATCAGCAAGGAATCTTTCAGTCTCTATAGAAACACTAAACTCTTACCGCCGATTATGATTTCAAACGCTTAAGAGTGCAACGGCTTTTTTTTTTGTTTTATCATCACGATGGTTTTGGTGTATAACGGGTCTTCTTACAACAATTCCACGTGCTTCTGAGTATTCACCTTACCATAGCGCTCGAAGTTCAAAACGGCCAGTGAGGAAATGTATTTTCGGACTTGGCTCTAGTAACTGTGAAAATAAGACCTAAAACTAAACAACAGCTCTTTTCTGTATCGTGGGTCACATTCCGATATTTTTTTATGTCCGCTGTAAAGTTGTCTGTCGGTGACAATTATAAACGTGTGTGTGTGTGTGGGGGGGGGGGGGGGGTCGCTATGGGACACTCACAACGTCCGGAACAATGGGACAGCAGACATATAGCCAACTATGAATAAAACAACAACATAAATGATGAGAGTCCTTATTATAATAATTGCGAGTGGCTCACATTCCATGTTAGTTGAGTAACATCGTAGGGAGAAAGGTGTCAAAGAGTGTCAGTCACTCATTTTCACCGCCGACGTCTTCCTTAAAACTGTTTATCCCGTCACTCACGTCTATATGCCGGTTTCGCAGGCGTTTCGCTTCCTGCATTTCTGGTGCAACAGTTTTGAAAGTTCGCACATTCTAATCGGGCAATAAATCTTGTTTCCAGACAAATAAAAATTTTCAGTGCAGCAAATTTCCGTTCTGCACTCTAGTATGCGATGTTTCTTTGCCTTGCAGTAACCTAAAATATGACGTATCTAGAAACATGACAAGTTCTGTGTGCACAGGTGCTCGTAACGAATAACGAGGTTTCAGAAGGCGGGTGGAGGTGGGACATGGGAGAGAGCAACTATTATGATCACTAAGTGGAGAACGAGGGAACTCTCAAAAAGAAACTTCGCCCACGGAGTGTAAGGCATGTGTCGTTAATCTTTCATTTATTACTACATAAATATTTACCACCACTTACACATTTTTTAGGTCGTGGGGATGTATCTTGAAGCCCAAGTGTACGAAAGACCTGCAACCTGTTCTCTTAATAGTATCCGATTTTGTGTGACAATGAATTCGTTGTGGACACCTGTAATTTTGTCATCACTTACGGGACGCGGAAAATTACATTCGCCAGAATTTGAGTAGACCGTGGCCGATGTTTGGGTGTCGCCGGAAGGCGGAATGCCTCAGAATGAGTTTGATTGGCAGGTGTTTCAGATTAACGCCCTCGAGTGGTGTCCATCTGGCTCATTAACGATTTAGTCTTCTACGAGATACATTGTATGTAACAGCTAATTTACGGTGTCTTATACTTTAGCCGCAAGAGACTTGAGAAACATCGATAGCTTCGGAGAGCGTGCAGTGAGTCCATACTGCCTGTTACAACACAGTTTTATTTTTAGTTAACAACCGCAAGCAACTGTCACAGCTCACATATTTCGACGGTTACAGCATTATTGATAGCATGTCCCGTTGAGAGTCTTGATCCGTCTAGGGACCTCATCTTCAGTAACCTTCCGTCCGCAGACGAATCAGGAGCCGCAATAGGATTGGCCATCTGAAGATAACATAATTGCCAAAACAATACCTGTAACAGTTGTTTACGGTTGCGACTGATTGTGCAATAACCTAAAATACGCAGTGCCATCGTGTAGTTAATTTAAATAGTTCACAACCGTGTTATTTCATGTTATTCCTTCATTTCATATGCGCCCTATTTATCTTCTCTTATTCTCATGTCACAGTTTTCCTGCTGCGTGAGTTACTACTTGTATCGTGCATAGTAATAGAAACAGTAATACATATTGGCAGAGGTCGATTTAAGCAACATTGGAAATTTCTAGGCATTGTTGTGTTGGAGATGGTAAGCCGCTGTCTTCTTCCGCAGTGTGAAAGAGCCCCTAGTAATTCCTGACGAGGATCCGCTGTTTAACGCTGTGGAACGGTGCGATTTGGATTTAGTTAATGCGCAGAGCAAACCCAGAAGCGAAAGTAATGGAAATTGTTTGAAAAATTCCTAAGACGGTCTCAAGATGGTCTGGTTTTCTTTTACGCCTGTCATTTCCATCCAAGCTGATTTTTCACTCACGTGGGCTACATGTATAGCTGTTCGATTTCCGTTACTGGCTCTAAACGGATATGGACCACAATGACTAATGCAAAGATGCGTGTATACGTAAAAGAGAAACTACTGGAAGAATGGTAGAAATTTTCTCTGCGTTGTTTCCTGTTGTTAATTCCAGAGATTCGCGTTTAAGAGTCAGAGAGAGAGAGAGAGAGAGAGAGAGAGAGAGAGAGAGAGAGAGAGAGAGAGGGGGGGGGGGGGAGTACCGATTTCTAACTCTCTGATAATGCATTTACCACTGTTTCTTGTTTAAGCTCCTATGTACCCATGGCCGGATTCTCTGGTTCGACTAGTGTTTTGGCTTCAGTTCAACCACCTCTGGGATAATTATATCGTTTCATCTCTACAGATGAGCTACGCGTTAAAGGTAACTTTTATGATGAGTTCTCAAACAGGATGTGTATAGCGACCTTCGATTTAAAAATCAGTGGGTGGTGTAAACAATTTCATTATGACGACAGTACACCTCCGAAAACTTACGCTAAAGGGTCTTCAGCAAAATGACAAATGGAATGCCACTATGTCTTTTAGCCCTCAGCTTTGTTGCAAGACAATCACATAACGTCCGACTTGATCGTCCATTATTGTGCACTTTATTAATATTTTTGGTTTTCCAAATATTGAGCAAATAACAGGCTACACAAGCCATCCTTGCTGAGGTATTTGCCGATTCAAAGATATATTACGCAAATTTTGGCACGTGCACACCAGTACAATCGTAGCCAAAGTTAGTCACGTTAATTCGATTACGTTGGTCACTGAACAATGATCCATGGCAACATTTTAGTAACAGAGCAAATGTAAAACGTCTGCAATGTCCAACTGTTTAGTAGATTAGTCTCTTATCTATAAGCAACGGAGAGACATAAACTTCTTAAATGCAGCCTGAGATATTTTATACGTTTCCGGCATGGCAGGCTCATAAAGCACTTGTGCTCTTCCTACATTTGTAAAGGTATCAGCATGACAAACATTCTGTCAACACAATCGCCTCTCTCAAATTTCAGTTTCCCTCTCATTATCATTTTGGGATCGCAAATTACTGCCCCGCGGAAAATTTTCATTACGTGAGGACAGTTGCACAACCGAGTTAGTGTTAAATTCTTCCACGTACACATAGTTTCCAATGTATTGTAAAGGCGATTACCGTTACGATAACTGTTGTACGCTAAAGGCATTTTGTGCTGTAATCTCGCGATCACGACTTGTCAGTTTCAGTGAGGTTATCCTTCGCAACAGAAGTCGGTGAAAAATAGCCAGCAAACATGGCCGTGTTTCAGAGCCTACTAACAACCGACAATGCTTTGAGCGTGTCTTGTTTTGTGGTGGCCTCTACATCACACCAGCCTTGTCGCTGCGTTTATTTTCTCTCCATTTTTTGTCGTGTTCGTTTATCGAGGGATAGGCTTTCTGAAACTGATATACAAGCTGTACTTGTAATATAAAATAACAGGATAAATAGTTCCGTCAGAACGGGTATGTGTAACAGCACGATTGTTTGAAGCACCGATCACCCCGTGTGGACGATAACCGACAGACATTTTGAAACGAATAATTCATCTAATGCCCACAAAATTATTGCGAATGAGACTTCTACGGCATAACAGGCCAAGGATTTCGTATGCAGTGCTCGAACCAACACCAATAACGGCATTATTTAGTATTAAACCGCAAGTTCTGCGGACGAGATAAAAACTGCTGATTCCATGGAACAGAGGACTTCCTCAAAGCAAATTCTGCTAATTGACGGCTTACTCATTTTAAGCTAGAGAGTGCGGAGTGCTTGTCAGCAGAAAATGAAATTGCGTTAGTAAAGAGGAGCATTAGAGTAGCGTTCACCAAAACCAATGAAATTTTACTGGCAGGGAATGCAGACAGTATGACGGAAATTAGATAACGGTAAAGTTTGTGGACTGTATTCTGTCTGAAAAACAGTCTATAAATACTGAAAGATGAAACTGTAGCTGGGACATTCCAAAAGACATACGCACTTGTCTAGGAAAGAGATAGTCGCCACAACCCAGAATATGTGTTGAACGTTTCGTTAAAAAAAAATGGTTCAAATGGCTCCGACCACTACGGGACTTAACATCTGAGGTCATCAGTCCCCTAGAACTTAGAACTAGTTAAGCCTAACTAACCTAAGGACATCATACACTTCTATGCCCGAGGCAGGATTCGAACCTGCGACCGTAGCGGTTCCGGACTGAAGCGCCTAGAACCGCTCGGCCACAACGGCCGGCGAACGTTTTGTCTGGATTGTCAATTTAATTCGTGTATGTGTAACAGATTCCAGTTTCGATTATTTTCCTGTCTTTGTAAGTCACAGCCATGTAGAACTGGCAAACGTATTACACTTTCGACATGCCACTGTTCTTTTATTTACTTTTAGGAACTATTTGAATTTTCGTTCCGTTGCCATTTTCAATTGATTCATTACTGTCTTATGGTAATTAGTCAAACTGCATTCCGCATAACATGCAGTATAGTGTTCTACACATGTGCTACGGAGATAATGTGACTAATTACCATAAGACATTAACAAATACCGTGAGAGGTGGCGCAGTGGTTAGCACGCTGGACTCGCATTCGGGAGGACGACGGTTCAATCCCGCGTCCGGCCATCCTGATTTAGGTTTTCCGTGATTTCCCTAAATCGCTCCAGGAAAATGCCGGGATGGTTCCTTTGAAAGGGCTCGGCCGACTTCCTTCCTCGTCCTTCCCTAAACCGATGAGACCGATGGCCACGCAGTTTGGTCTCTTCCCCCAAAAACCACCCATTAACAAATCACATGAAAATACCTGTAGAGCTGAAATTGCAGTTGTGTCCAGAAGGAAACAGGCGAAGTGTCAAACGGCGAAAGTGTTGTTACCTTTTAGGGAATTCCAGTTTGCGTTACACTGTTAGATTTATTTTGAAAGAGAGAGGAATAAGAAAGGAAGTAAAAAATAGTAAACTAAATTAGCTGCGCAGACATTAGCCACTCAACATTTCTGTAGCCGGTTAGGGGTACAATTAATAATTCTTTGGCTAACAACCTTAAACCCTAAGGTTGGTTTGAAAATGTTTTAGCTGCTTTGGTACACGGCCATGAACTTCATTCATCTTGTTTGCCATCCATGTGGTCTAGTGTTGTCTAAACCTTCTTCTCTTAGGATATAACTTACTAAATTTTCTGATGCAATCATTGCTTATGACGTGTTTTTTAGAGCAGTTCTTCACTGCATTTGAAACAGGTTAAGCTGTCATCAACCTAAATGTCGGCTGTAAATGGGATTTCTGCTGTATGTATGTGGGATTGGTTCCCGACATTTAGCACCAAATATCCCTGTTATCTACTGCAGGTAATTATGATCGTACCAGCTAATTACTCTTCAGTTTCTCCTTAGTTCTCGTGCACCAGCGGCTAGGGAAAATTTTGAACTTTGCTCACAGACGGTTGCATGAGGTTCTCCGTAGCGGTTCTATATCGATGCAGAAACATGGTCAATTTCAAAACTTTCTTCATCTCTCACCTCCCGAAATATTAATTTCGATAATTGATCCTTAGCCTTAAAGCACACAGTTTAGGATCATCGGAACCGTCGTAGGTTTTTGAGTCCAAAGGTTTGTGGTAACCTGTAAAAGCCAGGATTGCTTGAGTAAAACTACACCCTTACATAACTCTTTGACGTACAGGGGTTGGATAAAAATATGTCTACACCGTGAAAATGCATGGTTGAATATAAATGCAGATTCTGGATAAGTCTGAAGATTGTGCACCTGTGTCTGACCACGAACGCCACTTGTGCATTGCTGGCGGTTCGGTGATCATCTGGGCACCCATATCGTTATAGGGGGTGTGCCCAGAAACACGGGAATAACACTGCCGTGGGCGGAGCTTGTGTAGTACGCATTTCTGCCGCTAGGCGTGTATGGCGCACCTCATTCTCAGTTTAGTGCCGCCTGTGTTGTCGATCTGGCTTGTCCTGTTCGTCTGCAGTGTTCGCTTTTGCTAGCATTGCTTGGTTCTTGTTTCGTTTCTTTGTGATGGCAAGTAAAATGAACAACGTGCAACTGTGAAATTTTTGTTTTCTGCTCGGTAAAAATGCTACTGAAACTGTCTTAATGGTGGAAACTGCTTACCAAGATGACGCTATGGGAAAATCTTAAGTTCACGAGTGGTTAAAAATGGCGACATGTCGACTGATGACAAAACTCTTTCTGGATGTTCACCAACTGCCCGAAACGAAGAAAATATTGAAAGCATTTGAGAGCTTGTCCTCATAGACCGTTGGCAGACGAATGATCAATTGTCAGAGATTGGTGGGTTATCTTGGAGCTCGGTTCAGCGAATTTTAACGGAAAATATAGGAATGAAAAGTATTGCAGCCAAGTTTGTCCTTCATCCGCACCTGCCCACACAGTCACATCTGTTAGACAGTTTTGGATGAAAATGGCATGGGCCCGCTGCCATACGCACTTTACTCGCCTCACCTGGTTTCGTGCGATTTCTTCTTATTTCCACGCATGAAAGGGGGCGTGAAGGGACACCGAATTGACAACACTGAAGAAGTCAAGAAAACACCGAGGGTGGAGCTGTCAGCCATTTCTAAAGATAACTACAACAAACTTTCTAACAGCGGGCACACCTATGGGATAAATGTATTAGTTGTAATGTTGGGTATTTTGAAGGGGACAAGGTTTTTTGTAAGCAGATTGAAAATACATTGCTCTAAAAAAAATTATATTTTTTTTTGTACTCCCTCGTACTTCATGGGCAGGATGGTTAACCTACAAGGTCGCATAACTGCCAACGCTTATTGACCATTCTGGTTGGCCGATCAGGTCCGTCCCCCGGTACGATGTTTGTTCCCCAATGGCGATGCTGCGTTCCAAGAAGACATAGCCATGTTCACACAGCTCGTATCGTCCAAGAATGGTTTTTTGAGCACGAAGATGAATCTTCCTATTTCCTCTGACCACCACAGTCCGCATTTCTGAGTGTTACTGAACCTGCGTGGTCTGCTTTGGAGAGAGAGGTGCATCATCTCTACCCACCTCCCTCGTCGTTACCTGTTCTTGTCATAGTTTTGCAGGAATATGAGATACCCTTGAAAACCATACAGGAACTGTATTTATCCGTTCAAAGACACTTGGAAGCTTTTTTCTGCTTTCAGTGACAACAGGTTTGCTACACACTATCAGGCACGGTAATGTGTTACGTTTTTGGTGTTCCATATTTTGTCCACCCCCTGTTTTGTTATCGTATTATTTATGTCATCAATAATGTTATTTATTGTTATAACGATGCGTTTATAAATGTTTAATGGGGGTGCGGGACAAAATCTAGAAAGTAAACAGTTTCGTATAAAACTGCATGCTTCTCCAGCTCTTCGTTTTAATTCCTCCATGTGATTTATTTCGTCAACGTGGTTATTAATTTAGAGACGCGTCTGCATGTACTTCTAATAAGCTGTATGCTTGGATTAAAAAGGGCGTTGGGCAATTTTCTTCCGTACCATACACCGCAGAAGCGAAGACGGAAACGAATGAAAGGTTCAGAAAAAGCACTCCGTCTTCAGGCCACAAGGGGCCCATCGGGACCATCCGACCGCCGTGTCATCCTCAGTTGTGGATGCGGATAGGAGGGGCATGTGGTCAGCACACCGCTCTGCCGGTCGTTATGATGGTTTTCTTTGACCGGAGCCGCTACTATTCGGTCGAGTAGTTCCTCAGTTGGCATCACGAGGCTGAGTGCAACCCGAAAAATGGCAACAGCGCATGGCGGCTGGATGGTCACCTATCCAAGTGCCGGCCACGCCCGACGGAAGTGTGTTAGAAATTCAGGGTGAAAGGACGTTAGATAAGATTCACTGATGACATTCCTATCCTCCGTGAAAGTAAGGAAGCATTCAGGTCCTGTTGGATGGAACAAACAATTCAATGATAGCAGGCGAAATAGACTAGCAAAAGGAATCACGGAATTTCTCGCTAGCCGGCCGCTGTGACCGAGCGGGTCTAGGCATTTCAGTCCGGAACCGCGCTGCCGCTACTGTCGCAGGTTCGAATCCTGCCACGGGCATGGATGTATGTGGTGTCCTTAGTTTAGTTAGGTTTAAGTAGTTCTAAGTCTAGGAGACTGATGACCTCAGATGTTAAGTCCCATAGTGGTTAGAGCCATTTGAACCATTTGAATTTCTCGCTATAAGTAGTCTCAATACAGGCCCTAATGTGAGGAAGAATTCCTTTGAATACATCTGGAGCACAGAATTGTATGTAAATGAGTTATGGATTTTAGGAAAACCGTGAGAAAAGGACTCAAAGCACATGAAGTGTTAATGAAGTGGACTGATAAGGTAATAAATGAGGAAGCGCTCTACGGGTTCGCCGAGGTAAGGTAGATGTAGAAAAACAAGAGGAGGATGAAGTGACATGTGTTAAGACATTAAAAAATAGCTTCCATCAGACTAGAAGGAGCAGAGAACAAAAGGAGCAGAGAAGAAAAGCTGTAGGACATCATAGAGACTGGAATACACTGAAGTGTCCACCTGCTTGGTCCACCTACGAAACAAGCTACTTTTAGGATTTTTAAAATAAAAGCAAATGAAGCAATCAACGTAAATCATTTTACAAATTATTTATTGGTTCTTGGAAAATATTTTTTTTATTTTTTAAGGAAATTCAGTAGTCACTGAGCCCCCCCGTCCGAGGAGCCACAGTTGCATTGCCCAAAATGAGGTGTGTCCATGCACAAGTCCTGCAATCTTCAAATCTTACTGGAATCAAAAAACAAGAACAATTTTCTTAATTTTGCGCACGGAGTAATAGCACAGGTTTTTCAGATTTGAAAAAAGTTATAAAATGGCGGACATTTGAAACAAAGATGCAGTTTTGTCTCTGTTTTGGTCACGTTTTTTGCAGTAACTAATGAATAAATCAAAATAATGAAATAATTAAAATAAAAAATTAGCTTATTACTCCTTGCAGACATGCCCGAGGAGTAATTCGCCCAAATTTTAGGGAGATATTTTTGTTAATGTGGCTGTGTTTACAGGCTGACTGCGGAATATGGATCCTTAATTGAAGCCGTTATGTTTCCTTAATTGAGGCCGTTTGATGTAACTAATACTCCGAAATGAATATGTTGCCTTAGGAAAAAATGTTTTGCGGATCGCTACAAACCAGTCAGAAGACTCGTGACACCCCTCCCCCAGATCCTCCCTTTCCTACCTCCCACTTCCGTTTGCCGGTTGGAAAGTACTTGTCGAGATCTGTTACCCATAGATTTTATAATCCTTCAAACGCTCTGATGCAGTCAGTGAATGCAATGAGACGTTCAATAAAACCAGCGGAGTGCCCGATGCGGGTTTTTCTCACACTGCACAGTAAGTTTACGGGTTTCCGCGGCTGACGTATTTCAGCGAAGGGAAATGGTGGCGGCCTATGGCTCCCGGGAGCGGCTGGAAGGCTTGCACGTCTGGAGGACCAACTCCAGCGGGGTCTAGGCCGAGTTCCAGCGGACTGGAGCGCCGACCTCATGCATTCTAGACGAGGCGGCGTCGCCAACTCCCGGCGCAGTACTTCCATTATCCGGTATAAACCGCACACTTTATGAAGACGTTGTAATTTCCCCTGCGACCGTGGCGCCTCTTGGCTGATGCCGGCGCGGCGCGCTCGCACGGCAGAAGCCGCCAGCGCGCCTAACCCCTTCGTCCGCGCCGCTCGTTTTATTTCCTATCGGCCAATAGACACGAGCGCCTCACGCAGCCCGAGACGTGACGTCACACTTCGTACGGCTTCTTGAGACATTTACGTCCATTTCGCTCCGTTCTCGTCAGATCTGTAACTGGCCGGTTTTACTAGGGCATAGCGTTACGGCAACAATAACGGAACTGAAACAAGACGTAATTAAACCGTGACAATGGTGATTCAGCTCCGTGGCTGCGGATTAAGTTACTTGAATAAATACGCCAGTCAGCTAATTTTTATACAGCTTTATTCATGTCAGGACACTTTCATCTTCAGTTGACGTAATACAGATGTATTCACGAAGGTGAGTACCGCGAAGGTGAACGCTGCATTTCCTTTTATTCTGCAGCTTACAGACTCATTACTTGCATTGTTGTGGAAACACGAACATTCTGATACCCTAGTGCAGCGCAGCATTCACCAAGTGGCCATAAAATTAACGAAAATGCTGTCGAATGCAGACATATCACGCCAAATTTAGATGTGTGACACCCCGAAACAAGTCTTGGGATCAAAAAACCCATATGAAACGTGCCTAAGTGTTGTATTTGTTCAAGTAATAATAAGTTAAACAGGAATTTTGAGAATAAGTACAACTTCCATTTCACCGGACTTCTTCGAGAAAGTTTGTATTATTCAGTTTTATTTCACTTATACTTCTGTGATAATGACACAAATCTACAAAACTCGTAGTAAAGTGTACAGCATATAATGAAATTAAGAAAAAGGCTAAAGTAAGAAATAAATAAATTTCGCTATCAAAATAATAATGAAAACAGTAATAATTGTATTAAAGAAGTGACTGATTAATTCCCACAAAACTTTTCAGTTGAACTTATCAACTTTTATTTTTTTAAAAATTCCTAGACAACTTAAAAAGAGATGATTTCCAAACCCGATGCTAGGAACAATTCAGATGAATCCTATAGACATTTCTAAGGAAACTGCTGAAGGAATTACGTACGTTAAAGTAAACAGGTGAATGGGGAAGTATGATCCATATCACGACTGTGCAAAATTAGAATAAAATGCTTACACTGCGAAAGCAATAAGGACCATGAAAATTAATAACGTATGACATAGGTGTACTTATCATAAAACGCGAAGCAATGGAACGATTTCAAGATAAAATTACGCTATGAGAACGCACCAACTGAGAAGAGTTAAGTAAGCACCTAGTAGAAGAAGTTTAAGAACTGTACACACAAAAAACTAACATAAAAAGGAACTGAATTTTTAGTAATACGCGTTAGTCTAATTGAAAAAGTTATCATTTCAAATATCCAGGACAAAATTATGAAAAATTGCTGTAGAATGAAGGATACACAATATGGAAAGAGAATAGGAATAACTAGGAATCTAGAACAGTCAAACGGAGAAGGTTAATAAGTTCAAGTCTAGGAGAAATAATGCATGAAAATGGATTAAAAAATTTGTAACTGACGCAAAGATACACAAAATAGAAATCGAGGATTAATCTTTCACTCTGTTGCGGAGAGTCCGCTGTTTTCAAGCCATGAGGTCGCCAGTCGTGTACGGATAGCGTAATAGGTAACAGAATACGCTGCGAAAACCAGGTTTCCGGCTTTGATCCCGGTCCGGAAAACGGTTTTCGCCTCTCAGATAGTTTCAATAATTAACAGTATTTACATTAAAAACTGAATAGTGAGCAATCTGTATAAATACGACACTGAACGATAATGTTTCGACGCAAGTGGATCGATAAATACCAAGCACTGAATTACAAATGTTAGTTAGAAGAATTTTAATTCCAGTAAGGAGCACAGAAGCCCGTAAATTAAATAGTAAGCACGAAATGTTCCAAAAACGGAAAAAATAACATAAACCATCAGGAAAGGAACACTAATATTTCATGGGTGTTGATGATGAGTAAGTGACATAGACTATCAAATGAAATCTTCAAGTAGCTCTGGAACACGTAATTATTAACAAGCAATATCCGAAAAGTTAAAAAAAGATTTAGAAATAAACGACATAAAATAATGAGTAGAAACAGAGAGAAATATTTTTATAAGGAAACAAAATTATAAGCATTCCGAGACAGAAACGGTAAGAGAGAAGGTGTGAAGTGGACGGAGGCAAGAAAAGAGAGACAGAGAAAAGATGAAACAACATTGGTAAAGAAGATAATAAAGGAAGAACTGAAACTGGTATATGAAAAGAAAGGTGCAGTTTGAGGGTTTATTTAATTTTACGATTTTCAATAATGCCGAAGAAAAGAATGTCGGACATGGTCAGTTATTAGGAAATATGCTAGTGTTATGGGACTGAGTGTAGTTGACTAGTTTTTGTGAAGGCACGTATGCACAACTTCGTTGAAGAATATGAGTGCAGCTATTTTTACAATAAGAGTGTTGTCCATAATCAGCGCTGTTGCAACATCAGAACTTGCATCCCTTATTTTATTCCTTGATGTCGTATGGGTTCGACTTTCAGTTAACAACTCTGTTCGGACAAGAACGAATATTTTTAGCCCAAAAGTGATTCACGCATGTCCTTAGGTGCAAGAGACACGTTAAACGCGAAATTCCCGTCAGTATCACAGCTCCCGTCGCATCAAAAGACACAGCTTACAGAATGACGAAGATCTTTTATTTTAGAGATGGTTGCCAGAACATCACATTGAGTGTATTTCCACAGAGGACTTCTATAACATGTGTTTTGTATGCTCTTCCACAAACTGCGTTTTAATCATCAAGTGCACCACATATGTAACGAGGTGCTGGTTACATAGTATGAACGGTGTGTGGAACTCTGCAACATACATTTTGTATATATCTTTACCAGTTTTGAAGCGAAAAGGAAGAAAAACTGCTGATATGAAAAGAGGTAGAGTCTGTACAAGCCATTATAATTCGCAGTTTTCAGGATTTTTGCAGCTCTTTTAACGTATCATTTGTAGAAGATGCTGACAGTTTTTTGTTAAATAGTTCTGGTAGTCCCTATACAACAGAATACGTCAGTAACTGTGAAACATGGGACAAAGTTTCAATTCAGAGAAAAAATCAAATCGCTCTTGGTGCAAAGTTTACCAGTAAATGCTTGAATTCTGTAACAGCTCCACTCAGCTCACTCAACCAAAATAGCGTAAAGCACCAATAGCTCAGCGGTAAGTCCTCAGTAACTTTGCAGGAATAGATATCAGCGTTCTAGGGCTCGATGGAATATTCTTGTTCGAAAGCAGTAATAGTTGTTCATTCTTCTAAAAATGTGCTTCTTAGATGGCCAGCTTCAGTTTTTATGTGTGTTGGGATACAACAGTACACTGGTATAGGTATATGTCTCATAATGATTTACTCCAGATTAATTATATACACAGTTATTGATGTGACTTTCCTGAAGGAGTATACATCATCTTGGCACATTTACACTGTTATCAGCTGTTTCTGAAACAGTATGCCACCAAATGAAACACAACTAATGCCAGACATTCTGTAAATATTTATCGTGTACCATGGCATTGCCTCAGACTAGAGAACACGTTTTCCAAATTTCCATTTCTTTCCTTTTTTCTCACAGTACCTCACTATGGTCAGGTTGTCAGACTGGAATAGTTTTCAAAACAACATATGTGACTGTTTATCACGAAATCACAACTGTTGATTGTCGTCAGTGGAAGCTGCGTTTCCTTGCTTATGCCTGAAACTGGTGTCCACGTAATTTTCCCAATGGATGCCCTTCTGTCCTGAGCAGAAAATGGAGAAGTTGTAAGAGAGCAATGTATCCAGAAATTTCACATGCCGAGACGCTTTCGAATGACGCTCCAATCTTTCCGGGCAGAAAAACTGCGGACCCACTGCGTCGAAACGACGCCGTTCTGGGTTTTACGGCCGCCACTGGAGACGTAGCAACTGGCTGGAAGCAAATTCCGCCGGAATGTCTTGTTTGTACGCCGACCAATCTGTTGCCCCTCTTTCTCTCTCTCTCTCTCTCCCTCTCCTTGACTGGTCTTCACTCCGATTAATAAGTCGTATTTCAAAAGAAACTATTAATTAGAAACGAAAATTAAACCGCATTTTTTTATATTCGAAATAATAACCCTTTTTCTATAGCTCCTTATATTAGACGTGTCTCTTTTTTTTTTACAACCTTTTCTATGGCCCATTGGCTTTTTCGGCGGTAATTACAAAGAAGGTTATGAGGACTTCCCTCTCTGGCGGCCCGTAAAAACGGGGAGGGAAAACTGAGCCGTTGGGGGGCCAGTCAGAGGGTGGGCGGTGAGGGAGGGGGGGACAAGAAAAAAGAGAAAGATGAGGATGAACATCAAATTGCAAGAAAAAAAGTTTCGTAGTATACGATATTAAAAATCCCTTTCAGTTCCGTAGTCTTTTTCCCCCCAGAGCGGCGCGCAGCTATTCGTTTTCTTTGCGATCTGCTAATAAAGAAACGCAGGGCAGACGAGACGGAGAGCAAGGGGAACGGAATGCGGCAACTATCCCATCCCGACCTGCTCCGTGGCCCGGTCGGAACACGGGTCGCCGCCGAATATTAACCAACTTTTCCCACTACTCGCGCGAGCGGACGCGTGCTCGCTGTCTAGCACGCCGCGCCTTTCATTACGGCCCACTGCGGGGGCTTCTATAAAATTTATGCTCCCGTTATTATTTCTGCTTTACGGCTTTTCTTGCATCCGATCCGAGGAGCGCACCTCTTCGAGAGCGAGCGAGAGCGTAGCAAAATACTCGGGCGTCGCGTCTGGTTACTGCCGCGCCCCCTGGGGATATTAATCTGCACGGCGTCGACGCCGACTCCGGCGACGCGGATATCGCGCCTCTTGTTTTCCTCCAATCTTGTGCTTTCGATATAGTACGTAGCGACGTAGGACGTTTGTAACATAAATAATGACGCTTCTACTCCCTTAAACAACAGTTGCCAGATAAATCCCAAAAAGAGAGAGAGAAAAAAAAAAAAATCACGAAGGAAGTCCCACAAGGTTCAGTTTTGGGTCCACTTCTATTCCTAATGCATGCGAATGACCTTCCACTTAACATTCATCAAGTAGAATTAGTACTTCCTCTACTGAGAAAACTATTTATACTCACAAAATATTACAGGCCCTAGATAATAAAATATTACCTGTCAGTATTTTTTGCGATCTTTCCAAGGCGTTTGATTGCGTAGATCATGTTAATCCCTCAGAAAATCTTAAGATTTAGCAATTGATGGATTACGCAAAAATGGTATGAATTATTTTGCAAAAAGCCGTGCTGAATAATTCAAACGATGCTGGAAGGAGATAAAATTTTAATCACCGGTAAGAAGTCACGAAACGAGTCCTATAAGGTTCCGTTAAGGGTCCTCTCTTATTCCTTATATATAGGAATGATTTTCCACTTAACGTTACTTAAGCTGAGTCGGCACCTTTTACGGACGATATTAGTGATATATTAAATGCTATTGGAGATAAAGTAACAGAAGAGGTTGTTTATGATGCTTTTCAAAGAATTATTAAATGGTTGTCTGAAAGTGGACTCTCCATAAATTTTGAGGCGACACTATACTCAGTTCTGTACAAAAAACAAAGCCATACAAAGAATTGATGTAGAACCTGAATAGGAGTCAGTAAACAAGGTAGAATGCTCCAAATTTTTGGGTTTACCTATTAATGAAAACTTCAACTGGAAGAAGCATATTACTAAGCTGCTCAAGTTCAGTATAATTTCGAGTCTTGGAAACAAACGAGTCAGACTACTGACATATGTTGCATTTTCCCTGTTCGGTAATATCTTATGGAATAATTTATGGGATAACTTATCACTTACAACGGTGATATTAACTGCTTAAAAGCGAGCACTAAGAATAACATGTAGTGTCATCAGTGGTTGTCATGTAGATTGCTCTTCAAGGACTTAGGATTCTGAACTGCACCATCACAATACATATATTCGCTAATGAAATTCATCGTGAATTTTAGAAAAATGTTGATGTCCATACCTGTAACACTAGAAGAAAAAGTTCAGTATGTGGCAACAAAAAATTTTGATCGCACACATAACAGCATAACAGTCTGAAATGATGGCAAAGTAAGTTTTAAACCTAACCTAAAATCATTTCTTCTCGATAACTCCTTGTATCACATTGAAGAATTTTTATTTAAAAAGTGGTAGCCCTTAAAACAAGGTGCTAGGTTTAATTCTAGCTGCATGACTAGAACTAAAAACAGACATATTCATTAACGGTGAAACTAATCATGTATACATTTTCTGCAAATTGACTAGTTCCACATCATTTCGATAAATGAATTGTTCAGATTTTCTACGTAACATGTAACTACATAACTAAATGTTGACTTGAGTAGACTCTTTGAAATTTGGAAGGTAGCAGGGATAAACTGCAGGAAGCGAAAAGTTATTTACAACTTGTATGAAACCAGACTGGAGTAACACGAGATTGACTTGGAACGAAGTCGCTAGTTGAAAAAAGAGTGAGACAGGGTTATAGTCTATACGCGCATTAATTCAGTCTGTACATTGATAAAGCACCAAAGAAAACGGAGGAAAAATTTGAAAACGTAATTAAAGTTCGAAGTAAAACCTTTGCGCTCTGTTGATGACATTGTAATTCCAGTAGAGACTTGGCAGATCAGTTGAATGGAATGGATAGTGCGTGAAAAGAGGTTACAAAATGAACATAAACAAAAGTAAAACGAGAGTAACAGAATGTAGTCGAATTAAACCAGCCGATGCCAAGAGAATTAGAATAGGAAACGAGGAACTAAAATCAGTGGATGCATTTTGCTATTTTGTTAGTAAAATAACTGACGCTGAGAAGAGAAAAGCGTTTCTGAGATGTCTGTCGACATCGAACATAGATTTAAGGGTTATCCGAAGATATTTGGAATGTGGGAAAGAGACTATAAGCTTTTGAAATGTGGCGCTGTTGGAAAAAGCTGAAGGTTGTGTGGGTAGACACTAATGTACTGAATCGATATGAGAGGAAAAGATTTCTCTTTGGCACGTTTTGAATAAATGAAGGGATCAGATGATAAGACACATCCTGAGGTATTAACAAAGATTCAGAATTTGTAATGGAGGAACGTGTGTGTGCGCAAGTACTTACATGCTCGTGTGCGTGAATATGTGTGTGTGTGTGTGTGTGTGTGTGTGTGTGAGGAATATTTCTAGAAGGACCAGGGCTTAACTACAGTAAGCAGGTTTAAGTTGATGTAGGTAGCAGTAATCATGCAGGTATGAAAATGCTAGCACAGGGTGAAGCACCATAAAGATTAGTATCAATTCAGCCTTTGTATTGAAGACCACAACGCACTTCTTATGTTGAGAAAAGAATGTCTGTAGCGAATGATTCCTGCTATTCACTGTACAAATTCGAAAAACTTTAGTAGCCATGAATTCAACCCTAATGAAATTTTGCGATGTTGTACAGTAGATGAGACGAACCATGGAAATTGGTGATGTCGAGGCGGTGGATAACAAACACCACTCACAATATGTATTAATGTGTACTAAGTCACATAACGAACTTGAAAATAATGTGATTCCTATTCGGAAAAAGCTATACTAATAGATTTACATTTAGCAGTCTGAGATCGCAAAGTATATGTAAATATTACCGCTTCTTATAACTCTGACGCGTGGAGGTTACTTACTTCGTTATCTGGCGTGTTATGTTGCGGCAAGGCTAGGAGTTACATAGCTTGTAATCTGAAACCGGTAGTATTTGAAGAGACTTCGCGATACTAGACTGTTAGAGTCCTGTAATGGAAACATTGTTTCTTTACGAGATAAAAACCTTTAACTCTTGTAAAAATTGTATTCATGAAACGCTACAGTTTTTTTAGATATGCGTGTCCTTTATTTCTTCACACATAGAAGACCTCAATGTAGTGGAAACATTGCTTCTTTACGAGATAAAAACCTTGAACTCTTGTAAAAATTGTATTCATAAAACGCTACAGTTTTTTTAGATATGCGTGTCCTTTATTTCTTCACACATAGAAGACCTCAATGTAGTGGAAACATTGCTTCTTTACGAGATAAAAACCTTGAACTCTTGTAAAACTTGTATTCTTAAAACGCTACAGTTTTCTCGATAAGCGTGTCATTTATTCTTCACACTTAGAAGACCTCAAGTAATATTCCATCTTTTGGGGAATTATTTGTTATCGTTTTCGGACGTCCTTTATAAGACACTTGGACAGTGGACTTACATTGTTTAGGTTTATACAAACGTTGAGAGTGTTGGTAGTTGTCTCCCCGCGTTTTCTTTTACCCCAGTTATGTGTCGGGAACTCACAGGCTGTAAAACTTTTTTTTCTTTTTTTTTTCAATGACACGTCTGTTCTCATTGGGATAAACTAGCTAATTTATTTCTATTCAATTCCTCCAGGGTACCATTCGACCAAACTCTGTTGTTATGATGATTCCCTTGTTAGTGGAAATGCGCTTCTGAGCTGTGGCAACACTAAGAAAATTCTGCAGAAATGCTATTTTATTTCACGAATCAAATCCCGCCAATACCAAACTTTATCCGTTACAATGTCCCTAGCATTGAAAGTTAAATATTTTGAGCTATATACTGTATTTCCAAAACCAATTATTACTATAAAATATTATCATTTGTTGAGTAGTAAATTATTATACAAGATTTATTGCATTACGGATATTTGTAGCTTACAAATGAATGTCTCTAAACGTTTGAATTTTAATCATCATGAAAATCAGTTAACGTCATCAGAGATTCGACCCTAAGCATGTCATTGTTACAGATTGCGACAACTGGTAGATGTACCAAGATATCGCACGTGAAACGAAGGCTTTCATGCGGAAAAGTTACTGCTTCGAATTAACTATGTTTCTTTTACCCAACGAGGCACAATAAAGATGGAAGTTTTGATTATTTTCTATTCAGTTAACGACGATAACCTTAACCTAACAGTACTTGACGCAGGCAAAGCACATAATCTACATGATTTCAGGAGGACAACAACTTTCTGACACTCGAGTAATGTGATGAAAGTTTTTAAGGGGTTATAAACCCAATTTTTTACAGTAGCAGTTCAAGATAAAAAATCTCAGATAGTCAAAAATTAAAAACAAGTAACGACTTTTAATAAAAATATTTGACACTGTTCAATTTTGCGTTCCTTACAACATGTTACTCTATTTTTCGTTCAGCGTTTCTTTCTACGCAACTCTGTGCCTTCCTTTCTTTGTTAATTGTGCTGACACTGTTAGCGTCTCATCTGAGTATTTTAGAGTCTTAAACAGTCAGTCTTTTAAACGCAGCTGCATAGCTTAAAATTTATATTTGTACCCTAACTTTTCCTTCATGTAAATTCCGTAGGATATTTAACTGTTCAAATCTTTAGAATCATACCCTTATGCCTGTAAAGTAAACGCCATTTTCGGTAAGTGAAGGTTACAGAAATCTATGCCTTGGTTCCTTCCATGCGACAAGCTAGAGCGTAGAAATTTTTCATTTTCTTTTGATGAACGCATCTCCGTACTTAATGTGCCCTTATTGACAACTTATCGCAACTTAAGGTTTTCTCATTCAATTAATACAGCAAAATAGCTCCGCAGTGTGACCCGTAACTTCCATTTTGGGAAATAAAACTAATGACGTTGTGTATGTTGTATATGTAACGTGAAGAAAAGAAAAAACGATGTGAATGAAGGAATTATATTGACTAAGAAATTTTTTTGCAATTTTCAGAAGGATATCACAAGCACACGTACTGCCTTCTAGCGTATTCATATTGGTTTTCATTCCATGGGACTATTTTCACACTCTCTTATCATGGAACATGTCTCTGCATTAACCAAATAATTAATTATTTTGAGCAATAATAGGTTAATAATAATATATGGTATAATACGTTTAATTTAAAATTACTAGTAGTGGAAAGGGAGTTTACAAGGAAGCTGAACCTTTTTCCAGATTTTGGCTCTTGAAGTCCAGCGCCATCTGGCAGTTAATAAGACAAAAAGTAATAGGGTATGCCTATGTATGTGTAACTAATTAATTGAAATTTATACATTTTCAGATGATTTTCGCCTTACTTTATTGAAGTCTCTTCAGTGGCCTGAAATACATACACATTTAAATTAAATGCAGCACATTTAATTAACATACTGCTGCGTTCAAGTGAAAATGTCACTGAAGATGCTTGTATAATATTAGGCGAAATGCGTCTCGCTAAAAGTGAATTGCATTTATTCAGTTGCATGTAGACAGACATATCGTAGGATTGATTCATAAAATATTTACAGCAACAGATCACTGATAAATGAACATCATTCTAGATTAAAATGTCAGACATTTACGAAACCAATGCAAAAAAGGGGAAAAACGGTTCAAAAACGGTGCAAATGGCTCTGAGCACTATGGGACTTAACATCTGAGGTCATCAGTCTCCTAGAACTTAGAACTACTTAAACCTAACTAACCTAAGGACTTCACACACATCCATGCCAGGGGCAGGATTCGAACCTGCGACCGTAGCAGTCGCGCGGTTCCGGACTGTCGCGCCTAGAACCGTTCGGCCACCGCGGCCGGCGAAAAAACCGGGATTGTAGTGTTTGTAACTAAGAGTAAAACATCTGGACGCCATTTCCATGTTAGGTCATGAAGAAAAACCGTATCAGTCATGCTGAATGTGATAACTGGTCCCCTCTTTTTAGCAATAGGACAGTCCCTCAACACAATGACAGTCCTGTAAGTTGCAGTGTCTACACCTATAGTCAAAACTTTGCTACATCTCATCGCAGAATTTTAAGCTTCAGAATCATATTCATAGATACAATTTACAAAACAGAAATCTCGTTGTACAAAAATCTAAACGAGTCACGCTACCTCCGATGATAAATTCCATTGTCAACCTATTTTTGTACGTCCGTTGGATCTTTGACTATCTCATTCTTTTCCGTTATTGCTTTCAACGTATCTCTCCCGGTATTCGTGCATCTTCCATCCAGTTTCAGGTTTCTACATCAAACTGTATATCTCGGTGTTCTTAAAGGTTGGGAAGCGTTGTTCTGCTGCTAACCCATGAGTACCACTCTCTCTCTACTCCCCATTCGAGTTGTCGGTTATTCTTTCCTCTTATTCATTACTTTCATTTCAGCTAATCCCCACAACTCTTTCACTGTTTCTCATTCAATGTCGTGTTTATTCGTATCCTTTCTTCAATGTTCTCACCATCTGAGCCTGACAACGGAATAATATCTATATTCGAACTTGTAGCCACAGTAAATCTCGTCGTAATGCACGCAGTGTCGTTTCTGTAGGGTCGAAGCAGTAAATCTAACTGAAATACATACTTTATCAAAGGCTAGTTAACAAAAATAAATGTAAATATACAAAGACAGATATTTTCAGATTTATTGTGTGTCGTTGCATATTAGCGCGCGATTGTTTTTCGACCTCGTGATGCGTCCCTGGCGTGACAGAAGTTTCATCAAATCGATCTATCCTGTGGCACTGGAAGAACAAATTATGACATACCTTTTCTTACTCCGTGTTGGAAGGTATACCTGTGGAAAATGACGTTTAATATTGGTTTGAGTGATGGAAAAAGTGAATAAACTTTAAAAGTGACTACATAAATTTGTAGCGTCCGCCGTATTGCAGATAAATTAGGTGACCTCTGCTACTGAGTTGATCGGATTTGATGAAATTCGCACAGACGAGACATTGCCGTCTGTTTTTCAATCAAGCTTTCAAACCAATTTTCTGTTGAGGGTAACCACATCGCAGACACATTGTAAATAAGAAAAACAACACTCAAGACTCAATAACCAGATTTTCAAAGAAATTATAACAATGAAAAATTCAAGAATGATGAGGTGGTTCAAAAAGACACATGGTTCTTTGAAGGTGCCTTACTCGCATCTATCGATTTTAGGATAATATAGCTTCAGATTTATAATGGTTATATTTGCATAATGTGGATGAACAGTTAAGGAGTCCCAGCTTTCAGGAAGATATTCACGTTAATAGGCAAACCACATTGGTTGGTTGTCACAATAAAATTGAATGCACCCAAAAGGTGCTTGTAAAAATGCACGAAGCTTGACTACCGAATGAGCCAGGCCGGAAAATACGCCGTAGGATATATTATATGATCCGGAAGATACCAGCTGTATAAAAAACGAAGTAAAACTTAAAATCTCGTCTGATATGCGTACTACCGCCGTACTGCTAACAGGCCGATGTGGTGTGCGCAGTCCATGGAGGATGTTATCTGGCCTGGCTCATTCAATAGTCAAGCTTTGTACATTTTGACAAACTTCTTTTGGGTGCATTCTATTTTATTGTGACATTCTACGAATATGGTTTTACTTTTAACGTGAATAACTTGCTGAAAGCCAGGACTTCGTAATTGTTCATTCACATTACGGAAAAATAGTCATTATAAACCTGAAGATCCGTCTAGAGTGACGTGAAACCAGTAGTTGCAAATAAAGCACCTTCATACAGTTATGCGGCTTTTGGAAACACCTCGTCACTCTTGACTTTTTAATTCTTATGATTTTTATGATAATTTGAATGGTTATTGAGTGTTGAATGTTGTTATTGTTATTTAGCTTTCAAACAAAACAAAAAAAAATGGTTCAAATGGCTCTGAGCACTTTGGGACTTAAATTCTGAGGTCATCAGTACCCTAGAACTACTTAAAATCTAACTAACCTAAGGACATCACACAGCCGCCCGCGGTGGCCAAGCGGTTCTAGGCGCTTCAGTCCGGAACCGCGCGACTGCTACGGTGCAGGTTCGAATCCTGCCTCGGGCATCGACGTGTGTGATGTCCTTAGGTTAGTTAGGTTAAAGTAGTTCTAAGTTCTAGGGGACTGATGACGTCCGATGTTAAGTCCCATAGTGCTCAGAGCCAGTTTTGACATCACACACATCCATGCCCGAGGCAGGATTCGAACCTGCGATCGTAGCAGTCGCGCAGTTCCGGACTGCAGCGCCTAGAACCGCTCGGCCGCCGCGGCCGGATATTCAGCTTTCAAATCACTTGAATACTCCATCTGAGACTGGAATCGCATTCGGGAGGACGACGGTTCAATCCCGCGTCCTGCCATCCTGATTTAGGTTTCCGTGATTTCCCTAAATCGCTCGAGTCAAATGCCGGGATGGTTCCTTTGAAAGGGCACGGCCGACTGCCTTCCCCGTCCTTCCCTAATCCAATGAGACCGTTGACCTCGCTGTTTGGTCTCTTCCCTCAAACAATCCAATCCAATCCAATCCAAAACCATCTGAGAAATTTAGTCGTAGCAGATTTTTGAACAGTGTGGCACAGCTGACAGAATCAGAAGCATTGCTCAAGTCTAGTCGTGTCAAAATTGTGGCCTCGCGGTTGTCGATGGCGTATTTCGGGTCATCATTAGCCTTAGTTAGTGCAGAGTTTGTGGTGTGGCGTTTACGATAGCCGGACTGATGTTTGTCACACACGTTGAATATGCTGACGGTGTGGAACAAAGTGAGACTGAACTGACACTGGTTTGGAATAGAACTGTGCTCGAGGAACTGTGCTAGTGAATAAGACGGGCAAGTGCGGCCGGGATTTGCAGCTAATTGGGTCTAAGCTAACATACCGTCGCGTCGGAGCGCAGTAAGGTTTCGGAAAGCCGAGAGTGCCGGCCTGTAATCAGCGCGCATCGGGATTTAAAGTAGTTAATTTGTGCCGAGGTGACACAAAGCCCGCGCGGCAGACAAAGGCAGGAGACGGCGCCAAGGAGGATCCGGGCGCAGCTTACAAAGCCGTAGGGCGAGGCGGCTCGGCGGACACCGGGCGGCGCGCGCATGCGCACAGCGGCAGGGCGCCGCGTTAATTACAAGTTGGCCCAAGTAAGTCCGGCGCCAGCCAGCCAGCCGGCTAGCCGGCCCGTACAATCTGCCGAGCATCTCCGCCCAAATAATTCAGCCCCTTCGGCACAACTTGCCACTACTCTAAGCTGAAATGAATTGATAATTAGCCCGCGCGCGCTCGTGTTTTGCGAGCGCAGCCATCTTGGGCGGTCATCTGGCCGTCTCTGGAACACACTGCTCTCCGCTTCTGTCCCCCACGTGACGTCACCGCTGGCGCATGATTGCTAACAAGGGAACCTCCCCATCGAACCCCCCTCAGATTTAGTTATACGAGGGTCGGTCAAAAAGTAATGCCTCCCATTTTTTTTCTACTTAAAGAAATTAAGTTAAGTGAAAAATTTGAATTTGGCGCCATTCCTCAAACCTTCTTCTGCAATCCACTGCAGTAGTAACTTTCTGTGTCAACAGGTGGCAGCACAGCAGAAGTTTGTAAGATGGCCGACATCGATGTTCGTTTGAGACAGCGTTGTGTGATTGAATTCTTGAATGCAGAAGGTGAAACGCCCATACGCATTCATGAAAGACTGAAGAAGGTGTATGGTGTTGTGACAGTGGATGTCAGCACTGTTAGACGATGGGTTCGTCGTTGTAAGGAAGCTGAAGGGCAAACACCGTTGACTGACGAAAAGCGGAGCGGCAGGCCGGTGAGTGCAGTGACTCCACACAACATTCAGCAAGTTGATGACATCATTCGTGGTGACCGTCGGGTGACTGCAGATGAAGTGTGTCGCATTATTTCTCTTAGTAAAGGCAGTGTGATCACGATTATTAAACAATTGGGGTACTCAAAAGTTTGTGCACGGTGGGTTCCAAGAATGTTAACCGATCAGAATAAAGAGGCAAGGAAAACAATAGCCTCCCAACACTTGCAGCGCTTCCGTTTGGAGGGAGATGAGTTTCTGAAAAAAATTGTGACCGGGGACGAAACATGGGTGCATTTTTTTGAACCTGAATCAAAGAGGCAGTCAATGGAGTGGCGTCACACAAGCTCGCCAAGGAAGAAAAAATTCAAAACTGTGCGATCGGCAGGGAAAGTTATGGCAACAGTTTTCTGGGATACAGAGGGTGTGATTCTGGTTGATTTTTTGGAGCAGGGATGCACAATAAATTCTGTTCAATACGTCACAACCCTCAACAAACTTAAAGCACGTCTTCAGCGAGTTCGCCCAACAAAATCAATGGCAGATGTTCTTCTTTTGCATGACAATGCAAGTCCACACACCAGTCGTCACACCTCTGACGAGATTGTCAAAATTGGATGGGAAGTTTTGCCTCATCCCCCATACAGCCCTGACCTGGCACCATCAGACTTCCATCTGTTCGGGCCACTAAAAGAAGCTCATCGTGGGATTCATTTTGAAGATGAGGAGGCCGTCAAAACATCCGTGCGTCAATGGCTTAGGAAGCAGAGCTGTGATTTTTACCGTGCTGGGATACATGCCCTTGTTCAAAGATGGACCAAAACTGTAGAGATGGGCGGAGATTACATTGAAAAATGACAAAATGATCCTCAATGTTGTGGTTTTCAACCTATGTAATTGCATTTAAATTTCCTGACAATTAAACGTAGAAAAAAAAATAGGAGGCATTACTTTTTGACTGACCCTCGTAAGTTGGCACAGTGGATAAGCCTTGAAAATCCGAAAACAGATCAATCGAGAAAACAGGAAGAAGTTGTGTGGAACTGTGAAAAAAATAAGCAAAACATCCAAACTGAGTAGTCCATGCGCAAGATAAGCAACATCGAGGACAGTGTGAGAGCAGGAGCGCCGTGGTCCCGTGGTTAGCGTGAGCAGCTGCGGAACGAGAGGTTCTTGGTTCAGGTCTCCCCTCGAGTGAAAAGTTTGTTTTCTTTATTTTCGCAAACTTATGATCTGTCCATTCATTGACGTCTCTGTTCACTGTAATAAGTTTAGTGTCTGTGTTTTGCGACCGCACCGCAAAACCGTGCGATTAGCAGACGAAAGGACGTGCCTCTCCAATGGGAACCGAAAACATTTGATCTCAAGGTCATAGGTCAACCGATTCCTCCACAGGAAAACACGTCTGATATATTCTATACAACACTGGTGACAGCATGTGCGTCACATGACAGGAATATGTTGTCGACCCACCTAACTTGTACACTGGGCGAATGGGTAAAAAGATTCTTCTACCTTGCCCGACTTAGGTTTTCTTGTGGATATGATAATCACTCCCAACAAAGAGATGAAAACATAAGAGTTTGTCACATAAACTGCAACAAATGAATGCAACAGTTTCACAGTCGCACAGTTTTCCCTGTGCTCTGTCAAAACATATATTTTTAACGTTTTCAAATTTTTCCGTGTGTAGACCGTCAAATCCTGCATATGTCCAAGCAAATCTGAACATGTCCTGGAATTTTGGAGAGCGAAGTTGATTATGTGTGAGTGCCTGAATTTTAATAATTGACACACGATCACGTAAACAATACTGCTCTGTGTACCTGTGCAGCTTCGCAAAATCATAGAATCTTTTCACAAAGTATTTCACTTACCGAAAACCAAACACTTCTAACGGTTGCACAAGAGGTGTACAACCTGGAGGAATGGTAATCGCGTCTATTCCCCCCACACTAAAATTGTCTAAAAATAAAAAAAAGTTAAACTTATTACTCGAGGGAAGACTTGAATCAAGGACCTCTCTTTCGGCAGCTGCTCACGCTAACCACGGGACCACGGCGCTCCTGAGCTCACACTATCCTTGATGTTGCTTATCTTACGCATGGACTACTCATTTTGTATATTTTGCTTATTTTTTTCATAGTTCCACACAACTTCTTCCTGTTTTCTCGATTGATCTGTATTCAGTTTTTCAAGGCCTATCCACTGTGCCAACTTATAACTAAATCTGAGGGGGGTACGATGGGGAGGTTCCCTTCTAAGAGCGGCTGAGTTGTGTGTGTTCCGGAAGAGACTACCGGGGTCGTTATGCGATCGAGACGTAAAAAGTACAGTTTCCAAGCTTCTAGTATACCACGACGCCTAATACACCCCTTTTTTCCTTCATTGTATCACAGGTGGAGTGTAAAACAACCGTAGGCTGTAGTAGACTAACATAACAAAGCGTAAACTACGGTAGTCTTTTGATGAGTTAAGACCGTATCCACGTTACCTCTACGTCAGGTGCATTCCGTACCCATCAGGTATTACGACATTTCGGTTACTTTGTTTGTAGGGTGCGTTCTACCGAAACTAAGATTCAGTACTTTTGGCACACTACATACAGCGTGACAATTATTGATCTATATGAAAAGAAAAGAACGTAAATTAGTTACAAACTAAGGCGTGCACACACTTTATTCAACATGTAAACGTCACAGATATTCGGATTTAGGTTATGACATGTTCGATACGTCTGTCATCATTGGCGATGATGTGCGCAGACGAATAGCGAATTCTGCATGTGGCGCTGAAGTGTCGGAATATGGATACTGTCGATGACCTCCTGAATGATTGTTTTCAGCTCAGCAATGGTTTTGGAGTTATTGTTGTACAGCTTGTCTTTAATATAGCCCCACAAAAAGGACTCGCATGTCTTCAGATTCGGGGAATATGGTGGCCAATCGAGGCCCATGCCAGTGGCCTCTGGGTACCCCAGAGCCACAATGCGATCCTCAAAGTACTCCTCCAGTACATCAAACGCTCTCCTGCTTCGATGGCATCGAGCTGTGTCTTGCATGAACCACATCTTGTCGAAATTAGGGTCACTTTGGATAATCATCTTCCAAAACCTTCACGTACCGTTCGGTAGTCATCATGCCATCAAGAAATATCCCACCGTTTACCCCGTGACTTGACAGTGCACACCACACAGTCACCTGTTGAGGACGAAGAGACTTCTCGAACGCGAAATGCGGATTCTCAGTCCCCCAGACGCGCCAATTTTACTTATTGACGAACGCATCCAAATGAAAGTGGGCTTCGTCCCTAACCCAAACCGTATTCGTATCAAAATTCCCGTACAGTTTGAACGTCCTAACGCAAACCGTTCAGAAGTTATGACGATTTTATTTCTTATAGTTCAGTAAATGTTACCCTGTAAATGACATAACAAATGGTAAGTTTACCAGTAATACTGGTAAGGAAAGAAACTGAATCAATGTGTAAGAGAGGAAATTGGAGCCAACAAATTTTGTTTGCTTTTTTGCTTGTTTGGTTGGTTTGCACATAATTAGAACTGCACAGCATTCAGTGTTACTCTGTTGTGTATTTTATATCCATACAGAATACAAATTGCATTTTACAATTAACACAAATTAGTTGATCACGTAACGTTTGCTCTTTTATGCAAGAAAAGCAATTACTTTCGATGCAGCTACAGTTTAGATGCATAAATATAATGGAAAGTTCTTCGTCATGATCGAAGGCAAGAGTTGCCGGCCTGAGTGCCCGAGCGGTTCTAGGCGCTTCAGTCTAGAACCGAGAGAGCGCTACGGTCGCAGGTTCGAATCCTGCCTCGGGCATGGATGTCTGTGATGTCCTTAGATTAGTTAGGTTTAAGTAGTTATAAGTCTAGGGGATTGATGACCTCAGATGTTAAGTCCCATAGTGCTCAGAGCCATTTTTTTGACGGCAAGAGTTACCTGTTATTACTGATAAAAGCGAAAGGTTTCTATCAGTAACAGAAACATCTTTTATATAAGTTCAACGAAAAATTGATGCGATGTTTGATATATTTTTGTTTTGCTGGTTTTTTCGAAATTTTACCTTTTTTTGGGAAATTGTTTTGCAGGCTCTACGTGATAAAACTGTATTGTTTATTTTTACTACAGCATCGCTCTATTTCACGTTACAAATCATAAATTTTCGAATAAAACCTAAATTAAATACTGATAGTTCAAGCTTTGCTCATATACTGTTTGTTTTTAAGTAACAGAGAGAAGGAGAACTATGTGGAACAAAAATGTTGCATAGGTTACCTAGCCTTTCGCCTATCCTCACTTGGTTTCTAGTCAGTTCAGTTCGGTTTTTAGGGGAGTCTAATGAGACACTGGCGGCATACATGAAGAAAGCGATCGTTACGAGGGACTTCCAATAGGTATGCAACACACGCAACGTGCGGGGAATGTAGGTACAAGATTAACTAATCAAAGTTACAGGAAAACTGCTGTAGTCTACATTTAATTATGCTATTCTACAGTAGCCTACGATAGTTTCACAACTCTATTTGTTCGCATACGTGATCACTGTCTTACTAGATTCTCCTAGAAACCGGAAGCGGTGAACCGTCCAGAAAATGAGTGAGGATATATTACGCGTAAACTACGGAACAGTTTTGTTCTACATACTTATTTTCCTGTCTGTTACATAAAAATAAACATTATTTGTCGAAAATTGACATTGTCAATGTTTGATTGATGCTTTATTCGAAAATTATTAAATTGTAATGTGAAACAGAGCGATGTTATAGGAAACAAAACAAAAAAAATACAGATTTATCATGAAGCACTAGAAAGCGCAATTTCCTCAAAAAACAAAGGAAAAAATAAACAAAACGCAAAACAAAAACATCAAACGTAGCTGCAATACCTCAAACACATCATCAAACGTATATAAAACATGTTTCTGTTAGTCATAAATAACTTTCGCACTTATCAATACTAACAAGAATCTAGTCTTTGATCATGATGAAGATCGTTCTGTTGAACTCAAAATAAGGACAATAATTACATAAACTCGTTCAGTATGCCCTGAAATTATTTCTCTTTTCCACTGAGGATTGAAATATCATTAACGAATCTTTTCGTTGATGTGCTTGCATCCTGAATTTTAATGCTACCCCTGAACCTGCCTTCTATATCCCTCATTGTCCCTTCGAGGTACAGATTTAACAGTAGGGGGAAAGGTAGCAACCAGTTGTTACACCCTTTTCAATCCTAGCACTAAAGGATGAAGAGCAACAAAAAAGTGGATCATTCAAGGAACGATTTTAGCCGATGACGAGGCAAGTGTCAAGAAAGTTCTAAGGTACTGTGATGTTTCTGGGCTTCAGCCTAAAATTTTGGGTTGGAATTTTTAGTGTGTTGCCGAGTAGCTGACCACTCCTTTTTATTCTTGAAATAGGCCAGTTCCAAAAATGTGCTATGTGTTTCATTTTAACCCCTTCCCATACGTTCTCTTGCGGTTCTCCTCTTTTCATGCTGCTTTCCACTTTGCTACTGTTGACGTGCACACTGCCTATGTAGACTGTCACCTTTAATTTTAGTCTTATTTTTGTACTTGCTGCATTTTAGTGACACTCGTTCGTTATTGTTTCCGTTCGGGCGTTAAAGACTACAGAGTTGAGCGCCCATAACACCATATCCATCCATCCATCCAACTAGTCTGTCTTTATCCTGTTGAGGCGTACTGAACGTACTATACCGAAAAAAAAGATTCAGTCGGGCATCTAGAAAATAAAGTTTCCGAGGCGCGCAGAATTTTGATGCCTTCAGGGTTGCATAGGCGACTGGGTAGCTGTTGGTGTCTACCTCGGCGTGAAACGGGGAGAAAATGTGGAGCAGCGGAGAAGAGGGCGCAACGGCGACAGATCGATGCCCGCGTGCGTACGACGAGTGCGGCCAGGGGGCAGGGGGCGGATGGCTGGAGGCGAGCTCCGACGCAGCCCCGTGGCCCAGTTAGGGCGCGGGGGCGGGGGGCGGCAAGTCAGGGGCGGGGGGCGGCAAGTCGGCGGCGAGGGGCCCTGGCTGCCGCGCGCACTTCACCGCCGCCGCGTGGATGCAAATCAAATCAAAAAAGAGCGGCGCCGCCGATTCTTACATCAAAGTCTGTCGGCGGCCGCCGCCGGCGCTCTCGGAGGCTGGAATAGGTACAGGGTACCGAGGGACGAGTAGGAAGACCCCCTAGCGTCAGCTCGCGGTAGCTGAGCACACAGTGACGGCGAGGCCACTGCAACAATTCCAATCTCAAAAACACTGCGGGGGCGAAGGGAGGCGGAGGCCCGGGGGCGAAGGAGTGTGCCTGAGGCCGCCCTGACAGACGAATGCCTTGGGGAGCTTATTAAATTTTATCGAACGAGTTCATCCAGCCGGGGAAAACGACGTATTTGTTCTGCGAAAGACGAGATGACGTAATCTAATTCCTGTAATCTTTTTTTTTTCTTTTCTTCAAGCTCGAGGGATTACCAGAACTCTTTTCTCCAACTCGCTTCCCTGTAATTGGTAATTCTTGTCGCGTAGAAAAATGTCCACCTCAAGATTTTTTTTATTCGTCTCATTTATAATGACAAGCCGTCTACTGTTTCTAATAAGTTGGCGGTGTGAGGGATAAGACTGCTAAAACAAGTAGCAGGCGTCATAGCTCTAAATGAGCCATTCTACTTGTTAAAAATTGATCAATAAAAATACGCGATTCGTCGTAACAGTATTGTAACAGCTTTGTTATTGTGGGGAGGCCTTGGAACTCAGTATATGTTTCGTCACCGATAAGTGGAAAGAGAGGTTATGGAAATTCCAAATTGTTCTCTAATCTTTTCTTTCGCGGTTCTGTTTACTATATCCTGAACAAGAACTGTTAAAGGCAGGATGCTATTTCCGTTTTTATAAAGTGTACAAGAAAAGAAAGACAAGGATGGTGTTCTTTTGAATGCAGGAGCTTCGCTTGTCGGAAAAGGAACTATAATTTTCTGTTTCTACAAGTCCCTGTCTCAACCAGATAATGTCATATCGACGTAACAAAGAAAACACTACAGAATAACGTAGTACTTGTTAAATTCACACGATTCAACAATAGCCAAATAATTTTCAGATATGACACACAAGAACACACAAGCACATACGCACTGAAACACCAGTCTTGCCTTATTCCCTCCTCTATTCCCCTCTCCTCCCCCCCAAATGTTAGAACAGTGCTTTTTTCGGAGGTAAATTTGATTCAAATTACTGGAGGTGTTTCAAAGTTATACTTACATGTAATCCATTTACTATCACTCAGTCCCTCCAAATAATAGTTCTGAGGATCTTACACCCACAGAAATTGTCTTCTGGTACTAATATGTAAATATACCAAGTGTGGTTGAAACAGCTGCTGAAGTTCTTTCTAATCACTGCTTTGTCTGTGTAGTGAGGACTGGAGCTTCACTTTACTTACTTTTCTAGGTGCATGTAGAAAAGTGTCAAAATACTTTCATTACAAAGAAAACAGGCGTAAATACAGGGCAAAATTCGAATTAGTGAGTCAGAAACTAATCATGTTGAATAGTGAGGAATTATACGGAAGTATAACATATATGGTTTACAACTTAGGAGCGTATGCCCACAGAATATTGAATGAAGACAAATGATATCGATAATATTTCGTTCAGCTGGTTTCTCTTCGAGTTCTAGATGCCAATGTTTACGTTAGTATTTCAGCTTTTTTTAATCGATCCCTCTATGAAAAATCTCAAGCTGCATTCCAATCCCAAACAAACCATCCTAGTAGTAGAATTTCATTACTTCATCGGAGCTCCGTGGTGCTTTGTTCACTCGTATTAAAGTTCTTGCCTCCATTCTCCGATCGTGTGTGGGTGGTCTTCCCTCTCTCCGCATCTGTACCACTCGCCTGCGCCGTCCTATCTGTAATGCGACACCCCAAGGTGTGTTCTCTGCAGTGCTTCCGTAACTTTCCCATTCGTTCTGATGCCGTGGCGTTTTTTCTTTTGGTCGTCAGTCTACTGACTTGTTTGATGCGGCCCGCCACGTATTCCTTTCCTGTGCTAACCTCTTCATCTCACAGAAGCACTTGCAACCTACGTCCTCAATTACTTGCTTGACGTATTCCAATCTCTGTCTTCCTCTACAGTTTTTGCCCTCTACAGCTCCCTCTAGTACCATGGAAGTCATTCCCTCATGTCTTAGCAGATGTCCTATCATCCTGTTCCTTCTCCTTATCAGTGTTTCCCACATATTTCTTTCCTCTCCGATTCTGCGTAGAACCTCCTCATTTCTCACCTTATCAGTCCACCTAATTTTCAACATTCGTCTATAGCACCACATCTCAAATGCTTCGATTCTCTTCTGTTACGGTTTTCCCACAGTCCAAGTTTAACTACCATACAATGCTGTACTCCAGACGTACATCCTCAGAAATTTCTTCCTCAAATTAAGGCCGGTATTTGATATTAGTAGACTTCTCTTGGCCAGAAATGCCTTTTTTGCCATAGCGAGTCTGCTTTTGATGTCCTCCTTGCTCCGTCCGTCATTGGTTATTTTACTGCCTAGGTAGCAGAATTCCTTAACTTCATTGACTTCGTCACCATCAATCCTGATGTTAAAGTTTCTCGCTGTTCTCATTTCTACTACTTCTCATTGCCTTCGTCTTTCTCCGATTTTCTCTCAAACCATACTGTGTACTCATTAGACTGTTCATTCCGTTCAGCAGATCATTTAATTCTTCTTCACTTTCACTCAGGATAGCAATGTCATCAGTGAATCGTATCATTGATATCCTTTCACCTTGTATTTTAATTCCACTCCTGAACCTTTCTTTTATTTCCATCATTGCTTCCTCGATGTACAGATTGAAGAGTAATAATACCAGCACTTCGTTCTTGATCGCCCACTCTTATTATTCCCTCTTGGTTGTTGTACATATTGTATATGACCCGTCTCTCCCTATAGCTTACCTCTACTTTTTTCAGAATCTCGAACAGCTTGCACCATTTTATATTGTCGAACGCTTTTTCCAGGTCGACAAATCCTATGAAAGTGTCTTGATTTTTCTTTAGCCTTGCTTCCATTATTAGCCGTAACGTCAGAATTGCCTCTCTCGTCCCTTTACTCTTCCTAAAGCCAAACTGATCGTCACCTAGCGCATTCTCAATTTTCTTTTCCATTCTTCTGTATATTATTCTTGTAAGCAGCTTCGATGCATGAGCTGTTAAGCTGATTGTGCGATAATTCTCGCACTTGTCAGCTCTTGCCGTCTTCGGAATTGTGTGGATGATGCTTTGCCGAAAGTCAGATGGTATGTCGCCAGACTCATATATTCTACACACCAACGTGAATAGTCGTTTTGTTGCCACTTCCCCCAATGATTTTAGAAATTCTGATGGAATGTTATCTATCCCTTCTGCCTTATTTGACCGTAAGTCCTCCAAGGCTCTTTTAAATTCCGATTCTAATACTGGATCCCCTATCTCTTCTAAATCGACTCCTGTTTCTTCTTCTATCACATCAGACAAATCTTCACCCTCATAGAGGCTTTCAATGTATTCTTTCTACCTATCTGCTCTCTCCTCTGCATTTAACAGTGGAATTCCCGTTGCACTCTTAATATTACCACCGTTGCTTTTAATGTCACCAAAGGTTGTTTTGACTTTCCTGTATGCTGAGTCTGTCCTTCCGACAATCATATCTTTTTCGATGTCTTCACATTTTTCCTGCAGCCATTTCGTCTTAGCTTCCCTGCACTTCCTATTTATTTCATTCCTCAGCGACTTGTATTTCTGTATTCCTGATTCTCCCGGAACATGTTTGTACTTCCTCCTTTCATCAATCAACTGAAGTATTTCTTCTGTTACCCATGGTTTCTTCGTAGCTACCTTCTTTGTACCTATGTTTTCCTTCCCAACTTCTGTGATGGCCCTTTTTAGAGATGTCCATTCCTCTTCACCTGTACTGCCTACTGCGCAATTCCTTATTGCTGTATCAATAACGTTAGAGAACTTCAAACGTATCTCGTCATTCCTTAGTACTTCCGTATCCCACTTCTTTGCGTATTGATTCTTCCTGACTAATGTCTTGAACTTCAGCCTACTCTTCATCACTAGTATATTGTGATCTGAGTCTATATCTGCTCCTGGGTACGCCTTACAATCCAGTATCTGATTTCGGAATCTCTGTCTGACCATGATGTAATCTAATTGAAATCTTCTTGTATCTCCTGGCCTTTTCCAAGTATACCTCCTCCTGTTGTGTTTCTTGAACAGGGTATTCGCTATTACTAGCTGAAACTTTTTACAGAACTCAATTAGTCTTTCTCCTCTTTCATTCCTTGTCCCAAGCCCATATTCTCTTGTAACTTTTCTTCTACTCCTTCCCCTACAACTACATTCCAGTCGCCCATGACTATTAGATTTTCGTCACCCTTTACGTACTGCATTACCCTTTCAATATCCTCATACACTTTCTCTATCTGTTCATCTTCAGCTTGCGACGTCGGCATGTATACCTGAACTATCGTTGTCGGTGTTGGTCTGCTGTCGATTCTGATTAGAACAACCCGGTCACTGAACTGTTCACAGTAACACATCCTCTGCCCTACCTACCTATTCATAACGAATCCTACACCTGTTATACCATTTTCTGTTGCTGTTGATATTCCCCTATACGCATCTGACAAGAAATCCTTGTCTTCCTTCCACTTCACTTCACTGATCCCTACTATATCTAGATTGAGCCTTTGCATTTTCCTTTTCAGATTTTCTAGTTTCCCTACCACGTTCAAGCTTCTGACATTCCGCGCCCCGACTCGTAGAACGTTATCCTTTCGTAGATTATTCAATCTTTTTCTCATGGTAACCTCCCCCTTGGCAGTCCCCTCCCGGAGATCCGAATGGGGGACTATTCCGGAATCTTTTGCCTATGGAGAGATCATCATGACACTTCTTCAATTACAGGCCACATGTCCTGTGGATACACGGTACGTGTCTTTAATGCAGTGGTGTCCATTGCCCTCTGCATTCTCATGTAGTTGATCATTGCTGATTCTTCCGCCTTTAGGGGCAATTTCCCACCCCTAGGACAAGAGAGTGCCCTGAACCTCTATCCGCTCCTCCGCCCTCTTTGACAAGGCCGTTGGCAGAATGAGGCTGACTTCTTATGCGGGAAGTCTTCGGCCGCCAATGCTGATTATTTATCAAAATTTAGGCAGTGGCGGGGATCGAACCCGAGATCGAAGTCGTTTTGTTTATGCATCAAAGACGCTACCCCTAGACCACGAGTACAGATCCGTGGCGTTAGTTCTTCTGTTCTGGTGTCAAGAATGTGACCTATTTGCTCAGTTCCCTCGTCTGGTCTTTTGGTGTGTCTTGCGTTTGTACTTGGACTTCACTGTATGATTTGTGTGGGCGCCTGTCTATTTCCTTTCTTCTTTTTCTTTAAATTACTTAGCGTTTTCATGGTTTTGACGACGGAACTACAATCACGTACGTGTTTGGGTTCTGCGTACTTTACTAATGTCAGAAATCTCTACACGTACGGGCAACAATTTACCTCTTTTTCCATTCATTACTGAGCTACAAGTAACTCTTTGTTCCTCCACAGCACGATACGAGTCCCCATTTGATACGCAACTGCCTAGTGACATGAACACGTAGACACACAGAACTGTCATAGAGAATCGCGACCTATAGTATGTTCAGAATTTTACCACTCCACTATCCTCCATCCACGCAAAACTTTATCCGACCCGTCCTCTCCTAGGCAGATGTTGCATGAATATCCGTTCCACTCAAGTTTTACCAGTCCCTCCAAATCTCCCGCCTCGCTTACCGCATCCGCTTACGTTCCTCCAACGCTGATCCTCTACGATCTCATCAAATTTCCACCCCTTTTCATCCACACTGAACACCTCCGTACATTCTAAACTACCCTCAAACTAGATTCGAATAACTCCACTGTTTCCCCTCTGATCACCGATCACTGATTCTGGTATGCTGACTTGCTCTTACCAATACATCTCTCCGCCTCTATAACTTCATAGACACCATAGCGTATCCCAACGAAACTTCAACTGACTACCTCTCCTAGACAATGAAATCCACCCTGACAGCTATAATTCTTCCGCACCTATCTCACCACACATAAGGGCTTCTCTTTTCCGCTTCCCTATTCATTTCTCACTGTTGTTTCTTTCTTGACACTACGGCCTTTTCCGCCCAGTAGCCTCCAACCTACTTTCTGTCTTGCCACTATCCATCCCCACACCCACCTTCAGTTCGATAGTTATATTTAACAGGCACCGATATCTTTTATCCACACCCTTCAGCTATATAAAACACATCCTTCCATCCTGAAATCTTTTTTCTCAGTGAGTGCTTTTTCAGATTCTTTATGAAAGAGCAGTGCCGTTTTTAGAAGATCACCATTCCTACAATATGTTCTAAATATATATATATTTTAATTTTAATTTAGTCCTTCGATTTTAATTCAAAAACCAAAGAAATTCGACAGTTTTAATATCTTACTTAAACGCCAACGACATTCATAAATTTGAAAAATATCACTAAGCTTTTCAGATTTTTAATCATTTTTGTGTCATTCTTGTTTATACTTTTAAATCATATTACTTTGCAAGCACCAACTTTCACTCAGAAAGCGAAAATATGTTGCTTACTCCCTCCTACATAGGGTGCGATGAACATCTTAATAAAATAAGATGAATTTTAGCATACACGAAAAGAGTCAGATACTCTGTTTTCCCGTGTGCTCTCCGAAAGTGGAACCGTCGAGAAATAGTGTGAACATGGTTCTGTGAATCCTCTGCCGATCGCGGAGTTGTCATGTAGATATAGATGGCTGAAGAGCAGAATGTTGTACCGCTGACAGCCCACCCTCACACCCATATAGGACGAGGAGAATAAAGTAACAAAGAAAAAAAATGGTGTGTTGTTGGATTGTAATTGAGGTATGACTGCATCGGTAGCAAAACAGAACTTACAACGAAGCGAAGGCGACATAAAATTGTTACTTCTCTCAGCTTTGTCGAGATGTGTACTACAACATTTTTACTAATGTTTCCGGGGAAAGGAGACTACACCGAGGCGACAAAAGAAGTGGGTTACCACACAGTATCACATCAGACCAACTTTTGCGTAAGCGTAGTCCAGAAACTCAACGTGGCATGGACTCAACAATCCGCTGGAAGTCTGCTGCAGAAACATTGAGCCATGCTGCCTCTGCAGCCGTCCATAATTGTGAACGTTTTGCCGCTGTACGAACTGACCTCTCTATTTTGCCCCCAAATGTTGGATGAGACTCACGTCAGGCGATCTGGATTGTCAAGTCATTCGCACGGATTTCCCAGAACGTTCTCGAAACCAGTTGCGAACAATTGTGGCACGGCGCATTGTCATTCATAAAAATTCCATCGTCGTTTGGGAAAATGAAGTACACGAATTTCTGCAGATGGTCTCCAAGTAGCCGAATATAACCGTTTCCAGTCAACGATCGGTTCAGTTGAAACCAGAGGACCCAGTAAATTCCATGTAAATACAGCTCACACCCTTATGCGGCCACCACCGGCTTGCACAGTGTCTTGTTCACTACTTGCGTCCTTAGCTTCGTAGGGTCTGCGCTACACTCGAACCCTACCATCAGCTCTCACCGATTGAAATCGCGACTCACTTGACCAGAGCACAGTTTTCCAGTCCTCCAGTGTCAAAAGGCCTAGTGCCGGCCGTCTGCTGCCATAACCCACTAACTTCAGATTTCGCCTCACTTTCCAAACGGATACGTTCGTCGCAAGTTCCACTTTGATTTCTGCGGTTTTTCCACTCAGTGTTGCTTGTCTGTTAGCACTGACAGCTCTAATCAAGCACCGCTACTCTCGGTCGTTATGTGAAGGCCGTCAGCTACTGCGTTGCCCATTGTGAGAGGCAGACCCTGATATTTGGTATTCTCACCGCACTCTTGACACTGTGGACATAGGAATATTGAACGATATCCGAAATGGAATGGTCCGTGCGTCCAGCTACAACTACCCTAGGACGCCTAAGGGGGGGGGGGGGGCGTGGTTCGTTGAACCCACAATTTTTTATGTCCCCTGCTTTTTTTTGCCCAAGTAACTTTCATACTACATATTCCCTTTGAGTTATTGTTTGTTGGCTATTTTTATGAAACGTTAGTGTCAATATATTTTATAGAAAATTCCTGCTTTGAAAGAAAAAATAAATAAACTTATTATGGGTCCTACAACCCCCCCCCCCCCCCCCCCTCCTTAGGCTTCCATGCTATAGAAAATTTCCCTTAGTAGGATTTCGTATTTCTCATCTCTACAACAATGCAAGTTTGTTTCTTGTTGGTTGGTATCCTTGATATTCACAACAATCGGTTTATTTTCAGAGGAAGTGATTGTTGATGTCAGTCAGCTGTTATTTATCTTGTAAACTTGCAGTGAGTTAGTGCAGTTCCCAACAGGTAGGCCTCCAGTAACTTTGGTGTCCTACACAGCAAAAACGAAACCAAGTAAAAACTTACTGATGTTGTCAACAATCCACGAAGATAATGGCACGGTTGGAGGAGAGAAGAATAAAACCGAGATAAATGCATGTTATAATTCCACTAAAGGTGGAATTGATACCATTGATCAAATGGCGCATATGTACACCTGCAAGAGGGAAACACAGAAATGCCCTCTATCTGTATTTTACTCTCTCATCGACATTTGTGCTATCAATGCAACCACCATATTCATCCAGCAACATCCAACATGGAATGAAAAGAAACACAACAAACGGAAACCTTGTCTTCTGCAAGCTTGGATGGAACTAGTGAAATTGCAGGTAGAAGTGCCAGTGCAAGAGGGTTATCTAACCAAATTGTTCAATCAATGGAGACTATTCTACAAAAGAAAATCAAAGAAGTGACAACAGAAGCACCTCAGCCTCCTGCAGGGAAAGGTTGGTGCCATGTTAAGAAAAGCTAAAACAAAGAAGCAGAAGTACAACAATCTAAGTAAACCAAAACAGTGTTGTGGACAGTGTCATAAACATGTGTGTAACACACATTCAGAAAAAATTGTGAAGTGTGTCTCTTGCCTTAAAGTTGAGGACTCAGAGTAGTCTACTGTATACGAACACATCTGTATTTTGTCTTGTAATACGTCAATTTTTATTCACTCAATCCAATATTCATAACAATTAACAACATTTATAAACCGATGCCTTCGTTAAAATACGTAAACCATTTTGAAAGTTGTAATTTTTCGTCAGCAAACTTATTTAATACCTGTGGGTTCGCCGAACCCCCCCCCCCCCCCCCCCCCCCTTATACATCCAAGTTAGAAATAAAGGCTTGGGCATCCTAGGGTTAATCCCCATGTGTGGCCATAATAATGTCAGAAACTTTTTCACATTAACCCTTTATTTGGCAGTGTTGCTCTCAAGCAACATCAAATTTACGTTGGCCTTATGGGGCAACAAACACTCCCCGGTGCCTTTTATTAGCATTGTTGCCTCCAGGTAACGTTCCTTTACACACTGCGAATGCCAGTTGTTGTAATAGTTCAAGGTTTTCCACACGAGATGGCAATTTGTGCAGTGGTGTTACAGAGATCTCCTCGTGTGAGCAACAAGGGTGTCTTATTTTGGTTCTGAGTGGATTTCAATAAATTGGCAATAATCTTAGCAGATTTTCTTCAAGAAATACCCAGAGGTGAGTTTACAGCAGAAATATTTCAATCTAGTATTGTTTTGAATTACATAAACAGCACAAAACTTTTATGTTGCCTGTGAGCAACATTGCCCATAGTTGGGACATAACCATTAGTATATTACATATGCTTACGGCGGATATTCGAAACAATAAAATCGTGACACTTGCAAGATCATTTTGTGGTATCCAACCACTCTCAGCAGTAAAATGATGGGACAGCAATCAAAAAAGAATTGATGTGCTCTGCCCCAGTATTGTACGTCAGTACAACAAGCATATGGGAGGAGTTGATCTTGCTGGTACGCTGATAGAGATCTACAGACTACCAATGAAAACTAGGTGTTGGTACATGAGATTGTTTGGATTATGCTAGATCTGAGTGCTGCAAATGCCTGGCTGGTATTTCGAAGAGAATCTCTGGACAAGAAGACCTCACTGAAGTCATTCAGGGCAGATATTGCTAATGGTTTGACGTTTTCAGGGAAAAGGAAAGTAGGAAGGCCCTCAATAGACATAACACCACCACAAAAGAAGAGGGGGAAGCCAACAGCTCCGACTGTTACACAAGATGTCCGATTTGATAATATGGGGCATTGGCCTGTATACGGTCCCAAAGGTCGTTGTCGTTATTGTCCATCTGGATTTTTTACAGTCATGTGTTCAAAATGCACTCTAGTATTGTGCTTCGTTCCAAAGAGGAACTGTTTCCAAAAATTCCATTGCAAGAAGAACTAGAAGCGAAAATGAAACAGTTCTATTACACAGCAGGAATGCATAAATGTGTTTATAAATTAAATTATTCACTTACAGGAAACTTTTTGCTTGAGGTTATTGGCAAACACTTTTTTTCTATAATATGTATAAATGTGGTCTACTGCTGGCAATGTTGCTTGTAAGCGACATTTCATAATTTTCATAACTTTTGTCAAAAATTTCTAAAACTGACTGAATTGTATTTCTTTAAGCATAATAAATAAATATAAGCTCTGAATTTTTGTTTTGTTTTTATTTTCACCATTTGCCAAATAAAGGGTTAATCACCTGAGTACGAGTGACAGCTCCGCCAATGCACTGCCCTTTTGCACCTCGTGTACGCGATACTACGGTGATGTACATGTGCATGTCGCTGTCGTCAGTGTAGTGTTAGGATTTTGAAAGCATTACTGGCGCCGCAGAGGGTGGTGTTGGCGGCGCGGTGGCTGCGTCCCGGCGCATTTTAATTGAGCCAGGAGCTGGGAGGCGGGAGGCTGCTCCGCGAGCTAATGATAAGTGTGATTATCGCCGCCGTCGCGGTAATCGCCGACGGTGATGATAACGTAGCGCAGGCGGCGAGTGATTACGGCTTATTGGGTTAGCTTGCACCCATAACCGTGGCGGCGTCGCGGCGCTGGGGCGCCGAAATAGGCCACGGAGCACACTTTGGCCCCGCGGCCGTTGCCGCGACAACAGAAGCTGCTTCTGGTCGCCGGTGTCGTAGGACGAACGGGGAGCTAGGGGACTGGCGTGGATCGGAGCCTGCACTCGTCACAGTGTCAAAGATAGTGGTCGAGGAAACGGATTCGTATCAGAAGAGCGTCTGGAAAAGTTCCATTTACAGCAATGTGCCCATGACCGAAGGAGGTACTTACGCGACAGTGCTGACGTTTTTTTTATTTTTGGCCATCACTCTTCTGATTAGTTCGATGCGGCCCGCCACGCGTTCCTCTCCTGTGGCAACCTTATCATCTGAGTAACAGTTATACGTCCTCATTTATTTGTTGGATGTGTTGTACACTACTGGCCATTAAAATTGCTACACCACGAAGATGACGTGCTACAGACGCGAAATTTAACCGACAGGAAGAAGATGTTGTGGTATGCGAATGATTAGCTTTTTAGAGCATTCACACAAGGTTGGCGCCGGTGGCGACACCTAGAACGTGCTGACATGAGGAAAGTTTCCAATTGATGTCTCATGCACAAACGACAGTTGACTGGCTTTGTTTGGTGAAACGTTGTTGTGATGCCTCCTGTAAGGAGGAAAAATGCGTACCATCACGTTTCCGACTTTGATAAAGGTCGGATTGGAGACTATCGCGATTGCGGTTTATCGTATCGCGATATTGCTGCTCTCGTTGGTCGAAATCCAATAACTGTTAGCAGAATATGGAGTCGGTGGGTTCAGGAGGGTAATATGGAACGCCGTGCTGGATCCCAACGGCCTCGTATCACTAGCAGTCGAGATGACAGGCATATTACCCGCATGGCTGTAACGGATCGTGCAGCCACGTCTAGATACCTGATTCAACAGATGGGAAGTAAACAGATAGGGACGTTTGCAAGACAACAACCATCTGCACGAACAGTTTGACGACGTTTGCAGCAGCACGGACTATTAGCTCGGAGACCATGGCTGCGCTTACCCTTGACGCTGCATCACAGACAGGAGTGCCTGCGATGGTGTACTCAACGACGAACCTGGGTGCACGAATGGCAAAACGTCATTTGTTCGGATGAATCCATGTTCTGTTTACAGCATCATGATGGTCGCATCCGTGTCTGGCGACATCGCCGTGAACGCACATTGGAATCGTGTATTCGTCATCGCCATATTGGCGTATCACCCGGCGTGATGGTATGAGGTGCCATTGGATACGCGTCTCGGTCACCTCTTGTTCGCATTGACGGCTCTTTGAACAGTGGACGTTACATTTCAGATGAATTACGACCCGTTGCTCTACCCTTCATTCGATCCCTGCGAGACCCTTCATTTCAGCAGGATAATGCACGACCGCATGTTGCAGGTCCTACACGGGCCTTTCTGGATACAGAAAATGTTCGACTGCTGCCCTGGCCAGCACATTCCCCAGATCTCTCACCAATTGAAAATGTCTGGTCAATGGTGGCCGAGCAACTGGCTCGTCACAATACGCCAGTCACTACTCTTGATGAACTGTGGAATCGTGGTGAAGCTGCATGGGCAGCTGTACCTGTACACGCCATCCAAGCTCTGTTTGACTCAATGCCCAGGCGTATCATGTCCGTTATTACGGCCAGAGGTGGTTGTTCTGCGTACTGTTTTGACAGGAACTATGCACGCAAATTGGGTGAAAATGTAATCACATGTCAGTTATAGTATAATATATTTGTCCAATGACTACCCGTTTGTCATCTGCATTTCTTCTTGGTGTAGCAGTTTTAATGGTCGTTAGTGTAAATGTCGTCCAAGAACGCCTGAGAACCTACTTAGATAAAGAAATGCCACCAGAGCAAGACGGGTTTGTGCACGGTAGCAGATTCTCAGTGTCAGACGGCTAACTGAAAAATATAGGCAATTTGGTACCCCATTAGTTTTTTATTTCTGAGATTATAGCAAGGCTTTCGACTGTGTTTGTTGGAAAGAGCTGTGGAGTGTACTATTATAAATGGGTGTTGCTGATCATCTTATTACGCTTATCAGAAACCTGTAGTCTGATAGAAAGGCAATAATCAGACTAGATAAAACTATTTCAAGTGCCTTTTTAACCGTGTAAAGGAGTTAGACAGGAGTTCTATTTAAGATCTATAGAGAATATGTTGTGAGGAAAAGTCTTCAGGGCTGGAATGGTGTGTTCCGAATTGGAGGACGAAGAATCAGATTTGCTGATGACACCACACTGTGCGCAGAATCACAAGTGGAAATGTAGGACCTACCGGATAGGGTTAAGAGCAAGCGAGAAACTTTGATTGTCAGTTAATAAGAAAAAGACTAAGATTATGATTTCTGACAGAGGTGAGTCACTACCAGCTTCTGATGTACTATCAGGATATGAAGAAATGGATCACTTTGTCTATCTGGGCTCATTGGTTCAGAAAGACGGTGGTTCTGCACAAGAAATACGACGTAGGATCGTTCCGAGTAGGGAAGCTGCATCGAAGCTCAAAATGCTTCGGAAAGACCGACCCCTAACCAGACAGACTAAACTGAAATATTTGGTCTTTCCAGTTTTCCATTACAGCGCTGAAACCCGGACACTAATTGAAGGGGACCGCAAAGGAATTGATGAATTTGAGATGTCGACGTATAGGAGGTTGCTGAGAATATCATGGACGAACAAACGGATCAACGAATCAGTTCTTCAGGAACTCAGGTTGGAGAAGATGTTGTCCAGTATTTGTTCGTCGCGAGTCCTGCAGTTCTTTGGTCTTATAATTCAACGACAGGAGGAGACCTTGGAAAAGATAATCATCCAAGCCAAAGTCGAAGGAAAAAGATTGCAGGGAAGATCACCGAGACAATAGATAGACCAGATAAAAGAGAAGACACACCAAACGTGGGGCCACATACTTCGTGATGTAAAAGACTGGCAAAAATAGAGATAGACTGTTAACAGGAGTGTCTGATGCATCACCAACTTTCAACCATGAAAGGTGGAGTGTTGTCATGATGGTGATTACAATCTATGTCTCCTTCTACTGTTTTTACTCTCTACAGCATTCTCTGGTATCATGGACGTTATTCCTGATCTCTTAACGGATTTGATATCATCCTGTCCCTTTCCCATTTGTTCCTTTCCTCGCCGGTTCTGTGGAGAACTTCCTCATTCCTTACCTTATCACTCCACCTAATATTCAACATTCTTCTGTAGCACCACACCTCAGATGCCTCCATTCTTACCTGTTCCGGTTTCCATCAGTCCACGTCTCACTACCATACAGTGCTGTGTTCCAAACGTACATAATCAGAAATTTTTTCCTCAAATTAACGCCTATATTTGATACTAGTCGGCTTCTCTTGGTCAGGAATGCCCTTTTTCGCAGTCCTAGTGTGCTTTTTATGACCTCCTTGCTTCTTACGCTACGCACTATTTTGCTACCTAGGTAGCAGAATTCCTGTACTTCATGTACTTCATTATCACCAATCCTCAAGTTAATTTTCTCGGTGTCCTCGCTCCTGATACTTCTCATTACTTTGGTCTTTCTTCGATTTGCCCTCAGTGCATATTCTGTGCTCATTAGACTGTTAATTCTATTCAGCAGATCATGTAATTCTTCCTCGCTTTCACTGTGGATAGCAATGCCATCAGCGAGTCTTATCACGGATATCCTTTCACCCTGAATTTTAAGTCCACTCTTGAACCTTTCGTTTATTTCCCTCATTGCTTCTTCGATGTGTAGATTGAATAGTAGGGGCGAAAGACTGCATCCCAGTGTTACGCCTGTTTTATTCCGAGCACTTCATTCTTGATCTTCCACTCTTATTGTTTACCCTTGGCTTTTGTGTGTATAGTATATTACCAGCTTTTCCCTGTATCTCACCACATTTTTCTCAGAATTTCGAGCACCTTGCACCCTTTGACGTTGTCGAGCGCTTTTTCAAGGTCGACAAATCCTTCGAACGTGTCTTTATTTTTCCTCAGTCTTGCTTTCAGTATCAACCGCAACTTCAGAACTGCCTCTCTGGTACCTTTACCTTTCCTAAAGCCAAACTCATCCTCATCTAACAGATCTTCAGTTTTTTTCTACGTGTTCTTGTATATTATTCTTCCCAGCAATTTGGATGCATGAGCATTTAAAAAATGAAATAAAATGAATGTAAAAGTAATGTAAAAAAAGTTGTCATTGGGGAAAAAGAGGACGAAAGCATCTTCAGCTCTTCAGCACGAAAACACACACACACACACACACACACACACACACATATATATATATATATATATATATATATATATATATATATATATACGTGTTTTCGTGTTGAAGAGCTGAAGATGTTTTCTACATATATATATACGAACGCACGCACTCGCGCACTCTCCTGCATACAAGGGTTGAGGAGGAACTGGTCGTAAGTTTGAAAATAGGACGCAAAAACAAAATCGAAGTGTAAGACGGCGAATAGAACTATTTGTAAAGGTAGGCCAATAGAAAGAATACTATGAACACCAGCAGACGTAGAAATATTCGTTAGTTCGAAGGGAAGTTTCTAGCGACGATGATTACCATTACTTACAATCAAAGGGATGGAATGAGGAAGGGTTGGCGCCAAAAAGGAAAAGAATGAAGAATTAGTATAAAGAATGTACTTGAAAGTCTCTGCAGCAGAGTCATGCTTTGTGGGGTTCCCCGCTATGGGACTGCGACGGGAAGAAGTGCTGACGACGCGCGCAAACGGGCGCGAGCGAGAGTTAGAGATTGCTCACCCCCAGGCGTTTACCATTTTGATAGGAAGATACCTTTATCTCCTCCTGAAAGAAGTCATTTTGACGTTAAAGGAAGTAAGAAAGGAAGGCACGAGAGGGAAGGCGCTCTCGGCAGAGGAAGAAAATGTTTAAATTGTAATATGCAACAAGCGGAGCATGAAATTGAATAAACTCGCCGGCGCGCCCGCTCGCTCCGGGATTACGAGCATTGAGATGAAAATGTATTTTAGTCGTCTGAGGGCGCCGAGACGCCGAGTATAATATCTTTGTAGTTAGCGGTGAGGATTTAGCGAGGGGCCCGGGGCCAGAGCCGCGCCGCGGCGTGCAAAGCACAGCACAGCACGGAACACCCAGAGGGTGTCCAACGACTGCGACGTTTGTGGCCCGCGACGTGGCCGACGCTGGCAGAAGTCGGCGGCCTCAGCTACTTACTTCTTTAGTCTGAAGCTCCATAATGAGCTTGTAAGTGTTGCAGGTCTGGGTGGAAGCAAAACTGCAAACGTGTCTTCCACAAGGCAGAATTCATCTACAACTGAAGCTACATGCTTCTGCGCTAACACCTGCTGCATATAAAAAGAAACAGCTGCTAATGACCAAAAATATAAATCTTGAGACCAGACAAACGCTCGCTAGAAAACTGTGGAGGACAGTTCTGCATGGTGCACAACGCAGACAGTGCACTAGACTGAAATGTTTTTGGTAACTTTGAGGGTCGGATGTACTGATCGAGTTAGGAACGGAGATGGCATGAGTAGGAATGCAGTAGACAGCCAAATCCCATGTGACTAGCGCCAGAGAGGAAAGGAGATCTACAGGCATTCAGGACCATCACTGCGAATTTTGGAAGTCTCCACTGGACGACGCTCGAGCCGGTGGCCATCTCGCTCTGTTAGTTTGATCTCTGGCCGCCACAGATATTACAAGAGTAGTCCGTTCTGTGTAACCCAAAGTCGCCATTTTGCTCTGCCAGTTCGATCTCTGCCCGCTTCTCCAATCGTCTTTCTTCCCGTAATTAGATGTGTTCCCCTGCTCCATCATATTTGTTCTTGTAATTCCTTCCATGTACCCAACGAATTTACGACCTATAAATTGTTAAGCTCTCGAGACTCAAGCAGGCCACCATCCCCACGCTACAGTGCCCCATCTGTCATCCTTTACCTTTTTCCAATAGGTGCACTTGAAAATGTGCCACGCTCGAAACTAGTAGTGCTTAATCAAGAACAGTTCTGAAATACAGCCTGGTGGGTCGAAGTTTATCTTCAAAGTCCGCAGCTCCTGGTCGTGTGGTAGCGTTCTCGCTTCCCACGCCCGGGTTCCCGGGTTCGATTCCCGGCGGGGTCAGGGATTTTCTCTGCCTCGTGATGACTGGGTGTTGTGTGATGGCCTTAGGCTAGTTAGGTTTAAGTAGTTCTAAGTTCTAGGGGACTGGTGACCATAGATGTTAAGTCCCATAGTGCTCAGAGCCATTTGAACCATTTTTTATCTTAAAATTTTTCAAGTCCGTGATGCTCTTCCAGAAGAAATTCGTCGAAATATTATCCTGAATGACAGAATCGTAAGCTGGGATAGAGAACTGGCTGTAGAGATTTCATACATCATGCTAGGAAAACTTCAGAAGTCACAACTCTACATGTTACTATTGTTATTCTTAATGTAGTTTGTACCAGAGTTTACCACTGCAGACCTGTCCACTGGTTAATGATGTTTTCGTACGTAAAGATCTGCTGGCAGCAATGTCATGAGAGAGCTGTAGGATGCACACACGGTGCGATTTCAATCCTGCCATTTAAGGTCCAGTAACTGTGCAGCTTACCTAACGCGATGGTGTGTACGTAGTTGACTACACGACACTAACAGAATTTCCCGTTGATGCACACAAAATAGACAGAAGAAATATCAAAAATATTTTTGGGTATAAAAGACACTGAATGTGTCAAAAATCAATCTTTCAAACGGCGGGATACAGGCTCCTCAACGCTTTTCAGTGTATTACAAGTAATGCTACAGAATGCTAGCCTTAGCTCTATGTTAGAGGGATCTGTGAGGTACATACAGAACAGACAGTACTTAATAAGTATTTTTGTTTCCTAAGGACATCTAGTGCTCCACTCAGTCGCTGTACTGTATATAAGATTCATTCACAGTCACAGTCATATCTAATTTATGAAGCAATTACTTATTTGACCATACGCTCATATTCGGGTAGCCATAATCAATCCAAAACAGTCGCCTGGCACCTGTATCTGCTTGTCGCATTCTCTCACAGCAGATGTGAATAATTTACATACTAGACAATAATTATACGTTCGTTCTGAAGAACAATTTATAGAACTCCTTTAAGTCCATGTAGCACACACACTAACACACACACACACACACACACACACACACACACACACACACACACACACACACACGCAAAACCTATGAAACGAAGACGTACTAACAAAAAAAAAGAAGAAGAAGAAGAAGGAGAAGTCTGTCAAATGCCCCTGGTAGAATAACGGTGAGGTCAGCGGATCATATGTTACGGCAGCCAGAAGCAGCAATAGTAGGGATAAGTAGCAGAATCTGACACCACATGTTACAGAGGGCGGTTGGTATGGTAGATAAATAATGACGAACATTATTAACTGAAGATGGGGAAATATGGAACAGAGCATCAGACCAGTGGACAGACAGACGACTTTAAAAAGAAGTCTCGTAAGTGGGAACGTTTGCGACTGCATATAGACACGGAAAAAAACCACTGGTACATTAAGTACTCACCATCGTACACTATAGTGTGGTTTTCGGAAAACTGCAGTTGAACGTAGATCCATGTTGTTAGACGATTAGTGTCTTCGTCCCTTTTCTTTTCTTGTTGGTGACGATAGCAGAAGAATAATAAAACTCCTTTGCGACGGTGGGCAAAATGAAACTTACCTGGGAAATATTTCATGCGCCTTAATATAGGCAACATCTACTCTAGGTGCGTTTGGTGTAAGATGGGTTGCCTACCTCAAGGTGCATTAAATACGTTCTGTGCCACTCATATTCCGCCTACCTTGGAGAGGTTTCAGTCAGTGGCAGATTTTAATACTACCATTCACCTACTGTTCAATCAGCGTTCTGGGCAACTGTTGTAGAAGTTCTTGGCGCCTCCTCCCGCTGGCAGCATCTGCGGCCGCAGCGCCCCTCTGTACACCCCTGGCCGCGCAAGAACAAGGGCCACAAAGCGCGGGCGGAAAATAATTCCACTTTCCTAGCGGTGGTCCCGGGATAAGTCCTTTAACATTCAGATTATTGTCGGTGTGAAATGAGATGAAGGGAGGTCTACTGCCGGAGGCCGGGCCGGGTGTCACCGAGGAAGGAATATTAGGCGCGCGGCAAACCCACTTTGCGTTCTCTCCGAGCAGACGTAATCCCGGCCGCTTCGCCGGCCCGTCCCGCGCCTCTAAACGGCGCAAAGCGGCGTCGCCTGGGCGCGAACAAAGGTGCGACTGCGTAAAGCAATTATCGCGCCCCGCACTAACACAATAACAAAAGGCACCGCGCAGCGCCGGCGACAACCGGTTTAGCATATAAACCGACTCCCTTCTCCTGACTGCGGCTGCCGACTGCGCCAGGCACCGACCCGGAGGCGTCGCCACGCCGCGGGGGCGTCGCTCGTCCGAGGGGGCGCCTTCTAGGGGGCTGCCCGCCGGCGACGGTACGTTGAACCTCGCAGCAGTATACTGGTGCTTTCCTGAACCCCAGTTCGCTTCCTCAAGAGCTTCTGCGGTTCGGTGAGAGCGCTAGCTTTCTCGGATCAGACCTTCTGAGTTTATCAGCCGTGTGTTAGGGGATACAGTGTCAAGGCTACGATAAGCGAACTCCGGTGGCATTAATTAAAGTAAAGCCATTAACCGTTGCGGGGAGATCTTTTCACAAAATTAAAACCACCACCTTTCTCTCCGAATGCCAAAACACATATGGAGAAGGGACCATAGTGGTCAAGTGAGAGAAATCAGAGCTAGAATGGAAATATTTATGTGTTTATTCTTCCCGAGTCATATTCGACAATGGAATGGCAGAGAAATGTGAAAGTGATACTATGAACTCTGTGCAAAACACTTAACAGTGAATTTTAGAGTATCACGTAGATGTAGCTGCAACGATGTGGTCTTGACACAATGTTTCGACAAGTTTGGTACTCACCATCTTCTGACTACGTTTTTGATCTGTGTCTGTTAAGTCAGTATATGTCACTTAAGTGCCCTAATTTCGTTAACGCATTTTTTCTCTTCTTGAAATCTAAAATTTAACCATTGTCATCTGGAGCTGAACTGTGTGTAACGTAAGGGACTAAAGTGAACTTGGGACGAATGTTTTACAGTGGCGCTGATGGCCATTTCTTCTTCCAGTTATAAGCAATTTTCTTATTTCGCAAACACTCTGTAAATGATTACACCAGTTCTTCTTCTCTACTTTACTTCAAATTCTGACTATTTCTCTTTGAAACAAGATCACCTACAGGTGCCTTTTCTTCATAAATTTCATCATTTTGTACACCTTATCTCACATTATTTTACAGAATGCTATTACCTCCATTAATAACTAGCTGTATCTTTCATTCATCTCTTAAGCAATACATCCACAAAAAGACATCTTGGAACCAAATTTACTCTCTGTTTCTAATTACCGCCAACTCTTGCGTATTAACTGATGAAATGTAGTATGTAAGCAACGTAAGTTACTGTTTTGTTTTATTCGTATTGTTTTTTTGCACTAAATTTTCATCGTATCTTCTCACACAATATCGCAGATATTTAAGAATAATTTGTTTTTTAAAATTTAGAATATTTTATGAAATTTATATCATCACTCGATTGAAACTCTCACCTTCTATCTAATAGCTACTTCGTACTATTACGTATATACGTTCTTTTCTTTTGATTTCTTTCTGCCAACAATCTCGTTTACTGTTAAACACATGGTTCCACTGTAAGGGTCCACATAATCTCTGTTTTCACAGGCACTCAGCGTGTCGTTTCATTTGACTTGGTAGACCTTCCTAATCCCAAATACGTTCTCATAACCTGTGTTTCTAATTTCGTCATTATGCTTCTTTCTACCTTTATATGTATTTACGCTGAGTATCTTGCATGTGTTGACGCTTACAATACCAAAGTGGTTTACTGCCGTCACATGAATGAATAAGTCTAGAGGAGGCAATAAATCCAAAATGGTTGAAGATGATGCTGCTGTTGCTGATGGAGATGATAATTAGATATTCCTTATCAGTGCTAAGGAATGCCTATATTATTTAACTACTTAAAAATAAACTCCTAGATGATGATAACGAATGATAATTCTTCATCCACTGTTATCACACTTTCGGGCTTTCAAATCCAGAACATAAAGATAAGTGCCTTTATTGGTATTACCTACGAACTAAACATGGAGAAAAAAAGTTCTGTTTCCATGTGTCGATATTGGCTTGTGGAAGAGCTTGACGACTTTGATGAAACTGATACGTAATTTTTTAACACACAAATGATCTCACTGCCTATACCTCAAAATTTTTGTGGAGGTAAAACTTAATGCAGGCGATATCACTAGCTGACCTCAATAATCAGGTTTCATGTCTCAATAACATTTAATCTCTAGACATGATAACACTTGATGATATTGAAATGGTAATGATAAGAATATAAAAGTCAATGAATGGTACTTTCTACATTCTTTTGTACAAAATGTAACGCTGCTTTCCTGCTGACGGCCGTTGTGCCGAATTTGTTGCACGTTTAAGACGAGGTGAAGATTTTAATCTGGGCCTTTGCTCTTGTTTCAGAGTCTTTGGCACAGGAGCTCGAGTTAGAGAGAAAATCGCGCCAACAGCAACAACAGCAGCAACAGCAACAGCAACAGCAGCAGCAACACGCCGAGAGGGACGTCAAGTCGCCCCTGCAAGGTAGGCCGCTCCCCAACTGTGGAACAAGGCTAGGCTTCATCCCCTACCGTGAGGGCCCGTTGTTTCCTGACTGTTGGCGACTACTCTCGTTGGAATGAGCATACGTCGCTGTTATTACTTGATCACAGGCGAATATCTGTCTTCTTATGAATGAATTGTTAGGCATTTGATAAACCTACAACATGAGCGAACAACACCGCAGTGGTCGCGATCTTAGATGGGAGAAAGAGCTCATGACTTGCTGTTTACCCTCAAAGCTGTTCTGAGCTTTCTTCTTGCTCACTTTCCCCATGTTGTAAAGCGTGTCTGTTCTTTCTCGATAAATGGTTTCTCTTCAATTTAGCCTATCAAGGGAGCATGTGCCCCAGTTGTCTGTGATGATTCTAAATTGATTCAAGTTATTTTAGATGCTATTAACCTCTTCTTTTGCTCTCCAGCTTGGCGCCGGGCACCTACTTGGTTTAGAGAACGAAACATGTTTTGGGATGCATACACAGCCACATTCCAAACACACTGGAGTGGATGTAGCTCTAATATACCCTCTATTTCTGTACTAACACAACGCCGGTTGTCCGTTAATCCTGCAACGTAATTTTCAGAATGAGGCTTCCTTGCAGATTGAAGCTGTGTGACAGACCGGTGTTTGAACTCGGAACCTTGCCTGATGCTGGCAGAAGCAAAGCTGTGAGGTGCAGTTGGTAGACGTGCCTGGATAGTTCAGTCAGTACGAACACTGTTCACGAAAGGCGAAGGTTCCGACTTCGAGACCGGGTCCGGAACTCAGTTTTAATCTTCTCGGAAGTTTCATATCATTATACACTCCGTTGTAGAGTTGAAGATCGATTCTGGAAGTTTTCAGTACATCACAGAGGCATTTACGACGATAATGTTGAAGAAATTTATATTTAGTGCTTGTAAATACTGCAGACTGACATTAGTAGATGAGACTTGTATTTACAACATATTTATAGACTGTATATTTCAAGATCGTGTCCATAACTTTACGAGAATTTTATTTTTACACCAGTTTTCGAAACAATATTGGTTTTGGAAATAGAAGTTTTACATTTACACGTTGTTTCTATTTTATTTATTTATACAGAGTGGGCAAAATTAAACTAACCCAGAAAATTTTTGATGCACCTTAAGATAGCCAACCCACCTTACATCATCCTTACCTGAAGCGGGTGATGTAAGTTGGGTTGCCTATCTTTAGGTGCATTCAGTATCTTCCGGCCAATTTTATTTTGTCACTGTGTATTGAAATTTGATTGCAACTTTCACGTGAATGAGCGTTCGAGAATGGGGTTGGGATCTGAAAAAACTAATGAAGAAAAAATAAAATATAAATAAATGTAGCAAATAAGTGTAGATATTGTACTTCTGTCCTAAAAGCTAATATAAATTGTAGACTGTCAGGATCGTTAAATACTATGACAGCCACTTCTCCAGCAGCCAAACGTAAAGATTTCCGCAAATAGACGATTATTGTTTGACAGTACCTGAGTCTCGCCTACCGTATTACCGGCTGATATTGGTGTCTCGGAAATTTTCGCAAAGGTGCCAGTATCTCTTTGAGTGGCATCGATAGGTCGTTGACTGTGTAGCAGGAGGAGGCAACATACGCACCACTGTGATGTCGGTGGTGGTTGACATACCGTATCGTCAATTACGATGAGGGTTCGAGCGTCTACTGGCCATCGCTGACTTGGCCACAGTTCTAAATGGAGGAGACCTGTATGTCCGACATTGCAACAAGGAAAGTCTCTGTCCTGCCGCTCAGGACAATGTCAATTCCGTGCGGTTCTAAGCACTTCAGTTTGGAACCGCGTGACCGCTACGGACGCAGGTTCGAATCCTGCCTCGGGTATGGATATGTGTGATGTCCTTAGGTTAGTTAGGTTTAAGTAGTTCTAAGTTCTAGGGGACTGATGACCTCAGATGTTAAGTCCCATAGTGCTCGGAGCCATTTGAACCATTTGAACCAATGTCAATTTCCCTAGAGAGCTTCTTCTGTAATTTGATGCGGACTACGTATCGCTACCAACATAGTAAAAGAAGCCGAGTATCGTGAGTTTTTGTTTACCTGCGGCGGGTACCGAAAAATCGTTCTCACTGTTGGTGCTCGATGCGGCTAATCTCCGCTCGGATGTCACGGTAGCTTACCCGTCTTGTCCAAGGATGCGACCTCAACTTTCGGCAGGGAACGAGAGGGGAAAGAAAAAAAATGAAACAGTTTTGTAGTCGGCGATGTGTGTGTGTGTGTGTGTGTGTGTGTGTGGAGGGAAGGCAGCCGGCGTCTTACAAGAAGCGCGGTCCCCGACATAATGACTTGGTGCTTTAGTTTAATTACGGCGCGCCAGAAGAAGCGGCCGCCGCCTTAGCAACAGCGCGCGCCCCGCCGCCGTCCCCCGTCCCCTGCTTGTCGCTATTTTTTCCCGGCGCGCCGCCACTGGTGGCGCTTTGTTGCGAGCGAAGGATGATCTTTCATCAATCATTGTTCCTGGGCCGGCCGGCTCGGCGCGATATTCGCCGCCGCCGCTCGCTCTGAACCTCCACCCCAACCCCCGCCCACCCCTCGCTACCTTACTATCAATCACGGCGCCACGCCGACTCGGCGTAGACGAGACGGGACTAGAGGAGTCACGCTGCAGACGTGATGTCTTCCCCGCTACGTCCTTGTACTGCCGTGTTTCTTTTGCCCTCAAACTGTGCAGCCTGCCTGGAAGACAGTCGGCGCAGAGCTGTACCATGCTGGAGGATGCCCTCAGTTGTTTAGCCTATCGGACCACAGTGGGTTTATGAATCCCGTAGGGTGCATAAATGGAAGTTCTTTTGCCTTTTTTTGGTCCTTTTTGGGGTTATCAGCCTCTCTCATGCCAATCTTTTAATCTCAGAGAAGCACTTACACCCAGCCTGCTCAGTTATTACGAGGGTCATTCAATAAGTAATGCCCCACATTTTTTTCTCAGAACATGTTTATTGTTAAGAGTCAGAATTTGGTGACAATATACATCAACATCTGAATGGTGGGTTCCTTATGGTTCCCAAGTTGTGCAGCGACCGTAAACTATAAAATTAGCCGGCCGCGGTGGTCGTGCGGTTCTAGGCGCTCCAGTCCGGAGCCGCGCTGCTGCTACGGTCGCAGGTTCGAATCCTGCCTCGGGCATGAATGTGTGTGATGTCCTTAGGTTAGTTAGGTTTCATTAGTTCTAAGTTCTAGGGGACTGATGACCACAGCAGTTGAGTCCCATAGTGCTCAGAGCCATTTGAACCATTTTGAACCATAAAATTACCAAATAAGCAGCAACCAGTCGCAAGATCATGTTTTCCTTTATTTACTTTTGCAAATCGATTTCAACTGATTAACAGACGTCTGTTTAAGACAGTGTTATTACTCAGGGAACATACACCGATGATGGCTGTTAATCAGTTGAAATCGATTTGCAAAAGTAAATAAGTAAATAAAGGAAAACATGATCTTGCGACTGGTTGCTGCTTATTTTGTAATTTTATACATCAACATGTCTTGTCCATGTCCTGTTTTTCTACGTAGTTATCATCACGTTCTATGGCCGTACGCCAACGATGTGTAAGAGCATGTATTTCCTGCTGGGAAAAGCTTTTGCCCTGTAGGCATAGCCGTGTTTTCACTGTATGACTGGCGCCCTCGTCGTCTTCAAAGTGTGTTCCCCGCAGTGAATCTCTCCACCGGTCTCAAACCGCTCCAACAATTCAGATGAAATGGCCTTTCTTTGAATCTTGTGGTCCGCCGTGAGCATTCGTGGAACCCATCGTGAGCACGCCTTTAAATATTCGAGAGTGTCGACCATTGTAGACGCACTTACAATGCTGTAGAGCCAATTGTTGAGTTTTGATGCGCCGGTCGGCACGAATAATAGCATCAGCACGATTCAGCATGTCTGGGGCAGTGGCTGCGACACGACGTCCCGAGTCTGGCTGGTCGTGGAGCTCTACATTTCCTGAGTCTGTAACTTTCTTTACCCATCGCCCAACTGTACTCCTGTCAACTGCAGCTTCGCCATACTCTGCACACAAACGTTTATGGATGTTTACCACGGTTTCTTTTTCTGCACACAAGAAGTCAATAAGAGCACGCTGCTTGTAACGTGAGTCATATGTAGACGCCATTTTGACGCTGTACTACGGCTCTGCCATCTGCCAGATTGGTTCGAAACTTCACCGGCAGCCGGTCGTTGTGGCCGAGCGGTTCTAGGCGCTTCAGTCTGGAATCGCGCGGCCTCTACGGTCGCAGGTTCGAATCCTGCCTCGGGCATGGATGTGTGTGATATCCTTAGGTTAGTTAGGTTTAAGTAGTTCTAAGTTCTAGGGGACTGATGACCTCAGATGTTAAGTCCCATAGTGCGCAGAGCCATTTGAACAATATGAACTTCACCTGCGCATAGAACAAACATCAAATGTGAAGCACCAACAAGGACATTTGTCTATGAATATTAATGGTTTTAAAAAATGTGGTGCATTACTTATCGAACGACCATCGTACTTAATAAAATGAAACCTCAGCAGCCGTCGTTTTAATATCATTTTATTGTATTGAAAGAAGTTTCGGCGACTCATTGTATCAATGTCAAGCCTTAAATGACGCTGAGGGTTTGAACTTCAACCGTATACGCGATCCTATCAGTGGTCAATATCTATGAAGTGGCTTCCGTAGGAAACTATACAAGCGATGTTGTGTCTACACTGCAAAGTATTCTGTAAAGTATTCTACGGAAGCCACTTCATAGAGGTTGGCCACTTATGGAATCGTGTATACGTTGTAGTTAGTCTCTGAGCGTCACTTAAGGCCTGGTGTAATCAGTCACTGAAACTGGTGGCCATACAATAAAATAACTTCAAAACGACTGCTGTAGGTGTTTCATCTTATTACTTAAGTGAACTACCGAAGTCTCGCAGACCGTCAGTCGCAACGACGGACATAGCAAAAGAAATCCTCAATTATCTGTTGGATAAATTCCAGTTTCTGTCTTCCCCTATAGTTTGTGACCTCTGCATCCCTCTATCTAGTATCACGGAACTTATTCCATGATGTCTTAACATATGACCATCATCTTGTCCCCTCTTATTGTTATTGTTCTTCATAATTACTATTCCTCGTCGATTATGCGGAGAACCTCTCTATTTGTTATCAGGTCGCCTACTTTTCATCATCCTTATGTAGCATCTCATCTCAAACGGTTCGAATCTCTCCTTTTCCAGTTTTCCATTTTCTATGATTTACTTCGATACAGCACTGTGCTCGAGACACACATTTTCAGAAATTTCTTTCTCAAATTAAGGGCAATGTTTGATCTTAGCAGGCTTTTTTATACGAAGCAACAAACGCCACTCAGGCTATAGAAAGTTTATTGAATCCACGATCGGTTTCACATCAGTTTAGGCACGTCCTCAGGTGATATAACTATGTCTACAACATTACAAAAATTATAACGCTTTCCTTCAATTTTTGTTAGTGTAGTAGTATACTTCACTGAAAAGTTCCATAAAATGCTCCTCATCTTATCCGTTAGTTGAACAGTGTATCTGTATAGCTCATCTGTTACTTTCGCCTAGTTTTATGTTCTATTTATCACTAGTTGATTTGTCGGCATAGCCTAGTAATTTATGTATCCCAATTTCGTATCACACAAAAAAGTAATCAAATGCATCTTTAGTGCAAAATAGAGTGAATTTCATTTTCACGTTAATTTCACGGTATACAAACTACTTGGTAAAATCGCTCAAAATTCTTTGTAATATTACTACGACAAAAAACTTTCTTATAAAAAATATCTTATATTTAGAACCTGCAACCAGCCGCAGATTATCTGCAATCTGTATTTAAAGATACACCATCACTTATTTCAGACCTGAAAGAAATTCATAATGAATAGAGCAGTATTGTATTTTGAACCCCTAAACGGAAAGAGAACGAATAATTGTTTAATAGTCGCCTGAAAAAGGGATTTTCAGGTCTGAAACAAATCACTGTGGGTGTGCACAAAAAATTCTGAAAAGTTATAAGTGGCTACTCTTTTAAATTTACAGTTCTTGTACAGACACTTGTGTTTGACAGCCGTGTTCATTATTTGGCGTTCTCGCTTCCCACGCCCGGGTTCCCGGGTTCGATTCCCGACGGGGTCAGGGATTTTCTCTGCCTCGTGATGGCTGGGTGTTGTGTGCTGTCCTTAGGTTAGTTAGGTTTAAGTAGTTCTAAGTTCTAGGGGACTGATGACCATAGATGTTAAGTCCCATAGTGCTCAGAGCCATTTGAACCATTTCATTATTTGGCAAACATGTGCTTACCAGCAATGATTCATAATTAAGGAAGACTAAATTAGTAAAACATTTTAATTTAATTACTTCCCATTCAATAGTGAGCTTGTATTTTATTATACTATGTTCAAAACCGTTTTTAGCGAAATAGAAAAAACTAATTCAATGACGTTTAGAGTGATGGAAGTTTTCTCTTCTGTTTCAGAATCACGTGCTGGATACTACAAGAATTCAGTTCTGTTCACGAGCGCAACCTAGTTCGGCCAGTGGGGGCAGTAACGTACCATCCACCAGCTGGACGCCGGTTACGTCTTACGATGATTGTGTTGCCTTTGATTTTTGCGACAGTGTTAATGCAACTTAACGCTACATAGTGATTTTGCGAAAACAGAAGAGGGAAGTTAGTAGATCTCACAGTTTTAACGTAGGTACGAGTTTAGTGGTAAGCACTGCCTCAGTACGGGAAGAAAGACATCTTGTTTTTAAGTCTGAGAAGAAACGGAAGCATAGAACTCTGTAACTACAGTGTGAAATCGTACGCCACCGCAAGTGCCGACCAACAAATTGGACACACAGTGGCTTAGCGTATGGTGTTATATGGACTGTGGGTTAGCTGAAAGCGTTTCCAGTTGATATGATTTGGTTCCACAGGCGACTTACTATTCAGTTCGATGAAACGCAGAGACAACCAAACAGTGAAACATGTATTTATCAGATTAACATTTATTTATTTATTTCACGATGTGTTTTCCACCGACGGATACGACGAGATGTCTTGATACGTACATTAAATGGCCCCTGTGAAGGTTGCAATTGCTTGCTGCTAATTGTAACACTTGTACTGGGGCCGGGAAAGGCATGCGGACTTAAGAAATAGCGTTGCCGAGTGGTTGTAAACAGAAAAAATTTTTACGTGACTGTTATTATTATGAAATACTTAAGTTATAAAGAAGGCTGTTACATGCATTGTCGGTAAAACTATCGTTTTACTTACACAGCAAAGGCTGGTTAGAAGTAATAAAATGCATTGAAATGTTTAACATGTTTTCAAGCTTTTCCTACTTAACGGGCGTTGATTGATTGTGCTTAAGTTTTGGAGATGAACTATTGCGTCCGATTTCTAAGAACTAGTAGCAGATGGAGACCACATATCGTAGAAGCTCTTGAAACTGGTTCTAGATTTTCGGGAAGGTGATGTGTAATGAATATATCTACGAGACAGAACTAATACAACTGACTGTATGAATATAATAACATACTTATTAATTATAACTTATTATACATCTTTTAAACACTGTGTGAGTGGAAAGACGACTTGTGAAGGTGACTTTCTGTATGACAGTGCAAATTAAATTAGATAGCTTACCTGGATTGTGAAAGTTGAAGTAGTTACTGTTCAAATGCAAGAGCGAAATAAACTGCAAATTAAAGCATTCTGCAGTTAATAAGACGGATATCTGACATCCTTCAACTGCATACTTGATGTGTACAAAAAAATTAAAATGTGTGAATGGGATGATAAATTTCGTTCAGAAAAGATTTTATGTAGCTATTTATGATTGAGTGAAAAGAGGCATATTGAAATGATTGTGAACTTGATTTTAATGTAATACACACGAATCATCTTGTAGTAAATAATTACAATATTATCTATATTACAAATATATATATAAACAAAGTAATAGGCTTCGTAATTCCTTGTAAATGGTTGTTATTACATGCATTTAAATGAGTAAAAGGAACAAATTCTCTTTGTACATGGTAGTATTTCATAAAACAAAACTGGCTTCTTATTTCTAAAACCCATTCTTCAGATATCTGCCGTAGTAATGTAAAACATTATCCTCTGTATATTGTCAGTGTTGCACAATAACAGTCTAGTATTAAATAGAGGAACTGTAATTAATTGTATGGGATTTTGAGCATGCTGTTATAATTTTCCATAGTTTCATCTACTGCATGTCTAAGGTTTAACACCCAACATTAACTTATGGTACACAGTATAAGAAAACTATCAGTCAAAACAAATAATAATCCGAAAGCGCGAAAGTAATAACTTTCCAGTAAGGACTGCGTATTGTTGTACCATTTGTAATGTCTGTTTACACATAGATTTTTCTACAAGCTTTTGAAAATAATTTTAGAACTTCCTTTATTTAGCTCTTTATGCTGAGTACTGGTACTTTAATGTTTATTCTTTATGATTTTTATAATTTCTCTCAAATTAGGCAAATTTAGTTCTGATTCTAAAACCATATAAGTATATAATACAAATATATTTATATGTATGAACATTACATTTCATATGCTTTCGATTGTGGAGGTGTTGTCCTATATAACAGAGCGATTTTGCATGCATATGCACCGAAATAAAGTCATTGTTTTATATCAAACCTTAAATTTAATGATATTGTAAAATGATGGTGATAACTAATAAACCCCTGCAATGTATTGGTGTCTGCATGTGGCATCTCTAGATTACAGTTGCTTCTTGTTCCCTATTTGCAAATAAAAGAATTTGTTATGTGTTAAATTGTAACTTTTTGTTGTATATCAGTACAACCCACTAGCAACTTCTTTCACAAAATAAAATGACTCTGCAACAACTATAATTTTCAACACCAGTATACGGTTCTGTAGACAATCACATTCATATCTGATTGCTCCACTGAAATCTTGAAGGAGAAACTGCAGGAACAGTTTTACATAGCCTATTCCTTTCAAATACATCATTTTTAGTTTCATAAATGTAATATTTAAAGTGTCTAAAATTGACATGTTTGTGTTGTTTTGTACCGAAGTGTTTCAGTTAAACTTTGTGTAAGCGTATGTTAAGTGTCAGAAAAAAAATAACAAACTGCTACTGTACTTAAGTGATTTAACTATATTCGGTTTCAAAATAATTTGTGTTCTGAAATAATAAACACTTTATTACTGAAATGAGATTGATTGCCATATATGCATGTATTCAATCCATATCTTATTCCCTTGAAAAATAACTGTGTCAGAAACAAATGGTAATTGGGAATTTCTTTGTAGAGAAAAATTGCAGAACTGATATATTTTAAGTTATTTGAAAATGTCAAGTAAATTATTCATAAAACAGAATTTTGGTAGAAAATGATCTCTGATAGCAGTATAATTGAAAAAACTGTAAATAATCTAACTGATGAAACCATCGTGAGACTAGGGTTAGCTTGTACTACTCGTTATGCTGGGAATCATTTCAACTATGAAACAAGACATACCTTAGATGTCGACGTTTGTGTCAACAATTTTGTCTTTTCATTTTGTTTTCAACGATCTGTGAAGAAAAGTGTCTCACTTATTCTACATCTGTTTTGTTATACAACATCATGACTTTTTCCTTTTATCATAGTTTTCTGGTGATGCTTTTTTTTGCAGTGAATTTATCAATGCATTGTAGTTGAGCTATTTTACGATGTTTCCAATGGTGGTTATAAAGAGATGACAGACATCTTAGCACTGTGATTAATAAATAGTAAAGCATTAAAAAGGGCACTCTTCCCCACAGATGACTTCTGAATCATAAGAACTTTAAAAGATTTTAGCCAGTCAACTAGTGATATTGATGGCTTATTTGCTTCAATTACAGTTATATACTTTAGATTAGTAATACACACTGCCAGACCAGAAGTTTGGGATGCACTTTGACAAAATCATACGTACAAAAAAAACTTTGTATGAAAGAGGGAACACTTACTCAATAGTGATAACGATGAAGACCTCCTGATGCTGAATACATCAACAACAGTTGTTTGTACTGAGCCTCTAGTAATCTGTATCATTTCCCTATGAGGAAATCAGAAAGATTGTCTTGCAAAATATGGTATACTTTGTTTACTTCCAACATACATAAAACTAATTATACCAATACCACTTTAAGCTGCAGAAAATAATCAGGCAGAAACCAATACGAAAATTTAAAAAAAATGTAAATTTCAGCTTTCGATAATTCAGTATACACTGCCTTACAAAAAAATGGAGTGCTCAAAAGGGGAGAAGAAACTTGAATGAAACTTCATGAATTTAGAGAGTGTGTAATATTATTTAAGTGATTAGGAATTCAAGTCAAATGTATGAAGAACTTGGCTGTATTGTAACACTTACAAGTGTGCCATTGTAACCCCCTCTGGCCTTGATGGGTGCACAGATTTTGTTGGGAAGCGTTTCATAAATTCATTATCTGCTCTCCTGGGCCAAGGTGATTTACAAACTGTTGTAGCTGGTCCTTGATATTGGTTTTGGGACACAGTTGACATCTGAGCAGAATCGACACGTTATGTCGCGCATGTAGCTGAGGATCTTCTGGACCTCAGGAATATCTCAACATCACGCAGACAATTCATAGAGATACTTGTCTTGTGTGGACGAGCATTATCCTGTTGAAAAATTTCACCAGGACGCTGTATCATGAGAGTAAACACATAAAGACCCATGATGCACTTGTTGTATTATTGTGCCATCAGAGTTCCTTTTATCACTACCAGCCGTTATCTAAGTCATACCTGATGGTTCCTCACACCTTAACAGCTGAAGTAGTAACACTTGTGCCTCTCCAAAGCACTGGAAGAAAGTAATTCCAGGGGCCCCCATATTAGCTGACGGTGGTTATACGGGGTATGGAGAAACGTCATTCATCACTAAACACATTGCGATGCCAGTCATCGGCAGTCAGGACACCGCTGTAAGCGCAGGCATTTGTGTTGTGTTAATGGCAGCCTACGCATGGAACGGGTGTTCTACTACGGTTAGTCTATGACCATCAGTGCGGAATGACAATGGATGTTGCAGGGTGTCCATTACTTGTTCTCTGATGATAGGCGCATTTGTGAAAAGGTTACGATGTGCTGGGGTGCACAAAACGGCGATCCTCCCTCGTGGTGTTCGGATAACGCGTGTACCTCCTCTCATTTTCTAGTGCAGTCCAATATGGGGCCACTGTCATATCCGAATGCCACACATAATCTGAATACTGCACAAGTCGACCAGCCGGCCAAATGTAAACATTCAAAGAGTCCCGTTTGGAAGTCTGTCAGGTGTTGACAAAGATGCCTCAGCTGAGTACGTGGCAACTCTGTGTCCTTCACGGTAATCACTACATATCTGACTCTGTTCACGCCCTTTGTACATCCTACCAGGTCTGGTAACAAAACTCTGCACGAACAACACTAATGCACCCTGGTCGTCATCCTACCTGCCACAGAGAATTGCACCTCTAAATCATTTACACAGCCGCTGATGGTGTGTGCGTACACGAAATTGCACTGACATTCGACTGTGTCTTCTAGGTAGTTCACTCTCTCTGACAGGCAGTGTATATCATCTCTGCAAATGGTAAATGAATTTCAATTTAGCTCGTCAGAGCGAAGCCGGAAATCAACACTCAAAACTGGAGGAAAACATTTGTGATTTTATTAAAGTCTCAGCAGGAGGTACAGTAACCGCGTGAATGTCATTAGAATTAGTAACTGTGCAACCCATTTCCGTAGATCACCTCGATTAAATTTAAGGCAAAAGCGTTTACGATTTACCTTTATTCTGAGTTTCAAATAAGATTTTTCGCCTCTTCATATTACAGCAGGGGTTTTAATTGTAGCTTTTAACGTATAACCTTATTCAAAATATTTATCACTTAACACTAAATACTGCAACGTAGCTGGTACTAGCGCTGACATTTTTTCGACGATATTTATTTGTTAGGAATCAGTTACTTCATAAAACCTTTTTACGTACACCGATAATTGGGCACAGTTGTAGGACTCAAAGTCGTTAAAGCTATTTTTACAAGCATTCATAAAACATTCTATTTTAAATCATGCAAGACCCCATCGTAGACCACATATTTTCGAGGTTCGTTAGTCTGCTTAGTTACTAACGATAGGAATTTACTCATCATCTTGGAGTTGGTTATTACGTCCAAAGACACTATGAATACATAATCACAGATACAAATTTTGCACTCAGTTCACGCGGAAACAAACCTGCGTTATTAAGATACACTTCAAACGCCAATGTCTCCAAGGATAACTTTGGACTCTTCGCGCTTCACTTTCGACTGCATGCCACAACGACAAGCTTTATCTTTAGATTATTTACACTATTAAAGACCGCCTTTCCTGTAAAATAGTTTGCGACTCTTTAAATTTACCGATCAAGACTTCGCTAATTGCTGCAGTTTTTTTTATGTCACTTACCGTAAAGGTAGAACAGCATAGGTACAGTCGTGACTGTAATATTCAATGTTTGTATCCACATTGGTCGTGAGCACACAGTGTACATTCTACGCAAACCTTAGAGAGAATAGAATGGAAAATACAAATTCAACAAACATTATGAAAACAGTGTGATGTGGACGAATTTTCGACGCGCTTTGCAGGATGACATTACGTACAAATTATTGGATTCAAAGAATTTATGAATAACCCCAAAGCACAGAAAAGAAAAGAAACGAAAAGCAGACACAAACCCAAATAAAGTACATATTATTCTCATACATAAAAAACTTACGTAGAAACACTGACGTTTCTTCGTCTTTTGACATCTTCACACCACTGACAAGAAAATCGAACGCTTTTCGATATATTTCTCAACAGATCCTGACAATGTGCAAGAGGACGAGATGGTAAGTGAGGTAAGTCATTCATCAGCCCCAGTTATTTATTTGACAAGACTCTCGCCTCCCTCCTATGCGTAGGCTATATCACTTTGCGAGGATGTCTGTAATTTAACATGAAATTGAAACAGCAAAATTTAGAATCCGACAATTACTTTAAGCCTTGTGTAAGTTGTAAACAAAAGATTTATTTGGCTACAAAATGAGATTCCAAGGAACGCAGAATTTGATTTTGCCTTTCGGTAGCTCAAATCAAGTTTAATACGTTCATTGTAATGATGTGGACACCGTCTTGAAAGCACGATGGACGTCAACTGGCTCGTGTCACAGAAATTAGCTCTCAAAAAATTTTAAAGTGCTGAAACAAAACGCAGAAAGGAGAAAAAGTACATGAAACAAACGATGACAAAACTCTTATGATTTTTCTGTTTTATCACTTACACACTTTCATATATTATAGATGACACAAATGGTTTAAAATTGAGAATTTTTTTCCCAAACGATCTGTTTTCGCCATGAGTAGTCTGCATCTACAACGTGTCCATAATTAAAGTTCCAGTATCAACACCACTACTCAGAATGACGTCGGATTTAAACAGAGTGTTACTAACGCAGGGGGGAAACGCCACGAAGGAAAAAAATAACGAACAGTTTATTTATAGATGGTGCTGTAAGCATCTTAACGTGGATGGGGTCGGCTATAAATGACAGATGAATCCCGACACGAAGGCTACGGCTTTAGCTAAACATTACACAATGTGTAATGTTCAATAGTCACTAATGCACAAGTTTGGGAGTCAACAGCTCTGGCACTGTTAGTTGCGTAAGAACGGTCACCACGGCAATGACGTACCACATCGGATGGGAGAAATCGGTTTTTAATTGTTCTGTGACCAGAAACAGTACAAAAAGCAAAATGACATCGGTTTCTAATTGTCGTAACACTGGCGTAGCGAGCGGGATGGTGCAGTCGTTAGCACACTGGACCCGCATTCGGGAGGACGACGTTTCAGATCCTCGTCAGGCCAATCAGATTTAGGTTTTCCGTGATTTCCCTAAATCGCTAAAGGCAAATGTCGGGACGATTCCTTGAAAAGGGTACTACCGACTTCCTTTCGCATCCTTCCGTAATCCGAGCTTCCGGTCTGTCTCTAATGACCAGGCTGTCGAGGGCTGTTAAACTCTAATCTCCACCTCCCCCTCCTCGACATTGACACAAGATACGTTCAATATGCTGTCCAGCGTTTTCTGCCACAAGTTTAAATCGAGAAACAGCATGTTCCACAATAGATCGGAGTGTCTCGGGGTTTAAGTTCAGAATGCGTTGCGCAACACGTGCCATCAATAAAGCTACGTTCGTAATTTGGGAACTGAACACAACCTTCTAAATAAACCCACAGCCAGAGGTCACACGGATTAAGATCAGGTGATCTGAATGGCAAGGCTGTAGGGAAGTGACGCCTGATATTTGCAGTATTTCCGAAATCTCCCTGCGGCAGCCGCTTCACTGGCTGTGCAATGTGCGGAGGAGAGCCATGTTGCATAAAAATGATCATGTCCACACATCCATGTTATTGAAGGATTGGAATGACTATGGTGTGCAAAAGACTTTCACAGGGTTTACCAGAGACGGTACAGGTAACAGGACCCACAGCACTCATTTCCTCGAAAAAATACATCCTGCGATAATCGATGCCGTCTACCCGCACCACACAGTCACCTTCGCAGAATGAACTGGTACCGGTTGATGTGCGTGCGGATTTTCCGTTGCCCATACTCTGCAGTTCTGCGTGTTGATGAGTCCTTGGAGATGGAATGGGCTTCGCCTGTGCACAGAATGTACCGTGGCAATTCATTGTCCACCTCCAAGCAAGTAAGAAATTCCAGAGCGAACGTTTGTCTTGCTGACAGGTAAGCAGAAAACAACTCGTGAACATGGCTGATTTTGCATGGATAGCAATGCCAAATATTTCGTAGAATTTTATGCAACGTGCTCGCAGGCATATCCAACGTTCGGGAAATTCCCCGTGCACTGCATGTTTGCACAACTACTCGACTCCTCTTGCAATGCTGTGGCCACATGTTTGACACATATCGGATTAACTTTTTTCCTTCTTCTGCCGTATTGCACTTCAAAAGAACCTGCCTTTTCGAATTTTTTAGCAGACCAGTGCACATGACTGTCCGGAACTTCGGCAAGGATACTGGCACACAGTCACCGTTCTTGTAAAAAGAGCTTTACATGCAGCCCGAGATCCTTCGTGGAGACAGTAGTCCTTGACGTATCGGGCGCGAACTATGGAACAGACGTGTGTCGCGCGTCCTTTGGTGTGCACATTCTGACGCTTACAGCTCTATCTATTGGTCAACTTTTCATTAAACTTATTTTCATCCCGCGTCAGTAACATTTCACCTCATTCTGGACAGTAGTTCTCTTTCTGCAGCGTTTTGAAACTGGAACTTTGTTTATGGACACAATGCACTTGAGACAACACTGTGAGAAAGACTTCAGCAGTATTAATTTAGAACGTAGTCTTAATTTACAAGTTTGTTCTTTTCTGGATGGTGGCTTACTTTTCAGAAATTTAAAGGTATGGTGTGATAGCTGGTACCATTATCGCTTTAACATTTCTGTTTGATTCGGAAACAAAAGAATTTTTCAACAATACTTTGAAAGAATATATCTGAATTTGTGTCAAATTTATATATATGCCGTCGATAGTGCAGCTAGCAGGACTCCCCACTCCCTCTGACTATTATTCGTATGAGTAATGACGACGTTCATACAAGATCTAATAAGATTTAATTGATTTTTCGAGTAAAAGCCAAATCTGGAGCATAACATTAAAGACAGGGAATCCCTCCTTAATCAGTGAGTACAAAATTTATTGTACGTAATTTTGGAATAACTAAAGAAAAACTTATACAAATTATCTGTTACAATTATTTACTGATTAGTATTTCATTTTATTTATTTATTGGACCTGATCTGATTATGGCCTTCAGGCCCTCTCGTACATCGGACCATGGTTTCACACATTACAGTGCCTTCTACCTGAGAAGTAACAGTTTTAATATCACAAGTAGTATTAAAATGATTTGAGAGTCAATAGAGAAATTCGGAAATATAGAAACACAAGTCAGTTACGAATCAAATAAATAGGAAGTGCAGGGAAGCTGAGGCGAAATGGCTGCATGAAAAGTGTGACAAAAGCGAAAAAGAAATGATTGTCGGAAGGACTGACTCAGCACGGAAAAATCAAAACAACCTCCAATGAAATTAAAAGCATAGGTGGGAATTCCACTGTTGAAAGCAGAGATGAGGGCGGATAAGTGGGAAGAGTGCATTGATGGCCTCTATGAGGAGGAAGACTTGTCTGATGTCATACTAGAAGAAGAAATAGGAGTAAGAAAGAACAGATAAGGCATCCAGTACTGCAAGTAGAGTTTAAAATCAAGTAGGACAGAAGGAATGGATAACATTGCATCAGAATTTCTAAAATCATTGGGGGAAGTGCCAACAAAACGACTATTCAAATCGGTGTGTGGAATGTAAGAGACTGGCAATAAATCATCTGACCTTAGGAAATACATCATCCACAAAATTCCGAATATTGCAAGAGCCGACAAGTTCAAGAATTATAGTACAATCACTTTAACAGCTCATGCATCCATGTTTCTGACAAGAATAATAAACAGAAGAGTGGAAAAGAGAAATAAGGAAGTGTTAGATGACGATCAGTTTGGCTTTAGAGAAGGAGAAGGGAAAGGCACCAGTGAGACAATTCTGATGTTGAGATTGATAATGGAAGGAACACTAAAGAAATATCAATACATTTTCAAACGATTTGTCGACCTCGAAAAAGCGTTCGACAGTGTCAAATTGTTCAAGATGTTAGGAATTCTGAGAAAATTAGGGGTTAGCTATAGAGAAAAAGGGGTAACATGCAATATGCACAAGAGCCAAGAGGGAACAGTGAGAATGGAGGACAAAGAAAGAAGTGCTCGAACTACAAACCATGTGAGCCAGGGATGTAATCTTTCGCCCCTACTGTTGAATTTATACACCGACAAAGTAATGACGGAAATAAAAGAAAGGTTACCGAAAGGTTCAGTATTGGAAGAAGTGCTCGAACTACAAACTAAGTGAGCCAGGGATGTAATCTTTCGCCCCTACTGTTGAATTTATGCACCGACAAAGCAATGACGGAAATAAAAGAAAGGTTACCGAAAGGTTCAGTATTGGAATTAAAATTCAGGGTAAAAGGATATCAATGATGAGATTAACTAACGACATTACTATCCTCAATGAAAGTGAAGAATTATAGGATATGCTGAGTGGAATTAAGAGTGTAATGAGTACAGAATACGGACTGAGAGTAAATCGAAGAAAGACGAAAGTAATGAGAAGTAGCAGAAATGGGAATAGCGAGAAACTTAACATCAGGAAAGGTTGTCGCGAAGCAGGTAAGGTTAAGGAATTCTGCTACCTAGGCAACGAAATAACCCAACATGGGCAGAACAAGGATGACATTAAAAGCAGACTAGCACTGGCAAAAAGGGCATTCGTGGCAAAGAGACACAGGCCATAATTTGAGGAAGAAATATCTGATAATATACGTTTTCAGCACAGCATTGGATGGTAGTGGAACATGGACTGCTGGAAAACGTGAAAAGAAGAGAAGCGAAGTATTTGAGGTGTGATGCCACAGAAGTATGTTGCAAATTAGGTGGTTAGATGAAACCTCTGCCAGGCACTTGATTGTGGTTTGCAGAACATCCATGTAAATGTAGATTGATAAGGTAAGGAATGGGGACGTTCTCCGGAGAATCGTCGAGGAAAGGAATATGTGGAAAACACTGACAGGAAGAAGGGACTGGATGGTAGAACATCTGTTAAGACATCGCGGAATAACTCCCATGGTACTAGAGGGAGCTGCAGAGGGTAAGAGCCGTAGAGGAAGACAGAGATTGGAGAATACATTCCGCAAATATTGAGGATGTAAGCAGCAAGTGCTAGCCTCAGATGAAGAAATTGGCACTGGAATGGAGTACGTGGCGGACCGCATCAACTTGTCAGAGCAAAGATAACTAAAAAGAAAACTCAAGAATACTCAAAGAAACTCAAAGAGAGAGAGAGAGAGAGAGAGAGAGAGAGAGAGAGAGAGAGAGAGAGAATGCGAGTAAATAGCTCTCACTGTTAACTATTAATACTGGGATTACAATGTTTCTGATATAGCGGGCTCTGGGGAGATTATATCAGCTATGAAGACTGGGAAATGAGGACGATCTGGTTGGAAAGAAAAACATACAGGGTAACCGACTGCGTACAGGGACAATGGTAGTCATTACTGTTGCTTCAGTAGTCATTAACTATCTTCTGAAGGTGGAGATGTCATTCAGCTCAGGTGTGCCGCAGGTGAGTGTCGTAGCACCGTTGCTATTCACAATATACATAAATGACCTTGTGGATAACATCGGAAGTTCATTGAGGCATTTTGCGGATGCTGCTGTGGTATATCGAGAGATTGTAACAATGGAAAATTGTACTGAAATGGAGAAGGATCTGCAACGAATTGTCGCATGGTGTAAGGAATGGCAATTGAATCTCAATGTAGACAAGTGTAATGTGCCGCGAATACGTAGACAGAAAGATCCTTTATCATTTAGCTGCAATATAGCAGGTCAGCAACTGGAAGCAGTTAATTCCATAAATTATCTGGGAGTAGGCATTAGGAGTGATTTAAAATGGAATGATCATATAAAGCCGATCGTCGGTAAAGCAGATGCCAGACTAAGATTCATTGGAAGAATCCTAAGGAAATGCAATCCGAAAACAAAGGAAGTAGGTTACAGTACACTTGTTCGCCCACTGCTTGAACATTGCTCAGCAGTGTGGGATCCGTACCAGATAGGGTTGATAGAAGAGATAGAGAAGATCCAACGGAAAGCAGCGCGCTTCGTTACAGGATCATTTAGTAATCGCGAAAGCGCGTTACGGAGATGATAGATAAACTCCAGTGGAAGACTTTGCAGGAGAGACGCTCAGTAGCTCGGTACGGGCTTTTGTTGAAGTTTCGAGAACATACCTTCACCGAGGAGTCAAGCAGTATATTGTTCCCTCCTACGTATATCTCGCGAAGAGACCATGAGGATAAAATCAGAGAGATTAGAGCTCACTCAGAGGCATAGCGACAATCTTTCTTTCCACGAACAATACGAGACTGGAATAGAAGGGAGAACCGATAGAGGTACTCAAAGTACCCTCCACCACATACCGTCAGGTGGCTTGCTTAATATGGATGTAGATGTAGATTTAGATGTAAATATTATGACGGCGGTTATTCGAGAATTGAGTTGCCGCTGCTGAAAGGGACTTAGAGAAAGTAGCTGAACGATGAACTGGGATAGAAAAGATTTTGCTCTAATGGGATCGGCTGTTACTGCCATGCTGTTGAGAAAAGAGCGTTATGGTCGAGGAGGGATACGAGGGACACTGTACGTTGATAAGACAGTATGGAGAGAGAGGGTATGGAAGTCTTGCATTTGTCTGCATGCAGACAGGACAGCTGTACATGTGACTGTGAAATGAAAGTATCGAACTTCACAGATGTAACGAATACAGGCATTCATAACCAGTTCTAGGATGCGTGAGTTTTCCTGAGAAAGGCCATGCAGGGTAACATCTCTGTAATCCGTAATGGGATGTATGTGTTTATACAAGTTTCTTTTCTAGTTCACTAGAAAAGAGCTTATTATATATTTGTAGGAAATGGAGAGAAGCTGATGCCTTCTTAAATTCCGCAGTTACGTGCATAGTCCACTTTAGATTTTCATCTGTCACTAGTGCTAGGCTCTTTGATAAGTGAGATAAGTTGGTATTTATCCGATTTAGGGCAAAAGTTGTTAAGGATTCCCGATATTTCTGTCTAGTGAGCCTAGAATGACCAAACATTACTGCTTGGGTTTTGGATGGGTTGAGCTTCAATCCCATATTCGGGGTCTGTTTTGACAGTGCACACAGATTGGTACAGAGATTCTCGATAGATACATTGAGGTTTATTGGTTTAGCACATACATACAACTGGAGGTCATTAGGGTACACGTGGTATTTGCTATAGGACGAAACTGATGACATGTCGTTGAGTTACAATGAAAAAGTATAGGATCTAATTCCGAACCCTGAGGGACATCTGATACTGTAGCCTCTGTTGTGACTTTATGGTGCCAAACACGACGCATTGCCGGTGTGACATCAGGAATGAGTGAATCCTAGCTCTGCGCTTAGCGAATAATTTAGGCTACTACGTGTGGCAAATAAAATGTTGAAGCTGACAGTGTCAAAGGCTTTGCTGAAGTGTAAGAAGCACATGGTAGTTGACGCTTGCGAATCTGTGGCAAGCTTCAGGTCATCTGCTACCTTTACTAAGGCAGATGTTAGAAAGCTGACTGGTAGTCATCCAGAAGATTGTTTGCACTTATGTGGTGTGTTAGCTGGTAATGGACCATATATTACAATGTCGTGGACAGTGCACGAAGACTGCAAATAGGTCAGTAATCAGAGGATGGTGTGACATCATCATTTATAGATAGTGGCTTAACTAGTCCCTGTTTCCATGCCTCGAGGAAAACACTTGTGCTTACGGAGTGGTTGAAGATAACTGTTGTTGTGGACAGTAATGGTTCAGTAATAAGCTTCATCACATGGATTGTGATGCCGTCGATTCCAGTAGAAGTTTCGTGAGTGTGTGGGTTTTATTTTGTCAAGTTGCGCAATGGATTGATCCAACAAGTACCCATTAGCTACTGCAAGAAATAATTTCCACCTCACACTACTACAGAAGTCATACAGACACTCCTAATGTACCAACAAGAACTGCTTGAAAAACATTCAGCAACAAATATCTTCAGGAGTCATCTGCTGTAAGGAAAAGACACAAAAATATTCTTGGGTAGTGGAGTATCGCTAGTTAGTGTAATAAAAACATTAAAAGAAAGAAAAATATTATTTATTGCAAAATAATCCTGAGAAATGAAGTGAAACGTTTCCTTATTAATTAATAAATTTCCGGGTTCATTTTGGAACAGTAGATTGCCTCTTATGGATAGGAATGCTATTAACTTACAAAGTATGGAAAGGTTCTTTTCTCCCTTTTCTTTAAAAATGTTATTTACTCGGCAGAATGGCTGAGAGCCGCGCCTACACAACTTGAATAACTTTTGTAGGTACGGTCAAGGCTGTCGCATGAGACATGTAATGGAGTGTACTGTTATGGAGGACAGATGGGGTTCGCATATGCTGTAGCGGACAATATCGTGAGCTGCGACGACTGCTGCCTGCATTGCTCGCTGCTGACAAATAACACAACTATCTCTTTCTATCTGGATTGATCTTTGCCAATCAAACGCTCCCTATGCCTTGATGACGTCAAGGACTCCTATCCTCCCCTAGGCTAACTATTGGAATGGTACACCAGTCAGATAGCCAGTCCATCACGATGCCACTCAATATTTGCTCGCAGGCGTTTAACTAGTACTCTGTCCGTGTTCACACCACACAATAAGTGCGGCGGCCAACACAGTGAACAACGCTTAATCGCGAACGACTCAGTATAGAGTATCACTCCAATTCACTAATGACAGAGGTGCTGTCCCAGTGAAGTACTGAGGAGCTCTTTGCGTACACATTCGAGCGCACTCGCTCTTGTTACATGTTCCTGCTCCAAGAGTGACACCGGACTGACCCCTTTTTCTGGAAAAGTTGCAACGGTATATCATTTGCTGTCTTCCCTCACTCCTCTGGCTCTCTGCATCAGAAATATTCCACCAATCAGCGTTGCTCTTTTAAACGGGAGAATGACGTTTCGTTTAAGTCGACCAATGCGGAAAGATGTAGCATTTCCGTTAGGCTTACACTGTCCTCCTGTGAGAACTTGGTAGCTACACAGTCGGTCCGTCAAAAAATGCGTCTTCTGGGTGCTCCCAAACAATGTAGCGGAATTTGCTTTTAAGTCTAACACGAGGGATGTTATCCTTTCGCTCTGGCCAAAGCTGTCCTCTCTCTGGGCGGTCACTCCGGCCAAAGTAGGTGTGTGCCGACCCACCCCTCTGAAGGGACGGGCCTTCCAGCAAGCCGGCCGCCTCCCTACAGCGAAAATTCCTGTGGCCGTCATGTTGTGTACGCCAGCCTCAACTTTTTCAACCTCGGTTCGCACTTGCGATTTACGTATTAGATTTGCATATTGCTTACATGAATTCTTACAAAATTGACTCTACCTTATCGAGATTAAATTCGAATGAAGTGTCTTGGTGTGCAGAATACGATTGTGAGGACGGAATATATAAGAAATGAAGGTCAGGAGACCACGCCACCTTACAAGTGGTATGGCAAGTAACACGGTGAGGTGTACTAGAATGTTAATTAACACTATTACACAGCAGGCCATTTTCCGCAATAGCTCTAAAATACTGCAATATGACACATTTGCAGATGTAAACAAACTTTAACCAGCTCAACAATGTCCAATTTAAAGCTTTCCTGCTGTCTAAGTCATCTTCCAATGAAGATCTATGCACTCTGCTCTGAATGTTCGGAGCTATCTGCTTTAATGGCGAACACTTTATGACGTCCATGTTTTACTCTCACTTCGAATGGAATATTGTACAAACCTCTGCAAACTATCCCAAAACACGTAAAGGAAAGAGAAACAATGCAGATACTGTTAATACCAATCTACATATAATAACTCAAAATCAAAAAGTAAAACAGAATATTTCTTATTGTTACAGGACATCACGAATGGGTAGTGCATGCAGGTCCTAAAAGAGTTTAAAGTAGCCAGATAGCTTTTGAATTGATACTTGTTAGTAAAAGCATCACCTTACATGAGTCTTCGAAATTCCTGGAAGAGCTATTTAAACGAGTATGTTACCAAGCTACCTGAACTGTGTAATAACAATGAGAAACCATGCATATGAATTCAGCAAAAAAAGAAAGCTTTATTTGACAAATCATTTTAAAAAATGCGTCATGTTGGCTAAAGCCTTTAGTGCTAGTTGTAGCATCAACTGCTAAAGATTAATGGAAATTACACTTCATGAACTATTTTTACTTAAACTGAAGTTTTTTATAAAGTTTAACTATATGTAAACTTGTTTAACTATCTTCAAGCAATCGTATTTGTTCTGTAGCATATACTGGAATTTTAACGGGTTCGTATCTCTAGTAACAACTTTTGATACTGGACTGCAGTCTTACCGTATACGGTTTTGAAATCTACGTCTACATGATTATTCGGCAATTCACAGTTAAGTACCTGGCAGAGGACTCATCGACCCATCTTCAGGCTATTTCATTACCTGTTCATTGTCGAACAGCGGGCGGGAAAATCAAATACTTAAATCTTTTCGTGCGATCTCTGATTACTCTTATTTTATTATGATGATCGTTTCTCCCTACGGGGGTGGGCACCAAAAAAAAAGTTTTCACTCTGAGGAGAAAGTAGGTGATTGAAATTTCATGAGAAGATTCTTCCTCATCGAAAAACGCCTTTGTTTTAATAATTGTCACCCCATTTCGCGTATCATACCCATGGCCCTCTCTCCCCTATTTCACAATAATACAGAACGAGCTGCCCTTCTTTGAACCTGTTCGATGTCCTCCGTCAGTTCTATGTGATAGCATCTGCATAGCAATACTCCATAAGAGGACCTACAAGTGAAGTGTAAGCAGTCTCTTTAGTAGACGTGTTGCATTTTCTAAGTGTTCTGCTGATAAATCGCAGTCTTTGCTTTCCTTTCCCACATCATTATCTATGTGATCATTCCAGTTTAAGTTATCTGTAATTATCCTACATGAGTATTTAGTTGAACTGGCAGCCTTTAGATTTGTGTAATTTGTCGTGCAGCCGAAATTTAGCGGATTTCTTTTCATACTCATGTGGATGACTTCACATTTACAACTGTTTAGTCAGTTGTTACTTTTCGTTCCATACATATAACTTGTATAACCATTTTGAATTTCGCTTGGATCATATGAAGCCTCTGCAAGACAGTAAATGCGGGATCGTCTGCAAAAAAGTTAAGGGGGCTGCTCAGGTTGTTTCCTAAAGCTTTTACGTAGATCGGGAAGGTAAAGGATCTATAACGCTTCCTTGAGGAACGTCTTATATTAATTCCGTTTTTCTCAATGACTTTCCGTCAGTTACTACGTACTGTGTCTGTTTTGACAGGAAACCACGAATCCAGTCGCACATCTGAGACGATACTCCGTAGGCAAGCAATTTAATTGGAAATCACTGGTGAGGATGATGCCAAAACTCTTCTCGAAATCTTTCTCTCTTACTGGCCAAGTTCTTACTGGCAAACCTAACTCCCTTTCTTAACTATTTTTGACCGAATTGCTTTTACTCTCATCTTTGTTTGTTCAAAGTGCTAAAATCGAGATCCAGATCAGTACAATCCTATCTTGGCCTTGCCTAGAAAACAATTGACTAGTGCCATCGCTACTTGATCCCGCACAAGGGAATACTTTAAACAAATCTCCACCACATCAGGCTTGGGTTCCAGATAAGTCTTCTCCCAATATCTGTTACAATTAAGATGGAAACTCGATTCAGCTTAGTTGTATGTGGCTACTAATAACAGAGTCACCTTTCGTGTACCAAAACCAGTTTTTCCTTGAGGAAGGCTGCTGTAATAAAGTTGAAAAACTGATTTTATGTTTATGATTAAAATATTTTATACAACGACGCGTTACAACACCCAGAAGAATATTAATCATCGTGACACCCGCCACAGAAGCCTGCGTTGTTATAACAGAAACATTGTTCTGAACCTTCGAAACGCTTCCTGTTTTGGCGTTATAGATTTTATTGGACTTTAGGTACCACTTACATTAGCAGTCGGGAGAAAATGGACGTGTCACGATTTGAACAAAAGTTGCTGTTGGACATATTGTGTTTTCAACGAAAGGTCAAACTTTCCACTTGATTTAAATGGTTACAAATTTGAATGGAAATAACATCATAGCTCGATGCAGTTCATGTTCTGCACTAGAAACCTGCTCCAAACTAATTTACGATCGTGAGTGGATTCATTGCGTTTTGAAACGTTGCTCCTCATACATATACCCGTATATATAGATTCAAACTTGTTTAACGTGACCTGACTGCCTTTAAGTTATGACTTTAAGTCATTTTCTGAAGTCGACTTACCTCTCTGGTACCCAGCTACACAGACAACTGCTCTCGCAGGACTGTCTAAGGTAAGTGCGGTCATGCAGTTCGCTTACGCTATTACCATCATGTAGCTGTCATTGAACCGATACTAAAAGTCTGGAGCCATTAACATTGAACAAACGAACAGCCCCCCTAGTACTTTCAAACAATTAGCTAATTGTATTACACGACCTTCACTATAAAGTTTCACCACTGCTGCCTACCCTCGGTAGCAACAGCTTGCAACATCCATCTTCTTTCCTTTCATATTCAACATATTTTGTACAAAATTCTACATCAAGAAGTCAAAAGAAAATCACATAAACATTTAATTCACTTATGCAGCTTTATCCACTTTGCCTTTGATCAGGAAAAGGATGGATGACATTTTTTCTCACAACTGCCACTCAAACTTTGGCCACATTATAGAGTCTCCTCATCAGACATCCTGTTGCTGATCAATTATTACTTATTTAATTTACTCTTAACCAAAGTCGCTCTCGTAAAATGACATACGGCCGGGAGAGAGCTGTGCTGACCACATGCCCCTCCATATCCTCATCCAGTGACGCCTGTGGGCTGAGGATGACACGGCAGTGGTCGGTATCACTGGGCCTTCATTGCCTGTTTGGGCAGAGTATAGTTTAGTTGTTACCCTAAGTACTGTAGGTCACATCTTCTTTTTCAGTGACATAAAATGGCACGTGTATAATTTATATATAATCTACCGAGTATTCCAATATAATTTGATTACGAAACAACCAAATAAAAACACGTAGTATGAATAGTCTCTTCTAGTATCATTATCAGCCGAAAATTAAATGTTTCCTCATACTTGAGGTATAGTGCTGCACCCATCCATTCCATGTTATCTACATGGTCTTCTCAATCAAAAATTTTATTTCTTATTTAACAAACAAGTAATCTCAACCAAATTTAAACAGTTATAGATTAAGTCATAATAATAGTGGTCCAGAAGCCACATGTAGCTTCCTTACTAAATTGTAAAACTCTAACTTGTTCCTTCCTTTCTGTGTTGACTCCATCCTACCGTCCATTACATATCACAAAACTGTTCATCTCCGCTTTCTTCCCTGTAAGTTCTACCACTTGATTTTCTTCATAGGACATATTTCGTATAGTCTCTACCTTTAGAATATATTTTTATGGCTGTCATTACCGTTTTATCATATTCTCCCACAGCTAGGTCATAACATTCTGATGAATCGGTTAAAATAAACTTCTACAAAAAATGACTTCACATCTAATATCTCGAGTAAATAAGCAAATACACTCCTGGAAATTGAAATAAGAACACCGTGAATTCATTGTCCCAGGAAGGGGAAACTTCATTGACACATTCCTGGGGTCAGATACATCACATGATCACACTGACAGAACCACAGGCACATAGACACAGGCAACAGAGCATGCACAATGTCGGCACTAGTATAGTGTATATCCACCTTTCGCAGCAATGCAGGCTGCTATTCTCCCATGGAGACGATCGTAGAGATGCTGGATGTAGTCCTGTGGAACGGCTTGCCATGCCATTTCCACCTGGCGCCTCAGTTGGACCAGCGTTCGTGCTGGTCGTGCAGACCGCGTGAGACGACGCTTCATCCAGTCCCAAACATGCTCAATGGGGGACAGATCCGGAGATCTTGCTGGCCAGGGTAGTTGACTTACACCTTCTAGAGCACGTTGGGTGGCACGGGATACATGCGGACGTGCATTGTCCTGTTGGAACAGCAAGTTCCCTTGCCGGTCTAGGAATGGTAGAATGATGGGTTCGATGACGGTTTGGATGTACCGTGCACTATTCAGTGTCCCCTCGACGATCACCAGTGGTGTACGGCCAGTGTAGGAGATCGCTCCCCACACCATGATGCCGGGTGTTGGCCCTGTGTGCCTCGGTCGTATGCAGTCCTGATTGTGGCGCTCACCTGCACGGCGCCAAACATGCATACGACCATCATTGGCACCAAGGCAGAAGCGACTCTCATCGCTGAAGATGACACGTCTCCATTCGTCCCTCCATTCACGCCTGTCGCGACACCACTGGAGGCGGGCTGCACGATGTTGGGGCGTGAGCGGAAGACGGCCTAACGGTGTGCGGGACCGTAGCCCAGCTTCATGGAGACGGTTGCGAATGGTCCTCGCCGATACCCCAGGAGCAACAGTGTCCCTAATTTGCTGGGAAGTGGCGGTGCGGTCCCCTACGGCACTGCGTAGGATCCTACGGTCTTGGCGTGCATCCGTGCATCGCTGCAGTCTGGTCCCAGGTCGACGGGCACGTGCACCTTCCGCCGACCACTGGCGACAACATCGATGTACTGTGGAGACCTCACGCCCCACGTGTTGAGCAATTCGGCGGTACGTCCACCCGGCCTCCCGCATGCCCACTATACGCCCTCGCTCAAAGTCCGTCAACTGCACATACGGTTCACGTCCACGCTGTCGCGGCATGCTACCAGTGTTAAAGACTGCGATGGAGCTCCGTATGGCACGGCAAACTGGCTGACACTGACGGCGGCGGTGCACAAATGCTGCACAGCTGGCGCCATTCGGCGGCCAACACTGCGGTTCCTGGTGTGTCCGCTGTGCCGTGCGTGTGATCATTGCTTGTACAGCCCTCTCGCAGTGTCCGGAGCAAGTATGGTGGGTCTGACACACCGGCGTCAATGTGTTCTTTTTTCCATTTCCAGGAGTGTATTTACAAATAGATGAATCACAAAAACTTAATAAGTATTGCTGGCATTCTATTTGACCAGTGTGTGCCCATGGCTTTGATAAGTATATGTAGCAACATCCTGCAGGTTCAGCAGTCGAACCACGATCCAGCTTAACGCTTTTGTTAGACACAAGGCAATCTTCCTCCTATCCCAAATGTAGTCCTCTTTCGTGTTTTTCCATTTATCTAATACAGATTCTAGTTATCTTTAGTATACCTTTCAAAACCACTTCTTTCCATTACATTTTAATGGCCGAGTCTCTATCGTCCTGCTATTATTACACATACACATGTACTGAGCCTTTAACAAACTGTTATCACATAATTCTTTTGATATACGTGGTACAACTTCTTGCCTGATATCCCTCTTCACCGTCATTCCTGGTTTTGTCGCGTCCAAGATACAATGTCCTGACAGTTATTCATCCGAAACAACTTGTTCAAGTTCAGTTTCCCATTTCATCAGGTTTCAATTCATTTTGATTTTCTGTCGTAGAGGTACACCGTTACATATCTGTTACGGTCCTGTATGTGATATTTAGAACCTATATCCTACAACACCACTGTAGAAAGATGTAGTACAATATTAATGGGCTAATAGTAAACTGCAGGGGCGTCTATAGAAAGGTCCCAGAACTGCTCTCATTAATAAACGGTCACAACGACCATATAGTACTAGGGACAGAAAGTTGGCTGAAACCAGACGTAAACAGTAATGAAATCCTAAACTCAGATTGGAATGTATACAGCAGAGACAGGCTGGACAGTGAAGGGGGAGGCGTGTTTATAGCGATAAGAAGCACAATAGTATCGCAGGAAATTGACGGAGATCCGAAATGTGAAATAATTTGGGTGAAGGTTACGGTTAAAGCAGGCTCAGACATGGTAATTGTATGTCTCTATAGGCCCCCTGGCTCAGCAGCTGTTTATTTTTGTGGCTGAGCACCTGAAGGACAATTTGAAAAATATTTCGAATAGATTTCCCCACCATGTTATAGTTCTGGGTGGAGATTTTAATTTGCCAGATATAGACTGGGAGACTCAAACGTTCATAACGGGTGGCAGGGTCAAAGAATCCAGTGAAATTTTTTTAAGTGCTTTATCTGAAAACTACCTTGAGCAGTTAAACAGAGAACCGACTCGTGGCGATAACATATTAGACCTTCTGGTGACAAACAGACCCGAACTATTTGAAACAGTTAACGCAGAACAGGGAATCAGCTATCATAAAGCGGTTACTGCATCGATGATTTCAGCCGTAAATAGAAATATTAAAAAAGGTAGGAAGATTTTTCTGTTTAGCAAAAGTGACAAAAAGCAGATTACAGAGTACTTGACGGCTCAACACAAAAGTTTTGTCTCAAGTACAGATAGTGTTGAGGATCAGTGGACAAATTCAAAACCATCGTACAATATGCGTTAGATGAGTATGTGCCAAGCAAGATCGTAAGAGATGGAAAAGAGCCACCGTGGTACAACAACCGAGTTAGAAAACTGCTGCGGAAGCAAAGGGAACTTCACAGCAAACATAAACATAGCCAAAGCCTTGCAGACAAACAAAAATTACGCGAAGCGAAATGTAGTGTGAGGAGGGCTATGCGAGAGGCGTTCAATGAATTCGAAAGTAAAGTTCTGTGTACGGAATTGGCAGAAAATCTAAGAAATTTTGGTCTTATGTCAAAGCGGTAGGTGGATCAAAACAAAATGTCCAGACACTCTGTGACCAAAATGGTACTGAAACAGAGGGTGACAGACTAAAGGCCGAAATACTAAATGTCTTTTTCCAAAGCTGTTTCACAGAGGAAGACTGCACTGTAGTTCCTTCTCTAGATTGTCGCACAGATGACAAAATGGTAGATATCGAAATAGACGACAGAGGGATAGAGAAACAATTAAAATCGCTCAAAAGAGGAAAAGCCGCTGGACCTGATGGGGTACCAGTTCGATTTTACACAGAGTACGCGAAGGAACTTCCCCCCTTCTTGCAGCGGTGTACCGTAGGTCTCTAGAAGAGCGTAGCGTTCCAAAGGATTGGAAACGGGCACAGGTCATCCCCGTTTTCAAGAAGGGACGTCGAACAGATGTGCAGAACTATAGACCTATATCTCTAATGTTGATCAGTTGTAGAATTTTGGAACACGTATTATGTTCGAGTATAATGACTTTTCTGGAGACTAGAAATCTACTCTGTAGGAGTCAGCATGGGTTTCGAAAAAGACGGTCGTGTGAAACCCAGCTCGCGCTATTCGTCCACGAGACTCAGAGGGCCACAGACACGGGTTCACAGGTAGATGCCGTGTTTCTTGACTTCCGCAAGGCGTTCGATACATTTCCCCACGGTCGTTTAATGAACAAAGTAAGAGCATATGGACTATCAGACCAATTGTGTGATTGGATTGAAGAGTTTCTAGATAACAGAACGCAGCATGTCATTCTCAATGGAGGGAAGTCTGTAACCTCCCCCTCACTTATCGACCTTAATGACAGTGAAAAACTAAACCGCGTGTACCTAATGGAAATTTGGGAAAAACAATCGTCACCGAAGTTAATCTGTCGGTAAAGAGAGAGGAAACGGTTACATCTAAATGAAAGGAAAAATGCGAATGAAACTGGTGGAAATTAATTTTGAAAAGGGGTAAAGTTAATAAAGAAAGTAAATGTGCGGCCGTTACGTTAACAATTAACTAGCGGTAATTAGATATTTGAGATTTGGGGGAAATTCCGGTCGCCAGTTCTATGGACAGTTACTACAGTAACTGAAAAAGAAAGGTTATTACACATATAATTAGAACTAGAAGCGTGGCAACTGAAGGTTGACACGTGTAGTGTGAAAACTGAGAGTTTCTCAGAAGTAATAAATTTCGCTACACTCTGACTTAACTTAGCAAAAGAATTAATAAAACCGGAAAATTGAAAGTTAATGTAGTGACTGAAATTAACAGCGAGCTTTGTTTCTGAAGCACATCGAAATTCAATAAAGTACGGTTAGTCTTGGGCTACCTCAACAATCATTTCGAAAGCTACTTGAATCTACGCAATTTATAAATAAGAGATTTTACTTGGAACTTGAATTATATGATTCTGAACAATTAACAATAGTAAGATTTAGTACGTACCAAGCTGAGATGCAGTCACAGGTAAGCGAAAATATGGTAACAAAACACGCACTCTTAATTTGTGCTTGTGTAATCTAAATACTGTAGCCAGCTATGAATACATTAACTGAACTTTGAAATTAAAGCAGTGAATTCGAATTATATTACTTTATGCTGGCGTCTGAATTTCAACGACACTCGGGTTCATTTCGGAAAAGGAAGGGACCCTGCTTGGTAATGCAATTGGGACAATGAGCAACAAAGGTTCATGCTAAGTTGCTGTAATTTTGTGATGCAACAATTTTAAAAGCTGAGGTCTGCCATACAGTTCTAAAACTTTACGTGCTTCCAGACTTCCTTGTTGGTTGATTGAAGGTTTGAAGTCGTCGATCGAGGAGGTGGCGACAGTCACTCATTGTCGGCCGTCGCTCTGCAGAAGCTGGATGTTGGCGCGCCTTCTTCTCGACATGGTCTCCAGCCGAAACGGGCTCTTGATGTGCGCCAGCTAATGCTTCCCGTCCGCGACACCGTGTCAGAAACTAACATAGCAAGTCGAGTGCAATTACATGCTGCCAAACCCCGAAAGCGCGGCAACTCGCGGGAGCGTCACACAACACACCTGCTCCACTGCACTACTCCAGCCAGACTCCCTCTGCTCTGCCCGCGCTCCACGCGGCAGAGTTAACACTCTCAAAGATCGTAAACACTTTGGTTCTCCACACGACCTATCGATGTAATGGTTCGATAGCATAGTTTTCCCTAGGCCAGATCCAGCGGAAAATTACAGATAATCTTTTCACAACAAACCAATCATACATCGACATAATGCATATATATACAAATAGTAAAACAGTTACAACATACAAAGACACAGAGATGTTATCTCTTCAGGTAACAAAATAAGGAAAAAAGTTTGCAGTGCAATAGATGGAAATAGGAGGATATGCATTTCCGGCGTTACAGGTCTTCTGAAGTAAGATTGATTTCAGGTGTGCCGCAGGGGAGTGTCATAGGACCGTTCTATTCACAATATACATAAATGACCTTGTGGATGACATTGGAAGTTCACTGAGGCTTTTTGCAGATGATGCTGTGGGGTATCGAGAGGCTGTAACAATGGAAAATTGTACTGAAATGGGCGAGGATCTACAGCGAATTGACGCATGTTGCAGAGAATGGCAACTGAATCTCAATGTAGACAAGTGTAATGTGCTGCGAATACATAGAAAGATAGATCCCTTATCATTTAGCTACAAAATAGCAGGTCAGCAACTGGAAGCAGTTAATTCCATAAAGTATCTGGGAGTACGCATTAGGAGTTATTTAAAATGGACTGATCATATAAAGTTGATCGTCGGTAAAGCAGATATCAGACTGAGATTCATTGGAAGATTCCTAAGGAAATGCAATCCGAAAACAAAGGAAGTAGGTTACAGTACGCTTGTTAGCCCACTGCTTGAATACTGATCAGCAGTGTGGGATCTGTATCAGATAGGGTTGATAGAAGAGATAGAGAAGATCCAACGGAAAGCAGCGCGCTTCGTTATAGGATCATTTAGCAATCGCGAAAGCGTTACGGAGATGATAGATAAACCCCAGTGGAAAACTCTGCAGGAGAGACGCTCAGTAGCTCGGTACGGGCTTTTGTTAAAGTTTCGAGAACATACTTTCACCAAGGAGTCAAGCAGTATATTGCTCCCTCCTATGTATATCTCGCGAAGAGACCATGAGGATAAAATCAGAGAGATTAGAGCCCACACAGAAGCATACCGACAATCCTTCTTTCCATGAACAATACGAGACTGGAATAGAAGGGAGAACCGATAGAGGTACTCAAAGTACCCTCCGCCACACACCGTCAGGTGGCTTGCGGAGTATGGATGTAGATGTAGATGTGGATATTTGTTTTCAAATGGTTCCTCATGTAGGTAAGGAATTTCTTTATATATCTACCACCTTTCTCTCAACAATACTTGATCTCTTATTAGGAAACCACAATTTGTCACTCCTTTCTTATACCTTTCAAATCACTTAAATGCCTTATGCTTAATATTTGTGTCCGCCAATTTTGGTGTTTTGCTTTTCCATCCATCATCTTGCAGTGGATATGGAATGTTGTCTGACAATCAGTAACCTGCTGTTTTCCCTTAAATCTATCTGGAAGAAACCCCAGTGCTTTCATGTGGAAGGTCATTTAAATTTCTTTCAAAATCTTCTAGTTACATGAGCCATTCAAAGTGTTTATTCTAACGACATGTCCCCTTTAAATTCCTCAGTTCCTGCATTATCCTCTTAGCAGGATTTGTGTGAGAGTGATACTTGGCTATAAGTTAATGTTGTACTTCCATGCCACTGAAATTCTTTAAAAACAGGACCACATAAACTGTGTCCCATGATACAAAATCAATCACCCATGTTTTCCTACCTTAGGAAAATAATCTTTTCCCAATATCATTATAACTGACTTACTCATCAGCACCTTTATATGGCTAAGTTTTGTGATTTTAGATCACAATATAATCACTATGGATGTGACTCCACCTGTTCCTCACATCAATGGTCAGGAAACGTAAATGGCTACCAAATTCCCCAAATATCGTGGTATTATGGTATACGTTTTAGTTTTCATTCATAAAGTCTGGCTTTTAGTTTGTTGAAGTGTCTTATACATGCACCACTCCTTCCCAGCTATTCAGTTTATACCTTTACAGAAATAAAACTTTCCAACAAGGACTACACAATTCTTCATTTCAAATTGCCTGTAGATAAGGTGAATACACTGTATTAATTTTGGTGTAATTAATGTTGGTATACAAAATCTGCACATGTGCAAACGTTTTCGATTTCCATTGAAGATGATACCTTTGTAACCATTCCAAAATACCTTATTATCATTCTTTAACAACAATTTATTCCCTACTGTGCTTAGCCAATAGTTACTCACTTGCTCCCTTACTTTGTTTTCATTAATATGTCTAACTCTCTCATACTCCAAGTTGTTAACCTTATAAACCATAATCTCTTTTCCCATTAGCCAACAAAAACTTTAAGGTACAGTTATCTTTAACACAAAAACCTTGGATCCATAGAATAAATACTTAAATTTCTTTTATGAACAATCTGCAACTAGTTTCTTTCTCTATGACTAAGAAGTTTTGTTCACATTGACTCTGCAATGCCAATGTGATGTGGTGCAACTCATCTTGTTCACAAGGCTCTTAAACACATCACAAACTGGACCATAACCCGAAATTTCAAAAGCAAGAGAAAATTTCGTATTTACATTAGTATTTCCTAGTATTCACAAGGTTGACAAGCTCCTGTTTATTTAATTCCCATTCTCTCTGATAGTTATAACTCCACAACCAACATATACTTAAGTGCAACAGAACTCATGGAACGTTCTTTCTATACAACCCTATTAGACCAAGAAATGCTTTTATTTGACAGTGGTTTCTAGGGGTTGGACAATTATTTATAGCTTCAACTTTATTTATATCTGGCCATATAGCCTTCTGACTACTAATATGTTCCAGAAATCTGATCACACCACAACACAACTGTGACTTGGAAAACTATATACTAACAGCCTTGGCAACTAAACTTTCAAACAACTTTTTAACAATGGTAATTAAATGACCATCCCAACATTATGATTGAACTAATATGTTGTCTAGATAAACAAATGCTTTCGCTTGTACCTCCTTTCCCAAAGCAAGAGCTGGACTCTGTAAAAACTCTGCACCATTATGTATAAGCCCAAAGATATGATTTTGAAATGGTAACATCTACCTTCGAAAAGAAAAGCAATGTACTTCCTAGATTTCACTGCAAAGGGTACTTACCTATAGCTTTGGGTCACACACAGTGTGCTGAAGTATTTAACATCGTGAAATCTTACTACCATTTATGCCATTGGAGATGGTCTGCCCCCACTTCAATTATTTTATTGAATGTTCAAGCATCTGATACCAACCTAATATCACAATTTGGTTCATTCACCATCACAGTGGGGTTACAGTATTAAAGCAATTGGACATGGTCGTTTAAATAATGGTATCGGAGATTTATTTTTCATCTTACATTAATAACCTTCTGTTATGTTTGGCTGAGCACTAAAGACTTCCTGTCTCTTAAAATTTGCCCTAACTGATCTGTTTCACTATTGGTTAATCCTTTTGCTTCATAGGATTTCATTTTCATGTATCCAGTATTTCAGTCTTCACTCATTCACTTATTTCATCATTATTTCTCAACTCTGTTTCTCTTTCTACTTTTACTTACCAGCTATTAATACAATCATTACACTTAGGTTATGGCTGCCCTCCATTCAATTTAACCTATGTTTGTCAGTCTTTCAGCTGTATTCACATCTTTCCTCTTGGTAAGTCCAATAAGACCTCATGTGTCATCATCAAGTCCATACCTAACAAAACTGGTAAGTCAATATCTGATACTACTGACATAGACTGTTGGATAGTGATTCCTGGAATTTGGAATGTCAATAATATTTCTTCCTCAACATTTCTACTTTTGATCCTGTTAGACCTAAGACTTGTACATTTGTAAAAGGAAAAGATGTATACCATAAATTCTCTTTACTACTTTCCCATATGTCTTTAAACAACAGACTCACCTGACTTTCTATGTCTAACAGAAATTCCACCTCCTGTCCTTCCATATAATCTTGCACTATGCATGTCAATACTTTCTTTTCTGGTATTCTTTCTTCATGAGTAATTCCTCACCTAGGGATTACTGTCCCTTGGAATTTTAAAATGCATTTTTAAAACCACCTTGATCTTGTGCTGGTCCAGTCGTAGGTATAAGGTCTATTATTTTCTGAAACTTCTTGGATCAGCACTAATATATTCACCTGGTTATTATAATTATTCTTATTAGCATCACTGTACTGTTAATGTCCCTATTATAATTGTAATTATAATTATAATAATAATTATTATTATTTTGTTGTTCCCTCCCTCTATGTTCTCAGCCTCTGCTTCTTTGTCCCTGATACTTGGGATTCTTATAACCATTATTTTGATTCCTGTTTTTCTTCTGAAATATTCATTTTTCATATTTACCATTACTATCATTTCCACTTACGTCCACCCATGTAGCTACTTTAGTTTCAGTCTTACCTTTAGTTTTATGAAAGTACTCTAACTGGTCAACTACTGTAGAAGTTTTTACTTAAGTATTTAGTGAGAAATAGTGGTCTGAGAATGCACCAAGGAAACTGCGAATTGAATTGTCTGATCCACATGTAATGAAGTTTGGAATGAACATAGGAATTTTGTGGTGTACCATCTTGATGCGCCACTTCATCTTTAAGAACCAGTTACATATGACAGAAGTACAGGAAGGATATTACCTGATGGAGTAAAGGCGCAGTTATTGAGAGAAAAGAAAGCAACTTAGAATTTGTTGTCATTTCGTTCTGAGCTACAGTTAACGTTTTAAGACTCTAGCTCATTGTGAAGATAGTTCAAAATCCATTGCAAAATAAGACAGTAAAGTTGTATCTACCTTCTCTTTCCCCTTCTCTCTGCTCAATGTCCTGTCCACCAGTAGCACATTCACATACTAGCCACACAATATGTGGATCTGCAGGCAGCTGAGATGTCATACATTATCATCGTATTTTATGTGCACCTCCCACCCATCCCTACCATACAGACCGACTGTTCCCACTTATCGCCATATGAGGTTATGTCAAGCATTGTCGAAGGTCATCACTTTTATGGTCCTGATATTACACTGTTGGGACAAATTGTTGCATGGCTGGGCTGATCTTCAAAACTTTGAACATGGTGCACGTACCAGCCAATGCAATGTTACACTGTTCTCCTTCCAGTGTGAGTCTTTTCAATAGTGCATTTAGCTCTAACTTCATTATTATTGATGACAACACCAGAACATATCGAATAGCACAGGTGGAGGAACTCTTGGAATAAGAGAATATTTGGTGAATGGACTAAGTTGCCCATTCCTCCATTATTTGGGAAGAAGCATATTGCAGCATGTCTACATGTGCCAATGACATTGCAACAGTTGTCAGCCGTGATGTTGGAGATATGGAAAGCACTACCACAAGAACTCCATAGCAACCTTGTGGCAAAAATGGGAGTACATGGTCGAGCATGTTTTGAATTTGCGACGATCACACACAACCTGTTAGGAACCATATTCTGTCATTTACAATGGTAAGGGGGCGTTCAGGAACCATAGTGACTTCAGTGTGGTAACTGTCTTCGAGCATAAATGTCGTTTCTGTTTACCTCATTGGGTATTTCTTTCATTTATCTTCTGTACAACACTGTTGCAGATTTCTTTATGTATGGCCCAATCTTCATCCAACTATGTTACTAGCTACTTTCACATCATTCAAAAGTTAATTTTGTTCTTACGTTTTGCACACCACTGTACATAACAATGTAATAAATTGCTAACAACAGAAGACTTACAGAGAAACCTCATTAAATATCTTCCACAATATCTACAAAATTGAAGTTATCATTAATAAGTTATCAATTTACTAATAAAACTTTACAGAAAATAAATTATGCAGGCCCCACAGTTGCTTGAGATTCCCTATAGAGATAGGTTCAAGTAAATGTACCTTCACATGTAATGCATCTGTGTTATAAAAGACCAACACATGAAACATGACATATCATTGAAATTGTCATCATTATTTTACCATGTATAAGTCATTATAATAACTTTTCTAAATAAATGTTTTTAATAATCATTCTTAAACAAACACTGATTATTGTATCTGTTTTGTTGTATTTGTGTCACATTTTGTAATCTTATGATCTTATTGTGTCAAAAATTGATTTATCTTTCCATGATATTAATTCATACCCTTATTACCTGCTATAGTTCTTAATTGCAGCATCATTATTAAAAAGCAGCATTTTTGTTCTGCTGAAACAAAAAAATATATTTTTAATAGTATAACACTTGTCGAAGGGTCTTTCATTTTCATCTCTTATTTAATGTGTCTTTAATACCTTTGTTTACACTGAGTCTTTTCTCTCTTGTACTCGTTGTATTCATATAAAAATATTTTCACTTCATTCTTATTTACAATTTTCTAGAAAATTGTAACAAGTCATGTATCTCACAACATAGCACATTTTTATTTTTTCATCATTTTTATAAGATCACATTTCTAGCAGTCCTTGTTCTTTTCATACAACCTATATTGCCACTTCCAATGTCTAACAGTCATCATTATCAGGCCTTTTTGTTACTGTCTTTTGAAACATATATAACAAATATGGGTACATGATATATGGCTCTTTCATATACATATTATGCACACATCATAATATGTTTCTAAAGTGGTAGTCATGGTAGTGCTTATGCTAGGATAATGAAACTCAATATGAAAACTATCCATCTACATTAATGGATATGAATACTGTCCATTCTAGTTTCATACATTTTTAAATCACGTATGTTATTTACTCATAAACATTTTTCTGAGGAAATTCTAAGTTAAATGCATATATGTATAGTATATCTATAATTCTGAAACGTCCATTGCACATAAATTAGAATTGACATACCTCTTCAAGGTTTATTTTGTTAGCTTCTTTGTGCATCTTAACCACTACTAAACCTGCAACTTGAAATTTACTACTCTTTTATTATTTCTACAAATTCACTATTATATCTGCTATATCATTCTGCCTTTAGGCATTTCTTCCTTTTTGTCTGAACTAAGCTCCTTTGCTGGTGGAAAATCTACCACTTCTTCAACTAAATTGTTAGTATGTCCTCCAGAATAAAACCTGTACTCTCATGATTCAGTGAAGTTATTACACCTCCCAAAAAAAAAAATTTCCCCATGAACTACAGTTATTATAATTATATAGACAGTATTTAACACTTCACTTCACTCACACTTTTGTTAAGGTTTTAACAGATAAGATTTTCCCACTAAAACACAGTGTCAGTATTCATGAATGAGGCAGCAAACAGTACAAACGACTTTGAGTAATTTCCTTCTGAAAACAAATAATACTTCCCAGCTAAAATCAATCGCCAATCCTGAAGGGACTAATTGTGAATTTACATTCGTCTTGAGGAAATAACAGTACACTCTCAGTTAAATTTACTGTGTATTGTAGCAACAAGACCTATCGATTTTGTATTTCATCATCTTTTTGTGAAAATTTACCTCATAAAAGCTTACTTTAATAGATATCTCTTTCTCGCTACCAAATAATATCTTGATGGGATGTAAGTGAAAGTTATTATAAGGTGCTTGTTAACGATTGTAAAACCATTTGCAATACACTGTTGCTGTATTGTTCCCAAAAAAGCCATACATTCTTTTTAACATGTTTGTATTTCCTTTTACAACACTAGTGGTTGAACAACAAAATTTTCTTTACAATAAATTACTCTTGGTTTAGGAAGGGAACAGATATTCACAATTATGATTGTTGTAATTAAATGAATATACGTATTTCAGTGTTAAAATATGATAAATTGCTAATTACTTTATGAGATGTCTTTAATGAACTATTGTTAATAAGTTATCAGTTCTACTAACAACACATGAACTAAAATTGATATAATGCTGATCTGTTGTAAGTTCTCTAGCAGCCATAATGTACATCAAATGAAATGTAGCTGTGAATAATGCCGAGTCGTCCCATACTGGTGGCCCACAAACTTAATCTAGTAATGCGTATTTCCTGAAATAAAGCTGCCTCAGTTTTCCACTCAAAAGTCTGTAGATGCAGTTAAAAATGTGCGCTGTCTTTTAGTTGGTTAAAACACTGGTGGTGAACGATGTAGAACAACTGTGATCTGTCATGAATGATGTAATGTCTTCTCTACGCCCAAAATATTCACTTATTTCTTCGTTTACAAAATACAAAGTGTATTTAAATGTATTAATGGAACAATCTGGCTGGAAAAATCTATACAGCACAACGTACAACTTGCAATAGAAAATTGAATTCTAGAAGGAAGTAACGAGATTGTTGTAGTATTTTTCCTGTGATTCACAGATCTTTCAAACTGTAGTTGACTCAGTGCATGTAAAATTTGTAAAATGATATGTTGAGACTCAGGGTATTGTTTCAGCTTTACAACACTGAAGAATATACACAAATAGCAGACGATGTTTTTAGGTTACAAAATTAAATATAATGAGAAAAAATACCAGTTACTTGAACATACAAGAAACACGTACGACTGGCTGGAGACATACTATTTACCTCTAGCACAAAAAAAAGAAAAAAATGCACTAAATTGTAGAGCGAGTTTGAAAGTACGCCCAGAAATAATTATGATAAGACCATGTTAGTGTAAAATCAATTTATCGAAAAGAAAATAACATCTATAAACAATAAAATTATAGAACCACTTGATGGGATTTTGTATTTAGGACAGTTGTAGACAATAACAGTATGGACAACGAAATACAGTGTAAAAGATCACTGCTGAAATAACCTGGAAATACCTTATGAACCGATAAGGATTTTTAGAACGAAGCTTCCAATAGATCTGGAACGCAAAGTTTATAATCAGACTGTGTTACATGTCCTGAGACTAATGTTTCTTTTAGGGTCATCAGTCATATTTGATGGTACCGATCAAGATTTTCCCTCCTTTATAAATCTCACACCCAAGGACTTCAATTTTTTGTTGTATATATTAAAATCTGTTCTTTCCACAACAATTTTTGCCCTTCATGGCTCCCAATTAAGCGAAGGAAGTTATTCCTTGATGTCTTTCTTCTAGAGTTTTCCACGTATTCCTATGCTCCTCCATTCTACGGAGAACTTCCTCACCTCTTTTTCTGTCAGTCCCTTAATATCATTCATCCTTTCTTTGTCCATCATGCGTTATGTTTCTTCCTAGACAGCAGAATTCCTTCACTTCATCCACTATGTTGTCCTCTATTTCGTAGCTAAGTCTGTCAATAGCCTTTTTTCTGCTGGTCCTCAATGCTTTCGTCTTTCCTTAGTCTGCTCTCAATCCATTCAAGAGGTCCTGTCATTATTGAAATCTTTTACAGAGAATAGCGACTTCATCAGTGAATCACGTTACTGATATTCTTTCACTATGAATTTTGATTCCACTTGCTAATCTTATTTCCTTTCACTTGGTGGTTCTTGGATGTAAAGGTTCTTAAGTATAGGAGAACGCTTGCGTCTCTTCCTTACGCCCTTTCATATCCGGGCACTTGCCTCCTGGTTTTCAGTTCTTATTATTCGTAATATGTTGTTGGCCACATCTTATACAACCCACCTTTCTCTATATCGTATACCGATTTCTGGAGGATTTGAAGCATCGTGCGTTACTTTAAAATCTGGAACATTTTTATAGATAGAAAAATTATACGATTGTAATGAACGTGAAGTGCTTGTGGACGTGGCCTGTGGGCGGGTGAATGATTGGTAAATAAATAAGATCTTTACGAGATTCCAAGAAATAGTACATAATACTGCTGATCCATAAATATTTGCAGTAAGACTGACAAGAGACGTACCGTTGTTAATAAACGCTACAGAAGAGGCTGGAAGTGGCCACAGCTGAGTTCGATGCACAGCTGAAGTCGATTTATCGAACTATGGGACACGCGTAGTAGCTCTGAATCGGGGATAGCAATAACAGCGTTTTCAGTGGTCTGCTGTAGCCGTTTCAGGGTATGAGGATAATTTGAGTAAAATTGGCCCTTCAGTTTGCCCTATAGGTAAAAATCACAGGGAGAGAGAGATCAGGCGATCGATATGCTAAGGAGACCACACCACTTTTCCCCATAGAACACCTCATGCACCCGTGAATAGGTTTTGATGCTCACTCTTGCTGAAAATATTCCTACAGTCGTTCGTCTTTTGTGAGCTCATCCATATACGGAATAAGTAGTTTCTAAAAGTACCATTCAGCTTTAGAAATCATGTTACGATGCAGACGTCAAACTCTGCGGACCGAACATCAGCTTTGAGATTATGCAATGGATATTCACTGGTACGGCTTTTATCATGCATAATGGCGTGCATTCTATGATTTCATGTACCGTCACAGGCTGAATGAGGCCTCATCAGAAGAAATGAAAAACCCGAGGATTCGAAAGTGTTGATTCGACTACGCTCAGAAGAAACAAGGGGATCACTCAAAAGTTCGTCTGGACGCTGTCAGTCATTGACAACAGTGAGTTTGTAGGGAGACAGATGCAGCTCCTTTGTGTTTGGACACGACGATCTCTTAATTCCCACTTCTCAGATAAACAGCGTTGGTATTTCGACGGACTTTCCTTCTCTCGAGCAATGCTTCCTGGTGTTAGATCTCTTCGGACAGTTACGGTTTTTATTCGTTAAAGAGCTATTTTGCCACTAAGTTTTGCTTTGAAGAATTTTCTAGAAGTTTTAATAAAACTTTTCCTTTCTTGAACTCTTGCATAAACAGTTCTACACACTTTTCCCACGAATTGTCCTTCGCATAAGACTCACCAGTTAACATGCACTGGCTTATCTGCACACCATTTTAAGTTGAATTCAACTGTTTACTAAACAAGTCTGCTCCTATTACTCGCTCAGATGTAATGACACAGCGAATTACTTGGGACTGTGCAAGCGGCAAATGTACATGAGCAGACATATGACAGTAATCGATTGGTACATCGAAATCACGGCTTCCATCATTTTCTTTAATGGTCAGTTCATTTGTTCATAGCCGGCAGCGGTGAGCCGAGCGTTACTAGGCGCTTTAGCCCGGAACCGCGCAGCTGCTACGGTCTCAAGTTCGAATCCTGCCTCAGCCATAGATGTGTGTGATGTCCTTAGGTTAGTTAGGTTTAAGTAGTTCTAAGTCTAGGGGACTGATGACCTCAGTCCTATAGTGCTTAGAGCCATTTGAACCATTTGAATCGGTTCATAAACAAGGGTGAGTTGCGCATCGGTCTTATAAATATTTACCGGCCGAGTTTTATGTTGCCCGTCCAGTAGAAGCTAGGTGGATGATGTAAGAAAACACATGTACGGAAAAGAAATCGCACACGAAGAAGGAGTTGTGAGACGTAAACGAAAGCTGATAGGCGTGCTTCTATATCTAAAAGATGATGTCTAATCAAATTTCGCGCCATTTCCTCAAGAGTAGCGCTAGAAGCGCCACTATGAGGGTGCAAATCAGATTTGCTGTAAATACACGCTGTAACGGTCGTATCCGCCAGGTTCGCCGAGAGCGCTCATGCGCTTCTTCCTGGTCTCGGGTAGGCGCACCGGCCCCGGATCGGCGGAATACCGACGTCGGCCGGCGTGTCGGCCAGCCTGGATGTGGTTTTTAGGCGGTTTTCCACATCCCACTAGGTGAATACCGGGCTGGTGCCCACGTTCCGCCTCAGTTACACGACTCGCAGACGTCTGAACACGTTCGCACTATTCCATGGATTAGACTAGATGCAGACAGCTGGGGTGCACTAATTCTGTCCCAGAGGGGAAGGGGTGGCGGCAGGAAGGGCATCCAGCCACCCCTTAAGTCTAACATTGCCAAATCCGTTCCTAACCGTGCCGACCCTGCGAAATCGCGTGACAAGGCACTAGGAGGAAAATAAACGAAGGGGTCGTGATCGTTAGTAACCTTAGAGACTGGACGCGGTGAGTTGACGTTACTCAAAATGCCTCTAAGGTGACAAAGATGCAATTATCAACACGCCACTGAATTTGAACTAGGTCGTGTAATAGGGCTGCAACAAGCTGAATTTTCCTTCTGCGATACTGCAGACAGACATGGCAGGAATGTAGCCATTGTACATGACTGCCGGCATCGGTGGTCACGAAAATGTACGCAGACTCGAAAGAAACCTGGGCTCCAGACGGCCTTGTGGCATTGCCGAGAAGGAAGACCATTGTATTTGGCGTATGGCTCTGGCGCGTCGAGCTACATCTCAGTAGCAGTCTGAGTGGCGGTTGGCACCACAGTGGCACAACGAACTGTTACAAGTCGGTTACTTCAAGGACAGATCCGAGCCAGACGCCCTGTAGTGTGCATTCCACTGACCTCAAACCACCGCCATTTGGACTAGTATGTCAAGTGAGAGCTCACTGGAGGGCAGGGTGATGGTCTGTTTGCTTTTTGATGAAAGCTGGTTCTGCCTCGGTACCAGTGATGGCCGTGTGTTGGTTAGAAGAAGGCTAGTTAAGGGCCTGAAACCAACCTGTTTGCATGCTGGACACACTGGACCTACATCTGGAATTATGGTCCGGTATGCGATTTCATATGAGAGCAGGAGCACTCTAGTGGTTGTCCCACGCACCCTGCCCTTAAACTTGTTCGTCAGTCTAGTGATTCGACCTGTTGTGCAGCCATTCATGAGCAGCATTCCAGGCGGTGTTTTCCAGCAGGATAATGCTCGCCCACATACAGCTGTTTGTAACCCAACTTGCTCTACAGAGTGTGGACATGTTAACCATCCCTGTATTGACCGCCCAAGTGCAACAGGCAAAGAACTCCGCCCCAAAACTCATTAGAAGACCTTTCCAACACAATGCACGTGCGTCTGCATGCCTGCATTCAGGATTCTGGCGATTACGCCGGTTGTTATTGTACCAGCATTTCATATTTGCTAGGGCTCATCTCTCGCTTACATTACGCTGTGAACTTGCAATGTTAACCACTTGAACACGTTACCTAGACAAATGTATTCCAGAAATTTCATTACTCAGCATTAATCACTTTTCGGTGTTACAATTTTTCCCGTGAGTGTATATGAGAAGAACATCGATGCATCTATCTGACGAGGTCTTTGTGTTTTAACTGTTATCAGATCATCATTGACAATGACTTGGATTGTTTATGCAGAGGAAATCAGTGTAGTCTAATAAAATACTAGGGTCACTCGAGAAGAAATTCAAACTATTTTTTTAAAATCCGTCTTTTATTCGATATGTTTGAAAGTTTTACAGTGTGTAGATACATCATTTAGGAACAATATTTTCATTTCTCCACACAATTTCGATCCCTCTCAACTGCCTTACGCCATCTTGGAACCAGTGCCTGTATATGTGCACGGTAAAAGTCTGGACCAACCTGTTGGAGCCACTGTTTGGCAGCGTGCACAAGGGAGTCTTCATCTCCAAACCTGGTTCCACGAAGAGAGTCTTTCAGTTTCCCAAAGAGATGATAGTCACATGGAGCCAGGTCAAGACTGTAAGGCGGGTGTTTCGGTGTTGTCCATCCGAGTTTTTTGATCGCTTCCATGGTTTTTTTGACTGACGTGTGGCCGTGCATTGCCGTGCAACAGCAAAACATCCTGCTTTTGCCGATGTGGTCGAACACGACTCAGTCGAGCATGAAGTTTCTTCAGTGTCGCCACATTTGTATCAGATTTTTGTGGTGGTTCCACCTGGCATGATGTCCACAAGTAAGAGTTCCCCGGAATCGAAAAACACCGTAGCCATAACTTTTCCAGCAGATGGTGTGATTTTTAATTTTTTTTTTCTCGGGTGAATTTGCATGATGCCACTCCATTGATTGCCTCTTCGTCTCTGGTGAAAAATGATGGAGCCATATTTCATCGCCTGTCACAATTCTTCCAAGAAACTCATCTCCACCATTCTCGTACTGTTCCAAAAGTTCGCTGCATACCGTTTTTCTTCTTTCTTTGTGAGCCACTGTCAACATCCTGGAAACCCACCTGACACAAACCTTTTTTAACGCCAACACTTTCAGTATTCCGCGAACACTTCCTTCCCCTATCCCTACGTAGCGTGACAATTCGTTACTGTGATGCATCTGTCAGCAGTCACCAATTCGTTAACTCTCTGCAGTTTGTCTGGAGTGTGTGCAGTACGAGGCCTGCCGCTGCGAGGACAATCCTCAGTACTGCCGTGCCCGCTTTCATCACGTAACCTGCTTGCCCACCGACTAACTGTACTGCAATCGACAACAGCATCTCCATACATCTATTTCAACTTCTTGTGGATGTTTCCGTCTCGTTTTCACAGCACAGTAATTCTGCGACGGCACGTTGCTTCTGACGAAGTGTAGCAGCCATCTTGTAGACATGCTGTGACGGCGCCATTCACGGGAACAGGTTGAACTAAGTTTGAAAACAAGTGGGAAGGATGTACAGGGTGTTTCAAAAATGACCGGTATATTTGAAACGGCAATAAAAACTAAACGAGCAGAGATAGAAATACACCGTTTGTTGCAATATGTTTGGGACAACAGTACATTTTCAGGCGGACAAACTTTCGAAATTACAGTAGTTACAATTTTCAACAACAGATGGCGCTGCAAGTGATGTGAAAGATATAGAAGACAATGCAGTCTGTGGGTGCGCCATTCTGTACGTCGTCTTTCTGCTGTAAGCGTGTGCTGTTCACAACGTGCAAGTGTGCTGTAGACAACATGGTTTATTCCTTAGAACAGAGGATTTTTCTGGTGTTGGAATTCCACCGCCTAGAACACAGTGTTGTTGCAACAAGACGAAGTTTACAACGGAGGTTTAATGTAACCAAAGGACCGAAAAGCGATAGAATAAAGGATCTGTTTGAAAGATTTCAACGGACTGGGAACGTGACGGATGAACGTGCTGGAAAGGTAGGGCGACCGCGTATGGCAACCACAGATGGCAACGCGCAGCTAGTGCAGCAGGTGATCCAACAGCGGCCTCTTTCCGTTCGCCGTGTTGCAGCTGCGGTCCAAATGACGCCAACGTCCACGTATCGTCTCATGCACCAGAGTTTACACCCCTATCCATACAAAATTCAAACGCGGAAACCCCTCAGCGCCGCTACCATTGCTGCACGAGAGACATTCGCTAACGATATAGTGCACAGGATTGATGACGGCGATATGCATGTGGGCAGCATTTGGTTTACTGACGAAGTTTATTTTTACCTGGACGGCTTCGTCAATAAACAGAACTGGCGCATATGGGGAACCGAAAAGCCCCATGTTGCAGTCCCATCGTCCCTGCGTCCTCAAAAAGTACTGGTCTGGGCCGCCATTTCTTCCAAAGGAATCATTGGCCCATTCTTCAGATCCCAAACGATTACTGAATCACGCTATCTGGACATTCTTCGTGAATTTGTGGCGGTACAAACTGCCTTAGACGACACTGCGAACACCTTGTGGTTTATGCAAGATGGTGCCCGGCCACATCGCACGGCCGACGTCTTTAATTTCCTGAATGAATATTTCGATGATCGTGTGATTGCTTTGGGCTATCCGAAACATACAGGAGGCGGCGTGGATTGGCCTCTCTATTCGCCAGACATGAACCCCTGTGACTTCTTTCTGTGGGGACACTTGAAAGACCAGGTGTACCGCCAGAATCCAGAAACAATTGAACAGCTGAAGCAGTACATCTCATCTGCATGTGAAGCCATTCCGCCAGACACGTTGTCAAAGGTTTCGGGTAATTTCATTCAGAGACTGCGCCATATTATTGCTACGCATGGTGGATATGTGGAAAATATCGTACTATAGAGTTTCCCAGACCGCAGCGCCATCTGTTGTTGAAAATTGTAACTACTGTAATTTCGAAAGTTTGTCTGCCTGAAAATGTACTGTTGTCCCAAGCATATTGCAACAAACGGTGTATTTCTATCGCTGCTCGTTTAGTTTTTATTGCCGTTTCAAATATACCGGTCATTTTTGAAACACCTTGTATCTACACATTGTAAAACTTTCACACGAACAGAATGAAAACTGTATTTTTACTGAAAGGGTACAGTACCGCCCGACATTGAAAATAGGTACAACATTCTTCGCTATTCTGGTCAGAACAATATATTTTTTGTAACAATAACTCAATTTCACTTAATACACCGAAACCGGATATCAGTGTAGGAAAGAAGGACAATTTATTTATTAAATTGATCACATGTGCACTCCCACAAATCCCTACATCTAATATGGTGAGATCTGTGAAATGAATGAATGTATGGTCGTCTGCTAACCGCAGGTGGTGAATGTGCAATATATGATCATCTTTGAGACTGTCCTTTGGTCACCTTTTGTGGAACCAAAGAGATGAAATTTACCTGAGCTTTGAGGGCCTGAAATGTGGCTGACCAATACGGTAGCATGGTGCTCCCCCACCTCAGCGGAGGTGCGAGATGACCTGAAGAACAGCCATGTTTCAGCACTCTGGCGCTGGATGTTGTGTTGGTAAGACCTGTCTTAGGTGTGCTCCATAAAGACAAAAGAGTGGAGAGAATGGTATGCATGTAAAATACTTAAGAGTAGTTTGGAATAATTATTTCTCTATTTCAGGAACTTTTGGGGGAGAATTAAATGACAGGCAGGTAATATTAAGGGGATCGTAGTAATCTTCGGAAGTGACCAACGGTCACAATGAAACCACGTGTAGCAATAAGCTGAAGCAGAATGAAAACTGTATTTTTACTGAAAGGGTACAGTACCGCCCGACATTGAAAATAGGTACAACATTCTTCGCTATTCTTGTCAGAACAATATATTTTTTGTAACAATAACTCAATTTCACTTAATACACCGAAAATAAAACGGTGACTGGTAACAGTAAACTTGTTGTTTCATTTAATAAGTTGAAGTACCTGCGAGTGCTAGTACTAAGTTGAAATAGTTGCGAGTGCTAGTACTAAGCTGAAATACTTCCGAGTGCTAAACTTAAGCTAAATTACTGGCGTGTGTACTATAAGTTGGCAATATTTAAAAAACGGCGTGTGCAGGACTTGAAATTAGAGACGAGCACTTCCACGTGGTGAGTACTGTGAGAGTCTCAATCTGTGTATGAGGCAAAGGATAACGAGAAGTACTCGTCCAAGGTATCAGTTGAGGACTCGCGTGTGAGACGAATATGATCTTAATATTACTTTGCGTGTTATGTTTGAGTGTGACGCTAGATTCAAACTCTAATACTCTGAGAGAGAAGCAAGGTGAGTCAGCCGTCTATCCAGCAACGCCACTTGGCTTGCATTGCACAGGAAGACGTGCATATATTCTCCAGAGTTCGTAGTAAGAGAGAAAAGTTACGAAGTGGGGCAGTGTCGTGTGAAACTGGGATGAATACTAATTGAAGTGGGAAAGCTGAAAGTGAAGTGATTCTAACGTTGTGACTATTCTTTGTGAAGTATTCTATGTTACCAGTGAGATGTATTTCATGTAATTAAAGTATGTGTGGTTTGCATGGGAGAGTAGCAAGATAGGTTCAGAGGCTGTGGGTTATGCAAGTTCCTTTTTGTACCGCTCGGTCTGGAATAAATTTTCGTGATGATGGGTGTGAGAGTCGAAGTGTGAGATACAGCAAAAGATCCACCATCCTATCCAGAAAGTGCACTGTAGCGTTAGATAATTACGAGACCATAAGACAGAGAATGTAAAGTAGAGAATGTAAAGCCATGCCCCCTGGACGGAGTTTCTCATGTGTAATTGTTGTGTAAAATGTAATGGTGTTTTTAGGTTATCTTTGATCGATTATAGAATTTATCGGAATAAAAAAGATAGTGAAAAGAAAAAGATTGGTGGACTTGTTCTTCGAACAGTGTGTAGTCATGATATCCAGAATTTATAATGTGTGCGCCATTCATATTCAGTGGGATGGCCATGTGTTGATCAAAGCCGTTGGGTAAGAAAGATGATTTGGTATTGCCAGAGCGTAGTGAACAATCAGAAATGTGTAAATTCCTAATAGATGTGCGTTATCCGTTTCCGTTGCGTAATATTCAAACAGGAGAATAATTTGTAGGTTAATTGTGGGTACTAGAGCTCATAATCAGAAATAGATGTTCCTCGAGAAATAAGAATAAATCCACTCGCTTGGCAGACCACTCATCTTGCAGGCCTGACTGCTTGATGCCACAGTATGAGCAAGGCATGTGGGTGCCTCTCATTACAAAAAATAGTGTGCATTTCTTTTGGGGTGACCCTCGTATGTGTAAAACACACTGCGATCGCTTGGATGTTGACAGGAGGCTAGTTGTTCACAGGTCTAAAATGGTTCAAATGGCTCTGAGCACTATGTGACTTAACATCTGAGGTCATCAGTCCCCTAGAACTTAGAACTACTTAAACCTAACTACCCTAAGGACATGACACACATCCATGCCCGAGGCAGGATTCGAACCTGCGACCGTAGCGGTCGCGCGGTTCCAGACTGAAGCGCCTAGAACCGCTCGGCCACACCGGCCGGCTGTTCACAGGTCTCTCACTGGCTAATGAGATCCTGTTTGCGATTCGAGTGTGATTTCATACTTCATTAAAAGAGTCTTGTTGTTGTGCTTCACACTGGTGAGCCGGGGACCACCTCTAGTGTTGGGCAAAGCCGAAGTATGTTGATCTAATTTGGGCAGCAAGTGATCAGTGGCGAGATGCCGGGCCCCCACGGCCCGTCGGCCGGTGTCCGGCGCGCCTGCCTGATGGCGCGTGTAATTATCTGCCACCAGCCTCCGCATCCGTCATTATGTCATTACGTCACGCCGACCTGTTGATTGCCCGCGCGGCACAAAAGAAGCCGGGATGTCGCGCGCTCCGGCACTGTCGCACGGTCACGCCGCTGACCACAAGAAACGCCCACCTGCCAGTGGCGCTACAACATTCTGATACTCGTACGTAACGCAGCCCGTAACTTTCAGATCATCTCAAGAGTTTACAAAAACCGTGGTCTAGGAGTAGCGTCTTTGACTGATAGAGAAAGGGAAGCACAGCTCATCTACAAAAGGAACCACGTACAAAACACTTGTACCAGATATTACTGAGTACTGCTCGAGTGTTTGTACTCGCCAACAGATACGATTAAGGGAAAACAGCAAAGCAATTCAGAAGCTTGCTGAGGTGATTACGCAGACTTTTTTAGGTGTAATAAATATTGACGCTCTTCATGGGCACGCACCCGGATTTCATCGTCCTGACAACACAATATTTCGACGAGCCAACTGGCCGCCATCTTCAGACGTGTTTCGGGTTCTTACTACTAGATTAAAGCACTCCGTCTTCAGGCCACGAGTGGCCTACCGGGACCATCCGACTGCCGTGTCATCCTCAGTGGAGGATGCGGAGAGCAGGGGCGTGGGATCAGCACACCGCTCTCCCGGTCGTTATGATGGTATTCTTGACCGAAGCCGCAACTATTCGGTCTAGTAGCTCTTCAATGGCATCACGAGGCTGAGTGCACCCCGAAAAATGGCAACAGCGCATGGCGGCCCGGATGGTCACCCATCCAAGCCCCGACCACGCCCGACAGCGCTTAACTTCGGTGATCTCACGGGAACCGGTGTATCCACTGCGGCGAGGTCGTTGCCACTAGGTTAGATCAATAGATATTTCTGGCTCAGAAACGGGCGGTTAGGGCAATGAGTGGTGTGAGTTCACGAACCTCTTGTCGACCTCTGTTCACGAGTCTGTGTATTTTGACATTGGCATCTCAGTAAGTATATTCCTTAATGTCGTTTCTTGTTACCAACATTAGTTTATTCCCAAGAATAAGCAGCTTTCACTCGGTTAATACTCGGCAGAAACCAAACCTGCATTTGGATCGGACTTCCTTAATTCTTGCGCAAAAAGTTGTGCAGTACACTGCTGCATCCATTTTCAATAAGCTGCCACTCAAATTCAAAAATCTTAGCAGTAATCCACCCGCTTTCAAATCGAAACTGAAGAGTTTCCTCATGGGTCACTCCTTCTATTCTGTCGAGGAGTTCCTGGAAAAATTAAGCTGATTCTTATTGTATTTCTGATAGCGTTTACTTAAACTTATGGACTGCCTTTTTTCAGGTCCATGAACATTTATTTTTGTCTATTATTACTTTTATGCTGTAATTTAATGTACTGACACGTTCCATGACCGTGGAGATTTGCTCCTCAATTTGGTTCTACGGAATGAGACTTGTAAATAAAATTAAAAAAAAATCAATACACACGTGTTACGGAGATGCTTCATTAACTCAAATGGTAATCTTTACAGGGAAGATGACGTTCTTTTTGCTAAACACTGTTGAGCCGTGGTGGTTGGCGATCATGTGCCAATCACACTGCAAATATCGCACTAAAATTATGTCTCCGAATGCAAGCCGGAAATCGCACTAAAATTACGTTATTTCTCTTAGAATGTGTGCTGGTATGCAAATGAACGAAAACATGTTGATTAGCGCTCTCTTCGCGGTAACTAGGAACCAGTGTCGAGTGTTTAAAATATGGTCAGCCGTACTACGATCAACGTAGAAAAGGGACGCTTTCGACTGTGTTCGCTCTGGCATGTCGTCATCTTGCCAGCACAAAGAGTGCTACGTTGCTCACAGCACCGGGCCAGTATTTCTCTCTGAAAGTGCACGTGAAGTATTGTGCAAGCAAAATGGCGAATTCTGTAGATGATCTGCTAAATAGGTTCCCTTCTAGTAGATCTTTAGAGGAGAAAGTGAGAGTGAAAGGTATAGGTAGACCTACTTTAACTCTAAATCTAGCAAGGGAAAGGCGTAGGTTAGGGCTCACCGATTTGGCTGAAACTACGTGAGTGGAAGCAAGTAGATGCCTCTATCAAGTTCCTGGAATATTGCGCCTGAGTGGGCTGTAGGAAATCCTTAAACGCCCTCTAGAGATTTTCGAGTTGAGTATGGGCGATTTTTGAGCAATACTTCTTGTGTCGGTGCTGTGGCACAGTGGTCAAGTGTACTTACTGGTAGTTCATCGCTCAGATTCGATTCTCCCTGCTAAAATCTTTTATTTCTTTTACTTTACTTTAGTCACCTATTACTTAAAAAAAATTAAAGACATTTAAATAGTTTATAAGCCGTCACTCCCTTTGATCATAAACAAATGTCTGAGTGTACTCATGTATCACCACAGTCAAACAAAAACTGCGTATAGTAGAGGAAGTATGAATGAGAACAGTGGCGTATTTAAGTTTAAAAACTAATGACAAGTTTTGTTAAACATTTAATAACTACAATTAGGTGATAAATCTTAAACAAAAACGACAAAAAATCAGGTATGGAATGAAGTTTGATAGGCAAAGCATACATTAGGGTGGCGGCTACACAAATTCTCACCTGAATTAATCCGTTTTACAACGCAATCTGCTTTTGTTTACATGAATCCAGTGTGTCGCCCAACTCTATTCAAATGGCTCAACGAAATCACAAACTATGGTTCATCTAAGAATAGGGAGCAGTGAATATCATTTAACAACTCTACATCAGTGCAGCAGTACTTCATTTTGCGAACCGATGCCCTTCTGTACGACCCAAAAATGGAAAGAGAAGCGTGCTTCAGCCAGAAGTCCATCTGCAGGTAAGAACCAGTGAAAATTGTTTCCCAGATCACTTGCACAGTCAGGTTGCTGCGCTCAGCATATATGGCCCCCAATTCATCTCGTACTCTGTTCGCGGTCGCCTCACATGTAGCCCCTCCGCCACCCCCCCCCCCCCCCTTCGCCAGTTTTGGTCCCATTAAAAGGCTCTGAGGGGCAAACGATTCACCATGGATGACGACGTCCAGCTGTACGTGCGGAACTGGTTAACATCGCAGCCTCGGGAATTTTATGAGACAGCCATTCACCGCCTTGTGTCACAGTGGGACAAGTGTCTCAACAGCCAGGGTCAATACTTCTAACACACAGGTACTGGTTTCTGTAATTATGCCTCCGGCTCGTTTCTTTTAGAACGCCCCTTATAGTACCGGGGAACACTGAGAACATGACTTAAAATATGAATATAAATCTGACTGGCAACGTTGTTAAAGTGAGAGTGGAGTGCCAACTCTCAAGTTCGATTTATATACATAATATTAATATACTGGATTTAGTTTCAATTCCTACCATTGTAAGCCAAAATGCTATAGGTGATAAAAAAAAGCGAGTATATCAGGAAAATTAGTATGAAAGTGTGTGATAGGAGTTGGCTCTGCGTGTGTGATGTTTGCAGTGTGCTTTTGCTTTTTATGTTTCTTATTTGGGAAAAAGTAAGTGCGGGGTACAGGGGGAGTGAAAGTTCTAGGACATGTCAATGCATTAAGAAAAGAACCTATTGGGAATCATAAACATATAAACTAAACATTGACCTTAGTACACCAGGTAAAGCCAATATCGGGATAATATTAAGTCATGCCTATCATGACGTACAGTGAAAGACTAGCTGTTTATTTTTGCAGCATTGTAGCACATTGACAAAATTTTGTACAAGCCACCAATCCTGTCGAGAAAGTTTCGAGAAGAGGCATTTGCAGCTGACTGCAGAACGATTCTATCTCCGCCAATGTACCACAAAGAGAAGAGAAATTACGACTGTACGGAGGCATACAGGCAGTCGTTTTTCTCTCGGTCCTTTCTAAGTGGTACATGGTAGATTCCGCCTTACGCCATGTGGTGGTTTACGGAGTATATGTACGGGGTGGTCCATTGATAGTGACTGGGCCAAATATCTCACGAAATAAGCATCAAACGAAAAAACTACAAAGAACGAAACTCGTCTAGTTTGAAGGGGGAAACCAGATGGCGCTATGGTTGGTCCGCTAGATGGCGCTGCCATAACTCAAACGGATATCAACTGCGTCTTTTTAAAATAGAAACCCATTTTTATTACATATTCGAGTAGTATATAAAGAAATACGAATGTTTTAGTTGGACCTCTTTTTTCACTTTGTGATAGATGGCACGTATAAGTACGTGGTATCACGTAACATTCCGCCAGTGCGGACGGTATTTGCTTCGTGATACATTACCTCTGTTAAAATGGACCGTTTACCAATTGCGGAAATGGTTGATATCGTGTTGATGTATGGCTATTGTGATCAAAATGCTCAACTGACGTATGATACGTATGCTGCTCGGTATCCTGGACTACATCATCCAACTGCCCGGACCGTTCGCCGGATAGTTACAATGGGACTTAACATCCGTGTTGATTAGTCCCCTAGAACTTAGAACTACTTAAACCTAAGGACATCACAGACATCCATGCCCGAAGCAGGATTCGAACCTACGACCATAGCGGTCACGCAGTTCCAGACTGAAGCACTTAGAACCACACGGCCACACCGACCGGCCACATCGATTGCACCCATACCATATTTCTATGCACCAGGAATTGCATGGCGACGACTTTGAACGTCGTGTATAGTTCTGTCACTGGGCACAAGAGAAATAACGGGACGATGACAGATTATTTTCACGCGTTCTACTTGGCGACGAAGCTTCATTCACAACAGCGGTAACGTAAACCGGCATAATATGCACTGTTGGGCAACGGAAAATCACGATGGCTGCGACAAGTGGAACATCATCGACCTTGGAGGGTTAATGTATGGTGCGGCACTATGGGAGGAAGGATAATTGGCCCCTATTTTATCGATGGCAATCTAAATGGTGCAGTGTATGCACGTAAATTTCTACCGATGTTACAACAAGATGTTTTACTGCATGACAGACTGGCGATGTACTTTCATGATGGATGTCCGGCACATAGCTCGCGTGCTGTTGAAGCGGTATTGTATGGCATATTTCAAGACAGGTGAATTAGTCGTCGAAGCACCATACCATGGCCCGCACGTTCAACGGATCTGACGTCCCCGGATTTCTTTCTGTGGGGAAAGTTGAAGGATATTTGCTATCGTGATCCACCGACAACGCCTGACAACATGCGTCAGCGCATTGTCAGTGCATGTGCGAACATTACGGAAGCCGAACTACTCGCTGTTGAGAGGAATGTCGTTATAGGTATTGCTAAATGCATTGAGGTTGACGGACATCAATTTGAGTTTTTGTTGCATTAATGTGATATTTGCAGGTAATCACGCCGTAACAGCATGCGTTCTCAGAAATGATAAGTTCACAAAGGCACATATATCACATTGGAACAACCGAAATAAAATGTTCAAACGTACCTACGTTCTGTATTTTAATTTTAAAAATCTACTTGTTACCAACTGTTCGCCGGTCGGTGTGGCCGTGCGGTTCTGGGCGCTTCAGTCTGGAACCGCGTGACCGCTACGGTCGCAGGTTCGAATCCTGCCTCGGGCATGGATGTGTGTGATGTCCTTAGGATAGTTAGATTTAAGTAGTTCTAAGTTCTAGGGGTCTGATGACCGCAGCTGTTAAGTCCCATAGTGCTCAGAGCCATTTGAACCAGTTTTTAAAATTGTGAGCCATATGTTTGTCACTATTACAGCGCCGTCTATCACAAAGCGAAGAAAGTGGTCCAACTAGACCATTCGTGTTTCTTTACATACTACACGAATATGTAATAAAAATGGGGGTTCCAATTTTGAAAAAAAACGCAGTAGATATCCGTTTGACCTATCGCAGCGCCATCTAGTGTGCCAACCATAGCGCCATCTGGTTTCCCCCTTCCAGCTAGACGAGTTTCGTTCTTTGTAGATTTTTGTTTGACGCTTATTTCGTGAGATATTTGGCCCGGTCACAATCAATGGACCACCCTGTGTATGTAGTTGTAGATGCTCCACCGCAGGGGTGGCCCAGTGGCTTCTGGTAAGGATCCCGTATTGTGCAGAAATAGCGCAGAAGAGAACGGATAAGCGTAGTGGAAGTAGTTTGTTTAGCAGATGCGTTGCACATTCTAAGCGTTCCGCCTCTTAGACGTAGTCTTTGGAACGCCTTCCCTCCGACATTTTCTATGTGATGATTCCAATTTCAGTACATAAAAGTGGGCTTTTCAACTTCCGTATTTCACGGACTGTAAGACGCTACGTACTGTAAGACGCACCTTCATTTTTAAGCATTTTTTTTTATTAACATTTTTACAATTTTCATCATTAGAATGCAAAACCAGACTAAAAGAAAAATGTTTTATAAAACCGAAATAACCTTTAAAATCCCTGAAAATTGTCATCTGAACTTCCCTCTTCTTCTACTTCGTCTTCCTCCGTGTCGTCGTCATCGTTGTCCTCTTCATGTATTAAGATGGTCTTCAGTGCCATCGAGAGCATTGCGTATGCCGCTCTTCTTGAAAGATTTAAAAATAATGTCTTATCTTGCTTTAGACCACGACTTTTTTACCCGCTGACACACTTGTTATATTGTAGGTAGTTTTAAAGCTCCCTTCGGCGTGAATTCATGTTCGGTTTCATCTACCATCCATTTGTTCGATTTCTCTCTCATACATACTTATATGGTTCATTTATCGACACATCAAGAGGCTGCAATGGTGAAGTAAGTCCTCCCCGAATAACAGCAAGCTCTGAAATTCAGTTTCACAATTGCTGTTTCACAGAGTTTTTCAAATGACAACTAAATTGATCAAGTACAAGAAGAGAACTCTTGTTAAGTCAAGCACCTTTCCTTCTCTTCCACATTTTGTTAATTCATAATTTTACATCAGCGTCGTCCATCGACCCTTGTTACGCGCGTCAATAAGAGCACCTGGGGGTATTTAGCAATGTTTTACGCTAGGAAATGATCATCGGATTAAGTTTAGTACCGTCCGCGCAACATAAAAGGACAACAGTGTAGTGCGTTTTTTTCATGTCCACCTGTTTTTATAGTTACAGTTTTACCACCTTTCATGTCAATAGTTCTGTTGCTCGGCACATAAAATGTTAGAGGAGCTTCGTCCATATTCACTATTTGGCTTAGTTTCACTCTGGTTTTCTTTCGATGTTCAATAATAAAGCGACGGAGAGATAACATTTTCTCTTCGTACTCTTGTGGCATTTTCGGCGAGATATTTTGGTTTTGGTTCACATGCTAAGTCCATGACACTTGACAAACCTGTAGCACCAACCAACTCCACCCTTAAAGTCTGTTAAGCTCCACTGTAACGCTAGCTTAGGAGCCTGTGCATTTCTGTATTAATACCACTGCCATTTTGACGGTGCCCTTTAATCCATTTCAATAAGTCATCTTCTAGTTTTGGCCATTATGCATTGAGTCTTCTATTTGCACATTTCTCTCAATATCCATCTTTTTAGCGATGGTCGCAGGACTCGGCTGTTCGATTGAGGATGTCAAATTAAACACCTTTCAGCCGCAAATTTTCTACCTTATTTTATTAGGCAACCAGTTTCGGCGATTTATTACGCCATCTTCAGGCCCCTGACCGACGTATAGGAATAATCTACCTCTCTTGTTGTGGTGTCACCGCCAGACACCACACTTGCTGGGTGGTAGCCTTTAAATCGGCCGCGGTCCGGTAGTATACGTCGGACCCGCGTGTCGCCACTATCAGTGATTGCAGACCAAGCGCCGCCACACGGCAGGTCTAGAGAGACGTCCTAGCACTCGCCCCAGTTGTACAGCCGACTTTGCTAGCGATGGTTCACTGACAAAATACGCTCTCATTTGCCGAGACGATAGTTAGCATAGCCTTCAGCTACGTCATTTGCTACGACCTAGCAAAGCGCCATTATCATTTGCTATTTATCTTGTGATGCATGTACCGTCAGACCGATGTTCACCAATTATGGATTAAAGTTAAGTATTCCAGAAGCTACGTACTTTATTTGCTAGTCTCCATTACTTGACCTGTTCCAGACCTCACGCCAGCCTGCGTGAGCTTAAACGCGTGCCTTTCGACTATCTCATAGTGGCTTGGCTGTCTTGCCAAGTCACAACACTTGTGATCGAAGCAGTGGCCAACAATACTGATAACCAGTAGATATCTACTTGCTATAGTGACCAGTAGGCGGGTGATGTATGAAATGGTCACTGTAGCAAGTACATATCTACTAATACCAGTGTTGCTGGCCCCTGCTTCGATCACAAGCGAGGTAGATTATTCCTACAAGTCGGTCAGGGGCCTGAAGATGCCGTAATAAATCGCCGAAACTGGTTGCCTAATAAAATAAGGTTGAGAATTGACGGGTGAAAGGTGTTCAATTTGACATTTGCACATTTATTCTTCCTCATTTTTTTTCAGTTCTTCTTTAGCAGTCATTCAAACAAGAATGATTTTTTTTTTCGGTGGAGGGCCCAAATGCGGGTCAGCTTCTCTGTTTCCATAGTCTGCATATGTCATTACTTTTAGTTTATAGCCCGCAGCGTATGTTTTTCATTATGAAACTAAAAACTAAAAAATTTTTTCTACTGTTACCGATAACGCAAATCACTTTCAGTTCAAGTTCACTGGCACTGTAGACTGCAATGACGCATCATAGGCTAGACAGTGTTGTGGGTTTGTTATGGCGGGGCGGAAGGGAGACAGTGTTAACAAGCTTGTGAATCCCCGGTAACTCGTGTTCGTCGCATCGATGCACTGCAGCTGCCATTTGAATCCAGTGTTGCCATATAGAGATAGGTTTCCTGGGGCATCGAATATATGGCCATTTTTAAGACTGACAGAAATTTTAAATTACACTCTGGGCACCTTTACGTTAATTTCGATTAAAAGCGGTCCTGAATTTTGGAGGCAATTTTTTGAAGAAAAAGGTGCGTCTTATAGTCCATAAAATACGGTATTCGGACGAGGTTCTGCTCACCGGAGGTAATCACGGGTGTAGCCAGATGAGTAGCTCGAAGCTAGGGGTCAGTCACTACGAAATGTATAGTAGAAGAGGGTCCATGATGACATGTTTTGAAGTAAGGATTAACCGCTGTGGCGCTGCGCAGAAATTGGAGTATTTAAAAACAAGTACAATGCCTGGAAGAAGAAGTTAATCACGCAGAAGAAATGAAAGGACGCCAGTGTAACATCGTCAGCAGATGCGAAAATGACTAGACTGCTACTCTCTGTGACAAGTAGGACTGTCACCGGGATACATGAGTGTTGTACATCTTTAGTATTGTTACCAATCCTGATAGGAACCGTGTAAGTGGCGTGACCAGTGTCAGATGCTGAGCGATCACAGTTAAGGACACGCAGATGCCGCGGTCCCGTTTGAGACAGCGTTATCAGCACAGAATTTGAAAGGCGACGCATTCTCGGTCTGCACTTGGCCGACTGGTCGAACTGTGCAATATCCAGACTTGTGGGGTATTTGGATGTGGCAGCGGTCCGATGCTGGACCCCATAGGAATGTGAGAGCAGGTATACTCATCAACATTCCGATCGACCACCTCTGACCACCATACGGCAGGATCGTTGTATGGTACATCAAGCACGTCGCAATCCCTTCACATCTCCGCCTGCTAGCCAAGAACTGGTAATCGACTCCCTGAAACATTCTGTATCATGCTGCATCACCGGTTGGTAGCTAGCAGCTGAAGGCCTAGAGAACTCCGGTTACTGGAGTTCAAATAACATTATTAGAGTACTTGGAAAACACTGACAAGAAGGAGGGACAGCATGGCATGACATCAGTTAAGACATTACGGAATAAGTTCCATGGAACTAGAGAGAGTTGTAGAAAGTAAAAACTATAGAAGACGCCAGAGATTGGAATACATTCAGCAAATAATTGAGAATGTAGTTTGCAAGTGCTACTCTGGGAAGAAGAGGAGAGGAAATCGTGGCGAAGAGGAGAGGAAATCGTGGCGAACCGCATCAAACCAGTCGGAAGACTGATGACTGAAAAGAAAAAAAAAAGATTATAGCTCAAGCAGTTTGGAGTTCTTAACAAGTAGGCATAACAGAACATATGAAATAATTCAGAGAGGCGTTGCTAATATCCTACCAGATTATTGTAAGCCATACGGAAAATCCGATAGTGATGGAATACATTTCCAAAATCGCATATGTGAAGTCCCATGGTGTACTTTCCGTACAAACTTTTTTTGTACACCTAAACCCAGCAGTAGTCTATGACATAAATGTTTTTATGTTTTCAATGTAACGTTTAAACATTGTATTCGACCATGAAAAGGTCTTTAAATTGCGCCGTCTGTTCCTTATGCTATGGGTGATATGCCGCATCCCAAAAAGCCGAATAAGAACCCTGTTTTTATGTCAAACCCTGCACATATATTATTTATTTATTTATATCTTTTGTTACCAGTATTTTGTAGAATGAAGGAAAAACGACGAAGTGTTAGCAATAGTTTTTTTAATGATATCTTATTTATACATCTAAGTATTTTACTGGTTTAGGTAATTAGTTTACTTATTGATACTTGGAAACATTAAAAATAAGACATATAATCAAGTTATCTTTAATTAACACACTCTATAATCCCTAGTTAAATATTAAATCAAAAACCGAAGTATGATTTTCAAATTTAGTTCATTTGGTTTTCTTTCTGTTTTCTCGAACACAGTCGACACAGCTCGTATCAAAAACTATATTGTCATCGTGTAACCAAAATTTACACTAAATGTAAATTGAAGTTTATCATTGCTGTTGCTGCAGCGAGACAGGAATCGGCGGCGACGAGTGACATAATATTATCATATAATCACGCAAAACTTACACGTTGCGCATCATAACCAATTACATCTTGTTTTAGTTTTCAGATATAATTTTCTGCACTTCTTACACATATCTAGGGATACATTTTTGATTATTTTTGTCGACATCTGAAGGAAAATTAAAAAAAATCCCATATATTTTTACTTATTTAAAACAGTTATTTGATTTGTATGACAAGTATCCCTAACGAAAAAGTGTTCTGCATATGTATCGGATTTTATTGTGCCATCTATCCCGATCTGTAGAAGACAGGCGCCGTACCTTATCAATCCATGACTTCGACGGTCATGATGGCTGTACTAAAATCAAAACACACCCAATGGAACATGCTGCTAATACAGCTACTAAAAGATTTGGAAATATTTGACTATGTAGCATCGACTTAGAACTAATCGTGACACTGGAATGGTTTTGAAGAGATATGTATAGGATTAACTCAGTTATTTGCCTAGAACTTATGGAAAACTCACTCGATCGATACGTAACCACTTTTATTACCGCCTGGCGTCCATTAAGCAACTGCATTGGCGATACGTGCACACTGTGCCTGCGTTTGCAGGAACTACGTGGGGTGCGCGCTCTATACCGCATGCTATGCCTTTTCCGGACTTGCTCTGTAAAAGTATGACACAGATGCTCGGGGAACCTGAAGGGGAACCTTCGAAAGAAGAGCGGCGTTGTTCTCACGAAACTCTAGTTGGTAAACTGGAGAATTGCTAAAGAAAGAATCGTTTAATGTCGTTCAAATATCTTACGGGTTTGCTGCCGGGTGACGTCGTCGACCACTGCCGATGTTTCGACAGGAGCACACCCTGCCATTCTCAAGGCGCAACTGCAAGGAGGAAGCAATGTGCAAGGGAATTTAATACCTCGGTTCACGGAGGAGAAACAGGGAAGATACCACACACAGAACAAGTAACCGCAGAGTCAACACACAACAAAGATAACCAACATCAGAAATATCAATACTGACTATTGATCAACGGGTGAGGTAGCACTAATTCTGCCCCTCTGTTTTTTGATGAGAGACAGATCCGGATTCCAAGCAGCATTTAAACAAAATCCACCATCTCTGTTTATAGTTCGATTTCAACAGCTTCGTTAGTAAAACTATCCCAATAGCTGGACGTGCAAGCCAGAATCTCCGTGTTGTTGTATCCCATAGGATGACCGGTGTCAAGGCAATGTTCTGCTATAGCGGATTTGCTCGGCTGTTGTAAGCGTGTGTGACGCTTGTGTTCAATACACCGGTCTTCCACAGTCCTGATTGTCTGACCAATATATGACATGCCACAACTGCAAGGAATACGATAGACACCACCCTTACGCAAACCAAGATCATCTTTTACGGACGCCAACAGGGCCTTAATCTTAGAAGGTGGTCGAAAAACACATTTCACATCATATTTCCGCAAAATACGGCCAATCCTGTTGGAAATGCTTCCTGCGTAAGGCATAAAGGCCGTAGACTTAGGTGCCACTTCGTTGCTATCGTCACTCACCCGTTGCACAGAAGGTTGATTGCGCAACGCACATTTGATCTGCCTCTCACTATAACCATTCTGACGGAAGGTGACTTCGAGATGTGATAGCTCAACTGCCAAACTTTCAGGGTCTGAGATAACGTTTGGTACCTACCTTTTCTTAAGGTAGATTAACCATTTTCTGGCGCAGTTACCACCTTGTACACCTCGTGTAGTAACAATGAGAATAAGAGAAATTATTGAGCCATACCGCAGTCTTCTTTGACATTTCTGGATTGCAAGACTGCTGTCCACGCCACTGGCTGGTCCCTTGCCATTCAGGAAACTGAGTACTACGGACAAGGAAGCAAATGCTACTTCCAATAGAGCGGGAGCAGAGTTTGTATTATGTTAAAAGCAACAGTTACCACATAAACACTGCGAAGATGGGGGCTTTCGAGCGTATTTGAAAAGGTAAAAGGCATTAAGCCGGAGTTAATGACTCCGAAGGAAAGACAAAGCAGATTTTGACTTATCCGTAACAGTTCGTCGATCATTCCATCGACAGATCCTAAATCTTCTTTGCAATTTTCTCTGCTCATCTTCTACATCAGAACAAACGCAGCTATTTTACGTGCGTCAACTTTCGTTACCACAACTTCCGCGGGACAGAGTTGCGGTTGCAAATCACGATGACCAGTATGTTCCTCGTGTCGTATGAGCTCGTTTCGGAGACGGCACGAACCACGTTGTGAGGAAGGTTTGAGTATACCGTCCTTCCAGTCAACATAACCTCCCTTAAAGGACTTCAGGAGGATACTCCAGTTCACACAGTACCGCCACGAACTGTGCGGCCACAGAGTACGTGCGCAGACGTTTATCGTCTCACTGGTGAGTCTGAAGGCTCTGTTCCCTTGGTGTATTCGTGCCGACACCCTATCTGCAGGCCAGCACACAGTGGAGGACCGCCTCTTCTCTGGCGGCCGTGCAGGAGCCGGCAAGCACCCGCGGGAGCTGCCGGAGGTAGCGTCAGGTGGCACACCGCCGCCCATTGGTCAGCCGCCGCGTGCGTGACGCACTGCGCCGCAAGATGGCGGCCCCAGAGCTCGCGATCGCGTGTGCCATGCTAATGCTGGCCGCTGGCCGCTGGGCGCTGGTTGCAACGGCCGGTAAGGCGCGCAGCAATTTGGGAGGGCCGCCCCGGGCCACACGGCCGACCTCCGCACGTCCTCCGACGTCGACCGAGGTGGGCTTCGGCCAGTAACGTTCCCCTTCTGGGGAAATTTCACGTTATACTTGCTCTCTTCATTTTTGCAAGCCTCATTTTGCCTTTATTGTTCCTCAGTCTTGCGACTGGTTTGATGCTCCAGTCATAATTTTCTTTCGTGTTTCAATTTCATCACCCCAGAGGTACACCCACGCACAATGTCCTCAAACACACTGTATGACAATAGTGAAGCACCTAGAACGAAAGACGGAAAGGAAACTTCACCGGTTTAAAGGGTATGTGATGTTATTTCACTTAACTCACCAGGTTATCCGAGAGCACTAATGCGCTGCTTCCTGGACTCGGGTAGGCGCGCCGGCCCCGGATCGAATCCGCCCGTCGGATTAACGACGGAGGCTGGAGTGCCGGCCTGCCTGGATGTGGTTTTTAGGCGGTTTTCCACATCCCACTAGGTTAATACCGGGCTGGTCCTCACGCTCCGCCTCAGTTACACGGCTCGCAGACATCTGAACACATTCACACTATTCCATGGATTACACTAGACGCAGACAGTTGGGGTACACTAATTCCGTCCTGGGGACGGCAGGGGGAGGGGGGGTACGGGGGGGGGTGTGGCAGTAAGGGCATCTGGCCACCCCTTAAATTAACCTTGACAAATCCGATTAACCATGCCGACCCTGCGTCATGTGGGAAACAGGCAAAAGCAAAAGAAAGAAAGATGTTATTTCAGATATAACAAAATCGATTAAAATTTACAGGGAACTGTAGGTACAGACCTGGGAATGTTGCTGGTCCAAGAGAGTATATCAACATAGACAAGTGTCATGTGTGGACGAGCACCGTCCTGTTGGCAAGAAAGCAATATGGTACTCTCACACTAGAAGCAAGACATCAGGACGCACAGTGTCCGTGACGCACCTTCGTGCTGCCAGGGTTCCCTCAGTAGCTAACAACCGTGACCTGAAGTCATACCATGACGCCAAAAGCGACAAAGCTGTTCCTTTCCAAAATGCAGGAAGAATTAGATCTCTGGCCAGGTCGCCGCCATAGCACAATGCTACGGCACTGATCAGCAGTCCATGCTTTCCGGTCACGGACTACTCCAAAAGCACCTAACAAGCTATTCCGTGATATCTTAATAGATGCCATCCTGTCCCTCCTTCTTGTCAGCGTTTTCCGTATATTCTAATATTGTTATTTGAACCTGAGTAACTGGATACTTCCGAAAACGCCACTCAGTCTGAATCTCTCCTTAGGCTCTGTCATATTACAAAAACTGCGACTCAGTTGTTAACCTATGCGCTACAGTCTGGAACCGTGCGACCGCCACGGTCGCAGGTTCGAATCCTGCCTCGGGCATGAATGTGTGTGAGGTCCTTATGTTTAAGTAGTTCTAAGTTCTAGGGGACTGATGACCTCAGAAGTTAAGTCCCATAGTGCTCACAGCCATTTGACCCATTTTTGTTAACCTATGTACCGAATTATTCAATACCAAGGTGAAAACTGAAAATGGCGAATTCAGATGTAGATTTAAGTAATGGTGTCACCACTCAGCTGCTATAATGTGATGAGTGATACGGTAATCAATTGCCTTGATGCTGTAAAGGTTAAATCACTGATGTTTACCAAAGCCATTTGGCGGAGTGAAATCTCTGTGATGTTCCGTTCAAAATTTGTGGGTCACTTAATTCCACTCGTAGCCATAACTAATTGTAAATCCGTTGAACAAAGAATTGACAGTTTCAGTTTCCTACAAACTAACTTCATTTTTCCATGATATCGTCATTTATTTCGAAGCACCTTTCATGACGTTACACTAGCTTGTTTAACTCCACGGCACAGAATTTGTCCGCCTGGAATGTTAATCAGCTGATGAAGGTTGTCTGAAGAGTCTTGCCATTTTCAGACTGCTGGCAGCTAAACCATCGTCTCAGGAGCAAGAAGAGGTAATACTCCTTGGATACGAGGTCATCCACATGCGTACAGAAAGAAATCCGTTAAATTTAGTTTACACGATAAATCACACAAATCTAAGGACTATCAATTCGACTAAATGTCTAGGAATAACAATCAGGAACGAATTAAATATGGACGATCACGTAGATAATGTTGTGTGGAAGGGAAATCAAAGAGCACGTTTTGTTGGCAGAATACTTAGAAGATGCAACACGTCTACTAAAGGGACTGCCTACACTACGCTTGTTCGTTCTCTGCTTGAGTACTGCTGTGCTGTACAGGATCCTTACCATATAGGATTGAAGGAGGACATCGAAAAAGTTCAACGAAGGACAGCTCGTTTTGTAATATCACGAAAAACAAAGGCGTTTTTCTTTGCTTCGAGATTTTCACGGATTTTCAATCACCAGATTTCTACTTTGAAGGTGAAAATATTTTACTGTCGGCAACCCACACAGTAAGAAATGATCGCCATAAAAAACAAGAAAAGTCAGAGCTCGTACACAAAGAATTGTGTTAGTTTCTCCCAGGTACTGTTAGAGTGGAACGGTAGAGAAATAGTCTGAAGGTGATTTGAGGAACCCTTGCCACGCATTTTAGCGTGAATTGCAGAGGAGTCATGTAGATGTAGATTGCATAGTGGAAAATACTGAATTTCATCCGCGGCACGGCCAGCTGTGTGTGGATGTTTTTTCAGTACCCAGTCTTCTCCATGATAGTCGTTAATACAAGCGCTTCCAACGTTTCGCCCAATCGCTGCACGATTTCATCGAGTTTCTTTGGTTTTAGCGATGCTGAATGGTAGCTCGATGTTGAGATATTGATTGTCTTTTCGATTCTGTGATTATTAGACACCATAGTCTTTTCTCTGCCTCGTGATGACTGGGTGTTGTGTGCTGTCCTTAGGTTAGTTAGGTTTAAGTAGTTCTAAGTTCTAGGGGACTGATGACCATAGATGTTAAGTCCCATAGTGCTCAGAGCCACACCATAGTCGAGACATTAAAAGTGGACATCGTCCTTAACACTGTGGTAAAACAAATCGTCTCCATGTTGTTGACAGCGCTCCGCAAAACGCTCTTCCATTTGAGAGTCTTTGCTGATGGGTGCTGTTCGGGAAGTGTTCTAGCTACCCACCTTTCATACAATTCACGATATTCGAACTTCTCCGAGACAGTTGTGTCAACATCAAACAACGTCCAACATGGTGCGATATCCATTAGAGAGTCTTTGCTGATGGGTGCTGTTCGGGAAGTGTTCTAGCTACCCACCTTGCATACAATTCGCGATATTCGAACTTCTCCGAGACAGTTGTGTCAACATCAAACAACGTCCAACATGGCGCCATATCCGAACTGATCTGTGACAGTCGTGTAAGAAACTAGCAGCATCCAACATGAAGCGCGTCGACGGCCGGAGCAACCCATCGTCGATCAGATCGCAGCTGGTGTACGAGTTTATTGGTCTGCATTCTGGACGTGCCATTCCGCTCTGCACCACGCTCATTTGTATATCCACTTTTAATGTCTCGACTACGGTGTCTAACCTTTGTTTCAAACATTACTGTAGGACCATTAATTAGAAACAACTCTTGATTAATATGAGCATCTTTATATTCTTTTGCACACAAAAATAGAATTCACCATATCCGAAAGGGTGGGAGCTTATATCGTCGTTCAAACGGTTACATAACCAAAACAATGACTTCTGTCTCTTCGTAAACAATCAACAGACGATGCTGCATTTGTGATACTTGTTCTGAGACGTTAAAATTTAATTAAAACGAGATATCCTTTCCTTTTCGAACATACCTCTTCAGGGGAAAAAAATGAAATGTAGGGGTACAAGAGAACAAGATGGCTGTAAGTGAACGATTTGAAAAAGCACTCTTTATTAATCACAATTTTATTCACCTAATATGAGCGAGTGGCCCAGTTTGTGTGGCCCATGAATCAGTTGTCGCCGACCCCATCGCCTGCCATCATCTTTACACAGGTTTGCTGCAAATATCGAGCTAATCATCAACTTTCCTCTGTATACACATGAACAAAAACACTTACATATACACCAGGATTCCATATTTTAAATGGTAAATACTGTCTAGGAATTTAAAAATTGTGACCAAGGCTGTAGCAATGTTTTCTTTGGTTGTTTGGCAGATGCAGCACCCGAAAATCCCAAATACTCCCTCTGTCACTCTGTTTCTACACATTTATCAGCTCGCCATATACTTAGCTGAATATACCATAACTCTGCAGTGGATCAGCACACCAACCTATAGGGGTAGGAAATGAAAGGTAAAGGCCGCGCAAAATAATAATGATCTGGACAATATTTCGTTGCGCCTTATGAAAGGCAAACCTACCTTACTTCATCCGCTCCTAGGGCAGGTGATTACCTGTATTACGAGGGATGTTCGGAAAGTGAGGTTCGATAGGTCGCGAAATGGAAACGACAGGGAAAATCCGATGAAGCTCCGCAGAGATGTCATGGTCGGTGTTTTATAGTCTGCCCGCCCATCGCGTCGCATCACTCTTTCCAGTTCTGAGTATACAGTGAGCACGCAAAGATGCCTAGAACTACGCATGACGTGACAAAAGTCGTGGGTATCTCCTAATGTTGTGTCGCACCTCCTTTTCCCAACGCAGTGAAGCAACTCGACGTGACATGGACTCAACAAGCCGTTGGAAGTTCCCTGCATAAATATCGAGCCATGCTGTCTCTGTACCCCTCCATAAATGCGAAAGCGTTACCGGTGCTGAATTTTGGCTGCCCGTGGTGGCCGAGCGGTTCTAGGCGCTCAGTTTGGAACCGCTCTGCTGCTACCATCGTAGGTTCAAATACTGCCTCGGGCATGGATGTGTGTGATGTCCTTAGGTTAATTAGGTTTAAGTAGTTCTAAGTCTAAGTGACTGATGACCTCAGATGTTAAGTCCCATAGTGCGTAGATCCATTTTGCAGAATTTTGTGCACGAACTTACATCCTGATTATGTTCCATAAATGTTCAGTTGGATTCACCTCGGGCGATTTGTGTAGTCAAATCATTCTTCTTGAATTGTCCAGAATTTCTTCAAACCAGTCGCGAACAACTGTGGCTCAGTAACATGGCGCATTTGTCACCTGTAAAACTAAAGTCCATGAATGGCTGAAAATGATCTCCAAGAAGTTCAACGTAACCATTTCCACTTAATGAATGGTTCAGTTGGAGGTGAGGACTCAGTCAACGCCATTTAAACACAGCCCAAACCATTATGGAACCACCACCAGCTTGCTCAGTGGCTTGTTGACACCTTGGTTCAATGGCTTCATGAGGTTTGCGTCACACTCGCACCCTACCATCAGCGCTTACCAATTTAAATCGGGACTCATCTGACCAAGCAATGCTTTACAGTCGTCTTGGGTCCAACTAGTACGGCGACGAGCCCAGGAGAGGTGCTGCAGGGGATGTCGTGCTGTTAGCAAAGGCACTCGCTTCGGTCATCTGGTGCCACAGCCCATTAACGGCAAACCTGGCCGCACTGTCGTAACGGATACTTTCATCGTACATTGTTATCTGCGATTTCACTCAGTGTTGCTTGTATTTTAGCACTGACAGCACTATACAAGTGCGGCTGCTCTCGGTCGTTAAGTGAGGGCCGTCGGCAACTGCGTTGTCCGGGGTGAGAGGTAATGCCTTAAATTTGATATTCTCGGCACACTCTTGACACTTGGATCATGGAATAGCGAATTCACCAACGATTTCCGAAATGAAATGTCCGACACGTCTAGCTCCAACTACCATTCTGCGGTCAAAGTCTGTTAATGGCTCTCGTGTGGCCCTAATGACGTTGGAAACTTTTTGCATGAATCTCTTGAGTACAAATGACAGCTCTGCCAATGCACTGCCCTTTTACTCCTTGTGTACGGGATACTAGCGCCTTCTGTATATGTGCATATCGCTATCCCATGGCTTTTGTCACATCAATGTAGTGTCTCCCGCCATGTCTGGGTGCCCACTGCGAGGTTTCGCCTGGTTTCATGCAACCACACATTACATACCTGTCTTGCGTTTCCTTCTTCATGACAATGGGATATTTTCCTATGTTAAAAATATAGTTCGCATTGTTATTATTCTCAGCGATTATAACATGCAAATAGCATTTACAGTCAATATTCTCAGAAAAGATCTGCTATTTTTATTAATTGTTGTTGTTGTTGTGGTCTTCGGTCCAGAGACGGTTTTGATGCAGCTCTCCATGCTACTCTATCGTGTGCAAGCTTCTTCATCTCCCAGTACCTACTGCAACGTACATCCTTCTGAATCTGCTCAGTATATTCATCTCTTGGTCTCCCTCTGTGATTTTTACCCTCCACGCTGCCCTCCAATACTAAATTGGTGATCCCTTGATGCCTCAGAATATGCCCTACCAACCGATCCCTTCTTCTAGTCAAGTTGTGCCACAAATTTCTCTTCTCCCCATTTATATTCAATAGCTCCTCCTTAGTTATGTAATCTACCCATCTAATCTTCAGCATTATTCTGTAGCACCACATTTCGAAAACTTCTATTTTCTTCTTGTCCAAACTATTTATCGTCCACGTTTCACTTCCATACATGGCTACACTCCATACAAATACTTCCAGAAACGGCTTCCTTACACTTAAATCTATACTCGATGTTAACAAATTTCTCTTCTTCAGAAACGCTTTTCTTGCCATTGCCAGTCTACATTTTATATCCTCTCTACTTCGACCATCATCAGTTATTTTGCTCCTCAAATAGCAAAACTCATTTACTACATTAAGCGCTTCATTTCCTAATCTAATTCTCACAGCATCACCTGATTTAATTCGACTACATTCCATTATCCTCGTTCTGCTTTTGTTGATGTTCATCTCATATCCGCCTTTCAAGACACTGTCCATTCCGTTCAACTGCTCTTCCAAGTCCTTTGCTGTCTCTGACAGAATTACAATGTCATCGGTGAACCTCAAAGTTTTTATTTCTTCTCCATGGATTTTAATTCCTACTCCGAATTTTTCTTTTGTTTCTTCTACTGCTTGCTCAATATAGATAACATCGGGGAGAGGCTACAACCCTGTCTCACTCCCTTCCCAACCACTGCTTCCCTTTCATGCCTCTCGACTCTTATAACTGCCATCTGCTTTCTGTACAAATTGTAAATAGCCTTTCGCTCCCTGTATTTTACCCCTGCCACCTTCATAATTTGAAAGAGAGTATTCCAGTCAACATTGTCAAAAGCTTTCTCTAAGTCTACAAGTGCTAGAAACGTAGGTTTGCCTTTCCTTAATCTATTTTCTAAGATAAGTCGTAGGGTCAGTATTGCCTCACGTGTCCTAACATTTCTACGGAATCCAAACTGATCTTCCCCGAGGTCGGCTTCTACTAGTCTTTGCATTCGTCTGTACAGAATTCTTGTTAGTATTTTGCAGCCGTGCCTTATTAAACTGATAGTTCGATTATTTTCACGTATGTCAACACCTGCTTTCTTTGGGATTGAAGTCTGGTATTTCGCCTGTCTCATACATCTTTCTCAATAGATGGTAGAGTTTTGTTAGGCCTGACTCTACCAAGGCTGTCAGTAGTTTTAACGGAATGTTATCTACTGCCGGGGCCTTGGTTCGACTTAGATCTTCCATTGCTCTGTCAAACTCTTCACGCAGTATCATATGTCCTATTTCATCTCTTAAAAATCATTAAATATCAAGATTTAGTCACGTGATCGAAAACGCTCTATTATTGCCTGAAACATCGGGGATAGGCTCCTGTCTCACTTCCTTCCCAACGTATCAGGGTTGTAGTAAGACGAAGCCACACATGGTTTATAGGAGTTTTAGCCGAAGTTACTAGGATTTTACGTACTTTTTCTACAAAAAGCTAGCTGTTCAGTGTTAGAAAACGCAATTACAAGTCTTAAGTAACAATAGAAAGGAATTTTTTGAACACTAATAATAGAAACCTTCCGAAAGGTAGTGCGTTTATGCTCGAGCCATTTAGAGCGACGGTTAAGTTCAACGACGGACGTTCTTTTCCCTGCGCCCTGAAACATCAACAAACTAGCTAAAAACTGAGGAATTATAGACCTTTATTCAAAATTCAAATGGCTCTAAGCACTATGGGACTTAACATCTGAGGTCATCAGTCCCCTAGACTTAGAACTACTTAAACCTAAGGGCATCACACACAACCATGTCCGCGGCAGGATTCGAACCTGCGACCGTAGCAGCAGCGCGGTGAGGGGCTGAAGCCCCCTGGAACCACTCGGCCACAGCGGCCGGCTGAATTTTTTTCACGTGGATGCGTATCTCATTACTAGGCGGTTGACTGTTAATCATGAATTACCGCCCAAAACACAATAAAATTATTCTTGGCAAGTCTTAGTGCCGATTTCCTATACATAAGACACGGCAGGGAGACAGCTGCCAGCAGGCGTTCTGTGGTGCAACGGATAGCGCGTGTGAGTACAAGTGAAGAGGTTGCAGTTCGAATGATGGAATACGAAAATAGCGTTAGCAAGAATTCATTGTAGGAGTTGTTTAAATGGTGAGATGTATTAAATATAAATTCAAACTAATCTTAACCTGAGCAATGGACAATTGAGGACAAATGCACTTACTTTGAGTACAGACAATTTTCTTTTTTGGAAAGCATTGCTAGTAGCGAAGATATCACCATACGCCCACTATGCAACGAGGTGTAGGACGACGAGGTATTGTATATGGGAAGATATAAAGAATGTACAACATGCTGGTGGCTCAACTGTAAGGGCAGTGATGTTCGTGAGTGTAAACTAACGTTAGTGTCTGAAGCACACTTACTTCATCGTTATTTCAGATGATGAAAAGTCGAAAATGTAAACATTAATGATCCTAGCCTGAAAGTACGAAGAGATAAAAGCGTGTTTCTAATAAATTAAAACGTGTGTGGTTACATTAACTATAAAATATCTTTTTGAACGTCACGTATGTGAACAGGGATTAAAATGCAAAGGCACGTAAATGGCAAGGAAAACAAAGTAATACTCTTTTTCTGAATGGTGTGGTAAACTTTTGTAATTGTGATTTGGTTTACATATAAGAGAGCTGTCGAGTCGTTTAACAAATAACTTAAATTTTTCTTTCGTGCTGCATTCGAACCAGCGGTCTTTGAATACTGCTTTATATAAATCGACGATCTTCGAAAATAAAAAAATAAATAATCAGCTTGCTTTGTATTATTGCGAAATAGGGGAGATAGTGCACCCCTTTGATACGACGAGACAGTTGTAGCAGTAAATAATAAAAGAAAGGCATTGTTCCTTACGACGAGGCTTTTTTTCACACAATTTTAGTTGTTAAATTTCTCCTACGAATGTCAAAACATTTTATGAGCTTCCACTTACATAGGGAGAAATGATCATTGTAACAAAATAAGTGAAAAATGAGGTCGTACAGAGAGATCTAGGTTTCCATTTTTCCAACTTACTGTTAGAGAGTGGAAGGTTCGAGAAGTAGTTTGAAAGTGGAACTGTGAGTCCTCTGCCAAATACTTGTGTGAATTTTAGAGTAGTCGTGTAGATCTACATCTACACTTTCAGGTAAATATATTTTGCTTAAAAGGAGACGTAAGTGGAAAAACTCAAGAGGAAGCGTGCAATTACGAGATTTATTTGGCAGTTTAAACTTTGAAGAGCCACAGAGGCCAAACAATTATTCCCGAATACTTTTCTGGGCTCAACTATTTATACACGAATTTACGTTGTTTTGTGATTAGTCGTCTCATCTTAATGACGTCAAATACGAGACGTTACGACTGAGATTGACGCCGTAGCTATTGATACGGAGGAAACATGACCGTATAGCTTGATCTCTTGTTGCTTACGTCACATAAATTAATAGTTAATAAGTCCACATTTCTGACCAAGGAGCTTGCAGACAGTTGAAGTAGTAGCTTCAAATACACTACTCTGCAAAACTTAAGGAAGAGATGGATAAAGTAAAGCAACATATTAACATGTCGGTGGAAACGAATGAAATTGCTGGAACGTGGGAGTATGCGTACGGAAGGATTTGAAGTGGAATGATCATATAAAATTAATTGTTGGTAAGGCGGGTGCCAGGTTGAGATTAGAAAATGTAGTCCATCAACAAAGGAGGTGGCTTACAAAACACTGCAATACTTGAGTATTGCTCATCAGTGTGGGATCTGTACCAGGTCGGGTTGACAGAGGAGATAAAGAAGATCCAAAGAAGAGCGGCGCGTTTCGTCACAGGGTTATTTGGTAAGCGTGATAGCGTTACGGAGATGTTTAGCAAACTCAAGCAAACTCTGCAAGAGAGGCGATCTGCTTCGCGGTGTAGCTTGCTCGCCAGGTTTCGTGATGGTACGTTTCTGGATGAGGTATCGAATATATTGCTTCCCCCTACTTATACCTCCAGAGGACATCACGAATGTAAAATTAGAGAGATTCGAGCGCGCACGGAGGCTTTCCGGCAGTCGTTCTTCCCTCGAACCATAGGCGGCTGGAACAGGAAAGGGAAGTAATGACAGAAGCACATAAAGTGCCCTCCGCCACGCTCCGTTCGGTGGCTTGCGGAGTATAAGTGTAGATGTAGGTCTCCCAGTCGCGCGTAGAAAGCAGGACGTCACATCGGGGCCCACTAGAAAGACAGAATGTAAGCCTGAATTCGCTCGCTCGCTCAGCTCGACAGATAAAATGTGTTTCTAAAACTGTTAACTTGCTGCTGGGCGTGTACATATTTACGACTGTTGCATCTCCTACTGGAGTCTACTGTTATCAAGTCTTACTGATAACAGTACTACAACAAAATTTAAGATCAATACTCGCTATAAATGGTAAAACGACCTGATTATAACATATAGTCTCTTCTGCTTAATACTGCTCATTTCATACGATAAGTGGTGCCTTATGCAACTGACAATCATTTTGGCATGATTTTAGTTTTACTGTATCCCAGTACAACCGTAACAAATTATAAGCAGGCCTATGGACTTTCGATCGTTGTAGGACTAATTACAGTAAGACTCCATAAAAGCGGATTCCAGTAGAAGATGCAATTCTCGTTTGTACGTACACACCCAGTTACGAGTTAACAGGCGCACAAACGTAGTTTGTCTGCTGAGTTGAGCGAGCGAGCGAGCTCAGACCTACCTTCGTGAGGTGCGAGCCGCGGCCCGTCCTTCTCGTAGGTCTCGCGTCACGTGGAGTGACGTCAGCGTGACTACAGCGCCAGATGGAGCTGGCGCCGCAACAAGAGGCAACAGGAAAAGTGTGTGTCAATCAGCGAGTACTTACGGTACGTTGTGAGGGTGTTCTTCATTACAGCATCGCCAGAAGACAACAACTGGACGTCTTCACACGGGGAAGAATCGTTGGAAAATTGGAAGAAAGACGATGTGTGACGAGTGTAGGCAGATTATCTGACGTGCGTGAGGGAGCCTTCCGAAACATAGACACTGCTGCCCGAATGAGATGAGGTGGTCGACCACGGTCATATAAAGGCAGCCGTTAACCGTTACATGGTGCAACAGACAAGTGAGACACGTCAATAACTGCAGTGACCTATAACGAGACTGCAAGGTACGCAACCCCACACTCCACAGAGGCACGGCGACTACAAGGGGTTGGTCTCTTAGCCCGCCGACCAGTACGTTGTGTAAAGTTGACACACACTCATCGGTGGCACCGTTTGCGCTAGTTTCAACTGCAAAGGTGCTGGACCAACGATGATTGGGATAGCGTGCTCTTCTCGGATGAGAACAGATTCCGTCTGATTCTGGAGGAACCCTCGTATGGCGAGAGGTGGGAACATGTAATGCACCCAGGAACATTGACGAGCATGGGCATTTTGGTCGTTCAAGTATTATGTTGGCGGGAGGTATAAAGGTGCATAGGCCTCTAATTTTTGAACTGGCTACACTCGCCGATCAACGTTATTGTGGAACTGTAATCCTTCCGCACGTGGGCCTTTTCCTGGATGCATTCGGCCCTGACTTCATTTATATGAATGACAATGCGCGACCGCTTCGGAATGTGCAGTTGGAGGACCTCTTGGAACGAGAGGATATTCGATAAATGGATTGGTCTGCTCGTTCTCCCGACTTAGGTCTTAGGTCCCATCGAGCACGGGGGGTATGTGGTGGTGGGGGGGGGGGGGAGACGTATCGCAGCATGTCCACATTCACCAATGACCACCCAGCAGTTGCAACTGCGCTGGTGAAAAAATGAATCGCTCTACCACAAGAAGTCCTTACACATCTTTTGACAAGCACGGGGGCATGTTGTAGAGCTTGCATTGCCGTCCGGTGTGTTCGCACACCATATTAAGCAGTATGTCCTGGATTTTTTGATGTCGAGGTCATTATCATAAATCGCAGTTGTTTTAGTGTTATAATTAACTAAACTAAACTCCATCCGACCAGGCCTTGGAAGGCCCAACGGTACCGACCGGCCACCGTGTCATCCTCAGACCACAGGCGTTACTGGATGAGGGTATGGAGGGGCATGTGGTCAGCATACCGCTCTCTCGGCCGTATGTCAGTTTACGAGTCTGGAGCCGCTACTTCTCAGTCAAGTAGTTTCTCAGTTGGCCTCACAAGGGCTGAGTACAGTCCGCTTGCCAACAGGCTCGGCAGACTGGTCACTATAATAATTGTCTTTGAACAAATGTGTAGTTTCATTTAGTTTCATTGCGTATTTCTTTGAGCTACCTTCTGTACTATACTGTAGCAGTTCTTTCTGCGTCTGTTCGAAATTTCATAGAACCATGTTAATTACAAGGGAAACTCCCAATCGCATCACCCTCCCTGCCGCCGTTGGATAAGCAGCAGCCAGCAGCAAGTCGCACTCTTAGCTCACTTATTTGTTTTATAGTGTAATTCTTAATTTATCTGTGTGTTTTTGGGTACTTGCATAGTTTAATTAACAAATTTCGGGCGTATTACAGTAGTTGAGAGTTGTAGCATCGCATTTTAGTACCCGTATAGTGTAAATCCGCGTAGTCGTCAGTCATCTGTTTGTTTTGAACGGCTTGTGAGATAAAAGAGAGGAAAAAAATCGTTAGGGATGGATAGGGACTGCGCCTGTTGTGTACGGATTTAGGGGGAATTGACCACCGTCCGTAAACAGCTGGAAGCTGTGTTGGCCGGTATCGACAGGCTCCAGGCTGTTGCCCTGGGCCGCGGTGACATTGGGACACCTGAGGCGAGCGCTTTGGGGCCTCTGGAACCTGTAGCGTCGTCTGGGATCTCTGATGCCACTGCGCCCTCGGATTCGGACGTCCCTGCTGGTCGACACTTGCCTGACGGTGATTGACGAACTGTGGTGGGGTCGCGAATCCCTTGTCGGAAGGAGAAAATTGGTGAAGGCCGCAAGGCTGTACCCTTACGCCTCCGTAACAGGTCTGAGGTACTGCCCACTGCTGGAAGTACTTCTGAGCCAGCAAGGGCGGCCTCGCCTGTTACGGTAGTGGCCGGTCTTCCTGGGAGGTCCGGACAAGCACAGAGTGTGGGACTGCTTGTCATTGGGAGCTCCAGTGATGGAGCACCTTAGGGATATGGCAGCTAAGGACGGGAAGAAAGCCAATGTGCACTCCGTGTGCATACCTGGGGAGTCATCCAAAATGTGGAAAGGGACCTTCCTGATGTCATGAAGGATACAGGGTGTAGCCAACTGCAGGTGGTGGCTCATGTCGGCACTAATGACGTGTGTCGCTATGGATCGAAAGAGATTCTCTCTGGTTTCCGGGGGCTATCTGATTTGGTGAAGACTGCCAGTATTGCTAGCGAGATGAAGACAGAGCGCACCATTTGCAGCATCGTCGACAGGACCGATTGCGGACCTTTGGTACAGGGCCGAGTGGAGGGTCTGAATCAGAGGCTCAGACGGTTCTGCGACCGCGTAAGCTGCAGATTCCTCGACTTGCGCCATAGGGTGGTGGGGTTTCGGGTTCCGGTAAATAGGTCAAGTGACCACTACACGTAGGAGGCTGCTACACGGGTAGCAGGGGCTGTGTGGCGTGGACTGGGCGGTATTTTAGGTTAGACAACCTCGGGAAAGATCAAAAAGGGCCCCAGTCTCAAGGGGTGCAGGGCAAAGAAACGACGAGAATCGACCAAGCAACAGTCGGTATTGTAGTTGTAAATTGTCGTAGCTGTGTTGGATAAGTACCAGAGCTTCTAGCACTGATGGAAAGCACTGAAGCTGAAATCGTTATAGGTACAGAAAGCTGGCTAATGCCGGAGATAAATACTGCCGAAATTTTTACAGAGTCGCAAACCGTGTTCAGAAAGGACAGATTAAATAATGTAGGCGGTGGTGTGTTCGTGTCTGTTGGTAGTGATTTATCTTGTAGCGAAGTTGAAATAGATATTTCCTACGAATTACTATGGGTAGAGGTTATACTCAACCGCGGTACAAAAATAATAATTGGCTCCTTCTACCGACCCCCGACTCAGATGATATAATAGCTGAACGGTTCAAAGAAAACTTGAATCTCATTGCAAATAAGTATCCCACTTATACAGTGGAGAATTCAATCTACCCTCGATTTGTTGACGAAAATACATGTTCAAAGCCGGTGGAAGACAGAAAACGTGTTCCGAAATTGTACTAAATGCTTTTTCTGAGAATTACTTTGAACAATTAGTTCATGAGCCCACATGAATTGTAAATGGTTGCGACAACACGCTTGACCTCTTAGTCACAAATAATCCTGATATAATAGAGAGCGTCATACGGCTACAGGGATTAGTGAACACAAGGTCATTGTAGCGAGGCTCAAAACGATATCAACCAATACCACTAAAAATAAATGCAAAATATATCTATTTAATACAGCAGATAAAAATTCGCTTGATGCCTTCCTAAGAGAGAGTCTCCATTCCTCTAAGCTAATTGTGTAAGTGTAGACCAGATATGGTTCAAATTCAAAGATACAGTATCGCCAGCAATAGATAGATTCATACCGCAGAAGTTAATAAGAGACATGATTGATCCACCATGGTACACAAAACACGTCAGAACACTATTGCAGAAGCAACGAAAAAAGCATGCGAAATGCAGAAGAACGCAAAATTCCCAAGACCAGCTAAGTGTCATGGAAGCTCCAAATTTAGTGCGGACTTCGGTGCGAGATGCTTTTAATAGTTTCCACAATGAAAAATTGTCTCAAAATATGGTAGAAAACCCAAAGAGATTCTGGTCGTATGTAAAGTACACCAGTGGCAAAAAACAGTCAATACCGCCACTGCGCGATAGCGATGGAAATGTTACCGATGATGGTACCACTAAAGCGGAGTTACTAAATACAGTTTTCCGTAATTCCTTCACGAAAGAAGACGAAGTAAATGTCCCAGAATTGGAAACCAGAACTGCTGTTAGCAAGAGTGACAAAAAGTAGATATCTTAGGTGTTGCGAAACAACTCAAATCACTTAAGAAAGACAAGTCTTCCGGTCCATATGGTGTACCAATCAGGTTCCTTTCAGAGTATTCAGACACAACAGTGCCTTCCTTAGCAATCACATACAACCACTCACTTGACGAAAGGTTTGTTCCTAAGGACTGGAAAGTAGCACAGGTCATACCAATATTCAGGAAAGGAAACACGAGTAACCCATTGAATTACAGACCCTTATCACTGACCTCAATTTGCAGTAGAATTTTGGAGCATATATTGTGCTCGAACATTATGAATCACCTTGAAGAAAATGACTTACTGATACCTAACCAACACAGATTTAGAAAATATCGTTCTTGTGCAACACAGTTAGCTCTTTATTCCCATGAAGTAATGAGTGGTGTCGTAAGGGATCTCAGATCGATTCCATATTCCTAGATTTCCAGAAGGCTTTTGATACCGTTCCTCACAAGCGCCTATTAATTAAATTGCGTGTATATGGAGTATCGTCCCAGTTGTGTAACTGGATTCGTGATTTCCTCTCAGAGAGGTCACAGTTCGCAGTGACAGACGGTAAATCACCGAGTAGAACAGAAGTGATATCTGGCGTTCCGCAAGGTAGTGTCATAGGCCCTCTGCTGTTCCTGATTTACGTAAATGATCTAGGTGATAATCTGTGCAATCCCGTTAAATTGTATGCAGATGACGTTGTAATTTACCGTCAAGTAAAATCATCAGGCGATCAATTCCAATTACAAAATGATCTAGAGAGAATTTCTGTATGGTGCGAGAAGTGGCAATTGGTACTAAACAAAGAAATGTGCGAGGTCATCCACATGAGTACTAAAAGAAATCCTATAAATTTTGGGTATACGACAAATCGCAAAAATCTAAGGACTGTCAGTTCGACTAAATATCTAGGAATAACAATTACGAGCAACTTAAATTGGAAAGACCACATAGATAATATTGTGGGGAAGGCGAAACAAAGACTGCGCTTTGTTGGCAGAACACTTAGAAGATGCGACGAACCCACTAACGAGACAGCCTACATTATACTTGTCCGTCCTGTGCTGGAATATTACTGTGTGGTGTGGGATCCTTACCAGGTAGGATTGACGGAGGACATCGAAAAAGTTCAAAGAAGGGCTCGTGTTATCGCGCAATAGGGGTGAGAGTGTAACTTGATATGAAACGCGAGTTGGGATGGCAGTCACTGAAACAAACTCGGTATTCCTTGCGGCGAGATCTATTTACGAAATTTCAATTAGCAACTTTCTCTTCCGAATGCCAGAATATTTTGTTTACATCCACCTACCTAGGGAGAAATGATCATCATAATAAAATAAGAGGAATCAGAACTCGAACGGAAAGATTTAGGTGTTCCTTTTTCCCACGCGCCATTCGAGAGTGGAATGGTTGAGAAGTAGTATGAAAATGGTTCGATGAACCCTCTGCCAGGCACTTAAGTGTGAATTGCAGAGTAACCATGTAGATGTAGATGTAGATTTAGTGGTAAAACGGCTCAGTGGACAGCCCGTCAAAAACTGAACACAGATCAAGCACGAAAACACGAAGAAAGTGTAGTGGTTTGTCAAAAACTAAATAAATAAATAAAAAATAAGTAAATAAATAAAATAAAACAGAGCAGCAATGAAGAACAACGGCGTCGTGGTTGAATGGTTTTTGGCCCCGACGAGAAATCAGAACTAGGTTATTGGACGTACCTTAACGATCGACGCTGTGGACTTGTTCGCAACCTCAGTTGAAAGCAGTTCTTTTCCAATTTTATATGAAGCGACTTTCATGATCCGCCTTCCAGCTGGAACGTCCAAGCCAAGAGATGCTGATGCTTTCTTGCCGACATGGTGTTCTGAAAGCACTACAAACGGAATCACCATTAAAACTTCGAGAAGACACGTTTGGATGTTCCGTCAATCGGAAGGCGCTAGCGACTCCTGGAATTCTTGTACTTAGACTAATTTAACATAGAAAATGGTTACGCTGTAGGATTACCAAGCGGGCGAGCCGTATTCAAATCTCCCTTGAACCAATTTTTTTTTCTTCGCTGTTGGCTTTACGCAAATTTGTGTGTCTGTGTCGTGGTGTAACGTCCGCTTGCAACAGCGAGGTGTAAGGTAGGGGCCTATAACGACAGTTGATTCTGTACAACTACTCTATTAGCAGACGAAAGGAAGTGGCTTTCAAATGGGAACCGCAAACGTTTGATGACTATGCGACAAGTCAACCGAATCCTCCACCGGAAATCACGTCTGGTGTTTAATACACGGCATTAGTGACAGTACGTGTGTCATATGAAAGGTATGTCTTATCGACACACCTAATTTGTACGACTGGAGAGTGAGATATCCTCCTTGCCTGATATAGGTGTTCGAATGATTGTGAAAGTGATCACTTCCAAGGAAATGATGAAGACATGATAGTTTGTCACATACGCTGTAACAAATGAGCGCAACAGTTTCATAGTCACAGCCAGCCGGGGTGGCCGAGTGGTTCTATGCGCTACAGTCTGGAACCGCGCGACCGCTAGTGTCGTAGGTTCGAATTCTGCCTCGGGCATGGATGTGTGTGGTGTCCTTAGGTTAGTTATGTTTAACTAGTTCTAAGTTCTAGGGGACTGATGACCTCAGAAGTTAAGTCGCATAGTGCTCAGAGACATTTGAACCATTTTTCATAGTCACACAATTTCTCTGTGCTTTGTCAAAAGATATATTTTTGCACTCCGTTTTGGAAGTATTGACTCTTGAATTCCTTTGATGTAACGTAGTCCACACTCATTTATTTGTTGTTTCCATTTCTGTGAGACTTCTATGCGGTATCTCGCCAGCTCGGGGTATACATCACATTTGCTTGCGACGGTAACGTATTCCTAACACATGACTCACATTCTTTAACCAATGTATAATATGACAACTCGCAAGACTACAGAAAGGTTGGTTGGGGTGATCTGGTGGAAGAGAACAACAAGCGACTTCATCGGTCTCATCGGATTGTGCAAGGATAGGAAAGGAAGTCTACAGTGCCCTTCAAAGGAATAATCCCGGCATTTGCCTGAAGCAGTTTAGGGAAATCACGGAAAACCTAAATCAAGATGGCCGACGCGAGATTGAACCGTCGTCTTCCCGAATTCAAGTCCAGTGTGCTAACCACTGCACCACCTCGCTTGGTGCTACGGAAAGAGAACAAACATTTTAATGACCGGACGACAGTTTCCAAAGTTTTGAAAAAATAAATAAATTGCACCAGAGAGTTTTGAGCACGGCACGGCTGCTTGACAGTCCAGCACCATGACCACATTCTTGTTTTTTATCTCATTTTCTTTGTTAATCGTTGGTGTATTTGTTCGAGGCGGACGCCCCATGACGCTCAGATTCATCGTTGATCCATTAGCTCAGCTTTTTTTAGTGCAGAGGGCAGCTAACTCTCTTAGAGAACACGCTGAGCTACCGTGCTGGCATGTTTCATAGTACGAGGGTGAGTCGAATGAAAACCTTAAATATTTTTTTAAATATTATTTATTGTGCAGAAGTGGTACAAAGCTGTATCACTTTTCAACATACTCTCCCCCACACTCAATGCAAGTCCTCCAGCGCTTACAAAGTGCATAGATTTATTAGGAAAAAAATTCTTTTGGTAGTCCGCGCAACCACCTCTTCATCAGAACGGAACTTCTTTCCTCTCATTCCGTCTCTGAGTGGTCCAAACATATGGAAATCACTTGGGGCAAGGTCTTGTGAGTGTGGTGGATGAGAAAGACACTCAAAATGCAGGTCTGTGATAGTTGATAGTTGAACGGACAGCGTGGGGCCTTGCATTGTCATGTTGCAAAAAGGACACCTGCTGACAGCAAACCAAGTCGCTTTGATTTGAGTGCAGGCCGCAGATGATTTTTTAGGAGATCTGTGTATGACGCACTGTGACAGTGGTCCCTCTAGGCATGTAATGCTCCAATTTGACACCTTTTTCGTCCCAAGAGAGAGTCAGCATAACCTTCTCTGCTGATGGTTCTGTTCGACACTTCTTTGGTTTTGGTGATGAGGAATGGCGCCATTCCTTGCTCACTCTCTTCGTTTCCGGTTGGTGGAAGTGAACCCAGGTTTCGTCCCCAGTAACGATTCTTGCAAGGAAGCGATCACCTTCTCGTTCAAACCGCCGAAGAAGTTCTTCACAATCATCAAGACGTCGTTCTCTCATTTCAGGAGTCAGCTGCCGTGGCACCCATCTTGCAGACACTTTGTGAAACTGAAGCACATCATGCACAATGTGGTGTGCTGACCCATGCTGCAATGTCATTCAGTGTCACCTTCACTATGGCCTCAACTGCTGCAATGTTCTGTCGAGTCAGAGCTCGTTGGGCCTGACCTGGACGAGGAGCATCTTCCACTGAAGTCACACCATCTGCGAACTTCCTACTCCGTTCGTAGACTTGCTGCTGTGACAAAGACGCATCACCGTAATGAACCTTCATTCGTCGATGAATTTCAATAGGTTTGACACCTTCACTAAGCAAAAACCGAATAACAGACGCTATTCCTCCCTGGTGCAAGTCGCAAGTGTGGCGGCCATCTTTATTCTGATACTGCGACGGCATGTGTGCATCTGCACTATGCTGTCACGTACAGGCCATTCTGCACGCTGCTTGTAGCACGCTTACCAACTTGCAGGGTAACGGCGCGAAATTTCGATTTGTTATTACAAATTTAAGGTTTTCATTTGACTCACCCTCGTAAGAGGGAAGACAACCACCACGCCGTTGCTGTTTGAGGCTGCTGTCTATTGCACTTCTTGTTCTTGGACCGTTCACTGCTTCTCTTTTGCTTTTTGTTTTTTCGCAGTTCAGTACACTTTCCTGTTTTGATGACTGATCTGTGTTCAGCTTTTGACGCGCTATCCATTGGGCCGTCTTACCACTAAATCTGAGGAGGTGTGGTGTGGAGTTTTCCGTTTTAGCAGTGACACGTCATGTGAAAGTTAGTTTCACCGTTAAGTTTAGCACATCAGTTTAAGATGCGATACCAACGCTCTATCAGTGCGCCTATTCCACGGCTTTTTGTTTACGTGTCCCGCAGCAGCGTCTCCACGATTCGCGATTGTCGCGTGTGAAGGACATGAATCTGACTTCTATGAAGTAGTAACATGGTAATGAATACCAATACTCGGTATACAAGCAACTGTCAATAACTGAACCATGAAAACTGGTGTGTATTTGCAACCGTAAATGGAAAGTAGAATTACGATGTGCGGTGATTAGATGTAATAAATTTTGTAGGACACAATGATGAATAAAAAGACGGTAACTTAATCGTTTTCGCTTCTCGTTGCAATCTTGTTGTCGTAATGGTCAGCTGCAGTTGCCAACGATTTTGTGGCCATGTCGAGGCGGTTTGCTGCTTGTAAATCTTATTTCTGAGTTTGTGCACACGTCACACTGAACTCCTGCACTCACTCTGAGGACCACTTTGTAGAGTGGAACGCCACTGCTTGCAGGGTATCGTTAATCTTTAATGTCTTGTTTTATCCTGTCCCTGATAAGGACCCAATATTCGATGCCACTGAATTCGCAGTGCGCCAAAGCCTATCACAGCACTGTAATATTTTTGTCCAGTGGGCGGAATACAGTCTCAAAAAGGAATTGTTACGACTTGAAGTAAAATGTCGCGCGTGTTTCAATAGATCCGTAAATCCATCGTAAGATAAGTCAGTATATGGAAATCCCACATTATTATTTTCCTGCCATTTAGTAATTCCCTGTCCCTATTTCATAAACAGGTTTCGTGGTACTGGATTTATCATGTCACGTGGAGCCTGATCTGAAACGGTCGTAGCTTCATTATGTAACTTTTCAAGAACGCTCCTGTATCATTCCTCGTAGTGTCTATAATTCATCGCAGAACGGCAGATTAAATCACCTTATTCCAAATGAAATATGAAACAGGATTTCGCAAAAACTCGTATTCGTTACCAGTTCTCAGAATCAGACGAGAAACCCTGACGTAAGCACGACAGCAATTAGAAGCAGGACATTGTCTAAAGATCCAGTGACACAGCACCCGCGAGCAGTCGGCGGACGAGGACTCAAAAAACAAATAAACTAAACTTGTACTTGTCCTTTTTGTAGTGCTGTGTGAAAAAAAAACCACACACACACACACACACACACACACACACACGCACACACACACACACACACACACACACACACACACACGCACACACACACTTCAGCCGTGTAAGGCAAGAACAGAAGTTGCATTCCCATTTTTCATCTTGTTCACACCTTTTGCCGTCAGACGAATAGCAAAATTTTAAATCCGCTATTATTATGATAAAACGACTTGGCGGAAGGCAACCAGATTTCGACGGTAACAGTTATATCTTCGTACTGCGAACTGAAGTTTGATCACGAAAATACGGTCTGGTGTTCGTGGCTTTTCAGAGTTTACAGTTTCCAAAAAATGGGCGAACTAGAATGCTTCGGTGAAAATATTTAAATGTACGTCAACCCTGTTTTCAAACAAAACATCATTTTCCTTTATCGAATCAACCCTATATTACTTAACCCTTGTAAAAACTGCGATTTCAGTATCGCAGCCGGCCGCTGTGACAGAGCGGTTCTAGGCGCTTCAGTCCGGAACCGCGCAGCTGCTACTGTCGCAGGTTCGAATCCTGCCTCGGGCATGGATGTATGTGATGTTCTTAGGTTAGTTAGGTTTTAGTACGAGGGTGAGTCAAATGAAAACCTTAAATTTTTTAAAAATAGTTTTTATTGTGCAGAAGTGGTACAAAGCTGTATCAGTTTTCAACATAATCTCCCCCACGCTCAATGGAAGTCCTCAGTGCTTACAAAGTGCATAAATTCCTTTAGAAAAAAATTCTTTTGGTAGTCCGCGCAACCACTCATGCATCGCCTGGTGTACCTCTTCATGAGGACGGAACTTACCGAGCGAGGTGGCGCAGTGGTTAGCACACTGGACTCGCATTCGGGAGGACGACGGTTCAATCCCGTCTCCGGCCATCCTGATTTAGGTTTTCCGTGATTTTCCTAAATCGTTTCAGGCAAATGCCGGGATGGTTCCTTCCCAATCCTTCTCTAACCCGAGCTTGCGCTCCGTCTCTAATGACCTCGTTGTCGACGGGACGTTAAACACTAACCACCACCACCACCAAGGAACTTATTTCCTTCCATTGCGTCTTTGTGTGGTACAAACATATGGAAATCACTTGGGGCAAGGTCGGGTGAGTATGGTGGATGAGGAAGACACTCAAAATGTAGGTCTGTGATTATTGCAACTGTTGTACGGGCAGTGAAGGGCCTTGCATAGTAATGTTGTAAAAGGACACCTGCTGAAGCAATCCACGTCGCTTTGATTTGATTGCGGGCCGCAGATGATTTTTTAGGAGATCTGTGTATGATGCACTGGTGACAGTGGTCCGTCTACGCATGTAATGCTCCAAAATGACGCCTTTTTCGCCAAAAAGAGAGTCAGCATAACCTTCTCTGCTGATGGTTCTGTTCGAAACTTCTTTGGTTTTGGTGGTGAGAAATGGCGCCATTCCTTGCTCGTTCTCTTCGTGTCCGGTTGGTGGAAGTAAACCCAGGTTTCGTCCCCAGTAACGATTCTTGCAAGGAAGCCATCACCTTCTCGTTCAGAGTGCCGAAGAAGTTCTTCACAAGCATCAACACGTCGTTCTCTCATTTCAGGAGTCAGCTGCCATGGCACCCATATTACAGAGACTTAGTGAAACTGAAGCACATCATGCACAATGTGGTGTGCTGACCCATGACTAATCTGTAACCATGCTGCAGTGTCATTCAGTGTCACTCGGCGGTTTTCCTTCACTATGGCTTCAACTGCTGGAATGTTCTGTGGAGTCACAACTCATTGTGCCTGACCTGGGCGAGGAGCATCTTCACACCATTTGCGGACTTCCTACTCGATTTGTATACTTGCTGCTGTGACAAACATGCGTCACCGTACTGAACCTTCATTCGTCGATGAATTTCAATAGGATTCACACCTTCACTACGCAAACACCGAATAACAGAACGCTGTTCTTCCCTGGTGCAAGTCGCGGCCATCTTTATACTGTTACTTCGACGATATGTGTGCACCTGCATTATGCTGCCACCTACAGGCCATTCTCCACGCTGTTTGTAGCACGCTTACCAACTTAAGGGATAACGGCGCGAAATTTCGATTTGTTATTACAAATTTAAGGTTTTCATTTGACTCACCCTCGTAGTTCTCAGTCTATGGGACTGATGACCTCAGATGTTAAGTCCCATAGTGCTCAGAGCCATTTGGACCATTTTGCACAGTATTGCATAACACAGGACATTTTGTGCTTAATTTGGCATGTAACGTACCACTGGAGATCCAATACTGGTAATTAACTAACGAATAACCCTTAAATTATGATTTGCTTCGAATAAAATGCGGAGTAGTAAACTTTACGATACTGCGACACTTCTCCCTTGCCCCTCCCCCTTTAATGTGCTTTGGTTCTAGGGCCTGGACCCTTCCGACAATTGTTGCAGGGCATTGCAGTAGGAGTATAAAACGTGGTTTATCTTTTTGTAAAACCTCGTCGCCACTTTTGTAAAGGTCTCGTTGCTACTGCTGTGGAGGCCGAGTTGCCACTGTTGTTACGGTAGGTCGAGTTTGTGAGCTCTTTAAACGGCTTCTGGTGCAGTATACCGCGAAGACAATTTCTCCCTGCCACTATTACATAGTTATGCACCAGGATCAGGTAACAGGATAGGTGAATGAAGGTTCTACAACACTCCAACAGTCTAGTGACAAAGTCATACAAATGGGTTAATCTTTGTAACTAGTTGAATACGTCTGCAACACTGCTTGTAATATAACACAAAAGGGCCCTCAAAGGCTAAGTGCAAAAAATCGTAGGTAAACGTCACAGTACATAGCAAATCCAATTGACCACAACTGTCTGTTCAATTCTGAGACTTCAATAAACGACGTTCCCAGTCTGAGTCAGCCCTGGACGACGCTCTGTCACCAGGTGGGCGAGAGCTGCTCTTCTATCCTCCGAGCAGGCTTCTTTCCGTTGTCGCCCGGTCATTGGCGGCTTGTACTCGGCCACCAATTCGCGCCTGTAGCGCTTGTAGACCTTGCGCATGTGGCGAGTCTCTAGGGCACTGGCACCAGCTCGCATCTTTACGCCTGTGGTGCTTTTTCCTCGGCTGTGTCTTGTTCGGAAGACACAGCACATCTGAAAGGTCACCTGTTGCCATTCAGTTGCGGTACTGGCGTGCAAATTCCGACATTCATCGCCGATGAACAGTAGTCAGCAAGGATGCATGAACCAGACGACTGTTGCGGAGGCTCATGCGCAGCGACTTACACCGAATGGTTGTTGAGGAGATGCCATTGGTCCATCTGAGCGGTCAGCTGCTCAACAGTTGCACGTCCATTCTCCCGTACATATCTTCACAGGCGTCGTTGACCCCTGCTATGTATGGTCTGTGGTGCACCATGGTTGACAGAGCCAGTTTTGGATAGCGCCATTTTGCCATGGACGATATACATTTACCGCGTTGCCACGTGAGAAGTTTGCAAGTTAAAACGTTTCGGAAATGCTTCCATCCTTGTCCTCAAAGTCAAGGAACATGCCATTTTGGACGTGAGTGAATCGCCCCGTTTATACCTTACGATGACGACTGTACTGTTTTCCGCATCCGCCTCCGATACGCTTTAGATATCCTGTACTGATAGTGCTACCACCTGCCATCTGCGAGTAGTATTGTACTTTGATATCGGACATATGCGGTAGTCACATTAATAAGACTGGACAATGGGCGGCCAGAGTGGCTGAGCGGTTCTAGGCGCTACAGTCTGGAACCGAGCGACCGCTACGGTCGTAGGTTCGAATCCTGCTTCGGGCATGGATGTGTGTGATGTCCTTAGGTTAGTTAGGTTTAAGTAGTTCTAAGTTCTAGGGGACTGATGACCTCAGAACTTAAGTCCCATAGTGCTCAGAGCCATTTGAACCATTTTTGAACTGGACAATGCGCTTTAGTACATCAAAGGAACTAGATTAAAAATGTGGTTAGAGTCGCTGTCTGTAGACGGGGGGGAACCCGAGCTTGACTGCCGGACGGGTTACAGATCGTCTTCACTCGGGCCGGATTTCTGTGTTGTCCTAACCCTTCATCGCATCTTCATCGGACGCACAAATCACCGAAATGGCTCCCAATAGAGAGACTTTTACTAGGGGGCCTAACAACCCTAGACGGGATCTCCCGACCAATAATGCCAGCTAGGCATTTTCATTTTTGTCGCTCTCCAGAAACCGATAACACAAAATTATACTTAAAACGCGCTGTAATTCCTATCACTTGCTTCCCGTTCACTTTCAGGAAATGCTCCCCAATTTTTTCCGAGTGTGTTGAAACGTCCCCTTACTTAGAACAATTATACATGACTGTGCTTAAACTGACACACAATATTTTTAGCGCAACGCAATCTGACTTTCGATAATCCCTACAAAAGAATGGCCCTGACTAACATTAACCTATACCTTTCACAAATCACTTACCTCACAAAAATCTTCGTTACTCGAACTACTGCAATGCAGCGAGCGCCACTACTGCCAGCTAAATAAAAGATTCAAACTACGGAAGGCACTAACTACTGATAGGCATTGTTAGCAAATGAAAGATTTTGATAGAGAACAAACAATGTATTTACCTCAGTAGTGTTCAAAAGACATAATGTATATAGCAGTTCATGATATCCAGTGTTACAAATTTCAAAACTCCGCCATCTCTCTCCCCACATCCACCACTGCTGGCGGCTCACCTCCAACTGCACAACGCTACGCGCTGTTCACATCCAGCTGCCCAACACTACAATGGCAGACAACAATGCAAACTTGCCACAGACTGCACACAGCACAGCCAGTGATTTTCATACAGAGCGCTACGTAACGTTGCCAATAAGAAAACATAAACAGCCTACTTACATAGCCCCCATGCTCCCCACAAAAAATTTTACAAATTTTTTTGGGCAGTGACCAATAATGATTTGATAAAATTTTTCATAATTACAATAACAAAGATATCAAATGCACACACTTATTGATACAATGTTGGCCAAAAGCTAAAATTTTCTCATAGTCCATAAAGACAGTCCTGATCATTCATCACAGTAAAATTGCCGTGTTTTTCTCAAAGTCTGAGCAGTAAAAGAAAATGCAAACGGAAGTAGAGGATTTCCATGCAGTCTTGAAGAAGTAGTGTTGTCCTCCCAACGTAAAGACAGTGCTGTCTCTCGACATGCAGACAGGTAATGGGCCACAACAGAGCAAACCCACAGCAGAGTCATTCGAAGTTTTGATGAATATTGATAGGTAGGTCATCACAGAGCAGACCCAGTATAGTCTTGGTAGAGAGTATGGTATTGGTGGGCCACCAAAGGTGCAGACCCGCTGCAGCCATTGTAGAAATAATGGTATTGATGGATCATAAAAGGTGTAGACCCACTGTAGTCCCTGTAGAGATGGCCAGCAGCCATCTGCTGCGACTGTGCAGGTGCACAATCACCATCGAAGAGTCTTGCGGACAATATAGCAAGTCCATAACCACCACTTGTGCACTCACAAAGTTTTTGGAATTGTCCTTAGAACCAGCAATGCTGTTATCCAGTCCCTTGCTGAACTGTTATCACATGTGCAAACACTAACAGTCCCTACTTCTCACATATTGTCCATACACTATGACCAACAGAAACATGTGCAGTGAAATATAACTTACTAGTTAATAATATGATGAACTGGTGTCAATTACAACTTTATAACATAAGAATACAATTACAAAGGTACAAAATACATCATTATATTTGTAGTAAAACAAGCTTTAGAAAAGAATAGAAATAAACATGTACATCAGTGTTACAGGAATTATGACATGAGTACATACATAAAAAATCAGAATAACTTTCAAAACATCAACATGAGCATTAAAACAAAACAGAATAAATAATGTCTAAACATCTTTACGAAGAAAATAACATAGTATTTGAAAAATCTACAACATAAATCTTATTAGCTAAACACATAAAGACGAAAAACATAAATATACAAGAGTACACAAACACATAGCAGAATAACACAGGGGGAAAGGGTTTGTTTTACTGCAGTATTGTGCAAACAAAACTTTCTTTACGTCTTGGAGATCTCCCTTCATTCACCATTATTCCCAAAAAGTCCTATCTATACCTCCTTTCTGTATTCTATTCATATTTCTTTCAAAATAATTATTTCTCATTGTACAATACTCATTTTGGCCCAAATATTTTTCATATAACTTCTCAATGCATTCTTTCCCTATTCTCCATAGTCAGTTTCTTATATAGTCTACACCCTCTTAACCTAACTTAAATCTACTGAGCTCAGATGCTAAACTAAGGGACGATGCAATGCAGCAGCGCAAAACAATTAACACAAACAGCAATGATAAAAAAAAATGGAAATTGGCAAAGCAAGCTACAGTAAATCTAAGTTACCAAGCAAATGCAACATTACAACTAATATGAGCCAATGTGCAGCAATAAGAAAAATAAATCAATAGTAAAACTAGCTTAACAGAGTGATACAAAGTGAAATTAAGTAGCACTATGCCTGGCAAACAGCAGCAGCAAAGGCAATAACTTATATCTCAACATGACATAGCTCAAGCAGAAAAAATATTACAGTAAAAATGGCCATGTTTAATACCTATGTCACATCTTAACACTAGAGTGATGCATCACGAGAACTTACACTAGCAGATAAGTTACCAAATCGTAAAAAAATTATTTATGCAATTCCTGTGAAGGGAAATTTCTATTTATGTGACCTCGTTTTCTTGGAAGTAGAGCATAAATTTCTTATTGACTGGATCTGTAGGCATAAAATAACTGTATTAGTACATCTATTAAATTTTATTTTGACCAATGCTGCAGTGCAGCTAGAAACTAGATATTAAAAGAAATGAGTAAATAAATACATAAAGCAAGCCATATGGCATTTCTCTTAACTAGGAAGACAATAGCCATGAAATGTTTCTCATTGTTTCATTAGGCATTTTAGTAAATATCATAAATTAAGAGCTCCACAGTATAATCATATGTTTTCAAGTTTGAGCGTGTCGTATTTGCGATGCTTTCTACAAAGGAATGTCAATAGCGAGGATAATGGCCTCCTTTTTTTTCACCTGTGCCTCTGAAAGGCACACACAAATGGCTTCTTTCCAAGCAGTTGTCGTGCAGCTGGGTGCCCACGACGCATTACGTACAGGTGGTCACTTAACTTTCTTACCGAAATATTTACGACAGCAGTTTCCGCTACAGTGGCAGTCTCATATAAAAAATTTCATAGGTCGAGAATTTGCGTTACAAATGTGTAGAAACAAAATCCTATAAATACCACAGTGTCCAAAAAATTTTCAGTGGCATTGTGATACATTCACACATGTACACACATTTCATAATTCTAAAGTATGATTCTTAATTTCCAACATCCTTTTCTACAAATCAGAGTCCCTAACCACGACTCCTTATTCCTTACCTTATTACACATGTATATATTCGTCGACACTTCTTCAATATTTCATCATAAGAAATATGTAGCATAATCAAATTCCTCATATAGCATCAGCTTATTGATCATAAACATACCTCAAAAGCATAATATACATCGTCGTCGTAATAATAACATCATAACAGATCAATCACATCTCAAAATCGTCATAGCTTCCTCCAGTAATTTCAAAACCTAAAAAAATTCTCTGCTCATTTCAATAGCGTCATCTACCTCAAACGTACTACAAAAATCATGATCCCATCTCAAATATATCATTCAAAGCTCTCATAGTATCTCAATGGTTCCGAACAAATATGAACAGTTCACAAAGTACAGACAAAATACAATTTCGTGAGTGTGAAATTATCCGACTGTGTAATTGCGTAAACATCTGTCACTGATGTAGTAAAATAAATGTTTATCTCTCCCAGTTAAATGATCAGATAGCTGTGTAATTTATGTGTTAGAGAAATATGGTACCAAAGTGTAAAGTTGTATAAGCAAATACCATATTAGCTACGGCTCCTTGTGCTTGCCAAACACATGGTACACAAAGTAGGCGTGTACCCCCCTGAGGATTAATGTAATTATACCCTCAGGTGTCACAGATTACAGCAATTGAATGAAATGTATCACGGAAAACCTTTGTATCATTGCACTTCAAACACCTTTAAAAATAAATGTTTTAAGTACAAAATTAATCACTCAAATACGTGTACTGTAGCGCTAAACTGTGCGTCTTGTTGTAAGATAATCTCTGTGGAAGTGTCGTAGTTATCGTCCTCCGAAAGCTAAGTTCTGCAGAAGTCAATGTACTTACCTCATGATAAACAAAAGTGAAATGCTTTGCGTATAGATATCATAGTTATTACGCTTATTGCCGTGATGAAGAAACTACTTTGCTGTAACATATTGTTGTGCTACAGAAAAGGCTGTCTCATTGTAGCTATACCACAAAAGTTACTACTAAAACATGTTTTACTTCCCAGAATAATTCAGAAAAACTGTGCAGATATAAAACAGAAACACCGCAAAAACAACAATGTCAATTGTGTCACACATTAATTGCGTCGTGATATAATCGTGTGGCTATCAGAGAAACCAAATGCTAAGTCATCTTTAATCTCACCGAATGTACTTCAAATAAAGAGTATCTTTTCAAGTAAACCAAAATGTTGCATTAATATCTCATTAGCGGTATAAGTTCTAGGTATGTAAGCCTGATAGTCGTTATGTAATCGTGCAGCTTGTTGCAAGAATGTATAACGCTGTGTCGTCTGTTCACTACAACAATGCATTCATAATTACTGTCTAAATAAGTTGCCCAGGTTCTTGACTGGATATTTAACTTCAAATATTGTTGCATGGTAAAAGTTTCTAAGTCTGACAATGCATACTAGAAATGTGAAGTGAAAAATTTTATGGCAAAGACAAAGTTAAAAACTAGTTTATCTTTCAATAAACGGTTTTACATGTGAAATGTGGTGTAAACCTTTACTCTTCCTAGTACGCAGAGTTTCAACTTCAACGCAATTATCATGTGGTATATGGTACATCGATAAGGAATGCTCAAATTTTTCTCAAGGTTAGCGTCTATGTTATTTTTCTCTGAGCCAGCTGGCGCATGCAGCTGCCTGCAGTGCGAGTCATTGTCTGTTCCTTTGTTGGCGCGCGTCGTTATTGGGATTAGGAGACCTAACTTCTACAAACTCACCTTGTCGAGAGGGCCCTGCTCTGTTTGAATCCCGCCAGTTCTGATGCAATTCAGGTCTGTCGTTACGATCATATCGTCTGTCGTCATGTAGGTAGATTCCATAGTTTCTTTCTTGTCGGTCACGTGGTGGAGAATTTCTTCCTGAATCGTAACTGCGCGCTGGACCGTTGCATCTAAAGTTATTCTGCGTCCCTTGATAATAATTATTTTGGTTCCCAAATTTTCTGTTTCTCTGATTGTCTCTGTGATAGTCACTACCGTGGAGAGGTGATCTTTCCCTGTAATTATTACTACTCTGCCAACGGTTGTCATATGGGTGGTGTCTGTTTTGGTCACGATATGTGTTGTGAGAATAGCCTTGTCGTGTCCAGTTATTATTTCTTTCATCGTGGAATTGTGACGGATGTGACCTGTAATTGTTGTGCTCCTGTTTTCGCGTCCCGCGATTGTCAGTGTCAATTTCCAATTCTTGTAAGAGTCCCTGAAAAGCTTCAATGTCGTCTTTGCAACGTCCTGCCAAAATAATATGTCGTAAATGTTCAGGTAATTTGATTAAGCAAATGCAGATGAGTTCTGAGGGGCTGTATGGGTTTGACAGGTACTGATTCTTGTGCAACATGTCTTCGAAATATTTCACAACACTGGAAAATTCAGATTGTTCGAAATGTTTCATCATTATGATGCTATGTTTTACTCAGTCTTGTGTAGCTTGAGACCAATATGCTGAGAGGAAGGCATGATAAAATTCTCCTTCACTGTGACAATCGTGAATGACCGATCACATTCTTACAGCTGGTTCATTCTCTAAGTAGCCACACATAAATTCTAATCTGTGCTCTAATGGCCAGTTGGGAGGAAAACAATGAGAGAATTGATGGAGCCATGCTTGTGGATGAATGTCATTGTCAGAATTCTTAAATGTTTTGAATTTACGTGTAGTAATGAACAGCTTAGAGTCAAAATCATCATGTTGGCTAGTCGCATCTCGGTCTTTGTTACTTCGTTTCGGCGGTTCCATCTCAAAATTCGGTGCGCCTTGCCAATTTCTTTCATAATTTCCGAAATGTCCTGTGTTATTATTTTGTGGTTGTTCCGTATTTCTATGTCCCTCTTCCCATACTGGAGCGCGAGTGTCCTCTGAAATATGTAATTCTTGTATTACTTGTGCCAACTGATCTTGTACTTCCCGGATTTCTCTTTTGTACTGTACTGTATTTTGATTTTGTTTGAATTTTCTAATTTGTTCATACTCTTCAGTGTCAGTGAAAGATAAAGGTCTTTTGTCATTCAGATCATCATCTACCTTTGTAGGTCAGTTAGTGAACTGATCTGAATGTTCGGCTACTTTATCCGATAGTGAAATTATTTCCTCTGTGTGCTTTTCTGAACCAAGTTTCAGAGCGTCCATTTGTGTTGAAATCGTATCTACTGTGTCCTTTAAGTTTTCCTGAGTTTTTGCAAGTTGCATAACCGAATCGATAGATGCAACTGAGTCAATTTTAGCTTGCAAGGTCTCATGATTTTCATGAACAATAATTTGCAGTTCTTTTATGGCTGCTTCGTGATTCTGTAATGCATTTTCTTGACGCAAAAAAATAGGTTGGAAATGCTCACAAATTTGTGTTTTTACGTCATTACAGACTTTTAGGCATTTCGATTCAATGTTATGTAACTCAGTAGTTAAATCTTCACGTGTTTGTTCAAGTGTGGTGTCTAACTTCTGAGGATTTTGTTCCATTGTGTCTAACTTTTGAAGATTTTGTTCCATTGTGTCTAACTGTTGCTGTGTTTGTCTCTGGTGTTGTTCCATTGTGTCCAACTCTTGAAGCTTTTGCTGTGTTTGTCTCTGATTTTGTTCCATTTGTTGCATTAATTGCAATAATAATGTATTAGTGTATGGAATGTGTTTCTCTATGCTTTTTGGCAGTGCATTTTCACCGGAAACATTCACGTTTTGACAAGCAGAAAATGTGTCTTGACTCATTTGAGAAAACGGTGAGGACCCAAACCCTGAGTCTACAGTATTTGCAATATTGTGTTCTGTCATTTCGGATTCCTGAGGCGAGCTGTTGCCGACCGATCGATCGATAATGCTTCCCTGTTCACTAATTGTTTCACTGCCTACACCATTGTTTGCAGCCCGCCCCATTTACCTATGCACAATTACCAAATTACTACTTTGAACATTAGTTAATTCATTACTCTGCAGCGCTAACACACTGCTTTCGTCTTCACTGTCATTTCTCAGTTTACTTTGAAGCCAAGTATTACGTTTTTCACACGCCATTATTGTCACAATATTTCACACGACAACACAGAAAAGCACAATTTGAAGAGCAAAATAACAAAACACATTAACATATCATTGAAAATAATATCTAGTTAATTGCAAGCGCAGCTGCGAAATACTTGGTGCAAATCTACATGCATGCCACAACTGTTTTACTGTACAAGAATGAAAAACTACTACTACAATGGAAATTCTCTCTACAATTACGCGCTAGCAATAAACAAAGGCTGTACTAATTGCACAAACTACAAGAAAAAAAATCAGAAGATTCCAGTGAGGTGTTCTGGCAGGGTCGCCATATGAAACATCCCCTTTGAAAAATTATACATGACTGTGCTTAAATTGACACACAATATTTTTAGCGCAACGCAATCTGACTTTCAAAAGTTCCTACAAAAAAATGGCCCTGACTAACATTAACCTATACGTTTCACAAATCGCTTACCTCACAAAAATCTTGGTTACTCGAACTACTGCAATACAGCGAGCGCCACTACTGCCATCTAAATAAAAGATTCAAACTATGGGAGGCACTAACTACTGATAGGCATTGTTAGCAAATGAAAGATTTTGATAGAGAACAAACAATGTATTTACCTCAATAGTGTTAAAAAGTCATAATGTATATAGCAGTTCATGATATCCAGTGTTACAAATTTCAAAACTCCGCCATCTCTCTCCCCACATCCACCACTGCTGGCGGCTCACCTCCAACTGCCAACGCTACGCGCTGTTCACAGCCAACTGCCCAACACTACAATGGCAGACAACAATGCAAACTTGCCACAGACTGCACACAGCACAGCCAGTGATTTTCATACAGAGCGCTACGTGGCGTTACCAATATAAAAACCTAAACAGCCTACATATAGTGTTTTTCATTCGCCGACCGTTGTGGCCGAGCCGTTCTAGGGGTTTCAGTCCGGAAACGCGCTGCTGTTACGGTCGCAGGTTCGAATCCTACCTTGGACATTGATGTGTGTGATGTCCTTAGGTTAGTTGGGTCTAAGTAGTTCTAAGTTCTAGGGGACTGATGACCTCAGATGTTAAGTCCCATAGTGCTCAGAGCCATTTGAACCATTTTTTTTTGTTATTCATTCACTTTTTTTTACTGACAACTGTTCTCAATTTCCAGATAATCAAAATGTCGGTATAGTCAAATGAATTTTCTTCTGTATGCTCTCATTACTGATCAAGGCATTTCTGTGCCTCGGTGCGCGTCATAATTGTGTGTTCCGATATCACCTCAACTTCAAACTCTTCCTCAATAGGACTTACTGTGTTCACTGTGCCCGCATCACTTAGGTGTTCAAATCACAATTCGTGGGCATCGCTACTTAACCACTCACGGATATTTTCGCCATCTATATTTAAAAGCTAGAAATTTGTATTTGCTGTAATTTTAACACACAACTTCAGGCTTCGTCTCTTATCGTTGCAAAAACCGCCGAACTACCCACAAGTTACCCTGCAAACCAAATAAACAGGAGCTCCCTTTACGTTGTTGTTGTTGTTGTTGTGGTCTTCAGTCCAGAGACTGGTTTGATGCAGCTCTCCATGCTATTCTATCCTGTCCAACTTCTTCATCTCCCAGTACCTACTGCAACCTACATCCTTCTGAACCTGTTTCGTGTATTCATCTCTTGGTCTCCCTCTACGATTTTTACCCTCCAAGCTGCCCTCCAATACTAAATTGGTGAGCTTTTGATGCCTCAGAATATGTCCTACCAACCGATCCCTTCTTCTAGTCAAGTTGTGCCACAAATTTCTCTTCTCCCCAGTTCTATTCAATACCTCCTCATTAGTTATGTGATCTCCCCACCTACTCTTTTGCATTCTTCCGTAGCACCATATTTCGAAAGCTTCTATTCTCTTCTTGTCCAAGCTAGTTATCGTCCATGTTTCACTTCCATAGATAGCTACATTCCATACAAATACTTTCAGAAACGACTTCCTGACACTTAAATCTATACTCGATGTTAATAAATTTCTCTTTTTCAGAAACGCTTTCCTTGCCATTGCCAGTCCACATTTTATATCCTCTCTACTTCGAACATCATCAGTGATTTTGCTCCCCATGGATTTTAATTCCTACTCCGAATTTTTCTTTTGTTTCCTTTACTGCTTGCTCAATATAAAGGTTGAACAACATCGGGGAGAGGCTACAACCCTGTGTCACTCCCTTCCCAACCTCTGCTTCCCTTTCTGGCCCCCAAAAATTGCTTTCGATAATGATGTCCTCTGACTGTCCTCGTCTGTTTCAGTAGCTACGAAAACGTTCTGTATTCCACCGTCATGCCGGTCTTCGACATCAAAATCACCGTTCTTAAGGCCTTGATAACATTCTCTTGACGTTCTTCCACTAATAGTTCCCTCATCATTGGTCTCACCCTGCATTTTAAGAGCCACACCCGCAGATTTCTTCATGTTAAAGCAAAAAATTAACACTTCCCTTAAATGGCGAGAAATGGGTACGTAAGTTGACGTACTTAATCGAAAATAACCTTATGATGCATTCATTAATCGACTAATACTTTTATGGCATTGTGTTTGCAGATGCCTTGGCTTATTGTATTACACCTATGACCAACTACCTGAACACCGCTTGCGGCTACTGCCGTCTATTGCAAAACGGCGGAAGCGAAGTTGTAGACCTAATAATTCCACTGCTTCTTTAGCAGCGGCTTTCATAGAAGCAACAGCAACAGATTTGACCCATCACCAATTACTTCTGTGTACTTACTGATCTGGGTGGTGGGTTTGACAAGTTCAGCCTCGCACATAATACCTGAGCTGCAGTCAATCCTTTGCCTATGCACCTCATTCCATACAAAAATCTAACATTGCTAACAGTTAAATAGGTGTACAGCATCCAAATCTCGATATGCGTATGTCTTTTCATTCACTATCGCTTTGTAAATGGTGGGCGGGAAGTTAACAGGTTATGAAATTGACGTATAACTTTTACCTTTGCAGACTTATTTATTTAAAATTAATAAAATACGTAGACTGTTATATGCAAATATGGATGAACACGTTAGGCCCATTAAATTTCAATGCAGGTATCTGTGGCGTCTACCACTCTCCTCAAACGACCTGGATTGGAACACACAGTTTTCTGGGGGAAAATGTGTGGGATACTGGTAGATCTTCCCGAATCCCTGCTTCCAATTCGTCCACTGCGTGAGGTTTCGTTCGTACACGACCCCCCCCCCCCCTCCCCATGAACCATGGACCTTGCTGTTGGTGGGGAGGCTTGCGTGCCTCAGCGATACAGATAGCCGTACGTAGGTGCAACCACAACGGAGGGGTATCTGTTGAGAGGCCAGACAAACGTGTGGTTCCTGAAGAGGGGCAGCAGCCTTTTCAGTAGTTGCAGGGGCAGCAGTCTGGATGATTGACTGATCTGGCCTTGTAACACTAGCCAAAACGGCCTTGCTGTGCTGGTACTGCGAACGGCTGGAAAGCAAGGGGAAACTACAGCCGCAATTTTTCCCGAGGGCATACAGCTTTACTGTATGGTTAAATGATGATGGCGTCCTCTTGGGTAAAATATTCCGGAGGTAAAATAGTCCCCCATTCGGATCTCCGGGCGGGGACTACTCAAGAGGACGTCGTTATCAGGAGAAAGAGAAGTGGCGTTCTACGGATCGGAGGGTGGAATGTCAGATCCCTTAATCGAGCAGGTAGGTTAGAAAATTTAAAAAGGGAAATGGATAGGTTAATTGGTGAAGTTCGGTGGCAGGAGGAACAAGACTTTTGGTCAGGTGATTACAGGGTTATGAATACAAAATCAAATAGGGGTAATGCAGGAGTCGGTTTAATAATGAATAAAAAAATAGGAGTGCGGGTAAGCTACTGCAAACAGCATAGTGAACGCATTATTGTGGTCAAGATAGACACGAAGCCCACGCCTACTACAGTAGTACAAGTTTATATGCCAACTAGCTCTGCAGATGACGAAGAAATTGAAGAAATGTATCATGAAATAAAAGAAATTATTCAGATAGTGAAGGGAAACGAAAATTTAATAGTCATGGGTGACTGGAATTCGGTAGTAGACAAAGGGAGAGAAGGAAACGTAGTAGGTGAATATGGATTGGGGGAGAGAAATGAAAGAGGAAGCCGCCTGGTAGAATTTTGCACAGAGCACAACTTAATCATAGCTAACACTTGGTTCAAGAATCATAAAAGAAGGTTGTACACATGGAAGAAGCCTGGAGATACTGAGAGGTTTCAGGTAGGTTATATAATGGTAAGACAGAGATTTAGGAACCAGGTTTTAAATTGAAACCCATTTCCAGGGGCATATGTGGACGCTGACTACAATCTATTGGTTATGAACTGTAGATTAAAACTGAAGAAACTGCAAAAAGGTGGGAATTTAAGGAGATGGGACGTGGATAAACTGACTAAACGAGAGGTTGTACAGAGTTTCAGGGAGAGCATAAGGGAACAACTGACAGGAATGGGGGAAAGAAATACAGTAGAAGAAGAATGGGTAGCTTTAAGAGATGAAGTAGTGAAGGCAGCAGAGGATCAAGTAGGTAAAAAGACGAGGGCTAGTAGAAATCCTTGGGTAACAGAAGAAATATTGAATTTAATTGATGAAAGGAGAAAGTATAAAAATGCAGTAAATGAAGCAGGCAAAAAGGAATACAAACGTCACAGGAAGTGCAAAATGGCTAAGCAGGGATGGCTAGAGGACAAATATAAATATGTAGAGGCTTATCTCACTAGGGGTAAGATAGATACTGCCTACAGGAAAATTAAAGAGACCTTTGGAGAAAAGAGAACCACTTGTATGAATATCAAGAGCTCAGATGGAAACCCAGTTCTAAGCAAAGAAGGGAAAGCAGAAAGGTGACCGAGCGAGGTGGCGCAGTGGTTAGCACACTGGACTCGCATTCGGGAGGACGACGGTTGAATCCCGTCTCCAGCCATCCTGATTTATGTTTTCCGTGATTTCCCTAAATCGTTTCAGGCAAATGCCGGGATGGTTCCTCTGAAAGGGCACGGCCGATTTCCTTCCCAATCCTTCCCTAACCCGAGCTTGCGCTCCGTCTCTAATGACCTCGTTGTCGACGAGACGTTAAACACTAACCACCATCACCACCAGAAAGGTGGATGGAGTATATAGATACAAGGGTGTTGTACTTGAGGACAATATTATGGAAATGGAAGTGGATGTACATGAAGAAGAAATGGGAGATACGATACTGCGTGAAGAGTTTTACAGAACACTGAAAGACCTGAGTCGAAGCGAGGCCCCGGGAGTAGACAATATTCCATTAGAAGTACTGACGGCCTTAGGAGACCCAGTCCTGACAAAACTCTACCATCTGGTGAGCAGGATGTATGAGACAGGAAAAATACCCTCAGACTTCAAGAAGAATATAATAATTCCAGTTCCAAAGAAAGCAGCAGGTGGTGACAGATGTGAAAATTACCGAACAATCAGTTTAATAAGTCACGGATGCAAAATAATAACGCGAATTCTTTACAGACGAATGGAAAAACTGGTAGAAGCCGACCTCGAGGAAGATCAGTTTGGATTCCGTAGAAATATAGGTACACATGAGGCAACACTGACCCTACGACTTATCTTAGAAGCTAGATTAAGGAGGCAAACCCACGTTTCTAGCATTTGTAGACTTATAAAAAGCTTTTGACAATGTTGGCTGGAATACTCTCCTTCAAATTCTGAAGGTGGGAGGGGAAAAATACAGGGAGCGAAAGGCTATTTACAATTTGTACAGAAACCAGATGGCAGTTATAAGAGTAGACGAACATGAAAGGGAAGCAGTGGTTGGGAAGGGAGTGAGACAGGCCTTAGCCTCTCCCCAATGTTATGCAATTTGTATATTGAGCAAGCAGTGAAGAAAACAAAAGAAAAATTCGGAGTAGGTATTAAAATCCATGGAGAAGAAATAAAAACTTTGAGGTTCGCCGATGACAAAAAAATGGCTCTGAGCACTATGGGACTCAACATCTTAGGTCATAAGTCCCCTAGAACTTAGAACTGCTTAAACCTAACTAACCTAAGGACATCACACACACCCATGCCCTAGGCAGGATTCGAACCTGCGACCGTAGCAGCCTTGCGGCTCCGGACTGCAGCGCCAGAACCGCACGGCCACCGCGGCCGGCTCGCCGATGACATTGTAATTCTGTCAGAGACAGCAAAGGACTTGGAAAAGCAGTTGAATGGAATGGACAGTGTCTTGAAAGGAGGATATAAGATGAACATCAACAAAAGCAAAACGAGGATAATGGAATGTAGTCGAATTAAGTCGGGTGCTGCTGAGGGAATTATATTAGGAAATGAGGCACTTAAAGTAGTAAAGGAGTTTTACTATTTGGGGAGGAAAATAACTGATGATGGTCAAAGTAGAGGATATCAAATGTAGACTGGCAAAGGCAAGGAAAGCGTTTCTGAAGAAGAGAAATTTGTTAACATCAAGTATAGCTTTAAGAGTCAGGAAGTCGTTTCTGAAAGTATTTGTATGGCTATGTATGGAAGTGAAACATGGACGATAACTAGTTTGGACAAGGAGAGAATAGAAGCTTTCGAAATGTGGTGCTACAGAAGAATGCTGAAGATTAGATGGGTAGATCATATAACTAATGAGGAGGTATTAAATAGGATTAAGGAGAAGAGAAGTTTGTGGCACAACTTGACTAGAGGAAGGGATCGGTTTGTAGGACATATTCTGAGGCATCAAGGGATTACCAATTCAGTATTGGAGGGCAGCGTGGAGGATAAAAATCGTAGAGAGAGACCAAGAGATGAATACACTAAGCAGATTCAGAAAGATGTAGTCTGCCGTAGGTACTGGGAGATGAAGAGGCTTGCACAGGACAGAGTAGCATGGAGAGCTGCATCAAACCAGTCTCAGGACTGAAGACCACAACAACAACAACATGTCCACTTTTGCCCAGCCCCATATAAAAGTTACATACTGTCAGGTCTCTGTCTTCTTTCAGAACACTAATGAGGTCTACGTCTCCCCAGCCAACATCCTGGCTGGAAACTCGTCATCCAACCTGTTCCGCAAGACATTTGCAAAGTGAGGTGGTACGCCATTGCGCATGAAGATAACTATGGTCGATATTTTCCCAACGAGATATTGTGGGCCAAACCTTATCCCGTAGCATTTGATGGTAGTGTTCCCCGATCATTGTGTCACGCAGCAGATATGCGCTGATGACATTTGCAGCTGTTATTCCACACCACACGGTCTCTTTCCTAGTACTACTCCACCATCTCTGCACAAGAACGATCGAATTCCACACCTCACAGCGTGAAGAAATCTGTGCTCGTTCTCTTACTGTAAGGCGATCTCCCATCTTTGTTGTTGTTGAGTTTACCGCTTCTCGCGGCCACTGTCGGTACTACGCGGCACGAAAAATCACTATCCTGTTTAATAATCTGTATGTATGCGCTATTTCCAATATTATTCCATCAAAATTAAAAACTTGACAGCTATTTAATGATATCTAGTTATTTTGTGCCCACCCGTTAACTGGTAGCTTTTCTTCTTTCGAGGAAGTCCTCGCTTATCCTTTTTAAGCACACCCACACAATAATTTATTTTTCAGGTAACCAAACATCAAAAATCCATACTTCCGAATATCCGTGACTTTCTGAGGGCAAATACACCTCGAAGACGAAGGAATTTCTGAGCTACAAAATGGCTCAAATGGCTCTGAGCACTACGCGACTTAACTTCTGAGGTCATCAGTCGCCTAGAACATAGAACTACTTAAACCTAACTAACCTAACACATCCATGCCCGAGGCAGAATTCGAACCTGCGACCTTAGCAGTCGCTCGGCTCCAGACTGTAGCGTCTAGAACCGCACGGCCACTCCAACCGGCTTCTGAGCTGCATATGCAAATCACTTGTTCGCTGAATCCCTGGCCTTTATGGATTGTTTCATTAGGCTTAGCTTGGTGTGAAGCAATGAAAGTACTCTGACGGAAAAAGAAATCGCAGCACCAAATAGGAATTGTGCGACATAAATAAAAGTTGTTAGGCGAGTTTCTACGTTGGAGAGGGATTCAGATTTATGCAAGACCCTTTGGAGTTTTGTTTTCAGCCACACCTGTTTCAGCACTTTTTGTGCTGTTGTCATTGGGTCTATCTATTTTCTTCTGAAAAATTGTTACGTGTCAACTTTTGAAGACACTTCTGGTGCAAAATTTACGTATGTAAATTGAACTGTTATTGTCAAGACTATTTAAGTTGGTTAGCATACAGTACTGATTTGACACATTCTATGTTGAAACTTCCTGGCAGTTTAAAACTGTGTGCCCCACCGAGACTCGAACTCGGGACCTTTGCTTTTCGCGGGCAAGTGCTCTACCATCTGAGCTACCGAAGCACGACTCACGCCCAGTCCTCACAGCTTTACTTCTGCCAGTATCTCGTCTCCTACCTTCCAAACTTTACAGAAGGTCTTCTGCGAAAGGCAAAAGTCCCGAGTTCGAGTTTCGGTCGGGCACACAGTTTTAATCTGCCAGGAAGTTTCATATCAGCGCACACTCCGCTGCAGAGTGAAAATCCCATTCTGGAAACATTCTATGTTGTTTATGTACGATATGTCTGAAATTCCTAGTTTAATAGCACATTTGGAAACAAAATGGATGTATGCATTTGTTTACATACCTCACATGGAGCTAATGTATATTTACGCTGGTAGCTTGTCTTCTGCCAAATAACGTTTTACTGTTAGCAGATGAAAAGCTGTAGATTGCGTAGTAGAACTAAAACCCCACATATCGCTGTTGTAGCACAATATGCTCTACAGAGTGTGTAACGTGGCAGAATAAATGGTCAGTTTCGCACCTTACATGAGATCATTACAAATCACAATGAGAAGGTGAAGATGCAAAAAGTGATGACAGTCAATCGACGATAATTAACACACCATTCCTATACAATGCATGTCTTTGAGCAGAAGGTAGAACAGGGACGTGAGTTGAGTCGCTTTTAGTTTTGAAAAGCCAGCTCCACAACGGCATAGCGTAACCGCGCTGTGGGAGATACGCCGGCAACCACTTAAAGGGGTGGCAGGAAGGAGGACAGCGACCCCGTGCCAGGTGATTCAAGCTGGAGGACCGCCTGTAGCGAGGGCATCAGTACAAGAGCAGAGAAGAAGCTTTAGAAAAGTGCATTTCTAAATTCCAACGGGATATGAACAAAAGCAAGTGACGCATTTTCGTCCAGCGAGTGTGACACACAGAAAGGTCAATGCACTTTAGGCATCTAGAAGGGGCACAAAACGTCCGTTTGGCGGAAACTCACTAGGAAGGAGAAAACTACCGAAGTTTCGACGCAGTTTGATAGAAAGGACGTTGCAATTGGCAGAGGGTGTTTCTACAAAATAAGAGGAACGCTCCTATTGATAGAAAAAAAAAGCCGTGATGTGAAAAAGGAACCCAAGTGGAGGGAGGCAGTTCTGCCATTAGAGGACAAGAAAGAAATTTTGGAGGACTCTTCTCTGAACTGGTGTCAAGTGCAGAACGGAGCCCTTAACACTCTCTATGATGCAGAGAAGAAATTGGTGTGGACACTGCATTCACAGCACCTGCACTCCAGCTAAAATTAGCTGTAGCAACGTTTAGCTCCAACTGTGGAGAAACGAACCAGCCATATTACTTAATTGTTCTTGCGAGAACTGGGAGGGCACTATGATATGCATGCTGCTCCAACCATGCACGTGTATATCGCCACATAATAAGACTAGGACTGAGTACATGTTTTCTCGCATAACGAGAAACATAGGGAAAGTTTCGGCTGGAAAGATCAACAAAGGTCAGATTAGTTTTGTAGGAATTTCCGTGGGAGAGAGCGGCCTTGCAGACAGCAGCACGTCACACCTTAAGGTAAATACCGCGTGCAGAGGCATAAACTTTGTTGGTTCACCAGCTTGTGTCCACTGTAAACTCGAGCGGCCTTGGGTAATTTTGCGCTTTGTCATTTGAATAACTATCCACCGTAGACGTGATTGTCATCTAAATAGTACCAAACTTTGAACCGGAATCGGACGATCTTCGTAGCACTGACCAACATCATAACATATGTGTAGGAGCAATTTTGTAAAGAAATGTCCAATTAAACTTTCATATTATTGTGCTTAGGATTAATGTAAAGAAACTTCTAATTAAATTTTTCAAAATATTGTGCTTAAGATTAATGTTCTTTCAGAGAGTTAATATTTAACACTGTTGTATATAAACTTATTTCACTTCTTGATGTTGGCAAGATGCGTTATCCATGCGCTGTTTTTATGTTGGCGAGTTGAAAACTGTGTGAAAAGCTGTAATGTGGTGAGAAATATTGCGACATTAAAACTTGTCATTTCACCTCACACAGTTGTTCTCAATTCCAGAATAAGCAAGCAAAAATCAAACCCCCGCAACCATACAAGTGTTTGCATGTTGCCTTGGCTTGTTCCATCACCACATCTGTGTCCAGTCGAGCACGTATGGGACATCATCGGAGGGCAACTCCAGCTTCGTGCACAACCAGCATTAGCCGTCCATGTACAGACCGACCAAGTGCCACAGACATGGAACTCAATCCCACAAACAGTAACCCAGCACCTGTACAACACAATGCCTGCACCTTTGCTTGCTTACATTCAACATTCTGCGGGTTATACTGGTTATTATTGTACCAGCATTTCACATTAGGTTTGCTTATCTCGGGCTTACATTAACTTGTGATCATGCAATGTTAATCGTTTAAATATGCTACCTAGACATTTGTATTCCAGAAATTTCGTTACACTATATTAATTATTTTTTGATGGGCGATTTTTTTCCGTCAGTGTAGTTTATCTTCACGTGCTACAACACTTTCGCGCCGCAAATTTGTTCCGTCTCTTTTTCCCCCTATGCTGTATCTTTTTCTCGTAATAAGATTTTTCGTCAGGACTATGCTATCCACAAGAGTAATGTGCGTACATTATTATAGTCTCGTTGTATTTGCAACGTCCTTTCAGTTTCAAGTCTCGATAAGCTGTCCATTTGCATATATAATTTTGCAATGAATTAGGTACACTTTCTATAACCTTTGTCCGCCCCAATAGCTGAGTGGTCAGCGCGGCTGTCTGTGACGCCAAGGGTCCAGGTTCGATTCCCGGCTGGGTCGGAGATTTCCTCCGCTCAGGGACTCGGTGTTGTGTTGTACTCATTATCATTTCATCATCATCAGTGGAATGCAACGGGAAACCACCACTGGATTCACGTTTCTAGACGCTCATGCGGTGGACCTCTCTGACGAGGCTTCTCCCGTGACCTTTAGTCTATCTGGCGTATCTAGCTGAAACAGAGGGTATTTTGTTTACTTTATCTTCGACGTATCTATGAATGGTCTCTGTTTCTATGAACTGTACTCAAAAATAGCCCCTACAAGGAAGCTTTGTCTCCAGATCTCAATTTTCAAAAAGCAAATTTATGTACAATGACCTTTGTGTCACTAATAACATTCTTGTGATAAAGTGTTAGTTATATTTGATAAGGAGCTAGGTGTCGAATTTGACAGATAGATAGGAATCTCTTATTTAATATAGCTTTCACAACAAAAAAACTTCTCATACGGTATGTCTAGTTTGGACTTAGACATACCCGTAAATGTGGTTAATACAGTATTAATCTTGCTGGTCAGTAAATATGTTCGTCCTTTTTGACCATGGCTACTCGACAAGAGGTTTGAGATTTCAGTGCTCATAGCTCAAGTTATACACAAATAAAATAAAATAAATAAAAAATAAAAAAGTAAACAAATAAAAGAATAAAATGAGAAAAGAAATTATCCATATAGGACAGATATCTATAAATGTGAAATGCATACACAGAAAGACAAATGATAATATAAAAATTTCAGAAAAATTGGATGCTTTATTGAAAGGAAAGACCTCCATAAACTGAGCAAGCCAACAACGCGTTGGTCCATCTCAGGCACTTATGCAAGCAGTTATTCGGATTGCCATTGACTGACTAAGTTGTTGGATGTCTTCCTGAGGCGACACCATGCCAAATTCCGTCCAATCCGCACTTTAAATCGTCAAAATTCCGGGCTAGTTCGAGGGGCCTACACATAATGCTCCAGACGTTCTCAATTGAGGACAGATCCGGCAACCTTGCTGGCCATGGTATGGTTTTGACAAGCCCGAAAATAAGCAACAGAAACTCTCGCCATGTGCGGGATTGGATGGATTGTTTGCGGGAGGAGACCAGACAGCGAAATGATCGGTCTCATCGGATTTGGGAAGGACGGGGAAGGAAGTCGGCCGTACCCTTTCAAAGGAACCATCCCGGCATTTGTCTGGAGCGAGTTAGGAAAATCACGGAAAACCTAAATCAGGATGGCCGGACGCGTAATTGAACCGTCTTCCTCCCATGTGCGGGCAGGCATTATCTTGGTGAAATGTATGTCGAGGAAAGCTTACCATGAAGGGCAACAAAACGGGGCACAGAATATCGTCGACGTACCGCAGTGCTGTATGGGACAACCTGGCTCTCATTTCGGTAAAATAATGCCCGCCCGCACACGGGAGGAGTTTCTACTGCTTGTCTTGACCCTTTCCAAACCATACCTTCACCCTACATTGGCCAGCAAGGTCGCCGGAACTCTCTCCAACTGAGAAGATTTGAGAGTGGACAAAACTACAACATAAATACACTCCTGGAAATTGAAATAAGAACACCGTGAATTCATTGTCCCAGGAAGGGGAAACTTTATTGACGCATTCCTGGGGTCAGATACATCACATGATCACACTGACAGACACATAGACACAGGCAACAGAGCATGCACAATGTCGCCACTAGTACAGTGTATATCCACCTTTCGCAGCAATGCAGGCTGCTATTCTCCCATGGAGACGATCGTAGAGATGCTGGATGTAGTCCTGTGGAACGGCTTGCCATGCCATTTCCACCTGGCGCCTCAGTTGGACCAGCGTTCGTGCTGGACGTGCAGATCGCGTGAGACGACGCTTCATCCAGTCCCAAACATGCGCAATGGGGGACAGATCCGGAGATCTTGCTGGCCAGGGTAGCTGACTTACACCTTCTAGAGCACGTTGGGTGGCACGGGATGCATACGGACGTGCACTGTCCTGTTGGAACAGCAAGTTCCCTTGCCGGCCTAGGAATGGTAGAACGATGGGTTCGATGACGGTTTGGATGTACCGTGCACTATTCAGTGTCCCCTCGACGATCACCAGTGGTGTATGGCCAGTGTAGGAGATCGCTCCCCACTCCATGATGCCGGGTGTTGGCCCTGTGTGCCACGGTCGTATGCAGTCCTGATTGTGGCGCTCACCTGCACGGCGCCAAACACGCATACGACCATCATTGGCACCAAGGCAGAAGCGACTCTCATCGCTGAAGACGACACGTCTCCATTCGTCCCTCCATTCACGCCTGTCGCGACACCACTGGAGGCGGGCTGCACGATGTTGGGGCGTGAGCGGAAGACGGCCTAACGGTGCGCGGGACCGTAGCCCAGCTTCATGGAGACGGTTGCGAATGGTCCTCGCCGATACCCCAGGGGCAACAGTGTCCCTAATTTGCTGGGAAGTGGCGGTGCGGTCCCCTACGGCACTGCGTAGGATCCTACGGTCTTGGCGTGCATCCGTGCGTCGCTGCGGTCCGGTCCCAGGTCGACGGGCACGTGCACCTTCCGCCGACCACTGGCGACAACATCGATGTACTGTGGAGACCTCACGCCCCACGTGTTGAGCAATTCGGCGGTACGTCCACCCGGCCTCCCGCATGCCCACTATACGCCCTCGCTCAAAGTCCGTCAACTGCACATACGGTTCACGTCCACGCTGTCGCGGCATGCTACCAGTGTTAAAGACTGCGATGGAGCTCCGTGTGCCACGGCAAACTGGCTGACACTGACGGCGGCGGTGCACAAATGCTGCGCAGCTAGCGCCATTCGACGGCCAACACCGCGGTTGCTGGTGTGTCCGCTGTGCCGTGCGTGTGATCATTGCTTGTACAGCCCTCTCGCAGTGTCCGGAACAAGTATGGTGGGTCTGACACACCGGTGTCAATGTGTTCTTTTTTCCATTTCCAGGAGTGTAGTTGAACGAGAAACATGGTTGTTTTGAGTTACATAAATCGTTGCCACTGCTGAAAGAAGAGAAGGGCTAAAAAAATCCTTGCTAGACTGCGAATTGAAATTTCGATCTTCAAATTTGTAAAATGACAGTCATCCACAATGCCACGGTGCCAAGGTGCCTACCATTAAGAAGTTTAAAATCCACACGCATTTTCAGGGTGGCAACGGAATGAGCGGCAAGGCACCGCCTAATGAACCAGCTACGCTTCCTTAGGAGCACAGAAGACGGAGAATTCGGTTGGGTTCGTTTTATGCTTGGAAATGTGGAACGACATTTTACATATTCCGAAAAAGGGATAATTTATAATCGGGTAGTTGGAGAAAGGGGGGCCGCCTCTCTCCGACGTATTCACTTTGCGGAAGCCCGCCGGTGGGCGGGTGTGAGCTTTCGTTCCGGACTAATCGGGCGCCGCACCTGTCTGCGACATTTCTCATCACGGACCGCTCACGCGGGCAGCTGCGGACGCGCGTGCAATCAGCCAGGCAGACAATGCCGTGTCGAGGCGCGCACGCCGTGAGTGGGCGCGATGACAGGCGTCTGCCGCCGCCGGCTAATTCCTAATTTATGGCGACATCTGGCGCGCCCTTATTAAATTCTCCACGGCCAGAGCGCCGCCACCCGGAAGTCGGCTCCATAGTGGTCGCGCCGAAGCTATTCGTAGGCACGGCAGTCAGTGCGTGGGAGGAAACAGCCGCCCACAAGCTGGCCTACACACTCCCTCTGCATTAGCAGCGACAGGCCGCATATTCCCTAAGACGAGGGTCACAAAAAGAAAGACTGTGATGGTGTCGCTACGAAAAGCAGGACAGCCGGCGGTCGGTAGCAGCAGTGCAATCCAGGCACAAAATTTGGCAGCACACCGTCCAGCGCAAGTTGTTGAACATGGTATACACTGATCATGATGCCAAGTATGTCACGAAATAAGCATCAAACGAAAAAACTACAAAGAACGAAACTCGTATAGCTTGAAGGGGGAAACGAGATGTCGCTATGGTTGGCCAGCTAGATGGCGCTGCCATAGGTCAAACGGATATCAACTGCGTTTTTTAAACAGGATCCGCCATTTTTATTACATATTCGTGTAGTACGTAAAGAAATATGAATGTTTTAGTTGGACCACTTTTTCCGCTTTGTGATAGATGGCGCTGTAATAGTCACAAACGTATAAGTACGTGGTATCACGTAACATTCCGTCAGTGCGGACGGTATTTGCTTCGTGATACATTACCCGTGTTAAAATGGACCGTTTAGCAACTGCCGCAAAGGTCGATATCGTGTTGATGCATGGCTCTTGTGATCAAAATTCCAAACGGGCCTGTGTTGTGTATGCTGCTCGGTATCCTGGACGACACCATCCAAGTGTCCGGACCGTTCGACGGATAGTTACGTTATTTAAGGAAACAGGAAGTGTTCAGCCACATGTCAAACGTCAACCACGACCTGCAACAAATCATGATGCCCAAGTAGGTGTTTTAGCTGCTGTCGCGGCTAATCCGCACATCAGTAGCAGACAAATTGCGCGAGAATCGGGAATCTCAAAAACGTCGGTGTTGAGAATGCTACATCAGCATTGATTGCACCTCTACCATATTTCTATGCTCCAGGAATTGCATGGCGACGACTTGGAACGTCGTGTACAGTTCTGCCACTGGGCACAAGAGAAATTACGGGACGATAGCAGATTTTTTGCACGCGTTCTATTTAGCGACGAAGCGTCATGCGTCATTCACCAACAGCGGTAACGTAAACCGGCATAATATGCACTATTGGGCAACGGAAAATCCACGATGGCTGCGACAAGTGGAACATCAGCGACCTTGTCGGGTTAATGTATGGTACGGCATTATGGAAGGAAGGATAATTTTCCCCCATTTTATCGATGGCAATCTAAATGGTGCATTGTATGCTGATTTCCTATGTAATGTTCTACCGATGTTACTACAAGATGTTTCACTGCATGACAGAATGGCGATGTACTTCCATCATGATGGGTGTCCGGCACATAGCTCGCGTGCGTTTGAAGCGGTATTGAATTGCATATTTCATGACAGGTGGATTGCTCGTCGAAGCGCCATACCATGGCCTGCACGTTCACCGGATGTGACGTCCCCGGATTTCTTTCTGTGGGGAAAGTTGAAGGATATTTGCTATCGTGATCCACCGACAACGCCTGTCAACATGCGTCAGCGCATTGTTAATGCATGTGCGAACATTACGGGCCGCCGGTGTGGCCGAGCGGTTCTAGGCGCTACAGTCTGGAATCGCGCGACCGCTACGGTCGCAGGTTCGAATCCTGCTTCGGGCATGGATGTGTGTGATGTCCTTAGGTTAGTTAGGTTTAGGTAGTTCTAAGTCCTAGGGGACTGATGACCCCAGCAGTTAAGTCCCATAGTGCTCAGAGCCATTTGATCCATTTGAACATTACGGAAGGCGAACTACTCGTTGTTGAGACGAATGTCGTTACACGTATTGGCAAATGCATTGAGGTTGACGGACACTATTTTGATCATTTATTGCATTAATGTGGTATATACAGGTAATCACACTGTAACAGCATGCATTGTCAGAAATGATAAGTTCACAAAGGTACATGTATCACATTGGAACAACCGAAATAAAATGTTCAAACGTACCTACGTTCTGTATTTTAATTTAAAAAACCTACCTGTTACCAACTGTTCGTCTAAAATTGTGAGCCATATGTTTGTGACTATTACAGCGCCATCTATCAAAAAAGGAAAAAGTTGTCCAACAGAGACATTGATATTTCTGTACGTACTACACGAATATGTAATAAAAAATGGGGTTCCTATTTTAAAAAAAACGCATTTGATATTCTTTTGACCTATGGCAGCGCCATCTAGCGGGCCAACCATAGCGACATCTGGTTTCCCCCTTCAAGCTAGACAAGTTTCGTTCTTTGTAGTTTTTTCGTTTGACGCTTATTTCGTGAGATATTTGGCCCGGTCACCATCAATGGGCCACCCTGTAGATATAAACAGGCAATAGGAGCGTCACCTGACGAGGAGTGATTCTAGTGAGACACACGCACGGTGCCTGTAGTATCAGTGAGCCTGCTGTCCATGTGCATTAGGGGGAACGCGCGGGATCTGTCTGAATTTGAGCGAGGGCAGCTTGTGAAGGTCCAGATGTCCTCCACGAGGATTTAGGAAACTGCACGACTTGTCGAATGTTCGAGGAGTGCTGTGGTGTGTCTTCAACACGTGGCGAAAGCAAGGTGAAACCACGTCCAGACGCCGTGGGGTTGGACGGTTAGCCCTCCTTACAGACATCGGACGTCGTAGGCTGGGCGGACAGGTAAAACAGTACAGAGCTCGAACTGTAGCGGAACTAACATTAGACGTCAATCCTAGGCAGAGTGCATGTGTGCCCCCCTTCTTGCAGCGGTGTACCGTAGGTCTCTAGAAGAGCTTAGCGTTCCAAAGGATTGTAAAAGGGCACAGGTCATCCACGTCTACAAGAAGGGACGTCGAAGTGATGTGCAGAACTATAGACCTATATCTCTAATGTTGATCAGTTGTAGAATTTTGGAACACGTATTATGTTCGAGTATAATGACTTTCCCGGAGACTAGAAATCTACTCTGTAGGAATCAGCATGGGTTTCGAAAAAGACGATCGTGTGAAACCCAGCTCGCCCAATTCGTCCACGAGACTCAGAGGGCCATTGACACGGGTTCCCAGGCAGACGCTGTGTTTCTTGACTTCCTCAAGGCGTTCGGTACAGTTCCCCACAGTCATTTAATGAACAAAGTAAGAGCGTAGGGACTATCAAACTAATTGTGTGATTGGATTGAAGAGTTTCTAGATAACAGAACGCAGCATGTCATTCTCAATGGAGAGATGTCTTCCGAAGTAAGAGCGATTTCAGGTGTGCCCCAGGGCAGTGTCGTATGACCGTTGCTATTCACAATATACTTAAATGACCTTGTGGACAACATCGGAAGTTCACTGAGGCTTTTTGCGGATGGTTCTGTGGTATATCGAGAGGATGCTCCAATGGAGAATTGTACTGAAATGCAGGAGGATCTGCAACGAATTGACGCATGTTGCAGGGAATGGCAATTGAATCTCAATGTAGACAAGTGTAATTTGCTGCGAATACACATAAAGAAAGATCCTTTATCATTTAGATACAATATAGCAGGTCAGCAACTGGAAGCAGTTAATTCCATAAATTATCTGGGAGTAGGCATTGGGAGTGATTTAAAATGGAATCATCATATAACATTGATCGTCCTTAAAGCAGATGACAGATTGAGATTCATTGGAAGAATCCTAAGGAAACGCAATCCGAAGACAAAGGAAGTACACTTGTCCGCCCACTGCTTGAATATTGCACACCAGTGTGGGATACGTACCAGATAGGATTGATAGAAGAGATGAGAAGATCCAACGGAGAGCAGCGCGCAGGAGAGACGTTCAGTAGCTCGGTACGGGCTTTTGTTGAAGTTTCGAGAACATACCTTCACCGAGGAGTCAAGCAGTATATTGCTCCCTGCTACGTATATCTCGCGAAGAGACCATGAGGATGAAATCAGAGAGATTGGAGCCCACACAGAGGCATACCGACAATCTTTCTTTCCACGAACAATATGAGACTGGAATAGAAGGGAGAACCGATAGAGCTACTTAAAGTACCCTCCGCCACACACCGTCAGGTGGCTTGCGGAGTGTGGGTGTAGATGTAGATTTAGATGTAGACAGGCCGCATGTTCCCAGAGATGAGGGTCACAAAAAGAAATTCTCGATCTGGCACTGCGATGGTGTCGCTACGAAAAGCAGGATAGCCGGCGATGGGTAGCATCCGAAGACGGAGTGCAATCCAGGCGCAAAATTTGGCAGCATGCCGTTCAGCGCACATTGTTGAACACGGTATACACTGATCAGCAAGAATTATGACCACCGACCTACTATAGATATAAACTCGCCCAGGCGATAGGAGCGTCAACTGACAAGGAGTGATGCTACTCAGACACACGAACGGTACCCGTAATATCAGTGAGCCTGCTGTCCATGTGTAGTAGGGGGAAGGTGCGGGATCTGTCTGAGTTTGACCGAGGGAAGCTTGTGACGGCCCGGAGGTTCGACACGAGCATTTCGGAAACTGCACGACTGGTCGGGTGTTCGAGGAGTGCTGTGGTGTTTTCGACACGTGGCGAAAGCAAAGTGAAACCACGTCCAGACGCCGTGGGATTGGACGGCCACCCCTCCTTACAGACGTCGGACGTCGTAGGCTGGGCAGACTAGTAAAACAGGACAGAGCGCGAACTGTGGCGGAACTGACATCAGACGTCAATCCTGGGCAGACTGCGTGTGTGTCCCAACGATGGGTCTCTGCAGACAACGACCCTTGCATGTGCTAATGTTAACATCATGACATCGGCAACTACGACTGAAGTGGGCAAGTGACCATCGACACTGGACGTTGGTGTTGCATGGTCTGATGAACCCCGATACCTTCTTCATCATGCCGATGGGAGGGCGCGAATCCGTCGTCTTCCAGAGGAATAGCTTCTTGATACCTGTACTACTGGACGGAGACAAGCTGCCCGCGGCTCCATATGCTCTGGGGAACATTCACATGGGCATTCATAGGTCCAGTGGGGCTGGTACAAGGTACCATGACGGCGAAGGAGTATCGTAGTCTGATTGCAGACCATGTACACCCGTGATGTCCATCATGTTTCCCGACGGCAGTGGCATTTTTCAACAGGGCAATGCGCCATGTCACAAGGTCAGGAGTGTGAAGGAGTTGTTCGAGTAACACAGTGGCGAGTTCCATAAGATGTGCTGGCCCCCAAACACTCTACATCTAAACCCGATCGCCCGCATCTCGTGGTCGTGCGGTAGCGTTCTCGCTTCCCACGCCCGGGTTCCCGGGTTCGATTCCCGGCGGGGTCAGGGATTTTCTGTGCCTCGTGATGGCTGGGTGTTGTGTGATGTCCTTAGGTTAGTTAGGTTTAAGTAGTTCTAAGTTCTAGGGGACTGATGATCATACATGTTAAGTCCCATAGTGCTCAGAGCCATTTGAACCATTTTTTTCTAAACCCGATCGAACACATCTGGGATGTGATTGAACGTGCCGTACGTCACGTAAACTGACATTTTAGTTAAAGAAAAAAGGTTTTTGCTTGTGTCAAGTGTGAATTATAAATTATTTCAAGACTGCGTACGTATGTGCGATGTATAAGAAAGATTAAAAAAGCTAAATCATACCACCAAAAATCACAAACAGCGATGTGATTAACAAATAACATTTATTTGTTTATAATATCTGTGTAATGAAAATGAACATGTGAAAGTGTGTATTATTGACATAGTGGGCACGTCTCATGATAGTAATCATTAATTATAATTAACAATTTTTTTACCGAACTTCGTAGTGCAGGGAGCTCATCTCTCCTAGCAGGATTTAGTCGGCCATTACGCTGACTATGTTATATAATTAGAATTTCATATCATAATATTCAATGTAAATGTGAGAGGTTTCTCTACCTTGATCCTACAATAGTTTCAGAGTTAACAGAGTAAAAATAGATTTAGTTTATTAATATTTAGAATACTGAACGAGTTCAGCATGTTTCGAGCTTGGCCGCTTAACCGCAATTGAGATTCTTTCCAGTTTTGTCTTGCAAATAATGAACAAGAAATATTGAAAATAATTCCATTCAATAAGCTCAGCAATATTTCAGTTAATCTTCGTGTAGTTTGGCACATAAATAACCAGTAGCTCCTGGTACCCATATTAATAATTACAGTTTACGTAAGAATACGCATATTTTCTTTTATAAATAGCAGTGCTCACGCAAACTATTTGCTAAGGCAGTGAGTCGCGCGTTGTGTTTAAAAAATATTATATCGTACGTACTTCGGGGCAGCCGATGTCCTTACGAGTGTTATCGCGGTATAAGTTAGTTAAAAGTCTCATCCACAATGTTTAAAGACACACCAACCAAAATCATAAAATATAGTTATAGAAACAAAAATATGTAATTATACCGTAATAAGTTGCCCCATGTATAGTTATACCGTGATAGTAGATGCAATGGAGCTCGTACAAGGTACCATGACGGCGAAGGAGTTTCGTAGTCTGGTTGCAGACCATGTACACCCGTTTATGACCATCATGATTCCCGACGGCATTGGAATTTTTCAACAGTGTAATGCGCCACGTATCAAGGTCAGGAGTGTGACCGAGGTGTTCGAGGAACACAGTGGCGAGTTCCACAAGATGTTCTGGCCCTCCCCAAACACTCTACATCTAAACCCGATCGAACACATCTGGGATATGATTGAACGTGCCGTCAGTGTTCATCGCTCCCCTCCTCGGAATTTACAGGAATTAGGTGACTTGTGTGTGCAGATGTGGTGCCAGTTCCCTCCAAGGCCTCATTGCTTCCATGTCACGACGCGTCACCTCTGTTGTCCGTGACAAAAGTGTACATAGCGGCTGTTAGGTAGGTGGTAATAACGCTCTGGCTGATCAGTGTAACAGGATTATTGATATTACATATAATTGCCTTATTAACTTACTGTCTGTTTTTACCTACTGACTTCTGTGTGACCATGCCGTTTGATGCAACATCTATGTAAATGTTTTATTCATTATTTATGACCGTTTATGTAATTTTAATTAATCTATGGCCGCAATTTCAGAAGTAATGTTCCGTAAAACCATGAACACGTTAAGACCTTACTTGTAATACTGGCTCATGCATGGGGAAAGTAGGTTTGCTATCATTTAAATCATGGATCGAAGCCCCCTTTCTGACAAAACTGCCTTGGCGTGAATAGAAAAGGTGGATCTGGCGGCCGAACTGCGAAGTTCCTTTGTGGTATGAGTTAGTCGGTGGCTGACAGGCACACTGTTCGCATCTCGTGAACTGAACGAGGCACGAACTACAAGATTATACAACATATCCTCAGATGTGGACATACTCTGCGTTTTTGCTCATGGCATTCTTGGGTTCGCTCTGTACCACGAAACTTCGACGCTAAGAAGGGAATTTTCAGAACTTGTTACAGAGCAAGAGCCATGGGTACTTTTGACGCCTTTTATTTTTTATTTTTTTTAATAACAACACAGGAGGTCGACATTGCACCACGTTCGTCTCAGATTATTAGCTGAGTACTCTATAGCTACATGGACCAGTTATGTGGTTTCTTTTTCAAGAGTAAGTTTGTGTTCTATAAATTTTGTGCTGAGTCCCCGTGTTTTATCGCAAGCCGTTTACCTTGACTGGGTCCCATACCAAGTGCTACGATATTTCCGTGTATCCTAAGTGATATTAGTAAACTATCACTACAGTTAGTAAACTCTGTGCAGTACAAAATTTCATAATAATTCACTGGGCCTAAGTCTTGAAGTACCTCGCGTATTTTGCGTAAAGGGGTAGGTAAAGTTTCACCAAAGTATTGAGCTTAAAGATTGTTCTTATTGAAATTTCAGTACAATATTACAGTTACCTGGTAAAAGCGTAATTATTCGTAGTAGTTACTGGCTAGTAGAGTGAAGGGCCATAGTTAAGTATAAATTATTGTGCAAGTCTGGAAGTAACAATGTTTATAATTTCGTAAGTGTATGGTCAATAGTGTTTCTCATATTGTATTGTACCTAAATATTCAGTCTTGATCTGACTCTACTGACAAATTAGTTTCTGGGTACCCATGGTAACTGTTGAGCCAGACTTGAGTTTCGTATTACAACTACAGCATTAATAAAATGCGCTTGGCAGCTCTCTAACATCTGTGTTCTATAAAAAGCAACTGGCTACAGCTATTAAAACTGTGGTAGATCCAGGTGCCACACGTCACATTTGTGCTAACTAGTATAAGGAAGTGAATACTCCTTGAGAATGCGAATAATAATAGGAATAGAGAATGTAATTACCTGACAGCCGTTTCAAGGACAGTATTTTTCCAATAATTAATCTGATAAAACGCCTTTTATGCAAATTAATACTGCTGCGCTATTATTAATTATTTACCTGTAATAATCATTAGCTTTCTGATTCAATATACGGATAGTAACTGTTACTGAGAACCAGTTGTTTTAAAAACAGTAAATATTCCTTCTGTGTTGTTTATGCTACACTACTGTTACGTTGCTTGATAAACTGCGCAACTGCTTGGTATCTTATTTGCGTAATTTCAGTATCAAATAAAATCAATCACAATAGTACTTGGTACGCGCTAGTACTTGGTACGACTTTGCCTAAATAGGACGGCGACCGTTGCCTTTTGAGTAAGTGCAGTTTACTTTATTGCTAATAACACCCTGGTTCGATTCCAGTTTGTTCTGCTACTGCTTCCCTTCAATAGAAATCCTTAGAGAAACAAAAACAGTCCGATACCTTCTCATTACGCACGATCACGGTCAGATAAGCATTCTTTCACAGCAGTAAAATTATCCGTGTACTGGTAATTTAGTAGTAGGTGGTAGTGTTATACGTGGCTTTTCCGGTGACAGCCTGTTAGTTCTGCTAGGAAAGAGTGTTACAATGTGATACTGCAGCAGACGACCCCATGTGATCTCCTGTTGACCCAGCGAAGTCGGCAATTACGGTTGTCGTAGGCACAGAGTAATCGGTATTAGTCTGTGGATCGAAGGAAACTTGCACGTTGGCAGGATGAACCATGATTGTTGTTAAACCACGTCGATATTCGTGTCCGGGTACGTCGTCAACCAGGCGAATGGCTACTCGAAAAATGCAATGAGCTACGAATACAGGCCGGCGAGGGCAGCATTATACTGTGGGTAAAACTCACTCTACTTATCTTGGGATCTGTTGGCGATGGCATAATCCGTGTCCCGAGGTTAGTGCTGTGCTACTGTGGTTCCAGAGGGATGGTAGGGAATTCACGTTAATGTCTTAGCCACAAACTTCAACTAATCTAGCTGCGCGGAGTGGCCGCGCGGTTTGAGGCGTCCTGTCACGGGCTGCGCGGCCACTTCCGCCGGAGGTTCGAGTCCTCCCTCGCGTATGGGTGTGTGTGTTGTTCCTAGCATAACTTAAGTAATGTGTAAGTTTAGGGACCGATGACCTATGCAGTTTGGTCCCTTAGGATTTCACACACATTTGAACATTTTCAACTAATCTGATTCCAAATGGACACATCTGGGACGTCGTCGGTTGCCAGCTCCACTACAAAAAACCACTACCTCGTAATTTACGGAAATTGCGTGACCCGTGCGTAGACACTTATCAAGGATTTGGCGAATCCACGCCATTCGGTATCGTCAACGTATTGCGTTCTAAGGATGGAACAACGCCATCTTAAGCTGGTGTTATTTTTCTAGTATCATTGTGTGTTCATTAAACTTCAGATGGGTTTCGTGTCTCTTACACGGCTGTAGAATTATCAGCTACATTTAATGTGACAGTTTTATTTTCCCTCTTCAAATTGAAATTGATGCTGCTTGTTTTCTTTGTCTTCCGTGATAGTTTATTGCCTATTTACCCTTTGTAACAAATCCTGTGGGATTTCGTTCCCTTCGCCTCCCAGAAGCTCCTTTGTTTAACCTGGACTGCAATGGTACTATCGCCCCCAGAGAGAATTTTCCCCGTTGCCGTACGTTTTACGGCTACAACAGTAGCTCTAAGATGCAAACTTGACTAACTTCTCTATTAATATATTCAGGATTTGGTGAATCTTTTACCAATAAATTCGATTTATTTGCGTCGTATGCTATTTCTCTCCCCTCTACGCAATTTCCTACATATGAATGCAGTAAATCAATATTTGGAACATTGTTTGTTGTGGGCAGTAAGTGAAATAGACAACGGCTTCAGTTACAAATATATACTGTGATGCACAACGCTTTTCGGTCCTATTAGGTTCATCACAGCTTTTAATTTTTTTCATTGTACTCTTTCTCTTGAGTTACAAGAAGTCGTTCAAAGTTTAATCTTTTTATGCATTATTACGTGTTTAATTTATTAAGACCATGACAACGATGGACGTCACCCTGGGACTCTATTCGGCGCAGTTCGCCAAGCAGTCGGACGACCACCGGATTCAAGCGGCCGAAAACCGCTTGTCACCGGCCGTACGATCGGCTCTGGAGCAGCGCAGGATGGCCCAGATCGAGCAGAACACCCTCTCTGAGGAAGAGGAAGGACTAGTTTATGGACCCGAAATAGCAGCTTGAACGTACATGCATAATATTGCATTTATATGTAGTTAAAACTTTAAACGCGTTTTTCTCGAAATGACGTTCTTTTTATCGTGCGGTATGGTAACAACAAATCTACTGAACCGATTGGCATGATTCTTTGTTTCCGACGAAGCTAACTAAATTGTCTAGGAGTTGTACCACTTTTATTCCGATCCATCCACTATAAATACACTCCTGGAAATAGAAATAAGAACATCGTGAATTCATTGTCCCAGGAAGGGGAAACTTTATTGACACATTCCTGGGGTCAGATACATCACATGATCACACTGACAGAACCACAGGCACATAGACACAGGCAACAGAGCATGCACAATGTCGGCACTAGTACAGTGTATATCCACCTTTCGCAGCAATGCAGGCTGCTATTCTCCCATGGAGACGATCGTAGAGATGCTGGATGTAGTCCTGTGGAACGGCTTGCCATGCCATTTCCACCTGGCACCTCAGTTGGACCAGCGTTCGTGCTGGACGTGCAGACCGCGTGAGACGACGCTTCATCCAGTCCCAAACATGCTCAATGGGGGACAGATCCGGAGATCTTGCTGGCCAGGGTAGTTGACTTACACCTTCTAGAGCACGTTGGGTGGCACGGGATACATGCGGACGTGCATTGTCCTGTTGGAACAGCAAGTTCCCTTGCCGGTCTAGGAATGGTAGAACGATGGGTTCGATGACGGTTTGGATGTACCGTGCACTATTCAGTGTCCCCTCGACGATCACCAGTGGTGTACGGCCAGTGTAGGAGATCGCTCCCCACACCATGATGCCGGGTGTTGGCCCTGTGTGCCTCGGTCGTATGCAGTCCTGATTGTGGCGCTCACCTGCACGGCGCCAAACACGCATACGACCATCATTGGCACCAAGGCAGAAGCGACTCACATCGCTGAAGACGACACATCTCCATTCGTCCCTCCATTCACGCCTGTCGCGACACCACTGGAGGCGGGCTGCACGATGTTGGGGCGTGAGCGGAAGACGGCCTAACGGTGTGCGGGACCGTAGCCCAGCTTCATGGAGACTGTTGCGAATGGTCCTCGCCGATACCACAGGAGCAACAGTGTCCCTAATTTCCCGGGAAGTGGCGGTGCGCTCCCCTACGGCACTGCGTAGGATCCTACGGTCTTGGCGTGCATCCGTGCGTCGCTGCGGTCCGGTCCCAGTTCGACGGGCACGTGCACCTTCCGCCGACCACTGGCGACAACATCGATGTACTGTGGAGACCTCACGCCCCACGTGTTGAGCAATTCGGCGGTACGTCCACCCGGCCTCCCGCATGCCCACTATACGCCCTCGCTCAAAGTCCGTCAACTGCACATACGGTTCACGTCCACGCTGTCGCGGCATGCTACCAGTGTTAAAGACTGCGATGGAGCTCCGTATGCCACGGCAAACTGGCTGACACTGACGGCGGCGGTGCACAAATGCTGCGCAGCTAGCGCCATTCGACGGCCAACACCGCGGTTTCTGGCGTGTCCGCTGTGCCGTGCGTGTGATCATTGCTTGTAGAGCCCTCTCGCAGTGTCCGGAGCAAGTATGGTGGGTCTGACACACCGGTGTCAATGTGTTCTTTTTTCCATTTCCAGGAGTGTATTTTTACTTGGCCGACGAAGTCGATATATGGATGGAAAAGCCCCTATTTTTCTTCAAGTGGCCGCCATTTTGTTTCCTATGGACCAAATAACTTAAGCGAGGTACAACTCCTAAAGAATCTTATATACTTCGCTAACGTCAACTCAGTTTTGATTTCAGACTAGCCGGCTGACCTGTGACATACCGCGCGTGAAGGTCTACATCGAAATTCTGTTTCGTTCCGACGGCATTTCCCCCTTTGCTCTTCAACATTTGCGGTCCAAAAAATTCCAGGTTGTAGAGGAAATAACAGTAAATATTTTTACCAAATTTGACATTGATATCTACAACAAATCCCGAGAAAAAAATTCTGAAAGAACATGCTTTGTTTGGGCCAAAGGTAGTAAACCTCCCCTTAAGTAACCGTACACGAGCAGAAGTTGCCAGCTGCAAGTTGTAAGTCGTGGTTTCAAGTCGCCAAGTGAGGTATGGTGCTCGATTGACAGACAGAGGTTAGTCTTCGGTAGAAAGAGAGCAGTGAATAGAATTATCGTGTATGATTACACATCGCGTGCCTAGACATTTAAGTGAGTGCTGTTAGTTTGGAACTGTGCTTTGAATAGTGCATCAAGACAGAAAATTAGTTTTCTTCCGACTTTAGTTCATGAAATATAGTCAGTGCAGGACAGGTAGGCTAAACCTGCTTTTTGCAGTAACTGGTGTAACCAGCGTTACCAAAGCTGAGTGGTATATTTAATTATGCACGATTCTGTGCTACTTCCATTGCGTGTGTGCTGCTCTAGAATCCACGTATCCGTCCTAGAGGGATACCATTATTAGTCATTTTCAGCGGCAGCGAGAGTTTCATCAAAATGGACGCTCCCCGTCCACAACATTGAAATTGCAAACTGTCAAATGCAGACCACTCCATAAAATTTCTTAACATGTGGCCTTGCAGGGACTCAGCGCTGTGTTTAAAAGGAGTTTGGCATTTATCTGTGAAAAGTGCAGTCCAATTGGTTCTTATCCCTGTCCCAGTCACTTATTAGGAGCTGCAAGAATATTGCAGGGTTTTTCCTCATTTTTATTAACATCTCAGTACTGTCAGAAGAGTATCTACAGACGTCAGGGGAAGCAACTCACGCCTAGGCATGAAGAAAACTTTTGCAAAAGCATTATTGATCACGGCCGGTACTGATTTCACTTAGGCTGAAATCATATATAAAACTTTCTCCTAAAGTTTCATCTCCGACTGCGTGAAACATCTTCAAAGTAAAGCGGCGAACAGATTTACCTCTGAAGATTCTCCCACATTCGGTTATGAAGCGTTAGGGGAAAGTTTTATGCATCGACCACGGTGTATCAGTTCTAAGTGAAGGAAAGCATTATTACAAAATTGTTAAGCATTTCGGGGCCACTTGTTGACAAACTACCTGTTTGCTTCTGTCTGGGGTTCTTCTGCTGACGTTTGTTTGGTGATTTTATAATGAGCCTAGTGGTTTTAAAACACCTTCGGGAGAAAGGGTGGAAAGTATGTGTGGGTGACTGATATATGAATTTTTATTACTGTTATAAATTTTTCTATCTATGAAATAGTCACCCACACACACTCAGCTCATTTTTTATCATTTTATTATTATTTTAAGTAAACAGATGATGGGGAAAATTAGATTCAAGGAAAGTAAAGTAAGTTTAAACTTTCATACTTATTTTAAAATTCATCAATGTTCAATAAAACGGGTAATACATGCTAAGTTGTCTCAAAGCTGGTGTCTTATTTACTATTGTAAATTAATTAAGGAAAGTGTTACTCAGAGGAGTTTCAATTAACATAAAACGTGATTTTATGTGAATAGGAAACAAAGAATAAGCAACAGGATGGGATACCGCATTCAAACAAGCACACGAAGATAGTTCAAGGGTACACAAAAAAGAACTGAACCATCACCAGTCCATTCTCTTTAAGCAAAGAGTGCGTACCTTAACAACTATGAACACTTGCTCAGTAGAGGAGATGTGTTTCACATTAGAGAAGATGAACGAATGGTCATACCTCCTCAGGCATGCAATTTAGAGCTCACGTTTATTGGACATTTTTTCCCGTTTTTGTCCACACTACCACACAGCCATACACTCTTCGCAACACAAGAACCGGTACATGTATTCAACTGTCAGAGGTATGAGAACGGTTTTCGTTTATATCTTTCGACTCGTTCGTTTCCGGTACACGGATCCTTACTTCAAATTAATACATTTATCGTTCTCCATCATCCTAGAAAGTCTGATGCTTCACGGAATCACCCCGTGTATACGTACATTTACAGACGCCCGCGCCTATAACTTTGACGCTCTGCAGTCTCTTTGGATGACGGGCCGGCCGGAGTGGCCGAGCGGTTCTAGGCGCTACAGTCTGGAGCCGAGCGACCGCTACGGTCGCAGGTTCGAATCCTGCCTCGGGCATGGATGTGTGTGATGTCCTTAGGTTAGTTAGGTTTAATTAGTTCTAAGTTCTAGGCGACTGATGACCTCAGAAGTTAAGTCGCATAGTGATCAGAGCCATTTGAACCATTTTTTTCGATGACGTTTCCGGACATGGGTTCCTATTCAAAATACGATGTACTCACTCACCTCTACAAGTCCTAGAAGTCTGTAACGGGAATTTCCGACCACGCTGTATAATATTTTAAATCAAGATTGCAGTTTTAATCTACACTCCATTAAGGTGTGAAATGACAGTCCAACCAAAAATTGTCACGATGTCTTGTGACCCGTTTCTGGTGCTTCAGTTTAATGATTTTGGTGTATTTTTAATAGTATTTGAAAGTGGATGCAATTATTGACGCAGTTTTCCAGGTTTGTGATTATTTAGGAAAATGACGACTCAGTGCGTCGAAACCAGTTATGTAACATTTTAAATATTTCACTGTTTTAGTGACTTTGGCTTGACAACCGTCTGCACTGTTAAATAAACATTTTACACTTCAATTACGTTCGCGAGCATTATCACATGGAATAAACGCCACGTCACTGATAATTTAAATTGCCCATTTCCCAGAGTCACGTACTGTCTGCCTTATTACGTCAGCTGCACCTTCCTCTGTCCTCGCTGATGCCTTGCCAGCTCACGTGCAGTGATAAAAGATAAACGAGCTGCAGCTAACGGATACCTCATACGTCCCCACGCTGTCCGCCTTGCCACCAGCTGCTGGGTCCACTGCTTTCCTCATCGTGTGTTCGCCCCGATAGCTGAGTGGTCAGCGTGACGGATTGCTGGGTCGGGGATTTTCTCCACTCAGGGACTCGGTGTTGTGTTCATCGTCATTTCATACCCATCCGGAGCCCAGGTCGCCCAAAGTGGCGTCAAACGTAATAAGACCTGCACCAAGGCGGCCAGACCTGCCCCGGAAGGGGCCTCCCGGGGAATGACGCCAAACGCTCATTTCCATTTTCGTCAACGTGTTTGTCAGTGCCCGGCTGCACCGCGTACGGTCGTAGCTCGCCTCGGTGCTCCCTGTCTTGGTGACCACAATTACCTGCAGACAGCGACGCAACGCTAGTGCTAGCCGATCTGTCCACAAATGCGCACTCCAACTCAGTTCCGTCTGCTGCCCCTCTGAAGCACTCAGATATCGATTATATAGAAGAGCTGCCTAGCCTCTGAATTTGAAAAACAGCCGAAAATCTACGGCTCCACACCGATCTAGCAAGGTCTATACTTCGATACGGCTCAGTGGTCAGTCCTCAGTCTGATGGGGAAGGAACTATGGAATATGGAATTCGGATATCTCAATATTCAAGGGGATAAACGATTCTGGTATCTGATAAATAGCGTGGGTACCCAAACAGGTAAAAAGGGAAAATGAGCAGACCGCTACAGTCGTAGGTACGAATCCTGCCTCGGGCATGGGTGTGTATGATGTTAGGTTTAAGTAGTTCTAAGTTCTAGGGACTGATGACCTCAGAAGTTAAGTCCCATAGTGCTCAGAGCCATTTGAACAATTTTTGAAAATGAGCTTGAGAAGTTTCATGCCTTCTTTTGCATGTCTCCTCTCATTTTCATCAGTTTTATTAGCGTTCTATGTCATTGGACGGTAGTAACAGACCGAATAAAGTTATTGTAATGAGAGTATTTGTACTGAGAGCTCAAAAAATACTTTTCACTTGATTCCTAAACATGTTGGGTTACCCCCTATGTGGTCTGTGCGAGGCAAACATTTCCGATTGGAGGCTGCACTTCCCTGAATTCTGTGGGGTTCGTACAATAGGCTTAAGCACCTTTCGGAACGACTGACGTCGGTCGAGTTTCGCCTATTGTATGCAGGGCGAAACGACGTGCAAGACGTCTGAGTGTCGCCACAGTTTATGTATTTACCATTCCGGCGCGTCTGGAACGAAGATTCCTGGTACCGACTGACTGCATTGTCCTCTTGATTCTGAGAATACTTGTGGAATGTGCCCTGCTGGGTGCGACTGTCTGGCGCCAGATGGCCGGTAGTCTAGGGAGGTTGTTTTCGTAGCTGGTCAAACGGCAAGTTCAGGGCCCTCAGCTGAATAGCAGAGGCATGATTGGTCAACTTAAACTGAGGCTAGTTGACGTCATAAAGCCATGTTCGAAATTGGGGGGAACGGTCGCTATTGGCGCGAATGATGTTCTGAGGCAGTGTGGGGGAATTTTGGAATCATAACTGAATGCTGATTCGCAGTTTTCGAGGAGAGTTGGGAGTAGAGCAATGTTGGCTTCGCTCTTGCGTTGCGCAAGCGGGGAATTCGGGATCTGATCTTCGTCGGAGTCGGACAGTCTTGCGATTTGATCTCTCGTTTTCGGAAGAACTTAGAATTCTCGGGCAGCCTTCGAGGTCACGGGTTGCCACAGAGTTGCTGCACGGCAGAAGTCGGCGCCTACATCATCAGGACTCTGGACTCTGCCTACCGACGACGTGCTGCAGATTTCAGTACTGGGACAGTATTTTGCGGTTCCGGCATTGTACGACCTTATCAATTTTATACTGAATCCCTCAGCAGCTTGCTTGTTTCTCCATGTGATCCCATTTGAGCTCTCACTGCTAATTGCGATGCTGCTATACAGTCGGGAGATTAATATCTGATTCATTAGGACGTCCAGTCACTATCGTCAATCTATTGCGTCACAGAGAGTAGGAGCCCCTTGTTCTCGAGCCAACTCTTATTCTCATAATATTTCAGTATACCCTATCCTTTAACCTACTGTGTGTGTCGACAGTCATGTGCATTTATGTTCTGATATATAATAAATCTCATTGTAATATTTAATCCACATATCTTTTCGTCGATATGGGCAGAATCCCATTTCCTGTTGTTTATTATGATAAAGTTCTCTTTTTTTGAGTAGATTACGATTTTTATTAAATTATTGTGAGTGTGCACTCCTTATTTTACCAACTAGCAGGGTCCACCATCATTTCCTTCCGTTACCGTTGTGCGCATAATTAATTAGCTGGTAGATAAGGAGAGGATCGAGTGCATGTCTCGTTGTCATGCAAGATTCGTCGGAATTAAAGAGGTACTAACTCTTCTCCACCTCGGCACCTCACAAGCTGTAGACGTGAAATGGAATTTGTGTTAGGGAGGGCGTCGCAGTAAGACAGGTCACACAGGGCTGTAGCAGGTAACGCCGCAGTGGTGTAGGGGCTAACACACTTGACTAATAATTAAGGAGACTCGGGTTCAAATCTCGCCTGTGGTACAAATTTAAACTCATTTCTGTAGCTTCCATCATTATTGTAGATAAAGTCGAGACTCATATTGAAACGTCCCCTTTGAAAAATTATGAATGAATGTGCTGGTAAACTTCTACGTTATTTGATTTTCAAACAGCTGAGCAAAACTCAACGTACTGAGACAGTTTTCTCGTTACGTATACTGATCATCACTAAACTGACAATATTTTTAGCGCAACGAAATTTGACTTTCAATAATCCCCGCAAAAGAATGGCGTTGACTAACAATAACTTATATCTTTCATGAATCACTTACCTCACAAAAATTTTCGTTAATCGAACTACTGCAATACAACGAGCGCCAATACTGCCAGCTAAATAAAAGTTTCTAACTACTGAAGGCACTAACTACTGACAGGCATAGTTAGCAAATGAAAGATTTTGATAGAGGACAAACAATGTATTTACCTTAATAGTGTTCAAAAGTCATCATATATATATATATATATATATAGTTCATGGTATCCATCTTTACAAATCTCTTTTTTTTGGCGGACACACGTCCAGATCGTTCGCATATAGTAATTTCTCAAAACTCTAGCATCTCTCTCTCCACATCTACCACAGCTGGCGGGACATCTCCAACTGCGCGACCCTACGCGCTGTTCCCATCCAACTTGGTTCAAATGGCTCTGAGCACTAAAAAAAAAAAAAAATGGTTCAAATGGCTCAGAGCACTATGGGACTTAATATCTGTCATCAGTCCCCTAGAACTTAGAACTACTTAAGCCTAACTAACCTAAGGACATCACAAACATCCATGCCCGAGGCAGGATTCGAACCTGCGACCGTAGCAGCAGTGCGGTTCCGAACTGAAGCGCCTAGAACCGCTCGGCCACAACGGCCGGCCGCTCTGAGCACTATGGGACTTAATATCTGAGATCATCAGTCCCCTAGACTTAGAACTACTTAAGCCTAACTAACCTAAGGACATCACACACATCCATGCCCGAGGCAGAATTCGAACCTGCGACCGTAGCAGCAGCGCGGTTCGGGACTGAAGCGCCTAGAACCGCTCGGCCACAGCGGGCGGCCCCATCTAACTGCCCGGCACTACAATAGCGAATATTCCAACAATGCTAACCAGCCACAGACTGCACACAGCACAGTCACGTGGCGTTACCAACGTAAAAACCTAAACAGCCTACTTACGATATGTGTCAAGAACAATTATACATTCCTATGTTGCTTCTGCAACTAGTCCGCACCACAACGAAGGGGTGATCTGGAAAGAGATGTAGGTGTTACAAGTTGAGCCGGTTCGTGAGCCGCAGGGAGGAGGAGATGCTGTACAAGATGTCCTGCAGCACCGTAGGTCGGAGCCCGCTACTCTGCCGTCAGGCGAGCGCCTCGGCCGCCCGCACGCCCTGCGACGTTGAGGAAGCTGATGGCCCTCTTGTTGGGCTGCACAGCTCATTAGGCGGCGAGAGGAGGGCCTGACCGACTTTCTGCGTCGTTTGGCGGCCACCGAGGTCGCCGGCGGTGGCGGCTGCCGCTGCTGCAGGGGTAATGGTGTGCGGAGTAGCCTATGCTCCCCCCCGGCGGCTGCGCCCTTGGCCTCCGCGGAGCCGCCTCCGAAGTGCAGCCCGCGCTGTTCTCATGCTAATCCGTGGCCTTCTGGCCAGGCGCAGTGAGCTCTAACGTAGCAGCCGCTGCTGAATGTCGTGTTTAATGCCCCGTACACTCTGCGTATCAAAAAACTTCAGTGTATCGTCTTACGAAAAGCTTTGCGAGAAATGTGACGTTGTGTCTTCAGAAGAAACAGTGACCTTGTAATATACAGGGCTATCAAAAAGTCAGTATAAATTTGAAAACTGAATAAATCACGGAATAATGTAGATAGAGAGGTACAAATTGACACACATGCTTGGAATGACATGGGGTTTTATGAGAACCAAAAATATACAAAAGTTGAAAAAAATGTCTGACATATGGCGCTTCATCTGATCAGAATAGCAATAATTAGCGTAACAAAGTAAGACAATGGAAAGATGATGTTCTTTACAGAAATTCTCAATATGTCCACCATCATTCCTCAACAATGGCTGTAGTCGAATGTTGTGAAGAGCACCGTAAAGCATGTCCGGAGTTATGGTGAGGCATTGGAGTCGGATGTTGTCTTTCAGTATCCCTATAGATGTCGGTGGATCACGATACACTTGCGACTTCAGGTAACCCAAAAGCCAATAATCGCACGGACTGAGGTCTAGGGACCTAGGAGGCCAAGCATGACGAAAGTAGCGGCTGAGCACACGATCATCACCAAACGACGCGCGCAAGAGATCTTTCACGCGTCTAGCAATATGGGGTGGAGCATAAACATCGTACGTTCCAGCAGGTGTTTATCAGCCAGGCTGGGGATGATGCGATTCTGTAACATATCGGCGCACCTCTCACCCGTCACGGTAGCATTTACAAAACCTGAATCACGCATTTCCTCGAAAAGAAAATGCCCGATAACGGTAGATGTGGTAAGTCCAACCCATGCCGTGACTTTCTCGTCGTGCAATGGAGTTTCCACGACAGTTCTAGGATTTTCGGTAGCCCAAATTCTGCAGTTGTCACCCTCGGAGCGTGAAATGAGCTTCGTAGGTCCACAACACGCTACTCAACCAATCGTCATCTTCCGCCATCTTTTGAAACCCCCACACCTCAAATGCCCTCCGCTTCACTAAATCGCCAGGTAACAGTTCATGATGCCGATGGATTTTGTACGGATAGCATCGGGGGTTACGCCTCAGTGCCAACAAAACAGTATTGTATGGAATGCCGGTGCGACGTGCGACTGCACGAGCGCTGACTTCTCCGTGCATAGACGAACCCGCTACAGTCTCCATTTCTTCCTGAACTGTCTCAGCAGCATTACGCCTTGTGCTCGGTCGGCCACTACGGGGTCTATCGTCTAAACAACCCGTGGATTCGAACTTCGAAATCATTCTCGTCACAGCTGCATTTGTCAACGGACCTTCAGCCGTTCGAATACCCTTCCTATGCCGATAGGATTGTAACGCTGAACTAGCACATTCCCCATTCTGATAATACAGCTTCACTAAAAGCTTCTTTTAATGTAACGTCAACATGCTGCGACTGCTGGCGCATCTGATTCTCTCTCTCATTACAGCTCCTTTTATACACGCTTGTCATGTGCAGTCACTGACGTTTTGCCGTCCAGCGCTATCTGTCGCACATTTTGTGAACTTTTTTTCTGGTTGTAATAAAACCCCATGTCGTTCCAAGCATGTGTGTCAATTTTTACCTCTCTATCTACCTTATTCCCTGGTTTATTAAGTTTTCAAATTGATACTGACTTTTTAATCACCCGGTACATTTCCGGAAGAAAAGTTAGTACACCCATTTAGAGATTTCCAATTCACACAAGGTATATTGTTACAGCAGTGCACATGGACTACATGATATGATTATATTTACAGATCAATTTAGCCAATGACCCGCCAGGGTAGCCAAGAGCGCCAACGCGCTGCTTCCTGGCCTCGGGTAGGCGCCCGGCCCGGGATCGGATCCGCCCGGCGGATTAACGACGAGGGGCGGTGTGCCGGCAAGTCTGGATGTGGTTTTTAGGCGGTTTTCCAAATCCCGTTAGGTGAATACCGGGCTGGTCTCCACGTTCCGCCTCAGTTACACGCGTTGCACACATTTTAAACACGTTCGCACTATTTGACGATTCACACTAGATGGAGACAGCTGGGGTACACAGATTCCATCCCAGGAGGTATGGGGTGGTGGCAGGAAGGGCACCCGGCCACCCCTACAACCTTGCCAAATCCGTTCTAGCCACGCTGACCCTGCGATCGCTTTGGGACTATGCCGTTAACAAAAGAAAGAAAGAAAGAAAGAACAGATCAATTGCATAAACGATTCTGAGGTAACAGAATTCTGAGAAAACAGACGTACATGCTACAACACCCACACCAGCGCATGGTGTAGCATCCACAGGCGGCAATTCAGGCTCTGACTCTCGCATCCCGTCCATCGTAGATGGTGAAAAGTGTTACGCGAGACGTTATTCCACGCTTGCTCGACCTGTTCACGTAGTTCTGTAAGAGAGGTTGGTCGAGTCACTTCTCTTCCCATCACATCACACACATGTTCGATTGGAGGCAAGTTCGGAGATCGTGCTGGCCAGGGAAGTTGGTGCACGTCTTGGAGAGCGCATTGAATTTCACGGGGAGCGTTGGGAGAGCATTATCCCGCTGGAACAACACATAACCTTTCTGTTGCAACAACGTCAAAAGAACAGATCTAAAAACATTCTGCACGTACCGAGCGCTGATTAGCGTCCATTCCAGAAATACGAAATACCAAAGGTGTACGAGAGTTGTAGCTTATCCCAAGCCAGACCATTAGCCCTGTGGTGGGGCCAGTGTGTCTTGGACGAATGCACTCTACGAGACGGCGCTCATCAGGTCTACGTTGTACGCACAAACGATCTGCCTTCATAGCTGAAGACCACAGTGCGCCATACCATCTTCCAAGCGATCCTCTGACAGCTCCAGTCGAGCCGTGCACGTCGGTACTGTGGCTTGAGTGGAAAATGGACCAGAAGTGTGCATGCCCGTATTTCCACTGCTAACAACCGGTTCGCAACGGTTCTTGTTCACACGTCATAAGCCTCTTGTCTGTGCTGTGGTAACTGTACAATCTGCCAGTGCTGCCCTTGCAATACGACGACCCCAGAGGGCGTATGTGCAGCGTCGACGTCCAGAACCTCCAGTATGGATGTGACAATGTTCACGTCACCACTGATACCAGCATCATTTCACAGCTGCCGCGGCACGTCCAACTTGTAAGGCAATTCCACGGAAGAACCGTCCCGTCAATTGGAAGGTAACAGCTGGATTCTATTCAAACTCACTCAGCTGGCTGTAGGAAGCACGAGTGTGTCTCTGTGGTTTGGTTGCCTGCTTGTTTCCCACTTTTGCACCACACTGAGCCTTCTAGTTGCGAGCATTACCGGTTGAAGACAAATGGCGCTCTGGTCGCTTTGCCACTACGCTATCTGTTGGCGGACGACGTTGAAGCCGTTATCGATACGCCTGCTATCCCGCAAGTGGCGTATGCCGTCATAGGATTAGAATCATCGTCGTCTTTCCATGTATGATAACTTTTTTCCGGCAGTGTAATGTCTCAACGTAGTTCAATCTAGATCACACATGTGTCAGAAATGGAAAATACTTGTACAGAATTAGACCGTGAAGCACTAGCCCGATAGTATTCAGACTTTGTGGTAATGTTCATCACATAATGGGTATTTAATGATTCAACTCTCGTTCTACTTATTACTGTTGTCCAACATCATCAGTATAAGGTGTAATCTCACCACAAGAATAGATCCTTGTATTCGTTTGACATAAATTAAACAGCTTCCGAATGTCATCCTGACGAACTTTTTACCACATTTGAAGTACATTCTATGTCAGTATACAATCACTGCTGACTGGAAGCCAATTCTTTTTATCATCAATTTATGATTCGTTTGATGTTGTCCGCCACGAATTCCTCTCTTGTGCCAGGCTCTTCATCTCAGAGTAACAGTTCACCCTACGTCCTCAATTATTTTTTGGATCTATTCCAGTCACTATCTTTGCCTGTAGAGTTTACCCTCCACTACTCACGGTAGTACCGTGGAACTATTCCCTAATGTTTTGACATATGTCCTATTGAAACATCTCTATAGAAGCGTTTCATGAGATATTTGACCAATTTCATCATGTTTACGTTTCATTTTCTTCACCGCTTATCCTCTGTGTATTTCTCCAAACTCGCCCAGAAGGACTAAGCAGTGGGAGTGATATAAATTCGTTAATTATCTGAAATTTAGATGCACGTAACCTGTGGTGTGCATCAGAAATTTTATGCGCTCCGTATTTCCATTACTCATCCTGTGTAACCACACTTATATAATGTCACCCTCTGATATCATATTAAACTTTTTACCTTGCGTTTTGAATGGAAGAACGACAGAGTAGATGTGTCTTTTTGGGTTTATATGTGGCAGTCTAGCTACTTTCAGTCTACATCTACATATATACTCCGCTAGCCACCAAGCGGTGTGTGACGGAGGGTACAATTCGCGCCAAAGTCATATTCCCTCCCCCCACCCCCCTCCCTCTGTTCCACTCGCGGATCGCGCGAGGTAGAGACGACTGTCTGAACGGCTCAGTACGAGGTCTAATTTCCCTTATCTTTGAATGGTAATCATTGCGCGATGAAAGTTGGTGGTAATAATATATGCTCTAAATCCTAGGTGAAAATCGGATTTCGGAATTCAGTGAGCAGCCCCTTCCATTTAACGCGCCGTCTATCTGCAAGTGTGTCCCACTTCAAACTTTCTATGAGCTTTGTAACACTCTCGCGATGGCTAAACATACCAGTCACGAACTTTCCTCTCTTCTTTGGACCTTCTCAATCTATTGAATCAGACCCAACAGGTAAGGGTCCCATAGAGACCAACAACCCTGTAAGACTGGACGAACTAACGTATTGTAACCAATTTCCTTTGTTGAAGGACTGCATCGCTTCAGGATTCTACCAATAAACCGCAATCTAGAGTTTGCCTTACCTGTTGCTTGTGTAATCTGATCATTCCATTTGAGATCATTTCGAATAGTCATATCCAGATACTTGACGGATGTTACCGCTTCCAAAGATTGGGCATTTATTTTGTACTCATACATTAATGGGGATTCTCGCCTTGTTATACGCAGTAGGTTACATTTAGTAATATTAAGACATAACTGCCAGTTATTACACCACATATTTATTTTCTGCAAATCCTCATTGATCTGTTCACAACTTTCGTGTGATACTACTTTCCTGTAGATTACAGCATCATCGGCAAACAGTCTAATGCCAATGTCAATGGCATCAACCAGATCGTTTACGTAAATCGTAAAAAGCAGCGGACCTATTACGCTGCCCTGGGGTACACCCGAGTTACGCTTGTTTTTGTTGACGTTACTGCGTTCAGGACGACATGCTGCTCCCTATCTGTTAGAAAACTTTCTATCCAACCACATATGTCATCGGATAGACCGTAAGCTCGCACTATTTGGAGCAAGCGACAGTGCGGAACTGAGTCGAACGCCATTCGAAAGTCGAGAAATATGGCGTCAACCTGGGGGCCGGTATCTAGAGTCTGTTGTATATCATGCACAAAGAGGGCCAGCTGTGTGTCCCAAGAGCGCTGTTTCCTAAAAACGTGCTGGTTTCTGCAGATGAGCTTCTCAGAGTCTAGAAAGGTCATTATGTCTGAATACGTTCCATTATTCTACAACAAATCAATGTCAGTGAAACTGGCCGGTAGTATTGTTTTTCCGATTTTCTACTCTTTTTATAGATCGCTATGACCTGGGCCTTCTTCCTGTCCCGTGGAACTTTCCGCTGTTCCAATGATCTCTGATAGATGATGGATAAGAATGGTGCTATATTTGTAGCATAGTGTGCTAGAGGTCATGGGTAACCTCTTCTTATTGTTCCTTTTACCTGGGCAATGAGGTTTCCCCCCCACCCCCCACCCACACTATCCGTGGCTTGTTTGATGTGTTGGTGGAGGAAACAACACCTCTGGTACTTCCGTTTCGCGTAGGTGGATCTCTGCGTGCTATAGCTGGCTACTTTAACCTCGCTGTGAATGTGTAAAACGCTGAAGTGTTATATCTAGTTTTTCCGTCCACCCCTGGTAGCTGAGTGGTCAGCGCGACAGAATGTCAGTCCTAAGGGCCAGGGTTCGATTCCCGGCTGGGTCGGAGATTTTTCTCCGCTCAGGGACTGGGTGTTGTGTTGTCCTAATCATCATTATTTCATCCCCATCGACGCACGAGTCGCCGACGTGGCGTCAAATCGAAAGACTTGCGCCAGACGAACGGTCTACCCGACGGGATTCCCTAGTCACGCGACATTGACATTCACATCCCTTTTCCGGGATGATAGAAACGAAACGTAATTTGAGAAATAGCTCTGATCACTGAAATGCCCAGTCCACGATTTATTATCTTATTGCTTATTCTACGGTGTAATGTCATTTTCGGTACTTGCACAACCCGATAAATTCCAACTATACACTCATACAAAATTTTCCAATTCGGTCTGATCTTTCATGTAAAAAAGGGCATGTGTCAGTGGTGACTGCGTAATTCATAAAAGCTCATACCTCTCGTAAATTGCTGAACACCGAAAACGAATGTCCACTTACGTTCCTATCTCCTCTTATTGTGAACCTTCTCCGCATCTTCTTTTCTTCGCTGATTCTCAAGTGAACGTCCTCATTCCTCATTGTATCAGTACACTTAATTTCCACATCCTTTATAGCTCCACATCTCAAACACTTCAATTCTTTACGGGTTTTTCCGCGGACCACGACTCGCTCCTATACCATGCTGTGCGCCAAACGTAATTTCTCAGAAATTTATTCCTAAAATTAGGAAGCTCATTTGGAAATATAAACGTTCTCATCGCAGACGAGTCATACTCCATTTGCGACACATCACAGTATCGGGACTAGCGAAAGAACTATAGAATACTGAAGGCGTTTGTGATGTGAACTGCGATGTGGGGTCTTGCATTTTCCTGTTGCAATTTGGTACACACTTTTTTTTTGAGTCATCACTTTTTTGACTGGCCTGATGCGGCCCGCCATGAATTCCTCTCCTGTGACACCTTTTTCATCTCAGAGCAGCACTTACAAATTACGTCCTCAAGTACTTGCTGGATGTATCCCAATCTCTGTCTTCCTCTACAGTTTTCACCCTCTACAGCTCTATATAGTACCATGAAAATTATTCCCTGATGTCTTAACAGCGTATCGTCCTGACCCTTCTCCTTGTTATTGTTTTCCATTCCCCATCGACGATTCCCTGGAGAACCTCCTCATTCCTTACCTTATCAGTCCACCAAATATTCAACGTTCTTTTGTAACACTACATCTCAAACGCTTCGATTCTCTTCTGTTCCAGTTATCCCAAAGTCCATGTTTCACTACCAAACAATGTTGCGCTCCAGACGTACATTCGCAGATATTTCTTCCTCAAATTAAGGCCTTTGCTTGACACCTGTAAACTTCTCTTGGCCAGGAATACCCTTTTGCCAGTGCTAGTCTGCTTTTTATGTCCCCCTTGCTCCGCCCGTCATGGCTTATTTTGCTACCTAGGTAGCAGAATTGCTTAACTTCATCTATTACGTGATCAACAATTATGACGTTAAGTTTCCTTCTGTTCTCATTTCTGCTACTTCTCATTACTTTTACATTTCTTCGTTTTACTCTCGGTACACATTCTGTACTCATTCGGTTGTGTATTCCACTCAACAAATCCTGTATCTCTTCTTTACTTTCCCTCGGGTTAACAATGTCATCAGAGAATCTTAACACTGATATCATCTTGTCTTGAATTTCAGACACATTCTTGAACCTTTCTTTTACGTCCGTCACTGATTCTTCGACCTGTAGATTCAACCGCGGGAACGAAAGACTACATCCTTCTCGTATATCCATTATAATCTGTGCGCTTTATTCTTGGTCATTCACTCTTATTGTTGCCTCTTGGTTCTTGTGCGTATTGTGTATTACGCATCTTTCCCTATAGTTTATCCCTGTTTTCCTCAGAATTTCGAATATCTTGCACCATTTTACATTGTCGAACGCTTTTTCCAGCTCGACAAATCTGATGAATCTTGATTTTTCTTAAGTCTTGCTTCCATTATCAACCGCAACGTCAGAAGTGTCTCTCTGCTGCCTTTACCTTTCCTAAAGCCAAACTGATCGTCACCTAACACATCCTGTTTTTTCCATTCTTCTGTATATTATTGTTGTCAGCAATCTGGATGCATGAGCTGTTACGCTGATTGTGCAATAATTTCCGAAAATCTGATGCTACATCGCCAGTTTCATACAGTCCACATACCAATCTGAATAACCCTTCTGTTGCCACTTTCCCTAATGATTCGAGAAATTTCGATGGCATCAATCGCCTCTGCTTTTTTGATTTTGCCTTCGAAAGCTCTTTTAAATTCTGATTCTAATTTTGGATTCCCTATCTCTTGCACATCGATCTTGTTTCTTCTTTTATCACATCATCAGATATGTCCTCCCCCTCTTTCCACCTATTCGCTCTGTCCTTTGAATTTAACAGTGAAATTCCCATTCTTAGTACTACCATCTGAGCTTTTAATTTCACCGAAGGTTGTTTCGAATTTTCCGTTTGCTCTGTCAGTCCTTCCAATAGTCATTTCTTTTTCAATTTCTTCACATTTTTCATGTAGCTACTTCGCCTTAGCTTCCCTCCACTTCCTGTTTCTTTCATTCCGAAGCGACCTGTATTTCTCCATACTTGAGTTTTCCTGAGCATTTTTATGCTTCCTTCTTTCGTCGACCAACTGTAGTACTTCTTCTGTATCTCATGGTTTCTTCGCAGTTACCTTTCTTGTACCTACGTTTTCTCTCTAATTTCTTTGACTTCCCTTTTCAGAAGTATCCATTCCTCTTCAACCGAACTGCGTACTGAGCTATTCGTCATCGGGTATCTGTAACCTCAGAGAGCTTAAAGCGTATCTCTTCTTTTCTTAGTACTTCCGTATCTCACCTCATTGCACATTTATTCTTCCTAATTTGTCAAAGTTCAGTCGGCTCTCCATCATTACTAAACTGTGATCTGCTATCTGCCCAATCCAGTATCAGATTTCGGAACCTATGCTTGAGCATGATGCAATCTAGCTGAAATCTTCCGCTAACTCTCGGTCTTTTCCAAGTATTCGTCCACATCTTGTGATTCTTGAACAGAGTACTCGCTATTACCATGTGAAACTTATCACAGAACTCAATTAGTCTTTCTCCTCTATCATATCTACTTCCAAGCGTGTATTCTCCGGTAACCTTTTGTTCTACTCCTTCCCCTACAACCGCATTCCAGTCCCCCATTACCATTAGATCTTCATCTCCCTTTACGTACTGAATTATTTTCTCTATCTCTTCGTCTTCAGCTAGCGACGTCGGTATCTATACCTGGACTATCGCTGTCGTGATGGTCTGCTGTCGATTCCGACGAGAAAAATTCCATCACTGAACTGTTCCCAGAAACTCACTGTCTGTTCTACCTTCATATTCATTACTGATCCAACTCCTGTCTCATACAGCCTTCGAAAACTATGAAATCAGTCCTGTTGTCATAACCAGTAGTTCCCCACTACCATAATTCTGGAGTGGAAGGATGTCGAGATTCGTTGCTTCCTGTAATCTCTCAATCAGGTCGTAGACTGACACATCGGTGGTCGATATGACCGCCACAGACAGAAGCTAGCCTAATCACTCTACACCACACAGTGTCCCAGTAGACTCTGGCTCCAAGATGCAAGTCTCTGTTGTGAGGGGAATGGTGTCAGCGGCAAACGACGTATGGAAACCTGCGATCTCTGTTCCCTGTGATTCGAGGTGACCCCCTGCTTGCGTCTTTCGCGGTGATTACATCCATTCGAACAACTCTACGCTCCTCTGGTGGCGCTGTCCTTCTAGCAGAACATGTACCTACTCTTCCTGCTATAGAGCTGGCCTGCGTCCACCTCGTCACCATTCGTTCCACAACCACACCTCGGCCAACTGACTGTGCTTTCTGTCAGTCTGATGCATCCGTGCTCTGCACGTGATCTACCTCTGAGCTTGCTGCGTTGCGATTCTCAATCTGAAAAAAATCCAGTAACGTTAGACACGCCGAATATCGCATCGAATAGCACCATTCAGTATTTGTAGAAGCGGCAATTTCTTCTTGCTGAAAACAAGGACTGAATTTTAATCAACATATCTCACAAGTATTCCAAATACTGCAGTATCGATTAGCTAGCGTTCGTGGAATAATGCTTCCCATTTCCAAGAGCGTGTTATGTTTATTGCTTTTGGGCATATAAGGTCGTCTTCAGATCTGAATACGGAGAGTGCTCCAGGATAGTTGCCACCTGCATCAGTTAGTGCGCGACGTTTGTAAGGAATATTTGGACCTGAAAATAAGGTAGGTTGGCCGAAACAAGCCATATCAATTAAACACGTGACCTAGACTGTGCTCGACAATTTTGCTACTTGAAAGCGTCTTTCTTACGCTTTGCGTACAAATTAGGCCAGTATGCACTACATTTATGGCTGCCGTAATCAACTTTTATTACCCTTTTTGTCATCAAACTAGTAATCTTCTGGATCATTTATGCATAAGTGCAACGCGTGAATCTGTATATACTAAATGTCGTTCTCATATTCTCAAACAGTATCCCTTTTTTTTTTAATTGCTGTCTGTGGAACTACAACGGCTGTCGAAGAAACACTAACTTTAAGAGTCCCAGCATCTTGTTTATGTATATTTCTGGTAACCAAGTCAGCTATGCAAATGTAGGTATTTCGCATTGCTGAGGCTTTCCAGTACAGGTTACTACGAGGGCTATTCGGAAAGCGAGGTCCGATCGGGCGCAAAATGGCAACCACAGTGAGATTCAGAAAAATGGCTCTGAGCACTATGGGACTCAACTGCTGTGGTCATAAGTCCCCTAGAACTTAGAACTACTTAAACCTAACTAACCTAAGGACAGCACACAACACCCAGCCATCACGAGGCAGAGAAAATCCCTGACCCCGCCGGGAATCGAACCCGGGAACCCGGGCGTGGGAAGCGAGAACGCTACCGCACGACCACGAGATGCGGGCAGTGAGATTCCTATGAAGCTTTACACATATGTGTTGGACACTGTCTGTAGTATATCTGTCGATGGCGTCAAGTCGCTCTTCTCAGTTCTGAGCGCACAAAAAAAAAAAAAAAAAAAAAATGGCTCTGAGCACTATGGGACTCAACTGCTGTGGTTATCAGTCCCCTAGAACTTAGAACTACTTAAACCTAACTAACCTAAGGACATCACACACATCCATGCCCGAGGCAGGATTCGAACCTGCGACCGTAGCAGTCGCACGGTTCCGGACTGCGCGCCTAGAACCGCGAGACCACCGCGGCCGGCCTCTGAGCGCACAGTGACCACGTAAAGACGCCTTGTACAATAGTGCCTCCCGGCTTGTATGAGCCCTGGTGGGGGATTTCGCCTGATGTTATGCACCCCACATAGCATAACTGGCATGAGTTTCCTTCTTCAAGCCAATTCTCGGCCGCACCCTTCAGAATCGTTAATGAAGTTGCTGCAGCGTTTCGATGGAAAAGTTTGATCACCCACAATACAGCCAGTAATTGTCTCCCTCTGGATATCATCTCTGCTCACATGAACCGCTGGCTATGAAGACAACATTTTGACACAGACAGCTAGCTAGCTGTAGACGAGCGTAGAGAATTGACGGAAAGCACTAGCGGCTGCCTTCTATGACAAGGGTATTTGAAAATTGGTACAAAGCTACGACAAATGTCTAAGTCGGAGCGGCGACTACATAGAAAAGTAGCTTGAAGGTGTAGCTAACTGTTGCAAATGAAATTCATTTTATTTTTGCAGTGATTTCCATTTCGCGACGATCAGACTTTACTTTCCGAATAGCCCTTGTACTTCATCAGCGTTGACAGTGCCGTCTGAACCGTGATTTATTTTCAAAGAATATCCTTTAGAATTTATTTTATTTACTAGCGATTCATCAAGAAAATTAACACATTTAATCACACTATGTAAGCATGGAAGTAGTTGCCAGGGAGTAACTGATGAAATCATAACCAAATTCCTTTTAACAAATGGGAATTTTATTCACTTTAATAGTGCCTAAAAGCATTTTTTAAAAGAAACCGATTTAAAATTATAATCAGAAAGAACCCATCTAAATATCAAAGTTACAATTTATTCAGAGGCAGAAAGAAACAAGTTTTGACTGTATGAGCTTTCGGGCAGAGAATCTTGCCACTCCCTTTTGACACGGCCGTAGTTACGACCGCTATCAACAGCCTCTGAAAGACTACACTGGTGCAAATCTGCAACACACCAGATAACTTTAAACTAAGAGTTTTAACAATTTACACAAGCACACGAAATATGCACCCCCCCCCCCATAGGAGGGATGAAAAAACACCAACAATTAAAATATTTTAACTTCTAACGGTGAAGGGGTGGCAACTTTATATACTAAAATGATCATTTAAACGAAAGCCCATGAAATGCAATTTTATATAAAATTCTACAAGGTTGGCCTAACATCTACATCTACATTTATACTCCGCAAGCCACCCAACGGTGTGTGGCGGAGGGCACTTTACGTGCCACTGTCATTACCTCCCTTTCCTGTTCCAGTCGCGTATGGTTCGCGGGAAGAACGACTGTCTGAAAGCCTCCGTGCGCGCTCTAATCTCTCTAATTTTACATTCGTGATCTCCTCGGGAGGTATAAGTAGGGGGAAGCAATATATTCGATACCTCATCCAGAAACGCACCCTCTCGAAACCTGGCGAGCAAGCTACACCGCGATGCAGAGCGCCTCTCTTGCAGAGTCTGCCACTTGAGTTTGCTAAACATCTCCGTAACGCTATCACGGTTACCAAATAACCCTGTGACGAAACGCGCCGCTCTTCTTTGGATCTTCTCTATCTCCTCCGTCAAACCGATCTGGTACGGATCCCACACTGATGAGCAATACTCAAGTATAGGTCGAACGAGTGTTTTGTAAGCCACCTCCTTTGTTGATGGACTCCATTTTCTAAGCACTCTCCCAATGAATCTCAACCTGGTACCCGCCTTACCAACAATTAATTTTGTATGATCATTACACTTCAAATCGTTCCGCACGCATACTCCCAGATATTTTACAGAAGTAACTGCTACCAGTGTTTGTTCCGCTATCATATAATCATACAATAAAGGATCCTTCTTTCTATGTATTCGCAATACATTACATTTGTCTATGTTAAGGGTCAGTTGCCACTCCCTGCACCAAGTGCCTATCCGCTGCAGATCTTCCTGCATTTCGCTACAATTTTCTAATGCTGCAACTTCTCTGTATACTACAGCATCATCCGCGAAAAGCTGCATGGAACTTCCGACACTATCTACTAGGTCATTTATATATATTGTGAAAAGCAATGGTCCCATAACACTCCCCTGTGGCACGCCAGAGGTTACTTTAACGTCTGTAGACGTCTCTCCATTGATAACAACATGCTGTGTTCTGTTTGCTAAAAAGTCTTCAATCCAGCCACACAGCTGGTCTGATATTCCGTAGGCTCTTACTTTGTTTATCAGGCGACAGTGCGGAACTGTATCGAACGCCTTCCGGAAGTCAAGAAAAATAGCATCTACCTGGGAGCCTGTATCTAATATTTTCTGGGTCTCATGAACAAATAAAGCGAGTTGGGTCTCACACGATCGCTGTTTCCGGAATCCATGTTGATTCCTACATAGTAGATTCTGGGTTTCCAAAAACGACATGATACTCGAGCAAAAAACATGTTCTAAAATTCTACAACAGATCGACGTCAGAGATATAGGTCTATAGTTTTGCGCATCTGCTCGACGACCCTTCTTGAAGACTGGGACTATCTGTGCTCTTTTCCAAAAATTTGGAACCCTCCGTTCCTCTAGAGAATTGCGATACACGGCTGTTAGAAGGGGGGCAAGTTCTTTCGCGTACTCTGCGTAGAATCGAATTGGTATCCCGTCAGGTCCAGTGGACTTTCCTCTATTGAGTGATTCCAGTTGCTTTTCTATTCCTTGGACACTTATTTCGATGTCAGCCATTTTTTCGTTTGTGCGAGGATTTAGAGAGGGAACTGCAGTGCGGTCTTCCTCTGTGAAACAGCTTTGGAAAAAGGTGTTTAGTATTTCAGCTTTACGCGTGTCATCCTCTGTTTCAATGCCATCATCATCCTGTAGTGTCTGGATATGCTGTTTCGAGCCACTCACTGATTTAACGTAAGACTAGAACTTCCTAGGATTTTCTGTCAAGTCGGTACATAGAATTTTACTTTCGAATTCACTGAACGCTTCACGCATAGCCCTCCTTACGCTAACTTTGACATCGTTTAGCTTCTGTTTGTCTGAGAGGTTTTGGCTGCGTTTAAACTTGGAGTGGAGCTCTCTTTGCTTTCGCAGTAGTTTCCTAACTTTGTTGTTGTACCACGGTGGGTTTTTCCCGTCCCTCACAGTTTTACTCGGCACGTACCTGTCTAAAACGCATTTTACGATTGCCTTGAACTTTTTCCATAAACACTCAACATTGTCAGTGTCGGAACAGAAATTTTCGTTTTGATCTGTTAGGTAATCTGAAATCTGCCTTCTATTACTCTTGCTAAACAGATAAACCTTCCTCCCTTTTTTTATATTCCTATTAACTTCCATATTCAGGGATGCTGCAACGGCCTTATGATCACTGATTCCCTGTTCTGTACACACAGAGTCGAAAAGTTCGGGTCTGTTTGTTATCAGTAGGTCCAAGATGTTATCTCCACGAGTCGGTTCTCTGTTTAATTGCTCGAGGTAATTTTCGGATAGTGCACTCAGTATAATGTCACTCGATGCTCTGTCCCTACCACCCGTCCTAAACATCTGAGTGTCCCAGTCTATATCTGGTAAATTGAAATCTCCACCTAAGACTATAACATGCTGAGAAAATTTATGTGAAATGTATTCCAAATTTTCTCTCAGTTGTTCTGCCACTAATGCTGCTGAGTCGGGAGGTCGGTAAAAGGAGCCAATTATTAACCTAGTTCGGTTGTTGAGTGTAACCTCCACCCATAATAATTCACAGGAACTATCCACTTCTACTTCACTACAGGATAAACTACTACTAACAGCGACGAACACTCCACCACCGGTTGCATGCAATCTATCCTTTCTAAACACCGTCTGTACCTTTGTAAAAATTTCGGCAGAATTTATCTCTGGCTTAAGCCAGCTTTCTGTACCTATAACGATTTCAGCTTCGGTGCTTTCTATCAGCGCTTGAAGTTCTGGTACTTTACCAACGCAGCTTCGACAGTTGACAATTACAATACCGATTGCTGCTTGGTCCCCGCATGTCCTGACTTTGCCCCGCACCCGTTGAGGCTGTTGCCCTTTCTGTACTTGCCCAAGGCCATCTAACCTAAAACACCGCCCAGCCCACGCCACACAACCACTGCTACCCGTGTAGCCGCTTGTTGCGTGTAGTGGACTCCTGACCTATCCAGCGGAACCCGAAACCCCACCACCCTATGGCGCAAGTCGAGGAATCTGCAGCCCACACGGTCGCAGAACCGTCTCAGCCTCTGATTCAGACCCTCCACTCGCCTCTGTACCAAAGGTCCGCAGTCAGTCCTGTCGACGATGCTGCAGATGGTGAGCTCTGCTTTCATCCCGCTAGCGAGACTGGCAGTCTTCACCAAATCAGATAGCCGCCGGAAGCCAGAGAGGATTTCCTCTGATCCATAGCGACACACATCATTGGTGCCGACATGAGCGACCACCTGCAGATGGGTGCACCCTGTACCCTTCATGGCATCCGGAAGGACCCTTTCCACATCTGGAATGACTCCCCCCGGTATGCACACGGAGTGCACATTGGTTTTCTTCCCCTCTCTTGCTGCCATTTCCCTAAGGGGCCCCATTACGCGCCTGACGTTGGAGCTCCCAACTACCAGAAACCCACCCTCTGCGACTGCCCGGATCTTGCAGACTGAGGGGCAACCTCTGGAACAGGACAAGCAGCCATGTCAGGCCGAAGATCAGTATCAGCCTGAGACAGAGCCTGAAACCGGTTCGTCAGACAAACTGGAGAGGCTTTCCGTTCAGCCCTCCGGAATGTCTTTCGCCCCCTGCCACACCTTGAGACGACCTCCCACTCTACCACAGGTGAGGGATCAGCCTCAATGCGGGCAGTATCCCGGGCAACCACAGTCGTAGTCCGATCAGGGGATGCGTGGGACGAGCTGGCCGTCCCCGACAAAGCCCCATCCGGACCCCCACAGTGATGCCCATTGGCAACAGCCTCAAGCTGTGTGACCGAAGCCAACACTGCCTGAAGCTGGGAGCGAAGGGATGCCAACTCAGCCTGCATCCGAACACAGCAGTTGCAGTCCCTATCCATGCTAAAAACTGTTTTGCAAAGAACGTCTGAACTAATCTACAGAGAGCGCAAACAAATCGACAAAATTTAAACGGTTATTAAAATACAAGATTGCCTAGTAAATGCAGTAATGCTGCTACTTGCGCACTGCTGACACTGCTCGGCGGCGGAAGGAGACTACGCGAATTTGCACTATTCAGGTACTAAAACGCGATGCTACACTCTCAAATACTATAATACGCCCGAAATTTATGAATTAAACAATGCAAGTACCAAAAACACGCAAAGAAATTAAGAATTAAACTATGTAACAAATGAGTGAGCTAGGAGTATACGACTTGCTGCTGCAGCTACTTATCCAACGGCGGCAGGGAGCACACTCGAGTCGACCGCGAAGTCACTACCACTCACTATACGCTGCGGTCCACTAACAATAGTTACGATGCTCTACAGTACACAGATACCGCCTCTCAAGATCATAGGAAATAATATAGAAGTTTCCAAAGATCAAAACGTATTTCAGGTATTAGGCCGTTACACTCCAAGCAATAAATTCCTTAACACACCACATACGACAAACATGACAGAGGCAGCTACTAACGTACGGTAGATTGATAGGGAGATTACCGAACAACCCGAACCGCAGGTTGCTCTAACCCGCCCCTACTCCACAAGGGAAAAACGTACCACCCAATTTATAAACATCCACCTTCCCGAAGGTGGGCAAACGGAGAAGAATGGTGGAACGACCCCAAAGCAAATGGACTGGTGACCTTACCAAGAAAACAAGTAGAATTTAACAAGAATAAATCAAACAACATATCACCAACCACTTCTAATAAACTGTGATATCTCGAGAAGGCCTGGCGCAGCACCCCCAAATCGTTCTCCCGAACCGTCCGCTGCCAGCCGCTTCAACGGACTCAGGAAGGCGCGCCGATCTTCCGTTTCCAGGCGTCACAGCTCGCGCCGGCCAGACTGATGTCGTGGGATGACTCCTGTTGCTCTCGAGTCGACCCGGAAGTCACTACCACTCACTATACGCTGCGGTCCACCAAACTCACGTGGCGACCTCATATCCACCGACGCTCAAGACGGACAAGTCATCTTGTGTCTCAGTGCTCGACCGACCAACCGATCGATCCAACCGCCAATGACCATTGCCTGAGCAAACTCGAGCAGACTGGCGGCCTAACGCGCAGACTCAGATGCAGGAACTAAGCCCCGACCGGGCGACATCTCGCTGAGTTCTCTTACTGTCGGTGTGGAAAGACTCTCATTTTGCCGGCTTTGAAGGTTGATCCGAGCGACAGACATACTAGCACTCCGAACGACAGACAGACACTAACTGCCTAACAAATGCGGAAGAGAGACAGACCCAGACTGCCCGAATGGAGACCTCATAGCGCCGCTTAAATGCACCTGAAAAGGCAACCTTTCCCCTTTCCCACCAGAGGGAGACACCAAAGCTGCGATTGCCGCAGCGGCGCCACCGTCAGAAACGGAGGGCGACTGCTTCACACTACGCGCTGCGGCGCGCTCTTCAAAACAGCAATATTTACCACGGCTCACTGCCATCTCATTATACTTTGGTCTGCGGATGGTTTAAACAAAACAGATTTAAATAAAAAATTCTCGTCGTTTCAAGGATATAGTCACCATTATTACAGCTGTACCTGTAAGGCCGTTTAAAACAAGTGCACAACAAATGACAGTTCGAAGTAGCCAACATACAATAAGCCCTACAGTTCTTTCTTCAAGGAGTGATAATAACCTCACAGGGTGTGTTGGAGAGCTTTTGTGAAGTGTAGAAGATAGGAGATAAAGCACTGTTGGAGGTAAGATGGTGAGGGCAGATTGTGAGCCAGGCTTGGATAGCTGAGACAGCTCTCGACGAATAGCAAAGATCCTTGTTACTGGTTCGGCACACGCAGTCTTACTCTGCTGTGGTGATTCAAGTCAGCGAACACTCCGATATAGACTGAAAATTTGAGTTGAAAAGCCTCGCTCGACGCATGAGTGGAACTGGATAGGAAGTCGCTAACAGAGGTACGAAATATACTGTCAGCCACTCACTGTATGGCGGCATGCGTACTATGTATGTAAGTGTGAATGGTATAAAATAGCGTAAAGTTCGCTTGAAGTAGGGATGGCCGAGATTTCGGCTCGCGGGCCATACTTGGGCAAGGGTGCCAAAGCTCTCAGCATCGCTACACATTTCCCGCACCGTCACACCATACTGTCTGAACGCGAGAAGGGAGAAGAGAGGAAAACTACAAATGTGACTCATTTAAATCGTAATACAATTGCACTGCATACGACTTGGTTTTATATTTCACATTTCTCAACAACATAGATTACAAACAAAACGTATTTTTATTGTTATTATTTTTGACACTCTAAAAAAAGAACATAATTTTGCCTCGTACAAACTGTCGCCATACAGACAGATGCAGACAATTTCACAGAGTTCGGCAGTCAAATTGCCACGTAATCGTCAGTTACTTAGTTTCATAATCGAAAAACGTCTTTCACACAAATATGTCGGTCAAAATGTTGTAATAAATTTCGCCATTGAGATTTGGAAACGTAGAGTACGAAGTAGAGGTAAGTAATGTAGACGTCCTGGACAGTTTCAATGTAAAAGGATTTGTCACTGAAACTGGAGATACCTCGCAGGTCAATCAGTTACATCAGCACTTGCGTAGTGGCGCTTTCAACTGAAGAGGCAAACAGCTCCAAAACAGATGTAAAATTGACAGTTTTCTCAAAAATTTTATAAAATTATCCTCATAATTCTGCCGAGGTCACAATGCAATCTTCAGACCTCGCGCTTTCCTTAACGGCAATGAGCTTAGGAAAGTGAACTGTCTTTGTCTGAGTGTCTCCCTTCTACTAAGCGATTTTCTTCTCAAATACATCCCCATCAAATCAGAGAGGAGTTACTTAAAATACAAAGTCTGCATTCCATTCCAGATGTTCTAATTTTCATTCCTGCACTCCTTTTTCCTTCATAAATTCAATAATAGCGAGATTTAAATCGGAAAGTAGGTCCAGGTATGCCCCTTGACTTGACCAACGTACTTTGCACTAATATGTGAAGTCTGCATGTGTCCGTTCAGTTCCATTGAAAACTGTTCCAACTGACAATGGAACAATGCATGCGATTTTAGAAATTTTACTATTCGCACCATCAATTTCTTCACGTGCTCGATGCCTGCAAATTTAGCACAAAGTGCTTCTTGATGTTCAGAGCAATGAATCCTATCTCTCAGGCGTTGTAACATTTTGCTCTTTCACTGTCAACTAAATCCTTAAATTATTTCTGTGTGGTTCTGTACTGTCGTTTCATAGTAAACATGTAGCACCCTTCGCTTATCCCGCCTGGCTAGCCGCGCAGTCTAACGCGCTACTTCCCGTTTGAGAAGGCGTGCCGGTCACCGACGCGAATCCGTCCGGCGGTTTAGTGTCGACGTCCGGTGTGTCGACCAGCCTGTGGATAGTTTTTAAGGCGGTTTTCCATTTGTTTGGGCGAATGCGGGCTGGTTCCCCTAATTCCGCCTTAGTTTCACTATGTCGGCTATTGCTGTGCAAAAAATGTTAAAATTTGTGTGAAATCTTATGGGACATAACTGCTAAGGTCATCAGTCCCTAAGCTTACACACTACTTAATCTAAATTATGCCCGAGGGAGGACTCGAAGCTCCGCCGGGATCAGCCGCACAGTCCATGACTGCAGCGCCTCAGACCGCTCGGCCAATCCCGCGCGGCTAATTGCTGTGCAGACACTGTCTCCACCTACGCGTACACCATAATTACTCTACCATGCAATCATTGGGGTTACACTCGTCTGATATGAGACGTTCCTGAGGGGGGGAGGGGGACCGCTGGGGGTCAAACCGCAAAATAACCCTGGGTTCGGTGTGGGGCGGCGGTGAGGTGGATAGACAGCTGTGGCCGGTTGTGGGGTTGCCTCTCCGTCGTTTCTAGGTCCCCGGTTCAATACACAATACACACACACACACATACAGACACACACACACAAACACACACACACACACACACACACACACACACACACACACACACACACACACACACCTCGCTTATGCGAAACGAGAATTCTCATAGCTCTGTACCGTCATTCCCATTCATTTTAAAGGATTGCGACGATTGATCGCTAGACAGCCTGTTTTTGTGCAAACAGCCAGCGAATCTATGAACATCCCCTGTAGCACCAACAAGCAGGGAAGGACAAACATCGCTGACACCGTGGTTCTGCTGAATTCAGAGAGCTGTACCACACCAGCTACTTCCGAGCTGGACCGAACAAAGCCAAGTGACAGGCCGTACCTTGGCCCGCATGCGGTCGGCCGTGGCGACCCTCCTCCCAGTTGCTGAGGCGGGAAGAAGTGACCCTCACGCGTCTTCGGATTGGGCACTGTACTCTCACACATAGCTTTCTATTACGGCGGGGGAATCCCCCGTTTTGTTATGCTTGTGGTGTGCACATCTCTGTCCGCCACATTTTAACATACTGCATTTTAAACCGTGATGCAAGGGCAGAAGCACAAGTTGTGTTTTAGCTAATGATGAGACGTGTGTGTCTAGGGTTTTAAAGTTTTGTGATGTGTCTGGACTCTGGTCTAAGCTTTCAGGCTGGAGGTTTTATTGTATTGCACACGGTCAGCCAGCCACTTCCATCTGCTACATTGTTTTAGCTCCCTCTGCCACTTTCTTCTTGTCTTGTCCATGATTTACTGCTGACGGCATGCTTCGTCCCACGTTTCGGTGTGGGTAGGCACATAATTTCCAACCTTGTTAACTGTGTTTTACGTTCCGTTTTAACTTACCGTTCTGAGTATTTTCTTGACACCCGTCTCAATCTGTTACTGAGCGGGCGCTGAAGACCTTGCCGTCGTGCGCCCATACAACACTCTCCATGATCATCATCATCATCATCCATCACACACGTTGCACGCGTGAAGTTCGGCACGCCGTGGCCGGCCCTGATTTAAAGGCACGAGTAAGTCTGTGGAGAAAATGAAGAAAGATAAAGATGAAGATGGGGTTGGGCAACTACGTTAAACTATGCCGTTAGCAAGCAGGGGTTGTCTGCTAGTTCCCAGGGGGTGCACGGGTCGCAGGCCAATTGCTCGCCGCACGGAGAGGGCCGGTGAGTTTTTACGCGGACTCTCCGGGTCGGGTCGGCTGGGGTCGCCACCCCGGGCGACAAATTTTCATTCCTTCTACTTCCAGCGCCGCTGCGAGGCGTAACGAGCGCCATTCGGCGGAACATTCACCTTATAATCGCCTTATCCGCGTCTCCATCAGTCAGCCGGCAGCCGGCAGCGAGCGAGGCCGAATCTCGGGCCTGCTCTTAATGCCTCTCTGTCCCTACTCTCACGCGCCGCGTAAACAGGGACACGGCGGACCGTTGCCTGCCCCATCAGAGTCTCGCGGGGGAAAAAGGCGGCAGCGGCGGAAGAACTCGGGGAAACTCTGGCCTGGGGAGGAGGAGAAGGGAGCGCTGAAAAAAAGGACCGCCGACACCGGAATAAAACTGTAAAAATCGAGTTAAATTCCCATTATTCCGTGCAACAGGGCCGCATGTCGCATCGCCCTGTTTTTCCGTCTCTTTCCTTCCAGGAGAGTCAACTCTTGTCATGCTCCGGGGACGAGAAATAAAATTGTGTCTTTTCGAGGGAAAGGGGAGTGATAAAAGAAAGAAAGAGAGAGAGGGGGGAGGGGGGTGGGGGGAAAGAGGTGGTGGGGGCGAAGGAAAGAAATTTTCTGTGTCGCGAATAATAACGACATCAGGGCCGCGCGGTGCAAGTGTTGTACAAGACGAGAGAAATATGCATTTGAATGCAAATCCGCCCTGCTGTTGACTATAACGCGATATCTCGTCCGCCGCTCTGACTCTTGGCCAAAACAGCGCTCTCTCAGGGCTGTCCACGGGCTAGGCGGCAGTAGTGCCACGCGTGGCACTTCATCGCATTGCTCCTCACTGTTCACATTGAAAGCAGACGCTACAGTTAAGGTTCTGCCAGCGAATATATATAATACATTGTGACCTCTGTTTCAATACCCTACCGAGCGAGGTGGCGCAGTGGTTAGCACACTGGTCTCGCATTCGGGAGGACGACGGTTCAATCCCGTCTCCAGCCATCCTGATTTAGGTTTTCCGTGATTTCCCTAAATCGTTTCAGGCAAATGCCGGGATGGTTCATTTGAAAGGGCACGGCCGATTTCCTTCCCAATCCTTCCCTAACACGAGCTTGCGCTCCGTCTCTAATGACCTCGTTGTCGACGGGACGTTAAACACTAACCACCACCACCACCTTCAATACCCTGAAACGAAATTTGATCCATAAATGAACAATAGCGCGAACTGAAACTCTTAGTGAGTATGTTGTTGTGAGACAACTTTTCCACAGCACAATGCAATAATGAAAGGGGTATTTGACATAAGGTAAATTAATATGAATTGAACCTATAATCTTTACAATTCTTCTAATGCAACCCATAAGTTGGTGAATCACTCCTTATACAAGCCACTTGAACTATTCAGATGCACTTGTACAGTGTATTGTGCAACATCTAACAAATTCAAAATGTCTCATTTGGTGGCAAAGTTTGTACGGCATTGTCGCCACAAAACAAGTGTCTCGGAGATCCATTCAACCCACACTTACCTTACCACCTTAACTGAGAATTTCATTACAGTAGTGCTATCTCTGCAAAAACAGTTAAAATTTAAGTGAGCACGTGTGAAGACTATAGAATAATGAGGAAGTGAGTGAAAATAATTGTGTAAGAAACAAAAATTATATAAAAACTTAATATAAAGTATTGTATTGTTCAGAAGATCGATACAAAGCCTCATGAATAATAAATACACATTTTTTCAACGGACCACATATTTTTATAGAACCATACACTTGCAAAAGACAAAAAATAGCCCTGTCGGAATTCAAACGTTTGAATAGTCCCCCTTCTTTTTGTTCCTTTATTACTCACGTGGTCCACTAATGTTGGTGCGAATATTTATGCTTATTGTCGGTATACAGTGAGTTTAGTTTGTAAAAAAAAGAAGAGGTTCATGACAGGAAGGTTCCGCAATTAAGGGGGCATGTAACGGAAAATGTAAACATTTATTTAAAAATCATTACAGCCGTAATGTACAAATCTAAAATTTTTAATATGTAAAGCAGAAGAGCTGTGTTTGAACGGGAAAATATAATAAAATATGGAGGATTAATATTTTGCCAGAAATTTGAATTTTTAATTTTATGTTGTCTTTTATAATTATTCAATTAATGTGAAAATTTTATTATAATGTTCTGAGAAGATTATAAGACCACTGAACTACAGTTATTAAATTATGGTACAAATTGTACCAGTAACAGAGTTTTTATTGCACATCATAAATTAACTTTTTTTTCTACATACAATCATCTAAAAATCGGAATGTAATTGCAGGATCTCGTATTTTTTAGTTCCAGGAAGAAAGCAACAAGCTGCGAACAGTTCCTGAAAATTTCATAGCATTATCGCAAATACTTTTTGACAAAAGGCTTCTAATAACGTAAAAAATGTAACACAGAGAAGATGAGGGTCAAAGATTTGTAATAAACTTACCTCAATTTTAAAATCCTCCATACTGATACGGCTCATCCTTCAAGTTTCTCTTCTCCCCTCTTCGAATCTGCCTGACCTGTATTTGCAGGCAAGACACTGATCTGTTAGCTTTCTTGATCCTGCTCTCGTCGGTGGTGTAAAATGTTTTTGTTGTAAACAAACCAAGATCTATACCAACTATCTTCAGCACTTCATTTCTGCCATTATTTCCGTTATTGTAACACACTGCGTCATACACACATATTTTGAATACTTCAAGACCACTGAATGTCCTTTTTCAACGTCTAATCCAAATTAAATTGTTGAGGCTTTCATTAGCATTTTGTGTCTTTCCGTGAAGACAACTCCTCAATAATTCAGGGTCTGAAAGAAACATGAATGTGGCCTTAATTTCTGGTAATGGGTGTTTATGTAAATACGTCTCATTTCTGTTGTTGAACTTACACCAATCGTCTTTTAGACACAGATTGTGCATTGGTGCTTGGTCAACGGATAATTTGTAGAAAAAAACTGCGCACACAGCAGACTTCATTGACTCTAAACTATGTGTGTTTTTCCTGATAGCTCTCCCATAAAATTACTGAAGAGAATCAATTTCTTTCAGAGTAAGCCTGCATTTTCCTTCTAGTGGTTTTCCATCCTCAGGTGCTTCACCTTTCTTCTCTTTCAGCAAACGACAAATCTACCACCAAGCCTCTTTTGTATGTGGCCAACACATTCCAACTTTTCTGTTGCTGTATTGTACCGATTTTTATCTGTTACAGCTTTAACGAAGAGGAATCCCGATCACCAAGGGCCGGCCTTTGTGGCCGAGCGGTTCTAGGCGCTTGAGTCCGGAACCGCGCTGCTGCTACGGTCGTAGGTTCGAATCCTGCCTCGGGCGTGGATGTGTGTGATGTCCTTAGGTTAGTTAGGTTTAAGTAGTTCTAAGCCTAGGGGACTGATGACCGCAGATGTTAAGTCCCATAGTGCTCAGAGCCATTTGAACCATTTGATCACCAAGGTATTTAGTTTAGCTAACACCATACTGGTCCTCAGATATGGAGAACATCCTCACAACTTCAGCAGCCTTCATGCCCCAACTTGAGCCACTAAAATTTTTAGAGCATGCTACTGCATGCTTTCTTCCCACAATTTCTCACTGTCTTTATTGTTGGACATTTTCCTTGTTGCAGATTGGTGGCAGTATTTAGACATAATTCCAACTTATACATCTAAAACACCTGAGTCAATACCAATAACAGATTCAACTCCATACAGAGATGTATGAGTGACTGCTTTTCATCCTGGTCCCATCTACAGACACTCACAAGTCAGTAACATTTGCAGGAGATTCCCTGTCATGAATATCTACCCCAGGATCTATTTCTTTTTGGTTTATTTCCACCAATTCCTCCGCTGCTTTCTTCATAGAAACCTCGGGAATATCGCATACAGCATCAGACATTTCTTTATTTATTTTTTCAAACATTGCACAAGGTGTAGGCATGCTGAGAAAACCACACAATATATTACTTTCTTCCCTGCCCTGTACAAGGCATCTCAGAGCATATACTAATCTAAAATTGCTTTCATAGGCACTAGTGTCAGTTCTTTTTTTAGGAGGGAAATGAAAATTCATAGCCACACAAATTAGAAATTTATTTAAAATCACAAGCTATTCCCACTCTTCTTTCTTCAACAACAATCATGCATTCCGTATTTTTACTGCTAACACATGAACATGAAAACTTTATAGCCTGGCAGAGAAGCTCTAAATCAATAAGTCTGAACCCAGTGAAATCCATATCAACATCATTCACGCATCTGTACAATTCTCCTATCTCAAGTCTCGATGCTGCAGATGAGAGCTTATGTTCTTCATATCAAGCTGCTTTCTCTTTTTTGTTGGTAAACCGATTCCCATTAAACCTCCGTTTCCTAAACACAGTTTTTCCACCACCCACGTAAAGCTTTGCGAATTCAACCTTCCACCTACTAATATGTGGTAGTATTGTCAAAACGTAAATAAACCACATGCAAGAAAGTTTTCAAGCAAAGATACAGATGTCAGCCAAAGATATCGAAAGAAAATAGCCTTCACACTGACAAAAATTCCGCTGAAGCAAGCAGTTTCCCAGTTGTAGGAAAAGGCGGGAGTGGCCGCCAGTGCAGAGTTAATGAGTTTAACAATTTAAAGTCTTTTCTATAGCTGCCATCACGATAAAATTTACACACAACATAGATTAATCTTTTTAGATCAAGAAAATAATAATTTTAAAAAATCGATTTTTTGGACCAGAATCCATTACATCCCCCATTAAAGGCTATGAAAAGCAATAAATATAAATCGAAACATCAGCATACGAAGCAAGTTTGCAAACTTCACTAAGTTGGTATGTGAATACTCAAGGCTGAGTAACATAGTTTCTTCAGAGAATAAGCAGAAATGGAGAATTGGTGGATGGAATACATGAGCTTGAGTATTTAATGTGTAGGAAGATGTTGAGAAAAGTGACTTGTCTGTTCGGATGACCCAGGAGATATTAGATATCGATCCACATTTGTTCTAACTACAACTCGAATAGGAACAAGGAACCAGCAATATTCACATGAAACAGCACTGCAAAGTATTTGACTTAAATAAACCTGAAAACTCACGTAACGCAAATGGAGCGTGAGTAAGCAACCATGTCACCAAATTCCTGGACGATGTATCAATGTGCCCATCCCAGTACCAGATTAAAAAGCATTTATTCTCTTTAGGTCCATACTTTCAAGGCAGTAAGCGAAGAGAGTTGTTCACTGCGTGGGCGAAAGACTACTTCCTTGTCCGGCCAACCATGCCATCCATGCCAAGCGGTTCGACTGTCTGGGTAGACTCAACGCTCACAGCAATGGAAAGAGACATTCCTTGCAGTGCCCAACCGATCACAGAGCTTCTCTAGCAGATGTAAATGTTGCCTATAAGTTCTTTGAGTCATACAGGTGCTCAGCAAGTCACGTACTAGTACATGACGTGAAAGTCGTTTACAGCAGATGGTTTTCAACACTGAACGCCTGCGTAATGTGCACGTAGCGCTTTTTGTTAGGTCTATCTTCAACGTATTGTTTTACTGAAAAAACATACACATATGGGAGCGGACATAATAGAAGCCTTGCAAAGAATGTCAAAGATAGAATCAGTTATCCATCGGGGAATGGTATGATACCGGCTGCTGCCAAGTAGACGCTGCTACCCAGAAACAGAAAATACAATGACACATAGCGCACTGGGTACTCTAGACGTGTAGGCCAGACACGGAAACTTGCAATAGTGCTTAGAGCATAATCTTCGAACAGTGCGTAGCTTGGAGTTGCGTTATTATTTTCCTTATTAATTGTTATTTGTTGTCTGTGTGCAGCTGGTTACGAAATAACTTACGTATGCAGAAGTACTTGAGCAAATTTCTGTGTACATCTGGAAGAATCTGAAAAGGAGGGAATCGAAGCCTTTGGGATGTGGTGTTACAGAAAAATGCTAAGAGTTGGATAGACTGATAAGATTCTAAATGTAGTTGTACTCTACAGAATTAGTGATGATGACAGGAATGTGCGGAAACTATTGGTTAGAAGGAGAGACAGGACAATACGACATGTGTTTAACCAACAGGGGATAACTTCCATGGTCATACTGGGAGCTGCAGAGAATGGAATATATCTAGCAAGTAGACCAGGACCTTAGATTGTAAGCGCTGGTCTGAGAGGAATAGGTTGGCACAGGAAAGGTGGCGGGCCGCATTAAAAAAGTCTGATCGCTGATCACTCCCAAAAATAACTCTGTTCTCAGAGCAAAATATAACACCAAAGAGCTTTATGAGGCATCTTTCTGTTGAAGGTCGTACGCCTGAGCCTTCCTCTAGCCTCTGAACCGGTTTGCCCATTTAGTTACTGGCGGAACTACACCATAACGTGGACTCGTAAGAAACTGTACTTTGGGTCTACAGTAGTGAGGTCAAGGCCGTAGCCAAGATTTTGTCAAAGGGTGGTTCCAAGTTTTTAAAGAGGTAATTAGAAAGGTTCATGTCTTAGATTTTATTATGAAAACACAATTACTTATTTCCTAATTTTATGGCGGCCGAGGTTGCCGAGCGGTTCTAGGCGCTACAGTCTGGAACCGCGGGACCGCTACGGTCGCATGTTCGAATCCTGCCTCGGGCATGTGACGTCCTTAGGTTAGTTAGGTCTAAGTACTTCTAAGCTCTAGGGGACTGATGACCTCAGAAGTTGAGTCCCATAGTGCTCAGAGCCATTTGAACCATTTTACTAATTTTATATACACAATTTGTTTCTGAGAAATCTCCAGACAAATAGTATTTGGTATATCAAATAAAGCATATCGAAAGAAACACTTAGGCTTTAAAGGCACGTTGTTTAAGGCAATATCCTCCAAACTTCTCCACGCAACGGTATTTACAGGCTCTGACTGCAGATCACGGGGCGTTTCGTCACTGGTGATTTCTGCACTAAAGGCACATGATGCAAGCGGTTTTCAGTGACTCGCAATTTTTCAACGTCGCACGTTTTACGTATTCTGCAATTTTTTCTCTCTTTCTTCTTTTTTGCGCTTCTTGGTATTGATGCCTTTGTCACAAATAAAAGGAAAACGAAACGCCTTTCACAGGTAAATTCGTACTGCTACACTCATGTTCTGGTTTGTGAGCCGACGTACACTTCGCAATAGCGGGGAGCGGGACCGCTTAATCAGCCGGCCGCTAGCATACGGAAGTGTCATCTCCCGAGGCTGCAGCACGCGCCGACGTAAACCGCGCTCTCATTGGCCGTTATCTCGGACCCGTGTGGCAGGCGCGCCGCCCGCTTAGCATAATACTCTGCGTCTGTAATTTTGCCTCGACGTCATCTTTCTTTTCCTTCCCCGGCGTCGTTACATCCCCATTGCGGCTCGATGATCTTTGCATTTTCTCTCTCCTTTCTGCCGCCTCGCGGTGGAGGGTCCGCCCCATAAAGGAGGAGGAGGAGTAGGAGGAGAAGGAGGAGGTGGCACTGGTAATTCGCCTGCTCAGGGGTGCTCAGTCGCTGCGGGAACCAACAAGTGATATATACGTCGCACATGTGCCTCTCGCTTCGTGTCTGCAACATTTCTACAGCTACTACTAGTACTTGTGGCAATAAAGACATTTTCTCCTGGAAGAAAGAAGAGATTAGGTTCACTGTTCACTCCCTGACCTGTCACAAGGAAGTTCTCCCAAATTTGTAAGCTATCTTGAAAATGTAATTTCAGGTACGCTTTGCGGGTAACTTTAGCCCATTGTTCGGAAATACACTACTAGCCATTAAAATTGCTACACCAAGAAGATAAACGGGTATTCATTGGACAAATACATTATACTAGAACTGACATGTGATTACATGTTCACGCAATTTGGGTGCATAGATCCTGAGAAATCAGTACCCAGAACAATCACCTCTGGCCCTAATAACGGCATTCATACGCCTGGGCATTGTCAGAGCTTGGATGGCATGTACAAGTACAGCTGCCCATGCAGCTTCAACACGATACTACAGTTCATCAAGAGTAGTGACTGGCGTATTGTGACGAGCCAGTTGCTCGGCTACCATTGAATAGACGTTTTCAATTGGTGAGAGGTCTGGAGAATGTGCTGGCCAGGGCAGCAGTCCAACATTTTCTGTATCCAGAAAGGCCCGTACACGACCTGCGACATGCGGTAGTGCATTATCCTACTGAAATGTAGGGTTTCGCAGGGATCGAATGAAGGGTAGAGCCACGGGTCGCAACACATCTGAAATGTAACGTCCATTGTTCAAAGTGCCGTCAATGCGAACAAGAGGTGACCGAGACGTGTAACCAATGGCACCCCATACCATCACGCCGGGTGATACGACAGTATGTGCTTTCACCGCGATGTCGCCAAACACAGATGTGACCATCATGATGCTGTAAACAGAACCTGGATTCATCCGAAAAAATGACGTTTTGCCATTCGTGCAGCCAGGTTCGTCGTTGAGTACACCATCGCAGGCGCTCCTGTCTGTGATGCAGCGTCAAGGGACTCTGAGCTGATAGTCAATCCTGCTGCAAACGTCATAGATCTGTTCGTGCAGATGGTTGTTGTCTTGCAAACGTCCCCAACTGTTGACTCAGGGATTGAGACGTGGCTGCACGATCCGTTACAGCCATGCGGATAAGATGACTGTTATCTCGACTGCTAGTGATACGAGGCCGTTTGAATCCAGCACCACGTTCCGTATTACCCTCCTGAACCCACCGATTCCATATTCTTCAAACAGTCATTGGATCTCGACCAAAGCGAGCAGCAATGTCGCGATACGATAAACCGCAATCGCGATAGGCTACAATCCGACCTTTATCAAAGTCGGAAACGTGATGGTACTTATTTATCCTCCTTACACGAGGCATCACAACAACGTTTCACCAGGCAACGCCGGTCAACTGCTGTTTGGCTCTGAGTACTATGGGACTAGAACATAGAACTACTTAAATCTAACTAACCTAAGGACAGCACACACATCCATGCCCGAGGCAGGATTCGAACCGGCGACCGTATCTGTCGCGCGGCTCCAGACTGAAGCGCCTAGAACCGGTCGGCCACCATCGGCCGGACATCTGCTGTTTGTGTATGAGAAAATGGTTGGAAACTTTCCTCATGTCAGCACGTTGTAGGTGTCGCCACCTGTGCCAACCTTGTGTGAATGCTCTGAAAAGCTAATCATTTGCATATGACAGCATCTTCTTCCTGTCGGTTAAATTTCGCGTCTGTAGCACGTCATCTTCGTTGTGTAGCAATTTTAATGGCCAGTAGTGTAGATTTAAATCTTTTCCCCAGATGTTACGTCATTAGCATGGAGCTAACAAAGCAGTATGCATTCACAATGTGAAAGGAACGGTATAGAACGTTGCAAGTTTCATGAAGTGATACTGGGTTGGTAGCACGGGATTCAATGTTGATCATAACACAATGATGGAAAAAAATCCCAACACCAAGAATGAGTTCTGTGAAACAAGCGGAAGTTGTCAGGCGTGTTTCTAAATCTGAAACATGATTTCTATTCAAATTTCACGCCAGTAGCGGCACTATCAGAATGGAAATCACGCTTGTCTTAAATACATGCTGTAACAGTCTTTGCGCGTTATACACTCCTGGAAATGGAAAAAAGAACACATTGACACCGGTGTGTCAGACCCACCATACTTACTCCGGACACTGCGAGAGGGCTGTACAAGCAATGATCACACGCACGGCACAGCGGACACACCAGGAACCGCGGTGTTGGCCGTCGAATGGCGCTAGCTGCGCAGCATTTGTGCACCGCCGCCGTCAGTGTCAGCCAGTTTGCCGTGGCATACGGAGCTCCATCGCAGTCTTTAACACTGGTAGCATGCCGCGACAGCGTGGACGTGAACCGTATGTGCAGTTGACGGACTTTGAGCGAGGGCGTATAGTGGGCATGCAGGAGGCCGGGTGGACGTACCGCCGAATTGCTCAACACGTGGGGCGTGAGGTCTCCACAGTACATCGATGTTGTCGCCAGTGGTCGGCGAAAGGTGCACGTGCCCGTCGACCTGGGACCGGACCGCAGCGACGCACGGATGCACGCCAAGACCGTAGGATCCTACGCAGTGCCGTAGGGGACCGAACCGCCACTTCCCAGCAAATTAGGGACACTGTTGCTCCTGGGGTATCGGCGAGGACCATTCGCAACCGTCTCCATGAAGCTGGGCTACGGTCCCGCACACCGTTAGGCCGTCTTCCGCTCACGCCCCAACATCGTGCAACCCGCCTCCAGTGGTGTCGCGACAGGCGTGAATGGAGGGACGAATGGAGACGTGTCGTCTTCAGCGATGAGAGTCGCTTCTGCCTTGGTGCCAATGATGGTCGTATGCGTGTTTGGCGCCGTGCAGGTGAGCGCCACAATCAGGACTGCATACGACCGAGGCACACAGGGCCAACACCCGGCATCATGGTGTGGGGAGCGATCTCCTACACTGGCCGTACACCACTGGTGATCGTCGAGGGGACACTGAATAGTGCACGGTACATCCAAACCGTCATCGAACCCATCGTTCTACCATTCCTAGACCGGCAAGGGAACTTGCTGTTCCAACAGGACAATGCACGTCCGCATGTATCCCGTGCCACCCAACGTGCTCTAGAAGGTGTAAGTCAACTACCCTGGCCAGCAAGATCTCCGGATCTGTCCCCCATTGAGCATGTTTGGGAGTGGATGAAGCGTCGTCTGACGCGGTCTGCACGTCCAGCACGAACGCTGGTCCAACTGAGGCGCCAGGTGGAAATGGCATGGCAAGCCGTTCCACAGGACTACATCCAGCATCTCTACGATCGTCTCCATGGGAGAATAGCAGCCTGCATTGCTGCGAAAGGTGGATATACACTGTACTAGTGCCGACATTGTGCGTGCTCTGTTGCCTGTGTCTATGTGCCTGTGGTTCTGTCAGTGTGATCATGTAATGTATCTGACCCCAGGAATGTGTCAATAAAGTTTCCCCTTCCTGGGACAATGAATTCACGGTGTTCTTATTTCAATTTCCAGGAGTGTAGTTCAATTCTTTTATCTTGGCGGCTCGCGCATGCCCGCCCAGTCGCGGGAGATTGCTGCGTTGCCAGTTGCAAACGACGAACGCGCCAAGAGAAGCAGCGCCATAGTATAGCATAGTTCGCAAGCTTACGTTTAGGGGGGAGCGCGCAGTTTATGAAGTAAAGCCACCACGGCCGCATTAACCCTTTCGCTGCTACAGAGACGTGCTCCCAGCATTCCGTGCTATGCGCGATTTTGTCATCACTGCACTGCTCGCCTGTGCACACACATGGTGTTCCGACTGCTTTGACACACTTATCATTCGATTTCACAAAAACTATTTGGCCCAAAAATTTGATTTTTACACATCTTCTTGACTGATACCTTGTCCCCATAAATGACTTAATTTTGTTTCGATGTTCAACGCAGTTATTGTGCAGCATTAAATGTAGTAAACTATTGCACGGAATTTTGAAGAGTTTGCAGAGGTAAAAGATATATAAACAAAACAGGTAACATCAATATTGTATGTGTGCATTTTCATTGTTTTTAATTGCTGTGAAAAGAAATATTGGAGGAAAAAATTAGAAAAACCGAAAACTTATTATGATTATAATGAAGAGACAAAGCATTAGAAATTTCAAAAAATTGCATTCAAACGAATAAAATTCGTGAAGTAAGACATTTCGATATTGTTTTTAAGTAAAGAAAATATTAAGCATTGAACAACGTTTGAACCTAGAATCTTTCACTGAGTTGCCAAACACGTTAACCATTACGCTAACGCAGCTCAGCTCTCATTTGAACTCCTGGAGGATATAAAATGTCACGCAAAATACCGACACACACTGTTGGTATGACTATGAATTACTCACGTTACGTCGAAGTACAATAGGGAATAAACAATTACCACTGTACTTTATTGCCAAAAAGCGGTTCGTGAGAATGATACAAACACCTTTCCTTGCTATTGCCTGAAGTAGGAGGCTTATTGCTTGTTTGGTTTAATTAATTAATAGAATATAAAGCAATTGGTATAAAGAATGCTTTTTCCAAACTTTCTATAAAAGAAAGTCTGCTATCAAGACTTGCTTTTCTTCAATTACTTTATTTATGACTGAAAGTTTCTAAAACTCGTCTGTGCTCTGCACTGTAGTTGAGCTCTGGCAACGTCGTTCTCTGTTCATTCGCTGACTGTGTTGTGTGACGTCAGATGCGCAGAACGAACCTAACTCGGCCGCCGTCGTAAATGACGGCCACTATAGTTACCTTTGACATTGGACGTGGTGAGTTGATGTTAGTCAATAATACCTTTAAAGCGACAAAGACGCCATTATCAACATATCACTGAGCTTGAAACAGTTCCTGTAATTGGGCTACGAGAAGCTCGAGGTTCCTTGTGCGATATTGCAGAAAGAGTTGGCAGGAATTTAGCCACTGTACATGACTGCTGGTGGCGGTGGTCACGAGAATCTACGGTCGGCAAAAGACTGGCCTCGGGATGGCAACGAGGCTCTACCGAGATGGAAGACATGGTGTTTGGCTTATGACTTTGCCGTATCGTACTACGTCTGCAGAAGTAATATGAGGAGCAGTTGGCATCATAGTGACACAAAGAACTGTTACAAATTGTTTACTTCGCGACAGCTCCGAACCAGACGCCCTGTAGCATGCATTTAACTACCCCCCCAAACCACCGCCATTTGCGTCTTTAGTGATGTACAGCGAGAGCTCATTGGAGGGCGGGGTGGAGGTCTGTATTTTTTTCTGATGAAAGCTGGTTCTGCGTCTTTGCTGTAAGGAACATGTGTCGGTTTGAAAGAGGCCACTTGACGGCCTGGAACCAACATGGCTGCGTGCTAGGCACACTGGACCTACACCTGGAATTATCGTGTGGGATGTAGTTTTGTATGACGGCACGAGCACTCGTGTTCATCCCACACGCTATAAATGCAGATCTGTATTTCAGTATGGTGAGTCGACCAGCTGTGATGCCATTCATGAACAGCATTCAAATGGTTCAAAAGGCTCTGAGCACTATGGGACTTAACTTCTAAGGTCATCAGTCCCCTAGACCTTAGAACTACTTAAACCTAACTAACCTAAGGACATCACACATATCCATGCCCGAGGTAGGATTCGAACCTGCGACCGTAGCGGTCGCGCGGTTCCAGACTGAAGCGCCTAGAACCGCTCGGCCACTTAGGCCGGCGAACAGCATTTCAGGGGGTGTATTTCAACAGGATAACACTCTCTCAGATACCGCTCTTCTTACCCAACAAGCTCTACAGAGTCTTAAGATGTTGCCTTGGCCTGCTCGATCATCAGATCTGTCTCCAGTTGAGCACATATGGGGCATCATCGGACGATAACTTCAGCGTCATCCACAAACAGCGTTATCCGTCCCTGTACTGCTCGCAAAAGCGCAACTGGCATGGGCTGTGGTGTCGTGCGCGAAATAGCGGCCAACGGCCGGCGACATCACAGTGGTGTCGTGCGCTTAATAGCGGCCAATGACCGGCGACACCACAGTGGCGTCGTCTGCACAGTATCGCTCAGTGGTCGGCGACACCACAATGGTGTCGTGAGCATATTATCGCGCAGTGGCCGGCGACAGCACGTTGGTATCTTGTGCATTCTGTTGGTGTTTTGTTTAGGTAACAATAAGTTACACACGTCAACAAGTGTTCTGTTTTTATAAGTACTTGTGCCCTTTCACCATGACGGACGAAAGAGGTTACGATTATTTACGATGTATGCGCGGACGTCTTGTCTGACTTCCCGGACGACTTGGCCGATCGGGAAGAAGACATTGGATATCAAGAAAATGAAAGTGAAGCAGAATCTTTGGAAGATAGTGAAATACGTCCAAGAAGAATTCGGCGAACGCTACGGTTGCCAACTGATTCGGCTGAATCAGACGAAGAAGGTAAAACACAGTGGTCAGACTTTGATTTACCGAGGATCAATAATAAATTTGAAAGATCCCCGGGTCCAAACATATTTCCTAAAGATACACAGAGCGTCGAGGATATCGTACAGTTATACACTGGGAACGATCTGTATGAATATATTAGCAACGAAACCAAAAAGTACTACAGTCAAAATTGCAAAAGAAGGAAATTGGATTTAAAAAATGCCAAATTTGTCGACGTTACGGGACCCGAACTTAGAAAATGGTTTGGGTTTGCTATCCTTATGGGAACTGTAAGAAAAGCTAGGATCAATGGTTATTGGTCAACGAATCCGTTGATAGACACACCGATATTTGGCAAAACGAAGTCCTACAACCGCTTCAGACAAATATTATCATTTTGACATTTTTTTCGACAGCAACAATAAACTGGATAATGCCGAATGGCTTGTCAAAGTACAATTCGTAATTGGTTATTTTTCCAGAAAGTTTAAAGAAACGTTTAATCTAAGTCAAAACATCTCAATTGATGAAGGAATGATACCGTGGCGTGGACGGTTAAATTTTAAAATTTAAATCCATCGAAAATTACGAAATACGGCATACTAATTCGGATGCTGTATGATTCGAGTACGGGATACATTTCCTCATTGAAGATATTTTCCGGCATTGGACAGCCTTTAGCAAAAATAATGATGGAACTATTGACACCTTCTGATGGAAAGTGGCATCACCTCTGCGTCGATAATTATTACAACTGTGTAGAGCTTGCAGAGAAGTTACTTGAAAAGAAAATTCTAGCTTGTGAAACGATACGGCAAAATAGAGGATTTCCGGAAAAATTAAATCGCGCAAAAGAAAATGTGCTTGAAGCTTGTCATCAACGGAAAGGTGACAAGCGGCCGGCGACAAGCCAAGTAATCCGACTTAGTGCTGCCGGCGCCAAGCGAATAAATTTGTACGAGACGTGCGGACGGCAAAGTGTTAATGCACCAGCATTTCACATTTGCAATAACTTATCTCGCGCTTACATGAACGTGTGATTTTGTAAGGCTTTTCACTGAAATACGTTACCTAGACAAATACATTCGCGAAATTTCATTTCGGATTTTTTTCCTTTGGCATATTTTAATACGTATTTCACCCCAATAATTTCTACCTGGAGGTTCTCCTCAGTTAAGCTAAAATAAAGTGGATGTAATTTTGCATTGTTTCAGTGTTAGGAATGAGATGAGAAATTGTCTTTTGCGGGAAATACAGTTTAGAGAATATATTTAACACATTTGTAAAATGGTGCATATTTTTGCGCAATACGGGGTTACTTTAGCCCGGGTCAAAGTAACCCCGAAATGAAGTGCTGCTAGAATATGTTGAAGATTCTGAAACTTTCCTAATAAGTGTATTGTGTTCAGCTCTATAAAATATTGAAGAATGCCTTAGCAGCTGGGGAAACTGCTACACTTTTATGCAACAAAGAAGTTTAATCACGAAAAGAGGTTGAGGTGACAGATAAGGGTACTGCATTTAACTGTAGGGGACGGACAAAATCCTACTGCAAATGGCTAGAATAAAAAGATAAACTATTTTTATCCTTGGGAGGATTTGGTAAGAATTAACTGTGCAAGACGACTTAACAAAACGTTGCTATTCTCAAGTACCAAAGTCCAGTAATTTGTGCTATAAAGCTCATGTCCATATCGTACACTATTATTAACACAGGATGTATTGTCTGTGCAAATAGTTACGACAGTGTAGCATGTATCATGAGAATGACCTAGTCAGTTGGTGAAATATACTACACTCGTGTATTTACTGTATCACTTTCTGAATAAAGTTCAATATTCCTTGTTCTTACCTTCAAAATTTATTGTTTAATCCTTTCTTCATGTTCCTGAACGTCTAATCTACACATGTTAACTGAGTTTGCTTTTTCCCAGTATCATATTACCACTTTTTCATGAATAAATGACTGATTGGGCCAAAGTAGCCCCGCTGCGGGTAACACTTTTCCTTAATGGAACCATAGCAAAATATGTGATGCATTCCGTTTAATATCGTTTGTAGCCGATGATGAAAGTCTTTGATGATACTAAAAAATTTATTTCAAATTTTCTCTCTGCCAGTATCCTTTGTTTTCTTTCCACGTATAAAAAGTCAGGCCAGAGTAACACCCGTTAACTGTATACAGTGAGGTGACGAATGTTACGGTACAGCGATACGCACACTGGCGATAGTACCATGTTCAGTATTAAAGGGCAGTGCATTGGCGGAGCTTTCATTTATAGGCAGATAATTCATGTGAAAGGTTTGCGAGGTCATTATGGCCACAAGACAGGAAGTAACAGACTCTGGAAGAGGAATGGTACTTGGAGCTAGACGCAATAATTGATTGCGACTTCAATATTTCGAGATCCACAGTGTCATCTGTGCGTCGACAACACCAGAATTCAGGCGTTACGTCTTACCAAGGACAACGCAATGGTCAAGGGGCTTCTCTGAACGACTGAGAGCAGCAGCGTTTGCTTAGAGTTGTTAGTATTCCTTGGCTTTTGTCACCTCGTTGTACATTTTACGCAATAACTACTGTGCCTAGGTTTCTTAGGACTGTGGGAAAGATAGGTACAGAAAAATCTAATAGTTGTAAAAAAGCAGCTCTATGAATATCAAGAGCTCAAATTCCAAGCCATTACTAAGCATCGGAGGGAACAGTGAAAGGTGCAAGTAATATATAGAAATGGTGTTGTACAAAAGCAACCAATTTGGAGAGAATGTTATAAAAAGGGAAGAGGAAGTAGATGAAGAGGAGGCAAAGGACGTGATACTACGAGAAGAATTTGACAGAAAACTGGAAGGATCAAACAGAAAAGAAGACCCCAGAGTAGACGACATTTCCTCATAATTACGAGTATTTGTTTCTTGCGCAAATACACAATGACAAAAGCTATTCCTCTTGCTACGCACGGTATATGAGACAGGCTGAATACCCCCAGACTTCATGGAGAGTCTAGTAATACTTTTTGCAAGGAAGGCTGGTGCAGACAGATGTGAATACGAGGTGCATTCAAGTTCTAAGGCCTCCGATTTTCTTCTCCAGACTGGAAAGAGATAGAAACATGCGCATTGTTTTAAAATGAGGCTGCGTTCATTGTCAATATGTCCCAGAGATGGAAACACCGTACGGCAGATGGAATTTTACCGCCAGCGGCGACAATGAGAACTGTTTTAAATACTTAAAATGCCGACGTTTTCCTTGCTTGAACAGCGTGCAATCATTCGTTTTCTGAATTTGCTTGGTGTGAAACCAATTGAAATTCATCGACAGTTGAAGGAGACATGTGGTGATGGAGTTATGGATGTGTCGAAAGTGCGTTCGTGGGTGCGACAGTTTAATGAAGGCAGAACATCGTGTGACAACAAACCAAAACAACCTCGGGCTCGCACAAGCCGGTCTGACGACATGATCGAGAAAGTGGAGAGAATTGTTTTGGGGGATCGCCGAATGACTGTTGAACAAATCACCTCCAGAGTTGGCATTTCTGTGGGTTCTGTGCACACAATCCTGCATGACGACCTGAAAATGCGAAAAGTGTCATCCAGGTGGGTGCCACGAATGCTGACGGACGACCACATGGTTGCCCGTGTGGCGTGTTGCCAAGCAATGTTGACGCGCAACGACAGCACGAATGGGACTTTCTTTTCGTCGGTTGTGACAATGGATGAGACGTGGATGCCATTTTTCAATCCAGAAACAAAGCGCCAGTGAGCTCAATGGAAGCACACAGATTCACCGCCACCAAAAAAATTTCGGGTAACCGCCAGTGCTGAAAAAATGATGGTGTCCATGTTCTGGGACAGCGAGGGCGTAATCCCTACCCATTGCGTTCCAAAGGGCACTACGGTAACAGGTGCATCCTACGAAAATGTTTTGAAGAACAAATTCCTTCCTGAACTGCAACAAAAACGTCCGGGATGGGCTGCGCGTGTGGTGTTTCACCAAGACAACGCACCCGCACATCGAGCTAACGTTACGCAACAGTTTCTTCGTGATAACAACTTTGAAATGATTCCTCATGCTCCCTACTCACCTGACCTGGCTCCTAGTGACTTTTGGCTTTTTCCAACAATGAAAGACACTCTCCGTGGCCGCACATTCACCAGCCGTGCTGCTATTGCCTCAGCGATTTTCCAGTGGTCAAAACAGACTCCTAAAGAGGCCTTCGCCGCTGCCATGGAATCATGGCGTCAGCGTTGTGAAAAATGTGTAAGTCTTCAGGGCGATTACGTCGAGAAGTAACGCCAGTTTCATCGATTTCGGGTGAGTAGTTAATTAGAAAAAAAATGGAGGCCTTAGAACTTGAATGAACCTCGTATTAGAGGGCCATCAGTTTAATAAATTTTGACTGCAAAATATTTACACGAGAAATCTAGAACACACACGTATCAATACGGATTCCACTGCTTGATTCAGAAGATAAATAAGACAGACCTATACTGATGCGCCAAAGCATTACAACCACCTGCTTAATAGCTTGTATGTCCGTCTTTGGAACTAAATACGTGATTGATTCTGCGTATGTACGCACTATAACGACCCAGGTGGGTTCCACAAGATTTACATCAGACGAATTTGGTCGCCAACATATCAAGATGAGTTCACTGTAATGCTCCTCAAACAACTGTAGTACGGTTCTGGCTCCGACAACGGACATTATACTGCTGAAGGTTGACATTAAAGCGTGAAGGAATGCAGGTGGTTCGGAGCTGCCAGCGTGTCTTCGGTTACTACCACAGGTCCCGCAGGACAATGTCTCCCACAAGCATGCGTCCGTGGCACACTGTAGGTTTCGACCCGCCGTTCACCCCGATAGTGGCGTTTATGAAGACTAGCGAGCTAATGTAGCGAAAGTGTGTTTCACCTGAAGATCCGGCACGTTTCCATTGATCGACTGTCGAATCCCGATGGTCCGTGCCCACTGCAATCGTAACTGACGATGTCGTTGGGTCAACGTGCCAATACGTAGTGGTGGTTTGCTACGGAGCTCCATGTTCAACAATGAACGATGGTGTGCCCCAAAACAGTAGCGCATGCACCAGCGTAGTGTTCTTTCAGCAGAGACGCCACCAGGCGCATCCAACGTCGCGGTGGGCAATGGTCATAACGTTTTAGCTTATCATTGTATGTCTATAACATTTGCAGATTTAGAGAATGCTTTTAACAATGTTGTCTGGATTTTAATCTTTGAAACTCTAAAGGTAGGAGGAATAAAATACAAAGAAAAATAGGTTACCTACCATTTTTACACGTATCAGAATGCAGTTGCAATAGTTGACCATGAAAGGGATGCAATGGTTGCGAAGAGAGGAGACAGGTTTGTTGCTTGTCTACCATATTATTTAGTTTCTACCCTGAGCAAACAGTAAATCAAACCAAGCAGAAGTTTACACAGGGAATTGAAGTTTGGGGAGAAGAAACAAAAACTTAAAGGTTTGCCGATCGCATTGTAATTCCATCAGAGGGGCTTGAGTATTAGTAAGATGAATTGAACCGTAACTTCTAATATAGCGATAAAATGAATATTAATGAAATTAAAGCAAGTGCAGTGGAATGCAGTGGAATTAAATGAGTTGATACTGAGGGAATTAGATTAGGAAATTAGACTCTAAATGTATTGCATGAGTTACGTTATTTGGTCAGAAATTTTTTTGGAAATTTATAGTATGTTCTTATTGGACCAAACTACTAACGTCATCGGTCCCTAGGCTTACGCACTACTTAATCTAATCTAATTTAAACTAATTTACGCTAAGGACAACACACACACCCATGCCCATAGGGAGGACTCGAACCTTCGACAGGGGTAGCCGCGCGAACCGTGACAAGGCGCCCCAGACCGCGCGGCTACCCTGCACGGCATTTAGTCAGCAACATAACTGACGATGTCCGAAATAGATTTGCAACAGCACTGATACACAGTAATATGGATAACTTTACTGAAGAACAGTTTCAAAAACTGCAGACATAAAATGACTAAAGTGTTTATCATAGCTGTGGGAACAGCTCAGGATAGAAGGTCTGTGCAGCTGTTCCATTGGATTCAGTGAACCAATGCACGATATACATGTCAGTGAACCCCTCATTAGTAATTCAACACAGTAGTGCTGAATATCACTGTTGGAGTACAACTAACACCGCCGGAAAAACAAATACGAAACAGAACCAAGAGTTGCAGAATGCAAGCTTGAAGGCATAGAGTAGAATGAGCGTTAGTGTTGTGAACTACAAGACCGTGAACGAAAGAAATATGTTTGTAAACAAGATACGCAGCGCGACATTTCCACCGTTGATACCCATATTTTCGGTGGAGGACAATGACGAAGGTATGTGCGGAAAAAATGGTTCAAATGGCTCTGAGCACTATGGGACTTAACTGCTAAGGTCATCAGTCCCCTAGAACTTAGAACTGGTTAAACCTAACTAACCTAAGGACATCACACACATCCATGCCCGAGGCAGGATTCGAACCTGCGACCGTAGCGGTCGCGCGGTTCCAGACTGTAGCGCCTAGAACCGCTCGGCCACTTCGGCCGGCTGTGCGGAAAAGATTTCAAACAAAATAAAGTTACTCTGTAACGAGGCACCGGAGGTTGCAAGCCCCTCATAGGAAAATATTCAGAAAAAATCCCATAACGATGTCCGAAATTGTTTGCTGCAGTTCTGGTTCACTCTGTAAACTGCGTAGCGGCAGCATTGTCTCACTCAATAGATTTGCTCATGTGTGTTTTACTAATACATGACTGTTATGGTACTTATCTCTTCCTAGGTCTCACTATACTTCTTCTCCCGATTGGCTTAAATCTTTTTATCTGGAGAGGGAATTACTGTTATTCTTAATTCCCCCGTTGAAAATCTTTCATTTCCAGACAGCGTCATGTAAACAAATGCTAAAATGTGTGGGTGAAATGCTGCACCCGTGTCTTAGTCCTTTGTTTGTTGCTACTGGCTGCGTTAATGTGCCGTCTGTATCAATAGTTACAGTCGTGTAATCGATATCCTCTTTTTCTCCACAGTTTCTTTTTATCAACACTATCGAATTTCTTTCTTTCTTTCTTTGTGCGTTTGCCCCGCTTCAATGTGAGGTCTGTCATGTTATCACAGATTTGACAGTGTTAGTTGCAGAGGGTGGCCGGATGCCCTTCCTGCCCCCACCTCGAAGCCCCTGGGGTGTAAGTAGTGTACCCCAGCTGTCTGCATCTAGTGTAAGCCATGAAATAGTGCCACCGTTTTCAAATGTCTGTGACTCGTGTAGCTGAGGTGGAACGTGGGGACCAGCGGGACGTGGAAAACCGCTTAAAAACCACATCCAGGCCGGCCCTCGTCGTTAATCCTCCAGGAAGATTCGATCCGGGGCCGGCGCGCCTACCCGAGTCCAGGAAGTAGCGCATTAGCGCTCTCGGCTACACTGGCGGGGTTTTATCAATAGCATAGAATGCTTTAATGAAATCAATGAACACTACATGGGTTTCCCCATTATATGCTCTCTATTTTTCTGTTATTTATTTTATTGTAAACACTGTAACTGTTGTCGATCTGCCTCTCCGAAATCTGATTTGTCCTTCGCCTAACACACTCTCGTCTCTCGTTTACAATTGTTGCATTAAGTTGGCATGCGGTATCAACTAAGATGATTCCTCTATAGTTCTTGCTGCTATTGCGGTCTCTTTTTTTAATCAGTGATATGATCTTTGATTGTGACCCTGCTTATGGAATAGTTACCTTTCACCAGCACATACTTAATAAGTGCAGTAATCTCTTTAGTGGTAGAGTGCCTCCGTATTTTAGCAGTTCGACGTTTACGGATATAGCATCCATATCAGTCGCTTTTCTATTTTTTGTGGAGTTGAGGGCTTCTCTTAATTCACACATAATCGTCTGCACATCCGATTTCAACTTCATTCTCTATATTCTCTGTGGTGCGTGTTTCTTGTAATTCTCTGTCTATTTCATTTGTTGAATATCATTTATCTGTATAACTTCTTTTTCTGTTTGATTTACCATTTTCTTTGTTTCGTAAGTTATCATTTGGCTTCCTTACGCTTATAAACATATCCCAAGATTCTTGATGAGACGAAGATGAAAGAAACACGCCATGGAAATTATGTTTATACCGGGATGTCCGTGGCACTTCGTTCAGTTCCTGCTGTTAATTAATTATCTAAACGCTTCAGATGTTCATTTGAACACTGCTCGGCGTCAGTGAGGTTGCGTTATGAAGGTAAATGACTGACGGTGGGGAGTCAGGTTTCAGTACGAGGTGGTGGTGTCACACAAAGCCTTAGCAGTGCTGTGTGCCTGCGCGACAGATGACGCTATGGCCGCAGCTGTTACTGCACCAGGGCTTCCCGGGAGCTGGCGCCGTATTTCAACAACTGCAGGGACCACGGATGTGTAAGATCAAGAACCATGTAACACACGATTTTACGTTCACTGGGGGAGCATTGAAGCTAGTGAAAGAATTCTGCAGGAGAAAAATAAAATAGTGAGGGAGTCTGATACCAGTCCTGCTCTCAGACGGCACAAAGTTTCTAACTGAAATCGAGGAAATGGTGGTATGTCTTTGATGACTGGTAGTTCTCACTTGAGAAAGTTCGGCGAGCGAGTTGCAAGTCTTTTCAGTTGACGCGACATTGAGCGACTTACGTGTCGAAGACGATGAAATGATAGTGAGGACAACACAGCGGATAGGAGAAAATCTCCAGTCGACTCCGGGAATCGAACCCGGGTCCGCTGCGTGGCAGTGAGACGCGCTGACCACTTGGGAAAGTAGGTGGACTGAAAGCAAGGGTGACGTTGACAGGAATGAACAGCTTACAATTATGTCGCTTAAATCAAGCCCAATATACAAGTGATGAAGGCTAATAGGCAATAAAATTCCGTCATTCGGACCTTAGACAGGCCCATTTGAACCGACCGACCGCCGTGTCATCCTCAACAATCATGTTGTTCGGATGCGGAACGGAGAGGCGTGCGGTCAGCACACTGCTCTCCCGGCCGTTGACATCATTGCAGACCTAGAAGCCGTAACTTTCGTTTAAAATGGCTCCGTAATTAGCCTCAAAAAGTTCAGTGAACCCTGTTCCATTCCTCCCTTTGAAGGAAAGATGCGTGGCAGTGCGGTCGTCCGCATGGCAGGCAGCCAAGCTCACCGCTCAGCCACGGAATTATACAGACATACTAGTGAGTAACTAAATTACAAAACTGGAGAACACACAACACAACCAGTTTAACAGTTATATTACCCATTCAGTGACAGATTTGAAGTACGATAACCAGTGGTAGGAAAATAGGAACAGGAGATCCCTACGAGAAGACAGATTTCTTTAACGAAAGTGTTTTACTGAGTTTAAATATTAAGAGCAGAGGAAATGCTCCTGAAAATCTGGAGCACAGCGATGTATGTAAAAGGGACAGGGATCTTGAGGAAAACTGAAGAGAAAGTTGAATGATTTGAAATATGGTTTCTATCGAAGGACGTCAAGGAAATAAAGATGTTATCGATCTGAAAGTTGGTTTGAACACCACAGAACTTTACTGCACAAGGTCTGTTGCAGGTGGTATGACGTTGCCTTCCTCCGACCTTTGAAATGACTTATCCAGCAAATTGTGGGATGACGTACAGTTTAGCATGGACTCCGTATCGTGGTGCAAATCGGCATTTTCTCATTAACGAACATTGGCACAGGTGAAAGAAATGATTAACAGATTAAAATCCTAGGAGTGGCGGGTAATCCAAGAGTGGAACGTTACCACCTAGGCACCGAGGTGCACGCGGCAATATTAAGTTGCAGGGAGAAGTGTTATGATCTGACGAAACTACAATAGTCCAGTTATAACTGTGCATTCTTTGATAATTCTGGGAGATGGCTGATCGACACTACAACATATGAAACATTAGGTTACCTTCCATTGGGAAAGCTGTTGAACTCTGCGACTGTTATATTGACTTGTAAATTATAGGTTTCAGCGATCAGTCGTCAATTTTTTAAATTTTATTGGCAGACCTAGATTTTAGCTAGAAGTTATCCATTCGCAATGCACTATTATTTTTGCTCAATGCATGTAATGCCTGTTGGTCGGGCTTCATCCACAGTTCATTGAATACTCAAACAAGTCTGACCAACTTCGGCTAACTCTCGTAACGTAGTGAGAATGGCTCAAATTTTCCTTAGCCATTACTCACGATTCTCAAAGAGTACTCACACGATGTAGTCTTTGAGATCGTTGGTTCTACTTTGCTAATTTTAGTTATAATGATTTTGCGATTTACTGTGATTTTGACTTTGAGTTTACTGAGATTCTATCTTTGTTTTGTAAGTTGATAAATTACTAAGTATTAGGTTCTTGTTTCAATTACTGGTTATTATCCAAATAATAGTGTTAAATGGAACTTTGGTTACATGTTCACTTTTCACGGAATTTGGAACTTGTTTTGGTGAAATTTTTGGGGTATTGGTTGATATTTTTTCTTTTTTCATTTTTCGTCCGAGGAAGTGGCATTACACTTTATACAATCCATTGTCACAGGTATGTGTCGAATGTTTACAACTTTCTTTGAACAGTAAAGCATCACTCTTCTCTTGAAGTACAACATTTACAGAAGTACAGTTCCATCTGAGACATGAATGGCACTGGCGTCTTAAGTAGATGACATCGACTACTTCGTCGGAGATCACGAACTGCTGCCGAACGAGTTCGTGCTCGGCTGTGTGTCGACCTGCATGCGCTGGTGCTACTGAGCGAGAGGGCGAGTCTTCAGGAATGCCTCTTACTCGTCGTTGGCGATAGCAGCGAGAGGTTGTTAATGGCTGTGGTATCGTTGTGCGTTGCAGACTTTGTTGTGGCACTGCAGTCGTTGGCCATTACCGCAAGAAGTATTTGAAAATATCTTACCACAAAGAGGGATACACTACAGGAGCACTTGCTATGGCTTCCAGGAAAAGGTGACTTGACGTTCGGAGAAGGAATAGCAATAGACAAGTACCTATTACACAGCAGTCTGATCAACACGAGATAAGGGAGCCTTGCGACGCATACATTTTTTGAACAAAAAACGTCAAATAGCACACAGTTGCGCGTGACAAAATTGACAATCCGTAGTACAGTAAACGTAAACGGAATTAGTAAAAATACTATGTTGCAACAGCAGCTGGACTTAAAAGTACGGGGTAGTTATAATTAAAGTGTAGCTACTCACAGAGCCCCAGTGTGGGCTGTGCTTAACATATGGCAGCGAAACTTGGTAGATATGTTAATGCGTCGATACGAAACCGATTTGCATTGGAAAAATTAAAATTAGTTCCACCAGGTGCAAATCTGGCGCAGTGCACACTTTGTATGACGCTGTGACATTCACGCTGTCATTTGACTAGCAATAATGTGAATGAAAAGTATGGCAATCGAGAACACAGAACGTGCACTGTTAATGAAACTGTTTTATTTGGGGGGGGAGGGGGGGGGGGGAGGGGCGAGGCACGAATTACAATGTTGTACTGGCAAGGGAACCTCCCCATCGCACCCCCCTCAGATTTAGTTATAAGTTGGCACAGTGGATAGGCCTTGAAAAACTGAACACAGATCATTCGAGAAAACAGGAAGTTGTGTGTAAGTATGAAAAAATAAGCAAAATATACAAACTGAGTAGTCCATGTGCAAGATATGCAACATCAAGGATAGCCTGAGCGTATAAGTTCCGTGGTCCCGTGGTTAGCGCGAGCAACTGCGGATTGTGAGGTCCTGAGTTCAAACCTTCCCTCGTCTGAAAATCTTTCTTCCTTTATTTTCGCAAAGTTATGATATGTCCTTTCTTTCATTGACGTCTCTGTTCACTGTAATAAGTTTGGTGTGTATGTTTTGCGACCGCACCGCAAACTTACAGTTCGGAAAATATTCATTGACCTTGTTATTGAAGTCGCGAGCTATATCTGCTGGATTCATATTGCCCACGGAATACATATCACGTATTTAATGCACTCCCGTCCAAAGTAGCGAACAGTCAACTGCCAGCCAGGGAGCCTCGTTAGCAGGAATACTCCTCTTCCGTGCGCTGTTGTCGACTGACGTCGTGTGTTTCGATGTTTGTTTAGGTGTAGTACCCTCATGCTACGGCGCAGTTACCTCGCATCGGACGGACGGACGGACAGATAATAATTGTCTGAAAATAAACTCTTCACTCGAGGGTAGATTTGAACCAAGGACCTCTTGAACCGCAGTTGCTCACGCTGACCACCGGACCACGACGCTCCTGAGCTCACTTTCTCCTTGATGTTGCTTATCTTGCACAGGGACTACTCAGTTTGTATATTTTGCTATTTTTTTCATAGTTCCACACAACTTCTTCCTGTTTTCTCGATTGCTCTGTGTTCAGTTTTTCAAGGCCTATCCACTGTGCCAACTTATAACTAAATCTGAGGGGGGTGCGATGTGGAGGTTCCCTTGTGAGAGAGCATCTCCGACTGAATGAGGAAAGGATCGATGTCATAAAATGGTTTAAAAAGACGATAATGAAATTCGAAAACACGGATGAGCTCGGTGTGGCATCTGAAAGAGGGAGGCGTTCTTTCCTTGTAGAAGTTATAGAAGAGGTCGTTGTTGCTGCAACTGACCACAAACCACGCGCTCCGGGTAGTGCTAGTGCTGGTGCAGACTTACGAGAATTCTCCATCCCACGGTCAACAGTACGGAAAGTTTTGCTGTCTGTATCACACTGGTACCCGTACAATATAGAGACGGTGCAGCAACTGAAGCCTCATGATCTGCAGCAATGATCTGAATTTGCTCTTTGGTTTCTGGCGTGTACTTGGAGGTAGTAACCAACCTAAAAACATACTGCTCCTAACAGTAGCCGGCCGGCGTGGCCGAGCGGTTCTGGGCGCTACAGTCCGGAACCGCGCGACCGCTACGGTCGCAGGTGCGAATCCTGCCTCGGGCATGGATGTATGTGATGTTCTTAGGTTTGTTAGGTTTAAGTAGTTCTAAGTTCAAGGCGACTGATGACCTCAGAACTTAAGTCCCATAGTGCTCAGATCCCATTTGAACCATTTGAACCTAACAGTTATAAATATTAGTTTGCAAAGATGTAAATATTGAGTTAATGTTGCTCAGTACACCACTCTTAGTCACCAATAGAAATATTTGCGCTTTTACTAATTACACCCTGTCTAATGCTCATAGCCGGCCGGTGTGGCCTTGCGGTTCTAGCGCTTCAGTTTGGAACCGCGTGACCGCTACGGTCGCAGGTTCGAACCCTGCCTCGGGCATGGATGTGTGTGATGTCCTTAGGTTAGTTAGGTTTAATTAGTTCTAAGTTCTAGGCGACTGATGACCTCAGCAGTTAAGTCGCATAGTGCTCAGAGCCATCTAATGCTCATATAGTAAATAGTTATCTTAATTGATCCGTTATGTACAAAACAGAAACTAGGGAGGGAAAAGTAATAGCGATACCAAGAAAAGAAAAGGGGAGTAAATTATATTTGGAATACTGACCATAAAATGCATAGAATAACTGGGCTCTAGTCTGCCAAGCCCATAGCACCTCAAATGACCAGTGAAATAAACACCTGAATTAATAACATAACCTTCACCATGATACTTATTTATTCCAAGACAGTTATGATTATTATGAAAGTGCATCGTAAAATTAATATAAAAATTTGGTTCATCCTATTCAATTATACGGACTCGACGAAATAATGTTAGTCAGGAGACACAATGAGGCATAACCAGCCGCACACAAAATCAGTCGAAGTCAGTGTAATGGCAGGGACAGAGCACCTGGTACGGAGAACTAGCGCCCGTCCTTTCTTTCTGAAAGCACGCATTCATCCATACAGCGGACAGACTCATACTGGCCATTGGGGAAGCACTGTATGTGAGACACTCACGCAGCCCAAGTCGCCGCCCCAGTTCGTGTTCACTAGGAACAACTTTCTTTTACAATTATGTATTACATGTAAAAAGCCCACCACCTGGATACAGTTAAGTGGGCAGTAAAAAGTAGTAACAAAATGACTTTGGCATTCTTATGACAGTGAATATTGTAACTACTGTGCATTACAATACTATATGGCCTCTTAGGCGCCCCGGGTAGCCTCGGGACGTTGCCCGTCTCTAACCAACTTGGAGGTATGCCACTACTACCGCAAACAACACTGCCTAGAGGATATTTTATTTTTTCTTCCGCCCTTAAGGAACACGCAGAACTACTACCATCGCATTTATACGCATCACTAAATGAACTAAAGCGCTTTTTGCGCTTCAAACTCACACCTTTAACTACATAGTTGTTATTTTAAATACTATGTCACGTTTGGTTAAGTCAAAGTAGGTAAATAATCGCAGTTAGGTACATTAGGGCCAACGGCCATGCCGCAGTGGTAATTCGGTTCCCAGCAAATCACCGAAGTTAAGGGCTGTCAAGCTTGGCTAGCACTCGGATGGGAGACCACGTTGTGAGGCAAATTGAGGAACTACTTGATCGAAAAATAGCGACTTCGGTCACGAAAAGTGAAAATGGCTGGAGGTGAGGTGAGCTGACCGCATGCCCCTCTGTATCCGCATCCAGTGACCCATATGGGCTGGAGATGACACGGCGGTCGGTCGGTAGCGTTGGTCCTTCTGATTTCTGTTCGGACGGAGAGAGAGAGAGAGAGAGAGAGACGGGGGGGCGGGGGGGGGGGGGCGGACAAGTGCGGAAGTGGTCAGCAAGGAATCACCCCGAGACATCATGCTTATTTATGTTTATCCTTCTCTACCACCTTGGCCCTTAGACTGTCCTCTAATAACTGGTGATTCAAGATCCGTTTCGCACAGTGGCCGTCAGGCCAGATGCCCTCCAATCCACGAATGACGGCGGCAGAAGCCCCATTTCAGCAGTGGTGGCCAGGCCACAGACCTGCCATACCACTAACGAAGGCACCTGTCTTGTTAATGACCTCCTTTTTTGACGCCAGTACATAACAGACTGAGATTTCCTCACATTTGTTTTCTATCTCTGATGGAAATGGACATGAGAGTTTGGCTTCATTGGCCGGAAGGCACCTTGGTGCAGGTCTTATTACACTCGAAGCCACATTGGGCGACATGCGGGCCGGATGGGGATGAAATGATGACGAAGACAGCACAACACCCAGTCCCTGAGCGGGAATCGAACCCGGGCCCGTAGGACTGCAATCCGTCACGCTGGCCACTCAGGTGTCGGGTTGACTCTATCTCTGATAGTTTTGTACGAGTATCTGTTTCGCTTGTAATGATACTTAATGGGGTAATGATGCTTCATTTACTAGCTTCTGAAAAATAGGGTACGGTATTTATCAGGATCAAGAACGATATCATGAGTGCGTCTTGAATAGTCGCCGAGACGTTGGGATTTTATAGTTGACAGTGCGGCCTCAAAAGCTGAAGAATTTTATTGACTACCACGAGTATCATTCGCCGCTAACTGCCTCCTCTCTTCGGCGACAGCTTGCGCGGTCCTATGCAGATACCCAGGAGAGGGCCCAGGTCCAGTGGGAAAGTATACACTCCTTGTGTTTAATCCTCGGTCTTTGACTGATACGCTGACGAGAAAAAAATCGCAACATCAAATAAAATAATTAATGTAGAGCCACGAAATTTCGGGAATACATTTGTGTAGGTAACATTTTCAAGAGATTACCGATGCAAGATGACATATTAATGTACGCGCGAGATGAGCAATTGCAAATGGTATATACTGGTAGAGTAATAGACCGGCATAACCACCAGAACGTCGAATCGTCGAATGCAAACATGTAAACGTGCATGCATTATGTTGTACAGGTGCAAGAGGTCGGTCTGTGGGATGCAGTTCCACCATGCCTGTTGCACATGGTCGATCAATATAGGGACGGTTAATGCTGTTTGTGGATGATGCTTGAGTTTTCGTCAGATGATGTCCCATATGTGCTCCACCGGTAGGGAGATGTCGTGATGGAGTAGGCCAAGGCAACAGTCGACACTTTGTAGACCACGTTGGGTTCCAACAGCGGTTTGTGGGCGAGCGTTATCCTGTTGGATAATACCCCTGGAATGTTGTTAATGAATGCCAGCAAAACAAGTCGAATTACCAGACTGCAGACAATTTTGCAGTGAGGGTAAACACGAGAGTGCTCCTGCTGCCATACGAAACCACACTCCAGACGGTAACTCCAAGTGTAGGCCCTGAGTGTCTAGCACGGAGAAAGCCGGGATGCAAGCCTCCTTCTAACCAACGCACGGGCGTCGCTGGCACCGAGGCAGAACCAACTTTCATCAATAAACACAATAGACCTCCACCCTGCTCACCAATGAGCTCTCCCCAATTACTTGACACCTCTGAAGTCCCAAACGGCGGTGGTTTGGGGTCACTGGAAACCACGCAACAGGGCGTCTGTCTCAGAGCTGTCCTTGAAGTAACCGATTTGTAAAAGTGTGTTGTGTCACTGTGGTGCCAAGTGCTGCTCACATCAGTGGTGCAGATGCGGTGCGATGCACCAGAGCCATATACTGATCATGATGGTCTTCTCTCTCGGTAATACCAAGCGGCCGTCGAGCACCCGCTTTTCTTGTGAAGATACATTCACTCGACCACCACTGCCAGGAATCGTGCACAGTGGCTACATTTCCACCAAGTCTTTCTGCAATATCGCAGAAGGAACATCAGCCTTCTCGTAGCTATATCACACAACCTCGTTCACACTTAGTGAGGTGTTGCTAATGGCGTCTTTTTCGCCTTAAAGGCATTCTTGACTAACATCAACTCACCGCATCCAATTTCGTAACTAACGCTCACAACCTCGTTCACACTTAGTGAGGCGTTGTTAATGGCGTCTTTTTCGCCTTAAAGGCATTCTTGACTAACATCAACTCACCGCATCCAATCTAGTAACTAATGCTCACGACAATTACCGAGTGTATTTAAAGCAAATCTGATTTACATCCTCATAGTGGCGTTACTTGCGCCAGTCTTATGCGAATGGCGTGAAATCTGAACAGACATCATCTTTCAAAGATAAAAATACGCCTACCAACTTTCGTTTATGTCGCATAGCTCCTACTTAGTGCTGCGATTTTTCTCCGTCAGAGTATTTGGGAAAATTTGCTTCTGTTTCGGGTTCTTCGGCCGAAGTTCATCTGATGATTTTACTGACGTTTCGCCAGCACGAGTGGATGGCATTGTCAAAGCTTCGCCCTCCAATGCCGGTAGTGAACTGGAGCCGAGCTCGCGGCCGCAGACTGTATGTACCTGGCGCGCCAACGTCCGAGGGCTTCTCCGCGGTCATTTCCGGTGCCGTTCTCCTCTTGCTACCTGCGACGGTCGTTCGCTGCAGTAGCAAGAGGAGAACCGCACCGGAAATGACCGCGGAGAAGCCCTCGGACGTTGGCGCGCCAGGTACATACAGTCTGCGGCCGCGAGCTCGGCTCCAGTTCACCACCGGCATTGGAGGGTGACGCTTTGACAATGCCAGCCACTCGTGCTTGCGAAACGTCAGTAAAATCATCAGACGAACGTCGGCCGAAGAGCCCGAGGCAGAAGCAAATAGACAGTTCGTCAACAAGTGGCCAGGAAAGCCTTAACAATTTTGTATTTGGGAAAACGTCAAAAACTGCATCTGCCACAGATCTCTAGTTCTAATTTGCTTACCCCAGAGTGTCTACCCATAAGGTACACCCAGGATTTGTGTCACATTATCGAAATTCCTTTTATTTAGCCAGTTCACAGCCGCATTTGGTATAAGAGGATATCCAGGGGACAAAACATGACTAATATACATAGGTGAACGTCGTACCAGACGCTACGACGCATCGCAGGACGCCCCAAAAACAGTAAGTACCTCACTCTTGGACGACTACAACCTACTGCCAGCGGCAACCGCCACTCATATCCCAAGACGCACGCTCTGCAGCTCAGCGGTTCCGCCACTGCTTCACAGTAAGTTTACACCAGCTGGACGATGCATTTGCCAGCCACCAATCGTGATTCAGCTCTCTCTCTTGGCGGGCGCTCCAAGAGCGAGCGGTTCCGCTTGTCACTGACAAACCGTGGGACCGAACACTCCGGGACGAAGCCGGCACCGTACGGCGCGCTCCCCACGCGCGTCCGCTGCTGCCACAAAGTGTTGCCCCCAGTTGCCTGTCAGGGGACTGATGACCTTAGACGTTAAGTCCCATAGAGCTCAGAGCCTTCAGTTGCCTGTCACCCACGGTCTCGACGCTGGCTTCAAGTTGTGGCTGCCCCGCTATGGCACACCAGACTCCTGTTGTCGCTATCGGCCCGCTTTTCGACTCGCCGTATGACCGTTCCTGACTGCTCTGATGCTTGGCGCACTTTCTACCCTGACAGGAACACATCGCCAGCCCTGGCGTCAATTGTCGTTGTGGTCTTTAGTCCGTAGATTGTTCTGATGTAGCCCTCCAAGGCACTCACTCCATCCAGCAACCCACATCCAATCGAACGTGCTTAATTTACTCGTCTCTCGGTCTCCCTCTGCAACTTTTAACCGCCCACTTCATTCCAGTATTAAACTGATGAGTCATTGAACACTCAGAATGTGTCCTATAACTGACGCCTTCAACTTACGCCACAATTTTCTTTTCTCCCCAATTCCATTCAGTATCTTCTCATTACTATTTTGTTCATTTGTAGGTCTATAGTAGGCTGTATAGTTATCCTTTATTTCAATTTTGTCATATGATGACATTTTGGAGACCGTGGCTGTTTTTGAAGACAAATGTTGATCGTGTTAGGACAGCAACCAGCCACAAATTTACTTTGAGTTCCTTTATTCAAAGGAAACCGTTACCGGTTTCGAATCGTTGCGATTCATCATCAGACGGTTTACACGCTTTCTTTCTACATTTGGTGTGTTTTTTACAGATTAATTGTCCTAAAATATAAATAAAACACAATTACAAACACGTCACACACAGATGGTTGCGTTGCAGATTTTCGTTGCATGTGACTTACGTGAAACGTCGGTTTCGAGTGATTGTTTCTATAACGTTCATCCAATCGATGTAAATGCATTCCCACTGCATCCTCGTAGTTGCACACGTAATAGTTCTCACTGTACACTTTAGATTTGTCACTGAGTTCATTCCAATCACGCACCACATGTTTTGGTACATGCATTCCCACTGCATCCTCGTTGTTGCACACGTAATAGTTCTCACTGTACACTTTAGATTTGTCACTGAGTTCATTCCAATCACGCACCACATGTTTTGGTACATACAAAACATGTGGTGCGTGATTGGAATGAACTCAGTGACAAATCTAAAGTGTACAGTGAGAACTATTACGTGTGCAACAACGAGGATGCAGTGGGAATGCATTTACATCGATTGGATGAACGTTATAGAAACAATCACTCGAAACCGACGTTTCACGTAAGTCACATGCAACGAAAATCTGCAACGCAACCATCTGTGTGTGACGTGTTTGTAATTGTGTTTTATTTATATTTTAGGACAATTAATCTGTAAAAAACACACCAAATGTAGAAAGAAAGCGTGTAAACCGTCTGATGATGAATCGCAACGATTCGAAACCGGTAACGGTTTCCTTTGAATAAAGGAACTCCAAGTTAATTTGTGGCTGGTTGCTGTCCTAACACGATCAACATATCCTTTATTTGTTGTGCGATTGGCCAAGTTTTCATGTCTATATAAATATGTTGTCACTTTAACCTCTTTAATTACTTGCTATTGTTCATATATAATTTTGTAGGATGAAATGTAGAGACAGGTCGTCAACTTATGTAGGAAATAGTTAACCATAACTTTGTCTTACAAATAAGGATATGTTCATTTTACGAGCATAACACTAGCATCTGGATGTTATTAGCTGTTTATTTTAGTTTTATTATCAATAACGTTGTACTTAAGTGATTTAGGTTTTCTTGGTGATTTAACCACGGTTACATTTAATGTTGGTTGTTATAACTTACGACTTAGGTACAATACATGTAAAGTAATGTGGTGTGCTAAACTGACAATAGAAGTTGTTTCATACATTTAGCTAGCATTTGATTAATCTTTTTTCACAGACTATTCAGTTTGTAACGTGTACACTATGTAATCAAAAGTATCCGCACACCTGGCTGAAAATGACTTACAAGTTCGTGGCGCCATCCATCGGTAATGCTGAAATTCAGTATGGTGTTGGCCCACCCTTAGCATTGATGACAGCTTCCACTCTCGCAGGTATACGTTCAGTCAGGTGCTGGAAGGTTTGTTGGGGAATGGCAGCTCATTCTTCACGGAGTGCTGCACTGAGGAGAGGTATCGATGTCGGTCGGTGAGGCCTGGCACGAAGTCGGCGTTCCAAAACATCCCTGAGGTGTTCTATAGGATTCACGTCAGGACTCTGTGCAGGCCAGTCCATTGCAGGGATGTTACTGTCGTGTAACCACTCCGCCACTGGCAGTGCATTATGAACAGATGCTCGATAGTGTTGAAAAATGCAATAGCCATACCCGAATTGTTCTTCAACAGTGGGAAGCAAGAAGGTGCTTAAAGTATCAAAGTAGGCCTTTGCTGTGATAGTGCCACGCAAAACAACAAGGGGTGCAAGCCCCCTCCATGAAAAACACGACCACACCATAACACCACCACCTCCTAATTTGACTGTTGGCACTTCACACGCTGGCAGATGACATTCACCGGCCATTCGCCATACCCACACATCGCCACTGGATCGCCACATTATGTACCGTGATTCGTCACTCCACACAACGTTTTCCACAGTTCAATCGTTCAATGTTTATGCTCCTTACATCAAGCGAGGCGTCGTTTGGCATTTACCGGAGTGATTTGTGGCTTATGAGCAGCCGCTCGGCCATGAAATCCAAGTTTTCTCACCTCCCGCCTAACTGTCATAGTATTTGTAATTGATCCTGATGCGGTTTGTAATTCCTGTGTAATCGTCTGGATAGGTGTCTGCCTGTTATACATTACGACCCTCTTCAACAGTCGGCGGTCTCTGCCAGTCAACAGACGAGGTCGGCCTGTATGCTTTTGTGCTGTACGTGTCCCTTCACGTTTCCACTTCACTATAATATCAGAAACAGTGGACCTAGGGATGTTTAGGGGTGTGGAAATCTCGCGTACAGACGTATGACACGAGTGACACCGAGTCACATGACCACGTCCGGAGTCCATAAGTTCCGCGGAGCGCCCCAGTCCGCTCTCTCACGATGTGTAATGGCTAATAGGGTCGCTGATATGGAGTACCTGGCAGTAGGTGGCCGCACAATGCACCTAATATGAAAAAAAATATGTTTTTGGGGGTGTGGGGATACTTTTGATCACATAGTGTACGTCTTAATTACTTGATGCACTGACATGTTTTACACTGTGGAACACCAAAATTTACAAGCTTGTAGACCATAGGGAATTGTGTACCGGTAATTAGATAAAAGTAATTTGTAAATATTGTTTAATGTGTAATTGCTCTATGCCTTAAACTACCATATTTTATGAATGCATCTACGGTATGTTCACGTGTCATTAGTAGCTAAATTTTCTTGCACAGTTGCGTCTCACTTTCTTCGTAAGAAAGAAACGTTAATTACTTTATTCCAATTATAGGTTCTTCGTACAGTTATATTACATTTACAAATAAATGGAATATATACAAGTGTAAAGCACACATCTTATGCATTAACTGTATTTTATAGAGTTGATGTATTTCTATACCATGGGTGTATATGTTGGATTTTAGATAAAGAATATGACTAAACCCATCCCTCTCTAAATCCTACTGTCCTAGGAAAAACTAAGAATATGCACATTAACATGAAAGGAAACCAACAGAGACCTTTCAATGTTATAAAACGGTTATTTGCATCTAGTTTGATGTTTTCGATCTCATATTGCTATGCAGATGTATTTTTCCACGTATGGATGCGCGTAAGGAATGGTTTTTTCGAATGTACGCCACAACACGTAGGGTCCATAACATACTGCTTGTGAATAAGTGAGTAAGACTGCCTCTGTGGAATGTAAACGCTATTACTGTTATGATTAATGATATTCCACGATGTATATATTTTAAAGTAATACTCCTCCACGCTCATATACATTTGTTGGTGCTCAAAAATAAACCGAAATTGCCCAAACGCACGAGAAATAAATATGAATATACAGCCCACTACGGGCAATGTTTTCTTTCTGAAAGAAACCTCCTCATCAGTTATGACAACTACCCATTTAATTTTCAGAATTATTCTGTAGTACCACAGTTAAAAAGTTTCTATTATATTCACGTCTGAACCGGTTATCGTTCATGTTTCATTTCCGCAAAAGGCTTCACTCCAGACAAATACGTTCAAAAAAGAGTTCCTAAAACTTAAATTAAAATTCTATTTTAACAAATTTCTCTTCTTCATGGGCTCATTTATTAGGGCCGTTATTCTAGGGTTTATATCTAATTCAGCCACTACAAATTATTTTACTGGCCAAAAAACAAAACTCATTACTACTTTTAATGTCTGATTCCTTAATCTAATTCCCACAGCACCTCCTGATTTAATTCCACTACTTTGCATTACTATTGTTTGCTTTTCCAATATTTATCTTACATCCTCCTTTCGAGACACTGTCCATTGAGTTCAAATTCCCTTCCAAGTCCTTTGTTGTCTCTGACAGAACAACAGTGTCATCGGCAAACCTCAAACTTTTTAATTATTCTCCCTGAACTTTAACTCTTACTACAATTTTTCTTCAGTTTTCTTCAATAATTCATCGATGTACAAACTGAATAAAATCAGGGATAGCTTACAACTCTGTCTCATTCCCTTCACAAACACTGCTTCCTTTTCGTGCCCCTCGAATCTTAATACTGCCGTCTGGCATCAGTAAAAGTTGTAAATAACCCTTCGCTCCCTGTATTTTACTCCTGTTACCTTGAGAAATTTGAAGTGGATATTCTAGTCAGCACTGTGAAAAATTTTCTCTAAATCTACAAACGCCAGAAATGTAGGTTTGCCTTTCCTTAACCTGTCTTCCAAGATACGTTGTAGGTTCAATATTGCCTCGCTTCTTGCAAAATTTCTCTGGAGACCCAACTGATCTTTCCCGAGATTGGCTTCGACCGGGTTATCCGTTCTTCTGTAAATAAAAAGTGTCAGTATTCTGCATCCACGGTTTATTAAATTGATGGTTTGGTAATATTTATCACTTTCAGCACCTGCTTCCTTTAGAATGGGAATCATTACAGTCTTCTTGAAATCTTGGGGAATTACCGCTGTCAGATGTCTTGCACACCCGGTGTAATTTGTTTGATTATGGATGCCTTTCCCAAACACACCAGCAGCTCTGATGGAATGTCGCCTGCTGACGACAACTAGACATGGATGACGCTATTCTTTTCAGGGACTTGGTCAGAACATCTGACTCACTGGAGGGAACTAGCTCTTTATAAGGATTCTCCACTCACCATACAGTTACTAAAATAAATTAAAGTAAGGCACCTTGACTTTTCAATTCTAGATCACTGTACCTGTGCTTTTACCTTTTCTTAACATGTTTTGAAACAAAATAGAAAGACATTTAATCATTTTCTGTTACATCCCTTCTAGTTCTAAAATTTCCTAAAAGTCTTACTTATCATCTACATTAAAAATTAGAAATATCGCTATAAAATTCTAAATATTTTAATCAAGTTGGGTAGTTATAGAAATAAAACTCTTTCTTGTTATTTTTTCAGAATTATATTGAAAACAAGATACTATATAAGAGCTACAACATAAATGAAATTAATTTCCTATTTCCTGAAAATATCTACTGTGGTCATTTACAAACAACGCCACAATATATGTGTCCAAGAGTAAGGAACTGAGATATTTTGGGCATGCAGCCGGTTGTCGTCACCAACAGTCCACGATGTTTCGACTATGAACCTGCCAGTCATCCTGAGATGAGTCATCAGTCTTCGACGGCACACCGGAAGATGCCTGGCAGGCGCCAGTCGAAATATCGTAGTGTTGTTGACGACGACCAGTTGAAAGCTCAAAACTTCTTCGAACACTCAGTTCGCCGAGAAAATATTAACATTCAGGAGGAAGCTAATCAGTGTTATTTATTATAAACAAAATTTGTTCAGTTTTCCTCCAAGTGAATTGGTTCGTTTTCTCGATGCATATCTGACCTCCATTTCAAAAGGTACACTCACAATGCATACGCGTAGCTGCAGTATACAGTCTTTTCGGTACGAACTGGTCAAGCGATGTCAACATTAGTTATCCTGATTCCCACAAGTTTAAGAGATCTCTGCTTGTAAGCAAATATTCCTCAGATAAAAATTTGTCTAGTTCGAAAATCGCCATAAGTCTCAGACCGTGGTTTCCTTGGAGCTGGCTGATGATATAATCGAATTCCGCCTAGACTGCAGAATTCGCACGGAACACGGGGGTAACTGGTTATTGTTCTTTTTTTATATGTCCTTTGTTTCACAAGTTTTCTTATTACTAATTCTACGCTTTGCCAAGAATTACCAGTAGTTCTCTGTACTGTATTCCGTGTGTCACAACGACGTTTAAAGAATAGGAAAAGCATACGACGTGAGGAAGTTTCGAAAGCATGACAGCTGATTTCGTGTTTGAAGCACTGTAGCTTATTACCAGAGAGATTTTAGTCTGGTGTTATAGTTGGTAATATCAACCTTTACTCAATTTGGAATACAGGATGGTTATAATTAAACTTTCGCTACTATTTACCGCATGTTACCCAGCTTTATAGGAATGATGATCAGAGCTTGCGCTCCAACATTTGAATTTTTAGTAGTGTCAGTGTCATGACGTTAGGCGCCGGTACTGGTACGGAGGAACTAGGGTGCCAAGGTCCAAGGACACGCAGAATGAACGCCACACGTCACTGTCATCTGCTTCGCCTGCTGCACAGGAGAGGTGCTTTGGACTAGTCTGGTTTGATACACACAGGAGCTCCATCTCACATTGATCGCCAGGTCACTCGGCTGTTACGTAACACATTTGGAAAAAAACCGAATCACTGGACGATTGTCCCAAGTTACGCGGCCACCAAGATCATCAGATTTGAACCCGTGTGGTTTCTTGCCGTGGCGTTACCTGAAGGACAGATTTCATCAACGGGACACCATCAAACGTTGGAGTTTGAAACTAAGCAAAGCGAGGGAGGTAACAACATCATACCTGAGTTGTTTCACGCTACAGAAGAGAAATTTCTAGTTCGGTTCCAGGCTGTCGTGGCTACAGGCGGTCGTCACAACGAACAAAGTTTCTGTCCTGCAACCCGTAACGTGAACATGGTCTACCGTATCGTCCTTCGCCGTCGGCGTTGTCGTTGCTACCGTGAGACACCGTTATACCAAGAGGAAAGGCACGTCGGTCTTAGAGCATGAGATATGATGACCTTAAGCCATTGACAACACACAAGAGTCACGGTAGCACCTGATTCCAGAATAGCTGCAGTAGTTAGGATCTACGAACTATCCCCTCTTGACCAGGTCCCCAAAACTTAACTCGTAACGAGATTCCTTCAAAGCAAATTGTCATAACGATCGTCTATAAAGGCTTCGTACAACGAGAAGAAATGTCACAGTTTATGGAATAATAACAGATACGACCAAACTGTCTCGTCTCTTTTGCTTTATTTAACATAACTTCGTTCACAGTTTCATTTCGCATTCACCACTCATTCACCGAAACCCTTTGATGAACAGTTTTGGTTGCTTGACACCAACAGTCAATGATAATGATACGGCTTTTCTCCTTTTTATAAACTGAAGCCTGCTCTCCGCGATATAATAAAAAAAAAAAAAAAAAAAAAAAAACGGTCTCAATACCGCGTCCCTCGTGAGATGCGAATAGACTTATACCGGAACTGACCGCCCTGTAGGTGTACTGTTTAATGACCACACTTCGCTATCCGCTATTTCGCCTAACTGAATGTCCATTTGTTAGTCTGATAATACACTGTAGCTATTTAAAATTCGCCCCTATATTTTTCACAACGCACAATTAGCACTTCTTTACTTGCTTTTTTTTTCTAAGAGTAAACGAAAAAAAAAGGACGCCGTATCATCGGATTAGTCGATATAAAGCAAAACACCTTAATATGCCCAATTTTACCTCTTCTTATAGGATCGGCTACCTTACTCATTAATTTACTACACATTATTTCCAATAACACTAAACAGGTATCGCCGTTATATTTTAATTGTATTCAAAAGCGTGTTACTACTGTTATGACCGACTAAATCGTAACAAATCGCGCGGCGTGCGTTTTTAACGATAACTTTACGCTATTCAAGTTCCGTTACAGCTATCTTGACTCGTAATGTTATACGGCCCCCCAGACTGTGATGTCTTGAAGAGGGTTCCAGACGGAACAGGCTTATTCTTTTTGTGTACTGCGACAGGAGAGGGTATTTGTTTCGGCGAATGCACTCACTCTCAGATTCACTGAACAAGTCAGTACATACATTCTACAATATTTAAGTTGAGTTAATGGGCCTAGACAAAATGCCCTTAACTAAATTCCACATTTGTTTATAGGTTGTCTAAGAAACACTTCGCACTAATCACTTCATATTCACACCACATTTTTTTTCTTGGATGAAGCCCTCAGTTCTTCAACCGACTGTGCAAGGCAGGGATCACAGCCGGGTTCGACGATTGGCATCCTAGGCCAAAACCCTTATCAGGCCACTTGTTTAACCAGAGAGGGTTTGGTCCTTTTCTTTTCCTCTTAGTTCCACTTTTAAATCATCCATCCTCTTTGTTCGGTGAGAGGATAAATCGTATTTCAGCGTCGTCATTGTTGCTGAGACTAAGAAGGTATCTCATGGAAATCTTCGGTACATTCTTTAATTTTCTTTGTAAGTTATTATAAGTACGTATTTATCCACTGGTGCTTTTATTTAGTCCACTCTGAGTGTAGTCTTGGTATCATTCAGTGTTTCTTGAATCCATATTTTCTCATTATTGATAATACTTCTTCAGGTTTATGTGAGGGAACAAGCCCTTAATTACATCAGTATCACAATCTGCCAGGAGGTAGCTCCCTTCATGAGGTATTTTCATTATTTTGTATGGACCTGTATATAAATATTGCCATTTCTTATTCAGTCTTTTCCTGGTTGATGCTTTTGGGTGATTTCTCAATAAAATTTCTTCCCCTATATCATATGTGACTACTTTCTTCACATTTTTATCAAAACGGGTTTTTCTTAATTGTGCTTGATGCTTAAGGTTTTCGTAGACCTTCTTCACCGTATCTTCATTCTTGCTAATCTTTTGTTCTATCGCAGGTAATTTCTTCATCCATTCTGGCACAATACTTTCACCAAATACTATTTGGTTACGTGAATAACCTGTCGATAAGTGTGGTAAGTCATTATACACTTTCTCAAATTCATTAATCCAATCGATCCATTTATAATGTTGTTTGGGTATGGACGTCTGTAAACATCGGTTCAACTCTCGGAAGATTCTCTCAACCGGATTTCCACTAGGGTAAAATCTTGAGATGTAAATGTGCTGGATTCCTTGTTCTTTCATAGTGTCTCTCCATACTTTGCTTGTATAATAAGCAGCGTTGTCTGTCAAGAGTGCTAGTTCGGCATGGTTCGCAGGAGAGCTTCTGTAAAGTTTGGAAGGTAGGAGACGAGGTACTGGCAAAAGTAAAGCTGTGAGTACCGGGCATGAGTCGTGCTTCGGTAGCTCAGTTGGTAGAGCACTTGCCCGCGAAAGGCAAAGGTCCCGAGTTCGAGTCTCGGTCGGGCACACAGTTTTAATCTGCCAGGAAGTTTCATGTCAGCGCACACTTCGCTGCAGAGTGAAAATCTCATTCTGGAAACATCCCCCAGGCTGTGGCTAAGCCATGTCTCCGCAATATCCTTTCTTTCAGGAGTACTAGTTCTGCAAGGTTCGCAGGAGAGCTTCTGTAAAGTTCGGAAGGTAGGAGACGAGGTACTAGCAGAAGTAAAGCTGTGAGTACCGCGCGTGAGTCGTGCTTCGGTAGCTCAGTTGGTAGAGCACTTGCCCGCGAAAGGCAAAGGTTCCGAGTTCGAGTCTCGGTCGGGCACACAGTTTTAATCTGCCAGGAAGTTTCAAGATCATTATAGGTTTGCCGAGCTCAGTTATATAGTTGTTGATAAATTTGCGTAACATGGGTCAAACGTGGAGATTTTTCAAAGGATATAATTTCACATATTTTGAAAAGACATCATAGAAAGCCAAAACATATTAGAACCGTCCACGTGTCATGGGACATGGCCCACAGACATCACATGACACCAACATTAAAGGTTGTTGTGGGGTGATCGGATGTAATTCTATCTTCCGACAATAGTTTATGGGTTTTGCCTTCTGACATATTTTGTACTTCTTAAGAATATTTGTAGCTAGACGTCCCAAATTTGGATGATAGCAGTATTGTGCTATTTTGGCTGTACATTTAGCGGCACCAAAATGACCCAAATTCAAGTGGGTGTACCATACTAGTGATTCTAAATATTTATTTGGAACACAAACTTTCCAAAAATCTTCTTCATCCTTCCTCCGATGCAATATTCCGGATTTTAATTGATACTGTTCTTGAGAGTGACTTAGCGTTTTGCTTTCAACAGCATGTCTAATGGCTTTCCACAACTTATCATCTTCTTGCAGTTGTGGAAGACTTCGACATAGCTGTGAAATCTGCCTCTCACAATATTGCCTTGATAAATTCATGACTTTAAAGTCAATAGTCCGTTCTTCACACTCGTCGTCATTCTTTCTTTTCGGTAGTCTTGAAAGAGCATCGGCTATGATGTTGTCTCTCCCTCTGATGTATTTGAGCGTAATATCATATTCTTGCAGTAGCAGGGCCCACCGTGTTAAACGTGAATGGAACATCCTTCCTGTTAAAATAAAAGATAAAGCTTTGTGGTCGCAGAATACAATGATCTTCTTTCCATATACAAAATAGAGAAACTTTCTAAGGGACCAGACCACGGCCAGTACTTCCAATTCAGTAGTACAATACGCACGTTCACAGCTAGAGAGTGTTCTGCTGGCAAACCCAATTATTTTGATGGTACTGATATCTTCTGGATTGTCCATCTGGAAAAGAGTGGCACCCAATCCTGTTTCAGAAGCATCTGCAGCAATATAAAAATCTTGATCAAGTCTCGGATGATGTTACAGTGGAGCATTAGTCAAAGCATTGCGGATGTTATCAAAAGCTTGCGTGCATTCGGAATTCCACTCCCACATGATATTTTTTCTTAACAGCCGTAACAAACAGTATTGGGTTCCTAACTGATTGGGTAAAAATCGTCGAAAAAATGAAACTAAGCCGATAAATGACGTTAATTCCGTTCTATTCTTTGGATAAGCACATCTGTTAATTGCATCCATCTTTTTAGGATTTGGTTTTATCCCTTCAGGAGTAATTATATGTCCAAGAAATTTCAATTGGTTATGAACAAACTTGGATTTGCTCAAATTTACAGTAACTCCGTATTCCAAAAATTTCGCAAAAACTCTTCTTAATAAGTCCAAATGTTCCTCCCAAGTTTCAGAAGCAGTTAGCAAATCATCCACATATAAAGTAACTTCATTCAAAAGGTCTCTGCCCAGTACAGTATCTAATGCCGATATGAAAATACCACCGCTTATTTTCAACCCAAATGGCATGACGGTAAACTGGTAACTTCGGCCCAGAAAAACGAATGCAGTATAGTTTCGAGATTCTTTCGATATTCTAGTTTGCCAATATGAACTACGCATATCCAAAGAAGTTAAGAAGCGGCCACCATAAAACTTTTGTACTAACTCTTCTAGGTTCTCCGGTCGCGTTTGTACAGGTATAATGATCTTATTGATCTCTCTGGCATCCAACACCAATCTGATGTCACCATTGGGTTTAATTACCGCCACAAGAGGGTTACAATATTCGGAATCTGAGGGCTCAATAATACCCCATTCTAACATTTTATTGGTTTCCTTTCTGACTTTGTCCATGGGATAGAATAGGAAGTATGACAAAAGGGTTTATGTGCATACGTCTTTATATGGTATTCAAAGTCTTTTATTATACCCGGACGTATACTAAAAATCGACTGATATGCTTCCAACAAGTAGTACAATTCGTCCCTTTGGTAAATATTCTGATTCTAACACCTTTTCCTGCAATGACATTTTATCCATCATTTCTTCAGAACATTCAATAAGGCAGATATCATACACATTTTCATCATCAATACTGACATATTTTACCATTAGATTCATACACAATTGATTTGGAATTACTCGGCCCTTTCTCAGGGTGGCTGTCAAAACATTACCATTGGAATTAAATATACATTCACCTTTCTCTAAATTAATGATTGCACCGGTCTCACACAAAAAATCCAAACCCCATACGTGGTACTGTCATTTTAGGAACAACCAGGAATGTAATTTCTATTTGAGCCCCCCGTATTGTAGCGTCGACACGTACCTGTTTCACAACTTTTTGCATTTTTGCGCTGAACGCGCTAGACAAGGTACATCCTGTGATAGGAAAAGTGGGCATTTTTACCCCTCGGCTTATCTGTTTTAAACAGTCCAGCGTCATGACACTAATAGTCGCTCCAGTATCAATTAATATTTCAACATCAATATTATTTATACTTGTTGGAATTATTGCCTGTAAAATTTCTCCGCATTTATTAGAAACATCAGGTTTTTCTTCCATTAATTCATTCCTTATATCCCGATCATTATTGTACCTTAATACTCTCAGTTCAAATTGATGCCTGCCTTCCTTCTCCTTTCCAGTCATCCTAGGAAGGCATTTGGTGAGTGGTATTAGTTTAATCTATCTCGTTGAGTCATCGGTGGGGGTTCATGAACTTCCACAATCCGTACAGTATGATCCGAGTTATGGTATTCACCCCGTCGCACATTGGAGGCTCCTTCGCCCATTGATATAACTCCTTGTACTAGATGAGGACTCGAGGCATTTGTTCCATCCTGCTGATGAACATTATGCTTAGAATTATCTTCCCAAGGTCGAATACGATTGGGTTAATCACTTGGGTACCTGTTACTCTTATTAATATCGCTACTATCGCTACTATGCACATTCGCGTCACCATATCGAGGTTTACCTCTAGTACAGTCAGTATCCCTTCTATATTTATTATAATCATTGTTTTTATTGCAACCATAGGACGAAGATTGTCCACGCTCCTGTGATGCGGGTTTGACCTGGTTTTCAGTATTATTATTATCATACGTTAAATTATTATTATAATTATTCGTATTACTATGAGTGTGAGTCGACATTTGATTACTACTCATTTGTCTTGCGTCTTCCACAATCATATCTATAGAGTCAATCACCGACAAGAATTGTTCTACATCGTGGTCAGGAACATTTATTAACTTTTCACGTATATTTATGGGCAACCTTCCCTTCAAAATTCTGATCACTTCCTTGTGAGAAATTGGATCACTCCAATAACGTGTCTTATTTACGTACTTTTCAAAATATTGCCTTAAAGTACTCCTTTTACTGTTAAAATACTCAGGTTGATGAACCCCTTTTCTTAATTTCTCTTGTTTGCTCGACGACCAGTATTTAGCCAAAAAAAGTTGTTCAAACTCAGCGCAAGTATGGCAACTTTCACTTACTTCGGCGGCCCATAATGCGGCTTCTCCGGTAATTTTGGATACTATTAACTGAAGTCGGTCGTGTTCTGACCAGCTACGTGGAAATATTCTTTTGAAATTATTGATAAAGATTTTCGGTTGCAGGTTGTTCTTTTCAGTGGAGTATGTTGGGAATTGTCTACTTTTAAAAATGCTGTTCTCCGCCTTTAAAGAAGACAAATATCCTCACTGACCAAAAGAATCATCATCTTTACCAACCGAATAATCAACTTCCCAATGCAAATTTTCACCACAATTGTACTTCGTATTATCACATGTTCGGTTGTTTTTCGACCTATTCTCCGAACGTTCGTCCTCTGTCAACAAATTTTGTGATGACTTTCGTTCTAACTCCGCCAATTTATGATTGGTTTCCTTTTGCCATTTAGGTAACTCATAAACTATTTTGTCTTTTATTTTCTGAATTTCGCTAGTGAAGAGCTTAATTAATTCATCATTTCTACTTAGGTGCTCATTGATATTTTCATTTGGCTGGGATCCAATAGTAGTCTTAACCTTGTCCACAATTTCCTTTCCTTTTATCCTTGACCAGGTCCCCCAACTTAACTTGTAACGAGATCCCTTCAAAGCAAATTGTCATAACGATCTTCTATAAAGGCTTCGTACAACGAGAACAAATGTTACAGTTTATGGAATAATAACAGATACGACCAAACTGTCTTGTCTCTTCTGCTTTATTTAACATAACTTCGTTCACAGTTTCATTTCGCATTCACCACTCATTCACCGAAACCCTTTGATGAACAGTTTTGGTTGCTTGACACCAACAGTCAATGATAATGATACAGCTTTTCTCCTTTTTATAAATTGAAGCCTGCTCTCCGCGATATAATTAAAAAAAAAAAAAGGTCTCAATACCGCGTCCCTCGTGAGATGCGAATAGACTTATCCCGGAACTGACCGCCCTGTAGGCGTACTCAGTTTAATGACAGCACTTCGCTATCCGCTATTTCGCGCAACTGAATGTCCATTTGTTAGTCTGATAATACACTGTAGCTATTTAAAATTCGCCCCTATATTTTTCACAACGCACAATTAGCACTTCTTTACTTGTTTTTTTCTAAGAGTAAACGAAAAAAAAGACGCCGTATCATCGGCTTAGTCGATATAAAGCAAAACACCTTAATATGCCCAATTTTACCTCTTCTTATAGGATCGGCTACCTTACTCATTAATTTACTACATATTATTTCCAATAACACTAAACAGGTATCGCCGTTATATTTTAATTGTATTCAAAAGCATGTTACTACTATTATGACCGACCAAATCGTAACAAATCGCGCGGCGTGCGTTTTTAACGATAACTTTACGCTATTCAAGTTCCGTTACAGCTATGTTGATTCGTAATGTTACAATGGCATGGAATTAACAACATTACCCTCTCATGTGGAAATTAAAATGTGTTTCTTTCAATGTTTTTTTTTGTTATTTCTATTCTGCATTTCCTTACAAATGTTTCCACAATGTCTCATTGTCCTACGATTACCAGTTTTTCTCGGGTGCCCCAACAAGTAGCGAAAGTCTAATCATAACTACCCTATGCTTTCTGCTGTGTGTCTTTCTTCATGTTGGAAGGATTCAAGAATGTTCGTCTCTGAGTCATCTTATCCAGAAAGTGTCACATGAGATAAAAATCAAGATTATTTGTAGTTGTACACCAGTATTTGCATTTACGGCGATCAGATCATTTTCAATTTTACCAAATAACTGGGAATTGAGATTCTGAAGACCTTTTCCGAATTTGTAAACTATAATTTGGGCAAAACATATTTATAATTTTTCATGACGTCGTTTATATAATGCCGTACCTTCATTTAATGTGATCTGCTTTATAACAGTGACAGATTTTCTTTTGGGTTGTTGTAAACGAAAATCGGTTGACGTTTAGGGCATCACAAAAGAAAATAAATTAAAATGTGATCAGGATTGTAATTATAATGGCGGCCTTGATACAGATTTCGATTAGCTTTGACTTCCTGGAAGGAAAACTTCATCTGAAAGGGAAGCAGGCATCAGCGAGGATAATTCGCAGCAAAAGATTTCGCAAATATGTGCACAAGACTCATCGTTCGACAGCGATCTTGATCTGTTTCCTCACCCACACCGTTCAAGAGGTACTACTGGATTCCTGGACATTAGACATCTCCTCGGGTTTCATGAGGAGCCAAAAAATCTGAATTTATCTATTGGCAGTAACGGCATTTTTTAAAAACCACTTTTGGTGAAATGATTCAAAATATCTTTCGAAAGTCTTCTAGGCGAAGGCTATGTAGTTACATCTTGTAGCACTGAAAAATAGGAGGGCATGCTGAATAGTAATGTCTCCGAATTATACTGTTCTCAGTATCGGTTGGGGAATTACATGTAAAACGTAAACTTTCACGGCCGGAAATGTTATAGGTAACAAATTGTTTAGGGCTATTACGGCTAGGTAGAATGGATTGCACCTTAAAGCCCAACGTTTCGTTCCATCTGCGGTGGACTTTTCAAGGGAGATCGTAGTAAATTTGAATGTCAGAGTAACGAGCCAGTGTGTGAAAAAAAAAATGGCTCTGAGCACTATGGGACTTAACTGCTATGGTCATCAGTCCCCTAGAAGTTAGAACTACTTAAACCTAACTAACCTAAGGACATCACACACATCCATGCCCGTGGCAGGATTCGAACCTGCGACCGTAGCAGCAGTGCGGTTCCAGACTGTAGCGCCTTTAACCGCTCGGTCACTCCGGCCGGCGTCAGTGTGTGAATTTGACTTTCAAAGAAGCTACGATTTCTCTTGAAAATGTCCTTCGCAAATGGGGGTGGCACGTTGGGTCATAAGGTGAAATCCACTCGACCACGGCATGATAGTCCGGAACATTCTGTTAATTGTGACGTGTTACATGTCACGCATATTACTCTGTCGACTTTCCCATTTCGCTGACGCAAATTGCAGACCTCTGCGGCTAGAGGACTCCGAACTGTAGCCTGTAACATTGCCGTGCGTAGCGCAAATATGCCGGTGCGTGAGAAACAACATACTGCAATCGATTTTCTAAATGCTGAACAGTTCGTCCACACATGGAACACTTCTCCCTCAACATTACAAGGCCAGACCGCACACTAGCGCTGCGACATCTGCAACAATCCGACGCCTTGGCTTCACAATCATCGATCATTGTCCATACAGTCCCGACTTGGCCCCATCCGATTTTCATCTGTTTCCAAAACTTGGAGAAAATCGCCGAGGACATCACTTGGATAGTTATGAACTGGTGCTAACGGAGGTGAGGCTGTATCTCCGTCAACGAAATCAAAGTTCTGCAGTGACGATATCAACAAACTGATCTCTCTCTGGGAGAAATGTGTTCGTCGCCAGGGTTAATATGTTGAGAATTACATATGTAATCATGAAGAATGAAGTTTTAAAATGTTAATAAAGTTAGTTTTACTTAAAAACTTACAGAGTTTTCATATAAGACATTTGAAGGCGTTACTTTTCAATAAATATATAACAAAAGATAATATGTAATAAATATATAATAAAATACCGTCATATAACATACTATAATATAACGACAATATGTATAATAAAATTAAAATACTTACTTTTTTAAGACGCAGTTTCTTAAATAGTAAAAACTTAAAAGGAGAACAAGTGTAGACACACTGTATTATGTAATACACACATGCCCTAACATGTGTATAAAATTTAGTAATACATAGTTTCATTTTAAAATAAATAATAATACCCATAATAATACCTATCCTTAAAAATGGAGAACACTGTGTCAAGAAGGAATCAGGTCAAACAGCGAACTATGTCAATGAGAGAGGGAGGATGACTGCAGCCTGAGTCGCTGAAAGGGCCAAGAGCACAAAAAGTGAGGTGGCTCCAGAGTCAGAGATGCAAGGGGAGCTCTTACGAGTCTGTGAATCTGTACATTCCAACTCTCACTCACTGTCAAGTGAGCTGCAGTGCGCTCCTTGCAGGATGTCTTCGCAAATCAAGAGAGAGAGAGAAAAAAAAAGTATTTTCTACACTCATGAAGCGCTCTAAAGAACTGATGTTCCTTCGCATTCCACATCTTCCATGGCTGACAAAAGCTACTCACAACAGTAAAGTATGTGAACACCTACATTCGTATCACCTACACCATACTTTTCTGCAACTTGGGAGACATATCATATTACAATGCTCTATGGCACAGTGACTAATCCAGCGTGTTGGGTGAAATGATGCTGTAGCATCCTGTCCTATAATATCCGTTTCACTCACATCACTGGGAGACATTTGGACCTGAAGAGCTAGTGCCCCATTCTTCTGACTCACCAACTGATCACTCTGTAGAAGGAGCTAGCTCTCTGAATCGGTTCAGGGGGCAGATCGTCCATCTGTAGCGTAAGTTGCTAAGCAGGGAAGGATTTTAACCGTGCATTGTGCTGCTAAACCACAGAAATAGGTTGTCACAAGAAGTGCATCAGCTTCCTTTTAGTATTCCCACTGAAGTTAACAGAGCATTTCGATTACACCTTCGTATGGGCTATTCGATGAAATAATTCCAATTCAATGAAAACAGGTGCCGACAAGTCTGAATGTAACCAAACTGTCAGTATTTTTCAATTGTGACTTATTAAACAGACATGATGTATTTGCAGTTAGAAAAACTGGTAGTAGCCAACCTTAACGAAGATCAGTTTGAATCCGAGAAATGTAGGAACATGCGAAGCAGTACTGAGCCTGAGACTTGTCATAAAAGATAGGAGAAGGTAAGGAATACTTAAGTTTACACCTTTTGTAGATTTGGAGAAAGGTTTCAACAGTGTCGACTGGAATACACTCTTTGAAATTCTGAATGTAGCAGGGGTAAAATATAGGGAGAGAAAGGTAGTATACAACTTGTATAGAAACCAGGCTGCAGCTCTAAGAGTTGAGGGGCGTGTAAGGAAAGCAGTGGTTGAGAACAGAGAGAGACGGTTATTCAGTCTGTACGTTGAGCAATGAATAAAGGAAAGCAAAGAAAAATTTGGAAAAGGAATTAAAATTCAGAGAGAAGAAATAAAAACGTTGAGTTTTACCAATGACACTGTAATGCTCTCAGGGGCAGCAAAGGACTTGGAAGAGCAGTTCATAGGAATGGGCAGTGTCTTGAAAGGAGAACGTCAGATGAACACCAACAAAGCAAAACAAGTGTAATGGAATGTAGTCGAATTTAATCAGGAGATTAGATCACGAAACGAGACACTAAACGTAGTGTATGTCTTGCTATTTGGGCAGCAACAAAACTGATGATGCCCAAAGCAGAGAGGATACAAAATGTAGAAGCAATGGCAAGGAAAGCGTTTCTGGAGCAGAGAAATACGATAACATAGAATATGTGCTATGTAGCCGCGTATTGAAGTCAAATGTGGACTATAAACAGTTCATACAAGAAGAAAATAGAAACTTTCGAAATGTGATGCTACAGAAGAGTGCTGAAAATTAGACGGATATGTCGTGTAACCAATGAGCCGCCACTGAACAGAACTGGAGAGAGAACACATTTGTGTCACAACTTGAGTAAGAGAAGGAATCGGTTGTCAGGACACATTTTGAGACATAAAAGGATCACCAGGTTAGAATTGGAAAGAAGTGGGGGGGGGGGGGCGGGGGTAGGGTGGGTTAAAATTGTAGAGGGAGACCAAGAGATGAATACAGTAAGGTAGCGCAAAAGGATGTAGGCTGCAGTACTTATTCGGAGTTTAAGAGACGTGTACAGAATAGAGCAGCATGGAGAGCTGCAACGAACGAATCTTCGGACTAAAGACCACAACAACAATGTGCTCTTGCGACTTCTTACGATGAATCCGTTCGAAGTCTGTTGTCACTCCTACGTGATCAGAGCCCCAGACACTGCAACAATAGAATTGGTCTCAATAGCGTCTCGTATGCCATTTCCTTTACGTATGCATTACGTTTACATAGAAACATTCCAATAAATTTAAAGCCTCGATTTGCCTTCCTTATACTGATTTTTACGTGACCATCTCATTTCATATAAGTTATTAACTTTACGTAAATGGGCTTTAGACGTGACTTGCTCAGTATATTAGTTAATAATTTTAGATACCATGAGGTTCATTTTATTACGGGTACTGGTTTAGATTTATTCACATTTGGAAAGAGCTGCCAGTAATTACACCGAACGTATATTTCGTCCAAATCTTCCTGCATTATTTTACGATCGTCCAACGACAATAATTTTCTGCAGACGACATCGTCACTGCTGATTTTTATTGAAGAACGTAAGAGGTTCTTTTACACTTCCCTAGGGGCGCACTCTATGTTATTAGCGTAAATGTAGAAAATTTGTCGTACAGTACAACGTACAGGGTTGTATAAAGCAAATATTCCGTATTTCACACCCGGGAAGATATCTGGTATTAGAAATCAACGATACAGCAGTGCGCTGTCTTCTGCTGTCAGCTGGCTTACTTTTATCGAACAGGCTAAGTACTTGTTATTACAGATTGACGACATGTAAGGGACATCAGATGAGAAACAACGCTGACCAGTGCAGCAGAACGGTGAATAGTGTGCTGGCTTTCGTCATTTTCACAAAATGTTAATGAACCCATAATTACTTATCGAGAAGCGACGGCTGCCGAGGTGGCCGCGCCATAAAGATTACCATCGGTGCGGTACGGTGGAGATATCGATGTAATTGAATTCCGTACGCCGCTACGTCTGTCCGTTCTTTTATCGTCGCCCATCTAGGTTCCACCGACTCCATCACGAATTAATATTATCGCTCGTAATGCCGTTTCCGACGAAACAAGCTGCCGTCACTTTAATAATGCATACACCGAGTTTACGCAAATTAATAAACTTTGGGAACATTTTTACGCTGTGTAGCTGCGGCGCAGTATAAAGAGGATGTATTTCGGAATTATAATGATTAATTAAAAACATTTTTACTTCTAACAGAGAAATTATCCTAAAATCTTTGGATCATTGTCGCAGCGTACAATATGCTGTCAGTGGTTTGGAATTAAAGGTACTTGATGACGGACAGCAGAAAGCAATGGAGCAAGAGAAAACAAAGAAAACGAGTAGCTTATTCCGTGCTCATCGCAAATGTAATATGATGTAGCGCTGATTCGAATCAATATTATGTTATTGAAAATGTACCATATAATGTATTGCTATTTCATAGAAAGAAAGATCATTTATTGTATGATTATATGATAGCGGAATAAACATTGGTAGCAGTTACTTCTGTAAAATATCTGGGAGTATGCTTACGGAACGATTTGAAGTGGAATGATCATATAAAATTAATTGTTGGTAAGGCGGGTGCCAGGTTGAGATTCATTGGGAGCATCCTTAGAAAATGTAGTCCATCAACAAAGGAGGTGGCTTACAAAACACTCGTTCGACCTATACTTGAGTATTGCTCGTCAGTGTGGGATCCGTACCAGGTTGGGTTGACAGAGGAGATAGAGATGATCCAAAGAAGAGCGGCGTGTTTCGTCACAGGGTTATTTGGTATGCGTGATAGCGTTACGGAGATGTTCAGCAAAGTGGCAGACTCTGCAAGAGAGGCGCTCTGCATCGCGGTGTAGCTGGCTGTCCAGGTTTCGAGAGGGTGCGTTTATGGATGAGGTATCGAATATATTGCTTCCCCCTACTTATACCTCCCGAGGAGATCACGAATGTAAAATTAGAGTGATTCGAGCGCGCACGGAGGCTTTCCGGCAGTCGTTCTTCCCGCGAACCATACGCGACTGGAAAAGGAAAGGAAGGTAATGACAGTGGCACGTGAAGTGCCCTCCGCCACACACCGTTGGGTGACTTGCGGAGTATAAATGTAGATGTAGATGTTTAGATGTAAGTTGCACACCGTCTAGTCACATTAATGTGATCATTTGTTAGAGGGCTGAGTAACCACTTTTTACAGCAGGAGCCACTGTGAGACGTGCAGGAGGAGAGTCAGTGACAATCTGGAAGGCACCGACAGGGATCTGGAGTCCTGCCGACTCCAGGGCAGTGGACAGCTGTGCTAGGTCCCTCAAATTCTCGATTGCGTTTAAATCCAGGGCGTCTGGTGGCCAGGAGAGTACGCTAAACTTCGAACCAGGGATGTACACTGAGAGCTATGCGACACGTTGCATTGCCCTGATGGTAGGTGCCATGGTGCCGATGAAAAACAGACTGCATGATCCTCAAGGATAGATGCATGCTTGTATTGATCCATTGATCCATTATACCTCACAAAATGTCTAGATCACTCTGCAATGCCATGAAAATATTTCCCAGACCACAACGCTCTCCCCACCGGCTTGGACACTTGCGACGATTGCTACAGGGTGTTTGGTTTCAGACGCTTCAGGTCCAGTGGAGCATAAAACACGATTCACCTGAGAAGGCGTTCACTCAATGGACGTCCGGTTGTGGCATTGGCGTCCTAATTCCAACCTTCGTCACCGATGAACAGCAGTCGGCACGAGAGCACGAACCAGGGGCCTTTTGCAGAGTCCCATACGTTGCAACGTTCACTGAACGAACGTTCGTTGAGCACACACTGTTGGTAGTAGCCCTCTTGTTCATCTGGATAGTCGGTGGCTCAACAGTTTCACGTCTATTCTCCCGTACACATCTCTGCATCCGTCGTTCAGCTCTGTCATCTATGCCACATGGTGCACAGTGCCTCGGTGCCGGCTTTGTTTAGCGCCATTTTGCCATGCACGGTATGCTTTAACCGCAGCGGCACGCGAACGGTTTGAAGAGTTAGCCGTTTCATAAATGTTTCCAGACTTGGCCGGAAAGTCAATGACCATGCCCTTTAGGATGTCATATAAATCACTCCGATTCCCGTTCCCGCATTACAACAACGACTGTGCTGCTTTGCGCCCAATTTCCCCCCCCCCCTCCCCCCCCTCCCCCCCCCCTCCCCGCCGCTTCGCGGCATGCTTTAATTTGGTTTAACGTAATTACCAGGCCGGATAGCCGAGCACGTGAAAGTACAGGTCAACCAAGGCTACTCAGAATCGACTCCGCTTAGTGAATTCATGACGGGGGCTGGTGAGCAGACCATTCTGGATGTGATTTTATGCGGTTGCCCACACGGAATATACGTACCGCCTCACATACACGCTACGGCAACATTTAGAAAACGTTCTTACACTTATTCAAACATCACGTATTCAAACATCGTAAAACTACATAATCTGTAAGTGCACATGTTCGTTAAACCATCTGTGACTAGTGATGGTTTAACGAACATGTGCACTTACAGATTTTGTTGTTTTACAATGTTTGAATACGTGTGCTCACAATGTGTAACAACGTCGCGAGTGTATTTAACAGTATTGAGAACGACATACAAATGTGTCAGCTTACATCACTTTGACATGGCTTAAAGCCATACTATCACTTGATAATGGCCTAAGGCCGAAATTGCAATAGTGTAATAAAAACTTATAACAGCCACTGGCGTAAAAATGATGTCCTGCAAAAAAATTTTTATGACTGTGAATCCCAGCTAAAACAAGTTTATTCATAAGGAAAAGAATACTTTTATGGGTGTACAAATATAGCAGACCGATTCTACTACATGTCCTATGATGTCCTTCCAAGCTAAATTACTTACATACTACCTACAGTTATTTCAGTGTTCACATGAGAAATATGTCCTAAAGTAGTGTCTGAGCAAAATGCTCAAAGTTATCAGTTCACAGGCACAGTCAAAAGGTGCCAGAATAGTGAAGTTAAGAAAAGGGGGTTCAAGTTAGATAGGTTATTCATCAAGGAGACCAGAATAGACTGTCACTGTACCTGCAGTGGCTAGATAGAACAGACATTCATTCACATTTTATGTATTTTTATATATTTATATGACACCTTTTGGAAAGCGAAATTTATCATTTTTGTGTCATTGCTTAGTGATTACCGTAAAACGACTCAGCTGACAACTCCTCTAGAATGCTCACATGACAAACTTAATTCCAATTTAGCAAATATATAATACTTATTTCACATGCTGGTACTAAAACAGAGCTAAGCAGGTATACTTAGTATTTAAACATCTGATACAAAACGTATTCATTTTCCATTAGTGGTCGTATTCATTTTCCATGAGTGGTCCTACTATCAAAAAATATAAAACTGCAAACTGTCCGAACTTCTTTGCTCATGTATCGCATTTCTGTCTCTTATTCAGGCAAAAACTCAGCTTGCTTCACTAATTAACTCTCATTCTTCAAACTTAAAACAATGTCCAGACGTCCTTCCTAGGTGGACATAAGAACATCTTCTCAAGTCTGCCCTTCCACTTAAAAGTCATCAACAACGACAGCAACGACCCAAAGCGCGATTCATACCCTGGTAGTACAGCACATAACGAAGAAAAACTTCTTCACTTACTTCGTCATACTCCTATGAAAGAAATACGTAAGTTTTCCTTACGGGTGCTTCTTAGCTATAAAAAGAAATACATTGAAAGAAGTCTGGGCAAATTTTCAGTCGAAACAGTAACAGTATTCTGACTTTGATTTATTCAAAAAACACGTACTACTCATCAAACTTCTGTATCGCCTCTCATTAATCGCCCCCCCCCCCCCACTCAAATGAAAGGCCACAATTGCATGTGTAGCCCTCTCTGACACCAGACGATTATCCATTCCTTCAATATCCTTAGCTTTTGCAAAAGGAAACAAAACTTAATACGAACATATTGTTATGCAAATCAGCACAGACAAACCAAAAAATGAAAAAGGAAACGCAACAATACACTACAGTAACGGACCTACAAAACGCTTCAGAAGACACATAGCTTTACATAGACTACACGTTCTTTGATAAAACCATCATGAAAAATACGTAATAAAATTTTTTCAACCGTGGAACGACAACCTATAATCCCTGGAATGACTCCTGCAGACTCAGTTCTGCAAACAGATGGCCGTTCTACAAACGGTTTGATATTGGAGACGTGGTTGACTCCGTGAGACTTGAGGGTCTCAACTTACTACTGGTCAAGGTTTCCTTGGACAGCACAGTTCCGCTTTCCTTGAGTCATTTTTGTAGTGCGGGGCGGTCACTATTTATACTTTTCTGCATGGAGAGTCTCGCGAACGAAGCTCCAATCTTCGGTTGCCTATCTGCTGCGCCCTGGCCCATCCAAAACTAGCTGAGATGGATACCCCTTTTCTGCGAAATTTTTCCGGTTACTACGATCTGTCATTATGATTTCCATTTCTGTAGAGCTGGTGCCTGAAATTCGGCTCCCATGGCTCGTCCCTAACTGCGTCATGTACTTTCGTGAGTTCCAGCTCCTGTAACAGGCCCTTAAAGGCTAGCAACTGTAGGCAGTTCACTGGTAGCGTCATTTAACAGAGCCAGCCTCGGCAGGATTGAATGTTACGTTGATTATTTAGTTCTTTCGTAACACGCTCTCCAAAAGTTTCACTCATATGCTGAAATTCGATCCTACGAAGTCCTTATCATTATATTCTTCTTGATATCCTGTAGGCACTGAGCGAACGAAATGAATGAAATGTCGTGTGGCAAGCGCCTTCAGTCGGGTGGACCGGTTGCTTGGGGCAAGTTTTTTTTAGTTGACGCCAATTCGGCAGCTTGCGTATCGATGAGGATGATATGATGATTACGGCAATACAACACCAACTCCCAGAGTGGAGAAAATCCCCGACTCAGCCGGGAATCGAACACGGGCCCCGCGCATGGCATTCTGCCGAGCTGACCACTCAGCTAAGGAAATGTTTTAATCAAACTTCTCTATTACACGTGACATTCGACAGTGCCTTCACGCGCATTTGTAGCTTCTTGTGTTATTATTTCCATATTACTAATGGTAAACTTCTCTTCCACTTCAGTCAATCTATTTTCAGTCTTTTGTGACTTTTTTTTGATATCCTCTTTCGCTATATTTGAACTACGCGCTACTCGCTTAAAATTTTGTCTCTCTTGGTAATTTTGGCATTGTCCTACCAGACTCACTTCCTGTGAGCCGACTTTCACTAATCGCTTCTCCATAGCTGCTAATTTCACACCTCGAGACATGCAGTCTCCTAGCACTTTTTGAGCTGTTCTTACAGCTTTTCTGCGATCCCACTAATCTTTTTGTGGAGCTCCATTGTCTTGTACAACCCCTCGTTCAGTGCTGCCTCCTGGCGACTCAACATTTCCTTCGATTTCCGTTCGATCCTTCATCACTTCCTCCATGAAGCACATTATTTTACTTAGCTTGTCCTTTACACCAGAGGATTGTGCTAAAGAAGCAGGGGGTGGCTGATTAAATAGAGCACTGCTGCTTGGAGTGGAATCAAAACATTCTCTACTGCTTTCATCCACCTTTTCATGAACCATCACATATTCTGATCGTCGTGATATTCTCAGCAGTCTCTAAACCCCCATGTCCCTCAAAATTTTATACGTTCATAATACTCCCCGTGACTTATTTGTTCCCCATGAACATCCAACATGGACACTTAACTGCATTTTCAGTAGCAACAAGTGCAGCTCATTTTGTTGCGTGGGTTCATCGGTAATCACCTCCGTAGCTATACAATTACTCATGGACTGAGACACTCCCATTATCCTAATCTTGTTGCACATCGTCAGGAGCGTACATTTTATCTAAAACACGACCTGGCACTATCTTTTTAACAGTGGACCTACATATGGAGAAACCTCTTTTAAAGGTGCAACACTAGTGTTACAACACCATGAAACATCAGACGCAACAAAGAATATCAGATCAAAAAAAGTGCACACACGGATGTGTATAAAAAAATCAGTACACAAAAATTAAGCTGAAAAGAAACAAGGATTAATTGGTGTGCACCAGCCAAACGATTAATAATTTTGTACATCTGTCCGAAAAACATGCCCTCTATTTTCACTACCTAATTGCGTTTCGTTAGATAACGATTCGTTAGAAAAAATCGTGCAAAAGGGTCGCCATATTATGCAAGTGGCCGCTTGTGGCCATCGATTTATTGGTTTAGTGCCTGATCCTCTTTGGAACTGACGGAAGTGAGCACATGCCCTTTGTGTTGAGATACGTAATGCAAAAATTCCGCACAATAGGTGACATTGAAAAACCCTCATATCATCTGTGCCAGTCTCGAACAAATTTTTCAGTGGTAGGAGCAGGGATTGTATAACTACGGAATAGGTACAAGAAGTCCAGATTTGCTTAGTTTTCTGGTAATCACGAGAACACGAATGAGAAACTTAATATAAAGGTTATTTATATATTCAAAAGAAAAAAATTGTAAATACGGGAAAGAATTACTATCATTCCACATTAAGAACTTGTGAGTGCGCCAGAAGGACCTGGTAAAATAAAATGAAAATTATCTTCTCTACGGATCTGGCTCAAATTTACATTCACTGATGAGGCAGAAACAATAGCACTCATCATCTCATGTGAACGGGGGGTGTTATTCAGAGATACAAGAAGTTAATGGTATCCACTTGGCACTGTATGGGCAGTCTTAAGAAAACTTGTGAAAATGATTCACTAAGCTAAAGTCCACACATTAATGAGAGGAAAGAATTAATGAAATCATTAACTTGGTACTGGGTAAGTCAGACATCCCCATGAAACACCTTAAGAATTAATTATGCCTACTCATACATCCTGTCCACAATCGATCTACATCGACTACCAGAGCGATGTAACCCTTACCAGAGAAAGAGTCTGATAGTAGAGCCTGTACCAGGCGAAATATACCGGCAGTCGGAAAACTGAGGTACTCTATTCTCTCTAACGTACCCACGAAAAAAAAGTAGCGTTTACATTTGCATTAGCCGACCACGAATTCTAACCAGTGGCTATCCAATGAAATGAAAGGAGATCGGCTCTTCGAATCTCTCTCCTAAAAGAGTTTTGAAAATAATGGATTAGACCTTCCGACGTGTTAAGAGAAAGCGTACTGTTAAATAACCGGCATGGCGCCAGCCTATCCCTACGACCCTTTATCCAGAAAACTTGAAACGCAGCAGACAAGCTGCTCCCGCAAAACAAGATAAGTGTGCCGGAATGAAATTTTCACTATGCAGTGGAGCGTGCGCTGATATGAAATTTCCTGGCAGGTTAAAACTGTGTGGCAGACCGATACCCGAACTCAGGATCTTCGCCTTTCGTGGACAAGCGCTCTACCGACTGAGGTACCAAAGCACGTTTTTGCAGTATCCGTTCTTCCAGAAGTGATAGTACTGCAAGTTTCGAACTGTGATGAGTGGAAGGTAAGAGACGAGGTACTGGCGGAAGCAAAATTATGAGGGTAGGACGTGATCGTGCTTGGGTAGCTAAGTCGGTAGAGCGTTTGTCCGCGAAAGGCAAAGGCCCCGAGTTCGAGTCTCGATCTGGCGCGCAGCTTTAATCTGCCAGGAGATTTCAGAAGCTAAACGTGCCTTGGCTTAGTAGCTGCATTGGTTCAGCAGCCGCGGTGACAGGCAGTCGCCTCCCCCATATCGAGAGAGGTGACCTTCCTTAGAAGTTCCGCCCCAGAAAATTCGAAGCGTAATACTCGTAAGACTGGCTGCTCCCACAACACAAGGCAACCCCATCCGCCAACAGCGGTCAGACTCGGTCGCCCGTCCGTCACCATTCCAGGGCGATGTGCCTGCTATTCTCTTCTCTCTGCAGAAAAATTTATCTACAAAGCGGCAACTTATTGCTTTAGAATAAAAAGTTTCTCTTTCATTGACTCTGCAGGGAAATAAATCCAAATCACTAGCGGAAGATAGGATGTGAAAGGCGCTAGCTATTCGTTTTCTGCAATTATTTCTGTTGTTTATGGAGTTCCATAATCATTTTCTTTATTACAGTGTCAGACACGTACTAGTAGCAAATGAAACAAGTCAGCCAGACAAGAGGTACATGAGTTCCAGCCACAGAACGAGGAGGTCAGAGGGTTGATCGCTCTATGAAACAGATCAAGCAGTGGTCTGTGGCAATGCTGGTGAATACACAAGTGTTACGAATCTCACAGTGCAGCGCACACTGCTGAACATGGGGTTCCGCAGCTGATGACCCATACATGTTCCAATGTTGACCCAACGGCGTCATTAGTTGTGACTCAACTGGGCACGGGACTGTTGAGATTGGCGAGTGGATCTGATGTGTTGCTAGAGGAGGCCGAAATGCACGCGTTTAATCTCACGCAGACTGGCGTGAGGTCTGGAACAGGACAAGGTACGTTGCTGCTGGAATACTTAACTTTAATCCATAATTGGTGTACATCACTCTTGATGATACATAATTAATATCTCAATATAAACTGGTAATGGCGCCTTGCTAGGTCGTAGCAAATGACGTAGCTGAAGGCTATGCTAACTATCGTCTCGGCAAATGAGAGCGTATTTGTCAGTGATCCATCTCTGGCAAAGTCTGCTGTACAACTGGGGTGAGTGCTAGGAAGTCTCTCTAGACCTGCCGTGTGGCGGCGCTCGGTCTGCAATCACTGACAGTGGCGACACGCAGGTCCGACGTATACTAACGGACAGCGGCCGATTTAAAGGCTACCACCTAGCAAGTGTGGTGTCTGGCGGTGACACCACAGGATCATCGTAAATGTGTTGCCAGATGAGATGAATCCTGTTTCTTCCTACACCACGTCAATGGTCGTATCCAGATATGCCGTCAATACAGGTGAATGGCTGCTCATAACATGCATTGTGTAGCAGGTGCAGGCCATTGGGAGATACATTATGCTATGAGGACATTCACCTGGACTCCCATGGGACCTGTGGAAGTAATTGGAGTCAATATGACAGCTGTGAACAATGTGAACTTTATTACAGGCCACCTTCATCCCTTCTAGCTTGATATTATCCCCGACAGCTGCGACATCTTCCAGGGGAATAACTTTCCATGTTACAAATCTATAGTTCTGCTACAGTTTTGAGGAGCGTGATAATGATGTTGCCACTTCGGCCATCAAATTCATTTAATCTGAACAGGAGGGAACAAACACTGACCCATAATGTGTAGATATCTGATGCCGCATACCTCTGGAAATCTATCAAGCTCTTATCGAATCCTGCGCAGCCCTCCCGCCGGAGGTTCAAGTCCTCGCTAGGGCACGGGTGTGTGTATTATTCTTACCATAAGTTAGTTTAAGTTAGTTTACGTAGTGTGTAAGTCTAGGGACTGATGACCTCAGAAATTTGGTCCCTTAGAAATTCACACACATTTTTCTTATCGAATCCCAGTCACACAGAATCGCTGCTATTCTGCGTTCCAGAAGTGGAGCAACTCAATGTTAAGAAGGTGGTTAGAATGTTTTACCTCGTCAATGTATCTTCTCGTGACACAAGGGCCTCCATGAGGGAATTATTAAGCATAGTGTAGACACAAATATTCCTGATAGTCAGTGAGTGAGTCTTCTGGTATTTTGCAGAGATCGTGGTGCCACACCAAAGTTGGTAACGCATATTGATACAACAGACGTTAGCGAGGGCTCGTAACAATCCGCAACGGCATGTGGAAGGCACTGCTGAAAACCACACCTCTTCCCCGTCACTTCAGTGCCCTCACACTGAGGTCGATATAGGATCAAGAGTGCAAGAGCGCAGCACAGTTGGTGACCTCGTGTGAAGGAGTCAGCATCATAGTGCAGGACCAACGAGTTACTAAAATTTCTGACGAACTTTACTAAATGTTGAACGTAGTACCTCAAGAGAACAATTTGTTAATTAGTGCATCAAATGATGCTTTGCTAGTCAGTGACTCAAAATTTCTGACGACCTTTAGTAAATGTTGAACGTTGTACCTCAATAGACATTTTTTGTTAATTTGTGCATCAAATGATGCTTTGCTAGTCAGTGACTGTTGTAAATTATCCAGTACGCTTGTGACAAAGAAATATGGCAAAATTAAGTAAATCTTTTATTCATTAATGTACCAAAGTGAACTAAAATCTCACGAGTTACAGTTTCTATGTGCCAGATAGAACCTACAGTTCTACCTATCTTCGAAGAACCTACAGTTATTACCAGACGAAAGCAGTTTTGTCTGGTCACAGCGGACCCAAAGAAAGCATAAGCGAAAAGTGTATATAATTTAAATCTTCTACTGATGCTGAGTCATACGAATAAGTTATGGAATATCTGGGACGTATAGTGTGCAGGTTACTCGAGAAATTTTCGTGACAGAAGCGCCTCCTTTTGACCTCATTCAGTTCAGTACCACTTACACGAGGGGCGTTCAATAAGTATTGCAACAATTCTTTTTCTTGGTCAGTTTCGGTTGACAAATGCAAAGTTTGTTGTGGGACATCGTGAAACATTCTCGCTTTAGTTTTATGAATTCCAGTAGGTTGTGGCGCTATACGTAGCCTTCAAAATGGCATCTGTAACGGAGGTACGTTCCAAACAGGAGCTATCATTGAGTTTCTTTTGGCAGAAAACCAGAGCATCACAGGTATTCATAAGGGCCTGCACAAAGTCTACAGAGACGTGGCAGTGAACTAAAGTACGGTGAGTCGTAGGACAAGGCGTCATCCAAACAAGGTCGAGGAAACCCGCCCGATCTCCGGCGTGGCGGCTGGTCGCATATAACTGTGTTTCCTGCAACGTTGAGGGAACGTGCAGGCACTCTCATTCGAGGTGATCGGTGGCTGACAATCAACTGGATGTCTCTGTTGTTAGTGTTGACACACCCGTCCACCAGTTAGGATACTGTAAGGTGTACAAATCTTTAACATAATGCAGCGCGTCAGCAACCGTATATGTATAGAAAATAAACAATTTTTTCAGAAGGCTGAAAAAATTGTTTATTTTCTATACATATACGGTTGCTGACGCGCTGCATTATGTTAAAGATTTGTAAATTTGTACCTGCCGAGGCAAGTAAAGCAGCTAACAGATATATGGACATAGCGTATAAAATACTGAAAACAGGTTCTGAAGAAGATTCCATTACTGGAATCGAAACCTAGGTAAACGAGTAAAAATTACCTTGCAACTGAAGGCTGAAAAAATTGTTTATTTTCTATACTGTAAGGTGTGTTCCCTCTGCATTCCTCGCTCCTTAACAGAATACCATAAAGAGCAACGAGGGACCATCTATGCGGAATTGCTTGTTCTTTACGAGGCTAATCGTGACACTTTTTTTGTGTAACATCGTCACAGGCTATAAAACACGGATTCGTCGCTTCGAACCGGAAGAAAACGACAATCGATGAAGTGGCGACACGCTGCGTTTCCTCCGAAGATAAAGTTGAAAGCTGCACCCTCCACCGGTAAAGGCATGACGATGGTCTTCTGGGTCTCTGAAGGGGTTATTGTGTTTGATGTCCTCTTTCATGATGCAACGGTCAAATCTGAAGTGTGTTTTTCTAACCTAGGGAAACTCAAGAAATACAAAAGAACTTCTTCTTCTCTATGACAACGCAAGGCCTCACACAAGTCTGCGCCCCCGACAGGCGCATTTTCCGAATTAAATCTGTTTGACTCAATGAAGGATGCTCTCCGAATGAAGCAGTACGCGGATGATGGGGAGGTTATTCATGCAGCAAGACGTTGGCTCCGACGTCGACCAGCACAGTGGTACCATGCGGGCATACAGCGCCTCCTAGTAAAGCGGTGTCGCGGGGTACCCGCGCGGTCTTGGCCGTCTTGTAACGGTTCGCGCGGCTCCCGCCGTCAGAGGTTCTTGTCCTCCCTCGGGCGTGGGTGTGTGTGTTGCCCTTTGCGTAAGTTAGGTTAGGTTAGAATTAGTATGGTTCAAATGGCTCTGAGCACTATGGGACTTAACATCAGACGTCAATCAGTTCCCTAGAACTTAGAACTACTTAAACCTAACTAATCTGAGGACATCACACACATCCATGCCCGAGGCAGGATTCAAACCTGCGGCCGTAGCAGCAGCGCGGTCCCGAACTGCAACGCCTAGAACCGTTCGGCCACCGCGGCCGGCGTTAGATTTAGTAGTTCTAGGCGCTCAGTCCGGAACCGCGCGACTGCTACGGTCGCAGGTTCGAATCCTGCCTCGGGCATGGATGTGTGTGATGCCCTTAGGTTATTTAGGTTTAAGTAGTTCTATGTTCTAGGGGACTGATGACCACAGATGTTAAGTCCCATAGTGCTCAGAACCATTTGAGCCATTTAGATTTAGTAGTGTGTAAGCTCAGGGACTGATGACCTCAGCAGTTTGGTCCTATACGACCTTATCACAAATTTCCAAAAATTTCTAAGGCGGCGTAATGTCGTCGCATTGAACAATTATTATGGTGAAAAATAGATTTTTGTAACCAAAATAGTGGGAAATAATATGGTGTAATGGAATCCTGAATAAAACTAACCTGCTTTCAGAAAAAAGTGTTGCATTACTGACTAAAGGCCCTCGTTAACTTCCAAAGATGTGTAACGCTTCTGTCTCATGGTCTGCGTCGTTAGAAGGCTAAGGTTTGTATCTCTATTAGGTAGGTGCGTAAGTTCATAGCGTTTTTGTTTCACATGTTGGTATATCCGTTGCTAAGGTTTTGTCATTTTTTATTTCTAGTTCACTGTTGCTATTTGAGTTTACATATAGTCATTTTGTCATTTGGAGACAGTGAGTGGAGCCGTGGATGCAAAAAAATGGAGTGTCAAGTGGAGAAATTGGAAGATTTCCGACATATTCTTCTGTCTGAGTTCAGGGTGACAGCAGTGAAGACAGCCAGACACATTTGTGCCGTGTGTGGGGGTAATGCCATTGGACAGAGCAGGGAAACAAAATGGATTTCTCGTTTTAAGGATCGTTTTGGCATTAATGACTCTCCACGTTGAGGAAGACCTTCAGAATTTGATGAAGATTGTTTAAATGGAGTAATCCACAGCGATACACGTCAGAGGACTCTAGAACTGGTAAATGCGACGAACTGTTATCATTCCACCATCGTCTGACGTTTGCATGCAATGGGGAAGGTTCAAAAATTGGATGTATGGGTACCGCAAGCTTTATGCCAAAATTACGAAAATCAGAAGGTGCATATATGTTTGCTCGCCATCAATTGGCTCGTGAACAATACCGTCAATTTTCTAGCTTGTATCGCTACTGGTGGCGAGAAATGGTGTGTTTATGCTAACACAAGTAAAAGGAAGGTTGAGCCCGAACAATGCAGCAGCTACCCGTACAAAGACCTGCTCGCATCCCTGTGCGTCTGGTGAAACAGCGACGGTGTGGTGTACTACCAACTGCTTCCTCGAGTTGTAACCATCACTGCTGACATTTACTCTCAACAACTGAGACGTCTTGCAGACGCAGTCCGAGAACAACGACCAGGAAGACTGCGCGAAAAGCCGCAACTTTACGATAACGCCGTGCGTTCTGCTAGACTGAAAAAACACTATACAGAAGTTGGATTTGGACGTCATTCCGCACCTGCCTTATTCACGTGATTTTGTGCTCTCAGATTTTCAGCTTTTACGCTCTCTATCGAAGAACTTTCAAGGAATTTCTTTTGTGGATGAAAATACTCTCCGAACATGGCTCGACAAGTTCTTCGCCTCAAAACCATGTTATTTGTACATCGCGGTATCGAAAGGTTAGCACAGCGTTGGCAGACTGTTTGTAAGCACAAATGAAAAAATGACTGACATCGAAGTAAGTGTCCAAGGAATAGAAAAGCAACTGAAATCACTCAACAGAGGAAAGTCCACTGGACCTGACGGGATACCAATTCGATTCTACACAGAGTACGCGAAAGAACTTGCCGCCCGCCCCCCCCCCCCCCCCCACCACGCCCCCTTCTAACAGCTGTGTACGGCAAGTCTTTAGATGAACGGATGGATCCAAATGATTGGAAAAGAGCACAGGTAGTTCCAGTTTTCAAGAAGGGTCGTCGAGCAGATGCGCAAAACTATAGGCCTATACCTCTGGCATCGATCTGTTGTAGAATCTTAGAACGTGTTTTTTGATCGCGTATCATGTCATTTCTGGAAACCCAGAATCTACTTTGTAGGAATCAACATGGATCACGGGAACAGCTATCGTGTGAGACCCAACTCGTTTTATTTGTTCATGAGACCCAGAAAATATTAGATACAGGCTCGCAGGTAGATGCCATTTTCCTTGACTTCCGGAAGGCGTTCGATACAGTTCCGCGTTGTCGCCTGCTAAATTGAGAGCCTACGGAATATCAGACCAGCTGTGTGGCTGGATTGAAGAGTTTTTAGCAAACAGAACACAGCATGTTGTTCTCAATGGAGAGACGTCTACAGGCGTTAAAGTAACCTCTGGCGCGCCACAGGGGAGTGTTATGGGACCATTGCTTTTCACAATATATATAAATGACCTAGTAGATAGTGTCGGAAGTTCCGTGCGGATATTCGCGGATGATGCTGTAGTATACAGAGACGTTGCAGCATTAGAAAATTGCAGCGAAATGCAGGAAGATCTGCAGCGGATAGGCACTTGTGGCAGGGGGTGTAATGTATTGCGAATACGTAGAAAGAAGGATCCTTTATTGTATGATTATATGATAGCGGAACAAACACTGGTAGCAGTTACTTCTGTAAAATATCTGGGAGTATGCGTACGGAACGATTTGAAGTGAAACGATCAAATAAAATTAATTGTTGGTAAGGGGGATGTCAGGTTGAGATTCATTGGAAGAGTCCTTAGAAAATGTAGTCCATCAACAAAGGAGGTGGCTTACAAAACACTCGTTCGACCTATACTTGAGTATTGCTCATCGGTTGACAGAGGAGATACAGAAGATCCAAAGAAGAGCGGCGCGTTTCGTCACAGGGTTCTTTGGTTAGCGTGATAGTGTTACGGAGATGTTTAGCAAACTCAAGTGGTAGACTCTGCAAGAGAGGTTCTCCGCATCGCGGTGTAGCTTGCTGTCCAGGTTTCAAGAGGGTGCGCTTCTGGATGAGGTATCGAATATATTGCTTCTGAGTACTTATACCTCCCGAGGAGATCACGAATGTAAAATTAGAGAGATCCGAGCGCGCACGGAGGCTTTCCGGCAGTCGTTCTTGCCGCGAACCATACACGACTGGAACAGGAAAGGGAGGTAATGACAGTGGCACGTTAAGTGCCCTCCGCCACAACCGTTGGGTGGCTTGCGGAGTATAAATGTAGATGTAGATGTAGAAGGAGAATATATTATTGATGACTAAAGTCTCTCTTTCGTGTATCTGTTGTGATTATTAAACTTATGGAAAACAGCAATGAACCTATGTATCAATCCAATGAATGTACCACTGGATTATTCCATTGCTTTGTTTAGCACTTCGGTTGACTTCCACAGCCAGGCGCTGGATTTCTGAGATTTTTGGTTTTGGATATATGTGAGTGTCTTTCCCCTTGAGAGACTGTATGGCTCTTTAGGAGCTAAGCCCTGAGACGGGAATGACCGTTTTGTGTTTACCGAGACAGGTGGAGCAGCGTTTAGCATACTGGACTCACATTTAGGAGGACGATAGTACAATTCCCCGTCCGGCTATCCACATCTAGGTTTCCGTGATTTTCGTAAATCACTCCAGCAAGTGAGGGATGGTTCCTTTGAAAATGGCGTGACCGATTTCCTTCCCCAACCTTTCGTAACGTGAGGTCGTTGTTTTTCTCTGAAGACCACGCTGTCGGCGGACCGTTAAACACTAACGTTCTTCCCCTCCTTTCATTTTATGTTTTGAGACCGATTTTACTTGAACCGGACCCAAAGCCGCTAAGAATTCTTCATATGAGTGGATCCCACGTTTGCCAGTTTATGGATTATTTTTTGTTACATCGTACGATCTCGACCTTATGCTATTTTAAAATACAGTGTGATTATAACTGAAGTCCCAGTTTCAAAACGCTGTGAAAAACGAATCAATTCTCAAATTTGAATGGAACACGAGTATTATCGAAAAAGAGAGAAAGTTTGTAGAAACAAACAAAAAGCAAAAATTTTACCTCTAGGTGGCACTGTAAGCTGCGGAATATGCAAAATAAAAGACGAGGTGCTCTGCTCTTCCTCAGTTTGCGTCTGAGACACCCGACATGACTGCCTCAATTGTTTTACGAGTACAAGAACAGTGACTGCGCACCAGTAGCTCTGCGGAAGTTCAGGGCACTCAGTGTACGAGTGTCACTCCAAAAGAAATGCACACATTTTTTTAAATCCATCTTTTATTCTACACGTTTGAAAGCTTTATGTGTGGATACATCCTTTAGGGACAATATTTTCATTTCTCCACATAATTTCCATCCCTCTCAACTGCCTTACGCCATCTTGGAACCAGCGCCTGTATACCCACACGGTAAAATTCTGGACCAACCTGTTGGAGCCACTGTTTGGCAGCGTGCACAAGGGAGTCATCATCTTCAAACCTTGTTCCACGAAGAGAGTCTTTCAGTTTCCCAAAGAGATGATAGTCACATGGAGCCAGGTCAGGACTGTAAGGCGAGTATTTCAGTGTTGTCCATCCGAGTTTTGAGATCGCTTCCATGGTTTTTTGACTGACATGTGGCCGTGCATTGTCGTGCAACAGCAAAACATCCTGCTTTTGCCGATGTGGTCGAACACGACTCGGTCGAGCTTGAAGTTTCTTCAGGGTCGTCACATATGCATCAGAATTTATGGTGGTTCCACTTGGCATGACGTCCACAAGCAAGAGTCCTTCGGAAACGAAACACACAGTAGCCATAACTTTTGCAGCAGAAGATGTGGTTTTGAATTATTTTTTTCTTGGGCGAATTTGCATGATGCCACTCCATTGATTGCCTCTTCGTCTCTGGTGAAAAATGATAGAGCCATGTTTCATCACCTGTCACAGTTCTTCCAAGAAATTTGTCTCCACCATTCTCGAACTGTTTCAAAAGTTCGCTGCATACCGTTTTTCTTGTTTCTTTGTGAGCCGATGTCCACATCCTGGGAACCCAACTGCTACAAACCTTTTTTAACGCTAATGCTTTCAGTATTCCGCAAACACTTCCTTCCCCTATCCCAACGTAGCGTGACAATTCGTTCACTGTGATGCGTCTGTCAGCAGTCACCAATTCGTTAACCCTCTGCACATTGTCTGGAGTGTGTGTGCAGTGCGAGGCCTGCCGCTGCGAGGACAATCCTCAATATTGCCGTGCCCGCTTTCATCATGTAACCTGCTTGCCCACCGACTAACTGTACTGCAATCGACAGCACATCTCCATACACCTTTTTCAACCTCTTGTGGATGTTTCCCACTGTTTCGTTTCACAGCAGAGGAATTCTATGACAGCACGTTGCTTCTGACGAACGTCAAGTGTAGCAGTCAACTTGAAGACATCCTGTGATGGCCCCACTCACGGGAACAGGTTGAAAACAAGCGGGAAGGATGTATCTACGCACTGTAAAACTTTCACACATGCAGAGTGAAAACTGTATTTTTACAAAAATAGTGTGCATTTCTTTTGGAGTGACCCTCGTATGAAAAAAGGCATTAGTACTAAGGATCTCTAGAAAATGATTACGAAATTCGAAAAGGCAGGTTCATTTTAAGTGAAGCATGGCTGCATCGGTCCAACATCAGCGTCGCAGGCGGCGTCGAGCGATGGTGTGAAGAAATGCAGTGCACGGAGAACTGTCTCAACTTTGGACATGCCTGTGAGTACAGTGCGTAAAATTCTACGAAACATCCTGCACAGTGCTACCCATACAGATTTACCCACGTTCACGAGTTGCTTCATGCTGAGCTGACAGAAAGACAAACGTTTGCTCTAGAATTTGTTGCTCTAATGGTACTGGACCTCGGACCTCGGAACGGTGGACAGACAAAGCCCATTTCCATCTCCAAGGACAAGTCAATAGACAGAATTGCAGAATATCAACTGGTAATGCTTCATTCCGCAAAGGTGTGGTGCCGACTGACGGCATCGTTTATCGCAGGGCCATATTTTTCCGAGGAGATGAGTCCTGTGGTTCCTGCTAACTGTCTCATCCCCTGGTATACGCTGCAACAGTCGTTTCCGGACCAACGTCATTCCAGCCTTTCAACAGTGTTTATGTGTGGGAAGGATCATTTTCGTGCAAGATGGCGCATCTCCGTACGTTGCAGCACCAGTAAAGCAGCTGCTGCAGAGCTATTTTGTAACTGCTAGAATTTTCAGTCATCATTTCCCTACAGCCTGGTCGCCCAGATCACCTCATCTTACTCTGTGAGATCTCTGGCTGTGGGATTATTTGAAAGATCCTGCATTCAGTGCTCCGATTACAAATGTAGCTCAATTGAAGGCACGCACTGCGCAATGTTTCCTAGTGTGATCCTGGGACACTACGCTCTGTTGTGAAACAAGCTGTTCCTCGATTTCACCTTGTGGAAGAAAGCGATGGCCAGCGTGATGAACACAGTCTTGCGCCAATCTGACGACACTTAAAAATCGATTTCATTGTCGCTTTTTATGTGGTTTTTGGCCTGAGGAGAATTAAAAACCGATGACGGTGTAGATTTTTATCCGGTTTTGGCCTCAAATCGACTAAAAAACTATTTTCCCCATCCGATGTGGTACGACCTTACCGTGGCGAATGGGCCTAGCTAACAAATAGTGCCACAACTGTTGTGTGCCAGACTTGTTTACTCACGCACATTGCGCAGTACGGTTTGTTTAATGTGAAACCTATTCACGTTATGACGCTTTTTGTGGTGTCACCGCGAGACACCACACTTGCTACGTGGTAGCCTTTAACTCGGCCGCGGTCCGTTAGTATACGTCGGACCCGCGTGTCGCCACTGTCAGTGATTGCAGACCGAGCGCCGCCACACGGCAGGTCTAGAGAGAGACCTCCTAGCACTCGCCCCAGTTGTACAGCCGACTTTGCTAGGAAGGGTTCACTGACAAATACGCTCTCATTTGCCGAGACGATAGTTAGCATAGCCTTCAGCTACGTCATTTGCTACGACCTAGCAAGGCGCCATTATCAATAGATATTTAACTTGTGATGCCTTTACCGTCAGACCGATGTACACCACTTATGGATTAAAGTTAAGTATTCATCAGTTACCTCCTGTTTTGCTAGTCTTATTTCTCTGACCTGTTCCAGACCTCACGCCAGTCTGCGTGAGCTTAAACGCGTGCCTTTCGGCTACCCGTCATAGTGGATTGGCTGTCGGGTCAGTCCACTACACTTTTAGACGAATCTAGAGGGAAGTTTTCGTTTTTCTTGTGCTTCCATATCGTTCCCCGATTTTCCCATACTATTCCATTTACATTTACGTAATCCTGAGTAGGTTTTTTTTTTTTTTTTTTTTTTTTTTTTTTTTTTTTTTTTTTTTTTACAGCATTTTCAACTGGAACTTTATTCATAACCACCTTGTACTTGAATACATTTGTTGACAGTATGATCCTGGCAGAGTTTAGAGATCATGTTGCCAACAACGTATTTAGGTACCGTAACATGGCCTAAGGCCAAGATTTAACGATAGCGCAGAAAATAAACCAAAACTGTCAATAGGAGAAGGGAATGGAATTATTAAAAAACAATGCTTGAGGTTACTCGTATTCCCATTATCTCCTGTAGCTGAACGTGAACCGTTTGAAGATGGTTGCACTAAATACGGAGACAGTACGCCAGCACAATAAGCACTAGTACCAATTTCGACGTCGTTGGTGTGCTTGTAGCAGATGGCCAAGACGGTCCCACCAAGTCATCCAAAGCAGAATTAATTTCTTCACTGCTCTCCTGATTCAAACACAGTTCTTACCCTAAGCAATAACAGTTTAATCGGTTCTGCTTGGTAGACAGATGGCGCAGATGGACTGTCGAATCACGGACTGCAGCTTTATTTTGTCACTTTGTCGTTTCCTAAAAAGATTACTTGCCCATCAACGTTTAGTAACACTGGTTCTTTTTGTACGCGTAGGCGCCTCATTATCAAAATCGCGCGCATTTCTGTCTTATTTCTTTGTCGAGATAAGTGCACGCTATAAATGTTTCAGTGACTATCAGTCACCGCGTAACCACCAATTATGATGCTGGCATACTCGCCGAGGAGAACTTGCTATGAATTCTTTTTTTTACCAGCCGCTAACATTAATAACATTCCGAACGAAAGCCCTTTTTTTTGTCACCAAGCTGGATCTTATGCAAAACGTAGAAACGATGCCATAGTTCATGTTTTCTTGCTGAACGAAAGTAAAATGCGCCAGTCTAGTCATAGCTTACTGACGCGGTAACCACAGGTCGCTGGACTAAGAACACGTTTGGATGTTGCCTTATACTTTTGCTGAATAACCCATAAAGACGAGGAGAAGCAGATGAGAGTGATTTAAAGTGATTAAAGCCGTGTGGTCTGTGTCTGTCGGGGCTCCAGCTGCGTTCTGAAAAATGAGATCTACGTATGAAATATTGCACCATTCGTGCCTTCAGTATTACGGCATACAGAACTGTCCTCATATTTATTTACATAAAGTGATACATCGACGGGATATAATGAACTGCATAGAAAGCAACCAGAATCGTTTCCTTCTATAACGACTACAGACGCTGTGTAATTATTGGCAACGTCGCGCGGTGAAAAAGTGTATGAGTAAGAACCATAGCATGTTATTTAAGCTGCAAATGAAGCGAGGGAGAAAATGAAACCAAAATACAGAGCGAGAGAACAGATTTAAGACGCCTGGCAGTCTTGGAGACAGCACAGGCCTTTTGAACGGTAATATTTAAAATGTAAGAATCCAGTGAACAACGTTGTGGGAAGTACAGAATGTTGTTTAAGAAGCAGAGTCCTTTATAATGACCGTAACGTGAATGGCAGTTATAAGGAGGCGAAAAAATTAAGCCCACATTTGTCCGGATATCGTAATTTTTTTGTGATATGTGTCTGCTGTGCGGAATTATGACACAAAACGCACAAGGTAGACAGTTACGGTTCGTGAGAACTGAAGCCTATGAAATATTATATAGAACAATTTCATGAATTAAGTGAAATTAGGACAAGCGTGGTGACACCTAGTTAGAAGAACAAGCTGTAAAAAAAATGTTTTTAGAATGACACGGAGGACCGTGTGATGATTGATTAGATTTATTTGTGAGCGCCATGTGAAATATAATTGTCGGGACGGAGTTGGGGATTTACAGGGCCGGAATTACAGGACGCAGTAAGCAGACAGAGGTGAACAGATCGCACAAGTTCTGGGAGAAATGGAGAACAGAGTAAGCTCACTCATAACACTTATTATCGTGAATGAATCTGTTCAGCTGTTTCGTTGAACTTTGTCCTCCAGTACAGTTGCCATTAGTTACGTGATCTACCCACCTTATCTTCAGCATTCTTCTGTAGCACCACATTTCGAAAGCTTCTATTCTCTTCTTGTCCAAACTAGTTATCGTCCATGTTTCACTTCCATATATGGCTACACTCCATACAAATACTTTCAGAAACGACTTCCTGACACTTAAATCTATACTCGACGCTAACAAGTTTCTCTTCTTGAGAAACGCTTTCCTTACCATTGCCAGTCTACATTTTATATCCTCTCTGCTTCGTGTAAGAAAGTGTAAAAAAATGAATAAATAAAACACAAGAAAAAAAAAGAGAAAAGACAGTAAAACTGGGGGAGTCACCCTCCCTCCTCGAAACAACATAATACGCATACTTGCAGTCCAGAAACATAAGCGTGACTCTTGTTTAAACTGATAGCTGAGATACCCAGAGTACAAGGCTACACTTGCTACGGCTCGCATAGGATGACGGTTAGTTAGGTGATTTTATTCTCTATACAAATGATAATGATAGGAGAATCCACCAGAGCGCTCCGAAAAGTACTGACTCCGAATTTTTTATACTGTTCTCAATGTCGGTTGAGGAATCACATGTCATGTATGTTACTCTGTCGACTTTCCCACCTCGCTGACGCAAGTTGCCACGACCTGCCGTTGGAGGGCTCCGAAGGGCAGCGCGTACAACGACGGTGTGTAACGTAACTATGTCGGTCCGTGAGAAACAGCGTGCTGTAATCCAGTTTCTAACCGCACGGGACTTCCTCTGCACATGGAGCACCCTCTTCTTCAGCGTGACAATGGCACACCACACACGAACGCTGCGACATATCCAACAATCCCATGCCTTGAGTTCACTTTCGTCAATCATCCTCCATACAAATTCGACTTGACCCCATCCGATTTTCATCTCTTCCTAAAATTTAAAAAAAAAAAAAAAAAAAAAACTTCGACAGCATCACTTGGATAGTGACCAAGCGGTAGAAGCAGAAAAATATGTAGACATGTAGAGTGTTAACAATGTTTGTTTTATTTAAAAAGCTTCGAGAGTTTTCGCATAAAAACTCGGAGGGATCACTTTTCATCTACATCTACATACATACTCCGCAATCCACCATACGGTGCGTAGCGGAGGGTACCTCGTACCACAACTAGCATCTTCTCTCCCTGTTCCACTCCCAAACAGAACGAGGGCAAAATGACTGCCTATATGCCTCTGTACGAGCCCTAATCTCTCTTACTTTATCTTTGTGCTCTTTCCGCGAAATATAAGTTGGCGGCAGTAAAATTGTACTCCAGTCAGCCTCAAATGCTGGTTCTCTAAATTTCCTCAGTAGCGGTTCACGAAAAGAACGCCTCCTTTCCTCCAGAGTCTCCCACCCGAGTTCCTGAAGCATTTCCGTAACACTCGCGTGATGATCAAACATACCAGTAACAAATCTAGCAGCCCGCCTCTGAATTGCTTCTACGTCCTTCCTCAATCCGACCTGATAGGGATCCCAATCGCTCGAGCAGTACTCAAGAATAGGTCGTATTAGTGTTTTATAACCGGCCTCCTTTACAGATGAACCACATCTTCCAAAAATTCTACCAAGGAAGCGAAGACGACTATCCGCCTCCCCCACAACTGCCGTTGTCCCACTTCATATCGCTCTGCAATGTTACGCCCAAATATTTAATCGACGTGACTGTGTCAAGCGCTACACTACTAATGGAGTATTCAAACATTACATGATCCTTTTTCGTATTCATCTCCATTAATTTACATTTATCTATATTTAGAGTTAGCTGCCATTCTTTACATCAATCACAAATCCTGTCCAAGTCATTTTGTATCCTCCTACAGTCACTCAACGACGACACCATCCTGTACAGCACAGCATTATCAGCAAACAGCCGCACATTGCTATCCACCCTATCCAAAAGACCATTTATGTAGATCATTTATGTAGATAGAAAACAACAGCGGACCTACCACACTTCCCTGGGGCACTCCAGATGATACCCTCACCTCCGATGAACACTCACCATCGAGGACAACGTACTTCCTCGTATAATATACGTGTTCTGCTCGGAAGACTGAAGTAGTCACAAGTATAAGGGCGAGTCTTCTGTTTATACATGCGAAAATACTTTCTAGACAGAGAATAATACGACTCCATGCCTTATCAAGAGCTGTTGGGAAAGATTTTCCTGGCCAAGACTACGTGAGCAACAACAGACGGCAGCAATACTGTGGCAGTCATAGTGTCGGGGTACCACTGTTGCTGAACAAGAAATTTTGAATTGAATTCAGTCTTGACGTTAATGTACTTGATCTACTGATGTATTACCTTATGTTGCACCAGGCCAAGGCTCTTACGGCAACTGAGGTTGAATTAAAACTGGAATATTATCATTCAAGGTAGGTAGGTAAAATGCAGTATGTGTTTTTCACAATATACCAGAACTACATTGCAGCATTTAACCTCTCGGAATTATTGGAACGACGGTATTTTGATGTGATCTTTCAACTGTAGTTTAATGTATCGAACAATTTACTTTCAGAGCGTGACAAATAATTACGAACAGTGCAGAGCATTTATTCTTTGGAAACTCTAGAAATTTTTACTTTTCGCATGCATGGAAGAGGATTAGCTGACAACAACAAAGATGAAGAACATTTTGGTAAGGCACATCATTTTAATTAACCATTATGCATTTGCCGGGAATTTATTTTAGGCCCGTATTGCGGGTGCTCTCACCTGGACCGGAAATGATATTCTTCGCGCCCCCAGACTCGAGAAAGTGAACGCAGACAGACATTGTAAGAACATTCAGAATTCACCTTCCGATAGGCAGAACACCATGCACTCCGTACAAACATCTTCAGAAAAGAGTTCGTAACACTTAATTTTATATTAGATATTAACAAAATCCCTTTATTCGGTATGGTTTTCCTCGTAGTTTGCTTTTTATGGCCGGCCGGTGCGGCCGAGCGGTTCTAGGCGCTTCAGTCTGGAACCACGCGACCGATGCGGACGCAGGTTCGAATCCTGCCTCTGGTATAGATGTGTGTGATGTCCTTAGGTTAGTTACGTTTAAGTAGTTCTAAGTTCTAGGGGACTGATGTCCTCAGATGTTAAGTCCCATTTGAACCATTTGCTTTTTATGTCTTCTCTATGTCGTCCATCATTAAATATTTTGCTGCCCAAACAGCAGAACTCATCTACTACTTTTAGTGTCTTGTTTTATAATCTAACTTTCTCAGCATCCCCTGAATTAATTAAATTCCGTCACCCACATTTTACTTTTGCTAATGTTCATGTTAAAACCTCCTTTCAAGACCTCATCCACTCCTTTCAACCGCTCTTCCAAGTCCTTTAACATCTCTGATAGAATTATAGTCTCGTCGGCAAACCTCAGAGTTTTTCTGTTGCCTGAGCTTTAATTCCTTCTGTAAATTTTTTCTTTGTTTTTTCTGCTTGCTCAGTGCTCAGATTGAATAACGTTGGGGAGAAGCTACAAAAGCCTCTCACCCCTTCTCGATCACTGCTTCCCTCTCACGTCCTTCGAGTATTAGAACTGCAGTTTGGTTTCTGTGCAAGATGTATATACCCTTCGCTCCCGGTGTTTTTCGCGGGGTATCCGCGCGGTCTAAGGTGCCTTGGCATGGTCCTTGCGGCTTCCCCCATCGGTTCGAGTCCTGCCTCGGACATGCGTTTGTGTGTGTGTTGTCCTTCGCGTAAGTTAGTTTAAGTTAGATTAAGTAGTGCGTAAGCTTAGGGACCGATGACCTGAGCAGTTTGGTCCGATAAGACCTTACCACAAATTTTCAAAATTTTCCCTGTGTTTTAGCCTGCTGCCTTCATAATTTCCAAGAGTAGATAACTGTCAGCATTGGCAAAAGTTTTCTCTAAGCCCACAAATGCTATAAATGGAGCTTTTCTTTTCTCTATCTTCTAACACCAGTCCCTGGGTCATTACTACCTGGCTGGTGCTTTTTCTGGCTGCACGAACACCAATTGTATCCTTTCTACAGTGAGATTCTCGTTTTCTTTTACTATTTCCACCTCGGACAACACTGCAGTCAGAATGCAGAATTGCTACCAAAATCACCACAGACGAAGAATTACCTATTCCTAAATGTGAAGCAGGCTGCAAGGGGCGCCATACGACCTGAACACTGTAGGCTGACTCCCGTAACTTAAGCACTAACTGTGCAAGCCACTGCACCATATTAATTTATGCAAATATCAAATGTAAAAGAATCCCGCCAGCAATACTTATCCGTTGAGTGCATCTGTGGACTGACTTTTGCCACGTTTTCATTCGTTGCCTGATGATGTTAGTTTTGTTGGTTGGTTAAAAACTATTATAAAAACTTCCACGTAGTATGCATTAACGACATCAGTTAAATATTTTGAGTTCCATACTAACGAACCTACAGAAAATGCTCAGAGAATAATTATTAATGCTTCGACCTGTAATAAGTTCTGCGTCCTATCTCCTACAAAATTATATTCTGCGGATTTTACAAGTGTTCAAACTGACTGACAAAGTTCCATTATAATAAATGGCAATTTTATATTTTTACACCCATTGGAATAAATTTCTGTTTGCGCAATTTTGACTTAATTGGCAATATCAGCTGAATCATCATTAACACTAATATACGATCAAGCATGTTCTCCTAACAGTTCGTACATAGATTTTATCGGACATTAAACATATTATATATTCTAAATAGGGTAAACTCAATTTTTCTAATATACACTCCTGGAAATGGAAAAAAGAACACATTGACACCGGTGTGTCAGACCCACCATACTTGCTCCGGACACTTCGAGAGGGCTGTACAAGCAATGATCACACGCACGGCACAGCGGACACACCAGGAACCGCGGTGTTGGCCGTCGAATGGCGCTAGCTGCGCAGCATTTGTGCACCGCCGCCGTCAGTGTCAGCCAGTTTGCCGTGGCATACGGAGCTCCATCGCAGTCTTTAACACTGGTAGCATGCCGCGACAGCGTGGACGTGAACCGTATGTGCAGTTGACGGACTTTGAGTGAGGGCGTATAGTGGGCATGCGGGAGGCCGGGTGGACGTACCGCCGAATTGCTCAACACGTGGGGCGTGAGGTCTCCACAGTACATCGATGTTGTCGCCAGTGGTCGGCGGAAGGTGCACGTGCCCGTCGACCTGGAACCGGACCGCAGCGACGCACGGATGCACGCCAAGACCGTAGGATCCTACGCAGTGCCGTAGGGGGCCGCACCGCCACTTCCCAGCAAATTAGGGACACTGTTGCTCCTGGGGTATCGGCGAGGACCATTCGCAACCGTCTCCATGAAGCTGGGCTACGGTCCCGCACACCGTTAGGCCGTCTTCAGCTCACGCCCCAACATCGTGCAGCCCGCCTCCAGTGGTGTCGCGACAGGCGTGAATGGAGGGACGAATGGAGACGTGTCGTGTTCAGCGATGAGAGTCGCTTCTGCCTTGGTGCCAATGAAGGTCGTATGCGTGTTTGGCGCCGTGCAGGTGAGCGCCACAATCAGGACTGCATACGACCGAGGCACACAGGGCCAACACCCGGCATCATGGTGTGGGGAGCGATCTCCTACACTGGCCGTACACCACTGGTGATCGTCGAGGGGACACTGAATAGTGCACGGTACATCCAAACCGTCATCGAACCCATCGTTCTACCATTCCTAGACCGGCAAGGGAACTTGCTGTTCCAACAGGACAATGCACGTCCGCATGTATCCCGTGCCACCCAACGTGCTCTAGAAGGTGTAAGTCAACTACCCTGGCCAGCAAGATCTCCGGATCTGTCCCCCATTGAGCATGTTTGGGACCGGATGAAGCGTCGTCTCACGCGGTCTGCACGTCCAGCACGAACGCTGGTCCAACTGAGGCGCCAGGTGGAAATGGCATGGCAAGCCGTTCCACAGGACTACATCCAGCATCTCTACGATCGTCTCCATGGGAGAATAGCAGCCTGCATTGCTGCGAAAGGTGGATATACACTGTACTAGTGCCGACATTGTGCATGCTCTGTTGCCTGTGTCTATGTGCCTGTGGTTCTGTCAGTGTGATCATGTGATGTATCTGACCCCAGGAATGTGTCAATAAAGTTTCCCCTTCCTGGGACAATGAATTCACGGTGTTCTTATTTCAATTTCCAGGAGTGTAGTTCCTGTACTTACTATAGTTCTCGTACAACAACTCAGGCATATGTGGAGTCTACCAAATATTTTTAATGCCTGAGGAGTATTTTATACGACATGCTCGACCAACATGCTTAATAGTATACTTGTGTGAAATATGTTTCAACAAAGCTGTCGAAATTCACTAGTTTGGCGTTTTAGATTCGAAAGGAGAGAAATTATGTTTCATTACGTTAATATTTTTTCATTATGAACCAGTTCTTCAACTTATTAGGGGATCATCGGGTGGAAACCTACTAACAGAAATCTGCTTATCTGTCAGTTGATAATCTACTTTCAGAAAATTGACATCTCGTGGAAATCGGGTTTTCTGCCGGATATAAGCGTCTTCCAAACACGATATTTCGACGTCATCACTTGACGTCTTCATCAGGTGTGACCTGAGAGGTGTGACCAGTCTCAGGTCACACCTGATGAAGACGTCAAGTAATGACGTCGAAATATCTGTGTTTGGAAGACGCTGATATCCGGCAGAAAACCCGATTTCCACGAGATGTCATCAAATCGCCGGGAAAGTCTAAGAAATTTCAGAAAATTACTTACTCGCAAACTGAAGATGGCCTAATAAGCCGAAAACTGGTTCGTCTGTTTTTTATTCTTAAGTACCCAATGTTTCTACAAGGAAGTGATGCAAGAATTCATTAATAAAAATATTTTTTATGTTTGCAATGTAAAATGATCTCTTTAAATTTTTTATTAGCTCTGCATTGAAATTTTAAGAAAAAATTTCTTTGCTGTCTTTTTTTCGAGTATGCTGGACTTCCTACGAGGGGACTTCAGAAAGTAAGCTGCACATTATTATGGCAGGCCAGGTGATCTTAACTGAATGCTGCACCATACTGCAAATTGACAGATGTATGACACTATTTTTCAGCTTGGTCCTCAGGTCTCTGTAGACAACGATGGGACAGGTGTATCAGTAGATCAGTGCCCCGACTACACAAATTCGTCCCATGGTCGAGGAACCATTCAGGAAACGCTGTGTAAGTGTCTTCATCGTTGGAAAATCATTATGCCCCACATGATTGCCTAGATTTCATAGTATGACAGTGGTTCTCAACCTAGGGGCTATTACCCCTGAGGGATAAAATGTAATAATTCTGAGGGTAAAAACAAAAGGCTGAATTGGTGTTTCGGTTACGAAACTAAGATATTTTTGGATCATTAGTATATTATCACTATTCCATAAGACTGCACCGCTGATTACATAAGTTAAAAATAACAACATTTTTTCCAATAGTTGCATCAACTCTGACCATGTTGTGGAAGTTACAACTTGTTAAATGAATAAATGAACATCTTCCTCACATAGCTCACCAACTACACATAAAGTTGTTTCTATGCATCTACAACAGTAAAATTAAGTACATACATCACACATGCTTAAATGTATCGTGAAAATGCATTCTCCGAACTGTAGGTAGCAGTAGCAATGGTCAGACACAAAGCGTTGGCAGTCCGAGGTCTTCCGGTTTCTTCCAGTTCAAAAATACAAAGTCCAGCAATCAAGTGATTTACAAACAGGATCCCTAAGGACAGTGCGTTTCAAAATGAATTTATGGGTTTTAAGGCTTTGTATCATTAATTACATTCAATTTTCAATTATAAATAAAACATCAAATGAAAGAGCAACTCAAACAGTTTTCTTACAAGTGATCAATCTGAGCACCATTCGCCACCCATCAGCGTGTCAGGAGTAATTGTTGCAGCAATGCTGTTTCTAAAGTTGGGAAGATCAGTTGGTAGAGGACGCTCATGTACTCGATCCTTTATGAACCCGCAGAGCTAAAAATCACGTGGCGTCAGATCGTGTGTGAACATGGAGGTCACACAAAACAAGCTCTGTCATCCGAATTCTTGTGACCAATCCAGCGGTCAGGTACAAACACGTACTGAGTTATGCCGCCGGCCGAGGTGGCCGAGCGGTTCTAGGCGCTACAGTCAGGAAGCACGCGACCGCTAGGGTCGCAGGTTCGAATCCTGCCTCGGGCATGGATGTGTGTGATGTCCTTAGGATAGTTAGGCTTAAGTAGTTCTAAGTTCAAGGGGACTGATGACCTCAGAAGCTTCGTCCGATAGTGCTCAGAGACATTTGAACAATTTCTTTTTGCTTATGCCAGTGACACAGCGCACCATCTTGCTGCCAGACAAAGTTCTATGTTTCAGCTTCTTACAATTGAGGAAAAGCCATAGTTCTAGCGCTTCAAGATAAGAAGTACCAGGTACAGTTGCTTCACTGGAAAATAAAGGCCTTGAGTATGGCACAAAAAACATTCCATTTTGGGGAGTATCTTTGCAACTATACCATCTCATGAGGATTTGCTAAACCCCAGAGGCACACATTATTTTTGGTCTCATTTCCACTCAGGTAAAATGTCGATTCATCACTGAAGACAACGCGGCCCAGAAAACTTAATCCTCCGGCAGCAACATTTCGTTTGGACAGATAGTACGTAAACCGTACCCTGTAGGCTTTACAGCTTGAAATTACTAATTCACAACTAGCCTTCCGCACTGATTTCTTGGGACTACACGTGAAACAAATTCACTCGTTCACACCGTTCTTCAGTCACTCTTGCGCACAAGTATGCAAGCAAAAATGTTTCTCTTTTATTTGATGTATTATTTACATTTGTAAGTTGAATATAAAAAATGATACAAAGCTTTAAATCCCGTATATTCACTGTGAAACATCCTGTATAGTGCACACATTTTAATTTGTTTGATTTTGATTTTTGGTGCAGGGTGTGGGTGAACCAAGTGTTATTAGGGTACACAGAAAGCATGTTTTGTAATCGTTGTGTACCTTCCCTATGGACAGATAGCTTTCTTTTCTGAGACGTAGTTTTAGGTAACACTTGCAATGATCTGATAATTGCTTCATCCATCTACAAAAAAAGTTTTTTTAGAAATAAGCTTGATGAGTTGTATCACTGAGTCATTAGCTTGTGTTTTAAGAAAACACCAACAAAAACTAAATATCATCTACTGTACCTTCCATCGTTTTAAAAAGAAATTGTTCAAAAAAATTCTTTTCCACTTATAAAGTTGAAAACGTCTGGTCAATGGTGGCCGAGCAACAGGCTCGTCACCAAACGGCAGTAACTACTCTTGATGAACTGTGGTATCGTGTTGAAGCTGCATGGGCAGCTGTACCTGTACACGCCATCCAAGCTCTGTTTGACTCAATGCCCAGACGTATCAAGGCCGTTATTACGGCCAGAGGTGGTTGTTCTGGGTACTGATTTCTCAGGATCTATGCACCCAAACTACGTAATGTGTAATCACATGTCGGTTCTAGTATAATATATTTGTCCAATGAATACCCGTTTATCATCTGCATTTCTTCTTGGTGTAGCAATTTTAATGACTATTAGTGTGTATAGAGAACAACAGCAGTGCTATCACACTTCCCTGGGGCACTCCTGAGGATAACCTTGTCTCTGATGAACACTCGCCATCGAGGACAACATACTGGGTTCTATCACTGCACTTGTGCAGTCCAGTGTATCTGCTGACAATATGTGCTACAATACTGCATAGCTAACTGTTAAAATGCGTTAGGATGTGCAAAATGTATCGGAACTTTATTGCTTGAGAAGAATATTCGCCCGGGATTGGCCGAGTTGTCTGAGGCGCTGCAGTCATGGACTGTGCGGCTGGTCCCGGTGGAGGTTCGAGTCCTCCCTCGGGCATGTGTGTGTATGTGTGTGTGTTTGTCCTTAGGATAATTTAGTTTAAGTAGTGTGTAAGCTTAGGGACTGATGCCCTTGGCAGTTAAGTCCCGTAAGATTTGACACGCATTTAAACATTTTTGAAGAATATTAGCAAATTAAGCGCTTGTTAAATACAGCCTACTGCTAAATGGAGGAGAGTGCTCAAGAAATAAAATAAGAAAAGTTACTTTTACTATTTCTAAGCCGTAAACGAAATGGCTTTGTTGACGTCTGGTAGTCGGCAGTAGCTACCCTGTCGGGTGTAGCACCAGCACGCGGCTGACTTACGGCGACGTGCTGGCCGGACGACTGAAGGGACTGCGGTGATGGTGGGGTGGCGCGCTGCGGCCACAATATTTCGTGACGCTAAAGGGGGCGCGTCACCCGGCAACGTATGGCCTAACACAGGTAGCCGATTGCCTTCACGCCGGCCGCCATTATAACTAAAATACAGTCGGCGGCGCTCAAATTTCGGCTACCGTGCGCCGCCGTAACGACGCACTGACCCCTTCCTTCCCCTTCCCCCCACCACCCTCTCCTCCCGCCACCCCCTCATTTAATTATCGAAACTTCTTCTAAACATTTGATGCCAGTCTGCATAATACGACTATAAAACAACTCAGTGCTATAACTGGGGCCTAAGTTTCGTTTTAACGTGAACAATTATCATAAATGTTTAATAATCGTTTTATGGGCAGTAAAGGCTGAGTAACGACTATCCCATCTCGGTTATTTTCTTTCTCAGCGTTGTTACAAATAACAACAAGTGAAGCGCCAGTGTGGAACTACTGTGCGCGCCTCCGATGCGATGGGTGTCGTCGCCGTCCCTTCTTCTCCTGTCCTCTCTCTCTCTCTCTCTCTCTCCCTCTCTGTCTCTCGATCACTCTCCTTCCCACACTCTTTTTATTATGCGTCCGGATTCCGGAACGGACGGGGTAATGCGACAAAATTGTGGGCGGATGAGGAGGGGACGGAGGCGCCCCGGACAAAGGGCATCTCTCCAGGAATGGCCGAGCAATTGGAAGAAACGGGCCGCCGGATTTCGCCGCGCGCGGAGAGCCTGTCGCCATAACTCGGTCCGCTTTGACAATTTGATTACAGGGTACGCCGGCGGTCGCGGAAGGCTCCGTCCCGCCATTACGGTCCCGTATTTAAAACAGCCGTAGTGGGACAGTACTAATCGCCCGCCGGAACAAAACAAAAAGCGGGCCAGCACACCGAGGGGTAATTGCATTAAGTGATACGTAATCGTCCCGAACAGGAGCCGAACGCGAGTAATTGTTATATCGGCCTTTATGGTTCGAAAATTGCTCGTAAGTGGGCGCACTCGGTCTCAGGGCATTCCGAGCGCAGACTGTGCGAACAGAAGCCCACACCCCATCTCCGGAGTAATACTGTTGTCGGCGGCATTATCGGAATAGAGACGGCGTGTTAGGTTCACCTTTGGCTTCCGTTTGTCCCACACTACCACTTACCAATCAGTTTTTTTCAAAGCAATTTCGATCGACCGGATATCGTCGGTCAGTCGTTAATCGTGTTCTCTTACCGAAACTGTCGCTCTCTTGGGAGATTCTTATTATAACTCACCGCAGGGTGCGATGACTGGTAGCCGACGCTCAACATCGGCAAATAATATTCCTACGACGAATCTTGTATCGGACAGTCTGGACTTGAGACAGTCTATGAACACTACACTATCCTGATCTCAAGTGTCAAAGGAATTTATATTAAAATTCTAGTCACCACGGGTGGCCCCCCTCCTATCCCAGTTGACAACATGATTATGGATAACTTTCGGGATGGAACACTGCTATAAGTGGCCCTTGGACCAATTGTAGGTTTGGAAGTACGTGGACGGTACTTCTACATCTACATCTACATCTACAGACATACTCCGCAATCCAACATACGGTGCGTGGCGGAGGGTACCTCGTACCACAACTAGCATCTTCTCTCCCAAACAGAACGAGGGAAAAATGACTTCCTATATGCCTCTGTACGAGCCCTAATCTCTCTTATCTTTGTGGTCTTTCCACGAAATGTAAGTTGGCGGCAGTAAAATTGTACTGCAGTCAGCCTCAGACTGGTTCTCTAAATTTTCTCAGTAGCGAGTCACGAAAAGAACGCCTCCTTTCCACTAGAGACATCCACCCGAGTTCCTGAAGCATTTCCGTAACACTCGCGTGATGATCAAACCTACCAGGAACAAATCTAGCAGCCCGCCTCTGAATTGCTTCTATGTCCTTCCTCAATCCGACCTGATAGGGATCCCAATGCTCGAGCAGTACTCAAGAATAGGTCGTATTAGTGTTTTACAAGCGGTCTCCTTTGCAGATTTTGGTGTGCGTACTGTAAGACCTTCGGTACACATACCATCAGATTATTTGACTTGTCGCTGTAACGAAGTAGGCGAATGTCAGCAATATGTCTCGTGGTCTTATCGTGGCGTGTTTATCTTCTGTCGTTAGGTCAGACGATAGAAATGCCACTTGCACGCTTAGAGTAGCAGATTGACGGTGACCAACTTTAAACAGAACTTGATTAATTTTCACACACATTTATTAAAAGAATAAATAACATAGACATTACGTAACTTGATTCTGGATGCTGTTTACAATTGACAATCTGAAGTTCATTTGGTCTTGGTACGTTAATCCTATTCTCACATATCTCTGATACTTGACAAAGTGTCTATACATTTATCTTCATGGCTATGTACAGGAATATGGTAATCTTATTAGGCGCAGACTGAAACCTGACTACAGACTAATGCAGACTGACTAATCGGAGGTCTGTACACTCGTTATAATACCTCGAGCGTTCAGGTATCACTGCGCGAGTGTGATCCGCGAGGAGAAAAGGTTCTACGTTAGCAGCAATCTCACTGGCTGCGTTACATATTAATACGCGGATCGGCGGAAGCAGAATTTGGTTCGTCTTTGTGGCAGCGCCATCTCGTAGTGCGGAGACAGACGAGCGCTGCGCCTCCGCTGTTGTGCTTAGCGGGGCGCGCTCTATTGGGAAAGTTGTGTACGCGCTGACTACGCGGAACTATGTACACAACACAGATGAACCACATCTTCTCAAAATTCTACCAATGAACCGAAGACGACTATCCGCCTTCCCCACAACTGCCATTACATGCTTTTCCCACTTCATATCACTCTGCAATGTTACGCCCAAATATTTAATCGACGTGATTGTGTCCATCGCTACACTACTAATGGAATATTCAAACATTACATGATTCTTTTTCCTATTCACCTCCATTAATTTACATTTATCTATATTTAGAGTTAGCTGCCATTCTTTACATCAATCACAAATCCTGTCCAAGTCATGTTGTATCCTCCTACAGTCACTCAACGACGACACCTTCCCGTACAGCACAGCATTATCAGCAAACAGCCGCACATTGCTATCCACTCTATCCAAAAGATCATTTATGTAGATAGAAAACAACAGTGGACCTACCACACTTCCCTGGGGCACTCCAGATGATACCCTCACCTCCGATGAACACTCACCATCGAGGACAACGGACTGGGCTCTATTACTTAAGAAGTCTTCGAGCTACTCACATACTTGGGAACCAATCCCATATGCTCGTACCTTAGTTAGGAGTCTGCAGTGGGGCACCGAGTCAAACGCTTTCCGGAAGTCAAGGAATATGGCATCCGTCCGATACCCTTCATCCATGGTTTGCAAGATATCATGTGAAAAAAGGGCGAGTTGCGTTTCCAAGGAACGATGCTTTCTAAAGCCGTGCTGATGCATGGACAGCAACTTCTCTGTCTCAAGGAAATTCGTTATATTCTAACTGACAATATGTTCGAGAATTGTGCAACAAACCGATGTTAAGGATATTTGTCTGTAATTTTGAGGATCCGTCCTTCTACCCTTCTTATGTACAGGCGTCACCTGCGCTTTTTTTCAGTCGCTGGGGACTTTACGTTGGGCAAGAGATCCGCGATAAATGCAAGCTAAGTAAGGAGCCAATGCAGTAGAGTACTCTCTGTAAAAACCAACTGGAATCCCATCAGGACCTGGTGATTTATTTATTTTCAACCCATTTAGCTGCTTCACAACCCCAGGGATGTCCATCACTATGTCCTCCATACGGGAATCTGTACGAGATTCAAACGGCGGTATGTTTGTACGATCCTCCTGCGTGAAAGATTTCTCAAACGTTAAATTTAAAATTTCAGCTTCCGTTTTGCTGTGTTCCGTTGCCAGGCCAGACTGATCAGTGAGTGACTGGATGGAAGCCTTCGACCCGCTTACCGATTTTACGCAAGACCAGAAATTCCTTGGGTTTTCAGCAAAGATCTTTTGCTAAGGTATGACTGTGGTAGTGGTTGAATGCTTCACGCATCGCTCTTTTTACAGCAGCACGAATCTCTACCTATCCTCATTCTCCCGATCTTTCTTGTACCACGAGTGCAACTGCCTTTGCTTCCACACATTTCGTAACCCAATTGAATATCACTTTTTAGTAACGCCATAATTTGTCTCTCAACGCGATGCTGATGTCCCAGATTTCGCTAGAAGGTGCCTACGTCCTTCCTCTGTAATGGTGCAGCCGGCCTGGGTGGCCGAGCGTTTCTAGGCGCTACAGTCTGGAAACGCGCGACCGCTACTGTCGCAGGTTCGAATCCTGCCTCGGGCATCGATGTGTGTGCTGTCCTTAGGTTAGATAAGTTTAAGTAGTTCTAAGTTCTAGGGGACTGATGACCTCAGAAGTTAAGTCCCATAGTGCTCAGAGCCATTTGAACCATTTTTTTGTAATGGTGCAAAGTGTGGCTCACATTCTGTGTCACCCTCGGACTTGACGACACTTCAAACAGCGAGCTGTCAACACATGGGCAAAAACGGTCAGAGCTCAGATGTTCATGGTACCTGGAAATTGCGTTAACAGTGTCACACTGGCAAAAAATTTCGCCGCAATTCCGACAGTACTTCCGTGACCTGTCACGCTATGGGAAGGGCGTCACACCCATTCTTACCTACATTTTACCCCTTGTTTTGACGCCTCTGCGATGGAAGTGAGAACCGCGACGCCCAAGCGGTTTTCGTATGGGTGGCCGAGGAAACCGTTTCAGACACACTGCCGCTCATAATCGACCAGGAGAGGCCTCAGGGAGTGCTATAATGAAACCACCACTTTCCTTGGGGCGTTGATTCCCACACATTTTGCAGTCGAAAACGATAGTTCGCAGTCCGATAAGCAACAGGACAATATTCTTGACAACATTTGACACTTCTGACATCCCCGGACGTTTCAACCCTTCTCCAAGGACATTGCAAGGCTGCAACCCCATTCAGCATTACCGCAGAAGGTCAAATTAAACACCTTTCAGCCGTCATTTACAAACTGTTATTTTACTGGGCTACCAGTTTCGGCCGTATAATATGCCATCTTCATGCCCCTGACCGACTTGTAGGAAGATTTAAACCTCGCCAGATGATATCTCAAGAGAGCAATGCATCAAAAATCTTCAGATACCAGTCTTTGAATGCTGGCCCCTACTTGTAACGGAACCGAGGTTGGAATGTTCCTACACGTAGGTCACGGGGCCTGAAGATGGCGTAATATAACACAGAAACTGGTAGTACAACAAAATAGCAGTCTGAAAATTAGATGGCTGAAAGTTGTTTGATTTGACGTTCTGTACAGAACAGCCGAGGTCCCGCAAGCATCTCTGAAAGGATGGATATACAGAGATCTTTGGTGCGCAGTCCGACCGCAGTTCTTGCTCTCTTTTACAGGTTGGAAACACGATGACCGTTCAAACACATTCGACGAATCTCCGCGTGATCCGAAGTAACAAAAGGTGTTTATGCATTTTCAGTCCCCCTGTTTAGCGCTCTCTTGTGACGTGATCACGGGGTTTCGACATTGAGACATGTGTGAAGGAAACGGCAAAGAGTACCTTTAAGATCTCCAGTTCGGTAACTCCCTCGGCGTCACCCACCCACCTTTACTGAGAATTTTAAAAAAGTACCTATATAGAGAAAACCTGCATAGTAGTCGCAGGTGCCTGCAGGGAGGAAAAATCTTGACATCCCTCCGATACCAGATGTGTGCCTTAAGTCGCCTAGAATTACTTCTCAGGTTGTCTCTTTCTAAAGGCACGTTTTTATAATTGTCATTAGAGTTGTGCGGTTGTTACCGACGGTGCTGCCCACGGAAGGGGGGGGGGGGGTTTAGAGATACTCTTTGCCGTTTTATTCGCACATGTCTCAATGTCGCAATGTCGCACGGCGCTGATCATGGCACAGGAGAACGTGAAACAGAGAGACTGAAGATGCATAAGCACCCATTGATACTTCGGATCACATTTGGATTCCATCGGGTGGTTTTGATCGTTCACTAATGGCTCCAATCTGTACACGAGAGCAAGAATTGCGGTCGCACCGCGTTCCAAAGGTGTCCGATCACGCTCAGTGGGGATGCAGGCCCACAATGTCATTAGAGAAGATTTGAGATGTTCGGGGGTGTCACCAGTATCAACGGTTGTCAAGAACGTCATGTTGTTCACAGCACTGTGAGCTGCCGTTTTTGATCGCGAAATGTATGAGAATCAACGTCCCAAGGAAAGTGGTGGTTTCGGTGACGCCCATTATGCCACTCGCTGCGGCATTTCAGTGTCTGTTCACGGCGGTAGTGTGAAATGTTTTCCTCGGACACTCATGCGAAAACCGCATGATTTCAGCGATGGGCGCCGCGGTTCTGTCTTCCATAGTAGCAGGCGTCAAATGAAGGAGTAAAATATGGTTAACAATGGGTGTGACGACGTTCCCATCGTGTGACATTTCCTCGTCGACGCTGAGCAGAATTGTGGTGGCATCTGTTGCTATTGTGACATCATTAACACACTTTCCACGTAACATGAGCTCTGGCCTTTCTTTCGCATGCGTCGACACCTTGCTGTTTGCAGCGTCATCGAGTCCGAGGGTGATCCCACAGTGCGCCACACTTTTGCACCATTGTAGACGCAGGTTGTAGGTACCTTTTACCGAAATTTCAACCTTCTGCGTCACAATGGCAGATAATTACGGGATTTCTAAAAATTTATCCTTTAACTTTGTTGCGCAGTGTAGTATGACTCCGTGCGTGGATTGATGAAGTTTTGTGCATCACCTTAACTCCATTCATAAAAACACTCAACATGTATAAAGGGAAAGATGATTGTCTGCCTTTCCTGAACATTTTGGTTAGACGGAATAATAATGGCTCTCTGTGGCATTCAGTTTATCGTAAACACGCTCACACTGATTTTTATTTACAATCGTAGACTTGTCGTCACCTGACTCAAACTATGAGTCTCCCTAAAGAATAGCACACAGAGCTCATACAGTGTCAGATCCGAATGCCTTGCCTAAAGCGCTCGTTCGCCAAAAGACAGTGAACAGAAGAAATGGACATGCTTCCCGGCAGATCAGGGCATTACCAGTTAAAATGAAGAACCAGGAAGAGCGTTTCCATCACAGTGAAAGTCCAATAGTGAATTTGAGGTTGAAACATCCTGTAAAACGAAAAAATAAAACTGAGTAATCGCCAGCATTTCCCCACATATGGCCGTCAAAAAACAGTCCCCTTCCCGCCAAAGACTGTCTGAGCACATACGCTTTTTCCGCTTTTAAATCCACGCTGCCCATAGACCTTCGGGCTCGGTATAAAAATTACATTCATGATTTCTTGACACCATCGATCATGCCGAAAACTCCCATTCGTGTTACAAGTCATGCTTCTGTAGCGTGGCGATGATGGGTGACACCAACACGTTAGAAAACCAGAAATAGCAGCAGCACATCGACATGGCTATCTTCCAGCATTAGTTAATAGTAATGCTCGTTTCTATGCAGAAAACGCAGAGAAAATATGCTAGCTTGTAACAACATGATCTTGAAGGGAGGAAGGAAGAAGGAAAGAAGACAATTTGAGTAGCCATTATTCAGTGTTTGCAGACAATGCTGCCGTTTACCGTGTAGTCATCAGAATATCAAAACCAATTTCATAGTGATTTACGTAAGATATTTGTATGGTGCGAGAAGTGACAATGTACTGTAAACAATTAGAAGTATGAGTACCAAAAGTAATCTGTTACATTTCAGTCATACGATAAATCAATTCTATTTAAAGATCTACTTAACTTAATGTAGAGCGAGTACAGATACGAACAACTTGAGAAAATGTTGTAGAGAAAGCGAACCGAATATTCCGTTCGATTGGCAGAACACTTCGAAGATGCAACAAATCTACTAAAGAGACCGGCTACACGACACTTGTCCGTCCTCTTTTGGAGTATTCCTGCGCAGTGTTGCATCTTTGCCACATGGGTTTGACAGAGAACATCGAAAAAGTTGAAGGAAGGGCAGCTCGTTTAGTATTATCCCAAAAATGGCACACAGACTATCACGGACATGAACGCGAGTTGGGGTGACACTCTAGTACAGGCTTTTTTCACGCTTAGTTAAAGATCTATTTAACTTAATTTCTGGTGCTTACACAAAAACTTTCTCGTCCAAAAGTCAAAACATTTTGCTAACTGCCACCTATGTAAGGGAGAAATCCCACGGTAATAAAACAATAGAAGTCAAAGGTTGCACGAAAATATTTAGCTTTAGTTTTTGCCGTCTTTTCTCTCAGAGTGGAACGATAGATAAATAAGCTGAAAGTGGTTTAATGATCCCTCTGACAAACATTTAAGTGTTAACTGCTGAATAGTCACGTAAATGTAGAACACAGTTAGAAATTTAAACTTCCGTCGAAGGCAAGGGCACTAGACACAAGAATAGAAGTTCGATTTATAAAAGGATAGGTTACGTAGTCAACCACTCCGTTTCAGAGGAATCACCAGGAAATTCGCAGTAAGCGGTTTAGGTAAAACACGGATATCCTAAATCAGAATGGCCAAATGGCAAAATAAAACGCCGTCGTCCCGTATTCAGTACCATTGTCCTATCACCACACCATCTCGCTCGATAACATTTCCTAGAGATCTGCGTAGAAATACGTCTTACTCAACCAGTAAAAATCACAAAACCCAGAGAGTTCTACGTCCAAATTTTAACGATAAATTCAGGGCTTATTGCTTTCATTATTTTTCTACACATAATGTTAGCTAATATCGACATGTATTTGATAGGCTGTCTCGTGACAAATGAAACCACAGCTGCTTATCCTCTCCTCGTCACTCATAAAACTCCAATAAAATACTCCCTTCCTCAAAATGTCACAGCAATCCATTCCTCAATTCGTGTTGTAACAAACAACTTTGCTCAGTAACAGGCTTCGCATCTGAAATTTCGTGGTTGTAGCTAGGAAAAAATGAAAACCGTTTTTAGGCAAATGTCTTTTTTATGAGAGTAGGTGATGTTAAATAACTGTGTTTCAGAATTAGTGTTTAGCGTTCCCAGCTTCTTAAACACAATGTGAAATCAAAAGTGGAGGACACACAAATTAATATACTGTATGTGACGTTAAACCACGCGTCTCAAGGTGTACAAGGGGACACACAACGCTTTGCAAGCTTCATAAAAACGCATCCTCTTAGGGTGAGTCAGCAGCGCACAGTGCTAAGCGATTTCGCACGTAGGGAACCGCAGCTTGGGATGTACAAACATACGGAACCGACAAGATTTTTGTGTGTCGAGATCCGTTATCGGTGAAGTGTTTGTGGAGTGGCAACGTCTGGAAAGCACTAAATCCAGTCCCCACACTGGCGAACCGCAGTGGTAGATCCAAACAGAAAGTTGAAATCGGACATGTTCTGTTCGACTCAGTCGTCATATATCTCGAATCTTCGATTGCAGCTCAAGTCAGTTCTAGATAGGTCCCTCAGTAGAACTGCCCAGAACCCACTTACGCTATAAAATACATTTCCAAGATGGAGCTACTGCAACAACCATTTAAAATAAAATGAGTAACGGTATACCTTGCGTCCTAATGGTGGTAGGAGGCATCAATATAGACTTCCCCCCCCCCCCCCCCCCCCGTGCTGCTGACATTGTTTTACGGATCTTCTTTCTTATGAAGTATGAAGTACTTTTCAACATTTTCCACCAACCTGAACTACGTTCCGAAAGTGTGGGAAATACTATAAAAATGACATGATTGTCAGCAGTATGAAAATTTACTATTAAGTGATTTCTGTTCCCAAAAATATTAGATATTAATATTTATAAATATGCTATTTATGAAGCATTTAATGAGGGGATAAACTATTTATGGATGTATCTAGATCGCAAATTAACTAGAAAAGTCATAGAACAGAAATAGCTAATAGAGTGAGCAGCAGATTAAGCGTGCTGAAGAGGTTATTCGAAAAGGAATGTTCACTCTAATTCACAGTGCTATATGGAACTGAAGAGCTAATATCAGCAGATGCATCTGCATTAGAGTTGCCCTATAGTCAATGAATCAAGAAGCAAGCATTATTACTGGATAAGTTAAAAGAATAACAATTTCTGCCCTGCAGACCGTTGCCGAAAACGACACTATATGTTCTAATATCAAAAGTCTACCTATTTTCTAAGATTATGAAATATTAGATTGGCATCAGACAGACAATGGTCGTTAGATACGACATCCAAGACATCTGTTCAATAACGGATGGTGTAAAGAAGTGATTACCGACAATTTACAGGGAAAGGAAGTTGACACGATACATACATTTAAATCACGTTTCAATCTTCGTTAGTTAATTTGACAGAAAACCTTACAATAAAATACGTCTATTGGAATGTGTTAAGAATCGTCTAAGATATTAAGGGGAGGTTTACTACCTTTTGGTTCAAAAAACCGATTTTTTAACTGCATTTTTGGATCCATAAAGGTGTTTAGAATCCACCCCTGAAACGGTTTTTCCGAATACGGAACGGAAATGTTTATTATTCGCGATTGACCAAAAAGTTGCACCTGCCTGAAATCGGCCTTTTCACGCACCAGTTTTTTTCCGGAATTTCGACTTTGTAGCCGTGAAAAATTATTCTATGAGCTTGTCCATGACTTAAAACTGATAACATGATCGAGGAGCTTACGACGTATTACGGCTTGGCAATCCGACGGCATTCCAATTCGGTGGAAAATATGAAGAAAGCAATTTGGGCAACGCATTTCCACAAGTGTTCGACGGATGACCACCCACAACACCAAAATTGTCCGGCTGGGGAAACTAGTTGGTGCAAGTGGCGCATTGCAGAGGCTACCGGACACCTGGACGAATATCAACACGACCAGCCGCTCTCCAAAGAAGTTAAAAAAGTGATTCATCCGATCTAGGAGGCCCTTTCGGAGGACGAGATATTGTACCTGTGCTTGGGAGGAAACACACAAAATTCAAATGAAAGTTTGAACGCGTGTGTTTGGAAGTTAGCCCCGAGGCATTTGCATTCTGGTGCGAAGACTGTGGAGATTGCGACTTTCCTGGCAGTGAGCAGCTTCAACTAAGGGTAATCAGCAAGTCTGAAGACCATGACAACGATGGACGTCGCCCTGGGACTCTATTCGACGCAGTTCGCCGAGCATTCGGACGACCACCGAAAACTGCTTGTCTCCGGCTGTACGAGCCGCTCTGGAGCAGCGCAGGATGGCCCAGATCGAGCAGAACGCCTTCTATGAGGAAGAGGAAGGAGTAGTTTATGGACCCGGAATAGCAGATTAAATGTAAGTTGCATGATATTGCATTTATATTTAGTCAAATCTTCAAACTCGTTTTTCTCGAAATGACTTTTTTTTTGTCGCGCGGTATGGCAACTTCAAACCTACTGAACCGATTGGCATGATTCTTTGTTTCCGACGAAGCTAACTAAATTGTCTAGGAGCTGTACCATTTTTATTCCGTTCCATCAACTATAAAAAATTTTACTTGGCCGACGCAGTCGAAAAATCGATGAAAACAACCGTATTTTTCTTCAAATGGCCTCCATTTTGTTTCATATGGTCCAAATAGCTTACGCGAGGTACAACTCCTAAAGAATCTTGTATACTTCGCTAACGTCAACTCAATTTTGATTTCAGACGAGCCGGCTGACCTGTGGCATATCGCGCATGGAGGTCTACATCGAAATTTTGTTTCGTTCCGACGGCACTTCCGCCTTTGCTCTTCAACATTTCCGGTCGAAAAAATTCCAGTTTGTGGAGGAAATATCAATAAACATTGTCAACAAATTTGACATTGTTATCTATAACACATCCCGAGAAAGAAATTCTCCAAAATGATGCTTTTTTTGGACCGAAGATAGTAAACCTCCCCTTAACGTGAGCGGCTCTGCAATTGGAAGAGGTAGAGGAGTACATAGCCGTTTCTTCCCTTCTAATATAACTTTCACAGGTTTAGCAACAGCTTTGATTTTAAAGTTCTGGCCATAAACGTTGCACTTAACAACCGAGTTACACTAAATAGTGCTTTGAGTAATTCACCATCACGCCATTTTCATACGAGCATGGAACCACCGTCATTATTAAAGATAGTGGGTACCATCACATGTGGAAAATCATGGTAATGACTTGGCAGGGCAACTAATCATGAAAGGAACTGCAGCACAGCAAACTAAACGTCTGATATTTTCATACTTCTGTATAAAAGAAGCAGTAAGCGCAAATTTGTGAGAAGTAGCATAGAACATCTTAGAGAATGGGAAGTGTATAAGATGTGTTTACATCAACATTACGACTAAATTTAATCTTGATTACCTTCATTTTATCTTGGAACTCTACCATTTGGTCCCTGTTTGCACAGAAAAACAGTAATATCAGAAAATTGAGTCCGCATTGATGCAAAACTACGTAAACGAATAACAAGGTGTTTTTGCATCAAGGCGGACTCAGTTTTCTGATATTACGTTCTTGATTACCTTGTTCAGCACTTACGTCGAGCTCATGTGTATACATTGTCCAAACGCGTAATTTGTAATCATGAAGCCAATGTTGTGAAATGACTCCATTTGTTAATGACACACAGTAAAATTTCTTCAGCTGCATCAGTGTACGCACGGTTACTGGTCTGTGGAGCACAAGAGTAAATTTTATGATGTAAAGAATTACAGTACAAAAAGAGCCCCTTTCTAATGACACGGCGGCTCTGACATGCTTAGGTGTAAGGTAGCTGCGACAGCAAAGTTAGTTTTAAGTGATGTTATGGTTTGAGACAATTGTATTTAGTTTGGGCTTGGAGTATTAACTGGCTCTGATCGAAACAAAGACGATGCATAAAATTTAATGAGTTTGCAGAGTAATGAATGATTATTCGCTGGAACGAGCAAAGAACTTCCTTGAAGAATATTAGGAACGTACCGAAAGATATCATTGAAGATCGAACGAAACGAAAAGAAGCACAGGTAGAAAAAGATACGGTACTATGAACTATGAAAAAAATAAGCAAAATATACAAACTGAGTAGTTCATGCACAAGGTAGGCAACATCAAGGAGGCTGTTAGCTTACAAGCGCCGTGGTCCCGTGGTTAGCGTGGGCAGCTGTAGAACGGCAGGTCCTTGGCTCAAATCTTTTCTCCGGTTGAAAATTTTAATTTTTTATTTTCAGATAATTATCAAAGTTCAGGCACTCACACATAATCAACTTCGCTCTCCAAAATTCCAGGACATGTTCAGATTTGCTTGGACATATACAGAATTTGACGGTCTACGCACGGAAACATTTGAAAACGTAAAAAACATATGTTTTGACAGAGCACAGGGAAAACTGTGCGACTCTGAAACTGTTGCATTCATTTGATGCAGTTTATGTGACAAACTCTTATGTTTTCATCACTTTTTTTGGAGTGATTATCACATCCACAAGAAAAACTAAATCGGGCAAGGTAGAAGAATCTTTTTACCCATTCGCCAAGTGTGCAAGTTAGGTGGGTCGACAACATATTCCTGTCATGTGACCAGTGTCGTAAAGAATATATCAGACGTGTTTTCCTGTGGAGGAATCGGTTGACCTATGACCTTGCGATCAAATGTTTTCGGTTCCTATTGGAGAGGCACGTCCTTTCGTCTACTAATCACACGGTTTTGCGGTGCGGTCGCAAAACACAGACACTAAACATATTACAGTGAACAGAGACGTCAAAGAATGAACGGACAGATCGTAACTTTACGAGAATAAAGAAAGTAAACTTTTCACTCCAGGGAGGACTCGAACCAACGACCTTTCGTTCCGCAGTTGCTCACTCTAACCACGAGACCACGGCGCTCATCAGCTACCATTGTGCTTTATGTTGCCTATCTTGCACATGGACTACTCAGTTTGTATATTTTGCTTATTTTTTCATAGTTCCACACAACTTCTTCCAGTTTTCACGATTGATCTATGTTCAGTTTTTGAAGGCCTATCCACTGTGTCAATTTATAACTAAATCTGAGGGGGGTGCGATGGGGAGGTTCCCTTGTCAGAATCAGTAATGTATTTCGTTCGAAAGACGGAAAAATAAGCAATTAAGCCGGTGGTAATAACTTCCTGTCTCATCAGTGTATTTTCTGTATAAAATGGATGTGTTCTTTACAGTCTGCTACAATAGTTCTGCATATAATAATGAATGTAGTCTTGGAGAGCCAGCGCAGGTTTTAAGGTTCCGAGTTTACTTTTGGTATTCAAGGAACGTGATCTGAGTTTTATATTTTCGATGGGTGTGTCATATTTCATATATGTACACTAAACATTTTTCAAACGGTAGTTTTTAATAGTTGATATGTTACGCCACAGAGTTTCTGAATGCAAGCTGTGTGATATTTGCAGCAGGCATTCTAATTGAAGCTAGTGACAGGTTTGGGTGTTGGTTACGCTACGCATCGGATGGAAACCGCTTGCAGAGCACAGAGATAAAGATGCACAGAAGGATGATTTGGTAAATATTAATTTTAGAAGTGAAGGCTACCTGGTTGCTGCACTGTTTGCTTGCACGTAATTGTGATGTGTTTGAATAACAAAAAGTTTTAGTAGGGTTTTCCTTCGTTAGTGTGGGTTAGTTAATTTCAGTTTCAGACATGATTAAGTAAGGTTATCTGTTCATTTGGCTTGCACGTAGTAGCTAGTTTTGCCACTCTGCCACTCCTTTACCATTTTTAGTAATTAGTTTCATGACAGAGAAGTTTTTATAATAAAATTATAAATATCATTGTCATTCCTTTACCATTTTAGTAACTAATTTAATGACAGAGAAATTTTTGTTATAAGAGATAATTTTTGTAAAGAACATTTTGATTGTTGAGTTATGGCTATCGGTTTTAGTAATACAATTTTTAAAGGGTGAAGTAACTTCAATCAATTCAGATTCCAGCAGCGTCTCTGATGCTGCTATTTCCCTATCTACTATGCTTGTACCTGACTGTTCCCTGGAAAAGTTAAGCATCTCGTCACTGCATGGCTTTACATGCCTGCCCAGATTATGCTCCATGCTGTTAAAACGCGCTCTTATTGTCCGCCTGTTCTAACCTCGCTTCGCTCATTGCTTTCATTCATATCAGCACAATTGCCACACTGTGTCTAAAATACCCACAATAATAGACGACTCTGATATAGACACCGGACAATATCAACAATGCGTGATGCAGACACCACCAAAGAAACATGTGTAAAATATACAATGAGCTTAAAAGTAAACATATGATTATTTAAATTCGTGCCAGGCAATATGACTATCGCAGACCTAAGTGTCCACAACTCTTGAATGCAAGATAAATTAATAGAAATCACATTTAAGGTTACTGACTACTCATTAAAATCTTTCTAACAAAATCTGATCAGTGGTGGCGTCGCCAATTTATGAAAGATGCCACAGTGCTTCCACGTCAGGCGACATTCCGGAGCAGAAATTTGTCACAGGTAATTCCCACATTACCATACCACAGTGGCATTTTGTAACTGTTTCACTATATCAAAACTGGTAATGGAATCAACACACGAAGTGCGCTACTCTAACTTAGTTCACCCTCTTCACCGTTTCACTATCGCGTACCTGACGTCTAGAAGACGAGACACAACACTCTCAACGTTCTAAGTTCATGGTTCTGGCACAGTCACTCATGTGGCGGAAGGTTTGCATCATAAGGTGCGACCGCTACGGTCGCAGGTTCGAGTCCTGCCTCGGGCATGGATGTGTGTAATGTCCATAGGTTAGTTAGGTTTAAGTAGTTCTCAGTTCTAGGGGACTGATGACCTCAGCAGTTAAGTCCCATAGTACTCAGAGCCATTTGAACCATTTTGCATCATAAGTCTGCCACCCACCCGAGTAGCGCAGAGCACTGTTGTTGACGTGACGCATCGAATTCGAGCTTCTGGTCTAATTTTCATTCGACAATGTCTGTGACCGAAACGCGGTACAATGAACAATATACACATTATGTAAGTGGAAAAAATAATCGCAGACCTCTAAAACAATCTTCTGACCTAGGCATAGGCGACCGGAACAGGGGAGGAGGGAGGCAGAATGGGGTGCTTGCTGGAACGTGGGTGTGTAGACTTTGTACTAAACATGTGAATGCTTGCCCTTGTGATTTATTAACAGTCATATTGTACACTAATCTTGCCAAAAATTGAAGTCATTTAAAGCTAAACAGTAAGTTGTCTAAAACAAATCAAGTTTTTGGTATGAATAGTGACTTACCTTCTCATTTCTGGTTAATATTTCCGCTTGTACGGTGTTGTTTAGATGCTTTCTGTGAAGACATAACGGAGAAATTGATCGAATATACGAATTGCATTTGGAAGTTTACGATTTCATCTTGGTTCATCGTTGCATCAATGGGTTTAAATATTGCTCCATCCCCTTGCATCATATTCCGTATTCGTTGATTTGTTTGTTGAACTATGGCATTTTTTTGTTATTGAAATTATGCGCTCACAGAACAATTTTGGCAAGGATTGTCTGCTAAACGTTCGAATAATAGATTGAGAATTGTAGCGGAAGGAAATACTGTGCTCTTTTTATAGTTTATTTCCATTCCTCCACATTGCCACATTGACAAATATTGATTTGGCATTTTCCCCTGATTATTTTGTTTCTTTCCAACAGGATTTTCTACATTATTTTTGATTATTTTTATGGTTCACTGTTTTAATTTTCATTGACAACGTAATGTAATTGGTACATTAATTAAAATATATCTTGTACCAACTTATTGAATATTCTGGAATTAATCTTGAATTGACGTAATTTCAGATCGTTAAATCAATGTAGCGGTTTTTCATATTAACAGAATCTTCCGTCGGTTCTTGGTAGAACAACGTTATAATAAATGAAAAGCACCAGTTCGCTTTTGTTCTACAATATTACTTTTATTTTTAACCGGTTTTCGGCTTGCAAGGCTATCTTCAGACATTTACTGAGTATTATCACCAAAGAAGTTAAATGTTAGCAGACAACATTGGAAGAGAAGTAACACATCTAGACTGAAGTAGAAACATACAGTAAGTAACAGTTTTGCGATGAAAAAGTAAAAACTGAACAGTACATAAATAACAACCGAGTAGACACACTCTCTCTTCCTACATATTTCCATTTCCCTGTGTTCATTAAGTTGTTTTGTTTGTTGAAGTTGTCTTTGTATTCCACATAGACTGTAGTTTCAATAGTTAAGGCTTTCTTTTAACTGGTGCTTGTATTACTGTCCATGTTTAACACGCCTTGTATTGTCTCATCAAATACTGTTCATATTTTACTTTGCTCATTTATTTAATGAAAACTGATACACAGCCGCTGCTTTGATCATAATGTTAATGTTAAAATGCAGTACCACCACATTCTCTAACTGTAGGTTCCCTGAAACACCTCCATTTTACTGCATTTATTAATTTCTGTTTATCTTATTGATATTGCTTAAGTTCCTTATGTATTCTCTATTTACATAGATAACTGTATCTTCTTTTATTTGTTTGTGTATCACTCTCCATGTTTCATACCTCCTGATGCAACCTTGACTAGTATTAATTTTATTTTATTTTATTAGTTTTGTTTATTAATAGAAACTGTTACGTAGGGATGCTATTCCTATTTTGTGCTAAAGGTTTTCCTGTCCACTCCATTGGTATTTATGTAGTGTCCAGTTTTTACTTTTTAATTGCAAAGCTGTTACTTACTGTATGTTTCTACTTCAGTGTAGATGTGTTACTTCTTTTCCAATGTTGTCTGCTAACATTTAACTTCTTTGGTGATAATACTCAGTAAATGTCTGAAGACGGCCTTGTAAGCCGGAAACCGGTTAACAATAAAAGTAATATTGTAGAACAAAAGAAAACTGGTGCTTTTCATTTATTATAGCGGCTTTTGTTCTCGTATTACTCATCTAGAGCTGTATACCAAAAAACACTGAATGAAACCTATTAATCGTTTAAGACTCAATGCATAGTAACTCAAATTTAGTTCATGGGGAGATATACGTCCTCAAACTTACTATTTACTTGTATAAAAAAGAAGCAGTTTTAGAAACTGGAGAACAGTGTTTACGCAAAAACAAATAGAAAAATTTCATTTACGCTCCTTCTCTTGTAATAATTTCATATACATTCCTCCTCTTGTAATAATTTCAGCGCCGCTCAGAATCCTGTGTAGTGACAAGCCTGGTATGAAGCAACCCTTGTTACGGACTGTTTGCACTGAGGTCGAAATACCTCACAGGATTTTCGGTCGTTCGTGTTCGCAGTACTCATTCTCAAATTGTTAGGCTTCCCGGTCTACCAGGCGACATGAAGAAGTGCAAGAACTGGAGGAGGCGCAACAACAAAAGGAAGAATAGGCAGCCGAGCAAACAGCGTACGAGGCGGCGCCCTGCGACCAAAGAAAACGCAATTACCTGTTGTGCGAGAGCGTTCGCCCGCCCCGGGAAACCGGTTGCCTCGGCCCGTACGGACAGCGGGGGAGCTGCAATTTGGCGGCAGACCACCGCGCTTTACAGCCGGTGTCTGCCGACGGAATCAAAGAGAGAAGAGAGAATGCGGGCCTCGCTACGTCGTGTCCTCGGCGCCGCTCAAGTTTTTTCCCACACTGCTTCTGCCTCCGGGCAGTACAGCGGGCAGGCCTCGGCGGTAGCAATATTGCGAGCGGGCCGTGTTATACCTGTGGCGAGCAGAGTGGGCGACACTACAGCGTCTGCTGTAGCATACATTCGCAGCAGACGAACTGTGCCAGCCGGTGTGGCCGAGCGGTTCTAGACGCTTCAGTCTGGAACCGCGCGACGGCTACGGTCGCAGGTTCGAATCCTGCCTCGAGCATGGATGTGTATGATGTCCTTAGGTTAGTTAGGTTTAAGTAGTTCTAAGTTCTAGGGCACTGATGACCTCAGATGTTAAGTCCGATAGTGCTCAGAGCCATGTTTAGACGACCTGCCACTGACTTCTTTCTTAACTGACTTTGGTTTATTGAACCATACTGCGGACAGTTTTGTATATATACAAAACATAATCTGAGGTGCCAAAGAAACAGGTATCGGTATGCGTATTCAAATACAGAGATACGCAAACAGGCAGAATACGGCGCTGCTTTTGGCAATGTCTATATAAGACAACAAGTGTTTGGCGCAGTTGTTAGATCGGTTATTCCTGCTACAATGGCAGCTTATAAAGATTTAAGTCAGTTTCAAGTCGTGTTTAGTCAGCGCATGAGCTACGGGACTAGCATCTCCGAGGTAGCGATGAAGCAGGGATTTTCCATTACTACTATTTCACGAGAGTACCGTGAAGATAAGGAATCCGATGAAACATCAAATCTCCGACACCGGTGCGGCCGGAAAAGGTTCTTCAAGAACAGGACCAACGACGACGGAAGAGAATCGTTCAACGTGACAGAAGTGCAACCCTTCCGTAAATTGCTGCAGATTTCAGTGCTGGGCCTTCAACAAGTGTCAGCATGAGAACCATTCAACGAAACATAGTCGGTATGGACTTTCGGAGCCGAAGGCCCACTCGTGTAACATTGATGACTGCACGACACAAGGCTTCACGCCCCGCCTGGGCCCGTCAGCACCAACATTGGACTGTTGATGACTGGAAACATGTTGCCTGGTCGGGCGAGTCTCATTTCAAATTGTATCGAGCGGATGAATACAGGTGTGGACCTCATGTGTTCATGCAAAGTGTATGTTAGCACGGGACTGCTCAAGCTGGTGCGGCCTCTGTAATGGTGTGGGGCGTGTGCAGTTGGAGTCATATGGGATACGTTTCGATACGACTCTGACAGGTGAGACGTAGTTAAGCGTTCTGTTTGATCACCAGCATCTACTCATTTCCATTGTGCATTCCGCCGGACTAGGTCAATTTCAACAGCACAATGTGACACCCGACACGTCCAGAATTGCTACAGAGTGGCTCCAGGAACACTAACACTTCCGCTGCCTACCAAACTCCCCAGACACGAACATTACTGAGTATATCTGGGATGCCTGCAGCCCCTCTTACTCTTACGGATTTATAGACAGCTCTGCAGGATTTACGGTGTCAGTTCCCTCCATCACTACTGCAGACATTAGTTAAGTCCATGTCACATCGTATTGTGGCACTTCTCGCTGGGGCCTAAGCGACATTAGGCAGATGTACAAGTTTCTTTGGCTCTTTAGTGTATGTAAAGAGAAATCACACCATACACAGTTCTTACCATGTAAATTCTTTAATTTTCTCGGAGTACTTCTTCTTCTAAATGCTATCTAGTGTGCAGCCGGATTCCGTCGACATTCTGCCAAGATATTCCGGCCCAGAGGCGTCCGGCCTTCTTTAAGTGATTAGGCAACTACTGAAGAGCGCAGGTGCATTCACGGTATTTACGCCGAATCTCGTGCATGCGAAATGTGCTGACGTCTTTCGTCGCATGCTCAGATGGCGATATGCTCGGGGCGGCCGAGTTGCGTGTGCCGCCCTCGGTGGTGTAAGTCAGAGATAATGTAATCACTGTCGAATGACCCCGACGATTCCGCTGGGAATGCATAGTTTCAATTATAGGATTCCAGTTTTTATGCAGTGGAAAGCTGTTATAACGATTTACACTAAAGAGCCAAAGAAATTGGTGCACCTGCCTAATATCGTGTATCAGGGGTCACATATCACTCCATCTGCACTCCTTCCCCACCATTACAGAGCCTCCACTAGCTTGAACAGTCCCCTGCTAAAATGCGGGGTCCAGGGATTCATGAATTTGCTTCCATACCCGTAGACGTCCATCTGCTCGATACAATTTCAAAAGAGACCCGTCCGGACAGGCACTATGTTTCCAGTCATCAATAGGACAGATCCAATATCGATGATGTTTCGTTGAACGATATACACGCTGACACTTGTTGATGGCCCTGCATTAAAATCTGCAGCAGTTTGTGGAAGGATTTCACTTCTGTCACGTTGAACGATTCGTCAGGCGTCGTTGGTCCCATTCTTGCAGGACCTTTTTCCGGCCACAACGATGTCGGAGATTTGATGTTTTACCGGATTCCTGATATTCACGGTACACTTGTGAAATGGTCGTAAGGGGAAAATCCCCACATCGTCGCCATCTCGGATATGCTGTGTCCCATTGTTCTTGCGTCGACTATAACATCACTTGAAATTCATTTAAATCTTAGTAACCTGCCATTTTTGTAGCAATAACCGATCTAACAACTGCGTCAGACGCTTGTCTTATATAGGCTTTGCCGACCGCAGCGCCATATTCTGCCTGTTTACAATCTCTGTATTTGAATAAGCATTCCTATATCAGTTTCTTTGGGTCTTCAGTGTACAAGCTTATCGGCAAGACGTATTTCCACCGAGTCTTTGATTACTGTATCCCAGAAACTGGAAATGGAGCTGAAATTTTTGTTCTCTTGTATTCCACTGAGAATGCCTTGGAAATACAGTATTTCCTACTGTTTATTATAACTGTTGCCGAAGGCGGGTGTATCTTCACTTCGACCAAAGAGGGCAGCACACACAGTTCGGTTGTCTCGCACGTGTTATCGCCTAACGCATGCTCCGAAAGATGCCAGCAGATTTCACATGCTCAAGATTCGGTATAAATACCGTGAATGCACGTGGGCTCTCTAGTACAGGGTTATTACAAATGATTGAAGCGATTTCACAGCTCTACAATAACTTTATTATTTGAGATATTTTCACAATGCTTTGCACACACACACAAAACCTCAAAAAGTTTTTTTAGGCATTCACAAATGTTCGATATGTGCCCCTTTAGTGATTCGGCAGACATCAAGCCGATAATCAAGTTCCTCCCACACTCGGCGCAGCATGTCCCCATCAATGAGTTCGAAAGCATTGTTGATGCGAGCTCGCAGTTCTGGCACGTTTCTTGGTAGAGGAGGTTTAAACACTGAATCTTTCACATAACCCCACAGAAAGAAATCGCATGGGGTTAAGTCGGGAGAGCGTGGAGGCCATGACATGAATTGCTGATCATGATCTCCACCACGACCGATCCATCGGTTTTCCAATCTCCTGTTTAAGAAATGCCGAACATCATGATGGAAGTGTAGCAATTGTAAACGGTAAGGCTTCTGCTTTAGCCTTTTCCGTAAGATTTTCCCAACCGTCGGCTGTGGTACGTTTAGCTCCTGCTTGCTTTATTCGTCGACTTCCGCGGGCTACGCGTGAAACTTGCTCGCACGCGTTCAACCGTTTCTTTGCTCACTGCAGACCGACCCGTTGATTTCCCCTTACAGAGGCATCCAGAAGCTTTAAACTGCGCATACCATCGCCGAATGGAGTTAGCAGTAGGTGGATCTTTGTGGAACTTCGTCCTGAAGTGTCGTTGCACTGTTATGACTGACTGATGTGAGTGCATTTCAAGCACGACATACGCTTTCTCGGCTCCTGTCGCCATTTTGTCTCACTGCACTCCTGAGCGCTCTGGCGGCAGAAACCTGAAGTGCGGCTTCAGCCGAACAAAACTTTATGAGTTTTTCTACGTATCTGTTGTGTGTCGTGACCATATGTCAATGAATGGAGCTACAGTGAATTTATGAAATCGCTTCAATCATTTGTAATAGCCCTGTAGTTGTGCTCGAGCAGTGCAGTCGCGCGCGTCACTGGTGAAGCGAGCTACCTGTGTTTGGCCAGAAGGACTGCGAAGCTGTGCTTGGACTGTGGCGTGACGCAAAGCAAATTGTCGTGCGTCGTTATTACGACACAGCAAACCTGTCGTGTCCTCGCGTCACAGAATGGGCAGAAACGGACAGAAGAAGAAGGCAGACACAGAGAAGAAGCATTCGACACCGCAACACAGCAGGAATTCGGAACGGAAACGCGAAGAACGTCATACACCTGTCCCCGCTCTGTATTTTCAGAGCAGTAGAGGGTCGTGGACGGAGATGTATGATGTGATAGCCAACTGCCGCAGGGAAGAGGTAGGCGTAGAGTCCCTTGACTCAGACGCCATCATCCAGCTGCAGGCAGCGTGCGTGGCCCACCACCGCACACTGAGGAGCTCTGTGCTCGTCCACACTGTTGACCCACCTACTGTGGAGAAGACGAGCGTGCCGAAACAGCGCGAGAAGCAATCCAAGGCCCCCTTATTAGGGGGCTGCCTTGGATGTGTGACGAGAAGGGGCTGTCACGTGCCGGATTCCGAGGTGCAACTGTCTAACATTCTGCATGGTGTCTGTTTGTTCGAAGTCATGTCTCCATACCACTTTCGAGCAACGACGCTCTGAGCGTGTTTTTTAGGGAACTTGCGAGGTGATGCCCTAAGCACCCCCTATTCTAACTCCAACTTTTGCTGTTGCACAAGGATTAAAAAAAATACGCGAACTGACTCTAGTCAACCCTGCCAGTGCAGTAGAAGAGAGTTTGGCGCCTGCAATAATTTAATATGATAAATAAGTTAAATAAACGAAGGTTTCATTAACATTGTGAGGAATGATAGGGTTGCTCTACCTATTAACAGAATGAAAGTTCTGTCCAAAATAACAATATGATTTATTAAGACTAAACACAAAATAATAAACCAAAACACATGAAACATTTATAATACATCAAATTGGCTCAAATTGGATACTCAAACAAACTCTGTGAAGGTGAAGTTGTCCCTAAACTAGATTGTGAGGTTTATGACGAAGTGGTATGTGGAGCCAATTCCTCTGCCACTCAAATCTTAAGAGAGACACACAGCTAACCCAACATTAATTGCTGCTACTCAAGACAGAACAAAGTTAGAAAAAGACGAACAGGCGCGCTCTGCTGAGCTTTGATTATCACCTAGGAAAATCCCTATCTGCCGGTGCTGCGGACATACATTACCAAACTGTCTTCTTAACTGCCAGAACACGATCTGGCGTACCGGAGGCGATGGCTGGTTGCTTCGACGTCCGCGACCGAAAGGCGAGAGCCGACTACCTAGAGCACCCGTACAGGCCGAACACACAACATTCCCGCCCCCACGACAGTGGCCGTGGTTAAACGTTCCAATCAGCAACTCGAAAACCAGCGGAAAATTCCACTCTATTGCTGGAGCACTACCATTCCACCAATGGAGATTCTTGGCGCCAATTTCTGCGCTGATTTTGCTACGTCATGGAGCTATGCCCTGAGCAAGCCAATCACAGTTACTATTTTGCAGAAAGCGCGGGAATTTTCCCGCCACAACTGCCTGGGTACACAAGTCATTCCCACGCTTCGCTGGTAGCCCGCCAGAAAGTGTTTTCGCTAAGTTTCTGCGAAGTAACGGAACCTCTAGCCCAGCCGCTACTTCAGACCCCTCCGGGCGTGTCTTTTGACAATGTCGGCGTCTGCAAGGCATTCACTCGACTTCCTCACACCCGTCGGCTTAACCCTTTCCAGATCAGCAGAGCCGCCTGTCACCGGACCACCCGGGTGACGAGAGACGCTGTGTGGGAAGTCCGCGTGTGAAGGAATAGCGACTTTTCACTGCATGCAATTAGAGAGGAAAATCGTAAGATAGAAATATGAGAGGGGGCTCATGCCACCTCTCAAATTAACTAGATTGAACCTGGGACCTGTTGCTGGCAAGGAGACGCCAGACCACACATGACATGTAGGGTTCAGAAGAGATCAGTGAGACTAGCGAAGATATAAACAAATACTTAATGATTTCAGCGTCAGCTCCACTGCACTCGCCGTAAAAGAATCTTAATACTAACTAAATTTAGTGGGAGAGGTTCAAGGCTTTCCTATTTTTAGTTAGCTGATAAAATAATGTCGAAAAAGCAGTTAAGTTTACCATTGGAATTTTTATTCTACTCACAAAACAATGTTTCTAAATTGTGCTATTCTTAAAAGGAAATATTCTAATACAGGATGATAAAAACCAACTGCGTTCAACAAAAATGTGAACGAATATTCCCTGAATGGATTTCAAAGCTCTATAATGTATCGAAGGATGAACTACGCTATATCACATCTATAATCTAGGTTTAAATAAAGTTTAACAAAAGAGAAAACTATCAAAAATGGTCTACAGTGACCCTCAATTTTTCTTTAATTACTTATTTAACTTGTCATAAATTACAGTGGCCGATGTGGCTTCTCAATAATTATATAACAGAAAAATCATCGCGTTTCAGATTTTAACTTCAAGTAGCAAATGTGAATACCTCGAAGTTTAATTGACGATCGACACTAGTATTACATAAAAAGGGGATGTAACAGATGAGACTTCTGCAGTTCTGAGTGAAGCCTTATGCGCTCTTATGCGGCATCGCGTGCATTCATTACCTTATTGATGGTTAGGCAGCGTCAGAGCGGCTGGTGTCGCAGCTCCACACACCTCGCCGTCTTGGTAACAACTCTCTCGAACTTATCCTTACTACAGTTTACCGACGTTGGTTTAAGAGAAAGGTATCTGGCTGTGTTTTCAACTGACCAATCAGTGCCTCAATGTTAACTTTAAGCTCCGCCTACAAAAACTCTGTCTATCCAATGAGGCGCGTTATACTTTTCGTGGTGGGGCAATGTTTTTAATGTTTGCTAGGTAACAGACACACATATAGTCTCTCACTAACACTTGCAGCTGGTGTGGCTCTTTTAGTGTAATCGTAAGATCTATACTGTTCATCTGGAGGGCTCTATCTTTTAACATGGGACGGGGGATGGACGTCTTGGCGGTCGGCCGGAATGCGGGTGTCCCATTGTCCCGCTCTTATCATAGGTCCTTCTAGCCTACATGGCTCTGATCTCGGCTTCTGTTCTCGTTTCCCCCCTCGGAACTGCGTCTGTTTCACGGTGGGAAGGTATGACATGCATTTAGGCGTTCTTGTGTTAGTCTGTGGTATTTTATTTACTTACTCGTTGATCGTATTACTTTAGTCAGGATTTATTCGGAGCTATGTGACATATTGCCGGATTTGCTATCATGTCAGGGTTTTCATGGAAGGTGTTGGATAAGAAGAGGCCGCCGCAGTATATCGTCTTAGTGGGAACTGCGACGGATGGCAGCGAAATCTTCGGGTGAAGGAAGCTCTTAGGCTTCCCTGTGACCGCGGAAGCTTTCCCCATAGGCATGGGCCCTAAGCCACACTGCTACAGGTGCCAAGCCGAAGGGCGTGTGGCTAAGTACTGCCACACCTCGCCACGGTGCGTCAAGTGCGCCGGTGAGCACGACACCCGCGCCTGTGACAGACGACTGGAAGAGGCGCCAACTTGTGCTCGCTGCGGCGGGCCACATGTGGCAAACTGGCGTGGCTGCCCGGCTTTCGCCAGCGACGGCTGCGCTGGTGACAAGGCGCAAACCGAGAGGACACGAAACGGCGCCGTAATCGCCGCCGAACGAAGACACAACCGAAAGAAGACAGCTCCCACTGACGAAGGGCCACCGGAATATCGCGCCAGCGAGAGTGGCGCGGGTGCCGGCCACCGGCGGTTGCACAGCAGGCGGCCGCGGCGCAGGAGGCGACTGCGGCCTTCAAAGCCGCTATGGACGCAGATCCAGCTTTTAAGGCCGCCATGACTGCACAGGCGGAGGAGGCATGCAGCCAACTGCAGCAATTGCGCTCGCAGACGGCACACGACATCTGTGAGGATACCGCAGGCGAAGAGGCCTGCCGCCGCTCCGTAAATGGAGCACCTACGGAAGGAAACACCGTGGCGGACACACTGGTCACACCAAAGAAGAAGAAGACGAAAACCGCCGCAACAACGCCGAAGTCCATCGGTTGCGAGCAGCTGAACTTCTGGGAGTGGGCTACTACAGCGGTCAGAACGCTCAGGGGTTTGGGCTACGTCATCCGCTACACAGGGGAGACACATCAGCGGCCCTCACTGAGCCTGTCAGCGCAGCCAACGAGTGAGGATTGGTGCCGCTATGCGACCACTCATCTCCGAGCGCTTGGCTTCTACGCTCGCCCATCAGAAACCGATGGGGCACCTGGGTCTTCCCTCGCGCAAAGTCACCACTGACGCATCGCGGCAGGGGGCTCCCACAGCCCAGACTTCAGCCCACCGTGCTGCAGCACCGTCACGGACTGATCTCTTATGACGAACATATGGCATGACAGGGTATTCGCTTGCATGATGCCCGCTTCTAACTTAACCCATCCTTGCATGACCTATCGCAGTCAGCAAGACATCCACTACTACCCTTACTACCCGAACTAACTACGAGGGTAATCCCAAAAGTAAGGTCTCCTAGTTTTTTATAAGCACATAGACCTGTTTATTTCTAGAGTGGTTTACATCAGTTAACAGCTTGAGCATTTAGCTATTTTACGACATAATCACTATTTGTGTCGATGCATTTTTGTAGACGTTGTGTCAGTTTTTGTATGCCCATGTCATACCAGCTCACAGCCATACTGTTCAGAAAGTTATGAAACTCTTCTTTCATCTCGTCGTCGGAGCTGAATCGCTGGGACCACAATTAACGCTGACAGGTACTGTGAGACTGAAAAAACTCGAACGGGCAATTCAGAACCGGAGAAGAGGAATGTTGACCAAGGGCTATTCACGTGGGACGACAGCAACGACAGCTGGCGTAGCACAATCTAGAGTGGAGTGTACATTGCAGTGGTTTAAGCAGGCTGATACCAGTGCAAGCGTCTCACGATCTGGAAGACCCCTAGTTACATGGACGATCAGTTCATATATGTACAAAGTAAAGGTCAGAGGAATCGCACTATACGCGAAATACACGAGGAAGTAAATAGTATGGGTTGGTTCAAATGGCTCTGAGCACTATGGGACTTAACATCTATGGTCATCAGTCCCCTAGAACTTAGAATTACTTAAACCTAACTAACCTAAGGACATCACACACATCCATGCCCGAGGCAGGATTCGAACCTGCGACCGTAGCAGTCGCGCGGCTCCGGGCTGAGCGCCTAGAACCGCTAGACCACCGCGGCCGGCTAAATAGTATGGGGGCAGCTGGAATCTCTGTCCTAACAGCGCAATGCCATCTTCGTGAAAAAGGTTTAAAGAAGTGCACAGAAGCTTAGAAACAGTTATTATGCAAAGAAAATAAGGTGAAAAATTACCATTAGTACAGAGATAACAAATACTAGTTTCCAGTTTCTGGAAACATCCCCCAGGCTGTGGCTAAGCCATGTCTCCGCAATATCCTTTCTTTCAGGAGTGCTAGTTCTGCATGTTTCGCAGGAGAGCTTCTGTAAAGTTTGGAAGGTAGGAGACGAGGTACTGGCAGAAGTAAAGCTGTGAGTACCGGGCGTGAGTCGTGCTTCGGTAGCTCAGTTGGTAGAGCACTTGCCAGCGAAAGGCAAAGGTCCCGAGTTCGAGTCTCGGTCGGGCACACAGTTTTAATCTGCCAGGAAGTTTCATATCAGCGCACACTCCGCTGCAGAGTGAAAATCTCATTCTGGAAACATCCCCCAGGCTGTGGCTAAGCCATGTCTCCGCAATATCCTTTCTTTCAGGAGTGCTAGTCCTGCACGTTTCGCAGGAGAGCTTCTGTAAAGTTTGGAAGGTAGGAGACGAGGTACTGGCAGAAGTAAAGCTGTGAGTACCGGCCGTGAGTCGTGCTTCGGTAGCTCAGTTGGTAGAGCACTTGCCCGCGAAAGGCAAAGGTCCCGAGTTCGAGTCTCGGTCGGGCACACAGTTTTAATCTGCCAGGAAGTTTCATATCAGCGCACACTCCGCTGCAGAGTGAAAATCTCATTCTGGAAACATCCCCCAGGCTGTGGCTAAGCCATGTCTCCGCAATATCCTTTCTTTCAGGAGTGCTAGTTCTGCATGTTTCGCAGGAGAGCTTCTGTAAAGTTTGGAAGGTAGGAGACGAGGTACTGGCAGAAGTAAAGCTGTGAGTACCGGGCGTGAGTCGTGCTTCGGTAGCTCAGTTGGTAGAGCACTTGCCCGCGAAAGGCAAAGGTCCCGAGTTCGAGTCTCGGTCGGGCACACAGTTTTAATCTGCCAGGAAGTTTCATATCAGCGCACACTCCGCTGCAGAGTGAAAATCTCATTCTGGAAACATCCCCCAGGCTGTGGCTAAGCCATGTCTCCGCAATATCCTTTCTTTCAGGAGTGCTAGTTCTGCATGTTTCGCAGGAGAGCTTCTGTAAAGTTTGGAAGGTAGGAGACGAGGTACTGGCAGAAGTAAAGCTGTGAGTACCGGGCGTGAGTCGTGCTTCGGTAGCTCAGTTGGTAGAGCACTTGCCCGCGAAAGGCAAAGGTCCCGAGTTCGAGTCTCGGTCGGGCACACAGTTTTAATCTGCCAGGAAGTTTCATATCAGCGCACACTCCGCTGCAGAGTAAAAATCTCATTCTGGAAACATCCCCCAGGCTGTGGCTAAGCCATGTCTCCGCAATATCCTTTCTTTCAGGAGTGCTAGTTCTGCATGTTTCGCAGGAGAGCTTCTGTAAAGTTTGGAAGGTAGGAGACGAGGTACTGGCAGAAGTAAAGCTGTGAGTAGCGGGCGTGAGTCGTGCTTCGGTAGCTCAGTTGGTAGAGCACTTGCCCGCGAAAGGCAAAGGTCCCGAGTTCGAGTCTCGGTCGGGCACACAGTTTTAATCTTCCAGGAAGTTTCATATCAGCGCACACTCCGCTGCAGAGTGAAAATCTCATTCTGGAAACATCCCCCAGGCTGTGGCTAAGCCATGTCTCCGCAATATCCTTTCTTTCAGGAGTGCTAGTTCTGCATGTTTCGCAGGAGAGCTTCTGTAAAGTTTGGAAGGTAGGAGACGAGGTACTGGCAGAAGTAAAGCTGTGAGTACCGGGCGTGAGTCGTGCTTCGGTGGCTCAGTTGGTAGAGCACTTGCCCGCGAAAGGCAAAGGTCCCGAGTTCGAGTCTCGGTCGGGCACACAGTATTAATCTGCCAGGAAGTTTCAAATCAGCGCACACTCCGCTGCAGAGTGAAAATCTCATTCTGGAAACATCCCCCAGGCTGTGGCTAAGCCATGTCTCCGCAATATCCTTTCTTTCAGGAGTGCTAGTTCTGCATGTTTCGCAGGAGAGCTTCTGTAAAGTTTGGAAGGTAGGAGACGAGGTACTGGCAGAAGTAAAGCTGTGAGTACCGGCCGTGAGTCGTGCTTCGGTAGCTCAGTTGGTAGAGCACTTGCCCGCGAAAGGCAAAGGTCCCGAGTTCGAGTCTCGGTCGGGCACGCAGTTTTAATCTGCCAGGAAGTTTCATATCAGCGCACACTACGCTGCAGAGTGAAAATCTCATTCTGGAAACATCCCCCAGGCTGTGGCTAAGCCATGTCTCCGCAATATCCTTTCTTTCAGGAGTGCTAGTCCTGCATGTTTCGCAGGAGAGCTTCTGTAAAGTTTGGAAGGTAGGAGACGAGGTACTGGCAGAAGTAAAGCTGTGAGTACCGGGCGTGAGTCGTGCTTCGGTAGCTCAGTTGGTAGAGCACTTGCCCGCGAAAGGCAAAGGTCCCGAGTTCGAGTCTCGGTCGGGCACACAGTTTTAATCTGCCAGGAAGTTTCATATCAGCGCACACTCCGCTGCAGAGTGAAAATCTCATTCTGGAAACATCCCCCAGGCTGTGGCTAAGCCATGTCTCCGCAATATCCTTTCTTTCAGGAGTGCTAGTTCTGCATGTTTCGCAGGAGAGCTTCTGTAAAGTTTGGAAGGTAGGAGACGAAGTACTGGCAGAAGTAAAGCTGTGAGTACCGGGCGTGAGTCGTGCTTCGGTAGCTCAGTTGGTAGAGCACTTGCCCGCGAAAGGCAAAGGTCCCGAGTTCGAGTCTCGGTCGGGCACACAGTTTTAATCTGCCAGGAAGTTTCATATCAGCGCACACTCCGCTGCAGAGTGAAAATCTCATTCTGGAAACATCCCCCAGGCTGTGGCTAAGCCATGTCTCCGCAATATCCTTTCTTTCAGGAGTGCTAGTTCTGCATGTTTCGCAGGAGAGCTTCTGTAAAGTTTGGAAGGTAGGAGACGAGGTACTGGCAGAAGTAAAGCTGTGAGAACCGGGCGTGAGTCGTGCTTCGGTAGCTCAGTTGGTAGAGCACTTGCCCGCGAAAGGCAAAGGTCCCGAGTTCGAGTCTCGGTCGGGCACACAGTTTTAATCTGCCAGGAAGTTTCATATCAGCGCACACTCCGCTGCAGAGTGAAAATCTCATTCTGGAAACATCCCCCAGGCTGTGGCTAAGCCATGTCTCCGCAATATCCTTTCTTTCAGGAGTGCTAGTTCTGCATGTTTCGCAGGAGAGCTTCTGTAAAGTTTGGAAGGTAGGAGACGAGGTACTGGCAGAAGTAAAGCTGTGAGTACCGGGCGTGAGTCGTGCTTCGGTAGCTCAGTTGGTCGCAGTCTGCGTTCGGCAGGGCAGCAGTGCGCACCGCGCTCGGCCGTCCACGCCGCTGCGCGCGCGGAGTGTTTTGTTTACTTCCTCGTCACAGCGCTTCTCAGTCGAACAAGCTGTAATGGCCAACTCTTACAGGAAGAACACTCTTAAGTTCACCTTCTCAAACGAATACGCACGACCCAAAGCACTGGCCGTCGAACGCTTCCTACGCGAAGACGTGAAGATCCCGCGTGACGAACTCATCGGCATACACCTATCGATCATTAGCAGCGTCGTTTATGTTAAGATGACTTCCGACGCTGCCTGCAACGAGATCATTCAAAGGACGCGACATGGACTAAAATTTCGGCACTCCGACGGAAACGTCGGGCCTGTGGATGTCGACCATGCAGGACTTGGCCTTCGGACGATCCGTGTATTCGAACTGCCTTTCGAGGTGGCTGAAGATGAAGTCATCGCGGCGCTAAGTCCGTTCGGAAAAGTCCAGAGCCACGTAGCCGAGACATGGGCACAGTTTACGACGTATCCGGTGCTTAATGGTGTGAGACAAGTCCGAATCGATCTCAAACGGCACGTTCCATCGTACATTTCTATCGGCGGCTGCCGTGCGGTGGTCATTTACGACGGACAACCTCGACCATGTTCCGGTTGTGGCCAAGAAGGCCACGTCCGTAATGAATGCCTGCAACGCCGCATCACACAACTAAGGCCCGACGATACGAACACCGACAGAACCGTGACCACCCTTCCAGTCACCTATGCGGCGACACTGCACGTCCAGCCCTCACAAGGCGCCGTTCACGAGCGTCTCTCTGGTCCGATACACCCGGAGGCGTCCCAGCACCTTGACACCGGCGATGCCGCCCGTGAACATGTCCAACAACGGGACACACCCACGCTAGAAGATCACAAGGATACCAATGAGAGTGTTCTGGAGAATGAAGACCGCATCATAGCACCCGCGGCTTTTGTACCGGAACGTCGTGAATCTCTTCCTTCCTCAGACACCGAAACTCATTGCCGAAAGCAGAAGTCGCCCAAACGACGAAAAAAACGCCGCAAGACATCAGAATCGACCATTGAGCCCCCTCCGCAGGACGAAGAAATGCCACATCACTCCGACGGAGAACACGGTAACACTTTCTCCTCTGCCATGGAGACGCGTCATCCACAAGACGGTGAACCGTCCGACAGAGATCGTGCGCAAGCCCCGCGCCCAGACGCCATGGAACATAGCACGCCTGTTGTCACTGACGCCATTGAGCCGACTCGGCCAGCGCTGCCACCCATCGCCGATGTCAAACCTGTCGGACACCTTTCATGGGCAGATGACACGGATTTCCCACCTCCATCTGATGCGGAAATGAGATCTGTTTCTCCGTTAGACCAAAACTAAAATGGGGGAAGTTTCTACGGCGAATCCTGCGACTTCTATGGACTTCCAGCATCCACAACAACAATCTTCACCAGCTACGACCCTATCAACAGCACGGATCTCCCATCAGGCGTACCGAATAGCTACTATCAATACTAATAATATCGGCTCCCATGCTAAACTTCAACTGCTCCGTGACACGCTAAGAGCAGCGGACATCGACATCGCCCTGTTACAAGAACTGAGGACAGCGACTTGGACTGGGTGTTATGGATATGAGACGTACGCCGCCCCTGCAGCTATGGAACACACAGGCGCAGCCATCCTCCTCCGAGAAGGAATTGCAGTTTCCGATGTCGCATACCTCCCAACAGCGCGAGGGGTGGCCATAACAGTTGAAGGACTCAAAATCATAAATCTCTACGCCCCATCGGGCACTGATAAACGGAGGGATCGCTCCCAGTTCTACGCAGAAGACATCACGCCTTTATTCCTCGGTCGATACGATCGTCTCATCGTAGGTGGAGATTTCAACTGTGTTCTCGAGCGCACAGACCAATACCCCCATTTCACCACATGTCCCGAACTTCGCTTCCTCGTCCGCCGCCTTCGTCTCCTCGACACTTTGCGAGTGATACACGGCGACCGCCCGGGGTATACACACATCACGAGCCACTCCGCCAGCCGACTTGATAGAATATACATCTCTAACGCTCTAAAATCAGTACTCCTCGACGCGGAACTTTGGCCGTCTGCCTTTTCGGATCATGACATCTATATCTGTACCATGAACCTACGTCGACAATCTACATGGCGCAGTGCAGGACCCTGGAAACTCAATGTCGCGCTACTGCGGGACCCTGAATGTCGACAACAGGTCACCGACACGTGGCACACCTGTGTTCAACGCATTATGCGTTACGAGACCACACTGCAGTGGTGGTTGCTGTGCGCCAAACCGGCCATCCGACGCACATTGACACACTATGGCAGAGCAAAAGCCAGGTGGAATCACCATACAACTGATTTCTACTATAGCGCTCTACGTGAACTCATGGATCATCCTCCATCCCCGGATCGCCTCAAAGAAGCTCAACGCATCAAGGCAAAGATTCTATCCTTGACCAGATGCCGTCTAGAGGGAGCCATTGTACGAGCCCGCAGCCAAGACAGGATTAATGGTGAAGAACCTTCTATGCATCATATTGTTCAAAATGTTCGTCGACGCCGACAGGCTTTAATGACAACTTTAGACTTACCTGATGGACGACGGCTGACTTCGCAAGCTACCATTGCGGATGCATTCACAACGCACTATAGACTTTTCTATCAAGAAGTACCTGCCGGTGCAGAGGCCATTGCTGAGGTTGCCCATGAGACACTTGGTACTCTAAACGCAGCAGCTGCAACCCTCCTGACTGCTGAAGTGACCACCGACGACGTCCAAGGCGCTGTGGCCAAGGGGTCTCTGAATTGATCTCCGGGCCCGGACGGTTTACCTCTCGAATTTTACAGAACCTTCCAAGATTTGATGATGCCACGATGGAGGGACATGTACTGGGAACTTTTGTCCGGCGCGGCGGACCCGCCACCAATGTTCATGGAAGGCTTACTTGTACCAGTCCCGAAACCCGCAGGAGGAACACGACTCGACAGTTATCGGCCGATCACGTTACTCAATTCGGACTTCAAGATTTTCACACGCCTTCTGGCAGTGCGACTCAAACATGTATTACGGGACATTGTCTCCCACGAACAAACATCCTTAGGCGGCGATCGTAATATACAGACGGCCCTCAGTGACTATCGAGATGTGATCGCTGTGGCAACACACTCGCGACTGCCAGGCGCTTTCATCTCCATCGACTTCAAACAAGCGTTTGACCGCGTCAATCATGCATTCCTCAACGCAGTGATGGACCGAATGGCAATTCCCCCGACGTTCACGCACGTGATTATGCGGCTCCTTCGTGGAGCAACGTCCAGACTTCTCGTCAACGGCAGACTTACAGAACCTATACGGATTGAACGCTCAGTACGGCAGGGTTGCCCTTTGTCGACGGTACTTTATGCCATTGCGATGGAACCACTCATTTGCGGATTACGGCGATGTTTGACAGGTATTCCACTCCGGGATCATATGTTCCGCTGCCGAGCTTACGCGGACGACTTGGCCCTCGTCGTACGTTCAGCGGCTGAAGTACAAGCTGCGATGCAGTGGATTACCCGTTACAGTGCAGGGGCAGGGAGCGCTATGAACGTGGCAAAATCATGCGCCATGAAGATCGGCCGCGGCCTTCCCGCAGACAGCGTAGTTCCATTTCAACTGGTAGACACCATTCGTTGTCTCGGATTGGTGTACACGCGAGACATTCGCCGCACCTCGGCGATCAATTTTCGTGCGCTGCTGCAACGCATCCGGGCCAACATACAAAATCACATACTACGCCCGCTGAATATGTGCCAGAGAGTCACCTTCGTCAATACCCATCTGGCAGCTCGGATACCCCATATAGCGCAGATTCTGCCCATCACTGCGACAATGGCGGCCAGGTTACAGGCGGCATTCGGCTATTTCATTTGTTCTGGACACATCTTCAAAGTCCAGTATGAAGCTCTCACCTTACCGAAGCGGGACGGTGGCCTCGATCTGGTTAATGTGAGAGCCAGGACAACGGCACTTTACACCACCACTATGCTCCGGTTATGGAAAAGCCAAAATGCTAGTTTTACTGGAATGTTGACCACCGAGCTCGCGCCTGTTTCGAGACGCCCACCGACGTCTTTGGCACACATCCCACCTCCGATGTCACATATCGGCCGTTTCTTTTTGGAGTACAGCTACATATGCACCGAGCTCCCCAGGACCAGGAAGACGACCACCCGCGACATCTACCGCCTTCTCCGAAAGTCTCCACCCCGCAACCCCGTCGAAACACGTCACCCCCAGGTTTCATGGCCTACAGTTTGGAAAACGATCCACCAACCATATCACACCACTGACACCACCTCTATGTGGTACCTTCTCGTCAACGGCAAGTATACTACAAGACAGAAACTACATCGCATCGCACTGGTGGACTCACCCCTGTGCCTCAAGTGCAATGTCGAAGATACAGATTTACATCGTTTTGAGTGTGGGCCAGCAGCAGCTGTCTGGACCCTCGTACAGAAGATTGTGGTTTTCTACCTCCGAGTACCACCACATCACGTTTCTCCCACTATGATGATATATCCCGACACGACCTACTTTCCATCGGCTAAGTGGCACGCCATCACATGGATCAGTGGCATGGCTGTCGACTACGTCTTCCGAGACGACATCGTCGATCCGGCGGACTTTTGGACACGCCTCCAAGTGTATCACCACACCCTTCGCCGGCATCGACACTATCGGGCCACTTTCGCGAACTATTTACAGAGCATTTTCACCAACCCGCCTCAAAGCTGGAATCTCAACGAACCGTGCCAGCCAAGGCTGGACGATCCCACGTTCCCCTTCAATGGTCAATGATAGAATGCATTTTGTTCTGCTGGCGCGCCAAAGTGGAGCATGGCGCGGAAAGTATTCCTATTTTATTTCAGTTCTCTTTTCTCCTCCTCTTCTAAGTTTTTTTTTCTCCTTACACATGTTTATCCCTTTCATACATAGCTCTCTTTCTGCAGCCTATTTGTTTTCTTTCTCTTGTGCTCCACAAACAAAAAAAAAAAAAAAAAAAAAATGCTGCTGATGGTGAGACTGTACACTCATTTATGTTACCAAAAAAACATACAAATACAAAAGAAGGCCGTTGCGGAAATATAGCTACCTTTTATGTTTTACGTTTTCAAAGGATATTGTGTTATTTATGAAGAACGTCGTCTTTTATTTTCATACCCAAGAAGTTTTTATTTGTTTTCTTTAAAAAAAAAAGTAAAAAAAAACAAAAAACATAAAAATGACAAAAAAAACAAAAAAAGTTGGTAGAGCACCTAAAAAAAAAAGTTGGTAGAGCACTTGCCCGCGAAAGGCAAAGGTCCCGAGTTCGAGTGTCGGTCGGGCACACAGTTTTAATCTGCCAGGAAGTTTCAACAAATACTGGTGTTTGCAGCAATGGTCCAAAGTGCTTTTCACAGTTGAGTCTAAGTCTAAAGTATTTGGAAGCAATGGTCGAATGTTTGTTCGTCGAATCCGTGGAGAAGCGTGTGACACCAACGATGGAGATGTTTTGAGCGTGAATAAGCCGGTTATCTAGTGAGCATTAGTGGAACATTAAAGAAGGAAGGATATCACTGGATACTGGTCAACAATGCAGTTTTATATGGCAGGAGACTCATTAGTCGCGGGTTTATTCTGCAGCAGGATAATTATCCCAACCATGTTTCTAAATTGTGCAGAGGGGATACAAAAGATAAAGATAAATTTGCGGAATTGAAGAATGTGCTATTTTGTCTAAAACTGATATATTTATTTATTTAAATAGCGCCGTTACCAGTTTGGATGCAACAGGTTCATCTTCAGACGGCTGGTTCACGTTAAGTCACATTTTACACAAGCTTTCACTTTTTGTTTTCCCAACTGATGAAATTTTCTTGGGGTGGTGGTGCAGATGAAAAATCCGCTCCATTATGTTCCAGTGCTCACTGCTTGTGATCATGCAGCTGTGGAAACTGATGATGCACTTCTTTTATTTATATGTGTACACATAATCTGAAGCACTATTCAGACACCAAGAAGTTTCACCGCACGGAAGTATACTTCTTGGTGTGTGAGTGGCGCTTCAGATTATATTTACACATATACATAAAAAAGTGCACTACATGGCCAAAAACAATGGACTCCTTCGCTTGTTGGTCGACCTCGTAGACCAATCCTACTTGAGCTAGGGCTCAGTGATGTAGGTCTTACACCTTCCCAGGGGGCAGGATTTCATTTTTTTGAGTCATTAGTCTTCTGACAGGTTTGATGCGGCCCGCCATGAATTCCTCTCCTGTGCCAGTCTCTTCGCCGGCCGAAGTGGCCGTGCGGTTAAAGGCGCTGCAGTCTGGAGCCGCAAGACCGCTACGGTCGCAGGTTCGAATCCTGCCTCGGGCATGGATGTTTGTGATGTCCTTAGGTTAGTTAGGTTTAACTAGTTCTAAGTTCTAGGGGACTAATGACCTCAGCAGTTGAGTCCCATGGTGCTCAGAGCCATTTGAACCATTTTTTTGCCAGTCTCTTCACCTCAGAGTAGCACCTGCAACCTACGTCATCAATTACTTGCTGGATACATTCGAACCTCTGTCTTCCTCTACAGTTTTAGCCCTCTACTGCTCGCTCTAGGACCGTGGAAGTCATTCCCTGATGTCTTAACAGATGTCGTATCATCAAAAAAAATGGTTCAAATGGCTCTGAGCACTATGGGACTCAACTGCTGAGGTCATTAGTCCCCTAGAACTTAGAACTAGTTAAACCTAACTAACCTAAGGACATCACAAACATCCATGCCCGAGGCAGGATTCGAACCTGCGACTGTAGCGGTCTTGCGGTTCCAGACTGCAGCGCCTTTAACCGCACGGCCACTTCGGCCGGCCCGTATCATCCTGTCAGTGTTTTCCACATATTCCTTTCCTCTCCGATTCTGCACAAGATCTCCTCATTCCTTACCTTATCTGTCTACTTAATTTTCAACATTCGTCTGTAGTACCACATCTCAAATGCTTTGATTCCCTTCTGTTGCAGCTCTCCAACAGTGCATGTTTCACCACCATAAAATACTGTGCTCCAAACGAACATTCTCAGTAACTGCTTCCTCAAATTAAGGCCTATGTTTAACACTAGAAGACTCTCTTGGCCAGGAATGTCCTCTTTGCCAGTGCTAGTCTGCTTTTGAGGTCCTTCTTGCTCCGTCCGTTACTCGCTATTTTGGTGCAGAAGTAGCAGAATTCCTTGACTTCATCTACTTCGTGACCATCAATCCTGATGTTAAGTTTCTCGCTGTTCTAATCTCTGCTACTTTACATTAATTCCGTCTTTCTTCCATTTACTCTTAGTCCATGTCCTGTACTCATTAGACTGTTTATTCCATTCAACAGATCATTAATCTTTCTTCAATTTCACTCAGGATAACAATGTCATAAGCGAATCGTATCATTGATATCGTTTCGCCTTGAATTTTAATTCCTCTCCTGAGCCATTCTTATACTTCCGTCATTGCTTCTTCGATGTATAGATTAAGCAATAAGAGCGAAAGGCTACATCCCTGTCTTATACCCTTTTCAATCCGAGAACTTCGTTTTTGGTCGTTCACTCTCATTATTCCCTTTTGATTCTTGTACACATTGTATATTACCCGTCTCTCTCTATAGCTCACAGCTATTTTTCTCAGAATTTCGAACATCTTGGACCATTTTACACTGTCGAACGTTTTTTCCAGCTCGACAAATCCTATGAACGTAACTTGATTTTACTTTAGTTTTGCTTCCGTTATCAACTGCAACGTCAGAATTGCCTTTCTGGTGCCTTCACCTTTCCTAAACCCAGACTGATCGTCATCGAACACTTTCTCAGTTTTCTTTTCTATTCTTCTGTGCATTATTCTTGTCAGTAGCTTGGATGCATGAGTTGTTAAGCTGATTGTGAGCTCTTGCAGTCTTCGGAATTGTTGCCACTTCCCCCAATGATTTTAGAAATTCTGGTGTACTCTTACTGTTCAAATGGCTCTGAGCACTATGGGACTTAACTTCTGATGTCGTCAGTCCCCTAGAACTTAGAACTACTTAAACCTAACTAACCTAAGGACATCACACACATCCATGCCCGAGGCAGGATTCGAACCTGCGACCGTAGCGGTCGCGCGGATCCAGAATGTAGCGCCCAGAGCCGCTCAGCCACCCTGGCCGGCATCTTACTGTTACCACCCTTGCTTTTAATTTCACTGAAGGTTACTTTGAATTTCCTATATGGTGTGTCAGTCCTTTTGACAATCATTTATTTTTCGATTTCTTCATAATTTTCATGCAGTCATTTCGTCTTAGCTTCCCTGCACTTCTTACTTTATTCCTCGGCGACTTGGATTTCTGTGTTCCTGAATTTTCCTTAACATTTTTGTACTTCCATCTTTCGCTGATTGTCTGAAGTATTTCTTCTATTACCCACGGTTTTTCGCATTGACCTTGGTATCTATGTTTTTTTTTCCCATTTGCTCTTTTCAGAGATGTCCATTCCTCTTCAGTTGCATTGCCTACTGAGGTATTCCTTATTGCTCTATCTTTAGCCTTAGAGAACTTCAACCGTATCTCGTCATTCGTTAGTACCTCCGTATCCCACATCTTTGCGTATTGATTCTTCCTGACTAATGTCTTAAACTTCAGCCTACTCTTCATCACTACTATATTATGAACTGAGTTTATATCTGCTCCTGGGTACAACTTACAATCCAGTATCTGATTTCGGAATCTCTGTCTGACCATGAAGTAATCTAATTGAGATCTACCCGTATCACCTGGACTTTTCCATGTATACCGCTAGCCTTGTGATTCATGAGCATAGTACACACTGTTACTAACTTAAATTTATTACAGAACTGAATTAGTCCCAAGTCCATATTGACCTACAACCTTTTCCTACACTCCTTCCGCTACAAATGCATTTCTGTCCCTCCCAAGACTATTAGATTTTCATGTCCCTTCATGAACTGTATTGCTCTTTCAGCATCCTTATTCACTTTCTCTGTCTCACCATCTTCAGCTTGCGTCGTCGGTATGTGTACCTCAGCCATCGTTGTTGGTGTTCGTTTGTTGTCGATTCTGATAAGAACAACCCTATCATTGAACTGTTCAAAGTAACACAGTCTCTCCCCTACCTTCCTATACATAACGAGGCCTACTCCCGTTAAACCATTTTCTGCATCTGTTGACATTATCCTACACTCATCTGACCAGAAATCCTTGTCTTCTTTCCATTTCACTTCACTTATTAATATTATTAAGAATGTTGTCTTCTGTAGCTAACTCATCAGCTAGAGAGACAAAATATTGTTTCCTTCCTTTACGGTGATGACCTTGAACACGTTTGTCACATAGTTACCAATTAATTTTTAAGTGGATTTTCCATCATATGTAGGACAACCTGCACCAGCAGGTTCCATGATACTAAAGCTCTTGTACAACTGAGAATGATTAGGATGAATCCTACCATGTCCAATATTTATATTAATATCTGTGTCCCTGCTGTGGAGATTTAGATTACTTTTAGTCTTCTCATTCTCAGGGAATGAGTAAAACTTATAACTCCTGCCTTTGTTCATTATTTATTATGGGTAAAATTTGCTCATTAACTTCAAAAATGACCAATCAACCGACCGACTGACTGACCAACAAACCGACTGACCATCTAAGTGACTGAGTAACTAAAAGATAATTTTAATATTTTTATTCTATAATAAATTTTTGCAAAATATGATCTGCAGGTTGTGGAAAAAGGTAAACAAAATAAGGAACAGTTGGAAGAAGAATTTAAAAAATTGAATAATCAGCCAAGAACAGAATACAAAAAATATAAAAAAGAAGATCAGTCTGTTATTGATGCAATCGAAAAAGATAAAGTGGGAATCATGGGCTTAGGTAATAATCTTCTAAAAGGAATCGAAGAAAACAGAGAGGTTGAAAAACAAATGTTTACTTATCACAAATATACTGAAGAATTAACGATATACTGCCAATTAATCAAAAGAAGAGACATTACACATATTTGAATACAGGAGCTATAGAATAAATATGAAGAAGAAAAGGGAGATGTCAAAAAAATAGAGGACAGTGATGTTGAAAAATAAATATAAGTGAAAGAACACTAGAATATGTCAACTATAGTGAAGGTGCTGATTTTGGATGAAGGCCTGTTGGTGCCTTTAAATATGAAGTAAGATTACCAGTAACATCTGATGGAGAAAAATTAACTGTTGGTGAAAAGACATATGAATGAATTGATGGTTTAATGGATCTATTACCTAAAAACAGATTACTACTAGTGACATGAGCGAAAAATGCAATTCAGTTGATTTATCAAATTATGCAGATCTATTGTGAAATGCAGGAGTATTATATACCAAAAATTCCAAAATGTAATGAAAACAAATGGAGGAATCAGATATAAAGGTTTGATAAAAGAAACTGTTAATGACTATTTTCCAAAATTAAGAGTGCTAACTATTTATTCTTCTGATTAATCAGAAATAAGTTCACCTGAGAAAAAAAGGTGAAAGGTGAAGACTTAATGAAAAAAGTAGACAGAGAAACCAATATCTTTGGGTGAATGATGTCAGCCAAACGATTGACAGATTATGTGTAATAAATGGAGAAGAACTGGATGGAAATAAAAACTATCACAACGAAAACGTTGTTGTAGTACAGATATTAACAAATAAATGTAGTGAGTTCACAATCAATAAGTCAAAAGGAATTACATAGCTGATCAGGCTTCTCAATGATCTTCCCACTGATTTGGAAAAGTGAGAAGTATGGTAAAGAAATAGTAAACTGGGCTTTAAATAATCTGCCAGTGCCAGAGACGAATCTTCCAGGCTACTTATACTATGGGTTTTTTACTAAACTAGAAGAAAGACTAGTACGTGGTAATCCCAGAATAAATAAATTAGATGAAGAATGTAAAAAACATGATACTGCTCATAGAGATCATAAAGCTGTAGAAAAAACACATGAAGTAGATAAAGAACTTCAGCTTGCTGCAAAAGAGAGAATACACACAAGTTCTTCTTCTTTAGGAAAAAAATTAGCTGCAAATGTTTTAGAGGAGAAATGAACGGAAGAAGGTAATTAGGTATGAGCTTAGGGTGGATGAAAATGGTTGGGGAGTATACAAATATTAATCCTTACAAATTTTTTATCTATATAATTGAGAAATTTTACAACTGATTATCCTTCACTACGTAGTGGCAAGACTAAACTAAAATCAGTTAAAATTAAGCTACATAATGATCATTTACATAGTATCAATCAATTCTTATCAGGGGAGAGGTGTAGGCCAGTTGCTACGGTATAGGCTAGGAGTCATGTATCAGGTCACAAACATTATGAAACCTATTGCTAAGCTTAGCCAAGTTACAGAAAACCTAGGGCCTTTTAGAAAGATTTTGATGGTGAGGACCATGTTCTGGCTAGCTGTTCGTACTATAGTATTAGGTGTGACTTGTATGTAATAGGAGCAGCAACAGCTCACACTCTTGTGGGGTTTGTGGATGTTTTGCAGCACCATGACCAGCCCTGGGTTAATACAGCTGCAAACTGTGTTAGCAGAGAGCTAGGGCTTACTGTTGGCAGAAACTAAATCTCATATCTGTGCTGTGCCTGTTGATGCAATTGGAAGTTGCTGTTACACTAGTCATAGCCTGCAACTGAATAGGAGGAGAAGGATAGATTAGTTGATGTTCTTGCAGAAAATGTAAGGGGGGCCACATGCACACAAGACAAAATAGCTATGGTTACTGGAGTCAGAGGGACACATTTTTTAGTTTAGAGTCAGGTTACAGACAGAGAGTATTGAAAGAGATTAAATCAGAACAGTGCCAATATGTATGTAGCAGTATTCAAAGAAATAAAATTTGTGTTTTCATCAGAACATTAGAGGATTGAAAAATAAGGTAGATGAGGTTCTTGTATGCCTAGAAAATGGGGTAAATTCCTAAGGTATAGATGTTTTGTGTCTCTCTGAACACCATGTAACTGCAGGGATGGAGAAGTTAAATTTAAGGGATTACAGATTAGCATGTAGAGTCAACATGGAAAAAGGAGGAGTTGCTACTTATATAAAAACTGGGCACAAAGTCAAAAATATTGAAACAAATAGTTTTTGTGTAGATTAGATCCTTGAAACATGTGCTTCTGAGTTGCTACTTCAATATGCTTCTATAGTAATTGTAACAATCTACAGATCCCCTCAAGGTAGGTTTCAGTTATTCATGAAAAATCTAGAGACATTATTGAGCTATTGATCAGACAAAAGGAAGCAGTTAGTGGTTTCTAGTGATTTTAATGAATATTTCTTGAAAGATATGGATAGGAAAAACTAGCTAGAATCTTTGTTTGTTTGTTTCAATCTAGTATCTGTTGTAAATTTTCCTACTTGTGTGCAGCAGGATAGCAGGACACTCATCATTAAGATTTTCGTAGACAGTGCTCAGGCAGCAACTATTAATGTGTACCCAGTTGTTAACGGGCTATCTGATCATGATGCACAGTTAATGGAAATAACACATATAGCACCTTACAGACTTGAGGCAGGTTCATACAAGGCAGGGAGGCTTATTGATGTGTACAGGATACAGAGTTTTAATAGCAGCCTAGAAGAGGTAGAATGGGACAAAGTATACACAGAAAATGATGCTGATGCCAATTCAATTTATTCCACTGTAATTTGTCTCAGTATTTGAGAGTTGATTTCCTGAAATGTTAACCCAAAAACAAGCCATTACGAAGTCAAGTAAACCATGGATTACTAAGGGAATTAAGATATTGTGTAAGAGGAAGAGGGAAATATATGTACAGGCCAGAATAAGTCAGGATCCAACGTCACTTGCTCACTACAACAGATACTGTAATATTTTAAGGAAAGTCATTAAAGAGTCGAGAAACTTATGTATTCTGACAGAAATTAATAATGCGGATAATAAGATTAACAATACATGGAATACTGTCAAATGCGAGACAGGCAGCCTGACAGTGCACAGCATATCATAGTAATAAAGCGAAATGATGATGTTGTGAGTGATAATTCACAAGTTGCAATATTTTTAACAATCACTTTCTGAATGTTGCAGCTAAAATAGGATTAAAGGGTGCAGTTGAAGAAGCAAAAAAAAAAAAAAGTTAAAATGTCATTCTCCAGGACATTAGGCCTTTACAAATAGCAACAACATCACTCACTGAAATTAATGGAATCATAAATATACTGAAAAACAAGAGATCATTTGGTGTTGATGGAGTCTCTAACAGAATTTTTAAGTGTTGTTCTAATTTAATTATTGGAGTCCTTAGTGATAAATGTAATGCTTCACTGGCGCAGGGAATATTTCCAGACAGATTGAAATATGCAATTGTCAAACTTCTTTGCAACAATGGGGACAAGAGTTACTTAAATAATTATAGACCTGTCTCACTGCTGACTTTATTTTCTAAAATATTCGAAAAAGCTACATATTCCAGAGTAGCCTTACATTTAAGTGAGAATAGTTTACTCAGCATGTCGTAGTCGGATTCCAGAAGGGTTACTTGACTGAGAATGTTATCTACACATTTACCCATCAAATAGTACAAGTCCTAAATTCAAAATTATCGCCATGTTGTATTTTTGTGATCTTTCCAAGGCATTTGACTGTGTGGATCGTGTTACACTCATAGAAAGACTCAGGTTTTATGGAATTGAAGGCTATACACACAGCTGGTTTGAATCATACTTAATGAACACAAAGCAAAAAGTTTCACTGAATAACACAAATAATGTTGGGAGGGCGGTAAATTCTAGTGAATGGGGAGTTATCACAAACAGAGTCACACAGGGATCAATTTTGGGTCCTCTGCTGTTCCTTGTTCATGTGAATGACCTCTCACTAAATGTTCAGCAAGCAGAACTAGTACTTTTTGCAGATGACATGAGTGTTATAATAAATCCCCTTACAGAAGCAGCTGAAGATATTCTGAAGGATATCTTTCAAAGAATTATTAAGTGGTTCTCAGGAAATGGACTACCCTTAATTTTGAGAAACTCACTACATCCAGTTTTGTACACCGAAAATTGATGTAGCATATGAACAGGGCTCAGTTAACAAGGTAGATTTCTCCAAACTTTTGGGTATTCACATTGATGACAACTTGAACTGAAAGGAGCATATACTGAGATTCTCAAACAATTAAGTTCATCTTTCTACACTCTTCATATATTCGCTAGTCTTGGTAATAAACAGATCATCCTCCTAACGTACTTTGCAGATTTCCACTCAATAATGTCTCATAGCTAGTTTTCTGGGGTAACTCACCACTTAGACATAATGTATTGAATGGACAAAGGACAGCATTGAGAATAGTTAGTGGTGTTCACGCAATGACATCATGTAGGCACCTATTCAAGGAGTTGCGTATTTTAACTGCACCATCAGAGTACATATATTCACTAATAAAATTCGTTATAAATAATTCATCTCAGTTTGCAAAGAACAGTGCTGTTCATACATACAACACTATAGGGAAAATGACCTTTACTATCAGTTATTGAAGATGTCAGTTGTTCAAAATGGAGTACATTATTTAGCAACAAAAATCTTTGATCATATGCCCAACAACATAAAGTGTCTGGCAGGTAGCAGATCAAATTTTAAATCTAGCTTAAAATAATTTTTTTGGACAACTACTTCTATTCCATGGACGTGTTCCTGTTTTAAAACTGGGAAAAAAACTGTACCTCTAAATGTAGTTGCATGTGAAGAACTAAACAATTTCAGTAATATTAATATTAGCACTATTCATGTGTGTATATATCATTCTTGTAATCTGACTTGTTCCACATCACATCGATAAAAGAATAGTGAAAATGATGTACAGAACATGAGATAACTAAACTAAACTAAACTGATACACCAAAAGTAAAGTGATTTCCCTAAATCACTCCAGGCAAATGCCGGGATGGTTCCTTTGAAAGGGCACGGCCGACTTCCTTCTTCATCCTTCCCTAACCCGATGAGACCGATGACCTCGCTGTTTGGTCTCTTCCCCCAAACCAAACAACCAACCAAAAGTAAAGAGAGAGGAAAAAAACTGGTTGAAGTGTACTTAGTACAGTAGGCACTCTAATTCTCAGAAAGATCATCGAATATCTAACAAAAGAGAAAGACATTTATGGATTAACAAAACATGAAGGTAGATTTTTACCATAACTGCTATCTGAATTACCATATTTATCAAATATTGGTTCACTAGCTGGTAGTCTTGCAGCAATCGAAAATGCAATAATAAACAAAAAAACTGATAAAGAATTAGAAGAAAAAAGGTATAGTGTGTCAATGGAAAAGAGAGGAAGCAGAGCAAAATAAAAATTGCAAGAAGTAAGCCGCACATACCCTAATGCATTAAATAATTTTGATTGTGAAAAACATGCTAAGCAATTAAAAATTGAACAATTTGGGGAGTACATATTATTGATGATTTACATAATGAGACAAAAATATTTGAATCTGGAATAATTTAGGTACATTTGATAATGTTGGTACTCATCAGAAAAAAATAGTATTTGATTCATTTGGAGGAAATTTTCCAAAAGAATTAGTTAAAAATCTTGGTTCAAGTGAGTTGTTCTATAATGGACAACAAATTCGGAATTGTGATGAAGAAATATGTGGTCACTTATTACTATTTGTTTTAAAACTGTTATTGGGTAAATATAAATTTAATTAAATTTTGGATTTAATAAATGGATATTTTTGGTAATAAGATAAATAAACAAACTGATGGCTCTGAGCACTATGGGGCTTAACTTCTGAGGTCATCAGTCCCCTAGAACTTAGAACTACTTAATCCTAACGAACCTAACGACACCACACACATCCATGCCTGAGGCAGAATTCGAACCTGCAACCATAGCGGTCACGTGGTTCCAAACTGTAGTGCCTAGAACCACTCGGCCACTCTGGCCAGCAAACAAACTAATGGAGAATTAAAAAATTAAAAAAAATGATTTGATACAACAATTGGGTAATTAAAGAAAAAATATTATTTAATGATCTATTTTAATATTCTACATTACTCTTACAAAAATATCTTTGTTTAAACTTATTTCAAAAGTGTTTCCTTGAGAAGTTATTGGTAATCTTTCATTCATTAAATTATATACATTTATTGAATTTGTATTTCTCATCCTTAAAATTATTTATGTTTCTGTATAATCTTGTAATTCATTCAATCTAGAATTTACAGAAATACATTGATTTCTTATAACATAATATGGATATTCTCATATATGATTTTTCTTTATTAATATACATTCACTATGTTTACTTTCATTAATGGTTGGAGGAGTAGCATGAGTTTCAATAAGTTCATTTTTCTCTTGAATTATATCTCCAGCAATATTGAACATAATTTTGATACTATCTTTGATAATTTCAACTTTATTGTCTAATTCGTAGACCTCATTTTATGAATAATTGTCTTTATTTTGTAATTTATATCGCCATATTTTCTAACTGATGGTAAAAATTCATGTGTAACTCATTCTCTAATTTGTTTGGCTTCTTAGTTTTTAGATTTTAAAATTAATGTATATGAGCCAGGTTCATTACTAAATACTGCTGATTTATCATTGCCTTTTAAACTGTCTAAATTGGATGGGTTTAATTTTTCTAATGGAATAGTATCTTCAATATGTTTAAATTCTCTATGTATTTGATTATATTCCAATATCTCTGCAACATCCCTGGCCCTGAACCATGGATTATTTTCTTTACCTATTATCACAAGTACTTTTGTGTTCTATTTGGTTATTGTAGGAATGTTTCATTTCCTTTCTTATCTTATATTCACCACATACTCTAATTGATGGCAAAACGTGATTAGTCATCCAATTTGCAAATTTTTCAGCTGAAGATATTTTAAATTTGAATATACTTGTAAGTTTGTAGAGAGCTGATTTGTTGATAAAACCAATTTTTACATCAATATTATGAATGTTGCAGTGAACAGGATCTAAGAACTCTATAAAATTCTGCATATCTTCTATATCAAGGTTTTAGTAATTGTATCTCTAGAGTTAGAATTCCTGAAACATCACAAATATCTTTGTTTTGAAATCACAGATTATTTTGATCATCAAGTAACATACAGACATAAATGAAATTTTCACTCTGCAGCATAGTATGCTCTGATATGAAACTTCCTGGCAGTGTAAAACTGTGCCAGATGAAGGCTCGAACTTGGGGTCTTTGCCTTTTGCAGGCAATTGCTCTACCAACTGCGGTGTTGAGTTTGTGCTCAGTCTGGCACACAGTTTTAATCCACCAGGAAGTATCATATAAACTTGCTTGTCATGGTATGCAAACTATTTATTGACCACATCCATTTATAAAATTGTTAATACTTTTTTATATACTTACTTTTCACATTGTCATTCAAAGTGTCTTATGAATTAACATATTATAAAATATCACAAACATCCGTAGCTTTAAACCATGGATTATCATATTTAATTTCTCTATATTGTTAACTGTAAGAAACATTATGTTTTTTATTTTGCTTAAAATTTTCTGGGGTCAAATAATTTACACCTGGAATTTCATATAGAAACGTTAAAATATTATTTGTAATTAACAAACAATATTTTAAAACATGTTATTGAAGTACTTTACTTCTATGATAAATTTCAGCCAATGGAGCCACACTGAGAAAAAAGTTGAATTATTCTGGAGGGACAGAAGAGAAGCCCTAATACATATAGTTAAAATTCTTTAATGAGATGTTTTTTATTAATAAACTTAGATTTTATAATGTCCATATTGTAGTGCATCTGCTTCATTTTCTAAGACATATCTCTTGTTGTCATGCAGGGTCAGCACTTTCTTACTGACTTCAACTGTGTAGATTTTGTATTTTTCACTTTGAACCAGGTTCATTGTCCTATATTTTTCAATAATGTTGAACACACAATGCCTTGTAGTCTTGAATTTTTCTTTATCACACATTTCTTGCCACCTTTTTATTTTTTCTCTTCACTCTTACCAACATTATATGTATAGATTTTTGCTCTCAAACCACCACGTTCTTCCATTATTTTTCCACTGATTTGTCCTTCATTTTGCCTAAAACTGTCTTGTTTACCTATGAAATGTTATATATGTTATCCTTCAGATAGTCACTCGTATCAAAGTAACCAATCACCAATTTCATGCCTTGGTGAAAATCTCCAGTTTTCATATTGTAAATCTAACTGTCCATATTTTGATAACATAATTCAATATTTTCTACATCTTTCGGTTTCATTATTCAATAGTGAAAATCATACACCAGTTCTTTTCGTAGATTAAGTATGCTTATACCAACATAATAGGTTTATTGAAAATTATTTTTGTTTTACTCATATGCATGGCAAATTTTCTTTAAATGTTGGTATTCCTATAAAGTTAGATGTTGCAATGAGTGTTTCACATTTCTTTGCCTCTGAGTCTAATTTTATATCCACTCTGTTGCTTATATTTTCTGTTGTCTTGCCAAAGTCTGAGTTATTCTTCAACTTTTATAAATCTCTTCCGAAGTCATTTGTAGCTTTAGACCTTGTCTGAGTGTTCAAATCTATATATTCATTAGCCAATCAGAGTGCTTCAATTTTAGTTGTATTTTTATGAGCTTCATTCCTAGAGAGTGGCACTGTTTGAGATTTCTGTAGAGATCCAAATATATGTATTTCTCATTCAGTGTTGCCACCAGTTTCCTTTCCATCGTTCTTGACAGTTTTATTCTCTGGAGGTAATGGTAAATCTTGATGCAAATCATGCAGTTCCCTTGGATATTCTAGATCTACTCAGAATAAATATCCCTTCAGACAGGTGTTTGACATCTCACTTATTTTTGCAGAATCGAAGCTTTTTGTATCATCCCATTCAAATCCTGCATATCGTAAATACTGACTCATAACCTTCCCATGTAGATTGTTTGCATCTACCTAAGCTAAATAAGTTGATATAGTCACATCAGAAGCATTCATATATTTGTTGTTTACCTTCACATATCTCTTGCAAAACTGGGATATGTCGCCTTTTATACGTTTTTGGAACATTAGGATCATATCATAATTGTGTATTAAATCGAGTGGTAGTCTAGTTATTTATAATGTTGATTCCCATGGTAATTCTGGTGCTGTGTAGTACCGAGAAAGGTCAAGATGATAGGCTTTTATGCGAGTTTTTCTGGAATGCTCAGACACACCCATCAATAACAATATATCAGTTTTGAGATACAGATCATGATAGTCACCAAGATTTTTCATATTAAATTTTTAGCGAATTAATTTTGCATGTTGATAACCAACATTTATTTCAGAGTCAGTAAGTTTATTATAAAGTTCTTATTTGATAATAATTGTTTCTCTCCAAATTTCTTCCAAGAATCGGTGTAATCTTATGGATATTCATAGCTTCTGATCACTAGATTGAATAATTCTTCTGAGTAAATTTTCCCATATTTTCTTTTGATCCTATTTCAAATTTGATGTAAGTCTGTCAAGTGAAAGAGCCATAAATTTAGGTGTCATTAATCTCATTCTCAAACGTTCCATACTCTTATGTAAACTAATATATCTGTCTTCATTGTTTGGTATTAAATTTATCTGTTCATTATCATTAACCAAGTTCTTTCACACACAGATGTGAATCATATCCTGACAAAGCTAGGATGCTTCAGTTGAAAATTACAGCTATTACAGAATGGGGTAATGTATTTTCCAGTTAGATGATCATGGTGATGGACTTTTTGGTTTTTTATTTTTTGAAAGTGACATCTGCATAGTTAACAAATTTTTGATCTTGTGTGCCTTGATTGTTCTTCAGGTGAAACTGGTTTCATTTCTTCGATTTTACAGTAAATTCTTCTAATTTCTTGTTTTTTCATACACTCAATATATTTTTATGAGCGTTTAGTCCTCTATATACAACTGAGTCTTTATAATGTTCACTAATGTACTTGATATAATAACAGAAACCGTTTGGTTCATGTTTCTGATGTTTCACAATGTATGATTCTTCAGGATTTGGTTGACAGTTGTCAGTCTCTCGTAGTATACTTTCAAAATCTGCATAAATAACGAATGGTACTTTCTGTGTGTGTTGATAATTTTTTAAACGAACATATGAACCTTTCTTTGGCATTTCTACTTATAATTGTTTGTTGATTGAGCAATTTGTTGTGTGATAATCTAATTTTTCTTTGCTATTGAAATGGAGAATGGACATGTCACAGATAAATTTTGACTCTTTATGCTTTATTATCTGACCTGAAACACGGAGAGGCAAAACTTTAATCCAACAGTAGTGTGAAGTTTCATATTTTTTTAAATAAAGCAAATTTATATGTTTTTCTTTCTCACATTTCTTAATTTTTAATGGATGTATTTCGTATTTTTCATGAAACAAATAGATGTGGATAGATACATTAATTCTATTTTCAGTTTTCGAAATATTATTAACCACTATAGGGAATCCAAAATTTTCGTGTTTTTCACAAATTTCAAGACCAATGCCTCGATATTTGCTTACCCTTAGCAGGTCTTTCTTTGCTGGGTGTAATGCAGGTTTTATTGACCACATGAAGCATTTTCGATCATTATTTTTCACATTGATGCAGACTTTCTTGGCACTTATTTTTTCTGGCAGTTCAGTAGACAACGAATCCCTCAGTGGAATATATCGATTACTTCCTACTTGCAGACTGAAAATTCTGTTTAGTGTCCATCCTGAGCCTTGAGCTTGAAAATTAGACATTTTTGCTACAATATCTTGCATCTCATGCTTGAATTTTTGAATCAAATCCTTCTCTCTAGTGATTGTGTTTGTTTGAAAAACAAACTCCATAATTTTTTGATCTGTTTGCATCTGGCATTCGCAGAAGAGCACGAATTAACCATCACTCCCCTATGAAGTTTTAGTTGATTCTTAATGGTTTCCATGATTTTTGGCTTTGTTGCATTCTAGAAGAAGTTTGGGTCAAGCATGTTTAGACTGTTCTCAGAATCTGTTATTTGCAATCTCTCTACAAATGCTTTATTAACTAGACATTGGTTAAATGTTGTTCTTTCTCTTTGTCTCTCGAACACATTGGTAGAAAATGGAAATACTTCTTTCAATGTTTCTTTCTCAACACTTTTGAAGATATCATCAGTGCTTCCAATTTTAGAAGAAGACAGTTTTCTCTGAAGCCTTCTATTAGTCCTTTTTTTGAATTATTTGTTTGATTATAAAAATCAATTAACTCTGGTTTTCTCATCTTACTATTTCTTTTCTGACCTTGTCTCCTACATAGGGAGGGAAGATCAGTAATGGTGAATTGTTCAAGTAGGCTACTCATTTATAAGGATACTTTGTTACTAGGTTTTTAATGATTGAACATCAACAGTGAAGATTGTACCAGTTGGATATATATTTATAAGGATAAATTTCTATTAGGTTTTTAAAAATTGAAGTGTGCAATATGAATTAATGTTTTGTCCACTAAATTATAAAAAATTAAATTTTATTTTAAATTTTTTCTATTTTTAAAATAAATCATAAAATTTTGTTATTGAATTTCTTAAATGACAATTTCTGTCTGATTTCGATATCTGTTTGAAAGTAGAAGCATGCAGTTACACATCACTTTACTTTTTCTATCTTCTAGTTCACAAGTTATACGTCCCCTTGCATCTCTGTCCTTTGCAAATGGATTTGCATAAAAACATCCAGTATCTTTAATTATTTGGCACATGTTGCATTTGTGTTATAGTTTCATCAGCTTTCATTGATGACATAAGTTTTTGTTACTAATATAAAATTATATATATTTCTGAAATATTTTATAGCACATTCTTATCATATATTATTTTTTTAGCTCTTTTAAATCATTTACAAATGATATTCGCCCAGTAGCTTCTCTTCTCCTTATTGTACACATTGCATTACAGTCACTTCCATTTATAAGGATAAAATTCTATTTAGATTTTTATAAAAGTCGACTTTTGTAGGTCAAAGATGTAAATGACTGTTCTGTTTTGCAATCTGATGCAGCTGTTAGCTATTAAACTGCGGTCTGCCAGTTGCGATATTTATCCTTTCAAAGTTTGTAGTTGTGTTTGAATGCTAAAGAAATATGCTTTGGTTTGTTATGCCCCTTGTAACTTCGTGGGAGTATGGAGCCATCTCATTTTTGTTTATGGAAGCTCCATGTAATGTATTTGTTGAGTGATCAAAAATTCGTCGTGTGATGAGGATCTTTTATATTTTTACTATGGAACTACACTCCTGGAAATTGAAATAAGAACACCATGAATTCATTGTCCCAGGAAGGGGAAAGTTTATTGACACATTCCTGGGGTCAGATACATCACATTATCACACTGACAGAACCACAGGCACATAGACACAGGCAACAGAGCATGCACAATGTCGGCACTAGTACAGTGTATATCCACCTTTCGCAGCAATGCAGGCTGCTATTCTCCCATGGAGACGATCGTAGAGATGCTGGATGTAGTCCTGTGGAACGGCTTGCCATGCCATTTCCACCTGGCGCCTCAGTTGGACCAGCGTTCGTGCTGGACGTGCAGACCGCGTGAGACGACGCTTCATACAGTCCCAAACATGCTCAATGGGGGACAGATCCAGAGATCTTGCTGGCCAGGGTAGTTGACTTACACCTTCTAGAGCACGTTGGGTGGCACGGGATACATGCAGACGTGCATTGTCCTGTTGGAACAGCAAGTTCCCTTGCCGGTCTAGGAATGGTAGAACGATGGGTTCGATGACGGTTTGGATGTACCGTGCACTATTCAGTGTCCCCTCGACGATCACCAGTGGTGTACGGCCAGTGTAGGAGATCGCTCCCCACACCATGATGCCGGGTGTTGGCCCTGTGTGCCTCGGTCGTATGCAGTCCTGATTGTGGCGCTCACCTGCACGGCGCCAAACACACATACGACCATCATTGGCACCAAGGCAGAAGCGACTCTCATCGCTGAAGACGACACGTCTCCATTCGTCCCTCCATTCACGCCTGTCGCGACACCACTGGAGGCGGGCTGCACGATGTTGGGGCGTGAGCGGAAGACGGCCTAACGGTGTGCGGGACCGTAGCCCAGCTTCATGGAGACGGTTGCGAATGGTCCTCGCCGATACCCCAGGAGCAACAGTGTCCCTAATTTGCTGGGAAGTGGCGGTGCGGTCCCCTACGGCACTGCGTAGGATCCTACGGTCTTGGCGTGCATCCGTGCGTCGCTGCGGTCCGGTCCCAGGTCGACGGGCACGTGCACCTTCCGCCGACCACTGGCGACAACATCGATGTACTGTGGAGACCTCACGCCCCACGTGTTGAGCAATTCGGCGGTACGTCCACCCGGCCTCCCGCATGCCCACTATACGCCCTCGCTCAAAGTGTGTCAACTGCACATACGGTTCACGTCCACGCTGTCGCGGCATGCTACCAGTGTTAAAGACTGCGATGGAGCTCCGTATGCCACGGCAAACTGGCTGACACTGACGGCGGCGGTGCACAAATGCTGCGCAGCTAGCGCCATTCGAAGGCCAACACCGCAGTTCCTGGTTTGTCCGCTGTGCCGTGCGTGTGATCATTGCTTGTACAGCCCTCTCGCAGTGTCCGGAGCAAGTATGGTGGGTCTGACACACCGGTGTCAATGTGTTCTTTTTTCCATTGCCAGGAGTGTATTTTCCGCTAAATTTATATATATTTTGTGAGCTGTGCCAGAAATCCCCTTAGGGAACTACTCTTTCCATACCTTATTAGGGAAGAACATAACCCTTAAAGCAGTGGTCATCAAAGTATGCTGCTCAAGAGACAGTTTTCATGTTGTGGGGCAGCACCCTGGGCCACATACTAATATGTAACCTATGCAGGAGTAATGCGACAAGTGGGACATCAGCTCAATATACCGCTATCCAAGATGGCGGTGATGACATCATCCAAGATGGTGGCTTTTGGTTGGAAGTTTTAATTTTGGCAGGCAAATAGGTCAATAGGGCTACCTCCACTAACCTAACCCCCTCTCGCAGGAAATAGGGGGAACTTCAAATTCCATGAGGACAATGCAACACACCTTAACTAATCCAAAAAAATGGCAGGAAAAAAGGTCACTTGGGCTACCTCCACTAACCTAAGACATCCTATCACCACCTCTTCCTAGCGATTGGTGGGAAAAGGACCCAGCATGCACTGGGATGCTGCAGAGAGGAAGGAGTTGACCTTATTTATTTTGAAAGGGCACTTGGTCTACCTCCAATAATCTAAGTCATCCAACAGCCACCTCTTATGGAAGTGGTGGGAAGAGGACGCAGCCTGTGCTGGACATAAGACTTTATTTTGTATGCACTATTTTATTTAAACAAGTAGAGGCAGTACAGCCATCCAATGTGGTCGGCAAGGGGCCTATACTTGAACTGACCTAGTACACAGTACCACCCCCAAATGGCGCTGTCATCCATTCTGTGATGTAATCCTAGATGGTGGGGGAAAATGGCGGCAGAATGTGTCTCCAACTGATCTAGTACACAGTACTGCCACCAGAGGGCAATGTCGTCATCTGTTCTGTGACGTAATCCAAGATGGCGGGGGAAAATGTCGGCAAACAGATTTAACCATAAGGTCTGGAGTCCAACTGGTCTAGTACGTAGTACTGCCAACAGAGGGTGCTGTTATTCACTTCGTGACGTAACCTAAGATGTTAGAAATATATTTCAAGAGGTGACATACATCCTTCTTCCCAGTTTCTCTATGATAAACTATGTTATTGAACCGTAAAACGAGAAAACTACTTCCTTAAAACATTGGCTCTGTGTGATACAAGTAAAATATAGCTTTCCAGAGGTGTGTAGTGCCCACTGTTCACATCCGATAACGGTTCGGAAATTATACTGCTGTAGGTAGCAGTGACATGAGAGTGATGTGTCGCACTGGTTTGGGTCTGGCAAATAGGTCTTCGTTCCTGTACAGTCACATCAGCAATGGTGCATAGGTGATCGCCTTTTTCGAGAGGAATTTCTCAGGTGTCACGTATGAAAGCAATGCTACTGCCTCATGCTTGAAGGACCCGATTGGGCATCTGTGCTTGGCTTGGCAGCAATGGCCACATCACTTCACAGCAGCTGCTGGTAGCCTCCTGTGCTGTGCAGTGGACATGGGGCGGCGGGCGGTGCTTGCACAGGTTGATTGCGTGTCTGTTGCATTATTTTGTGAGGAGATCTGTAAGTTGTGCTGTGTGTTACTTGGACAGTTTACGAGTTGATTTTGTGTCTGCACATCAGTGTACTGCATTATTTAGGAGGATTCAGCATGCCTATGTGTTGTGTGTGAAATTATTTCGGTAAATTAGGAGTTGTTTCTGTGTCTGTAGTGCATTATTTAGCAGTAGTTTACAGGTCTGTAGGCTGTGTGGTGTGTCTCCAAGCATGCCAGAGCGTTTGTTTTGAATCAGTGTGATGAATATACTATCTCTCAAAATCCGTCATTAAATAAATTGTTGCAAAATAAGTAAAGTACACTTCTTTTGCTACTGCATCCAGCAGCTCAGCGCAGGCTGAGTCATTTTCCCCTCCAGACAACCATCTTGGGTCACATCACGGAGTAGATGACAGTGCCCTCTGGTGGCAGTACTGTGTAATAGACCAGTTGGACTCCAGACTTTGTGGTGTACACACTGTTTGTCGCCATTTCCCACCACCCCAGACCGCCATCTTGGATTATTCATGGAATGGACGGCAGCGCCCTCTGGCAGCAGTACTGTGTACTAGGTCAGTTGACTCCAGACCCCATGGCGACCACACTGTTTCCTGCCATTTACCCCCACCATCTTGGATTACATCACATGAGGGACAACAGCATATTCTGGTGGCAGTACTGTGTACCAGGTCAGTAGGACTCTAGATCCCTTGGTAGAGACACTGTCTGCCACCATTTCTCCCCGCCATCTTGGATGACATCATGGAACAGATAACAGTGCCCTCTGGTGGCAGTATTGTGTACTAGGTCAGTTGGACTCCAGATCCTATGGCGATCACACTGTTTCCAGGCATTTTCCCCTCTCATCTTGAATTACATCACAGAACAGATGACAGTGCCCTCTGGTGGCAGTACTGTGTACTAAGTCAGTTGGACTGTGGACCCTTGGCGACCACACTAGATGGCTGTACAGCCTCTAATTGTTTAAATAAAATAGTGCATGCAAATAAAGTCTTATGTGCAGCACTCCCCTTCCCACAATTTTCTAAAAATAGTTGGCGGCCGGATGACTTAGGTTATTGGAGGTAGTCCTAGTGCCCTTTCAAAATTATTAATGTACACTCCTTCTGCTCTGTAGTAGTCCAGGGCAGGCTGAGTCCTTTTCCCATCAATCCCTAGGAAGAGGTGGTGATCAGATGACTTAGGTTGGTGGAGGTAGCCCAAGTGCCCATCCTTCCTGCCATTTTCTTAAGTTAGTAGAGATAGGCCAAGTGACCTTTCACTACTGCCAAAATTCAAACTTCACAACCAATCCCTAGGAAGAAGTGGTGGTCAGATGACTTGGCTTAGTGGAGGTAGCCTAACTGCCCTTTCTTTCCCGCCATTTTTCTTATATTAGTAGAGGTTGCATTATCCTGATGGAATTTGAACTTCGCGCCATTTTCTGGGGGAGGGGGTTAGGTTAGTGGAGTTAGCTGAATTGACCTACCTTCCCACCAAAATTCAAACTTCCCGCCAAAAGCCGTCATCTCGAATGGCGTCATAGCCACCATCTTGGATGATGACATGAGCTGTTGCCATCTTGAATAACAGTTCTTTGGGCTGTCCCCCTTGTCCCAATGCTTTTGGGCTAATCAAAAAGTTTCTTTCGATTGCCATATCGTCCAGAATCGGCATGCCAATCTGGCAAAATCACCGTGAGTAGTGAGGCGATCATCCTACCTAGGAATACAATTGAAGATACCCATTTGGTAAAACACCGTGTTCTGCTGTGTGAAGTCTGTAACTGCCTTCTCCACACCCTCGTCTGACGGGATCGTCAACCGGTCAAGGCCATTTTTAAGGGACCAAAGACTTGATAATCACATGGGGAGGGATCAGGACTATAGAGCGGATGCTTAAGTGCCTCCCACATACGTTATGATATATGCGATATGGGACGTTGTATCGCGACCAATGCGAAACTTTGCACACCATTCCACAATGGTGATTTTCTACAGACATGCCGCCCGATACACATTCTTCATTCTCCTTTGGATGTCTACTGGTGTTTGTCTTTGGCAGCCAAGGAAAGAATAACATCACCTTTGGACGCATACGGTAATGACGTCACCATAGTTCAGGTATCTGTGTTTACTGCATGCACATTGTAAAGACACGAATACCACACTAATAGCTTGCCTATACACTATGTGATCAAAATTATCCAGACACCTGGCTGAAAGTGACTTACAAGTTCGCGGCGTCCTCCATCGGTAATTCTGGAATTCAATATGGTGTTGGCCCACCCTTAGCCTTGATGACAGTTTCCACCCTCGCAGGTATATGTTCAATTAGGTGTTGGAAGGATTCTTGGGGAATGGGGGCCCATTCTTCATGGAGTGCTGCACTGAGGACTGATATCGATGCTGGTAGGTGATGCCTGGCACAAAGCTGACGTTCCAAACCATCCCAAAGGTTTTCTATACGATTCAGATCAGGACTCTTTGTAGGCTAGTCAGTTACAGGGATGTTACTGTCGTTTAACCACGCCGCTACAGGGTGTGCACTACGAACAGATGCTCGATCGTGTTGAAAGATGCAATGACCATCCCTGAATTGCTCTTCAACAGTGGGAAGCAAGAAGGTGCCTGAAACATCAAAGTAGGCCTGTTCTGTGATAGTGCCACCCAAAACTACGAGGGGTGAAGCCCCCTCCATGAAAAACACGACCACACTATAACACCACCTCCTCCGAATTTTACTGTTGGCACTACACATGCTGGCAGACGATGTTCATCGGGCATTCGCCATACCCACACGTCCCCATTGGATCGCCACTTTGTGTACCGTGATTCGTCACTCCACACTGCGTTTAAGCCTGTTCAGTCGTCATACATTTAGACTCCTTACACCAAGCAAGGCGTCGTTTGGCATTTATCGACGTGATGTGTGGCTTATGAGTAGGCTCTCCACCATGAAATCCAAGTTTCCTCACCTCCCGCCTAACTGTAATAGTACTTGCAGTGGATCCTGATGCAGTCTGGAACTCCTGTGTGATGGGGTAGATAGATGTTTGCCGATTACACATTGAGACACTCTTCAGCTGTCGTCAGTGTCTGTCAGTCAACAGACGAGGTCGACTTGTACGCTTTTGTGCTGTACGTGTCTCTTCACGTTTCAACTTCACTATCATATCGGAAACAGTGGACCTAGGGATGTTTGGGAGTGTGGTAATTTCGCGTTCAGACATATGACACAAGTGACGTCCAATCACTTGACCACGTTCGAAGTCCGTGAGTTCCGCCAAGCGCCGCATTCTGCTCTCTCACGATGTCTAATGATTACTGAGGTTGCTGATATGGAATACCTGGCAGTGGGTGGCAGAACAAAGCACCTAATAAGAAAAAGGTATATTTTTGGGGGTGTCCGGATACTGTTGATCACACAGTGTATGTCGGTGCTTATATACTCTTATCGGAGTTGTGCTACGTTGCATGGACGCTGTAGCAACGTCTTCAAACGGAAACTTTTTGATCGTACCTTATATACTTGTATAAATTAGTATATTATCATCCTCAGCAGACCAGTAATGGTAAGGGCGTGGTACGAACTGATCCTTAAAAGGCGGCAGCATTCGGAACGCTTCGTGTCGAACGTTCTGCGTTTAAGATTTCTGCCATCTTAAGCGACTCCAAAGTTTCGAGACTGTAATTGTGAAACAAAGGGTTAGTCTGTTGTCTGTATGAATGGATGATTAATTAATTAGTAACAGTAATTGTTCTTATATTTAAATATGTCGTGCAGTATGAGACACTATCCCAGATATTAGCTAAATGTTTTGAATGTCATTTGTCTGCTCGTCATTGCATTGTATTACAACAGCCGTAACTTGATTTCAAATTCGACCCAGGAAATACTCTTATTTATCGTATCTAAGGATGACCTCCTCAATAGTGGGCATTCAGGAATCAATGTTACTTCCGTGGCAAAATTTATAGCGTAGCAGCTGATCGGTGCGAGTTGTCCATGCCTTTGAGTGATCAATGTTAGTAGTAGTAGTAGTACTACTAGTAGCTTTATTCATCTGTAGATCTCTTTTTACAAAGATATAGGACATGTCAAAGTATTTACACATTTAGATCAATTTAAAATAAGCTAATTCGTATACAGATATATTTACAGACTTCTAGTTAGTGACAATAATTAGATTTACTCCCGGTATACAGTATTTTCTTTTTTACAAATAACTTATTAAATAATGTAATGCCACACTGTTCACTCATATCTCACTACCAGTCACTGCACACACTACACACACATTGTTTCACAACACTTCATTCACTACACACACGCACACACACACACACACACACACACACACACACACACACACACACACACACACACACACACACACACACACACACACATACTGGTGATCTCTGGGCCATTTTCTGTACCGCAACTTCCTATATGCTATCCTGAAAAGCTGAGTTAGCATCCCTCCATAATGAGTGCGATGTTTTGCTCAGAAAGAGGAAGAAGTGTTAGTATTGTGCTTTGCGTAGCTTGGGGGTAAGTATTTCTACAAAGGAAAAAAGATGGAAAAAAGTTAGGAGAAGGTGTTATGTGCAATGTTGGATGTTTTATAATCATTATTATTATTGTTGTTTATTTTTATAAATTTCTTTTATCAAACCCCTACTCTGTTGTAGCTAAGCAATCCTTCAATGTATAAAACGTATTGCATAATGGGTACTTTTTAGCTCCATTTTTAAGTAAGTGTATTTTGCAATTTCTTTAATCTCTTTTGATAATTTATTGTACAGTTTTATTCTTGGTAGAAAATGCTGTTTTGAGTTTTATGTTTTTTTTTTCTTGGTAAATGTAAGTTGAGTCTATCTCTCATTGCATGGTCATGGACAGAACTGTTTGTGCAGTAATTACCAATGTTATTTTTGATGTGTGCAACTAACTGGTAAATGTATTCGCATGGAGCGGCTGATGACATTCTGTTTGCAAGTACCTTTGTGTGTTCACACCACTTCAACTGAGAATCAATATTCATTTCTAGAAATTTTGCATTTGTTAGACAATCTATAGAGGTGCCATCTACATTTAATTTAACATTGTCATTTTTCCTCTTCAAACTGAAATTAATGGCATTAGTTTCTTTGCATTCAATGTCACTTTATTGCTTATTGACCAGTCATAAACTTCTTTGACGATTTCATTTGTCGTCTCAGCAAGGAGTTCTCTTGTTTTCTCAATGACTATAGTATTGCTGTAATCAGCGAAGAGAATTTTTTCACCATGAGTAACACTAGTGGGAAAGTCATTGATGTATATCAGAAACAGTATTGGTCCTAATTTGCTACCTTGCAGAACCCCTATATTAATGCATTTTGGTTCTGATAAGTGTCTTATTAATTGTTTAAATCTATTTGAAGTGTGTGTTATCTCTCCTCTTTGTACCCTACCTGTTAGGTATGATAGAAACCAGTCATTAGCAACCCCTCTCATTCCTAATGCTTCTAATTTATTTAATACAGTCTTGTGGTCGACTGTATCAAACGCCTTAGCAAGATCCAAAAATGTGCCTGTGACACAGTCATCTTTATTAAGTGCATCAAGTACAACTTTTGTGAATTCTGCTATGGCTGATTCCGTGTTTTTGCCACTGTGGAAACCAAACTGTGATTCTCTTAAAAGATTGTATTTATTCAGGTAATTCATTAATCTATCTTTCATAATTGCTTCTATTATTTTCGAGAATGGTGACAACAGGAAAATGAGCTGGTAATTTTCTATGTCTTCTGCATTACCTTTCTTAAGCAAAGGTACAACTCTTGCCTGTTTTCATTTATGATATTTGTAAAGGGGCCTTGTATAATCCCTATTCAGTACACACATTGGTACTTCGTCTAAGGCAACTGACATTTTATATTTTAGTTTTTGAACAGTTTTATTGAGCTCATTCTCTGTGGTTGGAAGTAACATAATTGTATTTAGTGCAACATTATTTGCAAGCATTATGTTTGTTTGGGGGAATTTTTGCTGTAACTTCCGTGCAATACTTGAAAAACGATCGTTTACATAGTTTGCTAATTGTTGTGGATCATTTATTACCTTATCCTTCTCCCTTAGCAGTATGTTATTCTGCGTTCGTTTGCCCCTCCCTGTTACCTTTTTAATAGCATCCCAGACTGCTTTGCTTTTGTTCTCTGCATTATACATTATTTTGTCATTAAGCGACATTTTTGCAGTAATCAGCACCTTCCTGTAGATCTTTTTGTATGTACGATAGAGATTTAAAATTTCTGGATCATTGCGAATTTTTTTCGTGAAGCTGAGATGGTTAAGTGTTTGGGAGGACTTCTTAATACCCGCTTTTATCCATCTGTTTTTGTGAGATATTGATACAGACATGCGAATTTTTGGAAATGCCTTTTCAAAGTTCAATTTAAACGATGTGGAGAATTTAGAGAATTTCATATTCACATTGGTTTCCTTATACACTTCATCCCAGCTTTGTTTTTCTAGTTTTTTTGAAAAGTCATTTATTTTGATATCTGATAAATGTCGTTTGTAGGCTGATTTTACTGTTGTTATTTGACAGAGATGGTCTGATAGTCCGAGATCTTTTCCAGCTACATCACATTTCTCCCTGTCCATATTTGTTGCCACATGGTCAGTTACTGATGAAGTCATGGTAGCAACCCTTGTTGCACTATTGACCAATAGGGACATGCCAAAACTTTGAACGATGTTTATGAAGGTGCTGCTGGATTCTTTTATGATATTAGTGTTGATGTTAATGTTCCCACACAGAATTAGGTTGACCTTTGTACTTGAGACTTTATCTAGGACTTCTGTTAACTTATTGAAAAAAGTGTCCACACTACCACTGGGAGATCTATACACACACAAAATGATAATTTTTTTGTGATATCAAGCCATGTTAATTCAAAGCAGATATTTCGAAGTGTTTGTCTTCAATTACTGTACTTAGGTCATGTCTTTGTGTCCCTTTTCTGATGTAAATGCGTGATCCTCCATCCCATGAAGTAGTTCTGCAGTAAGAGCTTGCCTTTTCATTCAGTGATAATACTATGTGTTGGATTTCTGTGTCTCTACACGAGTGCACAAAAAACCCATTGATTGGAGAATCCGTTTTGTGGCCATACAACCAGCTGACCCTGCTGTTAGGAACAAACACTTAACCACATTTCACGATTCAAATACATCACTCCACTGTGAAATTGATGAATATAAGTGATAAGGGTATCAATCAAAAGAAGCACCTAGCAAAAGAAAGAAGTCTTTCCCAATAACTCCAATAGACAGAATGCTGGGAGTGATGGTTCTTATCCGACAAAATCACACTCGATGGCACAGCAAACACAGCAGTCATCAGACGTGATCTCCCTGCTGACCATTGTGTAGTTCAAAGATTGGAGCTCAACTTCTAATAGCTGTATTTTATCTTTTATTGATTGCATGCTTTGATGGAGGACTGTCAAGTCTGTGAAATGCCCCATGTTACTCTTTCTAATGGTTTGTTTTTCTTTGTGACCTCTGGTATATGTGATTTGAGGTGTTAAAATCTGTCTTGTGAGTGATTGTTTCAGTATTTTTTAAAGTGCTGGAGATACTCTTTGGGCAGAGGAACCTGTTGCCTGGATTTATCCTAAAAAGACCTACTTTTCCTACCTATCACAACGGGTATTTGACCATGTGTGGTCCGAGAACCACCACCTATACTTTCATGAATTAGCTGTACCAATCTTGCCTTCCCAGTCCTGTTTAGGTGTAGGCCATGCCTAGTGAAACCCCATCTGTTGGTGGTCCCGACAGGCACCAGAGAAACATGAGCATAGTTGGCTGACCTGAGAGTCATCCCTAACTCCACACTGAATCGCCTCACAGCTCCATCAATGTGTGGTCGATCATGACGCCGGAACAGCTCAACAAAGTGTACGTTGATGCCATGAGTCAGGGAAGCTATGTTGTCCAGGTCACCACCTATGTCATATGCCCCATCCCTGTCCAAACTGTCTCCCGCCCCACCCACTATCACTACATGGTCCTATTTTGTAAAGTCTTTACATAAAGACCTGAGGTCCTCTATCACATGACTTAGCTCTGCATTTGGCTTGAAGATACTGGTTGTCTGGTACGCTGCCCCTAAACTTTCCTGTAACTGAGGGCCTACCTACACCTCGCCCATGTCTACTACCTAGTAGCAGCACTTTCTTCTTCCTAAGACTTTGTACATTCCTAGGGTTCTTGGCCTGGGTTGAAGTGTGCAGCACATTTCCTGCTCCTACCTGCGGCTCTTCTCCACTTAACTCTGGCAGTGGTAGATACCTGTCTTTGGTGTTGATGCTAAAACTGTCAGATCGCGTTCTCTTTCTTCCTATCGTCCTACCAGCTGCCAGTTCCCAACCACCCTTCTCCCCCCCTATCCCCCTTGATCCTTATGAGTTCCTTCCTTGCTTCCTCCAACTGTACCTGAAAGGCAAAGATTATCCTTCCCTGTTCCCCAATCAAAATGTTCCTACTGCATACTCTGCAGTTCCAGGAGAGAGCCTCTTCTGTTCTCCCAAAATTCTCCCCACTGCATTCCCCCCCCCCCCCCCCCCCACCCAGTGAAAATATTTCCTACAAGATTGGCAACAAATCCCTCTACTCACTACCCTATAACAGCTATCACATTTCTCACTCATGGTCACTTCTGGGAGAATATTTCAGTTTAAAGGAGTTTTAAATTTGTCAAGGACGCGAGATTAGCTGCGTGTAAACAAAAAAGCGACGCAAAGGTCTTATGAGCTGTGGTTGTTATTGTTGTAGTGATTTAGAGATACAATGACAGAAGAATGAATTTGTAATTACTTTTAGAGAATTTACGTTATCAGACGTGTTTGGTCAAGATTTTAAACGTTTGTAACTCGGAAAAATTAGATCGCATATATCTAACTAGTAAACAATATGAAACGTGTTAGTTAAATACGATTTAGAAACGTTACATTACACTTTTATTGCGACAATAGACACTGATGAAACGAGTAGCTTTCTTTTTTAAACGAATTTTGCACTATCAAGAGAACTTGAATAAAATTTCTTGTGTTTATGTCACGCAAAATTTCGGGCTATGTCGCTATTATCAGGACTTCAGCTAAAGAACAAGTTTTTTCAAGAACAAGCGCTGCTGGGACGCTAATATTCAGTTGTTTGACAAGAACGGACAATACAGCAAGTATAACAAACAAAGAAAATTTACATTTGACACTATTTCCTCTTAAATAAGTTATTTTAGCGGACGAAGAAAATACCTGTGATCTAACTCGGCTGCCATCTTGGTTGAACGTTGGTCGGAAGACAGGAATAAAACCCTCCCCACTCACATCTTCTACACCGCAGTGGCCGTCTTACTTACCGTCTGCCCCTGAGAGAGTCGACCAACTTTACTTAGCTCACGGTTGAATTCATCAATGCCACTTAAAATTAATCACATCACAAAATATTGCGGTTTCTGTATCTTTGTTTTGTTACTGAGTAGGAAGATTGCTCTTAAGAAACTCTTAGCGTTAGCTGATGTTTCTGTTTCGGCTAGTTAGTTGCCAGATGCGTGTTATTATAAAGTGCGCTTGAGAGCAGCAGGCCGCAGCAGTATTCGATTCAGGCCGCCTTAAGGGGTCACTTCGTTTTCCGTCTGTCTGTACATCTGTTAAGGCCCCTTTCTCTCATGTACAACTAGAGGTATCAGGTTGAAGTTTACATCAAATGGTAAAGTCTACAGCCTACAGTGCCTTGGAGGAGCAAAGAAACTAAGCTTCTGAGTCAATGCAATCAAAAGTGTAAGTAGGTTGTTTAGGTTTTCTTATTGATAAGCCACGTAGCGCTCTGTATGAAAATCACTGGTTGTGCTGTGTGCAGTCTGTGGCTAGTTTGCATTGTTGTCTGCCATTGTAGTGTTGGGCAGCTGGATGTGAACAGCGCATAGAGTTGCGTAGTTGGAGGTGAGCCGCCAGCAGTGGTGGATGTGGGGAGTGAGATGGCGGAGTTTTGAGAGCGGATGATCTGGACAGAGATAGTAAATTTGTAAGACTGGATGTCATGAACTGCTATATATATTATGACCTTTGAACACTATTAAGGTAAATACATTGTTTTTTCTCTATCAAAATCTTTCATTTGCTAACTATGCCTATCGGTAGTTAGTGACTTCAGTAGTTAGAATCGTTTATTTAGCTGGCAGTATTGGCGCTCGCTGTATTGCAGTAGTTCGAGTAATGAAGATTTTTGTGAGGTAAGTGATTCATGAAAGCTAGAGGTTAATGTTAGTCAGGGCCATTCTTCTGTATGTATTATTGTAAGTCAGAATGCGTTGCGCTAAAAATATTGTGTGTCAGTTTAGTGTTGATCAGAATAAGTAAAGAGAGTAATGTCTGAGTACGTTCAGTTTTGCTCAGCTGTTTGAAAATCAAATAACGTAAGGGGTTTAACAGCACAGTCATTTATAATTTTTCTAAGGGGACGTTTCAAAAGATATTACCATTTATGTCAGATGTTTTGACATACGCAAACTCATTCATCAAAACCTATAGAATAACTCTCTACGCAGAGTGAACCACCTAAAACCTACACTGCAAATGGCAAGTGCTATTGATCTGCGGTTTTTACGGACTGGATTGCTTGTCAGAGGCTCGTACTGTCAGCCAATAAACACGTCGTAATAATACTTAGTGAAAGTCATTTACGAGATGTCGTACCGGTATTTTGAAAAGTTCCACAATGACACTTGTTTGTACCATTCAACCGGAGCAGTTGCTAGGTATGAGGTTTTTAGGTTTGTTTACAGCGTGCTTGTGTGTTCCTTGAGTGCCCTGCGACTTGCTAGTCACTTAGTGTGTGTCAGTCCAACCGAGAGGTCTTGAGTCGACGATGTGATTTACCAATGCAGTAAAAGCTGACATGCTCGTGGTGTAAGAAGAGTGCAGGAAGAATGCAGTTCGTTCATCTACGGTGTATTCAACAAGACGTCCCAACGGACGTAAACCATCTCGGCAATTATTTATCAGTCTCTTCAACCAGTTACGTGAAAGTGGTATTGCAATTCCTAAACAACGTATTAGAAGGAAACAAGTGACAGAAGAGGAGCAAATTAAGGTTCTTGCTGCTGTTGCAGTTAAGGCGGGCGTTAGCTTCCGCGCAATTGATCATAACCGTTTTTATACGCTATATCCTGAATAACCTCGTATTGTTCCCCTTGAGCTTCAGTAAGGCGAACTTAACATATATAAGGTTTAACAAGGCTTGGAAGGTCGCGGATCCGGGATTTGCTAAGACAATTAATAGAAGTGAGACGCCCGCTAAACCCGCTGGGCAGAACAGGTGATTAGGATTGTGGAAAGGGCCAAATAAGGTGTCGGTCAGTTTCACTCCAAAATTGTAATGTATTGTAATTTAATAACACCTTTAAACCAAAACGACACATAGCCGATCCTTTACAACTACGAGTTTCAAAATCCAATTCTGTCGCGGCTGATGGTATCGAAACAAGAAATCTTAAAAAGTAACAAGATAAATTTCAAGTGACTGAAGACATGCAGTTAAAACTGCAAATAAAATAAATAGGCGGAAACCCTCAAGGCAAAAGTGGATAGAACAAACACATACAAGGTGCAATACAAACGGCTGAAGGCCACAATTTAATTTCAAAATTTTAAAATATATTACCATAATCTTTTAAGACAGAAGGCCGCAATGTTTTCGCTTAAGGGGAAATTTTGTGAATAAGTCTTTAAGCGGATGAATGCCCACAGTTGATTCCTTAAAAATTTCAAAATTACCTCAACACTAAATGAAAAAGCAGCGCAACGACAATAACTAAACTTAGGAATAAGGTTTTAAGCGGCTGAAGGCCCACAATTGATTTACATAAATTGATTTACATAAAACACAATAAAAAACTTCTTTTAAGGCATTGGCTATAATAGATTACCAACAGACCATTAAACACCCATGAAGAGGACAGTATAGACAACGGCACTCAGACGCCTCCAGGGAGGTGGGGGGTGGTTTGGGCTGCCCTCAAAACATTAACATTGTCAAAGGTGAGACGGGTGGTGGGCCAAACTACACTTGATATCTCAGTAACCCAACCAAGAGACAGTCACAGACCGACCGACCAAACGACTGGCATACCACCAATCGGTACATAAACACTCAAAGACCAAATTGTTACGGACGTGATCATCCACAATGAAATATGTATTAAGCTGTCAAAACCACACATCATGTTGGACAGCGACAACAGGTGAGGAATGGACGCAACCTAAAATTATGTTAGTGGCCAGGGCAGGTAACCGGAACACTAACGGCCACAAGGCAGAAAATTCCGCTGGTACACTTGTATTTGAAATAAGGTAATATAGTTAACTTCACCAAAAGCAACACTGCCTGAATTTGCGTCAGTTTCCAGGGCAGGTAACCAGAACACTAACGGCCACAAGGCAGAAAATTCCGCTGGTTCACTTGAATTGTAATTATGCCATAGGTGGTAAATCATTGGAAGCGGTAACGACCGTAAAATACTTAGGAGTTACTATCCGGAGCGATCTGAAGTGGAATGATCACATAAAACAAATAGTGGGAAAAGCAGGCGCCAGGTTGAGATTCATAGGAAGAATTCTAAGAAAATGTGACTCATCGACGAAAGAAGTAGCTTACAAAACGCTTGTTCGTCCGATTCTTGAGTATTGCTCATCAGTATGGGACCCTTACCAGGTTGGATTAATAGAAGAGATAGACATGATCCAGCGAAAAGCAGCGCGATTCGTCATGGGGACATTTAGTCAGCGCGAGAGCGTTACGGAGATGCTGAACAAGCTCCAGTGGCGGACACTTCAAGAAAGGCGTTACGCAATACGGAGAGGTTTATTATCGAAATTACGAGAGAGCACATTCCGGGAAGAGATGGGCAACATATTACTACCGCCCACATATATCTCGCGTAATGATCACAACGAGAAGATCCGAGAAATTAGAGCAAATACGGAGACTTACAAGCAGTCGTTCTTCCCACGCACAATTCGTGAATGGAACAGGGAAGGGGGGATCAGATAGTGGTACAATAAGTACCCTCCGCCACACACCGTAAGGTGGCTCGCGGAGTATAGATGTAGATGTAGATGAACCAATATAGTTAAATTCCACCGGTCTGCGGCTCGATTTCACCACTACAAACACTCGGTGTTGCTCACAGGAAAAGCTCCCCAACAGCGAACCACCGAAGAGAATGACACAACATGAACGGACGTGGATTGGGTACTTAACACGCCACTCAACTTTGACGTCCTGGGTCGGTGAGCCACGTAGCTCATAGCGATGGGACAGGTCCACACACGCTCCGATACTGCGCAGGGACCGCCAGTGGACCCAGGCAACTGCACAGCACGGAGATATCCGCCCTAGTCCGCACCAACCGACCGATTACCCTCAGAATGCCGACAATATCTAAAATAGTCGTCAGTGTAAATAACGCCAACTACACACCCAACCTGACAAACACTTGCACGAAGAACTGAACAATACCCAACAGTAACTAAGCACGCACGAAGACAAATCAGGAGTTGATGCACACACACACACACACACAGCCGACTCATGAACTATCGGCTAGCCAAAACGCGTCGTCTGGTAGAACGACTTACCGACGATCCACCAAGACCGTGGCCCGGCTCAAGTGATGCGTGGCGGCAACGGTCGGGCGAGCCATGTCGACGCAGACCTCACAGCTCCACCACGACTGCACTAGTGACAAATGGTTCAAATGGCTCTGAGCACTATGGGACTTAACTTCTGAGGTCATCAGTCTCCCAGAACTTAGAACTACATAAACCTAACTAACCTAAAAACATCACACACACCCATGCCCGAGGCAGGATTCGAACCTGCGACCGTAGCGATCGCGCGGTTCCAGACTGTAGCGCCTAGAACCGCTCGGGCACTCCGGCCGGCATTAGGACTTCACCTGGTGGTCTACTCCTCTGCGGACAGTGATGGTGTCGGATTCTTCTTCACGTACTGAAGGGATTTCTATTGCTGACTGAAATAAATTGATAAATGAAAAGAGTAGGTGATGTGAAGGACCAGTAATGGACAGCTACAAGAACAGGAGGAACATTCTTTGGATTGAATTTTCTCAGTGTGAGAGTATTGGAGGGCGATCTGCTGTAATTGCTGACAACCATTCAAAAGCCAACATCGCACAAAACATTTTTTTTTAAGAAAACATGTTTAACCCTCTTAGATGTCATCTTCAGGTCTTAAAATTCTTTTTTGTTTCTTGTTTCACTAAAAAAAGGCCTGAAGATAACAGCTAAGGCTGCTGAAAGTAGATGTTTTGAATAGAAACTATTTTGTGCGATCTTGGCTTTTGAATGGCTTTTTAACAAGATATGTTCTCGTAAACATATGGAGAGGCGTTCTCAATACAGATACATGGTAACTAACCAATCCACGATTTCGGACTACATAAGCGATCCGCAGACTTGCTCTGGGCCAAGACAGTTGTAGATGATAAGACATAAAATACGGACGTAAATAACGATGACTATTCCAGTTCCTAGAGAGAGTCTTCGAGCAGCTTATCAGCTTATTAAAGCAGAACTCTACGTTTAGAATCACAAATTAATGCAAAGAGCCGTTAGTGGAAACATGTTGAAGGACATAGACAGGGACGGCTCGACAAAGACCACAAATTTAACAATCATAAAACCGTGAGGATCATCTCTTGCGGTGCAAACCAAATATTCACATCTTAAGCACTGTCGGCTACCATGAATCAGTTGATAAAAACTGAGCGCATCTATGCATCGGTGCCTCCGCTCCTGCCTCCGAGAGCAAAAGCTGCCTGGTACTAACATCAGTGGGGGCGGGAATGGCTTTCAGGAGGGGGGCAGTTCGACCCGCCCACGCACAGGCTGGCATTACTTGGCTGGCGCCCGGCATCTAGCTTTCAGAGAGGTCACTGTCCTTCCAGCAACTGCTGCCTCGTCACGGATTTTTTAAACCAACAGCCACTGTATCTTCTGCAGTTCTACTTTATTTGGAGGAATATATGAGTTAACTGATAGGTTAACCCAGAATTTTCTCCGTCGCCACCATTTGATAGTCTTGTGCTCAGGCAAAGTATTCGTGATTACAATGGCTCGACAATATTACTTTGCATATTCAAGCGAATTAAATTCATCGTCTCTTTAGTAAAGGCAGCATTATGCTTAACACCACTTAGCTTGTAAGTGTACAAACAACCCGACTCAGCGATTGGAACAGCAGTTAGAATATTATTTTATACTTTATCTCACTGGACAGGGGAGGACTGGATCGCTGTTGAGTATTCAACACGTGCTCTGAACATCTAAGGAAACTTTCTGTGTCACATAGCCTATATCTGCAACACCATTATTTCGTGCACACATGGTGTTGAAGACGAACAAAGAATCGTGTTTCAGAAATAGAAAACGAATCCCTAATTCCGTATTCTGGTTCGAGTAACAACGGGAAAGAATACAAGTGATTGTTCGAGGCAATAACTCGAGTAAACAGATGCAAGCAATCTACTGCTTTCCACATGCGATTCGTCATGTGGAAACATTTATCTGGTTAGGGTACAGGAAATGATTTAAATCAGCATTGTTATTCTCCCAAATTTGAATTGTACATTATTCTTAAGAAAAGCACGGTAGGTATTTAGACAAAGAGAGACCAGTGATGGTGGCACGTGGTCACTTTCGGTATGAACAGACTACCATCTAAAGCGTTACTACGGAAAAAAGTGAAAAGCTCAACGAAACGAAAAGAACAGCACTGGCAAACATTCTGAAATTGTTTCTTCATGGGAAAGAAAAACATATCTGCATTATTCGGATAAAAACCGTACCAAAATATGTTACAAGGAACATTATGTCTTACAAGCACACTGTCAGGATTCGGACTGCCACCTCGAGGAAACCCTCAAAATTCCATTTTTTCCAGGTGGGCCGGCCGGAATGGCCGAGCGGTTCTAGGCGCTACACTCTGGAACCGCGCGACCGCTACGGTCGCAGGTTCGAATCCTGCCTCGGGCATGGATGTGTGTGATGTCCGTAGGTTAGTTAGGTTTAAGTAATTCTAGGGGACTGATGACCTCAGAGCCATTTTTCCAGGTGGTAGAGGGACGTCTCCCAGTGTGTAACGAGAAAAAGCGGGAAGCGCACTGATTCGCAAAGAAACAGCTTTGTTAGATCTCTCTGGGGAAACCTATCGATACTGTTACTCCACAGCCAAAAGCTCACAAGAAAGTCTCTGCTATCCTCAGTGGCAGGTTTACATACATGCATCGACAGATCCATTCGCAGTGATTATTCGGGTAAACGAAGACGATGTGGACAAGATGCTGGTCGACACACAAAAGTAGTCGCACCATGCGTATTCTTTTACCATCACACACAGGAACATCACACAGAAAACCCTTCGATGTAACCTCCATGGGACAATTACGAAGTATCAAACAGTGAAAACGGATGATGTCTTATACAGCCACCTTTCACTATGCCTGTATTTGTTTTCTTTCTCACATTTGTGTCACGTACAACAACCATGTTGCCCCTTTTTTCGAAAATTTGCCACCACTTTCAATCTGCTGTCTTGCCGCAGTGCCTAAATATTAGCTTACGTAAGCGGTACAAAACTATCGATGTGTCGCTCGGTGCACAGTAATTTGCTAAAGGAAGTAATCGTCGTCTACGAAGAAATGTAGATATTATTATTCCATGTCTCAGACTGTACTAGAATACTGCTTCTTTTCTTCTGTAATGCTATTCCTCCGCCATAAAACTTACACAAAAGTAACTATGAATTTGTTTGGACAAACGTAACCGAGCAGTAGTAAGTATAACACAAAGCAATGATGATTAGATTTCATTCAGAGCAGCGTCTAACTGGGAGACGGAGACTACATCAGATCGACGGGGCTGAAAATGGAAACCAACCGTCCCATTTATTGACGACAGCAAAATTGGATTTGCGATGGCGAACATGTCTACGTGGAAACCACGAACAGACATCGAAAATTACTGCATCGCCGTGGGAGACATTCAGTAAACACTAGGCCATTTCTAGCAAATTGTTAGTTCGCTCCGCTCAGTTAAAATGCTGCTCTGTACAGGCATTAGTTGCAATTTAGTACCTCGTTTAATACCGACCTAGTTTTATCTCCTCGTTCCGCATTAATGGAAAGCGAACAAATTACGACCTCGACGCTTTGGAAATATTAAATTTCGCTTATCTGGGGCAGCGCTATTGTGGTAAAGCGAAACGAAGTAGCCGGAAATAAACACCGCCAATTGTAGGGAAATGAAAAATAAAACGAGAAGAAAGCGGCGGCAGAGGTGGCCCCGGTTAGGTTTGGGGCAGCGTGGAATACCCTCGCTGAGTCATACGTGCCGCGCACAATGAGGACAGCACGGCTGCGTCATTATTTTAATTAGGCCGGCACAATGCGGCTGCGATGTAGCACCCAGGGGTAGCCGACTGCCCGCTGTTTACTGCCGGGGTGGCGTTTTATCGGGGATGGGGTGGGGGAGGGCCTGTTATAATCGGACAGCAGGGAGGGGGTGGGGGAGGTGGTCTGCGACACGACACCTGAGTTCCGGAGTTGGCAAAGGTTGTCCACCGACGATGCCTGCCTTGTTAGGTCGCCGGAAGATATATTACTCACCTTCTTAAAAGAGTAGACTGGTCGCTTTGGTGCGTATGTGGTATAGAACGGTGTCCGGACATTTGCCACACCGGACATTTGCCACACCGGACATTTGCCACGATTTTACCTGCTGCGAAGGGATGGGTCCCATGTCCCCCCCCCCCTCTCCTCCTCCTCCTCCTCCTCCTCCTCCTCTTCACCCGCCCGTCCAGTTTGCTTTCGAAGTTCCTAACGTGACCATCAGTATGGAAGTTATTACAACGAACAAGGGCAGGCGTTCTGCTCATTACAAAGATTACGCGTATCTTAAACAGAGGGAATCTAAAGAAGGTGTTGTAACGAGGATGTGCTTACGCCGAAAAGCGGATCATTGCAAGGGAAAGGTGCTTTCGAGAAACGGAGAAGTGTTGAACGTATTAGAACATCTCTGTGGACCACTTGACGATGCGGCTCTGAAAGTGAGAAAGCAAGTGGAAAGGGCGAAGAGAAGGTCTCGAGAAGAAACTACACAGTTATCGGAGATATACGCGGATGAAATGGGAAATCCACATAATAAAGTTTATGACTTTGTTACAGTGATCCCTAATTCAGAATCTACGAAGAGAACCATGCGTCGTCGATGGAGTCAAGAGCGGGGGAAACAACAAGAGCCTAAGAACTCTTATGAAATTGATCTTCATGAAGATCTATTAAAAATGGGAGATTGCAGTAGTTTTCTTCTGGAGACGATAGATTAGAGGTGAGAATAATGATTTTTAATGGAAGCAAAGGAAAAGAAAGTTTAAAAACATGTTCCTATTTTTTTATGGATGGAACATTTAAGAGATGCAGCAAGCACATTGCAAAGATCTACACCATACACGTAGACTTAGGAGACCATATTAAAGAAACAAACATTCTTGCTACTGTATTTGCACTGCTCCCTAATAAGAAGAAAGACATATGTTCGCCCGTTTCGTCTGATAGAACAGGCAGTCTCTGAGTGGTGTCCTAAACAAGTAAAGGTGGACTCTGAGGCAGCTGCGATACTGGCCATTCGTCAAGTTTTTCCCACAGCTGAAATAAATGGATTCTATTTCCATATGAAGAAGAGTTTATGGAGAAGAGTTCGAGTTCTCGGTCCAACTGAGGAGTACCGCTAGAACGAGGAGTTAAGACTTCACGTCAGCATGTGTGCAGCGCTGGCAGTTGTAAAACCGGAGGATGTAAGCAATGGATGGATTGAGATTCATGCAGAAGCTCCTGATAACGGAAGGTTCTCTCAATTTTTTGACTACTTTGTGGATAACTGGCTAGAGAATGTGGATATCGCAATAGAAATGTGCGACTGTTACGGAAAAACGCACCGAATGACGAATGCTGTTGAAGGTAGGCGCAACAAATTAAATAGTATTATTGGAACCCCTCACTCTATAATCAACTATTTGGTGGAGTGCTTGAAAAAGGAAGCAGAGCTCACAAACTGCATGTACATGAAATTGGAAATGAATTTTGTAGGTAAGAAGAGGAAGAAGAAGTATTTGAAGCTGGACGACAGGATAGAGAGAGCCGTAAAGAATTATAAAGAGACTGACAACATTAGGCCTTGCTTGAAAGCCATTGCCCATATTCAGAAACTGGACTAAAATACGTTAAAAATAATGTATTAAAAACTATGAAGACCACTGAGTCCTCGCAGATTACTGAGATAAAATTATTAAAACATTGAAGCAGCATTATAGGAGCTAATATTAAGTTATAATTGTAAATAGAGTGCACATTAGTTCAGCGTGTTTTGGCTGATTTTACACCCGCCAGAATGGTAGATGGTCATTTATCATTCTCAAGGACCAAAGCCTGTGCAAAGTGTGATGCGAATCACCCTTAAATGTAAAAATTAAAAAGTGTTTCAAGCCTCACAAAAGTATCCCTATTGTTGTCACGTTAAGATAACTTTTTTCTACCTCCCAATATTATAGCCATACTATTAAATAAATGTGAGTTCTAAAATAATTTTCTGAAGGTTCAGAATCGCAACTATCATCTAAAATATCATCGTTTGTTAAACGGATAGAATACGCTTTTGTAAAAGAAAATGGGAACTGAACCTTTGAATTGCACCTAAAATTGACATCCCAAAACTGATCTGATCCTAAGGATGACAATTTTGGCACCTCAAGTATTTTTTATTTAAGTTTGGCTGCAAACATTTATAGTAGATGTCAATCTACTTAACTACATTTCAATCTAGTCCTTTAAAAATTAAAATTTCTTACTAAATTGTTGACTATCTTTAAACAGGTCATTAAAAGCAAGGAGCCTACTACTGAAAATTAATTATTACTAAAAAAACATCAGAAACAAATGTATTAGACCTACTTTTCTTATACATTAGGGACTTTTTGAAAAGATATTTGATCATTTCCTCTGTCACTGACAGTGCAATTTCAGTTGCTTTGCAACACCAGGGATATCTACTTCTAAATTATGTTTGCAGCTGTTCTCATTTCGAATTCTGGAATATTTACTTCGTCTTCTTTGGTGAAGGAATTTCGGAAAATGGATTTACTAACTCCACTTTAGTGGCACTCTCATCAGTAACATTACCGTCGCTGTCGCGCAGTAAAGGTACTTACTGAGCCTTTCCGCTGGTTTACTTAACATGGGACCAGTATCTCTTTGGATTTTCCGCCATATTTTCTAGAGCGAGTTTCGTTGTGGAAACTGTTAAATGCATCTCGCATTGAAATCCGCACCAAATTTCGAGCCTCAGTGAAACTTTACCAATCTTGGAAATTTTGCGTTCGCTAAATTATACGTGCCTTTTGCGGTGCTCCTGCAACAGCTTTCTGTCATGTTTTGTGTACCATGAGGGATCAGTTCCGTCTCTTATTAATTTATTTGGTATGAATATCTCGAGTGCTGTTGATACTATTTCTTTGAACTTAAGCGGCATATGGTCTTCATTTACATAGTTTGGAAGGATTGGAGACTGTCTCTTAGAAAGACGTCACCCGAATTTTTAGCTGCTTTTATACATAGATATATTTCGCGTTTAGTTTTGGTGAATTTCATTGTTACGGAAGTGAGCCTCGCTACGAATGCGTGTTCACTAATCCCTGTACCCGTCGTGATGCTCAGGATTATTTGTGGCTAAGAGGTCAAGTGTGTTTTTGTAACCATTTACAATTTGAATGATTTCGTCAACTAACTGTTAAAAATAATTTTAAAAAAGCATTTAGAACAATTACGGAAGTTGTTTTCTATTTACAATAGGGTATGAAAATGCATTTTTGTCAACATGTGGAAGGTAGATAGAAGTAACTGCCTACTATAATTGTATGAGTAGGATGATGAGACTCAAGTTTTCTTTGAACTGTTTCATCTGAGACAGGGGGTCGGTAAAAGAAGCCAGTTATTAATTTATTCCAGCTGTCGAATATAGCCTCTGCCCATACTAAGTCAGAGGAACAATCTGCTTCAAAGTCAATTGTGAGCTTACATTATTTTTCCTTAATTTGTCCTTGTTTCTGTTGTAGTGCAGATAATTTCAGTTATGGCTTTTCCCTCCATAACCTAAGATGATTTCTCTGTGACCCTGTAAATACCAGAACTAAACAATGTAGAACAACAACGTACGTTACAAGCGTAGCATTCTGTATTACTTCATTTCCTTATTTCTAACACTTCAAAATTGTAAGTCGACTTTAGATGACATGTCAATCATAGATGTTCTTATCTCTCTTTAGTGAACGTGTTTTCAGTCCCTTACGTACTAGTTGTATCGAGTAAGATGTGGAGACGGCGGTTTGAAAGCGGACAGAGGTACTGCAGGGAAGGGCGTCCCTTACCTGAGGGATCGCTACTCAAGCTACCTGGCGAAGGGGCAAGTGTGGCAAATGTCCGGCGTGGCAAATGTCCGGTGTGGCAAATGTCCGGCATTCGTATAGAACTGGTAGAAGACGGTGATGTGTCCCTCCACAGTTGTGATGTGGCGTGGATGTGTCAATCGGTTGTATGGAAAAGGCGCGCTGAGATTGGAAGATATGGAAACGTGCATAGATGGCAGAAAGGAGGTATAATGCTTGGAAGTGTGCATGACTGCACCGCGAATGAGTTGCTCAATGTTTTCATGTATCAACGACGCGTGTCCAATATGTCTATAAGGGAAGGTTTGCCACTGTTAAACATGGTGTAAGAACTTTGATCGTATAAAGATCCTAACCGACAGAATTCTTCAGCCTATCCTATTTCCGAGTACAACAAATTTCCTTCCGGCAGAAAAGCTTCTGCCCACAAATCAGAACGTATTTAGGCAGCATCGTCTATGTGAAACTCAGTTTACCATTTTCTCATAACAGTTCTACAAATCATGAATAAGGACAATAGGCAGAATCTACATTCATAGATATCCGGAAAGTGCTTGAACAGTGTCCCATTACAGAATTAAATGAAAGTCCTAGCACACGGAATGGGTTCTCATAAATGGCAGTGGCTCGAAGACTTCTTAAGTAATGGAACTCGCTACTTTTCCTTGACGGCGAGTTTTCATCAGAGATAACGGCATCATCAGGAGTGCTCCAGGAAACTGTCAGAGGACTGATCTTGTTATCTCTATGCAGGGTTGTTATCTCTAAAATTAAAATTACAGTTTCACAGCGCTGTAAAAAAGAATGACTGTTCAGAATGACGCCAAATTTGAGCAGAATATTATCTAAGAATTTGGAAACGTTGTGGAAAAACTAACGAAAATTTTACCCCTATGTGGCGCTTTATGCGTCATAACATAAGTGGATTCAGCTACAAATAAGAGATATTCTGCAATCAAATAAGAGATATTCTGCAATTGTGGTATACTGACATGTTCTTGGAGACTGCCGGCCGGGGTGGCCGAGCGGTTCTAAGCGCTACAGTCTGGAACCGCGCGACCGCTACGGTCGCAGGTTCGAATCCTGCCTCAGGCATGGATGTGTGTGATGTCCTTAGGTTATTTAGGTTTAAGTAGTTCTAAGTTATACGGGACTGATGACCTCTGATGTTGAGTCCCATAGTGCTCACAAGGGAACCTCCCCATCGCACTCCCCTCACATTTAGTTATAAGATGGCACAGTGGATAGGCCTTGAAAAACTGAACACAGATCAATCGAGAAAACAGGAAGAAGTTGTGTGGAACTACGAAAAAATAAGCAAAATATACAAACTGAATAGCCCATGTGCAAGATAAGCAACATCAAGGATAGTCCGAACTCAGGAGCGCCGTGGTCCCGTGGGTAGCGTGAGCAGCTGCGGAGCGAAAGGTCCTCGGTTCAAGTCTACTCTCGAGTGAAAATTTTACTTTCTTTATTTTCGCAAAGTTATGATCTGTCCGTTCGTTCATTGACGTCTCTGTTCACTGTAATAAGTTTAGTGTCTATGTTTTGCGACCGCACCGCAGTACTGTGCGATTAGTAGACGAAAGGACGTGCCTCTCCAATGGGAACCGAAAACATTTGATCGCAAGGTCATAGGTCAACCGATTCCTCCACAGGAAAACACGTCTGATGTATTCTATACGACACTGGTGACGGCATGTGCGTCACACGACAGGAATATGTTGTCGACCCACCTAACTAATACACTTCGCGAATAGGTAAAAAGAGTCTTCTACCTTGCCCGATTTAGGTTTTCTTGTGGATGTGATAGTCACTCCCAAAAAAGTGATGAAAACATATGAGTTTGTCATGTAAACCGAAAATAAAAAATTAAAATTTTCACTCGAGGGAAGGCTTGAACCAAGGACCTTTCGTTCCGCAGCTGCTCACGCAAACCACGGGACCACGGCGCTCCTCTGCTCACATTTCCCTAGATATTCCCTATATTGCACATGCACTACTCGGTTTCTATATTTTGCTTATTTTTTCATAGTTCCACACAACTTCTTCCTGTTTTCTCGATCGATCTGTGTTCCGTTTTTCAAGGCCTATCCACTGTGCCAACTTATAACTAAATCTGAGGGGGGTGTGAAGGGGAGGTTCCCTTGTCAGAGCCATTCGAACCACATCTTGGAGATTGAAATGGACTTCGTCTGTCCACAGAATTTTCACGGCAAGTTATTGTCCACTTTCATGCTAACAAGAAATTCTAGAGCAAACTTTTGCCTTACCGGCAAGACAGCATGAAGCAACTCCTGAACATGGATAATTTTGTATCGATAGCAATGCGTAATCTTTCGTAGAATTTTATGCACCATGCTCACAGGCATGTCGAGATTTCGGACATGTTCACACATTCCTGCTCGACCCCTTCTGCAATGCTGTGGCCACATCATACCGTGGCCAACGTCGTATCAGTTGTTTCCTCCCTCTGACACAATGCACTTAAAAAGAACCCGTCTTTTCGAATTTCGTAATAATTTTCTCCAGACTCTTGGCAGACATCGGACCACCGCCTTTTTTAATACTCTTGAGTGTCGGCAGCTTTTGAAGAGCAACTGGCACACAGTCACCGTTCTTATAATAGAGCTTTATCATCAGTGCGCGCTCTAGCACTAAGACAGTCAGATCGAACGTCTCAGACGTAGCGTGACATACAGCTATGTACCCGGCATCTTTTATTTTGCATATTTTGCCACTTACAGCGTCATCTAGTGGTAAAATTTTCGTTCAGTCTTTCCCCATAATGCTGGCCACTTATACGATAGTATTCAGTACAAATCTGACGCCATTTTAAGCGGTGACTGTTTATTTCAAGTGTTTTGAAACTGGGACTTTAATTGTAATCATCGTCTAAATAAATGATCTGACGGATGGGCTGAGAAGCAATCTGCCACTGTTTGCTGATGATGTTCTAGCGTACGGAAAATTATACTCGTCCTATGACTGTAGCCCCCCCCCCCCCCCCCCCCCCCCCCCCCCCGCCGCTATGAACCATGGACCTTGCCGTTGGTGGGGAGGCTTGCGTGCCTCAGCGATACAGATAGCCGTACCGTAGGTGCAACCACAACGGAGGGGTATCTGTTGAGAGGCCAGACAAACGTGTGGTTCCTGAAGAGGGGCAGCAGCCTTTTCAGTAATTGCAAGGGCAACAGTCTGGATGATTGACTGATCTGGCCTGGTAACAATAACCAAAACGGCCTTGCTGTGCTGGTACTGTGAACGGCTGAAAGCAAGGGGAAACTACAGCCGTAATTTTTCCCGAGGGCATGCAGCTTTACTGTATGATTAAATAATGATGGCGTCCTCTTGTGTAAAATATTCCGGAGGTAAAATAGTCCCCCATTCGGATCTCCGGGCGGGGACTACTCAAGAGGATGTCGTTATCAGGAGAAAGAAAACTGCCGTTCTACGGATCGGAGCGTGGAATGTCAGATCCCTTAATCGGGCAGGTAGGTTAGAAAATTTAAAAAGGGAAATGGATAGGTTAAAGTTAGATATAGTAGGAATTAGTGAAGTTCGGTGGCAGGAGGAACAAGACTTCTGGTCAGGTGACTACAGGGTTATAAACACAAAATCAAATAGGGGTAAAGCAGGAGTAGGTTTAATAATGAATAGGAAAATAGGTATGCGGGTAAGCTACTACAAACAGCATAGTGAACGCATTATTGTGGCCAAGATAGATACGAAGCCCACCCCTACTACAGTAGTACAAGTTTATATGCCAACTAGCTCTGCAGATGACGAAGAAATTGAAGAAATGTATGATGAAATAAAAGAAATTATTCAGATAGTGAAGGGAGACGAAAATTTAATAGTCATGGGTGACTGGAATTCGAGTGTAGGAAAAGGGAGAGAAGGAAACGTAGTAGGTGAATATGGATTGGGGCTAAGAAATGAAAGAGGAAGCCGCCTGGTAGAATTTTGCACAGAGCACAACATAATCATAGCTAACACTTGGTTTAAGAATCATGAAAGAAGGTTGTATACATGGAAGAACCCTGGAGATACTAAAAGGTATCAGATAGATTATATAATGGTAAGACAGAGATTTAGGAACCAGGTTTTAAATTGTAAGACATTTCCAGGGGCAGATGTGGACTCTGACCACAATCTATTGGTTATGACCTGTAGATTAAAACTGAAGAAACTGCAAAAAGGTGGGAATTTAAGGAGATGGGACCTGGATAAACTGAAAGAACCAGAGGTTGTACAGAGTTTCAGGGAGAGTATAAGGGAACAATTGACAGGAATGGGGGAAAGAAATAGAGTAGAAGAAGAATGGGTAGCTTGGAGGGATGAAGTAGTGGAGGCAGCAGAGGATCAAGTAGGTAAAAAGACGAGGGCTAGTAGAAATCCTTGGGTAACAGAAAAAATATTGAATTTAATTGATGAAAGGAGAAAATATAAAAATGCAGTAAATGAAGCAGGCAAAAAGGAATACAAACGTCTCAAAAATGAGATCGACAGGAAGTGCAAAATGGCTAATCAGGGATGACTAGAGGACAAATGTAAGGATGTAGAGGCTTATCTCACTAGGGGTAAGATAGATACTGCCTACAGGAAAATTAAAGAGACCTTTGGAGATAAGAGAACGACTTGTATGAACATCAAGAGCTCAGATGGAAACCCAGTTCTAAGCAAAGAAGGGAAAGCAGAAAGGTGGAAGGAGTATATAGAGGGTCTATACAAGGGCGATGTACTTGAGGACAATATTATGGAAATGTAAGAGGATGTAGATGAAGATGAAATGGAAGATACGATACTGCGTGAAGAGTTTGACAGAGCACTGAAAGACCTGAGTGGAAACAAGGCCCCCGAATTAGACAACATTCCATTGGAACTACTGACGGCCCTGGGAGAGCCAGTCGTGGCAAAACTCTACCATCTGGTGAGTAAGATGTATGAAACAGGCGAAATAGCCTCAGACTTCAAGAAGAATATAATAATTCCAATCCCAAAGAAAGCAGGTGTTGACAGATGTGAAAATTACCGAACTATCGGTTTAATAAGTCACAGCTGCAAAATACTAACACGAATTCTTCACAGACGAATGGAAAAGCTAGTAGAAGCCAACCTCGGGGAAGATCAGTTTGGATTCCGTAGAAACACTGGAACACGTGAGGCAATACTGACCTTACGACTTATCTTAGAAGAAAGATTAAGGAAAGGCAAACCTACGTTTCTAGCATTTGTAGACTTAGAGAAAGTTTTTAACAATGTTGACTGGAATACTCTCTTTCAAATTCTAAAGGTGGCAGGGGTAAAATACAGGGACCGAAAGGCTATTTACAATTTGTGCAGAAACCAGATGGCAGTTATAAGAGTCGAGGGACATGAAAGGGAAGCAGTGGTTGGCAAGGGAGTAAGTCAGGGTTGTAGCCTCTCCCCGATGTTGTTCAATCTGTATATTGAGCAAGCAGTAAAGGAAACAAAAGAAAAATTCGGAGTAGGTATTAAAATCCATGGAGAAGAAATAAAAACTTTGAGGTTCGCCGATGACATTGTAATTCTGTCAGAGACAGCAAAGGACTTGGAAGAACAGTTGAATGGAATGGACAGTGTCTTGAAAGGAGGATATAAGATGAATATCAACAAAAGCAAAACGAGGATAATGGAATGTAGTCGAATTAAGTCGGGTGATGCTGAGGGAATTAGATTAGGAAATGAGACACTTAAAGTAGTAAAGGAGTTTTGCTATTTGGGGAGCAAAATAACTGATGATGGTCGAAGTAGAGAGGGTATAAAATGTAGACTCGCAATGGCAAGGAAAGCGTTTCTGAAGAAGAGAAATTTGTTAACATCGAGTATAGATTTAAGTGTCAGGAAGTCGTTTCTGAAAGTATTTGTATGGAGTGTAGCTATGTATGGAAGTGAAACATGGACGATAAATAGTTTGGACAAGAAGAGAATAGAAGCTTTCGAAATGTGGTGCTACAGAAGATTGCTGAAGATTTGATGCGTAGATCACATGACTAATGAGAAAGTATTGAATATGATTGGGGAGAAGAGAAGTTTGTGGCACAACTTGTCCAGAAGAAGGGATCAGTTAGTAGGACATGTTCTGAGGCATCAAGGGATCACCAATTTAGTATTGGAGGCCAGCGTGGAGGGTAAAAATTGTAGAGGGAGACCAAGAGATGAATACACTAAGCAGATTCAGAAGGATGTAGGTTGCAGTAGGTACTGGGAGATGAAGGAGCTTGCACAGGATAGAGTAGCATGGAGAGCTGCATCAAGCCAGTCTCAGGATTGAAGACCACAACAACAACTATGACTGTAGAAGCGCACAGGGTTACTCAAACTGAATTTCTGTTTGGTGTTAGGAATGGCAGCTTCTTTTAAAGATGTAAGTTAAGGCAGATGAGTAGGATAAACAATCCTGTGATATTCGAGTATAGTATTAGTAGGGTGTTGCTTCGGACAGTCACAACGACTATATATTAATGTGCAACAACACAATGCAACGAGCGTGTGAGGTAGGTAGTAGGTGAAGGCGAATAGAAGACTTCGGTTAATTGGGTGAATTGTAGGAAAGTGAAGCTCATCAGTAAGGAGATTGCGTACAGAACACTTGTGTTCGGTACAGTTCGAGTTTTTAGGATCACCACAAGGTGTAATCGGAAACAGTGAAGAAATTCAGGCATGCAGCTGGACTACGTACCAGCAGATTCTATCAGCACGCAGGGGTCGCGGAGATGCTTCGTTAACCCAGATGGGGATTCGTGGAGGGAAACAGTATTGTTCGAGAAACAGTATTGAGAAAATTTCGTCCGTGCATTTGCGGCTGACTGCAGAAAGATTCCACGGCTGCCAACGGACATTTCACGTAAGAACCGCGAAGGCAAGATATGAGGGCTCATGCTTAGACATACAGACAGTCGTCTTCCCCTCGTTCCAGTTGCGGATGTGACGGGAAAGGGAATGACTAGCAGTGGTCCAAGGAACCCTTCGCCATGCACCGTGTGATGTAGACTGGTGGACGTTTGTAACATTTTGACAACTGCGGGCTTTCAAATAACTGGAAATGCGAGATGATGCGGCGGGGCCCTCAACTACGTATCCTCCGACTCAACGTTGAAATATTAAAAGTTTTGTTTGGTTTCGTTGTCTAGGGGCTGGGATACGTAGTTGTCGCATTACAGGCCAAATACTGCTGAGTCTGCAGTACACGATAAGAAAAAACACATGAATCGAATGGTCGAAGGTTTCTATCACTCGGCAATTGCGAATTGTGAAAGTAACATATAAATTTATAAATGAAAGTTTGCAATTAAATTAAATCTGCAGGTACTATCTTAAGACTTTAAATGATGAGTACGATAGTAGAAGTACTTTGAAGAATGCGGTATATTTCTGCAAAACACTTATTGGTGTCTATGGTCCAGCTATTAAATAAAATATAAGTTGAATAAAAAGGAAACAATAGATTCCTACTACACGTAATTAGCTATAAACAAGAACATATCTCGCGAGGTATTCACTTCTAAACGCACACTAAGTCTTCACTGTAGAAGCTACTGAAATCTCACAAGTGCACAAGTCAGCACTACGAAATATTTCTATTTCTCGCGTCACGCGCAAAGCGCTCCACTGTCCAAGTCTTACCGTTCGTCCGACGCGCCGTCGCGTCCAGCGCTTCCCGTGTCCTGTGCCGTATTGTCCAGAACTCGTCACCAGAACTCGATTCCATCCAGTCTCCCCATTCATGAGCGCTGTGATTGGCTAGAGAGCTCGCGCCATGTCTTCATGCCAACGCACCCACACAAACATAATGAAACACATTCGAAGCACTGGATTTACATTTAAGTAACTTGAAATTATATAAACATTCCTACGGCTGGACCATAAACACGCTGTAACGCACATTATTAGATACATAAACAAATTAAATAAACGTATATCAAAGGAACAGAACAAAAGGTAGGCCAGTAGCCTAATGTCTATGTGTTTTCTACAACACAGTAAACATTTAACCAATTTCTTCATGAATAGTATACATCGGATATAAACAAAGACATATATCAATAAATATATTTATAAGCATGCTGCTACCGTTTTGCCGTTTTTTCGTGTAACTGTGGAGTAATTAAGACCTGACGCCATCGATAGTAATCGGCCACTTTGACCTCCAATAACTTATGTACTATTCAAGTTACATGCCTGTAATTTATACCAATTTTGGTTTACACTAATAGCTTTCTAAAGACACGTCGATCGAGGAAATCGGATGAAGCGTTTATATTTTGGAAATTTGTTGCTGGGTGTTACTTGTACAATTTAACGTCAGATACTAAACTTTAAATTATTAAAGATATTGAAAAACTGATTACACCATCAGAATCGTCGTGCAAATAATAGTAATGTACCGGGTGATCAAAAAGTCAGTATAAATTTGAAAACTGAATAAATCACGGAATAATGTAGATAGAGAGGTACAAATTCACACACATGCTTGGAATGACATGGGGTTTTATTAGAACCAAAAAAATACAAAAGTTCAAAAACTGTCCGACAGATAGCGCTTCATCTGATCAGAATAGTAATAATTAGTGTAACAAAGTAAGACAAAGCAAAGATGATGTTCTTTACAGGAAATGCTCAATATGTCCACCATCATTCCTCAACAAAGCCTGTAGTCGAGGAATAATGTTGTGAACAGCACTGTAAAGCATGTGAAGCATTGGCGTCGGATGTTGTCTGTGAGCATTCCTAGAGATGTCGGTCGATCACGATACACTTGCGACTTCAGGTAACCCCAAAGCCAATAATCGCACAGACTGAGGTTTGGGACCTGGGAGGCCAAGCATGACGAAAGTGGCGGCTGAGCACACGATCATCACCAAACGACGCGCGCAAGAGATCTTTTACGCGTGTAGCAATATGGGGCGGTTATAATAAAACCCCACGTCATTGCAAGCATGTGTGTCAATTTTTACCTCTCTATCTACATCATTCCGTGGTTTATTAAGTTTTCAAATTTATACTTACTTTTTGATCACCCGGTACATGTTGCTTTTTGAGATATCATGATTACGTTTCTAGCATTTGTAGACTTAGAGAAAGCTTTTGACAATGTTGACTGGAATACTCTCTTTCAAATTCTAAAGGTGGCAGGGGTAAAATACAGGGAGCGAAAGGCTATTTACAATTTGTACAGAAACCAGATGGCAGTTATAAGAGTCGAGGGACATGAAAGGGAAGCAGTGGTTGGCAAGGGAGTAAGTCAGGGTTGTAGCCTCTCCCCGATGTTGTTCAATCAGTACATTGAGCAATCAGTAAAGGAAACAAAAGAAAAATTCGGAGTAGGTATTAAAATCCATGGAGAAGAAATAAAAACTTTGAGGTTCGCCGATGACACTGTAATTCTGTCAGAGACAGCAAAGGACTAGCAAGAGCAGTTGAATGGAATGGACAGTGTCTTGAAAGGAGGATATAAGATGAACATCAACAAAAGCAAAACGAGGATAATGGAATGTAGTCGAATTAAGTCGGGTGATGCTGAGGGAATTAGATTAGGAAATGAGACACTTAAAGTAGTAATGGAGTTTTGCTATTTGGGGAGCAAAGTAACTGATGATGGTCGAAGTAGAGAGGATATAAAATGTAGACTGGCAATGACAAGGAAAGCGTTTCTGAAGAAGAGAAATTTGTTAACATCGAGTATAGATTTAAGTGTCAGGAAGTCATTTCTGAAAGTATTTGTATGGAGTGTAGCCATGTATGGAAGTGAAACATGGACGATAAATAGTTTGGACAAGAAGAGAATAGAAGCTTTCGAAATGTGGTGCTACAGAAGAATGCTGAAGATTAGATGGGTAGATCACATAACTAATGAAGAAGTATTGAATAGGATTGGGGAGAAGAGAAGTTTGTGGCACAACTTGACCAGAAGGAGGGATCGGTTGGTAGGACATGTTCTGAGACATCAAGGGATCACCAATTTAGTATTGGAGGCCAGCGTGGAGGGTAAAAATCGTAGAGGGAGACCAAGAGATGAATACACTAAGCAGATTCAGAAGGATGTAGGTTGCAGTAGGTACTGGGAGATGAAGAAGCTTGCACAGGATAGAGTATCATGGAGAGCTGCATCAAACCAGTCTCAGGACTGAAGACCACAACAACAACAACAATGATTCATCTGGCTACTATTAATTTCTATACGAACTGTGAAATGTCTGCCATGATGGTTTCACAAAGTCCGCCATCTTTCGCGCACAGCGTCACCAAGGAATTCCCGGCCACGTGCTCGATGGACCACGTGCTCCGGCCGTTGCGAGGCACCACGCAAATGCTAACGAGCTCGGCTTTGCCGCGCTGCCCGAGCGGTGGCCGCCAACTATGAACTTAAAATATTTCCAAGGCGGCGCAACGCGGCCTTTACCTCCACACAATCCGTTTCAAACCCTACAGGAATTACTGTTCTCAGTGAAAGCTGGTCCAGCTTAATTCGTTTCCACGCGAACGTTACGGAGGGAACTGCATGTAACTGGACATTTGGAGTCGGCTATCCCGCAAAGCGCTGTCACTTACAGCGGCACATAGAACTATACGTTTTTATTCCAAACAACACTGAAACTACTCAGTATCTGACTGGAGATGCGTTCTATTTTCAGACAGGTCGTGATTTTGTCGCTTTTCAAATTATATAAGGTGTCCCCACCGGCCCACTCCTTCAGGTTACCGTGAGCGGGAACCACAATATTTATTACAGCATCACATTCTACATTTTCACCGGGAATGAGTATTGTAACAGACCACTTCAGTAAAGCGCCCACTGAACGGACTATCGTCATTATTCTGAAGGAAGTGTCACTAAAGGGCGTGTTCACTTTACCAAAATATAACTTCCTAATTTGCTGATTGTCTCGAAGTTGGTCTCGCTGTTTTCTTATCAGGAATATGACTTGACCACATTTCCTGAATACACGAACAGACACAGATTTCAGGATTATGAATGTTAAATTAATGAGTAACTATGAAATACACCACGAAGATGACGTGCTACAGACGCGACATTTAACCGACAGGAAGAAGATGCTGTGATATGCAAATGATTAGCTTTTCAGAGCATTCACACAAGGTTGGCGCTGATGGCGACACCTACAACGTGCTGACATGAGGAAAGTTTCCAACCGATTTCTCATACACAAACAGCAGTTGACCGGCGTTGCCTGGTGAGACGTTGTTGCGATGCCTCGTGTAAGGAGGAGAAATGCGTACCATCACGTTTCCGACTATGATAAAGGTCGGATTGTAGCCTATCGCGACATTGCTGCTCTCGTTGGTGGAGATCCAATGACTGTTAGCAGAATATGGAATCGGTGGGTTCAGGAGGGTAATACGGAACGCCGTGCTGGATCCCAACGGCCTCGTGTCACTAGCAGTCGAGATGACAGGCATCTTATCCGCATGGCTGAACGGATCCTGCAGCCAAGTCTCGATCCCTGAGTCAACAGTTGGGAACATTTGCAAGACAACAACCATCTGCACCAACAGTTCGACGACGTTTGCAGCAGCATGGACTATCAGCTCGGAGACCATGGCTGCGGTTACCCTTGACGCTGCATCACAGACAGGAGCGCCTGCGATGGTGTACTTAACGACGAAGCTGGACGCACGAATGGCAAAACGTCATTATTTCGGATGAATCCAGGTTCTGTTTACAGCATCATGATGGTCGCATCCGTGTTTGGCGACATCGCGGCGAACGCACATTGATAGCGCGTATTCGTTATCGCCATACTGGCGTATCACCCGCCGTGATGGTTTGGTGTGCCATTGGTTATACATCTCGGTCACCTCTTGTTCGCATTGACTGCACTTTGAACAGTGGACGTTACATTTCAGATGTGTTACGACCCGTGGCTCTACACTTCATTCGATCCCTGCGAAACCCTACATTTCAGCAGGATAATGCACGACTGTATGTTGCTGGTTCTCTGCGGGCCTTTCTGGATACAGAAAATGTGCGATTGCTGCCCTGGCCAGCAAATTCTTCAGATCTCTCAGCAACTGAAAATGTCTGGTCAATGGTGGCCGAGCAACTGGCTCATCACAATACGCCAGTCACTACGCCTGATGAACTGTGGTATCGTGTTGAAGCTGCATGGGCAGCTGTACCTGTACACGCCATCCAAGCTCTGTTTGACTCAAATGCCTAGGCGTATCAAGGCGTTATTACGGGCAGAGGTGGTTGTTGTGGGTACTGATTTCTCATGATCTATGCACCAAAATTGCGTGAAAATGTAATCACATGTCAGTTCCAGTATAATGTATTTGTCCGATGAATACCCGTTTATCATCTGCATTTCTTCTTAGTGTAGCAATTTTAATGGCCAGTAGTGTAAAATAAATTACTTTCATTTATATTTTGTGGTAAGTTCCTTCTGAGGTCATCGGTCCCTAGGCTTTACACACTACGCAGTCAAACAAACTTAAGCTAAGGACAAAACACACACACCTATTGCCGAGGGAGGACTTGAAACTCCAACGGTCGGGGGGGGGGGGGGGGGGGGGAGCCTCGTGAACCGTTGCAAGGCACCTTAGACCGCGCGGCAAACCCGCGCGGCTTCCATCTATAGCCTACATATTTTCATTTCCTCAGATATCTGATTGTCAAAATTTTACAATTGGCTCCCACGATCTACATATTCCAACTAAACATGCCTCCTTCCAACAGTATCTCAAAACATTAGTTCACTTTATTACACAACACCTTCCCGCCAAGAACAAGAAGTACAGAGATTGCATTTGAGGCAAAGAGCTTTAGCTGATTTACATCGTTGTCAAAAACATTGTTTCAATTAACTGATACGTAATTTAGCAAGACGTAGCAAAATTACGTTTACACATTTTCATATTAAAACTTAAACAAAATTATCCTAATTATATAAAATATGAGTAGTTATTCATAAAATAATGAATTTTAGAGTCCATAGTTTAAAACGAAATTTTCTACTTATGAATGAAATTACCCATACCCATTGCTATCGAAAGTTTCTAACTGTGTATCAGGCTCGATTACTTGCTGTGGACACTACTGTCTTGCTTGAACACGGCCATGGTCACAGGGCTACATGCATACGATCCTGGTTTGACAAATAGTCAGGCACTGCACCATACCTCAACAGATCCCATAAATCAACCGATCTGAATACCGAAAAAAGTCTGCGACTATATGGAACCACGGGCGAAACGTGAAAATCAACTCCCCGAAATATGGTGGCGCCAGCGCTAATCATCATTTCGTGGATTCAGCTTTATGCGTCACACGTGAAGGAAGTTGTGCACTCTCTACCTCACCGAAATGGGGTCGTTAGCAAAACTAGATGCTGTGCGGTATTAGGTGACTATTTTTGTCCAGTGTGCTTACCTTCATGCAGCCAGCAAAATTATTTCCGCATCCTTGTCTTGTACGAACTTATTCTCCGTTTCCAACGACCACCTCGTGGACGGGACGTTAAACAGTAAGCACCGTTCGTTACTAGGAAACCAGGTTGCTTCTCACCAGGAAATCTCGGTTTGCAGATAATATTTCCGCACGGCCACAGGAACTGAATTCAATAGTTTCTTCCCTCACGTCAGCAGAAGCGGAAAATTCCAGTGATTATCTGGAAATTACCCGCAGTTATCAGGGTGGCAGTGGTGGGGAGACTTCAATAAAATGTAACTCGGCATAATTTCATTTCCAGTAGGGGAGGGGGTGAGGGGGTCAGATCAGAGTTTTAATTAGTCCCAGACGAACTGCCCCGGCGAAGCTCCAGGGATTTCTGCGGTCACTGGAAACGGACCGGAAGGCGGCGGTATCGGCGACTGGAGGCGGGATTAAATTTGCGGCCTGCCTGCGGTCTGGGCGTGGATTCGTTATTCCGAGTCGTTTGCCGGCGGGGGTGGTACTGACCCTCTGGGCTTACATCAGGAGCTGGGGTGTCCGATCTGCGGACATAGCGGCCCCACCACGGAACGAAAAGATCGATTTTTGTTTGATTATATCGTCGTCGAGCAATCATTGGAATAAGTCACACGGAACAAATATCTGGGAGCAGATATACTGAGAGATTTGAGATGGACAGACTGTGATTCAGGCGACTCTACCGATGGTTTTTATGCAACCCGCAACACCTTCAAAAACCATACGCAAGGTTTTCATGTTCTCTCACTTGTTACATGCAAACAATTTGTCACACTAAAAAATAAATAGCAACTTCTTGTAGGAAATTTAATGTAGTTAAATTTTGTGCTAGAATACATTTTCGCTCGATACCACAGCTTTCGAGTTATGACCACAGTTTTAGAGTTATTCGAGAAAAATTCGTTTGGAGGTCACTGTTGTACGGTTTTCTTGAATAATTGGAAAACTGCGGCCTCTAGTGAAAATGTACACCGGTAAAAAAGTAACTGCACTAACTTTCTTTAAAGTCAGTACCGCCATTAGACTGTTTTTCTTTTATTTGCAGTGTTACGTTTACACGATCATGATTTCGGCTTCAAGTTGCCATTATCAAGTGTTTGTTTTATCACCGAGCACTCAGTGATAAAACAAAGCAGTAGGCTTTTACCAGAAATATTGGCCCTTAGAGAATGTGTCTAATAGAGTATTTTAAATACAACAGTATGCCATCTTAGGAGCTGTATAACATTAAAACCTTGATAATGGCAACTTAAAACCGAAATCATGATCGTGTAAATGTAACACTGCAAATAAAAAAAACGGTCTAATGGCGGTACTGACTTTAAAGAAATATATTATGACTGAGGCCACATATTATGAAAAAAATTATTAACTGCACTAAATTTTCTACAAAAAGGTCCTGTTCATTTTTTCTGTAGGACTAGCAGTTTGCACATAGCGTTGGTGGGACAGCTGAATCAGCCTACATAACTGTTCATATATGGACCATAAATGTCAGAACGAGATTAACTGAAACAAAACTAAGGCAGTAGAATGCTCAAAAGCTCGTTTAGAAACTGTCATCTCGAATACGCTCAAAGCAAGACTTCGTGCCTCCCTGTTACAAACGTGAGATATTTTGTCTCAAACTTCAAAAATTTTCAAGATGGCTACTGAATTGAGGAATGTCTTAGTTACGCATTATTTATTGCGTCTTGACACTCGAGGAAACGTGTTACCGAATATGCAAGGTCTAAAGAAGTAAATAAGAATTCGTCCACCAAAAATTTTTGAGTCGTTTTATAACCATAATGACTGTAACTTCCATACATACCACCGTGCATGTAGGGACTGCGTTCCTCGAGTAGGCTAATTTCACTCAATGTCTGCGATTAAGATTTGGAGCAGATTATATAAATAGAAATTAACATTAGCTTTACTCACTACTGTCCATGTGTGTTAGCTTTTTTATTTTGAGAGCTTACTGATGAGGAAATTTCAGCGTTATTAGCTGAATCCAAAATGGAGGACTTTAGTGGGTTTCCGGCAAGTAATTGGAGAAGCGCTAATTTCTTTATCTTTTCGTGAAGGACAGGTAAGAGCCACTAAACAAAACAAACATATAAACCAGTAAATACATCATGTGGTGATAAGAGGTTAGATGGGTATCATCTCTGGTCTATTGTTCATGATTTGTAGTCTGTTCATTGCTACAGGCAATATAATCGCAAGAGGAGGACAAGAACAAGAGGTGTGAAGCATAACATGTACCTTGTTCGTCAAAAGCATTTCTTACACTGATGTTCATGAAATCATTTATCACTGAAATATATAAGATACTCCTGACCTACAAAATTCTGTGGGTCCTAAGTTTTTGTGAAAATGAAATTTAAATTTCGTAACGACTAATATCTCCTTCTTTCAATATTTTTGTTACAAAATCCCATTAATTACTAAATTGCCATACCAAGTATAACGTTGAGTATGAAAAGGCTATAGATAAATGGAAAAATTCAAGTGAGGACGTTATATTTATTTCTTAATGGAGAAACTTTTTCTGCTTTTCTTTCTCTTCTTCTGTATCTCGTTTTCAATTTTCGATTCGTTCAGTTTGGCAACTATTAATTGAAGCTGGCAAAATCCTTACCGCTGCTATACCTCTGAGCTACTTTCTCTCTCTGATATCTTCTCCAACTTTGTTTCCTCTCTCTCTCACAATGCGTGCGTCAATTCAAACCTACGATCTGAGTAACCTATCCATACTTCAACCTTGTTTCAATAATCACTCTTAACTCCCTTGAAAAAGAACGTACAGTCTCGGGAAGCTATGATTAGTATTTTCCACCTAAGTATTTCTCTCAGCATTACTATGAATTATAACTATGGCCGTTTAGTATTGGCCAACAGTACAGTCTCCTCGTGGTTTTATAGTTTTGGTGTGAAATAAAGTTAAATACTGGTGTGCTCTCCGCCAAATGGTTCAAATGGCTCTGAGCACTATGGGACTTAACATCTGAGGTCATCAGTCCCCCAGAACTTAGAACTACTTAAACCTAACTAACCTAAGGACATCACACACATCCATGTCCGAGGCAGGATTAGAGCCTGCGATCGTAGCGATAGCGTGGTTCCAGACTGAAGCGCCTAGAACTGCTCGGCCACACCGGCCGGCCTCACCCGCCACCGGAGGCTTCAAATGATTCTGGGCATACTACCTTACAAAGGAGATTTTGTACATTTAAATTAAAATTTAAAAATTTTTGTGGCTACCCTGTGATTGTATTATACACTCCTGGAAATGGAAAAAAGAACACATTGACACCGGTGTGTCAGACCCACCATACTTGCTCCGGACACTGCGAGAGGGCTGTACAAGCAATGATCACACGCACGGCACAGCGGACACACCAGGAACCGCGGTGTTGGCCGTCGAATGGCGCTAGCTGCGCAGCATTTGTGCACCGCCGCCGTCAGTGTCAGCCAGTTTGCCGTGGCATACGGAGCTCCATCGCAGGCCTTAACACTGGTAGCATGCCGCGACAGCGTGGACGTGAACCGTATGTGCAGTTGACGGACTTTGAGCGAGGGCGTATAGTGGGCATGCGGGAGGCCGGGTGGACGTACCGCCGAATTGCTCAACACGTGGGGCGTGAGGTCTCCACAGTACATCGATGTTGTCGCCAGTGATCGGCGGAAGGTGCACGTGCCCGTCGACCTGGGACCGGACCGCAGCGACGCACGGATGCACGCCAAGACCGTAGGATCCTACGCAGTGCCGTAGGGGACCGCACCGCCACTTCCCAGCAAATTAGGGACACTTTTGCTCCTGGGGTATCGGCGAGGACCATTCGCAACCGTCTCCATGAAGCTGGGCTACGGTCCCGCACACCGTTAGGCCGTCTTCCGCTCACGCCCCAACATCGTGCAGCCCGCCTCCAGTGGTGTCGCGACAGGCGTGAATGGAGGGACGAATGGAGACGTGTCGTCTTCAGCGATGAGAGTCGCTTCTGCCTTGGTGCTAATGATGGTCGTATGCGTGTTTGGCGCCGTGCAGGTGAGCGCCACAATCAGGACTGCATACGACCGAGGCACACAGGGCCAACACCCGGCATCATGGTGTGGGGAGCGATCTCCTACACTGGCCGTACACCACTGGTGATCGTCGAGGGGACACTGAATAGTGCACGGTACATCCAAACCGTCATTGAACACATCGTTCTACCATTCCTAGACCGGCAAGGGAACTTGCTGTTCCAACAGGCAATGCACGTCCGCTAGTATCCCGTGCCACCCAACGTGCTCTAGAAGGTGTAAGTCAACTACCCTGGCCAGCAAGATCTCCGGATCTGTCCCCCATTGAGCACGTTTGGGACTGGATGAAGCGTCGTCTCACGCGGTCTGCACGTCCAGCACGAGCGCTGGTCCAACTGAGGCGCCAGGTGGAAATGGCATGGCAAGCCGTTCCACTGGACTACATCCAGCATCTCTACGATCGTCTCCATGGGAGAATAGCAGCCTGCATTGCTGCGAAAGGTGGATATACACTGTACTAGTGCCGACATTGTGCATGCTCTGTTGCCTGTGTCTATGTGCCTGTGGTTCTGTCAGTGTGATCATGTGATGTATCTGACCCCAGGAATGTGTCAATAAAGTTTCCCCTTCCTGGGACAATGAATTCACGGTGTTCTTATTTCAATTTCCAGGAGTGTATTACATGCTCGTGGAGTTTATCAGAGAGGATAACCTTGACTTTGCAGCGTGGCTATTGTTTTAGAAACTGGACTAGTATAGCCAGTAGCACATTTAGACCCTGGTTTGGTGGAGCTATGCCGCAAAATCAGTATAGTCATGACTCGAAATATCAATTATGCAAAGCAATTTGACTTCGAGCACAGAAACAGAAATAGTTACAGTAACACAAACGTTTAATAAAGAGCTGAATTAGTAACTGGCCACCACAACGTATATAACTGAACATCAAATAATGTGGAAATCACTCGTAAAATCTGATCAGGATTATAGTGTGTACAAATGATCAACTTTTAGCTGAAAACAGGGCAATGGTATCGTATCCCTTATTCATGATCACAATGTTTTGAACACGAAATTCGTTAAACCTCTCCAAATCGTTTGAATAACAATGCCACTAGGGAGACTGAATCTGTAAGAACTACTATCAAACGTGAAGGTCTTAGGAAGGGTGCAAGTTATTTTGTGGAGATATGAACACATATACCCCTGGACGAAAATCTGCCACCGCAACTCTGCGTTCAGGAAATATATGTGAAAACTTACCTTTACACCTGAAATTTGTACGTGCAGAGAACGGAATATTTATCACTGTTAATATGAGAAAACTCTGCACAATTTGTAATCACTTAGTAAGCAAAAGGGAATGCTTGCAAGAGATGCGCAGGAGGTGGAGTCACATTCGAGTGCAGCCTAAATGTTTACAAATATGCAGTAAATGATGTAGGAAAGCGGAAATAAGTAACAGCGAAGTCATATAAATTATCTACAGGGTGTTACAAAAAGGTACGGCCAAACTTTCAGGAAACATTCCTCACTCACAAATAAAGAAAAGATGTTATGTGGACATGTGTCCGGAAACGCTTAATTTCCATGTTAGAATTCATTTTAGTTTCGTCAGTATGTACTGTACTTCCTCGATTCACCGTCAGTTGGCCCAATTGAAGGAAGGTGCTTGTGTTGACATGCGACTCATTGCTCTACAGTACAACAACATCAGTACGTAGAATCAACAGGTTAGTGTTCATCACGAATGTTGTTTTGCAGTCAGTGCAACGTTTACAAACGCGGAGTTGGCAGAAGCCCTTTCGATGTATGGATTAACACGGGGTAATAGCCGTGGCGCGGTACGTTTGTATCGAGACAGATTTCCAGAACCAAGGTGTCCCGACAGGAAGACGTTCGAAGCAATTGATCGGCGTCTTAGGGAGCACGGAACATTCCAGCCTATGACTCGCGACTGGGGAAGATCTAGAACGACGAGGACACCTGCAATGGACGAGGCAATTCTTCGTGCAGTTGACGATAACCCTAATGTCAGCGTCAGAGAAGTTGCTGCTGTACAAGGTAACGTTGACCACGTCACTGTATGGAGAGTGCTACGGGAGAACCAGTTGTTTCCGTACCATGTACAGCTTGTGCAGGCACTATCAGCAGCTGATAGGCCTCCACGGGTACACTTCTGCGAATGGTTCATCCAACAATGTGTCAATCCTCATTTTAGTGCAAATGTTCTCTTTACGGACGAGGCTTCATTCCAACGTGATCAAATTGTAAATTTTCACAAACAACATATGTGGGCTGACGAGAATCCGCACGCAATTGTGCAATCACGTCATCAACACAGATTTTCTGTGAACGTTTGGGCAGGCATTGTTGGTGACGTCTTGATTGGGCCCCATGTTCTTCCACCTACGCTCAATGGAGCACGTTATCATGATTTCATACGGGATACTCTACCTGTGCTGCTAGAACATGTGCCTTTACAAGTACGACACAACATATGGTTCATGCACCATGGAGCTCCTGCACTTACTCGAACGTACGGTTCAGTCCTACTGCCAGATCTCCTATTGGCTAGAAACGTGCGTAAAAACACTCGTCTGCGAGTTCTCAGAGAGACGACTCTAAGTGTGTCTATGGTAGTTAGTGAACTACTTTACGAAGTGTTCGTACGCTTCTCAACAACAGATTCGGTGACCGATGGATTGGTAGAGGCGGACCAATTCCATGGCCTCCACGCTCTCCTGACCTCAACCCTCTTGACTTTCATTCATGGAGGCATTTGATGGTTCAAATGGCTCTGAGCACTATGCGACTTAACTTCTAAGGTCATCAGTCGCCTAGAACTTATAACTAATTAAACCTAACTAACCTAAGGACATCACACACATCCATGCCCGAGGCAGGAATCGAACCTGGGACCGTAGCGGTCGCTCGGTTCCAGACTGTAGCGCCTAGAACCGCACGGCCACTCCGGCCGGCGGGGCATTTGAAAGCTCTTGTCTACGCAGCCCCGGTACCAAATGTAGAGACTCTTCGTGCTCGTATTGTGGACGGCTGTGATACAATACGCCGTTCTCCAGAGCTGCATCAGCGCATCAGGTATTCCATCCGACGAAGGGTGGATGCATGTGTCCTCGCTAACGGAGGACATTTTGAACATTTCCTGTAACAAAGTGATTGAAGTCACGCTGGTATGTTCTGTTGCTGTGTGTTTCCATTCCATGATTAATGTGATTTGAAGAGACGTAATAAAATGAGCTCTAACATGGAAAGTAAGCGTTTCCGTACACATGTCCACATAACATATTTTCTTTCTTTGTTTGTGAGGAATGTTTCCTGAAAGTTTGGCCGTACCTTTTTGTAACACCCTGTATATTCCCTTCAGATCAAATAACAGTGGACCCAGGCCACATGTGGTGCACGATACATGTGACATAAAATGGGAAATTCTAGGAATCAGAAATACTTAAATTCTGTTACACTATTTCCCCCAAAGCGTAGAAAAGTCTAAAATGTAGGAGAGAATGATGGAAATGAATTCATATTACTTCGAACTGAGTTATCAGAATACAATTCAGTAAACAGTTTACGATTTACACAAAACACAAAGACCCTGAGACTTTTTAATGCCTCACGATTAAATATCAGTTCATTTTCGTAATTCATCACAATTTTAGCATGCGAAATGACGAGTATCACACCAATGAAGTTACTCAAAACTTTGTTTATTAGCAACCACTGCCAATAAGTCAAACGATATCACCAAATCTCCATGCTGCCACTGCCGCGTCTGAACTGCCCCAAATAATCGCTTGACGTCTCGGAACAGTAGTGTTTACCACTCCTCGAAAGTACGGTTCAGTCCTACTGCCAGATCTCCTATTGGCTAGAAACGTGCGTAAAAACACTCGTCTACGAGTTCTCAGAGAGACGACTCTAAGTGTGTCTATGGTAGTTAGTGAACTACTTTACGAAAGTTTGCAAAAACAGATTGCAAGTTAAAGAAAACAAAACTGAAGCAGAAATTGAAAGTACCGTTTTACATGCAGCTTTCACAATGCGTGCGCTGTAAAACATTCAGTCTTTGTACCTAGCAATAAACCAGTCCCCGCTCCAAACAGAGCGCATTCCTCTGCGTACAACAGCGAAAGTACGGAGCAAGGTGATATTCTACTGGTTAGCAACCCATGTGGTTACGCTTCATTAAAGAAACCAAGCATTTCAAGATCAATTTCTTGCCAGCATTTGGAGAATGTTAGCGCAGGTTCCGCAGCTGTGGTTTCAGTTTTGAATAAAATGCCAGCACCAGCTGCATTTTAATTTTTATTTTGAAAACCCAAGGCCTTTATCTATTGATTATCTACATAGAGCCAAAAAACATAGTACAACGTAATTAATGAACTAGAGGCGACTGTAATAGTGCGCATTATCAACAGTAGGCACAATAATCTAAACCGACAAACAACTCGACTAGAAACTTCATAAGAACAAGATAATAAATAGTGTATAAATTCGTCCAATATTACAGAAATAGATACGCGTGGAGTGGACAAAAATGTGGAAACCAAAAAGAACGACACATTATCATGTTTAATAAGATGTAGGAAACCCATTGTCACTGAAGACGGTTTCCATTCGTCTCGGTATGGATAAACAGACGTGCTCTATGGTTTTCAAAGGAATAATGTGCAATTATTCGTGCAATCTTGTGGCAGGCTCAAATAACGATGGCAGAAATTTGCAGATGATGATAGTGTGTAGCGATCATGCACACTTCTCTCCAAAGCAGACCAGAAAGGCTCAGTAATTTTGAGATCTGGTTACTGGTGGCTACTAAATGTGACACTTCAAATTCAGCCTGAAGTTGGAAACAGTATGCATCAAGTCTCTTCCGACCAAACTCCCCTTGGTTCTGGTTTTATGGCTTCGGCACCACGTTTTACTGTTACAGGCATTTTCATCACTGATGAATCCTTTTGGAATTTCAGCCCGTCCCTCTAATTCCCTGCTTTTGGAGCTCCCTTCGCGTTGTTTTGGTGCTGACAGCATTCACGAGTGCGAGATTCAATTCTACACTTTGAAGCTGACGTCATCTTATTTTTCGTCACAGTCCTATTTAGTGACCATCCGTCACGATCAATCAACAACTTTCGACCGCGCTATAATTTAACGGACGACTTTTTTTCCGCTTTCCCCGTATGCGGTATAAATTTTCGATACGGTACCTCTTGAAAGGTCAAACAGTACCACGGTTACGGAAGTGGCTGACGTACAAGTACCAAAAATGTGCCCACGTTGGAATTCTGTTAGCTCCGATGTAATGAACTCGCAGTACACACAACACTGTCCTGGTTCAAATGGCTCTGAGCACTATGGTACTTAACAGCTAAGGTCATCAGTCCCCTAGAACTTAGAACTACTTAAACCTAACTAACCGAAGGACATCACCCACATCCTGGCCCGAAGCAGGATTCGAACCTGCGACCGTAGCGGTCTCGCGGTTCCAGACTGACGCGCCTAGAACCGCACGGCCACACCGGCCGGCCAACACTGTCCTGACCACGAATGACTCACGTAACGTATCGAAGATATTGCATAAAGGCCGTTCGTGTTCAAATACACCAGCGCAAGCTGTAGACTCGGCTAGTATCTGCATTAATGGCTCAAATGGCTCTGAGCACTATGCGACTTTACTTCTGAGGTCATCAGTCGCCTAGAACTTAGAACTAATTAAACCTAACTAACCTAAGGACATCACACACATCCATGCCCGAGGCAGGATTCGAACCTGCGACCGTAGCGGTCACGCGGTTCCAGACTGAAGCGCCTTTAACCGCACGGCCACACCGGCCGGCTATCTGCATTAATTTTGGAGCATACATTCTTTGCGGTGTTTCCACATTTTTATCCAACCCTTGTACGTAGCACAAACATAATAACGTTGATGACAAACGTCTTAAAAACAGTATACTAACTTAAATTCGTTTTTGAATTACGATGTTTGTGGACGAGTTGTTTGTCAACATTATTTTATTACGCTTGCTGTTGATGACTTATTGCTACACTGTCCTCTGTATGTCTACTGCCATTATGCTTTGTTTTTCGATAGTATGTAGAAAGTCACTGGATAACGGCAATGGGGATCGAAATCGGTCGGGGTTTATAAAATTAATTTCAAGATCAATTTCTTCATCGTACGCAGCCAACAATAACCAGCTGCAGCGCCGGCATCGAGCATCAGTAGCTGAACCTTGCAATGTTTGTACACAGCTCTGTGAGCGGTCACACTCTGAAGTGCTAAATAGCGCAGGAGTTTTGCTGGATTTATTTCCAAGTCCGTCTTGCTTTTTTTTAGCACCTTCCAGTGTCCGGGCTACAGCCGGAGTGCTTGCAGCTACGTCCACGGCACCGTCAGCATTCAACTTGAATTCCCCAGCGGCGCTGCCGAACGAGCGACATCGGGGGTGCACTGTTGTAATTGCTTTAGCCAAGATGGAAGGATAGGCCTCTGCGCCGCCCGTGTCGGGTCTTCGGTGGGAGCGGGACCTGTGGTGTACCTCAGAGCACTACGGGAGGTACTAGCTACAGCGGCCGTCATAGGTCACCACTGCGCATTTAAGTAAACTCACGCTCTTTGTAACGAATCATAAGGACTGTCAGGTAACTTTTCGTCTTTTCTCGCCTGGCCCCAGAGTGGCAGAGCGTTAGCGATGTACGAGGTGCATTCAAGTTCTAAGGCCTTCGATTTTTTTTCTCCGGACTGGAAAGAGATAGAAACATGCGCATTGTTTTAAAATGAGGCCGCGTTCATTATCAATACGTCCTAGAGATGGCAGCACCATACGGCAGATGGATTTCACCGCCAGCGGCGAGAATGAGAACTGTTTTAAATACCTAAAATGGCGACGTTTTCCTTACTTGAACAGCGTGCAATCATTCGTTTTCTGAATTTGCGTGGTGTGAAACCAATTGAAATTCATCGACAGTTGAAGGAGACATGTGGTGATGGAGTTATGGATGTGTCGAAAGTGCGTTCGTGGGTGCGACAGTTTAATGGAGGCAGAACATCGTGTGACAACAAACCGAAACAACCTTGGGCTCGCACAAGCCGGTCTGACGACATGATCGAGAAAGTGGAGAGAATTGTTTTGGGGGATCGCCGAATGACTGTTGAACAGATCGCCTCCAGAGTTGGCATTTCTGTGAGTTCTGTGCCCACAATCCTGCATGACGATCTGAAAATGCGAAAAGTGTCATCCAGGTGGGTGCCACGAATGCTGACGGACGACCACATGGCTGCCCGTGTGGCATGTTGCCAAGCAATGTTGACGCGCAACGACAGCATGAATGGGACTTTCTTTTCGTCGGTAGTGACAATGGATGAGACGTGGATGCCATTTTTCAATCCAGAAACAAAGCGCCAGTCAGCTCAATGAAATCACACAGATTCACCACCTCCCAAAAAATTTCGGGTAACCGCCAGTGCTGAAAAAATGATGGTGTCCATGTTCTGGGACAGTGAGGGCGTAATCCTTACCCATTGCGTTCCAAAGGGCACTACGGTAACTGGTGCATCCTACGAAAATGTTTTGAAGAACAAATTCCTTCCTGCACTGCAACAAAAACGTCCGGGAAGGGCTGCGCGTGTGCTCTTCCAATAAGACAACGCACCCGCACATCGAGCTAACGTTACGCAACAGTTTCTTCGTGATAACAACTTTGAAGTGATTCCTCATGCTCCCTACTCACCTGACCTGGCTCCTAGTGACTTTTGGCTTTTTCCGACAATGAAAGACACTCTCCGTGGCCGCACATTCACTAGCCGTGCTGCTATTGCCTCAGCGATTTTCCAGTGGTCAAAACAGACTCCTAAAGAAGCCTTCGCCGCTGCCATGGAATCATGGCGTCAGCGTTGTGAAAAATGTGTAAGTCTGCAGGGCGATTACGTCGAGAAGTAACGCCAGTTTAATCGATTTCGGGTGAGTAGTTAATTAGAAAAAAAATCGGAGGCCTTAGAACTTGAATGCACCTCGTATGACGGGTAAGGCAAGTAGTGGGGATTGGGTTGGGTTGTTTGTGGGAAGAGACCAACCTGCGAGGTCATCGCTGTCGTCGGATCAGGGGAGGACGGGAAAGGAAGTCGGCCGTGCCCTTTCCAAGGAACCATCCCGGCATTTGCCTGGAGCGATTTAGGGAAATCACGGAAAACCTAAACCAGGATGGCCGGACGCGGTATTGAACTGTCGTCCTCCCGAATGCGAGTCCATTGTGCTGGTCACTGCGCCACCTCGCTCGGTGCAGCCAAGTAGTGTTACAAGTTGCTTGTGGGGCCCTATTTCCCGTGGGCCCCGGGCGCGGGAGCAGCACTGAACATCAACAAGCAGGTGAGCGTTTACAAAAATTTATTTGTATGTCAAAAGACATCAGAATGGTATGAAATTTATTTTATGCTTGATTATAGCAAAAGTTAGATGTAAAAGCAAAGTCATTATACAGTAATTTGACAATATAATTTACTGCAAATATTCTAGTGTGGTCGGGGTACTTTGTATTCAATTTTAAGAAAAACTAGTTTAACACGCATTTCAGTGTTTATAACGTTGTATGTCCTGAACTATGTGCCGTACAGCGACACTGGCCAATTTTGGGCTGGGAACATCGCTATGTCCGAGACGTGAACACAGAATGTTCTTTGATTCCCATTTAGCACCTAGGTGTATAGTGGGTATAACTAGAATGATATTTGCACTCTGGAGTGGAGTGTGCGCTGATATGAAACTTTCTGGCAGGTTAAAACTGCGTACTGGACCGAGACTCAAAATTGGGAGGTCCCGAGTTCGAGTCTCGGTGCGGCAAACAATCTGTCAGGAAGTTCCATTGCGGAGATTGTTTTTCGAAGTAATCATGCTCAAATGAGTCCATTTTCTTTGTCACTAGTATGGTACAGCTGTTCCTTGCTCAAATATTATAATGGCGATATCTTGTGCATGTTCTTCCTGATGTCAATACTATTCAATGGCTAAAGCGGTGCGTGGTGCACGGTGCACATTCCAAGTTTCAGGCTGCCTATCTGACAGCCTCCTGGGCAACAGAAATTTGATTTTCAATATTTTACATAATTACTGACCGACTTTAAAAATTTAAAATGCTGCTGTAATTACTCATAAGAAATATAATCTTACGTCAGTGGTTTAACGCAAGAGTGAAGTATTAAAATTAGAGTACATACGGTGAGGCAGGGTGACTGACGGCACGGAAATTACCCAGACTATATTCACGAAGTATTTGAGGATGAAAACACTTCCAGAAAACTTTACACGTAATATCAATCAATCTAACTTTTGGTATAATCAAGCCTAAAATAGATTTCATATCAGTCTGATGTCATTTGGTATATAAATAAATTTTTGTAGTTCAAAATGGGCTAAGGCCGAAATCTGGATCGAATCACAATAAAATAAATATTATTTCAGTCTAATGGTTGCAGCATCGTTAAAAAATGTACCACGACTGTGGCTACAGCCAGAATAAAAATTATACAAAATAAACGGTTTGAGACTAAGCACTGTTTACCAAAAGGATCTTATATGAGCCTATGAACCTGTACAGGTATACAATAACAAACTTAAAAATAAGAATTTTCATTTTAATTCAAAAAATTTTCGAATGTGTGTGAGTTCTTAAGGGACCAAACTGTAGAGGCCATCGGTCCCTAGACTTATACACTACTTAAACTAACTTATCCTAATAACAACACACTCACACCCATGCCCGAAGGAGGACTCGAACCTCCAGCGGTACGTGCCGTGCAGTCAGTACATTTTAATTACTGGGTAGTTTGTGAATAGATTCAAGATATTTCACATCATTTGATACTTACTGAAACAAAATGATCCAGTTACTTTACATGCAACATCTTCATTGAAGTAATTAATGTTACGAGAGTCACGTGGCGACTATGTCACGGTGAAACAAAGATTTCGTTTACAAAGCATTCGTGAAACAACCAAAAACGCATAAAACTACGTCACTAAAGAATGTATTACTTAGATCAGAAACGAATCAAGTATTCTCTATAGGAACACGAGAACTGCCCCCACTCGTCGAAACTGCGAACCCCACTTTGTTGCTGATAATGATCTAGTAGAGACCAGAACACCTCGTTTCAACTTTGTTCGTCAAGCACGCGTTTGAAACAAATACTATCTTGGTTTTCGCCGCTCGTGCGCAGTAAAAATGCTGTTCGAAATTCTCATTATAATCTGCCACATCAGTCACATATCAGTCTCCTTCCTTCTCTGTGTATTTCAGAAGAGTCTCGTTTATTACCACACCACAGTACATACAAGAAGCGAAGTGAACGAGAGCCAGAACGGAATAGAAACATTTATAACATTTGTGTGTATCAAGAAAAGCAAAAAAAAAAAAAAAAAAAAAAGGAATTGGTAATCCTTTCTGCTCAGCCACCTCTGTCTCTCACTTGCTGTGCCATTGCACGCCACATAGACCATAGCTAAAGCAAACCAGCAAAGATAAACCAAGAGTGACTACACATAATATTGGTGAAACGTCCCCTTTGAACAATTATACATGACTGTGCTTAGACTGACACACAATATTTTGTTAGCGCAACGCAATCTGACTTTCAAAATTCCCTACAAAAGAATGGCCCTGACTAACATTAAACTATACCTTTCACAAATCACTTACCTCACAAAAATCTTCGCTGCTCAAGCTACTGCAATACAGCGAGCGCCACTACTGCCAGCTAAATAAAAGATTCAAACTATGGAAGGCACTAACTACTGATAGGGACAGTTAGCAAATGAAAGATATTAATAGAGAACAAACAATGTATTTACCTTGATATCATCATATATAAATATAGCAGTTCATGACAAATTTCAAAACTCCGCCATCTCTCTCCCCACATCCACCACTGCTGGCGGCTCACCTCCAACTGCCCAACGCTACGCGCTGTTCACATCCAGCTGCCGCTGCCCAACACTACAATGGCAGACAACAATGCAAACTAGCCACAGACTGCACACAGCACAGCCAGTGATTTTCATACAGAGAGCGCTACGTGGCGGCGGCGTTACCAATATAAGAACCTAAACAGCCTACTTACGTAAAGAAAACATAAACAGCCTACTTACATAGCCCCCATGCTCCCCACAAAAAATTTTACTAAATATTTTTGGGCAGTGGCCAATAATGATTTGACAAAATTTTTCATAATTACAATAACAAACATATCAAATGCACACACTTATTGATACAATGTTGGTCAAAAGCTAAAATTTTCTCACAGTCCGTAAAGACAGTCCTGATCATTCATCACGGTAAAATAGTAGTGTTTTTCTCAAAGTCTGAGCAGTAGAAGAAAATGCACACGGAAGTAGTGGATTTCCATGCAGTCTTGAAGAAGTACTGTTGTCCTTCCAACTGAAAGACAGTGCTGACTCTTGACATGCTGACAGGTAATGGGCCACAACAGAGCAAACCCACAGCAGAGTCATTCGACGGTTTGAAGAAGATTGGTAGGTAGGTCATCACAGAGCAGACCCACTGTAGTCCTGGTAGAGATTACGGTATTGGTGGGCCACCAGAGGTGCAGACCCACTGCAGTCCTTGTAGAAATAATGGTATTGATGGATCATCAAAGATGTAGACCCACTGTAGTCCTTGTAGAGATAGCCAGCAGCCATCTGTTGTGACTGTGCAGGTGCACAATCACCATTGAAGAGTCTTGCGGATAATATAGCAAGTCCATAAACCGCCACTTGTGCACTCACAAAGTTTTTGGAATTGTCCTTAGAATCAGCAATGCTGTTATCCAGTCCCTTGCTGAATTATTAACACACGTGCAAACACTAACAATCCCTACTTCTCACATATTGTCCATATAGTATGACCAACAGAAACGTGTGCAGTGAAATGTAACTTACAAGTTAATAATAAGATGAACTGGTGTCAATTACAATTTTATAAATTTACAACATGAAAATACAATTACAAAGGTACAAAATACATCATTAAAGAACATAATAATACAGATAACATTTGTAGTACAGGCTTTACAAAAGAATCGAACTAACATATACATCAGTGGAATTATGACATGAGTACATACATAAAAGATCACAATAACTGTTGAAACATCAACTTCACACATGAGCATTAAACAGAACGGAATTAATAATGTCTAACATCTTTACAAAGTAAATAACATATTATTAATGCCAATTATATTCGAGGATAACAGTATTCCTCATCATAGTGAATGTAGCTTAATATTAAAGGAAGAAAAAATTCTATGAAACTACACAGAGACAGGAAGAAAACAAATACACAAGGGTACACAAACATATAGTGGGATAACACCAACAGGAAAGGACAGGGTTCGTTTTCAGTGTAACATGTGGTACTGCAGTCCAACCCAAAACTTCATATATCTTTCCTCTTATTTCATCCTTTGTTTCCACCAAAAAAATTCTATCCAAGCATGCTTTCTGTATTTATATGTTCACACATTTCTTACCTCAACATTTATTTCCAAGAAAATCCTACCAAAACCTGTTTTCTGTACTCTTTTTCGTATAACTTCTGAATGCATTTCTTCCAATTCATCGCAACTCATTCTCTTAGAGGCTACCCCCTCTTAAGCCAACTTAAATCTACTGAGCTCAGATGCTAAACTAAGGGACGAGGCAATGCAGCAGCACAAAATAAGTAACACAAACAACAATGACCAAAAAAATGGAAAATTGCAAAGCAAGCTACAGTAAATCTAAATTACCAAGCAATGCAACATTGCAACTAATATGAGCCAATGTGCAGCAACAGTAAAATAAATGAGTAGTAAAACTGGCTTAGCAGAGTAACACAAAGTCAAATTCAGTATCACCATGCCTGGCAAACAGCAGTAACTTATACGTAAACATGACATAGCTCAAGCAGAAAAAATATTACAGTAAAAACAACAATGCAGATAAGGGAAATGTATATTCACATCTTAATGTCTATGTAATTCAAGTGGTTCACCACAACAACTTATTGTAAAAAAAATATTACCATGTACTTGAAAAGAAAATTATGTGTCCAGTTACTGTTACTAGTCCCTTCTTATTGTTCTTTCCTTTCCAAGTGCTCCTTTTTTTTAAAGAATGTGGATTACAAAATTATCATTTAATAGATCTGTTGACAGAAAGTGTTCACATTAGCAAATGCATCTAAGTTTATTTTATAAAACTAATGCTGTAACACAGCTGGAAAACAGGTATCAAATGAAATAGGCAATTACGCAAACCAAAGCATAAAAATATCATTCAATAGTCATGTGACATTTCATAAGTTAGTAGAAATTCTCTCAACTCTCGTAGAAAGACGCTTGTCGTAATCAGGTGTGCAGATGTAAAAATATTTCTCGTCATTTCATTAGGCATTTCAGTAAATATCATAAATTACGAGCTGCACAGTATGCTTTCAACAAGGAAATGTCAATAGCGAGTATAATGGCCCCCCCTTTTCTTTCTACCTGTGCCGCTGAAAGGCTAATGGCTTTTTTTCGGGCGGCTGTCGCCCAGGTGGGTGCCCGCGACGCATTACGTGCAGGTGGTCACTTAACATCCTTACGGAAATATTTATGACAGCAGTTTCCGCTACAGTGACAGTCTCACATAAAAATATTTCACAGGTCAAGAATTAGCGTTGCAAATCTGTAGAAACGAAATCCTATAAATATAAGGGTCCAAAAAAATTTTCGCCGGCATTGTGATACATTCACGCATGTACACACCTTTCATAACTCTTAAAGTACGATTCTTGGTTTCCAACATCCTGTTTCACAAGTCAAGAGTCCCTAACTTCTATTCATTATTCATATACATATAAAAACGTAATCACATTCCTCATATATGGTAGCATCATCTTATTGACATAAACATACCTCAACAGCATAATACACATCGTCGTGGTAAAAATAACATCATAACACCTCAGTCAAATCTCAAAAACGTTGTAGCTTTCTGCAATAATTTCAAAACCTAAAAAAAATTCTCTGCTCATTTCAATAGTGTCATCTACCTCAAACGTACTTTAAAATCATGCTCCCTTACCAAATACATCATTCAAAGCTCTCATAGTATCACAATGGTTCCAAAAACATATGAACAGTTTACAAAGTACAGACAAAATACAATTTCATAAGTATGAAATTATCCAACTGTGTAATTACGTAAACATCTGTCGCTAACGTAGTAAAAAGAATGTTTGTTTCTCTGTCAAATAATCAGATAGTTGTGTAATTCTGTGTTAGAGAAATATGGTACCGATGTGTAAGGTTGTATAAGCAAATACCATATTAGCTAGGGCTCCTTGTGCTTGCCAAACACATGGTACACAAAGTAAGCGTGTACCCCCCTGAGGATTAATGTAATTATACCCTCAGGTGTTACAGATTACAGCAATGGAATGAAATGTATCACGGAAAACTTTCCTTGTAATTCAAAAATCTTTAAAAATAAATGTTTTAAGTACACAATTAATCACTCAAATACGTGTACTGTAGCGCTAAATGTGCGTCTTGTTGCAACATAATCTGTGTGGAAGTGTCGTAGTTATCGTCCTCCGAAAGCTAAGTTCTGCAGAAGTCAATGTACTTACCTCATAATACACAAAAGTGAAATGCTTTGCGTATAAATGTCTTAGTTATTACGCTTATTGCCGTGATGAGGAAAGTACTGTGCTGTAACGTATTGTTGTGCTACGGAAAAGGCAGTCTCATTGTAGCTATACCACAAAAGTCACTACTAAAACCTGTTTTACTTTGCAGAATAAAACAGAAAAACTGTGCAGAAATAAAACAGAAACACTGCAAAAGCAACATTGTAAATTGTCACTCATTAGTAGCATCGTGAAAAAATCGTGTAGCTGTCACATAAACTAACCACTGTGCCATCTGGTATCTCACTGAAAGTACTTTAAATCCAGAATATATTTTCAAGTAAACCAAAATGTTGCATTAAAATCTCATTAGCAGTACTGGTAAATGTTCTAAGTATGTAAGCCTTATACTCGTTCCATAATTGTGCAACTAACAAGCAAGAATGTACACACACAATAACACTGTGACGTCTGTTCACTATAACAATGCATTCGTCATTTCTGTTTAAATAAGTTCTCTTGGTTCTTGATTGGATATTTAACTTCAAACATTGTTGTATGTTAACAGATTCTAAGTCTGACAATGCATACTAGAAATGCGAAGTGAAAAGTTTTATGGCAAAGACAAAGTTAAAAAGCAGATTATCTCTCAATAAATGGTTTTACATGTGAAATGTGGTGTAAACCTTTACTCTTCCTAGTACGCAGCGTTTCAACTTCAACGCAATTATCATGCGGTATACGTCATTAAACAATACTGGAATTTTTCTTAAGGTTAGCGTCTATGTTATTTTTCTCTGAGCCAGCCGGCGCAAGCGGCTGCCTGCGGTGCGATTCATTGTCTGTTCCTTTGTTGGCGCGCGTCGTTATTGGGATTTGGAGACCTAACTTCTACAAATTCACCGTGACGAGAGGGCCCTGCTCTGTTTGAATCCCGCCAGTTCTGATGCAATTCAGGTCTGTCGTTACGATCATATCGTCTGTCGTCATGTCGGTAGATTCCATAGTTTCTTTCTTGTCGGTCACATGGTGGAGAATTTCTCCCTGAATCGTAACTGCGCCTGGTCCGTTGCATCTAAAGTTATTCTGTCTCCCTTGATAGTATTTATTTTGGTTCCCATATTGTCTGTTTCTCTTATTGTCTCTGTGATAGTCATTACCACGGAGAGGTGATCTTTCCCTGTAGTTATTACTACTCTGCCAACGGTTGTCATATGGGTGGTGTCTGTTTTGGTCACGATTTGTGTTCTGAGAATAGCCTTGTCGTGTCAAGTTATTACTTCTTTCATCGCGGAATTGCAACGGATGTGACCTGTAATTGTTGTGTTCCTGGTTTCGCGTTCCGCGATTGTCAGTGTCAATTTCTAATTCTTGTAAAAGTCCCTGAAATGCTTCAATGTCGTCTTTGCAACGTCCTGCCAAAATAATATGTCGTAAATGTTCAGGCAGTTTGATTAAGCAAATGCGGATGAGTTCTGAGGGGCTGTATGGGTTTGAAAGATACTGATTCTTATGCAACATGTCTTCAAAATATTTCACAAGACTGGAGAATTCAGATTGTTCGAAATGTTTCATCATTATGATACCATGTTTTACTCGGTCTTGTTTGGCTTGAGACCAATATGCTGAGAGGAATGCATGGTAAAATTCTCCTTCACTGTGGCAATCGTGAATGACCGATCGCATTCTTACAGCTGGTTCATTCTCTAAGTAGCCACACATAAATTCTAATCTGTGCTCTAATGACCAGTTGGGAGGAAAACAATGAGAGAATTGATGGAGTCACGCTTGTGGATGAATGTCGTTGCCAGAATTCTTAAATGTTTTGAATTTACGTGTAGTAATGAACAGCTTATAGTCAAAATCATCGTGTCGGCGAGTAGCATATCGGTCATTGTTACGTCGTGTCGGCGGTTCCATTTCAAAATTCGGTGCACCTTGCCAATTTCTTTCATAACTTCCGAAATGCGCTGTGTTATTATTTTGTGGCTGTTCCGTATTTCTATGTCCCTCTTCCCGTATTGGAGCGCGAGTGTCCTCTGAAATACATAATTCTTGTATTACCTTTGTCAGCTGATCTTGTACTTCCCGGATTTCTCTTTGGTGTTGCGTATTAATTTGATTCAGATTTTGTTTCAGTTTCCTAATTTGTTCGCACTCTTCTGTGTCATTAAAGACTACCGGTTTTGTGTCATTCAGATTATCATCTACCTTCGTAGATAAATTAGTGAACTGATCCGAAAGTTCGGCTACTTTCTCCGATAGTGTACTTATTTCCTCAGTGTGTTTTTCTGAACCAAGTTTCAGAGTACCTACTGTGTCCTTTAAGTTTTCCTGAGTTTTTGCAAGTTGCGTAACCGAATCGGTAGATGCAACTGAGTCAAATATAGCTTGCAAGGTCTCATGATTTTCATGAACAATAATTTGCAGTTCTTTTATGGTTGCTTCGTGATTCTGTAATGAATTTTCATGCCGCGAAAAAATAGGTTGAAAATGCTCACAAATTTGTGTTTTTACGTCATTATAGACTTTTTGACATTTCGATTCAATGTTATGTAACTCAGTAGTTAAATCTTCACGTGTTTGTTCAAGCATATGTTCCACTGAGTCTAACTTTTGAAGCTTTTCTTCCATTGCGTCTAACTTTTGAAGCTTTTGTTCCATTGTGTCTAACTGTTGCTGTGTTTGTCTCTGGTGTTGTTCCATTGTGTCTAACTTTTGAAGCTTTTGTCCCATTTGTCTCTGATTTTGTTCCATTTGTTGCATTAATTGTAATAACAATGCACTGGTGTCTGAAACATGTTCCTCAGTGCTTTTCGGCCGTGAATTTGCACCAGCAACATTCACATTTTGACAAGCGGAAAATGTGTCTTGACTCATTTGAGAAAACGGTGGGAACCCAAAACCTGAGTCTACAGTATTTGCAAAATTGTGTCCTGTCATTCCCGATTCCTGAGGCGAGCTGTTGCCGACCGATCGATCGATAATGCGTCCCTCTTCACTAATTGTTTCACTGTCCACGCCATTGTTTGCCGCCCGCTCCATTTCCCTATGCACAGTTACCAAATTACTACTTATGAATGTCTGTTAATTCATTACTCTGCGGCGCTAACACACTGCTTTCGTCTTCACTGTCATTTCTCAGTTTACTTTGGAGCCTAGTATTACGTTTTTCACATGCCATTATTGTCACAATATTTCACACGATAACACAGAAAAGCGCAATTTGAAGAGCAAAATAAAATAACATAGCAATGGAAATAATGTCTACTTAATTGCCAGCGCAGCTGCGAAATACTTGGTGCAAATCTACATGCATGCCACAACTGTTTTACTGTACAACAATGAAAAACTACAACTACAAAGGAAATTCTCTCTATAATTACGCGCTAGCAATAAACAATAGCTACACTAATTACACAAACTACAAGAAAAAAATCAGAAGATTCCAGTGAGGTATCCTAGGCTAAGGGTCGACATATGAAACGTCCCCTTTGAACAATTATACATGACTGTGCTTAGACTGACACACAATATTTTGTTAGCGCAACGCAATCTGACTTTCAAAATTCCCTACAAAAGAATGGCCCTGACTAACATTAAACTATACCTTTCACAAATCACTTACCTCACAAAAATCTGCGCTGCTCAAGCTACTGCAATACAGCGAGCGCCACTACTGCCAGCTAAATAAAAGATTCAAACTATGGAAGGCACTAACTACTGATAGGGATAGTTAGCAAATGAAAGATTTTAATAGAGAACAAACAATGTATTTACCTTGATATCATCATATATAAATATAGAAGTTTATGACAAATTTCAAAACTCCGCCATCTCTCTCCCCACATCCACCACTGCTGGCGGCTCACCTCCAACTGCCCAACGCTACGCGCTGTTCACATCCAGCTGCCGCTGCCCAACACTACAATGGCAGACAACAATGCAAACTAGCCACAGACTGCACACAGCACAGCCAGTGATTTTCATACAGAGAGCGCTACGTGGCGGCGGCGTTACCAATATAAGAACCTAAACAGCCTACTTACGTAAAGAAAACATAAACAGCCTACTTACATCGGCTAATGGACACACATATAACAGCAAAGAACGCTCTCGAGCAACAGGAGAAAAAAAAAATAACTAGGAAAAAAATTATGAAAAATTGGCCTCGATTGCGCAAACTACCTGGTGTTTACCTAGGTTTCAGCGTGGGTAACCACGCCTTCTTCAGAACAAATATAAAACAGCTTGCCTAAAGAGGCATAGTCAAAGGTTAAAATCAACACCTATAGCGGAAAGACCCGATAAAATTTTTTTACAAATACATGGTACATATGTACCAAGTCAGTAATATTACTTATCTCAACCCTGTGTGTGCTGCCCCGCCCCAGCCAACGTACGATGGTCACAGGCTCTCCACCGAATATTATTGACTTGGTACATATGTACCGTGTATTTGTAAAAATTTTCCATGGGGTCTTGCCGCTGTAGGTGTTGTTTTTAGCCTTTGACTATGCCTATTTAGGCAAACTGTTTTATATTTGTTCTGAAGAAGGCGTGCTTACCCACTCTGAAACCTAGGTTGCAATCGAGGCAGATTTTTCATAATTATTTCGATACTTTCCTTTGCTGACGAGCTGCGATGCTGAAAGTTTTTAACTAGGAACAAGTTACTTTCAACGTGAATTAATTTACCCGTCCGCAATCAGATGTTTGAGGTTTTTCTAAAAACATGGGCGTTCGCTTCTTTAAAGAATAGTTGAGAGGGGAAGTGTTGCTGGTTTTTATTACACTTTGTAATATATGATGTTGAATAATCCAGTGGTGTCAGCATGCAATCCGCTGTCATCCCATTCCTCTTCCGGCCGGTATCAGTCACTAGGCCATAAGTGAACCCTTACTAATGTGACCCCTCCTCCAGGACTCTAGAATAAACCAGGAGACATGGCGTGTGGGTGTACCAGAGGTGCCTGCTTTGCTCGGACAGAATTCCGCGACGCCGCTGCCGTCAGGTCCGGTCTGGAAGAGCACGCGTCTCTGTGGGATATACGATAGGCGACCTTCACAAGGGGCGCGGGGCGCAGGACACAAATCGGATATCGTGGAGCTCCCCCCGCTCTCTCAGGCATGTCGGCAAATATTGCAAAACCGCCTGCCATTCGTACCGCAAGGAGGGCCGGCGAAAATATGTTTTGTCGCGGCCGCTCTGTCCGGCTGTCGATCGATAGCGACGAAAAAGCCAAGGGGAACCGAAATAAATTCCAATGTCGTGTGGGACACTGCTCTGGCTTATGCAGACTCTGGGAATATGCCAAGCAAACGTGAAAAGCGTACGCTTAAATCACAAATGGGTGCATAGTAAGCTGTCCAGAATCTGTGAAATTGTTGCCAGAAGAGGACAAATGTTTTCACAATGTACGTAGAAAATATATCAGTGTGCTTTGAAGCGCTGTCTCATTTGTTAAGGTATTTTATATGATTTATGCCTATTATTCGGTGATTACGTATTTCAATATCTGTTATTTAGGAGCTGAAACAAGGGTTAAAATGGGAGCTAACTTGTCCACAGAAACAATTCTGGTGGAGCAATGTCAGTATTTTGGTTCCACATGTTACATTCTTCGATTAGGCGACTCGATAGATGACTTTGATCCGCTAACTTGCATTACAAGACACAAATTTCTTAGCATTTCTCGTCAGAAACCTCTGATCCATTATGGGTGAGAATCAGTGCGAATGTAATGAGTAAAGGTTTCTTGAAATTATGTATTTTCAACATTATGCGGCCAGCGTTATTAGCCGAGCGGTCTGAGGCGCTGCAGTCATGGACTGTGCGGCTGGTCCCGGCGGAGGTTCGAATCCTCCCTCGGGCATGGGTGTGTGTGTTTGTCCTTTGGATAATTTAGGTTAAGTAGTGTGTAAGCTTAGGAACTGATGACCTTAGCAGTTAAGTCCCATAAGATTTCACACACATTCGAACTTTTTTTTTTGAACAACATTTCGCGGCCCTGTCAGCAACTGTATAAATATTAATTTTAATTTTAATAATCAATAGCCTCAGTTGCATCGTTTACCTAGAATTTACCTAGGTTTCAGTCAGGATAACCCAACCTTCTTCAGAATAACAGTAACTACCGTTTGTCCATAGTGGACATCGTCAAGCTAAAACTACAAATCCATAAATTATCGTCAGCCTGTAAAAACTTATCTGGAACTGCCTCGGCCCCACTTCGCGACTGCGATGCGGCAGCCACAAGTACTGTACTGGAACTCTTCTTGAAATTACTGCACCCAGTCGCCATTTGTTTTATTCTTCAATTTTTATTATTCCATTACCGTTTTCGAGCGGCCTACCGACTCACCATCAGACACTGTATATTTATTGATTGTCTGCAGCAGTGTGGAAGTCGTGTAGAGTTAATATTATCCGTTGGTCGGTTGTTCGTGCACACAGTGTTATTTACGTTTTGTATAGCGCGTGGAACGTGTTACCTGAGGCTAATTGTGTGAAGGGCAGTAAAATTAACGTCACTGGAAATCAATGCACCGACAATCAATCAGTGGATGCTAGTAACTCCACATGACTCCCACAATGCTGCAGACAATCATAAAATATGTACCATCTGATGATGAATCGCTAGGTGGTTCGAAACCGGTAATGGGTTAATAAAAATTGAAGAAGAAAACAAAATAAGACTGGTTGCAGTAATTTCAAGAATCCTTTAAGCGGAATATTAGTTCCGATTCCATCGAACGGTTCCCTCTATGTGATCGTTTTGGCTTCGTTTAGCAGTTGTTCGGAGCATCTGTTTAGGAGCAGTGCACTCCAGTCCTATCAGTTCACTCTTGGTTAAAGTGCATGAATCTTGCAAAAACATCGCACTTGCTTTAAACCTCCAGAAATCTATCAGTTTAGCCAGTGAGTCCGTAGAGGGTGGTATCAGATGAGTACAGTATGACTGGCCGTGCTTTTCCATCCAGTTTTGCAGAGATTAGGGACACAGGGTACTTACAAATGGTGGAAAAATCGAAATTTGTTCTGATTTTATTAAATATTTTAGTCTTTCCTGATTACATTGATATATATATTATACGTTTTCAAATGAAAAAGACCTATGTATATCGAATTTTAAAGTTACGTTAATGTATGCCACCACGCTCCCTTTATTTCTGTTACAGAAACCAGTATTATTTCGAAAAGAACTATAAACTTTCTGTTTTCAGCGATTATACGTATGATACATTGCATATGTTGGCAACTGTGCAGGTTTCTAATGTCTGTAAATGATCATCTTTGCTAATATTTACATTTGTTTCGATGAAGCAGTATGTTCACGTGATACTGAATGTTTGTTGCTCACGTGCTAAATGTATCTGAGGAAGTACGTATCCATTAGTGTGCAATAAATACGAACTATGTCACGCATCAAGAAATTCAGTAAAATGAAAGTCCTTGGTAACCAGTTCACAAACAAAGCAAGCCACACTGTTCAAAGTAACCTACGTATCAGTTCTTCAGGAAAGAAACTCCCACATGGTCCGCCTCCGGGTGATTGTGTTAACATTGACGCTGTCGCTGTTTGTAGTGGATTTGTTGTTGTTGATGGGGGCATCTTATTTTCTTTGATGAAGGAAGTGATGAAAGGGAAACAATGTGATGGTGTAGGCTCTCTGGATATAACTGAATAACCAAGTAGCTGGAAGGGCTTAGCGTCAAAATTAGTTGTTCTGTGTAGACCCTGCAATAAATCTACCTCGAAAATGACTTCGAACATTGTGCGTTATTCATATGATGTGAATTTGAAGTTAGTGTATGCAATGCGTGCAATAGGAAAAATGAAAAAAAAGGTCGCTCAATCGTTTTGTGGTTTGATGGACCTTCCTCCTCCTTCTCCCAGTAGGAGGTAGGAGCCTTGACGGTTGTGTCTAAAGCATCTATGAAACATGCAGTAGAAGAAACTGTAAATATTAATGGAACCAGGGACATTGCTGTAGCACTTGATGGGACATGGCAACGTCGAGTACATCGTTCCTTGAATGGTGTTGTAAGTGCGACTTCTCTGGAGAATGGAAAAGTAGTTGATGTTGAGTGCTTACCTAAGTACTGCCACACATGCCATGGTAACACTGAAGGACGTATTAAACATCATTGTTCTAAGAATTATGATGGTTACAGTGGAACAGCATTGTTACTGCGGAAGAGCGGCGAAATACAAGGTAATATTTGCTTCAAACGCGTGCTTGACAAACAACGTTGAAACAAGGTGTTCTGGTCTCTTCTAAATCATTATCAACAGCAAAGTGGGATTCAGACTTTCAATTAGAGTGGGGCAGTTCTCGCTTTCCTGTACAGTATACTTGATTTGTTTCTGAGCTAAGTGATACATTCTTTAGTCACGTAATTTTTTTGCGTTTTGGGTTGTTTCACGACTGATTTGTAAACGAAATCTTTGTCTCACGGTGACATATTTGTCAGTGGCTCTTGTAACGTTAATTACTTTAATGAAGATATTGCTTATAAAGTAACTGTATCATTTTGGTTTCAGTAAGTATCAAATGATGTGAAATATCTTGCATCTATTCACAAACTTCCCCGTAATGAGAATAAAAATTCTTATTTTTAAGTTGGTTATTGTATACCTGTACAGGTTCATATGCTCATATAAGATCCTTCTGGTAAACAGTGCTTAGTGTCAGACAGTTTATTTTATATAAATTTTATCCTGGTTGTAGCCACAGCCGTGGTACATTTTTTATGCAGTGTGATGGAGCTCTAAAAACAATTCACAGGTCGGTGTCCGTTTATAACGTTAGATAGACGAAGTACCTAGGCGATGGAGACTCTAAGGCTTTCAATAAAATTAATGAGTTCAATGTTTATGGTGATACCTTGGTAACAAAACTGGAGTGTTGTGGACATGTGCAAAAGAGGATGGGTGCTAGATTGAGGAAGCTACGAAGACAAACGAAAGGAAACTCGCTATCTGATCGAAAATCTCTGTCTGGCCGAGGAAGATTGACAGAAACTGAAATAGACCTTCTTCAGAGTGATTATGGACTAGCCATTAGACGAACTGCACCTCTGAATAATGTTACAGCAATGAGAAAAGCTGTATGTGCCACCTACTTTCATAAGTTGCCCACAGATGACCACCCTGTTCACGGACTTTGCTCTAAAGAAACAGATTCTTGCCGTGGTTACCAAAAAGCAAAAGAAAGTGGTTAAATATACCATCATAAGCATTCTCTTCCTGAGCCTGTTGTAAATGAAATAAAACCAATTTTTAGAGACCTGAGTGACCCTGTTTTGCTGAGTAAATGGATTCATGGGGGCACTCAGAATACAAATGAAAGTTTCAACCATTGCATATGGTAAAGATTACCAAAGAATGTTTTTGTAGGACTAAATACCTTAAAATTTGGTGTACTAGATGCAGTATATGTTTTAATGAAGGAGTGATAGCAAGGTTGGAAGTCTTGAGAAATTTAGGCATAAAATGTGGCTCTTAACATGGAAGATCAATTGCTTGTATGTGACAGACAACAGGTGCATAAAGCTGAAAGATTCGCTCTTCAAGTTACGAAAGAAGCAAAGTGCTAAAGGAATGCCAAGAGGAACCTTGAAAATGAAGAACTGCTGCAGAATGAAGACTACGCTTCAGGAGTGTTCTGAGGCACAGTTTAATTCGACTCATATCTTCATTCGCAATTTCCCACAAGTTGTATTTTTCAGAATTCAGGTACAAATATTTCTTAAAGTTTATAAAGCATTGCTCTATTTTTTTCTGTAACTTGCAATAGTACATTCTCATGCAGTAGACCTGAGCTTTATTGCAGAATCAACTAAATTAGAGAAAAATAACATTTTTATTAGCAAAAAAATTATAAAAATTAAAATGTAAGATGTGATATCTTTTTATCATTGTAATATACATAATAGGTGGAATTAAATAGGCCTAGTACCTCAGTCATCATGTCATGCATATCTGGTAAAAATTTAGTCTCCTTCAAATGTATAACATTGGATTAAATGGTACGTCAATTTAAGGGAGTATTTTGGAAAAAAGTAAATTGCGTCAATTTCTTTTTAATTCTTTTAATAACCCTAGACAGTTTCAAAAATATTCAAAATACTTCTAATTTGTTTAGAAAGTGTGCTGCACTACCTGATATCAACAAAAAGATCTGTAAAAGATATACACTATAAATAGTGCCTGAAAGAAATAGATGTTGATTTTTACATAATATTGAGCCGGAAAAGTAGCCTGCATCATTAAGACAATCGTCCTTGGACTATCTTCCTGTTTTGCCGAGAAGCCATCATGTCATGCATATTTGGTAAAAATTTGGTCTCCTTCAAATGTATAACATTGGATTAAATGGTACCTCAATTTGAGGAAGAATTTTGGAAAAAATAAATTGCATCAGTTTTCCTTGTAATTTTTTAATAACCCTAGGCAGGCTCAAAAATATTCAAAATATTTCTAATTTGCTCAAACAGTCCACGGGTATACTGCCGGTTCATAGTGTCCAATGGGCACTACCTGATATCAACAAAAATGTATGTAAAGGATATACATTATAAATAGTGCCTGAAAGAAGTAGATGTTGATTTTTACATAATTTTGAGCCGGAAAAGTAGCCTGTATCATTAAGACAATCGTCCCTGGACTATCTTCCTGTTTTGCCGAGAAGCTCTCGCAGTTTATGTCCCACACAGAAGCAGAATCAGCACCGTCGCATTCTCTGTAAAGTTCAATTCTACTTCCTGTGACTCTAAGTGATGGAGTGGGAAGCTATATTATTCAGAATAACGTTCAAAATGGATGCCATTTTGATGTATTTATTTACTAAACAACATACAATGATAATATCAATACAATTAATAATGATTAACTGAAAATTAAAGCCAAACGAGATGGTTAAGAAGTTAGAACACTGGACTCGCATTAGGGAGGACGACGGTACAAATCCGTGTCCAGCCATCCTGATGCATGTTTTCCCTAAATCACATCTGGCAAATTCCGGGATGGTTTTTTCGAACCTCCAAGGCCGATTTCCTTGCCTATCCATACCGAATCGGAGATTACTCTCCGTCTCTAATGACCTCGTTGTCGACGGGGCGTATAATATTATTCGATTTCAGATACTTTGCATGTGAGATATTTGTCATAAAAGGAAAGGACAGCCAACGAGCTGTAGTTCGTAAAAATGCTAAGCATCACAGCGCGAGAGTAAAGAGTCGAAATTTTTTTTAATGTGCGCCTATACCAAGATGCGCGGCCAGGGTTTAAATACTCTAAATAAACACTGTGACCCGCTGGGCGCAGATATTTAAAATCATTGCCGCAGCCCATGATAGCAAGAAGCTGCGAAACAGAAGAAAGAACAATTTATCTTTTGTTAAGAAATATTCTAGAGACTTCATTATCTCTTGTACTACATAGCATTGCTACAAGTTGAATTTTTATTTTGTGTGGAAACTATGTGAAACGACGAACAAACATTTTCGTAACTGGGGTGAGGATACAATGTACTTACGCACACGCAAGGACATTTAATTTTAAGAAGGAACGGACTGACAAAGCAGTGATTGTTCGACTGCCCCATGTACAAAAGAAATATCAGATGTAAATCATGCATTTATTGTGTATTTAATGTCTAGAAGATTAAAGCCAATTTGTTCAAAATATATTAATATTTTACGATGCAGTAATTTTCTTCTTATTCTTTTCTTTCACTAACCAAAAATGATGTTCAAATTGTATGTGAGATTTGTTACAGGTTCGCTCTTTATCGCGGTGTCTCGATTGTATTTGGGAGACCACTAACGTGTTCAACTTCCGATCTGTTAATCTCTCTTTTACGAAATTCCACTAATCTGCTTTCATTTCCATTTTTATATTCAAATAGGTCCCTTAGGTATTTTCATCGAAGATTCTGACTGAATAAATGCAATCCGGGTCAAAAGGTCAATTAAGAAAACCCCTTCGGGTAATCAATCCGTACGTCTCCTAAACACAATCGAGAACCGACGCATCCCTGATCAATTAATAATCTCTCTCTCTCTTTAAGTCATACTAAAAAACGGCCACACAGGATAGCCGTAAGTACGCAATCTAGCGTTAGGTTGCATTTTGTCAGTAAATATTACCAACCAACATTTACAGCGCACTATTATTATTTACTACTATTTCTTATACAGAATAAGTAAGTTCCTAACGCCAGAGGCGCTAAACACCAATCTCTTCCTCCTCCTTCTCCTCCAGAAAATTAAAAATTTTTAAGGACATAGTCTTACGAGATAACAAGATGGGAAGGTATCCTAATGGCGATTTGCGACTATGACGCGTAGCCTGTACCTCGTGCTTACACTCGTGATATTTCGTAGCCGTTGTTACATTTTCACTAGCTTAACCATTATTCACCATTTATAAAGACGATCAACTTCTGACGTTGTAATACTGTTGTGAGAAAGTGCTTATGACATATATGCTTCTCCCAATATCTGTACTGGAAAAAGCGACTCCTGTTAGCAAATATTTGTTAATCAAAATTACTTGCTTTGTGCCAGAATAAATGTGCTTTCCCTACGTACTTCTCTGCTGACCTTAACAGGATTTCTCATGTCTAGCCTCAGCGCCTCACACTACCGTCCGCCGGCTCCTTCAGGCAGCGTGGGAACTAAAATCCTACTATAGACTCTGTGCGTTCTGCAGTGCCGTCTCAATGCTCTCCAAATATTCTCTCAAGAGTTTTCGGTGGTGTTGATCCACAGCCATACGGTATTTTGTGAAATAATACACCGCCATTTGATTGTATATTACTAACAAACTAGAAATCTCGACTGTATAGAAGAAAATGACTGTAATATACAGTCAAATGTTATTTCAAAAAATTTCTTATCAGGGTTCGTCATTAGATGTGTTGAGTTGGAGGGACATCTGTCATGTTGGTATCACACTGATTGCCTTAGGTCCAGCGAAATGTCCTCCAATAACTGTGGCAGGAGCATATCTTAGGATCTTGAGGCAGTTGTATGCATTTAGACTCCCATCATTAAAATAGGGACCAATGATGCGTATCTCGAAAAACACGCGCGTAACCTTGATATACCAAGAGCGTTGTTTTTATTCGCTTCTTTGAAAAACCGTGGATTTTCAAATGGCTCTGAGCACTATGGGACTTAACATTTGAGGTTCAAATGGCTCTGAGCACTATGGGACTTAACATCTGTGGTCATCAGTCCCCTAGAACTTAGAACTACTTAAACCTAACTAACCTAAGGACATCACACACATCCATGCCCGAGGCAGGATTCGAACCTGCGACCGTAGCAGTCGCGCGGTTCCGGACTGAGCGCCTAGAACCGCTCGGCCACAGTGGCCGGCTAACATTTGAGGTCATCAGTCCCCTAGAACTTAGAACTACTTAAAACTAACTAACCTAAGGACAACACACACATCCATGCCCGAGGCAGGATTCGAACCTGCTAGCGTAGCAGTCACGGTTCCGGACTAAAGCGCCTAGAACCGCTCGGCCACCGCGGCCGGCCGTGGATTTTCAACTGACAATTATTCCATATTGTGAAGACTACTTGCCAACGGCTTCCATACGATGTTCGTTCCTTAAACAAAATTTTGCATAGATATGTCACATTACTTTGAACTTTTCGTGGATAACATTCGGAGAATTGCAACCAATTTTGGAAGTCATTGTCATGAAGCTGTACATGGAGGGAAATATGAAGAGGATGGAATGCGATGGAATGTAGTGTTCACAGAAAACTCGTTTGATTGATCCCTCTCCTACTTTCAAACTGCCTTTTAGTGATATTTGAAGTTTATTGTTGCTGCTAAAATGTTAGTCTCATTTCTCTCATCAGTTTCTGTTCTGTTTTTCTTGTGGTATTTTATTCCCCATACTTGAAGTGTCTAGAACTTTTTTATATTGTTTCCAGAGACAGATCGTGAGTGCTTGGTACGACCCGGATACTCTTAAGCATACAACCACAGCGCTGCTCCAACAGTTTTCTGACATTCGTCATAAACTATATTAACTTTTTCGGCTACCCTATACATTGTGAATGTCTCAGTAGCTTTACAAGCAAGATGTCTAACCGCTACGACAGCAAAACACAGCTTTCAGGGATTCAAGTGCACGGGTAAACAAATAATCATACCTAAGATGGATTTGCTTACATTTGGTATAATAGAGCACACTTTTGGCCAAACTCTTCTGCTGAGTGTGGGACAGTAGTTTTCGGCGTTGTTATCTTTATACTATATGATCAAATCCCACACGTTTTATTATTGAAGTTCTCTTTGAAGCGTCTTTCACAATCCACAGAGAAAAGAATATAGTTCCATTTAAGAAAATAGTTGTGCAATTCTGTGACTACAAACGATAAAAATTGTTTTTTAACTTCAGGAAATTCGCCATATTGTCCGCTGTAACATGGAAAGAACCGCACGTCAGTACTTTTATTCCTTTTTGACATATTTTGGGTGGCCTGTCTCAGCTGCCTCACCTTGTATATTTATGATGACGGATCTAAAGCAATTGACTTCGTCGGAACTGTCAACCTCCCTGTTTGTAGAAATATGGGCTATTCAAATTACAAACAGGGATAAGTATCATTATCGTAGAACTTGTTGCTATACTAGAAGCGTTTACCTTCTGCTCGCGGATAACAGCACCTCTAAAATTCCCACTCTCAAGGAAGAATCACCAACTTCACCGCATATTCCAGGGCGAAAATTTGGCCATAATTGTGATAGTACATAGTTATGACCCTCCGTGGTATAGCTCGCGCTAACGCGACCGCTTCCGGAACGGGGAGGTCTGCCGGACTCAGATCGAATTCTCCTGCCGTGTTAACGACGAGGGTTTTCTTTCCCGCCGGACTGGATGCGGTTTTTAAGCGGTTTCCCACATTCCAGAGAGGTGAATACTGGGCTGGTTCTTATGTTATTCCTCAGATACGTCGCACGCAAACATTTAGAAGACTTTCTCACACTTACACATGCAGTCTACTCTGTACTGAAAGAGACTGATGACCTTAGGTGTTTGGTCTTCTTAAACGCTTAATCAGCATCAGCATGCAATTACGGACCTTCTAAAAGGACAGCTTTTACAACTTGGTGCGCACTTATTTTTGTCACTCACTCCAACCTACTGCAGCCGACTACTGCCCGAGGGCTGCTAAGTACTGTTCAGCAAAGTGACAACCAATGCTCTCCCCTTCGCTAGATGCTGAAAGCGAGAGAAGAGGAGGGGAGAGTGGACACGTCTACCGAACATGTTTTGAAATCTTGTTCCAGAACTCCAGGTATTCTACGCGAAAAATAGTAACGTGAGTACGTGATGTGTCAACCTCAAGTTCACTACTTTTGACAGTATTCTCGTACTGATATTCTGTACACAAGGAGGTGACATGCAAAGACAAACATGTCCACTAAATGCTGTTTTGCACAATGAACGAGAAACGTATTTCAGGCATACATATGAATGAGAATAACGTATTGCAAAGCAAATGCTTTTATTTTTGGGCCAAAAGGCAGTTCATTGCTGTAAATCAAATCTACAACGAAAATATTCCGTTAAAGAGTACATTTAAATATGGACATGTTCTCCTTTTGCATGAACCACATTTGGCCATGTCCGACTATGAATGATCTTCAAAAGCAAATATCTTTTTTTTTTTTAAAAAAAACTTACCTTTTATTGTGTAATGCTATAGAATATCATATAATGTGTCTGTAGCAATTTAGCATGTGATATCATGGGAAAAAATATAAACTTCAACTGCAACATCGATATTCAGTGTGCTACCGAAAGTTCTGATTTAATTGTTGCCTCGCAATTATTTAAAGTATTTCAAGTTAGCGTAAAAGTATACTATAATGTAACAATAGCATAACCTATTAATAGAACGGTTCTTTAAAACAACTGGTACACTTAAACATATAAACCAGAAGTATTTTCAAAAAATCACAGTTCCTCTACCTGTGTGTTGAACGGCATGGGTATATCGTCAATGAGGGATGTTTACCAACCAAAGTCACCTTTATTTTGCCAGTCTTAATCGAAAACAGTTTTCAGTTTTCTTCTTGTTATTCCCGATTGAATAACTAAGAAGTGCTTCGGATCGTGGTTAAGAAAAGAGGCCGGTGTTTGTAAAGAGATTTCCGCTCTTGTACATCTTGCTGAGACCTCTAGAATGCAGTTATCTCCATATCGATGTAAGTGGTTTCCATAGCTTCGTGCTCATATATGAAAATTCGTTTCATTTCATTTATGTGATCTGTGTTTCGTAGACCTTTCGAAAGGGATGTCACGCCTGTCACTCTCTAATCTTCATCAACGTTTATCGCGTCACCTACTGACTGGTAGTTCGTATTATAGTCTTTTTTTTTCTTTTCTTTTTACAACTGTCGGTCTTTTTCGTATAAGCTTCTCTATCGAAAATTCGGTTAGCACGTGACTGTGTCCTCGTAATAATAATAAATAACAGTAATACTACGCAATATTACTACGAGGAGCGCAGAAGAACAAGCTGATGTTGACAGCAGCTCTGCGCCAGAACGATCGGCCGTGACTACAATGGAAATCACGTGACTGGAATCAACGAATCAAATTGGCCGTAGTGGACTAGTTCTTCTTTGCATGAAATGTATATGTTGACAGGTTCTTCTATGAACCTTGTGTTTCACTTTCTTTTATCACAGCATATGTTCGATTTCACTTAAATTGAGTGGTGTATTTAGAGTCTGTATTTCCCGTATGTATACCGTTCAGTTCTGTATGTCAGTTTTTTATATGGCGGACACGTTCGCCTTTGTGTGTCACCCCCTCATGCATACACCTCAAAATCGAAATGAATAAACCTAAGCTACTAAAGAATATCATGAAATGAAATTTTGAATTTCGATTTACAGCTTAACTCAAGCGAATCACCTTGAGGGATACTGCATCTCCTGCACATGTACGTCACCTTAATAGTGATAGCTGTAAAATCCAAAGAAGATAACGTTCAGCAGCGATATTAATAATGAAGTAGCGCTAGGCTGCTTCTTTAATGACACACCTCATTCGTTTTGTTCATTTACACTATAACTGAGAATCGCAGCACAAAAATGTTCAAATCAAAGATATCTCTGGCCCACTTTGACACAATGAAAGAAGCACGTTACCAAAGTCAAAACACTATTTCACAATTCTTCTACTCGCTCCTCTGTACAGTACTTGGCGCTCGGGCATTATGTGGCTGCAATGGGGCGGACTGAGTGAAAAACAAGAGGCGCCCTCGAAAGTTTAAAAGCAGTACATTTAGAAGGTCGTAACTCCTATAAGCAAATTTTAGGGCGGGATCTATTGCTGGCACATATATATTGTACCTGTGCCTTTTCTCCTTATATGAGATCAAGTTAATGATGTCCCATTGTCAGTGACTCTGTTCACTCTAACACTTCTTAAAAATATTAGCATCTCTTTGACCGAAAGACCCATTGTACACAGGACTACCGCAGTGTGTTATTTCGCTTGGGTGAAATCACACTGTGAGACCACCGGCAAAATGCTGTCAACAGCTTTGTACAAGAAGCTGCTGTGAGAGGACATACCACCTGGACTGCAATCACAAGTGAGGTACAGACGCACGATAGAGGACTGGAAACGGGAAAGGAAGGAAACAACAAAACATAGAGGCAAGATGTACGCCGCGCGGGATTAGCCGAGCGGTCTTAGGCGCTGCAGTCATGGACTGTGCGGCAGGTCCCGGCGGAGGTTCGAGTCCTCCCTCGGGCGTGGGTGTGTGTGTTTGTCCTTAGGATAATTTAGGTTAAGTAGTGTGTAAGCTTAGGGACTGACGATCTTAGCAGTTAAGTCCCATACGATTACACACACTTTCGAACATTTTTTTGAACATGACGTACGCAGTAATTCACCCATCGGTCCCCTGTTCCGCGAAACCTCATACAAATTCAGTGCCGGGGCACCTCGCTTCTCTGATAGCCAATCTGAAATTTTACCACGGACGTTTCCGTAATTTTCTTCACAAGTGCAAGCGCACGCAAGCGGTGTCGACACAAACAGCCAATATTGTAACATTAAATTTCCATCACTTCTTGTATATTTTACATAAGTATGAGCTGCCAGTATGGAGTAATCTAAAGGTCAATAAATTGGTTTTGTCTCAGTAGGAAGCGCAAGGAAGCTAAGGCGATAAGGCTGCATGAAAAACGTGAAGATGTCGTGAAAGAAATGATGTCAGAAGGACAGACTCAGCATACAGGAAAATCAAAAGAATCTTCGGTGATATTAAAAGCAAAGGCGGTAACATTAAGAGTGCAGTGGGAATTCCACCTTCCCCTCTATGAGGGGAAGAGCTTGTCTGATGACGTGACAGAAGAAGAAACAAGAATCGGCAGGGAAGATATAGGAGATCCAGTACTACAATCAGAATTTAAAACAGTTTTGGAATCCTTAATACCAAACACGGCAGAAGGAATAGATAATGTTCCATTAGAATTTCTAAAATCATTGGGGGGAACTGGCAACAAAACAACTATTCACGTTGGTGTGTACTATGTATGAGACTGGCGATATACCATCAGACTTACGGGAAAACATCATTCGACAAGGGTGAGAATTATCGGACAATCAGCTCACGCAACCAAGTTTCTGACAAGAATAAGAAAACTGAGAATCTGTTGGATGACGGTCAGTTTGGCTTTCGGAATGGTAAAGGCATCAGAGCGACGGTTCTGACGCACGACTGAAGAGAAATCAAGACACGCTCATAGGATTTGTCGACCTGGAAAATGAGTTCATATGTAAAATGCAAAATGTTCGAATTTGAGGAAAAATAAGGACAAGCTCTAGGGAAAGACGGGTAATATACAATATGCACAAGAATCAAGAGGGAAGAATGAGAGTGGGAAAAAAGGATGTAAGACAGGGACGTAGTCTTCTGCCCCTACTGTTTAATCTATACATCGAAGTAGCAATGACGGAAATACAAGAAGGCTCAAAGAGTGGGATTAAAATGCAAGGTGAAAGGATATCATTGATAAGATTCTCTGTGGCATTTCTACCCTGAGAGAAAGTGAAGAAGAATTACAGGATGTGTTGAGTGGAATGAACAGTCTAATGAGTACAGAATATGGAGTGAGAGTAAATTGGAGAAAGGCAAAAGTAATGAGAAGTAGCAGAAATGTGAGCAGCGAGAAATTTAATATCAGAACTGGACAAAACGGAGCTAGGAGGACATAAAGAGCAGACTAGCACGGCCAAAAACGGCTTTCCTGCCCAATAAAAGTCTACTATTATCAAACACAGGCCTTAATCTGAGGAAGAAATTTCTTAGAATGTATGTGCGGAGCAGAGCTTTGTACGCTTGTGAGACATGGACAAAACCGAAACATAAGAGAACCAAAGCATTTGAGATGTAGTGCTACAGAAGAATATTGAAAATTAGGTGAACTGATCAGGTAAGGATGAGGAAGTTCTCCGCAGAATCGACGAGGAATGGAATGTATGGGAAACACTGATAAGAAAAAGGGACACTGGTTAAGACATCAGTGAATAACCTGCATGATACTAGTTGTAGCTGCAGAGCTTCGTTATCAGTGACATGTTAAACCCTAATCTTCCTTCCTTCATAATTATTTTTCTACCATATTAGTGTTCCTTTCAACATATTTCGTGCTATGAACGCTGGATTTCTCCTCTGCTGGCCGAGGTGGCCGAGCGGTTCTAGGCGCTACAGTCTGGAACCACGCGACCGCTACGGTCGCAGGTTCGAATCCTGCCTCGGGCATGGATGTGTGTGATGTCCTTAGGTTAGTTAGGTTTAAGTAGTTCTAAGTTCTAGGGGACTGATGACCAAAGAAGTTAAGTCCCATAGTGCTCAGAGCCATTTGAACCGTTGGAACCATTTCTCCTCTGTAACTGCAGTAAAAGTCTATGAGAAAAATGTGATTACAGATATAGCGATCGCAAGCGACTAGATAAATCTCAGTCAGGGCAAAACAACGCGAAGAAGAGATTGCACTTAACTCCTGGCCTCACTGTGACTGCGGCATTCTGGCCTTGTTTATGAGTGGGAAGTTAGTACGTCGAAGATTTATCGTCACCAAGTGGTTGCCACTCTAATGCCGATATGTTGTAGTCAACAGGAAAAATAAGTCTTTAGTCCACCACAAAAGTTGTACTATGCAGCATTGCTATGCATACGAACTCATAACAACACAGAGCAAACACAATGACCGTCAAGTCTACCCGTTACATTATTACTCGGCAAGGCAAACGGGTTACCCGGCCGTAGTGAGAACTAACTTAATGGCGTGACTAGGCGCAGTAATGTTCAGATTAAAGTAGTGTGCATTGATACTATGCAGTGCAAGCACAAAAAGTGATAACAGAAAATTTCTTCTCAGAAAGTCGTGACAAGTTGCTGTCGGTAATTTGTTTTACTGACACTGAAGAAAAGAGTCTGATAGGGCCGATAGAGAAGGCTACGGAAAATGAACGGGACTGTTCACATGCAGCTATGCAACTGTAATCTACAAAGTTTATACAGTGTACTACTACAAAAACCCCAAGGTGTTCCAACTAATATTTTGCTGGAGTAAGATTTGAGAATTATGGAATTATCAGCTGGTGACAGCAAACGTCAGCAGAAGAAGCTCAACACAATACATTGCTTGTAGGTGTTTGATAAATGTTCATAGTGTTTAACTTGGTTAGGAAACATCATCCATCTGCATTTTGTTGAGTGCCGAGTAATATGATTAAGATATTTAGGCCAGTGCTACAAAGATCTTTACGATCTGTAAACAAGTGCTGATATTGAGAAAGAATACTACGGCGTTCAGCATCTAGTGAAAGGATATCTCAAATAGCCACCTAGTACACGAGAAATATCGCTTCACTAACCGAACAATAATAAATACGACTCCGGGGGATCAGGACGTTATTTGATCTATATCCTTTCGCCATCACACTGCCTACACACAAACTCCGTAACGTACCAATTATAATCCACTGCCTCTGGAAGACTAAAATTCCAGCTGTACCAATTCACGCTGCGTACTGCCATGCATCAGAATCCTTTAAAATTCTCACCTTAATAATATTGGACTGATTTATAATATAATAAGTAAAGTTCGAATAAACATAGTTTGTAAGAAGTAATCGGTATTTACAACAGGAGCTGTTGTTGTTGTCGTTGTTGTGTTCTTCAGTCCTGAGACTGGTTTGATGCAGCTCTCCATGCTACTCTATCCTGTGCAAGCTTCTTCATCTCCCAGTACCTACTGCAACCCACATCCCTCTGAATCTGCTTAGTGTATTCATCTCTTGGTCTCCGTCTACGATTTTTACCCAACACGCTGCCCTCCAATACTAAATTGGTGATCCCTTGTAGCCTCAAAACATGTCCTACCAACCAGTCCCTTCTTCTCATCAAGTTGTGCCACAAACTCCTCTTCTCCCCAATTCTATTCAATACCTCCTCATTAGTTATGTGATCTGCCCATCTAATCTGCAGCATTCTTCTGTAGCACCACATTTCAAAAGCTTCTATTCTCTTCTCGTCCAATCTATTTATCGTCCATGTTTCACTTCCATACATGGCTACACTCCATACAAATACTTTCAGAAACGACTTCCTGACACTTAAATCTATGCTCGATGTTAACAAATTTCTCTTCTTCAGAAACGCTTTCCTTGCCATTGCCAGTCTACATTTTATATCCTCTCTAGTTCGACCATCATCAGTTATTTTTCTCCCCAAATAGCAAAACTCCTTTACTACTTTAAGTGTCTCATTTCCTAATCTAATTCCCTCAGCATCACCCGACGTAATTCGACTACATTCCATTATCCTCGTTTTGCTTTTTTTGATGTTCATCTTATATCCTCCTTTCATGACACTATCCATTCCGTTCAACTGCTCTTCCAAGCGCTTTGCTGTCTCTGACACAATTACAATGTCATCAGCGAACCTCAAAGTTTTTTATCTTCTCCATGGATTCTAATACATACACCGAATTTTTCTCTTGTTTCCTTCATTGCTTGCTCAATATACAGATTGAATAACATCGGGGAGAGGCTACAACCCTGTCTTACTCCCTTCCCAACCACTGCTTCCCTTTCATACCCCTCGACTCTTATAACTGCCATCTGGTTTCTGTACAAATTGTAAATAGCCTTTCGCTCTCTGTAATTTACCCCTGCCACCTTCAGAATTTGAAAGAGAGTATTCCAGTCAACATTGTCAAAAGCTTTCTCTAATTCTACAAATGCTAGAGACGTAGGTTTGTCTTTCCTTAATCTAGCTTCTAAGATAAGTCGTAGGGTCAGTATTGCCTCACGTGTTCCAATATTTCTTCGGAATCCAAACTGATCTTTCCCGAGGTCGGCTTCTACTAGTTTTTCCATTCGTCTGTAAGGAATTCGCGTTAGTATTTTGCTGCATTGACTTATGAAACTGATAGTTCGGTAATAACAGGAGCTATGGAACTTTAATGTCAAGACTTTATGCCAAATTTCAGTATAAGAAGTGTATGGTACCACATATCTATACTTTAATAGAGGGAAGACGGTTCATTCTATTCTATACATCGAATTATGTATTCCATAAATCGAATAAATGGTGTCGGCACACGGCCTGTCAAATAAGACTAGACAAGTGCTGCTTAGACTGTAAGTTATACCAGTAGTGCCAATACGTTAGCCACGTCTATTTTAAGATATGACAGTAACGTCATGTCTGCCTTTTACTAACAAATTTACGTATTTTGATAAATAATACAAACAACTTTATTTTGGGCTGAAGATTTAATTTTTTCATTAGGGTACCTATAATCATATTTGTTATTACAGTAAGCACTCTGTATATGTTTTGTATGTATATTATTACTCTTTTCCCAAAAATCTCAACTCGAGGGAAATTTAAGACAGTATATTTACGAAAGCACACACAAAAATCAAAAGTGTTAAAGAAATTATTACTTTTCCTGTGTGGAACTAGAGGACAGCACACAGAAACTTTCTACAGTTAGGAGGTGTAACTGGAAATGATTAGATCGGAAGTGTCCAACATCTTGGATTTTTAGAGTATTTAATAAGCGTTGATAAACGCAGCAACTGAGTATTCTGTGGGAACGAAAGTGTTAATATGTCTCACTCCCAAGTGCTAAAACTCATCTTAATGTTTTTGAACTTGCTTTTCATTTCTCCTAATATAATTTTGACTCTTTCATTAAACTTCAGCTGCTTTGCACTTTCTACTGATTTAATTCCTGTATCACTAACGTTTATGCATTCCTTCTATTTTCTCTTAATTTTTGTGTTTCCTTCTTTCTAGATCGTTTGAAGTATTTTTTCCGTTAGCCAATGTTTCTTCGCAATTGTCACCTTTGTACCTATATCTATCTGCTATGTCATTCCTCCTTCAGTGATTCCATTCTTCTACGTCTGAACTGCCTATGGGGTATTCGTTATCACGCAATCCACAGCCCTAGGGAATTATAAATCCACGTCGGCATTTCCCTGTTCCTCAATATCCCATTTCCTTATACAATGAACTGCTTTAACATATACCTATTCTTTACCATTATTAAATTGTGATCTGAGTCGAAACCTGCTCCTAGTCATGCCTTACAATCCAATCATTTTATTTGGAAACTCTGCCTTAGTATGATGTAATACAACTCTCATCTTGCCGTGTCTCGAGTTTTTTTCCAAGTAAATCTTCTTTCGTTGTGATTCTAGTACAGTCTGTTAGGGTTTGAAAGGACAAGGTGGGTGTCTAGTGATCCAGGGCTATTCATCGGAACGTCTTCAGTATCTCGGCCACAGCTTTCATTATGAATAGAACGCAACAAAAAATGACAGCCGAAGACTCCACCTATAAGGAGTAACCCACATCTGTCATCGGTCTAGAGGGGCGAGGAGTGGACTGTTTCAGGGTAACGTCTTGCCCTTTGCGTGGGCAAGGCGGAATAATGAGCAATGATGAAGGGCATGAGGATGCAAAAAGCAATAGAAACTACCTCAATAAAGACACAGTTTTCATCCATAGGACATTAGACGTAGAACTTAGAAAATGTAATGATCTCTCCATTTGCAAAAATTCCTGATTAGTCTCCCGGTCACATCTCCCACTTATCAAGGTTAGGGTGTGCGTATGAAGGGTAGTCAATGTTTCATCAATTCGAAAAATTTGAGCTGCGACCATGATTAAGATGGTTTAATCCTTTTCCACATATTCATCGTGACCCATTTTGCCTAACGTTATATGTCTTGACAGAGACCAAGTTTGTGTAAGTCTACATTTTCGTGTTAGGTAACTGTCTGAATTCGGAAACACGATGCCGTCATTCTGGAAATGGCCACCACGAAATGGGTTTTTCATCAGAGAAAAGAGGAACAAGTAGTGTGTGTATTGTGTACTGAACAGGGGACCTAGAAACGACTGAGAGGCTTCGTCCCCACCGTAGCCCTCAATGGTTTATAACCCCACAAGTGTGAATGGGGCACTTGATTTCATAAGTGATTTAGTATGTATATCCGGAAAACTCCATTGATTTAATGGTTATTGAAGTTATGAATGTGTGTAACCGAGACTGTATTTCTGAAGGTGAGTGACAACAGAAGACAACAGTGTTGTTTGACAACTACTTTCCATTACAGTCTAGAAAGGCTCATGTGTTGAGAATGCAAATACACGAAACTAATAGCTTCAGAAGGACAGTGAACTAGGATTATCGCCACCCCACACCGAACTCGGGGTTATTGTCAGGTTCGGCCCCCAGTGCCCCCCCTCCCCCCCCCCCCCCCCCGGGAATTTCTCATACCAGGTGATTGTAGCCCCAAATATTTGCGTGGTAGAGTAATTATGGTACTCTTACGTGGAGACAGTATTTGCGCAGCAATCGCCGTCATAGTGTAACTGAGGCGGAATAAGGGGAACCAGCCCACATTCGCCTAAGCAGATGGAAAACCGCCTTCGAGACCATCCAACAGGCTTGCCGGCACACCAGACCGCGACACTAATCCACCGGGCGGATTCGTGTGCGAGACCGGCATGTCTTCCCGCTCGGAAAGCTACGCGTTAGACCGCGCGGCTAGCCGGGCCATGTCACGGCAGTATCGTAAGAGGCAAAATTTCCTAGCCCAAACAACCAGCGTACGTGTCTCCGTCCAGTACAGAACGAGCAGGGGTAGTCACTGAGGGAAAACGCCGCTTTCGTCAGCTTGCCCCGACGCTTGCAGTAGTAAAATTCGCTCTCTACGGCATTTTCGGCTATCAACTTTATGACGATATTGATTGTCCCAAAAAACCTGCTTTGCAGCAGTGGTCTGCCTATATGACAGAAAAAATTGGTGAACAAATGTTTGAAGGTAACGATTACCTTAACGAGAAAGCCGTTGTCAGCTAGTTCATTTACCAGGCAGAGATTTCTATGCAGAGCAGTTGAAGAAGGCAGCGCAACTTTAAGAAAAGTGCTTAGAAGCGACCGGCGATTACTTGGGAAAGCGAGGTAGGATTTTAGTAAACTGAAACCACCAAAAGAGCCTTTTTCTAAAGAATATTTTATTGTTCTTTCCAGCTCCTTCTTTTCAAATAGGTTGAAAAAATGGCTCTGAGCACTATGGGATTTAACTGCTGAGGTCATCAGTCCCCTAGAACCTAGAACTACTTTAACCTAACTAACCTAAGGACATCACACACATCCATGCCCGAGGCAGGATTCGAACCTGCGACCGTAGGTCGCGCGGTTCCAGACTGTAGCGCCTGTAACCGCTCGGCCACCCCGGCCGGCTTTCAAATAGGGGAAGCCGGGGGAATACCAACATACCAGGCAATACGGACGCCAGCGCTGTTGCGAGTTTAAGATAGTACCGCAACATAGCGGACGATGGGAGAAGTAGGATGCAGAGGCAACGAGTTCTTGTAAACGATAGTCTTATTCTGATACAAAAGGATGTAATATTTATTGAATTTTGGTGTTAGTTTTGGTTTATATTTAATCTGAGGTATTTCAGTACTTTTTTAAACAGTAGACAGTATGCTTCCTAATACATCTTTCAGCATGTTTTTGTAACTTTACGATCATTAGCAATGACATTAAGGTCTGGTCTCCAGCTTGATATTTTCTGACTTAACATCGACAGACAATATCTGCATCTGCATCTACATGGATACTCTGGAAAACACATTTAAGTACCTGGCAGAGGGTTCATCGAAACACCTTCACCTCTATTATTCCAATCTCGTATAGCGCGCGGAAAGAACGAACACCTATATCTTTCCGTACGAGCTCTGATTTCCCTTATTTTATCGTTGTGATCCTTCCGCCCTATGTAGGTCGGTGTCAACAAAATATTTTCGCATTCGAAAAGAAAGTTGGTGATTGGAATTTCGAGAGAAGATTCCGTCGCAACGAAAAACGCCTTTCTTTTAATGTTTTCCAGCACAAATCCTGTATCTTTTCTGTGACACTCTCTCCCATATTTCGCCATAATACAAAACGTGCTGTCTTTCTTTGAACTTTTTTGATGTACTCCGTCAGTCCTACCTGGTAAGGATCCCACACGGCGCAGCAGTATTCTAAAAGAGGGCGGACAAGCGTAGTGTAGGCAGTCTCCTTAGTAGGTCTGTTACTTTTTCTAAGTGTCCTGCCAATAAAACGCAGCCTTTGGTTAGCCTTCCCCATAAAATTTTCCCACATGGGTATTGGTGTCAATATTTCCCCATGCGCTACAATTCAGAAAAAAAAAGTTGTTTACACTCATGTAAGGTACGGCAAGAAAAAGGAATAAAAGTGAGATAGTTTTAATACTTTCATCCTTCTTTACCTCCTCTGCATTACTGCAGATGACGTGTCACTGAGCACATTTGTACTGTGCATGCCTAGTTGTTTCCACTGCGCTGTGTGGAATACATAAGTTCTTGTACACTTCACTAACCTGCTGTCTTCATGATGATGAAGTCCCCAGCGCAGAAAACAGCACGCAGGTCGTGGATTATTTTTCTTGAGGCTGAAATTAACTTCGTAAGGAACTGCTGCTACGAATAAACTATACCTCATTTGGGATGCCACTCGCGTTTTTATTGATATAGACACGAGAAACTATTCTTAATCACAACGTATTGAACATATCTTTACACAGTCATTATATGCAGCTAAAATAACATGAAATACATCCTGGCACAGACAACATGTCTGTCTACTGGAACCGTCAGAACTGGAGAATAAAATTACATGAATCAAATATTACTATTACAGACAACATGTCTGTACCTAGCAACGGTTGGAACTGTAGTAAATGAAATTACATGAAACAAATACTGCTGTAACAGACAACATGTCTGTCTACTGGAGCGGTCAGAACTGGAGAGCCGGACTGCCCGAGACACTACGCGCGCCAAGCCAGCAAGGCGTGACCCGAACGCCACCAAAGTGCATCTAAAGTAATATCGTCAATCTTTTGTTTTAGTAATACTTTGATTTTAATAATTTTGAAATGACTGATTGATAGCTGGCTGTTGAGAGATGTTTATTTTAAAAAATGAAGTAATTTGGATGACAGGTGCCGGCCGAAGTGGCCGAGCGGTTAAAGGCGCTACAGTCTGGAACCGCACGACCGCTACGGTCGCAGGTTCGAATCCTGCCTCGGGCATGGATGTGTGTGATGTCCTTAGGTTAGTTAGGTTTAAGTAGTTTTAAGTTCTAGGGGACTTATGACCACAGCAGTTGAGTCCCACAGTGCTCAGAGCCATTTGAACCATTTTGGATGACAGGTTTAATTAATGATAGCAACTAAAATTTAACGTTTTGGCGCCCTACCGCCGAACTCAGCAGCCAATCACAGAGCAGCAACGTCACGCAGGTGGTCTTTCTCACGGGAATGGTACCGAATCTAACATGTGTCACTGGTACCTCATCCCACATTGCGTCATCTCTATGCTTCTTGCATCTCCACTGCCCTGAGAATAGCTTCCTGGAGCCTAATATGATGGCTGAATAAGCCAGAAATATTATAAAGGTCTTATATACTGGGTATCTCTTCTAAGAATCACCAGGCTGAATTTATCTGGTGTTGAAGCAGATATCTGTAATTTCGTGTATGAAATTTGTAGCCCAAACACATAAGGCTCATCATGTCTTTCATGCAATGCCCAGTGTCGCATCGGTTTCTTTCCGCTTCCAGAGAATATGATTTTTAAAGCGGAATTTTACGTACCCATTCGATAGAGCTATCCCAGATTAGTGTAGTGCGATATTTGGTTTCTCGATATGTATCAACAGGGATACTAAAACACAAAGTATAACAAGTACTCTAGCAGCGATAGCACTGCCCTGGCCTACACTGGCTGCTACCGCCAAGCATGCAGCGTTGCTCGAGTGCTGTTTATTCTTCGTTATTTATAGTCCCTTTCAATACATATCGATAAAACGAATATCGGACGAGACTAACTTGGGAGCGCTCTATCGAATGGGGACGTAATATTCCGCTTTAAAATTTATTTTGTTTGTAATTGCAAACAACCCGACGCCTTCGGTAGACTGGGTGACACATGAAAAACATAGCGAGCAGACTCCAGGTGCATAATGCAGAAACTAAATTGCAAATATACAGGGTGGTCCATTGATAGTGACCGGGCCAAATATCTCACGAAATAAGCATCAAAGGAAAAAAAAACTACAAAGAACGAAACTTATCTAGCTTGAAGGGGGAAACCAGATGGCGCTATGGTTGGCCCGCTAGATGGCGCTGCCATAGGTCGAACGGTTATCAACTGCCAGAATCAGATTTTCACTCTGCAGCGGAGTGTGCGCTGATATGAAACTTCCTGGCAGATTAAAACTGTGTGCCGGACCGAGACTCGAACTCAGGACCTGTGCCTTTCACGGGCAAGTGCTCTACCAGCTGAGCTACCCAAGCACGACTCACGCCCCGTCCTCACAGCTTTACTTCTGCCAGTACCTCGTCTCCTACCTTCCAAACTTGCCCGTGAAAGGCAAAGGTCCCGAGTTCGAGTATCGGTCCGGCACACAGCTTTAATCTGCCAGGAGGTTTTTAACTGCATTTTTTAAAATAGGAAACCCCATTTTTTATTACATATTCGTGTAGTACAATCGAAATAAAATGTTCAAACGTACCTACGTTCTGTATTTTAATTTAAAAAACCTACCTGTTACGAACTGTTCGTCTAAAATTGTGAGCCATATGTTTGTGACTATTACAGCGCCATCTATCACAAAGCGAAAAAAGTGGTCTAACTAAAACATTTATACTTCTTTACGTACTACACGAATATGTAATAAAAATGGGGGTTCCTATTTTAAAAAACGCAGTTGATATCCGTTTGACCTATGAAAGCGCCATCTAGCGGGCCAACAATAGCCCCATCTGGTTTCCCCCCTCAAGCTAAACAGGTTTCATTCTTTGTAGTTTTTTCGTTTGACGCTTATTTCGTGAGATATTTGGCCCGGTCACGATCAATGCACCGCCCTGTATACCGCAAACCAGAAGAAATGCGTATGACGACTCTTAGGAGAGACACTCTGAGAAGAAGATGAGAGAAAGGGAATCAGAGAGCGCTAAACGGACTGAAGTAACCGTAAAATAAGCATTAAGTTAAATGATGTCAGGGAGATCACCGAGCAGTGTATCAACTACAAATATCAATATCTACAGTTTATACGCGGTTAAAATGAAATTCAGACGGGAAACCTTCCTTAGGAAAAGATTTGATTTTACATCTGAACAAGAACAAGAATAATTCAGCTACGTGACTACATTGGCACAGTTCCGTGTCATTTCATTGCTTCAGTTGAGACGAGCTTTTTGGACCTTGTTGAAAAATTAGCCGTAACCACAATTTAAATACAACTACGAAAATACCTAGAGAAAACTGAGTTCTTGAAGACTGGGTTCTTGCATTTAAGAAGAAAAGTCATTAAATAAGCTTAAGAAAACCATCAGCAACAAGTATCAACAGGATTCAAATGGTTCAAATGGCTCTGAACACTGTTAGAGCGGTTTCAGACTGAAGCGCCTATAACCGCTCGGCCACGCTGGCCGGCACAACAGGATTCAATGAAACTGAAGTTGACTTGTCTATTTCCAACTTACCGTTTAAAAATGCTGTGTACGTATTTGTTTATACTTTTGAAGACAATAAACCGTGCTACTTTCTTAGAATAGAAAATTCAATGCCTGTATTTCATACTGCTGGTATGAACCTCTAATGGTGTGCATATTACTCGTGTTATCCTGGTAATTGATGTAATATCGACAGGTTACAGGCTTGAGACAACGTTTATGTAGTTCCGAAGATATTCAACATTTTCGAATTTTTCTGGTACAACCATGCATCTACCATTCCTGGGTTACAGAGGATGCCATGTATTTGTCCATAGATTCGAAAACGAAACAATACTTTGACCTAGTTTTCTCATTCTGAGAGTACTTAATGAGCGATCTGTTTTACTTGCTAAAAAACATTAAAGAGCCTAGATCGCATAAAATGTATCTTTATTTAAGACAACCGGTTTCGACAGACTTTGCTGTCATCTTCAGGTCTTATAAATCTTTTTATTGTGAAACGTATTCATCCTACGTTGAACCTCACAAGGAGATAAAACAGATGCCAACAACTACAGGGGTATATCCTTGTTGCCAGTAACATACAAAATACTGTCTAAAGCACTTTTAAATAGAATAGAGGAATAAGCAGGACCGAATATAGGAGATTATCAAGCAGGATTTGGAAAAGGTAGATCATGTGCAGAATAGATTCTTAATTTAAAAACAATTTCCAGAGTGAGAGCTATACAAAATAAAAATACAGTAGTTACTTTCGTAGACTTCAAGAAGGCCTACTACTCAGTTTACAGACAAACACTATTCCAGATACTTTATGAATCGGGGATAGACGAAAACACCAGAAGACTTGTTGAACAATTGCTCACAGATACAACATCAAGAATTAAGCTTAAAGGCGTAATTTCTGAATAATTTAAAGTCAAAACAGCAGTTCGACAAGGAGATGGACTGTCCCCAATTGTCTTTAACCTGGTTTTAGATAAAATAGTAAAACATGGGAAAGCACATAAAAAACAGAGGCACAAAGGGTATAAGCATGGGCCAAGGAATGATCAAATGTGAAGTGAAATTTTTAGACTTGCGGATGATATGGCATTGATAACTGAAAACCAAACAGATGCAACGTTTCTGCTTGATCTGTTACACGAGATTGCTGAAAAGACTGGGCTAAAAATATCCTATGAAAAAACCGAGTATAAAGAACACAGACGTAATACAGAATAGTTTATGAAAACAAGGTATGGAAAAGTTAATAGAGTTGGTAAATTCAAATACCTGGGGGAGTGGATCCAAGCCAATGGACTGGATAACACAACAAATAGAGTCGAATACAAAGGTTAGAATTTGCAAATAAATTAACACAAAACTACTACAATAAGAAATCAGTATGCATACAAGCGTAGATTAGACATTATAATTCAGTTGTTGTGACACAAGCAACATATAGATCAGAGTGCCTAACACTGAATAAGAAAGGCGAATTAAGAGAAATAGAAAAGAGAGAGAAAAATACTAGGAAAAATTTTAGGTCCTGAGAAAAACAACGAAAATAGGTGGGTTAAAAGCAGAAACAAAGATTTATACAAAAATACAGGAGAGATCACAGATACAATGGGGAAGAGACGGCTAAAATTTTATGGAAATTTAAAAGTAATGGAAGAAACACGGATTACAAAGAAAATTTTTAATTGCGTTAGTAAGCTGAAAAAAACTGTGGGATGGATAGAAGCAGTAAAGATAGATGCCATCAAAATAGGTGTTACAGAAGAAATAATTGCTGATAGGAATCACTTCAGGCTACTGATAGAAAACGGAAGCTATGGAGAAGATGAGCCAGAACCTCGACCCAAGAGAGTGTGGACAGATGAGCAGAGACGAGCAGTTGGAGAGAAAATAAAGTTGTATGCGGTCCATAGCTGGCCAAATTTATGTATATTTATATATTTATTATTATTATTTATATATTTATTATTTATGTATTTTTATTATTATTATATTTATATGCTTATTTATATATTTTTATATATATTTATATATTTGACCTAGTTTCAGCATTTCTATGAATGCCTTCTTCAGAAATTAAATTACATTAATTTGTTAACGGTCGCTGGCCACACAGCCATGTTTAAAACTTTAATATATGCTTGTTAAAATCCACATTAAACGGCGTATCGCGACAAAAGATTTTTAAGACCTGAAGATGACAACAAAGTGTGCCGAAACAGGTTGTCTTAAATGATGCCCGCCGGAGGTTCGAGTTCTCCCTCGGGCATGGGTGTGTGGGTTGTTCTTAGCATAAGTTAGCTTAAGTAGTGTGTAAGTCTAGGGACCGATAAGCTCAGCAGTTTGGTGCCTTAGGAAGTCACACACACATCTTAAATGAAGAAATATTTTATGCGATCTAGGCACTTGAATGTTTTTTAGAAAACAAAAACTTTTATGATGTCGGTCTTCCCCGGGTTCCCCTACAACTCTTAGGTTTACTGCCGGCCGCGGTGGCCGAGCGGTTCTAGGCGCTTCAGTCCGGAACCGCGCGACTGCTACAGTCGCAGGTTCGAATCCTGCCTCGGCCATGGATGTGTGTCATGTCCTTATGTTAGTTAGGTTTAAGTAGTTCTAAGTTCCAGGGATTGATGACCTCGGAATGGGTCTAACCGACATCAAGTCTAAAGCGATGGCACTGTATTTCAAACGAACATGGAGCATAATGTGTAATGATCCAGGGTGCATTACAGCAAAACTATACGATATTGTCAGGCCGGAAAGTGTAGAGCCGCCGATAAATATAGAAAAAATAAGTTTTAAGCTGAAACACATTAGGGAGTATTATCTTGAACTAAGTTATCTCAGCAAAAAAGATTTTAAACTCCAAAAACGTTACAGCAAAGGCGATTTTAGCTGAAAGACTGAAACATGAAAGGAAAAATAACATAGAAACTAAATATGCTGGAATAGCATGGAATGTGGTATGGAAAAACATCAGTAGTGATGTTCTTTCGTCTGACGTGAGGACAGCGTGGTACAAGGTAGTCAATAACATCATCAGCACTAATGAGCGTCTCTTTGCCATCGGTTTAACTGACACTAACCTCTGCAGCAAATGCAACCTCGTTGATAGTGTGCCTCATCGTTACACTTGTGGAGATCGGATTATCAACTGGAGGTGGACCAGGGAGAAAATTGCTCAAATAACAAGAACTTCAGCAAACAATGTACCGACTAACATTTTCTTCAGACCAGAGGAAAGTTACTACGCTCAGGCAAAAAATAACGCAGTGATTTGGTTAATGGGCAAATATACAAGTTATGTTTTTAACAATATTGGGAGCGATGAACATATTGAATATAAGATGTATATGGAAAATGAATTCGAGAAAATACTCAAATATCAGAATCACAATAAGAAATATGGTAACATGCTCCATATTGTCTTCAACCGAATGGGTATGGGTTAGGAACTGGATTCCTAGTAGAGAGGGAATGGACTGGGTCACGTTCCCGACCCTAACCTCACCTGCAAGTCACACATGAAAAATAAATCAGCAGTACAGCAGATACAAGAATATGGCGAGAAACATCTGGTGTCTGATATAAAGGAAGATCTTGAACTCCCTATAGATGCGTTTAGAAGGCTGGAACTGACAAAAATAACAAGGCAGTGAAATATTTTGCGATGTCGCTGTTCCGGACTTCTCTTTTGTCCAAGTAATTTACCCTGGAAGGAACACACATCAAGGATTTACTGAATGATTAATCTGGGTCTGGGAAATGATGATGATGAACCTCAGGCTGCAGAAGAAGAAAATGTGCCGTGCTGAACTGCCACCAGTTGAAGGTGACAGTGAAGGTGCTAAATTGTGCTACTGCTAAAGACTCGTTCTTTGAATGCTGAAATTCATGACTGCAATTATCTGTCACCTTATTTATGTCATTTCATTGTAGCCATTTTTGTTACTGTTTTTGGTGAATAAAAAAAAAATATTAAGTTACATAGTGCTCAGAGCCATTTGAACCGTTTCTTAGGTTCACGAATGTGAGGCCACGGCCTTAATGCCGCAGCTAGCTGTTGCTGCGAAAGCAGAAATAGTAGCACAGAGTGAGTCCGTAAAGCGCGGCGCGGCCATCTGTTTCGGGGGGCCGTCCGGAGCACGAAGTCGCCCGGCGGCCACGCCCCCGCCTCGGGGGCGGCATAGCGAGTCGGCGGCGGCCGGTGGACGGTGGCCGGCCGCACGTAATCAAATTTTAAAACCGAGGAAATGAAACGGCGGCGCACAGCTGCAGGGGTCCTCCTCTCCTCTCCGGCTCCTCCGTAATAAAAATTACCGGGCACGAGCGTAATCTGGTGCACGGCCAAGTACCGCGCGCCGAGTGAAACCCGAGAGCCGGCGTCCGAGCGCTCGCGGAGCCGAAAAGGAAGACGACGGACAGTGGGGGGCCGTGGAGTACAGGAGGAGAGGAAGAAGAAGTGCAATGTTGTTTTAACAAGCGCGGGCGCCGGCCAGATGGCCGATACGGGCCCGGCATGACACGGCGCGGCAGCGATGCGATCTGCAGCGGCCTGTCAATGGCCGCGGCTACAAGTTTATGTCAGCGAGACGCTATCTCCGCTAATGGCGGCTCCCGGTCTCTCTCCTGCGCTCGGGAAGACGGCCGAACGGCGCCTCTAGCGTGCGTTGCGCCGCTCTGGTCAGTTCGGGGAACCGCCGGGAGTCGACAGACAGAGGGACTGTGGGAGAGTGGCCCTGAGCGAGAACAAATCGGAGCGTAATCCCCACCGCTACGGTGAAGTCAATTTGACAATTATTGAACTATATGAAATAATATCGTCGTAACTTATGAACGGTTTGCGTTAAGACGTTCAAACTGCAAGGTTGGCGGCGGGGCCTGATGGGAACTAATATGGATTTGAGGTCCACCAGTTATGCACAACACCGTTTTTCTCAGTACCCAAACATGTTTCGGCACCACTGTGCCATCATCAGTGGGTTTGTTTTTATTTTTCTGCAATGTGAACATTTTTGTTACGTGATTATAAAATTATGTGCATTTTCAGTTCAAACAACAGATCGTTTCTTTTTGTAAATACCTTTACACTTGGTGAGCATGAATTTTCTGGACCACTTTGGTGTAAATTATTACAGGTAGCTTGTCATCTGCAACCAAACGATGTTGATGAGAAAGTCTTTTTTGCTGAGAGTTAACCTATGCTCTAGGGTGTAATTTAGTTTTCGCGATGTTTTCGCGCCTATCTTAGTATTTACTTACGCTTTCGTGTGGCAAGCACTTCCATTCTCCGCATCATGCTGAGATGTTGTGATGCATATGTAGCTATAACAAGTATTTTCCACAAATAACGCAGTAAAACGCTTTTCGCTACACCAGAACCACAATCATCGTTGCGATATCGTTTGATGGAAAGGTACCTGAAGGTTTTGGAGGATGATTTCTTCCCCATTATTCAAAGTGACCCTGATTTCGAGTAGATGTGGTTCAGGCAAGACGGAGCTCGACTCCATCGAAGCAGAAAAGTGTTTGATGTCCTCGAGAAGCATTACGGGGGCCGCGTTCTGGCTCTGAGCTACCCAGAGGCCACAGGCATGAGCCTCGATTGGCCGTCATACTCTCCGGATATGAATATTTGCGACTCCTTTTTATGGGGCTGCATTAAAGACAAGGTTTACAGCAATAACCCCAAAACCACTGTTCAGCTGAAAATAGCCATTCAGGAGGTTCAAAAAATGGTTCAAATGGCTCTGAGCACTATGAGACTTAACATCGGAGGTCATCAGCCCTAGAACTTAGAAGTTCTTAAACCTAACTAACCTAAGGACATCACACACATCCATGCCCGAGGCAAGACACGAACCTGCGACCGGAGCGGTCGCGCGGTTCCAGACTAAAGTGCCTAGAACCGCTCGGCCACACCGGCCGGCTCTGCTGGAGCAAATGTAATTTCGATGTATTCCTGACGCGCTGCCTGCGACGGAAAATATCTTTGCTGCAATAGAGTCGCAGGTCAGAGCAGTCTCGGCAGTTGTTGCAGTCACTCGCTGCTACAGTGCAAAAATGGATCTGAGCACTATGGGACTCAACACCTGAGGTCATCAGTCCCCTAGAACTTAGAACTACTTAAACCTAACTAACCTAAGGACATCACAAACATCCATGTCAGAGGCAGGATTCGAACCTGCGACTGTAGCGGTCTCGCGGTTCCAGACTGTAGCGCCCAGAACCGCACGGCCACTCCGGTCGGCCAGCTACAGTGCAGTTGTAGTCTGTCGCTGGTACAGCGCAGTTCATAGCCATGCATTGTAAGGTAAATTTTATTACTTTTATTGGCATGCGCGTAGTTAAGTTAATTATTAGAAAAACTGACTCTGCTTATTGACACAGCTGCACAGCTGATCGTCTGATTACTAAAGAACACATGACTGTGATCTGAGAAAATTTCTGAAATATTTGAATTTAAATAATTGACTGGATCGGGACTGATAATGACTTACGGCAAAATAATTCCTTCCTTTTTTTGTTGACTGGTAAAAATTATATTCTGAAAATCTCTTACATTATTGATAAAGATCTGCAATCCAGTATATGAAAAATTGAATATTACAAATTTGGGTCAACTAGACCAGCAGGGTGGTGAACCCCTTAAAAAACTGTATTGAGACAGCTCAAAGGGATGGATGTTAGTTAAGAAGGAAATTTTAACTATCAGGTTTATGTTAAATGTTGAATGTATATTTTATATGGTTTTTAAATGGCTACAAGCACTTGCTAATGACAAGAAAAGGTCCACAAAATTTTTTCCATATTGTAGAACTAGTGTGTTTACAGCGTAGTCGTTGAAAGCTCAGTGTGATCTTTAAAAGCCTCCCAAGACAGTTGATAGCATTCGAAGATTTTATTTTATGAAGCTGCAATTTTTATTAACTGCAATTTTTATTAACTGACGTTCTACACCAAATAGAAAAGAGAATTTACTTATGTAGGCAATATTTCGAGAAAATCTTCATTATACCAAGGATATCCACTTCAGAGCCTCATGTTGTCAGTTATTCTAATTTAAATTCAAGGATATTTATTTTCTTTTTTGAAGGAATTTCAGAGAACTGAGAGATACGATAAAACACCGTATAGCTGTGCGACTGTTTGATTCTCGTTTCGGCTACTGATGTCGAATAAACATCTTCAAAAGTTTCTGTTGACATTCAGTTAATCTCCAGTCTCTGCCTTCCTCTACACTTTTTGCCCTCTGCAGCTCCCTCTAATACCCTGGAAATCATTCCCTCTTGTCTTAACAGATGTCCTATCGTTCTGTCCCTTCTCCTTGTTAGTGTTTCCTACCTATTTCTTTCCTCTCCGATTCTGCGCAGAATCTCGGTATTTCTTATCGGTCCACCCAGTTTTCAGCACTCGTCTGTAGCATCACATCTCAAATGCTTCGATTCTCCTCCGTTCCGGTTTTTCCACAGTCCATGTTTCACTAGCATACAATGCTGTGCTATGATAGTAATAGGCTTCCCTTGGCCAGAAAAGCCTTTTTTGACAGTGCTTTTGATGTCCTCCCTGTTCTCTTGCCATTGGTTATTTTGCTGCCTAGGTAGCAGAATACCTTAAATTCATCTACTTCGTGACCATCAGTCCTGATGTTAAGTTTCTGGCTGTTCTTTTTTCTGTTACTTCGCATTACTTTCGCCTTTCTTCGATTTACTCTTAATCCATATTCTGTACTCATTAGACTATAGCCCTGTCTTACACCATTTTTTATCCGAGCACTTCGTTCTTGGTCGTCCGCACGTATTATTCACTCTTTGCTCTTGTACATACTGTGTATTACCCATCTCTCCCTATAACTTAGCTTTGTCTTTCTCAGAATTTCGAACATATTGCACCATTTTACATGATCGGAACGCTTTTTCGAGGTCGACATATCCTATAAACGTATCCTGATTTTTCCTTAGCCTTGCTTCCATTATCAACCGCAAGTCAGAATTGCCACTCTGAGATGCCTTTACCTTTCCTAAAGATAAACTGATCGTCATTTAACACATCCTCAATTATCTTCTCCATTTTTCTATATATTCTCGTAAGCATCTGGGATGCATGAACTGTTAAGCTGACTGCGCGATAATTCTCGCACTTGTCAGCCTTCAGAATTGTATGGATGATATTTTTTCGAAAGTTAGATGGAATGTCGAAAGACTCATATTCAACAGACCAAAGTGAATAATTGTTATTTTGTCACTTTCCCTAATGATCTTAGAAATTCTGATGGAATGTTATACATCCCTTCTGTCTTATTTGATCTTCGGTCCTCCAAAGCTCTCATAGATTCTGTTTCTCATAGTGCATCCCCTGTCTCTTCTAAATTAACTCATGTTTCTTCTTCTATCACACCAGACGAATCTTCCCCCTCATAGAGGCCTTCAGTGTACAGTTTCCTTCTATCCGCTCTCTCCTCTGCATTTAATAGTGGAATTCCCGTTGCACTCTTAATGTTACTACCGTTGCTATTAGTTTCACCGAAGGTTGTTTTGACTTTTGTATATGCTGCGTCAGTCCTTCCGACAATCAATTCTTTCTCCCCTTTTCACATTTTTCAGGCAGCTTCCCTACACTTGCTATTTATTTCATTCCTCAGCGATCAGTACTTCTGTATTCCTTAATTTTCCAGAGCATTTTTTATATTTCCTTCTTTCATCGATTAACTGGTTACTTCTGTTACCCAAGGTTTCTTTGCAGTTACCTTCTTTGACCTATGTTTTTCCTTGCAATTTCTGTGATTTCCCTTTTTAGAGATGTCCATTCCTCTTCAACCGTACTGCCTACTCAGCTACTCCTTACTGCTGTATCTATAGCCTTAGAGAACTTCAAGCGTATCTCGTCATTCCTTAGTAATCCCGTATCCCACTTCTTTGGGCATTGTTTTTTCCTGACTGGTCTCTTAAACTTCAGCCTACCCTTCATCACTACTAAATTGTTATCTGAGTCTATATCTGCTCCTGGTTATGCCTTACAATCCAGTACCTGACTTCGGAATCTCTGTCCGACCATGGTGTAATGTAACTGAAATCTTCCTCTATCATCCAGCCTTTCCAGGTATACCTCCTCCCCTTGTGAATCTTGAAAAGAGTATTCGCTATTAATAGGTGAAATTTATTACAGAACTCAGTCTTTTCCTCACTCATTCCCTGTACGAAGCCCATATTCTCCTGTAACCTTTCCTTTTACTCCCTCCCCTACAACTACATTCCACTTCCCCGTGACTACTACATTTTTATCTCCCTTTACGTAGTGTACTACCCTTTTAATGTCCTCATACAGTTTGCCTGTCTCTTCATCTTCAGCTATCGACGTCGGCATGTATATTTGAACTATCGTTGTCGGCTTGCTGTCGATTCCGATAAGAACAACGCTACCACTGAACTATTCACAGTAACACCCTCTCTGCCCTCCTTTCCAAAATTGGTAACGCATCCTACTCCCGTTATACCATTTTCTGCTTCTGTTGATATTATCCTACACTCATTTGACCAGAAATCTTTTTCTTCTTTCCATTTCACTTCACTAACCCCTACTATAATTAGATTGAGACTTTGTGTTCCCTTTTCCGATTTTCTAGCTTCCTTACCACGTTCAAACTTCAGACATTTCACGCCCCGATTGGTAGGCGTTTGTCCTTTCGTTGGTGATTGAATCTTATTCTCATGGTCTCTTCCCCCTTGGCATTACTCTTCCTGAGATTAAAATGGGGGACTATATCGGAATCTTTTGCCAGTGTAGAGACCATGACACTTTTTCAGTTACAGGTCACATGTCCTGTGGATATATGTTTTGTGTTTTTAATGCAGTGGTTTCCATTGCCTTCTGCGTCCTAGTGCCGGTTGTCATTGCTGTTTCTTCTACCTGTAGGTGCAGTTTCCCATGTCAAGGACAAGAGATTTCCCTGAACCTCTGTCCGCTTCTCCACCCTCTTTGACAAGACCGTTGACAGAATGAGGATGACTTCTCATGCGGGAAGTCTTCGGCCACTAATGCTGATTATTAATCAAAATTTAAGCGATGGTGGGTTTCGAAGCCAGGACGGAGAACATTTTGATTACTAATCAAAGACGCTATCTTTTTTTTCTTTTTTTTTTCTTTTTTTACAGATGTCAGCTGGCCAGCTAGCTTTCTGTAGCATAAGTAAATTCAAATCCTTTTAAAATTCCGACACTACGGTTTGTAGCATTGTATTTTACATTCCCTCTACTTTCTGTCTAATGATATATACACGATTTACCTTTCTATATTTGTTTCATAAAAAGTTTATATACTTATGTGCGAGTGATCTTATTCTATGATAACAAAGTCTGTCATATAGCCACTCTTCAGTTTTTCCTTTTCCTTTACATTTTACAAATAAACAAAAGTTAATATAAACTGTTATTATATATATATAATTTGTGCATGTATTTTATTGACCAATAATGCATGTCACCTTCTTCAGTGTTTGTCACAGGTACCTGTTAAATCCGTACCTTACATTGTCATTGTTTTATTTTTAGTCTTCTAGTAGTATTTTTTCATACTTTAACAATATTTTTTGTTACATGTACAATTTGCAATATATATAGGAGCGTCATAGTGTTTTAAGAATATGCACAAGTACTGTGCCCTCTCGATTACTTTTTTTCTCAGTTTTCATCTGAAAGAAGTAATTATTATCTATCGAATAATCTATACATATGGATGTCTCTAGTTACACCTTGAAATTGTATCTGTGTATATTTACTACAACACGTCAGTCAACGATTTTTGCAGCCTCCTTATTGGAAAGCGCCCTGGTAGAGCGTCTATCCTTTCCATAACAACATGCTGCTGTTCATGGTACGTCGTTTCGCGTGACATTGTTTGTCTATCGATATTACAACAATCTCGTTGGAGAGTAGCCTGCTGCCACATCTTTGGAATGGCGTCTATACTTACCATGGCAACCAGTAGCTTCTCAATGATTCTCCAATAGACACAGAGAGTGCAATCCATGTACTGTCGAAACGATTTTTATTTATCTCATATGTTTAATATTTGTACACATTTTATCTGACAATAGCTGTTGTACCAGCTAAGTTCCATGAATTTTTATTTTTCATTCTTGTCATTGTTCTTTTAATTACGAAATTTGACGTTGTTATTTGACTTTCAACCCTATTGGTTAGCGATGACATCAATCTGTCAAAAGTGGGTGGAGCCTGCAGTGTATAAGTAAGACGTGCACTGCTCTATCTAGCATTGATTTAGGACCAGAAGGAGGCTCCTGCTCATACAGCACGTTGGTAATACATTGTTTTATAACTTTGTAGTTTTGTATAATTTTCTTTACTGTATGTAGCTCTCTGATCAGACTTTCTATTTGACTTGTAGGTCTGGAGGTAACCACAGGCGTGGTCGAAACGGGTTACCAGAAGAAATAAATCTGTGATCAAGAATGATTTTAATAGTAACCATTAGTGAGGAAGTCTTTTCTGAAAAGACACTGTTACAAAACGTAACGACGAGAGTAGTCTTCGCCTGATGTGTCACACCCAAATAACGCAGCACGATGAAATTTGAACCATACATAGAAAGAGCTGTTACAGTATAGTACAAAAGGTAACTGAATGAATTACGCAGTGGTACGAACAGAACTGACATTATTATCATTAAAAACAGCGAAGTCAGCCACGATTTTGTCCCCTGGACATTACAAAGGGACGTTTTCAATAGTGTGTGTGATCACCACAGTCGACAATGAATCCTCTGTAACGTGCTCTAACGGTAGCCACTAAGTTGGTAAGGAGTTCTGGTAGTAGGATTTTCGATTCCTCCACTAACACGGTAGACAAGTGCTGGATTTTCATTGGTGCAAGTGGACTGCTGCAATACGTCTTCCCAACACATTCCGTAATTCCTCGATGTGATTTAAGTCGGCGCACCAGGCAGGGAAGTCCATTCGCCGAATATCCTCTCATTCCAAGAGCTTTTCCATCTGTGCTGTTAGACGCGGTCGCACTTTTCTGCCCATAAAAATGAAGCCAGGGCCGAATGCATCCGCGGAAAGACACAAATTGGCAAAGAGTACAGTGTCACAATGATATTGACAAGTGAGAGCACCGTGTTCAAAGTTTTAGAGGTCAGTGCGCCCATGCAACAATATGCCTGCCCACACCATAACGCTATTCCCACCAAAGCAATCATGTACGCAAATGTTCTGGAGTGCATTACATGTTCCCACCTCCCCTCATATGAGGATACGTCCAACATTTTCGATCGTGATCGTTTTGGTGGTGGGCGTACTGACCTCCAGATATTTCAACAGGTAACAATCAGTGGCCAATGTTATTATGACACTGTACACCTTCCCAGTGTGCGCCTTCTCGCGGGTGCATTCACCCCTGACTTCATTTTTATGGATGACAGTGAGCGACTGCATCGAACTTTCAGATGGAGGATCTCTTGGAACGAGAGGATATTCAGCGAGCGGCCTTGCCTGCCGGCTGCCCCGACTCACATCTCATCGAGCGCGGGTGAAATGCGCTGTCGAGACGTATTGCAGCCTTTCCACATGCACCAACAATCACCCATCCGCGCACTACCACGAGAACTCCTTAGCGACATCGTGGTCGACACGGGAGCATGAAGCATTGCCATCCGTGGACATCATACGCCGTATTAGGAACAATGACCCGTCTTGTGTTACATCCAGTTGACCACCACGAATCGCGATGACTTCAGTACAGTTTGTGAATAAATATGTAATTTCTATTCATTTCACTGTCTATTTCTTTCAGTTACGTTCTGTAGTATGATGTAGCATTTCCTTAGATCCGTGGTCCAAATTTCATCGACCTATGTTACTTGGCAGTGACGTAACATGCCAAAGTTACTTTTGTGCTTAAGTTTGTACACCAGTGTATCTGTCTCGATTGTAGCCTTATACGGAAGTAAATCATAGATGATAAACAGTTTAGAGAAGAAGAGAATAGCAGCGTTTGAAGCACGATGCCCAACAAAAATGATGAAGATTAGATGGATTGGAAGAGTAATGAAGAGTTACTGAATCGCACAGCAGAGAAAAGTATATGACACAATGTGACTGAAAGAAGGGGTGGGCACCAAATTTGACCACAATTCTGCCTAACGCCGCTGTGTACACGTCACAGATGGGAAGGTCGTCACACTCACCCGTTCTCTTGTCGCCACTGTGATGGAGCTCAGGACAGCGACGCCCAACGTTGAAATCACGCGGTTTTCTTAAGGTTGGCTGAGGAAAACATTTCAGACATACCGCCGCCCAGAATCGACATGAAAAGGCCTCATGAAGTGGCATAAAGGGCGCTTTCCTTGGGTTCTCCATCTACAAACGTTTCGCAGTCGAAAAGGCAGTTTGCAGTATGACGTGCAACAGGACAACGTTGTTGACAACCTTCGATTCGACACAGGTGACTTCCCTTAGACGAGTCAGCCCTTCTCTAAGTACATCAGAGGCTGCAACCCCATTGAATGCGATCTTACCCCTTTGCAGTACAGCACGTCCTCAATTTTTGCCGTGTTATGCATGGTGGAACCACTAAGGACGGTTCATAACCATTCGGACGAAATTCTAACCTGATCCGAAACAGCAAAAGATGGCTATGCATTTTTAGTCCTCTCCCTTACGCACCCTTCTATGGTATGGTCATAGGGAGGGGAGGAGGGAGGGGGGAGAGGACCCCTATAAGAGCACCCAGTTTGGCAATACCCTCCATGCCACCCAGAGAGAGAGAGAGAGAGAGAGAGAGAGAGATAGAGGGAGAGAGAGAGAGAGACAGCACTTGACTGATTCCAAGGCATCTGTGAACAGACGATCGCTTCGGGCCCTGCAGCTGAATAGTGCCCTACCGCTGCTGTGGTGTCTACCTGTTGCATGCGGAATCTGAAGGTTAGTGTTAGAAGCTTGCCTGTTACACGTTTTGAAGCTTCTTATTACAAGGTGCAGCGAGTGGACAAAAAGGTGGAATCACCAAAAAAACATTATCACGCCTAATACGGTGCAGGAAACCAGTTGGCATTCAAAACAGATTCCAGTCGTCTCAGAATACATAAGTACAGGTCCTGTACGATTTTCCAGGGCCTCTTGTACTGTTCTTCCTGCTGCATAGTGGCATAAATGTTTAGTTGACACTATAATAGTGAAGCCATAGTACGCTACATAAAAGTTCTTCTCTAAAAAAAGGGTCATTTGAAAATGACGACGTAGTTCGTTGAAACCGGTAATGTAACCACTTTTCATGAAGAAAAAATTTTATATACTGTGGCTATGGCTTCACTACTGTAGCGTCAAATAAACATTTAAGTTATATTTTGGTCACATTCCTTGCGACATTTATGTCGGAAAATAGAAGAATAGTGGCAGGTCCAGGTTTCAGTGATTAAGGTGTATAGTGATCAAACCTACTACTCTCCAATGTAGCTCATAAAGGCTCATTGAAATTGGCGACTGCAATGATCATTGGTGATATAACAAATCATCATCGAGCTCAAAAAACCAGTACTGGACGATGTGAGTTGTGTGAAAAGGGCCCCTGTGTTGTTGGAACGCAGTATCACCGTTGAGGAACCAACAATGTACCATGGCATGGACCCGATTAGCCAAAATGTTCACATAATCTTTAGCACTAATGTGACCTCGCAAGAATAACCCTACAACCCAAATCATCACCGAACCTCCTTGGCACATTTCATTATTGGTACGTAAACCTGCCAGAAGTTCGAAACAGTGTTAAACATCTCGTCCGACCAAAAGACATTTTTCCATTACTCCATAGTCCAGATTTTATGGCTTCGGCATCACGTTTCCCCGTTTTGAACTTTTGAATCACTGAGGAGTAGTTTTCGAATTCCATCTCGCCCTGCAGTCGCCAGTTTATGGAGCCTCCTTTGTGTTGACAATGTTCTCGAGTGCGATATTCACTTCTGCATTGACTTTTGCAGCTGTCGTCGCAGTCCTCTTCAATGGCCGCCTGTTACCATCATTCAACAAACATTTTCTTCCAGGTATACGAAGTAAATCTTCGATACGCTGGCTCTTGAAACAGCGAACATTTCGTCTGCCTTTATTACGGAAGCACTCACCATATGGGCACCAACAAATTTACTCTAATTCGAAATCAGTTACCTCCGACATAATGCACATACAAGTACACAAACCACTGCTCCGACCGCGTCTCATACATGCAATGTACTGAGGACGTTGTACACGCACCGTATGTGGTCATATACAGGGTGGTTATAATTAGACTGATGGTGTTCCGAGTGCTGCAGTGCAGGTTGTATAACTGACTGGAAGCTGAAACATCGTAGGTCTATTTATTAACCAGTGCGCTCGCTGACTATGCTGAAAAGGTATTAGTTCCACTTTCTGCCTGTAGGTGAAAATGTGGCACTGTCAGCAGTCAGAATACAGAATGTTTCCAGTTTTGACGTCATTATTCTATTTGTCGCTTATCGACGTATGTTGATTTCCTTTGTGAAGAGACTGTTGGTGTGAAGAGTTAAGAAGGTCGAAGTTTCCGTACGAAATGCAATAGATATTGAGAAGAAAGACAGTGCACTGCTGGTAAAGACTTTTTTTTCAGAACGGCAGCAGTAGAAGCGCCGCATCATGGGAATATGGTATTCAGAAACAGATGCCAAGAGGCCCCCGGTCAAAAAATGGGCTAAGGAAACAAATGAATTAGCTGGTGCAGCAAGGAGAGAGGAAGCGGCCCGTTGCCATGGCAGTTGGCAGTTGCTGGTCTACATCTACATCTGCATGGTTACTCTGCAATTCACACTCAAGTGCCTGGCAAATGGTTCATCGAACCATTTTCATACTACTTCTCTACTCTCGAATAGCGCGTGGGAAAAAGGATCTCCTAAATCTTTCCGTTCAAGTTCTGATTTCTCTAATTTTATTATGATGAGCATTTCTCCCTACGTAGGTGGGTGTCAACAAAATATTTTCGCATTCGGAAGAGAAAGCTGGTGATTGAAATTTCGTAAATAGATCTCCCCGCAAAGAATACCGCCTTTGTTACAATGACTGCCACCCCAACTCGCGTATCATATCAGTGATACTCTCACCCCTATTGAGCGATAACACGAAACGGGCTGCCCTTCTTTGCACTTTTTCGATGTCCTCCGGCAATCCTACCTGTCAAGGATCCCACACCGCTCAGCAATATTCCAGCAGAGGATAGACAAGTGTAATGTAGGCTGTCTCTTTAGTGGGTTTGTCGGATCTTCTAAGTGTTCTGCCAACAAAGCTCAGTCATTGTTTCGCCTTCCCCACAATATTATCTATGTGTTCTTTCGAATTTAAGTTGCTCCTAATTGTAATTCCTAGGTATTTAGTCGAATTGACAGCCGTTAGAATGGTGCGATTTATCGTATACCCAAAATTTATCGGATTTCTTTTAGTACCCATGTAGATGACCTCGTACTTTTCTTTGTTTAGTGCCAATTGTCACTTTTCGCACCATACAAAAATTCTTCCCCCCATGAACCATGGACATTGCCGATGGTGGGGAGGCTTGCGTGCCTCAGCGATACAGATAGCCGTACCGTAGGTGCAACCACAACGGAGGGGTATCTGTTGAGAGGCCTGACAAACGTGTGGTTCCTGAAGAGGGGCAGCAGCCTTTTCAGTAGTTGCAAGGGCAACAGTCTGGATGATTGACTAATCTGGCATTGTAACAATAACCAAAACGGCCTTGCTGTGCTGGTACTGCGAACGGCTGAAAGCAAGGGGAAACTACAGCCGTAATTTTTCCCGAGGGCATGCATCTTTACTGTATGATTAAATGATGATGGCGTCCTCTTGGGTAAAATATTCCGGATGTAAAATAGTCCCCAATTCGGATCTCCGGGCGGGGACTACTCAGGAGGACGTCGTTATCAGGAGAAAGAAAACTGGCGTTCTACGGATCGGAGCGTGGAATGTCAGATCCCTTAATCGGGCAGGTAGGTTAGAAAATTTAAAAAGGGAAATGGATAGGCTGAAGTTAGATATAGTGGGAATTAGTGAAGTTCGGTGGGAGGAGGAACAAGACTTTTGGTCAGGTGACTGAAGGGTTATAACCACAAAATCAAATAGGGGTAATGCAGGAGCAGGTTTAATAATGAATAGGAAAATAGGTATGCGGGTAAGCTACTACAAACAGCATAGTGAACGCATTATTGTGGCCAAGATAGATACGAAGCCCACACCTACTACAGTAGTACAAGTTTATATGCCAACTAGCTCTGCAGATGACGAAGAAATTGAAGAAATGTATGATGAAATAAAAGAAATTATTCAGATTGTGAAGGGAGACGAATATTTAATAGTCATGGGTGACTGGAATTCGAGTGTAGGAAAAGGGAGAGAAGGAAACATAGTAGGTGAATATGGATTGGGGGGAAGAAATGAAAGAGGAAGCCGCCTGGTAGAATTTTGCACAGAGTACAACATAATCATAACTAACACATGGTTTAAGAATCATGAAAGAAGGTTGTATACATGGAAGAACCCTGGAGATACTAAAAGGTATCAGATAGATTATGTAATGGTAAGACAGAGATTTAGGAACCAGGTTCTAAATTGTAAAACATTTCCAGGGGCAGATGTGGACTCTGACCACAATCTATTGGTTATGACCTGTAGATTAAAACTGAAGAAACTGCAAAAAGGTGGGAATTTAAGGAGATGGGACCTGGATAAAATAAAAGAACCAGAGGATGTACAGAGATTCAGGGAGAGCATAAGGGAGCAATTGACAGAAATGGGGGAAATAAATACAGTAGAAGAAGAATGGGTAGCTTTGAGGGACGAAGTAGTGAAGGCAGCAGAGGATCAAGTAGGTAAAAAGACGAGGGCTAGTAGAAATTCTTGGGTAACAGAAGAAATATTGAAATTAATTGATGAAAGGAGAAAATATAAAAATGCACTAAGTGAAGCGGGCAAAAAGGAATACAAACGTCTCAAAAATGAAATCGACAGGAAGTGCAAAATGGCTAAGCAGGGATGGCTAGAGGACAAATGTAAGGATGTAGAGGCCTATCTCACTAGGGGTAAGATACACTCCTGGAAATGGAAAAAAGAACACATTGACACCGGTGTGTCAGACCCACCATACTTGCTCCGGACACTGCGAGAGGGCTGTACAAGCAATGATCACACGCACGGCACAGCGGACACACCAGGAACCACGGTGTTGGCCGTCGAATGGCGCTAGCTGCGCAGCATTTGTGCACCGCCGCCGTCAGTGTCAGCCAGTTTGCCGTGGCATACGGAGCTCCATCGCAGTCTTTAACACTGGTAGCATGCCGCGACAGCGTGGACGTGAACCGTATGTGCAGTTGACGGACTTTGAGCGACGGCGTATAGTGGGCATGCGGGAGACCGGGTGGACGTACCGCCGAATTGCTCAACACGTGGGGCGTGAGGTCTCCACAGTACATCGATGTTGTCGCCAGTGGTCGGCGGAAGGTGCACGTGCCCGTCGACCTGGGACCGGACCGCAGCGAACCACGGATGCACGCCAAGACCGTAGGATCCTACGCAGTGCCGTAGGGGACCGCACCGCCACTTCCCAGCAAATTAGGGACACTGTTGCTCCTGGGGTATCGGCGAGGACCATTCGCAACCGTCTCCATGAAGCTGGGCTACGGTCCCGCACACCGTTAGGCCGTCTTCCGCTCACGCCCCAACATCGTGCAGCCCGCCTCCAGTGGCGTCGCGACAGGCGTGAATGGAGGGGCGAATGGAGACGTGTCGTCTTCAGCGATGAGAGTCGCTTCTGCCTTGGTGCCAATGATGGTCGTATGCGTGTTTGGCGCCGTGCAGGTGAGCGCCACAATCAGGACTGCATACGACCGAGGCACACATGGCCAACACCCGGCATCATGGTGTGGGGAGCGATCTCCTACACTGGCCGTACACCACTGGTGATCGTCGAGGGGACACTGAATAGTGCACGGTACATTCAAACCGTCATCGGACCCATCGTTCTACCATTCCTAGACCGGCAAGGGAACTTGCTGTTCCAACAGGACAATGCACGTCCGCATGTATCCCGTGCCACCCAACGTGCTCTAGAAGGTGTAAGTCAACTACCCTGGCCAGCAAGATCTCCGGATCTGTCCCCCATTGAGCATGTTTGGGACTGGATGAAGCGTCGTCTCACGCGGTCTGCACGTCCAGCACGAACGCTGGTCCAACTGAGGCGCCAGGTGGAAATGGCATGGCAAGCCGTTCCACAGGACTACATCCAGCATCTCTACGATCGTCTCCATGGGAGAATAGCAGCCTGCATTGCTGCGAAAGGTGGATATACACTGTACTAGTGCCGACATTGTGCATGCTCTGTTGCCTGTGTCTATGTGCCTGTGGTTCTGTCAGTGTGATCATGTGATGTATCTGACCCCAGGAATGTGTCAATAAAGTTTCCACTTCCTGGGACAATGAATTCACGGTGTTCTTATTTCAATTTCCAGGAGTGTAGATACTGCCTACAGGAAAATTGAAGAGACCTTTGGAGATAAGAGAACGACTTGTATGAGTATCAAGAGTTCAGATGGAAACCCATTTCTAAGCAAAGAAGGGAAAGCAGAAAGGCGGAAGGAGTATATAGAGGGTCTATACAAGGACGATGTACTTGAGGACAATATTATGGAAATGGAAGAGGATGTAGATGAAGATGAAATGGGAGATATGATAGTGCGTGAAGAGTTTGACAGAGCAGTGAAAGACCTGAGTCGAAACAAGGCCCCCGGAGTAGACAATATTCCATTGGAACTACTGACGGCCTTGGGAGAGCCAGTCCTGACAAAACTCTACCATCTGGTGAGCAAGATGTATGAGAGAGGCGAAATACCCTCAGACTTCAAGAAGAATATAATAATTCCAATCCCAAAAAAAGCAGGTGTTGACAGATGTGAAAATTACCGAACTATCAGATTAATAAGTCACAGCTGCAAAATACTAACACGAATTCTTTACAGACGAATGGAAAAACTAGTAGAAACCAACCTCGGGGAAGATCAGTTAGGATTCCGTAGAAACACTGGAACACGTGAGGCAATACTGACCTTATGACTTAACTTAGAAGAAAGATTAAGGAAAGGCAAACCTACGTTTCTAGCATTTGTAGACTTAGAGAAAGCTTTTGACAATGTTGACTGGAATACTCTCTTTCAAATTCTAAAGGTGGCAGGGGTAAAATACAGGGAGCGAAAGGCTATTTACAATTTGTACAGAAACCGGATGGCAGTTATAAGAGTCGAGGGACAGGAAAGGGAAGCAGTGGTTGGGAAGGGAGTAAGACAGGGTTGTAGCCTCTCCCCGATGTTGTTCAATCTGTATATTGAGCAAGCAGTAAAGGAAACAAAAGAAAAATTCGGAGTAGGTATTAAAATTCATGGAGAAGAAATAAAAACTTTGAGGTTCGCCGATGACATTGTAATTCTGTCAGAGACAGCAAAGGACTTGGAAGAACAGTTGAATGGAATGGACAGTGTCTTGAAAGGAGGGTATAAGATGAACATCAACAAAAGCAAAACAAGGATAATGGAATGTAGTCTAATTAAGTCGGGTGATGCTGAGGGAATTAGATTAGGAAATGAGGCACTTAAAGTAGTAAAGGAGTTTTGCTATTTGGGGAGCAAAATAACTGATGATGGTCGAAGTAGAGAGGATATAAAATGTAGGCTGGCAATGGCAAGGAAAGCGTTTCTGAAGAAGAGAAATTTGTTAACATCCAGTATTGATTTAAGTGTCAGGAAGTCATTTCTGAAAGTATTTGTATGGAGTGTAGCCATGTATGGAAGTGAAACATGGTCGATAAATAGTTTGGACAAGAAGAGAATAGAAGCTTTCGAAATGTGGTGCTACAGAAGAATGCTGAAGATTAGATGGGTAGATCACATAACTAATGAGGAAGTATTGAATAGGATTGGGGAGAAGAGAAGTTTGTGACACAACTTGACCAGAAGAAGGGATCGGTTGGTAGGACATGTTCTGAGGCATCAAGGGATCACCAATTTAGTATTGGAGGGCAGCGTGGAGGGTAAAAATCGTAGAGGGAGACCAAGAGATGCATACACTAAGCAGATTTAGAAGGATGTAGGTTGCAGTAGGTACTGGGAGATGAAGAAGCTTGCACAGGATAGAGTAGCATGGAGAGCTGCATCAAACCAGTCTCAGGACTGAAGACCACAACAACAACAACACAGAAATTCTCTCTAGATCATTTTGTAATTGAAATTGATCGTCTGATGAATTTACTAGACGGTAGATTACAGCATCATCTGCAAACAATCTAAGGGGGCTGCTCGGATTATCACCTAGATCATTTATGTAAATCAGCAACAGCAGAGCGCCTATGACACTACCTTGTGGAACGCCAGATATCACTTCTGTTTTACTCGATGATTTACCGTCTATCACTACGTACTGTGACCTCTCTGAGAGGAAATCACGAATCCAGTCACACAACTGAGACGATACTCCATATGCACGCAATTTCGTTAATAGCCGCTTGTGAGAACGGTATCAAAAGCGTTCTGGAAATCTAGGAATATGGAATCGATCTGAGACCCCTTGTCGACAGCACTCATTATTTCATGGGAATAAAGAGTTAGCTGTATTGCACAAGAACGATATTCTCTGAATCCGTGTTGGTTATGTATCACTACGTCATTTTCTTCAAGGTGATTCATAATCTTCGAGTACAGTATATGCTCCAAAATCGTACTGCAAACTGAGTTCAGTGATATAGGTCTGTAATTCAATGGGTTACTCCTATTTCCTTTCTTGGACATTGGTGTGACCTGTGCTACTTTCCAGTCTTTAGGAACAGACCTTTCGTCAAGTGAGCGGTTGTATATGATTGCTAAGAAACGCGCTATTGTGTCTGCATACTCTGACGTGCCTTTCTTAAGTGATTTGAGTTGTTTCGCAACACCTAAGATATCTACTTTTATGTCACTCATGCTAACAGCTGTTCTGGTTTCGAATTCTGGAATATTTACTTCATCTTCTTTCTTGAAGGAATTACGGAAAACTGCATTTAGTAACTCACCATCATCGGTAACATTTACATCGCTATCGCGCAGTGACGGTATTGACTGTTTGTTGCTACTGGTGTACTTTACATATGATCAGAATCTCTTTGGGTTTTCTACGATATTTTGAGACAATGTTTCATTGTGGAAACTATTAAAAGCATCTCGCATTGGCGCCCGCACTAGATTGCGAGCTTCCGTGAAACTTAGCCAGTCTTGGGGATTTTGTGTTCTTCTGAATTTGGCATGCTTTTTTCGTTGCTTCTGCAACAGTGTTCTGACGTGTTCTGTGCACCATGGTGGATCAGTCCCGTCTCTTATTAACTTACGCGGTATGAATCTATGTATTGCTGTCGTCACTGTATCTTTGAATTTGAGCCATATCTGGTCTACACTTACATAATTAGCTTGGAAGGAATGGAGATTCTTTCTTAGTAAGGCATCAAGCCAATTTGTACCTGCTGTTTTAAATAGATATATTTTGCGCTTATTTTTAGTGGTTTTGGTTGATATGGTTTTGAGCCTCGCTACAATGACCTTGTGTTCACTAATCCCTGTATCTGTCATGAGGCTCTCTATTAGATCAAGATTATTTATGGCTAAGAGGTCCGGTGAAGCTGCTCTAGCTATAGCCGGCCGTGCAGCACATGCCCCAAACCCTGCAGCCAGTGCTCGAGCTGTGTCGTGGAAGTTCTCTCCCCTGGGCAAGAGGTCAAAAGATTTTGCGGCTCATTTTATAATGATGTCCTTACAAGATTCAGAACGCGCTTCAAATGAAGCTTCACGATACGCTACAACGCCCTGACTCTGCTCTCCTTTTTTTGGTACGCATGGAAATGTATGGTATGTGGCTGGGGAACATTCTTTGGACGGTCGAGGCACATTTTGTTGTGCACGGTGCCATGAATCCACAGAAGTATAGCATTTGGGGCTCTGTTCCGACATACGTTGTGCAGGAACTTGAACCGCACTCAGCTTTTATGATTGTATGATGCGCATTCACAAACTCCTTCATTCTCGATCCGTTTTTGTTCCAGGAGATGAAACCTCACGCGCCTGTTACGTATATAGTGCATCTGCACATTATAATGACCTGCTTGTGCAACATGCGATTCCAGAATGAAATTTTCACTCTACAGCGGAGTTTGCGCTGATTTTCATGCGATTCCAGTTTTGCAAGAACGCAACTGTTTCCTCTCACTATTTTCGTGCAAGACGGAGCGACACCACATGTCACTTTGCTTGGAGAAACCGTCGGTAACGACCGCATCATCTCCAGCCAATGTCAATATGTGTGACATGCCAGATTCCCCCGACCTAAATCTATGTGATTTCTGGTTGTGGGGATACTTGAGAGACCGTGTCTATGAGGGATGTATCTGGACTATTCTTGATCTAAAGGCTAGCATCCTATGACATATCACTCTGATTGCACGTGATACGCTGCCAGCAACTGTCGACAGCGCAGTGTTACAGATGCAGCACGTTTCCGAGTCGGAAGGCTATACTAAAACACACGTTGTAACTTGTGACCATATCCTAATAAACACGCCAGAACCACCGTTATTATGTGTTTGATTGTTCATCCCCTATTCCTGCACCTACGCCACATTCTCACTGCTTACAGCGAAGTGTTTTCACCTTGTGGCAGAGAGTGGAACTATTATATTTTTCAGCACGCTTCGTGAGCACACGGATTAATGAACATACCCACAATGTTTCAGCGTCCTGTGGTGTATACAGCCCACTATGCACCATTGTGTACACCGTCAGTTTAATTATAACAGTGCAACCTGCAGGCTTGGCTACCATTTTCCCTTATGTTAAAACACGAATTTCTCGCGCTGTTTCCATATTTTTGCTCAGCTCCTGCATCACATCAAATATTTTTCAGTGGAAAAGAAAATATGTATAGAACTATTTGCATCTTTCTGGAAGCTTGTCTGTAGTGTGTTAACTGAAATCTTCCCAATTTTAGAACGGTGGAGCGGGGAGTAGAGGAAGCAAGACCAGTCCCCACATGGACCGCCAGGGAGTGGGGGGCTGTGCGGGGGAACCAAACCACTCCTGATCACTGTAGTGGTGGAACGATAAACTATGCTTCCTGGTTCTGTGAAAGCAAAAGTCGCGCAACGGAAGTAAGAAATCGCTTAAATGTTGTTCATAAACGAAACTGCAATCGTCTCAGGTACTGACGTGTTTAATAAAGCTACTAACTGTAGCATCTACGTACACTTATGGCAAGAGGAGGAAACACTATGACATGCTGTGAAGTACCGCAGAGTAACGCAGCCGACAACCAATGGCTACCTCGCAGAGTACTTTCACTTAGCTACTGTTGGATGCTGCCAATAGCAAATGTCAATCTGACGAAGCCTTCCGACTTTCGGCGAGTAGGGAATGAGTCGACCTACTGAGAGCTGACACACATTAGTGGGCTCTTTTCGCTACTTGTGTGTGTGTGTGTGTGTGTGTGTGTGTGTGTGTGTGTGTGTGTGTGTGTGTGTGAGGTGGGAGGGGGGGGGGGGTAATGTGGTCATTGCCATCGCAACAGGACCCCATGTTTGTCGTTATGATTTCCGAACGTATTTGGTAGATATCTGGATGCTGTAGTATCTGAAACACTACCAAGCAGCTGAAACAGAACGCTGTCAATCCGACTGTTATATTAGGCTACATATAACAGAACAGAGATTGTTTTAAGAAATGTAAGTTTATTAATTCGAAGAGATAAAATGGGGGTTGATACTTTTGTATCTAAAGGAGTTTGAAAATCAATCTTATCTGTGGTATTGTGGTGTTATATGGACTTAACTCACTCTTGTAGCAGTAAACTCCTTGCCCACTTTTCCAGACGACCGGCCGGTGTGACCGAGCGGTTCTAGGCACTTAAGTGTGGAACCGCGTGACCGCTACTGTCGCAGGTTCGAATCCTGCCTCGGGCATTGATGTGTGTGATGTCCTAGGTTAGTTAGGTTTAAGTAGTTCTAAGTTCTAGGGACTGATGACCTCAGATGTTAAGTCCCATAGTGCTCAAAGCCATTTGAACCATTTTTTTCCAGACGAGCAGTGTAGTAACTTTTCAGACGCCATATCGGCTTTAGTGGTTCGCAGATGAACCTATCAAACAGGAAGAACCAACATTTTTCGGCCAAAAGACGTTGTTTAAAAATTTATATGGATAAAAATAAACATATAAGTGAAGTAACATGACGACTGAAAATTCACAAAAGTTGTTACTAACAACTAACACGTAACAACTAACAAGCTTCCTCTGTCAGACTCACCGACAACAAACACGGTACACTCGCGTATTAGATAAAGTTGGCCCGCTTCTCGTCTGGTAACAGCACTGTTAGAGTCAAAAACCACGCAGTGGGCACATTCCTCGCACTGGCTACTTTCCCTCACCCTCCTCTACGTACATAGCATCGCTCTTAACTATATCGTGTGCTCTAACAAATACAATCATGCTTACATCATTGTGTTAAATTATATTATTAATGAAAGGAAATTTTGAAATGGGAGCAGTTGTAATACTGAAGACTACTATCCTTGGAGCTCGTTTTCAAATATTCTGTTAATGCCTATCCGTTCAAACTCGCAAGAATAAAATGTACGCAACACAATTCTACCTCTCTGTTTCAGTAATTCATCAGTCGAAATATCAAACAATTAATTCTCCCGAAGTTACTTGATCTTTAGGTGGGTTTGCTTATCCCATCACTCTGGCTCGCAATGTTTTATTGCGAATGTTTTGAGTGTGTTCATCAGTCAAAATACGGTCATAAGCTTGCGCCTGTTGATGGAAAATATCACATAACTTTACACAAACTCGGCTTATTCTTGATTTATTTGTTGTCTCTCGAAATGTTGATACACTTGAAGTCATCGAAACTTAAATTTTCAGCGAGGCTTAAATAGCTACGAAAATCTCGCGACATATTCCACGCCAACATATATCGTATTCTAGGAAATCACCCGGCGGACTTCCTTCTGAAACGCAGCCAGACCTTTTGCATTCCTAACCCACACTGTCGCTCTGCGACGACATCGCCCAAATTCGCGCTTGGCGTGCGGAAGCTCAGATACCCACCCGTGGGAGAAAAAGTACGCCACCTCGGTTAAACGTGAGCGTACAGGTTCCATTACGTTACAGATACACATCTGCATGAACCATCTGCAATCCACTGTTGAACTTTCGTATTGCCACTCATCAGGATGTTGTAAAATAAAGCAAGATTTCGGGGACAATATCGGTCCCGTTGCTGGAACAATCCATTTACTCGCAACAAGGGATTTAGAGAAATTACGAGGAACATGAATTTGGATGACGAGGCGAGAATTTGAACCTCGTTACTCTTGAAAAAGGTCTACATCTACATCTACATGGATAATCTGCAAATCACATTTAAGTGCCTGGCAGAGGGTTAATCGAACCACCTTCACAATTCTCTATTATTCCAATCTCGTATAGCCCGCGGAAAGAATGCTTTCCGTACGAGCTCCGATTTCCCTTATTTTATCGTAGTGATCGTTTCTCCCTATGTAGGTCGGTGTCAACAAAATATTTTCGCATTCGGAGGAGAAAGTTGGTGATTGGAATTTCGTCTCAACGAAAAACGCCGTTGGAATTTCGTCGCCGTTGGAATTTCGTCTCAACGAAAAACGCCGTTCTTTTAATGATTTCCAGCCCAAATCCTGCATCATTCCTCTCCCATATATCGCGATAATACAAAACGTGCTGCCTTTCTTTGAACTTGTTCGATGTACTCCGTTAGTCCTATCTGGTAAGGATCCCACACCGCGCAGCAGTATTCTAAAAGAGGACGGACAAGCGTAGTGTAGGCAGTCTCCTTAGTAGGTCTGTTACATTTTCTGAGTGTCCTGCCAATAAAACGCAGCCTTTGGTTAGCCTTCCCCATAACATTTTCAGTGTGTTCTTTCCAATTTATGTTGTTCTTAATTGTAATACCTAGGTATTTAGTTGAATTTACAGCTTTTAGATTAGACTGATTTATCGTGTAACCGAAGTTTAACGAGTTCCTTTTGCACTCATGTGGATGACCTCACACTTTTCGTTATTTAGGATCAACTGTCACTTTTCGCATCATTCTGATATTTTTCTGAATCGTTTTGCAGTTTGTTTTGATCTTCTGATGACTTTATTAGTCGATAAACGACAGCGTCAGCGCTACAGTCTGGTACCGAGGGACCGCTGCAGTCGCAGATTCGAATCCTGCCTCGGGCATGGATGTGTGTGATTTCCTTAGGTTAGTTAGGTTTAAGTAGTTCTTAGTTCTAGGGGACTGATGACCTCAGATGTTAAGTGCCATAGTGCTCAGAGCCATTTGAACCATTTGAACCAAAACGACAGCGTCATCTGCAAAAAACAGAAGACGGCTGCTCAGATTGTCCCCCAATTCGTTTATATAGATAAGAAACAGCAATGGGCCTGTAACAATACCTTGGGTAACGCCTGAAATCACTTCTGTTTTACTCGATGACTTTCCCTCAGTTACTACGAACTGTGACCTCACAGCATTTTAATCACAACGCCACCTCGCTCGGTGAGTTGATTTTGGATTCGACAAACTAAATTTCGGTTGTACTAAGACTCTCACGCTTGCTTGCTAATACCGTCATAACAGTTAATATCACGTTATAACTAAACTTGTACCTAAGTACTAAGTTGGAAATGAACTCCATGCTGGGTGATACGCCTTGCATGTGTGTGTGTTTGTGTGTGTGTGTGTGTGTGTGTGTGTGTGTGTGTGTGTGTTTGTGTGTGTGTGTGTGTGTGTTTGGACAGAGAGATCTAGAGTGAGAGCGAGAGAGTGAGAGAGTGAGAGAGAGAGAGAGAGAGAGAGAGAGAGAATATTTGTTTACCCTCAAGTAACATGTGAGGACGCCGAACAACGTCGGTTCCAAGACAGGAAACTCGGTTGCCGTATCGGCTTACGACCGTAGGAGAAGTAATGAGGACCCACAACAAGGCAGCGCGCTCGTGTTACGGTGGCTTTAACATGGTCTGGATATGCATGAGAGAATAAAGCCTAAGCACGGCTATACTACTCCGACATGACGCTGAGGATTGCTTGTAACGGAAAAACGAAGCGTTTGTTACAGCTGTTGGCCCTGGGAAGTCTGTGTACGGGATAAGAAAAACAACAGAAAACAGCGTGTACACTTGCTGCATATTCGCGAACATACATTCGCCTTCAGCATCCGTTGTGTGAAATAAGCTGCTTACTCTTATTTTATTTCCAATTGCTCTGAAACGTGTAAGTTGCTACAGAGCTTTTATAAGTATTTGAATTTTTAATAGATCAAAAATTAACCGTATAGAGAGTAACTAGCAACAGTTGTCACCATATACGAGCATCTTCCTACATCAACTTTCGTGGTTTGTTAAAATTATCATCAAACACCTGCTTCTGAGTTGGGGATTGCTTATGTGCTGTTGTTTCAATGATTCAGTAATAAGATTTGTGGTCACGAAAGATAACGGGCTAAATGATGGCAGAGGAGCCGTCCGGGGTAGCCGACCGGTTCTAGGCGCTACGGTCTGGAACAGCGCGACCGCTACGGTCGCAGGTTCGAATCCTGCCTCGGGCATGGATGTGTGTGAAGTCGTTCGGTTAGTTAGGTTTAAGCAGTTCTAAGCTCTAGAGGACTGATGACCTTAGAAGTTAAGTCCCATAGTGCTCAGAGCCATTTGAACCATTTGAGCCGGCCGGAGTGGCCGTGCGGTTCTAGGCGCTACAGTCTGGAACCGAGCGACCGCTACGGTCGCAGGTTCGAATCTTGCCTCGGGCATGGATATGTGTGATGTCCTTAGGTTAGTTAGGTTTAATTAGTTCTAAGTTCTAGGCGACTGATGACCTCAGAAGTTAAGTCGCATAGTGCTCAGAGCCATTTGAACCATTTGAACCATTTGATGGCAGAAGATGTAACGTCACTGCTGAAATCATCTTGAGTTATGACAAAGGCAACTTGCTCACGTAACGTGGTATTTCACCGGTATTACATTTTTCAAAGAAAGAACGTTTCTATTACAAAACTCGTCGGCACAGTGCATTAGGCGAAGAAATGAAATTACTCAACTTAACAGTCACGTTTTAAACTGCTGCTTCTAGGAAGTCAGAATTAACATTTTGCCCTGGTTCTTTCGGGATGTATTGACTATGCCCATACTTCCGACAATGTAGCATAGTTTCAAAACCGAGCACACGCAACCCTCATCTTCCCGTGCACACATTTTGGTTCGTTACTGATGATTTGTGAAGAAGAAACCTTACACATGCAGAATGAAGACTGATTTAATGCATCTCTCCACGACAGCAATCCTGCATCTTTTCAGCGATGCGTAATTGCTGCATACTACATCCGTCTCAAGCTGCTTATTATGGACGAGGCTTTGTGTCCCCCCCCCCCCCTTCCACATACACACACTTCTTTCAAATCAATAGATCCCTTTACCGTCCCGAGTTCTGAAGCTCTTCCCTTTTCAGTGTGACCCAGACCTGTACATTTTCATTAGTTACTTTCCTTCCAACATAATCTTGAGCAGCTTTCTTCTTCTGTAACACCACATTTGAAAAGCTTATATACTTATTGAGATATACACACTTTGTTCTTTGATAAACATCTGCCTAACAGTACAGGAGATGCACAATGTGATTTCCAGTTCCGCTTACAAACCTTTCATCCCTGTTTATTTGAGAATCACGAAATCATTAGAACCCACTTGGCAGTCCTGAGCTGTTTTGACATACATGGTTGTAGATTCAAGTAACATGCGTACGTTGCCAGTTGGCGTGGAATGCCACAGTTGCGTTAAATACCAGAAATTAAGAGCATTAAGGTGCAGGCGAATGTGGGGGCCACGGTAATGAAATCCTCGACCAGTCCCGCGCTCGTTAACCTTACGCATTAGATGCTGTCGTACGAAGCATAAGAAACAGAGTGGTGTTCCGTCGTGCACAAACTACGAACGTAGTTTTTGTGCAAGTAATTTATCACGCAGAAATCGACGGTAAACGCACCCGTTAATTTTTCCGGTTAAGAGCACGGTCCTATAAGTGTGTTACCCACAGTTCCTGCCCCCTCATTGATTCTTAAGGCTAGTTCTCATTCAAATGAGCAAAAAGTAGGGAAAGATATTTTTGTCTTATTTTTTTTTGAGACAATGAAAAGAAAAAACATACAAATAATCTGTCGGAGGATTATGATTGATCGTACTTTGAACTTTATTTTAGCTTTTAAATTCATAAAAAAACAAAATGGCGCCCGTAATTATGGTTTGATTAAGGGTCTGCAAGTCTGAAGTACGCAGACTGCTTGGCGTGTAGGCCCTCAGGAGTTATCTGGAATCCAAAATGGATAACATCAATCGATACTAAATTAAATTTATGGCAGCTTATAACTAACCACAATCAAATAACTTTAAATTTAACGATATTGTGCTAATGCGAACTTTGAGTTCGATTTTTCTTTCACTATTTATGGCTTTACAGAAAATAGTTAATATTAACAATTTTCATATATTGTAGGCATAAGCCCCCCAGGAAAGTGTTTACTTTTCAGAGGTCAAAGGTAGAAGTTAATAGATTGAAGCGTTTTATTTTATGCTGCACGCAGTTTTGAAAAATCGTTTCTCGAGAATAAACTGTTTAAAGTTTAGGTAAAATTTAACATGTATTATTAGTTCAATTTGCATGAAAATTATATGTTATTATATATTTTTTATGCGGCTGATCACAAATTTGAAATTAGTTAATCCAAAATGGTGAACCAAAAATTATGTTTTGACCAATTTCGACCAAAATTTGATGAAAAATAGTGTTTTCGTAACTTACGTTTAGGCTGCAATTCCAAGAATATATATCACCCTTCCTCTAGTTCGAATTGTTCCTGGAGAGCAATTCCCTCGTTATTCTTGGCGAGAAAGGGCGATCTGGCTGAGCTAGACATGCTGTTCGCGGCAGCCTGCACACGTCATTCGTCAGCTTTTTCTTCGAGTATGTTTGCATGCATGCTGCAGTATAAATCACTTTGCGAACGTGCGTCACGGGCGTCTCCGTTTGAGAGCACGCCACGGTGGCCGTGATACTGCTTCGAACAATGGGCTGTAGAAACGGATTAAGAAAACCTTTTCGTCCCAACATTCTACGCACATATACTTTTCAAAAAATGCAAGAGAAAGTCGAATTTTGAATCATTTTGAATGAGAACCTGACCTTAACGAAACACGGTTCCTTACATCCATGATCGCTCGAGCAATTGCAGCTTTCGACATGCAGCTGTTGTGGAAATTCATCATCCCACTCGACGTGAATCCAACCAGTTCTGTAAATAAAATGGAAGTTATAAACTGGAGATTTTCACAATTTTGATTTTGAATAATATCACATACCACTTTTGTCCGACTGCAACAAAGGCTGCTAGGGGGAGTTGACAGTGGTGCTCCATAGACGCGCCGCACTCTCAGCTGTCCACAAGACGTCCTTCCTCTCGCAGAAGAACACGACGACGAGCACTCGAAACATTGCCCAAGACATGGGATGGGCTCCTGGGCAGCACGAAGGTCACACGTTGTTTCCTCTGTGTCCATACTGTGGAGCGGTGGATCTGAAAGCGGTCCGATCTTAAAACTTATCTTTTATCTAAACGGCATTATTCCGGGCATAGGTCCCTTAGCAGAACTTTTAAGAGTCCGCTATAAAATACATGGAAACTGTCGCGTAATCCACACCGCACACTATTTTTTACTTTATATGCAGTTTATATGGCATAATATTTTAATTCATTTTCTATTGCTTATCGTTGCGAGCACGACAGATAATATACGATTTTCACTATTAGTTTCTGCAGTTGAAAATATTTTAACTTTATGTACTTTGACCTCTTATGTGGGGATACGCATAACACTGCAAGATTTCCTGCTATGGACGTACGATCTTTAATTTGCAAACTATTTTTATATAACACTGATCTGGCTTGTTAGATATGGAACATCGTATCATTACTGTAACTAATTATGAAAAAAAATGCCCTTCGCTACTTTCATTTCTTGAATGCACAGAGCCGGCCGATGTGGCCGAGCGGTTCTAGGCGCTTCAGTCTGGAACCGTGCGACCGCTACGGTCGCAGGTTCGAATCCTGCCTCGGGCATGGATGTGTGTGATGTCCTTAGGTTAGTTAGGTTTAGGTAGTTCTAAGTTCTAGGGGACTGATGACCTCAGATGTTAAGTCCCATAGTGCTCAGAGCCATTTTTGAATGCACAGAAAATTACTCTTATTGCCTGTACGGAAGTTATAGTATGTTATGTTCACTAAACATAAACGCAGCAGTGGATTTTTTAAAAAATATATGAAGACTATTAACTGCCACGACTAACATGAGAGCATGAAACTAAAAAAAAAAGAAAAATGAAATTTAATTATTATGTTATTAGCCAGAACAGGTTTTTGCACAGCAGTCTTTGATCACACACAAGTAAAATTTTATCACTCATGAATTATTTACGCAACTGGTAACATAATAGCAGGTGCCTATGTCCACCTGAAAAAGACATAAAATCCAAAATTTCCCTCTGAAGCCTCCAGGAAGCTGAAAGAGATAATCTTAATGTACTGTGACCTGCCCGCTATATTGCGGGAAAACTGCTTCCATTCGATTTAATTTGAATTTGCCGCGGCAGCGGCTACCGCGATCGCTGCAAGGCTCTGCGTCATGAAATATTCCTAATGTGCTGAAAACTGCTAAGAATGTGGAATGAAGTCTTGGGCAAACTAGCAATAAATTATTACAGGTAATAATTTTAACAATTTCTATATTCAAAAAATCAACATAAATTGAAAGTACACACCTTTTACAAATATCAACCTCCAATGGCGTCTTTCTCGATCAAAGGACAAACGAAGGCTATCTTTCAAGCGAGCGTCACAGGCTCTTACAACTTTGACGGCTACAGGAAGACAGAGAGAGTAATGTTTTAACCTCCACTATTTATAGGCAATTTAATAAGCATTATAATTATTTTTCATTATCTGCTTTTGATACATACATTCGCCGACCACAGACGTTATTTGTGAAATTTAGATACATAAATATTGCACAAACATAAAAATGAAAAATTGTTATATCGTTTTATACATAATCTACAACCATTCATACAGTAATGATATAATAATAAGAATACCGATATATGTTTAATTTTATAATTTTTTTTATATTCAGCCGATTTTGTAGACGTCTTGGCAGGAGACGTCACAACTTGCAATAGAAATTGTGAAACACCTAAACAGGGTGAATTAGCTGAAAGGGGAAACGTGTAATGCGGACAATTGGTCACAAATGCGTTCCAAGGGAGGTACAACCACTTTTAAGGTGGAGGTAAAAAAATCTTCGACAGTGTAGTTTCTAATGTATGAAAGCACATATGAGCACTAGACAGGTGGTTATGTTATGCCTGTACTAGTGTCGAAAGAGTATGGTGGCAGCGAACCATCAGCATCAGTTCAGGCTTCACTATCAATGTGTGGTCGCGGTAAACGTTGTCGATATGGCTCCACACGGAAACCGAGGCGCAGCAAGGTGGCGCAGTGGTTAGTACGTTGGACCAGCATAAGGGAGTACGACAAATCCACTTCTGGCCATCCTGATTTAGGTTGTTCCTTACTCACTCCAGGCAAATGCTGGGACGGTTCCTTTGAAAGCGTACAGCCGATTTCTTTTCCCATCCTCGAAACAATCTGTCTCTACCGATCGCGATGTTGACGGGATTTTAATACTCCTTTCCGCACGGAAAAGCGGAAATGAACTGGAGCGCCAGAATGCAGTAGCCACACTACCCTTCGTACCACCAAAGGGTCGTACTCCAGCAGTGGACGCAGCGTCACCCGCAGGAAGTGCAGATACGCCTCACCTGTGAGGTGGTGACTGGTCCCACTAGACGGTCGCCAATAATCCCCGCCCACACAGGCAGAACCAGAGCTTATGTTCAGCCGCCGGCATACCACTAAAACATACAGAATATTCCCACTTGCCTGATGTCTTTTCACTCGTGCTTTCGATCATTAAACTGCCGAGGATCTACCTCCACCTTCAACTGGATGTACCTTCCTTGGTACGCATTGCCGGTCATATGTCTATATGACCTTTCATGCCCCTTATCCAATAAGGAATCCTTTCCTGCTGTTTGTCACCACTTATAAAAATGACCCAAGATATACGAGGGCCCTTCGATAACTAAAGCAACATAATTTGTTGTGAGGCATCGTGGAATATTCCAGCTTAAGCCCCCCCATAGTTTCATGAAGTTCAGGTAGGTGGCGGCGCTAGATGTAGCCTTCAAAATGGCGTCTGTAAGGGAGGCGTGTTCCCAAGCAGAGAGCTGTCATTGGGATTCTTTTGCGGAAAATGAGAGAATCGCAGATATTCATAGCCGCTTACAGAATCTCTATGGAGACCTGGCTGTAAACAAAAACACGGTGAGTCTTTGGGCGTGACGTCTGCCACAATCGCAACATGGTCGTGCAAACCTATTCAATCTCCTGCGTGCCGGCCGGCCGCACACAGCTGTCTTTTGAAATGTGTTAGTCGCCAAAGAAATGCAAACTAACTTCTCCTCCTCCCTGACAACCCGATTCCTCACAACTCTGTGCACCCCAACCAAGCTCACAAAACTTCATTGGACTGTTCTCCCTCATCCAACCTACAGCGAATCTCGCACCTACCGACTATCCATCTTTTTGGACCAATCAAGAATGCTCTCAGCGGTAAGAAGTACGTGGATGATGTGGAGATTATTGATGCAATAAGACGTCTGCTCCGACTTCCACCACTAGAGTGGTACCATGAGGGCGTACAGTCCCTCCCATTAAGGGGAGTAGGACGTCAAACGGGCTGACTTGGAGCAGGAGAGGCACAACAGGACATTTTAATTTCCACTGTCTATCCTTTTACAAATAAATTCATAAAACTTTGAAAGCATGACCAAGAAGGATTCAGGATTCATACTCATAGCAGTGGAAGCTCAAAAACGTAACAAAGCACATTTGTTTACATGTGAAATTTCATCATTTTTTCACTTACTACTGGCTGCATTTGTTCCTATAGGTACACTTTTCTTCCTAAGTAAGAGAGATTCTTCGATGTATTTTGTACAGCATACAAACCATAGTTACAGGTGTATGAAACTCTAGAAGTTATTTAATTTATGAAAAAATGAATGAATTGTTGCATTTTAAACTTCATGTTTAAAAAAAACTCAAATTTTATAGTTAATTATCTCAGTTTTTTCCACAGTTTTTTAATAGATTTGGAGTTTCATACACCTGTAACTACTGTCTGTATGCTACGAAAAATTCATCGAAGAATCTCTCTTACTTAGGAAGAAAAGTGTACCTATAGCAACAAATGCAGCCAGTAATAAGTGAAAAAATGATGAAATTTCACATGTAGAAATAGGTATTTTGCTACGTTTTTGAACTTCCACTGCGATGAGTGTGAGTCCTTAATCCTTCCTGGTCATGGTAACAAAGTTTTATGAATTTATTTGTAAAAGTATAGACAGTAGAAATTAAAATGTCCTGTGGTGACTCTCCTGCTTCAAGTCGCCCCGTTTGACGTCCTACCCCCCTTAAAGTGGCGTAAGGCCGTCAACTGAACGGAGATAATGTTGAAAAACTGAGTTTTGTAGCCGAAAGAGTGGGGAAAAATGTGGTGTATTAGCAGGCTGAATAACACAGTGCTTTCAGAAAAAAATAAGTTGCGCTACTTATTGAACGTCTCTCGTATGTCTACAATAGTATCATTGTACTTTAAAATTCTTCTGTTGGTCCGCGTTTGCAGAAAACAATATGGGATTGTGGGTCAGCCTTGATGCAAACAACTTTTATTTCTTCCTCAAACTAGATTCATCGAAAATATCACCGTCATCAGTGAATTTCTTCATTCTTTCTCATTTTGAGTCACTGCATCGTTTCTAAGTTTCTTACCGGTTTTTCGGCATATTTTCTATGTTTGTTGCCGTTTTTTTGTTTGGAAATGATCAATGGTCCCTCTTTCTTTCGTCGCGTTCCGGAGTACTCGATACGTGCAGTAAATTTACGACACTATCCAATAAATTTTGCGTTGTAATCTTACAATTCCTGTGATTTTAACGATATTAATGAAAAAGTTTTGTACACTTATATACAACATATGTCTTCAAACAATCTAACAAAAGTGATATTAATTTTATTATTTTTCAAAACAAACTATTAATTTTCATGTTTTAAATTTATTTCGAAATTTACTTTCCGGTTTTCAATTTTATTTCCATTCGAAGCAATCATTAAAAGTGTAGTAATATACTTTTAAAATAACTTCAAAGAAAAGAGTATCGATAAGTAAGGAATCTGCTGTGTAAGAGAATTTCTTTGATGTGTGTTCCTCTTGCCAAGTTATTTGGGTGTTATTGTTGTATGATGTTGATGGTAAGTCGGTGTACAGTGTGTATCATGTCGAATTGTGAAGGTCTTCTTTGAATGTCGACATAGTAAAGCGCGTGTCTAAAAGATGAGAGTTTCAGAAGGCTGACATTAACAGTACAGATAGTTTACAAAAATCAGCAGAGTCCTCTAACTGGGGACATATCAAGAATGGTGTCTCACAGGGGTCAATCTCGCGTCCCTTACTGTTCTTGATATATATCAGTGACTTGCTACTCTACAATTAAGAAGATGCATAGCTAGTTCCTTTTGCTGATGACGCAAGTGTAGCAATCACACCCAACAAACAAGAATCAACTGAGGAAATTGTAAATAGCGTCTTTCTGAAAATTGTTAAATGGTTCTCAGCAAATGGACTCTCATTGAATTTTCAAAAATCACAGAATATACAATTCTGTATAGTAAATGGCATAGCACCATTGAGAAATATTGACTTTGAACAAAAGTATGTTGCTAAGGCAGACTATTCAAAATTTTTGGGTGTGCACATTAATGAGAAATTGAATTGGAAGAAACACATTGATGATCTGCTGAAACAGTTAGGTTCAGCTACTTATGCTATTAGATTTATTGCAAATTTTCATGATAAACATATCACTTAATTAGACTACAGAGCGGCACAGACAGCAGTCATCGCAGCTTATGATACTGAGCGCTACAGCTCTTGCGAGCCCCATATTTCCTCCACAACAGTACAATTCACTGCATTTCACACGCGACAGCCTCGACCGTACCTAGCAACATTCTAACGGATAATTATTCAAGTTGAGTAGGCGCAGCTCTCAGCCATTCTGCCAAGTCAATAACAATCTTAAACTTTGTATAGAAATTTCATTAGCGAATCCTAGCCTTAAGAGGTAACTTCACATTTCGAAAAGAACCCGGAAATAACTTGTTCAGTTCATAACTAAAAGTGCCACTGTTATTTCTCAGAATTTTAGCAAAATAAATAATTATTTTCGTTAGTTTCATGTTTTTCTTACACTAACTAGCACTACTCCAGTACCCAAGTATCCCACTAGTTATGTAAGAAATTTTGTGAATATTTGTGTCATTTCCTTACAGCGGACGACTCCAGAAGATATTTATTGCTGAAAGTTTTTCAGGCATTCCTCTTTAGAACGTTAGGAGCGTCTGTCTGACTTCTGCAGTAGTGTGGGGGTGGAAATTGCATCTTGCAGGAGCCACAGGGTAATGGGTACATCTCAGATTAATCCCTTGCGCAGAACGACAGAACAGCACCCACACCGCTGACAGCTTTTGCAAGGAGTCGTTTCGCAATGGTCCCTGATGAGGCACCATGTGCAACATGAGCCCAGATTTCGTCCCTGGATGATGTTCTGTCGGCCACCGCTGCTCGCCGTCGATCATGACGTTCGAACGTCCAGGATCTGGACTAAAGGTGCGGGAGTGTTCCACAGAAAACTGTTGAAAACAGAAACACACCACCGACACATCGTGCCCAACATGTGAAGAGTCTGTTGATACGCCCATGCAGCTTCCCACAGACCCATAATATGACCCCGTTCAAATGGCTGAAGCTGTTCAACAAGAGCGCCACCTGATCGACAATGACCTTAGTAAGTGAATGATTAACACTACAACTCCTCAGTACGGACATATTATACCCTGGCGTCACCGATCACATTACTTGGGTCTGTTGCATTTTCTCTGGCAGTGTGTGCATCCTTGACAGAATTTTTAGTCGTGATAGGCACTGAATTAATTCAGCATACCTGTAACCTAAAAGTGAAACACTGATTCTTTAAAAGACATATTCATCCGTTGACAGTTACCATCACTCCATGTTTTTGGGAGTGTCTGCGTGGGCAATAACATTCGTGAGTGCCCAGCCGGATTTCGAACGACGTGCGTGTGGTTAAAGGGACGAAGAGATCAGTGACCGAGATTGATGGCCGCCGGTCGCAATGAGGTTGCACTATTTGTAACTTGAAGGCCGGCAGGTCCTCTCGGCTCCTGTTAATGACATTGTCTCTCTCACGCTGCTGCTAATCATAGCGCAGGATCATCGTGCCTGATTAGCATGTAATTCTACACAATTACAGTGCTGTATACAATTTTGCTGATAGCATGGCCTAATTTAAGCGGGAGTAGCAATTCCGTATTGATTACGGACGACAGTCTTTTATCCGATTACGTTGAGGTTTAACTTGGTTCGCCTTCGAATTACGCTACATCCCACGTGCGGGTCGTGTAAAATCTAAAGTGTATTAAGTCCTCTCAAAAGGCAATACGGACCATCCTCTGAAATAAAATACTAATCTAGTTGTAATTTTACAGGTCAACATTCAGTTTCCATCTTCAATGAAACTTTTTTTATCACTAATATTCCTAAGAGACTACTCCTGCTTAAAGGTAGACGAAATGTGGTCTAAAATCTAAGAAATAGTATCGACGGCAATTAAGAGGTAAATACCAAATCAGTTAATAAGAGATGGTACTGATTCTCCCATGGTACACAAGCAGATCAGAATGCTGTTGCCGAAGCAACGAAAAAAGCGTGCCAAATTCAAAAGAACTTTAAGTCCCTAAGATTGGCGACGTTTTACAGAAGCTCCAAATTTAGTATGAAAACCAGTGCAAGATGCTTTTAATAGTTTCTACAACAAAACTCTGCCTCGAAATCTGGCACTTAACTCGAAGAGATTCTCCTCATATCTAAAGTACACCAGCGTCAAGGCGCAGTCAATACCTGCTCTGCGCGATAAAAATGGTGATGTTATTGATGACAATACAGCGAAAGAAGAGCTACTAAACACGATTTTTCGGAATTCCTTCACAAAAAAAGACGAAGTAAACACTCCTTAATTCCACTGAAGAACAACTGCCTACATGAGTGACTTATAAGTAGATATCATCGGTGTCGCGAAGCAGCTTAAAACACTTAAAAACAACAAGACCTCCAGTCCAGATTGCGTAAAAGTTAGGTCCCTTGCAGAGTATGCTGATACATTAGCTCCATACTTAACCATTACATACAACCACTCGCTCCTAGAAAGATCCGAACCCAAATACTGGCCGGCCGCGGTGGCCGATCGGTTATAGGTGCTTCAGTCCGGAACCGCGTGACTGCTACGGTCGCAGGTTCGAATCCTGCCTCGGGCATGGATGTGTGTGATGTCCTTAGGTTAGTTAGGTTTAAGTAGTTCTAAGTTCTAGGGGACTGATGACCTCAGATGGTAAGTCCCATAGTGCTCAGAGCCATTTGAACCATTTTTGAACCCAAATACTGGAAAGTTGCACCAATACCCAAGAACGAAAATACGAGTAATTGGCCGAATTTCAGACCCATATTACTAATGTCGATTTGCAGTAGGATATTTGAACTTATACTGTGTTCAAATATTACGATTTACCTCGAAGAAAACAATTTTTGACTAACACTCAAGGAGGATTTAGAAAATATCGTTCTTGTGAGAGACAACTAGCTCTTTATTCTCACGAAGTAATGAGTGCTATACACAGTGGACGCAAACTGATTCCATATTTTTTGATTTCCAGCAGCCTTTTGACTCTCTCCCCCACAAACTACTTCGAATCAAACTGCGTGCCTGCTTCGTAGTTGTGCGACTGGATTCGTGATTATCTGTCCGAGAAGTCACAGTTCGTAATAACTGATGGAAAGTGATTAAGTAAAACAGAAGTAATATCTGGCGTCACCCAACGAATTGTTACAGACGCTCTGCTGTTCCGGATCTACATAAACGATGCAAGAGACAATCCGAGCAGTCCTCTTAGATTCTTTGCAGATAATGCTGTCATTTACCGTCTTGTAAAGTTATCAGATCTTTAAAACGAATTGCAAAATGATTTTGACAGATTATCTGTACGTTGCAAAAACTCGCAATAGACTCTAAACACTGAAAAGTGTGAAATCATCCGCATGAGAACTAAAACAAATCCGTTAAATTCCGGGTACTTGATAAACCACACAAATATAGAGGCCGTAAACTTAACTAATTACTTAGGGATTACTTCTTATGGATTACAATTAAAAATAACTTAAATTCACTTAGAAAATGCAGCAGATCCACTAATGGGACTGCTTACATTACACGTGTCCACCTCTTCTGGAGTATTACCATGCAGTGTAGGATCCGTGTCAGATAGGATTGACAGAGGACCCCGAAAAAGCTCAAAGAAGGGCAGCTCTTTTACTGTTATACCTAAATAGAGGAGAGAGTACCACAGATATGATACGCCAATTGGCAATCATTAAACAAAGGTGTATTTCGTTACGGCAGAATATACTCGTGAAATTTTCTCCTCGGAGTGTGAAAATATTTTGTTCGTGCCCATCTACACGGGGGAAAACGGTCATCATAATAAAATGAGAGAAATCAGAGCTCGCACGGAAAGATTGAAGGGTTGGTTATTCCCGCGCGCTTTTCGAGACTGGAACGGTAGAGACATAACTCGAAGGTGATTCGATGAACCCTTACCTAGCACTTAAGTGTGAATTGTAGAGCAATAATGTAGATATGAATGTAGAGAAATAAGGAAACTGAATGTTATACTGTTTAGAAAATGTACGAGCACGTACGTGGTGATATTGAATCAGTGACTGCTAACACATGGGTACGTTGAGACTATGGACTAGCGGAGTGTTCCATTTGATATGATACTCAAGTTAGTCATGCGTCTAAAATCAATACTCAGTGCTATCGGTGTTCGTACGACCCAACCTAGAAGAGCTGACCGTATGAGATAAAAAAGTGACGTTTATGAAAAGCATGTATCTGTAAGGTCAAGATGTAGATAAACGTCATATGTGTGATACTCTAAAGAGAACTGCAAAAACTAACGCGAGTGGAAAAAAAAGGAAAATTAAATTTTCTAAAGCTATGGCAGTTTCTTTTCATGTCCACAGCAGTGAGACCCGGGCACTTAACAAACGACAGAGAAATACGATTCAAACGTGTGAAATGAAGTTGATTACAGCTGTAAAAGAACATATGGAAGTCTTTAATTAATATCAACAGTTTTTTTATCTTCTTCTTCTCTTCAGGTATTAAGCAAGGTACCCATCTTCTCCGGAGTCTTCCTCAGTCTCTTCTTCCTTGGCATTTACAATTTCTAGCCTTTTAGTGGTAGTCTATCTAGGTGTTCTACTTTTTCTATAATCTATAATTTTATTATTTAGACTGAAAATGCGTAGTTCTTCTCTAATATCTCGATTCCTTAGTCTGTCTTCTACTGAGCAACCTTTTTCTTAGGAATTAGATATCTTGTGCCTGAGTATCGCTTTCCTGCTTTTTTTTTTATCATCACCCACGTCTCGCTTCCATAGAGTAATATGGGGACTGCAGTATTTTTGTAGAATTTAATTTCGCTCTCTCCTAGTTTTCTTTTTAAGATTTCTGTTAATTATTCCACATACCTGGCTGAATTAACTAGGCTTAATTTCTATACCGTTATTTCAGCCATATGTCACATCACGCATTAGGTAACTGAAGTGATCTACTTGTTTCGAAATCTTTTGATCCACCAAAGTTTAATTCTAATCTGCCCTTTTCTTAAGAAGGCGTTTGCCTTAGTATTTTCTGTTGAGATCTCCATGTCACATTTCGCACTTATGTGTAGAAACAAGTCAATTCCTTTCTGAAGTGCCTCTTCTTTGCCTGCTAGGACCACTGCATCGGCAGCACAGTAATTTATCGTAAAAGTCCGCCTGTTTAGATATAAACCTGTCTGAAGTACTGTATGTGTATGTTGAAAAAAGTTGAGGAGATGCAGCAGCATTTCAGAGCTCCTTTGTTAGTTGGCATCTCATTAGTCTCTTTTCCGTTCAGTTCTAGAGTGATGATCGCGTTCTCATACAAACTTTTTATCTCATTTACTAGATGTTTCGGATAATAGCGATTCGTCATTCTTTTCCAAGGTTTCTGGCTACTGATTTTATCAAAAGGGATTTTCTGTTCTTAACTGGTGTTTCATTTCATCCCTCATCTATTGATTTAATAGTTTCTTGGGTTGCGTCATTATACCATAATCCTTGTAATAATTTGTCCACTGTTCTTCTTCAGATTTGTTTATTTGTATCTTCTCTTCTTCTGTTGTGTGTGAAGTTTTTAAAACTTACAGGCCATTTGCTGTCTCCCGTGAACGTCACTCTCGATTTAGAAATAAATCGATCCCAACATTCCTGGTATGCTTTTCTTACTACACATTTAGCGATGCTTCGTCTGTCCTTATACTATTTCTTCTTCTCAGCTGTGGGGTTGTTTAAGTATATTGTGTATGCATCCTACTTGTCTTTAACAGCTTACATTATTTCCTTCCAAGATTTTAGCCGTTTCTTTCCCTATTTCTTTTTCTTTCTACCGAGAGTTTCTCCTGCTGCTCTAAAACATTCTTTAGATTTTGTCACTCTTCTTAGGCATTATCTTTAGTTTGCAAGTTTGCCATCTCTTTATGTAATCTGCTTTGATAAAGATTGTTTGCACACAAATGAAAAGAATTTGATAAAGATGGTGCTTCCGAGGACGCTTACTAATTTTCATACTATCCTTCCTTTCAGGACGATTTTTTCGATATCGGGTAGCTGAAGCTCTTTCCGAGCAATTCGAGCAAGAAAATGGGGTTCCTCAAGAATTTGTTTTACATGTAACTCTGTCGCTATTGACATCAATGTTATAACGTCCACACTTAAGTTTCCTGTTCAATGTTCATTGTTTGTGAATGACTTCGCTACCTTATGCTGCTCCTCCAACCTTGGAAAGTCCAATCGGCAGTTGCAGCTTACGATATGTAGATTGAAGAAGTGGACAGATAACGTAAGTTTTAAATTATGTTCAGAAAAATGTGTGTGTGTTAATTTTAATTGTGCTTGTCACTCTTTTGACCTGCATCATCTTACAACGAGGTTCAAATGGTTCAAATGGCTCTGAGCACTATGCGACTTAACCTCTGAGGTCATCAGTCGCCTAGAACTTAGAACTAATTAAACGTAACTAACCTAAGGACATCACACACATCCATGCCCGAGGCAGGATTCGAACCGGCGACCGCAGCGGTCACGTGGTTCCAGACTGAAGCGCCTTTACAACGAGGGATAAGGTTCTTCGTTTTTAACGTTCAGTGAAGTTTCTGGGTCTCACTTCCGATAAGCACCTCACTTGGCTACCACATCTGAATGCTATTAAGCCCAAAGGTTTAAAAGTAATGAATATTTTAAAATGCCTTTGCCACAGGTCCTGAGGAGCAGTCCGAACACGTATGCTTCAAATTTACAAGGCGTTTGCAGAGTTTATGGCTCAGAACTATCATCCTAAGGTAGTTGATGGTGTTCATCATAAGGGGATTCGGTTGGCAACAGGGGCGTATGGGATGAATCCAGTTCCTAGCCTCTGTGTTGAAGCTGGTGAACAACCACTTGTCATCTGCCGGCGGGTCCTAATGTGTGCAGCCTACTCTCCGCACAACAATCACCGGAATTCCATATAGTTGCTCACCCTGCACTGGACCGACTATTTCGAAAGAGGCCACGAACTACGAAGCCCTATGGAGGTCACGTGCAGCAGTACTTAGTGGCTCTTGATGTAGACGATATTTCTGTGCTTTATCACGGTTAGAGTCGTTCGCTGTCCTGGTTAATACAGAGACCCAGGATTATTTCAGAGCTATGACTCTGTTTTTAAATCGAGGTTTTTACAGAATTTTCGCCGAGCACTGTGACTATGCGGTCACTTACACTGATGGCTCTAAGCAGGACTGTCCCATCGGCTGTGCTGTGTTATTTCCCGACTGTGTCTTGAAGGTTCGCTAACCTAGTACATTTATAGTGTATGACGCTGCATTATATGCGAACTTGAGGGTACTGGAGAAGACGCGGTGCCTTCCTGCTATTCCGTCACCCTTACTCCACCTCTCGCTTTTTTACTACTGGAGTTAATTTTATTCGGCTTGTGATTATGGAGTGGGAGAGGGAATAAACACTTTTATCATAAATGTGGCACACCGTGGATCAAATTATTGCTTTTCCACATCTGTTCTGGATAATCGTGTGGGGAACATTCACTTGCTACCGTAACGTAATCAAGAAAGAAAGAAAACTGAATCTGAACTCACTACCTTGCATCGTATTCAGAAAAGACAGTAATGAAATTCAAATGATCGTTACAGCACTGAATGTTGTTTACGTTATGCAGTGGATTTTTGAATACCGTTAATTAGAACAGGCGCGCGGACAGCCCGCGTTCTCTTAACCTCAGGGAAAAAATGTAAAATATTGCTTTAGTTTCACAGAGCAGACCTTGCCACAAAATGTGAGAAAGATAAAGTCATAACACAGTTATTAGTTACATTTTTTGTGGCCGCATAGGACATGTCACACAGCACCTTCCAAATCAAACTGAGAAATGCACTGAATAATGTGATATAGTCTGCCGGCACTGCTGGAAGCTGTAAGAAAATGTTAAATATTGTTATGTTACCTCGCTTTACCGGCGAGGTGACTGCGATGCCTGAAATAAATATTTTTTTAAACGTGCCGCGTCTTGGGCCGTTGCCCTCGCAGATTGGTACAGCGGCTTCCACTAAATTAAATGCTGAAAATGTCTAGGTTATTTACGGGACGAATTTCTGGCAACTTTACAAATGATTTTAAAAACATATTTGCTCAAACTCTATATATTCAAACAAAAATGCATTAATTTTACACACCTTTTTACAATAACTCGCCTAATGGCGGATCTCAAGCTTCATGAACAAAAGACTCACGGCTAGCATGTACATTTGCTTAACACGCGAGAGTTACTCGTGACGAACCCCAAAGAGAGCAAAAAAATTATTAGAATGCTTTTTACTCTTTATACATGTACCGAATTGTTCCTTTTATCTGAGGCACAGATCATAATCACTAATTCATTTAACAAGATTTTCAAACATAATAATATGTCATGGATTCAAAGTTAACAAATGGATAAAACGTCAAATAATTATGAATGTTCTACATACACACATAGTACATTCGTGAAATGTTTACACAGTCTTGCTTTATTGCTTCACTTGGTCGTGTTTAAATTATTTCTCTTTCGCCGTGTGCGTGGCATTATATCGATACATGTTAACTGGTCTTACACACACGGAAAAAATTCTATCACACGCTTTTTATGACGACTGGCCAGGAGACGCTACACTGGTACCACAGGCCTCACCTACACCTACTCCCTAAGTGCCATTCAGGCTATCGATCACATGAGTCGAGACGAAAGGTATCTTCAAATGATTCATGACACCATCTTCCACTTACAGAGGCAGGGAAAGGATGTGTCATTTTGCTGTGTACCAGAGAACGTGTGTACACAGGGTAATGAAATGGGAGATGCAGCAGCTGAGGACGTCTATTTGGAAATTAAAATTTCTGAATGTGCTGCCCCTGTCCAAGCAGTTACTTCACTATTGAGACAAAAAGTCGTGTGTTTGTGGGAGGAGAAGTAGTCAGGGTTGGAGAACAGCAAGGTGAGAAACGTGAAACCAACGACACGACAACTGGGTTCCTCCTTCCGGCCACAGCGGCGTCAGCAAGTACTTACACTGAAGCGTCAAAGAAACTGATGTTGGCAAGCATATTCAAATACAGAGATACAAACAGCAAGAAGACGGTGCTCCGGTCGGCAACGCCTATATAAGACAACAAGTGTCTGCCACAGTTATTAGACGGTTACTGTTGCTACAATGGGAAGTTATTAAGATTTAAGCGAGTTTGAGCGTGGTGTTATTGTCGGCGCACGAACGATGGTACATAACATCTCCGAGGTAGCGATGAAGTGGGGATTTTCCCTTACAACCATTTCCCGAGTGTACCGTGAGTAGCCGGCCGAAGTGGCCGTGCGGTTAAAGGCGCTGCAGTCTGGAACCACAAGACCGCTACGGTCGCAGGTTCGAATCCTGCCTCGGGCATGGATGTTTGTGATGTCCTTAGGTTAGTTAGGTTTAACTAGTTCTAAGTTCTAGGGGACTAATGACCTCAGCAGTTGAGTCCCATAGTGCTCAGAGCCATTTGTACCGTGAGTATCAGGAATCTGTAAAACATCATATTTCCGACATCGTTGTGGCCGGAAAAGATCCTGCAAGAACGGGACCAACGACTTCTGAAGAGAATACATAGTTCAACCTGACGAAAGTACATCCCTACCACAAATTGCTGCAGAGTTCAATGATGGGCCTTCAACAAGCGTCAGCGTGTGAACCATTCAAAGAAACATCACCGATATGGGCTTTCAGAGTCGAAAGCCCATTCGTGTACCCTTGATGACTGCATGACACAAAGCTTTACTCCTCGCCTGGGCTCGTCAACACCGACCTTGGGCTGTTGATGACTGGAAACATATTTCCTGGCCGGACGAGTCTCGTTTCAGATTGTATTGAGCGGATGGACGTGTACGGGTATGGAGACAACCTCATGAATCCATGGACCCTGTGTGTGAGCAGGATCTGATCAAGCCGGTGGAGGTTCTGTAATAGTGTGAGGCTCGTGCAATTGGAGTGATATGGGACCCCTGATACGTCTAGATACGGCTCTCACAGGAGACACGTAAGTAAGCATCCTGTCCAATCACCTGCATCCATTAACGTCCATTGTGCATTCCGACGAACTTGGACAATTCCAGCAGGACAGTGCCACAACCCACATGTCCAGAATTACTAAAGAGTGGCTCCAGGAACATTCTTCTTCTGAGTTTAAACACTTCCGCTGACCACCAAAATCCCCAGACCTGAACATTATTTAGCATATCGGGGATGCCTTGCAACGTGCTGCTCAGAAGATATCTTCACCCCCTAGTAGTCTTACGGAATTATGGGCAGCCCTGCGGGATTCACGGTGTCAGTTCGCTCCAGTCCAAGCCACGTCTTGTTGCGGCAATTCTGCGTGCTTGCGGGGGCCCTACACTATGTTGGGCATGTGTACCATTCCTTTGCCTCTTCAGTGCATACCGCGCCTGCGGAGAGGACATTGTAGATTGACGCATTGGGGCGACACAGCGCGATTTGTAAAGCTCCAATCTCCTGGTGGCGAATCTCTTCTCCACATGCAACCCTCCTTGAAGTTACTGGAATGCAGTTCTCAACCGATAAAAGTTATAGAAAAAGTAGCTGTAAGCACCATAACCTCAATCCGCACTAAAATTGTTTTGGCGATGGAAGGTATTGTTAAATGAAAGTATTTGTGTGTGTGATATTTCACTCTATTATGATAAGCCTGCATACACCAGTCACTACCAAACCTTACTGTAAACTGGACATAGCCTGAAAAGTCCACACGCACATCTCACTCATAACCGTAACCAGTTTATGAGAATGATTCACCGAAAATTTACAAACGGATTGTTTCTTTGAGATTTGCTCTCTCGAATGTTGGTAGTATCAGTCTCACGGAATAAATTTTCCAAGTTCGCAAGTAAGCAACAACCCACATGGAATTTAGATGTCACTAAATGTTTCCACTGTACTTTTTTAAACCGAACTCTCTTAAGCTACTTACGGCACTTCTCAAACATTTTGGTACCGAAATATCACAATATTAACAATTTTAAACAGAGCACATATCAATATGTCTGATCACCATGAGATCTGATCCACGATTCTACTTCTCACACTACCCAAAAGAAGCTGCTAGTTCCACAAAAAAAAAAAAAAAAAAAAAAAAAAAAAAAAAAAAAAAAAAAAACGCGAATATTCTGATTTATGATTGGCAGAGAAACATCACAGTCAGTCGGAAAGAAACATCAAACCCGCTTAGTTCTGCGCGTATGTACAGAACCAATCTAAATTTGTGACTGAGTCAGATAGTCCACAAATATGAAAGTTACTCCCTCTTAAGGAAATCACTCTATCGGTATCAGAAAATGGTTTATAATAAATTCCCCGGTAGGAATGGCGAACACACACGTCATTCTCGAACACTCCTCTTGTGACTCGTTACTTTATTGTATAGTATAAAATCTTTACATAAAACAGTATTTCACATTCACACCTTATTTCACTGTTATAACGAAACACAATAATAATAGCAGTTAATAAACAATTAGAAAATCAAACAAACCAAGTCGAAAGTAAAATTAACAGTATGTTGCCTGCATTTCCAACAGTGTCTGTCAGCTAGTGACCTCTATCATATCGCATAGAAATCACATACACTGGAGCCATCTGTCTTGCGCGTGACTCGTACTGAGTGAACCGTGAATTTTATCTTCAATATCTTTTCTTAAGGAATTTACTTTATTTACTAGCGGTTCATCAAGAACATTAACACATTTAATCACTCTAGGTAAGCGTGGAAGTAGTTGCCAGGAAGTAACTGATGGAAAATAAAATTACTTTTAACAAATGTGAATTTTATTCCTAAAAGCATCTTCAAAACAAATTTAAAATTATAAGCAGAATAGCACCCTCGAAATATCAAGTTACAATTTTATTTAGAGACAGAAAGAACATATTAACAGTAGGAGCCGTCGGGCTGAGAAACTTGCCTGCCCCTTTCAACGCGGTCGTAATCATGACTGCTCACAACAACCTCTGAAAGAGTACACTGGTGCAAATCTGCCAAATCTGCAACACACTAGATTACTTTAAACCAAAAAATTTTTAATAACTCACACAAACACGTAAACTATGCACCCCGTAAGAGGGATGGAAATGGTACCACACTCAAAATATTTGCCATCGAAAGTGAAATTAGGTGTTTTTCTTAAGGACTCTTACGGTGGAAGAGTGGCAACCTGATAACCTAAAATGACTATTTAAATAAAATCCATAAAATGTAGTCTTACATAAAATGTACAACATGCTCTACATTACACATATACCATCTCGCAAGATGATAGGCAAGATAAAAACATATTTCAAGAATTCGGCCTTTAAGCAATAAATTCGTTAACACCGAATCCGACAAACATGTCAGAGGCATCTATTAACGTACGGCAGACCGACAGACAGACACTAACTGCCTAACAAACGAAGACGAGTGACAGACGAGCAAGCTGGGGACGAAAGAATGACCAAGAACACTTGTAGAATTGAACAAGTAACTGAAACAACGTATCACTAATAACTTAACTTCTAATAACTGCGCTTTCTAGCAAAGACCTGGCGCAGCACCCCCAAAACACTCCCCCGAACCGTCCGCTGCCAGCCGTTTCAACGGACGCAGAAAGGCGCGCCGATCTCCCGTCTCACGGCGTCGCAGCTCGCCCCGGCCAGACCGATGTCGTGAGTTGTCTCCTGTTGCTCTCGTGTCGGCCGCGAAGCCACTACGCCTCGCTATACGGCGCGGCCACTGGACTCACGTGGCGACCTCACATGCACCGACGCTCCAGGCGGATAAGTCGTCTTCTGTCCCAGTGCGCGACCGACCAACCGATCGATCCAACCGCCAATGCCCATTGCCTGAGCAAACTCGAGCAGACTGGCGGCCTAACACATACTAGCACTCCGGACGACCGACAGACACTCACCACCTCACCAATGCGGACGAGAGACAGACCCAGACTAACTTTGCTGACCAACTGACCTGACCCGCCCTGATTTACAGACTGCCCTGGCTGACCAACTGCCTCCGACTGACAGACTGACACCCTGCCGATTTTTTTCCCGTTTTTTTTTATTGTGGTGGTGCTGAAGTCTGATCAACTTCGTTGATTTTTACTTCTGTAGGGAATGGAAGGGGTAAAACTTTTCTCTTTATTTATTTATTCTTCTTTCAGCATTAGTTTGGGCACACAGAAGGGTCCTTTAACTCGCTGCTTTTGGTGTGTGTTTGAAAACATGTGTGTAGAAGTGCTAAAGGACGATATGTCCTTAAATTATGGAGAATTACGTAGGGATATCATTTACGGAGGCTCAAATACTATCGCCTTCGGTACTTTATATTTGTGGTTGCGTAAGGGTTCTACCGCCCCTAATGTGGTGAGTTGTGGTGTACTGTCACGTATCATGTCCAACTTCCGAAATAAGGTTCGTGCCTTCTCCTTGACCTTGTCTGAGAGGTAAGATTCGCTTAAGGCTCGATGAATGTCTTGATTTTGGATCCACCATTGGGCTCCTGTGATCCATCGTAGGCATCTGCTTTGTACAACCTGTAACTGCTTGTAGTTCGTGGCACACGTAGTACCCCAAGAGGTCGATCCATACAAAATGGATGGTTCGACTGTGGCATGGTACAACTGGAGTTTCGTGCGTTGGCTGAGGTATGAGTTCTTCAGAAAGGGGAGGAGAGCTCCCAGCATTTTGAGGCCAGACGTCTTCTTCTCCATAATGTGATGACTATACAACAGTTTGGCGTCTAGATGCACTCCCAGGTATTTTACAGTTGTTGCCCAGGGGAGTGGCTGGTCTGATATCCGCAGGCGGTCATTGACGATGGGTCTCCGACGTGTGAAGACAATAACTTTGGTTTTTTCCGCATTGACCGTTATTTTGTTCATGTGGGTCCAGTGGTCCACTAAATCTAGTTGGCGCTGCATCCGTGTGACGAGGTGGTCCATTCTGGTGCCTGCAGTCAGGAGCGCTGTGTCGTCGGCATAGAAACTGGCAGTAACATGTGGCACCGTCGGGAGGTCGTTAATATATAAATTAAACAGCAGTGGAGAGATGACCGATCCTTGTGGAAGTCCTTCAAGGACAGGCCGTGTTGTTGAATTCTTGTCATCAATGCGAACATATAATCTGCGATCCTGAAGAAAATTGTCGAGAAGTTTTAAATAGCAGTCTGGTAGGGGAGTGGTACGTCGGAGCTTGACGATCAAGTTGCGTCGCCATACTTTATCGTAAGCCTTCTCTATATCGAGAAAGACTCCAATAGTATGTCGTTTCTTGTTGAAATTGTCCTGGATAGATTCCGTGATGCGCAGTAGTTGTAACTCAGCCGATAGCTTCGCCTGGAAGCCAAACTGCTCCGGTCGGATGATGTTGTGTGCCACAAGGATATCCAGCAGGCGTTTCAGTAGGACACGTTCCAGTACCTTTCCCAGCGTCGACAGTAAACTTATGGGTCTGTAGCTGCCAGGGTGTGAGAGATCCTTGCCCGGTTTTGGTATTGGCACTATTCTGGCAATCTTCCATGCCTCTGGGAAGTATCCAGTCCTGAGGCAGCTGTACACTATCCGGGTGAGAAGCACAGCAGGCTTTCTCGGGAGGTGTTTCAATTCCGTATTGCTGATTCTATCTGCTCCAGGTGAGGTGTGTTTGCTATACTTGATAATCCTCCGAATTTCCTCCGGCGTTGTCAGCCGGGGCATAGTGTTAGTCGGGGCGTCCCAAATAGCTTCCCAATCCGCCGCTGTGGCCTCCTCTGCACGGTGGAGTGCATCATCTCCATCCTTCGTGGGGGGCGTAGTCATCTGTTGTTGGTATGTATCCGCATACAGCTCCGCCTGCGCCAGTGAGTCGCACAAGAGGCCATGGGGTCCTCGAATTGCCCTTTTGGGGGGCTGTTGCTGTCTGAGACTTTTAACTATTCGCCATTCATCTTTGGTGCGTAATAGAAAGTTGTCCATTTTGAGTTCCCATGTGTGTTGCTTCCAGTCCTGAACCTTCCGCCGGAGTTCTCGGGTTAGTCTGTGAGTTTCCCGTCTATCGTCCGGATGGCGGTAACGGACCCATCGTTTCCGACAGCGATTGCGCCTTGTCTTAAGTTCCTGCAGTGGTGGTGGAAACTCGTCATAATTGACTTCCGGTTGCAAACCCTGCCGAGCTCACAGCGCTCCTTAAATGCACGTGAACAGGCAACTTTTCCCCTTTCCCACCAGAGGGAGATACCAAAGCTGCGATTGCCACAGCGGCGCCACCGCCAGAAACCGAGGGCGACTGCTTTATGTTACGCGCTGCGGCGCGCTCTTCAAAACAGCAAATTTTACTACGGCTCACTGCACTCCTGTTCACAGATCTCCCGTCTCAATAGGGACGATGTAGAGGCGCTGCGCCTCAGCATGGGTTACTGCTTCGACAAGAAGACCCACCGGTAAAAGGCGCTTGTGGCGCACAGATTTCTGTAAGACACATTTTAACTGAATGCGTTTTATACCAAGCCATAAAGGCCTCAACCCACTTACACGTTGACCTGCCCTCTAAGTTAGGTAATATGTTTCAAGATTCTGTGTGATGTCTGGTCTTCTCAATGGCGTCTTAGTAGAAGATTTTAATGTGTTTCTAGCATGGTTGCTTCATCGTTTATTTTCCAGTTGATCGTGTATATGCAGTTCCTGGCTCCACTATTTTCAATGTTGTGTGGTTATAGTCTATCTATTTTACTCACGGACTGTCTTCAGGCATCCGTTTTTACTGTTTTGTGTGACAGCGTGAGCGAGGCAGTCCCAACATGGCTGCGGAGTCCATTTTATTGTTTACATTTTGTTGTATGCTCATAACCACACTTATACTCTTTTAGCTGAGTACGAGCGCTGACAACCTCGCTGTTGAGCCCACCACCACCACCACCACAACCACCACCGGATGCGGAAAATGACCAGGCGTGAATAAGGACATCAAAAAAGAATTAACGAACGTATTCAGCGTGGCCACATGGAATATACAAGGACTAAGATCAAATGAAACGGAACTAAGAAGAATTCTCAAACAATACAACCAAGAGGTCACAGAAATCCAAGAGGAATCTTACAGGCACAAAAGAGCAGGAGGACTATGTCATGCTTTAAGCGAAATGACAAAAAAGAAAAAAAACACTTTGGGAGTAGCAGCTTTAATAGACAGGGAATGAAGGGGTAAAATAAGAGAATGTTTTTTCATTAAAAGAAAGTCTCTTAACAGTAAGATTAAAGTTCTACAGCGGACATTTAACAGTAATAGGAACTTATGCACTAGACAAAGAGGGTAAGGAAGAAACAGACCTATATTACAATGAACTTCACAATCATCTAAATAAAACAAACAATAAGAACCACGTACTTTTAGTGGAAGATGTAAATGCTAGTATTCGTAAAGTGCCAATTACCCATTTAATAGGCACCAATAGGAAAGATACTATACATCATAAGGGGCAAACCTAAGGGAATTTGCAACATTTAACGAATTGAAGGTAGTCTGCACGAAATTACCGTTCAGTAACAGATTATATCGTAATTAAAGCAAAAGTTTGCTCCAAGGATAACAGACAAGAGAGTAAATGGAGATAGAAATAAAAGCACAGACCACTACCGTGTAAATTGAAAATTTCAGCTGAGTTTGACATGGAAAAAAGCAAAATTAAGCATGAAAACGATATAAAGAAAGGTTCAAGGTACATCTTTTACAAGAAGAGAGTATAAGTAAGCTACATCAGAACGGACTCACACAACTGCTCAATGAAATACCTACTAGTGAGACATAAATGAAGAATGAAGCAATATAAAAAAAGCAATAAACCGGTAGGAAACGAAGGGCTAAGTGAAATGCGTAGAATAAATCGGGAAACAGGTTTGAAAACTTGGAACGAACAGATACAGAAAGTCATAAACGATAAATAGAAAGCAGATAATAAATACTTACAGGAGAAATATTTAGAAGCTAAAGGACACTATCATCAGAAAAGAAATGAAGCAAATCCTGTATTAAGATCGGCAAGTAGAACATCATGGGTCAAGTTTAAAAGCAGAGTCGAACATAATAGTTGGATAGCTGGGCATAGCGAGTGAGAGAATATAAGAAATCTTGTATGTGGATTTTAAGATTATGGGTAGCATAAAACCCGTACGTAGAGGCAGCTGACACACTGTATAACAATTTATTACATCAATTATTATTACTACGATGTACACATTAATAGTTTCAGCAGCTGATTACCATCTTCAAATGTGATTAATCTGCTAACAGCTTCGTCTTGATATATAACAATGCCTGCTATGCACTTCGTATATCATGAAGTAGTGTAAAATATGTCAATGAATTGTACAGTTGGTCGTCACGTAGTAAAGGAGACTGAAATTAAAACCGAGAAAGAAAGGAATCGAGCTCTTAACTAATAAACAGGATGAAAGCTAGTGTGTTAAGACATGATGGAACAGAGTCCATGGTAAAATAGGGAACTGTAGAGTGTAAAAACTGTAGCGGATGGCAGAGACTGAAATATACACTGAAGCGCCAAAGAAACTGATATAGGCATGCATATTCAAAAACAGAAATACGTAAACAGACTGAATACGGCGCTGCGGTCGGCAACGCCTAAATAAGACAACACGTGTCTGGCGCAGTTGTTAGATCGGTTACTGCTGCTGCAATTGCAGGTTATCAAGATTTAAGTGAGTTTGAACGTGGTGTTATAGTCGGTGCACGACCGATGGGACACAGCATCTCCGAGGCAGCGATGAAGTGAAGATTTTTCGTTAGGATCGTTTCAAGACTGTGCCGTAAATATTAGGAATCCGGTAAAGCATCAAATCTGCGACATAGTTGCGGACGGAAAAAGATCCTGCAAGATCGGGACCAATGACGACTGAAGAGAATCGTTCAACGTGACAGAAGTGCAACCCTTCCGCAAATTGCAATTTAGATTACAATGTTGGGCCATCAGCAAGTGTCATCATGGAAACCATTCGACGACACATCATCGATAAGGGCTTTCGGAGCACTTGATTAATGCACGACACAAAGCTTTACGCCTCGCCTGTGCCCGTCAACATCAACGTTGGACTGTTGATGACTGGAAATATGTCGGACGAGTCTCGTTTCAAATTGTATCGAGCGGATGGACGAGCACGGGTATGTTGACAACCTCATAAATCCATGGACACTGCATGTCAGCAGGTGAATGTTCAAGCAGATGAAGGCTCTGTAATGGTGTGGGACTTGTGAAGTTGGAGTGATATGGAGCCACTGATATGTTTAGATAGGTGACTCGTACGTAAGCATCATGTCTGATCACCGGCATCCATTCATATCCATTGTGCATTACGACAGACTTGGGAAATTCCAGCAGGACAATCCAACAACCCACACGTCCGGAATTGCTACTGAGTGTCTCCAGAGGCACTCTTCTGAGTTTAAACACTTCCGCTGGCCACCAAACGTCCCAGACATGAACATTGTTGAGCATATCTGGGATGCCTCACAACGTGCTGTGCTCCACCTCCTCGTACGGATTCATGGACAGCCCCGCAGGATTCATTGTCTCAATTCCCTCCAGTACTAATTCAGACATTAGTAGAGTCCATGCCACGTCGTGCTGCAGCACTTCTACGAGCTCGCGGAGGACCTTCGCGATATTAGGCAGTTATACCATTTTCTTTGGCTCTTCAGTGTACAGCAAATAGTTTAGGACGTTGGGTGAAATTTCTGCGTTGGAGAAAAAGAAGAATAAGAAAGAATGAAACAACATCCGAGTTATCATATTCCGGGGATTCTGATCGATATAGTCTCACACATTTCAGCGGGTGTTTCAGTTCAGTAAGTCAGTCGAGGTGCAATAGAGTACCTGAGTTTTCGTGAAACTAGGAACAGGTGGGTGCAGTATCGTGAGCACGGCTGTCATCAGCTTGAAAGATAGGAGTGTCTACAGCAAGATATGGGTGAAAGGATAACATTAGGACACTGAGAGTGTTGAAATAAACATGTTGATTCAAGCTTAATGTAACCGGAATGTGCCCCGAAAACACCCTCTACACACTGCTGGTTAAACGAGCAAGAGGGATGTCGGTGTCTTCCTCTAAAGAGGGAAAAATCCCCATTCTTCGGACACTACTACGAGGCTCTAGTGAGATGCTGTCCAGCCTCTGTGTTGTTTCGACCACTGTAGGTATGCAGCTTCACGGGCCCCTGTGAGTAATGGTTTTTTACAAGTCACCCGACTACAAATTTACATTGAAAGCTGTTTTCTTTGCAAATTTTGGTCCTCAAAATGGATAAGATGGACCTGCAGTCACTGACGCCAGAAATTCCTATAGAGTCTGAAGCCGAATGCCATTGACAAGTAGTGACACTCATCTCTGGTAGGCCACTTTGCATGGCTAAGAGCGGTGCAACTACACCGTCAGAACTGCCTCTCTGGTGCTTTTCCCTTTCCTAAAACCAAGCTGACCGCCATCTAACAGATCCTCAACTTTAATTCCTATTCTTCTGTATATTATTTTTGTCAGAAACTTGGATGCATGAACTGTTAAGCGGATTGTGTGGTATTTCTCGCACTTGTCGGCTCTTGCTATCTTGGGAAGGGTGTGGATGATGTTTTTCCGACAGTCTTATGGTACATCGCCATTCTCATACACTCTAAACACCAAAGTGAATAGTCGTTTCGTTTTGTTGCCATTTCCCCCCAATGGTTTTAGAAACTCCGATGGAATGCTGTCCACCAGTTCTGCCTTAATAAATCTTAAGTCTTTAAAAGATCTTTTGAATTCTAATTCCAGTACTGGGCCCCCATCTCTTACTTGTCGACTCCTGTTTCTTCTTCTGTCGCAACATCAGACAAGTCTTTCCCATCGTAGAGGCCTTCAGTGTACTCTTCCCGGCTAACCGCTCTCTCCTCTGCATTTAACTGTGGATTTCCCGATGAACTCTTAATACTACCACCCACCATTTTAATTTCACGGAAGGTTGTTTTGACTTCCCTATATGCTGAATACGTCGTTCAGATATCCATTTCTTTTTAGATTTCTTCACATTTTTCATGTAGCCATTCTGCCTTAGCTTCTCTGCACTGTTTCTTTTCTTTTTTTTGTTTTGTTTTATTCTTAGTGACTTGTATTCCTGTATTCCGGAATTTCTCTGAACATTTTTGTACTTCTTTCATCGATCAGCTCAAATACACTCCTGGAAATTGAAATAAGAACACCGTGAATTCATTGTCCCAGGAAGGGGAAACTTTATTGACACATTCCTGGGGTCAGATACATCACATAGTCACACTGACAGAACCACAGGCACATAGACACAGGCAACAGAGCATGCACAATGTCGGCACTAGTACAGTGTATATCCACCTTTCGCAGCAATGCAGGCTGCTATTCTCCCATGGAGACGATCGTAGAGATGCTGGATGTAGTCCTGTGGAACGGCTTGCCATGCCATTTCCACCTGGCGCCTCAGTTGGACCAGCGTTCGTGCTGGACGTGCAGACCGCGTGAGACGACGCTTCATCCAGTCCCAAACATGCTCAATGGGGGACAGATCCGGAGATCTTGCTGGCCAGGGTAGTTGACTTACACCTTCTAGAGCACGTTGGGTGGCACGGGATACATGCGGACGTGCATTGTCCTGTTGGAACAGCAAGTTCCCTTGCCGGTCTAGGAATGGTAGAACGATGGGTTCGATGACGGTTTGGATGTACCGTGCACTATTCAGTGTCCCCTCGACGATCACCAGTGGTGTACGGCCAGTGTAGGAGATCGCTCCCCACACCATGATGCCGGGTGTTGGCCCTGTGTGCCTCGGTCGTATGCAGTCCTGATTGTGGCGCTCACCTGCACGGCGCCAAACACGCATACGACCATCATTGGCACCAAGGCAGAAGCGACTCTCATCGCTGAAGACGACACGTCTCCATTCGTCCCTCCATTCACGCCTGTCGCGACACCACTGGAGGCGGGCTGCACGATGTTGGGGCGTGAGCGGAAGACGGCCTAACGGTGTGCGGGACCGTAGCCCAGCTTCATGGAGACGGTTGCGAATGGTCCTCGCCGATACCCCAGGAGCAACAGTGTCCCTAATTTGCTGGGAAGTGGCGGTGCGGTCCCCTACGGCACTGCGTAGGATCCTACGGTCTTGGCGTGCATCCGTGCGTCGCTGCGGTCCGGTCCCAGTTCGACGGGCACGTGCACCTTCCGCCGACCACTGGCGACAACATCGATGTACTGTGGAGACCTCACGCCCCACGTGTTGAGCAATTCGGCGGTACGTCCACCCGGCCTCCCGCTTGCCCACTATACGCCCTCGCTCAAAGTCCGTCAACTGCACATACGGTTCACGTCCACGCTGTCGCGGCATGCTACCAGTGTTAAAGACTGCGATGGAGCTCCGTATGCCACGGCAAACTGGCTGACACTGACGGCGACGGTGCACAAATGCTGCGCAGCTAGCGCCATTCGACGGCCAACACCGCGGTTCCTGGTGTGTCCACTGTGCCGTGCGTGTGATCATTGCTTGTACAGCCCTCTCGCAGTGTCCAGAGCAAGTATGGTGGGTCTGACACACCGGTGTCAATGTGTTCTTTTTTCCATTTCCAGGAGTGTATTTCATCTTTTATCCATGGTTTCTTTACAGCTGTCTTCCTTGTAACCACGGTTTTCTTTACAACTTCCTCTTTAGAGATAATCATTCATGTTCAATCGTAGTGCCTGCTAGGCGTATCTCGTCATTCTGTAGTACTTCCGTATTCCATTCTTTCCGAACTAGTTCTTCCTGACTAGTCTGTTAAACTTCAGCCAACTCTTCATTACTAAATTGCGATCCGAGTCTATTTCTGCTCCTGGGTACGTCTTAAAACCCAATATCTGATTCCGGAATCTGTTCGTGACCATGATAACTGAAATATTCCCGTGTCTCCCGGCCCTTTTCACTTACACCCCTCGTCTTGCGATTCTTGAACTGAGCATTCGGTACTTTCTTTTTTTTTTTTTTTTTTTTTTTGTCATCAGTATACTGACTGCTTTGATGCGGCCCGCCACGAATTCCTTTCCTGTGCTAACCTCATCATCTCAGAGTAGCACTTTCAACCTATGTCCTCAATTATTTGCTTGACGTATTCCAGTCTCTGTCTTCCTCTACAGTTTTTGCCCTCTACAGCTCCCTCTAGCACCATGGAAGTCATTCCCTCATGTCTTAGCAGATGTCCTATCACCCTGTCCCTTCTCCTTATCAGTGTTTTCCACACATTCCTTTCCTCTCCGATTCTGCGTAAAACCTCCTCATTCCTTACCTTATCAGTCCACCTAATTTTCAACATTCGTCTATAGCACCACATCTCAAATGCTTCGATTCTCTTCTGTTCCGGTTCTCCCACAGTCCATGTTTCACTACCATACAATGCTGTACTCCAGACGTACATCATCAGAAATTTCTTCCTCAAATTAAGGCCGGTATTTGATATTAATGGACTTCTCTTGGCCAGAAATGCCTTTTTTGCCATAGCCAGTCTGCTTTTGATGTCCTCCTTGCTCCGTCCGTCATTGGTTATTTTACTGCCTAGGTAGCAGAATTCCTTCACTTCATTGACTTCGTGACCATCAATCCTGATGTTAAGTTTCTCGCTGTTCTCATTTCTACTACTTCTCATTACCTTCGTCTTTCTCCCATTTACTCTCAAAACATACTGTGTACTCATTAGACTGTTCATTATGTTCAGCAGATCATTTAATTCTTCTTCACATTCACTCAGGATAGCAATGTCATCAGCGAATCGTATCCTTTCACCTTGTATTTTAATTCCACTCCTGAACCTTTCACTTATTTCCATCATTGCTTCCTCGATGTACAGAATGAAGAGTAGGGGCGAAAGGCTACAGCCTTGTCTTACACCCTTCATAATACGAGCACTTCGTTCTTGATCGTCCACTCTTATTATTCCCTCTTGGTTGTTGTACATATTGTATATGACCCGTCTCTCCCTAAACTTACCCCTACTTTTTTCAGAATCTCGAACAGCTTGCACCAATTTATATTGTCGAACGCTTTTTCCAGGTCGACAAATCCTATCAAAGTGTCTTGATTTTTCTTTAGCCTTGCTTCCATTATTAGCCGTAACGTCAGAATTGCCTCTCTCGTCCCTTTACTTTTCGTAAAGCCAAACTGATCGTCACCTAATGCATTCTCAATTTTCTTTTCCATTCTTCTGTATATTATTCCTGTAAGCAGCTTCGATGCATGAGCTGTTAAGCTGATAGTGCGATAATTCTCGCACTTGTCAGCTCTTGCCGTCTTCGGAATTGTGTGGATGATGCTTTTCCGAAAGTCAGATGGTATATCGCCAGACTCATATATTCTACACACCAACGTGAATAGTCGTTTTGTTGCCACTTCCCCCAATGATTTTAGAAATTCTTATGGAATGTTACCTATCCCTTCTGCCTTATTTGACCGTAAGTCCTCCAAAGCTCTTTTAAATTCCGATTCTAATACTGGATCCCCTATCTCTTCTAAATCGACTCCTGTTTCTTCTTCTATCACATCAGACAAATCTTTTCCCTCATAGAGGCTTTCAATGTATTCTTTCCACCTATCTGCTCTCTCCTGCCGGCCGAAGTGGCCGTGCGGTTCTAGGCGCAACAGTCTGGAACGCGTGACCACTACGGTCGCAGGTTCGAATCCTGCCTCGGGAATGGGTGTATGTGATGTCCTTAGGTTAGTTAGGTTTAAGTAGTTCTAAGTTCTAGGGGACTGATGACCACAGCAGTTAAGTCCCATAGTGCTCAGAGCCATTTCTTTGCTCACTCCTCTGCATTTCTCAGTGGAATTCCCGTTGCACTCTTAATGTTACCACCGTTGCTTTTAATGTCACCAAAAGTTGTTTTGAATTTCGTGTATGCTGAGTATGTCCTTCCGACAATCATATCTTTTTCGATGTCTTCATATTTTTCCTGCAGCCATTTCGTCTTAGCTTCCCTGCACTTCCTATTTATTTCATTCCTCACCGACTTGTATTTCTGTATTCCTGATTTTCCCGGAACATGTTTGTACTCCCTCCTTTCATCAGTCAACTGAATTTTCTTCTGTTACCCATTGTTTCTTCGCAGCTACCTTCTTTGTACCTATGTTCTCCTTCCCAACTTCTGTGATGGCCCTTTTTAGAGATGTCCATTCCTCTTCAACTGTACTGCCTACTGCGCTATTCCTTATTGCTGTATCTATGGCGTTAGAGAACTTCAAACGCATCTCGTCATTCCTTAGTACATCCGTATCCCACTTCTTTGCGTATTGATTCTTCCTGACTAATGTCATGAACTTCAGCCTACTCTTCATCACTACTGTATTGTGATCTGAGTCTATATCTGCTCCTGGGTACGCCTTACAATCCAGTATCTGATTTCGGAATCTCTGTCTGACCATGATGTAATCTAATTGAAATCTTCCCGTATCTCCCGGCCTTTTCCAAGTATACCTCATCCTCTTGTGATTCCTGAACAGGGTATTCACTATTACTAGCTGAAACTTGTTACAGAACCCAATTAGTCTTTCTCCTCTTTCATTCCTTGTCCCAAGCTCATATTCTCCTGTAACCTTTTCTTCTACTCCTTCCCCTACAACTGCATTCCAGTCGCCCATGACTATTAGATTTTCGTCCCCCTTTACATACTACATTACCCTTTCAATATCCTCATACACTTCCTGTATCTGTTCATCTTCAGCTTGCGACGTCGGCTTGTATACCTGAACTATCGTTGTCGGTGTTGGTCTGCTGTCGATTCTGATTAGAACAACCCGGTCACTGAATTGTTCACAGTAACACACCCTCTGCCCTACCTTCCTATTCATAACGAATCCTACACCTGTTATACCATCTTCTGCTGCTGTTGATATTACCCAATACTCATCTGACCATAAATCCTTGTCTTCCTTCCACTTCACTTCACTGACCCCTACTATATCGAGATTGAACCTTTGCATTTCCCTTTTCAGATTTTCTAGTTTCCCTACCACGTTCAAGCTTCTGACATTCCACGCCCCGACTCGTAGAACGTTATCCTTTCGTTGATTATTCAATCTTTTTCTCATGGTAACCTCCCACTTGGCAGTCCTCTCCCGGAGATCCAAATGGGTGACTATTCCGGAATCTTTTGCCAATGGAGAGGTCAACATGACACTTCTTCAATTACAGGCCACATGTCCTGTGGATACACGTTACGTGTCTTTAATGCAGTGGTTTCCATCCTCATGTCGTTGATCATTGCTGATTCTTCCGCCCTTAGGGGCAATTTCCCACCCCTAGGACAAGAGAGTGCCCTGAACCTCTATCCGCTCCTCCGCCCTCTTTAACAAGGCCGTTGTCAGAATGAGGCTGACTTCTTATGCCGGAAGTCTTCGGCCGCCAATTCTGATTATTTATCAACATTTAGGCAGTGGCGGGGATCGAACCCGGGACCGAAGACGTTTTGATTATGAATCAAAGACGCTACCCCTAGACCACGGGTATTGACCATTCGCTATTACTAACTGATATTCATCGCAGAACTCGATTAGTCTTGGTCCTCTTTCGTTTCTGTTACCAAACGAATATTCTCCCGTAACCCTTTCTTCCACTCTTTCCCCTGCAACTGTATTCCAGTACCGCATTTTGATCTCCCTTTAGGTACTGAATTTCCCGTTCAATATCCTCATATAATTTCTCGACCTCTTCATCCTGGACTTGTGACATCTCATGTATACTGCCTTGTCGCTCTCGGTTTGCTGTCAAATCTGACTTGAAAGAGCCTATCACTGAACTGTTGACAGTAACATACCCTCTGCCCTACTTTCATATTCATACAAAATGCTACTCCCACCATATCATTAGCTGCAACTGTTGATATTACCCTGTACTCGTCTGACCAGAAATCCTGGTCTTCCTTACATTTCACTTTACTGACTCCCACTATATCTAGACTGAGTCTTAGCATTTCTCTTTTCACATTTTCTAGCTTGCGTACCACGTTCAAGCTTCTGACATTCCACGTCCCGACTAGTAGAACTTCATCCTTTCGTTGTTTATTCATGGTTACCTCCTCCTTGACACCCCTCCTGGAAATCCGAATAGGGCTATTCCGGAGTGTTTTACCAATGGAGAGATCATCAGGTCACTTTTCAATTAGAGGCCACACGTCCTGTGGACAAACATTGTGTCTTTAATGCAGAGGTTTCCATTGCCGTTGATCACTGCTGAGTCTTCCGCCTTTAGGGGTAGTTTCCAACTTGAAGGACTAGAGAGTGACCTGAACCTCTACCCGCTCCCCCGCCCTCTTTGACAAGGCCGTAGGCTGAAAGAGGAAGACTTCTTTGGCTGGAAATCTTCGGCCGCCCAATTGCTGATGATTTTTATTCAAAGTTCAAGCGGCGGTGAAGTTTGAACCCGGGGCGCCGAGCGTTGTGATTAGTAATCAAAGACGCTACCCTTGCACCAAATGTGCGGAGTAGGAACGCCGTACTGTTCACCAAACACACAGTAGCCCCTTCACATATGCGTCTGGCATTCGAGAACAAGTAATGGATTCCCTGCAAACTCCTGTCTCGTTGCTCACCAATGATCGGAGACCACCGGCACCCGGATTAAGATATTATCGTTCCGTGTAAAGCCTGCCATTAACACCACAACATGAACAGCTGCATTTGGAGTGGTGCCGCGACAGGGAAGCATATCCTGCTTATGAGTGATGATACACTATGTCAGCGATGAACAGTGGTTCTCCACCACCTCAGATGGTCATCATCGACGAGTATGGCGGCGACATGAAGAGAGATACCGTTCTTGCAGTGTTTTGGGGAGTTACACTGGAGTTACTATCGGAACTATGCTGTAGGGAGCCGTCGGCTAGGACTCCAGGTCATGTCTGGTAGTTATTTATGGAACTTTGGCGGCACGTCGTTGCGTCACGTACATCCTCCATCCTCATATGGTAAATTTAATGCGACGGTACCATGGCGCCATTTTTCAACAGGACAATCTTCGTCTAAATTTGGCACTTGTCTCTACGAGCTGCGTAACGCTTGATGTGGTTGTACACCTGTGCCCAGCAAGATCCCCAGGTAGATATCTGTAAGTAGTTATGTCGCACCAGCTCTGTGCCGTGACAGTTACCAGATATCAAGGGCCAGTTTGCAGCAGTTGTGGGCAAGTTTGCCTCAGGAGAGGCCATAGCGGTTTATAACACCGTTCCTAACCGAATCAGTGAATGGATCAGGGCCAGAGGGGGTGCAAAGTCATATTGATACGTGGTCTCATGTTGCCAAGTTTTTTGTAAATTTGATTCCATTATGTAATTATTGAAATAACATTACAAACCCTCTCGCCATGTGAGGTTGCTTTTCGTTCCCCCCCTCTTCTTCTGGATGATTAATTTTTTCTCACACAAACACAAACACCACACACCGTTGGGTGGCTTGCGGAGTATAAATGTAGATGTAGATGTAGACACACACACACACACACACACACACACACACATACACACACACACACACACACACACACACACATAAACGCACTCACACCTATTCCACACATTCCTCGCCTGATTCGGTTACCTTTACATGTTACTGTGTTCATACTTGCACCTTACCTTACTGGCACTACGGGTGCCTTAGCCCAACTGTATTTTTCCTAGTAGTAAATCATGTTTGATGGAATTGCTCGAGATGTTCCACAGAACGACATGTTCACTTCTCCCTTTCCCAGTCCCAGCCACAACCCCACACCCACCCCAGAAATACCTATGCTAGGTGTTCTCAGTCCCACAGCAATTGTCTCTGGTACTAATTCGTAGTGTACCAAGTTATCTAGCCAGTTCATTATGTATGCTACAACATACAGTCCGACTATAGGTGTTATGTGCAACGAAAAATAAGACTGGGCAAAACTTCTGCTCAATCGACCAACGACTAGGTGATTTTAAATGACTTGAATTTACAAGGCAGTATTCAAAGACGGTAATTCTGGTCAAATGTGGTAAACCATTTTCCGTTTTATTGTAAATAAAATATTCCGAGCCAAATTTTTCAGAAATTTGGAGGTACATGAATAAATTAAAGAAATTAAGGTTATTGTTAATTCTGTACGCAAATATTATAAGGAAAATGTGTTTTTATTTGTAACTTCAATAGAAACGAAATATAAAGTGAGAGTACCGACGCAGAACATTATTTTTGTTAGATGGTTCAAATGGCTCTGAGCGTTATGGGACTTAACTTCTGAGGTCATCAATCCCCTAGAACATAGAACTACTTAAACCTAACTAACCTAAGGACATCACACACATCCATGCCCGAGGGAGGATTCGAACCTGCGACCGCAGCGGTCGCGCGGTTCCAGTATATCTGTAGCAAGCACCTATAAAACAAATTGTTCTCACTTTTTTCTTTTGAAGTAATATTGTAACTTTGTATGAGGTGGATGTCACTTTCTACAACCCCATTTGCAACAGTCGTATGAACTTCTTCACTTACACTTTAGTAACCAGAATCATCTGTGTAGAACCGTTTTGATGGAGGAAATCGATGCAGATAGAAGATAGCCTGCAGAAAAGTTTTACCAGGAACTGAAAAGACGAAAACATGGATTTGTGAAAGAACAAAATTCACTTTTATGTAGAATGCACCTATTTAGTTGATGTTTTCCTTTCTCCTTTTCAGTTTTGACTGCTTGCTGCGAAATTTACCTTAGGAGGTGGAGAATCATCATCAAAATAGAACCACAGTTTTACAGACTGAAAACTAAAGATTATAGGAAACAAATTTAGCAGTGGCCTTTCTCGTTTCCAACTCAATATTATGAGAATTTATCAGTTCACACGCGAATAGGAAATTACTTCTTCTGTGGCAGGAGCCATGCTTGTGTGTGCATTTGAACATTAAATATTCTTTTTAAAGAGCTCTTCTCTCCATTACGTAAACATCTAAACTGTATTTGTGATCCAAATAAAATGACTTAAATTTCCGGGTACACCAAACGATGTCCCACTCGTTGGATCTGAGCCGAGAAAGACCATTATCAACCGAAAAAGTTCTCGGTGATTGTGTCTCCTTTGTTTCTGGTTGGACATCATCAGGCACTTCACACTACCAATCAGCGATGTGTCACTTCCGTTCTCAGAAGAGATCTGAGAAACATTCCGACATCTGTAGATCAGATTCTGGACGTCTGCATGGTACAATGCATATCAAGATCAACACATTGTGTGAGCACCAATGGCCGATCTAAAATCATCCGCGGAAGAAATCGAAGCACATGTTGCACCTGCTGTCACACCACAAATCATCAGGAACCGTTGTCTACTTGCAGCAGTACTAAGATTGCGTGTGGCTCTGGCCAGGCTACTACTGACACGAGACCGCCAAGCAGGCCTTCTCCGGTGTCGTGAAAGAGTTCACTAGAAAGTGATGCGGCGCGCTATTGTGTTCACTTATAAAAACAGGTCCCGCCTGAATGCGACTGATGAACAGACACATGTGCGGTGTGGATCTGGTGAGCGGCCTGTTCCAGAGTGCATTCACCCACGATAAACGGGTCTCACCCAGTGCTTCATAATGCGGGGGGCCATCAGTTACAACTCCCGGTTAGATTTGATGTTGCAGAATAAAGTAACCAGTGTCCCTTACAAAGCACAGGACCTTCTCCCTGTGCTACTGCTACTTCTTCGACAGGAAGGTTGCGTGCTTTCACAATATGTGTCCACATATGGCTGCTGCGATACAAAATGCTCTTCGTAGTGTACAACAACTGCTCTGGCCACTAAGATCACTTGATCTATTGTTAGTGGAACACGAATGGGACATGGTGCAGCGGGAACTTACTCGTTCACCATGACCTGAAGAATCAAGGCCGAATTGCAACAAAAGCAGCAAATTGCTGGGACAGTCTATCCCAGGATTCCATTTGGCACCATTTATCATTTTTTGTACGTGAGTGCACACCCCCGCATTACCGCCAGAAGAGGGTGCACAGTGTACTGATGGGACCGGGCATTGTTTACCGTGACCTGTTTATTTCGTTTGTCCTGAATCTGTTGTGATATACTCATACAACGATGAACTATCTGTCACGTGACGTGTCAATAAAATGGCCTCGTTTTTGAGGGTGTTGCACTTTCTTCCCGCAGTGTATATGCGGTAAGTAAAAATGAATGTGCTCGAGAGTGAGAGCGTGACCGTGGTCCTTATTTTTCTGCTTTCTAGAACTGAAGGTTCCTCCTCCTCTTCAAATAGTCTCCTAGTCAACAAATAAACGATCTCTATAGAATTTTAGCTCAGTGCCACAACTCGAAAGCGAGCCCCAATGACCACAAAATTTGAAATTTTCATGTAGAAGGTAATTCTTAGACACCATTTTTTTTTTTTTTGCTATTTTAATAGAAAAGTTCCTGCAGACATAAGAAATGACGATTAATGTGAGCTTTAATTTTTTACTAGCATGTTATGTTTAATTAAAGTCATGAATAATACCTCTTCCCAACGCTTCGTAAGAGAATTTTGAGAAGTGAGAAGCAGAAATATAAGGCACAAATCTCACCTGAACGTCTGTCCAGAACTAGAGTGTCTTGCAGCCCTCACAACTGTTGAAAAGGTTAAGTGAGTGACGACAACAATAACTTCTTGAGAAGAGGAACGATTGCTGGGAGTTCTTGATATCTCAATTGCTTGAGGAGGAAAGCAAGTTACTGCTGTGTTACCGAGCAGTGAAAGAGCATGGTATAACTGTCAAGAGTGAGGCAATTTGCTGCTACACAATCGCAAGTAAACCGGATTCACTTCATGGTGGCTGTACAAATCGACAAATTTTTGAGTCGTGACCTATTTTACATCTCCTGCAGTCCTCCAGTTTTTGAGTTAGTTATGTTGATCTTCTTTAGCACGTTGACGGATGTCAATCAGGTCCAGAAATCTTTTGAAACGATTTAGAGATCTGGGCGAAACGGGAGACGAAGATTCACTTATTCATCCAAAAGATCTGCGATCTTATGTTGCAATTCAGCAAAGTTCTTGCATGTTCTGTAGATAGGGTCAGTTCCCACTTCACCATGTCCAATACTTGTTCGGCTGGCGAAATACCTGGTGATCTTAGTGACCAGAGTAGTCGTTGTGCACCACGAAGAGTACTTTCCGTCACAGCAGCCGTATGTGGACGTGCACTGAAAAAACACCTCTCCCTCCAGTAGAAGAGGTGGCAGGAGCAAGGGGATAAGGACCTGTGCTCCGTAGCTGGCGCTGGTTACTTTATCCTGCCACACCATATGTGACCACCACTTGTAACGGATAGCCCCCCCACACTATGAAGCATGAGGTGCGACCTGTGTGTCGTGGGAGAATGCAATCTGGAATAGGCCAGGTCTACGTCGTATAAGCGTGCGTCTGTTTCTCGCATACAGACAAAATCTACTCTTATTACTGAAGACAACAGGGCGCAATTCCACTTTCCAATCAACTCTTTCAAGACACCAGAGTAGCTGAGCTTGGCGGCGTCATAGTGTCAGAGGCACTTGTCGCCTTAATTCCCAATGGTCCTTGATGACACAGAGGTGCAGCATGTTTTCGAACTTCTTCCCTACATGATGTTTGGTTGACCACTACTGCTCCCACAGTGCTTCTACTTTGATGTCCAGAATTTGGCCTACGGATGTGAGAATGTTCCACAGACCACTCAAACCAGCAGGACATCACCGATGTATTGTGACCACCATGTAGTAGTCCGTCGATACGTCCATCAACTCTCCCATAGGCCCACAATGCGACCCCACTAAAAAGTCAGAAGGTGTTCAACAAGAATACGTAGTCGTCGGCTGGGCACACTCGTATCCTGGAAAGAATGTCACACTCTGTTCACCTCTAAACCCAGCACAGTTATTGCCTGCAGATTCAAAACAAAGGGTGCGAACGACAGGCCCCGTGGGCGCCACCCGATCGCCGATGACCGTGACAAATGAATAACTACAACCTCTCAACATCTCGCATATTGTACCCTGGCGCCAGTAAAACGGTCCTTGAGGACAGCACACATTCTTTCCGGGAGTATAAGTTATAAGCAGTTATTGTATTATACCTTTATCAGCCACATCACATTTGATTAGGAGAGGTTAATCGGCTAATGGATAGAGTGCAGCGACAACTTACTGAGTGTAATAATAAGAAGGAAAATCGCAGTATTGTAAATTTTTCGGCTTACGTCGGTTCTCTCTTAAAACAAATATGCTGCCGACAGGGGTGATAGAAATTAAAATAGCTGCCTGACCTCCGATTCCCAGTTAACAGGTACAACTGGCCTTACTTTCTAATCTTCTGCTGTCTTGACCATGGCCAGCATCGGACCTCATCTCTTCTAATAGCGGTTCCTGATTATTAATTAAAGGGCTGCAGGGGAATTCTCAGACCACGAACGGGACAGATCTGCTAAAAACTTGTCTGTATATCCATAAACACACACATGGATATGCGAGATAGCCTGTTAAAATTAAAATATCAACTACTGCACACATAGGAAACATGACACAGAAAACATTTGCTACTGTAAAATTGAAGGGAACAATTTGCAATACAATCGAGCGTTCTGTTAACTAGACCTGCCCTAGATTAGAGAGAGAGAGAGAGAGAGAGAGTGTGTGTGAGTGAGAGAGAGAGAGAGAGAGAGAGAGAGAGGACTGAGAGATGAATTGTAATGATTGTTATCCACGAGAAAGAATAGGCTGAAGTCCAACAGGACAAAGGATTATCGCGCAAGCATGGTTAGTATCGTCAGGTCTACCGACCGATATGCAAACTGTTGCATTACTATTGATTCAAGACCGAAATGTTCGCGGTTGCATTACCTTTAATGCGGAACAGTACTAACCAGAGTTGTATGGTCCATAGCTGCTACTGAGAACAGTAAGAGACCACAAAGACAGGCAAATGGTTGTGCTGCTAAACTCCAATGATCTGTCTCAGCGAACGATTGCAAACAACTGTGGACGAGAGTTTTGTTACTGAGACTATGGCAATCCAGTCACCTCCGTCAGAAGAAAGAGGAGCCCGTATTCAACCTAACCAGAATGATGATTAAGTTTTATTCTGGCCAGCAAGGCCTAATTTCATGATTGTGAATATGGCTTTTCTGGATTAGCAGCGACTCGTCAAAAAGGGGAAGGACTGACTGGTATCCCTCCGTCACGAAGAAGCCGTGGTCTGGAATTCAAATTAACGCTTCCAACAGCCTTTGTGGCTGTGCAGATTACTAGGAATATTGAAGTGGAGGTTCAGAAAATCACATTGGCCGCTCAACTGTCCCCCGGTTTGACAAGCCTATGGTGGTATCTGAGCGATAGGGAAAATTAGTTAGATATGGTTTGACTCATGACTAATTTCATCTACTTTCTGAATATTAATCGGATACAACTTTTCGATACATCGAATTATTAGTAAATTAGCGTATACTTTTAAACTACCGTTAGAAGAGTAAGATGTACACTGAAGCGCCAAAGAGCCTGGTATAGGAATACGTATTCAAATACAGAGATATGTAAACAGGCTGAATACGCCACTGTGGTCGCCAAAGCCAACATGAGACAACAAGTACCTGGCGCAGTTGTTAGATCGGTTACTGCTCCTACAATGGCAGGTTATCAAGATTTAAGAGACTTTGGACGTGGTGTTATAGTCGGCGTACGACTGATGGGACGCAGCATCTCCGACGTAGCGATGAAGGGGGGATTTTCCAGTACGACCATTTTATGAGTGTACTACGAATGTCGGGAATCCAGTAAAATACAAAATCTCGAACATCTCTGCCGCTGGAAAAGATCCTGTACGAATGGGACCAACGACGACTGAAGAGAATCGTTCATCGTGAAAAAAGTGCAACCCTTCCGCAAATTGCTGCAGATTTCAGAGCTGGGCTATCAGCAAGTGTCAACGTGCAAACCATTCAACGAAACATTATCGATATGGGCTTTCGGAGAAGAAGGCTCTCTCGTGCACCCTTGATGACTGCACGCGCAAAACTCTACGCCTCGCCTGGACACGCCAACACTGACATTGGAGTGTTGATGACTGGAAACATGTTGCCTGGTCGGTCGAGTCTCGTTTCAAATTGTATGGAGCGGATGGACGTGTATGGGTATGGAGACAACCTCATGAATCCATGGACCCTGCATGTCAGTAGCGGACTCTTCAATCTGGTAGAGGCTCTGTAATGGTGTTGGGCGTGTGCAGTTGGAGTGATACGTTTAGATACGACTCTGACCGTCTGCATCCATTCATGTCCATCGTGCATTCCGACAGAGTTGGGTAATTCCATCAGGACAATGCGACACCCCACACGTCCAGAATTGCTACAGAGTGGCTCCAGAAACACTTCGGATTTCAAACACTTCCACTGGCCACCAAACTCCCCAGACATGAACATTATTGAGTATATCTGCGATGCCTTGCAAAAGTGCTGTGCTCCCCCCTCCCCCTTTCGGTGTCTTACGGGATCGTAGACAGCGTTGCAGAATTCACGGTGTCAGTTCCCTCCAGCACTACTTCAGACTGAAGTCGAGACCATGCCACGTCGTGTTGCGGCACTTCTGCGTGCTCGCGGGGCCTTACACGATATTAGGCAGGTGTACCAGTTTCTTTGGCTCTTCACTTTATTTTGTTACGACCCTCTCTTTTCGTCAGAAAGAGACAGCGTGGCACTCGTTCCTTCCGCCATCTTGAGGAAGGCTACAGAAAAGTAGTATGTACAGGGTTATTACAAATGATTGAAGCGATTTCACAGCTCTACAATAACTTTATTATTTGAGATATTTTCACAATGCTTTTTCACACACATACAAAAACTCAAAAAGTTTTTTTAGGCATTCACAAATGTTCGATATGTGCCCCTTTAGTGATTCGGCAGACATCAAGCCGATAATCAAGTTCCTCCCACACTCGGCGCAGCATGTCCCCATCAATGAGTTCGAAAGCATCGTTGATGCGAGCTCGCAGTTCTGGCACGTTTCTTGGTAGAGGAGGTTTAAACACTGAATCTTTCACATAACCCCACAGAAAGAAATTGCATGGGGTTAAGTCGGCAGAGCGTGGAGGCCATGACATGAATTGCTGATCATGATCTCCACCACGACCGATCCATCGGTTTTCCAATCTCCTGTTTAAGAAATGCCGAACATCATGATGGAAGTGCGGTGGAGCACCATCCTGTGGTACGTTTAGCTCCCTGCTTGCTTTATTCGTCGACTTCCGCGGGCTACGCGTGAAACTTGCTCGCGCGCGTTCAACCGTTTCTTTGCTCACTGCAGGCCGACCCATTGATTTCCCCTTACAGAGGCATCCAGAAGCTTTAAACTGCGCATACCATCGCCGAATGGAGTTGGTGGATCTTTGTTGAACTTCGTCCTGAAGTGTCGTTGCACTGTTATGACTGACTGATGTGAGTGCATTTCAAGCACGACATACGCTTTCTCGGCTCCTGTCGCCATTTTGTCTCACTGCGCTCTCGAGCGCTGTGGCGGCAGAAACTTGAAGTGCGGCTTCAGCCGAACAAAACTTTATGAGTTTTTCTACGTATCTGTAGTGTGTCGTGACCATATGTCAATGAATGGAGCTACAGTGAATTTATGAAATCGCTTCAATCATTTGTAATAGCCCTGTATAATAAGAAAAAGGGATGGGCTAATAAAAGCGGTCTTAGAAGAGTTTGTGGAACGGATGAGACGGCGAGAAATGAAGAGAGATTCGGATGCTAAACAAGAAGCCGTTTAAAATCACATAGAGCAGCATTAAGAAGGAAACGACAGTCCACCAGAAATGGAGACGCAATGGGCCTACTGACATAGCAGAAAAATGATGAGGGTGTATCGAGTTCATCAGATAGACGTTTCTCCACTACTGGTAACACACAAAGCGTGTTGAATACGCACACACAGGACAGCACTGCATCCACGGATACTCCACAGAATCCTAAAAATCTTTATTTCTTCCTTCCCACGCGTTCCACGCAATAAAATTCTCCCCTTAATTCCTCCTTAGATTCAAATTCCATGTAGCGTCAAGCGCCACTGTAAAGTGAACCAGAGAACGGAAAAACTATTAAAATGCCCTGCGGGTAACCGAACAAACAATGTGCAGCGACCGTAGAGTGCAGTAGGCCACCTGTTTCTTCCGGCGCGCGGCTCCGGTATGGCGACGTGTCAGCCGTGATTCCGTGCCACACCCGCCTCCACCTGCTGTCACGTGTTGCAGCGGCGCTAATCAGATTACGCCGCCGCGGCCAGTGTTACCACAAAACAGTGACAGGCGCAGTCTACCTTGACTCAGCGTTCAAACAAAGGAAAAACCCGCGACGGCTATCGCTAAGCGTGTGCGGCGATCGACGCGAGACATTAAAAGAACACAATGGTATGTTCTTCTGCAACGGGAGCGTTGCTTGAGTGCTTTCAGAGGGAGATTCCAGATGGGAAAAATTGTCGCTCGGCTGCAAGAAGCTGCCTTAAATGCTGATCACATACTGCAATTGTTTCATTGACTCGTTCACGCGCCAATGCGCTCTAAAATATTAGAAGGAGAAGCGTTTTGTTTATTTTCTTCGGTTTCCGTGTATTATGAAGTAGGGACCAATAAACTCCCCGCGTATCCGATCGTTGATGGCCAGTTGCTTCTTTGCCTGTTTATGGCCAATTGAATCGGAGCTAGCGGCTTTGTTCGAGAGAGCCAACCCGTCGCCACGGTGAACGGAATAGGTCGATTTTCATGTGACCGGAATTCCCGCATCCATTGTGCTTCCCATCGAAATAACAACTGCCAAAACCACGTTAGGGAGTTTATCCCTCTCGCCAACTGGGCAACATTTAGTCAGGTGTTGAGGTATTCTCGCGAAGTAGGGACCCCTGATACGTCTGCCCCCTATAAGTGTCACGAGAAGAGAATTTGCTGCAGGAAAGAACAGTGTTTCCACAGTAGCACTCAAAACGATATGGTTTCAGAAAAAAACGATTTTACCAGATACACTTATTTCACATAATGACACAATCAGAAATATGTAGTGAACAAGACAGACCTACAATATCTTAACTGCAGCCTTACAACGAAAGCAATGAAATTTCAACGTAGAGTCCAGTTATATATAATGAAACATAACACAAGGTTCTCAAACTTAAAAGTTCCCTTTCATAAAGACGGATTGTTACGGCGCAAATTCAAGCGCCGGCACGCCAGTCGGAAACGAGTGGGCAGAGGGGACTGTGTTGCACGCTGACCGACCCCTCTCCAGGACCACAACGCGACGACAGCGGCCTCTATGCGATGATGACGTATGCGCCTCGCTGACTGGTCGCGGCCCAGTTCTGCAGCAGCATCAAGATTAGGCACATCAAGACCAGCAACTTAGGAGGTGTGTATAATGAAGAACATTGTTTATTTGGTCTGTCGTCCTTTGCTTATGACACATCTGTTTACTGTCATGAACTGTTTGTAATAAAACACAGCAATACGATTTGCTTGAATTTTTGTTTAGCGATCCGAGAAGCAGATTTCCTAGACACCTCATATTTGACAACAAGACAGGATTCAACACGGATGAAATGGTAAATGTTTTTGGCAACGGATGTAATTATGGAACTAAAACGTGCTCTGAGAGAAAAAATATTGTACAGTGTAATTGATATTGGTTGATTGTATTTGTCATGTTCTAGTAGGATTGTGCATGTCCTCGTTGCTGGCCAGAGTGGTCGAGCGGTTCTAGGCGCTTAAGTCTGGAACCGCGCGACCGCTACGGTCGCAGGTTCGAATCCTGCCTCAGGCATGGATGTGTGTGATATCCTTAGGTTAGTTAGGTTTAAGTAGCTCTAAGTTCTAAGGGACTGATGACCTCAGATGGTAAGTCCCATAGTGCTCACAGCCATTTGAACCATTTTTTGTCGTTAATGAGGCAAAAATCACAGCTTAGAGAGGAAATTATTTTTAACAGATGTCACATTTTATTATGTGATCTGTTTTTAGAATGCTAACAGTAATAATTTTTCTTCTCGTCAGCGTCGAGTTCAAAAACCTGCGGTGGCGTGTCATTTCTTGCTGAATCGGCCAATGGCAAGTGCCTTTGACGTCACGGTCCATATCTATTAGCTTCTTCCATTCTGTTTTTGCTTCTTAGGCAAGAATACTACAAAAATCATTGTATTGTAGGGGTAGGTCACTGGTAAGTAGATATCGTACTATTTTCGCAGTTGGTCTGCATGTTCGTTGCCCCTAATTACAAAATGTTCTGGTACCAATTTTAGATGAATCAGTTGACGCAGCTCCATTGCTCGTTTGACGCTTCATAGTTCATTGTGTCTCAAAAGATTTACAGTTTTTCCTTCGGCTGTTTTCGTAAGAGATTGTAGGGCACTCGTTGAGTCAGTACATATTGGTAAAATCGACGCTTCTGTTGACAACAGAAAAGACGGTCCATACCCTGTTTGATTATCCGTCATGGATATGACGGGGTATCTAGCAGAATACTGAAGTATTGTTCTATGTATGTTAGCCTAGTACTTAGCCATATCTGTAACTTTTCCTTTAGGAGTGGTCGGTTTCCTGATCGATTAAACTACTCGGTAGTGAAGCCACTTTATAAAAAGGGAGACATTGATAAAGTTGACAATTTTAGTCCTATTTCTATGCCATCGGTGTTTGCTAAAGTTATCGAGAGGGTTGTATATACAAGGTTACTGGAGCATTTAAATTCACAGAATTTGCTGTCAAATGTACAGTTTGGTTTTAGAAATGGTTTAACAACTGAAAATGCTATAGTCTCTTTTTTCTGTGAGATTTTGGACGGATTAAATAAAAGGTTGCGAACGCTAGGTATTTTCTTTGATTTAACGAAGGCTTTTGACTGTGTTGACCACAAAATATTACTGCAGAAGTTGGACCATTATGGAGTAAGGGGAGTAGCTTACAATTGGTTCGCCTCTTACTTTAAGAACAGAAAGCAGAAGGTAATTCTCCGCAATATTGAGAGTGGCAGTGATGTTCAGTCCCAATGGCCACTGTTAAGTGGGGCGTTCCCCAAGGGTCGGTGCTGGAGCTACTGCTGTTTCTTATCTATATAAATGATATGCCATCAAGTATTTCTGTTTGCTGATGACACCAGCTTGGTAGTGAAGGATCTTGTGTGTAATATTGAAACAGTATCCAATAATGCAGTTCATGAAATAAGTTCGTGGCTTGTGGAAAACAATTTGATGCTAAATCACAGTAAGACTTAGTTTTTACAGTTTCTAACTCACAATTCAACAAGAACCGATATTTTGATCAGACAGAATGGGCATATTATAAGCGAGACGGAACATTTCAAGTTCCTAGGCGTTCGGATAGATGGTAAGCTGTTGTGGAAAGCCCATGTTCAGGATCTTGTTCAGAAACTAAATGATACTTTATTTACCATTAGAACAGTATCTCAAATAAGTGACAGTTCAACACGAAAAGTAGTCTACTTCACATATTTTCATACGCTTATGTAATATGGTATTATTTTTGGGGTAATTCTTCCGATTCAAAAAGCGTATTTTTGGCTCAAAAACGGGTTGTTCGAGCTATGTGTGGTGTAAGTTCGAGAACCTCTTGTCGACCCCTATTCAATAGTCTGGGAATTCTGACATTGCCCTCACAGTATATATTTTCTTTAATGTCGTTTGTTGTTAGCAATATTAGCTTATTCCCAAGAGTTAGCAGCTTTCACTCAGTTAATACTAGGCAGAAATCAAATCTGCATGTGGAATGCACTTTCTTGACTCTTGTGCAGAAAGGAGTGCAGTATTCTGCGGTATCCATTTTCAATAAGCTACCACAAGAACTCAAAAATCTTAGCAGTAGCCCAAACATTTTAAGTGTAAACTGAAGAGTTTACTCATGGCTCACTCCTTCTATTCTGTCGAGGAGCTCCTGGAAGAGCTGAAAAATTAAGCATATTTTTGATTACCTTTATTTAAACTTACGAATTGTCGCCTGAATATGTTTCTTATATTTAATTTTATCTGTTTTTACTATCGTGTTATAAATTCATGTATTGACTCGTTCCATGACCATGGAGACTTCTCCTTAATTTGGTCCCACGGAACTACAAATAAATAAAATGTGGTTTCTGCACAGACACACATTTTGGAAAAATTCGTTTACAGTTTGTACCAGTCATGCCAGCTACGACGCCCGACAGTGTAAAGGTTCTCAGTTCACTCGGAGGTGCGTGTCGTTTAGTTGCATAATTCTCGTATATAGAACACTAAGTCTTGAGAGAGTTTATCGTCACGTGACGTCTGCGACACTGATTTCAGCATTGTGGTGTGGATGTTCCCGGAATTCAACATTCTGTACAACAGTGGTAGAATGGGTTTCAAGTTCTGCGATCAGTATGATATAGTCTGCATCATATATATTTTATTTTATTTTACTATTATTATTTTTTTTTCAACTCATTGAATTCTAGTTCGTGCCCATGCAGCCATATCATTAGTGGATAGATGTACGATAGTGTTTCTGAGCAGACTTTCGGGTCAGGAATGACGATACGGCCCAACGGCCCTTCCGTATGGTAACACCGGTTCCCGTCAGATCCCCAAAGTCACGTACTGTCGGGCTTGGCCACCACTTGAATGGGTGACCGCACTGTATGCCGAGCGCTGTTGGCAAGGGGTGAAAGGGGTGCATTCAATCCTTGTGAGGCATACTGAGGAGATACTTGATTGAGAAGTAGCGGCTCCAGTCACAAAATCTGACAAAATCTACATCTACATCCATACTCCGCAAGCCACCAGACGGTGTGTGGCGGAGGGTACCCTGAGTACCTCTGTCTCGTATGGTTCGTGGAAAGAAAGATTGTCGGTATGCCTCTGTGTGGGCTCTAATCTCTCTGATTTTATCCTCACTTTCTCTTCGTGAGATATACGTAGGAGGGACCAATATACTGCTTGACTCCTCGGTGAAAGTATGTTCTCGAAACTTCAACAAAAGCCCGTACCGAGCTACTGGGCGTCTCTCCTGCAGAGTCTTCCACTGGAGTTCATCTGTCATCTCTCGCGATTACTAAATGATCCTGTAACGAAGCGCGCTGCTCACCGTTGGATCTTCTCTATCTGTTCTATCAACCCTATCTGGTACAGATTCCACACTAGTGAGCAATATTCAAGCAGTGGGCGAACAAGTATACCGTAACCTACTTCCTTTGTTTTCGTATTGCATTTCCTTAGGATTCTTCCAATGAATCTCAGTCTGGCATCTGCTTTACCGGGATCAACTTTATATGATCATTCCATTTTAAATCACTCCTAATGCGTACTCCCAGATAATTTATGGAATTAACTGCTTCCAGTTGCTGACCTGCAATTTTGTAGCTAAATGGTAAGGGATCTTTCTTTCTATGTATTCGCAGCACATTACACTTGTCTACATTGAGATTAAATTCCTATTCCCTGCACTATGCGTCAATTCGCTGCAGGCCGGGAGGACTGTGTGCTGTCTACACGTCCCTGCTAATCCGCACCCAATAACGCCTATAAACTGAGAATGACATGGCGGTCGGTCAGTACCGTTGCATTTTCCCGAGACCTTTTCGGATGGAGTTTAGTTCTGGTTAAATGACGATAATAACGTAAAGATGACACAACACCCAGTACCCAAGCGGAGAAAATCTCCGATCCGGCCGGAATCGAACTCGGGGCCTTTAAGTTAGCAGTCTGCCGCCCTGACCGCGCAGCTACCCTGACCGCGCGGAGGACTGCATTACATCTGGGAATCGAGGAAATTTCCAGCGCAATGGATGATAGGTAGAGGGTCTAATGTAACGCAAACACAAACTCGCACGGGTGCCTAAATCTACATGCGGTGTGTGACGGAGGATACGTTGCGTATCAGCGTCGCTTCCCGCCTTTCCTGTTCCAGTCTCAAATAGTTCGCGGGAAGAACGACTACCCTTAAGCTTCCGTGTGGGCTCGAATGTCTCTAATCTTGATGGTCTTCTAGCGAGATACACGTAGGATCAGGCAATATATTTGTTGACTCTTCTAAGGAAGTACGATCTAGGAAATTTAACAATAATCCATACCATGATGGAGAACACCTCACTTGCATCATCTGCCACTGTAGTTGGTTGATCACCACTGTACCTCTTTCGCGCTTACTAAATAACCTATAACGTAACGCTCTGCTGTTCTTGTGGTCTTCTCTATCAGCCCTATCTGATACAGATCCCATACTGACGACCAATATTCAAGTATAGGTCGAACGAGTGTTTTTCAAGCTACTTCCCTTGTTGGTGGACTACTTTTCCTGAGGATTCCCACAATGAATCTCAGTTTCGCATCAGCCTTACTCGCAGTTAATTTTAGGTGGTCGTTACACTTCAAATTGCTCTGTACTCACACTCCTAGATATTTTATGAATATAACTGCTTCCAGTGGTTGTCAATTGTGTAATAATACAATAAAGGATCTTCTTGTCTATGTATTCGTAACGTGTTACATTTGCTCATGTTGAAGGCCAGTTATCCGGCCGGTGTGGCCGAGAGGTTCTAGGCGCTTCAGTGTGCAACCGCGTGACCGCTACGGTCGCAAGTTCGAATCCTGCCTCGGTCATGGATGTGTGTGATGTCCTTAGGTTAGTTAGGTTTAAGTAGTTCTACGTTCTAGGGGACTGATGACCGGAGTCCCATAGTGCTCAGAGCCATTTGAAGGCCAGTTAACCAATCGCTGCACAAAGTGTCGACCGTCTGCAAGTCTTCTGGCGTTACGTTAACTTTTTTTTTCTAGTGTCGCGACTTCTCTGTGTACAACAGCATCATCCGTGAAATGACTAACGGAATTTCCGACGATGTGTACGAGATCATTTATGTACCTTTGCCTTTCACGCAACTGCAATGCCATCAAAAATCACGTCCGATGTTTTCATATTCTCTCACTCGCTAGGCATAAACAAATATGAAACTTCCTGACAGATTAAAACTGTGTGCCCGACCGAGACTCGAACTCGGGACCTTTCCCTTTCGCGGGCTAGTGCTCTACCAACTGATCCTTTCTTTCAGGAGTGCTAGTTCTGCAAGGTTCGCAGGAGAGCTTCTGTAAAGTTTGGAAAGTAGGAGACGAGATACTGGCAGAAGTAAAGCTGTGAGTACCGGGCGTGAGCCGTGCTTCGGTAGCTCAGATGCTAGAGCACTTGCCCGCGAAAGGCAAAGGTCCCGAGTTCGAGTCTTGGTCGGGCACACAGTTGTAAACTGCCAGGAAGTTTCATATCAGCGCACACTCCGCTGCAGAGTGAAAATCTCATTCCATAAACAAATAGTCCAACATAAAAGGCAAATGGGACGTTCTTGTAGGGAATTTAGTGTACTTAAATTTTCTAGTGCGATACGCTTCCCCTAGATGCTGTAGTTTCAGAATTATTCAACAAAAACGTGCAAAAGTGACCTTCAATCGCGTTTTTCATGAATGACTCGAAAACAGTGGCTTCCAGCGAAAACGTATCCTAGTACAAAGCTTAACAATGTTAAATGTCCTACAAAAAAGTCCTGATAATTTCTTCTGTAGGACTTTTTCCAGTTAGCGAGTGAAAGAGTGTGCGAAAATCGTGTGCGAGGATTTTGAAGGGGTTGCGGGTTGCATAAATCCTATAGACAGGGTCAGCTGAATAACCCTGTATGTCGCGGAAAGTACAGACTTTCGCGTCTTTTTTCCATTCAGAATGCTACAAACTCTTCAGTCCAATCACACAGTCTGATATTACATACGCTCTTATTTTGTTGATTTGTCATCAGTACAGGTCCGTACTGAGTGCCTTCTGGAAGTCAAGGAAGACGAATGTACATGGGCGCCTTTATCTATTGCTTTCAGGGTCTCGTGGAAGAACAGAGCGAGCTGCGTTTCGTACAGACGTTGTTTTCGGAACCCATATTGGTTCCTACAGAGGAAAGTTTCGGCCTCCAGAAATGTCACAATACGCGAGCGTGAAACGTGTTTCAAAATTCTTCAGCTGATTGACGTCAGAGATATAGGGATATAGTTATGTGGCTCTGTTAGACGACCCTTCTTCAAAAACAGGAATGACCTGTGCTTTAATTTCAAACCACTAGGAATACGCTGCTACTCCAAGTATCTACGGTACACTGTTGATAGAAGAGGGGCGATTTCTTTCGCATACTCGACGTGAAATCGTATTTGTGTCCAATAACGTCCAGTGACCTTTCCTCTGTTGAGCGACTTCAGTTGTTTTTCTATCCCATGGCCACTTATTTCGACGTGACCCATTTTGTGGTTCGTGCGACGTTTCATAGGAGGCGCTACAGTGTGCATACGCTCGAGCACACACACACACACACACACACACACACACACACACACACACACAAACACAAACATACCGACAGCTGACCGACTTTCTGAAGAGACGACAGGTAGCCCGTGAACAGCAAACAGAAACGTCGAAAGCCTCGCATCACGTCGTCTTGTCGGCAGCCAAAACGAAAATCAATGGGGTGGTGTGTTGGCTGCGAGATTGGCAGGGGAGACCACGGCGCTAGCTGTGGCGCAGGGAGCGAGGGAGGGGTCGAACGCTGCCAGAAATCAGCATGGCGGGGGAGAGGGAGGGATACGCCTTTAAGTGGCCCGTGTTGCGCACCCCACCCCACGGCAGGCACCGACGTCATCTCTGCGTGGCGTGTAAAGCTTTAATTTGGCCCAGCCACTCTGCGAGGGACTCCGAGAACCACCGTCATCTAATCACCGGCTGGCTCCTTCTTTGTCGAGATTTCTTCCGCCTACAGACAAGGCTAAGAATGTCAGAACTGTTGATGTTTTTCTTCCTTCCCTTCCTTCAAAGCTAATTTTTTCCCCTTTTACTAATCAAGAAGACGTTCCTTTCATGGAGTTCTCAGTTTGTTTTGAATGTTGAAAGCTATGGAGCCATCATTATTTACAGCTCTCAATGTTTATGTTTTCAGTTCTTGTTAACTTTCGTAGGCCCTGTACAGTGTTTGAACCATACCCCTAACGGCAGGTAACTGCACTGCTCCACGTGGGCAGCCCACAACTGTAAAGTGGGCTGCAGTGGGCGTCAGTTGTGATTACTTTGCAACTATGTAGCCACAATATCGACACTACATCTACGTCTACGTCTACATCTACATCTACGTGATAACTCTGCTATTCACAATGAAGTGCTGGACAAAGTGTTCAATGTCTCTCCATCGTTCCATTCTCGAACGGCGCGTGGGAAAAACGAGCACTTAAATTTTTCTGTGCCAGCTGTGATTTATTTTGTCGTGATGACTATTTCTGCCTATGTAGGTGGCTCCCAACAGAATGTTTTCGCAATCGGAGGAGAAAACTAGTGATTGAAATTTCATGAGAAGTTCCTGTCGCAACTAAAAACATCTTTGTTTTAATGATTGCCACTTCAATTCCGTATCATGTCTGTGGCAACCCCCCCACCCCCCTTATTTCGCGATAATATACAACGAGCTGCCCTTCTTTGTACTTTTCCGATGTCATCCGTCATTCCCAGCTGATGCGGATCCCACACCGCGCAGCAGTACTCTAGAATGGGGCGGAAAAGCGCGGTGTAAGCAGTTTCTTTACGTTCTAAGTGTTCTGCCCATGAATCTCAGTCTTTGGTTCATTGGCAGTACACTTAAAAAGATAGCGAAAGTTAAACACTGATCTTGAGTCTAATAGATGATTTCGTAGCTCTTTGCCTTGTAGCAAAGGGAAAGCGCTGGTCCCTGAATCTTGGAGCGCTACAGTGTAATGGATATTGGAATCTGGGAGTGGTTTCGTTCTTCTATTAAGTAAGTTCGAGCCTTCGGGACGGAACGTGCTTTTGGTAGTTGCATAACTTCAAAGACATATAATGGTTCACAATATACTTATACAAATACAGAAAGGATTTTCAGAGACCAGTCACATATTTTTGTTGATATACTTACATTATTTAATGAACCACCATATTTAGAGGTACAAACAGAAAAAAACATTAACTGAGGTGCGTATAAGGGGGGAAACACAAGAACACTACACATTACCATGCCTAAAACTGTGTAAGAAAACTGTTAGCATTCAAAACAGCTTCCATTCTTATCGGAATGGATAAATAAAGACCATGTATGGTTTTAAAGGAAGCTTTCTACCATTCTTTCCGGAAAATAAGGCAATGTCAGGTTACGATAATGGAAGTGGATAGCAATCACTCGCCTTTCTGTGCAAAGTAGACTACAAAGGCTAAATAACATTTAGGTCTGTTGACTCTGACGGCCAGGGGTCTCGACAAAACCAGTTCTGGACGATACGAGCTGTGTGAAGAAGGAAGCTGTCGTCTTGGGACACATCGTGCCATGGAATGTACCTGATCAGCCAAAATGGTCACATTATGCTTAGCAGTAACGTGACCTTGCAGAATAACCATGGGGCCCATCGAATATCACTACATGGCTGCCCAAGTCATAACCGAACCCCTTCAATATTTCGCTCTTGAGATGTAAACTCGGCCAAAAGTTGGAGACAATATTGAAAGTCTTATTATCAAAAAATATTGTTATGGAAAGAGACGTACGGAAACATGTAAAGCTCTATCTCTGGCTATATTATCGCCGTCTACACTTTCTCTCAAAATACTGCTAAGCTATCTCGTGAAGCTTGATTACCGTTATCATAAAATCTGTAATGTATTTTACAGCTTGTATTATGAATACCCTTATTCCTATTCAAATATTTTCTGGAACTTCCTCCTATGGGCCATGGCAGTATTCTGATAGAGAACAAATAAATAAATAAAATAATAAAAACAAAACAGAGGTTCATTACTTTTCCAACAAATTTTGAAAAACCAATTCTCTTGTATCTGACAGCGATTTTTAAAATATTCTCTAACATTTCCTAAGAATTGTACTGTAATGTTCCCGCTCGCAATAGACAACTTACCTCGTCTTGCCGCTGCAACTACGTGAATATTCTGCATCCAGCAACACGCTAAAACAAATCAAAGTAAATACTGCGATCCATGCAGAGTGTAATGCATGGTCACAATTGCTGACGCCACTACTCCGTGTATTGTTTTTTATAGAAATTAAATGATCGGGGGCGGTTTAGCCAACTAGACTCAAGCGCTGTAAAAAGTGAAAAGAATCATTAAGAAATTGTAATTAGCTATATTCTGAAAACTGACTATTCACACGCATAATGTACTCTGACCTTTCTTTTCCTTGGACTGTTTCATTAGCGAGAACTTTAATTATTCCACAATGCCTTGACCAATAATCACGTATATGGCGACATCAAAGATAAGAATATTGCTTTCAGTATATGCATATACAAATCTGACAAAATCTCTCCAGTGCACAAGCAATCAATAACTACGTGGAGCAAAAAGGCACATTACCAAAAGTCCTCGACTAATACAAAATATCCTCTGGCGCCACCTGCACGGTAAGGGCAAGCTGCGACCTCTCCTCACGTGCAGCTTATCCTCAGGCCAGGATGCGTCTACTTACTCTCAACAACTGTTCGCTCGCTACCACTAGTGATAGTAACATCTCAGAGTTTGTATATGCACGCAGCAGCACAATCAATGGCCAGCTTTCCAAAAAAACGATATCAACGTCCAATTTTCAGTGTGACACATGACTCATCCGGCTAAATGACTTTCTTCCGTTGTTTCATAGTCCATGTTATACAGCTTCTGCATCACGTTCTCTTTGTTAGGGGCATTTGCAGAGCTCCCTTCGTTTTCCCTTGTTTCTGACAGCGTTCGCGAATTAGACGTTCATTTCGCAGTGACTTATTCAGACAAGGTTGTCATTACAGGTGATGTGGCGATTCGTTAAATAGATACAAAAAGTAATGAGTGATTACGGGAACACGAATAGCAGTTATGGGAACAGATCACATTCTTTACATCAACTATATGAATGCTATTCGTTGAGATCAATAAAATATCAGAAACACATTCACGTGTCAATACCTTTGGTCCACATGGCAGTGTTATTATAACTGAAAGAGACTGAAATCCACTGAAAAGTTACATAGATTGTTCATGTAGAGAGAAATATAGTTTATGTAAGTGATCCAGCCATTCCGATTGCTCTCCATGGTGTTTCCAAAACATTCCAGCGAAATGCGTTTCATCCTCATTGATAGAACATGGAAGACACTCTCCCTCTGTCTTCATAAAAATTCGAGACTAACATATGTCTTTAGGATGTAACTATTCACATCTTCGAGGCATTTTCTTGCGTTTACCTGCTTGGGGCTGACTTAACCAGATATGACGTCTTAATGGAATAAAAACATTGTGGCCGATAGTGGTGTAAAAGCCGAAATCTACATTGTACAGAAGAAAAATACACTAATTTACCCTCAAATGGTGGTGTATTCTTTCAAAAAGTACTGTGTGACCGTGGTTCAGCACCACCAAAAACTTTTTACTATGATGATAGTTGAATGAACTTTTTGAAAATCGTTTCTGGCAATATTCTGTACCTAGACATTCTGTGGCTGATGATGTAGACACAGAGGTCCAGTTTAAGGGCGCCACACCGTGGTTCAGGTCGAAAAAACCCGATTTTCGGTTTTCTTCATATTTCGATGGATTAAGGTTTTACTTAAGTACACTGAAAGGAATTTTTCTGAAAAAAATTTTTTTCGAGCATTTTAAGAGCATTTTCCTACCAGGTGTGTTGATGTGCCACGCCCACTTTCTGTCACTCACTTTTCTGCATATTTTTTCGATCTTTATATCCCCTACACTGCACGTTAGGGATTTTTTTTACTCCCGGGTGTGTTGGCTGTCCTTGGAATGCAACGGTCGGTATTCTTTTGTTTCTGATGTTTGTAAACAACACGCGTTTAGTTTTGTTCAAGTGTGATTGCGAGTAGTTGTTATACTTACGTTTGCAGTGCTTCTTTACAAATGTACTCACCTCCTTCACAGCTATTTATATAGAAGCTCTTGCAAAATAAGCCTATACCTAATGTCCTCTACTGATGATAAGCCATGTTATGGATTGTGTCCATCAGGTAGACTGGCCTCCAAGTGGTGTACCCAGGGCAACGTAAGTAAGTTACGGCTAAATAGTCTAGAGATATAGGCTGCTGGACCTCTGGTGGTTGCAAATTACCTTAGGATATCCCAGCTGTTAGAGGATACACAGCAATGAAGCAAAACATTTCTGCCAAGAACTACCTGACAATGGACTTAGGGAATACCCTCCGTCTCTTACAGCTAAACATAGAGGGAACAAGCAGAGCAAAAAGTGAGTATCTCACTCAAATATTGATTGAAAACAAGGTGGAAGTTGTTCTACTACAGGAAGCCCACTGCTCAGACGAAACCCAACTTCATTCTAGGTGTAAGCTCCCTGGCTACACGTTAGCTGCTGCGACATACCATGCAAGTTACGGATCTGCAACATATATCGAGAATGATGTTGAAGAGGTAACAGATGTACAAACAAAAACGGAAAATAACATCCATACCATCAGGCTGAAAGTCGCCATCACAGAGAGTGTGAACATCTATAAGCCCCCAGCACAACCATGGGTAAATGAAGCTGCTCAAAATATTCCACATCCAGGAATAGTAATTGGAGACTTCAACAGCCATAACACACAATGGGGCTACAGAACCACGAATGAAGATGGTGAGAAAGTATCAGAATGGGCTGAAATGGAACGCCTTTTCTTACTATTTGACGGGAAGGACACAGGGACATTCCGCTCAGCTAGATGGGCTCAGGACTACACTCCCGATCTCTGTTTCGTTACCACTAACAACAAAGGATTACCCTTTCAGAGCAGCAGGAAGGTGCTCAGTGATTTCCCTAGAAGCCAACACCGACCTGTACTGGTGAAAATTGAACTCGAAATCACAGTTGTGAAGTCTATACCAAAGCCTCGATGGAACTTCCAAAAAGCCAAATGGGAAAAATTCTCTGAAGAGGTTGATCATATTATTCAGTTTATTCCACCTAAAGTTAGGCACTACGACCGCTTTGTCAGACTAATTCATTCCATTGCCAGAAAACATATTCCAAGAGGCTACAGAGAGAACTACATTCCTGGATGGAGCCCTAGATGTCAAGAATTGTATGACGAATTTAAAACGACTCGAGACACCAAGGTAGCAGATGAATTGATTTCGGCCCTAGATTCAGCTAGGCAAAAGAAATGGATGGAACTAACTGAAAACATGTCTTTCCAACACTCGAGTAAGAAAGCTTGGAATTTATTAAGAAAGCTTGGCAGTGTCACAAAAGTTAATATCTTATCAGACAAAATACATCCTAATAAAATAGCAGCCAGGATTGTTAATATAACAAGAACACCAAGCAACAACAACAAACAGAAAGCCAAAGAAATAAAACATGAGCTAACGTCTAAAATGTCTCAAGCACAGCCTTCCGAATTTGCACAGAAAATCTCTGCTGACGAAGTTGTTTCAGCCCTAGATACTCTGAAATCTGGTAAAGCGGGTGGTTGTGATGGTATATACCCGGAGTTCCTTAAACATGGCCGGCCGGTGTGGCCAAGCGGTTAAAGGCGCTACAGTCTGGAACCGCGTGGCCGCTACGGTCGCAGGTTCGAATCCTGCCTCGGGCATGGATGTGTGTGATGTCCTTAGGTTAGTTAGGTTTAAGTAGTTCTAAGTTCTAGGGGACTGATGACCTTAGAAGTTAAGTCCCATAGTGTTCAGAGCCATTTGAACCATTTGAACCTTAAACATGCTGTCCAAGGTGCAGTGCAGTGGCTAACTGCACTGTTTAATGAAATTCTCGCAACAGGAAGACTGCCAAATCTTTTTAAGAAAACTAAAATAATTGCCATCCTGAAACCGTCAAAATCTGGTAACAATCCTGAAGACTATAGACCCATTGCACTTCTTAGTGTCTGCTATAAACTGCTGGAGAGAGTACTCTATAATAGATTTGCACCAACTATCCTGAAACACATTTCTGTAGAACAGGCTGGCTTCAGACGAGACCGCAGTTGTAGCGATCAATTGCTAGCGTTGGCAACATACATAGAGAAGGGCTTCGAAGACCTGAAGAAGACAATGGCCGTGTTTATTGACCTAACATCAGCATATGATACAGTGTGGCGGAAATGTATGCTTCTTAAGTTCTTAAGAATAATTCCATGTAAAAGAATTGCACAACTACTAAATAACATGCTGTCCAACAGGAAATTCCAAGTTCACCTAAAAGGTCAAGGAAGCAAGGTATACAATTTAAATGACGGACTACCACGAGGATCAGTATTGGCCCCCCTACTTTTCAATTTATATGTCGCTGAGTTGCCAGAAACGAAAGCAAGGACATTTATCTATGCTGATGACATAGCCTTGGTGACGCAGGCTGACGATTTTACAACTTCAGAAATGACTCTCACTCAGGATCTGCGAATTCTAGATGAATTTTTTAATGGATGGTGACTCGAAGTAAACAGAAATAAAACTGAATCCTCCACCTTCCATCTGAGTAATAGGCATGCTCGCTATAAACCGCAAATTTCCTTTAGAAATCAGTTGCTGTTATATAACCCATTCCCAAAATATCTCGGCGTGACCTAGGATCGTTCGCTAACATATAGAAAACACCTAACTGAAACAGCTTTAAAAATGAGAACCAGAAACAATATATTACACAAACTCACCGGAAAAAGCTGGGGAGCTAAGGCATCAGTACTCAAAACAACTGCCCTCTCACTTGTATACTCTGTTGGGGAATATTGCAGCCCAGTATGGCTGAACAGCGCTCATACAGCCATGGTAGACTCACAGCTGAATGTAGCCATGAGAAGCGTATCCGGGACAATAAAATCCACACCCACAGAGTGGCTACCTGTTCTGTCTAATATTGCACCACCTGAGTTACGACATCAAGCAGCGTTGAAAAGGGAATGGGAGAAATGCTCCAAGAATCCCGAGTTACCGCTACACCAGGACTGTGATGCCACTCAGAGGCAACGTCTTAAGTCCAGGAAACCCTCCTGAAGACTTGGAAAAAGGCTTACTTCTGAAGGATTCCAGCCAGAAACAGCATGGCGGGAAGAATGGTTCGCAGCCAATCCCGATTCTGCAGGTCTCATTGCTGATCCTACACGAGTCCCTCCTGGATTCCACTTACCTAGGAGGTCGTGGACCACCCTAAATCGCATACGCACCAAGCACGGAAGTTGCCAGGACTTGAAGCATAAGTGGGGAATCGCTGAAAGTGCCAAGTGTGACTGCGGACACCAACGACAAACAATACACCACATAGTCACAGAGTGTCCCCTACGGAAATATGCAGGAACTCTGACCAGCATACATGAGGTCTCTGAGGAAGCAATCTCCTGGCTGGATACTTTAGATATTAACCTATAGTTTTTATTACAACTTGAAGCTTTGTTTGTCAATATTACTGTTTATAAAAACCACATTTCCTCTTTTACATGTAACTCATCCTAGTGTTTTTTATCCATATGTATATTATTGATTTATCGATCTAATCTAAGACTTTTATTACCATAAATGAATGTAATCTATTTTATTTGTAGTATATGCATATTGTGTTACCAGTAACATCATTGCTGTTCAATTCAAGCGATGTATCCTTGATGCCAAACGAAATAATAAAAATCAGGAGAAAATTCGTGGTGCAAATGCAATAGGGCTCAGGCAACTGGAGAATCTTATTCTCACCAGGATTCTCCTCTTGCTGCTGTTATTACCACAATTAAACCTATTTTCAGAGGCTTGGCTCATCCTGACCTTCTAGGAAAATGTCTGCACGGGCAGACACAGAACCCAAATGAATGTTTCAACAGCATAATTTGGAACCGCCTTCCTAAAACTGTATTTGTAGGCATGCATACAATGAAACTAGGGGTTCATGATGCTGTTATTACATTCAATATGATCACTGGGCTGCAACATTCCGATAAAATGAGGATAGCCTATGCAGACAGGTCTGCATCTAATATGGCCATGAAAGAAAGACAAACATGCAGGAAGGAGAAAAAGAAGCTGGAAGACCTGCTAGAGGCTAAAGAAGGGTCATATTATGCAGCAGGACAGTTTTAATTAACTGTAAGTAACAAATTTCAAAAGTTTTTTCTTTAAAGTCAATTTCCCGCAAACTAAAATTTTCAATACATATGCCCCATTACATCAGAAACTATCATAGATAAATGAATGAAATTTTCAGAAACTCTGCATAACATAAAAAGCCACCTCTGGTATTACATTCATTAATTTTTCCCCATTAGGAAGTTCACAAAACAATATTTTCTGCAGAAAAAGCTTGAAATTTTTGTTATTCAATTTAAAAAAGTATTTCTTAAAAACTATAAAATGGATAAAGCAGATTTTAGTACAGTTGACTCTATTAGCATCATTTAACATACAGTAGAAATATTAAGGTCCTGCATCAAATAGTTTTTTTCAGAAATGGATCAAATACTTGCCTAAATTAACATGGGTTAGATAGGCAGGGTGTTGTCCCCTTAATAAAACTTTCGTAAAATAAAGGAATAACATGAACATCGCCCCTGTATAATGTTTGTTTTCTTGTTGCACTAACTTTTCTATTTTGCTACGCTACAGACACCTCAATGATATGAGAAAAAATAATCGGGACAGTGAATATGTTCACTATTATCAATCTCAAATGCTATATACATTAATGACATGCCGGGTAATCAGTTTCGCTGGCAGCATTTTCTTTTCTCATTCTGTACCATTTACTCTTCATGTAGAATCCTAGCATTTTGTTGTGGTCGACATGGAGTGACAGCAGTCATGCAGCTGTCATGTCAACGAGCAGGCCAGCAGTAGGGCGTTTATTCCAATTTCCAGTGTCATCACCGTAACGCCGTTAGCTTCTAGTTGTCTCTTGGATGGAAACAAACTAAACGCTGACTTCATTTTCGTCCACGTTCCGTATAAAAAAGTTTGACACGCCGACCTCGTGATTGGGTCATTCGCTGTGTGTATTAAAACGGGCGCTAATATTCCTGCTCAAATGTCATTACAGAGATTGAGTTGCACATTTTAAGCCTTCATTTTGCACAGTGGATGTCGAATTGTTCCATTACTCGTTCATAGCATCACCCGATGCTCGGAAAAGGTATTTTATAGTTTGAATAAAAATTAAGCGGCGTGAAATTGAAAACAAATGAGGTTTCCTCTGTGCTAAACTCCACATCATGGAATGAACCACTCACATACGGTTGGACTCCAAACAGAGCATCTTCAAATTATCTGATGCGCCAAACAGGAAACATTTGTTATTATTTAGGATTGTTTCCAATAAAAAGGCGAAAATCAGACTACTTTAAAAATTTTAGTAGTATTATGAAAAGAATAGTTGCTACTCATCACACAGCAGAGATGCTGAGTCGCAGATACGCACACAAAAAGACTGTTAGAAAATGAGCTTTCGGCCGCTAAGGCCTTCGTCGGAGATAGAACACACACACACACACACACACACACACACACACACACACGCACACACACAAGCGCGCGCGCGCGCGCAGACGCAACTCACACAGAAATGACATAGTCTCTGGCTGCTGAGGCCTCGTATGTTCTATCTCTGACGAAGAACTTGTTGGCCGAAAGCTCATTTTCTGACAGTCTTTTTGTTGCGCCTATCTGCGACTCAGCATCTCCGCTATATGATGAGTAGCAATTATCGTTGTGATAATATTGTTACGTTCCATCCTGGCTTTTCTGTTGTTGAAAATTTTAGTATTTTACCAATATAAGTGGGGGTGACTGCTTCTGCATTTTGATAAGATTTCTACTACAATACGTGTCCTAATAATATTAAAAAAGTATGTATCATCTTCTGGCTGATTTAGGTACTAAGCAGAATTTATTTGATAGTGTAAACTATTTCTCGCTCCCTACTTCTTTCGTAGAATAATGATCATACGGTTTACTTAAAAGGCTCAAAGTGAATATTACTTCTACTGACGTCTTTCCTATAACTCGCAACTCAGCAGACGGACAACGCCTCACAGTCTATTTGATACCCACTTTTACCGAAAACTGAAATTTCTACAATTTTACTTGCATATCTGAAAGAACAGGCTTATCGATGGTCTACAGCTATACGGAGTAATTCGAAATTTATTCACTGACAGGGAATTATTTTGAAATCATCTGTATTAGCTGTATATCTACCATCTATTTGCGACATATGAAGATTTGTTCCGGACCAGTACTCGATCTCGGACTTATCTCTAGCTGCAGCCATAACCACTTCGACTATCCTTGCACGCTTCCCAGCCGGACACAAACTTCCACATGTCACATTGTCTACATACTCTGTTATATCGGAAAAGCACATAAATATCAACAGTGGTCTTCATTACACGTAACCTCACTTTCCGTGTGCGGAAATCCATGTTGTCGAACATTAGATAATTAATGTAGGGGACTATGGCATAAGGATGTGACATGGAGGTTTTGGTCGGTGTGGGGAGCGTGCACGGATGACCGAAGCGGTTCCTCCATAGTGAAGAGAGCCCCGTATGTGTATAAATAGCTGGATTTTGTTTAATTTGAGTTGTTTCCATTCCAAAAGTGTTTTGATCCCTCTCCTGTATTTGAGCTGAGAAAAAGTGATTAAGGAGACCGCTCGCGATAGGCGCGATATCCAGTCTAACACAAATTTTCATACGTCACTAACAGCTAGTGCATCTGCATTTCACACAACTGATGTCAGAAGAATTCTGCAGTTTTATTTCCAATTTTAATAGAAGCTGTACTTGGTGAAATCCCTGTTACTGCTATCGTCAGGGCTGCGCACTGTTAATTTCTGAAAGGTGTATATTTATAAGAATAAAAATGAGAGAGCTGGTCTAGATTGGAAAGTCTAGTTTAATATCTGGATCAGAAATCGCCATCGTAACAATATCATGACCATCCACGCATTTGTCTGTAAATACTGGTATTTTACAACCACCAGTGAAATGGTCATACATTTGGCGAATTGCGATGACATTCTGTTCCAAACGTCTATCCTGCCTTGGCGAGTAGAAGAGATGTAAGACAGTGCTGTTGCAGCGGAGAGTTAAGCATTGCTATAATTGTGGTGAAATAAGTTGAGCGAAATGGGAAGTGTTACGTCATGAACATCTTGACGTAGCGCTACCAAGCTGATACGCCGGTATTCTCATTCGTGTGGTATGGGTTGATTAAAAGTTTATTGTATGCGAGGTAATTTTTAGTATTTTCAGGTTCAAATGGCTCTGAGCACTATGCAACATCAGTCGCCTAGAACTTAGAACTAATTAAACCTAACTAACCTAAGGACATCACACACATCCACGCCCGAGGCCGGATTCGAACCTGCGACCGTAGCGGTCGCTCGGTTCCAGATTGTAGCGCCTAGAACCGCACGGCCACTAAGGCCGGCTAGTATTTTCAGGATGTACGAGTAAAAGAATTCCTGCGTATGAAGAATGGTATCACTACGTAATGGATGTGTCTAATGTTCTTGGAGCTTTTCAGATGGAGACTGTGTGGTCGGAACACTGGTGGATGCCAAGGAGATGGTGGGTTCCGTGACAGAAAGCAAAATGATGAGATGTGTCTGATAAACTTGTTTTACTCAACTTTTATTCCAAATGCAAGTCCACATCAATATACAGTCCAAGTTCGCATAACCGCTATAATAACAGAGACTGAGAGACGGCGTTTACACTTGACAGACCGAACTGAACTGGCAGACAGACTAGACTAGAGCCACAGTCGCACAGAAACTCTATAGGCCAGAAAACTGCAACCTACTGAATCAAGTTACTACCGACTAGCCTCTTGGAGCGCTAGAACGCCTTCAGCTGTCAAAAATTTTTTTCCGGTTGAAGCGATGTTAGCGCTCCAAGCGACTGGTATCTGGTAACAGAAGAATGGAATGAAATAAACGGAGGCCTTGCTATTTTTAATAGTTTCCTTTCAATATTTACCAGTCACTGAACGTGGCGGTGACTTTTCTAGTAAGAAAAAGAAACTCTAATAATAATCGAAAATCGTTTAAGCGCGAAATTAATTGTGACCCGATGTTTTCGAGTTCAAAAGGAGTAGATTAAGAGAATATCCCCTTCGTTGGTGTACATTCTGAATTCTCTTTGCGCCGATTGTACTTCATTTGAGAAGTTTCTTTGCGGATTTCAGACTCATTTCAATACATTCAACAACAGGCAGGTTTTTTTACAATATTGGAGGTCTTTTATTGCTGCTTCAACTTATAGCGCCACAATTAACTCCGAAATACTATCTCATTTGCGTTTTGAACGTGCTTCTACATTCCATACACACATTACACAATCGCTCGCAGTGTTTCTCTTTTTCTTTCTTAAAAAAAATCTTTTTTCATCAAAAACAGTTATTATACATGATAACCCACCACCTGAAACATTAGTGGGTTCTAATTACATACAATGTGTTAGTTAACAAGCAGCATTTACGTTCCTTTTATCTACTTAATCTTAACTACAGGATGGAAAGCTAGCTACTCTTTGGCAAGCCTACTATTCACCCTCATGTACTATCTACTCTACCAAGCTACATGCTGCAGCGTCACAGGCGTACCAGCAAAATACAAACCTACCATCTCTTGGCCATGCTCACCGAGCTAACCCCAATGGGCGTGCCCATGGCACTGGGCTGGCCTTAACTGGAAATCGCTGCAGGTCTTTCAAAGTTATACAGAAACTACATTCTACTAATAGATTCTAACTAATAAGTTAATCATTAGTGTGTGGTGTTTAGTTTGGGTAACTTCACACCCTCCCTCTAATCCAGGACGTGGCGGATTCCAATTGTCACGGCGGTCGACCAGTCCACGCCCCGACGGAATGGGATAGGTGTGGAATGTCTTTTCATTGTTCACCAATCACTCAATATCCCTTCGGTATTCACGCACGACCTTGGCGGATACCTCGCTGGCTAGACTGTCAATGACGTTGAAGGTGACCGGATTCCTAATCAAGTGAAGTGTATCTGTATTGGGTAGTTGGTTCCTTAATTCGGTAGCAACGTCATCAAACATGGGACGCTCATAGACCACATGGTCCGGTGTACGTATCCCAGCACAACAGTCACACGAGGGAGTCGCCCTTTTCCCGAACCGGCAAAGAAATGCCAGATACGGACTATGCCCCATGAGTAAGTGCAGCAGTCCCTTACTTGGTTGAAAATGTTTAATTTGGAGCTGTTCTCTGATGTTTGGAAGCAACTGGTAGGTTCTTCTGCCTGTCTCGTCCCTATCCCAGAACTCCTGCCACAATTCTTCCTCCATTCTTATAATCAAAACGTTGTGCCCCACTCACACCCCCAGAATGCCCTCAGTATTTTCAACTTGTCCCCTTTTTGCCCAATACCACGCTGCCTGTTCCCTGATTTTAATATCTAGGGGGCACAGCCCCATGAGAATCAGCAGTGCCACCCTGGGGATGTACGGTAGGCTCCAATCGATCGCAATAATACGTTGCGCTACACCCTCTTCACAGCCATGGCAGACACGACCCTCGTGAGCCTGCGAGCTCAGACTCCGGACCTGTAACCCACGTTGGAAGCAAGAATGGTATTGTGGTACAGTCTGATGAGTTGTGGAGGAAGATGAAATCGCCTCTGCCCTATCATGATAAGATTGTTTAAAACCTCTAACGACCTATGCGTTGAGAAGCTCCATCTCTCGTCTAGGATAACACCCACGTAACGTGCCTCGCGATGGCGTATAACCGGTATGCCCTCAATCCGAATGGTTGGGTTCCTGGCCAATTGGCCCTTTAAAAGCAACTATATTGACTTGTTTGACACAACTTTGAGTTTAGTGCTGTGACACCATTGCGACAATGTGGTCATTGCTCTCTCAATTTTGGGTTTTAGTTCCTCTCATATTCGGCCGCCAACCAATAGAAGAAGGTCGTCAGTGTAGGCTATCACTTCTAGCACATCAGCGCTGCTCTCCAAGTTGTCCAGGAAGAGGCCCAGAAGAGTGGCCCCAGGACACAGTCCTGTGGACACCCCTTTCTTATCCTCTTACCCACGCTCCCGCTAGGGGGTGATAGCCAGACCTCCCTTTCCATGCAATAGCTCCTAAGACACCCATATAGGGGCCCTAGACACTCTTTCACCCTTAAGCAGGCGAAGAGCGAAGGCCACCACAGGTTGTCAAAGGAACCACTGATATCAACCATGATGCCAACTAAGTACCCACAGACCGCAGCCGCCAAGGCCACTGCGTCAGACGCAGATAGCCGTGGCCGAAAGCCAAATTGCCTGCTTCTCATCCCACAGAGGGGTGTGCCATCAGCCCGTCAGCAAGTAATCGCTCCAACAGTTACCTGAGCAGATCCAAAAGACAGATCGGTCTGTGGGACTTAACTTCTTTGGGATCTTTATCCTGCCCTTTCTTGATGATTACCACGTTGGTTTATTTCCAGATGGAAGGAAACGTTCTGAGGCTCAAAGCCTCATTGTATACTCTTGTTAGAGGTGTTGTCAGTTGAGGAGCGAGGTATTGCCGTCTGGTCCTGGGGCTTTTGAGTGATTTAATGCGTGTCGCCACCTCGTTCTCAGAGAATGGATACATTATGTTGTTGTTCAGGTATTCTTCCCGAAGTGCCTGCCTAATTAGGCCTTGTTCTTCAGTATCCTCCTCTTACATGTCATCAGGGAGCAGGGACCGGAGGAGGACCTGGGCAGTTTCCTGCCAAGACCCCGTCATCCGGTTCACATCTCTAATGGTTGAAAGTACCATTGGTGACCGTATCTGTCCCCTTACTATTTTGTAGGGTATGCCCCAGGGATCAATAGCCAGTTGGCTTTGGATATTTTTTTCCCAACTCAGGAGCCTGAAATTTTTTAATTCCTTTTGAAATTGTCCCTTGGCATCCCTGTAGGTTTGCAACCATCGCTGTTTCTCTTCCCAGACGACACTTCGCTGGTAGTACCTCCTCGCCCTCCTGACAGCCTGACGCATCTGCCCTCGTTCCGCAGACAGATGGTGACGGAGAGGCCGCCTAGTTGGTACAGCTGCGTTCAACGCTCTAGTAAGCGCTGCCCAATAGCTGTTTGGAATGCTTGTTGACGGCTTCGTCACCATCAGGCCATGTCGGGACGTCAAACTCTCTTGCTAGACTCTCCCAGATGGTTTTGTTGTAATTGAGCTGAACTTCCCACCCTATGTCCCAGTGGCACTCTCTGTCAGAAAGCGTGAAGGTAATTAAATTATGATCACTTACAGTGACCTCCAATTTTGCAACTAGCCAGCAATATTAACTGACACTAGCGTTATGTCTACATTCGTACCTTCACCTCCCCCACCACTATAGGTGGCGGGATTTCCAGCTCTATTGGCGACGATGTCCTGCTGAGACATGATCTTCTCCTCCATTTTCTCACCTCTTCCATCCCGAGTGCCACTGTGCCACGGGGGGGATTTCGCAATAATGTATGCCACCATCACCATCCTGCGACCTCGCAGCGCCGTGGTTATTTGTACAATTTGGTCGAGGTACACTTCTATATCGTCACCGTACTGAAAGTACATGTTCACTAGGTGTATGACTCCCACGGGCGACTGGAGCTCGACGACAGTACAATGGTCATCTGAGAAGTGTGCAAGCACTGTTACTCTTAAGGCTTTGTTTATTATTATGATGGTGGCCTTCGGATCATTTCCGAAGCTTACTACTTGCCAGTTTACCGCAGCGAAAGCTATGTTTCCCGCAAGAGAGTATGGCTCCTGTAAACAGAGTACGTCGACTCATCTCCTCCACCACCCTCTGAAGCTCCTGCATGACCAGTCTACTATTATGTGCGTTTAGCTGCCCTAACTGGGTCGTAGTAGTCATGGAAAATACGTATGAACGTATGAATCTGGGAAGGTCTTCCTCCAGTCGTATGCTATCCTAAGACAGCCTGATTGTAAATTTCATCAAGATCAAATGCTTCTTCCTTCGAATACCTTTTTGATGAGGTCACGCACGGCGCCAAAGTTGGTGGGGAGATTCATGGTCTTCAGCTCTATTCTATCAACAGCCTCCATGGCCGAGAAGGTGACTTTGCGTCTGACTTATGTCCTTCCCTATGTGCTGTGGTCAGGACAGCCGGCTACTCCAGGCAGGATAACTGCAAAGAATGTTCTAAATTAGGATAAATTCTTATAGGATCAACTTCCAAGCATCTGACCTGAGGATGACCTGAGATTACTATGGCATTCGGGCTACTAACTGCATTCACTTGCACTGGTTCTTCACGTGTGGAGCTACCTTTCACAATTACTGGTTGGCCCATCTCAACAGAACGCCTAACTCGCAGTGCCCGATCTTTCAGCAATTTCTGGTCCTTGGGGGTGTGAAAAGGAGCGGCCAGCTGCTCCCATGGATCCGTCTGGACGCACGCGTCCGCCTTTTTCATTCTCAGCGATTCGCTTTCTGTAACAAATGTTAAAAATTGTTTGAACTTAACAGCCCTTGCCGTATCCCTTCGTCTCTTACCCAGGAACTTCCTTTTTGTCATCCTGCACGCCGATATGGCTTCAGCCATAATTAGTGCTTGAGATCAATCTTTGCTCCAACATCCAGTAAGTTGGTCAATTTCTCCCAGTGGCATTGTAGATCTTCTTGCCTCTTTCAATGCAAGGAATGCAAATTCCAGATCTCACACAGTTTTTTTGACATGGTCCTCTGCTCCACACCTGGAGCAAGCCTGCTTCCGATCACAGTATTTATGGATATGGTCTAGTCCCACACATTAACGGCATGGAATCCAACGTAGATCCTGCCCACAGATGTGAGCCTTTTCCACATAGATCCAGATACCTCTGCAACATAATGTACGATATCTCCTTCTCCTGGTCCTGTCATAAATCTTCGTCTAAATTCATTTTTGAAATCCTCATCAGTTATGTCATCAAAATTTTGACTTCTGTTTCACAGAGTTCACTGTTATCCACTGTAACAGGTACATCATACAAAATCACAAGTGGGTTCCTCTTTTTGGGAAATTCGCACGTAACTGCTCCACATAACTTCAGGTTGTGCCGTATTTTCTTCCTATCCTCATCTGTGGCAACATATACAATTACAAAGTTCTTAGTTGCCTTAACTTTGTTTACTTTTATTTTTTCCGTAATTGGATTGACCATTGTGGTAAAAATCTCCTGCACTTTCTTCGTGTCCTGACCAGCAGAGGTCTTAAAAAGACCGCCGTGTCCGGTTTCTGTGACACTTTCGTGATAGTCTCTCTCGTGTTTTGTGTCTTTGGTGCAACTTGAGCCACTACACCCGCCCATGCCTTGATCGGTTGTCTGCGTAATCTGTCATTCTCTTTTTGAAGTTCTTCAACTCGCCCTTCGAGCTTCGCATGAGCGATGGCCCAGGAGATGAGTTCATTTTTCAGTGCCAAGATAGCAGTTTGGCTAATCTTGCCATTTTTACATTGGACTCCAATAACTGAATGGTTAAATGATGATGGCGTACTCTTGGGTAAAATATTCCAGAGGTAAAATAGTCCCCCATTCGGAACTCCAGGCGGGGACTACTCAAGAGGACGTCGTTATCAGGAAGAAATAAAAACTATGCGGTTCACCGATGACATTGTAATTCTGTCAGAGAGAGCAAAGGACTTGGAAGAGCAGATGAACGGAATGGATAGTGTCTTGAAAGGAGGATATAAGATGAACATCAACAAAAACAAAACGAGGATAATGGGAAGTAGTCGAATTAAGTCGGGTGATGCTGAGGGAATTAGATTAGGAAATGAGACACTTAAAGTAGTAAAGGAGTTTTGCTATTTGGGGAGCAAAATAACTGATGACGGTCGAAGTAGAGAGGACATAAAAGGTAGACTGGCAATGGCAAGGAAAGCGTTTCTGAAGAACAGAAATTTGTTAAGATCGAGTACAGATTTAAGTGTCAGGAAGTTGTTTCTGAAAGTATTTTTATGGAGTGTAGCCATGTATGGAAGTGAAACGTGAACAATAAATAGTTTAGACCAAAAGAGAATAGAAGCTTTCGAAATGTGGTGCTACAGAAGAATGCTGAAGATTAGATGGGTAGATCATATAACTAATGAGGAGGTATTGAATAGGATTGGGGAGAAGAGAAGTTTGTGGCACAACTTGACTAGAAGAAGGGATCGGTTGGTAGGACATGTTCTAAGGCATCAAGGGATCACCAATTTAGTATTGGAGGGCAGCGTGGAGGGTAAAAATCGTAGAGGGAGACCAAGAGATGAATACAGTAAACAGATTCAGACGGATGTAGGTTGCAGTAGGTACTGGGAGATGAAGAAGCTTGCACAGGATAGAGTAACATGGAGAACTGCATCAAACCAGTCTCAGGACTAAAGACCACAACAACAACAACTATGTAATCCTCATATGTCTATCACTAACACTCCCCTAGATCTGCCCCGTTCCCCCTGTCAGGGAGGGAACAAGAAGCACTGAAGCTATCGCAGGCGCACACGATTCGCTTGTCTTTTCGTCAGCCATGTTTAGACAACCAAAAAAAAAATGGGTTGGGAGCCTGTCTCCTCTGGCATGGGGGGGGGGGGAAGGGGGGGGGAGACACTACTGCAGCTCGCCCACCAACCTCGCCCCTAGGCCAAGGGCGCTCCTGAGCTACCAGGTACAACACACTTTTGCCAACGTACTGGTCCCCTTCAGTTGCCCCATCATCGACGATTTCACTCAGCGCTCACCGGCAAGTGCACCCCACACTCCGGAGAAGCGGATGCACTTCTCGTTCTTCGCCGCCTACTTGCCCGAGCTTCCACCTTGCGGCCAAAGACCCGCTCCTCCTAAGGTGGCGGGCCGGTCACCCAGTCGTTCGGCGGTCTGCACCCAGATAACCTGGCCCAGGCAACGTCATCACCTCCTGACTTTTGCAGAACACGCCCCGGTTACCCACAGGCGCGGCGAAGCACTCTTGCCGACTCGCGCCGAGATCCCACGCCGACAAACGAGGTCGCCGGCATGCAGAGCACCAAATGGTCTGTGCTCTGCGCAAGGAGAGGGAGGGGAGTAGCAGCTGCCCAATGCAAAGGGGTCGCACACAGAGTGAGCAACGTCCCCCGCAGCCGAACAGCCCCACTCAACCCCCCCCCTCCCCCCAGTCCCAGGCCACAGCTCCCCCTGCGCCACACACCCTTTGCTTTCGCCTTGGGTTGGGAGACTCTTAACGTCGTCCAGGACGTGAGGAACTGCAGCAGCCAGGCCGCAGGGCCCCTGGACCGTCTTTAGACTTTCCCTCATACCCTCGCCCAAACTGCCGAGCTCGACTTTCGCAGTATATTTACACAAGTTAGCCGATTGGCGGTCCGGCAGCAATGGTTGGAAAAAGAAGAAAACTGCGAGAGTTTCGCGACCTTTTGTCATAAACTGCGCTAGACCGGCTGAGGAATCATTTAGCCCTTTCGTGACCAAATTTGTGAGAATCTCGAATATTAATGTAAAATTAGTGTTCTCCTTTAGAAATGGACACTGAGTCAGGCCATGTTTTTAATTTTCGATTGTTTTTTCATACACACATCAAAAAAGGTTTTGCATCACCTCGGTTCCGAGAGTTCCGGAACCTGAACTGAAAATTGGAATAGAGATCAACAAAAACATCATTTTCGCCCTTTTTATTGCTCATGAAAACCACACATTGCATGTTGTACCACCACATACCGAGACCTTCAGAAGTGGTGGTCCAGATTGGTGTACACATCGGTACCTTTAACACCCAGTAGCACGTCCTCTTGCACTGACGCATGCCTGTATTCGTCGTGGCATACTGTCCACAAGTTCATCAAGGCACTGTTGGTCCAGATTGTCCCACTCCTCAACGACGATTCGGAGTAGATCCTTCAGAGTGGTTGATGGGTCACGTCGTCCATATACAGCCCTTTTCAATCTATACCAGGCGTTTTCGACTGGGATCATGTCTGGAGAACATGCTGGCCACTTTAAACGAGCGATCTCGTTAACTTGGAGGAAGTCACTGACAAGATGTACACGATGGGGGCGTGTATTGTCGTCCACGAAGACGAATGCATCGCCAATATGCTGCCGATATGGTTGCACTATCGGTCGGAGGATGGCATTCACGTATCGTACAGCTGTTACGGCACCTTCCATGACAACCAGCGGCGTACGTCAACCCCACACGAAGCCACCACAAAACAGCAGGGAACCTCCACCTTGCTGCACTCGCTGGAAAGTGTGTCTAAGGCGTTCAGCCTGACCGGGTTGCCTCCAAACACGCCTCCGACAATCGTCTGGTTGAAGGCAGATGTGACACTCATCGGTGAAGAGAACGTGATGCCAATCCTGAGTGAACCATTCGGCACGTTGTTCGGTCCATCTGTATCGCGCTGCAAGGTGTCGTGGTTGCAAAGATGGAACTCATCATGGACGTCGGGAGTGAAGTTGCGCATCATGCAGTCTATTGCGCACAGTTTGAGTCGTAACGCGATATCCTGTGGCCTCACGAAAAGCATTATTCAAACATGGTGGCGTTGCTGCCAGGGTTCCTCCGAGCAATAATCCGTAGGCAGCGTTCATGCACTGCAGTACTACCCCTTGGGTTGCCTGAGCGAGGCATGTCATCGACAGTTGCTGTAGCGAGGAATGTCTCTCTGTATCTCCTCCATGTCCGAACAACATCACTTTGGTTCACTCAGAGACGTTTGACACTTCCCTTGTTGAGAGCCCTTCCCGGCACAAAGTAAAAATGTGGACGAGATCGAACTGCGGTAGTGACCGTCTAGGCGTGGTTGAACTACAGACAACACGAGGCATGTACCTCTTGCCTGGTGGAATGACTGGAACTGATTGGCTGTCGGACCCCGTCCTTCATATAGGCGCTGCTCATGCGTGGTTGTTTACATCTTTGGGCGGCATTAGTAACATCTCTGAACATTCAAAGGGACTGTGTCTGTGATACAATATCCACAGTTAACGTCTATCTGCAGGAGCTCTGGAAACCGGGGTGAAGCAAAACTTTTTTTTTATGTGTGTAGCTTCATAATTATTTTAAATGGAATGCATAAGGCCCCACAGAATAGAGAAGGCATGAATGGTTTATTACTCTGAGAGTCCAAAGAGACATTTACGTTCCACTTAAAATAATTTTTTGTATTAGGGATTGGTATCTGTAGAAACAAGAAAGTAAGTACCATTAGTAAATCAAACAAATTAATTTATTTACGGCATAATGTTTTTATGAAATTTTTCAAAACATGGCTGAATACATAGTACTACTTTGCAATAGCTACATATGAAACTAGTCCTCTCTTGCTTCCACGTGGTGCATTGTCCGAATCGCCTTCTTGTGCTCTATGCTGGAAAATGTTTCACAATTGCATATAAGTGCGTCTCATCATCGGCTTCGCTAGATCTCTACATATGAAATATATTAACACTTACCGACACCTCGGGCAATTTAGTGGTGCGTATGTCATGTAAGTGTTGATGTATTTCATGTGTATAGATCTAGAGGAGTTTTGGCCGTCTGTTCTTCAGACAGAGAAGGGTATTCAGTTGCTAGTAAATGGAAATGTTTCAGATCCTAACCTTTAATCCTTCAGGAATTATTGGGCAATGGTTCGACATAGACTCCGAGCTACGTTCATGTGTACGAGGTGCTTTCAAGTTCTAAGGCCTCCGATTTTTTTTCTAATTAACTACTCACCCGAAATCGATGAAACTGGCGTTACTTCTCGACGTAATCGCCCTGCAGATGTACCCATTTTTCACAACGCTGACGCCATGATTCCATGGCATCGGCGAAGGCTTCTTTAGGTCTGTTTTGACCACTGGAAAATCGCTGAGGCAATAGCAGCATGGCTGGTGAATGTGCGGCCATGGAGAGTGTCTTTCATTTTTGGAAAAAGCCAAAAGTCACTTCAAAGTTGTTATCATGAAGAAACTGTTGCGTAACGTTAGCTCGATGTGCGGGTGCGTTGTCTTGGTGAAACAGCACACACGCAGCCCTTCCCGGACGTTTTTGTTGCAGTGCAGGAAGGAATTTGTTCTTCAAAACATTTTCGTAGGATGCACATGTTACCGTAGTGCCCTTTGGAACGCAATGGGTAAGGATTACGCCCTCGCTGTCCCAGAACATGGACACCATCATTTTTTCAGCACTGGCGGTTACCCGAAATTTTTTTGGTGGCAGTGAATCTGTGTGCTTCCATTGAGCTGACTGGCGCTTTGTTTCTGGATTGAAAAATGGCATCCACGTCTCATCCATTGTCACAACCGATGAAAAGAAAGTCCCATTCATGCTGTCATTGCGCATCAACACTGCTTGGCAACATGCCACACGGGCAGCCATGTGGTCGTCCGTCAGCATTCGTGGCACCCACCTGGATGACACTTTTCGCATTTTCAGATCGTCATGCAGGATTGTGTGCACAGAACCCACAGAAATGCGAACTCTGGAGGCGATCTGTTCAACAGTCATTCGGCGATCCCCCAAAACAATTCTCTCCACTTTCTCGATCATGTCGTCAGACCGGCTTCTGCGAGCCCGAGGTTGTTTCGGTTTGTTGTCACACGATGTTCTGCCTTCATTCAACTGTCGCACCCACGAACGCACTTTCGACACATCCATAACTCCATCACCACATGTCTCCTTCAACTGTCGATGAATTTCAATTGGTTTCACACCACGCAAATTCAGAAAACGAATGATTGCACGCTGTTCAAGTAAGGAAAACGTCGCCATTTTAAGTATTTAAAACAGTTCTCATTCTCTCTGCTGGCGGTAAAATTCCATCTGCCGTATGGTGCTGCTATCTCTGGGACGTATTGACAATGAACGCGGCCTCATTTTAAAACAATGCACATGTTTCTATCTCTTTCCAGTCCGGAGAAAAAAAATCAGAGGCCTTAGAACTTGAATGCACCTCGTCTATAATGGTCTACCTTAAACCTTTTAGATAGAGGATTATTTTGTCAGATCTGTAATAATTCCAACTGCGCTGTTGTGTAAACGAAAGATTATTGAATTTCTATTAATATCCTCTTTAACCTCAGTATGTAGGTAGGAGGTAGCATACGCTGTTGTTGAGGCAGTAGGACGTCTCATAATTCGCTAATATTCGTTCAGTATTTTTATCTTTTTGCACAATGGTTCTAGCGTAGACAGTGAGCGACAAAGTTATGGCCTTTTACTCTTCAGATACAAAATAGTATTATTCTGTTGCATACAGCTTTCGTTGTTTTGCGAATAAGGATGTTTCTCATGTTCATAATTCTTTAGCTACAAACGTTTACGTACTCATTCTAAGATGCGGACTGTAATTATTTCTGGTGGTTTTCCACTGATATCCTACATAGTATTAATGGACCTGATATAGGCTATCACATCGCCAATTTTTTGGGGCACTAAATATGAAACGTTGCACTATATTGGCATATTTTTCAAATTGGTTGCGCTATCTGCAGATATTAAGTTGAACATCTGTGTATTTTGATTTCAATAATGCGCTAAAAATTCTTTTAGCACACAGTCTTACTTTACAAAAAATTGTTTTTCTTTTGTAACTATGTTTGTTGCTTACTTAGCGATACTGTAGAAAAAAAGGTACTGGCAGTTTTGTAGTGATATAGTGCATATTTCGTAAATATGATGTATAAGGTTTCTAAGCACTATTCTGTCATGAAGAAATCATCAAAATAATTCATAAACATTTCAGAATTTTTTATATACGTGTATTTCGAATCATGGGTGTTTTTAAATCACGTATTTCACTTTCACTGATAGAATCTATGTACGGTACCGCAGCGACACCTGCTGTGCTTGTGGTGAGTTCGTCCCATGCATTGGCTGTTGACAGTTTTGTGCCGCCTTGGTAGACTTGACGTGCTATGTCAAGGGAACGATGTTTTGGCGAATTGTGACGTACATAGTAATTTTAGTTTTGACGTGCCAAAGCATCGCCCATATTTCATTTTATGTACTGGAAATTCAATGGAAAGATTTTGTATGTAGCTAGCACAAGATGTTTGCAATAACCTTTATGAGGAATGTTGTCATTTGGTTGTTCTATGGGTTAATTTTGTACTAGTTGTGTAACAATTTGTAGCAATTCTTGTAATTTTATTTCAGATCTGACGATGGTAACTTAGTTTTACAAAAGCTGGTTATCTACAGTAAAGTTTTTATAGCGAACTCGGCTAAGAAGTGCTTCTTCTCCTAAGTAATCACTACAGATCGCCCCTTCGAGCTCTGAACATGAGTAAACTAATCGATATTCTTACTACTTTTTATTATTCAGGATCAACAGCCACTATTGGTACAATGCAGACATTTTGTCTAATCGTTCGGTAGTTGGTTTTGATATTCTGATGAGTTTAGCAAACGACAGCACTGCTGCAAACTATCCAAGAGGTACGACAGATTGTCTCCAAAGTGTTTTATATATGTTAGTAATAGCAGAGGACATATAACGCTTCGTTGAGGACGTCCAGGTCTCTTAACTTCAATTTCACTAAATGACTTCCCAGTGTAAGATTACCACTTTTTCGGAGAACTCAAATTTCATTAATGCATAGACGATTAAAATTTATTTGTGTAAACGAACACACCATCTGACAGAAAAGGTGAGCACCCAGAAGGTGAGGAGGAAAGGAAGGAAATCTTGACGAGTCGCATTGGTATGTGACGTTATTTCAGTGGTTATAAATTCAAGTCAAATTAACAAAGAAACTGGCAGCAGGACGATGGGCCCTCTCTGGCTTGGATGCGGGTAGAATGGAAAGGGGGTCATAAGGCCATTGTATCCTCTCCTGAGGCAATCTGGTCCACATATAACTGGCCCTTGAACATCCTAGATATGGGCACTGGGATGGAGCTGATATCGGAGCTGGTACAAAACATATTCTGCCGAGGACAGATCGAATGATTTTGCTGGCCACGGCAGTACCTCACCATCACAGTTCAGAGAGAAATGAGAAATGTGTGGCCGAACACTGTGCTGCTGCAAAGTGGGACTAAGATTCTGAAGCACGAGAGGTAGCCCGTCCGTGACGTACCGTTGTGCTGTCTCATTTTCCTTAATCATAATCAGACGTGGCCTGAGGTCATGCCCGACGGATCCTCACACCATGACGCCAGCAGTAACGCAGCCGTGTTATTCCAAAACACACTACTGGCCATTAAAATTGCTACACCACGGAGATGACGTGCTACAGACGCGAAATTTAACCGACAGGAAGAAGATGCTGTGATATGCAAATGATTAGCTTTTCAGAGCATTCACACAAGGTTGGCGCCGGTGGCGACACCTACAACGTGCTGACATGAGGAAAGTTTCCAACTGATTTCTCATACACAAACAGCAGTTGACCGACGTTGCCTGATGAAACGTTGTTGTGATGCCTCGTGTAAGGAGGAGAAATGCGTGCATCACGTTTCCGACTTTCATAAAGGTCGGATTGTAGCCTATCGCGATTGCGGTTTATGGTATCGCGACATTGCTGCTCTCGTAGGTCGAGATCCAATGACTGTTAGCAGAATATGGAATCGCTGGGTTCTGGAGGGTAATACGGAACGCCGTGCTAGATCCCAACGGAATCGTATCACTAGCAGTCGAGATGACAGGCATCTCATCCGCATGGCTGTAACGGATCGTGCAGTCACGATCCCTGAGTCAACAGATGGGGACGTTTGCAAGACAACAACCATCTGCACGAACAGTTCGACATTTGCAGCAGCATGGACTATCAGCTCGGACACCATGGCAGCGGTTACCCTTGACGCTGCATCACAGACAGGAGCGCCTGCGACGGTGTACTCAACGACGAAGCTGGGTGCACGAATGGCAAAACGTCATTTTTTCGGATGAATCCAAGTTCTGTTTACAGCATCATGATGGTCGCATCCGTGTTTGGCGACATCGCGGTGAACGGACTTTGGAAGCGTGTATTCGTCATCGCCATACTGGCGTATCATCCGGCGTGATAGTATGGGGTGCCATTGGTTACACGTCTTGGTCACCTCTTGTTCGCATTGACGGAACTTTGAACAATGGACGTTACATTTCAGATGTGTTACGACCCGTGGCTCTACCCTTCATTCCATCCCTGCGAAACCCTACATTTCAGCAGGATAATGCACGACCGCATGTTTCAGGTCCTGTACGGGCCTTTCTGGATACAGAAAATGTTCAACTGCTGCCCTGGCCACCACATTCTCCAGATCTCTCACCAACTGAAAACGTCTGGTCAATGGTGGCCGAGCAACTGGCTCGTCACAATACGCCAGTCACTACTCTTGATGAACTGTGGTATCGTGTTGAAGCTGCATGGGCAGCTGTCCCTGTACACGCCATCCAAGCTGTTTGACTCAATGCCCAGGCGTATCAAGGCCGTTATTACGGCCAGAGGTGGTTGTTCTGGGTACTGATTTCTCAGGATCTATGCACCCAGAATTTGTGAAAATGTAATCACATGTCAGTTCTAGTATAATATATTTGTCCAATGAATACCCGTTTATCATCTGTATTTGTTCTTGGTGTAGCAATTCTAATGGCCAGTTGTGTATTTGAAGAATGAGACCTTTCCCCAGGTTGCCTCCATACTAGCCGCCAATGGTCATCTGGAATAGTGCAGAATCGCGACTCACCGCCGAACGCAACCGTTTGTGTTGTGGTGTTAACGGCAACCGACGCACTGGACAGTAAATGTCTATTTCGATCGCTGCTAGTTTCTGGCCAATGGCGTGGGATGATTCAGAGTGTTGCAGGGAGCCCATTACTGGCTCTCGGGTAACAGGTGCAGAAGTCTGACGTGGCCGACTGCTACCTTGACGATGAACATGCCAGCCCTCACGTCCTCACATGGTCCACCTTCAGACCACTCTCACTTCTGTATGCCACGCAGATATTGACACTGCGCGATGCGAACAGTTGGCCAAATGGACGTCCACAATAAGACCACCTTTCAAACTTTCTTAGTAGCTGATATCGCTCTTACACATGTACGCGGCACATCTGCATCCTTCACAGTTACCACCCAACGTCTGACGCTGTTCATGCACCTTGTGTTCCCTACCGGGCCTGGTAACAACGCTAAATGCCAACTGCAATGATGCTTCTGGTGGCTATTCGAGCTGTCGCAAAGAACTGCAACTGTAATGGTGTACCAACCCACCGATTGTGTTTAAGTTTACGGGTGCTTCACTTTTTTGTCAGAAGTGTATATAAATTAATCATTGAAGTCAGTGTCCCTTTGATGTAGCTGTCTGGTTATAGAAGTACGGTAAAGGAAAGGAACTATACATTTAATTGCTGTCAAGTTCTGCGAGATGTTCACGTGATCAAAGCGTGCGGCGCAAGTAAGAGTACCGGGTCGGACAGTGGGTGTGAAGGTAGTGACGACCAACGACTTGAGGGCGATAAAATTAAAATTTGGGGTGGAATGTTTGGGTGCAAGAGAGAGCGAGTATTACGAGTAAAATAATAGAACAGGTACAGAAATTATGTCAATGTTCAGCAAGATGTCTAGCGAGATTAATCAAGGATGTGTAGTCAGTACTAGTATTGTATTTAACAGCTAGGGCCAAAAAACTAAATGAACAGTAATATTCACTTGGTGCAGGGAGTGGCAACTCACCCTTAACATAGACAAATGTAATGTATTGCGAATACATAGAAAGAAGGATCCTTTATTGTATGATTATATGATAGCGGAACAACCAATGGTAGCAGTTACTTCTGTAAAATATCTGGGCGTATGCGTGCGGAACAATTTGAAGTGGAATGATCATATAAAATTAATTGTTGGTAAGGCGGGTACCAGGTTGAGATTCATTGGGAGAGTCCTTAGAAAATGTAGTCCATCAACAAAGGAGGTGGCTTACAAAACACTCGTTCGACCTATACTTGAGTATCGCTCATCAGTGTGGGATCCGTACCAAATCGGGTTGACGGAGGAGATAGAGAAGATCCAAAGAAGAGCGGCGCGTTTCGTCACAGGGTTATTTGGTAACCGTGATGGCGTTACGGAGATGTTTAACAAACTCAAGTGGCAGACTCTGCAAGAGAGGCGCTCTGCATCGCGGTGTAGCTTGCTCGCCAGGTTTCGAGAGGGTGCATTTCTGGATGAGGTATCGAATATATTGCTTCCCCCTACTTATACCTCCCGAGGAGATCACAAATGTAAAATTAGAGAGATTAGAGCGCGCACGGAGGCTTTCAGACAGTCGTTCTTCCCGCGAACCATACGCGACTGGAACAGGAAAGGGAGGTAATGACAGTGGCACGTAAAGTGGCCTCCGCCACACACCGTTAGGTGGCTTGCGGAGTATAAATGTAGATGTACATGTAGAATAATTTACAACTCAAAACGACCAATAGTGTCTTACATCTTCCCACGAAACATCGTCATTAAAGGATCGACGCACTCAAACACGGCTTGCCTCCATGGTGCTGGTAAAGCAGAACACATTATTAGCATTTTCTGGCAACGGCCTTTGCAGCCTTAGAAGGCAGATTCAGTGCCCAAGAATAAACACGGCTTGTCGAAGAATCACTAATACAGGGGTGGGCAAAAATATGGAAACACCATAAACACGACACATTTCCATGCCCAACACGGTGTAGGAAATTCGTTGCCATTGAAAACAGTTTTTAGTCGTCACGGAATTGGTAAATATAGGCCCTGTATGGTTTCCAAGGGATCCCACACCGTTCTTCCTGCAAAATATTCTCAAGTTCAGGAAGGAGTTGGATAGATATCATGAACCCTACTCTCCAAAGTAAACCATAAAGGGTCAGTCTTGTTACTGTGGTGGCCACGGGACAATCGACACTTCGTGCTCACAAAACCAGTCCTGGACGATACTAGCTACGTCAAGATGGGCCCTGTCCTCTTGCAGAACAGCATCGCCATTGGGAAACGAACACTGCACAATGGGATGGATCTATCAATCAAAATGCTTCCTTTTTCCTTGGCAGTAATGCCACCTAGCAGAAGAAGCATTGGCCCCATGTAATACCACGATATTCCTACCCAAATCGTCACCGATCTCCGCTTTGTTTCACTCTTGTGACGTAAACTCGGTCAGAAGTTGGAAACAGTGTGAAACTATACTTATTCGACCAAATGAAATGCTTCCATTGCTCTATAGTCCAGGCACAACATTTTCCTGTTACGGGCATTTGGTTCTGGAATTCCAGATTGTGAAGCTACCTCAGTATTGTTTCGGTACTGACGGGATTCGGGGGTTCGACATTCCGTTCTGCAGTGACTTCTGCAGCGTCGCCTTATTTTCTCTCAATCGTTTTGAACGACCCTCCGTCACGATAAGTGAACAGACACTGCCGTCCCCATTGTGGCTGAGCGGAAGATATTTATTCTGTTTTCCTGTATGCGACATAAATGCTCAGTAGGGTGTCTCTTGAAACTCCAAACATTTCGGCTACCATTATTGCGGAAGCACCCACCGTGCGACCCCCAGCAGTATGCGAACGTTCGAAGTCATTCAGCGCCGACATAACGCACTCACAACTACGCAGAACACTGCTCTGCTACGAGTGTTACTTGAAACGTATTCAGGACACTGTACAGGTGCCGTTGGTGCTCAAATAATACAGCACTACCTGCAGGCTTGGCTGGCATCTGTACCTATGTTCAAGCATGCATTTCTCACGGTGGTTCCCAATTTTTGTTCAAGCATTTTATTTCTTTTTCCAAGCAGTTTACGTCACACAAGGATTTAAATGTTGAGCAAATACACTCCTGGAAATGGAAAAAAAGAACACATTGACACCGGTGTGTCAGACCCACCATACTTGCTCCGGACACTGCGAGAGGGCTGTACAAGCAATGATCACACGCACGGCACAGCGGACACACCAGGAACCGCGGTGTTGGCCGTCGAATGGCGCTAGCTGCGCAGCATTTGGGCACCGCCGCCGTCAGTGTCAGCCAGTTTGCCGTGGCATACGCAGCTCCATCGCAGTCTTTAACACTGGTAGCATGTCGCGACAGCGTGGACGTGAACCGTATGTGCAGTTGACGGACTTTGAGCGAGGGCGTATAGTGGGCATGCGGGAGGCCGGGTGGACGTACCGCCGAATTGCTCAACACGTGGGGCGTGAGGTCTCCACAGTACATCGATGTTGTCGCCAGTGGTCGGCGGAAGGTGCACGTGCCCGTCGACCAGGGACCGGACCGCAGCGACGCACGGATGCACGCCAAGACCGTAGGATCCTACGCAGTGCCGTAGGGGACCGCACCGCCACTTCCCAGCAAATTAGGGACACTGTTGCTCCTGGGGTATCGGCGAGGACCATTCGCAACCGTCTCCATGAAGCTGGGCTACGGTCCCGCACACCGTTAGGCCGTCTTCCGCTCACGCCCCAACATCGTGCAGCCCGCCTCCAGTGGTGTCGCGACAGGCGTGAATGGAGGGACGAATGGAGACGTGTCGTCTTCAGCGATGAGAGTCGCTTCTGCCTTGGTGCCAATGATGGTCGTATGCGTGTTTGGCGCCGTGCAGGTGAGCGCCACAATCAGGACTGCATACGACCGAGGCACACAGGGCCAACACCCGGCATCATGGTGTGGGGAGCGATCTCCTACACTGGCCGTACACCACTGGTGATCGTCGAGGGGACACTGAATAGTGCACGGTACATCCAAACCGTCATCGAACCCATCGTTCTACCATTCCTAGACCGGCAAGGGAACTTGCTGTTCCAACAGGACAATGCACGTCCGCATGTATCCCGTGCCACCCAACGTGCTCTAGAAGGTGTAAGTCAACTACCCTGGCCAGCAAGATCTCCGGATCTGTCCCCCATTGAGCATGTTTGGGACTGGATGAAGCGTCGTCTCACGCGGTCTGCACGTCCAGCACGAACGCTGGTCCAACTGAGGCGCCAGGTGGAAATGGCATGGCAAGCCGTTCCACAGGACTACATCCAGCATCTCTACGATCGTCTCCATGGGAGAATAGCAGCCTGCATTGCTGCGAAAGGTGGATATACACTGTACTAGTGCCGACATTGTGCATGCTCTGTTGCCTGTTGGTTGGTTGGTTGGTTTTGGGGAAGGAGACCAGACAGCGTGGTCATCGGTCTCATCGGATTAGGGAAGGATGGGGAAGGAAGTCGGCCGTGCCCTTTCAGAGGAACCATCCCGGCATTTGCCTGGAGCGATTTAGGGAAATCACGGAAAACCTAAATCAGGATGGCCGGACGCGGGATTGAACCGTCGTCCTCCCGAATGCGAGTCCAGTGTCTAACCACTGCGCCACCCCGCTCGGTGCTCTGTTGCCTGTGTCTATGTGCCTGTGGTTCTGTCAGTGTGATCATGTGATGTATCTGACCCCAGGAATGTGTCAATAAAGTTTCCCCTTCCTGGGACAATGAATTCACGGTGTTCTTATTTCAATTTCCAGGAGTGTAGAAAGTGAAAAATTTACGTTTACAAAATCATAAAGAATGGCAGCTAACTCTAAATATAGACAAATGTAAATTAATGCAGATGAATAGGAAAAAGAATCCTGTAATATTTGAATACTCCATTAGTAGTGTAGCGCTTGACACAGTCACGTCGATTAAATATTTGGGCGTAACATTGCAGAGCGATATGAAGTTCGACAAGCATGTAATGGCAGTTGTGGGGAAGGCGGATAGTTGTCTTCGGTTCATTGGTAGAATTTTGGGAAGATGTGGTTCATCTGTAAAGGAGACCGCTTATAAAACACTAATACGACCTATTCTTGAGTACTGCTCGAGCGTTTGGGATCCCTATCAGGTCGGATTGAGGGAGGACATAGAAGCAATTCAGAGGCGTGCTGCTAGATTTGTTACTAGTAGGTTTGATCATCACGCGAGTGTTACGGAAATGCTTCAGGAACTCGGGTGGGAGTCTCTAGAGGAAAGGAGGCGTTCTTTTCCTGAATCGCTACTGAGGAAATTTAGAGAACCAGCATTTGAGGCTGACTGCAGTACAATTTTACTGCCGCCAACTTACATTTCGCGGAAAGACCACAAAGATAAGACAAGAGAGGTTAGGGCTCTTACAGAGGCGTATAGGCAGTCATTTTTCCCTCGTTCTGTTTGGGAGTGGAACAGGGAGAGAGGATGCTAGTTATGGTACGAGGTCCGCTCCGCCATGCACCGCATGGTGGATTGCGGAGTCGCTCAGTCTGCTTAAACAGGAAAGAAAGAAAATAGGAAGCTCGCGTTTCTAATATATATGGGAATTGGATATAAGTCGAGCCGTAATCTCCTTCTCTCCCCTGTCTCTGCCCATCTCCTCTCCCCCTTTATTTGTCCATCTTCTCTTTCTCACCATCTCTCTGTTAATCACCTCCTCCCCTCTCTATCTCCTCCTGGAACCTCCTACTCTCTCAATGTATTAGCTCCTCCCCCTTTCTCTGTCCATCTCCTTCTTCCCGATTTCATAAGCCAATAAGCCATAATAACGACCTTCCTACTTGTCATCAAGGTTTCTCTATTACTTATAAGTCTAAACGTTTATTACAGTAACGTGTGAACATTTGAAATGAACCGGGAAGGTACATTTTGAGATTTTTGGTAACAATGTTTTCCCTTTATATATGACGTGTACACGTACACATGACTGAGTCCTAGGTAATTAAGGCAGGCAGGATGGGTTACGATTGTGGACGGGGCCCGAATCAATTACTGTTGGTTTGCTTTGCAATTTCACACACTTATTTTAATAAATAATTTTTGGAAACAAACAAATGAGGTCGCAATCAGTCTTATAAGACACGTAACCACAGACACGGCTGAAGGCCTTTAACGCAAAAAAATGGTTCAAAAGGTTCAAATGGCTCTGAGCACTATGGGACTTAACCATCTGAGGTCATCAGTCCCCTAGAACTTAGAACTACTTAAACCTAACTAACCTAAGGACATCACACACATCCATGCCCGAGGCAGGATTCGAACCTGCGACCGTAGCGATCGCACGGTTCCAGAGTGTAGCGCCTAGAACCGCTCAGCCACCCCGGCCGGCTGACGCGAAAAATGGTAATTATTTAAAATTTAACAAATACATAAAATATAGACAGCCAATAATTTTGAAGACAAGCAGAATTTTATAGCAAGTAACCACATTCACAGCTGAAGGCCTTTAACGCCAAAACGGAAATTATAAAAAATCTTAACAATATACTGTCAAATGGTGAATGGCATAGCAAAAGTTAATTAAAAAAGAACAAACAAATAACAGATCACCAAACAGGTGAGACAAATGATGGTAACTTAATAATACAGTTATAAAATAAAACACAAAGGCCAGTGACAGACGATGGTCCAGCAATCGAACTCTAAGTAGGTCACACCAAAAACACTTTCGCGAGCTAAAGACAATCAACGCAACCATGTCAACTGAACGATATGGTCTGGCAGAAACCTGCACACAGCACCAACGTGAGCCGTAGCGCGGATCAATTATATCTACTAAAATACACATATATTAAGGAATTACGTACCTAAAACACGTCCGTATTGCAATCCAACGTTGTGTCAAAATTTCAAAGCAATCGGCCAAGAAATTTCGAAGATTGACGATTTTGAACAAATCAACACTTTTATAGCATTTTTTCTTTTATTATACGAGGCCTATTCGGAAAGTAACGTCCGATCTGTCACAAAATGGAAACCACTGTGAAAATCAAAAATGTTTCATTTGCAACAGTTAGCTACACATGCCAGCTACTTCTCTACATAGTCGCAGCTCCGAATTGACATTTGTCGTAGCGCTGTACTGGCTTTCCAATACCCTCGTCAAAGAAGCAAGCCGTCTGCCAATTCTCTATGCTGGTTTACAGCTCGTTGTCTGTGCCAGGATGTTGTCTTCATAGCTAACGGTTCATGTGAGCACAGATGAAACTCAGGGAGAGTCAATTACGGGCTCTATTGTGGGTGATCAAACATCTCCCATCAAAACGCTGCAGGATCATATTCATTACACCTTCAGAGTGCAGCTGAGAATTGACTTGCAGAAGGAAACGTATGACAGTTGTGTTATGTGGGCTGCATGGCATCAGGCGAAATCTCACACTTGACGGGAGACACGGTTGTTGTAAGCATCTCACTGTGCGCTCAGAAATGAAAAGTGCCGTGTGACGCGATCGATGGGCATACTAGAGACACTGCCCAACACAACTGTGCAAAGCTTCATCGTATTTTCACTGTGGTTTCCTTTCCACATCTCACTGGACCTTTCTTTCCGAATAGTCCTCGTATACATATTACATATATACCACATGGCGTTGCAGGAAATACGTAAAAATACTTGAGTATTCCAGTGCAACATTTTGTCACAATTTGAAAGGAGTCCACGAAGGACTTTCGGAGTTTTGAGTTATTGAAGAAACCAACATCTACGCTTGTTCTTACATAGAGTATGTATATGTCACTAATCGCAAATTTCCGAAAGTCACTTTTATTTACCTATTTTTTAAATGTATTGAAAAATTACTGTCAGACCTCCTTGCCTAGAGACGCCAGATGAAAGTTGATGTCGTCAAGCCCTGAATGAAAACTGCACAACGGATAACGGGACGGGAGCTTGAGAGCGGTACCTAGAGAGCGTGACCTATTCTGTACGATACAGGGCAAGGGGCTGGAGGGCTCACACGCTGATGTGTGGGTCCCTGCATTCTATATCTTTTATTTTAAATGAATTCCTTTAACTTGACTCCTTTGTGATTTTTAGTGTATGTTAAAAACTGATAACAATTGATTATTTATTTATTTTAAACATTATTACTCGAATTAACAGCGATTGCAGCAATCGATTCAGTTTACAGATATTACAATTTTACAGCTTATAGCTCGGGTATATTATATACTAATCTGCACGCACATATCTACGGCCAAGACGGACTTGCGTTGGTCAAATGTATACCACCAAAGTCTCCCAATATTTTACATGGGACATCCAGTATATGAGGAGGATAATGGGCAAACTGGGGACCTGATACATTAACACAGGGGGTCAAATTTCCGAAATTAAACGAGAACATTCACTTCCTTACACAATCCGAAGCTGGAAATAAAAGAATTAGTCCAAATACCTCTCTTCCACGCGTGAACATCAGAAGACGCACTGAGGACACGACTGCTCACTTACCTGTCTTCTGTAACACTCCCAGAAAATCGCGGGCACCCAGAGGTTTTTCTGGGCCCCGGTGGAGGGGATGGTCGAACCACTTGTCCGTGACCAACCTCTCCATCCCAAATCTTGTGACACTGGAACGTCTTAGACTTTGACCTGCCTGTGCTGTCTCTCTGATCCCCTACCCAGGAGTAAGGTTGGCACTACTGTACTACAGAACTATTTCCCAACTAACATTTGGTCACGCTTTATGGAAACGCGTGCCGAGGATTAGGAAAATTCATGTGCAGATTCACATTCACGTACAAGAAATGCATAATACACGACACATATAAATATAAAGCCTGACACATTTCTTTCCACCCGTCGACATGGGTTCAGTTGCAGCTGCGGCCGGCGGCGTCGTGCAATAAAATTGGCGGCGGAGCCGCCTCCGTTTATATTTCCCAGTACGAGAGAGCAGCGAAACCTGCTACTTATGGAGCGGAAGCTATTGTGCCGTTTCAGTATGTAGTACACAAATTATTAAAATTTATTGATGGGGTTGTTACAAAAAATCTCAAAAAGTAAAATATACATTTATTATACATCGTATATTAAAGAAGTAGGTATCTAAAAACACACCCGTTTTAGAATTCGATGTTGTGTCAAAATTTGACAGCAATCGGTCAGGAACTTTCAGAGGTGCACGATATTGAACAAAGCAACATTTACATTTTTATTTATATAGACTGCAGTAACAATTTCGTATCGCAAAGCAGCAGTTGCGGTACTCCTTCAATTACTGCGGACAGTGAGCTTTTTAACAGCAAATCACAAGTATAGACGCCCAACTGAGACGACACTGGCATTTAATTTAATTAGAAATCGCTGTTGATATTAGCAGATATTTCGCGCTCGCGCGTTCCACACACTTTAAGAAGCGACCTCATTTGGCAGAGATCGTTCAGGTACGAGGGGCGTTTGAAAAGTCCGTGCATAAATAAAAACTAGTTATGTGTTTGGGGTAAACCTTTTTTATTTTTCGGCATAGTCTCCTTTTAGACTTATACACTTCGTCCAACGCTTTTCTAATTTGTTGATCCCTTCCGAATAATAGGAATTGTCCAAGTCTGCTAAATAGCTATTAGTTGCTGCATTCAACTCCTCGTTTGAATAAAATCATTGACCCGCCAGCCATTTCTTCAAATTGGGGAACAAACAGTATTTCGAGGGAGCCACGTCTGTAGTGTAGGGGGGATGTGAAACGAGTTGGAATCCTGTTTCCACTAATTTTGCGACCACAACTGCTGAGGTGGGTGCTGGTGCATTGTGGTGATGGAAAAGGACTTTTATGCGGTCCAGTCGCAGGCGTTTCTCTTGCAGCTCGGTTTTCAAACGGTCCAATAACGATGAATAATATGCACTTGTAATAGTCTTACCCTTTTCCAGATAGTCGATGAGGATTATCCCTTGCGAATCCCAAAAGACAGTCGCCATAAACTATCAGGCCGTAGGAATGGTCTTTGCCTTTTTTGGTGCAGATTCTCTCTTCGTAACCCATTGTTTAGATTTTTCTTTGTCTCAGGAGTGTATTAATGTATCCGTGTTTCATCCACAGTGACGAAACGACGCTTAAAGTCCTGCGGATTCTTCCTGATTAGCTGAAAACCATCCCAGCAACACTTCACACGTTTTTGGTCAAGCGTGAGCAATCGCGGAACCCATCTTGCGGATAGCTTTCTCATGTCCAAATGTTTATGCAAAATATTATGTACCCATCCATTAGAGATGCTCACAGCACTAGCAATCTCACGCACCTCTTCCGTCATCCATCACCATATCATAGATTTTATAAATGATTTCTGGAGTCGTAAGCTCCACAGGGCGTACAGAACGTTGAGCATCACTTGTGCCCATATGAGCATTCTAAACATTTTGAAACCACTTATAAACTGTTCTAATCGAAGGTGCAGAGCCACCGTAATGTTTATCAAGCTTCTCTTTAGTCTCCTGAGGCGTTTTGCCTTTCATAAAGTAATGTTTAATCACCACACGAAATTCTTTTTCGTCCATTTTTTGACAATCACTAGACGATTCACACGAATGCCAAACACAAAGAAATAGACGCATATGTCTGAAACCAAGCACCTACCACGCCGTAGCGGGGAAGCGAGGCAACTGTCCTCCAACTGAAGCAGCTGATCGGCGCCATTTGCAGGGATGAATCCTAGTACTGGGGTTGTGATTTGACGTATATGAGACGCAACAAGTGCAAATTGAAGCACAAATTAAACCCATGTTTGTTTAAAAAAGTACTGAGTATTAGAGCCTATTTTAAAAGTGTACTTAAAGGAACGAAGTTTCCTAATTTCCGAAATACGTCTGCATAGAGACGCGAAATTTAAGAATTCAAGGCTCTTTCCTGACGAGGTGGATCGAGTTTACATCGAGTTATTTGCATTAGATAATTACTTGAAACTCTTAAAGTAGCAGACAGTACGATTATTATTTAATTCACATAATTTTCCTGTCAGGTCCTGTTTGCTTTTTGCCGACTACTGTGTACATTTTGCTCGCTTACTTTTGTTAAGCACAGTATTGTCTACACTCGAATTTTGGTATGATTAATTGTAATAACTCATATCACTTTAAATACCGTAGGAATTTCATTCGCACATTAGTTTTTAACACCAATAGCACCTCTGAAAGTGGTTGAGTTTGCAACTTTTCATCAAATATTTGACCATTTACGAAGTATAATAACCACCTGACAACACATGTTAAGTATCTAAATGCAATTATTCGACCTACCCCTGATTCATACTTAATATATATTTGATTGCCTTGGTAACCTGGAAAAGGAACGTTCAAAATTATACACACTGACAGTATTTCCACACTATTTAACCTAGGCCTATATTGCACGACTTCCAGGACACTATACCTTTTTCAAATGAGTTGGAAATCCAAATACTGTCGGTGTAGCATCGTCTTTCAGTTGACGTCTATTTACATAACTTTCCATGTAACAATTCTCTTCAAAATGAAGAGAGCACAGCAAATGCTTTGCTGTCGGTTGGAAGTTCTCTCTCCGAGTAGCAACTATCCATTTCCGATTTAGAAAATCATTTGTAAGGGGAAACCTAAACAAAAACAAACGCTCATAATGTATTATTTCTCCATGAAAATACTATATACAAGTAACAGAAAGTAACAAACAACCATAAATGACTGACCTGTGAAATGTAACATTGTTTCCATCTTCGTATTTGCTTCCATTATACTGTTACAATTAAAAGCAGCACACGAACGAACCCTGTTTACGCACTGTTTCCCTACAAATGGCGGCTTATATCACGTTCAATGTGGGGACGCGACACCAGCGCCAATGCGCGGTCTAGTTTTTATTTAGTAAGTCCATAGCGTTCTTTCCAAAGATGGTACTAACTAAACATGACCTCGATACGCGCCGGTGGTGCCATCTCTCGGTCTTTGCACAGACTTTACAAACGCCCGTCGTAGCTACGTGCCGTCCGACATTCCACTTGGCGGAGCTGCCTGGGCGACGTTCAGCTACCGCGGTGCAAGACAGGAGCCGAGCGGTGGCGAGCCGAATCCGAGCGGGCAGCCCGCGGCGGCATTCCTGGCTGCGGCAGCGGCGGCGGGCTGCGCGAATGTAAATTTTTACGACCTTGAGCGGCTGCCGGCTGCGGCTGCGGCTGGCGCTATCTCGCATCTCGTGCCCAGTGGCCGCGCCGCCCCGCCCCCCTCTCAGATACGCTCCGTCCGTCTCTCGCGGCGTCGCCTCGTCTTATTGGCGGCGTTTACCGGCGCGCGTTCCCGCCGGCTCGGGCCGGCCCAGATCCTCTTTTCTGCTCGCGACGCCTAATTATTTTAAGAGGGTCCCCGCTGCGCTGCTTTCTGCCCGGTTTATTCCGCAGCATGAGTTGGTCCGCCGCTCCCGCCGTTGGCTTCGCCACACCACCAGTCATCGCTCCCGCGGTTTCGTGAAGTTCAATACGCGTCTTGAAAGTCCGGTGAACGATGTCGTAAGACGAACATATCCAGAAATTCCAACATATTAATCTTAATTCGAGCTTTTGACAATGTTGACTGGAATACTCTCTTTCAAATTCTGAAGGTGGCAGGGGTAAAATACAGGGAGCGAAAGGCTATTTACAATTTGTACAGAAACCAGATGGCAGTTATAAGAGTCGAGGGGCACGAAAAGGAAGCAGTGGTTGGGAAGGGAGTGAGACAGGGTTGTAGCCTCTCCCCGATGTTATTCAATCTGTATATTGAGCAAGCAATGAAGGAAACGAGAGAAAAATTCGGTGTAGGTATTAGAATCCATGGAGAAGAAATAAAAACTTTGAGGTTCGCTGATGACATTGTAATTCTGTCGGAGACAGCAAAGGACTTGGAAGAGCAGTTGAACGGAATGGACAGTGTCTTGAAAGGAGGATATAAGATGAACATCAACAAAAGCAAAACGAGGATAATGGGATGTAGTCAAACTAAATCGGGTGATGCTGAGGGGATTAGATTAGGAAATGAGAGTAGTAAAGGAGTTTTGTTATTTGGGGAGCAAAATAACTGATGATGGTCGAAGTAGAGAGGATATCAAATGTAGACTGGCAATGGCAAGGAAAGCGTTTCTGAAGAAGAGAAATTTGTTAACACCGAGTATAGTTTTAAGTGTAAGGAAGTCGTTTCTGAAAGTATTTGTATGGAGCGTAGCCATGTATGGAAGTGAAACATGGGCGATAACTAGTTTAGACAAGAAGAGAATAGAAGCTTTCGAAATGTGGTGCTACAGAAGAATGCTGAAGATTAGATGGGTACATCATATAACTAATGAGGAGGTGTTGAATAGGATAGGGAAGAAGAGAAGTTTGTGGCACAACTTAACTAGAAGAGGGATCTGTTGGTAGAACATGTTCTGAGGCATCAAGGGATCACCAATTTAGCATTGGGGGGCAGCGTGGACGGTAAAAATGGTAGAGGGAGACCAAGAGATGAATACACTAAACAGATTCAGAAGGATGTAGGTTGCAGTAAGTACTGGGAGATGAAGAAGCTTGCACGGGATAGAGTAGCATGGAGAGCTGCATCAAACCCGTCGCAGGACTGAAGACCACAATAACAACATAATCTTAATTTACCAGAGAGACTATTCGTTCTTACAAGGGAACCTCCGCATCGTACCCCCCTCAGATTCAGTTATAAGTTGGCACAGTGGATAGGCCTCGAAAAACTGAACACAGATCAATCAAGAAATCAAGAAGAAGTTGTGTGGAAATATGAAAAAAATTAGCAAAATATACAAACTGAGTAGTCCTTGCGGAAGATATGTAATATCAAGGATAATGTGAGCTCAGGGGCGCCTTGGTCCCGTGGTTAGCGTGAGCAGCTGCGGAACGAGAGGTGCTTGGTTCAAGTCTTCCCTCCAGTAATAAGTCTGATTCTTTATTTTCAGACAATTACTACCTGACAAACTGTTCTGTTTTCATCATGTTTTTGGGAGTGATTATCATATCCACAAGAAAACCTAAATCGGGCAAGGTAGAAGAATCTTTTTACCCATTCGCCAAGTGTACAAGTTAGGTGAGTCGACAACATATTCCTGTCATGTGACGCACATGCCGTCACCAGTGTCGTATAGAATATATCAGACGTGTTTACCTGTGGAGGATTCGGTTGACCTATGACCTTGCGATCAAATGTTTTCGTTTCCCATTGGAGAGGCACGTCCATTCGTCTACTAATCGCTTGGTTTTGCGGTGCGGTCGCAAAACACAGACACTAAACTTATTACAGTGAACAGAGGCGTCGATGAACGAACGGACAGATCATAGCTTTGCGAAAATAAAAAAGTAAAATTTTCTCTGCAGAGAAGACTTGAACCAAGGACCTTCCATTCCACAGCTGCTCACGCTAACCACGGGAACACCGCGCTCCTGAGCTGACTCTCTCCTTGATGTTGCATATCTTGCGCATGGACTACTCAGTTTGTATATTTTGCTTATTTTTTTCATAGTTCCACACAACTTCTTCCTGTTTTCACGATTGATCTGAGTTCAGTTTTTCAAGGCCTATCCAGTGTGCCAACTTATAACTAAATCTGAGGGGGGCGCGATCGGGAGGTTCCCTTGTTACATTGAGCGCACCGGACTGGGATTCGTATTCGGAACCTTGGCTTCTGCAAACATTGCCTGCGACCGGCATATATGCACCACCCCAACACACAATTTATACTGAGGTACCAAATGTCATGAGATACCTCCTAATAGCGTACAAGACCCCTATTTGCCCGGCGCAATGCTGCAACTCGACGTAGCATGGACTCAGACAGTCGTTGGCTAACCCCTGCAGAAATATTGAGCCATGCTGCCCCTACAGCCGTCCGTAATTGCGAAAGTGTTGCCAGTGGAGGATTCTGTGCTGAGCCGTGCAGACCCCAGCTTATGCGTTGCTTTAAAACTTGGCTGTTACTCTGCGTTTGGTTTCCCGCGGCTATTGCGGTTATGCCGTGGTTACGCCTCTTTCTACGTGTGGCAGCAGCGATGTGTATCGATATTTGCAGCGAATACCATCTTTGGCCTGGTCCTTGTAGTTCCGGCTTGGCGGTGTGCTGCCAGTCGGTCGGTTGGAGCGGATCAACAAGCAAGTCTGTGCGCGGCGCAGTCGGCCGGGCCCGCTGGCGGTCTCAATGCAGTGCCGCAGTGTGAGGGGGCTGTTCCGAGTGCTACGAAGTTCGTGGCTCACCGACCCAGGACATGGAAGTTGAGTGGTGATTTAATTACCGAAGGCACGTCCGTTCACGTTGTTCTCCTTTGCCGGTGGTTCGCTGTTGGCGGTATTTCTGGGAGCAACAGTGAGTGTTCGAATTGGTGAAGATTTAGCCGCCATTTGTCGGTTTGAAATTCAAGTGCACCCTCGGAATTTTCCGCCTTGTGGTCGTTAGTGTTCCGGTTACCTGCCCTGGTCGCTGACGTAAATTCAGCCAGTGTCCTTTCCTCACCTGTTGTCGTTGTCCAACATGGTGTGTGGTTTTGACAGCTTAATGTATTTTTGATTGTGGGCGGCTATGTCTGTAACGTTTTGGCTTTCTAATTCTCATATAATGGTCAGTGGTTAGCAAGTCGTCTTGTCAGTAGGTACCTGGTTGTCTCTTGGTTGTGTTGCCGGCGGATCGCCTATAGTTGGGCCGACTTCTTGTTTCGCCTAAGCGAACGTTAAATTTTTCAGGGGCAGACCGAGCTCCCTGGAAACTTCTGAGCGCCATTGCCTATACTCCCTTTCTTGTTGACGTTTAATTGTGTATTTTTAATGGCTCATAGCCGATGGTTGGAATTTGTATTCTTGTAATTGTGTTTTTAAAATCAAAGGCCTTCAGCCGTTTTAAAAGTAAGTTTTTTCTAAATTGGGTAAGCCTTACATTGTCTGAAGATAAACCTTGGCCTTCTGCCTGTTAAAAAATTATTGTACTGTTTTAAAACAGCGGTCTTCCGCCGCCTTAAGTTTTAAGGATCCTACTTAGCAAGTATTAGCTTTTGGAAGATAAAGCTGTCGGCCTTCTGCCTGCTGAAAATTTAACGTAGTTGTATTGTTCTTAAAATGATGGGTCTTCAGCCGCTTTAAATTTTGGATTCTTACTTATCAAGTCTTACATCATTTGTGCTTAAATACTATTTAAGGTTAAAAGCTTTGGGTCTTCTGCCTTGGAAAATTAATTGCAAGTTTTTTTTTATCTCACTAGTAAAGTCTTACATCGCTTGGCCTTAAATACTATTTAAGGTTAAAGCCTAGAGCCTTCTGACAGAAAAAAAAAACAAAAAAAAGTTATGCCAAATTATACCAAATGTATTTAATTCACGGGCCTTCTGCCGTTTAAGAATTATGGCTCTGAGCACTATGGGACTTAACATCTAAGGCCATCAGTCCCCTAGAACTTAGAACTACTTAAACCTAACTAACCTAAGGACACCACACAACACCCAGTCATCACGAGGCGGAAAAAATCCCTGACCCTGCCGGGAATCGAACCCGGGAACCCGGGTGCGGGAAGCGAAAGCGCTACCGCACGACCACGAGCTACGGACTTTAGAATTAAAGACGTTTTCTGTCGATAGTCAAGTTTAGAGGTTGCGCTGTAGCGTTCGGACAACTAAATAGAGTTATGTTTGGAGTGCAACTGACAGCAGCTCTTTCTGGCCCCCTTCCACAATTCCTACTACTTGTCCTGCCCTGCGGGTTTAGCAGGGCGTCTGACGTGCATAAACTGATCTCTCTATTATATCCTATAAATGTTCGATGGTATTCATGTCCGGTGATCTGGATAGCTAAATCATTGCTCGACCGTCCACAATAGTGCTCAAACGATTCTCGAACAATTGTAGCCCGGTATCACGGCACTGTCATCCATAAAAATTCCACCGTTGTTTGGTAACACGAGGTCCATGAATGGTCTCCTAGTAGCCAAACATAGCCCAGTCCATTCCAAGTAAACATAGCCGACACCATTATGGAACCACCACGAGCTTACTCAATTTGTTGTTGACAACTTGGGTCCATCGCTTCGAGGGGTCTGCGCCCCAACAGACCTTACCATTATCTCTTACCAACCGAAATCGCGACTCAGCTGACCCGGCCACCGTTTTCCAGTCGTCTAGGGTCCAACAGATTAAAAAAAAAAAAAAAGTGAAATCTTATGGTACTTAACTGCTAAGGTCATCAGTCCCTCAGCTTACACACTACTTAACCTAAATTATCCTAAGGACAAACACACACACCCATGCCCGAGGGAGGACTCTAACCTCCGCCGGAACCAGCCGCACAGTCCATGACCGCTCGGCTAATCCCCCGCGGCCCCAACAGATTTGTTACGAGCCCACCGTCGATCGTCTGCTGCCATAGACCATTAACGTCAGATACGTTCATCATACGCCCCGCGTTGATTTCTGCGGTTATTTCATGCAGTCTTGCTTGCCTGTTAGCGCTGACGGCTCTACGCAAAACGCCGCTGCTTTCAGGTGTTACGTGAAGGACTTCGGCCACTGCGTTGCCCGTGGTGAGACGTAATGTCTCTTATTTGGTGATCCCGGATTACTATTGACACTGTGGATCTCAAAATACTGAATTCTGTAACGATTTCCGAAATAGAATTTCCCACGCGTCTAGCTCCAAATATCATTCCACATTTAAAGTCTGTTACTCCCCGTCGTGGGCATATCCACCTAAGTGTATACCTTTCAGGACTTAACATTTATCCACGTTCTTCACATCATACACACACTCATTACAAGTATCGGGCCACCTATGTGACGGCTTCAACTCTACTAACGACAGACTGAATGACTGTGGTGGAATGGATGACAATGCTTCCTCAAGAGCCGAAATCAGAGAACGTACCGATTTGGACCCTGGGGCCTGAGCGTAATGGACGTTCCAACTTAACCCAAAGCTGTCGCATTCGATTCAGGTCGGGACTCTTGGCGGCTGGCTGGCTGGCTGGCTCTGAGCACTATGGGACTTAACATCTGAGGTCATCAGTCCCCTAGAACTTAGAACTACTTAAACCTAACTAACGTAAGGACATCACACGCATCCATGCCCGAGGCAGGATTCGAACCTGCGACCGTAGCGGTCGCGCGGTTCCAGACTGAAGCGCCTAGAACCGCTCGGCCACCAGCGGCCGGCACTCTTGGCGGACCTTTCCATTTCATGAACATTATTGTCCACAAACCATTGTGTCATATATGGTGCTTTTGACAGGGTTCATTGTCATCATGATACGACTGTAGTCTCCGAACTGATCCTCTACTGAACGAAGTATATGATTTCGTAAAATGTGTACACATCATTCGGCATTTAGCTCCTTCTTACGAGAAATACACTATTGGCCATTAAAATTGCTACACCACGAAGATGACGTGCTGCAGACGCGAAATTTAACCGACAGGAAGAAGATGCTGTGATATGCAAATGATTAGCTTTTGAGAGCATTCACACAAGGTTGGAGCCATTGGCGACACCTACAACGTGCTGACATGAGGAAAGTTTCCAACCTATTATCCATGCACAAACAGCAGTTGACCGGCGTTGCCTGGTGAAACGTTGTTGTGATGCCTCGTGTAAGGAGGAGAAATACATACCATCACGTTTCCGACTTTGATGAAGGTCGGATTGTAGACTATCGCGATTGAGGTTTATCGTATCGCGACATTGCTGCTCGCGTTGGTCGATATCGAATGACTGTTAGCAGAATATGGAATCGGTGGGTTCAGGAGGGAAATACGGAACGCCGTGTTGGATCCCAATGGCCTCGTATCACTAACAGTCGAGATGACAGGCATCTTAGCCACATGGCTGTAACGGATCGTGCAGCCACGTCTCGATCCCTGAGTCAGCAGATGGGGACGTTTGCAAGACCACAACCATCTGCACGAACAGTTCGACTACGTTTGCAGCAGAAGGGACTATCAGCTCGAAGACCATGGCTGCGGTTACCCTTGACACTTCATCACAGTCAGGATCGCCTGCAATGGTGTACTCAACGACGAAGCTGGACGCACGAATGGCAAAACGTCATTTTTTCGGATGAATCCAGGTTGTGTTTACAGCATCATGATGGTCGCATCCGTGTTTGGCGACATCGCGGTGAACAGACATTAGAAGCGTGTATTTGTCAACGCCATACTGTTGTATCATACGGCGTGGTGGTATGGGGTGCCATTGGTTCCACGTCTCCGTCACCTCTTCTTCGCATAGACGGTAGTTTGAACAGTGGACGTTACATCTAAGATGTGTTACGACCCGTGGCTCTATCCTTCATTCGATCTCTGCGAAACCCTACATTTCAGCAGGATAATGCACGACCGCATGTTGCAGGTCTTGTATGGGCCTTTCTGGTTACAGAAAATGTTCGACTGCTGCCCTGGCCAGCACGTTCTCCAGATCTCTCACCTATTGAAAACGTCTGGTCAATAGTGGCCGAGCAACTGGCTCGTCATAATACGCCAGTCACTACTCTTGATGAACTGTGGTATCGTGTTGAAGCTGCATGGGCAGCTGTACCTGTACACGCCATCCAAGCTGTTTGACTCAATGCCCAGGCTTATCAAGGCCGTTATTACGGCCAGAGGTGGTTGTTCTGGGTACTGATTTCTCAGGATCTATGCACCCAAATTGCGTGAAAATGTAATCACATGTCAGTTCTAGTATAATGTATTTGTCCAATGAATACCCGTCTATCATGTGCGTTTCTTCTTGGTGTAGCAATTTTAATGGCCAGTAGTGTAGGTGGACCACAAAACACCTACGTACGATAATGCCACCTTCTGCTTACTTCGCTGTACTACACATGATGACAGGTAGAGTCTACGCATATTCGCCAAACCCAAATCTCATTCACAGGATATATCGTGATTCATCGCCACAGGTCACTCTTTTCTGGTCATGCATCGTCCAGTGGCCTCGCTCTTTACTTCATTCTTCATTTAGTGTGGCTTACGAGGAGCTAATCACCCATTGTTCCCCATTTTCTTTAACACCCAACGCACAGTCACGGTGCTAGCTGGACTTCTGGTAGCAGTTCATAACTCACCAGTGGCTCCTTCCACTCATTTCATGTTATTTTTCACAACAACCCTCCACAATGTTCGACTGTCCCTGTGCGAACAACCAGATCTTGGTTTAGCTGTTGTTCATTCGCGTTTTCACTTCACGGTCACATCACAACAGTCGACATGCTTCGCTTTAGAAGGGTTCAAACGTCACTAACGGATGTATTTCTCAGGTGGCTCTAATGACTAGTCTCCGTTCGAAGTCACTGAGTTAAATGCAGGAAGCACCTGTCGTCGGCTGCCTACAACTGAAACCGGTTGCTGCTGAGCCGTGGTGGCTTCTGCCTGAGTGACGGCGATCCTAATGGTGCTTCTTGCGAGCGCTTTCCATCGATTCTGGCCCTCGTCGTATCATATTTGGTTATGTTTCCCTCTGGGTCGGCTTGGCAGTCAGTGGTGGATGGGTGTGCCTGAGTATTCGGCGTCCTGGCGATTGCGAGATGAAACCGTTGACTGTTGGGGTATGGATCCCGCTTCTTCCTACAGCGCTGACCGTTGCTACCGGCGAGTTTAATGGGCAAGGAGTGGCTCTCGTTGCGTGCAACATGTTTACGAAGTGCATCAGTCAATAGGGATGTGCTAAATACTCCGACATGTATTGGACAACTTGTTAGCTACTAGCGGGAGGGCAGTATTATTAGGCGTCTGTCTGGATTCCTGAAGCTATTTGTCTCCTTGGAATTTCTTTGAAATTATGTATTAACACTGTTCAGTAAGTGCTGTACTTACACATAATGCTGGTGACTACTTTGAACGTCAGTAAAACTTCGAAACACGTGTCTATTTTGTAGGAGCTGTAAATAAATAGTTGCCACTATTAAAGTTCCAGCCCTCGTATGTGTCTTGCAAGGATCTTGGTAAGTGTTAGTTGGCTTATGAGATAATTGTTATTAAACAAAAATATTTTTCTGGGAATGGTAAATGACGCATAGAATTGAGCGACCCTTCCACGTGTTTTTCTTAAAAGAATCCCGATCTTTGTTCTGGGTCTCAACTATGCGATAAAAATACGACTTATTTGAGAAGTGGACTGATTGTTTTCTCTTAGGTTACGACACAAGATAGCTGACGTTGCCGTTACGAGTTCAAAAATTATTAGATTTTACTTTCCTAGATTACCGCAAACTTTTGTATGGTACGCCACTGCGGACTGTTAACTAAGATCTGAGCATATGAATTAGATTCCCAAATATGTGAGAGGCTCGAAGAATTCTTGTGTCGGAATCCAGTACTCTGACCACGACGGCAAGTCTAGTTAGGGCTTCTCCAGCTAAGTGTCTCTATGCACATACATTACATGTAAATGATCTGATGGACAGGGTGAACACTAATCCGTAGTTGTTTGCTGATTGCGCTGTAATATACTGGAAGGTAACGTCGCTGAATGACTCAATGAGTCCTTGTTTAGTAATGTAAAACTCCTCGTCCCGGGTAGAAACCAGATGTTGCTTGAAATTTGAATAAAAGTCATAAGCCATTGCGAGCGAAAACTTTCAGTATAAGAAGCCACTCTCGATCTGACGACGGTCTTGTGAAAGAGGATGGAGGAGCAGACAGAACTTAAGGGCGCCTAAATGACGGAAGAATCACCAATGACCAGCAGCATGAGGCTGGAGAAAGCAATGGAAACGACTCTATTAAAGACATATAACCCGTAACCACAGGACATGTGGCCTGTAATTGAAAAACTGTCATGATGATCTCGCCATTGGCAAAAGATTCCGGAATAGTCTCCCATTCGGATCTCCAGGAGGGAACTGCCAAGGGGAGACTATGGGTAAAATTGAATAACCAGCGGAAGGGTAGGATTCTACGAATCGCATCGTCAGATGTCAAAAGTTTGAACGTGGTTGGGTAGCTAGACAATCTAGGCAGAGAAATGCAAAGGCTCAATCAGATATAGAGGAGGTCAGTGAAGTGAAATAGAAAGAAGATAAGAATTTTTGTGTAGACATATCAACGGCAGCAGAAAATCGTATAACAGGAGTATGAGTCGTGACGAATAGGAAAGTAAGACCGAAAGTGAATTATTGCGAAGAAATCAGTGATGGTGCAGTTTTCACCAGAAATGGTCGATAACAAGAATATTTCAAGGATACATGACGCTGGCAGAAGATGAAGAGATAGAAAACTATATGGAGATATTGAGGGAAGGAAGACGAAATGCCGGCCGGGGTGGCCGAGCGGTTCTCGGCGCTACAATATGGAACCGCGTGACCGCTACGGTCGCAGGTTCGAATCCTGCCTTGGGCATGGATGTGTGTGATGTCCTTAGAATAGTTAGGTTTAAGTAGTTCAAAGTTCTAGGGGACTGATGACCTCAGAAGTTAAGTCCCATAGTACTCAGAGCCATTTGAACCATCACGAGGGACCGGAAACCGGTTATAGGGGAAGGAATAGAAGAGTTACAGGAGAATATAGCCCTGGTAGTAGGAATGAGGGAGGAGAAAGGCAAATTGAGTTCTCTAATAAATGTTGGTTAGTAGTAGCAAATGGAAAAGGCCCAGAGAAACGGAACGATAGATTAGATCATGGCCGGAGAGAGATTCCGAAATCACATGTTGAACTGTAAGGAGCAAATACAGACTCTTATCACAGTTTAGTAATGATGAAGTGTAGACTGAAGGTCAAGCGAATTGTGAGGAAGAATCAGTGTTGAAGGAAATGGGGTACTGAGGACTGATGATAAGGGTTTGAAATTTGCTAAAGATGTGAATACCGCGATACCACAGCAGCCAGTTCGGCTGGAGTGGACATATCTGAAAGAACAATGAGAAAAGTTGGACAGGCAAAGATAGGTTCAAGGAAGGTAAATGTGGAAAAACCTTGGGTAAGAGAATAAATGCTTCAGTTGATGGACAAAAGAAGCAAATGCATAAATTTTCAGCGAAAGACAGGAATAAGACGTGCCGGTTGGCACGATTCTGCGACTCGACTGGGGTTTTGCTGTCTATTAGTGTCTAGAGTCTTCTTTCTCAGGGACGGAGCCATGAGGTAAGGAGCCGTAGAATGAGAACAGCAGAAAGCCTGTTTGCCGCACTGTGGCGAGTGACTCGGGAAAGCCGCTGATCGTCACCGCATGTTTTGATGTTACAGAACCGAAATTGTATGAAATCGTAAGATATGTGGATTTTAGGAAAGTAATAAGAGGGTGAACTGGCATTAGCATGTGGCCAGCGGTTGATACAAGTTGTAAATTTCCACGACACAATTTAAATAGGCAGGGAAGCTAAGACGAAACGGCTACAGAAAAAAATTATCGTCGGAAGGACTGACTCACATACACCAATGGCCATTAAAATTGCTATACCACGAAGATGACGTGCTACAGAAGCGAAATTTAACCGACAGGAAGAAGATGCTGTGATACGCAAATGATTAGCTTTTCAGAGCATTCACACAAGGTTGGCGCCGGTGGCGACACCTACAACGTGCTGACATGAGTAAAGTTTCCAACCAATTTCTCATACGCAAACAGCGGTTAACCGACGTTGCCTGGTGAAACGATGTTTGTGATGGCTCGTGTAAGGAGGAGAAATGCGTACCATCACGTTTCCGACTTTGACAGAGGTCGGATTGTAGATTATCGCGATTGCGGTTTATCGTATCGCGACATTGCTGGTCGCGTTGGTCGAGATCCAATGACTGTTAGCAGAATATGGAATCGGTGGGTTCAGAAAGGTAATACGAAACGCCGTGCTAGATCCCAACGGAATGGTATCACTAGCAGTCGAGACGACAGACATCTTATCCACATGGCTGTAACGGATCGTGCAGCCACGTCTCGATTCCTGAGTCAACATATGGGGACGTTTGCAAGACAACAACCATCTGCACGAACAGTTCGACGACTTTTGCAGCAGCATGGACTATCAGCTCGGAGACAATGGCTGCCGTTTCCCTTGACGCTGCATCACAGACGGGAGCGCCTGCGATGGTGTACTCAACGACAAACCTGGGCTCACGAATGACAAAACGACATTTTTTCGGATGAATCCAGGTTCTGTTGACAGCATCATGATGCTCGCATCCGTGTTTGGCGACATCGCGGTGAACGCACATTGGAAGCGTATATTCGTCATCGCCATACTGGCGTATCACCCGGCGTGATGGTATGGGTTGCCATTCGTTACACATCTCGGTCACCTCTTGTTCGCATTGGCGGCACTTTGAACAGTGGACGTTACATTTCAGATGTGTTACGACCCGTGGCTCTACCCTCCATTCGCTCACTGCGGAACCCTACATTTCAGCTGGATAATGCACGACCGCATGTTGCAGGTCCTGTACGGGCCTTTCTGGATACAGAACATGTTCGACTGCTGCCCTGGCCAGCACATTCTCCAGCTCTGTTTGACTCAATGCCCAGGCTTATCAAGGCCGTTATTACGGCCAGAGGTGGTTGTTCTGGGTACTGATGTCTCAGGATGTATGCACCCAAATTGCGTGAAAATGTAATCACATGTCAGTTCTAGTATAATATATTTGTCCAATTAATACCCGTTTATCATATGCATTTCTTCTTGGTGCAGTAATTTTAATGGCCAGTAGTGTACAAAAAAAGTCAAATCAATTATCGGTGATATTAGAAACTAGGGTGGCAAAATTAAGAGTGCAATGAGATTCCCACTATTAACACAGAGGAGAGATCGGATTGATAAAAGGAGTGCACTAAAGGCACTATGTGGAGGAGGAATTATGTAATGTGATAGAAGAAGAAAATAGAGTCGATATGGAAAAGATAGGGAATCCAGCGTTAGTCAAAATTTAAAAGAGTTTTGGTAGAACTGTCATCAAAATGGGCAGAAAAGATAGATAATATTCCATCGAAATTTCTAAAATCATTGGGGGAAATGGAAATCAAACGGCTGTTCAAGTTTGTGAGTAAAATCTATGAAACTGGTGACATACCATCTGACTTTCGGAAAAACTTCGTCAACGTAGTTCAGAAGACCAGAAGAGCACATAAGTGCGAGAACTATCGCACAATGAGCTTAACAGCTCACGCTGCCAAATTGCTGTCAAAAATAATATACACAGCGTGGGACGGCTGGTAAATATCTAAATTGTCGGAAATTGTCGGTGTTTTTCGTAATGTCGCCCTGACTTATCTTCACCAAAAGTTAATTATTTGCCTTAAAAGTGGAAAATAATCTCGCCACTTGCTATGCGGTTTTGTCAACATTACGGGCGGCACACATTCACTTACTTCGGTGAAATCTAAGGATGGTGTACAGTCCTCGGGAGTTCACTTCCTACTTTTACCGAAAACGCCTTCAAGTCTCTTCAGTGCTGACATCATTCGAGACATTACACACACAGGCGTCTGACTGATGCGAATAGACTGGTATCTGGGTGCGATGTCTCTCTTTTCTTTTGCCTCTCTGGCTGTATACGAGGGCTATTCCGAAAGTAGGGAACGTTTTCGTCTGGCGCCGGTAGACGGGCGCCGATCGCGTATATTTTGGTATGTGCGTTCTCGACAGCTCAGTCGGCATCCAGCCGTGACAGCGGGAACGTCTCTGCGCGTCTGGTTTTTTCGATATTAGAATTTGAAATGTGCGCTGCTATCGAAAATTCCGCCAGTTTTGAGGTGCGGTCTGTGATACTGTTTTTGTTGGCCAAAAGCCTAAAACCTCTAGAAATGTACCGTGAACTGTGCGAAGTGTACAGAAACAATGTAATGAGTGAATATTCCGTCCGGAAATGGTGCATTCGGTTTAAAAATGGCCGAACCAACGTTCATGATGAAGAGAAGAGTGGACGCCCAAGCATTGTGACTGTCGCTAAAGATGATGAAACAATTTATGAAAACCATCGCTTCACAATAACGGAGCTTTCGCTTTCTTTTCCACAACTTGGACGGACTTTGTTGTTTCGAATTGTCACTTAAAAGCTAGGCTAACACAAATTTTGTGCTCGATGGGTGCCCAAAATGCTTACAGAGCACCATAAAGAACAGCGAATGGAGGCAACGTTGACATTTCTGGAGGCCTACCACAAACATGGTAATTCATTACTGGATCGAATCGTAACCGGTGTCGAGACTTGTGTGAAAACGTCAATTGTGAGACAAAATTGCAGTCCATGGAGTGGGGGCACACAAGTTCCCCACAAAAACCAAGAAAATGTTTGCAAACATTGTCAGCAAGGAAGTGGATGGCGACAGTGTTCTAAGACAGGCAAGGTGTACTTCTTACTTTCTCGGACATGGAACAACCATAAATTCTGCCCGGTACTGTCAAACTTTGCACAGCCTTAGAAGAGCAGTTCAAAACAAACGCCGAGGAAAGTTGACGTCCAGAATTTTGTTTTTGCACGATAATGCCCGACCTCACACGGCAAACCGCACTAAAAAAACCGCACTAAAGAACTCCTTAATTCATTCAAATGGGAAATTTTCCCTCATCCGCCCTGCAGCCCAGATCTTGCACCAAGTGACTTCCATTGTTTCCCAAGATGAAGAACTGGCTTGCAACGTAGCACTTTGATGACGACTCTGAACTCCAGATGGGCTTTACTCACCGGCTGAAGTCTCAGGCGTCAGAATTTTACGAAGGTCTTTCAAAACTTGTCCACCGCTATGATAACTGCCTCAATGTGTTTGGTGACTATGTGGAAAAGTAGTATGTTAGTCGCTCTTTCAGATGTATATAATAAAGTGTATTTCACGTACTTAGTTTCTTTTTATGCCAAAACGTTCTCTACTTTCTGAATAGCCTTCGTATATGAAGGGGCGCAACGGACTGACAAAATAAACTTCTCTATCAACCGCCTTAGGCACAGGTAGCAGCACCTAAATGGCCCCTTTCTCGGACACGTATTAATTAATATCTCTGTCGTTTAACAATTTATAATCTTCTTCATTTTTACATAAATAGAGTTAAGTTTGCTTTAGTTACTAAAAAGGCTTAGCTCTACTGCATTTAAACTTTGCTAGCTGGAATTTTTAGAAGAGAATCAAAAGTAGAAAATGGCCTCTCAACTACCTATTTAAGATTCCTTGCAACCGTAGTTATTAACAAAACATTCTTAAAACGTGGTACAGCTGTATTATAACATTATTGTAATCGAGTGCTGTAATTAGAATTTTCTATTAAAATGCAGAAAATACTTAATCTACAATACTAAGGTATTTTTCGTTTCAAATTGGTTTTTAGTAATTAACCTGAAAACTAATAGAGGTAGGTAGTTGGTGACACATATTTAATGTTTTTACTTGAAACTGAAGCTACATACGAATTTTCAGCTTTCAGAGTCTAATACTTAGCGTCTTCAATTTTTCGTAAAAATGCCGGTTTTGGCCAAAATATTGCTATGATCAAGTTGAGACTTGTAACTTTTAATTGTGACATATATTTGCATAATCTGACAAATTTTTAGCTTTCTACTTTTATCATTCAGCACCACTAATTTTTTTTTTCTAAAGATCGTATATTCTGCGTAACACATTCATTTGATCATTCTGAGACATAACAATGTTAATATTAGTATACTGAATCATATACTGACGAAGTTTGGAAAAGTTACTTTAATTTTTAATTTCAGTCTTTGATTGTGGTGCAGTCCTTTGTACTTTAAGCATAGGCGCGTTATGGTGAGACGTGGCGTTGGTAATAGCGGACTGGGGTAAGTTCCGGCACACCCGCTCGTCTCTGTACCCCTTACAATGATACAGCGCTTGTTTCGCCTCAAGAGGAACAGAAATTGAGGATCAGATGATGATAACTTTGGCTTTAGGGAAGGTACAAGCAGCAGAGAGGCAGCCCGACGTTGCACTTGATAGTGGAAGAGAGTTCAATAAACATCAGAAGAAGTTCATGTAATTTTTCGACCTGGAAAAGTTTCGACAGATGGACTCTGGTGCCAGATGTTCGAAATTCTGAGAAAATCGTACTATAGTAAAGTGAAACATGTGCAGTCTGCAATATATACAAGAACGAAGTGGGATTAGTAAGACTGGTAGACCAAGAACGAAGTACCAGAATTAAAAATGGTGTACGACCGGGATGCAGTCCCCACCCCGACTGTTCAGTTTACACAACGATGAAGCAAAGACGGAAATCGAATAAAAGTTCAAGATTGAGATTACACTGAGGTGACAAAAGGCATGGGATATCTTCTAATATCATGTCAGACGTCCTCTGTCCGGCGTAGTGCAGTAACTCGGCGTGTCATGGACTCAACAAGTCGTTGGAAGTCCCCTGAAGACATACTGAGCCACGCTGCCTCTGTAGACGTCTATAATTACGAAAGTGTTGCCAGCGCAGCCTTTTGTGCATAAACTGACCTTTCGATTAAGTACTGTAAATTTCGATGGCATTCATGTCTGGTGATCTGGATAGCAAAATCATTCGCTCGAACTGTCTCAAACTATTCTCGAACAACTCTGTCCCGGTGCCATGACGCGTTATCATCCATAAAAATTCCATCGTTGCTTGGGCACATGAAGCCCATGAATGGCTGCAAATGGTCTCCAAGAAGCCAAACATAACCATTTCCAGTCAATGATCGGTTCAGTTGTTCCATAGGACCCAGTCCATTCCATGTAAATACGGGCCACACCATCATGGAACCCAGTCAATGATCGCTTCAGTTGTTCCATAGGACCCAGTCCATTCCATGTAAACACAGGCCACACCATCATGGAACCCAGTCAATGATCGGTTCAGTTGTTCCATAGGACCCAGTCCATTCCATGTAAACACAGGCCACACCATCATGGAACCCAGTCAATGATCGGTTCAGTTGTTCCATAGGACCCAGTCCATTCCATGTAAACACGGGCCACACCATCATGGAACCCAGTCAATAATCGGTTCAGTTGTTCCATAGGACCCAGTCCACTCCATGTAAACACGGGCCGCACCTTCATGGAACCCAGTCAATGATCGGTTCAGTTGTTCCATAGGACCCAGTCCATTCCATGCAAACACGGGCCACACCATCATGGAACCCAGTCAATGATCGGTTCAGTTGTTCCATAGGACCCAGTCCATTCCATGTAAACACGGGCCACACCATCATGGAACCCAGTCAATGATCGGTTCAGTTGTTCCATAGAACCCAGTCCATTCCATGTAAACACAGGCCACACCATCATGGAACCACCACCAGCTTGGTCGGTGCCTTGTTGACAATTTGGACCCATGGCCTCGTGGGGTATGCGTCACACTCAAACCCTGTCATCAGCTCATACGAACTGAAATCGGGACTCATCCGACCAGGCCACGGTTTTCCTGTCGTCTAGGGTCCAACTGATACGGTTAAGAGCCCAGGAGAGGCGCTGCAATCGATGTCGTGCTGTTAGCAAAGGCAGTAGCATCGGCCGTCTGCTGCCACAGCCCGTTAACGCCAGATTTCACCGCACTATCGTAACGGATACGTTCGTCGCACGTCCCACATTGATTTCTGCAGTTGTTTCACTCAGTGATGATTGTCTGTTAGCACTGACAACTCTATGCAATCGCCGTTGTTCTGAGTCGTTAAGTGAAGGCCGTCGGCCACTGCGTTTTCGTGGTGAGAGGGTGTTGTGACTTGGCAAGACAGCCAAGTCACTATGAGAGGAAGCCGAAAGGCACGCGCTTAAGCTCACGCAGGCTGGCGCGAGGTCTGGAACAGTTAAGGGAATTAATAGTAGCAAATAAAGTACGTAGTTGATGTAATACTTCACTTTAATCCGTAAGTGGTGTACATCGGTCGGACGGTACAGGCATCACAAGTTAAATATCTATTGATAATGGCGCCTTGCTAGGTCGTAGCAAATGACGTAGCTGAAGGCTATGCTAACTATCGTCTCGGCAAATGAGAGCGTATTGTCAGTGAACCATTGCTATTAACGTCGGCTGTACAACTGGGGCGAGTGCTAGTAAGTCTCTCTAGACCTGCAGTGTGGTGGCGCTCGGTCTGCAATCACTGACAGTGGCGACACGCGGGTCCGGCGTATAATAATGGACCGCGGCCGATTTAAAGGCAACCACCTAGCAAGTGTGGTGTCTGGCAGTGACACCACAGAGGGAATGCCTGAAATTTGGTAATCTCGGCACACTCTTGACACTGTGGCCCACGCAGTATTTAATTTCCTAAAAGTTTTCGAAATGAAATATCCCATAGTCGTCGCTCGGAGTGGCCGCGCGGTTTGAAGCGCCATGTCACGGAGTGTGCATGCGCCGCCCACCGGAGATTCGAAGGCCTCCCTCGAGCATGGGTGTGTGTGTGTTGTTCTTAGCATAAGTTAGTTTAAGTAGTGTGTATGCCTAAGGATCGATGACCTCGGCAGTTTTGTTCCTTAGGAATTCACGCACATTTGAATATTTGAACAATTCCCGTCGTGGGGCCAAATCACGCCGAAAGCGTTTCCACATGAATCACTTAAGTAAAAATGACAGCTGCAGCAACAGACTGTCTTTTATACCTAGCGTACACGATACTACCGCCAACTGTAAGTGTGAATATCGCTATCCGTGACTTTTGTCATCTTCTCGTAATTCAGTGTGAAAGAATACTAATGGTAAGATTAGCTGATGACATTGCTATCTCAGAGTTAGCGATGAATAATTACGGGTTCTGTTGAATAAAATGCACAATCTAAAGAATTCACAGTATGGACTAAGAGTAAAGCAAAAGAAGATCAAAGTACTGATAAGTAGCAAAAATGAGAATAGCGAGAAGCTTGTTGTCAAACCTGGTGACCAGGAAATAGTCCGTTAAGGAATTCTATTACCCTGGAAGAGAAGTAATCCACGACGGCGAAGCAAGGAGGACATAAAAAGCAGACTAGCGCCGGCAAATAGGGCATCCCTGGCCAAACTAAGGCTACTTGGACTGTGAAATGATCGTACGGCATTGTGAGCTGGGAGTCCCCTATTCCGGGAAGTTCGACCGCCGAGGGCAAGTACATATTGCATTCGACACCACATTGGTTGACACGCTTCGGAGATGGGGATGCAATTATGATAAGGACAACACAACACCTAGTCCCTGAGCGGATAATCTCCTGCCCCAGCTGGGAATCGAACCCGGGCCCCTTGGCGTGGCATTCCGCCACGCTGACCATTTAGCTAACGGGGGCGTAACTTCGACTGTGGGATACCTGAACAAAAGAAAAACGAAACATTTGAATGTGGTACTACAGAAGTATGTTGACAATTAGATTGGTTGATAACGTAAGGAATGACAAGGGTCTTCCCAGAGCCGGGGAAGAAAGGAACATACGGAGAACACTGAGAAGAATAAGGGGCAAGAGATAGAACATATAGTAAAACAACAGGGAATAACGACCATTTTACTAAAGGGAGCTAAAAGGGTAAATAGTGTAAAGGAAGGTAGATACTTGAAAAAATCCAACTAATAATTGAGTATATAGGATTCAAGTGCTACTCTGAGGTTAATGGGTTGGTAAAAGAGAGGATTTCGCAGCCGACCGTATCAAACCAGTCAAAGACTGATTGAGGCAAAACAAGCGCCGGCCAGAGTGATCGAGCGGTTGTAGGCGCTACAGTCTGGAACCGCGCAGGTTCGAATCCTGCCTCGGGCATGGATGTGTGTGATGTCCTTAGGTTAGTTAAGTTTAAGTAGTTTGAGTTCTAGGGGACTGATGACCTGAGAAGTTAAGTCCCACAGTGCTCAGAGGAGCCAAAACAAGCGTTGCATCATTGTAAGAGGTACAGAGGCTAGCTAGTGTACCGGGTCCTCCCCCAGTTCGCTATTGCCAGTCTCATGTCATCATGACGGGCCTATATTTAACATACAAAGGACTGCACCATAATTTAAGAGTGAAATTAAAAATTAAATTAACTTCTCCAAACTTCTACAGTGTGTGCTTCAGTGTATTAATGCTCGCATTGTAAGGTCTCAGAACGAACAAATGAATGTGTTAACGCAAAATATACAATCTTTAGAAAAAATAACGATGAATAATAAAAGTAGAAAGTTAAAAATTTGTCAGACTATGCAAATGTATGTCGCAATTAAAAGTTAGAAGTTTCAGCTTGATCATAGCATTAGTTTGGTTAAAATCGGCGTTTTTACGAAAAAGTGAGGGGGCTAAATATGAGACGCAGAATGGTGAAAGTTAGTATGTAGACTCAGTTCCACGTAAAAAATGTGACATTAATAAGCTACCTCTATTAGTTGTCAAGTTATTTACTAAAAACCAAATTTGGAAAGAAAACGTATTGATTCATGGTGGATTTGTAATAGAAAATTCTAATTACAGCACTCGGTTACATTCATGAAACAATACAGCTGTACCAAGTTTCAAGACTGTATTGTAAACAGCAATGGTTACAAGGAATCTTAAAGATGCAGTTCAGAGGTCATGTTCTATTGTCGTTTCCATTCTAAAAATTCTAGCTGAGAAAGTTTAATTGCAATCGATCTAAAACTTTTTCAGTAACTTAAACAAACGTAACTCTATCTGTATAAAAAGTAAGAAGAAAGTAAATTGCTAAACGACAGAGATATCAGTTAATACATGTCTGAGAAAGGGGCCATCTGGATGCTACTACCAGAGCCTAGGGCGGTTGTCAGCAGGTGTTCCATTTGGCGGTCAGCTATGCCCCTATATAAATGGAGCCAGAGCGACAGTGGTAGCACACACTTTGCACCGACATAACTGACCGCTTGCGTTGTGCCTCGGATGACGCCATAACTGGGCAGAAAATGGTTCAAAGGGCTCTGAGCACTATGGAGCTTAACATCTGAGGTCATCAGTCCCCTATAACTTACAAGAGAACCTCCCCATCGCACCCCCCTCAGATTTAGTCATAAGTTGGCACAGTTGATAGGCCTTTAAAAACTGAACACAGATCAATCGAGGAAACAAGAAGAAGTTGTGTAGAACTATGAAAAAAATAAGCAAAATATACAAAGTGAGCAGTCCTTGGGCAACATAGGCAGTAATTTAGGATCCTCTGTGCTGAGGAGCGCCGTGGTCCCGTGGTTAGCGTGAGCAACTGCGGAACGAGAGGTCCTAGGTTCGAGCATTCCCTCGAGGCAAAATTTTACTTTCTTTATTTTTGCAAAGTTGCAATCTGTCGGTTCGTTCACTGACGTCTCTGTTCACTGTAATAAGTTTAATGTCTGTGTTTTGCGACCGCACCGCAAAACCGTGCGATTAGTAGCCGAAAGGACGTGCCTCTCCAATGGGAACCGAAAACATTTGATCGCAAGGTCATAGGTCAACCGATTCCTCCACAGGAAAACACGTCTGATATATTCTATACGACACTGGTGACGGCATATGCGTCACATGACAGGAATATGTTGTCGACCCACCTAACTTGTACCCTTGGCGAATGGGTAAAAAGATTCTTCTACCTTGCCCGATTTAGGTTTTCTTGTGGATGTGATAATCACTCCCTAAAAGTGATGAAAACATAAGAATTTGTCACATAAACTACAACAAATGAATCCAACAGTTTCACAGTCGCACAGTGCTCTGTGAAAACATAAGTTTTTAACTTTTTCAAATTTTTCCGTGTGTAGACCGTCAAATCCTGCATATGTCCAAGCAAATGTGAACATGTCCTGGAGTTTTGGAGAGCGAAGTTGATTATGTGTGAGTGCCTGAATTTTGATAATTGTCTGAAAATCAAAAATCAAACTTCTTACCTGAGGGAAGACTTGAACCAAGGACCTCTCTTTCCACAGCTGCAAACGCTAACCACGGGACCACGGCGCTCCTAATTTCATAATCACCCTGATGTTGCTTATGTTCCACATGGACTAAGTATGTTTTGCTTGTTTTTTCATAGTTCCACACAACTTCTTCCTGTTTTCTCGATTGATCTGTGTTCACCTTTTCAAGGCCTATCCACTGTACCAACTTATAACTAAATCTGAGGGGGGTGCGATGGGGAGGTTCTCTTGTTAGAACTACTTAAACCTAACTAACACAAGGACATCACACACCTCCATGCCCGGGGCAGGATTCGAACCTGGGACCGTAGCGGTCGCGCGGTTTCAGACTGAAGCGCCTAGAACGGCTCGGCCACTGCGACCGGCAACTGGGCAGACTTGAATTCGTTTTCAGTAAAAGTAGGGAGTGAACTCGCGATGACTGTACACCGTCCTGGATCGTCTAGATTTCACGAAAGTAACTGTTTGTGAGCTGGCCATAAGGTTGACGAAACTGCGTGGCAAGTGATGAGATTGTTTTCCTCTTTTAAGGCGAGCAATTAGCTTTTGGTGATTAGGAGTCTGGACCACAGACCAGTTGACTCGTAACTTCCCGTAGAGTTCGCTCTGAACTGTTAATAGTGCTGTTCCCGATAGGGATGTTAGTTAGAGTTAAGACTATTTTGTGCGTGTGAACTTTTACAGAACATGCGAATCAGATAAAACTCAAAACTTTTATTTTTAGTCATAGTTCCTGATACTGCTAAGTAAATAGCAGATATAAACATTTTCTTTCGGTGATCATATAGAATAATGTAGGATTGCAAGCTGGAAATTATGGTCAGTACATTTTCCATCGCTTTCTGGCTGGCCCCAAAAATAGTTTTCAGGCTCTTCTGAATGGCGCAGGTAGGTGGAAATCAGACACAGACAATTTAAGGCCGGCTGAGTGGCCGTTCGGTTCTAGGCGCTACAGTCTGGAGCCGAGCGACCGCTAAGGTCGCAGGTTCGAATCCTGCCTCGGGCATGGATGTGTGTGATGTCCTTAGGTAAGTTAGGTTTAATTAGTTCTAAGTTCTAGGAGACTGATGACCTCAGAAGTTAGGTCGCATAGTGCTCAGAGCCATTTGAACCATTTGAACAATTTAAGAATCTTTTGATAGCGACATAATGAAATAACTATCATTTGATTATTACCTGCTGCCCCACATTATGACTCCAGAAAGGAAGACAGAATATGACGTAGACAATTTGCTCTAAATGTAAAAAAAATTAGTGTAATGCTAATATGAAAAATGTGCGAATACAGCATTAGTAGTGCGCGGGTTGACAGTCACATCGATTAAATATCTAGGCGTAGCGCTGCAAACCGAAATAAAATGGAACAAGGTTCTAAGGACGGTAGATGGGAAGGCAAATGACTGACTTCCGTTCACTGATAGAGTTTTAGGAAACCGTAGCTCGTCGGTATAGGAGACAGCGTACTAACACTACTGCGAACAGTTCTTCAGTAGTACTCGAGTACTTGGGATCGCCACCAAGATGGATTAAAGGAGACATCGAAGTGATTAAGATGCATTCTACTCAATTTGTTACCGGTAGGTTCGATCAGCACACAGCTATTACGGAGAAGCTTGGCGAACTCAAATAGGACTCCCCGTAGGGGAAGTCGACCCATTTAGCGTAAGGACCACGAAGAGTAGAAAAATTACGAACGGTACGGAAGCATATAGACAGTCGCTTTTCCTTCTCGCTGTTTGCGAGTTTAACAGGAAAGTACTAGTAATGGTGTAATTTATCCTCCGCCACGCTCCAAACGATACCTTGATAAGTATGGCTCTGAGCACTATGGGACTTAACTGCTGTGGTCATCAGTCCCCTAGAACTTAGAACTACTTTAACCTAACTAACCTAAGGACATCACACACATCCATGCCCGAGGCAGGATTCGAACCTGCGACCGTAGCGGTCACGCGGCTCCAGACTGTAGCGCCTAGAACCGCACGGCCACTCCGGCCGGCTGATAAGTATGTTTTTAGATGTAGATGTAGATGTCAACTTGCACTTTACACAACTTCGAATGTCGCTTATGACGTCAAAGCGTTGACCATTCATATGAGTTCCTACATTTTATAGCCTGTTTGGTATCTAGGTTAGAATTTATAACAACAAGTCCCGTAACCCATGACAGTACAAAGAAGCGCCAAGGAAAGTGATATGGCCATGCGTATACAAATACAGGTATACGTAAAGGTATACGTAAAGACGCAGAATATGGCTCTGCTGCCGGCAACACCTATTTAAGACAACAAGTGTCTGGCACAGTTGTTACATCGGGTACTGCTGGTACAATGGCACGTTATCAAGTCTTACGTGAGTATGAACGTGCGATGGGACATAGCATCTCCGAGGTAGCGATGAAGAGCGGATTTTCCAGTACGAACATTTCACGAGTGTACCGTGAATATCATAATAATACGGTAAAACATCAACTTTGACATCGCTGCGGGCGGAAAAAGATTTTGCAAGAACAGGACTGAAGAGAATAGTTCTGCGTGACGAAAGCGACCCTTCCGCAAATTGCTGCAGATTTCAGTGATGGGCCGTCAACAAGTGTCAGCGTGCGAACCATTCAATGAAACATCATCGATATGGGCTTACGGACCCGAAGGGCCACTTTTCTACCCTTGATAACTGCACAACGCAAAGCTTCACGCCTCGCCTGAGCCCCTTAACAGCTACTTTCGACTGTTGATGACTGGAAACATGTTGCCCTGTCGGACGAGTCTCTTTACAAATTATATCGAGCGGAAGGACGTGTATGGGTATGGAGACAACCTCATGAATCCATGGACCTTCCATGTCAGTAGGGGACTGTTCAAGCTGGTGGGGGCTCTGTAATGGTGTGGAGGGCGTGCAGTTGAGTAATATTGCACCACTTATGCGTCTAGATACGACTCTGACAGGTGATACGCACGTAAGCATCCTGTCTGATCACCTGCATCCATTCATGTCGATTGCGAATTCCGACGCAATCGGGTAATTTCTGGGAAAATGTCTTCTGAGTTTAAGCACTTCCCCTGTCCACCAAACTTCTGAGACATGAACATTATTGGGCTTATCTGGGATGCCTTGCAACGTGCTATTCAGAAGAGATCTCCACCTCCTCGTACTCTTACGGATTTATGGACAGCCCTGCAGGATTAATGGTGTAAGTTCCCTCCAGCACTGCTTCAGACATTAGTAGAGTCCATGCCACTTCAGCTTGTGGCACTTCTGCGTGCTCGCGGGGGCTCTACACGATATTAGTTTCTCTGGCTCTTCAGTTATTTTCCAGAAAAGAAATTTGTCAACGATTTGCATTTCTATTAAGTGGCGGGAGATATCCACGCGTCATTGATTCCTTTTTTCTTTTTTTTTCGGGAGCCAATGTGTGGAGGGCAAACTTTGCAAACACTTTTCTCTTCTCAAAACCTTCTGGAAAATGTCCTGGACAGTTGAAGTAGAGTTGTTACCCCACTGCGATTTGTGACACGCGAAGACACAATGTAGCCACAGGTCCGCTAATGAACACTGCTACTCAGAGCTGACTGATCGAATGCACGTTTGTGGTTTGTAATTGTTAGTTCACACAGCCACGTAATAACTGCGTTGAAGTCGTTTACACCAGGAAGACAATCGGTCATAAATTTTTAGATAACTTCATGATATTCAAAGTACGTAACTGTATTTCGTACGCATATGTACGAAGCTTTTGAGCGGATTAAGAACTTCTGAACATGTCAGCTACTTGCCCAAACAGATAACGTGAAATTTTTATATATATATTTAACAGATCGTGACGCAATAATTTATTACTAGTTTTTTTTTTCTTAGGATCATAGCTTGCTGCGCCTAGCATTATCATGCATTGTAAAAATATACAGATAAATGATGCAGTCTGGTACGTGTTTCATGTAGTTACCACTTAATCGGCACACACTACTTGTAAAGCCAGCACATCACTGAGGAGGAACGGGGCTGTACTCACAGTCGTTACAGTGCAAACTACTGCTGGGTGTTGATGACAAGAAGCTGTGATTCTGGGAGAGTAGAGGTGCAGGTAACGGGTGTACCTGAAGGTGGAGCTGGTAGCCACAAAAAAGACCGTCACACAATAAAAAGAAACTGCAGATCATTTTTGCAGTCAGAGGCAAATTTCAATGCAAGGTGACACGGTCATCTTGAAAGTAACAGCCGTCACATGATTGAGAATACGTAACAACCGAAACAGTCTTCGATTGCAAACTTGTCTTATTAATGTCCATAGTGTGCGAAAGGAAACGGAACAAACCTCTGGCAATAACATTTGTAGATTTTAAGAAGGCATATGACTGTCTCCACAGACCTTCAGTATTAAAAATTTTAAGAAATCTAGGACTCCATCCAAAACTAATTAAAATAATACGACTAACTCTAACCAACACCAAATCAAAAGTGAAGTTTAGAGGAGAAATTTCGGAACCATTCCTCATAAAAACAGGCTTAAGACAAGGTGACTGCCTATCACCATTACTTTTCAATTGTGCTCTGGAATACATAGTGAGAGAATGGTACAAGGACAATCCAAAGAGGATAAGAATTGGAAGTGCAAAAGATGATATTAGCTTAAACTGCTTGGGATTCGCTGATGATCTTGCTCTCCTAGCCAACACCGTTCAAGAAGCCAGGCAACAAGTGAAATCACTACAAGAAATAGCAGAGAAAGTAGGCCTTAGAATATCACTTGAAAAAACGGAGATTATGCTAACTGATCCACCACTTGCAAACAAAATTACAATAGGAGAACAGGAAATCAAAATTGTTGATAAATTTAAATATTTAGGCGAAATAATAACATACAATCTAAATGAGAAGCCATCATGGCAAAATAGAATAAAAAAACTGAACTATGCAAATTACATTACCAAAACTACATACAACAAAAAAAGCCTATCTACAGATGCAAAATTAAAACACTATAAAACAGTTACACAACCAGAAATAACGTATGCAGCTGAAACTATCTTCAAAACAACTAATACAGCAGAAATTGACAGAATACTAAAAATAGAAAGAAGAATAATTAGGACATGTATAAATAAACAGTATAAAATAAATGGACATTGGAGAATAGCATCAAATGAAACAGTGTATAAGAAAATAGAACCAGTCATGAGCACAATCAGGAAGAAACGCATCTCATTCTTTGGACATCTGATGAGAACTCCAGAAAACAGAATTAGTAAAAAGATAATACAAAAATTGTGGAATAGCAAGAGCGACATTAAATGGATCACAGAAATTAAGGAAGATATAAAATAACTTCAAATTACAGTAGATGACCTAAAAAACAAGACAGAGAAAACCAGAATACTGCAAGACCCGCAAACCAGACTACAAATGAAAATCAATAAAAGGAGTACAGGAAGAGTTGTCTCAGATAAAGAAAGAAAGAAAATATCTGAAAGAATGAAGAAATATTGGGCAGACAGAAGAGCAAAACACCTTTCATATAAGAATGGCCTCTAATAATTATATTACCTAAATATATTAAGTTATTGTCGAACCAAATTGTATCCATGTGTAACAACTTGTTTAGAACTTTGTATTTTTGACTACAGTGGTCCAATGAAGGCCATAAAATAAATAATAATAAAAAATAAAAAAAAGTGTGCGAAAGGCAGTCCTACAACACGTGCCACGATTGTTCATCACAGTTTCAACATGTTTTTATTTTATGTGACTATGTCAGCCATGGCTATAAATTTTAAATACTTCTTTTACTAAGTTTAATAAGACAGATCAACCTCATGTTGATCGTGACGATCGAAACCGATTATTGAACTGAAAAAAAACGGATTTGTGATCAAAGTGTAGAGCCAAATTTATTCATAATATCAACTGTACTGTGTTATTATTTTGTTTAACTTGTTGTTGTTGTTGTGGTCTTCAGTCCTGAGACTGGTTTGATGCAGCTCTCCATGCTACTCTATCCTGTGCAAGCTTTTTCATCTCCCAGTACCTACTGCAACCTACATCCTTCTGAATCTGCTTAGTGTATTCATCTCTTGGTCTTCCTCTACGATTTTTACCCTCCACGCTGCCCTCCAATACTAAATTGGTGATCCCTTGATGCCTCAGAACATGTCCTACCAACCGATCCCTTCTTCTGGTCAAGTTGTGTCACAAACTTCTCTTCTCCCCAATCCTATTCAATACTTCCTCATTAGTTATGTGATCTACCCATCTAATCTTCAGCATTCTTCTGTAGCACCACATTTCGAAAGCTTCTATTCTCTTCTCGTCCAAACTATTTATCGTCCATGTTTCACTTCCATACATGGCTACACTCCATACAAATACTTTCAGAAATGACTTCCTGACACTTAAATCAATACTGGATGTTAACAAATTTCTCTTCTTCAGAAACGCTTTCCTTGCCATTGCCAGCCTAAATGTTATATCCTCTCTACTTCGACCATCATCAGTTATTTTGCTCCCCAAATAGCAAAACTCCTTTACTACTTTAAGTGCCTCATTTCCTAATCTAATTCCCTCAGCATCACCCGACTTAATTAGACTACATTCCATTATCCTTGTTTTGCTTTTGTTGATGTTCATCTTATATCCTCCTTTCAAGACACTGTCCATTCCATTCAACTGCTCTTCCAAGTCCTTTGCTGTCTCTGACAGAATTACAATGTCATCGGCGAACCTCAAAGTATTTATTTCTTCTCCATGAATTTTAATACCTACTCCGAATTTTTCTTTTGTTTCCTTTACTGCTTGCTCAATATACAGATTGAACAACATCGGGGAGAGGCTACAACCCTGTCTTACTCCCTTCCCAATCACTGCTTCCCTTTCATGTCCCTCGACTCTTATAACTGCCATCTGGTTTCTGTACAAATTGTAAATAGCCTTTCGCTCCCTGTATTTTACCCCTGCCACCTTTAGAATTTGAAAGAGAGTATTCCAGTCAACATTGTCAAAAGCTTTCTCTAAGTCTACAAATGCTAGAAACGTAGGTTTGCCTTTCCTTAATCTTTCTTCTAAGATAAGTCGTAAGGTCAGTATTGCCTCACGTGTTCCAGTGTCTCTACGGAATCCAAACTGATCTTCCCCGAGGTTGGCTTCTACTAGTTTTTCCATTCGTCTGTAAAGAATTCCTGTTAGTATTTTGCAGCTGTGACTTATTAAGCTGATAGTTCGGTAATTTTCACATCTGTCAACACCTGCTTTCTTTGGGATTGGAATTATTATATTCTTCTTGAAGTCTGAGGGTATTTCGCCTGTCTCATACATCTTGCTCACGAGATGGTAGAGTTTTGTCAGGACTGGCTCTCCCACGGCCGTCAGTAGTTCCAATGGAATATTGTCTACTCCGGGGGCTTTGTTTCGACTCAGGTCTTTCAGTGCTCTGTCAAACTCTTCACGCAGTATCATATCTCCCATTTCATCTTCATCTACATCCTCTTCCATTTCCATAATATTGTCCTCAAGTACATCGCCCTTGTATAGACCCTCTATATACTCCTTCCACCTTTCTGCTTTCCCTTCTTTGCTTAGAACTGGGTTTCCATCTGAGCTCTTGATATTCATACAAGTCGTTCTCTTATCTCCAAAGGTCTCTTTAATTTTCCTGTAGGCAGTATCTATCTTACCCCTAGTGAGATAGGGCTCTACATCCTTACATTTGTCCTCTAGCCATCCCTGCTTAGCCATTTTGCACTTCCTGTCGATCTCATTTTTGAGACGTTTGTATTCCTTTTTGCATGTTTCACTTACTGCATTTTTATATTTTCTCCTTTCATCAATTAAATTCAATATTTCTTCTGTTACCCAAGGATTTCTACTAGCCCTCGTCTTTTTACCTACTTGATCCTCTGCTGCCTTCACTACTTCATCCCTCAAAGCTACCCATTCTTCTTCTACTGTATTTATTTTCCCCATTCCTGTCAATTGCTCCCTTATGCTCTCCCTGAATCTCTGTACAACCTCTGGTTCTTTTAGTTTATCTAGGTCCCATCTCCTTAAATTCCCACCTTTTTGCAGTTTCTTCAGTTTTAATCTACAGGTCATAACCAATAGATTGTGGTCAGAGTCCACATCTGCCCCTGGAAATGTCTTACAATTTAAAACCTGGTTCCTAAATCTCTGTCTTACCATTATATAATCTATCTGATACCTTTTAGTATATCCAGGGTTCAGCTCTACATGGAGGCACCAGCAGCCCAGCCAGGCCGCCGCCGGCACCGGCGCGCCACAGCGCAAGGAGTCGGCGGCCGCCCTTCAATGCCCCCTGTCGTTGCATATTCCACCCGCCTTATATCCTCTCCATGTCCGACTCACTACCCTAAATGACACTGCAGTCGATGTGCTTATTACTATCGCTTTTTAACTATGTGATGTAAATAATAGCACTGTTTAAAAAATTTTGCCATGACGCGAGCAAAGCTGGTAAACCACTGACGTTTCGGTACTTACTGTTTGAAGCCTATGGAATAGGAGCCTCTGGAATATGAGTCAGCGATTTCCAGAACCCGTTAAATACATTTTGTGGTGTCACCGCCAGACACCACACTTGCTAGGTGGTAGCCTTTAAATCGGCCGCGGTCCGTTAGTATACGTCGGACCAGCGTGTCGCCACTATCAGTGATTGCAGACCGAACGCCGCCACACGGCAGGTCTAGAGAGACTTCCTAGCACTCGCCACAGTTGTCCAACCGACTTTGCTAGCGATGGTTCACTGACAAATTACGCTCTCATTTGCCGAGACGATAGTTTAGCATAGCCTGCAGCTACGTCATTTGCTACGACCTATCAAGGCGCCATTATCAGTTACTATTGATCTTGTGAATCATGTACCGTCAGACCGACGTTCACCATTAATGGATTAAAGTTAAGTATTCCACCAGCTACGTCCGTTTTTCTAAATTCAAATTTCCTTGTCCTCTTCCAGACCTCACGCCAGCCTGCGTGAGCTAAAACGCGTGCCTTTCGGCCTTCTTCTAGTAACACGGTGTTGGTTCTCCTGCCAATCAAAACACATTTTTTCCAACATTAACTTTTTTATTCGTCGAAAGAGCGTGCTTGGAGCTACACGGCTCGGTAGTTCCAGTAGCTGCTATTTCCGTTATAAAAATAGCTCCGGAGTTTGTCTGAAGTTCCAGTCTCCGTTATATCAATGATGGCAGCAGTTCCAGTAGACGTTAAATACCGACAGCGCAGTACCTACATCCGTTATATCTAGTGCTTATTTAACGCTCTGAAAGAGATACATTTCCAAAACTTGTTATTTCAGTACACTTATCAAATCGTTCTTAGAGGTCATTTTAAACATTATACCAATTTATCTTGTGAGCTAACTGCGACGTTTTTTTGTTCAACGTTGCGTATTTTGTTTAGCTTTGTGTATTTACCTATGTGTCAAGTTGAATTTTGTCGCAAACACGTATTATTGAGTAACAGCTACTGGGTCAGATTGAAAACGAGTTGTGTTCAAAAAGCACTATCTTGAATCTTAGTGATTATTATGACATTATCGCAAACTTCAGGTTTATCCACAAAGTTGGGTCAAAATATGTAGATATTGCTGATTGGAAGACATCTCTTAAAGATGCCATGGAACTTCCCTCTCGTGGTACTTTCAGTTCAAGCCTTCCAAAAGGATATTAATCAAAGAGAAAGGTCGGCGCACTATTACTCTTCAAGGGGAACAAAATTATAACACTGATATAGGATGTGGTAAAAGTATCTATAAGAAGGATAAATCCTGGATGGGAGTAAAACCAGCAGAGGTAGGTAAAGGTGTTATGGTAAAACCACAAAAAATTCAAAGATGTTACAGTTCTTTTACAGCACCACTATGGACGAGGATGGATGGACATTAAAGAACTTTTATTCCACAAGAATATCTTGAAATAGCAATGTGGAACTGAACTAGATAAAGAATCTGACGTCGGAGAACTATCTGACGAGCCTGAAGAGCAAATCAGGATTTGATGTAAAAAGTGGTGATCTCATAGTGATGTACTATTTTAATATAAAGTTGATGGCAATTGTTCTAAAAAAATTAAATAGAAGATACCTACTATGTCATACCTTCCAGTGGTCATAATAATTTTGTACCAGGAATAAATATTACGAAATGTCTATTTTATTTTTCAGTTGTACCCGTCATTTTAAAACCAAAACATTTCCAGAAACCGTTATTCTCAGTTTAAAGTTCCAAAAGTAGTTATGTTGAAAGGAAAATATTTATTTTAAAGAAAGATATAGTGGAGTGATTTATGGGAAATATAAATCCAGAATATTAAAGTAAATGGTAATAAATAAAAAATAACAATAAAAACCAGATAACAACTTAATGACTGTATTTTCTCGTTTCTGAAAACGAGATAACTGACTTTGGAAACGGTCGACTTATATGGAAGTTAGATCAGAGAGCGAAGTTGTGAGGTGTGTGCTGAAAAATGAATGTCTGCAAACCAAGCAGTGGAATGCGTTACGTAAAAGTAATGGGATGCAGTTGAAAGGTGTACTGCGTTATGCGTGATCAGTATTTCATTCGAGGGAAGCGATACATTTATTAGTAACATTAATGGCATGTATCTACTGAAGAGACAGAATGTCTGTATGTGGCTTCAAAGACGTCTCTAATTTCAAAGCGTCATCTATGAGCAAATGTGTAATGTCGTATCGAAGTTTGTGCCGCCAGAAAAAAAACACACGTATGTACAGTGGTACACGATTTTGATACATTCGTTCGCAGAAACAAAACAATATGTTTGTTAAACTGATTAACTTTCAGGTATGAACTCTTTTAAAAGACCTATCTTCTCCACTGTTATCGGCTACTGGAAGATGATAAGAGAGTAGCATGTAAAGCAACTCAAAAAATTATGTGGATTTGTTCCCAAACCATTGCTTTTGTTTACTATCAGGTATTAAAACTACCAAGCCACCAAAAATGACTAAGCCTCAAGAGAGAGCCCAGTGCGTGATGTAGTACGCGGAAATGTAATCGTCTGTTGCTGTCCAAAGAAATTTCAATGTGAACTTAAAATGGAGGCAGCAGACGTTAAAACGATTAAGGTTTGGTATGAAAAGTTCCTAACCACTGAGCGTGTAAACAGAGAATCGGGTTCTGGCAAAGAACCCATGGCGGCCGGTTTGGCCGAGCGGTTCTAGGCGCTTCAGTCTGGAACCACGCGACCGCTACGGTCGCAGGTTCGAATCCAGCCTCGGGCATGGATATGTGTGATATCCTTAGGTTAGTTAGGTTTAAGTAGTTTAAGTTCTATGGGACTGATGATCTCAGATGTTCAGTCCCATAGTGCTCAGAGCCATTTGAACCATTTGAAAGAACCCCCGTCTGATGAAATGGTAGAGAAGATCACAGAAACCTCCAAAATAAGGCCATTTATATCAGTTCGCAGAGATTCAAGAGAGCTAAAGTTCCCTCGCTCAACTGTTCACTAGGTGCTGCATAAAAAACTTCGCTTGTACGCGTAAACAGTTCAAATTGTGCAAGCACTGCAGCAAATCGAATTGTAACTTCGCCACGAATTTGCTATTGAGATGTTGGACCGGCTCAGGCAAAATCCCGAATGCGTAGGAAATATGTTTTTCTCGGACGAAGCAACTTACCACAGATGTAGGAAGGTTAATTGCCACAACATTATCATCTGGAGTTTGGAAAACCCTCACAGTATTCGAGAACATGTCAGAGATGGGGAAAAGAATGTGTGGTGTGGACTGGTGAAAGACAGCATAGTGAGACCATTTTTATTCATCGAGCATTTAATAACACGAACCGTTCATCTGGATATGTTTCAGCAGTTTGAAATCATCTTCTAGCAGGATAGTGCACCACCCCACAGGAGTTTACATGTTCGTGACTTACAGGACTTAACATTTTTACAGCGATTTGTGGGACGGGGTGGACCAACCAAGTGGCCACCGTGATATCCACACACAATCCCGGCCGGCCAGAGTGGCCGAGCGGTTCTAGGCGCTACAGTCTGGAACCGCGCGACCGCTACGGTCGCAGGTTCGAATCCTGCCTCGGGCATGGATGTGTGTGATGTCCTTAGGTTAGTTAGGTTTAAGTAGTTCTAAGTTCTAGGGGACTGATGACCTTAGAAGTTAAGTCCCATAGTGCTCAGAGCCATTTGAACCATTTGAACACACAATCCGGGATTTCTTCCTGTGGGGTTCTGGAGAAGACACTGTGTGTGCCTCGCGTGTACGTGGCGTTCGCTATCTTCTCGGAAGAATTGTGGTTGCGATAGACTCCATCGCCACAGACATGATATGCACATATAGATTTGACAGTGCATGTCGTCTAGAGTCTAGAAAGTTTATGGTTTACGAATGGAGCCCATGCAGACGTGTATTAATTTTTTCTACAAAACTTTCTTGAGTTACTTTACATCAACAACAGCAACTTCAATAATCTTCGTTTAACTGCATTTGGAGGTGGTGGTGGTGGTGGTTAGTGTTTAACGTCCCGTCGACAACGAGGTCATTAGAGACGGAGCACAAGCTCGGGTTAGGGAAGGATTGGGAAGGAAATCGGCCGTGCCCTTTCAAAGGAACCATCCCGGCATTTGCCTGAAACGATTTAGGGAAATCACGGAAAACCTAAATCAGGATGGCTGGAGACGGGATTGAACCGTCGACCAACTGCATTTGGAAACCAGGGAGGTGAACACCTGTAGAATGAAGCACTCGGTTTCCACAAGGTATCTAGTCCATTTAAACTCTGGGAATGGAGTCTATCCCTCATTTATACACAGATTTGAGGACAAAGTAGATGATAACAGAGTATGTGGTGGCACTGGAACCCTGGAACATGTCATTCTTCATTGTAAGAATACGGACTGCGATTCCAAAAGATGTATATGTGTTGCCCATGTAATGTCTAGGAAAGAAAGGTGTGTGAAGATTTGTAATATCTTGGAAATAGTTACTCGCTCACTATACGGCCACTATAAGGCGTTTAACGTAATACCCTCAAGACAGCGATGTGCAGCGGCAGGAAACGGGAGTACTTGCCACCGGCTAGGTCGTTAAAGAGGAATAAGTAGGTCCACAGAATCTGAAGCAAAATGTGCCCTTTCTGCGCCATCTCAGGCACCGATTGGTGGTGATTGTGGAGATCTGCTGGAGTATAATTTCGGGGATTCTGTCCCCGAAGCCTGAGTAAGTGGAGACCACGGATGCACCGGTGGGTAGCCTGGGGTCGAACTGGCAATGAAGTGTAGCGCTGTTGGGAGACGAGTAACGCGTGGAGGTTCCTACCACTGTTCCAGATGTGTACGTTCTTGTCTGAACAACTCGCAGTTCAACGCAACGCTACAGTAACATGCTCTGGCTCCTACAGTTAAAGACAGGGTCAGTGTAAGCCGGCTATTTGGCAGAAACTGAGTGCTAGATTTAGAAACAGCTGCATACATTTACACGCCCTCCGTGTGCTTAACGCATGCTCTCATAACAGTATTAATTTTGTATGATAATGCCAGTCAGTGAGTGTTACAGAATTTTGACATTTTCTTAAATACACAGAAGAGCGAAACAAACTGGTACAACTGTTATGTACCGTGTGGGACCCCCGCGGGCGCATAGAAGTGCCACAATACAACGTGGCATGGATTCGACTAATGTCTGAAGTAGTGCTGGAGGGAACTGACACCAAAAATCCTGCAGGGCTGTCCATAAATCTTCAAGAGTACTACGGAGTGGAGATCTCTTTTGAACAGCACGTTCGAACGCGTCCCAGATATGTTCAATAACGTACATGTCTGGGGAATTTGGTGGCCAGCGGAAGTGTTTAAACTCACAAGGGTGTTGCCGGAGCCACTCTGTAGCGATTCTGGATCTGCAGGGTGTCGCATTGTCCTGCTGGAATTTCTCAAGTCCATCGGAATGCACAGTCGACATGTATGGATGCAGGTCATCAGACAGGATGCTTAAATACGTGTCACCTGTCACAGTCGTATATATACGTATCAGGGGTCCCATTTCACACGAAATGCACACGCCCCACACTATTACAGGGCCTCCATCAGCTTTAACATTCCCCTTCTGACACGTAGGGTCCATGGATTGGTGAGGTTGTCTCCATAGTCGAAACGCCCAACTGCTCAATGTAATTTGAAACGAGACCCGTCCGAGCAGGCTACATGTCTCCAGAGATCAACAGTCGGTGTTGACAGGCCCAGGCGAGGCGTAAAGTATTGTGTCGTGGAGTCATCAAGAATACATGTGTGGGTCTTTAGCTCCTAAAGCCCATATCGATGATGTTTCGTTGAATGGTTCGCACGCTGACACTTGTTGATGGCCCAGCACTGAAATCTGCTTCAATATGCGGAAAGCTTGCACTTACGTTACGTTGAACGATTCTCTTCAGTCGTCGTTGGTCACTTTCTTGCAGGACCTGTTTCCGGCCGCAGCGATGCCGGAGATTGATGTTTTACCAGTTCCCTGATTTTCAAGGCACACTATTGAAATTGTCGTATTGGAAAATCCCCACTTCATCGCTACCTCGGTGATGCTGTGTCCCATCGCTCGTGCGCCGACAGTAACACCACGTTGAAATTCGCTTAAATATTGATAACCTGCCATTGCAGCAACAGTAACCGATCCAACAACTGCGCCAGACACTTGTTGTCTTATATAGGCGTTGCCGACCGCAGCGCCGTATTCCGCCTGTTTACATAATTACCTATGTATTTAAATACGCGTGCCTATACCAGTTTCTTTGGTACTTCAGTGTACGTATAACAGCGTAGACAGTTTAATTATACTAACACTATTTAGCCTATTCGTAATATACTAAAACACTGATATATCGTTGCAAGACGTAGTTGCAGTTTACTAACACATCAATGTAATGTAGCTTTGTAGTTCCATAGCTTATTGAGCGGAATATATGTGCAGTCTTTTATAAATTTCATTAATAGATGTAACGTGGCCTGGTATGGTACTTACGCAGCAGGCCAAATGTCAGTAGCAGCAAATAATAAAATATGTAACATAAACAATAAATGGAATTCTTTCAGGATCCTCTTGTGGCGGGGGAACAATCAGGACATATCACACAGCAGATCCGGACATTACGTCGCATACTGGAGAAGGGTTAAAGTGAGGCTTAGCTAAGGAGACGCCACCAGAACCGTTGTACCTGTTCGAAGTGGCACGCAACGTACTTCAAATGGTTCATGGTTCAAATGGCTCTGAGCACTATGGGACTTAACATCTGAGGTCATCAGTCCCCTAGACCTTAGAACTACTTAAACCTAACTAACCTAAGGACATCACACACATCCATACCCGAGGCAGCATTCGAACCTGCAACCATAGCGGTCGCGCGATTCCAGACTGAAACGCCTAGAACCGCTCTGCCACTGCGGCCGGCTGCAACGAACTCTACTATACATGTCTGTCTCAGTAGAATTCGACGTTAACACATAAATCTTTATACATGAATTGCTACTGTAATTAAACATCGCTTAAGACAATAATTTTGCTGGCGTTGGAGGCTCCAGTTGATATTAGTTCTCCGTATTTGCAAATTAAATTTCGGTTATTAAAACTCCACATTCTACAAAAAACAATTTTTTCTGTTTTTTTTCCGAAACATGTATTGACGTGCAGGTGTCATCTGCAGAGGGTTTCGTTTTATTTCTGGGAAGAAAAAGATCATACAAAGTTCGTGGTTGGTTTTGTATTTTAGGCCTAAAAACTCTAACATGCTCTTTTTACTTTCGACTGCACACCTGAAACCACATTAATTGTATTTATGGAATTCTACAGGTCGCATAGCTTTAAGATGTCTTTCTTTAGCTTCACAGTATGTCATATGCAAACCAGGAGGAAGAATTTGCTTAAAGAGTTATTAGTTTTCAATAATTTTTCGACAGTGGCAGTGATGTGTGTTCTGTTTTACGTTTCTCTTGTATTTTACATCCGTGGCGCGTTTAACTTCTTGGTTGTAATTACACTACCAGAAAAAATGTGAAACACGTAGAAGATACGGTAGGATGTCAAAATAACTTCGCACAGGTACCCCTCACCGGCAGGGATGTAAATGATTGGAGCTATAATTCTCCGAGACTGGCAGAACGACCGTCTGCCTGCATTAATTTTGTTTGTATTTACTGTTGAAACTTCCTGGCAGATTAAAACTGTGTGCCCGACCGATACTCGAACTCGGGACCTTTGCCTTTCGCGGGCAAGTGCTCTACCATCTGAGCTACCGAAGCACGACTCACGCCCGGTACTCACAGCCCGCGAAAGGCAAAGCTCCCGAGTTCGAGTCTCGGTCGGGCACACAGTTTTAATCTGCCAGGAAGTTTCATATCAGCGCACACTCCGCTGCAGAGTGAAATTCTCATTCTGTATTTACTGTTCGCTACCTGACCTGAGGGGTACCCGTGGTCTAGGGTTAGCGTCTGTGATTCGTAATCAAAACGTCTTCGGTCCCGGGTTCGATCCCCGCCACTGCCTAAATTTTGATAAATAATCAGCATTAGCGGCCGAAGACTTCCGGCATAAGAAGTCAGCCTCATTCTGCCAACGGCCTTGTCAAAGGGGGCGGAGGAGCGGATAGAGGTTCAGGGCACTCTCTTGTCCTAGGGGTGGGAAATTTCCCCTAAAGGCGGAAGAATCAGCAATGATGCAGGATGCAGATGAGGATGCAGAAGGCAATGGAAACCACTGCATTAAAGACGCGTAACGTGTATCCACAGGACATGTGGCTTGTATTTGAAGAAGTGTCATGATGATCACTCCATTGGCAAAAGATTCCGGAATAGTCCCCAATTCGGATCTCCGGGAGGGGACTGCCAAGGGGGAGGTTACCATGAGAAAAAGATTGAATAATCAACGAAAGGATAACGTTCTACTAGTCGGGGCGTGGAATGTCCGAAGCTTGAACGTGGTAGGGAAACTAGAAAATCTGAAAAGGGAAATGCAAAGGCTCAATCTAGATATAGTAGGGGTCAGTGAAGTGAAGTGGAAGGAAGACAAGGATTTCTGGTCAGATGAGTATCGGGTAATATCAACAGCAGCAGAAAATGGTATAACAGGTGTAGGATTCGTTATGAATAGGAAGGTAGGGCAGAGGGTGTGTTACTGTGAACAGTTCAGTGACCGGGTTGTTCTAATCAGAATCGACAGCAGACCAACACCGACAACGATAGTTCAGGTATACATGCCGACGTCGCAAGCTGAAGATGAACAGATAGAGAAAGTGTATGAGGATATTGAAAGGGTAATGCAGTATGTAAAGGGGGACGAAAATCTAATAGTCATGGGCGACTGGAATGCAGTTGTAGGGGAAGGAGTAGAAGAAAAGGTTGCAGGAGAATATGGGCTTGGGACAAGGAATGAAAGAGGAGAAAGACTAATTGAGTTCTGTAACAAGTTTCAGCTAGTAATAGCGAATACCCTGTTCAAGAATCACAAGAGGAGGAGCTATACTTGGAAAAGGCCGGGAGATACGGGAAGATTTCAATTAGATTACATCATGGTCAGACAGAGATTCCGAAATCAGATACTGGATTGTAAGGCGTACCCAGCCCGCATCTCGTGGTCGTGCGGTAGCGTTCTCGCTTCCCACGCCCGGGTTCCCGGGTTCGATTCCCGGCGGGGTCAGGGATTTTCTCTGCCTCGTGATGGCTGGGTGTTGTGTGCTGTCCTTAGGTTAGTTAGGTTTAAGTAGTTCTAAGTTCTAGGGGACTTATGACCACAGCAGTTGAGTCCCATAGTACTCAGAGCCATTTAAGGCGTACCCAGGAGCAGATATAGACTCAGATCACAATATAGTAGTGATGAAGAGTAGGCTGAAGTTCAAGACATTAGTCAGGAAGAATCAATACGCAAAGAAGTGGGATACGGAAGTACTAAGGAATGACGAGATACGTTTGAAGTTCTCTAACGTTATAGATACAGCAATAAGGAATGGCGCAGTAAGCAGTAAAGTTGAAGAGGAATGGACATCTCCAAGAAGGACCATCACAGAAGTTGGGAAGGAAAACATAGGTACAAAGAAGGTAGCTGCGAAGAAACCATGGGTAACAGAAGAAATACTTCAGTTGATTGATGAAAGGAGAAAGTACAAACATGTTCCGGGAAAATCAGCAATACAAGTCGCTGAGGAATGAAATAAATAGGAAGTGCAGGGAAGCTAAGACGAAATGGCTGCAGGACAAATGTGAAGACATCGAAAAAGATATGATTGTCGGAAGGACAGACTCAGCATACAGGAAAGTCAAAACAATGTTTGGTGACATTAAAAGCAACGGTGGTAACATTAAGAGTGCAACGGGAATTCCACTGCTAAATGCAGAGGAGAGAGCAGATAGGTGGAAAGAATACATTGAAAGCCTCTATGAGGGTGAAGATTTGTCTGATGTGATAGAAGAAGAAACAGGAGTCGATTTAGAAGAGATAGGGGATCCAGTATTAGAATCGGAATTAAAAAGGGCTTTGGAGGACATACGGTCAAATAAGGCAGAAGGGATAGATAACATTCCATCAGAATTTCTAAAATCATTGGGGGAAGTGGCAACAAAACGACTATTCACGTTGGTGTGTAGAATATATGAGTCTGGTGATATACCATCTGACTTTCGGAAAAGCATCATCCACACAATTCCGAAGACGGCAAGAGCTGACAAGTGCGAGAATTATCGCACAATCAGCTTAACAGCTCATGCATCGAAGCTGCTTACAAGAATAATATACAGAAGAATGGAAAAGAAAATTGAGAATGCGCTAGGTGACGATCAGGTTGGCTTTAGGAAAAGTAAAGGGACGAGAGAGGCAATTCTGACGTTACGGCTAATAATGGAAGCAAGGCTAAAGAAAAATCAAGACACTTTCATAGGATCTGTCGACCTGGAAAAAGCGTTCGACAATATCAAATGGTGCAAGCTGTTCGAGATTCTGAAAAACGTAGGGGTAAGCTATAGGGAGAGACGGGTCATATACAATATGTGCAACAACCAAGAGGGAATAATAAGAGTGGACGATCAAGAACGAAGTGCTCGTATTAAGAAGGGTGTAAGACAAGACTGTAGCCTTTCTCCCCTACTCTTCAATCTGTACATCGAGGAAGCAATGATGGAAATAAAAGAAAGGTTCAGCAGTGGAATTAAAATACAAGGTGAAAGGATATCAATGATACGATTCGCTGATGACATTGCTATCCTGAGTGAAAGTGAAGAAGAATTAAATGATCTGCTGAACCGAATGAACAGCCTAATGAGTACACAGTATGGTTTGAGAGTAAATTGGAGAAAGACGAAGGTTATGAGAAGGAGTAGAAATGAGAACAGCCAGAGACTTAACATCAGGATTGATGGTGACGAAGTCAATGAAGTTACGGAATTCTGCTACCTAGGCAGTAAAATAACCAATGACGGACGGAGCAAGGAGGACATCAAAAGCACACTCGCTATGGCAAAAAAGGCATTTCGGGCCAAGAGAAGTCTACTAATATCAAATACCCGCCTTAAGTTGAGGAAGAAATTTCTGAGGTTGTACGTCTGGAGTACAGCATTGTATGTTAGTGAAACATGGACTGTGGGAAAACCGGAACAGAAGAGAATCGATGCATTTGAGATGTGGTGCTATAGACGAATGTTGAAAATTAGGTGGACTGATAAGGTAGGGAATGATGAGGTTCTACGCAGAATCGGAGAGGAAAGGAATATGTGGAAAACACTGATAAGGAGAAGGGACAGGATGATGGGACATCTGCTAAGACATGAGGGAAGACTTCCATGGTACTAGAGGGAGCTGTAGAGGGCAAAAACTGTAGAGGAAGACTGAGATTGGAATACGTCAAGCAAATAATTGAGGACGTAGGTTCCAAGTGCTACTCTGAGATGAAGAGGTTAGCACAGGAAAGGAATTCGTGGCGGGCCGCATCAAACCAGTTAGTAGACTGATGACCAAAAAAAAACCTGACCTTAAACGGACGTGAACAGCATCGTATGTTCATTGATCACAGCGAAGGACCTCACTGAGTTTGAAAAGGGCCTCCTTATGGCTCTTAAAGTGGTCGGGCACAATGATCAGATTTATTCTGGATACGGATGTGACAGTCGTTCGACGCTGACTGAGTGTGAACCTGAGCGCAGGCGTCCTCTTCGTCAAGACTCCGGTTGACCACATGCGAGCCCCACAAGGAAGGACCGCCGTATTTTGCACCAGCACATCGCAACACCTTAATTTTCCTCCCTGCCATCCGAGAACAAGTAATGGGCTCTCTCAGAGCAAATGTTCAAATGTGTGTGAAATGTTATGGGACTTAAGTGCTAAGGTCATCAGTCCCTAAGCTTACACACTACTTAACCTAAATTATCCTAAGGACAAACACACACACCCATGCCCGAGGGAGCCGCACAGTCCGTGACTGCAGCGCCCAAGACCGCTCGGCTAATCCCGCGCGGCTAATGGGCTCTCTGCGACATACTGTGTCATTGCACGATGCTGGTCGAGATAAGCAGCTGCCGGACCAGGGAATTACTGTTACAGGTTGCCGTTAACACCACAGTATGAACAGCTGCGTTTGGACTGGTGGCTGACAGGGAAGCATCGACTGCCGACGAATGGCGTCCCGCTGTGTTCAGTGATGTATCTCGTTTGTGCACTACCCCGGATGATCACTGTCGGCGAGTATGGTGACGACCAGTGGAGAGGCCCCAATCTCCTAATGAGTTGCAGCACAGTGGTTTTACTGCAGGCATCATGCTGTTGGGAGCCATCGGGTAAGACTCCAGGTCACGACTGCTACTGAATGATGGAATTCTAATGGTACTATTTACCTCACGAACGTCCTGCTACCTCTCGTGTTACCTCTCGCTTGACTCTATCGTGATGTCATTTTTCAACAGGACGATGTTCCTCCACACATGGCACGTGTCTATGGAGTGTATCCGTAATGCTGAAGTACTCCCGTGACCAGCAAAATTCCCAAATCTGTTCCCGATTGCACATGTGTCGGACCAGCTCAGACTTCAATTCATTAGTTGTATCATGATATCAAGGACCAGCTGCAACACGTATGGGAGACATTGTCTCAGGAGAAAATGCAATTATTTTATGACACCCTTCCAAATCCAAAGTCGAAGGGTTGACCTCATTCTGCCATGTTCATTGTAAATTTGATTCGAATTTGTAATAATTGACGTAACATCACATACTGTAAAATGGTATGGATAGAAACTGTTACGTACTTTAAAGGAAACATAATCTTCAAAAGAAATATAAAAATCAAAATTATATGGAATTATAGGAGTTGTGTCAAACATATGATTACATTTCGGATCTAGCCCAAATATTTATAACATAAAAATGGTCTCAAAACTATTCACGCTGCAAAAAGGGGTTAATAGAAACAGTACTGTTGATCTTATTTTTTCTGTTTATTGGTCTTTCGGGTGGATAGGGAAATGTCAAAATCCGTTTTGGACGTAGAGGAAATAAGAAAGAATATTTATCTGGTTCAAAAAAAGTTTTATTCAATAGAAAAACTACAAATGTGGAATGAACTGTGCTTTTTATTCTGTTTTTCAAATAAAAATTGTTATTTCCCTAATTGTGTTATGGTAACATTAATGGATGAACTTGGTTTCTTTATTAATACATAAAGTCGCTGACATCATCTTTAAGACAGAAGTATTTCAATCCACAAGTCGTATCCGCAGAAGTAACGAACAGCTTTCAAACAACGTCTCATTGACTAAAAAGTTATTTCTCATCTGTTAAAATAAATGCTTTTAACCAGCCTTTTGTTTTCAAAAAACCGTCGCCCTAAGCTTTGCCTTCTGAATAAAAAGTTTTCCGTGCGTACCATCTAACTGATAGCTCATTTTCTCCATGTATTTCAATCACAGCACAATCTCGTTATTTTAGAACAGTGCAACGTGGTTCATTCTCATGAAAGTTATTTGTCTCCTTCTGAGTAAAAAACGACGATTAGTTTTCCAATTCACTTCACATATTCTGAAAACACAACCCCTAAATTTTAATTAGCCGAAATGTAAGTCAGATTAATGCGTACTTCAAAAATGAACTTTTGGTTGATGAAATGGGATTGCAAATTTCCTTAACAAGTACTTAAATTATAGAAATACAATTTCAATTGTTACTTGTTGTAGTATTTTCATAAAGTGTGATTATGTCTTTTTGTTTGTGTAAAATGTTATAAATGTGTTTTAGCAGTATGAATGATGCGTGAGTGTCATTTAAGGTTAATATGAAGATAATTGTTTAACGAGTTGTGTAGTAGGATTTAGTGTGGGAACATTTCGAAGAAGTATGGATATGAACAGAGGGGATTTTTGTAGAATAGATTTGTAAAGTAAGTTTATGGTAAAGGGAAAGTTAATTCAGGTATAAATAACAATAGTAAATAACTTTATGCATAAGCAAAACTAAGGCATATTAGATAATTACGTCGGTAAAAAGTGCAGTCGTTAGGTTTTCTATTTTGCGATTGCTTATGAATGAAAAGCGCGGACTGACACGGGAGAATGTTGTTTTGCTATTGGCTGTTAAGTAAACTGACCAATGGTAAAGCAATATTCTTCGCACGCCTTTCTCTGCTGATGGAGAAGACTTAGAGTATTCTAGAGAGGAGTAGAAGCCTAGCCATGAAAGAGATCGGATGTGTGCAGTAGTAGTTCCGATGGAAATGATCAGTTGCCGGATCTAGCAGTGTTTCACACATCAAAAATGTTGGAAAGTGACGGCATAATTATCCCGATGTGTGTGTAGAAATTTCGGAATTTTTAAGTGAATTTTGTGATGAGATAAGACATATATTCCGCGTGGCGTACGGAGCAGGTCGGTAGCTAAAATACTGTGACTGCATTTGGTACCGACAGACTTAATATTCGGCGAGCATTCTCAATCAAAAACAATCAGTATTTTTGTAGCTATTACGTTTTCGGGAAATGCAACACCATAAACTTGGTAACGTGAGTGAAAGGGATTATGAGTGACTGTGTTAAGACTAGTACGGGCTTGGCAGTGATGCTTATTCACCTAAGTTTCAGAATATATTAACTGAGGACAAAATTTCCAACCTTTCATTTCGTGTTTCTCCCGAAACGTAGGTTAGTGACTTTAATTGCAGCCTGGTTCACGTCGAAGTACAGTAGGTTTCACTCGGCTTTCCTATTGGTGATCTGCTGAGACAATCTTCACAGGTAGGTGCAGGTCCGTCGTAAAGGGACGGAAAGAAACGCGCCGCCGCACACTGTGGTGCAAATTTTAAGTGTTTGGTGCTAGTTTTTTTTTGTGTGTGAGGGAAAAGGAGGCACAGAAGGAGGGAGGGAGAAAGAGAGAGAGAGAGAGAGAGAGAGAGAGAGAGAGAGAGGAAGAGAGGAAGAGAAAGAAGGGGGGAGAGAGAGAGGGAGAGAGAGAAAGAACGAGAGAAAAGGGGGAGGGGGAGAGTTGGGATGTTGAGAAGCAGTTGTTTTTGGATGACAGAGAATGTCTGAACACTATGTTTTCTCTGAGGAAGTACTTTTGTAGAATTCCTAAGTGTTGAATGTAGTGCTTTGTTATATGGTGTTGTATATTCATTCAAAATATTCTTTGCTCATATTACTGTCTTTTGTATGTGACGTTTGCGACGCTAGGTGCAACGTAGATTTGCGGAGAGACTGCCTTCACGACGAGAGCTTTCACCTTCCGACCATACACCACTCTCGCCCAGTACGCCACTCGGGAGACTGTTCCCCCCAATTCTCCCCACCTCACATGCATACACGCAGGCACCCATACCCATTCCGGCCCCCCTCGGAGGTAGAGGAATATTTTACCGGTAAAGAGAGCTCTATCCGTCCAGGCGATCTTGGCGGGCGCGGGCACCCGCGCACAGCTATCATTTTGTGAGCGGCGGCGCTCCATCTAAACGTCTCATCGCTGCCCCAGTCCGTCTTGCTTTCACGGAATCGTTAAGAAATGTCTGTAATATACATAGATTGAATCTCTTTGCCATTTGGCCAGTGACTCCAAATGGTAATCACTATCATTTGTGACGTTACATCTCAAGCTTCCCCATCATATAAAAATTTCTTTCGCTTCCCTTTTTTGCTTTTCCGGAGGGATCGGTACTACAATAATTTCCATAATTAAAGTATTAAAATGAAATGTATTCCACTCGAGGTTGTATGCTAATCGCCTTGCCGCGGACGCATCTGTCTGTATAATATTCAAGAGCGCTGCCAGTCCTGTGTAGCAGACTGCTGGAAGTCTCCCGCTGGTGGACGAGATGGAGCTTTCTGTGTTCCTTATCTCTTCCGAGGAATCGGAAGGCGCTGAAAGCCCGAAAATACTATTACTGCGTTCCCGATACGCCGAATGACGCATTATAGATTCAATAGCGCCCGCGTCTCGCGGCAAAACACATGAAATTCGAACAAAAAGTAAGTCTCCTCAATTTTGGTTTTGAGGAACGTTCACTTGAAGCGAGACTGGTTCCGATACGTGAGGACGTGTGTTACCCCAAATTCTTTGAGATATAAAAATAAGTGATGATGTTATATGACAATGTTATCTTTTCTCCCATTCTTTTCCTTTTATTTTCTCTAAACGTCACTGGAATAGTGTATCTCATTTCAAAACAGAAATTGTTTCAACTGACTTTATTGCAGTCATCATGTTAACAGATTATCAAATGGAAAAGCAAGCAGATCTCTCGAAGTAAATAACCTGAGCGATTCAAACGGATTCTTTGACATCACATATCCCAGATTTGAGCTGACGGAATTTATATAAGGCTTTGTTTGTTAAATTTGTTAATTGTCCTGAAATTAAATGAACGAATCGATGAGGATGAAGTCAGTGAAAATTGTCATCTGACGGATACGCAGTGACAATCAAAATTATTGTGCCTGACTGGAACCAGAACTTTTTTTCTGCTTATCGCGAACTTCACCAGTTCCGAATGTTTTACTCTCGGCTCTCCGGGTGCCTCTTCTGCCCCATTCATTAAATGCTTACTTGGACAGAATATCAATGATATGGTGCGATAATGGAATTGCTGTCCTCAGTGTAAATGTACGAGAATTGCAATATAATGAACATTCCAATGAGTACAGAATATGGACTGAGAATAACTCGAGAAACAAAGAAAAAATGATACTAGAGATAAACTTATCGTAACCAAATAGGTGATATACTATTATTCGCAACTGTATTAAACTCTTATTTAAATTATACGCCTTTCGCCTTATTTCGAAGTTTGCTCAGTGCCCGCTGTAAAAACTGTATTTTCCTTATAAATCTGTTTGTCAAGATCGTAAACAATTCTCATACCTTACTTTACTACTATTAAACAGTATTAAACTACAACTATAATTCACACCTTTTTGTTTCTAACTTCATTCCTACTGTTCTAGATTTTTAGAACATTTCACTCCACTGATACGGGATTTATTTTCGTTTTCAGGTTGTATAGATGCACTTACACCTAGTGTACATGGTTTAGTGCTGCGATCGCGTTTTTAATTAATTAATTTTCGTTTATTTATTTATATATCTTTTTAAGGCTGTGGATGTGACTGCTGTTGCTCTGTTGTTTATATTTTTCGACTAGTGTTTGTGTATGTTTATGTGTGTGTATATGTGTGTGTGTGTGTGTGTGTGTGTGTGTGTGTGTGTGTGCGTGGTTGCATGGGCGCGAGGGAGGGTGGGTTAGTGTGTAGGGGGGGAAATATGTCTATTTTACTGTGGTATGTTACTGTGGTGGTTGATCATGAGTGGATGTATTGATACTGACTCTTCTTGCGTTGTCTGGAGGGACTGTTATTTATCTACTACATGTTCTACTAATTTAAGTAATTGCAGATGTTTCTTCGGTCATCTATTGTTTCTTTTCTGCGACTGCCTTTTGAATTTGTCCTAAGTAGAGAGAATCACAGATGTTACACGGAAGCTGGGAAATGGCAGATTTTTTTTATATATGTCAGTGTCATTCTCCATCTTTAAACTTTCCTGTATTGAATTATTATTTCGGTAAGCTATTTTTAATCCTTGTTTCTTAACGGTGTGACCAGTCCCGTGTGTCAGTTTGTTTCCATGTGTTAGTGTGTACCAGTTCGACCACTGGCTGTAGTGCGATGCCCTTGTTGTGCAGTGGTGGTGTTATTAGTGTGTGACTGTCGAAAAAACTAGGCCTAAAACCAAAATAACACAAGACAAACGAAGCAAGGACGCCATAAAAAGTGGGTTAGCACCAGCAAAGAGGGCATTCCTGCCCAAGAGAATACAGCTAGTGTCAAACAACTACCTTAATCTGGGAAAGAAATTTCTGAAAATGTTCGTTTGAAGCATTGCATTGTATGATGGTGACAAATGGACTGCCGAAAAGGTGATGTTGAAAATTGGGTGGAGCGATAAAATAAGAAATAAAGTATTCTCCGCAGAATCGGTGAAGAGAGAATCATATATAAACATTGAGAAGGAGGGACAGGACGACAGGGCAAGTGTTAAGATCTTAGGGAGTAACTTTCATGGTTCCAGAGGGAGCTGTAGAGGGCAAATACTGTGGTAAATCGGAACACAGCCAACAAGAAAATGACGACTTAGGGTGGAAGTGGTACTCTGAGATGAAGGGGTTGGCACAGGAGAGGAATGCATGCCGGGCTTCATCGCACCAGTCAAATGACTGACGAATCAAAAAGAAAAAGCGCCACCAAATTGCGTAGATTTTGATCGCTACGATTCACCTGCTGTTGCAAACACTCTCAGACATTTCCATTAGGTGATTAAGCGGGCCACTCGAGGTGCGATAGCGTGCCTAGGGTGATCGTCAAACCAGGAACGTATGTGCGTAAACACGGCTGTTATGATCCTAAAAAAGAGAGTGTCAGCAGCAGACTCATCATGAAGACGTGGAAGAGACAATAACTCTTGGTCAATGAGACTGCGTAAAACAAGGGTACTGGTTCATGTTCACGGTAGCCTGAATGAGTGGGCCCAACTCATTGTTTCAAAACACTCCAGAACATCACAAAACCACCTCATTCCTGAACTATACTCTTCACCCACTGCAGGTAAACATCCCGTTAAACCATCAGTGCGTTAGACGCTTTGCATTATTTGAAGAGAGAAAAAACGGTGTATTTTATGACTTTCACTGTCGTACCTCACAACCACTGTTCAGTCGAGGTTGAGATATTAACATCCGATAATTGCTCCCTTATCTCCTTAGGATCCCCTGTAATATATATAATTTCTAGTACAGGGTTTGGAAAACACTGTAGAGATTTATTTAAATCTTTGGGGGACGTCAACAGGTTATACATTAAGTAACCAGTGGGAGCGGTCGTCCCATTTGAGATGTGTTATGTACGACGCCCGAATTTTGCAACTAGACATGGCCTATGGCGCCGTTATAGACACTATATCTGAACAGTTTGTTACAGACAGGTCACCCGTTAATCGACTTTCTGAGTGAGATGATAATCAGTTCAAATGGTTCAAATGGCTCTGAGCACTATGGGACTGAACTGCTGAGGTCACTAGTCCCCTAGAACTTAGAACTAGTTAAACCTACCTAACCTAAGGACATCACAAACATCCACGCCCGAGGCAGGATTCGAACCTGCGACCGTAGCGGTCTTGCGGTTCCAGACTGCAGCGCCTTTAACCGCACGGCCACTTCGGCCGGCGATAATCAGTTAAGACAGATTGTAGCATAGTAGATCACACAGGAAGTCGGCTTTACGAATACCAACAATGTTTATTGTTGAACTTCACTATCACAAAGATATTGTTCCTAAACGCGTTAACAGCCCCACAATGCGACCACAAGTGTCTGAAGCACGGACGTACGTCGCCTCCGTACAGAGCAGTCGACGAGCTGGTGTAACTGACATCCCACTTGTGTGGGGTGTTGTGTCGTCAGGAACCTACTTCGTTCACGATTGTACCGAAAGAAAACCACTGCGTAGGCCTCAGCAGGCGGCGACTGACTCGTGTGCCTTTCCTCACACTTCGAAACATAGCTGGTATGGGACCGCGAGTGTGGTACTGGAAGATGAATCACTGTCGGCATGTAGCATGGTCTGATGATTCCGTGATGAAGGTATGGGTGCTGAGTGTCAACAAGATTGTGTCCAGGCAAGAGGCAGCTCATTTGTGGTCTGGGCTGCCTTGTTTCATATTTTATTTATTTAACTTTTAATCATCAGTCTTCTGACAGGTTCGAAGCAGCACTCCGCGAATTCCTGTCTTATTCCAGCCTTTGATCTTAGAGTAGCACCTGTAGCCTATGTCCTCAATTCTTTGTTGGATTCATTCTAATCTCTGTCTCTGCAGCACCCTCTGGTACCACGGAGGGTATTCTCTGACGCTTTAACACATTTCCTATCATCCTGTCACTTTTTATTTTCAGTGTTTTCTACATGTCCCTTTCTTCGACGATTCTGTGAGAACCCGTGTTCAGAAGGTGCCAATTATACCTCATTTTCCTGCTTATGGACCAATAATAGGTCCACGTTAAGTGAACATCCTTGGAGAACACCTGCGTCTGTTTCTGGGATTAGAGTAAAATGTAGACGCTATGTTTCAATAGGTCAATGCGACTTTTTATCGCTTTTTACTGACACGCTTGATGAACACTCGGACTGGCCGCTGTGGTCGAGCTGTTCTAGGCGCTTCAGTCCGGAACCACACGGCTGCTACGGTCGCAGGTTCGAATCCTGCCTCGGGTATGGATGTGTGTGATATCCTTAGGTTAGTTAGGTTTAAGTAGTTCTGAGTCTAGGGGACTGATGACTTCAGAAGTCCCGTAGTGCTTAGAGCCATTTGAACCATGATATTCTTTCATAAGGTAATCAGTTTCGACAATCCATTCACGTCATCTTCGGACCTGTTGCATGAATGTCACCAAGTACCACTCTTGCACGTATAAGACAAGGCACCAATACTCGAATCTGGTTGCGTACACATCCGAACTTCATGAGCGTGTATAGTATTAATGCAAGTTGCACTAGCGTCCACGCTGTATACGTATCCTGTCCAAGCTACGACGTGTTCTCGGTAGCGACGTCGCTCAGAGCGGTCAGACGGAAACTTTCTCTATGACTGAAACCGACAGCAAGAGGGAATCACGTACTGAGAGATCTGATGAGTTGGATGGCCATGTGGAGAAGGTGTTGTTCGTGGGCTCTGTGCTCAATGTAAGTGTGAATAACAACAGGGATCTGTTAAAACACTCACTCCCTTCTCAGCCATTACTTCCCTTTCATGCCCCTCGAGTCTTATAACTGCCATCTGGTTTCTGCATAAGTTCTAAATAGCCTTTCGCTCCCTGTACTTCAACCATGCTACCTTCAGAACTTCAACATTGTCAAAAACTTTCTCTAAGTCTAAAAGTGCAATAAACGTAAGTTTGCATTTACTTAGTCTACCTTCCAAGAGAAGTAGTAGGGTCTGTATTGCCAGGCGTGTTCCTCCATTTCTCCGGCTTCTATCAGTATTTTCCATTCTCCTGTAAGGAATTCATGTTATTATTTTGCAACCATAACTTATTAAACTGTTATTTCGGTAATGTTCACACCTATCAGCAACTGCTAGCTTTGGAATAAAACTATTACATTCTTCTTGACGTCTGAGGGCATTTCGCCTGTTTGACACATCTTACACACCAGATGGAATAATTTTGCCATGGCTGGCTCTCCTGTGGCTACCAGTAGTGCTGGAGGAATGCAGTCTACTCCAGGGCCTTGTTTCGATTTCGTTCTTTCAGTGCTCTGTAAAATTCTTCTCGCAGTACATTTCTCATCTCATCAACATCTACGTCCTCTTCCCTTTCTATGATACTGACTTCAAGTTCATCTGTATAGACACTCTATATGCTCTCTCAGCCTTTCAGTTTTTCCTGCTTCTCTTAGTACTGGTTTCCCATTTGACTTCTTGATATGCAAGCAGCTGCTTCTCCTTTCTCTTAAGGCCTCTTTAATTTTTCTGTAGGCGCTACCTATCTTTCCCCTAATAAAATAAGTTATTAAAACCTTGCATTTGTCCTCTAGCCATTCCTGCTCAGCTATTTTGAACTTTCGGTCAGTCTCGTTTTTAGGCGTTTCTATTCCCTTTTGTCTGCTTCATTTGGTGCATTTTTGTATTTTCTCCTTTCACTAATTAAATTCAGTATCTCCTGTGATAATTCATTATCTCCTGCGATATCCAAGGATTTCTATTAGGGCTTGTGTTTTTACTTGTTTGATCATCTCCTGCCTTCACTATTTCATCTCTCAAAGCTACCGATTCGTCTCCTGCAGTATTCCTTTTCCCTGTTCTAGTCAATCGTTGCCTAACGCTCTCTCTGAAAGACTTGGTTGTTTCAAATTATTTAGATTCCATATCCTTTATTTCCATCCTTTTAGAAATTTCCGTTGACGTACAGGTTATGACCAATAAATTGTGGTCAGAGTCTACATTGATCTGAAACTTTACGGTGTCTCCAGGTGTCTTCCACTCATAAAACTTTTTTCATGATTCTTAAACCAAGTGTCACCAATGATTAAATTATGCTCTGTGCAAAATTCTGCCAGGCGGCTTCCTCTTTCATTTTTTTTCCGTCCCCAGTCCATATTCATTTGCTATTTTACTATTTTTCCTTCTTTTCCTTTTGCTCAAAAATGTTCAAATGTGTGCGAAATCGTTTGGGACTTAACTGCTAAGGTCATCAGTCCCTAAGTTACACGCTACTTAACCTAAATTATCCTAAGGACAAACTCACACACACACACCCATGCCCGAGGGAGGACTCGAACTGCCGCCGGGACCAGTCGCACAATCCATGACTGCAGCGCCTTAGACCGCTAGGCTAATCCCGCGCGGCTTCCTTTTCCTACTATGGAATTTAATGCCCCCCTTGCAATTAAATTTGCCTCTCCCTTAACTACCTCAATGATTTGTCTTATCTCCTCATACATTTCTCCAATCTCTTCAGCATCTGCAGAACTAGTTGGCATATGAACTTGTACAACTATGATGGGTGTGGGTTTGTCTAGGGCAATGCGTTCGCTATGCTGTTTATAGTGGCTTATCCACATTCCTAGCCCGGCATTATCCCTATTTGATTTTGTATTTATAACCCCGTATTTACCTGACCGGAAGTCCTGTTCCTTTTGCCATCGAACTTCAATAATTACCCCTACATTTAATTTGAACCTATACATTTCCCTTTTTAAATTTTCTGACATACATGCCAGATTTAGAAATCTAACATTCAATTCCCAGACCCGTGGAAGCCCAGTTTTGTTGCTCCTGACGACGACATCCTCCTGAGAAGTCCCCGCCTGGACATCCGAATGGAGGACTATTTTCCTCCAAAATATTTACCCAACAGGACGCCATCATCATTTAACCATATAGTGAGCTGCATGACCTCGGTGAAAATAACGGCTGTAGTTTCCCTTTGTGCTCTCCCTTTCGTCATACCAGCACAGCAAGGAATGTTGGCTGATTTTACAAGGTCAGATCACCGAGCGAGATGGCGCAGTGATTAGCACACTGGACTCGGATTCGGCAGGACGACGGTTCAGACCCGCGTCCGGCCATCCTGATTTAGGTTTCCATGATTTTCATAAATCGCTTTTGGCAAATTCTGGGGTGGTTCCTTTGAAAGGGCACGACAGACTTCCTTCCCTAATCAGATGGGACCGATGACCTCGCTGTTTGGTCTCTCCCAATCTCAGATCTCCTTAATCATCCAGACTTGCCATGGAACTACTGAAAAGGCTGCTGCTTCTCTCCAGGAACATGTTTGTCTGGCCCCTCAGTAGATACTCTTCCGTTGTGGTTGCGCCCACGGTACAGCTATCCGTACCGCTGGTGCAAGCAAGCCAGCTCACCAACAGTAAGGTCCACGTTTCATGCGGATAATATAGTGATGACCCAAAACATAATGACCTGCTTGTGCTCTTCACGGATATGCTACCGGACATAATCGAGTTCACTACACGATATTTCGACTTTCCATCTGGCCGCCATCTTCAGGTGCGATCCCCAAATATACAATCACACTTGGACATTCACGCCAGAACTAATTGAAATTCTAATACGGCAGCTCGTTTATTCGCCGAGTACCGGCCACTGCACCTGCGGGATAAGCGGAAGAGCTGCCCCGTGCGAAGCGAGGAAGTGCAGCGCCGCCGACGATAGAATCTGGCGAAAGTGATAAATCTCAAATTCAGATGCAGCGGGTCGAAAACCAGATCGTTGTTGTTTTATGTCAGATAAAATTGGGTTCCATATCTTGCGTAAAGGAAAAAATTTATCTCTATTGTGTCATCAGATAAACGTATTTCGATGGATTCCTTGAGCACAAAATCCCAGTAACGAGAAGCCGGAGCAATATGGCTCAAATGGTTCAAATGGCTCTGAGCACTATGGGACTTAACTTCTGAGGTCATCAGTCCCCTAGAACTTAGAACTATTTAAACCTAACTAACCTAAGGACATCACACACATCCATGCCTGAGGCAATATTCGAACCTGCGACCGAAGCGATCGCGCGGTTCCAGACTGTAGCGCCTAGAACCGCTCGGCCACCGTGGCCAGCGTGGAGCAATAATTTACGTCTTTTTAAACGTTATGCCCTTCGTTGAGACAATGTTCGGCGACGGCAGACTCTTCAGGATGGAGCAAACGCATGTAACGCTTGTGTTCCACACATCGATCATGAACAGTGCGAATAGACTGTCCAATGTCCACAATGACCTGCTCTAAACAGAATGATGTTCCAGTGCTGGAATCTGACACAGCAGCGATTCCGCCTGGCATGGACACAAGTCAGTGGTAGGGTGCCGAAGGTATGTGGCTCCAGAAGTCTAACGCGGAGGTCACATTCCGAGAATTAAGGGGAAAATGTGGGCGCGGAACTGCCACTCGATAGCCACCTAGATGTTGTATGATGTTAAATTGGTGGCTTAGACATGAAAATAAGTTCACTGTCACGCTCCTCAAACAACTGTAGCACGACAAGTCTATGGTAGGGTGACGAAAACTCGGACAGCTCTTCCTTTGGAAGTTGTCATCGCCGTTGCGGAATTCAGGAAGCATGAAGGGATGTAGGGGTCCGCAGTAATGTTTACATAGGTCACAGCTGTCGTGGTGCCTCCGATTACTACTGAAGGTCCCACGAAAGCCCAGGTGAATGTCCCCCCATGGCATTATACTGGCCCCACCAGGCTGCATCCGTGGTGTGGTACATGATCGAATCGCCATCCTCCAGGTTGGCAGCGTGTCCAGGCGCAAATATCGACCTGATGTGTCAAGAAACTTGATTCATTCGACTAGGTGTCACGTTTCTATTGATCTGGGAGGGAATTCCGATGATTCTGTACACATTGCAATCGTGACTCATGATTTCCTTGGATAAACATGTGGGAACACACGGAGGTTGTTTGCTACGGAGCTCCGTGTTCAACAAAGTGCGCTGAATGGTTACTCTGAAACATTTGTGCCTACTCCAGTATTATACTCTATCGTTAACTTGCTGCAGATTGATGCCGGCCCGGAGTTACAGAGCAGGCAAGGTTCCGACCTCCACGTTCAGTGATTAGGTGTGGACGTCCAACACTCTGCCGCCATTTTTGTAAGACCTGACATCGTCGGTTGAAGGAAATACAGCGATCGGCATTATTTGTTGAAATTTTTAATAGTCTTGTACGCAGTGAAATATAAACTGTCGCCTACAAGTCGCTTCGCCGCCCTTCAACCACTTTCCACAAATGCTCACGACAGTAGCAAGCGAGCAGCCATCCATCTTCGCCGTTTCAGAGATGTTCGTTTCCGGGCGCCAGGCTATAAGAATTTGATTTTCGTCAAAGTCTCTTGGGCCATCTGCGGCTCATACTTTAGCGAGAACGATTCTCCCTTCTTTCTTTTCCTTTTACTGCTATTACATCCCACTAATCATATATAGCCGGATGGACCGGGAGGTGAGGGGGGGGGGGGGGGGGGGGGGGAGAAGAGGAGGCTGTCATCTGTCAGCGGTACAGTCCAAACCCACTCTTCAACCAAAGGGTAGGTAACTCACACAAAGACGAAAAACCTTAAATTAAAAAGTTAGATAGTTACAGATGACTTTAATATTTACAAAGGTTTCGTATGAATGGTACTTCATTTTCTTAGTTTTCAAGATTAAAACAGGAAAACTATTAAAAGGTAAAATGAAATCATGACGAACAGTTAAAAACATTTAAATCACGTTGTAAAAAAAGGGAAAAGTATAATCGTAAAAATGAAGCGCTGCACTCTCACTAAAAGTTGAAGGACCTGTCCCGAGAAAAAGATATGCTCTTGGATGGGAAAGAGAGGTATTTAGTTAAGTAGAGGTGTGTGGGTATAACTATGGAGCACTGATGAGTGGTATATGGAGAAGCAATCTATGTTGGGTGGGCATGAATGGAAGAGTAGTTTGGGGTGTCGGTAGGGCCATAAAACGGAAGGTAAAAAGGGGGAGTCAAACAAGGAGGAGGAAAAGGATGGGAGGGGTTAGTTTGGCCAGTTAATAGTTTTAATGTATTGTGGACTTTCTGTTAGATGGTTAGTATGTGAGATTTCCATGCGAAGGTTAGTTCGAGGTCTTTTAGTGTGTTGGACGATATGTAAATCGTAAGGTAGGAAGAAGCTGTGCGTGGTTTTTTCCATAATTATTGCCTGGGAGCCACTGGAGGAGCCATTCTTTGCACCAAGAGGTGAGTTGAGGAAAGTGAGTGCCCCATTCACCTTTGCTCCGCTTATATACGAGGGATGTTTTAAAAGTCCGTGCAAAGTCCGAGAGATGACACCACCGGCACGTATCGAGGTCATGTTCAGTTAGTAGCATCTTTTGAAAGAACGCACACCAAGTTTCAGCCATATTGGTCTATTTATTTGTGTCTAGCATCCGTGTGAATCAAGAAAGTCGAGTGATTGTCAAAAAATGGACGAAACAGAATTTCGTGTGGTGATGAAACATTACATTATGAAAGGTAAAACACCTCAGGAGACTAAAGCAAATCTTGATAAACATTACGGTGACTCTGCACCTTCGATTAGAACCGTTTATAAGTGGTTTCAAAATTTTCGGAGTGGCCATATGGGCACAAGTGATGCTGAACGATCTGGATGCCCTGTGGAGGTTACGACTCCGAAAATCATTGATAAAATCCATGATATGGTGATGAATGACAGAAGAGTTAAGGTGTGTGAGATTGCTAGTGCTGTGGGAATCTCGAATGAAAGGGTGCATAATATTTGGATAAACATTTGGACACGAGAAAGCTATGCGCAAGATGGGTTCCAAGACGGCTCACGCTTGACCAAAAACGGAATCGTGAGAAGTGTTGCAAGAATGGTCTCCGGCTGTTCAGGAAGAATCCGCAGGACTTTAAGTGGCGTTTCGTCACTGTGGATGAAACATGGATACTTTACTATACCCCTGAAACCAAACAACAATCTAAACATTGGGTTACCAAGGAAGAATCTGCACCAAAACAGGCGAAGACCATTCCTTTTTCCGGAGAGGTTATGGCGACTGTCTTTTGGGACTCGCAATGGATAATCCTCATCGACTATCTGGAAAAGGGTAAAACTATTACAGGTGCATATCATTGATCGTTATTGGACCGTTTGAAAACCGAGGTGCAAGAAAAACGCCGGCGATTGGACCGCAAAAAAGTCCTTTTCCATCACGACAATGCACCAGCATACACCTCAGCAGTTGTGGTCGCAAAATTAATGGAAACAGGATTCCAACTCGTTTCACATCCCACCTGTTCTCCAGACTTAGCTCCCTCGGACTACTATTTGTTCTCCAATTTGAAGAAGTGGCTCGCGGAACGAAGATTTTATTCAAACGAGGAGGTGATTGTAGCAACTAATAGTTATTTTTCAGACTTGGCCAATTCCTATTATTCGGAAGGCATCAACAAATTAGAACAGAGTTGGACGAAGTGTATAAGTCTAAAAGGAGACTATGTCGAAAAATAAAAAAGGTTTACCCCAAACTCGTAAGTAGTTTTTATTTTTGCTCGGACTTTTCAAACGCCCCTCGTAGTCTCCATACTGCGTCACGTGCCAGTAACGCCCCCAGACAGCATTTCGTCTCGCCGTCGTCAGGATCCAGGGAAAAATTTGTTATACTTTGTTGATTTGGTTACTAATACCGGGCCGCACTGTGCATTCTTCTCCCTGATGACAGACTTACCGTTTGTCGTGCGTCTCTTCGTTGAACTTTCAAAATGTTAATTTCCATCGAACCGAAGCACACTACCAACGTTACAGCCGCCTTGTTTTCGAAGAACAACATACACGTTATTCGTTTGGGAGCAAATTGAAAGATTGTGAACGTCGACTATATGGATATCTGTATAGTTTATCAATTTGTTTGTTATTTCGTAGTAGATAACTGCATCGTCTGCAGAGAGCTTGAAGTATTACCTGCTGGGTCATTAATATACGATAAGAGCAGAAAGGGTTGCAATACGTAACCTGGGGTATGCCTGAAGATACCTGTACATCTGTTGATGACTCTTCATCGAAGTTCGTAAGCCATGTCCTGCCTGGCTAGAAATCAGTGCAATCAGAAATTTATTATCATACCTTGCAGGATCGTGTTTTAGTTACTAACCGATGGTGTGGTAGTGAGATGAATGGATTTTGAAAGCCAAGAAATACTACATCCACCTGTTTACCTTGATCCATAGATGGCATCTGAAAAAAGCGCATTTTCGGTTCACCATGTCAATGTTTTTTTCGAAATCCATGCAGATCTGACATTTGTGATGCGCAGTAGATATGGGCACGTATGTTTATAACGTACAGGGTGATCCTCTGATGGTGTTATACACTTTCAGGTATGATGGAGAAGGGTGAATGTATCAATTTGAGGTAAAGGACCCCGATCAGGAAACGACGGAGCTGAAAGTTATGAGCGAAAATTGTCCTGATACTTCTAACAGTGGAATACTTTTTTCAGAATTTGTAGTATGGAGCAAGGGCTCTAAAACTCATACCTTAAGACCTGTGAGCACTTGTTGATCCTCGATATTTTGAAGCACTTCTCTTCTATTGGAACCTCTTTGGTTTCCGGACTTTTGGAGGCAATATTGTGGACCAATCCAGGAGAACTGTACAGTAAATGTGGACTCTAAAATACATACCTTCTTCAGTATGTATGAATGACAATAGCGAAGATGAACAAGTGCTCATAGCTTTTAAGGTATGTATTTTAGAGCCCATATTTCCTTGACATTTCTTTCTTGTGTTGGTCCATACCAGAGTTGTTTACTCTACAATCTTAGCAACAACAGTACCGGTACATGTATTCCACCGTCAAACGTATCAAGCTTATGTCTTTCGACTATCACCACAGTTACACGTGCTGTCAGTGCAAAAGTCCCGTTTGTGCCTATTGTATTTGCACACATCTTCTCCATTACGGACTCCGTTAAGCTGTATGCACAGCTTTCTAGGATGATGAAAGCCTGGAACCTTAACAATCTGGTTGTTAATAACCTCGTGGTTCACGGTAAATGATAACAGCCAAACAGTTGCAGGATAAAGATTTATTGAAATCCTTGACCAAAGTTTCGATATATCTAAATATACCTTCATCAGAAGCAGAAATACACGTGAACAGGAAGACACCTTCATTAGCAAAAAATCATCAACATAACTGAGATAGAAGAAAAAACAAACACTTATAGCTTTAAGTAACCATGAAAATTACCAAAGTATTACAAGCACAAAAACTTTTGATCACTTACTAAAATCACACCCTGCAGTGGAGACGCATAAAACAATCGTGCCAAAGGCGTCACCAGTAGTTAAAATTAAATTGACATATAAAGTACACATGCTAGGTAAAAATGGGGAAAACGTGTACAATTCCACGTTTGCTGAACGTCTGTTGGTCTTACAACATAAGCCACGTAAACTGGATGACGCAGAAGATGATGATGATGATATTTGGGTTGTGGGGCGCTCAACTGCGCGGTGATCAGCGTCCGGAACAAATTCCCAACCTTTGCTCAGCCCAATCTCGTCACTTTCATGAATGATGAAGAAATGATGAGGACAACACAAACACACCGAGCGAGGTGGCGCAGTGATTAGCACACTGGACTCGCATTCGGAAGGACGACGGTTCAATCCCGCGTCCGGCCATCCTGATTTAGGTTTTCCGTGATTTCCCTAAATCGCTCCAGGCAAATGCCGGAATGGATCCTTTGAAAGGGCACGGCCGACTTCCTTCCCTGTCCTTCCCTAATCCGATGAGACCGATGACCTCGGTGTTTGGTCTGTTCCCCCAAACAATCCAATCCAATCCAACACAAACACCTAGTCATCTCGAGGCAGGTGAAAATCCCTGACCCCGCCGGGAATCGAACCCGGGACCCCGTGCTCGGGAAGCGAGAACGCTACCGCGAGACCACGAGCTGCGGACCATGACGCAGAATTGTTACACGAAGAGAGTGAGGGTTAGAAACTGGCCCTGTTCGAGGAATTAGAAATTTTGAAACATCTATCTCATAAAGATGGATTTATTCTTAACGAACAGGTGCAGCATAGAAACAAAATTTTTTTGGATAGTTTCAAACCCCTTCTTGCTCTAATGTAATAAAGTCTGGCTGACTAGAATCTAGTTTTCTTGTCTGTTGATGCTGGTGAGATGCTGCTTTCCTGTCTGGTTGGGATTTTACGTTATTTCTTATGATTGTTGTTCGCCGTTTTCGATGTGTATGTGTGGTTTAAATGATTCTGCTACGTTTTTTGTTCATGATGGCAGATGATTTCGATTTTCTACAACATATTGTTCGTTTTCGTTAGTATGTATCCTAGCCTTTAATTTGGGCGAGATTCTCGGGCATAACACTAGTACCCTGTTTCGTGGGATATGTTCCTTAGCGCAAGCTTCTCCTGCTTGACACAAGGACACAGGCATATTGGTGTTCATATTTTCTGTTATAGGCAGGTGTATTAAATGGTTCTGATATATTTTATTTATTAAGACAGAGGGTCTGAATTAGCACAACCTTCAAAATTCTGACGCGCATGAGTATATATCCGGGGTTTTAATGTGCGCGAGTGTCTCGCGCATACCGTAAGTGCCCTCTCTCGGTGAAACTGTCTGCCCTAGTGCTCCCACAACCCCTTCACGCTTGTTCACAGGCTAAGTACTGATAGTATGCCGCGTTCACATCGACCATCTCTTCATAATTATGCTGTACTGATGCAGATGATATTTAAATTTTAACTACTGGTGACGCCTTTGGCACGATTGTTTTATGCATCTCCGCTGCAGGATGTGATTTTAGTAAGTGACTAAAAGTTTTAGTGCTTGTAATACTTTGGTAATTTTCATGGTTACCTAAAGCTATAAGTGTTTGTTTTTTCTTCTATCTCAGTTATGTTGCTAAGTTTTTTGCTAGTGAAGGTGTCTTCCTGTTCAGGCGTATTTTTGCTCCTGATGAGGATATATTTAGATATACCGAAACCGTGGTCAACTGTTTGGCCGGTATCATTTACCGTGAAGGTTTTTATCAGTTGCTGCTTCAGCCTTGTTTAAAATTTTGAACTTTGTGGTTCCCGGTTTGCGTTACTTGACACTTGCGTTAACATTGCAGCGTCCCTGTTGAGCACAGTGGCGAGAATTTGGGCTCAGTATATGCTGGCCATCTGGATTTGAAGCGTTTCGTGGACTGCGAGTGTAAATCTTCCTAAAGAAGGGCTCATTCATTTTTAGAAACTTCCTGGCAAAGGTTTTGGAGAGCTACCTTTCGATGAAGATGAGCTAGATATAGGTTAGGTTAGTGTTGTTTAACGTCCCGTCGACAACGAGGTCATTAGAGACGGAGCGCAAGCTCGGGTTAGGGAAGGATGGGGAAGGAAATCGGCCCTGCCCTTTCAAAGGAACCATCCCGGCAGTTGCCTGAAACGATTTAGGGAAATCACGGAAAACCTAAATCAGGAAGGCTGGAGACGGGATTGAACCGTCGTCCTCCCGAATGCGAGTCCAGTGTGCTAACCACTGCGCCACCTCGCTCGGTAGCTAGATATATGTTGATGACACTGGTGGCCAGCCTATAGCTGTAGAACTGAGTGTGGCTCTAGTGGTTCTCGTAGCTGCATTCAGATAAACGCCAACTGTCTTCACATGAACGCTGCAGAGCTTAAAAGACGTATAGTATCCTGCTGTAGAGTATAGCAACGCAATGGACGCTCCACGGTGAATTGATGTTGAGAGGTTCCATGCCGTCTTTTGCATGTTGCTTCTCATTTTCATCAATTTTATTATTGTTCTATGTCATTGCACGGTGGAACAGACCGAATAAGGTTATTGTAATGAGAGTATTTTTACTGAGAGCTCAAAAATACTTTTCACTTGATCCCTATGCATGTTGGGTTACTTCCCTGGGTGCACTGTGCGAGGCGAGCATCGGAGGACGCGGCACACTGCATTTCCGGTTGGGGGCTGCACTTCCCCGAATTCTGAGAGGTTTGTACAATGGGCTTAACGGGCTCCGGAACGCCCTATACTTGCAATGTTAAAATAACGCTTATAAATTACATCTTTCCTCACAAAGTATTTGAGGTAGGAAGTTGAACTTTTTACAGATTATTTATTGGAATATGGGCTACAACTTAACACAGGGATTTTACAAAATTTTAGTTCAGTTATTAAAGATGATTTTTTTTCAATTGTAATGAAAATTCACAACATTTTTTTGCAATTTTTTATTTATATATTCAAAAATATACAGTTTTTTGGAAAAAGGCTGTGTTAAATTATGCAGAAGGTACTGTGTAACATTTACTGAAAGTTTGAAACAAATATGTTTGGAAGATCCTTAGAAAACATGTAATTAGTACGAGGAAATAAAAGTTTTGGGAATCGAGCGACAAAGATTGGATTAACTTTTTAGTGCATTCCAGGTCCATAGGATGGATTATCTTCATCCTCTGCAAACTCCTCCTACAGCTTCCTCTTGTTCCTCCTCCTGTTTACTCTTGCTTGTATTTCTAGACTCTTTACAGCCCTGTCTGCAGCCCGAAGGCGTTCCTTGTCTAAAGCAAGCATCGCTCGTTGTTGTGTTCGTAGATTTTGCTACCATTTTCTTCAGTTGCAGTTACTGCAACACTGTTCCAAAAGGTGGTCATGTATGAACACTTATCACATTTCAGTTGTATTTCACTAGCAAGTCCTACGTGCTTTATTATGGAGAGTTCCAGACCAACTTCACTACAATGAATACATCTTACACAGTTTGAAAAAATTCCTTTGAGAACCGACATATCAAATATTTCATTCACATCCGATTCGCCCATAAAACATTCATAGTTTTCACTCATTGAACCAAGCTTCTTCTGTGAAGTATTTTCTTTCCCACTTTGACTGCTATGGGCAGGTGTACTTGAGAGGTTAGGTTCACTCACTTGGTTATCGTCTTTATTGTTTACAGTAATAACACATACCTTTGGCTTTCCAACATTTCTCCTTTTCTTAAAAGCCTTCAGAGGATTTCTAATAACTTTACTTTTACTCATTATTATTCTTCAACAAAACAGAGACTCAAGAAACAGAATTAATTACGAATATTTTCGAGATAACGACAGAGTAAATAAACATGAAACAATCGACAATCACACCAGCGATACATATTGAACCATCACAGGTTAGCCACAACACATACTTTATCTCACATCACTAAAATGTACCTGATGAACACGGACGTTAATAATAACACCATTTGACAGCAGTTTAACAGCGCCACAGTGGGTCACGCCCATGTAGAACACATTTCAAAAATAATTTAAAAATAGTTGTAGTCTTCGGAATTGAATAAATTATGTATCTATTAAAAGGTAATAGTCTGCAGATTCAGAAAACGCAAAAAAGTAAAAATTGAACTTTTCATGATTTTGAGCCTTTCCGGAGCCCCTTAAGCTCCTGGCGGAACGAATGACGTGGGTCGAGTTTCGCCTATTGTATGCAGGGCGAAACGACCTGCAAGACGTCTAAGGGTCGTCACAGTTTATGTGTTTACCGTTCCGGCGGGTCCGGAATGAAGACTCCTGGCACCGACTGACTGCATTGTCCTCTTGATTCTGAGAATACTTGTGGACCGTTCCCTGCTGGGTGCGACTGTCTCGCGCCGGATGGCCGGTGATCTAGGCATGTTGTTTTCGTAGGCAGTCAAACGGCAAGTTCAGAGCCCTCAGCTAAATACCAGAGGCATGATTGGTCAACTTAAACTGAGGCTAGTTGACGTCATAAAGCCCTGCTCGAAACTGGAGGGAACGGTCGCTATTGGCGCGAATGATGTTCTGAGACAGTGTGGGGGAATTTTGGAATCGGTACTGAATGCTGATTCGCGGTTTTCGAGGATAGTAGGGAGTTGAACAACGATGTCTGAGCTCTTGAGTTGCGCGTGCGCAGGACGTTTGGGATCCGATCTTCGACGGAGTCGGGCGGTCTTGCCACTTAGTCACACTTTTTCGGCACAACTTACAATTCTCCGACAGCCTTCGAGGCCAGGGGTTGACACAGAGTTGCTGCACAGCAGAAGTCGGCACCTACATCATCAGATCGCTGCCTACCGACGACCTGCTACAAATTTCAGGATTGGTAAAGTACTTCACGGCTCCGGCATTGTAGGACCTTATCAATTTTACACTGAAGCCCTCAACAGCATGCGCGCTCGCTTTGCTACAAGTCCACCTTGCTTGTTTATCCATGTGATCCAATTTGAGCTCTCACTACTAACTGCGGTAGTGCTATATAGTCGGGAGATTAATATTTGATTCATTAGGACCTCCAGTCATTATCGTCAATCTATTAAATCACAGAGAGTAGGAGCCCCTTGCTCTGGAGCCAACTCTTGTAATAGTTCATTATACTCTATCCTATAACCTACTGTTTGTGTCGATAATCATGTGCATTTATGTTCTGATGTATAATAAATCTCATTGTAATATTTAATCCACATATCATTTCGTTAGATATATTCAGAATCCCATTTCCTGTCGTTTATTATGATGAAGATCTCTTTTTTTCTGAGTAGATTACGATTTTTATTAAATTATTGTGAGTTTGAACTCCTTATTTTGCCAACTACCAGCGGCCACCATCATTTCCTTCAGTCACCGTTGTGCCCATAATTAATTAGGTGGTAGATAAGGAGGGGGTCGAGTGCATGTCTCGTTCTCATGCAAAATTCGTCTGAATTAAAGAGGTACAAACTCTTCTCCACCCCGGCACCTCGGAATGTATTTGTTCCCAGTACACCACCTGCCACCTACCTCGTAAGGTCCACTTGCATTTTTATCTTCTCAGCTGCGTTTATTGTACGTCAGCGTTTGGTATAATGTGACACCAAAGTATTTTGGCCTATCATTGTATTTGACTGCACCGTGAGAGTCAAACCGTGGGCGAATCTTTGCTGTTTCTAGACAGAGAAGTGGAAAAGATATTTCTGTTTCAGAACGATTAAGTCTGAGTCGCCATGTCTTAAAATATTTATAAATGTAGTGACGGTATTTACTAGGTGTGCTTCATATTTAGAAACATCTTCGCTTCTGGTATGAAATTCAAAAATTATCTGCAATCTGGGATTCCATGGGTGAAGTTCGACAGGTCTGCTGTGCAGAGATTGAATAACACCAGAGCAAGAACGAAGTCCTGAGGCACGACATCATGTAATATATGCTATCTGCTCCCCTTTCCACCTTAGCATGCTTCAAACCGTCGATACTACATAATCGAACAGCGCATAAGAATTTAGGTATGTTCTTTTACGAATGGTAAAACAGCCAATGGAGGCGCATGCACTGACGTTGCAAGGAGACGCATCAGAAATTGTCCGTAGAAATGTCGGAAAGTCCAAATGATTGTTCCTAACACGTAGACTCTCGTTAAGAATCTAGACAAAAAGCTAGCTTCGACGTGTTAGGAACAATCATTTGGAAGTAACGGAAGCAGTCGGAGCAGATACGACATAGCAGGAAATTAAGACGAATATAAGCTGCCGCTGTTCTCGGATTTCTGAATCTTGACTGGGAAAGATTCAGTCTGATCCTGGGCCAACCCTTGAGAAACAGATGGCAAATTATAGACAGGTAGAGACAGAATATTCCTAAATAAGGGCTCCGGCGCCCTTTCTTTCACTAAACGGATAGCTATAGAGGCAACAGCTAAAACCGCTATTAAGTTAATTCCGATTATTTTGTTGGGTCGGGAAATAAAGGTTGGGGCGGGCAGGAGGGGTGTGGAAGAGACGCGAGCCAATCTCCGCGATGCGATTACCGGCGGCCGCTGCACCGTTTTATTCGCCCCAACACCTGCGGCGCCGGGCTGCCTGCACAGTGATGAATTGCCCGCTCAGGACGCAACCGCGCATTACCAGGTTGCCGGCAGATTGCCCCAGGAGCACATAATGACAGACTGCATTCGAGTCCCGATCAGTGCACTTTGCGCCTGTGGAGCTGTCTCCGTAGTGTGTGTGTGTGTGTGTGCGTGTGCGTATGTTTGTGCGTATACGCTGAGTGATCAAAAGTACGCGGACATCTGTTAGTGGACTTCAATTTTGGGTGTGTCCGCCCACCGCCTTTATGGCCGCATGAACTCTACTGGGGACACTTTAAATGGGGTGTCTGACTATCTGTGGAGGAATAGCGGACCACGCGTCCTCAAGTGCAGTAACCGGAGAAGATAATGTTATATGAATGCATTGTGTCAGCTCTTTCAGACGTGTACAAAAGAACGAACACCATGAGCAGTGAATCCACAATCTCCACTGCAGATACACATTTACGTGAGAATCAGAAATAAGTGAGCATGGGAGACAAGGATAAGGCTGTGGATAGGTGGCGCAAGGTGGGACAAGAGTTGGCAGGGAAGCGTGGAGAGGTAGTCAATGCATTTGCGATAAGGAACGTGTCCGGATGGCGCAGTGGTTAACACAATTGCTTAGTAAGGAGAAGAACCACGGTAAATTATCTGGGAGTACGCATTAGGAGTGATTTAAAATGGAATGATCATATAAAGTTGATAGTTGGTAAAGCAGATGCCAGACTGAGATTCATTGGGAGAATCCTAAGGAAACGCAATCCGAAAACAAAGGAAGTAGGTAACAGTACGCTTGTTCGCCCACTGCTTGAATACTCTTGGCAGTGTGGGATCCGTACCAGATAGGGTTGATAGAAGAGATAGAGAAGATCCAACGGAGAGCAGCGCGCTTCGTTACAGGATCATTTAGTAATCGCGAAAGCGTTACGCAGATGATAGATAAACTCCAGTGGAAGACTCTGCAGGAGAGACGCTCAGTAGCTCGGTACGGGCTTTTGTTGAAGTTTCGAGAACATACCTTCACCAAGGAGTCAAGCAGTATATTGCTCCCTCCTACGTATATCTCGCGAAGAGACCATGAGGATAAAATCAGAGAGATTAGAGCCCACACAGAAGCATACCGACAATCCTTCTTTCCACTAACAATACGAGACTGGAATAGATGGGAGAACCGATAGAGGTACTCAAGGTACCCTCCGCCACACACCGTCAGGTGGCTTGCGGAGTATGGATGTAGATGTAGATGTAGATGAGTCTCGGTCTGCCACTGATTCAACCTAACGTCCCAAAGCAGCTGATACCGTTAGTTCCTCTCTTTTCCTTTCTCCCGTCTCCACCATCATCTTGCTTGGCACGTACTCATCTAACGCATGTTGTTCATAACCATCGTACAATATGCATTGGGTGAGTATGTGCCAAGCGAGATCGTAAGAGATGGAAAAGAGACACCGTGGTACAAAAACCGAGTCAGGAAACTGCTACGGAAGCAAAGGGAACTTCACAGCAAACATAAACATAGCCAAAGCCTTGCAGACAAACAAAAATTACACGAAACGAAATGTAGTGTGAGGAGGGCTATGCGAGAGGCATTCAATGAATTCGAAAGTAAAGTTCTATGTACCGACTTGGCAGAAAATCCTAAGAAATTTTGGTCTTATGTCAAAGCGGTTGGTGGATCAAAACAAAATGTCCAGACAGTCTGTGACCAAAATGGTACTGAAACAGAATATGACAGACTAAAGGCCGAAATATTAAATGTCTTTTCCAAAGCTGTTTCACACAGGAAGACTGCACTGTAGTTCCTTCTCTAGATTGTCGCACAGATGACAAAATGGTAGATATCGAAATAGATGACAGAGGGATAGAAAAACAATTAAAATCGCTCAAAAAAGGAAAGCCCGCTGGACCTGATGGGATACCAGTTCGATTTTACACAGAGTACGCGAAGGAACTTGCCCCCCTTCTAGAAGAGGTGTACCGTAGGTCTCTAGAAGAGCTTAGCGTTCCAAAAGATTGGAAAAGGGCACAGGTCATCCCCGTTTTCAAGAAGGGACGCCGAACACATGTCAGAACTATAACGTCGATCAGTTGTAGAAATTTGGAACACATATTATGTTCGAGTATAATGACTTTTCTGGAAACTACAAATCTACTCTGTAGGAATCAGCATGGCTTTCGAAAAAGACGATCGTGTGAAACCCAGCTCGCGCTATTCGTCCATGAGACTCAGAGGGCCACAGACACGGGTTCTCAGGTAGATACCGTGTTTCTTGACTTCCGCAAGGCGTTCGATACAGTTCCCCACAGTCGTTTAATGAACAAAGTAAGAGCTTATGGACTATCAGACCAATTGTGTGATGGGATTGAAGAGTTCCTAGATAACAGAACGCTACATGCCATTCTTAATGGAGAGGAGTCTTCCGAAGTAAGAGTGATTTCAGGTGTGCCGCAGGGGAGTGTCGTAGGACCGTTGCTATTCACAATATATATAAATGACCTTGTGGATAACATCGGAAGTTCACTGAAGCTTTTAGCGGATGATGCTGTAGTATATCGAGAGGTTGTAACAATTGAAAATTGTGCTGAAATGCAGGATGATCTGCAACAAATTGACGCATGGTGCAGGGAATGGCAATTGAATCTCAATGTAGACAAGTGTAGTGTGCTGCGAATACATAGATCCTTTATCATATAGCTACAATATAGCAGGTCAGCAACTGGAAGCAGTTAATTCCATAAGTTATCTGGGAGTACGCATTAGGAGTGATTTAAAATGGAATGACCATATAAAATTAATCGTCGGTAAAGCAGATGCCAGACTGAGATTCATTGGAAGAATCCTAAGGAAATGTAGTCCGAAAGCAAAGGAAGTATGTTACAGCGCACTTGTTCGCCCACTGCTTGAATACTGCTCACCGGTGTGGGATCCGTACCAGATAGGGTTGATAGAAGAGACGGAGAAGATCCAACGGAGAGCAGCGCGCTTCGTTACAGGATCATTTAGTAATCGCGAAAGCGTTACGGAGATGATAGATAAACTCCATTGGAAGGCTCTGCAAGAGAGACGCTCAGTAACTCGGTACCGGCTTTTATTGAAGTTTCGAGAACATACCTTCACCGAGGAGTCAAGCAGTATATTGCTCCCTCCTACGTATATCTCGCGAAGAGACCATGAGGATAAAATCAGAGAGATTAGAGCCCACACAGAGGCATACCGAGAATATTTCTTTTCGCGAACAATACGAGACTGGAATAGAAGGGAGAACCGATAGAGGTACTCAGTGTATGCGGAATATGGATGTAGATGTAGATGTAGAACTCAGGTACGGGGTCCCTTCTGGCACACATTTCCACTCATCGCTGCTGATTCTGCTTAAAGTCCCGATGCAGATGACATCATTAGTTGCTTCTTTTCCTTTCCTCTCTCCCCTTCCCTCCCACTTCAGTTTACATAAAAAGGAAGTGTAGTTTGACGTTGGGGTCTGGAGCCCAAAAGTGCTACAACATGTTCAAGTCGGAACTGTGGGCCGGCCAGTCCAAGTCCTCATAGCTGCTGCTTAATGACAAGGTGCACCGTCATGCTCGTACAAACTATTGCTGTCCCGAAGTGTTCCTCTATTGCACACAGTACACAATGCTGTAAAAATCGTTGAGCATTTAGCTTTTCTGAAGCGCAATGAAGACATCAGCTCCCAACCACGAGAAATACCCCGATGTCGTTAAACCACCTCCTAGGTACTTCACTCTGGGCGCTACACCTGATGGAAGGTAACGTTATCGAGGCATTCTCTAAACCAAAATCCTTCCATCGAATTGCAACAGAATGTAGCGTGATTCACCACTACTAACCGCTCGTTTCCAGTCAGTCAGTGTCCAGAGTTGTTCCTCTTTTTACTCTGAGATTCGCACTTCAGAGATCATCGAACCACCTACAAGCTGTTTCCTTACCATTCCATTCTCTAACTGCGCGCGGAAATAACGAACTTAAAATTTTCTGTGTTCACTCTGATTTCTCTTATCCAAGCATTGCTTAACAGTAAGTACATAAATATGTGGCTTATGAGGATGCTTTGCTGCTGATGAGTCTTTGAGGTTGTATGGCCGTGGTCCTTGAAACCTTTTGGTTGCTGACATTTCGTCCAGAGCAACGCTGGATATCTTCGGAGGTGCTCCTGGTTAGGCTGAGCGTTGCCGACAATCGGAAAGATTCGGCAGAACCAGGAGCATATCCCAAAATGTCCAGCGCATCGCAGGTGGGACGTCAAGCATCAAATGGTTCAAAAAGCTCGGAGCACTATGGGACTCAACTTCTGAGGTCATCAGTCCCCTAGAACTTAGAACTACCTAAACCTAACTAACCTAAGGACATCACACACATCCATGCCCGAGGCAGGATTAGAACCTGCGACCGTAACGGTCTCGGGGTTCCAGACTGTAGCGCCTAGAAACGCACGGCCACTCCGGCCGGCTGTCAAGCATCGAAAAGGTTCATGGACCGCGGCTATACAACATGGAAGACTCACCGTCGTGAAAGCCTACATTGCCTGATTATGAGGAACTGCTCGGCCATTGAACCCATTCTTTTTAAAGCCTTACGCACATTCATTGTATTTGCTGGACTAGCATCAGCACTTTAGATCTTACGAGTGAGTTATTCCACTGCGATTTTTGTATAACCACCCTCCGCGATCCTCGACGGCCCCTATCTGAGGTCTTCCTCGTCTTGGTTTAACTGTGGGTGTTCCTTCGCGTTTCTTCTTCACAATCGCATCACCAACAGTCGACCTGAGCAGGCTGAGAAGGCTTGTAATGTCCCTGATGGTTTTTCAGTCAGACGATACCAAATGAACCGTCTATGTTCCAAGTCTCTTAGCTTTCCCGACCTACCAATTCTGCTGACAACACAACATGCCCCACCTCCTTTTATACTGACAGGTCCCTCTCACGTGACATCTACATCTACATCTACATGGATACTCTGCAAATCACATTTAAGTGCCAGCAGAGGATTCTTCGAACCACCTTCACAGATCTCTATTACTCCAATCTCGTATAGTGCGCGGAAGAAACGAACATGTTGTGGTCGATTCCTCATTACATTGAGGTGTCTGGACTCTTTTGACTAGATGATGTACGTCTGGATGCTTGTATGCGAGCTAGTGCTTACATGCATTCGAAAGGTACCTGTCATTTCGGGCCAGGTATATGAACATGAGGTTGACAGGCGGTATGTATGAAGCTCCCAAGACGACAAGTACTTTTGCAGTGAATGCGATTCTCTCACATCCACGGAGTAACCCCGAACATTGCAGAGGTGAATCTCTGCAGCCTTGAAGCTAACAGATTGGTACATCAAAAGTGGCAGCCCCACAGTGACAGTTCAGATTTGGAATGGTATTTGAAGCCGGGGATTGGAATCCTTTTATATAATGTCTTCACGAAATATGTGGCAAGCTGATGATTAATCTCCGCACGTAAGATGATAAAGCTTATCAACTTCTCTCTCTGTGGTAAGAGAATAAACATTGAGAATGAAATACAGATTGATCGAGAAAGAAAGAAAAAGGTGATGATGTTTAAAGTGGAAGACAGCAAGGGAAAAATATGGAAGGAAGAGTATAGTATAATAGCCCAACAACAGCGAAGTGATAAGTGATTAGAGAAGAATTTCGGCAGTGTCGTTTACAAAGACTCAATTACATCATTTATGCAAAGCACTGTAATGCACTTGGTGAAAGGTACTTCGCACCAATATTTGGACTTTCTATCTTATCAGATTAACGTGCTGAGAGAGGAAAACTGCATGCGCCCACATCTGTCTTGCGTTATTCTCACGATCCTTACGTGCAATATATTACAGAGGCTGCTTAACCGAATCATGGCCTTTTTCGGATACCGGTTCCCTACATTTATCCAGCAGGTTTCGGAAGATCTACGTTCTCATATTTCCAAGGATTCTTATTGGAGTTTTCCGAGCACTGAGTTACACTTTCGTGTGGGCTATACCGTCCGGTTACGATGATGGTAGCACGTTTTTGAATTCGTTTATATATGTTGTTATACTTACGTGATAAGGGCTAAGGACACGAAAAATGTATTCATACCCCTTGGTATATTTTCTTTTCGGTACCGATACTTTCTTACTCGAAACTTACCAATTGATATTTTATAGCCAGTATCATGTGGACTGATCTTAATGATGCTTTATTACATTTTTATGCAAAACTGAAAGTGGTCCCAAATCAGGGAACGACTTTGGGGCACCTGAAGTAGGATTTTTGCGTCACCGTTCGTGGCAGGATTTAGTGAAGTTGGTTTGCCATTGCCTCCTTCCCACCTCTTATTAAGGGTCAGATGACTGTGGTGAGAGCGTCTACAGTATAGTGTTGGGTTTGTGTTGTTGTGGATGAAAGGATCTTCGATTTACCTCTGGATTTGTTCCGCTGGTGCTCTACACAACAATGTCACATTTTTAAATACTTTTGCGTAACAGACAGGATTAAAAACAGTGTGGTTTGACAAGACTTTTTAATGTTTTGTTTCAAGTAAACTACATATTTTCCTAATACACAAGTGGAACGTCGTACCGCAAAAAATACAAAATGTAAACACAATACAACGCTGTCAAAGATAATCATAGTACACCCTGCTATACGTACTGGAATATGTGATACCTTGAAAATACAACGTTTGTTAAAAAATAAAAGTTTTGATCGAAATATACACTCCTGGAAATGGAAAAAAGAACACATTGACACCGGTGTGTCAGACCCACCATACTTGCTCCGGACACTGCGAGAGGGCTGTACAAGCAATGATCACACGCACGGCACAGCGGACACACCAGGAACCGCGGTGTTGGTCGTCGAATGGCGCTAGCTGCGCAGCATTTGTGCACCGCCGCCGCCAGTGTCAGCCAGTTTGCCGTGGCATACGGAGCTCCATCGCAGTCTTTAACACTGGTAGCATGCCGCGACAGCGTGGACGTGAACCGTATGTGCAGTTGACGGACTTTGAGCGAGGGCGTATAGTGGGAATGCGGGAGGCCGGGTGGACGTACCGCCGAACTGCTCAACACGTGGGGCGTGAGGTCTCCACAGTACATCGATGTTGTCGCCAGTGGTCGGCGGAAGGTGCACGTGCCCGTCGACCTGGGACCGGACCGCAGCGACGCACGGATGCACGCCAAGACCGTAGGATCCTACGCAGTGCCGTAGGGGACCGCACCGTCACTTCCCAGCAAATTAGGGACACTGTTGCTCCTAGGGTATCGGCGAGGACCATTCGCAACTGTCTCCATGAAGCTGGGCTACGGTCCCGCACACCGTTAGGCCGTCTTCCGCTCACGCCCCAACATCGTGCAGCCCGCTCCCAGTGGTGTCGCGACAGGCGTGAATGGAGGGACGAATGGAGACGTGTCGTCTTCAGCGATGAGAGTCGCTTCTGCCTTGGTGCGAATGATGGTCGTATGCGTGTTTGGCGCCGTGCAGGTGGGCGCCACAATCAGGACTGCATACGACCGAGGCACACAGGGCCAACACCCGGCATCATGGTGTGGGGAGCGATCTCCTACACTGGCCGTACACCACTGGTGATCGTCGACGGGACACTGAATAGTGCACGGTACATCCAAACCGTCATCGAACCCATCGTTCTACCATTCCTAGACCGGCAAGGGAACTTGCTGTTGCAACAGGACAATGCACGTCCGCATGTATCCCGTGCCACCCAACGTGCTCTAGAAGGTGTAAGTCAACTACCCTGGCCAGCAAGATCTCCGGATCTGTCCCCCATTGAGCATGTTTGGGACTGGATGAAGCGTCGTCTCACGCGGTCTGCACGTCCAGCACGAACGCTGGTCCAACTGAGGCGCCAGGTGGAAATGGCATGGCAAGCCGTTCCACAGGACTACATCCAGCATCTCTACGATCGTCTCCATGGGAGAATAGCAGCCTGCATTGCTGCGAAAAGTGGATATACACTGTACTAGTGCCGACATTGTGCATGCTCTGTTGCCTGTGTCTATGTGCCTGTGGTTCTGTCAGTGTGATCATGTGATGTATCTGATCCCAGGAATGTGTCAATAAAGTTTCCCCTTCCTGGGACAATGAATTCACGGTGTTCTTATTTCAATTTCCAGGAGTGTAGAAATATTGCAAGTACAGACCACGCGCAGCTTGCATACCGTACTATGCAAATACAGCTGCAGATCTCTGATCGCAAATTGCAATTTGGTCTTGCAACAAAATACACACAGCTTTCACGTTGGAACTATTGTTCTTAGTTTGGCTGAAGCAGGTATCAGTGTCAGCCATACATTACGGTCCTGCTCATGCTAGGGTATTAACGTTACCTTGCAGTACACAATGTTTGTCATCTTGTGCTGATAATGTCAACGTACACTGCTGAGGCTACATGCCACTTGGATTAAACGGCATACTTAACTGTAATGATTCAAATCCGTATAGGTAACAAATGAGGGTTGCAAAGCTTTCACCTATTCACTTTCAAATATTTTTCAGTCATCCAGACACTACAGTTAGTCCATGCTATAGTATTAACTTTATCTTGCAGAACAAACGTTTGTCATCTTCTACTGATAATGTTAACTTGTGGAATCACACAGTGGAGGCAAGTACATAGCCATGTTAGAGAAAAATTGTAACAAATCACCCTATACATCGTCATGTTCTGGCAAAATTGTAACATTGCCGTATACATCCCAAAATTAAAGCTAAGTTCTAACAAATTACGCAGTACATTATCACGTTACAGAAAAATTGTAACAAAATGCTCCATAAATTGATATTACGTCAAAATTGTAACAAATTGCCCTATAAATTGCCATGATATTACAAAACTGTAACAGATTGCTCCACATGTACTTCTGCTGATGATGCTAACTTACGCTCTTGCACAGTAGCGACTACATGGGTGTTCACCTAAGCCTGGACTGTTGTTCTCCTCTGCTAGAGGCTTTGTGGCAGACCTAGGATTGAATATTCTGTTGCATGAAATGTACGAGGGATGCACTATTATATTTCAACCTCTTTTAAACTTAGTTGTACATCCTTTGTGGACTCACATTTTAATATGCACCTGAAGATGGAACGTATGTCCTGAAACTGGGCTGTGAATTTTTACAACCGTTGCGGATTTTATCACTGACAGTGAATAAGAGTTGTGGGTCTCCTGTCAAAAGAAAAGTGTGTTTCATTATTTTGGCAATTCATTTTGGGTCTGCAAGTGTGAAGCAATCTTGATGTATTTTAATAATCTTCTTGTATTTGGGCATTTCAGGAATTGTATCTACTGATATTGTGAGCATTGTCTTTAACTGCCTTGGTCCCTAGTCACCAGTGCTCCCATTACTGAACTGCTGATTTTCTAAATGTACGGAATTTAGCTATTTTGAAATTTAACTGTTTTGATTATAAACTGCTCTTCAGTAAAAATTATGTTATCCCAATAACTTACCACTCCACAGTCAGCTCCCTACCACTTCAGGATGGTTGCTTTAACAATTTTTGTAAGAATTAAGCTGCATAAAGAAGTAGCTGTTTTGATAATGGAGGTAAGCATGAGAGTTAAAATCTGTCGTGGAAGACCAAAGCATTAACACAATACGCAGGTTCAAGTGTATCTAAGTTGCCATTTTTCTGTGCATATTAGGAGATTTCCACAACAGAATAGCGCAAAGGACTGCATCAAATGCTTTTGATGTGCGTAGCCTTAATTATCTATTGGTTTATTACAATTTCACTCTTCTACTGAAGTAAAATCAGCGGTTTTATTTACCATTGGAGACCAGAGAGGGAAGGATAGAAGAGCGCAGTCAACTGACTCTTTACCCCCATGTGGTGCCTCAAGGTAACTGCATGCATGCAGGCATAACTGAAGGTGTGGCTAGTAGAGTCTGAATGCTGAGGATTTTCTCAAAGTCTGTAGCAACATCTTACATGCTAGAGCCAACATCACCAGCTCAAGAAACAGAACTAGATAACGTTCTGTTACCACGCTGCAGCTATATCCAAATTTTCACTGGGCGCTTCAGTCTGTATACATAAAATTATATCTGTTCTAGAGGTGTAAAGTCTCTGAAACAATGTCATTTTTCATTTGGGGATGTACCTGCTCCTAGGTTTCAGGCTGGATCCCCCATTTACGTCCGATGCTGGGATGCTGTTTCAGAACATGGAGAGCCTCGGCAGTTCTGTTTGTGCCCAAGGGAGAATTTAAAGAAGACAATAAGAATTTGGATTGGGGAGGGAGGCGCCCGAGGATAATCCGTGCAGGTGTGTGGACCAGATGGCTTAGTGGCTAACGCACCTGCCTAGTAAGCCGGACACCCTGGTTCGATTCTCAGCCTTGGCACAAATTTGCACTAGCCGCTTCAGTCTGTATACATATAGTACTCATTGAGTAGGATCTCGATAACTCAGTTGGTAAAAAGCACAGCGCATTAAAGACAAGACTATAGGTTCGAATCCCTGTTCGACAGGGATTTTTAATATGGAAGTAAGTTTTCAGGAACTACCCACTCAGGTATAGCGAAAGATGGAGTCTTTAGATTCTTTAAATAACTGTGATCTTGCCTCGTATGCGGGTCTCCCGCATCGTTCCCCTATGTTCTGTCAAGGAGTATCGGACTTCATCATCATCATCATCATCACCTAAATAACGCTTAATTAATCATTCTATTCTGAAATCTAGCAACAATTCAGGTGGATGACATATTTTTTAATTTCAGAAGTAAAGTTTTAAACACTGTCTGAGTTGCGGAAGCAGGGTGACAAGTGGCAAAATTTGTTTTATCAATCTGCATTTAAAAGGGTGTTGCATGTTACATCTGGTGAAGAATGTTCGAGCTGCCCCCGAGCTTTGTATTCCAGGAAAAGAAGTACTGGGAAGACTGATGTGGATCCGGTACAGGCGCAGAACGGTGGCCCAAGAAAGAGAAGCTCTGCTTAAGCATACAAAAAAATAAATAAATAAATAAAATGGCTCTGAGCCCTATGGGACTGAACATCTGAGGTCATCAGTCCCCTAGAACTTAACACTACTTAAACCTAACTAACCTAAGGACATTACACACATCCATGCCCGAGGCAGGATTCGAACCTGCGACCGTTGCGGTCACGCGGTTACAGACAGAAGCGCCTAGAACCGCTCGGCCACAGCGGCCGGCTGCGTAAGCATACAGCCGGTGTTTTACCAAGAACAGAAACGACTGTACCAGTGTAAAATAGTCAGTCACGGCATTACATTCATTCTGGACTAAAATTCCTTTCGCATCGGGCCAGATCGGTTGCAGTTATTACTAATTAAACTTCGAACTGTTGGGCAGTTTAGGTCTGAGAAGTGCATTGCCGGTAATATTTTAAAAAGAATGTAACACATTTTACATTAAGTGGTTAGTGGTTTCATTCAAAGGAAAAACTGTAGTGACGGTTAAAATTGGTAACAAAAATGACACCGTTAAGAATGATTACGTTTTTGAAGTTTACTTTGGCCGGGTACTGCTACATGTATGTTGCCACTTCTTCCCACGTCGATATATGGTTCATTGTTTGTAACGGTGGATTGCAAAGTTACCGACTGCTTTGTTGCAGAGTGCGTAAAATAGCTTCCTCTGATTTAGCCGATGCCACAATTCTAGAGCAAAACCACTCCGTCCTCAGGCCACAAGTGGGCCATCCGACGGCCGTATCATCCTCAGTTGAGGATGCAGATATGAGGGGCGTGTGGTCAGCACACCGCTCTCCCAGCCGTTATGATGGTTTTTCTTTGACCTGAGCCGCTACTATTCGGTCGAGTAGCTCCTCCATTAGCATCACGAGGCTGAGTACACCCCGAAAAATGGCAACAGCGCATGGCGGCTGGATGGTCACCCATCCAAGTACCGGCCACGCCCGACAGCTCTTAACATCGGTGTTGTTGTTGTTGTTGTTGTGGTCTTCAGTCCTAAGACTGGTTTGATGCAGCTTTCCATGCTACTCTATCCTGTGCAAGCTTCTTCATCTCCCAGTACCTACTGCAACCTACATCCTTCTGAATCTGCTTAGTGTATTCATCTCTTGGTCTCCCTCTACGATTTTTACCCTCCACGCTGCCCTCCAATACTAAATTGGTGATCCCTTGATGCCTCAGAACATGTCTTACCAACCGATCCCTTCTTCTGGTCAAGTTGTGCCACAAACTTCTCTTCTCCCCAATCCTATTCAATACTTCCTCATTAGTTATGTGATCTACCCATCTAATCTTCAGCATTCTTCTGTAGCACCACATTTCGAAAGCTTCTATTCTCTTCTTGTCCAAACTATTTATCGTCCATGTTTCACTTCCATACATGGCTACACTCCATACGAATACTTTCAGAAATGACTTCCTGACACTTAAATCTATACTGGATGTTAACAAATTTCTCTTCTTCAGAAACGCTTTCCTTGCCATTGCCAGCCTACATTTTATATCCTCTCTACTTCGACCATCATCAGTTATTTTGCTCCCCAAATAGCAAAACTCCTTTACTACTTTAAGTGCCTCATTTCCTAATCTAATTCCCTCAGCATCACCCGACTTAATTAGACTACATTCCATTATCCTTGTTTTGCTTTTGTTGATGTTCATCTTATATCCTCCTTTCAAGACACTGTCCATTCCATTCAACTGCTCTTCCAAGTCCTTTGCTGTCTCTGACAGAATTACAATGTCATCGGCGAACCTCAAAGTTTTTATTTCTTCTCCATGAATTTTAATACCTACTCCGAATTTTTCTTTTGTTTCCTTTACTGCTTGCTCAATATACAGATTGAACAACATCGGGGAGAGGCTACAACCCTGTCTTACTTCCTTCCCAACCACTGCTTCCCTTTCATGTCCCTCGACTCTTATAACTGCCATCTGGTTTCTGTACAAATTGTAAATAGCCTTTCGCTCCCTGTATTTTACCCCTGCCACCTTTAGAATTTGAAAGAGAGTATTCCAGTCAACATTGTCAAAAGCTTTCTCTAAGTCTACAAATGCTAGAAACGTAGGTTTGCCTTTCCTTAATCTTTCTTCTAAGATAAGTCGTAAGGTCAATATTGCCTCACGTGTTCCAGTGTTTCTACGGAATCCAAACTGATCTTCCCCGAGGTTGGCTTCTACTAGTTTTTCCATTCGTCTGTAAAGAATTCGTGTTAGTATTTTGCAGCTGTGACTTATTAAGCTGATAGTTCGGTAATTTTCACATCTGTCAACACCTGCTTTCTTTGGGATTGGAATTATTATATTCTTCTTGAAGTCTGAGGGTATTTCGCCTGTTTCATACATCTTGCTCACCAGATGGTAGAGTTTTGTCAGGACTGGCTCTCCCACGGCCGTTAGTAGTTCCAATGGAATATTGTCTACTCCGGGGGCCTTGTTTCGACTCAGGTCTTTCAGTGCTCTGTCGAACTCATCACGCAGTATCATATCTCCCATTTCATCTTCATCTACATCCTCTTCCATTTCCATAATATTGTCCTCAAGTACATCGCCCTTGTATAGACCCTCTATATACTCCTTCCACCTTTCTGCTTTCCCTTCTTTGCTTAGAACTGGGTTTCCATCTGAGCTCTTGATATTCATACAAGTCGTTCTCTTATCTCCAAAGGTCTCTTTAATTTTCCTGTAGGCGGTATCTATCTTACCCCTAGTGAGATAGGCCTCTACATCCTTACATTTGTCCTCTAGCCATCCCTGCTTAGCCATTTTGCACTTCCTGTCGATCTCATTTTTGAGACGTTTGTATTCCTTTTTGCCTGTTTCACTTACTGCATTTTTATATTTTCTCCTTTCATCAATTAAATTCAATATTTCTTCTGTTACCCAAGGATTTCTACTAGCCCTCGTCTTTTTACCTACTTGATCCTCTGCTGCCTTCACTACTAAATCCCTCAAAGCTACCCATTCTTCTTCTACTGTATTTATTTCCCCCATTCCTGTCAATTGCTCCCTTATGCTCTCCCTGAATCTCTGTACAACCTCTGGTTCTTTTAGTTTATCCAGGTCCCATCTCAAATTCCCACCTTTTTGCAGTTTCTTCAGTTTTAATCTACAGGTCATAACCAATAGATTGTGGTCAGAGTCCACATCTGCCCCTGGAAATGTCTTACAATTTAAAACCTGGTTCCTAAATCTCTGTCTTACCATTATATAATCTATCTGATACCTTTTAGTATCTCCAGGGTTCTTCCATGTATACAACCTTCTTTCATGATTCTTAAACCAAGTGTTAGTTATGATTATGTTGTGCTCTGTGCAAAATTCGACCAGGCGGCTTCCTCTTTCATTTCTGTCCCCCAATCCATATTCACCTACTATGTTTCCTTCTCTCCCTTTTCCTACACTCGAATTCCAGTCACCCATGACTATTAAATTTTCGTCTCCCTTCACAATCTGAATAATTTCTTTTATTTCATCATACATTTCTTCAATTTCTTCGTCATCTGCAGAGCTAGTTGGCATATAAACTTGTACTACTGTAGTAGGCGTGGGCTTCGTATCTATTTTGGCCACAATAATGCGTTCACTATGCTGTTTGTAGTAGCTTACCCGCATTCCTATTTTCCTATTCATTATTAAACCTACTCCTGCATTACCCCTATTTGATTTTGTGTTTATAACCCTGTAGTCACCTGACCAGAAGTCTTGTTCCTCCTGCCACCGAACTTCACTAATTCCCACTATATCTAACTTCAACCTATCCATTTCCCTTTTTAAATTTTCTAACCTACCTGCCCGATTAAGGGATCTGACATTCCACGCTCCGATCCGTAGAACGCCAGTTTTCTTTCTCCTGATAACGACATCCTCTTGAGTAGTCCCCGCCCAGAGATCCGAATGGGGGACTATTTTACCTCCGGAATATTTTACCCAAGAGGACGCCATCATCATGTAATCATACAGTAAAGCTGCATGCCCTCGGGAAAAATTACGGCTGTAGTTTCCCCTTGCTTTCAGCCGTTCGCAGTACCAGCACAGCAAGACCGTTTTGGTTATTGTTACAAGACCAGATCAGTCAATCATCCAGACTGTTGCCCTTGCAACTACTGAAAAGGCTGCTGCCCTCTTCAGGAACCACACGTTTGTCTGGCCTCTCAACAGATACCCCTCCGTTGTGGTTGCACCTACGGTACGGCTATCTGTATCGCTGAGGCACGCAAGCCTCCCCACCAACGGCAAGGTCCATGGTTCATTCTTTCTCTAAGTCTACAAATGCTAGAAACGTAGGTTTGCCTTTCCTTAATCTTTCTTCTAAGATAAGTCGTAAGGTCAGTAGATCTTTTGGGAACCGGTGTATCCACTGCGGCAAGGAAGTTGCCTCAATTCTAGAGCAGTCCTACCGAATATTGTTCACTTTAACGTTTCAACGTAAAATGATCAATATCGTATGATCGCATGCAGAATATTGCTAAACTGAGAGTGTTTAAGAGTGTTTCAGATGAGCAACGGTTTCAGTAGTAAACCGTGACAATCATTATTCTTAATTGAGCTTGTCATAATCCACTTCCTCAAAACCTCAGAAAATAAAATAAATACGTCGTTAACTTCTTGAAATGGAGTGAAGCAGCATCGTTGTAACACAGCACGCCAGGAGGCTATGTCACAGCTACCTTAGATATGTGATATTTGAAAATTCGTTTCTTTATGAAAGGAGGAGTGCGAGAAAGGTTAATACCTCTGGTTAAAAATACTGTCTGAAGTCGCTGTAATTTAGCTGTTTATTGTCTTCCTTGGTGTTAGATAAGCATTGAAAATACTGAATATTGCGCTCTGCTGAATATTCTGAATCTCTGGTTTCCGGCCATCTACCCAAATGTAGAATCAATTTTTTTTCACTTTAATGTACTTCGTGGGTATTTTCCATCAACCATAGTTCAATAACCCTTTGATGTCTGCAGACGAGTTAACTCGTCACACTCCGCCACTCCCCGGCTGTTGAGGAAGAGATTAAACATGGTCTCTGTGTTTTCCTTAAGAGCTTTGGCGTCTTTAGGTGTGTCTCGTTCCGCCGATGCTCTCACTGCTGCGGAAGAGATACTTCCACATCTCAATGAATAAAAAAGTTTCAAGAATTAATCGCACAACATACATGTCTGTTACGTGTTATCATTTGCGAAATTCCTCGTTTCGACACCTTGAACCGTTTACGAAATATGATGATTGTTACGATCACATGATTCCAAAAACGCAGTGACTGAAATGAGCACGCCGCATGCAAATCTCCGCCAGATATACACTGAATTGCCAAAAAAACTGGTATAGGCATGCGGATTCACATAAAGAGGTACGTAAACAGGCAGAATATAGCGCCTACATACGACAAGTGTCTGTTGCAGTTGTTAGATCACTTACTGCTGTTACAATGGCCAGTTATCATGATTCCAGTGAGTCTGAACGTGGTGTTATAGTCGGCGCACGAGCGATAGGACGAAGCATCTCCGAGGTAGCGATTAAGTGGGGATTTTCCCGTACGACCATTTTACAAGTGTACCTTGAATATCAGGAATCCGACAAAACATCAAACATCTTACATCGCTGTGGCCGGAAAAAGATCCTGCAAGAACGGGACCAGCGACGACAGAAGTGCAACCCTTGCGCACATTGCTGCAGATTTCAATGTTGAACCATCAACAAGTGTCAGCGTGCGAACCATTCAACGAAACATCATCGATATGGACTTTCGGATAACGACACAAAGCTTTCCACCTAGCCTGGGACCTTTTCAACCGTATCTGGGTTGAGGGTGAGCTCCCATCTCAATGACGGGAAAGCATTATTATCCCAGTGTTGAAGCCTGGCAAGAAGCCCCTAGAGGTGGGCAGCTACCGTCCCATTAGCCTCAGCAATGTTATGTGCAAATTGCTCGAACGCATTTTGAGCCGGAGATTCAGTTGGGTAGTTGAGTCTCGAGGCCGTGGTGGAGACGCATCGGTTTTTGGGTTTCCTTTTTGATGCCCGGTTGACTTGGCTCTCTCATATTCGGCATCTTAAACAAACATGCTGGCGCCATCTTAACGCTCTTCGTTGCTTGAGTCACACCAGCTGGGGTGCCGATCGGTCTACTCTTCTACGACTCTATCAGGCGATGATTCAGTCGCGTCTCGATTACGGGAGCCTGGCTTATGGTTCGGCATCGCCTTCCGCGTTGTGGTTTCTTGACCACATACTTCACTGCGGGATCCGACTCGCACCCACGCCCGCGTTCCCGGGTTCGATTCCCGGCGGGGTCAGGGATTTTCTCTGCCTCGTGATGGCTGGGTGTTGTGTGCTGTCCTTAGGTTAGTTAGGTTTAAGTAGTTCTAAGTTCTAGGGGACTGATGACCATGTATGTTAAGTCTCATAGTGCTCAGAGCCATTTGAACCATTTTTTTGAACCATCCGACTCGCAACTGGAGCTTTCCGTACAAGCCCTGTAAACAGCATACTTGTGGAGGCTGGTGGCCCTCCATTGCGGATCCGGCACCAAAGACTCCTGGCCGCTTATGCTGCACGTTTGTAGCATGCCTGGGCATCCAAATTACCGTCTCCCTTTGCCCAACTCTCTCGTCCATCTTCCAAAACGGCAGCCTCGATCAGGGTTTACCATCGCGGTTCACGTCCGCGCTCTTCTCTCTGGGCTTGAGTTTCTCCCTCCCCCACCTCTTTTCCAGAACCATGTGCATACACCCCATGGCAGGGCTTCCCAACGTGTGGTCCGCGGACCCCTTAGGGGTCCGCAGGTTCTTTCTAGGGGGTCCGCAGCCACCTTTCACCAAATCGTGTAAAATAATGAGTAAAATTATTGAATAAAAATGAGAAAATCAATTTTTTTCGTGTGAAAAACATGTGTACTTTTACTTCAGGTCGTATTCCCAAGCAGCCTTTGCGGTTCCTAAGTGAGAACGCATACACAGTTTAGTGCCGGAGAATGCGGCTTCTCTGATCGACTGTTTCGCAACAATACGGGGGTTTTTGGTGCGCCGGATCACGGCACTAGATGCACTGAAACCTTTTACGCATGCGCGGAACGGGCTTTGTCTACCAATCACAGCGCTCGCTGGCACGTATGCGGCCCCAGGCATCGTTGAATGTTACCTTGCTTGGTCAGTGCACTACCTATTTCATAAGTCGATTTTTGACCAGTTTAATACTTCTAACTTGGATCCGTGGATGAAGTCAGGATCATTGAAGAAGGGTGCGGTTTCTCCATCACCTAAACAACAAGGGAAGTTTCCAGTTGAAATGAATGATGAGGGAGGACGACCAAAGGAAGAACTCTAGTGGCGTGGCAAGACAGCCAAGCCACTCGGAGGTAGCCGAAAGGCACGCGTTAAGCTCACGCAGATTGGCGTGAGGTCTGGAACAAGGTAAAGTAATTATCCTGTAAAGAAAAGAACGTAGTTCTTGGAATACTTAGCTTTAATCCACAATTGGAGAACATTGGTCTGACGGTACAGGCATCACAATATATATAGCAAAGGATTATGGCGCCTTGCTAGGTCGTAGCAAATGACGTAGCTGAAGGCTATGCTAACTATCGTCTCGGCTAATGAGAGCGTATTTGTCAGTGAACCTTTCCTAGCAAAGTCGGCTGTACAACTGGGGCGAGTGCTAGTAAGTCTCTCTAGACCTGCCGTGTGGTGGCACTCGGTCTGCAATCACTGACAGTGGCGACACGCGGGTCCGACGTATACTAGCGGACCGCGGCCGATTTAAAGGCTACCACCTAGCAAGTGTGGTGTCTGGCGGTGACACCACAAGAACAATCACAAGAAGCTCCAAAGACTATTGATACTTCGGGGTGGGGGGGGAGAGGGGGGGGGTCATTGGGAACATGGCACTTGCATTAAGAAGCATTCAGTTCCCATGGATTTCGCTCTCAAATTTAAAGTTACTGTGCTCTTGACTGACTAGGGGTCCGCCATGAATTTTCGACTGTAGAAGGGGTCCGCCAGCTGAAAAGGTTGGGAAGCCCTGCCCCATGGTGTATGCCCCTCCCACGCCTTCGGCTGGATTTGGCACAGGCCCCGAAGGACTCAGTCCCTTCTGCGGCCCTTCGCCGCCGCTTTCTTTCCTTCCTTGCCGCGTTTCACAGCTCTGACGTGGTCTACACCGACGGTTCAATGGTTGCTGGTCGAGTTGGTTATGCTATTACTCTGGGGGATCATTCTTAACTACGCTAATTGCCGGCTAGCTGCTGTGTTTTCACTGCCAAACTGGTAGCCATCTCTCACGCCCTAGAGTATATCTGGTCCTGCTCAGATGAGTCGTCATCTGTAGTGACTCCCTCACCGGTTTACGAGCTATCGACGAGTGTTTTCCTCGTCCTCGATGGCTATCCGGGAATCCATCCATGCTCTTGCCCGTTGCAGCCACTCCGAGGTCTTTGTGTGGACCTCGGGTCATGTCGGTATCCCGGGTAATGAACGTGTTGATACGCGGGCCAAACAGGCTGTCAGTGCACTGGCCCTGAATATTAGCCTTTTGGAGTGTGATCTCCAGTGAGTTTTGCACCAGAAGGCACTTGGTACCTGGAGTGATGAATAAAGGACAATGCTTTCACCCAACAAACGTCAGGTTATCAAGGAGGCTACTGGTGTGTGGCGCTCCTCTCTGCGTGCGTCTCGCAGGGACTCCATTGTCAGCTACGCATTGGCCATAACTGGCTGACCCACGGATATTTATGGCGCCGGGACCCACCTGTCTGTCGCTGTGGTTCAGCGTTGACGGTAGCCCATATGTGGATCTGTACACATTTAACTGCGCTCAGGCAGACTTTTGCACTGCCTGATAAGCTCCCTGAACTTTTAACAGATGACGCTGCAATGAGAGGCTTAGTTTTGAGTTTTGTTTGAGCAGGGGTATCGTATCATTCGATCTGAGGGTTTGTCTCTTTTTTGTGTTGAGTCTGGCCTTTGGCCTACGGTTTTAGCTTGGGATTTGTAGTGCCTATCTTGGTGGTTGGCTTTTCCCTTTTTTGTTTCCATGGTCGGCCAACCACTGTAACACTCTGTGTGTTTTTAATTCCACTTTTGTGCTCTTTGTCTATGTCTTTCTTGTTCTGTGTCGTCCCTTGTCATTTCCCTTGCTTGTTTTCGTTCCTTGTGGGTGTTTCATTGATGTGAAAAAAGGGACCGATGGCCTTTGTAGTCTGGTCCCTTCAACCCCCACAAACCAACCAATCAACCAGGCTCGCCTGGGCCCATCAACACTGACATTGGACTTTTGATGACTGGAGACATATTGCCTCATCCAACGAGCCTCGTTTCAGATTATATCGAGCCGATGAAAGTGTACGGGTAGGGAGACACTCTCATGAATCCATGAACCCAGCATGTCAGCAGGGGACTGTTCAAGCTGGTGGAGGCTCTGTAATGTTGTGGGGCGTGTACAGTTGGAGCGATATGGGACCCCTGATACGTCTAGATACGACTCTGGCAGGTGACACGTACATAAGCATCTTGTTCTATCACCTGCAACCATTCATGTTCACTACGCATTCAGATGGATTTGGGCAACTCCAGCAAGACAATGCGACACTCCACTCGTTTCGAATAGCAACAGAGTGGCTCCAGGAACACTCTTCTGAGTGACTCCCCAGACATGAACATTATTAAGCATATCTGGGATGCCTTGCAACGTGCTGTTCAGAAGATGTATCCACTCCCTAATACTCTTACGGATTTAAGGACAGTCCCGAAGGATCCATGGCGTCCTTTCCCTCCAGCACTACTTCAGACATTAGTCGAGTCCATTTTATGTCGTTCTGAGGCACTTATGCTTGCTCGCGGGAGTGCTACACGATATTAGGCAGACTCTTCAGTGTGGAAGCCAATAACTTGAGAACGAAATGAGAGAATGCTCTACTCTCAGTCTTATAAAATTTCGATATCCAATCTATATATTTTATTTATTTATTTAACCTTACCTGATTAAGGCCATCAAGCCTTCTCTTACATTGGGCCAGCGGTTCCTACATGAGTACCTTTTCCGTATTATAGTTACCTAAGAAATAACGATTTTAATAAGACTTATAATATTCAAATAATCTCAGTGTCTTTGTGACAGTGGAGTAAATAATACCGATTATGAATTTAAAAAATTAATACTACATTTCCCATGCGGCAACATATGAGCTAAAAACAACCATTTTCAAAGTCTACAGAACGCATTGTCACCCCTGCTAAGTCTTTCAAATTTCGTGCAAAACTTTACTTAATTTGATTCAACACAGCAACTATGACGAATAACGAAAAGAAATTCAGTGCTTTACCAAGCGAAGATATCAGGCTGTAAAATATGCAAAAATCAAATATTTTCACCAAACAGTTTTTTTAATAAGCAATCAGTAAGTCTGCGTGGACAGAATTGGGCACACTGCGCTTGAAAATGCACACAGATATAAAGATCAGTATCTCAAGAACGAAGTGAGACGATATTCTGCTCTCAGTTTTCAGTGAAATTTAAATATCTTATCTACATTTCATAGATAGCAATGTATGAGCTAAAGTATGTATGAGCTAAAATCAACTGTACGCAAAGTCTATGCTGTTTGTTTTTACCTCTGCAATCTCTTTAAAATATTGTGCAATGCTTAACGTAATTTGATGCAGAACAATAACTATGATGAAAAAAGGAAATGAAATTCAGTCCTTTACCGAGTGAAGATGTGAGATTGTATGATATTCAAAAATCCAATTTTTTCACCAAACATGTTTCTTAAAATTGGATGATAATTTGCTCATAGTGGCGAGAATTTTGGCTTTCAGCACAGGTAATAGCATTGGGCAAGCAGGATAGTGTGAACAAAGATGTTATCAGCATAGAATGCAGAGAGTACAGGGGTAACGGATCACTTGACCTTGAAAAATGCCAGTTAGTGCTTTGGAAACACATACAAGTCGGTGATCTATTTCAAACCACTTCTTACCACTTTCTTTTTAAATACTTCTTTCAAAGAAAGTAAGTGGTTGATCAAACATCCATCAAAACACGATTGAAAATAGATTTCCCCATACACCAGGAAATCTGTACAACTCAAGTAGTACTTTTATCTCCACAATCACTTATACTTTATTTATTCAACAGTGAAGAATAGAATCCATTACTGCATTTAAGCAACAACATACGTGTTAACAACATCGTTGGCAGAACGGGAACTGATTATAATACTGACAATGTTCAGTGAGTCACATGTTATTTGTTTTCTTTCACTGTACAGTCACAGTCATCACAGGAGATTCTGTGCAATTTAGGGCTTCTTCTTGCGATGAACGACCGCTTTCTAGCTAAAAGCTGAATCTGGCGACGTGAGTTTTCTATACAGTAAGAAGAACAATCGTCAGCACTCGTCCGATCTGGATGACGTTCGTGCAACAAATAAATATATTGTAGTTTTACTTTAAATAGTTCTTACTTTGAAACAATAGTTAACATTAATACACAGTACACCACATGATGCACTTTACCTAATATCTTGTACATGGACAGTTCTTCAGTGATACAGCACAAAAATCTTTATTACTAGAGGATGTATTCCTTATATTTTTGTTTAATATGCTGTTTTTAAATCGCTGCCTGAAGCTACAAACAATAAATCCTTCCATAGACTTGTCAGTTTCAATTCACCAATTTTGTTAGTGGCACTGGAATAGCAGAGCATTTTTCATACATACAGATCATCGTCTAGGAACTCAGTTATGATAAAAAAGCAGATTAAAATAATTCCATCAGGGGATTTTTAATTAGGCCCCTTTCATCATTCGCTCGGGTCAAATCGCCAAACGAACTTAAGTTTTGGGTGAGCTTTAGTGTCCACAGTTTTAGATTATTTAATATAATTCTTCTCTCTACATCTACATGATTACCCTCAGTTCAAAATTAAATGCATGCCAGAGGGTTTATAGAGACACCTTGAAGCTGTTTCTCTAGCATTCCTCTCTCTAACAGAGCGCGGAAGAAACGAACACATGACTTTTTCTTACTTTATTACGATGACCATTATTCTCTATGTCGGTGGACGCCAACAAAATATTTTCACACTGATGAGAAAGTTGATTATTTAAATTTTATGAGAAGGTCCTGCCGGAAGGAAATATGCCTTTGTTTTAATGACTGCACCCCAATTCGCGTATCGTTCTGTGGAACGCTGTCCCCTCTTTCGCGATAGTACAAAACGAGATACCCTTCTTTGAACCTTTTTGATGTCCTCTGTAGATTCTGTCTGATGTGGATCGCACACACGCATTGCAGTACTCCAGAAGAGGGCGAACAAGCATCGTGCAAGCAGTCTCTTTAGAAGACCTGTAGCATTTTCTAAGTGTTATGCCGTTAAACAGCTCTTCCGTTTGCTTTCCCCGTAATATTATCTACGTGATCGTTCCATTTTAAGTTATTCGTGATTGTAATCCCAAAGTACGTTGTTGAATTTACTGCCTCTAGATTTGTATGTGTTTATCCCGTAACAGAAATTTGGCGGATTCCATTTAATACCCATGTGGATGATTTCGCATTTCTCATTATTTAGAGACAATTGCCACTTTTCGCACCTTACAGATATCCTGCATAAATCGTTTCGCACTTTATTTTGGTCTATCTAAGAGGGCACCCAAGATTATCTCCTATATAGTTTTTTTTAGATAAGAAAGAGCAGAGGTCCTATGACACTTCCTTAGTAAACATCAGATATTACATCTGCTTTACTCGATGACTTGCCATCAGTTACTGTGACCTGTGAACTTCCTGACAAGAAATCACGAATACAGTCGCAGACGATACTCCATAGGCACGCAATTTATTTAGAAATCACTTGTGAGGAACAATATCAAAAGCAATCTGGCAATCCAAAAATATGGTCAGTTAGACATCCCCTTTCAATACCTCTCATTACTTCGTGATATTAAAGAGCAATTTGTTATTCACAAGAACGACATCTTATAAGTTCGTGTTGCCTGGATGTCAACAAATGGTTTCCTTCGAAATATATCGCAATGTTTGAACACAGTAGAAATTCAAAAATCCACCGGCTAATTGACGTTAGCGATATGGGTCTGTATTTTACCGGATTATTCCTATTTCCTTTCTTGATCATGGGTGTGGTATGACTTGTGGAACTTTCCAGTCTTTAGATATGACCCTTTCGACGAGTGAACAGTTGTATGTGATTACTAAGTATGTAGCTATTGTATCAGCATACTCCGAAAGGAACGTGTCTGGTATACAATCTGGGCTGGACGTCCTATCTTTATTAACTGATTTAAAGTGTATCGCTACACCGAGTATCTCTACTTCTAAGTTACTCGTGTTAGCAGTTGTTCTGGATTAGAATTCTACAGTATTTATTTCGTCTTCTTTGGTGAAGGGATTTTGGGAAACTGTGTTCAGTAACTCTGCTTTAGTCGCATTATCATCCGCAACATCAGCACTGTTATCGAGCCTTGCAGGTACTGATTACGTCTTTCCGCTGGTGTACTTTACTTATGACCAGAATCTCTTTGAATTTTCTGTCAGATTTCGAGACAAGGTTTCGTTGTGGAAACTATTAAAAGGATATCGCACTGAAGTTTGACATAAATCTCGAGCTTCTGTCAAACAACTGATCTTTGGGTTTTTCATACTTTGCATACTTTTTTCGTTGCTTCTGCAATAGTTTTATGACTTGATTTGTGCCCCAGGGGGATCAGTACCATCTATTATTGATTTATTTGATATGTATCTCTCAATTGCCACCAACACTACTCCTTTTAATTTGAAACACATCTGGTCTACGCATACGTAGTCGGATTGGAAGGAGTGGAGACTGTCACTTAGGAAGGTACCGAGAGAACTTTTATATGCTTTTTTGCGGTCACTAATCCCTGTATCCGTCACGATGCCCCCTTTTTGCTCAGGATTATTTGTTGCAGACTGGTCAAGTATGTTCCCATAACCATCTGCACTTCGAGTTGGCTTCTGAACTACACTACTAGACATTAAAATTGCTACACCACGAAGATGACGTGCTATAGACACGAAATTTAACCGACAGGAAGAAGATGGTGTGATATGCAAATTATTAGCTTTTCAAAGCATTCACACAAGGTTGGCGCTGGTGGCGACACTTACAACGTGCTGACATGAGGAAAGTTCCCAACCGATTTCTCATACACAAACAGCAGTTGACCGGCGTTGCTTGGTGAAACGTTGTTCTGATGCCTCGTATAAGGAGGAGAAATGCGTACCATCACGTTTCCGACTTTGATAAAGGTCGGATTGTAGCCTAGCTGGCCAGTGTGGCCGTGCGGTTAAAGGCGCTTCAGTCTGGAACCGCGTGACCACTACGGTCGCAGGTTCGAATCCTGCCTCGGGCATGGATGTGTGTGAAGTCCTTAGGTTAGTTAGGTTTAATTAGTTCTAAGTTCTAGGCGTCTGATGACCTCAGAAGTTAAGTCGCATAGTGCTCAGAGCCATTTGAACCATTGTAGCCTATCGCGATTGCGGTTCATCGTATCGCGACATTGCTGCTCGCGTTGGTCGAGATCCAATGACTGTTAGCAGAATATGGAATCGGTGGGTTCAGGAGGGTAATACGGAACGCTGGATCCCATCGGCCTCAGGCATCTTATCCGCATGGCTGTAACGGATCGTGCAGCTACGTCTCGATCCCTGAGTCAACAGATGGGGACGTTTGCAAGACAACAACCATCTGCACGAACAGTTCGACGACGTTTGCAGCAGCATGGACTATCAGCTCGGAGACCATGGCTGCGGTTACCCTTGACGCTGCATCACAGAAAGGAGCGCCTGCGATGGTCTACTCAACGACCAACCTGGGTGCACGAATGGCAAAACGTCACTTTTTCGGATAAATCCAGGTTCTGTTTACAGGATCATGATGGTCGCATCCGTGGTCGGCGACATCGCGGTGAACGCACATTGGAAGCGTGTATTCGTCATCGCCATACTGGCGTATCACCCGGCGTGAGACGGTATGGGGTGCCATTGGTTACACGTCTCGGTCACCTCTTATTCGCATTGACGGCACTTTGAACAGTTCACGTTACATCTCAGATGTGTTACGACCCGTGACTCTACCCTTCATTCGATCCCTGCGAAACCCTACATTTCAGCAGGACAATGCACGACCTCATGTTGCATGTCATGTGCGGGCCTTTCTGGATAAAGAAAATGTTCTACTGCTGCCCTGGCCAGCACATTCTCCAGATCTCTCACCAACTGATAACGTCTGGTCAATGGTGGACGAGCAACTAGCTCGTCGCAATACGCCAGTAACTGCTCTTGATGAACTGTGGTATCGTGTTGAAGTTGCATGGGGAGCTGTACCTGTACACGCCATCCAGCCTCTGTTTGACTCAATGCCCAGGCGTATCAAGGCCGTTATTACGGCCAGAGGTGGTTGTTCTGGGTAGTGATTTCTCAGGATCGATGCACCCAAATTGCGTGAAAATGTAATCACATGTCAGTGCTAGTATAATATATTTGTCCATTTCTTTTTGGTGTAGCAATTTTAATGTCTGTGTAAGTGTTAAAAATAATTTTCTTAGAACGCATTGAGAACGGTTGCGTTTAAGAAAGGTAATTTCCACAGTCCGCCCTCTCATGGACGTCTCCAGACGACATTCGACAGGTGCCTGGCTATTAATGTGTAATGTGTCGCATTCCTACAGGGCCCCACCAGCGAGCTAGTGGTGGTTCCTCGAGCATTCCTCGCCCTTGCAGAAGCCCCTCTGGGCGGGACCGGGGTGGGGACAGAGCCGCGGTGTGGGAAGACGCCCCGTCGGCGGTAATCCCGCCATGGCGGCGACAAGGCGCGCTATTCATTGCCGTGTAAACACGCGCCGCGTGATATAGGGCGCGGATTAGCGGCGCGCTAAATTAAACGGAGTTCCGCGACCCACCTGTCCGCCGCCCACGCTACCCGGTCCCGAGCCGCAGCCGCCCGCCGCACGCCAGAGCGCCGCCGTAATTTCTTTCGGCAACAATTTGGGGCGGCGCCCGCTTGCCGCGCAGTCGGATGCCGGGCGCAACTTGGTCTTCGCCAGGCGGCGCCCGCCTCGCGGCCTTCCGCCGCCGCAAAGTTTTAATTAATACATAACAAAACCCCAGGTAAATATATTGCGGACAGGCCGCGCGCCGTTTCGGCGCCCCTGCACCTCCTCAGCATGCAGAGCCCCGACGCAAACTTTCTGCTAAGACGTCTGCCAGCGGCGCTATGCGGCATAGTATTGTTCTGGCGCAGTACTGCGTCGAGGCTCCCCGTGCAGCGTTGGAGCTCTCGCGGATTTTGCTAAGGACTTTCTCTAGTTCGAGCACTTCAACTATTTCAACAACAGGGCTGTGAGATTATTCGCTGGTGATGCTCTTCTGTACACGAAACGATCCTCATCGAACGATCGTAAGGAACTACAAAAGGTATGATCAAAATTTCCAGCGTATGTAATGAATAGAAACTTAACATGTGGATTAATTTAAGGTAATGACTATAACGAAGGGCAATAACACTGTAGCATATGATTACAGGATTACAAGTATAATGCTAAGAAGAGATTTGAAATGGGACGATCAGAATTATGGAAGGCGAGAGACTTCTGGCACGGTTCGGAGAACATGCAACGCATCTATAAAGCAAATGACATTCAACAGGCGTTTATATTACAGACATTATTAAATAAGCAAAATTAACTTCGGAGTAGGAATTAAAATCCATGGAGAAGAAATAAAACTTTGAGGTTCGCTGATGACATTGTAATTCTGTCAGAGACAGTAAAGGACCTGGATGAGCAGCTGAACGGAATGGACAGTGTGTTGAAAGGACGATATAAGATGAACATCAACAAAAGCAAAACGAGGATAATGGAACGTAGTCGAATTAAATCGGGTGATGCTGAGGGAATTAGATTAGGAAATGAGACGCTTAAAGTAGTGAAGGCGTTTTGCTATTTGGGGAGCAAAATAACTGATGATGATCGAAGTAGAGAGAATAATATGTAGACTGGCAATGGCAATGAAAGCGTTTCTGAAGAACAGAAATTTGTTAACATCGAGTGTAGATTTAAGTGCAAGGAAGTCGTTTCTGAAAGTATTTGTATGGAGTGTAGCCATGTATGGAAGTGAAACATGGACGATAAATAGTTTGGAGAAGAAGTGAATAGAAACATTCGAAATGTGGTGCTACAGAAGAATCCTGAAGATTAGATGGGTAGGCCGCATAACTAATGAGGAGGTATTGAATAGAATTGGGGAGAAGAGGAGTTTGTGGCACAACTTGACTAGAAGAAGAGATCGGTTGGTAGGACATATTCTGAGGCATCAAGGTATCACCAATTTAGTATTGGAGGGCAGCGTGGAGGGTAAAAATTGTAGAGGGAGACTAAGAGATGAATACACTAAACTGATTCAGAAGGATGTAGCCCGCATTAGGTAATGGGAGATGAAGAAGCTTGCACAGGATAGAGTAGCATGGAGAACTGCATCAAACCAGTCTCTGGACTGAAGACCACAACGGTAACAGTATTATATAAGCACCACAATAGATGACTGACAAATTCTGTGACGCGCTGTTAAGATCGTAACAGGTCGGTATGACTCTGTGGCGGAAGATGTGGGAGGAGTGTAGTTTTGCTGAGTGTTGTACAAGCCTGGGTTTGTAATTAATATTTCTTATATTAATCAATGTATTATAACAGCCGAGTGGGTATTAAAATTAAGCCTTTGCAATCAGTTTCAAGTTAAGAATAAAAATACGGGAGTCCATTAATACAAGAGATCAAAACAATACGCCTCTCCCTCAGAAATACAATAAGGTTATCTCGCAATGGGGCGATGTGCAACAGACTTGGACCAAAATATGTCCATACGTTATGTAAGTAATAAAATCTTGCTTCAGCCCACAGCGATGATCCATGATGGCCCCAAAATAAAATGAGGAAGTGTCACTCGCGGGAACACAGGGAAAACAATAAGATGGGCATGTTTTGATTTTTGTAAGTTATCGACGTGCATGTCAGAGAGAGAGAGAGAGAGAGAGAGAGAGAGAGAGAGAGATAGAGAGCAAATTACGTTACTGTTAAGGAATATTTGGTCTTGTTGTGGCACAGTCTTTCCCTCTGCACAATCTGACACGAGAAATTAAGGGTCATACAGAGGCATATAGAGTCGCTCTGTTTAGGGGTGGAACAGGAAAGGAAATGGATAGTAGTGGTACAGGGTACCCTCCGCCACGCACCGTATGGTGGATTGCGGAGTAACTATGTACATGCAGACGTAGAAATGTCGTAGGTGATGAACGTATTCAGTAGCGCTGCGTTGACTTATGTTTGTATCTCTTAGATGAAGAAAAGATCTATTGTAAAGAACAGAAAGAATGAATACCATACCTATATTGAAGGGAGATTTTTTTGTCAGCTAGTTAACTTTGATCAGTTGCTCAGAACTGAGAAAACTTCCCCCTCTGTTAACATGGCACACTTTTTAAATAATGGTTCAGTTCGTTAAGCACAGTATTGTTGAGACCAATGCTACGTGTTATTATCACGCGAAGTTTTTCTCTGTCCTTTTGAATAGATACTTCACTCTAATATCGTAGTCTTGGATTTTCATAGAAATAGTTTCTCTTCCCATCCCACTGTATAAAGAAAGCTTATCATTACGCATTACCACATTGCACCTTGTGGTGTGCAATAGTTCGAATTTCGTTTAGAAATTTTATTTAAAAATAGAAATATAGCTTAGACGCTGCCTGTTTCCTGTTTGGGGTGTTGTGCTTTCAAGAAATTTCCAACAATGTTGTCAAGAAGCGAGGTAAGTGGAAATGTTGATTAGGGCCAGATGATTGTTTTACTTCAGTTGCGCATTTAAAACAAAGACGTAATCAGATCAGTTACAGTTCGATTCAAATTAGGTTATGTTTAGTTATAGGTTAACATACGATTTTAAGTTGGATAACAGTTTTTGGGTACATAGCTTTGGTAATATGTACACCTTTTAAAGAGCGGGAGAAAAATTTGGACGTAATCTCGTAGAGAAACACATAGTGGGAACTTACACTGTTTTAACAAATTTATTAACAAAGAAATACGTCTACTTCGACGTAAGAAGAAACAGCACAAAATACTGAGTCTCAGTAAGCAGTGGTACACAGGCTTGACACAGCTGCTATCTGAGGTCGCCTGACTGTTTCTAGTGTGTAGTCACACCACTAGCAACCTCGAAGGAACATACACTTGCAGAGAAACAACCCTGGTCCCAAGAATGCTGTCCTGATAGGTCCAACACTGGAAAAGAGAACTCCACCCTTAATACATACTAGGCCCACGGAGGAAACAACTATGAAATCCGACAACAGCGGCATCGGTCCCTACAATGTGCTTCGAGAGCGTCCTGAGACAATGAAGTGAGCAGCACTTCAGGAAATAGAGAATGCTCCACTGAACAATTTGAGGTAGGGAATCTGGTGTCGGAGAAACCAGCTTAAAGAGATATGGAAGTAAGCTTGTCTATCGTTTTCTGTACCATTACTGTTTACCAGCTTGTTTACATTTAACATGCATACGAGTTTATACATACTGAGCCGTTTATTTACATGTACTTTCCTTATTTCATGTAAGGAAACGAGAAGGACGAGTCTGATTACTAGGAAGTATTTCCTGGTCACTGGATGGAAAAGGGAGTTTCCATTCCCTGACCTGCGAGGTCAACTGACCTGAATCCTCTTGATTATTTCCCACGGGGATGTCTAAAGTCACCTGTGTATGAGACACCAGTTGATAAGGAGAGGGAATTATTTGCCACGATTGTAGCTGCCTGTGTTGTGATTCGAGACACAACATTTGTCATGGTGCGTCAGAATCTTGATCGCCGAGATCATGCTTGCATTGAGGTTGATGGCACATTTTGTAAGATACGGTACAAATGGTACGTTCATTGTATCAGTAATGGTATTTGCAGTTAACAGTAACTACCGTAAATAAAAAAGTACACAGTTATCGTCCCCTTCTGTGCGGCTATAATTTAACTTAAAGAATGGTCCAGGGGTAGTCTCAGGTGCCATTTTTTTCCTTTTTTGAATCTTCTGACTGGTTTGATACAATCTGCTACGAATTTATCTCCTATGCCAACCTCTTCGTCTCAGAGCAGCAATTGCAACCTACGTCCTCGATCATTTGCTGGGTGTATTTCAACCTCTGTTTTCCTCTACAGTTTTTACATTGTACAGTTCCCTCCATTACCGTGGAAGATATTCCACGATGTCCTAAAAGATGACCTACCATCCTGTCCCTTTTTCTTGTTAGTGTTTTTCATATACTCCTTTCCACGTCGAGCTTCCGAAGAAGCTCCTCATTCTTTACCTTATCGGTCCATCTAATTTTCAACATTCTTCTGTAACACCACATCTCAACTGCTTCGATTGTCTTCTTTTCTGATCTTCCTACAATACAGCAGCTAGTCTGGTTTTGAAGTCCACCTTGCTCCAACCGTCATGGATGATTTTGCTGCCTAGGTAGCAGAGTCTTCCCATTCCTTATGTTATCAGTCCCCTTAATTTTCAACAGTCGTATGTAGCACTGCATCTCAATGCTTCGATTCTCTTGTGTTCTGGCTTTCCTACTACCCATGTTTACATCCATACAATGCTGTGCTCCAAACGTACATTCTCAGAAATTTCTCCCTTAAATCAAGACTTATGTTTGATACTAATAGACTCCTCTTAGTCAGGAATGCCCTTTTAGCCAGTGCCAGTGCTTTTGATGTCCTCCTGACTCCATCCGTCATTGGGTATTTTGCTGCCTAGATCGCAGAATTTCTTAACTTAATCTACTTTGTGACCATTAGTCCTGATGTTTCTCGCTGTTTTCATTGTTGCTACTTCTCATTACTTTCGTCCTTTCTTCGATTTACTGTCAATCCATGTTCTTTACTCATTATATTATTCATTCCATTTAGCAGACCCTGTAATTCTTCTTCACTTTCACTCAGGATAGAAATGTAATCAGCTAATCGTATCATTAATATCCTCTCCTTAGACCATCCTTATTATTGACGTATTTTGGATAATTCAGCTCCTCAAAAATGATACATTCCTGTACTCAGTATTAAATGTGCTGCCCTTAACCTCTTAACACTTCCCTTAATCGCTGCCTATACTCCTGCAGATTCCTTGAAAAGACGATTCTGTCGGTGAGATACGCCAAACACTACCACGATTTTGATCCTTTGAGTACCCCATCCTATAACCGCCGGAATGTTGCTGGCGCAGTTTTTAATCCATAGGGAAGCCTTCTATATTGATAGCGTCCTCAAAGAACTGAAAATGTAGTCTTTGGCCTTTCCTTTGGAGCAACTTCTAACTGGTGGTAACCACTGAGCAGGTCCATTATAGTGAAGTCCAAGATTACATATTGTTTCAGTGACATTCAGAAATGAGCAAGCATCTGTTATGTTTGCTATTTAAATGTTGATAATCACAAGAGAAGCGATCCTTCTTCATGCCATGCGTCACCTTCTTGGCCATGATTACAATTGCCCCCTCCTCCCCTCCCCCCAAGGGCTGATACTTTAACTAATTATCCTATAAGGCAAGGTCTGATTTGTCAGTTCGTCCAAGACTGGTTGCTGTGATTGAGGTATTCTGTAAGGTGTCTAATATACAGGTGCTTCTTGCCCTGTCAGAATCCTCTAATGAGTAACTGGCATCACAGGAAACGACCCTTGTGGAAAAACACATCTCGGATTTCCCATAATAACTCCTCCATTTCCTCTCTCTGCTCCTTCTAAATGATTCAGCTCCTCACGAATTGCAATCCTAACAGCATCCTGTGCCCTCTTATGGCCCACATCTCCTTTGTGGTAGTCTTCTTCATCCTGCATTTCTAATGTGGCCAACAATGTACCTTTCAACAACTTAACTTCTTTGGTGCTAAAGCTATCAACGTTGACAGACAGTATGTTACTTTCACCTTTTCATTGTATGTGTACAGTATTTAGTCTTACTAAACAACATGCTGTATCTAAAGCTATATTATCCCTCGAATTTTCACTACACGTAAGACATCAACTGTTATGTCTGGCTTCACATTCAGCCATAGCGACTTTCTGGTGCCACTACACACACAATGATGTTTACCAAGCGTTAATGTCAGTGTTTGTGGCTCAGTTAAATTGACCCCACAACAGATCAACATTGACTGCAGCCTTCCAGCTGGAATATTTTCCCACTAAGTTCCACAGTGCCTCATCAAAGGTCATTTATGGTATGAACTTGATCCAGAAAGATCTTGGTGCAGAAGGTCTAACTCTAGGATCATGCTATAGCCCTTTCTTACATGAGGTGCCGCTTCCATACATTATTTAAACTTGGCCATCCCCAACCAAAAAATCACCATCAGTGACCCCAGTCATCATATATCACAATCCCCTTCTCCACACAACTTGTAACTTTGTCGGTTCCTACAACCTCTACCCACTAATTCTCGTGAGGCCACTGCTACATGTGCTCCTGTGCTCAACAAAATATTACATTCCCTCCCTTCAGTCAAATCTATTATGGCACATTCCACTCTGCTTTCATTACTACTGAATCCAGTTTTATTGGCAGTCTCTGTCGGTTGTTCTTGGATCCATCTTAGGTTTAACAGATATCTTTTTCCTACAAGACCACCTCTGCTAGTACCCCTATAAACCTTGTCCATTATCCATACCACCCCTACTACTGCCTCCACTAATTCATCTGTAGTCTACATTATTCCCCTTATTCCTCTATGGTTGGTATAACTGCCTCTGCACATGCCCCATGCTGCCATAATTAAAATACTTTACTTTAGAAGCAAATATCTGCTTTCAGTCCCTTAGCACTGTAGACATATCAGTCTCTTCGTACCCCTGTCATAGTCTCAGTGAAGTATGAAGATCTTTAGATGTCCCATGTGCACCTTTCTCGACGTTTCCGGCGCCAAACCCCTCAAAAACATACCTAGTGCTCGCTGCTCAGATTCCTTATTCATCTCTCTTTCCGCTATGATACAAACATATGTACATTCAACTTTCTACCTGTGAAATCCTTAACTAGTTCATTTACTTCCTAGACACCATACCCAACTGTTCACGAAAAAAACCTGCGCAATTTTGTTTCCGATACCTCCGTTCTAGTCCTTGTCTAAGCTGCTCAAACTTACTTGTGTTGCACAGTACTTCTATACAACATACAAATGACTTCACTTCACCCACGAAATGCAATCAAGTAATCCTCAAAAATTCACTGTCTAACCAACGCGCTATGCCAGCTGATAACCTGATATCCTCCAAGAACACTAACACATACTCAGGCACTCCAACAGAATATGGAGAAACTAGGTTATCAATAGCTGGATCCACTCCGAAACTTCGTGATTTGAACAGCTCTACCTTTTCAATTTCTGCGCCAAAGTGTTATATAAAGCTCCCTCATCCACCGCCCCCTCCCCATCCCCGCTCAGCCACCTGACTTACTAACAGTTCTATAGATTCATCTCTGATGACTCGCCAAGTCTCTGATTTTGCTTTTTATCCATGTTATTCGTTTTAAAATTATAGTTCTCACGATACAAAAAATAAAAATTCAGTCCCAGCACTACCAGAATTCACCTGCTTGTTCTGTCTAATCATGAGTCACCTGGACGCTCTACACTGTCCGACTGCGTGTTGAAAACGATTACAAGTGAAACAAATTACTGCCACTGATTTCACCCAAACAAATTACATTGCGTGAACTGAACAAGAGCTAACCACTTATACCAAGAATACCCTTCAAATTGTGATAAATCTTCCACCTTCTCTGGTTTTAAAGAAGTAACTTTCCCATAATCACAACCCCTACACAACCGCTGCGGCCCCATTATTGTACCGCACAAGAGCAAAACAAAAAAGCAGTCTCACTCACCCCGAATGACCATGTTGTGGGCTGCGGCTTGGGTCTGCGCTGCATGGGTGCACGCCCACCGCTGTAGCGACGTTGGCAAACCCCACACCATCCAGAATGGTCAAGTGGTGTGTGGTGGTGAAGTCCGAGTCACGGTTAAAACTATTAGCTTCGATTTGCTTTGTGGCTCAATGAGGCAAATATTCCCCTCCTAGATGACACTGGTCGGTGGCGATGTCAGTGGCAAATTGATTCTCCCGATGATGGCAACAGTCTCTCTAACCAGCTCTCTATGGATTACACACATTCACCACAACAAGGTGTGGAGACTGCTCTGCTCAGGTTTCGATCCAATGCATCTGGGCAGGGGTTGAAGAGTGGCTGGCACTGTAGCAGCGAGCCACCTTCGAAGTCAGACAGCAGACTGTCAGTGCTGAAGTGCTAAATCGTACCAGGAACTTAGAGCTGAAGGTGGTGAGTGCAGCCTGAACTTAAAAACATGGCTGCTGCAGGCGCTATTCCGTCGTCACGCAGCTCATTGTAGCCCGGTGTCATAGTGATGCCTGAGAACTCAGTGGCAATATGGAGAAGACGACTGGATGACGAATCAGTGACGGGTCTACCCTGCTTCAAAATCCTGCACTATGTAAACCCCTCTCTTGCATTTTGTTTCCTTAACACTTGCCACTGGTCATGTCATTCAGAGCCTAGCCCTGGTGTGGTGACATTGCCTCTCCCACAGCTGTGCTACACTGTTTTCTGCTGTGATCAGCTGCCTTCACTACACACTCCGAATGATCGTCTGTTTATCCTGTCCTACATGTCACCACAATGATGGCTTCCAGCCTAGCGCGGCTAATGCAATCCTTCTTGTGGCTAACTTACCGCTTCTTATTACTTTTTGCTAAAACTTAATCTGTGACGCTACAGAAATGTAATGAACATTGTAATTTACTATTTGGAGCTAATGCGCCAATGGAATGAGGATTACATGGCGGTCGGTCGGCACCATTAGGCATTTTAAGGCCGGTTCGGATGGATTATTAGCTTCACAACGTGGAGTGCTATGCATCATAGTATACCAAAGTTAAGAAACGTTATGTAACATGCTCTTAATAATTTTTTTTATTTCTTGCTGTTTTCCCACATCCTTGTTATAGTGCCACCCTGTCAAGGAAGTTTGTATTTTCAAGTGCGCAAATCAGTCACAAATAAGGAATCATAGCATGGAAACAGTTTTCTGCTATTGGAATGCCTTAGTAGCAGAATTTAGTTTCTGCATTCCTACTTTAAGCGAATTTGCAGGAAGCCGAGAGTGGAGTAGTGACTTTCGTATAGAATTCGACATATTTCTGCCAGATGATCTAATAGATTGATGGCTGCCCTAACGGCTTCTGGTGTGCATAGTGATAGTAATGATGGGGAAAACTCTTAAAACTTTATTTTTACTACATTAGACTCGTTATATAGGTGAGCGAGGTGGAGCAGTGGTAAGACACTGGATTCGTATTCGGGAGGATGGCGGATAAAATTCTCGTCGGACCATTCTGATTTGGTTTTGTGTGGTTATGGCACTTGTCATCCGTGGTTCGGCTGAAATGGTCACTCCCGATTTCCGTATTCGCTCTTCTCTAAATCTAAACTCATTTCCATCTATAAGTATCCCGTAGTCGACGGAGAGTTAATTTAAATCTGACTTCCTTTGAGTCCGTTCCACTCACAAAATCATTACGAAATAACTTAGGACAGAAAACCAAAAATAACTGAAAAGATCTGCTTCAGATTTTTTGCACTTACACGTAGAATTGCATTGATGGAAATAGTCTCGTATGAGAGGTCTGTTTATCGCCTGTTAACTATTGATACACTTGGCCGATGAAAACAGTACCAATGTGTGGTGTACCTTTGTTACTACGCTGCAGTTATGGATGAGGCTGAAAATAACATTAACAGAGTCTGTGAAGTAGTGTGATGACTTCGAAGAGCGCTTTTTGTAGGAACAGTGAAAATCGTTGCCACGTTTGAGGCCACTCTCAATCAGACACACAATGCTTAAAACCCTCCTCCTAGTTGGGGAGAAACGATCCCTGGACACAAGTCAGGTCATCATAATTTAGATTTTGTATAGTGTCAGAGACCTCTCCTCATGATTGCCAGAATGCTTACTTCAGCAATACGAGAACCTGATCCTTTCGCATCCTGGTCTTACCAGAGATGCTGATCTTTATCTAACGACTTCGCCTTAAAATATCCTCCCCCCCCCCCCCCCCCTCCAGGACTCCCCTGTTCTTCTGCATAAGGTCAGTTTGAAAAACACAGTGCTTCTCTAGATTAATCGATCTGTTGAAGTGGCCGAGCGATTCTAGGCGCTACAGTCTGGAACCGCGTGACCGCTACGGTCGCAGTTTCGAATCCTGCCTCGGGCATGGGTGTGTGTGATGTCCTTAGGTTAAGTAGTTCTATGTTCTAGGGGACTGATGACCTCAGAAGTTAAGTCCCATAGTGCTCAGAGTCATTGAACCATTTGATCTGTTGAAGTGGTATACTGTTGCTCTCCTGACTATCCGATTGACTGCTCAGTCAGTCACACACCAAGGAGAGGGAAGTCATATTATACAAAAATGGTTCAAATGGCTCTGAGCACTATAGGACTTAACATCTGAGGTAATCAGTCCCCTAGAAATTAGAACTACTTAAACCCAACTAACCTAAGGACATCAGACACATCAATGCCCGAGGCAGTGTTCGAACCTGCGACTGTAGAGGTCGCGCTGTTCCAGACTGAAGCGCCCAGAACCGCTCGGCCACACCGGGCGGCCATGTTATACAGATTGCGGTAGTATTGCGTACACAAGGCACAAAAGGGGAGCTCATTGACGGATATGACATTTGTACTAAGGTGATTCATGTGAAAAGCTTTCCGACATGGTGATGGCCACACGTCAGAAACTAGTAGAACTCGAACGCGGAATGGTAGTTGCAGCTAGACGCCTGGGACATTCAATTTCTGAAATCGTTAAGGAACTCAGTATTCCGAGATCCACAGCGTCAAGAGTGTGCCGAGAATACCAAATTTCTGAAATTACTCTCACGACGTACAGTGCAGTGGCAGATGGCCTTCACTTAACGACCGAAAGCAGCGACGTTTGCGTAGCTAACAGAGAAGCAACAGTGCATGAAACATAAGCGGAAATCAATGCGGGACGTACGACGAAAGTATCCGCTGGGACAGTGCGGCGAAATTCTGCGTTAATGGGCTATGGCAACAGACGACCGACGTGAAGGTCTTTGCTGATCGCACGAAATCGCCTGCACCGCCTCTCCGAGGCCCGTGACCAAACCGTTTGGAACCTAGATGACTGGGAGACCGTGGACTGGTCAGATGAGCCCGATTTCAGTTGCTAAGAGTTGATGGTAGGGTTCGAGTGCGGCACTGACCCCAAGAAGCCATGGACCCAAGGTGTCAACAAGGGGCTGTGCTAGGTCTTTATGGCTCCATAATGACTTTAGTTAATTCCCGTCCCGTGGCTATAATCACGTCGGAAGCCTTTTCATATGAATCATATGAGTGCAAATGACAGCTCCCCCAATGTACTGTCTCCCCCAATGTACTGTCTTTTTATAACTTGTGCATGCGATACTACCGCCAATTGTATATGTGCATATCGATATCCCATGACTGTTGTCAGCTCAGTGTATAATTTCTTTCATATGTGCCTTGTATCAAGTCCGACAAAATCTTTAGACTTTTGGAGACATTTTGCCTGGGTGTTTGTTGAAATTTTATGATAATAACTACCTTTACTGTACACTTCGGCTGTTTGTGTTATCTTTGAGAATTTTAGCCTATCACTACAGTACTTCTTCTTGTGACCGAAATCAACTTGGGCAAAGAATTGGATTTATGTAACAACCATATAAACACTTTTATCCACGATTTGTATTTGTGAAACGCACTAGTTCAACGTTTTGCTGACATTGCCCTAGTGGTGCTTAAAAATTGAATGGAATGCGAAATTTTATGTAATTATTTTTCGATTTGCTGTGACACTCTTGTTTGTACAGTATACAAAGGAAGAAGAATTTGTTTCAGTAGGGTATGAGCAAATTTTTCTTTTGAAATCAAAAATGCATTCAGAAGTTACCTAACGTTTGTGAAATAGGAAGGTAGATAGTTTCTGAGGCACAGGACAGCATTGTTTAAGTTTTATGGGAGTCAGTTTAAAATTCCTAAGTGATGTCAGTTTAATGTTTGTTATGAGTAATCATTAATTTGTACTTCTAAGGTGACATTTCTTCTGAAGTGTTGGTGTTATTTCTTCTACGCTTTTTGTCATTTGGGAGCTATATTCCCATACTTTTGTGTTGTTACGTGAGACGAGTGTCTTGATTATTGGACAAGAGTTACAGATTATCACGTACTTCATTATGTTCCAGCAAGAAAATACTTGTGCAGGAAGTTATTATGGAGAAAGGTAGTGCCAGGGCATAATTTGGAGTGTAATTTCTCTCCAAAAATTGGAATTTTGGTTTGAAACATTGAACTTAGAAGAACTACAACCACTCTCATCCCCCCATCCCCGCCATTCCCCCTTCCACTGCCCCCCCCCCCCAGCCACCATTGAATGATATGTAAAGATTGGTGCTACAGAGATAATTGGAGAAGCATATCTGCAAAGTTCATACGTACTAAATATGCTGAGCAACTTAAAATTTCGGATTAACAGAAAGTTGCGATTCCCCTAATCTCTTTTGATCCTTGATGTGACTATGTTGAGTTGTATGAAGTAACGATGGTATGGTATTTTGAGTCAGCTTATGTTTGTAGATGGGGTGTTGTAGTATTTGGTACTGCTCTCTTGTGTTCCATGTTTACATTTCGAAGTTGTTATGTTGGCAACTCATATACGTTTGATTGTAGTATGTATGGTACGTGTGTTCCTGTTTATAGTTGTTTGTGCATATCAAAGTTTGTGATGATGCAAGTATTGAAGAATTTATGGGATGTTCTTGTTAGTGTTTGCTAATTCTGTTGGCTTGCCTTTGGTAGGTACTGTGGATGCTGACTTATCATGGCTGATTGGGTTATGTTTTTGATATTAATTATGTAAGTGAGTTTTGGTTTATTGTGCTGTGAACTTCGTTTTAGATAGGATAACTGAAGCTCTGGATAATAGGTTTGATGATTTATTGTGTTGATTTTTGGTATTGTTCACTTCATTCCAAATAACATTTATAAGTCAAGTGAAATTTGTGGTATCAAGTTTTTGAGAAGTGTAGCTCAAGATAAATTTTCCATTCCAAGTATTTCGAGTTGTGTGTCAGTTAATGATATCATGGTCTTTGTTGGAGCTATGTAAGTTAAGTGACATTTACAATGTCAATGGTTTCAATATTTTTTTTATGCTGAATGTTGAGAATTTTGTGTGCTTGATTTTTGTGTTAATATTACCTTTCTAATTTTGTTTGGTCTTATACTTGTATAGTTAGTTTGCCCGCATCCAAAACCCTTGACTTCTACAGTTGGCCAGTCAGCTTACTTCTATTGCTGGTGTTAAATATTCAGCGCATTGTTTAATTTTGTTTATGGCTGTATTGAGTGATGTAATGTTAGCCACAGGGTATATGCTTCAAATAGGACTGTTTGTCATCTTGATGACGACATGGCTCAAGGTAGATGGATGCAGTTTCAACTTCCAGCTTTGCCAAAAGTTCCCATGTGCTTATTTATGTACTGAATTTCTAAAATTTGTCTGGACCTAGAATTATAGTGTACTATACACAGTATAAAATATGTTGAATGTGGTGAAGGATCCTTAAAAATATTCTGGTTAATGTGGATGGTTGGACAGTGCTTTTGATGAAGATGTTGCAGGGCATTTTTGAATATTTCCCTTCTACAGTACACTTCCAAGCAATTTATAGGTGTCATGATACACAGTTTTTTTTGTTCTGTTTTTTCTTTGAGTGGTCACTGAGATAGTGAAAGACGTTGTGAGCCATGGTCTTCCTTTTTTTGTATAATTAGGTGCCATGTGACTAATTAGTGCAGCTATTGTAGCTTCTTTTAATTTTTTTGTGAGATGAGCTTGATTTGCGAAATTTTTTGGTACTGTAGGTATCCAGGGAGATCATTTTCAGACAGTTGTTTCATGCTAGGTTGTATCACTAATTAGTAGATGTGGTTCAGCTATTTGAGTCTGTTAGTAGTTGTGGAGTATAAACTATTCCTTACACTACTACTGTATCTTGCTATGTTCAAGCTGAACAATGGTATGGTACAAAAAATAATTATGTAATAAATAATATGTGAATGTTTCAAGAAGAATGGGAGGAATTGGACCCAAGTTTAATATGAACATATGAGGAGGTGGGGTTAATGTGAAGGAATTTAATGAGAAATTTAGAGGCTAACAGAAAACAAGGGTATTTCATAAATAAAGTACAGCTTTCTCTGAGAAAATGGAAGATAGTGCAAGGGCATTAACTGAGAAAATAAAGGCTTTTGTTCCCATTTTACAAGAATGGATACATAATTTAGAGCAAAAAAGGATGTCAATTAGTGAAGAGGTTGTAAGGAAAGTGTATGTACTGGCCAGAACATTGAGAGAAGAAATACAGAGTTTGATGGGAGAGTTTGGAATGTTGAGAGTGAACTTGCTATTGTTAATGGAGATCAAGCTGAACTCAAGAACAGACTTCAAGCCATGCTATATTGTTAAAATGTTTAGAAAGGAATAACGAGGAGTTGAGAGCCAGTGTAGAGGAGAGATGGCCAATCAAACAGTTAAGAAGACTGTTGGATGTGATTATTACAGGCATGGGGAAGTATTTGATTTTTATTACAATCATTTATTACTGGTATAAAACTGTCAAGTCTTCAGAAACAAATCACATGGTATTCATCCTCATGGCTTAGTGGAGGAATTTTATAATTTTATTTTTTTTCTTCCGCCAACTTCTCCTGGCCATCTTAAGATTGAATCTGCAGTGTGAACTTAAAATGCTCTTGTGTTCATTGGCTCATAATACAAAATCATATAAAGAATTCTGACATTTATTTTCATGTACATATTGGTCCAAGGCAGCTCAAGCTAGAAGAAAATATGGTACACTAATTATAAAAAAATGCCATCATCTCATTTTGCAAATCCTATTCAGTTTGTTGGGAGTGTCTTGCTTTGAAATCAGTTCTTCTACATTCCTTATAATCTTTCTGAACTGATCTGTATTTGTCATATGAAAGTTCCTTCACATGTGTGACACAATATCCTTGCTGGTCATTGTAAAGATGATCTAATACATTTTCACAGCTTACCGCAAGAGACTGCGTATGTAAATCAGGGTGAAGGGTATGGTCATGACCGGAATGTCAGTCAGTTTTCTATGTCTAAAATGGAGCTACAGAGAGACAGAAAGTAGGATTTTTGATGACATGATTCATGTAAGGGTCGATTTGATAATAGCATATGGAGCTATCAGGAGGATCTCCTGGATGGTCTTGCTCTGTTGTTGCACTACTGAGTGTGGAAGGTATTGTGTTTGTAATAGTTTTAACTTATATATTCCTTTCCTGTACACCCAAATTGCTATTGTGTATTCTTACTGAAGTGTGTTTTTCTATATTTTATGATTCCTTTGCCTTAGTATGGTAGCATTGATGTGAGTTATTTCCTTCCATGTGGGTGGTGACATAGGGTTAGTAAGTTTGCATCGAATTTCCACAAGTTGACTGGGTAATGAATATACATTTTTACTGTTCTTGTGGCATGTCTCTATTATGGAAAGGGATGTTAAAATACATATGAATCAAATGGAGCAGAGATCTTCTAATGATCGTTAGATTCTGCATCTTATTATGGATGTGCTTGTTAAGTATTTTGTTTATTTTCCTGTGTTAAGGATTCATTGCGTTGATGAAGAATTTTTCTGTGTAATGATATTACTTACATGAATGTATGTGTAATGTGATGGGAGGATTGAGTGATTTTTTCACATTGTTACATACTGTGGACAATCTCCTACAGGCTGTGGCTTTGTGTTATTTATTCTATTAATGTTTCTTGTCATAGTGATATTGAACGAAAATGTTATTGAAACAGTGGGATGACAGAGGAGAACTATTTTTCTGTGTCACATTGAATTTGCTGGTTAGTTCCAGGCACTGATAATGGATGTCTGAGTGTACTGTATTATATGATGATGTGGTATAGAAAGAGAGTTGATCGTTCGTGGACTCTAAACTATGACATGTGGTTGTGAGTGAATATTTTTTTCCATGTTGTATAATTAGTTACTTGGTGTAAATATTTGTAAGCATGGACTAATTCATTGTGGGGATTTACAACATAGTTTTTCTAAATGGATGCTTCTTGAGTTGTTTATGTTAAGTAATGTTTCTATTCTTGTGCACTGGTAAGTAAATTCTGGTTTTGTAACAGAATGTCGTGTGGCATGTGCATGAATTGTGAAGAATGTTTTGTCCATCTCATCATCAATGAAATAGTATGAGTGCACTGTGGCGATACCTGTGAATATGATGTGTAGTTAGGTTGATATGAAATTGTGTATAGGTCAGTGATGAATTAATGATTTTATCACAAAGAGTTTGACATTATTCGAGTTAACGTAATATGTTGAGGAGATTTTATGTAAGGCAAGCTAAATTGATGGATTTCAGTTCCTCAATGGTTACAGAACAAAAAACAAGTCAACAACTAAGAGGTTATGTCAGAGAATGAATAATGTGGAATGACATCATGACTTGGGCTCTCTCCATTAAGTGTTGATGGTGTGAGAACTGATGATGTCTCTTAACTATGGTGGTACTGAATAATGTTTGAAATGTATCAAGTGATCGTTCCATTTGTGGCTTATGGTGTAGACAAGGTTATGTCAATTCCCTGTAAGTGGAACCTGAAATAATGTGATAATGTTTCTTTTGTGTTAATTTATGGACTACTAATGAGTAAATGAGCTACACTGCAGGAAACTGTGAGCCACTACAGAAACTAACAAGTGATTACTAAGAGATAATAGGAGTAGGAAGAGATGACATTTAGCAGATAACCTCTCTCTGACTATGCCATAAGGTAATAATAATAATTTCAGTATTTATAAGTGGTTAGTTATTGGCTGGGTAAACACAATATGAGAATTTTCATAGCACATTTCCATTAAAACTGAGGTTTTTGAGCAATAGTTTCAAGAAATTATAGTGTGTGGAAAGATAAGTATTCAATTTTTTAATGAGCTGCACAAAGTGTGGGTGTTCATAGACTTTACTTTTAAAACGTGATGCCTCAAGTTAGTTGTTATTGAATATTCTTATTTAGTGATTTTTAGATGCGATGTACTGGGACAAATTATTCCCTTGTATTGTACCATATGTTTCTCAGGTATCTCTTCATTTATAATGTATAGGATGTAGTCATGATATTTTCTGTATTACTGTAGCTACAGCAGCGGTATCTGTGAACAATTTAGTAATATACTTGGGTTATGGAACCAGTAAACTTGGTTGATCTTTGTTACTGTCACAATCAAATTTGTTATTTTTTGTACTATTATATATTGTGATCCATGTTACCCTGTTGTGTAAAATAACCATTTTATGAATGAGTCAGTTTAGATGATGTAAATTCTGAGGAGAAGGACCTGCATCACAAGTTGGAGCGTGTAAAAAGTGAGAAATGTGTCAGTGAAATCGTTTTTGCGTTATTTTATAGACTAAATGTGATGTATTAATCCTCATTATAGCAAAACAAAATGGCACATTGTAGATATAAGTTTACAAAACTAATACAATTCGAAATATAAATTACTATTTCCAGTGGTGAATGCAAATGAAGATGATTCTTGTTGTACTGTTGATTGCACTTACTTAAACTTATGGATTGACCTGTTTTGCATTCATAAACAATTATTTTTATGCATTATTACTTTTATGTTGTAATTTCATGTACTGACACGTTCCATGACCTTGGAGATTTGCTCCACAGTTCGGTCTTACGGAACCTGATATGTAAATAAATAAATAAATGAATTCTGCTGTGTGCTCCAGTTTGTGTCAAGAGATGAAAATGTATACATATCTGAAGAAACTTCTTATTTAAGTTCATGATCCATAAAAGGAATTAATGTATATAGTCTTGGGCCCAATAGTATTATTGAACTTATGGACATGTTTGTAATTAACATTACATAGAATGTAATGTTGTTAAATAGCAACTGTTGTGCCTAATTAGAAAAGTAGCTAGTTGAAGTAACATGAAATGTGTACATAAATCATCAACTGATCTTTATATTATGCCTTACGTGCTTTCACAGTTTGAGGATGTCCTCTGTGGTTTAGGAATGCACATTAAGACTCATTTATCCTTTCATTTTAAAAGTGTAAAGTAAATATTTATTATTAGTGTGAAGTACCTGTGCTGATGTCATGCTATCCATAATTTTTTAAATGGGTCAGTGAACTCATGAAAGGTGTTATAGATCATTATATGACAAATAACTAATTGTGTAGCAGGTCTGTTACACACCAATAGCATGTAGAGGTTAATGATGATCATGTTAGAGTATTGATTTAACTTGGAACTTATGCAGAACAATACTTACTGTATACTGCTGATCCAATAAGAAACAGAGAGATGAGAGATCAATGAGACAGACAGACAGACAGACAGGCAGGCAGGCAGATATAGTCTGTCAGAACAAATATAACAAGCATAGAGCAGATCAGCTCACAGATGATCCACTGACAATATATGTCACTACTAAACTGAACTTATGCAGAAAAATACATGTGGTTTGATTAGGAAGCTGAACCAGAAACATGAATACATATTTCAAATCTAAAAACAGCTCACAATTATAGTGGTGATATTATTTACAGATTTAAGACTATGATGAATTCTGTAAGTGGATGACATCTAATAAATATAATGATTACATATTTACACTTAATTATGCTAAAGGATGTGATTATCACAATTTATTTTGAAGTACCATGCTGAAGATACAATAAAGCAATATACTGTCTATGCAGGAACAGAATTAACATTTTTCTAGGTAAAACAATTAGTCCTAATACTTATAGATGTAGGTGATTATATGCATGGAAAACGTAAAGAACTTAAAGAAACATTTGATTTGAAAGAATTACAGAAAGGTTACTCCTCACATTTATTCAATATATGAGAAAATTGTACAGGACTGATTCCTGGAATCAAATGTTCTTGTGCTAATACTATCAAACTGAGAGGTAGGGAAATATTTCTCAACTGGCGTAGTCCAAATATTAAAGAAAATTATGTGTTCAATATAAAGAAAAAATTAAGGAATACTATAAATCTTATATAGATATATTAAGAGGAGGGGATTTAGAACTATGAAAACAATTCCTAGAAACAGCTAATATAGATCCATTCTGTTATTTAACAAGTGCTGTAGTTTGCATGGCTATATATAGATCTAAATATTTTACCTATAGAAAAATATCTGTATTGCACAAAGAACAAAAGGAAAATTATATTAAATAATCTGTAGCTTGGTTAAACAGAATAAACAATAACAGCATTCAATATTCTCTAAATAAAGCTACAGCTAAAATAAATGTCTTTGATTAAGAAATGGCAACTGTTAATTAGCACCATTTTTGGTATGTTTGTAAAAAAGGTTTTAAAACTGAAACGATTATCAATGAAAAACAAGAATCGTTGTGTACCGAATAATTAACTAAGTTTTCCTTGCATAAAATCATTGCTTTCTATAACTTTTAGTTTTCATTTTTTATTTTCAATAACATTAATTTATTAAGCTTATCCTATACATATATTTTAGAACCTGTGACTGTTCATTGAATGTAAATAAGTTAAATAAAACTTGACTCCAAATTATATCAGAATAAAAATAAAAAGTCAAAGCAAGTCATCCAAGTTAGCAAAAGGGTGTTGTGAAATTCTACATCTACATCTACATTTATACTCCGCAAGCCACCCAACGGTGTGTGGCGGAGGGCACTTTATGTGCCACTGTCATTACCTCCCTTTCCTGTTCCAGTCGCGTATGGTTCGCGGTAAGAACGACTGTCTGAAAGCCTCCGTGCGCGCTCTAATCTCTCTAATTTTACATTCATGATCTCCTCGGGAGGTATAAGTAGGGGGAAGCAATATATTCGATACCTCATCCAGAAACACATCCTCTCGAAACCTGGACAGCAAGCTACACCGCGATGCAGAGCGCCTCTCTTGCAGAGTCTGCCACTTGAGTTTGTTAAGCATCTCCGTAACGCTATCACGGTTACCAAATAACCCTGTGACGAAACGCGCCGCTCTTCTTTGGATCTTCTGTATCTCCTCTGTCAACCCGACCTGGTATGGATCCCACACTCATGAGCAATACTCAAGTATAGGTCGAACGAGTGTTTTGTAAGCCACCTCCTTTGTTGATGGACTACATTTTCTAAGGACTCTCCCAATGAATCTCAACCTGGTATCCACCTTACCAACAAATAATTTTATATGATCATTCCACTTCAAATCGTTCCGCACGCATACTCCCAGATATTTTACAGAAGTAACTGCTACCAGTGTTTGTTCGACTATCATATAATCATACAATAAAGGATCCTTCTTTCTATGTATTCGCAATACATTACGTTTGTCTGTGTTAAGGGTCAGTTGCCACTCCCTGCACCAAGTGTCTATCCGCTGCAGATCTTCCTGCATTTCGCTACAATTTTCTAATGCTACAACTTCTTTGTATACTACAGCATCATCCGCGAAAAGCCGCATGGGACATCCGACACTATCTACTAGGTCATTTATACACTCCTGGAAATGGAAAAAAGAACACATTGACACCGGTGTGTCAGACCCACCATACTTGCTCTGGGCACTGCGAGAGGGCTGTACAAGCAATGATCACACGCACGGCACAGCGGACACACCAGGAACCGCGGTGTTGGCCGTCGAATGGCGCTAGCTGCGCAGCATTTGTGCACCGCCGCCGTCAGTGTCAGCCAGTTTGCCGTGGCATACGGAGCTCCATCGCAGTCTTTAACACTGGTAGCATGCCGCGACAGCGTGGACGTGAACCGTATGTGCAGTTGACGGACTTTGAGCGAGGGCGTATAGTGGGCATGCGGGAGGCCGGGTGGACGTACCGCCGAATTGCTCAACACGTGGGGCGTGAGGTCTCCACAGTACATCGATGTTGTCGCCAGTGGTCGGCAGAAGGTGCACGTGCCCGTCGACCTGGGACCGGACCGCAGCTACGCACGGATGCACGCCAAGACCGTAGGATCCTACGCAGTGCCGTAGGGGACCGCACCGCCACTTCCCAGCAAATTAGGGACACTGTTGCTCCTCGGGTATCGGCGAGGACCATTCGCAACCGTCTCCATGAAGCTGGGCTACGGTCCCGCACACCGTTAGGCCGTCTTCCGCTCACGCCCCAACATCGTGCAGCCCACCTCCAGTGGTGTCGCGACAGGCGTGAATGGAGGGACGAATGGAGACGTGTCGTCTTCAGCGATGAGAGTCGCTTCTGCCTTGGTGCCAATGATGGTCGTATGCGTGTTTGGCGCCGTGCAGGTGAGCGCCACAATCAGGACTGCATACGACCGAGGCACACAGGGCCAACACTCGGCATCATGGTGTGGGGAGCGATCTCCTACACTGGCCGTACACCACTGGTAATCGTCGAGGGGACACTGAATAGTGCACGGTACATCCAAACGTCATCGAACCCATCGTTCTACCATTCCTAGACCGGCAAGGGAACTTGCTGTTCCAGCAGGACAATGCACGTCCGCATGTATCCCGTGCCACCCAACGTGCTCTAGAAGGTGTAAGTCAACTACCCTGGCCAGCAAGATCTCCGGATCTCTCTCCCATTGAGCATGTTTGGGACTGGATGAAGCGTCGTCTCACGTGGTCTGCACGTCCAGCACGAACGCTGGTCCAACTGAGGCGCCAGGTGGAAATGGCATGGCAAGCCGTTCCACAGGACTACATCCAGCATCTCTACGATCGTCTCCATGGGAGAATAGCAGCCTGCATTGCTGCGAAAGGTGGATATACACTGTACTAGTGCCGACATTGTGCATGCTCTGTTGCCTGTGTCTATGTGCCTGTGGTTCTGTCAGTGTGATCATGTGATGTATCTGACCCCAGGAATGTGTCAATAAAGTTTCCCCTTCCTGGGACAATGAATTTACGGTGTTCTTATTTCAATTTCCAGGAGTGTATATATAGTGAAAAGCAATGGTCCCATAATACTCCCCTGTGGCACGCCAGGGGTTACTTTAACGTGTGTAGACGTCTCTCCATTGATAACAACATGCTGTGTTCTGTTTGCTAAAACTCTTCAATCCAGCCACACAGCTGGTCTGATATTCCATAGGCTCTTACTTTGTTTATCAGGCGATGGTACGGAACTGTATCGAACGCCTTCCGGAAGTCAAGAAAAATAGCATCTACCTGTGAGCATGTATCTAATATTTTCTGGGTCTCATGAACAAATAAAGCGAGTTGGGTCTCACACGATCGCTGTTTCCGGAATCCATGTTGATTCCTATATAGTAGATTCTGGGTTTCCAAAAACGACATGATACTGGAGCAAAAAACATGTTCTAAAATTCTACAACAGATCGACGTCATAGATATAGGTCTATAGTTTTGCGCATCTGGTCGACGACCCTTCTTGAAGACTGGGACTACCTGTGCTCTTTTCCACTCATTTGGAACCTTCCGTTCCTCTAGAGACTTGCGGTACACGGCTGTTAGAAGGGGGCAAGTTCTTTCGCGTACTCTGTGTGGAATCGAATTGGTATCCCGTCACATCCAGTGGACCTTCCTCTGTTGAATGATTCCAGTTGATTTTCTATTCCTTGGACACTTATTTCGATGTCAGCCATTTTTTCGTTTGTGCGAGGATTTAGAGAAGGAACTGCAGTGCGGTCTTCCTCTATGAAACAGCTTTGGAAAAAGGTGTTTAGTATTTCAGCTTTATGCGTGTCATCCTCTGTTTCAATGCCATCAGCATCCCAGAGTGTCTGGATATGCTGTTTCGAGCCACTTACTGATGTAACGTAAGACCAGAACTTCCTAGGATTTTCTGTCAAGTCGGTACATAGAATTTTACTTTCGAATTCACTGAACGCTGCACGCATAGCCCTCCTTACGCTAACTTTGACATCGTTTAGCTTCTGTTTGTCTGAGAGGTTTTGACTGCGTTTAAACTTAGAGTGAAGCTCTCTTTGCTTTCGCAGTAGTTTCCTAACTTTGTTGTTGTACCACGGTGGGTTTTTCCCGTCCCTCACAGTTTTACTCGGCACCTACCTGTCTAAAACGCATTTTACGATTGCCTTGAACTTTTTCCATAAACACTCAACATTGTCAGTGTCGGAACAGAAATTTTCATTTTGATCTGTTAGGTAGTCTGAAATCTGCCTTCTATTACTCTTGCTAAACAGATAAACCTTCCTCCCTTTTTTTATATTCCTACTAACTTCCATATTCAGGGATGCTGCAACGGCCTTATGATCACTGATTCCCTGTTCTGTACATACAGAGTCGAGAAGTTCTGGTCTGTTTGTTATCAGTAGGTCCAAGATGTTATCTCCACAAGTCGGTTCTCTGTTTAATTGCTAGAGGTAATTTTCGGATAGTGCACTCAGTATAATGTCACTCGATGCTCTGTTCCTACCACCCGTCCTAAACATCTGAGTGTCCCAGTCTATATCTGGTAAATTGAAATCTCCACCTAAGACTATAACATGCTGAGAAAATTTATGTGAAATGTATTCCAAATTTTCTCTCAGTTGTTCTGCCACTAATGCTGCTGAGTCGGGAGGTCGGTAAAAGGAGCCAATTATTAACCTAGCTCGGTTGTTGAGTGTAACCTCCACCCATAATCATTCGCAGGAACTATCCACTTCTATTTCACTACAGGATAAACTACTATTAACAGCGACGAACACTCCACCACTGGTTGCATGCAATCTATCCTTTCTAAACACCGTCTGTACCTTTGTAAAAATTTCGGCAGAATTTATCTCTGGCTTCAACCAGCTTTCTGTACCTATAACGATTTCGGCTTCGGTGCTTTCTATCAGTGCTTGAAGTTCCGGTACTTTAACACGCAGCTTCGACAGTTTACAATTACAATACCGATTGCTGCTTGGTCCCCGCATGTCCTGACTTTGCGCTGCACCCGTTGAGGCTGTTGCCCTTTCTGTACTTGCCCAAGGCCATCTAACCTAAAACTGAAAACAAATCTCTTTACAAAAGAAATTATCTCCTCAGTTCAAAGCTGTACAATATTCACTTAGAACTAAGATATAAACTTATTGCCCATGAATTCATGGTCTTTCTAGACCATGTAAATTTATATATCAACAAAGAATGTACTATCATCTCATATCGACATGAGAAAAAATAAATGCTCTGATTTCAAAGAATGTAGTAAAGTCTCCCAGTACCTCTTCTCAAATAGAATGTAAGTTTTTTGACAAACTGAGAAATGATACAGAAAGTGGCTTCAGCAGTAACTAATTAAATCAGTTAAACAAAGGCCTTAAGCACAATATAACCCCTTCACTAATTAAAAGCAAAATTGAAGACCTGATAGTTAGCAAAAAATTGCATGCACAGTAGCTAAACTAAAACACAATGAACAAAATACTATAGCCCATAAAGCAAACAACATCATTATGAAAAATAATCACCATATCAAAAGGTACAATAAGATGAAAAATGAACATAGAAAATTATGTGCCACAAAGAAGAAACTTTCGACCAAGAATGTCCTCACTTTCAGGCATCAAGGGCAGCACAGCTGATGTCATATCTGAATCAGATTATCTTAACAAAACTTGTGAATTCTTCAGAAAGATCAACATAAAAGAAATAGCATACACCCCAAATCCCAAATTCCAAAATAAAATTAGATAGTTGCTTTAAAACTGAAACTTATTGTTAATGCAAACAGAAGCAAAGCACTGTATAGTAAAAACCCACCAGCACCAAAATTGAGATCACAGCCTAAGACCCAAAACCAGAATGTCCTATATGTCCCATTGTGAACTCCATCAATAGTCCAAGCTATAAAATCACCAGGAAACTTAATTATGTTATCTGCAAGGCACCTGTATTTGAAAATAACTTCTCCATCAAAACTTGTTACAAGCTCATCAATAGCACAAAACACATCCCCATCCCAGCCACAGCTAGATTTGCATCTCTTGACATAGTCAACCTATGTACAAACATACCTGTCAAGTAAACAATCAGTATAATAAGAAATAACTCACTCATATATGGAACAACAGCTATATCTGAAATCTATAAACTCATAGAGATCCTGGTGCTTATATTATCACACAGCTACTTCCTATTCAACGATAAGTTTTACATTCAGTATGAGGGATTGGCTAAGTCTTCCAGGCTTACTAGTAGACATATAAATATTAATAATGTTGAAAACAATTTTTTTAGATCCCAAACCCTACTACAAGATAAGTTGCTTTACAACATACACTATGCTGATGTTCAGTGGAACAACACAAGAAATGGAAAATCTAGCCAAAGAACTTAATAAATTACACAACAAAATTCAATTCACAGTAGAACATGAAAAACAAGAAGGTATTAACTAACTTGATTTAACAATCCCAAATAAATATCAAAAGCATAATATCAAATTTTTAGAAAGTCAACAACCACCAATATTACTTTACACAGAGCCTCTTGCCATCCAGACCAAGGTAAACAAGCATTCTTCAGAACAATGGTTAATCACATGCTTAAAATCCCAATGGACACAAATGAAAGACAAAAAAAATTAGAAATTATTAAATCAATTGCCTCCAGCAATGGGTACAACCCTGCAATAATATATAAACTAATCCATACAGCAAAATCAAATAAACCAACTTCTGAAACAAACAAGAAGACCACATTTACAAGCTTGCTTTCCGAGGGAAGATTTATCACCAAATTGCCAACCTTTCAAGGTGTACTACATAAAAGTAAGCTTCTTCATGAACAACTAAATACAAAATAAAATCATATAAAGCACCAAAGCTACTATACAACAGTATCAAAAGTCAGGTGTATACAAGCTCTTTTGCAAGTCAGCTTGAAGCTTCTACATTGCACAAATTAGTAGAAGCTTCACAGCAAGATTTGAAGAGCACATAAATTCACTCTGTCTTAACAACCTGAATAAATACAGCTTTGCCTCACATCTTTCCCAACACAATCATTCTACGCACAACATAGAAAAAATCTACAAATACACCAGTTTGCCAACAAAGGCACGATACTTCACCTTCTTGAAGAAACTGAAATATTTGTCTACACAAATATGGCATTTGGCTACTTACTCAATGACCAAACTAAACTGTGAGACGAATTTTCCCTTCAGAATTTTGAAGACTTACTAGCTCAAAACAAGCAACCAATCAACCAATTAAACACCCCCTTATCTCCCCCCTTCCTCACCCCTCATCCCTCTCCTTATCTCCTAACTACACAGATGTCAATGTAAATATCCTACTGCCGAATAAAACCTGTACTATATTTCTAAATGGTAAAACCCTCTACTGATAATATAAATCAGTACTTTTATACACATTATTTCTAGCTGAACCAAACAGAATCAATCCTTACCAATATTCCAGATCACATTAATGTAAAAACAAAAATAAGTCAACAGTTCAGTTGAAATTTTGTTCTTGGTTTTTAAATATAAAGTGTATGATCATGTTAATACTCCAGATCATGTTAACGTAAGGACAGAAATAAGTCAACGGTTCATTTGAAGGTTTGTTATTATTTGGAATTTAAAATGTAAAGGTCATGGTGACATAAACAGCTATATTTCACAGCAAATACAGTAACTCTGTATGATTGATTCGTGGGCATTCATGTTAATGCGAATCTTGATTAAAATATTTGCTATAAACTACCTGTATTAAACTTAAATAAGAATAGAAATAAGAAATCAGGTCACTTGAAGATTGTTGTTGTAGTAATTAATTTATTTAATTATTTTATTTTGTGCTCTTATGTTATTGCTAGTCTGATTAAAATATTTGCCCTTATACCAATTTTAATACATGTTAAAAAGAAATAATTATATCTCTGTGCAAAGTAGGCCTATACCGTAACTTTTTGTCAAGATCTTTGTTACAAGCAACACTTGTATAGCACGTGCTGGATGTTGGCAAAGTTTCACTGTCACAGTTTTAATTAATATAGATTGTGTAAAAGTGTGTGAAGTGATATACCAACTGGCCATCGAGATAGAAGCAGACAGATGGACCCTAACGAAAAAAGCCACCCATATTGGCACGGTAGGTAAAAACCTAAATTTACATCCATATCGACAAACAAATAGTAGTCATGGCGATACATTAAAGCATGTCCCATCTTGTCACAGTGGCAGCACCCAGCATTATGCTAGAAATAATGATACAACTTCCAGAAACCATCTGAAGATGAACATAAAAAGGTTTGAAAACCAGCTCATGGAATAAAACATAATATTCAAAAAAGTGACTGGTTCCAGTTTTATGTAACCTATTTTCAAACGTTAATTTAGTTGTTGTGTATTATGGCTTTATTGCATTTCCCATACAGTACTTCAAAAAATTGTGAATCATATCCTTTAGCGTAATAATCTATAAATGTACAGTCATTATGTTCATCTGATATCATCCACTTACAGAATTTATCATTTGTTTTAAATTTGTAAAGAGGAGGTTGTTTAGAAGTAAGAAAACAATTCCTAGAAATAACAAATACAGATTCTTTCTGATATTTAACAATTCCTGTAGTTTTTACAGTTATATACGTCTACATCTAGAAGGATACTCTGCAAATTACACTTCATTGCCTGGCTGGGGATTAATTGAACTACCTTCACAATAATTGTCCATTATCCACTGTCGAACAGCGTATGGAGGAAACAAATACCTGTATCTTTCTGTGTGAGCTCTGACTTCCCTCATTTTATTATCATGATCTTTTCTCCCTATCTAGACCAGCATCAGCAAAATATTTTAGCATTTGGAGAAGAAAGTCTGTGATTGAAGCTTTGGGAGAAGTTTCTGCCACTACAAGAAACGCCTTTGTTTAAATGATGTCCATCCCAAATCCTGCATATTGTCTCTGACACACACTCCCCTGTTTCTCGGTAACACAAACTGTGATGGTCTTCGCTGAAATTTCTCAATGTAGTTCATTAATCCTATATGGTAAGAACCCCAGAGTGCATAGTGATACTCCAAAAGAGGACAGACTAGCATAGTGTTGTCAGTGTCTTTAGCAGATGTGTTGCATTTTTTAAGTTTTATACTAATAAAATGTAATTTTCGTTCCCCTTCCCACCAATTTTCTATGTGTTCTTTCCGATTTCAGTTGCTCATAATTGTAATTCTTAGATCCTTAGTTGAATTTATGGCCTTTAGGTTTGACTGATTTATTGTGTAATTGAAGTTTAATGTATTCCTCTTAGCACTCATATATACGACCTCACACTTTTATTATTTATGGTCCATTGCAATTTTTCATGCAATTCAGGTATCTATTTCAAATCGATTTGGAATTTGCTTTGATCTTCTAATGAGTTTACTAGACATTAAATGACAGCACTCTATGCAAGAAAAATAAGACAGCTGCTCAGATTGTCTCCTAAATCGCTTACATTGATAAGGAACAGCAGAGGGTCTATAACACTACCTTTGGGAACGCCAGAAATCAATTCTGTTTTACTTGATCAAAATATTTACATAATAGAAATATTGCCACATTCGATAGAGAAGAAATGGAAAATTATAGTGAAGAATTTGCAGCTTGGTTAAACAGTTCAAAGAATATAGTATTCAACAATCTCTTAATGGTGGTGGAGTAAATATAGCTGGAGGTAAAGTAGATGGCTATGATGAAGAAAACAATACTGTTTATCAATACTGTAGCTTTTTTGGCATGGTTGTAAAAATGTTTTAAACCACAAACGATTAACAAGAAAAGTCAAGAATAAATGGATGACTTGTATGAGAAGATCTTAACAAGAAGTACGGAAATACAAAATTCAGAATATAATTTAGTAAAGATGTGGAAATGCAACTGGATTAACTCAAAAATCTATAAAAAAACTTAAGAAATTGCAACAGTTAACTGAAGTTGTTGAACACTGAATCCAGGAGATGCTTTTTATGGAGGTTGTACAAATGTAACAAAATTAAGAGGAAAAGCAGATACTGTTTACTGAAAAATAAAAATATTGATGCGTTTAGTCTCTACTCAACAGTACACTATTATGATTATTGTTGTGTTGTTCATCCAGTACAAGTATATAAACCAGAATGTTATAATGGTGAAAGGAATGGGCTTATAAAAGGAAATGTGGTGGACTGTAGATGACTGTATCATCCTGTGTTAGCTGTATAGATGATGACTGATAAAAATGAAATCAGTTGTTTCCTTTATATGTAAAATGTGCCAAAGAAAGACTAAATGGATATATTCATAATGATGATGGAAGAAGTTTTATTGGAACTTGGATAAATAAAAGCAACATGTGCTAAAAGTACATAAAAGACTTTATGAAAATAAAATTAGAAACCAATAAACATAAGTTTAAAACTAATTATATGACACAACAAATATTTTTATAGTAGCATTCACTAATATCATCTAGAATAAGTCTCTCTTCATTGTATTCCTCTAACTGATTACATAACATCCTGATTAACTGTTTTGTAATATGTTTTTATCTCCTTCTCTAATTTTCTCAATTTCACCTATAGACAGTTCTCTGCCTAAGATATTATTTACATGATATGTTAATGCATCTATTACTGTTATGTAACAACACAGGTCACCCAGAGAGAATTCCTTGTAAATATACAGACAAATAAATATGGCTTGACTATGAAACTCAACAAGGCACAGAAATAAGTATTCCAAAGCTCACAATTTCAATGGTGATACTCTTTACAAATTTAAAACAAATGACAAATTCTATAAGTGGATGATACTGAATGAACTTAATGATTGTACATGTATATCTAATTATGCTAAAGGATATTATTCACAATTTATATTGCTGTGTTGGAAATGTGATAAAGACATATACTATCTATACAGGAGCCAAATTAATGTTATGGGAAATGAAACAATTAGGACTAAAATGTATGTACAACAGCAATTTTATACAAGGAAAAATTATTAATTTTCAGAAACATTTGATTTGAAAGATTTAAAGAAAATTTACTTCCTACTTTTACTCAATACATGGGAAAAATTACATATTTCTGATACCTGATATCCAATATTATTATGCCGATACTATGGAAACGAAAGATAGGGAAATATTTCTCAAACAGTGTACTCAAAACATCAACATAAAAAGAAGTTAATGAATCCTATAATTCTTATGCATATATAGTAAGAAGAGTTTGTTTAAAACAAAGAAAATAGTTCCTACAATATAGATCGATTCGGTTGTTTAACAAGTGCTGTAGTTTGTATGGCTATATATACAGATCTAAATACTTTCCCATTGGAGAACTGCTGTATTGGATAAAGAACATAGGGAAAGTTACAGTAAGGCATCTATAGCTTGGTTAAATAGATTAAACAATAATAGTATTCAACATTCTCTTAATGATGATGAAATAAATATAGCTAGAGCTAAGTAGATGGCGTTGACAAAGAAAATACTTCAGTTTATCAGTATCATGGATGTTTTTGGCACAGTTGTAAAAATGTATTAAAACTGAAAGAATTAACAAAAAATCAAGAATCATTTGATGGTGTTATCAGAAGACATTAATAAGAATTGTAGAAATACAAAATGCAGGATATAATTTAGTAGGGATCTGGGAATGCAACTGGATTAACTTATCAGTCTATAGAAAACTTAAGAAATTAAAACAGCTACCTGAAGTTGTCAAACCACTGAATTCAACAAATGCTTTTTCTGGGGGTTGTACAAATGTAATAAAATTAAAAGCTAAAGTAGATATTATTAATACTAAAGTAAGAAATATTGATGTGTGTAGTCTCCACTCAAATGTACAATGATGTACAACAATTATTATCCTGTTGATTATCCTACAAAAAATGTAAACCAAAATACTGTAATATTGAATGATATGGACTTATACAATGTGATCCAGTGGAACTTTGAGGATTGTATCATCCTGTTTTAACTGTGTGGATGAAGACTGATAAAAATGAAAAACTGTTGTTTTCTTTATGTGTATAATGTGCACAATAAAGAATAAATGACTGTAATCATAATGATGATATAGGAAATTATAGTGGAAGCTGGACAACTGACGAAGTAAACAAAGCTATAGAAAAAGGATATAACATTTTAGATATCTATGAAATGTGGAATATCAGAAATAAAAACAACAGGTTTAAAAATTATGTCAAACACTGTGTGAGAATAAAATTAGGAACAAGTAATCATAAGCTTAAAACTAATTAGACATATACAAGATATGTGAAAGAAATTGTATGTATTAATGTAGAAATAAATATAATAAAAGTAAACCCAGTAAAATGAGCTCTAGCTGAGATATGACTGAATTCATGATCGGGAAAACTTGAACAATGGCAAAATATGAGTAATACTGAGTATGTGACAGGTTTGTCAACAACTTTATGAAATGCTATTGGATTATCGATGAGATATTATAGACATAAAATTTATTGACAATATGGTTCAGATGAAGTACAACATCAAGGATTATTGTCTGTAAAATAGCACAACTACAAATATTTGCATAACAGCATGTACTATATCGAATGTAAGACTCGCATTATTTGACATGTTAGACATGGTAGGAAAAGCAGTAATATATTTTGATACATGTAATAGAGTATACATTAGTAATGGTGAAAATACTATGGAAACTGGTTGTATACTAGGTGAATGGACTGATGAATTGGGAAAGACTGAAGAAGTTTCGTGATCATACTATTGTAATAGGGGGAGACTTCAATCTACCAGGTATAGAATGGGATAGTCACACAATCAGAACTGGAGCCAGGGACAGAGACTCTTGTGACATTATCCTGACTGCCTTGTCCGAGAATTACTTCGAGCAGATAGTTAGAGAACCAACTCATGAAGCTAACGTTTTAGACCTCATAGCAACAAATAGACCGGAACTTTTCGACTCCGTGAATGTAGAAGAGGGTATCAGTGATCATAAGTCAGTGGTTGCATCAATGACTACAAGTGTAATAAGAAATGCCAAGAAAGGAAGGAAAATATATTTGCTTAACAAGAGTGATAGGGCACAAATCGCAGAATATCTGAGTGACCACCATCAAACGTTCATTTCTGAGGAAGAGGATGTGGAACAAAAATGGAAAAAATTCAGAAACATCGTCCAGTACGCCTTAGATAAGTTCGTACCGACTAAGGTCCAAAGCGAGGGGAAAGATCCACCGTGGTATAACAATCATGTACGAAAGGTACTACGGAAACAAAGAAAGCTTCATCATAGGTTTAAGAGTAGTCGAATCATAGCTGATAAGGAAAAGCTGAACGAAGCGAAAAAGAGCGTAAAGAGAGCAATGAGAGAAGCATTCAACGAATTCGAACATAAAACATTGGCAAACAATCTAAACAAGAACCCTAAAAAGTTTTGGTCATATGTAAAATCGGTAAGCGGATATAAATCCCCTATTCAGTCACTCGTTGACCACGATGGCACCGAAACAGAGGACGACCGAAGAAAGGCAGAAATACTGAATTCAGTGTTCCGAAACTGTTTCACTGCGGAAAATCGTAACACGGTCCCTGAATTCAGCCGTCACACGGACGCCAAAATGGAAAATATTGAAATAAACGATATCGGAATTGAAAAACAACTGCTATCACTTAGTAGCGGAAAAGCATCCGGACCAGACGAGATACCCTTAAGATTCTACAGTGATTATGCTAAAGAACTTGCCCCCTTTCTATCAGCAATTTATCGTAGATCGCTGGAAGAACGTAAAGTACCTAGCGACTGGAAGAAAGCGCAGGTCGTTCCCATTTTCAAGAAGGGTCATAAATCAGATGCGAATAATTATAGGCCTATTTCGCTTACGTCAATCTGTTGTAGAATAATGGAACATGTTTTGTGTTCTCGTATTATGACGTTCTTAGATAATACAAATCTCCTTCATCATAACCAACATGGATTCCGCAAACAGAGATCATGTGAAACTCAGCTCGCCCTATTTGCCCAAGAAATTCACAGTGCCGTAGACACTGGCGAGCAGATTGATGCCGTATTCCTGGACTTCAGGAAGGCATTTGATACGGTTCCGCACTTACGTTTAGTGAAAAAAAATACGAGCTTACGGAATATCGGACCAGGTTTGTGATTGGATTCAGGATTTCCTAGAAGAAAGAACACAACATGTCATTCTTAACGGTTCAAAATCTGCAGATGTAGAGGTAATTTCGGGAGTACCGCAGGGAAGCGTGATAGGACCTTTATTGTTTACAATATACATAAATGACTTAGTTGACAACATCGGTAGCTCCGTGAGGCTATTTGCAGATGACACGGTTGTCTACAAGAAAGTAGCAACATCAGAAGACTCGTACGTACTCCAGGAGGACCTGCAGAGGATTAATGCATGGTGCGACAGCTGGCAGCTTTCCCTAAACGTAGATAAATGTAATATAATGCGCATACATAGGGGCAGAAATCCATTCCAGTACGATTATGCCATAGGTGGTAAATCATTGGAAGCGGTAACGACCGTAAAATACTTAGGAGTTACTATCCGGAGCGATCTGAAGTGGAATGATCACATAAAACAAATAGTGGGAAAAGCAGGCGCCAGGTTGAGATTCATAGGAAGAATTCTAAGAAAATGTGACTCATCGACGAAAGAAGTAGCTTACAAAACGCTTGTTCGTCCGATTCTTGAGTATTGCTCATCAGTATGGGACCCTTACCAGGTTGGATTAATAGAAGAGATAGACATGATCCAGCGAAAAGCAGCGCGATTCGTCACGGGGACATTTAGTCAGCGCGAGAGCGTTACGGAGATGCTGAACAAGCTCCAGTGGCGGACACTTCAAGAAAGGCGTTACGCAATACGGAGAGGTTTATTATCGAAATTACGAGAGAGCACATTCCGGGAAGAGATGGGCAACATATTACTACCACCCACATATATCTCGCGTAATGATCACAACGAAAAGATCCGAGAAATTAGAGCAAATACGGAGACTTACAAGCAGTCGTTCTTCCCACGCACAATTCGTGAATGGAATAGGGAAGGGGGGATCAAATAGTGGTACAATAAGTACCCTCCGCCACACACCGTAAGGTGGCTCGCGGAGTATAGATGTAGATGTAGATGTAGATAGGTGGGGCTTTCACTATACCTTAAAGTTATTATATTGAGGAAACTGAAAAAAACACATAACTAGTAATAAAGGTATTCACTTCAAACTATGAGAATATTCGAAAGCTAAATGGTGACCTTATAATAAGATTTAGGATGAAGAGAAAGAAAAGTGACAGATTCCAAAGAAGTAACTAGAGATGAAAATACTAAAAAATAATCAATGAGGAAATTAAGAAAGAATTCTTATTTCAGTAGGATATAAAAATAGTTCAAAAAATTATGATACAGTGCCTCATGGATTTAAAGTTTATTAATGAGGTTTTATTGTACATAAATGGAAGCCTTATTAAAGGAGCTCAACCAGGCTAACAATACCAATTTGTTTTAAAAGATTAGCAAGCTACAATAAAATTTTATTTAACATTGCTGGCTTTGAATATTAGAATTGTAGATATGGAAAAAATATGTTTAGAACTAAATAAGGAATTTGCAGTTATTTTGCCAGACAGATATTTTAAAATAATTACTGGTTGGGTTTTTCAATTTTTGGAAGCTGGGAATATTAAGATGAAACATAATGGAATGAAGAAACTTAAAAATAATAGTAGCAAATTTTATGATATGGAACTAATTACATGATTTCTCTGATTTTTTCACAGTAATGTAGTATTGGATGTTCATCCAGGACTGAGTAAACTCATTTTATTTAATAAACTTGTGGGGGATGACCATCCCCCACTGATTTGATACATCAAAATGAATTTTTTAAATTAATTTCATTGTGCTCAAAATGCCCATTATTTTCAAGTAAAATTTTATTTCATGAAAAACTTCTGTAATTAATTATAGTGCACTCAGAATACCTGATTTTCTATGTAATATATAGTAGTGAGTGAATACATTGAGCACACTAGGTGTGTTTTTAATGCATAACCTTTTATTTGAATTTTATAAATCTGTATAATTTTATATACATAAATTACTTTAATTTACCCACACAGATATATATATATATATATACATATACATATACATATATATATATATATATATATATATATATATATATATATATATATATATATTCATAAAATAGGTTGTGCATTAAAAATACACCTAGTGTGCTCAGTGTATCCACTTAGTACTCATATTGTTGTAGAAATATTAAAAAAGATATGTGGACATGTATAGGCCTAAGCAGTCTCAAATCACCTTCTGAGTGGGAATTAAAACATTGGGTTCCAACCAGCATTCCTTGATTTTTAATTCGGGCTTATTAGTGAAAGCCAAGTGGTGTATGTATATGTCCACATTTGCTTAGTAATATTTAGACGATGTTACATCATTCAGGAATGTCCGATATTTACTGACTGTTTTTTGTACCATGTGTACTTCAAAATGGTGATGCAGCCAAAATCGCGAGAGTGAAACAAACTAATAATAAAAAAGTTCACTCAAAAGGCGGAAATCAATCCACTGAAAAATGTCATCCAATTGTTTTCGCCTCTCACATTGAGAAAATTGTATTCGCCTTCGGAATGGGCTCACTTCAAACCCTGACTAGTCGCTCGACTAAGGTTCCTTGTTTGCCTCCCTTGCACGTGTGAACGACTTGTTGCACAGATCGTTTGGCTAGGATCGCGTACCAGGCCGCCACTTTGGTCATGCTTGGTCTCCCAAGTCCACAGACTTCAATCCGTGTGATTACTAGTTGTTGCGTTATCTGAAGCTGCAAGTCTACAGCGATGATCCGACCTTATTAGGAATGCTAAAAGACAACATACCACGACATAGCTACTGATATGCTGCACAGTGCGCTGTTCACAACTCCACCCCTCGACTACAGGTACTGTTGATGCATAACGGCCGACATGTTGAGTATTTGTTATAAGGAACAACGCCTAATTGTGCTAGTTATTGCTTGTGTATCACACGAAGGTCCGTGTGTTGATCATTACGTATACTTTTTTCGGTACAACCCCATGTCATTGAAGCATTTGTGTCAGTTTTTACCTCTCTACCTACATTATTCCGTGAAGTACTGAATTTTCAAATGTTAATGGACCTTTTGGTCACCCTGTGTAACACCACTGGCGCAATGCAACTTCAGCGTACTTTTCTCCATTTCTACCGATATCCAGTAATATAATGACTAGTAACTACGCTCGTTTTAAGGAACTGCAGGGGCAGGAGTGAAGACAAAATATTAAAGCCGCGGCTGCCTGTGTAGTATTACCACTTGCAGTAATCCCCGGATCGTTGATTCGTCTTTTACCTGTATGATACAGTCTACAACCCAAAAGACATTTATAACGAAAGTGGAGAAAGGTAGACGGTCCCAGAAACCAAAGATCATTGGAGATAATGTGTGGCTGTTTCTGGGACATGTTTTTATTTTATTTTTTGTTCTGACGATGGAGTTATCAAAATGCTGCATCATGCATCGATTTTAATTTTTAAAAAATGTATGATGAACATGAAACTTTTAACAACTGGCAAAACAAATAAATTAATTAAAAATATGGTCGTGGGATTCCCTGTGTAATTTAAGCCTACATTGTGTTTTCATAAACGATTGGCACATGAACTGTGTTTTCGACAGACAACTTCTGTATATTTATCCAGAAGCTTAGTCAAATGGTGTTGTGCTCTCGGAAGCCAGCAAAATTGCAGAAAATACAGTTTAGTGGCAGAATGAGCAAAATATTTATGGTCAAATAAACATAGGTTATTTGCCCTAGAATAGAGATACTAGGCAGAAATAGGGAAAGGTTGCTTTTGATGGGTTGCCTCCTTTTATAGGTCTCCTCGATATCTCTGTGGATATTGACAACAGGCGCATGCTAACGGTCATTACGTCTACTTCGTGTTGCAAAAGGTATAGTACCTTAGTGGTCAGTTTCCATCAACACACAAAGCAATAGTGAAAAAAGGTAATATTTCTGGTATGTTTTTATAATTGACTAGTATTAATGCCTGAAACATCGTAGCGATATGGTAATTGTGATTAAATTTCTGCTAACCTCATTGGTAAATACGATCAGTCCACATAATTTTGTCATATTTACAGTATAAAGTTAAGTGCTTTGAACGGAGACTAGATACTGTCAAGCGATGCAGTGCCAGTCAACTTGAATGAGCCACTTCGAATTTTGTCTAATCCACGAACAAAATTTAAGTAATGATTTTCATCATTTGTGTTCTAATAGGTTGTAATGTTTGTAGGTGGTGAGTCAAATGTCGCATTTCTTTATCCTCGAAGGCGATGTTTCTACTTTTAGCCACCTTGGTTCCTCGTTTTCAGACGCCAAAGAAACTCCTACAATAAAAATCATGAAATGTGTTGACACATACCTAAATGTGTGTTGTATTTAACAGCTGTTACACACTAGCCCAGTTACGGAATCTGCCTAGTCTAATAAAGAAAACCATCAGCTTTGATTGAGCCGATGAAACATGTTTTTATTTTTAAAATACTTCATTAACAGTGAATATTTATGCCTTCTGTATCTACTGTAGTGAGATGCAAAAGATAAAGTTCATGTTATCCTCAAAATAAAATATTAACTTCAATAACCGACGATTTATTTACACATTTTCTTTCGGTAGCCCATTGGTAGCAAATCCCCAAATGTCATCTTTTATTCTAGATCTCGATATAGAGCCGAATAACGTCTGAGTGTAATCTTTAAGACAGCCAGCTGTCGCTCGATGAGTTAGAAAAGTGATTATCCTTAAAGGTAATGTGCCCTTGAAGGAAAGAGTCCTTCAATAGTTATACTAAAGAATAACTTTCGCGAAAATAATTTACTGGGGTGATAAAAATCGACTTGAAGCACTCCTACGTATATTCTTGTGTAGCCGAGTAACATTTTCGTCCTATTATATATTAAGACATCATCTCCTTGAAATGACGACTAATGTCTTCATGACTCTTAGAACATTTTTCTGCAACTCATCGAAGGAGGAGGCTTTACATGTACCATTTTAGGATGTTACATTCTCCTTGCGAACGCAAAACGGTAATAAAATGTGTTGCCCCGTTTGGGTATGTTCATTTGCGTGGTGCAAGTCTTTCTCGGTGACTTCGGTGATATGCGTGTCTTTGTGCTGAATATTATATGAAATGATTAAGACGACATGAACAGATAGTCCCTGATGGAAGAAAATCTCCGACTTGTCCGGTAATCTTCATGCACATCTACACAGATATTTCTCAAGCCAGCATAAGGTGCGTGGCGGAGGGTACCCTGAACCATTACCTGCCATTTCCCCTCCCACTCGCAAACAGAGCGAGGGAAAAAAGACTGCACGCCTCCGTATGAACCCTAATTTCTCGTATCTGATCTTCGAGGTCCTTAAGCGCGATGTATGTTGGCGACAGTACTATCTCCCGGCAGTCAGCTTCGAATGACGGTTCTCCAAATTTTCTCAGTAGTGTTTCCGGAAAAGAACGCTGCCCTCCCTCCAGGGATCCCTATTTGAACATCTCCATAACACTTATGTTTTGTTCGAACTTACCGGTAACAAACCTAGTAGCCCTCCTCTGAATTACTTCGATGTCTTCCTTCAATCTGACCTTGTAGGAATCCTAAATAAACGAGCAGTACTCAAGAATAGTCGCACGAGGGCCCTATATGCCGTCTCCTTTACAGGTGAACCACTCCTTCCTAAAATTCTCCCAATAAATCGAAGTCGACCATTCGCCTTCCTTACCACAATTTTCACATGTTCGTGCCACCTCATGTCGCTTTGCAACGTTACGCCCAGATATTTAAACGACATGACTGTATCAAGATGGACACTAGTAATATTGTATCCGAATATTACAGGTTTGTTCTTCCTACTCATCCGCATTAACTTACATATTTCCACATTTACCTGCCATTCGACACACCAACTACAAATTTTGTCTAAGTTGTCTTGTACCTTCCTACAGCCACTCAACTTTGACACCTTACCGTACCCACCACGGCACCATGAGCAAACAGCCGCAGACGGTTGCAACCCTGTCCGCCAAATCATTTGTGTATATAGAGAACAACAGCGGTCCTAATACAGTTCCCTGGAGCGCTCCTGACGATACGCTTTTCTCTGATGAACACCCGCCATCGACGACAACAAACTGGGTTCCATTATTTAAGAAGTCTTCGAGCCTGTGACAAATTTGTGAACTTCTTCCATATGGTCGTATCTTCGTTAACAACCTGCAATGGGGCACCTTGTCAAATGCTTTTCGGAAATCTAGAAATAGGGAATCTGCCTGTTCTCAGAATGTCATGTGAGAAAATGGCAAGCAAGGGTTTCGCATGGACGATGCTTTCTAAAACCATGCTGATTCCTGTATACAAGCTTCTTAGCCTCAAGAAAGTTAATTATATTCGAACTGAGAATGTGTTCAAGGATTGTGCAGCAAACAAAAGTTAGTATCGGTCTGTAATTTTGGGGGTCCGTTGTTTTACCTTTCTTACAAACTGGAGTCACCTGCTCTTTTTTCCAGTCGCTTGGGACTTTGTGGTGGGCGAGAGATAAAAGCAAGCTAGGTAAGAGGCCAATGCCGTAGAGTACTCTCTGTAAAATCGAACTGGGATTCCATCCGGACCTGGTGCTTTATTTGCTCTCAGGTCTTTAAGCTACTTCTCTGCGCCAGGTTTACTTCTTTCTATGTTGTCCACACGGGAGTGTGTCCGATGGTCAAATGGTGGTATATTTGTACGGTTCTCCTGCGTCGACGATTCCTTGAACGTCAAATGTAAAACTTCGGCTTTCGTTTTACTATCTTCGACTGCCACAACACATTGGCCAACAAGGAACTGAATGGAATTCTTAGACCCACTCAGCGATTTTACATAGGACCAGAATTTTCTCAAGTTTTCTGCCAGATCTCTTTCTAAGGTGTGACGGTGGTAATTGTTTTAAGCACCGCGCATAGATCCTTTCACAGAATGGAACCACGCACCTGTGATCTACAGGGTGCAATGCTGACCACCGGAACATAAGCTAAGGACTCCTCTGCACCGACATCACTCAGTAGCAGAAACTCAGCTGTGCTAAACTTGGGTCGAAATCTGCCATCAAATCGCAGTTTTACCCCATATAGTTTATATCTACAAAGCAAATGGGTCAGAAAGTGTGTTATTCCACTTCCACACCACATTTCGAACATACCGCTGATTTTTTGTGAATATCGTCATACTCAACACTTGCTTGTACTTCTCATTTCACAAGCTATCTAGTTGACAATCATGAACATGGCTGTAGTCTGATTCACGAACACTGGCAGATCATGCAAATCCTGGCAAGGAGGAGGATTGCAATGCTGCCAGTTCGAAGCGACAGTTGCAATAAGCATATACAAGTGCTTTGGGCTTGAAAACACCCCGCAAATTGTCTCTTGCTCGTTTATACAGGGTGGTCCATTGATCGTGACCGGGCCAAATATCTCACGAAACAAGAGTCAAACGAAAAATCTACAAAGAACGAAAATTGTCTAGCTTGAAGGGGGAAACCACATGGCGCTATGGTTGAACCGCTAGATGGCACTGCCAAAGGTTAAACTGATACCAATTGTGTTTCTTAAAATAGGAACCACCATTTTTATTACATATTCGTGTAGTACGTAAAGAAATATGAATGTTTTAGTTGAACCACTTTTTTCGCTTTGTGATAGAGGGCGCTGTAATAGTCACAAACATATGGCTCACAATTTTAGACCAACAGTTGGTAACAGGTAGGTTTTTTTAAATTAAAATACAGAACGTAGGTATGTGTGAACATTTTATTTCAGTTGTTCCAATGTGATACATGTACATTTGTGAACTTATCATTTCTGAGAACGCATGCTGTTACAGCGTGATTACCTGTAAATACCACATTAATGCAATAAATGCTCAAAATGATGTCCGTCAACCTCACTGCATTTGGCAATACGTGTAACAACATTCTTCTCAACAGCGAGTAGTTCGCCTTCCGTAATGTTTGCACACGCATTGACAATGTGCTGACGAATGTTGTCAGGTGTTGACGATGGATCACGATAGCAAATCCTTCAACTTTCCCCACAGAAAGAAATCCGAGGACGTCAGATCCGGTGAACGTGCTTCGACGACCAATCCACCTGTCATGAAATATGATATTCAATACCGCTTCAACCGCACGCGAGCTATGTGCCGGACATCCATCATTTTGGAACTACATCGTCTTTCTGTCATGCAGTGAAACATCTTGTAGTAACATCGATAGAACATTACGTAGGAAATCAGCATACATTCCACCATTTAGATTGCCATCGATAAAATGAGGGCCAATTATCCTTCCTCCCATAATGCCGCACCATACTTTAACACGCCAAGGTCGCTGATGTTCCACTTGTCGCATCCATCGTGGAATTTCCGTTGCCCAATAGTGCATATTAAGCCGGTTTACGTTACCGCTGTTGATGAACGACGCTTCGTCGCTAAATAAAACGCGTGCAAAAAATCTGTCATCGTCCTGTAATTTCTCTTGTGCCCAGTGGCAGAACTGTACACGACGTTCAAAGTCGTCGCCATGCAATTCCTGGTGCATAGAAATATGGTACGGGGGCAATAGATGTTAATGTAGTATTCTCAACACCGACGTTTTTGAGACTCCCGATTCCCGCACAGTTTGGCTGCTACTGATGTGTGGATTAGCAGCGACAGCTGCTAAAACACCTATTTGGGAATCATCATCTGATGCAGGTAGTGGTTGACGTTTCACATGTGCCTGAACACTTCCTGTTTTCATAAATAACGTAACTATCCGGCGAACGGTCCGGACACTTGGATGATGTTGTCCAGGATACCGAGCAGCATATATAACACACACCCGTAGGGCATTTTGATCACAATAGCCATACATCCACACGATATCGACCTTTTCCGCAATTGGTAAACGGTCCACTTTAACACGGGTAATGTATCACGAAGCAAATACCGTCCGCACTGGCGGAATGTTACGTGATACCACGTACTTATACGTTTGTGACTATTACAGCGCCATCTATCACGAAGCGAAAAAAGTGGTACAACTAAAACATTCATACTTCTTTATGCACTGTACGAATATGTAATAAAAAGTGGGGGTTTCTATTTAAAAAACGCTGTTGATATCCGTTTGACATATGGCAGCGCCGTCTAGCGGGCCAACCATAGCGCCATCTGATTTCCCTCTTTAAGCTAGACGAGTTTCGTTCTTTGTAGTTTTTTCGTTTGATGCTTATTTCGTGAGATATCTGGCTCGGTCACTATCAATGGACCACCCTGTATAGAATTTTTCGCTTATCATCACCACCAGCTACGACAAATCTCAACAAAAGGAATAAAAATCCACTAAATAACTCGCTACAATCACATTTAATGCTCGCATTGCTTACGAATTTCACAGCAGAGCGCTCAGAACACCTACATCACATCTACATGGATACTCTGCACATCACGTTTAAGTGCCTTCACAATAATTCTCTATTATTCCAATCTCGTACAGCGCTCGGAAATGATGAGCACCTATATCTTACGTGCGAGCTCTGATTTCCCTTAATTTATTATTTATCGTTTATCGCATTCGAAGGAGAAAATTGGTGATTAGAATTTCGTGAGAAGATTCTGCAGCAACGAAAAAGGCCTTTGTTCCGATGATGTCCACCTGAAATCCTATATCATTTCAAAGATACTTTCTCCATTATTTCGCGATAATACAAAACGTGCTGCCCTTCTTTAACTTTCTCCATGTACTCAGTCTATCCTATCGGTAAGGATCCCACACCGCGCAGCAGTATTCCAAAAGAGGACGGACATACAGGCAGTCTCTTTAGTACATCTGTTACAGTTTCTATGTGTGCTGCCAATAAAACGCAGTCTTGGTTAGCCTTCCCCACGACATTTTCTGTGTGTTCTTTCCAATTTAAGTTGTTCGTAACTGTAATTCATAAATATTTAGCTGAAGCTACGGCTTTTAGATTTTACTGATTTATCGTGTAACCGAAGTTCAACTGATTCCTTTTAGCACTCATGTGGATGACCTCAAATTTTCCATTATTCAGGGTCGACTGCCAATTCTCGCACCATACAGATACCTTTCCTAAATCGTTTTGCAATTCGTTTTTTTTTTTCTTCTGATGACTTTACTAGCCCATACACGACACCATCTGCAAACACCCTAATACGGCTGCACAAATTGCCTCCTAATGTTTATATATCTAAGGAACACCTGAGTACCTATAACACTACCTTGGGGGAACACCAGAAATCACATCTGTTTTACTCGATGACTTTCCGTCAGATACTACGAACTGTGGCCTCTCTGACAGGAAATCACCAATCCAACCACATAACTGAAACGATATTCCATATGCACGCAATTTCGCTACAAGCCGTTTGTGTGGTACAGTGTCAAAAGCCTTCTGTAAATCTAGAAATACAGAATCAATTTGAAATCCCTTGTCAATAGTACTCAACGCTTCACGTGAAAAAGAGCTATGTTTTCTAAATCATTGGTAACTATGTGTCAATAGACCGTTCTCTTCGAAGTAATTCAAAATGTTCGAACACAATATACGTTCCAAAATCCTGCTGCATATCGACTTTAATGATATGGGCCTGTAGTTTAGCGGATCACTCCTACTACCTGTCTTGAATATTGGTGTGACCTGTACAACTTTCCGGTCTTTGGCTACGGATCTTTCGTCGAGTGAATGGTTGTATATGATCATTAAGTATGGAAGACTTGCTTTTGTTAAATGATTTAAGTTGCTTCACTATTCGAAGGATATTTACTTCTACGTTACTCATTTTGGCAGCTGTCCTTGATGCGAATTCTGGACTGCGTACTTCATCTTCTTTGGGGAAGGAAATTCGGAAGGCTGTGTTTAGTAATTCCGCTTTGGCAGCGTTGTCCGTCTATAGCATTTCCGCTGCTATCGCGCAAAGAAGGAATTGATTGTGTCTTGCCACTAGCATACTTCACACACGACCATTATCTCTTTGTAATTTCTGTCTGGCTTCAAGACAAAGTCTCGTTGTGGAAACTATTAAAAATAAGCGTCTGGCGTTGAAGTCTGCGCTAAATTTCGAATTTCTATAAAACATCGCCAATCTTGAAGACTTTGCCTTCGACTAAATTCGGCATGTATTTTTCGTTGTTTCTGCAACAGTGTTCTGACCCGTTTTGTGTACCAAGGAGAATCAGATCCGTCCTTCTTAATTTATTTGGTATAATTCTTTCAATTGCTGCTGATACCATTTCTTTGAATTCAAGCCACATCTGGTCTACACTTACACTGCTAATTTGAAAGGAGTGGAGATTGTCTCTCAGGTAAGGGTCAAGTAAAGCTTTATCTGTTTTTTTGAATACGTTTTTTTTTCGTTTATGTTTGGAGGATTTGGGGGTTACAATATATCAATCTCGTTGCGACAACCCTGTGTTCACTAATCGAGGTAAGGGTGTTTTCACAACCGTTTAGTATTCGCGTGGGCTCATGAACTAATGCTCGAAATAATTTTCAGAGAATGCACTTAGCTCTACCTCGAAGGATATTTTATGCATACCTTGAAAGGTGGCTGCACTGAGTCACAGCGCCAGAGATTGCGCCAAAGAGTTTTATTCCGCCGCCTCCACTGGCAGTGCTTGTTCAGAAGTTGCCGTGGGCAGTCGTAGTTCTGATGTTGCCGTGGTCAGTGCTTGTTGAGAGGATGTCGAGGGCAGTATTAGTTGTGAGCATGTCGTGTGCAGTTGTTCTGATGGGCTAGACAGCCGATGCTGTTCGAATGGGGATGTTGTAATGATCAGAGTGTATTTTTCGTCAATATATATGAAGGTAATAAAAAAAGTTTTGTATTTCAAATTTCCTAAATAACAATGCCTCTTGGTCACAGGTTCAGTCAACAAAGCATCTGGCTTGTGTTGATGTATTAGACTGTAATTCGGGTTTCTATGTGCAATTATAGTATTTCATTTTTTAAAAATTACTTCAGTGTAAATGGTGCTTAAAATACCTTGTCTTATTGAGGAAGAACCGTGCCAGATGTGTACGTTGAATCACACTTCCACATACAGAACAATTACACTTGTGCTTTGTTGTTTCGTAGTTTTTGTTTCGTAGCTTTTATAGTTGCTGGGGACTTAATTAATTGTGTTAACGGAAATTTTCTTCCATTCTTTGTTGTTATTCTATGCAGTCAGATTGCGTACTAATACTACTCAGGGCCAACCGGTTATGAGACTGCGTAGCCGGACAGACAGCTACTAAAATTAAAATTATTTGCATTATATTTAATTAAGCCCCCATGCACATGGCGACCGCTGCTTCGGATCGTCCCTTGGAATTCTTTGGATAGTAAAAATAGCAGACAGTAGTATTGTTGTAGTAATTTGTAGTTTAGTAATTGTAGTCTATATTGCATGTGTGGATTTGGTAATTGAACATTTGTAGTTGTCTTGTCTTTCTTCTAATGGTATTTTTGCAGAATTTAATTTTTGATGTCTTGTATACGGGTCTGACAATTTTGTGCAATTGTGAAGGTTTTAATTGCTCGTTAGGCGTGTTTGTCGGGAAGCATTTCGTGTAAATGGTATTGTTGGTGATAAAGTGTCTTATTGTGTGTAATTTTCGTATAGTGACGAGTATTGTATGTTTTGTAAATGATTACGCGATCGATGAAAAAGGCAAAAATGATGGATAGTGAGAATGACGAAATTGTTAACTTGGCGAACTCGCCAACACAGGAGAACAGTATAATGAATAATGAAGTAGAAAACAATTTAATAAGCAGGGAAAATAGTCCGGAACCAGTTCAAAACTTTTCACAATTAAAGAATTTCCAGAATACGAGATTAACGACAGAAGATTCTGGAATAGTATCGAACACAGATAGCTTTAAGCTATGACGAAGGAAGCTGGTTTTGCGGGAAATGTTAGGGGCGAAAAGAATTTCAAACCAGTCAATGTGGAGCAGTTGATGAGTGCAATATCAAATTTGGGATCTGAATTAGAAACAGTGGGATCACGGTTAGACTCACAAATAGGAACAATTAAAACTGAGATGGGAACAATGGAAACACGGTTAAACTCACTGGGATCACAGTTACGATCTGAATTTAAAACAGAGATGGGAACTTTGGCAACACGGTTAGACTCACAAATAGGAACAATTAAAACAGATATGGGAACATTGGCAACACGGTTAGAAACTGATATGGGAACAATGGAAACACGGTTAGACTCACAAATAGGGACATGTTTTAAAAATATGAAAGATGAATTAAAGAAAGAAATTAGAGAAGAAGTGCAACCGATTTTGAATGCTCACAATAATAGATTAATTTCAATAGAAATAAGACAAAAGGAACAGGATAGAGAACAGGAAGAAAGAGATCGCGTGATAGTACAAAAATTTTCAGAGTTAAATTTACAACGTGCACACGATAAGGAAGAAATATTTGAAAGAATCGAGGAATCCGTACCAAATGACAGAATAAATAACCTAACGCAACAGTATGAACAGTTAACTACTAAATGTGTCAATACCGAAACCCGAGTCGCGACACTTAACGGAAGACATAAATAAACAGAAAGAACAGATAGGTGACTTATCGGAAAGAGTTAAGGAGATTTCAAATAAATTGACAAGTCTTAGTTTAAATGGGGACAGAGATTCAGATGATACAGCTCCATTGCCATTTGTAGAAACCGAAGAGTACCAAAACATAAATAAACATGTTGAAAACCAAGGAAAATTTAATGAACGCATTAAAAGGGAATTTGAGGCACTACGAAAGCAAGTCAAACAAAATTGAAGGCGAAATCGTAGGAAAAGACAGCAGAAGAAATTTAGAATCACAGATAGCAGAGGGCTTTGAGGAAAATAATTTATTTCATTTACGAGATGCAACAAGAGAGCGCCAGGCGCGCGAACTTGACAATAATCGACATTCGGACTGGGACAGACGCGGTGGGTCTTTATCGTCACGAGGCGAAAACTTTGACTATAAACACTTTTTAACTGTTCGGAAATTTAAGATCTTTCGCAATTCTAAGAATGACATACATCCATGTTCATGGTTAGATCAATTTATGTACGCACTTCCACCAAATTGGCCATTAAGTCACAAACTGGAATTTATGTGTGGATATTTAGAAAACGAACTGGCGACGCGGATGCGCACACTTATTAGAGACTGTAATAATTTAAATGATTTTTATCATGCATTTCTATCGGCATATTGGTCCGAAAACACGCAAGACAGAGTCAAACACAATCTTATTATGCAGCGTAATTTTAAACAGTCTGAGTTCCGCACGCCAGCACAATACTTTGAAGACGTGATTCGAAGGAATCAATTTCTTTCCAACCCTTATAGCCCGACTGAATTAATTCGCATTTGTTTAATTAAGCTGCCACAATCGATAAGACACATTGCTTTTGCCGGAAGATGTAAAAGTCCTCAGGGGATTCACTACACTAAGTGAATATGTGCCGTAGCGTGCACAAGGCCCCAAGCTGTAGTGGTGCTATTTCCCTTTTAGTTATCTGCACTGCTGCCTACTCTTTTACTATTCTTTGTATCTATCAAAACAACTCTTCAACTATCAATCTATCTAGAAAAAGAGTCAGTAAAGAATAACCGGATATGACTATTTTACCCAAAGTGATTTCGGAAATTACCGTTTGGACTTACTGTATCTTCAGCAGCATTCATTCGTAGTTTAAACGAAATTTTACCTGTTTATCTTCGTGACAATATTACTTCATATGTTGACGATATTCTTATTGCTAAACGTTCTTGGAGTGAGCACAACAAAATTTTGGATTCATTATTACGTATTTTTGCAAGAGTTGGCATTACAGTGAACTTGGAAAAATCTGAATTTGGTAGTTCTCAGATGAAATTTCTTGGTCATATTATTTCTACAGAAGGTATTCTTCCTGATCCAGAGAAACTAGATGCCATTCGTAATTATGCTGTTCCTAATACAAAACGTGATGTTCGTAGTTTCCTTGGTGTCTGTAATTTTCTTAGACGCTTTGTTAGATTGGACAATTTGGCCACACCTCGTTTATGTGAACTATCTGGAAAGAATTGTAATTGGTGTTGGGATGAGGAAGCTCAATCAGAATTTGAACAACTTCGTGATGCTTTAGTTGCTGCTCCACTTCTTTCACATCCGGATTTATCTTAAGATTTTTGTTTGGCGACGGACTCATCATACAAAGGCCTAGGTGCACACTTATTTCAAGAGATAGAAGAAAACGGCGTTGTAGTACAGAAAACTATTGCATTTGGAAGTCGTGTTCTCTCTAAATCAGAAAAGAATTATTCGATTACGGAACTTGAAGCCTTGGCTGTTGTTTGGACTTTCACAAAATTTCGGACATTTTTGTATGGGAGACATACCAAGGTTTACACCGACCATCGAGCTCTGGAATTTCTTATGTCAACAAAATTAACTCATGGAAGATTGTCACGATGGACGCTGTATCTACAGGAATTTCATTTTAGTATTGTTTACATACAGGGTTCTTCAAATACTATTGCTGATGCTTTATCACGTGCACCTATGGGTTTGAAACAAAGTGATGAAGAGGACTGCAAAGAGAACAATTATTGTTAGATATATATTAAAGGCGTTGCGTTTGAAAATTTTATTTCTTCTTCGCTCCAGGACATCGCTAAGGAGCAAAGTAAGGATCCAATCTGGAAGGACATTAAGGAGAAGTGGAGGAGAAAGGAAAGCGTAGCGATTAGACAGTATTATTTAGTTCGCAATGATATTCTTTTTGAACGAAAATCGGTCGACAGCTCTGTTTGGTTAGTTTGCATTCCTCATGAGTGGGTTAATAAACTGATTTGGTATACACATTTCAGTTATGCACACTTTGGTCACAGAAAATGCTTTCATAAATTACGAGAAAATTGCTACCTCAGTAATATGGAAAAACGTATTCGATCTGTTCTTGCCAAATGCAAATTATGTCAAAAGGCTAAGCCGCCAACTATTTCTCACAGAGCACCGTTGTTTCCTATCATTCCAGCGAAATTAAAGGAGATGGCTGCAGTCGATTTGTTCGGTCCAGTGGTTCGTTCTACTAATGGTTTTGCGTACATTTTGGTAGCAGTGGAATTAACATCAAAATACGCGTGTCTTACACCTTTACGCAAAGCAACAGCTCGTTCAGTATCTAACGCTTTCATCAAACATTTTCTTAAAGAAGTGGGTCATGTTGATAACGTTATATCAGATAATGTATCACAGTTTCGCTCTAAAATTTGGCTTCATACTCTACGGCGTCGTAAGATTAAACCAATTTTCATTTCACTTTTTCACCCTCAATCTAACGCTTCAGAGAGATGTATGAAGGAAATCAATAAATTGTGTCGACTTCATTGTCATCAGAATCATAGAACGTGGGATCAGTATCTTCATATTTTTCAAAACATTCTGAATGAACTCCCTAATGATTCAACTTCTTTACCGCCTATATTGATATTAAAAAATAAAGCACCGACAAATCGCATATCTGAAATCGTTCCTTTACCGCCTTCACGGAAACTGCGGCATTCTCACGTTGTCAACCTGGCTCTACAAAATATTGCATCTGCGGGTGCTAGAAGAGAGAAATCAGCTAAACGTCCTGGTCGTTTAAAAACTTTGTCAGTTGGTCAAAGGGTGTTAATTAAGTCTCATCGTTTGTCTCACAAAGGAAAGGGCTTGTGTCGCAAATTTTTTCAGCTTTATAACAGTCCATATAGAGGTCGCAAAATTATTCATGATAACACTGTCGAAGTAGAAACTCTTGAATCTCGACGCTCTAAGGGAATACATCATATATCGAACGTTAAAATTTTTGTGGAATGACATACTTTTGAGAAACTAACAGTTATACGTAAACACACGGAGAGTACAAGGTTACCGCACCGTGTTCCGGCGGCGGGACAAAGCAACAGTCAAGTCTGCGCGCCGCACAAGGCAGTCGTTGACCGCAAACAATTACTTCTTACGTCACGCGTACCTACAGCTGATCGAGCGCTCAGTGTGAATGCACTGACAGCCGTAAACAAATACACAGTCTAATTTCTCTGATTCAGTTCAGTATAAAGCTATAGTGACTTGATAAATTATGTTATTAACGTTCAGTATTTTTCAGGATACGGTTGTATAAAATATTTAAGACCTTCAGGTAAATTCTGTGTGTGTCCGACGTTAAGAGGACTTGCTATCGAGAAAATTTCAGGAAGAATGTAATTTCGAAGAAGAAACTAATAAACTAAAAAGGTAACTATTAATTGAGTTTATTTTTCAGGTAACATATTTCCACTTAGGTACGTACTTTAGACGTAATTTGCAGCTCGCGATTACGTGATTTATACTTTGTGCTAAATTTCATGTTCTATGAATTTACTTGTGAAGCGACGTGTTTGCGTACATTTGCTGGTTTTGACAATGATTGATTAATGAACAGGGTTGTTACTTGGGTATATTACGCATCGCTTGGCTGCTATGCTTTTTCACTGATGTCATATTTTTTTTATTTGCCTGCTGTGCTTATTTATTTAAATTATAATTGTCACCTGATTAGTTGTGCTGATATGGTTATGTATGTAAGTTATACTTTGTGATTTATCTGCTTGCGCCTTCATGTTTACTTATTAAGATTACATATGAAGATTTATTTGCTTATGCTGATATGACGCTAATGACCTGTTTATTATGCAAGATATATATTTGCTGCTTTGCGTATGGATTGCATATTTACACATTTCTGTTTTGTTGTCATAACTACTCTTTAATTTGGTATATGGAAATGCTGATATACTGTGTACGAACATAGAGTTTAGGTTACATTATGGTATTAATTATAGATTGTTTGCTTGGCAGAGCCTCGTTGTAGGGATTGTGCTGCATCCACTTGTTGACATTCTGTTCTCTACTGGTATATTTACTCGCTAGTGCCTTATATTTTTAAGATAAGAAAATGAACTGCTATAATTCTACGAACGACATTGGTACAAGAAACTTCATTGAAGTCACATGAGCTGGAGGTTTTATGGAAGCTGTATAAATTTGTGCTAATAGAAAGGAAGCTAACGACATGACATACCAACACTAGGTTTAGACCATTGACAGTTATTACACTGCATTCTTCATGAGCAATTGAAATAGAAAGTGACACTTGACACAAGAAATACTCCACATGTTTGCTTCTGTTTTGCCATGTTTCTTGAAGTGGTGTACACACTGTGAAATATTACGATCATTCAAACTCCGTACTCGTACTTACTTACTGAGAGTTATTCAAACTAAAAGCTGTTAGAGGTCATGTATGCATTTCTTTTATTTAATGATGGACAAGGTAACCAAAATGTATTCTATAATTCATAACGAGTAGAAGATTTGGGGCAGATGGATTACACAGAGGTTGTGTGTGGACATTATGTCTTCGGACTGTATGGGATGATGAATTGAAGTTTGCACTAGAATTTTATCTGTACTTGTTCGAGGAGACTGTCTAGAGGAAAGAGTTGTTATGGAAGTGAAATGATATTGGCGATAAGGTTTATATGTGTCGACGTATTGAAGAGGTATTATTGAGGTATTGAGATCGTGTGAAGTTGATGATGATTGGAGTTTTGGTGGACAAGTGGTAAGGTAAATGATACTGATGATAAGGTTTATATGTATCGACATAAGAGGTATTATTGAAGTATTAAATTTATGTGATGCTGATGATTATTGGGGTTTTGGTGGATAAGAGGTAAAGTAAGTGAGGAGCATATTTTTTTGTTGGTTTATGTGGAACAAGGAGGATGAATTTGGCAGACTAGAACACTCAAGTGGAAGGAAGATTGTCTACACACACACTTTGTTAAATCACTAAGCAGTATACACTTTTTTTTTGAGAGAGGAAGTATTTGCATATCTTGGCACACTGACAGTTGTTCAGCAACCGTACATTTGATTTGGCTTGGCAAACATTGGTCTTGACATGATGACTATGACTCTGACTAACTATTATTGACTGTTATACATTGCTGCCACTACTACTTGATACACATGCTAAACATCAAATCTTTGACATAATTGCATTTACACAGTTAACACTATTCAATTTCACAGTAATACTTAATGTGGATGAAAGATGAGTGAGTGTGTTTTGTGTGTTTTCCTTTCCTAATCCCAAATAAATGGTACTGACCTATCTCCTAAATATTATTTTACTTGTTTGTTGTGGCTTGCACTGACACCCATAAATATTATAGGTTTACTGATATTTGTGTATTTGTAATATTTAATATGACAATTATTTGATTTCATTTGTGTGTTTATTATAATTTGTATGTTTAGTGTAAGAGCATTGACAATAATTCTGTAAAAGCAATTGTGTGTGCATTCAAACTGTTGTTCGTGCTTAGACGTATTAACATTGGTGGGTGCCACTTAGAAATGTTTAATTTCTGCTGATGAACTCTGATGATCTGTCTGATTAGTGATAGTGAATATTATGGACTGTTACCTGCACCTGCTCAACATTGCTGGATGCCACTGCTGGAACTGCTTCTACTGACATAATGTCACTTGATGGTGTCTGCACCTGTTCAACATTGCTGAGTGCCACTGATGGAACTGTTTCTACTAACATAATGTCACTTGTTGGTGTCTGCACCTGTTCAACATTGCTGGGTGCCACTGATGGAGCTGTTAAATACTGCTGATGAAATGTTATGAGACTGCCATTTGCACCTGTTGACCATTGCTGGGTGCTACTGTTGGAACTGTCAACTTCTCTGAGGAGTTCTACTTGTTTATTGAACTATTGAAAGGATTCTATGTGAATATTTGTATAAACTGATTTTTTGTGTATTTACTGTTTATGAAATGTTATAAGACTCTTACAAACACCTATTCATCATTGCTGGTGCCATTGATTGAATGATACTTGTGTCAACTATTATGTAAATCACATTTGTATTCCCTACTGTATTTTATATTAGGTTATTGAAGGGTCAGTGCAAAGCCAAAATTTATCTAGTTATGTGATATTTGCTTATTAATATTATCTTTTATTTTTGTCTGTATATTTTTTGACGAATTTAGTGGTATTTTCACCACCAGTGCTGGCAAAAATACCATCAAATCCTAGCCCGTGGAGGAGGGGCATATGAAAGGTGGCTACACTGAGTCACAGTGCCAGAGATTGCGCCGAAGAGTTTTATTCCGCCGCCTCCACTGGCAGTGCTTGTTCAGAAGTTGCCGTGGGAAGTTGTAGTTCAGACGTTGTCGTGGGCAGTGCTTGTTGAGAGAATGTCGAGGGCAGCACTAGTTGTGAGCATGTCGTGTGCAGTTGTTCTGATGGGCTAGACAGCCGATGCTGTTCGAATGGGGATGTTGTAATGATCAGAGTGTATTTTTCGCCAATATATATGAAGGTAAAAGATATTTTTTTTATTTTTTTTAAATTTCCTAACTAACAATGCCTCTTGGTCACAGGTTCAGTCAACAAAGCATCTGGCTTGTGTTGATGTATTAGACTGTAATTCGGGTTTCTATGTGCAATTATAGTATTTCATTTTTTAAAAATTACTTCAGTGTAAATGGTGCTTAAAATACCTTGTCTTATTGAGGAAGAACCGTGCCAGATGTGTACGTTGAATCACACTTCCACACACAGAACAGTTACGCTTGTGCTTTGTTGTTTCGTAGTTTTTGTTTCGTAGCTTTTATAGTTGCTGGGGACTTAATTAATTAATTGTGTTAACGGAAATTTTCTTCCACTCTTTGTTGTTATTCTATGCAGTCAGATTGCGTACTAATACTACTCAGAGCCAACCGGTTACGAGACTGCGTAGCCGAACAGACAGCTACTAAAATTAAAATTATTTGCATTATATTTAATTAATCCCCCTTGCAACCTACGGATTTAAACATGTATTTTCGCCAACATATTGGTGATAAATTAAAGTCGCTACCAACTATAATTGTATGAGACGGATATGTGTTTGAAATTAGGCTGAAGTTTTCTTTGAACGTTTCAGCCATTGTATCATCTGAATTGGAAGATTAGTAAAAGGATCCAATTACTTTTTTATTCTGGTTGCCAAGAATGTCCTCTGCCATACTAACTCACAAGAAACATGTACTTCAGTTTCGCGACGAGACGAACTACTTCTAACAGCAACAAACACGCCACAGCCAAATGTCTTTAGCCTATTCTTTCGTAACACTATTAGATTTTTCGCAAAACTTCCGGCTGAACGTATGTCCATCTTTAGACAGCTTTCAGTGTCTTTAACTATTTGAACATCACTGCTTTCTGTTAGCGCTTGGATCTCTGGTAATTTACCAACACAGCCATGACAATTTACAACTGTCATACCGATGGTTTCTGTATCTACATTCTTCCTGTGTTTGGCGTGCATCCTTTGAAACTGAAGCCCTTTCTATTTCTTTCCCGAGATGCTGTAACCTACAAAACCGCCCAGTCCACAGCACACAGCCCCTGCTACCTCTGTAGCCGCCTCCTGCGTATAGTTGACCCCTGACCTATTCAGCGGAACTCGAAACCCAACCACCCTATGACGCAAGTGGAGGAATCTGCAGCCAACACGGTCGCAAAACCGTCAGAGCCCCTGCCTGATTCAGACGCTCCACTCGGCCTGTACCAGAGGTCCGCAATCGATTCTGTCGACTATGCTGCAAATGGCAAGCTCTACTTTCCTCTCGCAAGCCTTTGTGCTTTTGTTAGCCGCTCGAAATCAGAGAGAATCTCTTCCGATCCGAAGCGACAAACTGAAGGCTGAGGAGGTAAAGCTACTTAAAACCGGGAAAAATTTTGTCACTACAAAATTTATTGCCGTCTGGAGAAAAAAAAAACCGAATCAAATGACGTAGAGCTACTACCGTCCGCAGCGCAAGATGTTGGACTCTTGTCCCGAGTTTTGCAGCGTTACTATAATCATTCATTGAAACAGAGAACTTCAAACATTGGTTGTTGCAGAATGCGTGTCGTAGTGGTACAGAACAAGCGTAAACTCGACCGCCACCAATATTAGCCTCTTCCCGATCTGCTCCTTTCATGAAACGAATAAAGTATAAATGACCGTCCGTATGCCTCCCTAGGCACCCTAATATGACCCATCACAGTACGATAATCTCTGTTTACTCCGATTAGGTAAGATCCTAGCAGTGCCTCTCAATTTCTTCGTCGTGTGCTTCCAATCCCGCTTAATAAGGTTCCAAACGCTGGGATCGCACTCTAGAACAGGTCAGCCAGTGGCTTCCAACATATTCAATGATATCCTCGTATTATTTTAACTTTTGATGCCAAGTGTAGACCAATTGCTTTTGTTACTCAATTTATTCTTTGAGCCTATCATATGTTTGAAAATATTCTCCGTACGATCGTGTCCTTGTTATTATTAGACATTGTGTTACAGTGTCAAAAGAATTTCGGAAATCCAGAAAGGCGAAATCTGTCCGTTCCTTTGCAAGGGGTTCTGTGTGAAAACAGCATAAGAACTGTTTGATAGAAACAACTTTCCCGCTAGGAACCGTAGAATCCCCGAGCTTAGAAAATTCTCTAAGACCCTACTCTAGACAGGCATTACGAACATTGGTCTTTAATTCTCTGCATCTGTCCTTTCATATTCTTTGCCCAATTCTGTTGCGCTTTCATACCACGTCTAAATATTCACAGCGTGAGGAAAGTCTACAATAAACATGAGTTATGTAACTTAACCAAATTACCAGAAACACTATTTGGCCTACATCGTGCACTTGGAATCCGTCAGACTAAAAAACCGACAATATGAAAAGACATCTACAAACAAAAAAACAATTTTTCTTAAAAGAAGTAGTAAACGACAAGGCTGAGGAGGTAAAGCTACTTAAAACCGGGAAAAATTTTGTCACTACAAAATTTATTGCCGTCTGGAGAAAAAAAAAACCGAATCAAATGACGTAGAGCTACTACCGTCCGCAGCGCAAGATGTTGGACTCTTGTCCCGAGTTTTGCAGCGTTACTATAATCATTCATTGAAACAGAGAACTTCAAACATAGATAAGATTTCATGCCTTTCACTTAAGAGACTCCTAATCAGAAAATATTGCAATTTTTGGGTTTGAAATTTGTATGTAGTTCTTTGTTCGTTAAGCAAACTTGTGTAGACAATTTTCAAAAAGACCGTTTGCTGGATAAGTTGTGTTTCACTGTGCTCTCGCAGTTGTTACATTTGCAAGGAACTAGTAAACATTGGAGCAAGACTCGAATTGGGTTATTTGGTTATAAAACGAGACATTAAACTGAGGAAAATAGCAATTAAAAACTCAACGTATGGCGGATGAAATTATTTGGATGAAATCGTAAAGAAGAGGGAGACCAAGAGATGAATACACTAAGCAGATTCAGAAGGATGTAGGTTGCAGTAAGTACTGGGAGATGAAGAAGCTTGCACAGGATAGAGTAGCATGGAGAGCTGTATCAAACCAGTCTCAGGACTGAAAACAACAACAACGGAAAGAAGAAGCGCTGCAGATGGTATTCTATGATGGCGAAAAACCAAAATCTAGAATTGAAAAGGTTTAGCTGCGGATAACTAAGGGCGATATACAGAAGTGAGAACATGTGACACAATAGAAGACCAGAGGACAGCCCTCAAACTAGATTTGGACAGAAACATGCCCCTCCATACTTACCAAGAACCATCGTATAAAGAGCTAAAAGTTGCAACAAACAGTGAAGCGAACTTCCGGTATGTAAAGTTTAAGAAGCTCTACTGAACAGATACCTCGCTGTCAAAGTAGCGAACCAGTATAAGAAAAGAGGCAAAGACTAAGAGAAGCCGATACGGCTACCAGGATATGTGGTCACATTGGGCCAACATGAAAAAAAAAAAGAAAGACATGGCAACTGGACTACCGCTGTTACAGAAAGATCCGAACAGAAGAGTGCCGATCAAAAGATGGCACAGTTCGCTGTAGAAGCACCAAAGACTCGATCATACCAAAAACTGGTTTCCTGCACGATGTGTAAAATGCTTAGGATGAATTGACTCCAAAAAGTTTCGCCTCTCACGAGAAGATAAGGTAAAGTATGCCCTCAGCAAAGGCGAGCATCTATCCTCCTGGCCTGGTTGCGATATCAGAAAAGACTATTAAAATTGTTCAACGTGAACAGGCCAGTACCACGAAGAACAAAGGAGATAGGGAAGTGCGGGGTAATACGGTGCCCTTAAGCTATTCATTAAATATTTCTTATTTTCTGAACTTAAATCAAATGGTGAATCATCTTATTTTGACAGGATATGAGTTCTCTTCAAGTTCTTGGTTGGACATTTGGAATACTAAATCTATTTACAATTCTAAAATTATTTCACAAAAACGTTACGCCGTACAATATAGCCGCAAGGGATCGGGTAACACCATACACTATGAGGAGTAATACAATGCAATATAGAAAATGGAAATACTTGGTAAAAAGAAAACTACTGAACAATTAGAAGTTCAGATTTTTTTTATAACATCAAAGTGTAAACTGTAGCTTCTGATTCAATCTTAGATAGAGACGAAAAACTTAAAAATTCTTTAACTAGAAAAATTAAAATATGAAGAATATGAACTCAAGTTTTCTCGGTTGACGTTTAGGGCCTAATGTAAACCCCCATAGTCACATATTTTTCAGCAGGATTACCTTACTCCCAGTACACTCTGCTGACATTTATGGCCTTATGTAAACGGCAACAGTCACATGTTTTCGAACGGTATTACATCCAACACACTCGGAATGTAATCATCCACTCTAAAAAACACATCTAGACCACTGCCCTTTCTTTCCAAAATGCTCTACAGAGTAGTCAAATGGATTCGTATCACCAAATGTTCCCCTTTCTATTTTGAAAGGATTTCTTCCGAAATCTTCACCGCAAACTATGGGTAAGTGTGAGTGTCAATCATCATTTGATGAAGACTCAAAATATATATTTTGGCCACATTTCTTAATGTTAGATTGCTGAGGCGTTACCTTAGATGCAAACTTTCTGAATTTTCTCTTTCATTTTTTATTTTCCTGCAGATAATTATCTTCCTCTCCTTTCCTTAATTTTGCTTCTTTGACTTCAGCAAATTGTTTTAAATCTCTTTGTTAGGTGTCAAAGTGAAAATTGAGGATGTTGTTGTCTGGCGCTTGTCTTCAGGTTGGATGAGGCTGGTAATGGGGATATATCTTTGAACTGTAACCCAACCGCAGGGTGCAATTTAAGTCTTTGTGTACGTCGTCCAGAACATCACTCGCAGTCTTTGAAGGACAAGACTCAAACTGCTCTTTATTATCATCATTTTTAGTACAGTAATCCTCAATAAATGGTAGGCATCTTCTTCTGTACGCAAAGGCACGAAGTGGACGTTACTAAATTTGGCAGGATCTAGAGAGAAAATTTCTATTTTACTGAAACCAGAAACACCTTTTTCTATACTTGCAATCCTCGTGAAGGCTTTACTGAAGATAGGGCAAGTGTCATAGGATGATATTTTCTGGTAAGGATTAGACTGCACAAAACTGTCACATTCTTCATTAAATGAAGTCATCAAACTGCTGAAAAAGATCACATGTATAGGTAGTAGCCTATAAGAGCAGTGAGATGGTAGGGTGACAACTACCGTTCCATTGTCGTTGCAGAAGTTGTAGACTCTAGGGAGAAATGGCTATTGTGAGTGTCTAAAATCAAAAGAATGGTATGGCACTTGGAGATGCCTTGGTAAAGCTAGCTATGGAGAAAGATCCTCAGTCACCCAACCATTCTTCTTACAGTCATATATCGAATTTGGTAGTTCTCCTGTCTGCAGAGCAAGTGTCATCCTAAACTGCGGGCAAATCAACACGAGAGGTACATACACTCAATTGGCACTCAGTTCTGACCACGCTCCCAGCTTGTTGTTGAGCCCGTTTGCTCTGCTCCTTCGTATGCTAAAATTTTTCCTGTCTTACGAATTGTTAATATACAGTCTCATCAAAAGTCATATGACTCCATCGTCCGACAGGCATTAATGAATATTTTGGAAGAGTTTTGGGTAGATGATACATCAAGAAAGCTGATCAAACAAACCCTCACTAACACAAAGTAAAAAAAAAAAAATTATGGGTGAGTTATCAGAACCCTTTACAATCAGAACGGGCGTAAGACAAGGAGATGGACTATCTCCATTTGAACTGCGTCTTGGAAAAGGTCATTCGAGAGTGGATAAAGTTTTTAGTCTAAGAAGAAACAAGTGAAGAGCGGTTCGGACTTGGTCCTAAGAACAAAGCGGTATACATGGACTGCTTGGCCGTTGCGGATGACCTGGCCATTTTTGCTAACAACATAGAGTCAACGGTCAAAAAGATCAATAGGCTGTCAGAAATTGCTGAAAAAGTTGGACTCCACATCTCTATTCAGAAGACAAAATATGTGACGAACATCTGTGATGGGCCTGAATAGATGATCACCAATCAGGGAAAAATTGGACGAGTTAAGAATTTCAGGTATCTCGGTGGAGTCATCCAGGACAATGGATTAGAAGAAGAAGCAATTAATGTCAGGATGCGGAAGTTAGACCAAGCATACCAACTGACAAAGAATATCTACAACAAAAATTCTATGAGTATAGAGGCCAAGTTCCGACATTATAATACAGTTGTAAAACCTGAGGGCTTATATGTGTCCGAAACTTTGACCATGAACAGACAAGGTTAAGCTGAGCCGCTGGAAAAGCGAGAGCGTAGCATATTAAGAAGAAACAAGTGAAGAGCTGTTCGGACTTGCTCCTAAGAACAATCATATAACAAAAATCCAGTCATATGGTCAAAAGCTCTCCCTCGATTTACAAATGCTGTAGAAGTGTGTTTGCATTTCCGACATTAAACTAATTTTCTTCGATGTCGGCTCTTGTCAGTCCTTTCAGTCTTCTGGAAACTGTTCGTGTCAGTATTTTGCATGATCATCTCCTTCCAAGGATTACGTGTTGCACTCACGTGTTAAATTCTTTGTTATTAATCCATCCATCTTTTAAGGTCTACCGAGTTATGCTTGGCAGTCGGCCGGTAATTCATTATCTTTTTTTGGCAATCCATTTTCTGTCATTCTGTCAATATGATCCTTCCATTTCCTTCTATTATCTTCCGTCTTGTTATTAACTAAAAAGATTTTTAAATCTGAACTTATTGTTTCATTAGCCGGCCGCTGTGGCCGAGCTGTTCTAGGCGCTTCAGTCTAGGACTGCGCGACCGCTACGGTCGTTCGAATCCTGCCTTGGGCATGGATGTGTGTGATGTCCTTAGGTTAGTTAGGTTTAAGTAGTTCTAAGTTCTAGGGGACTGATGACCTCAGATGTTAAGTCCCATAGTGCTTAGAGACATTTTTTTATTGTTTCATTAGTTATTTTATGCATTTTATTACAGCTTCTTACATCTATCATGAACTTCATCTCTGCAACTTGGACACGTCATTTTTCTTTTCATGTTGCGTCCATGATTCGGAAGTATGCACAAGAGTAGGTACTCCCACAACTTTGTACAGTTTCGGTTCCCAAAGACCTTCTTCGAATTGTTCCTCAGATAGCTTGATATTTATTATCCTTCTTCTCAATGTCTTTGTCATAGTTGAAACTAATACCACATCCTAGATAAATGAAGTGAGATACTTGTTCCAAAACTTTGCAAATATGATTTATAAAAGCTGGTGGTCCCGTAATGTTCACAACCACACACCCAGTAGCAGTATATTCTTCGGAATGGAATTATTACATAATGCTGCTGAGAAATAGGTTTGCGGTGGTTTGCTCCCAAGGACTTATATAGCTCTGAGGGGATAGCTCCACTTCGTGCTTTCAGTCAAAATCTAGCGATGTTGCCACTAGATTGCTAACCCGTCGTAAAATTTGCGATTGCATAGGGTATAAAAAAGGACATCCTGTACTTACTTTGGTATGTAACATGCCATTGATGATCTAATAATTGTAATTTAATATGACTTCTTTGGAAGAAATTTGGAGTAGCAGAATTTACGAAGATTTGGCACTAGTGTAACATTTAGTGTTCTAGGCTTGAAAAGGACACTTTACTTTCTACTATCTAAACTTGCCGGTAAGTTAGTTCTTCCATCATCGTTTTTAATGGCGGCTTCGAAACTGGAAACATACATCGCGAGACCGCTTCGAAACGTTATAAATACACTACTGGCCATTAAAATTGCTACACCAAGAAGAAATGCAGATGATAAACGGGTATTCATTGGACAAATATATTATACTAGAACTGACAAGTGATAAGATTTTCACGCAATCTGGGTGCATAGATACTGAGAAATCAGTACCCAGAAAAACCACCTCTGGTCGTAATAACGGCCTTGAAACGCCTGAGCATTGAGTCAAACAGAGCTTGGATGGCGTGTACAGGTACAGCTGCCCATGCAGCTTCAACAGGATACCACAGTTTATCAAGAATAGTGACTGGCATATTGTGACGAGCCAGTTGCTCGGCCACCATTGACCAGACGTTTTCAATTGGTGAGAGATCTGGAGAATGTGCTGGCCAGGACAGCAGTCGAACATTTTCTGTATCCAGAAAGGCCCGTACGGCACCTGCATTATCCTGCTGAAATGTAGGGTTTCGCAGGGATCGAATGAAGGGTAGAGCCACGGGCCGTAACACATCTGAAATGTAACGTCCACTGATCAAAGTGCCGTCAATGCGAACAAGAGGTGACCGAGACGTGTAACCAATGGCACCCCATACCATCACGCCGGGTGATACGCCAGTATGGCGATGACGAATACACGCTTCCAATGTGCGTTGACCGCGATGTCGCCAAACACGGATGCGACCATCGTGATGCTGTTAACAGAACCTGGATTCATCCGAAAAAATGACGTTTTGCAATTCGTGCACCCAGATTCATCGTCGAGTACAGCATCGTAGGCGCTCCTGTCTGTGATGCAGCGTCAAGGGTAACCGCAGCCATGGTCTCCGAGCTGATAGTCCATGCTGCTGCAAACGTCGTAGAACTGTTCGTGCAGATGGTTGTTGTCTTGCAAACGTCCTCATCTGTTGACCCAGGGATCCGTTACAGCCATGCGGATAAAATGCCTGTCATCTCGACTGCTAGGGATGCAAGGCCGTTGGGGTCCAGCACGGCGTTCAGTATTAACCTCCTGAACCCACCGATTCCATATTCTGCTAACAGTCATTGGGTCTCGACCAACGCGAGCAGCGATGTCGCGATACGATAAACCGCAATCGCGATAGGCTACGATCCGACCTTTATCAAAGTCGGAAACGTGATAGTACGCAATTCTCCTCCTTACACGAGACATCACGTTTCACTAGGAAACGCCGGTCAACTGCTGTTTGTGGATCAGAAATCGGTTGGAGACGTTCCTCATGCCAGCAGGTTGTAGGCGTCGCCACCGGCGCCAACCGTATGTGAATGCTCTGAAAAGTTAATCATTTGCATACCACAGCATCTTTTTCCTGTCGGTTAAATTTCACGTCTTTAGCACGTCGTCTTCGTGGTGTAGCAATTTTAATGGCCGGTAGTGTATAAATAGTCTGAGCTCGAGTTGCATCTTTGTTCTCAGGATCCTCGCTGCGATCGCGAAAATGAAGTCAACCAATTTTCCCAGGTCGTTATCCTCGGGAGCGCGCGTTACCAGCGAACTGCGGGTCGCGGTAATAACTGCAGGCAGCGAGACGTAATAGTTAAGGCCCGGCGCGGCGCGGTGCGTCGGCGTGTTGCTCTTTTTATGCGCGGCGCCGTACCGCCTCCACTTTGGCGATCCTGCTCACCACTACCGCAGGTGAGATTGCGGCGGGGTCTGTCCGGTCGCCCTTTTCCACAATAAAGGTCATGTAACGACACGCGCTCCAGATCGTACTCGGCGATAGGCGCACGTGCTCGGTAATTAGGTCTCAATAATTTCGAGTGTCCCGCGCGCCGTTTCCTGCGGGTGTAAGTATCGCGCACCGATCTGTAATGGAAGAACATTTAATATCATTAGAAACGGCCCGTATTAATTTTCATTGCCGCCGAACGAGGTGTTTCTTTTGTGGCCCCGCAACGCCTCGAAATCCCGGAGTCAGACGTAATTTTTATTATGTCTCGATTGTTGTTGTGAAGCCGAGCATAACCGGATTCGCCGCGGACCGCCGCGCTGTCCATCTCGGGCCACTACGAGAAGCGCTCGACGCCGTCTGTCATTAAGATGAAACTCGCGCGATATATCTATTAAATAAACGCGCCGATACGAATCGCGGCGATTTTTACAGCTTCTTCTTATTTGCGCGGAAGCCGTGACGGTCGGAATTCCATTCAAATTTTATCTGCAGCGCCTCACGACCGTGCCCGCTCTGCGTGGTTCTCATCAAACATCTCGCGTGCCCTCCGGTTTTGGTTTATTACCGTGGGCGCCACAGCACTTCCCAGCTCCCGCTCTTACGGAACTCGAATTAGTGACATAAAGCTTATAACCATTAAGACTGCTTGTGCTGGGAATTAATTCGACAGATTTCTTACAGTAATCGGTCTATAAAGTCTAACGGGCTGAAGGCTGGTAAAAAGTGAAAAAGACGAAGGACGTCGAGAGCACTTTCATCGCCTCTCTCGTGCTGTTTTCTCCGGACTCGAGTAATATAAAATAATAGATCCATCTAGGGAGTACGTGCAATGTATAATGCATTATTTGTTAACACTGCCCCAGAGGTCGTTAGTCTGCCGCTGAGGGATTCGGCCGGAATTCAAACAGACACATCGGACGATGTTACATCCCTCGCTGCGGTCACCCTCGAGGCACGTAATGACGGGTCGAGAGCTCGGGAGGTGGTCGATTCGTATGGTCGACAGTCTGACGACGCTCGACTCATTTACATTCTGGTCCTGTGCTGAGAACACGCGACGGGCCCCTCTTGCGTATCTGCGGGCAGTTTTGTGGTTACGCTCGTCAATGTTCTCATCCCGTGACTAGCAAAAAATGAACACCAGTGTCCAAGTAGACGAGCAGCGTTAGGCTCGCCCAGTACCACACCGACGCGTCCGTGCTTGGAGAGACAGCACTAACTGTTGTTACTTCAGCAATCAACACAGCTGATATCATTCTGTATTCATGGCAGCCTTTGCTCGATTGTCCGTATTGAGATGAACTGAAGCTTGCCTCTAATGGCGTTGTGGCATTTTCCCACTTTTTTGTCGATTTCTTGTCTATCTGTTCAGCAAAAATTTTGCAGTTAGTTTTAAATTAAAGAGCTAGAGGATTCAAACTTTCAACGTAGCTCAGAACTGGACGACGATCTAATATTAACCAGATTTCTTGTCTGGTGTGGGATGGACGGTACTTCGTGTGCCACTGTAATTTCCCTCTTCTCCTGCTCCAGTCGCGAATGTTTCGCGCTAAGAACGATTGCCGGTAAACCTGGGTGTGAACTCATTGTTCTCTAATTTTTACCTTCACGGTTTTTTCAAGAGATATAAGTAATAAGAAGAAATGTATTGGTTGAATGAGGTGAAGAGAAACTGAAATACTCGTAAACATGAAATGTACCAATGTTACCAAGATGAAATCGATTGCAAAAAAATCACTAAAAATCAGAAAATAATCATTTAAATATAATAACACATTTACAAAACTGAGCAAAGTGATAAAATAATTTCTCCTACTACCATACAGACTCCTAACGCCACACATATACTCTTAGTACAGAAAATTTTTGCTTGTTAATTTTTAATAGTAATGACAATGAAACTCCCTGGCAGATTGAAGCTGTGTGCCGGACCGAGACTCGAACTCGGTCCCGAGTTCGAGTCTCGGTCCGGCACACAGTTTTAATCTGCCAGGAAGTTTCATATCAGCGCACACTCCGCTGCAGAGTGAAAATCTCATTCTGGAGTAATGACAATACTTGTAAAATTTGAAACAAAAAAACCGTGGGGTGCACGGAATAGAAAATAGTAAGGAGTGTAGAGAGTAGCCGTCGTTGCGGAAAAGTCACGCAGCAGTTCATATCACGCCGACCGATGTGGCCGAACGGTTCTAGGCACTTCAGTCTGGAACCGTGCGACCGCTACGGTAGCAGGTTCGAATTCTGCCACGGGCATGGATGTATGTGATGTCCTTAGGTTAGTTAGGTTTAAGTAGTTCTAAGTTCTAGGGGACTGGTGACCTCAGATGTTAAGTCCCATAGTCCTCAGAGCCATTTGAGCCATTTTTTGAAGTTCATATCATCTGTAGGAAAATAAAATTATGACTTGCTTGAACTATTCATGCGTCGCGCTCTACGTTTTAAATTTTACAAGTTTTGCCACAGATTCTCAAGACTATCTGTATGGGCTTAGGAATCTATTGGGAGTGAGAAGAACTGTACTTTTCAATCTGTTATCTCGTGTTGTATTGAGAAATTCTTTATATAATTTTTTTAATGGATCGCTTTCTTGGCTATCTGTTTGTTCGGTACAAATATTGCAGTTGACTTCAAATTGACTTCCCAAAGAGCTGGAGACCTGAAACTTTCAACATGGTTCGGAAGTGGATGATAATGGAATGGAATACTGAAGCACTTTCTTGTGTGGTGTGTGGCGGAAGTACTTGTATACTGCTGCCATTTTCCCCTTCCCCTTTTCCAGTCGCTAATGGTTAGCTGGCAGAACGATTGTTGGTAAGCCTCCGTGTGAGCTCGAACATCTCTCCTTCTAGACATTTTCGCGATATGGTGAGGAGAAACTGAAATAAACGTGTAATTTTCCACATGTCTCTGATGCAGTCGCAAAAAAATGTTTGAAACCGACTGAAAAATGTAACACATACAAAACTGAAAAGCAGAAAATTATTCAATAAAGTCGTCATAATCATCTTGAGAGGTTCAGCAATTGTTTAGGTAATTAAGATAATTACCATTTATTGTTCAATACCAGTTTCACATTTTAAATTAAGTTACGTGTTTTGATCGTAGCAGATCGTCTTCAAAGCTAAATAGTAGCGTCAGAAACTCGTCTTGTCTACTCTGATATGTGGTTTTGAGTAGACAAGACAGGTTGCTGATGCAATTACGTAGGCCTGAAGATGATTCGGTATGATCGGAACATGTATCTGATAAAAATCTTGCAGCAGAGACGGAACAATAAATGAAAATTATTTTAGTTCAGAAAACTGTTATTTTAATGGGTATCAATTTTTAATATACACCCTAACACAATAAAAACGACGCACCACAAAGGAATCGCCAGAATGGGGCAGAAATCAGTAGATGTAATGTACATGCACAGAAAAACAAATCATTACAATTTCAGAAAAACTGTATCATTCATTCAAGAGAAAGACCTTCACAAATGGAGCAAGGGAATAAGTGATCTTTCTTTTGAACAAATCATCCAGTGTATCTGAAACTGTAATAATTTGTTTTTAAGTGCATGTAAATCACATCCACTGATTTCCGCCCAATTCGGATAATTCCTTGGTGGTGCGTCATTTTTTATTGTCTCAGAAGGTAACACGTTTCTAAACTGGACAAAGTGGTATAAATTAATTTCTGTAGTCCCATAAAGATTCTTAATCCCCTACGGATAATCCTGAAAATTTGTGATCGTGAATTTTTAATAGCTACGAAAATACTTGTAAGATTTAATAGCAAAAATGTATGCCGCAGGCAATACATAATCAATACATCAATGGTTCACCTCTTCATTATTATCTGTCATAGACGCCCATGTTTTGCGTTTTAAATATAATAGATACTTTCATGAGTATTTAATAATTCAGTCACAAAATTTCAGGCCTTGCTGTGTGGAGTTAGGAAACTGTAGAGGGCTAGCATATACTGCTTAGCCTCATTTCAAAACGGGGTGTATTAAAAACTGATTTTTATTTAAGTAAGTATTCTCGATAGACTCGTCGGAGGAAAAAAAAGGTCACCTAGCTTGCTGGAGCTAATAACCTAGCAACTTCGGGAAGTTTTATTTGTAATGCAATGAAACGGAGTGGGTGTAGCTGCACAGGAAGGCTGACATGTTTCTTTATTTGATTCAACAAATTTTGCTCCGTATTTCACCATAGATTTGCAATAAAATGTATTGGCAGATCCAGTACCATTTTCAGCACAACCCAGTATCTACTGGAATGTCCATTCTCTGCAAACAACTGTGAAGCCTGTTACGTAGGGGCTTCCAGTTGCATCACTTATAAGTGGTTCCTCCCCTTCCATTCAGGTAGGTAGCTTGGGGAGAATGATTACTTAGACACCTCTGTGCCTGCTGTAAGTAATCTAACCCTCTCTTCGCCATCCTTACCGGAATGGTACATATGTGGCTACAGCATATTACTGCATTTCTCTCTTAGTACTGGTTCTTGAAACTCTGTAAGTAGGATTTCAGGTGTTAGTACGCGTCTTTCTTCTTTCGTATTCTAGATGAGCTTTTTCGGCAACTTCACGATGCTCTTCCTTGGATCAAACATACCAGTATCCATTCGTGCTGTTTTTGTTTGTATAAGTTGAATATCGTCTGTTAGTTTTATTTAGAACGGGTTGGAAGACGTCAACTGAGCTTTTTACATAGCCCTTTGACTGCCAGAATGATCCGCATCGGCTGGACTGACCGACAGATCGCTTCCCATGGCCTCATAAGCTTTAATGGGAACTTTAGCCCAAAGGATTACGAAAAAACGTGAGTGTTGCACAGCACAACAAATAATAAAAAAGGCATGATACAACTTTGAACAGAAATAGTGCTCTAAATTAATTGCAATTTTTTTTATAAAGTTCTCAAGATTGAAGAATACAGAGAACACAGAAAGTGACGGTTCTTAACATGAAATAGTTTTAATCAAATACCTGCCAAAGACCGGATAGGTTAGGTGAACTGGAAGGACTGGGATCTTTCAGGTCAATTCTGAAAATACGTAGTCGTGACTGCGCCAGAAGAACGGATAATTTTTACATGAATGAGTCTTCATGTATTCCAGACAAGTGTGAGATCCGCGGAACGTATTTTACCTTAAGAAAATGAATACAGACGATCGATATATCACATAACCAGTTTGCCGAATGTGCAATTACTCTGAATACTGTAGAACGCTGCGTGTGGCGTGATGTGCTTCTGTCCTCAACACGTCAGCCGCTGATTCCGGCAAATCCCCTTCTCTAGATCTGTGGGCGAAGTGTTCTTCTCCACCTCTGAGCACCAAGAGCCTTTCTCAAGACGAAGTGTTCTCCTCAGAATTCATAGACCAAGAGTTTCGTACCGAAACGGTCTTTTCTCGCCTCTCTGCAAAGCCCGTATAGTTCCCGTGCGCCAATGATATTGTAACTATCTCCCTACCTTCTAGTAGCGATGTTAACCAGTCGTCTAACTCCCACGTATTTTGTGTAACACTTCCACTTTTCAGTTAAGCCCGTGCGATTCTCGGAGACTGACGTTCTAACTCCCTCTCCTCTGCTATCTTTTCAGGATTAACCAGTGAGGTGCCCTCTTAGAGCAACTGAAGCAGGAGGGTGTGAACCCCGCGTGGAGCGGCGCCGAAATGTCGGACCATCGCTTTTAGAGACACAAAAGAATTCCAGAACAAAATGCAGCTGTGTCGCTTCTCACGGGACACATAGACCTGTATGTGTGGCTTACTTCCCACTTCAGCGCTTTCCAGGGAGGCGACGCCTTCGTGAATAGCACAGTTCCTTTGAGATGCATTTTGACTGGATGGTGCAGCTTGCAAAACAGAAGAATCTGCACAAGCTAAGATGCTCATCACAGCACGTTATACGTGTGGCTTCTTTACATAGATGCTGGGACCACATATTGGGCAAAGAGCACTACTAGAAAAACTGAAGACGACCCATAGGCGCCAGAACTAGACATTTCTTGGACCGTAGTGTTTTAAGTTCTGTGAGTGGCCACTGCTACACTTCCCCTCGCTTTCCTCTCTGAAACGCAAGCAAAAAACTCCCAGGATTGTTCGAAAGGCAAGCTGAAACTCCCAGGATTGTTCGAGTGGACTCCGACTAATTCCCCTGTGGCTTACTTCCCTGTCTGATCATGGCCTCAGCTAAACTACAGAAAACATCACACTCAAAACTGACTCTAGAAGATGGAGGAAGAATTATCGTAGGAACAGACGGCTTAATACTTGCACACTTGCAAACTGAAGTTACTTTTTTCATCTCTTTTTTTTTTTTTTTTTTTGAGTCATCAGTCTTCTGACTGGTTTGATGCGGCCCGCTACGAATTCCTCTCCTGTGCCAACCTCTTCATCTCAGAGCGGCACTTGCAGCCTCCCTCTAGTACCATAGAAGTCATACCCTGATGTTTTAACAGATGTCCTGTCACTTCACATTGTCAATGTTTCCACATATTCCTTTCCTCTCCGATTCTGCGCGTAAACTCCTCACCTTAAAACTCAACCTAATTTTCAATATTTGTCCGTAGCAATACACCTCAAATGCTTCGATTCTCTTCTGTTCCGGGGTTTCCACAGTCCATGTTTCGTTACCATACAATGTTCTGCTCCAAACGTATATTCTCAGAAATTCCTTTCTCAAATCAAGGTCTATATTTGATACTAGTAGTCTTCTCTTGGTCAGGAAGTCCTTTTTGGCAGTGCTAGTCTGCTTTTTATGTCCACCTTGCCCCGTCCGTCATTGGATATTTTGCTGCCTAGATAGTAGAATTCCGTAACTTCATCTATTTTGTGAGCATCAACCCTGATGTTAAGTTTCTTGTCGTTCTCATTTCTGCTACTACATCCCTGTCTTACACCCTTTTTAATCCGAGCACTTCGTTCTTGGTCATCAACCCTTATTATTCCCTCTTGTATCTTGTACATAGTATATTACCTATCTCTCACTATAGCTCAACCCTATTTTTCTCAGAATTTCGAACATCTTGCACCAATGTACACTGGCGAATGCTTTTTCCACGTCGACAACTGCTATGAACGGGTCTTGATTTTTCTTTAGTCTTGCTTCCATTATCAACCGCAACGTCACTACTGCCTCTCTGTGCCTTTACCTTTCCTAAAGCCAAACTGATCGTCATGTAACACATCCTAAATTTTCCTTTCCATTTTTCTGAATATTATTCTTGTCATAAACTTGAATTCTTAAGCTGTTAAGCTGATTGTGCGAATATTCTGGCACTTGTCAGCTCTTTCAGTCTTCGGAATTGTGTGGATGATATTTTTCCGAAAGTCGGATGGTATGTCATCAGACTCATACATTCTGCACACCAACGTGAATAGTCGTTTCGTTGCCCCTACCCCAACGATTTTAGAACTTCTGATGGAATTCACATATCCCTTCTGCCGTATTTGATCTTAAGTCCTCCAAAGCTCTCTCAAATTATGATTCTAATACGGGATCCCCCATCTCTTCTAAATCGAATCGTGCTTCTTCTTCTATCACGTCACATAAATCTTCGCTGTCATAGAGGCCTTCAGTGTGCTCTTTTCACCTTTCCGCAGCCGGCCGTGGTGGCCGAGCGGTTCTAGGCGCTTCAGTCTGGAACCGCGAGACCGCTACGGTCGCAGGTTCGAATCCTGCCTCGGGCATGGATGTGTGTGATGTCCTTAGGTTAGTTAGGTTTAAATAGTTCTAATTTCTAGGGGACTGATGACCTCAGATGTTAAGTCCCATAGTGCTCAGAGCCACTCACCTTTCCGCTATCTCCTCTGCATTTAACAGCCGAATTCCCGTTGGCCTCTTAATGTTACCATCCTTGCTTTTAATTTCACCGAAGGTTATTTTGACTTTCTTATATAATGGGTCAGTACTTCCCACAACCATTTCTTTTCCGATTTTTCATGCAGCAATTTCATCTTACCTTTCATTCTTCAGCGACATGTATTTCTGTATTTCCGAATTCCCTGAACATTTTTGTACTTCCTTCTTTCATCGATTAACGGAAGTATTTCCTCTGTTACCGATGGTTTCTTCGCAGTTACGTTCTTTGTACCTATGTTTTCTTTCCCGCTACTGTGATTTCCCGTTTTTGAAGATGTCCATACCTCTTCAACTTCACTGCCTACTGACCTGTTCCTTACTGCTGTCTCTGTAGCCGTACAGAACTTGAAGCGTATCTCGGCATTCCTTAGTATTTCTGTATCCCACTTCTTTGCATACTGATTCTTTCTGACTAATCTCTAAAACTTCAGCCCACTCTTCATCACTACTACATTGTGATCTGAGTCTATATCTGCTCCTACTTTACAATCCATTATCTGATTTCGGAATCTCTGTGTGATCAATATGTAATCTAACAGAAATCTTCCCGTATACCGACCTTTTCTACGTATACCTCCTCCTCTTCTGTTTCTTGAATAGAGTATTCCCTGTTACTAGATGAAATTCATTAAAGAACTCAATTAGTCTTTCTCCTCACTCATTGCTTGTCCTACGTTCATATTCTCCTGCAAACTTTTCTTCTACTCCTACCTCTACAACTGCACTGCAGTCCCCCACGACTGTCAGATCTTCATCTCCCTTTAAGTTCTGTATTACCCTTTCAGCATCCTCATATACTTCCTCTATCTCTTCATTCTCAGTTTGCGACGTCGGCATGTATACCTGAACTATCGTTGTCGGTGTTGGTTTCTGATAAGAACAACAGTGTCACTGAACTGTTTACAGTAACCTGCTCTCTGCACTACCTTCCTATTCATAACGAATCCTATTCCCGTTATGCCACATTCTGCTGCTGTTAATATTACCCTATAACCTATCTGACCAGAAATTCCTGTCTTCTTTCCATTTCACTGCACTGGTGCCACACCCCGACTCGTAGAACGTTATCATTTCGTTGGGTATTCAATCTTTTTCTCATGGTCACCTCCCCCTTGGCAGTCCCCTCCCGTAGTTCGGAACGGAGGACTATTTCGGGATCTTTTGCCAATGGCGAGCTCATCATGACACTTTTTCAATTACAGGTCCTATGTCATGTGGATACACGTCAAGTGTCTTTAATGCAAAGGTTTCCATTGACTTCTGCATCCTCATGCCGTTGGTCATTGCTGATTATTTCGCTTTTAGGGACAGTTCCCCAACCCAAGGACAAGAGAAGACGCTTAACCTCTGTTCACTCTTTCACCCTTTTTAACAAGGTTGTTGGCAGAATGAGAGTTACTTGTTATGTCGCAAGTCTTCGGCCGCCAATGCTGATTATTAATTTCTAGTAGTGGCGGATTTCGAGCCCAGGACCGAGAACGTTTTGATTACTGATCAAAGACGCTATTCCTAGAGTACACAGCTAAAGAGTTACTTATTTCCACCATTCAACGCGGAATAGGATTCAGGTTGTGATGAATTGATAGACAGATAGATAGACAGATAGATATTCAGCGATCACAGGACCTGCAGACCACGCGCTGCTTCCACAAACTGCCTCCATTCCTTCCTCTTTTGTGTCCGGTTCCTTCAGGTGTCTTCGATAACCAAGGGCTGCTAGGTCCTTCACCAGGTCGTCCATCCAGCGCTGCCTTGGTCGTCCAATGGGACGTTTGGTATTTGGTTTCCCCGCTAGTGCCATCTTCGCCTATCTTCCATCTGGCATACGGGCTACATGGCCCACAAATTGTATTCTTTTGCTCTTTATCTTCTGTAGGATACTTGGTTGTCGCATCAGAAGGTAGATTTCCTCGTTTTTCCTCCTCCTCTATTCTCCGTTATCTAAAACAGGTTTCCATATCTTCCTCATCACTCTTCTTTCAAATATTAACAGTTTTTGCCTTTCTCGCTTAGTCATGCTCCATGTTTCTGAAACGTACATTACTGCTGGGCATATCACTATGTTGTATATTTTCATCTTAGAGTTCAGTGAGATCGCTTTAGAGCCGTGCTTCTCTCTGAGGGAATGCATGCATTTCATTCCCACTGCTATTCGTTCCTTGATGTCCATTTTTGTGTCCGCGGTAAACCAAGGTCCCAAGTATTTGAACTGGTGTACTCTCTTGAACCTCTTGCCATCTATCTGAAGAAATTCTTCCTGCTCTTGTCTTCTTCCTAATTGCATGAACTCTGTTTTGTCTTGATTCACTTTGGGCCCAACCTTCTTTGCATAATTATCCATTTTCTGGTACAGTTCTTTCAACTCGTGCTTTGATTCACTTAGTAGTACTATGTCATCTGCAAATGCGAGACAATTGAAGTTACCGTCCATCTCTACTCCAGCCCACTCCTGTTTCCTACACTCTTTTATTAGTTTCTCTAAGATGACACTGAACGGAATACATGAGAGAACATCCCCTTGTCTGAGGCCTGTCTCAATCTCGAATGTTTCTGATGTGACTCCTCGGAAAAGTGCTGCTCCCTTTGACCCTTCCATAAAAGCTTGCACCATTCTCACTAGCTTCTCAGGGATTCTGGAATCACGAATTGCATTGTATAGGCTATTCCTGTAGAGGCTGTCATATGCACATTGAAAATCGACGAACAGTCTGTAGATATCTTTATCATATTCCCAGTGTTTTTCAAACAATTGTGTTAGTGTGAAAATGTGATCTATTGTCGATCGGTTTGGTCGAAAGCCAGCTTGGTATTTCTGTATGTTGTTCTCTATGAATGGTTGCAATTTTCTGAGAATAATAATGGACAGCACTTTATGCGTTACATTCAACAAGCTGATTCCTCTGTTGTCACCGCATTCCATTGTGCTTCCCTTCTTGTAAGTTGGGCATATTATAGACAATTTCCATTCTTCTGGCAGTGTCTCCTTCTCCCATATCAACTGGATCAGTTTATATATCTCTAAGTGTAAGCTCTCACCTCCCTCCTGGATTAATTCTGATGTTATTCTCTCCTCCCCTGGCGCTTTGTTGTATCTGAGTCCTTTGATTGCGATCTTCACGTCTTCTTCACTAACTTCCCAATCTTCTTCATCTTTTCTTTCCTCTGTAGTGTTTGCAGGTAATATCTCATCTTGGTCTGGGCGATTCAACAGTTCTGAGAAGTATTCTTTCCATCTTTCTACAGTTCTTTCCTTGTCATTTATCAAGTTGCCGTTCTTATCTCTAATGAAAAAAGTTGGGCTCTGAAATCCGCGTTTACGATTTTTTATGTATTGGAAGAATTGCCTTGAGTTCTTGTTTTGGATCTCTGCCTCAACTTGTTATAAAAAAGCTGTTTAGATATATTCTATTCTCTGCTCTTAGGATCCGCTTTGTCTCCCGCCTGATGTTGATAAAATGTTCCCTTTTCTGCTCATTCTCCCTGTCAGCTAGCCACATCTCCGTCATCTTCCTTCTCTTTTCTGTAGCCTTCTGGCATGTCTCGTTGAACCACTTCCTCTTCTTCATTATCTTCTTTCTTCCCAATACATCCTCCGCTACACTTAGTACCGTGGACTTTATTTCTTTCCACCTTTCCTCCACATTCTCTCTTGGTTCCAGGGTCTCTGGAACCTCAAAACGGTTTTTGATTTCTATAGCATATTGTTCTTTAATGGCACTTTCTCGTAGTTTCTCAAAATTCAAAGCACGTTCTAGTGTCTCCTTCTTCTTATGCATGTAGGTGAACGTGAGTTTAAGCCTACATACAATGAGGAAATGGTCTGACGCACAGTCGGCTTCTCTATACGACCTGACGTCCATGATTCTATGGCTATAGTGCTGGTTCACCAAGATGTGATATATCCGGTTGGTGGTTCTTCCATCTGGTGAACACCATGCTCCCTTATGTATTCTCTTGTTATCGAAGTAAGTCGAACTTACTCTCAGGTTCTTTGAGATAGCTATGTTGATCATCCTCTGACCATTCTCATTGGTCTCACCATGTAGACTGTGCCTGTGTGATGAAGTACAAATTAAATATGAGACATTCCTGTCCAGAAATGGACTGATTCTTACCAAGGGCCCACACACTTTAACAATTTTTCTAGGAGGGGTCGAACGAGAAATATGTAAGCAATCTCCTTTGTAGGCCACAGTTTCCTAGTATCCTATCGACAAGCCAAGTGAGCCACCTGCTTTACTCACGACTCAGCCTATGTGATTGTTTCATTTCATATCCCTAAAACTTGCTACACATGTATTTATACGGTATAATAGTCACATAATACTCTGTTTTCTCGCTTTGTGAAGTACACAATTTTACGTTTCTAAACATTTAAAGCATGAAAGTATATCGCAAACAATTTTCTTTAAGTGAACTAGGTATGAAATGTCTACGGAATCTTTAAAAGGAACGAGGAAAACACTGACTAAAACAAAGGACAGGATGGTAGGAGGGGTGTTAAGAGAATAGAGAACAGCTTCCATAGTAAAAGAGGCAATCGTAGAGGGTCGGAGCTGCAGCAGGTCACAGAGACTGGAATATATCCGACAAATAACTAAGGCCGTTAGGAGACTGAAACATTTCGTTAACAGATGTTTTACAAGTGTTCGCTACAACAAATGAGTCCACGATGATAACACAGTGCAGTGTCACCTTTGGCTACACTTATTCACTAACGAGGTAAAACATTATGACCAACTGCCTATTGAGCCATGTTTAGATCGCACGGCAGCAGCGAATCTTTGTGCCGTGCATTCGTCAAATTCTTATTAGGTTTCCAGTGGTACGTAGCACCACACGTCTACGCGCCCCGATAGCGTCGCATATGTATTCCACTGGGTTCAGATCAAACGAATTCGGGGGCCAGATACCAAGTGAGTTGACCACCATATTTCTCAAACCAGGATTGTGCCTTATATTACTGACAGTTATCCTCCTTGAAGATGCCATCGCTCTCAGGGAAGACACCAAACATGAAGGGATGCAGCTGCTCCGCAGTGATGGTCATCATTTTGACAGCTGTCTCATTGTCTTCGATAACTACCATAAATCGCTTGGAACACCAGGTAAATAGCCCTCAGAGCATATTTCAGATAATTCATAAGTAAGTTACGCTACTGTCCATTAAAATTGCTACACCAAGAAGAAATGCAGATGATAAACGGGTATTCATTGGACAAATATATCATACTAGAACTGACATGTGATTACATTTTCACTTAATTTGGGTGCATAGATCCTGAGAAATCAGTACCCAGAACAACCACCTCTGGCCGTAATAACAGCCTTGACCCCCCTGGGCATTGAGTCAAACAGAGCTTGGATGGCGTGTACAGGTACAGCTACCCATGCAGCTTCAACACGATACCACAGTTCATTAAGAGTTGTGACTGGCGTATTGTGACGAGCCAGTTGCTCGGCCACCATTGACCAGACGTTTTCAATTGGTCAGAGATCTGGAGATTGTGCTGGCCAGGGCAGCAGTCGAACATTTTCTGTATCCAGAAAGGCCAGTACAGGACCTGCAATATGTGGTCGTGCATTATACTGCTGAAATGTAGGGTTTCACAGGGATCGAATGAAGGGTAGAGCCAGGGGCCGCAAAACATCTGAAATGTAACGTCCACTGTTCAAAGTGCCGTCAATGCGAACAACAGGTGACCGAGACGTGTAACCAATGGCACCCCATACCATCACGCCGGATGATACGCCAGTATGGCGATGACGAGTACACGCTTCCAATGTGCGTTCACCGCTATGTCGCCAAACACGGATGCGATCATCATGATGATGTAAACAGACCCTGGATTCATCCGAAAAAATGACGTTTTGCCATTCATGCACCCAGGTTCGTCATTGAATACACCATCGCAGGCGCTCCTGTCTATGATGCAGCGTCAAGGGTAACCGCAGCCATGGTCTCCGAGCTGATAGTCCATGCTGCTGCAGACGTCGTCGAATTGTTCGGGCAAATGGTTGTTGTCTTGCAAACTTCCCCATCTGTTGACTCAGGGATCGAGACGTGGCTGCTCGATCCGTTACAGCCATGCGGATAAGATGCCTGTCATCGCGACTGCTAGTGATACGAGGCCGTTGGGATCCGTATTACCCTCCTGAACCCGCCGATTCCATATTCCGCTAATAGTCATTGGATCTCGACCAACGCGAGCAGCAATGTCGCGATACGATAAACTGCAATTGCGATAGGCTACAATCCGACCTTTATCAAAGTCGGAAACGTGATGGTACGCATTTCTCCTCCTTACACGAGGCATCACAACATGGTTTCACCAGGCAACGCCGCTCAACTGCTGTTTGTGTATGAGAAATCGGTTGGAAACTTCCCTCATGTCAGCAAGTTGTAGGTGTCGCCACCGGCGCCAACCTAGTGTGAATGCTCTGAAAAGCTAATCATTTGCATATCACAGCATCTTCTTCCTGTCGGTTAAATTTCGCGTCTGTAGCACGTCATCTTCGTGGTGTAGCAATTTTTATGGCCAGTAGTGTAGTTCAAGTTTACTGTGTAGTGTCGTGCGAGAAATATTAAAAACATGTCGACTAAAATTCTTTCGATTTTCCAGCGTCTACCGGCAGTCGGCTTCCGCAAACCAGCAAGATTTACCACAGACCTCTACATAACAGCATCGCGAAAACCCACCTCCACATTACGCGCTTAACGTCCGTGTAGGTCGCGTTCCACCACGCGTACGCGTGGCTGTGACCTGAATTAAGTGATTTTTGCTACTCTGTCATCATCCAGTTACGCGATCCATTAACAGCGCGATATCCTAAAACGTATAGAACTAGGGGGGAATCGACCGAAGACGAGAGAAATAATTTGTGAGGAGGCTGCAATCTGAGCTGGATGCAGTTACCGATGGGGGATTTTATGTTGTGAGAATTACGCAGCCTCCACGGTGGGAGCATCTACGGAGACGGGGGGAGCCCATCACGTTTAATTAGAGATAGACCCGTGGTAGCACTCAGGGTGCTGTTATTACCGCGTGACGGCAGTGGCGGGGGAGGGAATTGGGTGGGGGAGGGGGCGGAAATCCACCGCCGACAATCACCTTAAAACGAACACAAAGTTCATATGAAGCTATAAAGGAGAGGTTTATTTTTATTTTTATCCCTCCGAAGCTATTATAGCTATTAGAATAGGAAATGTACGGGTCAAGCGTTATGACCTTTTTTTTACACATTTATATATAAATATGAATTCCTCGGCATTCCTGCAGACGGACCGCGCCTCTCTCTTGTTTCGTTTTGGCCTTTGTTGGTGCGGCGGCAGCGCGGCTGCGCAGGTATGCCGTTCATTCTCTTTCCGCCCGCGCCGGGATAAGAATCCGATGGTCCCCCCGCTCGGCGACACCCGACGGCGGCTAATGACGGGTTCGGCGCTGGGCGTGTCCGGCCGTCGGGCGGCGCGATGACGTGACGGCGCCGATACACGACTGCCAACGAGCGGCGGCCGGCGCCGTTTTCTGGGCTCGCGCTCTGGGCGGTACGATGTGACATTGTTCGGATCCGGCCGTTACATTACCATACTCCGTTCGACGGCGCGCTTCTATCGCTCTCCTCTTGTGCTTTTTGCCTTCGTCTGTCCTGCTTCCCTGCACTCACTCACGTGTATGTATGTGTGTGTGTGTGTGTGTGTGTGTGTGTGTGTGTGTGTGTATGTATGTGTCACGGAGGCGTCTGTCATGTAAGGATGTGTCCGTGTTCGAACTGGCGATACATTTGTTCCGACAAATAAGTCTCTTCATGTTGGATACCACAACCACAAATTTATTAAAAAACAACACCATTTTCCACCCTGTAAAATACACTGAAGAGCCAAACAAACTGGTATAGGCATGCGTATTCAACTACAGAGAAACGTTCAGAATGCGGCACTGCAGTCGGGAATGCCTATAAGGGTGTTACAAAAAGGTACGGCCAAACTTTCAGTAAACATTCCTCACACACAAATAAAGAAAAGATGTTATGTGGACATGTGTCCGTAAAGGCTTAATTTCCATGTTAGAGCTCATTTTAGTTTCGTCAGTATGTACTGTACTTCCTCGATTCACCGCCAGTTGGCCCAATTGAAGGAAGGTAATGTTGACTTCTGTGCTTGTGTTGACATGCGACTCATTGCTCTACAGTACTAGCATCAAGCACATCAGTACGTAGCATCAACAGGTTAGTGTTCATCACGAACGTGGTTTTGCAGCCAGTGCAATGTTTACAAATGCGGAATTGGCAGATGCCCATTTGATGTATGGATTAGCACGGGGCAATAACCGTGACGCGGTACGTTTGTATCGAGACAGATTTCCAGAACGAAGGTGTCCCGACAGGAAGACGTTCGAAGCGATTGATCGGCGTCTTAGGAAACACGGAACATTCCAGCCTATGACTCGCGACTGGGGAAGACCTAGAACGACGAGGACACCTGCAATGGACGAGGCAATTCTTCGTGCAGTTGACGATAACCCTAATGTCAGCGTCAGAGAAGTTGCTGCTGTAAAAGGTGACGTTGACCTCGTTACTGTATGGAGAGTGCTACGGGAGAACCAGTTGTTTCCGTACCATGTACAGCGTGTGCAGGCACTATCAGCAGCTGATTGGCCTCCACGGGTACACTTCTGCGAATGGTTCATCCAACAATGCGTCAATCCTCACTTCAGTGCAAATGTTCTCTTTACGGATGAGGCTTCATTCCAACGTGATCAAACTCTAAATTTTCACAATCACCATGTGTGGGCTGTCGAGAATCCGCACGCAGTTGTGCAATCACGTCATCAACACAGATTTTCTGTGAACGTTTGGGCAGGCATTGTTGGTGGTCTTGATTGGGCCCCATGTTCTTCCACCTACGCTCAATGGAGCACGTTATCATGATTTCATACGGGATACTCTACCTGTTCTGCTAGAACATGTGCCCTTACAAGTACGACACAACATGTGGCTCATGCACGATGGAGCTCCAGCACATTTCAGTCGAAGTGTTCGTACGCTTCTCAACAACAGATTCGGTGACCGATGGATCGGTAGAGGCGGACCAATTCCATGGCCTCCACGCTCTCCTGACCTCAACGCTCTTGACTTTCATTTATGGGGGCATTTGAAAGCTCTTGTCTACGCAACCCCGGTACCAAACGTAGAGACTCTTCGTGCTCGTATTGTGGACGGCTGTGATACAATACGCCATTCTCCAGGGTTGCATCAGCGCATCAGGGATTCCATGCGACAGAGGGTGGATGCATGTTGCCTCGCTAACGGAGGACATTTTGAACATTTTCTGTAACAAAGTGTTTGAAGTCACGATGGTACGTTCTGTTGCTGTGTTTTTCCATTCCATGATTAATGTGATATGAAGAGAAGTAACAAAATGAGCTCTAACATGGAAAGTAAGCGTTTCCGGACACATGTCCACACAACATATGTTCTTTCTTTGTGTGTGAGGAATGTTTCCTGAAAGTTTGGCCGTACCTTTTTGTAACACCCTGTATAAGATATAAACGCTGGAGCACTTGCCAGATCGATTACTACTGCCACAATGGCAGGTTATCAAGATTTGAGTTTGAACGTGGTATTGCAGTCGGCGCACGAGCGATGGGACACGGCATCTCCGAGGTAGAGATAAAGTGGGGATTTTTCCCTTACGGCCATTTCATGAGTGTAATTTGAATGTTAGGAATCCGGTAAAACATAACTCTCCGACATCGCTGCGGTCGGAAACGATCCTGCAAGAGCGGGACCAACGATGACTGAAGACAATCGTTCAACGTGATAGAAGTGCAACCCTTTCCCAAGGTGCTGCAGATTTCAGTGCTGGGCCATCAACAAGTGTGAGCGTGCGAACCATTCAACGAAGCATTATCGATATGGGCTTTCGGAGCCGAAACCCTCTCGTGTACCCTTGATGACAGCACGACACAAAGCTTTACGCCTCGTCTGGGCCCGTCAACAGCAACATTGGACTGTTGATGACTTGAAACGTTGAAACGTCCCCTTAGAAAAATTAATGAATTACTGTGCTGGTGAACCCCTTACGTTATTTGATTTTCAAACAGCTGAGCAAAACTCAGACATTTCTCTCTTTACTTATTCTCATCATCACTAAACTACACACAATATTTTTAGCGCAACGCAAACTAACTTTCAAAAATGCCTACAAAAGAATGGCCCTGACCTTTCATGAATCACTTACCTCACAAAAATCTTCGTTACTCGAACGACTGCATTACAACGAACGCCAATACTGCCAGCTAAATAAAAGATTCTAACCACTGAAGTCACTAACTACTGATAGGCATAGTTAGCAAATGAAAGATTTTGATAGAGAACAAACAATGTGTTTACCTTAGTAATGTTCAAAAGTCATAATATACATATCATTTCATGACATCCAGTGTTACAAATTTACTGTCTCTGATGGACACCCGTCCAGATCATCCGCTCTCAAAACTCTGCCATCTCTCTCCCCATATCCACCACTGCTGGCGGCTCACCTCCAACTGCGCAACGCTACGCACTGTTCACATCCAACTGCCCAACACTACAATAGCGAATATTCCAATAATGCCAACCTGCCACAGATTGCACACAGCACAGCCAGTGATTTTCATACAGAGCGCTACGTGGCGTTACCAATATAAAAACCTAAACGGCCTACTTACAACGTGTTGCCTGATCGGAAGAGCCTCATCTCAAATTGTATCGAGCGGATGGACGTGTACGGATATGGAGAAGACTTCTGAATCGATGGACCCTGCATGTCAGCAGGGGACTGATCAAGCTGGTGGAGCCTGTGTAATGCTGTGGTGCGTGGGCAGTTGGAGTGATATGGGACACTTGATACGTCTAGTTACGACTCTGGCAGGTGACACGTACGTAACCATCCTGTCTGACCACCTGCATCCACTCATGTCCATTGTGCATTCCGACGGACTTGGGCGTTTCCAGCAGGACAATGCGACAGCCCACACATCCAGAATTGCTACATAGTGGCTCCAGGAACACTCTCCTGAGTTTAAACACTTCCGCTGGCCACCAGACTCCACAGACAAGAACATCATTGAGCATATCTGCGATGCCTTGCAACGTGCTGTCCAGAAGAGACCTCCACCGCCTCGTACTATTACATATTCATGGACAGCCCTGCAGTATCAAGATGTCAATTCCCTCCAGCACTACGTCAGACATCAGTCGAGTCCATACCACGTCGTGTTGCGGCACTTCTCAGTAGTCGCGGGGCCCTACACGATATTAGGCAGGTATACCAGTTTCTTTGGCTCTCCAGTGTATTACAGTCATAACCATCTGTTTTTTGCGATCTACTAATTCCAGCGATCTGGCATTAGGAAGTGCTCGCTCATAAACTTGTTACAGCAGAGAACAGTAAAGGGCTGTAAATTAGAAACTTTCACTAAAACTCATTCACATTGTCACAACCAAACTCGAGTCATTTCAGATGCAAAGGCGGAAGTAGAAAACGGGCCAATACGTCGCAGTAGGTCGGGTCGTCGGCATGTTACAACTCTGTCTGCTTAGTGAAGAAACAAATTTAGCGGGAAGGAATCTGTAACACAAACCCAAAGAAAGAGAGAGAAGCACATTTGTCAGGTCGTAAGACATGATGCAAGGAACTCTATCTCTTTCACAGGAGCACATAACGAGCAACTGACATAGCAGTTAACAACCTGTTAAGTCTATACAGCACAATAAACAGTTAACATGCGGTCATTACTAACCGAGCCTTGAGTCGTAGCCTCACGCCAGCTCCCTTTTAATACTCCAGTTCTCGTTATGAGTTCATCACTGGGTTTGATGTCATGACTATGATACTATGGCTCTACCCTTCATTCGGTCCCTGCAAAACCCTACATTTCAGCAGGATAATGCACGACCGCATGTTGGAGGTGCTGTACGGGCCTTTCTGGATACAGAAAATGTTCGACTGCTGCCCTGGCCAGCACATTCTCCAGATCTCTGACCAATTGAAAACGTCTGGTCAATGGTGGCCGAGCAACTGGCTCGTCACAATATGCCAGTCACTACTCTTGATTAACTGTGGTATCGTGTTGATGCTGGATGGGCAACTGTGCCTGTACACGCCATCCAGGCTCTGTTTGACTCAATGCCCAGGCGTATCAAGGCCGTTATTACGGCTAGAGGTGGTTGTTCTGGGTACTGATTTCTCAGGATCTATGCACCCAAATTTGTATGAAAATGTAATCACATGTCAGTTCTAGTATAATATATTTGTCCAATGAATATCCGTTTATCATCTGCATTTATTCTTGGTGCAGCAATTTTAATGGCCAGTAGTGTAATTTGCAGACCCGGACACGCACCACGATGTCCTGCAAACTAGCAGTATTGTGGCGCTATTGCTATTTTTTGGATGCTACTATGGATATAACAACTTTGAACAGACTGTTGTTTCTCATTTGCAAGGTAATACAGGAAGCAGTATCTGCAGCGCAGCAGGCACGAACAGCAGGCTTGTGGGGCTGTGACACAAAGTCCCGTGAAGCATCCACTGTGGTGGCAGATGCTGCCTCGTCTCCAATGGGAGACTACTGGAGCTGCCCAGTCTTCTCGCTGTCCGGCGGTGCTCCAACATTGTGTTGTGTCTACTCAGCGGAGACCCAGTCCCCGAATCGAATGACGTCCTGTCCTCAAATTCTGGCTCATTTATACTCCGTCACTGTCCATTTGCTTCTGTAAAACCTTGTTCTAGTCTATTCGCCCATAACACTCGCTTGAATGTTGTAGCAACAACCCGCTTACTACATCGTTCTTTGCGCTCAGCTTTCCTCGCTTCGCAGCTCACCTGCACGTCTGCTATTGTGCCCTACACTTTGACATAGCATGGCTGTCGGCCAGCACTGTTGCCGCAATAGTCCACGGCGGTCTCCGTGCTACTTTCAGTCATTTACACGCTGAAGATTTAGTACCGTTACCTTAAAATACTGGGTGGTGTCACTACAATCGCATTAAAGCTGCGCAACATACTATGTCAGTGAGAGAAAGAAATTTAAATGAGGATGAACATTTATGTTTGACCTCCAGCAGGAATCGAAAATTAGTGAGCATGGACAACATGGGTAGGGACTGTGGATAGGTGGTGCTAGAAGGGAATGTGAGTCAGCTATGGATAGGTGGCGCTACGTGGGACTGAGTCTGCCGGGGAACGTACCGAATTAGTCCATGCATTTGCTGTAAACACTGTGTCCAGGTGATGCAGTGGGTAGCGCAATTGCTTAGGAAGCAGGAGACCACATTTTCGAGGCCTGGTCCAGCAGATATTTTCAGTCGTCAGTGCTGATCCCGCACAAAGCCCCTGTTCAGCTGATACCATTAGTTCCTTTCCTTTCTTTTCCCCCTTCAACTTACATAACTTACATACTAGATAAATAATATTTCAACCCTATGAAGATATGGGATATGTTGTTGTTGTGGTCTTCAGTCCAGGGACTGGTTTGATGCAGCTCTCCATGCTACTCCATCCTGTGCAAACTTCTTCATCTCCCAGTACCTACTGCAACCTACGTCCTTCTGAATCTGCTTAGTGTATTAATCTCTTGGACTCCCTCTACGATTTTTACCCTCCACGCTGCCCTCCAGTACTAAATTGGTGATCCCTTGATGCCTCAGAACATGTCCTACCAACCGATCCCTTCTTCTAGTCAAGTTGTGCCACAAGCTCCTCTTCTCCCCAATTCTATTCAATACCTCCTCATTAGTTATGTGATCTACCCATCTAATCTTCAGCATTCTTCTGTAGCACCACATTTCGAAAGTTTCTATTCTCTTCTTGTCTAAACTATTTATCGCCCATGTTTCACTTCCATACATGGCTACATTCCATACAAATACTTTCAGAAACGACTTCCTGACACTTAAATCTGTACTCGATATTAACAAATTTCTCTTCTTTAGGAACGCTTTCCTTGCCATTGCCAGTCCACATTTTATAGCTTCTCTGCTTCGACCACCATTAGTTATTTTGCTCCCCAAATAACGAAACTCAATTACTACTTTAAGCGTCTCATTTTCTAATCTAATTCCCTCAGCATCACCCGATTCAGTTAGACGACATTCCATTATCCTTGTTTTGCTTTTGTTGATGTTCATCTTATATCCTCCTTTCAAGACACTGTTCGTTCCATTCAGCTGCTCTTCCAGGTCCTTTGCTGTCTCTGACAGAATTACAATGTCATCGGCAAACCTCAAAGTTTTTATTTCTTCTCCATGGATTTTAATACCTACTCCGAATTTTTCTTTTTTTTTCCTTTACCGCTCGCTCAATGTACAGATTGAATAACATCGGGGAGAGGCTATAACCCTGCCTCACTCCCTTACCAACCACTGCTTCCCTTTCATGTCCCACGACTCTTATAACTGCCATCTGGTTTCTGTACAAATTGTAAATAGTCTTTCGCTCCCTGTATTTTACCCTTGCCACCTTCAGAATTTGAAAGAGAGTATTCCAGTCAACATTGTAAAAAGATTTCTCTAAGTGTATAAATGCTAGAAACGTAGGTTTGCCTTTCCTTAATCTATTTTCTAAGGTAAATCGTAGGGTCAGTATTGCCTCCCGTGTTCCAACATTTCTACGGAATCCAAACTGATCTTCCCCGAGGTCGGCTTCCACCAGTTTTTCCATTCGTCTGTAAACAATTCGCGTTAGTATTTTGCAACTGTGGCTTATTAAACTGCTAGTTCGGTAATTTTCGTATCTGTCAACACTTGCTTTCTTTCGGATTGGAATTATTATATTCTTCTTGAAGACTGAGGGTAGATATGGGATAAACACCAGGAAAAAGAATACTCTATTCCTGATCCTAGTACTAAATTATAGCATGTCCTTTGTATAGTACATGTGTAGCGATTAAGATGCCAGATACCATATTAAACAGTCCAAAGTTAGGGAAATTACGACTACACTGCACTGAACTAGAGGACACGAATGTTCTGCCGAAAAGTCTACCCACTGCACCAACTGGACAACACAGTTGCATAGTACTGAATGAAGGGAGATGGCCGGCCGTGGTGGCCAAGCGGTTAAAGGCGCTACAGTCAGGAACCGCGCGGCCGATACGGTCGCAGGTTCGAATCCTACCTCGGGCATGGATGTGTGTGATGTCCTTAGGTTAGTTAGGTTTAAGTAGTTCTAAGTTCTAGGGGACTGATGACCTTAGAAGTTAAGTCCCATAGTGCTCAGAGCCATTTGAACCATTTTTGAAGGGAGATGCTGTGTTTCTTATTACAATAGTAGTATATACCCACCGTCCCTGTGACAGCACTCGCTGAGTTATTTTCAGTTCATTTTTAGGTCTAGGTTTGGTGTCCTAGGAGTGATGCGTATCATTGCCTACTTTCAGTTCTATTTTCAGCCTAAGAGTAAATTTTTTCTGGAACATCACCAGCTTGCTGAAATTTTAAAACCTACTATTTCTGGGACACGACCTACTTTCTCGAGATCTATGAAAATTAAAATCTAGTAGTAAATTCAGATGGTTCAGGTCCTATGTTTTCAAATATATGTTACTGCTACCCCACCATGGGACTCCAGCTGCGATAGTATGCATTAGGAGTAACCTTAGCCTGTCAAACCATCAATGAAAAATTACTCAAAAAATGTTCAAATGTGTATGAAATCTTATGGGACTTAACTGCTAATGGTCATCAGTCCCAAGGCTTAATCACTACTTAACCTAAATTATCCTAAGGACAAACACACACACCCATGCCCGAGGGAGATCTCGAACCTCCACCGGGACCAGCCGCACAGTCCATGACTGCAGCGACTGAGACCGCTCGGCTAAACCCGCGCGGCGAAAAATTACTGTATTACTACCAACCAACAGGGCAGCAGCTATTACGGCAGACACTTGTGAGTTCACTCAGCAAGTGCTGCAATAAAAAGAGTCGGAGTGGCATCGTCAATAGCATTCTTATGGACTTCTTCCTGAACAGCCAAAGTTTGCTTCTCTGTGTTGAGTTTATGTAATTCTACTCTTTGCTCATGATCTGCAGAGCAGCTGCACAGTCACTAATCATTGTTTTGGTTCGTTAGTGTTAGCCCTCTACTGTTCTCTTAGGTCATAGACAACTGTTCTTATCTCAATTTTCGAGCTGCTGCCCTCTGCTCTTAATTCTCAGATGCCTGCCCTCAGCTTTTATCTGAATTCATTCAAAATCCGCAGTATTAGCGTTAACCTGGCGTGTTGAATCAATATTTTGCTAATCAACACGGACATAGATGGCGGTAGGGGAAATGGATTTATGATTATCCAATGCACCATTATTATTAGTGGTGTCAAATGAAACCAACAAAAATGGCTCAAATGGCTCTGAACACTATGGGACTTAGCATCAGAGGTCGTCAGTCCCCTAGAACTTAGAACTACTTAAACCTAACTAACCTAAGGACATCACACACATCCATGCCCAAGGCAGGATTCGAACGACCCTAGCGGTCGCGCAGTCCTAGACTGAAGCGCCTAGAACCGATGAAACCATCAATTCAAAGTTTTATTCATTTGCACTAACACTGATAAATCTTTTCCATCTCAAGTGGTACATTATCACCACTTACATATTACTGATAATTACTCTTACAGAATCATCAGACACAATGCCTTCACTACCTTGAGTTATTGACCACTTGCATTGTAGTACAGACAAAGGGTTTGCTCATTCTCTCACTCCTGGCCTCTATATTGTTTGAACACTTCTGTCCCTCCTTTAACAAATAAGAACACCATGGCTTTTTACCTAAGATGTATTCTAAAAAAGATTGCAAGAACACCGGCATCCGGACGGCCGTGTCGCGCTATCGAGAGGGAAGACAATCGTAACAGGCGCATGGTTCTGCTGCATCATACTGCGTATGAAGCACCAATATGAGCAGCGACTTCTGAAATTTTCCGGGCGTATTTCTTCTTCCAGTAATTTTCGGGTTTGCAGCCGGATCCCATCAACATTCTGCCCCGATATTTCGGCCCAGAGACGTCCAGCCATCCTCAGGTGAGTAGACTAATTAGTGAAGAGACCTGATGCAGTCATGGTACGAGGGTATGAACTTAAATAGTGGCAACTATTTATTCACAACCGGTACAAAAGAGTTACATGTGTGCACCTGTTACTGCCCTTCAAAGTAGTCACCAGCATTGTGTAGAACCCGTTACCAGCGATGTGGAAGTCGTAGTATACCGTTAGAAGAGCCTTTTCTGTTGATGGTGCAAATGGAGCGGTCTACTGCCTTTCGAATCTCTGGAACAGTTTTGAAGCGGATGCCACGAAGTGCTTCCTGCATCTTCGGAATCAAATCAGTGTCACAAGGACTTAAGTCCGGAGGAGTATGGTGGATGGTACACTTCCCAGTCCCATCGACCGAACAGAGCAGCGAAAGCGTGCGCTGTATGCACCCGCGCATTGTCGTGCAAAATGGTGGGTGGGTTACGCAGAAAGTATCGCCGCTTCTTTCGCAAGGCTGGTCGCAGGTGATGCTCCAAATATGAACAGTAATACTGTGCATTGACGGTCTGCCGTGGAGGAACGTAATGCGTTAGGATAGCACCATCATAGTCGTACACGAGAATCACCATATCTTTAGACTGTTCCATTCGCACCATCAACAGAACAGGTTCGGCTAGCGGTATACTACACCATCCACAGCTGGCAACGGGTTCTACCCAACGCTGGTGACTACCTTGAAGGACAGTAACACATGCAAACATGTAACTCTTCTGTATCGGTTGTGAATAAGTAGTTGCCACTGTTTAAGTTCCAACCCTCGTATTTATAGCGTATTCCGCGAATGTGAATCGCGTTGGCGGTTTACGGCGCATGTGTTAGGAGGTGACATGCGCGAGGCAGCCAGGTTGTGTGTGCTGTTCTCAGTGGTGAATTATCGTGGCAGAATGTTGATGGGATCCGACAGCAAACCCGAAAATTAATGGAAGAATATGAGAAGCAATTGCAGCCACAATGACGCAACGAACTATTAAAAATCGGGTCCTTCGAGGACAACACCGAGCCAGACGCTCCTGTGTTCCACAAACTCCAAACAATCGCCATTTGCGAGTTCAGCGGTGTCAAGCGAGAGCTCATTGAAGGGGAGGGGGGAGGTCTGTTGTGATTCCTGATGAAGGCTGATTCTGCCTCGGTGCCAGTGATGGCCGTATATTAGTTAGAAGGTGGCCAGTTGAGGACGTGCAGCCAACCTGTCTGCTTGCTAGACACACTGGGCCTTAAGTTATGTTATGTTAAACGGGGACCTAGAAACGACGGAGAGGCTCCGTCCCCGCCGCAGCCGCAGTGGTCCGCAACCCCACGACGACTATCGCAGTCCACTGAACCCCTCCGCCGCCCCACACCGAACCCATGGTTATTGTGCGGTTCGGCCCCCGGTGGACCCCCCAGGGAACGACTCACACCAGACGAGTGTAACCCCTATGTTTGCGTGGTAGAGTAATGGTGGTGTACGCGTACGTGGAGAACTTGTTTGCACAGCAATCGCCGACATAGTGTAGCTGAGGCGGAATAAGGGGAACCAGCCCACATTTGACGAGGCAGATGGAAAACCGCCTAAAAACCGTCTACAGACTGGCCGGCTCACCGGACGTCGACACAAATTCGCCGGGCGGATTCGTGCCCGGAACACTGGGCCTTCATTTGAAGCTATAGTCCAGGGTGTGATTTCGTTCGACACCACGAGCACTCTCTTGGTTATCCTACACACCGTGACTGCAAATTTGTATGTGCTGCCATTCATGAACAGTATTCCGGGGGGTGTTTTCGAACAAGATAAACGCTCACCCACATACCACTGTTGCAAACCAGCATGCTTTAGAGTGTTACAACCCAGTATGTTGCCTTGACCTGCTCAATCGACAGCTCTGTCTCCAACCGAGCACATCTGGGACTTCATCAGACGTCAACTCCAGCGTCATCCACAAACGGCATTAACCGTTCCTGTATCGACCGATCAGTTGAAGCAGGCATGGAATTCCACCTAGAACCTGTATAGTACAACGGATGCTAAGTTTGCATGCTTGCTTTTAATTACTAATGGTTACACCGATTATTAATGTATCAACATTACTTATTGGCAGTGACTTATCTTTTGGTTACGCTAACCTTTGAACTTGCGATATTAATCGCTTCAATACAGGGTGGTCCATTGATCGTGACCGGGCCAAATATCTCATGAAATAAGCTTCAAACGAAAAAACTACAAAGAACGAAATTAGTATAGCTTGAAGAGGCAAACCAAATGGCGCTATGGTTGGCCCGCTAGATGGCGCTAACACAGGTCAAACGGACATCAACTGCGTTTTTTAAATAGAAACCCCATTTTTTATAACATATTCGTGTAGTACGTAAAGAAATATGAATGTTTTAGTTGGACCACTTTTTTCGCTTTGTGATAGATGCCGCTGTAATAGTCACAAACATATGGCTCACAATTTTAGACAAACATCTGGTAACAGGTAGGTTTTTTAAATTAAAATACAGAACGTAGGTATATGTGAACATTTTATTTCGATGTACCTTTGTGAACTTATCATTTCTGAGAACGCATGCTGTTACAGCGTGATTACCTGTAAATACCACATTAATGCAATAAATGCTCAAAATGATGTCCGTCAACCTCAATGCATTTCGCAATACGTGTAACGACATTCCTCTCAACAGCGAGTAGTTCGCCTTTCGAAATGTTCGCACATACTTCGACAATGCTCTGACGCATGTTGTCAGGCGTTGTCGGTTGATCACGATGCCAAATATCCTTCAACTTTCTCCACAGAAAGAAATCCGGGGACGTCAGCTTCGATGAACGTGCGGGCTATGGTATGGTGCTTCGAGGACCAATCTACCTGTCATGAAATATGCTATTCAATACCTCTGCAACCGCACGCGAGCGCAGGCCGGTGTGACCGAGCGGTTCTAGGCGCTTCAGTCTGGAACCACGCGACCGCTACGGTCACAGGTTCGAATCCTGCCTCGGGCATGGTTGTGTGTGATGTCCTTAGGTTTAATTAGTTCTAAGTTCTAGGGGACTGATGACCTCAGATGTTAAGTCCCATATTTCTCAGAGCCATTTTTTCCGCACGCGAGCTATGTGCCGGACATCCATCCTGTTGGAAGTATATCGCGATTCTGATATGCAGTGAAACATCTTGTAGTAACATCGGTAGAACATTACGTAGGAAATCAGCATACATTGCACCATTTAGATTGTCATCGATAAATTGGGGGCAAATTATCCTTCCTCCCATAATGCCGCACCATACATTAACCCGCCAAGGTCGCTGATGTTCCACTTGTTGCAGCCATCGTGGATTTTCCGTTGCCCAATAGTGCATATTATGCCGGTTTACGTTACCGCTGTTGGTGAATGACGCTTCGTCGCTAGATAGAATCTGTCATCGTCCCGTAATTTCTCTTGTGCCCAGCGACAGAACTGTACACGACGTTCAATGTCGTCGCCATGCAATATCTGGTGCATAGAAAAATGGTACGCGTGCAATCGATGTTGATGTAGCATTCTCAACACAGACGTTTTTGTGATTCCCGATTCTCGCCCAATTTGTCTGCTACTGATGTGCGTATTAGCCGCGACAGCAGCTAAAACACGTACTTCAGCATCGTCATTTGTTGCAGATGGTGGTTGACGTTTCACGTGTGGCTGAACACTTCTTGTTTCTTTAAATAAGATAACTATCCGGCGAACGGTCCGGACACTTGGATGATGTCGTCCAGGATAGCGAGCAGCATACATAGCACACACCCGTTGGGCATTTTGATCACAATAGCCATACATCAACAAAATATCGACCTTTTCCGCAATTTAGCACGGGTAATGTATCACGAAGCAAATACCGTCCGCACTGGCGGAATGTTACGTGATACCACGTACTTATACGCTTGTGACTATTACAGTGCCATCTATCACAAAGCGAAAAAAGTGGTTTATCTCAAACATTAATATTTCTTTACGTACTACACGAAAATGTAATATAAATGGTGGTTTCTATTAAAAAAAACGCAGTTGATATCCGTTTGACCTATGGCAGCGCCATCTAGCGGGCCAACCATAGCGCTATCTGGTTTTCCCCTTCAAGCTAGACGAGTTTCGTTCTTTGTAGTTTGTTCGTTTGATGCTTATTTTGTGAGATATTTGGCCCAGTCACTATCAATGGACCACCCTGCATATTATCATGAAAAATGCAGATTGGGTTGCTCTACATTTGCCACGTCTGCTAAGACTCACGCGAGACCGTCAAACACTCCTAAAAATGGGGACATTCGGCAGCGTTAGCTATGATACAGCGTATTGGCTCCTTGTCCGAAATTTGTACAACAGCAAAGTAAAGCACAGGCGAAGAGCCTTCCGTGTGCCGTTTATCAACTCTCAATCCGAGAGCTTTGTTCGCGGTCACCTAGCGTGGGGTTCTTCCCACTTACGGCGACCACGTTGTTGCTGATGGGCCGAAGAGCGGTGTCCGCGTCGGCGGTTATCAGCGGCAACAATGTGGCCGACGGTAACAATGGCCAGTGGCCGCGGGGAGGTGGAGGGGCCGTAATTACTAAAAGAGGGCCCGGCGGCGGCGCAGATTGGCCCTAACGAGCAATACTGCGCGCGCGTCGGCCATCACAGCGAGCCGCGCTAAACTCATCTCTGCCGTTAGCGCGCCGCGCCACCGGACTTAATCTCTGCCCGCCCTCTCTGTCTTCGCAGCACGTGTCGGGCCCTGCGCCGCGCCGCGCACACTCCCTCCTCTCTCCGCTAGTTACTGACCTACGGGTTCCCGCTTGCCCATCGTCCTCGGACTACCGATAACCGCTGCCTGTCGATACAATAGTCCGTCGCAGATTATCGGGTGCAATGTTGAAAGCATTGAAAATTTGCTCGCCAGTAATTGGCGCGGTCTGCGATAACCGTTATGTTGCCAAAGCACCCTCTGTATTGTGTATGGCAAGGGGGGGGGGGAGGGGGGAGGAGGGAATAGTGGTTGGAGAATATCGAGCTGTGTGACATGGCTGCTGTCAAAGGGATCGTAGACGACACAGAGGCAACTACGCTGAAGCTTCGTCACTTCCTTTCCAAGCATTTTTCATTTGTTACTGTGTCACAACAACTTGAGAAATAAATTATGTACGTTTCTGAAAAATGGAAAAGCGGACAAGTGCAGGACTTGCACTCTGAAGAGCTTAATCATGTATACAGATAGTTCATCTATTGCAGGGCCGACCACAGCGTGCTGAATTACACGCGGGCTGGGCGTGCAGAACGCGTGGAAGACCTGTCTCGGCTTTGCTCGTTCCTTCTCGGAAATACTCGGTGGTACGCCGCGACATTTCAGTTAGTTTTTCTGTGCGGCATTTTTTGGTCAATACAACTCCCTTCAATTCGGCAGAATCGTGGTGTCAGTGCCGTCTACCCTTCTCTGTTTATTCGCGAGATAAAGCTCTGTCACAGGTCCAGCGGCTGTTTACACAAAAAGAGGCAGCCGTCACAAACCTTTAAAAATTAAAAGGAATGATGGAGAAGATGAATGAGAATTCTCATTTTGTCTCACGCACTCACTTAATTGATGGGTACTCCAAATTTGCTATGAATCGCTATTACAATACCGTGCATAAAGATTTTAAAGATTTAGTTTACATTGAAAAAGCAAAAAATTACGACGATCAACAGACAGCCTTCATTGTTCCGTATACCAAGCAGCACTTTTGTGCTGAATTTGCAGTCATGTAGCGTGTGAAAAAAACGGTGGTATGAAGGGCCACGCATTCTTCCACTGTCAGTTGCTACAGTTTTCGATGGAATTGCACGAAGAATATGGAGACTTTATATATTACTGCAAAGTAGTTCCTTAATTGGAGGGTCACGCCTGGAACGATTTTTCGATTTGAAACTCACTGTTGTCGAATTTACTTATGAAGGAAAAAGGGGTGAACTACTAGAACAATCGGAATGGACTGCAGATGTAGTGGTTAATAAAAAAGAAAAAGAGAAGAAAAGAAAAGAAAAGTTTGAAAATGTGGGACGAAATGGTGAATAAAAAGGGGGTTTTAAAATCTTTAATGACCGTGAAAAAGGGAAAGAATGAAATGCAAATCGCACTTCATATTACAGAAAAGCTATTGGACTTCGTGATTCGGAAAAGCTATTGTTGGGGTGATCCTTGTGGCGTTTCTGAGCAAAATTCAAACCAATTTCCACTACAAAAATTATTTGAAAGAGAACAGAGAATAACAAAATGTGATTAACAGGGGGGAATGGCGTAGATACGAGTTCATTCATTACCAAGTTAATATGTCTTCTATCGTGCGGAGTCCAGGTCTTGTTCTCCAACAATCTCCTGCTTCATTTGTGCGTGAAAAAGTCGTAGCTGCTCCAAAATCTTGCAGTAAATTTCATCGTCCAGGAATTACTAATGTCTACGAATTAAAACCATCTTGATATTGAATGCAATGTATTTTACGGCTGCTTCAATCCTCCAAATTTCATACAGGCTTCCACAATACAATATGTCTGCACATCAATAAGTTTTTACGTCTTAATCAGACCAAGACTAACGAATAAGTTTTTACGTCTGAATCATACCAAAAATAGCGAATAAGTGAATAAGTGAAGTTAAGCTTCCGCACTCAAGAGACAAGAGCGGGTAGAAAACAACAAGAGTTATAATTTTTGTTCTTTCATTTTCTTATAAATATTTTCTCTGCCGACGAGCGCTCATACAGCTGCGACGGTGTAATTTATATCTGAGGGAACGAGTGCAGCCCGGCGAAATTCAAAATCCCGCTACACACACATCGCATTTTAACTGGACTGCACACTAGCAAAGTGAAACAGCTCCTTTCTGATTTGATGGGGACGCATTTAAAAAGAAAATCACGTTATGGAAGGGACACATTCTGACAAACGCAATCGAGTTCCGTAAGCTCACTGTGTATTTGAAGAATTCATTGCGTCCTTGACAGAATTACAAGGACTCTTTCCTAAAAGTTTTGGGAACGCTGACCCAACATTTGCTTTCCAGCTCTTTTCCAGACCTTTTGTCGTTTCAGTTCAAAGCACCCATGTACATCCACAGATATAGCTGTTTGATTTGCAAGACAATTCCCGTCATAGTGACAAATATTTTCACATTAAAACTGTCCAGGTATGTACATTTCATTTCTCAGGAAGAGATTCCACGTCTCCATAATGACGTTGCAAAAGTGCTTCAATATTTCGATCTACATATTTGTGAGGAAGACCAATTTTCCCCGGCGGGATCAGGGATTTTCTCTGCCTCGTGATGACTGGGTGTTGTGTGCTGTCCTTAGGTTAGTTAGGTTTAAGTAGTTCTAAGTTCTAGGGGACTGATGACCACAGATGTTAAGTCCCATAGTGGTCAGAGCCATTTGAACCATTTGAACCAATTTTCGATTATGAAACTAAATATGTTATGAGTGCATGACAACCTGAACACGAAAATCTTTTGTCTGCGTCTGACTGTATGCCAATCATCTGTACCAAATAAAAATTATATTACTTCGCCAGCAAGTCGAAAATAATTAAATAATACTAAAAATTTGAATTTTTTGTGAACTGTGTCATCGAGAAACGTGAAATGAGAAACCGAGTCGTATGCAGTGTAACTGCACTGACATTCACAGTTTCCCACCCCCTCCCCCTTCCTCGGGCTCAGACATTTTGGTATAGCTGTGGGGGAAATTTCCAGCGAGCTGAGCGATATGCCACACCCGATCTATCGGTTTTGATGAGTGAGTTTCGAAATATGGACATAAATAGTCGTATCTTTTGATAGCATGGACTTAGGAGCTTAAATTTTTCACACTGCCAAAAGACCGTAGAACATAGTACATAAATTTCATCGTTTCACCTCTAGCCGTTTCTTAGAAAAAGAGGTTTAAATGGACGGAATGACAGAGACACAGACGGACGACAAAATGATCCTATAATGGTTCCGGTTTTACTCTAAAATAATGAAATAAGTTTCAACATTAAAGTTTTTGTGGCTGTATGAACGTGTTGTGACGTCACATACAGGGTGATTTTTTTTTTCCACCGTGTACAAAATGTCGGGATTGATCGATGACAGGACACGGAACAAAAAAGTCTAATAAAGTTACATCCGGAAATGCATGATTTCCATGCTAGAGGCCATTAATTCAAACATAGATTGTCACATAGACTGCGGTCTAATACGCCCTGTATGATGCAGCCACAATCACAGTCTGTGCTGAAAATGGTTTCCATGTGCCTCAACGCATGCGTGTACGCGCCGTAGCACGTTGTCTCTCACACGTTCACATCGGCTAGGCTGCATCCAAACAGTGTCAGTGGCAGCACGAATACGCTGCTCCAATGTCTCAACATCCGTAATGGGCTCCGCATACACGATACTTTTGAGATGGTCCAGTAAACAGAAATCGCAGGGGTTGAGATCCGGTGAATGAGCAGGCCATGTAACTGTGCCCCCTTGTCCGATCTGTCGACCAGGGAAGGCACGATTCAGATCTGTCCGGACGCTAACGGCCAAGTGGGCTGGAGCTCCACCATCTAGGAGCCACATAACCCTTCGAATCACCAGTGGCAAGGAAGGCAAAGTCATCCGCAAGAAACGCTGATACTTCGGGATTGCTAAGCGACGTGGAAGGAACTCTGATCCCAAAATAAGGTTGCCAATTATCACGAACCACACATTCCTGTTGCACCGATGCTGATGACTTGCTGTCTCCATACCATGGGGGTTCCGCATACCATCCCTGATGGCTGTTCTACATTAACATCTACATGGTTACTCTGCAATTCACACTTAAGTGCCTGGCAGAGGGTTCATCGAACCATTTTCATGCCACTTCTCTACCATTCCACTCTCGAACGGCGCGTGGGAGAAAGGAACACATAAATCTTTCCGTTCGAGCTCTGATTTCTCTTGTTTTATTATGATGGTCATTTCTCCCTACGTAGGTGGGTGTCAACAAAATATTAACGCATTCGGAAGAGAAAGTTGGCGATTTAAATTTCGTAAATAGATCTCGCCGCAAAGAAAACCGCCTTTGTTTCAGTGACTGCCACCCCAACTCGCGTATCATATCAGTGACACTCTCACCCCTATTGCGCGATAACACGAAACGAGCTGCCCTTCCTTGCACTTTTTCGATGTCCTCCGTCAATCCTACCTGGTAAGGATCCCACACCACGCAGTAATATTCCAGCAGAGGACGAACAAGTGAAATGTAGGCTGTCTCTTTAGTGGGTTTGTCGCACCTTCTAAGCGTTCTGCCAACAAAGAGATTTCTTGTTTCACCTTCCCCACAATATTATGTATATGGTCTTTCCAATTTAAGTTGCTCGCAGTTGTAATTCCTAGGTATTTTTTCGGATTGACAGCCCTTAGATTTGTGCAAATTATCGTATACCCAAAATTTATCGGATTTCTTTTAGCACCCATGTGGATGACCTCGCACTTTTCTTTGTTTAGTGCTAATTGCCACTTTTCGCACCATACAGAAATTCTCTCTAGATCATTTTGTAATTGGAATTGATCGTCTGATAGTTTTACTAAACGGTAAATTACAGCGTCATCTGCAAAAAATATAAGGGAGCTGCTCAGATTATCACCTAGATCATTTATGTAACTCAGGAACAGCAGAGGGACTATGACACTACCTTGCGGAACACCAGATATCACTTCTGTTCTGCTCAATGATTTACTGTCTATCACTACAAACTGTGACCTCTCTGAGAGGAAATCACGGATCCAGTCACACAGCTGAGACGGTACTCCATACGCACTCAATTTGATTAGTAGTCGCTTGTGAGGAACGGTATCAAAAGCGTTCTGGAAATCTAGGAATATGGAATCGATACGAGATCCCTTGTCGACAGCACTCATTACTTCACGGGAATAAAGAGCTAGCTGTGTTGCACAAGAACGATATTTTCTTAATCCTTGTTGGTTATGTATCAATAAGTCATTTTCTTCAAGGTGATTCATAATGTTCGAGTACAGTATATGCTCCAAAATCGTACTGCAAATTGAGGTCAGTGATGTGGGTCTGTAATTCAATGGGTTACTCCAATTTCCTTTCTTGAATATTGGTGTGACCTGTGCTACTTTCCGGTTTTTAGGAACAGACCTTTCGTCAAGTGAGCAGTTGTACATGATAGCCAAGAAAGGCGCTATTGTGTCTGCATACTCTGAGAGGAACCTGACTGGTATACCATGGGCCAGAAGACTTGTCTTTCGTAAGTGATTTGTTTCGCAACACCTAAGATACCTGCATTTATGTCACTCGCATGCTGACAGCTGTTCTGGTTTCGAATTCTGGAATATTTACTTCGTCTTCTTTCGTGAAGGAATTACGGAAACTGTATTCAGTAACTCCACTTTAGTGGCACCATCATCGGTAACATTTCCATCGCTATCGCGCAGTGACGGTATTGATTGTTTTTTGCCACTGGTGTACTTTACATACGACCAGAACCTCTTTGGGTTTTCTACCACATTTTGAGACAATATTTCATTGTGGCAACTATTAAAAACATCGCGCATTGACGTCCTCACTAAATTTCGAGCTTCCGTGAAACTTAGCGAGTCTTGTGGATTTTGCGTTCTTCTGAATTTGGCATGCTTTTTTCGTTGCATCTGCATCAGTGTTCTGACGTGTTTTGTGTACCATGGTGGATCAGTCCCGTCTCTTATGAATCTATCTATTGCTGTCGATACTGTAGCGTTCTCGCTTCCCACGCCCGGGTTCCCCGGTTCGATTCCCGGCGGGGTCAGGGATTTTCTCTGCCTCGTGATGGCTGGGTGTTGTGTGATGTCCTTAGGTTAGTTAGGTTTAAGTAGTTCTAAGTTCTAGGGGACTGATGACCATAGATGTTAAGTCCCAAAGTGCTCAGAGCCATTTGAACCATTTGATACTGTAGCTTTGAATTTGAGCCATATCTGGTGGTGGTGTTGGTGGTTAGTGTTTAACGTCCCGTCGACAACGAGGTCATTAGAGACGGAGCTCATGCTCGGGTTAGGGAAGGATTGGGAAGGAAATCGGCCGCTCCCTTTCAAAGGAACCATCGCGGCATTTACCTGAAGCGATTTAGGGAAATCACGGAAAACCTAAATCAGGATGGCTGGAGACGGGATTGAACCGTCGCCCTCCCGAATGCGAGTCCAATATGCTAACCACTGCGCCACCTCGCTCGGTCCATATCTGGTCTGCACTTACATAATTAGCTCGGAAGGAATGGAAACCCTCTCTTAGGAAGGCATCAAGCGAATTCTTATCTGCTGTTTTAAACAGATATATTTTGCGTTTATTTTTAGTGGTTTTGGTTGATGTGGTTTTGAGCCTCGCTACAATGACCTTGTGTTCACTAATCCCTGTATCCGTCATGACGCTGTCTATTAGATCAGGATTCTTTGTGGCTAAGAGGTCAAGTGTGTTTTCGCCACCATTTACAATTGGTGTGGGCTAATTGTTCAAAGTAATTATCAGAGAAAGCATATATGTTATGGAAGTTAACACGCCGCGCAAGGTGTCCTCATCTGTGACTAGGATGAATGACAAAAATCCCGGAATCGTGGTTACCTGGTGAAGGAACCAGTGACAAAACTGCTCCCGAAGTGGAAAGTCTGTCGCTAGTAAGCCCTGCACACGCTGTACATGATAACGGTAGAAACAACTGTCATGGAGAATGTGCCACATGGTCGCCTGGCTTAACCTGTACTGGCGAGCCAACTGCCTGGTACTGACACGGCTGTCGACTTGTACAGTGCCAATCACATTTTCCTCCAAGTCTGGTGTCCAAACATTTATAGTACGTTCTTCATGATTTCCTACTTCCTGAAACGACCCGGTCTCACACAAACGGCGAAACACTGTTGCAAACACTGAATTCTATGGTTATTGTCGGCGGGGACAGGTCTCCTGATACAACATTGCTGTCCGCCGCCCGTTGCCATTTGCCTTTCCGCAAGTAAACACCATGTCGGCAAGTTCTCTATTCGAATACCGAGCCATTGTGTACAACGCTGTATCACACCCGCTACAAGATGAGCCAACAGGAGAAGTGAATCGGACACAACATTATCAATTACTATGGAAGGAGAGGGCGCTGGGGTATGAGGTGTGAGGAACAATACCACCCTCGAGGAGGAAACCATGCATACTGTAATTGTGGCTGCATGGTGGAGCGCGTATTACACCGCAGTCTCTGTAACAAAGTATGACCGTATAAATGGTCTCTAACAAGAAAACCATGCATGACATAAGTTTATTATTTGTTCCGTATCCTCTCATCGATGAATCCCTTGAGTTTATATGTGGTGAACAAAATCACCTTGTACTTGATATTTACAACTTGTATCACGTATATTCCAGGAATGGGAATAGGCAGAAAGGCGTTGTTTGCTGCAAATGTTCACACACTCCAAAGTTATAGTAGCTGTTTAAGAGACTGCACCGTCCATAGCATGCAGGATACCTGAGCGATCTTCTGTTACCTCCCATTGTCTCTCTCTGATAACTTCGGCACTAAGCGCCTTTAAAATCCTTCCTTCTCATTGTGTCTGTTTACCTTCCTGGTCACGTGGACGCAAGCTTCGCCGGTGAATATCTCCTTTTTCATATAGTCTGGGCCATGTTCGATGCACCCAGAATGTCAATCGCAAATGCTTTGTGCTTTGACGTGTTACCGGGTTGAAGCGCATGCAACAGCAGCACGTTGCAGCTCCAGTCTCTTGTGTAACACCTGCTGCACTCTGGTTGGTGCTACCTGCTGCCGGCCGCTGTGGCCGAGCGGTTCTAGGCGCTACAGTCTGGAACCGCGCGACCGCCACGGTCGCAGGTTCGAATCCTGCCTCGCGCATGGATGTGCGTGATGTCAGGTTAGTTAGGTTTAAGTAGTTCTGAGTTCTAGGGGACTGATGACCTCAGAAGTTAAGTCCCATAGTGCTCAGAGCCAGTTGAACCATTTTTTGGTACCTGCTGCTGTCGAAATACCTGACCAATGGATTTGGTTGGGCTCCGGATAAATGCCTGTTCCACAACTGCGATACTCGTGCTTGGAAGCCCAGAACTTGTCCTGCTCATGAAACCTTCAGATTCCTTGAACCTTGTGTTTCGCTGTCTGATGGTCGGAAGTGCTACTGTAACGTGTCGAGCCAGATTTCCGTAGAGCCTGGTATATGATCTATTCCAAGCATTGTGCCATCTGAGAGAGAGGGGCATTTCCAACAATAGCTAACCGACAAAAAAAGTTATTTGTGGACGTTACGGTGCAAACTTCACCTTGCTTCTGGTAAGTATTTATGATATTTACGTGATTGAAGTTGCAATGATTAGTTTGGAACACTCTGTAATTGTCACTGTATGAATAAAACTGACGTTTTGGCCACGATCACAGTGGCCTCCCCCTTAGTATTTTATTATGTCACAGGTGTAGCAGGATGACACACACTTCCGATGCAAATTATAACGGGATTGCTGGAATGGCTTTGTATGGGTGGCCGTTCTTTGTGCAGGAGCAGCAGAAGGATGCAGGAGCAGCAGGAACAGGCAGTTCGTAGATGGAAAACCAACTCTGTTACTATTTGTTTACAGTCATTGGCATCTCTTGCCTGGTGTACTTAGATGACATCATTTTAGCATGCCACTCTATTGTTGCTGCTACGTCGAAGGGAGGCTCGTGTTACTCAGCTGAAGCGTGGGCGGCCCGATGTGGCTAACCCTCACGGGGTCCATAAGAAATATTGGCCCGGATTGAAACTGTGATGTCACACAAGTAGGCTTGTCCGCCACACTTCGCAAACGGCCTCCGTGCAGGGCCCACTGGAATTCATCATATAACTGGAAAGATAATCACTAAAGGTCTTTGTCTTGCGCTTTCGAGAGTTTGGATGTATTTAAAAAGTGAAGTGGAAATTTATTAAGCACATCTGAAGTAGTTAGTCGCTCCCGCCGGAAACGGCCGCTGGCACTCGTAAGTCCTGCATCGTCCATGCTGTAACGTACGCATCACCGCCTTTCTCATGGGCCATGGTCCTGCTATGAATATGTCAGAGGTGCAAGACACAGAAGTACATAGTTGATAACACAGCATCGCATGGACTACCGGATCCCTGGCGTTGCTGTTCCATGAAAGCGGCAGCGTACTATTCTGGCCAAGTGTCCAGTTTGTCAGGTGGAGAGGTCAGCATCTGGCGTTTATACTCGCCCAAATTGCTCGGTGCACGTTGTTCCAATTAAGTCTGGCAGATGTCGATACAACCACTTTGGACTGGGGCCGCTACTACACGCGCCTTCCATCTTTCAAGCATCTCATCCTAGAACTGCCTTGTTGTCTACTATATGATGTGTCGGCACAGCATGGAATTCAAATTTTACGCAACGACACAGCTCAGCACAATAGGCTGTGGGGTGGTAGGACTGGACCAAGTGACGCATCAGCCAGTCACCATCGACAGTTGCACTGAACGTTTATTTGGCACATTTAAAATTAACATTTACACTACTGGCCATTAAAATTGCTACTCCAAGAAGAAATGCGGATGATAAAAGGGTATTCATAGGACAAATATACTAGAACTGACATGTGATTACATTTTCACTCAATTTGGGTGCATAGATCCTGAGAAATCAGTATCCAGAACAACCACCTCTGGCCGTAATAACGGCCTTCATACGCCTGGGCATTGAGTCAAACAGTTCATCAAGAGTAGTGACTGGCGTATTGTGACGAGCCAGTTGCTCGACCACCATTGACCAGACATTTTCAATTGGTGAGAGATCTGGAGAATGTGCTGGCCAGGGCGGCAGTCGAACATTTTCTGTATTCAGAAAGGCCCGTACAGGACCTGCAATATGTGGTCGTGCATTATCCTGCTGAAATGTAGGGTTTCGCAGGGATAGAATGAAGGGTAGAGCCAAGGGTAGTAACACATCTGAGATGTACACAGTTCAAAGTGCCGTCGGTGCGAACAATAGGTGACCCAGACCTGTAACCAACGGCACCCCATACCATCACGCCGGGTGATACGCCAGTATGGCGATGACGAATACACGGTTCCAATGTGCGTTCACCGCGATGTCGCCAAACAGGGATGCGACCATCATGATGCTGTAAACACAACCTGGATTCATCCGAAAAAATGACGTTTTGCCATTCGTGGATCCAGGTTCGTCGTTGAGTACACCATCGCAGGCGCTCCTGTCTGTGATGCAGCGTCAAGGGTAACCGCAGCCATGGTCTCAGAGCTGATAGTCCATGCTGCTGCAAAAGTCGTCGAACTGTTCGTGCAGATGGTTGTTGCCTTGCAAACGTCCCCATCTGTTGACTCAGGGATCGAGACGTGGCTGCACGATCCGTTACAGCCATTCGGATAAGATGCGTGTCATCTCGACTGCTAGTGATACGAGGCCGTTGGCATCCAGCACGGCGTTCCGTATTACCCTCCTGAACCCACCGATTCCATATTCTTCTAACAGTCATTGGATCTCGACCAACGAGAGCAGCAATGTCGCGATACGATAAACCACAATCGCGATAGGGTACAATCCGACCTTTGTCAAAGTCGGAAACGTGAAGATATGCATTTCTCCTCCTTAAACGAGGCATCACAACAACGATTCACCAGGCAACGCCGGTCAACTGCTGTTTGTGTATGAGAAATCGGTTGAAAACTTTTCTCATGACAGCACGTTGTAGGTGTCGCCACCGGCGCCAACCTTGTGTGAATGCTCTGAAAAGCTAATCATTTGCATATCACAGCATCTTCTTCCTGTCGGTTAAATTTCCCGTCTGTAGCAAGTCATCTTCGTGGTGCAGCAATTTTAATGGTCAGTAGTGTAGGTGAGAGTAAGTTATTTCAGAATTTAAACATTCATAAACCACGGCACTTATGGCCTATTACACATTTAGTGAAGTGAGTTAAAAATTATTTACTCAAAAACTATGATCAACCTGAAGAACAATTCACTAAAATTTAAGAAGAAAATGTAGTCCTTCGTTACTGCAGTGATTGGTATTACCAAAATAATTCGGAGTATAGGCAACAACATCAGATACCATAGCACACAACCACGTTACTTAAATGGAAGGGACCCTATAACGTAGGATATAAAATGTAAAATTTTATGTGACCAAGCAACCTCGTGGGATTCAACAAACTACGCCCAGAAGCGGACGCCCGCCCACTTAGCTGTTTCCAATGAAGGTTCAGCATGGACCCCCAAAACAGGAGCAGCAATGATCACGAATAGGCACGAAAAATCCCAGAACTAGTTTGTATCTACCACACTATAGATAACAAAGCGCCGATCCGTCGCCTGCAGTAGGTTGACGGCGCGTGAACTTGAAATGAAGGTGATTGCGAAAGTGAAGCTCGGTACAATAGAATATATCCTAAATACGAAAGAACGTGGTCGTAACAATGTTTCGGAGGGATTTTTATTAGTGACTGATATGGAAATTGGGTACATGTTCTGAGGCAAATGAGCGGCTCTCCTGTCTTACAGATCTACCGCCCACATCTAATCATTGATACAAGACAGTAGCCGGTCAAATATTTGCCAAAGAAAAATTACCAGACAGCCATTTGTTTTCAGTAGTTGTCATTTTATTTAGACGACCAGTTTCGGCGTCTCATTAATCCCATCTTCAAGTCCCCAATCTCCAAGTGTAGCGAATCAGATACATCGACGCTGTAAAGTAGCTACAACAAATATGCCTATGTTTGTCTGTGAAAATGGTCTCAATAAGCAACCTGATCTATCAATAAACGGAATTTAACCTGCATAACATTGTGTGCGTATTGTATGAGTGTTAGTTTCACTGTCCTTTAAGCCCTCAACAGATTGTTACACGAAAAACTTAAAACTACACTTGGAAAAGCTATCTGACTGCGTATTTGAATTAGAATTTACAAGTGCTACAGAATCTGAGGAATTTACTGGATTAGAGTCCATGACATGTTGTGGTGTGTCAGTGCCTCTGGTTTTGCCCTACATTTTGCACTCACCTCTTTAGATGACTGCCTTTTTCCATGTGATCTACAGCAATTCAAAGCAGTATGCAGCAGCAACGGCTAAAGCTTATTTTTACTAAGAATTAATTTAATAAAAAAGGTATTTGCTTCGGTCCTGTTAACTACTAAATAATTTGTGAGTAGGGTTTTCATAAACTAATTCTGTATAAAACTTCAGAAATCATCATGACCAATAACAAACAATGACAATTACAATGACATAGATATCAATAATGGCTGAGTGCCAGATTAACAAATTATTTCAATTTCAAAGTTACATTAACAGTTAATAGCCACAGCATTTATTTATTAGGTGTGGAGAATAATTATTATTATTTGGAGGATAAGGAGGCTTCTTTAACTGACAAACGAAATATGGGATTATTGCAAACTCGGACACACAGTCACGAGCCTAAACCTGCAGTTGCTTTAGCGTTGTGCTTGCGAATTTTACCTTGAATTCCATCTTCAAGCAAAGTTAACCCATATAAATCTCTCCTGACTATATAAATGAAATCAGGCCTTGAGTGTGGTAAGATCTGCAATCCCCGACGTGAGGGCAGCGTGACACGTCTTCTGGCTCCGAGCTCTCGACCGACACTACTACTTCCACTCTCGCAGATAGACCTCGTCTCACAACAATGCTTAGAATCGCGCTCCCATGTTTCGCCCTCAGAATGTTACTATCGATATTTGAGTGCTTAAAATGGTTCAAATGGCTCTGAGCACTATGGGACTTAACATATGTGGTCATCAGTCCCCCGGAACTTACAACTACTTAAACCTAACTAACCTAAGGACATCACACACATCCATGCCTGAGGCAGGATTCGAACCTGCGAACGTAGTGGTCCCGCGGTTCCAGACTGAAGCGCCTAGAACCGCTCGGCCACTATGGCCGGCTTTGAGTGCTAACAGAATGCAAAGAATAGCGTCAAGTTGACCATATTGTTTTCGATATAATAGAGAGTTCTGACACACTCCTTGCAGCGCACGCACAACCAGTCATCAAACCTGGCTCCCGTGAATTTTTTGTGGATGTGTACCTTGAGGACTTGACAACGACTCAGCTCACCAACAATACAGGAAAGTGCAAATAAAATAACCATTTCTGAAAGCATATGGCTTCTTGGTGATTTTTCTTTGGTAAATAATCCATATCTGAAGTTACATATCACCAGAACGACAAAGTGTAAGTTCTAACGAATTACCAATTTCAGTGAAAGCTACAGTAATCAAAGAGGTTCGTAAAAATGTATGCTAGAGATCTTAATCCATTTATATAAATATTTCGCACTTTATTTCAGGAGCTTGTAAACATCCGTTCAGAGAAGAGACATTTTGCTTCATCCTATGACATTATCACAAAACACTGAAGGACAATCCGATGAAGTATGGGGAAGCATGATGCCCAGTATTATTGAGGCCACAGACATGGATGCATCTGGATATGCAGCGGATACATGTCGGAAAGTGTGTTACATATCTATTACTGCGCACTTAGTTTATCAAGATTAGGTACTGCGAAATACGATACAGACGACAACTCATTTTTCTGCGAAGAAAGAAATCTGTGGAAATTATTAAGCATTACATTGAGAAAACACTATTAAAATGTTTGGGAGTAAATCCCCAGCATTTTAATATTCATTTGTCATTCACCAACGCACTAACACACTGACTAGTTACGTTAATGTGACAACCTGACAAAAGCCTGAAAAAGCACATTTTGCAGTACGGATGTGGAGGAAGAGAATCAGTGAGGTGCTAGAAGGTATCGATAGTGGCGTGGCCAGCTGGGCTAGGTTTCTGGGTCGAGGATCCATGGCGCAAACAGCCTGATCGAGGTGGTTCCACAGATTCTCGATTCAGTTCAAATAAGGGGAGTCTGGTGGCGAGGGGAATATGCTGAACTCATCCTGGTACTCACCGAACCATGCTTGTACACTACGACCTGTGTAACACGCTGCATTGTCCTGCTGGTAGATGCTATCAAGCCAAGGACAACAAACTTGCATGTAGTGGTGGGCATAGTCCCCAAGAGTAGATATGTTGTGTGTGTCCTGGCGTGCTCAAGTCATTGATGAGTCGTGGTGTTCCCCCCTTCCCTGTCCGCCACAGGTCAGTTGCCGTATATACAGGGTGTTTCTAAAGTAATAGTCAATATTGGGTGTGATGGTCAATATTCAGGGATATGACAGGAATGTCTGGTGTCACCGCCAGACACCTCACTTGCTAGGTGGTAGCTTAAATCGGCCGCGGTCCATTTAGTACATATCGGACCCATGTGTCGCCACTGTGTGATCGCAGACCTAGCGCCACCACAAGGCAGGTCTCGAGATACGGACGAGCACTGGCCCCAGTTGTATGGACGACATTGCTAGCGACAATACGGAAGAAGCCTTCCTCTCATTTTGCCGAGAGACAGTTAGAATAGCCTTCTGCTGAGTCCATGGCTACGACCTAGCAAGGCGCCATTAGCCTTACCTAGTTTGAGAGTTATCGTGTAAATGTCTCAAGAAGAACGTGTAAACCAACCCAGAATAAAGTTAAGTATATTCCAAAGCTACGTATTTTCTTGATAGCAGTCATAACTTATCCTGTTCCAGAATTGACGCCAGTCGGCGTGTGTGTACACGTGCCTTTCTTTCGGCTCCCTTCCCAGTGTGGCGTAGCAAGCTTGTTACGCCACAACAGATTGGCGACGAGGATGGGATCGTGTTCTTTCTACTTGCTTTGCTCTGATTTATTTGTGACATGGCTTCGCCAGATGTACTGTCCGAATTTTATCGCTTGCAGAATCAGCAGACGCAGGCGTTATTGGATGCCCTTGGACAGCTCGTCCAGGGTCAACGTGCCATTCAAACTGATGCGGCAGCCGCCGCTTCACCGCTACCGCAGCCACAAAATGCAATTGCACCACCGTTTCGCAGTTTTAATGCGGCGCACGAATCGTGGCCAGAATGGTCCCGCCAGTTTGCCTTTCATCTAGCCGCCTACAGAATTCAACGTAATGAGCGGCAGCCGTTTTTGCTTTCTTGTGTTGGTGTGTCCACCTACCGTGTGATAGTGAAATTGTTTCCCCGACGCGACGTAGCAACTCTGTCCTACGAAGAAATTTTGTCTGCTTTAGATGCCTATTTCAAAGAAACAGTTAATGTGGTTGCAAAGCGGTATACGTTTTTTCGTACAAAACGTACGGCCGGTCAAACTAATAGGGAGTGGGTAGCAACATTGCAAGGACTTACTAGGGAGTGTGCCTTTGACTGTGACTGTGGCCTTTCTTATTCAGATACAATGGTACGTGATGCAATTGCACAGAACGTTTCTGATGTTCGCATACGGGAGCAAATTTTGAAACTAGTTAATCCCTCCCTTCAACAAGTGATAGACATATTAGATAGACAAGACACACTTGACTGTGCTCAGGAATCTTTTGAAACTTCGCCAGCCATGTGTAACATTAACCGGCCCGCTGGACGCTCTGCGCGGCCCGGTAACTGGGCCTCGCGCACTTCGACGCAGCTGCCGCCGCGCTCTAAGCCAGGTGTGCCGCGCCAGCACACAAATGCAGTGAAATCATGCCCGCGGTGTGCTACTAGACATTCGCGTGAACATTGCCCGTCACGCCAAGCTATTTGCTTTTTCTGCAATAGGAAAGGACATGTTCATAGTGTTTGCCAGAAAAAGCTCAGATCAGACAATCACAATCATTCCAGGCCCTTTGCTTCGCGCTGGAATCGAACCAGGGACACTCAGGCTCGTGGACCTTCGCCCATGGACATTCATGTCGTTACTTCCACCCCGTCCAGTGCCACTTTCTCTAACAGTGACTGTGTTCGTCCCACAAAAACTGTGCGTCGACGTCGCCGGAAATCACGTCAATTAGCAAGTGATTCTGTACCAGTGTCTGTTCAAATTGCACGTGACAGTAGCTCTTGTCGTCAGCAGGACAATAAACTTTTTGTAGATTTGGACTTTCATGGCAAGGTCATACCATTCCAGCTCGATACCGGAGCTGCTGTTTCATTGCTCAATCACGACACGTACAAACAACTGGGGAAACCTCCGTTGCGTTCCGCAAATGTTAAGCTAACCACATATTCAGGACAGAAAATTCCTGTGTTAGGACAGTGCAGCCTTCTTGCAACATACAAGGGACAAACAAAACTTGTGTCATTTTACGTTCTTCATTCTTCTACTGCAGTGAACTTGTTTGGTTTAGATTTATTTCAGTTGTTTAACATGTCTATTGTAAATCAGGTCCTATCAGTGAATCAAACTGTGCCTTCAGACAGTGTTTCTCGTCTGTGTGACGAATTTGCAGACATTTTTGCACCGGGCTTAGGTTGCGCTAAAAACTATGAAGCACATTTGGAACTGAATGTAAACGCGCAACCGAAATTTTTCAGAGTGCGCAATGTTCCCCACGCATTGTGTGATGATGTCACAAGAACGTTAAACGATCTCGAATCACAGGGTGTAATTGAACGTGTGCAAGCTTCTCTCTGGGCCTCACCCTTAGTAATTTTGCCAAAACCTTCCGGAATCTTGAGACTTTGCGTGGACTTCAAGGCCACAGTGAATCCACAACTAGTGACTGCTACTTTTCCTTTGCCCTGCCTGGAAGATCTTTTTGCTAAACTGTGTCCGGGAAAATATTTTTCAAAGTTGGACCTAGCCGATGCGTACTTGCAAATACCGGTGGACGACGAATCCCAGCGCGTATTGGTGGTTAACACGCATCTTGGATTGTACCGATTCAAAAGACTGCCATTCGGGTGTGCATCCGCCCCTGCATTGTTTCAGCAATATTTACAAACTATTTGTGCGTCGCTCCCTACTGCAGCAAACTATCTGGACGATACAGTGATCTCCAGACAGACAGAAGAAGATCATGTTGCAAACCTACGAACATTATTTCAGGTCTTGCGACAAAATGGTCTTCGCTTGCGGAAGGACAAATGTGTGTTTTTTGCTCGTGACTTACCATACCTGGGACATGTCATTAATGCCCAAGGCATACATCCGAGTCCAGAGCACCTCCGTGCCATACAAGAATTGCCTTCGCCACAAACTATGAAGCAGCTACAGAGTGTGTTGGGTAAAATTAACTATTATCATAAATATGTGCGCAATGCCTCTTCCATTTCAGCTCCGCTTCATCGCTTACGCCGTAAAGGTGTTCCGTTCGTCTGGACGACGGAATGCGAACGCGCCTTTCGCCAGTTGAAATCGGCGTTGCTTTCTGATACTTGCCTCACGCCATTCGATCCCCAGAAACCCCTTTTGTTGATGGTAGATGCATCGGATTTCGGGATCGGTGCTGTGCTTGCGCACAAAGTTGGCTCCCATGATCGCCCTATTGCCTTTGCGTCCAAATTGCTCTCGTCTGCGCAAAGAAATTATTCCCAGATAGAGAAAGAAGCTTTGGCTCTCGTGTTTGGTGTTACTAAGTTCCATGATTTCTTGTATGGTCGTCACTTTACCATCACCACAGACCACAAACCTTTGACATCGCTTTTTCATCCGACCAAGCCTGTACCTCCACGTACAGCGCAGAAATTCATTCGCTGGTCTATTTTCCTCTCGCAGTACTGCTACGATATCTTGTATGGGTCCACTGCTAAGCACGGAAACGCCGATGCGTTGTCCCGTTTGCCTGTTGCTGAGGATAGAGCATTCGATTCTTCCGAACTTGCTTGCATGTTCATTGATTCGGAAACCGATGAAGTGGTCGAATCGTTTCCGATTGATTTTCGTCGTGTAGCTACAGCCACAGCTGCTGACCCTGTCCTTGCTACCGTTTTGCGTTTTGTTGCTACGCAATGGCCTTTGTCAAAGTCACAGATCGAGGATCCGTTGGTTCGCAGATTTTTTGCTCACAGAGAGAGACTTTTTGTTCGACGTGGTGTTTTGTTGTTGCGTTCTGATAATGATCAGTCCAGAGTAGTGGTCCCACGTTCGTTACAGTCCTCTGTTTTACGGCTTCTTCACCAAGGACATTGGGGTATAGTGCGAACGAAACAACTTGCTCGTCAGCACTGTACTTGGTTCTGAATAGATGCTGCGATTACGAATATGTGTTCTTCTTGCATGGCGTGTGCCGAACAACAATCCGCACCGCCGCGGAAAGTCTTTGCATGGCCAGAAGCCACTTCCCCTTGGCAACGCTTGCACATTGATTTTGCTGGTCCATTCTGGAATGCTCGATGGTTGGTTCTGGTCGATGCCTTCAGTAATTTTCCTTTTGTTGTCCGGATGTCTTCCACGACGTCCTCTGCCACCATCCAAGCGTTGTCTGCTATCTTTTGCATTGAAGGTCTACCGCAGACTATTGTTTCCGACAATGGCCCACAATTCATGTCCGCAGAATTTCAGTCATTCTGCCAGGCCAATGGTATTCAACATCTGACATCCGCGCCGTTTTCGCCTCAGTCAAACGGTGCCGCTGAACGATTGGTCTGGACTTTCAAATCACAGATGTTGAAGTTGAAAGAGTCGCATTCTCGGGAGGACGCGTTGTTGCTCTTTTTGTCCTCGTATCGCTCTCAGCCCCGAGATGGTCGCTCGCCGGCTGAGTTGCTCCACGGTCGTCCTCATCGAACCTTGATGTCTTTGCTGCATCTGCCGCATCAGGTTCCTGTGCAGCGGCAGACTCCTGCTTTTGCTCCAGGCGACGTTGTATTCTATCGCAACTATTGCGGTTCACGGCGTTGGCTAGCAGGGCGCGTTCTTCGCTGCCTCGGCCGCGTGATGTATTTGGTTTTGGGGGCCTCTGGTGACGTGCGTCGGCATCTCAATCAGCTGCGCCTCTGTCGTCGCACGGGTTCTGCCGCTCCCCGTCTGCTTTCAGCGACGGTGCCGTCCGGTCAGCGCGCTGGGGACCCATCTACTGGCTCGCCTCATCCCCAGGTGTTACCGACGATGCCTTCCATTTTGCCTCATGGCGACGCGCCGCCGCAGCCGCAGCCGCCGCCGCCGCCGCCGCCTGTTCTCCAGCCGGCGCCGCCCGCAGTGCACGCTTCACTGCAGCCGCCAAGCGCCTCCCTGGGTCACGCGCCGCCGATCGCTTCCCGTGACCAGCTGTCCTCCGCCTTGGAACTCTTGCCCGCTCCGGACCACATGATGTCATCGCGCGTCGGGTACCCCGACGCAATGGAGGTCGACCCTTCGGCCCCTCCTGTCTCATTACGGGCGCATACACCGCATGTTGACGTGCACCCTGGACTAGGTTTTCAGGCGTTTCCTAGCTCCCCTCGGACCGAATGGCCGGGTGCAGGTGGCACGGCCTCGCCTGTTGTTAGGCTCCCCACCTCATCGCATACGTCAACAGGGGTCCTCCCCACGGCGGGCGGAAGCCTTATAACACGACCGTTCGCCGATTTGCGGGGGAGGAATGTGGTGTCATCGCCAGACACCACACTTGCTAGGTGGTAGCTTAAATCGGCCGTGGTCCATTTAGTACATGTCGGACCCGTGTGTCGCCACTGTGTGATCGCAGACCTAGCGCCACCACAAGGCAGGTCTCGAGATACGAACGAGCACTGGCCCCAGTTGTACGGACGACATTGCTAGCGACAATACGGAAGAAGCCTTCCTCTCATTTGCCGAGAGACAGTTAGAATAGCCTTCTGCTGAGTCCATGGCTACGACCTAGCAAGGCGCCATTAGCCTTACCTAGTTTGAGAGTTATCGTATAAATGTCTCAAGAAGAACGTGTAAACCAACCCAGAATAAAGTTAAGTATATTCCAAAGCTACGTATTTTCTTGATAGCAGTCATAACTTATCCCGTTCCAGAATTGACGCCAGTCGGCGTGTGTGTACGCGTGCCTTTCTTTCGGCTCCCTTCCCAGTGTGGCGTAGCAAGCTTGTTACACCACAACAGAATGAGTATTCGGAACTATTCGAAACAAAGAACTCAAGTAAACATGGGCTCTATCTTCCCATATTCGAGGAAATTCTCCCAGCAAATTCTAAAAAGATATCACAATTATTTTTCGTCCGCAAGCCAAGATAAGAGCGCTTCTTGGCTCTGTTAAGGATGACTTGGGTTTGAGGAAGCCCGGTGCGTACAAGATCCCCTGCCACTGTGGGAAGGCTTATATTTGTCAGACAGTCCGCACCATTCGTGGCCGATGTGTTGAGCACCAGCGGCACACACGGTCGCTTCAATCTGAGAAATCTGCAGTGGCAGAGCACTGTCTCACCGAGGGACATAGAATGCTGTATGACGAGACACAAATGGTTGCCCTGCACCTCGCTATTGGGACTGTGTTTTAAAAGAATCCATAGAGATTCGTTTATCTGATAATCTTATTAATAGAGACAAGGGTTATCTTTTAAGTAAAACTTGGAACCCGGTGTTATCAGACATTAAAAATCAACGGTCTGTGTTTCGATCGTCAGAATAATTTTTAATTTTTGATTGTGATATCTCGATTTCGCCTGTTTCCACCACAGGTGGCGCGGTATGTTTACTTGCCCTAGAGGGCAGTTAACGGCACCTTCTCGCGCACGCGTTGTGGGCCTTCTGCGGCCTATATTAGGGCTGCCGCTTGCGCTGAGAAGTCCTTTCGCGCGCCGAAGATCAACGCCTCGTGTTTCTGTGTGTGCCGTCGTTTTGTGCGTAAGTGGTTCAGTGTTATTCGTTTTGTGCACATATGTTCACGTGTGACAATTTTCGTCTATGTATGTGTCCAAGTGTCTGAACAAATTTTATCTTGGACTCTACGCCCGTGAACGGGTCCATGTATTTTAAAAAGTGTTTGTCTCCGTTTCTATGTCCACCATATTTTTATCTCACATTGTCTTCATTTGTCTCTTTTGTGTTTCTCTGAGGCCAAAGAGCGGCGTAGTATGCTGCTGCTGGCGTGCCTATAAACAGGTTTAAAAACAACAATAAAGAAAAAAAAAACACTGAGAAGTCAGTTCCGCCGAGATCGTGTACCAGCACTCTCACCTGAAAACGGCGGCCAGTTGGACCGCGGATATATTGTGTCAAGGTGACGTTTTGATCCGGCTGCACACCCGAGAAGAATATTATCAGTTATTACTCCGGGAAAGCCTACGTAATCACAATTTTATTTATCCTTCTAAAATGTTTTCTGCTATCTTTTGAACTCTCTAGTTATGATCCTTGCGTGTATTTGATACCTGGTATCCTAGAAACAACTACTTCTGTAGTTATCTCTGACAGGCCGAAGTGTCCTCCTGATTAACCCCAAAACACTAAAGGCGGGAAAATGTTAAATTGCTACTAAACCATCGTAAATTTTACTGCTCCAAATTCATTGAATGGAAGTCATAATTATAGGTTACACATTACTTAATTGCAATTGTTAGATCTCCAGTGGTAACTTACAAATCAAGTTAAGTACAAAATGACCTCTTTTATTTTACGAGGGTTTAGTAATCTCGGGTTAAGAACAAAATTTATATATTGAAATCTTTACGTAATTTTGTCATCTCCTAATTTCCAATAATTTACTTTTTTAATCAGTTAATGCGAAAATAGATTCGTAAGTGCTGAAAATACTGGCGGCCGCTGTCAAACATAGCGAGGACAGAACTATATAGGGTGAGTCTTACAGAAGTCTGAAAGTCTCTGAATCGACGAAGATAACGCTGAGACAATTTGATACAAGTCATTTGGGGCTCCCAGACGTCGGGATGTACCCCAAAAATGAATGACAAGTGTTGAACGTGTGACGTCACCACATGACTTACCTCGTCGCACGTAGAGCAGTAGAGGCTGTCGGTCTGTCGCACGTGATCATCCCAACTCAACTGAAGTGTTCCCATGAGTACGGCTCTGGACCCACGTGAGCGACTTCAGCGCGTAGTGCTGCGAGTTCAAATTTTGCATGTGGCAGACTATTTCTTTCCATTGCTTGGACAATTATGTGTTTACACTGAAGTAAGATTTTTTTTGCCATTCTCGTCGTCTCCGCTGGTTTATTGAGAAAGTACAGTACAATAAAAAACCTACCGTATTGCGTCACATGTAAATTAGTATAATTTCTGAATTGCTTCATTATCAGTAAATGACCTACGTTTTCTTTGCTAAATAGTGTCTGTCAACGAACAAAAGAAGGGACGAAAAGGAAAGGAACTTAAAATACACTCCTGGAAATGGAAAAAAGAACACATTGACACCGGTGTGTCAGACCCACCATACTTGTTCCGGACACTGCGAGAGGGCTGTACAAGCAATGATCACACGCACGGCACAGCGGACACACCAGGAACCGCGGTGTTGGCCGTCGAATGGCGCTAGTTGCGCTGCATTTGTGCACCGCCGCCGTCAGTGTCAGCCAGTTTGCCGTGGCATACGGAGCTCCATCGCAGTCTTTAACACTGGTAGCATGCCGCGACAGCGTGGACGTGAACCGTATGTGCAGTTGACGGACTTTGAGCGAGGGCGTATAGTGGGCATGCGGGAGGCCGGGTGGACGTACCGCCGAATTGCTCAACACGTGGGGCGTGAGGTCTCCACAGTACATCGATGTTGTCGCCAGTGGTCGGCGGAAGGTGCACGTGCCCGTCGACCTGGGACCGGACCGCAGCGACGCACGGATGCACGCCAAGACCGTAGGATCCTACGCAGTGCCGTAGGGGACCGCACCGCCACTTCCCAGCAAATTAGGGACCCTGTTGCTCCTGGGGTATCGGCGAGGACCATTCGCAACCATCTCCATGAAGCTGGGCTACGGTCCCGCACACCGTTAGGCCGTCTTCCGCTCACGCCCCAACATCGTGCAGCCCGCCTCCAGTGGTGTCGCGACAGGCGTGAATGGAGGGACGAATGGAGACGTGTCGTCTTCAGCGATGAGAGTCGCTTCTGCCTTGGTGCCAATGATGGTCGTATGCGTATTTGGCACCGTGCAGGTGAGCGCCACAATCAGGACTGCATACGACCGAGGCACACAGGGCCAACACCCGGCATCTTGGTGTGGGGAGCGATCTCCTACACTGGCCGTACACCACTGGTGATCGTCGAGGGGACACTGAATAGTGCACGGTACATCCAAACCGTCATCGAACCCATCGTTCTACCATTCCTAGACCGGCAAGGGAACTTGCTGTTCCAACAGGACAATGCACGTCCGCTTGTATCCCGTGCCACCCAACGTGCTCTAGAAGGTGTACGTCAACTACCCTGGCCAGCAAGATCTCCGGATCTGTCCCCCATTGAGCATGTTTAGGACTGGATGAAGCGTCGTCTCACGCGGTCTGCACGTCCAGCACGAACGCTGGTCCAACTGAGGCGCCAGGTGGAAATGGCATGGCAAGCCGTTCCACAGGACTACATCCAGCATCTCTACGATCGTCTCCATGGGAGAATAGCAGCCTGCATTGCTGCGAAAGGTGGATATACACTGTACTAGTGCCGACATTGTGCATGCTCTGTTGCCTGTGTCTATGTGCCTGTGGTTCGGTCAGTGTGATCATGTGATGTATCTGACCCCAGGAATGTGTCAATAAAGTTTCCCCTTCCTGGGACAATGAATTCACGGTGTTCGTATTTCAATTTCCAGGAGTGTAGAAACAGCTTTTACTTCGTTACAGCGAGGAGAATAATCTCTTCGAAATTTTCACCGTTTGCTCAAATGCTCAATCATCCCTTCACGCCAAAGACCAACTGCCCCACATGCGCCAAGTTACGTCACCTGGCGACATCACACGTTCAACATTTGTCATCCATTTCTCGGGTATTTCCCGATATTTGCGACCCATGTGTCGTACACTACATTATTTGTCTGAGTATCATCTACGTCGCTTCTGGGTTTCTTAATCGTTAGCAAGAATCACCCTATATAATGAGCTGGCGGGGACGCTGGTAAGGCAGGCAGATGTAAGTATAGAAATGCCCACTATTGGAAATCAGGAAGGAGCAGCACGAACGTCCACTGCTGCGCCATTTGTCTGTTAGACGTGCTCGACGTGAAGTCAACGAGTTGTATGTGCGTCCCATTTTACTATTCAGACCGAGGAAGAGGGACAGCGAGGTGTAGTGCGAATTTTGACTGCGGAAGCAGTATCAGGAAGTGAAATTAATGCCATAATGTCTGCTGTGTATAGTGAACACAGTATGTCATGTGCGCGTGTGTTTGTATGGAATAAACGATTTAGAGAAGGTCCTGTGTCATTGAAAGACAGCAGTTGACCAGGAAAGGCTTACCGTGTTATTACCACTTCTGTCTTTACTGCAATGGATACTGCCTTCAGAAGTTATCTACGGTGGACGGTGGAAGACATTGGCTTATGTTCGGCATCAGTACTGTACCGCTCACGCCGTCATGACAGCCAGCAGCTGTGGCCGAGCGGTTCTAGGCACTTCAATCCGGCACCGCGCGACTGCTAGGGTCGCAGGTTCGAATCCTTCCTCGGGCATGGATATGTGTGGAGTCCTTAGGTTAGTTAGATTTAAGTAGTTCTAAGTTCTAGGGGACTGATGACCTCAGATGTTAAGTCCCACAGTGCTCAGAGCCTGAGTCGCCATGACAGAGCATCTGAAGTCCGGAAAATCTGTGCGGAGTGTGTTGTCCACAGTCTGACGGAGGAGCAGAATTTGAACAGAATGTCAACATCACTGCAGCACGTGGAACGGTATCAAGGTGAAGAACATCGCTTATTAACCCTTTTGTTGTGGGAGATGAAACATGGTGTTATCATTTAGAGCAGCAGAGCCAACAATGCAAGCACATGTATTCACGTCCACCGAAAAATTCAAAACCGTAAATTTCGTCTCCGGAGAAGGCATGATGATAATTTTCTTTGACTGCAAGGGACCGCTGCTGATTGACTTTCTGGAGCACGGCGCCAGAATTAATGAACAGTGTTACGAGAACACTTTGCAATAATTGAAGCGCGCCATCAAGACCGAACTTCCAAGAATGGACGAAGTTATTGTGTTGCAGAATAGTGCCCGTCAACATTTTGCCAAGGTTGTTTCGACTACACTGCAAAACTTCCGATGGGAAGCCCTTTCATTTCTACCATATAGTCACTTTCCATATTCTTAGAGCCTTGAAAAAAGACATGCGTGTCGTCGAAGTAGTTCATGCCTGAGAACAATCATGGTTCCATAGGCAACGGCAAACATTTTTCCATTAAGGCACTGACCGTGTAGTCTCACAGTGGGATAAATGTGGTTACAGTTACGGCGATTTCTATTGAGATAATAAACGGTTTACTTATTATCGTTGGATGTGAGGTCCACCAGTTACGCAAAACACCGTTTTTGTCAGTACCCAAACATGTTTCGGCACCACTGTGCCATGATCAGTGGGTTTTCGTTTTTATTTATTCTTTACATTTGGTGTGCATTAATTTTCCAAATCACTTGTGTGTTAATTACTACAGGTGGCTTGTCATGTTTTCGTGTGGCCAGCACTTTCATTCTCCGCATCATGGTGAGGTGTTGTGATGTACACGTAACTATAACAAGTATTTTCAACAAATAACTTAGTAAAACACTTTTCACTTCAGCAAAATGCACACCAAATATAAAGAATAAATAAAAACGAAAACCCATTGATGATGGCACACAATGGCGCTGGAACATGTTTGGTTACTGAGAAAAAACCGTGTTTTGCATAACTGGCGGACCTCACATCCAACAATTTTAACTGTAAACACGGCCAACACAAGGAGCTGCAAAACTAAATGATGAAGGTTTACCTATTGTTTCCATCAGTCTCGTTTTCATTTGACTGTCCGTAAAATATAAAATCAGAGCAGTAAGTAGTAAGCCATAGTCGTCAGCAAAACATGGCAATATTACCCTCAGGACTGCCTAAGCTACACAGCTAAAATAAATTTGCTATGTAGGCAGCGTCAGGTCCACAAATTGGAAAGCTGGTAGATCTTGCTAAAGGTACTTTGCATCTCTTAGCTAGCACTATAGAGGCATAAGGAGAGGGAGGCGTTGACTAAAGCTGTCTGGAATGTTCTGGTCTATAGAAGTATGAGTTGGGAATGGCTGAGACAGAGAAGGAGCAAATAGGAAAGATGGAAAATTGTATGAGAAGAACAGTTAACGGAACGAAGTGAACAAAGAGAAAAGCAGATCAGGAGGTCGCAAAGGAAGAAACGTAGCTCGTCAAAGAAACATAAGGTACAAAAAGCTTCTGAACCATATACCGAAACGAAGGAGGTGGCGCAGTGGTTATCACACTGGACTCGCATTCCAGAGGACGACGGTTCAGTTCCGCGTCCGGCCATCCTGATTTAGGTCTTCCTTTGTTTCCCTAAATCGCTTCAGGTAAATGCCGGGATGGTTCCTTTGAAAGGGCACGGCCGATTTCCTTTCCCATCCTTCCCTAATCCGATGAGACCGATGACCACGCTGTTTGGTCTCCTCCCCCAAACAACCCAACCCCCCCCCCCCCCCACACCACCATATACCGAAGCGCAACACACTCGTGTCAAAGTGCTACAAACTGCAAGATCACAAAACCATTTTTTGGAAATGTAGGCGTTCTTTATGTAATTTGATCTCCTGAATTCGAAAATGGTACTCAAAAAATATCACCCACACTTTTTGTACAATTTGCAGTAATGCTCATATACACGCAAACACAATTTGAACCTCAGAGTCTTTCAACTGTTCAACACTTGTGCCTCCAGTGGCATACACGCTGATACCTTGGCACTGAGCGCCCGTTTGCTCCTACCCGGTGGCACACAGTGAACTGCCACATTGAAAATGACCCTCCCTGTCCGTCGCCGTGTTGTACTTCTGGAAGGCCGTACGTATTACCGAGGTTGTGTACACTCTCACAACAGTTTTTGTTATAGTTGTGCTGTTTGATGAGAAAAGACCGAAGAAGCATTACTGCTTTCGCAAGTAAGGTCTACCACGCGTATTTGGGAGTGAAACTAGGCGCCATCAATAAAGCATGGGCTCCACAGACCGTGTGGTGTGTTTGCTTAGAAGATTTAGACGGTGGGCGACAGGAAAAAATAAGTCATTACGATCTGGCAGCCCTATATTCTGGTGGGAGCAACAGAATCATACCGAATACTGTTACTTCTGCTCTTGTAAGACTGCTGTTTTCAACAAGAAAAACAAGAAGACTATTGAGGATCCGAAAAATTTTCTCTCAGCGATTCGTCCCGCCACATGGCCCGGACATACCTATACCACAGCCTCCATTAGATACGGTCGACTGTGATGACAGAAATACCGCTCAGCAGGCGGATGATACTCGATTTGAAGTACACACATAAGAGGGCCCTCTCCTGTTCATTCAGCCAGATCTAAATGATTTAGTACGTGACAAAAGATATAGCGGAGCTCCTAGAGCCAAGACTGCATGAGAGACGTTTCTTAGTAGCTGGTACGTCCGTAATATTTTACAGGAAAAGAATCTTTGCCAAAAATGGATTTTGCTCAAAACGACTTGTTAGTGCTCTGCAGTGATGTACAAGTTTTGATGATGATGTTTGGTTTATTGGGCACTCAAATGCGCGGTTACCAGCGTCCGTACTAATTTCCAATACTTACACAGTCCATTCTCGCCACTTTCACGAATGAGGATGAAATGATGAGCACAATACAAACACCCAGTACCCGGGCGGAGGAAACCCCCAGCTCGAGGACCCCATGATGCCGAGGCAGCAACTCTAGCCACTGGCTCACCAGCTGCGGACACAAGTTTTGACAGGCCAGTCCAACTGCCCGTACATGCCAGGTGACTGGAGACTGTTTAGTGACTCAACTAAAAAAGCCCTGAAGGCAGTTCTGCTGCAGATTGGTAACACGTGTGCCTCAATACTTGCCGGCCATCTGAGTACACGATGGAAACACATGACCACCTGAAGATGTTTCTTACTACCATTCATTATGAGAAACTGGAGATGCGTGGTGATGTGAAACTGTTGGGTTCACTTCTACGACAACAATCAGGATATACGAAGTTTCCCTGTTCAGTCCGTCAACAACCAACGGTCTTGCCACGTTGCCTACACCGGTTCCCGCCCGATCACCGAAGTTATGCAACTTTGGGTTCGGGTAGCACTTGGATGGGTAACAGTCTGGAGAAAACCGGATGCCGTTAGTTTTAAGGACACGCAAGTCGCCGAAGTGGGGACCAATGGAAAGACAAGCACCTGGCCGCGGTGCCACATGACATTTTTTGTCCTCCTTCACAGTACAGTGGTCAGCGCTGTAGAATGCGATGCGAGGGCCCCACGTTCGATTCCTGACGAGGTCGGAGATTTTCTCTGCTCGGACACTGGTGTTGTGTTGTCTTCAACATCATTTTATCCTCATCGCCCGAAGCCAATGAGATATACTGGCCCTGAAACGAACTTGTGACGTCATATTACTCGGCTTGTCCACCACACTTAGCGAAAGGTAGGGTGCGTGCAGGGCCTACGGGAAATCAGTATGTAATTGAAAAGGTACTCCACTAAAGGTCTGAACTTTGTACGCTGCTGTCGAGAGCTTGCATGCATTTAAGCGCACCGTCAAGAATTATTAAACTCGTCCGAAATAGTTACTAGCTCCCGACGGTGATGCCTGATGGCACCCTAAGGACTTGCACTATCAAGTGCTCTGACGTACGCGCCACGACCTGTCTTTTTCGTCGGCGTCGAAATGGTGTCAACTAAAAAGATTTGTACCAGGCGACTGGTCTACACGACGGGAGGCTCTAGCCACGCGGTTATTTACATCTGTGAATGGGACAGTCAGACTCGGGACAAACACCGGGAGTGGCCCCGAAGGCTGCAACTGGTTCCAGGGGACAAATATAAGAAGTGTGATCCTCTAGTGGAAAGAGACAGAACACTCTTGCCACATCAGCACGTCAAACTGGGCATAATGAAGTAGTTTGTCAGGGCATTACCTAACTGCGTCGACTGTTTTAAGTATCTATGTTACAAGATACCCAATCTGTTAGATGCTAAATTGAAAGTGGACGTTTTCCCTGGTCCAGATATTCTGAAATTAATGGTAGATGCAGATTTCCTTCATCATTCAGTGAATATCGTGGAGCGAGAAGGCTCGACTGTCCTTAAAAGTTTGATTCAAAATTTAGTGGGAAACTATCGTAGCTCAGAGTATATCGACATGATAGAGAACGTGTTGAAGAAATTCAAAATTTTGGGATGTTCCGTGAGTTTGAAGTTACATTTTACAAATTCGCACCTTGACTTTTTTCCCTCCCAATCTGGTTGGCGTAAGTAAGGGTGAAAGATTCCATCACGATATCAAGGACATGGAATGGCGATACCAGGGAACTTCGGATGTTCGGATGATGAGTGACTACTGCTGGGTGCTTCACCATGAGCACACGGAACTGCCCCACAAGACCGTGGCCGTGCCTTGAGAATTAAAAAAAGGACGGAATGAATGAGGTTAGTGCATGTCTTGTATCACATTGCCTGTCTGCATCCGATCACCGTGTGCATGCTTCTATATATTGTTGCTTAACCTCGTATTTTACTGCAGCATGATTCGTGCGCCGTATACAGGATGTTCGGAAATTCCCGTTGCAAACTTTAGGGTGTTGTGGAAGGCAGTGAGTGCACAATACCATGCCCGGAAACGTACCGTTTCCGTTCTAAGACGGTTTCAGTTCAGATGTTTAAATCATCCACTTCTGATTGAGGAACTGAATTAGGCTTGATGCAGCACAATTATTAAGTAACAATTCGAAAGGAAACATAACGAAATATCCATTTATCACTTACGCCATTTGTCTGTGTGAACACTTAAACATTTCGTTTTTACATTATTCCAAAACAAAAAAGAACCTGACATACTGTATGTTGAGAACGGTTGACTAATGCATTACAACAGCGGTTCAGTGCGGCGACAAGCAACGTTATTACAGACATTGTATCTATGAAGCATGTTTCTACACACACGCCCTATCCCATCTAGTCTCTCTTCAATTTCTAGTGAAGCTGTCAGAACTTGTGCCAGCAGGTCTTCATCTGTCTCTACAGGAGAGTCGTAAATTAGACTTTGCTTACGACCCAACAGGAAATATTCCGTAGAAGTTAAATCCGAGCCGGCCGTGGTGGCCGAGCGGTTCTAGGCGCCACAGTCTGGAACCGCGCGACTGCTACGGTCGCAGGTTCGAATCCTGCCTCGGGCATGGATGTGTGTGATGTCCTTAGGCCAGTTAGGTTTAAGTAGTTCTAAGTTCTAGGGGACTGATGATCTCAGATGTTAAGTCCCATAGCACTCAGAGCCATTTGAACCATTTTGAGTTAAATCCGGCGATCGCGGCGGCCACACCGTGGAACTATCTTGGCCTATCCATCTTTCGCGATATCGTCTGTTGAGATGTCTCCGAACCGTAAGTGTGAGATGGTGCACCATCATAGTGAAACTGTAGTGTTGGCAGAAGAGCCAACACTGTGTTTCTAGAGGAGGCCGAAATGCATGCGTTTAATTACATGCTGACTGGCGTGAGGTCTAGAACAGGACAATATCTTCAGAATTGCAAATAAAGTACGTAGATGAAGTAATACTTAACTTTAATCCACAATTGTAGAGCATCTCTCTTGATGATACATGCTTCACATAAAAAATATCAATTGAATACGGCGCCTTGCTAGGTCGTAGCAAATGTAGCTGAAGGCTATGCTAACTATCGTCTCGGCAAATGAGAGCGTATTTGTCAGTGAACCATTGCTATGAACGTCGGCTGTACAACTGGGGCGAGTGCTAGTACGTCTCTCTAGACCTGCCGTGTGGTGGCGCTCGGTCTGCGATCACTGACAGTGGCGACACGCGGGTCCGACGTATACTAACGGACCGCGGCCGATTTAAAGGCTACCACCTAGCAAGTGTGGTGTCTGGCGGTGACACCACAGAAACCACTTTCCCTGGCAGACATTCAGTGGCACATCTTCCTACGTTCTGTAGAAAGATTAAGTATGCAAGACCAGTTAGTCTGAGTGGAAGGAGGTGTGGCCCAATGAAATGACCGTCCAGAATACCTGCCCAAGTTAATATCGTACTGATGTTGAAATCCCTGAATATGCATGACAGGATAGTTTACGTCTGACCACATATGGCTGTTTCGCAAATTCAGAACCCAGTGCCTAGTGAGTTTACATTCATCTCTGATATGGAGAAAGGTGTGTGTCGATGCAGCGGTACAGGAACCACGCGCAGTAGTCAACGCGTTGTGGTAAATCAACTGGACGCATAACGCGTACATTTTGTAAGTGGTATTGATGTAATTGTTGCTCAAGCAGAACGTCGCAGACGACACTGTGACGAACATCCATCGCACGAGTCCCACCCGTCGAGCACTCGTTGACGGGTTCTCTTCTAAGTGATGCAGTACCTCTTCAAATTCTAACACGCGACGTTGCTGTGAAGCGCCAGAGTCTTGCCTCCTCACTGACGGACCCCTGCATAATGTAATATTTCTGGCTTAGTCAGCTATCATTTTAGGCTCCAAGAATCTGTTCCCAGAGCAGTGGAGATGCAAGAAGTATATAGATGACGAAATGTGGTGTGAGGTACCTGTGACAGATGTTAGATTCGGTACCAATCCCTTGAGAAAGACCGCCTGCATAATGCTACTGCTCTGTGATTGGCTGCTGTGCTCGGAGCAAGGGCGCCAAAACGTTAAAGTGTAGTTATTATTATTAGTGAAACTACTCATTGGAATGACTTCACTTCTTAATATAAATATCTCTCAACAGCAGACTATCAATCAAGTCATTTTAGAATTATTAAAAACAATTTAAATCAAAAACAAAAGACTGATGATATTGCAGACGAAGCACTTAGGAAGCGTTCGGGTCACGCCTTTTCCGGTATGGCACGTGAAGTGTTTCGGGCTGTTCGTCACTCTGCATTGGGCAGTCGAGAAGAACATACATGTTGTCTGTCATAGGATGTGTTTCCAATTTTTATTTAAGTTCCTGTTCGTCACTCTGGATTAGGCAGTCGAGATGTTGTCTGTGGCAGGATGTGTTTGCCAGTATTCAGTATTAAAAGATTCACTCCGGTAGTCATGAGGCAGAGACACGTACCACAAATAGTGTAAATACACATTTTCGTAAACATTGAGTTTCATAATGTACTTTGCTGTATCAGAAGGTGTTGTATTAAGATCATTTAGTCTTCTCGTGTGGCTATATTAAGGGGCTCCGGAAAGGCTCAAAATCATGAAAAGTTCAATTTTTACTTTTTTGCGTTTTCTGAATCTGCAGACTATTACCTTTTAATAGATATATAATTTATTCAATTCCGAATACTACAACTATTTTTAAATTTTTTTTGAAATGTGTTCTACATGGGTGTGACCCACTGTGGCGCTGTTAAACTGCTGTCATGGTGTTATTATTAACGTCCGTGTTCATCAGGTACATTTTAGTGATGTGAGATAAAGTATGTGTTGTGGCTAACCTGTGATGGTTCAATATATATCGCTGGTGTGATTGTCGATTGTTTCATGTTTATTTACTCTGTCGTTATCTCGAAAATATTCGTAATTAATTCTGTTTCTTGAGTCTCTGTTTTGTTGAAGTATAATAATGAGTAAAAGTAAAGTTATTACAAATCCTCTGAAGGCTTTTAAGAAAAGGAGAAATGTTGGATAGCCAAAGGTATGTGTTTTTACTGTAAACAATAAAGGCGATAACCAAATGAGTGAACCTAACCTCTCAAGTACACCTGCCCATAGCAGTCAAAGTGGGAAAGAAAATACTTCACAGAAGAAGCTTGGTTCAATGAGTGAAAACTATGAATGTTTTATGGGCGAATCGGATGTGAATGAAATATTTGATATGTCGGTTCTCAAAGGAATTTTTTCAAACTGTGTAAGATGTATTCATTGTAGTGAAGTTGGTGTGGAAGTCTCCATAATAAAGCACGTAGGACTTGCTAGTGAAATACAACTGAAATGTCATAAGTGTTCATACATGACCACCTTTTGGAACAGTGTTGCAGTAACTGCAACTGAAGAAAATGGTAGCAAAATCTACAAACACAACAACGAGTGATGCTCGCTTTAGACAAGGAACGCCTTCGGGCTGCAGACAGGGCTGTAAAGAGTCTAGAAATACAAGCAAGAGTAAACAGGAGGAGGAACAAGAGGAAGCTGGAGGAGGAGTTTGCAGAGGATGAAGATAATCCATCCTATGGACCTGGAATGCACTAAAAAGTTAATCCAATCTTTGTTGCTCGATTCCCAAAACTTTTATTTTCTCATACTAATTACATGTTTTCTAAGGACCTTCCAAACATATTTGTCTCAAACTTTCAGTAAATGTTACACAGTACCTTCTGCATAATTTAACACAGCCTTCTTCCAAAAAACTGTATATTTTTGAATATATAAATAAAAAATTGCAAAAAAATGTTGTGAATTTTCATTACAATTGAAAAAAATCATCTTTAATAACTGAACTAAAATTTTGTAAAATCCCTGTGTTAAGTTGTAGCCCATATTACAATAAATAATCTGTAAAAAGTTCAACTTCCTACCTCAAATACTTTGTGAGGAAAGATGTAATTTATAAGCGTTATTTTAACATTGCAAGTATAGGGCGTTCCGGAGCCCCTTAAAATACGCGAGTGGCATCCCAAAGAAGTGATACGTTATTTCATAACAAAACCTCGCTAAAAGTCAGTTTCAGACTCAAGATACAGATCCTACGACCTGCGTGCTGTTTTCTGCGCTGGGGACATCAACTTGAAGACAGCAGGTTAGTGAACTATAACAGAACCTTCGTATTCCACACAGTGCAGTGGAAACAACTAGGCGCCTCACGTGTACTGCATGCACAGAACGAATGTGCTCAGTGACACGTCATCTGCAGCAATGCAGAGCAGATAAAGGAGGATGATCGTTATTAACGCCAACAATCAATTCAGTCTTTCTTTCTTGCTGCAGTAACTTGAGCAGAAAGTTTGGTATGGTGATACAGCCTACTATCAGCTCTTCCGTTACCTCGAGCTTCGTCATACACAAGAAGTATGTCTGTGTATCCTCAAAACGTGTGCCGAACCATGTTTACTGTCTCGGAGACGAACAGGCATTGAATAGTTCTCGCAGCAAAGCAGACGTTAAGTGACGTCAGGCGATCGTCGGACGTAGTACACATCAACCTGTCCATCCTATTCCACACCAGGTCAAGCAACTCCAAGACTTTTCTGCACTGAAGAGACAAGGAAAATGGTACACCTGCCTAATATCGCATGGAACCCGCTAGAGCACGCAGAAGTACCACAACACGACGTGGCATGGACTCGACTAATGTCTGACGTAGTGCTGGAGGGAGATGAACCAATGAATCCTGCAGGGCTGTCCATAAATCCGTAAGGCCGTGTCCTACGTCAGCGACAGAAGCGACCGACAGCGAGCGAGTTCTGGATACGGGACACTCCAGCGACAAGCAGCAGCACCGGGAGAAAAGTTCATGCGTGCGGGCGACCATGCCGCGCTACAAGATGGCTGCTTAGAGCCAACGAGCTGTTTCTAAAAAACGGCGCCCCTAAACTGTAGAATACTGTAGCTGGAGAGTAAGGCTACAAAATTAGGTTTACTTAAGAAAATAAAGCGAAAAGGAATGCTGTGCATGAAATTTACAAACGAATAAATCTCCAAGGAGAAGTTCATAAATATCATCAACTACGAAGATCACCAGACAAATTCTTCGAATACACTTGAATGAGCTGAGGAGCATTCGACTACCTCATCAATAAATTAAACACGAATGTTTTTACATGATCAAGAACTTTTAACAGCCAATAAATGCGGAAGAATGACTGACTACGTGACTAACTACCCTAAATGCACCTATAAATACGGTGATTGGGAGTCGAAGATAACAGGTAGCTACAGTGTAGTGATAGCGTTACGCTTTGTGATTATGTGCCTCGGAAAGGTCCTGGGTTCGATTCCACGCTCCTATTATATTTTAACTGACTCAGTTACAATTCAGTATACAAAGTTTTATGTAAACTGTTTACACTGCATAGCTAAATATATTTTTAAGGTCTTGCCGAAGAACTTGATCTTTAAGTGTTTACACACCTATCCCAGTATATCACACACATTTAATTCGCAATGAATTACAATGAACCATGAAATTTTACGTATATTTGATGTTGCGAACGTAATTCAGCAGTCAGTGTTAAGGCCAAGCGTTTCAATTAACGTAAATAGTCTGTAAAAGTGAAGCATAAAAATCTTTGAAAAGGAAGTCAAACATTTTGTGTAATGATTTGTCTAAATGTCTGAAATAAAAAATATTACCGAAAAGTTTGGCGCAGATCATTTTCTGTCATTATTTCGAGCATCATTCAAACACACATAGAACGTTTCTCTGACCTACTTATTTCTTTTACACAAATCATTTCATAAAATATTTGACTGATTTCTTTCATTTTTTATTTACAAGTTTTATTCAGAAAGTATGATCTTACTTCTCGTTTGCCTTCCTTTTTGACACTTAATTACCGCACCAATATATATTTTTATGAGCAAAATAGCTAGGCCTTGAACAGATGAAATTTTTGACACTTCATTTACATAGCTCGGAAGCAGCTTTTCGTAAAATATTTCAATTTTTCCTCTACTCATTAATTAAGTTTTCATTAATTACCCTGATTACTTTCAAGCAGTTAAATATTTTCATGCAAAACTAGACTTCACGCTAGTCACTTTGATACCTCGTTTACCAGCTTTTCTATCTTTGTTTGGCCATGAAAATTCGGACAAAACCTCATGGTGTAATTTATAGGGAGTCTTGTTTTCGCTCTGTTCACGCGATATGCGCAGTAATGTTCACGTCTGCCGATTTTTGTGGCCAGCGAAAGTCTTTAAACTCAGAAGAGTATTTCTGGAGCCACTCTGCAGCAATTCTGGATGTGTGGGGTGTCGCATTGTCCTGCTGGAATTACCCAAGTCCGTAGGAATACACAGTGGACATGAATGGAAGCAGGTGATCAGACAGGATGCTTACGTACGTTTCATCTGTCGGAGTCGTATCTATACGTATCGGTGGTCCCATATCACTCCAACTGCACACGTCCCACACTATTACAGAGCCTCCATCAGCTTGCAGTCCCCACTAACATACAGTGTCCATGGATTCATCAGGTTGTCTCCATAACCGTACACGTCCATCCGCTTGATACAATTTGAAACGAGACTCGTCCGACCAAGGTACACGTTTCCAGCCCTCAACAGTCCAATGTCAGTGTTGACGGGCCAGGTGTAGATCTTCTGATTCTTCGCGCAGTCGTCAAGGGTACGCGAGTGGGCCTTCGACTCCGAACTCCAAAAACCCATATCGTTCATGCTTCTTTGAGTGGTTCGCACGCTGACACTTGTTGGTAGCCCAGCACTGAAATCTGCAGCAATATGCGGAAGGGTTGCACTTCAGTCGTCGTTGGTCCCGTTCTTATAGGATATTTTTCGCGATGCAGCGCTGTCGGAGATTTGATATTTTACCTGATTCTTGATATTCACGGTACACTCGTGAAATGGTCGTACAGGAAAATCCCCAGTTCATCGCTGCCTTGGAGATGCTGTGTCCCATCGCTTGTGCGCCGACTATAAGATCACGTTCAAACTCAAATCTTGATAACCTGCCATTGTAGCAGCAGTAACTGATCTAACAATTGCGGCAGACCCTTTTCTTATGTAGGCGATGCCGACTGCAGAGCCGCATTCTGCCTGTTTACGTGCCTCTGCATTTGAATACGCGTGCCTGTACCAGTTTCTTTGGCCCTTCAGTGTATTTCGGTCAGCAGACGTGGACGCGTTACACGTCTGGGTTCCTATTCAAAATGTTACGTACTCACTCTCCCGCTATAAGTCTTAGTAGAATATACACTCTCTATATATACCACTTTAATATGTGACATCATTTATGGCGAAGTATCCGATTGGTGCCAAAACTGTGAATGGTGCTCTGTTTTGTGCATCGCTTTCGAATTCATGAGGCAGAAATACGTAAAGAAGACCTACATTTGCGAAAAATGTTTTTCCATTGTCGCAGTGTGTTATCAGTACTTTTGACGCCAAACACGGATAATACGGATAATAGGGGCCGAGGCAGATACACGAATAATGTCTCTGGAGACTTAAAGACGAACTTGGGAAGCAGATAGCCGAACGAAGTGGTTTTCAGCGAAAAGTCTTAGCCTTTGGAGTGTGTTGATGGTAATCCGCGAGGTTAATCCTTTATCCGTATCGCCGTTACTCGTTTGTAATGAGGTATTATTCGTTCGTGACCTGTCCTTTGCTCTGATGTTACCTTCTTGTCCAGCAGCGCCGTCCCGCTGAACCGACCTGTCATAATATAGTGTACGTCAGAATTATGCGCTGAGTGGCCCACGTGAAACAGAGGACGGGCAGCCTCCAGCCAATAATTGGGAAGGAAAATGTGGCAGATGGCTCCCAACATCAAAATAATTAATAACGTTATTTTGGGCCGTAGCGAATGCATTTTCCACGTGTCACAAACGCAGCTCATTAATGTCATTATTGAAATCCAATATGTTCTTTGACCATCGGAAATATTAACGTGTTTAGCGCAATTCCATTACATAGCATTGCGCGAACCCAATTTATCACAGGGAAAATTCAGATATGTAATCAACGCGTATGCGAATAAACTGAACGTAGAGATTTCAAAGATTCAAATAAAACGATGCTTGCAGCTGTGAAAAACATCGGCACATTACTAACGTCGTTTTACATGAATAGATGACATGATTTTATTACAGTTATTTTTCGTAGAAATGACATTTCTACGATTTATCAATGCTGCGGAACGCAATCAACAGCTCTTTTTCTTTTCAAAAATGTTTATTCAGAGTCAATCATAAAATAGTTTTACGCTATTACCTGTGCATTTCCTTTATTATAAACAGTATTTCGCACATCACTTTTTCCGTAGCCACAATCATTGGTACTACCATCTGTGTGCGGTGTTGATTCCGTTGTTAATGAGAGCCATTAATGTACTTCGAAGTCGCAGAAACTTACCACTCACTTTACTAAGACGATCTTCTCTTTCGGTTACGACGCATAGCATCTTTTCCAGCGCTCTATACAGAGGCACTGAATGTCTCCCCTATAAAATCGTGGCTGTCCGTGAGGAAAGGCGTTATTTATTATTCACACTCGCAAACGACATACAATTAACAAACAAGCAGTGTTCTACTAAGCTTCCATACTGCTTTGATTCTGAATAACGCTGAAGCTAGCTTTCAGTAGATGCACTCACCAACCTACCACTTCATAACCTCGATTCATTCAGACTTTTGGTAACGAATGCCGAGCCCCAGCGCGTGGTTGGTATTTACTTCTGAGAAGTAAACTATAAATGTACCTCACAGTTACTTCAGTGTGCTAAGAATGAAATATGCAACTTAAGCCTTTTACCAGTGTTACCAGATACAACAGCCTCGAAATCAGGAGATGTTGTTGTTGCCTTCAGTCCGAAGACTGGTTTGATGCAGCTCTCCATGCTAGTCTATCCTGTGCGAGCCCCTTCATCTCCAAGTAACTACTTCGACTCACACACTTCTGAATCTGCCGCGCGGGGTAGCCGCACAATCTGGGGCGTCTTGTCACGGTTCGCGTGGCTCTCTCTGTCGGAGGTTCGAGTCCTCCCTCGGACATGGGTGTGTGTGCGTTGTCCTTAGCTTAATTTCGATTAAGTTAGATTAAGTAGTGTGTACGCTTAGGGACCGATGACCGCAGCAGTTTGGTCCCACAGGACCTTACCACCATTTTTCCAAAATTTTCTTCTGAATCTGCTTACTGTATTCATCTCTTGTCTCCTACGATTTTTACCCACGTCACTTCCCTACGATACTAAACTGGTGATCCTTTGATGTTTTGGAATATGTCCTGTCAACCGATCCCTTCTCCTACTCAGAGTAACAGAGTAATCAAAGTAAATGACTAACTGAGGAAAAGACTAACCCACTCGGTAACTAAAGATGAATGTATTCCCGTTTGAGATTTGGTGGTCCTGAAAAGGAACGACTGGTTTCGTTTTATTGTTGATTATTTACAATGAAAACGACGTAACAGTCGCGATATTCCGAAATAAAATAAAGGTGTGAACAACGTGATTTAAGTCAATTAATTTATGAATGTCGTTTTCTACGTTTTTCTACCCGAAAATGAAAGACTCAAATTAAGCAAACACCCCAATTGTGAGACTTCTCGAAAAACGAGAGTGATTACTTCGAATCTAATAAAAAATTAGGTTCGTGAGTCAGTTAGTCTTTTAGTTAATTAGTTCACCCGTTAGTAAGTAGGTTGTCTGGTTAGTTAGATAGCTAGTCACATGATTTGTATGATAATTAAAAGTTGTGTGGTCTCATGACCACGAAACAAACAAAAGTTATCCGAATCTACCGAAAAAATTAATATTTGGGTCAAAATTTGTAAAAATCTAATTCCTCTCTCTCAAACCCTACCCTATGGGGAGAGTGGGAGAGTTTTAACTTTAGCGAATCAAAATTTACGAAGTGAGTAGGTACTATTTATTTATCTGTAACCATTTTCCACGCAAAAATGAGAACATGGATTTCTTGATTTACCAAGAATCAAAACAAAAGTTTAAGACAATATCTACGTAGTTTTTTATGTATAATCTGATTCTGAAATAAAAAATGGGGTTCCCATTTGAAATTTGAAAGTTGCCTCCCGCCCCACCCCCAGGGGGCTGGGTTGGCGGGCTAATTTTAGCACCAGCGGATGTCCCCCTCGAAAATAATCAACTTTGGATTCTACAAATGTTTTCGTGTGAAGCTTATTTTTCGAGTTATTCTGGTTTGTCAACTTAAAATTTACACCTTACATACTACTAAATCCTTATATTTTTCGCCTAGCCATTCTTGCTTAGCCATTTTACACTTCTTGTCAATCTTACTTTTTAAACGTATGTAGTCCCTCGCCCGCGTCGTTTATGGCATTTTTATATTTTCTCATTTCATCAGTTAAATTCAATACCTCCTGTTTTACTAGACCTTGTCTTTTTACCTATTTGATCCTCTGCTGCCTTCACTATTTCATTTACCAAAACTACTCATTCGTCTTCTACTGTTTTCTGTTTCCCTGTTTCAGTCAATCGTTGCCTAATGCCCCTTGTGAAACTCTATTCAGGTCCCATATCCTTTATTTCCTTCCTTCCCGCTATTTCTTCAGTTTTATTAAACAATTCATAACCAATGAATTGTGATCAGTTTCCGCATCTGCCCCTGGAAATGTGTTACAATTTAAACTTAAAGAGACTCGAAAAAGCAGGAGATAGCAGTAGATACTAGACTGTCTATTATCCTTGCTAATACTCTACTAGTATACGTCAATGAAGGTTATATATATAGAAAAATAATGGCACTGCACTAGATAATTACTGCTACAGTGGTTTCGCCAACGATATTTCTATGTACCACTTTTATAGGATTATTATTATTATTATTCGTACAATAAAATGAAAGTACACACAAAGCAATGTACCACTGTGCATGGTTTTCTGTAGTGTGCTTTACAGTATGAGACATTTCAGATATAATTTATCCAAATTGTTTTTACAGCCACAATTTTTTTATTTATTTATTTTACTGATTATTCATTTATCCAGTCAATCTCTACAGAGCGTGCGATGTTATTTGCGCATGAGTGCATGCGCCACTGAATAGAAGTAGTGATCTAATATGAATGCCTTTAAGAATAAATAAAACAGTGAAAACGAAGAAATGACTTTTATTTTATCTGGCAAACGGGAATGGAATTCGTGTTTTTAACTGGTATTATGTTCATGTACATTAAAGTTTTCGTTTACGTCTTGCGTATATCTCTTCATATATCTCTCTTATATTATTAAACAGCAGTATCATCAGGTAAGTCCGTAATAGTGCTTATTACCCTTAGAAAGCTACAATGTAAGATAACAGGTTAAAAATCACTCACCGATATGTGCGTCATGAAATTTTCTCATCGAAAGTTGAGAAATGTGTTTATAATTCCACTCTGTCGGCAAATATAGGACTGTTATATCTCTTTACCATTGAATTCGTAATTTCAAAGGGAAAACGTCCGTTTTTCAACAATCTTTGTATGTGCAATAACCCACGCAGAATTTTGGTAGATAAGTTAATTCTGCTTTTGATCGTCATCAATATAACTGCAGCCTGCGGCAGCATTAGGGTGGAGAAGACTTATCGAGCACCAAAAAAATTTGAGTCTACGTACACTTCAGTCACTACAGATTTCCAAAATTCCTCTATCCCAACGGTAGGGCTGTATGCAACTTCGTTGTTCTGGGGCAGACGCCAATCAGTATCAAGATGCTGAAGTTCGCTACCAACCACGACCGTTGGAAAATATACTGCAAATCAGGCCAGTGATTCGAATTTTTGACGGATCCACTATTTCTAGTGACTTAATTGTAGGATCTGCAAAAGACAAATCGTACAAAATTTACTGGACTGCCTGAGTATAAAAAACTAAGCAACTTCGCTTGACCAGTTATATGTCTTGATTCGAAACTCCCACTTTTTCCAAAGCTATCTGAAGCTTTGCACAAGAATACAGGTCTTCAAGAGGAAGAAAGATATGAGGATCTCTATAATTATTTTTTCCAAATTTGCGGACTGCAGGGGCTCAGGTTTCACGTAGTAGTCAAGTAACGTGAGCGGTGAAGAAAAAATACTGTCTCTTAATATATGCATCTGACGCTCTTCGCTTTGAATTTGCTTGTTCAGTTGATTGGAAATCGGTAGAAAGTATTCTAAGAACTGTAAATATAGCCTATTGTAAGGACATTGTAGTTTTTGCAGAGTAGTATCAGACATAAGTAGCCGATATTCTGAAGCAACATGCGTGAAGAAAAAAACAAAACCATCATATTGCACTAACGCTGGAGAAGTTACCGCTTGGAGGGACAACCACCTCGTTTGGATTGAGCATAGCAATTTGTGCCGCTTGGCTCTTACAAAGTTTTGAAACTCCTGTAATACAGCTCCGAGCTTAGTACTAGTATGAAAGTAGTCGAATATATCTCGAACCAGCTCCTGTGGGCCCTGGGCAGTTTTTCTGAAGCACAGGAGGAGCACTAAGAATGGCATATGCATTTCATTGAGAACAAACTACGGGTATCTCTTTTCAAAAGAATAGACAGGGAGTTGTGCTTGCCCGAACTAGCTCCGTCGGCAGCGAAACCTGTTGAGACTACAGCAGTCAGTTAGACTGTTGTAACGATTAATAGCAATGTCCTCAATTACAGGAATGAGACCTGAAAAAGCATCGTCATTCCACTCCTAGGTCCACTTTAGCGACAATGTACAAACGTCTGGTACTAACTGACATCAGTTGATTCCTCGGTAATGACTGGAAACGCGTATTTACCTTCATCACCTGTAAATGTTTCATAACAGCAGTTGCCTTGGCTCTACTGCATGTAACCTTTTTGGCAATTTCTAAATCGGAACATACTGTCTTCAGTAATACACGTAACTGTTCCATAACGTTGAAAGACACGTTGTGTTCACCTGTAAATGCACAGTTTAACTTCTGCCTCCTGAACTTAGTCCTGGAATGGTTCAAATGGCTCTGAGCACTATACGACTTAACATCTGACGTCATCAGTCCCCTAGAACTTAGAACTACTCAAACCTAACTAACCTAAGGACACCCACACACATCCATGCCCGAGGCAGGATTCGAACCTGCGACCGTAGTGGTCGCGCGGTTCCAGACTGAAGCGCCTAGAACCGCTCGGCCACTCCGACCGAGTCCTGGAATGAAAATGAAGTTAAAGTTCTGTGTCCTACCAATCTTCCAGTTCACTGCACATCTTTCTGCGTTTCTACATGTCTAGCAAGATAGTTTTCCATCCTCAAGCAATATTTATTTCACTTACACACATTTTACAGTACGCAAAATCATCGCCTTTCTCACTATGTTGTAGCTAACACGAAAACTTAGCTTCACTATCTAATTCACTTTTGCAGTTTTGTGTCTGCTTTACTTTTCCGTGCTCTGGGAGCACTCATTTCCGCGTTTAAGTTTCGCGAAAACTAATTATTTCAAACATTTTCTTACTAAGCGCAGTGCTGCTAACACACCAAGCACAAATACCTGCGAACTGAGGCATCTTAACTTCAACAGTGAAATGCAGTAAGTACCACAATAACCGATTACATTACTAACGTTCTCAAACCCTTCCACTCGTACCATTGCCATAACTCAAGATATTTGACACCACTCGACACATCTTACCATCGCCATTACCTTCTAAATGCATTGATACCATAGTTTTGCAAGCCGGTAAATCATTGTCACTCATGTTTTTCTCGTGACTTTAGATACAAAATTAAGATACTGTGTGAACGGCTCTACTTTCTTTGAACGATAATGGACTACTGCGGACTCATTTCGACAAAATTATAGGGAAATAAATGACAGACGTGTTATTTTCATCCTCATTTTTATTAAAAGTCGCCATTTGATTCGCTAACTATATTTGCATCATCAGGTGTTTATCTGCATACAAACATACAAAACAGCTTATTAGAATTTTGACAATGGCAGGTAATGGAAAATAAATGCGATTACGTTTGTGTCTACTTACAATTTATTACGTCTCTATGCTCGTCGTGAAATATGTGGAGTCTAGGAATCCTACATATTCATTTCACTAGACAAACAATTCTAACAAATCCTATTAATGAGTTTGTTCTATAATGAAAATATATAATACTTAACTTCGCAATTACACAGGTGTGTCGCAAGAAAAGGCGACATACGAAATAAGCAATCCCTTCAGCATAATAATTCCCATGTCTGTGTTTCGTAGAGTGTACAAAAGAAGTAACGAGCGTTGACGCTTCTATCCAAGTCGCTAGTCTTGAAGCGGCTATTCAGTTTTGGCAATGGTCCTGGTACTTATATCCTCTTCACACAGGGGCCGCTGCTGTCACGTTGTCATCTTGGCGAGGGGCCTATCAGCGTGCGATTGGCTGACGTCTTCTCACAGCCATCTCTTCTCTAGCGTCACAGACTGGCGTGCCGGCGCTTGATCTTATGTCGTAACACAATCAATTAATAAAAGCGATCTGTTTAAAAGCCGGAAAGAAGCACATTCTTGAACATTCTCATCAGCACCCGATGATGCAAGTATAGTTTGCGAAACCAGTCGTGTCTTTGAAAAAAGTCTCTCATTCAACATGTAATATCTCGACAGTGGGTGTCCTACACACGCGAGAAAAACGTGAGATTCGCCTTTTAATTTGCTTTTAAGCAGAAGAGTAGCAGATATTGCTACAAATCACTATTTCTGCGTAAACAGAAAATCTGCCAGCATGTGACAAAAAACATGATATTCACCTTTTATCATTTTAAACAGTAAACAACAGTTCACCTTATATCATTTTAAACAGTAGAACAGTAGATGCTGGTACAAATTACGATTCATGCTTACATAGTATATATCTAGAAATTCTTCACTGACTTTCAAGCACCAGTGCACATAGCAGTCGTAAGCTATGGTTGCACAAATTACGATTCATGCTTTTTTCTAATTTGGAAAATCACAGAACGCCACCTTTTCAGCCATATTACCAGATACTACTGATGTAATTATAAAAAGTGTCTTCTCTGCTACAGCTGTCTGTATTATGTAAATATTTATTAATGAAAATGTAAAAAATTGCGTTTTTAAGAATTATTTACTCGATAATCCCTATTCGAAAAATTACACAAAATATTGTATTGTTAATATGTTAGTAGTCAGTGCAAACACTGTGGGCAATAATTTTCTGTGTAAAGCGTTAAAAATTTTTTAACATTCTGCGTATTTCGCATCACTGAATTTCTAGAGTAAAATATGTATGTAGGCAACACCGTTTCCAGCGCACTTCTGTTTATAACAAACGAGTGAGAACTTGAACCTAAATCGTTCTGCATCGATTTTTTCGTTTGGTTTGAACTTTCTGTTAGATACAATATCAGTGAGGAAAAACAGTAGTGAAAGAGCGAGATGCGTAGACTATGAAAAAAGACACAAGAAGATGGTGTTTAAGAAAAGCGTAATACACTTCACAGTTGCTGGAAATCTGTGAGAGGAATTGCAGAAATATCTTGGTCCTCTAGTACCAGTATTGGCGTCACATCCATTGTGCAGGAATTGCTACACTCCCTATAAGAAGAAATGTAGTGAGAACACTGCTTAACGATCACCATCACCCGCATGTGAAACTGAAGAAGACAGTGCCGTTGTTTATATCCTGGGTGTGAGGTTGTTGTGGCGTTGAATGTTAGCATTTATGCTGTAGTCCATACTATATCCCCCCTTAAACGTCCAGGAAACGTAAGAAGCATAAGAAGAAAACAATATGTAAAAAGAAAAGTGGAAGAAACTGAAACAAGTTTTACACCACAAACATCTCCAAACTTTGTGAAGTGTATAATGTAGATGCACTTGGTGCAGAACCTGACCACGAAATGTGATGTGTGGTTTCAAAACCTAAATACTGCAATCTCGTCAGCCACCTATACTGAGAAGATACAGTTACTGACATTGATACCAGGTAGCTATTCTAAGCAGCAGATACAGACATACATACCCATTCCATACATTATTTGATTTCAAAAGCTCGTAGAACAAAGAATGAAAAAAGTATTTGGGCACGCCCAGATTCTTACTGTGGGCATCCGTTGCAATATGATACCATTACTGTTGCTCTGGAATATTGCCTAAGTGCTGACAAAGATTGCAGCTGGCAAAGTCCTAACCAGGCTGATGTTATCTCTGTTAGTGCAAATGGTGAAAAACTTAAAAAGGTAAAAAGACATATAAGAAGATCAATAAGAAAAGCATACCTCCTAATGAAAAAGGAGAACCCAAATTTAAAAACTGGTGTCACAAAATTCTGTTCCTTAAGACCAAGGATAAAATGCCAACCAGTGAAGAAAGTGTGCACAAGTATTTACTGCAGTAATTTGAAACTTGTTTGTTTCGCCATAAGCAGTGTCACAGGAAAGCAGTACAACAGGGATGGACCTGATGCTTGTGTGTATGTCGAGAGCCGCAAGATAAATGTTGGTATAAGGAGTGAGAAATGTATCTCGGTACTGAAGTGATGACTGTTGAAGCATTATAACTTCAGGGAACTGAGAATGACGTAACCTACGCATTGTGGGAGGGAGGAGAGTTGGTGAATTGACAGTGGAGTCAGAGAAATTTGTTACAGTGGTTAGGCATTGAGTCATGAAAGGAACAGCTCACCATAATGTCTGGAGGATTCAGAGACAGGCCAAAGCATAAGTAAAATCAGCCACAACCAGAATACTCACACGTTAGTTCTTCATTTCGACTTTGCTGAGATCAGGTCTGTTGCTTTGCACAACAAAATTCGAAGTTACCACTGGCACAAATCACAGGTATTAACATTCACATATGTTGCTCACTTCCTTGGAACATCACACTGTTTTGCTATTGTCAGTGATGATCTTATCCATGACAGTGCACGTGCATGTTACGCTGTCAGCATGATAATTGATGACATAGCATCTACAGGCCATGCATTTCCTAGACATGTGTTTGTCACTGATCATTTTAAAAACCACGTTCAGCTTTATGAGGTTGGTCATTATTGTAGACCAGGAATTAAGACAAAAAATGGATATTTTCAGTAACAGACAATGGAAACAGTGCATCAAATGGGGTAGAAGGTCTCTGTAAACATCTTGGAACAAGATTTAATTTCCAGCATGAAACTGTTGATACTGTGAGAGATGCTGCTGGATATGTACACGCCATATCAACATTATTAACAGATATGAAACTCTTAATTCTAAATGAAAGTGCATTATGGGAATTCCACTTAAAAAAAGAGAGATATGTAGTCTGCGATGAAGCCTGTAGTAGGAATTGAATCAAGTCACTACTGGGTTGCATCCTGGAGTGGCATAACATTGCAAGAACGGTTCTCCACGAAGTGCAGACAGCACAGTATACATCAGAAGACTTTATAGCGAGCCACTTCATTTCTTGTGTGTATGATAATCAGTAGTGGGTGGGACAGATAATAAGTATCTCTCATGAGGTGCAAGATATAACCGTCTCCTTTGTGACACTTCATAATCCTGTTAATGCTTTCATATAGTCATCATCAAAGGATCAGTGTGCAGTTTCCATTTCCCAAGTACTGTTCTTGTTGGATCATCCTTGTCCATATACAAATTCACCTCGATTATACAATTTCAATAAGAAGCAGATGAAAAAACAAATGACCTCTTTTCAACAGTGCAGTGTTGATTGTTACACTGTAGGCAATTTTAATTCATGGAATGTCATGAAGAAGTAAAATCATGGCAGAAGACAATAGTAATTAGTGAATAATACCATGAAAAATGGGTATAAATACACTACTGGCCATTAAAATAGCTACACCAAGAAGAAATGCAGGTGATAAACGGATAGTCAATGGACAAATATGTTATACTAGAACTGACATGTAATTACATTTTCACACAGTTTGGTGCATAGATCCTGAGAAATCAGTATCCAGAACAAACACCTCCGGCCGGTCGGAGTGGCCGCGCGGTTAAAGGCGCTTCAGTCTGGAACCGCACGACCGCTACGGTCACAGGTTCGAATCCTGCCTCGGGCATGGATGTGTGTGATGTCCTTAGGTTAGTTAGGTTTAAGTAGATCTAAGTTCTAGGGGACTTATGACCACAGCAGTTGAGTCCCATAGTGCTCAGAGCCATTTGAACCAAACACCTCCGGCCGTAATAACGGCCTTGATACGCCTGGGCATTGAGTCAAACAGAGCTTGGATGGCGTACAGCTTCAACACGATACCGCAGTTCATCAAGAGTAGTGACTGGCGTATTGTGACGAGCCAGTTGCTCGGCCATCATTGACCAGACGTTTTCAGTTGGTGAGAGATCTGGAGAATGTGCTAGCCAGGGCAGCAGTCGAACATTTTCTGTATCCAGAAAGGCCCGTACAGGACCTGCAACATGCGGTCGTGCATCATCCTGCTGAAATGTAGGGTTACGCAGGGATCGAATTAAGGGTAGAACCACGAGTCGTAACACATCTGAAATGTAACGTCCACTGTTCAAAGTGCCGTCAATGCGAACAAGGGGTGACCGAGACGTGTAACCATGGCACCCCATACCATCACGCAGGGTGATACGCCAGTAATGGCGATGACAAATACACGCTTCCAATTTGTGTTCACCGCGATGTCGCAAAACACGGATGCAAACATCATGATGCTGTAATCAGAACCTGGATTCATCAGAAAAAATGACGTTTTGCCATTCGTGCACCCAGATTCGTCGTTGAGTACACTATCGCAGGCGCTCCTGTCTGTGATGCAGCGTCAAGGGTAACCGCAGCCATGGTCTCCGAGCTGATAGTCCATGCTGCTGCAAAAGTCGTCGAACTGTTCGTGTAGATGGTTTTTCTCTTGAAAACGTCCCCATCTGTTGACTCAGGGATCGAGACGTGGCTGCACGATTCGTTACAGCCATGCAGATAAGATGCCTGTCATCTCGACTGATAGCCCTACGAGGCCGTTGGGATCCAGCACGGCGTTCCGTATTACCCTCCTGAACCCACCGATTCAATATTCTGCTAACAGTCACTGGATCTCGACCAACGCGAGCAACAATGTCACTATACGATAAACCGCAATCGCAATAGGCTACAATCCGACCTTTGTCAAAGTCGGAAACGTGATGGTACGCATTTCTCCTCCTTGCACGAGGCATCACAACAACGTTTCACCAGGCAAATCCGGTCAACTGCTGTTTGTGTATGAGAAATCGGTTGGAAACTTTCCTCATGTCAGCACGTTGTAGGTGTCGCCACCGGCGCCAACCTTGTGTGAATGGTCTGAAAAGCTAATCATTTGCATATCACAGCATCTTCTTCCTGTCGGTTAAATTTCGCGTCTGTAGCACGTCATCTTCGTGGTGTAGCAATCTTAATGCCCAGCAGTGTATTCTATATCTCATTTTTGTTACAATACGCTTTCGAACAAAATTATGAATTGTTTTCCCACTCACTTATAATGTTCTAAAGTAACTATATTGAAACAGAAGTACTTGTTTTGCATGATGTTTACTTAAAATCAGCCATTAATTGAAGTATTTGAGTGCTCATGATTTTTTGACCTTGAAAGGAGTGCTACGTCTACCTAAAGAATTTATTACTTCCGTACAGACATGTATTGCCAACTTTGATTGTACATTCCCTAAATAAAATGACCAAGAAACGTACCATGAAATGTTTAGAATATTTAGGATGGAGATTTTGGGGAAAATAATTTCTAAATAACAAAAAATTTCAGATTCTTTCATCTTTATGTACAAATATTTTGACAGTTTAAGAATTTCATGGATTAATTTCATAGCTGACAGTTATCATTTATCAAGACAGTTAACATCCCCTGACTATCCATATTTTCAAACAACAATTTTGAGATTCTCAAAAAGCTACAAATTTTCGTAATTTAATTTTCAAAAAAAAAAAGTTCAGAATTGTAAATGCATTAATCATGTCTCATACTATTGGGAACAAAGTATTTATTGAAAATAAATTCAGATCTCTATCACTTTTGGTTTCCTTATTACGATTTTTCAATATTCCCTTTAGTTTCGACATTTTCACGATTACTCTCATTTACAGAGGTCTGTAGCATTTAATCATCAGAAAAACAAAATATTGTAATTATGGAGATATATCATATGAAACTTCAGCATATATTTTCTTAGCAAACTTTGAATGTGATGTGACTTGACCTGTATGAATTGAGATGAAATCGCCCTGTTTAATCATAAGACGATAAGGCATACATGCAACATTCATGTTTTTTGTTAAAAGTGCACATTATCACAACACAGCATTGCACAGTATTTTCTTTCTCGTAGTTGGACAGGAAAGCTGCACTTTATTGTTTAAAAAATATGGGTTGTGTCTGCTTCGATATTTCTGATGTTCATTAGCGTATCGTGTAAATATTTGAAGTCAATCGGTTATGAACTTCTCGAGATATTTTATTAACAACTTTTCCCTTTTATATACAACGTGTTTGTTTATATATTATAGATATTAAAGTTATGTAGCTCATGTTTATCCAAACGTTTATTCGAATGTCATGTGAGTATTGGAACTACATCGGTCAGGGACTTTCCGACGTTTTTACTAACAACGTATCGTGTTTATATATGATTATGCACATATTTATATATTACATCTATAGAATAGAATGTAGCCATAGCCGTCTGAACGTTTATTAGAGTCTCGTTGAAAAATTTTAAATCAGTCGGTCACGAACATTTCGAGACTTTTGCTATCAACGTTTCTTCTGTATGTATAATATATGTATATATTTATATTTATTTGACACAGATATTAATAATACATCCGTTAGAATGTTATCTGAAGTAAACCGTTCGAGAAGTTTTCCAGATTTTTGATAACAAAGTTAAACATGGATTTCTCTTTGTATAGTAGCATAGATTTTAAATATATGTTCGGGTACGACACATATTTACCAAAACTGTAGCACACATCAGTCCGAAGGTTTATTAGACTATCTTGTAAAATGTAGAGTAATTCGGTAAAGAACTTATCAACAGTTTTGCTAACAACGTTTCCCGTTTATATAGTAAATATATATTTATATACCAAATATATTTTAAAAAAAACATTTGGTTTATGTCCGTCCGAACGTTTATTAGAGTATCGTTTAAAATGTGAAGTACTTTGGTACAGTATTTTTCTACATTTTTAGTAACAACGTTAAACAGCGACTGGGCTTTTTATAATAGTATGTGTTAAGTAACATATTTTAGCATTGTCTGGCAACGGTAATGTTCCAGTACACTTTCAGAAAATATCATAAATTCGAAAAAGCATACGTGTACGGTAAAAACTGACTTCCCCCGTCGATATTACCCCATTCAGTCACAACGTTTTCAAGGACACAATGGTTTATTTTTTCTGTTTTATTTCTTTTACGAAACTACTCACCAAATTTCATAATCACCCATTGTATTTTAGTGGACAGTACGCTAGAATCATCCCAGAAGCCGGCAACGTCTACGTTATAAGTCTGTTCGCCCGTAAAATTGGCTTCAGAGGACTTGTTCACACAAAGAGCGCATCTTTACACGGTTAGCGAGGAAGCTGTACTGCCAGCACGTAGCAGCCGAGGTGAAGCCACTACGCGGACGCACAGTGCCTCCGCTGGCGATGAAGCAGTGTTCGCACGGAATGGCGTCGATTGTTACTATTATCGAGGCATCAAGCTGCTCGCCGCACCCCCCGCTCCAATTTTATAACAGGCCATCTCTCGCAATCGCACACAATCACGCCCTCCTCCCCCTGGACCCCCTCCGCAGCCCGATGTAGCACACACACACACACACACACACTCACACACACACACACGCTCATACACATACGGTCAGGTCGTCACATCGCCCCCTCACGCCTGTTCATATTCACGCAACTCGGAGCACGTGTGTATTTCTATGTGTGTGTGTGTGTGTGTGTGTGTGTGTGTGTGTGTGTGTGTGGATGGGCGACCTTTGTAACACGCAGCGTTGTCAGTACCCAGTGGATCTCTCCCTCTCTCTCATTTTTTTTTTTTGTTTTGTATACGTACACGCACGACCTTACAAAATGAGTTATGATAGATTTGTTGCTGTTGTTGTTTGCTCGTGGCGTGATGGGCGGGAGGAAGAGGTGAATATAAAAATAAAAGTAGGGAAAAAAAAGGAAGATTCACTTTCATGTTCCGGCCGTACGGAGAAAGAGCACCGGGCACCCATTCACGTTGTCGCGGGTACAAATATTAATGATACTGGAGTAATTACACGGCCACACATGAAATCATATAAAACACGCCTTTGTTCCTGAGCGCTTCTTTTATTCGTTTTTCTTTCCCCTTTTTATTTACGCGGCAACCTGTGTACCGTGTCCTCTGTACCGGAGTCGTCCGCCTGCTTCCGCCACATATGCGTCCGCGGAGGAAACTCGTGCCATTCAGGTCGCCCCCAATTGGTCGCTGTTTTGTTTCGTCTTTTTACCAAAAGCGTTAACTGTGCGCAAAGAAATGCATATTCCCGGCGCGATCCATTTTTAATGTCAATTTCCGAATGGCGCATCGTCCTGCTGAACAGACATCTGCATTGCCTGCGACCGCAGTGCTTAATAAAAGGCGCCTTTGTTTCGGCGATGTGTCATCGCGGCAGAAGAATAGCAGTCGAAGGCTATTAGCGAATGGAAGCGGGAAGAAAAGAGGTGCGAGGGACAATGACACAGAAATGGGAAACAGTCTCACTCCAACACCTCCTACCTACACTCTCCAATGTCCCCACGCTGTCACGCGTCTGGGAAAAGGCGAGGTTCAAAGAGATCTGTAAAAGAAACAGTGATTTGTCAAACAAGGTCCGCTGATAGTAAAAGAAAGCCCCCTTGCAATCTGCATTTGCATTTACGTACATCCCATTTGGAATCACATGATGGTTCTTTTGTTGCAAGAGAAAATTTTCCTTTGTCATGAAAGCTAGTATTTTGCATAACAGTCCAGCTAAACATTGTTTTCCATCATTTTATCTAAGGACAGCTTTCCTTCCCCCCCCCCCCCCCCTCCAACCCTCCCCCTCCCTCTTTTTTCTACCGCTGTGAGATTCAGAGTGATTATCGTACGTACTCTGTACTTCCGTATTTCCATAAAAGCTTGTTCAACAGATGTACACTACTTGATCAAAAGCATCCGGACACCTGGCTGCAAATGGCTTACAAGTTTGTGGCGCCTTCCAACGGTAATGCTCGAATTCAATATGGTGTTGGTCTACCATTAGCCTTGATGACAGCTTCCATTGTCGTAGGCATACGTTCAGTCAGGTGCTGGAAGGTTTCTTGGTGAATGGCAGCCTATTCTTCACGGAGTGCTGCAGTAAGGAGAGATATCGATGTCGCTCGGTGAGGTCTGGCACGAAGTCGGCGTTCCAAAACATCCCAAAGGTGTTCTACAGGATTCACTTCAGGGCTCTGTGCAGGACAGTCCATTACAGGGATGTTACTGTCGTGTAACCACTCCGCCACAGGCCGTGCATTGTGAACAGTTGCTCGATCTTGTTGAAAGATGCAATCGCCATCCCCGAATTACTCTTCAACAGTGATAAGCAGGAAGGTGCTTGAAACATCAATGTAGGCTTGTGCTGTGATAGTGCCACGGAAAACAACAAAGGGTGCAAGCCCCCTCCATGAAAAACACTACCACACCAAAACACCACCGACTACTAACTTTACTGTTGGCACTACACACGCTGTCAGATGACGTTCACTGGGCAATCGCCATACCCAAACCCTGCCAATGGATCGTCACATTGTGTAGTGTGATTCGTTCTTCCACTGTTCAATCGTCCAATGTTTACGCTCCTTACACCAAGCGAGGCGTCGTTTGGCAGTTAATGGCACGATGTGTGGCTTATGAGCAGCCGCTCGACCATGAAATCCAAGTTTTCTCACCTCCCGCCTAACTGTCATAGTACTTACAATGGATCCTGATGCAGTTTGTAAATTCTGTGTGATGGTCTAAACAGACGTCTGCGTATTATACATTACGAGCCTCTTCAACTGTCGGCGGCCTCTGTCAGTCAACAGACGACTTCGGCCAGTACGCTTTTATGCTGTACGTGTCCGTTCACATTTACACTTTACTATCACATCAGAAACAGTGGACCTAGGGATGTTTAGGAGTCACCAGACGACGTTCCGCGGAGCGCGCCATTCTGCTCTCTCACGGTGTCTAATGACTACTGAGGTTGCTGATATGGAGTACCTGGCAGTAGGTGGCATCGCAATGCAATATGAAAAACATATGTATTTGGGGGTGTCTAGATACTTTTGATAACACAGTGTGCAACTGAATGTAAGAGCCGGATCAACAGTCAAGGGATCATCTAAATTTGTATAATACATTTATAAATTTTTCTCACGTTATTCTGTGGCTGCGAACATTGTATGTTGGTGTTTACATAGGACAGTATTCAGCAAACGAACAATTTCATGTCAGTGGCGGGACGAAGCTGGACGGATTATTCATATATGTCTTATACACCATATGATCAAAACTGTCTGCACATGCATACGTAATGCTTAACTGACCAGTGGAAAGAGGTGGACCAGACAATATAAAAGGAAGCGCATAGTACTGTGTTGCCAGCTGTGGCCGAGTGGTTCTAGGTCTTTCAGTCCGGAACCATGCTGCTGCTACGGCAGCAGGTTCGAATACTGCCTCGGGCATGGGTGTGTGTGATGTCCTTAGGTTAGTTAGGTTTAATTAGTTCTTAGTTCTAGGCGACTGATGACCTCAGAAGTTAAGTCGCATAGTGCTCAGAGCCATTTCTTTCTAGGGGACTGATGACCTCAGATGTTAAGTCCCATAGTGCTCAGAGCCATTTTTTTGTTGCCGACAGAGAAGCAATAGGACCAGAATGGATTTGTCGGAAGAGCTCAGTGTCTTCAAACATACACTAATCACTAGACGTTACTTGGGCAACAACTCCATTGGGGACATTTCAGCCTCTCTTAGGCTGCCCAAGTCGACCTTTGGTGATGTGATAGTGAAAAACACAAAGGAACAATCTGAGCTAAAACAAGACGTGGCAGACCTTATGCACTGACGAAAGTGCGTCGGCAAGGATTGAGGAGGGGTATTTGTAAGAAAATTTCATGAAATCAACGGAAGGAGTTCCAAAGTCCTACCAGCAGTCCAGTTAGCACAATGACTATGCAACGGGAATTATGAGAAATTGGAAACAATGGTCGAACAGCTCCTTATAAACCACAAATTTCTGTAGTTAACGCCAGGCGACGCTAGAGGCGGTGTAGACAGCGGCACCATTAGGCAGTAGGACAGGAAACAAGTGATCTGCAGCGATAAATCACGCTGCCCGCTGTGGTGTGTGTGTGCGTATGTGTGTGTGTGTGTGTGTGTGTGTGTGTGTGTTGGGGCTTATGGGCGCTCAACGTCGAGGTCATCAGCGCCCTGACACACTATCCGATGGAGGGGTTTATATACAGGGTGTAAATTTTAAGTCGACAGACCAGAATAACTCAAAAAAAAGCTTCACACGAAAAACGCGTAGAATCCAAAGTTGATTATTTTCGAGGGTGACATCTGCTGGTGCTAAAATTAGCCCGCCAACCCAGCTCCCTGGGGGTGGGGCGGGAGGTAACTTTCAAATTTCAAATGGGAAACCTCATTTTTTATTGCAGAATCAGATTCTACATAAAAAACTACGTACATTTTGTCTTAAACATTGTTTTGATTCTTGGTAGTTAGCGCTGTAATTCAAGAAAATTTATGTTCTCATTTTTGCATGGAAAATGGTTACGGATAAATAAAAAATACTTATTTACTTCATAAATTTTGATTCGCTAAAACTAAAACTCTCCCTCTCTCCCTATAGAGTGGGGTTTAAGAGAGAGGAGTTGGAGTTTTACAAATCTTGACCCAAATACTGTATTAATTTTTTCTGCAGATTCGGATAAGTTTTGCTTGTTTCGTGGTCATGAGGCCACACAACTTTTAATTATCAAACAAATCATGTAACTAGTTAACTAACTAACCAAACATCCTACTTCCTAACGAGTGAACTTACTTCTACCAGATCAAGAATATTAGGTAAGTTGTTGGAAGTGATTACGCGTCGGTGAAAATCTCGCTTCGGAGCACACAAAGAGCTCTAACCGCAGAACTCTGTACGGAACACGCGTTGGTGCAGTGCTGCGATACAGACCGTATATCGCCCTTCGAAGACGATGGCCAAGGTGCCGTCTCCAAGTCAGTACCGCTCGATGGATGAAGGCGAAGTCCTCTCTCTCCACAATTCTCTCGTCTCCCACGCGTACGAAAACGCGGCGGAAGAATACTCAGTTTCGGCCAATGTCGAACGCTCTGTCATCAACTAAATACCTCCAACGGTATTTCTGATATGTACCCAATGATCGAGTAGCTCATAACGCCCCTACGCAAACGAAATTCCCGTCTCTGCCACATGTTGCCCAGTACAGGTGGCTCCGGATGCCAGGCTATCCCCAAAAGCGCCGTATTGTCCCGCGTTACCGATGACCGCTACCTGCCGCCCACGGCGGCCCGGCGAGCTACGGCCAGCTGCAGACTTTATATTCCACAATTCTTAACTTCCGACACTTTTCACCAACGCTTTGAGTTAGTGACTTAATCATGCAGATAGGCAGGGAATAATGCTCGAGAGTGCATCATATTTATCATAATTCAATAGAGTCATGATCGGATGCCTTTGCCAGTCCCTTTACTATTAATACTAATGTTGGTAAGCTAACGTGTAAGTGCCCATGTCCTGGCACCTTACAACTTGATGTCTTCCCCGAAAACGATGTTATCTTTCAGCAGTATAATTGTCCGTGTCTGAGAGCCAGGGCTGTGCAACAGGGGTTCAAATGGCTCTTAGCACTATCGGACTTAACTTCTGAGGTCACCAGTCCGCTAGAACTTAGAACTACTTAAACCTAACTAAGGACATCACGCACACCCATGCCCGAGGCAGGATTCGAACCTGCGACCGTAGCGGTCGCCCGGTTCCAGACTGTAGCGCCTAGAACCGCTCGACCACCACGGCTGGCTGTGCTACAGTGGTTTGGGCAGCATTAAAGTTAACTCTTGTTGATGTCACGGCGATCAAATTCGCCTGATGTAAAACCTATGGGACCCATCTTGGTGCCGGCCGGAGTGGCCGAGCGGTTCTAGACGCTACAGTCTGGAACCGCGCGACTACTGCGGTCGCTGGTTCGAATCCTGCCTCGGGCATGGATGTGTGTGATGTCCTTAGGTAATTTAGGTTTACGTAATTCTAAGTTCTAGGGGACTGATGACCTCAGCAGTTAAGTCCCATCGTGCTCAGAGCCATTTGAACCATTTTTGAACCCATCTTGGTCGCTATCGGGCTCGGTCACCGCGTACGCAAATCAGCGGCCCTTAATTTACACGAATTGCGTGACCTTCCGTAGACATCTAATGCTACATACCTCAAAAAAACCTACCAGCAAACTGTCGGACCCCTGATACCCAAAATCAGTGATGTATTTAGTTCCAAAGACGGACAAACAAGCTATTAAGCAGGTGGTGAAAGACGAACCACACCTTCGGAAATCTTAACACATTCGGAAAAAACGGCAAAATATTTGTGAGAATCAGGAATACAAATATCACTGCCGGTCGTTTCACTTGCAGGAGTTTCATCTTTCGTTTTTTAATCAGACTGAAGTCACAAAATCTAAGGAACTCGTTGCTGACAGAGCACGCTTTTGTTTGTAAATGACATGGAATATTACAGAAAATACTTCTATCGTATCAGTGAAAAAAGAACCAGAATCTGTTACAAACGCAAAGAAGGAAAAAAAATTATCATGTGGTGCGGTGCGAATTTACTACTCCATAATCACATTTCTCTAACGACAAAACCCTACCTGCAACTCTGAGCATTTGTATCGTTTATCTTAGGATCTCAGACAGTATATTACCGCTGACGTGTCATTAACTGTCGACTAATTGTAACATATCGTACGAAGAGTGACGTTTGTCACAAATCTTCAGAATCCAACTTGATGTCTCCAAAGTAGCGAGTAACAGTCATAAAATGACCCTACTCGAAAGCCGGATATATCTTCCGCATTTTAGTCCCTCGTCTAGGAGATAGGTTACCAGAACATGGCGTGTAATGGAGCGAAGTCTGTGTTTTGTGTCCTTGAAATCACTAAGTGTGAATGAATTGTGACTGATAGGTGATTTCGAGTCGAATATTAGGTTAAAGTGGTACATCACATTCCATCAGTTTTGTGATACGAAGGACACAGACCAGCCGACTCCATCAGCAGAGAAGGTCGAGTGCGTGTGGCAATCATTTGTCTGCAGCCCCGAGAAACCTCATTACAAAATGGCTGAAATGGCTCTAAGCACTATGGAACTTAACATCGGAGAACTACTTAAACCTAACTAACCTAAGAACATCACACACACCCATGCCCAGGCTGGATTCGAACCTGCGACCGTAGCAGCAGCGCGGTTCCGGACTGAAGCTCCTAGAACCGTTCGGTCACAGCGGCCGGCTAAACTTCATTACGATTCGAAACTTGCAGAGATTCTCTATCTACTGATATTCATGTGTTTTCTATATGTCTTGTAATTTCTTCGCCCAGACTTCTGAAAAAACATAAGATTCTTATGAATAATCCTTTACTTTACCATTGCTTCAGCTATAAGATGTCGGACAGTGGTTGACGGTAGTTGACTACCTGGCTCCCTCGCTCACTTTTCTTTGCCCAGTGTTCATCCAGGCGAAGAGACGGTAACAGAACAAAGCAAGGCATTTTGGCTTCCCTGTCACAACAGGTGCCATTCGGTCGTTCAAGGCACATAATGAATTCAAAAGCACTTTGCACGTAATGCATAGAAGTCAACTCGTCGTGTTCGCCGAAAGTTCGTCATTCCTCACGTTGCCGTCTGGTGCATTTTGTGGTGGTCTTCGTATTTCAAATAATGCAGGATGCAATTACTACAAGCCGTTGACAAACAAGGTAAATGAAAAAGTAACTGTAAAAAGTGCCGCAAATTTGTATGTGCACTGAGAGGTTTCGGCTGAGCTGTTTAGGTTCTACAGATGTTAAGATGCTGCAGATCTGATCCCCGATGACCTACAGGAAAGGTAAGTTCCCCGTAATGGAAGAATGTCTTGCAAAGGATAGCACGTTATTAAATGAAAATTACTGGGGGTGGCCTAATTTGCCATAAAAGTATGCGTACCACACCACACATGGATATATTAACCTTCGGGATCCCTGAAACTAATGAAGGAGATTAGTGTTCATTGTTGAGGTCTACTGCCATAAGACATCAGTCAAAAAGATTTACCTATTGAATCAAGTATATAAACATTTAATAAGTGGACAATAGATTTCAAATACAAATTATAACCTGAGCACTAAGCGTGGATTCATAAAAGCACAACATTAAACTGTGTCACGAACATAGCCGTTGATTGTGAGAAGTGGTTAGTGATTTAAGGAACGAGTCATAGAAAAGCCATGATGGGTGCCAATAACTGGCTGTGAATATTAAATCTGCACAATGAAACCCTGATGCAAATTGACTAGCTTCGCGTTCCTCTCGCCTCGGCGACTGCATCGACAACACACGCTTACTATTCTTAAGCTGTGCGTGAGTGGGAGACGACTCAGTAGCGGCTGCAAAATCTGATTTCAGCTCGCCCTTCGAACGTGCTCTGAGTTGGCAACATCTATTTCTGCAGATATCTTCTACGGCCACTTAAAGCGAAGTGTGTTCTCGATAGCGTCTCTGGAGCAAGTGTTTTCTTCGATCTCCCTGATGCGAGTGTTTTCTAACTTTACTCCGCGAAACTCAGCTGGTTCTGCCAGCGTCAGACCTCGCCATCAAGATGCAGCAGACCTTGCGAGTTCCTACTAATAATAATTATTTTATAAAGAAACTTAACAGTTTCCTACTCTCACAGATGCTGCCGTAGTTAACACGAAGTCGTCGAAGCACGTAATGCTATTCGAGAGAAACTTCGATTTCTGAAGCTAGGGCATTTGAAAACAGATGTATCATTTAAAGACACGTTAGTCCTGTCACAGAATCTCTCAAACGCTCTCGAAGGCTAACGAAGAGAATGAAGAAGATACTATTCGTGATTACACTAAACATTAAAATGATAACTGGATAGATAGGACGTACTGAGTAAGTAAGGAAAAAACATATACGGTGGGCACTCGACCTATAAGTTTAATCAGGAATGCAATACATGTTGGAGACATGCAATTAGAAAGAACACTTTGTTCACTTAATCTAATATTCTTAAAAGCTACAAGGAAAGGAAGCTGTTCACTGGTCAGATATTATGTATGATGATAGTGTATGAGAAAGCCAATGGAGTGGGGGGCGAAATGCACCAACAGCTTGAAATACAAAAATATTGTTAAACATGTGTTAGCAGATGTACTTGACAGTGGCATCATCGACATTCAGATAAGAAAATTAAGAACAGTTCACATAACACATGTATTATGACGACAGTAAAGAAATAGATGAACGACTGCACTTGCTCATATCATCTGCAGCTGGAAATACTGCACATTCGAACGAAATTATTTCTGTCATTCCTGAGCGTAGACAGAAATGTATCACCAAATAATTATGCAGACAGTTGTTCAAGAACTCCATAAACCATTGTAGAGGACCTTCCCATGTAGGCCTTTTAATATTCCAGGTCTCGATGGCTTATGGCAGGTGGATCTTATAAATATGAGACAAAATTTATGGGATAATAAATGTTTCAAATACATTATAATGGTCTTTGATATGCACTGGAAATCTGATTGGGCACTATCTGTGAAAAGAAAGACAGGGATTCCAGTTGCTCAGGTTTTTGGACAACAATTACAGACAGGAACTGTCTGCACCACACACAATCTACAAACCGATTATGATGATGAGTTATAGAATAGATATTTCAAGACGGTAATGGAATGGTATGGAATGCATTAGTACCCTACATTCTCTCAGATGAAGGCATGTGTTGTGGATTATTTGAACCAGACAATGAAAGGACAAATGTGAATGGTTTTTAACCTTCACTGTTGTTTTAAATGGGCTGATATCCTCCAACAAATCATTGACATGTACAGGTGTTTCGTCCACAGGACAGTAAAAATAAGGCCAATTGATGTACTGTATATGATAATAATATTCTAATTACCGTTTAAGTCGTATTAAAATGGTACATCCATGCAAACCATATTTAATGAAAGTGATTTAGTACGTATTTAAAAACACAAAACATCATTTGTGAAATCATACCTCCCAAACCGGACTACGGAGATAGTTACGGTTTGCAGGTTGTACCAAACAAAGCCTATAATTTACATCTAAAATGAGAGCAGCGGTAGTGAAACATCCAGGTCTTTTACACAGGAGAATTACAGAGGATCAGTGAACCAGACATCTTCGTCTTAGAATGTGTCATAAGGTGGCGGGGAACAATGGCTCTTGTTAAATGGTTAGGACTCTCTTCATTGCATAAGTTTCGTGGATGACACTGACTGGTTATGTAACAAGTGACACCCAGTCACAGAGCATTTTTCGAAATCTTGCACCACACTTTTGGACCAAAGTCGCTGACTGTTGAGTTCCTTAACGGCTCACATCCATTTAAAAAGCCCGCTTGACAGTGGCAGCAGCGGAAATGTTACCACTGCGTTAGGTCCTGTAGATGACTTCTTTAGCCACTTGGTTTCCTCAGGCAAGTGGTGGGTATATCACCTGCCCCGTAGCGAAGGAGCGAAGCAAGCAGCGGATTCATCGTCACCAGAAAGGGCGAAGAGGGGTAAGGTGATGTGAAGTGTTTCTTGGATCGCCATGTGTGGAGCTACAAGTTGATGCTAGTAAGGCACAGACCGCCAAGGGAGCGCACTACCGAAATGTTCTTCCGAGTTTACAGAATGTTCTCAAGAGGAAGCGTCAAGGGGATGTCATGGCAGCTCGCATTATTCAATCCCGAGCGCTAAATCCAGTAATAATTTAGTTGTTATAGTTTGGCTCGAGTGAACCACCACACAAGGCGCCTAAATAAAAAAACATGGAAAATTTGTTAGAAATATAAAATCATTTCATTTCATTTTTAAAACTGAGGTCCAAGATTTCCTACCTGACTTCAAAAAAAAAAAAAAAAAAAAATATTCCTAGAACAATTGAACACAAAACGATGAATAAAAAATTAAAAAGTTGTCTCACCTTCACGCAGAAATTTAGAAACTTCACACTACGCAGAGCTACCGCAAATAAATGATGATGCTGTCCTATGAGCTAATTCTGTAAATTAAACTATTGATCATTGGACTCTAATTACAGTAATGTCAAATAATTTACGGACTGTACGTCTCGTAGTAATCTGTGTTACTAAATAGTTATTCCGGGAATCCATACCAGTTACAGGTTGCCTATCTAAAGGTTTACAGGCGCAGCAAGTATTTTATTCTCAGTATTTCGCATAACTACTGGTCGATGTTTTAAAATTTAAAATGCTGTTGTAATCTACTCGTTAAGAGATATAATCTTGTGTAAAAAATTTAACACAATAAGACTAGTATTACAGTTACAAACGGCGTTTGTCTTGATGCAGTGTAACTGATGGTGCGGAAATACTCGGATCATGTGCTTCTAGAATTTTCTTCCAGCGAAATTTGCTAATAATTTAAAAGCATCACGAAACTTTCTCTCCCTGATACCCCCACAAAATCACGGATGTAATCACGTTTCAGTTTATTACTTTTTTACTAACGACTCTATTCGCAACACACATTGCAGACAGTGTGTCCAAGTACTCCAGTGAACGTACCTGAAAAAATTTTATATCATTTTACTACAGATAGTTTTGGAGATATAACACCATAAACATTATTTTCCTCCTGGGGTCATCTCTTAATCTTACGACTTCTCATGCTCAACTGAACATATGCTCATCTAATCTTTTTCACATTAGCTGCAGCTACGAGCACAAATTATCGCAAAAGATCTCCCTTGAGGAAAATTAATATTACTTATACTGCCTTGACCAATCCAAGTATTTATGATGTATATGTTACTGTAAAAGTCCGCCCCGATAGCTGAGTGGTCAGCGCGACGGATTGCCGTCCTGCGGCCCGGGTTCGATTTCCGGCTGGGCCGGGGATTTTCTCCGCTCAGGGACTGGGTGCTGTGTTGTCTTCATCATCACGTAGTAAGACCTGCACCAAGGCGGCCGGACCTGCCCCGCTAGAGGCCTCACGGCGACTGACTGCTCATTTCCATTTTGTTACTGTAAAAGTAAGATGACTAGTAAATCCTAGAATTAATTGGTGAAACCTAAGACTTACCATTGTGGTAAAAGTATGAAATTTCTTATTATATGCATAGATTTCGAAATTTTACCAAGGGACGTTGGTAAATCTTAGGATGTACCCATACCAACTGGTAAAACCGTATTCATTAAAAAAATCAGCTTGCAATTTATTGAAATAATCTGTATTTATTGTAAATTTATATATTTTAAACATTCTCGCATTTCAATGTGATTATAATGAGCACTACTCCACATTAGTGAAAAATGTTGTAAAAATGTTACCTTATGAACGTTAATTTCTGTTAAAAGGCTGACTATTGTGGCATTTCGAATTACATAATATAGAAGACGATTTACAAAAGCATTTTTTAGTTGAACACTTTCTAAGCAATTGCACTATTTGAACCCTTATCCTCCAACAAAAGATTGTTGTAGACTTGCTGTAGACTGATTTTTTTCTCTTGCTATTTCTTCGACGTTGATAAAATTTTCCTTTCACAAAGTAAATTGGTTCCTAGTGTACAATGACTTCAGTCTACCAGCTTGGGTAGCAAACTGATAAAATTCGTCATCCTGAATATTTATCACTACTGTCGTTGTAGATTTTGCATCATTTTTGCCCTGTCTGCATCCGGTACTTTAATTCCCATATTCTGTCCAACTGAAGGTTTTGGAATTTTGTTACATGAGGCTGCTTTAATTTTCTTTGCCAGCAGTAGAAGACCTTCTTTCGCAGATTCTCGGATCCGCTTCACTTTATTAACACTGTTGGAAGCTGTCAGCGTCTCGTCACAACCACCAGCTGGTGCCGGTGTCTCGTTATTACCTGTCGTCAAATCCTGTGTCTCTGGTGCTTCCTCACCTGCTGCAGCCGCACTTCCTACCTCCGTTCCTTCTGTTCCAGTGCTGGCATCAATTTCTTGGCCATTTTCAGTTTCCTGTGAGTTAGTGGAAGTGTTGTTTAATATTTTTTTCCAAATTAGCCGTGGGAGAGTCGCTGGCGCCAGTGATTCATCTAGTACGGGCAGTAGTCCCGTTCGTTCTGGCATGCGCGTTTTCTCTTTGGTTTTCCTCTTCTGGTCGCTATTTAAGCGTGGCGCTTCCGGCGATGCGAGTCTTGGTTTTCCGCTCCGGGGGCCCTGTTGGTAGTGCTTGCCCGTTGCTTGGGCATGGGTTTGTGTTGGCGAGTCTTGGAGTGACCGTTACGGGGGAGCGTAGGTTGCTCGCTGCGCTGTGTTATGATTTGAGAAGTGTGTCGGCGCAGGACTGGTGGTGATGGCCTCTAATGTACTAGCAAGACTGTATACAGTGACCGGGCCAAATATCTCACGAAATAAGCGTCAAACGAAAAAATTACAAAGAACGAAACTCGTCTAGCTTGAAGGGGGAAACCAGAAGGCGCTATGGTTGGCCCGATAGATGGCGTTGCCATAGGTCAAACAGATAGCAACCGCGTTTTTAAAAAAAAAAATAGGAACCCCAATTTTTATTATATATTCGTGTAGTACGTAAAGAAATATGAATCTTTTAGTTGGATCGCTTTTTTCGCTTTGTGATAGGTGGCGCTGTATTAGCCACAAACGTATAAGTACGTGGTATTACGTAACATTCCGCCAGTGCGGACGGTATTTGCTTCGTGATACATTACCCGTATTAAAATGGACCGTTTACCAATTGCGGAAAAGGTCGATATCGTGTTGATGTATGGCTATTGTGATCAAAATGCCCAACGGGCGTGTGCTATGTACGCTGCTCGGTATCCTGGACGACTTCATCCAAGTGCCCGGACCGTTCGCCGGATAGTTACGTTATTCAAGGAAACAGGAAGTGTTTAGCCACATGTGAAACGTCAACCACGACCTGCAACAAATGATGATGCCCAAGTAGGTGTTTTAGCTGCTGTCGCGGCTAATCCGCACATCAGTAGCAGACAAATTGGGCGAGAATCGGGAATCTCAAAAACGTCGGTGCTGAGAATGCAGCATCAACATCGGTTGCACCCGTACCATATTTCTATGCACCAGGAATTGCATGGCGACGACTTTGAACGCCGTGTACAGTTCTGCCGGCCGCAGTGGGCATGCGGTTCTAGGCGCTGCAGTCTGGAACCGCGCGACCGCTACGGTCGCAGGTTCGAATCCTGCCTCGGGCTTGATTGTGTGTGATGTCGTTAGGTTAGTTAGGTTTAAGTAGTTCTAAGTTCTAGGGGACTGATGACCAAAGAAGTTACGTCCCATAGTGCTCAGAGCCATTTGAACCATTTTTTTTTTTTTTTTTTGTACAGTTCTGCCACTGGGCACAACAGAAATTACGGGACGATGACAGATTTTTTGCATGCGTTCTATTTAGCGACGAAGCGTCATTCATCAACATCGGTAACGTAAACCGGCATAATATGCACTAATGGGGAACGGAAATACCACGATGGCTGCGACAAGTGGAACATGAGCGAACTTGGCGGGTTAATGTATCGTGCGGCATTGTGGGAGGAAGGATAATTGGTCCCCATTTTATCAATGGGGATCTAAATTGAGCAATGTATTCTGATTTCCTGCGTAATGTTCTACCGATGTTACCCCAAGATATTTCATTGCATGACAGAATGGCGATGTGCTTCCAACATGATGGATGTCCGGCACATAGCTCGCGTGCGGTTGAAGCGGTATTGAATGACATATTTCATGACATGTGGATTGGTCGTCGAAATACCATACCATAGCCTGCATGTTCACCGGATCTGACGCCCCTGGATTTCTTTCTGTGGGGATAGTTGACGGATATTTGCTATCGTGATCCACCGACAACGCCTGACAACATGCGTCAGCGCATTCTCAATCCCTGTGCGAACATTACGGAAGGCGAACTACTCGTTGTTGAGAGGAATGTCGTTACACGTATTGTCAAATGCATTGATGCTGACGGACATCATTTTGAGCATTTATAGCATTAATGTGGTATTTACAGGTAATCACACTGTAACAGCGTGCGCTCTCAGAGATGATAAGTTCAGAAAGGTACATGTATTACACTGGAACAACCTACCTGTTACCAACTGTTCGTTTAAAATTATGAGCCATATGTTTGTGACTCTTACAGCGCCATCTATCACAAGGCTGAAAAAGTGGTCCAACTAAAACATTCATATTTCTTTACGTACTACACGAAAATGTAATAAAAAATGGGGGTTCCTATTTAAAAAAAAAAAACGCAGTTGATATCCGTTTGACCTATGGCAGCGCCATGTAGCGGGCCAACCATAGCGCCATCCGGTCTCCCCCTTCAAGCTAGACAAGTTTCGTTCTTTGTAGTTTTTTCGTTTGAGACATTTGGCCCGGTCACGATCAATGGACCACCCCGTATAGTACGACTTGATTCTGCATGCCTATGTGCGCTATGTGGAGTATCGTCGCTTGCTGCTACTGACCGTGGGCACCCGCTATTTTCTACGTAGTGGCACTGGTGATAAATCTGCTTGTAATTTGCGTTCACAGCCAGAAATAGTGTTTGGCTGTGATAATCCCCGCTGAGGGATTTCTCTCTTGGTTCCGGCAGAGAGATATTGAATAGTTGCGTTTAGAGTATGGAACACTGCCCAGTGACGAGAGTACTAAGCGTGAGTAGAGTGAAACCTGCGTGAGTTATTCTAGCACAGTGGGTTTCTAATGTACTTAAGTATCTTGTCATTTATACTGTGGTCTCCCTTTGAAGGGGTCGTGACCTTGTCTTGTATTATAGTTTTAATATTCTTTGTTTGGCAGGGCGTTAACTTCTCCTTACTTCATGCCCGTTAATGGGGAAGGGGGGAGCGGTTATTGCCTGTAAAAATTTTGAATTATCAACTGTTCACATGGTTCAAATGGTTCTGAGCACTATGGGACTGAACTTCTGAGGTCATCAGTGCCCTAGAACTTGGAACTACTTAAACCTAACTAACCTAAGGACATCACACACATCCATGCCCGAGGCAGGATTCGAACCTGCGACCATAGCGGTCACGCCGTTCCAGACTGTACCGCCTAGAACCGCTCGGCCACCCCGGCCGGCATAAACTGTAAGAAGTAAATAATTTTCCATGTCATTTATTTGAGGTTTTCTTTCTGTTAAGGGTATTAACTTTGAAATTAGAGTGTTTTGTGTAACCTCTTTTCCTTTGGTGGTCTGTCCTTGCTTTGTTTTAAAAATGTTCCAGTGTACCGCCAGCGGCGGGTACAACCAATTCCGGATTCACTGATACAGGAGGCGACGCCTTGGGGGAAATCTACCAGGAGCTACCTGAAATTTAAAATTCTTCAACAGTCACCAAGAGCAATCATAAGAAAACGCAAACTCAGGCTTATAGTTCACAAAGATTTATTCCACACATCCCTAAAACAGTTTTACAAAATCTTTTGCAAAACCACCTTTCCAAAAGCCACTAATAACAGGGATAATCAAAGCCCTTGTACAGCCTTTACATGAGTACTTAGAATGAAACAAGTTAAGTAAAGATCTTTCCTTTTTAACGGAATAAATAAATGGATTCCAGTGAATATGAATGACAATCGCGATTCCGCACAAAGGTAACGGGAATGTAAACAAAATCCCCACAGGTGCAATAAGCAACAGTATAGAAAATTTAATAACAACTTCTTAAAGAGCGATTACAGCAATGGGAAGCTTAGTCCATTAAACAGATAAACGGAATTCCACTAATAATATAATGACTATTCCACAGAACTCACTTGTTCAATACCTTCCAAGTATAGCACCAACTATGTGCAAAACAGTTATTTTAATAGTTACTTTAAATTCCATGCAACAGCTAGCGCACACTGACCTATTGTCTGGGTTTGTCTGCATGTCGATTAAGTCAAATTAGCATCGTGAATTCATTTCACTGTGTATGATAGGTTTCACTATAACACCCCTTTTCAATGTTTTTTGCTTTTTCTGACATGGTTCACATAATCTCAAAATAAATAAGGATTGATTCAACAGTCACATTCCTGTACTTACGATTCAATACCATAATCACTCGTGTTCGGCTGCCATGGCCTATAGCAATGTGGGTCTCATGTAGAACGTTAAACAGTTCAACGAAACGAACGTAATAACGAATTTATTCTTTTCTAGCAGACCATGGTGCTACAAATTTCTCTTCACTTCCGGCGGTGAGAAAACCATACAGCTTCAAACGTCTGTAGTGAACAGATTTTTTATTGGAAAAGATTTATGCATTTTTCAGTTCACTTAACAGAGTATTATATTGCTCAGCAGTTACACAAAATTGTTTTCCTTCTTATTACTCAATGATTCACTTAAAAGTTCGTAAACTCTGTTACGCATAACATCACTCATTCTGATGCAAAGCTGCATACGAAACACCACTAAAACGAGTCGTAAAAATGACCGAACGCACGATGCTCTACACTAGGGTGTCCATTTCATTTTCATTGAAAAACGGGACATTTAAAATAAATTAGAGAAAAACCTGGGACAATGAAGAAAAAAAAACGGGACATAAATATTGTATTGACTAAATTTAATACACATACAAGTTTATCTTTACAACGTGTACTCAGATGACCCCACATCAATTTTTACAATTATTCTGCCACACTATCACCGTACTTTTCACTTTTATGTACTTTATCAAGAAGTGCATTTTCGTTTGAAATTGTATCATAAAAGTCAGTAAACGATACACCATTAAAGTGTGTTTTGACAATGAGCAAGGCCCTCACTGTTTCAACTTTCATTCTGTTTTTCTCATCTGACCACAAAGAGTTCACTAACGAAAACACACGTTCCACAGCAACATCTGACCCAAGAATTGCCAGACAAAACTTCACCAAATGAATCATGTTTTCAATGTTAATGTTTTTATTTTTGAAATAAGCAAATATTTTACACCACGTTGCACTAACACTTTCTTTGTCTCCTTCTTCAATTTTTATGAAGTTCTGTGCACATGAAAATTCATCAAGCAATTTGTCTTCATCAACAGGAAAATTTGGTACAATACTTTTAACAAAAGCACAACAGTCCTGAATATCCTTCCACTGTAGCTGCTCCTTTTCAGTATTAACCCAGTCAAATGCTTTAAAAGGTGTGAGAAATGGTAAACACCATTCTTTAATATACTCAATGCAAGAGTCATAGAAGATGTCAGCATAAATGTGAAATTGTTCTACAGTAATTTGACCCTCTTCTTCCAGCTGTCTTAGAGTCTCATGTACAAAGGATGTGAGAAATCTTTCAGATTTTCAACATTGTAATTTGCCCAATAATTTGTTTATTTCTTGGTAAACTTCCACTATTGTGATTTCTTGCTTCTCAAAACATTTAATTGTTGTGGAGAAAGGTTTTAGCCGGCTAACAAGAAAATGTAGGAGAACAATATACACAAGGATACCACAGGATTGTTTAAGGATATCAGGAAACTTATCAAGGGAAATGAAATATGATTTCAAAGCAGGAAATATCGCTACAACTCTTTCCAATGCTAGTGTCAGAGATAGCCACCTTGTCTTGCTGTGCCCAAGTACAGCTTTGTATTCAGTTTCAGTAAACGTACAGAATTACTTCAGAGATTCAACCCTTACTGTATATGTGTGGAAATGCTGGTAGATTTTGTTTACAATTAATTGGCAGTTGATGGGTAGACAATCTGAGCCAGTTTGTAAGGAATTGTGCACCACATGTGCTGGACAGCCAAAACCTACTATATTATTCACTGTGTTCTGTTGCAGTTTATAGAACAAACTGTTTTTTCCTTCCCTCTGCTTACCACCAAAATTGGTGTCAGTGTTGTCTGCAGAAACTGCAATCACCTTTCCCTCAAGATCATATTTCTTTAAAATCTCCAGCACCTAATTCTGAAGTAAATCTGAAGTTTCTCCAGCTAAATTAACCAATTCGAGCACTTTCACCGTGATGCCATTTTCAGGGTGAAAATATCTGATAAGGAGAGGAACCAACTTCAAATCCAGATGATTCGATGTATCAATCATTACAGAAATGAATCGAGGACTTTTCTGTTCATTAAAAACGTGCTGAGCTGCATACGGTGCAATAACATTTGAAATGATTGCATTACATTTTGTGTGTCCACATGTGAATTTAGGATTGAAAAGTTTTTAACAACTGTTGTAGTACAGTCCATTGACTTAAAGCTATGGTTATGCATTGCGCTGTGGTATGCAAACGTAGTTTCTTGTGCTGCCAACTGCCTATCCATTTCTGTTACTGATTTTAAGTTTACATAGTAGTCACTCACGCGTTTATTTGCTCTTTTCGTTTGATCACTCATGCGATGTTTCTTAGTCTTAATGCGATTTACAATGTCAGAGCTTCCACCATGACCAATAGCAAATTTTGATCTGCACAACGTACATTCTACTGTTTCTTCACTACCAGTGATAAAAGAAAACTTGCTTTTTATATTGCTGTTACAAATACACTTTCGTTTTGGCATAATGAAACAGAGATTACACTGTGCAAAACATTAACAGTGTGGTGACGACAGCCAGAGAGCAAGTATTCGTGGTGTAGAGTTTCTCTGGACCGAAAGGATGGATTCAGTAGATCGATTTAGAAGATTCTTCGTTGTTATTCGTAACCTATAGTGCGTTTAAAATTACTTGCGATTTTTTGACTGTTCGGTACATAATGAGATTTTCACTCTGCAGCGGAGTGTGCGCTGATATGAAACATCCTGGCAGATTAGAACTGTGTGCCTGACCGAGATTCGAACTCGGGGCCTTTACCTTTCGCGGGCAAGTGCTCTACCAACTGAGTTACCGAAGCACGACTCACGCCCGGTACTCACAGCTTTACTTCTGCCAGTACCTCGTCTCCTACCTTCCAAACATAACAGAAGCTCTCCTGCGAACCTTGCAGAACTAGCACTCCTGAAAGAAAGGATATTGCGGAGACATGGCTTAGCCACAGCCTGGGGGATGTTTCCAGAATGAGATTTTCACTCTGCAGCGGAGTGTGCGCTGATATGAAACTTCCTGGCAGATTAAAACTGTGTGCCCGACCGAGACTCGAACTCGGGGCCTTTGCCTTTCGCGGGCAAGTGCTCTACCAACTGAGCTAGCGAAGCACGACTCACGCCCGGTACTCACAGCTTCACTTCTGCCAGTACCTCGTCTACTACCTTCCAAACTTTACAGAAACTCTCCTGCGAACCTTGCAGAACTAGCACTCCTGAAAGAAAGGATATTGCGGAGACATGGCTTAGCCACAGCCTGGGGGATGTTTCCAGAATGAGATTTTCACTCTGCAGCGGAGTATGCGCTGATTTGAAACTTCCTGGCAGATTAATACTGTGTGCCCAACCAGGACTCGAACTCGGGGCCTTTGCCTCTCGCGGGCAAATGCTCTACCAACTGAGCTACCGAAGCACGACTCACGCCCGGTATTCACAGCTTTACTTCTGCCAGTACCACGTCTACTACCTTCCAAACTTTACAGAAGCTCTCCTGCGAACCTTGCAGAACTAGCACTCCTGAAAGAAAGGATATTGCGGAGACATGGCTTAGCCACAGCCTGGGGGATGTTTCCAGAATGAGATTTTCAAACTACAGCGGAGTGCGCGCTGATATGAATGTTCCTGGTAGATTAAAACTGTGTGACCGACCGAGACTCGAACTCGGGGCCTTTGCCTTTCGCGGGCAAGTGCTTTACCTCTCCGCAATATCCTTTCTTTCAGAAGTGCTAGTTCTGCAAGGTTCGCAGGAGAGCTTCTGTAAAGTTTGGAAGGTAGGAGACGAGGTACTGGCAGAAGTAAAGCTGTGAGTACCGGGCGTGAGTCGTGCTTCGGTAGCTCAGTTGGTAGGGCACTTGCCCGCGAAAGGCAAAGGCCCCGAGTTCGAGTCTCAGTTGGGCACACAGTTTTAATCTGCCAGGAAGTTTCATATCAGCGCACACTCCGCTTCAGAGTGAGAATCTCATTCTGGAAACATCCCCCAGGCTGCGGCTAAGCCATGTCTCCGCAATATCCTTTCTTTCAGGAGTGCTAGTCCTGCAAGGTTCGCAGGAGAGCTTCTGTAAAGTTTGGAAGGTAGGAGACGAGGTACTGGCAGAAGTAAAGCTGTGAGTACCGGGCGTGAGTCGTGCTTCGGTAGCTCAGTTGGTAGAGCACTTGCCCGCGAAAGGCAAAGGCCCCGAGTTCGAGTCTCGGTCGGGCACACAGTTTTATTCTACCAGGAAGTTTCTTGTTCGGTTCATGTTTGGGGTATGCTGAAAGTCATCACACGCTTCCTAGCGTAAATAACTGAGCAGTTAATAGCAAGTCAAACAACCAGTAGCGTAAAATACTCTAGCCAAGCAGAATCATAAAAAACGGGACATTTGAGCGTCCCCCAAAAACATTTCGGGACAGCGGGACATTTTGGTAAAGAACGGGACTGTCCCGGAAAAAACGGGACGAATGGACACCCTACTCTACTCTGACTGAAACTAAGCGACGGTGAGCGGACTGAGAACTCATAATTGCCAACAAAGAAACTTACTGAACACAAAACTGGCAACAATGAAACTTGTCTGGATCTGCACGGCGGAAGCGGAAGTCTTCGATCCAGCTTTCACCAATTTGCATTGGTATATCCTAAGATTTACCGATGTCTCTTGGAAAAAGTTCGAAATCTATCCATATAATCAGAAATTTCGGACTTCTACCATACCGCGACGGTAAATATTAGGTTTCACCTGTTAATTCTAGTATTTACCGATTATCTTACTTTTACAGTAACATATGTATGTAGACTGAAGCGACTGCTGAAAATTTGTACCAAGACTGGGATTCGAACGCGAGTCTCCCACTTATTGCGTAGATGCGCTAACTAGTACGCCACCCTAACGTACTTGTCTAGTGAGCAGGAGACCTAGGTTCGAACCTCAGCATTGCTACAAATTTTCGTTCACTAGGTAGATGCGCTAACCAATAACCTACACTGGTACAGTGGCTTTGGACAACTTCTCAGACTACCATAGCGAGACTCCCTCCTCAATCCAAATTTCCATTCACGCCATAGCCGCCGGCCGCTGTGGCCGAGTGGTTCTAGGCGATTCAGTCCGGAACCGCGCTGCTGCTACGGTCGCAGGTTCGAATCCTGCCTCGGACATGGATGTGTGTGATGTCCTTGGGTTAGTTAGGTTTAAGTAGTTCTGAGTCTAAGGGAATGATGACCTCAGATGTTAAGTCCCATAGCGCTTGGAGCCATTTCATTTCAGCGCCATAGCCAACATGAATTTTTGAGACTTGAATAGGTCTCTCGATTTGTATAGTTTCATTTGATTAAAGCACAATGACATCTCGTTTCGTTCAATGCTGAGGTGCTATTGCAATATAGTAGGAGAATCTCTGGAATGCTGTTCGATCTTGGGGAATACCAAGTGAGCATGGGTGTGAATGGGAGTCTGGAATGGTGGGGAGGGGGGGGGGGGACGTGCTGGCGTAGTTTGTACTGTTGCACAGAGTCACTGTTCCCGGGTTGCGTTGACGTAATGGTTACGCATCTGCTTAGTAAGCAGGACATCTGCTTTCAAATGCTGGTTCATCGCTTCATTGTCTATGGGTACGTCATAGACGTTTTAAACTTGAAAAAGTCTCTGGAACACTATAGTTTCATCTGATAGAGCGAAGTATTTTCTCTTTTACATGCAAATTATCAGCTAAACAACGTAGGTTTCTTGTTGCAGCCAAGATTACATCGAGGTTTTTGCATTTTAGTAATTCACGCAACTTTTCGTTAGAGTTGGGGCATACGGGAGCCGTTATATCTGTAATGAATGAATATTTTCTACAACAACGGCGTAGAACTTGGTTGTGATTTGAGTTCCTTTAATCCACATTAAAGGCCCTGTAGCGTATTGTGTAGCACTATGAAAATTAGCTTACTACTACCTTATATTTCATTTAACAGTAGTCAGATTGCCTTGCCGTTCACTAATCGGTCAAATGTTATGCAAAGGAGATTTTATAAGGGCGTTAGTACCGGAGTCTTGATTGCTATGCACCCTTAGGTTAAACTGCACTACTGGCCATTAAAATTGCTGCACCACGAAGATGGCTTGCTACAGTCGCGAAACCGACAGGAAGAAGATGCTGTGATATGCAAATGATTAGCTTTTCAGACCATTCACACAAGTTTGGCGCCAGTGGCGACACCTACAACGTGCTGACATGAGGAAAGTTTCCAACCGATTTCTCATACACAGACAGCAGTTGACCGACACTGTCTGGTGAAACGCTGTTGTGATGCGTCGTGTAAGGAGGAGAAATGCGTACCATCACGATTCCGACTTTGATAAAGGGCGGATTGTAACCTATCACGATTGCTGTTTATCGTATCGCGAGATTGATGGTCGCGTTGGTCGAGATCCAATGACTGTTAGCAGAATATGGAATCGGTGGGTTCAGGAGGGTAATACGGAACGCCGTGCTGGATCCGAACGACCTCGTATCACTAGCAGTCGAGATGACAGGCACCTTATCCTCATGGCTGTAACGGATCGTGCAGCCACGTCTCGATCCCTGAGTCAACAGATGGGGACGTTTGCAACACAACAACAATCTGCACGAACATATCGACGACGTTTGCAGCAGCATGGACTATGACCTCGGAGACCATGGCTGCGATTACCCTTGACGCTGAATCACAGACAGCAGCGCCTGCGATGGTGTACTCAACGACAAAGATGTGTGCACGAATGGCAAAACGTCATTTTTTCGGATGAATCCAGGTTCTGTTTACAGCATCATGATCGTCGCATCCGTGTCTGGCGACATCGCGGTTAACGCACATTGGAAGCGTGTAATTGTGATCACCACACTGGCGTATCACCCGGCGTGATGATATGGGGTGCCATTGGTTACACGTCTCGGTCACCTCTTGTTCGCACTGACGGCACTTTGAACAGTGGACGTTACATTTCAGATGTGTTACGACCCGTGGCTCTACCCTTCATGCGATCCCTGCGAAACCCTACATTTCACCAGGATAAGGCACGACCGCATGTTGCAGGTCCTGTACGGCCTTTCTGGATACAGAAAATGTTCGACTGCTGCCCTGGCCAGCACATTCTCCAGATCTCTTACCAACTGAAAACGTCTGGTCAATCAATGGTGGCCCTAGCAACTGGCTCGTCACAATAGGCCAGTCACTACTCTTGATGGACTTTGGTATCGTGTTGAAGCTGCACGCGCAGCTGTACCTGTAGACGCCATCCAAGCTCTGTTTGACTCAATACCCAGGGGTATCAAGGCCGTTATTACTGCCAGAGGTGGTTGTTCTGGGTACTGATTTCTCAGGATGTATGCACCCAAATTGCGTGAAAATGTAATCACATGTCAGTTCTAGTATAATATATTTGTTCAACCGATAACCGTTTATCATCTGCATTTCTTCTTGGAGTAGCAGTTTTAATGGTCAGTAGTGTATAACTGCTGGTAGGCAACTTTTACTCTGACAGGTAGCGTAGATGTTGGTGAAGCGTTTGTAAGTGCGCATCGGGGCCCACGAGGAGGAAACGCCGCAGAGCGTACGTCACAAAGCCAGCAGCCGTCTCTGGTGAGTGGCGAGTAAATATATCAGACGAGTATAGTAATTCTTAACAGCAGGTTTAAATCCATTCAAGCTCAGAACAGCCGACGCCAAAATTATGACATTTCATGGGTACTTTTTCGTTGACATACTGATTTCCCAGTAGGTTCTGCATGGAGCCGAGCGTTCGCGAAGTATGTCTGACTAGGCAACTAGTATGACGTCACAGGTTCGTTGCGGGCTCCGTATTTGTCATGGGCCCCAGCGCGCTGTTTCTTTCCGTACGTGTCGGAATTTTTCAGTGAGGAAACCACCTTTGCGAAGACCGGAGGTTGCTGGCTAGCTGGCAGCCGCTAAGCAAGACGTGACCGGCAGGTAGGGAGGCTAATGGGCGTCGTAGGCGAAGCGGCGGGGACGCGATGATGTGTGGGCGGCGGGTCGGGGGCGGCCGCTGTCCCAACAGCTCGCGGCGCCGTCCGCCTGGGAAAACGTTGAAAAAACAACACGGCGCTACGTCATTAGCACCGGCCAGGCGCGTTCCGAGAAGCCGCGACTGTACAGCGGGCGATAGCGAGAGAGAAAGAGAGAGAGAGAGAGCTGTTGTAATTTGTAGGGCTCCTCGGTGCCTCCGTGTCAATGCATCAACGGCGGGACAAATGTGATAGACGTGCCAGCAGTGGAAATAAATCACTCAAATGAAAACAGTCCACGGAGGTCTGGAAACTTACACGCTACGTCTAATGTTCCGCTGTAGCCTGTGCTAAGACAGAACATTTATCAACGAGGGCAGCACCGGGTCCGACGTTCCCTCATATTGACACGGCCGTGACTTACGATGGACATACCGACCCAATAGGAACTTAAAAAAGAAGCAGAGGCACTAGGTGATTTCGGGAATAATCGCAACTCTGAAGAGAACCGGATCCGCTACATATTCCTAATTGGCCATTAAAATTACTGCACCAAGAAGAAATGCAGATGATAAACGGGAATTCATTGGACAAGTATATTACACTAGAACTGACATGTGATTACATGTCACGCAATTTGGGTGCATAGATTCTGTGAAATCAGTACCCAGAATAACCACCTCTGGCCGTAATAACGGCCTTGATACGCCTGGGCATTGAGTCACACAGAGCTTTGATGGCGTGTACATGCAGCTTCAACACGATACCACAGTTCATCGAGAGTAGTGACTGGCGTATTGTGACGAGCCAGTTGCTCGGCCACCATTGACCAGACGTTTTCAGTTGGTGAGAGATCCGGAGAATGTGTGCTGGCCAGGGCAGCAGTCGAACATATTCTGAATCCAGAAAGGCCCGTACAGGACGTACAACATGCGGTCGTGCATTATCCTGCTGAAATGTAGGGTTTCGCAGGGATCGAATGAAGGGTAGAACCACTGGTCGTAACACATCTGAAATGTAACGTCCACTGTTCAAAGTGCTGTCGATGCGAACAAGAGGTGACCGAGACGTGTAACCAATGGCACCCCATACCATCACGCCGAGTGATACGCCAGTATGGCGATGACGAATACACGCTTCCAATGTGCGTTCACCGCGATGTCGCCAAACACAGATGCGACTATCATAATGCTGTAAACAGAACCTGGATTCATCCAAAAAAATGATGTTTTTCCATTCGAGCACCCATGTTAGTCGTTGAGTACACCATCGCAGGCGCTTCTGTCTGTGATGCAGTGTCAACGGTAACTGCAGCCATGGTCTCCGAGCTGATAGTCCATGCTGTGGTCTCTGAGCTGATAGTCCATGCTGTGGTCTCCGAGCTGATAGTCCATGCTGCTGCGTACGTCGTCGAACTGTTCTTGCAGATGGTTATTGTCTTGCAAACGTCCCCATCTGTTGACTCAGGGATCGACACGTGGCTGCACGATCCGTTACAGCCATGCGAATAAGATGCCTGTCATCTCGAGTGCTAGTGATACGATGCCGTTGGGATCCAACACTGCGTTCCGTATTGCCCTCCTGAACCCATCGATTCCTTATTCTGCTAACAGTCACTGGATCTCGACCAACGCGAGAAGCAATGTCGCGATACGATAAACCGCAGTCACCATAAGCTATTATCCGACCTTTATCAAAGTCGGAAACGTGATGGTACGCATTTCTCCTCCTTACACGAGGCATCACAACAACGTTTCACCAGGCAACGCCGGTCAACTGCTGTTTGTGTATGAGAAATCGGTTGAAAACTTTCCTATGTCAGCATATTGTAGGTGTCGCCACCGGCGCCAACCTTGCGTGAATGCTCTGAAAAGCTAATTATTTGCATATCACAGCATCTTCTTCCTGTCGGTTAAATTTCGCGTCTGTAGCACATCTTCGGGGCGTAGCAATTTTAGTGGCCAGTAGTGTACTAAAAAAAATTCGTTTCTCTGTTCTATATGTTTAAATACAGGAGGGGCGTTCAATAAATAATGCAACACATTTTTTTTCTGTGCCAGTTTGCGTTGATAAATGCGGAATTTGTTGTGGGACACGTGAAATACTCCCGCCTCAGTAACTCAATGAAGTTCGATAAGTGATGGTGCTCTACGTAGCATCAGTTTTTTTGTGCTAAAGCAGAGCATCCTAGATATTCATTGGCGCTAGCGGAACGTCTACTACGTAGACTTCGCAGTGAACAAAAGGGCAGCGAATCCTTAGGTGAGGCGTCTGTCATCATCGCAACTAGGTCGCGCACATCTGTCTGATTTCTCGCGTGCCGGTCGGCCGTACACAGCTGTTTTCGCAGCAATGTTGAAACGTGTGGATACTCTCATTCGGCTTGATAGTGGGTCACTACCAATCAGCTCGCTGCACAACTAGACTTATCTGTTATTTATGCTGACACACTACTCCCCCAGTTGGGCTACTCAAAGGTGTGCCCCCGCTGGATTCATCGTCATCTCACAGAAGACCATGTAGAGCGATCAAGTATCATCTGTGCGGAATTTCTTGCGCGTTACGAGTCTGATAGTGACAATTTTTTGCCGAACATGGTCGTATCGGCGAATTATCCCGGTTTCATCGCGCCGAACCGGAAACAAAACGGTAATCCTTGGAGTGCGGCCATTTCTCCTCTCCTCCCAAGGGAAACAGCGCGTGGATGGTGCAGTAAGACGTAGGCCCTGACATCGACCAGTAGAGTGGTACCATGCGGGCATACAAGCCCACCCAGCCAAGCAAAAAAATGGCTCTGAGCACCATGGGACTTAACTTCTTAGGTCATCAGTCCCCTAGAATTTAGAACTATTTAAACCTAACTAATCTAAGGACATCACAGACATCCACGCCCGAGGCAGGATTCGAACCTGCGATTGTAGTCACGCGGTTCGAGACTCTAGCGCCTAGAACCGCTCGGCCACTCCGGCCGGCCCCTGTAAGGCAGCGTGGGCCGTTAAACTGTAAGAAGATCATGCTGAAACGTAAGGATCTGTACCCAAAAGAGTGGGTACTAGTTGGAATCCTGACAAAAACTAACCTGCTTTCAGAAATAACAAGTGTTGCATTATTTACTGAACGCCTCTCGTACTACCAGGTAGCCGGCCGTAGTGACCGTGAGGTTCTAGGCGCTTCAGTGTGGATCCGCGCGACCGCTACGTTCGCAGGTTCGAATCCTGCCTCGGGCATGGATGTATGTAAGTCCCATAGTGCTCAGAGCCATTTGAACCATATGAACCCAAATTATAAATTCGCTTTTCACCGGTTTCGGCTTTTGAGCCTCTTTCAGGTGCTACCAGCATTTACAGGGTGTACAATACAACGTATACAAAATTTTAAAATTCTGGTCTGTAGGCGGATCATGCAGTCATCTTGGTACAATATTTCCATGATCTGTCTGGCGGCTGTATTAAGATGGGAAGTAAGAATATCATCAGCAATATGCGCCTGAAAAGTACTGTGGTCACAGAATTTTAAAATCTCTGGTGGTGATAAAAAGTGCTTTTTTAACTAACGAAAATATAACAGGTACATCGTCCATGAGGATTTTCGTACTAGTAATGTCCAGGGAGTCTGGAACTGTCGTGTGATAATATTGTTTCAGAGATGTTACTAAAAATTTCACCCTTGTACTTTTAAGCACAGCAACACCTGCATGTTAATGATTTTCTAACACGCTCGAAACAACGAGATGTTTCGCAAATAATGACTGCAGTTTCGGCCAAACGGGGACGCGGCTCTTCCGGAGTTTCTATCGGTGTCTCGTACACCAAACGCATCATCTTGTCCCATAGAAGTAAATGCTGAGCATTTTCAGGGGTATCTCTAAACTAGTGTTCATCACACGGAAGTTTGAACAATAGTGACAGTATACAAATTTCAGAATACCTCAGCAGTTAGCATCAAATATGCGGTGATGAGGACGAAGATGTGTAGAAGAAATGGAAAAAATTCAAAGGCGTCGTTCAATATGCACTAGAAAAGCATATTCCAAGTAATCTTTCAAGGGATGGGAAAGATCCACCATGGTTTAATAACCATGTTAGAAAAGCGCTACTGAAACAAAGAGCACTGCATCTCAGATTCAAGAGAATTAAAGACAAAGAGCACTGCATCTCAGATTCAAGAGAATTAAAAACCTAGCTGACAAACAAAAGCTGAACGAATCGAAAATGTGCGTAAGGAGAGCAATGAGAGAAGGTTCAATGATGCTGAAAGTAAGATGTTGTCAGTCGACCTCAGTAAAAACCCTAAGAGATTTTGATTGTATGTAAAATCAGTAAGTTGGTCAAAATTATCTATTCATTCTCTCAGGGACCATTCCGGCACCGAAACGCAAGATAACAGTGAGAAGGCCGAAATACTGAATTCGGTCTTCGGAAATTGTTTCACCGTGTAGGAACACTTTCTCTCCTTTCAATCGCCGTGCGAACGTCGAAATGGCAGATATTGAGATAACCGATCGCGGATCTGAAAAGCAGCTACAGTCGCTTTGTAGCAGAAAGGCGTTAGGACCAGATGAGATACTTATAAGATTCTATAAAGTTTACGCAAAAGAACTTGCTCCCCTTATAGTAGTAATTCACCGTAGATCGCTTGATCAACGAAAAGTACCTAACGACTGGAAAAAAGCGCAGCTCATTCCCGTTTTTAAAAAAGGCCGTTAGACAGAACCACACAAATATAGACCTACAGCGCTGACCTCAATCTGTTGTAAAATTATGGAACATGTTTTATGCTCAAGAATTATGACGTTTTTGGAAAATGAACATCTACTCTATAAAAATCAACATGGATTCCGCAAACAGAGATCCTGCGAAACTCAGCTCGCTATGTTCCTCCATGAATTCCACAGCGCAGTGGACAACGGCGCTCAGGTTGAATTCAGTAAAGCATTTGACACCGTCCCGCATTGCCGTTTAATGGAAAAAATACGAGCTTAAAGAGTGTCGGAGCAGAGTTGCGATTGGATTCAAGACTCTCTTGCAGATAGAACTCAACACGTCGCTCTTAACGGAACGAAATCGACAGATGTAAAGGTAATTTCCGGACCCCACAGGGAAGTGTAATGGGACCGTTGCTGTTCACAATATAAAAAATTTGTAAGAATTTGCAGAACGACCTGCAGAGAATTGATGATTGGTGCAGGCTCTGGCAGTTAATCCTGAATGTAAATAAATGTAACATATTGCGCATACATAGGAAAAGAAATCCACTACTGTATAGCTACACTATTGATGACAAAGAGCTGGAGACAGTGTCTGACGTGAAACAACCAGGCGAAACTATCCAGAGCGACCTTAAGTGGAATGATCATATAGAACAGATTCATCGGAAGAATCTTAAGGAAATGTAACTCATCCACGAAATGAATGGTTTATAAGGCGCTTGTTCGCCCGAATCTTGATTATTGTTCATCCATCTGGGATCCTTATCAGGTAGGACTGATAGAGAAGATAAAGATTCAACGAAGAGCGGCGCGTTTCGTCACGTGATCTTTGAGCTGGCAAGAGAGCGTTACGGAGATGCTAAACAAACACCGCTGGCAGACGTTGCAAAAGATAGGTTGTGCATCACGGAGAGATTTACTATTGAAATTTCGGGACAACACTTTTCAGGAGGAGTCGGACAACATATTACTTCTCCCGGCATACATATCGCGCGATGACCATGAGGAGAAAATTCGAGAAATTAGAGCCAATACAAAGGCTTCCCGACATCAATTCTTCCCACGCGCTATTCGCGAGTGGAACAGGATTTGAGGGATCAGATAGTGGCACCGAAAGTACCCTCCACCACACATCATTAGGTGGCTTGCGGAGTATGATGTAGATGTGGCTGTCCCTGAACTTCATCATCGTCAAAACTCGTAAGGACGCATAGCAGGGAAACAGCGAACCTGTGACATTTCTGTCAGAAAAATAAGTCTCTAAACACTCTAAAGACTTTCGTATACAATTTTTTTACGTACTGCAGTCCATCTCTGGACTGGAATGAAAACGGGTCCGTGAACGAACGTTGTATCACATCTATGTGCTTGCATTTTCAAATCGATAATATCGATACATATATTCGATATATAGGACTTTCATAATTCTAGTTTCTATACACTTGTACTGGATATTAACTGTAGGGAATCCCTGTATTTTCACACATCCTGTCATAAAAAATAAATAAACGTAAGTTCATTTAATATTTTTAGTGTCACATTATACACTACAAGCAATAAAGAAGATTTGAGATATAGTTGAAATCATAAAACGCCCAGTAAAAGCCAATGATTATTTGGCAGCGCCACACTGGTTTCTATCTTTAGCGTCTGCCCAGACTGCTTGCTATATGGCGGGAACTGTAAAAGAACAGATCTTTTCATTTTTAGACTGTTTGGCAAGAAATCTGTCAAGGGGAATTAGTACTTAATTATTAGATACTGTCCAAAATTGTGCTTGAGCACAGCTTATAACGTGCTGTTCTAATGGAATTTGCCAGGAAGCTTAAGGAGAGGGATAGGCACTCTCATTTGTTCAGTCTACGTTTTTGGATACAACTTCTTATTAAAATTTATAGATCCAAATTTTAAGATAGAGAAATCTAAAACAGATTTAAAACTCGCTGTAGCGCTGCCAGAAAAGGCATGATGACGGAAATGGAAACAGTAATAGGTACTTCAGATATTTTGAACCATCAATCAGAAGTAGCTCCTACTGAAAACAGGCAAAAAATTTCACGGCGATTACCCAAAAGCCAGTTTGAACTAGACATCCCTGATACTGCATATGAGGTCTTTTGCTGCTGCTCTCACAGCTAACATTGCATTTAGCTATATTTTGTATCTGTGTCGTAAAGCATGTAGACACCGTGTTTTAATGGAATATTATTTAACATATTTAATTTTATATGTGTGTAGTAAAGCTGATAGTTACCCTGTTTTAATGGAATATTATTTAAGATAATTAATTTTACTTTTACGAGTATTTGTTACAGTTTTTTTTTTTTATGTCATGTGAGCAAATTCCGCAGTCGACTGAAGTTTGTCTTTATCGCTCCTGTGCCTGTCAAGGAAGTGGAGAACAAGACTTCCACGACGCCTTGTAGACGATGTTCTTTTTCTTACAATAATTGTCGTTGAATTTTTTCTTGTATTTTTGGATGACAATGTGTATCATACGAAGGACATTCAGTAAGCAAAGAGATAAACTGCTGTAGAAAAAAACTGTATTTTTACAAAATGATACTTTTACTACTTCTCAACATAATCCCCACCAACATTAACACACTTTTGTCCTATTGTTTGAGTCATTTTACCACAAATTCTTCCATTCCATTCATTTTGTTCTGGACTCTGGTCCAAATGATCAATTCAGATTTCATCTGACGTTAAAATCTTGTTTAGCAAAGGGTCATCTTCTCCTTCATAGCGTTTTTCGAGTTTGTACGTACTCCCTGTGAGTCTTGTTTCCTTCTGTTGTTACGTTAACTCATTCGAGTCCCACCTCGCACTTGTTTTGCTGCACTTCAGATTGCTACTAATAACGTCATAAACGGCGCCAACACATACTCCAACTGTTTTTAGTATATGTTCAACTGTAATAAGTCCGTGTTCGCGAATAATGCTATCACGGATTTTAAAAATTTCCCGGGTTCATACAATTCTCACCACACTGTAAAACCATTCGAGAGACGATTTTAGCCGATTTTTCATATTCACAAATCAAAAAACCGATCACTAAATGTGGTTCAGCTAATGCTCGAACTTCAAGTGGACATCAATAGTTAAATGTAATACTGAGGTTATAATAATTTTAATCCCTCAGCTGTTCTCAGTTCGTCTTAGTGATGCGAATATAAAGTACTGAAAGTACAAAACTCGTCCTACAGACTGTTTCATTTCTACATCAACTTGTCTCTTTACTTATTGAATGTCCCTCGTTGATGAATCATATGCGTCTATATACTAGCAAAAAATTGAACCATTATTTACGATGGATGTCAAAAGCGAACAGCACCTAAAATATTTTGAGTTAGCTTACTGTTCTAAAAAAGCGTTTATTGAACCTACTATTTGAGAAAGTGTGTGTGTGTGTGTGTGTGTGTGTGTGTGTGTGTGAGAGAGAGAGAGAGAGAGAGAGAGAGAGAGCACGTTACCTGTATATACCTGAGGTAACTCGCTGGTGTAGTCGTTTGAGATGTCAGACCATGCATGGTGTGCGGCGGTGGGTAAATAATAAACAAAGCTCTGACTATAATTTCCAGTCTGTAAGTCCACATTACTCATTGTGCTCACTGACAGAAAATACTCCGACTTGCTATTTCCTCGGCGGGGTCAGGAACAAAGACTATAAATAAAAATTTTCATTTTCAATGATAGATGCATCCAGAAAAATTCACACTCACAAAATATAATAATATTCCTGATTATAATAATAATATCACTATAGGAAACAGCACTATTAACAGTTCAGAGGTGACCTCTACGGAAGGTTCCAGGTAAAATTATCTATTGCCCTGACTTCTAATAACGAAAGTTAATTGTTCGCCTTAAAAGTGGAAAATAATCTCACTACTTACCAAGCGGTTTTGTCAACATTATGGGCGGCCCAAAAACAATTACTTTCATGAAATCTAAGCGATCCAGTGCGGTGTACAGTCCTCGCGAGTTCACTTCCTACTTATAAGGAAAAGGCGTTTGGTAACTGCTTGGCTGTGACGTCATCCGAGGAACAGCGTACACAGACATTTGACCGGCGTGATCAACCTGATATCTCGGTGCGAAATGTCTCTTCTTACTGCCTCATTGACTGTATCTATATATGGCCGCAGTAGACCGCCAAACCGATCATGTGCTCTCAACCGCTCTAGGCACAAATAACGGCATCTAGATGGCCTCTTTCTCGAGAATGTATTAATTAATATCTCTGGAATGTAACAATTTACAGTCTTCATAATTTTTATATAAGTGGAGTTAAGTTGGCTTTAGCGATTGGAAAAGTTTTAGAGTGTCTGGATGTAAACACTGCTCGCTAGTATTTTCAAATGCACCGACGCTAGAACCTGACTTCTGAACTGTCTCTCTAAGATTCCTTGTAATGATTGTTATTCAAACTAAAGCCCTGAAACTTGGTACAGCTGTATTATTTCATCTATGTAATCGAATGCTGTAACTGGAACTTTCTGTAACAAATACAAATGATAAAAAAAATGGCTCTGAGCACTATGGGACTTACCAGCTGTGGTCATCAGTCCCCTAGAACTTAGAACTACTTAAACCTAACCAACCTAAGGACATTACACAACACCCAGTCATCACGAGGCAGAGAAAATCCCTGACCCCGCCGGGAATCGAACCCGGGAACCCGTACAAATGATACTTAATCTATTGTGAATAGGAATGTTTCCTTTCCAAGTACGATTTTTAATAAATAACTTGAAAGCTAATAGAGGTAGCTCAATGAAGACAGATAGCTAATGTTTTTATATGAAACTGAAGGTACATAAGCATTTTCATCTTTCTGAGTCTAATATCTAGTACACTGCTGGCCATTAAAATTGCTACACCACGGACACGACGTGCTACAGACGCGAAATTTAACCGACAGGAAGAAGATGCAGTGATATGCAAATTATTAGCTTTGCAGAACATTCACACAAGGTTGGCGCCGGTGGCGACAATTACAACGTGCTGATATGAGGAAAGTTTCCAACCGATTTCTCATACACAAACAGCAGTTGACCGGCGTTGCCTGCTTAAATGTTGTTGTGATGCCTCGTGTAAGGAGGAAAATGCGTACCATCACGTTTCCGGCTTTGATAAAGGTCGGATTGCAGCCTATCGCGATTGCGGTTTATCGTATCGCGACATTGCTTCTCTCATTGGTCGAGATCCAATGACTGTTAGCAGAATATGGAACGGGTGGGTTCAGGAGGGTAATACGGAATGCCGTGCTGGATCTCAACAGCCTCGTATCACTAGCACTCGATATAACAGGCATCTTATCCGCATGGCTGTAACGGATCGTGCAGCCACGTCTCGATCCCTGAGTCAACAGATAGGGACGTTTGCAAGACAACAACCATCTGCATGAACAGTTCGACGACGTTTGCAGCAGCATGGACTATCAGCTCGGAGACCACGGCTGCAGTTACCCTTGACGCAGCATCACAGACAGAAGCGCCTGTGATGGTGTACTCAACGACGAACCTGGGTGCACGAATGGCAAAACGTCATTTTTTCTGATGAATTCAGGTTCTGTTTACAGCATCATGATGGTCGCATCCGTGTTTGGCTACATCGCGGTAAACGCACATTGGAAGCGTGTATTCATCATCGCCATACTGGCGTATCACCGACATGATGGTATGGGGTGCCGTTGGCTACACGTCTCGGTCACCTCTTGTTCGCATTGACGGCACTTTGAACAGTGGATGTTTCATTTCAGATGTGTTACGACCCGTTGCTCTACCCTTCATTCGATCCATGTGAAACCCTACATTTCAGTAGGATAATGCACGACCGCATGTTGCAGGTCCTGTACGGCCTTTCTGGATACAGAAAATGTTCGACTGCTGCCCTGGATAGCACATTCTCCAGAGATCTTACCAACTGAAAACGTCTGGTCATTCAATGGTGGCCGAGCAACTGGCTCGTCACAATACGCCAGTCACTACTCTTGATGAACTGTGGTATCGTGTTGAAGCCCGCATCTGCAGCTGTACCTGTACACGCTATCCAAGCTCTGTTTGAAACAATGCCCACGCTTATCAAGGCCGTTATTACGGTCAGAGGTGGTTGTTCCTGGCACTGATTTCTCAGAATCTATACACCCAAATTGCGTGAAAATGTAATCAGATGTCAGTTCTAGTATAATATATATGTCCAATGAATACCTGTTTATCATCTGCATTTCTTCTTGGTGTAGCAATTTTAATGGCCAGTACTGTAAATTCAAATTTTCGTAAAAACGCCAGTTTTCACCAAAATATTGCCCCGGTCAAGTTAAGACTTGTAAGTTTTGATTGTGACATACATTTGCCCATTTTGAATAACTTTTAACTTTCTAGCTTCATTATTTAGCGCCACTTATTTTTTCCTTAAAATAGTATATTTAGTGAAACATTAATTAGATCTACTTGAAAAATGGGACAGCATTGGTCGTATATTTTTTACTATTGCAAAAAATATACGACCAATGCTGTCTCTTTTTTCAAGTATACCTGTTATCTGGTCGTAGTGCACAAGACAACATGGAGTCGCCAATCGATTAATTAGAACATTCAGAGACTACACAATGCCCTTACCAATGTTAACATTAATATACTGAAGCGTACACTGACAAAGTTTGGAAAATTATTTTAATTTTTGATTTCACAGTTAGATTATGACTCAGTCCTTTATATGTTACGCACAAGCGCGTTATGATGACGGGGCGCTGGCTGTAGTGAATTGGGGTAAGTCCCGCGTACTCGCACGCCTCCTTACCAAAATGGTTCAAATGGCTCTGAGCACTATGGGACTTAACATCTATGGTCATCAGTCCCCTAGAACTTAGAACTACTTAAACCTAACTAACCTAAGGACAGCACACAACACCCAGTATCTCTCACAGTGATACATCTCTTGTTTCGCCACAGTGGGCATAAGCAGCACCTAAGTCCCTTCCGAGGACACAGTGTCAGCCACTTGGCAGAACGCGAGACGTTCATCCATAAGAATGAAACCAGCGAATCCCTGGTGGCGTTCACAGGGCAATGGGCGGTCTGTGAGATACTAGTAGATATTATATTTTGACTAAAGTTCAGTCTTGATCACACCATTTATGTTTTAATGATATAGGTAACCGGTTTAGGTTCTTTTTACATAACCATCATCAGACCCATGGCTCCCTTAGGATGGTAGGCGGAGCTCTCCTCGCTGCTACGCTGTCAACTGATCAGTTTTCCAAAAATGTTTACCAAAATTGTACCAGTAGATATGATGCGTAAGGGTACTCGACGGTGACTCGTCAAACATATATACGTAAATGCAAACGTATGCATCTGCTAAGTACCGACCATCTGTGGACGAGGGGATATGGCCAAGAACTCAGCGGAAGTCGAAACCTACTAAATACAACGGAAACGGGGTCAAAAGAGGGTAGGTCCGGCCAACTGTATTCTGCAGCTCCTGATACATATAGCAGTTCAACACCATACGGATACAGAGTGCTATAGCAGTGTTTGATGCTGTTTCGCTCGGATGAGGTGGCACCACCCTTACGCAACTCCCGAATCTTTTGGAGCAAGTCCCCGATTAGGAAGGTTGTCCCTCGTCGAGAAATTTATCTCAGTCTAGTACTTCTGGCGTTGAGCAACACTGGAGGTGGGTGTTAGCAATAAAGATCTCCGAATAAGGAAAGGCACATAAACGTTTCTCGAAAAACAAAAAATAATGGTGACACTGCAGGGATTATTAGTAGCCGGAAAAGTCCCATTTTCACACAGTGGAGCCCAGTAGAGATCAGAAACGCACCGAGTATGCGTACGAGATTGCATACTTCGCAAATCATGGCGGCACTGTTACATCTGTGCTAAGGGGCTTCCTTCGTCGCCGCTGTAGTTCCGCAAGTGTTAATATGGAAGATGAGTAAACGATCTCGCTGCTGTAAGGTAGCAGTGACACGGAGAAATGACCGACTGTCGGGATCAGAAGGTTTTTAACGAAGCTGTGTTTTGTGAAACTGTGGAGAGTGTAAGACGAAAGTTAACCGATGCAAGGTACATAGTTGCTAAGGAGTGATATCTGGACCAAGTTCGCGTTATAGTCCACGCTTCCGAAAAAAAAAACACTCAAATTTCGTGCAGTCCAAACAAGATGGCAGCTTTCTTGTTTATTTCATCTCCACCATGAGAAAGCATATGTACTTCATCAGACGAAAACTAGTCACAGAGCAACGTCACTGTCATATGCCCTTGACAAAAATGCGCATTATTTCACAATTTATTTGGGTATGGCAACTTGCATTTATGGATTAACAATGGGTTGTGTAACTTATCATTCATTTCTGTAATTTATTTTAATAATTATTAATCATCATTTAGAGACTGCCCTTCATCCTTACTAGTATTTTCGTTACACACTGGAAAAGGCCTCGAAAATATGTGTAAACGAAATTGTTAGACATTCTCTAAACAAATATTAAAAATTAAAATAAATTTACAGCACTCTTCATGAAAGGCTTATTTGTATAAATATATGTGTAAACAGAACAATATTCACTGCTAATCGGTCGATCACTTTGTCAAATTTCACCTCGTACTGGAGACATGCTATAAAGCCGAAATCAGGACTCTATGAAACAGAATGAAGCTTCAAAGAAACTGGACCGCGCGGGATTAGCCGAGCGTCCTCAGACGGCTGGTCCCGGCGGAGGTTCGAGTCCTCCCTCGGGTATGGGTGTGTGTGTTTGTCTTTAGGATAATTTAGGTTAAGAAGTGGGTAAGCTTAGGGACTGATAACCTTGGCAATTAAGTCCCATAGGACTTTACACACATTTTTGAAAGAAACTGGTATAGGGATTGTTACAGTCGGCGCAGGAGCGATGGGACACAGCACCTCCGAGATAACGATGAAGTGGGGATTTTCTCGTACGATCATTTCACGACTGTACTGTGAATATCAGCAATCCGGCAAAACATCAAATCTCCGACATCGGTGCTGCCGGAAAAAGATCCTGCAAGAAAACGGCACCAACGACGACTGAAGATTGTTCGACGAGACATGAGTGCAGCCCTTCCCCAAATTGCTGCTAATTTCAATGCTGGGCCTTCAAAGAAAGTGTCAGCGTGCGAATCTCTCAACGAAACATAATCGATATGGGCTTTCGGAGCCGAAGGCCCACTCGTGTACCATTGGCACGACAGAACGCTTTACGCCTCGCCTGAGTCCGTCAACACTGACATGTGGTGTTGATGACTGGAAACATGTTGCCTGATCGGACGAGTATCGTTTCAAATTGTGTCGAGCGGATGGACGTGTACGGGTGTGGAGACAGCCTCATGAACCCATGGGCCCTGCATGTCAGCGGGGGATGTTCAAGCTGGTGGAGGTTTTGTAATAGAATGGGGAGTCTGTAGTTGGACTAACGTCGGACCCCTGAGACGTCTAGATACGACTCTTACATATGACACGTACGTAAGCGTCCTGTCTGATCACCTGCATCCATTCATGTCCGTTGTGCATTCTCACGGACTTGGACAAATCTGGCAGGATATTGCAGCATCCCACACGTCCAGAATTGCTACAGAGTGACTCCAGGGACACTCTACTGAGTTTAAACACTTCCGCTGGTCACCATACTACCCAGACATGAAGATTATTAAGCTTATCTGGGATGACTTGCAACGTGCTGTTCAAACCCCTCGTACTCTTACGGATTTATGAGCAGCCCTACAGGATTCATGGTGTCAATTCTCTCCAGCACACTGGCCGGGATGGCCGAGCGGTTCTAGGCGCTACAGTCTGGAATCGCGCGACAGCTACGGTCGTAGGTTCGAATCCTGCCTCGGACATGGATGTGTGTGAAGTCCTTAGGTTCTAAGTTCTAGGGACTGATGACCTCAGAAGTTAAGTCCCATAGTGCTCAGAGCCATTTGAACCATTTGAACCCTCCAGCACTATGTTAGTAGAGTCCGTGCCACGTCGTGGTGCGGCATTTCTGCGTGCTCGCGGGGGCCTTACACGATATTTGGCAGCTCCACCAGTTTATTTGACTCTTCGGCGTAAATGGATTACATTTTACTGTACACTGGAGGAAATTTCTTTCAGACAGTTTGCATGTGCAACGGGAATGTCGCGAGTCCGTGGTTATACTTGCGGTTTCGTGTACTCGGCCTCCTTCCTGAGTGAGTCCAATCTAGTTGTGCCCGACAACAGGCCCAGGATACGAGAAGGCTGTAGCGGAGGCTCACGAGTCGAGCCTACGGGCACAAGGAGATGGCGAGTTCGGAGATCACGTCACAGGAATCCTGGCGAGTTTAAAGCGAGTATACCGTGTCCATTTCTGAACTCTAGTGCCCAGAGAAGTCGAAAAAATTGTTTGTTTCGTGTTTGCCTTATGGCTCAGAAATGTGACAACTCATCTTTATGATGTTAAAGAAGTGATTTCTTGAAAAAATTTCTGCTGTTTTCCCTTTTTGGGACAACCTTGGAGAAGTAGTGCACAGCAACTTGACGTTCGCGACTTTGGGTTCCAGTCTTGGCTTGCGCCCGCCTCGCCGACTAGGACTGCAGTAGAGACGAGACCACGAATCCATCAGTCCGGACGCCGGCTCGGCCCCCCGGGTAATTAGACACACACACAGATCCTTAACTCCCACGGGCCCGCCGCCCGCCACCTCTATTTGCTCGGCTCGTGTGCGCTCGCGCGTACACAGACGGAGCGAGGCGTCTTTCACAGGCTTGACGGATCTTTTGTTTTACGAGTAGTACGTGCCCCGGCCGGGCGGCCGCCGCAACAAGTGAAACAAGAGTGCGGTGACGAGCCGAGTGTTGGTGGTGGAGGTGGTGGCGGCGGTGGTGGGGCAGAGGGTGGAAGTCTCGCAGCGGGACGCTGTCCGCGGCGCCTCCAAAGGCCTGAGGGAGTGCTTAATGTAAGGCGGGAAACACCTCCGGCGCTTAATGAGCTCCGGCCGCGAGGAAAGCGCTTTGGACGCGCTCTTCGCCGCCGCCGCCGAAGCCGCACGTCAGCAGGTGCTCCGGCGGAAGACAAAAGCTCACCGGCTCTTCTGTACACATGTCAAGGCTATTCCCATCGTTCTGTCGATAATTTGACACTTAATGTCGTTTGGAAAAAAAATGGTTCAAATGGCTCTGAGCACTGTGGGACTTAACATCTATGGTCATCAGTCCCCTAGAACTTAGAACTACTTAAACCTAACTAACCTAAGGACATCACACAACACCCAGTCATCACGAGACAGAGAAAACCCCTGACCCCGCCGGGAATCGAACCCGGGAACCCGAGCGTGGGAAGCGAGAACGCTACCGCACGACCACGAGCTGCGGACTATGTCGTTTAGAAGCGACTCTATCCTATGCTCAACAGGAACAGTACACTGAATAGGAGGGTGTCTAGGACATTATACATGACACTGATTAGACCGCTGATGACATACGCACCTCCTGTCTGGGGATACGCAGCGTCCACACACCTGGACCACCTCCAGAAAATACAGAACAAGGTATTACGTATCATAAGCAATGCTCCCCGATGCACACGGACAGCGGACCTTCACCGAGAATACCGACTGGAGACTCTCCAGGAGGTATTCAAAAAACTCGCTCCACGACTGTACAAGAGATCAAGTCACTCGAACAATCCTCACATCCTACGCCTGGGCAACTACGATCACAACCATAGATGGAAACACAAGCGCCTAAAGACACTCCTTAGGGACTAGCCATCTATGGTAGCTTCGTAACTACGCAAACGACACAATGAGGCGAGCCCCTGCACTTCAGCCACTGACTAGCTTGCTAGCTGAGCCTCTGTCATAAGAACTGGCAATCGCAGGGAAGCCACACACGACACACAAACAAACTCCCAACACATATCACACTGCCAGCTCCTTTGAGGCCCATCGAACTGACAAACCTACAACGACATGGCTATGTTACAGGAGCGGCAGCAGCAGCAGCTGGCCCAGGAGACATCGTCGGCGCAGCAGCAGCAGCGCTCACCTCCTCGACAGGACTGATCATTCCATGACAATCTGGCATTGTTTCTATGGTACTGATGCATGATACCCAACCGCTAACATAACCCTACCTTGCACGATCTGTCGCAGATAGCAAGAAACCGCTACTGCCCTTACTACCCAACCTCACACTGTCGCAGAGGATTTTTTCCCTTGGCACTTGCCTTGGCACTTTTTTCCCTCTGCCCTTAAAACCGCTCTTCCTTCAATCTTGACTCTGTCGAGCTTTTTCGACCACTTCTATCACCCAGATGAGCCCGTATTAATGGGTTACCCTACCCAGACGTACGGATAACATCGCAGTGCCTCGCTCCTGCGATCTCCTCGATGTAATTACTAACAATGCAAAGGTGACAGTAGACCTTTTGAGCTGGTCACCATGCTTGTGCGAGCGTGGAGGGGTTCAAACCATTAAAAAAAAAATCTTCTGTCGGATCTGAAGCGTCTCGCCACGACTTGCTTTCCTGTGCCATTCCAGAATAGCATTTACACCCATGTAACATCCACGAGATAAATTTAAGGTACATTGCGATGTGAGGAAATTATGCCTCTGACAGTTATGAACATTATCCATCCGACATATGGAAAAACAGTGAAATAAAACAAAACGATGATAAATATTAATTATTTATATAATACTACCTAAAGACCAATGAGGAAAGAATAAAAAAAACTACAGAAAGCTTATAAACTCACGTGGAACTATTATAACAAAAAGTCCATATCGCCGGCCGTGGTGGTCTCGTGGTTAAGGCGCTCAGTCCGGAACCGCGCGACTGCTACGGTCGCAGGTTCGAATCCTGCATCGGGCATGGATGTGTGTGATGTCCTTAGGTTAGTTAGGTTTAAGTAGTTCTAAGTTCTTGGGGACTGATGACCACAGAAGTTAAGTCCCATAGTGCTCAGAGCCATTTGAAGTCCATATCCATTAACGCAAAATCTAGGCACTACAACACTGTCGTACTTCCAGAGGCACTGTATGGATCTGAAACAACACAAATAGGTGGGCAAACTAAAATCAAAGAAAGAAACAAGAAAGGAAAATTCTCAGGAAAATTTTTGGCCCGATACAAGAGCAAGGAATCTGGAAGAAGAGACCAACATCAGAATTATATAAATACACCGACATGATTACGGATACAATAAGGAAAAGAAGAATGCAGTTCTACGGACATATCCACAGGATGAATGAAAACAGAATATCAAAGCGAATTCTTAGTCATCAACTCAGGCAGGGGAAAAACAAAATGGATAACAAAAGTTGAAGAGGACCTCGGACAAGCACACATAACAATAAACGATACAGAAAATAGAACTGAATTCAGGAACATCATCAAAAAACATAAATTTGACACCACAACACAGAAGAAACCAGGATGCAAATGGACAGCGGAGCGAAAGAGAGAACATACTGAACACATGAAGAAAGTTTGGGCTCAGAAAAAACGTAAACAATCATCATAAAGGAATTCAAGTTCAAACGCTCTCTTTAAATGGGAATAATCGAAAATAATAATAATAATAATAATAATTTTATGATGTAATTGGACATATCGATGTGTATCATACAATGGTAACGATTATTGTAAATTCCTTTTATGATCTGCTATTTTCTTCCTTTGTTTTTACCTTCTTTTGGTTGGCTTTTGTAGGTCGCGGACGCAAGACGCATATCAAACTGAGGTCTGTAAAGAAATTGTAATTATTTGTTAATTACTACTTGAGAATAGAGTTCATTATTATTATAAATATGTATATGATGTAATTGGACATATCGATGTGTATCATACAATGGTAATGATAATTGTAAATTCCTTTTATGATCTGCTATTTTCTTCCTTTGTTTTTACCTTCTTTTGGTTGGCTTTTGTAGGTCGCGGACGCAAGACGCATATCAAACTGAGGTCTGTAAAGAAATTGTAATTATTTGTTAATTACTACTTGAGAATAGAGTTCATTATTATTATAAATATGAGTGAATAATTATTTGTAACTTTAATTCCTCTCTCAATAAGCATTATTTGTGTTAATTATTTCTTTCCGCTGAAGGAGCGCAGCCATTGATGATAGCGATTTGTATAGCGTTTTTATCTGTTTTTCTTACGAAAGTATCAAAGGTTTGATTGATGAAAACTAGGATAAATAGTGCACAATGTAAAAGTAAAGTTTGATAAGCATTAATTCAAATACTTATCCTGTTAGAAGGAAATTTGCTCAAATAATAGAAAGTCTCTGTCAATCGTCTGCCGCCATCTTAACAATTATCTCAGCGGCCAATTCAAATTACGCAACTCTGCAGACATAAATGACGAAGGTAAGTAATAAAAATGTGTAAAAATAAATGTGCACCGGTGGTCCCGATCTAATTTTAATGAAAGTAATTCGAATCAGTTTGGTTCTTTAAAAACAGTGCTCATAGCACGATCCATATGACAAACTTTTCTTGCTGACGTGTGGAGCCGAAATTAATTACGCACGAGTTGCGAAGAATATTGTTTCAGGTAACATACCTCAGTGTTGTGCGCTGCTGATATTCCGTGGTTTTAATGATCATTTTGCTGAAGATAACTGTTTCCATCATAATCAATAGTTGTATAGAATCTGTTGTATGAACTGTGATTTAGTGACACACAACTTACAGACAACACTTTAACACAACGTTAACTTGGATTTCTTTAGCAACGTAATCAAATCTTTAGCCGGGAGAAAAAATTATTTTGTAACTACTCACCGTAATGAAATAGCATTATCATTTTCATTTACAAATTAGTTAAATACCAAACCACTGAATAACACAGAGAACGCGACAACCCATTTCCTCAGTTAGTTATTTGTTCCTTACACGCCAGTTTATATCTTCTCCTATATAAGAATAATGTACATAAGAATAGAAAATAAGATTGAGGATGTGACAGATGACGATTAGATTTTTTGTATTCCGCCTGGAAGGCGGCTCGTGGGTCTGCTCCAGTGATCTGCAAAATAGGCCGAATGAAGGAGGCGAGTAGGAGCAGTAGTGGTATGGCACTTTGGTACTGAATGTAAAGTAAAAGCACATTTAATAGAGAACATTACATATACGTAACTTTTGGTAAAGATGAGGACTTAGGCGCTAAGCCGTTGTCCATGTATCAAAGCTAACAGTTACTAGTAGTTGGACAAACTATCATTGAAGTAACAAAGGCAAAGTCTGTAATGGTTAGCCCCCTATGAACCAGAAGCTAAGTTGCTTGGTCGTCTGCTCTTGATCAATTGGGAAGAAAGCACAGTGGCACTCGTTGAGCTCCACAGTGTCAGCTAGAGGGCGCTGTGGTCGGCGTAGTTCGTCCGCTCTCGTAGTGTCAACCTACGAGCGTGAACCTATGCTGTGGCATCGGAACTATCGACGCCACAAGTTTGGCTGTAGGAAAGGTAAATTCACCAGAGAGGCAATTCCAACGTTGCGGCTGACTCGAATCATGACTGAAGCAAAACCAGGACACGTTCATGATATTTGTCAACTTAGAAAGAGCGCTCGAACATGTCAGATGGTGCAGGCTGCTCGAAATTCTGAGCAAAATTGGGGTAAGCTACAGGGAACGACGGGTAATATACAATATCTCAAGAGACAAGAGAGAACAATAGGAGTAAGAGACCAAGAACGAAGTGCTCGGATTAAAAAAGGTGCCAGACAACGATGTTCCCTTTCACCCTTGTTATTCAATCTACACATAGAAGAAGCAATGGCAAAAATGAAACAAAGGTTCAAGAGTGAAATTAAAATTCAAGCGGAAAGGATATCAAGGTTAAGATTCGCTGGTGACATGCTATCCTCAGTGAAAATGGAGAACTATTACAGGATCTGCTGAATGGAGTGAACAGTCTAATGAGTACAGAACATGGATTGAGAGTAAAACGAAAAAAAGACGAAACTAATGATAAGTATTAGAAATGAGAACAGTGAGAAACGTTACATCAGGATTGGTGATTACGAAATAGATGAAGTTAAGGGATTCTCCTACCTAGACAGCAAAATAACTCATGACGGTGGAGCTAGGAGGAAATCAAAAGCAGACTAGCACTGGCAAAAAGGGCATTCTTGGCCAAGAAAAATATGCTGGTATCAAACGTAAGCCTTAATTTGAGGAAGAAGTTTCTGAGAATGTACGTCTGGAGCAGTGGGAATGAAACGTAGACTGTGGGAATACGGAAAAAGAAGATAATCGAAGGATTTGAGATGTGGTACGACACAGGAATGTTGAAAATTATGTGGATTGATAAGGTAAGGAATGAGGAGGTTCTGCCCAGAATCGGCGACTAAAGTAAAATGTTGTAAATACTGATAAGAAGAAGGGATAGGAGGGTAGGATATGTGTTAAGACATCACAGAATAACGTCCGTGGTACTGGTGAGAGCTGTGAAGGGTAAAAACTGTAGAGGAAGACAGAGACTGGAACATATCCAACAAATAGTTGAGGACGTAGGACTCCGAGATGTAGAGATTAAACAAGTTAGAAGGCTGATGAAAAAAAAGCCTCTCCTACAGTTTTTACCGTCCACTGCTCCCTGTAGTATCTGATATGTTAAAACATGTCCTATCATCAGGCACTCCCTCCCTCCCGCCCCCAAATCTTCCCGTCACTGTATTCCACAGATACCTCTCGTCGCCGTTCCTGAGCACAACCTCCTCATTTCTCATCTTAACAGTTCAACCAATTTTCACAAACCTTCTGTAGCACCCACAGCTCGAATGCTTCTATTGTTTTCTTTTAGATTTCCCGCACATTCCATAATTCAGGTCTTTACAATTCTGCACTACTAATGTAAATTATCAGAAACTTTTTCCTCAGATTGAGGCTGATGTTTGACTCTAGCAGACTTCCTTTCGTCAGGAATGCCTTCTTTGGCTGAGATAGTCTGCTTGTGTCCTGCTTGCTACGTCCATCATACGTTATTTTGCTTCCATCGTTGGAACTCTTTCACATAAATTACTTTTCGGTCACAGATTTTGATGTTTAATTCGTAGTTCATATCATTTCTGCTACTGTTCAGTACTTTAGTTTTTTTCTTCTTATTTCGGGCGGTATTCTGTATTCATTAGACTGCCCATTCCATTCATCACGGTCTGTAATTTTCCTTCTTTCCCATTAACGAGAGCAATGTATTCAGAGAACCCTATCACTGATACTCTTTCACCCCAAATTTTAATACCTCTCCCGAACCGATTTTGGTTGATGCCATTACTTTCTTGCTGAACCCGCCCTGACAGCCAAGACTGTTAAAGCGTCGTTTGCGGGAAGTGGAGGTGTGCTGGCTCTGGATCGAATTCGCCCGGCAGCTTATCGACGAGGGTCCGTGTGCCTGCCAGTCTGGATGGCGATTTTAGGCGGTTTTACACATTCTATTGTGTGAACATCGGGCTCGTACCCAGGTCTAGCCTTAGTTACATGATACGCAAACTGCTGAAACTTTTGCTTACTTTCACATGAATAACCCTACTCGTACGCATTTGGGGTACACGTGCCTGTGGTGCCGTTGGGGAGGGGGGTCTCTGTTGTGACAGGAAGAGCATCCAGCCACTCCTTAAACCAACCGTACCACATCCATGAATAACCATGCTGACCCTGCGCCTATATGGAACAAAAGCAGAAAAAAAGACTGCTTCTTCATTGTAGAGATTGTGCATAAGGGGAAAAACAGTTATTCTCTCTCTTATACCATTTTTAATCCGAGCGTATCGTTCCTGGTCTTCCACTCATCAGCGTTCCTTCTTGATTCCTACACATTTTATGTATTACTTTTCTTTTCCTATAGCTTATACTTATTTTTCTCAGAATTTCGAATGTTTTGTACCATTTTAATTTGTCAAATGCTGTTTTCAGGTCGATAGATCCTATGAGGATATCTTGATTTTTGTTAGGTGTTGTATCTGTTATTTAGCGCAACGTCAGCACTGCCTGTCTGGCCCCTGTACCTTTCCTAAATTAAAACTGTTGGTCACCTAGATCCTCACTTTTCTTTTCCGTTCTTCCGTATATTATTCTTGCCAGTAATCTGAATGTGTGAGTGGTAATTCTCGCACTTACCTGCCCTTGCAATCTTCGGAACTGTGTAGATGACATTTTTCCGAAAGTCTGACGCTCTCTCATATATTTCAAAAAGCTTTAAGCTTTGAAAATAGTTCCACTATTCACAAACCTACCGCCTGTCACAAATGAAGTTCAAAATCCCCTCTACTAATACCGCGCCAGCCGCGGTGGTCTAGCGGTTCTAGGCGCGCAGTCCGGAACCGCGCGGCTGCTACGGTCGCAGGTTCGAATCCTGCCTCGGGCATGGATGTGTGTGATGTCCTTAGGTTAGTTAGGTTTAAGTAGTTCTAAGTTCTAGGGGACTGATGACCACAGATGTTAAGTCCCATAGTGCTCAGAGCCATTTTTGAACACCGTAACTCACAGTAGCTTTCAGACGTGTTGATCCTCCTTTGTACGTAAATAGTACCCTCCGTCCCCCATCTACAGTCACCTCCAGCGCTTGCTCATTTCTTTTCCCAGAGATAAACATTGTTCCGATTCACAGGTCCGACTAGTAGCAGCTGTTTGCACCACGGAGTCGTATCCCGCCCTGGGCCAGCGTCGTTCTTGTCGTCACTCGTAGAGACTGAAATAAACTTCTTTACTTGATTGGCTAACGACTTGACGTGTCGATCTTGTGCGGTGGTCTGCAAAGTAGGGAAGGGTGCCGTTTGATAATATTTACTAGAGCCAGCCACTTGTACTGACCCCCCCCCCCCCCACCCACCCACCGCCAAAAAATTCCGCACTGTACAGATAATTGATTGCTACACCCACTCTGTTCACAATATTCGTTTTGCGCTGTTATTGATAATGGAAATCACCATATCAAATCACACCAGACCCAAGCACTTACACTACAGTGCGGAAAATTCAAGGGGCATCTTCTTTTTCCGGATTGGCATTGGACTTATTTCTTAATTCTATTTATTTTATTTTCTGCCGTTTACAAATAACCTGTGTTTTCACAATATCAAATTGTGCATATACTTAAAATGAAGTTTTTGTTACTGTAAGAATGTTTTAGCAATGTTGCAGTTTTAAACACTTGTAAACTTAGATGTAATTAGGAAACGGAAATGCGTAAAAATGACTGTGCATTAAGAAGACAGGAAAATAAGAAGAAAAGAGCTTTGATTTACAGCACGCCACCACAGACGCTATTTAGGAGGGAGTGCCTCAGGACATTCAGCCTCTCGCTCTCGGGCAACCACCACTCTATCCACTATTACTCGCCATCCGAGGGCGAGGACCGCAGCAACACATACTCTCGCCCACAGATGGCGTGATCTTACGTTCTATGTTCACTAGCGTAAAATCATATGTATTTACGTGTGTATATATTTCTGTTCTACACTAGCGAACCAGGTATTGCTTGGCAATTGCTAAGCACGTATTTTTTTTCTTCTTTGAGTCATCAATCTTCTGACTCGTTTGATGCGGGCCACCACGAATTCAGAAAAACATAGCCTTAGAAAAGCAACGTCCAAAAACTTGAAAAGTAAGTGTGTCATGCAATTAGTTTAAGAACTGAAACTTCCTGGCAGATTAAAACGGTGTGCCGGACCGAGACTCGAGCTCAGGACTTTGCCTTTCGCGGGCTAGTGCCCTACCTTCCAGGAGTACTACTTCTGCAAGGTTCGCAGGAGAGCTTCTGTGAAGTTTGGAAGGTAGGAGACGAGGCACTGGCAGAAGTAAAGCTGTGAGGACGGGGCGGAAGTCGTGCTTGGGTAGCTCAGTCGGTAGAGAACTTGCTCGCGAAGGGCAGAGGTCCAGAGTTCGAGTCTCGGTCCGGCACACAGTTTTAATCTGCCAGGAAGTTTCATATCAGCGCACACTCCACTGCAGAGTGAAAATCTCATTCCTCCTAGATATGATCAACAATGTTCATATCTAGGGAGTTTGGTGGCCAGCGCAAATTTTTAAACTCAGAAGAGTGTTCCCTGGGTCCCCTCTGTAGCAATTCCGGACGTGTGTGGTTTCCTATTATCCTGTTGGAATTGCCCAAGTCCGCCAGAATGCGCAATGGACGTGAATGGACGCGGGTGATCAGACAGGATGCTTACGTACGTGTCACCTGTCAAAGTCGTATCTAGACGTTTCAGCAGTCCCATATCACTCCAACTGTACACTCCCCACACCATTACAGAGCCTTCATAAGTTTGAATAGTCCTTTGCTGACATGCACGTCCATGGATTCATGAGGTTGTCTCCGAACCCGCACACGTTCATCCACTCGATACAATTTGAAACGACACTCGTCCGACCAGGCAACATGTTCCCAGTAATCAACATCCCAATGTCGGTGTTGACGGACCCAGGAGAGGCATAGAACTTTGTGTGGTGCAGTCATCAAGGGTACAGAGGTGGGCCTTCGCCTCCGAAATCCCATATGGATGATGTTTCGTTCAATGGTTCGCACGCTGACACTTGTTGATGGCCCAGCATTGAAATCTGCAGCAATTTGCGGAAGGTTGCACTTCTGTCACGTTGAATGATTCTCTTCGGTCGTCGTTGGTCCCGTTCTTGTAGGATCTTTTTTTCCAGCCACAGCGATGTCGGAGATTTGATGTTTTATCGGACTCCTGATATTCACGGTACACTTGCGAAATGGTCGTAGGGGAAAACCTACATCTCCACACTTGCTCTGTCTTGACTGTAACAGCACGGTCAAACTCACTTAAATCTTGATAACCTGCCATTGTAGCTGCAGTAACAGATTCAACAACTCGGTCAGACACTTGCTGTCTTATATGGTCGTTGGCGACCGCAACGCCGTATTCTGCGTTTACATATCTCTGTATTTGAATAACCATGCCTATACCACTTTCTTTGGTGCTTCAGTGTGTATCGTATTTCGACACAACTGTCATCAAGGAGTGTGACTAAATGAAATTTAAATGTTTATTTGAAACCACAAACGGCCGTCAAGCCACAGTCACTAAAACAATGAAACTCTTAAAAGGTTGCATAACCAGTTTCGACGCAATGAGTCGTCATTTTCAACTCTAATCACAAACCTGGAAAACTGCATTTAATTACAACCAAACTTCTTTCAAATATTACGAAAAATACACTAAAACCGGTAAACTGAAGAAAAGGTAGCACAAGCAGTCACTAGACGTCATGACAGTTTTTGGTTGATCGGTTATTTCACACCTGAATTCAGTGTAGATGAAAACTGCATTCGGATGAAAAATACTACACACTCTTGCATTACGCTCTGCAGTGATGCAGCGGTCATTTTTCGAAAAAAATCTCACACGTCTGAAAATTAAAGAATACGTTCAGTTTACTGACATCGTAGCGAAAGTTGCCGTGAGATAAGAAGTTACCGTAGCCTCACCGCAATCTTATAAAGTGCAGCAAGCCCAAAACTCGAACACAGCACGCAATCGTACAGTGTTCTGCTAATAAAATCTTACGAAGACGATGCACTCCCATTTGGGGCTATCACAAGACTAATCTGCATTGTGACATCGCTTCAGTTGCCTGGGTTGCATATCAGGTCATTAGAGGGCATAAGTGTTGCATACAAAAACATAAGGCAAAAGGGGATCCACTTAAATAACAAGCGCTAGATGGCGCCACTGTCAAATTTTTACGAACATGTCTCTTGCTAATAAGTAAACACTAAACCGGAAGGTGCTATTCATTACTTACATTCTTTAAAGACGGTTGGACAGAGTGCTTGATCGTAGTAGACGAATTGTAACAGCATACAGAAAGAAGTTTCCTTACAATGCAACATTATGGCAAACTAAATATCTGTAGATAAAATATTAATAAAAATAAAGGTTTAACTGAACGTAGAAAGATAAAGAAAAGTGTTCTTACGTTTCAGTAACTTATACAGCAAAGTTTGTGAGGAAATTGTTAGACATTTTAGGAAACAAAACATTATAATAGCTTTGAAGACATAATTTGTTAAAACATAAATTAAGATATAATATTAGCAGCAATGCAGACAGGTATGCTGGTTCGCGGGTATATAAATTAAAATTCTGTGACCGTAATTCTATGTATACAGGACAGACAGGTAGAGCTTTTAAAAGTAGGTTTAGAGAGAATATGTAGAGACAAATAACACTATTTTTGGATTGTATTTACAAGATACTAAACACATGGTAGATTGCATCAGGGAAAATAAGGATATATTACACAGAGAAAAAAAGGGACGTAGGATGAATTTACAGTTTGCATAAAAAAGAGCGTAACAAAGTTTTAAATGAATGTGTTGAACTTAAATACAAGAATTTTTTACTATCTTTGGCGAAGTCATATAGTCTCATGTATCAACCATTGATTTAACTTAATAAGGAAAATGCATAATGTAACTTCTCTGTTTATAGGTAATTTATGGAAGGTATGTTGCCTGAACTAAACTTTTGTTATTTCTTGTTATTGTTATCACAGGTATGCTTGTATAATGCTCTGCAATTCGTAAATATTGTATTTCTGCATGTCAGGGATTATTTGTGGTGCTACTGTGTTAGTAAAATGTAAGACTCATCATATGTGGAGTACACACTGTTACTGAAGCGTTGTCTTCAGTTTACCATCACTGCAGTGTAAATGTTTAGTTGTCTGCATAAATAATCGCTCGAACAGGAAGATACTTTCTGTCACATTACATGCAATTTTAGGAGGGTATACTACATTACAAGATAGTTGTTCAACCACTTAAGCTGATTTATATGCAACAACACAGACCTCAAGTTACTGATAATGCACATATGCAGTAGCTTAGACCTCGAGCTATTTACCATTTCTTTGTAGTTGTCATGTCCTACTACGTTTATATTGGCGTATATATGATGTCATTTTGCATTTTGACACGTTCTGTATTATAAATCAATATCTTGTAACACGTCTAATGCCTTTGTCTTCAGTTTTACTATCACTGGTATTGTATTTGTTGTTTCCTGTTGTAGTTGTTGTGTAAATAAGAAGATGCATATTGTCATGTTACCTGTAATTCTGGAGATTATATTACTTGATGTGACAATGGTTTTTTATCTTCACTTTTTGTTATTCATAAAAGTATATGAGTTGTTTACTATGTTTGTGAATGTTACCGTTATATGGTGTCACTTTGGCACAGTCATATACTATGATGCACAATGCACTTATGCAACAGTTTAGACACTGTGCTGCCTACCATATGAATTATTCTTTGGTGTCTGTTCTACATTTTTTAAAGATATATTGTTTGTTTGCCTTTCTTACAAGTGTTTGAGTTCCATGACTTTACTTTGACGTGGTTCTGTATTATGAATCAATGGCTTATTACACATTCTGTACTCTCTGTCACAGGTTGTTTGTCCTACCTGATTTTCTGTCTTACTTACAAGTGTTATTGTGATATGTCACTTGTTTGTCCTACTGTATAAGATATTGGTGGTGTATCTTGCGTGTAAATGTTTTTATGATATGTTATTTTGATACAGTTCTGTGGTATGAATCAATATTTTATTACATTTCAGTATTTAGACACTGTGCTGACGTGTGTTGAGGTGTTATCTTCAGTTCAATCTTACTACCATAGTATATGTTTATTTGCATTTTTAGTTATTTGTGGAAATAATAAGATCCATTCTGTCAAATAACCTATAACTTTTGAGTTAATTAGACATCTGGCTACCTAGAATGCGCCTATGCAATAGCATAGATGTAATTCTGTATACTGCATATTTTGTCTTCACCAATTGTTATTTATAATATATGGGTTGACTACCTCATTTGTGAATGTTGTAGTTGTATGCTACGAGTAAGATAATATGGTTGTATATTATTGCAGAACTGTGCAATGTATACTGACGCAAAATTATGCAATATCGTAGATCTCGAGCCTCCTACCACATTAATTTTTGCCCTTATATATTTTTATCACTAAAAAATTTTCAGGTTGCCATTTTCATATGATGTGTAACATAGTGTCACTGTGACACTGTTCTATACTGGCTGCACATTTCTTGCACCTTAGGTCAAACACAAAAAAACAAGTATAAATCACTTGCTAAACCCCCTTCCACCCCCACCCCAACCCTTCCTTTCTCAGTCCCTATAACGACTGTACGTTTGCCTTGCCACATTGCATTACAGATGTGATAAATTTGTATTGATACCTTATTAAAATGGTTCAAATGGCTCTGAGCACTATGGCACTTAACTTCTGAGGTCATCAGTCCCCTATAACTTAGAACTACTTAAACCTAACTAACTAACCTAAGGACATCACATACATCCATGCCCGAGGCAGGATTCGAACCCGCGACCGTTGTGGTCGCGCGGTTCCAGACGATTCCTTATTATGTACATACCTATGTTATAATGAGTAACAGATGACATCATAATAGTGAACGTAGGATTATATTTAGGTTGCCATAATGTTGCACTGTAAGGAAAATTCTTTCTGTAAGCTGTTACAATCCGTTTCCTACGGTCATGCACTCTGTCAACCGTCTTCAACGCTTGTAAATAATGAATAGCACCTTCTGGTTAGTGTTTACGTTTTAGCAAAAGAAATATTAATAGAAATTTGACAGTGGCACCTTATAGCGCTTCATATTGTAAATTTTATATAGATCCCTTTTTGTCTTCTGTTTTTGTTTGCTACAGTTACGGCCTCTAGTGGTTTGATGTCCCTCTAGGCAACTGAAGCGATCTCATGATTGCAGATTAGTCTTATTTTAGCTCCAAATGGGAGCGCATCGTCTTTGTAAGATTTCATTAGCAGAACACAGTACGAGTGCGTATTTTTTTAATTTTCAGACATGTAAGCCTTTGTTTGCAAGTGATCGTTGCATCGTTGCAGTACATAATGGAAGATTATGTAATATTTTTCATACGATTGCAGTTTTCATCTACACTGAATTAAGTTATGAAATGACTGATGAACCAAAAACTGTCATGACGTCTTGTGAACCGCTTTTGCTGCCTTTGCTTCAGTTCACTGGTTTTAGTGTATGTTTCGTAATATTTGAAAGAAATGTGGTTGCAATTAAAGGCAGTTTTCCAGGTTTGTGATTAGATTTGAAAATGACGACTCATTGCGTCTAAACTAGTTATTAACATTTTAAAAATCACAATATATATATATATATATATATATATATATATATATATATATATATATATATATATGCAGCCTATGCCTGTCAGAACGTTTATTAGAGAATCACATAAAAATTTGAGTTGAAGTATATTGTCAAAGTACTTTTCAAGATTTTTTAGTAACAACGGTAAATGACGTCTTTATGTAGTACTATAAATTAACTATTATTGCTCTTTACTTGCTTTGAGTGTGTTATGTAAGACGCAGCCATTATATTGTTTGTGTTGCTACAACTAGACTCAGCTCTACATGTTGTATGTGTGTTGTTTGTTCTGTACCTTTGACAAAATTGATTGTACCTTCTTCCTTATACGTTATTCAAGTGTTATACAGTTGGTTTATATACAGATACAATAATGATTGTTCTAAATCTATCATTGTAAATGTTACCTTATGTATAGGTGCGTATATGTATATCATTACCTGTGTCTGCTCCGGCATCTGAATCAGTGTCTGTGATAGTGTCCGTATCCTTCTATGTGTCCCATTGTCGAGTTTCATGTATTCACTACGATCAATGCGTATGGTCCTTCTTGTCTGTATAAGGATCGTGACGCTTCGTCAGGTGTAATGTTCGTTACACGCCAGTTATCGTGTTGTTTTATTTGTCTCCCCATACTGTGTCCTTGGTCTTATGTGTGTATGTGTGTTGTAATATAGTGTTACATACTCAAGGGATCAATATTGTCTACTTGTATACATGCTTTGGCTTAGACCAACACAATATAGATATGCTGGGTATGGGAAAATAAATATGCTGGGTATGATAAAATAAACTACGTCACGCGTTAGATCGACATGCTTTAGTCTCATCTGTTCCCGGATAGTGGGGGAGAAGAAATGACGTTCGTTATGAGTTGCGTCTCATTCTCCTTGTCAGGTGTCGTTCCGCCAACTGTTTAGTTGGCACTGACCTGTGACATCGTCTCCTGTTATTTCCAGTATCTTGTAGCGTCTGCCCTTCCTCACTCAGTATGGTGTAGCCCTTTAATGGATGATGTCAGTGGGGCAGACTCCCACCGTCACGGACAGTGACTCCACCGCCGTTGTACCGAAAGCCCCCGACGTCCTGAGCAATATGCTTCTCTGCAAACGCGTCGCATTTTTGAGGTCACAAGACACTGTCGACACACCCAAGCACTTGCCGCGGAACTTACTATGACTCCAGCAAGGATTTGTGATGTGTTCATATTTTCTTTTCGTTGGCAGATTAGAGGCAATTTATGTTGCGTAGTGTTCAGTTTTGCCGATTTCTAGAATAATTACGTTTCTTAGTTGATCATAAGTCATGTGTGCTCGCTAAATGCTAGTTTTTCGTCAATGTATATACCAAGGTATCTCGTCGCCTCTTCCCTTTGTATGTGGATGTCATCATCGTTCGTGATAGAGTTTCTTATGAATACACATTCAGGTACTAATTACACTGTTCAACATGTTGGGGTCGTGAGTTTATTTTTGCTCCACTCACCCACACTCATGAGAAGGTATGTGGTCCTATTTTCTGATAATCTGCTCTGTAGTTCACAATACCACAACCAGCAGGTCGTCAGCATATGCTACTGCCCCATCTACTCTGTCACCTCTATCTAACCCGTTTAAGAGCGGCTCGATAGCAATATCCCAGAATATGGGACTTTTTTTTTTATCACTTGCCGCCCTGATTTTACGACCCACCACCTAAGTGCTTAAGGTGGGTCTATTTTGACCACTTGGCCGCGACGACCGGTGTGCGTGTGCTGATGTAGTTGATGAAACTCACACCAGTTCCCGCATCCGGCCGTACCGTTGCCCGTGTCCCGCCACGTGGAGGCGGGTCTTTCCTTTTTTTCTTTCTTTTCTTTGGCAGCTTTCCCAAAACCGTTTTAACAAAATTTTACAAACTTAAATTTGGATTAGAAGAAGGAAATACAAGGAATAGTTTAGACTGAAGAGGAGAAAAGACGATAGGAAAGGAAGAGATGATAGTCCCTCCACCTTAGGGTACTGAGCATGAGCGCCTTGGCATTTATCTTCAAGCCTCTGATCCTCAGTATCCTAACCTTAGCCTAGGAAGTTATATTCTATTCTATTTATAACAACTGATATCTCTAGTTATTTCTAGGAGGTTATTTATATACAGGTTTAAAATGCCGTGGTAGCTGATGGCAGTTGCGACGGTGCGTCGACACTGTTTATACCTAATTTCATACATTAATCTAATCGGTATTGTCCATTGCAGGACTACTTATGTGAGTCTATTGCGTGTGAGTTGTTATATATTGAGTCTTAGTTTACATCTTCCACACTATGGTGTCTGTCTGGGTGCTGCATATGGGTTTATCGTCTGTGTGTTCTTTCGTTCCTGTACTCTTTGTGGCATTCATCAGAAATTTTGTCTGTTGGTGCGTTCAATTCGTCCCAAAGTTCTGGTGTTCTGATCGCGTCGTATATGTGTTCCTCTGTCTGTAGGTGTTGTATCCCAGGTGTGTTCCTGTGCTGTCTGTATTTCCCGCAGAATAGGATCGTTTGTTCGGGGGTTCCCATACCTTCACATGTACATGTTGACGTGTCTCTTAGACTCACGCGATTTAAGTGCGCGGGATAAGGTCCGTGGCCAGTCAAGAAATGCACCATTCCGCGGCTAGGATCGGAATGTTTCATTCTTAACCTTTCCGTTATGTTCGGAAAAAAAGTATACACTCTCCGTCCCTTATCGCTTGTGCCCCATTCCTGTTGCCATGTGTCGATTTTCTATTTTTTGAGGTCCCGCTTATTGTTCAGCGGGGAAACAGTCATTATGTTGACCTGGTCTAGTCTACCCATCTTTAACCGGTACAGAGCGGCCCGATATTTGATTGTAATATCTATCGGAAAGATTCCTAGCACGACACACAGTGCTTCGACTGATGTAGTGCCGAAAGCTGTCGATAGTCGCAGAAGGACGCTTCTCTGCCCTCGCCTAACCGCTGTTCTGTTTGTGGCGACGTTGAGTCTGTGCGCCTATGTACTGGCCTCAAAGCTTAGCACTGATTCGAAGAGTGCGCAGTTGTAAGTTCGTGTGACTGACAGAGGAAGTCTGTATTGTCCTGAATTAATCCTTGCCAGTTTATGTAGTATTTTTTCTGCCTTGTCTGTTGTCATTCTGATGTGTTCATGGAAGTTCAGTTTCTCATCTATGTATACGCCCAAGTAACGGGTTACCGTCATTCTCTTTATGTTGTTGTTCTCCATTTTAATTGATGGATTGCGTCTGAGTTGTACTTTCAGAAGTGTGTATGTTGTTTTGTTGCCCGCTATCTTGAGCTTGTTTGTGTTGCACCATTGGATTATTGTTTGCAGTGTGCCACTCGCCTTCTCCTCTAGCTGGGCTCTGCTATTTGCTAGGTCATCTGCATAAGCGACAGCTCCGTCTGTCCTCATATCCTCCTCCAGCAGTTGCAGGAGGGGTTCAAAAATTATGTCCCAGAAGATGGGTCCACAGATCGATCCCTGCGGACATCCTTTGGTAATTTTCCTTATTACCTTCCGGTTGCCCACACACCATTCCACTATTCTGTCCCTGCAGTAGTCTAATAGACTGTTGTATAGGGCTGCGGGTACTTCCATTTGGCGTAACCTCAGAAACAGTGCTGGCCACCACAGGTTGTCAAATGCTCCTGTGATGTCTATCATGATTGCCAAAGAGTATGTTTTATCTGTGTTTTGTGTAATTTCTAGAGCTCTGTTTATTGCATCATCAATGCTTTTTCTTTTCCGAAATCCAAACTGGTGAGGATTCATTCCAAGTAGGGTTCTGTGTGCCCGCAAGCGGTCACACAGTAGCCTCTCTTGGATTTTTGCCATGGTGTTTATGAGGCATATAGGTCTGTAAGATTTCGGATCTGATTGGTCTCTGTCTGCTGATTTTCGTATGATGACTGCATTTGAGGTCTTCCAGACTGTCGGTACACGGCCTAGCCTTAAGGCGTCATTTAGTAGTTCTGTTAAGTATGGGGTGATCTGTGGTGCTAGCCTCTTAAGCACCTCTGCACGGATCCTGTCAGGTCCAGGTGCTTTCTTATTTTTTAGCTCTCTTATCGCTACCGCAACTTCCTCGTGCGCAAAGGGACAGGTGTCATACTGTTCATGTAGTTATTGCCTGAGTGTTGTCTGTTCCTGTGCGTCTGTGTCTGTGGCGTCTTGCGGGAGGAGTTTATTCAGCAGGTATTGCGCTGTGTTTCTCCATCCCACTGTCATTGTGCCGTCATCCTGCCGTAGCGTGCTTAATGCCAATGGGGTCTTGATTTTTTCTGTCAGAATCTTGTATTGTTCCCCCCAGATATTCTGTTGTGTGTGTGTGGCCAAGTAGTTCTCCCAGTGTTGTTTTCTGGTCTGAAGTAATGTCTTTTTGAAGAGTTCTTTGGCTTCCCTATATGTAGCTAGTCTTAGTAGTTTGTCTCTTTGTATCCATGTGCTCTGGTATAGTTTACGATTCCTTGCCATGTCACGTTTGAGTCTGGTTAATTCGTCTGACCATGGTGTTTCCCGTTGTTTGCTGTGTGTGCGCATAGGTATTGCTGTTTCCTGTGCTTTTTGGATGATTTGTGTCAGTTTGTGTGCTCTGTAGTCCACGATTCCCTGTATGTTGTATATATTTTCGTTTTCAGCAATTTGTTGTAGTCTGTCCCAGTTTGCTCTTTTGAAGTTGAAGTGTGTTGTGTTGTGTGTGGTGCGGTTATTGTTTGTTGTGAGTCTTATTTCGATTATGTTGTGATCACTTGTGGTCAGAGAGTCGTGTATGGTCCACCTTTGCAGTCGTCGTAATGTTCTGTCATTCACCAGAGTAATATCAATTTTACTGGCAGAACCGTCTGCACCTCTGTATGTAGGTGTAGGTCCGTCTTCGTTTATAATGTGTAGTTGCGTCTCCTGTATGACGTCGTTGACTTTCCGTACTCTGTCGTCCTTTCTGTCCGAGTGCCATAGTGTGGATCTGGCGTTAATATCTACAGATATAATTAGACTCTTCTTTCTAGAATACTCAGCAATGTCTTGTATAATATGTAGGTATGGCTCAACGTTGTCACTGTACTGTGCGTATAATGATGAGACCACCCACGTGTCTCGACCCTTGGTTATTTCTGCTGTGGCCAGATGGCTGTTGCATAGCTGCGTAATCTTTATGATGTTTGACGTTTTGTTGAGGACAACTATGGCAGCCTTGTAATTTCGACTGTCTGAGATTGTGACAGCGTCCCAGGGTAGGTTGGTTAAGTTTCCCTGGGTTGTTACATAGGGTTCTCGCAGGCAGAGAATATCCGCCTGCAAGTCCAATGCTACCCGCGGCAGTTCTGCACTGACGAGTGTGCTTCTGTTTGCATTAAGTTGTATTATTCTCATGCGTGTTTGACATGAAGGTAAAATATGTGTCCTGTTTGCGAGTAGTCAAAATCTGTTCTGCCATGTGCCCTCACTTGGTCCTTGGGGACCACTTTTTTTTTTCACTAGCTGCTTATATTTTATGACCCACCGTCTAATTTCTTATGGTGGGTCGTATATTAGCACTTAGCCGCTGTGACTGGGTCCGGGGTCCGCAGTGACTGAAAGTAACACCACACCGGCTCCCGTCCCCACTCACACCGTTTCCCGTGTCCCGCCACGTGGAGGCGGGCTCTGTTTAGATCCATTTGATATCTTTCTTTTTGTGCAGCATTAGAAAAACTTATAACTAATACAAAATCAAGTAAAATATTAATAAACAAAACGAAATTAAATATTTAGAAAGAAGGAAGGAAGAGAACTGAATAGAGAAGTTATAGGTATAATATTGCCCGTCACCTGGTTGTGGGCGGCGGCCCGGGTCTTGGAATGACCCTCAAGACGCTGGCCGTTGCTCACCATGCCTTTAACATCTACCATCCTAAAAACTACCTTAACTAGAAGAGATTAGGGTACGTTAAAGCTAGAAACTAAGACTAAGACCTCCATGTCCAGCCTGCTAAACTATTTACGATGTACAATAGAGAGGTAACTGATTTTGTGCTTGGCTCAAAGTTGCTAATGAAAGGGTACTCGTGGTAAAAGTAATAAGGTAATGACGCTAACGGTTTGTGTTGAGCCTACAAGGCTCCTAGTAGAGTACATCAGGCGCAAGCACCTCCCGGCCCCGCCAACAACACGACCTGAACGGTGGTTTTCCACGATCTACCATAGGTATCCGTCGGGTTGGGCTCAAAGGAGAGGAACCACAATTAAGATCCTTCTATCCAGGACGTGCGCCGCCTCTTACCAGGGGGGCGTAGGTCCCTTGAAGAGGTGCCCAACTTTAAGCTTCAGATGAGAAGTTCTTAGTGTAGTGGAGGTTGAGGTATAGGCTGTGTAGGTTGGTTGTACAAACAGATCACACTGAGCCAATGAGACTTACAATGATACGTGGTGTGGCAGTTAGCACCTTCCGGCCCCGCCAGCAACACAGCCTGAGCGGTGGTTTTCCCCGATCTATGATAGGTATCCGTCGGGTTGGGCTCAAAAGAGAGGGACCACAATTAAGATCCTTCCATACAGACTGTGCGCTGCCTCTTAACGGAAGGCGTAGGTCCCTTGAAGAGGTACCTAGCTTTAAGCTGTTATTGGACATGGAGATGCTGTTAACTATTTATATATATGGTGCAATCCGTTTTTAGGATTGTGTGTGACTTGTGCACCTCTTGTCGGTTGTTCCACTCTGTTCTTTGAATTTGACTTGGTTGACACTATGGATCATCCGCGCTGGACGCTTCAATATCTGTGTTGGTGCCCTGGTCTGTATCTGTTTCTTCTTCATCACTCGTGGTGCTAATCATATCTGTGTCCCCATGGGCATCGTGACGTCTGATTGGACCGACTTGCCTTCGGTAGGGTCTGTTGCGCAAGTATTATATTTGTTGGATCTTCGAGATTCCGTCCGTTAGTTTGTTGAGTTCAGTCCACCTTTCCGGGTCGCGTATTATGGCATGTAGTTCGTTCTGTGGGTTCAGGCGATTTATGTGTACTGTGTGTCTTATGCTCGTGCGTTGTCCGCAGAAGAAGACAGTATGTTCAGGGGAACACACATAGTACCCTAAAGACAGCCATTCGCCATTTTCTTTATAGCCTTTTGGCGTCCTGCTCTAATTCTACAGTGAAGAGCCCTGGCCAATACACAGAATTGCCGCAACACGGCGTGGCATCATGAACTCGACTAATGTCTGAAGTAGTGCTCGTGGGAAATGAGACCATAAATGCTACTTGCCTTTCCATAAATCCGTAAGAGTACGGGGGAGCCGGGGGGGGGGGGGGGGGGGGAATGGAGATCTCTTCTGAATAGCACATCGGAAGGCATCCCCGATATACTCAATAATGTTCATGTGTGGGGTGTTCGGTGAGCAGCAGAGTGTTCCTGGATCCACTCTGTAGCAATTCCGGACGTATGGGGTCTACCATTGTCCTGCTGGAATTGCCCAAGTCCGTCGTAACGCACTTTGGACATGGATGCAGCTGATCAGACAGGATGCTTACGTACGTGTCACATGTCGGAGTCGTATCTAGACGTATCAGGGGCCCCATGTCCTTCCAATTGCAGATTCCCGTCCGCACCATTACAGAGCCTCCATCAGCTTCAACAGTCCCCTGCTCACATTCAGGGTCCTTAGATCAATGAGGTTGTTTCCAGTATCCGTACACGTCCATCAGCTCGATATAATTTGAAGCGTGACTCGTCCGTCCAGGCAACATGTTTCCACTCATCAACAGTCTAATGTCAGTGTTGACGGCCCTGAGCGAGAGGTAAGACTTTATGTCATGCAGTCATCAAAGTACACGAGTGGGCGTTCGGCTTCGAAATCCCATATCGATGAAGTTTTGATGAATGGTTCGCACGCTGACATTTGTTGATGGCCCAGCACTGAAATCTGCAGCAATTTGCGGATGGGTTGCACTTCTGTCACGTTGAACGGTTCTCTTCAGTCGTCGTTAGTCCCGTTCTTGCTGGATATTTTTCCGCCCACAGCGATGTCGGAGATTTGATGTTTTACGGGATTCCTGATATTCACGGTGCACTTGTGAAATAATTGCACGGGAGATGCTGTGTCCCATTGCTCGTGTGCCGACAATAACCCTACGCTCAAATTCAGTTAAATCTTGATAAGCTGCCATTGTAGCAGCAGTAACCGATGTAATAACTGCGCCAGCGCTTGTTGTCTTATATAGTGGCTCACGACCGCATCGCCGTATTTTGCCTGTTTGTGGTTGGTTGGTTGGTTGTTTGGGGAAGGAGACCAGACAGCGTGGTCATCGGTCTCATCGGATTAGGGAAGGATGGGGAAGGAAGTCGGCCGTGCCCTTTCAGAGGAACCATCCCGGCATTTGCCTGGAGTGATTTAGGGTAATCACGGAAAACCTAAATCAGGATGGCCGGACGCGGGATGGAACCGTCGTCCTCCCAAATGCGAGTCCAGTGTCTAACCACTGCGCCACCTCGCTCGGTTTGCCTGTTTGTGTATCTCTGTATTTGTACACGCCTGCCTAAAGTTTCTTTGGCGCTTCAGTGTACAATTATGTGTTTGCAATAATCAAGTAGGTGGTTATATAGCGTCGACGGAACTTGGATTTCTCTTAACCTTGCGAATAGCGCAGGCCACCAAAGGTTTTAAGGGCCAACGATGTCAGTATTGCTACGGCATATTTGCCTTGCCTGTATTAAATTATCTCTGATGCTCGATGATTGCGTCGTCTATTGATTTTTTAATTTTTTATTTTTTTAATTTTATTTATTTATTTTTTCTTTTACCTGAAACGATACTGGGGTGGACTGAGGCCAAGGAGCTGTCTGTGTGTTGTTGTCTGTCACACAGCCGCGTCTCCTCCATATTGGCCAGCGTGTTTAGAAAGCAGGTGAGCCTGTGTGCTGTGTGGCTTTGCGTCAATTGGATCCCTGTCCTCTGATTTATTAATGATCATTGTACTTGTTGACTTCCATATGGGTGGTAAGCTTTTATGTTGTACTGTGCCGTTGATTAATACCGTCAAAAGTGGGATTATCTGTGGTGCGGCCTTCCTATGGTTTCAGAGTATACTCCATCAAGGCCTGCTTTTTTTCTATTGAATTACAAAAGATAAATATATTGGAGCTCGAACTAGTGTTAATACGAAATGTATTAAGATCTTTGTCTCTCGGTACTTGTATGTTTGCAAAATAGAAAATCTGGTGCGTGAACGGTGGGCAACCTTGGCGCATACGCAGTAACCAGCCCAACGGTTTTCCATGAACTCTGCTTGCATTTATCCCAACTCTGGTGGCATTCGTACCACGGCTGTTTGCTATTCAACTGTCTGACGCCTCATCAAGGCTGTCCTATCTGTGGAAACGGACCGTCGCTCTCTGTCAACTGCTGCCCTGTTTTCGTGTCCTAATGAGAACCTTTTAGAATGTACATTGAATAGAATGAGCGAAGTATCAGGCGCGTCGTAAAGGCTACCACCAAAAACTGTTCTCGAGAACATTAGCCCGTACAAATGACCCAAATAACCATTGCTGACTACCCCATTTTCCGCTTACATGTAAAGTCCAATTGCTTCTAAAACCAATGGCATTTTATATTCAGCCGAATCAACACATTAGTTCAGCTATTGCTTGCTCTTCACACTTCTATTTCATAATAAGCCTCATGACTCCCACTTGTTTCTTATAATACACTCCTGGAAATGGAAAAAGAACACATTGACACCGGTGTGTCAGACCCACCATACTTGCTCCGGACACTGCGAGAGGGCTGTACAAGCAATGATCACACGCACGGCACAGCGGACACACCAGGAACCGCGGTGTTGGCCGTCGAATGGCGCTAGCTGCGCAGCATTTGTGCACCGCCGCCGTCAGTGTCAGCCAGTTTGCCGTGGCATACGGAGCTCCATCGCAGTCTTTAACACTGGTAGCATGCCGCGACAGCGTGGACGTGAACCGTATGTGCAGTTGACGGACTTTGAGCGAGGGCGTATAGTGGGCATGCGGGAGGCCGGGTGGACGTACCGCCGAATTGCTCAACACGTGGGGCGTGAGGTCTCCACAGTACATCGATGTTGTCGCCAGTGGTCGGCGGAAGGTGCACGTGCCCGTCGACCTGGGACCGGACCGCAGCGACGCACGGATGCACGCCAAGACCGTAGGATCCTACGCAGTGCCGTAGGGGACCGCACCGCCACTTCCCAGCAAATTAGGGACACTGTTGCTCCTGGGGTATCGGCGAGGACCATTCGCAACCGTCTCCATGAAGCTGGGATACGGTCCCGCACACCGTTAGGCCGTCTTCCGCTCACGCCCCAACATCGTGCAGCCCGCCTCCAGTGGTGTCGCGACAGGCGTGAATGGAGGGACGAATGGAGACGTGTCGTCTTCAGCGATGAGAGTCGCTTCTGCCTTGGTGCCAATGATGGTCGTATGCGCGTTTGGCGCCGTGCAGGTGAGCGCCACAATCAGGACTGCATACGACCGAGGCACACAGGGCCAACACCCGGCATCATGGTGTGGGGAGCGATCTCCTACACTGGCCGTACACCACTGGTGATCGTCGAGGGGACACTGAATAGTGCACGGTACATCCAAACCGTCATCGAACCCATCGTTCTACCATTCCTAGACCGGCAAGGGAACTTGCTGTTCCAACAGGACAATGCACGTCCGCATGTATCCCGTGCCACCCAACGTGCTCTAGAAGGTGTAAGTCAACTACCCTGGCCAGCAAGATCTCCGGATCTGTCCCCCATTGAGCATGTTTGGGACTGGATGAAGCGTCGTCTCACGCGGTCTGCACGTCCAGCACGAACGCTGGTCCAACTGAGGCGCCAGGTGGAAATGGCATGGCAAGCCGTTCCACAGGACTACATCCAGCATCTCTACGATCGTCTCCATGGGAGAATAGCAGCCTGCATTGCTGCGAAAGGTGGATATACACTGTACTAGTGCCGACATTGTGCATGCTCTGTTGCCTGTGTCTATGTGCCTGTGGTTCTGTCAGTGTGATCATGTGATGTATCTGACCCCAGGAATGTGTCAATAAAGTTTCCCCTTCCTGGGACAATGAATTCACGGTGTTCTTATTTCAATTTCCAGGAGTGTAAATTACATACTTCTCATATTCCAAAACTCCAACCGCAGTACATTCACCCACGTAGCCCCACATCCCATACAACACATCTCCCTCGTTCGAAACTGCTACACCATAGTCCCTATTTGAGTAATCCACAGCGACTAGGAACTGTGCAGCTATAATCAACGATAATCTCTGCACGACAGCATCACCCGGAATACCAGCAACAGTACCAACACCATCAACAAAAATACGTCATAACAGCACCGTTCCACTTCATTCCATATTGAAACCTCGTTACATAAATATGAATCCCCAAATATGTGCAACTTGCATTTTTGAAAACTCATTTCTTCAATATGTGTTACTGGAATGGTTTCAGAGTAACAACTGCGCTGCGGCTGACTTTTGCCCCCTAACTGGGGAGCCGGCCGGAGTGGCCGTGAGGTTCTAGGCGCTGCAGTCTGGAACCGGGCGACCACTACGGTCGCAGGTTCGAATCCCGCCTCGGGCATGGATGTGTGTGATGTCCTTAGGTTAGTTAGGTTTAATTAGTTCTAAGTTCTAGGCGACTGATGACCTCAGAAGTTAAGTCGCATAGTGCTCAGAGCCATTTGAACCATTTTGAACCAGTTGTGGAGGGGTGGTGTATAAAATCAACAATAAGGCAAAAACATCATTCTTGGAGTATTCCGTATGTACTCGGAAGAGCACAGGCATATTGAAAATGAAATACACGTTATTGATGTTCGACAATAATGTTTACTTGCGTACAGGCTTTCAGCTTTCTAGGCCACCTCAGACAAGCAGCTAGTTCGCACAAAATTTGCGACAGTTGTAGCTGTACAAAGGTTGTTTTACCAAAGACATGTGCCCTTTCACAAGTATATGTCTATACGAAAAATGCAAGCCTGATTAAATACAAAAATTTCGATTTTTAAACTCCACCTTATGCAAAACACAATGTATTTCCAGTTCTGTTCACCGAGACATGTTTCGACACCTATGGGTCATTTTCTGTTTATCTCAATCTATTCCTGTTCAATATCATATGAAGTTCATAGTTGTTTTTCTGTTTCTTCCTTCAAAACTATAACACGTGCATCTAAATCAATTTGATTCTATTGGTCATCCGGAACTGCATAAGTTGCGAAAATGATTTACTGCTGGCTAGCTTGTTTTTATATCTTTCTATCGTATCTACAGCATGTCACCCGAAAAGTAGTCGTAAAAAGATTTGCTTATTTTTAGAATACTTTTTCTTGTGTGGTTGTGTGGGTCACTGTACTAAATATTGTATGTCTTTGGTCCGGTTTCTTTTTCCAGTTCGTTCAGATTCACTGGTTTCACAACTTTTTTATATTTCACTCTGTTCTGCAGAGAGTGCTACAATAGCAGTTATTAGCGATCCACAAACTGCGTGTCAAACTTGCACGACCATTGCATATATCAAAGGACTCGGATTTATTTTGCATGTCGGTCATCGCTTGCGACACCATACTTATTCCAAAGTTAAGTATTATCAGTTTGCTTCATTGAAATAAAACTACTAATGTTATTTTCTTGAATGGTATAGCATTCCGAGAAGGCACCCTACACACGACGAGTGGGCAGAACCCCATACACTCTCATCCGTATTCATACGAAACGGGATTTGAGCACTTACGCCACCATAGTCATAGAAAGATGGTAGGCTATTGTCACCGCTAATTTATTCATCGTTTTGTTTCCGTTCATTGTAGGGTCAGTGTTGAATGTTCGGTAAAAACTACTGTAGTACGTTTGCTGTGGGTATATGTGATATGTGCGTGGGCGAGGAGGGGGGGGGGGGCATAAGAAAGAAAGAGAGAGAGAGAGAGCAATAGAGAGAGAAGGTGTGAGTGGGAGAGGGGGGGGGGGAGGATGGACGAGGGGCGGTGTGGGAGTGAGAGAGCTGGAAAAAAGATGAAGCAGACAGAAGCAGGTGTTTTCGGATATACGAGGATGTCTGGATGTTACGTTTTATTTGGGATGTGTCTTTGTGTAATTCCTTACCTGTTACAGTTTTTTGTTCCACAGTGCTCTGTTTTCGTTCAAGACTCTTTTTCCTAGTACGACTGCTTTTCGCTTATTGTAGTTCTCCTCTCTCGTGAGTCATCGACAGAGACTGTTGATTTCTCTGAGAATGTTGAGATCAGTTTCAATATTGTTCGGATATTGGTTTTCTTATATGAGTTACTCGGAATATCCAGTTTTAAAATTTCTGCATGTTTAGCCCTTGTAGACAGACTGGCTTGAAATGCAGATTGGTTCAAATGGCTCTGGGCACTATGGGACTTAACATCTATGGTCATCAGTCCACTAGAACTTAGAACTACTTAAACCTAACTAACCTAAGGACATCACACAACACCCAGTCATCACGAGGCAGAGAAAATCCCTGACCCCGCCGGGAATCGAACCCGGGAACCCGGGCGCGGGAAGCGAGAACGCTACCGCTCGACCACGTGCTGCGGACGAAATGCAGATTAAGTGACAAATTCAAGCTCAGGGAAATTTGTTTGTTGTCTGTTCTTAGCATTTAGAATTTTCTACATTGTGTTGTTTGTGCGGAACGATATTTGCAGCCCTTGTTTCTTCAGATCGTTTCCCATCCTGTGGAAGATTTTGTTGCTGTGCTTAGCTACGTTCTTTTGAAGGTGTTCCTAGTTCCCTGTGTTTGTTATATATTGGTGTTCCTCACTCTTTGTTGTGTATGGAAATTTATCCATTGTTTCACTTTTCTTAATTTGCTTTTTTATTTTGTTACTCAGTTACTTTGTTATTTGTATGCAGTATCTATTGTCTCAGGCTATCTAGGCTGTTTAGTTAACATGTATAGCTGAGTTTCTCCACTACAGTTCTGTTAAATCTACGTAAAACGCAGCTGAAACTTGATGTTTGTGTATTATTGGGTGATTGGATTGTTTGCGGAAGGCTGTACTAATAGCTGCATATTTCAAAATCAACAAACAAGTGATGCCGTCAACTAACGGATCCAGTATACAACCTTGTATTGCCCTGCATGAATGATTTCACTGAGTATTTTGTTTCAAATGTGGGTTAGAAATATTTCTGCAAGTAGGCCAGTGATGAGTGAGCCCACTGACAGACCTTTTTTTTAAAACATAACTTCTTGTTCAATGTGAAGTAACTGCGTTCTGTTTTAATCTTTAGAATGGCATCTGTTTCATCTGTGTCTCATTTTTTGTGTACACTATTTTCTGCAGTTGCTCTTTAATAACGTTGACTGTTTTTCCCGTTGTGTTACCAAATGATGTAGGGTTGTTTTATCCTTTTTTATCAGTTGTTTGGTGTTCTTTCGATTCTTTTGTATGTGAAAGTCTACAATTTCTCTAGTAATGTGTCTGTGTGTCCAACAGGGTGCTAAGATTGTGCATTTTTTAAGATAATTACCGGTCTAATCAGACATTTTTTGTGTATTTTTGGTAGACGATTTAGGTTGGGTACATTCAGTTTATTTTGTGTCACTTACTTTGCTTGAACTGTGATGGTAGTTTCGAGAGCTTTCAGAAGTTTCTGTATGTTTGTTTGGTGCCTCATCGTGGTATCACTGATCAATTTAACGATGCTGATCTATGAATCCTTCTGTTCTTCTGATGCATTATGTTTCACTTGTAAGTACTAGAGAGTTTCCTTTATGTACTTTGTTGATGATTCCTTGTACGATGTCATCGAAATGAATGTGATTCTTTTCTTTTCTTTTTCTTTTTTTTTTTTTTTTTTTTTTTAACGAATAAGCTATTTCAAGGTATGGTGACTTGCTGTTTAGATTGCCTTTTACAAAACCCGAAATAAAACCTAATGTTGAAGATATTTTTGTGCGACTGTACTGTTGTATTCTTGTATTTGTTTTAGAGCTTTGTGGGAGAGGTTTGGCATGGATTTAAAAGTACATTTGGTTCAAGCTGGCAACTGCTACTGGCATTTTTTTCGCGTTTCCGAACTAAATTTGATTTTTTAAAGTCTGACTTACGGCCAACACAATGTTTTCTTTATTCAAATACGTTTCAACACATGTGTGTCATCTTCCGTGGGCTTGGATTTATTTCTGTAAAATATATACTAAGTTCAGAGTCTTAATAGATTTCGTATAATCCTGTCTGTTCTTCTTGATAATGTTTTCCATGTATTCCTTCTTTTGCCCATTCTGCGGAGAACCTCCTCTGTACTTATCAGTCCACTTAATTTTTAACATCCTTTTACAGCACTACGCCGGTTTCCCCACAGTCCATGTTTCACTACCATGCAATGCTATTCTCCAAACGTACGTTCACAGAAATTTCATCGTCGGATCAGAACGATGTTTGATACCAGCAGACTTCTCCTTCTCTGCGGTAATCTGCGTTTCAAGTCCGCCTTGCTTCATTCCTCATGTGTTATTTTGCTTCCAGGGTAACAGGATTCCTTAACTTCGTCTATTTCGTTCTCCCTAAATTATGGTTTTAAATTGGTCTACTGCTCCTAATTTCTTTCAGGTTTCTTCGGTTTACTCCCAATCCATATTCTGTAGTCATTAAACCATTCTTTCCATTCAAAACGTCCTGTAATTCTTTTTTTACTTTCGCCGAGGACTGCGTTCTCATCAGCGAATCTTAACATTGTATTCTTTCACCCAGAAATTCTTGAATCGTTCTTTTATTTATGTAATTGCAGCCTCGATGTTTAGATTGAACAGTAAGGGTGAAATAGTACATACCTGTCTTATATCCTTTCTTAATACGAGCAATTCGTTCGTGGTTATCATTCTTATTGTTTCCTGTTGGCTCTTGTACATGTTGTATATTATACACTACTGGGCATTAAAATGGCTACACCACGAAGATGACGTGATACAGACGCGAAATTTAACCGACAGGAAGAAGATGCTGTGATATGCTAATGATTAGCTTTTCAGACCATTCACACAAGGTTGGCGCCGGTGGCGACACCTTCAACGTGGTGACATGAGGAAAGTTTCCACCCGATTTGTAATACACAAACAGCAGTTGACCGGCGTTGCCTGGTGAAACGTTGTTGTGATGCTGCGTGTAAGGAGAAGAAATGCGTACCATCACGTTTCCGACTTTCATAAAGTCGGATTGTAGCCTATGGCGATTGCGGTTCGTAGTATCGCGACATTTCTGCTAGCGTTGGTCGAGATCCAATGACTGTTAGTAGAATATGGAATCGGTGAGTTCAGGAGGGTAATACGGAATGCCGTTCTGGATCCCAACGGCCTGTATCACTAACAGTCGAGATGACAGGCATCTTATCCGCATGGCTGTAACGGATCGTGCAGCCACATCTCGATCCCCGAGTCAACAGATGGGGAGGTTTGCAAGACAACGAACAGTTCGACGACGTTTGCAGCAGCATCGACTATCAGCTCGGAGACCATGGTTCCGGTTACCCTTGACGCTGCATCACAGACAGGAGCGCCTGCGATGCTGTACTCAATGACGAACTTAGGTGCACGAATTGCAAAAAATCATTTTTTCCGATGAATCTAGGTACTGTTTATAGCATCATGATGGTCGCATCCGTGTTTGGCGACATCGAGGTGGACGAACATTGGAAGCGTGTATTCGTCATCACCACACTGGCGTATCACCCGGCGTGATGGTATGGGGTGCCATTGGTTACAAGTCTCGGTCACCTCTTGTTCGCGTTGACGGCACTTTGAACAGTGGACGTTACATTTCAGATGTGTTACGACCCTTCATTCGATCCTTGCGAAACGCTACATTTCAGCAGGATAATGCACGACCGCATGTTGTACGTCCTGTACGGGCCTTTCTCGATACAGAATATGTTCGACTGCTGCCCTGACCAGCACACATTCGTCAGATCTCTCACCAATTGAAAACGTCTGATCAGTGGTGGCCGAGCAACTGGCCCGTCACAATACGCCAGTCACTACTCTTGAAGAGCTGTGGTATCGTGTTGAAGCTGCATGGGTAGCTGTACCTGTACACGCCATCCAAGCTCTGTCTGACTCAATGCCCAGGCGCATCAAGGCCGTTATTACGGCCGGAGGTGGTTGTTCTGGGTACTGATTTCTCAGGATCTATGTACCCAAATTGCGTTAAAACGTAATCAAATGTCATTTCTAGTATAATACATTTGTCCAATGAATACTCGTTTATCATCTGCGTTTCTTCTTGATGTAGCAATTTTAATGGCCAGTAGTGTACGTCATTCCCTATAGCTTATTCCTACTTTTTCTCAGAATCTCGAAAATTTTGCAGCTTTTTACGTTTCCGGACGCTTTTTCAAGATCGACAAGTCCTGTTAACGTGTCTTGATTTATTTCTTGTTTACACTGTCAATCACAACGTCAGACTTGCCTATATGGTGCCCCCACCTTCCCGAGAACCCCACGAATCGTCATGTTAAGAGACCCTGAATTTGATACCAACTGATAGTGTAGAATTTCCTCAACGCAGCAAGGTTACCATGCTTTTGTAGATTCGCCGTCGCCTCGTGCGCATCCTCCGTCCTTGTCAGCACCGTCCTCGAGAACATCCGCGGCCCGACCTCCGGGCTCTGACGTCTGCCGTGGGGCAAGGGACTCCCCTCGCCGCTGTGAGTCGCAACGGAAACAGATTAACCAAGAAGCCCGCCTTGAGACAACGCCCGGCCGCCCTCCCCGCCACGCCCCGGCCAATTGGATTTGAATGCGCTAACAGCCTGCGGCCGGGACCCCAGACTTCGGGGAATCCCCTCCGGGCGCGGCCGGGGATTCCCACTCCGGCACACAGCCGGAAGGAAGGAAGCCGGCGCAAACCGCCCGCTGCAGAATCCGACCGTAATTAATTCAGTCCCGTCTTCGCCACGGTCGGTCGTCAACAGTCGCTTACTCGGGATGCGACCGAGAGGAGCTGTAAATAATCGGAGCAATCAGAGGGCGCGAAATGGTCCTCATTTAACCGGCTGATTTGAATGGGTTCATGCCTGTGTTTAAGCACTCGCTTGAGCAAATAGCTTCCCCTTTCCCCCGAAGACATTGTAATGAATCAGCATCGTGGAATTAATTTCACTCTAAACATTGTAATGCTTTCTTAATGGCCGTGGAATGAAATGTTAACAATGGCGTAGTTTTAGTACGATTTCAGTGCGATCAGCGCTTTATCCCAAATATTACTGAAACTGAGAACCTTGTTATTCTTACCGAAACGGTGGAATCATTGAGCCAACGAGTTACACACTAGTAGTTCATTCAAATCTTTACCTGCTTTTCGACAGATATAAATGTGTCTTCGTCAAAAGAAATAATAAGACGTGTTACATATTGTGCGAAAAGAGAAACGAAGCCACGTTCTTAAAACAATTACCTTTTATACAGACGTGGACCGCTTCTTCTTCCACAACAATGCAACGCATCCTGTTTTCTACAAGACAGTACTGAAACGTCCCCTTAGAAAAATTAATGAATTACTATGCTGATAAACCTCTTACGTTATTTGATTTTCAAACCGCTCAGCAAAACTGAACGTACTCAGACATTTCTCTCTTTACTTATTCTGATCGGCACTAAACTGACACCCAATATTTTTTTTAGAGCAACGCAATCTGACTTTCAATAATCCCTACAAAAGAATGGCCCTTACTAACAATAACATATACCTTTCATGAACCACTTACCTCACAAAAATCTTCGTTACTGAAATTACTGCAATACATCGTGCTCCAATACCGCCAGCTGAATAAAAGATTCTAACTACTGAAGGCACTAACTGCTTGTTGTGACTTGGCAAGACAGCCAAGCCACTATGAGAGAGCCGAAAGGCACGCGTTTAAGCTCACGCAGGCTGGCGTGAGGTCTGGAACAGTTAAAGGAGGTGAGACTAGTAAAAAAGGTACGTGGCTTCTGGAATACTTAACTTTAATCCATAATTGGTGAACATCGGTCTGACGGTACATGCATCACAAGATAAATCGCAAATGATAATGGCACCTTGCTAGGTCGTAGCTAATGACGTAACTGAAGGCTATGCTAACTATCGTCTCGGCAAATGAGAGCGTAATTTGTCAGTGAACCATCGCTAGCAAAGTCGGCTGTACAACTGGGGCGAGTGCTAGGAAGTCTCTCTAGACCTGCCGTGTGGCGGCGCTCGGTCTGCAATCACTGATAGTGGCGACACGAGGGTCCGACGTATACTACCGGGCCGCGGCCGATTTAAAGGTTACCACCTAGCAAGTGTGGTGTCTGGCGGTGACACCACACTACTGATAGGCATAGTGACCAAATAAAAGATTTTCATAGAGAACAATGTATTTAGCTTAGTAATGTTCAAAACTTCATGATTATCCAATATTACAAATTTACTCTTTCTGATGGACACACGTCCAGATCGTCCGCTCTCAAAATTCTGCCATCTGTCTCCCCACATCCACCACTGCTAGTGGCTCACCTCCAACTGCACAACGCTACGCGCTGTTCACATCCAACTGCCCAACACTAGAATAGCAAATATTCCAACAATGCAAACCATCCACAGACTTCACACTGCACAGTCAGTGATTTTCATATAGAGCGCTACGTGCCGTTACTAACATAAAAACCTAAACAGCCTACTTACAGTACTCAGCAGCCTCCGATTTTCGTTGTCCTAACCGTTTGCAGTGTTATTTTCCATCGCACCTATTCTTAACGATAACAAACTAAACATCTTTTACAAACGGATCTTAAGACAAACAGAATGGGTTTCGGAAGCGAAATCTTGCTTACACGTGTTTTTTTTTTTTTTTTCGTCTGGCAAATTATTTCAAAACACGGACAATATAATTTTCCCACCTACATACCATTTATCCACTATGACAAAGCATGCCAACTTGCAGCATGCTGCAGGTAAAAATAAGTATGCAGCTGTTTTTATAGTTGAAATAATTGTTTGTAGCTCCGCATTGAGAAGGACCTTTTTTTTCATTTCTTGATGGTGACTAGTTTCGAACACCTGTTTCCATTTTCAAACCATCCGTGTCGTAAGTGTGACAATACGAAACCTGCCTCTTCAGTGATGAGCAAAGCGGTGCCTTGGCTGACTAGACTAGGTGATCTTGCTTACATCGCAAAACTTCGTAGCCCTTCTTAAGTCTTCGATAAGTTAGCAATATTATTTTGTTTAGTGAATTTACAAGTTTACTGCACAGTGTTACTGATGTAGCGAAGATTTGATAACCCGTAGGTGCCTCCTAGTACCAGTTAAACCAAAAGTGGGCTTTGATCACTATAATAAAGTGAAATAGACATTTCTCACCAGAATGCTCGTGGTTCCCCTACTTACTGACTACCGAGCAAGATTAGTTTTCAGACCTCGTATTCCTCTCTCCACTCTCGCGATTCACCATCGTACCATGTGATCTGGCCATTACCACTTCCTGCGTGGGAACCAGCTTCCTAGTCTCTTTCATCTTATTCGAAGAATTGTTTAAGGCAGCAAACTGATTCTATCTACCGAGTTCCAGTTCAAGTAAACTCTTTGCAAAAAATAAATACACGCCAAAACAGGATTCTCACAAACATATATCTCATCCTAATAGATGAAAGAGAGGTACGTGTTCAACTGGTTTTCAGCTTAGCGTTCTTTGATAACATACTGGGGACTTTCATTTAAAAGTCATAACTTTGGTTACGCTTTCTGATACTTTCTAGTTACCAAGTTTGATTATCAAGTCCGAGATGGAGAGCAAAGTATAAAGCATCCTCTGTCTTTTACAAAATTATCTGGTCATCAGCAAAGAGTAAAGAATTTAAATGTGTGTTTCTGGGAGTTAATCTTATTTTCGGATAAAGATACGGCAGCTGTGCTCTGCTGTAAGGTAAGTGACAAAGTTATAAATGTACTCCTGCTTGAAGATGATCAGATAATCTTAGCGCGCTCGGAAAATAAATTACGAAGAGCAGTTGAGCTTTTCCCCCAATGAAAATGGTTACAGTATGACAGTATCTGAAGTTAAAACTAAGATAAAGGCATTATATGGGAAGGATAATATAAGAGTAAAAATAATAATTGACTGTAAACGGGTAGCACAAACAAATACTTTTAAATGCATGGGATGTGAGATCCCATATAGTAAGACCAATGCTCACGAATTCAAATTGCAAAAAATTCTCTAATTGGTATGTACTATAAATGGCACTGTTTTCAAAGAAGTTAGGAGAGAGAATACTAAAATTTTGTAATATGATGGTGGTATCAGTTCTAAAGGATGTGTTGCAGACTTGTGCCAGTCAAATGAGGAGGAATGAAGCAGTGGAGATGACATTCCTAAGACCACTAGCTGGTTGAAAACTCATAGATCGGGAGAAGAAAAGTAAAGTTAGAATCGTTACTTTTCTGACTAATTTGATGCGGCCCACCATCAGTCTCTCTCTCCTGCGCCAACCTCTTCATCTCACAGTACCACTTGCAACCTTACTTGCTCGATGTATGCCAGTCTCTGTCTTCCTCTACAGTTTTTACCCTCTACAGCGCCCTCTGTTACCATGCGGGTTATTCCCTGCTGCTTTAACAGATGTCCTATCTTTCTGTCCATCATTTTTGTCAGTGTCTTCCACAGATACCTTTCCTCTCCTATTCTGCACAAAACTCCCTCGTTCATTATCTTATCAGTCCCCAAAATTTTCAACATTCGTCTGTAGCACCACATCTTCAATGCTTCGATTCTTTCTGTTCTGGTTTTTCCATAGCCCATGTTTCACTGTCATACAATGCTGCGCTCCAAACGCTCATTCTCAAAATTTCTTCCTCCAATTAGGGCCTATGTTCGATACTGATAGACTTCTCTTGGCCAGAAATGTTCTTTATGAGAATGCTAGCCTGCTAGGCACCCATGATCTAGGAATAGCGTCTATGTTTCGTAATCAAAACGTCCTGGGTCACGGGTTCGAAACCCGCCACCACTTGAATTTTGATTAATAATCAAACTTCCGGCATAAGAAGTCACCCCCATTCTGCCAACGGCCTTGTCAAAGAGGGCGGAGGAGTGAACAGAGGTTCTAGGCACCCATTTGTCCTCGTGGTGGGAAACTGTCCCTAAAGACGGAAAAATCAGGAATGATCAACGGGATGCAGAAGGCAATAAACCATTGCATTAAAGAAACATAACGTGTATCCACAGGACCTGTGGCCTGTAACTGAAAAAGTGTCATGCTGATCTCTCCGTTGGTAAAAGATTCCGGAATAGTCCTCTTTTCGTTTCTCCGGGAGGGAACTGCGAAGGGGGAGGTGACTATGAGAAAAAGATTGAATAACCAACGAAAGGATAAAGTTCTGCAAGTCAGGTCGTGGGATGTCAGAACCTTCAACGAGGTAGGGAAGCTAGAAAGTCCGAAAAGGGAAATGTAATGGTTTAATTCAAATGGAAAGAAGACATGGATTTCTGGTTAGATGAGAAAAGGGTAATATCAAAAGCAACAGAATATGGTGCAACGGTAATATAATTCGTCATGAATAGGAAGGTAGGGCAGAGAGTCTGTTACTCTGAACAGTTCAGTGAGAGAGTAGTTCTCTTGAGAATCGACACCAAACCAACACTGACAACGATAGTTCCGGTATACATGCATACTTCGCAAGCTGAATGTGAAGAGATAGAGAAAGTATATGAGGATATTGAAATGGTAATACAGCACGTAAAGGGGGGTGGAAATCTACATCTACATCTACATTTATACTCCGCAAGCCACCCAACGGTGTGTGGCGGAGGGCACTTCACGTGCCACGGCCATTACCTCCCTTTTCTGTTCCAGTCGCAAATGGTTCGCGGAAAGAACGACTGTCTGAAAACCTCCGTACGCGCTCGAATCTCTCTAATTTTACATTCGTGATCTCCTCGGGAGGTATAAGTAGGGGGAAGCAATGTATTCGATACCTCATCCAGAAACGCACCCTCTCGAAACCTGGGGAGCAAGCTACACCGCGATGCAGAGCGCCTCTCTTGCAGAGTCTGCCACTTGAGTTTGCTAACCGCCCGCTGCAGCTATCACGGTTACCTAATAACCCTGTGACGAAACGCGCCGCTCTTCTTTGGATCTTATCTATCTCCTCCGTCAATCCGATCTGGTACGGATCCCACACTGATGAGCAATATTCAAGTATAGGTCGAACGAGTGTTTTGTAAGCCACCTCCTTTGTTGATGGACTACATTTTCTAAGGACTCTCCGAATGAATCTCAACCTGGCACCCGCTTTACCAACAATTAATTTTATATGATTATTCCACTTTAAATCGTTCCGCACGCATACTCTAATAGTCATGGGAGGATGGAATGCAATTGTAGGGGTAGGAGTAGAAGAAATGATTACAGGAGGATATGGGCTTGGGACACAGAATGGGAGAGGAGAAATACTAATTGAGTTCTGTAACAAACTTCAACTAGTAATAACGAATAGTCCAAGAAACACAAGAGGAGGAGGTAATCTTGGGAAAAGCCGGCTGGTACGGGAAGATTCAAGTTACATTTCGTCCTGGTCAGACAGAGATTCCGAAATCAGATGCTGGATTGTATAGCGTACCCAGGAGCAGATATAGATTCCGATTACAATTTAGTACTGATGGAGAGAAGGCTAAAGCTTAAGAGATTAGTCTGGAAGAATCAATACGAGAATAAGTGGCATATGGAAGTACTAACGAATGACGAGATGCGCTTGAAGTTCACTAAGGCTATATATACAGAAATAAGGAATAGCTCAGTAGGCAGTGTAGTTGGAGAGGAATGGACAACCCACAAAGGGCAGGAATAGAAGTTCGAAAGAAAAACAGGTACTGCGAAGAGACTATGGGTAACAGAAGGGATACTTCGGTTGATCGATGATAGAAGGAAATACAAAAAAGTTCAGGGAAATTCAGGAATACAGAAATACAAGTCGCTGAGTAATGAAATAAATAGGAAGTGCAGGGTAGTTAAAACAAAATGGCTGCAGGAAACATGTGAAGAATTCGGAAGAGAAATGATTGTTTGAAGGACTGACTCTGCATACAGGAAAGTTAAAACAACATTCGGTGAAATTAAAAGCAAGGGTGGTAAGATTAAGTGCGCAACGGGAATTCCACTGTTAAATTCAGAGGAGAGAGCGAATAGGTGGAAAGAGTACACTGAAGGCCTCTATGATGGGGAAGATTTATCTGATGTGATAGATCCAGAATTTAAGAGAGGTTTGTAAGACTTAAGATCAAATAAAGCACAAGGGATGGATAAAATTCCATCAGAATTTCTAAAATCATTGGGGGAAGTGGCAGCAAAACGACAATTCGCGTTGGTTGTAGAATGTATGGGTCTGGCGACATACCATTTGACTTTCGGAAAGAGCTGACAAGCGCGAGAATTATCTACAAGTACATCTACATCGGCATCTACAGCTTCATCTACGTGATTACTTTGCTATTCACAATTAAGTGCCTGGCAGAGGGTTCAATGAACCACCTTCAAGTTGTCTCTCTACCGTTCTATTCTCGGACGGCGCGCGGGAAAAACGAGCACTTAAAATTTTCTATGCGAGCCCTGATTTCTCTTATTTTATCATGATGGTCATTCCTCCCTATGTAGGTGGGTGCCAACAGAATGTTTTCGCAATCGGAGGAGAAAACTGGTGATTGAAATTTCATGAGAAGATCCGGTCGCAACGATAAACGCCTTTGTTTTCGTGATTGCCACTCCAATCCACGTATGATGTCTGTGGCACTATCTCCCCTGTTTCGCGATAATACAATTCGAGCCGCCCTTCTTTGAACTTTTTCAGTATCATCCGTCAATCCCACCTGATACGGATCCCACATCGCACAGCAATACTCCAGAATTGGGCGGACAAGTGTAGTGTAAGCAGTCTCTTCAGCATATCTGTTGCACCTGCCAAGTGTTCTGCCAATAAATCACAGTCTTTAGTTTGCTCTACCCACAACATTATCTACGTGATCGTTTCAATTTAGGTTATTTGTAATTGTTATCCCTAAGTATTTAGTTGAATTTACAGCCTTCAGATTTGTGTGACTTGTCGCGTAATTGAAATTTAGCGGATTTCTTTTAGTACTCATGTGAATAACTTCACACTTTTATTTATTCAGTGTCAATTGCCACTTTTCGCTCCACACAGATATCATATCTAAATCATTTTGCAGTTAGTTTTGGTCATCTGATGACTTTACAAGATTGTAAATGACAGCATCATCTGCAAATAATTAAGAAGGCTACTCTGATTGTTTCCTATGTCAGTATAGATCAGGAACAATAGAGAGCCCATAACACTTGCTTGGGGAACGCCAGATATTACTTCTGTTTTACTCGATGACTTTCCGTCTATTACTACAAATTGTGACCTTTCTGACAGGAAATCACGAATCCAGTCGCATAACTGAGGCGATATTCCATAGGTACACAGTATTGTTAGAAGACGCTTGTGAGGAACGGTGTCGAAAGCCTTCTGATAATTTAAAAATATGGAGACAATTTGACATCTCCTGTCGATAGCACTCATAACTTCATGAGTATAAAGAGCTAGTTGTGTTCCGCAAGAACTATATTTTCTGAATCCGAGCTATGTGTCTGTAAATCGTTTTCTTCGAGGTACTTCACAACGCTGGAATAAAGTATGTTCCAAAAACCTACTGCAAATTGACGTCATTGATATGGGCTTGTAATTCAGCGGATTACTCCTATTTCCTTTTTTGGGTGTTGGTGTGACGAGCAACTTTCCAGTCTGTAGGTACGGATCTTTCTGTGAGCGAGAGGTTGTATATGATTGCTAAATACGGAGCTATTGCATCTGCATACTCTGAAAGAAACTTGACTGGTATACCATACCTGACTGGTATGCCTTTATTGAATGATTTAAGCTGCTTTGCGACACCGAGGATATCTACTTCTATGTTTTTCGTCTTCGCAGTTGTTCTTGATTAGAATTCGGGAATATTTACATCGTCTTCTTTGGTGAAGGAGTTTCGGAAGGCCGTGTTTAATAAATCGGCTTTGGTGGCACGGTCATCAGTGACTTCACCATTGTTATCGCGGAGTGAAGGTATTGATTGCGTCTTGCCACTGGTGTGCTTTATATATGACCAGAATCTCTTTGAGTTTTCTGCCAGATTCCGAGACAGAGGTTCGTTGTGGACATTACTAAAAGCATCTCACATTGAAGCACGCGCTATATTTTGAACTTCTGCAAAACTTTGCCAATCTTCCGGATTTTGCGTTCTTTTGAATTTGGCATGCTTTTTTCGTTGCTTCTGCAACAGCGATCTGACCCGTTTTGTGTGCCATGGGGGATCAGTACCATCACTTATTAATTTACGTGGTATATATCTCCCAACTGCTGTCGATGCTATTTCTCTGAAAACATTGCATATCTTTTCTACGCTTACGTGATCAGATCGGAAGGAGTGGAGACTGTCACTTAAAAAGGCGTTAAGAGCACTTTTATCAGCTTTATTAAACTACCGCACAGTGAGCTTAACAGCTCATGAATCCAAGTTGCTGAAGACCGATGACTGAAAAAAAAAGAAGTCTGCTCTTTTTGTCCTCCTTGCTCCGTTAGTCTTGGATTATTTTGCTGCCTAGGTAGTAGAATTCCTTAACTTTATCTACTTCGTGACCATCAATCCCGATGCTAAAGTTTCTCACAGTTCTTATCTCTGCTACTTCTCATTACTTTTGTCTTTCTCCGATTTGCTCTCAATCCATTTTATGTACACATTTGACTGTTAATTCCACTCAGCATAAGATGTAATTCTTCGTTACTTTCTCTGGGGATAGCAATGTCATCAGCGAATCGTATCTTTGATATCCTTCCACCTTCAATTTTGATTCTACCCCTTAACCTTTTTCTTATTTCCATCATGGTTTCTTCGACGTATAGATTCAACGGTAGTGGGGAAGGGGCGAAAGACTACATTCCTGTGTTACACACTTTTTAATTCGAACACTTTGTTCTTGTTCTTCAATTCTTATTATTCTCTCTTCGCTTTTGTATATTACGTGTCTCCCCCTATAGCTTACACTTTTTCTCTCAGAATTTAGATTATCCTCCATCATTTGACATTGTAGAATGCGTTTTCCAGGTCCACAAATCCTACGAGCGTGTCTTGATTTTACTTTAGTCTCGCTTCCATTATCCACCGCAACGTCAGAATTGCTTCTATGGTGCCTTTACCTTTCCTAAAGCCAAACTGATGGTCGCAATAGAGGTGTACCAAAAGAAATGGCAGGAAAGTGTTGGAAAGATGTCAGATGGACGAAGACTTGAATGAACAGAAAAATATGTCGATCAATGGAAAACAATTGTTGCATGTCTTCAGAAGAGATGGAAAGATCAATTTCAGTGTATTTGAAACTGGAATAGGCAACGGTGTCCACAACAGACTGGATATGATGCTGATGATGTAATCATAGATCCGCAGAATGTGTGGCCAAATTAGTATTTCCCGCAGTGGACACGAAACGCAGACACTTGGTTCTCTTAGAGTCTAACTGTCCGTAGAAGAGGGCAGAGAGAATGTATATATGCAAAACAGAGTTAATATTTGACTTTTTAAAAGATAATGCACTGCTAATGTGCAAATTAACGAGTTTTTACTTTTTTCTCGATGCTCTGTACGTAACGAGTGTAAATCGATATCCGTGTCTAATCTATTGTCCAGACTACGTATTATACTCCTAAAAGTTTCAGGCGACTGAGATCTTCTTACAAACATCCCGTGTACGAAAAGGCCAAGTTACATATACGAGGGGTTTTCGCCACTACAGCTAACGATCTATCCTTCAAGCAATAGACTACACCAGACTACACCTGCTCTTCAGGACAAGAAGCAGAGCTTAAGGGTGCTCAACGGCGAGGTCATAAAGGGACACTTAGATTAGTGACGACAGCGGCTAATCATATCCTGATCCAGAAGTTCGTCATACACTATTTTCTACGTGTGAGACAAAGGAAAATATCTGTGCAGTATTGAATGAGATTTTCTCGGTATTCGGGCCGTAGCAAATTAAAGAGCCTAGTCAAGTGAAACAGTGCCAAGACACTGGATTTAAATTTTGGAGTGTGTCGGTTCAGATCCCAGTCCGAAAATCCAAATTTTATTTTTTCTAATTTAGGTAATTTACCTTGAATGAGAGATGAATGCAAGGACGTTTTTTTGACAATAATCTCCTCCGTATTCGTCAGGAGAAACTGGCTATCGTAACTGTCGACGTGTGGGCCTCATAATATGGCCGTGATTGGTCGATCTACGTCACCATGGCATCAAACTGCCAGAGATCGTATCAGTGACAGCAATCCTAGTGGCGCTCGTTGGGTCGCATACAAACTGATAAATTTTACTGTAATCTGTCAATGTTGCGAGCTCTCTGCCACTCACCATTAAGATTATAACCGCTGTCTCATTTAAATTTGTTGTTGTCCGTTCTCATCTCTTTTCTGGCAGAGAAATTCGCTGAGATTTTTGCTTCCGACGGGTACCACCATAGCCAGATTCTCGAACGATGGCGCTTTTTGCAAGTCAAGGCACGGACAGGGATTGCATTGTTGTTGGTTCCAAGCGATAGTTCCGGTACGCATATACGCGTGCTTTACCACTGAAGAAAGCGTATGTCTTGCAAATTATGTCTCTTGTTTGCTTAGGTTTAATTTGTCACATAATACCACTGTCAGCTATAACTCCCAACAAATGGAATAAATATTCAGTAAATAAATCGCTGCGATCACGGTTAGTGCCGGCATCGGCCACGAAAATCACAGCAGAGCGTTCAGATAACCGATGAACGCTCATTGGCTGTCTGAGAATGCGTGACATAGGTGTGCAGAACAAACCCACACTCGCCTGCCATCGTTCGTGACTCAGTGACATCGACAAGACCTCTGGCTGCATGACGTCACCGTGATGTACGTGGAGCCGGCCGAAGTGGCCGTGCGGTTAAAGGCGCTGCAGTCTGGAACCGCAAGACCGCTACGGTCGCAGGTTCGAATCCTGCCTCGGACATGGATGTTTGTGATGTCCTTAGGTTAGTTAGGTTTAACTAGTTCTAAGTTCTAGGGGACTAATGACCTCAGCAGTTGAGTCCCATAGTGCTTAGAGCCATTTGAACCATTTTTTTTTTATGTACGTGGACAACGCTAGAAATTACGACTGTCAGCGGTTTCTGATAAAGACAGATGTTTTCATGGAATGGTGGAGATTACATTCCTATTTCATGCGGAAGAACACCATAATATTTCACACAAGGCTTTAGTGGTGACAAGCTAAGTTCCCGTCTCTGCAATCTCACCGCAATTAATTTGCTGCGAAGCGAATGTCATCCCATTTAAATTCATTCGGCGTGAAGATAATTATGTCTACCTCCACTGAGAAACCCTTTCGCCATTACGCAGAAAAGTTTCCACCAGTGCTCTCCTGCCGAACCTATTACGGGTAAGGCGAAAACTGAAAGTGGTTTATGGAGGCGGGAACTGCATTAGGAAAAACCGCGCTGCCGGAAAAGTCGCCCCCTGCGCGCCTTGTTTGTACGGAATAAGTCGAATAGATCTTCATTTAGTGGGGCCGCTGTCCTAATATTTCTCTTCTCGTAGCTTTTCGGCATTAGGGCAGAGTGTTTTGGGTGGCAGTAAAAGAGGCAGTTACGGCTGAGTCGGGAGCGCCTCTGTAAACGGCATTTAAGTGAGAGCCGCGGAGCAGAAAGAGAATGAATTAAGTGAGGGATGAAACTGTCGACAGAAAGGAAGGAAACGGCGAAAGGGTAGGGCAGAGCGCAGTTGGGGGTGATGTCATCTGCGATAATGTTCTCCGACTGTTGAAGGAAGAGCAAAGCGCTCCGGGGCGCCCGGGGGCGAATGCGAACAGAAAGGATTAAGATGCAGATTTTCTCCGCCAAAGATTACCACGGCCCGCGCCGCCGCCGCCGCCGCCCCCGCAAGCGAAGGGACTTATTCCATTACGGCCACCGACTGGCAGAGTTCGCGAGGCGCCACGCCTCCCTCCGCGTCCGGCACTTCCTGCTGGAAGACAGGGGCTGTGCGCTTTGGACAGTGGCTTCCTGGACAGTGGACAAGAGATTGACTGGGGTCACGTTCCCGATATAGGAGACGCACACAGAAATCGGCGAGCATTTTTAGCACTTACCCACGGTATTGTCGAGATCGCAATACAGGGTGATACAAAAGTTATGTCCCACAGAACAAATAAGGTGAACCAGAACTCAGCCGACCAATTTTCAGAGGTGGTAGTATGGACTACATCAAGAAAATCTTTCTAGTAAACATCGGCACTAAAATACATACATTAAAAGCAATGAGCAAGCCTTTATCTTACTAGAAAGAGCAGATAAGCAGTTGTTAGCATCCCACTTAGTAAATGAATCGACTTCATTTACTTCCGGTACGATGGACGTGGAAGAGTTATGGGCAAATCTTAAACACATTGTAAATCACACATTGGAGAAGTACGTGCCGAAAAACTGGGTTACGGACGGAAAAGACCCATCGTGGTTTAATAGCGCAATTCGGAGAATGCTCAAGAAGAAAAGACAGTTGCACTCGCGGTACAAGAAAGATCGGGAGAATGAGGACAGGCAAAAGTTTGTAGAGATTCGTGCTGCTGTAAAAAGAGCTATGCGCGAAGCATACAACCACTACCATCGTCATACCTTAGCAAAAGATCTTGCTGAAAACCCAAGGAAATTCTGGTCTTACGCAAAATCGGTAAGCGGGTCGAAGGCTTTCAACCAGTCACTCACCGATCAGTCTAGCCTGACAACGGAAGACAGCAAAACGAAAGCTGAAATTCTAAATTTAGCATCTGAGAAATCTTTTACGCAGGAGGACCGTACAGATTCCCGTATGGAGGACATAGTGATAGACATCCCTGGGGTTGTGAAGCAGCTGAATGGGTTGAAAATAAATAAATCGCCAGGTCCTGATGGGATTCCAATTCGGTTTTACAGAGAGTACTCTACTGCGTTGGCTCCTTACTTAGCTTGCCTTTATCGCGAATCTCTTGCCCAACTTAAAGTCCCCAGCGACTGGAAAAAAGCGCAGGTGACGCCTGTATATACGAAGGGTAGAAGGACGGATCCTCAAAATTACAGACCAATATCCTTAACATCGGCTTGTTGCAGGATTCTCGAACATATTCTCAGTTCGAATATAATGAATTTCCTTGAGACAGAGAAGTTGCTGTCCATGTATCAGCACGGCTTTAGAAAGCATCGCTCCTGCGACTTTTTTGACATGGTATCTTACGAGACATGGATGAGGGTATCGTACGGATGCCATATTTCTTGACTTCCGGAAAGCGTTTGACTCGGTGCCCCACTGCAGACTCCTAACTAAGGTACGAGCATATAGGATTGGTTCCCAAATATGTGAGTGGCTCGAAGACTTCTTAAGTAATAGAACCCAGTCCGTTGTCATCGATGGTGAGTGTTCATCGGAGGTGAGGGTATCATCTGGAGTGCCCCAGGGATGTGTGATAGATCCGCTGTTGTTTTCTATCTACATAAATCTTTTGGATAGGGTGGATAGCAATGTGCGGCTGTTTGCTGATTAGGCTGTGGTGTACGGGAAGGTGTCGTCGTTGAGTGACTGTAGGAGGATACAATATGACTTGGACAGGATTTGTGATTGGTGTAAAGAATGGCAGCTAACTCTAAATATAGATAAATGTAAATTAATGCAGATGAATAGGGAAAAGAATCCCGTAATGTTTGAATACTCCATTAGCAGTGTAGTGCTTGACACAGTCACGTCGATTAAATATTTGGGCGTAATGTTGCAGAGCAACATGAAGTGGGACAAGCATGTAATGGCAGTTGTGGGGAAGGCGGATTGTCGTGTTCGGTTCATTGGTAGAATTTTGGGAAGATGTGGTTCATCTGTAAAGAAGACCGCTTATAAAACACTAATACGACCTATTCTTGAGTACTGCTCGAGAGTTTGGGATCCCTATGAGGTCGGATTGAGGGAGGACATAGAAGCAATTCAGAGGCGGGCAGCTAGATTTGTTACTGGTAGATTTGATCATCACGCGAGTGTTACGGAAATGCTTCAGGAGCTCAGGTGGGAGTCTCTGGAGGAAAGGAGGCGTTCTTTTCTTGAATCGCTACTGAGGAAATTTAGAGAAACAGCATTTGAGGCTGACTGCAGTACAATTTTGCTGCCGCCAACTTATATTTCGCGGAAAGACCACAAAGATAAGAGAGATTAGGGCTCGTACAGAGGCACATAGGCAGTCATTTTTCCCTCGTTCTGTTTGGGAGTGGAACAGGGAGAGAAGATGCCAGTTGTGGTACGAGGTACCCTCCGCCACGCACCGTATGGTGGATTGCGGAGTATGTATGTAGATGTAGATGTAGATATTATGGAACAAATCTCTTGTACTGCAGTCTCTTTGCATTTCATGTTCTGGGAGGAAGTAGAATGGATCAAACCAAGAAACAAATGTGTCCAGTGAACAAGATCTCTAAAGTGCATACCTTAAGAGCTACGAGCACTTTTCAGTAGATGAAACGTGTTTCACAGTAGCGAAGATGAGCAAGTGGATCAAAACAAGGAAAAAATGTGTCTAGTAAACAAGATCCCTAAAGTACATACATGAAGATCTAGGGCACTTGTTCATTTGATGTAATATGTTTCGCAGTAGCGAAGATGAGCAAGTGCTCATAGCTCTTAAGGTACGCATTTTAGAGCCAATGTTTACTAGATATTTTTCTTGTTGTTTTCGTCTATACTACATCCGCTGTAAGTTTGTCGGTGGTTCACCCCCATTGAATAACCTTGTATGTTTTTCTTATTTTTGTTTGACCTTCACAGTGAGTCACTAATTAGCAACCAACAATTACGATATTTACCCTTCAAGTTTTATACTGTTAGCCGTCAAAAACGACAAAAAATGAAGTTCTTTTTTCTTTATTGTTATTTTTAACCCCGTACAACAGGCAGGCTGTCAGCAGCTGCTCTTCAGCCAAAGAATAGACAAAGAAACAACAGAAAGAATACACATATGTTGCATGACGGTGGGTAATTAAACAGTACACACATAAAGACAAACACGGAGCCGTTCACACTCGACGATAATCCACACTACAAACTGTTGACACGACGCACAAACACTGAAGCTGTCGATGGCACAGGTGAAAGATAGAGTGGGACGGTGAACACTGAACACTAAACAGGACGGCACACACGAGACACTGATGGCGATGATCTCTGGCGCGCGAATGTACACCTAGTGTGTGCGAGTCTGGGGACCTGCCAAGAGGGGAAGAAGGGTGAGGGGGGGAGAGGGGAGAACAGATGCCAATGGCTGAGGAGACAGGGGAGGGGAAGCCTGGGGGAGGAGTGGGGAGAAATGGAGGAGGGAGAGAAGGGGGAGAGATGGGAGGGAGGGTGCCCAAGCCAGCCGAAGTGGCCGTGCGGTTAAAGGCGCTGCAGTCTGGAACCGCAAGACCGCTACAGTCGCAGGTTGGAATCCTGCCTCGGGCATGGATGTTTGTGATGTCCTTAGGTTAGTTAGGTTTAACTAGTTCTACGTTCTAGGGGACTAATGACCTCAGCAGTTGAGTCCCATAGTGCTCAGAGCCATTTGAACCATTTTTGGTGCCCAAAGGAGCAAACACAGGAAGAGGGAGGGAGGATCAAAGTTGGTATGAGGGGTGGATGGAGGGGAGGAGGGCATCATCAGGGAGGGGGAGCTGGCGGAAGCCACCTTGGGAGAGGGTAAGGAGGGTGGAGAGATGGAGAGCAGGTGGGACATGGGAATACAGGTGTGGCAGCGGGCGGGGGTGGGAGAGGATGGGGGAGACAAGCGGGTGAGGAGGATCAAGTATAGGGGAGGTGTAGAGGATCTGTATCCTTTCAAGGAAAAGGAGGAGGTGGGGGAATGGAATGAGGTCATACAGGATCCGCATGGGGGAGAGGAGACAGATGCGATAGGCGAGGTGGAGAGCATGGCGTTCAAGGATCTGAAGGGACTTGTAAAAGGTAGGGGGCCGGAGATCCAAGCTGGACGGGCGTAACAGAGGATGAGGGATTGATAGGTGTGGAGGATGGTGGAGGGGTCCAGACCCCATGTACGGCAGGAAAGGAGCGTGCCTTGGCCTGGATTGTCCGGAGATGGGGGGGTCCAGGAGAGGCGACAGTCGAGGATGACGCCAAGGTACTTAAGGGTGGGGGTGAGGGCGATAGGACGGCCATAGATGGTGAGATAGAAATCAAGGAGACGGAAGGAAGGGGTGGTTTTGCCTACAGTGATCGCCTGGGTTTTGGAGGGATTGACCTTGAGCAATCACTGGTTGCACCAAGCGGTGAACTGGTCAAGATGGGATTGGAGAAGGTGTTGGGGATGCTGCAGGGTGGGGGCGAGGGCAAGGAAGGCGGGGTCATCGGCAAACTGGAGAAGGTGGACGGGGGGTGACGGCGGTGGCATGTCCGCCGTATACAAAAGGTACAGAAGGTGGGAGAGGACGGAGCCTTGGGGCGCACTGGCGGAGGGAAAAGAGGTGTAGGAATCTGTGTTATGGATGGTGACGTAGGAAGGACATTGGGAGAGAAAGGAGCCGATCAGACGGACGTAGTTAATGAGAAGGGCGAAGGTTTGGAGCTTGAAGAGGAGACTGAAATGCCATACGTGGTCATAGGCACGTTCGAGGTCCAGGGAGAGGAAGATTGCGGAGCGACGGGAATTAAGCTGTTCGGAAAGGAGATGAGTGAGGTGGAGGAGAAGATCATCGGAAGAGCAGGATGGCCGAAAGCCACACTGGATAATGGGAAGGAGGCGGAGCTGTTGGAGATGCTGGTGGATGCGTCGGGTGAGGATGGATTCCAGGATCTTGCTGAAGACCAAGGTAAGGCTGATGGGACAATAGGAGGAGATGGCAGACGGTGGTTTACCGGGTTTAAGGAACATCAGGAAACGGGAGGTTTTCGACAGGTCAGGGTAGTAGCCGGTGGACAGGACTACATTGTAGAGCCTGGCCAGGGTGGAGAGGAAAGAGACAGGAGCTTCACGAAGGTGGCGGTAGGTGACACGATCGTGACCAGGAGTGGTGTTGGGTTTCGTGCGGAGTGTAGCAATGAGATCCTATGTAGTGTTAGGGGCATTGAGTTCCGTGTGTGCAGTGTTGTCCAAGTACTGGAAACCAGGTGCGAGGGGAGGGACAGAGGTGACAGTTCGATCGCAGACATCCGGGAAGAGGGAGTAATCGAACTGGGGATCGTCAGGGATGGAAAAGACATCAGAAAGGTAGGAGGCAAAGTGATTGGCCTTACTAAGGGTGTCAGGGAGGGGGTGATCATCATGGAGAAGAGGATAGTAGGGGTAGGGTTTAGTTTCGGTAAGGCGACGGAAGGCTGACCAGAACTGGGACGAGTTTATAGGTAGGGTAGCATTTAAATGGGTGCATGTCTGTCGCCAGTCCCGGCGTTTCTTAGCTGCGAACAAGTTTCGGATGTGTCGCTGAAGTGGCCGGTGGCATAGTAGTGTGTCCGGGTCATGCGTGTGGAGGAAGGCACGGTAGAGACAGCGGGATTCATGGAGGAGGAGGACGGCCTGTGGGAGTAAGGTAGGATGGTGGGGGTGGATGGCGACAGGAGGGACGTGGGCCTCCACGGCCTCAGACAAGGTCTGCTGGAGAAAGGAGGCGGCATGGGTAACATCGTCAGGGTGGTGGTAGGTGAAGGGGTGGCCTTCGACCTGGGTGGAGAGGGTATCCCGGTAGGCATTCCAGTCGACACGGGAATAGTCATGGACGTACTTCGGGGGAGGGTCATTACGAGGGTTGGGGTGGGGGCGACGACCGTCTAAAACGGTGAGGAGGACAGGGAGATGGTCGCTACCAATGAGGTCCAAACATCCACCGCTATGTGGCCAAGGAGGTTAGAGGAGGAGAGGATGACATCGGGAATGGAGTTGGATTCGGGGCATGTGTGTTGGGAAATGGGGACGAGGTCGCCTTGGAGGGTGGAGAGGAACCGATGCCACCGCCGTAACTGGGTGGCGGAACTACTATGGATGTTGAGGTCGGCGGCGATCACGTAGGAGGAGAAGGTACGGTCAATGTGGGAGAGGAAGTCGAAGGGAATAGGGGCGTCAGGGCAGACGTAGATGGTGGCGCAGGTGACGGTAAGGCCGGGGAAGAAGAGACTAAGGATCAGGTGTTCAGTGGGGTAAAAAACGAAGTTTTCCTTTTAACATATATACGTACGTATGAATATACTTTGAAGCGAGTCTGCTTTTCACATTTCATTGATGAGTTAACAACATGCTTTCGTGTCAAATGAAAAAAGTTCTGTACACAGGGTGATTCTTAACAGTGTTTAAAAACCTCCGAAGCGATGTAGAAGACGCAAATGTCGGGAAACACCTCGAAGGTGGATGGCAAATGAGCATGTGACGTCGCCAGATGGCGTACCTCGTCTATCGGTCTGCCAATATCACCTGCCTGTCTACAAGGCGTTGGTCTTTCGCAGCTCATTATCCCAACCCAAGTCAATTATTGACGTCGGTGTGACTCCAGACCTACGTGGGTAGAACACGGGGCTAAGGGTTCGACTCTTGCGTCTGGCAGACAGTATTTTTTTCCCACTGCGCTAGACAATTATGTGTTTTTATTCAAGTAAGAATTTATTAATTTATGGATGTCCATCCTGTTGCATGGACGGGGGAGTTCAGCTGATGATATATATGAGAATAAGTACCAACACAGCCGTATCTTGAGAATGTCTTTATTGCATCTTACGACGAGTTTCGCCGGCATATTACTGCCATCCTCAGGCCCCGCCACTGCTAAAAGAGTATTAGATTTCCTTGGCGCATTTTCTGCGGAATACTTGTTGCTAGCGCACGTGTCCTCATGTGCTGAAACACTACAAAAATGCGACTAATGACCCTTAGGAGGGATACTAACGGGAAAAAAACGCAACACCAAGGAGCTGTGCGACATAATAGGGCTACGAGAAGATGTATGTTTCTTTTGTTATATTTCAGAAGGAGTTGGCAGGAATGTAGCCATTGAACATGATTCCTGGCAGCGATGGTCACGGGAATGTACGGTCGCAAGAAGACCAGGGTTCGGAAGACTACATAGAACTATCGAAAAGGAAGATCATAGTGGCCGGCCGGTGAGGCCGTGCGGTTCTAGGCGCTTCAGTCTGGAACCGCATGACGGCTACGGTCGCAGGTTCGAATCCTGCCTCGGGTGGGTGTTTGTGGTGTCCTTAGGTTAGTTAGGTTTAAGTAGTTCTATGTTCTGGGGCACTGATGAGCACAGATGTTGAGTCCCATAGTGCTCAGAGCCATTTTTGAAGATCATAGTGTGCTCTGGTGCATCGTGCTGCATCTGCAACAGGACTTTGTGCAGCAGTTGGCACTACAGGGACATTTCATTTCATTTATTGCATAGTGAAAGACCTGCTGTCTATTTTAAGAAGCAGGTCGTACATTTTACAATTTTGCATGTAGCAGCAAAACAAGAGTGGCAATAATGAGTTGGTACTGAATAAAATGAACATAAATTGAGGAAAAGAAAAAAAAAATTGTTCAAATGGCTCTGAACATTATGGGACTTAACTTCTGAGGTCATCAGTCCCCTAGAACTTAACACTACTTAAACCTAACTAACTTAAGGACATCACACACATCCATGCCCGAGGCAGGATTCGAACCTGCGACCTTAGCAGTCGCGCGGTTCCAGACTGTAACGCCTAGAACCGCTCGGCCATCCCGGCCGGAGAGGAAAAGAAAACAGAGCAATTTAAAAATTTAAGAAGAAGCTAATAGATATTGGCAGATGTTTTTAATGGAAGAAAGTGTGCTACTACTTGGCTGTTCCGGGTGGGAAGGCATCGGAACAACTTCGAGCCAGTCCCAGATGGCGCAGCAATTTGCTTAGATCAGGGACACAATGAACTGTTACAAATTGTTTACTTCAAGGCCAGCTCCGAGACAGACGCCATGTAGCGCGCATTCCGCTGACCCAATACTACCGCCATTTGCAGCTTCAGTGGTGTCAAGCGAGAGCCCATGAGAGGGCAGGGTGGAACTGCGTTGTGTTTTGTGGTGAAAGCTGGTTCCGCCTCGGTATAATGGCCGTGTGTTGGTTAGAATGAGTCTAGTTCAGGGTCTGCAACCAACCTGTGTGCATGCGAGATACACTGGAACTACACCTGGAGTTAAGATCTGGAGTGGGATTTCATATGACAGCAGGCGCACTCTCGTGGTTGCCTCTCGCAACTTGACTGCGACACTGTACGTTAATCTGGTGATTCGACCTGTTGTGCTGTCATTCATGAACAGCATTTCAGGAGGTTTTCCAACAGCACAACACTCGTCCACATACCGCTGTGATAACCCAGCATGCTCCACAGAGCGTCGACATGTTGTCTTGGCCTGCTCGATCACCAGGTCTGTCTCCAGTGCAGCAAATACTGGACATCATCGGGCGACAACTCAAGGTCATTCACATACAGCACCAATAGTCCCAGTACTGACCGATCAAGTGCAACAGGCATGGAACTGCATCCCACTAACTGACATCTGGAACCCGCACAACACATGCATCCACATCTGCATGCTTGGATTCAACATTCTGGAAGCTACACCGGTTATTGGCCTACCGGCATTTCATATTTGCAATAACTTACCTCGCGTTTACATTATCCTGTGATCTTGGAATGTTGATCGCTTAAATATCGTTGCTCTACATTAATTACTTTTTGGTGTTGCGATTTTTTCCGTCATCGTTACTGCATCATGCAACTTGCCTCTTAGTACGAGCATGGGCTGGGGTGACAGGAACATATCTCACGTAGCTCTTCGGACTTGCAGGTTGCTGGACGAGCGACATGTCTCGCGTGAGGCTCTGTGGTAGCACGGCAAATCAGGCGCTTGCCGCAAGAGTTTCGTTTACTACAGTTGAGTTTCGGTGTTTCGTGATGCGTATACTCTTGTTTCGGTCTTGGTTCCGGTTGTCTGTTTGATTAGATTAGATTAGATTAGTACTTGTTCCATAGATCATAAATACGACACTTCGTAATGAAGTGGAACGTGTCAGGTTAATAAAAAGTGTTCATACAAGATATTACATTACACAAAATATTACATGACACTTAATATTTTTAATTTTTTTTTTGTTGTTGTTGTCGGGGTTGGGAAAATTACCCACTTACTACATCCAAAAATTCATCTAATGAGTAGAAGGAGTTTCCATTAAGAAATTCTTTTAATTTCCTTTTAAATGCTATATGGCTATCTGTCAGACTTTTGATGCTATTAGGTAAGTGACCAAAGACTTTTGTGTCAGCATAATTTACCCCTTCTGAGGCAAAGTTAGATTCAACCTTGAGTAGTGAAGATCATCCTTTCTCCTAGTGTTGTAGCCATGTACACTGCTATTACTTTTGAATTCGTTCGGATTGTTAATAACAAATTTCATAAGTGAATATATATATTGTGAGGCTACAGTGAAGATCTCTAGCTCTTTAAATAAGTGTATGTACGATGATCTTGGATGAGCTCCAGCTGTTATTCTGATTACACGCTTTTGTGCAATGAACACCCCCGCATCGCCGGCAACCGCACCACAGTATTTACCATCTATATGTAGGTGCCTACGGGAAATCGGATCCTTCCGTGTTAGAACAATTAAACTTTACAGGTTTCTTCACAGCTGTGAAAGTATTTTCACAGAAACAAATGTAACTGCGGTAACAAACCGAATAGAAACTAAAGAAATTCCGCCCGAACACGCCATGAAGGCCCAACGGTACCGAACTGCCACCGTGTCACCCTCAGCCCACAGGCGTCACTGGCTGCGGACATGGAGGGGCGTGTGGTCAGCACACCGAATAATATGTAATTAATACTTCGTAACGATCCACCTGCTGCCATGGGTTCTTATACAGAAATGCTATGGAACATCCCTGGACGTACACCGAAAGCTTTGTGTGTGGAACTCAGGTTCACACTGTACATTTGGGTGAGGTCATCCCAAGAAAGGTGAGTAGTCTCGGGGTCCCACCTAACTCTGCCACCTCATATATTTCCGAAAGGAAACAAAATGTGGAAAATACAATTGGTCAGGCCCGCAACTATGTCATCAGACAATGGCCAGGAATTCAAACATCACTTTCAACACAAAGTTATGTTCTTTTATTATTTTAATTTTTAATTTATTTTGATTCTTAATGGCACAAGTATGTTTTTCTGTGGAAATAAAAACTACAAGTACAAGTAGTGACTGTTCTAAACCTCACTCCATCTGAAACACGCAGACTTTAGAAAACAACGCCACAGCTACTGCTGTAATGCACACAGGAAGGGTTCCGTACAGCGGACTTCAGGGCAGTGTAAGCAACCAGCATTACGCGTTTCAGCATTACGGAAGAAACTGTGGCACCGTTCCCAGTACTCAAACTCTAAACATTCCAGAAGGTATAAGATTCAGAGCAGTGAAACCAATCACTAATTGTACGTCTAGTTTTCATTTCGGTAGAAAAAAAAAGGTAATGTATGAATGCATGGTTTCGCGGCGATATGAATTAAAATTTTCTCGGGCTTCCAGCCGCGGACAACAAATAAACATTACCAAATATGGCGAGGAAGAGAGCACCAGTGACGTCACAGCCAGCAGTGCGGCTATATAACGACGCGGCCACGGCGACAAACCAGTACGTCTTACCACTTAACAATGACCGGGGAGACCTCGGTCGAAAGCTCGTGGGATTTTAACCACCTGACGCGGCCGGAAGCCCGAGAAAATTTTAATAAAAAAAAGTAAGTTTTTGTTGAAAGTGATGTTTGTTTACATTTATGGATTGTGCATTCCTGCCCTTTGTATGAGCCCCTGACACAGGTGCTCCCTGCCCGACTGCATATTTCAAATTTTGTTTCATTTCGTGTATATTAGGTTCGTGCGTAATTCATAGCGTTTTTCAAATGGTTCAAATGGCTCTGAGCACTATGGGACTTAACATCTATGGTCCTCAGTCCCCTAGAACTTAGAACTACTTAAACCTAACTAACCTAAGGACATCACACAACACCCAGCCATCACGAGGCAGAGAAAATCCCTGACCCCGCCGGGAATCGAACCCGGGAACCCGGGCGTGGGAAGCGAGAACGCTACCGCACGACCACGAGATGCGGGCTCATAGCGTTTTTGTTTTGGATGTTGGTATTCGGGTTGCTATGGGTCTATTTATCGATTGTCAACTTTTATTTGTAGTTCGCTGCTGCTTTCTCAGTTCACGTACTGTCATTTTGTCATTTGGAGGTTGTGAGTGGAGATGTGCACGCTTGAAAATGGAATGCCAAGTGGAGAAATCGGAACATTTCCGACGTATTCTTCCGTTTGACTTTAGTAGAGGGGTGAGAACAGCGATGGCAGCCAGAAACTTCTGTATGAGGATAATGCTATTGGACAGAACACAGCAAGAAAATGACTTTCTCTTCTGAAGGAGAATCGTGTTGACGTTAGTGACTCTCCACGTTCAGGACGATCGCTGTGATGAACTGCGATCATTCCAGCATCGTGCGACGTTTCTCTGCATTGCGGAATGTTAAGAAATCACGTCTAAGAAAAAAAAGTGCATCTCCGCTTGCTCGTTACCAATAAGGTCGTGAACAACGGCGACTATTCATTTCCTGTGTCATTATTAGTGCCGAGAAATTGTGACTTAATGCTAACATAAGGAAAACTTAGGCCTTAGTTTGATGAATAAATTTCTGAGAATGTAAGTCTGGAGTACATACTTAGTGGAGTTTTGAAACAAGGTGGAAAACCGGAACAGAACAGAATCGGAGCATTTGAGATATGGTGCTACAGAAGAATGTTGAAAATTAGGTGGACTGATAATGTAAGGGATGAGCAGGTTCTGCGCAGAATTGGAGAGGAAAGGAATTTGTTGAAAAAACTGACAAGGAGAAGGGGCATGATGATAAGAGATCAGGGAATGATTTCCTCGATACTAGAGGGAGCTGTAGAGGGCAAAAACTGTAGAGGAAAACAGAGATTGAAATACGTCCAGCAAATAATTGAGGACATATGTTGCAGATGCTACTCCGAGATGAAGAGGTTGGCACAGGAGAGGAGTTCGTGGCGGGCCGCATCAAACCAGTCAGAAGACTGATAACCCACAAAAGAAAAGAAAGGAATGTTTCAGCCCACACTAAACAGCAAAACACCCTGAAAAGATATTGTTATACGTCTGGTGTAACAGCGACGGTGTGGTGTCACCATCACAGGTGACAGTTATTGTCGACAGCTGAGACGTCCCGAAGTTGCAGTCCAAGAACAACGACCAGGAAGACTGCGTGAAGTGGTACTGCTCCACGTTGTCGGCCGTCCACATTCTGCTAGACTGACACAGAACAATATGTATGAGTTGGGTGAGAAAGTCATTCACACACATCTTTCTTTACCTGAGCTAGCTCCCCCAGATTTTCAGCTTTTCCGCTCTCTGTCGAACAGTCTTCAACGAAGTTCCTTCACGTGTATCTGTGGTGTTCGTTGGACGTACGAAAAGAAAGGCATGTACTTTTGCTCCAACTTAACATATGAGGTGGCAAAGTTAGGTGGGAGACATGTATAGACAACTGGTCTGTGCTCAGGGGATCGAAATGCTTAAGAAGTCTTACAAGGGGAGGCCGCCAATTCTGAAATTCAGATTCGATTCATACTGCGCATAATAAAAGCTCATGGCCAGAGGTGTCATGTGGCAAAGCACCAAGTTGCACTTCTCAGCCGTTGTCGAGAAAATCGACAGTTAAAAGAAACTGTTGCGGTGAAATACTCTCTACGATTTATATTTTTCTGCAGCGTCGTGGCGCAGTGGTAAGCGATCGGGTTCATAATCCGAAGGTCGCCGGATCGAATCTCGCGCCATGCAATTTTTTTTTATTATTAGTTTTTTGTAATTCATATATATATATATATATATATATATATATATATATATATATATATATATATATATGGATCGCTCTCCAAATGTACCGCCTCCATTTTTCCGTTTTTTTAACAGGGTGTACCAAAGCTCTCCCGTCCGCACTGATTTTCGACGATGTTATAAGTTGCGCTAGGGACCGCATCTACCTTCTTTCGAAGTTAGCAGGCAACTACGCTGTTACTGCGGCGGCTCGTTTCGGCCCATTCAACATCTGTCCTTCAGGTCTAACGCGCGAGTAACGGAGTTTATATTTCATACCTGCCACAGCAAATTTGTGTTCGTGGGGTCTCTATTCTAATTCGAACGTTTGACTTACGCTATACGTCTTCCGTTAACTATAAGTGGTTAACATTATGAAGACAATTAATAACATTTGTGAAATACAACTTTGTCTGCGGAAAACATAAAGATGTTCGAAGTCGCCAGTTTTTCCACGACAAACGACTTTCAACAACTTATTATATGCATAATTGTTGCAACTGATTGCCGGGCATTATATATATATATATATATATATATATATATATAATCAGTTGCAACAATTATGCATATAATAAGTTGTTGAAAGTCGTTTGTCGTGGAAAAACTGGCGCGAGATTCGATCCGGCGACCTTCGGATTACGAACCCGAGCGCTTACCGCTGCGCCACGACGCTGTAGAAAATTTTTAATCATCGAGAGTATTTCACCGCAACGGTTTCTTTTAACTGTCGATTTTCTCGACGACGGCTGAGAAGTGCATCTTGGTGCTTTGCCACATTACACCTCTGGGCATGGGCTTTTATTATGCGCAGTATGAATCGAATCTGAATTTCACAATTGGCGGCCTCCCCTTGTTAGATTGAGCGCTGGATACGGAAATACCCAATCGGATTCAGTTTTGTTTAACAGTATCACCTAAACAGCAGGCCTTCGTGGCATTTTTCAAACCTGTCCATGCTACGGACACCGATCACGTAAAACATTTACAAAGCAGTAATACGACCTTGACCGGCTCGTGTAGTTAACACAATTTGCAGATTTCCGCACAGTCTCGGTATTTTCGAAGAAGGTGCGCACGCACCATTACTTCCGAGGGTTCGAAGGCGGTGTTTATCGCGTTAAGCGCACCGTCGCCCGCCGTCCGCGGTAAACCGGATTAAGGCAGATTTTAACGAGGCGTCCGTAACGGAAACGCTGAAAAAATTGACTTTGCGACGGACGGCGGCTCCCTAACGTTAAAAATAGTTACGTGGGCGTAGGGGTCGGCCGCCCGAGGCCAAGAAAAATGCTGCGGTCCGCGTGGCTGGCGCCGAGGTCCGCCGGGACGCGCGCGCCGTAAACGTGTTAAGAATGTGCGGGTACGGCACGGCGCGCGGGCCAGCGTTAATTACTGCCGGGGAATAAAATTGCGTTACCAAGGCGGGGGCGGGCGGGGGCGGGGGCGGAGGCGGAGGCGCTGGGGGTGGAGTGGACAGCGTCCGGCCCCCAGGAGGCGGCGGTGCCGCGACGGCTTCCGCCCGGCCGCCCCTATCTGCCGAAACGATCTCCATCACGCCGGAATCGTTCCCGCGATGCGTGATTTCAATCAAGCTCGCAGGCATCGGGCACGGCCACCGTGCAATAAACAAAAAACGTCGTGTGGTCGATGGGAGGGAAGGGCAGGGGGGGGGGGGGGGGGTGGAAAACAGACCGCGGCTGCCGGGAGGAAGGAGGAAGTTGGTACGCGTGGCCCCCGACAGCTGGACGCGCGATTATGCGTGGCGAGCGGCGCCGGTGAAACCCTGTCTGCGTGATGCCCGGGGCGCGGCAGCGCCTCCCCAGTGCTGCGCCTCGTTTCCCTTGCTAACGACGCCCAGCCAGAGGACGCAGTGCGACTAGAGCGATCACGGATTACATACTTGAATAAGCTGACTAAATTTCTTCCTTACGGCAGATCTGTCTACATCTACATCTACATCCATGCTCCGCAAGCCACCTGACGGTGTGTGGCGGAGGGTACTTTGAGTACCTCTATCGGTTCTCCCTTCTATTCCAGTCTCGTATTGTTCGTGGAGAGAAAGATTGTCGGTATGCCTCTGTGTGGGCTCTAATCTCTCTGATTTATGCTCATGGTCCCTTCGCGAGATATACGCAGAAGGGAGCAATATACTGCTTGACTCCTCGGTGAAGGTATGTTATCGAAACTTCAACAAAAGCCCGTACCGAGCTACTGAGCGTCTCTCTTGCAGAGTCTTCCACTGGAGTTTATCTATCATCTCCGTAACGCTTTCACGATTACTAAATGATCCTGTAACGAAGCGCGCTGCTCTCTGTTGGATCCTCCCTATCTCTTCTATCAACCCAATCTGGTACGGATTCCACCGCGGTGAGCAGTATTCAAGCAGTGGGTGAACAAGTGTACTGCATTTCCTTAGGATTCTTCCTATGAATCTCAGTCTGGCATCTGCTTTATCGACGTTTAATTTTATATGGTCACTGCATTTCAAATCACTCCCAATTCCTACACCCAGATAATTTACGCAATTAACTGCTTCCAGTTGCTGACTTGCTATATTGCAGCTAAATGATAAAGGATCTTTCTTTCTATGTATTCTCGGCACATTACACTTGTCTGCATTGAGATTCAATTGCCATTCCCTGCACCATGCGTCAATTCGTTGCAGATCCTCCTGCATTTCAGTTGGTAGTCGTAAGATGTAAATTATCACTTCCAACGGCACCAACGTTTACTATCAAACGAACGGCAATGATAATGATTTAAGCCAAGGTAAAGATTTAAATCGTTGGATTATACACATTTCGAGCCCGTTTTTATATTGCCGGCTGTGAGACGGGCCGAGTGTCTATAGCTTCTTCTTAGTGTTTCTTCTCCTCTGTTAACAGATGGCATGATATGTTACGTACCACTGGAAATATCAGAAATCGATCAATTTAGTAGTATATAAAATACTCAATTGGTTTCGATATTTTGCGAGTTACAAGCAATGGTTTTCATGTTTTGTTAGTTTTATCCCTTCCCCCTCCCACCCGCTCCCCCCACCCTCCCTCTCCCGCAATCCTATCGAGAAAACACTCTCCAGAAATTGTGTAGTGTGTAAAGCAAGTAGAAAGCAAAGTAATGCACGGTGTGAGAAATGTCTAGTGGCGTTGCAGTGGCTATATATTTTCAGCTTTACCACACCAACAAAAACATCTAAAACTGTGTTATCTTCGTTCCTCATCACTTGAACAAATAACAAGGACAGATGTATAAATAATTACCATGAAATAAATGTTTAATTTTCAGAAAAGTGTCTAAGACAAAAATGTTGATTTTCGTAAATGTAAATAGTAAGTATGGGGTCGACTGCGGGGGAAAAATATTAGTAAGTCACCTTTGTATATTAATTGGAGAATTAACGATGCCTAGCACAGGTAAACTAAAAAAGCATGTGACCCCATGGAGCACTGCCACTTGTCACCTGCTTGTATATATAAGGGTCACCTCATCAGAATGTTGTGAGAGGAGATGATGGAGCGAGCAAAGTTATTGTCAAATATACTAATTTATTTGGTCTCAGTCACTAAATTTGAATTGAGGTTGTACTTATCCACAATCATTTTAATGAAAAACGGAAATAGAAATATGCCAACAATTTCTAGGTTTCCCTGTATCACCAACTTGATAATATTAATGAAAACTGTATCTGATCAGAAGACACTTGAATGCTCTCTGAAAGACTGTAGATTGATATGCAAATCGGTTCCCAAAGACTAGGCAAACTGACAAAACACGCATGTACCGAATAGCATCAACTCGAGATCCCAGTACGATAAAAAGTTAACGAAAAAATGCAATCACAAGTTCTGAAACAGACTCGCAAACTGTGAGCTATGCAACACAAAGACAAATGCCAACGCTCAACAGGACACTTACTTGAAAGGCACTAAAGGCGTGCCAAGCTGCAGCCGTGCAGAAAACAGCAACTCTCCAACGAACGAGATACTAGTAGCCGCCGGGACCCGGCCAGAAGTCGACACCTCTACACTCCAAGTGGACCCCAATTAGACGGCGTCCCCCGCACTTCTCAGTATACCGTAGGAGAGGAATACGTTGCAAGGTTTGCCAAACTGAAGGCTGAAAATCTACCCTTCTGTTCCTATGTACAGTAAAAGCCGGCAGAATTTTCTCATCCAGCATTTGTTGTGTTCTCTGTTAACAAACTGAAATTGGCAGAATACCAGCCCTCGTATTATGATTGGCGAAAAGATATCTGGGGACATAAATGCAGCACGCTTCCTTACTGTTAACTGGAACATAGTGGTGACCTTGCTTTCCTAATTCCATCTTCCGTACCACTTATAGGTGAAATGTGGCACCAGCTGTGGAATATTCTCAATTTTGATGATACGGAGGCGACTGCTTTGGGTTATCACTTGTTCTTTTGTTAATTGTAACGGGTATCAATTTCCACACGTCGCAAAAGAAGCAACTCAGGCCTTTAGAAAAGTGGAGTCCTGTGGGGCAACCTCCATCGATGTTTCATATGCCTTCAGTAGCGTTTGGTTCCTGTATAGTTACTTTCGAGTCAGCGACGTTATCCCAACGCAGTGAGCGTATGAGGCCGGGGAGGTGCAGGGATCATTGCTTGGTCCGGTACTGTACTCAGTGTACACATCGGACTTATCCCACATAGCACAAGTGAGACGAGAAGTTTGCGCTGATGACACAGTGATTATAAGAAGAAGCAGGTGTCGCTAAGCACTGTACCAAAGACTTCAAGACGACTGTCAAGTTGTAGTAGCCTAGTTAACACCAACAAGAGCCAGGGCATGATCATCACAAAACACCACAGACCGACCACGCCAGCAGTCCAGCTTCTCGGAAAACCGATCACACTGGACCAACACAGTCGGTCGTGACAGGCAGCTTATGTGGCAGAAGTTAGAAGCAGGACACATCCACTTGGGGCACTGTACCCAGTCCTTAATGGAAAACCAGAGTTTCTTAACAACTGAGGACTCACTGTCTATCGGACGTTTCTTCGGCTCGCAATGGGCTACGCCAGCATTTTTCCCAGCCATGCCGCCAAAAATTACATACAGAGGTCCCGGATGCTAGATAAATAAGGTGTTGCAGAGGGTATTCCACATGGTCACCAACTTTACAGCATTTTACTTATACACCCAAGCCACGGGAGAGCTGGTAGTCCTACAAAGATTTAAGAAAGCAGCCGTAAAATTCTAAAAGCACACAAGAGGGTCAACAAACCCACTTATCCGGCCACTAGGATGGCCGGAAAACGACAGGGATATCTTTAAGCGTCCGGTGACTCTGTTAAGCAACTATCAGCGCCACACCTGAAGTGAATTACAAGACAGTAGTTCGCGCTAACTAAATACTAATTACTTCTGAGCTTTTTTTAAATCTTGTGTCCCTAGCTCATTGAGAAGTTAGGTCTTGGTCAACAGCAATGTTTGTATCAAACAGACGGATAAGAAAGTGACTGAATAAAAAATTTTGGAAATTGTTAGATGGCAGTCAATTTCCCTTTAGGAAAGTTAAGGGCACGAAGAATTTAGTTCTGATGTTGTGATGGTAAGAACGGGATACCGAGAGAGGAACGATAGGATTTAAAAAGGAGAGATGCAGCCTGCTTCCGCTACTCCTCGACCTGTACACCGGTAATTCAGTGACGGAATTAGCCAGCCGACCCCAGCATTAAATGTCATATAGGTAAGCAACGCAGCTTATTCCTTATAAAGAAATGCGATAGCGATCATGTATGAAATGTCAAACAAAATTTATGTAAGTTGTTCTTGGTTAGGAGGACGCAGAATGTTATCTTGGATGCAGAGTCATCAACAAAAGTACAAGTAACTTCAGGCGTTTGCCAGGGAAGTATATTGGCACCAAAGTTTATCATATTGTTTATGAATGAACTGTTATCCAATATTAATAGAGAGCTCATACTTCTTGCAGGTGATGGCTGTTGTATCAACAGGAATCGATAACACTCAGGGGTCATCATTGCGTTATACGAACTTGGCGATAGCGGTTATGCAAGTCACCGGGAGGGGCGGCTACAAGTGCATGGGCATGGAGTTCCTGCAACGCCAGTTGCATGTGGGACATGCCCCCTTGAATCGGCGCCGCCCGCGCCACGCACCACGACATAAGCCTCCAGTCTGCAAAGCTGGGGCTCCAGTGTTTGCGCTCCAGTGTTCGAGTCTCAAAGAGTCTTCGGGATTCCGTCTACGTCCGATGTCAGCTTAGTGGAGATAGAGTTGCGAGTACAAGTGTAACAGAATCAGGTCTGTGTTTGTTGTCAGACAGTATCTACATTTCAGGAAGGACTTTTTGTTAGTACCTATACATACGTCAGGCTACTGTCATGAAGAGACAAAGAAACTGGTACACCTGCCTAATATCGAGTAGGCACACGCGACCACGCAGAAGTGCCGCAATACGACGTGGCATGGATTCGACTAATGTCTGAAATAGTAATGGAGGGAATTTACACCATGAGCCCTGCAGGGCTGGCCATAAATCCGTAAAGAGTACGAGCGGCAGGAGATATCTTCTGAACAGTACGTTGCAAGGCATTCCAGATATGCTCAATAATGTTCATGTCTGGGGACTCTGATGGCCAGCGGAAGTGTTTAAACTCAGAACAGTGTTCCTGGAATCACTCTGTAGCAATTCTGGACGTGTCGAGTGTCGCATTCTCCTGCTGGAATCGCCCAAGTACGTCGGAATGCGCAATGGACATGAATGGATGCAGATGATCAGACAGGATGCTTACGAACGTGTCACCTGTCAGAGTCGTATCTAGACGTATCAAGTGTTCCATATCACCAAAACTACATTCAGCCTCCACCAGCTTGAACAGCTGACATGCAGTGTCCGTGGATCCATGAGGTGGTCTCCATACCCGTACACGTCCATCCGCTCGATACAATTTGAAACGAGACTCGTCCGACCAGACAACTTGTTGCCAGTCACCAACAGCCCAATGTCGGTGTTGACGGGCCCAGGTGAGGCGTAAAGCTTTGTGTCGTGCGGTCATCAAGGGTACACGAGTGCCCCTTGTGCTCCGAAAGCCCATGTCGATGATGTTTCGTTGGAAGGTTTGCACGCTGACATTTGCTAATCTCTCAGCACTCAAATCTGTAGCTGTCTGCGGAAAGGTTGCAATTCTATCACATTGACGATTCTCTCCAGTCGTCGTTGGTCCTAATATTGCAGGATCTTCTTCCGGCCGCAACGATGTCGGAGATTTGATGTTTTACCGGATTCCTGATATTCGCGTTACACTCGTGAAAGGTCGTAAGAGAAAATCCCCGCTTCATCGCTACGTCGGAGATGCTGTGTCCCAGCGCTTGTTCGCCGACTATAATACCACGTTCAGAATCACTTAAATCTTGATAACTTGTTATTGTAACAGCAATAACCGATCTAACAACTGCGCCAGAGTCTTGTTGTCTTATATAGGCGTTGCCGACCGCCGCCCCGTATTCTGCCTGTTTTCATTTCTCTGAATTTGAATACGCGTGCCTATATCAGTTTCTTTGGCGCTTCAGTGTGTCTATTATTTCTCAAGTCCTTTTTGTCAACAGATAATAATCGTACAGGGATAAAGAGGTATCGTTAGAAAGCTTTTTTAACCAGCTTCTCACTCTGCATGCCAATTTTGCACTAAAACATACTGTTTGTGGGAAATTTTAACATAAAACAGATTTTTAACTACCATAGGCAAAACGCACTGCGGAAGCCCAGCAACAAACCTATATTTTACGAAGCTAACTTATTAATAACGTATAAGAGGCTCCTTTTTCATATTATCTTTACACAAATACCATGTTATTTGTTTTAAAGTACTTATTTAACTGCCCGTCGTACAAGCTGACTTTTATAAAAGAATATAATTCCGAAACGACGGAAATACTTGTACAAAATTGTTAAGGCTTTCGTGGCCACTTGTTGACAAACTGCCTATTGGCTTCTGACTCGGGTTCTTCGGCCGACGTTCATCTAATGATTTTTCTGACGTTTCGCCAGCACGAGTGGCTGGCATTGTCAAAGCTTCACCCTCCATTGCCGGTGGTGAACTGGAGCCGAGCTCGCGGCCGCAGACTATATGTACCTGGCGCGCCAACGTCCGAGGGCTTCTCCGCGGTCATTTCCGGTGCGGTTCTCCTCTTGCTACCTGCGGCGGTCGTTCGCTGCAGTACGGGAAGCCAGGATCCGTTTACCTTAAGGCTTTCCTCTTTCTTGTTGAAACTGTTCGCGTGTTTTTGTATTTCTACAGCTTCTCTAAACAAGCGCGCGTGATAGTGCTTCTCTGCAGCCAGAACTTCCGTGTCGGCGAATTGTATTACGTGGTCGGTCTCATTCAGTGCGTGCTCTGCCACGGCCGATTTCTCCACCTGCCCCAACCTGCAATGTCGCTTATGCTCTTTGATCCTGGTGTTAATGGATCGTCCAGTCATTCCGACATAAACTTTTCCGCATGTGCATGGTATACGGTATATTCCCGACGTTGCAAGTGGGTCTCTTTTCTCCTTCGCCGATCTAAGATACTCTTTGATCTTCCTTGTCGGTTTGAAAATCGTCTTTACGCCATGTTTGCGCAATATACGGCCGATTCTGTCCGTCACTCTGGGAATGTGTGGCAGAAAGGCCGTACCCGACATTTCTTCTTCTGGTTCCTTACTTCGCCGAGTGTTTGGCTCTGTTACACTTCTAATGTAATTTGTGGAGTACCCATTGCTCCTCAGAACAGTTTCCAGGTGTTGCATTTCTCGTTTGAGTTGTTGTGGCTCACATATTCGTCCTGCTCTCGTTACGAGCGTACTAATCATGCCTCTTTTCTGGCTCGGGTGGTGGTTTGACAGTTTGTGCAGGTATCGGTCCGTGTGTGTCGGTTTTCGATACACGCTGTGCCCCAGGTTTTCGCCGTCCCTTGTGACCAGCACATCTAGAAATGGCAGTTTCTTGTCTTTTTCTACTTCCATGGTAAATGTTATGTTGGCATGGAGGCTGTTCAGGTTGCAACCTGAAGAAAGAAGAGGTACAAGCCATTAAGAATCTCAACGCCGACAAGAGTATATTGGTACTGCCTGCCGATAAGGGGAATGCGACCGTCATAATGAAGACCGAAGATTATGAGCAAAAGATCCGAGACCTATTAGATCCGACGACGTACCGAAAACTAAGTGCAGATCCGACGCAGCGTCTCACTCGGAATACGAATCGATTGATCAAGGCGTCTTCTCTGCCAGCGGACATACAGAGAAACCTGCGCAACACAGAAGCCCTACCACCTCGGCTGTATGTGTTCCCCAAGATCCTTAAGAACAACGTTCCACTGAGACCGATCGTTAGCGCTCCTGGCTCACCGACGTATAAACTGGCAAAACACTTGGCCTCTCTGCTCCAGCCACACGTGGGGAAGACCGACACATACATTAAGGACTCAGGACATTTCATTGAGAAGCTGAAGGAACTGAAACTTGCACCAAACGACATCCTGGTCAGCTTTGACGTTGTTTCGTTATTTACGAAAGTGCCACTCAGTGACGCTCTGGAGCGCATCTGTTCCATGTTCCCGCAAGACATCAAAAAGCTCTTCCATGCATGTCTCACCACGAGCTATTTCACGTGGAATGGCGATTTCTACGAACAGCTGGAAGGCGTCGCCATGGGTAGTCCTCTCAGTCCAGTGGTGGCCAACTTCCTCATGGAACAATTCGCTGACCAATTAGTGCTTGCAACCACACAATAAACCTAGCCACACCACCGCACTGCCTTCAGCTGTGTATTCGTTGTGCTCTCGTGTCGTAATTATTAAACAACGTTGTTGTCTCATATTTACGTTTTCACTCTTGGATTTCTCATTTACATTTGCTGTTCTGCCATGCCACCTCCATTCACCATTTCCATTTACCATTTTCCTTTGCTGACAAAGGGATCACTATTGTTGACAGGTCTTGGTTGGTTGGCCAGTCAATGCTGGTTTTTTCAGCTGTTGCAAATCCTTGTCACGTTCTATTAACAGTAGTTTGCAACAAATATAAATTAATTTCTTGTAGCCCCATTCAGATTCCTAAACTCATACAGACTGTTTTGAAACTTCGTGGTAGTGAATTTATTGAAAGTGTGACAATCCTTTTAACATTTATGACGAAAAACGTGGGGCTGATGCAGCTGATAATACTCAGGAAGTGAACTGTTGATGCGTCCGTTATGTACTGCATGCTCCGCAAATATTTCGTTATAAATCTTAAAAGTATTTCCACACCTGTTGACAATCCACTGTCACAATTTTTGAAAACTATCTGTATGGGTTGAGGAATGTGTATAGGTCTAGGAGATGTTGATTTACACTTTTCAGTCGACTTTAAAAACCTGTCATATTAGCAACTTATTTTTACTTAAATGATTTTATTTTTCTGTATAGTATTTTTGTCATGAAATTGGACACTTGAGTAGTTAATCTACTTCCGTGATAGCTCTTTACCATCTTCACGATTGCATGGATGGTACAGTTCTGGAAGTCCGACAGTGTATCTGTAGTCTCACAGTTTCATGGAAAATTTTTGGTTGCAACTTTTCCCGAATCCAAGAAGTTCCTAAGGAATGCTATCTATTCTTTCTGTCTCGTTTGCTCGCAAGTCTGACGAAGCGCTTTTTAACTCTTAGTCTCATATTGCAGCTATGGTGTCTCTCTCAACCGACATCTATTTTTTCATGTTTATAGACAGTTCCTCGTCCTCGCAGAGTGCCTAAATGTTGTCTTTCCAAAGATCTGGTTGCCCTCTGTGTTTAACAGTGACACTCCTGGAGCTTTTAATGTTGATACCTTTGTTTCTGATTTCCTCAAATATTATTTTAACATTTCAGGACAGTTCACAGGAAAAATATGGATAAAGAACTGCTTAAGTAATGGAACACTGAGATATGCAGCAAACTGAAGTGTTTCAGCTAAATCCATTCTCATTTTTCTCTTAGGTGTCAGAGTAAAGCAAATTTCTAATGGGTATCGTCTAAACTGATGATTTATTCCCATTGTCAGTTCTAAGCTGTCACCCTTTTATTTAACAGTTTGCCAAGGGACCTAAGCCCTCAAATATCTTAACATAGAAAGAAATTTATTGTAACTTACTGTTATTGCGTGTTGCAATGTGTAAATTGCCGTGTCAAGTGCTAAGCCATTCCTCAAAGAAAGCTACAGGTTTATTAATACTGTGGTCACATTGGGTGTAGGCAGGCATATAGAATCACTTCGCTATTTCTATACTTCCTGAAAGAAGATATTATGGTCCTCCATATGTCCTAGCAACAGACAGCACTGAGTACGATGCCAGAACAGCGGTTCTGAGGTGAAAACGAGCCAGAAAATATAAATATTTCATCAAACAGACAACAGACGCTACTACGTAATTAATTCCTGCGTATTAGCTGGAATCAGTTCTGTTACTGTACCACACTCATGCACAGATATCGATCGACAGAGTCTCTCTCGCTCGCTGTGGGATATTTACACTCGGTCGCAGAGTTTGCCCAACTGATGTTGCACAAGTAACGTGGCCGCACCGCTGGCTACATCTGCTAATGAAGAGCTTCAAGTCGTGGCCCACGTTCTGTTGTTTGAAGTTGTGTCAATAGACGAATGTCAACGACGGGTTTCAGCGTGGATTACCACGACATTTCGTTCATGAATGTATTAAAGAGGGGAAACGTCGTGGGACGACCGTGCCAGATGATGTAAGATCCCAAAGCATATAAACGAGTTGCGATTAAACTGCATAACAGAGTGAAAATAAACTGTATTACTGCAGTGTCACCCGATGCGGAAGTGGTAAGCTTTAATTATGGCGAAGTAACACAAAAAATCACGGCAAGAATTAGACTAGAACAAGGAGAATGATTGATGGGTTACATGTCCAGTTCACTGTACAGTACCCCAATGCTGTTGGTTAAATATCACAATACTGTGTGGGGAGTGCCGACTTACGGTGTGCAATACTGGCGATGCTGCTCCTTACAGTGAACAGGGACGTTATCTCTGCATTTCTTTAAACATATTCCATACATATCGTAAGTACAAGCGTACGGTTTTGGTTATCCATTGCTTTTGTATAACCACGCAAAAATACATACCACATTGTAGTTCAAAACCGCCATCCACATGACACTATCTTTCGTTTAACACTTCATGGCTCTATTTCGCTGCAGAGCATATGCCTCTTCCACCATACAACCTTGGCACAAAACACGTGCTGATGCTCACATTATTAAGCAACTAAATACTAAAAGGTATCTCTACAATGAGGATAATATACCCTGGTAGGTAGAGCTACACAAAACAATGCCTAAATTAGTGTATACACATTGGAGCGATGTAGAAACTTCTCTGACTTGGACTTCATGGTGTTCCTTGGAATGGTAAATATTATCTCATTTGAATCATACAACAGAAAAAACAATGTACAACATACTTTTACCCTTGAAAACCTATCTCATTATTTTATTGAAGCACTGAGGATTTAATGGGATTGTGGCACATAAGGTATGATTTTCTTTTAAATATTCGTTCATATTATTTATTTCCAAGATGTGGATATATATATTAATTTCACAATGTATTACTCTGAATAGCTAGCCTCCAGTGACCTGAGGTTTAGGATAGAAAATAATGCAACCAAACGCTCGTCATTCATCAAAGAATTATCAATAAGAGCGATACTCCACAACTGATAACCATTATCAAGCCTACTGCATACTTGGCACAGAAATCATTGCTCATCCCTTAATATATAGCAAACCACGAAATATATGTTGTATTACACATAATGTAAACCACGAAAAATAATCAATGTATGTAGGCATTTGTTTTATACTGCATGTTTCGATGTATTCTGTGGTTAGCAAATAACGTAATTTCAATACAGTTTGAGTAACGTGTGACTGAACATACCAACTGTGCATACAAAGAAAACTGATCTATGAAGCGGGAAAATCAAACTAGGGTTGGAAAATTACACACGTATTCTGTAAGTGCTGAAGGTGTACATATTTACTGAAAGTTAGTGGAAGACTGCCCTTCATTCCTACAGTAGGTCATGTGGAGTTATGGCTGAACAAAGGAGACAACCTCCAACAAAGCATAAATCGTGAAAAATACAAACATTCTACCATGTGGTTTGCACAATTATACCTCAGCAGTTCAATTTACACATTGAAGTAATTTCCAGTTTTCTAGCTGCATGTGAGAATGAAGTTTTTTTAAACTGTATTCTACTCAGTAGGAAAGCTGATAAACACACGAAGCTATACCTAAAAAAACATAATAATAGTAAGTATACACATGAAATCACCCACTATGACTTCCCCCTAATATCCAGAATGTTGAAATGAAGATAAAAGTTCAGACATCACACACTACATATGACATCAGTAATTGTTAGCGGGTGGCTTGGCTAGCTATAAAAAAACACTAGTAAATCAGTAAATCATTATCACTATTAATTACAACATGGACAGAAAAGTAACATTTGTAGTGTGAGTCTATGATATAGCAATGTCTATCATTCAATAGTCGTTTGAACATTGGTGATGTCATAAACTTTATGTATTAATCTCATTATAAGCCTTCCGAGATCTGATCACGGAAATCGATGAGCAGCGTCTTAAGTAGAGACATGGATGAATTAATTTGAATTAATTTGTATGCGCCAGCCGTTGTGGCCGAGTGGTTCTAGGTGCTTCAGTCCGGAACCACGCTGCTGCTACGGTCGCAGGCTCGAATCCTGCCTTGGGTATGGATGTGTGTGATGTCCTTAGGTTAGGTTTAAGTAGTTCTAAGTCTAGGCGAGTAATGACCTCAGATGTTAAGCCCCATAGTGCTTAGAGCCATCTGCACCATTTGAATTTGTATACAGCGAGCAGAACTAATGGTACCGTCCTCGGGTTGTGTTTCTTAGAAATACGGCAATCGATAGAAATAATGTGGCGTTGGTTGTTGGCGCATCAACGCGTTGCAACTTCTGCAGAGACGTGGGTGCCACAAACTGCATAATATGTGGCCGACATAGTTACTGTCGATACTGCAGTACGTAAATCCAGATACCTCTATTCACAGAGCGTAAGGCACTGCTGTTTTTATCTAGTCTCAGCAGCCGAGTGTCCCACATAATACAAACCACAACTGCTCTAGTTTTTCAAAAAGGTTTGGGGGAGCCATCAGAGATGACCATGGTATCTCCTGCCAACGTAACAGAGTCTACCTTACCAAACACTTGTTCTAACGCTACAGTTAGGTCTTTCTGCCTTACTTCCTATATAACCACTAGTTGGTAAGATTGGGTAAAAGGCTACAGATATCTTCGAACTTTATGAAACTAACATTGACTCATCTCAATTATGCACACAGGAACAACTGTATGAAAAGGACATAGGCAAGGCACAGATACACAAACATCAATGTGATAACTGAGGAGAACACGAATCACATACTTCCGCAATGCTGACTACCCTTGCACACAGGTAGCGAGTGGCAACAAATAACAGGGATGACTTAAAATAGCATCATAATATACGTGATAGGTATGACAGGCATTCAAATGATAGAGCACAGCAATCAGTCGTTCTTTTCTTGCAGGTTTTATTCGCCAAATCTAGATTTCGGCTAGTGGCTAGCCATTATCAATGCACCATTTTATAGTATCAATTCGTGTTATAATACGTCAGTCCCCTGTTGTTCAAGCTTCTGTCACTTTTCTTTCGAGACTCCTGTACTCAACAGTCTTGAAAGAAAAGTGACAGAAGCCCGAACAATAGGGGACTGACGTATTAGAACATGCATTGATACTATAAAATGGTGCATTGATAATGTCTAGGCACTAGCCGAGATCTAGATTTGCCGAATAAAACCTGCAAGAAAAGGGCGTCTGACTGCTGTGATCTATCATTTGAAAGTCCTATTACAGTCGCTGAGAGCACCAACTTCTCTAATGGAAGGTAACCTGATGAGGGTGTGACAGATCCCTCTCATTACATCACACCTCATGAAAAGGAAAGGAGCTCCAAATATTTTCCAGAATAATTCTTTTAGCTAATTCCACAGTGCCCCTCAAAACAGCAAAAATGGCTCTGAACTTAGAGACTAAGTGTTAGCTTGTCAACAGTCATTACAAGAAAATACACAACAAAATAAATCACAAATGGAAGAAAAAATGTCACACAAGGAAAAAAATCATCAAAGTATGGCATCGATTTAAAGTACACATCATCTCGATAAAAAATTTGAAGTATGTTATTCATAGAAATGTAATCTTCTATGAAGTATTAAAAAATTAACTGATAAGACATAAAACAGTGCCTTGACAACAACAAAAAATCATGATGCTTCTCCATAAAAAGAATTAATTGAAACACAAATATAAAAAGTACCAGGTGCTATAAAAAGAATTCATGTTTCGTAACTCATCCTGAAGATGAAATCAGGAAAAATAAAATGAATTACATGCGTGATAACATATCAATAAATGGAAGTTACCAGCGTATTTGCAAGTTAATCAGAAAAATGTGTCATGGTGTAAAAGTACAAGATATGTTCATCCACACAACTGTAAGTAATGGAACATACAAAATATTGTGGAAAAAAGAATGACTATCATTTACAGGCTGACAGTTGTTCAACTATATGAAAAAAACTAAATTAGTTACAAACTACGCCTTACATACACTTTACTCAACATGTAAACGTCACTATACCCATTAGGATTTAGGTTACGACATGATAGATATGCCTGCCATCATTGGCGATGATGTGGCGCAGACGAACAGCGAAATTCCACATGACCCCCTTAAATGACGAAAAATCAATGAAGTCGATGACCTCCTGAATGGCTGTTTTCTGCTGAGCAGTGCTTTTGGGGTTATTGGTGTACGCATTATCTTTAATACACTTCTGGAAATTGAAATAAGAACACCGTGAATTCATTGTCCCAGGAAGGGGAAACTTTATTGACACATTCCTGGGGTCAGATACATCACATGATCACACTGACAGAACCACAGGCACATAGACACAGGCAACACAGCATGCACAATGTCGGCACTAGTACAGTGTATATCCACCTTTCGCAGCAATGCAGGCTGCTATTCTCCCATGGAGACGATCGTAGAGATGCTGGATGTAGTCCTGTGGAACGGCTTGCCATGCCATTTCCACCTGGCGCCTCAGTTGGACCAGCGTTCATGCTGGACGTGCAGACCGCGTGAGACGACGCTTCATCCAGTCCCAAACATGCTCAATGGGGGACAGATCCGGAGATCTTGCTGGCCAGGGTAGTTGACTTACACCTTCTAGAGCACGTTGGGTGGCACGGGATACATGCGGACGTGCATTGTCCTGTTGGAACAGCAAGTTCCCTTGCCGGTCTAGGAATGGTAGAACGATGGGTTCGATGACGGTTTGGATGTACCGTGCACTATTCAGTGTCCCCTCGACGATCACCAGTGGTGTACGGCCAGTGTAGGAGATCGCTCCCCACACCATGATGCCGGGTGTTGGCCCTGTGTGCCTCGGTCGTACGCAGTCCTGATTGTGGCGCTCACCTGCACGGCGCCAAACACGCATACGACCATCATTGGCACCAAGGCAGAAGCGACTCTCATCGCTGAAGACGACACGTCTCCATTCGTCCCTCCATTCACGCCTGTCGCGACACCACTGGAGGCGGGCTGCACGATGTTGGGGCGTGAGCGGAAGACGGCCTAACGGTGTGCGGGACCGTAGCCCAGCTTCATGGAGACGGTTGCGAATGGTCCTCGCCGATACCCCAGGAGCAACAGTGTCCCTAATTTGCTGGGAAGTGGCGGTGCGGTCCCCTACGGCACTGCGTAGGATCCTACGGTCTTGGCGTGCATCCGTGCGTCGCTGCGGTCCGGTCCCAGGTCGACGGGCACGTGCACCTTCCGCCGACCACTGGCGACAACATCGATGTACTGTGGAGACCTCACGCCCCACGTGTTGATCAATTCGGCGGTACGTCCACCCGGCCTCCCGCATGCCCACTATACGACCTCGCTCAAAGTCCGTCAACTGCACATACGGTTCACGTCCACGCTGTCGCGGCATGCTACCAGTGTTAAAGACTGCGATGGAGCTCCGTATGCCACGGCAAACTGGCTGACACTGACGGCGGCGGTGCACAAATGCTGCGCAGCTAGCGCCATTCGACGGCCAACACCGCGGTTCCTGGTGTGTACGCTGTGCCGTGCGTGTGATCATTGCTTGTACAGCCGTCTCGCAGTGTCCGGAGCAAGTATGGTGGGTCTGACACACCGGTGTCAATGTGTTCTTTTTTCCATTTCCAGGAGTGTATTACCACACAAAAAGAAGTCGCTTGTGTTCAGATCCGGAGAATATGGCGGCAAATCGAGGCCCATGCCGGTGGCCTCTGAGTATCCCAGAGACAGAACACAGTCCCCAAAGTTCTCCTCCAGGACATCAAACGCTCTCCTGCTTCGATGGGCTCGAGCTCCGTGTTGCATGAACAATATCTTGTCGAAATCAGGGTCACTTTGGATAAAGAGGATGAAATAATCCAAAACCTTCATGTGCCATTTGGTAGTCACCGTGCCATCAAGGAATATCGCAACGATTATTCCGTGACTGGACACTGCACACCACACAGTCGCCTGTTGAAGGTGAAGAGACTTCTTGATCACGGAATGCGGATTCTCAGTCCCCCAGCTGCTCGAATTTTGCTTATTGACGAACCCATTCAGCGAAAGTGTGCTTCGTCGCTAAATCAAAACATGCATGCGCATACTAAATCCAATCATGCCCCGCTGCCAACCGTGTGGTTTGGAAGTCCTAATGCAAACCTTTCAGAAGTTATGACGATTTTATTTCATACGGTTCAATAACTGTCACCCTGTATGTATTGTCAGCTGAAATACTTGCAGCTAATGATAAACGCAAAAAAATAGGTGCCAAAAGTTCAAATGAATTTATACATCTAATAATAAATTAATTTTGATCTCTAATAGTTTATACACGATCCAGTTACGTTAATTTGACTGCGACCAGTGTCAACATGCAATAACCACTCAGCAGATGGCAGCACTACCAGGGAAGGATCATTGGTTTTCGAGTCAAGGCTGGATGCATTTCTGAAACTGCTAAGTTTGTGAACTATTTGCATGCTGACATGTTATGAGTATTCTTTGCATGTCCAAATTACGCTATCCAAAACTGGCAGCGAGGTAACAGTGGTGTACCTTGGACCATAGATGACAGTGATGAATGACGGCTGTGGAGACGTGTCTGAGTGAATATGTGCAACTGTGGAGCAACTGACTGTCCAGATGAACCAAGGGGCTACCAACAGTGTCTCGTCAACAATCATTCAGCAAATGTTGCTGTATATGCAAGTCTACAGCAGGTGCCTAGAGCATGACTGACTGCTGGTTCATCATCGATGAAGGGTGGAATCTGCAAGCCAGAACCGTAAATGGTCGTCCACTGAGTGGTGACAGGTTGCCTTATCAGATGTATCACGTTGTATGCTTCATCGGAAGCGAGGCCCTTGAAAGTGAACGCCCTGCAACAATCGTCGGAAGAGTTCAGGCTCGAGGAGAGAGCTTTATGGTCTGGGGAAGCTTCTGTGGAATTCCTTGGGTGATCTCGTCATTCTGGAAGACATAATGAATCAACAAAAGTGTGCATCTGGACTAAGCCCACCCCGCAATGGATCCTGTTTCCTTCGGCACGACGGCATCTGCCAACAGGACAGCGCAACATGTCATAAAGCCTACAGAGGTCATGTACGGTTCAAAGAACACTGGTTTTAATTTACCGTATTTCCTGGCCACCATACTCCCCAAATTAAATCCAATATGGAACATCTATGGCGCCACCTTGGTCATGTTGTAAACGAAATGGATCCTCAACCGAGAAACATACCGCAGATGACAGTAGCACTGGCGTCGTCATGTTTCTACATCCCTGTCGGTACCTTTCAGAACCTCATTGACTTCCTTCCTGAATGTCTCACAGGCATTCCATGCTGCATTAATGCGACTGGACAGTGTGTTCGCTATGACTCTAAGAAATTAAAATTTAAAGTGATTCATAACATCTCACTGTTCAAGGAGACTTTTGTCAAGCCATTGCAGGGGAAGGAAAACTCCTCAAGAAGAGACTGTAAGGCCAGGCTGGGAGAATGTTGGTACAGTTCCTGTTGTTGCAGTTCCTCAGTTCAAAGAGACAGACCACCTGCGATGACAGCAACCATCTTAGCCCCTCACGGTGTGCTCTACGACGTTTCCAAGACTCAACTTGCATCGTTTGCCATTCACTTAACGACAGTTTCCACCAAAGGACGCTGTAATCTGTTGAGCTGGACTGGATTTTGACAGGCACGAGTGATGTGATGCCCATCGACTTTACTGCCAAGGGTTGCTCGGAATAGGCAACAGGATGATGTTTTCTTCTCATAATAAAAATTACGTTGCCCATTACTGAAAGAATGGACTGAAAAATGAAATGATCATATGACAGTGATGGCTGTGAGTCCCCAAGCAGGTAGTTTAGTGACCGAGTTGCAAGTCTTTTCAACTGACGCCACACTGGACGACTTGCGCGTCGGTGACGATGAAATGATGATGCGGACAACACAACACACAGTCCTCGAAGGGAGAAAATCTTACATTCAACCACGAATCGAACCTGGGCGTACTGCATGCCCGCTCGACCCCTGACTATTCAACTGAGGGGAAAACACAAAATGGACTATTTGTCGACCTCAGATCGCACAATTACTGTTACTGTTACTAGCATTTACTGTTGGACTCTGTATAGAGTTTGCAGGGATACAACATACAACTTGTATCCTCATTCATATAGAAGCAAGATAGGGCAAATTATTACTACTATGGATCATGTGCACACATAACAACACTCTGCTTCATGGCTGCTATGTTGTCACTTGTGTCTCAGTAAGTTCAATCCGCCAGACCATAAAGCTGTCAGAACTCCGTTGAACAGATGCTTTGCCACTGTCAAGTATGAGTTTTGGTGTTTCTCCGTGTCAGTAGTGTAGCAGTTTCCTAAAGATAAACCTAACTCAGCTGTATGGAGTAAATATTTGTTGCCCTCTGCAAGTAGGTGTGGCGTCAGAAGAAATGGGGTGGGTTGGTGCTCAGCACGCAGCTGTGGCATCTAGACCTTGTGCTGAAATGTCCTTCATGCACAGCTGACACCAATGGTTAAATGTATACCAGAGGCCCACTGGATATTCCTTATTTATTCAGAGAGGGATAACCCCAAAATCGCCACCTCTGCTGCCCCCATGAGATGCCCATCACCATCTCACATTTTCTAACAGAGTTCCATGACTTACAACAAGTTTATATATTTAAAGTATGATCGTTTGACGTCCATACATTCCAAATAGTATTTATGAATTGTTATTCCTATCCTAAATATTCCTAATATAATAAATAAAACTTTACAATTAAAACCACAACATAAAATATTCACAATTCCCTTTTATATCCATTACAGATAGATGCGATAGAGCAATAAGAGCATACATGATACACTCATTTCACACTTGGCAACCATATTTCATATACAAATTATTCCATATACACCATGCTATATACTTATATAATCTTCCAATCTACAAGGGTCCATTACAATCATTACTAAATAGCATTTAACTAACACTACTATTTACAAGATCTATAGATTGATTATTTCACACTCTCACCCATAAAAAATAAAAATAGGCTATTATTTTTATGCCACTTGATGTGCCTGTGCTCTACATTTTGCACAAAATCATCTGGTTTCCACTGCTTGTTCACTTTCAACTGCAGTTTCATAAAGTGTAAAATGCTGCACCCTGTGACTTATCCTTTGCTCTATCAAATGACACATCACTATATCCATCATTATGTGCTAAACCACAACTCAATAACAATATGAACATATACCACACATAATTAATCACAATATCAACTCCATCTCTAGTGGATATCTTAGTTACTCTCAAATCAAAAACTTTAATCCTATTCCAAAAGACATCAAACATTCATAAGCTTAATCAACAATACATAAAGAGATCTACACTCTGCACACATCAAATATCAATCCTGAAGAATAAAATCATAATGCAAAAATTTTCTTTGAAATCCAGATATTGTCCTCATTATAGCTGCATTCGTTACCTTTCCTTGACAAGCAACTCTCTCCATGTTTCTTCCACTATACTGTCCCATCACTATTCCTATTACTTCATGTCTCTGTGGGATTCATCTTGGTACTTCCTACATCTCTAACCACCATTATATAAAATAAACATATGAACAGAAGTTACATCCCAGTCTCTCAATCAATTACATAGATATGTATATTCCTGAAACTTAGAAAATGAATTAGCACACATAATCAACTAGAAAGTCCTCAGATTCCAGTCAAACAAAAATCATCTTACATGCCAACGCTTAAAGTGCAAACATTCCACATACATGAGGAAAAATACACACATGATACATTACAAATTAATCTAACTTAAAATTAATTACACTCACCCTTATTTATTACCATTATCAAAGTTTATTATCATTATCAAAGTATAGTTACTTCTCCATTTCATTCTCTTCTCATTACGTTACTCTATCCTAGGTTTCATGTGGGAGATGTAATGCAGTCCTCAAGATTTCTGCATTTGGATTGTTTCTATTTCAACGGCATTAAGCTGTCTGCTGAAAATTCTGAAAAATATCTGGCACTATAATCAGTGGGAATGTACAAGAACTTTCTGGCTTGTGTAGAACGTGCAAGTAATTTGTCTTGCCCATATACCACTGTACTGTGTCCTGTGTTCCAATGCTAGTTTCAATGAATTATTGACAGAGTCGGTCCTCCTTTGGCTACTGCATGATTTCCTCAATTGTGTACGGAGTCTCTTGATTCCTCTGTATTAGAACCAGAGGAAGTAGTTCAATTAAGACATTTTAGAAGGACTGAGATGTAAGTCCCATATTCTATGCTTTCTGAAACTGCGCAGTCTAGAAAAACTTGACTATTTCTTTCATCACTGTCTTTGTCAGATTAGACGATGGCTGGTACAGTCAAATGAAGATCTACCCAATTCTATGCCCTCTCATCATGCTTAAGCAATGTTGTTATCTAAACTTAAGCAAAATACTTTTGTGGGAAAATACTTCATGTAACAAACATTTCATGAAAGCTACAGTAAACATTTTTGTCATAGCCTTTCATAAGGGCACAAAACGGAGAAATTTCGAAGTTAGTTCTGGGGGAACAGAAACATATGAAAAGAAATATACGAAAAACGTGAGCCAGTCCATGGGATTGGCCTAAAGACGTCACCTACGTCCAAGCCTCGTACTTTTCTTGAAATAATGGGGTAAAATGGCACAGCATAAGGCCCTGACAGTCAGTTTTGACTTTTGACAAGTCTTACAACTCATGAAAAACCCTTGTCAACATATTACTGAAATAGCACATATCCGACTATTTGTTAAAACACTTGTGTGAGCTGAAGTAATTGTAACAAAGATTAACTCACGAAAAAAAGGCTATTTATTATCCCATCTGGAATTACTAATACCTGCCAAGAATACCACAGATTTTGATGTCTGTATAGCACATCATTCTTTACCGATTAGCATAAGGCCATCTGTTCTCCATCATACCACGTTTCCTTTATACATTTACATAAAGAAGCTTTATTTTGTTCCTGAGCAATCTGCGCCACAGAAAAAGCAACATTATTTTCCAATGTCAAATTCTGCAAATACAGTAAACTGAAGTTATGGTCCCACATTCACTCTATCATAAATTAATACTTTTGTTAGCAGAATTTCCAAGGCCATTTCTACTATGACTCAATTAGGCAGACATAAAACACTGTGAACATGCTGGTTGGTATACACTTTCGATATAGAAACAGTCAATGTTGTAAGATTCACATTTTATTTAATACATGACTAGTTTCAGGTTACCTGAACCGACGTTTATATCATCTGGACAAACTGTATTTTTCGTAATGGCTTATAAACCATGTCAAGGTTGTATGTATAACAAAGTCAAGTTTAACCATGAGCTGTGAGAGAACAAATATATGCATGTTTTCTAGACTTTTGCTTTGAATGACTGTTCATGTAATATCCCAAAAGTTTGGACATTCCCCCTGTGACACCCTGTGTATTTTGTCTGAAGCAGTAAGACCCGCTCACAACACATGTACTTCAAAATCAGGTGATATCACAATCATTTGCAGTTACCACACACACACACACACACACACACACACACACACACACACACACACACACACACACATATACAGGGTGAGTCACCTAACGTTACCGCTGGATATATTACGTAAACCACATCAAATACTGCCGAATCAATTCCACAGACCGAACGTGAGGAGATGGGCTAGTGTAATTGGTTAATACAAACCACAAAAAAATGCACGGAAGTATGTTTTTTACCACAAACCTACGTTTTTTTAAATGGAACCCCGTTAGTTTTGTTAGCACATCTGGACATATAAACAAATACGTAATCAGTGCCGTTTCTTGCTTTGTACAATGTTAATTACATCCGGAGATATTGTAACCTAAAGTTGACGCTTGAGTATCACTCCTCCGCTGTTCGATCGTGTGTATCGGAGAGCACCGAATTACGTAGGGATCCAAAGCGGAACGGTGATGGATCTTAGGTACAGAAGAGACTGGAACAGCACATTACGTCCACATGCTAACACCTTTTTATTGGTCTTTTTCACTGACGCACATGTACATTGTCATGAGGGGTGAAGCACACGTACACACGTGGTTTCCGTTTTGTAAGTCCCATATTCTATGCTTTCTGAAACTGTGCAGTCTAGAAAAACTTGACTATTTCTTTCATCACTGGCTTTGTCAGATTAGACGGAGTGGAGTAGAGTGTGTCCCGACATGTCAGGCCAATAGATGTTCAATATGGTGGCCATCATTTGCTGCACACAATTGCAATCTCTGGCGTAATGAATGTCGTACACGCCGCAGTACATCCGGTGTAATGTCGCCGAAGGCTGCCACAATACGTTGTTTCATATCCTCTGGGGTTGTAGACACATCATGGTACACATTCTCCTTCAACGTACCCCACAGAAAGAAGTCCAGAGGTGTAAGATCAGGAGAACGGGCTGGCCAATTTATGCGTCCTCCACGTCCTACAAAACGCCCGTCGAACGTGTACCCAACGATGACTGCTCCTCTGCTCATAATTACTACAGTTTTCTGATTGTAAACATTTGTATGAAAATAATCATATCCAAGTGTACTTCCGCACCTGTCGCACCCTTTCATAGTACGACCTGTACTGGGTGATGGATTTTCGTCATAATTGTGTTTTTGCGTAGTTTTATATATTATTTTCCCATTTGTCATACTCCAGCTCCAGTGACAGATTCATGTGTGCATCTCCCAGATAAGATGATGCGCTGAAGATGTAGCAGCAACTTCGTTATGTAGAGTCTAATCAGTTCTGCCAGGCTATATGGGTTGTATACGAATTTATCTTCTGAACCATCTGCTGACAGAAACCGCCTGAGCCATAAAATCCTGATTCATTGTTATTTTCGGCCATAATGGCTACGTTTGTGAACCGTGCAATACAATGTGCAATAGTATAATGTTATTCAACAGCTCCGCCATAACACCAGTGACGCAAGTAAAGCTGCAAGGCGATAAAATGTTAAGTGATCAACTGTCATATAAAAGCCTTTCACGCTATTTCCGCAACGCACAACTGATGCAAATCTATATGCATCCTATACAGGCTGTGATATCATGCATAGTCAACCACAAGGAAAAAAAACCAGCAGAAGACATCACTCACATGAATTTCTGGCCATCCACTACCCCCAACCCCCTCCCCCCCCCCAAATGCCACACCAGCCACTACAGTAACGAACAATGCACAATAAGTTCTGGGTTAATCTCGTTTAAGATGGTTTATTTTTCAGTAACATTTCTCTCTACGTATGTATGTATAAACGCCTGAAGATGAACAGAGTATGTTGGAAACCAGCTGTATTATGTTAGAATAAACATAAAACAAAAAATAAAAAAGTTACTGGTAGCGCAAATTACAAATAAATAACTGATTCATTGTAGTTCTCCATCGAAATTATATCATGTTTTACTTGACCTGTATAGTCTCTGGCCAGTATGGTGGCAAGAATGCCTGACGGAACTTCCTACATGTAGAAAATTCACATGCAAGAGGTCTTATTCTAAGGAGTGGTTCACCCTCTAAATATCTGCTCTTGAATTCGCTGCAGTAGCCTGTAACACATGGGAGATATTGAATGGTGAAACTGCTCCAACCGTGCACTTGGATGGGTACTGTTGGGTGAGTTACGATAGACCTCGACTTTTGGTACCAACAAGAAATGTTTGTAGCCAAACCCATCTCTGGTCGTGGTGGAAGTTCTTGGACATTTCTATTACTATTGATATTGTGTGTTGGTCCATGATCTTCAGGTCCTCAGTCTCACTCAATTTTGTATCAGGAATCGTATTGTTCCAGCCCATGACACCTACAGCTATTTTCTCTCGAGATGAGAACTGCTATTTAAACTTCTCTTTACATGTAGTTCTTGTGTATGCTTTCAGTGATGCTGACTGATGTCACAGTAGCCTTCCTTGAACTTTAGAAGGATCTGATCTCGTCACAAAATGGTTCAAATGGCTCTGAGCACTATGCGACTTAACTTCTGAGGTCATCAGTCGCCTAGAACTTAGAACTAATTAAACCTAACTAACCTAAGGACATCAAACACATCCATGCCCGAGGCAGGATTCGAACCTGCGACCGCAGCGGTCACGCGGTTCCAGACTGAAGCGCCTTTAACCGCACGGCCACACCGGCCGGCCGATCTCGTCACAATTTGAGGCCTCATAGGCATAGTACCATCACTACTTTTCTTTCCAATTGTGAGTTCCTTTACTTTTTTTTTGTAACCTATATAGCTCTTCCTTCAGGTTTAAAATTTCTCTCATGGTATTCAACCCTCATGTCTGTAGCTGATCCTCTAAGCTTTTGATTGATCTGCAGTGTTGTGCAATCTGCTACTTACATTTTCTTTGTTGCTACTACGTGGAGATCTAAGTTGGGCTTTATTCTTTCCTGTTATTCCATAATCTCTTCACATAATATTGTTTCAATTACTTCAGGCTTTTTAATTTCATCCTTGACCAAGAAAAATATCGTCTTATAACAACAATTCTTGGGTAAACTACTCTTGGGTAAACTACAAATTCTTCATGCCATCACTTCCAGTGGATATCAGTAATATTGCACTTATTATTTAATGCCTCAAGAGAAAATATCGTATAAGTATGCATCTTCATTTGGCCTCAGCATCTAGCGAATGATTCCAAATTAGTCTTGATTATATTAAGAATTGTCTGGGTTTTTAGTTGCACAAGAATTAAGTATCTTAGTAGGAAGTATGGTAGGTGGACTTTAAGTTTATCATTTTTATTTTGAAGATATCTAATCACACTTTTTGATTACAAGAAGCCTGTTTCACAAAACATAAAATAGAGCTTTAACATACAAGAGAGGTTTCGCACCACTGTTGAAAACAGTTAACATACTAGACATGCTATTCAGATGCTTACAGAGACAGATATGAAGCACAGAATGCTTGGTTCCAGACCGAATTATAAGGCACAATCATTTCTATACGGCAAAGTATTGTTATCTAGAATGTTCTGTAAGTTTTTTTTTCAAATTGGAGATAAAACTGCCATCTGATTTTTGTGCTAGTAACAGTTTAAAGCAAACTAAGAACAAAAATAGTACTAAAACGTATTTTATATATTTACGAAAATAAATTTAAAAAAATCATAGTATCCCATGTGTAAAGGTCGGTATGCATTTATCATTTATGGGATAATAAATTGCTTTTGCAGAAAACATATACATATTAAACATACTTGAGAACGATATGTCCAAATTGTGATAATGGGCTCCTTAATGCAAAAATCAGTTTACATAAAAATCTGCTAGAAACAATACTTTTGGATTGCATTGATTGTTATGAATTTTATGAAAATCTGTGAAGTATTTTTAAAATTCAGTCCTTTTTGTCATATTAATGAGATGTAATCACTTGACTTAACATTTGATTTTCAGAAACAAACTAAACTCTCAAAATCAGATACATTGCTTTATATTCAACATAAATGAAATGAATATTCTTGCCAATCTTTTTTTCGCATAATGCTCTCAGAAAATTCTCAAATACACTCATATAGTATCAAAATATAGAAAAACCCCTGTACTCATCAGTTTCACTCACACTTTTGTACAATGGAGTCATTGTTTTCTTTCTCTTAAGATTGTGTTCATTTTACATTCATATATACCATTTGTGGTTAGGTTTTTCTTTTCCTTCCCAAAACCACTTTCCTTTTAATTCAGTCTTTTATTGAATAAGATAAACTAGTTTCAGAAAAAAACATGAAGTGTCAATATGGAAGACCGTTATACATGGAAAATCAATATTTTTGTTTTAAATTTGTGTTGGAACTACTGAGTACAATAAATTTGTATTTAACAACTATTATAAATATATTACAAAATACTACAAAAATAGAGATATTTGAGATTTCACACATATTTTTTCAAATAGGACCTTAAGTATTATTTTAGTACTGAAGAAGAGGAAATTTTAGCTTTAATTAGAAAAACCAAAATTACTTATTATTTTTTAAAAAATAACTTAACTGTCATGGCTATGAGCACTATGGGCTTAACTGTCATGTACAACTTGCTTGCAAAATAATTTATCCTCTCTTTTTCATGAAACATCTTTGGTAGCAGTTTGGATCAAACTTCGACTACCATTCCTTCCAAAAGCAGTAAAAAAATCTTCAAAATTAGTATATTATGACCAAAAGACATTTGAAAATTTTCATAAATCTAACTTTTACTACACCATAGTTCTTAGTTATTTTCTCGCTAGGTAGTTTAACAACAGATATGCTAGTATTCACAGTTCATATTACATGCTAAAATTGTTTGAATCTGCAAAAATGTTTGAGGAGGGAAGGAATGAACATCAGTTAATCTTCACAATATGGTAGTATGAAATCATACAGGTAAAAAATGATACTATTTTAGCCTGTAAGTTTCATACAGCAACATTGTAATCAGAAGATTTTGAAGACACTCTGTGTTTCAAATTTTTTAAAAAAATGACAGGTAGAAATGATAATATTTCAAATCTGTAATTGATATTTCAACACAGTAATCAGAAATTGTTAAAGACAGTTTGTGTTTAAGTAAAATTAATGACCTCAGCTTTATACCTCAGTAATTAAGTCTTAAATAAATTTTCTCCTTACAGACCAAAAAATTTTAAAGAAATATCGTGTAGCATCACTGAAAAATACACGAAATGTTCCTATTTCCCAAATAAATTTCAGTAATTTCAAAACGTTTCCAAGATTTATCCCAAAAGTGTGCTTTGTAACAGTCAGACTTCATATAAGTTGTCTACTTCAATTGAATTACAATTCTAAAGCCTTGAATTTGGTTTTAATACTTTTTTAGTTTCAATTAACCCCTGGTTCCATTTATTAGTCTTACATTAATTTTGCTTTACATGTCTCAGATTATTATTTGAAAAATTATAAACAGATGATCCTTATTTACAGTCAGCTGCAACATTTTGCTCAACATTCCACATAGTACATCATTTTAATTTTTCATCCCAATGGTATCACTACTATGAATTTATCAAACGAAATTCAAATACTACAGAAATGTCAGATCAGGAGGAAGTACATCAAGAAATCATCACTGTAACTGCAGACCAAAATTGCCACAAGAGGTATCACAAACTCAGTATAATATTTCCACAAAATATACTTCCAGAATGAATATGTAAACCTACAATAGAGAGAAAAAGAAATCTCTAACTCAGCATCAGCCTATCATTATCATTGTGACCTATTTCAGTAAATCTAGTTATAAACATCACAAGATACATTTCTGTAACTTCTTAAAAACTCCATGGACTGCAGTCTAATACCATGAAAATCGGACAACACTTCCCATACCTTCTACAACACTCCATAAACATCATCAAAGTTGCTTCATTACGTAAGTGTTCTGACTATAGTTGCCATAGACCTCACAGTATATGCTTCACATAACAACATATTCTTCAAAATTCTGACATGTGTACAAATGTAGCCATTAGTTCTTATAATCTCTTTACTATTATGGCCTGACAAATTTATCCATCTAATACATTTTCATCTCAGAACTAAACAGCAATAAAACAATGTTGACACAATCTGTGAAAATATAATATCAAGATTTCCATTTCGGTCATAGTTGTCACTAACTTCAGATGTTTTCACAATATCTGTACTTAACAGCTGAATATAATCCAAATAATACATTTAAGTTTCCAACAAATCTTACTTCTCACATCAAAACATCAATATCTTTCGAAAATTTCACTAATTTCCCCAAAATACTCAAAGACTTATATCTAGTTTCTTGTATGGGATGTCCATAACTAATGTTCAGATTTCAAAACGCCAGAGTCAGAGAACCACTGCTCAGAATTAAGTCAAATTGTAACAGCATATTATGGACTCTTGGGAAACATCAGGCAAAAAATTAATGAAAATTTTATAAATAGATGGTGCTCTAGTCCTCTTAACGTAGATGGGGTAGGCTACAGGTGACAGATGAATCGCGATATGACGGATATGGTTTGAGTTGCACAATACACCATCCATACTGTTCAATGTGCTTGACTGCACAAATTCGATGGTCAACAGTTTTGGCACTGTCAGTTAGGTAACCCCATCCACCACGACAAGATCGTACAACATCGGATGTGGAAAATCGGTTTTTTGTCCTGAGGCCAGAAATCACATAAAAAGCAAAATGACATCGGTTTGTAACTGTCGTGGCCCTGGGGTAAAACGCGTTCAGTATGTTGCCCAGCGTTTTCTGTCACAAGTTGTAATCGACAAATAGCATGTTCCACAACAGATCGGAGTGTCTCTGAGATCACGTTCAGAATGTGATGTGCAATGCGTGCCTTCGACTCAGCTCCTTTCGTAATAGGAGCAATGAACACTTCTTTAACATAACCCCACAGCCAGAAGTCACACGGGTTAAGACCAGGTGATCTGAATGGCCTGGCTGTGTTTCATACAAGTTACAGTACTGTTTAAAAAGTAATGAAATAAAAAATGTAGAATATGACTGTAGGTAGCAGGAAGGATATATTTCTGTAAAATCCTCATAATTACTAATTAGAAGTTGTTTAAAGTTACCTGAAGCAGGATATGGAGTTAGTAAAGATGTAAAAACTAAGTTATAAGTATATATACCTCATAATTACTAATTAGAAGTTGTTTAAAGTTACCTGAAGCAGGATATGGAGTTAGTAAAGATGTAAAAACTAAGTATATATGATGTGGCAGTGGGACAGTTTGCGTAAGGAGTCAGAGGCAATGAGATTGTGCTGAATGAAACTGAATAGAATGACGTCTAATTTACCTTTCCTCACCTTCGGCCACAGTGTATTTTGTAGTTATTTACTATAAATGTAATAGCGCCCATTTACTCGCTCTGATGCACCAAGACGGATTGATCACTACCAATTTCGTATCAGTAAAAACCACATCTTCAGGTGAACATACCACTGAAACATTAGTCATATGTTCACCCAAAGACATGGCTTTTAGTTACAGGAAACCGGCAGTGATCCAATAATAAAAGGACTAAATACAGCTGAAATGGTTTGTTAATACTCAAGACGACTATTCATAACTGTGGTTGCCCTAACTTTAAGGTTGTCTGCACAGTCTGACACCAGCGTCGTCTGCAACTGAGCTTATGCGATCATTCCATTTCAAATCCTTACAAAATGGCACACCTAGGTTTTTGGATGAGCTGAGCGATTCCAAGTGCGACACAGTGATATTGTGGTCATAGGATACTACGTTTTTTCGTTCTTTACAGTGCGAAATTTTACATTTATGAATATTTAAAGCAATCTATCAATCTTTGATAGATGTGCTCTTTGTATCAATATCTTTTAAAGATCTGTTCCATATTTGTGCAGATTTTTTTTACAAAGTACTTTATTAAAAATAACCACCTCATCTGAGAAAAGTCTGAGATTGCTATTAATTTTACCTGCAACGTCATTAATATACAGAATTCTTTCCTGTGGCAACCTGTAGTTACTTGTTTCATATCTGTCGATGGCTCTCCATATAAGATAGCATTCTGTGTCCTGTCCACCAAGAAGTCCTCGCTCCCGTAGCCGACTGATACGCAACACTATCGTACTTTAGATAATTAGCGTGTGAGTGGTGCTGAGTAAAATGCCTTTCAAAAGTGAAGAAACAATGTTTCTACCTGTCTGCCTTTATCCATGGCTTTCAGGATGTCATGTGAGAAAAGCCGTTTTGGGGTTCACACGATCGATGTTTTAGGGATCCATGCTGGTTGGTATGGAGGAGGTCATTCTGTTCAAGATAATTCATTATATTTGACCTCAGAATATATTCTCAGATTCTACAAACAACGAATGTCAAGGATATTGTACGGTAATTTTGTGTACCCATGTTATTCGTTTGCTTTAGAACCTGTGAATGTATACTATGTGGACAAAAGTATCCAGACACCTGGCTGAAAACGACTTTCAAGTACGTGGCGCCCTCCATCGGTAATGCTGGAATTCGATGAGGTGTTGGCCCATTCTTAGTCTTGATGACAGCTTCCACTCCCGCAGGCATACGTTCAATCAGGTGCTGGAAGGTTTCTTGGGGAATGGCAGCCCATTCTTCACGGAGTGCTGGACTTGGGAGAGGTATCGATGTCGGTCGATGGGGCCTGGCACGAAGTCGCCGTCCCAGAGGTGTACTATAGGATTCAGGTCTAGACTTTGTGCAGGACAGTCCATTACAGTCCATGCGTTATGAACAGGTGCTCGATCGTGTTGAAAAATGCAGTCGCCAGCCCCGAACTGCTCTTCAACAGTGGGAAGGAAGATGGTACATAAAACATCAATGTAGGCCAGTGCTGTGATAGTGCCACGCAAAACAACAAGGGGTGCAAGGACCCTCCATGAAAAACACGACCACACCGTAACACCACCGCTTCCGAATTTTACTGTTGGCACTACACACGCTGGTAGATGACGTTCATCGGGTATTCGCAATACCCACACCCTGCCATCGGATCGCCACATTGTGTACCGTGATTCGCCACTCCACACAACGTTTTTCTTCTGTTCAATCGTCCAATGTTTGCGCTCCTTACACTAAATGCGGCGTCGTTTGGCATTTACCGGCGTGATCTGTGGCTTATGAGCAGCCGCTCGACCATGAAATCCAAGTTTTCTCACCTCCTGCCTTACTGTCATAGTACTTGCAGTGGATCCTGATGTAATGTGGAATTCCTGTGTGATTGGCTATATAGATGTCTGCCTATTACAAAATGGTTCAAATGGCTCTGAGCACTATGGGACTTAACATCTGTGGTCATCAGTCCCCTAGAACTTACAACTACTTAAACCTAACCAACCTAAGGACATAACACACATCCATGCCCGAGGCAGGATTCGAACCTGCGACCGTAGCAGTCGCGCGGCTCCGGACTGAGCGCCTAGAACCGCTAGACCACCGCGGCCGGCCGTGCCTATTACACATTACGACCCTATTCATCTGTCGGCGGTCTCTGTCAATCAACAGACGAGGTCGGCCTGTACGCTTTTGTGCTGTACGTGTCCCTTCACGTTTCCACTTAGTGTATTCTGAGGTCAAATGTAATGCTGTCCTTGTTGGAGTTAGATGCCACGTGTGCTTTCTTCCAAGAACTAGATATGCTGTTTCCCTTTTTTTCTTTCATGGTTCTTATTTATATCATGGTTTAAAGAGGGCTAACTCAGCCGCAAATTCAGTATAAAATCTCATAGGGATTCCTTCATGCCGTGGAGTTTTCTTCAGTATGAACCATTTCAGTTATTTCTGAGCACCACTGACAAGCCGCGTGGTGTAGCCGTGGGGTGTAAGGCGTCTTATCGCGGTTTGCGCCCTCTCTCCCCGACGGAGGTTCGAGTCCTCGCTCGGGCTTGGGTATGTGTGTGTTGTCCTGAGCATAAGTTAGTTTAAGTAGTGCGTAAGCCGAGGGACCGACGACCACAGCAGTTTGGTCCCATAGTACTTACCACAAATTTCCATTTTTTTTTATACCGCTGAGAGTAATGTCTATTTCAGTCACCTTTTCAGTTGCTTGGAAGTCAAATTGAGGTAATACTTCTGGGTTTTCATTCGTAAAGGAACGTTTTACGGAGGTAGTAAAGCTTTCTGCTTTTGCTTTGCTACTTTCAATTCTTGTTTCGTCTGTGACTGTCTGGACACTAACTTGGTGCCACAACAGCCTGTACATACTAACAGAATCTCTTCGAATTTTGTGAGAGATCTTTTGAAAATATTCAAACTACGCCATTATCAATAGCTCACTGCGCTTGATCGAGGTAGTGTAATAGTGTTACGAGAAGCTGGATGTTCCTTCTACGGTACTGCAGAAAGACTTGCCAGGAATGTAGCCATTGTACATGACTGCCGGTGGCGGTGGGCACGGGAATGTACGGTCGCTAGAAGATCGGGTTTCGCACGGCAACGTGGCACTACGGAATTGCAAGACCGTCGTGTGGGGCGTATGGCTCTTGCGCGTCGTATTGTATCTGCAACAGTAACCTCAGCTGCAGTTGGCACAACAGTGACACAACGAACTGTTACACACGGGTTACTTGAAGAACACCTCCGAGACAGACGCCATGTAGCGTGCCTTCCATTGACCCCCAACCACCGCCATTTGCAACTGCGCTGGGTGTCAAGCGAGAGCTCACTGGAGGTCACGGTGGAGGTCTGTTGCGTCTTCTGACGAAAGGTAGTTCTTCCTTGGCGCCAGTGATGACCGTGTGTTCGTTAGGAAGAGACCAGGTGCGCACCTGCAACCAACGTGTGTGTGAGGACCTTCACGTGGAGTTATGGTCTGCGGTCCGCTTTCGTATGACAGTAGGAGCACTCTCGTCGTTATCCCACGCACCCTGATTTGATAGTTGTACGTCAGTCTGGTAATTTGATCTGTATTACTGGAAGAGTTTTCCAGCAGATTTAAGCTCTCCCTCATACCGCTGTTGTAACCTAACATGCTCTACTGTGTGTCGGCATGTTGCCTTGGCCAGCTCGATCACCAGATCTGTCTCCAATCGAGTACCTACGCGACGTCATCGGAAGACAGCTTCAGCGTCATCCACAACTAGCATTAACCGTCCCTGTATTGACGGACCAGATGCAATAGGTATAGAACTCCACCCCGAGAACTGAAATACGGCTCCTGTGCAACACAATGGACGTAAGTGCATTCAACAATCCGGCGGTTACCCCGGTTATTAATCTACCAGCATTTCACATCTGCAATGGCATTTCTCGCGCTTACATTACCCAGTGAACTTGCCATGTTTATCAGTTAAATGTGTTACCTAGACAATTTATTCCAGAAACTTCATTACTCTACATTAATTATTTTTTGGAGTTGCGCTTTTTTCCCCGTCACTGCATTAGTTGTCATTAGATCCAATATATTTCCGTTCTGAATAGGGTTCCGATCAATCTGCTCTAGGTAGTTTTTAGAATAGGATGTTTTGTCATGCCCACGAGAATCAAAATGGTTCTGAGCACAATGGGACTTAACATCTGTGGTCATCAGTCCCCTAGAACTTAGAACTACTTAAACCTAATTAACCTAAGGACATCACACACATCCATGCCCGAGGCAGGATTCGAACCTGCGACCGTAGCAGTCGCGCGGTTCCGGACTGAGCGCCTGAACCGCTAGACCACCGCGGCGGCCACGAGTATCAAACCTAAGTGTTACGGCTGCTGTTCAAATTACCGGGTATGGAAATCAGAGAAAGTCATGTTGTTCACCAAAATGTGCCCTCTATCGCCATGTCAGGAGATGGACCGTATGACCAGGACGAAATTAAGTCTGGGAATGTTCGTTTTCTCGCAGTCTCTTCAGACAGACTAGTATGTCGTGATACTGTACGTAGAAGTGGTAATCGCCTTGAAAGACATATTTCCACTCCTGTCTTTAGTGTTGTTCCTGGTGGGAGCACCGTCGGTGAGCCTCTTTCTCCAGCCATTTCAAGGAAAGTCGCAACAGTGGTCGTCGTATTGACAGTTCGTGGTGACCCAGTAATCGTCATTAATCGATGTTGACTCAAGGTGCATGACGCGACATCTGATGTCAATAAGGGGCTTACTATGGTTTAAGCCGATTTCTTTTCGGCAGTTATGATGTATTGCTAGATTACAGAAGTCGCCATTGTGCCATTTCTTGATGTATTAGTTTGTACATATTTAGTTTCATGATCTGTTTCACCAATTTACAGTGTTTACATGAAACCAAAGATTCTAATGTATCACTTGTTAAGTTGATACGCTATTATAAGCATGTACTATAGTTTTTATCTTTGACATGGCGTTGTCCTTGACTGTATCCTTGAATGTTTTGCCTGGTTACGTCTTTCAGTGTGATACTAACTGTCGTTGTGAACTTGGCTCCTTAACGAAAATTATTGTGCACAGCTATTATTGAAAAAAAACTTTGTTCATATGGTGGGCTCAAAAGAGCAAATTACTCTTATTGTGGTATAGCTTTTCAGTCATTTATGCCAGTAAGTGATACACTATTTAAGCTGTAAACTGTGTAATCTCTGTTAATTGGATTTATTAGTTCTAGGCTTACGCTTGAGAATGGTCGTTTGACCGAAATTAATAGCGGAGCGAACTGTGTGAAATAAAGGACAGCCGAAGATTCACCATGAGTTTTAACAATTATTTGGCGGCTGAATATCCCCAACTGCAAATATACATAAATTGAATGTGGCGTCAGAGATCATCGGCACCCTCCACGGAATTTATGAGATATAGGTGAGTTGTGTGTGCTGATGTAGTACCATCTCATCCAGCGACCTACCAAGGCCTCATTCCTTCCATGCCAAGCGGTGTTAACCATGTTATCCGCACCAAAGGTGGATATACCGGTTATTGGGTAGGTGGTCAGTGTTTTGGCTGATTAGTGGTTCACCAAGAAATGGAAATATCCTATACGTACGAACCATCTACGGTTTTATAGTGAACTAAAAGTAATGAGAAACAAAGGCTTTTTCTAACGCCTCATATATATATATATATATATATATATATATATATATATATATATATATATATATATATATTTTTTTTTTTTTGGAGCAGGACTTAAATCGGTTACTTGGCTTTCTTGAGGAACCTTATATACATAATTAATTCTTTGAAGAACAACAAGTCTCCAGGGGAAGACGGAATCATAGCACAAGTATGGAAATTAAATGACAATAATCTCACACAAGCAACCCAAAGAATTATATAAAATATTTGGGAAACTGAACAAATACCCTCTCCAAAAAAAAGGTTCAAAAATCGATCCAAATAATTACAGGGGAATTTCACTGCTCCCTGTAATAAACAAAATTCCTTCAAAGGCCTTGTTGAACAGACTAGAAGAACAAGCGGACCAGGTAATAGGGGAGTATCAGGCAGCGTTTCGCAAAACAATTTTATAAATGAGAAGATGTAGGAATAATGTGGTAACTTTTGTCAATTTTAAAAGGGCTTACGATTCAATAGATAGACAAGCACTATTTCACACCTTAGAGGAGTTCAGGATTGACAAGAAAACATGGTAAATTTTCAACAGACATTAACAGGTACAATCTTAAAAGTTAAATTCATGGGAGAAACATCAGAAGCATTTCATATTCATACTGGTGTTCGCCAGGGTGATGGAATGTCACCCCTTCTGTTTAACATGTGAGGACATGGGAAAAGGAAATAAAAGGAATTCAGCTTGGGATTAAAAAAGAGCAGAGAATTAGGGTGAAGTGTCTGGCTTTCGCTGACGATCTTGCCATTCTAACGAACAATAGAGAGGAAGCCAAACTTGCATTGTAAGAACTACACAAAATCTCACAGAAAACTGGGCTACAAATCTCCTACGAGAAAACATAGTATATGTAAAACAAACCTGTAGATAATCTCCCCATTACTACCCAATACGGGTAAGTGGCACAAGTTGCCCACTTCAGATATATGGGAGAGATAATCCAACCATCAGGGCTGAATTCAATAGCCAATAAAGATAGAATCTACAGATTACAAAAAGCATATAAGCTCACTTGGAATCACTATAATAAGAAATCTATTTCTGTCAATGTAAAACTAAGGCATTACAACACAGTAGTCCTAGCAGAAGAACTTAATGCTGCAGGAACTACCGTGATTCATGGTCATACTAAGATCAGAGAGATTGAAAAGCAAGAAAGAAAAATTCAGAGGAAAATATATGGACCAGTGTTTCGGGAAGGAATGTGGGTGAAGAGGCCAACTAGAGAGATTTACAAAGACATAGAAACAACAACAGATACCATTAGAAAGAGAAGGATGAAATTTTATGGACGTATCAGCAGGATGAATAAAAGCAGGCTCACAGGACAAATCTTTGAGATAGCAAACAAGAGCAAAAACAAGACAAAGTTGATCGCTGAAGCAGAAGAAGACTTTAAAGAACTGGGGATCACTCAAGACAACATAAACAATAGGGGACAGTTTACAAACATCGTACAGAAACACACACTTAAACAAGAACATACGGAGAACAGAACGGGAAAAAGATGGTCGGAAGAACGCAAGAGAGAACACAGGGAACGTATGAAGAGAATTTGGGAAGAACGAAGAAAGAAGAAGAAACCATGACTACCCAAGTTCAATCGCTCTCTCAAAAGGGAATAATCGAAAATTATATATAAAAGGATCCGCAAGAAAGGCAAAAAGCAGATACAAAATCTGCTCCAAATATTTCGACTTGTAGGCCATTTACTGTTTTTCTAGAGAACTGCATCTAAGGAGAAACGTTATCAATATCTAAATAATTCACGGATCGAATTGTTTGTTTTTCTCAGTTTTCGTAACTCGAGTGTTACGGTGCATTCGCGAGTAGAAGCGGAAGTGTGAAAGTGCGACAGCGTGTAGGATGCTGTCTGGGGTTAATTACCCAGCTTAATGTTTTGAGGAGGCGTGTAGCGCAACGCGACGGTGTCTTGTCACGCTTCAACGCTGCTGCCTTGTGAGACATTCAAGGACTTTTTCTTTCCATGAAATAACTCTCGCGGATTCGCTAGAGGTCATCCGACACGTCAGTGTTTAATATAAATATTGGGACACAAGTACATTATTTTAACTGTTTACTGTTAGTACCCAACACACCAGGTGCTAAGACTCGGTGGAAAGACACATTTATTTTGATGTGATTAATCTTCCTGAGTGTGAACTTAGGGGCATTTAGCGTATTTCATTAATATAGTTTGGGGTTGCATAATCAGTTTGACCGTTTTGTTGCTGATTGCCACCACCACATCAGACTATAAAATTGTGTAATTTCATAGTCGTTCATGTGAATGAAATGACACCAATAAAACAGCTTAATGGATTACCCAGAATAGTATTTTGACTTACATACTATCTGCATAAAAGACAATATATGTATTCCTCCCTAACAGCAAATACCACTTACGATACAAAGTCTCACAGTCCAATTTGCGGAGACTTTTCCAGCTTTTTCGACTTAACTTATTTAATTGTATCTCGACTTACTACCGAATATAAAAACACGCTTATATCTCATAGAGCTCCTAATATTCCATTCCTATGGTAGGAATATACCTACAGCAATAACAAAAAGAGACTGTAGTTATCCCAGTACTCAACCGTATAGATTAGAAACGTCAGAGGAAACGTTCGTTACGCTCGCAAATTTCTCTCTGACAAAGCACTTCTGACTCTCTCTTCCCCTGTCGTTTCCGGGAGTCCTCTTGTTGTTCTGTTAAAATGGCTCTGAGCACTATGGGACTTAACAGCTGTGGTCATCAGTCCCCTAGAACTTAGAACTACTTAAACCTAACTAACCTAAGGACATCACACACATCCATGCCCGAGGCAGGATTCGAACCTGCGACCGTAGCAGGCGCACGGTTCCGGACTGCGCGCCTAGAACCGCGAGACCACCGCGGCCGGCTGTTGTCCTGTTAGTCAGAATCCATTCCATCATCTCCTTAGGCCATCTCCCTTCATTCAAACAGCGTATGTTCCCACACAATGTTAGTTGTTTTTCATCGATTGTATCCACCACAGTGGCCCCCAGGTTCATTCTCTGACGTAACCTTGTCCCGTAGTATCGACCTTCAGCAACATCTCCAAAATCCCATCTCAACTGACAGTAAATTACTCTTAATTGTTTCAGTTATCCCCTATATTTCTGCTCCACATGTGTCTATACTTTCGACAATAATTTAAAATAACCTAATCTTATCCGATCTAATATGTGTTCTCCAAAAAACTCGATTTAATTTTTTGGTTGTTTGTCTACTTTCGCTAATGGAGATATTAATTTCGCTTTTCCTACTTTATGTTTATTAAAATGAGGCCATTCTTTGACACATTGACCTAGTTGTTGTCGATGTGTTGTACTCTGACCACTCTTCCCTTTCGCTGGTGCTTCATTGTCTAGTGCAGTATTGTTTCCGTCGATTTCTTTGATCGATTTCTACGGTACCACCTGTCTACAGTGGAAATGGAAAATTAAAAAAAAAAGCGATTATCTCGTTAAATGATGAAGTAACTAATTGGGAATAGATATGAAGATATGAGTTTGAACAATCCTGGAAAGGATGTTGGCAGAAGTAAAATGTGTTTTAAATGAATTGATCGATCAGGATACCATTAATAAATATGCAATGCCATTGAATGTAGCCGGCCGTTGTGGCCGAGCGGTTCTAGGCGCTTCAGTCTGGAACCACGCGACCGCTACGGTCGCAGGTTCGAATCCTGCCTCGGGCATGGATGTGTTTGATGTCCGTAGGTTAGTTAGGTTTAACTAGTTCTAAGTTCTAGGGGACTTATGACCTCAGATGTTGAGTCCCATAGTGCTCAGAGCCATTTGAACCATTGTATGTATCTGACTGTACCATCACAGGAAAAGGAACAGAAATACTTTACTGCATAATGTGATTAAAATGATATAATAAGTTTACGGATACTGAACTAAAAGTTACAGGTTTTTCAAAACGCACAGAGTCGAAGAATAGAGATTTTAATGATACAGTGATGATGATGTTTGGTTTGTGGGGCGCTCAACTACATGGTCATCAGCGCCCGTACAAAGTCCCAATTTTTACACAGTCCAATCTAGACACCGTCAGGAATGATGGTGATGATGAAATGATGAGAACAACACAAACGCCCAATCACCAGGCAGGGAAAATCCCCAACCCGACCGGGAATCGAACATGGAACCCCATATTCCAGAGGCAGCAACGGTAGCAACTAGAACACGAGCTGCGGACTTTCAATGATACGCAATGATAATGATGATGAAATGATGAGGACAACACAAACGCCCAATCCCCAGGCAGAGAAAATCCCCAACCCGACCGGGAATCGAACCTGAGACCTCATATTCCGCCGCGCGGGATTAGCCTTGCGGCCTCAACGCTGCAGTCATGGACTGTGTGGCTGGTCCCGACGGAGGTTCGAGTCCTCCCTCGGGAATGGGTGTGTGTGTTTGTCCTTAGGATAATTTAAGTTAAGTAGTGTGTAAACTTAGGGACTGATGACCTTAGCAGTTGTCCCATAAGATTTCACACACATTTGAACATTTTTGAACCTCATATTCCAGAGACAGCAACGGTAGCAACTAGATTACAAGCTGCGGACTTCCAATGATGCGTGTAGATATCAAAATTTCAGATGAGCGGAAAAACTGTTCAGCCGTCGATGACTGTCGGTAATCCTCCTAATCTGTTGTACCATCACTTACGCAATATGACACAAATGGGCTGTGCAGTTTGACCACCGTCGCTCCTTTTGGCTACTGTCAGTCAAGAGGGCAAACTGTAGATATACACTGAAGAGCCAAAGAAATTGGTGCACTCGAATAATATCGTGTAGGGCCCCCGCGAGCACGCAGAAGTACAGCAACACGAAGTGGCATGGATTCGACTAATGGCTGAAGTAGTGCTGGAGGGAATTGACACCTGCATGGCTGTACATAAATCCGTAACAGTACGAGACCTCTTCTGAATAGCATGTTGCACGGCATCCCAGATACGCTCAATAATGTTCATGCCTAGGGAGTCTGGTGGCCAGGGGAATTGTTTAAACTCAGAAGTGTGTTCCTGGAGCCACTCTGTAGCAATTGCGGACGTGTCGGGTGTCGCATTGTCCTGCCGTAATTGCCCAAGTCCGTGGGAATGCACAACGGAGATGAATAGATGCAGGTGATCAGACATAGTCGTGTTTAGTCGTATCAGGGGTCCCATGGCACTCCAACTGCACACGCCCCATGCCATTACAGAGCCTCCACCAGCTTCAACAGTCCCCTGCTGACATACAGGTCCATGGATTCATGAGCTTGTCTCCATACCCGTACGCGTCCATCCGCCCTATGGAAATTGAAATGAGACTTGCCCGACCAGGCAACATGTTTACAGTTATCTACAGCCTAATGTCGGTGTTGACGGGCCCAGATAAGGCGTAAAACTTTATATCATGGAGTCATCAAGGTACACGAGTGGGCTTTCACCTCAGAAAGCCCATATCGATAATGTTTCGTTGAATGGTTGGCACGCTGACACTTGTTGTTGGCCCAGCATTGAAACCTGCAGCTATCTGCGGAAGGGCTGCACTTCTCTCACGTTGAACGATTCTCTTCATTCGTCATTGGTGTCGTTCTTGCAGGATCTTTCTCCTCTCGTAGTGATGTCGGAGATTTGATGTTTTACCTGGTTCTTGATATTGACGGTGCATTCGTAAAATGGTAGTACATGAAAATCCCCATGCCATCGCTACCTCGAAGATGCTGTGTCCCATCGCTCATGCACCGACTGTAACACCACGTTCAAATTCACTTAAATCTTGAGAGCCTGCCATTGTAGAGATAGTAACCGATCTAACTGCGCCAGAAATGTCTTACATAGGCGTTGCCAACCGCAGCGCCGTATTTTGTCTGTTTACATTTCTCTGTATTTGAATACTCATGCCTATAACAGTTTCTTTGGCGCTTCAGTCCAATTGATCAACTAGTATATGGCAAGGAGAAGAAATAATGTAGGTTTTTCGAATGGACTGCACTGACTGAGAAAAGATTTAAAGAGAATGTTCGACAACGACAACTTTTCATGTTTCGTGACTGTTTATGAATTAACAATGTACGAAATCGCAACCAATGAATAACGTCCCCACTGTTTACCATACTTCTTCGGGCAATAAGGCGCGCAGTAACCAAGAGGTGTTGGAAACATTTGTGGTGTCCTAATTAAAATAAAAAAATACAGCGTAGAAATAGAAAGAAAAAACAGAAAATACAGGTAAGTGAATTGTAGTTGTTTAAAAAAAATGCCTTTTTTGCATGCTGCACATCGAAATTTTTATTTTTATTTATGCACACAGACACGTTTCGCATTTTTTACAAGGCATCTTCAGTGTGTGTCAGGTAACTTCTAATTCATTGCATCTAAGCAATTTCTCATCTGACAACCAGGTGGATGTGTAACGTAAACAGTGAACTGAAAGTGAACTGTAAGATGTCCACCTGGTTGCCAGATGAGAAACAGCAGTTTGCATCGATGCAATGAATCAGAAGTTACCTGACACCCACTGAAGATGCCTTGTAAAAAAGGCGAAACGCGTCTGGGTGCATAAATAAAAATAAAAATTTCGATGTGCAGCATGCACAAAAAGAGTTTTCTTTGAAACAACTGCATTTTATATACAGCTGCCTCGAAAATGAACACTACAAGAAACAGGTAAGTGAACTCGTGAATTTCAACTGCTTGCATCATTATTTGTTCGTCTAATTTGTTAAAGTTGAAGTTCATACAATCACATTTCCTTTGAGGTGAAGAGCAGCAAACGTGATCTACGAAGAAGATTCGCCACAAAACTGACGCTCTTACGTGTGCATGAGAAAAGCTGGAGAAAGCTTGACAAGCTCAAACCACAGACTATGACCAACAGCCACATTTCTGCAAGTGTCGATCATATATGTAGGATATAGTGTAACGTACAATTGTTTGTAAGGCGTGCTTCAGTAGAGAGACAGATGTTACAGTAGAAGAACACTAACACGATTAACAACACAGTTGGTACTTTCGAGCTTCGAATCATTGTCTTCATCATCATCTTTATTACACACGTAACAGATTACACATTGCTGCCCGTACAGGTCCATCCGCCTCTTTCCTTTTGGTCACTTTCTTAATCTTCTCTGTGGTGCGGACAGCTGAACATTCGGCTTCCACTGATGTAGTGATGCCAACATCATTTGTCTTTGCAGTTACTACTCACAGCAATGACATTCAATTCTTATTAGTTTCAGTCCTTAGAGTTTACAGCTCGATTCTTGTCTCCAACACATATACTGTCTTTTCAGAAATTTCTTTTCCACGTCCTGCATTCTACTTTCGTCCGCGGCTTTTCATTTCCAAATGTCGCTCAGATTTTATCATACATATACAAAATTCTATTGGTGTACCTTTGCTGTTGTGTTGGTGGCTTCTTCTCGTCCCATTTTTTGGAGACATCAGTCTTCTGACTGGTTCGATGCGGTCTGCTATGGTTTCCTCTTCTGTGCTACTTTTTCCATCTCTACATCCTCAATTATGAGTTGGCTGTATTCCATTCTTTGTCTTCCTCTACAGTTTTATCGTCTACAGCCTCTCTGGTACAATGGAAATTATTCCTCGCTGATGTTTTAACCCACGACCTACCATGCTGTCCCTTCGTCGCCGATTCCGCGGAGAACCCCACATTTATCATTTTCAGCGTTCTTTTGTAACATCAAATTTCAAGCACTTCGATTCTCTTCTTTACCGGTTTGCAAGCAATTCACGATTCAGCTGCATACAGTTATGTATTTCAGACGAACGTTCCAAGAAATTTAATTCAAATTTCAGACCTATTTGAAGTACTGATAAACTCTTTCATATGGTAGGCAATACTAGTAGTAACCTCAGACTTTCACAGCGTATGATGCAATCTATGACGGAGTACTATATGAGAAAACTTTTATAGATATCCAGTTGAGTGCAACAGCAACGCGTTTCGTTACAGGTTCATTTAGAAAAGCCAAAAGCGTCACGGAGATGTTCAGGCAGTTCCCTGGCAGACACTGCAGGAGAGGCATTTTGCATCATGGTGTGGTTTACTGTAAAAATTCCGTGACGTACGTTCCAAGAAGGATCAACCAATACATCGCTCCCTCCAACGCATATCTCGTGAAAAGAGCATAAAGATAAAATATTGGAGATTCTAGATCACACAGAAGATTACTAGCAATGGTTTTTCCCGCCAACCATTCGCTGCTGAATCAGGAAAAGGGAGAAGTGACATTGGTGCACAAAGTACCCTCCGCCACAGACGGTAAGTTGTTCACTATACATATATAGATTTAGCTGCTGTCTTAAATATTCTGGAATGTAAAATTTTCAAGCTCTCAGTTCTGTGATTACAATATCAGTGGCCAACAACTGTAATCACCATTTCATATAAATACCTAGGTGGGGCTGTGTAATAGACTGATCGAATAGGCTCAAAAGTAGTTCAACCAGGTGGGAGACGGCTGTTCATTGGCGGGTCGTTGGTGACAAGCTGTCAGTCTATCAAAAAAAAAAAAAAAAAAAAAAAGGTGCTTACAAATTACTCGTGTGACTTCCTGGAACAATGCTCAAGTTTGTAGGATCTGTACAAAACAGAATCAACAGGAAATATAGAGTGCATAAAAAGAAGAGCGCCACTAATGCTCACAAGCATGTTTGATTCAAAGGAGAGAGTTAGGGAAATGCCGAGGACCGTGAACTAGCATGCGCTTGAATGCGCTTGAAGACAGACGCCAGCTAACTGTTCTGAACTACTTATAAATCCTACTTATAAAGTTAAGAATCTAGATATACACTACAGCTTCCTACGTTTCGCTCCAGTAGAGACCGCGAATGAAAGTTTATACTAATTCCAGCGCGCACAGAGCCATATAACGACTCTTCCTCACGCATTGCGTACACGAATGAGTGGCAAGAAACAGTAATACGTTGTGCAATAGAAGTAAGCCCTGGAACATTTTCGCAGGGACTTCCAGGGCACGGATGTAGATGTACACTTAGAAATCGATGCTTTATTCTGCCGAGAGCAATTTAGAGCTTGAGCCCATCTCCGGGCAGCAGGATGCTTGCAATATACAAATTGTAATGACTTAATTTTTTATACTTGTTGTGAAATAAGGTATCAACACCGGCCGTTCTGGCTAGAGTTTCAGGTGTTTTTCGCTGGCTTCAGGTGAGTGATGACCAGAACGATCGCCAACAACACCCTGCAAATAAATTACCTATTGGTGGACATAAGAAACCACCAGCATCACAGACGTAACAGTAAAGATGCGGATAGAATGGAATAACACAACTGCTGAAAAGGACGTAATTAAAGTCTCCGAACAGCCTGCCCTCCTCCATAATAAGTGGGACTGAAAATATATGAAATACGTAACTGAGGCAGTACATCTCATTTCAGAGAAACTGGACTTTGCTTAACTTAATACGATTATTCATGACAGGTGAGATACATCTTCACTCTGGAAAAAATTTGCGCGGGAAACACGTTCACAATTATTGTAGTGCACTTAGAAAAGAAACGTTTGCTTCTATCTGCAGATAGGTGAAGCACCAAATGGATCATGCTACAAAACTTGTCTAAGGAAATCATGAATGGTCGCCCTGTTTGAGCAGTATGTAACAGAACTACATAGAGATTATGTACGAAATGTTGTCACGCTTATTTGCTGAAAGGTTCTGTCCCAATAACGATTCCATTAGAAATCAAACAAAATTGTACCTCGAAACCGAACGAAAATGTATATGCCATAATAGTGCATTGTAATCTGCATGACATATACCCGAATTAGCAAGTACAAGACCAATCTGTTTACAATGAACTGTACACTGATGAGCGAAAACACTATGACCACCGCCCGCCGCGATGTTGAACCCCCTGATGGTATTGCGGGCACGTGACGCAGTAAGGAAAGAATGTAAGCGGAAGAGAGACGAATGGAGAGTCATTATAACGAAGATACGGGCTGCAAATGCCGATATTCATTCATATAAGAGGTTTTGGGAAATGGGAGACTGTTGTGGAGGTAGAGGCTGAAAACGAGGATCTCTGAAACTGGAGTAGGCCGTATGGCATTGGATGTAGTAGTAGTAGTTTATTCATCCAGAGGCAATGTATATTGTATGGATTTCGTCAAAGAACATGGTATAACAAAAATAAGATAAGGGTGTACAGTTTCATACATAATAAAATGGTTCATTGTAATCATCATAATATTTTTGGGCAATAAAACTTTGATTACTGTAATGATATAAAAGTATGAGAAGGATCTTCTATATGAAATACATTACTAGTAAATAACTGATTTAACACTGTTGTTCGGGGCCTTTTACATGAAATACATTAGAAGTAAGTAATTAATTTAACACTTTTGTTCAGAAAAATTAACATTGACGCTGTGGCAGGCATTTGATTTATGGTACTATTAACATATAGTAAATGAATGTAGTTACTTGCTACATGCTTCAAAATGGGTCTGAGCACTATGGGACTTAACTGCTGAGGTCATCAGTCGCCTAGAACTTAGAACTACTTAAACCTGACTAACCTAAGGACATCACACACATCCATGCCCGATGCAGGAACCTGCGGTCGCACGGTTCCACCCTGAAGCGCCTAGAATCGCTTGGCCACTCCGGCCGGCTTACTTGCTACATGGCTACTGTAGATATTATTTTATACTATAATAGCAGTTGGTCATTAAGAATTTAAATATTGCTTCCTTGAATATGGACAATGTTTTATTTCTTTTAGCTGAGTTTGAAGTTTGTTGACAAAATAGTACCCTGAATGCTGGTTTGTTTGTGTGTTAAAGCCTTGTTTACTCTTTTTATGTGGATGTTATCGCACATTCTTGTATTGTACGAGTGAAGATCTGAGTTGGTTTTATAATTTTCAATGTGCATTCTTATATTAACAACACATTTGTTTCTATCGAGGCCTGGTGAGGGTAGAATATATAGGTGTTGAACTAACTGTTTGGAAGGTGTTAGCCTTTTACTATTTGAAATTATTCTGACAGCTCGTTTCTGTAAGGTGAAGATGGTTTTCATGTTTGCCTTATTATGACCCCAGAGGGTTAGGCCATAGGAGATAGCAGATGACCATGTCCCATCACAAAACGTAGAGGTCGCAGGATTCCCCACTGTGTAATCCAGGGAAGGCAGCGATCTGTGGTAGATTTGATGGCAGAGTACAATTCTGGTGCAATCACAAGTGTTATGGAGCACACCGTTCAAAGACCATTGTTGAACATGAAGCTCCACATCATACGACGTGATCAGGGCAAAATTATGCTATGGGGTACACTGAGTTAGGCTTCCATGGGATCTGTGGTAGTAATAGAAGGCAGCAGTGAACTACGGGAACATTATTGCGGACCACCCCCGCCGTTTCATGCTCTAAGTCTCCCCCTGAATTCTCCCAGGAGGATAACAGTCTGTGTTGCAGTCTATCTCGTGCTAAAATGGTTTCAGGGGCATTATAATGAACTAGCATTGATGTCCTGGGCAGGAAATGCGCCTGATCTGTACCCATTGGAACAGTTATCGGGTACCAGTTGCGTGCCCGTAAACCACCGCCACGTCGTTTGCGGTAAATGGTTGACCTGTGCGGGAGCATTTGTTGCCACATGCTTCTGTAAGATCTGTCGTGTGTACTTAGGTAATATGAATGTGGTCGTCTCTCTAGAAAAATATGATGTCGTAGTGTAGAAGACTTCAAAACTTTCGCGTTGTCTGAACTATATGCATCTGTTACTGGTATCGCAAAATCCTCCTTCGCTTTGGTAGCAACTTTCCTTCATTTAAACCATCCGGTTTATATTTAAAAAAATATTAAGAACATAAGAGCATCACTAATTGTATAGTTACGTGTACAAAAATTCAATAACGATTCCCAGCTCAAAGAACGTGTGCCACGCTATGACTAGTGACTGCAAAATGGTAAGAGCTATCGAGAAAAATAGTTTAAGATCGTATTTTTTCGAATGAAAAGGTTTTCTTTGTATTTGCACTCATTTTGTTTTTATTACCAACGGAGGTTGTACAGAGTTTCAGGGACAGCATAAGGGAACAATTGACAGGAATGGGGGAACGACAGTAGAAGAAGAAAGGGTAGCTTTGAGAGATGAAGTAGTGAAGACAGCAGAAGATCAAGTAGGTAAAAAGACGAGGGCTAGTAGAAATCCTTGGGTAACGGAAGAAATATTGAATTTAATTGATGAAAGGAGAAAATATAAAAATACGGTAAATGAAGCAGGCAAAAAGGAATACAAACGTCTAAAAAATGAGATCGACAGGAAGTGCAAAATGGCTAAGCAGGGATGGCTAGAGGACAAATGTAAGGATGTAGAGGCTTATCTCACTAGGGTTAAGATAGATACTGCCTACAAAAAAATTAAAGAGACCTTTGGAGAAAAGAGAACCACTTGTACGAATATAAAGAGCTCAGATGGAAACCCAGTTCTAAGCAAAGAAGGGAAAGCAGAAAGGTGGAAGGAGTATATAGAGGGTCTATGCAAAGGTGATGTACTTGAGGACAATATTATGGAAGTGGAAGAGGATGTAGATGAAGATGAAATGGGAGATACGATACTGCACGAAGAGTTTGACAGAGCACTGAAAGACGTGAGACGAAACAAGGCCCCGGGAGTAGACAACATTCCATTGGAAATACTGACGGCCTTGGGAGAGCCAGTCCTGACAAAACTCTACGATCTGGTGAGCAAGATGTATGAAACAGGCGAAATAGTCTCAGACTTCAAGAAGAATATATGTACAAATATCTCTCTTTCTCTCGGTCCGTGTGTGTGTGTGTGTGTGTGTGTGTGTGTGTGTGTGTGCTTGTGTGCGTGTGTGTCTACCGCTTCTACCACAGATATACTCTTTCATGTCCTAGTTTTACAATTCTTCTAGAAATGTTTAAAACAGCCAACATTACGTACGGTTCTCTTCTTACGGTCGAAAACTGTACACTTTAGAAATACGTACGGTTTCCGTCCAGAAAATTAAAATACATGTTTCATTTGGGATTCATGCATAAAAAAAGGCTATTAACGGGTTCATCAACATTTCCTTAAATCACTCCCACGAAGGAAACAAAACCATTTGCGGAATAAACATGTTTCTTCACTTTCTTTGGCTGTTGATCTTCCTTCGGAATCGACGCAAGGATTTTTCCCTAATAACGTCGTTGCGAATGGCGGCAAACACTTTCTCGCTGTGTTGAGGTGATACAGCGCTTTCACGTAATCGGCCGTGCAACGAACTTTGAAGTGGAGGCCCCTCACCTCGGGTGCGTGTGTACCTTGCGCATTGCATAAAGTGTCTTCATTGTATTACAGGTACTTGACACGAGGGCTTGAATGACACCACGCCTTCCACAAAGAAATATACCGTCCAAGAAAAATCAATTGGCAGTGCTGACTGCTATCGTAGACACTGGAACACAATAAAGCTGATGGGGAAGGTTTTCACAGCGTGTCAATACGAGTACAATATCTTCTTCACGAGTATCTTGTCTCATAAGATTACAGTGAGATAGCAACAATTTGGGTATGGTCTCTCTCTCTCTCTCTCTCTCTCTCTCTTTCCCCCTCTCCCTCTCGTTCTATCTTGGGTTTCAAATTGCGTATTAAGGCTACTGGCGCAGACAGAACGAGAGAGACCAGTCTTTTCAACCCGTCGTGCCCACATGCTACCTTACGTAGCAAGACTTGATGACATAATTTGCCATTATTTTTCGCTGATGGTGGCAATGAGGTTTCCTCAGTGGTGTTATTGAACCACGACATGTGTTTTGGATATGAGTATGGCCGATGCCACCCGAAACCGGTCGTTTCGTTTGAAATTATTGTGGTAGTGCCGAAAAATGAAGTAGAACGTAGTGTCAGCAGTAACTGGGATGGAATAACGATTACTTTTCTTACCAGTTATTCTTAACCGTTGATTTAACATAAACTATATACAGCTGGTGCAGAATGTCATACAATGTATTATGACGCTGAAGTAGTGGTAATGTGTCTGATCTTGGCTAACCATGAAAATCTAACGAAAATGCAATCAAGTCATAAAAGTAGCAAACCGATACACACCCCCTGTGGTCACCTTTGGAGTCAGTAAAGTGTTGACCAAAAATTGTTGTTGCTTTATTTTATTTGCACAGTAGTGCTGCGGATTGTATACCATACTTTTGTTCGTGGGCTTTCGCAGCAATTTATTCAAGAGGAAGCGAGGTTCTAAAATTGCCATTTTTATATGGCTCTTTCTGTACCTCTGAAGTCGTGTCGTGCCTCAAGAACTTAATTTGAAAAGAGGTATATTAACTTAATTTATCCACGCAATACGTCATTGAATGCAGATACTTTCTTAACTGAAAGGTAATAACATTTTATTCATATGTGTAAAGTACTTCATTTTATGTTATAACAGTGGACATAACATTTTTTTGAGTTAATGATTTTAAATAACATCATGATATGATTCAATGAGCTACATCGAATGAGTTAGATTAGAAAATTTTCACAAAATAAATTTCTGCTTGCACGTAAATAATGTTGGGCAGCGCGGGAAATTAAAAATTTTCGATTGGTACAAACATATCCAAGAAAATAACCACCAAAAATGCCTTTGATGGTTAGTCTTCGGAGTGAAGATAAACGCTTATACTACCGTTATGGCCTCTATAAATTATGAAATATCACATCTCATCACATTAACGGACGTAAGGCGTTATTACCATGCCTTCAATTTTTTAATACTGACTGCCATAAAAGCTCAACGAAACGCGCTCTGAAGACTGCATTTTGTGGACTGTTTGGGTAAAAAGAAGTCTAGGGTTAGCATTCGACTAGATGAATGAGGGAAACCTCATCAGCATTAAATTTGCCCATCAGACGACCATTTCCAGAAATGTCCCAGATTCCAGGAGAGGGGGCAAGCACGCCGACTAGCCCCCTACCCTCTCGCGGACGTCTATGCTTCTGCTGCATAAATATTGTCAATATTTAAGCTGCACGTGTGAAGAGATGGAAATATAAAGACCATAAACACATCACAAATAAGCTTCTGTCTACATTATTTCTAAGCCACCGCTCTAACACTTTACAAAAATCGACTACCGTTAATCGACATACACACAGTTGCCTCAGAGTCGCGTTGGGTATCAAAATATTTTGAGTGCTGGGTACAAAGCGAGTGTTTGGTATAATTCGCCTAAAACTATTTTGCACTACCGCTAGCAATTCCAGAATCGGTCATTAATACCTTAGATAGCTTTGTTGCTTATATCATATTCATTTGATTTGGCTGGTTACTGTCTATACAGTATATGGATACATTGACAATCAGTTACAATAAGTGATTTTGTAACTTACTTGTATAATACGAACAAATAATCAAAACTTACAAAGGGAATAAGAAGAAAGAAAGCAAGAAGATGGTGACGAGGAACTAATATCGGTCTATGACTCTGGTTGGCAATATCGACACTGCAAGTAGACTAAGACAGAAAAAAAGGGACAGCAACCATTATTTGAAATGATTCGGTAGCAGTATATTTTTGATACGCTTTCTCTGCAAGTATTTCATTCGTGACTGCAGCACAGAACATCATGTCGTACAAAGGGAGACATAACGGTCATATGAAACGTAGTAATGGGAGGATCGTGAGGTAGTAAAGCTATATTTTCTGTGTGACATTGGGACATTGTTATGACAGGTAAGAAGTCGATACAGCAAAGAAAGCGTGGTTTAATGTAGCCATTGTACTGCAGGGAACAAGGAAAATTCTGTTTTCCAACGGGCGATGCTATCATATCGCCATATCTACGAGGCTGCGCTAAAAAGAAATGCCTTCAAATTTTTTTGTGAAAACTTACAACTTTTGAAATAAAACGAACATTACTAACATTCTGCTTCTTTATTCTCCGTGCAGCGCTCTGCCGCTAGAGGGCTCCGAATTGTAGGGTGCAGCTTCGCGGTGTGCAACGTAAGTATGTTGGTGCGTGAGAAACGGCGTGCTGTAATTGAGTTTGGAATTCAAAGAGTTCCTGCGCACACGGAGTACCCTCTCTTTCAGGAGGACAATGCCACACCACACACAAGCGCTGCTACACCTGCATCAATCAGACGTCTTGGGTTGACTGTCATCGAAGATCCTCCATACAGTCCAGTCGTGGCTCCATGATATTTTTTCATCTATTTCCAAAACAAAGAATACCTTAGAGTACTTCACGTCGAGAGTGATGAATCGGTGCAAGCAGAGGTCATGTTGTGACTCCATCAACAGTGTCAAACTTTGTACAACGACGGTACCAACAAACTGGTCTCTCTTGGGGATAAATTTCTTCGACGCCAGGGTGACTACGTTGAGAAATAAACACGGAAACATGAAGTCTGAATATACAGAATGTTAATAAAGTTTGTCTCACTTAAAAATGTTTAACAGTTCTTACATGAAATATTTGGAGGCATTATTTTTCAGCACGCTCTCGCACACTGGAACGACTTCAGCGAGCACGTTACACATGTCAACACACGCTACGAGCACTGCGGTACAAGAGTGGTTAATCGTCAGAAGATTGCATATTGCGGGTCCCGTGCAGTCGCGGTACGGGTAACAGGTGCATCGCAGTGTGCGAGTGAAATGGCATGGCAACTGGAAACGTACTCCAACGCTGAGGTACGCTGAAAAGTGCTACTCTTGTGGGCAAAACTGCACGTAGATCCACAGTGAAATCCTGGCGATGTATGGGCCAAATGCAATGTCGCATCCAGCCGTAGCGAAATTGTACATGCATTTCGATCAGTCGCGCAGAGACGTGGGTGATGCTAAACGGGAAACTGAGATTTCGCACCATGCGATTTCCATTTCGCCGACCGAACATTGGGGGAAAAGAGGATTTCCAATGATGGGTGCGTTCATACTGTGGTTGTCGAATTGCTCCGTGAACAACGCTCTCGGCGGTCTTATACGGAATTAGTGACTACGTTGCAAATAGTGTCGTGTACCTGTATCACTTTGAAGTGCAATGCGCCACTCAGTAAAACACACTTGGCCTGTCACAATAATGTATCACTTAGTTTTTGATGTCTCCTTGTGAATTCCTCATTTCATAGAGGCTCTTGAAGCTTTATAAATAGGTCTTCGGGGGCAGGTGACGTCCAAACTCAAGGGTGCACCAGATCAGGTTTGCCAGAATTTCCGTGACGTTGACTCGTGAGTCAAGCAAACTTGTGTGGTCACGGCATTGTTTGACACGTAGGCAGACGCTTGAGAACAGATATCAACTAACGCCGTAGAGGCCTACTTGCAATGCCAGTAAACTAATTCAGTAAAGACAAAGAACTAATTTACTTACTTTCCCTTACTATATTAATTTACATACTTTGAACGTTGGCCTTCGTGTTGTTAGTTGAGACGCCTGCCTTTAAGTGACTGCCAGTCTCGAAAAAACATTTTTGGTCATTAGAAACAGACTATGGACAATAATGGAAAAAGGAAGATATATCTCATGCACTTGTACAGACAACCAAAAACTTGTAGGTAGGTAAAGCAGGCCGGGGTGGCCGAGCGGTTCTAGGCGCTACGTCCTGGAACCACGCGACCGTTACGGTCGCAGGTTCGAGACCTGGCTCGGGCATGGATGTGTGTGATCTCCTTAGGTTTAAGTAGTTCTAAGTTCTAGGGGACTGATGACCTTAGAAGTTAAGTCCCAAAGTGCGCAGATCCATTTGAACATTTTTTTGTAAGAAGGTAAATAATCACAAACACAGGCAGCTCAAAAATAGTGGAACAGTAAATCAAGGCGTCAAGCAAGGATGAAGCTTGTCACCGACTCTCTTTGTCATCTATGTTGTGGATTTCATAAGAAAATTGAATTATGAACTACATTGAGGTATACAACTCAGAAGAAGCCATCAGCTGAATACTGTGCTATTTGCAGATAATATAGTCTTAATACAGAATTAGGTATCTAACTTGCAACATTCGGTTCATAGATTATATGGTCTAGAAAAACAATGCTATAATCTGAAAAAGTCTACCATTAAAACCAAAGTTACCGCTTGCTTCGGAAAGCAACCAGTCCGACCAAAATTTGTTATCGTAGACAAGGCACTGGAACCTGTGTCCAGTGTACATACTTGCAGTGCGGTATCAACTAAAATAAGGTTAACAATGTACGTTGATGCAGGTTTCGCGACTGCAGTGCTGATTTTGAATAAAATTCCCAGCAGCAGTTTGAAAACCAAGACCGGTTTCGGCCCCAGGGCCATTATCCACTGGTATGCGATTATATCAGGCGTCCTGAAAGGCCATAGAGTTGTTTTGTGTTCTCTCAGGATGCCTGGTACACGCCTGTTATAATGGCCAAAGGGGCCGAAACTGGAAGTGGTTTTTAAATTAAACATTAAAGCGCAACTGCCGCTGGAATTTCATTGGAAAGAAAACCAATAAATTTCAGTAGATGTGCAGGACCCAAAAAAAAAACCTTAAAGAACAAGGCGACCAAACACACAAAATTTAAATTTTACCAAACAATGGCTGCGCCTATCTTGCCCTGTGACAGTGAATGCTGTATTTGGTAAAACAAAACATTCTATAGCCAAGAACGTGTAAATATATCTTTATTTTCGGCAACCGGTGTCGACATACTTTGCTGTCATCTTCTGGTCTTCAAAAATTCTTGCTACAAAACGTGCTCGTTGCTTGCTAGAATCTCACGCCAAGCTGCAGTACTAGTGGACAAAATGCAATACATTATACAAAGGTTAGTCGGAAATGAAACATTTACAATCAAAAGGCACCTTGTGCACATGACCATGTCCGTACACGTAGCGCTCGCAGATGATTGTTAAGTCTTGAAAATAACAATAACTAACATACATGTTTACGTTACCTTGATATATTCCATTCGCTGATGATACACTTTAGACGGCGTATGCGGTACAACTCCAGTGTAAGAATACTGTCAGAAATGGAGTTGCACCGTATGCACCGTCTAAAGTGGATCGTCAGAGAATTGAATATGTAAAGCTTGCGTAAATAGATCTTCTAATGTGCATCTTACGGTATATTGAGATTTTTAAGACTTAATAATCATCTGTAAGCGCTACCGATACGGATATGGCCATGTGTTTTTGACCGTAGATGTTTTACTTCTGGAAATCCTTTGTGTAATATGTTTCATTTTGTCCACTAGTGTGACAGCTTGGTGCGACGTTCCAGCTCGCAATGAGTAGGTTTCGAACTTCTGGAAAATTTTTGAAGGCCAGAAGATGAGAGCAAAGTTTTTATAACAAGTAAAACTCATCATTGCTTCTCATTTCTCACCGTGAGAAAATTCAATCGAATATTGGAATGAGAAAAATGAAGACAAAAACAGATACAATCGGCGGAAACTAGATTTGTAAGACCCGCGAAAGTTTGCTCAATGAGGGTTCTCTTAAGAAATGAGAGTGTACGAGAAGAGTTAGGAATGTGAGACCTTAGTTTCTCCCGGCGTATACAATGCTCAGATAAATTACGGGAATGCAGCCGGGTGACGTTGTCGACCATCGTAGAAATTTCGGCAGGAGCACACCCTGCCATTTCCAAGGAAAAACTGTAGCAAGTAAGCGCTGTGCAAGCAAATTTGATACCTCGGTTTTCAGAGAAACTCCATAACGATAACACAACACAACACACACACAACACACACACACACACACACACACACACACACACACACACACTGTAAGCACTATCGCCATCACAAACCAAAGATGAGCAACGTCGGTAGTTATTATTGTTAGTGAAATTAGTAATCAGCGGTTGAGGTAGCATTAACTTTGTCTCTCTGTTTTTAGACAAGTGAGAGAGTAGGATTCGACGCAGAATTCAAACAAAAACCTTCATCTCTATTTATAACAGTTTCATTAGTAACGCTATCCCCATAGTTGGAAGTGCTTGTTGTTGTATGTCATAAGGTGACCGGCGCCAACACAATGTTCTGCAATGGCAGATTTACCAGGCTGTTGTTAAGCGTGCCTGCCACTTTCGCTCACAACACCAGTCATCCACAGTCCTGATTGACAAATATGTGACATGCGACAACTACAAGGAATAGAGTAGGCACTTGCCTTAAGCAAACCAAGATCATCCTTTACGTGATCTAGATGGACCCTGATCTTAGATGGTGGTCGAAAAGTACACGTCACGTCATATTTCCACAAAATAAGGCCAATCCTGTTCGAAATGTTCCCTGCGTAAACGAAAAAGGCCGTAGACTTTCGTGCCAGCTTGTTATTATCAACACTGACCCGGTGCACAGTTGGTCGATAGTGCAACGCGCGGATGATTTGTCTTTCACTGTATATTCACTCTGACGAAATATGATTTCGACATGGGCTAACTCGGCTAATATCTCACATTTCGCAATTACATGGGCGCTGTGAACCAAGTTATGAGTACATCTTGACGTTGAGCCAAACGGTGACAACTCTCAGCCTCTAGATGTAAATCAGTGTGATTAGGCTTCCTATAAACAGCATTTCCCAACGTACCATTCACCTTCTTCGTGACCAACTTATCAAGAAAGGGAAGACGCTATCCTTTTCCACTCCATTGTGAACCGAATAGACGGGTGGTTTGAGTTTAGGTGTTCTAAAACGTTCAAGTTTTCACTGCCACGGGGCCAAACAACAAAACTATCGTCTACATATCTGGGAAAAAGAAAAAAAGAAGAAACACGCAGGTACCGAAGCCGCCGACTCCAAGGCTTCCTCGATATCTTTCATAAACAAATTGGCAATAACAGGTAACCACGGGTTTCCCATCGCAACTCCTCTGTCTGCTCGTAGTACTGGCCATTGAATAAAAAGTAGGTCTAAGTGGAAGTCAGTGCAAGTCGAAAAAGGTTCGTTAAATCAACGCCCAATCTAATGTCAATCAATAGTAACGAATCTTACAAAGGAACACGAGTGAACGACAAAGTGTAAGAACAGTGTGAGAAATGGAGGCAAATATCTTAAATGTATGGAAGAAGACAGAATACACGTGCTCATTCCAAACAAGTACAGTACGACAGGAAAAACAGATGTGAAAACAGCTAGAAAAATATGCTCTTAGAAACGTTAAGTCGGAACAGATAGGTAGCCCTGACCTTGAAATGAAGAAGAACAAGAAGAATGAATATTTGGACAGTTCATTAAGGTAGAACACCTTGATCAGTTGGTGACAGCAGTGTCAGGAGGAACCAAGTACTTCGCGATGAGCGCCGACCGCTTTCGCGGTCCACCGTGCAGCAAAGTGACCACCACTTGGCAGGTCCTCGGTTTCTGTCGCCGTCTTTCTCTTTCCCTCTCTGTCGTCCTCCCACCCACTTCCCCCCTACCCCGTTCCAGGTGGCGGTCGTAATTAAAAGTTACCGCGTGGCCACCGTACGGGTGGGGGGTGGGGAGGGGAGGGGGAGCGCCGGTGCGGCGGTGGTGGGGGGTGGTCGTGGCCCCTCCCACCGGTCACTGCTCGCTCGCGGCGCCGCCTATCTAATTGTTCACGCGCCGCTCGCTTTTCCGTCCGCTGCCCCCCCACCAGCGCCACTGACACACGAATTTATTTCTCATCGAGCAGGACTCAGCGAGTTAACAATAGGCTTCTCCTCTTTCCTTTGCCCCCTCGCCCCCCTCCACCGTCCCTCTGCCCATTCTACCACTGTCTCCTGCCCTTCGAATGGTTGCGATGAATCTATTCCGAATCGTCTTTTTTACGTGCGTGAACAGTAGGTAGGAAAGCGGGGGTGGGGGAAGGCGTGGCGGGAAGGGGTTCAGGGTGCAGCTCCGACGAATTGAATAGGTAACCAATCAACTGTCGGTATCGCGCTTAATAAGACGGAACCGGTCCATTGCGGTATGTATAATTTTTTGTATATTTTCTAATTATCCTCTTTACAATTAATTACTGCTGGCAGCCCTTTACATATATCTCGCATCCCCCTCCCCTCCCCCCCACCCGACAATTAAGTCGGAAAAGCGTTTTGCGTTCCACGGCCCATCACGAAGGCCCCGAAAAGTCGGCGCCCGGCAGAATCCAATTTCAGGGGGCCCGGACGCGACTGATGGGAGCTCAGAAATGCGTCCCCCATAAAAAAGCAAAGAGCAACACGGGTGAAGATGTGCGCGCGGGCGGGGTGGCCGAGCTAATTTTCCGTTCTCTCTCTCTCTCTTAGTTACCTATGTGCCTGGCGCCTTAATACGTCGGAGTGACTGGGCGAAAGCGGCGCGCGGGATCGGGCGAAAAGTTGGAAGTTCAAGGGAGCCGCCTCGGCAGCGGGCATTGTTCGTCTACCGAGCGTGACTTCCTAGTAGTGTCAGAGGCACTAAGCGGCCGCCCAGGGGCTACCGTTTGGGACGACGGGGCAGAAGAGGCGCCACATCTTTAGTCATCCGACACGCCCATTTCTGCTCGCTTCGCAATCACCGGGCGAATATTGTATTTTGCCGTTCTTTGTTTCGCACCGAGAGAAACTCCACCACATTTCATTCGATTTTGGCTTCGCTGTCTCGATTTGCAAATAATGGAAGTTTGTATTTTCCTGCTTAGTTTCGAACAATGCCCAGGCCGAAACGGAAAAACAAAGTGAGTGCCTTGTCATTCGTTCATTAGTGCACGGAGTCTCTATGCATCATGAAAACATTCTTCTGTATGTGATCTTATTTTAACCCCTTATGTATCGTATTTTCTGAGGCGGGGCCTCCTCAGCATTTGCCTAAACGAGCGAGGAAAACAACCTAAAACCATATGCTGTACTGTAGTAACAATTGTTAACTGGCCGCACGGAATTGATCCAGGTTTGGCTAATGTCACTGTCTCGCATTGTACGGCCCTGCACCTTGCGCTAGAGCAGCAGGAGATCATATTCAGTGCATATAAATGCCTAAATAACTATCGTAGAATTGAAAAGCAAAGTCGTCTAGAGTAAAACTGTAAAAGGAATTCCAGTGTTAAACGCAGAAGAGGTGGAAATACTTAAGGGTCTCCACAGAAGGCTTGAAATATTTGTTAAGGTGAATAATTTGACTACCTAGAAGATAGAAGGAATCTGTTATTAGAATAGGAGTTTGACGGAAGTTTAGAAAATGGTTGGTTGGTTGGTTGATTCGGGGTAGGGGACCAGATAGCGAGGTCATCGGTCCCATCGCATTAGGGAAGGATGAGGAAGGAAGTCGGCCGTGCCCTTTCAAAGGAACCATCCTGCCATCTGCCTGAGGCGATTTAGGAAAGTCACGGAAAAACTAAAGCAGGACAGCCGGACGAAGTTTCGAACCGTCGTCTTCCCGAATGCGAGTCCAGTGTGTTAACCACAGCACCACCTCGCTCGGTAAATTAGAAGACTTGCGATCAAACAACAAAGCGGGTGTGGATAACGTATCTTTGGAATTGCAAATATCATTTTGGGACGAGGCAAGCAAATGATTATGTATGTAGAATGTGTGAGAAAGGAGACATGGTATCAGACTTCCGGAAGTTAGCAATGACAGATAAACGCAAGAATTGTTGCACTGTTAACTTGGCTGCGGTGACGTTGTAATTTGCTACGGAAACAAGAGTTAAGAAAAAAATATTTCCACAGTGTTAGTTCACGTAGAAAGATCGTTCGACAATGTTGAGGGGTGCGTAACGTCTAGAATCTTCAACAAAATTGTTAGATACATGGTACATTGAAACAAGGGTAGATATGACTCACAATGTATACAGTTCCAAGAGGGAAGATAAGAGCAATAGCGTGGAAGGTAACTACTTTGATTGGAAAAGTATAAGGCAGGAATTTCTGAACTGTTCAGAAAAAGAACATAAAGAAATAAAAGTTATCAGAAGTGGAATTGAAATGCACGATAAAATTTTGTGAAAATGAAGAATTACAGTGCCTGCTGAATGTAATAAACAGCCTAATGAGCAAAGAAAATTCCTTGAAGATAAATTAAAGAAATTCGAGTGTACTGAGAAGCAGCAGAAATGAGATTAACAAGAAACTTGACACCGAAATCAAGGTCTGCATAGATGACGAAGTGAATCAAGTGACGAAAGCCATTTCTTAGAAAGAAGTGTTAAAGAAGTGAGTTGTCTCACTTTCGTATAGCGAAATGGATAATAAATGATAATTATAGATTTTTGTGTCGATTTCGGGGAGCTAAGTAGAGAATTTGCTTTAATAGACATACACGTGATTACCTATTTAAACAAAATTGAATTAATGATCTGTCACTTGCAACGTCAATAGACAGACCGTACACATTTTCCCAGATGACAGAAGTGTGGAAACAAAAACTAATCCAAAAGGAAGAGAGCGCTGTCTTTTTATTTATTTATTTAAGCCACAAATATATCGCAACATTAATCGAAATACAAACTATACTTATGAAGCCCTGCCTCATTTCAGCTACAATATGATTACAACTGTAAGTAACTAAGAAAAATACATGTTTGTTCCGTATATTCCAATTTACCAATGACACAAGAACTCGTTTTTGGGCAGAATCTCGATTTACAGGAATTTTCAGAATAGAGAAGTGAATCGTTCCAATGAAACATAATGATAGTTTCCGACCCTTATGCATCGACTTCTTTCAAATGATAATTTGTTTCCAAAATGTTTTACAAAACATATATTCGTTAATATCCTTTGTCGTTGCCAGTATTTCTAATCTAACGAAAATTTACTAAACATGTTTGCAGTATTTGCACTAAAAACAATCTAGACGTTGTTTCTAAGTATTTAACATCAGTAAACAAACGAGTATAGGTGTATCGAGAAACACTTTTCATTTATTTCACACAATCAAAAAACTATTCACAATGTTTATGGATAACGGCCCACACAGGGCATCACCAGAACTAAAACCAGAGCGAGTATTATATTTCGCCGGTTCTACGTTTAGAGGAATAAATAAATAGCAAGCTGTTTTTACATATATATAAAATAAAAGAATTGCGATCTCAACGACACTTTATGCTTTGTCATACTGAGCAGAACACGACGGCCAAGGCGCCCATTTTGTCGCATACCGTGGGTGAAATAGCTCATTGTCTAGATTCTAGATACAAAGACGTCAACATCTGCAGTATTAACTGTTACGTCATAAAGATTTCCTTTAATCAAGAAGTTTTTTTAAAATCTTACAACCAAATGAAATTGAGATATTATATGAAGAGTGTAAAATATCAAATACAGTTGCAATAAGGTGCGATAGCTTTACAAAATTGACAGACATTGTAATTTCTACAAGAATTGACGTGTGTTTTCTCACAGGGAAAGGGAATGAAAAACGAGCAGGACAAAGGAGCAGTTGCCCACCAGGTGTCTGACGTGTATAGTCTCTTCCGTGTGTACGCCTGTCAATTAGAATGTTGTGTGTCCAATATATCCATACTGAACAATGGTAAGAACTTGTACAGAATCCGTAGGTAGTGCTATCGTGCAAATAGCAGAACAGAGAATGTCGAATATAAAAAAAGCGCAGTCTCAACTACAACTTGCATCTAAAGTACAAAAACAACAAAAATTAGGTATGCTTAACTGATGGAACCGTTGCGAAAATACTGGCAGGAAAAAGTTTTTCGTAAATGTCTGACGAATATGGAGACTATGGGATCATTACAGCAGCCTACCGTTTTTGGTCAAAACTTCACGGCCAAGCAACGAGCAGGTGCAGTATGGTAAGATAAGCACCATGCTTCGTTTGGTCGGAAATTTGGGCGTTTTATTGCTGGATTGCTTCCCCCAAACGGCGTTGGACTTGAAAGTTGAAGGCCCTATTTCTTATTGAGCGTTCTACCTTGTGGCAGAAAGTCATGGTGCATTACGTCATTAAAATCGAAGAATACAGTGAGCATAACTTTCTCATTTGACATCGTTTCTCGTGCTTTTTTCGTTCTTGTAAACCAGAATACTTCTATTGGGACGACTGAGCCTTAATTTCGATGTCATATCCGTAACCGCAGGTTTCATCACCTGTTATGACGCTTTTCGATGGGTTTGCATCGTTGCTGACTTCCTTTAACGACTCATGGGAGGCTTACATTTGCCGCTTTTTTTTATTTATACGTGTCCAGAACATAACATATTAAATATAATTTATCATACATAGCATATTATACATAGCATATCATTCATATATATTACAAGTATTACAGAGAATACGTGCATATTTAAATTCCATGTGCTGCCCAGAATTCCGCTGCACAGAATGCCTCATCATTGCACTGTTTTTGTTTGAAACAATTATGGAAAAAATTTTACTGTCACACGTTTGATATGCAAAACATCCCAGAAAATGTCGTGGCATGAGCAAATTGATATGCCAACATCATCAGTGGCTTCTGATTCTGATTCAACGATTGTTCATAATCATTTCTTTCACTTTTTCCACGATTTCATCGGTTTATGATTTTCAGGTGTGTTCAAGGCACTCGTCATCTTCAGTGTATTCACAGTCTTCTGCGACACTTATACCACTCGCAGATTGTTGTTTTATCCAAAGCAGACTCACTAAAACCAACATTTGATATTTTAATACTTTCCTGCGCTTTATTACGTTCTTGTACGAAAATTTAAACAAATTCAACAAATTCTTTGATCCATTTTAATACAATATGAATAATCGTCGCTACTACCAAAACAAATGTCACGTTTTTGACACCTGACCGTATATCCGGCATGTCTAACACTATAAACGTACTTTTCAGACGGTTTTACCAACACAACAACGAAAAAAATCACACGAACCCGAGAAAACAACACGCCAAATCGCAAAATTTCCGTTATTTTCTTAGCACAACTTGTATATCAGTTTCCTGAGTTCATTTTGAAAGATTAAAGTAGAACGGAAACTGAGTTTCGGAACTGAGTCCACAGTTAGAGCCCTCAAACCCCAGGAAATTTATGCAAGACCGTAAAGAAAAATCCTTAAATAAAATAAAAAATAGCAAACACATAAAAAACTTACTTCCTAAAGATAGGTGTAAACCACTAAGAGAACTGCATCCCCCACATTTACATGGCTGGACAGCCATAGTTTCTAGACTGGTGATCACAATACTGTGGCTCTCACTGAAATACCGGTAGCCCTTGTGTGGATTTCAATTTTCTTCTTCTTCTTCTTCTTTTCGTGGTGGTTGTAAGCTTCGCCGCATCCTGCAGCTCCGTCGCCAAATGTCTCGAACCCGACATTCTTTGTCATCCTCTTCTATTCGTCATCTCTTCATCACTTCTTGGATACTCCTTAGCTATCCTTTTCGTTGTCTTCCTCTTCTTTTCCTTCCAGGAGGTTGCCGTGGAAGTACTCTCCTTGGCCATCTGCCTTCTTCCACTCTTTTGACGTGCCCCAACCGACAAGGCTGTGATTTCGATTTTATATTTTGTAAATTGTGACATTACCATGGTTGTGAGAGTTTCTTGCTGTAACAGTTTTTAAATTTCCAGAATGATATTTTCACTCTGCAGAGGAGTGTGCGCTGATATGAAACTTCATGGCAGATTAACACTGTGTGCTGGACCGAGACTCGAACTCGGGACCTTTGCCTTACGCGGACTCACGACCAGTCCTCACAGCTTCACTTCTGGCAGTACCTCGTCTCCTACCTTTCAAAATTCACTGAAGCTCTCCTGCAAACCTTGCAGAACTAGCACTCCTGGAAGGAAGAGCACTTGCCCGCGAAAGGCAAAGTCCTGAGTTCGAGTCTCGGTCTGGCACACCGTTTTAATTTGCCAGGAAGTTTCAGTTCTTAAACTAATTGCATGACACATTTACTTTTCAAGTTTTTGGACGTTTGCTTTTCTAAGGCTGTATTTTTCTGAATTCCAATCTCTTTAATGTTATGGTATAGCAAAATACTAATCAGTGATGTAAAGAAATAATTATTCTTATTATTATTATTGTTACTATTACTGTTATTATCGATTCAAATAAAATATTATGGAATAATTTATTATTATCATATTGAAATATTTTATATATTTTAGTGATGTTACTATTAAAATCATACATATCTGTTGCATGTTAAAAGTGGGGATGACGGCAAGTTACATTTGGGGGAAGGGGGCAGAGGAGGGAGCAGAGACAGTAACAAACCCGTTCCGCTTCACCCAAAACTGAACCCTGGATCTGCTCCTCATCGAGCTAACATACTGGTGACAAATTTTATATCGGAAAAGCAAGGAAATACTGGTCCCTCTGTTTCGTTTGCGCTGACTCCTTGCACAAAACCACGGATTTTGCCATGAACCCAAGGGCTTCGAAATACTTGCAACCGTCGTCCTTCAGTCTTTATTAACAAACTGCTTTGCATGACCGGACGAGTCAGGATAACATGGCCTCCAAACACTCGTAGCTGATCCGCAGCGTGCTACCAAGTTGCCGGCAATTCGTGTAAACCAAAGATATTCTGCCACATATCTCTCCCTCTCTCCTTATACCAACGATATTTTGGAGCATTCGAGTCTGATAACGTGACATCGGTGGTCTAGGAACTGCATTAGAAAAGCGATATATCGAAGCTCCCCCAGTCCCAAACTAATTATTTTTTGACCTGAGGAAGACCGTTGCAACTTGGCCCAAAAGTCGGCTATTTTAGTATATTAAGTAATTTATTAGCTGACGCAGCACTATTCACAGAAGGATGTTAATGAGATTTGGTGTACACTCAGTGAAATGAGCACTGGTACGGAAGGGATTAAGAAAGTAATTGTGTGTTTAATAATTTATTACCCAAAGATCGCTTTGATGCATATATAAATATTCAAATTAACATCTGAACATGACAAATACTTGCCGAAACCGGTAATATGAATATTTTATAGACATGCATACGTAATAAATCGTTATCCAATCATTTACAAAGGTCTCATGGTCCCAATTTGCAAGATGTTAGTTTGCGAAAAGTAAGTTGCAGATGTCGTCTCACATTATGACGACAGCGCAGATGGAGTGCCGCATTGTCAGAAGAGAGAACATTTTTCTGGTTTCTTGCAGACACGGTTCTGCTGCGGTGCGGATAACAAATGCATCACAGTGTGAGAATGAAACGGCGCGACAACTGAAAACGTAAAATACAGAGCCGAAGATGCGGAACAGTACGGTTCTTGAGGGCAAAACGTCTGAACTACACACACATTCATTGTGAAATTGTGGCGGTGTGTGGACCAAATCCAATGAGGCCTCCAGCCGTAGTAAACTGCTGCCTGAAAATTCATCAAGGCCATACAGACGTGGATGATGCTGATCGGGAAACAGGGCCATCGTTATCGACAACATTCGACCAAGTCCAGGCAGTCGAAGAACTGATTTGCAGTAGTTTCAGATTTTACAACTATGGCGACGTTCACACTGCGGTTCTCAATGGATTCGTGGTCAAGGAGCGCCCTTCTGTAGTCGAGAAATGGAACGACTGGCAGAACGTTCCGATCGTTCTGTATAGAAACTTGGCAACTATGTTGGAAAATATCTTGACGTGTCTGTGTCATTTCGAAGTATAGTGCAATCTTCAATAAAAGTTACTTGGCCTGCCATAATAATGTGTAATTTACTTTTTGTAAAGTCTCCTCGTACATATTTTTTTTTACATGCAATGAAATAGGGAAATAGAGCACACAACTATTACAGATCATGAACGACACGTTGATTCATCTAGCAGCGTATACTGTGAGAATCCATGAGGATGCTACAGACTTTCACGGATGATGTAGAAGGGCAAACGCGACAATTTGAAGTGAGAGAGCCTGGATCGGAAACGACTGAGTCGAAAGCCATAAGCGGAAACCGTCCTGATACCCTCGAGAGTGGAACAGAAGTACGGGTACTATTGTTGCTAAGATTGTAGTGAATGCAAATATCAGAGGTGGTAGCATGGAACAAAACAAGAAAAAAAGATCTAATAAACATGGATTCTAAAATGCATATATTAAGAATTAAGAGCACTTGTTCAATAGACGAAATGAGTTTCACGGTAGAAAAGATGAACAAGTTTTCATAGCTCTTAAGTTACGCATTTTATAACTCATATTTAATGGAAATTTTTTCCTGTGTTGGTCTACACTATTTCCTCCAAAAATTTATAAACAAAAGAGCCTGCACTAAAAGTTATGTGTTCCATAGTATCGAAGATGAACAACTGCTCTTAACTTGTAAAGTACGCATTGTAGACCCCATGTTTACTACACTGAAGAGCCAAAGAAACTGGTACACCTACCTAATATCGTGTAGGGCCCCTGCGAGCACGCAGAAGTGCCGTAACACGACGTGACATGGACTCGACAAATATCTGAAGTAGTGCTTGAGGGAACTGACACCATGAATCCTGCAGGGCTGTCCATAAATCCGTAAGAATTTGAAGGAGCGGAGATCTCTTCTCAACAGCATGTTGCAAGGCATCCCAGATATGCTCAATAATGTTCATGTCTGCGGTTACTGGTGGCCGGCGGAAGTGTTTACACTCAGAAGAGTGTTCCTGGAGCCACTCTGCAGCAATTCTGGGCGTGTGGGGGGTGAAGCATTGTCCTGCTGGAATTGCCCCAGTCTGTCGGAATGGTCAATGGGCATGAATGGATGCAGGTGATCACACAGAATACTTGCGTATACCTGTCAGAGTCGTATCTAGACGGGTTCACATATCACTCTAACTGCACATGCCCCACACCATTAAAAAGCCTCCACAAGCTTGAACAGTCCCCTGCTGACATGGAGGGTCCATGGATCCATGAGGGTGTCCCACACCCGTACACGTCCATGCGCTCGATACAATTTGAATCGAGAGTCGTCTGACCAGGCAACACGTTTCCAGTCATCAACAGTCCAATGTCGCTGTTGTCGGGCCCAGGCGAGGCGTAGAGCTTTGGGTCGTGCAGTCATCAAGCGTACACGAGTGGACCTTCGGCTCCGAAAGCCCATATCGACAATGTTTCGTTGAATGGTTCGCACGCTGACACTTTTTGTTGGTCCAGCATTGAAATATGCCGCAATTTGCGGAGGGGTTGCACTTCCGTCACGTTCAACGATTGTCTTCAGTCGTCGTTGATCCCGTTCTTGCAGGATCTTTTTCCGGCCTCAGCGATGTCGGAGATTTAATGTTTTTCCGGATTCATGATATTCATGGTGAAATGGTCGTACGGGAAAAACCCCACTTCATCGTTACCTCGGAGATGCTATGTCCCATCGTTCGTGCGCCGAGTATAACAAGACGTTCAAACTCACTTAAATCTTGATATTCTGTCATCGTAGCGACGGTAACGGATCTTACAACTGCGCCAGACACTTGTTGTCTTATATAGGTGTTGCCGAAGGCAGCGCTGCATTCTGCCTGTTCGCATATCTCTGTATTTGAATATGCATGCGTATACCAGTTTCTTTGGCGCTTCGGTGTATATACGCAGGGCGTAACAAAAATACACTGCAAAAATTGCAGAACACATTCCTCACACGTGAACGAAGAAATTTTGTTATATGAAGATGCGTCTGCCAACGCTTTTTTTCTATGTTACGACCTGTCTTGTCAAACTCTTAATTACGGGAAACACAAAAGAACAGAACGTTAGAATCATGGGAAACATTCACTGTTGGTTACGTCTGGCTACATTGCGCACCTTTTATGTCCGTGTTTGGGCCGGAATTGTTGGTAACTGTTTAGTAGGATCTCACTTTCTTCCATCCACGCTCAACAGAAAAAGTTAGCACAATTTCGTAGAGAATTTTCTACCTGATTTGTTAACAATGTGCCTTTAGTTGTGCTAATAAACATGTACTTCATGCATGATGGAGCACCTCCAATTTTAGTGTTGGTGTGCTTCGGCCTCTGAACAACAGATTCGGTAAGAGATGGATACGTATAGATGGACTAATTGCCTGGCTTCCACTCTCTCCGGACCTAAACTGACCGGATTTTTATTTGTGGGGGCATTTGAAAGTGCTTTTGTATGGAACCCCAGTACAAGAAGTTCAAAGCCTCTGTGCCCGTATTATGGAGGGCTGTGAAGCCAATCGCAGTACTCCAGCAATTCATCAGCGCATCCGAGATTCACTGCGACGGCGGGTTGATGCGTGTATCAGTGCCCACAGAGGGAATATTAAACAGCTCCTGGGAGGAAGAGTAGCATGTGGTGTACTGGTAAGTTCTGTTCGTGTGTATTTACCATGATTAATAAGTTGGAGAAAATTAACTTTATCTAGGAAACCACGTTCATATAATTTCTTCGTCCGTGTGTGAGGAATTTATCCCGCAATTTGTGCCGTTCGTTTTTGTTGCACCGTGTATATTTTTTCCTCGTTTTCGTCCGTACTATCACCTCTGAAATTTGCCTACGCTACAGTTTTATCTGCAACAGTACCGATACATGTATTCCACGGTCAAACCTATCCGAATTAGTTTCGCTAACAATTTTCGACTCTGTCGTTTCCGGACCAGGGTCTCTTATCTCAAACTGTTATATTTATCCTTCTCCATCATCCATGGAAGTTTGTAATACCAGCACGGAACTGTCCTGCACAATTCTTTCAGATAACTTAAGAAAAAATAGGTAAATAATACAATAATGTATTACTATATTCTAAAATGCAGTTTATACAGCTGATCTGATTATACGACGAATTCCATAACGTAAAGGACAAACAGTGTACAGATTTTACACGATTGTCTGACAGTCCACTACATGGCTTCGAAGTTCTTCGTGGGTAAAAACTCTTAAACAATCCACGTTGATTCTGTAAGTAGTATTTTATGATAAGAGGATACTGGAAATACCTGTTGGTGATCTCGTGTTTCAGTTTGCTTTGTCTCTGGCAAAAAGTGACTTGCGGGGCGACATATCGTTCAGCCAAAGATAATAGACGCCGTAAATCAAGATGTAATGCTTTAGCGGGTAGTCGTGACATCTGTCCTGTGGAGGTGGCTGGGGAAGCATCCATAAGATGGAGATCTGGTGCCGTGTACCGCGTGGCCCAGTCCGTAAACCGCGATCTTCTGTGAGAGAAAGGTAGTCGAGTATACCTCTGGCAGCCTCCCTCTACTCGTTTTCATGCAATGTATCCACATTTAAGTACGGATATGTGACCGCAATCGGAAGCACTAAAACCGCATTTAAAAAACTACCTTTAGTCCTTTTCACCCTTTGCAACGAGACTCACTTACTCGCATGACTTCGGAGTTCTTCATGGCTTCATCCATGTATAACATTCTCTCGTTGTCAGAGGCACAGACACGACGTCTGTATTAAGTCTCGACCACCTTCCTCTTCAATATCTTACGCAATGTATTTGTTTCACCGGTATTGCGTACCGATGTGGCTCAACTAGCTTTTGCAATGTGTTATACATTACTCTACATTTAACACTTATTTTCTTCTGCAAAGAAAAGCTGTCGAAAAGCCAGGCAGAAAAATGAACACCTAAATCTCATTTCATTATTTTATGAAGATCATCATTTGTCCCTATGTAGGTGGCAGTCAACATTCGGAGCAGAAAGTTATGAACTGAAATTTCGTGAAAGGTCTCGCCGCAACGAAGAACGCCTTTGTTTCAATAACTGCTGGATTAACTCTTTTGTGTTATTCTTATCGATATCCATATGAATATACGATATGACACCTATTTGTTGCAGAATATTAGAAGATATTCAGAACTCAAGCTTGATTAAGTATTTCAAACAGACGACCTCCTGTTTGTTAATCAGGATGAGTTCCCGCAAAGATAGGTCATCTGAAAGGCAACTCCTACTTTTCTGACGTCACATTCTGTATGACATTGATCAAAGCAGTCAGGCTGATGCAGCATATCTTTATTTATGGGATAGCAAACTAAATTTGTGATTGAACTGAGTATGGAGCACGCAGGATATTGTTGTGAATGGAGAATCGTTTATAAATGTAGAAGTAACTTCATGTGTGCCCCAGGGACGCGTGTTGGGACCGATGCTGTTCGTGTTGTACACGCACGACATTGATGCTAGTATTAATAGTAATTTTAGAGTTTTCGCAGCAGATATGTTACCTATAAGATGTACTGTCCGAAAAAGGCAGCACAAATTTCCAGTGGGCTCTTAATAAGATGTAACATTGGCAAATTCTTTTAAATGTTTCGACATGTAAAACTGTGGACTTCATAAAACGATGAAACGTGATATCTTACGACTGCAGTATTATCGAGTCACACAAGGAGTCGATCAACTCATATTAATTACTTGAGTGAAACAAGTTGTAGGGATCTGGAACTGAATGATCACGCAGTCTTCAATCGTAGGTAAGGCAGGTCGTAATTTAGTATTATTGGTATAGTAATAGGAAAATTGAGTCTTCAAAGAAGATTCTTTTAAAATACTTGTACGACTCATCCTAGAATATTGCTCAAGAGTGTGAGACCCGTACCAAATAGTATTAACAGCGGATATTGAACTTATAGAAAGAAAACCATGAGCAGTCATAAGTTCGTGCGATCAGTTGAAAGCGTCACAGAGATAATGAAGTAACTCAACTAACAGACGCTTGAAGATAGACGCCAGCTATACTGAAATAGCCTACTTAAAAAGATTCAAGAATCACCTTTAAGTGAAGAACCTAGGAATACATATCGTTGCCTACAGATCGCGAAAACAAGATTAGCTTAATTAGAGAGTGCACAGTGGCGCTTATATATTCATTCTTCCGGCTCTCCATACGTGAATGGAACGGAAACTCTGATAACTGGTACAAAGGGAACTACGCTCTGTCATCATTTCTCATTGATTTGCAGAGTACAGATGTAGATCTAGACTATATAGTTAGGACACTCTTCCCTATTTCACGATAGCAGAAACCGAGTTATCCCTTGTACTTTTTCGGTGTCGTCCGTCAATCCTATCTATTATAATAGACATATAATTATATGTCCCATACCACGCAACAATACTACAGGAAATGACGGTCAGTCCTAGTGTAGGTAGTATATTTAGCAGGCTTACTCCAGAAGTTGTTGTCTATTCGTATCGCTGCAGTAGTGAGAGAAATTAGTACACTTAAGTCATATAGTCAAGATATCGATCAGTCCTAGCGGCGTGACGACCAAAACAATTAGAGTACATGCCACTGAATCTGCTGTAAACAATGACGTTTTCTGAAGAAGGGAGTATGATGATTATGCACGGAGATCAGCGAGTATTTTGGTCATTGTTATTGGACAGTCTTCTAATTCGGAATAGTTTATTCCTCCGCATCCAGTGCCATCTCACGCGCCACCTCACTGGCAGGATTTCTGAGCGTTATGTCTTACGTTTTCCTGTTAACGTGTTTGGCTGTAATCGGAGGTATGTACTGCATATCACTTCTGTTGTCTATGCCCATGAGACAAAGAATGTGAATAGTGGAGCCCGGCGCTCTCAGGTAGCACCAAGAGAGCTGTCCATGTTTAACAAATCTGTGACCGGCCGGAGTGGCCGAGCGGTTCTAGGCGCTTCAGTCTGGAACCGTGCGACCGCTACGGTCGCAGGTTCGAATCCTCCCTCGGGCATGGATGTGTGTGATGTCCTTAGGTTAGTTAGGTTTAAGTTGTTCGAAGTTCTAGGGGACTGATGGCCTCAGCTGTTAAGACCCATAGTGCTCAGAGCCTTTTGAACAAATATGTCGTCATCAACGCTGACACATATCCTTGTTCCATTCAAAAATTTCACATAGACACGTCTGTTCCAGTTGTATGCTAAATTTCGATGCCAAAACCTTCTTCGACCGCGATAGCTAGCAGCACTGCACTTGCATGCATTCGCGATCTCAAGAGCGTGCAGGTTGAGTTTTGTAAGTAGTCAGCAATGTGTGCAGTCGACGACCACATAATATCCGTTACAGAAGATGTCGAGTGTTCCAGGTATTTTACTTACGATGCTGATTATGTACCTTTCCAGGAAATAATGCTGTACAAATATCTCATCCCCCGATCCACAAGAACAGTACTTTACTGCTCTAATGTTCCCGAATCACGTGTTTGACTATTTATACTATGTCAGCGCGTTTGTATGGCCTTACCGCTATACAGTAGATCTTTTACATCTATCTTGTCCATTTACATATCCTGCTTGCGTAAGGATCATTATTATTTTGTTGTAGTGCTTAATATGACTTTCTCCTCTTCAACGCCAACTCGTAACAGTTAAGCACCTTTATGACGCTGCACACCGCGTTGTTACTCTTAACCGTTAACGTCCCAAGCGTGGTCGCACAGACCGCAAGCGTTTATTGTTACTCTTTTGCTAATGCATTGTGATGGGGTAGCAGATTACAACATTGTGCAGTTGCTCTTCCTAGAAACTGCTGTGCTTTCCTTTGTCAGCAGCCGCTTGAATATGATGTGGACCTATGCTACTATTACTACTTCTTTCGTGCTAGCGCCCTCTGAGGCCGCACCTGTAACTCTGTGTCACTGATTCAGTAGCCGGGTCTACGTCTACTATTCGTGTTCAATGGATCTTGACTGTGGAGGTACTGTTTTACGTAAAATGGTTTGAGGACAGTTTAGGAAGTGATGTTGGATCAGATAGCGACAACGAAATTGAAATTGAACATAACACAGTACTGGAGCGGTACAAAAGTGAAGACGAATTTATTTTTCCACCTGTGAATTCCTTGAATGAAAAAAGTGATCAAAGTGATGAAGACAGAAGTGTGGAGACTGAATCTTTGGCTATGGGTTCTGCAGAAACACAGTAGGTTGAAAAAATACCGCTGCTCATCGAAGTCTCTTGCCAATGGAAATATTTTTCCGCATTTGGGTCTTGAAATCTCTGTAAAAATTTCCAGTGAGTGCAAAGAAAACCTATGAGAAGGAAACTAAGCATCTAAAAAATACCAGTGTGACAATTTTTTTTAATATTTGTGGGAGTTTTTATGTTTTTGTTATTACATATGTAATAAACTATAAAAATATAGCAAAAAGTAAAATTTGTATGCCAGGGTATTTGAATTTTCATAGAATTAATGTTGTCATGTAATATTATGTTCGTTTCGTTCAGTTAACTGTTTAAATGCGTTTTTCGTAAAAATAAACTTCAAAATTTATTTGAATATATATTTTGTATGGCGTTGGTGTAACCTTTTACACTACATCTGAACTGTTCCACTGAAATTGCTGAATGCATTCTTTATGGCTGTTTGAACAGAGCGATCACTGAGACCGCATATGGGACAGTCTGTGACAAGAAAATGACCTGGAAATCTAAGGGTTAAAATATAAGTCAACCACGTCATTATGTCATGTCAGTAAAGAAAATGAAATGATCGTATCGCATCGTTGACCGGGATGTCCCATTACCATTCCCGCATTGCACAACTTAATACGGAAATAATGTGATAGTTCGCGACTTTTTCTTCCTTTGTTTTCAAAACAACAGTAGCTCCTTGTTTCGTTGTTCTGAGATATCTTAGCTATCTGTGTCGTAATCGGAGTGTCTTTACATTTATTACGTTTCTGAAAGCATCAAATAATTAAATAATAGTAATATAATAGCTGCTATGGAAAACAAGCCTCAACATTTATTGCTGTTGTTTTCCAGAGTTTTGTTTCGTGGTACGTTAATTACATGATTATTTACTTTGTTAAAAGTGCCTTTGGTTCTAGTAAGTAGCCCGCCACATGCAGTGACATGAATTTTTTTAGGAGTACGGTCGAATATTATCGAAATACGCATCTCCTGTGTGACGTATTAATATACTCATACGTAGTTACTGTTGTCGATGATGATATCATGTGCATGTTCCTCACGTGTGATTGGAGTGACAAAAAACTTGTACATGTCGTGTATTAGTAACTGATCTGTCAAAAAGTTGCTTCATTACTCTGTCAATGTTTTGAGTAGCATAACGAACTGTCTATTCATCTATACTTGTTGCCCCTCTGCTATGTCTCTCTGTCGTGAAATATTTCTTCAGTGGTAGGCTTTTTGGTGTAGCCTTTGTTTATTGTTAAGGTATTGTAAATGTCTGTTTACTTTGGGTAAAGAGTATTGAGAACACAAGATTTTTCATTTTGGCTATGACGAGAGAAAGTCACTGAGGAAGTACTGTTCTGTGTCATTTATGATAGATGAGGTATTGTATTTCTTCCCTTTTTAACAGTAACAGAAATGGTTTATGTATTATCTTGTCTGTATATCAAAAAGGTCTTACCACTGCAAACCGAAGAGTAATACCCAATCTGTCATGAAAATAGCAATGTAGTAAATTCGGGTATTACAAATATCACTTCTATCAGGAGAAATTTTTTCAGAAATTCGTATAATTTGGCAGCTGTGATAAGTTTCTAAGCTGAGATGAACACTGCATACGAATTAATTAGTAATGTGTCCTGGTATAGTTTCTATGCGAATAGCAGAATAGTTTCTCGATTCGTACATAGCGTGCATCTGGAGCCCATGAAACCATCCAGCACATTTGGAATTGCATCTTGAATGGCGAAGGATTTCCACCGAGAGTTTTTTAACTAAGAACGTAGAAAGTGAAAGTCTTGAACGCAGCAGAGGCGTGGAAGATGTGAAATCACCTCCCAACTAAGCTCCTGAAGAGTCGCTGTTAGCGAGTTGTGGGCTTTTCCTGGCACGCTGCAGAAGCACATTCTGCCGCCTTCCCTGCCGTTCATTACCTGCGGCCGTAGGTCTTCAGAGTAATGGGCAACAAATGTCAGCAGCTGTGGTTGCATTCTCGGGAAACAATTCGTCGTCTACGACTAATACGTTTCCCACATCACCCGCAACATCATCTTCTCTGAATGGCAAAAAATGAATTTGGGTTTAGCTCATGTTGACGAACTTCTCTTCCATTAACTCTGCTGTCTCAAAATGGTCGTTACTGGTGCAAAGGAAAATGTCGACAAATGATACGAGAGTTACTTTTTCTTCCAACCTTCGATCAGCCCCGAAAGGAAACTACAGTCAAATTCAGAAATGTTTTGTTTGCAATCTTTAACTACACCTTCCAGCTACGTCTCTCAATAGTCGATGCTCCAATTTACATATTTGTCATAGCTTGGTGCCAGCTTTCCAATACTCTCGTCATAGACGGCAGCCGTCAAAGATTTCTGCCAATTCCCTATGCTGGTCTGCAACTCGTCTGTACCAAAATTGTGTCCTCACGTGAAGGAAGAGATGATAATCAGAGAAGGCCAAGACTGTGCTGTATGTTGGGCGATGAAACACTTCCCATCGAAAATGCTGCAGGGGTGTCTTTCTTGCACCTGCATGTTGTGGCCGAGAATTGTCATAAAGGAGGAAACACATGATAGTTACGTTAGTGTGCTGCGTGAAATCAGGCGAAACTCCTCAGTAGGCAATTCACACTTGGCGGGAGATACTACTGTTCAAGGAATCTTTACGTGCTCACCGTGCGCTCGGTACTGAAAAGCTTGCCGTGACGTGATAGACAGACAAACTAAAGACACTGAGCAACACATCTGCGCAAAACTTCATTGGTTTTCACTTTGTTCTTAATTTTGTGACTAATCGGAGATTGGAGAGAAAATAGCCCTTGTAGTTGGAACGATCATGATTTAACGTACCGATGGCGTTGAGGCCATTAGAGACTGACTAAGAGCTGGACAAGCATGGGGAACGAAATGAGCTAGAATTTCGCGTAAATAACAGTTGCAAATCAAGCAAAACTGACATTTCAGTTCCCAGGCCGAGATTTCAAGCTCGCTGTACGGTGACAGTAACAACTGTGAAGCACCGCTCGTAACTGATGACAGCACAACTGCCACATGCTGGCTTTGTGCCTTTCACTTACGGAACGACGCACCCTCACGTCGGTTTTATTGGAATAAAGTCTTATCGTGATTTTTATTTTATCGTGTTCTCAAATCTTTTTGATGAATGCCGAGATGGTTCTTACTAAGCATCCACATAACCATTTTCCCCATTATCTGGCAATTTATTCAGGCTTGTAGAGCGAAGTATATTATTATAATGCACGTTTATTGCAGTTATTAATTTTGTTTCGCTTAATATTTTCATACCTTGTAGTTACACATTATGTTATTCCGTTTTGCTTCATTTTAATAATTTCTGTGTTTGTTATGACACAGTCTGTGATATTAGTTCACTGACTCAGTTGTCGAATCGAATAAAATTAAATACAGTCAGTCCATTGCAGTTGCTAATTGTCGTGCTGGGACACGTGGATTACAGTGGACTCAAGTGATCGGGTCATATTCTTCAGTGCACTGACCGACGCAGTGGTTTATGAGGGGCGTTTTATCTTGTGATATTACACTCATGGAACAAACGTTTCGAGTCCACCTTCCGCTATCTTTCGACCACAATCAAACTCGGGCAAAAATTCAGAAGTGCTAGTCTTTTTTAAACTTCAGTTCCTTTAGGACAAAGCCCTCACTTTTTTTAGTGCTAAAAATTCACTTCTTATTTATAACACTCGAAATAACGAATGAATGGCGATGAAAGTTACAACACGTCCTAGTATACCACTGAACAGTCCCTAATGATTTCTGCATCAGTTTATACTTCACACACTTTTCTTTGAATATGAAATACAGTAGCACAAATGAGAAAGAGAGAGACAAACGGACTGAGTTATACCACAATGAAAAATACATTTCACCACTTTTTTCTGTTTACTTGTTTTCATGGACCTACAATACAAATGACAACGTCTTGCTCCTATAATTATTACTCCCAGTCGCGATGTCGGCCTGTTGTGGCGGATCAGGTATTTTATTGACTGAATGGATGGAAATGCAACAGGCCAACCATCAGTTCCCGAACGTATCGTAAAACAGTTCAAATGTTTTATTGCTAAGGTGAACCTGCCTGTTAGGGACCTAACATAAAAATCTCCTGCCATTATGTGTCTCAGTAATCCATACTGGGACTCTAACATATGCGGTATAACTGCGTTTTTAATCTTGTCCTTTTTTATGACAGTTGCTCCACTCCCGGAGTGGAAATAATTATGTGGAGCAGTGTCCCATAATCGAGAATTAAATAGTTCTCAGTTTCACGTAGCAGTTACCAATAAACGAGAAACTTCCCACCTGTCAATACACAGTCACTCACATGTGCTCATGTTATAAAAGAAAAACGGTGAAATACAGAAAACAAGTACAGCAGTATATTGTCCAAGAAAAAACTTCAACTGCTGCCTGTTGGAATAGCTTACTAACGCTCTCTGAATGGAAGGTAATCAGTGTAAATTTCAATATTACTAGCACTTACGCACACGGTGTTTCACAGTCTTTTCGACAAACTTCTAGGGGTCACATAATGAGGAACCATTTTCCTTGGAGACAAAATTTTTGCTGACACTTCCCGCCGACACTAGCTGTCGCTTAAGACCGGCTATGCCCCTGAGAGACAGCAGGCTGTAGGCAGTCTGCAGCGTTCGTATGCCATGTGTGTTGCCTATAATCCAGTCATCTTTTCCTAATGAAATGCAGCAGACCAAGTGGATTTAATTTCTGATTCGCTTCCAAAATACCTTTCTCTGCTAAGATATACTCACCCTTAAGGTTTTTTGAAAACCATTCTATCAGTTACTGGGGCTGCACGGATGGTGTGTACACCCTACTAGCAGGGTGAAATCTCGTCGTCACGTGGCCAGGAAGTACTGATGAACAGAAGAGTCGTTTGGACGCAAACGTTGTTCCCCATGACTATATCTATCACCTCAAGACAGTTGTCCTAAAGACTTTGAAACATCCTGTACCTTACAAGGGAACCTCCCCATCGCATCCCCCTCAGATTTAGTTATAAGTTGGCACAGTGGATAGACCTTGAAAAACTGAACACAGATCAATCGAGAAAACAGGAAGAAGTTGTGTGGAACTATGAAAAAAATAAGCAAAATATACAAACTGAGTAGATCATGCGCAAGATAGGGAACACCAAGGTTAGTCTAAGCCCATGAGCGCCGTGGTCTCGTGGTTAGCGTGAGCAGCTGCGGAACGAGGGGTCCTTGGTTCAAGTTTTCCCTCAAATGAAAAGTTTAATTTTTTATTTTCAGACAATTATTATCTGTCCGTCCGTCCGTCCGATGCGAGGTAACTGCGCCGTAATATGGGGACGGTACACCTAAACGGAAAAACTTGAAAACGTTAAAAACATATGTTTTGACAGAGCACAGGGAAAACTGTGCGACTGTGAAACTGTTGCATTCATTTGTTGCAGTTTATGTGACAAACTCTTATTTTCATCACTTTTTTGGGAGTGATTATCACATCCACAAGAAAACCTAAATCGGGCAAGGTAGAAGAATCTTTTTACCCATTCGCGAAGTGTACAAGTTAGGTGGGTCGACAACATATTCCTGTCATGTGACGCACATGTCGTCACCAGTGCCGTATAGAATATATCAGACGTGTTTTCCTGTGGAGGAATCGGTTAACTTATGACCTTGCGATCAAATGTTTTCGGTTCCCATTGGAGAGGCACGTTCTTTCGTCTACTAATCGCACGGTTTTGCGGTGCGGTCGTGAAACGCAGACACTAAACTTCTTACAGTGAACAGAGACGTCAATGAACGAACGGACAGATCATAACTTTGCGAAAATAAGAAATTAAAATTTTCACTCGAGGGTGGACTTGAACTAAGGACCTATCGTTCCGCAGCTGCAAAAGCTAACCACGGGACCACGGCACTTACGTCTTCAGATTAACCTTGATGTTGCATATGTTGGACTGCTCAGTTTGTATATTTCGCTTATTTTTTTCATAGTTCCACACAACTTCTTCCTGTTTTCTCGATTGATCTATGTTCAGTTTTTCAAGGCCTATCCACTGTGCCAACTTATAACTAAATCTGAGGGGGGTGCGATGGGGAGGTTCCCTTGTTAGTAGAACAGGAACAGAATTTTACACAACTGAAAGACGCGTGAACAAAGTTCGTCCAGGTTACACCTTCCATAGAGTGCGCACCTGGATGGCGACGCGGACCTCCTTAACACGCAACAGATTTTCCAAAAAGAGTTACAAAATTTCTCTCTTGTATACTATCTCTTGACTCAGAAAACATTTTCAATAAATATCGTAGCTTTACGTTATAAGTTACAACTTTAGGAAGGAATAAAGATGCTAATGTAACCGGATGATTACACCAAATATCTTACTGTTTGCCATGTCTGCCATATTTCATGAAAATATTTTCGTGATGCAGCTGTTAAGTACAGAATTTCATTCTTGTGCCTCGCAGTGTTCCACGGGACATGCAGATGATTATAAGGTACCCATTCCGTTCAAGACACATTTTGTATCCTTATTTACCAGTTTCACAATTTTGCGACGCATCTGCAGATATCATGTAGCATTCAGTGAGTGAGGCGGTACTGCAGAGCGCTCATAGACGGAAGTAAAATTTTAGTTCCTACGCTGGTTGAAGGAGCCGGTGGATCATACGGCTTTGCTAGTGGACTACGGTGTCAGGCGCTGTGGCTAGACATACGAACGCCCGTTATGTCAAGAGAGAGAACGCAGGGAAAACAGAGTATTCTATCCCTAAGCAAGTAATCTTGTTCAATAAATATTTGCTAATAAAAATCGCTGTTTCCAACACAGATATTATTAGAAGCCCACAGTTCATAAGTAGGCCTACTTTCTTACAGCAATATGAGAAAGATATTCATCACCCTTAATAAAAAGATGAATTATGTTTAAGCTAACGAATATGTACGAATGGCTATGAAATATAACCAGTGTAAATACGAGGTACAGGCTGTGCACCATTTTTGACGTTATTCTGAATAATATAGCTTCTTGGTTCATCACTTAGAATCACGTGAAGTAAAATTGCACTTTACAGAGAACCCGACGCTGTTGATAGTGCTTCTGTGAAGGTCATAAACATCGAGAGCTTCTTGGCAAAATAGGTAGAAAGAATCCTACACGACGACTCACTAAGAAAATGCAAAGACGGATTGTCTTAATCTCCGCAAAATTCAGATGGAAAAGCGCAGCCAGTCGCACTGAATTCCTCTGATACCATCCTCCACGGACTAATTGGGTAAACTGAGACATTTCTGGAGGTTCAGAACAAGTGGGATGCTTCTTGCAAGACTGCTAACAACGAAATTAGTGTGTCTACTCACACTGTACAGCAGTAACCAGCTGTCCATCACAGAGACCATTTTCGACGACGAGTCACGCTCTGTAACACGTCCTTAACCAATGTTAATTTCAACAGCAGACAAATCGCAGACTGTTCTGCACAGTTTTGTTTTTTCAAGGCAGTGTCACCAAAGTCAGTGCGATGAGTAGTTGCTTGTTATGCAGTGGGAGCAGCTTACAAACACGAGTTGTCCATTCTAGTCTTTGTACCAACCGAAATATTCAAAAATGGTTCAAATGGCTCTGAGCACTATGGGACTTAACATCGGAAGTCATCAGTCCCCTAGAACTTGGAACTACTTAAACCTAACTAACCTAAGGACATCACACACATCTATGCCCGAGGCAGGATTCGAACCTGCGGTTCCGGACTGAAGCGCCTAGAACCGCTCTTCCACAGCGGCCGGCCCAAAACATTCGTTTGCGACCATTGTTTCCTTAGAAGAATGCAGGTTATGACCCTAAAGTATGAGCGTAAAGAATAGGTAAAGGTGTATTTGTCAAATTAATTTTGCGTTGAGGCGTCAAATATCATACTTCAATTTACAACTACATGAACCAGCTTATTATTCTCACCCCTCAGTCTCCCTCAAGAAATTTTGCTCCCCGCACTTCCGTCCATTCCAAAGAAAGTATTTGATTGTTCAGACTGCGTCCTACGAATCGATCCCAAGTTGGGCCAAAAATTTCTTTTTCTCCAGTTCGATTCAGCACATCCCTTCATTCGATCTACCCGTCTAATCTTCAGCAATCTTCTGTAGCACGACATTTCATGAAGTTGCCAAGGAAAAATCACCATACAGCCGTATGTTTTCAGAAGTTTTTATTTTATTTACACGACCAGTTTCGGCATCTCATGAAGGCCTTCTTCATACCCCAACGGACTTCAAATAAAAGAATCAGAAACGCCGATGCCTGCATATCCGAACCCATCAATACTTGGAGCCCGTGAATCTTTTGTGGAGTGTGTGAATCGAAGACTTGTCAAATCAAGTCTTCGAAGTACACACTCCACAAACAATTCAGGGAATCCAGGTATTGATATGCTCCGGATACGCAAGCATCGATGTAACTGATTCTCTATACATAGAGGATATAGGGGCCTGAAGAGGACATTAAGGGGATGCCGAAGCGAGTCTAGATCTACATCTACATCCATACTCCGCAAGTCACCTGACGGTGTGTGGTGGAGGGTACCTTGAGTACTTCTATCGCTTCCCCCTTCTATTCCAGTCCTGTATTGTTCATGGAAAGAAAGATTGTCTGTATAACTCTGTGTGGGCTCTAATCTCTCTGATCTTATCCTCATGGTCTCTTCGCGAGATATACGTTGGAGGGAGCAATATACTGCTTGACCCCTCGGTGAAGGAATGCTTTCGAAACTTCAACAAAAACCCGTACCGAGTTACTGAGCGTCTCTTTTGCAGAGACTTCCACTGGAGTTTATCTATCATCCCCGTAACGCTCTCGCGATTACTAAATGATCCTGTAACGAAGCGCGCTGCTCTCCGATCTTCTCTATCTCTTCTATCAACCCTATGTAGTACTGATCCCACACCGGTGAACAGTATTCAAAGAGTGGGCGAACAAGTCTACTGTAACATACTTCCTTTGTGTTGTCGTGTAAATAAAATAACAACTAATGAAAACACATGACTGTATGGTGATTTTTCTTCGGCAAGTATCTGACTGGCCGCTCTCCGGTATCCACGATATGTCTGCAGAGTCGTTTCAAAAGGTCGTATCATCTTCTTGTCAGAATAGTTTAACGAACTATTTCTCTTTTGTAACGACTTTCTAGAAGTCAATTTTATATTCAACATTAGCAAATTACTCTTTTTTGGAAATTATTTTGTTGCTGTTGCTAGTCTGCGTTTTATATCCACTCTCGTTCGGCCATCATCAGTTATTCTGCTACCGACATAACAAAACACGTCCAAGTCTCAAGGCACCCCCTAATTCGACTGCATTCCATTACACTTGTTTTACTTTTGATAGCGTCTTTTCAAGGTTTTTCGTTTCAGCTGCTATTCCAATTACTTTTCCTTTTCTGAGAGAATTACAGTGTCATAGGAACTCCTTAGAGTTGTTATTTATTCTCCCTTACCAAATTTATCCTCGGTTTGCTTTAGTGCACGATCAGTGTAGAGATTCAATAACATCACGAAAAGGCTACACCGATATCTCACTCTCTTCTCAACCAGTGCTTCTGTTTCGTGCCCCTCGACTCTTATAACTGCAGTCTGGTTTCTGTACAAATTGTAAATAAGCTTTCATTCCCTGTGTTTTATGGGTGCTGTCTTCAGAATTTCATAGAGTGAATTTAAGTCAACTTTGTCAAAAGCTTTCTCTAAATTCACAAATGCTATACGCGTAGGTTTGCCTTACTCTCGTGTATTACGTGTTATAAGTTGTAGCGGCAGTATTGGTTCACTTTTTGCTACATTTTAGGGAGCCCAAACTGCTCTTTCCTGAGTACAGTTTCTACGAATTATTCTTCTGTAAATAACCCATTACAGTATATTACAGTCATGACTTATGAAAGTAACAGTATGGTAATAGTCACATGTGTCAGCAGCTACTTCGAAGGATCTCAATAATTTTGAGGGAATGTGTTTTAGTCCCTAGTGCCTTGTTTCGACTTAGGTCTTTAGGTGCTCTGTTAAACTGTTCTCGCAGTATCATATTGTCCTATTATTACATAAAAAATACACGATATTCTCCTCTCAAGCAATACCACCGAGCGAGGTGGCGCGGTGCTCAGTAAACTAGACTCTCATTCCGGAGGACGACGGTTTAAATCCCCTTTCGGTTTCCAGATATAGGTCTTCCGTGATTTTGCTAAATTGCTGCAGACAAACGCCAGTATGGTTCCTTTGAAAGAGCACGGCTAGTTTCCTTTCCCATCCTTCCATAACGCAAACTCATGCTTCGCCTCTAATGACCTCGCTCTCGACGTGACTTTAAACACTAATCTTTCTTTCCATTTTTTTTTTCGTTTTCAAGCAGTACCCTCATTGAGGTATAAGACACATCTTCTGACAACAACCAGCAGTTCTACGTTTTCCAGTAAGCTCTGAGCTTTCGCATATTTGTCCAACTCAGCGTTTAAGGGTGAGAGCGGCGTTCGGGTACGATCTGCGGGAAAGCTCGAACCGATCCTGTAATGAGCCACTGTAGGCGCGCGAGACGTGCAGGGATGAGACAGGGCTAGATGGTAAAGTAAACACAAGCCGCACACTATTTATGTTCTCTTCATCAGGAAATGATTTACGAGCACCGCAGGACGCGATTAACAACTGTAATTACCGGAATTCGTCAGATAGTGGCGGAAGACCGTAATGGGCATCATTTCCAGCTTATTTGGAGGTTAGACTAATTAGATATAGTCGGGGAAAATCGTCCTCCAGCAACTCGAGATCTCAGATACCCACTGCAATCTGCGATCGCACTTTGACCACTACGCTCGCATTTGTAACGCAAATAATCGTGACATAATACGCTTTGCAGGGCGAGTTCTACTACGGTATCAGTGTAGAGGTGTGAGCAGAGACATTAATTTCGTAGTTTTCTCCTACTAACCCTTTCATTACAGCAGCATAACAAGGCGATGGAGAAAACTGATACTCGCGTTTTCTGATGTATATTAGCAATCGTTAGCCAGCCCGTTTTCTGCACCTTTTCGCATGCAAAACAGGAGGTAAAATGCGAGACGTTTAGAAAATAGCTTGTTAAAGGTCTTTCGTGCAAGAAATTCCGTCTTTTACATTGCTGCCGTTAATTAGACCAAAAACAGTTCCGCATTGTGAAACTGAATTCATCGGAATGCTATTATTCATTGTTAGCGTCGCCACAATGTCTTCAAAGAATACACCCGAGAAATTATCTGAAAATTTGAAAACATTACTAAACTGTTGCCAGAAAACTGCACTTTCTATCTATGACGAGTCATTATTTTCCTTTGACAGGGATCTTTCAAGCGGCGATGGTAAGAATGGAAGCCGTTGCGTCCGAGTAATGCTGCACTCACTCGCGTGAGTGTGAAAGTCGGCGATGGGAAGTTTCGCGATAACATTTTCTCAGTGTTTTGATAAACAAACAAGCTTTCGTGGGACGCCAAATGTCCCAACTTCTGGGCACTAGTAACAGTTGGAAATGCACAGCCGGGAGAAAAACTTAACACCCTCAAGGAGAATGTTCAATGACACCTCGGCATAATACGTGAATACTGAGAGGTTGTAGCGTTGGTGATTCATTTGCCAGTGCCATAGGTGAGCAGATCGCGGTCGAGAGGCTGTCTGTGCACCCCTCTGTTTTGACCCTGCGGGCGGTAACCATGTTGAGTTTAGAGGAGAACAGTGTTTGCAACATTGTTGCCACAACCATGTCCCACCTACGGGTACATACACCTGCGTTCAGAAAAGACAGAACACCCTGAACGACTAGAGATAGGACTTTCATATTCACAGGACATGTGCGTTTCTATGTCCTACAGCGATTATTAGCATTTCAATCACCTCAGTTCAGCAAGTGTCCTGTTGCCTAGCAGGCACAGGATCGGACATGGGCCCTGATAACTTGTTCTATGTGTATGACATTGACGGGTACAAGGAGCAACTAATGTCCTGTGGTACAGCGCTTCATGCTGCATTCACCTGGTTCCAAAGTTCATCTGTGGTGGATGGCACTGGGTTACGGTCCTGCACCCATGGTGCAGATCTGGTGATCTGGAGGTCCAGGGCAAAAAGCTGACATCCTGTGGCGCCAAGAAGTCACGTCTTCGTGCAGCAACATGTGGTCGTTCATTGTCTTGGCGTCTGGGGTGTTGTGCAGAAAGAATATGGCTGCGGGTCGCAGGACCGTTATTCACGTAGGTCACACTCATCGGTGCTCTGGACACGCACCAACTGTGATTTGCGGTTGTACCCAATAGTACCCCACACCATAAGGCCTTGAGCTTTCGCTGTATGTCCTGTGCGAATGCAGTCACTTTTATACCGCTCTCGCTTTCTGCGGCGAACCAAAATGCGACATTCATTTTCAAACGAACGGAATTTGGATTCGTCTGCAAATACTATCTTATGCCATTTCTGTACCCATTGACGTTGATGTTTCTGCACCTTCGTCAAAGGTAGGTGGAGAAGTGGACGACACGCCCGTAACCCATGCCATACTAAACGGCGACTGACTGTCACCTCAGATAGTGTACGATTTGTTACACTGTTCAGCTGTTGCGCCAGAGGAAAAGAGGACGCAGATTTATCCTGCAATGCCATTCGGATGAGGTGTCGATCTTCTTCTCGGGGGGTGGTCTAGGTGATGCGACCTGTTCCATGTCGTTGTGTTCTACTGCCGAAACACTTGGTCCCACACGAGCAGCAATTTCCCGTATGGATGCATCACATTCTCTCATGCCAATAATGCGTCCTCTTTCAAACTCAATGACTTGACGGTAGGGTTCGCACATACGTCTGCGAGACATCCTGCCCGTCTGCTCAGGTTATTCTGATCTGTTTATACTGACAACTAGAGCCGCAGGCACATATTTCCAATATATTGTGTTACACCGCGATGTCGATGTTGAGCTTGAACCCGCGGGTCGACATTTTTCAAATGTTCACCATTCCTCCAGAACATATCCTGTGAATATGAAGGTCCTTTATCTTGCCGTTCTAGGTGTTCTGTTTTTTCTGGACATGATTGTCCTTCTGTTGAACAGCTTCAGCAATGAAACTTCCTGACAGATTAAAACTGCGTGCCGGACCGAGATTCGAACTCGGGACCTTTGCCTTTCGCGGGCAAGTGCTCTACCGGTTAAGCTACACAAGCACGACTCACGCCCCGTCCTCACAGCTACAATTCTGGCAGTACCCGTCTCCTACCTTCCGTACTTCACAGAAGATCTCCTGCGAACCTTGCAGAACTAGCACTGCTGAAAGAAAGGATTTTGCGGAGACATGGCTTAGCCACAGCCTAGGCGATGTCTCTAGAATCAGATTTTCACTCTGCAGCGGAGTGTGCGCTGATATGAAAATTCTTGACAATCTATAGAATATTTCTCTACAGGGCGTCCCAGAAACATCGAGGACTTGTAGAACTTGGGGAAAAAATCGAGGATAGGAACCTTTGAACGGAAACGTCATCCAACAGCACTACAGAGCGTCGGAGTTACAGGCGCTGGCAGCAAAGCTGACGGCAGGAAACTATGTAGACAGGAGTGACACCACCAGCAGTCGACCAATGGTGTAAACGCCCGGAAGATGACCCATACGTCGGGTTGAAACCGGTTGGCGGTATAATAATAATAAATGCGATTGAGACTGTTTTTGAATAATTGATCCTCTTTTAAATAGTGTGTGTGTATTTGAAAGACGACCCCCTTCATCATTTCACTCTGTCTACAGGTTGAATCAGAATGTTTCGTAACACGATATCGTGTATACAACCAAAGGCTCGAGCAAATGATACTGAAACAATTTATTATTCAGTGAAACTATATACTTCTTTTAACGACGTTCGGAATTTGTTTATGGATTTAACGTTTATCGAGTTTGACAGTGAAATTTTTACAGAAAAATAGGTAGGTAATTTTCCGCTCCGTGCCAGTAGTAACGGCCTCGATAGTGACATGGAACTGTCACAATAGTCGGAGATCGATCCCTGCCTCCTGCTCTCACCGCCGATGGTGCCGCAATCTACAAGGTGACTTCACAGGAAGCAATCCGCGAAGACGCTTCGCCTCCGGAGCTCACGTGACGTCACATGACGGGACCCGAGGCCCACGAGAATGACAGGCCGCGGCGCGTACGTCACGAAGGTAGGCCTGAACTCGCTCGCTCGCTTTAATCAGCAGACAAAATGAGTTTCTCAACCTCGCAGCTAGGTGTGTACGTACTAACGAGAATTGCATCTTTTACTGGAATCTGATATTATAAAGTCTTACTGATTACTAGCCGCATAACAAAATTCAAGATCAATTCTCGACGTAAAAAGTATAAGGCTTGTTTGTAGCATTTAGTTTCTGCCGTCCGGGTGGCAGAGCGGTTCTAGGCGCTACAGTCTGGAACCACACGACCGCTACGGTCGCAGGTTCGAGTCCTTCCTCGGGCATGTATGTGTGCGATGTCCTTAGGTTAGTTAGGTTTAAGTAGTTCTAAGTTCTAGGGGACTGATGACCTCAGAAGTTAAGTCCCATAGTGCTCAGGGGCATTTGAACCATTTTTGAATTTCGTTTCTTCCGCGCAGCAGTCCTCGTTTCATACAAAATGTGGTGCCTTATGCAACTCATAATCTTTTTCACGTGATTTTAATTTTATTATACTGCAGTATAGCCGTAACAAATTATTAGTAGGCCTATACACTCTGTATCATTGTAGGACTAATAACAGTAAGCTTTCATAATTATGGATTCCAGTAGAAGATGCAATCCTCGTTTGTACATACACACCAAGTTACGAGTTAACAGGTGTAGAAACGCATTTTTTCTGCCGTCTTGAGCGTGTGAGTTCGTCCTACCTTCGTGACGGACGCGCCGCGGCCTGTCTTTCTCGTAGGCCTCGACAGGACCCCGTGTCCTCTGACCGGCTATAACCGAGCGCCTGCCGCGCAGAGCCTTTTGTTTTCTCTCTCGATGAATGTTCTCTGTGCTGGTCTGTACATGTAGACAACTTAAGCTGTGTGCGCCTGTGTGTGTGTGTGTGTGTGTGTGTGTGTGTGTGTGTCATCGAACTTGTACTTGCAGTTTGTTTCTACTGTACCAGTTAATAAGCCAAATAAATTGTACTCATAACAGCAGACTTCCACAGTGCTAAGGCTGCTTAGACTTACTTTCGCAGCGGCCGGAAGTCGCAACAATAAGCACGTGCAAAGTGAAGCCAAGGCTTTCAGTCTTATAGTGCGTATCTTTAAAAGTCGAAAATAAAATTAAAGTTTTTGAAACTCTTCAAAATTTCTTCGAATGGAGCTTCATATGAGGGACACGTACACAAAATTATGAGCTGAATGCTGGCACAAGACTGCAAAAACCAGAGGGTAGCATTAAACCAGATTGAAGAATTGATGACTTAAAAATGCAACCGTTACAGCTGTGGCGTTAACAACAAAACTACAATTATAAAGATCCTTTATTATTGACCCCACATCAGAGATGACGCTATTTATACTGCAGTAATTATGTGTTATGTTATCTGTCGATGATACAGATTGGAAACAAAGAAATGTTCCTTTATTGGCAGTTCATGCTGTTATGTAAAGAACCTATTTTCAAATAACGTTACTGGCTTAGATTTTTGTAGTCAGATACCATTTAAAACTTATGGAAAATGTCCTAATTTACGCAAACATCTTAGTATGACGTATTCAAGTCATATTCATCGTTACAGTCATGAATTCAGAAGCGAGATTCCCATGATGTACTTGTGGATCTCTGGCTACGTTCTTGACGTCTCGTGCAAGTATGACCACACATGAAAATTATAAAAATATACAATATCATTCACATAGGCAATGAATTAATAAAGGAGGATCTGTGTCATATTATATGTTAGTGACCCTCCAGACTATATGAATAGCAACCTCAGACTTTCCGGAGATGTTTCAGCTGCCTATAACAAGATACTGTCTGAGTACAGCTGCCCTGTTATTGAGTCAGACCTAGATAAGATTTTGAAAAGGTGGAAAAATTGGCAACTTGCATTAAATTTCAAAGACGTGAAACTGTACACAAACCATATACATACATATATATATATATATATATATATATATATATATATATATATATATATATATATTATCCTATGACTATGATATCGACGAGTTCCAGCCGGAATCGGTCAGCTCATAGATATACCTAGGTTTGTAAGGATACCAGTTAGTACGAGTCTGGAATGGCATAATAACATAGGAGCCGTTATAAGTAAAGTAGGTGGCTTACTTAGGTTCATTGGCAGAATACTACGGAAATGAAACCAGTCTACAAAGGAGACTAATTACAAATCTCTCGTGCGAGCCACCTTAAAGCGCTGTTCAAGTGTGTAGAACTCGTACCCACTAAGACCAACAGAGGACACTGAACGTGTACCGAGAAGGACAGCACGAATGGTCAGGGCGAATGGTCAGGGGCGTGCTTGATCCCTGGGAGGGTGTCACAGAGATGCTGAAGAAATTGAACTGCCAGACACTTTGTTACGTCCCCTTAGAATGATTATGAATTAATGTGATGGTAGAAAGCCCCTTTATCATTTAGCTAGAATATAGCAGGTCAGCAACTAGAAACAGTTAATTCCATAAATTATCTGGGAGTAGGCATCAACAGTGATCTAAAATGGAATGACCATATAAATTTAATCGTCGGTAAAGCAGATGCCAGACTGAGATTTATTGGAAGAATCCTAAGAAAATGCAGTCCGAAAACAAAGGACGTAGGTTACAGTACACTTGTTCGCCCACTGCTTGAATACTGCTCACCGGTGTGGGATCTGTACCAGATGGCGTTGATAGAACAGATAGAGAAGATCCAACGGAGAGCAGCGCCCTTCGTTACAGCATCATTTAGTAATCGCGAAAGCGTTACGGATATTATAGATAGACTCCAGTGGAAGACTCTGCAAGAGAGACGCTCAGTAGCTCGGTACGAGCTTTTGTTGAAGTTTCGAGAACATACATTCACCGAGGAATCAAGCTGTATATTGCTCCCTCCTACGTATATCTCACGAAGAGACCATGAGGATAAAATCAGAGAGATTAGAGCCCACAGAGAGGCATACCGACAATCTTTCTTTCCACGAACAATATGAGGTACTCAAGGGACCCCCGCAACACACCGTCAAGTGGCTTGCGGAGTATAGATGTAGATGTAGAAGTACTCAAACAGTTTTCTCTTCACTTATTCTGGTCATCACTAAACTGACACACAATATTTTTAGCGCAACGCAATCTGACTTTCAATAATCCCTACAAACGAATGGCCCTGACTAACAATCACCTATACCTTTCATGAATCACTTACCTCACAAAAATCTTCGTTACTCGAACTACTGCAATACAGCGAGCGCCAATACTGCCAGCTAAATAAAAGATTCTAACAACTGAAGGCACTAACTACTGATAGTCATGGTAAGCAAATGAAAGATGTTGATAGAGAACAAACAATATATTTACTTTAATAATATTCAAAAGTCATGACATACATTTTTACAAATTTCCATTTTCTGGCGGACACACGTCCAGATCGTGCTCACATAGTAATCTCTCAAAACTCTGGCATCTCTCTCTCCACATCCACCACTGCTAGTGGCTCACCTCCAACTGCACAACGCTACGCGCTGTTCACATACAACTGCCTAACACTACAATAGCGAATATCCCAACAATGCCAACCAGCCACAGACTGCACACATCACAGTCAGTGATTTTCATAGAGAGCGCTACGTGGCGTTACCAACATAAAAACCTAAACATCCTACTTACAACTTGAAGACGGTCGCCTTATTGTCCTGAGAAATCCTACGTGCACAGCTTCGAGAAGTGGCCCTAATGATGACTGTATGGATATACTTCAACTCCCTACGGGTCGTTAGGTTTGCGTTATTTACTTAGTAAGTGACGATAACGCCATCTTCTCGCGATCGATACGTCAATGATATTGGAAGAAGCCCTAATTACTGGTACCGTAGGAAGTACCCGCAGCCATGCACATAGCTGTGGTTTGCAGAGTGTAAAAGTAGTTACGGTCTTGTCTCTCTGCTATGGAACAGCTAGTTACGGCCAGAGTTCCACGTCAAAATGTCCGCTATGTCCAAATCTCCTTATCTGTGTCTGTCATTCTTTATAATCGTCGACATCCAAGTATGACGTAGTTAAGATCTTACATTCCGCAGTCACAGTATAAGAATCCCAACTAAGCCTTTAAGGCTGAATTCGTAGATCTTAGCTGAAACACAGACTGCTGCTGAGTCATCTTCGGATATGCACTCTCAATACCCAATATACTCGACATGGGTCTTCACACAGACTAGATGCGCACCATACCCACTGAGCTATTTATCATCTGATCCACTCTGCTGACTGTGCCGCATTAATACTTACACTCTAAGGCTGTCTAATAAAACGAGTGCGCACGATATCTTTTTCGCAGCTGATTATGAGGTCCTAAATAAAGACGCTGTAGAAACAGATGTCGGCGTCGCCTACGGGGCGACTGGGTCACCATGAATCATGGCGTTAATGGCCGCCACAGACGTTATGACGGGTCGCAGCAAACACTGCCGCGCATATGGGGTCCGCGTCACCCGGTGCTGGCCTCGAGGCGCGAACGGCGGTACGCGTAATCGCATCCTAAGAGCTCTCACGTCTTTATTTAGTCACGAAATAAAGGATAGCTGATAAAAATCATAAGAGAGATGCTGTATAGAAGGAAACTCTGCACGTTCAAATGGTTCAAATGGCTCTGAGCTCTATGGGACTTAACTGCTGTGGTCATAAGTCCCCTAGAACTTAGAACTACTTAAACCTAACTAACCTAAGGACATCACACACATCCGTGCCCGAGGCAGGATTCGAACCTGCGACCGTAGCGGTCGCGCTCTTCCAGACGACTCAAGCGCCTAGAACCGCTCGGCCACTCCGGACGGCTCACGATGTCACAGTAGCGAACGATGCTGGCGAGTCTTTGTTCCAATCCACGTTGATAAATTTTAATGTATTTTCAGTTTTCTCGTCCACAAAATTATCTATCCTGTAATTACACACTCTTTTATCCAAAGTAACATATTGCTTCTTTCCAGTACTGTAGAGTCAAAGCAGCAAAAGTACTGGATGTTATTTTTCCATCTCGGTCAGCAACATGCTTGATCAATTACCCTTACGCATTCCATTCTGCATAACGTTTCCAAATACGTTTCATAGCATGCATGTATGGGTTGGCGACAGTAGATTGGTAGCAAACTAATTTTCTGCAAAATTCCGTCAGTGGAACCAACGTAAGAAGTTTCTTGATGATTGGCCTGCAATGAAGTATACGTCTTGAAAGGACATTGTAAGTTAGGTTCCAGTATCTCTGCTTAAAACGTTTGTTGATTACTACGACAGCTGTTTCCGAAGATTTCCGTTTTCAAGTACCTGGGTATGCAAAGTTTGAGAACTACAACGTGCAATAGTTCTATTGGAATTATAGACTTAATTTTTTATAAGTGAAGAATTTCGTGAGCTATAACAGAAATTGCAGTCATAATTTACCTTATCAAGAAGTACACAAACAGCTATATGCCAGTAAAACGTAGACATAAGTCTCCCTCTTATTTACATAATTCAGATATAATAAAATTAATTATAGCATAGTTGTATGCGTAATTCTTCATAATGAAAATTATACCTCAATAACTCACGAAATTCTTCACTTATAAAAAATTAAGTCCAAAATTCCTAGAGAACTATAGCACATTGTAATTCTCAATCTTTGTAAACTCAGGCACTTGAAAATGGAAATCTTCCGAAACAGCTGTCGTAATAATCAGTGAATGTTGTAAGTAGTGACACTGAAACTTCACTTACAACAGGAGAAGGCGGGTGCACCTTAATTAATATCAAAGGTTTGACTTCGGTCAGACCTGACACAGAATGTATATAGTAACTGCAGCCAGTACTGTATTTCACTTTTTAACTTCTAAAGGAAGGTGGTTAATCTCTTGCATGTTCTGACAAAGAGCGTTATCAAAAGTGTCTATACTTGTACGTGGTAAGTATTTTTTAAATTTTTGTTGTCCATTTCTGTATGATAGAAATTTTTATTTTCTACTCATATGAGAGAAGCTAACCCGAAACGAAATTCTTATGCATGTAGGACAATCAGTTACTGGTCGCCATTATTGTCTGAGAATACTCCTCTCACACTGTCATCTTTGCAACACTTATTCCCAGTGATGTGAATGTATGTGTATGAACCTGTGTATCTTTCCAATAAAACACTTGCCGATCTATGTCTGATGTTTGATTTTTATCATACGAATATAAAGTAGTACGCTTTTCTTGCAAGTGTGTCCTCTCGTTCGCAGACGCTGATTCGTTTATTCAGGCACCTCTTAAAACCAAATTCCATAGACGGAATAATTTTTCTCGAACTTTTTTTAAAATTTTCTTGAAGTCCAGATCTGTGTGACAAAAACCGTGAAGTTTCTCCAAAAATGCTAATTCCTTATATTGCTCATAATATTGCAGAAATGTGTTCCTAGTAACGCGTTTATCCATATCATCAATAAAATACTTATTGAATGAACTTGGCTTCTGCTTCTTCGCTACTCCGCTCGTTAACGTGTTTCCATTTCTTTAATTCACAATATCGATTGACTCAGCTTTTGTTTGTCACTATTTGTTTACACTTCCGTGGCCTTCTCTGTCAGCACTGTAGCACCTTTCTCCTCATCAGTTAATGTAATAACAGTAACAGCAAAGCCCTCGTACCCAGCCATCACCACATTTCCCGCAATCGCTTTCCATTTTTGCACTTCTCTCACTACTTCGAACTGAAAACTGGCGACATTTATTTACGTGACTACCCTCTACGGACGAGAATGTCGTTTGCTTTGTCGAGTAATATCTGGTGTATACGAGCATATATTTGAGTCCCATCATTGTGGTAGCGTTGTGAAATGCCTCTCATTTACAATCCATCCACTTTAGGGTTGATAAGTGATGGTAGCTATTCAAAGAGATTTCTGGATTGCAGCCGGTCGTCGTAAACTTCATTCAACGATTTTTTTTTATTTTTTTTTTTATTTTATTTTATTTTTATTTATTTATTTTTTTTTTTTTTTTTTTTGCGCCCCTCCACGCCCACACCGCCATGATGGCCAACTCAAAAGATCTACTGCCATCTCTGCATAAGGGTTAGTTTTCACTAAAGTGAGGTGTCGCAGCATATGGGTACTGCGATGTTTGCCTACGTCTGGTTAAGATTAACCATTAATACGCGCTCATCTAGAGATAGATTGGGTCGAAAGTCGAACGAAGGGTAGCAGTTTGAAGGACAAAGGAAAGAAAGAGCCAAGGCAAGAGCCAAGGGATATACACCTCTGCGATAGTTTGGTATGGCGGTAAGAGCAGTAGCGGATGTCTTGCTGCCTGCGACAGGTCATGCAAGGGTAGGCTTTGTTAGTATTGGGTATCATGCATGTCGATACTTCTGACGTTGTGGGGTGCTGTTGCTCGGCGGCTGCCGCTGGGTGCCGGTGTTGAACTCTCGGTCAGCGTCAGCAACCTACACCAGTTAGGTTTATCATCGTTTTGTGTGCGGTAGGTCGTATATTAGATGCACAGTGTAGCGTGCTGTTGGCGATTTGTTTGTGCGTCAGTGGGCGAGCTCGTCGGTTTCCCTGCTGTAGCCTGTTGGTCGGCTTTAATAGCAGCTGGTGTTTCCAGTCAACGTTTCTGATATGCAGGGCTTGCCGACGTTTGTCACTTGTTGGTGTATGTTAACTTCCCATAGGTGGCTATGCCCTAGCTAGTAGTGTCCTCGTTCTCCGCTCCGTCTTATATAGTGCGCTGATGGTACAACCGCCCATGCGTTGCAGTCGCGAGACAGAAGGACCACACCTCCTGCCGCGCGGGATTAGCCGAGTGGTCTGGGGCGCTGCAGTCATGGACTGTGCGGCTGGTCCCGGTGAAGGTTCGAGTCCTCCTCGGGCATGGGTGTGTGTGTTTGTCCTTAGAATAATTTAGATTAAGTAGTGTGTAAGCTTAGGGAATGATGACCTTAGCAGTTAAGTCCCATAAGATTTTACACACATTTGAACATTTTTGAAACACACCTACCAGCGGCAGCGCTTTCGCTGGTGGAACTGCAAGACTCAGCTGCCGTCGGTATTGTCGCTGGCCGCAGCTATCGAAGTCTTCTGGAGTCTTCGTATTTCGGAGATGGTGGGATTCCACGCATTATTCAACTGCTAGCCATTGGCAGGTTTATTAGATTTTCCGCGATGCGTATTTCAACGGATGCTTTGATAATGGAGTCCCAAAAGGTTGTTGCTGTGGCCAAAATCGAAGTTTTGTCATACTTCATTGAATGTCCGCTGGAAATACAATGTTCTGCTACTGCAGACTTACTGAGTTGCAGTAGGCGAGTGCAACGTTGATGTTCCTACAACGCTCTTCCACTGTACGCGTTGTCTGTCTTACATAGGCCATACCACATTGACACTGTATCTTGTAAATTCCCGCCTTCGGCAGTAACAAATCATCCTTCACCGATCCCAGCAGATCCTAAATTTTAGAAGGTGGACGAAAAACCACTTCCACATGAAAATTATTAAGAATCCTCACTATTTTGAAGGATATATTTCCAACACAGGGAAGAAAAGCTAGGGACTTGGCTGGCGCGTTCTCCTCTTTATCCACTTCCCGGTTCCTGGCTTTAGTTGAGAAAGACCTGTTAATTTGCCGCATCGAGTATCCATTGTCTGTGAACACTGTCCTTAAATGTGCAAGTTCCTTAGGCAAATTCTCTGCATGTGACACCGAATATGCCCTGTGCACAAGGGTTGTAAGCACACTCATGGGTTGGGATGGGTGATGGCAACTTGAAGAATGCAAGTACAAATCAGTGTGAGTGGGGTTACGATAAACAGTGTGTCCCACCGAGCCGTCACTCTTCCGTTTAACCAAAACATCCAGGAATGGAAGGCAACCATCTTTCTCTAGTTCTATAGTAAATCGAATATTCTCATGGATGGAGTTAAAATAATGAAGAAACTCCATTAACTTTTCTTCTCCGTGGGGCCACACTATGGAAGCATCATCGACGTATCTCCAAAAATAGTTGGTTTACAAACCGCTGATTCAGGTGCTCTTTCCTCAAAATCCTCCATGAAAAAGTTAGCCATCAGAGGAGACAGAGGGCTGCGCATGGCGACACCGTCAGACTGTTCAAAATATTCCTGGTCAAACATAAAATACGTGAGAAAAGAGCATGTCGAAACAAAGCAGTGATATCCGATTCAAACTGTTGACCAATTAGCATCAAGGAATCCGAAAGAGGTACATTTGCGGAAAGGGAACTACATCAAAACTCACTAGAAGGTCCGAACTACTTAAGTGGAGAGCCCCCAGCCTGTTGATAAAATCAGCAGAGTTCCATATATAATATGAACATTTGCAAACCAATGGTCTCAGCAAAGAAGCTAGATGTTTGGCTAAATCATATGTAGGTGCGTCGGTATTACTCACTATAGGCCGTAAAGGAAGACCTTCTTTATGTACTTGAGGAAGACCATACAGTCTTGGTGGTGCGCTGCCATGTGGTCTTAACCGCTTGATGGTCTCTGGAGCTAACGAGGAAGAGTTCAAAAATGCACACGTCTTCCGTTGCATACGTGCTGTTGGGTCTTGATCAATCTTCCTGTACATAGTATCACTAAGTTGACTATACATCTTCTCCAAATACAACCTACGAGGAAACAAAACGGTGGAATTACCTTTACCAACCTTCAGCACCACTATTTCCGAATCTTCTCGAAGGTTTCGTAGTGGAGCACTTTCTTCAGCGGTTATATTACTGCGTTGGGGAGGAGTTTTTAGGAGAGCCCGACAAGTTTCCCTTCTTATTTCTTCAGCAGCGGCCAGAGGAAGGCGACGTCCAGCTTGATCAATACCGCTTACGAAACTTATAAGAGATACTGCACTTTGTGTAGGTGGAAAATTAAGACCTTTGCCCAAAACTGACAGTTTCGCATAATCTAAAATTAACAACGGAGCGTCGTGCAGTTATTTCCTGTGGCGTCGGCTGTTGTGGCACCAAGCGATCAAATTTCAACATCTGCCGGGAAGTAGCAGCCTTATGTACCAAATCGAACTTGGCTGAAGTCACTCCATCCACCCAGTCCCTTGCTATAGGAGAAAGAAGTTCTGCAATCTTCAAGTGCAGGTGGGACAGTTCTTCTGAGACGGCGTCCAAACTTCGTCTCGTATAACAATTTCTCTCCTTCACAATAGCACGACTCACCTTCTCCATTATTTTCCATGCAGTGGTCGTCTTAATAAAATGTGTCACTCTGGCAAATTTGGGTATTATGCCATGGTCCCGACATCTCATTAAAAAAGTTAAAGAACTTAAAAGTTTTGCTCTCTTACCACGTAGCTTGTCGAAACTTCTTACATTTTAGGCCATCTCCTCCCCGTAAGGGCGTTTGATGTAAAATTTAAAATTTTCCAGGTGAATCAATTGTTCAAAGAGATTTCGGGATTGCCGCCGGTCGTCGTAACTATAATGTCACTGTAGTGGCTGCACGCCCGTTACCTTGGTAACCACCATAAGGAATCTCAACATGCACTGGAAGGTCAGCACCAATCTGACACCTGCTATAGAGGATCTGGTAACTCGTCGTCCCGTTGCACAGAGAAAACCTTGGCTGTTGAATCTTCGAGAGCTCCGTGGAATAAGCTCGAGAACGTAGCAGTAGTTCAATGCTACTACAAAGTTCGATTCTTTGGGTGCTTTCATTAATGAAGGAAATGAAATTATCGTGCGCCATTATTGGCCAGAAGACCCTGTTAGGAATAGTTCTGCAGCCTGGCGCCACTTTGGTGACTTGTGCGTCGAAGAAGAAGAGGTAAATGAGGACAACAGAAACACTCAGTCCTCGAGAAAAGGAAAGTTCCCACTTGGCCGGGAATCGTAACTAGGCATTAACCATAATGCACCAAAAACAGAAATGGTTCCTAAAACGCTTTTACAATGCACCCTGCATAGTTCTAAATACAACACAAACACTTTGTTCCATGAAAGTTGGGCTACTGAAAGAGATACTCGTAAGTCCAAACAGTCTGACGTCCATCTCGAAGCGCTCACTACTGACATTAACAGTATTCGGCAGCTTCAGACACCGAGCTGCATCCTGTCTGTTCATAGCTCGTCGTATATATTTGAGTTGCACTTTCTTCTCGTTAAGGAACATGAACTGACACATCTACGTAAATGAATTTTTAATGCATTTTTCACGACAGCGGCAACTAGTTTTTGACATTTTAAAATCATAAATAAGTTTATCACCTATTCCAAGAGATTTCTATCGCCTTTCCCGAAAGTAGTCCGTTTTTCCCCTTAGTCCCTGCATTAGCTAATGCTGCTACACTTGCGTCTTACTTAACGCCGGTTATTCTGTCACCCCTGTCCTGGGAAACACTTTGCCAGTAGCGTCTAACTGTTCCGTCCAGAGCCGGCTTGGTCTCCTGATGGCAACTGCACCTTTAGTAAAATCTCCAAAAATTCCCTTAGCCGGCGCAAAAAGCGTACCTGCTACGCAGTAGTGTTACAGAGCTGTGTGTTTAGTATCCGACAGTGATTTTTATTAACCGCCTAGCCGAAGTATCGATATGACAGGACACTACGACCGCAGTTTACTCCTATCGGAGGGTGCCAAACCTGCAGCGGCCATACGCTGAGGTGATGAAAGTCATGGGGTACCTGCTAATATCGTGGCGGACGTCCTTCTGCCCGGATTAGTGCAGCAACATGACGTGACATGGACTCAACAACTCTTTGGAATTCCCCTGCAGAAATATTGAGCCATGCTGCCTCTATTGCCGTCCATAATTGCGAAAGTGTTGCCGGTGCAGGATTTTGTGCACGAACTGAACCCATAATGTTCGATATGTGGTCAAATCAATCGCTCGAATTCTCCAGTTTGTTCTTTAAACCAATCGCGAACAGTAGTAACTCGGTGACATGCGCGCTGTCATCCATAAATATTCCGTCGTTGTTAGCGAAATGAAGTCCATAAATGGCTGAAAAAGGTCTGCAAGTGGCCGAACATAACGCTGTGAATCTCGGACTGTTCAATTCCCTAACGTTTTTCGAAATGTGTGTAGCTCCAATCACCATTCCGCGTTTAAAGTCTCTTAATTCGCGTCGTGCGGCCATAATGATGTTGGAAACCGCTTCACTCCAATCAACTGAGTACAAATGACAGCTACTCTTTTATATTTTGTCGTCGTTGGTCCCGTTTTCTTCCAGGATCTGTTTCCGGCAGCAGTGAAATTGGATGTTTTACCTGATTCCTGACATTCACTGTAAACTCGTGAAATGGTCGTGCGGGGAAATTCCCATTTCATCGATACCTCGGAGATGCTGTGTCTCATCGCTCAGTCGCCGACTATATCACCACGTTCAAACTCACTTAAATCTTGATAACTCGCTACTGTAGCAGCAGTAACCGATACGACAACTGCGCCAGATACTTGTTGTGTTGCCGGCCGGCGTGGCCGAGCGGTTCTAGGCGCCACAGTCTGGAACCGCACGACTGCTACGGTCGCAGGTTCGAATCCTGCCTCAGGCATAGATGTGTGTGATGTCCTTAGGTTAGTTAGGTTTAAGTAGTTCTAAGTTCTAGGGGACTGATGACCTTAGAAGTTTAGTCCCATAGTGCTCAGAGCCATTTGAACCATTTGAACTTGTTGTGTTCTGCCTGTTTACGTATCTTTGTATTTGGATACGCATGCCTATGCCAGTTTCTTTGGCGCTTCAGTGTAAGTAGCATTCAGTTACTACGTCCACAAATCTTTAAAAATGATACAAACACTTGTCATACTGAAGATTGGTATAGAATTGAAAGAAGTGTAACACAGCTGGAGACTAAGGGACAGTAAATGCCTATGATATTAACAAGTTGTGAGTTAAAGAGAAACGTAGCGGGCTTTACTTTTCCCACTGCTAGGTTCAACCGAAAGCGGTTTTCCTGACGGCACGTGTCGACGTCCTCTCGTCCTGAGCGACTTGTTCGAGTCCCCTGATCACAAAAACGCGACGCGGACGCACGGCAACAGTATGGCGCGTCCTTGCCTCCCCTCTCCCTGCCTCACTCCCACCCCCTCCACCCTCCCCACCCCTCGTAACCCCAAACCCTTTCATTCATGCGCTACTTGCTCGTAAAAAGCTGACACCGCTGCGTCTCCCCCAGCGGTTACAATTAAATTTACGTTGCTGCAAAAAAACATATTCCCCTTTTTCGCTCCAAATGGGATACAAACTTTCGTACGCGCCTATTTGACGGTAGGAAACAGTGTTTTCCTAGTATAACGGAACAGCAGCTTTGATACGGATCACTTTTCCAAACTTCGAGGGCCAACAGGGCTTACAAAATAATAACAGCTAAATAGCGCCATTCCTGGCGTCCAGATATCCGTGAATCCTCATGGGACGGAACATGTGCCCTGAATTGTGATTAACGGAAACTTCTGTCGTTTCGTTAGAAGATTCTATGTAGCGGGTGCCTATTTTTGGAGTACGGACCTCACTGGGAGCCAAGTTTCTAGGGACGAAATCTGTGTATAAAATATTCTCGATACTGTTGGCGCAAATTAGAATAAAATCTCATGCTGTCGAAGAGGAATAACTGCCATTGAGATGACTCTATAACAAGCCTATGATTGGTTACCCAAGTTTCGTGACATTATGCTGTGAGCGGTCGTGGTGACTACTGCAATGTTAATGCCTTCCAGACAACTCAGGCATTTCTCCGCAGCCTCTCAACGTAGGTCATGGCAGCTGTGACAGTTAAAGAAATTTTTCGACATTACTGTCTCTACGGCCTCTTTGTTGCAATAGTCCGTGTGTATGCAGCAGACATTACAATATTCAACAATAACTGTAAACGAGTATGCCCTCAGGAGAACGCTAATAGTACCGAAAACGTTCTACGTGAGTATTTCTCTTTTCACAACTAACTGATTAATTCTTACCAGCCGGCCGGTGTGGCCGAGCGTTTCTAGGCGCTTCAGTCTGGAACCGCGCGACCGCAACGGTCGCAGGTTCGAATCCTGCCTCGGGCATGGATGTGTGTGATGTCCTTACGTTAGTTAGGTTTAAGTAGATCTAAGTTCTAGGGGACTGATGACCTCAGATGTTAAGTCCCATACTGCTCAGAGCCATTTGAACCATTTGAATTCTGAGCAGGAATACATTGCAATCGAGAGTAGGCCTGGCCGAATTCAAGATAATACGATTCCAACGCTACTGCTAGCGATGTATATACGAGCAAATAAACTGGCAGAACACTTTATCCCTAAAAGGTTGCTCGCAGACCACGCAGCAGTGTGTAGAAAAAAGCCGTCGTTAGAAACATGTCGCGGTATGCAGGTATTCTTGCAGATAATCCCCGCATGATGCGTACACCGAGGTGACAAAACTCATGGGATAACGATGCACACATATAGAGATGACGGTACACAGATATCGCGCACACAAGATATAAAAGGGCAAGGAAATGGCGGTGCTGCCATTTGGTTCAAATGGCCCTGAGCACAATGGGACAACATCTGAGGTCATCAGTCCCCTAGAACTTAGAACTACTTGAACCTGACTAAGGACATAACACCAATCCATGCCCGAGGCAGGATTCGAACCTGCGACCGTAGCGGTCGCGTGGTTCCAGAATGAAGCGCCTAGAACCGGCCGGCTGCCATTTGGTACTCAGGCGAATGATGTGAAAAAGGTTACGACGTGAATGTGACCGCACTATGGGAACTAACAGGCTTTAAACACGGAATGGGATTTGGAGCTAGCCACATGAGACATTCCATTTCGAAAATCGTTCGGCAATTGAGTTTTCCGAGGCCCACAGTGTCAACAGTGCGCAGAGAATAAAAAATTTCAGGTATTACGTCCCACCACAGAAAACGCAGTAAAACTGAAATTTATTGTAGAACTCAGTTAGTCTTTCTCTTCTCTCATTCCAGCTCTCAAACTCATGTTCTCCTGTAAGCCGTTCTTCTACTCCTTCCCCCACTAGCTCATTCCAGTCCCCCGTGATTATTAGATTTTCATCTCGCTTGACGTACTGCTTACCCCCTAAGTACCCTCATATACTTTCTCTATTTCTTCATCTTCAGGCTGCGATGTCGTAATGTATACCTGAACTATCGCTTTCGGTGTCGGTTTGCTGTCGATTCTGATGAGAACAATCCTACCATTGAGCTGTTTACAGAAACTCACTCTTTGCCCTACCTTCCTATTCACAACGAATCCTACTCCCGTTATGCCGTTTTCGGCTGCTGCTGATATCATATACTCTGCTGACCAGAAATCCTTGTCTTTATTCCATTTCACCTCGCTGACCCACATTCTGTCCAGGGTATTTCCCATTTCATATTTTCTAGCTTCCCTAAGACGTTCAAACGTCTGGCATTCCACGCCCCAACCTTTCGTTGATTATTAAATATTTTTCTCATAGTCAGTTCCCACTCGCCAATCATCTGCTGGAGATCCGAATGGGGGACTAGGCAGGAATCTTTTGCCAATGGAGGGATCATAATGATACATTTTGAGTTGTAGACGACATGTCCCGTGGATATACATTATGTGTTTAATGCAGTGGCTTCCTTAGCCTCCTGCATCCTTACGTCGTTGATGACTGCTCATTGCTCCACCCTTAGGTGCAGTTTCCCACCCCTAAGGTAAGAGAGTGCCCTGAACCTCTGTCCGCCCCACCGTCCTCTTTGACAACGTTGCCAGAATGAGCGTGACGTCTTATGCCGGAAGCCTTTTGGATTTGTTGCTGTTTAGTGAACTGAAGATCCGCTTGGTTGATCTGTTGCTATACATTCTGTATATGCGTCCATAACAGTGTGGTCTTTTCAAAGCGCACATTTTCGCAGTTTTTGTCGTAGTTGTTTAAACAAAACAAAATTTTTTATATGTTTATAGGAAAACGAGCAACCCATTCTGGTTACGCAATGACCTCTACGACGACGCGATGTTAGACACTATTCTTCCTTCTTCCCTCCCCGGGTTCGCACGAGTACTGCCAAGTATCTACGAGCGGGCGACTTGTCTGCCGTAGCGTTAGTAAATTATACACACAAATCTTCGTCGTTATTCAAGCTGTCGATTGGTGTAGCCATGAACACAGTAAAGCGAAGTAAGTAATTTCTTCAGTCTACATCATTTCTGTCGTGTCACAACCAGCGGCGACGTCGTTTTGTTTTCTTTTCTTTTTAAAATACTGAGCCGTGGCTGGCTCGCGTCATGCCTTGTTTTTTTATCATTGTTTGCAGTTCAGTGGTGTCTTATTTCTTCTTCGGTTATCGCCATAACGTTGCGGTCTTCTCTCCGTGAGTGGCAGCAGCATCGTCTATCGATACTACACTACTGGCCATTAAAATTGCTACACCACGAAGATGACGTGCTACAGACGCGAAATTTAACAGACAGGAAGAAGATGCTCTGATATGCAAATGGTTAGCTTTCCAGAACATTCACACAAGACTGGAGCCGGTGGCGACACCTACAACGTGCTGACATGAGGAAAGTTTCCAACCAATTTCTCATACACAAACAGCGGTTGACCGGCGTTGCTTGGTGAAACGTTGTTGCGATGCCTCGTGTAAGGAGGAGAAATGCGTACCATCACGTTTCCGACTTTGGTAAAGGTCGGATTGTAGCCTATCGCGATTGCGGTTTATCGTATCGCGACATTGCTGGTCGCGTTGGTCGAGATCCAATGACTGTTAGCAGAATATGGAATCGGTGGGTTCAGGAGGGTAATACGGAACGCCGTGCTGGATCCCAACGGCCTCGTATCACTAGCAGTCGAGATGACAGGCATCTTATCCGCATGGCTGTAACGGATCGTGTATTCGTCATCGCCATACTGGCGTATCACCCGGTGTGATGGTATGGAGTGCCACTGGTTACACCTCTTGTTCGCATTGACTGCACTTTGAACAGCGAGCGTTACATTTCAGATGTGTTACCACCCGTGGCTCTACCCTTCATTCGATCCCTGCGAAACCCTATATTTCAGCAGGATAATGCACGACCGCATGTTGCAGGTCCTTTACGTGCCTTTCTGGATACAGAAAATGTTCGACTGCTGCCCTGACCCTGCATTACTTCTTGGTGTGGCAATTTTAATGGACAGTAGTGTAGTACTGCTGCACTATCTTTGGTGTGGCGGATATATTTTCCGGGTGTGCTGTGTATGCGAGTCGGTCGGTTGGGGCAGAGCAGCGAGGAAGTCTCCGTGACACGCGGTCAGGCTGGAGCCGCTGCCGGCGTGTACGCTCGGTTGGAGTTGTGAGGCGCTTCTTGCGAGGGTTACAAAATTCGTCGCCCACCGATCCTGGATACTATAGTTGAGTGCTCACTAAACCTACTATCGAGCCTCAACTGCTATCACATCTCTTCGTTTGATCCTGGTTGTCGCTTTCTGTGAGATTTCCCACGAACAACAACGTGTGTGCATTGAACTTGGCTAGAATTGCAGCCGTCTTTCTGTGTGGTGTTTAACTTAATTTTATTCATTCCTTCATTAATGAAGTGTACCAGTGGTATCTTCTGCCTTCTGGCCATTGACGTTCCGGTGACCTGCCCTGGTCGTTGACGTAGTTTTCGGCAGTGTATTTTCGTCGTCGTGTGGATGCTGCCCAGCACGGCGTGTAGTTCGACAGCTAAGGTGTTGTTGGTAGTTTTGGGCGTTTATTCTGACTTGTCTGAATCGTGTAGCAGTATCCAGAACGTTGTGCTATTGACATCTTGTTTTCGTTTTGCTGGTCGGTCGGAGCAGAACTGATCTTGTTGGTTGGTTTGTCGATTATCTTTCGGTTGGGTTGCCTTCCGATTAAGAGGTTGCCGGTCTGGCTGTCTGTGTCACCTAAACTTGCGTCAGTGTTGCCTTCCCAGGCCGACCCTTGGAACCTTCTGAGCGCTGCTGCTTGTGTTTTACATAGTGATTTCCTTTTTAGTCTTAAGTACCCTGTGTGACCTTCAGCAGAGTTTTAGCTTATTAAAATTGCAAGGCTTTTCTTCTTAGACCTTAAGCCATAGAAAAAATTGTTTCTTGTTTGGTTTGTGGCTTTCGGCCCAGTTCCAGCCTTTCAAAATTAAAATTGAAAATTCCTTGTGCGTAGGCCTTAAGCCGTAAATTTCTTTCAAGTAGGTATGTGGCCTCCAGCCGAGTTTTCAGCCTTTTCAAATCAAAAGTTGGAAAATTTTGACTAGGCCTTACGCCATGAGAAATATTTTCTAGTTTGTATGTGGCCTTCAGCCGAGTTTTCCAGCTCAAATTAAAAATTGGAAATTTCTTGGTCTGGGATTTAAGCCGTGAGAAGGTTGGGGTTTCGTATGTGGCCTTCATCGAGTTTCATGTGAAGCATTTTAGGATAAAGCTTTCATCCTACTTTAGTTGAGATTTAGAAGCTCTTAAGACGTAAAATGGTTTTCTGCATGCTGTGTGGCCTTCAGCCGAGTTTTAATCTCTCTTAAATTAAAAATTCAAAATCCTTGTCTTGCCCTTAAATCATAAGATTGTTATTCTTTAGTATGAGGCCTTCAGCCGAGTTTTACACGAAATGTTTTAAGATAAGGCCTTCAGCCTTTTCAAATTGAAAGCTCTTCTTACTAGGCCTTAAGCCGTTAAATTGTTTGTTAATATGCGACCTTCAACCGAGTTTTAAGCCTATTTAGCTTAAACATTGAAAATCTTTGTCTCGGCCTGTTCTTGATTAACGTGTGGCCTTCAGCCGAGTTCTATGGCAAAGATTTAAGCTAAAGCCTTCAGCGTATTTATGTTGTTGTTGTTGTGGTCTTCAGTCCTGAGACTGGTTTGATGCAGCTCTCCATGCTACTCTATCCTGTGCAAGCTTCTTCATCTCCCAGTACCTACCGCAACCTACATCCTTCTGAATCTGCTTAGTGTATTCATCTCTTGGTCTCCCTCTACGATTTTTACCCTCCACGCTGCCCTCCAATGCTAAATTGGTGATCCCTTGATGCCTCAGAACATGTCCTACCAACCGATCCCTTCTTCTAGTCAAGTTGTGCCACAAGCTCCTCTTCTCCCCAATTCTATTCAATACTTCCTCATTAGTTATGTGATCTACCCATCTAATCTTCAGCATTCTTCTGTAGCTCCACATTTCAAAAGCTTCTATGCTCTTCTTGTCCAAACTATTTATCGTCCATGTTTCACTTCCATTGTAACCTCCCCACCGCAATTTTTAAAAGAAAAGAAAATAAATATAGCAATACTTAATAGAAATGGGAGCCAAGTGTAACCTCCCTACAAAAAATTTTAAAAGAAAATAACGATACTAATTAGAAATGCTGATGGACATGGCTCTATGCGTAACCTGCCCACAATGAAATGTACTGAAAATGGCAACAAAAATGTGAAAATACGCAATCTGACTCAAATCTAAATTCTTCACAAAAATTAAAGCCCATTCAGTGACAAGAAAATTCAATTAAACCGAAATATCGGTCTTTGGCCCTGTGTAAAACAATCAGAATTAAAGTCTTACCTCAGAATAAATCGATGTCACATATCTGCTCTTGTTGTTGCGCACCGCTTGGAGGAACTGCATTGCAAATAATAACTTCTCCCTTTTTTTTTTCTTTTGATTCTAGTGAAATTTTTCTTCAAAAGGAAGTGGAATGAAATGGGAAGTGCAACGAGATCTTTAGTTAAAAAAAATTAAACTTTTGAGAAAATGCTTTTGAAATAAAAAATTATTATTGGGAGACTTGTTGGAGAATAATTACAATAAATAAAATTTTTCATTATCTAATGATTATATTAATTATCAGTATACCTTATTCCTCATCTTGACCATTGTTGCCGACCGCCTACATCACACAACCGCACTGGGCTGCTACTTAGCGACAACTAACTCTCAAGGACTACTACTGCACTGGCCTACAGCTACTAACAGACTGAGCAACGACTACTGACTGACTGAGAACCGCTCGCAACACTCGCGCGGTCAAGCGCATACTCTGGTCACAGATGCTACAATGCCTCGCCATCGCTGCTGCGTTACATACGTGTTTCATAACCCTCCACTCGGGGGGGAAAAATTTGGCAGCGATGGTGAGTCATTTGGACTTGCCAAGCGCGGCAAAATTTTTCTTTAATAAACAAAATCCTACAACTTACAGAATATTTAAATGTTGTGCACACGCACTAAGTACAAAATATATCAGACAAGGACAAAATGTGGATACTAAACATAGTAGCAAATCAGAAAACAGTATATACAAATTATTTGACAGATAAAGTGCACAGGCACTGAAAAAATTCTTTAGCATGTTCAGAACAAATAAACAGACTGGCAAGAATAATTAGATGTAGTACATAAAGTAAATGTTGTGCACACGCACTAAGTACAAAATATATCAGACAAAGACAAAATGTGAGTACAAAACATAGTAGCAAATCAGAAAAGTATATACAAATTATTTGACAGATAACAAAGTGCACAGGCACTGAAAAAAATTCTTTAGCATATTCAGAACAAATAAACAGACTGGCAAAAAAATATTATGTTGACAAGTGTACATGCACTAAAAAATGTCTTTAGCATTTTCACAACAAATAAACATAATGGCAAAAAAAAATTCATGTCCAAAGTGCACATGCACTGAAAAATGTCTTTAGTATTTTCACAACAAATAAACATAATGGCAAACATCATGTCGACCAGTGACATAAGCGTACTCACACTGGAGTTTAGCGAATCGAAAAATGTATAACCTATGAACATAAATGATGTTACCAAAAAAAATTTTTTCTTTATGTGACAAGAATCAGGATAGGAAAGGGAAGGATTGCATCATGGTTGTAGCACTTTAGATTGCACACAGCTGCTCTGAAAGTCCATATCTTTCCACAGTAGTACAACACCAAGTGACACAACTTGAAGTTCTTTTCCCATCAGAATTTATCAGTGTAGCCAAGACACTGAACTGTCGTAGTAATGTTCCATGTTTTCATTTTGGCAGTACATTAGGTACACCAAACAGTGGGACCATAATAATGTCTTCATCGCTCATGGTGGTGGACAGCATGTCGTGTCAACACCACACTCTTACAAGGCACACCAACGTAGAATTAGTGCAAAACCAAATATAGTGCTCCATGATCACTGGGATAAACAGGACAAATGGACATTGCAGTAATTCAGGGTAGTCAGCTTATGAGGTGAAGGACATCAAGTCACATAATATTGACAATTACAGTCTTCATTGATAGTTCGTGGCATTCATAGCCCAGTTATTGAACATTTCTGTACCAAGTATGTAGTATTACAGAAAAATGTTCATTAATTGTTTTACATAGAATCAGTAGCCTTCTTTTCCTGGTTACAAAGCATTATGAAATAATCGCATTCTTTTCAGTTACAGAGTATAATCAAGAATCATTAACCTTCTCCTAATTACAGTTAATTAATCATTTGTCATTAATTAATCATTTGTCTAATTACAGTTAATTAATCATTTGTATAATTACAGTTAATTAATCATTTGTCGTTAATTAATCATTTGTCTAATTACAGTTAATTAATCAATTGTCGTTAATTAATCATTTGTCTAATTACAGTTAATTAATTAATCATTTGTCATTTCAATATACTAAGAATTATTAGCCTTAATTAATTACAAAGCATTATTAAACAGTACCACAGTTAATTAATTATGTGTCATTCCAATCTATTAAGAATCATTAGTCTTTTCCTAATTACAAAGCATTATGAAACAGTCACATTCATTTCCAAATACAAAGTATGAACATTGAAAACAAGAGTTAATTAATGGCATAATTAATAACAATTTGTGGAGTGACATTAATTATTGGCACTCAGTGGCCATCAAGTATTGAATAGAATAAAACATAGTTCATCATTCAGTATTATTCACATCATTACAAAGTCATTATTAAAAATCAGTTAATTACAGTCAAATCATTAGTAATCACAGGCATTACAATAAACAGTGGCAGTTATTAGCTAGTGACAAAGCATTATTTTGAATATAGTCTCATTAAGAGGTCATTACTCGAGTGACATGCTATTCAGAGTTGATCAGTATTATTCAGAATTATCATAAACTAGTGACATTATGTGGGACTGGTAATACATTTTTTTGGTAGCAATGCATTGCGTTGGGATCGATAATTAATTGCTGAGGCATAATACTTTTTGCTTTTGACCTATTGCTGCAAATGAGGATAGGTAACGTCATTCGTCATGAGTCAGCTGTAGCAAGATTATGTAACAAGGCAGTACATGTGATCACATTTATAAATGATAAACACAAATGGGTAAAAAATATAAAAATGCAAGTACTAGAACAGGTACAATAAGTAACAGGTTTAGTAAGTGTCATGAAAAACTTCTCCTGAAAAAAAATACAAAAACGGATTATTGACCTGAAAGAAGAAACGCACACTATGCTGAAAAGTAGTGAACTTCGAATTAACAAGTAGTGAAATGTGTATAAAATGTGTTCCATAGCTGTCCTTTCCAAAACTTTCCGTCATCCTACTATGCAATGTAACACCTGCTGTCAAAGCAAACCGCAACAAATACTTAAATAACTACGTAGCATAAATACATAACTTCAACATTATCCTCATCTGTAAAGAAAACTTCATTATCAATCACTTCATTATCCACATTATCATAACTTCATTATTATCATCACCTGTAAAGAAAAACTTCATTATTCATAACAGCATATCCTTCATCATTATTCATCAGTATTCACTATCATCTGCAAAAAATCACTTCATTACTCATTACATAACTATTCCTTATCACTAGCATATTTCATCACTAAAACTAAGATGTGTAGTTCAGTCTGACAGCCTGCATCAATCACCTTGTATTCTGAAAGAAAAAAATTAGTTAAGACTGCTATTCTGTGATGAGTATAGTATATTCTTGTTAATGTTTGTTAATCCTGATCCATTTACTCTTCCTCATAAAGTTATTGCATCTCCTTTCGTTTATTCCGTAGGTGAAATTCCCATTTATGTTAAATTTATTTCTTAGAATCATCATTCCTTTCTGAAATTGATGAACAAAGATTAATGTCTTGCATTTAAATCTTATACCCACTAAATAATGACTGGTTTATGGTGACACAATTAACCATACAGCATAACATGACAGAAAACGTAATATGTCCAAGACATTGACAGTGTTCAGATGCAAAAAATGTACACAGAATAATACAATGCAGTAGCAAAAAAAATGTGAAACAGTCACGATGTTGAGATGTCATAAGGCAAAAAAAAAATGTCAAAGTCGACTGGTGTGTGTTATATCTTAACTATTTCATAGTGCATACAAACAAAACTGGAGTACAGTCATATACACAAAAAATGGAAAATGTGCACGGTCTGATGTGTAACGACAAGAAAAGCGACCTGCTAACCTTACCTTGCCGGGCACTTGCCAAGAAAAAATACGATAATCATCAGTAATTAGTCACGTGAAATAATTCCATTAGTAAATGGCATCATAGTGTGTTGAATCATACAGTGGTTTCACTCAATAAACGGTTTAATGTTTGAGATATGGTGATTGCCTTTCGATTTTCTGGTTCTCAAAGTTTCGACGTGTACAACATTGGGGTGAGGGATGCTGCGAATCCGATACGGACCTGCGTATAGAAGTTCAAATTTACTGCACTTACCTTTTAATTTGCTGGATAAATAGTGTGTACGTACTAATATCTTCTGTCCAACGTGAAAGTCGCGGCGTGTACAAACCTGTTTTTGCTGTCTTCTCCGGCGCTCTGCGGCACGTTTGATGTTGTTCAGCGCAATGTCAATTATTTCGTGGTGTCGTAGGCGACGATTTTTGGGGAAGTCTATTAATTCTTTAATTTTGTTCGGTGGTTCAACGTTTTTCAGTATAACAGTCGGAGATAGCATAGTGGATTCATTTGGAATGGAATTAATTACACCTTGGAATGAGAGTATGTGTGTATCCCAATCAATATGTCTTTTGTGGCAGTATATTCTGCACAGCTTACCAATTTCCTTCATTAATCTTTCACAAGGGTTCGAAGAAGCGTGGTACTTGGATATATAGATCGGAGAAATGTTTCTAGCTCGTAACATGCGTGTCCATACACTACTACGAAATTGAGATCCATTATCAGAAATTACTTTCATTACATGCCCTACATGAGATAGAAAATGTTTTACAAATGCTTTCGAAACAGTTTTAGCAGTAGCTTTGCGTAACGGAGTGAAAGTAACAAATTTTGAAGTGAGCTCAACAGCGACAAAAATGTAGCAAAAACCTCTGTTAGTTCTCGGAATCGGACCAAAAATATCTACTGCGGCCATATGTCTTAATTTAACAGGTATAATGGGATATAAAGGAGGAATATGTGAAGTGGTGTCTGATTTAGCTTTCTGGCAAATTTTACAGGACGCTAAAACTCGTCGTATACGTTTCTCCATGTTAGTAAAATAACAGTTCTGTCTCAGTATAAGAAAACATTTTCGTGCTCCGTAATGCGCGTAACTTAAATGAGTGTACCAGATTAATTTGTTAACCAGTTCATCAGGAATGCATAATAACCAATTGTTGCTGTCAGGATGAGAGCGGCGAAACAGAATGTCATTGCGTACAGTGTAGTGGTTCCTAATCGTTACATTATTCATATCTAGCCAAAGGTGTTTAATTTCTTTCCACACGTTGTCTGTATTTTGTTCTTGTGCTATGTCCTGTAATGACGATGAAATAAAGTTTTCAAATGCAACTTGCTGAATGTACATGACACTGAAATTTGTTTTGCAGAAGTTGGTTGCTACGTCTTGCTGATTGTTGCCGAGAGAACGCGATAGTGCGTCTGCTATAACATTTTGTGTACCGGGAATGTGAACTATTGTAAAATTAAATTCCTGTAAATATAGTTTCCATCTGCTTAACCTGTCGTGAGTGAATTTAGCTGAAAGTAAAAATTGTATCGCTCTATGGTCTGTGTAGACGGTGGTATGTCTGCCGTAAAGAAAGTGCCTAAATCTCGTGAAAGCCCATACAACACATAATGTTTCAAGTTCTGTGACGGAATAATTTCGTTCAGCAGGTGACAAAATGCGACTTGCAAATGCGATGTTTTTAATTACTGTAGAACCATCTTCTTCTATTTCCTGGAAAATGTGTACACCTAAAGCGGTGTTAGCGCTGTCAGTGGCAATGGAAAAATTTCTGGTGAGATCTGGGTGCGATAAAAGTAGAGCATTCAACAAAGCATGTTTCAAATAACATTCTCGTGAACAAAAATCTGCGTGTCAAAAGTAATGTTTGCGTTACTGTAGTATGCAATCTGTGCTGTATCTGGTTAAATTCTATCGTTCGTCCTGTTATTTACGGGAGGATGCTGTGGCATATCCACTATATGAACTGTTCTGTTATTTCTTACTGACGTGTTACGCTATGGATGACACCTATTGTCTGTTCCATTCATGATTATTTGTTGTTGCTGATGTTCTTGCGGCTGAAAAGATCGACTGTTATTAAATGTACGCTGAAAATTGTGCTCATTATTTTTACGTTGGTCATGATAGTAATTTCTATACGGCGCATTGCGATACGAGTTGAAATAGTGTGTTGTCTGTACGTAGTTATTTCTTTGCTGCCATGCGTTACTATTTGTTGGGGCTGGGACTATATGTGCACGCGGCGGAACATTAAAGCTTGGTTGACCTTGTAGACTGCATTGTTGGTTAGGTATGCTAAGCGGCTGACTTTCATGCTATAGTGGTGGAAAACGTCTATTGTTACCAAAACATGCGTTTGCTGTTAATTTTACACATACTGATGATTACGATTTTTATCTGTTAATAAAGTTCTCGTGATTCTGGAGTGCCTAATGAAAATTGTCACATTCGGTAAAAGTTTGTCACATCGGGTTTTCTTTGTCATTTTTCTTAATTCTAGGTAGAGCAATAGTTAAAGAGCAGTTTTGATAGATATAAAGGATAGTAGAAGAAAAGGCAGCAGTGCAGAAAACTAAAGATGAAACAGCACTACTACAGCTCGGGGCCCTATGCTCGCTACGGCACATATTCATTAAAGCGTAATGAATCCCCTGAGGTCATTTACGCACTGCAAATAAATTTTAGCTTTTGTGTTACAGGCAATAGCGGTGAATGTACAAAGATAAATTGTCGTATACAGTGCAAAGCGTGTACCTGTACGCTGTCATTATTAAATTCTTTACATTTTCTTACAAATGCAAATTGCTCGAAATCTACGTACTCGTCATTGAATTTAAAAACACGTTCAGGTTTGTGTGTGAATCCGTTCGTCTGTGTCATCTCGGATTTCAAGTTACGTAGCTTTTCAGATTTTAATTCGCGTAGTCTCTGTAAATTGCTCACATTATACGCGCTGCGTGACTCTGACAAATGCTCGCAACGTGGCGGTTTCTGTGACGTATTGGTGACTGAAATAGTTTTTAATTCTGTTACTTTAATACTTTCGTCAATCTGGTTGTTGTGTCGTGCAAATTTCTCGTCATCTTCCGTATTCGGAGTGTGTGAAACTTCCACTGACTCTAAGTTAATTTTGTCGCGAATCTGTACTGCGTTTTTAGGGCATTCTTCAGTGACTGCATTAATTTCGTGTATCACTGTTGCGTTTGCTGAACATTGTTCAGTGACTGCTTTAACTTCGTCTTTATGTAATTCTGTTGTGCTTACATGTGTACTATTTAATTTTTGTGCAACAGTGCCAACTTCTTTATTACTGTTTTTAGCACAAGCCTCAGTATCCTCACGTAAATGTACTTTATTGTCCCGACATTGCACGGTAACAGCTGTAATCTGCTCACTAACTTGTTTGTTCTGTTCTTTAAGATCGTCTTGTTTTTCGTTCGTCAGTTTGAAACTTTCATTAATCATTTCGCTAAGTTGTTTGTGCTGTTTATCAAGTTTTTCATTAAGTTGTTTGAAATTGTTGTCCTGTTTATCAAATCTTTCATTAAGCTGTTTGAAATTTTCCCGCAAAAATGCCATAATTTGAGCTTCAGTAGCCTTACCTGCTCTATTCTCTGTACTGTTTGACGGTGTATCTGCCATTATCACGTTCTGTGTGACCATTTGGTCATTCTGTATTTTAGAAAAAGGTTTACCAGTCAAATGTACATTATCAGTCATTGTTTCGGAATTAAATAAATACGCCCTACTTTGTGTGATCTGTTCATTTTCATTAGACAAATTTGTCTGTACTTTACTTGAGTTTTCCGAATCGGGTGAGTTAAGCTCGGCAGCGCTCATTACAATAGAGCGTCCCGCGTCATCAATTGTCGTCAAGTTAACAGACGAGACAATTGAGTTCGTTTGTTCATTATCAAGGTAAAAGTCATCATTAGTGGTTGTAATGCATTGATTGTTAGTGAACGCAGGAATGTCATGATTACACTGCGTGTCACATGTCCTATCGGTAAAATTGTTTAAATCGGTAGTTTCGTTCGTAATACCTCGCGATACACTATTCACAGTCTTTCGCGGCATTTTTACAATAGTCAAAATTTTTCACAAAACAAATAAGCACAATGCAAAAGCAACACACAAATACAACAAAGCAGCAAATTGCCGTTGACCTGTAGAAAGAAAGTCACAATATTATTAAAAGCGTTGCGCCAAATCCTAATTATCTAAGCAAATAAGAGCAGATATCTGACTGTCGCTCAAAAGACTCTCAACGAAATACGATCCTGGACTGGGTGTCGCCAAGTGTAACCTCCCCACCGCAATTTTTAAAAGAAAAGAAAATAAATATAGCAATACTTAATAGAAATGGGAGCCAAGTGTAACCTCCCTACAAAAAATTTTAAAAGAAAATAACGATACTAATTAGAAATGCTGATGGACATGGCTCTATGCGTAACCTGCCCACAATGAAATGTACTGAAAATGGCAACAAAAATGTGAAAATACGCAATCTGACTCAAATCTAAATTCTTCACAAAAATTAAAGCCCATTCAGTGACAAGAAAATTCAATTAAACCGAAATATCGGTCTTTGGCCCTGTGTAAAACAATCAGAATTAAAGTCTTACCTCAGAATAAATCGATGTCACATATCTGCTCTTGTTGTTGCGCACCGCTTGGAGGAACTGCATTGCAAATAATAACTTCTCCCTTTTTTTTTTCTTTTGATTCTAGTGAAATTTTTCTTCAAAAGGAAGTGGAATGAAATGGGAAGTGCAACGAGATCTTTAGTTAAAAAAAATTAAACTTTTGAGAAAATGCTTTTGAAATAAAAAATTATTATTGGGAGACTTGTTGGAGAATAATTACAATAAATAAAATTTTTCATTATCTAATGATTATATTAATTATCAGTATACCTTATTCCTCATCTTGACCATTGTTGCCGACCGCCTACATCACACAACCGCACTGGGCTGCTACTTAGCGACAACTAACTCTCAAGGACTACTACTGCACTGGCCTACAGCTACTAACAGACTGAGCAACGACTACTGACTGACTGAGAACCGCTCGCAACACTCGCGCGGTCAAGCGCATACTCTGGTCACAGATGCTACAATGCCTCGCCATCGCTGCTGCGTTACATACGTGTTTCACCATACATGGCTACACTCCATACAAATACATTCAAAAATGACTTCCTGACACTTAAATTTATACTCGATGTTAACAAATTTCTCTTCTTCAGAAACGCTTTCCTTGCCATTGCCAGTCTACATTTTATATCCATTCTACTTCGACCGTTATCAGTTATTTTGCTCCCCAAATAGCAACACTCCTTTACTACTTTAAGTGTCTCATTTCCTAATCTAACTCCCTCAGCATCACCCGACTTAATTCGACTACATTCCATTAGCCTCGTTTTGCTTTTGTTGATGTTCATCTTATATGCTCCTTTCAAGACACTATCCATTCCGTTCAACTGCTCTTCCTAGTCCTTTGCTGTCTCTGACAGAATTACAATGTCATCGGCGAACCTCAACGTTTTTATTTCTTCTCCATGGATTTTAATACCTACTCCGAATTTTTCTTTTGTTTTCTTTTTAGAGAAGTGAAATCTCCAGAACAACTTCTGTACTCAATTCCTTGCTTAGGCCTTGTACCCTCGATTTTCGATGTGGCCTTCAGCCGATCTAAGTTAAATCAAAGGAGGTCTTTCGTTAAAACCTTGAAAGTTTTTGATTCTTGCTTGTGTAATTGTGTGTTTTAACAAATAAAGTTTGTATGTTGAGTGCAACTGACAGTAACTTATTTTGGTCCCTTTCTACATATATAACTTCATGCGCTCTGTCCTGCTAGCCCTGGGATTTCAAATACAGCACATTCAACGCGTTTATTATAGCATGAAAAAATGGTTATCTCTTCCGAACTGCTGACAAATGCCTTACGTGCCCGGTTCGTGCAGTATTTCTCTCTGTGCAACTGAAAGGGAGGGACAGACGTCGCGCGGTCTCGCACAACAATTCTGCGAGGTTAAGTCTCGCACAGTGTCAATCCACGCTGAGAACATGTCCAGTCCGTAGGCTTCTATTACTGAGTACTTGCTACCAACCACTGATGACCAGCAAGAATTCGCGCGATTACGAATAGTAGCGGTTTTGAGTGCATCTCGGCCGTCTTAACATTGTGCCTCATCATGCCGTCTTTAGCTGAGGAAGTGGACTTGATTGATTTTTGCTGCAACGATATAAACGCCCATTATTAGCTCCAACAAAGCATTCACCGATCAGCATTGTATTCTCACCGGATACTGCTTCTCTGCCTCACCCGACTTTTTCCCACCTCCTTCGCATTTCCGCACCGTCGTATTCCAGCCATTGAGTAAAACCCGTGTAATTATACAGAATCGGTGTTCTGGTTTGTTAACTCCTTCCCGGAGACGGCGCCCGAGCCGGCGAGCGTCGTGACCCTCGACGTCTCCCGTGGCCTATTGTCCCCGACATTCACCCGGTGTGAGCGGCGTGGGGGCGGCATAGACCACAACAGCACCGGCGGAGGGGACCCGGCGAGGCCGCAGCCAGCATTAATTGTTCCCGCGCCAGCCTCAAAAGCGCCGCTGCTTTTCTTATTTGAGTCCGCGCCATATTGCCGGCACCCCTTCCTAAATTAAGAGACGCTCCGATCGATTCGGGCAATATCGATTAGTCACGTCCAGTAACTTAAGGAAGTCTGATAGAACTCGAAAACGCCGCTGGTACAGAAAAATAAAAGTGCGGTACAGCTTTGAGAGTGTGATTACGGCTAGCAGTTCCAAGAAAACAATATGTGCTCTTCACAAAAGCACTACAGACGCAACGACACATCGTCCCGTACTTGTGTTATAATTTCTGATTGACTGATAAATCTGTCCAGTGTATGAAGTACATTTAGAGCAACGAAATTCCGTTAAAATATTTTTGCAAAGTGATGCTCCACAGGTGTGATACACTACTGGCCATTAAAATTGCTACACCAAGTAGAAATGCAGATGATAAACGGGATTCATTGGACAAATATACTAGAACTGACATGTGATTACATTTTCACCCAATTTGTCTGCATAGATCTGTCGGTAATAACGGCCTTGATATGCCTGGGCATCGAGTCAAACAGAGCTTGGATGGCGTGTACAGGTACAACTGCCCATGCCGCTTCAACACGATACCACAGTTCATCAAGAGTAGTGACTGGCCTATTGTGACGAGCCAGTTTTCAATTGGTGAGAGATCTGGAGAAAGTGCTGGCCGGGGCTGCATTCGAACATTTTCTGTATGCAGAAAGGCCCGTACAGGACCTGCAACATGCGATCGTTCACTATCCTGCTGAAATGTAGGGTTTCGCAGAGACTGAATGAAGGGTAGACCCACGGGTCGAAACACATCTGAATGTAACGTCCACTGTTCAAAGTGCCGTCAATGCGTAGAAGAGGTGACAGAGACGTGTAACCAATGGCATCCTATACCATCACGCCGGGTGATACGCCAGTATGGCGATGACGAATACACGCTTCCAATGTGCGTTCACCGCGATGTCGCCAAACACGGATGCGACCATCGTAATACTGTAAATAGAACCTGGATTCATCCGAAAAAATGACGTTTTGCCATTCATGCACTCAGGTTCGTTGTTGAGTACACCAATGCAGGGGCTCCTGTCTGTGATGCAGCGTCAAGGGTAACCTCAGCCATGGTCTCCGAGCTGATAGTTCATGCTGCGGCAAACGTCGTCGAACTGTTCGTGCAGATGGTTGTTCTCTTGCAAATGTCCCAATCTGTTGACTCAGGGATCGAGACGTGACTGCACGATCCGTTACAGCCATGTGGATAAGATGCCTGCCATCTCGACTGCTAGTGATACGAGGCCATTGGAATCCGGCATGGCGTTCCGTATTTCCCTCTTGAACCAACCGATTCCATATTCCGCTAACAGTCATTGGATCTCGACCAATGCGAGCAGCAATGTCGCGATACGATAAACCGCAATCGCGATAGGCTACAATACGACCTTTATCAAAGTCGGAAACATGATGGTACGCATTTCTCCTCCTTACACGAGGCATCACAACAACGTTTCACCAGGCAACGCTGGTCAACTGCTGTTTGTGTATGAGAAATCGATTGGAAACTTTCCTCATGTCAGCACATTGTAGGTGTCACCACCGGCGCCAACCTTGTGTGAATGCTCCGAAAAGCTGATCATTTGCATATCAGAGCATCTTCTTCCTGTCGGTTAAATTTCGCGTCTGTAGCACGACATCTTCGTGGTGTAGCAATTTTCATGGCCAGTAGTGTATTTTTAATGAATGAATTTAAGAACTCAGTGTGGTGTACTGATGGACCATCGTCCTTTTCTAGCTATTTGCTTAAATGATGCACGCTAGAAGCAAATGGACAATACTCTGAGCTGCTCCGTTACATGTGCACAGTGTGTTAACAATTATTTTGATGCTTCTACACTGAGGCGACAAAAGTCAAGTTAGACCTCCTAATATGGTGTCCGACCTCTTTTTGCTCGGCGTAATTGCGAAAGTATTGCCGGTGCAATATATTGTGCACGAAATAACCTCTCTATTATGTCCCATAAACGTCCGAGTGGATTCATTTCGAGCAATGTGGATGGCCAAATCTTTCGCTCGAATTGTTCAGAATACTTTTCAAACCACTCGCGAACAATTGTAGTCTGATAACATCGTTGTTTGGGAACATGAGGTCCATTAATGCAAATAGCCTCCAACCATCCAAACATAACCAATTCCAGTCAATGATCATTTCAGTTGCAGCAGAGGACCCATTCCATTCCACGTAAATACAGCTCACAGTGCCTTGTTGAAAACTTGTATCCATGGCTTTGTAAAGTGTGCGCCACACTCTAACCCTACCATTAGCTCTTGCCAAATAAAATCAGGACTCATCTGTGCAGGTCACGGTTTCTCAAGTCGTCTGGGATCGAACAGATGTCGTCACGTGCCCGGGAAAGGTGCTGCAGGCTGTGTCGTTCTGTTAGCAAAGGCACTCTTGTCGGACGTTGCTGCCATAGCGCATTAACGTCAGATTTCACCGCACTGTCCTAACGGATGCGTTCGTCGCACGTCCTACATTGATTTTCACGGTTAGACACGCAGTGTTGCTTGTGTGTTAGCACTGACAACTCTATGCAAACGCCACTGCTCACGTTCGTTAACTTATTCACAGGAATCACCAGAGTACAAATGACAATTTTTCTTTTATGTCTTGTGCACCCGACACTGCCGCCTTCTGTAAATCTCCATATTGCTATCGCATGACTATTGTCACCTAAGTGTACAGCAGCTAATGGTATACGTAAACATGCCTTCCATTAAAGTTCCAGTAACATACACACTACCCATCCTTGGTGTTAATCAGAATTCATCAAAAAATAATCGTCCCAGTTCCTGCCGCACAACTGCAGATATTATCGTGCATCATGACGTACTACCATTAGGAGCTGTTAGTGATCTTGGTTGATGCTACCGGTTTTCCTGTTATCCTGATATCTGTATCAATATGCAGTGCTTTTAATAAAAGTATCATATATCGCTACAGTCTAGTGTCCCTTGTAGGCTGTAAAACTTACTATACGATACAACAAATGTTACTTCCTACAATGGACAATGCTTTCTGTTACGAAGTCTGTCGAGGATGTTTCTACAGAAAAATTGGTCAGGAAACGAATACCCGATGAGATATGGCGTAATCTAAGCTTTAATTTCCATCTTTTGCGTACGAGTAGACACTACAGACAGTGTTGCTTGTGTGTATCACGCATCCTGACCTATCTTTCAGCTCTTCTTCTCAGTGAATCACGCAAACTCGCCAATACACCTGGCTCCATTCGGACTACGTCACATATGTTGCCCACACTCTCCAGTAACGCCTGCAGATTTTCGATGATCTGGACATCCACCACTGACTTTAAATGTCCCCACAGCCAGAAACCCAACGAATTTAGGTCCAGAGAAAGGCGTGGCCGTTCAACCGGACCTCCTTGACCAATCCGCCACCCATGAAACGTAGTTGTGAGGTACCGTCGCACAAGCCGTAGAAAACGGTGCAATGCCCCGTCGAGCACAAATACCACAGGAACCGCTCTGCAAGGACAACCGTTCTCTGACAGCGCTGGTAATCCATCGCACAGAAATCAGTAACGCGTAGCATCCGTTAATCTGTATGGTAAAGGATATAGTCCTATGAATCTATCAGCAGCACTTCCTGTCCATACGTTCATACGTAAGCGAACCAGATGCTCCACACTTCTGATTGCCTCGAGGATCTGTATCTGCCCCCAGGTGCGTGTTGTGGTAGTTCACTATGCCGTCTCTTGTGATGGGCTACTACCACTCGTTATTTGTCACAAGCAAATCGGCCCATGTCTCGAAACTTATTGCTTTCAGGACACATAATTATAGGAGCTTTCCTTCTAGGTTTGACGAATAGTACCTTCTACGTACAAGACGCTCTACCCCGTTCTACATAACGTTAAATGTGCCCTGAGCATCAGAACACATTACACGGCAGTGAAATACTGACTCATCAGATCCTCCGAATAATGTTTAAATGCTATGTATTGAGTTCTGATGTCTAGTTCGTGTTTTTGGTGTTGCTATAGTAGGATGGAGCGTCATGTACTATATACTGGAATTGAAAAACTTATTGTGCCTATTGATGATTAGTAACGATTTAAAGTGGTAGCAGTAATAAAGATTATCATAACTGCTTTTATGCTGTCCTATATTTCTCATATCTAATACTAAAATTTTCACCTTAGTGTAACTATTACGCCCAACACCCTAAAAAACCGTTTTGCACATTTCTCGTTTCTTCCGCTCCTACAATGTTCCACATCTACCAATGCATCTAGCACCAAGATAACTATCCCTGCATACCGGAGCTCATGTACCACTAATTCGGCCGTATTTCTGATATTGCTTTTACACAGAATTTTTCATTACCTACTCTTTTTAGCATGTCTTCATCTAACAGTATCTGATTTCACGAGTTTCAACACTCGTCGGAGCATCACATTTCAAATGCTTGTAGTTTCATCTCCTTCGGATTTCCCCTGATCTAAGTTTCTTTTCTATGATTGCAGTGTGCCAGATACATACTATCAAGAACATCTCTCTCAATTCTGTACCAATATTTGACACTAATTTTCGACTTCTTTCTTTCTTAGAAGTTCCTATAAAATGTTCCTCCACAGATAGGAACTTCTTCTTCTAATGTTTCACTTTCAGCTTTTATGTTAAGCAAAATGTCAATCTCATTTCTGCTGCTCCATGTTACCTCCCTATCAGAAACGGCTATCTTTTATGGGTAGATCAGTATCAAGCCTACTCTCAAGATTATTTAATCTGGACACATAGTAAAGAGAACTAAGGAAAAATCTGGAAAATAAAATAAAGATCAGTGAGTAGAATTATTAAAATCAGACACCCCAGCTGCTAATTAACTAGTAGTTTTTTATTCACACTCAATTAGGAATCATTTTGAGATATTAAAAAGCACAGATGCATTATAAAAAGTACAAATTAGGACGATATGTTCTGTTGTCAGCTGGCGTAAAATATCGTCACTTATTAACATCAGTAATACGTTCTGGTGTTGCAGATACGTACCTTACAACAGATTTTCGTTTTGACTTCAACCCCGGTTATTTTCTAGGAACGGTTTCACTCTGAAACCGCATTTTTAAGTATTAAATGCCGCAGGATAACTATATAGGAGTACCACACTTTTTTGACGTCAAAGAAACGAGATTGTTCACTTCCCTTTAGAAGTATTCGCTGCGACGTACTAGTTTCCGACTTTATTTGACTGTGAACAGTGTTTTTTGGCTGTAAGAATGTTTTGTCAAAATCGGTCAGATATGAGGCAGTAGCTGAGTAGTTAATTACAGACACGATCTGACGGTCCGCGGGAAGTCGGGAAACGTTAAGCGGAAATGTTTCGAGTAGTGCAAAGATCGGAGAAGGAAGATAAGTTTCGCTTCACGTTGACGACGAGGTAATCAGAGACGTAGCACAAGATGGGATTGGAGGAAGGTACTAGTCGCACACTTCCAAGGGGCCGATCCGGGACATTTTCCTTCAGGGATTGCGGCAGCTTCACTCTCCCCCCCCCCCCCCCCCCCCCACGCTGCTCATACTCTTGGCAGAGCAGGTCATGTCTTAACAAAATACATAACCAAAGAGGGTAGGATCCTCGTAATATTTTCTTCTTAATTCGACTGAAAACTTCTGTGATATACCGCCTGATTACAATTAAAGTGCAGATATTCATGGAGGTCAGTGTGAGCTCTAATCTTCGTATGGCAACGAAACTTGGTAGATATGCTAATGCGTTAATTTGGAACCGATTCACGCTGAAAAAAAAAATAGTTTAAATTTTGGTCGCTAGGTGCAAATATGGCGATGAACAACCTCTCGTCGACGTCACCGGTGCTCATATTGAACAAGTTGTGAAAACGGCAGATAATAATAAAAGTAACATTACGGCTTACTTGACTTTTTCTGCCCACGTCTCATTCCTAATCCGTTACATACGGAAACATATCTATACGTCTATCTTGCATACACTGCGCCGGATTTACAAAGGTGGCCAAAACTGGAACTATTTTTTTGTCCGGAGCTCGTGGTCGTGCGGTAGCGTTCTCGCTTCCCACGCCCGGGTTCCCGGGTTCGATTCCCGGCGGGGTCAGGGATTTTCTCTGCCTCCTGATGACTGGGTGTTGTGTGCTGTCCTTAGGTTAGTTAGGTTTAAGTAGTTCTAAGTTCTAGGGGACTGATGACCATGGATGTTGAATCCCATAGTGCTCAGAGCCATTTGAACCATTTTTGAACTATTTTTTTCCCCAGTGTAAATCGTTTCCGCATTAACTCATTAGAATATAATATTTCGCTACCATACGATAGTTACAGCCCACACAGGACTTCTGTCAGTAGTTGCACTTTATTTATAACCATATGGTATATTATGCAAGCTGAAATACGTATTATCTGAGGGAAGACGCCAGTGATATTAAAAACTCTTTGTAGTTATATCATACGATAGTTACAGCCCAAACTGGACCTCTTTGACTGGTTGCTCTTTATTCACAATCAGCTGATACATGACAGAACCTAAAATACTTACTATCTGTGGAAAGGCGGCAATGACATTAAAAATTTAATACAGTAATGCGCAGTGCGTGAACTAACAGCTTTCGTGGTCAGGAGCCGATGATATCGAGGAACCCCAGTTGCGAAGCGAGCTCTATTTTTGAACGAGCCGTTTCATCTTCACTCGACTGGGGTGTCTATTATCGTTACTTCTATGTGGTGCCCGGTTTTATTACGCCGACTTTTAATGGAAACGACCTGTGGGCACGAACTACGTAGTTACCGGCACAACACGCCATTCTTTAATATAGTTACGGCGTCGCATTGTCTTCTTTATTTCTTTGACGCCGCAGATTCACAAGAAAGCGGTGTGGATAAGCATTCGTAACAATTGTTCAGTCTCTGAGACTGTTGCAGCAGCGTCAACAGTGTCGTCGACAATCAACCGTCAGCTATGGCTAAGACACAGAAACGGCGTTCGGGAAGACCGGGGTTCAAATCCTCCTCGGATTAAAATTTTCCTTAAATTTTGCACACTAATTAAAATGAATACCGCAGCTTTGACCTATCCAGACTTGTGCGCTGACTGTTAAACTTCATCTTTGACTGGACATTAAACTCTTTTTTAATGGGGAAGAACATTTTAAAGCGTGTTCCTGTTTTAGCTTATGGTTTCTGACTCCACTCAAGTAATGTCCTGTAAAAAAAATGTTTCACCAATAAAATAAAATCTAATACCTAAATTATGTTAACATCTTCTAAGTTTTGTTGAAATGTAGCTCAGTCATGAGAGCCACAGATTGTCTAACCAGTGTGGTGCTGTACATGTAATGTTTCCCAGGGCACACCGAGTACAGCTTAACTAAAGGTGTCTACTTTTTGCTTGTACTCTTCTATTTTATACGGCGCCAAACAAATAATGGATTCCCAAAAGGGGAGAAGAAAACGAAAATTCATAGGTTGAGAGGACAAATTTTGGAAATTGTGTGGTAAGGTTTTATGGGACCAAACTGCTGAGGTCGTCGGTGGCTAAGCTTACACACTACTTACGTGGTGTCACCGCCAGACACCACACTTGCTAGGTGGTAGCCTTTGAAACGTCCCCTTTGAACAATTTATACATGACTGTGCTTAAACTGACATACAATATTTTTAGCGCAACGCAATCTGACTTTCAAAAATCCCTATAAAAGAATGGCCCTGACTAACATTAACCTATACGTTTTACAAATCACTTACCTCACAAAAATCTTGGTTACTCGAACTACTGCAATACAGCAAGCACCACTACTGCCAGCTAAATAAAAGATTCAAACTACGGAAGGCACTAACTACTGATAGGGATAGTTAGCAAATGAAAGATATTAATAGAGAACAAACAATGTATTTACCTTAATAGTCATAATATATATAGCAGTTCATGACAAATTACAAAACTCCGCCATCTCTCTCCCCACATCCACCACTGCTGGCGGCTCACCTCCAACTGCGCAACGCTACGCGCTGTTAACAGCCCAGCTGCCCGACACTACAATGGCGAGTATTACAACAATGCAAAGCAGCCACAGACTGCACACGGCTCAGCCAGTGATTTTCATACAGAGGTGGCGTTACCAATAAAGAAACCTAAACAGCCTACTTACACTGTGACCGTAGCGGTCGCGTGGTTCCAGACTGAAGCGCCTAGAACCGCTCGGCCACACCGTCCTGTGCTCGCGTGCGGTTGCAGAGGTATTGAATAGCATATTTCATGACAGGTGGATTGGTCCTCGAAGCACCATACCATGGCCCGCACGTTCACCGAAGCTGACGTCCCCGGATTTCTTTCTGCGGGGAAAGTTGAAGGATATTTGCTATAATAATTCTGCAAGGGACTGGATAACAGCATTGCTGGTTCTAAGGACAATTCCAAAAACTTTGTGAGTGCACAAGTGGTGGTTATGGACTTGCTATATTATCTCATTTGCCGAGACGATAGTTAGCATAGCCTTCAGCTACGTCATTTGCTACGACCTAGCAAGGCGCCATTATCAATTGCTATTTATCTTGTGATGCATGTACCGTCAGACCGATGTTCACCAATTATGGATTAAAGTTAAGTATTCCAGAAACTACGTACTATTTTTGCTACTATAAAGACCTTGTCATTTTCCAGACCTCACGCCATCCTGCGTGAGCTTAAACGCGTGCCTTTCGGCTACCTCGTAGTGGCTTGGCTGTCTCGCCAAGTCACAACAACTTACTCCAACTTAACTAACTTACGCTAAGGACAACAGACACACCCATGCCCGAGGGAGCACCCGAACCTCCGACGGGGTGGGCTGCCCAGACCGTGACAAGACGCCTCAGACAGCGCTGCTGCCCAGCGCGGCTCATAGGTTGGGTGGATATGGAATGTTATTTCAGTGTTTTGAACATGGCTGTGATCAGCAACCTTAATTAATTACAATATCATAAATTTCCAGCCAACCGGTTGCAAACAGAACTTAAAATTCTGTAACTAGTTTTCAACGCCAACTAGGGCGCCTTCTTCAGAAGAAACTGCTTTCTTACCTAACAATACCACAGGAACGTACATTAATAGCAGGTGAGCATTAGAACAAAAACTTAATTTCTACAAATTAAATTGCATAAAAATACTTACATGTGTTTAAAAGGAAATTTGGGCGCCATAGCTCTAGAAAAAACATTAAAACCACAATTAAAGCATTTTCCACCTGAATACTAAAGAGGTATAGCCAAAATTTAAAACAATATGTAAATATGCCACTAAGGGCACTACAGTGGTATAGGACACGAGTGAGTAACAGCGGCTGCGTGAGCGGACCGTAGCAAATGACGACGTGAACGTGATACAGCTCGCGCCATCTAGTAGCAGAATTTGAGACATCCCCTTAGAAAAATTAGTGAATTACTGTGCTGATAAACCTCTTACGTTATTTGATTTTCAAACAGCTGAGCAAAACTGAAGGTGCACAGACATTTTTCTCTTTACTCATTCTGATCATCAATAAACTGACACACAATATTTTTAGCACAACGCAATCTGACTTTCAATAATCCCTACAAAAGAATGGCCCTGACTAACAATAACCTATACCTTTCATGAATCACTTACCTCACAAAAATCTTCGTTACTCGAACTACTGCAATACAGCGAGCGCCAATACTACCAGCTAAATAATAGATTCTAACTACTGAAGGCACTAACTACTGATAGGCATAAGATTTTGATAGAGAACAAACAAGTTATTTACCTTCATAGTGTTCAAAAGTCATTATATATATATATATATCAGTCCATGACATCCAGCCTTACAAATTTACTCTCTCTGATGGACACACGTCCAGATCATCCGCTCTCAAAGCTCTGCCATTTCTCTCCATACATCCACCACTGTTGGCGGCTCACCTCCAACTGCGCAACGCCACGCGCTGTTCACATCCAATTGCCCAACACCCCAATAGTGAATATTTCAACAATACCAACCAGCCACAGACTGCACACAGCACAGTCAGTGATTTTCATACAGAGCGCTAGGTGATGCTACCAACATAAAAGCCTAAACAGACTACTTACAAATTTACAAAGGTTTAACAACACCTATACGAAATCAATGTAATAGTGATTGACAAATTGCCAGGATGTAAATCATAAAAGCAAGGCAGAGGAAAACAGTATTTAATGGCTTAACAGGGATGCGGATAACCAACATAAGCTATCAGACATCTTTAATAACGGCTTTAAGCCACTGAAAAAACTTTTATTACGCGACTGCAGTTGTTCATTTAATATGAGGCCACCATTCAGAGAAAGATGTTTGAAGATTTGTAACTCTTCCATAACGTTTAGTCTAAAACCTTTTCTTTCACAGTGCAAAATTCCGATGTCATGAATTTCCACAGATTTGTGGCCTGTGATCAACAGGTGGACGGCAAAGTTTATGAATGTTAGAACCATATTCCTCTAAAAGATGCCTCTTGGATCTAGCAGAGAAAGCACGACCTGTTTGGCCTATGTAATAGGCTTTACATATGTGACAACTGATTTTATAGATTCCTGAGTTCTGGAGGGGAGACCGTTCTGAAAATATAAGCCGACTATAGTAGATAAAATCTTCAGAAATAAGACCAAAGCCAGATTACTACTCTCAGCACCCCTTTTAATAATTACAAAGAAGTTGGCAGTATGAGATCGCTTATCACTATAATTATGTTGTAACCCACCCCCTCCCATGCTCCACCTCTGACCTGCATGCGTCCACTGATTCGGTTGGGAAGGCTGTCATACGGCCGTTGCATCCTTTCCTGAGGCAAGCTAGCTCACAACTGTTGTACACTGTCTAAAAGAAGAACTGAAGAACTTGGTGAATGAAACGAGCAGTTTAATGAATACAGAATATGGATAGAGAGTATAATGAGGTGACAAAAGTCATGGGATAGCGATGCACATATACAGATGGCGGTAGCATCGCGTACACAAGGTGTAAAAGGACAGTGCATTGGCGGAGCTGGCGTTTGTGCTCCGGTGTTTCACGTGAATAGGTTTCCGAAGTGATTATATGATACCATGGGAATAAACAGCGCAACGCGTAGTGGTACGAGGCGTGTTTTTTTAAGTAAGTGCCGTTTTGAAATTTAAAAAAAAGACATGCTAAAATATCTCAATCATTTTATTTTTACATGAAAGCCTGTTCCTTAATCTACATTTCTACATAATTTCCGTCAATATTGCGGCATTTGTCATAACGTTGTAACATTTGTTGAATACCCTGCTCATAGAAGTCTGCCGCCTGACTTGTTAACCACTGCATCACCACTGTTTTGACTTAGTCATCGCCTTGAAGCCAAATTGTTGCGGCTCATAAAACATGGGTAGCCTACGTCACACCAGAATAAAAGCAACAGTCCATGCAATGGGGGCATTCAGATTCACCCAGAAAAGTGAAGTAAGCAAACAATCTCTGCCCGGAAACTCATAGGCACAGTTTTTTGGGACATAAGAGGAGTATTGCTTGTGGAATTTCTGCCTCGTAATGAGACAGTCAATGCAACAGCTTTCTGTAAGACACTGCACAATCTGCGCCGTTCAATTGAGAACAAAAGATGTGGCAAGTTGAGCAAGGCCATCGCTTGGCTGCAAGACAATGCCCGTCCGCATGTGGCGAATCAGACCAAAGCTCGCATCACATATTTTCGATGGGAAAGTCTAGATGATCCTCCGTAGAGCCCAGTGACTACCATCTGTTCCAGCACTTGAAGAAACACTTGGGCGGTCAGCGTCTTCAAGACGATGACGAAGACAAAACAGTGGTGATGCAGAGGTTATTCAAAAACTGGTACAACGTTATGACAAGTGCCTCAATATTTATGGAAATTATGTAGAAAAGTAGATTAAGGTACAGGCTTTCATGTAAAAATAAAATTATTGAGATATCTTAGCACGTCTTTTTTTAAATTTCAAAACTGTACTTACTTAAAAAACACGCCTCGTAGTTGGAGCTAAAAGCAAGGGACATTTCGTTTCGAAAATCGTTAAGGAATTCAACATTTCCTGATTCACAGTGTCTAGAACACCAGATTTTAGTGATCACAGCCATTTAGCTTTATAGCCCTAAAATCCGAAGCAGTTAGCAATATCACCGTAAGTACTGCGTCCGGTGCATCGGAGTGATGTTTCTCGTACACGTCTTTGACGACGGAAGAACTCTGGCTACAATATATATATATATATGGTACAAGTCAGAGGTCCGCCTTCTGCCGCCCTAGCGTTTATATATATATATATATATATATATATATATATATATATATATATATATATATATATATATATACCTCTGACTTGCATAACCTAATACTGTCTTCTTCTCTCTGTGTTCTACAGACGAGAAACGCTAACTCCCAGCCACAAGAACGGAGTCTCAACGTGAGTATAAACAGAAGAAATGCACTCAATCAATGAAAACTGCATATTTAACGACGACTCCCTAACTGGAGGTGAAGTCAAGAATTGTATAAGTTCGCAGGAGTATAGTTCCTAACCGTTCACTAACTATAAAATCTCCTGAGAGCAAAGACAGCAAGACCGTCTGTACCAATACGGGCGCTCAAAACGGAAGATCTCTTTCTCTCCACCGCTGGATTCCCAGCAAAGCTCGGCTCCCCTCCCTTGTAACTGCAGAAGGCGAATCACATTCTCGAAAACATGGAATATTCTCCCTCTCTACAGACTCTTCCGAATGCCGGCCAACCATATTTTAGACGTTTGTCGCCCAGTGCGGAAAGTTTGCGAGGAAATACCTATTGCTGTTAGTTAGGAATTCATGGAATGGTACACTTCTCACAGTAAAAATCCTCGGAAACAACCCAACCTCCGTAAATTCCAAGGTAACACTTACTCGTTCCTCTCTGTCGCATCCAAGATTTTTCAGAGTTTTCGATGTATTTTCCGGTTATCCTTCCGGCCCCGCTACAGTTCTGGCCGGCCGCCGCTCTATTGTGCTTCAGCGCTCAGATGCCCCGACCGTCCATCTTGGGCTATTTCCTGTGTTAAGCAGGACCAACACACCTGTGTGGGCTTTTCCACCCAGGGCCTGAGTTACTCCTGCCTTTTCCTTTGCACTGGCATTCCAACCTCTGCTAGTATAGGCAATCATTCATTACATCACTTTGATAATAAAGACAGTCCATTACCTTTCATGCAATAAGTGTTAACAACTATCTACCAGGTGTACGTGACAGTGTCAGTCTTCGTTAAATATTCATATATAGGATGTATAACGTATCAAATGATATCTAATTCCGATTGTAAATCACGGCAAAGTATGTAGATGAGTCCTTGTAATGTGCGAAATTATAGCCACCTAACACATGGGCAACTCAGTAGTTAAACGCCTTCACTTAACGACAGGAGGGAGTAGAGGCGTTTGCGTAGATTTGTCAGTGCTAACAGATAAGCAACACTGCGTGTAATAAGCGCAGATGTTCATGTGGGGTGTACGATGAAAGAACCCGTTAGTGTGGCGAGATTTGGCGTTAATGGGCTACGGAGCAGACGACCGACGTGAATGCCTTTCCTAACAGCACGACATCGCCTGCAGGACCTCTCCTGGGCTCGTGACCATATCGGTTTGATCCTAGTCTGGAAAACCATGGGCTGGTTAGATGAGTTCCGATTTCAGTTGGTAAAAAGCTGATACTAAGAATCATTGACAGCAGTTACGAGCTACTGTGCCTCAGGAGAGGACACAATGGGTTCCCAGCAGAGTCAGTTTAAGCATCCAACCTAGAGAGAGGGCTGTGTCATACTGATAACTGAGCTAGTACTGTCAAGTTGCATAAATTTGACTTGGTTTTGTGATTAGTGAAAGATAATCACATGACATCTCAGACTGAAAACATAACATCTCAGATTGAAAACTATCTGGGCCGATGGGTAATGCTGATCACTCATCGTCGTTATACAGTTGTGGATCACATACAAGTTGTAAGTAGGCTGTTTACGTTTTTATATTGGTAACGCCATGTAGCGCTCTGTATGAAAATCACTGGCTGTGCTGTGTGCAGTCTGTGGCTAGTTTGCATTGTTGTCTGCCATTGTAGTGTTGGGCAGCTGGATGTGAACAGCGCGTAGCGTTGCGCAGTTGGAGGTGAGCCGCCAGCAGTGGTGGATGTGGGGGAGAAATGGCGGAGTTTTGAAATTTGCAAGACTGGATGTCATGAACTGCTATGTATATTATGATTTTTCAACACTATTAAGGTAAATACATTGTTTGTTCTCTCAGAATCTTTCATTTGTTACTATGCCTATAGTAGTTAGTGCCTTCAGTAGTTTGAATCTTTTATTTAGCTGGCAGTAGTGGCCCTCGCTGTATTGCATTAGCTTGAGTAACGAAGATTTTTGTGAGGTAAGTGATTTGTGAAACGTATAGGTTAATGTTAGTCAGGGCAACTCTTTTGTAGGGATTTTTGAAAGTCAGATTGCGTTGCGCTAAAAAATATTGTGTGACAATTTAAGGACAGTCATGTTTAATTTTTCAAAGGGGACGTTTCAAAGTGTCCTCTCTACCTGCTGTAAACTGTAAGGAAGCTAAATGTTAAGCATCGTTTAATCTAGCAATGACATACATTGCTGTGAATATTTCTTACTATTTGATTTTAGGGTCTTAGGTACTTTTATCTTTTTTCCAGGTATGGATCAGATTTCATAGCTTGTTCAGCATCACCATATTCAAGTCAGTACTGCACACAAAACAGAAAAGACGTACTTCCATTATACAGTGACATGCGAAATCATGCCATGAAGAGTAATCTGTTTAAGTAACTCTAAAACGTGACTGCATTTTCTTGAAGCCCAGAATCCAAGTTTTTAACAAGGCACTGTGAAAGCCGATTGTGGTTGGGTAATGGTGTTGGTTGTGTTTACACGGAATGGACTGAGTCCTTTGGCCCAACTGAAATGATCGTTGACTGAAAATAATGTTCGGTTACTTGGTGACCATTTGTCGCTATTCATGGGCTTCGTGTTCCCAAAAACGATTTAATTTTTATGGATGACAGTGAGCCATGTAATAGGGGACAATTGCCGCGATTGGTTTGAAGAACATTCTGGATAATTCGGGCGTATGGCCTGGCCACGCCGGCCGCCCGACATGAATCCCATCGATCATTTATGGGACATAATCGATAAGTCCGTTCGTGCACAAAATTGTGCACCGTCAATACTTTCGCAGTTATGGACGGCTGTAGAGGCAGCATGGCACAAGGGGGCTTCCAACGACTTACCGAGTCCATGTCACGTCGAGTTTCTGCACTACGCTGGGCCTTAGGAGGTCCGACACGATATTAGGAGCTGTCCCATGACTTTTGTCACGTCAGTGTAAGTGGTCCTTTATGTCTTGGATACTGGCATTGGGATGGAGTTGACGACTGAACTGGTCGGCCACATATTTTGTCGAGGATAGTTATGAGGCCATGCTGTCCAGGGAAGTATCTCAACATCATGCTGACAGTTCATAGAGACAAGTGCCATGAGTGGACGAACACTGTCCTTTTGAAAAATGGAGTTACTATACTGTCTGATGAGAAGCAACACGAGAGGTACCATCAGAGTTCCTAAATTAACTACCAACCGTGACATGAAATCATACCCGATGAATTCCTACACCATGACTCCAGGAGTGACATCACTGTGTTCCTCCGTAAAAAGAATGGAACCTGTCCCTACGGAGCTGCCACATTTGTCAGGAGTGCCCCAGGGCAGCGTAACAGGTCATCTGATTGTTATTATTTACATAAACGATCTGGTTGATGGTGTTGACAGCGGCCTGAGACTGTTTGCCAATGATGCTGTGGTCTACAGGAAAGTTTTATCACACGAAAGTTGTGAACAAATCAATGAGGATTGGCATAAAATAAATTTGTCGTGTAATAACAGTCGCCGGCCAGAGTGGCCGAGCGGTTCTAGGCACTTAAGTCTGGAACCGCGCGACCGCTACGGTCGCAGTTTCGAATCCTGCCTCGGGCATGGATGTGTGTGATGTCCTTAGGTTAGTTAGGTTTAAGTAGTTCTACGTTCTAGGGGACTGATGACCTCAGAAGTTAAGTCCCATAGTGCTCAGAGCCATTTGAACCATTTGTAATAACTGGCAGTTTCCTCTCAATATTAGTAAGTGTAATCTACTGCGTGTAACAAGGCGAAAATCCCCCATTAATGTACGAGTACAAAATAAATGCCCAGTTTTTGTAAGCGGTAACGTGCGTCAAGTATCTGGGTGTGACTATTCGAAACGATCTCAAATGGAATGATTAGATTACACAAGTAACGGGTAAGGCGAACTCTAGATTGCGGTTTATTGGTAGAATCCTGAAGCGATGCAGTCCTTCAACAAAGGAAATAATTTACAATACTTTAGTTCGTCCAGTCTTGCAGTATTGTTCGTCTGTATGGGACCCTTACCAGTTGGGTCTGATTCAAGAGATTGAGAAGGTCCAAAGAAGAGCGGCAAGATTCGTGACTGGTACATTTAGCCATCGCGACAGCGTTACAAATCTCAAAGAAAGTTTGAAGTGGGACACACTTGCAGATAGACTGCGCGCTAAACAGAAGGGGCTGCTCGCTAAATTCCGAAATCCGGTCTTCACCGAGGATGTAGAGCATATATTATTACCACCAACTGTCAAATCGTGTAATGGTCACCATTCAAAGATAAGGGAAATGAGAGCTCATACTGAGGCGTTCAGACAGTCGTTTTTCCCTCGCGCGATCCGTGGGTGGATCAGTGGGGTGGGGGGTGGGGGGGGGGGGGGAGGAATGATTTTGGAACGAATTGTGCCCTCCGCCACACACCGCTTGGTGGCTAGCGAAGTATATATGTAGATGTAGATATGTAGATGTAGACTATGGTTGACTGGCGTAGTGCAGAACCACAGTACATCGTTGAACATAGTGCGAGGCGAGCCGTCAGCAGTCCATGCTTCACGGTAGCGACATCTCTGCCAGTTGCAGTGTTAACAGGAGGCTATGCATGCGACGGCAGTTCACTACTGCAGCTACTGTTAATTTCGACCAGTGGTTCGGGATGACAGGGAACGTACCGTGAAGTCCATTACTTTTTCTCGGATGGAAAGCGCAGATGTGAAGGGCTTACGACAGGGTTGGTTCACAATACTGTGGAGTCTATTTGGAGTAATAGTAGTAAGTAAATATAACAGCAGAACTCGCAGCACATGAAGAAGATGAGTGGATCGGTCGGCGAAATATTGTCCATATAATGTAAACAACAACTCGTAGAACACCCTGAAATACATCATTAACCAATTGCACCGAGATAACCTGAGAGATCACACCTCTTCATTTTTATTTTCGGCTATAATGGCTACGTTTGTGAACCGTGGTCGTATAGGTCTTTCCCTACATCTATGATAAATCTACTGTATACGGTTTGAAGATATTTAACCGCTCATCTCTCTCCAGTAACTCATATTCGGTGCCTACAGTCATGCAGATTAATATTTGTAAATAAATAAAAATTATAAGCATTTGGATTTCGGTGGTCCAGATAACTACTGTACAAAGATGAAGTTAGCGAAGCAAGGTGCAGGCGCAAAACTTTGAGTGTCCCATGGCCTAAAACCATTGCTTGAGTTTCCCCACGAAAAAAAAAAAAAAAAATGGTTCAAATGGCTCTGAGTACTATGGGACTTAACATCTGAGGTCATCATAGAACTTAGAACTACTTAAACCTAACTAACCTAAGGGCATCACACACAACCATGCCCGAGGCAGGATTCGAACCTGCGACCGTAGCGGTCGCGCGTTTCCAGACTGAAGCGCCTAGAACCGTTCAGCCACAAAGCCGCCTCCTTCCCCCAGTACACTAGCCCAAACATTCTTTCACTCGGTAGTCAATACTGACGTTGCAGGAGCACCATGTTCTCAAAACTGAATCCAATAACACCATGCATGGTAAGCTATAGCAACCTACCAGGACCCTGCCTGTTTGTCGAGACACACGAACTCAGCTAATCATGGCTCAGCAGTGCTCGCATCAGTCCTCGCCCATTTTTGAGTAATTCCAGTTCCCAATGATACCAGTTCGTCCGTCACTGACATCGATTTCTGGCCATCCACTGCCCCCCCCCCCCCCCCCCCCCTCCAAATGTCACACAAGCGACTACAGTAACGAACAATGTACAAAATCTTCTAGGTTAACTTAGTTTAAGATAATTTATATTTAAGTAACATTTTTCTGTATGTATGTATAAACGCCTGATGATAAAAAAAAAATAAAAAAAGGGTTCAAATGGCTCTGAGCACTATGGGACTTAACTGTAGCGGTCGCGCGGTTCCAGACTGTAGCGCCTACAACCGCTCGGCCACCCCGGCCGGCGATGATTGACAGAACATGTTCGAAATGCGTTGTATTATGTTAGATTAAACGTAAAACAAATACAAATAAACAATTACCTCTTCAGTTTGTTACTCAATCTACTCATCTAATCTTCAACATTCGTCTACAATATTACCTTTCAAAAGTTTCTGACTGAACTACTGAGCTAGCGTAGATTCTTGTCCAACAGATACGACTGGACGTGGGGTTTCCAGTGACGTCACCTGCAAAGGCTGACAAGGAAAAATATCGCAGCAACTCTGACTATTAATTCAGCAATACTTTTGTTCCGTCGATTAGATTTTCCATATTTGAATAATAAGATACGAGCATTCGCAACGGCGCGACCAGATTTTCAATTACGCTTGACTTCTCTATAGTACATTCAGCTCCCCTGAGTAACAATACGAGCATCCGTCGAGAGCTAGAAGATTGTCCGCAGTACTGGCAGGGTGTTTAGAAAAGAGAAGCCATTGTCTCAGCGAAAAAGTCGTGCCACGGCGATAGCGACGAGGAAAGCACGGCTGTGTGGCGGGAAGAGTTGCTTAATGGGCTCTCGAACACTGCGGATGACCGACTCGAAAACAATCAGCGTGCGTGCGAAAGTGAGTTTCCGAGGATACGAGCGAAAATTCATGCGGTATTCCGGCGCTGAACTTTAATGAAACATTGTGTATTTGTTTCACCACTCTGTGAACAATACGGTGAGCTATATTTTCACGCTGCGGTACCGCTTTCAGGAGCCGATCAAGTGCTTTGGCGCTTTCTATGCAGATGAGGCGGCACGGATTACTCCAGCGTATACTCGGAGAGACGTTACAAAATATGGCAACATACTTCCTTTCTGAAACCATGTTTCTTTTAGAGTGAGCGGTACTGATGGTAACAATGTTTTGTATCGAGATCGCAGCGCATATCTCATTGTTTCACGATGAGCAAGGACAATGACATGAGAATGAAAAACTAAATTAGGCAAAGAGAAATATAGAGTTCTTATGGTTGCTCATTATTACTTCCTCGTATCATGCTCAGCTGAATAGAGGCAACAAAAAGTAACAGCCAGAAACAAGCTGCGAATTACAGAGAAACGTCTCGGCTTGTACACAGAAATATTCTTTAGACATTTACAAGTGTTCGACAAAATCACATGAACGCCACAACGCATTTCGTTTTCCGAGCATATTTACTGAAGCTGTTTCGATATTTTCCCTTTTTCTGCGACATCTGTGCAAGTGTTCTGAGTCGACAGTACGATTGTCGTCACTTAAGAGAAATAATTTCTCATGCAAGGGTTTTTTATTCAATAGAATATTTAAAACTATCGGATGGCCAACAGTTCGACTATTTAACTGTTCTCATCGTACGGAAGTTTACATCCAAAGCGCAAAGTATAAATAATCGTGTGAAATAGCCCAGTTTCGTAAGGCTATCATTTTGGCGGATCCTAACATCAAGGAAGTATTTCTGCTGTGTTGATGTACGATCAAGAAACAAACGCAGCAACGACAGACTGTTGTTGCTCACCGAGGTGGTATATTCCTTACAAAAGTTGCTAGTCCACTAGGGACGTTTACAGTCACTTAACTACTATCAATTAGACAAATGAATTCATCTTTCGCTTCGAGCTCTGTTAGTTCCTCTGGCGCAAGAGGAAAATTTGTACATTGAACCCATATTGAATAATCGAATTGTCGTATTTCTTTTCATATGTAAAATATGAAGGGATTATTTCAATAACTTTAGGACTCTGTATCTCAGAATGGACTTGTACCACTACTGAAATAAGTCCTTCATATTATAGCGGAAAGTTTGAATTTCTATAAATGTAGGATGTTTCTCATACAATGGAACCTATGCCTCCAGCATTTGGTGTATAGCAGTCGGATGAGCTACACCAGTTTCCAGAATGAAGGCATTCAGGAGGACGACGGTTCAATCCCGCGTCCGGCCATCCTGATTTAGGTTTCCCGTGATTTCCCTAAATCGCTCCAGGCAAATGCCGGGATGGTTCCTTTGAAAGGGCACGGCCGACTTCCTTCCCCGTCCTTCAAAAATGGTTCAAATGGCTCTGAGCACTATGGCACTTAACATCTGAGGTCATCAGTCCCTTAAAACTTAGAACTACCTAAACCTAACTAACCTAAAGACATCACACACATCCATGCCCGAGGCACGATTCGAACCTGCGATCGTAGCAGTCGCGCGGTTCCGGACAGAAGCGCCTAGAACCGCCCCGTCCTTCCCTAATCAGACAGATGGTAGACTACTTATCCTCGAAAGAGAAAGGTCCCGAGTTCGAGTCTCGGTCCGGCTCACAGTTTTAATCTGCCTCGAAGTTTCAGCTACAGTAGTTGTCAGTGTGACGTTCGACTCACCCATATTGTCACTGTGGTTTCGATGGTTTGGCAAGAGTTACAGGAGACCGTCGGAGCAGTAGGGTGGTTGAAGCAAGGCTAACAGCGTGCATGAAGTCTTTAATGCTCCAATATGCTCAGAGCAGCTACAGATCAGCGCCCTCGTTATGTGGCGCAACCTGGCGTCGATCTAAGGCATCCATGTTCCTCTGGAATGGTGGGGGCACGATGTCATGGACTTCGTCTGCAACCTTTGTTGAGAAGACGTCGATATCTGCAGCTCCCACCACGGTCCAGCTGTGTTATGGCCTTGCGGTGTCGCTGTACGTCGGCTGTTGCCATTTCATACGCTGGTGCCGCGGTCTCGTGTTGTTATGCTGCAAGAGCCCGCCATCTGGCGACTCGATGGCTAGGAAGACCCTTGGTTAAACTTTGACAAAACACAGTACATACAGTTCCACACAGTAAATGGTATGACACCATTAATAAATATAAACTTCTGTCAGGAATCGGTAGATGAGGTAGAATATTCAACATTTCTAGGTGTATGCATTGATGAGGGGTTGAACTGGAAAAAACACACTGATCTTCTGAAACGTTTGAGTTCAGCTACTTATGCTATTAGGGTCACTGCGAATTTTGACGATATACATCTCAGTAAATTAGCTTACCACGCCTATTTTCATTCTCTGCTTTCGTGTGGCATCATATACTGGGGTAACTCATCATTGAGTAAAAGAGTGTTCATTGCACAAAAGCGTGTAATCAGAATAATTGCTGGAGCTCATCCAAGATCATCCTGCAGACATTTAAGAGCTAGAGATCTTCACTGCAGCCTCACAATATATATATATTCACTTATGAAATTTGTTATTAACAATCCGAACGAATTCAAAAGTAATAGCAGTGTACATGCCTAAACACTAGGAGAAAGGATGAACTTCACTACTCATGGTTAAATCTAACTTTGGCTCAGAAGGGGGTAAATTATGGTGCCACAAAAGTCTTTGGTCACTTACCTAATAGCATCAAAAGTCTGACAGATAGCCATATAGCATTTAAAAGGAAATTAAAAGAATTTCTTAATGGAAACTCCTTCTACTCATTAGAAAATTTTTTGGATATAGTAAGTTGGTAATTTCCCCAACCCCCACCAAAAAAGTAATAATAATTGAAAATATTAAGTGTCATGTAATATTTTGTGTAATGTAATATCTTGCATAGACACCGTTTATTAACCTTACACGTTCCACATCATTACGAAGTGTCGTATTCATGAGCTATGCAACAAGTACTAATCTAATCTAATCTAATCTCTGGTCTATCTGGCGGCACTTGCTTCTTCCCGGATGACGGTGGAGCAGCGGCAACACCACGGCGGGAGCCGACACTATCGCAGTAGACAATTCGATGACTCAAGGCTTCGACACATTCCAAGCCTGGAGGGAGGTACAGTATTTATTCGCGCAGTAACGGATTTGTCGTGGTGTTGCAGCTGTGGAACTTACGTATGTCGCTTACCAAAGTTTCCATGGTTTTGGCAATCGTCCGTGCACTGACCGGCAGCTGGACGGCGAGGCCTGGTGAGCGTCGTGGCGCAACGCTGGCGCCGCGTGTTGACGTTGAATGGCCCGCTTTACGGCGTATTTACCCACGAGCACAAGTTGGCAAGTCCAGATCATGGCATAGCGCTGCGGTCCTTTCATCGAAACTGGACAAGTAAGGAGTGACCTTGTAAATAAATCCGAGGAAATCATTGCACCGTACTGTACTTCAAGCTGGTGTGTTAGCAGCATTTTGTGAACAAGCTCGATCAAACCTTACAAAGTATCGCTTCTGCTCGACTGATCATTTTAGTTCTGTCGCTCGGGGTCAGTATTGTAACTGGCTTACAGTGTGTGCGTGATTGAAGGATTGATCCCGAAACGTCCTTTATTTTCTCATGAAGCATGGTTGAATGTGTGACGATGAACAGTCGCTAGAGTTCCAAATGTGCTTGTCAGTTACTTTAAGTGGCCCTCAATGATGTGAAAACAGGAGTGTCGCTGCATTTAGTGCAACACAAACTCGAGAAGCGATTTTTTTTTCTGCCAAACCTTAACTTCTGGTACGAACTCTGGTCAGCCTGAACATTTTTGACCACCGATCTACCGTCGATATAAACCCGTCCAGGCCGTAGCAGCGTCACCTGGCGACGAATGAATGCTAATGAGACATACGCACGGTGCATGTACACTACTGGCCATTAAAATTGCTACACCAAGAAGAAATGCAGATGATAAACGGGTATTCATTGGACAAATATATTATAATAGAACTGACATGTGATTACATTTTCACGCAATTTGGGTGCATAGATCCTGAGAAATCAGTACCCAGAAAAATCACCTCTGGCCGTAACAACGGCCTTGATACGCCTGGGCATTGAGTCAAACAGAGCTTGGATGGCATGTACAGGTACAGCTGCGCATGCAGCTTCAACACGATGCCACAGTTCATCAAAAGTAGTGATTGGCGTGTTGTGACGAGCCAGATGCTCGGCCACCATTGACCACACGTTTTCAATTGGTGAGGGATCTGGAGAATGTGCTGGCCAGGGCAGCAGTCGAACATTTTCTGTATCCAGAAAGGCCCGTACGGGACCTGCAACACGCGGTAGTGCATTATCCTGCTCAAATGTAGGGTTTCGCATGGATCGAATGAAGGGTAGAGCTACGGGTCGCAACACATCTGAAATGTAACGTCCACTGTTCAAAGTGCCGTCAATGTGAATGCGCCAATATGGCGATGACGAATACGCGCTTCCATTTTGCGCTCACCGCGATGTTGCCAATCACGAATGCGACCATCATGATGCTGTAAACAGAACCTGGATTCATCCACAAAAATGACGTTTTGCCATTCGTGCACCCAGGTTCGTCGTTGAGTACACCATCGCAGGTGCTCCTGTTGTGATGCAGCATCAAGCGTAACCGCAGCCGTGATCTAGCAGGTAGTCCATGCTGCTGCAAACGTCGTCGAACCGTTCGTGTAGATGGTTGTTGTCTTGCAAACGTCCCAATCTGTTGACTCAGGGATTGAGGCGTGGCTGCACGATCCGTTACAGCCATGCGGAGCGGATAAGATGCCTGTCATCTCGGCTGCTAGTGATACGAGGCCGTTGGGCTCCAACACGGCGTTCCGTATTACAGTCCCGAACCCACCAATTCCATATTCTGCTAACAGTAATTGGATCTCGACCAACTCGAGCAGCAATGTCGCGATACGATAAACCGCAATCACGATAGTCTACAATCCGACCTTTATCAAAGTCGGAAACGCGTTGGTACGCATTTCTCCTCCTTACACGAGGCATCACAACAACGCTTCACCAGGCAACGCCGGTCAACTGCTGTTTGTGTATGAGAAATCGCTTGGAAACTTTCCTCATGTCAGCACGTTGTAGGTGTCTCCACGGACGCCAGCCTTGTGCGAATGCTCTGGAAAGCTAATCATTTGCGTATCACAGGATCTTCTTCCTGTCGGTTAAATTTCGCGTTTGTATCACATCATCTTCGTGGTGTAGCAATTTTAATGGGCAGTAGTGTAGTATCAGTGAGTGTGCTGTCCGTGTGTAGAATGGGGAAGGCGCGCGATGTATTTTAGTTTGGTCGGTGGCAGATTGTGGTGGCCCGGGGTCTCGGCATGAGCATTTCCGAAGCTGCACGACTTGTCGGGTATTCGAGGAATTCTGCGGTGAGTAACACGTGGCGAAACCAAGTTGAAACCACATCCAGATGTCGCGGGATTGGGCGACTACCTCACATTACCCATGGCGGAACTAACGTCAGATTTAAATGCTGGGCAGAGTGCAACTGTGAACACTCCTAACTATGGGCCCCCACAGACGACGACCCACACGTGAGATAATGTTAACACCACGACACCGGCAATTACGACTGAAATGGGCACATGACCATCGTGACTGGACGCCCAGTGGTAGAGCACTGCATCGTCTAATGAATCCCTATACTTTATTCTTCATGCCGATGGGAGGGCGTGAATCCGTCGTCTTCCAAGGGTGCAGCTCTTTGACACTTGTACTTCTGGGCGGAGACAAGCTAGAGGCTTGGCACATTCAAGGGGCACCCATAGGTCCAGCGAAGCTAGTGCAAGACTGGTTACAGACCATGTTTCTCCACGGCAGTGGCATTTTTCAGCATGATAATGCACAGTGTCACAAGGGCAGGAGTGTGATGGAGAGGTTCTGCTTCCAGCCCGCCGCCTGATACAGCACTTGCGTCGTATGTGTGAATTTCTGTATACAAGGTGAGTCAGCTAAGACAGGTGAATGCAAATATATCCAGAATGAATAAATACATCGAGGGGCGTTTTTCGCCAAACCAGTCTCAGGACTGAAGACCACAACATCAACAACATGGCGGACAATATGGCGAATTACCTGACGTTCACAAGTAATTTTATCGTTTATAGCCGCCGAATTGCTACACCGACTTCGTTTTTTCCTAATAAAATTCTTCTGTGGCATTTGAAAGAAGCTCCTAAAAGAATCTTGACGACATAACATGTGTAGGACATCAAGAAATATCATCAAGACAACAGTGCCGCAAACCACTGCCCCACCATCGGGAAAAGAGGTTCCACAAACGTCTGTTCTATTATATCAAATAAATGAAAGCAAGTAAGAATTTTTAGCATATTGCAACCCCGTCAGCAACTGTTAAGCACTAATATTTTGAAGAATCAGCCTCAGTTGCGTAAATTTTCTGATCTTTACCAGGTTTCGGATAAATTAATCTAGCCTTCTTCAGAAGCATAAAATTACAATAACATGCCAGAGTAAGGCACAGTCAACATTGAAATTAAAACCTATAGTACCGTGATAATCTGTCGAATTAAAACTACTTTTTAAAACTACTTTTAATTCGACATGGTACCATGATACTAAAGGTTTTAATTTTAATGCTGGCTGTGCCTTACTCTGGCATGTTATAGTAATTTCATGCTTCTGAAGAAGGCTAGATTAATTTAGACGAAGCCTTGTAAAGAACAGAAAATTTGGGCAACTGAGGCTGATTCTTCAAAATATTATTGGAAACAAGTAACTCTATGATTCCTGAGTTAACATGTGCGCTTGAAGCTCATCAATCCGTATTCTGCTGTTGTAGCAATCAGATAACTTAACTCGTAAAGCTACTGATATATTCACGATGCATACAACGGTCGAAGAAGTAAATATCATTTGGGGTCAATGTCGCCAAACTATTAAGAGTAGCGGGTCTGTTGTACACTGAAGATTATCTACATTGTGTCAAACACTGTTCTAGAAACTGGAAATGAGGAGAATATAATACGTCAGGGAACAAGAAGAGCACTGATGAAAGAAACGAAACCAAAATTTTAGCAGTGGTAGCACACAATGCAAACGTCACTGAGAGCCATCTCGGAAGTGTGAAAGGGTTCGACTAAACGCGTGTTCTGCGAACACTACATTCCATCGCGTTTCATCCTCTTCACATTCTGCTGCGTCTACATCTTCATGGCAATGACTTAAAAATTGGTTACAGTTCTCTAAATGTTATCTACGAAAAGTTCAAAGGGATGCGACATTCGCAGAAATTTCTTCCTCATATTAAGGCTAATGTTTGATACTATTAGCTCTCTCTTGCCAGAGGTAGTCTGCTTTTGATGTCCTCCTTGCTCCTCCGTCATTGGTTATTTTACTGCCTAGCAGAATTTCTTAACTTCATATACTTTGTGTCCATCAATTTTGATGTTAAGTTTCTCGCTGTTCTCATTTATGCTACTTCTCATTACTTCCGTCTTTGTTCGATTTACTCTCAATCCATATTCTGTACTTATTAGACTGTTCATTCCATGTAACAAATTATGTAATTCTTCTTCACTTTCACTCAGGATATCAATGACACCAGCAAATCTTATCACTTGGAATTTTAATTCCACTCCCGAACCTTTCTTTTATTTCCATCACTGGTTCTTCGATGTACAGATTGAACAGTAGGAGTGAAAGACTGTATCCCCGTCTTATACTCTATTTAATCCGAGTACTTCTTTCTTGGTCGTCCACTCTTATTATTCCCTTTTGGCTCTTGTACACATTGTATATTACCCGTCTCTCCCTATAGCTTACCCCTATTTTTCTCAGAATTTCAAACGTCTTGCACTATTTTAAGTTGTCGAACGCTTTTTCCAGGTCGACAAATCCTATGAACGTGTCTTAATTCTTCTTTAGTCTCCCTTCCATTAACAACCGCAAAGTGAGAATGGCCTCTCTGGTGCCTTCACCTTTCCTAAAGCAAAACTGATCGTCATCTAGCACATCTTCAATTTTATTTTCAGTTCTTCTGTATATTATTCTTGTCAGCAACTTGGATGCATGAATTGTTAAGCTGATTGTGCGACAATTGTCGCACTCGTCAACTCTTGCAGTCTTCGGAACAGTATGGATGATATTTTTTCCCCAAGTCAGATGGTACGTCGCCAGACTGATACATTGTACACACCAACGTGAATAGTGGTTTCGTTCTTAAATTCTGATTATAAGGCTGTAGCCTCTCTTCTAAATCGACTCCTGTTTCTTCTTCCTTCACAACAAGAGAATCTTCTCCCTCATAGAGGCGTTCAGTGTACTTTTTCCACCTATCCACTCTCTACTCTGCTTTTAACAGTGGAATTCCCGTTGCACCCTTAATGTTACATCCCTTGCTTTTAATTTCACCGAAGGTTTTTTTGACTTCGTTATATGCTGAGTCAGTCCTTCCAACAATCATTTCTTTTTCGAATTCTTCACATTTTTCATGCACCCATTTCGTCTTAGCTTTCTTGCACTTCATATTTATTTGATTCCTCAGCGACTTGTATTTCTGTATTTTTTTTTTTATTTCCCTGAACATTTTTGTAATTTCTTCTTTCATTGATCAACTGAAATATTTCTTCTGTTACCCATGGTTTCTTCGCAGTTACCTTCTTTGTACCTATGTTTTTCTTACCAACTTCTGTGAGCCCTTTTTAGAGATGTCCATTCCTTTTCAACTATACTGCCTACCGAGCTATTCCTTATTGCTGTATGTGTAGCCTTAGAGAACTTCAAGCGTGTCTCGATATCCCTTAGTACATCTGTATCCCACTTCTTTGCATAGTCATTGCCTACTCTTCAAGACTACTGCATTGTGATCTTAGTCTATATCTGCTCCTGGGTACGCCTTACAATCCAATTTCTGATTTCGTAATTTCTGTCTCACCATGGTGTTGCCTAACTGAAATCTTCTCATAGTACCCGTCCTTTTCCAAGTACACTTCCTTCTCTTGTGATTCTTGAACAGAGTATTCAATTTACTAGCTGAAATTTATTATGGGTCCCATACCAACAAGCAGTATTCAAGCACTGGTGGAAAGAGGGTTTTGTAAGCTAGCTTTGGTGAAGAACTACATTTCCTGAAAATTTGTCTTCCGCAATTAATTTTATGTGACCGTTCCACTTTAAATCGCTCCATATTCATACTCCTAGATATTATGTGGATGAAACTGCTTCGAGTGATTTTTCTGCTGATGTGTAATCACAAAAAATTGCTCGTCATGTAGACCCCATACGTTATGTTGATGATTAGTTGTCACTGTCTACACCAGGCGTCGATCGTCTGCAGATCTTCCAGTATCTCTCTACAGATATATAGCCTTGCGACTTTTGTGTATTTAGCAGTATCGTCCGCGAAAAACCTCATGAATCTCCCGTTGTTGTCTAATATATCATTTATATACACTGTGCTAAGTGTGTGTGTGAAATCTTACGGGACTTAACTGCTAAGGTCATTAGTCCCTAAGCTTACACACTACTTAACCTAAATTATCCTAAGCACAAACACACACACCCATGCCCGACTCCGTCGGGACTAGCCGCACAGTCCATGACAACAGCGTCTTAGGCCGATCAGCTAATCCCACGCGGCACTATGCTAAGTAATGGATCTAAAACACTCACTTCATGTACGCGCTAAGTCACTTTTACGTTTGAAGGCTTCATTCAGAGTGACACGTCCAATCAAAATACACTCTCATTTTGTTCATTATGCGGCAATACGGAACTTTATCGAATGCCTTACGGCAGTTAAGGATCACGACATCTACCAGGGCACCCATTCCTGCGACGTTCTGGGTCTCGTGGACGAACAGATCGCTCCGAAGAGGGGCATTAAAGCATTTGTGGAAGCAAGACCTTGTGTACACCAGCTCACAGTTTAACAATTACACTGCTGGAAATAACGAAACTGCTTTTGGTTTTTGAACTGGAAATACGAAGCAACAGTTGTCTGTTCTTGTTCGATACTAAATTTCTGCTGAAATAAGTAATGAATAAAAAAGAGATTTGGGGTAGATTTTAATTGTGTTGCTAACCCGGTAGTTGTGTGTAAATTACAGGAACATTTGTAGGATGGTGACATCACCAGACTGAATCTTTCAGTCAGCAGCGTAATGCTGAGTCTTTAGAAACTTTACGGAAGATTAAAATCGTGTTCTGCCTCGCATCTCGAAACTGGAACCTCACCTTTCATGCGCAAACGAAATGTTTCATGTTCGAGTCCCTGTCTGGCGTTCAGTTTTAATCTGCGAAGAAATTTTATTTCCACTAACTATTCCCGGGGCATTTTCTGTGGCAGTATTCGTGTTAGCAAAACGCATTGTATACCGTTATTGTTTATCATTTGTCAGTGAGAGCAATATTATCCTAACGACAGTCTCTCCTACTGTATACTATCCGATGGAAACGCCATAAGAATTGCAGTTTCCCTAGATAGCTTTCTCAGTATCTCATGCTTTGTTTAAACACATGTACTATTTCAGGATTTACAGTTTCTAACTTACTTTATTTGTCTCTGAGAAACTGAGTCCGAGCTTCCGTATTGCATCATTATTCCATGATCGACGGAAAGTGTTCGTGATCGTTCCCTGTGAAGCTCTCCTTTCACACGGCTGGTTAACTCCCTTCGGGTTCGCTCGAGTAGCGCCACTTTTGCCGCCTTCCATTGTGTGCTTTCAATTGACCCGCGAATGGCCACATTGTTGGTCTGAGGATGGTACTTGAGCAGCTATTCATCGGAGGTGGTAGACATTCACGAAAGGACCCGAGCGACGGATGCACAAAAACTGTAGAAATACAAATATGGTTTCCTTTTTCTTTCTCGTGACACGGACGGTTGATTTATTGCCGCTGCGCTTTCGAAATACATACAATTTGGTCGGGATTCTCAATTATCGGTGAAATGTCTTCTCCATTACGCAGCCACAAAGGGAGGACGATGATAATCACAAATGAGGCCCGCAGCCATCAGCACCTTTGAAAACGTTTCCGTGAACTAAAAGAAACAAAAGCGCGTCGCGGCTGAATTAGGGTGGCGGCCGTTGCTTTGGGAGAGGGACCGACCGGCCTTGTTTTTGTTTCCCCGGCGCCAGGTACCTTCCCTCCACCCCCTACCCCACCCAAGGGAGGCGCCTTATACACACCTGGAGTCCCCACCTGCCGAGGCGCAAAGATTTTGCAAAATATGAAACTTTATTTCCCTTTTTCCATGTAAGAAACAATTTATTTAGTCACACGCGAAATAACGTATAAAATATTCTGGTGAAGTAACGTTGCCGTGGAGAGCGCTTCTAATGTATGACCTCTCCGCTGCCGTCAATTCGAGCAGATTGGTCGGAGATGAGTTCAAACCTTGAGTATCTCATTCCGTGCCATCCTAGATTCATTTATTATTATACTGTTTATTTATTGAGTTATTTAAGGTGTGAAGATTGAGGCCATCTGGCTCCCTTACATCTAATCAGCCATTCTAAATATTTTACTTACATGTATTACGATAAGTATGTCATACTACATTTAGCAGTTACCAACCTAACGATCTAGCATTCACTGTGACATTCAGTGGGAGACAATGAGATCATCCGGAGTATCTAATGGATTAAGCATTAAATCATCGTTAGACACAAAAGTTAATGCCACACAGATGTGGTCATCCTTCTATATCCCTCACCATCTGTACCACATGATTGTAGTTGTGCATTTCATTCCACTGATGACACTTTCTGCTATGGATGTTCTGGGCCCGAGTCTTGATTTTTACCCAAGGAGTTTTCCTTCTACGATATTTTTGTGACACTGTTACACAGACAGAAAACAGACACAGTTTCTATTCGTTCATGCTACGAGGGGCGTTTGAAAAGTCCGTGCAAAAATAAAAACTGCTTACGTGTTTGGGGTAAACCTTTTTTATTTTTCGACAGTCTCCTTTTAGACTTATACACTTCGCCCAACGATGTTATAATTCGTTGATCCCTTCCGAATAATAGGAATTGTCCAAGTCTGCAAAATAGCTATTAGTTGCTGCAATCACCTCCTCGTTTGAATAAAATCTTTCTCCCGCCAGCCATTTCTTCATATCGGGGAACAAATAGTAGTCTGAGGGAGCCAAGTCTGGAGAATAGGGGGGGGGGGGGGCTGTGAAACATGTTGCAATCCTATTTCCATAAATTTTGCAACCACTACTGCTGAGGTGTGTGCTGGTGCATTGTCGCTATGGAAAACGACTTTTTTGTGGTCCAATCGCTGGCGTTTTCCTTGCAGCTCGGTTTTCAAACTTTCCAGTAACGATGCATGATATGCACCTGTAATAGCTTCACCCTTTTCTAGATCGTCGATGAGGATTATCCCTTGCGAATCCCAAAATACAGTCGCCATAACCTTTCCGGCCGAATGAATGGTCTACGCCTTTTTTGGTGCAGATTCTCCCTTGGTAATCCATTGTTTAGAGTATAGTAATGTATACATGTTTCATCTACAGTGACGAAACGACGCTTAATGTCCTGCGGGTTCTTCCTGAACAGCTCCAAAGCATCCTTGCAACACTTCACACGATTCCGTTTTAGCTGATGTGTGAGTAATCACGGAACTCATCCTGCGGATAGCTTTCTCATGTCCAAATGTTTATGCAAAATATTATGTACCCCTTCATTCGAGATGCCCACAGCACCAGCAATCTCACGCACCTTAACTCTTCCGTCATCCTTCATCATGTCATGGATTTTATCAATGACTTCTGGAGTCGTAACCTCCACAGGGCGTTCAGATCGTTATCACTTGTACCCATATGGCCACTCCGAAAATTTTGAAACCACTTATAAACTGTTCTAATCGAAGGTGCAGAATCACCGTAATGTTTATCAAGCTTCTCTTTAGTCTCCAGAGGCGTTTAGTCAAAAAAATTGTTCAAATGGCTCTGAGCAATATGGGACTTAACTTCTGAGGTCATCAGTCCCAAAGAACTTAGAACTACTTAAACCTAACTAACCTAAGGACATCACACACATCCATGCCCGAGGCAGGATCCGAACCTGCGACCGGAGCGGTCGCGCGGTTACAGACTGAAGCGCCTAGAACCGCTCGTCCACTTCGGCCGGCCCGTTTAATCACCACACGAAATACTTTCTCGTCCAATTTTTGACAATCACTCGACACTCTTGGCTCACACGAATGCCAAACCCAAAGAAATAGACCAATATGACTGAAACACGGTGTGCGTTCTTTCCAAAGATGCTACTAACTAAACATGACCTCGATACGAGCCGGTGGTGATATCTCTCGGACTCTGCAAGGACTTTTCAAACGCCCCTCTTAAGTACAACAACAAATAGAACATACGGGGAGCTAGGTTTTGATTATAGTGTTCAGTCACATTAAAGTCATCAGCCGCCAATATATTAAACGTTGAAACAATGCTAGCATGGACACTACAAAATATATACTGGAGTCACAGATTTTGTAGTGACTGATTTATTTAAAGACGCGTTCCGATATAATCATCATCAGATAATCAAAACATGAACAGGACCTCCACATGAGTAACATGGAGTCATGTAACTTAGATGACTTGGCATGCGTTTAACTTACATGATTCCTTGTTACGCACATGTAGGTACTGTACATAATTCAGTTTTGTGATGATTATTATTTCGGAACGTGCCATTAAACACGCCAGTCACCAGAAAACCTGTGACTTCTATATACTTTTTGTAGTGTTCATACTGCCACTGTTTCATGGTGTATACGTTAATTTTTGGGGAAACGTTACAAGAGTGATAGAAGGAAGTGCCTCATCTTCTTCTGAAAGGCGGATGGCACTGAGTTGTGCGTGTACAGAGAATCTAGTTCCAAAAGTGGACAGCAGCACAGCGAACGAGTCTGCCAATGTTTTTCTTTAATCAATAGATGCAGCTTTGATGCTAGATAAGTCAGACCCTGTGTTCCGGTTATGGCGTAATGACAGTAGCTTAATGCCTGGTGCGAGGTAATGGGGTCTCTGCGTTCTGAGGAGTAGAGACAGCGAAGCCAGTCACCCAACCTGTCTGGCGGCAACAAACCAAAATGTCCGTGTGAAATTGTGAAGTACTGACATGGTAATAGACGACTTGTGCAGATGTAACTCAAACAGACTGAGCCGTCCGCGGCACGTGTTTATCTCATTTATTGTTTGTCATCTTCTATTATGGTACTGTCACCTCGTTTTCTTATTCGATTTACCGACGTGACTAACTTCCTGCCTTACTTGCCCGTGAGCGGCAGCAGCATCGCTTATCGATAAGTGCACTGTTGTGCCATCTTTGGAGCGACCGATAGTATTTCCGGGTCGTCGTGTGTCTGACTAAGCAGTTCGGGACGGACCAGGAGTGCAGTCGGGACGCAGCAGCAGTGAAGTCAGGGACGAAGATCCGGTGAGGCGCCGACAGCCAGTGCTCGCCGACCATTGGCGACACTTGTGAATTGTCCGACGGAGGGAGATTGGAGCGGGACGACCGTTGGTTGGTCGTTCGGTTGGTCGTCTCATCGGCCGACGTATATTTGGTCCTTTCACCGTTTCCGGTCCTGGGCAATTGGTTGGTTGGCGTGGCGCAGGGGGGAAGTCTCCGTGGCGCGTGTCTGGCCGGGGCCTGGCGGCGTTCACGCGCGTTCAGAGTGTGGGGGCTGTTCCCATTGCTACGAGGTCCGTGGCTCACCTATCCCGCACACGAAAGTTGAGAAAATAACAAATTTTTCTTGTCGGTGGGTCCGTTTACTGTCTGTCGGTTGGGTTGTCGTCGGATCGTGAATGGTTGGCCCGACTGCCTGTCTCACCTAAGTGAGCTTTAGTGTTTGAATTCCAGACCGAACCTCGAACATCCGGGCGCCCTTGGGAGTACTGCCTTTTTTTTGCATTTGTTCTTGTTGTTTGTACTTGTATGGCTTCCAGCCCATTATTTGATGTTAGGGTTGTTTTGCCCTTAAGGCGTAAGGTTCTTTAGGCCTTCAGCCTAATTTAAAGCCAGCCGGGGTGGCCGAGCGGTTCTAGGCGCTACAGTCTAGAACCGCGCGACCGCTACGGTCGCAGGTTCGAATCCTGCCTCGGTCCTGGATGGGTGTGATGTCCTTAGGTTAGTTAGGTTTAAGTACTTCTAAGTTCTAGGGGACTGATCAGCTCAGAAGCTAAGTCCCATAGTGCTCAGAGCCATTTGAACCATTTGAACCTAATTTAAAGAACTGTTTCACGTGAGGCCTTTGGCGTTTTAAAGGTTGAAATGTTGTTGATTTTTAAGTGTTGGGCCTTCAGCCGATTTGGAGTTTGAGTTGTTTTGCATTTAAGGCCTTCAGCCTAAATTAAAGAACTGTTTCACGTAAGGCATTCGGTATTTTAAAAAAAATTAATGTTATGGAGTTTTAAGTGTTAGGCCTTCTGCCGATCTGAATTTTACTTGTTTGCTCTTGAAGTGTCTGATTCTTTTGGTCTTCAGCCTAACTAAGGAACTGTTTTAAGATAAGGCTTTGCCTTTTAAATTTGTGTTTTGGTTGAGTTATGCCGAATTAAGAACTGTTTTACGAATGTTTTTTTTTTTTTTTAAATGTTGCTTAGCCGTAAGTGTTGGGCTTTCAGCCGATTTTTGGATTCAAATTGTTTGTTCTGAAAATCTCAGATTCTTTGGGCCTTCAGCATAATAAAGAACTGTTGTAAGATAAGGCTTGGATTTTAAATTTTTGATTACGCTTGCATTTTAAGTTATTGGCCTTCAGCCGTTTTTAAATTAAAGTGGCTTTCAGCAGGTAATTAAGTCCCAAAGATTAAAGCTGTGTGTTTACAAAAAAAATTTTTTTTGGCATCTTGTAATGTTTGATCAAATAATAAAGTTGTATGTGCGAGTGTAACTGACAGCCCCTTATTTTGGCCCCTTTCCACAATTTTAAACCACCTGCCCTGTCCTGGGGGTTTAGCAGGGCGTTTCACAGACGTTCATGGTTAGTTCTAATCGTCTAGTGTTCTCCCTACTCGTGACGTGCTGAATTACATCACAATAGTTCGGTAGAAAGAGTGCCTATACGAGTTTGCTTTTCATATCCAGTGGAAATATGTTCCGAAACTTTCTCAGGGCACAGAGGCACGAGGAAGTCTTCCGGCGCGTGGTGACGGTATTTTCTGGCGAGCTGAGATGGTCCTGCAGAGCTACATGCAAGTTCTACACTGTTTCCAGATGTGTTATTGGAATACCGTTGATCTCAATAGCGGAATTCTGAACTTATTAATATCTGACGGGATTCTAAGATTGCTTATGAATTTTGTACATTTAGTTCAAGCCCTAAGTTTTGCGTTCATGACCAGTGAAGACAGATCGTTGTTCATATGGAGGACCACAATATTCCAACCTTCAAATCTGACACTTGGGTAAAGATGAAGGTCATTAGCAGCACAACAGAACCGACGAAATGTCATTGACACACAAGAAAAGTAAAGGTTGGCCTAAGAGTGATCCCTGCGGCACTACTGGGAAATACGTTTCTAGGTCGACTTTTCATTCCCACAGACTACATATTGGAGTCTAGCAAGCAGTATAGTCAATACTGTTGAGGTGGCCACATAGGCACCCTCATGTTAATGAAATGTTTTCAGACTATTCTGACAGTCTTGCTGAAGGTAGATGTATACTATTAGCAGATGTAGGTGGGCAAATGGGTAATGTATCCATTATCGGGCAGTAAATTCTTCTATCGGTCGCGAATGAGAGACGGCAGAAGACGCATAACGGCAACACCTCATCACGTGAAAACTTGTCTTCTCGTACAGTTTACGATGGACTCTTAATCTATCGGAACAAAATATGGGCTCGTCGACTAGCGCAACTGTGTTGTGACTGGATCAGGACTTCATAGCAGCAGGAATTTATTACGTCGGTCTCGAGGAGATGAAATTGTGAGACGGAAAAGTAGTATCAGGAGTGGCCTAAGGGAATCTCAACAGGTCGTTATTGTTTACGATATACATAAACGACTCGCGCGCTTGTTTGCGGATGATGCTGTCGTATATAGGAAAGTAGCAGCCCCAGGAAACGCAGGTGGATCTGCAGAGAATCGGCGACTGATTTTAGTACTGATAATAACGATCCGATGTAAACAGATGTATCGTACTGATGAGATATAACAGAGAGAACCACTACTGGCCGATAACACGATTGGTGGTGAGTTGCTAGAGACAGTAATAGTTGTAAAACATCAGGGTTTGCTAACCACTCTAGAGGTAGCGTTTTACACTAGCAATCAATACTTTCTGTGTACCATGTTCGATTCTACCCTCTGATTTTGAATGAAAGTAATTAGCAATGGCGGCCGAAGATTCTCGGTATAAGGAGTCATTCTCACACCGCCAACGACCTTCTCAAAGAGGACTGAAGGATTAATGGACGTTCAAGGGGTTCTCTTGTCCTGTTCCTTAATATAACTCATTTATTGGTATACAGGTTCCATATCTATCTTTATTTATATATAACAGAGAATAATTAGCAACGATTACGGCATCAGGATGCATTACCCAATGAAAATCACTGCAATGAAGACTTTTAATGGGTATATGAGTATAATTATAACAGGAATTGAAGTGAAGTGAGAAGAAGATAAGAATGTTTGCACAGAAGAGAGATAAAAAGAAAAAAAATCCTTCACTCAGACTAATAGAATTATAAAAGTTCTACAAAATAACAGCTCGCATTTTGTTGATGGAATTTCAAAATGAACTCGAAAAAGTTGTTCTAAGTAAGTAATGTCCTTAGTCATATATGTAAGGCAGCACTGATACAGGGAACTTCTCCATTCAGATTAAATAATGCAATTATTAAATCTCTGTGGAAGAAAGGTGACAAGAAAGACTTGAATAAATATCTTCAGATTTCCTTACTAACGCTTTTTTCCTTATTGAATATTCGGAAAAGCAATGCACTCAGAAGTAGTCTCACATTTAACTAATAACAACTTAAGTAGCACACCACAGTAGGGATTCCGGAAGGGTGGCTCAACTGAGTATGCCATTTATACATCCATTCACAAAATATTACAAACCTTGTATAGTAAGATATTGCAAACTGGTATTTCTTCTGCTCCTTTGATTGTGTACATCATGTTACTCTGCTATAAAATCTTAGGTTCTATGAAATGATGGCTTTACTCACATCTGGTTTTAATCATACTTAGCAAATAAAATACAAAAAGTAGTACCAAATAATACAAATAATGTTGAAGAGACAGAAAGGAAGTTACTGACTGGTCACTTCTGTTTCTTATATTAATTGTGAATGACCTTTACTTAATATTATTCAAGCAGAACTCATACTTTTTTGTTGACTATACTAGTACCGTAATAAATCCCATTACAGAAAGGATTAACAAATGATGTATCACATGTGCAGGAATCAGTAAACAAGGCAGAATGCTCTAAATTTTTCGATGTACGTATTCGTGAAATTTGAGCGGGAAGAAGGAGAAGCCCACTGAGATGCTCAAACAATCAAATTCAGTTACATTTCCTCTTCGTATAGTTGCTAGTCTTGGAAGTAAACGAATCAACTCGTGACACATTTTGCTTATTTTCACTCAATAATGGTTTATGATATTAATTTCTGGGATAATTCGTGACATAGAAAGAAAGCACTAACTGAACAAAAGTGAGCGATAAGAATAATAGTTGGTGTTTACCCGCAGTCATCACGGTGACAACTCTTCAAGGAATTTTAGTGGTACTGTAATCTATACTACTACGTAAAGACAAGTCGTTCAATGTTGTTAGCAAAAATCTCGAAAAGTACTTGACTGAATTACTTCAAATTTTTACACGATTCTCTAATGAACATTCGGGCCCGGCGCTTATAGTTTCGGGCTGGGCTGTGTGCGGGCAGTTGATCGGTTGGCATGGAGCAGCGAGGAAATCTCCGCAGCACGTAGTTTGGCTGGGCCCACCGGCGGCCTCTGTGGGGTGTCGGAGTGTGTGGTGCTGATCCCATTGCTACGAGGTTCGTGGCTCACCGATCCTGGACGTGAAAGTAGAGTTTGGACTTAATGTACCAGCAAGTAACGACTGTTCACATCGTGTTGCTTGGAGTTCGTTGTCAGCTGTTGGGATATTCCCGCGAGCAGCAATGTGTGTTTTCAAGTTGGCAAATTTCAGCCACCCTCCAGTGGAGTTTAATTGTACTTGGTTATCTTGAATTTAATTTCACCAGCGGAATCTTCTGCCTTGTGGCCGTTAACGTTCCAGTTACCTGCCCTGGCCGTTGACGTAAATTCAGGCAGTGTATTTTCCTCATCGTGTTGTCGCTGTCCAGTACGGTGTGTAGTTTGACATCTCAATGTATAATTGGTTGTGGGCGCCAATACCTTCTACGTTGAACCATTGAACTCCCTGTTGTGTGCTGGTCGGGTGAAGCGGAGGTTAGCTGGTCGGTAGGTCCGTTGACTGTCTGTCGGTTGAGTTGTCGTCGGATCGTGAATGGTTGGGCCGACTGATTGTCTCACCTAAGTGAGCGTTAGTGTTTGAATTCCAGGACGACCCTGAGCGCCGTTGGGTGTACTGCCTTTTCTTATTGGTTCTTGTTGTTTGTCTTATATGGCTTCTAGCCGACTTTTAGATCAAAGTTGTTTTCCTCTTAAAGTGTCAGATTCTTTGTGCCTTAGCTGATTTTGAAGTGTCAGATCCTTGGGGCCTTCAGCTGATTATGAATTAAAGTTGTTCTGCTGTTAAGGTGTTAGATGGTTTGGGACTTCAGCCTAATTTACGAACTGTTTTGCGTAAAGCCTCTGGAAGTTTGAAAATTAATGTTATTGAGTCTTAAGTGGTGGGCCTTCAGCCGATTTTGAATTTAAGTTGTTTGGTCCTAAAGTGTCAGATTCTCTCGGCCTTCAGCCTAATTAAGAAACTGTTTTAAGATAAGGTTTTGCCTTTTAAGTTTCTGATTTTGGTTGACCTTTAAGTTATTGGCTTTCAGCCCTTTTTAAATTAAAGTGGTCTTGCCCTTAAGGGATGAGTACGGCGCATTCAGCCGCTAATTAAGTTCCAAAACTGATGCTGCTTTTTTTAAATATTTTTGTTGGCTGTTGTAATGTTTGATCAAATAAAAGGTTGTATGTTCGAGTGTAACTGACAGCCAATTATTTTGGCCCCTTTCCACAACTTAAACTACCTGTCCTGTCCTGCGGGTTTAGCAGGGCGTCTCAGTACGTTTGGAATGTGAGATAACCGTAACAGAAGAGAAATGAGGCATTTGAGATGCGGTGCTAGACGAATGTTGAAAATTAGATGGACTGATAAGGTAAGGCATGAGGAGGTACTGCATAGAATCGGAGAGGAAAGGAATATGAGAAAGGCATTGAAAAGCAGAACGGACAGGACAATAGCACATGTGTTAAGATATCAGAGAATGACTTCCATTCTCCTTCTTAAAACGGCCAGACAGGCCATTCCCAACCTTGTATCTAAAATATCCGTCCGAGATGAAGGACTGTATGAAGGTGGGTAGAGGTCCATGTAATCCCCACTGATAAAGCTGCGACATAATATTACGCCTCCAAGTAATATTGTGCGCCTTTTACAAATTGAAGAAAACTTGTTGAATTGCTGCTTCGAGCACTGTCAGGTTATCGAGCGTGGAATTCAAAAATGGTTCAAATGGCTCTGAGCACTATGGGACTCAAATTCTGAGGTCATTAGTCGCCTAGAACTTAGAACTAGTTAAACCGAACTAACCTAAGGACATCACACACAGCCATGCCCGGGGCAGGATTCGAACCTGCGACCGTAGCGGTCTTGCGGTTCCAGACTGCAGCGCCTAGAACTGTACGGCCACTTCAGCCGGCGAGCGTGGAGTGATACCTCCTGAACCAACACGAGGAGCAGCCGAGTAGGGACCTGGTTTCGAGAACCCACACTGGATGCTGATTGATCATACGCTCCAGTGTCCTGTGCAGCTCGTCAGGCTAATACTACGATAACCAAAGGCGTCTGTTCGATCTTTTCCTGCTTTTAAAATTGGGATTAAAATAGATTCTTTCCACGATCTGGGAAAGTCGTCGACCTTCCAAATTTCATTAAAGAGCTGTCCGACTGTTTCAAGAAGCGGTAGGTCATTAGGTCGTTTCCAGGCACTCTATCTCAAGCTACTGACAATGCAGAATTTAGCTCCCACAGAGAGAAAGGCTGATTGTATTCGACCATGTTGATAGAACGAAAATCAAAATCAACCTTCTCCAGTGTCTCCCGATTTCGACGGAAAGCAGGATACTGGCCAGAATCACCTGTAAGGGATTTATATGATTCAGCTATCGTCTGCCGCCCACGGTGGCCGAGCGGTTCTAGGCGCTTCAGTCCGGAACTGCGCGACTACTACTGTCGCAGGTTCGAATCCTGCCTCGGGCATGGATGTGTGTGATGACCTTAGGTTAGTTAGATATATTTAGTTCTAAGTTCTAGGGGACTGATTATCTCAGATGTTAAGTCCCATAGTGCTCAGAGCTATTTGAACCATTTTTGAGCTATTGTCATGGCTGTGTCACTCAGTGATGTAACGAGAGATCCCTGTATTTGTACAGCTGCTATTGGCGTTCGAGAGTTGCGTCTTGAGGTCCTCCTGACGGCTTCCCATACTTTACTTCGAATGTGGATCTGTTGATGGAGTTCAGGAGCTAGAATGAAATTTTCACTCTACAGCTGAGTGTGCACTGATATGAAACCTCCTGGCAGATTAAAACTGTGTGCCGGACCGAGACTCGAAACTCGGGACCTTTTCCTTTCGCGGGCAAGTGCTCTACCAACTGAGCTACCCAAGCACGACTCACGCCCCGTCCTCACAGCTTTAATTCCGACAGTACCTGCAGGAGAGATTCTGTGAAGTTTGGAAGGTAGGAGACGAGGTACTGGCGGAATTAAAGCTGTGAGGACGGGGCGTGAGTTGTGCTTGGGTAGCTCAGTTGTTAGAGCACTTGCCCGCGAAAGGCAAAGGTCCCGATTTCGAATCTCGGTCCGGCACACATTTTCAATCTGCCAGGAAATTTCGAGTTCAGGAACTGTTGCCAAGAGCTCTGATTACTCTCCTGAATTATTCGCCTAGCCTTTGCATGCACCATTCGAAAGTTCTCATGTGTAGGGCACTGACTGAATCTGCACATAGCCACCCTCCTGTGCCTGCCCGCAGAACGACGCTCGTCGTTCTACCAAGGGTCAGGTCGCCTCCCAAGTGTGTCCGTTGACTTTGGAATGGATGCATCAGCGGCATGGTGAATCACATTTCTAATGTGATCCACCCAGTTCTGGACGCCGTCACACTGCTGGAAAAGAGCTAGCTGCCTGCACTGTATCCAGTTTGCCTTTTTGTGAAACCATATCAGTGGCTTCCTTTCGTGACCTGCTCCATCAGGCAGATGGATCCAAATATAGCAGTGGTCGCTACCATGAAGATCATCTTCCATTCCCCATTGAGCATTGTCTGCACGGGCAGGCGAACAAAAGGAGAGGTCAATGACTGTAGACGAACCCGTAGTAGTGCTAAAATGTGTAGCCTGACCCATGTTCATCAGTGCGATATCGGTAGTTAGTGCCATATCCTCAAGTATCTGACCATTAGAGCAAATGATGTTAGACCTCCCATGGTGTAGTGTGTGCACTGAAAACTCCTAAGAGGAGAAAGGGTTGGAGTAGTTCATCAAGAATATGAATGAGGATCCCTGACAAGAGGCTATGAGGGAGTAGGTAGACAGAGCACACTGTGATGGCAACACAGGACACCCTCCAAGCAGAATAATTTTTAGTGTTGTGGTTATGGGAACAGATGAAGAGTTAAAGGTGTCTTTGATGAACACTGCAAAACCACCTTACGCCCTGTCGTCAGTAATGTCGTCTTTCCTGTAGACGTGATAGCCTCCAAGTACAGGTGTGTCAGTCTCTTTAAAATGAGTCACTTGAAGACAGAGGCAAAAGAATCAGTTCTGTACAAGGAGTCTCAACTCCTCCAGATGAGTCCTTTGCATTTATATTCGTTGGAGTATGGGAGTCATTTCATCAGTGTGGTCTGGATTTTAGGCGCCACTGTGGTGAGGCGCTTGTAGAGAGAGAGGAGGTGTAGGGACTTCCTGGGTCTGGTGATGAGGCATCAAAAGCCATGATGTTTCATCATCAGTTAGAAGTGCCAGATTGAAGACTGATGGAGCCCAGGACAGCTTTCGACGTGAATGCTGGGATCCTATCCCTGCTCCCTTTCCCAAAAAGGATGATGGGGGAAAGGGAGCGGTGAGAGCCACTTTTCTTTGAAGAAAGTGGGCGTTGAGAGGCCCTCTGCCTTTGGGATACCTTCGAGATGCTCACTGTGAAAGGATTACTGTCTCTTCCGTCGTAGCTTCCTGGATCGCTATGTCTTTAACTTTGCTTTGACATATACGGGTGCAAGTACAAGTGCTGGTGGTGAATAATGGTATGCTGGAAGTCATCTGCGTCGAAGCGTTGACCTTAGAACTGGCTTCTGCACCGAGGAAGCTTAACAAGCAGCAAAGACTGGGTTCCGTCGCCTTATTTTCCTTTTTGGCTCCTGTGTAGGGGATCTGCTCGGTTTTGAAGCAGCACATAGGGCTCAGTCCTAAGTTGGAGGAAACATGTCATGATGTGTTCAGGTAGAATCGGAGAACTGAATGTCAAAATGAAGAAGCAGTCTTCTCAGTTTCCCCTTTATTCTGACATGTCCTTTGCTCCACATCCACTATCCCCCGTGATGCTCATTCTTATTTGAGTTCGGCAACGTCGGTGTTCATTTAATATCAAGGCAGGTGACAGCAGCTTTGCTTGAGTTAAGGGAGTTACGCAACTCAACAATGATGTCATGATCACCCAATTTTTATAACTTCCTAACTAGTTCCACCTGCTTTGCCCATTTAGTCTCGACCAGCATGGAACCATTTTACAACCGCTTAATAGACTTCCAGAATTAGGCCAGCGTTTGACTCACCAGTGTACAAAAGGAAAATTAAGATCAGCTGATTGGAACACGTCAAATATATATGTAGCCATCACTTCTCATACTGTCGTTACTTTCGATTTACATGAAAGAGCGTTAAAATCGTGTCGAAAACAAACAGTTCCCGGACGTGTGAATTACAGCCAATGATTCTAAATTAATCGTGGATTTGGTTTCAAGCAGAATCGTAAGAACACTCGATCGTTGCACCCTATTCCCCCCCCCGCTCAACAACCACTCCTTCCAAATAAGAATACCTACACTGAAGGACCAGATTTTTCGTACAAAAAGGCTGCGGAATTTGTTGCAGGATGCTATAGCGCATGTTAAACTGGAGGATTACTATTTTCTTGAAGTAAATGAAGATTGCCTAAAGGAGTCATTAAAGATTCGGGAGAAAAAAAACTAGTCATGAAAAACGAAGTTCGCTTTATTCACAAAAGATAACTTCCAAATAAGATGCGAATGATCAGGTAAAACTTCCTTTTCCTTGATCTTCGAAAGCGGGGACATTGTACCGCATTGTCCAATAACAATCAAGATTTGGAGTGTGTTCAGAGATAAGCTATTGGCTTGATCAATTTTTGGATGATAGAAACTAGTGCGTTACAGTGGACAGTGAATTTTGACCAGAAACGAAAGTAACATCGCATGTGCCCTAAGGAAGTGTAGTGGTACCCCTAATGATCTCATTGAACACTAACAATTTATCAGGTTTAATGTTAACCATTTTAAGGATGCGTGATAACGTTTGTTATGCTCTCACAATAATAACTGCTAACATCAAACCGTGTTTGTGTCCTACACACATAAGCGTTTCGAGATTTCTAAGTCTTCTTCTGTTCTCTTAAGGGAACTGCCTGTAACATAGAGAAAGAACCCGCTAGCATCCGATTGCAGGAATGGTGCAGACAATTCATCGAACATGAACGCATCTTAATGTTCGTTGTACATTGAAGGAACATTAAGACACATTCACATTATGGCAAATCGGCTGTTGCGATCTATGTACACGAAACACACCATCCCCTTATGGAATGACTTAGAAACCTTGTAGAAAAGGAAGGAAGAAAACTGGGCATGGTGGAAGAATTCGAGATCTCCATTTATGAAAAGAACCATGGCAATATTCTGAATGCGCAAGTGAAAGACAACAGCATGAGATTACTTAACAGATTTTTAAAATTATCAAACGTCTTTTATTCCAGTCTTTGATCACAATATCAATTCTTTAGACGATGACCGATTTCAGTCCGTAATGACCATCCTCAGATCTTTTCTACACCATGTCCAAAAGTGATAAGGCCATAATGGCATCGTCAAAAAATATAAATATAAATATAATCAGCACAGAATCGTCATATGGATCTAAAATGCTGTGCTGATTATATTTATATTTACATTTTTTGACGATGACATTATGGCCTTATCACTTTAGGACATGGTGTAAAAAAGATCCGAGGATGGTCATTACGGACTGAAACCGGTCATCGTCTAAAGAATTGATATTGTGATCAAAGACTGGAATAAAAAAAACATTTGACAGTGCTGGATCACTGTTTGTATACGCGACTATATCGCATTTGGTTTTAAAATTATTTTAAGGCTGGTACATAATTACAAATCTGCAGCACCTCTTTGACGAAACAGCTACAGGTGGACGATCGTAGACTTTGGAAATGAGGGAAAGTAGGCGACCAATAAAATATTATGGTGGAGTCAAAAGCTGCGTTTGCACGACAACGCGGAGACATGTGCATTCACAGTAACTCCAAAATTCCTGCAAAACCGTAATTGGCACTCTTGGACCCCAAAGCCCATCAGCAGCGGCCTGATGCAGTCTGCGACGTGAGTTGGGACGGCTACTGACAGCAGTCGACGATTATCATGTAAGACGAGGATCCACAGTCCTATGTTTTTTATTCTGTTTCATTATATGAACTCCACAATTATGCTGGTAGGCTTTTCAGTGTGTTCACCTCACGAGCTAAGCTTTACTAGCTGACGATCAGAACATTGTCTCTCGCAATGCGAAGAACGAAAATACTGTAGTAGTAGTATGGTATTCCGCCTTACGGCAGGCCTTGTCATGGGTTATGCCTCTTCCACTTTTGTCTGTTCATAGCCAGTCTTTTCATTTCTGAATATTTGCCTCCTTTGATATTGTCCAGTATTTAATATCTTCCTTTTCCTCTTCCCCTTTTTCTCTCCACCTTTCCTTCTATTATTTCCTTCAATAAACAGTCACTCCTCAAACAATGTCCAGTCCAGTTCCGTTTTCTCTTTCTGATGACTTTCAGCATGTTTCTTTCTTCTCCAACTCTTTTTAATACTTCTTCATTCCTTACTCGGTCTTCCCATTTCGCTTTTTCCATTCTTCTCCATATCCATATCTCTCGTGCCTCCAATCTTCTTTCATCTTCCTTCCTCAATGTCCAGGTCTCCACACCAACAGTGGAGCGCTCCAGATGTAACATTTGGCAAGTCTTTTCCTCAATCTTTGTTTAGTGGTCCACAAAGTAATTTCTGTTTCCTCTTGAATTCTTCTTTTGCCATTGCAATTCTTTTCCTAATTTCTGTTGAGCAACACATATCATCCATTATTATACTTCCCAAGTAATTGAAGTTATTCACTTGCTCTGTTTCCTCTCCCCCTATTTTCATAGGACATTTTCTCCCCTTTCCTCCAATTACCATGCTTTACGTTTTCTTCTTGTTAATCTTCATTCCATATTCTTCTAATTTTGTGTTTAGGTCATCTGACATTTGTTCCATCTCTGTTGCTCTCTCTGCCATCACAACCATGTCGTCTGCAAATCTTTTACACTTCACTCTCCGACCCCCGATACAAACTCCTCTCCTTCCATCAAAACTTTCACTAATAATTTCCTCGAGATATACATTGAACAGTGTTGGTGATAAACAACAATCTTGTCTTACACGTCTTCCCAGTTCAATTTCTTCACTGATCATACCTCCTATTCTTACTCTTGCCCTCTGGTTCAAATATAAATTTCTAATTAACCATTTATACCTCCATGTTTCCTTAGGATTCCCATCAGTTTGTCCCACCTGACACAGTCAAAAGCCTTCTCAAAATCAAAGAACACAACATACACCTTCCTTTTCTTCTCCATGTACCTATCACTCTCAGTAGCCCAGTGGCATCTCTAGTTCCCACTCCTCGCCTGAAACCAAATTGTTCATCTCCTATTATGCAATTCAGCTTTCCATATAGCCTTCTGTTGAGTGTCCTCAGCTAGACTTTGGCTCTTGATGGTGTTAGTTGCTATATTAGATTGTATCTAACGCTACTATTATCTACACGAAAGTATGTTCGTTGGATGATAATAACGAGGTAGAAAGTCTCCAGCCAAATTTGTTCTTGGTGTAATGAATGGCAGCCCTCTTCCACTATGTGTAACTTTCGGATAGTGCCTATAACAAAGACAAAAAACGCGACAGTATCCGACAACAAGAACAGTACAGAACCTCTTCGACACTTCACATCGAACAACTATATATGGTTGAGAAGCGACATGAAATAAGACAAACGCGCAAAATCAGTATTATGGAAGGCGAATGGCAGAATCTTTGGAAGAGTTCTTGGAAAGTGGAGAGCAATTGTAAATGAAATCGCATATTAGAGGTTAGAGAGACCAATTCTTGAATACTGCTGTAGCGCCCGGAGTCGCTATCAGGTAGAGATGACAGTACACACCGAATTCAGAGATGCACTGCTAGCATCGTCAAAGTCCGCTGTAACCAGTAGGAAATTGTAACGGGACTCGTAGTAAGCCACTCCATTTAAGGTTGTTCGTTTGTGAGATGGTGATTTGTCGTACTGATGCAATCATCGTCTCCGAAATTTTCGAAATATAGTACTGTAAAATGTATCCATATCCTGTCGCATTTAGCATTTTCGTAAGGGGAGGTTTACTATCTTCGGCCCGAAAAACGCATGTTCTTTGAGAATTTTTTTCTAGAGATGTGTTATAGATATCAGTGTCAAATTTGCTCAAAATGTTTATTGATGTTTCCTTGACAAATTCGAATTTTTTCGACCGGAAACGTCGAAGAGTAAAGGCGGAAGTGCCGTCGGAACGAAACAAAATTTCGATGTAGACCTCCACGTGCGGTATGTCACAGGTCAGCCGGCTCGTCTGAAATCAAAATTGAGTTGACGTTGCGAAGTATGTAAGATTCTTTAGGAGGTGCACTTCGCTTAAGTTATTTGGACCATAGGAAACAAAATGGTGGCCATTTGAAAGAAATAGGGTTTTTTCCATCGATTTTTCGACTTCGTCGGCCAAGTAAAAATATTTATAGTTGGTGGATCGGAATAAAGGTGATACAACTCCTAGACAATTTAGTTAGCTTCGTCGGAAACAAAGAATTATGCCAATTGGTTCATTAGATTTGATGTTACCACACCGCCCGATAAAAAAAAGAAAAAACGTCATTTAGAGAAGAGCGCATTTGAAGTTTTGACTACAGATAAATGCAATATTATGCAACGTAGTTCAATCTGCAACTCCGGATCCATAAGCTAGTCCTCCCTCTTCCTCATAAAGGGCGTTCTGCTCGATCTGGGCCATCCTGCGCTGCTCCAGAGCCGCTCGTATAGCCGGTGACAAGCGGTTTTCGGCAGCTTGAATCCGGTGGTCGTCGGAATGCTTGGCGAACTGCGTCGAATAGAGTCCAAGGGTGACGTCTATCTTTGTCATGGTCTTCAGAATTGCTGAATACCCTTCGTTGAAGCTGCTCACTGCCAGGGAAGTCGCGATCTCCATTGTCTTCGCACCAGAATGCATCTTCCAAGCATACACGTTCAAACCTTCATTTTAATTTTGTGTGTTTCCTCCCAAGCACCACGGCACCACGGCCGGCTTTTAGAAATTCAGGCCATCTTTTGTGGTTACACGTGTTGCAGCAGAAAGAGTAGTACCCTGGCATGTCATAGCACTGAACTTAATTACTTAGCTTAGCACCAACTTACTTCAGAGGGTCAGTGGAAATTTTGTAAAGGGCCACACTTCAAGAAGGAGAGAATGAAACGAAATGAAACTTCGTGAGTTCAAAGCGTAATTAACATTTCAGTGATTACAAAGTCGTGTCCAATTTACAAAGAACTTGGCATTATGAGTCTGCTTCAATGTACGACGTTGCACCCCCGCTAACCATAATGTAGGCATTGTTTCGCTAACTAAGTTTTATGTTAAGGCAAATAGTCCACAGACATGACACGACAACTATGCGGGTAGTCAGAATACGAGCTCATAGGGGCAACTACAGCGAGACATAAAATAGTAAAGTTTTAAACATGGCTGCTTCGTTCAGTGATCGTTTATAAACTTAAGTTCAAACAAATGAGCCTCGGTCACAATTTTTAGTCTTATTAACCTGGTTTCAACACTTCTAAGAGTGCTTTCATCAGAATTTAAATGTTTAAAGTGGCCAATAACATTATTATACCGGCCGGTGCGGCCGAGCGGTTCTAGGCGCTTCACTCTGGAGCCGCGCAACCGCTACGGTCGCAGGTTCGAATCCTGCCTCGGGCATAGATGTGTGTGATGTCCTTAGGTTAGTTAGGTTTAAGTAGTTCTAAGTTCTAGGGGCATGATGACCTCAGATGATAAGTCCCATAGTGCCATTTGAACCAATTTTGAACATAATTACAAATTTATGGGAAAAGAAAATTTTTACATAAAAATGTAAGTACTGACTAACAACACAAGACAGAGGCAGTACTTACATGTGATGTATAAAATAAATAAAAGGCCGAATGGCTTTAGTCACAATTTTAAAAAAAAATAATGAATAAAGACGAGCCACTATGGGTTGCTCATATCTGTAAAGCCACAGGTAACAACGCACTGAGGCGCCCGCGTCAACAATTGCGGGCAGGTGAACATGACACCACGAGTGCCATCTGGTATCCGTAAATATAAGTAGGTTACTTAAGATTTAAAATATATACAGCTGAATGTTAAAATGAACAGTATTTAGTATTTGAACCCACAGGCAAAATTTTATATGACAACAGCAGACATGGTAACATCTTTCTTATGTGAAAGCATAGAAATACAGTTTCCGGAAGTGGAAACGGCGTTGGGAGCGGTGTGTCACTAGTGGAGGAGAGCATTTAGAAGGAGACTATGCACAATGTGTAAAACGTAGGCATAGAAAAATTTTGTGGACAAAGTTCCGGAATTTTTTGAACATTCCTCATACAGCCTCCTGCAAGAGTTCAGACTGGAGGCTGAACAACAAGATTTGTCCTATAATTAGCTTAAAATTAAACTGACGGAATATTTTGATTCTCAAATCCATATGGCTGGTGCCCGTTAGAAACTTTATACTTGTCATAAAAAAAACGGACAGTCTACATCTACATCTACATGGATACTCTGCAAATCACATTTAAGTGTCTGGCACAGGGTTCATCGAACCACCTTCATAATTCTCTATTATTTCAATCTCGTATAGCGCGAGGAAAGGATGAACACCTATATCTTTCCGTACGAGCTCTGATTTCCCTTATTTTATCTTGGTGATCGTTCCTCCCTATGTAAGTCGGTGTCAACAAAATATTTTCGCATTCGGAGGACAAAGTTGGTGATTGTAAATTCGTGAGAAGATTCCGTCGCAACGAAAAACGCCATTCTTTTAATGATGTCCATCCCAAATCCTGTATCATTTCTGTGACACTCTCTCTCTCATATTTCGCGATAATACAATAAGTGCTGCATTTCTTTGAACTTTTTCGATGTACTCCATCAGTCCTATGTGTTAAGGATCCCACACTGCACAGCAGTATCTAAAAGAGGACGGACAAGCGTAGTGTAGGCAGTCTCCTTAGCAGGTCTGTTACATTTTCTAAGTGTCCTGTCAATAAAATGCAGTCTTTGGTTAGCCTTCTATGTGTTCCTTCCAATTTATGCTACGGTCGCAGGTTCGAATCCTGCCTCGGGCATGGATGTGTGTAATGTCCTTAGGTTAGTTAGGTTTAAGTAGTTCTACGTTCTAGGGTACGGATGACCATAGATGTTAAGTCCCACAGTGCTCAGAGGCATTTGAACCATTTGAACCTTCCAATTTAAGTTGTTCGTAATTGTAATACCTAGGTATTTAGTTGAATTTACGGCTTTTATATTAGACTGATTTATCGTGTGACAGAAGTTTAACGAGTTCCTTTTAGCACTCATGTGGATGACCTCACAATTTTCGTTACTTAAGGTCAACGGTCACTTTTCGCACCATTCCGATATTTCTTCTAAATCGTTTTGCAGTTTTTTGATCTTCTGATGACCTTATTAGTCGATAAACGACAGCATCATCTGCAAACAGCCGAAGACAGCTGCTCAGATTGTCTCCCAAATCGTTTATATAGATAAGGAACAGCAAAGGGCCTATAACACTACGTTGCGGAACGCCTGAAATCACTTCTGTTTTACTCGATGACGTTCCGTCAATTACTGCGAACTGTGACCTCTCTGACAGGAAATCACAGATCCAGTTACATAATTGAGACGATATTCGATAAGCACGCAATTTCACTACGAGCCGCTTGTGTGGTACAGTATCAAAAGCCTCTCGGAAATCCATAAATAAGGAATCGATCTGAAATCCCTTGCCAATAGCACTCAACACTTCATGTAAATAAAGAGCTTGCTGGGAATGGATCAGGTAGCTGCAGGCACACTCTTAGGACTCCAGTTTTCAGTGCATTGATTGAGAGTGCAAGCAATATTACTCGTTTCGTTAGTGAGGGACATGGTTTAGTACGTTTCCCTAAACGGAAGGCTCAAAACTGATCTTCTGGAATTTAACGATCCCTCATTATCAATGTGCCTTCTACACATGTGGGTAGTATGTGGCCCCTAAGACCCTTTCCAGGTGTTCTCCGTCAACCAGCTCTGTGAGGGCCGCACTTGGCCCTGCTGTACCGGTTTCACACGTTCGCTGCGTAAGGCTCCATCTTCACAGAAAGTTTTGGGGGCGCCAGCACACGATGAAATCGCAAAGGAATAACAATTATTTAATTTCTCACAAAGGGCAGAAATGATATTTTCACTGAACAAAATATAAATTACGTGGTAAATCAGGACACAAGGCGGAAGTCTGTCAATCCGTCCCCAAGATGTACGTGGGGGCATAGAATCAGATTCAAAACTGACGAATGTCCGTCAGGATCAGATGTCCTCTAGGTGCAAACTGTGTTACCTATTTTACAAACATTCCTATAACACTCCAAATTTCTTATTATCGTGAACCACCAATCGGTGGACGTTCAAGTGTCTTTTGTAGAAGAGGCTGTTGTGGAGCAAGGTCTGGATGAATAACTAGAGGAATACCGATTTTAACCATTTATTAATTTAATTAATACAACTGGGTAATAAAACAATTTTTTGAAACAAAGTTTTTCTGCCCAAGAATCAGCCAAAAATTGACAATTGAAACACACAATTAGTTAATAAATTGATTTTATGAAACTGCACTTATTTGCCAGGGAACCAAATTATGAGACTGGTCTTGAGTAGACCTCGAAAACCAGGACATGCGGTTAAATCTTCGATACGATGCCTCTTGAAACACTAAACACGCCATACAAAATTAATCCCCGGTAAAGCAGATGCCAGACTGAGATTCACTGGAAGAATCCTAAGGAAATGCAGTCGGAAAACAGAGGAAGTAGGTTACAGTACACTTGTTCGCCCACTGCTTTAATACTGCTCACCGGTGTGGGATCCATACCATGTAGGGTTGATAGAAAAGATAGAGAAGATCCAACAGAGAGCAGCGCGCTTCTTTACAGGATCATTTAGTAATCGCGACAGCGTTACGGAGATGATAGATAAACTCCAGTGGAAGACTCTGCAAGAGAGACGCTCAGTAGCTCCGTACGGGATTTTGTTGAAGATTTGAGAACATACCTTCACCGAGGAGTGAAGCAGTATATTGCTCCCTCCTGCGTATATCTCGCGAAGAGACCATGAGGATAAAATCAGACAGATTGGAGCCCACACAGAGGCATACCAACAATCTTTCTTTCCACGAACAATACGAGACTGGAATAGAAGGGAGAACCGATAGAGGTACTCAAGGTACCCTCCGCCACACAGCGTCAGGTAGCTTGCGGAGTATGGATGTAGATGTAGCTCTTGTTTGGATCTTCATTGTCGCTCCTGCTTTAGTCCGGCCTCGATTACGAGCTATATTCCCTGACCAGTTTCGATGACAACTATAATGAAACAGCCTTTGATTTAGTATTGGAGTAAGAGGTAAATGCCTTATAAATGCAGTAGTCGATACACTATCGTGTTGTTATATGACTACGTTTCACATTTATTAATCGTTATTTGATATTATTTGGAAAGGAACTGTCAGATTTAAAGGAAACTCGGGTGGGAGTCTCTAGAGGAAAGGAGGCGCTCTTTTCGTGAATCGGTACTGAGGAAATTTAGAGAACCAACACTTGAGGCTGACTGCAGTACAGTTTTACTGCCGCCAACTTCCATTTCGCGGAAAGACCACAAAGATAAGATAAGAGAGATTAGGGCTGGTACAGAGGCATATAGGCAGTCATTTTTCCCTCGTTCTGTTTGGGAGTGGGACAGGGAGAGAAGATGCTAGTTGTGGTACGAGGTACCCTCCGCCATGCACCGTATGGTGAATTGCGGAGTATGTATGTAGATGTAGATGTAGATGTAGATGTAGAATAATAACACAGTTATACACTCATTTTCAGAGAACACAGAACACTCTGATCGACTGGAAATAGGACGTTCATATTCACAGGACATGTACATTAATATGTTCTGCAGAAATGACTGGCCTTTCAGTGACCTGTTGGATAGTAGGAACAGAGGCCAACGTGGGCCCTGATAGCTTGTTCCATGCGTGATACCATCGACGGGAATGATGCCCTGTGGTGTAGCCTGGTTCCAAAGTTCCTCAGCGCTGCTCCCGTACTTTCACCATATCCCACACATTTTCGATTGGTGACAACTCTGGTGATCCGGCGGGCCAGGGCAAAATTCTGACACCCTTTGATACCACGAAGGAATGTATTTGTGCAGCAACATGTGATCGTGCATTGTCTTGCTGAAAAATAATATCTGGCCCTCTGTGCAGAAAGTGTATGGCTACATAGGATGTCATTCACTTAGGTCTCACTGGTCACAGTGCACTGATCACGCACCAACTGTCAATTGTGGTTATACCCAATAGCACACCATACAATGAGGTCTCGAGTTGGCGCTGTATGCCTTATGCGAACACAGGCACTGTCATGCCGCTCCCCCTGCCTACGGCGCTCCAAAATGCGGCCATCATTTTCAAACAAACAGAATCTGAATTCGTCCTAAACCGCTATATGATGCCATTCCTATCTTCAGTGACGTCGTTCGGTGCACCACTGCCGTCTAACATGTTTCCACACACTTGTCAGAGGTAGGCGGAGAAGAGGACGGTGCGCACGTAACCTATGTCCTAATAATCGGCGACGGACTGTCACCCCTAATGCTGTATTACGTGTTTGTTCCACTGTTACGCCAGAGCCGAGGAGGGCGCAGATCTGTCTTGAAATGCTATTCGGATGAGGTGTCGATCTTCTAGGGGGTGGTCTGGGTGGTACGACCAGACCCATCTCGTTGTGTTGTACAGTCTTCCGTGGACCATTCTACTCACACCCGTCGCACTGCCAAAACACTTCGTCCCACACGAACAACAATTTCCTGGATCATAAATTCTGACAACATCGTCCACGCAGAGCAGCGACCTGATGCTATATTTAAGTTAAAATGAACAGTCGAGATCGTAATAATAGATCTTTATTAACGGGTTTCGACTTAACTACATCTTCAGAATCGATCGTGGTATCGCGAAAAATCTGAAGAGCCGCCAGCACCAGACATAGGGGGGGGGGGGGGGGGGGAGCAAAAAATTCTGAAGATGGCATGTAGATAAGCCGCAACCGGTTAATAAATAAATATTATTGCGATCTATACTGTTTATTGTTAAACTTCCTGGGTGTATGCATCACATTCTCTCATGCAAATAATGCGCCCTCTTTCAAATTCACTGATTTTACGGTACGGTGCGCGTATAAGTCTGCGAGACAAAAAAGAATGGTTCAAATGGCTCTGAGCACTATGGGACTTAACTTCTGTGGTCATCAGTCCCCTAGAACTTAGAACTACTTAAACCTAACTAACCTAAGGACATCACACCCATCCATGCCCGAGGCAGGATTCGAACCTACGACCGTAGCAGTCCCGCGGTTCCGGACTGCGCGCCTTCTGCGAGACATCCTGCACATTTGCGCAAGTCACATTGATCCATTGCCTTATGTTTATTGCGACACCGAGAGCCGCAGACACATTTTGCTGGTAGGTGGTGTTGCGCAGCGATATCTGTGTTTACCTTGAGACCGTGGGCCGACTTCATTCAAATACTGATCATTTCCGCATAACATATTAACGTAAATGTCCTGCGAATATGAACGTCCTATCTTTAGTCGTTCAAAGTGTTTTGTTTTTTTCCTGAAAATGAGTGTATAATGCAGTTTTTTTTATCATTCACGTTTTCGAGAAAGTCTGCATGGGAACATCAAGGCTATTTAGAAATGTATAACATAATGTACAAAGTAACTTGTTGAATGGAAAACAGTGACTTTATAGTTAGAACATACATAAATGTTACAAATAAAAACAGTTTAACAGAAATTTGCTTATCTTGGAAGTATTTGTTTAGAATTAATATTTTATGAAAGTCTGTATAAAAAATTTTTACAACAAAACAGACTGTGTCAGAGTTTTTCCTCGTTACAGTAAAACTCAACGTCGTCCTTAAGTTTTCCTGAAAACACAATCTTTTATAGTAATTTTACCACTGCTTTCTTGGTCTTCGATTCTATTCGTCACACTTGGTTCTTGTGCATATTGTATCATTATTGTGAATATTGTATATTATCTGTCTTTCCCTAAGGCTAAAGCTTATTTTTCTTGGAATTTCGAACATTTTGCACTATTTTACTCTGCCGAACGCATTCTCCAGGTCGAAAAATCCTATGAACGTGTTTTGATTTTTGTTAAGTCTTGCTTCCATTATCAATCGCAACATCAGTACTAGCTGTCTAATGTCATTACCTTTCCGAAAACCGAATTGATTGTCACCATTCTCCTGTACGTCGTTCTTATCAGAACCACAGATACTTACCACTAATAGTTTGTGTGCACGTTCAGGATATCTGAAATGTTTGCAGTGATATTATTTAATGTCATTGAAACTTCATAGATTCCATTCTGATCGAGCCAGTCATTTCATTTCAGCAGATTTTATTCATGTCTTGTTAGGAACAGATTCCAGTTTGCAGAGATGGACTTAATGAATGGAAAATTCTTCTAGAATATTTCATCACATTTCATTGAATGACTGGCGCGAACAGGTTACCAGGACCGAAATTTCGTGGCACTGAATGGTATGTCGGATCATAAGACAAGTATAATGAAATATTACAGAAGTATAGGGGAGAATCATCTGTAGCCACTTTTCGTGAAAACATTTCTGTAGTTATGAAATGACATTTCCCCCAGACTCTTTTGGGTTCCCAAGACTAATCTTGTTTATAGAAAGAAATAGAACATCATATCTTTATAACAGTCTGTTGAAGATGTCATTTCATAAATACTGTGCGATGGTGGCGCTAATAAATTTTTGTGAAAAATTAAGCCTTTGCTGCTTCGACACGTTAGTAACCAATATTACCCTTGAGAGCTGAAACCTAATTTTGCTAACCGTTCTAGTGAAACAATCAAATCATTCTCTTTTCCCAAGTGCAATGTTTGAACAAAACCCTAGAGCGCATAGGTACATTAGTTTAATTTTCTGTTGGTAGTTAGATATCACGCAGAGACATTCCGGACTTGCATTTTATTGGCAAGTCATAAATTCGTATGTCCCTCTAATCTCTACTTATGCTGTGATGAGCAAACCATACATTACACTAGAATACTGATCTCGCAGCAATTAAAACAACTTTTTTTGCACTGTGCTCTTACACTTTACTGTAGTTTACTACTGGCAACCTTACACATCGCTAAACCTGAAAACGAGAATGTCAAAGGTCCGCACGAGGAACTTAACCATTTGACTTTTCGTGCTGAAATCTGATTATTCGTTGCCAAACTATAGGAAAAAAACTTTACGTTTTCGTGTGAACTATCGGTGTAGGGGGTGAAATGCATGACAATAGCAAAGTGACCGTTATGATCTTAGCTGCCAAACCCACCTGAATGTTTTCGTCGATGGGAATTTGAAGGAGCTAGTATACAGCTGAAGAAAATTATTTTGATAGAGCTTAAAGCTGATTAAAACGCATTGAAAACTAGAAATATGCTTAGCACATAAAAAAATGTTTCGCTTCTACTCCATCGCTTTGTGCGCCATTTAACATTGTGTTTCCTATCTTGTGTTACTCTACTGTTACACATATTTCTAAATTGAGGGCCAGGTATCGTTCTTAACCGAACTTTGTCAGCTCCATTGTAATTACAGAACAACGAGTCGGTTTCATGTACTCTTTACAGTATCCGAAACTCGTTCTCGGCGAACAACGTAAAAAGTGGTGCGAGAATGGATTGCGTTAGAAGACGTTGCGTGATCGAGATGTCACGGATTTTCTCCGGTTGGCAGCATGTCAAGCTTCTCATAAGTGATTGAAGTACATAGATTAAGTTTTGTCGTCCTGTGAACCTCTTCATCTTAGTCTTTAGTCTTCATATTAAGCACTGCCGGGTTTCTGGCCACAATGGGTATCAACATGCCATGTCTTCTTATATGACTTTTTCAGCTCTTCTTCGCCAGTTTTTTTCCTAATAAATTTGCTTTTCGCTCGTCATGTAACCACTTATTTTTTAACATCCTTCATTAGTATCACATTTCATTCGTATCCATTTCTTTTCCGTTTTCTATCTTTTCTCCTCCACATTCTCAATCCAGTAACTTACTCTTTGGTCAAAATCAAATGTTTGAGAAAAGCAGATTTCTTGTATTCCTAAAAGCTACTTCTTTTGTGCCACTTCGTTGTTTATATCATTTGCTACAGTTCCATGTCGACTATTTTGCGAGTTTCTTCCACTTGTTCTATGTCGACATTCGACATTAACATTCATTTAAAAATGAATTTCATATCACACTCATTCTTCTAAGTCACCCGTACGTTTAACAGGGAGAAATTTCTAATCCTGGAACGAGAGTATCGACTTTTTTTTCTTTCCCCTACGGCATTACTTATTATTATACTTTTCCTTCACTTTTCGATATGCAGTTTAACTGAACGCTAAATATTGTGAGTAGAGTATTTACCGTTTATAACCTCCTACTTCCATTGTTCTCTTTAGGTTTTTGTCAATATTTTAAACACTCATTTCTTTCCCATAGAGTCTACAGATATCCGACAATATTGTGCTTTCATTGAAATTTCGAAGGATCCTTCCGGATTGTCTGATGCGGATAAGCTATTAACTTTTACCGTAATCTTTCTAACATTTTATTCCTCTCGAAACTTACGAGCGAGTACAGAAAGGTATCGAGAATTCCTTTCTTGAAAACAGTGGTTGGTGCAGAAGAATTCGCCCACTAGGTGTGTCCATTGCATACTGCTATGAATTATGATGAAGTGTCCGGTAATTTTTCAATTGCGGACATGACACATAGCGTGCAAAAAATTATTTGCGTTTCCTCTTATCGGAAATCATTAGCACAGAGCCTTTTGCTTCATCAGAATAAGTGAAATAAGGAGAATAGATGATTTACTTAGTGTAAGGCTACGTAACTAAAATTTTAATTTTATAATTATCTCAGATTACTAACTAATATAAAGGCCACGAATGTAGTCTACTGAGCCCTCGGTCATCGTGAGATAATCCCCAAGACCCCGGTAAATATTACATCACACGTCAGAACATGGTGGAGAAAGGGTAAGAATCTAGGCAAAAATGTTCCTTTGCATTTTCCACACAAAGGCGATAGTCTACGATTTCTTTCTTCCCAAGGTACAACAGTTACCAGTCACTGCTACACTCATGTGCTGAAATGATTGCGGACATCAAAAGATGGGATCTTCATGGTAACGTGACGCCTGGTAAAAATATAGAAAACGGTTGTGCCACAGAAATCCCACTGGGAAACAACTGAACTACGTACTAGCTGTCCTGCTTTCGCTGTATTGGAACACTCATCTAATACGTGAACTAGTTTCACAAGAAAGAAGAATGCGTTATACTATCATAAGATATGTCAGAGCTTAAGGTAAATCAGGAGATGGAAGGTCAGATACAAACGTGGTCGTCTGTGCACGAGGTGACCGTGGCTGACGACGTCGCCTTAGCGTGAGGATAGACTAGATCGAAGAAACTGAAATAAAACTATAACAAACCAGAAGAATGAGTCCGTCAACGCCTCAGCTCCTTACCAAGCATCGTCCAGTTGGAGTGGTGCAGATATGCAGCCACCTCCGATCTGTGGACCGAGTCAGACATCCGTTAATAGGAGGACATGTCGTTTAAAGTGGAGTTAGAAGAAGGATTTGAGGAAGATCTGAGTAGAATTGTCCCCCGATACGAAGGGAGAAAGATAGGCGTCCAACGTTGCGTCGAAGTTGGGATTATTAGAAGCAAATTTTGGATTGGCCAAGGGTAAACCATTTCATTACCTCGCTCAGTTACGGGTACAAATAGCGGCTCAATAATTTCAGTACCCAGTGGTACTGTACTGGATACATTTACGAAACTGTATGTAAGAATTGTGGTGTCACCGCCAGACACCACACTTGCTAGGTGGTAGCTTAAATCGGCCGCGGTCCATTTAGTACATGTCGGACCCGCGTGTCGCCACTGTGTGATCGCAGACCTAGCGCCACCACAAGGCAGGTCTCGAGATACGGACGAGCACTCGCCCCAGTTGTACAACGACATTGCTAGCGACAATACGGACGAAGCCTTCCTCTGATTTGCCGAGAGACAGTTAGAATAGCCTTCTGCTAAGTCCATGGCTACGACCTAGCAAGGCGCCATTAGCCTTACCTACTTTGAGAGTTATCGTATAAATGTCTCAAGAAGAACGATGTATACAACAATAATTAAAAGTTAAGTATAAAGCAGCTACGTACTTTTCTTACTACCATTCAATAGTTATCCTGTTCCAGAATTCACGCCCGTCTGCGTTAGATAGCGTGCCTATCGGCCCCCTCAAAATAACACTGTGTCGGCACTTCTGTCGACACATCAAGAATATTGGATTTTGTGGTAGATTTCTTGACAGGTTTATTAAAGAGACGAAATAGGCTGGATCCTACATCTTTTGCTTAGTTACATTCAGAGATACAACCAACTGGAATCACAAAAGATAATTTCGCAAAATGAGAGAAGAAGAGACAAAAAGAAAGATAACATAATGCAAGCTACAGCCCACATACATACGTAATTACCAGATATATGTATGGTCAAGGGACAAACGAAATGATAAAACTACTACGAATATATGTACTGTATACAGCCATGATGAGTCAGTAATAATTCCGTTACTGAATCGTGCAAATTAATAGAAAAATTCAAATTCTAACAATTATTCATATGAAATTTCTTTCTGCACTTTTTCCCCTTTACATGTTGATTTTTCTACACAGAGGAAGAGGAAGAGTTCATTGCACATCTTATAGTTTCTAGTGGTCATGGCTGTCAATGAAGAAACTGAAAGGAAAATTTTTGAAGCACTGCGTTATACTATTACAAGATATGTCAGTGCTTAAGGTAAATCAGGAGATGCAAAGTCAGGTACAAACGTGGTCGTCTGTGAACGAGGTGACTCAGCATTGTGGGCTGTTGTCTTCCATTGTCGCGTTCAAGGAACAGGTGGTGCACATTCTTTTCGATTCTGCATTCAAAAAACAGTGACTCGACACGATGAACGCTATGTGGATACTGAATTGTCCGCGTTTTGCATTTCAATCTAGTCGCGGCAGGCCCCCATACATTTTGTTTTTGTTCGGGAGTCTACAAACTTTGTAGACACACTTTTATTCTTAAAAAGTATTCTGGAGAACATCTTGAAACTTGGTTTAGAAATGTTGCTCCATTGCCATTCGTGACACAACAACATTGGGACACTACGCCTGCACGTCCACTACTTAACACTTCCTGTTCACAACTGACTGGTCCAACACACGTCTATTGTATCCAGTCATTAGTTCAAGCTGCCACCATAGCTACCGCGTTGATTCCGCTTGTATGTTAGGAATACAAACAGTCTTTTTTGTCGAAAACATAAATGAAGAGTACACAGTGGGGCCACCTGGCTCCCTACTCCCCCCAAACCCTATCAAAAAATTGATCTTCGCAAACAGAAACTGCTACTTAGGATCCTGCCCTGAAAAGCAGATCGACGTATGATTCCAGCACCGGTTTGAAGAAGGTCCGAATATGTAATGGAGACTAACCAGTAATAATTGCACCGAAGGCCACCTGCCGCAAAATATCAAAATTACATCGTCTGTCGTCGCTATTTTCTTTGCAACTAAGAACGTCAGATGGCTCTAGCAGGCTCTAAAAGCTACAAACAAGAGTTGTATCCTGAATTACCGGCGAATTTTTTTCGTGTGCCAACACTTACAAACGTCAATAAGGAGATGATCCGCATGCAACCCATCTTAGCAAAGCGAATTGGACAAATCAGATAGAAACTACTCTCTCTCAGTTAATAATCCTGTAGTTACCTACCATAAAGTAGAAGTACGTTTGGTGATTCACTCTGCAAATCACACAAGTCTCTTGAAATCCTGGAAAGCCGTGTAGTGCGGCTCACTTTCCACATTCGCCTCCCTTCCCCAGCTGGTATGCTATACCAACACATCCATTTCCAAAACACTTACTTCTCTTCCTAGAGAACAATAGTATTCAATCGATTAATCGCTAAACCCTGTCCCTGCACCGAATCTCCTATCCACTAATCAGCAATCCAGGTGCCAAACTGCGCCGCTAAATCCCTATTTCCCCTCCATACACATTCATACCTTATACATTTTCTTTCACGGCTAGCTCGACAAACTCCCACTCCCTAATAATGAAATCCATCCCGAGATATACCCCCACGTCCAACCGTAGTCTAAACTCTCCACCTTGCACATTCCTTCCGTTTTCTTCCTTCCCTCTTCCCTACCTCTTAATCCATCTCAAAGTCTGTTAATCGTTATATCCGCATCCACACGGCCTCAGAACCATGCTCATGATCCTATTATGATCATGACAGTTTCAAGCAACCACAGCATCTCCATTACATCACAGAGTTAGTAACACTATCGTCAAATGGTTCAAATGGCTCTGAGCACTATGGGACTTAACTGCTGTGGTCATCAGTCCCCTAGAACTTAGAACAACTTAAACCTAACTAACCTAAGGACATCACACACATCCATGCCCGAGGTCGGATTCGAACCTGCGACCGTAGCGGTCACGCGGTTCCGGACTGTAGCGCCTTTAACCGCACGGCCACTCCGGCCGGCCACTATCGTCAATTTTTATATTTTAACTGCAGGGGGGAATGTTGTATGTAGAGGATAGTGTACCTAGGAGCACACTGTAATTTTTCGTCTGTATTTCAGTCTAGTGACCCATTGCAGAATCACATGAAGGAGTGCACACCGCCATTTTCTACAGTTTTTAATGTTGTTGGACATTAACTTGTGTTGAGCGTATCATTGGTAAGTATTTCGTATTCTACAGATTTAAGTGCTCTATAATATTCAGGATGTTCGAAAATTTCCACTACAAACTCTTAGGAGCCGTTGAATATAGTGAGTACACAACATTTTGAATTGGAACCCATCTCCGGAAACCTAGGGTTTCCGTGCCAGGTAGTTATGCAACAGGGTAGTCATGGTGGGGAATGACTACGTCGGATCGGCTGATATCATTTGACATCCATCCCAACTCCTTGTCCTGGTTCGAGCCTCATTCATGTGTCTGTAAGTGTTAGAGCAACATGACTGAATACACTTCTGCAGAATACACAGACATTATCCTTCTGATTGACGAATCTCACTTTAATGGATGAGCTGCTCGTCACCTTTATCGAGACAGTTCTCCTCAACCTTCGACTCCAACGCATATCCATTTCGCCAAAATTACGCAAAGACTTCGAGAAAGGGTACCCTCACGGTCAGCAGCCGTGACTGTAGTGCTCCAAGGAGACGCCGCAAATCCGAATTGGAAGAAGCCATACTGCATCACGTTCAAGAGAACCCACCAACGAGAACACGAGCAATTTCTTTGGCTGTCAGTGAGTGGAACTGCAATACAAGTGATGTACTGGATCACGCCTAATCGACTGCTTGTAAGAGTGATCGTGTTACCAATGTGTTTTCAATCGGTTGTGGCTCGGAAACGGCGCGTTTCAGGGTATGGCTTCCACTTCAGCATATTATCGACTCACTCCCCTCTGCAAGATCTAGAAGTCTGTAAAGGTTATTTCCGAACACCTTGTGTTAATGGAATATATAGGTAAATCTTCAGATACAGTATTTCATGGTGCGTACAAGGCTATGTATTTTTAGAACTATTTATGTAATATCTGCACAGGTAAGCTATAGTTCGTCGGTGATGCACCATCTTGCACTGTGGAAAGGAAAGAGGCCTCTTACCACGGAACATATTCTACTTACAAATGAACTGCCCTTCTTTAATATCTTAACCATTTTACTTCTCTTCAGAATGGGAAATTGTGTGAATTTGTAATAGCTTCTATTTCAAAATGTTTTTCACTTGTAACTGGTTCTGATAATACTTCTGCTTAACTTGATTTCACTTAGTCGTTGCTAGTGTATAGAAGAGTAATAACGTAACTGGTAGAGTATTAAATACAGAATAAAAAGATTTTCTCGATTGCAGCGCTTTTAAATTTCAGTCTACTATGTTTTCCTAGATACATCAGCGCGTTGAGCCTCGGGACATATTTTCACATTTGGAAAAACTTTATTTTTCCGGAATATTTTTTTGTAATTTCAGATAAAGACTGCAATACGCAAAAATTGAATGGCATCATTTGAAACGGAATAGAAAATATATTGAACTTCTGTTACACGGCTGCGTAGGCGCGAATGTCTGAAATGTGTATGATAATACAAAATCACCTAAAAATTTTAGTAATCATAAATTTTCACCATCAATATAATTAAAAAATTTATTGTCATTTGTTTCTACTGTATTTTTTTAAAAAATTTTAAATTTGTGTAACTTTTGGCCGAAGAGCTGTTTTATCCGCTGCCAGCTTCATGGGAACTGATGTAAGAATAACTAATTATTTAAATAAAATCAATTTTAAACACACATTGTTTTTAAACGGACTAAAAGCTATATAGTAATTTCTCTCATGTCCGTACAGATTCCCGATCAAATACAGTCCTGAAAATTTATGATTGTGTATTTTTAATAGCTATGAAAACATTTGTAAGATTTAAAACGAAAAACGTTGGATGTATGCAACGGATCACAGTAAGAAGCTGAACTATTCATGCACGTGTTATGTAGTGCGTGAGCACCACGTTTTTCTTTTGAAATCCTACCAAGTAATTTCATAGCTGTTAAGGACTCACAATCACAGAGCTGCATCTATTGGGTTACTAGCCCTATATGGTACTAGGAGAAACTGTTTTACATTTTTAGTTCGGTTAAAAAGTGGTATATGAAAAATTAACTTCTATTCAAATAATTATTTTCTGTCTTTTAGTCTTGCGTGTGCGAAATTTTCAGACGATTTCAAACTTTTTCATGATTCCAGTTTCTCTTCACCTGAGTCAACCAATATATTTATTCCTACTACGTACATCTTACGCAAAGAGAAGGTAAAAAATTAGACAGATTCGAATTCACACAGAGGCGTAGAAGCCGTTGTTCCCGCAAACCGTACGCGACTACAACGGGGAAAAAGGAAAATAGCAATGATACACAAAGTACACTCCGCCACACAACAGACAAGAAAACGAGTTAATATTGCACTACTATCCCCCCTCCCATGAACCATGGACCTTGCCGTTGGTGGGGAGACTTACGTGCCTCAGCGATACAGATGGCCGTACCGTAGATGCAACCACAATGCAGGGGTATCTGTTGAGAGGCCAGACAAACGTGTGGTTCCTGAAGAGGGGCAGCAGCATTTTCAGTAGTTGCAGGGGCAACAGTCTGGATGAATGACTGATCTGGCCTTGTAACACTAACCAAAACGGCCTTGTTGTGCTGGTACTGCGAACGGCTGAAAGCTAGGGGAAACAACGGCTGTAATTTTTCCTGAGGGCATGCAGCTTTACTGTATGATTAAATGGTGATGGCGCCCTCTTGGGTAAAACATTCCGGAGGTAAAACAGTCTCCCATTCGGATCTCTGGGCGGGGACCACTCAAGAGGATGTCGTTATCAGGAGAAAGGAAACTGGCGTTCTACGGATCGGAGCGTGGAATGTCAGATCCCTTAATGGAGTAGGTAGGTTAGAAAATTTAAAAAGGGAAATGGATAGGTCAAAGTTAGATATAGTGGGAATTACTGAAGTTCGATGGCAGGTGGAACAAGACTTCTGGTTAGGTGAATACAGGGTTATAAATACAAAATCAAATAGAGGTAATGCAGGAGTAGGTTTAATAATGGATAGGAAAATAGGAATGCGGGTAAGCTACTACAAACAGCATAGTGAACGCATTATTGTGGCCAAGATAGAACGAAACCCACGCCTACCACGGTAGTACAAGTTTATGTGCCTACTAGCTCTGCAGATGACGAAGAAATTGAAGAAATGTATGATGAAATAAAATAAATTATTTAGATACTGAAGGGAGACGAAAATTTAGTAGTCATAGGTGACTGGAATTCGTCAGAAGGAAAAGGGAGAGAAGGAAACGTAGTAGGTGAATATGGATTGGGGGTAAGAAACGAAAGAGGAAGCCGCCTGGTAGAATTTTCCACACAGCACAACGCAATCATAGCTAACACTTGGTTCAAGAATCATAAAAGAAGATTGTATACATGGAAGAAGCCTGGAGATAATGACAGGTTTCAGATAGATTATATAATGGTAAGACAGAGATTTAGGAACCAGGTTTTAAATTGTAAGACATTTCCAGGGGCAGATGTGGACTCTGACCACAATCCATTGGTTGTGAACTGTAGATTAAAACTAAAGAAATTGCAAAAAGGTGAGAATTTAAGGAGATGGGATCTGGATAAACTGACTAAACCAGAGGTTGTAGAGGGTTTCAGGGAGAGCATAAGGGAACAATTGACAAGAATGGGGGAAAGAAATACAGTAGAAGAAGAATGGGTAGCTTCGGATGAAGTAGTGAAGGCAGCAGAGGATCAAGTAGGTAAAATGACGAGGGCTAGTAGAAATCCTTGGGTAACAGAAGAAATATTGAATATAATTGATGAAAGGAGAAAATATAAAAATGCAGTAAATGAAGCAGGCAAAAAGGAATACAGATGACTCAAAAATGAGATCGACAGGAAGTGCAAAACGGCTAAGCAGGGATAGCTAGAGGACAAATGTAAGGATGTAGAGGCTTATCTCACTAGGGGTAAGATAGATACTGCCTACAGAAAAATTAAAGAGACCTTTGGAGAAAAGAGAACCACATGTATTAATGTAATGAGCTCAGATGGAAACCCAGTTCTAAGCAAAGAAGGGAAAGCAGAAAGGTGGAAGGAGTACGTAGAGGGTCTATACAAGGGCGATGTACTTGAGGACGATATTATGGAAATGGAAGAGGATGTAGATGAAGATGAAATGGGAGATACGATACTGCGTGAAGAGTTTGACAGAGCTCTGAAAGACCTGAGTCGAAACAAGGGCCCGGGAGTGGACAACATTCCATTAGAACTACTGACAGCCTTGGGAGAGCCAGTCCTGACAAAACTCTACCATCTGGTGAGCAAGATGTATGAGACAAATGAAATACCCTCAGACTTCAAGAAGAATATAATAATTCCAATCCCAAAGAAAGCAGGTGTTGACAGATGTCAAAATTACCGAACTACCAGTATAATAAGTCACGGCCGCAAAATACTAACGTGAATTATTTACAGACGAATGGAAAAACAAGTAGAAGCCGACCTCAGGGAAGATCAGTTTGGATTCAGTAGAAATATCGGAACACGTGAGGCAATACTGACCCTACGACTTATCTCAGAAGCTAGATTAAGGAAAGGCAAACCTACTTTTCTAGCATTTGTAGACTTAGAGAAAGCTTTTGACAATGTTGACTGGAATACTCTCTTTCAAATTCTGAAGGTAGCAGGGATAAAATACAGGAAGCGAAAAGCTATTTACAATTTGTACAGGAACCAGATGGCAGTTATAAGAGTCGAGGGGCATAAAAGGGAAGCAGTGGTTGGGAAGGGAGTGAGACAGGGTTGTAGCCTCTCCCCGATGTTATTCAATCTGTATATCAAGCAGGCAATTAAGGAAACAAAAGAAAAATTCGGAGTAGGTATTAAAATCCATGGAGAAGAAATAAAAACTTAGAGGTTCGCCGATGACATTGTAATTCTGTCAGAGACAGCAAAGGATTTGGAAGAGCAGTTGAACGGAATGGATAGTGTCTTGAAAGGTGGATATAACATGAACATCAACAAAAGCAAAACGAGGATAATGGAATGCAGTCTAGGAAATGAGACACTTAAAGTAGTAAAGGAGTTTTGCTATTTAGGGAGTAAAATAACCGATGATGGTCGAAGTAGAGAGGATATAAAATGTAGACTGGCATTGGCAAGGGAAGCGTTACTCAAGAAGACAAATTTGTTGACATCGAGTATAGATTTAAGTGTCAGGAAGTCGTTTCTGAAAGTATTTGTATGGAGTGTAGCCATGTATGGATGTGAAACATGGACGATAAATAGTTTGGACAAGAAGAGAATAGAAGCTTTCGAAATGTGGTGCTACAGAAGAATGCTGAAGATTAGATGGGTAGATCACATAACTAATGAGGAGGTATTGAATAGAATTGGGGAGAAGAGGAGCTGTGGCACAACTTGACTAGAAGAAGGGATCGGTTGGTAGGACATGTTCTGAGACATCGAGGGATCACCAATTTAGTACTGGAAGGCAGCGTGGAGGGTAAAAATCGTAGAGGGAGACCAAGAGATGAATACACTAAGCAGATTCAGAAAGATGTAGGTTGCAGTAGGTACTGAGAGATGAAGAAGCTTGCACAGGATAGAGTAGCGTGGAGAGCTGCATCAAACCAGTCTCAGGACTGAAGACCACAACAACAACAACAACATCCAGTTCTGAAGTATCCCAGAAGTTTCAAGCTTCTGGCTTATCGGGTAATGTCAGTGGTAAACGCACCACACTTCGTTAAACACCAGACAAGAAAGGTGGCTAATATTGCCTTGTTATTCGGTTCTGAGCTATGTTGAAAGTTTCAAGTATTTAGCCAATCGGGAAGTTAGTTTTAAAATCAATTGCAAAATTTGTACCAGGCAGAAACGAGAAAGCGACGTGACAAAAACGTCTCAAAAACAGTGATTCATAAACACAGTTTGTCAGTAGGTTTGAAGTTTTTTTTATAGTAAATTATGGTTTGTGACCTCCAACGCTCCCTCTTCCTCAATACTGCTGCCTCCCCTTTCCGCCCCTCCCTCCCACCTGTCCCTCTTAGTACAGCTCCTTGGTAGCTCCCTCAGTACAAATTTCCTGACGTCGCCTTATGTCGATACAGTGGGGTAACATATGCCTGTTAATCCAAAATTTTTCAGTCAGACATCAAAGTGTGAGGTTGAAGTCGTATTGGTCTTACACGAATTTCTCATGAGAAAATAGCGTGTGATTCATAAGTAATTTATGACTAGTAAGTCAATGAAAACTGTTGCATGGTGACAGAAAGAAAAAGTTTAGTACTGCGCTTGCAAACAGTCCCGTTGAAACCTTCCCGTCTCCTCTATATCTCTTTTGTTACGCAACCTTCCCTTCTACAATAACCTTTGAACCCGTTCCCTTAGCATTTCTGTCTCTTGCTTAATAATAACAAATGAAATCTTCCCTTTGAAATTAATTCTCTTTCTCAATAATGATAAGTGCAATCTTCGCATACAAATTTAAGTGCTGCTTATTAAAAGTGATTTGCTGATTATTTCGACGAAACATAGAATGTGTCGTCGTCGTGGCCCTCAGTCATTACCTGCAATAATCCAGACCTGTTCCTTACCTTTTTTACTGTTACTGGATCGCCATCTGACTGCTACATCGAACTGCGACATGAATATACTTACTCTGTTTTACTATACTCTATTAGCTGCTGCTAGGCTGTCATAATAAGTGGCTGTATTTATTACCAAAGCTGACGCTAGTCTTTAATAGCAAAGCTGACGTTATTCTTGAATTAATTTCACTGAAGTTACGTAACTCATAGTTAAACTTTTTCTTGACAACAATAAAATTTTGCAAAGTTTTACGTTGATGGTTTCTGGGATGGATTATATGCAGTAGTGCAATATTGCTGGCAAAAATTAATTATATTCTGAAAACAATTCTTCAAAAATTTACTGTAGGTAATGAAATGATTTTACAAACGTTCAAATGGGACTTACTTTTTACAATAATCTTACAACTAGCATTGCGCAAACATACCTTCAGTAGTCTTGAGTTTCTCAAAAAAAAATAATAATTCAATAATATTAGTTCCTCTTATGATAGTAGTTAGCTGATGTCTCTGTACATCCGTTTATAATCTCTTGTAAATCATAGCTGGTGGCTGGCAGGCACACCGCTCCTTTCAACCTCTCGCTTCAGACCTGCTACCGACTCGCTTCACATCTCGCTTACTACTGACTTCCTACGAACGCTAAAGCGCGGTCTCTCCCGCCAACAATGCTTTCTGGTGCAGACATTCCCTGCTACCATTACAAAATGTATCAATGCGCGGTGTTTCCCGCTCTTTTCTTAAAATATATCGATACGCGGTCTCTCCCGCCCTTTCTAAAATTATATCAATGTATGGTCTCTCCCGCAGACATTCCCTGCTACAAAATTATTTCCAAAATGACAAATATTAATTGTTCCTACTTAATCCTATTAATAATATATAAATAAATAAATATATAAATAAATAAATAAATAAATATATATATATATATATATAAATAATATATAAATAAATTGTTGTTTGACAATAGACAATAGAAATATACGCGTCTTACACCGTTTATTTACAGAATCATACGCAAGGGCCTTAGTCTCGTGCAGTAGCCCTGCTACTCCATCGACCTGTGCGCTCCGGACTCCAGTAGCAGCCAGCAGTAGCAGCAAGTATTGGGGGCGGAGGGCTATCAGCAGCGGCAAGGATGCCCCTTGTGAGGTTCGGACACGGAATACGGTATGCGCTTCTTTACTAGTGATCCGGGGCGGTTTAATGCCGGCCTGTGTTATCTCCAACAAGTAATTGCAGTCTGGAGAAGTCCTGAGGCACGCGCCGGTCATCTGCCCGCGGCTTTTCTGTTTATACCGAGTGCTATCGCGCTTCGGAATCGCCTCCGACTTATGCAGCGTAGCAAAATTGGGCCCCCGTTGAAATTCGTAACTACTGTGTTCTACTCCTTCCTCCACGCTTCTTCTCTGCTCTACGAAACGCAACGACGTGCCATGTTTTGGTAGACGTATAATATGAAGAATTGACTCTTAGTCGGCCATTTACTGATTGTCATTTTCAGACGAAAGGGAACTCACCGATTACAGGGCGGAAACAAAAATATTTATTATTTTTTTTCCGTAATCATACACCACAAACATTACATAAAACCAGTCGTGGATACAGCGGACATACATCATGAAATTTCATGGAGCGAATTTGTTTTTTGTTAGCGAAAGCATGTTTCAGTACCGCACCAAAATGCATAGGTACTCTAACGAGCCATTCAGACAAACGAAACAAAACTCATAACTTGTAATTCAGTGGTAATAATCTGTGTTTGATATTTAACCAAAACTACAGAAAAACGCTTATACCTATGTCACTATCATGTAAATACTAATACAAGTACTTGATAGCTGAAATGAAGTCTGAAATCTGTGCATCGATGTTACTAATATGAGCAGGCAATTGTCAACTTTCCCGATCCAAATACATCATTGTTCCATTGCTTTTACTTTCTTTCGCTGATTCGTCCATCAAATTAAGCAACTAGATGTCCAAATACAGAACCATATTTAGAGCTTTCCCCCCGGATCTTTTACCTGAAATTCAGACAATCGTGTCGATATTGGTGCTGTGACAGATCTCTCAGTCATTCAGCAAACGGATTGCCCCGGGATATTGCGCCTTTTTCTCCCACAAGTGTATGGGAGCTGTGAGGGCAACACCATGTTTTGCGACTGGAAATTTGCCAATTCTGTTACAGGTGATGATGATGACTATGTTCGATTTGTGGGGCACTCAACTGCGCGATCTTCAGCGCCTGTACCACAGTTTTTCACAGTCCAATCTAGCCACTGTCACGAATGATGTGGATGACGATGAAATGACGATGACACCACAAACACCCAGATCCCGGGCAGAGAAATCCCCAACCCGCTCGGGAAACGAACCCGGGCCCCTGTGATCCAGAGGTTCCAACGACAGCCACTAGACCACGAGCTGCGGACTCTATTACAGGTGATACCACCCTCATGTTAAACGGCGAATTAAGAAAGAGTGGTGTATTTCTCAAAAATAATTTCAGCAAACCATAGTAGTTATTATATAAAGATTGCCTTCAGACCAAATACAAAATGTGGTATACTTTCACTGTTACACTACTGCATGTACCGTATCTGGACACTCGACTTTATTCTTATTCTCTGATCCTACTCTAGACGTCTGCCGTTGTGGCAGAGCGGTTCTAGGCGCTTCAGTCCGCAACCGCGCTGCTGCTACCGTCGCAGGTTCGAATCCTGCCTCGGGCATGGGTGTGTGTGATGCCCTTAGGTTTAAGTAGTTCTAAATCTAGGGGACTGACGACCTCAGATGTTAAGTCCCATAGTGCTCAGAGCCATTTGAACCATTACTACTCTAGATGCTTCAATAAGTTTAAGACCCCTTAAATAAAGGTACTCAAAATAAAGGAACGAAGGACTGCCATCTGTTCTATAGCGTGTTGCACATCATTACGACGTAAATCCTTCTACTCCGCTCATTTCATTATTTCTAATAAAGTTTTCCTTGTTATTGCCATCCTGAAATTTCATGGTTTCATATTTTACTACGCTATTTTTGTATGTTTATAATGTTTGGTGTACGATATAGGGAATTTTGTTTCTTTGAGTCATTGACTCAGATGTTCAGTCGAGTAAAAATAAAATAAATAGACCCTGAATGTAGAAATATACTTTACCGAAGGAATTACTGAATCCAGACCCTCTCCGGAGTACAAAGAACTGTGTCAATATTAATTATCCCGCTTTCTGATCATCTCGAAACTCCATCTGGAGAAACATTAACAGTGGTAGAAGCTACTAAAGCAACAAACAGAACAGACTTCAGTTGCGTTGTGAGCGTTGACAGCTTTAATTATCTAGGCGAAATTGCACATACGAACGAAAGTGAAAGTGAAGCCCTGTTTTTCGTGGAACGTAATGTGTTCATACAACGGGGAGAGTCAGAAGACGAACGGAACTTATGCATCACACAATAATGGTTAAATGTGTCTCTATGTAAGTGAATCCTTGCGAATAGAGGGAAAGGTTGAAAGGAATAATTTTAGCAAAATAAGGGACGACTGACATCATGAACCCTGAAGTGAAAAGTTCGGGGCATCTTTATGCAATGGTTAGAAACGACTTCAGGAGAACACCGCAACCTTATTTCCTATAAGGGCTTCCATGAAGAAGAAAAGCAGAACTGGCAGACAAAGAAAAATGGTTGAGTACCTGGGTGGCCAGATACAAATACCGTACAAAGTTTTCTATATAAACTTGTCCAACGTTTAAAAGCTGGATGGTGGCGTTCCTTGCCTTATTTAATGTAGTCTGAAATGGCTGTATATGAAAGAACAGTGGTAAAGTCATGAATTTGCTGAGGGTATCACTGAAAAGATAAGCTTTATTGCAAGAAAGTTAGTTAAAAATATTCAAACACTGCGCCTAAGGGTAAGGTTGCTTGAATAATCTACTATCCATCTATTGGTGTGTTATTTATTCCCTCCTTAGTAAGGTTTATACGGGCACATAGACTGTATGGAATCGCAGTCATTAATTGTGACTGATAATGAGTTTCATGAAGTTTTGGATCAATTATTGTAATGCCATATGTCATATACGGCACGCACCCGAGCCCCACCGACAAAATTTAAGCTGACGATGTGCATCAGCTGCTACGACGACTTTTTAGGTAACTGGGTCTGAAGATCGCAAATAATGGCTGACATCAGACATCAAAATTAAATATACCGCCATTTAGACCGTGTTACTCAGACAATACAGAATTTCGGCGAATGTTTAGGGATAATTTCAGAGTACTTTCTCATAAGGGACGCCTGATATGGAGGGGTTTATTATAGGAAAATAATGTAATTATAAATTAGTCTGTTCGTTGCCGCAATCACAACAGTGAAAAGGCCTACAAAGTATTTACAATCACAGGATACTCCAGTTTCTCATAGGTCCTTGTATATTGATGTAAAAGTATTAAGTCAGTATTAAGAATGTTAGGCGCTCTTCCTAAGATATGTGACACATTTACCACAACATGTTTCGGGACTATCTTATCCCTTTATCAAGTGCTATAAAACAAGGTAACAAATCAATACATGGCTGACAGCCATGTGAGTATCTATGCGGTCCTGCAGTTTAAAATACCTTAAAGTTTATGAGCAATTAGGCACCGTCAGATGTAAAAAGGCAGCAGCAAACGTGCATTGTCAAACACAAAACTCCTCCTTTTAACATTTCATATTGGAGCTTCATAGTCTCACAAGTCTCAGATCTTTTAAACTAAAGGCAGCTGCCTCTTTAAAAAAAAGCATAGATAGCACAACAAAGGTAGTGCTGTCCTATGACGCATCTATAGTGCTGTCCTATAACGCATCTGTCATAGTTGCCAATGAAGCTACTGTCTACTGTAGAATTTTTTATGTCGTCCTAGCGTATCCTGAGAACCAATACTGCATTTATGTTGCAACGTGTGCATCCATAGAGAATAACCAACAGGACACATTACAGGCCAATGCTGCTAAATAGAATAAGTTCGTGTCTGCTTCTTAGGGAGGATACCGCTCAAGTGGACATAGATATGCCGCATTAAACACGCTGACGCATTCTCCTCTTAAAGCGGAAAAATCTCAACTTCCTCCAAATTTGACAGCATCCAAACATTTTCGTTAAAGGACAATATACTCACGCCGTCTGTAGTACCACCCAATGAATGCCGCTCATTCTTGAGCCCCACCGATCATCCAACATCTTTATTATCATGTTCTTTAAACCTAACTTTGAAGTTTCTACAATTTTCCCTACACACTTCATTTCACAAGCCTGATACTTTATTCTATTAGCTCTCACTTTCACTGTCCAGTTCTCCCCAGTGCCAGTTTTCTGCTTCAACCTCTGCTCCAGTTTGTTGTCGTCCTGAATGCAATTTTAACCGTTTTCCTGTGATCACATCAATTTATATGAGATAATTTCCCAACATTTCATAGCCCCATGTTTCTGCGGATTTTTCTCGTTTTGTTGGTTTCTGTGCGCTGTCGCTGCAACCTTACTATCTATTAAACTCGTTTAAAAGATAAAAAAAATAAAAAAAATTCTACCGCCATAAGCGTCTTTTCATGAGTTTATCCTTGTTCTTAATACTTAGCGGAATAGAATTAGCCCCAGAACGCCATTTTATGTCTATGGGGGTCGCAAGAGGTCTTATCAATTCCCGCAGCTGTGAAGTTGAAGATTGTTATTCTTATTCTCGATCCTCAAATCAAGATAATATACAGTTCCCTACGGCCCATGCTCTACTGTACACATTATACTGTTATGAATCCTGTTAAGGTCACTCGGCTATTAATTTATTTATTCCTCGAAGACTTGATAAACTACAACCATATTGTCAACATATCTTCAGTATGTATGTAGTTCATCACAATACTCAACGCTTTCTTTAAGAAAGCTGTTTCATATGGCTTTATGAAAATGTTCGCCATCTGACCTGCTAATTCTCACCCAGTTGCATGTCTGATGGTGCCTAATTGCATAGAAAGTTCACTTCAGTGCAATTTAGCTAGTTAAGTGGTTGTAGTTTGTGTAGTACTGCGATATATTGATTTGTTTCCTTACTTTATGGCACTTGATAATGATATAACGCAGTCCCGAAACATGTTGTGGTAATTAAAGGGTGTACAGACTTTACAGAGTTTGACGACAGATTCCTTACAGCAAAATAACAAACGTCTAGTGAACTTTAGCTTTAAAGTGCGTACGCCAAGATCTCTGAGCACTTGCTCATCTTGGATACATAGAAACACGCCTCTTTCGCTCCAAGACCTTTTTTCCGATATTTTTGGAGGAGGTAATATGGACCAAAACAAGAAAAAAAAGTCAATTAAATAGGGGCTCTGAAATGCATACTACCTGCACTTGTTCGTCTTCGCTGCTATGAATGACATCTCTTCTACTTAAGCAGTGCTCATAGCTCTTAAAGCCAATGTTTACTGACTTTTTTTCATGTTTTGGTGTACACTACCTCCTCACAAAATATGGAAAGCAAAGAGCTTGCAGTAGAGGAGATGTGTTACACAGTACCGAAAATTAAAATGCGCTCATAGCTCTTAAGATACACAGTATAATAAGCCCATGTTTTCTTGCTATGTTTTCCTTATTTTGGGGTAAGGAACTTGCCCTCATAGTCTGTAAACGGAATTTTGTTATACCCTGTATATCACGCTTCTGACAGCTGGTGGGTAACATTTTCAACACTGATTCTTGATACAGTTGTACCATGGCTTCACAACAGATAATAGTACTAAGATGTGATTCCCGTCATTGCGTCGAAGATTGTACCTTTGTGCCGCTCTTCCACTGCATTCAGTGAACTCATATGCGAGGTGGCTTTTGGCCAGCGCTTCACCACTAAGCCTATCCATACTGTAAATGTACAACTAACACTGCCAGGAAAACAACGAACCGAGCAGTACTGAATGCAGTTTGGAGAGCAAAAAGTAAAGAGGGCTATATTGTTGTTAAGAGCAAGTGCCAAACGTGAATGGAGCAACTATATCTCCAACAGACATACATTGCATACTCTCGGCTTGTGTACTGTATTAAAATATTTTCACTGCAATGCAGATACAAAGGTACGTAGGGGTATGAAATCAGAGGAAGTACATATTTCGTCCGTAATTAACGGCTTTATGGGCACTACGACTGTTGATAAATACAAATAAAATAGTCTCTTCGTTAGACGCTTTTTTCTTTTGTCACTATGCGTTTCGGTGGTTCACACCATTATCTTCAGGTGGATAACTATTTATTTATAGGGCTGGTGTTGGTGAAGAATACATATGACTGTGAAAAGACGTCTGTATTCTTCACCAACACCAGCCATGTAAATAAACAATTCTGTACCTGAAAATAATGATGTGAACCATCGAAACGAGTAGTGGCAAAATTAACAACTGACTGAAGCAGAAACTGTTTTACATGTACAGGAAGTGCAACTACTCCTTAATAAGCCGCCGGAGACCACCTACGAAAATACTCAGAAAATATCCCTGAACCACTATCAAAATTTTGTTTGTATGAATGAGATCACTCCATATACGTGGCACTGTCCGTAGCACTTTAGAACAAAACCGGGTCATATACAAGAATAAACCTGTGTGAGGCATTTAAAAGAAACTTTATGTAGAATGCAGAGTGTCAAGTGAAACTTTTAAGACGAGAAAGAGACTGCTCTAGAACATGTAAGACATTAGTCAATGAGAACTCGGTAGATAACGTTACTTGGAGGTGGTTTGCCGAAGCAGTAACAATTATAACCTACGTATCACTACTGCTGCACTTCCATGTCAGCATGAAGAAATTTATCCCAATATCAGCCTCCGAAACGTGGGCGACATTTCAGTATATGAGGTTGATCAGTCGATCCTGCTAATGGACATGGGTGCTTCTGGATTCTACTGCACTTAAGACAGTTTGATCGATAAGCAGCTAGACGGAACGAAAAAGAGAGATTAGGGGTAGTATTAGGGAGGAAAATCAAGGAATTATCAAGAAAAAGGGAGAAAGAAAATCTATCGGTTCACTCTGAGAGAGGCAGAAAGGAGCTATTCTCGTTTCCAGGCTTCTGAAGCGGACGTGAAATAAAATCAGGGAATGATTAGGAATAGAAATTAGTTACAAATCTTACTAGTTTTAAATTACTTACTTCCATGTGATGCCAACTTAATAATTTTCGTCAGTACTCGAAGAACCCTTCAGATTTTGTCGCAAATGTTCGCATACCATAAAGATGCTCTGCAGCACAAAGATATTTTTCAGTATGGGTGAGAGGATGTCTCCAGAAGAGCAGAAATACGTGCACTTGGTGAAAGTATCGTTCTCCTAGCAATACCGTAGATAACATCAGCGAGTTTTTACGTCACAGTCTATTTTAAACCGGTGTGAGATGGGGTGTGAAATGTGTGCTACAGAAGAGGTCGAAGGCGGAGTTTGACAATAGGCTGACAGGAGTTAATGGGAGGCCGTCGATTGGAGTGCGCCACCTTCCATTAATAAACAGGCGTGAAGGGGGAAATTGATACAACAATGAGGCATTTGAAATCATAGGATGGGCGCGCGGAGGCCGGTACGCTGCCTGCATTTAGAGGCCGCTTAATGGGAAAGCGGTGTCCGTAAATTTGCATTCGTATGTGTCAGACTCGGAGGCAATTTCCACGAGTTGCCATACATTTAAAAACTCTGTCCACGATTGATAATAAATATTAACGAATATTGGAAATATGCCATTAAGCGTGAGTCTGCCTTTTTTCTCCCCCACAAAATTTTTGGCGTTTACTTAACCAACATCTGTCGACCGGCTCATCAACGCCAAGTACTAATATTAATTAAAAGGAAAGCCTCGATATTTTTTTAATTATTTCTCGCACCTGCCGGTCCGAGATGTTATCGGAGAAAATTAATTGGACAGAGTGCAGGCATGTAACAGTCTAATGCCGTTTGCGGAAACACACAAGTTTTACATGAAATGGTTACAGAATTTATGACTGTCCTGTTTGGCCATTTTCGCGTACGATCTTACTATTCGGTTGCAATACGAAACAGAGCTTGTGGGCGACATTATATAAGGATTATCTGTTATTTCATTTATTTCTTATCATATACCACTTGCGAACTATAAAATGTATTAGCAACTATATCGGTTGCAATAGTATAATTCTTTTGTTTTTCTTATGAATGGTGTCTTTACCACTCGCTCTTGTTCTATAATATTTCAACCTAGATTTGTCGTAGTTACTCGCACTCAGTAACCCTCAGATCAGCAACTTTTCTGTCAAAATGTTATTCTATGTTAAATTACGGTTAACATCTTGAATTTCGCAGAAGTAGGACATCGGGGCCTGGAGACATTAAATATCGTCTCTGAGCCTGTCGATGAATCCTTCAGCCGGCGAACCTGATTATTACTTAATCTACTTTGCTTCGTGATTAAATAGTTGACGGTTTCTCGTAGCGTAAATATAAAACAGCACCAGTTTGGGACGTGTAGCAGAAAGGAATTTCCGTTGCTTTCTTGACTGTGCAATAAAAAGAAGTAACCTGTACAGCTTTTTAATACCAAGCCTGCCTCTGTTCGCTCCTAGAATTTATTACAGCATATCCTCAAAAACTATGGGAGGCGAGAAAATTTCTCATAATAGAAATGAGTTGTAATGCCATCTGCATGAAGAGTTTTAAAGCCTAGTGACTCTTAATCAATCGTGACTGTTTCAAAAATATGGATAGTGTTGTGACTTGGCAAGACAGCCAAGTCACAATGAGAGGAAGCCGAAAGGCACGCGCTTAAGCTCACGCAGGCTGGCGCGAGGTCTGGAACAATTAAGGGAATTAATAGTAGCAAATAAAGTACGTAGTTGATATAATACTTAACTTTAATCCACAATTGTAGAACATCTCTCTTGACGATACATGTTATAACCACAATATAAAATAATATCCAATGCTATGGCGCCTTGCTAGGTCGTAGCAATTGACGTAGCTGAAGGCTATGCTAACTACCGTCTCGGCAAATGAGAGCGTAGTTGACAGTGATCCATCTCTGGCTAAGTCGGCTGTACAACTGGGACGAGTGCCAGGACGTCTCTCTAGACCTGCTGTGTGGTGGCGCTCGGTCTGCTATCACTGACAGTGGCGACACGCGGGTCCGACGTATACTAACGGACCGCGGCCGATTTAAAGGCTACCACCTAGCAAGTGTGGTGTCTGGCGGTGACACCACAGATAGTTTTTTCCGGAGGTCGTCACTAGTCATAAGTTTGGTTCAGTTTCTTCTCTTATATAACAAAACAAAATGTTTCTAGGTACAAAACAAATCTTCAGGCAACACCGGCGGTACAAAAACATTTAACAGAGGTAAACATAGATATTAAAGTTGTTCTTTGCAACCATGGCAAGTGATGTGGCAATCCTGCGAGGAATGAAAAGGTAACTTAATATGAAAGTATATTTAATTTGTTTGCTGATCTGCCGTTCACATAATTTTTTTTTCCGTAATCAGTCCCTTTGTTCATATGAAATGTCTGTATCCTTGTGGTGCGGTGTTGGGAACATCCACTGTCACGTCTACTTGCATCTTGTTGGGCACTGCATACAAACTTGTAAAAGACCTTAAAACGCGTCTTAAATGTCCATTGTAGCCTGAATATGAGGTCTGTGCTTCGAAACAAGGTACTTCATTAAATAACTTCAGTCAACAAAAAATGTGATTGGTAGCGGTCTCTGAAAAATCTTTTCCTCATGAAAGGAGACACATTTTCGTGACATTAAAGTTGTACAGTTCCTTCCGATTTACGTATAAAGCATGAAAAGTTGTACAGCTCCTTTTGATTTACCTATGAAGCATGAAACGTTCCTTTAAGAACGGGATAAACAGCCTTCGTACGGTTTTTTCCAGTTGACTTCCTCCCTCCCCCCTCCCCAAACCCTGTTTTCTAGCTTTTGGTCATTTCGTCTTCCTCCCATCTCCTGCCATTTATAAGCTTCTCACAAAGCAGATTCACTTCTTTCGGCAATTACAACTCAAAATACTGAATCGAAGAAGTCTGTACGATTTTTTTTGTTAGTGACGGTATACTGCTCCGGATAGCTATATTAAGCATCGTGTTTTCGTTTTTGATTAAAACAGCAATAGGACCTATAAAAATTTAAATAAAACAGTTTTGGACGATATTTGCAACAAGCAAGTGGCAACAAAACACTAAAACACGAACAAAATTTTATAAGAGATTTTCTCTTCTGACATTCGCCCTAACCCTGTAACCTAAGAGTCCTTCAGTGTTTCCGAATCTTTCATTACAAATTTGCATTTGCCTGATGTGTCTCCTGATACGAAGTATTTGAAAAAATTCGTTGAATGAATGACACACATATTCGCTAAGAAACAATTTGGCGAATTACTTATACCAATTTAGGATAGCTTCCTTAACTCACGAACCCAAACAAGTCCAACACGGTTCTGAATCACTAAAAGTACGCACGGTGTACCTTTTCCACAAGGTGCCTTAGTTCGCTGAAGGGTGCAGCCTTCAGGAAGATACTGTTTTGGCTACAAGGTACAGCACTCTCCCAAGACTGTTCTTGTTCTGGCCGAACACTGTTTGCTCAGAAAATGTCAAAACCGTTATAAACCAGAGTGCTACAGTATTTTCTTCGGCTCTTTACGTTTTGTATAAGATGATTAAAAAACAGATTTGAATTTTTTGTTAAAGAAAAACTATGAAAGATAGAATCATATTGAGTATGTTACTGGATAAAGGAAGGTTCAGAAGTTTAAGTTCGAACAAACACTATACTGCACACTGAACATGAGCACCATGAGGTACTCGATAAACATCGAAACGGTAGTTCATTTCATTCCACATATGGATAAATAGGTACCTGTTTATTCAATCAGTGGCTTCAACAATGCGATTTCTGAGATCTTGAGGTGTAGCTTCCATAGGCGACAAAGACCCCCACGGAAAAAGGTGACAAGATGTGAGGTATTGCGATCTGGGAGGCAAAAAGCAGTGAACAAGATCTTCTTGTCCACTTCCAATCCAATGTTGTGGGATGGTGCTGTTAACGCCGCACCTCAAATTGAAAATGACGTGAGGCGCCGAATTAAATGAAAAAGAAATCATTGGAATTTTTGCGAAATTGAGAAAACAACAAATTTTGCAATGCAATGTCCAGGTATGACACTCCTGTCACGGTTTCCTCCGCAACAAAGATTCATAAACTTTGCGAATAGAAACGGCAGAAAACGCATTCTGTTTCCGTGAGTCTCTGTCATGTTGGTCGGAAACGCCAGGATTTTGTGACCCATAAATTCTTACATTATGGCGGTATGGCGGTTTACTTTACCTGTCAAATGAAACGTCGATTCGTTCGAAAAGATGAGTCGTTCAGAAAAAGTGCTCTCTGCAGTAAGCCGGAGAATCGAAATGCTGTTATGGTCGCCGGGACACAAATGCTGCAACTTGTGAGGATTCATATGCAGGCGTCGTTTCAGAACACGCAATACCGTTGTTTGAGGAAACTGAAGCTCCTAGACTGCTCGTCTTATGGATTTCCGAGGGCTCTGTGTGAACGCCTCTCGGATACGCAAGACATTTCATCAGAAGTGCATAGCCGTGTGCTCTTCCTTTTGTATTTGCAGCCAACTTCCAATAATACTGTATGCCCGTCATAAATCAGTTTGTGCGGAATCAGCTTCTTACTGAATCGACGACGGAATGCACGTTGCACGTGGAACAAATGGACTAACTTCGCGCAAATTCCTACACACAAAATGATATCTCGTGTCGTTTAGTTGCCATGTCACTACAAGAAACCACAGCGTAGCTGTGACTAAATTTCCAATCCTCCTCCGTTCAGTGACATGCACAATACGTTTCTGTCTTTTATAGTTGATCTGTAATAAACAACTGAAATCTGTTCTTTCTTTTTGAATCACCTGGTATTTTAGAACTTCACTCTATTCTCCCTTTTTTCTCTCAGAATAAAGAATACGGGTAGAGATATTTGTCAAATGATCATCGTAGATGTCTTTTAAACTGCGAAACACTTGTTGTTATTCTATTTTACCCGCATGACAGTTCAAGTTTTTTGTGTGTACCGTATTGTCTTTCACTCGTTAATTCCAAGAAGTGCATTTTTTTTTATCAATGAGCATCCGTTATATTGTTGCTCCCACTACTATACTTCCAGTTTTCAAATCAGCAAAGATACAATACATTCTTAATCCTTATTGCTGCCATCTTTAATTCGTAAATAACTAAAAAATAAAACTGAAAAATAAAAAAATAAAAAAAATGGTCTTTGAGATGCCACTACCTGTGACATACACAGCAAGATGTTTGGATTCTACCCAAGACAGATGATAATGACAGATCAGTCCTATGGCCATATTCATATAGTATGCTGTGGGAGATCATTCTAGTCTATACCGTAATGTTAAAAAAGTAAATGTGGTATTCTATAAGTTTGAATTACAAAAGACAAGGCTAATGGAAACAGGATTAAGTTCTGAGTAAATAATGAAATGAAGTCAAGGTTCAGTGCTATGTAAATTGTACATATCACTTAAAATAACGGCGATGAATATTCAATAAAACACATCCAGCACAAAGAAGTAAGCGTATACCACGACTTAACATATGTGCACTTATTAGCACTAATTAAGTCCTGTCTGAATAAATAGTTTGGAACGATCGACCCCCAGAAAGCGGAAGTTTACTGTTTGATTGATGTAAAACTACGCTTTCATTTCCAAGTGGATCGTTTAATCGTTTCATTATTTGGACGCGGATGACAGTAAGCAAGTTGTCATTGGCCTCATGTTGACTGCAACCTAATAATTCATGTTATAGTATAATAGAAAGGGGTGTTTGTATTTGGACACAAGTTACAGGTAGTAAGAAAGAGAGTAACCACCTTCAGCTGGGACTCAGACAGAATGTGTGCCGTCCACGTCCTGTGATAGAACGAAGACATGTATCTTATCCCATGCCGTGGTTGTAACATATTCAAACATGACCATACTACACATAGATAAGCCCCAAATAGAGATATATCAAAATAGAGGGCTGTGTCAATACACCCTGCAACGAACAGCATCCAGTTAGTTGTAACTAAAAGAGATTCAAAAGAGATTCTCAAGGAAGTGATATGGAGTATTACACTGCAGAAATCTGTGTGAACAGTTATGTTTGCGCAATACAAACGACAAACTCAATTACTGTCAAGAATACTGTGTTGTAAGATCTCCCATGGATGAAAACAAAAAGCCAAAATAATAAAGTTGAACACTGTGAACCAAAGGAAAAAAAGCACCACCGCAGCTATCTGGACGTGGAAAACATTTCCTGAAAAAGTAGACACAAATAAACTTGTACCTGCAAAATGTATGTTACAGTGAAAAAGAAAATTTATAATCACTTCCTACGTCGAGAGTTTCGCAAATGCTCACAAGTCGGAGCTAACAAGAGTGAAATAATTATCTAGACAAAGGAAACGTTGCTAAATTTCATATTAATTCGTACCCTTCAAAATATGATATTTTAAAATAAGATTTTTATTTTCGTTTATTTGTTCAGGTTTCAACACAGCAACACCTCAACACTGCAGCGTTCTGAGGGCTGTGGACGCCACGTATGGTTTCATTGGTTGTGGACATTTGCGGTAAGATAAAATTGGATGTCGAAACGATGCTATACGCCGGATCGCAGCCTTTTGCGAATAATGCACTACAAACTGAGTTAGTTTCTTTGTCTTTTATTTGTCTCCATATATTAAGAAAATTACAGAGAACGAAACGCAGTGAAAGTTGATTTCTTTTGATTTGCCACTGGTTCTCCGAATTGTTATTATTTACTGAAATACGGAGCTAACATTTAATGAAAATAATCAGGAATAAAAAATTACGGAAAATGTTTGCGAATATAATGACATTGCTCTTAAGGAAAACAATATGCCGAGAACATAAAAGTGTTAAAAATCACACTTTTTGAACATTAAAGTGAGGGCTTGTCTCAAACGTGATGTGACTAGTACAGAAGAAACCGGGCTTCTTCGCAGACCAAATTGTAGAACGATAGTTAGTGTAAAAAATGTTTGTTGAAGAGTAATAATTGGCACTGAAACTAAACTTAAATTTTCATAAAATGTTACATACGATGGGAAAAATGTGGATAGAAGAACGAAGGAAGGAAAATTCAAGAAAAATTGCTCAAGGTGCAACTATTCCACTTCAACCACATCCATTCAGCATGTCGGCAGTCACAGAGGAATATATTTAATTTTACAATTTGGAACTACACAGTTCTAACATAATCAGCACAATTTTAAATAGTTACGTTGATGTGTATAGTGATAAACTCTTATAAAGCGAAATTCGACTTCCGAACATTACTCGACGAAGTACTCAGCTACTTTCCTGCCTGTTGTGCTTTCTACATTTTCCCACCTCTGCTGTACAGAATGTTAATGTATGCTACATTTTCAAGTGTACGAAACTCACAAGTCAAATCTCCTATACAACGCTGAGAAAAGCTCTGCTTGAATGTTGAGCCGGAAAAGAGAAATCAATGAGTTTTTTGGACTGAAACAATGATTTAAAAATTAAGTCTACTGTCATTTTCTGGGATAATTTAATACTCGGAAAGCAAACTTACCTCTCAATCCGAACATTGTTCTCAAAAATGGCTAATACAGCTGGTTCGTTCAGAGGTCATATTCGATTGAGCACCTTTCTTGTGCCGAGCGTTTCTTCTTCCTCTTTTTATTGTTATTATTATTATCATTATCACTGTTATAATTGATCTTATTATTATTTTTATTCTCAACGGTACCGTCTTATTATCGCCTGTTTACAGTATATTATCCTGATAGTTTAGATATTTTAATGTCAGATACATAATGACATGATCCGTGAGCACTTTTCGCAGAAACTGAAGTCCAATGGAATAAAAGAAAAACGAAAATTTTACGCCGACACTAATGCTAGGTAGAAAACACTATTATGAGGTTGCCTCTTTCGCCATTAAGTATTAGCTGAACTCAACCCGAAGGATTCAACCGAAAAACAAAATTTCACTTTTACACACAAACAAAGAATTACTAAGTACGAATCAAGTCCAGACCCAGGAAAATATCAACGACCGACGTAGGAACAAACCGAGCCTTATCTCTTGAGAAATATGGGTCACTCGTGCAACCTTAGGGCAAAATGTAAATTAAGGATAATCTAACCAGAAAAATCTGCGTATAGTACCTGATGACGGAATACGGTTAGCAAATATTTAAGATTTTGTTCATAGCAGTCATTTTTCAAGCAACTGTGGTATATATCTTTTTCTTTTTTTTTTTTTTTTTCAAAATAAAATCAGTCGCCAGTTGTGCTACTCGATTATTTTCTTATTTGTCTGACCCTATTTTCACGTCTGCTTATCCATGCTGTGAACCAATAACGAACTTCCTAAGCTGACAGATTTATCTGTTAAAACCGCTTTAGACCAATAAAATATATATGAGTGATATCATTCTGGAAAAGAAAACAACAAAACGTTATTGATCTCAAACTGTGATCGCTGAAAGCTGATCTTCACAGCGGTGTAATACACAACTGTCATCACATACTTCTTGCAGTAGTACTTAGTCTATTAAGAAATTGTAAGAAAGATACATTACACAGTATTAAGAAAGACATTTAGAAAATAGTTTGTAACGTGAAAAACGTTTCAAGGAGAAGATGTGGGCGCTAACCATAAGGCATAAGTTATGCACTGATAAGAAAGGCTTTTAGAAAATAGATTTCTTTCCAGAAGCAGGTGTGAACACTAACCATAATGCGCGTTATGAAACACAGGCTAAGGATGAAGAAATTACCAAAGGGCACGATATTAAGAAGGGACCTAGATAAGTTGTAATAACAGAAATTTTTGAGTGTTTTGAAGGGAACATCAGAAAACGACCAGCCGAAACTGGAAAAGCAGTACAATAGTAAAGTAATATATAGCTTTGTGAGTTGAAGTAGTGTTGGAAAAAGAGGAATAAGTGGGCTAGAAGACAAAACCCAGTATAAATCCTTGTACTACAAAGCGGATATCAAATTTGATTAATGAAAGGAAAAACGTAGAAATATGTAGCAAACGTCTAAAAAAGTAAAGTTAACAGCATTGGCAAAGAAAGTTTTGTCAGAGGAGGAATGCGATGCTGTACTCCTATAAGGGTGTGTGACTACAGGAAAGATAGATGCTGCTTACAAAAAAGTTAAAGAAACATTTGCAGAGAACAGAAGAAGCTGCATGGTCACCGGCGGATCGGCTGGCAAGAAGAGTAGAGGAGACTCGAAGGTGAAAGAATACACAGAATGGCTACACAAATGAACCAAATTTGATGATAATAGTTGTAGTAAGGAAACAGAAAACAGATGAAGATGAGTTAGATGTTACGATACGTAGAGAAAAACTTCATGAAGTACTGAGCAATTCATGGTGTAGCAAGGTTTCTAGCGTAGACGGCATTCCATCTGAATCATTAAGATCTTTGGGAGAATCAAGCATAGCAAAACTGTTCCACCTGATATTCAGGATATATGAGATAGGCAAAATAACCTCAGAATCAAGAAGAATCCTTATAAAAAGGAACGTATGTGATAACAGATGTGGTTATGTAAACCAGCAGTTTTGTAAGTTCTGGTTGTAAAATGACAACCCGATTTATAGACACTTGGATGGAACCACTGGTAGAAGCCGAACTATCAGCTGAGGTTCCGGTGAAACGTAGGAACACACGAGGCAATACTGATCCTACGACTTCTCTTAGAAAATTACCCGAAGAGAAAGAAGCTCATGTTTGTGGCACTTTAAGATTTAAAAATATTTTTTACTACGTTCGTAAGAACATACTGTTTGTAAATCTAAAATTTTCAGCGATAAAATGCGGGGAGCGAGAGGATGTCAATAACTTCTACAGAAATTAGACTGTAATTATAAGAGTCAAAGATTATGAAAGAGTGGTACTAACTTATACACCATGTCATCCTATCTGTAGATTGTGGAAGTAATAGTAATACAAGGTAGGCTATAATGTCTAGCTGAATGAAACCAGTATTTGAACTGCTCTCGACCATATGAAATATTATAGCATGCCCTTACTATCAGAGAGTCAGGTTACAAGAGAATTTTAGTGTGAGCCACATGTACAAGAATACAAAATTTTGACGTGCTACTCTCGTAATATATGTTGGTGCTACGACCAGAAAACGGATGTATAGCATCTGAAAAGGTTGGTCAGACTACTGCATTTCGGACTCTGGAAGGAAAAAATATAAAATATATTTAGTTGATAAAACTTGAAAACCTTTAAACTCACAAAGATGATGGTTACCCTATTACTTGTCGTATATCGCGATAACTTCGCATTTTTCCCATGGTTTCTTTGTTTGCGTTAAGAAGATATACAAAACCGGTGTGAATCTGGATATTGTAAAACTGGGGTAGAAATGTTAAATATTGTCGGGAAATAGCGTAAGCCATCAGATAAAATTAACTCACGGCTTTATTATCTTCTTCACAATTTTCTCGCAACTGTTACACTGATACTAATGGTGCCGGACTTTCTGATAGTCGGGTCGCTAACCCCATACTGTTGTTTCTTCAAGTCTTTCATATGACTTCTTCTCCTTTCTATCTCTTTTGATTAAAAACGAAACTCAAGCGGCAACAGAGCTTCAAATTTTCCCTATAGCTCCTAACAGTTAGCAATGTAAGGCTCTGTGGCCTGTGCCTAGGTATAAATAGTGAGCAAATGTTGTCCTTTTACTGGTGGTGTTATATCTGAGCCATATGTGCCTGTCTAGGACTTTGTAGCAGAGTAGGCATCAAGAACGAAGCTGTGTTATTGTGTTGGATACCTGTACGATGGTGCCAAATGCCAATAATAAATGTGACCGTCTGTCACATTACACATTACATGTGGAGGCCACATGTAGACACATATGTGGATGACTGCACCCTTTTAGTCGTCTACCAAGCGCCTGGCAGCGCGCCCTTTCGTTGTGAGCCTGAGGGACGCGTGCTGGGATCCCGGGTTCATAACTCACGGCGCTAATTACTCACGCGATAATCCGCCCGCCATCTTGGGTCCCTACCCCCTCCAATTCGGCTCCCTTCCCTCCCTCCTATTTCTGGGGCGCCCACTTGTGCCTTTATGGCGCTATCGTGCCCGACATAGGTTCAGCCACTGCCCCATTATTTATTTCTCATGAATATCTAACGGTTGCTTTATATATTTTTATGGCTGAGTCGGTATGAAGAATAACATCTTTCTCTCCCCCTTCTTCTGAGCTTTGATGTTTCACGGCGATAAAAGCACTCGAGAGAAAAAAAGACAATCACGCCATTGTGCACGAAACGAACTCTTTCGTTACTGCGATCTCTGTTTTAAGGCCGAAAGGTGTTACGCAGAATCAAGATCTCAGCTGCTTTCTATAGACGATGTTAATAAGATATGTGTACGCCGTAACAACCTCCTGGAAGTGAAATAGCTTATGAGACATGAACTTCGAGTCAACCCACAAGCAAATAATTACAGAGTGTTGCCTAGAGAATTCAAGAAAAAAATCACTTCCATATTGTATTCTGTAATTTAAGCCACAAGTGAAGTAGAATCGATTCGTCAGAGCCTTGCGAAAAACCTAACGGTTTCAACGCTCAGTCAGGAAACTGTGGGCTATTTTACGTAATAATACGTTTTTTTTCTCTTGAAATCTGATAGATTAGCAGATGAATTTATTAAAGAGTGCATCAAGTGTCTCATATAAATACACACAGCAATATGCCCGCTCTACATTTATACCTGTGACTACTACTAAACCAATTAGTAACGATATTTCGCAGGCAGCTTCGAAATAGTATCACTTCGTCAATGCTTCAAGACACAGCAGTTATGTGTGACAGACGAATTAATACAAAAAGGTAATAAGGTGGACAAAAGTTTCTCGTTATTAATCTCCGTTTCCACACACGTTCCCTTCGATTTTCTCCGTTACATCCCCGAAACCAGCACCGTTAGAGTCCTAAATGAAGTATAATACTCAAGAATTGTTCTGACTGATGATCTGCTTCATAGACGGTTTCCTTCAGATTCTTGATTCAGGTTTTGAAGAATGCGGATCTAGATCCCCTTTCCGATCCTCCAGATATATATTTTCTGTTGTTTCCCTAATCCACCAAAGTCGAACTGCGACATGGTTTCTTTTAAACGGGACGGTCGATTTATCGCTTATTCTTGTGCAATCAACGCATGTACTCCGTCTTGATCGTAGACGTCGTCGACGAGATGTTAATCTCTGACCCTCGTTTTCTTGCATTTGGTGGGGCTATAGTGAACTACTCTTCTGCCTCCAAGATACATTTCTCACAGCTTTCTCATTTTGCCAGCGCGTAGGAAAATATGTATAATAATTGGGTTCTTCATATTCACAGTATTAGTTTCCAGCAAACAATGCGAGTTAATCTTCCCTTAATTCACCGAAGTATCTCAGCAATTACTCCAGTTTTTTTGCGAAAAATGTTGTTATTTCCTTGATTATCCTTCTACATCAAAGCATGCAGACAAAACTGGTTTTTTTCCCTTATTGTTACAGAATAGATCCAATACGCTGTTCTTACTCTGCCATTCATTCTTCGAGTATTTTCATTCATTGGAAAGTATCTAGGTTCAGTATGAAAACACTCACAATATTCATTGTATATACGAAGCCATTCATAGAGTAATATTCTTTGCGTCACGGGACACGTTCCATTGCTTTTTAAAAATTATATTATTAACTTTGAAACTGCTTCCATACAGCTATGTACAAATAATTGTTTCAAAGATTTATTTTTTCATTTGCCACCAATACTATGCTACTGTCACAACTGACAATTAGTATCATAATTCGCGAGTTGGATTGTTGTTGTTGTGGTCTTCAGTCCTGAGACTGGTTTGATGCAGCTTCCATGTTACTCTATCCTGTGCAAGCCTCTTCATCTCCCAGTACTTACTGCGAGTTGGATTATACAACCACAACAAAAAAGTGATTCTAATGGCTCTGGGTACTATGTGACTCAACATCTGAGGTCATCAGTCCCCTAGAACTTAGAACTACTTAAACCTAACTAACCTAAGGACATCACACACATCCATGCCCTTGGCAGGATTCGAACCTGCGACCGTAGCGGTCGCGCGGTTCCAAACTGAAGCGCCTAGAACCGCTCGGCTACACTGGCCGGCATATAACAACGAATAATAAAATTGCTTTGACGTTTTATGTATCACTAGTACTTACAGTATAAAAAATAATATTATTTTCAGCATGTAAAAATCAACCAAAATTATAACAGTAATGACTCACAGTATACTTTAGTAATTTACGGAAAATTTTATTCCCGTCTACATGAAAACAATTCAAAGGTCTATAGAAAATTTCTGGTTACATAATGAATGATTAAGTTGCATACTAGTCTATAATTTTATTCAACTATTTTAAGCAATGTTTTTAACTATTGTGGTCAAATTGAGTTCACTGTGCAACTCTTTTTGTATTTTGCCAGTTTCTCCTCGTTTGATATTACAATAGAAGAACAGGTGCCTTAGTTGCCCTTCAGCACCGCAATCACATTGCACACCTTTGGTGATAGGTGTAACCTATATTAACGTTTCTGAAATGACCGTGGGTGAACTTCAGTCTTGCTAATGAGATGGATATTTCCCAGTGTTTTGTTGGACTGAGTATAGACCTACTGCCGTGTTTTTATTTATGATGCAGTGATGTTGGTTAAGAGAAATATAAAAACAACAAAGGTGATAAAACTATGCCCAGGAAACCTCTGTGTTTAAATGAGTCACTAAGCTGATAATTATTAAACATATTATCATTCTAATATTTGTTATTGCAGTCTATTGGCACATTTGTTTTTAAAGTGATTACTGATTTCGTTCATATTCTCAAATTATTCAGATCCATTGAAATTACAGAGCAACCCCTCCACTAAGCAGTGTTTAAGGGTGTTGTACAAGAGTCAAGCAGTTAAAGCTATAGAACAACACCAATGTACAACACTCTGGCCATGATACCCTGTTCTGACAACAGACCACAAAGAGCAGTTCACGTGTGCTGTACAATAAATCTAACTTTGAAACATAAAAACCGATAATGTAAGCGCTAGAGTTCTGAGTAAAATATCTGTAGTTAAACACTGATTCGAATGGGATGGTCATAGAAAAACAATATATTTTATGTAGCTTCGATATAATGGACGTTTCAAGAATATGCTTAGCTATTGCAAGAAATGTAGGATCATAGTGGGAACGAAATCACAAATAATGTCCTGTAAAACGATGGAGGTACATGTAGATCTTTGCAGAAAAAAGCCCTGACGTGGACATGGAAAACTAGAAACAAATTCATTATTCAAAGAACGAGACTGATGCTCGAGGTTAGGAAAGATGAACTGGAACAATCAATAACGTGTGCATTTCAGCTACAAGAATGATGATGTTCATTATGATCATATAACTGTGAGAAATAAAATCGGTGACAGTACATCCAATTATAAAACAAATGATACAAGCTATTATAGTAAATATATACAGGATGCAACGGATATAAGAGCATATATTTTTATACGTGGTACTTTAATATGGAGACACATCAATGTTGTGATTGTTTTTCTATGTATCAAGTAATGTTCCCACAAACGCGTCACAAAGTTTACGATCTGATGTTTTCTGCACAATCGTAACAGCACCGCTAAGTTGAATATGCCTGTCAGGATAGACTAACCGTGTTTCATCCGCGAGTCCACACTTCAACACCTGAACTGCTGTCCAGAGGATAATAAGCATTAATGGCCTGCTCTTGACATATTTGCTTGGAGATACTAACCAACCTAAAAACATGCGACTTGTAATAGCTATAATTATTAGTCCATAAATGATGTAAATACAGATGTAATGTTGTATAGTACAGTCTCCTCAGTCACCAACAGAAATAAATGCACTTACACCCTCTATTACCTGTGCAATAATTTTGAGCCACGAACTTCGAGAAATAATGAAGGAAGACCAGCTTACGTCAACAGAAGTATAAGGAGCTTATTTACAGATATTAAAATCATCGGACAAAATAATACGTTTTCTAGCGCTGTTTGAGAAACCTATAAGGTTTTCTGTATTTTTACTACAGCGCCCATTGTTTCGCATTACTAATCAACAAATTTTGAATAAAATCTCAACTAAAGATTTACAGTTTTGCTACAAATACTGTTTAGTATTAAGTAAGACAGGATGATATCTATGTAGAACAAAAATGTTCTGTAGATTATCTGGCCCTTTATATATCCTCACTCAGTTTCTAGATGGTTCACCACTTCCTGTTTTCATGGGTATTTAGTGAGACACTGATCGCATATGTAAAACAGCGATCATTACAAACTGGGTCGAAGTGGAGATGTTTCGGAAGAGCAGAAAGGAGCTAAAGTCTTTGGTCGTGCCCATGATCACAACATGAATGAAGATGCACGATTTGTTGATGTATTAATATGGTCTGCAGTGGATGATATCCCACACAGAAACATGTAACATGGAGCAAGAACAATAGCAGTAAAAAGACTCTAATCGACAGAAGCCGGAGACGTATGTCACGCTTTTTCAATGATAATCGATTGCAAATCGCACAGGAATTGCGGCTATCAATGAATCCAGGTCCTCCTCAATAAGTTTCAGAGCAGACATTGCAAAAGAACTGCATGCAGTGGACTTTTCGATTACGTCGCAAACTGCCTTTGCTCCAATGGACACATACATTGAGTTGACAAAGCTCATGGGATATTTCCTAATAACGTTTCGGACCTCCTTTTGCGAGGCGTACTGCAGAAACTCACCATGACATGGACTCAACAAATCATTCCATGTCACCTGCAGAAATATTGAACCATGCTGTCTCTATAGCCGTCCATAACTGCGGAAGTGTTGCCGATTCAGGATTTTGTGCACGAATTCATTTCTCGATTATGCCTCGTAAATGTTAGATGGGATTCACGACGGCCGATCTGGGAGGCCAAATCATTCGCTCGAATCGTCCATACTGTACGTCAAACCAACTGCGAACAGTTGTGGTCTTGTAAAGTGGCGCATTGCCATCTACAAAAATACCATTATTGTTTTTAACCACGAAGTTCATGAAGGGCTGCAAATGGTCTCCGAGTTTCCGAACCTTGCCACCACCAGTCAATGACCCATGTAAACACAGCCTACCCATTATTGAGCCACCACTAGCTTGCACATTGCCTTGTTGACAACTTGGGTTCATGGCTTCGTGTGCTCGGTGCCACACTCGAACCGTGAAAATGAACCAGGATTTTTTTGATTAGAAGTATGCTGCGACCACTGCCGTCTTCCAAGACGATAATTGCGATTTTCACGGGACTGCGTGAATACCTTATTGGTTTGACGAACATTCAGACACCCTGTGCTATCTTCGGTCGACCTACCACATTAGACGATATTAAACTATATTAAATGTCTGGCACTATTTGGAAAAGCAGGTGCAGTGTACAATCAACACCTCCGAAATTTGGGAACCCAATAGGTTTCAGCTGGTTACTTTCTTCATCTGGATAAGGCATACCAGCAGAAACTTGTCAACCCTTTAATTGGTCGGTATTAGCATGATGTCCCCTAGGGGTGAGAAAAATTTTTCCGGCGTGCTATACCTGTGTTGAGAATCGGGAGAGATCTCCAGATACATAAACCAGGAGGTAAGACAACGTGACATCCTAATCAGCGAACCTCTTTAATATCTACTTTTGAGCTGATATAAAAGACTGGCAAAGTAGTATAAATCACTTTAGAATTGGTGCACAATTATTTACACAATTATATTCTCTAATGGCTAGATCTTAAGTGCAGGCAATGAAATTAACTTATAATCGACCATACACGAACTCTTCAACTCAGTTCAAAGATATAGCCGAGAAATATCCTTCAAAGCTAAAATAATGGTATCCAACAGGAAAAAATATTGTAATGAACAATAACTTAATCAAGCAGGTTCGAAAATTTAGCTATCAGCAGTTTTCGACATCCACTGATCAAAAGGAAGGTATGGGCAGTAAATAAAATAAATTGCAGTTTATGAGTAACACAGAACGCTTACTTAGAAAACAAGAAAGGAGACACTCTGCAGTGCCTACAGTGTTTTGTGAGGGGCTCTGAAGAAAAAGATGGAAACACCATCAAAACAGCGGAAATATAACTGCTGGGAATAACGGCTGGCTATGCCCTCAGAGTCGAAATGAGAAAGAAGAACATCAGACATGTATTAAATATACATGAACAGACAGAACAGCAACAGAGGCAACTGTTACGAGCATCTTTTACTAGTGGAAGACAAAAGGACTGCGAAAAAGGCTTTGCTCCACAAACTGATTGACCGAAGACATGACGGGCGTCCAAAGAAAGATATGTATGACCTGAGAATTTGTATTTGGCCATAACGTATTGTGTATGCGTATGATGATGATGATAATGATGTATTTCTGGATGGTAAAGATGTTACAACTCTGACCGTAAGCACGTGTGAACAACAGGTTAGAACTGTGCCACAAAAGTGTTTCGTTTCATTCATTTACCAAAAATAATTCACCACCAAAATGAAATTAATTTGACTTACATTTTAGCAGTTGGCCATTAAAATACTTTCCTTTCTGTGGGCGTTCCCTACAAAAATGGTTGGCCAGCAGGGTAGAGGACTTTTTTCAGTGTAATAGTTGAGGCTCTGTTTTACATATACCAAATGTCATTTGGACTCGACAAGGACAAAAACGAAGGCATGAGTGATTAGATATACTGCTAGGTTAGACAGCAAGCATAACTAGTTCTGTGGAAGAACTTTATTATAATCAAAATGAATCCACTGCTACAAAAACGTTATGACGGGATGAGAAAAGAATTATGAAAAATATACCTATTCTGAGTCTCTAATTCGTATATCAATATTGACAAACTAGATTAAAAAATGTCATTACTGAACTGTACATAATATGTCATAATTAATGGTGTGAATGCATACAGTTGAAAGTACACAATACTAGGAGCAAAACAGTCTCAGTAAAAGTCTGAGCTATGAGCACTTCTTTGTCTTCGCTACTGTGAAACGCGTTTTAGAGTCTGTGTTTACTAACACTCTTTTGCTTCTAGTATCATGCATTGCCTACTGTGTGCGTTTACGCTCTTAATTATGAGACATTCTACATATCTCTGTTAAGAACGCTATAAATGAAGTGGATGTCATAATTTTACTGAAACCATATCTAGACGCTTGAAACCACACTTCCTTGATTTGTGCTACTTTCTTTCTGTAAGGTCTCGTAACTGTTTTTGGCAGTTTTTTCCCCTTGACATGCTAACAAAACAAATTGATTCGAACTTTTTCTACTAAGAAACAAACCAAGTGAACAAAAAGTTTTAAATACCTATGATTGGAGACGAAAAATGAGACTGTCCACAATATTATGGAATGTGTAATTTATTACTCCATAGCTCATTTCTGGCATAGGCCCGTTACGATACGACAGCGAGAGTTTTCCCGTACATGTCACAACATTACTCTACAACATAACATAGTTCATAGCATTTGTGGTTTACAAAAGCTTTTAAACCATAGACAAACTGTGTACATTCAGCTTAGACGAGGAAGAATTTTTGCTCAGTCTGTTACAACACAGCTGTCAATTTCACTGATGGGTGACATGCTAATCCATGAACCAGACTGAGAATAGCATGGTGGACGTACGCACTCACGTCTGTTGTATTTACATGTGACGCCACGTTAACTAAGTGATTTGGTTGGATGTTGCAAGACCTCTTTTCCTTTATTTATCAGAGAAAGCTTCATTGGATTTGTCATCTCTCCATCATTTAATCCTCTCTACACCCATATATCCATAGTATCTGAGAGCTAGTTGTTTGTCCGAGCAACTGAAACGAACCTGACGTATTTCACTTCAGAAAATTATCGTGCAAGGTATTTTTAGTTTTCTTCATTCTTACAGCAATATTATTTTGGTTTTGGTAGGTAAATTTTGTGGATAATACTGAAGAGGTACGAACTTGAACAGACATGGAAAGAAGTTTGTGTAAGTGCCCTACGGAATTAGCGCCAAAGGTTTTACGGAATGTTGGACACGTTTTGACGGACAACAATGTCTGACAGTGGAGAAGATAAAAAAGTAACTGAAACATATAGACAGTGGTAGGTTTGGCTCACCTATCATGGTCTGTAGTCGAAAGGTTGCCCACTAGAAAATGATAGAAACATTTTCAAAGGAGTGGATTGCCTAAAAAAGCATCCAAGTGGCCGTTTTCTTGCATAAAATTCTTGTAGCGGCGAATTCTATCAGTTTGTGAGTTGATACCACAATAGCCTCAATTGTTAGAACCGCAAGGCAACCGGAAGCCTGTAGCCCTCACTTCACGCGGTGAAAAAACGTCACTCTAGTGGAGATACTCAAGGAAGATATCTCCTTTCAGTCCAGCTACAGGACGTCCCCTCCATATTGAATAGAGCTAATAATAGTGATTACGTAATTCGGAATCTCCGCAGAGGGAAGTATCTTACACTCTCATTAATTGATAAATAACACGATGGCTGGAAGGGGAAAAGCGCACTGCCAATTATTATTAAATGTGTAGTTCGTTGTGTTCAGGTGCGATTAATCAACGTTTCTCGGGCATCGCTCCGATAAATTATGCGACATATAATTTTCTCCTCGGTGTGTCATTATATTTATTATGACCATGTAATTTAAGCCCACATGTCACGGGTAACACACTGTTACATTTTTGCGTATCTACTTGCCTGCGCACTTCTAGAATGATACTACAGCAGATTAAATTTGTTTCTTCCTTAACTTAAATGACAGTTTTTTCTCTTATTACTGCGCAATGTTTACATGGTGTTCGGCGTGACTACCTTGGAGTTCATTGTAATTCTGGACAAGTGCCTAATTTTCTGCTGGAATATTGACATATATGGTCGTCAGTACTGTGAGCTGTCCACCCGCTTGGCAACTGTCACATTATGACTTTCAACACCATATATGACCACTGCAGCAGCGAGGTTAGCGCTACTAAATGACAACAGATGTCCCTACGCTCTGATTTGCTATAATGTCCGTAACATGCCACTGGACAGGGTTACGTTTCCGTATACTAAGATACGTTACATGCAACTGCCTCGTGCGATGGAAAGCTGGGAATGAGTGTTCCAAGATTTTTTAAATGTTATTTATTCATTTTTGTCAACGCGTACGTTCGGCGTTGTGAACTAAGGTGAATTTTTTGCATGATCATCAGCATCCACATCAAGAATTAACTTATTTTGCGTTTCTCCCGCCCTCAAGTACTTTGTTACGTTTACAAAGATGTTCAAATCTGTGTGAAATCTTATGGGACTTAACTTCTAAGGTCATCAGTCCCTAAGCTTACACACTATTTAATCTAAATTATCCTAAGGACAAACACACACACCCATGCACGAGGGAGGACTCGAACCTCCGCCGATCCTAGCCGCACAGTCCATGTCTGCAGCGCCCTAGACCGCTCGGCTAGTCCCGCGCGGCTTCTGTCTACAACCACATGAATACTCTGAAAATCACACTTAAGTGCCTGGCAGAAATTTCAGCGAACCACAGTCACACTACTTCTCTACTGTTCCACTCTCGAACAGCGCGCGGAAAAAACGATCACCTACGTCTATCCGTGCGGGCTCTGGTTTCATTTTATTATGTTGATCGTTTCTCCCTATGAAGGTCGGTCTCAACGAAATATTTTTGCACAATGTATATAAATGGCCTAGTAGATAGTGTCAGAAGTTCCATGCGGCTTTTCGCGGATGATGCTGTAGTATACAGAGAAGTTGCAGCATTATAAAATTGTAGCGAAATGCAGGAAGATCTGCAGCGGATAGGCACTTGGTGCAGAGAGTGGCAACTGACTTAACATAGACAAATGTAATGTATTGCGAATACATAGAAAGAAGGATCCTTTATTGTATGATTATATGATAGCGGAACAAACACTGGTAGCAGTTACTTCTGTAAAATATCTGGGAGTATGCGTGCGGAACAATTTGAAGTGCAATGATCATATAAAATTAATTGTTGGTAAGGCCGGTACCAGGCTGAGATTCGGTAAGCGTGATAGCGTTACGGAGATGTTTAGCAAACTCAAGTGGCAGACTCTGCAAGAGAGGCGCTCTGCATCGCGGTGTAGCTTGCTGTCAAGGTTTCGAGAGGGTGCGTTTCTGGATGAGGTATCGAATATATTGCTTCCCCCTACTTATACCTCCCGAGGAGATCTCGAATGTAAAATTAGAGAGATTCGAGCGCGCACGGATGATTTCCGGCAGTCGTTCTTCCCGCGAACCATACGCGACTGAAACAGGAAAGGGAGGTAATGACAGTGGCACGTAAAGTGCACTCCGCCACACACCGTTGGATGTCTTGCGGAGTATAAATGTAGATGTAGAAAGACGGTGATTGAAATTTCGTGAGAAGATCCTGCAGCAACGAAAAAGTCTTCGTTTTAATGATTTCCACCCGAAATCCTCTACCATGTCAGTGACACTCTCTCCCCTATTTCTCGATAATACAAAACATGTTGCTCTTCTATGAACTTCCGGGATGTACTCCGTTAATCCTGTCTGCTAAGGGTCGCACACAGCGCAACAGTACTACAAAAGAGGACTGACAAGCATAGTGTACGTAGTCTCTTTAGTAGATCTGTTGCACCTGCTATGTGTTCTACCAATAAAACGCAGTCTTTGATTAGCCTTCCCCACTACATTTTCTATGTCTTCTTTCCAGTTTAAATTGTCCATAATCGTTATTATTATGTATTTAGTTCAGTCTACGGCATTTGGATTTGATTTATTTATCTTTTAATCGAAGTTTAACGGATTCCTTTTAGCACTCATGTAGATGACATTCACACTTTTCATTATTTAGAGTCAACTGCCAGTTTTAGCACCATACAGATATCTTATTTAAATTGTATTGTAATTGGTTTTGATCTTCTGATGACTGTGCTAGACGACAAACGACAGCATCATCTGCAAACAACTTAAGATGGGTGCACAGATTCTCTCCTAAATCGTTTATGTAGATAAGGAACATCAGAAGGCCTATAACACTACCTTGGGGAGCGCAAGAAATCACATCTGTTTTACGCGGTGACTTTCCATCGATTATTACGAACCGCGACCTTTCTGACAGGAAATCAAGAATCCAGTCGCATAACTGGGACGATATTCCATAAGAACGGAATTTGATTCCAAGCCACTTGTGATGCACTGTCAGAAGGCTTATGGGAATCTAGAAATACTGAATCAATCTGAAATCCCTTGTTGATAGCACACAACACTTCGTTTGGCCAACTGGTCTTCTTTCTTCAGTAGTTTTCGCTTTTTTACATTTTTGTTACACGCTCTTTTGCATAACTTTTCACTGACAGTTTGAAAAAATCAGTGGAAAGCAAGAAATCGCTTGTAATGTATTTAACGGTATTTTGCCATCAAGCCATTTGCATTGCGACTTTCCTCTTAGTTTCGACAACATTTCTTTTGCTTATTTTAAGGTTATATTGGGACGGTGCAGTTAGTAAGTATAACTCGCTTTAGAGGAGCCGTTTAAAATGCTATAGCGACAACTAAGAAGTGGTTCTCCGATCGGAACACAGCTTCCAATACTCGCTTTTCCACGTGGCAGTTAACTACGCCAGTGGTGTAGGGAACTATTTGTATGAATAAGCCTGTTGACAACGAACACTACTCGGCGACTGTAAATGACGGGAAGCCACTAGCATTTAGGAGCGAAAGTAAGACTTTTTTTAACAAATACAGCTGACAAACCTGGCGTTGGCCGGATATCCATTTTGTCAATGTTATATTAGAAATGGAAAAAAAAATGTGTTTGTAGTGTAATGCAGAAAAAAAATCTTCCATGTATTCGCAAAAACACCTTGAAATTACGAAACATTCGTACAAGTAAATATCTCTAATGTACAAATGTTTCAGTACACTGCTTCCCGCGTCTACAACGCATCTCTATGGCAACAACTCTTTATAGCTCTATAGAAGGCTGCCGTTTTCTTCAATAGCCGACTGCGCTTAGCAGTTGAAAGTTTCAAGAGCGCTGCCAAGTGTCAGGTGTTTCATATGTCGATTCGACTCTAGGAGGCGTTTTAACAGTAAAGAATGAGTGTAGGTACGTTAACGGCATTTGTGGACACTGCCTGCGAAATACGTTGTGAACAGAGTTAATAGCAAAGAAGTAATATCATACATGATATGGCAGTTTTTCATGTATTTCGGTATTTGTAACGTCATGTCTCCTGATCTATGTGTCATACAATGATACAATTTTGTATGTATATTCAGCAGCATATGTGAATACTGACTGTAAAATTTATTATGAATGTAGTTAGTAGCACAGAAGGAATAAATTTAAACTTCATGCACAATGCGGCAGTTTTTCACACTTCTCATCGTTTATGTCGTCAAATTTCCTGAACAATGCGTGATACCGAGATATAATTTTGTAGGTGCATTTAGCATGTGGATACTGTCTGAGAAATTAAATGCGAATAGATTTAGTAGCACAGAAGTAATAAATTGAAACGTCATGCTTAATGCGGCAGTTTTTCACGCATCTAATTATTTATGACGTGATATCTCGTGAACTATGATAGGTAGGTGGTTCTCTTGGCAACAGCAGTTGTCGTCAGATAGCAAAGGATATTTGTGCCAAGTTTGGTTGAAATCTGTCCAGTGGTTTAGGAAAGGATCTGGAACACACACACACACACACACACACACACACACACACACACACACATGCACAGTTTTACGTGTATTGATTGATTATTAGAGTCTACTTTTGGCATATTATATGTGTGGGGGACGCTAAGTGTCAATATAGCCTTGTTACTACAGTGTATTATGCTGCAGACAATTTATATCGCGAAACAAATGAAAATTTTTAATCTGACAACAACGTACGAATAGTTACGAAGCTATGCAAATAGTAAAAGGATTTCTGTTGCACACCAAGCTCGTCAGTCGGCGTTAGGATGCAAGTCATGCTCTCAATTTTCCGTATTTTTTGAGTTATATGTGTCTAACGATTGTTAACTGTTTTACAGTGTTTGTTAATAAATGCACAGTATTGGCACCACGGAATTTATTTAGAGTGCGTTTGCTACCCGCACTTCCACTTAGAGCCACGCAGGAAGGCTTTTTGCATCTCGGAACAAATCCAATAGCGCTACAAGAACGGCTTCAAGGGACTACACCAAGGAGAGAATGGCACAGAACAGGTATGGAGTAGTTCCAAGCGTCGATTCACTAATTTGATTCCACAAAGGCTTGACTTAATTTATGCCGTCTTGAATGGGAAGAAACGATCGGTTGTAGAGCACGTCTCCTACGGATTTTTCTACGGACTCGTTACTGACTGAGAAACTTTTATGGGAAGTTAGTACCACGGGGTGATCTTGCAGCAATGACAGCTACATATAGGCCCTCGTTAGACTTACGGGAATTATAGTATTCAGCCATTTGCATCCATGTTGTTCCTGCACGATTTTTAATGCCATCTTTCCACTTCCAACTAAGTTCAAATGGCTCTGAGCACTATGGGACTTAACTTCTGAGGTCATCAGTCCCCTAGAACTTAGAACTACTTAAACCTAACTAACCTAGGGACACCACACACATCCATGTTCGAGGCAGGATTCGAACCTGCGACCGTAGCGATCGCGCAGTTCCAGACTGAAGCTACTAGAACCGCTCGGCCACTCCGGCCGGTTCCAACTAAGTCGTCCTATCCGTCTTTTCTTATCTTTGTGGATCCAGAAAATAACTTCCTTGGTCCACTTACCATCTAGTCTCCTGGTTATATATTCATTAGGGTAATAATTACGCCTTCCACTTCCATCTGCTTATTGATCCATTTATATGTTTATATCTCCCACTAATTCCTAAAGTGCGCTTTTCCGTTGCACACTGATTAATGTGAATGGTTCTGGTCTTAAAAGTCCTTGTCTCATATGTCAGAACTAGTAATCCATAATGTCTGTAAGCTTCCCGTTTCTAAGACACTTCAGACTCTGCGTTTTGAAGTGGTATTTAACTGTCCAGAATAACTCCACATTACTTTTGTTCTTCTTTTTACTTTCTCTCCTGACCATTTGATCTTTTTCGGTAGTCGTCATATTTTCATTTAAAGTTACAAATCGGTTTCAGATTTATTTTCGAATTTACTCTATTGCGTTCATCCATTCGTTTTGGCTTATTTACAAACTACTATATGGAAATGAAACAGTGTCATCATCGATACCAAGTTAGTTCTGAGATATTTCCTTAACTCGAGTTTCTTTTTTGTTTTCCTACTTCTGAGAACTTCCTGTGGGATTGATGAAAAGAGAGTTACTGACATGAAATGTTCTTATCTGAATCCCATTCGGTGTTTCTCATTATCGTATGAGATCTTGATGATGACTAATGAGTAGTTCTACGATCTATGCCAAAGACATATTGTGCTGTGAATGATGTAAACATAGAAAATGTTCGTCACCAGAGAGGTTGTTAGATGGCATTCAAATGTTTTCTACATATCTACTCGAGCAGTAGTTCACCTCAGTCTACCTGTTCAATAATTTCGGGTACTGATCCGATGCCGCTGTGTAGTTGGAAGCGATCCTGAGTTCGTTGCCATAACAGAAAAGACGGGAACCCACGAAACTGAAATAGCAAGTAACACCACCAAGGCTTGCCGCAAATTCTGGTGTTGCACTACAAACATCAGCGGCATTCGGCTCCAATATCATCACTCCAGTGGGAAAAATTGTGCTGTGCCGCCGATTAAGCCTGCCGTTGTGGCCGAGCGGTTCTAGGCAGTTCAGTCTGGAACCGTGCGACCGCTACGGCCGCAGGTTCGAATCCTGCCTCGGGCATGGATGTGTGTGATGTCCTTTGGTTAGTTAGGTTTAAGTAGTTCCAAGTTCTAGGGGGCTGATGACCGTAGATGTTAAGTCTCATAGTGCTCAGAGCCATTTGAACCAACCGCAGATTAATGGGACTGCAAAATCTAGTGACAGAGGCTTTTTTTTTTTTTTTTTTTGAGAATACAAGAGAAAAATTCAGCATCTAATAGGAACAGTAAAACTATGAACGAGCATATGGCGTATCCTGAATTCTTTGCTAGCAATTGTTCTGTTAAATTGCTGCCAGTAGTCACGTAAGCATAGGTCATCGTGAAGCAGTGACGTACTGTTTATCTGGACATACTTGAGGAGTTTGCTGTCCCTCAGCTTCTTCCCTTTCAGCCAAATGTGGTCTTCCAGCAGGGTGGTGCACCACCGAACTGGTGTTTTACTGCTTGTGACTTCCTGGACATAATGTTTCCGAAGTGATGGATGCGACGTTGACGTGATGGACCAACCAAGAGACCTCCACGAAATCCTCTGGATTCTTCCTTGGGGTGTTGCTGGGAGGGGGCTGCCTATACTCACTCCGTGTTCAGGCCACGAGTTGCCTACCAGGACCATCCGACCGCCGTGTCATCTTCAGTGGAGGATGCGGATAGGAGGGGCGTGGGGTCAGCACACCGATCCCAAGGTCGTTATGATGGTATTCTTGACCGATGCCACTACTATTCGGTCGAGTAGCTCCTGAATTGACATCACGAGGCTGAGTGCACCACGAAAAATGGCAAAAGCGCATGGCGGTCTGGACGGTCACCCATCCAAGCGCCGACCACGCCCGACAGCGCTTAACTTCGGTGATCTCACGGGAACCACTGCTGCTTTTTTTTTTTTTTTTTTTTTTATATGAAACTTCCTGGCAGATTAAAACTGTGTGCCCGACCGAGACTCGAACTCGGGACCTTTGCCTTTCGCGGGCAAGTGCTCTACTAACTTTTTTTTTTTTTTTTTTTTTATCTTATCTATGCTACAAGCTGACACGTAGCTACAGCAGCTCCAGAGCTTTTTTTTTTTTTTCCCTGGGAAATGTAAATAAGTGGACTTTTTTTTTTTTTTTTTTTTTACATAAACTGCTTCTAGCATTTTTTTTTTAATATATAGGAAGACGACTTTTATAAAATAAAATATTTCTGGGAAACGCAAATACGTGAACTTTTTTTTTAAGTAAAAAAAAAAAAAAAAATCCTGCTCCTGTCAGTACAAAACAGTAACGGTCTACATTCCTCTTTTGGGCGCGGACCTCGCTAATCCCGTTATACCTCTCGTTGGTGTCGGGTACGTCTTCACGTGTGGTTGTGGATCCTCTCCACTGTCCTGGTCCTTTCTTGTTCTGATACTGATAATCAATAATTACATTCTCCTACCCGGGACACCCCAACTGGGTGGGGGATCAAGCAAGGCACTCCCTAAAAAATTTGCGTAATATGTTCGATATCTCGGATGTCTCATAAGCTGTGAGTGATGATCTTGTAGTAAGGCCCAAAAGTCGAGCACATTCTTACTGCCGTCTCGGAAAAGATAACGCACAGTCAAACCTCGAATCCAGGTCACTGCGTTTGTCTTTGTTCGGGGATAATATGTCCTATCTGGGAGAAGTAGTATCCGTGGTTCTATTGCTTGCGGCCCCACCCGAAGGAGGAAGGCCATCATTTTTTTGACCAAATACCATACGTCCGCCGAAGGTCCGCATATCAGGCGATGCTCCTCTGTGTCTATTACATTGCACTGCGGACACAGTGGCTCGTCCGCCATATGAATTGCGTGCAACCTGGAACGAGTCACGTATTTCCCATTTACCACCTGATACCACAGTGCGCGCGTTCCCGTATCAAGGTGTGGGTGGTGCACGGTACGCCATACCACTGACCACGTAACTGATGGTTGGCGGCGCTCTACGGCATTGTTCGGCCGTCGTCGAGTTAAGATTTGATATATATCACGAGCCGTTGCCGTCCTGGTTGTCGGTAGTTCCAGATGTAGATAACTGTGTTCCACAAAGAAGGTTCGCATATGGGCAAGAGATGGTGAGATGTGAGACACCGCTACTGGAGCCGAACGTGAAGGTGGAGCGAGTTCGTCTATCAAGGTGCCCGTCAGACTTGTCTGGTGTCGTGTCCACACCTTTATCATTGTGGTTACATAAATAGCCACTGCTCGGTCGCGTACGTGGACTAGTCCAAGACCTCCACGACTACGAGGAAGCGTGAGGGTTTCGTATCCGACCTTAAAAAGCAGACCCGTGCTCACAAAATATCCCAGTGCCGCCAGGATTCGACGGGCCAACACCACCGGCATAGGAAGAACTTGTGCCAGGTGGGGGATGCGAGAAGCTAGATAAGTGTTGGCAAAGGTGACCCGTTGTATCATATCCAGTGCCCTTAACCTGTGACTTCGTACACTCGCACGAATTGTTTGCAGAAGATGTCTGTAACTCAGTGCCGCCGTGCGTCGAACGTCTGTAGTGAAGATAATTCCTAGGCATTTCATCTTGTTAATCGGCTGTAATTGTGCTACACTTCCTGGTGGGAGTCCTCTCCCGATGTTCATCGCTCCCGACTTTGCCATGTTCAGGCGACTTCCCGTAGCCATACAATACAAATTAATCCAATGCAAGGCCACTCTTGCCTCGTCGCCTGACCGTGCTAAAAACACTAGGTCATCCGCGTATGTTCTGCATATAAACGTGTTGTGCCTTATCGTCATTCCTTGGAGTCGAGTCCGGAGCCCGCAGAGCAGCGGCTCGACAGCGATGGCATACAATATCGTTGACAGCGGGCACCCTTGTCTGACCGATCGTGTGATGGTGATGGGCCCCACCAAGCGTCCGTTGATGAGCACTTTGGATGCGGCTCCGTGGAGTAGTCGCATGACGACGGTGACAAAACTTTCCGGAAACTTCATTTGCTTCATCACGTCCGTGAGGTAAGCATGGCTCAGCCTGTCAAATGCGCGATCGAAGTCTATCGATACCAAAGCACCCCGGAAATGACATGTTGCTGCCAGTGCGATAACATCGCGGTAGTCGCTGAGTGCCGTTTGTATATTGCTATCTCCTCCTAGCTGGGTTTGGTCGAGTGATATCACTTGGCGTATGACGCGTTTAAAGCGTGCTGCAAGTATCCTGGCGTAGATCTTGTAGTCGCAATTGAGAAGAGTCAGTGGACGGTAGGCCTGTATCCCTGTGCCGCCAGATGGTTTGTGGATGGGGATGATCATGCCTTCCACGAAGGAGGGTGGAAGAGGCACGTTGGGAGACATCAATTCGCGGTACATGGCAGTCCATCGTGGAGTCATAAGATCTTTAAATGTACGATAAGACTCTAACGGAAACCCGTCGGGCCCCGGCGATTTGTGCGACGCTCCCTTATCAATCGCTTCCATTACGTCGTCACCTGTGACTTCTCCTGTTAACTCCAGGTTGGCCGACTCGTCGAGACACGCAGAGAGCGTTCGTCGGACCTCATGAAAGGCTGTCTGATCGTGTTCCGCTTCGTCATAGAGATGACCGTAGTGTTCCACGAAAGCGTTGGCAATGTCTTTTTGCGTTGTCATACGGCGTCCATCCGGCAGTACGACCGTCTGTATTAAGGTTCTGCGGCTACGTTGTTTTTCTCTGATAAGGTGATACATCGACGGTGATTCTCCATGGACTCGTTCAAAGGCCCTTGCACGGATTGCGACACCTTCCAGACGGCGGCGCGTTATTGAAATTATTTGGGCCTGTGCTCGTTTTATACCGGCACGACGCTCCTGTGAAGGTGCTTGTACAGAAAGTTCACGGAGCATCGTGAAATAAAATTCCGTCGTGTGTCGCCTCCACATCACCTGCTCTCTTCCGTATGCAATTAACGCTCGGCGCAATGCAGGCTTAACGCATTCCAGCCACCACTGCAATGTCGTCGGATATGTCGGGAGGCGTCGTTCACACACGTGCCAAGTGTCTTCGATTAAGCGTCTGCACTCCGGTTCCCTGAGGTGTGCTGTATTCAGTTTCCAAACACTGCGACTCCTCCACACTTGTTGACGTCTCAGGGAGACCGTGCATATATATGCTATGTGATCTGAAAAGGCGACAGGCCACAATTCCGCATCGAGGATCGCAGCTTCGAGACGACGTGTTACGTAAATGCGATCGAGACGACTGGCAGAGTGACTCGTAACGTAGGTGTATCCACGTCTGTCGCCATGTATCGTCTCCCATGTATCAATGAGATTCATGTCCTGTATGAGTTGCCGCAGCTCCGGGCATGAAGTGTAACGTGGGTGTTGATCTCTTGGTGCAAGCACACAGTTAAAGTCGCCTCCAAATAAGACATGTTCATACCGACCTACGAATAGTGTTGCAATCTCCTCTGCGTAAAATCGGGATCGATCGCGCCGTCTGTCAGACCCCGACGGTGCGTAAATGTTAACGACCCGTACTCCCAGCACTGTGAGCGCCAGTCCTCGCGCTGACGCCAGGTACACCACGTCCTCGGCTACTATGCCGCTACGTAGAAGTATCGCTGTTCCACTTCCGCCGTCGGTAGTAGGTGTAATGTATGTATCGTACTCGTATATGTCGGGGAAGCTCTCGACATATACTTCCTGCAGAAGAACGATGTCGACGTCCGACGCACGCAACATGTCTCGTAGTAATTGCAATTTGACAGGCGTTCTGATCGTATTAATATTAATAGAGGCCGTTCGATATGCCTGCCGCTGTTCCTCAGTGCGTAAAGCGCACATGAACGCTTATGTGAATTGGTGTGCCGCTGCTCGGCGACATGCTGTCTGTGCGGCAGTCTGCATCTTCTGCGTCGTTAACATCCGGTGGACGCAGCACTCGCCATGGCGGGTGCGTCGTCGGTCTGTGGGTCAGTATCGGATTCGTCGGCCCAGTTCCTGTGCTGGTGGTCCAGCTCCCGCCGTGTTTCTCCGGCCTGGCTGACCGAAGGCGGTGGCGTTGCTGCGGTGGGTGGAGGGACTCCTTCCGTCGGCTTTCCGTCCGGTGTGTGTGTATTCAACACCTGTCTAGCATGCTTCGCGTCGTACAGCTGTGTGGGAGGTAGAACCTCTCGTTGCGCATCCGGATGCACTGCATCGACGTTACACCCAAGTCCGTCTGACTTGGGCTGCAGTAAGCAGGTATCCGACGGCGCTAGTCGCCGTTTCTTGTGGCGCTTCGGCGATCGTTGTTTGCGCGTGTGCGCCTCCGTATCCGAGTGCGGAAGTGACTCCTGGTGCTCAGGGACGAAAGCAGCTGTTGGCACAACCGCAGGATCAATTTCCATATCTCCTACCGATCCTTTCCGTTCAGTTAAGGGCGTCGTCGTCTCCGGAGCGGTAGAAGTGTGCGTCGTTTCGTCACTGGAGGCGGTCTCTGCTGCAGTCGGTTGCCGTAAACTGTCAGTATTCAGTAGCTGGTCATTCTTCGGGATGGGATCAGTTCGAAACGCGTCCGCGTACGTTAGTGGCAGCGGCGTCAACGTGGACTGAGGCACGGGTTCGCCGGTTGGAACTTGGACTATCCTCCGCTGCAGACATTCGGAACGGACGTGGCCCTCTTTCCCGCAGCCTGAGCATGTTTTGGGTTGTCCATCGTAGATGACGATAGCTCTACATCCGCCGATGAACAAGTACGAGGGTACATGTTGTGTCAGTTCTATTCTGATTTGACGCACCCCATTGAGAACTGGGTAAGTCGTGAAATTGGACCATTTTTCCTCAACGTGGCTGAGCACTCTTCCATATGGGCGTAAGGCGTCAACGACCAAGTCAGACGGAACCTCGAAGGGAAGTTCGAAAATACGTATGTTTCGTAAGCCCAGTCCTGCGTGATCAATAGTTACTTCTCCAACATGTCCATCAGAGTGACGAAATTTGAGGCCATGTTTAGTATCTCGGATGATTCTGTCACATACTGCATCGTTAATCAGCTTGACGTAAACGACACTGCTCACTATGGAGAGGTGTATTCCGATAAGTTCGTTGTAGTCAAGTTTAACGTCGTCTCGTAGGAACCTTTCGATTTCGTAGGCTTTCGGTCTCGCGTATTCATTCGAAAAACTAATCTTGAGAGTCGACTTTCGATATGCATGTGCCATTCTATATCGAGTCGTCTAAACGCGCGAGTACGCCGAAGAGGTAAACAACTGCGCGAGCACGAACGTCTCCGGCAGGGACGTAAACAGACGTCCGTGCCGTAGCACTGCCGAAGGCAGACTGTACGCCAGAGAGGTTGTTAGATGGCATTCAAATGTTTTCTACATATCTACTCGAGCAGTAGTTCACCTCAGTCTACCTGTTCAATAATTTCGGGTACTGATCCGATGCCGCTGTGTAGTTGGAAGCGATCCTGAGTTCGTTGCCATAACAGAAAAGACGGGAACCCACGAAACTGAAATAGCAAGTAACACCACCAAGGCTTGCCGCAAATTCTGGTGTTGCACTACAAACATCAGCGGCATTCGGCTCCAATATCATCACTCCAGTGGGAAAAATTGTGCTGTGCCGCCGATTAAGCCTGCCGTTGTGGCCGAGCGGTTCTAGGCAGTTCAGTCTGGAACCGTGCGACCGCTACGGCCGCAGGTTCGAATCCTGCCTCGGGCATGGATGTGTGTGATGTCCTTTGGTTAGTTAGGTTTAAGTAGTTCCAAGTTCTAGGGGGCTGATGACCGTAGATGTTAAGTCTCATAGTGCTCAGAGCCATTTGAACCAACCGCAGATTAATGGGACTGCAAAATCTAGTGACAGAGGCTTTTTTTTTTTTTTTTTTGAGAATACAAGAGAAAAATTCAGCATCTAATAGGAACAGTAAAACTATGAACGAGCATATGGCGTATCCTGAATTCTTTGCTAGCAATTGTTCTGTTAAATTGCTGCCAGTAGTCACGTAAGCATAGGTCATCGTGAAGCAGTGACGTACTGTTTATCTGGACATACTTGAGGAGTTTGCTGTCCCTCAGCTTCTTCCCTTTCAGCCAAATGTGGTCTTCCAGCAGGGTGGTGCACCACCGAACTGGTGTTTTACTGCTTGTGACTTCCTGGACATAATGTTTCCGAAGTGATGGATGCGACGTTGACGTGATGGACCAACCAAGAGACCTCCACGAAATCCTCTGGATTCTTCCTTGGGGTGTTGCTGGGAGGGGGCTGCCTATACTCACTCCGTGTTCAGGCCACGAGTTGCCTACCAGGACCATCCGACCGCCGTGTCATCTTCAGTGGAGGATGCGGATAGGAGGGGCGTGGGGTCAGCACACCGATCCCAAGGTCGTTATGATGGTATTCTTGACCGATGCCACTACTATTCGGTCGAGTAGCTCCTGAATTGACATCACGAGGCTGAGTGCACCACGAAAAATGGCAAAAGCGCATGGCGGTCTGGACGGTCACCCATCCAAGCGCCGACCACGCCCGACAGCGCTTAACTTCGGTGATCTCACGGGAACCACTGCTGCTAGGCCATTGCCGGGGGCTGCTTATACGAAATACATTATGTATACCTCGCTTGTACGTGGTATTCGCTATCTCCCCAGACGAATTGTGAACAGAATGACCTCCATCACCTCAGACATGCTTGTGCGTACATGGGTTGAGGTTGAGTATCGCCTAGGCATTTTACGGGCTATGGAAGAAGTCCATATAGAAGTGTATTAACTCTCGTGCAAAACTTTTTGAGTTACTTTATGTGATGCCACAAACAATAGGTATATATGTCTCATAGTCTTCGTAATTGCATTTGGTTATCACGTGGGTTTGATGTGGACACATCGTATATTTTGTGGTAGAAAAAGCAAAAATAGATAGAGATAACAAGAACGCCTCTACCGAGAAGAAACACTTACAACAGACGTTCGCTGGCATGTACGCTGATCACTAACCCCTCGTCCATACTACAACTGACTTATTAAAAATAATAATACGTGAATTTCGCGGCAGTTAAAATAAAACAAAAAACGAGATTAGATGCTACGCGTACGAAAGTTGTCTGTGATCAGGACACAGGCCTTACATCTCTAGATTGCTGCCGAAATTAGCAACGTTATTCCTCCTCAAGTTTATCTGCAACAAATCGAATTACTGATTCTTGGTCTCTTTCCAGAGCTATTACATTACAGGTCTAATATTTATAAATAAAAGTCCTTATCTTCCTATGTTCTAACGATTATATCTGGTCGATAACTATCTATGAGCTCTGAATAGAAGTTTTTCGAAAACGGAAGTGAAATGACCCATATCCTTCCTCAGGAGATATTTTCTAGTGGCCCCAGCTAGCATGTAGAAGCTCGTCATAGTTAGTGGGTAATCTCTGAAAACTCCCTGGAAGACAGCTACTTCTGTGGAATCTAAGTCTGCTGTCAAGACGGAAATGACAGCAAGTAATGCAAGAAAGCCAGTCTGAATCATACTCATCCATGCGGATTGTTATGTTATTACAGACTGTCGAAACAAACACCTTTCAGCTGCCTAAGTTCCCATATTGTTACACTACTGGCCATTAAAATTGCTACACCACAAAGATGACATGCTACAAACGCGAAATTTAACCGACAGGAAGAAGATGCTGTGATATGCAAATGATTAGCTTTTCAGACCATTCACACAGGGTTGGCGCCGGTGGCGACACCTACAACGTGCTGACATGAGGAAAGTTTCCAACCGATTTCTCATACACAAACAGCAGTTGACCGACATTGCCAGGTGAAACGTTGTTGTGATGCCTCGTGTAAGGAGGATAAATGCGTACCATCACGTTTCCAACTTTGATAAAGGTCGGATTGTAGCCTATCGTGATTGCGGTTTATCGTATGGCGTCATTGCCGCTCGCGTTGGTCGAGATCGAGTGACTGTTAGCAGAATATGGAATCGGTGGGTTCAGGAGGGTAATACGGAACGCCGTGCTGGATCCCAACGGCCTCGTATCACTAGCAGTCGAGATGACAGGCGTCTTATCCGCATGGCTGTAACGGATCGTGCAGCCACGTCTCGATCCCTGAGTCAACAGATGGAGACGTTTGCAAGACAACAACCATCTGCACAAACAGTTCGACGACGTTTGCAGCAGCATGGATTATCAGCTCGGAGACCATGGCTGCGGTTACCCTTGACGCTGCATCACAGACAGGAGCGCCTGCGATGGTGTACTCAACGACGAACCTGGGTGCACGAATGGCAAAACGTCATTTTCTCGGATAAATCAAGGTTCTGTTTACAGTATCATGATGATCGCATCCGTGTTTGGCGACATCGCGGTCAACGCACATTGGAAACGTGTATTTGTCATCGTCATACTGGCGTACCACCCGGCGTGATGGTATGGGGTGTCATTGGTTACACGTTTCGGTCACCTCTTCTTCGCACTGACGGCACTTTGAAAAGTGGACGTTACATTTCAGATGTGTTACGACCCGTGGCTCAACCCTCCATTCGATCCCTGCGAAACCCTACATTTCAGCAGGATAATGCACGACCGCATGTTGCAGGTCGTGTACGGGCCTTTCTGGATACGGAAAATGTTCGACTGCTGCCCTGTCCAGCACATTCTCCAGATCTCTCACCAACTGAAAACGTCTGGTCAATGGTGGCCAAGGAACCCATTTCTCAGGATCTATGCGCCCAAATTGCGTGAAAATGTATTCACATGTCAGTTCTAGTATAATATATTTGTCCAATGAATACCCGTTTATCAGCTGCATTTCGTCTTGGCGTAGCAATTTTAATGGCCAGTGGTCTATTTTATTGGGCTACCAGTTTCGGCGGTACACTGCGCCATCGTCAGGTCCCCTGACCGACATGTAAGACGATTCGCTCCGCTGGTCCAGTTGAGACGGCGATCACTTCAAACATCACCTGCCAACTGTTACATGATAGCCCCTATTTTGACTGGATCACAGCTGGAAATCTTCCTACACGTCGGTCAGGGGGCCGGCAAATGGGGTAATACATCGCCGAAACTGATAGCTCAATAAAATAACAGTGTGGTAACTTGAATGGCTGAAAGGTATTTGACTTGACATTCTGTACTGAACAGCCACTGTCCCACAACCATCGTTGGAAAGATGGACATACAGAGACCTGTGATAGTACTAGTTCGGACCAGCTAAAATCTTTGGTAAAAATTTGAGTCGTATAACGGAACTTTAGACACCTTTACGTATGTTTCATCAGGCGCTGAGTCAATCTTGCAACTAGTTCGGCGTAATAATTTATAAACCACTTGCGGATCTAAACATAATTCAAGACCATTTTTGCTAACGTAAGTCTTTTGAGTAATGTGAACAGAAGACAGAAAACTGACGCAGCTCTCTGACAGTATGTTACGTTGCATAATTGCCAGGGAAATACCGGGTGATCAAAAAGTCAGTATAAATTTGAAAACTGAATAAATCACGGAATAATGTGGATAGAGAGGTACAAATTGACACACATGATTGGAATGACATGGGGTTTTATTAGAACCAAAAATATAGAAACGTTCAAAAAATGTCCGACAGATGGTGCTTCATCTGAGCAGAATAGCAATAATTAGCATAACAAAGTAAGACAAAGCAAAGATGATGTTCTTTACAGGAAATGCTCAATATGTCCACCATCATTCCTCAACAATAGCTGTAGTCGAGGAATAATGTTGTGAACAGCACTGTAAAGTATGTCCGGAGTCATGGTGAGGCACTGGCGTCGGATGTTGTCTTTCAGCATCCCTAGAGATGTCGGTCGATCACGATACACTTGCGACTTCAGGTAACCCCAAAGCTAATAATCGCACGGACTGAGGTCTATGGACCTGGGAGGTCAAGCATGACGAAAGTGGTGGCTGAGCACACGATCATCACCAAACGACGCGCGCAAAAAATCTTTCACGCGTCTAGCAATATGGGGTGGAGCGCAATCCTGCATAAACATCTTACGTCCAGCAGGTGTTTATCAGCCAGGCTGGGGATGATGCGATTCTGTAACATATCGGCGTACCTCTCACCCGTCACGGTAGCAGTTTTGCCGCCCAGTGCCATGTGTCGAACATTTTGTGAACTTTGTTTTTTTTCGGTTCTAATAAAACTCCATGTCATTCCAAGTATGTGTGTCAGTTTTTACCTCTCTATCTACATTATTCCGTGGTTTATTAAGTTTTCAAATTTATACTGACTTCTTGATCACCCTGTACATAAACATGCTGCTGGCTAGCGCCCACACCGATTTTCCTAAGCAAATGCCAATCTTACAGGAACAAAGTGCAGCCTTATCAAACTGTACTACTGCTTCTGCTCTCTGGTGCCAACATTACCACCGACAAAATAACTTCTGTAATTACTCTTCTATAATCATGTGTCTCCCAGACATAGTTTCTTCAACGTAAAATCATAATTTCTTACTTTTCTCATTAACTGGACGATGAGGAGGAATTAGCCTTTCTTCAGGATAAACTAAAGCCTAAAGCTATGTTCATACTGACACCGAAACGGTCGGCAGCTGCAGTCACCAAAGGCCTCCAGATAACGTCGACCGACAGCGTGCTCATAGTGCGTCCGATCTCCTTTGGCAGTTTTTGCCGGGATGGAGGAGGCTAGAATGTGTTTAAACCTGTATCTGTCTCGAAAAGTACGTGTAGAGCACTGTACACACTTCCCTCGGCTATTGGTATAATCAGACAAGATTTACGAAAATGCGAGATGAAGGGTAAATCTTTCTATTACATACTCGACATCGTAGTGACATTGTAAAGCATGACTGCAAACACTCTGAACAACTTCAGCGAAATAGACATGTGCCAATTAACCCTTAGTGACAGTCTTGCAGCAAGTGTATGAAAGACAAACATAAATTTTAGAATAAGATACTTTGAACCCATAAAACAATTAACAGCAGAAGCTACAATGGTAAAACTACCGTGCGCCACCGCAGAATATCGTAAGTAATCGTAAACTACGGTACTTTTCACACTAAGATCGTAAACGGATTACCTCAGGTGTGTCGCATATCTATCGGGCGTTACTTCGATAGTTTTGGTTGCGTCTGCGATTAGTGTCTTACTAGATTCGACTAGAAACCGGAAGTGGTGAACCTTCTAGAATCTGAGGATATATGATGGGCCGCTTAAGCTACGCAACATTCTTGTTCTACGTAATTATCCATCGATCTGTTACTTAAAACTAGAATTGTCACTCTATAATTGAAGCTTTATTCGAAAATTGTTGAGTTTTAATGTGAAACAGAGGGATGTTGTTACAAAAACAGAAAAATACTCATTTATCTTGTAGCATTAGAAAACGAAATTTCCCGAAAAATGAAATTAAAAAAACCGAAACAAAACATATCGAACATCGCTCCAGTACTTCGTCGACCTCATGTAAACGCGTTTCTGTTATTGCTAAACCACTTTTGCACTTTTCATTAACTAGCTTAGCACTAGCTGCTTTGTTCGCGTGGACTGTATGACCTACAGAGATTTTTTTTAAATTTTAATTTTAATAATCAACAGCCTCAGTTGCACCATTTACCTAGAATTTACCTACGTTTCAGTCGGGATAACCCAACCTTCTTCAGAATAACAGCGACTACCGTTTGTCCATAGTCGTCAAGCTAAAATTACAAATCCATAAATTATCGTAAGACTGTAAAAACTTATTTGAAACTGCCCCGTCCCCACATCGCGACCGCGATGTGGCAGCCACGAGTGCTGTACTGGAATTCCAGTACAGCATGGTGCTACCATCTCCAGGCCTTTGTTGATACTGAAAGTGTCATGACGATCCTTATATACGATGTACAGTGGCCAACATAAGTGGTTTACGCAGGCTACCTGTAACTGCGACGTCGTCTCTACAACCATCAACTGTCAACCGTCAGTTGACAGTTAATGGTTGGGGAGACGACATCGCAGTTATATGCACTCCTTCTCACGAAAAAAGAAAAGAAAGAATTTTGTCATTCACCCGATACGTAGAACGCAGTCATGTGTTGCTTTAGCGGCAGAATTCCTGTTCCTTCAGTCGCTGCGGTTTACTGAGGCTGTTGCGCTTCCGTTAATCTGCCAATAGTTCCCAGTGATGAAGTAATTTGTTGGTTGTTAAACTGAATAACTGCAGTAAGAGACCACTCTGCAGAAGCTGCTACTAGACAAACAAATGAAGGCACTTGAAACAGGTGTATGTACCACAGATGGAAACGTATGAAAAAATTTTTATGATTTGACCAACACTTTCAACTCAAGCACCGAACATGTCGCCAGTAGGTGGAAAATAATCAGACTGATCACCAGTTGGTCTGTTGTATCTGTAGTTGAGGTAGCCAACAAACTCAGACATCTGCAAAAAGATAACACTTTAATAAGGTTATTTACGTTATGTGCACTTAACACCTGAGCTATACATAACTCTGAATGTTTTAGGTTCTTCTGAGTGATGTACAATGATAGTAACGTTCTTGATTGAAACTAAACAGACTTAAATGCTGGTACTCTTATGTAAGTCACAGACTTTTTTTTTTTTTTTACTAAGATCATGCTATACTAATGTAATGTCCTCACCAACGTCTTCTGTGCTAATGCATTGGACCTAAGGCAGAGCTCTGAGTGCAGTACCCAATTAGAGTCTCATCCAATGAGGTGATGTCAACTCCGCATCCGCTGGTGGCGTGTATGTATGGCACCATCCAGCGGAGTACGGTGAGCGATGGAAGAGAACCGTTCTCTCGGCAGCGTGCTGACAGAAAATTTAAAAGTGCCATCTCTGATATAGCTGCGAGTAACTTGTGGGATGCGAGGTACAGACGACAATGATGACATCAATATTGTAGTAAGCTGCGGCAATGCCCTAAACACTTGGCAATCGAGAGCAGTATAAATTGTGTCCCTTTGGAAGTCAGATCTGGAAACTGGAGAGATCTGGAGAGATTGAATGAGACTCTCTGACCGTTCTTCCCACCAACCTCTCGTCTTCTAAAGTTGTATCCCCAGTACAGAAGACAGCCCATCGGTCGGGATCTTCTTCGGTGAAGGCTGCTACGCTGTCAGTTCGAACCTGTGATTGTGCTTTTTGTGGGATGCCACTTGCCCAGATTAATCTTATCTACAGAGGGCAAGATCTGTAATACTGAGAATGATGATAGGCGACATTTCTCATTAATATGCCCTGTTTGATTGTTATTCAACTATTCACACATTTACACTGTCTTTTAGGACACTCAACACAGCTTTCTTAATTGTATGGTAGCTTTTCCATCCAACTTCCCAAATATGACACAAATGTCCGGCTCTCCGGTACGCACTAGACAGAGTGAGTACGCCTAATATAGAGTACAACATGTCTGGCTCTGAAGAACACCAGAAACAGAGTGACTATTCCATATTCACATCTAAGTAACGAACGGTACTGAGGTAGGTGTCCGACCCTTCAGAAAACCCGAAACAGAGAGATTACCGCACCGAAGTACTTCGTCTCCCAGGCGCGCCAAAGCGACCCGAAGGTGTCCGAATCACTTCGGTTGCAATATCGTCACTCTTACGTTTGTTGCAACTAGTGAAATTTGAGCCGGCCGGTGTGGCCGTGCGGTTCTAGGCGCTTCAGTCTGGAACCGCTCGACTGCTACTGTCGCAGGTTAGAATCCTGCCTCGGGCATGGATGTGTGTGCTGTCCTTAGGTTAGTTAGGTTTAAGTAGTTCTAAGTTCTAGGGGACTGATGACCTCAGATGTTAAGTCCCATAGTGCTCAGAGCCATTTGAATCTAGTCAGTAGTTCAGTGGAGCATGCTCTGTTACATCACTAAATTTCTTTACGCAAAAGTAACAAAGAAGGGACATAATCCAATAAATGGCTACCAAAATTCCTTTCTCTGTGGTTGAAGAACTCTGTTCCACTTTATTCAACTGTCTTGATGTATAAGCCACTTTTTTTCGTTGCCATTGACATCGTGACTGAGAGTAGCTCCAACTGCCAGACTGCTTGGATCACATGATAGAATAAATTTCTTCCCAAAATTTTGGTACACCAATACCACAGTCATTGTGCATGCTTTTTTTATGTCTCAAATGTTGCCTGACAGTCAACTGATCTCTGGAATTTTACACCTTCTTTTAATTAATGGTTTAACTGTGCAGCAATTTCAACAAATATATTAAAGTATTTTCTGTAATAATGAAATAATCCTAGAAAGACTGAAGTTGCTTCATTGTCTTTGGTGACAAGAAATGCTCAGGTCCTTAGAAAATATAATTATGTCTCCAAGATAAACCACACGCTGTCTATGTTTCAGTCCTCTTAGCAGTCTCTCCAATTACCTTTGGAAGGTGCTGCATATTTTTGAAACTAAAGACATTTGTTAACACTGACAGCGCTCCAATGGAGAAGGAAACACGGTCTTTTGCTGGTTTTACAGCAAAATTAGTGATTACGACGCTTTAAATACAACAAGGAGAAGTATTTACGTTGATTTAGCTTACCACATAATAGGATGTACATGTGTTGTTATTTTTACTATTAGATACCAGTAATCGCAGCAAAACCTATATTTCTTTGTTTCATCCAAGAGTTTATTTGGTACTATTATGATAGCTGCTCACATTGGAAAATCTTCAATGACGACATCACCCAATTGTTGACTGACAAATTCTTCTATTATCGGTTGACCTACCCAGATCATTCTTGTCCAGGATGTCCAAGCTGACAATCAGCAAACGATACGGCAGACTCAGACCGTCAAAGCCAAGAATATACAAACTCACTGGAACCACATAACCTCCATCCATTTCTTTCACGTGTGACACACTTCCATGTACAAAACAATGTGATGCATCTCGCTTTTCGCTGCTTTCTAACGGCTCTACAACACATAGCATCTGTCCTGACAGGCTGTTACCCACTTCCAACTGGCTTAACTTTCCTGTACCTCTCGGTACTTTATCATGCAAATTGAACTTTAATGCATGTGTCTGCAGTTTATTTGGTACCTTCATGATTGGTGAACCTTACAACATTTGCAGATATCGTTCCCAGCCATAACACTGTCACACTGCGACTGATAGTATACTACAAAAGATCAATTTTTGCATGACACTTACCCATAAAATCTGGCCCCAGGACGACACAGTACCCGTCACCAGCCTCTGACAATACTTCCATATCCTCTTTGCTCAAACACTGAAACTGAGCGGTGCTGACCCACATGATGCCACATCATTGCTGCCAACCACACTTAACCTATCTCATCTATATGAAACCTATATCTTTCCGCCTAGGAGGTCCAGCCTAGATACCGAAAATGATCCCAAGTGTCCACTAAAAATCTATGTTCTGCTCCATTTACTATGCCCACCGAGCAATATTTCACCTCTGTATGTGCTATTGCATTACTCCACTTAATCGTGAATGCTATTCAGCATTTTAGAAATTTCCACTGGTTTTTAATGACAGTCGTACCCCACTATCCTTCTTTCACAGGATTGCTGTTGATGGCACTGCTTTCTAATGTGAAAAAACATCAATTTAACCTGTCCTTGGGTCATATACTCACCTTTTCCAGCTGTGTTGCAGCCATAATAGCATTGGATGAGTCCTTTGGTTTCCCTGTTCCCAACCTCCTCGATATATTTGCAATAAGCGTTCTTAAAAATACATGCAGAGCATTGTTCTCTGCTTCTTGTAGCATAATTCTATCTGCATCTATGTTCTGCATCAGCTCTCTGGTGTGAGCATTGATTTTCCTAGTACTGTCCACAAATGCCTCGCTCTTTTTCTGATCCAATCTATCAAGTTGTTCAATGAAAAACGTTGTACTATTTTGTTTGTGGGAATGTTGATAAAGTTCCTCCATAAGCTGCTCAAACGTCTGTGCCTTATTCAATCTCTCATGATAAATGTACATTTTAGCATTTCCAACTAATCATAACTTAGTTCTGTACAGTTGCATGTCATCTAACCAATTACTGAACTTAGCAGCAGTTTCTAAGTCACTTACAAATGCCGTCACGCCCACAATAGGTGTACCCAAAAGAGGAGTTCCTAGATTAGCTGCAACAGGATCCACTGGGGGTATAGGAATATCAACTAAAGCTTTTGTTTCCAGTGGTTCGGCTTTCTATGCTCACTTATAGCATTAATGTGTCTACCTTCTGTTCTAATGCCTCATTTTCCTCCTTTACCTTGTCGAACTGTCTCACCATATACTCAACCGTTTTCTGCATCGCCATGGCTTATGTTTCGGGAATTCGTGCAGCCTCTGTCTAACAACGCAATATGAATGAGGCGTAACATACGCCGAACAAACAGACAGGGATACAAAAACAAACGATACTAGACTCTACGCAGGATTATAGACCAACATGAATCAGCTCATTGAGTCACCTCATGGCCATAATTTCGGCGTGGGCTACACCTAGTTGGCATTGCCTGCGTACACAGTAACTGATTCGCACTTCACTGAACGTTACAAATGTTCCCTGTCATTGCCCCTAAATTTCCACAGATCTTTAGGTTCCTCTGGTTTCACTAACTTTTCTACTCCTATGATTACCCTGCCTGTTCACCATGGCAAAATACAAAATAAAACACAGAAGGCCAAAATTAATAGTTACTCATGACACCCGTATTGCTGGGCTGCTCGTTGCAGCTGAAAATGTGGTCCTGGACCCCATTGCAGCTGTCAGTGAACAGTTCTGCTCCCAGACAGCAACAGATGCGAGATTTTATGGACAGGTTCACCAGCTGTCAGAGTGGTGATGATAATGGATAGGCCGTGAGATATGGATGTCAACGAAATACCACCCTAGGGCATGATGAGTGTTGATGAGTGGGTGCCTGCTAAAAGCCTGAAATACAATGCCACAAACGACGCATTTTTCAGAATACATCAGTATGGATGACATCTCTCCAGACAGCCAGATCCCACAGGACACCGGAAGGGCATGCCTGCCGAGGTAAGTGCTGACAAGCAAGTGGCTCACAGCTACAGGTGGGTGGCGGCGAAGGAAGCAGCGATGGCAGCTCCTAGGATGTTGCAAAGAGGCCGACATCACAGAGCTGACACGCTACGTCCACCCTAGTGGCTGCTACCAGCGTCAGGATCAGACGTCCAGAGCGAGCATGATCACGACGCAGACCGCTTGCAGAAAGACCAGTCACCAGCGTTGGAGTCTGCCCAGGTGAACAACTCAAGCACAAGTGGGGGTGGACGAGCAGCAGTACGCCCCCAGTCACGAGTAGTGGCCCTCAAGAGGCCCTCCCATTGAAGAGCCCAGCACCCTGGCTAGCAGCATCCAAGTCCATGGGAGCTGTGTAGACCTCGGAACTCATAGATCAGTAGATGCCAGAACTACAGACCGTCGAATGTACCTCCTTGTAGGTGGATGCCGGTGGGCTGAGGTACCACTAGCTGAAAATGAGAAATATTTACATGGACATGGCTCGTGCTTGTCTTGCAACGGTGTTGTTACCTGAGCATGAGGTAATGAGGTTTTTCACGCTGTGGATGCTCCGCCTTTATACTCTGTCGGTGCTTCTGTGTCACTGGTCGCTCGGCTTGGCGACAGTATGAAGTAACTGTTTCATACCACAGTGTCAGTTCCTACCAAATCAGCATACCGTATTGCGTAACTCGCGTAGCTGGCTTGACATGCCTGTCTTGAATCTTGCAGCAGCACACGAGGGCGATGCCTTACTTTTACTCAGCCATGCCAGGTTTAATATTTTGCGTCTTAACACTTCCTTGTCGACGATAAACATCTCGGGCGCTTGCATATCTCTAGCCGCATGTGGAGTGACGCGATCCGTGGATTTAAAGGACGGAGGGAGTGCTGTCGCTTCAGTCTGTTTGCTTACACGAAGTTTCAGATAAGTCGATACTACGGTCATCCAGCGTCGTCAGCTTGGCAGTTACCTTTCCTCTGTGGCGATAGACTTGACAATTTCAGAAACGACAGAATCGTCAGGCGTATTTCAAAGATATGCGACAGGATCGTGATTATTAGCGATACTTTCGAATGACCTGGTGAACAGTATTTAAAACTCTCTGAGGTTTTTCGCTGGGACGCAGTTGTGTACAGGAAGGCATCATTAGAAAATTGGACTCAAAGGAAGCCACCTAGTGCAAATACTACCCACTAAAAGGCAACAACGAAGTTATTGTATCATGCTAAAACTGCTGAAGAGATCCGTTGAGGTTTTGAAAAAGTTATATTACCAGTCACAGTCAGCAAATATTTTTACGTTGTTGCCAGTTTCTCAATCGTCCCACAATCTTCTTCAAATAACACGTTGCAGTAGCATATTAAACGCTGTGTCATCCATTTTCATTGTGAGGTCTATTGCTTGATTTCACTGTCGCCAATCGATCACTGAAATCAGTCATACTTCAGAGTATCCTTTTGGAGTGATTCGATGTGAAACATAAATCACATAAATCTAGATCCTGGAAAATTATATACGAAGAAAATTCGTTCATTAAAGAAGCTATGAAACACAAATCCAAAAAGTTCTTAAGCTTTCTTATCGGTCCCTCTTTGGTACATCTACCTTAGGACGCTCCCCACTTTCATCTGTCTTGTCCCTCGTCCTTAGTTTGCTGCTATTTCCTCTCATTTGTAATGTCATCCAACGCTACATATCTTTGTCTTCCTCCTCGTCTCTTCCCTGCAACGTTTTCTTCGATGACTCTTCGCTGCAGGTAAGTTCTTATTATTATAAGTCCCAGACAAGAGGCCCTCTTAATTTTGTTCATTTCCACTAGATTTGCCCTCCTACATTAAAAGTATTTCTTCATTCATCAATCTGGTAGTCCGTTTCACTACTATCACTTCCATATAACAATATTTCAGAGTTGTCGAAGAATTTTCCTCTTTCTTTTTGACTGTCCATAATTCCCTGGCATGAAGTACCACGCTGCAGACATTACGCTTTGTGAATCACATTCTCATTTCTATCGGATTTCTCTTTTGCTACAAACAAACCTTTAGCATTTCCAAAAGCTTTTTTACTCATACATATTCTGCTCCTTATTTTCTCTGCGTAGCCTCCATTTTCTATAACCAAACTTCCTAAGTCCTTCATTTACTTCTTACAAAGTCATTCCTTCGAATGATATTTTGACGCAACCTTCCGATTCACTTATTCTAATCTCAATGATGTTTTCATCCTCATTCCATACTGTTTTGCCACTGTTACAGTCGTCTCGATTGCAGTTCAAATGGTTCAAATGGCTCTGAGCACTATGGGACTCAACTGCTGAGGTCATTAGTCCCCTAGAACTTAGAACTAGTTAAACCTAACTAACCTAAGGACATCACAAACATCCATGCCCGAGGCAGGATTCGAACCTGCGACCGTAGCGGTCTTGCGGTTCCAGACTGCAGCGCCTTTAACCGCACGGCCACTTCGGCCGGCCAATTGCAGTTCTTCCTGTCATTCAGAAAACACTGCTTCCTTGTCTGCATACTTAAACGTTGTTACCCTTTCGCTAGTGCAGCAATTCGAAGTGGCATGGACTCAAAAACTCTTCAGAAGACCCCTGCAGAATTATTGAGCCATGCTGCCTCTATAGCAGTTCATAATTGCGAAAGTATTACCAGTGCAGGATTTTGTGCACGAACTGATCTCTTGATTATGTCCCGTAAATATTCGATGGGATTCATGTAGGGTGATCTGGGTGGCCAAATCGTTTGCTCGAATTATTCAGAACGTTCTTCAAACCAACCGCGTACATTTGTGGTACGGTAATATGGTGCATTGTAATCCACAAAAGTTCCGTCGTTATTTAGGAACATGAATTCTATGAATGGCTCCAAATGGTCTCCAAGTAGCCGAACACAACCATATCCGCTCAATGTGCGGTTCAGTTGGACAGGAGGACCCGTTCTGTTCCTTGTAAACACATTTACAATGAACATAACGGGTTCTCCTGTCCAACCGAATCGAACATTGAGGAGCCATAACCAGCTTGCACGGTGTACTGCTGACAACTTGGGGCCATGGCTTCGTGGGGTCTGCGCCACACTCTTACAGCTCTCACCAACTGATATCTGGACTCATCTTACCAGCCGGCGATTTTTTAATCGCCTAGAGCCCAACTGATCTGTTCATGAGTCCAGGGGAAGTGCTGCAGGCGATGTAGTACTGTTAGCAAAGTCACTCGCGTTCGTCGTCTGCTGCCATACCCCATTAACGCCACATTTCACTACACAGTCCTAACGGATATGTACGTCAGACGTCCCATATTGATTTCTGTCGTTATTTCACGCTTGTCTGTTAACACTGACAACTCCACGCAAATGCCGCTGCCCTCGGTCGCTAAGTAAAGGCCGTTGCCCACTGCGTTGCTGTAATGCCTGAGATGTGGTATTCTCTGCAGACATTGTGCGTCTCGGATTATTGAATACCCTAATGATTTCCGAAATGAAATGTCCCATGCGTCTAGCTCCAACTACCATTCGGCATTCAGAGTCTACTGGTTCTCGTCGTGCGGCCACAAGCATGTCGGAAACCTTTACGTAAATATCACCTGAGTAAGAATGACATCTCAGCCAATGCACTGCCGTTTTATACTTTGTATACGTGATAACACCGCCATCTGTATTTGTGCATATCGAATCCCATGAGTTTCGCCATCACTTGCTGTGTCTAATTGTGTACTCGAGAGCTCACAGCTTCATCTTTGTCGAACACCTTAATCAATACCCATGTCTGCTGCTACCTCAACACCATTCCTTGCTACCGCTTGTTGGTTCTATCCCTGTGGGACCATCATCAATTTAAATGTGTAGTTTGGAGGGATAAGATTAAAAGAAGAACTGCTCGATCCAGCATGGGTTTATTAGAAGAAGACAGAAGACGTGATCGTCTTAAAGACACCAAAGAAACTCCTATAAGGAATTTAAAGAGCTAGTGTAAAAAAAAAAAAAAAAAAAATAACTGGCAAGAATTCTTCCCGCGCACCATCTGCAAATGGATTAGGGAAGTGAGTGAAATGACAATGGCAGTCGCTTGCAGACTGCTCTAGATCGAGATGTCCTCTCAGGTACTCTAGTGATGTGAGCTGGCTCACCCTTTGATAAGCCTGTTCGATTTTGTACTGTCTCTTAGTCTTCGTGGAATACCAACATTACCTAGGCAGAAGGACCAGCCCTTTTATATAATCTTTCGATGACTCAGTGTATGGTGTCTTCTTCTATTAAGGACAGGGAATGTTCAAATGTGAACTGTTGAGAACAGCTCGAAGTCTCCAAATTTTATATTGTGTATTTATTTCATTTATCACATGAGAAATATTCAGGTGAGAACGAACAAATACATTCCTTATTAGTCAACAGTCAATCGATTTGCTCCTTCAGATAGGCAACGCACCATCTAACTGCACTAGTTTCCCTTTTGTAAAGCAGCTGCTGCAATGAATTTCATGGTTTTGACGCAAAATACCTGGAGAGCCTCACTCCAACTGATGCGGCATTCCAAAGAAATCGAAGTCATGAAATTCGTAAATTTCTCACTTGCACGTCCATTGTATGTCTAACAACAATTTTCTATGAGTATTAACGGTCTCTTCCACCACTTCTTGGCAGAATGGTTTCAACTGAGTGCGCTGGCATCTTTTTCTGTCAAGATATGCTTCCTATGAACCAGTTTTCCGCTATTAGACGATCATCATGTAACAACTGACCAAGAGTCACATGAGACTATTGCGCAAGAAATCAACCCTTTAACTAGTGATATTACCAACACCCAGATTCTTTGGCCGTGACACTGAAAAGAACATTCATATTAGTGTCAGAAACGTTACAAAAATTAGTAGCTTATTGTACTACAACCATATCAGAAGGACATGAAATTAATGCTCAGCTGCGAATATGGACAACCATCAGCTGTATAAGGGAATGACGAGAACAAAAATTTGTCGCGGACCGGGGCTTGAACCGAGATTTCCCATTTTGCGTGAGCGGTTGCCTTAACCGTGGCAGGAAAGAACAGACACAGCTTCAGGTTGGATGGAGACAAGGTGGGCAGGGGTCGAACCCCGATACCTGGCCATAATGCCTGCCCCCACCCGTCCCTCCCCCTGCCTTTCACTGTGCTGGTCCCACACATGGTACTGACTTTTGTTTAAAAATATATGATCTTTATTTATTTATTAATTTTATTGTTGAATCTTTACAGACTGTTACCCAAAATTGAAAGAAACAGAGTTGGACGTAATCCTACGTGAGTTCTGATTGTTAAAAGCATTTTTTGTTTAAATTTTTTTTAAATTGAGCAAAAAAAGACAAACAGGGTCACAAAAATGAAATAAACTGTCTAACAATACACCTGAAAATTGGCCATGACGAAAATACCAAGAGGACCATTAAACTCAATACTTTTTTATGTTTTTTATTCGAACAGAAGGGGGATTCTGCACTTCATCCAATTCCTTAACGATTAAATACCAGATACAGCATATTTACAAAAAGGTCACGATAACATGGCAGCCTCTGCCATATATATTGGTCCATAACCATACACTGGTAAAAAGCACAAGGGTCCGGGTCACGTAATAAATACCCGAAAAGCCACAAAACTGTATTGCTCTTTGATGTGGGAAAGAAGGCTGAATCTGGACGCAGGATCTCATTCGCGATCCCCGATTCCGTTGTCCAAGCAAGAAAGGCCAGTTGTCTGCTGAGCCAGCTCCAATATCAGTGTCCGCAGGCGACCAACCGATGATATAATGTTTCCGTTTCTTGGCAACGACTGCATCGGTCTGTCTCACTAAGGCCAGTGAGAAAAAGTGGTGGGGAGAAGGTTATGAACGGCTGGATGCCATGAGGACACTACTTCCATCGGAAAAGTTGGTAGGCTGACACTGGACCAAACAATCTTCCAATCTGTCTCTGCTGATAGGGACTCAACAGAGGAAGCGCAATTTGGAAACGTCCAGCGACATAACATCATTTTGACAGAGATACGCGACTGGGAATGAATATCGATTCCCAAATAGCTGACATCAAGAAAAATGTTCCGAATATGCCTTAATTTACAAGCATTTGTTGGAGGGATTAAGCTCGCAGGTCAGAGACAGGCAAAAAGGTGAGCTGTAAGTGATTGGGGGACGCAAAGACACGTTAAAACAAGTGTCGAAGAACTAAAACAGAAGCCTTGGCCCGAACATCAGGAAGGCCCAAACCTCCATCATCGGGGGTCTCTTCCTAGCCTTATAGGACACCCAAAAAATAGAGATTCTCAAGGTAAATGTGCCCGATAATAGTTGTAAATTCCGGAACATCATCACAGGGTAGGGAAAAATTTGGGCAGCAAAACAGGCTTTGCTCAACACATAAGTTTCCAAGGTCCGAACCTTATGAAGTAGCGACGGGGAGTGACGCTCCTGTTCAAGGATCGTTCCTTGAACTCTGATGGTGACGGACTTCCAATTTTAGGCAGCCATCTTCATCGGACAACGGTCAATTAGAACACTCAACGATCAATGGCGGGCGGCCGCTACAGCCCATGGAATCTCAGTCGCGTCATATACCAAGAAATTCAGTAGCAGACACTTCGGGTCGTTAATCTGTGCTCCCGTAAGACGACAATACACATCCAAAACATTCTTGAGCAGCGGTATGTTGTCATGAATAAGAAATACCGTAACGACATCGGCAAATGTGCGAACGATGAACCTTTCTCCCAATAACGAGCAACCGACCAATCGAACAGCTATGGACCGCAATAAGGATTCCACAAACAGAGCGACGTGGTGCGGGATGGGGAGGGGGGAGGCCGCTCACAATAATGCATGTCTGGATACCAGTAATTCCAGTAATTACAGAGGTGAATATCCGCCTTGAAGCATCATTAAAACCAACAGTCGCCAATACTCGCAACAGAAAATCACGAATAACTCGCTCAAACGCATGATTAAAATCAATAAATAGTAAAGTTCCCGACACAGGAGCCGTGGAATCAATCGAGATGAAATCACGACGTCCAGCAACTTGAGTCAGGAGTACGAACCGGGAGGCAACTTTGATAACGCGCGACAGTGTCAGCAAGCGAAACCGACAAGCAGCTACACTCCTGGAAATTGAAATTAGAACACCGTGAATTCATTGTCCCAGGAAGGGGAAACTTTATTGACACATTCCTGGGGTCAGATACATCACATGATCACACTGACAGAACCACAGGCACATAGACACAGGCAACAGAGCATGCACAATGTCGGCACTAGTACAGTGTATATCCACCTTTCGCAGCAATGCAGGCTGCTATTCTCCCATGGAGACGATCGTAGAGATGCTGGATGTAGTCCTGTGGAACGGCTTGCCATGCCATTTCCACCTGGCGCCTCAGTTGGACCAGCGTTCGTGCTGGACGTGCAGACCGCGTGAGACGACGCTTCATCCAGTCCCAAACATGCTCAATGGGGGACAGATCCGGAGATCTTGCTGGCCAGGGTAGTTGACTTACACCTTCTAGAGCACGTTGGGTGGCACGGGATACATGCGGACGTGCATTGTCCTGTTGGAACAGCAAGTTCCCTTGCCGGTCTAGGAATGGTAGAACGATGGGTTCGATGACGGTTTGGATGTACCGTGCACTATTCAGTGTCCCCTCGACGATCACCAGTGGTGTACGGCCAGTGTAGGAGATTGCTCCCCACACCATGATGCCGGGTGTTGGCCCTGTGTGCCTCGGTCGTATGCAGTCCTGATTGTGGCGCTCACCTGCACGGCGCCAAACACGCATACGACCATCATTGGCACCAAGGCAGAAGCGACTCTCATCGCTGAAGACGACACGTCTCCATTCGTCCCTCCATTCACGCCTGTCGCGACACCACTGGAGGCGGGCTGCACGATGTTGGGGCGTGAGCGGAAGATGGCCTAACGGTGTGCGGGACCGTAGCCCAGCTTCATGGAGATGGTTGCGAATGGTCCTCGCCGATACCCCAGGAGCAACAGTGTCCCTAATTTGCTGGGAAGTGGCGGTGCGGTCCCCTACGGCACTGCGTAGGATCCTACGGTCTTGGCGTGCATCCGTGCGTCGCTGCGGTCCGGTCCCAGGTCGACGGGCACGTGCACCTTCCGCCGACCACTGGCGACAACATCGATGTACTGTGGAGACCTGCACGGCGCCAAACACGCATACGACCATCATTGGCACCAAGGCAGAAGCGACTCTCATCGCTGAAGACGACACGTCTCCATTCGTCCCTCCATTCACGCCTGTCGCGACACCACTGGAGGCGGGCTGCACGATGTTGGGGCGTGAGCGGAAGATGGCCTAACGGTGTGCGGGACCGTAGCCCAGCTTCATGGAGATGGTTGCGAATGGTCCTCGCCGATACCCCAGGAGCAACAGTGTCCCTAATTTGCTGGGAAGTGGCGGTGCGGTCCCCTACGGCACTGCGTAGGATCCTACGGTCTTGGCGTGCATCCGTGCGTCGCTGCGGTCCGGTCCCAGGTCGACGGGCACGTGCACCTTCCACCGACCACTGGCGACAACATCGATGTACTGTGGAGACCTCACGATCCACATGTTGAGCAATTCGGCGGTACGTCCACCCGGCCTCCCGCATGCCCACTATACGCCCTCGCTCAAAGTCCGTCAACTGCACATACGGTTCACGTCCACGCTGTCGCGGCATGCTACCAGTGTTACAGACTGCGATGGAGCTCCGTATGCCACGGCAAACTGGCTGACACTGACGGCGGCGGTGCACAAATGCTGCGCAGCTAGCGCCATTCGACGGCCAACACCGCGGTTCCTGGTGTGTCCGCTGTGCCGTGCGTGTGATCATTGCTTGTACAGCCCTCTCGCAGTGTCCGGAGCAAGTATGGTGGGTCTGACACACCGGTGTCAATGTGTTCTTTTTTCCATTTCCAGGAGTGAATTTATCGCCTGCCCTACGATTTTATGATCACGACTGAGCAGCGTTATCGGTCGAACCTGGTGTTGTGACTGTAGAAAATTTTAATTTTCATTCTTGCTTTTGTGACCACAATAAGAGTCCAGGCTCCATAGGCAAACAGCCAGCCGACATTAAGAAATAGTCCACCAGGACGTAGGGAGAAGATATGCGGTGGAGGCTGCCAAGTATGGCTTGTTGATCCATTAACTTAGTGTTTGATTTCCTGCCAGAGGAAGCAGCATGAATCAAACATACACAATGGAAGACGCTAACACAAGGGCGATAATACAGCAAGAGAGAGTGTCAGTCACGTGCGGAAAAGACTCGTGTGGAACCAAATTAAGTTGTGTGCAGCTAAAAACGAAAGTGTAGTGTGGAAGAAGGTTGTGATAGAAGGTTGTATACATGGAAGAACCCTGGAGATACTAAACGGTATCAGATAGATTATATAATGGTAAGACAGAGATTTAGGAACCAGGTTTTAAATTGTAAGACATTTCCAGGGGCAGATGTGGACTCTGACCACAATCTATTGGTTGTGAACTGTAGATTAAAACTGAAGAAACTGCAAAAAGGTGAGAATTTAAGGAGATGGGATCTGGATAAACTGACTAAACCAGAGGTTGTACAGGGTTTCAGGGAGAGCATAAGGGAACAATTGACAGGAATGGGGGAAAGAAATACAGTAGAAGAAGAATGGGTAGCTCTGAGGGATGAAGTAGTGAAGGCAGCAGACGATCAAGTAGGTAAAAAGAAGAGGGTTAGTAGAAATCCTTGGGTAACAGAAGAAATATTGAATTTAATTGATGAAAGGAGAAAATATAAAAATGCAGTAAATGAAGCAGGCAAAAAGGAATACAAACGTCTCAAAAATGATATCGACAGGAAGTGCAAAATGGCTAAGCAGGGATGGCTAGAGGACAAATGTAAGGATGTAGAGGCTTATCTCACTACGGGTAAGATAGATACTGCCTACAGTAAAATTAAAGAGACCTTTGGAGATAAGAGAACCACAAGTATGAACATCAAGAGCTCAGATGGAAACCCAGTTCTAAGCAAAGAAGGGAAAGCAGAAAGGTGGAAGGAGTATATAGAGGGTCTCTACAAGGGCGATGCACTTGAGGACAATATTATGGAAATGGAAGAGGATGTAGATGAAGATGAAATGGGAGATACGATACTGCGTGAAGAGTTTGACAGAGCACTGAAGGACCTGAGTCGAAACAAGGCCCCCGGAGTAGACAACATTCCATTGGAACTACTGACGGCCTTGGGAGAGCCAGTCCTGACAAAACTCTTCCATCTGGTGAGCAAGATGTATGAAACAGGCGAAATACCCTCAGACTTCAAGAAGAATATAATAATTCCAATCCCAAAGAAAGCAGGTGTTGACAGATGTGAAAATTACCGAACAATCAGTTTAATAAGCCACAGCTGCAAAGTACTAACACGAATTCTTTACAGACGAATGGAAAAACTAGTAGAAGCTGACCTCGGGGAAGATCAGTTTGGATTCCGTAGAAATACTGGAACACGTGAGGCAATACTGACCTTACGACTTATCTTAGAAGAAAGATGAAGGAAAGGCAAACCTACGTTTCTAGCATTTGTAGACTTAGAGAAAGCTTTTGACAATGTTGACTGGAATACACTCTTTCAAATTCTAAAGGTGGCAGGGGTAAAATACAGGGAGCGAAAGGCTATTTACAACTTGTACAGAAACCAGATGGCAGTTATAAGAGTTGAGGGACATGAAAGGGAAGCAGTGGTTGGGAAGGGAGTAAGACAGGGTTGTAGCCTCTCCCCGATGTTATTCAATCTCTATATTGAGCAAGCAGTAAAGGAAACAAAAGAAAAATTCGGAGTAGGTATTAAAATCCATGGAGAAGAAATAAAAACTTTGAGGTTCGCCGATGACATTGTAATTCTGTCAGAGACAGCAAAGGACTTGGAAGAGCAGTTGAACGGAATGGATGGTGTCTTGAAGGGAGGATGTAAGATGAACATCAACAAAAGCAAAACGAGGATAATGGAATGTAGTCGAGTTAAGTCGGGTGATGCTGAGGGTATTAGATTAGGAAATGAGACACTTAAAGTAGTAAATGAGTTTTGCTATTTGGGGAGCTAAATAACTGATGATGGACGAAGTAGAGAGGATATAAAATGTAGACTGGCAATGGCAAGGAAAGCGTTTCTGAAGAAGAGAAATTTGTTAACATCGAGTATAGATTTAAGTGTCAGAAAGTCATTTCTGAAAGTATTTGTATGGAGCCATGTATGGAAGTGAAAGATGGATGATAAATAGTTTGGACAAGAAGAGAATAGAAGCTTTCGAAATGTGGTGTTACAGAAGAATGCTGAAGATTAGATGGGTAGATCCCATAACTAATGAGGAGGTATTGAATAGAATTGGGGAGAAGAGGAGTTTGTGGCACAACTTGACAAAAAGAAGGGACCGGTTAGTAGGACATGTTCTGAGGCATCAAGGGATCACAAATTTAGCATTTGAGGGCAGCGTGGAGGGTAAAAATCGTAGAGGGAGACCAAGAGATGAATACACTAAGCAGATTCAGAAGGATGTAGGTTGCAGTAGGTACTGGGAGATGAAGAAGCTTGCACAGGATAGGGTAGCATGGAGAGCTGCATCAAACCAGTCTCAGGACTGAAGACCACAACAACAACAACAACAACAACAGTGTGGAACCGAAGGCATTCTTGCGCAAGCTGACCAATTAGAAAGGAGAGTGTCGTGTGGAACCATAGGCATTCTTGCGCAATCCGATCATTTAGGAATGAAAGGGTTGTGTGAAACAAATTAACTCGTGTGCACCCAAGTACATGAGAAACGAAATAAAAGGCCAGGCAGCGGAATAGCTAGAAGCAGAGATTCAGATGCAGATTCAGAGCCAGTGCCGGCAGTTTGGAGATTCTGCAGCGAGACGCCAGTGGGGCCGAGTAGTCCCATAGCAGCCGATACAGCTGATAAAGACTTCAACTACGAGAAGATGGTGATAGACTCTGGTGGACACTCAGGAACTGCAGGTCAAGTAGGATTTTTAGAGTTTCATTGGAATAGTGTTGAACAGAGGCTGTCAGTCTTTGTCTCAATTACTTAGAGAGATTTAAGTGCTAACCAAGAACAAGTGATTGCTATGTACTTGTTTCTTATATGTACCGGCAATTAGCTTTGAAGTAGCAAGTCTGAATAAATAGACTGAATCTTACTAAGGGGTTTATGGTTCAACACCTCACATATGTATATGTGAGAATAAACTTGATAGAAACTAACCAATCTTTTCTGCCTATTGCAATTCTGTAACCTATTTTCAGGAAACTTATTTGCTTCAAACCAAGACAGGGCCGACCACGTGTGACATCTGAAACAGTGGACCGTTATTTGGCTACAAGGGCACAACGGTACCGTCTTAGTACTGCGCTGCAACTATCATCTGACCCCGCAGCATCCACTGGACGTGTTGTATCGAGGCAGACGGTGTACAGAAGGCTTCAGCAGAGTTCCCTCTACTGTTGGAGACTGCTGGCTGTTTACCTCGCAGGGTAGTCCCACATCCACAATTGCTGTGTACACAATCACACACGTTGGAGTATGGCACAGAAAACACGCCTACAGACTCTCTGCTGTGGAGGGCCATAGGAATGGAGCCGTCAACATGCCACATGCAAGGTCGAGCGTTGGGGGTCAATGTTCTTTTCACAGATGAGTCCTAATTTGGTCTGGAGAGTGATTCTCGACGAATTCGCCCCTGGAGGGCGCGTGGAACACGACTTCGGGACCCAAACGTTTTGGAAAGAGACCGATATCGAGGATGATGCACAATGGCGTGGGCAGGGATTGTGTTGACCACTCGAACACCCCTTCATGAAGTTGTACGAGTGAATCAGCACTATTTAACTGCTGTCAGGTAGGGGACAACGGGGCTACAGGTACCGATTTTTAGTGTGAGTCGTGCACAGATAACTACGAGAGTCACTCCAAAAGAAATGCACACTATTTTTTTTTAAATCCATCTTGTATTCTACATGTCTGGAAGTTTTACAGTGTGTAGATACATCCTTTAGGAACAATATTTTCATTTCTCCACGTAATTTACATCCATCTCAACTGCCTTACGCCATCTTGGAACCAGCGCTTGTATACCCGCACGGTAAAATCCTGGACCAACCTGTTGGAGTCACTGTTTGGCAGCGAGCACAAGGGAGTCATCATCTTCAAACCTTGTTCCACGAAGAGAGTCTTTCAGTTTCCCAAAGAGATGATAGTCACACGGAGCTAGGTCAGGGCTGTAAGGCGGGTGTTTCAGTGTTGTCCATCCGAGTTTTGTGATCGCTTCCACGGTTTTTTGACCGACATGTGGCTGTGCATTGTCGTGTAACAGCAAAACATCATGCTTTTGCCGATGTAGTCGAACACGACTCAGTAGAGCTTGAAGTTTCTTCAGTGTAGTCACATATGCATCAGAATTTATGGTGGTTCCACGTAGCATGATGTTCACAAGCAAGAGTCCTTCGGAACCGAAAAAAATGAGCCGGCCGAAGTGGCCGTGCGGTTAAAGGCGCTGCAGTCTGGAACCGCAAGACCGCTACGGTCGCAGGTTCGAATCCTGCCTCGGGCATGGATGTTTGTGATGTCCTTAGGTTAGTTAGGTTTAACTAGTTCTAAGTTCTAGGGGACTAATGACCTCAGCAGTTGAGTCCCATAGTGCTCAGAGCCATTTGAACCATTTGGAACCGAAAAACACCGTAACCATAACTTTTCCAGCAGAAGGTGTGGTTTCGAATTTTTTTTTTTTTTTTTTTTTTTTTGGGTGAATTTGCATGATGCCACTCCACTGATTGCCTCTTCGTCTCTTGTGAAAAATGATGGAGGCATATTTCATCACCTCTCACAATTATTCCAAGAAATTCATTTCCACCATTCTCGTACTGTTCCAAAAGTCCGCTGCATACCGTTTTTCTTGTTTCTTTGCGAGCCACTGTCAATACCCTAGGAACCCACCTGGCACAAACCTGTTTTAACGCCAACACTTTCAGTATTCTGTACACACTTCCTGCCCCTATCCCATCGTAGCGTGACAATTCGTTCACTGTGAAGCGCCTGTCAGCAGTCACCAATTCGTTAACTCTCTGCACATTGTCTGGAGTGTGTGCAGTATGAGGCCTGCCGCTGCGAGGACAACCCTCAATATTGCCGCGCCCGCTTTCATCACATAACCTGCTTGCCCACCGCCTAACTGTACTGCGATCGACAGCAGCATCTCCATACACCTTTTTCAACCTCTTGTGGATGTTTCCCAGTGTCTCGTTTTCACAGCTCAGGAATTCTATGACAGCACGTTGCTTCTGACGAACGTCAAGTGTAGCAGCCATCTCGAAGACACGCTGTGACGGCGCCACTCACGGGAACAGGTTGAACTAAGTTTGAAAACAAGTGGGAAGGATGTATCTACACACTGTAAAACTTTCTCACATGCAGAAATTGTATTTTTACAAAAATAGTGTGCGTTTCTTTTGGAGTGGCCCTCGTATATGCTCGCTTAGCTTTTCACGTTCTCATAAAACGTCTGGTAAAATAAAAACTTGTTTCTGCGGGTGAGGTATATCGCACGGATTTTGCAAATCACAGTCATTTCAGCGGGACAGCCTTCCGTGATCTCCCAGTAAATCGTGCGTTCGCGAAGAGACGGTATTTTTTTGCGGCAGATGGATTGTATCTTGAACAACGCGGCGCTTCCTCGTGTCATGGCTTCCTCATTGTCGGAAATACTTAGACGACTCCATCTCATCACTATCGACTAATCTGATGTTACACAGCTTGTCATCGTTTTATAAACTTCAAAATTCCTCTTCTACTTGTTAGACACACTCGCGCAAGGACCTCATTACCATTTCGCTCGTTTCTAATTCCAGATTAGTATCGTGCGATGTTGTTTCGAACGCTCACTCAGATAGTCCAACGCTATTAAATGTATTACTTATCAGTGGTCGTTGCTTTTCCTTTCCTTTCACCGAGGAAAGTGAGGAGATTCGAAACACAGATATGCGACAGGTAGCCGGGACGTCAGCGCTCATAAAGTCGTACGGCCCGACTAATAGGCTGTCACTTAAACGAGGCGCTGGAACGGCCACCTAGATTGGGATCTACAGCGACTGTTCGCCGGTCTTGTCATCGAATGGAGAGAGAGACAGGTGAAGAGCCAGCTGTTGGCAGAACTGTCGCTGTTAGCGTATCGTGCCGGTGTAGGAACGGCCCGCATAAATCCACCTGGTAGACTGCAGCCGGAGGTTTATTTTTCTTTGCTTGTTCCTGTTGAGAAAGACTGTGTTGCATGGATTCTTGTTAGTCTGCTTGTAAGGTCGAGAGTCGTCACCCGATGGGGACCTAATGACACTTTCGTTACTTGAAGACCAAGTTACACGAATGTGTAATCTCAAGGCTTTCTGTGGCGTGGGCTATACGATGACGTGGATCTAGGAGACATCAGTAGACAATCATTCCGGCCAGAACTACCGGTGTAGGCTGGACAGACTGTGTGGATACTGCGCCTCAGCAATTACGCTTTTTTCTGGAAGACCCATAACCTTTAGAAAAAAGTAAATTTATCATCAACTTGTAGATTAGTTTGATAACCACACTGTTTTGTTAGGCACGATCCTATCGGGAGTGAAATGCCCTGCATTTGTCGACCTTTGACTTGACTTACCGCGTCAGTTATACGGGGCGAATCGTTTAACGTGGATTCGCAGCCGTGGTGTATACCGTTATTTTACACATAAATTATACAAATCATTTTCAGAGGTAAAAAGAAGCAATAAGTGACAAAAAAATCATCCCAGGACTGACGAGGTATTGAATTCTACATTATTTGGTTTTGGACTTACCGGTTACCCACTTACCCATCACTCAGCTTCTAGGAGTGTATGCAATTTGAAAATTCTGCGGCCCACTAGCGACGAATGATTGCTCCTGATCGTCGCCTTGTGCCATTTATCAAAAATTTCACCCAATGGAAGCGAGAATTATTGTATTGAAAACTTTTTTGGTTATTAGAGTATAGCGCTCTAACGTTGTGTTTGCATAAATAATTATGGAACTGTATCCCGTCTCGCTCAAATGAATTACATTTGACTCTCCCACTCAAACACGTTTCTACAAGTGTGTGACGTTATCCTTAGTCCTTGTTGTATTTGTAGTATGGAATTTCGAAACATACTTGAGCGAAAATAATAATGAATCATTACGAAAAGAACTTACACTATCATTGTAGTTGTCTTTGTCGTTTACTTTAATTACCAAGCTCGTGTTCTGTAAACATATCTATATATTGATGACACCGCAAACGCAACTACGTCACAAGCATTAAACATTAATCAGTTTGACCATTCCGATTTTCTGTTGTTTACCTTATTTGTAAGACAAGACGATTTCCTTTATTCGTATATCAACATAATCGAGCTACTTCTTCTTTTATTATCACAGAACATTATATTCAGTCTGACGCTTAGTTTTTTTCTTTTTTTTTAATCATCAGTCTTATGGCTTGACTGATGCGGACCGCCACGAATTCCTCTCCCGTACCAACCTCTTCATGTCAGAGTAGGACTTGCAACCTACGTCCTCAATTATTTGCTGGATGTATTCCCGTCTCTGTCTTCCTCTACAGTGTTTACCCTCTACAGCTCCCTCTAGTACCATGGAAGTCATTTCCTGGTATCTTAACAGGTGTCCTCTCATTCTGTCCCTTCTCCTTGTCAGTGTTTCCCACATATTCCTTTCCTTTCCGATGCTGTGCAGAACCTCTTCATTCCTTACTTTTACAGTCCACCTAATTTTCAGCATTGGCCTGTAGCACCACATCTCTGCTACTTCGATTCTCTTCTGTTCCGGTTTTCCCACAGTCCATATTTCACTACCATACGATGCTGTGCTCCAAACATACATTACAACAAATTTCTTCCTCAAATTAAGACCTATTTTTGATACAAGGACACTTATCTTGGCCAAGAATGCCCTTTTTACCAGTGCTAGTCCGCTTTCGATGTCCTCCTTGCCCCGTCCGTCATTGGTTATTTTGCTGCTTAGGTGGCAGAATTCCTTAACTTCATCTACTTCGTGACCATCAATCCTGGTTTTAAATTTCTCGCTGTTCTCATTTCTGAAACCTAGTAAGACACTCAAAATCTGTGTCACGAATTAAAATTATATTACTCTGATGTTTCAACGAGCAGCTCCCTCACATGTCGACTTGTTATAAGTGGGTCATGCGTGGTCGAAATGAGATCAGGAAGGACAGTAAGAACACCATAAATTCCCCTGACTCTCTATACAGGGTCATTCTTATTAACGTTTAAAAGCCCTAAAACAACGTAGATGACGTTGAAATAAGCCGGCCGAAGTGGCCGTGCGGTTAAAGGCGCTGCAGTCTGGAACCGCAAGACCGCTACGGTCGCAGGTTCGAATCCTGCCTCGGGCATGGATGTTTGTGATGTCCTTAGGTTAGTTAGGTTTAACCTCAGCAGTTGAGTCCCATAGTGCTCAGAGCCATTTGAACCATTTTGACGTTGAAATAAATAATGAAATATGAGACACATGTGTTCGCAAATGTCAGGAAATACCCCAGTTATGGATCAGAAGTACTGAACGTGTGACGTCACTAGACGACGTACCTCTCCGCATGTGCAACCGTTGAGCTTGGGCATGAAGGGATGAGTGAGCGATGCAATTCTTGCATTCGAGCATAAGGTACAAATTTCGAAAACCTTCCGTAGATGTGTTGTAAAAGTAGAAACTGCAAAACTATTGTCCTCGCTGTAACCAACTAAAAGTTGTCCGTATTTTGTGTTTCTTTCCTTTTGTCACCTCTTTTACTGGTTTATAGACCTTAACTATTAAAGAAAATTTAGGTCATTTAATGGTAACGAAACTATTCAGGCGTTCAGGAGCTTATACTCATTTATTTGTGACGCAATACGGTAGGTGCTTGCTGTCTTCTACTTCGCGATAAACCAGTGGAGATCACGAGAGCGGTAAACAAAATCATAAAGCTTACCTCAATGTAAACACATCATTGTTTGATGCAATGAAAAAAATACTGCCTGCCAAAGGCAAGAATCGAACCCTAAGCCCCCGTGCTGAAGTTTCTCACATGGGCCTGGAGCCACACTGACGTGAATACTGACGTGCACGTAAGGCCAGGTTCCTAATGTGGTGACGTCACATGTTCAGTACTTGTCATCCACTTCTGGGGTATTTCACGACATTCGAGACCCCATGTACCTTCTAATAAGTTAATTAATTGTCTCAGTGTCATCTACATCTCTTCGGCGGTTTCTAAGCGTTAATAACAACTGTAGGTAGCCTGTTTATACGTAGCCTGTTTATATGTTTGTATGTTGGCAACACTATAAACTGTATTAATATCGCTGACAGAGCTCTGCGCCCTCGCCAAGATTCTTTGGTTGGATGGACTAGCAGTGAGCAGTTAACGAGCGGATGGCTTGGACATGTGTCTTTCGCGGAGACTCAGTGCTTGTAGGACATGTACTGTAAAATGAGGATGGATGTAGTTGGTAATGTGTTGGCAGTACGATTAATGACTACTACAATTTTTGTAACTAAATGTCACATGAATAAGGTAAAATCTTCTAAATAAATTGTTTTCTCTTCAACAAAATCTTTCTTTTGCTAACCAATTGCCCCCTAGTAGTTAGATCCTATAGTAGAATCTTAGCTTTTGGGGTATTTCACGACATTCGAGACTAGTACAGCTGCTTGCTGTAATTGCTGTAGTTCGTGTTATGAAGATTTTCTGTGAGGCAAGTGACTTACGCAAAAGTGTGAGTTATTGTTAGGATTTCTTCCAATTCAGGGCCATTCTTTTGTGTTAATTATTTGAAGCCATGTTGTCATTCTATAGCAGTCAGATTGCGTTGCCCTTGTGTATTGTGGGTAACAAAAGAATAGGTCAAGTTTGAGCTGTCTTTGTCAGGTAAAGTTCCGTATGTCAGTGCTGAAATGACAAAAATAAGTAAAGGACACTCAGTAGTTTCTCCAAGTAAAGATACAGTAGTTTCAGTTTCATTCATCAGTTTAAGTAAACAGAAGTTTCACCTGGCGACCCTTAGCCGAGGATACTCCACTGGATTCTTCTGATTTTCCCGTAGTTTGAATAATTAGCGCATGATTAGAAATTAGTTATAGTTTAATGCTAGCGCGTAATTGTATGTATGGAATTTACTTTGTAGTTGCAGTTTCATATTGTTATACTGTATTGTCATGAGCAAAGTAATTGTGGCATTCATGTGGATTTGCACTAAGTATCTCGCAGTCGCTTTTGCAACTAACTAGATACTGATTATTTCCAGTGCTATCTCAGTATTTCTTCCTGTTATTGCTTTTCAAATCGTTTTTTGTGTGTTATTGTGTGGAATAGTGTGATAATCATGCTGAGCGAAAAGCGTAAAAGTAGGCTGCAAAGCAAAGTGAGAAATGACAGCGACGGCGAGTGTATCTTGTTAGCACCACGTAGTAACGAATTGACAAATGTCCAAGGCAATAATTTGGTAATAGTGCATAGGGAAATAGACCAGACAGCAAATAACGTGGTAGAAATGGAAACAATCAATGAACAGGGAACTATTGTCGATCGATCGGTCGGTAACAGCTCGCTTCAGGAATGCGAAATAACAGAACAAAATCTCGCAAATACCGTAGATTCAGGTTTTGCGTCATTACACTTTTCTCAGTTAAGTCAAGACACAGTCCCTGCTTCTCAAAATACGAATATTGAAGGTGCAAACGCACTGACGAAAAGCACAAAGGAACATGTTTCAGTCACTAATGGATTGTTATTGCCATTAATTCAAAAATTTGATCAAACAGAGCAACAGCTTCTTAAGTTAGACTCAATGGAACAAAATGAGAAACAAACATAGCAACAACTTCAAAAGTTATACTCAATTGAACAAACACGAAAATATTTAACTGATGAGAGCACATAATCGAATCGAAATATCAAAACATTTCTGAAATCGCAAGAACACAAATTTGTGAGCAATTTCACCCTATTTTTTCGAGAGATGAAGACACATTACAGAATCATGAAGCAGCCATAAAAGAACTGCAGGTACATTGTACACGAAACTCATGACAGCTTGCAGGCTAAAACTGACTTTGTTGCATCTACCTATAAGGTCGCGCAACTTGTAACAGATCAGGCAAACTTAAAGGACATAGTAGATACACTTACGACACAAATGGACATTCTAAAACTTGGCTCAGTAAAACACACAGAGGAAATTAGCAACAAATCGAACGATTGCCCCACGCTTGCTTTATGTAAGATTAAATGACAAGGTGCAATTTTTGAAAAAAGGTAGATGTATACCAACAAACTAACTTAGAATTCTTTTGTCAGAGCCACAGATTTATTATGAATTTTCTTATTGTTCCATTATTGTAGACAGAGATTATATTAGGTGTAGACTTTTTGAATGAGTATAAAGCAATTTTGAACTTTCACAGTGCTCAAATAAGTTTAGAGAAAGAAGCTAAGTCAATAGCTTTGAAATTTGAAGATTGGCTTTCAAACATGACGAAGAAATCAATCGGTTTTACCTTTTGTCAGATCACAGTTTGGAACTTTCTACGGAACTATCACTTCGCAAGTAGTGACAGGAATGATGCTGATGACGTATTAGATACTAACGTTTTAATTCAGAAATAAATACAACTATTGAGAACTGTAATGACACTGATAGGCACTTTCCACAGTTTCTACTCACTGAGCAGGAACAATTAAAGGATTTCAATACAAATTTCGTGTTTGTGAGCATACTAAATTTTGTGTCAGACCATAGTAATTCCGGCACATTATAGGGACAGTGTGAGAATGGAAATACGATCTATTCTTGACGAGGGCATTATTGAGCCAGCGGTAAGCTCATAAAATAATCCATGACATGTTGCTGAGAAAAGAAAACGGATCGATTAGGCTTGTCTTGGACTCCAGACAAATAAATACCACAATCATTCCTGAAACAGACTGGCCGCAAATATAGGAAGAACTTCTTCAAAATTTCAATGGCGTAAAAGTGTCTCCTTCTGTTGACTTCAGATCCAGCTTTTATCAAACTGAACTTCACCCAGAATGTGTAAAAGATATGGCGTTTTTTGTTTCGGTGTTTGCTATCAATTTTGGAAACTTCCTTTCTTCGGCAGCATTCACTTGTGGGCTAAATTCCATATTAATTGAGTTCTTAAAATGACACATCACCTCATATGTGGAAGATATTTTAATAGCAAAGCCTCCTGAGAACAATATAATCGCATCCTCAACAATTTGATACGTATTTTTGCTGAATCTGGATTTATAGTTAACTTGGAAAAATCTAAATTCTGTAGGACAAAGGTGAAGTTCTTGCGTCACATTATTTCTTCTGAGGGCATTCAGCCGGATCCTGGAAAGTTGGAAGCAAAGCCATTCATGCTCCATCCACATCTAGTTGTCGTGAATTTCTACAGTCGCTTCCTGAATATGCGAATTCTAGTAACTCCAAGAAATTGTTGCCTCACTGGTAAAAACACTATTTGGAACTGGGACGAACAAGCACACTTGGAATGTGATTCTTTGAAAGAAGCGCTACTTACCGTGCCAATCTTAGCTCACCCAGATCTGTCACAAGATTTCAGTCTTAGCACGGATTCTTCTAAAATTTGTCTGGGTGCCCATTTATTTCAAGAAGCTATAGAAAATGACATTGCTGTTCAGAAAGCCATCGGTTTTGCTAGCCGTGTGCTATCAAAATCTGAGAAAAATTATTCCATCACTGAATTGGAAGCTTTAGCTATCGTTTGGGCATTTGAAAAATTTCGTTTATTTCTTTCTGGAAAACATGTAAAAGCTTATAATGATCATCGAGCATTACACTTTCTTACGTCTTCAAAATTAAATCATATAGGTTGAAACATTGAGCATTGTTTCTGCAACAATTCCGCTTCATAATAATCTATATTCCTGGCACGGAAAACATTGTTGCGGCTTCACTGTCTCGTGCACCGGCTGGCCTTGAGTAAAGCAATACAGAAGCTAACCTTGAGAAAAATTTCACTATTCTTTACATCAGAAAGTAGCCTTTGAAAACTTCGTCACTGTATCTTTAAAGGACATTGCTCATGAGCAAGACAAGGATCCGATTTGGAAAGATATTAAAAGTAAATAGTATGAAAAGACACACACAATAAAATTCAATAGATATGCTAAATTGATCACCTTCTGTCGACAGATCCATTAAATAGTAATTTTATGATACACGTTCTTAAAAAAGGAGCATTTGGAAAGGAAAGAACAATAAGAAGGATAAGGGACTAGCAACAGGAACTGCATACATAATTTTCTTTTCAAGAACTTGGTAATTTTTTGGTAGAATAAGTCGTTTAGTGTCGTGACATAGAATCATTGCATTTCACATGCAAGATAGTATAGATCTTGTTCCTTGTGCTGGCGCTTTGCATAGTTTTGATGATCACAGATGCACACATGGTATATTAAGCTTACACGTATATTTCACTTATCTGCATTGTTGTCTTTTTTCCGCCTTTTCATGTTTAGGTATAAGTTATTGCATTTGCTGCTGCTATTTGTCATGCAACGTCCTACTGAATTCTACCTTGTATTACTGTGATAAGCCAGTTTTACTACTGATTTTCTTGTTTGCTGCATAGTGACTTACATTAGTTGTAATGTTGCATTTGCTTTGCTAAGTTAGATATGCTGCTGGTTGGTTTGCCAATTTGTATTTTTGTTGTTGTGGTTTGTATTAACTTTTTGTGCTGCTGCTTTACCTCATTCCCTAGTTTATGTACCTGAGCTCAGTGGATTTAAGTTAGCTTAAGAGGAGGTATGTTATACAAGAAAATGCATTGTAAAATGCGTTGAGAAGCTATAAGGAAAAGGTCTGGCCAAAAATTATTGTATAATGAGGAACAATTATGTTGAAAGTGGAAATGAAAAGGCATAAGTAGGATGCAGTGACAACAGGTTTAAGTAAGATGGCTGAAAATATAAATACAGATATGTAAGATTTTTTGTGGAAACAAATGTTGAAGTAAGAGGGGTCCGAGAGAATCAAATGAAGCTTTTGTTGGAAATGAAGTAGTTTTGTTTGAAACAAAGGTATAAAATGCTCACCACAAGTACTGCTGTACCGAATGTTACGCTTTGACACATTTACACTTGAAAAAAGATCCTGTCCTTTCCGTTTGTGTTATTCCCCTATGTTTATGCGTACCCTCGTGTCTCTGCGTTCTTCCTATCTCTGTGTGTTTACCTGATAAGATATATTTGGTAGAACGTTTTTCCTTCTAACACTAGGCTGCATTCACTACGATGAGGAATACCGTTATCCTCAAATCTAATCTCCGTTTTTTGTACCATGTTCTTTACATTAGGGAGATCTTTAAAGATTATTTATTCTGTTATGCTTCTACTGATATGCTCATGTTTCATTTATTTACTTATGTCAAAATTCTTGTAATACTCGTATATGTGCTTATACATATTCTTTCTGTAAAGCCTGTATTACGAAAAATGTTATTTTTAATATCATGTTCTTTACTGTAATGATGTTTTCTTTACATTTGTAACTGTATTCGTATTCTGTAAGGTTGTAACTGTAAGGACACCAGTTCTTCAAGTTAGGTAAACATAAGGGATTCATTTTACTGCACACATCTGTCTGTTGGTCATAGTATATGTATCGAATCTCAGAGACTATATGACTGTGTTAGTGCTTGCACGAGTGTTGATAATTCACCAAGAGACCGGTTGACAGTGTCGCTGGTTGTAAGGATATTGCAAAAAGTTTAGTGATTGGATAAGTGGTCGTTTATGGACTTGTAACTTACTGTATTATCCTCAAGACTCTTCAATTGTGATTGTGCACCCACACAATCGCATCAGATGGCTGCTGGCCATCTCTACAAGGACTATAGTGGGTCTGCACCATTGGTGGCCCATTACTACCGTAATCTCTACAAGGACTACAGTGAGTCTGCACCTTTGGTGGTCCATTACTATCATAACCTCAACAAGGACTACAGTGGGTCTGCACCTTTGGTGGCCCAATAGTACATTCTTCAAGACTTCGATTGATTCTGCTATGGATCTACTCTGTTGTGGCCCTTTACCAATCTTACAAAGCCAACTTAATTCTTGATGTCAAGAGTCAGCACTATGTTTCTGTGGGGAGGACAACACTACTTCTTCAAGACTGCATGGTTGTCCACTGCTTACTTGTGTATTTTCATATACTGCTCAGCCTTTTTGCATAAAACTGGCGCAGACTTCGCTCCTATTGTGTTATTAAAACTGCCGTTAGGGACTGTGAGGAGAATTTTTACTTTATTGACCAACAGCATATTACTTAACCTTTGTGTGAATCTGATCTACTTGATATTGTTAACATAAAATTTTTTAACAACGTAGTCTTGGACACGTTCTGTCCTTTGTGGAGACTCAGTGTTGGTAGGACATGCATTGTAAAATGAAGATGGGTGTAATGTTTGGGTGGTGGAATTATTGACAACTATATAATTTTTGGAACTGGATGTCATATAAAGTAAAAATGAAAAGGTATAGATTATAGTTAGGATTTCTTTCAATTCAGGACATTATTTTGTGTTAATTATTTGAAGCCAAGTTGTCATTCTATAGCAGTCAGACTGAGTTGCGCTTGTATATAATGGGTAATAAATGAATAGGTTAAATTTGAGCTGTCTTTGTCAGAGAAAATTCTGTAGGTCAGAGTTGAAATAACAATAAGTGAAATACAGTCAGTAGTTTCTCCAAGTAAAGAGACAGTAGTTTAAGTGTCACTCAGCAGTTTAAGTAAACACTAAGAAGTTTCACAATCACCTTGTGCGCAGTGTCAGGTGAACTTGCAATATTCTTACTGTCATTACTGATTTGATTTCGTCCATGCACGATCCGGTTAGAATAGAGCGGCAAGTGAGATAATTGCTCGTCAAAACATCAGAATAAAATCAAAACATCATGATACTAAATTTCTACATCGTGATACCAATTTTGGGTGTCTTACCAAGTTTTAGACTGAACATAATGTTCTGTCACAATAGAAAAAGAAATGAATAATATACAAGGAAGAGGGATCAAGTTAACTAGAGTTCCTTTCGGGTGGGCAGAGAAACAGTACTGACAAGTTTTCCATCTTGATGCCTGTACGAGACATTAGTTGTTGAACGTTCGTCTCCGTATGAAGTGTTAGTTTTGGGTGTTTATTCTGGGTAGAGAGGACTCTTTCATATCTGTTCCATTTTAGAGTTAGGGTTTTACCAGCCAGATATCGAACGAGTTGGTAGAGGGGAAGGGGACTCACAATTGGAAATACTTTCTTGGGGATTGATGGCTCCAGGATTTTCCTTATAACCAAGCTAAATGGCCAGTAAACCAAGGTCAGATATTATGTCCCAGAGAAATATGTGAATGCCTAGTGTGTGTGCAAGTGACTATGTTTATGTGCATACAGTGTACAATCGGGTGGCTCCTTCGACACGTGCAGTTCACTTGGATAGCAGCAGATACAGGGACTGGTGTTGCAACTAAAAACACTTCCCATTTATTTTACAATATGTCCCAAAAATCGAGAAAATGGTAAGAGGCAGTGATGGGGTGGATTTCGATGTAGGCAAAGAGAGTGGGACGGAATTTTAGGATGCCCTGCGCAAGCCGTCCGCCATCTTGGTTTCCTCCATATTGGATTCAGCTCACAGTTCTTCAACAGTAGGGGGACGATGCGACACATGTTTTAAGGGTAGAATGTGACGAGAAACACGTTGCTAAAATCGGTTTTGCAATATCTTGGATATTTAAAAAATTATGCATCATTTCTTGTGACATGTGTAACTCATCATGCAGCATGCAGCATGCTCAACTTGATCACGTTTTCATCATCTTTTTACAGATTTACCGTTAATGTGGAGGACAACGTTCCACTGATCAAAGAAAAGAGGATCGAAATCATCCTGCTAGTTGGTGGCTGGGGTTCCACGACAATTACCACGGACTTCAACCAGCGACGCCCTAGGAGGGAACCCGTCACGAAAAGTACGATCGGGAAATTGATCATGAACTTTAAAGAAACGGGATGGTTGGTAGATACGCCGTCCTGGACGTCCCCGCACAGCAATTGAGGAGACTGCGACCACGGCAGTGTTAACAGCAGGGGCCACGAGTCCCGCGCAAGGTATTACGCGACTCGTCCAACGGTATGGCGTTCCTCAGAGCGGTATCCACCGAATCCTAAAGCGACAGAAATAGCATCCATTCAAATGCAACTTCAACAACATCCGGCGGAAGACGACCCCGATGGGAGTATGCAGTTTTGTAAGTAGGTGTTAGCACAACACGCCACCGATCATTGTATTGCGTACAACATACTCTTTAGTCATGAGGCGAACTTTTACGTCAATCGGCAGGTCAACAAACACAAGCTGCGATACTGGTCATCAGATAACACAGGTGGAACTCTTCCTGTGGGGCTCAAGGACGTGGCAAAGTGATGGTATGGTGCGGCATTTGGGGAATGCTTCTCATTGATCCCATTTTTCTGACAGAAACCCTCAACATTGCGACCTACCAGCAGATACTGGATGAGGTAGTCATGTCTTTGGTTCTCAACGAAGATGGGACATTTACTTCGTACTTTCAGCAGGACTGGGCACCACCCTATTATGTTGAGAGTGTACAGAAATGACTTGACACACAGTTCCCTTGTTTTTTGTTGGGTTGGATTGGGCGTCGTGGTCCCTTGGAGTGGCCGCAACGTTCACCTGATCGGACCCCTCTAGATTTCAGCCAGTGGGGATATCTAAAGTCCGTGGTTTATTCCATGAAGACTCGTGATGTTCAGCATCTGGAGCAACGGATTACCGACGTTGTTGTAGTTATATACCTGCTGTGTTGTGTCGTGTCCATGCAAACTTTCTTCTTTGGGTACCAAAATGTCTTCAGGTACACGGGTAACATGTGGAAGACAATCCGTAAAGAGCACTTTGTTTTGCAGTGTGTTGCATACCATTCGTGTCGTGATTCGTGACGAATTAAACGTGTTCTAACAAATTATGCATAAATGTTTACCTATCAAAGGTATTGCTAAACGAACTTGACCATTGTTTTTCTTGTCAAATTCTACCCTTAAAACATGTATTGCATCACCCCCTTTACTACGAAGAAGAGTGAGCTGAATCCAATATGCTTATATCCATATGTATTCCACCGTGCCTCTTACCATTTTCGCGACATTTAGCCTGGTCCCGACTTTCGGGACACACCGTATTTTCTACGGAGCAGAAAAGAACACAGAGGATCAGGTCCATTGTCAAACCTTGATAAAGCCATATTGGACCATTCCCAGGCGATATACAAATATATTTTTCGTTGGCTTTTTGTTTTCTATGATCGTGGAAGTAAAGCAGCCCTCCAGCGCGTTCGGCGTACTGCTTCCTTCTGGAACGTTCACGGAAGCAGAACAACGTTTCCTGCTGCTTATTTCCTAAGGAAAAGCAGAACTTGATGTTAGTGCGTTTTTCTGCCGTGGCTGCTAATTGTTGTGTCCTGCCTGGAGAATCATTTAACGCGTGATACAGTGTTAAAAAAAGAAAATGCGACCTATGTGACAGTTTTCCACAGATAGCCACTGCTGAAGTGATTCAACACTCTGTGAAGTAGAGACATCTAGAGGGAGAGCCCGTCATTACTATCCTTCCTCCATAAAACAGTAATTCTCATTACTTTTCAACCGCCCCGCGAATATTACTTATGATGCCTAGAGAGATGAACATATGTCTAGCAATACAGTGCTTCTCCAACATTCAGTGCTCCCACTTTTAATGGCCCTGATTCACGGACCTTGCACTTTGAGTTTCAAAAATATTCATTACTAGCTTAGCGCCCGCTGTTTTGCTTGCGTGGACTGTATGGCTTGCATAGATTTATTTTGTTTTTCTTCAATTGAATTTTTATGTTGTTCACAAACAGCAAAACCTTCTAAACTGCTCACTGCTATTAAGGCCATAGAAGTATGGCTTTTTCCGAAGGTACTTCTGGCTAAAGAACTATTCTGGTAGCTAGAGTCCAAGGTTTTCGTTGATCAGGCCTTTTGTTTGTCCTGTGTCGCTGTTTCCACAGAAACTTTCTTCCGATAATCATGTTTATTTACACACAACCGAGAAGAGAAACACCAATTTTCACAGATTTAGCTTTAAAGTTTTTTTTTTTTTGATAAAACGAAATATTTTCTTAAAAGTTATCATCCCCTGTTTCATCCTTATAGGGGTTGAATTCCAAAAACAATGAAACACGTATTTTTTATTTCTAACCGAGAAGCCAAATAAAATTTTTTGTAGATTTAACTGAAAAAGCTTTCATAATTAAATAATTTCACTCCCTTAGCGGGCTGAATTTCCAAAAACAATGAAACACATATTTTTTTTAGAATCTAACAGAGAACTCAAATACCATTTTTCATATATGTAGCTGTAAAAATGCTTTAATAGTCCTTTAATAATGATTTATTAAAAAAAAGCTTTACACATTATTTTACCCCCTTAGCACTGAATTACTAAAAATGTTGAAATGGTTTTTTTTTCTCACTGAGAAACCAAATACCAATTTTCGTAGTTTTAGTTTCAAAATTGCCTTAATGATGACATATTTTCAAATAGCTTTTAATCCTCTGTTTCGACCCCTGAGGAGTGGAACATCGAACAAATTCTTCTTATACGATATCTAAAGTATAAGATCCACACCATCTCCAGAATTCAAGCTTCCATCGTTAGAGGTTTTGGGCTGGGTGATGATGATTCAGTGAATCAGTAAGCCTCTATTTCGCCCCCTTAGGGGTCGAAGTTCCAAAAACAGTGAAACACATGGTTTCATTTCTAACAGAGAAGATAAATACGAATTTTCGTAGATTTTGTTTCAAAACTGCTTACATAATGACACATTTCTATAAAGACTTTCATCCTCTATTTCACCCCATCAGAGATTGCATTTCTAAAACACTGAAACATCTTTGTTTTCATTTCTAACAGAGAAGCCAAATACACATTTTCGAAAATGTTTTTCTAATAAAGTAATTTCATAATACTTTCCACCCACTATTTCTAAAAACAATGAAACACTTATTCTTTTATTCTTAATTTAAAAGTAAAATACCAGTTTTCATCTATGTAGCCTCAAGATACCAATATTCGTAGTTCTAGCTTTAACATCGACTTAATAGAGGCATTATTTCAAAAAAACATTTCATCCCCCATTTCACCCTATTAGGGAAGGAATATCGAAAAATCGCTTCTTAAACGACTTCTACAGTGTAAGATCAACACGCTCGGCAAATTTCAACTTTATGTTCTTAGTGGTTTTGGATGGGCGATGATGAATCAGTAATTAAGTCAGTCAGTCGGGACATTCCTCTTCAAATATATATACAGGGTGAGTCACCTAACATTATCGCTGGATATATTTCGCAAACCACATCAAATACTGACGAATCGATTCCACAGACCGAACCTGAGGAGAGGGGCTAGTGTAATTGGTTAATACAAACCATAAAAAATGCACGGAGGTATGTTTTTTAACACAAATGGAACCCCGTTAGTTATGTTAGCACATCTGAACATATAAACAAATACGTAATCAGTGCCGTTTGTTGCATTGTAAAATGTTAATTACATCCGGAGATATTGTAACCTAAAATTGACGCTTGAGTACCAGGGGCGAGGGGCGAGGTACACGTACACACGTGGTTTCCGTCTTCAGTTACGGAGTGGAATAGAGTGTGTCCCGACATGTCAGGCCAATAGATGTTCAATGTGGTGGCCATCATTTGCTGCACACAATTTCAATCTCTGACGTAATGAATGTCGTACACGCCGCAATACATCTGGTGTAATGTTGCCGCAGGCTGCCACAATACGTTGTTTCATATCCTCTGGGGTCGTAGGCACATCACGGCACACATTCCCCTTTAACGTACCCCACAGGAAGAAGTCCAGAGGTGTAAGATCAGGAGAACGGACTGGCCAATTTATGCGTCCTCCACGTCATGGTAATGTACATGTGCGTCAGTGAAAAAGACAAATAAAAAGGTGTTAGCATGTGGACGTAATGTGCTGTTCCAGTCTCTTCTGTACCTAAGGTCCATCACAGTTCCCTTTGAATCCCTACGTAATTCGGTGCTCTCCGATACACACGATCGAACAGCGGAGGAGTGGTACTCAAGCGTCAACTTTAGGTTACAATATCTCCGGATGTAATTAACATTTTACAATGCAACAAACGGCACTGATTACGTATTTGTTAATATGTTCAGATGTGCTAACAAAACTAACGTGGTTCCATTTAAAAAACGTAGGTTTGTGTTAAAAAACATACTTCCGTGCATTTTTTTATGGTTTGTATTAACCAATTACACTAGCCCCTCTCCTCACGTTCGGTCTGTGGAATCGGTTCGTCAGAATTTGATGTGGTTTACGAAATATATCGAGCGGTAACGTTAAGTGACTCACCCTGTATATGTAAGCGTATCAAATACTAGAAGGCACTACTTTCAAAGATGATCTACAGCGGTGTGCAACCTCAGTGGAAATAAAGTTACGTGATCACAGCTATTTAGCATGTTTTTTAACATGTATCAAAAAATTGTGGACACACTTGTTTCCTCCTCAAACAACCTGAACACCTTCGCCCTATAAAATAAATAAAATGGATAAAAAATGTTATTTTAAATATGTTAATTATTCTATCTGTATGATGGTGATTGTGATTGCAATTGTATTTGCTTATCTGGAACGTGGACGTTTAATTATTCGGTATCAGACGCTTGACAATGGCTTTTTCGTAAAGGCAATGTTACTCGTAGTTGACCGTGAAATAAAACTGAATAATCGGACTTCGTAATTAAATCGTTTCCAAAGACTGCTGCGGTAGGTGCGGACTCATAATCTAAATCTCAATATTACAATAATTTGCCAGCCATGCCAATACGTCGTACAGAGGTGATTGTCTACTAAACATAAAAAAGGTACACAGTTAGTTAAATCAGATATATTCAATGAATAAGCCTACAGTTCATAATCCTACTTACTTTTATAAATATAAATTCTTTACAGAATCGAGTGCCTAGTGTGGTTGCAACTCGCAGTATTCTTCTATAACATGTAATACGGCGGTGTGCCAGACAATAAAATAAAATACGTGCTTCTCGCACCACTTCAACCAGAGCTCTCCATTTCTTAATTAAACATAAGAGTAACGTAATTGTGCTTTTGTTTTATCAGCGACACAGCGCTGCAGTTGTGTGCCATAGGCTTTATTTATTTGTCACTGATTATTTATTTAATTAATATTTCGCGTTTCCGAGGAAACTCATGCTCGGCATGCAAATGTGCCTTTATAGCCCCTCCTACATCTCCCATAACCCTGAATCCACACACCCCATTTTATCCACCACGTTTCAAAACCACAGCCTGCTGCTGCAGCTGTAACAGCATATTTTACCTTCACTCCGTCTTCATGCACTCCAAATCCTTTTTGCTTACCCTCCTAGACCATAAAATCATTATTGAAATCTACCCACCATCTAAAGGAAGCCTACCCTACCCTTTTCTTTCCACATGAATCCTTAAACCCTACCTCCATCCTGCCAAATTATAGTCCTTTTCATCTTCTGATATCCATGCCTCCATCCTTATCCATTACGAAAACTCTTTATACCGCATGACATTTACATATGTAACAAACGGATACCTGCGGAAGTGTATATAGTTTCGAGTCGAAAGTTCCTCCTTCATTTTAGTTTTGTTTTGTTTGGCATGCGGTTTAGCTAATAACAAGGAACCACACCCCCTGTTCCTCAAGGAATCCAACTGATACGAGGTGAACATGTGGAAAGGTAATGCCTTCGAGTTTTTTATTCTGTCCACAATATCGGATGGAGTATTTCATGTCAGCCACATTGCCAGGCCTAAAGGCACAAGAAAATCTAAGTTATCTACAACTATTTACATGACTTACATTACACATTATACACATTATATACAAAATTTGAATGACGCGGGTGCGCCGTAAAAGTTCTAATGTTGGCAGATAGAGTGCGCGCATGCGCAGAAGCGTCTGTGTAACTGCGGCACTGCCGTTATATCGTACAGTTAGATCACGCGGCACAATATTGCAGATCATATTGTTCGTGTGCGCGCGTTTTTCAGTCGTTGCACAAAGAAAATATTCAACCAAGATTACATATGAAGACTACATTCTATGACAGGTAACTTAGTTTTAAATTTACAATATTTGTTATAACACAATACAACTTAGATTGTTGAATGTTCTTAGTTACATAGTATTGTTTTGAAATACTTCAAAGAAAAATGTCCGTATTTTTCAGGTGCGTTGACCTATACACATCGTGTCGTTATTACAGTTCATATTCATCCGCTGCACAATAATTTTTTACAGGTTAGTATCGTCGTGGTAAAGTTTTTTGATCACAGTAACATCATTGTATAACAATGTGATTAATACATAAGCGTGTCCATTTCTCATTTCCATTATAGTCGTAGTGATGCAGTTCGTTGTGACTAAAAGCACTGCTTATTACAGATCAGACGTGACCCGTCGAGTAATTGGTCCACGTGCAGTTCGTTTTTTACATTCCGTGGAAGCTTGGTTGCAGAACCTCGGACGGCACATAGCTGGCGTCGATCCTTGGACAATCCAGGTAAGAGTGTCCGTCACATTTCGAGAACATTTCATTCCCTGAAGTTCCAACCAAAATTCTTCCACCCGTCGTGTTGTTTTCTGGACAGGCACTTTGTGTCCATTTAATCCAGTTAACATCTTGAAGTTGGGTACTGTAGTAATGTCACTAGACGATGCACGAATTATGCACTTCACATTTTCAGTTTTTTGCTGAATATAGTTCACCTAAATGTTCGTAGTTATTAATCAAGGAAATCGTTCATCGCGTTCACATAGATACGCTGCATAATGAATGGCATTAACAGTTTCTTTCACATAGGTTTCCGCGTAGTTGCAGAGTTAGTAATGTTTGTTAATGTCCGTGAACAGTGGTTCACTATGCAATGTCTTTTTGGCACTCGTTTTGTTCAAATTTTTACATAGTAACAGTTACACTATACATCAGTTAAAAAAATAAGTAATTATACATACACACGTCACGTATTTTCTTAGCATAAATATAATGTAGTTGCACATAAACATGTTTACATCATCATTACATCGCTATAGGTTATTACATTGTGTCACATTTGATTACATGAATTGCAGATATTTACATCCTCTTTAGCGGTTTTGCTGGGATATTATCGATGTTTTTTTTTTTTTTTTTTTTTTTTTTTGTGATGTCATCTGAAATTAAGATAGGTTAGACACAACATTCATTACATCAGTAGGCAAGAGCAGGCGTTTTCACTACTCAATAAATATTCAAAATAGTAAGAGAGAGAAAATGTTCGATTCCTCGCGTTTTGTGCGTGTGTGTAGAGTGTCTGTGTGGCCTTGACTACTGATAGATGCTTTTCGTGTTGAGAGATGTGCGTCTAATCTATTTCTCAAAGTAAAAGATCGCTTCACAGATGACGTCTGTCAGTTCGTCAGGTGTCACACCAAGTCAGTGGTACCTTCAGTAACAAATGTTCCGTGAGAAATTAATATGTCATCCACTGCTACGTAATCATAAATTTTACTTTAATATTCCGTCTTTCAGGTGGAGGCGCGGGCTGAAAGAAGAGTTCTTCTGTCTTCAACTGCGTCACTGGAACCGCTGAAATGAAAATTTCTGTACTACTTATTATCTGTATTGTAACAACAGAGTTTTTCGAGTTGCTTAGCAATATTTTGATGGGTATGACTTTGACATTATTCAGCATGAAATGCTCTAAGATCTCGGTGTGCGTATAGCCCAATAATTTTGTTAGTTCTAGGATGTTGTAACAGATACGCACCAGGATGCGGTATGTTAACAATTATATAAGGTCCTTCATATAGCAGACGCCACTTAGCGTTGCGTCGTTTGAGTGCTACAGATTTATGATGAGTACGAAGTAGTACAAGCATTCCTACCTCGAATTTTTGTTTTCTTTTTATTATGTTTCTGTGATGTTTGTTTCGTATTTGTGCGTGATGTGTCAATGTAGTCAATACTTCTTTTATTTTCTGTTCAGGTGTGATTTCCTTGTCTGACAATTTAGGTAATGGTTCTATCCACTGATCGTTCTGTTTGCAATTGAACATGATCTCGTTAGGTGTGTAATTCGTATCGTAAATATTTAAGTTATTGTGTACGTCTTCGAAAAGACTTAGGTAGGACACCCAATTAGTATGTTTTGATGAAATATAGGTCCTCATGAATCGATTTAATTCTCGGAAAAGTCTCTCAGTCGCGTTACATTGTGGACTAAACCTCGAAATAAATATACTTTTAATGTTATTGTCCTTCAAGAAATTTCTCCATTTGTATCCAGAGTAGTATGCTGCATTATCTGATAGAATTGCTTTAGGTTTTCCCACGTGCGTCAGGTAATCACTTGAGAATCTTCGTATTATAGCATTTGCAGTAGCGGATTTTAAAGCATAAAGTTTTACATGCTTAGAAAATATATCGTAAAAAGCTAAGATATATTTGACGCCTCCAGAGCTTGCTGGATGCGGTCCACTGATGTCAGTACACAGAATTTCCAGGGGTTTACTAGGTAAAATAGAATGTAAATCTGTTTTTGTGGATAAATTCTGAGGTTTTGATTTTTGACATATGACACATGTTTTCAGTTCCCTGTAAATTTTTCTTCTCATATTGCTAAAATAACAGTATGTGCTGAGCTTTGCCAAACACTTTTTCGTCCCATAATGACCCCAAACTAAGTGTGTGTGCCAAATTAGATTACGTTCAGACTCTTTGGGAATGCATACACACCAGTTAGTAGCATTTGGATGTCGGCGGTAAAATAACACATCATTGTGTAACTTGTAATACTTAGTCAAAGGATGATTGCGTTTTTCTACCAGTAATGTTATTATCTTATACCAGTGAGGATCAGATTTTTGTAATTCAGCCATGTTTCTGCACATATCAATATAATATTGGTGATACTGCTTGTCTTGCATTAAGAGAATCCTGTAGTCATTTATATTTTCTAAGTCACTGTTGGTATCATTCATACCTTGTGGAAGTCTAGACAAAGTGTCTGCAATGGTGTTGTCCTTACCTCTTATGTACTTAATTTCAAAAGAATAGTTCTGAAGTGTAACTGCCCATCGTGATAGTCTAGGATGTACAAGTTTACAAGTTAACAAAAATGTCAGGGCCTGGTGATCGGTGTAAATTACCGTATGTTTTCCAAATAAATAATAATTGAATTTCTTGAATGCCCATACTATGGAAAGTGTTTCTAACTCAGTAGTGGAGTATGTACGCTCACATTCAGTTAGAGTGCGACTCGCAAACCCAATGATTCTTATCTGTTCCTCCTCTTTATTCTTTACAACTTGAAATAAGCAACAGCCCAAGCCAGTACGTGAAGCGTCACAAGTCATACAAAAATCTAAATTGAAATCTGGATGGCTCAATATGTTAGCATTCACTAAAGCATGTTTAATTGTATTAAAGTCATTCTGGCACTGTTCCGACCAGATCCAAACTTGATTCTTTCTGAGTAGATTTAGCAGATGTTTACTGTTCAAAAGTGGTTGTGGCAAAAAACGTCTGAAAAATGAACATAGCCCAAGGAATGATTTTAACTGCTTTTTAGTTCGAGGGCTAGGAAAGTTTCTGATAGCATCCAATTTACTGGGATCCGGACGTATGCCCTGTGAATTAATGATATGTCCTAAATACTTTATCTCACTGCAACCAAACTTTGATTTTCTTAGGTTGGCTGTGACTCCAGCTTGTGCAAATTTTTCTAAAATTCTTTGAAGTGTGTCAACGTGTTCATTCCAAGATTGTGTAGCTATCAGTATATCATCTACATAGTGTGTGACTGTCTCAACTAAATCGTCGCCAAGCACGGTATCCAGGGCTGTAATGAATACCCCAGAGCTGACATTCAGTCCGAAGGGTAGAACACAAAACTGATAGGTTCGCCCCCCGAACATAAATGCAGTATATTTCCGAGAATCAGGAGTGATACCCACCTGCGAAAACGAATTAGCGAGATCTATTGTGGAAAAATATTTTGCATCTAGAAATTTCTGTAATTGCTCTTCTAAATTTTCAGGTTTTGTGTGAACCGGTAAAACTATTTCATTAATAGCTCGTGCGTCTAACACTAACCTAATGCTTCCATTTGATTTTTTGACAACAAGTAGAGGACTACAATAAGGTGAGGTGGATGGTTCAATGACCTTCCAGTCTAACATTTGTTTTAATTCTTGCCACACAGCAGGTCGTTGAGATAACGGTACGTTATATGTCTTATGGTAGAAGATCTTGTGAGGCTTAACTTCAATCTTGTACACATACGTGTTGATAACACCTAATCGTTTGGTAAAAACTTGTAAATATTTGGATAACACTTCCTGTAGTTTTATACGTTCATGTACACTGAGAGCTGTAGCTTCACTTATCTTATGATCAAGCAATGTTTTCAAGTCCATTAGCTCTGTGTCAGATGAGTGTGTTTGCATGTCTTGAATGTCATTGTGAAGTACTAACTGAACCTTGTACCCTGTACAGTGTTTGTCATGCTTTAGAGTTCTCCTGTCCAAATCAATAATAATTACACTGCCTTTATCATTTAAAATACATTTACCTCTGGAGAAGTCTATAATGCAGTCCTTCTCGCTCATAATATCTATTCCTAATATGCAATTTGTCACAAGGTTTTGTACAACCAGGAATGGCCATTGTACGGTTCCAATACCTATTTTAACGTTTACAAAAACTGGCTTCGTAACCCTACATGACTTATTACCTAGTGCAGTAGTTATTTTACAGTTTTGGGCAGGAAACTCAGGCACAGGTTCCAATTCACACATCTTTTTATAGAAATTAAAAGACAAAACGCTTACAGCTGCACCTGTATCTAGGATAATAGTAGTTGGAATCCCACCTACTACACCAGTAGTAGATGCTAAAACAATTTCATTTGTGTTTAAACGACATTGTGTACTGTCTTGTAAAAGTTCATCTGATATATTGTTATTGTGGTTGTATCTTATAAATAAAACAGGTAGTTTTTGTTTAGAATTACTCGGCATATCATTATTCTGTTGTTCAAGTGTGGTGTCAAATGACTGATTAACATTGAAGTCGCCCCCAAGAATTCTTCAGCCACGACCTGGGGCAAAGTAGTGACTGTTTCTAGTTTGTTGGATTATCATTTGTACTAGGTACTGACACAGATTGAGGTTGTGCATCAGGTGTCATTTCTATTATATTCACATTCGGATATTGCCTATTATGATCTCCAAACTTTTGCGGTTGTTGTTGCTGTTGCGCATTATAACTTACCTGTCGGTCGTAAGGTATGCTCCAATTTTGTCCTGGTGGCTGCTGTGGTAAAGCAGAGTTTGAATGAAAGTACTGATCGTTACGAGTCCAACCTTGATGCTGTCTTGGCTCGTAGTTATTATTATTTCTATTTCTGTTTGTGTTTTTGTTATTACCTTTGTATCCGTTGTTACCGTTGTAGTTATTACCGCGGTGCCTTTTGTATGGATTGCCGCATGAAATGTTATTACTGTTGTAACTATTGTTTGTATTGGAATACGCGTGTTGATTTTGATTTCCGTACTGAGACGGCATGTGAGTTTGCTGTTTTTGTTGTACCGCGTATCCAACTGTGGGCGCGCCAGAATTGTGTTGGCAAGCCTGCATGTTTTGCATACCACTAGTGTAAACATTGTGGCTGCTGTTTTGCCGCGCGAAGCGCTGATCTTCAAGTAACATGTCAACCGAATCTAAAGCTGTTAAAAAATAATCTGAATCGTCATCCGGGATATGTAGGAGTTTTTCTTTAATGTTGAAAGGCAATTTGGCCTTCAACGCACGGAGTATATCACGCGTTGCGACTGGTTCGTCTAAAAAATGTCCCATGTTCAAGTATTTTTCAAAATATCTGCGTAAGTTACCATTTTTACTGTTAAAAGTTTCAGGTTCTAAAATTTGTCTTCTGAGTCGCTCCTGGACGGATTGCGACCAGAATTTGTTCAGAAAAGCACGCTCAAACTCACTGTACGTGGTACATACGTCAGCTTGACTGTATGCCCAGACAGCTGCATCGCCTTGGATGTAACCGACAATATATGAAATCTTTTTTCGGTCACTCCAAGTGCGTGGAAATGCGTTACTAAAAGATTTAAGAAAAATCACCGGATGAATGGTTCGTTTTTCTGGGATAAAAATCTGAAATTGCCTGTGTTTCATTAAGCTTTCATCTTCCTTCGCATTGTGATATGGATTTATTCCACTGTAATTACTGGTATGTTCAGCTGGCGAGTAATTACGATAATGTTGCTGTGGTTTACCATGATAATAGCTTGTGTTTGTGTTTCCACATCGTGGTATGTGTTGTAGTCGTGGTGTGTTTTGTTCTTGTGTATTTGTCGTGTGCGGAATGTGTGTATCATACTCGAATGTATATTGGTTTCTGAACTGTACATTTTGACTGATATTTTCGTTACATTCAGACTGTAGTTGATCGGTGAATTGTCTCATGGGTGCAGTGACGGATTGTACTGCGTCATTGATCAGCTGTTTGTTATTAGTAATGTATTGCGCTACGGAGTCGTGCACAATTGTTGGTAAATTTTCACGTAAGCATCTATCAAGATGTTTGTCTTTGTTCTCAACCCAATCATGAAATTCTTTATTAATATTTTGAAAATGAGCTGTGGCATCTGATTGTAAGATGTCAGTCAGGTGTTGTTCAACATTGTCAAATTTATTCTGTACGTCAGTAATTCGTTTTTCAAGGTTGTCATGTACTGAAGGATATGTTTGAATTTGTTCAGTAAGAACTTCACACGTGACATTAAGGTTTTTTACTTGTGTCTGTAAAAGTGCTACGTCAGTTGTAGTCTTTTCTTGTCTCGTATTGAGCTGGGAAAATTTAGTACTGAGTTCGGTCATCTGTTTGGTCAGTGTGGCGTCTATAAGTTCCACACGTTTACACAAAGTGTCATTACCTATCTTGATTGCTATGAGATCAGATTTGATTTCGTCATTTTGTGTTTTTAACTGTTCATTTTGTGTCTCTAATTGTGCCTTTAAGGTTGCCATGTTTTCTGCGTTTTGTTTCATTAGCATTTGTAACATGTCGGCAATGTTTACCGTTTGCAAGGTCTCTGCCCCCGCCGCGTCATTAGACGTGACGTCATGCATTAACATGGGCTCTGATTGAGATTTTGAAATTTTTGTAGTGGACGGCCTATTGTCAAAATTTTCGTCAACACTTGCGTCAATGTTTGATGAATCGTCACTACCGGTTGCTGTCGTAAAGTCATTTTCTAACACTTGTCTCACGTCCGTGTCGGATTGCGTCTGAACGGTACGTCGTTGCTGTTCCATTTTTGCGTATTGTTTTCTAGTTATTACCATGCCACACGTGATATATGTTTCAAGAAAATTTTTGACACTGATTTTAAAATAAAATGTAGTTGAGCATGAATCGCTCGTAGCAACAATGGCTGTCTGTTAATTTAAAAATATAAACTGAATTTGAGATTATTGGTAATGGCTGCTAGCCATGTTACATGATATCGTACAGAAGTCGGCCATATTGTACACTCGTGAATTGGTATTGTTGCATACGTTATTGTTTAGGGAAAAGTACTGAGAATGAAATTTATCACTGAAACTGTTATGCAGAAAAGAAACACTACAGAATTTACTGAAAAGCAAATACACTGAATTATACGTCTGGTCAAGCCTGCTAATGCAAAGATGCTGCGTCTTACCTTATTTTGCTGGAAGTTCCATTGCGTCTTCCCGCAAAATTTCAGAATTGGAAAATATCTTCAGATTTTGTTATCTCTCATACATTGACGTCCAGGTCCAGAAAGTTGATTTTTTTTACATGAAACAAAGAGAACAATGTAACAAATGACAAAATAACAAGTCCGACACGCAGTCGCCAATATAAAATAAATAAAATAAATAAAAAAATGTTATTTTGAATATGTTGATTATTCTATCTGTATGATGGTGATTGTGATTGCAATTGTATTTGCTTATCTGGAACGTGGACGTTTAATTATTCGGTATCAGACGCTTGACAATGGCTTTTTCGTAAAGGCAATGTTACTCGTAGTTGACCGTGAAATAAAACTGAATAATCGGACTTCGTAATTAAATCGTTTCCAAAGACTGCTGCGGTAGGTGCGGACTCATAATCTAAATCTCAATATTACAATAATTTGCCAGCCATGCCAATACGTCGTACAGAGGTGATTGTCTACTAAACATAAAAAAGTTACACAGTTAGTTAAATCAGATATATTCAATGAATAAGCCTACAGTTCATAATCCTACTTACTTTTATAAATATAAATTCTTTACAGAATCGAGTGCCTAGTGTGGTTGCAACTCGCAGTATTCTTCTATAACATGTAATACGGCGGTGTGCCAGACAATAAAATAAAATACGTGCTTCTCGCACCACTTCAACCAGAGCTCTCCATTTCTTAATTAAACATAAGAGTAACGTAATTGTGCTTTTGTTTTATCAGCGACACAGCGCTGCAGTTGTGTGCCATAGGCTTTATTTATTTGTCACTGATTATTTATTTAATTAATATTTCGCGTTTCCGAGGAAACTCACGCTCGGCATGCAAATGTGCCTTTATAGCCCCTCCTACATCTCCCATAACCCTGAATCCACACACCCCATTTTATCCACCACGTTTCAAAACCACAGCCTGCTGCTGCAGCTGTAACAGCATATTTTACCTTCACTCCGTCTTCATGCACTCCAAATCCTTTTTGCTTACCCTCCTAGACCATAAAATCATTATTGAAATCTACCCACCATCTAAAGGAAGCCTACCCTACCCTTTTCTTTCCACATGAATCCTTAAACCCTACCTCCATCCTGCCAAATTATAGTCCTTTTCATCTTCTGATATCCATGCCTCCATCCTTATCCATTACGAAAACTCTTTATACCGCATGACATTTACATATGTAACAAACGGATACCTGCGGAAGTGTATATAGTTTCGAGTCGAAAGTTCCTCCTTCATTTTAGTTTTGTTTTGTTTGGCATGCGGTTTAGCTAATAACAAGGAACCACACCCCCTGTTCCTCAAGGAATCCAACTGATACGAGGTGAACATGTGGAAAGGTAATGCCTTCGAGTTTTTTATTCTGTCCACAATATTGGATGGAGTATTTCATGTCAGCCACATTGCCAGGCCTAGTTTCCCTATTCGATGACGCAAGTTGGAGCACTCTGCTGCTAGAGGGCATCGAATTGGAGCGTGTAGCGTGTAACTACGTCAGTGCGTGAGAATCAGCGCGCTGTAATTGCATTCCTTAATGCAGAAAACATACTCCAACTAGAATCATGGGGAATGAAAGCTGTTTAGGGTGATTATTGTATCGACATCAGCAGTGCACAGCATTGGTATGTTCATGATCATAATGAAGGAAACGATAGTGCTAACCTTAACATGTGTGACAAAGCTCTGAGTGGACAGTGGCCAACTACGGCCACTCTTTAACGCATATGTGTACACAGGTTCACGCGGCAGTCTGTTGACCGATCTTGCTGGACTTCCATGATATGTGGTAGGCTGGCCATTTACATGGTAAGCTACTTCTGAGATACACAAATTGTCATTCCACAGCTTTTTTTGTATTAATTTTAATTTATTGAGGCTACGCCACATGTCTAGTCTTTCGCAGTTGGTTAGAAGGTTACATTAAGCTGCCAATGCATGCTCATTTAATGTTACATTCATGTTTTTATGTATATAAACTGAAACAGTAAGTGAAAATTTGTACCAAGGCCGGGAATCGAACCCCTGTCTCTTGCTTACTAGGCAGGTGCCTTAGCGATTAAACCACCCTGGCACAGCGATTCACACAACCGCACGGATTACTCTGTCGTGCACAGTACTCTGGCATGCATTCCTCCTCGATCCAAATTTTGGCTGCCACCCCAGTCTAAATTAAATTCCGCCTTACACATGGGCAGGTAACGTCCTTACCGCAGTGCATATACCGGTTCCCGTGAGATCACCGAAGTTAAGCGCTACCGGGCGTGGCCGGCCCTTGGATGGGTCACCATCCAGGCCGCCATGTGCTGTTGCCATTTTTCGGGGTGCACTCAGCCTCGTGATGCCAATCGAGGAGCTACTCGACCGAATAGTAGCGGCTCCGGTCAAAGAAAACTATCATAACGACCGGGAGAGCGGTGTGCTGACCACACGCCCCTCCTATCCGCATCCTCAACTGAGGATGACACGGTGGTCGGATGGTCCCAAGACTCTCCATGTTCTGGAACAGCACATCAATATCGAACATAAGTGGGTATCCATCCTGAAATCCAGGTGCAGGTACTTATACAGATTAACAGACACAATTTCAGAGACTTTACTGGTCTCATACAGATTTGATTTTATGTATATGGACTGAATTGACGAGTGAAAATTTTTACAATGGCCGGGAATTGAGCCTGGGTCTCATTCTTACTAGGCAGAAGCATTAGCCACTAAGCCACCATAGCACGTCAGTTCACGCCACTGCACGCATTACCTGTATTCTGTTGGTATGGTCTTCAGTCTGAATACTGCTTTCATGAAGCTCTCCAAGCCAGTCTATCCTGTTCATCTCTGCTTAACTACTGCCACTTACGTCCATTTTGTAAGGTAGCTATAATTTTACACCTTACAAGGACTCAACTACGTACATACTTTACCGTGATTTACAACCGGAATTAGGTATCTTTTGATAGGTTGTACATTGTATATACGAATACTCGAGGAAGATTGACATTGTCATGTACGCCTTGTAAATAGCTGTTAATGTTTGTTGCATGAAAGGTGATGGATTGTCTTTATTATCGAGACGGTGTAATAAATGAGTGCCTATACTAGTAGAGGTTGGAACGCCAGTAGAAACGAAACGGCCGGCTTAACTCAGGCTCTGGGTGGAAAAGCCCGCACAGGTGTGCTGGTCCTGTTTAATACAGCGAGTAGCCCAAGACAGACGGTCGGGGCACTTGAGCGCTCCAGCACAATAGAGCGGAGAGGCCGGAGGGATAACGGGATAATACTTCGGAAACTCTGAAAGTCTTGGACGCAACAGTATGGAACGAGGAAGAGTTACCTTGGAAATCACGCAGGCTGGGTTATTTCGGAGGATTTTTACTCTACGAAGCGTGCCATTGTATGAACTCCTAATTAACGGGGATAGGTATTTCCTCGCAAACTTTCCGCGCTGCACGACAAAAGACTAAAATATGGTTGACCGGCGTTCGGAAGACTCTGTAGAGAGGGAGAATATTCCGTGGTTTCGAGAATATGATTTGTTGTGGGTTGGCAGGAGAGCCAACACCGGGTTACTAGCGGAAGCCGAAAGGCACGCGTTTTAGCTCACGCAGGCTGGCGTGGGGTCTGGAACAGGACAAGGAAATTAGAATTTAGAAAAACGGACGTAGCTGGTGGAATACTTAACTTTAATCCATAACTGGTGAACGTCGCTCTTGACTGTACATTATTCTCAATATCAGTAGTAACTGAACATGGCACCTTGCTAGGTCGTAGCAATTGACGTAGCTGAAGGCTATGCTAACTGTCGTCTCGGCAAATGAGAGCGTATTTTGTCAGTGAACCATCGCTAGCAAAGTCGGTTGTACAACTGGGGCGAGTGCTAGGAAGTCTCTCTAGACCTGCCGTGTGGCGGCGCTCGGTCTGCAATCACTGATTGTGGCGACACGCGGGTCCGACGTATACTAACGGATCGCGGCCGATTTAAAGGCTACCACCTAGCAAGTGTGGTGTCTGGCGGTGACACCACATGATTCTCCTTCTGCAATTACGTGGGAGGGGTGCCGAGATGTGCTAGGAAGCCAGCTGTGGAGAGAAAGAGGTCTTCCGTTTTGAGCACCCGAGTTTGACGGTCGCTCGGTATCAGCTTTTGTTGGTACAGACAGACTTGCTGTCTTTGCTCTCAGGAGATTTTATGTTAGTGAACGGCTAGACACTGTACTGTTGCGAACTTACACCATTCTGGACTTCACTTCCGGATAGGGAGACATCGTTAAGTGCGCAGCGTTCAGTGACTGAGAGCACTTCTGCTGTCTTTGCTCACGTTGAGACGTTATGTGAATTCCGTCCTCGTGGCTGGGAGTTCGCGTTTCTGTTTCTCGTCTGCAGAACACAGAGGGGAGAAGACAGTATTAGATTATACTAATCAGAGGACGGCCTTCTGCCATCCTAGTTTTGAATGAGGTTTTTTTTATGTTTTGTGGCTGGAGTTCTTCAGTCGTCGCTGACGTGTACGAGAACCATCACTCTGACACACTGGACGCAGTACATACGGTATTGCTAATCGCTTCGACTTGTTAGGGCTATAATACTAAACAGCTGTGATCACGTAACTTTATTTACACTGAGGTAGCACACTACTGTAGACCATCTTTGAAAGTAGCGCCTTCTAGTATTAGGTACCTAGATGAAGTCAGTCATCTCGCGTTATTTATATTAAATTGCTTAGCCATAAAAAGGGCATATTTGGGCAATTGATCAGTAATATTAGTTACGAAACTCATTTGTATCTCTTTATGTCCATTGGACATTGATATATAAACATTTGTGGTGGGGTTTTAATCTACAATAAATGTATAATCATTCATTTATGTTTTATGAAGTAATTTATATGTTAAAGAGTAAGAAGGAGGAAATAATATCACCATTAAGAGATCGGGAGATCTGCTTCAGGAGGGTGGTCAAAGAGGATAAAATCTTCATTTTCGCGTTCAGTATTTTCCATTTCGCACATTCATTTTTTCATCCGCTTGGAGTAGCATCTTTTGATGTCGATTACTGTTCTCCATCTGCAACTTTTACCATTCTCATCACCCCCCCCCCCCCCCCTTCCCCGTCCCCCAGACTCATACAGACATCCCTCCATTACCAAAACGCCGATCCCTTGGTGGATCAGGCTGTGTCCTATGAACCGATTCCTCATTTTGGTTATTCCATAAATTTATTTTTTACTTTATTCGAATCGGTATGTTCTCATTAGCTATTCAATCTACCGATACAGTCTTCAGCATCCTTTTGTAGCCCAACAGTTCAAAAGCTTCTATTATCTTTTGGTCTGAACTGTTTATAGTCCACTAAGCTACAGATAAATACACCCGTAGTGGTGGAGCGTTATTAAATGTAGTCAGACGTCATTGAGCCACCCGAGTTACGTTTGTTATTCTGATAAATTAATATTTCCCGGTAATTTTCATTTTAGGGCCCTAACAGCATTGCCTATCTAGCCATTTTTGTAAAAATGGCCAGTGTCGCAGTCGTTGGAAGAACATACTGTTGCAGACAGTTACACAAACGAAAATAAGAACTGAAAAGAAGCAGTGGAACAACCATAGTTAGCTTGGTTAGCTAGTTCTTTAGCCATCTAGTTTCTGTTCCACAAATCATTTGTAATATTAATCGTTGTGAAGTGGAACGAGTCATTTTGCATTTACGTTACACATTCATAAGTAAATGGCGTTACATTCTGACCATTTCCAAAGTTTATTTTTTATTTATTAAATACAGATGTGAATCAGTAATTCATACCTAGTACCTTTCGCACACTGCAAAAATATAAATTCTTCTACGGAATGGAAGGAGTTGTGAAAGAGAAACGTTTCTTGTTTTCTCATGAAATTCATCTTTGCTGTCTGTCAGACATTTTGTATCAATGGGTAAGCGAACAAAATTTTTGGTGGAAACGTTGCGCGTCCTTTTATTTGCGAAAGACAACTTTAGAGTGGAATAATGAATGTCAGGTTTTTGTTGCAATGAAGCACATCAATGTTCCTTTCGAACTGCAGTGCGTTTTTTAACAATAAGCTTCGTGATGGAATATGTTGTTGTTGTGGTCTTCAGTCCAGGGACTGGTTTGATGCAGCTCTCCAAGCTACTCTATCCTGTGCAAGCTTCTTCATCTCCCAGTATCTACTGCAACTTACATCCTTCTGAATCTGCTTAGTGTATTCATCTCTTGGTCTTCCTCTACGATTTTTACCCTCCACGCTGCCCTCCAATACTACATTGGTGATCCCTTGATGCCTCAGAACACGTCCTACCAACCGATCTCTTCCTCTAGTCAAGGTGTGCCACAAATTTCTCTTCTCCCTAATTCTATTCAATACCTCCTCATTAGTTATGTGATCTACCTATCTAATCTTGAGCATTCTTCTGTAACACCACATTTCGAAAGCTTCTATTCTCTTCCTGTCCAAAATATTTATCGTCCACGTTTCACTTCCATACATGGCTACACTCCATACAAATACTTTCAGAAAAGCCTTCCTGACAGTTGAACCTATACTCGATATTAACAAACTTCTCTTCTTCAGAAACGCTTTTCTTGCCATTGACAGTCTACATTTTATATCCACTTTCCTTCGACCACCATCAGTTCTTTTGCTGTCCAATTAGCAAAAATCATCTACTACTTTAAGTGCCTCATTTCCTAATCTAATTCCATCAACATCACCTGTTTTAATTCGACTTCATTCTATTACCCTCGTTTTGCTTCTGTTGACGTTTATCTTATAGTCTCCTTCCAAGGCACTGTCCATTTCATCCAACTGCTCTTCAATGTCCTTCGCTTTTCTGACAGAATTACAATGCCATCGGCAAACGTCAAAGTTTTTATTTCTTCTTCCTGGACTGCAGTTACTACTCAAAATTTTACTTTGGTTTCTTGTACTGCTTGTTCAGCGTACAGATTGAATAACAATGGGGATAGGCTACAACCCTGTCCCACTCCATTCTCAACCACTACTGCTTACCTTTCGTGCCCATCGACTTTTATAACTGCCATCTGGTTTCTGTAGAAATTTTAAATAGCCTTTCGCTACCCGTATTTCATCCCTGCCACCTTCAGAATTTGAAAGAAAGTATTAAAGTCAGCACTGCCAAAAGCTTACTCTAAGTCTACAAATGCTATGAATGTAGGCTTGCCTTTCCTTAACCTATCTCCTATGAGAAGTCGTAGGGTCAGTACAGCTTCACGTGTTCCTACGTTTCTCTGGAACAATTTTTCGATTCTTCAGTAAAGAATTAGTGTTAGTATCTTGCAACTATTACTTATTATGGTGCTAATTCGATATTTTTGACATCTGTCAGCAACTGCTTTCCTTGGAATTCGAATTACGACGTTCTTCTTGAAGTCTGAGGGTTATTTCACATGTCTCATATATCTTATTAACCATACGGAAGAGTTTCGTCATAGCTGGCTCTCCCAAGGCTATCAGTACTTCGAACGGAATGTTGTGTAGTCCCACGGCCTTGTTTCGGTTTGGTCTTTCAGTGTTCTGTCAAGTCCTTCACGCGGTGTAATACCTTCCATCTCATTTTCATCTACGTCCTCTTCTATTTCCATCATATTTCCCTCAAGTACATCTCCCTTGCGTAGACCCTGTATACATCCCTTCCACAGTTATGCTTTCCCTTCTTTGCTTAGGACTGGTTTTCCGTCTGAGCTCATGGTATTCATAAAGTTGGTTTTTTTCCAGAGGTCACTTCAATTTTCCTTTAGGCGGTATCTACCTTACCCCCAATGATATATGCTTCTAATCCTTACATTTCTCCTCTAACTATTCCTCGTTAGTCATTTTGTACTCCGCGTCAATTTCATTTTTTAGATATTTCTAGTCCCTTTCGCCTGCTTCATTTCCTGAATTTTTTTATCTTCTCCTTTCTTCAGTTAAACATAGTACGTCCTTTGATGTCCAAGGATTTCTACTAGGCTTTGTATTTTCACCTATTTGATTCTCTGCTGCCTTCACTATCTCATTTCTCAGAGCTATCCATTCGTCTACAGTATTTATTTCCCCTGTTATAGTTAATCATTCCCCAATGCTCCTTATGAAACTACGGAATCTCTGGTTATTTCAGATTATACAGGTCCCATCTCCTTCAATTCCTACCTTTTCGCAGTTCATAACCAATAAATTGTAGTCGGAGTCCACATCTACGCCTGGAATTGTCTTACAGTTTAAAATCTCGTTCCAAAATCTCTGTCTTACCATTAAATAATCAATTTGAAACCTTGCGATGTCTCCAGGTCTCTTCCACAAATACAACCCCTTTCATGATTTTTAAACCAAGTGTTCGCTATGATTGAACAATACTCTAGGCAAAATTCTACCTGGCGGCTTCCTCTGTCATTTTCTTACTCCCAGTCCATCTTCACCCACTACTTTTCCTGCTATCGAATTTCAGTCCCCCATCAGTAGTAAATTTTCGTCTCCCTTAACCATCTGAATAATTTCTTTTGTCTCATCACACATTTATTCAATCTCTTCCTCATCTGCGGAGCTGGTGGCATATAATCTTGTACTGCGGCGGTGGATGTGGGCTTCGTGTCTGTCTTGGCCACCCTAAGGCGTTCACTATGCTGTTTGTAGTAGTTTACCCGCGTTTACTAGACCGTTCATACTTAGCCGGCCCGTGTGGCCGAGCGGTTCTAGGGGCTTCAGTCTGGAACGGCGCGACCGCTGCGGTCGCAGGTCCGAATCCTGCCTAAGGCATGGATGTGTGTGATGTTCTTAGGTTAGTTAGGTTTAATTAGTTCTAAGTTCTAGACGACTGATGACCTCAGAAGTTAAGTCGCATAGTGCTCAGAGCCATTTGAACCCTATTTGATTTTGTATTTATAACCCTGTATTCATCTGACCAGAAGCCCTGTTCATCCCGTAACCGAACTTCACTAATTCCCACTACATCTCACTTTATCCAATCCATTTCCCGTTTTAAATTTTCTAACCTACCTACCCGATTAAGGGATCTGACATTTCACGCTCCGATCCGTAGAACGCCAGTTTTGTTTGTTCTGGTAACGATGTCTCATTGAGTAATCCCTCCCTGAGATCCAAATGGGGGACTATTTTACCTCTGTAGTATTTTACCCAAGAGGATGCCATCAACAATTAATCATACAGTAGAGCTGCAATAATTACGGTTGTAGTTTCCCGTTGCTTTCAGCCTTTCGCAGTACCAGTACAGCAGGGCCGTTTTGGCTGGTATTACAAGGCCACATCACTTAATTATCCCGGTGAAGCCGAGCGGTACTAGGCGCTTCAGTCTGGAACCGCGCGACTGCTACGGTCGCAGGTTCGATTCCTGCCTCGGGCATGGATGTGTATGATGGCCTTAGGTTAGTTAGGTTTAAGTAGTTCTAGGGGACTGATGACTTCAGATGTTAAGTCCCATGGTGCTCAGAGCCATTTTTGAACTTAATTATCGAGGCTGTTGCTTCTGCAACTACTGAAACGGCTGCTGCCCCTCTTTATGAGCCACATGTTTGTCTGGCCTATTAACAGATACCCCTTCGTTGTGGATGCACCTATGGTACGGGTCTCTCTGTCGCTGAGGCAGGCTAGCTTCCCACCAACGACAAGCTCCACTGTTCATCGGGGGAGGGGGGGAGGGAGTACACAGTATCACACGAGAAATGTAAGGCGACTTCTACACCGTCAAGTACCCTCCTGTTTCATACGCCACAGCAGAGAGTACAACACTGCGACTGCAGTGCGGCGTACCTCCTGCCCGGCATCTCACACGAGCAGGCGCGATCGCCCAGTAAATCACCACGGGAGCCGTCCCTCCGTGTTCCTACTGTGCCCCTCGATCGGCGGCCAGATTTGTTTTTATAGTTCATTGTTTCCGCTCCCGGGCGGCCGACATATTAAGATGGGGCGCGGCGTTAAGGCCAGTAGGAGGCGGCCGGCGCCGGCGGCCGGCGCCGGCCTGTGTACACTGTGCACCTCACCCCAGCACCACTGTGGTGCGGCGTCGCTGCGTGCCCACCTCTGCGTGGCGTCTCCACCTGCGCCGGTCGACCGGTCGACCGGTCGAGCGGTCGACCGCCAGCCCGTAATCGATCAGCAGCCGGCCGGCACACGGCAATATTATTGATGGACCGCGCCTGTAATCGGAAGACTCTAATCAATATTAATTAAACGGAACAATGAAAATGACTCCGCGGCGGTGTGGTGCGAGGAGGGGCAGCCCACTCGCGGCTCGGGAGGCGACCTCAGGAGCCGTCGAAGCGTCCGGCGCCACGGCCCGTAATTAAACGAGTATTCCTCCCCTCCCCCCCCCCCCTCTCTCTCGGACAATCCTCCGCTTTTTGCCCGCGTCACTGCGGCGCGCTATCGGCGCCTTATCTCCGGCCTGGGAAGTGCCAGTCGGAGAAAAACACACACGCATACGTGCCGTTCCCATTGTTGGTCTGTTATTCGGCTTGACGCGCGCTATTTGCCTGGCGCCGGCCGGTTGGCTACCGCTGCTGGCTTCCTTTGTACCAGTCATATTAATAAGTAGCCCCTGATGGAAAAGAATAATTACATCTTGATGAGTAGTCCAAACAGACGGACGAAAAACGATCGTGAGACGATGAGAAGTGGATCTCCATCTCGACGGATGCCGTCGTCCATTCGTTGCTGCGAGTGGCGGGCGAATTAACTGGTCAGGTAGAAAGATCATCGCTGTAAGTCAAGAAGAGTGTTGGCAGTTGAGTTGAGGAAGTTGGGAAAGATTACAGGACATGTTGCAGTGTAATGAATGTGATTTGAGAGCAAATCGAAGAAAGGCGAAAGTAAAGGGATGTAGCAGAAATGAGAGCAGCGACAAACTTAAAGGGTCTAATACTAATAATTTCTGCCTAACAAACATTAATATACGCTCAATAGTACACGCCTGATGGCCTAAAGTTATCGAACAATTGTAAAGTAAAAGAAATGCACTATCACATAATAGCGACAGAATCTATTATTCTTTATCTTTGCGTTCTTGCGCGGTGCCTGTAAATCTCTATGTACATGTATCGATTAATGATATAAAAAAGAATTCTGTTGTTTCAAGACAAATCAGGCATTTGGGGCTTCACCTTTTACTGTGTGTATTCCACGGAAGGCGGGCGCGGACTTGCTGCGTTCCGCAACGGTATTTTATATTTCATGTGAAAATATTGAGTGAATATGCTAATTGTTATTTTTTCAGTCAGAAAACATGTAGTTTTTTGTAACTGATTACGAACAGACAGCATCAGGAGGCTGTATTTAACCACAATGGTCATTTATTGTAATTTGATATGAAAAGGTACGTAGCATTAAAAAAAAGTGTGTTGAAGATAAGTATGCTTTTTTTAGTAAATTAACCTTGATGATTTCCATCTCCTCATTCACTCAATTGATAATTATTTTGTGTTAGTTCATCACCAGAAATTACGATCACTCTGATGTGCCGAACGCAGCATGAGGCAGAAGGAACATTATCGTTTTCCTATTATTTCTGACCCAACTTTTTTTTATTTGTGTAGTGTTGCATTTCTATTAAAGTCTATAAATCTTCTGGTCCCTTAGAGTTGTTCCGGGTATGATAATTTTTCTCTTATTCAGGTATTTAATGCTCAACGTATTTTATTATAATAGTGTAATCAATCCCTGATTCTGTTGCCAAGTGGCCCACCAAAATATTCACTTTTTCCACATTATCAAAAAAAAAATTCTTTTTCTTTTGGCCCTCAAGAGCAACGCTACAAGGGACGCGGGAGTGAACGGCCTGCGTTTTTATGCTTCGCCTTCGGTGCGCGTTACCAGTGACCTGCAATGCCGAGGAAGTTGCGGTTTTGTACCAGCACTGAATGATATTAACTGAAGCTGTATAAGGACATTTATTAAACTGTCAGTTATAGTTTAAGAATTACAACAGTTTGTCTAGTAGATGGTTTCATAACACCCGTTTCATTTTTGGTACTATTTTCTGGCGCATCATCAGTCTGACAGAGTTGATACTGTAGCAGGCTGCTGTCAACATTCATAGGAACACATTATGCCTCTCGTTCTGTTGTTTGTAGTGTACCCGAGGAAACAGAAAAAATCTTTATTATACCACATAAGTATATTGCTCAGAAATTACCGCTAAAAATAAAAGCAGAATGGCAAACATAGAAATTTCCTGCAATGTATTTCGCGTAATACAATGAGACTATACCGTTCATCACTTGGGAGAAATTTGGTGAACATAGCTCAAACCATAGTTGGGATATACCGGGTGATCAAAAAGTCAGTATAAAGTTGAAAACTTGATAAACCACGGAATAATGTAGATTGAGAGGTAAAAATCACACATGCTTGGAATGACATGGGATTTTATTAGAACCAAAAAAAAAAAAAAAGTTCACTAAATGTCCGACAGATGGCGCTCGACAGCAAAACGTCAGTAACTGCTACCGTGACGGGTGAGATGTACGCCGATGTGTTACAGAATCGCATCATACCCAGCCTTGCTGATAAACACCTGCTCGAACGTACGATGTTTATGCAGGATGGCGCTCCACCCCATATTGCTAGACGCGTGGAAGATCTCTTTCGCGCGTCGATTGGTGACGATCGTGTGCTCAGCCGCCACTTTCGTCATGCTTGGCCTCCCAGGTCCCCAGACCTCAGTTGATGCGATTATTGGCTTTGGGGTTGCCTGAAGTCGCAAGTGTATCGTGATCGACCGACATCTCTAGGGATGCTGAAAGACAACATCTGACGCTTATGCCTCACCATAACTCCGGGCATGCTTTACAGTGCTGTTCACAAAATTATTCCTCGGCTACAGCTATTGTTGAGGAGTAATGGTGGACATATTGAGCATTTCTTGTAAAGAACATCATCGTTGCTTTGTCTTGCTTTGTTATGCTAATTATTGCTATTCTGATCAGATGAAGCGCCATCTGTCGGACATTTTTTAACTTTTGTATTTTTTTGGTTCTAATAAAACCCCATATCATTTCAGGCATGTGTGTCAATTTGTACCTCTCTATCTACATTATTCCGTGATTTATTCAGTTTTCAAATTTATACTGACTTTTTGATCTCCCGGTATGTACCTAAAGTTAGGAAAATGTAGTTTCGACAATAAGAGAAAAGACTGTTCATGGTGCTTTTGACTCACCGAATGCCTCTTTCAGAACATTCCAGCAGCATATTCTTGCTGGTCAGCTGTTTCTTTATCCGCTACACTTTTTCAGAAGTCATTTCCTTACGCTGTCTGAACTCTTCAGTGGTGGCCTCCGCAGCCTTTCACTTTCAACTACTCGCTGACGATCTATGGCAGTCGGAGGAACTATCGTATTATTTCCTGGTTAGATGACCAATTTGTCCGTTATTTTTGTGCTGCTAACTGCACCATCATTGAAACAGATGACAGCATCCATCACACCTATTTGGAATACCGTTCTTCCAACAAACACTGTTTTTGGTACTTGTTCCCACACACACCTGTTGAAACTCTTATTATGGTTCTGTGTGTGGCCATGTAGACATCTGATAAATAATTTTGTATCTGCAAGGACCCTGTATATTGACTTTATTGTTTGCATGACTGTGGCGGTGCGACAGTGAACTGAAAGAAGACGTGGGTGGTGTACAGAATTTTGTTCAAAGATCGTTTAAGAACAAATAAGCAATTTGAAAATTGATAATGCACACATTTTTGGAAATGGGAGAAATTTGTCTTTCACATTTAGATAATTTTTTTTCTATTTTTGAGTCATTTTCACGTCTAGGTCCCCTTAACATCAATATTGGTGGCCATGAAGTAGGTGAATTTAAAGAATTATACTACCTAGCCAGCAAAATAACCCATGACGGACGCAGCAAGGACATATAAAGCAGACTAGCACTGGGAAAGCAGGCATTCCCTGTCAAAAGAAGTGTACTAGTAAACACAGGTCTTAGTTTGACGAAGATTTTTCTGAGAATGTCAAATCAAACAACTTTCAGCTGTCAATTTTCAACCTTATTTTATTAGGCAACCAGTTTCAGCGTTTTACATTTCCGAAAGAACATATACCATTTTCATATAGATACGGCTTACTGGCCGATGATCTTCAATGCGGATGCACTCACATTGCCCAAACTCTTACGAGAATCGGTAGATTGACTGGCACGCGTAATCAGTACAGTGGGCAGGGGCACTACAAATGTAGTGTCTGGATAGTAAGTTGGAAATGTAGGTCTCACGGGGAGCGTATCAGAGATAAGTTCCTGCAGTCGCGCTATCCTCTGTGTCCTCGATGGCTCAGTCGGATAGAGCGTTTGCCATGTAAGCAGGACATCCCCCGTTCGAGTCCCGGTCGGGGCACACATTTTCAACTGTCCCCCTGCCTGTAAGCTGCTAATGGTCTGGATTTCATTGCAATTTCAAGGAGCAACCTTGTTTGGAACTGAGTTCATAATGTGTGGCCAGCGACTTGGAGACGTCGATTCGGCGAAGGAGGTTGGGCGGAGACAGCCTGTTGGAGCAGCGACAAGGTGCGTGTCATTGGCGGTGCTGGGACTTACATGAATTTGTCTCCTGGGTAAGCACAGTTTTGAGAAGAAGCACTAACGTTGCTCGAGAGATCGACTGCAATTAGATACGAATACTTGTGGCCTGTGGGGAGACAAGCAGCGACTGCTAATCTTTTACTCATTTTTTTATTATTGGTTTTGTGTACGTACCGATACAGCTATCTCAAATGTGGAATGTCAGTCATGAACGTAACGACAACGCAACACCCAGTGCCCCAGTGGAGAAAATCGCCGACCTGACCGGGAATCGAACACACACTCCGTGTAACAACGCGCCGCGTTGATCGCGCAACTGCCGAGATAGCGGACTGTCCAGTTAAAACCGATGTGCGGGATATCGTTCGAGAAAGTGGGCCAGTGTGAGCTGCGATCAGTTGTATCTAAATATTGCCTGTATTTATTTATATGAGGTAGGCGTTGGCTCCACCTTGTTCCTTGGTAGTAACAGTGACTGAATCTGAACCCAGAAGCGTTTTTGTGTTGGGGTTTTGTACTGGACAGGTTCATGGGAACTGAAGTTATCCTACCAACACCGGTAAGCACCTGGTGCCTTGAATTAACCGGCTGCGATTGAACTTGGCGTTTGACGAGAGGTTGCGTTTCAAAAATAGTTACTTGCCTTATTAACTGAAATTTTTACGTCAGCGGTTTTGAGCAGATATCTTCAGAGTCCATTTGACGTTCACTGAAGCTGTGAGGTTGACCAGCATTGTACTTTAAATTAATTCTGCCACTGTTCTGTTTTTCAACAATTGCAATTTTTCGCAGTAAATTTGAGTAAGCACATTCAGTGCTTAATTGAAGTTTAAACTTGACCAGCGTTGTTCTGAATTAAACTTTCTACTGATACTTGTTTTTAAGTAAATTGAACCGGCATTGTGCTTGAATTACATCTACTAATGTCATTGTTTTTATATGACCGAGTTTTACGTAAGAATTGTTCATGGGCCCCTTCAGTGCCAGTTCATGTTTATTGAAGCTAGAGGTTGGGCAGTGGTTGTTTTAGTCTGACTTGTATTTGTATTTGTGTCTCACACTCTGGAAGAAGAATTTTTTTTCTTTCGATGGCCTTTTGGAGAATTAGGTCGTTTTTGAACACGTGTGCACCTCTCTCAACCCATCACCACCGCTCCCCAAGGACCACTTCCGCTACAACATGCGACAAATAGCTGAAGACCTTGGGTTCAAGTGTTACTTTGAGATAAAGACCCTGGCACAAGAGAGGAATTTGCGACGGGCTGCATCAGGCCATTCCTAAAATTTGTATCCCATTCTTGACCATCTACTTTATTTGTGTCAATGTTCCTCCGATGTATAGCGCAGACTGAAGAGTATGGGTGAAAGATTATTCACCTATCTTGCTCTCTTTCTAATACGAGTGCTTTGTCCTTGGTCTTCGACTCTAAATGTTTCTTCTTCGTTCTTGTGCTTATTGTCTATTACTCGAATTTTCCTATAACTTACTCGTACATTTCTCAGAATTTGAATCGTCTTGCACCATTTTATACTGTCGAACGCGTATTCCAAGTCGACAAATCCAACGAACATGTTTCTTACGTTTACTTTCGTTGCGGAGTGCAATTTCAATCAATTTCAGAACTGTCTCTGTGGGGTGTTTACCTTTTTTAAAGCCAACTGCTGTAGTTATCTCCGGGACTGCGTGGATGATGTTTTTCCGAAGGTCTGATGGTACATCTCCAGTCTCATAGATCTTGCACATCGACTTGAATAGTCGTTTCGTCAGGACACACACAAAAAAAAGAAACAACAGCTACCCTAAAAGGGACTCTGCCATGCTCAAAAGCACGTTTCAGCCAAATGTGGAAATTCCAATTGTAATGAGTTACTGGACGAATTCGTATGCAGCATAAACGCAGTGGGGCGGCCGGAGTGGCCGTGCGGTTCTAGGCGCTACAGTATGGAAACGAGCTATCGCAACGGTCGCAGGTTCGAAGCCTGCCTCGGGCATGGATGTGTGTAACGTCCTTAGGTTAGTCAGGTTTCATTAGTTCTAAGTTCTAGGAGACTGATGACCTCAGAAGTTCAGTCGCATAGTTCTCAGAGCCATGAACGCAGTGGTTCTATAAAGAACTTTGGCATGTCACAAGTTAATAGCGGCAAATCTCGTTGGATGTAAAGTGTCGAACGGATGGGTAAATGAGAGAAACCTATTCGAGATGAAGAGCAATGGCAGAGAAATTACTGTTTGGTAAGAGCTTTAAGGAGTGGCTAGGCTCGAAGCCGGGACACAGCACGTTTTGATTACCACCCCTAGAACACGGGTGGATCTGAATATGTTCGTTTGGTATGGTAGTGAAACATGGACTGTGGGAAAACCGGAACAAAAGGGAATCGAGGAATTTGAGATTTGGTGCTACAGAAAAATGTTGTTAATTAAGTGGGCTTACAAGCTAACGAAAGATGAGGTTCTCCACAGAATCGGCAAGGAAAGGAATACATAGAAAAAACTACTAAGTAGAAGGGACAGGATGATGTCATACGTGTTAAGATATCAGGGAATAACTTCCACGATACTAGAGGTAGCTGTAGAGGGTAAAGACTGCAAAGGTAACAGAGACTGGGATACATCTAGCAAATAATTGAGGACATAGTTTTCAAATGCTACTTTGAGGTGAAAAGGTTGGCACAGGGAAAGAATTCGTGGCGGGCCACGTCAAACCAGTTAGAAGGCTGACGACTCAAAGAAAAAGCTTTAACCCTTTCACTGCTACAGACTTCTTCCCTGTGTTCTACGCTGACATGGCTTTTGTTATGGCTGCACTGAACACCAAATGCTAGTGCCGTGCTGAGAGACTGCGTTCTGGCCGATGTGAAATATTTATCATCCGATTTATTTTTGCAAATCTTACTGTCTGATATCTTCGCTCGATAAAGAATTGAATACCTTTTCATTATCCGTCATACTTACGAGCCGTATAAAATTAAGGAACTATTTAATTAATCTTCATAACTAGAAGCATTGACCCACAGCAACTTGCTCTCCCCTCCCCTCCCCCCTCCCTCCCCTTCTAGACCGAGTTATAACAAAAAATTTGTAAGCACCTTAGTAGTAGTAGTAGTAGTAGTACATCAATTTCGCGAGCCATCTTTGAAACCGAAGTTAGAGGAAAGGTACATTTGGTCATACGATGATGAAAGTTTATATACAGAACACTTTCTTATGTTATCATAGTACTTAAGCCCTAAAGAAAGGTACAAGGTGAGTCTCAAAAGTTCGGCGAATGGTCTCATTAAAGAACGGAAACAAGAGTTACAAAAAAATAGCTTTACAGGCCTTTATTGTAATCACCGTTAGCTACAACACACTTCTGACACCGTTCGCCAAGCTGTTGGAAACGGTCAGAAAGCGCCTGCGGGTTCTCGTGAAGAATAGTGCTTACACTGCCTTTGCTTCTCTTCACCACTCCCGCTCTCATTCTGAAAGACAGCCGCCGATCATGCGCAAGCATCCGTCTCACTCGTTTGGTGGTGTCTGGGGTTGTGCGTGTTGACCCCAACACGGCTCGTTGTTGACACCGTCCTTTCCGTCTCTGAAGAGTTTAAACCACACAGACACATACTTTTTGGCTCAAATGGCTCTGAGCACTATGGGACTTAACATCTATGGTCATCAGTCCCCTAGAACTTAGAACTACTTAAACCTAACTAACCTAAGGACAGCACACAACACCCAACCATCACGAGGCAGAGAAAATCCCTGACCCCGCCGGGAATCGAACCCGGGAACCCTGGCGTGGGAAGCGAGAACGCTACCGCACGACCACGAGATGCGGGCACACATACTTTTTACTCGATGCTTCAACACCGCATACTTGGGTAAGGATCTTCGTCATCGTTTTCCCTAATCTGAAGTAAACCATCATCATCACGTGTTGTTCCATTTTGCAATGACAGGGAGCAGAAAAGTTGAAGATAAGCGAAGGCAGCATAAACAATACTGTTCATGGACATTCGCAAGTGTTGCAGATATTCAGCAACGGGTGACCATGTTGCTTCGAGAGATTTCATAAGAAGCGTTTATGGACAGTTTCCAAAAGTTTAACAACCGATTTCAGATGTGCGTTGTAGCGAATGGTGTTTACTTTGAAGGCCAGTAAAAGTATTTTGTTTCTAACTCTTGTCCCCATTGTTTTATGAAAACATTCACTGCATTCTCCAGACTGGTCTTGATAGTACAATTAATAACAAATAAAACTACAACTTTGCACAGACAACAAATAAAAAGATTTACACAAACAGTACCCTACGCCACTAACAGGTGGCACGGTCGGAATGCTTTCACAACACTCACGTGTAAGATACTTCAAACTAAATTACTTAAAAACTGAGAAAATTAAGAAAGGTAATTGTCTTGTTTATTAATGTCTTCAATTTTTCGGTGTCGAATGTTTATCTTTGTCTCGAATTTACTGTGTCATTGCTATTAGGTTGGTGCATAAGATCACAGTGTTTTTGTTTTGAATCTTTGGTATTCCGGTTGCTATGGGTTTATTTTTCGAGTGACATTTTTTATTTGCAGTTCATTGTTGCTATTTGAGTTTACATATTGTCATTTTGTCGTTTGGAGCTGTGGATATTAGAAAATCGAGTGCCAAGTGGAGAAATCGGAACATTTCGGACATTTTCTTCTGTTTGCGTTCAACAGATGGGTGACAGCAGCGGAGGGAGCCAGACACATTCTCATCGTCTACGGGGATATTGGCATCTGACAGAACACGGCAAGGAAATGGTTTTCTCGTGTTAAGGAGGATTGTGTTGACATTGGTGACTCTCCACGTTCAGGAAGATCTTCGGGGATTGATGAAGATCGTTTAAACGCATTAATCCATGGCGATCCACGTCAGTGAACTCGAGTCCTGGCGAAGGCAATGAAACTGTGATCTTTCTATTACGGCATAAAGCCAAGCGCCGGCACGCCAGTCGGGAACGACAGAGCAGAGAAGGCTGTGAGAAGGGGTCAGCCAATAGAACGCTGACTGGACCTCCCTCCAGGACGACAACGCGACAGCAGCGGCCTCTATGTGAAGAGGACATTAGCGCCGCAAGCGACTGGTGACGGCCCAATTCAATAGCAGCTTCAAGATTAGCCCACTTTGATAGCAACGTCAACGATAGCGACTTAGGAGCAGTTCAGGACAGACTTTTTTCAGTTAGAGATCAGCAGTCACTGCAAAGACTGATTATTTCCTATATCGCCCCTTGCTTGGGTCACATCTGTATAATCGCCAGAGTTAAGTATTCTATTTTATTGTCTAGCGAACCGCGTATGCAGGTTTCCTAAACATAAGATTGACGATGAGGCTGGACGAAACACATTCCACCATGGTGCGACATGTGCATGCAATGGTGAAGGTTCAAAAATCGGATATATGGATGCTCTAACCCAAACTCTGAAAAATCTGCGGGTGATCATATGTGCTTCTCAGCTTGCTCGTCATCAATTGGCTCGTGAACAACGCCGACCATTGCCGGCCGGATTGGCCGAGCGATTCTAGGCGCTTCAGTCTGGAACCGCGCGACCGCTGCGGTCGCAGTTTCGAATCCTGCCTCGGGCATGGGTGTGTGTGATGTCCTTAGGTTAGTTAGGTTTAAGTAGTTCTAAGTTCTAGCGGACTGATGACCTCAGAAGTTAAGTCGCATAGTGCTCAGAGCCATTTTTTGAACGCCGACCATTACTATCCCGTACCATTACTGGTGACGGGAAACGGCGTCTGTAAGGTAACATAAGGAAGGAATGGTTGAGCCCCAACAAAGCAGCAACTCCCTGCACAAAGACCTGCGCTCATGTTATGCATCTGATGGAACAATGACGGGCCGGCTGGTGTGGCCGAGTGGTTCTAGGCGCTTCAGTCTGGAACCGCACGAACGGTACGGTCGCAGATTTGAATCCTGCCTCGGGCATGAATGTATGTTATGTCCTTACGTTAGTTAGGTTTAAGTAGTTCTACGTTCTAGGGGACTGATGACCTCAGATGTTAAGTCCCACTGTGCTCAGGGCCATTTTTGAACAATGACGGTGTTGTGTACTACAAATTGTTTTCCTGAGATGTAACTATCACTGCTCATATTCACTGTCAATAACTGAGACGTCTTGGAGAGGCAGTCCAAGAACAATGACCAGGAAGATTGTGTGAAACGCACTCCACGATAACGCCTAAGCGCGTTCTGCTAGGCTGACAAAAGAACACTGTACACGAGTTGGGTTGGGAAGTCATTCCGCATCCACCTTACTCATCTGGTTTACGCCCTCAGATTTTCACTTTCTTCCCTCTCGAACATTCCAGAAACTTCCTTTTCGGATGAAAATGTGCTCTGAACATGACTCGGTCAGCACTTCGTCTCAGAACCACTTTAGTTTCTAAAATCGCGGATAGGGAAGTTACCCCAGATTTGGCAGTCTGTTGTAGGTAGTGAAGGCGGGTATATTATTGATGACTAAAGTATTTCATATTTGTATCTATGTTGATTAATAAATGGTTCAAATGGCTCTAAGTACTCAGTCCCCTAGACTTACAACTACATGAGGGGGTAGGACGTCAAACGGGCCGACTTGGAGCGGGAGAGGCACCACAGGACACTTTAATTTCTACTGTCTATATTTTTACAAATAAATTCATAAACCTTTGTCAGCATGGCCAGGAAGGATTGAGGACTCACACTCATAGCAGTGCAAGTTCAAAAACGTAGCAAAATAACTTTTTTTTTTTACATGTGAAATTTCATCATTTTTTCACTTACTATTGGCTGCATTTGTTACTGTAGGTACACTTTTCTTCCTAAGTAAGAGAGATTCTTCGATGAATTTTGCACAGGACACAAGCAGGACTTACAGATGTATGAAATTCCAAAAGTTTCCAAATCTATTAAAAACTGTGGCAAAAACTGAGATAATTAACTATAGAATTTGAGATTTTCTAAACAAGAAATTTAAAATGTAACAGTTCATTCATTTTTTCATAAATTAAATAAGCTCTAGAGTTTCATACACATGTAACTATAGTTTGTATGCTGTGCAAAATTCATCGAAGAATCTCTCTTAGGAAGAAAAGGGTACCTATAGCAACAAATGCAGCCAGTAGTAAGTGAAAAAATGATGAAATTTCACATGTGAAAAATGTATTTTGTTACGTTGTTGAGCTTCCACTACGATGAGTATTAATCCTGAATCCTTCCTGATTATGCTTTCAAAGTTTTATGAATTTATTTGTCCGCAGCTCGTGGTCGTGCGGTAGCGTTCTCACTTCCCACGCCCGGGTTCCCGGGTTCGATTCCCGGCGGGGTCAGGCATTTTGCCGGCCGCGGTGGTCTAGCGATTCAGGCGCTCAGTCCGGAAACGCGCGACTGCTTTGGTCGCAGGTTCGAATCCTGCCTCGGGCATGGATGTGTGTGATGTCCTTAGGTTAGTTAGGTTTAAGTAGTTCTAAGTTCTAGGGGACTGATGACCACGGATGTTAAGTCCCATAGTGCTCAGAGCCATTTGAACCATTTTTGAATTTATTTATAAGAACAGACAATGGAAATTAAAATGTCCTGTGGTGCCTCTCCTGCTCCAAGTCGGCCCGTTTGACGTCCTACCCCCCTCCCCCCTTAAACCTAACTAACCTAAGGAAATCACATACATCCATGCCCGAGGCAGGATTCGAACCTGCGACCGCAGCAGCAGCGTGGTTCCGGGCTGAAGCGCCTAGAACCACTCGACCACAGAGGCTGGCTGTTGATTAAACTTATGGAGTAAAACGCTACGAACTTATTGTACTTACGCAACAAATGAGCCGCTATCACTTCTCTTCGTGAGGCACTGAAGAAACAATAAAGAAAAAAGATACTGCATAGTCTGTCTTACGGCTCAGAAGATGGCTGCACGATTCGCAAGTGAAATATTACCGGACGAGACTTATTGCAAAAGATTTTCCGTAATTTTATAGAACGCTCTGAAGTCTTAATTTACACACGTAAAACAGTTAAGCTGATTTATACAAAAACGAGAAGCAAGCGTAGAATTGGCGGGACTTGTATTCGAGCATGCGCAAAACTTATGTTACTGCACTCGCGAGAGGAGAGTACTTGCGCAGAGACTTCAAGTAATTACCAATTTCATGCCGGCGTCAGAGCCTGACGATCCGGCATTCATAAATCTTGGGCGCCGTGAAAATAAAAATGTCCTCCCGGCGCCTCGGCGGCTGGAGCATCAGGAATTCAATATCGTGAGTCACGGCCGCCAGCAGGCAATTACGGCAAAGCTGCGTGTGCAATAATACGTGTAATCTGAGATCAGCAATCACCGCGGGCCGCAGACGAGGACGTAAATGAGTCGGGCCATTCCTCCGTCGCCTGCGCCGGAGATTTCTGTCTCTCCGTTCTGCCGTAATTATTTCGAGTTTTAATTGAACAGTCCGTGAAATCGATACAATCCCGGCCGTATAGTAAATAATGTGGATGATACAGCACATATCGCTCTACTGCGCCGTTAATGTGTGGGAAAGCGGATACGCCGGCTGAAGAGGGTCGTGTCCGTACCCGAGGTAATGGCAGATTTTTAAAGCACTTTCCGACGAAAGACGCTGGCTCCGCGTATGGCGTGATCAGGTAATTCCCGGCACGACTTGTCAACGCAGTAGGTTAGGAAGGCAGAAGACTGCGTGAAATGCATTCGCAGTTGGCAGTATGAACAACCATCAGCTGGGTGATGGAATGACGACAGTGAAAATTCGTGCCGGATCGGGGCTCGAACCCGGATTCCCCGCTTATCTCGAGCGGTCGTCTTACCATTAAACTATCCGAGCACGGCCCACGGCCAGACTTTTTTTTTTCCTTCATTGAGTTTCGATTCCCCGCAAAGGGGGCGGGCTGGCAGCAGCTTAGTACGCCGCTCTTCAGCCTACAGAAGCCGGCCTCGGTGGCCGAGCGGTTCTAAGCGCTTCAGTCCGGACCAGCGCGACTGTTACGGCCACAGGTTCGAATCCTGCCTCGGGCATGGATGTGTGTGATGTCCTTAGGTTAGTTAGGTTTAAGTAGTTCTAAGTTCTAGGGGACTGATGACCTCAGATGTTAAGTCCCATAGTGCTCAGAGCCATTTGAACCATTTGATCCTACAGAATTTGTTTTAAAAAGATGAAGAGAATAAATAATAAAAGCAGGCGATAAAATCGGTGTCTTAAATGGTAAAACGGCGGAAAATCGTGGAACTTAAAAGATAAACATGATGCTAATAAAATACATATGAAGCAGAGAGGAAAAATAATAGACAGACAATTAAAAAATACGGCGACAGTCTGGTTTCTGTTCGCAAGAGATACAAAATTCACACTCAGCGACAGCATGATTTCTGTTTGCAACACTTTGGAAAGACGAACAACACTGAACATTCACTTGAACACTGCACTGAAACGTTGGCACAAATATGACATACCACAGCTGAGGGCAGATGGAGGAAACCTGGACAGATGATGGGAAAGAAAAGGGGGGGAAGGAGAGGGAAAATGAAGTGGGGGGGGGGGAGGAGGGAAAGGAGCCGATGGAGGACGAGGACCCATAAGGGGGGGGGGGGTGATAGGCAGACACAACAGGGAGTGGGGAAAGGCATAGGAGGGGAATACAAAAGGACTTGGGGGGGGGGAGGGAGAAGGGAGGTAGGGTGACGTTAGGCAGGGAGAAAAACAGGATGGAAGGGGAGAAAGAGGGAACCCAGGGAAAGGACAGAGGAAAGGAGGGGGGGGTGAGGATCAGAGTTGATAGGAGGGGTAAATGGAGGGAGAGAGGGCATCATCTGGGAGGGGGAGTTGACGGAAGCCACCTTGGGAAAGGAGATGTAGGGTGTAGAGATGGAGGGTAGGGGTGACACAACAGTGAAGGCGTGGCAGAGGGTGGGGATTGGAGAGGAGCAGCCAGGGGGATCAAGCCGGCGTGAGGTGTATAGTATGCGGATATGTTTGAGGAATAGCAGCAGATGGGGGAAAGGAATGAGGTCGTAGAGCGTCCGCATGGGGGACGGGAGGTGTATGCGGAAGGGGAGGTGGAGTGCATGGTGCTCGAGGATCTGGAGGGACTTATAGAATTTGGGGGGAGTGGATATCCAGGCAAGACTGGCATAACAGAGGATGGGATGGATTAAGGATTTGTAGGTCTGGAAGATGGTAGAAGGGTGCAACCCCCATGTCCAGCCAGAGAGGAGTTAGAGGAGTCGGAGACAGTTGTGGGCTTTGGATTGGATGGAGCAGAGATGAGGGATCCAGGTGAGGTGACGGTCAATGGTGAGGCCAAGGTAGGTGAGGGTGGGAGAGAGGCAGCACCACGGGCACAGATGGTAAGGGAGAAATCCAGGAGCTGGAAGGAGTCAGTGGTACGACCTACGATGATTGCCTGGGTCTTGGAAGGATTGATTTTCAGGAGCCACTGGTTACACCATGCGGCAAATAGTTCAAGGTGATTCTGGAGAAGGCGTCGGGACCGTTGGATGGTAGGAGCGAGGGCAAGGAAACGGCCAGACCAAAACTGCCATATGTCGTCAACCACTTGCATGCATATCTGAACGAGCACTTCATTGTAATTCGGTCAGATGGTTGCTCATATTTGCAACTGCGAATACACTTCATATACATTTATAGTGGCTGTAATAGCCGCAGTGCCTGCTCCTTCGGACATTACATTGCATCGTAATTCGGAATAACACAGGCACTGCAATGTCGTATCTGAAGAGTGCTGTGTGTTACCGTAATCGGCTGCAAAAACTTAGTGTCGGCAAAGGCGCAGCAATAAACGGAGAGCATATCGTACCCAACTCAACAAATCTAGGATCCCCTTTTAGTGTACTGACTTTCAGTTTCCAATCCAGATTGTTATGGGATAGTGCTAATGTCCAAATCTTCCTGCTAACGTACTGTTAGTTTCGTTCTCTTGCGACAGATAGCAGCAGCAGACCAACGTTCCAAAATGGTGTCTCACATCGAGTAGAGTATAGAACAGCGATGTCTCACTGAACTTTTCACAGCTGAATGAATTTTAGAATCACATTAAGGAATGCGCACTAAAGACATTGATATTCTGTAGTTTTCGTTGTTTTTAGACATAAGGTTGCACTTTGTATGTTATAACGTATGTAAACGCGGCTCTTGTTTACCACTCTGCTGATACTCAGGTACAGAGGATTGCTGTTGTAGTGGCTGAGAATTCCAATTTCGGTCCCAATATCTGTGATCAGCTCTAAAGTGAGGATATCTCTCTTCTCTTCCTCGGTACCTGTGAAGAAGAAATGTACTTTTTCAGGTCATAAGACAAACTGTCTTTCTCCTCTTACTGTTAGCACCAGAATGTTGGTAGCCAACTGCAGTATTCATTCTGAGTTCAAACCAATGAAATGTCTGCAACAAATAGAACAATTTTCCTTCTCCTAGCGAAACTGCCATGGTTAACCAATACTAGTCACTTCTCTCTGGGCAACAGACAGAAATTCTCTCCCAATGTGAGTATGGTTTCACGTTTTGCGCAGTGGAAATACTTGCACACATACGCTTGCAGGTCTCATCCATGCAACCAAAATGATTATTATTAGCCAGTCATGGACTTTCTTACAGAACTGAAGCACAAACACCTGTGATCTACCTCCCGCACTATGTCGTGTTTTCCACTACTGTAACAGATTTTTTATCTTATCTAATTATGTTCTTTAAGCTCCTCACTTTCTCAAAGTTGACAACTGACACTCCATCTCGCCTTATCACTCACTCAGGAACCTCCTGGTGTTTTCATTTCTGCCAAAAAACAGTGCCCTATTCCCGTCCCTACAGCTCCCCACTGGCTCACTTCTGGCTTTTAGCGAAAACATTTTTACCATCCGCCTGCCTTACTCTCCCTTGGAGCTCTTGTCTGCTCTCATCGCCATCGGTCATCCTAAGTTTATAGAAAGATACTTCGGGACCTGTCAGAATACAGAGTTAAATAAACGATTGCTGTAGTCGTTGGTATGAGCTTCAATTTTGTGCATTCATTTATGCAGCACTGATAATCTGTATGATTTATTAATAGGGTTATGGATCAGTTGGGAAAACTGTCCTGGAATATCTTGTAAGTCCTCAATCCAGTCAGATGTCTGATCCGACATTCTGGAAGTTTCTATTCTTACTAAGAGACAGCGTGGAGCTTTACAGAACACCTTTTGCAGAATATAAACTAGGTATCACTTTCTACAACCACCTTTCTGAATCTCACTGTTTACCTAATCCAGGTTGATCCTACAGAAGAAACAGAATATAATCCGTGTTTCTTAAGTATTATTCAAGTACTTTTCTTCTCCACAATTCTGAAGACTTTTATTGAGAACCATTGTGGTTAAGTGGAGACGGCAAGCTGGATCCGCTATCACACAATAAAAATAGAAGCGTGTTTCGAAACATTCTACGTGACACAGTGCAGTGCCTTTATATCATCATAATTCAGACGCGTTTGTGATGGAAAAATGGCTGTCTGTATAACTTGTGACCACTCTCATCATCATCACCCCCTGCTAACTCTCTTACAGTGCTACCAGGAAATTTGCATTGGAGGTGGTACTATTGATTTACATTAATTTCTCTACAGATAATGAAACCATTGATATCAAGACTAAGAGCTCAACTTAAAATACACAAGGAAAAGGTGCCAATAAGACCAATTGTTAATCCAATTAATGACCTAGGCTATTCAATTTCTAAAAAATTATGTACACTTCTGCAAACCCATCACATTTTTTGAATAATTACTCAGTAAAACATTTCTGTGAGGTAGCTGACTCAGAAACATTACTGTTTCATAAGGAGCTAGATTTGCTTCATTCATCATTACCAGTGTCTATACAAACATTCCCATGGAGGAAACCATTGAGATAACTGAAAATAATTTCCTCACCCACAATAAATTATCATAGGGTGAAATAATTGAATGCATTGGATTATTAACGTTAGTTCCTCCCTGTAATTACTTTTTCTTTAAAAATAAAGTTTTTATTTACAAACAAGGACTACTCACAGGCTTTTCAACTGCTGGCACTATTGTTAATACATGTACCATTCATCACGAAGACCAATTCTTCAGTAAGCATTTTTAAGTACAGAAACTAATTTATTTCAAAAGACATGAAGATGGAATACTGTTGCTGTATCCAGGATGTAAGGAAGACATTGATCTGATAGCTTGTAAGATGAACGAACTCAGCCGTCCTGAGTGGCCGAACGGTTCTAGGTGCTACAGTCTGGAACCGCGCGGCCGCTACGATCGCAGGTTCGAATCCTGCCTCGGGCATGGATGTGTGTGATGTCCTTAGGTTAGTTAGGTTTAAATAGTTCTAAGCTCTAGGGGACTGATAACCTCAGAAGTTAAGTCCCATAGTGCTCAGAGACATCTGAACCATTTGAACGAACTCATCCTAACAATCACTTCATTGTAGAACATATGCAAAATGTTTCTAGACATTTTCTGCATTTGTGTTTCCTAACATGAATCAAAACCATTCATTTGGCATTTACACCTACAACAACTCATGTCATTATTTCTCAGAATGACATCATTCATGTCATCCTGAGCACCAAAAGGTAGCTTTTTTCCAATCAATGACAGATTCTTACTCAGCACCTTAATAAGACAGAAACTAACAAGGAATTTATTCACTGCATCCAATTGCCTCCGAAACTGGTTATCGTTTTCCCATAGTTGATAAGATAAACAATTCTAAACTTGAGGATCTTCAAAACAGAGGGAATAAAGTTAGTGATGATGTTGCAGAAGGGATGTAATTTATCGGTTTCCCTTTTATGACAACTTTTCTTAAAACTAAGTACATTATTTCGCAGGTTTGATGTTAGAAATACCTTCAAAATCGTTAATTCGCTGGGACAGCTACTTGTACACAATATTAAAACTGAAAACAACAAAGTACTAAGTTGCAACAGCAGGCATTTATAAAATGTATTGCACTGATTGCAGCGCCTTGTATACTGGCCAGGCGGGCAGGAAATTTGAAATTTATATCCAAAGAGTATACAGCTGTAGAGAGGAAGAATGCAGAATACATAGCTGCCTTTGTTTCTCACTTAATTTCAAACCGACACACTGTCACTAAAAACGTTTAAAATCTCATCGTTTTTCACAAAATAGAGAGCCGTATACATACGGACGTTTTTGTGGAAATTAAAATGTACAGTCACGTGCAACACAATGAGATCGATATTCTAAACGAACCAAAAGGCTGAAAAGATTTATTTTCTGCATGAATTTCCCAACGTGTTTGATATTACGTGATTAATTTTAGTGCTTTTACGCCCTATTTGACAGTATAGCAGGTCCTTTTACTGTAAACAGGACACCATGCTAAGTTTCCCATGGCTACGTGTCGTATTAACAATGTATTTGAATGCAGAGACGTCTTTTACACCTTTGGTTTGCCTACTATCATTGATTTTCAGATCGACTTTTCGTTCATCGTAGGGTCTCTGGGCGTCGTCTGCTGTACTTAATCTTTTCGTAATAACACTTTTGATATGCCTTTTTGTTATACAGCCATGTCAGTCGTTTAAATTACAATACTTTTGTATTTTATTTAACTTTTAAAACATTTTTTTCCGTTTTTATGTCAGCTCTTGGCTCTGCCTGCTTACCTACCTGTCCCCCGGAAGCCCTACAGGTAAACTGCCTCTCCTGCATTTAAGTGCCACCACCTGGCATAGTCGTCCTGTGTCCTTTCACGACGCACGAAATGTACATTCAGGTGACGTAAGTCGATTCCCTAGATTGGGACAGACTTCGGAGTGTCTATGTTATTATGAAATTTTCATGATTTTTGTTGATGATATGATTTTCAATATTATTTAGTTTACGCAACATCCATCCATCCATTTTAGTATCAGACGAGTCACAACGTTTTCTTTTTTGTGTGTGGGCGAATTGATTTGTATATTTATCTATTTGATTTGCTGTTGTTGATGCATGATGTTTCACCATTAGACTAAATCTGTTGTACTTTGTTGTTTGGTGGTGTACTAGATAATGGTCTTGTGGGTCGAAACTGGTCGTGGTTTAAAATAAAATGTGTAGCTAGTGTTGACACTTTCTTCCAAACCATTACTACAGTTCCAGGACCTACAGCAAGACGCTGTACGAGAAAATGCTTCAACGTTTCTACAGCACTGTCAAATCATATGCCGTTGAGCCGTGCGTGGCTCGTGTTCCCACCATCACATATTTTTAAAGTACTTCCACCTCACTACCTTAATTTAAATTACTGGTGTCACTGAGTTTGCAGCTTTGTCTGACAGTGACCGGCGCTAGGAGCGCGTATCGATATATCCCCTCTCGTAGTATCTTTGCGCCACTTCCCGGTCGTTGTCTGTCGTAGGAGAGTTCGGGTTGCGAGTTCGGATCTTCCAGTCAGTTGGAACGCGTCTGGAGCGCAGTGCGGACCTGTCAGTCAGGGAGTTACAATGCAGTCGGGTTGGAGCAGCAGTGAGGTCTGCGTCGACACGGCTCGCCCGACCATTGCCGCCGCGAATCACTTGAGCCGGGCCACGGTCTTGGTGGATCGTCGGTCGGTCGTCCAACCAGACGACGCGTTTTGGTTCGCCGATCGTTCATGAGTCGGCTGTGTGGGTGTGCATCGACTATCGACTTGTCTTCGTGTGTGCTTACTTACTGTTGGGCATCGTGCAGGTCTTCGTGCAAGTGTTTGTCATGTTGTGTGTGTAGTTGGTGATTTCCACTGACGACTATTTTAGATGTCGGCATTCTGAGAGAAGTCGGTCGGTTGTTGCGGAAGAGGGAAGTTATCTCCGCGGGGTGCAGTCGGCAGGGTCCACTGGCAGCCCCTGGTTACGTGCCCTGGGCACTGACGTAAATTCAGGCAGTGTTATTTTGGGTGAAGTTAACTATATTACTGTGTTTCAGATTCAAGTGTACCAACGGAATTTTCTGCCTAGTGGCCGTTAATTTTCCAGTTGCCTGCCCTGGCCATTAACGTAATTTCATGCAGCGTCCTTTCCTCACCTGTTGCCGCTGTTCAACATGATGTGTAATTTTGACAGCTAATACATACTCCATTGTGGATTACCACGTTTGTAACCTTTTCTGTTTGAGTTCTCATGGACTGATTGATGGGAAGCAAGTCGTTGTGTCGGTCGGTCCGTGGCTGTCCCCTGGTTGTGTTCCGACCTATCAAGTGTAGTTGGGCTCACCACCTGTCTCGCCTAAGTGAACGAAGGCAGACCGACCTCCCTGGAGGTTTCTGAGTGCTGTTGTCTTTATTGTCTCTCCCACAGGTGTTTAATTATCTGTTTTCAGCTACTTAAAATTTAAGGCTTATGGTTGTTTTTCTTTTTTTCTAAAAAATTTTGCAAAATTAATTCTTAAATTTATCTTTCAACCTTAAACATTGCTGCCTTCAGCTTTCAAAAGATTATGGATATATTTTAGAATTTTGAAACTTAATTGTGGCCTTCACCGATTTGTATTGCACCTTGCCTATGTTTGTTTTATCTACTTGGCTGTGATGTTTGTTTTTGTAATTATATTATTGCTATCTTAATAGGATTTTTATATTGTTTATTTGTTAAGATTTCTTGTTTGGAGGCCTTCAGCCGTGAAAGAGTTGCATTCGGTAAAGGTCCGGCTATGTGCCGCTTCGGTTGTAAAAGTGTTACTAGATTACAAAAAATTACAATTAGAAGGTGAAACTGATCCCAACCTAATTGGCCCTTTCCACAATCCTAATTACCTGTTCTGCCCAGCAGATTTAGCTGGCGTATCAGCCATCTTCCCTCTCACTTCCAATCCTTTCGCTATCCGTGGCCTCTCTCCTATTCTGTGGTGACGTTGTAAACATTGCCGTCATGTCTCATCCCCAGCAGTTCAGCTGCCTTACGTCGCACGTTTTACTTTCAGCCAGGTGATCCACCTGGCATCATACGACGTTTAGATACGTACAATGTGATGTACATATGCAGACTGAAGCGACGAATGAAAATCTATACCAAAGCCGGGTCTCCCGCTCACTAGGCGGATGCTCTAACCACTTCGCCACCCTGGCAAGGTGGCTCTGCGCAACTGCCGCGGCAGCTGCGAGGGCAGACACCTTTTCGCTCCCAGTGCGGTGTCACAATGGATAGCCACTGCTCGCCGCCCACTATAGGCTCCCATTTACACTTGGGTGCCGACGCGTCACGGCTGTCAAAAGCGGAATTAAATGGCGGCCGTTATACAACATGGCGGGTAATTGCTCACCGTGGAGAACCTGCGGCGAGCCATGAAGGTTCCCAGAATAGGACACAGCCGGCTTCTGAAAAGGCGACATCTGGGCCGCACCTGTACTGGGACCAGCTTGGTGACGCGCGAAGCCCGACTTCCTTCCTGTCGCCCTCCATTATCCCCATCACAAACTGCATCAATTTCCGATAAGTTAATGAATTCCTTTTTTATCTCATTTATTCGCCAGTAACAATCACAACCTAGTCACGCGCCATCACCGGTTTCAGCTGTCCGTTTCTACCATATCCATATTACAAACGCAGCACTAACGACGTCTTGTTGAAGCCCTGCGTTCTCGGAGATTCCAACGTGGCCTCGGTATCTGGTTAGTGTTGCTCCGCTGGTATGAATTTGCAGGTATCCACAGCTGAAAGCTGTTAATAAACAATATGAAAATGTAGTTGCTAATGTGAATGTTTCTTTTCGACATTTATGCCACACTTCACGGGTTAATGGATTATTAACGCGGCGGAAACGCGCACTTAAGTACGGAATAAAATGAAACATCTGCATCCATCGTTTTGATGTCTTTTTATTGACTCAATACACCAACTTTAGGCCTGTATCCCTAAACAGTATTAGCATCTTCAACTTATTTTTTCAAAGAAAATTCCGCACTTTCTGTATGAACGATTTTTATTAAATCTGCGACCGGTTTCGCACCACTTATCGATGCATCCTCAGACAATCTGTACAAACGTAATTAATAAGAGCTCATACAAACCATTCGATCCTCCAATTCTGAGGTGTAAATTAAACTTTTAAATAGCTAGTTCTTTTGAATGAATCAAGAAAGTACTCACATACGCTATTTATAACATAGCAACGTTAAACATTGCCCTGTAGCCACTCCCCACCATTCATGTCCAATATAACATCATCTGGTGAAAGCGGTAGTTAAAGTTTAAGTCTTTTTTTTTAAATTATTTAAATGATGGGAGCGGCAATGACCTACAAAATAAAAATAAAATACGATACTGATAAAACTACCCTAAACACGAACGACGAAGTGCGGAACATTAGCATGAACAAACAGCTCCACGAAACAATTAGTGAAAATTTTAAAAAAAATAGTGGCAGACGATTAGAAGAGATATAAGAGGTATTGCAGCTTCTCAAATTGGTATTAGGTTATAACTATTTTAAATTTGGGGATAGTACATACAACCAAAAACAGGCCTTGGCAATGGGATCTCCACTGTCTTATTGCCTTGCCAACATTTTTATGACGTTTTTTGAGCATAATATGATGGTCGACTTAAGCAGGTACTCTGAAAGGATAAATTCTTGGGGTAGATATGTGGATGACATAATTTTGCTATATAACTGTTCTTTCCAGTATTATAACGCTTTCCTAGGTGAACTAAACAAAATACACCAGAGGATCCAATTTACTATGGAAAACAGCATTAATGGCATTCTTCCCTTCTTAGATGTATTGGTCAAAATCAATGGGAACTCGGTTACTTTTGTTATTTTCAGAAAGCCCACCACTTCTGACGTCGCCATACACAGATCGTCTAATCATCCTTTGCAATTGAAGAGCGCCACATTCAGGTCTTTACTAGACAGGATGCATACGTTCCCATTATTCAAGAAGCCAGGGATCGGGAATTTAAAATAATACAGTTTCCCGCCTTTTCTAATGAATACGACGCGGATTTTGTTGGAAAGATTAACAGGGGTGTATTACGGAAGATAAACATGAAACATAACACTGCTCGCATCTCACTCTCACCCGGAACTTTCGCTTCCCTACAGCCAGCAAATAGCGGATTATATGTTGGGGGTAAATTCCACAGGATACCTTTTTTAGGTAACATTTCAAGCAGAATCTGCAAATGCTTAAGTTCTGTGGGAATAAATCCGGCCTTTTATATTCCTAAAAACAATGGACAGAAGTTCAGGCACAAGGAGGCTGCAACATGGAATAGTTTCAAGTCGTCAGGGGTACATTGTATCGCCTGTGATGATTGTGATGCGGAGTACGCAGGCCAGACAGGAAGAAGCTTTGAGACCCCGCTTTAAAGAGCACATCAGCGACCCAGGCTCAAAACCGGTGGTAGGTGCGCATTTGCGAGAAACGGGTCACGATACCACCGGTATCCAGAACAACATGCGGGTGTTACACTTGGAAAGCAAGGACTACACCCTTTATGTTTTGGAAGAGGTTGAAATCTTCGGACTTTTGAAGAAATCCCCTCGCTCCTCACTTAATGCCCAGACCGATCTTAGGCACAAGGGTCTTTTAGAAAATTTTGATTACTTAAACAGGTAGCCTTACCGCTATAGCTTACTTGTTAGTAGGTTCTGTCCAACATATTTTTATGCCTTATGCATTCAGAACCACCACATTTATTGTTCTTATGGTTTTAACTAACTATCCATTTTTTATATTGGCCACGTAGTATGGTATTAGACTTTTAAAAAAATAGATATGAGGAATTGTTTATTAAATGTTCAGCACACCCCACTGTTCACACCTTGTACACGTCATCTGCCCTCTGGTGATTCTCGCGCCACTGCGTGAGCGTTTTCCGGGTTTCGGCCAGTCAGTCAGGCCGTGTGCGCTGCCGCGCGGCTCCTCTCAACTTGCACGGTATGTTCTGATATGTTTACGTTGCCCTAATTCCGCTGTTTGTTCATGCTAATGTTCCGCTCTTCGTCGTTCGTGTTCAGGGGAGCTTTATCAGCATCGTATGTTATTTTTATTTTCTAGGTCATTACCACTCCCATCATTTAAATAATTTTTAAAAAAAGACTTCTAAATTTTAACTACTATTTTCACCAGATGACGATATATTGGACGTGAATGGTGGGGGGTGGATACAGGGTAATTTTCAACGTTACTATGTTATAAATAGCGTACGTGAGTACTTTCTCGTTTAATTCAAAGGAACTGGCTATTTAAAAGTTTAATTTACACCTCAGAATTGGAGGATCGAATAGTTTGTATGAGCTCTTATTATATTATTTTTTGTACAGATTGCCTGAGGATGCACCGATAAGTGGGGCGAAACCGGTCGCATACTTAATAAAAATCATTAGTAGTGCCAGTGCGGAAGTTTCTTTAAAAAAATGTCGAAGTCTGGCTGTGGTTGCCCTCCGTACAAAACAACAGATTATCTTCAACTTACCAACCATGCAGATCCACTTAATGTTTTACTAGCACCCAAAAATGCTAGGTCTACGTAAATCTAGAGACTTACGTAAGAGAGGTGAATCAGTTTAGGGTCCCTAAACACGCGAAGAAATAGTGACTCTACGACTTGTCTTGAAGACAAGCTGAAGAAATGAAAGGCCGGCCGAAGTGGCCGTGCGGTTAAAGGCGCTGCAGTCTGGAACCGCAAGACCGCTACGGTCGCAGGTTCGAATCCTGCCTCGGGCATGGATGTTTGTGATGTCCTTAGGTTAGTTAGGTTTAACTAGTTCTAAGTTCTAGGGGACTAATGACCTCAGCAGTTGAGTCCCATAGTGCTCAGAGCCATTTTTTGGAGCAATGGAAACACACGTTTGTAGTAGTAGTTGATTTAGGAAAAGCAGTGGAAAATGATGACCCGAATACACTTTATGAAAACATGAATTTGGCAGGGAAAAGGCAGAGATCGAAAAGCTATCTACAGTTTTTACAGAATCGAGATTGTACTTAAGCGAATTGGTGGACATGAAAGAGACGCAGTAGTCGAAAATGAGTGAAACGAGGCTGTAGCCTATCTTTCATGGTACTCAGTCTATACGTAGAGTAAGCAGTAAAGGAAACCAAGGAGAAATATGGAACGGGAATAAAAGTTATGTGAGAAGATATAAAAACTTTACTTTTGCTGACGACATTGTAATTCTATCAGAGATGGCAAACAACTTGGAAGATCTTCAAAGAATGTTATACCACGCTCATGAACAAGAGGAAAAGAAGGAAAATGTAATTGAAAACAACCGAGGGTCTGAATTGGGCCAGCTATTAAACAGCCCCCCTGTTCGTCTGACCCCTCCAGGGCAGAGAATAAAAATTTCAAAAATTGCATGGATAACTAGTACAACAACTGAGATTGCAATTGTGTCAAACTTTAACGTGACAGTGTTCAAAGGAAACAAGTAAATCATTTGCCAGAACGTTGCTACTATAGCCTGCTTAAGTTAATTTACAATCAAACTACGGCACAATTCACATTCTACAAAGTTTGCTTATAGAAGTTCTGTTTTTGCGTGTAGTTTCATTCACAGATGTAAGCTAAGTGTATTTCATCATTCAGAATCGCGTTCTCGTGCTCATAGGCATATTTTTAATATTAGCATGGCCGTACGAAATGCATTTTTGTTTATGTGTGGCTAGAAAATTAGGTGCAGTTAATTGCATACGCTGGAAGATGCTTACAGTCTGGTCCATAAACGTACGGGAATTCTGACGTAACCAAACTTTGTTTTCTGCTGAAATTTCAGCTGTGAAACGTTCAACCGTCTTCAGAGCGAGAGGGAAAGACAATCGATAAAGCACTCCTGCCCACCTTGTATAAGGGTAATGTTAGCCAAGTACGAATAAGTACACGGCAAATCATTGTGGAAAAAATATCACACGAGCGGCTGAGTTATAAGCTACCTTCACAGAGAGGTCACGTCAACTTGTATCTCTACCGCCCATCTGGTATTTCTTCCACAAACTTTGTCTGTATACTCCTACGTACTTGGCTCACCCCATCGGTGTTTAAGGTGAACGGTGTGAATTACCTTTAGTCTGTCAGGATCGCTCCGAAGATGGTTGAAAGTTTTACAGCCGAAATATTACCAGAAAATAATGTGGCTATAGCTGAATTCTCGTAATTTTATGGACCAGCATGGATACTCACATTAGGTACAGTCTGATTGCTGTAGCAACAGTGTACGGATGTTTGAGTAGCAGAACGGGTCACAGTAATTGTATTAGCGTCAAGCAGAAGTATTAGTTTGAAAACAGAGCTTGCAAACAAGTGTCGCTGTTTGCGTTCTTTAAGTAAACACTGGGAACTTAATGTGCAGTCACCTGTTAGATACCATTCATACACTGTTCAAAAGAATTAGTGAGACATATTTATGAACGTCCGGTTTACTGATACAGGCAGTATCTGTGATATTACTGCATGACTTGAGATCTTCACTTTCAGTGTAGGCAACAATTAAAATCCGTCGCCATGCATTGGCGGTGTAATGCATTGTATCAGGTGATCCCTCAGTACTGGTGTCTAGTGAGGTGCTCAGTTGGCAGTCGTCATTTGTGGACGTTGTATTCAGCCAAGAACAAGCTATGCGAGAAGTTAATGCAGTTCATGTTACAAGGGCGGTCTGTTTGATTCAAAAAGAACTGATTTTCGGTCGAGTTGCTGCAAATGCCAAACGCCACTTCTCGTATCACCCACAGGCTGTACATACGCTACAAGGAGACAGATCAGTACACAAGACGTGTTGGACGAGGCCGCAGACCTGAAGACCGATATTTCCCTTCTCTGCGTTGTGGCGTCGTACGGATACTGCCAAAGCACTGAAAGACGCTTTCAGAGGGCCGCTAGAGCTTCTGTGTTAGACCAGATTGTAATGAAGAGATAACGAGAGAGGACCGTAAGATCCAGACATCCTGACCAAGAACCCCCTTGCCACAACAACATCTTGTAGCTCGCCTTCAGTTCTCCCATTTCCATGCACACTGGCAACTTCAGCACTGGTGCAACGTGTTATTGACAGGCGAGTCAAATGGTTCAAATGGCTCTGAGCACTATGGGACTCAACTGCTGTGGTCATAAGTCCCCTAGAACTTAGAACTACTTAAACCTAACTAACCTAAGGACAGCACACAACACCCAGCCATCACGAGGTAGAGCAAATCCCTGACCCCGCCGGGAATCGAACCCGGGAACCCGGACGTGGGAAGCGAGAACGCTACCGCACGACCTCGAGATGCGGGCACAGGCGAGTCCAGATACCCTCTGACGTAAGACGATAGCTGTGTTCGTGTGCAGAGTCTTGTGGTGAGCGGTACCTGCCAAATGTTTTTCAGGTTGGGGCTCCAAGGTTCTGTGTTGTTGTGGGAAGGCTACAATGCTGACGGGCATACGGATCTTGTCTCTGTCCATGGTAAGACAACCAGGCAGTCCATCGAACAGATCCTGTTGGATCATGTGGTGGCTGCTGCATACTATGATGGTCCTGAATTGCTTCTAATGCCAGGGCCTATGTTGGGGGGAGGGGGAGGGGGGCTCAGCAGGGGCATCTTGCGAAGTCTGTACACTGAAATAATGGAATGGTCGGAGGTGAGTCTCTACCTAAATCCCATCGTGTATATGTGAGACAAGATTGAAAGACACGTTCGTGGTCGTTCTGTTCCACCACAAACTCTTCAAGAACTCTCATGCGCTCTCATTGAAGAATGGGATCGGGTGCCACAGGGGGACTTCCACAGACTTATGCGGAGCATGACATATAATTGTCAGGCAGTGATAAACGCTCTTGGAGGCCATACTCTTTATTGAAGCTCTTGAAGTCCAATGAAAAACAGTCATTTCAGTTCCTTTTATGTAAACGATCAAGGATATAATGATGTTTTGTTCTGTACTTAATTAGTGAAAGATACAGGTGTAAATATGCTAACACACAAAGTCCTCAATTACAGCTCAGTGCAGTATATCAAATGCCCAAAGTCATGTTCCCAGAATTCTTGTGACCAGTGTATTAGTAAAAGCATTCGAATAGCTTATTTTGTACAATATTCATCATCGTTTATAGACTATTGCTGCCAGTTTTCTGCAACAGTCACTGTTAATTGGCACACTAAATACTTCAGTGCTATCCAATTATGATCATTAATCACTAAAAAAAGTGATACCTATAGTTGGTCACATTACAACTTTCAGATGCGTAGTCACACAGAAATAAATCTTCGCTATAACGCATTAGTATCACGATAGATCCCCCCGACCTTAGGAACCAGAAGATGGTAATTTTGTAACAAAATTCATATATATTGCTCCAGACTTTAACGTGTGGACTCTGCATAGAACGCTATTCACTGCATTTGTCACTGCTTCAGGCGGCCAACGTGAGACCACGCGGCTTACTGTTAGGAATTTTCTTTCTTTGGTTTTAAATGCTGAGGGATGGTTGAGGAATTAGGTCATTAAAGGCATGCGCTCTTAACTTTCATTGTTGGCCGTCCAACTGGGCCGTAGCTGTTCTACATTTCTATCTACCCTGCACATATTTTTTTTCTTTATTTTATCAACAAGTGCAACAAAATCTACCAATAATCTGTTCTAATTATTACAATTCTGTTGTTTTCCCTCATTTTCCAATAACATACAAAACTATAATGGTGGACAAATACATTGAAACACTACGAACACAATACATTACCATATCCAATAAGGCGTAGGAAAAGCGTTGGAATTCAAAATACCTTCTAGTCGTCTCAGAATGGATAAATGCAGCTCCTGTATGGGTTTCAGGGGAGCCTTACACCATACTTTCTGAAGAACAGTGGCAATTCCAGGTAGTGATAATGAAGGTGAATAGCGATCACGCGTTCTTTTCTCCAAAGTAGACCACAAAGACTTAATAACATCGAGATGTGAGCACAGTAGTGGCCAGGGGAGATACTACACTTCATTCTCGTGTTCATAAAACAGGCTCCGGAGGACGTCAGCTATGTTAACAACATCCACGTCGTCTTGGAACACTTCACCACCAGAGGGGAACAAAAACTGGGATGGGGTCTGATCAGCCAAATGGTCACATAATAGTTGAAGTAATGAGATATTACAGAATAACTATGAGGAGCACAGAAAGCCACGACATTGCTGCTCAGATCGTCACCGAACCACCGCCATGTTTCACTCTAGTGACGTAAGATCGCCCAGAAGTTGGAAACAATGTGAAACAAGACTCAACCAAACAAATGGGATTTGAGCCGTGTGCGGCTCGCGTTGATGGTGTTCATAGCTTGGCATCTTGTAATAGTTATAGTGGCGTCTCGTTTTCTTAGTGTGTTCACTGGTGCCACTACGTTTGCTCGCCTTGTCTGTCCTCCGTGAGTAGCAGCACCAGCGCTTATCGATAGCGCGTACTGTGGTACCATCTTTGGAGCGGCCTCTAGTATTTCCGGCTCGTCGAGGGAGTTGAGTTGGGGCGGAGGAGCAGTGAAGTCCGGACAGCCAGTAGCCCGTCTGTTGGCGACACACATGCACTGTCCGACCGAAGGATGTGGTCGCGAGAGTGCATGACCACGTCAAGGACCAGATTCAGCGAGTTTTATTTTGAATGGACCGTGATAGTCGAGTAGGGCAACTTTCACTCATGTGTGTGTCCGCCCGTCGAAGTGACCTCATGGCAGTAAGTTGCCAGTCCACGAATTATACTGGGATCTTTCCCGGCACTGACTTGAGTGGGGACGACTGATGGTTGGTCGTTCGGTCGGTCGTCGCACTGGACGACGTGCATTTGGTCTTCCGACCGCTTCTGGCTTCCCTGTGTTGTTTCTCAGTGACTGGTTTTAGTATTGTGAGTTGTCGGTAGAATTGTTTTCCCGGACCCATGTGTACCTTGTGGTTTTTAATGAGCAATTGTTTTAACGCTGTCTAGGTACTGGATTTGGTGAGAGGTTACGAACGGACTATCAGTTCGGCTTCGGACGGAGAAGCGAGGAGGTCCTCAGCGTGAGGTCAGGCCGGGACCGCTGGCGGCGTGCAGGCACTGTCGGAATGAGGGGCTGTAGCCGACGACCGAACCCAGGACATTTGAAGTTGAGTGGACCGTGTCCAGTGCTGAAACCTCCACTGTTTGAGATGTCGCTGTTGTTTGCGTGTTGCTGCTCCCTGGGTCGGTGAGACCAACCGCAACAAGTGGAGTCTGGTTGGTGGAAGTTATTAGCCACCTTCTACTCCTTAATGTTAGTTTCGATTTAGTATTATCCTTGCCGTGCGCTGTGGCCGTGCGGTTCTAGGCGCGTCAGTCTGGAACCGCGTGACCGCTACGGTCGCAGGTTAGAATCCTGCCTTGGGCATGGGTGTGTGTGATGTCCTTAGGTTAGTTAGGTTTAAGTAGTTCAAAGTTCTAGGGGAATGATGGCCACAGATGTTAAGTCCCATAGTGCTCAGAGCCATTTTAACCATTCTGAATTATTATCCTTATTAGTGAAGTGCAACCAGCGGTATTTTCTGCCTTGTGTCCGCTAACGCCCTAGTTACCTGCCCTGGAGGTTAGCGTACTTTTCTTCGTCGTGTTGATGCTGTCCGACACGGCGTGTAGTTCGACAGCCTCTTGAATTGTAATGTGCAGATGTTTTTCGGAGGTCTACCTTGGTTCTAGTGTCTCCTTCGGCCTTGGGTCTGTTTCTGAAGACGTGGTGCTGTCCGTCTCTTTGCCCTTGCCTAAAAATATTCCATCGTTGTACCGGTGATCGGACGTTAGGCAGATTGCTTAGTCGGTCGGTCATCGCATAAACTACCACTAGTGTGAGTTACAATCCTGTTACGTGAGCGCAACTTGGCTGCCTGCCTCACATCTTACTCAGCTGTAGTCACCTTCCTCAGGTCGATCTAGGGAGCACTGTCTTTGGATCACTCCGTCTTATTTGGGCAAGTTCTCATAATTGTTTAAAATTTACCCTAATGCTTTAGCATGTTATTGCCTTCCCCACTTGTACTTATGGCCTTCTGCCGTTAATTGTTTGTAACACTGCTTGTGGCCTTCAGCTGACAAATAGTTTCAGTTCTGTCGTGATAAGGCCTTCAGCCGTCACTATCACTTATTACAGTTATTAAGATTATTTAAGGGGTTTTGGGTATTTTTAACGTGTAATTGTCCACCTTATTACTAATTCAGGCCTTCAGCCGTTGTGTACGTTTGAGATTGCTTGCGGCCTTCAGCTGACAAATAATTTTGTACCTTCTTAATCAGGCCTTCAGCCGTTGATTTTGTGTAACAGTGTTTGTGGCCTTCAGCTGACAATAACTTGCTATTCTTCTAATAAGTCTTTCAGCCGTCAGTGTAGTAAAATATTTTAAAAATGATTGTTGATAGTTTTGCTTTTTTAAAAAAATGCAGTGTTATCTGTTCAACCAACGGTAACTGATTAGCCCCGTCCATACCTTTCCTGCTTTCCCTGAGTCTCACGTTTCAGCATTTTTTATGGTTTCGGTGTCACGTTTTTCTTTTGCGATAATTTGCAACAGCTCGCCCTGTAATTCCCAGCCTGAGAAGCTCCCTTCGTGTTGTTTTGGTGCTGATGGTTCCCAAGTGTGACATCAGTTCTGCAGTGACTTTCGGAGCTATTGTTTTATTTGTCGTCACAATAACCTTCAATGACCTCTTGTCACGATCACACAACACACACTTTCGTCCACGTTGTGACTTAGTGGATACTATTTTTCGGTTTTCGCTGTCGGTGGTATAAATCTTCGATACGGTGCCTCTTGAAATGGAGCACCCACCATACGCGCAAAAACAGTTTGCCCACTTTTGAATGCGCTTAGCTCCGATACAATGTACTCAATACTCACAACATTGTTCAGAACACGGTGGACAGTTGCAACATATTGAGGACATTGTCCAGGTGCAGTTCGCTGTCAAATACAACAGCGCCACCTCCAGGATTGCCTAGCAGCTGCGTTTATGCTCAAGGATGCACTTCCGGCGGTGTTTCCACATTTTGCACAACTTGTGCATCCTGTTTTCTTCTTATTGTTGCATTTTACTCTCCATTATTGACTCACAGCTACTATTAATTTCCAGTTATCGTATTTCACGTAATAAGTTTTTTCCGTATTAAGATATTTTCGCTATTGGGCTTATAACACTGCAACTGCATTTACGTAGCTTATTCAATCAAATACCAAATCTGGTTTACTAAGTGCTATGCCCGAACAGAACAACTAGTCTTGTCACGGAAAAGCCACGTATAACACTCCCGTCCGCTACTGCTATACCGTAACTTCAAAGCTGGAGGCAGTTTGTAAAATAGAACCATTCTGTTAACGTAATTATGGTATAAAGCAACAGAGCAGTGTTACCCTCTGAGAGGAATTCTGTTATATTGACCGTGTTGTACCTAACGGAGGTGGCTTATCGGAAGTGAAAGTCAGAATTACGTAAATATTCAAACAGTGACAAATAATATTTTACCTAGCTATACTGTTTAAAGAATAAAGAAAACGGTCGCCAGCCTAATTAGGCAAGAGAATGATTGACATTCTTGTTTAAGAAAATAATTATGAGTAACTTCAACGGACGAACACAACCTATACTTCGCCACACGCGAGTGCAATGAACTCTGTCACCTGAATACAGCGTGTTCAGGTTAAGGTTGTGAGTTAACAGATCAGAACAAACTACTGGCATAAATATAACAGATAACAATACACACTATTACTTTCATGGCTTATTCAAACTGAATGGTCTTTATAACATTACTATTAATATTCACTGTAGAATCATAAATTGGACACAGGTTCAGTATTACTTTTCACACATTTTCCTAGCAGACATAAAATTGTAAATGTAGTTCACTGCAAAATTATGAACTGATCACAGGTTAAGTCTCTCTCAACTAAATATTATTCTATTTAGAATGAAAGTTAATTCGAATTCACTAACAGTTTACTTCTCAGTGTCTTTTGAATAAAGAAATTATTGTTTTCATAAATAGTGGTCTTTCTGTTAATTGTTAATTATCATGAGCATAAAGGATAAACTGTGGATCCTATTACACTAACAACACACTTTCAATACCCAAAAGAAACAAGTGCTTAGCAAGCATGAGTAAATAACTTTCCACAACTGCAGTTTTCCACTTTTACTACCGCGAGACACAAAATTAACATAGTTGTAGGATACTGACTCACCTTCTGTGAGTTACAACAGGCAGCAATGTGATAATATACTAAGCAAAGCTTTATAGGCTTCAATCTTAAGAACTTTTAATTTTGAATTTGGCAACAACATATTATTAAGCAGTTTTAATAGAAAAATTATTTTCTGCAAGCGTCGGTTACTTTAGTTCACTCTCTTGCCATATTAACTTTAACTTTCTTTTTAGTAAGTTCAAGAGGCATTAATTAGTTAAAACACTAGGCTTTAATGATCTCTCAATAAGGACACTCGGTAATCACTTTAGTTCAAACGGAGAGGAACCTGAGAGGTGTTATGATAATGGTAAAAAATCAAGGTAGGTACATAAATTCAATTATAAATTACCTTATATTTGAGCACACTAACACATCCAATAAGCTGATCCTTCACTGTACACACCGTACATTACTGTAGCGTTCCAATACAGTGATTGCGCAATGTGGTGGCAACTGCATGTTGGTAGGTGGGTTTGCAGGTAGAATTGCCGATCTGTCATTTCTTGGTGGCGATGATAGACATCAGTTCCAGAATAGCTCCAGTTCTTTATCCATCCATCCGAGGCATTGGAAATCGGCACGGAAAGCCTCTCTCGGCACCAGCACAATGTGCACCCTTTACACGAGCAACTGACAGTTTGGTAGCTCGTCCCCGACTGACTCTTGTTCCACCGTTCTACCTAGGCCAACCACAATTTGCGCGCGCCACTAAGTTCCGTTCCCGAGGGGAACCACACTATCTTTTACATATAACATAACTAAGAATCCTAAGTGAAGGTCAGCAGTTCACATAACAGCAAACAATCATTTTTAATCAAAACATATCCTTTGCACATATAGGTAGTTCTAAACAAAATTATTTAAATAAATTTATTTAATTTTAAAGATAACCAAAAATATTATATGAGGAAGACAAAAGATCATTTGCTCATATTGTGTATATTACAGATATTACACTTAATGGGAAATGTGGTTAACTGAGAATGTTCTGGAAGGTTATGCGTCTGCGTAATACGATGTTTAATTCATAAGTAATCGTGAAACTTCCTGGCAGATTAAAACAGTGTGCCGGACCGAGACTCGAACTCGGGACCTTTGCCTTTCGCGGGCAAGTGTTCCACTATCTGACCTACCCAAGCACGACTCACGCCCCGTCCTCACAGCTTTAGTTCTGCCATTTCATCGTCTCCTACCTAGCTCAGATGGCAGAGCACTTGCCCGCGAAAGGCAAAGTTCCCAAGTTCGAGTCTCGGTCTGGCACACAGTTTTAATGTCCCAGGAAGTTTCATGTCAGCACACACTCCGCTGCAGAGTGAAAATCTTCATTCCATAAGTAATCGTGTTTTTCGCAACTGTTTGTTCTCCACCTCACAACCCTTTTTTAATTCAACACGGCGGACATATTCGCTTTCACATGTATTGCAACGCATGTTTTATATTATCTGATTTCAAATGGGCTCCAATGTCTGGCAGATCTCGCTTTTTGTAACAATATTCCATTCTTCATAATCCCACATATCGATATCGAATACCACAAAATGAAAGGTTAGTGATGTTAGACATACAAAACGCCGCACCTAAGTGGAAAGACATATATTACATAGTTACACATATAGTTTTCATCGTTTTTAGGGTTCCGCATCAGTTGGTAAAAACAGAACCCTTATGGCATCATTTTGTTGTCCGTCCGTCTGTATGTCTGTCTGTTTGTCTGATAACTGAAAATTCTGTTTCTCAGGAACGGATAGACGTAAGTTAAATACTAAGTTTTATGGTCCCTTGGCAATATAAAAAAATTAAGGCTCTACGTCAATGTAGTCAGAACATATGGCCATTTATGGGCATATTTTGACACTCGCAAACTCACTCATCAAATCCAATAGGCTATTTCCCGTTGACCTAAATACCAAAATAAAAGAAATATCGGAAAGAAAGGTTCCAAAGTACAGCTAAGGAAAAATTCGGAGAAGTGCGAATTTTTAATTATATACATGAAAAAATTTTTGTGACACATATTTTAATACTTGCAGTTCCAGTCATTACAAGCTACAGGGTATCTGTCGTTGAACTAGAATCATGGCTTTGCACTACAAGTAAAAGAAAAAAATCTGACAATTGCCAGTTTTTATTTATAATGTCCTTTTTAAGACTCCTTTTTCTCAGGAACTTTAGAGGTGTAAAGATGCGATCTATGTCACATACTAAGGTCTAAAGTGCCTTTGCAGATATTTAGGCTTTAAGTCAGTGCAATCAAAAGACAAGGCCGTTTACGTCACACATTTGTATACTCACAAACTCTCTCAACAAAACCTGTAGGGTACTTCCCATTGACCTAGAACCATGAAATTTGTCGAGAATCAAGATTTTACAGAACAATTACAGGAAAAAATCCGAAAATTGTATCAAACTAAATAAATATTTTCGTTAGCCTACTCTCTGTCTGCCCAGTACCCTTTTTCTCAGGAAACGGTAAACATAGCAAGGTGAACTTCATCGGACCTTTGGCGATGTAAAAAATTTAAGCTTCTACGTCCATGCAACCGAAGGGTACGACCATTTACTTCTATATCGATGACAGGCAATAGCCGACGAAATTCTCGATTTCAGGGATGGATGAACTATTTGTATACGTACATAATTAAGTTTGTACGGAATCATCGATGTGCGGGTGCTTCTCACAATTATCAGATTTTTTTGTTTTAGTTTTATAGACAGAAATTAAATACCTATTTGAAGAAATGTTTAGTATCAACTTACTTTTCCATAATCGTATTTAAACCATGAGCTTGAATGGGGGTGCAACCATATCGACTATAACGCCCCTATGAAATATCCAATGAAAATCAACGAGTGCTTCTATTTTTCTCGCTCTTTGACACATAACAGCCGGCCTCTGTGGCCGAGCGGTTCTTGGCGCTTCAGTCCGGAACCGCGCTGCTGCTACGGTCGCAAGTTCGAATGCTTCATCGGGAATGGATGTGTGTGATGTCCGTAGGTTAGTTAGGTTTAAGAAGTTCCAAGGGACTGATGACCGCAGATGTTAAGTCCCATAGTACTCAGAGCCATTTTTTTTTTTTTTCACGTAACACATTCTCGATGAATGTATGTCTGGAACCTCAAGCAAACTGGCAATCATATGTTATCATGAACATAATTTATATAAAGAAATGGTTCAAATGGCTCTGAGCACTATGCGACTTAACTTCTGAGGTCATCGGTCGCCTAGAACTTAGAACTAATTAAACCTAACTAACCTAAGGACATCATACACATCCATGCCCGAGGCAGGATTCGAGCCTCTGACCTTAGCGGTCGCTCGGCTCTAGACTGTAGCGCCTAGCACCGCACGTCCAATCCGGCCGGCACTTATAAAAAGAATATCATTGTAACGTAAGCATTGTGAAACACTTTCTACATTAACAATCGGCTTCAGAGTGTATATTTCTTTTAATTTACAAACTAACAGAGTTAATCTCCCTTGCGTCGTGAACATAAATCTACGCCGCCTTTCTCGTTGCAAACATTTTATAAGACTAACAAGCTGTTAGTTTTCGCTTCAAAATAGTGTCATTATCAGTTTCTTGCAGATTGCAACTACGCCTGGATAATTCGCATAACAATGGGTTAATGATAGTTTGTGCTAGCTCGTTACATCTTTCAAGGAGCACTGTAATTGCCATCTCAATTATCTCATCACGCACTTTCCTTGTTCGCATTTGTAATGACAGTGAAACTAGTTATTATGTTGTCAAGGAGTGGTGGGTCTGGTTCCCTGCGTGCTGTTACGATCAGTTATTAAGCCATGCGAAATTCTGAGTCAAGGGGAGAACTTGAAAGTGCAGCACGCTTCATGACAGATGAGAAATATTTGTGGCTCTCTAAACTTGTCACGCGTTTTTGTCTATAACACAGGTAACATTTGGTAGCGATGCTAAAGTTTAACGTTCCGTTAGCTCAGGGTCAATAAATGTTGATATACGCTTAGTAAAAGTTCCTGAATATGTTGTCCACACATTCAGTCTGTATCAAGAGCAAAACTACAGAAGTACAGCGATGCTTTTTTTTTATCCACAGATTCTGGAGTTCCTGCTGCATTTTTCTTTCGTCAATATACTAAGTGTGGTCATTAGCACATGAGACACTACACAAAAGTTTACTATTACCTCCTATTTGTACAAATATATAAAATTTCTTTTACAAATTTCATGTGAAACTAATTTTAGTATTTTATTTATTTATAATATTTTAAGTTCACCATTCGCTATCCAGAACTATTTACAGTTGCTACACGTTTTATCTTGGGAGATTGCTGTTTTCTTCTTCTTCTTCAGAGCATTTAATACACAATATGTTCCAAATTTACTCTCCCTTATTGGCGATAAGAGCTTTGGGAAACTATTTCGACCTCTTGTACCGGTGCCATATTCTGCCAGCGACTGAAACAACTTCAGAAACACCTATAGTACGGCAGTGAGTTTCGCAAAGACTTAGAGTGGTGTATTGGTTTTGGAACGGATTAAATGCACGTTTAGAAATCACTGATTGTGGTGAAAATGCATTGTACAAATTCTGAATTATTTGATTTTTGAATACATTGCCGAATAAGTAACCTGCCTAATTAATTACTCATCCAGTGTTTCACGGTCACTAGCTAGTTCACCTCAGACGTAAACAAGGACAAGGTCTTTGAACATCGTACGGCGTTCTGCTCTCTGTTTTCCTCAGATTTCCCATTTAAATCCACCACAACACAATTCACATAATCCATCTCACTTTGCACGCCTCCAAAGTTCAGTCCACTCATCGCTCCTATACATCATTTACACTGCTGAGATGCTGAGACATCGTATTCCTTATCAACATCTGCTGCTCGTTGAATATGCCTCTTCCGTTTCTCTGTACAGTACCCATCGGAAATCTCAGCATTGCCTCCAACTTCACTACACAGAACTAGTGGCCCTATACGATAAAGCCTTACCGAACACAGGAATTGAGTTTACAATGACACGTTCGCAACTTCCACCTCAACGCCCTCTGACTTCTACTCTATTATTATAGTCATACTGTCCAGCCAAAACACTAACGTACCTGGGAAAAAAACTAGAATGAAAGCTAATAACTACTAACTGCACTACATTGAGTATGTGCTTAGAGAATCACTGTACATGGCATCGGTAAAATAACCGCATTTAATCAGCACATCTCAAACATTTTGCGTGCGGTAATACACATTACAACGTTCCAGGATGAAATTTTCACTCAGTAGTGGAGTATCTGCCGATATCAAATTTCCTGGTATAATAAAACTGTGTGCCGAGCCGAAAGGCGAACTCGGGGCCTTTGCCTTTCGGGTGCGACATTTCCCCACAGAGAACACCCAGACCTCTCACCCAACACGCCGAGCTACATTCCAGCGACCATCTGAGCTACCCAAGCACGACTCATGAACCGTCCTCACAGATTTACTTCCAAGATTAATAAATAATAATAAATAATTAATTAATAAATAATAAACAAAAATGAAAACACAGTCACAAATAAAAAACTTTTTTAGCACTATGGGACTTAGCTTCTAAGGTCATCAGTCCCCTAGAACTTAGAACTACTTAAACCTAACTAACCTAAGGACCTAAGGACATCACATACATCCATGCCCGAGGCAGGATTCGAACCTGCGACCGTAGCGGTCGCGACCTTCCAGACTGAAGCGCCTAGAGCCACATGGCCACTGCGGCCGGCGTACAATGCATCAGCACAGTAATACATATCTCAAGCCTGAACTGTAAACAAACCACGTAGAATATTTGACAACAATCACTTAATTCGCAAATGTAAATATTTTATTGCAGGTGTTACCTCTAAACATTATAATGTAATAACAATTTTACAGAAAGGAAGTAAAGTACCCCACTGACGATAGCACAAAAAGTACTGAAACATGTCTGGGTAAAACAAAACCCCAAAGGTGTCTTGCATAAGACGGAATTCCTCATCCAATCATCCAATAACGTCCACATTAAACCAGTTTGGAAACATTTACACAAACAAACCGAAAGCGATACCATTACTTATAACAATTAAGTCATTATTTCAGATGGACTTTGATTCTTCTTCTCGTAACTGGCTGCGACTGTGGGTAGCATGCTTGCCGCTCACCAAAGATATGTTTACGCTCTCCGCCGCCCGAAGCGTGAATACAGGTTTCTGCTTCTACTTCGGTATTCTATAGCATATTGAACACAGACACATGTAAGTAGCATTACAATAAATAAAGATTAATGTTTAACCCATATCATCGTACATTTCCGCCACTACACCAGTAGGTTAAGGCGACAAGACTACCGAGACGACAGCAGAGTTAAAACATCACTTTTTGACCAGTCGCAACTGCGTACTCTGATTTTGGTGCAAAGAAGGACTTCGTGGGGCAATGGCTTTGATAAGAGTCAAGTGGAACTGTGCATATTGGTATACATGCGGTCGCAGGGGATAGCATGAAGTGAACTTAGATATGATGTTTTACGTGTGAATCTATCCTACTAAGATATTTTATTGTAACGTATTTTTACGTCGACTTCAGTACAACCTATCACTGTTCACTAAACGGAACTCATGATAGTAATATTAATTTCTTCAAATGTTTTCTTCGCTTGAAATTTCCTCCTCCGGATTTTAGGTCAGTATTTGTGTAGGGCGTAAGAAAGAAATTAAAAAGATATAAGAGAGGACTCATTGGTAAACACATCATAACGCATCCCAGGTTGTCCGATTGTGACTGAGAAGTTAAGTGAAGAATGGAGTCAATTCCATTTTTTATAAAAATTGGTTTCGTACTGCTGCTAACGACATTAAGTGTAATAAATAAAAACGTCTTATTTAAAATCGTCATTTCTACACATTAACCATAGCTGATTTACGTATTTTATTTCACTTAGTACAGTAAGCAGGAACCAAGAAATGTAGCGAGCACAGGACAGTCAGCCTCATTTCACATGCAGCCAAAGTGATGTTACGAATAATTAATAAAAGACTTGAAAAAGTAATGAAGGAGAATCTTGGCGAGGAGCATTTTGGCTTTAGACGGAATACGGGCACCAGAGATGCAATAGGGCTCCTGCGAATCTTGGGAGAAAGCTTTATCGATCTAGAAAAGGCATTTGACAATGTGGTCTGGGACAAGCTGGCGACTATAATGAGGGAAATGAGAGTGGACTGGAAAACCAGAAGACTTATAAACTCATTATATCTTAATCAAAAAGTTTCAGTTAAAGTGAGAGAAGAAAGTACAAACTGGATCAGACTAGGAAAAGGAGTAAGACAAGGATGCTGTTTATCACCTACTCTTTTCAACCTCTACTTGGAAAATATGATTGACCAATGCTCATTAGATCACAAAGGAGTAGAAATTGGAGGAAGAAGAGTAGGGTGTTTGAGATTTGCTGATGACATGGTCCTTCTAGACACAGGGAAAAAAGAATTACAGGATTTGGTGGACACCATTAAAACTAACGGAAAAAAATATGGAATTAAAATTAACACAAATAAAACAAAAGTATTGACACTAGGAGGAAATAAGGAAATGAAAATTATGCTGAATGGGGAAATACTAGAACAGGTGCAAAATTTTAAGTATCTTGGAAGCAGGATAGACACCGACTGGAAGTGCACCACAGAAATTAATACAAGGATAGCAATGGCAAAAGAGGCGTTTTATAAGAAAAGGAGAATTATCTGCAGCGGTCTGGACAGAGAACTCAGAAAGAGACTCATAAAATGTCTTGTATGGAATGTTCTTCTATGTGGCGCTGAAACATGGACTATGAGGAAAAAGACAGAAAAAGGCTTTTGAGATCTGCACATGGCGGAAGATGGAAAGAATAAGTTGGATGGACAGAGTAAAAAATGAAGAGGTACTGAGAAGAGTGGGAGAGAAAAGACACTTACTAGAGGTAATAAAGAGTAGAAAAAGAAACTGGACTGGGCATATAATAAGAAATAATGACGGACTGATAAAAACAGTTTTAGAAGGTTATGTAGAAGGGAAAAGGAAGCGAGGAAGGAAGAGATTCCAGATACCGGATGACATGATGGACGGTACAACATACAGCAGCCTTAAGAAGGAAACAATGGATCGCAGAAAATGGAGAGGTAAAGGACCTGATAATATAGCAGATAACTGATAATGATGACAGTAAGCAGATGTTCGTGCCACGTTCTCTCCTGACTGCAGGACTGCGGTTTGTGGAGCTGTTGTCTTGTTACCATTTAATCACATTGCACACTTGTCTTCTCCGGAAGCTCTTTACAGTTTTGCATTCTGGGTGCGTGGCATAACCAAGAGAGTGCTTCTGCTGTCTTACGAAATCGCATCCGACCATACAACCACGTATAGTTCCAGTGTAGCACGCAAACAAGTTGAGGACAGGTCCTCGACTGGCCTTCTTCTAACGAACACGCGGACATCACTGGCATCGAGGCAGAACCAGCTTTCATCAGAAAACACAACAGACCTCCAATCTGCCCTTCAATGAACTCTCTCGCTTGACACCACTGAAGTTGCAAATAGCGATGATTTGAACTCATTGGAATGGACGCTACGGGGCCTCTGACTCGGTAATGTCCTTGAAGTAACCGATTTGTAACAGTTCATTGTGTCGCTGTGGTACCAACTGTTGCTGAAATTGCTGCTGCAGACTCTTTACGGTGCTCCAGCGCCATACGCTGAAGCCGATTGTCTTTCCTCTCGGCAGCGCCACGTCGCCTTCCGGAGCCCGGTCTTCTTGCGACTGTACATCCTCGTGGCCACCATTCTCAGCAGTCATGTACAGTGGCTACATTCCTTCCAAGTCTTTCTGCACTATCGCAAAAGGAACATACAGCTTCTCGTAGCCCCATGACATGATCTCGTTGCTTTGTCACCTTAATAGCATTCTTGAGCAACGTCCACCATCGCGTCCAGTCTCAAAGGTAACTAACACTCATGACCGTTACAGCGTGTATTTAAAGGAACCCTTATTTCCACCCTGATACTGGCGCTACTAGCGCCATTCTTATGCGTCTGGAATAAATCACGCCTACAAACTTTCGTTGAAATGATCGTATGGCATTGTTGGCCGGGAGTCCCCATGCGGGGAAGTTCGGCCGCCGTATTGCAAGTCCTCTTTAGTTGACGCCACTTCGTCGACTAGCGAGTCAATGATGATGAAAGACACGCAACACCCAGTCATCACGAGGCAGAGAATATCCCTGACCCCGCCGGAAATCGACCCGGTATCCCGTGCGTGGGTTGATTCAAATGGCTCTGAGCACTATGGGACTTAACTTCTGTGGTCATCAGTCCCCTAGAACTTAGAACTACTTAAACCTAAGTACCCTAAAGACATCACACACATCCATGCCCGAGGCAGGATTCGAACCTGCGACCGTAGCAGTCCCGCGGTTCCGGACTGCGCGCCTATAACCACTAGACTACCGCGGCCGGCTCCCGTGCGCGGGAAGCGAGAACGCTACCGCAGGACCACGAGCTTTTGCAGCTGTAAACGTAAAAAATTACCTGCATACGCTAGGAAAGTACCAAAGTTGTTTCCTCAAAAACTGATTGTGCAGATTCTGTTGAAAGCGTGTGAAAGGCTAGAAATTTGGGCGCTCCATTGCGTTTATCGTAATTCAGTCTGGTATTTTCTACGTTTCAGTTATTTCACATCCTGGTCGTTGCAGGCTCAAAACAAAGCTTCTGTTGCATACCTAGTATCGACTGCGAACAGTTGGATACCTGTGGGTATTCTGCGAGGCTTATAAAAGGTATGTTTTGAGTTCCGGCTGGGAGGAGCTATCAGAGCATTACCCGTCGCTCAAGGAACTCTGGGCTTGGACACTCTTGTGATCCGTCCTTTTGAGAAAGGACATGTTTGCTACCCAATGTCGCAGGTTCCTGGACGCTGCTAGATGAAGTGATGAGTTATGACTACGCGTTGTGCAAGAAATGCACAACTTCGATATGATTTTGTTAAACACGACGAACTTGTGGTTTATAATTAACTGTTTTCTTGATCCGTATTGCGAAGTTGTAACTTTCATTTGCTGGACACGGGTCCCACATGTGTTTATTTGTTCTTTGAGGGGAATTCATTCCGAGGCTCGGTGCCGTTCAACCGAATCGTAGTACAATCAGTTCAGTCGCACCTCCTGTCAATGAATCTCTGTACTGCTTTGCGACTTGTATTGAACTTTATTTGATTGTCTCATGAATTCGTGTGCCACGTGTTTCCTTGTGCATCAGTAATAAGTGAGTTAATATGAATGACTTGCTTTTCTGAAGTTAGTTATCTGAGGTTACATTCAATTATTCTCTGAATTCAGTTTCCCCAGCCATTGTTATTTTTTTCTTTTTAAACGAATTAGGGTAAATTTTACTCTGCAATCAGTCCACGATCGCACTATGCAAGAGGCACTATTTGGCTTCAGCAAACTGGTAACATTTTAAAAGTGATTTAGAGCAGTTCATGTATTATATGCTATAAATATTATCAGTTCGTTTCTTTGCATGCTTTTCAGCCAAATAAGGTAGAATTTTATGTTGACGCAGGTAACAGTGTCGCAGTGCTTGTTCCACAAAAAGTGTGTTTGTTCGATACATTATATTTGAACGTTATTGTAACAGTTTGGGGCTCACATCCCCGTTTTCACTGTACGTGGCTGCAGGCCACGTCACTTAAACACTTTCATGCTTGGTGCGATAACTGATATGATTAGTTATGTTCACTTAAATTCATCTTCCCTTTACAATGCCCACTGTAAAGCATTGCGTTAATGAATTAATTTTCCAATGTCTAAGAAAGTTTCCATATATTCTTAGCAATGAGACTGCGTCATTAAATTTGATGCAGGAGTCAAAACTTAGTTTATCAGAGAGCATTTTTCCGGATTTAATTTTACAGGGAATCCAAATCTGAAACCTAATATTACGCTTACAATCTCTCTAAAATCTATCACTCTTCCTACAGCTTCATTATCTACTTGCTTCCGGCCGTTGTGGCCGAGCGGTTCATACGTAAGTCTCAAGTTATGTTCTTTGGCACGGGACTTCCCATGGAGTGCGTTACACCTCACACCACCGTTGATACTATTCGCTGTTTGGGCATAGATTTTTCATCTGATCTCCAGCGTTCAGCCACCATCAACTGTCGACGCCTCCTTTTAATGATCAGAGCAGGTCTTATGGACCATCACCTTCGATCCCTAGATATTCTCCAACGAGCTCTATATATATATATATATATATATATATATATATATATATATATATATATATATATATATCGCATCCCGAGTTCCCCATGTAGCACAAGTTCTACCTTTCCCGCTTACTGTAGCACGTCGCATGTTGGCAGCGATGGCATCTTTCGTCAGCTCTGGGCTGTTGTTCAAAGTTAACTATGCAAGGCTTACTCTTCCCCGTGAACGAGGTGGGATAGGTCTGTTTCACGTGCCGGATAGAGCTCGCGCCCTCTTTGTCAGCTCCCAGATGACGGTATGGACACGTTGCCCAACGAGCCTCACTGGTCTCCTCTTGTCGGCATATTCGCCGATCTCACTGTCAGCCCCAGTGATGATCTCGGATGTTCCGGCCCAGTTCCATTATATAAGATACTTCTTTCTTGAACTCAGTTTTCTTCGCCTAACCTTACCAAGACAGCTTTTACTCAAGGCAAAGGCAGTATACAATGTCCTCCAATTAGGTCGTCCACCTAACGCGATTGAACAAAAGTTCCCCCAGGTTGACTGGCGTCATGTATGGCGCGCGACGTTCGCCTGTTACCTTGACACGAATGTGCAATCTGTCTGGTACCTAACTGTCAATGGTAAGCAAATCATCCAGTCTCGCCTTCATCGTATCTACCTCGCCCAATCACCTCTATGTTCCACGTGTGGAGTGCCGGACAATAACGAACATCAATTTGTTTGCGGACCGGCGGCGGAGGTTTGGCAATTGATTCGTCGTATTGTGACTTTTCTAACGCGGGACATTCCGGATCGGATTACTCGCCTTTCCTTATTATTTCCGGAACGTGACTATTTTCCTCGGACAAAGACCAATGCTGTGAATTGGATTCGCGGACATGCCATTCACTACCTATTTGGACAATCTGTAGACTCTGTACTCGATTTTTGGACGTACCTCAATGACCGTCATTATGTCGTTGTCCGTCACCCAAAATACAGACAATTTTTCTCGAACTTCCTTGGGAGTGCTTTCCACGAGCCGCCTCGCAGCGGGAATGTGTTAAGCCAAGAGAGAAGAAGGTTTCCTGTTTGAACCAATGAACATTTCTGAACAATTGAACGGAACACATCAATTTCGAGAAGACGTGACTCAACATATGACCAGCGGGGCGCAAAAGGCCTCTGATCAATTACACAACAAAAATAAACAAAAAAAATTCATAAAAAGGAAGATTTTGTTTTGTTTGTAAGGATAGCCCTAACCTTGAATTCCCATATTTCCCCCTGGTATATAGGCAGCGCTCTGGGGTAGGTTAGCCAGGAGATTTTTTTGTTATAGGATGAAAAGTGGCGGTGGCACTTAGTAGTTCTGTTTTCCTTAGGGGCTTTCAAATAAGAGAAAAAAAAAGCGGTTCAAGGCGCTTCAGTCTAGAACCGCGCGACCGCAACGGTCGCAGGTTCGAATCCTACCTTGGGCATGGATGTGTGTGATGTCCTAAGGTTAGTTAGGTTTAAGTAGTTCTAAGTTCTAGGGGACTGATGACCTCATTTGTCAAGTCCCATAGTGCTCAGAGCCATTTTTGATATCTATTTGCATATCATCCATTGTATCATATCAGCTGTGGTGTCACCGCCAGACACCACACTTGCTAGGTGGTAGCCTTTAAATCGGCCGCGGTCCGTTAGTATACGTCGGACACGCGTGTCGCCACTATCAGTGATTGCAGACCGAGCGCCGCCACACGGCAGGTCTAGAGAGACTTCCTAGCACTCGCCCCAGTTGTATAGCCGACTTTGCTAGCGATGGTTCACTGACAAATTACGCTCTCATTTGCCGAGACGATAGTTAGCATAGCCTTCAGCTACGACATTTGCTACGACCTAGCAAGGCGCCATTATCATTTGCTATTTATCTTGTGATGCATGTACCGTCAGACCGATGTTCACCAATTATGGATTAAAGTTAAGTAATCCAGAAGCTATGTACCTTTTTTGCTACTCTATTCCTTTAACTGTTCCAGACCTCACGCCAGCCTGCGTGAGCTTAAACGCGGGCCTTTCGGCTACCTCATAGTGGCTTGGCTGTCTTGCCAAGTCACAACAGTTGGGCGACGAGCTAAATCACGTTTGTACCAATTCTGCTCTGATTTACTTGTGTAATGGCTTCGCCACCATCTCCAGATGTACTGTCCGAATTTTACCGCATGCAGAATCAGCAGACGCAGGCCTTATTGGATGCCCTCGGACAGCTCGTCCAGGGTCAACGTGCACTGCAAAACGATGCGGCAGCCGCCGCTCCACCGCTCACGCAGCCACAACACGCAGTTGCACTACCTTTTCGTCCTTTTGATGCGGCACTGGAAAGCTGGATGGAGTGGCCACGCCAATTTGGATTCCATCTCGCCGCCTACAGAATTCAAGGTAATGAGCGACAGCCTTTTTTGTTAGCATCCGTAGGCATCCAGTCGTACCGTGTGATAGTGAAATTGTTTCACCGACGCGACGTAGCAACTCTGTCCTACGAAGAAATTTTGTCTGCATTAGATGCTTATTTCAAATAATCAGTCAATGTAGTTGCCAAAAGGTATACCTTCTTGCGTACAAAACGTACGACTGGTCAGACTAATAGGGAGCGGGTTGCAACTTTGCAAGGCCTTACTAGGGATTGTGCTTTTGAGTGTGAATGTGGACTTCCTTATTCAGATACTATGGTGAGTGATGCAATTGCACAGAACGTTTCTGATGTTCATATAGGGGAACAAATTTTGAAACTAGTCAGTCCCTCCCTTCAACAAGTGATGGACATATAGGATCGGCAGGACACACTTGACTTTGCTCAGGAATCATTTGTAACTTCGCCACCCGTCTGTCAGGTTAACCGGCCCGCCGGGCGAGCTGCCCAGAACGGTAAACAGTCCTCGCACCTGGTCGCGCCAAAGCCACCTGGCTCTCAGCCACGTGTACAACGGCAGCAAGCAAATGCAGTGAAATCATGCCCGCGGTGTGCTACTAGACATTCGTGTGAGAATTGCCCGTCACGCCAAGCTATTTGCTTTTTCTGTAATAAAAGAGGACATGTTCAAAGTGTTTGCCGGAAAAGGCTCAGATTGGACACTCACAACCATTCCAGGCCCTTTGCTTTGCGCCGGAATCGGAATCGAACCAAGGCTACTCAGGCTCGTGCACCTTCGCCCATGGAAATTGATGTAGTTCATTCCACTCCACCCAGTGCCACTCTCTCTAACAGTGACTGTGTTCGTCCCACAAATACTGTGCGTCGACATCGACGGAAATCCCGTCACGTCGCAAGTGATTCTGTACCAGTGTCAGTTCACGTTGCACGAGACAGTCGCTCTTGTCGTCAACAGAACAATAAACTTTTTGTAGATTTGTACATTAACGGCAAAGTGATACCATTCCAGCTCGATACCGGAGCTGCAGTTTCACTGATCAATCAAGACACGTACAAACAGCTGGGCGCACCTCCATTGCGTGCCGCAAATGTTAGGCTAACTACATATTCAGGTCACGGGCTCCCTGTGTTAGGACAGTGCAGCCTTCTTGCAACATACAAGGGACAAGCAAAACTTGTGTCATTTTACGTCCTTCGTTCTTCTTCTGCAGTGAACTTGTTTGGTTTCGATTTATTTCAGTTGTTTAACTTGTCTATAGTAAATTAGGTCCTATCAGTGAACCAGATTGTGCCTTCAGCCAGTGTTTCTCGTCTATGCGAAGAGTTTGCAGACATTTTTGCACTGGGCCTTGGTTGCGCTAAGAACTATAAAGCACATTTCGAACTGAAAGTCAACGCGCAACCGAAATTTTTCAGAGTGCACAATGTTCCCCACGCATTGCGTGATGAGGTTGCAAAAACATTACACGACTTGGAATCACAAGGTGTCATTGAACGTGTGCAGGCTTCTCTCTGGGCATCACCCTTAGTAATTTTGCAAAAACCTTCCGGAAAATTGAGACTTTGTGTGGACTTTAAGGCAACAGTGAATCCCCAACTAGTGACTCCAACTTTTCCTTTACCCTGCCTGGAAGATCTTTTTGACAAACTGTGCCCAGGGAAATATTTTTCGAAGTTGGACCTAGCAGATGCGTACTTGCCAATACCGGTTTACGAAGCATCCCAGCGCGTTTTAGTGGTTAACACGCATCTTGGTTTGTACCGATTCAAACGACTGCCATTCGGGTGTGCATCCGCCCCTGCCTTGTTTCAGCAATATCTACAAACTGTTTGTGCGTCGGTCCCTACTGCAGCAAACTATCTGGACGATATTGTGCTCTCCGGAAAGACGGAAGAAGACCATTTAGCCAATCTCAGAACATTATTTCAGGTCTTGCGACAAAATGGTCTTCGCTTCCAGAAGGACAAATGTGTGTTTTTTGCTCGTGACTTACCCTATTTGGGACATGTACTCAATGCCCAAGGCATACATCCGAGTCCAGAGCACCTCCGTGCCATCCAAGACTTGCCTTCGCCGCAGAATTTGAAGCAGCTACAGAGTGTGCTGGCAAAAATAAATTACTATCATCGCTATGTCCGCCACGCCTCTTCTATTTCAGCTCCGCTTCATCGCTTACGCCGTAAAGGTGTTCCGTTCGTCTGGACGACGGAATGCGAACGCACCTTTCGCCAGTTGAAATCGCCGTTGCTTTCCAATACTTGCCTTACGCCATTCGATCCCCAGAAACCCCTTTTGTTGATGGTGGATGCATCGGATTTCGGGATCGGTGCTGTGCTTGCGCACAAAGATGGTTCGCACTATCGCCCTATTGCCTTTGCGTCCAAATTGCTCTCGTCTGCACAAAGGAATTATTCACAGATCGAGAAAGAAGCTTTGGCTCTCGCATTTGGTGCTACAAAGTTTCATGATTTCTTGTATGGTCGTCACTTTACCATCATCACAGACCACAAACCTTTGACATCCCTTTTTCATCTGAACAAGCCTGTACTTCCACGTACAGCGCAGAAATTTATTCGCTGGTCTATTTTCCTCTCGCAGTACCGCTACGATATTTTGTATCGGTCCACTGTTAAGCATGGAAACGCCGATGCGTTGTCCCGTTTGCTCGTTGCTGAGGATAGAGCATTCGATTCCTCCGAACTTGCTTGCATGTTCATTGATTCGGAAACCGATGACATGGTCGAATCGTTTCCGATTGATTTTCGTCGTGTAGCTACAGCCACAGCTGCCGACCCTGTCCTAGCTACCGTTCTGCGTTTTGTTGCTATGCAATGGCCCTTGTCAAAGTCACGGATCGGGGATCCGTTGGTTCGCCGATTTTTTGCTCACAAGGAGAGACTTTTTGTTCAACGTGGTGTTTTGCTGTTGAGTTCTGATAATGATCAGTCCAGGGTCATGGTCCCATGTTCGTTACAGTCCTCTGTCTTACGGCTTCTCCACCAAGGACATTGGGGTATAGTGAGAACGAATCAACTTGCTCGTCAGCACTGTACTTGGTTCGGAATCGATGCTGCGATTACGCATATATGCTCTTCTTGCATGGCGTGTGCCGAACAACAATCCACACCACCGCGGAAATTCTTTGCATGGCCAAAAGCCACTTCCCCTTGACAACGCTTACGCATCGATTTTGCTGGTCCCTTCTGGAATGCTCGATGGTTGGTTGTTGTCGATTCCTTCAGTAATTTTCCTTTTGTTGTCCGCATGTCTTCCACGACGACATCTGCCACCATCCAAGTGTTATCCGCTATCTTTTGCATTGAAGGTCTTCCACAGACTATTGTTTCCGACAATGGCCCGCAATTCATGTCCGCAGAATTTCAGTCAATCTGCAAGGCCAATGGTATTCAACATCTGACGTCCGTGCCGTTTTCGCCACAGTCAAACGGTGCCACTGAACGATTGGTCAGGACTTTCAAGTCACAGATGTTGAAGCTGAAAGAGTCGCATTCTCGGGAGGACGCGTTATTGCTCTTTTTGTCCTCATATTGCTCTCAGCCTCGAGATGGTCGCTCGCCGGCTGAGTTGCTGCACGGTCGCCCTCATCGAACCTTGATGTCTTTGCTACATCCGCCGCATCAGATTCCTGTGCAGCGGCAGACACCTGCTTTTGCCCCAGGCGACGTTGTCTACTACCGCAACTATCGAGGATCACGGCGTTGGCTCGCAGGGCGCATTCTTCGCTGCCTCGGCCGCGCTATGTATCTGGTTTTGGGGGCCTCTGGTGAGGTGCGTCGGCATCTCAATCAGCTGCGCCTCTGTCGTCGCACGGGATCTGCCGCTCCCCGTCTGCTTTCAGCGACGGTGCCGTCCGGTCAGCGCCCTGGGACCCATCTACTGGCTCGCCTCAGCCCCAGGTGTTACCGACGCTGCCTTCCATTTCGCCCCATGGCGACGCGCCGCCGCCGCCGCCGCCGCCGCCTGTTCTCCCGCCGGCGCCGCCCGCAGTGGACGCGTCGCTGCAACCGCCGGGCGCCTCCCTGGGTCACGCGCCGCCGATCGCTTCCCGTGACCAGTTGTCCTCCGCCATGGAATTCTTGCCCGCTCCGGACCATATGTCGTCTTCGCCCGTCGGGTCCCCCGACCCGATGGAGGTCGACCTTTCAGCCCCTCCTGTCTCTCTGCGGGCGCATACACCGCATGTTGGCGTGCACCCTGGTCTAGGTTTTCAAGCGTTTCCTAGCTCCTCTCGGACCGAATGGCAGAGTGCGGGTGGCACAGCCTCGCCTGTTGTTAGGCTCCACACCTCGTCGCATACGTCAACATGGGGTCCTCTCCACGGCGGGCGGAAGCCTTATGCCACAACCGTCCGCCGATTTGCGGGGGAGGAATGTGGTGTCACCGCCAGACACCATACTTGCTAGGTGGTAGCCTTTAAATCGGCCGCGATCCGTTAGTATACGTCGGACACGCGTGTCGCCACTATCAGTGATTGCAGACCGAGCGCCGCCACACGGCAGGTCTAGAGAGACTTCCTAGCACTCGCCCCAGTTGTATAGCCGACTTTGCTAGCGATGGTTCACTGACAAATTACGCTCTCATTTGCCGAGACGATAGTTAGCATAGCCTTCAGCTACGTCATTTGCTACGACCTAGCAAGGCGCCATTATCATTTGCTATTTATCTTGTGATGCATGTACCGTCAGACCGATGATCACCAATTATGGATTAAAGTTAAGTATTCCAGAAGCTACGTACCTTTTTTCTAGTCTCTATTCCTTTAACTGTTCCAGATCTCACGCCAGCCTGCGTGAGCTTAAACGCGTGCCTTTCGGCTTCCTCTCATAGTGGCTTGGCTGACTTTTTTCTTCTTTTTGTGATAATTTCAGTGAATGTACAGCGCGATACGGGGAGGAGGCTGATATGTCAATAATGTTCAATATATTCTGTGTTTCCTTTGATTTTGTTGTGATCTTCAATCCAAAGACTCGTTTAATGCAGCTCTCGACGCTATTCTCTCATTTGCAAACTTATTCAACTCTGCACAATTACTAGAACCTATATCCAATTGAGCGTGCTCACTGCAGCCAAGTCTTGGCATTTCTCTATAATTTTTAACCCCACATCATTACTAAACTGACAATGACTTCATGCCAGTGGATTTTTCATATCAACCAACCCCCTCTTTTAGTGAACTTGGGCCATAAATTTCTTTTCTGCCCAGTCCGATTCATTACCTGCTTAATCGTCATCTTATGTACGCATATCTGTAGCATTCTCCCTGTAGCTTTCTAAGGCTTCCATTCTCTTCTTGTCTTAGCCTTATATCGTCCACATTTCACATCTGCACAAGGCTACATTCCATATCAACACCATCAAAAAATGTTCAAATATGTGTGAAATCTTATGGGACTTAACTCTAAGGTCATCAGTCCCTAAGCTTACACACTACAGAACCTAAATTATCCTAAGGACAATCACACACACCCATACCCCAGGGAGGACTCGAGCCTCCACCGGGACCAGCCGCACAGTCAACACCATCAGAAGACTTCCTGACAATTAAATTTGTATTCGATGACAACAAGTTTTTCTGCTGATAATCGCTTTTCTTTCTTTTGTCAGGCTACAACTCAAATCCTTTCTGTTCCAGACATCATCATACACTTTGGTACCAAAATAATAAAACTCGTCTACACTTTGGTACCAAAATTAAAATTCATCTGCCACATTCAATGTATTACTTTTTAGAATGAGATTTTGACTCTGCAGCGGAGTGTGCACTGATAAGAAACTTCCTGGCAGATTAAAACTGTGTGCCCGACCGAGACTCGAACTCGGGACCTTTGCCTTTCGCGGGCAAGTGCTCTATTATTTTTTATGTAATTCCTTCAGTATCACGTGATTTAATTCGGCTATATTCCATTGCCATTATTTTTTTATTTCTTGGCGTGTAAAATCATTACAGAGGTGCTCAGGTTTCGGCGGACTTTTTTTCTCCGCAAATTTTCTGTTAACAATGTTGCAAGTCCTATTTGTGTTACTTTTCCTCCATCTCCACCGTTTCTGCTGCAAAACCATCACTTGATGCATATTGTCGCTTCATATCTGAAATGGCTTGTGCGAGAGCATGCTGAAGACCAATGTGAAAACTCTAAAAACGTTTTTGTGTAAAACAAACGTTATTAACTTACTACATCGTTATTCTTCACGTCTTTATATTTATTCGTCAGCATAGTCACCCAAGAGATGAACACATTTCTCCCAGCGAGAAACTAGTTTGTTGACACCGTCACTGTAGAATGTTTGGCTCTGTTGACGGAGCCACAACCTCAGCTCTGTTTGCACCGTTTCATCACTACCGAAGTGAAGTCCTTGAAGGTGCTCTTTAAGTTTTCGAAACAAATGAAAATCAGATGGGACCACGTCGGAACTCTATGGAAGATGATCGATGACAGTGAACCAACGGAGTCGGATCGTCGCAGATGGCGCAGCACTTGCGCATGGATGACACTGTCTTGTTAAAGGAGAGGGTTCTCCATGTGTAGGCAAAATCTTTGAATTCCAAACTCGGTTACAGCGCGCTGTTTGTCATGAACCGACATAGTAACGATATGCAGCGCTATGCTACACTCTACAATTTGGAACCCTCTAGCCGCACAGGGCTGAAAATATATAGAAACGAAGAATAAAGATTCAGAACGTTAATTTTGTTGTTGTGTTGTGGTCTTCAGTCCGATGGATGGTTTGATGCAGCGGCAACTCCTCGTGATTATCCAGTGCAATCCTCTTCAACTGTCCGCAGCTCGTGGTCGTGCGGTAGCGTTCTCGCTTCACGCGCCCGGGTTCCCGGGTTCGATTCCCGGCGGGGTCAGGGATTTTCTCTGATTCGTGATGACTGGGTGTTGTGTGATGTCCTTAGGTTAGTTAGGTTTAAGTAGTTCTAAGTTCTAGGGGACTGATGACCATAGATGTTAAGTCCCATAGTGCTCAGAGCCATTTGAACCTCTTCAACTACTGCAACCGACATCCTTCCGAATCTGCTAACTGTATTCATCTCTCGGTCTACCACACTTCTCTCCAGTATTAAATTCGTCATCCCTCCAAAATTTAGAATGTGTCCTATCAATCGATCCCTTCTCACACTCATCATTTCTATTCTGTACCTCCTCATTAGTCACCCATCTAATCTTCAGCATTTTTCTGCAGCAACACATTTCAAAAGCTGCTATTCTCTTCTTGTCCAAATTGTTTATCTTCCACGTCTCACTTTCATACGTGGCTACACTCCAGTCAAATACCTTTAGAAATGGCTTCCTAACACTGAAATCTATATTCGATGTTAACGAATTTCTCCTCTTCAGAAACGCTTTTCTGGCCATTGCCAGTCTACATTTTATATCCTCCCTACTTCGGCCGTCATTAGTTATTTTCATCTTCTACTTTTAACTGTCTCGTTTACTAATCTAATTCCCTTAGCATCACCTGATTAAAGTCGACTACATTCCATTATCCTTGTCTTGCTTTTGTTGATTTTCATCTGCTATACTCCTTCCAAGAGAATGTCCATTCCGTTCACCTTCTCTTCAAGTTCTTTGCTGTGTCTGTCAGAATTAGAATGTCATCGGAAAACCTTAAACTTCTTTATTTCTTTTCCCTGAACTTTAATTCCTACTCCAAGTTTTTCTTTGGTTTCCTTTACTGCTTGTTCAATGAACAGATTGAATAACATCGTGTATAGCCTTTGGATCGGAAGAGATTCTCTCTGGTTTCGAGCGGCTAACATGAGTGGTAAAGGCTGCCAGTCTTGCTTGCGAGATGAAGGCAGAGCTGACCATGTACAGTATAGTCGACAAGACCAGTTGCGGACCTCTAGTACAGAGCCGAGCGCAGGGTCTGAGTCAGAGGCTCAGGCGGTTCTGCGACCGTGTTGGGTGCAGATTCCTTGACTTGCGCTACAAGGTGGTTGGGTTTCGGGTTCCGCTGAATAGGTCAGCTGTCCGCTACACGCAGGAGGCGGCTACACGGGTAGCAGGGGCTGTGTGGCGTAGACTGGGCAGTTTTTTTGGTTAGAGGTCTAGGGAAAACACAAAAAGGGCTTCAGTCACAAAGGGTGCAGGCCGAACACAGGAAGAACGTAGATACAGGAACCATCGGTATAACAGTTGTAAATTGTCGTAGCTGTGTTGGAAAAGTACCAGAGTTCCCAGCGCTAATAAAAAGCACAGGTGCTCATATCGTTACAGGCACTGAAAGGTGTCTAAAACCGGAGATAAGTTCAGCCAAAATTTTTACGAAGAACCTAACGATGTTCCGAAAGGATAGGCTAAACACAGTTGGCCGTGGCGTGTTTGTTGCTGTTAGAAGTAGTTTATCTTGTAGCGAAATTGAAGTAGATTACTGTGAGCTAGTATTGCCAGAGGTTATTTCTGGCAACCGGAAAAAAATAGTAATTGTATCCTTCCAATTCAGATGATGCATTTGCTGAAAGGTTCAAAGAAAGCTTAATATCTGACAGTGAGATTAATATCGAACACGTACCCGACTCACACAATTATAATTGGTGGTGACTTTAATTTACCCTCAATATGTTGGGGAAAATATATGTTTAATTCCAGAGGTGCGCATAAAAGATCATCCGAAATTGTGCTAAACGCATTCTCTGAAAATTATTTCGAGCTGTTAGTTCATGAGCCCAGCGAATAGTAAACGGTTGTGAAAACACACTTGACCTCTTAGCAACAAATGATCCTTAATCAATGCCGAGCATCAAAACGGATACAGAGATTAGTGAACAAAGCATTGTCGTAGTGAGATTGAGTACTGTAACCCCCAAGTCCTCCAAAAATAATCGAAAAATATACCTATTCAAAAAAGTTGATAAAAATTCACTTGGCGGCTTCCTGACAGACAATGTCCACTATTTCGAAATTAACAACGTAAGTGCAGAACAGATGTGACTTGAATTCAATGAAATAGTATCAGAGATTTACACCAAACAAATTAACAAACGACAAGAGGAAGAAGCAATGAAAAAAAGATATGCCAAATTTAAACAGAAGCAAAATCTCCAAGATTGGCGATCTTTTATAGAAGCTCGAAAACTAGCGCGGACTTCAATGGGAGATGCTTATAAAAATTTCCACAACGAAACTTTGTCTCGATACCTGGCAGGAAATACAAAGAGATTCTCGTCGTATGTGAAGTATGCTAGCGGCAACACACAATCAATGCCTTCTCTGCCCAATAGCAATGGAGATACTATCGAAGACAGTGTTGCCAAAGCAGAGTTTCCGAAATGCCTTCACAAAAGACGACGAAGTAAATTTTCTAGAACTCGAATCAAGAACACCTGCCAGCATGAGTAACGTAGAAGTAGATATCCTCATAGTAATGAAGCAACTTAAATCACTTAAATAAAAGCAAGTCTTCTGGTGTAGACTGTATATCAACTGGGTTTCTTTCAGAGTATACTAACGCAACGGCTCCATATAATATACAACCGTTCGCTCGACGAAAGATCCCTACCAAAAGATAGGAAAGTTGCACAGGTCACACAAATATCTAAGAAGGGTAGTACGAGAATCCACTAAATTACAGACCCATATCATGAACGTCGATATGCAGCAGGGTTTTGGAACATATATTGTGTTCAAACACTATGAATTACCTCGAAGAAAACTGTGTATTGACACACAGTCAACACGGATTTAGAAAACACCGTTCTTGTGAAACACAACTAGCTCTTTACTCGCACGAAGTGTTGAGTGCTAGCGACAAGTAATTTCAAATTGATTCCTTATTTATGGATTTTCGAATGGCTTTTGACGCTGTAACACACAAGGGGTTTGTAGTGAAATTGCGTGCCTATGGAATATCGTCTCGGTTATTCGACTGGATTCGTGACTTCCTGTCCGAGAGGTCACAGTTCGTGGTAATTGACGGAAAGTTATCGAGTAAAATAGAAGTGATTTCTGGCGTTCCTCAAGGTAGTTTTGTAGACCGTTTGTTGTTCATCATCTATTTAAACGCTTTGGGAGACAATCTGAGCAGTTGATGACGCTGTCGTTTATCGACTATCTAAGTCATCAAAAGATCAAAACAAATTGGAAAACGATTTAAAAAAGATATATGTATGGTGCGAAAACTGGCAATTAATCCCATATAACGGAAAGTGTGAGGTCAACCACATGAATACTGAAAGGAATCCGTTAAACTTCGGTTACACGATAAATCAGTCAAATCCAAAGACCGTAAATTCAACTAAATACCTAGAAATTACAATTACGAACAACTTAAATTGGAAGGAACGCATAGAAAAACTTATGGGGAAGGCTAACAAAAGGCAGGGCACTTAGGAAATGTAAATATCGCCTACACTACGCTTGTTGTCCTCGTTTAGAATACTGCTGCGGTGTGGGATCCTTAACAGATAGGGCTGACGGAGTACATCGAAGAAGTTCAAAGAAGGGAGCACTTTTTGTATTATCACGAAATAGGGGAGAGATATTGTTGCCGAAATGATACAGGATTTGGAATGGACGTCATTAATACAAAGGCGTTTTTCCTTGCTGAGGAATCTTCTCATGAAATTCCATTCCTCAACTTTCTCCTCCGAATTCGGAAATATTTTGTTGACGCCGACCTACATAGGGAGAAATGATCCCCATGATGAAATACGGAAAATCAGAGCTCGTACGGAAAGATACAGGTGATCGTTCTTTCGGAGCGCTATGCTACATTCGAATAATAGAGAATTGTGAAGGTGGTTCGATGAACCCTCTGCCAGGAACTTAAATGTGATCTGTAGAGTATCCATGTAGATGTGAAACCTTGTCTCACTCCTTTCTCAACCATTGCTTCCCTTTCATGTTTTTCGACTCTTGTAACTTCCATCTGGTTACTGCAGCAGTAGTAAGTACTCTATCGCTCCATGTATTTAATTCCTGCTGCGTTCAGAAATTCAGAGTGCCGGTGTGAGGTGCTGCAGTCACGGACTGTGCAGCTGATGCCGGCGGAGGTTCGACTCCTCCCTCGGGCATGGGTGTGTGTGTATTTGTCCTTATGATAATTTAGGTTAAGTAGTGTGTAAGCTTAGGGACTGATGACCTTAGCAGTGAAGTCCCATAAGATTTCACAAACATTTGAACATTTTTTCAAATAGAGTATTCCACTCAACACTGCCAAAAAATTTCTCCAAGTCTACTAATACAATAAGCGTTAGTTTGCCTTTTCATAATCCATTCTCTAAAGTAGGTCATAGGGTCAGTATCGCTTCTCGTGTTCCTACATTTCTCCGAAATCCAAATTGATCTTTGCCGAGGTCTGCTTCTACAACTTCTGCCATTCTTCTTTAAAGAATTCGTGTTAGTATCTTGCACACCACGACGTATTAAACTGTTAGTTCGGTAATTTTCACACCTGTGAGCTTTCAGCATCGCCTTTCTTTGGAATTGCAATGATTACATTCTCCTTGAAGTCTGAAGTTATTACTCCTGTCTCATATATCTTGCACACTAAATGGGATAATTTTGTCATGGCTGGCTCTCCCAAGCCTACCAGTAGTTCTGACGGAATGTTATCTACTGCTGGGTCCTTGTATCGACTTAGGTCTTTCAGTTTTCTGTCGAATCCTTCTCGCAGTCTCGTATTCCCATTTTATGCTTCTACGTCCGCTTCCCTTCCTAAGATACTGCTTTCAAGCCCATCTCCTTTGTTTAGGCCTCTATATAGTCTTTCCACCATTCAGATTTCCGATCTTTGCTTACGACAGGTTCTCTAACTGAGCTCTCGATTTCATTCAGCTGCTTCTCCTTTCTCAAAAGGCCTCTTTCATTTGCCCCTAGACGGCATCTATCTCTCTCCTAGTGAAATATGCTTGTAAATCCTTACATCTGACCTCTAGCCATTCCTGGTTAGCCATTTTACTCTTCCTGTCAATCTCATTTTTTAGACGATCGTGTTCCCTTTCACCTACTTAATGTGCTGCATTTTTTTACTTTATCCATTCATCAATTAAATTCAGCATCTCCTCTGTTACCCAAGGATTTCTGCCAGGCTTGGTGATTTTGCGCATTTGATCCCGTTTCAGGGGATGTGACGTGGAACGATCGCATACGCTTAGTCGGTAAGCATAACAAGTGGTCGGTTCATTGGTAGGCCACTGGGAAAATGAATGAGTACGCAAAGGAGATTGCTAACAAAAGACTTGTGACCCATCACAGAATAATGTTCAAAAGTGTGGGTCATATCATACAGGACTAACAGCGGATATTCAGCAGGGGCGTACGCAGAAATTTATATATGAACGGGGAGGGGGTGACCCCACGTTTGCTACAACTGACTAAACGATAGTTTAAGTGGAATCACGCAATAACATGTCTAGAAGTGTACGACAACTCTTTCATGAATAAAAACGTTGTACTCCAGATTCCAACGGGAGAGGGAGGGGGGGATGGTACAATTGCCCCCTGTTCCCAACCCTTAAAGACATTTACGAGATATGATGCGTCAGCCCACAACTTTTCGTTCCCAAACCGTCCGGGAAGGCAAGGTCAAATTATCACAAGCTGCGACATAGTCGCGAATAGAGCGGTGATCGAAAAAAGAGCAGAATAAATTTATTTCCGTCTATAGTCACAATCTGTTAGAAGCACTCACAGCCGCGTAACAAAACTGCTTTGGGATTATTTTTACAAAAACTGCTCATTCTACACGGAACATTGGGAGTTGTATGTGTATTCCTCACAGCACGCAAAAAGGCCGCGTTCTCAAATTTTTGGAAGAACTTGAGATTTATAATGTGAAAAAGCAGCACCCGGGAAAGTAGTTAATGGGCAGAATGATTTCTTACCTAATGCTTACATTGCCATGTTCGACTTAAATTATATATTTTTTTCTTTATTGTGATTTTTATCACCTTACACAAGGCGGACTGTCAGCAGCTGAGTACGCCGCTCTTCAGCCTTGAGGTTTACAATAAGTAATACATGGAGGGGGCACAGAGAATACAATCAAAACGGCGGGCAAAACAATGTAGACACTAAAAAACAAAAAAGACATGGAGCCGTTCACGTTGGATGAGAAAACATCACTGACACTAGTTAACACGGCGCACAAAACATGGATGATGGCGACGGTACACCTGAACAGTGGCGGCGTGACGGCGAACAAACACTAAACACAAACGAAGGCACACACACGAGACACTGACGGCGATGACCTCCGGCGCGCGAATGTTCACTGTGCATGTGCGAGTCTGGGGACCTGCCAAGAGAGGAGGAGGAGGAAGGGGAATGGGAGAGCGAGAGGGGAGAGCAGAGATGCCACAGGCAGGGGAGATACGGGGAGGGAGGAAGGGGGAGGGGAAGCCCAGAGGAAGAGGGGTGGAGGGAGGGGACGAGGGAAAAGGAAAGAGAAAGGAAGGGAAGAGAAGAGAGGGAGGGTGCCTAAAGGAAAGGACACCGGAAGTGGGGGGTGGGCAGGGTCAAAGTTGATAGGACGGGTAGATGGAGGGGAGGAGGACATCATCAGGGAGGGGGAGCTGGTGGAAGCCACCGTGGGAGAGGGTAAGGAGGGTTGAGAAATGGAGACCGGGTGGGACGTGGGAATACAGGTGCCGCAGCGGGCGAGGGTGGGAGAGGATCGGGGAGACTAGCGGGTGAGGAGGATCGAGCTTAGAGGAGGTGTACAGGATCCACATCCTTTCAAGGAAAAGAAGGAGGTGGTGGAAGGCGATGAGATAGTACAGGATTCGCATGAGGGAGCGAAGACAGGTGCGATAGGCGAGGCGGAGAGCATGGCGTTCAAGGATTTGGAGGGATTTATAAAAGGTACGGGGGGGTGGAGATCCAAGCCAGATGGGCATAACAAAGGATAGGGCAGACGAGGGATTTATAGGTGTGGAGGATGGTGGAGGGGTCCAGACCCCATGTACGGCCAGAGAGTTGGGAGCGTGCCTTGGCTTGGATTGTCCGGAGGTGGGGAGTCCAGGAGAGGTGACGGTCGAGGGTGACGCCAATGTACTTAAGGGAGGGAGTGAGGGCGATAGGACGGCCATATATGGTGAGATAGAAATCAAGGAGGCGGAAGGAAGGGGTGGTTTTGCCTACAATGATCGCCTGGGTTTTGGAGGGATTGACCTTGAGCAACCACTGGTTGCACCAAGCGGTGAACCGGTCAAGATGGGATTGGAGAAGGTGTTGGGAGCGCTGCAGGGTGAGGGCAAGGGCAAGGAAGGCGGTGTCATCGGCAAACTGGAGAAGGTGGACGGGGGGTGACAGCGGCGGCATGTCCGCCATGTACAAAAGGTACAGAAGGGGGGAGAGGACGGAGCCTTGGGGCACATCGGCGGAGGGGAAAAAGGTGTAGGAATCTGTGTTATGGATGGTGACATAGGAAGGACGGCGGGAGAGAAAGGAGCCGATCAGACGGACGTAGTTAATGGGAAGGGCGAAGGTTTGGAGCTTGAAGAGGAGACCGGAATGCCATATGCGGTCAGAAGCACGTTCGAGGTCCAGGGAGAGGAAGATTGGGAAGCGACGGGAATTAAGCTGTTCAGAAAGGAGATGAGTGAGGTGAAGGAGAAGGTCGTCGGAAGAGAAGGACGGCCGAAAGCCACACTGGGTAACGGGAAGGAGGCGGTGCAGGCGGAGATGCTGGTGGATGCGTCAGGTGAGGATAGATTCCAGGACCTTGCTGAAGACCGAGGTAAGGCTGATGGGACGGTAAGAGGAGATGGCGGACTGCTGTTTGCCAGGTTTAAGGAACATGATGATACGGAAGGTTTTCCACAGGTCGGGGTAGTAACTGGTGGACAGGACTACATTGTAGAGCCTGGCCAGGGTGGAGAGGAAAGAGACAGGAGCTTCACTAAGGTGACGGTAGGTGATACGATCGTGACCAGGAGCAGTGAAGCATTTTGTGCCGAGTGTAGCAATGAGATCCTGTGTAGTGATAGGGGCATTGAGTTCCTTGTGTGCAATGTTGTCCAAGTACTGGAAACCAGGAGCGAGGGGAGGGACAGAGGTGTCAGTTCGATCGCGGATATCCGGGGAGAGGGAGTATTCGAACTGGGGATAATCGGGGATGGAAAATACATCGGAGAGGTAGGAGGCAAAGTGATTGGCCTTACTAAGGGTGTCAGGGAAAGGGTGATCATCATGGAGAAGAGGGTAGTAGGGGGAGGGTTTAGTTCCGGTAAGGCGATGGAAGGCTGACCAGAACTTGGACGAGTTGATAGGTAGGGTAGCATTTAAACGGGTGCATGTCTGTCGCCAGTCCCACCGTTTCTTAGCTGCGAGCAAATTACGAATGTGTCACTGGAGTTGCCGGTGGCGCCGTAGTGTGTTCGGGTCACGCGTGCAGAGGAAGGCACGGTAGAGACGGCGGGATTCACGGAGGAGGAGGACGGCCTGTGGGGGTAAGGTAGGTCGGTGGGGGTGGATGGCGACAGTAGGGACGTGGGCCTCCACGGCCTCAGACAAGGTCTGCTGGAGAAAGGAGGCGGCATAGGTGACATCATCGGGGTGGTGGTAGGTGAAAGGGTGGCTATCAACCTGGGTGGGGAGGGTATCGCGGTAGGCTTTCCAGTTGGCACGGGAATAGTCATGGACGTACTTAGGGGGAGAGTCATTACGAGGGTCGGGGCGGCGGCGACGACCGTCTGAAACAGTGAGGAGGACAGGGAGATGGTCGCTACCAATAGGCTCCAGGACATCCACCGTTATGTGGCCAAGGAGGTTGGGGGAGGAGAGGATAACATCGGGAGTGGAGTTGGATGCGGGACGGGTGTGCTGGGGGATGGGGATGAGGTCGCCTTGAAGGGAGGAGAGGAACCGATGCCACCACCGTAACTGGGCAGCAGAATGACTATGGAAGTTGAGGTCGGCGGCGATCACGTAGGAGGAGAAGGTGCGGTCGATGTGGTAGAGGAAGTCGAAGGGAAGAGGGGCGTTGGGGCGGATGTAGATGGTTGCGCAGGTAACGGTAAGGCTGGGGAAGAAGAGGCTAAGGATCAGGTGTTCGGTGGGGTCGGGGAGGAGAGGTTGGAGCCGAACGGGGATCTGGCAGTGGTGCCCAATGGCAACTCCGCCACGCGCAATCGGGAGAGGATTATCGGAATGGTGGTGTGGACGGTGTGGTGGGGTTGCAGGAAGGTTTCATTGAGGAGGAAGGCATCCATGCGGTGGGTGGCAAGGGTGTGCAGGAAGAAGTTCTTGTTGGCGGGAAGGGAGCGGATGTTGTTGAAAAGGAAACGGTGCTTCCGCGCCATGACAGGGATTTAAACAGGAGAAGGTGAAATGGGCCTGGTTGTTGGAGTAGGTGGCGTACATTTTGAGTTGGAAAACAGAACGGGGGGCGAGGGAGATCTGTTGGAGGGTGTGCGTGCGCTGAAAAGGATGAACATTCTGAAGGACGATGGTGAGGAATCTGATGATGTCCTCAGCGGTAGGGGGTGGGCGAAGGGAGTTGTCGGGAGGGGTGGGGGCGTCCAGAGGGCGGACAGGAACGGTGAGTTCGAGAGTGGTAGGAGGGGGTTGGGCCTTATACTTCTGGGAGTAGGTAGGATGAGGGAAGTTACAGGTATTACAGTAGGGGTGGGGGACTGGAGATTGGGGCACTACCGTAAAAAGCGGGCTTGCCTACAGTGCGGGCAGGTGGGGGCCTCGCGGCACTCAGATGTTGGGTGCGCATTATACCGCAAGCACCTTTGGCAGTGGAGGGATTGAGGAGGGGAACGGGAGGGGTCAACTTTATAACGCTGGTTAAAAAGGAGGACACCCTCCTTCAGAAGACGGTCTATGGAGGGGGTGTGCTCAGAAAAAACCCGCATAAGGCGGGTGGGGCCGGCAGCGTTGTGGATGCGACGAACTGCACGCACCTCCAGATGGGGATGGGCCTGAAGCTCCGCCAACACCTCATCCTCCGTGATCGCCGGACTGAGCCGACTGATCACGGCGGTGGGGACCGCTGCTGGCGAGGACCGCTGCTGGCTGCTGGCGGGGACTGCTGCTGGCGAGGACCGCTGCTGGCAGGGACCGCTGCTCGCTGCTGGCTACTGGCTGCTGGCTGCTAGCTGCTGGCTGCTGGCTGGACTGCTGCACGCTGACGGGCTGGCTGGCTGGAACCTGCAACACCTGTCGCTTCGATTGGTACCAAAATAGCACAATCGAAGGGCGGTATTTAACTGAATTACCGCCGGAGGTGCTTAAATTATCGATCATCTCTCTTACATATCTTTTGCCTTTATCTTTACCTAGTACAGAAAGCTTTACATATTTACTTTGGTTTCTTACACTGATCGAATTACTCTCGTGTTTACTTGTCCCTTCTCCGTTTATATAACCTGCTTCATTAACTAGATAACCTTGTCAACAGACTGGTATGGGGCTTTAAGGTACGAGGCGCCCTCTCGAAGTTAACTTCGTCTGTCCACTTCTCGCACATGCGGCATTCTGGCGGTCACGCCAACAGAGGACGCTGATTACTTACTACAGCCAGTTTTAATTCATTTTGTTTCTACCCCCAATTTGTTTTATCATTGTTTTATTATTTAGTGAAGTTAGTAAGGTTGATCTTCTGTATGTCATTATATTTTCATCTAAAATTCCACTCAAGTGCGTATCAGAATTATTGTCATTTAACTACTTCTTTTTAAGCACTCTAACTTTGGTCGTGTTTTACTTTACTGCATTTTCTTACTATAATGACTTATACACCTTGTAAGCCTACTAGAGACTTTACGGACCGTATTCTTCTTTTTAATCCATATCGTACAGTTGTATGATTGAAGAATATGTATACGCCTACAGCAGCAACATCTGGCGAACTTGCGAGACAACCCTTTTGTGACTACTGTACGGCAGTTTGTTTTCAACATTAGCGCTGTTCACGAGATCGCTGCAGTATATACCATAATTTATCTATGTGCCGCGATGCTTATCTTTTGACGATGTCACTATGGCTTCATTGTATTAGGACATGTTATGCCTCGTCACATTTAAAGCGCATAATTTTCACAGGTACTTATTAATACTTTTCATCATGGCACATTTCATTGTTTTAAGCGGTAGACAATCCACTAGTTGTACTTGCGTTTTCCTCATGTTTCGCTACATATTTGAAGTTGCTCATTGCTGACTGAAACCGGGAGTCAGAGGATTTAACAAGTTTGTGATCACAGACGGAAATAAAGAAATTTATTTTGCAAGATCAGAGTAATTTCATTGCCCACAGAGGCTTTGAAAAAGTAATCCTTCCGTGTGCCGTACGCGACTGGAACGGAAAGAAATCCTAAATTCTTCCAATCCATATGTGGAATTCAGCAAACCAGTGCTTAACAGTATTGGTTAAAAACATTCTTGGTTGCAACTTTAATTTTTTATTTTTCAACTACGCGTTTCGCCTTATTTAGGCATCTTCAGGTAATCTCAAATTTGGCATTTCTTAGAAGGATCCTTTAGTCAGTGTAGCCAAAGGGCATCATCGAATATATCAGTCCAACATCGCCTTCGTTAAACTCAGTAAAAACGTTTCTAGATGGACGCTAGTAACACCAAGACCTGGATAACGCGTTCCCGTTCACAAGAGCACACCTGCTTACTACCTGAGCCCCATCTTATTCTTTTACTCGCTCCTGTGAACGGGAACGCGTTATGCAGGTCTTGGTGTTACTTGCGTCCATCTAGAAAAGTTTTTACTGAGTTTAACGAAGGCGATGTTGGCCTGATATATTCGACGATGCCCTTTGGCTACACTGACTAAAGGATCCTTCTAAGAAATACCAAATTTAAGATAACCTGAAGATGCCTAAATAAGGCGAAACGCGTAGTTGAAAAATTAAGTAATAAAATTGCAACCAAGACTGTTTTTAACCAATATAGAAATCCTAAATACCTCGTACAGTGGGGAAGCGCTCTCTGTCTTGCACTTTGCAGCAGTTTGCCTGGCATTGGTGTAGACGCGATGATACGCCAAGAGGTGTCGACGGCGTTAGACGAAAACGGCCGCCGGGTTGGCAGTTAGATTTCGATTAAGCTGCCGCCTCCACACACCTACGCATATAACCCCCTCCCCCATCCCTTCCCTCCCCACTCTTCTCGTCCCTGCACCCGACGCCACCAACCACCCCTCTCCGCCCCTCCCCTCTTTCGACACTCGTATACAGCAAGCAAATAATTGAATTATAACTTGAGAGATTAGCTCGCAATTCAATTACTGTAAGGTACAGGGGCGTTAAAATCATCCTAATGAAAATGGAACCTTATTAATTAATATCGGAAGGATGGGAGGTGCGAGGTGGAGTCAAGGGCGACGGTAAAAAAGACGAAGGAATTTATCAGAAAGAGGAGCGCGAAAAATATTAAGCTGGGGGCCAGACAAATACAAAACGTATTGTGCTCTGTAATTGTATTTCGCGAAGTTGCTCGTTCTTTCAGGGAGATAACGCAGCCTCGGGCTTCTTCTTACCCGCTGGAATTATTAACTCAACGAGTCAACATCGGAAGAAAAAATATAATGAGCCACTGTTTCGAAGTACTATGTTGGCACGGAGGCTTTTTGCATTCTCTTACCAAACCGTTTGCTGATAAAGGTTTAGATGCACTACATAAATGAACGGATGATAATGAGCACAAAGTAAATGCTATCAGCTTGTTTATTTCAGTATACCCGAGACAGAGGCGGTTTAGGGAAAGAGAGCAGAAACTTTTATTTTTTGAAAGTAATTAGCGATAAATCAATTTGATTATTAATGAGTCTCTTCTGACAAATTTATCAAGCTTAGAATGAAGTGTAGAACTGTAAAAATAACTTTTATATTTATTGCTTTCTTAATTTTCACTGCGGAATACGCACTGGATGCAAATGGATGGATTCCATCATAGCAGTGATATACAAACAAAATGTCTGAAAATCTAAAATAGTGAGATGTGCTAATACAATAGAAAAAAAACCCATAAAAGTATGAGACTGTTAATCGTGGCTAATTATGATCACTAATCCCTTGCACACTGAAGTTGGCCACGTTTAAAGATAACATTTACTGCCTTACTGATAGCGTTGATGGTCCTGTAGGTGCTCTGAGTAAGAGAGATAGAAGGGAAAATCTTGTGGCATTCTTGGTTGATACAGCACAAGGGACAAGTCCAGCCATGTAATCAGAAAGGGCTTTCCTTCCTCCACACACAACGATCCCATTCCGCAGTATGAGTGAGAGTTATATTTTAAGTGCATCTGTATGTCAACACATGGCCCACTCCCCTAAAACAGCACTAACAAGGGTCAGTGCTCAATGTTCCAATACGATGGACAGGGTACCAACCACATAGCCACTGTTTCTCACTCCATACGCAAAAGTATGAAATTTAATCCAGGATAAAGGCGCAAAAGCCGGTTGTATGGTGTTCAGGAACTTAATATGGCGTTCAGGAACTTAACACCACCACATCTTCTCTCTTGTTCGTCATATACTGGCGGTGGTAATTTATTCCACCATAGAACCCGAAACGGCTACCACTGAACCGAGGACCACTGTACAGATGTACATAAGGGCCTCAGTTTCATTGGCAGAGGACGAAAGAAATTACTTGGAGCAGTATGACTTTTATCGGTTCTTGTCTGTCTGTGATTGTGATGGAACTGAAATTCTAAGTTTAATGGTTGGAACTAACCACGTAATATAATCCATTGATATGTTTTTATTACTTCAATGAATGAAGCAGAATGTGTTTCCGATGTTCGTCCATTATATGACGGCCTTATTCTGCTTACGTGTAACACAAGACACATCCATATCCAGCAAAATGAAATAGTAATTTGTATAATAATTTATATACAGATATATAAAAATGATTCACATTGAAGGATAGCAGGTCCTTTTGACCTGCCATTCCTCCACTTTATTTACTCACTCGAACTGATAATTACACGTCCTATTGGCTATGAGGGATGGTTGAAAGTGACTGTAAATTCGATTTTAATAGTTGCCAAATGTATGAAGTCATTTGAGGCAGAGGAGAAAAGCAATTGTTTTGGTCGGGTAGCCACAGGTGTGGCAGGAAAGGCTTAACGGTGCCAGTTCGGAGCATACGGCAGGCTACAGGCATAAAGAAAGCAGTGGGTTATCAAAATCACGGAGGACTTGGCCTGAGCCACGGTAGGTGGTGGGTGGGGGTGATTGGCGCGGGGGGGGGGGGGGGGGGGGCCGAGAGTGGAAATCCTGACGCAGGGCAACGGTGTATTGCCCCTGTAGCTATTGCCGAGTTGCGACGGAAGGAGGGAGCAGCAATTGTTCCCCCATGAGAGAAGCGCGTTCCACCGTTTCAGCTGAGTCCCTCATATCATTTCCTTGGAAGCTTCCAGTAAGATCGTTATCAGCTAGCCCGATGAAAACATTTCGTGCTGGAGGCCCAACACTGGGTGGCCGAGAATGGTGTTGAGATTTTTCTTAAGTCATGTAGACGCAGAGGACTATGCGTGGCCGGTCGGAGTGGCCGTGTGGTTCTAGGCGCTACAGTCTGGAGCCGAGCGACCGCTCCGGTCGCAGGTTCGAATCCTGCCTCGGACATGGATGTGTGTGATGTCCTTAAGTTAGTTAGGCTTAATTAGTTCTAAGTTCTAGGCGACTGATGACCTCGGAAGCGTAGTGCTCAGAGCCATTTGAACCATTTTTGAACTATGCGGTTTTGCTCGTGTGTCAGAATAACAGTGTGTTCATTGGAACGCGGTCCGTGACGTCAGAAATCGTCACGGTGGATGCCCGTTCGATGACTCCAGATGAGCCGGCATTGCAGGAGCAGTTTTTTCGCATCTTGTAGAGGCAGGCTGTACAGTACATGAAATGATGCGCGACAGGTGCAGGAACGCTTTCCGAGTTCTCAATTGAAGGTTTGCAGCGTTTTAGAGTAAACTCCACGTGGAGTATTCAGCAGACTTGTGTATAGCGTGAGGTGCTGAGATAGGTTACAAACCGTTGAGGAGTACGGTTGAATTTCGGTATTGAACCATGGAAGAGATTCGGTTTTGCACCTGGAAGATTCTGGGTGCGAGGGTGGATGCGAACGAGAGGTGGAGACGGAGGTCCGCCGTCCAACCCGACGCCAAAGTGCACTGGGCACTGTATCTAGAGTTTTCTACATACGCGTTGTGAGCATTAGCAAGAGGAGTATTAGGGATCTGAGAGCGAATTTCTCTTACTTTACTGCACGCCCACTGCTGCAGCAATTGTTGTCTAATTTAAGCGAAATACGGTAATTTGTTTCACTTTTCAGTCCACAATCACTGTCATGTGTATTAATTAAAGTCAGATAGCGTTATCCATTTTTTACTCACATCTGTCTATCAGAACACTGTACTTTACCAACGTGAAATAGCATATATGCATTGTGTTATGTTGACATTGAACTCACGTTTTTCTAAATAATTGAATTCTATCTATTACTCAAGTAGACAAGATCCCTTGCTTACCTTAATAATATTACTTACTTAAACAGGGTGTTACAAAAAGGTACGGCCAAACTTTCAGGAAACATTCCTCACACACAAATAAAGAAAAGATGTTATGTGGACATGTGTCCGGAAACGCTTAATTTCCATGTTAGCGCTCATTTTAGTTTCGTCAGTATGTACTGTACTTTCTCGATTCACCGCCATGATTTCATACGGGATACTCTACCTGTGCTGCTAGAACATGTCCCTTTACAAGTACGACACAATATGTGGTTCATGCTGTGGTGTAACGTTACGTATTAGGTTTTCGTTTGTTATATGACCATGTGCAGACTTCGTCACCTACGTCAGTTACAACCCACTTCAAAAATGATTCATATTCTTTTTAAATTGTCATAGAATGGTTCTTGAACGAAACTGTAAAACATCAGTTGAGTCGTGTGCAGAAAATTACATCACTTGGGCCAATTGGTTTTCGTAACTTTTTCCCAATTTAAATTTCGTTTGTTTCTCCTCAGAAAATTATATCGACACACGTTATCTTGATCTAATCGATATCAGAATCACACATTAAATAAACTTTTTTTTAGACTCAAAGTTTCGGCCAACGCTGTCTGAATCAATAATCTTGTCAAAATATATTATTAATCCGTTCACATAACTCTTCATAAATAAATCTTCAAGAGACGTGTTTCAACTTTAGTAGCATACATTATTTTATTAGCTTCCTACACATACAGATGTGAACTTGAGCGTTGACAGACAGTGACTAACATTTCAATAAGACTAAGATCTATTTGATGTCATTGTTGTACAAAAAGAGTATAAAAATTCATTTTTAATTTTTTTAGAAACACGACGCAACAACTCGGTTCCAGGATCTTCTGTTGCTCCTTGGCTGTCGACCCGCGACGTATAGCGGCCAGCAATTTCCTCTCTGGTCGCGGCAACGAAGATGCTGTCCCCGTTCGTTGCGCCGATCTCTCCGTACATGAAACACATAAAAAAAATACAAAACTTTTAGATAATTCACATCTATTATAAATAATAAGAAAACACATAAGCAAAACTAAATTAAACTTATAGTCACCTGCAAACTGGGCTGACTTTGGTGGATGGGTGACGCTTAATTTCATCCCACTACATACCCCACCCACAAGCTCAGTTTGTCAGGTTTTAACCGAAATTAAAACTTTTCAATATACAATATTTAACTGTTAATACATTTTCCTCACATTTTACGTAACCTAGAGTTCTTGCTATTAGATAGATTTAATCCTTTTAATACGATATTGTTGTGACTATTTGTTATTTACTCTTAATTGTGCTATTATGGTAATTCTTAACCGAATATAGGGAGATTGCTCCTCTTCAGTTAACAGTTGCTAATAAATACTAATTTAGTACGTTCTTTAACGTTGTACATTAGGACAGAGCGTTCAAATTGTGATAGATTAGTTTCAGTTTCATTTATTTACTAGAGTTATTCTTTTCAAGAATGTATATTACTAATAAGTTTCTCACAATAACTAATAGTACTATTTACTTTACGTCATTCTCTTCCCTAATGCCTTATTTATGCCTGAGGTCAAGAAGAAATCAAGCAAAACTCTCTTTAGAATCTCGGCACGGCTTTCTTTACCTTCGGACACCTTGTTGGGTAATGGCCATTTATTTAGGAGAAACAAGCGAGAGAGCCCCGTTTGGTGTGTTCTATATTAACACTATTGCAAACCTCTATTAAAGGCACTCTGCTATGTTCTCGTGAGCCATATAGCTCTGGACGCCCATGGTCCCTAAACTATTAACCATCCCCTTTGGTTCCTACTATCCGAGTAAATTTAAAATATGCAAAATTCCTTTTGACCTAAGAGCAAAATTTCCTCCATATAAATCCCTCTTTTGGTTATCTTTCTCTTTTTGAAGTACCAGTAGATTATTGTAGAACACATGTTTAAGCTTTCTGTCATTTATTTAAAATAACACGTAACTATCACGAAAAACTTCACATGAATAAACTATGAACGCTCTTCCGTGTGTAACATATACTAAATATTAACTTATTTAGGAATGAAGGGTTTCATTTGATCAACACTATATAATCCTTTAATTACACCTGATGAAGGTTCCATAAGAAGTAATGCTTTGGGATGTACAATCTTATGTACAACATATGGACCTTCAAAGATCAAGAAGAATTTTCTACATTCCTTACCGATCTTAGAACTTTTAGGATGAGATCGTACTAGCACAAGATCTCCTACCTCAAATGAGGGTTCTACAGCCTGTTGATTATAACTTTTAATTCTCCGTTCGGCATTTTTTACAATCTGTTCGCAAACTTTTTCGTCTGGAATATCTTGTTGTATCTCATTTACTGGTGGCCAAGGTAAAGCAGCTAGTAAAGGCTCACCTATAATTCGTTTGCCTAAAATTTCTATAGGTGATAATCCCGTCGTTAGGTGAGGCAATTCATTTAATATCTTTTCGAATTCAGGCATTAGTTTGGCCCACCGAGTATGTTTATGTGCACAATAAGTTCTACATAATCGTCCTAATTCTTTCATGACTCTTTCTACTAAATTACTTTGAGGGTGATATTTCGAAATTAAGATATGTTTGATTCCATATTGTCTTATCATATCTTGAAATCTTTGACTAATAAAGGCACTACCGTTGTCAGACATAAGTCGTTTAGGAATGCCCCAGTTAACAAAGTAATTTCGGGTGAGGCAGCGTATAACGCTTGCTGTATTCGCTCGTTTCAAAATATACAGTTTCACATGTTTGGACCAACATTCCATTACAACAAACACATATGTTAATCCTCCTGAACTCCGAGGCAGAGGGCCGAAAAAATCTAATGACAGTAGATCCCACAAACCTCGAGGAATTACAGCATATAATTTATAACGCTTGGATTTGTTATTAACTTTAACCTTTTGACAGGTTTCACAAGCCCTAATAATACTTCTCACAATACGGGACATATTTTTGAAATAATAATACTTCATTAGATGTTTAATACATTTATGAATTCCAAAATGCCCGTAACCTTCATGAATATAAGTAATTAACTCGTCCTCAACAGTTTTCGGAATGCAGACTTTCCATCTCTGGTGTTCCCTCTGTGCTTTCCAATACAACAAGTCGTTAAAATATAACCACACACCCCGGGTGTTAACTGTTTCGTCCCCATTATTAAGGTTTTGTATAATTCGTAGAATAACATTTTTCTTTCCTTTATGTAATACGGTAATCCACTAATTAGGACTCGCATTAGATGACTTTCAATTAGTGTAGCACGGTTTAAATTCCATTCAAAATAATTCCTATAACCTCTCCACCGTTTAGAATATGGAGGAGGGGCTAACAACTCTAAGGTTAAGTGTTGTTGTTTTCGTCTTGACCAATAATTTTGTTTAAACTGCTTAACAAAATCATCCCAATCCCTGAATTCAGTTCTATGCAGTACTGCCCATTCCGCAGCTTCTGCTTCTAAATGTCCTATTACAAATTGAATGCGTTTTTCATTACTCCATTTAGGAGATAATGATGTTTCAAAAGCTTTTATAAAGATTATAGGGTGAAGTTCGCCTCCTGGTTTGAATACAGGAAATCGACTTACTACATTTGAATTTGTCGTTATGTCATCCAAACATTCTGCGAGAGAAATAGTCGGATTTTGTTTAGATTTCAGAGACGGAGTTGCATCGGATTGGCTTGCCGTGATTGCTTTATTCATATTGTTGTCGTCTGAGCTAGCAAATTCGATGCGACTGTTGTCTCTGATTATGTTATTACCTCTGCTACCTGAAATGTTCTCGTTATTATCTAATTCCGGTAACCGTTTAGTAATTTCCTGTATCCGCATTTCTGTATTGGATACGCGACTAGCTAATATCGATTCTTCACTGTGCTCACGATGTGAACGCTCTGTACCTTCATCAATGTTATTATCTTTGGCAGTCTCAAGATTACTGCATATTTCAGTAATTAAAAATTTCATGTTTTCGATTTCGGTATGGTCCTTTTCTACTTGATGAGTTAATGTCTCTAATTCTACATTATCTATTGAAGAAATCTCTACAGGTTTGGTAGAGACCTCTTTAATAGATTTCAATAATTCTCTGCGAACAGTTTCTGTTTGCATAGAAAATTCATCTCGTAACATATCGTTATTTTTCTGTATTTCACTTACAACTAAGATATTGACACTATCTAGTCTCTCGGATAAGTCAGTAATATCGTGTCGCATGCGAGCTTTTTCCTCGCGCGATTCCTGGATATGTTCTTCTAACCTTTTACAATTATCAGCAATCTTATTACTAAGTCCTACTAATTTTTCCTGCATTTCAACTTTAGAAGACTCTATTTTATCACTTAATTCTCGACTGGTTTCATTAAGATATTCCTGCAACCTGTCTGTTGATTTTGTTAGCTCCCCTTTAAGTCTAGCAGTAGATTCCTCGTTAGACTGTTTTAATCTAGCCATAGATTCTTCGTTAGACTGTTTTAATTCCTCTTTTAATCTAGCAGTAGATTCCTCGTTAGATTGTCTTAATTCCTGTTTTAGTTCCTGTTTCAATCTAGCAGTAGATTCCTCGTTAGCCTGTTTTAATTCCTCTTTTAATCTAGCAGTAGATTCTTCGTTAGATTGTTTCAATTTAGCGATCGCCCTAAAAAGGGATCTCATGCTCCTATCGGACATAGATTGCTCTTCGTCTGACATTTCACTTCCCGACATTATTATAAAATATTAACTATTTACACACGCAGACTTGGAATCAACAATCCTATAAAAGCACACTTCCTATATACAACACTCCACTTCCAACTTGAAACAAACTCACCGGACACTAATATTGTAATTTGTAGTTCTCGATGATCAGTGTGCTGCTATGGGCTGCAGATGTAACAGCCGTCGATGCGGCCGCTGAGATGCTGCGACCCCGCTTCCGCAACCGGCAGGACGCTGAGTCGAACACCGGAAACGTCGCTGGCTGCAACCACGCCCGGCACCGCCGTAGACAGGCGAAGCCCTCAGCAACACCTCTAATACCAGCCGGAGGAACGCCCCGCAGCTGACGTACTGGGCCTATTAGTTTAGGGAGAAAAAAGGTTGTCGGGGTTTTGCAGCGTTCAGCTGCTGCCCAACAGACGCGCCTTCTCGTGGAACAACTGCGTGACCGTACTGCTTGGCTGCACTCCGTCAGATGCCCACACCCACGAAGTCGCCGCTGGCTGGTGAAGGCTCCACGAAAACTCGCGTTGACTTCCGAAGGACTCTTGATGTTTTGTTTCGTACCTGTGTGCCTTAGTTGCACACAAGTCCTGTTTCTAAGGTCGCCACGGTGGTGTGTAACGACGTATTAGTTTTTCGTTTGTTATATGACCATGTGCAGACTTCGTCACCTACGTCAGTTACAACCCACTTCAAAAATGATTCATATTCTTTTTAAATTGTCATAGAATGGTTCTTGAACGAAACTGTAAAACATCAGTTGAGTCGTGTGCAGAAAATTACATCACTTGGGCCAATTGGTTTTCGTAACTTTTTCCCAATTTAAATTTCGTTTGTTTCTCCTCAGAAAATTATATCGACACACGTTATCTTGATCTAATCGATATCAGAATCACACATTAAATAAACTTTTTTTTAGACTCAAAGTTTCGGCCAACGCTGTCTGAATCAATAATCTTGTCAAAATATATTATTAATCCGTTCACATAACTCTTCATAAATAAATCTTCAAGAGACGTGTTTCAACTTTAGTAGCATACATTATTTTATTAGCTTCCTACACATACAGATGTGAACTTGAGCGTTGACAGACAGTGACTAACATTTCAATAAGACTAAGATCTATTTGATGTCATTGTTGTACAAAAAGAGTATAAAAATTCATTTTTAATTTTTTTAGAAACACGACGCAACAACTCGGTTCCAGGATCTTCTGTTGCTCCTTGGCTGTCGACCCGCGACGTATAGCGGCCAGCAATTTCCTCTCTGGTCGCGGCAACGAAGATGCTGTCCCCGTTCGTTGCGCCGATCTCTCCGTACATGAAACACATAAAAAAAATACAAAACTTTTAGATAATTCACATCTATTATAAATAATAAGAAAACACATAAGCAAAACTAAATTAAACTTATAGTCACCTGCAAACTGGGCTGACTTTGGTGGATGGGTGACGCTTAATTTCGTCCCACTACAATGCGCGATGGAGCTCCTGCACATTTCAGACGAAGTGTTCGTACGCTTCTCAACAACAGATTCGGTGACCGATGGATTGGTAGAGGCGGACCAATTTCATGGCCTCCACGCTCTCCTGACCTCAACCCTCTTGACTTTCATTTATGGGGGCATTTGAAAGCTCTTGTCTACGCAACCCCGGTACCAAATGTAGAGACTCTTCGTGCTCGTATTGTGGACGGCTGCGATACAATACGCCATTCTCTAGGGCTGCATCAGCGCATCAGAGATTCCATGCGAGCTCTAACGTGGAAAGTAAGCGTTTCCGGACACATGTCCACATAATATATTTTCTTTCTTTGTGTGTGAGGAATGGTTCCTGAAAGTATATATATCAGTTCATGACATCCAGTCTTACAAATTTACTGTCTCTGATGGACACACGTCCAGATCATCCGCTCTCAAAACACCGCCATCTCCACCACTGCTGGCGGCTCACCTCCAACTGCGCAACGCTACGCGCTGTTATCAGCCAACTGCCCAACACTACAATAGCATATACTCCAACAATGCGAACCGACCGCAGCCTTCACACAGCACAGTCAGTGATTTTCATACAGAGTGCTACGTGACGTTACCAATATAAAAACCTAAACAGCCTACTTACATAGCCTGACGCAGGGCAATGGTGTATTGCCCCTGTAGCCGAGTTGCGTCGGAAGGAGGAAGTGGCAGTTGTTTTCGCCAGAAGCGAAGCGCATTCCACCGTTTCAGTAGAGTCCCTCATATCATTTCCTGGGAAGCTTCCTGTAAGATCGCCGGCCGCGGTGGCCGTGCGGTTCCAGGCGCTCCAGTCCGGAGCCGCGCTACTGCTACGGTCGCAGGTTCGAATCCTGCCTCGGCCATGGGTGTGTGTGATGTCCTTAGGTTAGTTAGGTTTAAGTAGTTCTACCTTCTATGGGACTGATGATCACAGCAGTTGAGTCCCATAGTGCTCAGAGCCATTTGAACCATTTTTGAACCTGTAAGATCGATATCAGCTAGGCCGACGAAAACATTTCGTGCTGGAGGCCGGACGCTAGGTGGCCGAGAATGGTATTGAGATTTTTCTTAAGTTATGTAGACGCACAGGACTGTGCGGGTTTCCACATGTGTCAAAATAACAGTGTGTTGACTGGAACGCGGTCTGTGACTTCAGAAATGGTCACAGTGGATGCCTGTTCAATATCCAGATACGCCGGGATTGGAGGAGCAGTTTCTTCGCATCTTATGGAGGCAGGCTGTACAGTACATGAAGTGATGCTCCATTGGTAAAGGAACGCTTTCCGAGTCTCAATTGAAGGTTTTTAGCGTTTTAGAGTAAACTCCACATGTAGCCTTCCGCGGACTTGTGTATAGAGTGAGGAGCTGAGATTAGGACACAAACCATTGAGGAGTAGGGTTGAATTTCGTCATGAAGCATGGAAGAGATTCGCTTTTGCTCCTGAAAGAATCTGGGTGCGAAGGTGGATCCGAACGAGAGGAGGAGGCGTAGGTCCGCTGTCCAACCCGACGCCGAGGTGCACTGTGCACTGCATCTAGAGTTTTCTACACATGTATTGTGAGCGTTAGCAACTGGAACATTAGGGATCTGAGAGTGAACTTCTCTTACTTTACTTTGCTGCAGCAATTTTTGTCTAATTTAAGCGTAATATGGTAGTTTGTTTCACTTTTCAGTTCACAATCGCTGTCACTTGTATTAATCAATGTCAGATAGCGTTATACACTTTTTTGTTACATCTGTCTATCAGAACACTTTACTTTACGAACGTGAAATAGCATATAATCATTGTGTTACGTTAGCATTGAACTCATGTTTTTCAGAATAATTGAATTCAATCTATTATTCAAGTTGATAAGATCCCTTGCCCACCTTAATAATATTACTTACTTATGTGGGAAATAGTAGAAGTTGTCTTGGAATAAAATAATAGAAAGTGTCTTCATTTTCACTACACCGGGATATATTTTATAGTCATTCACGTTTAAGTCCATTGTGTATATACCGAGCGAGGTGGCGCAGTGGCTAGCACACTGGACTCGCATTCGGGGGACGACGGTTCAATTCCGCGTCCGGCCATCCTGATTTAGGTTTTCCGTGATTTCCCTAAATCGCTCCAGGCAAATGCCGGGATGGTTCCTTTGAAAGGGCACGGCCCACTTCCTTCCCCGTCCTTCCGTAAACCGATGAGACCGATGACATCGCTGTCTGGTCTCCTCCCCCAAACAACCCAACCCATTGTGTATAATTTTCCCAGTAGCGTCGGTGAAGCGGTGACGCTGTGTCTTACAGGTATTGACAGGCTGAAGTTCATTAGAGGTACAGACGTGCCTGTCCACCACAGAGACGTGTTGTAACATTACCGGTTTCGTAAAGTAGCTGCTGTTTTCAGATGTGCTTAAGAAACTAAAAAGCTGCGCAGAGATGTACAAACAAATATGGTTAGGCACCTGAGCATCACGAACTCATTTAACATTTCATTTGCATCTACACCTACATGGTACCACCAACTGATCACCCCTTCCTCGTTCCACTCATGAATGGCGCGTGGGAAGAATGATTGTCGGTTAAGTTTATGTATTAGTTCCATTTCTCGAATATTTTCATCGTGGCCATTTTGAGAGAAGTATGTGGGAGGAAGTAATATGTTGTGCCACATTTTCTGCAAAGTATTCTTTCGAAATTTCAATAGTAAACCTCTTAGTGATGAACAACGCCTCTCTTGCACCGTCTGGCGCTGGAGTTTGCTGGGCATTCAGGTAACGCTCTGAAGCAGACAAGACGATCCTGCGATGAAACATGCCGCTCTTCAGTAGATCTTCTCTATCTCTTATATCAATCCTACTGGTAAGAGGCCCAGACTGATAAACAGTACTCGAGAGTCGGTCGAACAAGTGTCTTGTAAGCCACTTCTTTCGCGGATGGATTATAATACTTCCTATGAATCACAGTCTGGCGTCTGCTTTTCCCACTTTTTGTTTCATGTGGTCAGTCTACATATGGTCGCTCTGGTTAGGTACTCCTAGATAGTTTACGGAATATACTGTTTCCAGCAATTGGTCATCAGTTCTATAGTTCTACGGTCATGGATTTCTTTTCCAATGTGTGTTCAATATGTTACATTTATTTACCTTCAGGGTCAACCACCAGACACAGCACCATTTACCAAACTTTTATAGGTCATTTTGGAAATCTATAATGCCTTCCAGCGTTGCTACTTTCAAAAAATGGTTCAAATTGCTCTGAGCACTATGGGACTTAACATCTGAGGTCATCAGTCCCCTAGAACTTAGAACTACGTAAACCTAACTAACCTAAGGACATCACACACATCCATGCCCGAGGCAGGATTCGAACCGGCGACCGGAGCGGTCGCGCGGTTCCAGACTGAAGCGCCTAGAACCGATCGGCCACATCGGCCGGCTGCTACTTTCCTGTAGACAACCGCATCATCTGCGAACAGTCTTACAGAGCTTCCGACACATTCATCTAGAACATTTATATCCACTGTAAGCAGTAACCGTCCTATCAGCCATCCTTCGTATACTCCGGAAATTACCTTTACTTCCATTTTGTTCTGTTAAGAGCGACGCGTTAAGCTCTATTTGCTCGGAAGTTCTAAATCCAGTCGCAGTGAGGAAGGGTGTCAAATGCCGTGTTGAAGTGAAGCATCAACCTGAGCGCCGTTCTTTACAGCGCAATGGATCTCATAGAGCGGTGGTTCTCGGCTTGCGAATAATTGCCCCCTGAGGGGTAAAATGAAATATTCCGAGGGGTGAAAACAAAAGGGTTCGATTGTCTATAGATGACGGAACAAAATTATGTTTAAAAGATTGTTACTATTATCACTGTATCATAAGTCTGTAATACAGATAAAATAAATTACCAATAATTAGCTTTTATATTCAAATATTGGTACTAAAGCGCGACACGATGTGGTGGTGCACAGCTTGTGAAACGAATGTATGAAGATGTTCCTCACATAGTCCACCCACTACACACGTACTTTCTGCTTTGTACAATGCATTCAAGGTGAAAGGACACCAACGATAAGATTCTCTGATGACATTGCTGTCCTCAGTGAAAGTGAATCTGACTTACAGGACCTATGGCATGGAATGTACAATCTAATGAGTACAGAATGCGCAATGAGAGTAAATCGGAGAAAGACAAAAGTAATGACAAATAGTAGAAATGCGAACAGCAACAGAACTTATCATATTTGGTGATAACGGAACTGTTGAAGTTAAGGAATTCTACTACCTAGGCAGCAAAGTAAAGATGGAGCAAGGAGGACATAAAATGCAGACAAGGACTGGCAAATTGGGTATTCTTGCCCAAGATACGTCTTAATTTGAGGGAGAAATGTCCGATAATGTACGCCTGGAGTACAACATTTTCTGCTAGCGACACAGGGACGATGGAAAGACAGGAACAAAGGACGGTAGAAGCATTTGAAATGTGGGGCTACGGAAGAATATTGAAATTTAGGTGGACTAATCAGGTAAGGAATGAGGAGGTTCTGTGCAGAATCGGAGAGGAAAGGAATATGTGGAAAACACTGATAAGGAGAACGGACAAGATGACAGAACACAAGACATAAGGGATAACTTCCGTGGTATGAGAGGAAATTGTAGAGGGTAAAAACAGTAGAGGAAGACAGAGATTGGGATACATCCACCAAGTAATTGAGAATGTAGGATGCAAGGATGCAAAATAAGAAAAGGCTACTACGCTACTGTAGTGGCCCCAGTGCCCAATGTATTATTATTGGTGGCATAGTGGTAGCGGTCAGACAAAAAGAATTGACCGCCTGAAGTCTTCCAACTTCTGTCAGTTCAGAATTATGGAGTCCAGCAAACAAGCGATGTTCAAAAAGATAGGTGTAGTGTACACATTTTAGCTTTTAAATGGGATTACGGGATATGCGTGAAGCAACAGTTGCTAGGGAGAGAAGTGGTGCAGAGGAAGCATGTTTTGTTACAAATGTTTAGTCTCAGTGTAGATACAGTAGTTAGCTACCTTTCCTGCGAAAGAGTTGTCTGTAGTACTTGGGATGCACTGAAAATTGCTTCATCATTCTATAACAACAGGTTACAAATTAGCTGCACCGATTGTGTAATTGACTCACTAATCTGCGGTTTAATAAGACACCTACGAAAGCTAAATAATCATTTCTATGTTGTCATTTTAAAAACAAAAGTAACGAAAATTCTTTTTCATTATAACGTTTCGTTAAGGCGCTCATGTCGATTGTGGGAAGGGGGAGGGGGGTGCCAATATCTGATTACACTTAGCGGGAATGGTCTCAGATAGGTTGGGAACCACTGTTATACGTAGAACAACAGAGCGAGCTGAGTTTCACAAGATCGCTGTTTGCGGAATCCATGTTGGTTTTTATAGAGGAGATTTTCGTTCCAAAAGTCATTACTTTTTAATATAAAACATGTCCCATAGCTATAAAAAAGACTAAGGTCAACGATATAGGCCTTCTTGAAAACGGTAATGGCCTATGCTTTATTCCAGTCGCTAGGTATCCTTTTGTTGCTCCCAGCCAAATTCAGTACACTGCTGCTAGAAGGGGAGAAAGTTCTTTAGGATAATCTTTGTAGAATCTTACAGGAATCTCATATGGTACTGATGCCTTGCCACTGCCAAGCGATTGTAGACGTTTTTACACACCGCGATCGGTTATCTCAATATCTGCCATCTCGACGTTCTTAAGATGATACAGGAGCGACCGTATTACGATTTTTGCGATGAAACAATTTCGGAAGACCGAATTCAGTATTTCGGCCTTCTCTGCGCTATCTTCCGATTCGATTCCTGTATGGTCACTGTGTAGCTGAATAAACAATTTCGAGCCGCTTACTGATTTCACGTAAGACTAAAAGCCTCTTAGGGATTTCAGTCAGACCGGTTGACAAAATATTGCTTTCAAAGACACGGAACATTTCTCTCATTTATCTCGCTAAGCTCATTTTAGCTTCGTTAATCATGTCGTTATAAATTATTATGCAAGCAATTGCAGATGTCGCACACTTCCAACCGGAAATATGTCAATTAAAAACAAATAAAATAAAAATAAAACATTGGTGATGTATGTTTGTCAGCAGCTGGATTGTATCAAAACACGTTGTAGGCATATTTCATAGCAACGTCGTTATTAAAAGAGCGACTCACCGTGGCTTGCGGCGTCTGGGGTTAGTTTATCTTCTGGTATTTTATTGTAGCGTGAGTTGAAGCTACTCAGGCGCTGATAAGCAAGTGATAGAACCAGATGCAGACAGTAGACTGCTACGATGGGTTAAGTTATGTTTAGTTTTATCTGTTCAAAATGGTTCACATGGCTCTGAACACTATGGGACTAAACATCTGAGGTCATCAGTCCCATAGATCTTAGAACTACTTCAACCTAACTAACCTAAGGACATCACACACATCCATGCCTGAGGCAGGAATCGAACCTGCGACCGTAGTGTTCGCGCGGTTCCAGACTGAAGAGCCTAGAACCGCTCGGCCATACCGGCTGGCATTTTCATAGGTGGTGGTTACTTCCTACGGCACCAAACTGTTGAGGTCATCGGTCCCTAGGCTTACACACTACTTAATCTAACTTAAACTAACTTACGCTAAGGACAATACACACACTCATACCCGAGAGAGGACTTAAACCTCCGACGGGCGGAAGTTTTGTAGGATGCATGTGTGTTTTGTATTAGCTTAAACATAATAAGACCACAGGGGACAGAAAGAAACACTTAGTGCTATCCTCATTTAAGGAATGAACCACATACGAACTAATAACTGGCAGCAACATTCATATAACAGGCATTTTTCGAGTGTAGACATGGCTCTACAATTTAACTATAATATACAGAAAATAACACAGTAGTGATAGTATTTTGGATTGCAAAATGTGGAGTAGTGTTGATATTCAGGTGTGGTGAATGTGTTACCCCTCTCATGAAAAATCCGAGTTTTTGACCGTCTCCCCCTGCATTAACCGCCGTCTTCAAAAAACCGGTAAGAAGTTGCATTGTTGTCCTTTTCTTTTCAGCAACTCCCTTCCATTGCATTTTAGGCAAAAATATGCCGTTACCAATTGTAAAGAGACTTAAATGTTCTCCAACTTTCATATACAACATGTTGAAGAATTCAGAACAGTTAGTGAAATACTAGGCTCTGAAAATCTGCAAAAACGTTAAGAAATCACAAAAGTTAAATAAGTTAGGGGTTTCGCCTTAATAACTTTTTTAGTGCAGTTTTCTGCACAATCCGTAATAACCAGTGTCATATAGGATTTAACTACCTCAAGATTCATACAAAATACTTGTAATTACTCTCTACACACGGCAAGAAATGGTGCACAATTTTAATGACAGTGGACTCGAAAATGAAAATACCATCCTCAGTCAAAAATAGTGTTCCTGAGCGTAATATCATATTTATGCTGTTATGTATGCAGTGCGAGTATATACATGTAGTTCATGAGTCACTTAATTTCTATGGATTAAGTATTTCTGAAAAGGAAAAAAACATAAATTTTCAACACTTTTTGCATATGCTTATATTTCAGCAAAATACAGCTTCAAAATAGAAAAAAATGGCTCTGAGCACTATGCGACTTAACTTCTAAGGTCATCAGTCGCCTAGAACTTAGAACTAATTAAACCTAACTAACCTAAGGACATCACACACATCCATGCCCGAGGCAGGATTCGAACCTGCGACCGTGGCGGTCACGCGGTTCCAGACTGAAGCGCCTAGAACCGCACGCCCACACCGGCCGGCCTCAAAATAGATTTTAAATTTTATTTTTATGATATATTGGCTCAGATGTGTTTGAGGTATACAAATCGTCACTTCGGCCAATAGACAATGCCTCATCTACCTCATCTTCTTACATACTGAATTCAATCTCTGGTTTGTTATCACATGATTCGAATCCATAATGAACTCATACAGTGGAGCACCAAAGTCCTGCTTTTTTGCAGCTGCATTTATTTGCCACAAGTGTGTTTGCATTGACATGAAATCACGTTCAGCAATGCCTGTGGAGCAGTTTCTTTATTACAGCACTAATGTCCTTCTAGCCCCACTTGACGGCGCCTTTTTCATACCATGTCCGCGCTTTAACTCGCAGATAAGTTCTGTAGGCATGATATTGAACTGCATCCCGTATTAGGGGTTAGTATGCAAAATCTAATTCCTTGTCTGTAGTAGCTTTAGCAAAGCTAAGATAACGCAACTCATCTACACAAGTATGCGAGACAACTCCATAAAGAGCCACAAGGAAATTTTCAATTGCTTCCACGATCTTATTTTTTTGCGGCTGGATCTTTGAAAATAAAAAATATTTTTAGTGCTGCAAGTATCACTCTCAAGTGTGGCGCAATATTTAGTTTTCCCCCGTCCAAACAAAGCGGAGGTGGTATTGCAACCACTTATTGCATGGAGAAATTGAATGTTTTCCACAATACCTTTATATTTGAAGGATGTTTTGAAATGCAGCGCATCTCCTATGTTACGCTTTCCAGAACTGCAAAAGAACACATTGTCTAGCGCTAAAGCCATCACCAAACCAAAAGATCGATACGTTCTCGACTAACAACAATAAAAACGTATTCGTCAGACAACGAAATGATAGTTCTCGTAATCAACACAACCGCATCTTCTATGGCCTACTTGGTGACCACTGGTGCTCTCTGAAACTCCTTCTGAAGCAGTGAGATGAAGAGGGATTGTTTTCTTTTTTTCTTTCGATTATAGTTTATTCTTTGGCATCTGAGGAAACATTGTACCATCAAAGAGAACTTTTGCACATGAACCTCATGAACTGCATGTATATGTTGGATGCATAATGGCTTAAAGATGATGTTACACTCAGGAATAGTATTTTTGACTGCGGATGATATTTTCGGTTTCGAGGACACTTTCACTAAAACAATTAATGTAACGTTCCTCGACTTTTATAGGCAGTAATTACAAACACTTTGCATCAGTATTGAAGGAAATTAAATCTTATACATCACTGGTTACACATTGTGAACAAAACTACATTAAACTACATTAAAACTACATTAAAACGAAACTTCTGATACCTAACTTATTGTGATTTATTGACATTTTAGGATCTTCACAGCCTCTTATCACAGTAGCTATTCCGAATTTTCCGTGTTATACATGAAACTTGCAAGAAGTTTAACGCTCTATAACATTGATACTGGTATGTTTTTTCCCTAATGCACTGGAAGGAAGTTACTGAGGAAAAACTGAAAACAATGCAATTTATTAGCGATTTTTTTCGAGATGTGAATGACGCGATCTACAACTTGGATTTTTCATAAGAGAGATAACATCTACAACGTACCTGAAAATCAAAGTTACTCCACCTTTTGGTAACCAATCCCTTCTTCAGAGCTATCTGTACTGGTATAAGACACTGTAAACACCTTAACTAGGACAACAGTAGCGCGCCCTGTGTACTGGGGTAGGTCAAGACAGCATAGTTAAATATGTCAGTCCATTCTTGGACTGGCACATCTCTTACATCAATCACGATTAAATTAAAGTCATTACTGTATAATTCTATTCCCATAAATGAAACTGATGAGCCAGGGATGGGAGAGTAGCTCATGGCATTAACTTGGTGTATAGTTGTGCCCTCCAGGTAGTTTTGGCATCACTTTCAGAGGAGAAAGAGAGTAGCAGTGGATGAATCATCTGTTAGTGGCAGTACATGCTGCAACACAAGCATTGTTTGAGTCAGGCACCTGGGCATTACATTCCTGTAATTTCTTGCATATGTTACGCACACAATATGGGATCGAAGCCTACGCTCACAGAAGTCCTATGACGTATGCATGACGAATCTGGTACCATGTATGCATACCACCACATCAACAGTGGTAACGGAATGGCAAGTTTCCATATGACGTCGGTAGCGTTCACGTGAGATACGATGGACTCAATGGTGCACATCCGCTCAGCCACTCCCCCAGCAGCTCTGTACTGCAATCACACTCTGCTGTCATAGTATAGGACGGCCGAGGGCAATCGCTCATCCCACTTGCATCTCGAGTCACTACACCACGATTCCTTCGTTTGTGCTTCACCATTGTTGCAACGAGATAGATGGTCTTTATTTCGTGCTGTAATATTTGTAATTAGTTTTCACACGCTTCGAGAAATGTAAGTTAAGTAAATCTTCTGTTTTCTGTGCTAACTTGTTCACTGATCATCTCTGCTCCTGTCCAGCTTTTCCACGACGCAGTTACCCCACCACTTCGCAGCCCACCTCTCCTTACCATTATGTACGAAGTCGTACACAACAACGAATACTTGTACTCACGCAGAATCTTAGTCCTTACAAGCAGTGACATCCGGCCAAAACATCACACAAGTCATGTAACGTAGCGTGATGAACACTTGCGCTCACGCAGAACTTATGGTTTTACAAGCAGTGCCATCTGGTCAAAACACTTTTGCAAGGAACGTTGTTTTGTGGCAACGTGTCCCCTTAAGAATGCTGTGCAGGGGAAAGTCAGTAACAGACAGTGACCTCTGTATTGAGTGAGAAGGGGTGGAGCCAAAAATTCGTTTCTCTCTGTGCACTGAAGAGTCAAAGAAACTGTTACACCTGCCTAACATCGTACAGTGCCCCCGCGAGCACACAAAAGTGCCGCAACACTATGTGGCATGGACTCTACTTATGTCTGAAATAGTGCTGATGGGAACTGACACCATGAATCCTGCAGGGCTGTACATAAATCGTAAAAGTACGAGGGGGTGGAGACCTCTTCTGCACAGCGCGTTGCAATGCTTCCCAGATATGCTCACTATTGTTCATGTCTGGGGAGTTTGGTGGCCAGCGGAAGTGTTTAAACTGAGAAAAGTGTTCCTGCAGCCACTCTGTAGCAATTATGGACGTGTGGGGTGTCGAATTGCCCTGCTGGAATTGCCCAAATCCGTCCGAATGCACAATAGACATGAATCGATGCAGGTGATCAGACAGGATGTTTATGTACGTGTCACTTCTCAGAGTCGTATCTAGACGCATCAGGAGTCCGATATCACTCCAACTGCACGTGCCCCACACCATTACAGAGCCTCCACCAGCTTGAACAGTTCCCTGCTGACATGCAGGGTCCATGGATTCGAGAGGTTGACTCCATACGCGTACACGTCCATCCACTCAATAAAATTTGAAACGAGACTCGTCCGACCAATAAACATGTTTACTGTCATCAACAGTCCAATGTTCGTCTCGTGCAGTCTTCAAGGGCACATGAGTGGGCCTTCGGCTCCGAAAGTTCATATACATGATGGTTCGTTGACTGTTTCGCACGTTGACACTTGTTGATGGTGCGGCATTGAAATCTGCAGTAATCTGCGAAAGTGTTTGCACTTCAGTCATGTTGAACGATTCTCTTCAGTCGTCGTTGGTCCCGTTCTTGAAGGATCTTTATCCGGACGCAGCGATGTTGGACATTTGATATTTTACCAGCTTCCTGATATTCACGGTACACTGGTGAAATGGCCGTACGGGAAAATCCCCATTTCATCGCTACCTCGGAGAAGCTGTGTCACATCGCTCGTGCGCCGGCTGTAACACAACGTTCAAACTCACTTAAATCTTAATAACCTGTCATTTAACAGTAGTAACCGATCTAAGAACTGCGCCAGATACTTGTTGTCTTATATAGGCGTTGCCGACCTCAGCGCCGTGTTTTGCCAGTTTTCATATCTCTGTATTTGAATACGCATGTCTATACCAGTTTCTTTGGCCCTTCATTGTAAAATAAAGGATCGACATTTTGGTGCCACCTTACAGGCGTTGCCGACCTCAGCGCCGTGTTTTGCCAGTTTGCATATCTCTGTATTTGAATACGCATGTCTATACCAGTTTCTTTGGCCCTTCATTGTAAAATAAAGGATCGACTTTTTGGTGCCACCTTACGTGAGGTGAACACTCTCTTGTCTGAAAAGTTTAGTAGTTTTCCTCATTGATTAATCTTTAAAAAAATAACAGAGAAGGAGAAGTAGGGGCGGCAGATACCAAGAAATGTGGACGTGGAGATTAATGTATTGGTTTATCTGAAGAATGGGAGTAGGACTTTTGTTTATGAACTGCTTATTGGGGAGTAAAACTATTAGTTATCGAGGTTAAACTTTTCTTACAAAGGAGATTGTTGTCTTGTTTGCAAAAATATTATCGGACAGCAATTTGTAGAGCCTTTCCCATTGGCATGAGCATGCAGACAGGAGAAAGAACTGTGTGCTGGTTGAGTGCACTACAGCAGGAGACACAGAATGATGCACTTGATCCGGGAAATGGAAGAGAGAGCAGTGCCCGCAGATGTACAGAAGGGCTGTTCTGTCAATCGTCAGCTGATGCGCTGCAGTGTGCAGCAGATGACTACGCTCACAACTTCCCACTACTGGGCGTAGAATACGACAAGAAATTGCATCTTGGGTGAGCATGGTACGATGATTCTCGAATGTTTTTTAATCGTGGTTTTTGGGTCAATGGTGTTCCAAGAATTTTATGCTTTTTCCCCATGACTGAAGGCTCATTCATGATTCGATCAGTTACTTTATTTGTATGTGTTAAGTTTTCATTCTTCTGTAGGATTCAGGAAAAACTGAGTGCCAACCGCCCATTCGTCCTCCTATATCTCACTACATGTCATATCTTTTTGATATGATTTCTGATTTTGGTGCTGTTTCGCTTGGATGAGGAGTTAGCGAACATTCACTGTTAGATAAAGTGCTCTTAAAAACTTTTCCATGCGTTGCAGTCCTCTTACATGTCGCTTCTGGACGTTTTCCGGTGTTGTTGATGTACATTCTACAACGTCCTCTCCTCGGTCGATCGCTTACTACTTATACGTTGAGACTTCGGAAAGTAAATTATACACGCCGTCGCACGCTAAGACCATAGTGCAACAAGAGTGGCACATTGTCAGACGAGGTTACATGTTCTGGGATGCATGCAGACAAAGTTCTGCTGCTGCACAGATAATAATAGGTGTGTCAGCCTGTGTGTGTCAAGTGACGAAGCAACTGCAAATGTACGCCTTAGCTGGAGTACGCGAGACACTAAGATTTTTGCGTGCAAAGCGTCTAAACTGTACACACTTTCACCGCGAAATTCTGGTGATAGGCAGGCCAAAGGCAATGTTACCTCCAGCCGTAGTGAAATGATGTCAACAGTTTGACCGAGACCGCTGATACATATGTGGTGCTTATCGGGAATCGGGAAGGAAGGCCATCTACACGAACCCTACATGGCAATGTCCTTGCGACGGAGGAACTGATTCACAGCAATCGCAGAGTGGTAACTGAGAAAAGTGCTCAGTAGGTGCGTTCGTCAATACGCAGTTTTCATTAAATAGTGGGACACCGAGTGCGTTATTGGAAATTATTCTCACGCTGGATTCCTCAATGACTGTCACATGCGCACGAAAGCGTAACGTTCATAGCGTCTCTGGACTTCTTTGAACGTTACACTGTGCAGGGCATTGATTTTCTAAACCGCATGATTACGGATGAGGATACACACCTGCAATGGAGACAGTATCTCTGGGCCACCAATTCCATAAAGTTTTCACTGCATTCAGCCCTATTTACCAGTCAACTGAAATCCTCAATACCGGTTTTGACAGTTACTTTCTCATGAGGTGGCACCTCAGTTATCCCAAGATTAGTCCAGAGACGGCGTCCCACATATAAAACACAAAGTAGCCAAACAGCTGCTGGTTGCGACTCTGGTACAACCATGGTATAATGGTGGTGGCGAAAAGCCGATGTGATGTGATGCTGAAGGACGAAAGCGGCAGGTGGTGTTAAGTAAAATAGTTGTTGTGACTGATAACTAAAAGTAAATATATTTAACAATGAAAAATCGCTAAAGCTCTGATCACTCAAAAAAATGTCAGTTAAGTTCACATATGTAATTATTTTTAAAGACAGACACCGTACACTTCAAAAAGTAAATATGGAATTGTGCACTAAGCAAAGAATCGCTTCTGCTGGACAACCCCTTTTTCTTTCAGTTGAACATTGACCATTATGAGCTACTAACTTCTACTCTTAAATTTCCTCATTACCTTTAATTTTCGGACCATATTAAACACGTAATTTTTCATGTCTTCCTCCCGGGTAGTGTCTTTATTTTGTTCAATTTATAATTCAGTTTTAAGTATTCCCATGCCTAAAGAAATCTAGTCAAGTCACTCAAGTAGAGCGCCTTTATTTCGTATCATGTGATATATATTTTTTATTACAGCTGTTCATAGTTAAACAGTCCCGCCTTCTATTCCACTGATCCTTTTTCCTTTGTTTTAATACCATTTCTTAAAGATTTATTTCTTGTTTTTTCTGTGGTACATTTTTCTGTTGACATACGATCTGGTTGTTTTCATGTTTGCCGGGAATTTTGAATCAAAATTCTTAGATGTGCTCTGTAAACACAAGGTAAGAGTGTTCTTGTCTCGTGACATTTCTTTCGGAAAAGAACCGTTTTAGTATTGCGTCTTTGAGAGGTGAATTAGAGTTCGTATCGATTACCGCGTTCAGTGAACTGTTATTACGTACATTAAGATTCAGTAAAAGCAGATATCGACTGCTACAGGAAAGAGGAGTTTTATAAGGTGTGTCCTTCAGTAACATTTAAGATGCACTATCGGCTTCATCAGTTCAAAAACTTCAGGGCTCATATCCATTAGTAAAAGGAAAGCTTGGGCACTGTGTTCAGCATTAACGTAAAAAATTGTTTCAAATACCGTGGCATCTGGTGCAGGATCAGAGCAGGTTTCGATTCCATCAAGGACAAAACGTTCACATACATTACACTTAAGTAAAAGCAAGAAAATGAGGCTTAGGATTTAACATTACATTGACGATGGATTACAGTCCACGACTAATGAAGGAAGAAGAGCGAAACTGACTTTGTTCCCTCACAGGAACCGTGGTGGCATTCGCTTCAAGCAGTTTAGGGAAACGCCAGGAAACTTAATACGAATACCAGTGCAGTGTTCCATGACTGCGCACCTCACTCGGTATTTGCAGTAAAGGTGATGTTTATCTTGAGTAAAGTCTTAGTTCATGTAACGGTACTTCCAGTGAAAGAAATCTTATATGTCTCCACAATAGCCTTTCTCCCAGGAGTCCTAGTCCTGAAAGTTTCGCAGGAGAGCTTCTGTGAAATTTGGGAGGTAGGGGACGAGGTACTGGCGATAGTAAAGCTGTGAGGAGGGGTCGTGAGTCATGCTTTGGTAGCTCAGTTGGTAGAACGTCCGCGAAAAGCAAAGATCGCAAGTTCGAGGCTCCATAAAGAATATAGTTTTAATCCGCCAGGAAGTTTCGTATCAGCTCACACTCTGCTGCAAAGTGAAAATTTCATTCCCAAAAGTTACATTATCGCGCCTTTCACCGACGTACAGCGTGGGCAAAATGAAACTGTCTTAGAAAAAAAGTTTATGCATCTTAAGATAGGCAACTCAACTTCCTGCCGGAGATACGGATGTGTGACTTTTCCTATCGTTGGGTACATAAAGTACTTTCTGGGCCAATTTTATTTTGTGTACCTTGTATATGATCAGATATCGATTAAATACGGGGAAGCTCAGTTATCGCTTCATTCAGTAATGGATATTAGTAGGTATCGATATCTCTTAAAAAAACTGGACAAGCTCGAACAGAACTCACCCTCTGGGGTTTCCGTACAAACTTAATTATGTATTCGTGGACAGATTTTGATGAATTTCTTCGCGAGTATCAAAATATGTGACATAAAGGTCCATATTTTTTGATTACTCAAAAGCGTAAATTCCAACTTGATATATTTAACCATTCTTGACAAAAAAGGGTCTTAACAGACGGACAGACAAGCAGTAAATGGAAAAAAATGTGATGTAATAACAAGGTGACAGCTTTCGATCTTTTCTTTCACTTTTACTGTGTAACCTTGCTTCTAGCAAAATTACTTAATTCTAGGCCAACGAGAAGTAGCCTATAGTAACTGACTAGTGAGTGTGCGAGTATCGAAATATATGACATAAATGGCCATATCTTTTTATTGCACTGACTTTGGAACTCAACATATTTTTATCCCGCAAAGGGACCGCAGGTGTTCATAGCTGACATAAATTGCGTTTTGATACCTCTACTCGTTCCTGAGGAAAAGAGGTCTTCACAGACAGACGGAGTGCAAAATGATCATATAAGGGTTCCATTTTTACTGATTGAGGTACGGAACGGATGAAGAAAGATGAGATGACATACTGGATTCTTCAGCAAAAGAGTAGTTATATGTCGTTCACCTAAGCAATAGATGACAGCAGGTGTTACTTGCTTTCGTAGGAGAAAAATTCATTTAATGGAATCTTCAGGCGAAGCCATTCGATGGAGGCGAATGGCTAGAAGAAAATATAGCCCGTTGGCTGTAGTAGCCATGTTGATGTTGTGGTCGTCAGAGACTGGTTTGGTGCAACTCTCCATGCTACTCTATCCTGTGCAAGATTCTTCATCTCCCAGTATCTAGTGCAACCTACATCCCTCTGAATATGTTTAGTGTATTCATCCCTCGGTCTCCCTCTACGATTTTTACCCTCCACGCTGCACTCCAATACTAAATTGGTGATCCCTTGATACCTCAGAACATGTCTTACCAACCGATTCCTTCTTCTCCTCAAGTTGTGCCACAAATTTCTCTTCTCCCCAATTCTATTCAATACGTCCTCATTAGTTATGTGTTCTACTCATCTAATCTTCAGCATTCTTCTATAGCACCACGTCTCGAAAGCTTCTGTTTTCTTCTTATCTAAATTATTTATCGTCCACGTTTCACATCCACACATGGCTACACTCCATACAAATACTTTGTATTAGCGATACAGAGATGGTATCCGTACAGGGGAGAAAATAAAACTGGAGAACGACGTCTAACCACCCAAGCGACCGACGCCTATTGAAAGTCAGAAAGTTACTCGCAGCCAATCGCTACGCATCCAAACGCAGGTGCCGTAGAGAGCAGCTCTGTATCGTCCATCACACAGCGGAGGCGATGCCGTAATGCGGTTGAGGGGAAGAGACAGTGTCTCTCTGCTAGGAGGTGGTAGGGCGGCAACCCTAGCAGAGCTATCGCGACTTGTAATGGAAAGCGAAGCGTGCGTGGCGAGCGGGCGCGCCCTGGAGTTGGTGTTTCGCCGCGGTAATTAATACCGAGGGCGGTTCATTAGGAAGCGCAGGCGCAGCTCGCTGTGAGGAGGGATACAAATTGCTCGTCCGTTTCGAAATGCGCTGTCGCGATATGAGGTGAAAACCCTATTTGCCGACCAGTGCACAAACCAATTCCCCTGCCCCTTAAACGCATTTGCAGTTCTGGGCGGCCGTCAGCAGCGATGCTCTTCAGGAGGGTCCGCCCCCCTACCTCCCACCCCTACCACCCACCCGCTGCTGCTGCTACTGTGCGGACGGGCTGCGTCCCCCAGGACTCCAGCTAACGCTGTTGTTTCGCCGTTTTCAATCCGCACCTCTGCGCGCGTGGGAGGACCTATCTTCCAGCGCCGCAGACGGTAATAAATCCACGGTGTGCGGACGGTAGCGCCCACGCCTGGATATTGCCCCTGCACACACACACACACGTGTACTGGCTGCTAGGATGACGAATGAGGCGCGTAAATAACGTGCAGGTTTGCTGCCAACACCTCCGGCACGTCACACTTGGGGCCTCAACCACGCTGAAAAAGATAAGTATCGAAATACATCATCTCGATGCGTCACTCAGAAAAGCTGTCTGGGACCATAGTTTACTAGTGTCAAAATACATGTACTTTTTTTCACTGTTCTGAGCTGTTCGTTCGACATGAATGATGCTGTCAGGAAATACAAACGTGTTCGTTAAAGACCAATGTTAACAGAAAACTTTGTGTGTGTGTATGTGTGAATGTGTGTGTTTGGGGGAAGGAGGGAGAGGGAGTTGAGGAACGGAGTGACAGCAAGGAAACTGCCATGTCACATTGGAATATACACTGCCTGACACAAAGAGTAAAAGATTAAGGTTGTATTCCCCTGTGACAGATAGAACAGCTACCCGAGTACTTTAGTCTTATTCGTGTTTAGTATTGTTACCAGCTCTGATAGACCATATAAGGGACGTGAAGAGTGTCAGATATTGGTTGATCACTGTGAAGGACAGGGGGAGGCCACACACTCCAGTGAGACAGCTGACAGAGTTTTAAAGTGGTGTCGTTGTGGCTGTCTATTCACCATCTGGTCGAATCGGGCAGTATGCAGATTTTTGGGCACTGGAATGTTGTCTCGACATTAGACTGCATGGCAACGTCAGGGTAGGCATAATCGTTATTAAGCTTCCAGCTGACCACGTCTGACGACCACAAAAGAGGGTTCCTCCAAGGTGCACCAACCACAATGTAACCGCTTCACATCTCTGCCCCCCACGGGAAGTAGTAGACAAATTGCGAAATTCTGTGTCATCCCACTCAATTGCTCGGAAACGAAGGAGGGAACATCAGATTTTAACTTTCGGTCGACAACGAGGTCATTAGCAGAGCACTAGCTCGTGTTGGGGGATGATGGGGTTGAAATCTTACTGGTATTTGCCTCAAGCGTTTTAAGGAAATCCTTGCCAGTCTATTGGATGACGAGACAGGGATTTGAACCATCGTCCTCCCGAACGCAAGTTCATTATGCTAACCACTGCGCCACGTCGCTCTGTCATTCGCCGAGGACATTTTTTTACCCATTTTAATATTTTGTTTGTTATTTGTACTATTGTTTTAAAAGCTCCCATTTTGCAAAATAAAATGTAGCGGCTGTATAAAATGGTCTCCCTGGCTGTGGAAGCTCGTCGAACGGCAGAAGACTTGGAGAACACAGTCTCTAGTTTCATAAGTGTAATGTATCAATTTTTATGACTAAGTTATGTTTTTGTTTTTCTTGTGGTTTGGCCTGCGCTTTACTCCCTCGTACACATAATAAAAGGCTTCTACACTCCACAACTTCCCTCAAAATGTTTGAAGTTCCGCATGTCTCCGTTATAAGCACATTTCACGTAGGAGATCTCTGTGTAACTTTCGCTTTAGCCATAGAGTAATGCCTTTGATCAACTGTTTATTTCCTTTCTTCAACCTATTTTTATATCTCTGACGACACAACCTTACAGTTAAATTCTCTGACAGGTATGACATTTGATTTTTTTAGATGTTGACCGTATCATGAGCAGTTGTATTTTAAATATTTTAAATGTGAGCTCGTGTGGCTGACGCTGGTGGGCAACAAAGGCCTGCATAATGGCTGCAGTTTATCATTTTACATAAGAAATTCACGCCAGTGTTTGTTAAGCTGTAACATAATGTGACGGTAATACCAAATGTAATTCACACTGATACATTTTTGTGTGAACTCTGCTGACGAGTGTTGTATATGCACGTTGTGCTCGTTACACCTCTTCATAAACAACCTTAGTTAGAGGTACCGTTCAATAGAGTACCACCACACTGATGTGTGGAAAGCAAGATATGTGACAATAGATTTTTCACTGTGACGGAGGTGTGTAAAACATTTTATATATATTTCTGTTTTTTTATCACTGAAACTGCCATTTCTTTCATTACCAGGTTTCTTGAAAATGCCCTAGGGAGCGAAATTAGCTAATAGCGCAAAAGCGTGAATTATAGTATTTATTACAAATTGAATTTCTTAATGTCTTAACAATTTGTCTGTCCTGAAAATGGATTTGTTTGTGTTAAATAACTTTTTGAGTACCTTATATTTAAAAGTATTTTTAACTTGTAAGGGATTTTTGATAATACATCTACTTCACCTGTGAGCCGTGAGTGGCTCAATTTCCCGCCATCAAGTATTTTACACCCTGTTTTTAACGTACTTCCACCTCACTACGTTAATTTAAATTACTACTGTCACTGAGTTGTTGCTTTGCCTGACCGTGAGCGGCGCTAGCAGCGAATATCAATGTATCCCCTATCGTAGTGTCTTTGGTCGACTGCTATTACTTGCCGGTCGTTATCTGTCGTAAGCGAGTTCGGGTCGCGAGTTCGTGCTGCCAGTCAGTTGGAACGCGTCTAGAGCGCAGTCCGGACCTCCCAGTCGGGGAGTTGCAATGCGGCACTAGTGCAGTCGAGTTGAAGCTGTGAGGTCTGCGTCGACGTGGCTCGCCCGACCATTGCCGCCACGCATCGCTTGAGCCGCGCCACGGTCTTGGTGGATTGACGGTCGGTCGTCCTACCGGACGACGCGTTTTGGCTCGCCGATCGTTCATGAGTCGGCTGTATGTGTGTGCATCGACTCCCGATTTGTCTTCGTGCGTGCTTACTTACTGTTGCGTATCGTTCAGGTCTTCGTGCAAGTGTTTGTCAGGTTGTATGTGTAGTTGGCGTTACTTCCACTGACGACTATTTTAGATGTTGTCGGGATTCTGAGGATAGTTGGTCGGTTGGACCAGGGAGGATATCTCCGTGCGGCGCAGTCGGCTGGGTCCGCTGGTGGTCCCTGCGCAGTGTCGGAGCGTGTGTGGAGCTGTCCGATCGCTACGAGCTTCGTGGCTCAGAAATATGCATAAAATGTTTTACACACCTCCGTCACAATTAAAATCTACAGTCACATGTTTTGCTTTCCACACATCAGTGTGGAGGAACTCTATCTAATGGTACCTCTAATAATGGTTGTTTATGAAGAGATGTAACGAGCACAACGAGTGTATACGACACTAGTCAGCAGAGTTCGCATAAAAATGTAATAACGTGAATTACATTTGGTACTACCGTAACTTTACGTTACAGCTTACAAACACTGACGTGAATTTCTTGTGTAAAATGATAAACTCCAGCCGTTATGCAGGTCTTTGTCGGCACACCAGCGTCAGCCACACTAGCTCACATTTAAAATAAAACTGCTCATGATACAGTCAGCAACTGATAAAATCAAATGACACACCTGTCAGAGAATTTAACTGTAAAGTTCTGTTGTCAGAGATATAAAAATAACTTGAAGAAAGTCGGTGAGACCCAGGACTTCAAAGTTAAGTGGTGTCTTAAGTACCCAAGCCACGTCCGTTCATGTTGTGTCGTTCGTTTCGGTGCTTCACTGTTGGGGAGCTTTTCCTATGAGCAACACCAAGTGGTTGTAGTGGTGAAATCGAGCCGCAATGCGGAATTTTCTGCCTTGTGGCCGTTAGTGTTCTGGTTACCTGCCCTGGCCACTAACGTAATTTCAGGCAGTTCCTTGCCTCACCTGTTGTCACTGTCCAAAACGGCGTGTACTTTAGACAGTTTAATGCATATTTCATTGTGGATAATCACGCCCATAACAGTTTGGTGCTTGAGTTCTTGTACCGATTGGTGTCTAGCTAGTAGTTTAGTCGGTCGATCAGTAACTGTCTCTTGGTTGGGTTACCGATGGATCAAGTATGGTTGGGCCTACCACCACCACTTTAGTGAACAAGTCTAGGCAGAGTCTTGCAACCCTTGTTCACCAAAGTACGAACAGCCCTTAGCGGCTCGCCATCTTACTTACAACGCTTCATGACGTCGCCTTTCCGGCTTACATCTTTTTCAATATGTGACTTGTAAGTACTGCATCTTTTTCCAGTCAGTACAAACTTTAATTTTATTAATGTATTATATACTTAATATGTTTTAGAACTGTTAGTCTAATTCTAAAGACGACGCTCATAGTAGCGTCGAAACGTGTTCAATTTTGACTTAATATTTGTGACCAAGGGCTTATTTGTTCTCATATATATATAGCATGGTCCACTGGTAGTGACCGGGCCAAATATGATATAAGCATCAAACGAAAAAACTACAAAGAACGAAACTAGATGGCGTCATGGTTGGCCCGCTAGATGGCGCTGCCGTAGGTCAAACGGATATCAACTGTATTTTTTAAAATAGGAACCCCCATTTTTTATTTCATATTCGTGTAGTATATAAAGAAATATGAATGTATTAGTTCGACCACGTTTTTCACTTTGTGATAGATGGCGCTGTAATAGTCACAAACGTATAAGTACTTGGTATCATGTAACATTCCGCCAGTGCGGGCCGTATTTGCTTCGTGATACATTACCCGTGTTAAAATGGACCGTTTACCAATTGCGGAAAAGAATGATATCGTGTTGATGTATGGCTATTGTGATCAAAATGCCCAACGAGCGTTTGCTTGTATGCTGCTCGGTATCCCGGACGACATTATCCAAGTGTCCGGACCGTTCGCCGGATAGTTGCGTTATTTAAGGAAACAGGAAGTGTTCAGCCACATGTAAAACGTCGACCACGACCTGCAACAAATGATGATGCCCAAGTAGGTGTTGTAGCTGCTGTCGCGGCTAATCCGCACATCGGTAGCAGACAAACTGCGCGAGAATCGGGATTATCAAAAACGTCGGTGTTGAGAATGTTACATCAACATCGATTGCACCCATACCATATTTCTATGCACCAGTAATTGCATGGCGACGACTTTTAACGTCGTGTACAGTTCTGCCACTGGGCACAAGAGAAATTACGGGACGATGACAGATTTTTTGCACGCGTTCTATTTAGCGACGAAATGTCATTCACCAACAGCGGTAAAGTAAACCGGCATAACATGCACTATTGGACAATGGAAAATCCACGATGGCGACCTTGGCGGGTTGATGTATGGTGCGACATTATGCGAGGAAGGATAATTGGCCCCCATTTTATCGATGGTAATCTAAATGGTGCAGTGTATGCTGATTCCCTACGGAGTGTTCTACCGATGTTACTACAAGATGTTTCACTGCATGACAGAATGACGATGTACTTCCAACATGATGAATGTCCGGCACATGGCTCGCGTGCGGTTGAAGCGGTACTCAATAGCATATTTCATGACAGGTGGATTGGTCGTCGAAGCAGCATACAATGACCCGCACGTTCACCGGATCTGACGTCCCCGGATTTCTTTCTGTGGGGAAAGTGGAAGGATATTTGCTATTGTGATCCACCGACAGCGCCTGACAGCATGCGACAGCGCATTGTCAATGCATGTGCGAACATCACGGCAGGCGAACTACTCGCTGGTGAGAGGAATGTCGTTACACGTATTGCCAAATGCATTGAGGTTTACGGACATCATTTTGAGCATTTATTGCGTTAATGTGGTGTTTACAGGTAGTCACGCTGTAACAGCATGCATTATCAGAAATGATAAGTTCACAAAGGTACATGTGTCACATTGGAACAACCGAAATAAAATGTGCAAATGTACCTACGTTCTGTATTTTAATTTAAAAAACCTACCTGTTACCAACTGTTCGTCTAAAATTGTGAGCCACATGTCTGTGACTATTACAGCGCCTTCTGTTACAAAGCGAAAAATGTGGTCCAACTAAAACATTCATATTTCTTTACGCACTACACGAATATGTAATAAAAATGTGGGTTCCTATTTAAAAAGAACGCAGTTGATATCTGTTTGACCTATGGCAGCGCCATTTAGCGGGCCGACCATAGCACCATCTGGTTTCCCCCTTCAAGCTAGACGAGATTCGTTCTTTGTAGTTCTTCGTTTGACGCTTATTTCGTGAGATATTTGGTCCGGTCACCATCAATTGACCACCCTATATATATATAATTTTATTTGCAATTTTAACTGCGTGTCTTCAGTCACTTGAAATTTATCTTGTTGATTTTTAAGATTTCTTGTTTGGAGGCCTTCAGCCGTGAAAGAACTGGATTTTGAAACTCGTAGTTGTAAGGGTTCGGCTATGTACCGTTTTGCTTTAAATGTGTTGTTAGATTACAATTCTGAAGTGAATTAATAGATTGTCACGCTGTTGCTGCAATGTTGAATGTTTAAGATCCGCAAAAGATAAACGACATCCTCTAGCTACACCAGGTGTCTATAAAATTCCGTGCAGTTGTGGAAAGGTCTATATAGGCACAACAAAAAGAAGCGTCAACACCCGTCTGGGTGAACACAAAAGGAACTGCCGCCTCGGACGTATTGATATATCATGTGTTTTTTCAGGAAGGTGAAATAAAGTTTAGTGAGACGACCGTCATAGCAAAGAAGTCGCATTATTATGCGCGAATGTACAGAGAGGCTATTGAGAATGCCAAACACTGCAATAATTTTAATAGAAAAGGTGAAAGCATTAAGCTGGATAAGATATGGATGTCAACACTGCAGCAACAGCAGTCGATTAATTTCAATTGAGAAAGTTGGCAATATCAGAGATTATAGCACAACCCACGTCACGTGATTGACGGCGGCTCCCTCTGGATGGCTTATATATACGGCGCTCACTCTCGCTCTCGATGCAGTTCGCCGCTTGTCCTCTGAGGATGCCTTCCGCAGTCGAGGGAGAAACGTCAGGGGAGTGTTTTATGTATGGACCATGGCATCTCAGCCCGGAAGTGTTAAGTGATGAGTATGGGGTATTGTTCATGGCTTATCGTTTCCTTATTGCTCTAAAGACAACGCTAAATGCATTGTGTTTCTGCGTACAGGAGAGGAACAGTTCGGATAGTTTGTATCAGCATGACAAAGAACCCCCTTTCAAAGCTGTGTCTGTGAGGCACAGATTTGTGGACAATGACGTTCCTGAAACCGACTAGCCTGCCTAGACTCGCGATCTGAACCCAAAGGAACACTCTCTGACGAGTTACAACCGTCGACTTCGATCCAGAAACCAGCGTCCCACATCACTACCTTCTCTGGTTTCGCCTCTTGACAGAGAGACACAGACATTGAGACACCTAATGGAAAATGTCTCCAGCAGATTTCAGGCCGTGATGTAGGCGAAGAGTGGACATACCCCATATAATGTCCACCAATAAGTCACTGGATACTTTCCATCAGACGTGTGTAGTATAGGGGGCCATCAAAAATTTTCCGTTCGCAGGCCGTATATGTATGCTACTCAGGCAAAATCATCGTGGGCATTGAGGCAATCATCTCACCGAAGCAACAAGTTGAACATATCCGTTTCGTAAAACACCGTGTCCTTTTGCGTGAAGAAGTCCTTAACTGCCTGCTGCACACCCTAGTCCGACAGGAATCGTCGACACTTCAAGCGTTTCTTATAGGGCCGAAGGCGTGATAATTGCATCAGGAGAAATCGGGACTATGGGGAAGACGGTCGATTGTCTCCCATTTGAGTTGTGGTAAATTCTGCGTTACTACATTTCCTACAAGTGGAAGTGCGTAGTCATGAAGCACCAGCACCCCTTGTCGTAGTTTCCGAACGTTTCGCCTTATGGTTGCTTATACCCGCATCAGTGTCACGCTGGGTTGCATATACGATACGGCAACGCCCTCTGACGCAAACTTGATGTTCGCTCCTTACAGCTTGCACAGGCGATAGAAGGGAGGAACGGTAAAGTGAGGTATGGTGGATAGCATTGGTGACAACGAATGCCGGTGACTCTACGGTGTACTTGGAGTACAGCAGCTGTGGGGCTTCGGACACTCTCCCCCGTCGCTGTAGGGAAGAGGAGCCAGTGACCGCTGCTAGGGAGCGTTGTAATGCATCGGCAAACAAGGCGTGGCGCGACCGTGGCGTGACCAGTCCCGATTCATCACGGCCTAACTCGGACGTGAGTAATTAGCCAGTGACCACGGCGAGGGGAAAAAAAATTCCGCAAAACGTGCGGAGCGCCGCCAAAAACTGCCACCCCAACATTGAGCCGGTCGCTGCGGTCAGGCGAAACGCGCCCGTAGCGTGTAAACTCGCGTTACAAACTGCACTCAAAATACAAGTTCCCAGCGGAAATATATCGGCACATCAGCGAAAAATTTTATTTCTTACGACGTTGTTTACTTCTATGTCAATACTCGCCACTACCTTCCTTACATCTCTCCACTTGGAAAAAAAAAAAAAAAAAAAAAAAAAAAAAAAAAAAAAAAAAAAAAAAAAAAAATGGTTCAAATGGCTCTGAGCAGTATGGGACTTAACTGATGACTGATGATGTCATCAGTCCCCTAGAACTTAGAACTACTTAAACCTAACTAACCTAAGGACATCACACACATCCATGCCCGATGTAGGATTCGAACCTGCGACCGTAGCGGTCGCGCAGTTCCAGACTGAAGCGCCTAGAACCGCTCGGCCACTCCGGCCGGCTCTCCACTCGCAAAACGTACATTTATCACGCAATTTTTTTTATTTTTATTTTTGTACAGAGGAAGCAATGAAAAGTATGAGGCAGGCAAAGTTGGTCTAATGAATGACTTGTATGAAGCGCTTCTTATCTTTGATTTAGCGCTACCGGTTTCGAGCGATGGCTCATTCTCGAGCAGTACCTAGGTACAGTCAAGCTACTGTCAGTGCGCCATACACACAGAAACACACATACATAGACGCACTATATATATATATATATATATATATATATATATATATATATATATATATATATATACTGGTGTCCAAAATTAAAGCAACAAACGGAAAAATTGCAAAGTCGCCTTTATTTTTCCACAAAACAGTATAAACGGGTGATAGCAAAGTAGAAACAATGTAAATAATACAGAGCGTAAAACCTGCATAACGGTAGACAAAAACGTTCTCCGTTTTTTCCAACTTAACAGATTTGCACACTGTGACGTCTAATCCATCCTTCTTCACTGGCCCGGAAGAGACGCGACTCGTGACGATGTCTGTCGACGTCGGTGTGACGTAGAACAGCACCTGTAACTCTCGTAAGAACACAGCTCCTCGTGTGGTTTAGAAATATGCTGTTATCTATCCGTAACATTTTGTGCGAGCTGGTAAACTGCAATCGTTCAGTTTTATTTTTATGCCCCGTTAGTACCGTGATGAAATAAAATCTTGATTCTTGATTTCATCATTACGGTCGTTTTTCACATCATACATAGCGAGGATTAAAATTTGCTGTCTACTATTCCGTTGCTATGCCGTTGCTACGTCCAGTTATTAACAACGGTTCGACGTAACTCCAGAGATAACTTACGTTGTAGTAAATGTCTTTTTTTTCTGGTTTAAACTGGTTTAAACTAATCACTCCTCACTATCCATTATTCATGTACTCAGTTAGTCACTTAAAATTTTTAAAGAGTTAGGCGACACGTAAGACTTACCTTTTGACTCAGATTTTATTATTATTTTTTCTGTAATTAATTTTTTGTCTCTACAACACACGCACACCGATGTGTCATTCAAGATTAACTTCTCATCAGTTCAGAAATCGTGACGCTGACAACAACTTTTGACTAATCGGCGAACTTGTCTTTCTTTGTGTCTTCGTTTTATTGTGTCCTCTCAAGACTACGAATTGTTTTTCTGTCGTTGATCCATTGCTCTCAAGGTTTGTAACTGTTCATCAGTACGAAGGCTAAGTCCGATACACCAATATCACTCAATTGAAGTCTAACACTCGCCTTACTATACCGTCACGTTGACAACAGTACAGATTAACTATCTCCAGTCGAATGACTGAGCAATACATCAATCTCTATCTCACGAATTATCAAACTTCCAAAACTGAAACAATCTAATAGCGTTTGCATCCAGACAACAATCGCAAAAGTACTCTAGAGCGACTTAAGAGCAACTAACTAACAGAACATTTCCATATCAGAATTGCATTGTAGTTGCAATGAATTTCCTTTTCGATGCGGCTACAACTCTCTTCCATGGTAAATGTTATCAATGGCTCTAAGCACTATGGGACTTAACATCTGAGGTCATCAGTCCCCTAGAACTTAGAACTACTTAAACCTAACTAACCTAAGGACGTCACACACATCCATGATTCTGAATTTATTCTATAGATGTTTTATAAAGAATTTATGATAATCCTTTCCTTTTATCTCCCCTTTATGTATACTATTCTCAGTATTTGAATAATATAGGTGTTAATCAAAATGCCGGCCGGGGTGGCCGAGCGGTTCCCGGCGCTACAGTCTGGAACCGTGCGACCGCTACGGTCGCACGTTCGAATTCTGCCTCGGGCATGGATGTGTGTTATTCAAAATATTACCAGTGTAGATTTTATCGTCAATAGTTGCCGTCACTGTCAAGATGACTCACTTCCCTACTTTAAGTTTCCACGAAGTCTGTTAATTGGGGTTTTCTGTACTTGGGGCGTTACAACAGACATTCCGCCAACTGGTTAATGTGCTCAGTATGGGATGTGACCATCTTGACAGCAATACAGACCAGACAACGACGGGGCATGCTGTGACTGATGTCACAAACTCATATTGAGGCAATAGCGGCTATTCTTCCTGTAGAGCTGTCCGCAAGTCTTGGAGAGTGGTTGGCGGATTATGACGTGATGCAACCCGTCTTCTTAATGCATCCCGGACATGCTCTATGGGATTCAAATCGAGAGTGAGTGTCGGTTTCCAAGAAAACATTGTGGTGTCACCGCCAGACACCACACTTGCTAGGTGGTAGCTTTAAATCGGCCGCGATCCATTAGTACATGTCGGACCCGCGTGTCGCCACTGTCAGGGATAGCAGACGGAGCGCCACCACAAGGCAGGTCTCGAGAGACTGACTAGGACTCGCCCCAGTTGTACGGACGACTTTGCTAGCGACTACATGGACGAAGCATTGCTCATTAGCCGAGCAGATAGTTAGAATAGCCTTCAGCTAAGTCAATGGCTACGACCTAGCAAGGCGCCATTAGTAACATTGCATGTATCTAAAGAGTCTCACTTGTATCGTCACAATCTCCAGATGTACCAAAAGGATGGATTAAAGTTAAGTATTCCAGAAGCTACGTACTTTTCTTTATAGCATTCATTACGTATCCTGTTTCAGACCTCACGCCATCCTGCGTAAGCTTATAGCGCGTGCCTTTCGGCTTCCTCTCATTGTGTCTAGGCTGTCTTGTATAGACACAACAAACATCAACCACTCGTGCTCTACGAGGTGGAGCATTATCGTCCGTCAATACGAAGTCGGGGACCACAGCACCTCAACAACCGCACATCTCGTCATGATATCTGCCAGCAGTTAAACCTTACCGATTCACCCAACAATTTCACAAAGAGGCATTTGAGTGGCCAACATAATCCATGCCCACACCTTTAGGAATTCTCCTCGATACTAGTCTCTTTCTACAATCTTTGGGTGCCGAAATCGTGTTCCATGTTCCCTCCAGATGCGGATCCGCCGAGAATCACTGGCAAACCAAATCAGGATTCATCTGTTAAAAGAATTTTAGCCCACTCTTCAAAAGTCCAGGTGGTATCTTGACGAACCCACGACGTTCCCTTCTGTGAAGACGTCTCAGAGGTACTCCTCCACTCTTCCGAAGCCTTTTGTACACCGTTTGCCTGGTAACAACGCGTCTAATGGATGCTGAGAGGTCAGACGACTAAGGCAGTGTAGTCGTGCCCTTGCAGCCAAATAACGGTCCTCTCCTTCAGATGTCACACGTGGTCAGCCATCCCCTGATCTTCGAGATACAGTTTCGATCTCTATAAACTGTCGCAACATCCGAGAAAAAAACAGAACGATACCCATTAAGCCATCGGGCCACATCTGTTTGCGACTGTCCTGCTTCCATTCTGACTATGGCCCTCCAGCATAGGGAGTCTGGTAGGCACCTTCTCTGTGCCGTACTGCACCGTCTGTGTATACAACGATTGTAGTCGTGAGAGAACCTGGAAAATACTACCATGTTTGATAGGTGCCCTGATGTTATCATTGGCGTGGTTGTTCGTAGACCGGAATGCCGACATCCGAACAGAACACAATCGTTAGGACATTAGAGACAAATGTATTTATTATTGGTTACCCCATATATATATATATATATATATATATATATATATATATATATATATATATATATATATATCCTCCCCCCATGAACCACAGACCTTGCCGTTGGTGGAGGGGCTTGCTTGCCTCAGCGATACACATAGCCGTACCGTAGGTGCAACCACAACGGAGGGGTATCTGTTGAGAGGCCAGACAAACGTGTTGTTCCTGAAGAGGGGCATCAGCCTTTTCAGTAGTTGCAGGGGCAACAGTCTGGATGATTGACTGGTCTGGCCTTGTAACACTAACCAAAACGGCCTTGCTGTGCTAGTACTGCGAACGGGTGAAAGCAAGGGGAAACTACGGCCGTAATTTTTCCCGAGGGCATGCAGCTTTACTGTATGGATAAATGATGATGGCGTCCTAATGGGTAAAATATTCCGAAGGTAAAATAGTCCCCCATTCGGATCTCCGGGCGGGGACTACTCAGGAGGACGTCGTTATCAGGAGAAAGAAAACTGGCGTTCTACGGATCGGAGCGTGGAATGTCAGATCCCTTAATCGGGCAGGTAGGTTAGAAAATTTAAAAAAGGAAATAGAAATGTTAAAGTTAGATATAGTGGGAATTAGTGAAGTTCGGTGGCAGGGGAACAAGACTTTTGGTCTGGTGAATACAGGGTTACAAATACAAAATCAAATAGCGGTATTGCAGGAGTGGGTTTAATAATGAATAGGAAAATAGGAGTGCGGGTAAGCTACTACAAACAGCACAGTGAACGCATTGTTGTGGCCAAAATAGACACTAAGCCCACGCCTACTACAGTAGTACAAGTCTATATGCCAACTAGCTCTGTAGATGATGAAGAAATTGATGAAATGTATGATGGAATAAAAGAAATTATTCAGATAGTGAAGGGAGACGAAAATTTAATAGTCATGGAATTCGGTAGTAGGAAAAGGGACAGTAGGAAACGTAGTAGGTGAATATGGATTGGGGGTAAAAAATGAAAGAGGAAGCCGCCTGGTGGAATTTTGCACACAGCACAACTTAATCATAGCTAACACTTGGTTCAAGAATCATAAAAGAAGGTTGTATACATGGAAGAACCCTGGAGATACTGACAGGTTTCAGATAGATTATATAATGGTAAGACAGAGATTTAGGCACCAGGTTTTAAATTGTAAGACATTTCCAGGGGCAGATGTGGACTCTGACCACAATCTATTGGTTATGAACTGTAGATTGAAACTGAAGAAACTGCAAAAAGGTGGGAATTTAAGGAGATGGTACCTGGATAAACTGGAAGAACCAGAGGTTGTACAGAGTTTAAGGGAGAGCATAAGGGAACAATTGACAGGAATGGGGGAAAGAAATACTGTAGAAGAAGAATGGGTATGAGGTAGTGAAGACAGCAGAGGCTCATGTAGGTAAAAAGACGAGGGCTAGTAGAAATCCTTGGGTGACAGAAGAAATATTGAATTTAATTGACAAAAGGAGAAAATATAAAAACGCAGTAAATGAAGCAGGCAAAAAGGAATACAAACGTCTCAAAATGGGATCGACAGGAAGTGCAAAATAACTAAGCAGGCATGGCTAGAGGACAAATGTAAGGATATAGAGGCTTATCTCACTAGGGATAAGATAGGTACTGCCTACAGGAAAATTAAAGAGACCTTTGGAGAAAAGAGAACGACTTGCATGAATATCAAGAGCTCGGATGGGAACCCAGTTCTAAGCAAAGTAGAGAAAGCAGAAAGGTGGATGGAGTATACAGTGGGTCTATACAAGGCCGATGTACTTAAGAGCAATGTTATAGAAATGGAAGAGGAGGTAGATGAAGATGAAATGGGGTATATGATACTGCGTGAAGAGTTTGATAGAACACCGAAAGACCTAAGTCGAAACAAGGCCCCGGGAGTTGACAACATTCCATCAGAACTACTGACAGCCTCGGGAGAGCCAGTCCTGACAAAACTCTACCATCTGGTGAGCAAAATGTATGAGACAGGCGAAATACCCTCAGACTTCAAGAAGAATATAATAATTCCAATCCCAAAGAAAGCAGGTGTTGACAGATGTGAAAATTACCGAACTATCGGTTTAATAAGTCACAGCTGCAAAATACTAACGCGAACTCTTTACAGGCGAATGGAAAAACTGGTAGAAGCCGACCTCGGGGAAAATCAGTTTGGATTCCGTAGAAATGTGGGAACACGTGAGGCAATACTGACCCTACGACTTATCTTAGAAGCTAGATTAAGAAAATGCAAACCTACGTTTCTAGCATTTGTAGACTTAGAGAAAGCTTTTGACAATGTTGACTGGAATGCTCTCTTTCAAATTCTGAAGGTGGCAGGGGTAAAATACAGGGAGCGAAAGGCTATTTACAATTTGTACAGAAACCAGATGGCAGTTATAAGAGTCGAGGGACATGAAAGGGAAGCAGTGGTTTGGAAGTGAGTGAGACAGGGTTGTAGCCTCTCCCTGATGTTGTTCAATCTGTATATTGAGCAAGCAGTAAAGGAAACAAAAGAAAAATTCGGAGTAGGTATTAAAATCCATGGAGAAGAAATAAAAACTTTGAGGTTCGCCGATGACATTGTAATTCTGTCAGAGACAGCAAAGGACTTGGAAGAGCAGTTGAACGGAATGGACAGTGTCTTGAAAGGAGGATATAAGATGAACATCAACAAAAGCAAAACGAGGATAATGGAGTGTAGTCGAATTATTTCGGGTGATGCTGAGGGAGTTAGATTAGGAAATGAGACACTTAAAGTAGTAAAGGAGTTTTGCTATTTGGGTAGCAAAATAACTGATGATGGTCGAAGTAGAGAGGATATAAAATGTAGACTGGCAATGGCAAGGAAAGCGTTTCTGAAGAAGAGAAATTTAACATCGAGTATAGATTTAAGTGTCAGGAAGTCGTTTTTGAAAGTATACGTATCGAGTGTAGCCATGGATGATAACTAGTTTGGACAAGAAGAGAATAGAAGCTTTCGAAATGTGGTGTTACAGAAGAATGCTGAAGATTAGATGGGTTGATCACATAACTAATGAGGAGGTAATGAATAGGATTGGGGAGAAGAGAAGTTTGTGGCACAACTTGACTAGAAGAAGGGATCGGTTGGTAGGACATGTTCTGAGGTATCAAGGAATCACCAATTTAGTATTGGAGGGCAGCGTGGAGTGTAAAAATCGTAGAGGGAGACCAATAGATGAATACACTAAGCAGATTCAGAGGGATGTAGGCTGCAGTACGTACTGGGCGATGAAGAAGCTTGCGGCTTGCGCAGGATAGAGTAGCATGGAGAGCTGCATCAAACCAATCTCAGCAATGAAGACCACAACAACATTATATATATATATATATATATATATATATATATATATATATATATATGACAAAGCACATACACAATGGAGTTGATTGCATCGCAATATTCCCATTACATCCCGAGATATTGAGATGGGAAGTTGACGCTTGAAACACCCGACATGCACTGCTAGCACACGTCCTGAGGCTCAGGCGTGAACCCCACGCTACCCGTAATCGCGATGTGATTGACATGTGTAATCACACCTCCATACTTATCAAGAGGTCCGAAACAAATAATACGGTCTGCTGCCATCAACTCTCATAAGCACATAATGGTTTCCCTCTTGCACGTTTTACGTATCTACGTACACAATATGAACCAGTACCGATCGGTGTACACCCGTCAGGTTGTCTTATTTATCCTGCACACCCAAAATAAGGTTTATCTAATGCGTTATATGACCCATTGTGCCTGTCGCGCAGGGCTTGGCTCTACCTAGTCAAGTGTCCAACGTAGTTTCCACTACTGCCACAGTTACTCTTCGCCTTGTTTATGATTTGCGACCCATGCAAACTCCTGTACTCCACCACCCCCCGAGCATCCCATTTGTTGTTGCTTTGGCGTGCAGTACACCGCTTGCCAGTGTAGTCGTGCATCAGAGTAATCTAGTGACAGCACGGAGGAAGTACACATTGTGAATAAACGTTGTGTTGTGGAACTTATACTGTACAGTATAATGTACACACATGAAGATATGGTAGAAATGCTGCTGATCTATGGAGAATGTACGTTGACGGGAAATACGTTATGAGATTGCTTGTTTGTTGATAGTACTGTTAGCGAACATTATGATTATTAAGCTAATGTGTCTGTTTTCTACCCTTCTCTGCATACCTGTACTGTACCCTGTTGTAGGTGGACGAAATGCTGTTCAGGCAGAACGACTGTACAGAAGACGATTCCCTGACAAGCCGTCGCCTTCGCGCCGGATGTTTGGTCGTCTCACATCTCGTCTACGTGAAACGGGAAGCTTAAATCCAAGACCTCGACATCGTCCTAGAACACGCACAGATGAACGTGCTGAAGTTGCTGTGCTCGCTACCATAGCTGTGAATCCTCAAATCAGCACACGTCAAATTGAACGTGAAGTTGGTGTGTCGAAATGAATTGCACAGCGTGTTCTTAAACGTCATAAATTTCATCCTTGCCACGTTCATTTACACCAGGATCTTTATGGAAATGACTTCCGCAATGGGGTAACATTTTGTCGGTGGGCTCAGCAAAAACTTCTGACTGATCCAAATTTTTTACAGATGTTCTCTTTACCGACGAGGCATCATTCTCCAACAAAGGAATTGTCAATATGAGGAATATGCATTATTGGTCCGCAGACAATCCAAAATGGCTCCGTCGGGTAGAGCATCAACGTCCGTGGAAAGTTAATGTTTGGTGTGGGATTATTGGAGATACCAATATCGGACCTTTCTTTATAAATGGCATCCAAAATGGCAGACAATACTCCAGATTTATACGACACAATCTTCCTGTTCTCTTGGACACCGTACCTCTGAACCGGAGAATGGTCATGTGGTATCAGCATGACGGATGCCCTGCACATAACGCCTTACGAGCACGACGACTTCTGAACCGTAAGTTCCCTGGTAGGTGGATTGGACGAGGTGGCCCAGTTAGGTGGCCTGCCCGATCTCCGGACCTTACACCGCTGGATTATTTTCTTTGGGGAGCAGTGAAGGCTGCTGTTTACCAACATGAACCAACTTCACCAGAGGACATTAAGCAACGCATTATTGATGCTTGTACAGCCATCAAAGAGGAAACAGTAGCACGAAGTAGGGCATCCTTCATCCGCAGAATGACCCTATGTATGCAAGCCAATGGGCATCACTTTGAGCATGAGATGTGAACGCTATGTTTAGTATGTAGTGCTAGTATGACAGTGGAAGTTTCTACAAAGGGCCATTTTACCCAGTGATGTTAAGAAACATTTGTTTGCAACAATTTGTCATTTAACGCATTAGATAAACATAACATTGATAATTATGTGATAATAAAACTAATTGGTTAAACATGTTTACATTCATCTTCTATGTCCTACCTGAACTTCCCACATCAAAACATTTTTACTTAAACAACGGTAAAACTTTTAGTCCACTTGCTCGTTTCACTAAAACCATCAACATGAATTTTACTATTACGAGTGAATGATTAACTGTCACTTGCGCTAGATCTACAGTAAAGTAAAGTTTTAACGTTGAACGGCATTACCTTTTTAGTAACGGATTAACGATAACCGAAGATAACTTTGTGACTAACGTGGCGGTACACAGATATGTTACAGAACCACATCACCCCTAGCCTATGGGATAAATGCCTGCTGGAATGTACGACGTTAATGCAGGATGGCAGCAGACCGTATTATTCGTTTCGGACCTCTTGATAAGTATGGAAGTGTGATTACGCATGTCAATTACATCGCGATTACGGGCAGCATGGGGTTCACGCCTGAGCCTCAGGACGTCCGCTAGCAGCGCATGTTGGGTGTTTCAAGCGTCAGCTTCGCCTCTTAATATCTCTGGATGTAATCGGAATACTGCGATACAATCAACGCCATTGTGTATGTGCTTTGCCATGCTATGGATTGCTGAAGAAAAAATATAGGAGGTCCGTTTAAAAAAAGATAAGTTTGTGTTAAAAAACACATGATTTCGTTTTAGAATATTTCCAAATATGTATATTCATGGGCCCCAGGCCTACATTGATACCGGTGAAAGTCGTTTTCCAATAGCTGTTATTGTCCCAGAGATATTTTGGGTGGACAAGATAGCTGGGACACCCTATATATATATATATATATATATATATATATATATATATATATATATATATATATATATATATAGATACAGGGTTTTCCATTGATCGTGACTGGGCCAAATATCTCACGAAATGAGCGTCAAACGAAAAAACTACAAAGAACGATACTTGCCTAGCTTGAAGCGGGAAACCAGATGGCGCTATGGTTGGCCCGCTACATGGTGCTGCCATAGGCCAAACGGATATCAACTGCACTTTTTTTTTTAAATAGTAGCCAGCAGTGTGGCCGAGCGGTTCTAGGCGCTTCAGTCTGGAACCGCGCGACCGCTACGGTCGCAGGTTCGAATCCTGCCTCGGGCATTGATGTTTGTGATGGTCTTAGGTTAGTTAGGTTTAAGTAGTTCTAAGTTCTAGGGGATGACGACCTCAGATGTTAAGTCCCATAATGCTCAGACCCATTTGAACCATTTAAATAGGAACACCCTTTTTTATTGCAAATTCGTGTAGTATGTAATTAATTATGAATGTTTTAGTTGGACCACTTTTTTCGCTCTGTGATAGATGGCGCTGTAATAGTCACAAACACATAGCTCACAATTTTAGACCAACAGTTGGTAACGGGTAGGTTTTTTAAACTAAAATACTGAGCGTAGGTACGTTTGAACATTTTATTTCCCTTGTTCCAATGTGATACATGTACCTTTGTGAACTTATCATTTCTGAGAACTCATGCTGTTACAGCGTGATTACCTGTAAATACCACATTAATGCAATAAATGCTGAAAATGATGTCCGTCAACCTCAATGCATTTGGCAATACGTGTAACGAAATTCCTCAACAGCGAGTAGTTCGCATTCCGTAATGTTCGCACATGCATTGACAATGCGCTGACGCATGTTGTCAGGCGTTGTCGGTGGATCACGATAGCAAATGTCCTTCAATTTTCCCAACAGAAAGAAATCCGGGGATGTCAGATCCGGTGAACGTGGGGGCCACGGTATGGTGCTTCGATGACAAATCCACCTGTCATGAAATATTCTATTCAATACCGATTCAACCGCACGCGAGCTATGTGCCGGACATCCATCATGTTGGAAGTACATTGCCATTCTGTCATGCAGTGAAAGATCTTCCAGTAACATCGGTAAAACATTACGTCGGAAATCAGCATACTTTGCACCATTTAGATTGCGATCGATAAAATGGGGGTCAATTATCCTTCCTCCCATAATGCCGCACTATAGATAAACCCGCCAAGGTCACTGATGTTACACTTGTCGCAGCCATTGTGGATTTTCCGTTGCCTAATAGTGCACTTTATGCCGATTTACGTTACCGCTGTTGGTGAATGACGATTCGTCGCTAAATAGAACGCGTGCAGAAAATCTGTCATCGTCCCGTAATTTCTCTTCTGCCGAGTGGCAGAACTGTACACGTCGTTCAAAGTCGTCCCCATGCAATTCCTGGTGCATAAAAATATGGTACGGGTGCAATCGATGTTGATGTAGCATTCTCAACACCGACGTTTTTGAGATTCCCGATTCTCGCGCAATTTGTCTGCTACTGATGTGCGGATTAGCAGCGACAGCAGCTAAAACACCTACTTGGGCGTCATCATTTGTTACAGGTCGTGGCTGACGTTTCACATGTGGCTCAACATTTCCTGTTTCCTTAAATAACGTAAATATCCGGCGAACGGTCCGGACACTTGGACGATGTTGTCCAGGATACCGAGCAGCATACATAGCACACGCCCGTTGGGCATTTTGATCACAATAGCCATACATCAACACGATATCGACCTTTTCCGCAATTGGTTTGGTTCAAATGGCTCTGAGCACTATGGGACTTAACATCTACGGTCATCAGTCCCCTAGAACTTAGAACTACTTAAACCTAACTAACCTAAGGACAGCACACAACACCCAGTCATCACGAGGCAGAGAAAATCCCTGACCCCGCCGAGAATCGAACCCGGGAACCCGGGCGCGGGAAGCGAGAACGCTACCGCACGACCACGAGCTGCGGACTCCGCAATTGGTAAACGGTCCATTTTAACACGGGTAATGTATCACGAAGCAAATACCGTCCGCACTGGCGGAATGTTACGTGATACCACGTACTTATACGTTTGTGACTATCACAGCGCCATCTATCACAAACCGATAAAAGTGGTCCAACTAAAACATTCTTATTTCTTTACGTATTAGACGAATATGGTGGTTCCTATTTTTAAAAAAAAATCGCAGTTGATATCCGTTTGATCTATGTCAGCGCCATCTAGCGGGCCAACCATAGCGCCATCTGGTTTCCTCCTTCAAGCTAGACAAGTTTCGTTCTTTGTAGTTTTTTCGTTTGATGGTTATTTCGTGAGATAATTGGTCCGGTCACTATCAATGGACCACCCTATATATATAATAAAACCGACAAACTGCAGGGATTGATCCCTGAGTGGGGAGGAAGAAAGGTCCTATCTTCCGGATATGCATAGTTGCCACAGTAGATGGCGCTGACGAATGACAGTTTCTCTGACCAAGTGCCGTGTGGTCCTTGTGAATTGCAGGCTGTGAAGTTGGCGCGGCGTGCTGTAGGCGGCAAAATGGTCTGGTATTCATGTGGGGAACAAGATGAAATGCTGTTTGTGTACAGCTAAACAGTTGGAAACGGTAGAGAGGCGGCACGGCCATACCAAAACAAGTACCCTCAGACATAGCAACAACCGCGCAACATTTCAAGCCCGTTTTGGGCATTTGTGTGATCATGAGTTCTTTCAGACAGACTAACGTGCAGGGAGGCAGCGAACGGTGCGTACTACAGATTTGGAGGACTGGTTTCTACAAGATATTGAGACGAACCCTTGCCCAATCTCCAGGCAAGTGGCCAACCAACATTGGGAGCCAAAGTACGATTATGTATATCCTGCGTGACAACCGTTACTATCCCTGTCAGCTCCAACACGCTACGAACACACGGCACGTGGTCAGAGGAACTGTTATTCGTCAGCGTCATCGACCGTGACAACAGTCCATTTCCGGACACAAGTTTATAAAACATTTTTCCTGCGTTTGCAGTCAGCAGTCCGCCCCTGAAGTTAGTCTGTTTTGTTATTGTTCACCCCGTACGTATAAAGTGAGGGAAAAAGGAATTGCAACATCGAGAAGGAGTCTGCGACATAAACGAAACTTGGTAGGCGTGTTTCTACGTTTAAAAAATGATTTATATTCAGATTTGGCTCCAGGCGCATAAGAGTGATGCTAGTAGCGTCACTATGAGGATGCAAATCAGGTTTGCTTTAAATACACGCTGTGACGATCGTCAGCGTTTTTTTACCTTTGAGACTGGATGTGGTAAGTTGATAATGCGCAAGAGTGCCTTTAAGGCGACAAAGAAGCCATTATCAGCACATCCGAGTTTGAGAGAGGTCGTGCATAGGTTATGAGTAGCTGGATGGTCGTTCTGCAGTACTGCAGAAAGACTTGGCAGGAATGCGATCACTATACGTGACTGCCGGCATCGTTGATCACGACAGTGTAGGCTCGCAAGAAGACCGGGCTCCAAACGGCCACGTGGCACTGTCGAGAAGCAAGACCATCGCGTTTCTGTGGCTCTGGCTCATCGTAGTGCAGCTGCAGCAGCAATTTCAACAGGAGTTGGCACCACAGTGGCACAAGGAACTGTTACAAATCGGTTACATCAAGGAGATCTTCGAGCCAGATCCGTGCAGTCCACTGACCCCAAACCGTCGCTATTTCGGACTTCAGTGGTGTCAAGCGAGATCTCAATTGAGGGCAGGGTGGAGGTCTGTTGCGTTTTCTGTTGAAAGCTGGTTCTGCCTCTGTAACAGTGATGGTCACGTATTGGTTATTAGGAAGCCAATTGAGTGCCTGCAACCAACTTGTCTGCGTTCTAAACATATTGGACCTACAACTGGAGTTATGGTCTGGGGTGCGATTTCGTATGACTGCAGGAGAACTGTACTGGTTATCCCAGGCGTCTTGACTGCATCAGGCACCCGTACAATACAACGCATGCACGTCTACACGCCTGCATTCACCATTCTGGCGGTTACACCGGTTATTAATGTATCAGGGTTTCAAATTTGTAGTGGATAACCTCGCACTTACATTAACATGTGATCTAGCAATGTTAAGCACTTAAATATTTTACCTAGGCAAATGTATTCCCGAAATTTCATGACTCCACATTAATTATTTTTGGTGTAGGGAGCCGGGCGCGGTGGTCTAGTGGTTCTAGGCGCGCAGTCCGGAACCGCGGGACTGCTACGGTCGCAGGTTCGAATCCTGCCTCGGGCATGGATGTGTCTGATGTCCTTAGGTTAGTTAGGTTTAAGTAGTTCTAAGTTCTAGGGGACTGATGACCACAGAACTTAAGTCCCATAGTGCTCAGAGCCATCTGGTGTAGGGATTTTTTTCCGTCACTCTGTTTTTCATTTCTTAGTTATATTACTTCGTTTAAAATGCTATCTGAATATTTTGCCAGATGATTGCAGATTTGTATTTCCTCTAAGTAGTTCACGCAGCTTCATTCTCCAGCTCTATGAAGTAGGCCAAGATTAGTGTTTATGTCTAGTGTCGATTGTCATGAATATCTTGACTAGTGCAGGTTGTTTTCCGATTTACTTACTCAGTATCGCCACTAGGCGTATGCAAGGACAATATTATAAATTCATTGCTTCAGTGACAAGGCCTTAACCTTGAATCAAGTTTCGCTGGTGAAATGTGAGAAAGAATTACAGGACCTTTTGAAAGGAATGAACAGTCTAATGATCACAGAATACTGACTAAATCCAAACGAAGGAAAGACGAAAATATTGAGGGGTAGCAGAGATGAGATTAGTGATGAACGAAACATCAAAATTGGAGACCGGGTAATAGAAAAAGCGAAGGAATTCTGCTACCTTGGAAGCGAGGACGAGGCAAGGAGACTATATGTAGCAGACTAGCACATGCAAAGAGGGCATTCCTAGCTAAAAGAAGTATACTAGTATCAAACATACGAGGGTCATTAGGAAAGTAACGCCTAATCAGATGCGAAATGCAAACCAGCTTTGCACACGCGTGTTGGGCAAAGTCTCTAGTATGCCCGTCGGTCGCGTCACTACACTGTTTTCAATTCAGAAAGGACAGTGAGGACGTAAAGATGCCTAGGAAACTATCTTACTATTTCTAATTATTTCAGCTGATGTCATGCAGGTCAACATAAGGTAAATCTCACTTGTTTCCTTCTTCATGAAAACTCTCCGCCGCTCTCTGCAGGGGCAACGAAGACGTTCCTGTATCGTTTTCGATGGGAAGTTTTTGATCACCGACAATACAGCCCGTAATGGGCTCTCCCTGAGTTTCACTGCTCACATGAACCATTGGCTATGAAGACATTTTGGCACAGACATAAAACTGCAGACGAGCGTAGAGAACTGGCGGAAAGCAGAGGCGGCTGCCTTCTATAGACGATGATATTCGGAAGTTTGTACCACGCTACGACAAATATATTAATCTGAGCGGCGGTAATGTGGACAAGAGACTGGAAGGATTAGCTAACTGTTGCAATTGAAATGTTTTCGATTTTCGCTGTGCTTTCCATTTCGAGGCTGATCGGTTCTTACTTTCAGAATAGCCCTAGTAGACCGTAATTTGAGGAAAAAATCGCTCGAGTACAATAGTGTATGGAAGTGAATCATTCACTATAGCAAAAACTGTAAAAGAAGAGAGCAGAGGCTATTGTGCTGAAAATATCAAGAAATGCTGTTATCCCCGGAATAGGCGAGGAAATAAATATATTCAAAACACTGCATAAAAGAAGAGACACATATATAGGATCGATGCTACTAGAGAGACCCGTAGAGGCAAAAGCAGCAGTGGCAGACAGAGATTGGAATACATTCAGCAAATAATAGAGGACGTTAGGTTTAAGTGATATTCTGAGAGGAAAAGTTTGGTAAGGGGAAACAAACGATCAGAAAACACAACTCCATCCAAATAACATGTCAAATGAACACACTTCTGCAAAAAACTGTTGAATCGAGAACTATCTGACGTGAACTACATGCGACAATCATTCACCGTATAGAGGTGATTCTGAAACCATTTATTATGTCACTAAATGTTTTGAAAAGAGGATATTGGCGTCACAAGTGGGCACAACGAGCGAATGTTGTGTGATCAACGAATCGCCAGTCAGTGTGGTAGTGTTACTAAGGAAACTGTTGACATTAAACTTGCCAGAGATAAACAGAGATGGAAGTTTTTAATTAAATTCTTCTTGAGATCCGGCTATCTTCGTGGTTAAACAAAGGAGGGAGAGATTTTGCGCTACCTGCTCACCTGTTGGTGGCTAAATTGTCACTTGTCATGTTTGGTTATGCGGTGGAGCTAGTTCTTTCTGCACAGTCCGTCATTTCGTTTCTGCGTCGACTCATCCTCGCCCACCGATGGTTTTAATTGCTATGCACAAGTGTCCTCTAGTTCCATTTGTGCACTGAAAATGACGAGGTGCTCATCCGTCGAAACACTAGTCAGCGTCATTATTGACCTCTAGGAAAGTTTCATGGTGTGATGAGCCGCAGCACATGGATTGGCGTCTGTGGACCTAACGGATGTCAGGACAGCTGAATTTTCCGAGAATAATGTGTTGATACTGAGATTCGCTTGAGGTGATGCCATAATCGCGTTCTAATTCTCTTGTTTTGGGATTCCGGTCATTACGTTTTCTCGGCGACAAATTCCTTACAGACGAGCCTTAAGAAAACTGACGCAACCACATGTTTTCCATGAAGTAGCAGCAGTTAATTATCGCACCTTTCTCTCTCACAGAACAATAAACGACAGCTGCATAGCGGTCGGAAGGCAGTTAAATTGATTTGTTGGATTGTCCTGTAAAATGCCCAAAGTTTAGGGCCATCGATCTCTTTCGGGATGAACCAGAATCTCGGCTACTGATCAGATCATTCGCTTAGAGACTCAGCAACTGCTCAGCACCACGTTCCTGGAGGACTAGAAACAAACGAGGGGGAGGATGTGTCTGATGACGTGATTGAGGTAAAAAATAGGAGACGATATGGAAGACTTGTGGGATCCTGTACTAGAGGCAGAGTTAAATACAACTTTTGAAGACCTGCGATTAAATAAGGCAGAAGGGGTGAATAACATTCCTTCACAACCTGCCGAGTGTTGTTGGTGCATATAATGTATGAAACTGGAGACATACCTTTATACTTTCGAAGAAATATCATCCATAGAATCTAGAAGACAGCAATAGCAGATAAGGGTGAGAACTACCAAACATTCAGCTCAACGACTCATGCATCTAAGTTTCTGACTAGGATAACATACAGAAAAAAAAGATGGCGACCAAGTTGCCTTTCTAGTGGAAAGTTATCATATTGCCATTGACAGTGAGAACCAAACTTAAGAAAAAACCAGAGAAGTTCAGATATATAGTGTTTTGTCACTACTGTTCAATCGGTACGTCGAAGAAGCAATAGCAGGAATAAATGGTTCAAGAGTGATTCAGGGTGAAAGAATACCAATGACAAGATTCATTGATAACATTGCTATCTTGAGTGAATGTGAAGAAAATTAGAGAGGGTGCTGAATTAAATGAACACAGTCTAATCAGTACAGAACCTGAACTGAGAATAAACTGAAGAATATGGAAGTACTGAGGAAAGCAGAAATGAGATTATCGATAAACTTAAAATCAAATTGGTGACCTTGAAGTAGATGAAATTAACGAATTCTACCTACCATGGAAGCAAAATAGCCCATGACGGACTAAACGAGTAGGACATAAAAAGCAGGCTAGCACAGGAAGAAAGATCATTCCTGGACAAGTGGAGTCAACTACTATCAAATATCCCCCTTAATTTGAGGAAGATGTTTCTCAGAAAGTAATTTTGAACCTCAGCATTGTATGGTAGTGAATCATGGACTGTGGGAAAACTGAAAAGGAAAAGAATCGTAGCGTTTGAGATATGGTGCTACATTAAGATGCTGAAAATTAGATCGATTTATAAGAAAAGAAATGAGTAGGTTTTCCGCAGAATCGGCGGAGAAAGGGACGTATGGAAGGCACAGAGAAGGAGGAGGTACAGGATGATAGCACACGTATTAAGACTTCAGGGAATAACTTCCATGGTGATGGAGAGAGCTGTAGAATGTAAAAACTGTAGGGGAAGACAGAGATTAGAATACATTCAATAATTAATTGAGGAGTAATTGGCACTCTAAGATAAATGAGTTCGCACAAGAGAAGAATTAGATGAATTGTGGTTTCTGTGGATTAAACGGTGCAACAGTGGCCAATGAACACTTTGAAATGGACAGTGATAAACTGATGAGTGTTCGGTGCCTTTTTAGTTTTTGGCCAGATAATGATTTGAGAGAACAGAAACAAAGTATAGAATTCCAGCAACAGGCAACGACAGATCCGCACGAAGAACTGTGGCCGGCCGGGGTGGCCGAGCGGTTCTAGGCGCTACAGTCTGGAACCGAGCGACCGCTACGGTCGCAGGTTCGAATCCTGCCTCGGGCATGGATGTGTGTGATGTCCTTAGGTTAGTTAGGTTTAAGTAGTTCTAAGTTCTAGTGGACTGATGACCTCAGAAGTTAAGTCCCATAGTGCTCAGAGCCATTTGAACCATTTTTGAAGAACTGTGGAACTTTTTCTGCTCGAAGAATAACCTGACATATTGATATATGGAATGAGATCTAGAGAAGTAGACGAACGGGAAATTCGTCAGTGAGACGTGAAGTCTGATAAAACTCCCGTATGTCAGAAACGTGATCCACACGACAGCGAGAATTTCTGTTTTAGCTGTCAGCACAGCTTTAGATCCGCAAGTGATAGACTTTCAGCTTTGACGATGCCACACGACCTCCTGCGCAAGCATATGTGTACAACTGGTCTTTATTACGGAAAACCTAAGTTAAAAATGACGTATGAGGTCAGATGGCAATGTGGCAAGTAGCAGAAAACTGTCTTCCTTCGTCCGTTGCAAACAAGTACCTCACCTACTGAAACCATTCTTATACACGATGTGCGATGTCTAGTCGGATGAATGATATTTTACCCATTGAATGAAATACGAAATGAATCATTTTATTTGCTGTAAATCGGAAGATGATTACAGTACGTAAATTTAAATAGATAACTTTTATTTGTCATTTACGTTATATTTAAAATAAAGTAAGTTGTTACGAATAGCCGGCCGGAGTGGCCGCGCGGTTAAAGGCGCTACAGTCTGGAACCGCACGACCGCTACGGTCGCAGGTTCGAATCCTGCCTCGGGCATGGATGTGTGTGATGTCCTTAGGTTAGTTAGGTTTACGTAGTTCTAAGTTCTAGGGGACTTATGACCACAGCAGTTGAGTCCCATAGTGCTCAGAGCCATTTGAACCATTTTTGTTACGAATAGTGTTATTTGTGACTAGAGCTTCTAAAAGTGTAACCGCAAGCAAGGGGGTTATCACATCTCATGAGCTAAAATAAATGCATGAGTAAAAGCTAGATAATAAAATCTTTGATGCTGAAGGTAGGGATATTCACGCAGAATTTTGACTTAGCGCCAGAAATGTTATGTACTGGTCTTAGTTTTCGATCATTCATTCTGTCCTTGTAAGATGGTGTTATATGAAATTACTGGTGTCTTAAGACTCATTTCCATTTTCAGTAACATGTGTGTATGTATTTTAGCTTACTATGGCACTGGATGAGTACAACTTGACAGAAATTACATTTCTCAACTCTCTTTCGTTCCAGTGCTGCATCAGCATGGAAGTTTACTTGTCTCTCTGATTAAAACCCACCAATTTGCATAAAACATTTATTTCAGTAACTTTCATTCCACGCTCAACATTGCAACAATTAATAGCAAGCGCGAGGAAGCAGCTTTTATGTTAGGTCCAAGAGGTGGTATTGTCGTTATTTGAGAACCGAGATAAGTAGCTCTTCTCACGCGGAAGAGCGCTTACCATACCTAGAAATTTCTAGGCTGCTCGATGTTCTTCTAAATATTTGTATGCAGCCTTTATATCATTGCTTAGGTTGTCCAGCTTCGTTTCGAATTATCTGCAAATAGTCCGATTTGTGTTTGATTGGTGAATCATTTAAAATTGTTTGTCACTTTATGCTGTTAAAAGAACGGAATTACATTTAAAGTGATATGATTTTCAAGATTAGGGACCAATTTTTATAACCCCGTTCTTGAAAAACTTACCGTGTAATAAGTTTTCGTCCAGCTAAGATTTTTACCGTCTGGAATGTTACGCAGTCGACAGCAGTGCAAACAGACGCGCCGTTAAAGACGGCTGAGCTTCCCCTGTTACAGATATGACAATCATTACGGTGACAGGAAACTGCCCTTTGTTTCTTTTTTGAACATTTATATACTTTAACTACAAGAGATGAACACGAATTCTTTGACCTTGAAGTTTGAGAAATGCGCTGTCCTGGATCATTTACCGTGTGCTTCTCTTTTGTGTGACCTATAAAGCCTGGTAGTTAATAAAAACTTCCTTCTAAAATGAATTCTGTTTTGTTGCGTCTATCCTCCCTGGTTTCCCCATCACGTATTCCACAGCTACAAAACTGCTTACCATTCGTAGCACTTCGGGATATATACGGGAACTATTGTTTCATTTGGAAAAAAAATGGAAAAATGTGATAAAAAATAAAAGAAAGTTTTATTACTATAGCCTTACGTTACATTATACTCAGGTCCACCGTTCTCCAGGTTAAAAATAATGTCATCTCCTCTTTCCCCTGACTGAATTTGATGTGAATTTAGCCAGCCTCTGTGGCCAAGCGGTTCTAGGCGCTTCAGTCCGGAACCGCACTGCTGCTACGGTCGCGGTTTCGAATCCTGGCTCGGGCATGGATGTGTGTGGTGTCCTTAGCTTTAAGTAGTTCTAAGTCTAGGGGACTGATGACCTCAGATGTTAAGTCCCATAGTGCTTAGAGCCATTTGAACGATTTGATGTGAATTTAAGGAAACTGCGTCATCTGAAGGTTAAACTGAATTTAATAAGATTTTCCTGGTTCCTCTGCCCCTAATTCAACTTCATTTAATTATAACTGATTCAGTGATTCCAAGTATATTATCACTGAACGCTGCTTTTCTGCGCAATAAAGGAGTAACCGTTTCCTGAAGGACAATGATGCATAGATGTTATAACAAGATATAACAAACGAAACAAGTAAGTGACTGAAAGGTTCAAAAAATGGTTCAAATGGCTCTGAGCACTATGGGACTCAACTGCTGTGGTCATAAGTCCCCTAGAACTTAGAACTACTTAAACCTAACTAACCTAAGGACATCACACACATCCATGCCCGAGGCAGGATTCGAACCTGCGACCGTAGCGGTCGCTCGGTTCCAGACTGTAGCGCCTAGAACCGCTCGACCACTCCGGCCGGCTGACTGAAAGGTGATCCAGTTGTTATTCGTCGGTACTGAGATATCTAGCTAAGATTCCTTGTCGAGTTTCTAAATAAAAAAGAATGTATTATTACACTGGAGATGAAAGGTGAAATATATGTTCTTTAGATGACTAAGGCATTACTATCCGATCGAAGCGGATAAAACTGCAACCCAAAGTAATTCAGTCTAACTTCTTAATCAGTTTAATGTTAAGTGACAAATTATGTTGACAGCTGTTTGTTGTTGTTATTGTTGTTGTTATTGTAAACTCTTTTACAGACTCGTTGTTGACTGTTTGTAAAATTACAGTGCTTAAAAAAAGACCAAGAATACACACTCGTTCTGCTAGCGTCAAAGCGTCAGCTGCTTGCCTCAGTGCAATGTCGCTGATCTGCGGAACTGAAGTGCTGTGAAAATGGCGAAAGGTTCGGAAACGGGTACAAAACCGAAAAAGAGTATTTGAAATTGTCGCTTAGCTATGAATGGTAGTATGTTTCCCTGCGTATGCCGTTGGAATGTATTATTCGCTCGTGCTATTCGTAAACAGTTGGTTGGTTGGTTTGGGGAAGGAGACCAGACAGCGAAGTCATCGGTCTCATCGGATTAGGGAAGGACGGGGAAGGAAGCCGGCCGTGCCCTTTCAAAGGGACCATCCCGGCATTTGCCTGGAGCGATTTAGGGAAATCACGGAAAACCTAAATCAGGATGGCCGGCCGCGGGATTGAACCGTCGTCCTCCCGAATGCGAGTCCAGTGTCTAACCACTGCGCCACCTCGCTCGGTTTCGTAAACAGTCACTGCAAACGTACTGAGTGTATGTATCTCAACTTAAAAGGATATTATACTGAATATATATTTAGTGACTGCTGGTGAGGTAATAGTACAATCGTACTTTATGTTGTACATGTTTATTCAAACCAAACTTCCTGTTGTTTCCTCCTCATTGGTCATAATCACATTTGAGAATATGTAAAGGTTCCGGCATTAGAGTATATTTCTTTCAACAACAAAAAATTCTGTAACAAATAGCTTGAGGTACTATACAGACATCAAAAGAGACCATGAATATAGTGATGTTTTTTGATATTGTGATCTATTTTAGTAATAGTTAACTTTGAGTCTTGAGTGCTTGTTTATTACAAATGTGTAAGAGAGAAATATCGTAGATTTCATAGCGGAATTATTCGTTCGAATTATTCTTAATTATTTTATCCCGTTTCTCGTACATTTCTGTGTGTAAACTTCACTTGATACTCTTAGAGAAATGCATTCAAACCGTTTCGTCATTGCGGTAATCACAAGACATGACGATGAGGTGGTCCATCCGGTGCATGCTTGCCTGAAGGATATTTGCAACGAACAATACAGACGCTGTCAAATACAGTCATCGCACTAAATGGCGTGCGGCCTGGGCCTCCCGGCGGTTAGGCCATTCACCTGGTGCAAGTCTTTCGGGTTGACGCCACTTCGGCGACTTGCGTGACGACGACATCGCACTAATTGTATTTCATACCAAAGCAAGGCAAACTGACGAGAAAAACTTTGTCTCTCCCTGTTGGTGCACCACACGAGCACTATGCAGCGTAGACACTATGGGGTAAGGAAGTTTAGGTCAGTCCGTAAGACTTGCATGGATAGAGATTAGCAGGAAAACAGGGTTCGAATCCCGGTCCGTCACTAGTTTCCTTGTGACTATAGAATACTGTACAGCTAATGCTGTTATAGCATTCATGATTTAAAATGCATTTCATAAAGGATTTGTGAATATTTGCGTTACACGGATAGGCACAGTTAGCATACCAGATAAGTGAGACGCTGCGGTGAGAGGTACACGATCAGTCCTGTGACTTACTTGAAAGTGACCAAAGAGGCCAAATCTGCTGACTGTGCCATATAAACTGTGCGAAAAAAATTGCAGCACCAAAAAAATAATTAATGTAGGGACACATTTGTCTAGGTGACATATTTAAGTGATTAACTGCAACATCACAGATTAATGTCAGTGCGGGAAAAGCCATTGCAAATGTGAAATGCCAGTACATTAACAACCGGTGTAGCCACCAGAATGCAAGCATGCAGAATATATTGTGCTGTACAGGTGCCGGATGTCAGTTTATGCGATGGAGCTCCACGCGTGTTGTACTTGGTCGGTCAATAAAGGGGACGGCTAATGCTGTTTGTGGATAAGGCTGAAGATGTCGTCCGGTGATGTCCCATATGTGCTCGATTGGAGACACTTCGGTGATCGAGCTGGCCAACGTAGCATGTCGACGCCCTGTAGATCACTTTGGTTTTCAACAGCGTTATCCTGTTGGAAAACACCCCCTCGAATATGAGATTTTCACTCTGCAGTGGAGTGTGCGCTGATATGAAACTTCCTAGCAGATTAAAACTGTGTGCCAGACAGAGACTCGAACTCGGGACCTTTGCCTTTCGCGGGCAAGTGCTCTACCAACTGAGCTACCCAAGCTGTGAGGACGGGGCGTCAGTCATGCTTGGGTAGCTCAGTTGCTAGAGTACTTGCCGGCGAAAGGCAAAGGACCCGTGTTCGAGTCTCGGTCCGGCACACAGTTTTAATCTGCCAGGAAGTTTCAACCCCTCGAATGCTGTTCATGAATGGTAGCACAACAGGTCGACTCACCCGACTGACATATAATTTTGTGGTCAGCTCGTGTCGGATAGCCACGAGAGTGCTCCTGCAGACATTCGAAATGGCGCTCCAGACCATAACTCCAGCTGCAGATCATGCATACCTAGCACCCAGACAGGTTGAGTACAGGTCCTCAACTGCCGTCCTTCTAACGAATACACAGGCATCCCCGGCACAGAGGCAGAACAACAACAGACCGCAACAGACCTCTACCGTGCCCTCCAGTGAGATCTCGCTTTACACTACTGACGTCGGTAATGGTGCTGGTTTGGTGCCTTTGGTATGCACGCTACAAAGTGTCTGGTACGGAGATGTTCTTGATATAACTGATTTGTAACAGTGCACTGTGTCATTGTCGTACCAACTGCTGCTCAGATCGCTGCTGCAGCTGCAGTACGATGCGCCAGAGGCATTCGCTGAACACTATGGTCTTCCCTTTCCATAGTGCCACGTAGCTGTACGGATCCCGGTGCTCATGCGACCGTACATTCTCGTGAGCACCGCTGCCGGCAATCATGTACTGTGGCTACATGCCTGCTAAGTCTTTCTGCAATATCGCAGATGGAGCATCCCGCTTCTCAATGCCCTGGTACCACTCCGCGTTCAAAGTGAGATGTTGATAACGGCATCTTTGTCACCTATTCATTCATCATCTCACCACGTCCAGGCTTAAAGGTAACCACGTTCACGACCGTCACAGCGTGTATTTAAGGCAAACCCGATTGCATCCTCCTATGCGACTGGCACGAAATTTCAGTAGACATCTTCTTTCAGGCCCGCAGCTCGTGGTCGTGCGGTAGCGTTCTCCACGCCCGGGTTCCCGGGTTCGATTCCCGGCGGGGTCAGGGATTTTCTCTGCCTCGTGATGGCTGGGTGTTGTGTGCTGTCCTTAGGTTAGTTAGGTTTAAGTAGTTCTAAGTTCTAGGGCACTGATGACCATAGCTGTTAAGTCCCACAGTGTTGAGAGCCATTTGAACCATTTTGAGCCATCTTCTTTCAGATTTGGAAACACGCCTACCAACTTTCATTTATGTCGCACTAGTCCTTCTTGATGGTCCTGTTTTTTCCGTCAGTGTAGATGAGTGAGACGTTGTCTTATGACTGGTACGTGAGCTGTGCTTTTAGGTACTTGAATGTGACCAAAGAAGGTAAAATCAGCTGACTAAGCGTCTGATAGTGTCTCCTGTGCCTTTCGTCTGTAATACGACAGAACATCTCTCCGTACGTACACACATGAGAGACGCGTATTTTTCAATTTTTACACGCGACGAAAGGTGACACGGGATCATTCTTTATTTAGCCAGTAGGCGTTTGGTCGCGGAAATATTATCACGTAAGGTCGGGTAGTCTCGGACAGCGGACTGTATCGGACAAAGCTTCCAACGTGTAGTGCTTGTGGCAGCACCTGTTCTGCCACTCCAGCCTGAACTATGGAGGAACAAGACCGCTCACGTCAGTCTCAATCAAAACAACGTTGCGTTTTGAAGTGGCAACAATTTACCTGGCCCCACTGAATTTTCCGTTCAAAGGACTTAACATGTTGCGTTTTATTTGCAAGTAAGTAACATTACATTGTTACTGTGTCTTTAGGTACAACTGAAATTACTCTCTGTATTGTAGGCTACCACATTGTCTAGCCCAAGTAATAACAATGGGACTGTTAAAATACCGCAGCAGTACGTACAGGTTTCATATCGGAGAATTTCAGGTCGTACTGGGCAATAAAAGGGAAGTCTGGACGGGCGTCCACTCAGGCTCCAGAGGCGAGATGAAGAGCAGTTTGAATAAAGAAGCAGCGGCATCGTCAGTACTCATCTACTGGCAATAACGGTAGAAGGCGTTGGCGACATGCTGATCACATATACCACGATCACAGATCGTTCCTCGTGCTGTGCTGTAACCAGCAGTTGGCCGGTCGGAACAGCTCTAACCGGTGGTGGTGTTAGCAGTTACCGGACGAAACAGCTAGCTTAAAAACTTTTTTCCCCTCAAGATGCCAAGAGGTCAGGACAAAAATGAGATGAAAATAACAAGCAAGAAGCTGTAGAAAAAGTCTAGCTTCTTGGAATGACACGCAGGGTCTGAAGTGAGATATGTTCAGTTCCAAAAAGTACGTTAGGTGATAGACTTATAACTTTATGAGGAAACAAAGATGTGTCACCTGTTTTATAATTTAATAAATTTTCTTTCTTAGAACAGGAAGCAGTACTCTACGATCATGTTAAAAATTTACATGACGTTGTTGTCTTGGAGTAAAGACTAGTCCTGAGATCTAGACTACAAAAATGGACAGCAACTCATAATTAATCATGTGTTCAATCAGACGAAAATGAGAGAACATAAAAGCTTCTGCTATGATTTTATGTAAAGACATGACGACTTCAGACTGAGTGCTGCTGAACCTACTAGTTTCCAGCAAGCGCAGAACGTTTAAGTGAAGAACAGTGTGACGGTTTCTCCTGGCAAAAAATGGGAAATTTCAGGCTTATAGCCATTTTGGATCCAACTCATCACTTTTCTTGCAGCAGACGTTACCTTTTAACACATTACGATTTCCTGTCCGATATAACGCTCCTCCAATTTGAACGTCCAAAATGCAAAGGGTGGAAAGAAATACACTCCTGGAAATGGAAAAAAGAACACATTGACACCGGTGTGTCAGACCCACCATACTTGCTCCGGACACTGCGAGAGGGCTGTACAAGCAATGATCACACGCACGGCACAGCGGACACACCAGGAACCGCGGTGTTGGCCGTCGAATGGCGCTAGCTGCGCAGCATTTGTGCACCGCCGCCGTCAGTGTCAGCCAGTTTGCCGTGGCATACGGAGCTCCATCGCAGTCTTTAACACTGGTAGCATGCCGCGACAGCGTGGACGTGAACCGTATGTGCAGTTGACGGACTTTGAGCGAGGGCGTATAGTGGGCATGCGGGAGGCCGGGTGGACGTACCGCCGAATTGCTCAACACGTGGGGCGTGAGGTCTCCACAGTACATCGATGTTGTCGCCAGTGGTCGGCGGAAGGTGCACGTGCCCGTCGACCTGGGACCGGACCGCAGCGACGCACGAATGCACGCCAAGACCGTAGGATCCTACGCAGTGCCGTAGGGGACCGCACCGCCACTTCCCAGCAAATTAGGGACACTGTTGCTCCTGGGGTATCGGTGAGGACCATTCGCAACCGTCTCCATGAAGCTGGGCTACGGTCCCGCACACCGTTAGGTTGTCTTCCGCTCACGCCCCAACATCGTGCAGCCCGCCTCCAGTGGTGTCGCGACAGGCGTGAATGGGGGGACGAATGGAGACGTGTCGTCTTCAGCGATGAGAGTCGCTTCTGCCTTGGTGCCAATGATGGTCGTTTGCGTGTTTGGCGCCGTGCAGGTGAGCGCCACAATCAGGACTGCATACGATCGAGGCACACAGGGCCAACACCCGGCATCATGGTGTGGGGAGCGATCTCCTACACTGGCCGTACACCACTGGTGATCGTCGAGGGGACACTGAATAGTGCACGGTACATCCAAACCGTCATCGAACCCATCGTTCTACCATTCCTAGACCGGCAACGGAACTTGCTGTTCCAACAGGACAATGCACGTCCGCATGTATCCCGTGCCACCTAATGTGCTCTAGAAGGTGTAAGTCAACTACCCTGGCCAGCCAGCTCTCCGGATCTGTCCCCCATTGAGCATGTTTGGGACTGGATGAAGCGTCGTCTCACGCGGTCTGCACGTCCAGCACGAACGCTGGTCCAACTGAGGCGCCAGGTGGAAATGGCATGGCAAGCCGTTCCACAGGACTACATCCAGCATCTCTACGATCGTCTCCATGGGAGAATAGCAGCCTGCATTGCTGCGAAAGGTGGATATACACTGTACTAGTGCCGACATTGTGCATGCTCTGTTGCCTGTGTCTATGTGCCTGTGGTTCTGTCAGTGTGATCATGTGATGTATCTGACCCCAGGAATGTGTCAATAAAGTTCCCCCTTCCTGGGACAATCAATTCACGGTGTTCTTATTTCAATTTCCAGGAGTGTACATTGCTGTGCAAAGCTTAACGAGGAAAGTAACTTCCGGATGACTTGTAACTGCCAAGTAATGTAGCTCGATGGAACTTGGACCATACATAGAAGAAGCAGCTACGGTATGGTGTAGAAGGTAACTGAAAATAAAGACACGCAGTGAAACGAACTGGCACTTTTATCCAAAGACGATAATTACATTAAACTCGTCGCGTTCAGTAATGGTCCCCTGGACATTAGAAACTGTGGGATGCCGAAACAATCACGTTCGACAATGCTGGACGTACTCTCATATGGCGAGAGGTGAGAACACGTAGTGCATCCCGGAACACTGGTGGTCCAGATGTTTCGTGCACGGAGGTATAATGTTGCATGGGCGGAATGATCTGCAAATATCTGCGTATGGTACTCTCACAGATCAGTGTTATCTTGACGATGTACTCCTTCCGTCTGTACGTCTTATCATTGGTGAATTCTGCTCTGACTTCATTTTAATGGATGACAAAGCGCAAACGTATCGATTAGCTCTTGGAACATGAGGATATTCAGTGAATGCACTGGCCTGCCCATTCCCGAACCTTAAATCACATCGAAAACGTGTGAATTGCTTTGGGGATACGTACTGCAACACATCCACACTCAGCAGCGACCATCTACAGTTGTCAACGTCACTGATTGAGGAATGGAACGCGCTACCACAAGAACTCATCAAAATTGTGGCCAGACTGGAAGCACTTTACACGGCACGCACTGCCGCCGGTGGTGATCACACATTCTATTAAAAATCCTGTCTCACTTTTTGTAATGACCATCGTGCATCGCAGTGACGTCGGTGTAACTATTGTCTTTGAATAAAAGTGTCATTTCTGTTTGTCTCAGTGCGTATTCCTTTCAGATTCCTTCTCTACTGTATTGTACGGTACCGTACCATAATATAGGAGCTCTTTCTACGCATGGCGCAAGTTTCATTGAGCTATGTTACTTGACACTTGGCAGTAACAGATTATGCGAATCCGTACGAACTTATTTATAGACATTGCCTACTTTTTGGTTTTCCGTCGTTCCCGATGGAGGTGTGTGCCGTCTATGCTACTAAATGAAAGGCAGATTGTTTATTGCCATACACGTTTCGCTTCTTTTATTTGTGAAGCATCTTCAGTGGCGATTTCCAACCCTGTTACTCCATGTGTGTGGTCCCGGAGATGTGTCCATGTATTTACGGACAGTTTATCAATTCCAGGAATCGAGGATATTGACTAGTTGTGCTTGCTATCGACACTGACACTGACAATATGTCTGTTCCAGGCATTCCAAAACTATCGAGAATGTTTTAATTACAAGTTTGAAGACGGATAAGAAACGACAAAGGAATTTTGCTTTTCGTGTGATGTATTAACATATTAACAATTTCGGATTTTTCTCTTTGCTTGTAGTGCTTCTTGCCGAATTTCATGACAAGGAGAACAGAAAGTACCCTATAGCTTTGGACGAGTGAATTCTCGTGTGTCAAAATATAAGACATAAATGGCCATATCTTTTGACTGAGTTGACTTAGAAGCTTAAAATTTTTCGCCACCACGGGACAATAGGCCTTAAAAACTGACACGAATTGAAACATGATACGTCAAACCGTTCCAGAGAAAAAGGGTCATAGCTGAGAGATGGACAAACAGACAGAAGGAAAAAATGACAATAAAGCATGTTTCGTGTTATGTAAGCACAAATTAAGAATTTTCGGAGCTTTTTACTTGTACTGCAAAACCTTGCTTCTTGCCAAATTCCATGATTCTAGGTACACGAAATGCACCCTACAGGTTATGATGTACGTGACATAAATGGTAGTATCTTATGACTGAACTGACTTACAAGCTTAAAATTTTTACAACGCCAAGGAACCTTAGATCTTAGACCTAATATGTGACATTAATTTGAACTTAATACGTTTACTTCTTCCTGGAAAGAAAGGTTCTTAAAAGGCGGACAGATATTCTAACAGACGGACAACAAAGTTATCGTTTTTAGGGACTGACAGAACGCTAAAAATTAATGGTCACATTTTTTTTTTATATCAGGGTAGGGGTGGGGGATGGTGAAGTGCTGCTTGTGGAAGTATATGGGGATGTGGTTGGGAGAGGGTAGGTAGTGTCTCCGTACAGATATCCCGTACATTATCTCACCGGGAGGGAGGGTGTGTGTGTGGAAAAGGAGATACAAATTTTTTCCCTTTAATATGTAGCCATTATGATCTCACCTTTGACAAAAGATTCTGAATTAATTATCATTTGGATCTGTGAGAGCGAACTGCTGTGGGGAAAAGGTTAAAAAACCAAGGAAAGAGTAATGAGTGTAAGTGTTGAATATCATAAGTCTGAATGTGGTTTGGAAGCTAAAATAAGTGAAAAGAGAAATGGAAAATCTGAATTTAGGTGTAGGAAGACACTCAGTGAAGTTAAAAGGATACAAAGTCAGACAAATCGAGGGAAATATCATCAGCGCCACTACATGAAGGTGGGGTAAAGAGTGATAATATGAACAGTTCTGGTATATGATCATTCTCATAATGTTAAAAATCAAAAAAATGGCTCTGAGCACTATGGGACTTAACATCTCTGGTCATCAGTCCCGTAGAACTTAGAACTACTTAAACCTAACTAACCTAAGGACATCACACACATCCATGCCCGAGGCAGGATTCGAACCTGCGACCGTAGCAGTCGCGCGGTTCCGGACTGCGCGCCTAGAACCGCTAGACCACCGCGGCCGGCGTAGCGTTCCAAAGGATTGGAAAAGGGCACAGGTCATCCCCGCTTTCAAGAAGGGACGTCGAACAGATGTGCAGAACTATAGACCTATATCTCTGACGTCGATCAGTTGTAGAATTTAGAACACGTATTATGTTCGAGTTTAATGACTTTTCTGGAGACTAGAAATCTACTCTGTAGGAATCAGCATGGGTTTCGAAAAAGACGATCGTGTGAAACCCAGCTCGCGCTATTCGTCCACGAGTGTCAGAGGGCCATAGACACGGGTTCCCAGGTAGATGCCGTGTTTCTTGACTTCCGCAAGGCGTTTGATACAGTTCCCCACAGTCGTTTAATGAACAAAGTAAGAGCATATGGACTATCAGACTAATTGCGTGATTGGATTGAAGAGTTCCTAGCTAATAGAACGCAGCATGTCATTCTCAATGGGGAGAAGTCTACCCAAGTAAGAGTGATTTCAGGTGTGCCGCAGGGGAGTGTCGTAGGACCGCTGTTATTCACAATATACATAAATGACCTTGTGGATATCATCGGAAGTTCACTGAGGCTTTTTGCAGATGATGCTGTAGTCCATCGAGAGGTTGTAACAATGGAAAATTGTACTGAAATGCAGGAGGATCTTCAGCGAATTGACGCATGGTGCAGGGAATGGCAATTGAACCTCAATGTAGACAAGTGTAATGTGCTGCGAATACATAGAAAGAATGATCCCTTATCATGTAGCTACAATATAGCAAGTCAGCAACTGGAAGCATTTAATTCCATAAATTATCTGGGAGTAGGCATTAGGAGTGATTTAAAATGGAATGATCATATCAAGTTGATCGTCGGTAAAGCAGATGCCAGACTGAGATTCATTGGAAGAATCCTAAGGAAGTGCAATACGAAAACAAAGGAAGTGGGTTACAGTACACTTGTTCGCTCACTACTGCTCGCCAGTGTGGGATCTATACCAGATAGGGTTGATAGAAGAGATAGAGAAGATCTAACGGGGAGCAGCGCGCTTCGTTACAGGATCATTTAGTAATCGCGAAAGCGTTACGGAGATGATAGATAAACTCCAGTGGAAGACTCTGCAGGAGAGACGCTCAGTAGCTCGGTACGGGCTTTTGTTGAAGTTTCAAGAACATGCCTTCACCGAGGAGTCAAGCAGTATACTGCTCCCTCCTACGTATATCTCGGTAAGAGACCATGAGGATAAAATCAGAGAGATTAGAGCCCACACAGAGGCATACCGACAATCCTTCTTTCCACGAACTTTACGAGACTGGAATAGAAGGGAGAGCCGATAGAGGTACTCAAGGTACCGTCCGCCACACACCGCCAGGTGGCTTGCGGAGTATGAATGTAGATGTAGATGTAGAACAGCCACAGAAATCAATGTGGGATGTTGTGAGGAAAGTGCAGCAAAATATGACATTAATGGGCTGTGGCAGCAGACGACCCATGTGAGTGACTTTGCTAACAGACCGACATCTAGTAAGTAAGAATTCTACTAACTAAGAATGTACCAAAGAAAACATAAAAAGAAGATTTCAAAAAGGCTTATGTGTCCGACACTACCTACTGATACCCCCACGCAAAGGACGACTGGTTACCAGTCGTCTGCTATACGCTATGGGAACGGTTAAGGTACTGCTGCTGTTAGTTCGGAAGCCGCTACAACAAGCCTCGGAGCTGCCTTGACAGTGGGAGGGTAACATGTAAATCGTCTTTGGAAGGCGGGAGCCACGGCCGCAGCGAATTCAGCGCGAAGGCCGCCTGCGCAGCTGTAAGCTGTCGAGGCGCGATCGGCCACTTGGTCTGCGTGTCCGGTTGGGGTCTGGAAGGGGGGGGGAGGGGAGGGAGGAGGAGGAGGAGGAGGAGGAGGTGCGGAGGGGAGGTGGGACAGGTGTGGTGGGGGCGGGACGGTGGAGAGGCAGGGGAAGTCGAGAAAAATGTGGAAACGTGACGTCGGGCTGGCAATGGCCGCGTCCCCATGCATTGTAATGTTCGACTGCGCTTAATAGGTTACTAACACACACAGGGCGTGTGGCTGGGTGGGGGACAATGGCCCGCGCTGGCGGACTAGAACGACTCGTCTCGCATAGCGAACGAGAGTAAGAGGGAGAGAGAGAGAGAGAGAGTGAGAGAGAGAGCAGGGGAAGAAGTGAGACGGCCAGAGAGGCCGCGATGGCTGACTTGCAACGTTTGTATGATAATATTGCATATAAATCTTTATCTTCTTGCTTTATTTCTTCCGTCCGTAAGAGCCGAGGAAAGAATGATCCATGTATTATGTATGATATTAAAAATATAAGACGCAGATAACAAATTCGAGAGGTGTAATTACAGCGGCGTCGTGAGCGATGACAAAAGTAAGGGCGCGAAAGACGGGCCGCCCCCAGACAAACGACCGCAGCAGTGTTTGACGTACAGACACCCTAATACGTCACGGCCGCCTTCTGCACGGACCGTTTGTACAGAGGTCAGTCGCTCGCACGTGCGAGACTACTTAACAGTGTAAGCAATTGAGAAAGCTTGACGCATCTTGTAAGGTACAGATTTCGGAAACAGATTTTAAACTGCAAAACGTTTCCCGGTGCATATGTGGACTGTGGTACTACAAACTAAAACTGAATAAACTGCAGGAGGAAAAAGGAGATTTGGCCTAATAAGATAAAAGAACAAGAGGGTGTTGAGAGTTTTAAAGCGATTACTAGACAGCAGTTGACTGAAACAAGGGTAAGAAACGTATGTTCCTGGAACAGACATCCACTGAGAATTGCTGAGAGCTTTGGGAGAGTCATCCACGATAGGAACTTTCCTCATTAGATATACCAGACAGAGAAAATACCTTCAGACCTAAAATAAGAAAGTGATAATCCCCACTTCGAAGAAGGCAGACAGTTGTGAATATTACCGAATCATTAGCTTAATACGCCATGGTTGAAAATACTGAGCCGGCCGGTGTGGCCGTGCGGTTCTAGGCGCTTCAGTCCGGAACCGCGTGACTGCTACGGTCGCAGGTTCGAATCCTGCCTCGGGCATGGATGTGTGTGATGTCCTTGGTCCTTAGGTTGGTTACGTTTAAGTAGTTCTAGGGGACTGATGACCTCAGATGTTAAGTCCCATAGTGCTCAGAGCCTTTTGTTATTTAAAATACTGACATGCATTGTTTACCGGAGAATGGGAAAAGTGACAGAGGTTTATCTCTGGGAAAGACCAGTGAGGATTCCAGAGAAATGAAGAATCATGAGAGGCTAAACAAACCCTTCAGATGATCTTAGCACGAAAACCTAGGATAACAGCATTTATCTACTTAGAGAAAGTTATTGACTGTGTTGGCTGCAATATACACTCTTTGAGTTTCTGAATGTAGTTGGGATAAAAAAAAAGCAGAGCGAAAAGTTGTACAACGGAAAGACTGCAGCTATTACAGTCAAACCGCATGAAAGGGAAGCCGTAGCATTGTTGTAGCATCTCTCCGATGCTAATCAATCTGTGCATTGTGCAAGCAGTATAGGGAAACAAGGCAAAGTTTGGTAAGGTAGTTAATGTTCATGGAGAAGAATTGAAAACTTCGAGGTTAGCAGATGAGATTATAATTCCGTCTGAGAAGATTAAAGACTTGGTAGAGCTGGTGAACGGAATGGATAGTGTTTCGAAAGGAGGTTGTAAGATGAATATCAAAAAACGTAAACCAGGGATAATAGAATGAAGTCGCATTAAATCAGGTCATGCTCAGGCAATTAAATTAGGAAATGCGCCACTAAAACTAGTCCATAAGTTCTATTGTATACCCAGAAAAACAACTGACGATGAAGGAAGAAGAAAGGATATACAATGCAGACTATAATAACAAGAAAAGCCTTTTTGGAAAAGAGAAAATTATTTACATCGAATAAAGTTTAAGTCCTAGGAAATTTTTTATGGAATTTTTATGGAGTATTATTACGGAATTTATATTTGTACGGAAGTGAAACATGAAATGTGGCGCTGCAGTGTATGTTTTACATTGATAGAATAACTACTGAGTACATACTGAATCTAAATGGAGAAAAATGAAAATTATGACACAAATTGACTGAAAGAAGAATGCGTTCACAGGAGGTATTTTGCGGCATCGCGGAATACTCAGTTTTGTAGTGGAGAGATGTTTTGGGAGTAAAAGTTGTAGAGGGAGACCAAGAGATGAATACAGTAAGCAAATTCAAATATATGTAGATTGAGATTCTTACGTGGACACGAAGATGCTTGCGCAGGATATATTAATGTAGAGAGATGCAACAAACCTGTCTTAGAAATTAAAAGCGCAACAACACAAATGTCATTCCGAATCTGTATACTCGGCCATTTTTCTGTTTAGTCTTTACAGTTATGGAAGACGAGAGCAAGGTTACGATCGAACCTAGATAACTAATCACTTAGTTTAACGAATAACTTGCAGGTAGTACTGTCAATGGGTTCCAGTACCTCTCATCAGAGGTTAAGTGCCTATGGTCTCAATAGAATCGAAACACAAGATCTCACCTATCTAGTATCCTAACTCCGCACTTCCATGGCATAAAGACATTCGCAAACTCCTTCTCTACGACAGCCGCCCGTCTCTGGAACGCGCTAACTGTACTCCCCACACAGTTCAGTGCAGTGCTGCTTTTAAGAAGCCCTTTATTCTCTTACATTCGTAATTTTCCCCCAAAAAAAATTAACATATGTGGCTAGTTTCCCCACTCTCATACAGTGAAACAAATGCTGCTATCCTCTCCAAATTACGCTTCTTCCTCTTTTCGTTTCATTTCATCAGGTAAGTTACTTCTTTTTCACCTAACTTCGTTATTTATCACGTACCTCTTTCTCTGACTCTTCCATCTCTCCTCTCATCCTCATTGCTACTATTGTTCATACTATAAATCTACCTTCCTGTAATTTGTCTGTATTACTGCACTTCACATGAACGAATGTAAACCCTGTTTCTATTTTTCTGTAGTAACCTGCAAGTATCATCCAACTATAGAAATAGAAAAAAGTGTCCGTGTGTGTGTTTTTTCGTTTGTAATTCATACAAATCTACAGTTTCATTCCGATCTTCATAAAATTTTGCTCACTTTACCTTCAAGACAAGAGGAAGATCACTGTATACGTAATATTCTGTAATCTGACTAGAAATATGTATGTCTGTAACATACAAAGGGAAAGGTTGTTATCGAAAATCTCTAAAACCTCTTGGCCGATTTACTTCAAATTTCTACACCATCCCTCAGTGAACATTCGGACGGACATTTTTCTAATATACGAAGTACATAAATGTATATATAAAATATGTAAAGGAGAAATGTTGTTACCAAATGTCTCGAAAAGTACTTGAGGGATTTACTTCAAAGTTCTTGGCCGATTTACTTCAAATTTCTATATTCAGATGTAGCAATGAAAAAAAATGAAAAGTCAGATGCCTAACAAACGACATATATCGTGGTAAAATGACCGGAACTCGTATTGTGAGAATAAATTACAGTGGCAGTACCCGTCTTCGAGATAATACAATCAGACGTCACTAGATCGCGAGACGAACGAAAGGGAGAATTTGACAGAAATGTAATTGGAAATTATTTTTTATTGATTAGTTGCCGGTGTTACATATGAGACATATCCCAGAAGATGTTTTAGTCCGTGTTTCACAGTTACGAGTATTTTTCTTATTAAAATCCACAGTGCCACACAGAAAGTAAGGCAGGTTGTGGATATAGTACCCGCAAAACTCACTTGATCGCGGGCCGATCAAAAGATCGCCGGCCAGAGTGGCCGAGCGGTTAAAGGCGCTACAGTCTGGAACCGCACGACCGCTACGGTCGCAGGTCCGAATCCTGGCTCGGGCATGGATGTGTGTGATGTCCTTAGGTTAGTTAGGTTTAAGTAGTTCTAAGTTCTAGGGGACTTATGACCACAGCAGTTGAGTCCCATAGTGCTCAGAGCCATTTGAACCATTTGCACCATCAAAAGATCGGGTAGAACCCGAGATTTGCCGAACTGTAAAGTAGACTGATCCAACATTTCGAATTGTGCTCAAACACGTCCCTAGCTGAAACAGTGAAAACTGAACTGAAATAATAGAAGACCAATTCTCCAAAAACGCAGTGAGATACTTATAGGAAAATATAAAAACAGATGGCGTAACTAATCGCATTTTCATTCGGGTGTAGGCGTATTCATTCATCGAATTCCATTGATACCAGTGATTCAAATATGCCCTTCGATTTAAAGCGATTGCAGTTTCCCGTATGGCTTGCATTCAATATGTCAACATTGCACAGCGCCAATCACTTTGTGTGGGAGATATTAAACATACCGGTCAATGCCGGACACTGGAGGTAGTTGTATTATGTATTAGAAGCTACTTTTAACATGGTTATCTTAATGAATATTATACAAAATATGTCGAATGCCTGGTCAGAGAGAAGAGTGAGCCTGATGGCATTTATCTTCTCAGTTAAAATGAATCTGTAAATAAGTTGAAAATAAATAAATAATAAATCGCACATCGATGCCACGCCGGCAGCTCATCGTTCACATCGCCTGGTGTGTTACAATTTTCAAGATATTAAACACAACATCTTACGGAATATCGTTTAAAATTTTGTCATTGTTTCCTCCCCGATAATATTTTGGGTAACATGCGTTTCGCAATCATTCATTTCTTGTTCTTGTTAAACTTACTCCAAAAATGAAAGGCATTTAACTTAATCGGTTCCGGTAAGTTTACTGCTGCAAACTACCGCCATCATCCTCTAGTGAGCACTGCTTATTTCAAAGCATCTAGGGTCGGTAAAGTAGTTATTGGATTTAAGACAAAATGTGAGATCGAAACATTTTACCCCACATGTTTAACGATGATTATTCTGCTGCGACTAAAACCACAGCTCGTTTATTTGAACGTAGCCAGCAGCAGCACCTAAGACCAACCTGCAGAAACTCGTAATGAATCTCCTGCCGAAAATCAGGTAGAGCTAAATGAAGAAATGACGCTTCCATTAAGCCAAAACAGTGACAAAGTATTTTTTATCTTGGTTTGTTATTTTATTTACAGGGTTTTTGAGACCATATGAACCGAAGCTACTTGGACGTCGAACGCGTGAAACAAAAGAAGCTGAAGAATTAATGAAATACGAAAACAATTTGACAACGTATACCAATAAATAAATAACAAATTACGTAGAAAAGTTTTCAACCACTGCGAGAAAATCTTAAACAGAATAAGTGTAGTGTGCCCCTAGGAAAGTATTCAACTAGGATTTGAAGATATTGGGGTTGCTAGTCAGTTTTTTTTTTCATTTAAGATGTAGGAGTATTGAAAAATAAACCTACTGAATAGTTCACACAATTGTTTTAAATCATTGTCTAAAGAAAGACATTGTGCAAAAAAAAACAAAAAAAAAACGGAAACACGGATAGAAATTTGACCCGTAGTGTTCCATGCATAGAAGAATAATACGGCATGAATACTGAAGAATTTCAACGCGATTCTTCAGTTTCTTCCGACGTATTAGTTGATCAAATGGTCTATGGTTGGGTGTACTGCCAGGTCATAGTGTCCAACAAGCACTATGAACCAGCTGCACATCCGTGAACTGTTCGATCATAATTTAAATGTATAAAAACCAATGTACTTGAAGATGCGATAGCAAAATGGAGAAGGAGCAGTGCCTGACTTCTTTTTATTCAGTTAGATTGCTCTCCATCTGTATTTATTTAAAGAAATGTACAGTCGATTTCAGAACACTTCATTCATATCGTCAGGCACTTCCTACAAGTCGTCAATCGAGACCGCAAATGACCATTGCCAGTCCCTAGAAGTTCCCTTAATGTGACATTTAAGTATCCTAAAATCATTAGCATGTGAGTTAATAAATTTCCAAAAACACAGCTTTATAGACAGTCGAACCGCATTATTATATGTGAAAACACTCATACGACACTATGAACGTGACATACTGTTTACGATAACATCTAGCATAATTCCATGAAGCAGCAGAGGGAAATACACAAGTGAAATATTACCGATGTGTAGTTAACAATCGTATGTTGTCATCAGCTTCGAACACTGAAGAAGCTGCATTTACTCGTTATGACATCATTAGCGGGTTACCTTACATAGATGATCTGATAAAAAAGCGCTGCTGTTGAAACACGAGTTTCGATATCGTCTCTCTTTAAACATATGGAACCGTGTGATCAACGGTCGCCTAATTTGATGCCTTCTCATACTGAAGTGTCTTAAAGGAATTATGTGCGGGCAGTTCTTGTAACGAGAAAGTACATCAGCTAATTCTAACACCGCCGAACTGCTTTATCGATAGTGTTAGTCATGCACGTTCTCCACCGAGGTACTCAAAAATAATCGACTGTTATAGTGATGGTAATTGGTCAGCATCATAATGACACCTGGTCGTGAAGTAACATAGCAATTACGTGAAAAGTCTGCAAGTACTAGCTTGGATAGGGCGAAAAATTCTTCGAAGTCGGCCTTTTAATTTCTTTTTACTACTTGTTGACTGTTGACCATTACACCAGAGAAAATCATTCTAAATGTGATTTTATCAAGGTGATACATGTATTTTGAGTTCTTGTCAAACAGTATAGTTTTATTTTATGAACGCGCACTTCAGGTCTGTTTCATTAGTTAGCGTCAGTTTTCTTTACTTTTATTTCGTTTTGTAATAACTTTTCAGTTCAGAGTTTATTGGGACTCTGGGAGAAGTTGTCTGATCAACAGTCATTTTCACTAATCTCATACTGAACCATTCGTTAAATTATTTACTTTAAGTATTTTCCCTTACAGACGGAAATGAGAGCGAAATATGAGAAAAGAATGATTTTTCGGATGACTAGATCCATGAAGACATCGCATAAGCGTCGTTTTGCTGACCTAAAGACAAGAACATAATGCTATATTCTTTACTCAGAGTTGTTTGACTATCGTCATATTGCACTATGATAAGTCACTTGACATATCTCCCACCAGGAAGGACATCTACGCAACTTACTATAAACTTTTCGTTACTTGACGTTTGTAAGTAACCTGGTGATAGTGCAATTACCCCGAAACCGTTTGTTTTTCAACACATGTCAGGCTATAGTAACGGAAAACCGCTTCTCTATTCTGCTACGAACGGGTTGAATATATCTGGTGATAAACGTAGGCTTTCGTCAGTTGCTTGTGAAGTAATGGGCGAACCATTAATAACGTTCTCAAATCTAACAGAACATTAAAAGTGCAGTCGAGTGGATGCAAAACTGAGCAAAGTATACAGATGATATATGTGAGGGAAACTTCCGCAAGTAGAGCCCAAGGTAAGTTTGTAATTACTTGCTCATTCCGGAAAAAAGAAGAATAAGTGAGAAGAAACTCGATTTACTCACAACCTAAACTTGCATGTCTATTATTTGATTATTTTCAAGTTGTGTCTGTGTTTATGTAACTGAACAAATGTAATTTTTATATCACCAGACGCCTTAATTTATTGAGGCGCTGTAAGCTGCTTGAAATATAGACACATTTACTTTTAAACGAAGAACTTTCAAATTAGAAAGGCTGTTCTACTTAAAAGATACAAACACTTGTCCATTTGCATATATAGGATTGGCCAGAAGTCCTTGTACACCGTAGTATTGAACGCTAATTGAATTGATTTGTTTTAGCCCAAGTACTTAGTTACGTATTACTTGTTCAGTAAATCGGTATGTTTCCTATAATTCTGTAAACACATTTCTTTAAGCCTCCATGTTCTTCTTGATGTATTTTTTAACGTGTCCGGAGTGCATTCTCAACAGCATTGAGCAATACTTCTTTCGTGGCATAACGAGTTGTCAGGTGTGCTGAAGGCAGGACTTCTTGGTGACCATTTCGAGGGAGCTGATGTTGCAGATGAACCACAACGTATCCACCGTCCTGCAAAGTGTTCACATAGGAAATCGCGCACTGCAAGAGTGGAGTGAGTAGGCACTCCACCTTCACGCAACCATATGCGTTCTGTTAGGTCCCATTTCTCAAACGTGATACGATACTTGTTTGTAACACATGTAAATACTTTGCACCATTCATAGTCACTTCAAGTACGGTTCAAGCAGGTGTGGTGATGTCATCGCTGCCCATATCATTGCGTGAGGCAGGTTCCTTTCCATCTCGACAGTGTGATGGGGATTCTCTTCAGCCCAAACGGCAACATTTCTAGTACGTGAGCTTCAATAAACGGCACATTCATTTGAAAACATAACCTCAGCACTGTTCACTGAAATTGGGAATTGAGTTAACAAAGCACAGCATGCTAAAACGCCCTCATTCCGGTCTGTATACGATAACTCTTTTTACGACCGTCGGTCGAAAAGCTCTGACCATAAAGTCTTTTTCCATGCGACATGGCTCTGTCGTCATCGCTATATCTGCTTCCGAGGCACTTGTACGTGTCGACTTCATAGGAGATTGTTCAATCGACGCAGAGACCCCGGCACATATTTAATCTCGTGTCTATTTCCTTCCACTCCGCGGCCTGTCTTTTTTTTTTTCATCAGTCTCCTCTGCATTTAACAGTGGAATTCCCGTTGCACTCTTAATGTTATCACCGTTGCTTTTAATGTCACCAAAGGTTGTTTTGACTTTCCTGTATGCTGAGTCTGTCCTTCCGACAATCATATCTTTTTCGATACCTTCACAATTTTCCTGCAGCCATTTCGTCTTAGCTTCCCTGCACTTCCTATTTATTTCATTCCTCAGCGACTTGTATTTCTGTATTCCTGATTTTCCCGGAACATGTTTGTACTTCCTCCTTTCATCAATCAACTGAAGTATTTCTTCTGTTACCCATGGTTTCTTCGCAGCTACCTTCTTTGTACCTATGTTTTCCTTCCCAACCGCCGCATCTCGTGGTCGTGCGGTAGCGTTCTCGCTTCCCGCGCCCGGGTTCCCGGGTTCGATTCCCGGCGGGGCCAGGGATTTTCTCTGCCTCGTGATGGCTGGGTGTTGTGTGATGTCCTTAGGTTAGTTAGGTTTAAGTAGTTCTAGGTTCTAGGGGACTGATGACCTAAGCTGTTAAGTCCCATAGCGCTCAGAACCATTTGAACCATTTTTTTGAACCTTCCCAACTTCTGTGATGGCCCTTTTTAGAGATGTCCATTCCTCTTCAACTGTACTGCCTACTGCGCTATTCCTTATTGCTGTATCTATAGCGTTAGAGAACTTCAAACATATCTCGTCATTCCTTAGTATTTCCGTATCCCACTTCTTTGCTTATTGATTCTTCTTGACTAATGTCTTGAACTTCAGCCTACTCTTCATCACTACTATATTGTGATCTGAGTCTATATCTGCTACTGGGTACGCCTTATAGTCCAGTATCTGATTTCGGAATCTCTGTCTGACCATGATGTAATCCAATTGAAATCTTCCCGTATCTCCCGGCCTTTTCCAAGTATACCTCCTCCTCTTGTGATTCTTGAACAAGGTATTCGCTATTACTAGCTGAAACTTGTTACAGAACTCAATTAGTCTTTCTCCTCTTTCATTCCTTGTCCCAAGCCCATATTCTCCTGTAACCTTTTCTTCTACTCCTTCCCCTACAACTGCATTCCAGTCGCCCATGACTATTAGATTTTCGTCTCCCTTTACGTACTGCGTTACCCTTTCAATATCCTCATACACTTTCTCTATCTGTTCATCTTCAGCTTGTGACGTCGGAATGTATACCTGAACTATCGTTGTCGGTGTTGGTCTGCTGTCGATTCTGATTAGAACAACCCGGTCACTGAACTGTTCACAGTAACACACACTCTGCCCTACCTTCCTATTCATAACGAATCCTACACCTGTTATACCATTTTCTGCTGCTGTTGATATTACCCGATACTCATTTGGCCAGAAATCCTTGTCTTCCTTCCACTTCACTTATCTGACCCCTACTATATCTAGATTGAGCCTTTGCATTTCCCTTTTCAGATTTTCTAATTTCCCTACCACGTTCAAGCTTCTGACATTCCACGCCCCGACTCGTAGAACGTTATCCTTTCGTAGATTATTCAATCTTTTTCTCGTGGTAACCTCCCCCCTTGGCAGTCCCCTCCCGGCGATCCGAATGGGGGACTATTCCGGAATCTTTTGCCAATGGAGAGATCATCATCACACTTCTTCAATTACGGGCCACATGTTCTGTGGATACACGTAACGTGTCTTTAATGCAGTGGTTTCTATTGCCTTCTGCATCCTCATGTCGTTGATCATTGCTGATTCTTCCGCCTTTAGGGGCAATTTCCCACCCCTAGGACAAGAGAGTGCCCTGAACCTCTATCCGCTCCTCCGCCCTCTTTGACAAGGCCGTTGGCAGAATGAGGCTGACTTCTTATGCCGGAAGTCTTCGGGCGCCAATGCTGATTATTTATCAAAATTAAGGCAGTGGCGGGGATCGAACCCGGGACTGAAAATGTTATGATTATGAATCAAAGACGCTACCCCTAGACCACGGGTCTTCATTTAGAGCAACTGTGCACGCAGGATTTCTCAGGATAGTAAGACGCATGTCTTCAAGTGTCTGACAGTTCAATTTCTTCTCGATCTTTGTGACACCCTCGCAAGGATCAAGCACGCCCCTGACCATTCGTGCTGTCCTTCTCGGTACACGTTCAGTGTCCTGTTTTGGTCTTAGTGGGTACGAGTTCCACAGAACTGCACAACACTTTAAGGTGGATCGCACGAGACCTTTGCAATTAGTCCCTGTCTTTAACAATGCCAAAAACAAAAGCACATCTTCCCCAGTACAGAAATGTTACCTTTTGCGGTAGAGACTTATTATATCTTTCCTTGAATGATCCCATAATCTGTCTCTTTGTCTGCCCTGTGTTATGTCGTTTGTGCACCCACTCACTTGTCACTATGCGTTTCTCAATAGTGTAACTATGATCGTTCGCATCTACCACGACTGAATATTAAAACTCGGCTTCGACCGCGAAAACATACACATATAAATTCCAACAATACATTCCTACAGTTGATAAGAAATAACATAACTACCAACCTGCGTAATAACGTTTGATGTTAAACAGGCGTTACAGGGGTAGAGGAATTTATCGGGCACCCTCTACCCAGACACAACCTAAAAATCATAAATAAGACATTAATGGATAGACAGGCCAACAACATTAAGGCGTTTCAGGTCTGTAATCAATATATCGTAAACCTGGATAATAATCTATAAGATTTCTAAACCACTGTGTACATTCCGAAAGAAGTAAAGGAATGCAAAGACAAATTTGGAAAGGGATTTAAAGTTGAAGGAGAAGAAATAAACACTTCAAGGTTTTTCGATGACACTGCAATTCTGTCTGAGAGGACAATGCATTTCGACTGCTGTTGGTTGATGTGGTGGAGGGGACAAAACAGCGAGGACAGCGGTCCCATTGGATTAGGGAAGGACGGGGAAGGAAGTCGGCTGTGCCCTTTCAAAGGAACCGTCCCGGCATTTGTCTGAAGCGATTTAGGGAAATCACGGAAAACCTAAATCGGGATGGCCCGACACAGGTTCTAATCGTCGCCCTCCCGAATGCGAATCCAGCGTGCTAACCACTGCACCACCTCGCTCCGTATGGATGTCGAACATTGGCCGAACGGAATGGATAGTGTACTGAAAACGAGTTATGAGGTTAATATCAGCGCATGTAAAACAAGGATAATGTAATATAGTCAAATTAAACCAAGCGATGCTGCAGCAGTCGGATTAGGAAATGAAACAATAAAAGCGGTATATGACTTCTGCTGCTTGGACAGCAAAATAGCTGTCGACGGCCAGAGTAGAAAGACATAAAATGCTGGTATTAGTTTCAACAACAGATATTGAAAAGAGATATTTATTAATGTAGAATATAAATTGTTAGAAGGTCCGTAAGTAGGCTGTTTAGGTTCTTATATTGGTAACGCCACCGCCACGTAGCGCTCTGTACGAAAATCACTGGCTGTGCTGTGTGCAGTCTGTGAGTGGGTGGCATTGTTGGAATTTGCTGTTGTGGTGTTGGGCAACTGGCTGTTAACAGCGCGTAGCGTTGCGCAGTTGGAGGTGAGCCGCCAGCAGTGGTGGATGTGGGGGAGAGAGATGGCGGAGCTTTGAGAGCGGATGATCTGGACGTGTGTCCATCAGAGACTGGATGTCATGAACTGCTATATATATTATGACTTTTAAACACTATTAAGGTAAATACATTATTTGTTCTTTATCAAAATCTTTCATTTGTTAACTACGCCTATCCGTAGTTAGTCCCTTCCGTAGTTAGAATCTTTTATTTAGCTGGCAGTAGTGGCGCTCGCTGTATTACAGTAGTTCGAATAACGAAGATTTTTGTGAGGTAAGTGATTCATGAAAGGTATACGTTATTGTTAGTCAGGGCCATTCTTTTGTAGGGATTTTTCGAAGTCAGATTGCGTTGCGCTAAAAATATTGTGTGTCAGTTTAAGCACAGTCATTTATAATTTTTCCAAGGGGACGTTTCAGGTCTTTTCTGAAAGTATTTATTTGGAGTGAAACCGAATACGGAAGTGAAACGTGGACGACACACAGTTTAAAAAAGAAGAGAACAGACATTTTTGAAACGTGGTGCCACAGAAGAATGCTGCCGATCAGATGGATAAGTCTTATAAGTAACGTAGATGTACTGAAGCTAATCGGGAAGGATAGGAATTTATGGCACAGCTTGACTAAAATAACTAAAACAAGGGACAGATTGATAGAACACATCCTTACGAAATGAAGGAGTCGTCAATTTAGTAGTAGAGGGAAATGGGTGGGGCTATCATTGTAGAGGTAGACCTAGGCTTGACCACACTAGGCAGGTTCAAATTGATGTAGTAGACCCAATAGCCATGCATAGATGAAAGGACTCGAATGAAAAGACCACCGTGGAAAGTTACATCAAACTAGTATTGTGAATGAAAAGCACAATAAAAAAAAGAGTAAATGCGTCTGAGTTTAAAATACTTACATTACCCCATAACTGATTGTTTGAATGTCACACACCGCTACCGCTAATCCACTCTACAGCAAATCACTCGGCTGTTAAAGACAAATAAAGACTAATGACCTGTGCATAAATAAACTTATTATTACTTGAGCACTAGGTTTTACTAACATAATCCATCTTGCCTTTCGCCCCCGGAATATCTCATTATTGTTTGTGCTCTAACTTTGAAATACTTGATGCAATGTAGTTAGGCAGTTGGCAGGTCGAGATACACGTGGTACCCAGCCACCGTTACGTCATCGTCTGCCTGTGGCGCTACTGCACGCCAATATGGACAGGCTTTTATTTTGGGCTTTTCCAAACCGGATCCGCTGGTGCACTTTTGGCTAACCTCGTAGTCGTCTGCATACGATTATGTATACTCTACTCCAGTCATAAAAAAGGAAAACCGTGGCTAATATGAGAATAAAACTTAGATCTTTCACCTGGCACCTTTTCTGCGTCTTTTTTTCACAGCAGAAAAGAATTCCCCAATGTCCTGTACTGGATTTAAGCCGTTTCATTAACTGTCCTTTGTTGATATAATCAGCTGCGTAAGTAAAAGAGAAAAATTAACAATAGAAATAACTGGCGCAAGAACGTCAAACGTCAAAGCACATTTTCCGAAACAGTTCTGATTTACCGAGTCTTTTCTACCTGTTTCTCTTTAAGTATTTATTTTACTGGGCCGTAATACTAACTAGGCATCCTTAGATATTCTGTTCGGTGATAACACTGTAATGGTATTAATAATATTGGGTGTCCATGAGTTATCTATAAAAATTAGCTTTAAAATGATACTAGATGTTAACAAATGGTTTTACATATGTGATCTCTCATGAAGCTTTTTACCTTTCAGGTGACGCAGATTTGTCGCAAAATTTAACTTGAAAGCCTGGTGAAATGTGGCCGCCGCAGGAGAAAGCTCAGTGTATGGCCTGGGTCATACAGATGACGTTGCATACCCAAGTGCAACGAGGTTTTCGAACACGATATGGAAAGCAACCACAGTCCCTACAATCATTCGAGCTTGGCACACATCGTTTATGGAAACAGATACTGATCTCCATAAAAAGTGAGCGTGTTGCCCATCTGTGTCAGACGCCAACGTGGATAAGGTGCGAGTCCGGTAAAATCACTACTCAAGGAAGCCAGTGAGTTGGACATGAGCCTGTCAACAGTGCACAGTGTCTTGCATATGAGATTACGGCCGTATCCCTACAAAATACAGCAACTACAGACATTAAGTCTATGGACAAACCTCAGCTCGAACAGTTCGCAGTGGATATGCCAGACAAAATTGACGCAAACAATGAATTTTTGGAAAAGATTTGTTTCTCCTATGAGGCAACATTTCATGTTCCCGGAAAACCGAATCGTCATAACGTTCCTATACGGGGACTAAAGCATTCTCAAGTTACACGAGAAATAGAGAGAGTTCCAAGGTCAATGCTTGGTGCGGACTGATGCAATTTTACATCATTGAGCCATTCTTTTTCATCGAGTCTGCTGTCAGCGGTGGTGTTTACCTGGACATGTTACAAGAGTTTTCTGTGTCACAGCTGGAACACTTGCAACGCGATATCGTATTCCATCAGGATGGGCACTACCCCACTGGTCCCCAAATCTCCGTCACTGGAGGTCTTACTGTGGAATTTTGTAAAGGAATTGGTGTACCGAACCAAGGTTAGACATCTACAGGACTTGAGGGCACGCATTCGTAACGTATTTGAACATGGAGATTTGGAATCGTGAATGGAGAGAAATGGAATTCGGACTTGACATTATCCGTGCCACTAAGAGTGCACACATTGAAGTGTATGAGGAAACAAAACTTGGAACTTATGACATGTTGGAAAACTATTTGTTAATCTTTAGTATAGTTTTAATAATATTAAATTCTTACGTTATAAAAATAATGTATGGATACCCTGTAGTATTATGTAGACGTATTAATGCATATGCGCATTACAGTGATGTCAATTTTATTGACATTGTGGTAATTACATTGCTCATTAACCCATTAAGTCCCAAATTAATTTTTTTTAAAAATTCAATTTTTTATTCCTTAATTATAATGTACATAGTGTATAAACCACAATAAGTACAACAATAGCCAAAGAATATTTATACATGCTGATATAATGGCCGTCCTCAAAATAGGACGCTGGGATCTAACTGTATCATATAGCATACTAAACTGTATTTAAGTCGTAACTATTTATTTCTTGTGAAATGGTACAAAAATTTCACACACAGTGTTACACGTCATTTAACACAATATGTTCTTGGTTTCCCGTTGCATTTAGCTCTTACACATCTTCTTTGCGTGCTTCTTTTGTCAATCATATGACCATTTCCATCAAACCTGATGTCTTGTATCACTCTCAACTGACTTGGTGGGTATTCCATTGGACGCCCAATATTCGGTCTTTCAGTGTCCAATTTCAGGTATGTAACTGTAACAGCACGTCGTAAATCCAGTGCATTTTCCCATGTACTAGTCTGTAGCAGAGCCAGACATTTACGAGGGCCATTTCCAGCATACGTGTAAATAGGACCCAGCACCATTTTTTCCCTCTAATTACTGTCGCATATTTTCCAACTAACCAGTCATGGTGGTCAACACCTCCCAGGTATGCGTTATACGACTTCAAAACGGCAGGTTGTTGCACTTGTCTCTTCTTACTTGCTTGTCTACTGTACCGCGTAGCTGCTCCCAAAGGTTCAACTTTGTCAAAGTTTGTGCCAATTGTAACGCATCTGTTGTCGTGCCATCGAACAAATAAGACTTCACCATTGCTGTCGAACTGGTAGTCATAGTTTCCTCGAACTGTCTTTTTCAGTTCGTTGCTACTCAGTAGTGGACAGTCACCAGCTCGATGTTCTCTGACAGTCCCAGTTCCTCGAAAACCCAAATTTCTCAGATGAATCTGAAGATCTCTACTACTGAAGAAATTGTCAAAGTACACACAGTGATTCTTGGGTTTTTCAATGCAGCCCAGCATGTTTAGGACTACTCTTGATCCCAATAGCAGGTCATCCCTTGCAGTATGTTCTGGATCCTTTCCACATTATCAATCAAATTTGAAACAGTAGCCACTTGCTCCACAAAGAGACCACAACTTATAGCCAAATCTAATAGGCTTGCCTCGGATAAACTGTTTCAGCCGACTTCGTCCATAGTATTTGACTATCATTTCATCAGCTGACAAATTATATATATATATAAGAGGGGTCGTTACTTACCTCAGCAACAAAATCTGGTGAAATTTCCACGTTCTAAAAAGAAAATACATCAGCAGTAGCAGAGTTTCATATTGGAAAGTGCAGCAATACAAATAACTGAAATGATAACACCAAGTCCTAGTGTCCTATTTCTAGTACACCAATTTTTATAACAATGGAAAACAATGAATATAACTCCAATTGAGCTAACAATCCAAGTAGTTTAAAAGACACATTGTTGACTATAAATAATCACAAAAAGATCTTTGCCACATATTTCAAATATTACTAAATTGTCGCTAAAGTAAATACCTGTAATAACGAAAAGTGTGCCTTAGTATTCAATAATCAATTAATGGTAGGATTTATTGCATTTAATTTTCTGTAGGCAGACATTTGCTATAAAAAGCATCAAACAAATGGCGTAGAACAGTAATAGTTGCAAATTAATAATTTATTGTGCATTTATAAATAAATATGTGCTCTGTCCTCAAAATAGGACGCTGGTACTTAATGGGTTAAATAACGTTCTTGTCCGAGTGAAGTATTGATATACTAATAGACATGAATGGCAGCAGCGCATACTTACTCGAAGAAGAGCTACAAATAATTGGATAGAGTTAGCAGATGAGACTGAAGAAAGAAAACAAACAGGAATAGGTAAGAATTAGGAAAGATTTGTTAGTGTTGATAATGCTGACAATGTGACAGAGTACCCGATCGCCGTAGGACAGCTTATATTTATGGAGAGAGAAGCTACATCACTCGTAACAGGAAAAGCTTTAATCTTCTCTTGAAGGCAGCGTAGTTTCGGATCAGTCGCAGGTTACTCCGTAGATCGTTGCTGCGACGTATAGCTGAAATGAAGAAGCAGACAGAGATAGATTTGCTTGACGTGTCAGACCTATTACGGTTAAGGAATAATGACAGCTGTTTCATATGCTAGGCGAGACACGGACAGCACTAGGTTAGAAATTGATCAAGAAGCCAGAGCATTTGAAAATCACGTCACTTGTTTGATCGCATCAACTCTAAAACCTCGTAACAAGGAATGTTACACACGTATGTAGCCTAGACATTCATGGATAGCTAATTTCTTTGAGGAGGATTGTATTTATGTTAAAATATTTATTTATAATTATTTTTGGGTCGTCTGGTGTTAATGCCAAATTCAACAGCATGAGGATGGTGTAGTATAGATTCGACAGGACGAAAGACTGTACTGGTTTTAGTTCCTCTTTTCTTTAAAATATTTTTATGAACTTTTAAATCGAATGTTAGCAAGACTAATATTGCCTGCATGGTGTGACAATTTTGTCTTCCGAGTTTAGATACGTAAATTGTACCCTTGTCTTTTATTCTCTTTTGTAGAGAGCTGGGTTTAGTAGTGGAGGAGCAGGTGATTCACGAAAATGTTCGCCGACGAACTTTCGGTGCGATATGACCACCACCTGTGACTTCTGTGGATACACGTTAAGAGTAACGTTTTGTGGTCGTCGTGACGATGAGCGGTAGTTACAACAATGTAAGACAGATGAAAAGTCATTGCGCGTAGCGAGAAAAACAACGGATCAACGGGTAAAGGCTGTGTGAGGATTGAAAATATTTTTTATTCATGGTCACTTCTGGGTTGCTGTTTAACGGTTTCGAGGTCAGTACTTTTTGTCCAACTTTCAACCCAGTAGTGGATTTCTTCTAGTAAGTCTACTAGATATCGCTTTTACAGCTGCCATACTCTTTATTTAGCCGGCTGGAGTGGCCGTGCGGTTCTAGGCGCTACAGTCTGGAACTGAGCGACCGCTACGGTCGCAGGTTCGAATCCTGCCTCGGGCATGGATGTGTGTGATGTCCTTAGGTTAGTTAGGTTTAATTAGTTCTATGTTCTAGGCGAATGATGACCTCAGAAGTTAAGTCGCATAGTGCTCAGAGCCATTTGAACCATTTTTGAACTCTTTATTTCTGTATTCAAAAATGAATATTTGAGAGTGTAACGGAGTGCACGATGTCATTTACTGTTCATGTAAGAATCGCATACGTTCGAAGTTTCCAGGATTGGAAAGGAGACAAGAATTTCGCACATGCGTTTTTTGTCAAAAACTAAAGACGCGTAACAGAATGGATATCTTCCCCGTCTTTCAACGTGATCAGTATGTTTACAAATTGCAATTCTATTTAGAAGTGTTTCTTTCAATATTTCTGACGGCGATTATCGGTTGCAAAGAATAAAGCTCTCTGGAGTGCTAGAAGCGCTACAACGTTATCCTACAAGTCTGTTTCATCAACACCACCTAGAGACAAGGCCTAACAACCACATCGTGACCTCATAGCCAAGCGGCGATCTAATATAAAGCAGCCAATACCAAAAGAATTGAGTGGCTCGTAAAAAATACGATTTTTGAGTTGATGTTTAAATAAGTGCAGTTAACAGAGAAAACACGTATAGTTGTTTATGTGGAGATGAGGTAAGAACATTTAAGAAGGTGTAACTTCGATTAATGTCGAGCGAAGAATATACGAGTACAACACATCTAACAACTTTGTAACCAAAGCTGCTGACGTCTTTGAAGAAGTGCATTATTTCTGCACGTATAAACTATTAGGAACATCTGCAGCATTGCTAAATATAAAGTAGTTGCTTGACAAAACATTCACACGTTTATAATTAATATTTTTTATACGAAACACTAAGGTATGTGCACCACAGTTGGTTGTATTCACATAATTTTCTGTTACCAGTACAACTTCAATAACAAATTCAGTGACTAGAATTTTGCTCAATTAATCTCATTTTAAATGGACGTCCTCTTCCAAATAATGAACGATCATAGTACACACTAAGTAATGGGACCACATACAGATTGATACACATAAAAATAATACACTCTTCTTTCACAATTTTCACCCAATTGTTCTGTAAAGATTTTACATTAATTTTATCCTTCATTTCCTGAAGGCTGTTATACGAAATTCTTTTTAAATACTCCTTATGGCTGCCTACAGTAACCTTCTTGCAACACTGGTGCCCCGACTGTGCTCCTTTTTCTTCTTGTCCCTGGTCTTGACAGTTCTGCATTTGAGGATAGGCAGGCTGGATGGATAAGAAAAATTTCTGGCATGACGTTTGAATCAAGCCGTGGTTCTGAAATGGGAACAGTTACTGTTTTTCTGCCTGTGGCACATATTTCCCATATAATGTCGCCAGCCTTGAAATGCCTGTAATTCACCTGAAAATGAGCACTGATGTACATTAATCGTAATATATTGAAGCCAAGTGATCCGGAGAAGAATGATATCCCATAATCTAAACCACGCATTACTAAATTACATCCAAATCAAAATTTACCACTGAATAATTAGTAACTGTGAAATCCTGTCTTGTAACTGAATGGAGCCATTTCTGTCTCATTTCATCGTCTATAGGAAACCTGAACATATGAACCTTGTTCCCTGCTGCGTGATTTCCATTACCTTTTGGTGAGCAACACTTCATAACCGTATAGAAGGTGAAATGTATAAACGTATATCATGTTGTGTTAAACTCACACATACACAACTTACTAACACACAATACTATTTTTGTGTACTTAATCTCGTAACGATCACATAGCACAACGCGTTTCTTATACCAAACACGCTGTTGATACAACGCAAGACAGATATTGACCTCCGCCACTTCTCGCTGACGTCACAACTTCGAGCTCTCGCATTTAGGTGGTGTTGATTTCATACGAATTTGTTGGTGAATATGAGAGAAAACCATCGAACAGGCCAAAACCTCTTAAATGTAAATGTAAAGTCAAATAAACTTATAAGGCTTGCTGTAATGGATAGCTGAAACAAAATATTTGACATCAAAATGAGTGTATATTGTCCCCAGGCGGCGAACGCCTTCAACTGTCTTTGTTGTGGTCTTCAGTCCGTCTTCACGCTAGTCTGTCCTGTTGAAGCTTCTTCATCTTCGTGCAACTACTGTAAACTACATCCATTTAAACCCGTTTACTGTTTTCAACCCTTTGGACTCTCATACAATTACTGTTCTCCGCATTCCTTCCGATACCCTGCCAATGCCTTCGTGCCTCAGGGTACGTCCTCTCAACCAGTTCTTTCATTTAGTCAAGTTGTCTCATAATGTTTCTTCCTAGTTCTCTTCAGTACCTCCTCATTATTTACGTTATCTACCCATCTAACCTTCAGCATTATTCTAAAGCACCACATTTTAAAAACTTCTATTCTCTTCTAGCCTGAACCGCTTATTGCCCATGTTCCATTTCTTTACAAGGCTACACTCCAAATACCTTCACATAAGAGTTGTTAACACTTATATTGATATTAGATGTTCACTTGTCCCTATCTCACAGAGGCTTTCTTGCTTTTGATGGTCTGCATTTTATTTGCTGTCGATTCCACCCGTCATCAGATATTTTGCTGCCAAAATTGCACTACATTTAGTGTCTCATTTCCCAACGTAATTGCATCAGAATTACTTGATTCCATTCGACTATATTCGAATACCTTTATTTCGGGTTCATGTTCATTTTTATAATCTCTTTCCGAGACAGTCCCCATACACTTCAAATGCTCTCCCAAGTCCTTTGGCGTCTCGGAAAGAACTGCAATGTCATCGGCAGTCCTCCCGGAATTTCAAGCCCCTTTCCACACTTCTCCCTGCGCTTCTTCACAGCCTGCTCACTATACAGATTCCCTTCAATCATACGGTGATGACAGCAAAGAGAAAAGTGGAACAGCCTTCAGTTGTGGCATTAATAAATTTCAAATATGAAGATTTATCGACCTACCTTTATTTTGAACAAATCATGATTCTTACAGACTGATATAGCGCTCTCTGACGTTACGGTTGTGATAGCAGACGGACGCTTCATTTCATAGCGCTAGGCACATTATTATTGCGGAAAAGCCCTTACTATCCTTCTAACAAACAAGATGAAAGTGTAAAAATTGTATTTATTAATCACAAGTACGATGGATCACAGCAGCAAATGAAATTATGTATTTCTGAAGTTTTCTGCCAAGGAGAAAGTGACGACGACGGCGACGACGAGGCAAGAGGTAAAACTTTAATTAATTTCCACCAAAGTCCGGTTTCCCCAACAGCGAGGAACATGAGAAGTGAGAGTGACACAGGATTTCGTTTACGTGGAGCCAGTCGTCTTCGAAAAGTTTGAGGTTCTACTGTTTTAGAACGATTTTGAATGACACACCAGGTAATCAGTAATGTTAGTCTGTCGTTTAAAAATCTGAAAATACTATCGTTTAAGAATTAAAACGACACGAGAAATTCAACAAAAAGGTACTGCATATCACAATTACTAAGACTTCCTCTAAAGCAAGTTTTGAGTTGCAGGAATTATTGCATTTAAAAAAAAAATAATAAATTAGACGAAGTGTCTTACAGTAGAACATGAGGGTGGAAGTGGAGGCCGTTATATGCGATATAACTGATACATGGAAACTAAACTGGAAAAATATTTATTGACACCATTATGTTCAAAGCGTATAGTTGTGAGCCTTTTGTTAAAATTAACAAAAATGGTTCAAATGGCTCTGAGCACTATGGGACTTAACATCTGTGGTCATCAGTCCCCTAGAACATAGAACCACTTAAACCTAACTAACCTAAGGACATCACACACATCCACGCCCGAGGCAGGATTCGAACCTGTGACGTAGATGTCGCGCGATTCCAGACTGAAGCGCCTAGACCCACTCGGCCACACCGGCCGGCTAAATATTAACAACAACACAAAAAATACTTCTTCAGCTGTCTTCCAAAACGAATCAGTTAACGGTATGGAAACTGAATACTTCTTCAGAAAATTTACTGTGGTAAGAAGCTATTCTTGAACGCTGTACCAAACAACATAGTCTTGTAAAACGACAGTTATTGGAAAACGAATAGTCAAGTCGCTCGCTGGACGGTACAGCTGGTAGAACAAAAATTAGAAGTTCCCACGAGCCACTATGAAGCACACTCGTCGTGAATGCTAAATCCGTGCTGAGCACAAGTAATGAAAAAGTTAATGTTTCTAGCTACAGTCACCAAAACGATGGCAAAGTCCAGATGTGTCGAGGTGGCAGAGACCGGTCCCAGGGCTCAAGACGTCTTTGTTGATGAGCAGCAATAGTTGGCAGAATAGACAGGGATGGAAGGCGGTGGCTCTGGTGAAGTTCATCGGTTCCGAGCTGGCTATGTCTCTTCCTTATTTTGCCTCGGTGCGAACTTAAAACTTCGTTGCGCAGACTGTCCGAAAGAATAGACACCGCGCATTCATAAAAGTGATACTCCTAGATGGACAATATAGCCATCTTATTCAGTCTGGATACACTAATACGAACGATCTCCTATGGGAATCTCAAGTTAGCGAACGGGAGTGGAGAAAGACTGTGGACAGCTAGCGCTCAGTGGGAATGTTGATCCGCCTTAAGCCGTGCCGAGATAATCCGCGCAGGTGGGATCACTCTGTGTCCCGGATGGCACAGTGGTTAACGTACCTGCCCAGTAAACAGGAGATTCCGGATTCGAGTCCCAGTCATATACACATTTTCACTCGTCGGCTCCGATTCCGTGTAACGTCCCGCTGCAGCTGGTAGCAGTGATGCCCTTCAATTTAGAGATTGAAATTTTGTCGCGGCTAACAGCGTCGCCCTCTGATGGTCTAGTCGCTGACTTCTTGGCCCTGCCGCGGTTCGAGTGGACTGTGCGGCCGGCAGACATTCGGCTGCCAGGTTCCGTGGTAGGTATGCTACAGCGCCAGCTCAGTTGTTTCGCCACACAAGCAGTGTGACTGTGAGCAGTCCCATACTCGGTACACTCACATCCGCCCCATTACCGTACAGTACTGCAGTCACTTTGGATCCTAAAAGCCCGGTCACTGTTATTTTCAGTTGTGTTGCTATCTTCAATCTCTACATCTACATCTACATCCGTACTCCGCAAGCCACCCAACGGTGTGCGGCGGAGGGCACTTTACGTGCCACTGTCATTACCTCCCTTTCCTGTTCCAGTCGCGTATGGTTCGCGGGAAGAACGACTGCCGGAAAGCCTCCGTGCGCGCTCGACTCTCTCTAATTTTACATTCGTGATCTCCTCGGGAGGTATAAGTAGGGGGAAGCAATATATTCCGTCCGCATCTCGTGGTCGTGCGGTAGCGTTCTCGCTTCCCACGCCCGGGTTCCCGGGTTCGATTCCCGGCGGGGTCAGGGATTTTCTCTACCTCGTGATGGCTGGGTGTTGTGTGCTGTCCTTAGGTTAGTTAGGTTTAAGTAGTTCTAAGTTCTAGGGGACTTATGACCACAGCAGTTGAGTCCCATAGTGCTCAGAGCCATTTGAACCATTTTGAAGCAATATATTCCATACCTCATCCACAAACGCACCCTCTCGTAACTTGGACAGCAAGCTACACCGCGATGCAGAGCGCCTCTCTTGCAGACTCTGCCACTTGAGTTTGTTAAACATCTCCGTAACGCTATCAGGCTTACCAAATAACCCTGTGACGAAACGCATCGCTCTTCTTTGGAACTTCTCTATCTCCTCTGTCAACCCGATCTGGAACGGATCTCACACTGATGACCAATACTCAAGTATAGGTCGAACGAGTGTTTTGTAAGCCACCTCCTTTGTTGATGGACTACATTTTCTAAGAACTCTCCCAATTAATCTCAACCGGGCACCCGCCTTACCAACAATAAATTTTATATGATAATTCCACCTCAAATTGTTCCGTACGCATAGTCCCAGATATTTTACAGAAGTAACTGCTACCAGTGTTTGTTCCGCTATGATATAGTCATACAATAAAGGGTCCTTCTTTCTATGTATTCGCAATACGTTACATTTGTCTATGTTAAGGGTCAGTTGCCACTCCTTGCACCAAGTACCTATCCGCTGCAGATCTTCCTGCATTTCGCTGCAATTTTCTAGTGCTGCAACTTCTCTGTATACTACAGACAGCATCATCCGCGAAAAGCCGCATGGAACTTCCGACAGTATCTACTAGGTCATTCATATTTATTGTGAAAAGCAATGGTCCCAGAACCCTCCTTTGTTGCGCGCCAGAGGTTACTTTAACGTCTGTAGACGTCTCTCCATTGAGAACAACATGTTTTGTTCTGTTTGTTAAAAACTCTTCAATCCAGCCACACAGCTGGTCTGATATTCCGTAGGTTCTTACTTCGTTTATCAGGTGACAGTGCGGAACTGTATCGAATGCATTCCGGAAGTCAAGTAAAATGGCATCTACCTGGGAGCCTGTATCTAATATTTTCTGGGTCTCGTGAACAAGTAAAGCGAGCCGGGTCTCACACGATCGGTGTTTCCGGAATCCATGTTGGTTCCTACAGAGTAGATTCTGGGTTTCCAGAAATGACATGATACGCGAGCAAAAACATGTTCTAAAATTCTTCAACAGATCGATGTCAGAGATATATGCCTATAGTTTTGAGCATCTGCTCGACGACCCTTCTTGAAAACTGGAGCTATCTGTGCTCTTTTCCAATCATTTGGAACCTTCCGTTCCTCTAGAGACTTGCGGTACACGGCTGTTAGAAGGGGGGCAAGTTCTTTTGCGTACTGTACCTGGAGTTACAGTCCGGTGTGCGATTTCAAATGACAGATGGAGTACTCTTCTAGTTACCTCACGCACCCCGACTGCAATTTGTACGTCAGTCAGGTGATTCAGCCCGCTGTGCTGCCATTCCATGGGGTGTTTTCCAACAAGATAACGCTCGCTCAAGAACCGCTCTTTAACCCAACATGCTGTACAGAGTGCCGTCATGTTGCGTTGGCCTGCTCAGTCACTAGATCTACACACGCGGTACATCATCGGACGACAATTGCAGCGTTATCCTAAACAGCATTAATCGTCCCTAAACTGCCACCAGTGATTTTCAGTATTTGACTATGTAGATTACAATATCCTACACTGAATTTCACGTACATTTAAATGTAAAGCCACAATTAAAGCACGTAGCACTCTGCTGTAGGCGAGGGGACTCACTGTAGCTCATAAACCAGCAGAGAAACATCTCCTAGAAAATTCATGGAGGTACAGCTCGCACACGACCAGGCCCGGAGTTTGGACCGGACAGTGCTTTGGAGGGAGGCAACAAGGTGACGGGCGACCAAAGTCACAATACGGACTACATCACCAGGCTGCCTGGAGAAGATGTTCTTAACAACCTGTGTGCGGTTGGGAGATACGTATCGTTTTCTGCCAAGTCCCGGAAAGGCGGCTATTGTGGAAAGTACTGCAGGCAGTCAGAATTCATCGAAATACATGGGCCGCAAGATAACATCTCAGCGAATGGAATGGGAACAGAAAGCTCAGGAGACCTTTGGAAAGCCGTGCGGGATTAGCCGAACGGTCTAGGGCGCTGCAGTCATGGACTGTGCTGCTGGTCCCAGCGGAGGTTCGAGTCCTCCCTCACGCATGGGTGTGCGTGTTTGTACTTATGATAATTTAGGTTAAGTAGTGTGCAAGCTTAGGGACTGCTGACCTTAGCAGTTAAGTTCCATAAGATTTCACACACATCTGAACATTTTTAAGACCTTTGGAAGTACTAAGGAATGACGAGATACGTTTGAAGGTCTCTAACGCTATAGATACGGCAATAAGGAATAGCGCAGTAGGCAGTACAGTTGAAGAGGAATGGACATCTCTAAAAAGGGCCATCACAGAAGTTGGGAAGGAAAACATAGGTACAAAGAAGGTAGTTGTGAAGAAACCATGGGCAACAGAAGAAATACTTCAGTTGATTGATGAAAGGAGGAAGTACAAACATGTTCCGGGAAAATCAGAAATACAAGTCGCTGAGTAATGAAATAAATAGGAAGTGCAGGGAAGCTAAGACGAAATGGCTGCAGGAAAAATGTGAAGACATCGAAAAAGATATGGCTGTCGGAAGCACAGACTCAGCATACAGGAAAGTCAAAACAACCTTTGGTGACATTAAAAGCAACGGTGGTAACATTAAGAGTGCAACGGGAATTCCACTGTTAAATGCAGAGGAGAGAGCAGATAGGTGGAAAGAATACATTGAAAGCCTCTATGAGGGTGAAGATTTGTCTGATGTGATAGAAAAAGAAACAGGAGTCGATTTAGAAGAGATAGGGGATCCAGTATTAGAATCGGAATTTAAGAGAGCTTTGGAGGACTTACGGTCAAATAAGGCAGAAGGAATAGATGACATTCCATCAGAATTTCTAAAATCATTGGGGCAAGTGGCAACAAAACGACTATTCACGTTGGTGTGTTGAATATATGAGTCTGGCGACATACCATCTGACTTTCGGAAAAGCATCATCCACACAATTCCGAAGACGGCAAGAGCTGACAAGTGCGAGAATTATCGCACAATCAGCTTAACAGCTCATGCATCGAAGCTGCTTGCAGGAATAATATACAGAAGAATGGAAAAGAAAATTGAGAATGCGCTAGGTGACGATCAGTTTGGCTTTAGGAAAAGTAAAGGGACGAGAGAGGCAATTCTGACGTTACGGCTAATAATGGAAGCAAGGCTAAAGAAAAATCAAGACACTTTCATAGGATATGTCGACCTGGAAAAAGCGTTCGACAATATAAAATGGTGCAAGCTGTTCGAGATTCTGAAAAAAGTAGGGGTAAGCTATAGGGAGAGACGGGTCATATACAGTATGTATAACAACCAAGAGGGAATAATAAGAGTGGACGATCAAGAACGAAGTGCTCGTATTAAGAAGGGTGTTAGACACGGCTGTAGCCTTTCGTCCCTACTCTTCAATCTGTACATCGAGGAAGCAATGATGGAAATAAAAGAAAGGTTCAGAAGTGGAATTAAAATACAAGGTGAAAGGATATCAATGATACGATTCGCTGTTGACATTGCTATCCTGAGTGAAAGTGAAGAAGAATTAAATGATCTGCTGAACGGAATGAACAGTCTAATGAGTACACAGTATGGTTTGAGAGTAAATCGGAGAAAGACGAAGGTAATGAGAAGTAGTAGAAATGAGAACAGCGAGAAACTTAACATCAGGATTGATGGTCACGAAGTCAATGAAGTTAAGGAATTCTGCTACCTAGACAGTAAAATAACCAATGACGGACGGAGCAAGGAGGACATCAAAAGCAGACTCGGTATGGCAAAAAAGGCATTTCTGGCCAAGAGAAGTCTACTAATATCAAATACCGGCCTTACTTTAAGGAAGAAATTTCTGAGGATGTACGTCTGGAGTACAGCATTGTATGGTAGTGAAACATGGACTGTGGGAAAACCGGAACAGAAGAGAATCGAAGCATTTGAGATGTGGTGCTATAGACGAATGTTGAAAATTAGGTGGACTGATAAGGTAAGGAATGAGGAGGTTCTATGCAGAATCGGAGAGGAAAGGAATATGTGGAAAACACTGATAAGGAGAAGGGACAGGATGATAGGACATCTGCTAAGACATTGGGGAATGACTTCCATGGTACTAGAGGGAGCTGTAGAGGGCAAAAACTGTAGTGGAAGACAGAGATTGGAATACGTCAGGCAAATAATTGAGGACGTAGGTTGCAAGTGCTACTCTGAGATGAAGAGGTTAGCACAGGAAAGGAATTCGTGGCGGGGCCGCATCAAACCAGTCAGTAGACTGATGACCAAAAAAAAAAAAAAAAAAAGACCTTTGGAAATGGCAACAAACCAACACCGTTCTCAGGTCTTGAAAGAGCTCGATGTTTAACGAAATATAAAAGCAGCTACCAGTTGGTTAACATAAATAATTTAGAAGTGGGAGTAAAAAATACGGCGGAGTTTTCAGAGGTCTATCCTTACTGGCCAGAATCTGAACATAGAAAGAAGGAGAGAGTAGCGCATAGTTTTGGAGTGACAAGCATAACGAATTTTATAACAGAGTAACCACCTGAAATGAGAGTAAGCGAGGGAGACCAATATAGAACTGAGTCTTCCTTGTCGGAAGCGCACCGCAGAAAGTCATTTAATAGACACGTACCTTCCTAGGCAGTCACATCTTCTTATTCTAGCGTCTTGAAAGATTGATCTGTCCTCGGTCAACGTTTATCAGCATATCACGTGGTGGGCGGGCTTCAGATCCGTGACGAGGGGCACTCGTCGAACTGAAATGAACTTCGACGCAGAAAGAGCACAAATTATTGGTACAGAGTCAATGAGTGCTTGTGCAGTCACCTCGGCAGCCATCTCCAGGTTACGGGTACGATGAGATCCTGGCGCAGCAGCGAGGCGAACTGCAGGGAGAGTCAGTAATTTTTAAAGATCTTCAGTAATTTCAGTCTTCATTCTGAAGACTTGATTGCAGTTAGAGGTTCAACTCCGGCATTAAATGTACACACATATCCTTCTGAAAATTTCCTATTTCATGTACTTTTTGGCAATAACGGTATGACTTCCCTGAATGTAATAATGTTTTATCCAGATATGTGTTCATTTGAATCACTTTTTGGGTTCTCGTCCAGGTTTGTTAAGGCATTAGCCTATTATTTTCAGTGATTGTTAATCCATTTCTTTTCAGTTTATGTGGAACAGGTGTGACGTAAAGTCACTTAATTCGTCTATCGAACGGGGCTACTTTCTGTACATGAAAGTATGGTAATGGTTCTACAGTTCTACCTGCACATGTTATTATCTTTGTTTATGAATTATTTGTCAGTTTCCTTCCCCACAGTTCCCACTGCCTGAATCTGAAACAATAAGCCGGCCAGTGTGACCGAGCGGTTCTAGGTGCTTTAGTCAGGAACAGAGCAACAGCTACGGTCGCAGGTTCGAACCCTGCCTCGGGCATTGATGTGTGTGATTTCGTTAGGTTACTTAGGTTTAAGTAGTTTTAAGTTCTATGGGACTGATGACCTCAGATGTTAAGTCCCATATTGCTCTGAGCCATTTGAACCATTTTTTGAAACAATATTTCGTAAGAGACCACTTAAGTGCATCTGTAATTAGCATGTCTAGTTAGCAAATGCATGTCTAGTTAGTAGATTATGTCACATCATGAGGTTTCTATCGCGTGGCTTAATCGTAGGGACAGTATACGAAAACGTTTGTATATGCATGCATGCTTGAGTATCCGTATTTCAGTATTTGCCCTCTGTGATCGCACTCTTGAGGACAGGACAAGACGTCTTAAGGTGGTCGCGCTTGACTAAATGTCGTAATGATTCTGTGCCACGGGACGCTGTTTTAGTAGGAAAATGTAACTGCTTTTTTTTCATGAAATTTATTGGCTAAACAAACGATCTGTATTGTTCTTAAATGTTTAATGCATGTAAACTATTTATGTATGTAGGCTTTTGGATCGCAATCATCTGTATGTACAAAACAAAATTCGTTATGGAGCTACAAATGAGATTTATTTCATGGTACTTTATATTAAATGTGACTGGTTAATAAAGCCGCTGTAATACCCTCTATTTCAATTCAGTGCGTCCATTGGCCTTGGACGCGACTTGAACATAAAAAAAGGTCCTTAGACGTATCCACATTTAAAACACGACACGGCCATTGGCTGCGGACCTGCGCTTATATGTGAGGCGTAACGAAAGCGGTATTGGAAGTTTCCTGGTACTGTTGGCTATGTTGACCTCCAGTATCATTTCGAGCTCAGGCACTATCAGTGAATGTATGTTTGTACTCAAGTAATTAATTGCTGTTACATTTAAACTTTTTATTGAACACCGCTTTGTGTTCAGAGTTGACTGACAACTATATACTGCCCTTTAGAGCCTCAGTAGGTCTGACTTGAAAATGAATCTTTAGGGTTCGGAACCAGTCGCCTAAATACGTAAATACAGCAACTGTTGACAGAATCGTTGATAAATGCTTTAAGGAGTGAGAAAGTATTTGATTGGCAACTAAGACAACTCACCCGAAAATCTTAATTGAAACTGGAGCACAGGAACCACATATTTTTATTTCCCATATGAAAATAAAAGAATTTGTATCCTTGGATCTTTTTTCCCCTCATTCTTCTAATCCTGAGAGGTGGGCAGGTTGTTATGGAATAGACCTCGTTCTTTTCAGGTAAACACCGCCGTGGTAGGGTAAGAAGAATCCTAATTGCGAATATTTGGGAGGGGCTTTATAGTCCAGAAGTTCGTCTGATAACCAACGGAAACGCGCCAAACACAGTCATCACAAACAGGGGATTTTTCTCTATTTATGCGACAACGTTGACCATTGTCCCAATCAAAAATTAAAATTTTGTCTATGTGTGTATGTTATGCTCAGCAAATTTTGACACACACACTTTTGTTCTGTTTCTACTATACTGCCACGTAATAGAAAAGACACAGTATCGTGTGAACATATCTTAACGTCTTTCTACACTGTGAAAGTATTTATTTATGTATGTATTTATGTCGCCTGGTCAGATTACATATAAACAGATATCTTTAGTAAAATAGCATTACAGTGTGCATTATATGAGAAGTGAATGACAATAACAATAATAATAATAATAATAATACAACACAGAACAAAATTATAAATGAAGAACAAAAAGGATGTTGCAAAGGAGCACGAGGATGTAAAGAGCAACTGATAATAGATGCAGAGGTGACATATCAAGCTAAAACTAAACAAAGGTCGCTACACTACGCATACATTGATTACCGAGAAGCTTTTGATAGTGTATCCCACTCATGGTTACTACAAATATTGGAAATATACAAAGTAGATCCCAAATTGATACAGTTCCTGAACATTGTAATGAAAAATCGGAAAACCACACTTCATATCCAAACTAATTCAAATAATATCACATCACAGCCAATACAGATTAAGCGTGGAGTATACCAAGGAGTCTCACTAAGTCCTTTCTGGTTCTGGCTTGCTCTGAACCCACTATCCAACATGCTAAATAATACAAATTATAGATATAATATTACTGGAACATACCCACACAAAATCACACATTTGCTATACATGGATGATCTAAAACTACTGGCAGCAACAAATCAACAACTCAACCAATTACTAAAGATAACAGAAGTATTCAGCAATGATATAAATATGGCTTTTGGAACAGACAAATGTAATAAAAATAGCGTAGTCAAGGGAAAACACACTAAACAAGAAGATTACATATTGGATAACCACAGCGGCTCCATAGAAGCGATGGAAAAAACAGATGCCTGTAAATATCTAGGATACAGACAAAAAATAGGAACAGATAATACTAATATTAAAGAAGAACTAAAAGAAAAATATAGATAAAGGCTAACAAAAATACTGAAAACAGAATTGACAGCAAGAAACAAGACAAAAGCTATAAATACTTATGCTATACCAATATTGACCTACTCATTTGGAGTAGTGAAATGGAGTAACACAGACCTAGAAGCACTCAATACACTTACACGATCACAATGCCACAAATGTAGAATACATCACATACATTCAGCAACAGAAAGATTCACATTAAGTAGAAAGGAAGGAGGGAGGGGATTTATCGACATAAAAAAACCTACATTATGGACAGGTAGACAATTTAAGAAAATTCTTTCTAGAACGAGCAGAAACTAGCAAAATACACAAAGCAATCATTCATATAAATACATCGGCTCAACCACTGCAATTTCATAACCACTTCTACAACCCTTTAGATCTAACAACACCAACAGATACGAAGAAAGTATATTGGAAAAAGAAAACACTACATGGCAATCACCCATATCATCTAACACAGCCACACATTGATCAAGACGCATCCAACACATGGCTAAGAAAAGGTTTTTTTTGCTGAAATTGCTGTGGTGTAGCTGAAGGTGACGTCGTTGAGTGGCTGTGAGAGGGTACAAGATGAGTTAGACAAAACTTGTCGATGGTGTGATGATTGGCAGTTGGCTCTGAATGTAATAAAATTTAATTTAATGCAGATGAGTAGAAGAACAGTCGAGTAATGTTCCAGTACAGATTAATAGTGTGCTACTTGAGACATCAGGTCGATTAAATATCCAGGCGTAATTATGCAAAGTGGTGCGAAATGGAACGAGCGATTAAGGAATGTAATGGGGAAGGCGAGTCTGTCCGTGTCTGTGTGGTGCTGTTGGCAAGCGGAGTGCACTCAGCTTCTGTGAGCCCAACTGAGGAGCTACTTGACCGAGAACTAGCGGCTCCGGTCAAAAACTGACAACGGCTGGGAGAGCAGTGGGCTGACCACATACCCCTCCATATCCGCATCCAATGACACCTATCACCTGTGGATGACACGGCGTCGGTCGGTAGGGTTGGGTCTTCCGAGAATCTGTTGGGACAGAGATTGGATTATTATTATTCTTTCTTTTCTCAGACGTTATGTCTGGTCAAAAATGGAAAGTGACGCGGACCTTGATCAAGCGTGACTTCCTTTTAACTGTACGGTATATGTTACATTGCATTTAGCAACTTTCGGGTAATTGAACATGTATCAATAATTACAGATTTCTGTAGTTGTATATATAAGTTTGGATGTAGCTGTATTGCGTTGATGTACTGGTGGATATTGTGTGTATGCCTCCTGTAGTTGACAGTATAATTGGTATAATGTCAACTTTATCCTGATGCCACAGGTCCTTGACTTCCTCAGCCAGTTGGATGTATTTTTCAATTTTTTCTCCTGTTTTCTTTTGTATATTTGTTGTATTGGGTACGGATATTTCGATTAGTTGTGTTAATTTCTTCTTTTTATTGATGAGTATGATGTCAGGTTTGTTATGTGGTGTTGTTTTATCTGTTATAATGGTTCTGTTCCAGTATAATTTGTATTCATCGTTCTCCAGTACATTTTATAGTGCATACTTGTATGTTGGAACGTGTTGTTTTATAAGTTTATGTTGTAAGGCAAGCTGTTGATGTATTATTTTTGCTACATTGTCATGTCTTCTGGGGTATTCTGTATTTGCTAGTATTGTACATCCGCTTGTGATGTGATCTACTATTAGTTGTTTGCAAAGTCTGCATTTATCTGTTGTGGTATTGGGATCTTTAATAATATGCTTGCTGTAATATCTGATGTTTATTGTTTGATCCTGTATTGCAGTCATAAATCCTTCCGTCTCACTGCTCACCCTGCCGTCAGATCATTTATGCATATGGAGAACAATAACCCTCCTATCACACCTGAGCGCGGTATTACTGAAGATACCCTCTTCTCTGGTGAAAACCCACCGTCGAGGACACCATAGTGGGTCGTATTACTTGAGAAATCGAGCCAGTCACATAGCCCGTAACCTATTCCGTCTTCTCGTACCTTCGTTAACAGTCTGCAGTGCGGCGCTGTGTCAAACGCTTTTCGAATGTCTAGGATTATACAGGGCGATTCAAAAAGAATACCACAACTTTAAAAATGTGTATTTAATGAAAGAAACATAATATAACCTTCTGTTATACATCATTACAAAGAGTATTTAAAAAGGTTTTTTTCACTCAAAAACAAGTTCAGAGATGTTCAATATGGCCTCTCCAGACACACGAGCAATATCAACCCGATACTCCAACTCGTTCCACACTCTCTGTAGCATATCAGCCGTAACAGTTTGGATAGCTGCTGTTATTTCTCGTTTCAAGTCATCAATGGTGGCTGGGAGAGGTGGCCGAAACACCATATCCTTAACATACCCCCATAAGAAAAAATCGCAGGGGGTAAGATCAGGGCTTCTTGGAGGCCAGTGATGAAGTGCTCTGTCACGGGCTGCCTGACGGCCGATCCATCGCCTCGAGTAGTTAACGTTCAGGTAGTTACGGACAGATAAGTGCCAATGTAGTGGCGCTCCATCCTGCTGAAATATGAATTGTTGTGCTTCTTGTTCGAGCTGAGGGAACAGCCAATTCTCTAACATCTTCAGATACTGTAGTCCAGTTACAGTAGCACCTTCGAAGAAAAAGGGACCAAAAACTTTATTGGCTGAAATGGCACAGAAAACGTTCACCTTAGGCGAGTCACGTTCATACTGAGTTGTTTCCCGCGGATTCTCAGTGCCCCATATACAGACATTGTGACAGTTGACTTTCCCGTTAGTGTGGAAAGTTGCTTCATCACTAAACACAATCTTTGAAACGAAAGATTCATCTGTTTCCATTTGAGCAAGGATAAAATCACAGAAATCGATTCTTTTAATCTTATCAGCTGCAGACAGTGCTTGAACCAATTTCAGACGATAAGGTTTCATAACTAACGTTTTTCGTAGGACTCTCCATACAGTTGATTGTGGAATTTGCAGCTCTCTGCTAGCTCTGCGAGTCGATTTTCCTGGGCTGCGAACAAATGCTTGCTGGATGCGTGCTACATTTTCATCACTCGTTCTCGGCCGTCCAGAACTTTTCCCTTTGCACAAACACCCATTCTCTGTAAACTGTTTATACCAACGTTTAATACACCACCTATCAGGAGGTTTAACACCATACTTCGTTCGAAATGCACGCTGAACAACTGTCGTCGATTCACTTCTGCCGTACTCAATAACACAAAAAGCTTCCTCTTGAGTGGTCGCCATCTTAGCATCAACTGACGCTGACGCCTAGTCAACAGCGCCTCAAGCGAACAAATGTACAACTAAATGAAACTTTATAGCTCCCTTAATTCGCCGACAGATAGTGCTTAGCTCAGCCTTTTGGCGTTGCAGAGTTTTAAATTCCTAAAGTTGTGGTATTCTTTTTGAATCACCCTGTAGAATCTACCTGATGCCCTTCAACAGTACTTCACAGGATATCTTGTGTGGAAAGAGCAAGCTGAGTTTAGCACATGCGACGCTTTCTAATGCTGCGCTGTCTGTGGATAGAAGCTTTCCTTTGACGAACACAGTAAGGTGACTTATGGGGAAACACACATAAAAAAGAAAAAAAAAATGTGTGAACTCTTACACACTGTAGTTTGACACCTGACGTACGTTATTGCACAAAAAGCGCAACGTCACAAACACGAAACTTTATTGTTATTAGCAGCACCAGATGCAGAACTGTCAGCTTGCCCTCGTGCGTGTGTTACTGGTAGCCTATCCACCGCTTACCCTCCCTGCCGCGGTAGCTGAGTTGTGAACCAGGCCGGCGCGGCTCTTGTTTAAAGACAAGGCCTCGGTGCGGGTCGGCTGCTGACCACGCCCACCCGCCGGCCGGCCGTCCGTTTAGTTCGGCTTAGTTTAGTTTAGGCGGATTACGCGGCCGCCGCCTCGTCTTTGTGGCGCTGAAATATGCGAGTTGGCGGCGCCTAAGACGCGGCGCGCTGCTGCTGCTGCTGCCCTCTGCCGGCGCAGCCTTGCCGCCGGGGAAGCCCTGAGCAGATGGCCGGCATCCCCGGGGAACCCCCTAAGCCTCTGCCCGTTCGCCTCCCTTGCTCTGCCCTGTTCTGATCTGCCCTCTGAATTACTTCTTCCACGAAACAACCACTGCGTCGTCGCTATAAGCTCTGCTGCCCTGCAGAGATGCCGTGTAAATGTGCTCAGCTGCTACGCCTGAGGTGGGCAAACAGGAATTCTTGCAGTTTCTAGGCATTCTGCATTAACAGTGGACATTATTTTTATTTTGAAGAGGGAAGGAATCGACGAAACAGCAACCATTTGTTTTTAACAGGAATTTCATTTGCAGGTCGGTTTCGGAAAGTTTATTATATATATCACCACTAACCCGCCCGGTTAGCCGAGCAGTCTAACGCACGGCTTTCCGGAGTGGGAAGGAGCGCCTGGTCCCCGGTACGAATCCGCCCAGTGGACTTACGTCGAGGTTCAGTGAGCCGGCCAGTCTGTGGATGGTTGTTAACCAGTGTCAGAAGGAAAACAGTTCCTATGAATACGTAAGACGAAAACGTGGTTAACTGTGAAGACAGGGAACGTACTAGAAATCTGATGATGAGAACGATCAAGATCACGATGATATCGACAATCTGTCTTCAACCAGGAATTTGGGAATGGATGAAACTGTGGGAGAAGAAATTTGATCTTTGAGGCTTGCCTACTAATTTGTAGTCTACATCTCCAACTACATACATGCCCCGCCATCCACTGCACAGTCCGTGGCGGAGGGAACCCTGTACTGCAGTCATTTCCTTTCCTGTTTGACTAGCAAATAGAGTAAGGGAAAAACGACTGTCTGATCTCCATATGAGCCTTCATTTCTCGTATCTTCTCCACGTGGTCCTCACGCGAAACTATGTTGAATCGTTTTGTAGTCAGCTTCAAATGCCGGTTCTCGAAATTTTCTCAGTTGCGCACCTCGAAAGGAACGTTACCTTCTCTCCAAGGACTCCCATTTGAGTTCCAGAACCATCTTTGTAACACTTGTGGTTTGTTCGAACCTATCGGTAACAAATCGAGCAGCCGGCCTCTGAACTGCTTCGTTGTCTTCCTTTAATCCGACATGGTACGGATCCCAAACACTCGAGCAGTACTCAGGAATAGGTCGCACTAGCCTACTATATGGTGTCTCCTTTACAGATGTATCACACTTTCTCAAAATTCTGCCAAACAACCGAAGGCAACCATTCACCTTCCCCGTCGTTTTTCGACGTTACGCCGTGATATTTAAGTCACATGATTGTTTCAAGAAGGACATTGAAAATGTAGTATACAAACATTACAGGTTTGTTTCTCCTCCCCTTCCGCACTGCCTTACCTTTTCATACTTCTATAGCTAGCTACCATTCATCACACCGACTAGAAATTTTGTCTAACTCAACCCAACGCCGACACCTCCCTGTGCACCACAGCATCACCAGCAAGCAATTACAGATTGCTGCCCACCCTGTCCGTCAGATCATTTATGTATATAGAAAGTAACAGCGGTCCTGTCACATTTCCCTGGGGCACTTCTGACGGCACCCTTGTCTCTGATGAACACTCGCTGTCGAGGACGACATACTGAAGTTTAGAAGGTGGTGACTGACAAGACACTTCTCGAAGGGTAAAGCTATTGTGAGTTTGGTGATGGAGGAAAGTTTGGAGGGTAAAATTTGTAGATGGAGGCCAAGGCGCGAACATAATAAACAGATTCAAACAGAAATAGGCTGCAGTAGTTGTTCCTTGATGCGGTGACTCGTAGAGAATAGAGTAGTATGGAAAGCTCACCAAACCAGTCTTCGGACTGAGGACAGCAACTAATATACAAACTAGAGTTGCTGTCTTTCGAAACTACGGAAAATGACTTAGTAAATGGTTGGATTATCGACAGAAATGGTAAGAAAAAAAACACACATGAATGTGTAAGACAGCGATGAATGCCACCGATTTCTCTTTGTTTTTTGTTTGTTTTGCACATTGTTCAGCGTTAGTCCACTGTGCATTTTATATCCGTAAGGAATACAAACTTTCATTTTCCAAGTAATAAAAAGTAGTTCATCGCATAACTTCGGCAGTTACATGTAACCAAAGCGACAACCTTTGATGCAAGTACAGTTTATATGCACAAACATAAGAATTCTATATAATTATTGTTATTTTTATGAGATTATTTTGTATGCGATACAACGTTCTTCATCATGATCAAAGGTAAGGATTCGCTGTTATTATTGACCAGTCCGAAAGTTGTTTATGAATAACAGGAACCTGAATTATATAAGCGGGACGAAGTATTGAATCGATGTTTGAAGCTTTTTTATTTTGCGGTATGTTTTAATTTTATCTTTTTTATTGCGTGGGGGAAACTGAGTTTTCTAGGCACTATCTGCTAAATCTGCATTTTTATTCCACACCATCCCTCTGAGTGGCGGTACGAATCAACAGTATCCGAATAAAACCAGCACTAAACATTGATAATCAACAGTTTCCGAATAAAACCTGCATTAAACATTGATAATTTAAATTTTGCTATAAATACTGTTTATTTTTAAGTAACTGACAGGAAGATAAATGGTTACGGAGCTTCATTCAGTTTCTAGACGGTTCACTGCTTCCAATTTCTACGGAAATCTATGAAGACACTGATCGTAACATACACTATGTGATCAAATGTATCCGGGCACCTGGCTGAAAATGACTCACACGTTCGTAGCGACCTCCATCGGTAATGCTGAAATTCAGCCCACGCTTAGCCTTGATGACAGCTTCCATTCTCGCAGACATACGTTCAATCAGGTTCTGGGTGGTTTCTTGGGGAATGGCAGCCCATTCTTCACGGAGTGCTGAACTGAGGAGAGGTATCGAAGTCAGTCGGTGAGTCCCGGCACGAAGTCGGCGTTTCAAAACATTACTGAGGTATTCTGTAGGATTCAGGTCAGGACTCTGTGCAGGCCAGTCCATTACAGGGTTGTTATTGTCGTGTAACCACTCCGCGAGTCTGTGCATTACGAACATTGTATTGAAAGATGCAATCGCCATCCCCAAATTGCTCTTGAACAGTGGGAAGCGAGAAGGTGCTTAGAACATCTATGTAGGCCTGTGCTGTGATAATCCCACGTAAAAGAACAAGGAGTGCAAGCCACCTCTACGAAAAACACGGCCACGCCATCATAACACCACCGCCTCCGAATTTTCCTGTTGGCACTACACACGCTGGCAGATGTTCACCGCGCATTCGCCATAGCCACACCACGCAATCGGATCGCCACACTGTGTACCGTAATTCATCACGCCAAAAAACGTTTTTACGCTTTTCAATCGTCCTATGTTTACGCTCCTTACACCGAACGAGGCGTCGTTTGGCGTTTTTAGGCGTGATGTGTGGCTTATGAGTAGCCGCACGACCATGAAATCTACGTTTTCTCACCTCCCGCCTAACTGTCATAGTACTTGCTGTGGATCCTAGTGCAGTTTGTAATTCCAGTGTGAAGGTCTGAATAGATGTCCACCTGTTTCACAAGACGACCCTCTTCAACTCTCGGCGGTTTCTGTCAGACAACAGACGAAGTCGTCCTGTACACTTTTGCGCTGTACGTGTCCCTTCACGTTTCCACTGCACTATCACAGTGGTAACAGGGGATCTAGGTATGTTTAGGAGTGTGGAAATCTCGTTTACAGACGTATGACACAAGTGAAACCCAATCACCTGACCACGTTCGAAGTCCGTGAGTTCCGCGGAGCGACCCATTCTGCTCTCTCACGATGTCTAATGACTACTGAGGTCGCTGATATGGAATACCTGGCAGTAGGTGGCAGCACAATGCACCTAATATGAAAAACGTATGTTTCTGACGATGTCACATAGTGTAAATAAAGTGATCAATATGAGGTAGCGCCAGATAGGTATGCAACACTACTATCGATGGGCAACGCCGACACGAAATTAATTGACCACGGCTACTAGAAGAGCTACCGTTGTCGACGCTGAATTATGATAGTCTACAGCTCTAATCCAAACTAAACGGAACGTAACACAATATTCCAACGCATGTCACAACGACTGTCTGCGCTATAGCACAAAGGAAATTACTTGTTCGTCATCTCAAAAGTTGATCCTGAAGAGGTTTCGCTTCACAGTTTTTAAGATGTTCCAGTCTGCGTCTGAATTTCAGCTTTCATAGCAAGAAGAAAAGGTCCACTTTGCGCGGCAACCGGTCGGCCGCCGCCGCAGGATATTCACCCGAGCGATTACCGCCGTCCGCGGCGCCATAGATCACAAATTGCGGCCGCACCAAGGACAAGGCCGGGCCTTCAGCAGGCCGCCAGGCAGACCGGTTTCGCGGACCTCTGCTCTCGTCTCCACACGTCGCGGGGCTGTCAGGGAGCGCCGGACCTGTCCAGTTACCTGCTGTACAGATAACGCGGATCCCACTTCTCTCTATTCCAGTCCATCCTGGGTATGGGCTAAATACACTACTGGCCATTAAAATTGCTTCACGAAGAAGAAATGCGGATGATAAACGGGTATTCATGGGACAAATATATTATACTAGAACTGACATGTGATTACATTTTCACGCAATTTGCGTGCATAGATCCTGAGAAATCAGTACCCAGAACAACCACCTCTGGCCGTAATAACGGCCGTGATACGCCTGGGAATTGAATCAAACAGAGCTTTGATGGCGCGTACAGGTACAGCTGCCCATGCAGCTTCAACACGATACCACAGTTCATCGAGTGTAGTGACTGGCGCATTGTGACCAGCCAGTTGCTCGGCCACTGTTGACCGGAAGTTTTCAATTGGTGAGAGATCTGGAGAATGTGTTGACCGGGGAAGCAGTCCAACATTTTCTGTATCCAGAAAGACCCGTACAGGACCTGCATTATCCTGCTGAAATGTAGGGTTTCGCAGGGATCGAATGAAGGGTAGAGCCATGGATCGTAACACATCTGAAATGTGACGTTCACTGTTCAAAGTGCCGTCAATGCGAACAAGAGGTGAGCGAGATGTGTAACCAATGGCACCCCGTACCTTCATGCCGGGTGATACCCCAGTATGGCGATGGCGATTACCCGCATCCAATGTGCGTTCACCGAGATGCCGCCAAACACGGATGCGACCATCATCATGCTGTAAACAGAACCTGGATTCATCCGAAAAAATGATATTGTGTCATTCGTGCACCCAGGTTCGTCGTTGGGTACACCATCGCAGGCGCTCCTGTCTGTGATGCAGCGCCAAGGGTAACTTCAGCCATGGTCTCCGAGCTGATAGTCCATGCTGCTGCAAACGTCGTCGAACTGTTCGTGCAGATTGTTGTTGTCTTGCAAACGTCCCCATCTGTTGACTCAGGGATCGAAACGTGGCTGCACGATCCGTTACATCCATGCGGATAAGATGCCCGTCATCTCGACTGCTAGTGAGACGAGGCCGTTGGGATCCAGCACGGCGTTTCGTATTACCCTCCTGAACCCATCGATTACATATTCTGCTAACAGTCATTGGATCTCGACCAACGCGAGCAGCAATGTCGCGATACGATAAACCGCAATCGCGATAGGCTACAATCCGACCTTTATCAAAGTTGGAAACGTGATGGTGCGCATTTCTCCTCCTTGCACGAGGCTTCACAACAACGTTTCACCAGGCAACGCCGGTCAACTGCTGTTTGTGTATGAGAAATCGGTTGAAAACTTTCCTCATGTCAGCACGTTGTAGGTGTAGCCACCGGCGCCAACCTTGTGTGAATGCTCTGAAAAGCTAATCATTGGCATCTCACAGCATCTTCTTCCTGTCGGTTAAATTTCGCGTCTGTAGTACATCATCTTCGTGGTGTACCAATTTTTAAGGTTCAGTAGTGTATTTATTTTCCAATATCTGTTATCAGGATTAAGTTATATTTCGGTAATGGTTGTGTTTAACAGCGAAAAATAACTTACTCGTATTGCCAAACACACCAACAGTATCCTTCTACATATGTCCGCAGCTCGTGGTCTTGCGCGCTTCCCGCTTCCCACGCACGGGGTCCCGGGTTCGATTCCCGGTGGGATCAGGGATTTCCCTGGCTCGAGATGACTTGGTGTTGTGTCGTCTTCATCATCGTTCATCCTCATTACGGTCGGAGGAAGGCAATGGCAAACTACCTCCGTTAGGACCTTACCTAGACAACGCTGCCGATCTCCCGCATCGTCCCCTACACTCCTCGGAGTATGGGACTTCTTCATCATCATCCAGATCTGGTATAAATAATTGCGGGTGCGGCTGTTTATCAGTGTAGCAGTCACAGAACAGGTAGCAGTTACTGCGGTTATTATTAAATGGCAGCAGTATCTGCTGAACCGAGACCCACAGGACAGGGCGTGGTGCGTACGTCACGGCCAGTGATTCTGCAGGTCTTAACTAGTGCCAGCAGCCGTCTGCGGTGGGGAGCGAGCAACTATTTCAAACGGGTTTAATAATTCTTACTGTGCTTTTAAATGCATGCAAGCTCTCGACAGCGCATGAAAAGTTAAGGCATTTAGTGGGCAGATTTTCATTGACATATTGATTTCCCGTGGGTGCCGTACGGCGCCGAGTGTTCGCGAAGTATGGCGGACAAGGCTACTAGAGTGACGTCACAAGTTCGTTGTGTGGCCCATACTTCTCGTGGGCTGCGGCTGGGCTGTCCCTTACTGTCAGTTGAGCTGACTACATGCACGTAGCTGTCCTAAACTGATTATATTTCCAGAACATTTCAGTTAATGATGTTTCAGAAGTTACTGGTGTTTCACACAAGATGGGAACTGTGTCTTAACTTGAAATATTATCCAAGCAGTGTCAGACAGTTAGTTTCAAAATCTGAATGCTTGAGAAATTTCATTGCGCTATTAGAAGTGAAATTGTTGTGACTTGGCAAGACAGCCAAGCCACTATGAGATAGCCGAAAGGCACGCGTTTAAGCTCACGCAGGCTGGCGTGAGGTCTGGAACAGTTAAAGGAGTTGAGTCTAGTAAAAAAAAGTACGTAGCTTCTGGAATACTGGCCGGCCGCAGTGGCCGTGCGGTTAAAGGCGCTGCAGTTTGGAACCGCAAGACCGCTACGGTCGCAGGTTCGAATCCTGCCTCGGGCATAGATGTTTGTGATGTCCTTAGGTTAGTTAGGTTTAACTAGTTCTAAGTTCTAGGGGACTAATGACCTCAGCAGTTGAGTCCCATAGTGCTCAGAGCCATTTGAACCCATTTTTCTGGAATACTTAACTTTAATCCATAATTGGTGAACATCGGTCTGACGGTACATGCATCACAAGATAAATAGCAAATGATAATGGCGCCTTGCTAGGTCGTAACAAATGACGTAGCTGAAGGCTATGCTAACTATCGTCTCGGCAAATGAGAACGTAATTTGTCAGTGAACCATTGCTAGCAAAGTCGGCTGTACAACTGGGGCGAGTGCTAGGAAGTCTCTCTAGACCTGCCGTGTGGCGGCGCTCGGTCTGCAATCACTGATAGCGGCGACACGCGGGTCCGACGTATACTAACGGACCGCGGCCGATTTAAAGGCTACCACCTAGCAAGTGTGGTGTCTGGCGGTGACACCACAGAAATTTGTAATAAGCGCTTTTTGAAGTATGGTTAATAGATTATGTAGGCAAGACTCGAAACTTAATTTCTGCTTCTTGTCATAGTGAAATACTTTACAAGTAATAGTGGTAACGACATAATAAAGTTTCTCATTCCTATGTCAGGTTTAAGTTAAAGAAAAACTAAGAGTATGGTGATAAAAGTTTGCAAAAGGTTTCAAAAGCTGCTGGCGCACGAACTGTAACCTTGTAACGGCCATCGGCAAACGAAACAGGAATAGTCTCCAATTGTACAGCATTCTTCTTCCGGGCGGGAAGGCGCGCCGGTCCCCGCTGTGCCAGCCAGTCTGCGGATGGTTTTTATGCGGTTTTCCATCTGCCTCGGCGAATGCGGGCTGGTTCCCCTCATTACGCCTCAGTTACACTATGTCGGTGATTGCTGAACAAACACTTTCTCCACGTACGCGTGATCCATCATTACTCTACCACTCAAACAGAGGGGTTACACTCGTCTGGTATGAGACGTTCCCGGGAGGGTCTACTGGGGGCCGAACCGCACAATAACCCTGGGTTCGATATGGGGCGGCATAGGGTTGAGTGGACTGCTGTAGCCTGTTGTGGGGATTGTGAACCACTGAGGGCTACGACGGGGACAAAGCCTCTCCGTCGTTTCTAGGTCCCCAGTTCAATACAATACAATAAAGCGTTCTGGGTTCCAATAAGCTTTAGTATTTCTATAGCTTTTGAAATAACCAATTACTACATGAGTTATTAGAATGAAATTTTCACTCTGCAGCGGAGTGTGCGCTGATTATCAAACTTCCTGGCACATTAAAACTGTGTGCAGGACCGAGACTCGAACTCGGGACCTATGCCTTTCGCGGACAAGTGCTCTTGGAAGGTAGCAGACGCGGTACTGGCGGAAATAAAATTGCGAGCACGAGTCTTGAGTAGTGCTTGGGTAGCTCAGTTAGTGGAGCACTTGCCCGCGGAAGGCAATAGGTCCCGAGCTCGAGTCTCGGTCCGGCACACAGTTTTCATCTGCCAGGAAGTTTCATACATGAATTATTTCTGCTCATTGTTACAACAACAAGATGTAACTATTATGCCATCCGATGATCGCAAACGCCGAAACGCACAATATTGTATTGATAATGTCATTTTGCATTCAGTAACCGACTTTTCTCTCAGCGACCTACCATTTTACACACTCCAAATATTTTTCAGCGTTGTCGCATACCTTCTTCATTACTTTACGCAGCGTCTATGTTATCAGTTATTTCGACGGAAGTACGAATGTCCTGAGGTAACTGTGATTTACCCATGGCCACATAGAGTGAGACCGAATTCCAAGTACAGTACATTCATTGGTTAACGGATGGCGCGCAGTATTAGAAATTAGCACTAGCAATTACTCACTAGTTTTTTCCATGATAGTACGAAGTTGGTGGACGTCTTCGAGTCCCTTCTCATGCATGAAAAATTTCAAGTACTTACTAAAAAACTTACTGAAATATACGACAAATATGCTCTCCTAAAGACCGGAAAAGTAAGAGGGAAACCTACACCTTGGTTAAATGAGCAAATAAAACTGTTCATGAATGTCAGAGGTGCTGCGTATCGGGTATACAAGATGCGCTCCACTCCTAAAATCATATTTCTGACAAGCATAAACGGAACACAATCAGTCGAGCTGCTACAAATGCAAAACTCAGTCATGCCCGTACATTAAGCGACATCAGAAATATACCAGCTGCCCTCTGAAACAAGCTGCGTGGTCCAAGTATATGGAAAATAAGAGCTCAGCCGGAGAACTGAGCCCGTGCGTCACATTACCTACAAACAGAAACGCATCGATTATTCTTCAGAGTAAGCGACTGTAGTAACGAAAAAATCTACCTAAAGCATGTTACTTGCATCTACTGGACACGATGGAATCACCACATGAGGAAGCTTGTTGTTGCCCCATTATTGCTCACTATAACATATATCTTCATCCACTCCTTAACCACAAGCACTACCTAAAATGGACGTTGACACAGCATTCTCTCATTACAGAGCTGTTTGCGATCTCTCTGCTCTGTCCAAGTCGTTAGAATATACAGTCCGCGATCAGCTAGCAAACTCACTACAAGCAACGTACTAGGTGAATACCAGTCAGGTTTCCGTAAACATCTCAGCGTAACCTCTGCCAGATGACATGATGCTTGCCAAGGATGCACAAGAGACGACTATCATGTACTTCTCATACTTCAGCAAAGCGTTTGACAAAGTCGACTTGAACATTTTACTTTCCAAACTTAGCACTTAAAATTTCTCGTCAAGTGCAGTGCAGTGGTTCCGCTCAAACGTCAGTCTCAACACCAATGGGTCATGTCCGGCTCCATAAAGTCACACTGGAGGCAGGTATTGTCAGGCGTCCTCCAGGGTTCGATAATAGGTCCTATACTCTTTTCATTTTATCTCAGTGATGTACCATCAGTTTTGTCCTACACAGGTACCACGTGTACGCTGAAGAACTCCAGCTGTATCTGACTGAAAAATCAATAAACCTGAAGACATCTAGCGAGAATTTCATTACCGACCTTCATGCCCTATCAAAATGGGCGCAGGATATATTGTTACAGGTCAACCCATAGAAAACTCAAGCGGTACTAGTTCGTAAATCTAGGCTTATTAGACTGAATCATCGGGATTACCTACAATCATTAACTCTAAATGAGACAAATAACAACTTACCTCCTTCAGCAAAGAGTCTAAAAGTAATAATAGACTAAAATCTAAATGGGACTGAACACTTAACTGCAATGTGCAAGAAGGAATCGGTATCTCTCCATGTCCTACAATAATATAAAAAGCTCTTCCTCTTGACCTCTGCCGGCCGAAGTGGCCGTGCGGTTAAAGGCGCTGCAGTCTGGAACCGCAAGACCGCTACGGTCGCAGGTTCGAATCCTGCCTCGGGCATGGATGTTTGTGATGTCCTTAGGTTAGTTAGGTTTAATTAGTTCTAAGTTCTAGGGGACTAATGACCTCAGCAGTTGAGTCCCATAGTGCACAGAGCCATTTGAACCATTTGATCCTCTTGACCTCTAAAAGAAATTTGGTTTCTCAAGAAAGTTCGAGGCACCTGGAACTAGTTGTGAAAGCCAGCGTTCGTTACATGTGTGATGTTCGGCTCTTTGATCAATTTCCACCATCACATGTACTGCTATCCTGGCTGCTACAGACAAACACAGAGATTTCTATACCCTCTCTCTTCTCTGCTGCCTTATCAACATAAACTGTCATCCGTAATAGCTCCTAGATTTTAACGCTCGTATCTGAACAAGAGTCCGCAGCCCGTGGTCGTGCGTTAGCGTTCTCGCTTCCACGCCCGGGTCCCCGGGTTCGATTCCCGGCGGGGTCAGGGATTTTCTCTGCCTCATGATGACTGGGTGTTCTGTGGTGTCCTTAGGTTAGTTAGGTTTAAGTAGTTATAAGTTCTAGGGGACTGATGACCAAAGATGTTAAGTCCCATAGTGCTCAGAGCCATTTGAACCATTTGAACCATCTGAACAAGATGGCAAAAACGCCCGTTCCCATAAGAAGAAAATCATCTCTGTCCCACTCCATCGTTCAGCCACTTTCTCGAAGTCCTTCCCAGTAACAGGGACCCGACTCTGGAATAAGCTCCCATATTGTATTACAGAAATGAATCTCCAGCCTCAGAAGACACTTAATGACATACCCACCAGAGCAAAAATAATGATTATCGTTGTCCCTACAGGTAATCCTTCTTTCCAAACAGATCTTCTCCATTCCCCAGTAATCTTAGCTGATGCGTCTCCTTAAATTTCCTTTCCCCATAATTCGCTACATCCAAAAACATCTATTTCATACACCTATGAATTATTTTTATATATTGTTATTATTGCCATTATTATTATTATTATTATTATTACTATTATCACTATTAGTGGCAGCAGCAGTAGCAGTAGTACGAGTACCACCAGTATTAACTTTATCATTTCATATTCAGTAATACTTACACTCTCACTGTAGACACTTAAATCATTTTGATACCATTTATCATATTAAAATTGTTATTTCTTAGGTAACTCCGACGTAAGGAAAGGTACTGTATATGTGAAACACTGGTCTGATGTAAGAGATCAGGTTAAATAAATAAATAAATAAAACGGCACGCAGTGAATGTTCATTATTCATATTAAGACAGAGTGAGACCGAAACGGAGGTAGTAAGCACGTTTTGAGATAGAGGACGCGATATTGCAGGGCTATTGAAATAACTGCCTGATGCTGATAGCCGGTTATTTCGCATACTGTGAATACTCAGTAACAGGTCACTTATTCCAGTGAAGTTATTTTTTGTCGGCTCTAATCCGTTGCGACTATTCTATAGCTTCTGGGCTGTTGCTCATCCATGTTAATGCAGCTTTCGACCCGTAGCAGAGAGCTATGATATACTGGACGCCTACGGCGCTCCATCAAACGGTTGTGTGACCCTAATAAAAAAGTGTAATGTGAGTATGGCATGACCAGAGTCCCCTTTCGGGGGCATCCCCCGCCTGTGCACATTTATTTTTATTTTACGCCATTTCGGAAACTTGCGTGTCGATGACGATGGCATCACAACACACAGTCCGCGAACGAAGGAAGCTACTGCCGTGGCCAGGAACTGAACCCGGGTCCCTCGCACGATGACCGCATTCCCCTTCATTTTCCTTCATGTGGTTTGTCATTGTTCTCATAATTTGGTCCGGGGGGGGGGGGGGGGGGGAGGGGAGGGGGCGGGCGGACGTCCATCGCAGAATCAATCGGCTAAGGAGGTGGACTGTTTCCACTATACTACTGTGAAAGGAACACCTCGTCGCTTATCCCAGTACTGTACTGAAGTGTGGACTGAAGTTATGACGGAACGCACGTTTCACAGAACGCGGGTATATGTCGTAGTGCCAGCAACTAACAACAATCACAGATTTTTCCTTTTACAAGCACTGACGTCTTATCTACAAATGACATAAAATCATAGTACCAGTCCACGATCTTCATCACTAGTCGATGCAATTGTGCGTCTTGAGCTCTGAAAAAATCATTATTTGAAAAAGATTTAGGAGGACAATTACATTGATTCAAACGTCTTGGTCTTGCTGCAGTCTAATATTTGTTTAGCTTCCAGGCTAATTTCGCCATTTAAATTAAATTTACTGTCAGAGAAATTTTTCCTACAGTAATAAAATTTTGTTTTGCAGTTTCCAAATAGTTCACACCGCATCTCTTACTTACTTACAGCTCTACTATTATGTTAATCATAATGGAATTTGACGCTCTGTCCCCATGCTTGCATAAAATAATTATTAATTAAAGGAGGATCCCCATTTTTGCAAGAACGCATTATTTTTTATTTGTTTAGGTTCCAAACATGTTTCATCACAGTGGTGGCATTTTCTGTGGGTTTTCCTTTTTTCTGAAATATATACCTACAAAATTTGTATAGGTTACAAAATGTTTTCACATCAGACTTCGTTGTTTAGATTACGTATATTATTACCGCTTCTTTACAATATGCGCGTCCTGTTAGATGCCAACAGAAACAAGTCTACATTAATACATAAAGTCATCTGCAGCATAGCGACTAGTTACACCCAGAATTCGCCAGAGAGCACAGGAAAACGTAAATAAACGCTGTTACAAATCTGCAACGATATGTATGTGTACCAAACCACATCAGGCAGTATACCAAACCAAAACATCCATGAAATTGCAACAAGTATCAACAGAGTTCTAGCTTTCAATTGAGCTGATTTGTTTTTCTCCAAATATAGCAACATTTTGGAATAACACACTGTGTTCGTATTTTGATATGTGTTAAGATACTAAAATGTGTTACTTTCTTAGAGCAGGAATTTTATACTTTAATACGTTGGAAATACCCAGTAAAGGGCGCCGATACCGACAGGTTGCAGACTTCAGAGAATGTTTACATAACTCGGAAGGTATTGAACATTTTTGGATTCTTTCCGATACTGCTATGCATCTGACATTCCTGCGTGACTCGGAGTAACATAAATTTTCCCATAGAAGTGACAGATGCCAAAACAGAACGAAAATCTCTGAAGGTGTCGTATTTCCCCTGTCTCTCTTACTCTCTCGTTAAAGCTAGCACAGCTCAATACTTTGTTTTAATACTCATCAAATATTAATAAGGTTTCTTGCTATTTTACTTTGTGTAACTCCACTGTAAATCAGTGTGTGGTTATTCAGAATCTTAAATCGTTTTAGTTTTGTTTTGCCTCAGTTATGACATTATCGGCTTCTATTTTCTTTTTAAAATCATAATGAGCTCTATTATTTACTGTTCTCAGCACCCATGCTTTCCGTGTGACTGTCTTCCAAGTTTACAGGGAACCGTTTACTCTTGATGAACATAGCTCGTCTTCATACAGACTATTGTGGGTATTGCGAATACGAAAAGACTGGCACCAGTATGGAACATCATCCAACATCTGGGGTGGGACTTACGCTCTGAGGCTCAGTCTACATCTAGATCTACGTGATTACTGTGCAATTCACATTTAAGTGCCTGGCAGAGGGCTCATAGAACAACTTTTAAGCGACTTCTCTACCGTTTCACTCTCTAAGAGCACGCGGGAAAAATGAACACTTAAATCTTTCCTTGCGAGCTCTAATTTTGTGTTATTTGATTGTGATGAGAATTTGTCCCGTGTAGCTGCGGACCAACAAAATATTTTCAGGCTCTGAGGAGAGGGTTGGTAATCGAAATTTAATGAGAAGGTACTGTCTGAGGTTCCTTCAGAGGCTTCTGCTTTGGCACAGAAAAGCTTCAGTTTTCAGGGACCAGGTGCCCGCCTTTCACACTCTGGCTTCCGCGGCTACATTCAGTACTTCGGCGTAGGCGCGGGAACAGGATTTGTTGGCAGAGGCGCTAACTAGACGCAGTGGCATTCTTCATATACTTATGGTCTTCGCCGATTCGGCGTCAGCCAAGACTCTTCAGATCGGACGAGCCCTTAGCCTTCTCCACAGCTAACCCTAAAAGTTAATAAATGTACTCTGCACAAATGCTAATATGAGCTTTGAAGTCGATTCATAATGAACGTCTCGGAGCAGAGCGGAACGCCCAAACATTACACAAAAAAATTCAAAAGGCGTCGTTCAGATATTCAACGGAACGGGACGAATCGGAATGTCATCACGATATACGTGGGAAGAAAATTTTGACGTTTACGTTGGCGGGGTACAGTATTGTTGCCTGTTAATATCGAAAGTCAGCTCCTAATCGCCTGCCACATTCGTGTTATAGCAATGAATTTTTTTGCTTTTTTGTCTTCTTAATCATTCTTCTTCAGAGTTTCAACTTTTCACCTTTTTTCCGTTTCTTTCATTATTCCTTTATCGCCTCACCCGGTGCCCGCCCTTTAAAACAAGATCACGGTACGAACATGTGCTGAATTTTCGGAACTACAATGCGAGTGTGACCTTTATGACCACACAGGAAACGTAGAATTCGACAGCGGAGGTGAGTAACTGTGAGTATACTGACGGAAAAAACAAAATCCCAGCACCAGTAAGTAATGTAGAGTACTGAAGTTTTGGAAATACATATGTAACATACACTCCTGGAAATGGAAAAAAGAACACATTGACACCGGTGTGTCAGACCCACCACACTTGCTCCGGACACTGCGAGAGGGCTGTACAAGCAATGATCACACGCACGGCACAGCGGACACATCAGGAACCGCGGTGTTGGCCGTCGAATGGCGCTAGCTGCGCAGCATTTGTACACCGCCGCCGTCAGTGTCAGCCAGTTTGCCGTGGCATACGGAGCTCCATCGCAGTCTAACACTGGTAGCATGCCGCGACAGCGTGGACGTGAACCGTATGTGCAGTTGACGGACTTTGAGCGAGGGCGTATAGTGGGCATGCGGGAGGCCGGGTGGACGTACCGCCGAATTGCTCAACACGTGGGGCGTGAGGTCTCCACAGTACATCGATGTTGTCGCCAGTGGTCGGCGGAAGGTGCACGTGCCCGTCGACCTGAGACCGGACCGCAGCGACGCACGGATGCACGCCAAGACCGTAGGATCCTACGCAGTGCCGTAGGGGACCGCACCGCCACTTCCCAGCAAATTAGGGACACTGTTGCTCCTGGGGTATCGGCGAGGACCATTCGCAACCGTCTCCATGAAGCTGGGCTACGGTCCCGCACACCGTTAGGCCGTCTTCCGCTCACGCCCCAACATCGTGCAGCCCGCCTCCAGTGGTGTCGCGACAGGCGTGAATGGAGGGACGAATGGAGACGTGTCGTCTTCAGCGATGAGAGTCGCTTCTGCCTTGGTGCCAATGATGGTCGTATGCGTGTTTGGCGCCGTGCAAATGAGCGCCACAATCAGGACTGCATACGACCGAGGCACACAGGGCCAACACCCGGCATCATGGTGTAGGGAGCGATCTCCTACACTGGCCGTACACCACTGGTGATCGTCGAGGGGACACTGAATAGTGCACGGTACATCCAAACCGTCATCGAACCCATCGTTCTACCATTCCTAGACCGGCAAGGGAACTTGCTGTTCCAACAGGACAATGCACGTCCGCATGTATCCCGTGCCACCCAACGTGCTCTAGAAGGTGTAAGTCAACTACCCTGGCCAGCAAGATCTCCGGATCTGTCCCCCACTGAGCATGTTTGGGACTGGATGAAGCGTCGTCTCACGCGGTCTGCACGTCCAGCACGAACGCTGGTCCAACTGAGGCGCCAGGTGGAAATGGCATGGCAAGCCGTTCCACAGGACTACATCCAGCATCTCTACGATCGTCTCCATGGGAGAATAGCAGCCTGCATTGCTGCGAAAGGTGGATATACACTGTACTAGTGCCGACATTGTGCATGCTCTGTTGCCTGTGTCTATGTGCCTGTGGTTCTGTCAGCGTGATCATGTGATGTATCTGACCCCAGGAATGTGTCAATAAAGTTTCCCCTTCCTGGGACAATGAATTCACGGTGTTCTTATTTCAATTTCCAGGAGTGTATTTAAGTGATTAATGTTCCAAGATCACAGATTCATGGAAACGCGTGAAAATCTGTTTCAAATGTTTAATGCCAGTAAATCAATATTCAGTGTAATTGCCAGAATCCTGAATGCAAACGAGCATGTTTTGTGTCGTACAGGTGTTGGATACCAGTTTGTGGGATGGAGTTCCGTGACCGTTGCACTTGGTCAGTCAATACAGGGACGATTAATGCTGGTTGTGGTTGACGCTGGTATTATCGTCCGATGATGCCCCTTTCGTGCGCGATTGGGGGCAGATCTGTTGACCGGACAGGTCAAAGCAACATACCAGCAATCTGTAGAGCTTGTTGGATTGCAAAAGCGGTACGTGGACGAGCGTTATCCTGTTCGAAAACCATCTCGGATATGCTGCTCATTAATGGCAACACAGCAGACCGTATCACCAGACTGACTCACAGATCTGCTGTCAGGGTGCGCGTGATAACCACGACAGTGCCCCTGCTGTCATACGAAATCGCTCCCCAGACCATAACTCCATAGGTGTGGTATACCTAGGCCGCAGGCAGGTTCGTTTCAGGCGCTCACCTGACTTCCTTCTAACCGACACATGGCCATCCCTGACCGAAACTATGTCCTTCAATGGGCTTTCGCTTGACCCAAATGGCGGTGTTTTGAGGTCGGCGGAACGCACGCTATAAAGTACAGGGCGTCTGGCTCAGAGATATCGAAGTAAGCGATTCGTTGCGTCACTGTGGAGCCAACAGCTGCTCATAATGCCGCTGCATACGTAGTTCGATGCGCCAAAGCCACATGCGAACACCACGCTCTTCCTCTCGGTAGTGTCACTTAACCGTCCACAGAACCCAGTATTCTTGCGACCGTAGATTCCCGTGCCGGTGACCGTGTACAGTGACCACATTCCTACCGCATATTCCTGCAGCATTACAGAAGGAACAATCATCTTATCATAGCCCCAATGGACATACACGTTCAAACTCAGTGAGTTGATAATAGCGTCTCCAACGTCTTAAAAGTATTCTTTATTAACATCAACTCACTAGTTCCAGTCTCAAAGATAGCGTTCACGACCGTTGCAGAACGTGTTTACCTGATTTGCACCCTCATAGTGGGGATATTAGCGCCACCCTCATGCAACAGACGCGACATGCAGAAGCCATCTTTCAGAGGTACAAATACGCCTACCAACTTGCGTTTATCTCACTCAAATCCTCCTTGGTGTTGGAATATCTTTTACTTCACCTAAAAATCATAATTAACGAAAGAGTGAGCCGTGTACAGCTCATGTTCATGCCACTTATTGTTTGTCATATTCTATTACGGTACTGCCGCCTCGTTTTCTTATTCCATTTACTGGCGCCAGAGGCTCCTTCCTGACTAAGCACCACGGAGACTTCCTCGCTGCTCTGCCCCAACCGACCGACTGCCTCACACACGGAAATGGTCAAAAGACCAAATACACGTCGGTCGGTGAGACGACCGACCGTACGACGAACCAACAGTTGTTCCCGCTCCAGTCTCCTTCCGTCGGACAATGCATGGTGTCCCCAGCGGTCGGCAGCTACGTCTGTCAAGAGGTCCCCCGTCTCATAAACAAACAACGTTTTTATTTGTTTAATACCCAGACATATTTCACCACAGTTTGGTATCTATACTTGTTCCTCAAATACACACAGACAATTTTTATGTACAGGGGGAGGACAAAAATAAAGCAGCAACAAAAACGCTACACACTACCTCGCCTTACACGATGCAGGAAAACCGTTGGCATTCAAAACAGCTTCCAGTCGTCTCCGAGTAGATAACTACAGGATCTGTACGGCTTTCAAGGGAATCTTATACCATTCTTCCTGCAAAATAGTTCAAAAAATGGTTCAAATGGCTCTGAGCACTATGGGTGCTGAGGTCATTAGTCCCCTAGAACTTAGAACTACTTAAACCTAACTAACCTAAGGACATCACAAACATCCATGCCCGAGGCAGGATTCGAACCTGCGACCGTAGCGGTCTTGCGGTTCCAGACTGCAGCGCCTTTAACCGCACGGCCACTTCGGCCGGCTGCAAAATAGTGGCAATTTAAGGCAACAATGACGGGAGTGGATAGCGTTCACTTACCCTTCTCTCCAAAGTAGAACACAGAGGTTCAATAATACTGAGATCGATCATTCTGGAACACTGCATCACCGTTGGGGAACAAATACCGTACCATGGAAGGGATCTGATGTACCAAAATGGTCACATAATTCTTGCCAGTAATGTAACTTGCCCCTTGCTATGCCATGGGACTCATAGAATACCACGATATGGCAGCCCAAATCATTATCGGACCTCCGTCTTGTTCCACTCGTGGGATTTTAACTCGACCAGGACTTTATTTCAATGATACATAGTCCATGTTTTATGGATTTAGTAGAAAGTTTTTCTATTGCGGGTGTTTGTATCACTGATGAGTGGTCTTGGAATTGCAGCTTGTCCTGCACTTTCCTGTTTATACATCTTCTTTCGTGTTGTTTTCGTGCTGACAGGATTTGCGAGAGAGACATACAGTTCTGCAGTGACTTTTGCAGAATTTTTTTTCATATTTTTCGTCATAATTCTCTTCAAAATGGTTCAAATGGCTCTGAGCACTACGGGACTCAACTGCTGAGGTCATTAGTCCCCTAGAACTTAGAACTAGTTAAACCTAACTAACCTAAGGACATCACAAACATCCATGCCCGAGGCAGGATTCGAACCTGCGACCGTAGCGGTCTTGCGGTTCCAGACTGCAGCGCCTTTAACCGTACGGCCACTCCGGCCTGCTAATTCTCTTCACTCACCGTCTGTCGCGATCACTCAGCTCACACTTTCGTCCAAGCGGAAGATGTTTACCTGCTCTCCTTGTATACCGTGTAAACCTCTGATATAGTGCCTCAGATATTTTGGTTACGGAAGCGTCTACCATAGGATCACCAGTAATTTGCCGACGTTCGCCTTCACTTAACTCTGACATACTGCAGTCACATCTACTGAGAACTACACAGTTTTGGTTTGGTAAACTGTATGGTGTGGTTTGTTATTTAGACATGCCGTCGCGGATTTGTAACAGCGTTTACTTACGTTTTTTCGTGCTCATTGACAAATTCTGGAAGTTAATAGACTACTGGCCATTAAAACTGCTACACCAAGAAGAAATGCAGATGATAAACGGGTATTCTTTGGACAAATATATTCTACTAGAACTGACATGTGATTACGTTTTAACGCAATTTGGGTGCATAGATCCTGAGAAATCAGTACCCAGAACAACCACCTCTGGCCGTAATAACGGCCTTGATACACCCGGGTATTGAGTCAAACATAGCTCGGATGGCGTGTACAGGTACAACTGCCGATGCAGCTTCAACACGATACAACAGTTCATCAAGAGTAGTGACTGGCGTATTCTGACGAACCAGTTGCTCGGTCGCCATTGACCAGACGTTTTCAATTTGTGAGAGATCTGGAGAATGTACTGGCCAGGGCAGCAGTCGAACATTTTCTGTATCCAGAAAGGCCCGTACAGGACCTGCAACATGCGGTCGCGCATTATCCTACTGAAATGTAGGGTTTCGCAGACATCGAATAAAGGGTAGAGCCACGGGTCGTAACACATCTGAAATGTAACGTCCACTGTTCAAAGTGCCGTCAGTGCAAACAAGAGGTGACCGAGACGTGTAACCAATGGCACCCCATACCATCACGAGTGGTTATACACCAGTATGACAATGACGGATACACGCTTCCAATGTGCGTTCACTGCGATGTCGCCAAACACGGATGCGACCATCATCATGCTGTAAACAGAACCTGGATTCATACGAAAAAATGACGTTTTGCCATTCGTGCACCCAGCTTCGTCGTTGAGTATACCATCGCAGGCGCTCCTGTCTGTGCTGCAGCGTCAAGGGTAACCGCAGCTATGGTCTCCGAGCTCATAGTCCTTGCTGCTAGAAATGTCGTCCAACTTTTCGTGCAGGTGGTTGTTGTCTTGCAAACGTCCCCATCTGTTGACTCAGGGATCGAGACGTGACTGCACGGTCCATGCGGATAAGGTGCCTGTCATCTCGACTGCTAGTGGTTCAAATGGCTCTGAGCACTATGGGACTCAACTGCTGAGGTCATTAGTCCCCTAGAACTTAGAACTAGTTAAACCTAACTAACCTAAGGACATCACAAACATTCATGCCCGAGGCAGGATTCGAACCTGCGACCGTAGCGGTCTTGCGGTTCCAGACTGCAGCGCCTTTAACCGCACGGCCACTTCGGCCGGCTCCGACTGCTAGTGATACGAGGCCGTTGGGATCCAGCACGGCATTCCGTATTACCCTCCTGAACCCACCGACTCCATATTCCGCTAACAGTGATTGGATCTCGAAAAACGCGAGCAGCAATGTCGCGATACGATAAACCGCAATCGCGATAGGCTACAATCCGACCTGTATCAAAGTCGGAAACGTGATGGTACGCATTTCTCCTTCTTACACGAGGCATCGCAACAACGTTTCACCAGGCAACGCCGGTCAACTGCTGTTTGTGTATGAGAAATCGGTTGGAAACTTTCCTCATGTCAGCACGTTGTAGGTGTCGCCACCGACGCCAACTTTGTGCCAATGCTCTGAAAAGCTATTTGCATATCACAGCATCTTCTTCCTGTCGGTTAAATTTCGCGTCTGTAGCACGTCATCTTCATGGTGTAGCAATTTTAATGGCCAATAGTGTACGTTATTATGTTGCGGATTATTTTCTGTTAAGATTCAGACCGCGGCTGAGACTTGAAACGTATTGAAGACATTGCACAGGTGCCATTCATTGCCAAATGCAACAGCGTAATCGGCAGGTGTGGCTTCCTTATGCATTATTTATGTTGAAGCATGTTTTCCCCCTAATGTTTCCACATTTTGTACACCCCCCCCCCCCCCCCCCTCTGTAGGTTAGGAATACGTTAACCTCAGATTTTGTTGCTGTTTAGATGAGGTATGTAATTTCCGCTTTTTCACATTATTTACTCTGTTGATACTTGTTGGTTATGACTATCTTAAGTTTACTTGAGGATTTATCTTTTTAAAACCTGAAACGCTATCTTCTCCTCCCATTTTCCTAATTTTATTGAAATTGTGCTTAAGGCCTAGTTTTTCAAGAAGATCACACACAATTCACAGCATCTCAGCCCCGGAAATGCCATAGAATAATTGTGCCGATGTAGTCACACGATTGACTAATTCTTGCCCTTTTTCAAGAGTAAAAACAGGTCTTCTCTGCAACGAAATCATCTTCTCTGAATTTCATTTCAGTAGATCATAATGTAATTCTTGGTTTATTCAGCACCTTACGTAGGCTGTTCAGTGATAATGCTCACTTCACCAAATACAACGTCTTCTTTAAGGTTACTTCAGTCTACCTAGCCTTCATGAACTTTCTTTTCCTTGTTCTCGCCATCTGAAATTATGTATAAGACTTTACGTAAGTGTAAAAATTATTTCTTTAAGTTTATAGCTTGGGGAAATATCGACATTACGTGGTCTAGCGGTTCTAGGCGCTCAGTCCGGAACCGCGAGGCTGGTACGGTCGCAGGTTCGAATCCTGCCTCGGGCATGGATGTGTGTGATGTCCTTAGGTTAGTTAGGTTTAAGTAGTTCTAAGTTCTAGGGGACTGATGACCACAGATGTTAAGTCCCATAGTGCTCAGAGCCATTTGAACCATTATGTCGACATTACTCCATATTCGTCGGTCGAAATTACTTAGACATCATGGCGGAGACTAGACTTAAATGGCTTTGCTAATTCTCGAAAAATTATAAAACTCATTCTAAAAGATGCCATACAAAACATACTCTCTACCTACAGTTCAGTTATTACAGTTGAAAAGGTACTGACACTCTTACCTCAATTTAAGCATACCAAAAATAACATTAAAATCCAACAAAAGTAATTTTTATCGCCACAACAAAAATTCTTCGTCCCTGCCCTCTTCTTTTGGCATCGTCTGCTAGTTACAACATTGTCTCCGACTGACTACAGGCCTACTCATGTGAGAAAACATTGCGTCATTATTCCTTGGTGCTTTCCCTTAACAACGATGAAATGAGAACTGAATCAAGTCATATCCGTAAGGAGTACATGCCATAAAAGTAAAGGTATAGTCAATAGTAAACCGAATTCCCATGTCGGTAATCAACAGGTTCCAGGGAAAGTGTTAAATTCTACAGAAAGTGATGTGAACAGAAATGGCGAAGAATTAAATTTGCAGTGTTCAACAACTGAACACTAACACTTCCTCCGTAGGAAACACATCAATAAATACCCATGATGACTTCCCACTTTACGTGATTTTCACTCAGAAATGTTACGCCATCAATTGAATTAATTTATGTTAGGGGAGGAAGCAAGCAGAGCAAAAGTATTTTTTTATGAGTCTGAGTTACTTAAACGATATAACAACTCGTTAGGTAGTAAATATAGAAATTAAGTTACTAGTTACTTAAACTCGGCATTAGTAAAAAACGTATAAAGTAAGAGACACATGTAAAGCCCAGTGTTATATGCGTAATTATAAAAACTAAGTTCATTCATATTCATCTTACGAAGTTGGAGATACTCGAATAGTTTTGGAATATTATTTAATCTTTTAAAAATTAAACAAGAAGGAAGCTATACTTTACTGAATGGCAGTATGATGGAATACATATATTGTTTCCTTCGTTTCTTAAACACTCTTCTTCTCAAATTTACAAAGAATTTGGCAATATTATCCCGCTTACCAGTATGCCGTAGGCTCTCTTTGTCCAGGGTGCAGATGACAAGCTACCTGTAGTAATTAACACAAAAGTGATCTAGAAAATTCATGCACACCAAATGTAAAGGTATTTACAAGAAGAAACGATTTGTTGTTTGAACTAAAAATGCATGAAATTTTATAATCATTTAACAAAAATGTTCACATTGCAGAATAAATAAAAACGAAAACCCACTGATGATGGCACAGTTGTGCCGAAAGATGTTTGGGTACTGAGAAAAACGGTGTTTTGTGTAACTGGCGGACTTCACATCCAACAACAAAGAGCAGTATTATCTCTGCGTGCACGTGATGATAGTAGAGGAGTTCATTTAATTTCTCTTAATTCTAAAATGTATGTTGAATTCGTTCTTCTCGCGAGCGCCACAGCGGTAAACGCGCGGCCCCGGAGCCACTGAGGGCAGCCGCTCGTCGGCGCATTTACTGCTATAGAGGGCGGCGTGCTTCTGTAACAAGATTAGCAACGCTGGAGGAGGCAAGAAGTTACTTAGTGAGTTCAGTGAACTCGCCCTGGCCTTGCCTCAGTGGTAAGTATGAATACAGAGTTTTCTCCGAAAGAACAGACGAACCAGGGAAATGGCGTGTCCTGTACAAGTCACCCTTCTGTGAAGTAGCCACAGGGCGCGTCCACGTGCGAGCCTTTTATCTGCCGCTGAAAGGACCCGGCGCTGCGAGAATAGACACTGAGAAGGAAAAGATACAGAAAGTTTTGGCGGGTCACCCTTTGATAGGTCGGAGCTCGCAGTCTTTGGGAGCTACGATTTGCCATAGGGCGGCACTGACGAGTTTTTGGAACGAAGCATTGGAGTAGGTCGACGTGCACAATCTTCCAAAAGCTACACAAAACTACCACGACAAAATTTTTAGTTTCCGGATTGAATAAAATGAAGGACGTGATCTCAGAATGGCCTAAAGGGCAGTTTTGGCGGGTTCAGACCGCGAAGGAGGAGGAGAGCAAAGTATCATGCACTTCTTTTCCCGGAGTTGCCGAGAGGGACGCTTCATTGCACAGTGGAGGAGGCGCCGCCAATGGTAGAGGAAGGAACAGACGTGAAGAGGAGCAGCTGATCCACGAGCAGACGGGCAGCGCCGTGCCAGCGTCCGTCTCCACCTGCTGCCTCGCCCCACCCCGTCTCCTTCAAATGACGCAGCTGAACGGCGTACGAATCGGTACAGGCATGTGGTTTCAGGCTCATTTCTTAGTCACTGTATGCCGAGCTCTCGGCCATGACTTTGCTCTTTGGGGTTCCATTTCCCTTTACTCACTAACCTTCTAACGCAGTCATCACCGCCAAACCATTCGGTCTATACTATCAGAACTTTTCCGGTCCTTTCTTTCTGAAGATTCACAGCTATCACACGTTCGCATGCGTATCCGCACTTATTCTCCCTCGAGGAGTATTTGATCCTTGCTTGTTCCGAGCAGTTGTTGAACTTGCAACCAATAAAGGTACGTCCAGAATGAGATTTTCACTCTGTAGCGGAGTGTGCGCTGATATGAAACTTCCTGGCAGATTAAAACTGTGTGCCCGACCGAGACTCGAACTCGGGACCTTTGCCTTTCGCGGGCAAGTGCTGCAGCTGCAACTGTTACAGCACTTGCCCTCGAAAGGCAAAGGTCCCGAGTTCGAGTCTCGGTTGGGCACACAGTATTAATCTGCCAGGAAGTTCCAATAAAGGTACGTGATTTGTAATCCTTGTTTCATTACAGTAACTCGTGGTCCCCAACACTATTTTGTAATTGTTAATGTTTAATCAGGGCACACACCCACAGGGTGTCCACAAAGTCTGGCTTCATAGGGAATTTTCATAGATGTTATGTAGTCTATAAATTTTAATAATATAACAAGTAAATAATTATGAAATAAATTCTAATAATTTTAATAAATTTTGTTTCTTTTCAGATTGAATGATGGCTTGTCTAAAGAAGAACGAGTGGACTTGGTACTCTTAAGTGGAAGAGAAAGATGGTAGTATCGCAAATTGCGGAAGAATTTAACCTTCGACACCCTCATCGCCAACCTATTTGTTTTACTGCTTCGGGAAATTAATCACCAAGTTTAAACAAACAGATAAATTGAAGGACAAACCCCATTCCGGACAACCAAAGGCTTCAGACGAAACGGAAGAGGATGTCTTGGCCAAGGTTTATAGTAGCCCAAAGAAATCATTTCGTCTGTCACCCACGCAGTCTGGTCTTCCAAAGTCAACCATTCATAAAATCCTGGCAGAGGTGAGGTTTCATCCCTACAAGTTACAGAACTGCATGTCTTAAATGAAGATGACGCCGATAGATGCATGCACATGAGTGGATGGTTTGCAAATCAATTTGATGGAAACAGCAGTTTTACTAAAGACAGGGTGTTGTCCAGTGATTAAGCTGTATTTTAAATCTATGGTGAAGTGAACAGACAAAATCTCCGCTACTGGTCTCAAGGCAATCCACACTGGATGAGTTCATCCAAACAACAGGGTCGCGAAAAGGTGTTGGTGTGGTGTGGTTTGTGGAAAGCTCATGAGCTAGGACCTTATTTTTATGAACATGTGATGCTTCAAATTGAGCGTTTGTATGAGGGACTTCCCGATTCGCTTTTGTAGGGTGGAGCCCCTGCCCGTTTTGCTGCAGCTGTTAGAGTTTGTTTGAATGACAGTTTTCCTCACTGGTTTGGGAGAAGAGGTCATATGAGTGGTCCTCTCGTTTGCCATACCTTTCCCTCCTTGACTTCCTTTTCTCGGCTATGATGAAAGAGAAAGTGTACTCAGACTTTATGGACATCCTGTACAGTCCACTTGTTAGGGCCAGCCCTTTCCCCCCGTTTCCTTGTGAAAATTTCCTTTACATATACGTAAACTGTAATGGGGGACTTGCTTCTTGAGCAGGTATACTCAGTGCGTGACCGTGGCATATCAGATTGACTTGAGCAATCCTAGTGGTGAGTTGCAACTACTATAGCAATAAATCAGTTAAGTATATCGACTATCGATTATTAGCTGCATGGGAAAAAAAACATGTAACTGAAGTGGGGAGCGGAGGGACAGTAATGCAGTACAGACGCTAATACTGAGCGGGGTGTTATGCAGAATACGTAGGAAAAGGCAACTACAATCGAGGGGAAACGGCTGGTCTTAATCAACCAGCGACAGTTACTTTATAACATGACGCGGTTCTACATTTAAAAACCACTTATATTAACTCAATGACCGTGGAAGCCTACGCATATTCATTTGATGCTATGTTTCTGCAACCTACGCTTGTCATCTACCGATGAGTCTATATATGGAAGTGACGGTTACGTACTAGCGTGACTGTCACCTGTGGTTGCCAGTGGAATTAACCAGTAAAGAGTGGAATTTGTTTGTTAGTTAGTGCTGCTCAGCAGTAATTATGTTGCTAGCAAAGGCTATTCATGACGTTTTCGTTTGCTGTGAGAGCGTAGTAGTGTGACTGGAACGTTCTATTGTGCATTATTGGTGTTATTCTTTAGACAGGTGGTTTCTTCGCGGCGTTGTTTTCTTAGTTGTGGCCCGCCCAGGCTAGGACGTGTCGCTTGTTCGTTCGCTATGACGTAGAATAAAGCAACGTGTCTTCAGCCTGTGCAGTTTACTGTTTTGGTCTTTACTATAAGTGGAGAGAGTGAGGGGTTCTAGTTAAAAATGAAGGATCTTCCTTGTCCCACTTGCTAGTGAATTGGTATTAAACTTAGTGTTTTTGTATTGGTTACTTGTGTTGCTACTGTGTGCTTAGTAACGTTAAAAGAGTGTAATATTTTACCAAAAGCATTAAATGTTTATTCTATTTTTAAACATGGAGTGCACTGTGTGTGCACCAACATACTGCGAGGCAAGATTTTTAAGGAAGTACCGTTTTGAAATAAAAATAAAACAAAAAGGTTTTTCTTAACAGTTTCATTTTTGCATGAAAGCTTGTACTTTAATTTACATTTCCACCAACATTCGGCCAATATTCGGCGTGTTTATGTTTATTTGTAGCTAAAATGCCTCCTCCGATTGAGAATCGCGCCGACAGTGAAATGTGTGCTGTGATTCGTTTTCTTACCGCTAAAGGCGTGAAAGCGGCTGAAATTAATCGTCAGATCATTGAAGTGTATGAGTAATGGGATGATAGGGAAATACTGAGAGCTTTTAAAGACGGCCGTACGAATATGCGTGATGAGGAACGAAGTGGGCGACCTTCAGCCATTAATGACGATATGGTGCAGACAGTTCACGAAAAAGTGAAAGAGAACAGACGCTTTATGATTTCGACGTTATGTGATGAGTTTTCTCAAGTATCAACAAGCGTCCTTTATGCAATTGTTGCCTAATCATGCGGCAGAGGATGGTATTCAAAAGCTGGTTGTACAATACAATGCCTTAATATTGATGGAAATTATCTAGGAAAGTATGTTAAAATACAAACTTTCGTGGAAAAATAAAATTGCCAAGAAAAGTCTACTTGTTTTATTTTTCTTTCGAAACGGTACTTACTTAAAATCAGACGTTGTATTTTACTAAAATTATCGCACAGAACTGCTTTCAAATATTTAGTTCTCTTTTGGCGCCCAGAATACGTCAGAGTGGGTCGAAAATATAAGTTTCTATAATTTGTGTGTTTGATGGTATGGTTTTCAAGGTTACGTGGTAAAAATTTGAGTTAATTTCTACTCATTTCTAAGTGCCTTATAGTGATTTTGAAGATTCATTTTCTTGCCTCCAAAGTCGACCTAAATACATTTGGTTATAATCTGTGGCTCTTGACTTGTCGTGGTGTAGCCTTTGCAGCAAAGTGCAATTTTCTGATTGTTTTCATTACAAAATTTGATTGTTTTATGCGCTTAGGTGACAAAAATGGGATACCGATATGCACATATACAGATGGCTGTAGTGTCGCTTATACAAGGTATAAAAGGACAGTACATTGACGGCGCTGTCATTCGCACTCTCGTGATTCGCGTGAAAACGTTTCCGAAATGATAATGGTCGCAGGACGGGAATCAACAGACTCTGGACGCGGAATGGTAGTTGCAGGTAGACGCATGGGAAATTCCATTTTGGAAATCGTTGGGGGATTCAATTTCCCACAATGTCAAGAGTGTACCGGTAATACTTGGAATGGACTGGGTCCTCTGGATGTTCTGCTACTTGGAGACCACTCGCAGCCATTCATGGGCGTAATGTGGCCAGACAACGATGGAATTTTTATCGTTGAGAGTGCCCCGGCGGGGCCACAATTATTCACGATTAGTTCGAAGAACATTCTGGTCAATTCGAGCGAATGGTTTGGCCCCCCAGATCACCTTACATGAATCCCATAGAACATTTATGGTGCATAATAGAGAGGTTAGTTCGTGTGCAACACCCTGCAATGGCAACACATTCGCAATTGTGGGCGCCTATAAAGGCAGCACGCCTCAGTGTTCATATTTTCTTCAGGGGACTTCCCATGACTAGTTGAGATCGTTCCACGTTGGTTTTCCGCACGACGCCGGACAAAAGTCGGTCCGACACGATATTGCGAAGTATTCCATGGCTTTTGTCACCTCATTGTATGTGCATGTTTAAAACTAGCAGGTTCCACATCCCATTCCAGGTTCCCTACCGTTTTAAGTACTTCACACAAAGATAACTGTTACTTCAGTTAAACTGAAAACTGTCATGTACAATAAAATCCAGTCTTAGACGATCCATCTGTCACCGGTTACACAATCCTTCTTGTATCTTGCGTAATGGCGAAGTAAGAGCGTCGAACCTGAAGTGAGTAAATGTCAGCGAACTGTCGAAAGGCGAGCAACAGCTGTCAATTGCTGCTAAGGGGGTGTTGTCTGAGGTGGGGGCGCAGCTGGGGGGCGGCCGTCCCGCCCCTGTCCCGCCCCCGCGCCGCCCCCGCCGCCGCCCCCCGCCCCCAGATAGACTTGTAATTTCACCTCCGGCTCATCGTCTCAGACGAGCGCTGCCATTCCTACCTCACCTTCCGAATCGTGCTCGGTTGTGTCTCTCGCAGGCAAAGCCTGCAATTAGGCAAGCGTTTGATTACGGGTTTAATGCGCGCACCCATAAAGCATTTATTCATAATAAAGGGACCGAGTGAATGTGTGTTGAATATTTAATAGTGGAATTTTGTTTTAATAAGGGAACTAACCGGGCTGCTCCGTACAGATTCGTGGAAGCGCGTTTACACCAATTAAGAGGGAAATACTGGAGAAAAATGCCCGGTAGTACCATCGCCAACCTCGAATCGTTCTCGTCTGAATTAATGTTATGCTATTACATCAGAATTAAATAGCGGAAGTAACTGTACAACTAAAGAGGACAGAGGTAATTTAAATTTCAAACGCACAGCTCGCAACACGCTACCTATTCTCATCATTCTTCCTCTCGTGCAACAGAGCTAATGTACAGCATGCGTATACAAGCGGACATCGATATCTCAATGCTTTCTTTCTCTGTTCCACTGAAGAAAGTTCATGTTTCCCATTCTATTTCATGGCTAATGATCTTCCGATTTACGAACCAACCATCAATGGCGTCCTACGACATTTAGAATCTCAAATACTGTTAGAAGATGAGATGAACAAGAAGAGCAGTAGAAATGTGAATTGGAATTTACTAAACATAAATAATGAGTAAGGTGTAGCAGAAGAACAACTGAACTATTTCTCCTACCCAAGAAGAAAGATTGCACCCATTGTCCGAAATCAGCAAGAAATTAGAAAATTGCACAGACTGTCCGAAATCAGCAAGAAATTAGATAAAAAAAAACTACTGTTGCCGGAGGTAGCTTGTTTGACGGAAAACATCTACTGACTTTCAACACCGGTTTGTAACTGAGGTGGAAGTTCGAGTAATTGCACGTCTGCCGCACTGTCTTTGATGGAAGTGAAATGTTGAGCAAAAGACGCCCTGAGGAGAAGGTGTGATACATAATGCTGTGGAAGAGTATTTATGAATTGGGCATGTATAGTATGAAATGAACCATTACTGCAAGGAATAGATGAAGATAACAGTGAACAGAAATCCCTTACGAAAAGAAGGGGCAGATTGGTGATGAATCTGCTAGGTTACTGCATAATGATGTGCAAAACGTTAGGACGAAACTAACTTTCTCACGAAACGTCTTTCCCAAGAGACATAGATCAATGAAACTTTGACGATACATAGAAAGAACTGGTGCAGTATAGAACAGAAGGCAACTGCAACTGGTGAACAAACAAACACTGACTGGGCTGGGACACATAACAAACCACAATGACACTGTGTTCTGGTGAAGTGAAAAGTGTTTTACTACGTTATTTGTGGAAAATACTTGTTATAGTTACGTGTGCATCACAACACCTCAGCGTCACGCGGAGAATGGAAGTACTTGCCACACGAAAACGTAAGTAAAAACAAAAATAGGCGCAAAAACATCGCGAAAAACTAAGTTACATTCTAGAAGATAGGTTAACTCCCAGCAAAAAACTTTCATCAACATCGTTTGGTTGCAGATGACAAGCTACCTGTAGTAATTAACACAAAAGTGATCCAGAAAATTCATGCACACTAAATGTAAAGGTATTTACAAAAAGAAACGGTTTGTTGTTTGAACTAAATATGCACGTAATTTTATAATCATTTAACAAAAATGTTCACATTGCAGAATAAATAAAAACTAAAACCCACTGATGATGGTACAATGGTGCCGAAACATGTTTGGGTACTGAAAAAAACGGTGTTTTGCATAACTGGTGGACCTCACATCCAACGATTTTAACTGCAAAGACGGCCAATACAAGGAGCTGCAAATCAAAATGATGAATACTGCTCTTTGTCTTTTCCTAGAAATTTATCGGTTAAATACATCTATCACGTCGAGGAATTCAGTGTGCTGAGAGGAAAAGAATTAAACATGAGGCTGGCTACATAATTGGCAAAAGGTTATTTCGAATCAAGGATTTAAAAAGTGCGTACATGTAGGAGCACTTGATATACTGCGGCAACAGGAAGAAGAACGAAAGCGCCCTCTCCCACTCAATGGTGGACTGAAAGCGCAGAAGAAACGATAAAACTAAAAGAGATGTTGTGTAATAATTGGTTGAGAACGGCGATGTAAAAAAGACAACCGTAGCATGGGGGAGGATAAATGCCAGAAGTCGATCGATACATGGAAGGGGCAAAAAAAACAGTAAGAGAATGGAAATTTTGTCAAGGCTGGGGAAAGAGATAAAATAAAGAGAATACCTACCGATTACCTGGCTGATAGAGTAGGAGAAGCGTTTTAAAGGACTGCCAGCTGAAGGAAGGATGGAGTACAAGAAAACAAGTGGAAGACGAGAGAGAACCTGGACAGAGAAGAGACATGGAAAATAAACACGAAAGAAGTATGGACGGCGGCCACACAAACGAAAATCAGGAAATCAATAGTGCCGAGAAATGTGCCAACAGAGCTTCTGAGGTATGCCCCGTTCTGCACGAATATCTAAGCAAGTTATTTACTAAATGTGGATGTAATGGGAAGGAAATTCTGCCAGATTCGAACAGCGTATACAAGCCCCATACATAAAAACAGAAGCAAAAATGTGCGCAGCTGTTCTCTCGGCATAAATGTTACAACTTCGCTACTAGACTGTAAGGGAGTATTTTAAAACCAAGAATGGAGAAGATAGTAGCTGAAGTGGAAGAAAAAAACTGATTTCGAAGAGAGATGTCGTATGTGTATAACTCCTTTACCCTGTGACAGATGAAGAAGAAGAAATTGGAAAGACAGATCAAACAGAAGAGATTGGAAAATAATATAAACAGTCTTCATAGACCTTGAGAAAACGTATAACATAGGGCCACTACAGCTAATTTTACAAGTACTGTGGTCAGTGGAATTGCCCAGAATTTACGTAAGAAGTACGATAAAGTTCTACAAATCGACAGAATGTGTCATTCAATCACGGAAAAAAAATATTCTAGACACTCCTTCAGAATAACTAAAGGATGAAACAAGGAATCTGCTTGTCTCTCTCACTCTTTGAAGAAGTATGTGCAAAAGGCATTGGGTCTCTGGTGTAGAAAGTGTGTGAGCATAGGGAAGTGGGGAACCAGTGAATGTATGCAGTTTTCTATCCTCATGATCAGATCGTGGTAACAAACGCTGAAAATGATATGTCTTGCTTAGGAAGTTGTTGGAAGAATATAAAAGGTGCAGTTTGAAAATTAATTCAGAGAAAACGGGACGTCTATGTTACGGAGAGGAGAGAAGTGAACTGGAGATCGGTGGACACCATGTGGCTACACATCTAGACAGCTATTCAGGAGCAACAGCTGGTAAAACGGTTCCCATCAGTCTTCCCGAAATTAAATTCCGAACTCCCCTTTCTATGGTATTCCTACAACTTCCTCAGCATGTAATACATATCCCTTTTTCATCAATTTACTTATTGTGAAGGCCTCTGTAGAAATGTTTTTCCCCACTTTAATGACACATTCTGCCGACTTGTACAGTTTTATGCTACTTCAGATTCGAGGGGCACTGTATCACGTGACGGAAGCTGTGACGGAGGCTGTCTTAAAATTAAATCTCGTACTTCGAATCGCAAAAATAAGTTTAAAGTCTAAAATACGATTATACTACTCCGATACAAACCAGGAACAAGTTACAGAAACACAGATAGCAGTAAAAAGAGACTTACATCTTTAGAAAATGACGCTCTGAGAAGAGCATGCAGAATTTCCCAACATAATCGTCTAAGAAATAGGAAAGTAAAAGGAAGGATGCGGATCCCTTATAGTATTTCAGATACAATAGAAGAAAGACAAGTTGGATGGTAAAGGCGAAAACAATGGAAGAAGACAGATGGTCCGAGGGTGCACTTTCATGGCATCCTTCGGGAAGAAACAGAAGAGAAACACCACGAAAAGTGTAAAGGGTATCCAAGAAGCGATGGAGAGAAAAGAAATAGAAGAGGACGAGGAAAAAACGCGACATCGGGCCGTTTGGCGACAGAGACGCAGGATGCGCTCTGTAGGACCTACGCGACAAGAAGACGTGATTACGGATAAGAAAAAGCATTGTCGGATGTGATAATTAGCTTCTTCCAAAAAGCTGAAAATACTCTTTGATTCAGAAAAATCACGTTAGTCTCAACACATAATGATCTGAATCATATTGAAAGTTCAGAGGTTTGCTGTAAAAGTGGCGTGAATGAAATGATCTCGAGGGGTTGATGTGGGGTGGGATGCGTGTGCACATTTGCCTTTCGTGTTCCTGTTCTCACGAGACACACATCTTAAAGCGTCAGCGTCTCATGAACGCTACAATAAATTATACCTGACACAAACATTACGCCCATGGCGAGCGACAACTCACAAAAAGCTGTTGGATACCGTTAACCAGCTGTTGTTGCGCAGCTATCTCGATCTGCAGCCACACGAAAGAATGAGCTTAACAAAGGCACAAAAAGATATTAAACAGCTGTTACGTGTGGGGATACGGGATCTGCAAGAATTTATTGTCGAGGGTTCACTTTTACCTCCTAATGAACCCTAATATCTGCAGGACATTGCTTCGCAATCACACGAAAAGACTGCGGACAGTACTGAGCTCCTAGTGTGAAACGTGTAAAAGACTCTATTCGACTGCATTAGTTATTAGTGTTTTTCCGTCTTAATTAACAGCAGTTAGAGACTAATTTTTTAACTAGACACGTTCCGCTGTTATTTGTAAAGAAAATTCTGTGGACAATGTGGAAACATGATATACATATAATTTGTCTATACATTCTGGTATTTATAGATTAAAAACAGTATTTACTTATAACATTTGCATACAATTTACTTCCAATGTTATTCCCTCCTGTTTAAGTATTCTGCAGCCCACTTCTGTTTTGCCGGCCGATGTGGTCGAGCGGCCTTAGGAGCTTCAGTCTGGTACCGCGTGACCGCTACGGTCACAGGTTCGAATCATGCCTCGGGCATGGATGTGTGTGATGTCCTTAGGTTAGTTAGGTTTATGTAAGTCTAAGTTCTAGGGGACTGATGAACTCAGATGTTAAGTCCCATAGTGCTCAGAGCCATTTGAACCACTTCTGTTTTCTTTGTTGTCATTGGAGGCTGTCAAAAATTTTGTCACGTATCCAGTTATCATAATTTTTTGTCTTTTTTAAATCCACTTTTTCTTACGCTGCGTTAGTGATTTTTTTTTATTATTTTACCTTGTGTACAAACATATAATTTCTTATATTGGTTTCCTGTGTTCGAAACCGTTCAGACGAGCCACGATCAACCTCTCATCGTCGAATGGTGTATAAAGCACATCAAGCGTACCACAAGGATCGAAATAATGGCAACTCTTTTCCCTTTCGGCAAACGATCTAGCTTCCACCCTCTCTCACTGTTGTTAACATTTTCATGTTGGCGACGACAGTAATACATCAGTATTAATAATTTAGAAATGAAACAAATAGGACGGTACCGAAGTTAAAGCGAAATGGTAGCAGGAAAAATGTGGAGAAGTCGAAAACCAAAATGGTCGTCGAAGGAGAGGTGCAGCGTGTAGGAAAGTGATATTAGAAGCAAACACTTAAACATCAAGAGCTCGAGAGAAACGTTAAACACAGGGGATAGAGCGGATAGATGAAAAGAATACACTGGGGTATTCTGATGTCTGGTGACGTGGCAGATGAAGAAATGGGCCCCGCTAAGATGATATAGGGGATCGAGTATTATAGCAAGAGGTTAAAGGAACTTAAGAAAACTTCAGATCAAATGAGACGGAAGGTATAAATAACACAACATAGAAATTTCTAAAATCATTAGGTGAAATGGCAAGCAAACGAAATTCCGGTTGGTCGGTAGAATTTATCAGACCTTCGAAAAAATATCCTCCCCATAATCCCGAAAATAACGAGGGCAAATACGAGCGAGAACTACAACACAATCGTGCTCCGAAATGCTGACAAGAAAGACGTACAGAACAAAGAAAAATAAAATTGAGGATCTTGAGGCGGGGGCCTCGGTTTGCTTGCCTAACTATCTCTGGCACCGGTATCGATAGTCATCTCCCTTGCGAATTATCTTTGGTTTTCCTGGTTTAGATGTGGAGGCTCGGCGCGGAGGCAGTGAGCGGTGAACGGCACGTAAGGGAAGGAGGAGGTCTGGAGCAGCAGTGTCACGCGGCGAGGTTTTCGTTGGGCAGATTTGGGATGGACAACGCTCGTACCCAGCGGGGTAGCAGAGAGACCTGTCGAATGTTGCGGCAGCCGCTAAAGAAGGTGACGAAGGCCGTGCTCTGGAGCTCTGGTGGCGGTCGCCCCTTTCTGTTGTTTGAAAAGGAGTTAAACGGATAACTGTCGGTGGGGAGAGTGCACCGTAACATACTGCCTATTGATATTCTGGACCTGTGATTTTATTGTTTAAAGGAAAATTGGTGCAATATTATTGCGTCTTGTTCAGTGAAAAATATGTATATGTATGTTCTGTAGTGTGTCTTGGCTTGAGAGTGGCCAATAGTTGTTAGTGCGTCTTCTTTGAAGCCACGTGATTCTGTTAATTGGTAAACCGCTTGTGTGCACCAGCTTGGGGTGCGATGTTATGAATTGAAGTGGTAACAACGGTGAGTGGCACTGTACTAATGGCAATGTCATGGTACTGTTTCAGGTACTGGGTATGAATCTGACATCTAATTGTGATTTAGTAAAGTGTACTTATTCTAACCTACGTTGATATGTTGTAGTCATAATTGAAATACGAAGGGCTACCACTGAGTGAAATTTTCTGCTTTGCTTAAGCTCACCTTAACTTGTGCTTCTTAAGGCGTTTTAGCAACATTTATTCATGCCTCTGGAGGTTTAACTGCAACCGCTCTGTTTGTACCTGCACCTTGTCAGTTGCATGTACTCGCTTACCATCTTACCTCGACAGAGGTATATGTATTTATTGTGTACAACAAAATCCATTCTAATCATCTCTGTCTATCCCAGCGAGTCTCCCCTGATCTGCTTAAAAGCCTTGTGAAGCCGTATATACATATTAGTTTATTTATTTAAGTTTGACTTTAACTACACTCCTGGAAATGGAAAAAAGAACACATTGACACCGGTGTGTCAGGCCCACCATACTTGCTCCGGACACTGCGAGAGGGCTGTACAAGCAATGATCACACGCACGGCACAGCGGACACACCAGGAACCGCGGTGTTGGCCGTCGAATGGCGCTAGCTGCGCAGCATTTGTGCACCGCCGCCGTCAGTGTCAGCCAGTTTGCCGTGGCATACGGAGCTCCATCGCAGTCTTTAACACTGGTAGCATGCCGCGACAGCGTGGACGTGAACCGTATGTGCAGTTGACGGACTTTGAGCGAGGGCGTATAGTGGGCATGCGGGAGGCCGGGTGGACGTACCGCCGAATTGCTCAACACGTGGGGCGTGAGGTCTCCACAGTACATCGATGTTGTCGCCAGTGGTCGGCGGAAGGTGCACGTGCCCGTCGACCTGGGACCGGACCGCAGCGACGCACGGATGCACGCCAAGACCGTAGGATCCTACGCAGTGCCGTAGGGGACCGCACCGCCACTTCCCAGCAAATTAGGGACACTGGTGCTCCTGGGGTATCGGCGAGGACCATTCGCAACCGTCTCCATGAAGCTGGGCTACGGTCCCGCACACCGTTAGGCCGTCTTCCGCTCACGCCCCAACATCGTGCAGCCCGCCTCCAGTGGTGTCGCGACAGGCGTGAATGGAGGGACGAATGGAGACGTGTCGTCTTCAGCGATGAGAGTCGCTTCTGCCTTGGTGCCAATGATGGTCTTATGCGTGTTTGGCGCCGTGCATGTGAGCGCCACAATCAGGACTGCATACGACCGAGGCACATAGAGCCAACACCCGGCATCATGGTGTGGGGAGCGATCTCCTACACTGGCCGTATACCACTGGTGATCGTCGAGGGGACACTGAATAGTGCACGGTACATCCAAACCGTCGTCGAACCCATCGTTCTACCATTCCTAGACCGGCAAGGGAACTTGCTGTTCCAACAGGACAATGCACGTCCGCATGTATCCCGTGCCACCCAACGTGGTCTAGAAGGTGTAAGTCAACTACCCTGGCCAGCAAGATCTCCGGATCTGTCCCCCATTGACCATGTTTGGGACTGGATGAAGCGTCGTCTCACGCGGTCTGCACGTCCAGCACGAACGCTGGTCTAACTGAGGCGCCAGGTGGAAATGGCATGGCAAGCCGTTCCACAGGACTACATCCAGCATCTCTACGATCGTCTCCATGGGAGAATAGCAGCCTGCATTGCTGCGAAAGGTGGATATACACTGTACTAGTGCCGACATTGTGCATGCTCTGTTGCCTGTGTCTATGTGCCTGTGGTTCTGTCAGTGTGATCATGTGATGTATCTGACCCCAGGAATGTGTCAATAAAGTTTCCCCTTCCTGGGACAATGAATTCACGGTGTTCTTATCTCAATTTCCAGGAGTGTATTTGTTTCATCTGAGGTTACGAGTTGAGTTTATCTTGCTAAAGCGAGTCTCAGCATTTTTCAGTGTGTATTCTGTTATTGTTTGAGAATACTGCCTCGCGTGTGATTTATGTTCACAGCTGACTGCGAAACACTCGAGCCTACCTCGCTGTTTGCAGCCGTGACTTGCGGGCCGCTACCTTGGAGGCATCCTGCCCAACGCCCGAGGTCTAAGTCATTGCCACGGGAACGCTTTGCGGCGGCGTCTGTCATACCTAGCAAAAGTTGAGTAGTTTTCTTGTTCCTTGGAGCTATACCTGGGTTGAGCGACTGCCGCCAGGGTTGTAGGCTATGAATTTAAGCGGGATTAACTCATGAACTTTTGTAAATTATAATCAGACTGTTGGTCCTCTTGCAGTTCATAAAAGAAGAGTGTTCAAATTCTCAACTAACTGTTCTTCATAAAAGCGGATGTGCTCTGTGTTTGGTAAATGTAGTTTCCCTTTGCTGAACGATTCAAATTTCATTCTTACTGTTCATAAACTCAGATGATTTGTATTTATTGAATACTATTTCCTTTTGCCTATATTGGTAAACTTCAGTAGTTTGTCACTTTATAAATCGCTGTAGTTTTGGTGGTTTTTATGTTGTTAATAATCTAGAATTTAATTGATCAGTTGTTTTTCTTAAATAAATGTTAATTTGCTGAAAACGACGAACTCCCTTCCACGTATTGACGTACGATCCTTTCAATCCTGTAACTGTTACCTGCGTTTCAATTGCTGCTTTTCAGTTGGTGGGTGCCTCCTGGGTCCATAACCCAGAGGTCCGTGTTTCGAAACCACGCTCTGCTACCAATTGTTCTTTTATCGAGCAGCCTGTTTCGGCGATATATGACGCTATCTGCATGCCCCGTGACTAACATGTAGGAAGATTCGCACCTCTGGTATAGACAAGATAAAGGCCAGCAGTCAGTGACTGGGATCCGTAGATTTCTGAGACAGTGAAAAAAACTTCAATCGTTATTTGCTATTGAATTCTGGCCCCTATTTTGACTGTATCAGAGGTGGGAATCTTCTTACACGTCGGTCATGGGAGCCTGAAGATGGAGTGATATATCGCCGAAAGTGGTTGCTCAACAAAAAATAACACTTGGGAAATTTCGACTGGTGAAAGGTGTTCTGACATTCTGTAGTTAGCAGCTGAGGTCCTGCATCATGTGTATAAAGATGGATATACAGAGTCCCGTAGTTGACGTTTTTATTGTTCTGTCTTGTGCACTACGAAAGTATACTCTTTGACAGCTACGGCACAATGATGATCTATCAAAAGCGCTACTGCTATATTGATGGAAGAAGCAAGGAAGACTTTTGGCTCTATATCTCAAACTGCATCGCAACCAAAGGAAAACCAAAAAAATGTAAGGAAAAATTCACAAATGCCTCAAAACTTTGATTATATAACAAAAACTAAATCATGTGAAATCGACTAGAGAAAAGAAAACTGAATAAAAGTTAATCTGGAAGGTTTCAACAATTATCCACAAATCTGGGAGTTCATTGTCATTGGAGCCAAAAAAGTATGACGACCTGTGTGTTTGACAGTCTTTGGAACGAAATACAACAGTGATCATGAATATCAGGAATCCGACAGTTTGTTGGTATGTCTGTGGCATTAGATGTCTACGCATAGGTCATATAATTCACGGTGATGGCGCCCCATAGCGACCCAGATGGGTTCCATAGGAATTGGTCATCATCAACGTGAGTTCACTATAATGCTCCTCGGCAGGCATGCCACAGATCACCATCTGTCCTACTTTACAGAGCAGAAAAGCCTCCAAACTTCACGTCCTGTGAAGAGTCGTGGACGTCCAAGCATTTAGCGCCTAATTGTGGTCACATTGTCCTTCTAGCTGTTTCCGTAGATACGACAGTAGCACGTGAACATTCGACTGGCTTCGCCGATTTCGAGATAACCTTTCACAGGCTCTGCGCCCTCTGTCAAAGTCGCTTATCTCAATGGATTTCCCCATTTGCATCCTGTATCTTCTCTAGGGTGATCCTCCGTCCGTGTCTGCTCCCCTTACATGCCTTTGATACCGCGTCACGAGCCCACATCGCCACCAGGCGGCATTCAACGTCGCGGTGGGCAATGGTCATGATGTTTTGGCTTATCAATGTATACTACTGGCCATTAAAATTGCTACACTAAGAACAAAAGCAAATGATAAACGGGTATTCATTGGACAAATATATTATACTAGAACTGACATGTGACTACATTTTCACGCAATTTGGGTGCATAGATACTGAGAAATCAGTACTCAGAACAACCACCTCTTACCGTAATAACGGCCTTGATGAGCATGGGCATTGAGTCAAACAGAGCTTGGATGGCGTGTACAGGTACAGCTGCCATGCAGCTTCAACACGATACCACAGTTCATCAAGAGTAGTGACTGGCGTATTGTGACGAGCCAGTTGCTCCGCCACCATTGACCAGACGTTTTCAATTGGTGAGAGACCTGGAGAATGTGCTGGCCAGGGCAGCAGTCGAACATTTTTTGTATCCAGAAAGGCCGGCACAGGACCTAAAAAATGCGGCCGTGCATTATCCTGCTGAAATGTAGGGTTTCCCAGGGATCGAATGAAGGGTAGAGGCACGGGTCGTAACACATCTGAAATGTAACGTCCACTGTTCAAAGTGCCGTCAATGTGAACAAGAGGTGACCGAGACGTGTAACCAACGGCACCCCATACCATCACGCCGAGTGATACGCCAGTATGGCGATGACGAATACACGCTTCCAATGTGCGTACTCCGCGATGTCGCCAAACACGGATGCGACCATCATGATGCTGTAAACAGAACCTGGATTCATCCGCAAAAATGACGTTTTGCCATTCGTGCACCCAGCTTCGTCGTTAAGTACACCATCGCAGGCTCTCCTGTCTGTGATGCAGCTTCAAGGGTAACCGCAGCCACGGTCTCTGAGCTGATAGTCCATGCTGCTGCAAACGTCGTCGAACTGTTCGTGCAGAGGGCTGTTGTCCTGCAAACGTCCCCATCTGTTGACTCAGGGATCGAGATGTGGCTGCACGATCCGTTACAGCCATGCGGATAAGATGCCTGTCATCTCGACTGCTAGTGAGACGAGGCCGTTGGGATCCAGCACGGCGTTCCGTATTACCCTCCTGAACCCACCGATTCCATATTCTCCTAACAGTCATTGTATCTCGACCAACGCGAGCAGCAATGTCGCGATACGATAAACCGCTATAGAGATAGGCTACAATCCGACCTTTATCAAAGTCGGAAACGTGATGGTACGCATTTCTCCTCCTTACATGAGCTATCACAACATTTCACCAGGCAACGCCGGTCAACTGCTGTTTGTGTGTTGAGAAAACGGTTGGAAACTTTCCTCACGTCAGCACGTTGTAGGTGTCGCCACCGGCGCCAACCTTGTGTGAATGCTCTGAAAAGCTAATCATGTGCATATCACAGCATCTTCTTCATGTCGGTTAAATTTCGCGTCTGTAGCACGTCATTTCGTGGTGTAGTAATTTTATTGGCCTGTAGTGTACATTAAAAGTTGATGACATTACACAGAGCTCGATGAAAGAAAGAACGTGTATTCCTACAACTACCAACCTATAACTGTTCATAGCTAAGACGCAAGTGCGAATATGTTACAACGTGCACAACAATTCGTAACCTGGTTTTTGTTCAGATGTTTCTGTGATGTGCTGCTATAACATTATTCTGTTAAATAAGGTTTTGCAAAGAAAAAAAAAGAAAGAAAGGAAGAAACTTTTAGCGCAGTTGATAGAGTCGTTAGCTCTTCTGTTGTAGAGACCAAGGTAGCAAGTTCACGTTCACCTTCATCCAAAACCAATTCTTTTCCACCTTATTTTTGTAATGGATTCTGGGTGTTTCTTATTCATTTAGCAGATGTATTATCTCTAAAATCGATACTATTTATTATAAATGACATATGTGCTGCAATTCTGGTTACAAAGGCCAACGACTGGAATGTTTCCCCAGTGGCCAGAAATCTCATCGTGACTGTCAATATCTGTACCAAAGTTAACACAATTTACATACTGGAAGCTTTCACTATCATGAAACTTTCCGCAAAATATATATGCCTATCTTTGCGTTAATTGGTTGGCTCATGTTTGTGTGTAGCCAGTAAATAACTATTTCAGTGATGGTCAGCAGTGTCGAAAAAATCTCCTCTTCCATTCGAATGAAATTACGAAGCGATTATCGTTCTTGAAATCTGTGCGTTACAGTACGTTATTTCAGAGTGCTGGTAGTAAATACGTAATAGAAAATTGGATATTGACATTAGACACAAATACCTTAACTGTATTCAAATTATAATAGAAAATGGGATGAAAACACGGCTGAGTTAACGAATACACTCTTCAAGTTTGTGCCTCACACATCGTTGTATACATTATGTACTGTTCCTCTAGCATCAATTCACTGTTCAAGTCGTCGAGGAGCCCAAAATCTTCTTCGCGATTTTCTCCGCTCTTCTTCGACAATCGCTAACAGAGCTGGCGTAGCTATTTTACGTGCGCTCTTTTTCATATAGAAACTGCGCGATCTGCGAGCCAAATAAAGCCGACAACGGCCGCAGATTATGTTAACCAGCTCTTACCATGTGCCGAAGGCCCTTTCTCTCATCATATCGGATGTCCCGTTCGCGTCCACGTCAACGTTAGCTGCCTCGACCGTGTTAGGACAACACCGACTCAAAGGAAGGCCTCGGCGCTTCTTCGTGACGTCACGTCAGCCAGGCACGACGAACGCCAGGTCTGTTGCAGGCATACTCATAATGGTGGCGTCTCCCTCTCTGACACAGGAAAATGTGAAACTATTGGCGGTAGTTGACCAACACACATTGATCTGAGAGATTTCTGCAATCAATTAATTGTGCAATTCATTACACTTCTTAACAAATGGTGTACTCCTGAACTTAAATTTCCACCTGTTTTAAAGATTGACATATAAAAACAACTTCATGGTCCAGCAGCAACAGAATTCGTGCTTCTTTACCTTATTTGTAAATCTGAGGAAGTTACGCTTGTGCTGGGTTGATTTTACAAGAAACTGTGAACATATTGGTGCTCTTCTTTAGGTATCTTGGTTGACTATGTGGTGAGGAGCACTGAATGTTAATGAAATATCTTGCAATTGTACACGTTGGGGGAGGGGGTGGGAGACAGAAGAAGAGGCAAAAGAGAGATACTTGTTTTATCAAATAGTATTTTTTTATCTTAAAAAGTCTCTCCTTTCAGTTGCAAGAGGGGAATATTTATCTTTTCTAATATGCATGTTTAAAAAAGTTTAAGATCAGCAGTATTTTCGATGTATGAAGCTATTTTGTTTCCTGTTTAGAATTCCTTTCGTTGAAAACGACTGCAATCTAATGACTGGCAACAGTTGGACGTTTACACATGTAAATTAGTTCACATTTCCAGTGACGATGTCAAACGAAAATAAATAAATAAATAAATAAAAGAAACGAGTTCATTGCAAGGAGGTTGGGGTAAGTTTTGATAACAAAATGAATCAAGTAAATATAGTTTCTTAAATGTAAAATTTCCGAAGCTTGCAATGGGGCAAAGCATCTTCTCATATTAATCTACGTTTGTTTCCACAGGATTCAGTAATACAGAACTATGATCTTCATTTGTTGCTTTACGATAGTAAGAAAAACTGTCATCTAAATAAAACTGCAGAATCCAAAACAATACCAAACAGTTTGTCCAAAAATAAGAGATTTATAGTGATAAGCACGCCCAGGCGTTTCTGCCTGCAACAGACCTGGCGTTCGCCGTGCCTAGCTGACGTGACGTCACCAACAAGTGCCGAGGCCTTCCTTTGAGTCGGTGTTGGTTAGGATGGCTTAACCGTTGCGTCATCTCGCGCGGTCGCTCCTCACGCTTAACGTAATAGGTCCGGGACTGGCTAATAATGATACCGAGTACCCCCTGTCGTGCACTGAACAATGGTCTTCGGATAACATGTGCACATATAGATGTTGTCGCTGACACGCTCCTTCGAGTAACTGTGATCCCGGTCGCGACTACCGCCGCGCATCTGCCGTCGGCGCGTGTGTTTCACGGGAGCGACCGGCCGCATGTCTGATTTATGCCTTGTCCTCATTACGACTGCCGGAGCGGCCGGTGGTTCCTAGCCGGCAGGTAGCAGGGCAGGCGCCACCCGTGTTAATAAGGCGGCCCAGAAAAACCGCCTTCTCCCCGTTTTGTTCCTCTGACGGCGCCCCATGAATCATCGCACATCGCTCATCCTTCACTCACACAGCCGTATAATTTTGAACCGCATACACATAAAAATAAATTTCGTATCTGTAATATACAAGAGTATTTCAGGAGGCCTTTTCGTTATATAATATTTTTTTTACCCTCCTGCCACTTCTGTTCCCCATTGCGGCATTTCGGGAAATTGAGTTCCTTGCCCGATGCATACGGATAAATTGGTGGACGTTTAGGTGAAGGGTGCTCTGTCTAAGGAAGAAAAAAGAGATCAGGTCGGGGGAGGGCTGGATGGGAGGAGAGGGGGGGGGGGAGAATATTATGTCGAAAAAATGCGTCGGTGCAGACGTTCCGCTCGGCGGCTCAGCCTTAGCGGGAAAACATTAGCGAGATTCCGTGTAATAGTTTCAGATTGTTCTGCGCTCCGGTGAGAGGCATATAATTTGGGACTATTGGGGACCGGGCGTTTATTTCTGAATTTGTGTTCTATAAGAAGCCGCACCACCAGCTCTGCCGCGAAAAATTACAAATGCGGCGGTAAAGGGGGTCGCTGTCGGTAGAGATGAACGCTCCAAACTATGTGTAAATTACGTTTGCTTCGAAAACAGTATCCTCCAGTTCTGTCCCATTCGACCCTCAACAACTGAGCTTAGCTGCGTAGTGGTTACGGCACAGGAGAAGCGTAGCTTAAATCGACTGCGGGCACAGTGGCATGACGTCCGTGCATTCCGCCGATGACCGAAATTGGGCGAGGACGCCACTCTCCTCAGATCAGTACACCTGCTCGTGCGCTGTCACCCTGCAGCCTATCTCATCACCCAAACGTACAGTCTTTGGATGACAATCGGCCTGCTGGAGTGGCCGTGCGGTTCTAGGCGCTTCAGTCTGGAACTGCGTGACCGCTACGGTCGCAGGTTCGAATCCTGCCTGGGGCATGGATGTGTGTGTCGTCCTTAGGTTAGTTAGATTTAACTAGTTCTAAGTTCTAGGGGACTGATGACCTCAGATGTTTAGTCCCATAGTGCTCAGAGCCATTTGAACCATTTGCATTTGATGACAATCGGTGAAATTCAAATGTACACTGCTGGCTACCGTAAATGCAACACCCTGAAGGAAACATCCGAATCAAGTGAAATTTACACCATGGGTTTGCAGCGATGAGATATGCAACTGATTAGAATTTCAGCGCAGACGCACATCACGCGCGCCTGTGGCACCACCTCATAGCGCCATTTAAGGCTTGGCGATTTCGACGAGTGTACGTTCGGCACGTGTGTTTACCTTGTGGTTGTTTCACAAGACGATCAGTTATGCCTCGTAGACAACAGCGAACATCGTTTGATCAAGTATCCGAGTTCGACAGAGGAAGGATAGTTGGTTACCGAGATTGTGGATTATCATACAGAGAAATCGCTAGTCGTGTTGGACGAAACCAAACAACTGTAATGCGGATATGTGACCGTTGGATGCAGGAGGGTACGACGGACCGACGTGGTCGATCGCATTCACCTCGGTGCACCACTGCACGTGCTGATAGGCAAATTGTGCGCATGGCAGTGACGGATCGCTCAGTGACATCCCGAACCATAGCACAGCACATTGCGCCTGTAACGCATCATCCAGTGTCTGCGCTTACCATTCGACGCCGTTTACAGCAGAGTGGTCTGTCCGCAAGACGTCCATTGCTTCGTCTACCATTGACGCAGAACCACAGACGTCTCCGTCGCCAGTGGTGTGATGACAGACTGATGTGGACGGCAGAATGGAATGACGTTGTCTTTACTGACGAGGCACGCTTCTGTCTGCAGCACCACGATGGTCGGATTCGAGTGTGGAGACACCGTGGAGAGAGGATGCTGGATAGCTGCATTATGCACCGCCACACTGGTCTTGCACCGGGTATTATGGTATGGGACGGTATTGGATATTACTCTCGCACGCCTCTAGTACGCATTGCCGGTACTTTAAATAGCCGGCGCTACATATCCGAGGTGCTGGAGCCAGTTGTCCTTCCTTACCTTCAAGGCTCGGCCACAGCCATATTTCAACAGGATAATGCACGACCACACGCGGCACGCATTGTCCAAAGGTTCTTCGTCAATAACCAGATTGAAGTGCTTCCCTGGCCGGCTCGCTCTCCGGATCTTTCGCCGATAGAAAACATGTGGTCCATGGTTGCTCAACGAGTGACCCAGATTACATCCCCAGCTGCCACACCCGATGATCTTTGGCAGCGTGTGGAAGCTGCTTGGGCTGCTGTACCCCAGGAACACATCCAACGTCTCTTTGACTCAATGCCGAGACGTGTGGCAGCGGTGATCTCCAACAATGGCGGCTACTCTGGCTACTGATTCTGGCAGGAACCACATGTCACAGACGTCTGTAAAGGTAATCATTTGATACTTGGGCAACATGTTATCTACAAAATAAATTTTGTTGTGCTACCTCTTGTCTTTCTTGGTGTTGCATTTACGGTGGCCAGCAGTGTAGTTTTTCTTTGGTCGGTTCGGCCGACTTTCTCACACACGAAATATGGGCTGTGCGAAACTGAAAACCTTAGACCAGATATAGAATTTTCGGCATCTTGAAGCTGAAATGTATCAAATGGGACTATAGATCGTAATCTATGGACTGATATTGCAACTTAACTGGAAACCACAAGTATGCAATATCATTTCGGGAATTTTAGCCATAAGAGTGGAGTATCCAATGCTTAAAGGTCCTGTAGCGGATGCTTTTTGAGCTGGGGTAGTTGGCAAGTTTAGCTGTTTGTAAACTGTAACTGCTGCTATCAGAAACTGTTGGCTTACGTTATACCTCAAAAAATTATTTATTCAAGTGATAAGGGTGACGTATATTATGCTTAAAATTACTGTGGTGGGCCATTTTTGAATGTTGGTAGGTGGGTGTTAGCTGTCATTGAATTATTATTATTGGCTACTGGTGTTTTTATGTCACCAACTAGGTGACTGTGATATAGGGGGTGATACGCAAATCTGGTGTAGGCCTATGTGTTTCCACTGCTCAGCGCTTTAGGCATTCGGAGTAACTTATTCTATAATTTGTGTTTGTCTTCCTGACATAGACTGAATGATAGTCATTGAAGGTTAACTCACTTAATCGAAATTGTTCAGCGTGTTTATAACCTTGTTTTTCAATATCACTAGTAGCCATCATGAGTAAGTAACAGAACGTGTCTCTCCTGATCTCGAATATTCGGAATACTGGCTCGGTTATTCCGAAAACTGAGGAGAGGGTATACACTACTCGCCACGCTCTTTTTGACATAGATATGGCCCCTTCGCAAGCATTCGGGATATTTTTAATAGTGGACACTGCAATACAGTGCCGGCCGCGGTGGCCGAGCAGTTCTAGGCGCTACAGTCCGGAATCACGCGACTGCTATGGTCGCAGGTTCGAATCCTGCCTCGGGCATGGATGTGTGTGATGTCCTTAGGTTAGTTAAGTTTAAGTAGTTCTAAGTTCTAGGGGACTGATGACCTTAGAAGTTAAGTCCCATAGTGCTCAGAGCCATTTGAACCATTTTTTATTTAGTGTGGTGAATGGTAGCTGGCTCTTAATGTAGAAAAATGTAAGTTAATGCTAATGAATAGGAAAAACAAAGTCTTAATATTCGGATACATTAGTTGTGTCCTGCTTGACACAGTCATGTCGTTTAAATATCTGGGCGTAACGCTGCGAAGCGATGTGAAATCTAACGAGCATTTGGGGATTGTGGCACGGAAAGCGAATGGTCGACTTTGGTTTATTGGAAAAGTTTTAGGAAAGTGTGCTTCATCAGTATAGGACCGCATATAGAACGATAGTGCGACCTATTCTTGATTACTGCTCGAGTATTTGGGATCCGTATCAGGTCGGACTGAAAGAAGACGTCGAAGCAATTCGGAAGCGAGTTCCTAGATTTGTTACCGGTAGGTTCGATAAGCATGCAAGTGTTACGGTTATGTTTCGGGAGCGCAAGTTGGGTGCCCTGGAGGGAAGAAGATATTCATTTCGATGATGATGATGATGACGATGTTTGGTTTGGGGGGCGCTCAACTGCGCGGTTATCAGCGCCAATACAAATTCCCAACCTTTACTCAGCGCAATCTCGCCACTTTCATGAATGATGATGAAATGATGAGGAGAACACAAACACCCAGTCATCTTGAGGCAGGTGAAAATCCCTGACCCCGCCGGTAATCGAACCGGGGTCCCCGTGCTCAGGAAGCGAGAACGCGACCGCGAGACCGCGAGCTGCGGACATTCATTTGGAGGAACACTACTAAGAAAGTTTAGAGAACTGTCATTTGAAGGTGACTGCAAAACGATCCTAATGCCACCAACGTATATATCGCGTAGGGCCAAGAAGATAAGATACGAGAAACTGGCGCTAATAGGGAGGCATGCAGACAGTTGTTTTTCCATCGCTCTACCTGCGAGTGTAACGGGAAAGGAAATAACTAGTTGTGGTAAAGGGTACCTTCCGCCACGCGTGGTATGGTAGCTTGCGGATTATGTATGTAGATGTACTGATAAGGCAGATCGGACGCACTGTAACCACACTGTCGGCTGATATAATCGAGCGAATTACAATGACGGTGTCTAGTGACGGTTGTCGGTGTCATTCGGAACGCAGACGAAAGCCGTCGTCACACGGAGCGTGCCGACTTTCTGACGTCAGAGCGTGTAAAATGCGTTGGGAAGCCTTTCCGACGGTGCGTGGCAACGTCTAGCATGTCAGATACTCTGAATGTGCATTTGAACACAAACCAAAGAGATGGAAGGGCCGGCCGAGGTGGACGAGTGGCTCTAGGCGTTACAGTCTGGAACCGCGCGACCGCTACTGTCGCAGGTTCGAATCCTGCCTCGGACATGGATGTGTGTGATGCCCTTAGGTCAGTTAGGTTTAAGTAGTTCTAAGTCTAGGGGACTGATTACCTCAGATGTGAAGTCCCATAGTGCTCAGAGCCATTTGGTGGTGGTGGTGGTGGCGGTGGTTAGTGTTTAGCGTCCCGTCGACAACGAGGTCATTAGAGACGGAGCGCAAGCTCGGGTTAGGGAAGGATTGGGAAGGAAATCGGCCGTGCCCTTTCAAAGTAACCATCTCGGCATTTGCCTGAAACGGTTTAGGAAAATCACGGAAAACCTAAATCAGGATGGCCGGAGACGGGATTGAACCGTCGTCCTCGCGAATGCGAGTCCAGTGTGCCAACCACTGCGCCACCTCGCTCGGTCAGAGCCGTTTGAAGCCAGATGGAAGAACGACACCTATATTAGATGACGCCATTTCTCGAAGTCACAAGACGCCACTTTCGCTTTCAGTCGAATCACATATGACTATATGCCGCTTCTAAACATAAGAAAATTCTGTATCTCTCGTAATACCGTCGTTAATTGTACTATTTGTTGTAATAAAGCGACGCTAAACGTGATGTTAGCAGAATCTTCCGTCGGTTCTTGGTAGAACAACATTATAATAAATGAAAAGCACCAGTTTTATTGTTAACCGGTTTTCGGCTTACAAGGCAATCTTCAGACATTTACTGAGTATTATCATCAAAGAAGCTACAATGTTGGCAAACAACATTGGAAGAGAAGTAGCACGTCTAGAATGAAGTAGAAACATACAGTAAGTAACATCTTTGACAGTGTGGTGGTAATGCTATGAAAAAGCAAAAATTACACAGTACATAAATAACAATGGAGTAGACAGGAAAACCTTTAACACAAAATAGGAATAGCATGCCTACATAACAGTTTCTATTAATAAACAAAACTAATAAAATAGAATACAATTGGTACTAGACAAGGCTACATCAGGGGGTATGAAACATGGAGAGTGATACACAAACCTGTTAAAAGAAGAGACAATTATCAATCTAACTACAGAATACATCAGGAAATTAAGCAATATGAATAAGATATAAAGAAATAAATTCAGGTAAATGGAGGCGTTTGAGGGAACCTACAGTAAATGCAATCTTTGAGAGTGTGGTGGTACTGCATTTTAACATTAACATTATAATCAAAACAATGGCTGTGTAACAGTTTGTATTAAATAAATGAGCAATGTAAAACATGAACAATATTGACGAAAAAACTACAAGGGGTGTTAAACATGGACAGTAATACAAGTACCAGTTAAAAGAAAGCCTTAACTACTGAAACTACAGTCTATATGAAATACAAAGACAACTTCAACAAAACAAAATAACTTAATGAATACAGGAAAATTGGAATATGTAGGAAATGACAGTGTGGGAAGTAATGAACAACAGAGACGATTATATGAAGCTTAGGAGAGGGGAAATGTTGAGCTGTGTCTGGTCATTTAGGATTAGATCTGGACTGTGAGCAAGATGTTTGTTAATTTCCAGGGCTTCCGGTTGGTTGAGTTTATGGCCTTTGTTCACTAGGTGAAGTACACGGGACACTGGCTGGTAGTTGTGAACTTCACTCAGTACACGCACAGCAAATGAAAAGTCAGAATTCTGCAACTTCCAGCTGCGTTCATGTTCAGTCAGCCTATTTGCTATGTCTCTGCCTGACTCACCAATGTAAAATTTGTTACAATCAGAACAGGTTATTTTGTATACCCCACTGTAGGCTTATAACTGGATCTTATCTTTGCTATTAAAAACAAACTGGGCTGTCGTGTTCCTGACGTAGTAGAAAACCCTATGCATGTAGGTTTTCAGTGCTTTGGCTACAATCTGTGATACCTGACCTAGAAATTGTAGTGTACACCATTTCTTGCAGACAGTGGACGGGGAAGCTGGTTGGGCGTAGAGGAGGAGTATAATTTTCCGTTTTTGTTCCTGTGCAAGACGTGGTCAATAAGAACAGGATTGTAGCCATTGGCTGTTGCAATAAATTTTATTGTATCTAACTATGCTTTAAAATCATCTCTGGACATGGGGATGGATATGAGACGGTGTACAATTGAGTGGAAAGCTGCATGTTTATGAGCTATGGGGTGTTGTGAGCAAAAAGTATTACTGTGTCTGTAGTTGTAGTTTTTCTGTAAATTTTGGAACAATGTGTGTGTGTGTACTGATGTCAATGGTGAGATCTAAGAAGTTTATGGATTTGTGGCCGATCTCCATTTTGAACTGGATATTTTTGTGTCGACCGTTTAGGTTTTTCTAAAATTTGTTGTCTTGTAGTACCAGTCCACATACACAGGACATCATCTAAATATCTAAACCAGTATTTGATATTTGCACTCAGAGGTTCTGTTTTTCGAAAATTTTGTTCAAAATGGTCCATAAACGTGATGTTGATTGTGAAAGATTTATTATAATTTTCGTATTATGAAAGTATGCCGCTTTACAGACTGGCAGTTATTGTACAAATTTGCAAAGCAGAATTTTTCCGCATCTGCAACGCGGAATAATTTGACAATCTGAAATTGGCTTTTATTATCTAAAATGAAAACAGTCTCCCAGAGTATCATTTATAAAACACTTCCTGAAATGCTACGTATAAGTATTACTGCATAAAGTTATACCACCTAAGAATTTTGAATTAAAATACTATACAAGAAAATTAGTTCGAGCAACTAGACTTTCTTTAGTGTTAAGCACTGTGTTGATGCATACACCGCTATTTCAGGGGCATTCTGAGGGCAAACAACGCTTTGTGCTTGCTTATAGATTAGAAAACATTGATTATCATTTCAAAAATTTGCATTTTTCACGCTAAATACCACCACGTCCGGCCTTTGCTTCGGAATTAAATGAGCACAGCAACTTGTGTTTCACCACCGAGGCGTTCATTCAGCTCTCGAGGAGCGGGGGAGAAGAGCGGTGTACTGGCCGAGAAGTGGGTGTCCATAAAAATCACCTTGTCCACATATCTCCAATCTTTGGATCTTGTCAACATTCTATTAAACATAACCCCATAACAATTAATTTAGAAATATCCGCCTGAGCTGCAGTAATTATTTATTCAAACCATGACCGTTTTCAGGATTTAAAAGCCCATCTTAAAGTGTATGAAATTATATAACATGTGTTCGGGCCAGTCAGTGGAAGAGCTCCAGTCACTGCATCTACATCATCTACATCTACGTGATTGCTCAGCTTTTCATAATAAAGTGGCTGGCAGAGGGTTCAATGAACCACCTTCACGCTGTCTCTCTACCGTTCCACTCTCGAACGGCACGCGGGAAAAACGAGCGCTTAATTTTTCCGTGCGAGCCCTGATTTCTCTTATTTTATCGTGATGATCATTTCTCCCTATGTAAGTGGGTGTCAACAGAATGTTTTCGCAATCGAAGGAGAAAAGTGGTGATTGAAATTTCATGAGAAGATCCCGTCGCAACGAAAAACGCCTTTGTTTTAATGACTGCCACTTCAATTCACGTATAACGTCTGTGACACTTTCTCCCCTATTTCACGATAATACAAAACGAGCTGTCCTTCTTTGTACTTTTTCCATGTCATCCGTCAGTCCCACCTGATGCGGGTCCCACACCGCACAGCAGTACTCCAGAATAGGGCGGGAAAGCGTAGTGTAAGCAGTCTCTTTGGTAGACCTGTCGCACCTTCTAAGTGTTCTGCCAATGAATCGCAGTCTTTGGTTTGCTCTACCCACAATGTTATCTATGTGATAGTTCAAATTTAGATTATTTGTAATTGTAATCCCTAAGTATTTAGTTGAATTTACAGCCCTCAGATTTGTGTGACTTACCGCGTAATCGAAATTTAGCTGATTTCTTTTATTGTTCATGTCAATAACTTCGCACTTTTCTTTATTCAGGGTCAATTGCCACTTTTCGCTCCATACAGATATCTTATGTAAATCATTTTGCAAGTCGTTTTGATCATCTGATGAATTTACAAGACTGTAAATGACAGCATCATCTGCAAACAATCTAAGACAGCTACTCGGATTGTCTTCTATGTCGTTAATATAGATCAGGAGCAATAGACGGCCTATAACACTTCCTTGTGGAACGCCCGATATTACTTCCGTTTTACTCGATGACTTTCCGTCTATTACTACGAATTGTGACTTTTCCGACAGGAAATCACGAATCCAATCGCACAACTGAGGCGATACTCCGTAGGCACGCAGTTTGATTAGAAGACGCTTGTGGGGAACGGTGTCGAGAGCCCTCTGGAAATCTAAAAATATGGAATCAATTTGACATCCCCTGTCGATAGCACTTATTACTTCATGAGTATAAAGAGCTAGTTGTGTTTCACAAGAACGATATTTTCTGAATGCGTGTTGACCGTATGTCAGTAAATCGTTTTCTTCGAGGTACTTAATAATGTTCGAATACAGTATATGTTCTAAAACCCTACGGCAAATCGACGTTAGTGATATAGGCCTGTAATTAAACGGATTACTCCTACTTCCCTTTTTGGGTATTGGTGTGACTTGAGCAATTTTCCAGTCTTTTGGTACTTATCTTTCTGTGAGCGAGTGGTTGTATATAATTGCTAAATATGGAGCTATTTTATCAGCATACTCCGACAGGAACCTGATTGGTATACAATCTGGACCGGAGGCCTTGCCTTTATTATGTGATTCAAGCTGCTGTGTTACACCGAGGATATCTACTTCTACATTTCCCATCTTTGCAGTAGTTCTTGATTGGAATTCAGGAATATTTACTTCGTCTTCTTTGGTGAAGAAGTTTCGGAAAACCGTGTTTAATAACTCTGCTTTAGTGGCGCTGTCATCAGTGACTTCACCGTTGTTATCACGCAGTGAAGGTATTGATTGTGTCTTGCCGCTGGTATGCTTTATGTATGATCAATGTAGGAACTCCAGCCACTACAAGATCCTATCGTGCGGCTGTCCAGCGGTGGACAGTTTCAGCAAACATTCAGTGATTGGAGATCTTGCAGTGACTGGCACGACCACATGTTTGTGTGTTACCAGATACCATAGTTTCATTCACCTGAAAACAGTATTTTAAAACCCGAAACAGGTCGTGGTTTGAATAAATAACGAGTACAGATGAAGCGGATCTCTAAATTAATTACCATTCCTCCCAGTTGCGGACGTCCTACGTACTAAATCTTGTGCCCATCCCCACAGCGGCAATCGGTCGAAAGAGTACTTTGCAAGCAACTTCTTTCACATATGGATAAATTTTACAGGAATTCTTCCAAACAAAATCAGTCTGTCATCTGCTTTTGCTACAACTAGATTTATGCAATCGTTCCACTTTGGGTCGCTCCCAGCAGACACTCCTAGATATCTTACGCGTGTCAGTGTTTGCGGCGCTGTGCTAGATCACCAACATCGTAATCGAGTAGTGATCTGTGAGAATTTCGGTACTTTTTACTGTGTCGAGGGCCATCTAACAGCTCCAAGCATCGATTCTCTGCAGGACTTCCTGCACTTCGGTACACAGAAATCCGCTCCTTAGTCACGGAACCATTCGTGAATCTCTGTGCGAAGGTCCTAATGGTTGGGAAATCTGCGACTGCTGCGATTTAGTTCCTCGATTGCCTTGAGACTGTAACCTTCTGCAAATACTTAATACAGTAGTTTACTTTATATTTTACAGTTTTGAAAAGAACATTCAATTTCTTTTTGGTAAGTTCTTCTACACTGACGGAAAAAATTATCCCAGCACCAAAAAATTTTTAACGTAAGGTAATGAAATTTCGGTAGTACATTTGTCTAGGTAACTCATGGAGATCCGGTGTGGGGTGTGATTTCGTATGATAGCAGGAGCACTCTCATGAATGTCCCACGCAGTCTGAATGCTAATTTGTGCGTCAGTCTGGTGATTTCGACCTGCTGTTGTGCCATTCATCGTTCCATGGAGTGTTTTCCAACAGGATAACGCTCGCCCACATACCGCTGTTGTAACCCAGAATACTCTACAGAGTGTTAACATGTACCTTGGTCTGCACGATCATCTTATCTGTTTTCTGTCGGGCACATACTGAACATCATCGAACGACAAGTTACAAGGTTGCAAGTTAATGTAAATAAGAGAAAAGCCATTGCAGATATGAATTGCTGGTAGATTAAAATCCGGGGTAACCACCAGAATGTTGAGTGCAAGCATGGAAACGTGTATGCATTCTGTGCTGGTCGTGAATGACGCTGTAGTTGTCGTCCGATGATGTGCTAAATGTGCTCGACTGGAGACAGGTCTGATGATGGCTCAGGTCAACGCAATATGTCGACGCTCAATACAGCATGTTATATTACAACAGCGGTATTTGCGCGAGCGTTATCCTGTTGGAAAACTCCTCCGGAAGTGCTGTTCATCGATGTTAGCATAAAAGGTCGAATGACCATATTGCCGTACAGATTTCCACTCAAGCTGTGTGGGATAAAAACGAGAGTGCTCCTGCTGTCATACGAAATAGCGGCCCAGACCATAACTCCAGGTGTAGCTCCAGGGCCTCCAGACCGCAGACAGGTTGGCTGTAGGCGCTCACCTAGCCTCCTCCTTACCAACAAACGACCATCACTGACACCGTGGCAGAACCGGTTTCCATCAGGAAACAACAGAACTCCAGCCCGTCCTACAAGGAGCTTTTCCTTGACACCAGTTTGTGATCAGTGGAATGCATGCTACAGGGCATCTGGCTTGGAACTGTCCTTGAAGCAACCATTTTAACGGTTCGTTGTGTCGCTGTGCTGCGAGCTTATGCTCGAACTGCTGATGCAGACGCAGTACGAAGCGCCACAGCCATACACCGAATACGACGGTCTTCTCTCTCGGCAGTGCCACGTGGCCGTCCGGAGCTCGGTTGTCTTGCGACCATACCTTCCCGTGACCACGGCTGCCATCAGTAATGTACAGTGTCTACGTTCCTGCTGCCAAGTACTTCAGCAATTTCGCCATTCGTAGCCCTATCTACATCCACATCTACATTTATACTCCGCAAGCCACCCAACGGTGTGTGGCGGAGGGCAATTTACGTGCCACTGTCATTACCTCCCTTTTCTGTTCCAGTCGCGTATGGTTCGCGGGAGGAACGACTGCCGGAAAGCCTCCGTGTGCGCTCGAATCTCTCTAATTTTACATTCGTAATCTCCTCGGGAGGTATATGTAGGGGGAAGCAATATATTCCATACCTCATCCAGAAACGCACCCTCTCGAAATCTGGACAACAAGCTACACCGCGATGCAGAGCGCCTGTCTTGCAGAGTCTGCCACTTGAGTTTGCTAAACATCTCCGTAACGCCATCACACTTATCAAATAACCCTGTGACGAAACGCGCCGCTCTTCTTTGGATCTTCTCTATCTCCTCCGTCAACCCGATCTGGTACGGATCCCACACTGGTGAGCAATACTCAAGTATAGGTCGAACGAGTGTTTTGTAACCCACCTCCTTTGTTGATGGACTACATTTTCTAAGGACTCTCCCAATGAATCTCAACCTGGTACCCGCCTTACCAACAATTAATTTTATATGATCAAATTCCTCGCCATAAAAGGCATTCATTAATGACAGCTCGCAATATCCAATCTTAAAGGTAAGTAATTGACGGCCACCACCGTTACGGCGCCTATTTAAAGCAAACCTGATTTTCTTCCTCAAAGCGACGCTACTAGCGCCAGTTTCTTGCGACTGCGGCAAAATTTCGATAGTTGTCATCTTTCAGATTTAGAAACCTGCCTACCAACTTTCGTTAATCTCGCACAACTCCTTCTTGGTGCTGTAATTATTTTTTCCGTCAGTATATGAAGTTCGACAATTTTTTAAAGTTTTCATTAATGCTTAATCTAAAAATTTTTGTCTGTATCCTCCCCCACCCACTGCCACATCCACGACTTCTCATAACGAATACCTTTTCAATAGATAATATAGCATTGTAGTATTGTAAGACACCTAGACATCAAATTTCTCTGTGTGCATAGCGAAAACGGTCTCAGTCATAATGGAGATAATTATTCCCGGCGGAAAATTGCAAAGAAACCTCATGGAGGTAAAGGCAGATGTCACTTGTTTACTACAGAAAGCGTCAAAAGCAGAGAAGTACATCAGAGTGAGGAGGAAAAGAGGCTCTGAGCGCTATGGGACTTAACTGTTGAGGTCATCAGTCCTCTAGAACTTAGAACTACTTAAACCTAACTAACCTAAGGACATCACACACATCCATGCCCGAGGCAGGTTTCGAACCTGCGACCGTAGCGGTCGCGCGTGTCCGGTCTGTAGCGCCTAGAACCGCTCGGCCACCCCCGCCGGCAACGATACTTTACTTCGATCTGCCTTCGTTCTTCCAAATAATTATCTACTTGACATGCAGTGTGAGACCTGGCATTATCATGACGAAGAATGATGCTGAGGCTCCGTGGACTTTTCGAATGGCTTTTACGACCCTTTTGTAGGTGCCGCAAGTACCACGGCACTTCCTACCAACCAGTTTGCACCGTCATACTTCCGACCACAGCCCCCTTCACTGTTGCGGCTTCCTTTTACAGTCGGAAAAGCCACCGCTAAATATTTGTGGTAGGAAACGCCACGTTCACGTCAATGTCTCAAAGTCCACGGTCCGAAAGTACGCGACAAAATGGTTCAAACGGCTCTGAGCACTATGGGACTTAACATCTGAGGTCATCAGTCCCCTAGAAGTTAGAACTACTTAAACCTAACTAACCTAAGGACATCACACACATCCATGCTCGCGGCAGGATTCGAACTTCCGACCGTAGCGGTCACGCGGTTCCAGACTGAAGTACCTATAACCGCTCGGTCACAGCGGCCGGCCAAAATACGCGACACCGACGCTGATATGTTGCTGGTTGCTTTCTTAATTAAAACTTTGTATCATTCAGCACAGTATGTTTGTCGAGTCTTTAAAGGAATGATCTCGACTTGTTCATTGTAACAAAATAAAGAACATGTAATTTTCTTGTAAGTGCTTCGCGTTCGCGAACGAACGACTCAATTCACATTCGGTTGATCTCGGGCAGCCAAACAGTTGATTGCTGTTTAGTTTACGGCTTACACGAATATATCTAATTGCAAATTTTACCACTTGTTAACATGTAGTATTAGTAAACTGATCTTGAATTTCGTGGCAGAATTTTTTGAGCATTTGCTGATACGAAGTCACACAGGCAGTCCCTGATATGCCAAGTACAACTCTATTTCGCGGTAAGTCGCTGGCTGACCTTCATCAATCGCGTTGTGCCCATCGTCGGAACATTTTGGAACGAGAACTGATTTTGGTCGACCTTTACGGAAAGTGATTCCTTACCAAAAGTTGAACGAAGTTTTTTGTGGCGTTGTTGTTGAGTTAGGGGTTTACGAAAATCGAAAACAATCATCCAAAGAAATATCCATTTTCCCAATACTGTTTCTTAAACACGTATCGAATTTTGAGGTTCCGCATCACGACAAAATTGAAAAAAAAAAGAAAAGGTACAGACATAACTGAATCGAGAGTCGTTTGACGACCATCGTTAACTCCTGTGTACTTTCCATGTGTAGAGGGTAACAAAAGTAATCCTGTCACAACCGCCACCTCACGTGAACATTTTTGCAATCTAAGTTAACGCTGCCCATCTGCATGATATCCCGTTTTGCTTCGCTCGTCATTATGAAAATTGCATTTAATTCTTGCAATCACGCGCGGCTGTTTCGATAATACGATTTGAAGTGGAATGATCATATAAAACTAATTGACGGGTGCCAGGTTGAGATTCATTGGGCGAGTCCATAGGAAATGTAGTCCATCAACAAAGGAGGTGGCTTACAAAACACTCGTTCGACCTATACTTGAGTATTGCTCACCAATGTGGGATCCGTACCAGATCGGGTTGACAGAGGAGATAGAGAAGATCCAAAGAAGAGCGGCACGTTTCGTCACAGGGTTATTCGGTAACCGTGATAGCGTTACGGAGATGTTAAGGAAACTCAAGTGGCAGACCCTGCCAAAGAGGCGCTCTGCATCGCGGTGTGGCTTGCTGTCCAGGTTTCGAAAGGGTGAGTTGCTGGATGAGGTATCGAATACATTGCTTCCCCCTACTTATACCTCCCGGGGGGACCACGAATGTAAAATTAGAGAGATTCGAGCGCACACGGAGGCTTTCCGGCAGTCGTTCTTCCCGCGAACCACACGCGACTGGAACAGCAAAGGGAGGTAACGACAGTGGCACGTAAAGTGCCCTCCGCCACACACCGTTGGGTGGCTTGCTGAGTATAAATGTAGATGTAGAATATTGTTCCACATAAGCTACGTATTATTTAGCGCCCTCGCTCCCACCACGTACACACACGCACACACACACACACACACACACATTCCTCCCCCTCTCTCTCAGAAATTACTCTTCCTTGAGCTGTTGGTAATACCATCTAAATCTAGTGACGATGGAAACGAGTTGAAGCACTAGACATATTGTATGGTTATAGCTTCAATATAAATATTCTGCGTACTAAATTGGGCAGAAGGAATGGAAATATTAAATTTCTTTTTTCTCAGATCGATAATGGACTCTTAATTCTGCAAAAAATGATCTAAAATTATATATTTTTTTAAGCATAAAACACCGTAACAGAGTAATTTGAATATTACATGTAAAAGAAACATACCAGTTAGTAGTTGAATGTAAGCATGTTTTCCATGAAAGTAGTTGGAAGCTGATGAATATTTTACAGATTTTTATGTACGCAAACGAACAAAAATTTGTGTGCCATACGAAGCTAAAATCAGGCGGTAAACTTGGCTTCGACAACAGGAGACGGTTCAAACTCACACATCCCTCGCTGAAACGGCGTAGGATGAAAATATTTCCACCAAGCTGTGAGCCACACGACATTTGTTATTTATTTGCCTGTAAAGTTTATAACTTTTTTCGTTTTCTGCACAGGGCAGATTACGATATAGCAGCGAAAGTTCGGGCCTGTGAAAGTAAGAGGTGCCTTCAGTACATAACGCAACACATTTTCATTTTACGGCCAGTTTTGGCCTTCAATAGGTAATGCAACCTTTCTTTTCTCTCGGCCAATTGTGTCGAAAAGTGCGTAAAACGTTGTGGGACATCGTTGAATACTCTTGCTTTAGCTTCTATAGTTTCATGAAGTTCCGATAGGTGACGCCGCTATACGCAGCCTTCAAAATGGCGTCTGTAACGGAGGTGCGTTCGAAGCAGAGGGCTGACTTTCTCTTGGCGGGAAACTAGAGAATATTCATAGGCGCTTACCGAATGTCTAGGGAGACTTGGCGGTGAACAAAAGCAAGGTGAGTTGTTGGGCGACGAATGTCATCATCGCAACAAGGTCCCGCAAACCTGTCCCACACCCTGCGTGATGGTCGGACGCACACAGCTGTGCCTCCTGCAATGTTGGAACGTGCGGACACTCTCAACTGCGAAATGGTTGCCGGTGGAGAATTTTTTGCACGAACTGACCTCTCGATTACATCCCATAAATGTTCGATGAGACTGAGGTTAGGCGATATGGGCGGCCAAATAATTCACTCCAATTGTCAAGAACGTTCTTCAAACTAAGCGTGAACAATTGTGAGCCGGTGACATGGCACATTGTCAGCCATGGAAGTCCTTGAATGGCTGCAAATGGTCTCCACGTAGCCGAAGACAAACGTTTACAGTCAGTGATCGGTTCAGTTGAAACAGTGGAGCCAGTCCACTGTATTGTGGAGCCTTTACTAGCTCGCAAAGTATCTTATTGACAACTTGGGCCGGTCGCTGTGACCGTACGGTACTAGGCGCTTCAGTCCGGAATCGCAGTGCTGCTACGGTCGCAGGTTCGAATCCCGCTTCCGGCATGGATGTGTGTGATGTCCCTAGGTCAGTTAGGTTTAAGTAGCTCTAAATCTAGGGGACTGATGACCTCAGATGTTAAGTCCCATAGTGCATAGAGCGGTTTGAACCATTTTTTGACAACTTGGATCAATAGCTTCGTGGGGTCTCACCATACTCGAAACCTACCATCAGATCTTAGCAACTGAAATCAGCTGTGGTTTTCCAGTGGTCCACGTTCCAACTTATATGGTAAAGAGCCCGGGAGAGGCACTGCAGATGAAGTCGTGCTCTTTGCAAGGCACTGACATCGATCGTCTGCAGCCGTAGTCCATTACAACAAATTTCGCCGCACTGTCCTAACGGATACGTTCGTCGTAAGCCCCACACTGATTTCTGCTGTTATTTCATAGAGTGATGGTTGCCTGTTAACGCTGACTACGCAATCGCCACTGCTCTTGGTCCTTTAGTGAAGGCCGGCGGCCATGTACACTCCTGGAAATTGAAATAAGAACACCGTGAATTCATTGTCCCAGGAAGGGGAAACTTTATTGACACATTCCTGGGGTCAGATACATCACATGATCACACTGACAGAACCACAGGCACATAGACACAGGCAACAGAGCATGCACAATGTCGGCACTAGTACAGTGTATATCCACCTTTCGCAGCAATGCAGGCTGCTATTCTCCCATGGAGACGATCGTAGAGATGCTGGATGTAGTCCTGTGGAACGGCTTGCCATGCCATTTCCACCTGGCGCCTCAGTTGGACCAGCGTTCGTGCTGGACGTGCAGACCGCATGAGACGACGCTTTATCCAGTCCCAAACATGCTCAATGGGGGACAGATCCGGAGATCTTGCTGGCCAGGGTAGTTGACTTACACCTTCTAGAGCACGTTGGGTGGCACGGGATACATGCGGACGTGCATTGTCCTGTTGGAACAGCAAGTTCCCTTGCCGGTCTAGGAATGGTAGAACGGTGGGTTCGATGACGGTTTGGATGTACCGTGCACTATTCAGTGTCCCCTCGACGATCACCAGTGGTGTACGGCCAGTGTAGGAGATCGCTCCACACACCATGATGCCGGGTGTTGGCCCTGTGTGCCTCGGTCGTATGCAGTCCTGATTGTGGCGCTCACCTGCACGGCGCCAAACACGCATACGACCATCATTGGCACCAAGGTAGAAGCGACTTTCATCGCTGAAGACGACACGTCTCCATTCGTCCCTCCATTCACGCCTGTCGCGACACCACTGGAGGCGGGCTGCACGATGTTGAGGCGTGAGCGGAAGACGGCCTAACGGTGTGCGGGACCGTAGCCCAGCTTCATGGAGACGGTTGCGAATGGTCCTCGCCGATACCCCAGGAGCAACAGTGTCCCTAATTTGCTGGGAAGTGGCGGTGCGGTCCCCTACGGCACTGCGTAGGATCCTACGGTCTTGGCGTGCATCCGTGCGTCGCTGCGGTCCGGTCCCAGGTCGACGGGCACGTGCACCTTCCGCCGACCACTGGCGACAACATCGATGTACTGTGGAGACCTCACGCCCCACGTGTTGAGCAATTCGGCGGTACGTCCACCCGGCCTCCCGCATGCCCACTATACGCCCTCGCTCAAAGTCCGTCAGCTGCACATACGGTTCAGGTCCACGCTGTCGCGGCATGCTACCAGTGTTAAAGACTGCGATGGAGCTCCGTATGCCACGGCAAACTGGCTGACACTGACGGCGGCGGTGCACAAATGCTGCGCAGCTAGCGCCATTCGACGGCCAACACCGCGGTTCCTGGTGTGTCCGCTGTGCCGTGCGTGTGATCATTGCTTGTACAGCCCTCTCGCAGTGTCCGGAGCAAGTATGGTGGGTCTGACACACCGGTGTCAATGTGTTCTTTTTTCCATTTCCAGGAGTGTATTGTCGTTGGTCAGAGGTAATTCCTAAGATTTAGACGTCTTGGCACATCATAACACTGTCGCACGCAGAATACTGAATTCAGTAACGATTTCCGAAATGTTATTTCACATGCATTTAACTCCAAATACCATCCCACGTTCAAAGTCTGTTAATTCCTGTCGTGCAGCCATAATCACGTCGTAAACCTTGTCGCATGAATCACCCGAGTACAAATGACAGCCTCGTCATGCACTACTACGCCTTTTGTGTATATGCGTATCGCTGTCCCACGACTATTTCACTACTGGGCATTAAATTTGCTACACAAAGAAGAAATGCAGATAATAAACGTGTATTAATTGGACAAATATATTACACTAGAATTGACATGCGATTACATTTTCACGCAAATTTGGGTGCATAGATCCTGAGAAATCAGTACCTAGAACAATCACCTCTGGTCGTAATAACGGCCTGGGCATTGAGTCAAACAGAGCTTGGATGTCGTGTACAGGTACAGCTGTCCATGCAGCTTCAACACGATACCACAGTTCATCAAAAGTAGTGACTGGCGTATTTTGACGAGCCAGTTGCTCGGCCACCAGTGACCAGACGTTTTCAACTGGTGAGAAATCTGAAGAATGTGCTGGCCAGGGCCGCAGTCGAACATTTTCTGTATCCAGAAAGGCCCGTACAGGATCTGCAACATGCTGTCGTGCATTATCCTGCTGAAATGTAGGGTTTCTGAAGGATCGAATGAAGGGTAGAGGCACGGGTCGTAACACATCTGAAATGTAACGTCCACTGTTCAAAGAACCGTCAATGCGAACAAGAGGGGACCGAGACGTGTAACCAGTGGCACCCTATACCATCACGCCGGGTGATACGCCAGTATTGCGATGACAAATACACGCTTACAATGTGCGTTCATCGCGATGTCGCCAAACACGGATGCGACCATCATGCTGCTGTAAACGGAACCTGGATTCATCCGAAAAAATGACATTTTGCCATTCGTGCACCCAGGTTCGTCGTTGGGTACACCATCCTGTCTGTGATGCAGCGTCAAACGTAACCGCAGACATGGTCTCCGAGCTGATAGTCCATGCTGCTGCAAACATCATCGAACTGTTCGTGGCCGGCCGTGGTGGCCGAGCGGTTCTAGGCGCTTCAGTCTGGAATCGCGCGACCGCTACGGTCGCAGGTTCGAATCCTGCCTCGGGCATGGATGTGTGTGATGTCCTTAGGTACAAACTTTTATTGATCGTTTCATTGTGCATTTGTACATCAATGAGCAAACAGTTCCTTGCTGGAAACTAACTCCCATGCCAGATTCCACATTCCACTGCACATATATTTTGAACAGAGCTTGTGCCATTCTGTAGCCCTGTCTAAGTTCTTTCGATGTTAGGAATGGCTCTCTCTACTTTGTGTCTACTTTAATTACTGCATACGATTGCTGATATTTTTCTGATAATAAGGGATTTTTCCTGTGCTTCTGTACCTATACGCTGCATCGCTTCTCAAGCTGCATTGATGGATACAGAATCACACACTTTTTCTAAACCCACAAATATTAGGTTTACTTCCTGACTGTTAGAATACTCATTCTCATTTTATTGCCTAAGGCTAAAAGTATGATACATAGAAGGTTATTCAGCCATAAAACCTGTCGTGCCCTCTAGCATCCTTTCCACAATCTGACTGTCCTACTTGTTTTACAGTACAGAGTTACAAAGTCTGCTCACCGATGCCATAACACTAATCCCTCTACAATCTCTTTTTCCCTTTTGCACGTCATGAACGCGTAATTTTCATTATTATTTCTTGCTCTCCAAGTATCTCCGTCTTTCACCGGACTCCTTTCGCTTCTCATCGCCTTCCTTTCAATTTTAGAAACGATTCATCTCCCTTTTATTGAGTATCTAGCCTTTTGAACTACAGGGAAAATGGGGTCTATAATGCCGTTATAGATCCTCATTTTCGCGGAATGTGGTAAGACTGTAGACTCGAACGTGTCTCTGAAACATTGTCCTAGTTAGTACAAACAGTTGAAATGCAAAATATTTTATTAAACCCGCATCGAATTGGGATCAGATTCCAACTAAGACAATATTTGACACTGAAGTCAGTGGTGCTTCGTAACCAAACATTCGAATTTATGTCGCAAGCACTTCATCTGCGGACCAATGTTTACTGAAAAGGTTTTAATTCCATTGCCATATACTTTTACCTGCATCAGTTATCGCTACTAATGGCAATACACAGCGTATAAATTTTTTTCTCAGGGCGCCCCTGAGCCACCTCTCAGCTTCGTTCAACAAGTGATCTCTTGTGTCACTAGCACCTTGAACCAGCCTGAGAATCACGATAGTCACGCTTGTGTGCTAAGACGTTTTCCAGAACTAGACGGTATCATAGTGACTCAAACCACAGCTCGAAAATCTCTGTCCCTCACTCGATCGATATACGCTGAAATGTTTCACTCAACTCCCGACGAAACATTCGTGCTGTAGCCCTGCTCCAGATTCCCTCGAGGTGCACATGATTTTTGTTGGGCTCAGTACTTCACGAACTCTACGTTCAACAGATGTTTAAAGGTCGAACATGTGTGTAGCTTTGGTCATTAGACGATTTCCCTTTGTGTTGTGTGTCGCAACCTTCCGCAAAGTTATGGTATTGTTCGACTTTGTGCCTGTCTGGTGGAACTGCTGGTTGTGTAGAATGTCTTTACCAAAGAGACTTGTCGTGCGAATGTGGTCCGTGAAGCGGCGTGGCGCGTTCAGCGAAGTAGTCTTGAGTTGGCAGCAGGACGAGAAGGTGGCGAGCGGGGCCCTATGCAGGGGGGCAGCCCGTGTTATGTGCCAGAAAACTACTTGGCTGCACCTGGAGTGAAGGCGCGGACTAATTGAAGTTCAGAGCCGTTGTTTGCAAAACTTGAAATTGGAAAGGAGTTCCCCTTCTGCATGCTAGAACGCTTCGGTTGCACTTATTGAGTAATTGCCCATCTGTGTGTTTTCTGTAGTTGTCCATCTTGCAAAATTGTAATTGAGTACACCTTGTGGAGCGCCATTAGTTCCAGTACTGCGTGACTGGTTATTTGTTTGTTTTAACTGTTCCTGTTACAAGGTTTGCATTGAATCTGCCCCTGTTGAGGGCCATTATTTTGTATGTATATGTGAGACCAATGGTAATGATTTATGCTTCAGGTCTTATCATGCCAATTTAATGATGTGTGTAACGTATCACTAGGAACTGTGCGCAAGACTGAAGTTTGAAATCAGATTGCAAGATTACGGTTCTGTAACCCCACTGAGGTAGCAGCGCATGAATTCTAATGCTGCAGGTTTGTTCCTGAGTTAAGAAATTACCTTTTGTAACTGACCAATTCACGTCTCTTAATATGGCGTTCATCTGAAGGAGTTTTGCACCTAAATTTGTTTTGAAATTGTTCGATACTCCTGTACAATAAATGAGCAAATTTTGAACTGTGGCGCGAGAAAAACTTATGTGTTCAAAACTTGTGATAAGGGGGTCCAAGGAAATTTGTTGTTGTGTGTTTCAATATCTTTTGCTAAATTGGATTTATCTGAATATTGGTTTTTGATTTGAAATGCTGTTAGTTTACTTTTATAAATTGGTTTGAGGATTACTACATGTATTTTTAAGGTAGCGTTGGGGATCTTAAACGTTTTATCACAAGTAATTATAGAGCTGGAATTGAAATCAACTGATGTTATAATTCAATCAGATTCAGATTTGACAACTGATATTCGATCAGCGTAAATATTTTCAATTAAGAGTAAGCAGTGTAATAGCTACCCTTTAAAAGAAGAAAAAAAAATAAAGGGGAGGGAGAAAATGTTCTTTTATAAATGTTGAGTGAAAATTATTTGTTAATAAATTTGTTTTAAAAGACCACTCCTTCATAGCTCCTACCATACCATCCTTCACGTTAATCAGCAAGCAGGCACCATTAACTCTAGGTTAACCACATTTTGAAACACTCTGATTGTTACGACGAGAAAAGGATAAAAAGAATTCCCATGTGTACTCAAATACTTCTTGCATCTGTTCACGGAGATTTAACCTACTACTAATTATCTTGTCGCAAATTATTCTGCAGCGCTGAAAATAAAGTGAAACGTCTTCTCTGCCTCAAGTATTTTGTACAATAAACTTACTTTCTCTTTTTCCAGTATTTTTCGGCCAGGAAAGGAAGAGGGGAAGACCTAAACACGGTTTTCAGTTTATGTACATTTCTAAATCTTTTCTAGCACCGAAAACTGCTTAGAGATGTATGGAAGCTGAAGTTAATTCTGCTTTCTGCCGCGGCGATGTTTCAGTGGACCCGAGGCGGCGCGCTGTCTTGAGAGGAGCTCCAGCCAGTTGTCGGCGGCACTCCATTAAGACGTACCGCAGACGGCCGTTGCCAAGCGGGCTGAACCCTTCCATTAGTCACGCCATCAATATTAGATTAACCATAATCTGTAGCACAGCGCGGGGGTCTTGATTCACTTCGGGAACGGACACGTGGCTTAATAATTCATCTGACGGCACGAGGGAGGAAACCCACAACCAGTCCAAGAAACTCTTGTTGTGTCCGCGTCGCTGTCTGCGGCTCGGCCTTACTAGGCCTCTGGTTCTCCCGCAAGAAGTGTTCACCTAAGTGCAGTAAACTGAAAGTTGAATCAGAAAAAAAGGTCGTGTGGTGTGTTGACGTCACTAAGAACTTCTGGCTGGTGGCTACTGAAAGGGGGGGGGGGGGGCAACTAACAGAGAACCGGAAAAGTGGTGGCCTGGTGTTAGTGTAAATAAGATGGTGATTGACTTCGTGTGTATCTAGTGCTACAGTGCGGAGAAACTGCCTTCAGAAGGGTCTCGTCATGTTCTTTTGATCTATTAGATTGGTTCATAAGTTCGTATCGCATTTCTCTAAGTTTAATAAGCACAACAGGCACACATAACAGACAATTTAGTCGTGAATAATACATTCTCCTTCACTGTTTACAATAGTCTGCCAACGCTGGGGTAACTACAGAAACCACGTGGGAAGAACTCATCTAGTCATAATATTAGATTTTCACTCTGCAATGGAGTGTGCGCTGATATGAAACTTCCTGGCAGATTAAAACTGTCGGCCGGACCGAGACTCGAACTCGGGACCTTTGCCTTTCGCGGGAAAGTGCTCTACCATCTGAGACACCCAGGAGAGCTTCTGTAAAGTTTGGAAGGTAGGGGACGATGTACTGGCAGAAGTGAGGCTGTGAGGACGGGACGTGAGTCGTGGTTGGGTAGCTCAGATGGTAGAGCACTTGCCCGCGAAACACAAAGGTCCTGAGTTCGAGTCTCGGTCCGGCACACAGTTTTAATCTGCCAGGAAGTTTCGTCTAGTCATGTTCCGAGCGCATTTTCATATGCAATGAACGCCTTGAAGGTTGTATGGTTCAAATGGCTCTGAGCACTGTGGGACTTAACTTCTGAGGTCATCAGTCCCCTAGAACTTAGAACTACTTAAACCTAACTAACCTAAGGACATCACACACATCCATGCCCGAGTCAGGATTCGAACCTGCGACCGTAGCGGTCGCGCGGTTCCAGACTGTAGTGTCTAGAACCGCTCTGCAACCTCGGCAGGGGGACGGTTGTATGATAGTGATTGGAAAAGGTGAACCTCTGAGGGTGCAAGATCAGGTGAATAAGATGGGTGCGGGACGACTTCCCAACCCAACTCCTGTATAGTGTTTTTTGTCACTGTACCAAAATGTGAGAGGTCGCATCACTTCACACAGTTTTCCTGGTTATTGTTCCTTGACTGCGTCTGTAAGACGTCTTAGTTGTTGACAGTAAATGTCAATAATGATGGTTACACGTAGGGGAAGCACTTCGTAGTAGACCACAGCGTCCTTGCTCCACCAGATGCATAACATTAGGTCTATCTTCTGTGGGTGCCACAGGTCTTTGTAAAGGGAGGTGCTGCTTTTTTGAGCTCAACCATTCCTTCCTCTTATGTTAGCATCAAGACATTGTTTCTCGTCACCAGTAACGATACGGGATAGGAATGGTCGTTGTTGCTCGCGAATCAACTGATGACGAGCAGGATATTCCCCATTGCATGCAAAGGTCACACATTGGTAGAATGATCAACGTTCATCACATTTGGTACTTCTCAAGTACACTGACGCGTATCATTGTTATTTAATGCGTTTAAACGATCTTCATCAACCCCGAAGGTCTCCCTGAACGTGGAGAGTCACTACTGTCAAAACGATCCTCCTTAAACGAGAAAACCACTTCTTGCCGTGGCACGATCCCCGTACATAGCGTAGCCGTAAGGCTACCTCCTCTGCTTTCACCTCTCTACTGTACCTACACAGAAGGATATGTTGGAAATATTCCGAATTCTCCACTTTGCACTCCATTTCTAGCCTCCACAGCTCCATTCACTACTTCCAAATGACAATATGAAATTCAGATAACAAAAGTGAACTACAAATAAAAAAATAACAGCCGATAAATAAAGACTTGGAATCCGGAATACCGACATTCAAAATAAAAACTCTACGAACTTGTGCACCAACCTAGTACTTAAAGTGACTAACTACCTACCTACAAGAAACAGACGTCGGGAGTGCGAACGAAGATTAATCTTGAAGAAACGGCTGGAGTCGCATAAGTATGGTATGGATTGTATCCGCAAGTTCCATTCCTACGTCGTAAGACCACTTCTGCCCATTTTGTTACGACCAGCTGATATTCTTAGCAAATTTCCATACCTTATGCTTTGCTGTGTTATTTTCATCCAACCTTCTATCAACTTTTATCATTTTCTTTTTTCTTCTGTACATTTCACCTGTGTACTCTTATCGCTGCTACTTCGGAATCTCGAATTATAAAACCTTTCTTCTGAAAACATTTTTGCAACTTATTCTGCTATTGTTCTTCTATTGTTCAGCTCGAAGACTGGTTTGGTACAGCCCTCCACACTGCTCAAGCCGGCGCAAGCCTCCTCATCTCAGAATAACCATTGCAACCAACATTCATTTGAACAATCTTATTGCACTCGTCTCTTTGTCTCCCTCTGCAAATCTTACCTCCCACACTTCCCTCCAAAAGTGCCCCATCAACCAATCCCTTCTTTCAGTCAAGTTATACCACACATTTCTTTTAGATCCGTATTTTTAATTTATTCTTGTGGCCGGCCAATTGCTACGTACAAAATTAAAAGGTATATCAAAATATAATTTTTAGGCTCCGATTACCGATTTACATGCAACGACTCCAGGCTGTTGACTGCTGAACGCTTGTTGTGCACCTAAATTCCCAGTAAATACCAGGATGTTTCCGCTAAGGACCTACTTAGAAAACGAGTTCCACGAGTTCGATTTACACTGTCGATATAGACCATCTTCTCAGCGGATATAGGCCTGATAATGTAGGAGAATGAAACTTCTACAGACATCATCCAGTTAGATCAAAGATCTATCATATCCATTGGGGTAACGACCAGAAGGTGACTTAGATGAATTACTGCATTGTATCAACGTTTTTTCTCCCCGACGCATCTGCCGATGAATACTCGGTTAGGATACAGATTACACAATTGTTTTTAAAGAGAAGACAATTTCTTCATAGGCTATATATTTAAATTACACTTTACATTTATGTAATTTCAACCTCATTGGACTTTTACTTATACAGATATGGTGTCTGTTCTTTCGGACATGTCCGACATGTCGGACATGTGCCACGACGAATACAGGCATGTATCAGTGCAAGAGGACGTGGTACTTGGTATTAGAGATGTGTACAGCAGTCAGGGCCACCACCTCTGAAGGTCTCGCTGAATTGTGGTATAACATGCAATGTGTGGCTTTCATGAGCAGTAAAAAGGGCGGAAATGATGTTTACGTTGATCTCAATTGAAATTTTCTGTACAGGTTCCGGAACTCTCGGAACCGACGTGATGCAAAACTTTTTTTGAATTGTGTATTAGGGAACTGAGTAACAGATCCAGCTTGAGGAGACAATGACATTTATGCTAAAGCAACAATAAGGGTTTCCATTGTCCCTATACGCAATCGTTACCCTTGCACATCCTTTTTTCTAGGCAGATCTACCTCATTTTTGTAGCATTTCTTGCTGATGCAGTATCCTTAACATTTCTTTCCTCAGAACTCGCTACATCAAATAAAATCTCTATCTTGTACACTTATAAACTCCTTTTATATCTGCCAGTGTCATTATTATTATTGTTATTATTATTATTATTATTATCACTACTAGTGGTGGCAGTTGCATTAGTACAACAACCAAGAAATGCAAGCTGTAACTTTATTTGCTCGTAGTCACAATTATTATTTCTCATATTAAAATTCTTATTTTTAGGTAATTATGATGTAAAAAATGGTACTGTATGTGTGAGACCATGGTTCGGTGTAACAGAGGGCATGATGGAGCTATACAGCTCAGGTTAAATAACCGAATAAATAAACTTATGACCCAATATGTATATTAGTGACAAGTTCTGTTTGAGAATGCTGTGAATATCAAGTCTTTTATTTCTGTTTTTGAAAATAGTATGATAGTTCCTCTCTACACCTCCCACTACGTGGGTCATAAATGTGTTAATCACCTGAAGCTCATAATCCTCTCAGAAATTTACTGGAGGTTCAATTTCGCCTCCTACACTTTGAACACTCCTCCATTCTAATAGCATCTCTGCTTTTCAGTAGAAAGTGTTCCCTGGCAATTCCCGTGGGTAGTGTCCTCAAAGATCAGGTCTTGGACATAGTTTTAATCCCACACATTCCTTGGCACTGAATGGATGTCTTTTCGCATTGATCTGCCCCAAATGCTGATTGTACAGGAATAATGTTCAGAATTTTTTTCCGTTTCGCCAGAGTGGAACCTCCAATCCACACTCGTTGCGTCCTCCGCGTTGTAAGCCACCGCCTCCCCCCTTCTGCTCTCTCTCAGGGCAGTTAATGTCCACCCCTGCAGACGCGAAAAGTCTCTTCCCAGCCCCGATAGTGGCTTCTGTGGAAAGCATGGCTCCCATCGCCCTTTCTATCAGTGCTCAGCTCAAATTAACTCCCAGTCATCCAGTACTACAGAAATTGTTAGTATGTGGCGTTAGTCAGTATCAGCCAATGAAATTAGTAATGATCCGATTGTGCATTTTAAACAATGATCTAATTTATACGGAATATTAGTTGTTGGGTGGTAAAATCTCGCCATCTTACAAAGTACCGGTTGATCAAAAAGTCAGTAGAAATTTGAAAACTTAATAAACCACGGAATAATGTAGATGGAGGTCTAAAAATTGACACACATGCTTGGAATGACATGGAGTTTTATTAGAAGCATCCCATATTGCTAGACGCGTGAAAAATCTCTTGCGCGCGTCGATTGGTGATGGTCGTGTGCTCAGCTGCCATTTTCATCGTGCTTAGCATCCCAGGTCCGTGCGGGTATTGGCTTCGGGGTTACCTGAAGTCGCAAGTGTATCGTGATCTACCGGCAATTCTAGGGATGCTGAAAGACAACATCCGACGCCAATGCCTCACCCTAACTCCGGACATGCTTTACAATGTTGTTCACAACATTATTCCTCGACTATAGCTATTGTTGAGGAATGATGGTGGACATATTGAGCATTTCCTGTAAAGAACATCATCTTTGCTTTGTCTTACTTTGTTATGCTAATTATTGCTATTCTGATCAGATGAAGCGCCATCTGTCGGACATTTTTTGAACGTTTGTATCATTTTGGCTCTAATAAAACCCCATGTCACTGCAAGCATGTGTGTCAATTTGTACCTCTCTATCTACATTATTCCGTGATTTATTCAGTTTTCAAATTTATAATGACTTTTTGATCACCCGGCAAGAGGTACGAATTTTATAGTAGTCTTACTAATTTGGATTCCGTATAATATAGGCTTCTGCTACGTAGATGTATAGGTAAGCTATAGTTCCTGTTTGCAGCTGACTTTCTCAGTATCAGAAACTAGTTCTTAGATTTATCCATCACAGTATAACCTCCTGATTAGTTCTTGGGAATTATTCGTTTCTCTCCCGTTTACAGGAAAAATCTGCCGTGGCGCATTAAGAGAGACTTACGGAAACGATTGTGCCGAGCGTGAAAAGACTTCAGGTAATTTGTTCCCGCCATTTGAAGAGAAAACGGGAGAGAGAGGGGGAAAAGTATGAATAGAGGGGCTCGTGGAGAAGGAAAGTGTTGGCCGGGGGCAGAGGAGACGAATTATTGCGCGACTGGCGCAACGGTAGAGCGTGAAATACTGCACGGGCTCTTTTGAACGGCAGTCTACGGCACGGCGCCGCGCCGCGCCAGCGAAGAGTGAGAATCGCTTGAGTTGGGGGTGTGGGGTGTGGGGTTGTGGGAGGGGGACGGGGCAGAGGCAGCGGTGAGTCTCGCGCGCTCTTTTACTAATTGAACGGCGCATGAATTGTGGAACGTGCAAGGCGGTGGCGGCGGCTGAGCCGCCTCATTCGGAAAGATGGCGCCTCCGGCCAGATATACGGCGCCCGCCAACAAAGGGAAACAATAATGACGCGCAAGTTGGGACGCGAATATTTCATGAACTCGAAGAACACGCGGGAATGTAATTTAGACTGCGATGTGTCGGCGCGAACGCTGCGGTCTGGCGCGGAGGCGTCTCGGCGCACAACTTTAAGGAGCCTGCCAGGTCTCTCGCAGCGCGTCTAAGCACGACGGCAGGTTTCCTGCCGTTTTGCCGCATAGCTCGTCGTCGACTTCTTCGGCTCGTGGTTTCGATGCTGCGCTTGAATAATTGCGTTTACTACCTGTACACAAATCTGTGAACTGAAGGTAACGATATATCTACGTTAATTAGATCCCAACCAACTGATCAACCAACTTCTGACTATGGTGTATAGTCGCCAAGCTGAGTTGCCTTCGTCCCGCCTCATACGCCTAAGTTCTGTGATAAACTTTGTCTGACTCTTCTAGCTTATCTTGCTGGTGGTTTTCATAGAATTTGACAACGAATTTGGCAGCATTATTAGAGAAAAAATACGTAAAATATGATGAAAAACGGAAGACATCGCTAATATCCCTCGCATATTTTACTAGCAGCAGCAAATATTTATGAAAACATGTCAACAGGAATGTGTATTAATTTTAAGTTCCAGTACAGCCCTCGTGGCTGCCGCATCACGGTCGCGAAGTGGGACAGAGGCAGTTTTAGATACGTTTTTACAGTGTGACGATAATTTATGGATTTGTAGTTTTAGCTTGACGACGTCCACTATGGACAAACGGTATTTACTGCTATTCTGAAGAAGGTTGGGTTATCCCGACTGAAACCTAGGCAAATTCTAGGTAAACGGTGCTACTGAGGCTGTTGGTTATTAAAATTAAAATTAATATTTATACAGTTGCTGACAGGGCCGCGAAATGTTGAAAATATTTAAGGAATGTGTACTGATTGAAAATATATTGCTAAGTAACATAAAATTAGTGACTAAACCAAGGATGTCACTCAATTTCTGCAATGATTAATATGTAAGTCTGTATTAACTATTGCGTTCGCAGATAAAATCAGGTAACAAACAGTGAGTGAATTGTTACATCTTTAAGCTGATCACACGACAACAGTTTTTACAACATAGAACGATCTACAAAGATAGTTAAACGAAACATGGACTGAATGTAATGTAATAGTATCTCATTAGATGAAAAGAAAGAGATTTGATTGAAAGAGTCGTCAAAAATAGAACATTACATCAAGCGAAAAATTTTAATTAACTAGATCGCCAAAGGTCTCATTAAGATTATGAAAAATAAAAAGAGTTATATTTGGAACGATCGATATGCATCTAAAAATTGTAAGCACAAACATTCTGTTTTCCATGGCCGTTAATATCCTTGCGCTCCTATTGCCACACCATCTTATAAAACACTTTAACTACTAAAACAACCGACGTTTCGGCCTTGTTGCTATAGCCTTCCTCAGGACGTGCCAAGTTGCTTGCATGATAGATACATACAAAAGAGTGATCGCCAATCTCTGTCTTCCTCTACAGTTTTTGCTCTCTACAGCTCCCTCTAGTACCATGGAAGTCATTCCCTCACGTCTTAAGAGATTTCCTATGATCCTGTTCCTTCTCCTTATCAGTATTTTCCACATATTCCTTTCCCCTCCGATTCTGCGCAGAACCTCCTCATTCCTTACCTTATCAGTCCACCTAATGTCCAACATTCGTCTGCAGCACCACATCTCAAATGCTTCGATTCTCTTCTATTCCGGTTTTCCCACAGTCCATGTTGAACTACCATGCAATGCTGTGCTACAGACGTACATTCTCAGAAATTCCTTCCTCAAATTAAGGCCGATATTTGATATTAGTTGACTTCTCTTGGCCAGGAATGCCCTTTTTGCCATTGCTAGTCTGCTTTTGATGTCCTCCTTGCTCCGTCCGTCATTGGTTATTTTACTGCCTAGGTAGCAGAATTCCTTAACTTCATCTACTTCGTCACCACCAATGTTAAGTTTATAGCTCTTCTCATTTCTATTACTTCTCATTACCTTCGTCTTTATTCGATTCACTTTCAATCCATATTCTGTACTCATTAGAATGTTCATTTAGTTCAGCCGGTCATGTCATCCTTGTTCACTTTCACTCAGGATAGCAATGTCAACAGCGAATCGTATTTTGATATCCTTTCACCTTGAATTTTCATTCCACTCCTGATTCTTTCGTTTATTCCTATCATTGCTTCCTCGATGTACAAATTGAACACTAGGAGCGAAAGGCTACATCCTTCTCTCACACCCATTTTAATACCAACACTTCGTTCTAGTCGTCCACTCTCATTATTCCCTCTTGGCTCTTGTACATAATGTATATGAACCGTCTCTCCCTATAGCTTACCCCTAATTTATTCGGAATTTCGAACATCTTTCACCATTTTACATTGTCGAGGGCTTTTCCCAGATCGACAAATCCTATGAACGTGTCTTGATAATTCTTTAGTCTTTCTTCCATTATTAACCACAACGTCAGTATTGCCTCTTTCGTGCCTTTACTTTTCCTAAAGCCAAAATGATCGTCATCTAGCGCATCCTCAATTACGTTTTCCATTCTTCTGTATGTTATTCTCGTAAGCAACTTGGATGCATGAGCTGTTAAGCTGATTATGCGATAATTCTCGCAATTGTCAGCTCTTGCCGTCTTCGGAATTGTGTGGATAATGCATTTCCGAAAGTCAGATGGTATGTCGCCAGACTAATACATTCTACACACCAACGTGAATAGTCGTTTTGTTGCCACTTCCCCAATTTTAGAACTTCTGATGGAATGTTATCTATCCCTCCTCCAAAGACCTTTTAAATTTTGATTCTAATACTGAACCCACTATCTCTTCTACATCGACTCCTGTTTCTTCTTATATCACATCAGACAAATCTTCCCCCTCAAAGAGGCTTTCAATATATTCTTTCCACCTATCTGCTCCCTCCTCTGCGTTTAACAGTGAAATTGCTGCTGCACACTTAAAATTATTACCCTTGCTTTCAATGTCACTGTAGGTAGTTTTGACTTTCCTGTATGCTGAGCCTCTCCTTCCGACAATCATTTATTTTTCGATGTCTTCACATTTTTCCTGCAGCCATTTCGTCTTTGCTTCCCTGCACTTCCAATTTACTTCATTCCTCAGCTACTTGTATTTCTGTATTCCTGGAACATTTTTGTACTTCCTCCTTTCATCAATCAATTGAAGTATTTCCTCTGTTACCCGCGGTTTCTTCGCAGTTACCTTTGTTGTACCTGGTTTTCCTCCACAACTTCTGTGATGGCCCATTTTAGAGATGTCCATTCCTCTTCAACTGTACTGCCTACTGTGCTATTTCTTAATGCTATATCTGTAGCCGAGGAGAACTTCAACCGTGTCTCGTCATTCCTTAGTACGTACTTCCGTATCCCAATTCTTTGCGTATTGATTCTTCTTGACTAATGTCTTCAGCCTACTCCTCATCACTACTATATTTTGATCTGAGTTTATATCTGCTCCTGGGTACGCTTTACAATACAGTATCTGATTTCTGAATCTCTGTCTGACCGTGATGTAATCTAACTTAAATCTTCCGGTATCACTCGGTCTTCTTCAAGTATACCTCCTCCTCTTGTGGTTCTTGAACAGAGTATTCGCTATTACTAGCTGAAACGTGTTACAGAACTCTGTTAGTCTTTCTCCTCTCTCATTCCTTGAGTCCAAGCCCATATTGTCCTGTAACCTTTTCTTCTACTTCTTCCCCTACAGCTGCATTCCAGTACCCCTTTACTATTAGATTTTCATCCCACTTTACGTACTCTATTACCCTTTCAATATCCTCTTACACTTTCTTTATCTGTTTATCTTCAGCTTGCAACGTCGACATGTATACCGGAACTATCGTTGTCCGATGTTGGTTTGCTTTCGATTCTGATAAGAACAACCCTATCACTGAACTGTTCACAGTAACACGCCTTCTGCCGTACCTTCCTATTCATAAAGAACCCTACTCCCGTCATACCATTTTCTGCTGCTGTTGATATTACCCTATACTCATCTGACTAGAAATCCTTGTCTTCTTTCCACTTCATTTCACTGCCCCCTACGATATCTAGATTACGCCTTTGCATTTTCCTTTTCAGATATTCTGGTTTCCCTTCCACGTTCAAGCTTCTGACATTCCACGCCCCGATTTGTAGAACGCTATCCTTTCGTTGGTTATTCATTCTTTTTCTCATGGTAACCTCTCCCTTGGCGGTCCCCTCCCGGAGATCCGAATGGGAGACTATTCCGGAATCTTTTGCCAATGGAGAGATCATCATGACACTTCCTCAATTACAGGCCACATGTCATGTGGATACATGTTACGTGTCTTTAATGCAATGGTTTCCATTGCCTTCTGCTTCCTCATGCCGTTGATTATTGCTGATTCTTCCACCTTTAGGGGCAGTTTCCCACCCCTAGGACAAGAGAGTGCCCTGAACCTCTGACCGCTCCTGCACCCTTTCTGACAAGGCCGTTGGCAGAATGAGGGTGACTTCTTATCCGGAAGTCTTCGGCCGCCAATACTGCTTATTAACCAAAGTTTAAGCTGCGGTGGGATCCGAACCGGGTACCGAAGACGTTTTCGACTGTGAATCAAAGACGCTACAGCTAAGGAAGTTCTTCGATAAACATAACTTGTTCCATTTGATATTTCGCCGTCATTATCTGATATCTCCAACAGCGCCTTCGAATCGTATCTGCAACGAGGCATTCTGCTTCGCTAGTGCCTCAAGGAAAACAGCAATCCTTGAAGTAGCCTGTCTCTTCCTTCTCTCATCGCTGATAAGGCGGGACGTTCAGCCGTAAGTGTGATGCGGCACAGAACATTAACCGCAGCTAGGCACTCCCCAACTGACTGGTGGGTTAACGAAAACACTGCGTAAATAATTTGCGAAGAGCGTACGGTATCTCGGTGTGCGTTAGAGGGCATTGTGAGCATTTTATAGGAACCACCAGTAATCAAGCTGCTCTTTCTTTCCTTCGCTAAAGATATAAGTGACGGTAATTCCTTTCAAATATGTAAGCGCATGATACTTTGCGGCGGGAAAGTAAGTTTCATCTGGACAGAGTGGGTCTGTGGATCAATCATATCAGGTGTGACCCGGAGGTAGCAAGTCAATATCTTCTGTGTTAGTCTCCAAACTCCGGACGATGATGCGTCAGTAAAACGATGTTCATCGGTATTCAAGAGGTGACAATCTCGGCAATAAGGTGAGTCTGCCAATCGAATAGCGTGAAGCCGCTGTCGTGTGGCATATCTTTTGTTGGCGATCTGATACCACTTCGAGCGTACCGTGGATGACAGAATGTTGTGCTGTATCGTTTTCCACACTCTTGACCAGTGAACCGTAGGGTACTTGTTTTCCACCACGTTATGGGGAACAGCCCGCAGAAGGTTGGTATAAAAATCTTTTGCCTTTGGTGGACGTGTGGCGGGGAGGTTCGAGCTGACATAGCTGTAATCAAGAATGAAGTTCGACACATGGGAGAGCTGTGTCGCGACGTGCGGAACCAACACCGGCGGGTCGTGAGAGACTGCCATCAGAACCTGTAGTAAATGACCCGTGAGAAAGGTATGTTGACTTTTCCATCGTTTCCACATGTTGCTCATGTAAAGGGCAGCTGTTCTCGCCCTGACGTTGACCAATCCCAGCCCCCCTTTGTGCACTGTGAGGGTAAGAGTGTCGTATCGTACTTTAAATACACTACTGGCCATTAAAATTGCACAAGAGATGCAGATGATAAACGGGTATTCATTGGACAAATATATTATACTGAAACTGACATGTGATTACATTTTCACGCAATAACAACCACCTCTGGCCGTAATAACGGCCTTGATACGCCTGGGCATTGAGTCAAACAGTGCTTGCATGGCGTGTACAGCTACAGCTGCCCATGCAGCTTCAGCACGATACCCCAGTTCATCAAGAGTAGTGACTGGCGTTTTGTCACGAGCCAGTTGCTCGGCCACCATTGATCAGACGTTTTCAATTGGTGAGAGATCTGGGGAATGTGCTGGCCAGGACAGCAGTCGAACATTTTCTGTTGCCAGAAAGGCCCGTACAGGATCTGCAACATGCGGGCGTGAATAATCCTACTGAAATGTAGGGTTTCGCAGGGACCGAATGGAGGGTAGAGCCACGGGTCGTGACACATCTGAAACGTAACGTCTACTGTTCAAAGTGCCGTCAATGCGAACAAGAGGTGACCGAGACGTGTAACCAATGGCACCCCATACCATCACGCCGGGTTATACGCCAGTATGGCGATGACGAATACACGCTTCCAATGTGCGTTCACCGCGATGTCGCCAAACACAGATGCGACCATCGTGATGCGGTTAACACAACCTGGATTCATCCGAAAAAATGACGTTTTGCGATTCGTGCACCCAGGTTCGTCGTTGGCTACACCATCCAAGGTGCTCCTGTCTGTGATGCAGCGTCAAGGGTAACCGCAGCCATGGTCTCCGAGCTGATAGTCCGTGCTGCTGCAAACGTCGTCGAACTGTTCGTGCAGATGGTTGTTGTCTTGCAAACGTCCCCATCTGTTGACTCAGTGATCGAGACGTGGCTGCACGATCCGTTACAGTCATGCGGATAAGATGCTGGCCAACTGCTGTTTGTGTATGAGAAATCGGTTTGAAACGTTCCTCATGTCAGCGCGTTGTAGGTGTCGCCACCGGCGCCAACCTTGTGCAAATGCTCTGAAAAGCTAATCATTTGCACATCACAGCATCGTCTTCCTGTCGGTTAAATTTCGCGTCTGTAGCACGTCATCTTCGTGGTCTAGCAATTTTAATGGCCAATTGTGTATATGACCTGCGGAAACGTAGTAACTGAAGGACACCTGAAGCTCTCGACCAGTCTTTAACGGTAGTGGGAAGACATGTGCCACATGGTTGAGTTTTGATGCCACCTAGAGGGTCAAGTACACAACACGTTGTAGCGGATTCAAGTCCCGGAGCAGATTCTGGCGCACCATCGCGCAATGGTCTGTAGTTACCGTCGATAGTTTTGCTGCAGCTGTTTTGCATACATCTTTCGAGAACCTGATTCCCAAATGTCGCCGATAAGAGACTGGTGGGAGGAGAGCGGTGACTTCCGGTCCGAGACCACGCCCAATATCCAACGCCGCCGACTTGTTGATGTTCAGAAGACTGTCCGTATCACTCGATCCAGGTTAGTACGCTTTGAACTTTGTCATTGGAATGAATCAGCAGTAGCAGGTCGTCAGCGTATGCCCTATAGCGCAAGGTGACGTCCCGCAGCGTGATGCCTGATAGCCGGTGGCTGAGGCCCCCGAGGAATGGCTTGAGCGCGAGTGCATAAAGGGGATAACCTTGTCGTAGAGACCTCTTAATTGGTACTGGTCCCACCGTCCTTCCGTTGACCTGGACGTGTGAATTGGCTGCGGTCCACAGACGCCGTAGGGTGTCAATGAGGCCCGGGGTAAGTCCCATAAGGTCCATCACTTGTAGGAGGAAGTTATGGTGCACTCTATCAAAGGCGCGATTGAAATCGATGGAGACGATCGCCGCTCTCAGACGGCACGCAGAGGCGATCGCCATTGAGTACCTGCAGTCACCGGTGGCTATGTGTATGTTGGCTTCTCCCCACTGCGACGTCTGTTCTTGGGCGAGAATCTTCGGAAAAGTCGTCTTAATACGACCCGCCGTAAGCCTGGCGAAAATCTTGTAGTCGGCGTTCAGCATTGTGAGTGGCCGATAGTCGTTAATTGATCGCCCTCCACCTGGCTTGTGTACTGGTATGAGAACTCCTTCTACAAACGCTGGCGGCACATCACAGTCTGGTGACGTAAGTTCACGGAACCTAATAACCCAGCGAGGCATCATGATGTCACGGAAGGTCCGGTAGAATTCGATGGGCAGTCCATTAGGCCCAGGAGACTTCTTGGCCGCACCTTTGTCCAGGGCGTCTTCCATTTCTTCGAGTGACTCTTCATTCATGGTAGCCTCGTTGAAAATCTCCCGCATGCCGGCCGCGCACACTGCTGTCTCTCTTGCAATGTTGGAACGTGCGGACACTCTCATTAGAGGTGACCCACAGATCACATCCACACATCTCGGTGCAGAACTGGACGTCTGTTAGTAGTGAAGACACATTTGTTTGAGTGCTCAAAGGTGTATGCCCTAGTGAGTTCCTCACCTCCTAAGGGAAAACCATCAAGAGTAACGACGGAAAACCTGTGCGGAATTGCTTACTCGCTACGAGACTGATCGTGGCAATTTTTTGTCGAGTATCGTCACAGGAGATGAATCATGTGATCATTACTTCGAACCGGAAACAAAACGGCAGTGCATGGAATGGCGCCACAGCACCTCTACCTTGCAGAAAAAGTTCAAAACCGGACCTTCAGCCGGTAAAGCCATGGAGACGGCCCTCAGGGTCTCTGAAGATGTTATTATGTTCCATGTCCTCCATCATGAAGCAACGACCAGTTCTGAAGTTCATTGCGCTACCCTCGGGAAACTGAAAAAACGACTTCAGCTTGTTCGTCGCAGGAAAATGCAAACTTCTGCTTGTGAGTGACAACGCTAGACCTCACACGCGTCTGCGCACCCGGTAGGAGGTCACAGAACTTCATTTGTTTTATTCTTCCTCATCCGCCCTGCAGCTCGGATCTCGCACCCTTCGACTTCCATCTGTTTGGTCCAATGAAGGAAAGCAGTACGTGAATGACAGGGAAGTTACTGAAGCAGCAAGGCTTTGGGCCCGACGTCGACCAGCAGTGTGGTGGTCGTAGAGGTCCTGCCAGTATAGTGCCGTAGTATTTAACGGAGATTATGTTGAAAAATAGGATTTTGTAGCGAAAAGGGAGGGGAATAATATGGCGTATTGGAATTCTGAGTATAACCAACTTGCTGTTTTTTTTTTAAAAAAAAGAGTGTTGCTTTACTTATTGAACGCCTCTCGTACAATTAGAACAGCTCTAGCTGTGTGATTTTGCAGTTAACATTTCAAGATAGCCTCTGAGCACAGTGGACGAACAGCTATAACGAATATAAGTTGTTCCTCACAGCCGTTCTTCAATAGCTGACAGTAATCAATAAGTAACGCCAAAATAGACGACTGCTATACTTAAGCCAACCCTACATCAGCACAAACAAGACCTTAATTTAGGTAAGCACAAATGCGTACAATCTAAACACATCTGAGGAACACCGCCAGTAAGACTAAAGAGGTCCACAAAACACAGCCAGCCAAAACTCAGTGCTCCCTCGGACACAGATTTCATACCCAAACGTCGCCGGACAATACAAACAGAGAAACAATCGATCGAGAGGGCGTTTGAACAACAGTGATGCGGCTTGTCCCAAGCAGAACAAGAGAAACTGGCTGACCATTTCCTCCCACATGACGTCCAGAATTGATTCCCAATGAATAATCTCGCTAACAAAATTACTGATATAGGAAATCAGTGCAAGATTTCAATCAGATTCCACATACTCAAAGTTTCCTGTAGGTAACTGATAGTACAACGTATGAAACTGACACAGTATTGGTAATTATTCCGGCACACGGAACGTATGCGACATGAAAACGTTAATCTCTCAAATCACCAACCACACGTCATTGTGAAAACCTCGTAAGCTGGTCAGAACCAATTTCCAAAGACGTGATACCAAACTGACTAGGAAAACACACTCGCACTGATTCATCGCTACCACACTTGGAAGTCTGCTTGTCGGTCCATGTACCTGGAAACAAAATCTGAACTACAACTGGAAGAATGTGATCCACTTCATCCGACAGTGTGCAAGTGGGTAACCACGCCACCGAACACCTGAGAAATTAATGTGAAACACTTCCGCTTCCAAAACAATACTGAATTGTCCGTAAGTCCATTCTCCTGTACGTAACGGCATGACGCTAATCTGTCAGATAAAAATCTACATACGGCACTTCTCGCCTTAGCGACTCAAGGAGGAAAACACCTGTTACCACCATCACTTGAGGCGCTGAATGCTGGTGAGCTGTATTCTCCTCCGAGAGATAAGAACTGTGTCCGGAGCGCTGCAAGTGGCGAAAACAACCGCCAGAAGGTACCACCTTGAGAGAGTGCAGCGGGCAGTATATGGCAGGATTTTAAAATCCTTGAAAGCTAGGACCACTTGAATCACCAGTAACCTGGATGGTAGCCATTGCATATATGACGAGGGTGTACAAAAGGTGGTGTGAGTATGAAACGTGCATTTTTATTTTTTACGGAAAATAATTGTTTGTAGTGTTCTCTTTAGTTTGATGTATGTTATAATAGGATGACTAAGTATTTTTAAATAATTTTTAAATAATTTAATACACTATTCATTTCTACAGGGGCCGTGAGCACTGGTTTAGTTACGACGAGAGGTCTTGTGAACTATATGCTCTAGAATATGGTAATTTGTGTTGACTTACAGTAAACAACGTGCTGCGTAGGTTGGCTAGATTGGGTGCTGTGATACCACTTCTTATTTGTGGAATAATGCATAGTTCCATTCACGTTCTATAAGACGCATTACACCTTTCGTTGCGTAAATTTGGGCTTGGTGCTCATTGAGTTGTGTTTCTCTCTTCAGTATGACTCCACCAAAGGGAATATTTAAGAAGAGAAAAGGTAATGGTAATAGAATCTACAGAACGTGTGCTGTAGGAAGTTTACATCCAGAGAATGAGGTTAAGGAAAGCAAAACTAACAAAGTTCTTCACCACCAAGTGCTTCCGAGAAATAGCTTGTGAACAGTAGTGAAATGTACAGTGAAACCAGTCCTTGAGATATCAGTTTAATATTAGGTTAAGTACACTAAAAACAGTGCTTAACCAAACTGCATCAATCATTTTTGTCAATGGAGAGACGTCTACAGACGTTAAAGTAACCTCTGGCGTGCCACAGGGGAGTGTTATGGGACCATTGCTTTTCACAATATATATAAATATAAGTCCCATGCGGCTTTTCGCGGATGATGCTGTAGTATACAGAGAAGTTGCAGGATTAGAAAATTGTAGCGAAATGCAGGAAGATCTGCAGCGGATAGGCACTCGGTGCAGGGAGTGGCAACTGACCCTTAACATAGACAAATGTAATACACTCCTGGAAATGGAAAAAAGAACACATTGACACCGGTGTGTCAGACCCACCATACTTGCTCCGGACACTGCGAGAGGGCTGTACAAGCAATGATCACACGCGCGGCGCAGCGGACACACCAGGAACCGCGGTGTTGCCCGTCGAATGGCGCTAGCTGCGCAGCATTTGTGCACCGCCGCCGTCAGTGTCAGCCAGTTTGCCATGGCATACGGAACTCCATCGCAATCTTTAACACTGGTAGCATGCCGCGACAGCGTGGACGTGAACCGTATGTGCAGTTGACGGACTTTGAGCGAGGGCGTATAGTGGGCATGCGGGAGGCCGGGTGGACGTACCGCCGAATTGCTCAACACGTGGGGCGTGAGGTCTCCACAGTACATCGATGTTGTCGCCAGTGGTCGGCGGAAGGTGCACGTGCCCATCGACCTGGGACCGGACCGCAGCGACGCACGGATGCACGCCAAGACCGTAGGATCCTACGCAGTGCCGTAGGGGACCGCACCGCCACTTCCCAGCAAATTAGGGACACTGTTGCTCCTGGGGCATCGGCGAGGACCATTCGCAACCGTCTCCATGAAGCTGGGCTACGGTCCCGCACACCGTTAGGCCGTCTTCCGCTCACGCCCCAACATCGTGCAGCCCGCCTCCAGTGGTGTCGCGACAGGCGTGAATGGAGGGACGAATGGAGACGTGTCGTCTTCAGCGATGAGAGTCGCTTCTGCCTTGGTGCCAATGATGGTCGTATGCGTGTCTGGCGCCGTGCAGGTGAGCGCCACAATCAGGACTGCATACGACCGAGGCACACAGGGCCAACACCCGGCATCATGGTGTGGGGAGCGATCTCCTACACTGGCCGTACACCACTGGTGATCGTCGAGGGGACACTGAATAGTGCACGGTACATCCAAACCGTCATCGAACCCATCGTTCTACCATTCCTAGACCGGCAAGGGAACTTGCTGTTCCAACAGGACAATGCACGTCCGCATGTATCCCATGCCACCCAACGTGCTCTAGAAGGTGTAAGTCAACTACCCTGGCCAGCAAGATCTCCGGATCTGTCCCCCGTTGAGCATGTTTGGGACTGGATGAAGCGTCGTCTCACGCGGTCTGCACGTCCAGCACGAACGCTGGTCCAACTGAGGCGCCAGGTGGAAATGGCATGGCAAGCCGTTCCACAGGACTACATCCAGCATCTCTACGATCGTCTCCATGGGAGAATAGCAGCCTGCATTGCTGCGAAAGGTGGATATACACTGTACTAGTGCCGACATTGTGCATGCTCTGTTGCCTGTGTCTATGTGCCTGTGGTTCTGTCAGTGTGATCATGTGATGTATCTGACCCCAGGAATGTGTCAATAGAGTTTCCCCTTTCTGGGACAATGAATTCACGGTGTTCTTATTTCAATTTCCAGGAGTGTATATTGCGAATATATAGAAAGAAGGATCCTTTATTGTATGATTATGTGATAGCGGAACAAACACTAGTAGCAGTTACTTCTGTAAAATATCTGGGAGTACGCGTGCGGAACGATTTGAAGTGGAACGATCATATAAAATTAATTGTTGGTAAAGCGGGTACCAGGTTGAGATTCATTGGGAGAGTCCTTAGAAAATGTAGTCCATCAACAAAGGAGGTGGCTTGCAAAATACTCGTTCGACCTATACTTGAGTATTGCTCATCAGTGTGGGATCCGTACCAGATCGGGTTGACGGAGGAGATAGAAAAGATCCAAAGAAGAGCGGCGCGTTTCGTCACAGGGTTATGTGGTAACCGTGATAGCGTTACGGAGATGTTTAGCAAACTCAAGTGGCAGACTCTGCAAGAGAGGCGCTCTGCATCGCGGTGTAGCTTGCTCGCCAGGTTTCGAGAGGATGCGTTTCTGGATGAGGTATCGAATATATTGCTTCCCCCTACTTATACCTCCCGAGGAGATCACGAATGTAAAATTAGAGAGATTAGAGTGCGCACGGAGGCTTTCAGACAGTCGTTCTTCCCGCGAACCATACGCGACTGGAACAGGAAAGGGAGGTAATGACAGTGGCACGTAAAGTGCCCTCCGCCACACACCGTTGGGTGGCTTGCGGAGTATAAATGTAGATGTAAATGTAGATGCATGCTGTAGTTCTTACGGTGGAGAGATACTAATGGTTCGGAAGTCTCGGATTCGAGTTGTGAGCACACAAAATAATATTGAACATCTGAAAAATGTGAAAACTATAACCTTTTTTAACACGAACGTCAGATATTTCTGTCAGCTGACATGCATCGATAAAGGCCCTAGGGCTGGAAAAACAATACGTGTTCCCTACTAGTGTTTCAAAATAGACAGACGCTTTAAGGGAAACAGTAATAGTAATTGCAGAGCCGCGCGGGATTAGCCTAGCGGTCTTGGGCGCTGCAGTCATGGACTGTGCGGCTGGTCCCGGCTGAGGTTCGGGTCGTCCCTCGGGCATGGGTGTTCGTGTTTGTCCTTAGGATGATTTAGGTTAAGTAGTATGTAAGCTTAGGGACTGATGACCTTAGCAGTTAAGTCCCATAGGATTTCACACACATTTGAACAGTAATTCCAGAAGCATCAATGAAATCTGCAACAGTGGAGGTAGTTGAAGGAAATGATAGTAACAACGACATTTGCATAGCATTTGACGAATCATGTCGGAAAAAGCTGCAGTAAATATTGGTACAGCGAAGGTGCTTGATGTTAAAGCATTGTCAGAACAATGCCATGAATGCACAAAAGTGGGTACAAATAATGAAAAGAAACAATTGCATGAACGCAACGGCCGGAAAATATATGAGGGATCCAATGGAGGAATGGAAAGTTTCTCAGTTGTGAAGAGCTTTCAGCGCTCTCAAGAACAACATGGAGTTCTTTATGCTAAATTGTTTGGTGATAATGATTTCATTTCACTCAGATCAATAACTGACAGCAGGTCTTAGATGACCTAAGGCCGCAAAAGTTAGGATGTTTCTGTCATGTGCAGAAACGAATCGGTATCTGACTGTCTAAAACCAGGCAGAACTTCTCTAGTACAAAGCTTGAAGACAGCAAGGAGGAGGAGGAGATTAGTGTTTAACGTCCCGTCGACAACGAGGTCATTAGAGACGGAGCGCAAGCTCGGGTGAGGAAAGGATGGGGAAGGAAATCGACCGTGCCCTTTCACAGGAACCATCCCGGCATTTTCCTGAAGCGATTTAGGGAAATCACGAAGACAGCAACACTATTAGACGTTTGACTAACAAAATAATCACTCAGCTAAGAGAATATTATGGCAAGCCACCAGTAAGAACACAAACAATCGAGAAGGAATGAGAAAAGCAGTATGGGCAACGTTTCTCAACGAGACGTCAAGTGATGAGAAGCCACTACACAACTTGTGCTCAGTTGACTGGTGTAAATAACGCAAAGCTGAAGCAGCAGGAACTGGATATATCTACAGAAACAACATTCCTGAAGCTGTAGAGCAGCACTGAAACCAGTACACAGAGATCAAGCACATCTGAATCTTCTGAAGGAATGTCTTACAGGAAAAACTCAAAATGTAGACGAGCCTTCCAACAATCTAGTATGGACCAGGGTGTCAAAAATGTATTTGTGGCCTTGAAGACACTGAAGACTGGCGTCAATGATGCTGCGATCATCTTCAACGGTGGAAATGCAAGGAGAATAAAGATTCTGAAGCAATTTGGAACTAAGTATAGCTTAATACAGAACAAATCATACAACATCTGGATAGACAGCGAGCCTCCAAGGCAGAAATTATGGTCAAAAGTACGACAGAAGCTGCAAAATAGCTCAGACAGGGAAAGTAAAAGCATCTGGTTGATCCTAAAGAAGATAAATATTACAAATCTAGAAGTTTTAAGGTGTCTCTTCATTCAACAGCGAATTCTCCTTTATTCCAGCTTTAAAGAGCTCTTTCTGAAGAAATACTTTTTTGCAAATGTTTCCCACTATTTCAGAAACTACTTACACTAAAGCTCTAAACTTTTTATCTCTTATCGACAGTGGTATTATGTTTATGTGGGTATACAATCGTAGAGACGGCACTCTTACTTTGATTATAATTTTTTTAAATTACATTATTCATTAAAAAATTCGTACCTTGATTCCTAAAAAAAGGTAGATACTTGATAGTAGATAAGTGAATGTATTATACAGGGTGGTCCATTGATCGTGACCGAGCCAAATATCTCACGAAATAAGCGACAAACGAAAAAACTACAAAGGCGGAAACTTGTTTAGCTTGAAGGGGGAAACCAGATGGCGCTATGGTTGGCCCGCTAGATGGCGCTGCCATAGGTCAAACGAATATCAACTGCGTTTATTTAAATAGGAACCACCACTTTTATTACATATTCGTGTAGTACGTAAAGAAATATGAATGTTTTAGTTCGACCACTTTTTCCGCTTTGTGATAGATGGCGCTGTAATAGTCACAAACATATGACTCACAATTTTAGACGAACAGTTGGTACCAGGTAGGTTTTTTAAATTAAAATACAGAACTTAGGTACGTTTGAACATTTTATTTCGGTTGTTCCAATGTGATACCTGTACCTTTGTGAACTTAACATTTCTGACAACGCATGCTGTTACAGCGTGATTACCTGTAAATACCACATTAATGCAATAAATGCTCAAAATGATGTCCGTCAACGTCAATGCATTTGGTAATACGTGTAACGACATTCCTCTCAACAGCGAGTAGTTTGCCTTTCGTAATGTTTGCACATGCATTGACCATGCACTGACGCATGTTGTCAGGCATTGTAGGTGGATCACGATAGCAAATACCCTTCAACTTTCCCCACCGAAAGAAATCCGGTGACGTCATGTCCGGTGAACGTGCGGGCCATGGTATGGTGCTTCGACGACCAATCCACCTGTCATGAAATACGCTATTCAATACCGCTTCACAGCACGCGAGCTATGTACCGGACATCCATCATGTTGGAAGTACATCGCCATTCTGTCATGCAGTGTAACATCTTGTAGTGACATCGGTAGAACATTATGTAGGAAATCAGCATACATTGCACCATTTAGATTGCCATCGATAAAATTGGGGCCAATTAACCTTCCTCCCATAATGCCGCACCATACATTAACCCGCCAAGGTGGCTGATGTTCCACTTGTCGCAGCCATCGTGGATTTTCCGTTGCCCAATGGTGCATATTATGCCGGTTTACGTTACCGCTGTTGGTGAAGGACGCTTCGTCGCTAAATAGAACGCGTGCAAAAAATCTATGATCGTCCCGTAATTTCTCTTGTGCCCAGTGACAGAACTGTACACGACGTTCAAAGTCGTCGCCATGCAATTCCTGGTGCATAGAAACATGGTACGGGTGCAATAGATGTTGATGTAGCATTCTCAACGCCGACGTTTTTGAGAATCCCGATTCTAGCGTAATTTGTCTGCTACTGATGCGCGGATTAGCCGCGACAGCAGCTAAAACACCTACTTGGGCATCACCATTTGTTGCAGGTCGTGGTTGACGTTTCACATGTGGCTGAACACTTCCTGTTTGCTTAAATAACGTAACTATCCGGCGAACGGTCCGGGCACTTGGATGATGTCGTCCAGGATACCAAGCAGCATACATAGCACAGGCCCGTTGGGCATTTTGATCACAATAGCCACACATCAACACGATATCGACATTTTCCGCAATTGGTAACCGTCCATTTTAACACGTTTAATGTATCATGAAGCAAATACCGTCCGCACTGGTGGAATGTTACGTGATACCACGTACTTATGCGTTTATGACTATTACAGCGCCATCTATCACAAAGCGAAAAAAGTGGTCCAACTAAAACATTCATATTTCTTTACGTACTACACGAATATGTAATTAAAAAAATGGGGGTTCCTATTTTAAAAAACGCAGTTGATATCCGTTTGACCTATGGCAACGCCATCTAGCGGGCCACGCTAGACGAGTATCGTTCTTTGCACTTTTCTCGTTTGATGCTTCTTTCATGAGATATTTGGCCCAGTCACTATCAATGGACCACCGTGTATACGACTTGTTTTATTACGTTTAATATTTCCTGAGAAAACGAAGTACAAATATGTTAAATTTAATATTATCACCATAGGGATTGATACTCCCCTAAGACCAGTAGTTGTCCTCTGTCGTCGAAGTCTCCCTGACGTTATAACGCAAGATCCCATGTTACACATGCTGTGCTGGCTTACGTCAACGCAGAGGGTGTCCGTCTGTTGACCTGGTCAACACGCTCTCCAGACGTCTCACCCACAAAACACTTGGCCTTGGCTTATTGAGAGACAAACACGCCATTCAAGCTTAGTTAGACTCGATGTTCATCCGAGTCAGAGCCGTATTCGCTGTCAAAAGTAGCAGCTCTGCATACTAAATTTCCCACAAATCACCTAAAAATCACGTGTTTTCCCTGCTACAAATATGCTATATGCACAACGGGTGAAATTTCGTTATCTACTATCCTTCCTGGTTTGGCAGTTTTAATGGCGCGAAGCGTACATAAACTGAGCTGTCGTGCGTTGTAGTTCCATTTCTTTCCACTACAAGCTCTGTTGTCAGAGGCGCAGTCTCTTAAAAGTGAGGAGATCTCGTAAGTGTGGAGCTTCCTCTAAACGAAACTAATGCTGGTAACAGTATATGGCTTCCAGACTGTGGAGTATACGTTTTCTGTCTTTGGCTCAAAGTAATTTTCTCGACTGCCGTTCCGCGTACGGTGCAGGCGGCTAAGAAGAAGAAGTAAAAGACGCGTCCCAGCCCAGACAGAGGCACACGCTTGTTCCGGCTGCCGAGGGGACGCCTCGTTACCCGCTTCTTTCGCGCCGCCCAATAATTAATTAAGATATAATTGCGAGGAAACCCGAGACCGCTGAGTGCTTGGCCCTGCGCTCTTAATTATTCAACTCGGCGCCAAAATTCGCGGAATTAAAATAAAGCGCGCCACGCCGATGTGGTGTCGCCGGCGCCAGTCTGCAACAACCCTCCGCAGCAGGAAACGAGACCCACCCACACCCAGACGGCGTTTGAAGAACCTCGCCCGAAGGGGTGGGCGTGGGCTGGAGCGCGAAATGCTCCGGTGGCTGCGAGAGAGGAGAGGGGGAGGGGGAAGGGGGCGGGAGAGAGAAAAGAAGGGGGCGTCGCCACGGGCCGGAAACAAGGACCGTCTCCTGAAAGTAACGCAACACTGAAATGTTATATGATTACATTAAAAACGGCGCGGGCGCGGCTGCCGTCTTTTAATTTATCGTGTAAAAAACCCGCTTCGTTTCTTGCCTCGGCTCGGAAAGTTTCCTCAAAGTGGAAGAAATTAAAAGCTGCAAACAGTTACCCGATACGAACAGAACTCGGCGCGTTTCGTTAATTAAGTGTTGAGTTATGAATAATTGAGCAGTTCCGCCCGCCTCCGACGTCTTGTGTAGCGCGGCCGGCGGCGGAGTTTTCTGTTACGTCGCCCTCTACTGGCTGCAGCCGGCTACGTTACGAGCGAGCAGAACTGCAGTTTCCTGCACAACTCCTGTGGAGACGTATGTAGGTCAGCTGCAACACCGTTTAAAATTTAGAAAAACGTAGTGCTATGTGTTGTCTATAGTGGACTCTTGTTTGAGATTTACAACCGTTAAATATGGGACATACATGGCAAATGTTTGCGTGCAAGGTGTAAATGGTAGAAAGTTATGAGGCGTGATTTTTAAGTAATTGCCGTTTTGAAATTAAAAAAATACGTTTCCAGAATGAGATTTTCACTCTGCAGCGGAGTAGAACACTTGCCCGCGAATGGCAAAGGTCCCGAGTTCGAGTCTCGGCCTGGCACACAGTTTTAATCTGCCAGGAAGTTTCATATCAGCGCACACTCCGCTGCAGAGTGAAAATCTCATTCTGGAAACATCCCCCAGGCTGTGTATAAGCCATGTCTCCGCAATATCCTATCTTTCAGGAGTGCTAGTTCTGTAAGATTCGCAGGAGAGCTTCTGAGAAGTTTGGAAGGTATGAGGCGGGGTACTGGCAGAAGTAAAGCTGTGAGGACGGGGCGTGAGTCGTGCTTGGGTAGCTCAGTCGGTAGAGCACTTGCCAGCGAAAGGCAAAGGTCCCAAGTTCGAGTATCGGCCTGGCACACAGTTTTAATCTACCAGGAAGTTTAAAAAAAGACGTGCTAAGATATCTCAATAATTTTATTTTTACATGAAAGCCTGTACCTTAATCCACTTTTCTACATAATTTCCGTCAATATTGAGGCACTTGTCATAACGTTTTACCAGTTTTTGAGTACCCTCCTCATAAAAGTCTGCCGCCGGACTTGTTAATCACTGCATCAGCACTGTTTTGACTTCGTCATCCTCTTGAAGACGCTGTCTGCCCAGGTGTTTCTTCAAGTGCAGGAACAGATGGTAGTCACTGGGCGGAAGATCGGGGCTGTACGGAGGATGATCTAGAGCAGGGCTTCCCATCCTTTTCAGTTGGCGGACCCCTTCTTCAGTCGAAAATCCATGGCGGGCCCCTAGTCAGTCAAGAGCACAGTAACTTTAAGTTTCAGAGCGAAACCCATGGGAACTGAAAGCTTCTTAATACAAGTGCCATGTTCCCAAGGCCCCCCCCCCCACCCCAAGTATCAGTAGTCTTTGGTTTATAGATGAATGGAAACAACTTGAAATTAACGATACAATTTGAATTCCCACTGTATCCAGACATTTACTAGTGGATTTACTCCCACTATAGCCTGATCAAAATTACTTGGTAATTGAAATTTCACACGATTGTCTTCTTCCAAGAGCAATCAACGTCACTTCCAAACTGTTTGCTGTTGACAAGCTGCCGCTTATGGTCTGTTCGCTTCCACTGTTTGGCTACTGTTGTGTAAGGAGCATGCATATTTCATAACAGACGTGTGTGTGTGTGTGTGTGTGTGTGTGTGTGTGTGTGTGTGTGTGTGGTTTTTCGTGAAATCCGAAGAAAAGTGTTCAAATGTATGTAAAGTCTTCCTTTGGTCGTCCTCCCTCCTCATTCATTTCAACTGGAAACTTCCCTTGTTGTGAAGGCTATGGAGAAACTGCACCTTTCTTCAGTGATCCTGACTTCAGCCACCGATCCATGTTAGAAGTAATAAACTGGTCAAAAATCGACTTATGAAATAGGTAGTGCACTGACAAGGCAAGTTTAACACTTAATGATGCCTGGGGCCGCATACGTGCCAGCGAGCGCTGTGTCTGGTCGACAAAACTCGCTCCGCGCATGCGTAAAAGGTTTCAGCGCATCTAGCGCCGTGAGCTGGCGCACAAACGACCCCCGTATTCGGGAAGTATTGGAAGGTAGGAGGCGAGATACTGCCGGAAGTAAAGCTGTGAGGACCGGGCGTGAGTCGTGCTTCGGTAGCTCAGATGGTAGAGCACTTGCCCGCGAGAGGCAAAGGTCCGAGTTCGAGTCTCGGTCAGGCACACAGTTTTAATCTGCCAGGAAGTTTCAGACCCCCGTATTGTTGCGAAACAATCAGAGAAGCCGCATTCTCCGGCACTAAACTGTGTATACGTTCTCACCTTGGAACCGCTAAGGCTGCTTGGGGATACGATCTGAAGTAGAAGTACACATGTTTTTCACACGAAAAAAAGTGATGAATTTGATTTTCACATTTTTATTCAATAATTTTACTCATTATTTTACACGATTTGGCGAAAGGTGGCCACGGACCCCCCTATAAAGAGCCGTCGGACCCCTAAGGGGTCCGCCGACCACACGTTGGGAAGCACTGATCTAGAGTTTCCTATCGAAAAGATGTGATGAGATCTTTGGTTTGATTCGCCACATGCGGACGGGCATTGTCTTGCAGCAAAATAGTGCCCTTGCTTAACTTCCATGGACTGTTGCTTTGATTCTGGTGTGACATAGGCCACCCATGTTTCATCGCCCGTAACTATTTGGCTTAAAAAATCATCACCGTCGTTGTGGTACCACTCAAGGAAAGTCAATGCACTGTCTAAACGTTTGGTTTTGTGCACATCCGTCAACATCTTCGGTACCCAACGTGCCCACAATTTTCGGTAATTCAAGTGCTCGGTCACAATGCCATGCAAAACACTACGAGAAACATTAGGAAAGTCATGCCGCAAGGAGGAAATCGTAAGCGTCTGTTTTCTCTCACCTTATTGTCCACTTTCCGCAACAAACTTTCATTAACGACCGAAGGACGGCCACTCCGTTATTCATCATGTACATTTGTGCGGCCATCTTTAAATGCTCTCACCTACTTTCTTACCATTCCATCACTCATAATATTTTCTCCGTAAACTGCACAGATCTCACTATGAATATCGATCACTTATAGGCCATTAGCACTAAGAAATCTTATAACAGCCCGTACTTCACAGTCGGCGGGACTCACGATTATCGGAGGCATCTTAAACACTCAGTACACAACGTAAACAAGGAAGAATGGCGTCAAATGGTTCAAATGGCTCTGAGCACTATGGGACATAACATCTCAGGTCATCAGTCCCCTACAACTTAGAACTACTTAAAGCTAACCAACCTAAGGACATCACACACATCCATGCCCGAGGCAGGATCCGAACCCGCGACGGTAGCTGTCGCGTGGTTCCAGACTGTAGCGCCTAGAACCGCTCGGCAACCAGCGGCCGGGATAATGGCGTCAGTGCGTAGATTAAGTTACAGGCTTTGATGTAGAAATAAAATTATTGAGATATCTGAGCACGTCTTTTTTTAATTTCAAAACGGTACTTACTTAAAAAGCACACCTCGTATTTGAGTTTTGTACCGAAAATCTTTGAAATGGTGACGTAAAATCAGAGTTCCAGACACGCATTAATGAAGAATGCTTGTGAAGATAAATGTGACAGCTCTGGATAAAATCTTCTCGGTTTTCAAACTGTATCATTTCGAGTAAAATACTCGAGCTTTCGAAAGCTGTCTTCAACAGACTAATGAATGCCGAGGTTAGTATGGTGTTCTGTGTTCTTTATGGTCGTCCTCTGGGTGATGTCAGATGATGCTGCCTCTCCTATAAGAGGTGTTCCACAATTCTTATTTTAGGCTTCTGGGTTTTATAGAGTGGACTTATTAGATAAATATTTGACAAATACCTATGTGCTAACGTCTACCGTTTTGGATATAAAGTAAATTTGCAGATCGGACCATTTTCGACTCTCCCGGTTCGTGGTACAGCACGTAATGGTGGTGCTGAAGAACGCATCTGTTTCGGCCTACTACAAAAACGGTTGCGAGAAACTGGTACGCTGTCTACGGCGTTCCACAAAGGCTCATACGGGTTCGTTGATCGACTGTATGAAAGCTATGCATCGCAGGTACACATTGTGCATGGCACATTCTGTAGGGTCGCCATACGAAGACGCTTCTGCAGAGCACACAGTTAAGAGTTCATTGTCTCCGCTGTGAGTATACCGTGAAGCGGGAGATTTGCAAGTGATCACTCTTCAAAATTATTGCACTTGCAAACTGTGCATACCCGAAAATGGGTTTCTCATCAGATGTCTACCTACAGTGCTAAGTCCCCTCCACAACCCTGGAAGTCTGTATTAGAAACTGGGAAACACTGTTTGTAAGCAGAACACTATGCCAATGTCGGCTGTCAATAGTTTTTCTCCTGATGATGATATCGCAGAAAGATGTCGAAAACTCAGGGGTTTGATGACATTCAAAATGAAGCGGCCTGGAAACAGAAAGGCTTTATTTAGGCATGCCGACGTGAAAGAGCACACATCGCGAAAACTATCAGGCGATTAGTCTGAAAAGTTACGCTTGTAATTTGCTGACCAAGTTAATACACTGGCGAATAGCAAGAAACGAAGTAGAAGTACTGGAAAAAGATTAGTACGGTTTCAAGAGGGGGAAAATATGCCACAGACTATAGAAATTCTTCCAATCCATATGTGGCATACAGCAAACCAATGCTTAACAGTATTGATTAAAAACAGTCTTGGTTGCAACTTAAGTTTTTTTTTTTTTTTTCAACGACGCGTTTCGCCTTATTTAGGCATCTTCAGGCTATCTACCTAGGAAACAGAGAACAAATACATGTATTTAAGAATCGCGATAGCGTTTTGAAGACTTGGATAACCTATAAGCATGTATAAACAGATCAACTATTGAAAGAGCAAATACCTTAATTTGGTATTTCGTAGAAGAATCCTTTAGTCAGTGTAGCCAAAGGGCATCGACGAATATATCAGGCCAACATCGCCTTCGTTAAACTCAGTAAAAAATAGAAATACAAAATAGTAAAATCATTACCTTTTCTAGATGGATGCGACAGGCACCAAGATCTGCATAACGCGTTCCCGTTGACAGGAGCGAGTAGCAGTGTGAGGTGGGGCCTCAGGTAGTAAGCATAATGCACCACAGCGTCGTGTGCTAGTACTGAAGTCTAATACAGAATCACCTCAATAGATGTATTTGTTCTCTGTTTCCTATGTAGACAACCTGAAGATGCCTAAATAAGGCGGAACGCGTCGCTGAAAAATAGATGTATTTGTTCTCTGTTTCCTATGTAGACAACCTGAAGATTCCTAAATAAGGCGAAACGCGTCGCTGAAAAATAAAAAACTAAAATTGCAACCAATACCATAGACTAAATTCTTTAACATTAACACTGTATAACATGTTATATGTCCTAATTTTCTGTAGACACTGCAATTTGTTGAATCTGAGTATGCCTGGTTAGGTGTAAGAGAGGGCCTGAAGGCCCTAATCTTGCCAGGTAAAATAAATGCATAAATAAATAAATAAAATAAATAAATAAATTCTCATAACGCGCTTAGTAATGGACGACCGATTTCACCTAGTTGTAATGGTCGATAGTGATACGTGGAATGAGACGTTTGCTACTCCTAGAGGACTGGGACAGAGAGAGAGCAATAACCAACAGTATCTACAAAAAAAAGGGGGAGTGATAGAAGTGGAAGGTCAATAAAAATAAATTCGTGTAAGACAGTGGTCGAAGTAGCAATTAACGAAGTAAAAGATAAGTTCATAAATATAGTATCAGACTTTTACACTCTCATAGTTTGCCAAACAATATTTCCAAGCCGGCCGGTGTGGCCGAGCGGTTCTAGGCGCTTCAGTCTAGAACAGCGCGACCGCTACTGTAGCAGGTTCCAATCCTGTCTCGGGCATGGATGTGTGTGCTGTTCTTAGGTTTGTTAGGTTTAAGTAGTTCTAAGTTCTAGGGGACTGATGACCTCAGATGTTAAGTCCCATAGTGCTCAGAGCCAATATTTCCACATATGATTAAGGCCGACATTGTGCACGAAGATGAAATGGAAAAATTTTCAAGATAATATCACGTTATTCAAAAGCACAACTTCACAACGATACTAGGTTTTGTGCAATTTAATTTCGTTGCATAGGTCTGCAATGTAGCTGCCAATTGTGTATGCTTGGTATGCAGAAAATTACCACATGACTATGACCTAATATCTTCAATACCTTACAGTTACTACATTATTTGGGAACACTGATCTTTTAAGGGAAGTAGTGACTGCTGGTCCCCATGCTGTCACACACCTTGCCGGCTGCACTTACTTCAGCAACGCGTACATTAGTGCAACCAACCTACAAGTACACTCGCTGTAACGCAAATCGTTCAACGAAACGAAGGCACCAAAATCACTTACACCTTCGATGTAGAGCGTTGTTCGAGATGGTCTCGAGGGATGGGTTTCTCCGAGAAAACAGTTACCAAAGCAATGCGACGAACAGCGCTCGGAGTTGACATCAGGCAGGTCCGCCACAAACTCGCGACCGTGTTGCAAGGTAGGACGGCCACGCCGCTGCTGGGCGAGCTCACGTGTTTTCCTCCTTCGTCCCCGCGAGCAGGTCCTTCCACCTCGTAGCGAGTCCGACCCCGACTGCCGCGACCGTAAAGCAGCCCCCAGATCACAACAGGGCAAATACCGTAGCACAGACGGGTAATATAGAGTGCCGTGCCAAAGAGGTGGTGTGCGAGAAAATGGGACACCAAGGCTCACAGGTTATGGAGAATGATGAGGAATTTGGTGCTTGGGAGACGGTGTAAAATTTAAATTGTCCCCGATCACCATATCATCTATCCTGCCTTGGCATAACTGCATTGATTCCTCAGCAAAGAATAGCGAACGTTCACACCACTTACTGGATTCCGACGGTGGGTAAACATTGACGAGGTGTAGCCCTCGGACTTTAAGCGCCATGCCCCTGGCATTCGGTAGGTAACGTATATCGATTGCTACTAAACATTCTTGGAGAAGAATTGCGTCGCCACTGCCCGTATCCGAAGCATGTGAAGTGGATTTCGTGTATCCAGAGATGTCCAGGAAGCAAAAAACGTATTCCTTTTGCAAATGTGCCCTTGTAGTGTTCCATGCCCCCCCCCCCCCCCCTCCATCACCGAACGAGAGTCCAGGAGAAGTGTCGTCCATTATCTCAATTCCGAAAGGGGAAGCAGTCCCGGTCGACGCCTCAGAAACAGGTGCGTTCACGACACTGTTGAGATCAGTAGAACCGTGTGTATCTGTCGGCAAGAAACAGTCGCCAGACGGCGTCCTTGGCGATTGTTGTGCTTGTGGGGCGAACGCTTCTTCCGGACGTGCGTCTCCGTGGTTAGAATGTGTAGGTAGATCAAATAGTGCTCTCGCGCAGAAGGGTCGAAACATTATTTTAATGGAAATGTGACGAGGCCCAACATCCCAGAGGATTTTAACTTTAGGTCACACTCCTCTGCGCCTTCCAAGATGAAAGCTTGGGTTGGTGCGGCTCGTGGATCAACATGTATCCGCTCGTTGTGTGCGGAGCCATTTCCCTGCAGTGGCAGTTGCCGTGCGGGACTCTTTGTCGACACCCTTTGCAGCGTGCGGGCGGTATTCTTGTTCTTATTCCTTTTTTTTTTTTGAGTTATCAGGCTTCTGACTGGTTTGATGCGGCCTGCCATGAATTCTTCTCCTGCCACAAGCTCTTCACCTCAGAGTAGCACTTGCAACCACCGACCTCAATTATTTGCTGGATGTATTCCAATCTCTGTCTTCCTCTACAGTTTTTACCCTCTACAGGTCCCTCTAGTACCATCGAAGCCATTTCCTGATGTCTTAACAGATCTACTATCATCTCGTCCCTTCTCCTTATCAGTGTCTTCCACATATTCTTTTCCTCTCTGATTCTGCGCAGAACCTCCTCATTCCTTACCTCAACAGACCACCTATTTTTTAACATTCGTCTGTAGCACCACATCTCAGATGCTTAGATTCTCTTCTGTTTCGGTTTTCCCACAGTCCATGTTGTCTTATCATATATTAGTGTGCTCCAAACCTTACATTCGCACAAATGTCCTCCTCAAATTAAGGCCTATGTTGGAACAGTAGACTTCTCTTGGTCATGTATTCCCTTTTTGAGAGTGCTAGTCTCTCTTTGATGTCCTCCTTGCTTCTCATTTCTACTACTTTTCATTACTTTCGTCTTCTTCGATTTACTCTCAGTCCATATTTTATACTCATACTGTTCATTCCATTCAGCAGATCATGTAATTTTTCTTCGCTTTCACTCAGGACAGCAATGCCATCAGCGAATCTTATCATTGATCTCTTCCCACCTTGAATTTCATTTCTACTCCTGAACCTTTCTTTTATTTCCAGCCTTGCTTCTTCGATGTACAGATTGAAAAATCGGGGCGAAAGACTACATCCTTATCTTATATCCTTTTTAATCCGAGCACGTCGTTTTTGGTTGTCTACTCTTGTTATTCGTCTTGGCTATTACATACAGCTTACCCCTATTTTTCTCAAAATTTCTTACATCTTGCACCATTTTACATTGTCGAACCCTTTTTCCAGGTCAATAGATCCTATGAACGTGTGGTTTTCTTTGTTCTTGATTCCATTATCATCCGAAAAGTCAGGATTGCCTCTCTGGTGCCTTTACCTTTCCTAAAGCCAAACTGATCGTCATTTAACACATCCTCAATTTTCTTCTCCATTCTTGGTATATTATTCCTGTCAGCAACTTGGATGCATGAGCTGTCAAGCTGATTGTGTAATAACTCTCGTACTTGTCAGCTCTTGCAAAAAAATGGTTCAAATGGCTCTGAGCACTATGGGACTTAACATCTATGGTCATCAGTCCCCTAGAACTTAGAACTACTTAAACCTAACTAACCTAAGGACAGCACACAACACCCAGCCATCACGAGGCAGAGAAAATCCCTGACCCCGCCGGGAATCGAACCTGGGAACCCGGGCGTGGGAAGCGAGAATGCTACCGCACGACCACGAGATGCGGGCTCAGCTCTTGCAGTCTTCGGAACTGTGTGGATGATATTTTTCCGAAAGTCAGATGGTATGTCGCCAAACGCATACCTTCTACACACCAGCGTGAATAGTCGTTTTGTTGCCACTTCCCCAATGATTTAATAAATTGTCATGGAATCTTATCTGTCAACTCTGCTTTATTTGAACTTAAATCCTAAAAAACTCTCTAAATTCTGATTCGAATACTGGATCGCCTATCTCTTCTAAATCGACACCTATTTCTTCTTCTACGAGTATCACAGCAGATAAATCTTCTCTCTCACAGACGCTTTCAATGTATTTTTTCCACCTGTCCACTCTCTCTTCTGCATTTAACAGTGGAATTTTTGTTGCACTCTAAATGTTACCATCCTTGCTTTTAATTTCACGGAAGGTTATTTTGAATTTTCTATACGCTGTGTCAGTCCTTCCGACAATCATTTCTTTTAGGATTTTTTCACACTTTTCATGCAGCCATTTCGTCTTAGCTTCCCTGTACTTCCTATTTATTTCATTCCTCAGTGACTTACATTTCTATATTTCTGAATTTCCCATTTGTAGTATAGGATTGTATGATAGTGAAACAAAGACTGTGGGAAAGCTGGAACAGAAGAGAATCGAAGCATTTGAGGTGTGGTGCTACAGCCGAATGTTGAAAATTAGACGGACTGATAAGGCAAGGAACGAGGAGGTTCTGTGCAGAATCGGAGAGGAAAGGAATACACGGAAAACAATGAAAAGGAAAAGGGACAGGATGGTAGAAAATCTGCCAAGACATCAGGGAATGACTTCCATGGTACTAGAGAGACCTGTAGAGGGCAAAACCTGTACAGGAAGACAGAGATTGGAATACATCCAGCAGGTAATTGAAGATGTAGTTGCTACTCTGAGATGAAGAGTTTGGCACAGGAGATGACTTCGTATCGAGCCGCATCAAACCAGACAGAAGACTGATGACTCAAAAGAAACAATATGTACATGTACATCTACATCTACATGGATACTCTGCAAATCACATTTAAATGCCTGGCAGAGGGTTCATCGAACCAAGCCAAGAGGGAACAATAAAAGTGGAAGAACAAGCAGGAAGAGCTCCGACTAAAATGAGGGTCACTAATGTTCAATCTATACACCGAAGAAAACACTGTCGGAAATAAAACAATAGTTGAGGAATGGGATTAAAATTCAAGGTGAAAAGTAATAATGTTAAGATTCGCTGATGATATTGCTGTCTTCAGTGAAGGTGAAGAAGAATTACTGTATCTCCTGAATGGAATGAACAGTCTAACGAGTACAGAATATGGATTGAGAGCAAATCGAAGAAAGACGGAAGTAATCAGGCGTAGCATAAATGAGAACAGCGAGTAACTTTATGTCAGTATTGGTCTTACGGAGTAGATAAAGTTGCGGAATTCTGCTACCTAGGCAGCGGAATAACCCATGACAGACGGAGCAAGGAGGAAATCAAAAGCAGACTTGCAATGGGAAAAGAGGCATCTCTGGCCAAGAGAAGTCGTATCAAAAAGCATAGGCCTTAATTTGAGAAAGAAATTCCTAAGAATGTGCGTTTGGAGCACAACGTTGTGTGATACTGAAACAAGGACTGCGGGAAATATGGAAATTAAGAAAATCGAAGCATTTTAGATGTGGTGGTACAGAAGAATGTTGAAAATTAGGTGGGCTGATAAGGTAAGGAATGAGGACGTTGTCCGGAGAATCGTCGAGGATTGAAATACATGGAAAACAATGACAAGAAGAATGGACAGGATGGTAGGACATCTGTTAAGACATCACGCGCTGACACCGGTGGTGTTAGAGGGAGGTGCAGAAGGTAAACATTGTAGAGGAAGACAGACATAGGGATATATCAAGCAATTATCTCAGGACGTAGGTTGCAAGTGCTACTCTGAGATTAAGGGGTTTGCTCACGGAAAGGATTCGTGGTGGGCCCTATCAAACCAGTAGAAGACTTATGCCTTCCCCCCCCCCTTATTCTGTTTCAGTCACGAATGGTTAGAGGGAAGAAAAATTGCTGGTAAGCCTCTGTGTGCGCTAAGATCTCTTTAATTCTTACCTTCACTGTCTTTTCACGAAACATAGATAGGAGGAAGCAATATGTTGCTCGACGCAGGTAAATAGGAACTGAAATAAACCTGAAATTTAAAACATGTCTGTGTCGTAATCTCGTCAGAATGTTCGAAATCTGTTGGAAAACTTCACACTTATAAGACTAAGAAGTAAAAAATAATTATTTAAATAAAAATTAATTTTTAATATACTAGCATTTTAAACTAGCCTAGAGAATATAAACTAGTTTCTCCCAAGCCACTGCAATTCCTAACCCCATACAGACACTCCCAAAAATTACAGACTTAATTTTCTTATAGCTATGAAAATATTAGTATTTATAAGATTTGCAACGAAAAACATCGGACGAATAAAATACATAATTGACGCTTGAACAGTACACCTTCTTACTGTTACACTACTTACTAAAAGATGCATGAATACTTCCACTCATTACTAGTATCTGTTGCATGTGCCCCATGTTTTTCATTTTTAAATCTTTCAAGCATTTCATAGCTGTTAAACATTCACAGTCAAAAATTTTAAGACCATCTATACAGGGCTAGGAATCTGTATAGGGGTAAAATATATTGTTTTATATTTTTTAAGTTGATTTAAAAATGTGGTATATCAAAAACTGGTGTTAATTGGAATAATTATGTTAGTAGAATTTTAATAAGAATTTGATTTGTTTTTTCTAATAACTGTGATCTTTCAGTTTTTAGTGTAGTAAGTAATTCACTTACGTCTCGCGGCTTTCATAAAGATTCTAAATCAAGAGACTTCTTTTATCTACTTGTAACAATATTTTGTGTCGTCCTCTAGTTTTGTGAGGTCACATATTAATTTCTTTTATATATTCCATGCTTTTAAGAAAATATAAAGGTTATAACCATTTATTAGCACGATCGTGTGTATTACAGTATGTTTTATAGTATCATATAATTATCCATTCATCTCCGTGATTATACTTGCCTCTCTCAGATCAACGTTCCATCAAGGCGAGGGAAGACGGTAGCCATTGCACGGAACTGTCGCACGTCTGCCTTAAATATCGCAAATTCTGGAATTTCCCTCCTCCGTCTGCCGCGAAACTGCTCTATAAAAGGCAGAGTCTGGAAGAAAAAGAGCGACAGGGCTTAAAAGCTTTGGACTCGGCTAATACTTTCCAAGTGACACTGGTGTTTGCTCAGTTCTGGCCTCTGCGCAAGTTCAACATCTGACTATAAATTCCGTTAACGTTTCATAATGCAGCGCGAATGGGTTTTGTTCAGTCTGTAAACATTGCCAGAGCTGCCTGATTTATGCGTTCTCGGTTACGAAGTGAGAACTACCCAAAGAAAGGAGTCTACAAACTCGCTGAATGAAAAGCCAGCCCCATTCATTCGCCGCTCTGCGCCGGAGGCCGGAGGGAAGTATACTTTCGTTTGTCTAAAGAACTGGCGTCTAGGCCCTCATTAACGTTACAAGAGATGCAGGGCCAGGATTCTGCGAAATATATCTTACTTCAGACAGAGCGAGTGAAATGTTGCCCTTGTATATGTCTAAAATTTACAGGAGCTGTATTTATCATTATTATGTATGTCGAAAAGCTTATTTTTTTTTTTTTTTGTCGTGATTCATAAATTCAAACGAAAAGCAGCAAAGAGTGCGTGCCCAAGTCCTTCTATAAGAAATTTAGAGATTTACCTTCAAACAACGTAATTAGATTTTGAAGCTTTTCCTTGCCTTTTAGTTGGCAAACGAATATCCACTTCACTATATTCATCGGAGTTCGTCGTAATTCACATTTAAACTGACACTGCGACGCTGCAGTATTTAAAATCAGAAGACAAGAGCTGCAGGATAAATACCACTGTTCATTTTAAAGTATACAGAAACAAAGAGAATACTGTTGTATGAGCATAATAATCGCAAAAATCACTCTTCTTAACTGTTTACCGCAGCTATAAACGTAACTACTGAAAAGTTACATTTTCATGAACACTATATCGGAAAGTACTCATGTATGTCTACCACAGAGTACTTCACATTAATGTAATGTATTTCGAATACTCTTATCGTTCTCCGTACTTCTTATTTTGGTGAAGGAAATGGCATTACCTAAGGAGTAGATACAAAGATTAAGGATACTGCAACACCAAAAAATAATTAACGTAAATTAATGAAATTTCGGGAATACATTTGCCTAGGTAACGTATTTAAGTGATTAATGTTGCAAGGTCACAGGTTGATATAAGCCACTGCATAAGTGGAATGCTGCCACGTTAATAACCGGTGTAATCGCCAGAATGTTGAACGCAAGAATGCAAACATGCATGTATTGTGTTGTATAGGTGCCGGATGTCAGTTTTTGGATAAATATCCATGCCTGTTGCACTTGGTCAGTTAATACAGGGACGGTTAATACTGGTTGTGGATGACTCTGGAGTTTTCGTCCGAGGTCCTATATGTGTTCCATGACACTGTAGACTATGTTGGGCTACAACAGAGGTATGTGGACGAGCGTTATCCAGTTGGAAAATACACCCTATACTGATGTTCATGAATGGCAGCACAACGGGTCGAATCACGACAAACGTACAAATTTCGAGTCAGAGTGCGTGGGACAGCTGCGAGGGTGCTCCTGCTGTCATATGAAGTCACATCCTACACCACAACTCCCGGTATATGACGAATGCGCCTAGGACGTGGACAAGTTGGTTTCAGGCCCTCAACTGGCCTTCTTTCAACCAACACATGGTCATCAGTGGCACAGAGGTAGAACCGGCTCCCATCAGAAAACACCACAGACATCCACCCTGTCCTCCAATGAACTCGCGCTTGATATCAGTGAAGTCGGAAATTGCGGAGGTTTGGGATCAGTGAAATGCACGCTACAGAGCATCTGGCTCTGAGCTGTGCTCGAAGTAAGTTCATTGTGCCACTGTGGTGCCAAGTACTGCTCAAATTGCTACTGCAGACGCAGAACTATGTGCCATAGCCATACGCTGAACATGCTGGTCTTACCTTCCGGCAGCGTCACGTGGCCGTCCGTAGCTCGATCTTCTTCCGATCATAGATTCTCTTCACCACCGCTGGCAGCAGTCATGTATATTCCTGTCAAATCTTTCCGCATTATCACAGACGTGTCATCCAGCTACACGACTTCGTTCAAACTCGGTGAGCTATTGATAAAGGCGTCTTTGTAGCCTTAAAGGCATTCTTGACTAACTTCAGCTCACCACGTCCAATCTCACAGGTAACTACCGCTCACGACAGTTTCTAACAATACCACCACTTGCAAAGTAGGTTAGAAATCAGATTAATAATGTTGCTCACGCAGCATATGTTCTCTTTATCGGGCAACAACTAAGTTATTGACTGTGGATGGTATCGTCAGAATGGAAATAATGAAGTCACTGTAAAAAAGTCATTAATTTTGGCACTTATCTTGAATGGAATTCACATTTATCAAGGTGGCGGTTGCTCCAACAGACAACATGGCGCGAAAGCAAGTTCACAAAGGAAACATGTGGAAAATAAATAAAAATCCCCCAAAATATTTCTGTAAATGAATGGTCAAATTAAAATACATTGAATGAGTGAATTTCCGTTAAGCATAGAGCAATAATATGACCTTGAGCTTAAGGCCCATGGTGCGTAGCCTGACCAAGGCACAAACGCAAGTTTTACTGAAATTTGAATAAATTATGAAGATAAACTCCCTTATGGGGGTTTACTGGTAATCTCACACCTGATTTCAACATCTGGACTTCATTTCCGAGCAGATTTCAGACAATACCTTTGTTAACATTACCAAAATCGAAAGCTGCGTCTCCACGTCTGTCCAGCGCCGCGACCCCGGAACAAGTGACCTCCGGACACCTTGCCTAACCGTTCTTCGTTCAAAAGGTGGTGGAGGGGATGGTTCGCCAACCTGACAGAGCCAATACTCGTACCTTCGCGACCTCTTTGACCTGATTCGCCCGCCATCTTTACCAAACTTGTTCACATTTAGGGGTTGGTACTATCCTGCCACAGAACGACTCTTCACATGCAATGCAACGACCTCTGACCAGAGTTTTCTGCCACTTCACGTACTATCTCATTCATACAGTCCAAGTTTGCATACGGAAAAGGAAATGTGGAACACATGAAATAAAACGAATAAATAAATAAGCACCACTTGATCCATTCTCTTCTGTTTGTTATACACCGAATGCGCTTCTGCAGAGTCAAACACTCTCGCTATAGTTCTCCTATACCGGAATTTATTGGAAAAATATGGAACGGGACAACAAGTTCCGTTTCAGAACACAAGGAGCTGCCAACACTGTCACATACGTGCACCGTATCGGAATGTACGGAGGAACGTGTATCAACAAACGGTGAATAGGTCGATATGCTTTTGGTGCCGGTTCCATCCGATAACGGCTGCTGCTACTGTTCGTACGTATGCTGCCTGATACCCTCAAAGGCGCCATGCCGGTGAGAATGTCTTTCGTTGCCTGGAGCATCACCTTCGGGAAACCGGTAATCTTCGTCCACAAGTAATGGACAGAACTCCGTCTAAGGACTCCACAAATACAGGGCTATTACAAATGATTGAAGCGATTTCATAAATTCACTGTAGCTCCATTCATTGACATATGGTCTTGACACACTACAGATACGTAGAAAAACTCATAAAGTTTTGTTCGGCTGAAGCCGCGCTTCAGGTTTCTGCCGCCAGAGCGCTCAAGAGCGCAGTGAGACAAAATGGCGACAGGAACCGAGAAAGCGTATGTCGTGCTTGAAATGCACTCACATCAGTCAGTCATAACAGTGCAACGACACTTCAGGACGAAGTTCAACAAAGATCCACCAACTGCTAACTCCATTCGGCGATGGTATGCGCACTTTAAAGCTTCTGGATGCCTCTGTAAGGGGAAAACCGATGGATCGGTCGTGGTGGAGATCATGATCAGCAATTCATGTCATGGCCTCCACGCTCTCCCGACTTAACCCCATGCGATTTCTTTCTGTGGGATTATGTGAAAGATTCAGTGTTTAAACCTCCTCTACCAAGAAACGTGCCAGAACTGCGAGCTCGCATCAACGATGCTTTCGAATTCATTGATGGGGACATGCTGCGCCGAGTGTGGGAGGAACTTGATTATCGGCTTGATGTCTGCCGAATCACTTAAGGCGCACATATCGAACATTTGTGAATGCCTAAAAAAACTTTTTGAGTTTTTGTATGTGTGTCCAAAGCATTGTGAAAATATCTCAAATAATAAAGTTATTGTAGAGCTGTGAAATCGCTTCAATCATTTGTAATAACCCTGTAAAGGACTCTATTCTTATAACATTCACCAACACCTCGGCCAAGTATTCGTGATACTGAAAGATAGTTCCAGATACCTCAAAGACTGGTCGTTAGTACTGCACAATGAAGAAATGCGTCCAAATCATCACTCGTTAATTCAACACCAGCAGTCAGTGGACTGCATTCAACGAGTACAGTTTTGTGAATTGCTTTTGCATCGAGTGGAAGATAACCAACATTTTATAAATAACTTGATATGGACTGACGAGTCTAGCTTCACTCGTGAAGGTATTTTCAACCTCCACAACAGCCGCCTTGTTCGGAACACAACACACATGTCACCGGTGAACTTGGCTCTCAGGCACCCTTTGGCATAAACCTGTAGGCTGGATTCGTGAAGAAAGGAGTCTACTGGGGTACACGTACATGTAGCACCCGAATAGTGTAATGATATTAATGTAAACTTAAATGACATTATTATATTATAAACTATGTATGTCTCTGAGGGGCTCTATAAAGCGGATCGCTGACTGTGCACGATCGCAGAGCCGAAGATACTGTTTCTGGTCTGAGATTGTAGCGCTGGAGTAAGAGAGAGCTTGGTACACACCAGTGGGTAGCTGCCTGTGAGCGAAAGAGGATGGAGAGGCAGTTTTTGTGGTGTCTTCTATGAAGCCACCAAGTCTTAGATTATCATGTAGGAATTACGAATACGTATATTCTACATCTACATCTACATTGATACTCCGCAAGCCACCCAACGGTGTGTGGCAGAGGGCACTTTACGTGCCACTGTCATTACCTCCCTTTCCTGTTCCAGTCGCGTATGGTTCGCGGGAAGAACGACTGTCTGAAACCCTCCGTGCGCGCTCTAATCTCTCTAATTTTACATTCGTGATCTCCTCGGGAGGTATAAGTAGGGGGAAGCAATATATTCGATACCTCATCCAGAAACGCACCCTCTCGAAACCTGTCGAGCAAGCTACACCGCGATGCAGAGCGCCTCTCTTGCAGAGTCTGCCACTTGAGTTTATTAAACATCTCCGTAACGCTATCACGGTTACCAAATAACCCTGTGACGAAACGCGCCGCTCTTCTTTGGATCTTCTCTATCTCCTCCGTCAGACCGATCTGGTACGGATCCCACACTGATGAGCAATACTCAAGTATAGGTCGAACGAGTGTTTTGTAAGCCACCTCCTTTGTTGATGGACTACATTTTCTAAGGACTCTCCCAATGAATCTCAACCTGGTACCCGCCTTACCAACAATTAATTTTATATGATCATTCCACTTCAAATCGTTCCGCACGCATACTCCCAGATATTTTACAGAAGTAACTGCTACCAGTGTTTGTTCCGCTATCATATAATCATACAATAAAGGATCCTTCTTTCTATGTATTCGCAATACATTACATTTGTCTATGTTAAGGGTCAGTTGCCACTCCCTGCACCAAGTGCCTATCCGCTGCAGATCTTCCTGCATTTCGCTGCAATTTTCTAATGCTGCAACTTCTCTGTATACTACAGCATCATCCGCGAAAAGCCGCATGGAACTTCCGACACTATCTACTAGGTCATTTATATATATTGTGAAAAGCAATGGTCCCATAACACTCCCCTGTGGCACGCCAGAGGTTACTTTAACGTCTGTAGACGTCTCTCCATTGATAACAACATGCTGTGTTCTGTTTGCTAAAAACTCTTCAATCCAGCCACACAGCTGGTCTGATATTCCGTAGGCTCTTACTTTGTTTATCAGGCGATAGTGCGGAACTGTATCGAACGCCTTCCGGAAGTCAAGAAAAATAGCATCTACCTGGGAGCCTGTATCTAACATTTTCTGGGTCTCATGAACAAATAAAGCGAGTTGGGTCTCACACGATCGCTGTTTCCGGAATCCATGTTGATTCCTACATAGTAGATTCTGGGTTTCCAGAAATGACATGATACTCGAGCAAAAAACATGTTCTAAAATTCTACAAGAGATCGACGTCAGAGATATAGGTCTATAGTTTTGCGCATCTGCTCGACGACCCTTCTTGAAGACTGGGACTACCTGTGCTCTTTTCCAATCATTTGGAACCCTCCGTTCCTCTAGAGACTTGCGGTACACGGCTGTTAGAAGGGGAGCAAGTTCTTTCGCGTACTCTGTGTAGAATCGAATTGGTATCCCATCAGGTCCAGTGGACTTTCCTCTATTGAGTGATTCCAGTTGCTTTTCTATTCCTTGGACACTTATTTCGATGTCAGCCATGTTTTCGTTTGTGCGAGGATTTAGAGAAGGAACTGCATTGCGGTCTTCCTCTGTGAAACAGCTTTGGAAAAAGGTGTTTAGTATTTCAGCTTTATTGGAAATATAAATGAGGAAGCAGAAGTCTTCTCGCAAGTAAGGCTAAGATGTTAAATATTTATAACTTTCGTTTCGCCAGCGCGATAGTGTAGATGAGTTGGCTGACAATTGACAATTGTTCATTACCCACAATGTACATAAACAGTTTTTATGTAAAGGCTAGTTAGATATTTCTATTTTGTAATGTTTCTAAGATTTATTAAAACAGTTGTACGTAATTTGATGATTTGTTTTTCGGCTTTTTTAGTGAGGCTAGATAATACTTGCTGTAAAAATCTCATTGTTGGTGACTCAGTTAGTAAAAAGGATGTAATTTTTCTGAGTGATGTAATTTCAATTGTCAGATGTTTTGGATAGCGAAACTTAACTTCGAATACAATTTCACAATTGAAAAGGTCAGTGTTAGTAATTCACCTAAATCAATACCGCCTCCCTGTCCAGGTCATATGTTTCTCAAGACATTGCAATTTTTTAAAACGTTTTCATTTATCAGCCAAAAAGAATTTCATGTACATTTCAAAGTAATACGGCCAGCATTGCACACCACTGAGCCTGCAGCTAGTGTATTTCATTCTTCTGTATGAGAGTCCAGAATATATCGCGATCCATCGTTGCTGCTTTAGTGGTAAGACTATTTTATTTATTTATTTATTTTTTTGTGCACAGGGACCAAAGTTGCCAGTTTTGAACTAGGCCAGCGGATTCAATGCCTATGTGACTGAATGTATTTTGCAGTGACTGTATTTCTCTTTGGGACTGGGAGTTGCATTGCCCAATCAGTTCGTATAAAGATTTTTGGTAACAATGACACAGAGCAAGTACACTACTTGTAGTTACAATACGCTACTTGATAACTCCAGGTTTGTATGCATTCGCAGTTCAGAGACCCCTTCAGTGTACTACAAAGGAATTTTTTTAAAGAACGTTACACTTTCGTTTAAGTATTCCAAAAGATATGTTTAAAGAAGGTTGCACTGGGAGGAGTGCTTTTAGGCCCTTACCTATTAACGGACAAATTGAACGCGTCCCTGTATCGTACGCTTTCTTGCAATACTTTGCCTGACGCATTACAAAACGTTCCACTTGATGTTCGGCGACAGCTGTGGTTTCAGCATTAGGCTGTACCGCCACACTTTGGAATGAATGTTCGTAACTATTCAAACGAAGTGTCGCAGGGGAAATGTATTGGTCGTGGAGGTCCAATGTTCTGGCCTGTAAGTTTCCTGGACTTTAATCCACTACATTCTTTCTTTTTTTTGGGGGGGGGGGGGGGGGGTCACACCTAATGAAACAAGTTTATATCACCCCACCCATGAATGTACACGACCTAACAGCTAGTGTGCATGCCGTCTCACAATGTTGGATAGAGGTGTGTTGCTTAGGATCCAGTAAAGTATGATCCAGCGAGTAAAGAAGTATTTGCAAATGCGGGGTGGTCGCTTTGAACATGTTCTCTAAAGTGAAAGCTGCTCGTAGATGTATCTATACTTACTGGCTCTGTGAAGATAAACCTGGACCTCAAACATACAGAATTGACTTATTATGCGTAGCAAAATGTGCAGTCTAGTGTAGCATATTTAGTGCTTTGCTTTTAGTCCCTCATTGTATACAAACGATGTTACTCTATCCGCTATTATTTTCTATTGGCTTTATTTGTGTCACGGACGAAACAATGTGGTCGTTACGTCTGTAAAAAGTTCATGTTATGACTTAAAGTTTAAATATAGGTAATAGCAACGGAAAGAAACGCACAAGATACCGCGTTGTGGAGGCGTAAATGGGATACTACTTGAAGCTTTAACTGAAAAAAAAAGTTTGAGCGTAACATGATTGACATCGGCGAGACTGCATATCGTTGCCCACGCCATTGCGTAGTCTCGCTGAGCCAATGGAACAGCTCCGGTACTGCGCAGCCCCATGCTACCTGTTCGTGGCCTTAGAGCGTTGCCAGAGCCTCATTTTTTAAATTACATTTCTATTAAAACTATTGGTGGGGCCATTTTTTGCCAGATAGACTTTTGTCTTGACCTGGGATGAGGAATCGCATGTTGCCCACTAAGTGTAGTATTTGTTCTTCACCCTGTAGTTGCGCTTATTGACGAGAAAAACATATTTCGACTCAGATAGAGGGCAGTCGAAATTATGCTCACGATACCCGTGCCAACATTCCAGATTATGAAATATCGCTGCACACTGTGCGTTTGTATCGAAACTCTGTCTTTAATGTAACAGTTTTGGAGCAAGTGTAAGGACAAATCGATTGCCACTGAAAAGCTACAGTACCAAACTGAGACTAATGCCATGAGGTGTGTTTTTAAGACGCACCAGAGCTTACAGAAGTATATCAACTGAAGAGCTATTTCAGTGTTTTGGAGTATGCCCAATCGATGTAACTGGGAGGCATAAGAATGTGTCGTTCTGATTACAGCGACAAATCTAAGAATTTATATGTTCCGGGATTACGGACGAAGACAGCCTAAAATCTGGAAAGCAAGCAAGTGGGACGACCTTAGACAGGAGGAAAGGAGAGTTCATGGTATATATCGTGATATCAGGTGTGACGTTACTGGCTCAGGGAACCATAGCAATTACTCCCATGCCCCGAAAATGGTTCAAATGGCTCTGAGCACTATGGGACTTAACATCTATGGTCATCAGTCCCCTAGAACTTAGAACTACTTAAACCTAACTAACCTAAGGACAGCACACAACACCCAGCCATCACGAGGCAGAGAAAATCCCTGACCCCGCCGGGAATCGAACCCGGGAACCCGGGCTTGGGAAGCGAGAACGCTACCGCACGACCACGAGATGCGGGCTCCCATGCCTCGCTTCGTAGTTCAAACGGTTAATTTTAACCGACATGACGTAAGTGACGGAGTGAGGTATAGATAAATTTTAGTTATTAACATTCTTTTATGCGTGAATTCTCATTTGATTGACAACCATCATAGCGACACTAAGTAGTAAGAGATCATACACTATTTTCACTTCTTTTCATTACTTTATTTTAATGACGGTAGTGTTATGATGCACTGCAGAGAAAGCATTTCGTGCGCTTTCGGCGCTGCAACACCGAGAGCCGGTTTAGGGCTATCATACTTGGAGTCGAGTCTGGGACATCAACGGGTGAGCGCAGGTTTAATAGCGACTACGCGTTTCTGTGTAGACAATGTCGCACGGATAAGATCTGATTTGCTCACCAAATGTGTATCCTACATGTCAATGTTCTGCGACTCTGTGCACAATGCAAAGCAGATTGTGTGTGTAGGAGTAAGTTTTATAAAGTTTTTTGAACTGTGTCAACATTATTAACCCTGTGAACAATGAACGTGTGACTCTGTAGTCGTACATATATTTATTATATTGGTTGTAGGAAGTTTATAGCTTAGTTCGCTAATTTATTCAGTTCAAGTAAAACTGTTGGCGTCACTTAACTGGGCACATTATTCGATAGTTCGAGAGCTTGAGCCCACTCGCTAGTAACTTTCGCAACAGTCTCACATTAACACAACCGGACACCACTATCTAATGTTTCTGCAATGGGACATCGTCAAGTTGGTGGACATTCAGAACTCTAGTACGTCCTACCTTTACGCGTTGAGACAGAACTGTGGACATCTACATGCACTGCATTCAAAGTATAGATTTGGACAGGTGCGAGGAATCTGTGGGAACGTGGAGGAGGGAACACGCATCGTGCTAGGACACCAGTTGTCAAGAACATTGTCAGTTTATTACGTCAGGCTCTGAAGGTTTATTAGTTCTTTAGAACTTAGTGCCCACCACTATAGCGACCCCCTGTCAGTACCGTTTCGTCGTAGTGCAAGAAAGACTTTAATCCGAGTCAAGCCATTTTATCATGATATGGAAGCTTGCTGTGCTTGATATGCTTACAACATGTGAATTTATATCAGCCATACGATCGTTGTCTCTCAGCAGGACACATAGCAACAATTCTTGGCAATTTTTACCCTGGTGTAGTTTTTATCTGTTCTATGTTAGGACATGGAATGAACGTCTGGGCAAGCATGACTTTGTTGTGCCATCATTCCCTCGGTTGTCTGGTCTCATTGCTTCTCGTAATTTTTGGAAGGTGTATGGTCATAATTCCCATTGTACACTCCTGGAAATTGAAATAAGAACACCGTGAATTCATTGTCCCAGGAAGGGGAAACTTTATTGACACATTCCTGGGGTCAGATACATCACATGATCACACTGACAGAACCACAGGCACGTAGACACAGGCAACAGAGCATGCACAATGTCGGCACTAGTACAGTGTATATCCACCTTTCGCAGCAATGCAGGCTGCTATTCTCCCATGGAGACCATCGTAGAGATGCTGGATGTAGTCCTGTGGAACGGCTTGCCATGCCATTTCCACCTGGCGCCTCAGTTGGACCAGCGTTCGTGCTGGACGTGCAGACCGCGTGAGACGATGCTCCATCCAGTCCCAAACATGCTCAGTGGGGGACAGATCCGGAGATCTTGCTGGCCAGGGTAGTTGACTTACACCTTCTAGAGCACGTTGGGTGGCACGGGATACATGCGGACGTGCATTGTCCTGTTGGAACAGCAAGTTCCCTTGCCGGTCTAGGAATGGTAGAACGATGGGTTCGATGACGGTTTGGATGTACCGTGCACTATTCAGTGTCCCCTCGACGATCACCAGTGGTGTACGGCCAGTGTAGGAGATCGCTCCCCACACCATGATGCCGGGTGTTGGCCCTGTGTGCCTCGGTCGTATGCAGTCCTGATTGTGGCGCTCACCTGCACGGCGCCAAACACGCATACGACCATCATTGGCACCAAGGCAGAAGCGACTCTCATCGCTGAAGACGACACGTCTCCATTCGTCCCTCCATTCACGCCTGTCGCGACACCACTGGAGGCGGGCTGCACGATGTTGGGGCGTGAGCGGAAGACGGCCTAACGGTGTGCGGGACCGTAGCCCAGCTTCATGGAGACGGTTGCGAATGGTCCTCGCCGATACCCCAGGAGCAACAGTGTCCCTAATTTGCTGGGAAGTGGCGGTGCGGTCCCCTACGGCACTGCGTAGGATCCTACGGTCTTGGCGTGCATCCGTGCGTCGCTGCGGTCCGGTCCCAGGTCGACGGGCACGTGCACCTTCCGCCGACCACTGGCGACAACATCGATGTACTGTGGAGACCTCACGCCCCACGTGTTGAGCAATTCGGCGGTACGTCCACCCGGCCTCCCGCATGCCCACTATACGCCCTCGCTCAAAGTCCGTCAACGGCACATACGGTTCACGTCCACGCTGTCGCGGCATGCTACCAGTGTTAAAGACTGCGATGGAGCTCCGTATGCCACGGCAAACTGGCTGACACTGACGGCGGCGGTGCACAAATGCTGCGCAGCTAGCGCCATTCGACGGCCAACACCGCGGTTCCTGGTGTATCCGCTGTGCCGTGCGTGTGATCATTGCTTGTACAGCCCTCTCGCAGTGTCCGGAGCAAGTATGGTGGGTCTGACAAGGGTTATATTGCCGTGGTCCATGGAATACTTCTATTCCTAACGTTTCGTCCAACACTACGTTGGACATCCTCAGAGGTATGGCTGGTCCTGTTGAGTCCTGCCGACTGACGAGTCGGCCGTCGGAGAGCGGCCTAAATACCGAGGAAAGTGGGCGTGGTCTAGCTTGCACATAGTAGCAGAGAGAAAACTAGTCAAAGACAAAATGTAACTATCGATAATAGTCCGTCATAGATAAAAATCACTTATCGATTCTGTAACGCCACTGTCCATATCTCGCTTAATTTGAAGGCCTCTTCTTTTCTATTAAAATTATCTTCATGTTTATAAATTTCAATAGCCTCCCTATACAGTCTTGGATAATAGTTCGTGGTAGCACTTAAAACTGTAGTTTCAGAAAATTTAACTACATGGTCACCGGACTGAAGTGCATGTTCCGCAAGGGCCGATTTATCTATTTTACCCAGTCGGTAAAGACTTTTCTGCTCCTTTACCCCCGTATTCACACTTCTTTTCGTAGTACCAATATAGACCTTGCCACAGGTACACGGAATTTTATACACACCGCTAGATGATAATGGTGGCCTTCTATCTTTAACAGAACGAAGTGCTTGTCCTATTTTTCTGGTAGGTTTGAATACCGGTTTCACTTTATGTTTCAGCAAAATTTTTCCAATTCGATCTGTAACCTTACTGATGAAAGGTAAAGACACTGTGTTCTTCCATTGCTGTGTACCATCCTTGTCCTTTGTAATTAGGTCTTAAAACTCTATTAATTTCTTTGTTTGAGTACCCATTCTTTTCGATGGCCTGTTTCAGATGATTCAGTTCCGTATCCAGACGTTCTGGCGTAGAAATCTGTTTTGCCCTGTCCACTAAACTTTTGATTACACCTCCTTTTGGGTTGTGGGTGATGATTGGAGTTCTTATGTAAGTATCTATCAGTATGTGTGCTCTTCCGAAACACTTTATGTTTTAGACTACCATCGGTCTGTCTCATGACTAACGCATCGAGAAACGAAATAGCCTGGTCTTTTTCTACTTCAATGGTAAACTGAATTTTAGGGTTTACGCTATTAAGATAATCAAAAAATTCGTCTAACGCTTTTTTACCGTGTGTCCAAACCACGAATATGTCGTCTACATAACGATACCAACAACATGGTTTCTTACTTGCTTTATTCAACGCTAATTGTTCAATTTTTTCCATATAAAAATTGGTAATCACAGGGCTCAACGGGTTACCCATGGCAACACCATCCACTTGCTCATAAAACTCCTCATCCCACTGAAACTGACTAGAAGTGAGGCAGTGTCTAAACAGAGCGGTCAAATCTTCAGGGAAAACTTCCGTTATGTAAATCATAACTTCACTGACCGGAATCATAGTAAACAGAGATGCAATATCAAAACTGACCAAAATGTCTTCAGGAGCCAAGGTTAGACCTTCAATTTTCTCAATAAAATGACGTGAATCCCTCACATAAGAATCAGTCTTACCAATGTGTGGTTGTAGAAGAGTAGCTAGATATCTAGATATTTGATAAGTAGGAGAATCAATCGCACTAACTGATGTGTCGGCAGCTGGGCCGACACCTTGTAGTTTGAGATGGCTGAAAATGCACGCTAGACTAACGCAGACGGGCGTGAAGTACTGAAACAGGCTACGTAATTAATGCTATGAAGAAAAGTACGTAGCTGGATTAATACTTATCTTTAATCAATCATTGTGGTACATCGCTCTTGACTATACACAGGAGACTTTAATTACAATCACTGTAAGGCTAATGGCGCCTTGCTAGTTCGTAGCCATTAACTTAGCTGAAGGCTATTCTGTCTCTCGGCTAATGAGAGAGAAAGGCTTCGTACATCTAGTCGCTAGCTAGGTCGTCCGTCCAACTGGGGCGAGTGCTTGTTCGTATCACGAGACCTGCCTTGTGGTGGCGCTAGGTCTGCGATCACACAGTGGCGACACGTGGGTCCGACATGTACTAAATGGACCGCGGCCGATTTAATCTACCACCTAGCAAGTGTGGTGTCTGGCGATGACACCACACTAACAATGGGTCTCAGAGGGAGATTTATTTTGTGAACCTTAGGTAAACCATAAAGTCTGGGACATTTAGCTTCACGCCTTAGCAAAACTTTTTTATCGTTCTGTGGAATGGAAGCAGAAGACTTTATCAATGTATTAGTTTTCCTCAAAATAACAGCCGTCGGGTCTCTTCTAAGTTTATTGTAATGTCCAAAATCTTACTTCTGTAGTCCTCTTTGTTTATCACCATAGTGGCATTGCCTTTATCAGATGAAAGAACAACTATCCCTTCGTCCGCATTTAAAGCCCTGAGGGCCTTTCTCTCCCCCTTAGTTAAATTACTCTCCAATGGCTTATTATGACATAAGATCCTTGTGATTTCAATACGAGTTGCATTAGCAGTTGCCTTAGGGAGGGTTAGAATCCCTGCTTCCACATTCGCAATGATCTCTTCCATTGGTACATGCATAGGAGTAATAGGCCGCTCTCCGACGCCCGACTCGTCAGTCGGCAGGACTCAACAGGACCAGCCATACCTCTGAGGATGTCCAATGTAGTATTGGACGAAACGTTGGGAATAGAAGTATTCCATGGACCACGGCAATATAACCTGGAAGAATTATCAACAACAGTACCATCCGGTCGTGAAAGCCTTCATTGTGTGATGTTTTGCAATTGAAAAAAACGAAGTAGTGCTCTGAAACCGGTAGTATAACCCCGTTTTTTGAAGAAAAAATTTATTAAGAGAGACTATAGCTTCATTACTGTACTGTCAAATGAACATTTAAATTATATTTTGGTCACACCCTCTACGACGATTATGTCGGGATATAAAGTTCCGAAACTGATTTTATTCCTGATGTACAAGGAAAGTCCGCGCAGTAGTTACTGTAGCATCTGGAACTGACAACTGTTCAAATGGTTCAAATGGCTCTGAGCACTATGGGACTTAACATCTATGGTCATCAGTCCCCTAGAACTTAGAACTACTTAAACCTAACTAACCTAAGGACAGCACACAACACCCAGCCATCATGAGGCAGAGAAAATCCCTGACCCCGCCGGGAATCGAACCCGGGAGAACTGACAACTGTAATTAACGTATGTATACACGTGTATTTAGTTTATATCTGTAAGTACTTGGTTGCTTGATAGTGTTCTTGCACGTAGTGGTCAGACCTTGGATTTAGAATTATGTCTGCAGCAAGAAACATGGACATACCAAGACTGAAGTTACTCCTACGTTTACCACAAACTACGTGTATGTCTGCGTGGGTACACAGAACTGGTATGAATTCTAATACGAGTAAACGTCAACGTTAATATTATTCATAGACCGATCACGCATTTCACTTTCCTCACGTAGGCTAAATGAAGGTTGTAGCAACAGGAAAGGTATCCAGTGTCAGAAATGTTCAAATACGTATGAATTCCTAAGAGACCAAACTGCTGAGGTCATCGGTCCCTAGACTTAGATACTACTTAAACTAACTTACGTTAAGGACAACACACACACACAACCATGCCCGAGGGAGGACTCGAACCTGTTGCGAAAAGGGGGGGGGGGTCGCGCAATTCGTGGCATGGAGCCTATAATCGCGCGGCCACTCCACGCCGCTCCACTCACAGAATTAAAACAACAAATGCCTTATTTAAAGCCGTTACTGGAACGGAGTGTTTTGTTGGTTGGGGCTATTTGTCGCAAATTAATCCAAAGAAGGTGTTATACAAAAAGCATTCCGTTGGACTTTATATATCAGACCCGAAAAATTTAAACTGTGTGGTTAGTCCTTTAGTAAGATATTGGTCTCTTGTACTGAGAACTCCGGTGGAGAGTCTAAATGTACCATTTTACAGTATATTTATTTCTACTGAAAGAAAAGGGAACTCACAATCTCGAAAGTTCCAGCTGTTACTATTAAATATGCACATATTCCTATAGAAATACATCGTTTAATCCATCGATGTCTATGGAGTAAGACTCGTAATAATCTGAGGGTACCAGAAGATGAGATGTTGGATAGTTCCGTAAATGAGACGACCGATGAAAAACTGGCGATTCTCCAAGTCTTTCCGAAACATCCATGATTCCCTGCACGAGTGTGGAAGTAGTAGTACACTAGTGGGATTTTGTTCCACATTTTTGCTTAGCAGTGAGATTATATCAGTTTCTTCCCATTGTGTTTACTACGTTACATCGAAATTTTTTTTGTTACAGTTGAAATGTGAACAATAATAGTTTGTATAATGCCACGACCTACAGTTGAAGGTTCCAGAGGGTACATCTCGATTATTTTCTAGTACATTTCATTGCCTGCCCCTGGAGACACAGCGTCTGTTCGTGTAACGACCCACTGCAGAGTGAATGACTTTTCAGCCACGTATCAGATGAACTGGTCGTGGAGCAGGGCGAGTATCATGTAGATGCACTTGGGAGACAATTTCCAGTTCCACATTTGCCTGATAACCAAAGGAAAGCTCTCGAAAATCTTGGTCAGCGCCGGGAGTCGGAAATATTTTTAATTTAATTCTAGGACATAATGTCTTCATCTCATTGCAGAGTTCCTACAGCTGTAGCCACATCAAGCATAGCTGTCGCTAAACAACTACTTCGTTATTACCTTCCTTCGTCATCCTTTTGTATTTCTCTTCTCTCCGTTACGTCTCGGATGTCCTTAAGCCTACTTTTTCTCGGTCTTCTCCATGTGTTTCTTCCAAGAGAGTTCCATGAAAGTGCTCTCTTTAGACATCACTCTTCTTCCATTTTTTAGACATACCCTAACTCTCCAAGCTGTCTATTCTATCTGTAATACTACGATGAGTCTCCATATTTTCTCTTGTTTCCTAATTTATTAAGCAGTAAAGTTGGAAATTCTACACGTTCTATTCGAGTGGTCCATTTCTAAAGCATAAACTCTTTTTCTTTTTGTGAGTTCCCAACGCTCGCACCAATAATTTGTTATGGGTTCCACAGTGGACTTGCATGATAGCATTTTAAACTTTAAATTCAGTTTTAAGGTCCATAGTACAAGATTTAATTTTTGGGTTACTGCCCTTTCCGTTACTGTAGTAGTCGATACCATTGTTTGTAAAATCTCTCGATACAGAAATATATCTGACTTATGAGGTGCAAGTGATCACATGCAAGTCAGTGCTTCCTTCAACATGTGTTGTAAGTAATAAAACCATTTTCAAACTATAGTCAAATACAACACGTGTGTTTAACATGTGGTAATAAAGGTTCATCATCACATCATTAGTTTTAAAACAACTGAGGCGATTGAAATCAAAATGGGGAAGCGATAGCCCAAACAAAACTTCATACTTTTTTATACCGTCTATTAAATACATAGTGGGTAATGCGTATATCCCAGAAACTGTCGAAATTTTATCGAACATGTTTCCTGTTATGATTTATTATTCAGTATTTAGTAATCATCCTCCTGGTTGTGATAGTGTAGTTAGTTTTCTTAAAATAATTTTATTTCAAATATATGATGAAGTTGCAATATCTAAGTAACATATACTACGTAAAACCTTTAAACAGGTGGTATTTGCTTACATTATCCTTGACATACCTCAGTTGAAACCTCCTGCTCTTTTGAACGCGCAATTTTCTTTTTCGAAAAATAATTTGTTTGAAAAGTTATTGATCATAGAAATACTCATTTTATACAATATTCTTATGTTAAAGTGAATACTATTGGGAGAACCAGTTCCGTATTCTTGTAACCCTAATTTCCAGGTTACTAGAAATGTATACCTTTGTCTGTATTAATGTGCTGAGTATAATGTTATTGAAATCAAAATGTTTTTCCTTCCAGAAAATTACGGTATGAAATACGAGATCATAAATCTTATCGTTGCATGCCAGTCCGGGGAGTCTGTATTTAGCTTTTGACCTGTAAAGCCGGCTTTTGTGGCCCAGTGGTTCTAGGCGCTTCAGTCTGGAATCGCGCGACCACTACGGTCACAGGTTCGAATCCTGCCTCGGGCATGGATGTGTGTGATGTACTTAGGTTAGTTAGGTTTAAGTAGTTCTAAGTTCTAGGGGACTGATGACCTCAGATGTTAAGTCCCATAATTCTCAGAGGCATTTGAACCATTTAACCTGTAAAAATACTATGCCAGACTCAGATTAACATATTGCTTGAAATAATCGCTGCCTCTTATGCGAAAATTTGTGGCCTTTATCTAACTCGTATGTAGAAGCTGGTATGTAGAAGCTAGTACGTAGAAGCTGGGAGTAGCTAAATAAATGACGAAAAAGGAGAAGAAATGTGCTGCAGTCATCTCACAAAAACACGGCCTTAGATAACTGCTAGGAACCAAGAGAGAAAGATAAGTAAAATATATTCTACTTTTAACTTTTTCCTCCTAGTGATAGGGAGTACTTGTACCTGAAGTGAATTTACTTTGTTTGATGTTTAACTTCATTGCATAATGACTGGGAAAAAGTATTACAATATACAGTCCAATTGTTTATTTGTACCCATAGTTTGGTCGACGACTCACTCCAGATTTACAGCGATGTGACAAAGCTCATGTGATGCCACCTAAATATCGTGTCGCACCTCCTTTTTCCCGCCGTAGTGCAGTAACTCCACGTGGCAAAGACTGAACAAGCCTTTGAAAGTCCCTTGCAAAAACATTGAGCCATGTTGCCTCTATAGCCGTCCGTAATTGCGAAAGTGTTTCAGATGTAGGATGACGTGCGCGAATGACCTCTTGATTATGTCCCATAAATTTCTATTGGGTTTTCTGTCGGGCAATCTGCGTGCCCAGATAGTTCGTTCGAATTGTCCAGAACGTTCTTGAAACCACTTACGAAAAATTGTGGTCTGGTGACATGACATTCTTATCTGGGAACATGGAGTCCATGAATGGCTGCAAATGGTTTCCAAGTAGCCGAACATAACCATTTCCAGTCAATGATCGCTTTAGTTAGACCCATTACATTCCATGAAAACACAACCCACACCATTATGGAGCCAGTATCAGCTTGGACAATGCCTCGCTGACAACCTGGGTCCATGATTTTGTGTGGTCTGCATCAACTTTTCTCAATTGAAATACGAAATCATCTGACAGAGCACGGTTTTCCAGTCGGCTAGGGCCCAACCGATATCACAAGCCTTGGGCCCTATTCCATGCCGTTCACATCGATCAGTGCGGTAGTTTGGCCTCAGTAGTGACATCATTTTCCGTTCGTTATTCCAAGTTGCTTCTCGGTAAGCTCCTGAGACCTGTTACCGATCTGTCAGTCCACCAGTTTTGCTATAACTCTGCCAAGAGGTGATTAGGTTTCGTTAGAGCCACTCGTTCGGTTCAGTGTGATTTGCTTACAGCTAGAATTTGTTGTTTTAGAAATATTGAGCAGTTTTAGTTTCAGATTTAGTGAGTTTGTTTTAGTGAAGAATGACCAGGAGACATCCGAGTGGAAAGTGCGTTCATAATAGTCTGTTTTCCTTTGTTACAATATGGTTTTTATTGTTGTTAATGTGCATGATTACAACATCAAAAAACATTTTCCGTCAATATTCTCACAAAATACCTGTTATTTTTATGCAATTAAGAGTTTAAAAGTCGTTAAACTTCCAGACATCGACTCTGTTTACGTATACTACATGAGTGTTAGCTGAAAATGCTAATGCCTCTGCGCACTTTTTCAGGCAAATGGTTTAGTTATTAATCATCGAAATGCGTTTACAACTTTTAAGTAAGAATTGAAAGGAATTTTATGAAGCCTGTTAGTGGAAACCTTCCAAAATTTCATGCATTTACGGCTTACACTCGCATCGTTCAGCTACGAAGCCAGCCTGCGTCCCTTTCCACTATAATGAGCAGAAAGTGCTCGCTGTAAAACAGGTGTCGTAGCCAAGTGGTTAAGGCAAGAAACTGATGTGCTAATGGTCGTAGGTTCGCATCCGCTTTCTAAGGAATACCAATTCCTAATAAATAGGAGCTGCGAGTACCGCAACAGAACTGGAAAATCGTGTGGGAAAACTTAGCGATGAAAATAATAACAGAAGGTGCCACATCGACTAGGTACAAAGTGATAAACTGGACAACAGCGATCACCTCCAAACTTTACTCCATCCAGTTTAATCCGCAAACTGCGTGTGGAAATGGTAATTCGGAGGACAAAATTGAACATGGTTTTGAGTGTACAAAATTTGTGGAGATATGACACGTAGCAAGGGATATGATTCGACTGATCAATAGAACGGACATACGCAACATGTAGGTTTCTCACGCTATGATACCGAAATGGAAACCGATTCCCAAAGCAAAGCGACACGCAATAACGTAGATTTTTTTTTTTTTTTTTTTTTTTTTTTTTGTCATCAGTCTACTGACTGGTTTGATGCGGCTCGCCACGAATTCCTTTCCTGTGCTAACCTCTTCATCTCAGAGTAGCACTTGCAACCTACGTCCTCGATTATTTGCTTGACGTATTCCAATCTCTGTCTTCCTCTACAGTTTTTGCCCTCTACAGCTCCCTCTAGTACCAAGGAAGTCATTCTCTCATGTCTTAGCAGATGTCCTATCATCCTCTCCCTTCTCCTTATCAGTGTTTTCCACATATTCCTTTCCTCTCCGATTCCGCGTAGAACCTCCTCATTCCTTACCTTATCAGTCCACCTAATTTTCAACATTCGTCTATAGCACCACATCTCAAATGCTTCGATTCTTTTCTGTTCCGGTTTTCCTACAGTCCATGTTTCACTACCATACAATGCTGTACTCCAGACGTACATCCTCAGAAATTTCTTCCTCAAATTAAGGCCGGTATTTGGTATTAGTAGACTTCTCTTGGCCAGAAATGCCTTTTTTGCCATAGCGAGTCTGCTTTTGATGTCCCCCTTGCTCCGTCCGTCATTGGTTATTTTACTGCCTAGGTAGCAGAATTCCTTAACTTCATTGACTTCCTGACCATCAATCCTGATGTTAAGTTTCTCGCTGTTCTCATTTCTACTACTTCTCATTACTTTCGTGCTTCTCCGATTTACTCTCAAACCATACTGTGTACTCATTAGACTGTTCATTCCGTTCAGCAGATCATTTAATTCTTCTTCACTTTCACTCAGGATAGCAATGTCATCAGCGAATCGTATCATTGATATCCTTTCACCTTGTATTTTAATTCCACTCCTGAACCTTTCTTTTATTTCCATCATTGCTTCCTCGATGTACAGATTGAAGAGTAGGGGTGAAAGGCTACAGCCTTGTCTTACACCCTTCTTATTACGAGCACTTCGTTCTTGATCGTCCACTCTTATTATTCCCTCTTGGTTGTTGTACATATTGTATATGACACGTCTCTCCCTATAGCTTACCCCTACTTTTTTCAGAATCTCGAACAGCTTGCACCATTTTATATTGTCGAACGCTTTTTCCAGGTCGACAAATCCTATGAAAGTGTCTTGATTTTTCTTTAGCCTTGCTTCCATTATTAGCCGTAACGTCAGAATTGCCTCTCTCGTCCCTTTATTTTCCTAAAGCCAAACTGATCGTCACCTAGCGCATTCTCAATTTTCTTTTCCATTCTTCTGTATGTTATTCTTGTAAGCAGCTTCGATGCATGAGCTGTTAAGCTGATTATGCGATAATTCTCGCACTTGTCAGCTCTTGCCGTCTTCGGAATTGTGTGGATGATCCTTTTCCGAAAGTCAGATGGTATGTCGCCAGACTCATATATTCTACACACCAAAGTGAATAGTCGTTTTGTTGCCACTTCCCCCAATGATTTTAGAAAATCTGATGGAATGTTATCTATCCCTTCTGCCTTATTTGACCGTAAGTCCTCCAAAGCTCTTTTAAATTCCGATTCTAATACTGGATCCCCTATCTCTTCTAAATCGACTCCTGTTTCTTCTTCTATCACATCAGACAAATCTTCACCCTCATAGAGGCTTTCACTGTATTCTTTCCACCTATCTGCTCTCTCCTCTGCATTTAACAGTGGAATTCCCGTTGCACTCTTAATGTTACCACCGTTGCTTTTAATGTCACCAAAGGTTGTTTTGACTTTCCTGTATGTTGAGTCTGTCCTTCCGACAATCATATCTTTTTCGATGTCTTTACATTTTTCCTGCAGCCATTTCGTCTTAGCTTCCCTGCACTTCCTATTTATTTCATTCCTCAGCGACTTGTATTTCTGTATTCCTGATTTTCTCGGAACATGTTTGTACTTCCTCCTTTCGTCAATCAACTGAAGTATTTCTTGTTACCCATGGTTTCTTCGCAGCTACCTTCTTTTTACCTATGTTTTCCTTCCCAACTTCTGTGATGGCCCTTTTTAGAGATGTCCATTCCTCTTCAACTGTACTGCCTACTGCGCTATTCCTTATTGCTCTATCTATAGCGTTAGAGAACTTCAAACGTATCTCGTCATTCCTTAATACTTCCGTATCCCACTTCTTTGCGTATTGATTCTTCCTGACTAATGTCTTGAACTTCAGCCTACTCTTCATTACTACTATATCGTGATATGAGTCTATATCTGCTCCTGGGTACGCCTTACAATCCAGTATCTGATTTCGGAATCTCTGTCTGACCATGATGTAATCTAATTAAAATCTTCCCGTATCTCCCGGCCTTTTCCAAGTATACCTTCTCCTCTTGTGATTCTTGAACAAGGTATTCGCTATTACTAGCTGTAACTTGTTACAGAACTCAATTAGTCTTTCTCCTCTTTCATTCCTTGTCCCAAGCCCATATTCTCCTGTAACCTTTTCTTCTACTCCGTCCCCTACAACTGCATTCCAGTCGCCCATGACTATTATATTTTCGTCACTCTTTACATATTGCATTACCCTTTCAATATCCTCATACACTTTCTCTATCTGTTCATCTTCAGCTTGCGACGTCGGCATGTATACCTGAACTATCGTTGTCGGTATTGGTCTGCTGTCGATTCTGATTAGAACAACCCGATCACTGAACTGTTCACAGTAACACACCCTCTGCCCTACCTTCCTATTCATAACGAATCCTACACCTGTTATACCATTTTCTGCTGCTGTTGATATTACCCGATACTCATCTGACCAGAAATCCTTGTCTTCCTTCCACTTCACTTCACTGACACCTACTATATCTAGATTGAGCCTTTGCATTTTCCTTTTCAGATTTTCTAGTTTCCCTACCACGTTCAAGCTTCTGACATTCCACGCCCCGACTCGTAGAACGTTATCCTTTCGTTGATTATTCAATCTTTTTCTCATGGTAACCTCCCCCTTGGCAGTCCCCTCCCGGAGATCCGAATGGGGGACTATTCCGGAATCTTTTGCCAATGGAGAGATCATCATGACACTTCTTCAATTACAGGCCACATGTCCTGTGGATACACGTTACGTGTCTTTAACGCAGTGGTTTCCATTGCCTTCTGCATCCTCATGTCGTTGATCATTGTTGATCCTTCCGCCTTTAGGGGCAATTTCCCACCCCTAGGACAAGAGAGTGCCCTGAACCTCTATCCGCTCCTCCGCCCTCTTTGACAAGGCCGTTGGCAGAATGAGGCTGACTTCTTATGCCGGAAGTCAGTGGCGGGGATCGAACCCGGGACCGAAGACGCTTTGATTATGAATCAAAGACGCTACCCCTAGACCACGGGTCCTACTACACAAAGTTCATATAATTTCAAATTAATGGACAACTTACAGTACATGGGATATTAATGGGATGAATACGAGAAAGTAACTTGTCATCCTAAATACAGACTTACATACGCAAATTTTCTCAGGTCACCAATATGTAAATCTTATCTTAGTATTTTAGTATTTTGACATGAAATTTCATTAAATAATAAAAAATAAATATAATGTGAATTCCAAAAAGGTATCGTCTAACAAATAACAGTGACAATAATTGAATATTTTCGTACAAAGGACTGAAATGTGAAAGTACTGTAATTTATGTAACTATTTTTCAGCTGAGTTTGTTTTGTGTTATTATGTGAAACTGTTAAATGGTAAATAACTATCTAAAAATAAACTAGGTATAATTTTTTTCCTCTTCATGTTTGTAACAAATTCTGTGACTCTGTTAATCGTGAAAGTGACGTATTTTTTTTTTTTTTTTTTTTTTTTTGCAGTGTTCGTTGTTACTTACATGTAAGAGAGCTCCTTGTCAGTCATGAGTTTTTTCGATTTCGTGACTTCCGTAAAAAATGAAAGATGAAATTGCTACCGACGAAATTGCTGTAAGTGAAACAACCAAGAGTGACATTTATATTTTTTCTTGTCATAAATAATTCACCATTTTCTTTCGAATACGAATACGTAGCGATTTCCGAGCGTGCGGTTAGACAGGAATCTAAGAGCACAACTCAAAATGATGTGAACGAGACTAGCAGCAATCATCTTCATACTCTTGCTTGTCACAAGTATTTATCTGCGATCGAATCTTTAACACCAACAGAAAGAGATAAAAGATTCATGCCATAATATTTTTAGATTATACCACCACATATGAAACATTTTTGTTTATCAGATGCATGATATAAACTACGACGAACTTCAATAGCTGCACTCGCCACACAGTCTCCAAAAGGCGTTTCTTAAATTTCGTTTTTAAGACCCAAGTCGTTCAGTGTCATATAGGGAAGTGGGCTACTTCATCATTTGGATCTCTAGGAGCGAGTTACAACCACATTCTATGTGTCTTCTTATTCTTTGACACTCTCTTAAATACACTACTGGCCATTAAAATTGCTACACCACGAAGATGACGTGCTACAGACGCGAAATTTAACCGACAGGAAGAAGATGCTGTGATATTAAAATGATTAGCTTTTCAGAGCATTCACACAAGGTTGGCGCCGGTGGCGACACCTACAACGTGCTGACATGAGGAAAGTTTCAAACCGATTTCTCATACACAAACAGCAGTTGGCCAGCATCTTATCCGCATGGCTGTAACGGATCGTGCAGCCACGTCTCGATCACTGAGTCAACAGATGGGGACGTTCGCAAGACAACAACCATCTGCACGAACAGTTCGACGACGTTTGCAGCAACACGGACTATCAGCTCGGAGACCATGGCTGCGGTTACCCTTGACGCTGCATCACAGACAGGAGCGCCTGCGATGGTGTACTCAACGACGAACCTGGCTGCACGAATCGCAAAACGTCATTTTTTCGGATGAATCCAGGCTCTGTTTACAGCATCATGTTGGTCGCATCCGTGTTTGGCGACATAGCGGTAAACGCACATTGGAAGCGTGTATTCGTGATCGCCATACTGGCGTATCACCCGGCGTGATGGTATGGTGTGCGGTTGATTACACTTCTCGGTCACCTCTTGTTCGCACTGACGGCACTTTGAACAGTGGACGTTACATTTCGGATGTGTTACGAGCCGTGGCTCTAACCTTCATTCGATTCCTGCGAAACCCTACATTTCAGCAGGATAATGCACGACCGCGTGTTGCAGGTCCTGTACGGGCCTTTCTGGATACAGAAAATGTTCGACTGCTGCCCTGGCCAGCACATTCTCCAGATCTCTTACCAACTGAAAACGTCTGGTCAATGGTGGCCGAGCAACTGGCTCGTCACAATACGCCAGTCACTATTCTTGATGAACTGTGGTATCGTGTTGAAGCTACATGGGCAGCTGCACCTGTACACGCCACCTAAGCTCTGTTTGACTCAATGCCCAGGCGCATCAAGGCCGTTATTAGGACGACAGGTGGTTGTTCTGTGTACTGATTTCTCAGAATCTATGCACCCAAACTGCGTGAAAATGTAATCGTATGTCAGTTCTAATATAATGTATGTGCCCAATGAATACCCGTTCATCCAATTTTAATGGCCCGTAATGTACCTTGGGTACGCGATACTACCGCCATCTGTATATGTTCATGTGGCTATCCCATGACTTTTGTCACATAATTCTATATTGTGATGCAGGTCTTGACGAAACATAAAGAAATAATAGGTACCACTAGGTCGCGTAGTGGGATAACGTATGTCGCAAGGTCCTCCAGACGTGGACTGCGTCACGGATGGGTTTTCTCGGTATCGCGCAGCAAGGAGAGATGATCCTGATCGTCGCGTATCAAGTGTGGACTGTCCAGTCTCATGCAGACGCTCACCACTCTCCGCCGGCGCGACATGCGCGGACGGACCCCTTCCGGTGAGAGCAGAGCGGGCGCGCGTCGCACCGGCCACCGCCCAGACGGCCGTCAGCCGGCAGCGGTTCATTACGGCGGCGGCCTAATGAGCGAGTCGCTAATTGTAATTTCCGATTCTCGGCCCCACGCCGCTCCCTGGCCGATGCGCCGACTCTGATAGCGGCCGGCTGCGCGCGACCCCGCCCTCGCGGCTCTGGCTCGCTGCTCTGGAACCTCCAGTCCACTCCCCCTCCAGGCCAGCAGCTGCGCCACTGTTGGCCACCGCAGTCCAGCTTTGCTCTGTCCCTCTCTCAGGCGAAGGGAGGCTGCCTTCGGTAACAGAGCCACATAAAAGGTGACAATTCTACATCTGCATCTACGTACATACTCCGCAATCCACCATACTGTGCGTGGTGGAGGGTACCTCGTACCACAACTAGCATCTTCTCTCCCTGTTCCACTCCCAAACAGAACGAGGAAAAATGAGTGCCTATATGCCTTTGTACGAGCCCTAATCTCTCTTATCTTACCTTTGTAGTCTTTCCGAGAAATACAAGTTGGCGGCAGTAAATTGTACTGCAGTCGGCCTCAAATGCTGATTCTCTAAATTTCCTCAGTAGCGATTCACGAAAAGAACGCCTCCTGTCCTCTAGACACTCCCACCCGAGTTCCTGAACCATTTCCGTAACACTCGCTTGATGATCAAAGCTACAAGTAACAAATCTAGCAGCCCGTGTCTGAATTGCTTCTATGCTCTCCCTCAATCCGACCTGATAGGAATCCCAAACGCTCGAGCAGTACTCAGGAATAGGTCGTATTAGTGTTTTATAAGCGGTCTCCTTTGCAGATGAACCACATCTTCCCAAAATTCTACCAGTGAACATGTGGCGTGCATACTGTAAGACCTTTGGTACACACACCATCAGATTATTTGACCTGTTGTTCTAACGAAGTAGGCGACTGTCAGCAATACGTCTCGTGGTCTCATCGTGGCGTGTTTATCTTCTGCCGTTAGGTCAGACGATAGAAATGCCACTTGCACGCTTAGAGTAGCAGATTGACGGTGACCAACTTTAAACAGAACTTGATTAATTTTCACACACATTTATTAAAATAATAAAAATCATAGATATTACGTAACTTGATTCTGGATGCTGCTTACAACTGACAATCTGAAGTTCCTTTGGTCTTGGTACGTTAATCTTATTCTCACATATCTCTGATACTTGACAAAGTGTCTATACATTTCTCTTCATGGCTATGTACAGGAATATGATAATCTTATTAGGCGCAGACTGAAACTTGACTATAGACTGGTACAGACAAATGCAGACTAATGCAGACTAATGCAGACTGATGCAGACAAATGCAGACTGACTAATCGGAGGTCTGTACGCTCGTTATAATACCTCGAGCGTTCAGGTATCATTGCGCGAGTGTGATCTGCGAGGAGAAAAGGTTCTTCGTTAGCAGCAGTCTCATTGGCTGCGTTACATACAAATACGCGGATTGGTGGAAGCAGAATTTGGTCCGTCTCTAAGACAGCGCCATTTCGTAGAGCGGAGACGGACGAGCGCTGCGCCTGCGCTGTTGTGCTTAACGGGGCGCGCTGTAGTGGGAAAGTTGTGTACGCGCTGACTACGCGGAACTATGTACACAACAGAACCGAAGACGATTATCCGCCTTCCCCACAACTGCCATTACATGCTTGTCCCACTTCATATCGCTCTGCAATGTTACGCTCAAATATTTAATCGACATGACTGTGTCAAGCGCTACACTACTAATGGAGTATTCAAACATTACGGGATTCTTTGTCCTATTCATCTGCATTCATTTACATTTATCTATGTTTAGAGTTAGCTGCCATTCTTTACATCAATCACAAATCCTGTCCAAGTCATCTTGTATCCTCCTACAGTCACTCAACGACGACACCTTCCCATACACCACAGCATTATCAGCAAACAGCCGCAAATTGCTATTCACCCTATCCAAAAGATCATGTATGTAGATAGAAAACAACAGCGGACCTACCGCACTTCCCTGGGACACTCTAGATGATACCCTCACCTCCGATGAAAACTCACTATCGAGGACAACGTACTGCGTTCTATTACTTAAGAAGTCTTCGAGCCCCTCACATATTTGGGAACCAATACGATATGGTCGTACCTTAGTTAGGAGACTGCAGTGGGTCACCGAGTCAAACGCTTTCCGGAAGTCTAGGAATATGGCATCCGTCTGACACCCTACATCCATGGTTCGCAATATATCATGTGAAAAAAGGGTGAGTTGCGTTTCGCAGGAGCGATGCTTTCTAAAGCCGTGCTGATGCATGGACACCAATTTCTCTGTCTCAAGGAAATTCATTATATTCGAACTGAGAATATGTCCGAGAATCCTGCAAGAAACTGATGTTAAGGATATTGGTCTGTAATTTTGAGGATCCGTCCTACTACCCTTCTCATATACAGGCGTCACCTGCGCTTTTTTCCAGTCGCTCGGGCCTTCGGTAACAGAGCCACATAAAGGTGACAATTATTGAACAGTATGAAATAAAATCGTCCTACAGAATGAAATGTTCACTATGCAGCGGAGTGTGCGATGATATGAAACTTCCTGGCAGATTAAAACTGTGTGCCGGACCGAAACTCGAACTCGGGACCCTTGCCTTTGCCGGACAAATGCTCTGCCATCTGAGCTACCCAAGTACGACTCACGATTTGTTCTCACACCTTTAATTCCACCAATACCTCGTCTCCTACACTCCAAACTTCACAGAAGCTCTCCAGTAAGGTTGGGCGCAGGGCATGATGGGAATTAGTAAGCGCCTGCATTGTTTAGTTTAGCGACAATGCTCACTTTCATTTTGATGAGTTCGTCAATAATCAAGATTGGCGCGTTTGTGGGACTGGCAATCCGCATTTCGCGATCGAGAAGTCCCTTCACCCTCAACGGGTGACTGTATGGTGTGCAATGTCAAGTCACGGAATAACCGGTGCGATATTCCTTGATGGCACAGTGACGATACGTAAAGGTTTTGGAAAATAATTTGATCCCCCATTATCCAAAGTGACAGTGATTTGGACAAGATCCGGTTCATGCAAGACGGAGCTCGAGCAGGAGAGTATCTGATGTCTGGAGAAATTCTTTGGCGACCGCATTCTGGCTCTATGGTACCCAGTGGCCACTGGCATGAGCCTCGATTAGCTCCCATATTCTCCGGATCGGAACACACGCCACCCATTTTTGTGGGCTATGAACAGCAATAACCCCAAAACCATTACTGAGCTGAAAGCAGCCAATCAGGAGGTCGTCGACGCATCGATGTTGCGTAACTTCAGGAGGTCATGCAGAATTTCGTTATTTGTCTGCGCCACATAATCGCCAATGATGGCAGGCAAGCCGGCCAGTGTGGCCACGCGGTTAAAGGCGCTTCAGTCTGGAGCCGCGCGACCGCTACGGTCGCAGGTTCGAATCCTGCCTCGGGCATGGATGTGTGTGATGTCCTTAAGTTAGTTAGGTTTAAGTAGTTCTAAGTTCTAGGGGACTGATGACCTCAGATGTTAAGTCCCATAGTGCTCAGAGCCATTTGAACCATTTTTGATGGCAGGCAAATCGAACATGTCATAACCTAAATCCAGATATCTGTAGTGACGTTTACATGTTGAATAAAGTGTGTGCGTGCCTTAGTTTGTAACTGATTTACGTTTTTTTTCACGTAGTTCAATAATTGTCACCCTGTAAGTGGTCAGCGTGGTTGCAGAATTGCTTATGCTTTACACCATTGTTGAGAGTCGTTAAACTGATTTCGTTTATTGAATTTTAAACATACCAATCGCTGTTAACATTTGATGAGGTTTATTATTTCTTGTTAATCTCACGGCTACATCAACACCCATACTTTGCAAACAATTGTGAAGTGCGTCGCAGAGGGTACGTCCCACTGCACCAGTTATTATCGGCTTTTTCTGTTGCATTCACGTGTGGAGCATGGAAAGTATGACTATTTTAATGCCTACAATTAATCTGTCTTCACAATGCGTATCAGAGCGGCGTGTAGGGGTTTGTAGTACTAGATAAGTGCATAAATTCGTAGTTTTTTTGTTTTCCATGTTGGTTTTTCAGTTGCCAAGTGTTTATTTATCGATTGTCATTTTTTTTTTTTATTTGTTGTTCACTGTTTCTGTCTGACTTCACATACTATCATTTTGTCATTTGGAGACAGTGAGTTGAACTGTGGATGCTAGGAAAAGGAGTGCCAAGTGCAGAAATCGTAACATTTCCAACACACATATTCTTCTATCTGAGTTCGGTAGTGGGATGACCGAAGCAGAGGCAGTCAGAAACATTTGCGACTTGCATGGGCTTAATGCCGTTGGACACAGCATGGCGAGAAAAGAATATCCTCGTTTTGCTGACTCTCCAAGTTCAGGAAGACCTTCGGGGTATCATGAAGACTACTTAAACACATTAATCAACAACAATCCACGTCACTGTACTCGAGAACTCGCAAATATGATGAACTGTGATCGTACCATCACCATACGATATTTGCATGCAATGGGAATGGTTCTAAAATCGACTGTGTGGGTATCACACACACTACCCCCAAAACACAAAAATCTGTGGGTGGTCACATGTGAAGCTTGGCTTTCTCTTCATCAATTGGATGTAGAATAAAACCGACCATAACTATCCTGTATCGCTACTTGTGATAAAAATGGCGTCGTTATGATAACATGAGGAGATGAAACGAATGGTTAAGCCCAAACAAAGCAACAACTCCCTGTACAAATACCTGTGCTCATCCATAAGAGATAATGTTTTGCACTAAGCAGAACAGCGATGGTGTAGCATTCTACGAATTGCTTCCCCGAAGTGTAACCATCACAGTTGGCATTTACTGTCAACAGCTGAGACGTCTTGTAGACGCAGTCCAACAACAACGATCAGGAAGTGTTGCTACTCCACGATAATGTACACACGAATTTGAGGGAGGACGAGTTACTCTCACCTATTTTTCGTATACGGAAAATTATTAAAGATTTTGTTATAAGCTTACGCACCTTGAGTGAGACTCTAGAAAGGATGGAGCCTGGTAGGGCACTCAAACCATGAGGTCTTTTTATGGTTCTTAGTTCACAGAAATGGCATGTTGGGAGTTGAAAACACTTGGCGGCGAGCCCATCCCTCAGTAAATCCTGCCGGACAGGCCCACAGCTGTACAGGGCAGACAGTGCAGTCCCTCGTTGAGACGGGTCTCCAGCAGAACAATGCTGAGCTACCTGTGATGGCGTCAGAGGAAGGCTGGGCTGGAGGCGATGCACTGAGTTAAAAACTGGGCACTGTGTGCAGAGCCACACGTAATAAAAATTCACTAGTTTTCACATTCGCCGATACTGCAAATAGGCATTCCACCTGCCACCTCGGTTGTATAAGAAACTTAGGCATTTAAGATATGTTTAGAGATAGAATCTTCATTACACCTCATAGCTAGGACTCACAAGCTCCAAGGAACAGACGATTTAGATAAAGATCTTTAAGACTGTATCTGTTCGCTTTTTGCCACAGGAAGCGACGCGACTTCGGAGAAAAACATCTTCTTCCTCCACAAAGACTTAAAAAAGCCAGTAACTGGCGGTTTCTTTTTTTTTCAGAGATGCGTGTTTCTTAACTCTGGCGCTGGTTCGACATGAGTTTGTGCTGTCGTGTGCGAGAGGAGATTTAGCGCCTCTAAAGCCCTGTGATTGGCTCAAGACAGTGAATTTCTTACTGTACCAACAGTGTGACTTCAAACGTCTCGGACTACTCGTTTGCTGAGGGCACACTTATTCGTTTTTGGTTTATCAGTCTCAACGTTTGGTATCCTTGTGAGGTCAGTCGTATAAGTGAGCCAAATTGGTCTTTGGTACGACCAGTGAATGGGTGTGTCACACTTTGAAATCTACCATGATTTCAGGGCTCTCATGTAGAGCGAATTGCGACCGTCTGCCTAATCCCTTGACAATGAGATTTTTGCAATTCTTTCGTGGCTACGGTCGGTTCACAGGTTCCGCCTCCACGTCTCGCCACCGCAAGGCACTTTTCTCCAGCTGCAATTTACATCCCCACACGAAGCAAACAGGGTAATGTACTGCTGCTCCGGAATTTTCTTAGCGGACAAATCTGAATCGCCACTTGTTCTCAGCTGCGTCTGTATTGAGAAACTTCTGTAGATTACCAATCAAAGTCTGCTCAGCATCACATCAATTCATATTGCGTTATCCACATTTTTAGGGCCAAGGTACTTGACTCACTTCTGCCACCCAGCATCCTTGTCCATGGTTCTCTTAACCCAGCTGTTAGTTATTTAGCCAGCCAGTGTGGCCGAGCGGTTCTTGGCGCTTCAGTCTGGAGCCGCGCGACCACACCGGTCGCAGGTTCGAATCCTGCCTCGGGCATGGATGTGTGTCATGTCCTTAGGTTAGTTAGGTTTCAGTAGTTCTAATTTCTAGGGGACTGATGACCTCAGATGTTAAGTCCCATAGTGCTCAGAGCCATTTGAACCATTTTTTTGTTAGTTATTTACAGTATTCAATCAGTATCTATAATTTAATTTTAATTTTAAAAACCAACAGCCTCAGTTGCAAAGTTTACCTAGATTTACCTAGGTCTCAGTCGGGATAACCCAACCGTCTTCAGAATAAAAGTAACTACCGTTTGTCCATAGTGGACATCGTCAAGCTAAAACTACAGACTCAAAAAACTTATCTGAAACTGCCTCGGCCACACTTCGCGACCGCGATGAGGCAACCACGAGTGCTGTACTGGAACTGAGACTGTTGGTTTTTAAAATTAAAATTAATATTTATACGGTTGGTGACAGGGCCGCGAAATGTTGAAAATATTTAAACTATAATTTATGTCTGCTTTGTCCGCCTCCGTAGCGCAGCGTTAGCGCTACCGACTACCACGCAAGGGGGCCCGGGTTCGATTCCCGGCAGAGGACTGGTTGTTGTGTGTCCTTCATAATCATTTTCATCATCATTGACACGCAAGTCGCCGAAGAGGCGTCAACTAAAAATAATTGCAATACGGCGGCCGAACCCACAAGGGGATATTCCAGTCAATAAATGCCATACGGTCATTTCATTTCATGTCTGTTTTTTCTTTTGAAAAATAAATGGCATCCCATGCCGGGCTAACTTAAAAACTCTGCTAGACTGACAAAAACACAGGAGTTGGGTTGGCAAATCATTCAACACCCACCTTATTCACCTGATCTTCTGCCCTCAAATTTTCATCTTTGCCGCTCTCTATTGAAGAACCTTTATGAAACTTCCTTCCCAGATAAAAAGGCACTTCGAACATGGATCAACGATTCTTCACTATTTAAAATGGTCTACCAACGCTGCGGTAACCCTCAGAACCTCATGATTTCTACAGTCGCGGAATCTAAAAGTTACCCCAGCGTTGTCAGACTGTTGTAAACAGTGAATGAGAATACATTATTGATGACCAAAGTCTCTGTTATGTGTGTGTGTCTTATGCACCAACTAAATATATTCCTAGAGACATCACTTAAAGCTGAGTCTTGAAACATTTTGATGTATTGGCAGAGGAGCCAACACCGTGTAGCTAGAGGAAGCCGAAATGCACGCGTTTAAGCTCACGCAAACTGGCGTGAGGTCTGGAACAGGACAATGTAATTAATATAGCCAATAAGGTACGTTGCTGCTGGAATACTTAACTTTAATCCATAACTGGTGTACATCGCTCTTGACGGTACATGTTTTACAATCTCAATATTAACTGGTAATGGCGCCTTACTAGGTCGTAGCAAATGACGTAGCTGAAGGCTATGCTAACTATCGTCTCGGCAAATGAGAGCGTATTTGTCGGTGAACCTTTCCTAGCAAAGTCGGCTGTACAACTGGGGCGAGTGCTAGGACGTCTCTCTAGACATGCCGTGTGGCGGCACTCGGTCTGCAATCACTGACAGTGGCGACACGCGGGTCCGACGTATACTAGCGGACCGCGGCCGATTTAAAGGCTACCACCTAGCAAGTGTGGTGTCTGGCGGTGACACCACACATTTTGAGTAGACTTTCTCGCATCAGCACTTGATAACCTGTGGATAGTCTTGCTGGCAGTTTAATTTATTGATGCCTTTCGACACATCATCAGAAGAAAGCTGTGTTAAAAAGAAAAAGAAGGAATTACAATACGAAATGCCACAGAACAATATCCACAATGGTCAGCCGTTACGTCAGCACTTACAAAGAAATACAAGAACGAACATCACAGCCACACAGCAGTGGGCACATAATGTAGTGAATACAGCCTAGTGACAAACTGAACGTACGTATAGATCCTTAGAAGTGAAGAAAAGAACTGCCTTCACCAGTTGGCGTTGGCAACTAATACAGCGCATAAATGACTGTCAGAATCAGCAATCATCAACGGCATGAGGATGCAGAAGGCAATGGAAATCACTGCATTGAAGACACTTAACGTGTATGCTCAAGAAATGTTTCCTGGAACTGAAAAATTTCACGATGATCTCTCCGTTAACAAAAGATTACAGACTGGTCCCCCACTCGGATCTCCGGGAAGGAACTGACATGGGAGAGGTGACAATGAGAAAAAAATTCAATAACCAACGGAAAGATAATGTTCTACTAGTCGGGGAGGGGAATGTCAGAAGTTTGAGCGTGATAGGGAAACTAGAAAATCTGAAAATGGAAATGTAAAGCCTCAATCTAGATATTGTGGGGGTCAGTGGAATGAAATGGAGAGAACAATAATTTCTGGTCCGACGAGCATGGGGTAATATTATCAGGATCAGAAAATGGTATAAGCGGAATACGATTCGTTATGAATAGGAAGGGGACAGAGACTGAGTTACTAACAACGGTTCAGTGATATGGTTGTTGTCATCAGAATCGACGGCAGACCAACACCGACAATGATAGTTCAGGTATACATGCCGAAATCGTAAGCGAAAGGTGAAGAGATGAAGGATATGAGGACATTGAACGGCTAATTCAGTACGTAAAGGGAGATAAAAATCTGATAATCATGGGGTATTGGTAAGCAGTAGGAGTAGAAAATGGTTCAAATGGCTCTGAGCACTATGGGACTTAACATCAGAGGTCATCAGTCCCCTAGAACTTAGAACTACTTAAACCTAACTAACCTAAGTGTTCCGTGTGTTTTTGCTTTTAGGAAGCTTTAATTGTTTAGTGCTAGTAATAGTATTCTATAAATCTCGTATTTGTTTTGAATACGGTCACAGAGAGTCCCTTTAGTCAGCCATAGTGCGAGTAGCGTCAGTGTCGTCCTAACCGCCGTCTGTGTCACGTCTGCTGTGCAGCGAGCTACGTTAATTTAAGTATTAACTGTATTTTTCTTAGTTGTCACTTCTTCTTCCGTGTGTTTTTGCTTTTAGGAAGCTTCCATTGTCGAGTGCTAGTAATAGTGTTCCATAGACGTCGTGTTTGTTTTGAATACAGTGCATGGGGGCTGAATTATATAATTATGAAAATAATTTTTTATTTTTCGTAGCTGTATGTCCGATTACGCTGTTTCGTAAACGGTTGGCCCTGATTAGTATTTGTACACAATGTGACTGCATTGAACAACAACAAGAATGAAATGAAAATTTCCGTTAATACAATTAATTATTAGTATTTGTACGCAATGTGACTGCATTGAACAACAACAAGAATGAAATGAATATTTCCGTTAATACAATTAATTAATTAAGTCCCCAGCAACTATAAAACCTACGAAACCAAAGCACAAGTATAACTGTTCTGTGTGTGGAAGTATGACTCAACGTACACATCTGGCACTGTTCTTCTTCAATAAGACAAGAAATTTCAAATACCATTTATACTGAAGTGATAAAAAAAATAGAAATACTATAATTGCGCAAGAAAACCAGAATTACACTCTAATACAAGAACACAAGCCAGATGCTTTGTTGACTGAACCTGTAGTGACGCATTATTTAAGACAGTGAGATAATAAAAAGAAAAGGAAAACTTTTTTTTCTTTTACCTTCATATATTGACGAAAAGCACTCTGATCATTACAATATCTCCATTAGAATAACATCTTATTCCATCAAACAACTGCATAAAACATGGAACAAACACTCTCTACTACGACCTCTCGATAAGAACTTTTCACTACGACATCTCAGCAAGCACTCTACTACTTGTTCTCGACCAGCACTGCCCTCCGCTACTTCTCAATAATCACTGCCAGTGGAGGCGGCGAAACAAAACTCTCTGGCGCTGTGGCTCAGTGTAGCCACCTTTCAACAGTCAGAGTGAGTCCCTTTAGTCAGCCATAGTGTCAGTAGTGGTAATGTTTGTTTTGAATACAGTCCAGAGACAGGTAGTGCTATTTTCATTGTTTTCTACAAGAAGTGTCTAGTAACCACAGTTTAGTCAACTATCAGCCGCCTTAGTGAATTAGCAGTCTAGCTAAAAGTTGATTAACTCTGTACAGTAAATTGATTTCTTAGGATGGATAGGATGTGTGACTGCTGTGTACGGACGCAGGAGGAGCTGGCCACTGTTCGCGAACAGCTGAACGTGTTGATGGCCGCGGTCAGCCGTCTTCAGGCTGCTGCCTCGGAGTGTAGCGGCAGTGGGGAGTCTGGTGTGTTGCATGGTACACCCCAGGTGTTACATGCTTCACCCACTGTCCCTGCTGTCGAGACATCTTCGCGGGTACCGGGCGCGGTTGGACCACCCTCTCCCAAAGTGGAGTGGCGGGTTCAGCGGCGTTCGCGGCGCACGAGGCGGAGGGTAAATATGGAGGCTGGCCGTGTGGCATCGCCCGCTCTGCCTGTGAGTGGACATGTAGCCGCTCCTTCAGCAAGGTCCGAGCAGGCACGCGGAGGGAGGGGTTTACTAGTGATTGGGAGCTCCAACGTTAGGCGGGTGATGGAGCCCCTTAGAGAAATAGCGGAAAGGTCGGGGAAGAAGGCCAGTGTTCACTCTGTCTGCTTGCCGGGGGGTCTCATCCGAGATGTGGAGGAGGCCCTACCGGCGGCAATAGAGAGCACTGGGTGCACCCGACTGCAAATTGTTGCTCACGTCAGCATCAATGACCCCTGTCGTCAGAGGTCATCCTCAGTTCATACAGGCGGTTGGCGGAGTTGGTGAAGGCGGAGAGCCTCGCTCGCGGGGTGGAATCTGAGCTAACTATTTGTAGTATCGATCCCAGAACCGATTACGGTCCTCTGGTTTGGAGCCGAGTGGAAGGCTTAAATCAGAGGCTCGGACGATTCTGCGGAGATCTGGGGTGCAAATTTCTCGACCTCCACTATCGGGTGGAGAAATGTAGGGTCCCCCTGAATAGGTCAGGCGTGCACTACACGCAGGAAGCGGCAACAAGGGTAGCGGAGTACGTGTGGAGTGCACATGTGGGTTTTTAGGTTAGAGAATTCCCTCCCTAGGCCCGACAAGACGCCTCCTGAGACGCGGCAAGGTAGGAGTAGACAAAATGCAACAGGGAATAACAATATTAATCTGCTAATAGTAACTGCAGGAGCGTCTATAGAAAGGTCCCAGAACTGGACTCATTAACAAACGATCACAATGCCCACATAGTACTAGGGACAGAAAGTTGGCTGAAACCCGATGTAAACAGTAATGAAATTCTAAACTCAGATTGGAATGTATACAGCAGAGACAGGCTGGACAGTGAAGGGGGAGGCGTGTTTATAGCGATAAGAAGTCAATGGTATCGAAGGAAATTGAAGGAGATCCGAAATGTGAAATAATTTGGGTGAAGGTCACGGTTAAAGCAGGCTCAGACATGGTAATTGGATGTTTCTATAGGCCCCCTGGCTCAGCAGCTGTTGTGGCTGCGCACCTGAAAGACAATTTGGAAAGTATTTCGAGTAGATTTCCCAACCATGTTATAGTTCTGGATGGAGATTTTAATTTGCCGGATATAGACTGGGAGACTCAAACGTTCATAACAGATGGCAGGGACAAAGAATCCAGTGAAATTTTTTTAAGTGATTTATCTGAAAACTACCTTGAGCAGTTAAACAGAGGACCGACTCGTGGAGATAACATATTAGACCTTCTGGTGACAAACAGACCCGAACTACTTGAAACAGTTAACGCAGAACAGGGAATCAGCGATCATAAAGCGGTTACTGCATCGATGATTTCAGCCGTAAATAGAAATATTAAAAAAGATGGGAAGATTTTTCTGTTTAGCAAAAGTGACAAAAAGCAGATTTCAGAGTACTTGATGGCTCAACACAAAAGTTTTGTCTCAAGTACAGCTAGTGTTGAGGATCAGTGGACAAAGTTCAAAACCATCGTACAATATGCGTTAGATGAGTACGTGCCAAGCAAGATCGTAAGAGATGGAAAAGAGCCACCGTGGTACAATAACCGAGTTAGAAAACTGCTGCGGAAGCAAAGGGAACTTCACAGCAAACATAAACATAGCCAAAGCCTTGCAGACAAACAAAAATTACGCGAAGCGAAATGTAGTGTGAGGAGGGCTATGCACGAGGCGTTCAATGAATTCGAAATTAAAGTTCTATGTACTGACTTGGCAGAAAATCCTAAGAAATTTTGGTCTTATGTCAAAGCGGTAGGTGCACCAAAACAAAATGTCCAGACACTCTGTGACTAAAATGGTACTGAAACAGAGGATGACAGACTAAAGGCCGAATTACTAAATGTCTGTTTCCAAAGCCGTTTCACAGAGGAAGACTGCACTGTAGTTCCTTCTCTAGATTGTCGCTCAGATGACAAAATGGTAGATATCGAAATAGACGACAGAGGGATAGAGAAACAATTAAAATCGCTCAAAAAAGGAAAGTTCCAAAGGATTCTAAAAGGGCACAGGTCATCCCCGTTTTCAAGAAGGGACGTCGAACAGATGTACAGAACTATAGACCTATATCTCTAACATCGATCAGTTGTAGAATTTTGGAACACGTATTATGTTGGAGTATAATGACTTTTCTGGAGACTACTCTGTAGGAATCAGCATGGGTTTCGAAAGAGACGATCGTGTGAAACCCAGCTCGCGCTATTCGTCCACGAGACTCAGAGGGCCACACACACGGGTTCCCAGGTAGATTCCGTGTTTCTTGACTTCCGCAAGACGTTCGATACAGTTCCCCACAGTCGTTTAATAAACAAAGTAAGAGCATATGGACTATCAGACTATTGAAGAGTTCCTACATAACAGAACGCAGCATGTCATTCTCAATGGAGAGAAGTCCTCCGAAGTAAGAGTGATTTCAGGTGTGCCGCAGGGGAGTGTCGTAGGACCGTTGCTATTCACAATATACGTAAGTGACCTTGTGGATGACATCGGAAGTTCACTGAGGCTTTTTGCGGATGATGCTGTGGTATATCGAGAGGTTGTAACTATGGAAAATTGTACTGAAATGCAGGAGGATCTGCAGCGAATTGACGCATGGTGCAGGGAATGGCAATTGAATCTCAATGTAGACAAGTGTAATGTGCTGCGAATACATAGAAAGAAAGATCCCTTATCATTTAGCTACAATATAGCAGGTCAGCAGCTGGATGCAGTTAATTCCATAAATTACCTGGAAGTACGCATTAGGAGTGATTTACAAGGTGATTCAAAAAGAATACCACAACTTCAGGAATTTAAAACTCTGCAACGGCAAAAGGCAGAGCTAAGCACTATCTGTCGGCGAATTAAGGGAGCTATAAAGTTTCATTTAGTTGTACATTTGTTCGCCATTTCAGCCAATAAAGTTTTTGGTCCCTTTTTCTTCGAAGGTGCTACTGTAACTGGATTACAGTATCTGGAGATGTTAGAGAATTGGCTGTTCCCTCAGCTCGAACAAGAAGCACAACAATTCATATTTCAGCAGGATGGAGCGCCACCACATTGGCACTTATCTGTCCGTAACTACCTGAACGTCAACTACCCGAGGCGATGGATCGGCCGCCAGGCAGCCCGCGACAGAGCACTTCATCACTGGCCTCCAAGAAGCCCTGATGTTACCCCCCGCGATTTTTTCTTATTGGAGTATGTTATGGATATGGTGATTCGGCCACCTCTCCCAGCCACCATTGATGATTTGAAACGAGAAATAACATCAGCTATCCAAACTGTTACGCCTGATATGCTACAGAGAGTGTGGAACGAGTTGGAGTATCGGGTTGATATTGCTCGTGTGTCTGGAGGGGGCCATATTGAACATCTCTGAACTTGTTTTTGAGTGAAAAAAAACCTTTTTAAATACTCTTTGTAATTATGTACAACAGAAGGTTATATTATGTTTCTTTCATTAAATACACATTTTTAAAGTTGTGGTATTCTTTTTGAATCACCCTGTAAAATGGAATGATCATATCAAGTTGATCGTCGGTAAAGCAGATGCCAGACTGAGATTCATTGGAAGAATCCTAAGGAAGTGCAATACGAAAACAAAGGAAGTAGGTTACAGTACACTTGTTCGCTCACTACTGCTCGCCAGTGTGGGATTTATACCAGATAGGGTTGATAAAAGACATAGAGAAGATCCAACGGGGAGCAGCGCGCTTCGTTACAGGATCATTTAGTAATTGCGAAAGCGTTACGGAGATGATAGATAAACTCCAGTGGAAGACTCTGCAGGAGAGACGCTAAGTAGCTCGGTACGGGCTTTTGTTGAAGTTTCGAGAACATATCTTCACCAAGGAGTCAAGCAGTATATTGCTCCCTCCTACGTATATCTCGCGAAGAGACCATGAGGATAAAATCAGAGAGATTAGAGCCCACACAGAGCCGTACCGACAATATCTCGTGAAGAGACCATGAGGATAAAATCAGAGAGATCAGAGCCCACATAGAGGCATACCGACAATCCTTCTTTCCAAGAACAATACGACACTGGAATAGAAGGGAGAACCGATAGAGGTACTCAAGGTACCGTCCGCCACACACCGTCAGGTGGCTTGCGGAGTATGGATGAACATGTAGATGTAGATTACACACATCCATACCCGAGGCAGGATTCGAACCTGCGACCGTAGCGGTCGCGAGGATCCTGACTGAAGCGCCTAGAACCGCTCGGCCATTCCGGCCGGCAAGCAGTAGAATAAAGGGTCACAGTACTGTACAGGTTTGGCACCAGGAATGAGGAATGAGAAAGGACAAAGACGGAGTTCTGCAACAATTTTGAGGTAGTAATAGCGAACACTGTTCAAGCATCACAAGAGGTGGTATACCTGGAAAAGGCCAGCAGATACAGGACGATTTCAGCTAGATTACATCAACGTCAGGCAGAGATTCCCAAATCAGATACTTGGTTGTAAAGAGCATCCAGGGGTAGATACAAACTCAGATCACAATTTAGTAGTGATGAAGAGGAGAGTGAAGTCGGAGAGATTAGCCTGGAACACTCATTGCGCAAAGAAGTGGGTTACGGAAGTACTAAAGAATGTAGAGATGCGCTTGAAGTCCCTAAGGCTATAGATACTGCGATAAGAAATGGCTCCGTAGACAGTTCAGCTGAAGCGGAATGGATGTCTCTAAAAAGAGCAATCACAGAAGTTGGAAAGAAAAACATTGGTACAAAGGAGATAATCGCAAAGAAACCACGGAAAACAGAAGAAATACTTCAGCCGTCCGATGAAAGAAGGAAGACCAAAAGTGTTCAGGGAAATTCGGGAATACGGTAACATATGTCACTTAGTTGGTTCAAATGGCTCTGAGCACTATGAGACTCAACTTCTGAGGTCATTAGTCCCCTAGAACTCAGAACTAGTTAAACATAACTAACCTAAGGACATCACACACATCCATGCCCGAGGCAGGATTCGAACCTGCGACCGCAGCGGTCGCGAGGTTCCTGACTGAGGCGCCTAGAACCGCACGGCCACATCGGCCGGCGTCACGTAGTAATGAAATAAATAGGAAGTGAAGGGAAGCTAAGGCGAAATAGCAAAATGAATGAAGAAATCAAAAATGATTGTAGGAAGAACTATCAGCAAACAGAAGAGTCAGAAGAACCTTCCGTGAAATTAAAAGCAATGGTGATATCATTGAGAGTCCACTGTTTAATGTAGAGGAGAGAGCAGGTAGATGGGAAGTACATTAAAGGTCTCTATGAGGGAGAAGAATAGTCTGATGAAGGGACGGAAGAAGAAACAGCAGTCGATATAGAAGAGACGTGGATCCAGTTTTAGAATAGGAATCTAATAAACTTTCGGGTGACTTAAGATCGAATGAGGGTCATAGGATCTGTCGAGCTGGGAAAATGATGCAATATGTTCGAAATTCTGCGAAAAATGGGGTAATCTATAGGGAAAGACGGGTATTATACAGTATACCTATACAGGGTGTTACAAAAAGGTACGTCCAAACTTTCAGGAAACATTCCTCACACACAAAGAAAGAAAATATGTTATCTGGACATGTGTCCGGAAACGCTTACTTTCCATGTTAGAGCTCATTTTATTACTTCTCTTCAAATCACATTAATCATGGAATGGAAACACACAGCAACAGAACGTACCAGCGTGACTTCAAACACTGTGTTACAGGAAATGTTCAAAATGTCCTCCGTTAGCGAGGATACATGCATCCACCCTCCGCTGCATGGAATCCCTGATGCGCTGATGCAGCCCTGGAGAATGGCGTATTGTATCACAGCCGTCCACAATGCGAGCACCAAGAGTCTCTACATTTGGTACCGGGGTTGCGTAGACAAGAGCTTTCAAATGCCCCCATAAATGAAAGTCAAGAGGGTTGAGCTCAGGAGAGCGTGGAGGCCATGGAATTGGTCCGCCTCTACCAATCCATCGGTCACCGAATCTGTTGTTGAGAAGCGTACGAACACTTCGATTGAAATGTGCAGGAGCTCCATCGTGCATGAACTACATGTTGTGTCGTACTTGTAGAGGCACATGTTCTAGCAGCACAGGTAGAGTCTCCCGTATGAAATCATGATAACGTGCTCCATTGAGCATAGGTGGAAGAAACTAAAATGAGCTCTAACATGGAAATTAAGCGTTTCCGGACACATGTCCACATAACATGTTTTCTTTATTGTGTGTGAGCAATGTTTCCTGAAAGTTTGGCCGTACCTTTTTGTAACATCCTGTATAAGAGACAAGAGGGAACAATAAGACTGGAAGACCAAGAGCAAAGTCCTTGATTAAAAAGGATGTAAGACAGGGATGTAGTCTTTCGCTCCTACTGTTCAATTTATACATCGAAGAAAGAACGGCGGAAGTAAAAGAAAGATTAATATAAAGAGATATCAATATTCAGATTCGCTGATGGCGTTGCTATCTCCCGTAAAAGTGAAGAAGAATTACAGGATGTGTTGGATGGAATGAACATTCCAACGTGTACAGAATAATGGGTTGAGAGTAAGTTGAAGGCAGACAAAATTAGTGAGGCATAGCAGAAATGAGAAGAGCGAGGAACTCAACATCAGGACTGGTGATCAAGAAGTAGTTGGAGTTAAGGCAGCGAAATAGCCCAAGGTGGACAGAGCAAGAAGAACATAAAAAGCATACTAGCACTCGCAGGAAGGGTATTCCAGGCCAAGAGAAGTATACTAGTATCATACGTAGGCCTTACTTTGTGGAAGAGATTTCTGAGAATGTGCTTTTGGAGCAAAGAACTGTGTGGTAATGGAACATGGACCGTAGGGAAAGCATTTGAGACGTGATGCTACAGAAGAATTTTGAAAGTTAGATGGACTGTTAAGGTATGCAGCACGCAGATTCTCCCCAATAGCGGCGGGAAATGAAATATATGGATAACACTGAGACGAAGATAAGACAGGATGGCAGGATGTATGTTATGACATCACGGAATAACTTCCGTGCCGGCCGGGGTGGCCGAGCGGTTCTAGGCGCTACAGTCCTGAACTGCACGACCGCTATGGTCGCAGGTTCGAATCCTGCTTCGGGCCTGGATGTGGGTGATGTTCTTAGGGTAGTTAGGTTTAAGTAGTTCTAAGTTATAGGTAACTGATGACCTCAGAAGTTAAGTCCCATAGCGCTCAGAGCCATTTGAACCATTTGAGCTGTGGTGGATGGCGCTCGCACTGTTTACTATACAGAGGCCTATAAAGGACGACGATTTGTAGCCTTGGCATCAAATTTCAGTGGGAGTCGTCAGCAGCAGCGTTCTTCTGAACATGGCGGTCAGTTGGGTTGCCGAAGTGTTGATTTTACGATTCGACAGCAAACCCGAAGAGACTATTAACATTTATGAACTCACTGGAAAAACGGAAGAGACAAGAATCGATGCGTTTGACATGGTTCTTTTTTGTTTTTTTTTGTTTTTGAGAAGAATCATGAAAATTAAGTTCAGATGGTTCAAATGGCTCTAAGCACTATGGGACTTAACAGCTGAGGTCATCAGCCCCCTAGACGTAGAACTACTTAAACCTAACTAACCTAATTACATCACACACATCCATGCCCGAGGCAGCATTCGAACCTGAGACCGTAGCAGCAGCGCGGTTCCGGACTGAAACGCCTACAACCGCTAGGCCACAGCGGCCGGCAAAATTAAGTTGCTGAAAAAATACGAAGTGGGGAGATTCTCTACAGAGTCTGCGACGAATGAAAACGAGGAAAACATTAATTCGATGGATGTTAGGGCACATGTTGAAGATAGAAAATTGATGCTTAGGCCGTCGGCACACGGATCCTGCTTTCGAACGTCAACACTGAATGTGTCGATTTCAGCGTACTGCTGAACGCTCAGAAACGATACGACTTGTGCATCATCACGTGTGCCTTAACGTGGTGGCAGTGTGTTCCAGCGGCAGTTCTCGTCTGTATCTAGTTCGAAAATCACACTCTTTACGAAATGGACTGGCATAAATTCATGGGTTAGATCTATTAAACGCACAATTCCACCCTTGTCCGAAAAAAAAACCACACACACACACACACACAAACACACACACAGGTTGGTCATTGATCGTGACCGGGCCAAATATCTCACGAAATAAGCGTCAAACGAAAAAACTACAAAGATCGAAACTTGTCTAGCTAGAAGGGGGAAACCAGATGGCGCTATGGTTGGCCCGCTAGCTGGCGCTGCCATACGTCAAACGGATATCAACTGCGTTTTTTTAAATAGGAACTCCCATTTTTATTACATATTCGTGTATGAATATTTTAGTTGGACCACTTTCTTCGCTTTGTGGTAGATGGCGCTGCAATAGTCACAAACATATGACTCACAATTTTACACGAACAGTTGGTAACAGGTAGGTTTTTCAAATTAAAATACAGAACGTATGTACGTTTGAACATTTTATTTCGGTTGTTTCAATGTGATAAATGTACCTTTGAGAACTTATCGTTTCCGAGAACGCATGCTGTTACAGCGTGATTACCTGCAAATACCACATTAATGCAATAAATGCCCAAAATGATGTCCGTCAACCTCAGTGCATTTCAAAAATGGCTCTGAGCACTATGGGACTTAACTTCTAAGGTCATCAGTCCCCTAGAACTTAGAACTACTTAAACCCAACTTACCTAAGGACATCACACACATCCATGCCCGAGGCAGGATTCGAACCTGCAACCGTAGCGGTCGCGCGGTTCCAGACCGTAGCGCCTAGAACCGCTCGGCCACCCCGGCCGGTTCAATGCGTTTGGCAATACGTGTAACGACATTCCTCTCAACAGCAAGTAGTTCGCCTTCCGTAATATTTGCACATGCATTGACAATGCGCTGACGCATGTTGTCAGGCGATGTCGGTGGATCACGATAGCAAATATCCTTCAACTTTCCCCACAGAAAGAAATCCGGGGACGTCAGATCCGGTGAACGTGCGGGCCATGGTATGGTGCTTCGACGACCAATCCACCTGTCGTGAAATATGCTATTCAATACCGCTTCAACCGCACGCGAGCTATGTGCCGGACATCCATCATGTTGGAAGTACATCGCCATTCGGTTATGCACTGAAACATCTTGTAGTAACATCGGTAGAACATTACGTAGGAAATCAGATTAAATTGCATCATTTAGATTGCCATCGATAAATGGGAGCCAATTATCCTTCCTCCCATAATGCCGCACCATACACTAACTCTCCGAGATCGCTGATGTTCCACGTGTCGCAGCCATCGCGAATTTTCCGTTGCCCAATAGTGCATATTATATCGGTTTACGTCACCGCTGTTGGTGAAAGACGCTTCGTCGCTAAATAGAACGCGTGCAAAAAATCTGTCAACGTCCCGTAATTTCTCTTGTGCCCAGTGGCAGAACTGTACACGACGTTCAAAGTCGTCGCCATGCAATTCCTGGTGCATAGAAATATGGTACGGGTGCAATCGATGCCGATGTAGCATTCTCAACACCGACGTTTTTGAGATTGCCGATTCTCGTGCAGTTTGTCTTCTACTGATGTACGGATTAGCCGCGACAGCAGCTAGAACACCTTCTTGAGCATCATCATTTTTTGCAGGTCGTGGTTGACGTTTCACGCGTGGCTGAACATTTCCTGTTTCCTTTAAGTAACGTAGCTATCCGACGAACGATCCGGACACTTGGATGATGTCGTCCATGATACCGAGCAGCATACATAGCACACGCCCGTTGGGCATTTTGATCACAATAGCCATACATCAACACGATATCGACCTTTTCCGCAATTGGTAAACGGTCCATTTTGACACGGGTAATGTATCACGAAGCAAATACCGTCCGCATTGGCGGAATGTTACGTGATATCAGGTACATATACGTTTGTGACTATTACAGCGCCATCCATCACAAATCGAAAAAGTGATCCAACTAAAACATTCATATTTCGTTACGTACTACACGGATATGTAATAAAAAATGGGGGTTCATATTTAAAAAAACGCGGTTGATATCCGTTTGGCCTATGGTAGCGCCATCTAGTGGGCCAACCATAGCGCCATCTGGTTTCCCCCTTCAAGCTAGAGAAGTTTCGTTCTTTGCAGTTTTTTCGTTTGACGCTTACTTCGTGAGATATTTGGCCCGATCACTGTCAATGGACACCGGTCTCGAACCCATACGGGAATCGGTGAGGTGCCGCTAGTCATGAGGGTAATGGGCAAGGGGCATTACATTAGTAGTGAGTGGATAGTTTATGCATTTGGGTCTGAGGGGCGGCGTGCTGGGAGAGTCCCTGCAGTTGGAATGACCGCTGTGTTCGTATATGTCAGTCGTTGCCGTCAAGAGTAGCTCTGCGTGCTCGGTGACGGGGCTAACTATCTTCTGTGCGCACGAACTATTAGTTTTACCACTGATTTCAATCAATGCATCACGCAGCCAACGTCTGTAACTCCCTTATGTCTTAACTGACATTCACTTAAAACAAATTGTTCCAAGAACGATGCGTTTTCCAACGGATCTTACACAATATGCAAGGAACAGTAATTATTTAACAACCAATATGACGTCTTCCGTCATTGTATTACAACAAATGATTCAAATGGCTCTGAGCACTATGGGACTTAACTGCTGAGGTCATCAGTCCCCTAGAACTTAGAACTACGTAAACCTAACTAACCTAAGGACATCACACACATCCATGCCCGAGGCAGGATTCGAACCTGCGACCGTAGCGATCGCTCGGTTCCAGACTGTAGCGCTTAGAATCGCACGGCCACTCCGGCCGGCTATGTATTACAACAAACTATACACTTAAAGACGGGTTTTCTAGAGATGCAAAATTTCCTGGTTCCTAGAAACAGCATATATGCATTTTTTGCTTCAATTGAAAGCCAAAATTGGATCTCGCGACTATGTACTAAAGAGAGATGAAGTTATCTGACGTAGGTGGCGTTCGTCCATCTCACTAGTCCTACATTCAAATGCACGTTCAGAATATCTGGCAACTCGATATAGTTGTGCACATTCTTGAAATACTTTACTGCTTGATTTTTCCGTGCTCATCATCATCAGTGTTCTGCCTAAAGGCAGGTTTTCACATGGTAGTTCTCCAGGCTGTCCGGTCTTCTGCCATCCTCTTCAGGTCTGCATAATTGCCTCTTCCCTTTATGTCGTCTATCATCTTGTATCTCCTTCTTCCTCTCACTCTTCTCCCACAAACCAATCCTTCCAAAGCATCTACTAGCAAGCACTCCCTTCTCAATGAATGCCCAAACCAGTTCTTTTTCCTTTCTCTTAAAACCTTCAGCAGACATCTTCTCTCACCAACCCTTTCCAATACTCTTTCCATCCAGCTTATTCTCTCCATTCTCCTCCACATCCACATCTCAAATGGTTCTAACCTTTTTTCATCCCCTCGTCTCAGTGTCCATCTTTCTGCCCCATAAGTGCCACACTCCAGACAAAACATTTGCCAAGCCATTTCCTTAGTCCTTTATATAATTTGCCACATAAGAGTCTCCTCTTTCTGTTGAATGCCTCCTTCGCTATGACAATTCGAGTTTTTACCTCCTGGTGACATAATAAGTCTTTAGTTATTGTGCATCCGAGATATTTAAAAAATGGCTCTGAGCACTATGGGACTTATCATCTTACGTCATCAGTCCCCTAGAACTTAGAACTACTTAAACCTAACTAACCTAAGGACATCACACACATCTATCCCCGACGCAGGATTCTAACCTGCGACCGTAGCAGTCCCACGGTTAGGGACTGCAGCGCCTAGAACCACAAGACCACCGCGGCCGGCCGAGATATTTAAATTCACTTACTTGGCTAATGGTAGATTGTCCTGTTTCAATATTGGACAGTCTGCGACTTGTGCTTATGATCATACTCTTTGGTTTTGCTGTGCTACGACGTCTCAACCTTCGTTCGAATATTTACATGCGCAGTTACTGTGCCGACGGCTTTAGTGTTAGCAAAGAAGATGCTCGACTGTGAGAGCCAGAGTTTTGGATCCGAGTCTCGGTGTTGATCTCTGAGAGAATGTGGTATCTTAGATACCCGGCAGACACGACAATGGCACTTTGCCGGGGCCTCGCCGCCGCAGCCTCGGACGGCCGCCACCCCTTCAGCAACAGGGGCGCGCGCCTAACCCCGGCGGTTATTGCGTCACGCTGCCGGCCCGCCGGCCCGCCGGCCTCGTCCGTGCCGGCGCGGCGCGGTGCCATTTCAACTGTGTGATAGCTCTGCACTAATCCCCGCGCAGCCAGCCCGCTGCCGTCATTAGGCCGTCGATTATACCGTTGTTTATGTCGCATTACTGCCACATGCTCGGCGCCGACCGTGAAACAAGGTTAACACACTGCACGATTGCGCCGGCAATCCGTTTACGGCGTTTAATTTCTACAATTTGGCCCGCCCGCTAATGCGCTACTGATGACGGCGGGCGTTTCCATTTGTAGCGCTTAATGCGATATCGCCCGTATTTTTCTTTTTGCCGTAATTTATTAGAGGCGACAACGCGGTAATCGTATGATTTTCACTTTCCGCCGACACACAGTCGCTGTTAAATTTCGTGATTCGTGTAAATAATGTAATAACTAATTATTAATGAATTAGATTCTCAGAGAGCGATATGCATATGATCAATCTCGCTATCGTCCTAACCGCTGATTATCACGTCCTCATACCATAAAAGTAAATTGGGAAAAATGTCAGATTTTCGTTACATATTTTAATAGTAAAAGAAGTGGAGAGTACTTATTTGGTTCATACACTAGCCGTTCACAATGGCTCTTCTGGTGCCCCCAGTCTCGATTACTCTGTCCATTGGACACAGACGTCCATTACGTAGTTCTGTCTATTTTTCACTTTACGTGGGGCATCTACATCTATATGATTACTCTGCAATTCACATTTAAGTGTCTGGCAGACGGCTCATAGAACTTCCTCCAAGCTATTTCTCTACGTTTCCACTCTGGAAAGGCGCACGGGAAAAACGAGCACTTCAATTTTTCTGTGCGAGTTCTGATTTGTCTTATTTTATTATGATGATAATTTCTCCCTGTATAGGTGGGCACCAAAAAAATATTTTCACAATCGGAGGAGAAATTTGATGATTTAAATTTCACGAAAAGATCCTACTACAACAAAAAAGTCTTTGTTTTAATGATTGCCACCCCAGATCAAAAAGTGGCTCTGAGCACTATGGGACTTAACATCTGAGGTCGTCAGTCCCTTAGAACTTAGAACTATTTAAACGTAACTAACCTAAGGACATCACACATCCGTGCCCGAGGCATGATTCGAATCTGCGACCGTAGCAGCAGCGCGGTTCCGGACTGAAGCGCCTAGAACCGCTCGGCCACATCGGCCGACCATCCCATATCATTGCTTAGTGAGAATAAAGAGCTATTTGTGTTTCTCAGGAAAGATGTTTTCTGAATCCGTACTATTTGTAAATCAATCGTTTTCTCCGCGGTGATTCATAATCTTCGAATACAGTATATGTTAGTGATATGGATCTGTAATTCAGCGGATTACTTATATATATATATTGGGGGGGGGGGGTGTTGCGGTGGCTTTTGCAACTTTCCAGTCTTTAGATAGGGATCTTACGACGAGCGAGCAGTTGTATATGACTACTAAGTATGGAGCCATTGTATGAACATACTCTGACAGGAACCTGACTGGTATACAATCCGGACCAGGGCCTTGCCTTTATTAAATAATTTAAGCTGCTTCGTTACACCAATGATTTCTGCTTCCAAGTTACGTTGGCAGTTGTTACCGATAGGCCGGCCGAAGTGGCCGTGCGGTTAAAGGCGCTGCAGTCTGGAACCGCAAGACCGCTACGGTCGCAGGTTCGAATCCTGCCTCGGGCATGGATGTTTGTGATGTCCTTAGGTTAGTTAGGTTTAACTAGTTCTGAGTTCTAGGGGACTAATGACCTCAGCAGTTGAGTCCCATAGTGCTCAGAGCCATTTGTTACCGATTCGAATTCTGGAATATTTACTTCGTCTTCTTTTGTCAAGGAGTTTCGGAAAACTGTGTTTAGTAACTCTCCTTTAGTGACACTGTCATCAGTGGCATGACCATTGTTATCGCACGGTGAAGGTATTGATTGCGTCTTCCCGCTAGTGTGCTTTACACATGACCAAAAGTTCTTTGAGTTTTCTGCCAGATTTCGAGTGGGGGTTTCGTTGTGAAAACCATCTTTCATTAAAGTTCGCTCTAAATTACGAGCTTATGTAAAAATTTTCCAGTTTTGGAGATTTTGCTTTCTTTTAAGTTTGGCATGCTTTGCTCGTTGCTTCTGCAACATTGTTCTGACCCGTTTTGCGTACGATGTGAGAACAGTACCATATCTTACTAATTCATTTGGTGTGTATCACTCAACTGCGGTCGATACTATTCCTTTAAATTCAAGCCATATTTGGTCTTCGAATACGTTGTCAAAAAAGAAAAAATGATTCAAATGGCTCTGAGCACTATGCGACTTAACTTCTGAGGTCATCAGTCGCCTAAACCTTAGAATTACTTAAACCTTACTAACCTAAGGACATCACACACATCCATGCCCGAGGCACGATTCGAACCTGCGTCTTTAGCGGTCGCGCCTAGAACCGCACGGCCACTCCGGCCGGCAATACGTTGTCAAATCGGAAGGTGTGGAGACTGTCTCTTTCAAAGGTGTGAAAATAAAATTTATCTGCTTATTTATTTTGTATATAGATGTACTTTGCGGTTGCGGTACTTGAAATTTTCGAAACAGCTAACGAAAAGTCTATCTGACTGACCAGTCAATCTTCTTTATGCTATGCCCTATTGCAGCTGAGTTTACGGATAGTTTACTTTGATGTTCTACTATACCTACATTTTATTTTATGAGTTTATATTCCCAATAATTTCGTCAACAGTTTGAAAATCATTGATTTAAGTTTGTGACGATATGCACAATAGCTAGACCTTGGACTAATAACCCTAGACCTCGGACATTTATAATGACAATCCGTGAAACAATGGCAAAACGCTTTTTTCTTCTTTGTACTCATTATCAACCAAGTATCAACAGCGAAGTCTAAATGAATACATCAAAACAAGTTGGAAAACATTCGGCATTTCGTTTTCCTGTTACTTTTCTTGTAAACTATGTGATATTTAGCACATTCCAATCTCCAAATTAAAAAAAACTGTTTTCTTACTATTTTCGGATCCTTTATTGAGATATGTGTTTTGCCAGGGTCCCATCTACGAAGGTCATTCCATAAATAATGCAACATTTCTTTTTTCGGTGAGTTTTTGTCGAAAAAATTCGGAATTCGTTATGAGACACAGTGCGATATTCCTACTTCAGCCCCTACAGCTTCATGAAATTCCAATTGGTGGCGGCGCTGTACCTAGCGTTCAGACTGGCATCCTTAACGGAGGTGTGTTCAAGCAGAGGCTGTCATTGAGTTTCTTATGGTGGAAAACCAGCGCACCGCAGATACTCATAGGTGCTATACGAGGGGCGTTTGAAAAGTCCGTGCAAAGTCAGAGAGATGGCACCACCGACGCGTATCGAGGTCATGTTTAGTTAGTAGCATCATTGGAAAGAACGCACACCAAGTTTCAGCTATATTGGTCTATTTATTTGTGTTTGGGATGCGTGTGAATCAAGGAAATCGAGTGATTGACAAAAACTGGACGAAAAAGAATTTCGTGTGGTGATCAAGCAGTACTTTATGAAAGGCAAAACGCCTCAGGAGACTAAAGAGAATCTTGATAAACATTACGGTAACTCTGCACTTTCGAACAGAACAGTTTATGAGTGGTTTCAAAATTTTCGGAGCGGCCATATGGGCACAAGGTTCTGGACGCCCTGTGGAGGTACGACTCCGCAAATCATTGATAAACTCCATGATATGGTGATGTATGACAGAAGAGTTAAGGTGAGTGAGATTGCTAGTTCTGTGGGCATCTCGAATGAACGAGTACATAATATTTTGTATAATCATTTGGAGATGAGAAAGCTATCCGCGAGATGGGTTCTGCGGTTGCTGACGCTTGACCAAAAACGGAATCCTGTGAAGTGTTGCAAGGATGGTTTGCAGCTTGCATGGGGGCTTAATTAAATAAAATGCAAATATTTTTGGTAGCTGTAAGTCCGATTACGCTGTGTCTCGTAAACGGTTGGCCCTGACTAGTATTATTACGCTATCTGACTGCAAAGAACAAAAACAAAGAATGAAAAGAAGATTTTCGTAAACACAGTTAATTAATTAAGTCCCCAGCAACTATAAAACCTACAAAACCAAGCACAAATGTAATTGTTCTGTGTGTGGGAGTGTGACTCAACGCACATCTGGCACGGTTCTTCTACAACAAGACAAGAATTTTTAAATACCAATTTTACTGACGTGATAAAAGAAAATTACAAATACTATAATTGCGTAAAGAAAGCAGAATTAAACTCTAATACAAGAACACACGCCAGATGCTTTGTTGACTGAACCTGTAATGACGCATTATTTAGGACACTGAAATAAAAAGAAACGGAGTTAGTTACCTCATTTATATTGATGAAAATCACCCTAATCCTTACATTATATCTCACACTGACTCTCTACTATCACATCTCAACCAGAACTCTCCAATATCACATCTCAGCAAGCACTGCCTAATAGCACATCTTAACAAACACTCTCTGCTACAACATCTCAGCACAGACTACTCCGAGTCCTCGAAAGGCACTGACTACTACGAGCTCTCGACAAGCACTGACTACTACGAGCTCTTAACAAGCATTGACTACTACGAGCTCTTAACAAGCACTGTCTTCTACGAGTTCTCTCCACGAGCTCTTAACAAGCACTGTCCTCTACGAGTTCTCTCCAAGCACTGTGTAGGCGACTTAATAATACTCTTTGGCGCAATCTCTGGCGCAGTGTCTCAGTGTAGCCACCTTTCATATGCCCCTCCTCCACAGGCTAGAATTTGATGGTATTTTTGCCAGCATTGGTGGTGAAAATACCACCAAATTCGTCTACAAAAATACAGACAAAAATAAAAGATAATATTAATACCCAAATATCACATAATTAGTTAAAATTTTGGCTTTGCACTGACCTTTCAATAACCTAATACATAAAATACAGTAGGCAATACAAATTCTTTTCATACATGTGGCTTTACATAATAGTTTGCACAATACACAAAAAATCAGTTTATACAAATGTTCACATAAAATACTTTTAATGGTTCAAAAAAAAAAATAGTTGATAATTCCAGCCCATCAATGGTCAACAGGTGCAAACACCAGCAAGTGACATCATTTCAGCAGAAACAGTCCATCAGTTGCACCCAGCAATGTTGAGCAGGTGCAGACACCAACAAGTGACATCATTTCAGCAGAAGCAGTCCATTAGTTGCACCCAGCAATGTTGAGCAGGTGCAGACACCAACAAGTGACATCATTTCAGTAGAAGCAGTTCCATCTGTGGCACCCAGTAAAGTTGAAGAGGTACACACAGCAACAAGTCACATTAGTTCAGTAGAAACAGTCCATCAGTGGCACCCAGCAATGTTGAGTAGGTGCAGACACCGGCAAGTGACATCATTTCCATAGAAGTAGCTTCATCTGTGCACCCAGTAATGTTGAGCAGGTGCAGACACCAACAAGTGACATTATTTCAGTAGAAGCAGTTCCATCTGTGGCACCCAGTAAAGTTGAAGAGGTACACACAGCAACAAGTCACATTAGTTCAGTAGAAGCAGTCCATCAGTGGCACCCAGCAATGTTGAGTAGGTGCGGACACCGGCAAGTGACATAATTTCCATAGAAGTAGTTTCATCTGTGCACCCAGTAATGTTGAGCAGGTGCAGACATCAACAAGTGACTTCATGTCAGTAGAAGCAGTCCATCAGTTGCACCCAGCAATGTTGAGCAGGTGCAGACACCAACAAGTGACTTCATTTCAGTAGAAGCAGTCCATCAGTTGCACCCAGCAATGTTTAGCAGGTGCAGACACCAACAAGTGACATCATTTCAGTAGAAGCAGTCCATCAGTTGCACCCAGCAATGTTGAAGAGGTGCAGACACCAACAAGTGACATCATTTCCATAGAAGTAGCTTCATATGTGCACCCAGTAATATTGAGCAGGTGCAGACAGCAACAAGTGACTTCATTTCCATACAAGTAGTCCATCAGTTGCACCTAGCAATGATGAGCAGGTGCAGAGAGCAGTCCATGATATTCACTATCACCGATCACACTGTTCATCAGAGTATATAGGCACAAATTAAACATGTCCTAGTGACACCAATCATGTAGAAAAAGTACAAGTAACAGTCCATGATATTCACTATCACTGATCACACAGTTCATCAGCAGAAATTAAACGTTTCTAAGTGTCACACATTATGTTGAAAAAGTGCAGGTAACAGTTCATAATATTTACCATCACTAATCAGACAGTTCAGGCATGAACAATAGTTTGAATGCACATACAAATGCTTTTACACTAAACATACAAATCATAACAAACACTCAAATGATGTCAGATAATTGTCATATTAACTATTACAAATACTCAAATATCAGTAAACCTCTAATATTTATGAGTGTCAGTGCAAGCCACTACAAACAAATAAAATAATATTTACGAGATAGGTGGGTAGGATTAGGAAAGGAAAACACACAAAACACACTCATTCATCTTTCATCCACATTCAGTACTACTGTGTAATTGAATGGTGTTAACTGTGTAAATGTAATTCTGTCAAAATCTGATGTTCATCATGTGTATCAAGTAGTAGTGGCAGCAATGTATAACAGTCAATAATAGTTAAGTCAACGTCATAGTCATCATGTCAAGACCAATGTTTGCCAAGCCAGATCAAATGTACCGTTGCTGAACAACTGTCAGTGAGCCAAGATATGCAAATACTTCCTCTCTCCAAAAAAAAGTATATACTGCTTATTGACTTAACAAAGTGTGTGTAGAGACTATTTTCCTTCTACTTTAGTGTTCTAGTCTGCTATCTTCATCCTCCTTGTTCCATAAGACCAACAAAAAAAAAAAAAAAACATGCACCTCACTTACTTTACCTCTTATCCACCAAAACTCCAATAATCATCAGCATCACATAATCTCTATATTTCAATAATACCTCTTACGTCGATACATATAAATCTTATCATCAATATCATTTACCTTACCTCTTGTCCACAAAAACTCCAATAATCATCAACTTCATATAATCTCAATACCTCAACAATACCTCTTCAATACGTCGATACATATAAACCTTATTACCAATATCATCTCACTTCCAACACAACTCTTTCCTCTAGTCAGTCTCCTCGAACAAGTACAGATAAAATCCTAATGCAAACCTCATCATCCCATACAATCCGAAGACACACTGTCAACACACAACCTCTGTGTAATCCATCTGAGCCAAATCTTCTACTCAATATGAATTATAAACAAAGAAATGCATACATGACCTCTAACAGACTTAGTTCGAATTACTCTCAGTAATTAAGTACGATTACGGAGTGTGAATGATCATAATATTTCACAGTGTGTACACCACTTCAAGAATTATGGCAAACAGAAGCAGACATTTGGAGTATTTTTGTGTCAAGTGTCACTTGCTATTTTAATTGTTCGCGAAAAATGCAGTGTAATAATTGTTAATGGTCTAAACCTAGTAATGGTATGTCATGTCGTTAGCATCCTTCCTATTAGCATACATTTATACAGCTTCCATAAAGCCTCCAGCTCATGTGACTTCTATGAAGTTTCTTGTACTAATGTCGTTTATGTCGAATTATAGCAGTTCATTTTCTTATCTTAAAAATATAAGGCACTGAGCGTAAGCAAAACAAGCAATAGCGAGTAAATATACCAGTAGAGAACAGAATGTCAACAAGTGGATGCAGCACAATTCTTACAACGAGGCTCTGCCAAGCGAACAATCTGTAACTAATACCATAGTGTAACCTAAACTCTATGTTCGTACACTGTACATCAGCATTGCTATATACCAAATTAAAGAGTAGTTATGACAACAACAGATATGTATAAATATGCAATCCATACGCAAAGCAGTAAACATGTCATTAGTACCAAATCAGCATAAGGAAATAAATGTTCATATGTCATCTTAATAAGTAAACATGAAGGTGCAAGCAGATAAATCACAAAGTATAACTTACATACATAAACACAGTCAGCACAATTAATCAGGTTACAATTATAATTTAAATAAATAAGCATAGCAGGCACATAATTAAAAAATATGACATCAGTGAAAAAGCAGTGCAGCCAAGCGATGCATAATATATACAAGTTACAACCCAGTTCATTAATAATCATTGTCAAAATCAGTTAACGTACGCAAGCACGTCGCTTCACAAGTAAATTCATAGAACATGAAAGTAGCACAAAGTATGAATCACGTAATCGCGAGCAGCAAATTACGTCTAAAGTACGTACCTAAGTGGAAATATGTTACCTGAAAAATGAACTCAATTAACAGTTACCCTTTTTAGTTTATTAGTTTCTTCTTCGAAATTACATTCTTCCTGAAAATTTCTCGATAGCAAGTCGTCTTAACGTCGGACACGCACAGAATTTACCTGAAGTTGTTAATTAATTTATAGAACCGTATCCTGAAAAATACTGAATGTTAATAACATAATTCATCAAGTCACTACAGCTTTATACTGAATTTAGTCGGAGAAATTAAACTGTGTATTTGTTTACGGCTATCAGTGCATTCGCACTGAGCGCTCGATCAGCTGTAGGCGCGTGACGTAGGAAGCAATTGCTCGCGGTCAACGACTGCTTTGTGCGGCACGCAGACTTGACTGTTGCTTTGAGTATATGCCGCCTCCAAAACACAGCGCGGTATCCTTGTACTCTCCGCATGTTTACATCTAGCTGTTGGTTCCTCAAAAGTATGTCATTCCAAAAAATTGTTTACGTTAGATATATGATGTATTCCCCCCCCCCCATGAACCATGGACCTTGCCGTTGGTGGGGAGGCTTGCGTGCCTCAGCGATACAGATAGCCGTACCGTAGGTGCAACCACAACGGAGGGGTATCTGTTGAGAGGCCAGACAAACGTGTGGTTCCTGAAGAGGGGCAGCAGCCTTTTCAGTAGTTGCAAGGGCAACAGTCTGGATGATTGACTGATCTGGCCTTGTAACAATAACCAAAACGGCCTTGCTGTGCTGGTACTGCGAACGGCTGAAAGCAAGGGGAAACTACAGCCGTAATTTTTCCCGAGGGCATGCAGCTTTACTGTATGATTACATGATGATGGCGTCCTCTTGGGTAAAATATTCCGGAGGTAAAATAGTCCCCCATTCGGATCTCCGGGCGGGGACTACTCAAGAGGATGTCGTTATCAGGAGAAAGAAAACTGGCGTTCTACGGATCGGAGCGTGGAATGTCAGATCCCTTAATCGGGCAGGTAGGTTAGAAAATTTAAAAAGGGAAATGGATAGGTTGAAGTTAGATATAGTGGGAATTAGTGAAGTTCGGTCGCAGGAGGAACAAGACTTCTGGTCAGGTGACTACAGGGTTATAAATACAAAATCAAATAGGGGTAATGCAGGAGTAGGTTTAATAATGAATAGGAAAATAGGAGTGCGGGTAAGCTACTACAAACAGCATAGTGAACGCATTATTGTGGCCAAGATAGATACGAAGCCCACGCCTACTACAGTAGTACAAGTTTATATGCCAACTAGCTCTGCAGATGACGAAGAAATTGAAGAAATGTATGATGAAATAAAAGAAATTATTCAGGTTGTGAAGGGAGACGAAAATTTAATAGTCATGGGTGACTGGAATTCGAGTGTAGGAAAAGGGAGAGAAGGAAACATAGTAGGTGAATATGGATTGGGGGACAGAAATGAAAGAGGAAGCCGCCTGGTCGAATTCTGCACAGAGCACAACATAATCATAACTAACACTTGGTTTAAGAATCATGAAAGAAGGTTGTATACATGGAAGAACCCTGGAGATACTAAAAGGTATCAGATAGATTATATAATGGTAAGACAGAGATTTAGGAACCAGGTTTTAAATTGTAAGACATTTCCAGGGGCAGATGTGGACTCTGACCACAATCTACTGGTTATGACCTGTAGATTAAAACTGAAGAAACTGCAAAAAGGTGGGAATTTAAGGAGATGGGACCTGGATAAACTAAAGGAACCAGAGGTTGTACAGAGATTCAGGGAGAGCATAAGGGAGCAATTGACAGGAATGGGGGAAATAAATACAGTAGAAGAAGAATGGGTAGCTTTGAGGGATGAAGTAGTGAAGGCAGCAGAGGATCAAGTAGGTAAAAAGACGAGGGCTAGTAGAAATCCTTGGGTAACAGAAGAAATATTGAATTTAATTGATGAAAGGAGAAAGTATAAAAATGCAGTAAGTGAAACAGGCAAAAAGGAATACAAACGTCTCAAAAATGAGATCGACAGGAAGTGCAAAATGGCTAAGCAGGGATGGCTAGAGGACAAATGTAAGGATGTAGAGGCCTATCTCACTAGGGGTAAGATAGATACCGCCTACAGGAAAATTAAAGAGACCTTTGGAGATAAGAGAACGACTTGTATGAATATCAAGAGCTCAGATGGAAACCCAGTTCTAAGCAAAGAAGGGAAAGCAGAAAGGTGGAAGGAGTATATAGAGGGTCTATACAAGGGCGATGTACTTGAGGACAATATTATGGAAATGGAAGAGGATGTAGATGAAGATGAAATGGGAGATATGATACTGCGTGAAGAGTTTGACAGAGCACTGAAAGACCTGAGTCGAAACAAGGCCCCCGGAGTAGACAATATTCCATTGGAACTACTGACGGCCGTGGGAGAGCCAGTCCTGACAAAACTCTACCATCTGGTGAGCAAGATGTATGAAACAGGCGAAATACCCTCAGACTTCAAGAAGAATATTATAATTCCAATCCCAAAGAAAGCAGGTGTTGACAGATGTGAAAATTACCGAACTATCAGCTTAATAAGTCACAGCTGCAAAATACTAACACGAATTCTTTACAGACGAATGGAAAAACTAGTAGGAGCCAACCTCGGGGAAGATCAGTTTGGATTCCGTAGAAACACTGGAACACGTGAGGCAATACTGACCTTACGACTTATCTTAGAAGAAAGATTAAGGAAAGGCAAACCTACGTTTCTAGCATTTGTGGACTTAGAGAAAGCTTTTGACAATGTTGACTGGAATACTCTCTTTCAAATTCTAAAGGTGGCAGGGGTAAAATACAGGGAGCGAAAGGCTATTTACAATTTGTACAGAAACCAGATGGCAGTTATAAGAGTCGAGGGACATGAAAGGGAAGCAGTGGTTGGGAAGGGAGTAAGACAGGGTTGTAGCCTCTCCCCGATGTTGTTCAATCTGTATATTGAGCAAGCAGTAAAGGAAACAAAAGAAAAATTCGGAGTAGGTATTAAAATTCATGGAGAAGAAATAAAAACTTTGAGGTTCGCCGATGACATTGTAATTCTGTCAGAGACAGCAAAGGACTTGGAAGAGCAGTTGAATGGAATGGACAGTGTCTTGAAAGGAGGATATAAGATGAACATCAACAAAAGCAAAACAAGGATAATGGAATGTAGTCTAATTAAGTCGGGGGATGCTGAGGGAATTAGATTAGGAAATGAGGCACTTAAAGTAGTAAAGGAGTTTTGCTATTTGGGGAGCAAAATAACTGATGATGGTCGAAGTAGAGAGGATATAAAATGTAGGCTGGCAATGGCAAGGAAAGCGTTTCTGAAGAAGAGAAATTTGTTAACATCCAGTATTGATTTAAGTGTCAGGAAGTCATTTCTGAAAGTATTCGTATGGAGTGTAGCCATGTATGGAAGTGAAACATGGACGATAAATAGTTTGGACAAGAAGAGAATAGAAGCTTTCGAAATGTGGTGCTACAGAAGAATGCTGAAGATTAGATGGGTAGATCACATAACTAATGAGGAAGTATTGAATAGGATTGGGGAGAAGAGAAGTTTGCGGCACAACCTGACCAGAAGAAGGGATCGGTTGGTAGGACATGTTCTGAGGCATCAAGGGATCACCAATTTAGTATTGGAGGGCAGCGTGGAGGGTAAAAATCGTAGAGGGAGACCAAGAGATGAATACACTAAGCAGCTTCAGAAGGATGTAGGTTGCAGTAGGTACTGGGAGATGAAGAAGCTTGCACAGGATAGAGTAGCATGGAGAGCTGCATCAAACCAGCCTCAGGACTGAAGACCACAACAACAACAACATGATGTATTCCTTTAGAGCGTCGAGATTTAAGAGTTTCTACTTCGACAGTGTTATCATGAATAATTTTACGAATTCTATATGGACCGTTATAAAGCAGAAAAAATTTGCGACACAAGCCTTTTCCTTTGTGAGACAAACGGTGAGACTTAATTAACACCTTCTGACCAACTGACAAGATTTTTGAACGACCGGGACGCTTAGCTGATTTCTCTCTTCTAGCAGCCGCAGATGCAATATTTTGCAGAGCCAGGTTCACAACTTCAGAATGCCGCAGTTTCCGTGAAGGCGAAAAAGGAACTATTTCAGAAATGCGATTTGTCGGTGCTTTATTTTTTAATACCAGTATAAGCGGTAAAGAAGTTGAATCATTAGAGAGTTCATTCAGAATGTTTTGAAAAATATGAAGATACTGATCCCACGTTCTGTGATTCTGATGACAATAAAGACGACACAATTTATTGATTTCCTTCATCCATATCTCTGAAGCGTTCGATTGAGGGTGAAAAAGTGAAATGAAAATTGGTTTAATTTTACGACGCTGTAGAGTACGAAGCCAAATTTTAGAACGAAACTGTGATCCATTATCTGATATAACCTTATCAACGTGACCAACTTCTTTAAGAAAATGTTTGATAAAAGCGTTAGATACTGAACGAGCTGTTGCTGTGCGTAAAGGTGTAAGACACACATATTTTGACGTCAACTCCACTGCTACGAAAATGTACGCAAAACCATTAGTAGAACGAATCACTGGACCGAACAAATCGACTGCAGCCATCTCCTTTAATTTCGCTGGAATGATAGGAAACAACGTTGCTCTGTGAGAAACTGTTGGCGGCTTAGCCTTTTGACATAATTTGCATTTGGCCAGAACAGATCGAATACGTTTTTCCATATTACTGAAATAGCAATTTTCTCGCAATTTACGAAAGCATTTTCTGGGACCAAAGTGTGCATAACTGAAATGCGTATACCAAATCAGCTTATTAACCCACTCATCAGGAATACAAACTAACCAAACGGAGTTGTCGACCGATTTTCGTTTAAAAAGAATGTCATTGCGAACTAAATAATGCTGTCTAATCGCCACGCTTTCCTTTCTCCTCCACTTCTCCTTAATGTCCTTCCAGATTGGATCCTTATTTTGCTCCTTAGCGATGTCCTGGAGCGAAGACGAAATAAAGTTCTCAAACGCAACACCTTGAATATACATCAAACAATAATTGTTTTCTATGCCGTCCTGTTCAGCACTTTGTTTCAGACCCATAGGTGCACGTGATAAAGCATCGGCAACAATATTTGAAGAACCCTGTATGTAAACAATACTAAAATTAAATTCCTGTACGTACAACGCCCATCGTGACAATCTGCCATGAGTTAATTTTGTCGACATAAGAAATTCCAGAGCTCGATGATCGGTGTAAACCTTAGTATGTCTACCAAACAAAAATGTCCGAAATTTTGTAAAAGCCCAAACAACAGCCAAAGCTTCAAGTTCCGTAATCGAATAATTCTTTTCTGATTTAGAAAGAACACGACTTCCAAATGCAATAGTCTTTTGTACTACAACGCCGTTTTCTTCTATCTCTTGAAATAAGTGTGCACCTAGGCCTTTGTATGATGAGTCCGTTGCCAAACAAAATTCTTTAGATAAATCCGGATGTGAAAGAAGTGGAGCAGCAACTAAAGCATCACGCAGCTGTTCAAATTCTGACTGAGCTTCCTCATCCCAACACCAATTAGATTTCTTTCCAGATAGTTCACATAAACGAGGTGTGGCCAAATCGTCCAATCTAACAAGTGTCTAAGAAAATTACAAACACCAAGGAAACTACGAACTTCACGTTTTGTGGTAGGAACAGCATAGTTACGAATTGAGTCTAATTTTTCTGGATCAGGAAGAATATCTTCTGTAGAAATAATGTGACCGAGAAATTTCACCTGTGAACGACCAAATTCAGATTTTTCTAAGTTCACTGTAATGCCAACTCTTGCAAAGATACGTAACAATGAATCCAAAATTTTGTTGTGCTCACTCCAAGAATGTTTAGCAATAAGAATATCGTCAACATATGAAGTAATATTGTTACGAAGATAAACAGGTAAAATTTCATTTAAGCTACGAATGAATGCTGCAGAAGATACAGTAAGTCCAAACGGTAAATTCCAAAGTCACTTTTGGGTAAAACAGTCATATCCGGTTATTGTTTACTTACTCACTAGATAGATTGATAGTCGAAGAGTTGGTTTGACAGATGCAAAGAATAGTAAAAGAGTAGGCAGCGGTACAGAAAACTAAGAGGGAAATAGCACCAATACAGCTCGGGGCACTATGCTCGCTACGGCACATATTCACTTAGTGTAGTGAATCCCCTGAGGACATTAATAGCCGCACATAATTTCCAGTTTGTGACTTTGTGGCACATCTGGCGGAAGTGCGTACGTAAATTGATCTAGCCATGAACATGGATGTATGTCATTCTTAGAGTTGCGGAAGATCTTAAATTTCCGAACAGTCAAAAAGTGTTTATAGTCAAAGTTTTCGCGACAAAGACCTACCGCGTCTGTGCCAGTCCGAATGTCGATTATTGTAAAGTTCGCGCGCCTGGCGCTCTCTTGTTGCATCCCGTAAATGAAATAAATTATTTTCTTCAAACCCTTCTGGTATCTGTGATTCTAAATTTCCTTTGCCGTCTTTTCCTACGATTTCGCCTTGAATTTGTTTGACTTGCTTTTTTAACACCTCAAATTCCCTTTTCACGCGTTCATTAAATTTTCCCTGATTTTCAACATGCTTATTTATGTTCTGATACTCTTCGGTTTCTGCAAATGGTAATGGAGCTGTATCATCCGAATCTCTGTCCCCATGTAAACTACGATTTGTCAATTTATCTGAAATCTCCTCAACTCTTTCCGATAAGTCACCTATTTGTTCTTTCTGTTTATTTACGTCTTCCGCAAGTGTCGCGACTCGGGTTTCAGTGTTGACACATTTGGTAGTTAGCTGTTCATATTGTTGTGTTAGGTTATTTAATCTGTCATTTGGTACGGATTCCTCGATTCTCTCAAATATTTCTTCCTTATCCTTTGCACGTTGTAAATTTAACTCTGAAAATTTCTGTACTATCACGCGATCTCTTTCTTCCTGTTCTCTATCCTGTCTTCTACGAGTTCTCTCCACGAGCTCTTAACAAGCACTGTCCTCTACGAGTTCTCTCCAAGCACTGTGTAGGCGACTTAATAATACTCTTTGGCGCAATCTCTGGTGCAGTGTCTCAGTGTAGCCACCTTTCAAGCTGTTCAGGAAGAATCCGCAGGACTTAAGCGTCGTTTCGTCACAGTGGATGAAACATGGATACATTACTATACTCCTGAGACCAAACAAAAATCTAAACAGTGGGTTTCCAAGGGAGAACCTGCCCAAAAAATGGCGAAGACCAATCTTTCGGCCGAAATGGTTTGGCGACTGTCTTTTGGACTTCGCAACGGATAATCCTCTTCGACTATCTGGAAAAGAGTAGAACTATTACAGGTACATATTATTCATCGTTATTGGACCGTTTGAAAACCGAGCTGCAATGAAAACGCTGGTGATTGGACCGAAAAATGTCCTTTTCCAACATGACAATGCACCATCACATACCTCAGCAGTTGTGGTAGCAAAATTAATTGAAATAGGATTCCACCTCGTTTCACATCCCCCCTATTCTCCAAACTTGGCTCCCTCGGACTACTGTTTGTTCCCATTTTGAAGAAATGGTTGGCGGGACAAAGATTTTATTCAAGCAAGGAGGTGATTGCAGCAACTATTAGCTATTTTGCAGACTTGGACAGTTCCTATTATTCGGTACGGATCAACAAATTAGAACAGCGTTGGACGAAGTGTATAAGTCTAAAAGGAGACTATGTCGAAAAATAAAAACGGTTTACCCCAAACACGTAAGTAGTTTTTATTTTTGCACGCCCCTCGTAGAATGTCTATGCAGACGTGGCATACGAAATCACAGCAGGTCGTTGGCCAAGCGTTTGTCATAATCGCAATACGGTCGCGCAAACCTGTCCGATCTCCCGCGTGCCGGCCAGCCGGGTATCCTCATTTTCTTTTCCATATTTCTGTATATTATTCTTCTTATCAACTAGAATACATGAGTTGTTATGCTAGCACTTGTCAGCTCTTTGCCGTCTTCGGATCTGTGTATATGACGTTTTTCCGAAAGTCAGATGGTATGTCGCCAGACTCATGCATTCCACACACCAACGTGAATAGTCGTTTTGTCACCACTTCCCCCAATGATTTTAGAAATTCTCACAGAATGTTATCTATTCCTTCCGCATTATTTGATATTAAGTTCTCCAGAAGTCTTTCAAATTCTGATTCCAATATTGGTTCTTATAAATCGACTTCTGTTTCTTAGTCTCTCACATCAGACATATCTTCCCCCTCATAGAGGCTTTCAGTGTATTCTTTCCACCTATCCTCTCCCTCCTCTGCATTTAACAGTGGAATTCCAATTGCATTCTTAATGTCATCACCCTTGCTTTTAATGTCAGCAAAGGTTGTTTTGACTTTCCTGTATGCTGAGTCTGACCTTCCGACAATCATTTCTTTTTCGATGCCTTCACAATTTTCCTACAGCCATTTCGTCTTAGCTTCCCTGCACTTCGTATTTGTTTCATTCCTCAGCGACTTGTATTTCTCTATTCCTGAGTTTCCCGTAACATTTTTGTACTTCCTCCTTTCAGCGATCAGTTGAAGTATTTCTTCTCTTACCCATGGTTTCTTCGCAGTTACCTTCTTTGTACCTGTATTTTCCTTCCCAACTTCAGTGATGGCTCTTTTTAGATATGTCCAACTGTACTGCCTACTGAACTATTCCTTATTGCAGTATCTATAGTCTTTCAGAACTTCAAGCGTATCTCGTCATTACTTAATACTTCCGTATCCCACTTCTTTGCATATTGATACTTCCTGATTGTCTTAAATTTCAGCCTACTCTTAATCATTACTATATTGTGATCTGACACTATATCTGCTTCTGGGTACGCTTTACAATCCAGTATCTGATTTCAGAATCTCTGTCTGACCATGATGTAATCTGACTGAGATCTTCCCGTATCACCCTGCCTTTTCCAAGTATACCTCCTCCTCTTGTGGTTCTTGGACAGAGTATTCACTATTACTTGCTGAAACTTGTTACAGAACTCAATTAGTCTTTTTCCTCTCTCATTCTTTGTCCCAAGCCAATATTCTCCTGTAACCTTTTCTTCTACTCCTTCCCCTACAACTGCATTCCAGTCTCCCATGACTATTAGGTTTTCATCCCCCTTTACATACTGTATTACCCTTTCAATATCAACATACACTTTCTCTATCTCTTCATCTTCAGCTTCCGACGTCGGTCTGTATACCTGAACTATCTTTGTCGGTATTGGTTTGCTGTCTATTCTGATAAGAACAACTGTATCACTGAACTGTTCACGGTAACACACTCTATGCCATACTTCCCAATTTATAACGAATCCTTCTCTCGGTATACTATTTTCTGAAACAATCGGTCTTAGCCCTTAGTTATCCTCGTCTTCCTTCCATTTCGCCTCACTGACCCCTACTATATCTACATTGAGCCTTTTCATTTCCATTTTCAGATTTTCTAGTTTCCCTACCACTGTTAAGGCTTCGGTCATTCCACGCCTAGACTCGTAGAACAGTCATGGACTGCGCAGCTGGTCCCGGCGGAGGTTCGAGTCCTCCCTCCGGCATGGGTGTATGTGTTTGTCCTTAAGATAATTTAGGTTTAGTTGTGTGTAAGCTTCGGGACTGATGACCTTAGTAGTTAAGTCCCATAAGATTTCACACACATATGAACATTTTTGAACTCATAGAACGTTATCCTACCGTTGACTGTTCAATCTTTTTCTCATGATAACCTCCCCCTTGGCAGTCCCCTCCCAGATATCCGAATGAAGGACCATTCCGGAATCTTTTGCCAATTGAGAGGTCATCATTACACTTCTTCAATTACAGGCCACATGTCCCGAGGATACATGTTACGTGACTTTAACGTAGTGGTTTCCATTGCCTTCTGCATCCTCATGCCGTTTATCATTGCTGATTCTTCTGCCTGTAGGGGCAGTTTCCCACCCCTAGGACAAGGGAGTGCCCTAATCTCAGTTCGCTCCTCCGCAAGAGGATCGCGACGTTATAAAGCGACAAAACTATGCCACCGACATATAAGCTGTCTTCGCAGTGATTCTCTTCGGGGCTCCTAGATATACATAACGAAGATCATACCCAGGATCTAGTGATGATTTTATTCAAAGCGAACTTGTTGTTAAAAGTGATCATTTTTGTTGGTATTTGAAACGAGACAACCTTTGAAAAGCCTTAATTTGAGCCGACATTGAATTAAGACACTAAGAAGAACTTATGAAGATGTTAATTATGATCATTTCTAAATTTTTTTTTTTGGAGGTAACAATTTCTTTGCAATATCTGTATTATCCCCCCCATGAAGCATGGACCTTGCCGTTGGTGGGGAAGCTTCCGCGCCTCAACGATACAGATAGCCGTACCGTAGGTGCAACCACAACGGAGCGGTATCTGTTGAGAGGCCAGACAAACGTGTGGTTCCTGAAGAGGGGCAGAAGCATTTTCAGTAGTTGCATGATTGACTGATCTGCCCTCGTAACACTAACCAAAATGGCCTTGCTGTGCTGATACTGCGAACGGGTGAAAGAAAGGGGAAACTACAGCCGTAATTTTTCCCGATGGCATACAGCTTTACTGTATGATTAAATGATGATGGCGTCCTCTTGGGTAAAATATTCCGGAGGTAAAATAGTCCCCCATTCGGATCTCCTGGCGAGGAATACTCAAGAGGACGTCGTTATCAGGAGAAAGAAAATTGGCGTTCTACGGATCGGAGCGTGGAATGTCAGATCCCTTAATCGGGCAGGTAGGTTGGAAAATTTAAAATGGGAAATGGATAGGTTAAAGTTAGATATAGTGGGAATTAGTGAAGTTCGTAGGCGGGACGAACAAGAGTTTTGGTCAGGTGACTACAGGGTTATAAATACAAATTCAAATAGGGGTAATGCAGGAGTAGGTTTAATAATGAATAGGAAAACAGGAATGCGGGTAAGCTACTACAAGCAGCATAGTGAACGCATTATTGTGGCCAAGATAGACACGAAGCCCACGCCTACTACACAAGTACAAGTTTATATGCCAACTAGCTCTGCAGATGATGAAGAAATTGAAGAAATGTATGATGAAATAAAAGAAATTATTCAGATATCGAAGGGAGATGAAAATTTAATAGCCATGGGTGACTGGAATTCGTCAGTAGGAAAAGGGAGAGAAGGAAATGTAGTAGGTGAATATGGATTGGGGGTAAGAAACGAAAGAGGAAGCCGCCTGGTAGAATTTTGCACAGAGCACAACCTAATCACAACAAACACTTGGTTCAAGAATCATGAAAGAAGGTTGTATACATGGAAGAACCCTGGAGATACTAAAAGGTACCAAATAGATTATATAATAGTAAGACTTCGGAACTAGTAAGATTTAGGAACTAGGTTTTAAATTGAAAGACATTTACAGTGGCAGATGTGGACTCTGACCACAATCTATTGGTTATGAACTGTAGATTGAAACTGAAGAAACTGCAAAAAGGTGGGAATTTAAGGAGATGGTACCTGGATAAACTGAAAGAACCGGAGGTTGTACAGAGTTTCAGGGAGAGCATAAGGGACCAATTGACAGGAATGGGGGAAAGAAACAGAGTAGAAGAAGAATGGGTAGCTTTGAGGGATGAAATAGTGAAGGCACAGAGGATGAAGTAGGTAAGAAGACGAGGGCTAGTAGAAATCTTTGGGTAACAGAAGAAATATTGAATTTAATTGATGAAAGGAGAAAATATAAAAATGCAGAAAATGAAGCAGGAAAAAAGGAATACAAACGTCTCAAAAATGAGATCGACAGGAAGTGCAAAATGGCTAAGCAGGGATGGCTAGCGGACAAATGTAAGGATGTAGAGGCTTATCTCACTAGGGGCAAGATAGATACTGCCTACAGGAAAATTAAAGAGACCTTTGGAGGAAGGAGAACCACTTGCATGAACATTAAAAGCTCAGATGGAAGACAACAAAACATTAGAACTACTGACAGCCTTGGGAGAGCCAGTCCTGACAGAACTCTACCATCTGGTGAGCAAGATGTATGAGACAGGCGAAATTCCCTCAGACTTCAAGAAGAATACAATAATTCCAATCCCAAAGAAAGCAGGTGTTGACAGATGTGAAAATTACCGAACTATCAGTTTAATAAGTCACAGCTGCAAAATACTAACGTGAATTCTTTACAGACGAATGGAAAAACTGACAGAAGCCAACCTCGGGGAAGATCAGTTTGGATTCCGTAGAAATGATGGAACACGTGAGGCAATACTGACCCTACGACTTATCTTAGAAGAAAGATTAAGGAAAGGTAAACCTACGTTTCTAGCATTTGTAGACTTAGAGAAAGCTTTTGACCATGTTGATTGGAATACTCTCTTTCAAATTCTGATGGTGGCAGGGGTACAATACAGGGAGCGAAATGCTATTTACAATTTATACAGAAAGCAGATGGCAGTTATAAGAGTCGAGGGGTATGAAAGGGAAGCAGTGGTTGGGAAGGGAGTGAGACAGGGCTGTAGCCTATCCCCGATGTTATTCAATCTGTATATTTAGCAAGCAATAAAGGAAACAAATGAAAAGTTCGGAGTAGGTATTAAAATCCATGGAGAAGGAACAAAAACTTTGAGGTTCGCCGATGACATTGTAATTCTGTCAGAGACAGCAAAGGACTTGGAAGAGCAGTTGAACAGAATGGACAGTGTCTTGAAAGGAGGGTATAAGATGAACATCAACAAAAGCAAAACGAGGGTAATGGAATGTAGTGGAATTAAGTCGGGTGATGCTGAGGGAATTAGATTAGGAAATGAGACACTTAAAGTAGTAAAGGAGTTTTGCTATTTGGGGAGCAAAATAACTGATGATGGTCGAAGTAGAGAGGATATAAAATGTAGACTGGCAATGGCAAGAAAAGCGTTTCTGAAGATGAAAAATTTGTTAACATTTAGTATAGATTTAAATGTCAGGAAGCCGTTTCTGAAAGTATATGTATGGAGTGTAGCCATGAATGGAAGTGAAACGTGGATGATAAATAGTTTAGACAAGAAGAGAATAGAAGCTTTCGAAATGTGGTGCTACAGAAGAATGCTGAAGATTAGGTGGGTAGATCACATAACTAATTAGGAGGTATTGAACAGAATTGCTGAGAAGAGAAGCTTGTGGCATAACTTGACTAGAAGAAGGGATCGGTTGGTAGGACATGTTCTGACACATCGAGGGACCACCAATTTAGTACTGGAGGGCAGCGTGGAGGGTAAAAATCGTAGAGATGAATATACTAAGCAGATTCAGAAGGATGTAGGCTGCAGTAGGTACTGGGAGATGAAGAAGCTTGCACAGGATAGAGTAGCATGGAGTGCTGCATCAAACCAGTCTCAGGACTGAAGACCACACCACCAACAACAACATCTGTATTATGTAATTTTAGTGCAGCTAACTAGTTGCACGCGTTTTCTTTCGACTCTACTGATAGGGATAACCTAGATAAGGAAAAGCGTGAATTTTGACTTAAAAATAAGTTAGCGAATCTGATCCAAGAAACTCTGACACACTCAACTCAAAAATAAAATTTATTGGTTGGATATCTAGATCTTTCAGAATAAAAGCAGCTGTCAAACAAAGCGATAGTTTATCTCACTCTTTTTGAACCGTGTCTTGTACACAACTGTAAGAATTAGGAACGAAAGGAATGACTGGAAATATCGCCACTCATTCTAGGGAGAAAGAACAAAGCAGTTGCAATAAACTGCATAACATTTGCGGATATTTTTGCGAAACTTTCTGAAAGGCTGACATATGTTGCAATGTAAGAGTGCTAGTCAGTCTTGCAGAAGAGACAGGCTAAGGGATCAGTCCAAAGAAAACAAAATTTAAAACAAACGTAACAAGTATACCGAAATATTTAACAACAGATACTGTGCAAGTAGAAAGTATAAAAACATATCAAATATTTGGAGGAAACGGCTGAAGAAAACGGTTTAGAAAAATATGCTTTACAGCAAGGATACCAAAGACGGAAAAAGCGTATGGTGTAAGTAAGAAAATATTTATGAAATGAAACAACAAGTTTGCTGTTACCAGTCGCTTTGACTGATAGCACTAAACTTGTTCTTTCATCCGATATCAATAACAGCCACGGTAAAGCTAACGTAAAAAGTCTGCATTAAAATAAAACGCTTGTCTAAACAGTTTAAACCGATAATGTGTTTTATCGGTTTAAACACAGTAGTGAAATCAGAATGACTCTAGGCCCCAGAATACACATTGTTATATTGTAAGCTTGATAAATTAGAAACACAAGAAAGAAAACCTACAAGTAAGGTATTAGATCCTCAAAACTTTTCGTAACGATGAAATATTTCAGAACACAGAAAATATATCAGAAACGATAAGGAAAAAGCACATTATTAGTTTTTGAGCGTATTTACAGAATGGATGCCAATAGACACATCAAGCTGAGCTTCAAACATCTTAGGTAAAAGAAATTAACAACCATCTTCATTCAAGAGGTAAGGAAAGACTTGAAAAGAAGTAGCTTAGGCGAAGAGGAAATACTGTAAGGTGAGATTTTCAGGGGAAAAGTTCTTAAACTGGAGAGATTTCAAGGCAGGAGGGAACAGGAAACGCACAAAGTGGTCTCGAGATTGGAAAAACAAGCAATGTGAAGCAGTGAAAAATACTGCAGGAAATGTAGGGAACAACAAAGGATTAGGAACTGAATTTGGAACATGGGTCCTGGAAGGTGTCAAAATGTTTTTATGAAAAGTAAACGTTAATTTAAACAAATCTTATGTCTAAGTCAACAATGACAGACTTACCACAGGATAAATTAATACAACAACGTTTCCTTGTTTTCTCCTTTCTGATATATTGATAACAGAATGAATCTAAAATATCTGTATTCAATTATATTATGTACTGCCAGCATCGATGTCACTCGATTCATCGAGCAGTCGATAAACTGATACTTGAGAAAATTTTGTTGTCTCTGTAAGCAGATGCAATGGCAGCTGTTGAGTTTCGGCCTGCAGGCTTCCTTCCAGATGGGCTCGCTGGTAGCTCAGGAGAGGGGAGAGGTCTGCGTGAGACTGCATCACCGGCGCGGTCCTGACAAGGCGTCAGACATGGAAGATAAGACTAGGAACAAGCTCGCCAGACCACGTGCCGGACACGTGTTGTAGTCCTGTCACTCCGAGACGGCTTCATAGCGTCCACCATCAGGAGGTGCACTCTTGCGTTCATCATATATGGGCTGAGAGTTGTGAGGCCTTTGTCTAAGGCAGAAGATCTTTCAGAGCAGCCGGACTCTGTGCGAAGGTATGCATCTCGTAAACACTGCACTAACGCCGTAGACGAATGTCTTTTCTTCACTCCCGCTCGCACCATTATTTGGTGATACGTAGGTGGGAGACGATCGAGGGCTAAGAAGAATATAATGATAACAGTAGGTCAAATTTTGATTCCTATTTGTTTGGGCGGCTACTGGCACTTTCCTAGGCAAATACTCGTCTGGCGCTTAAAACATATCGAATGTATTAGGATATACGTACTATGCGACTATATTATTTCCAAAGCTCACATATCCAGTAGATAATTACGTCGACTCCGCTCCGTCGTCCGATTAGCACAGAGTGCTATTCCGGACGGGTCATAGACAGAGGGCGCACCGCGCGAAGGAAACGATTTTAGACAGTGCGAGTCGATACAAGTTGGGTTGTGGATATGGACGAGAGAGATGGATCCCGTAGACAGTGTTCCAGTCGGAGTCACCTGCCGTGTACACGCCATTCAGATATAATTTTCCGGTAAGTGTTTGTACTTTTGTCCAGCTTGCTCTGCGCCAGGGCTAGCGACAGCATGAAATCGTTTGTTTCAGCACAAGTGGCCGAAGCCAGCTGCGTGAAATGACCGTGATACCGTTTCGTTTCCTTGTGTGCGAACTGATGTTCCCCTGTTAATTTAGTTGTCTGTCTGGTACCTTGTTTGGGGCGTGCTTTCCGAACGTTGTGATCTTGTTCTACTTCTGTGAACTAATCAACCTGTTTAATTTTTCTATAGAAATCTGTGGATCAACGTGCTGTGTAAGACCGGTTCTGGGCGTAAGTGTGGTGGTGCACTAGCCGCTGCATCGTATTTCTGCTGAACACGCGCTCGAGCCGCTCATTGCTCAGCCGATGGCAGAAGGTTTATGTAACTGCAGTTCATTATTTCCAACGCTTGGCGTGGCTGATGGTGCAGTAGACTGTACGTTTTGTGTACTTGTTGTGATAAGACGACGCATCCTGTCTAACAATCCTCGCACGTGAGGTTTTCTTTTATTGCAATGTTTATTTGCTAGAAACTAGTTGTTCAGTAGTGAGTCCGTCACTAAGTTATTATCACTGTTAAAAAAGATATTTTTATTTCGATTGTAGTGAGGTAGCACGCTTGGTCCCAGCAGCAGTTTAAAAGCCTTGCTACCACTACACTGGATAGAGTTACCTGTCTGATGACCCTAACTAGGAATAGGGGCCTAAATGCTCTGTTATCGTGATTAGATGTTACTATTTAAAAATTACAATTTGAATCGGTTAATTTACGCGAGATACAGCTCTTCCTACGGGTTTAAGGCTACTGTTCCTTTTAAAAGAGAGTTATTGACAATTGTTAATCTAAGTGGGCTATCGTCCTTAGCTTGAGCAGTTATTTAAATGTTTTGCTAGTGTCCGATGCTTTCTTTAGTAGCACAAAATCTGGTTGCTGTTTCTTATTAAGTCTCCCTAATTAATTCCGACGGACTAGCTCCGTGATTTTATTGATTACAAGTTACTGTTTTAAAAATTGCCTTTTAAATTTGTCAATTCATGTGAGCAAGCGCTCTTAACTGACCTACAATTGGCCTAGTGCTCTTAGCTCGAGTATCCATTTGCATTTTCGTTACGCAATTCGTCGCTTGTTTCTACTGACTATTCGGTCTTACCAGTTGCGACGAACTATGTCTGCAATTTCATTGATTAATGGTTTAGAAACTGCCTATCGGTTGCTAAATTATATGGGTCGGTACCTTTAGCCTGTCAGTTTGAGGTAGTGCTCAATGCTATGTGTAACTGCAATAAGTGCAATAAGTGCAAAACTGTTTCCTGTCAAATTTAATTTATTGAGCACAGTATACCACAGCAGCGTAGAGCTATCTAAAGCTCGCTGGTCTAAGAAGTTAAGTGCCTACTTTGAGTTCATTAACCTAGACCAACCAGCTTTGTTCTTGCAACTGTTATCTATATTTAAAATGGTTGTTCCCTGAACATAATCTATTTGTGTGTACTATCACTGTATGTGTTATAATAATTTTTGGTTGTTTTGGGTAAAAATAAGTATTATTAAGAATTTCTCACGTACCAATTGATGCATGCCTATGACGTCTTTATTTGGGTTGTGATAAAGTTTTGGAAATCTAGAAGTTCAGTCCCTTCCACCAAAAGATCCTTGTGTTCAAGCGACCCCTCTCACAAGGTGAAAGTAGCCTAAACCTGTCCGCTACTCTTTCAACAGTACATCTGCCTCTACACACTCAACACCTACCTTGTGGCACCCCATTTCGTTCTCAGGACAGCAACTTCTGGTCGTGACAAAGAATCGATGTGACGGAAGAAAACGTTGGCGAACGTCTTGTCCCATTGCCATAGGCCACGTGGAGCAGAAAAGGACTGATTTTACCTGGAAATCACAGAAACACCTAACATACGATGGGTGCTCATAAAATAAGTTTGTCACAATTCGAGTGCGATAGGATGGTATCAGTGGCCTTCGCACATAGTACATCACTTTCTTAGGTACTACAATTCTTACAAATCGACTTAAATTTGTTCGCAACTGAAAAGAATACTACTCTACGAAGCAGTTAAAAATCTGCTTTGCTTTGCAAGTGACATCAGGAGAGAGTCGACCGCAAGTGGGCCGAAAAATTGGAGGGGGAACCTCGGAGAAGTGAGCTCCAGTCGAAAATCCCTGCTTCGCTCCGCCTGTGAAGTGAGTGAGCTGTGTTATACTGCCAGGCACTGAGTCGAATGTTAACACTGTGTGTTCCTACGGCACGCAGTTATGGAAATCAAAGACACAGACAACATCAGTTAGTTAAGCAGAGACAATTCTGCCAATGTTATGTAATCCTACAGTTGTCTTTTCGTTCATAGTAATTCACAGAATTGTATCACATGCGGATGTTTTATTTAGCCAGCTACTGAAAACGAGAAACGAATCAACAAAACAGAAAAGAACAAAAAAACGTGATAATTTCCACAATGTGCTCAAATAGACAAAGAAACACCGTCGTGGGAAAAGAATTAAGCGATGTAATAACACATCAAAAAAGTGCAACATTTTCGTTTGCAAATTCAACCATAATCCGTTTGTGAAATATGAAAAACAATTCCTTATTCAACTGATTGTTGAAGCAAATTATTACTCTGCAATATAGAGGGTGTTCGGAAATTCTCGTACAAACTTCTAGGACTTGTAGAGGGGAATGGGTACGTAATATTTTGAACAGCAACCCATGTTCGGAAACGTACCGTGCTACAGCCGTTTGAAAACATGTTTTCTAGGTAGATATCTGTTGAGATAAGTCATGGTGGAGGATGGTTACGTCGGCCCGCCTGACTTCATTTGACGTCTATCCTACCTCTCCGGCTTGATTCGAGTATCGTTCACACGTCTGTGAATATTACAGCGACATGGTTGAGTACACGTTGCAGAATACACTGACATTAGCCTCCTGAATGGCGAACCTCACGGTAATGGAAGAGCGATTCGTCGCCTTTACCAAGATCGTTCTTCACAACGTCCAACTCCATCGCATACTCTTTTCGCCGCAATTACACTACAGCTTCGAGAACGGGTACCTTCACCGTCAGCATTCGTGACTGTGGTGCTCCAAGGAGACGCCGCACACCTAAACTGTAAGAGGCCGTACTGCATCACGTTGAAGAGAACACGTCACTAGTACGTGAGAAATTCCCTTGGCTATTAATGAGTGGTATTCTAACACAAGTGACATTCTGGGTCACGCCCAATCAATTATTTGTGAAAGTGGTCCCGTTACCAATATGTTTGGCATGGCATGGTGTAATATCCACGACACTATATTCTAGCCACAAGATGTTAAAATGAACTAAGTGTAGAAACTTCAACAAATAATGTCGACACTACGTATAAAAAAGACTGTATCGTGTAAAAATGACGATGATTACTTCATTATTTCTGTAATAATTTAATTTCTGTGCGAATTAAAACTGTGATCAGAGAACTACATTCATAGACAACCACAATTATAATTTATTTTTTTGTTATCTGTGATAACTGTGGTTCAGTTGTTCTTCCTATGCTAAACGATGAACTGTTCGGATGTGAGACGTGTGAGGTCTGTAAACAGAAAACCTGTAACGATATTGTTAATTATTATTTAAAAATAGAGCCGCTATTGTCTAGACGTGCATTTGTATTTATTTCAATTGTAATCCAATCTAATTAATGCTTTTAAGTGTTAATCTTCAGCTCCGCAATTAGGAGCGCAGTCATTAGCGCTAGTAACTTACAGCGGAGTTTACTAGTAGCTGATATAAAAAGTATGACAATTTTCACTGAAAAAAGTTGAAATGGTAAAGAATAAATATAAGGCTTAAAGAGTTTTATCTAAAGTCCTCTAAAAGTCCTAGAAGTTCAACGGGAACTTCCGAACATCCTATGTGTCGACCATCTTCAGACTTGCTCTCAATCTCTGCGATAATTCACGTTTGTCAGAAGTTGTCACGTTTCAGAAAATGTTGTTCCTATGTCGATTTCAGTTATGAACTGAAGATGTTTGGCAGGGTAATTCAGGATTCACCTTTCTATCATCTGTAGATATTACTACTGCAGCCTGTAAAGGCTTTTTGTTTAAAAATAGACACCGACAAAACTAAAGCAAGGGTAATGGAACGTGATCGAATTAAAACAGGCCATGATGAGGGAATGAGTCGTTATGGAAGGAAAGCAGCAGCGGGCAGCAAAGTGATTGATGATGGGCAAGTAGAGAGGATATAAAATGTTGACTGGACATGGCAAGAAAATAATTTTGATAAAGAGGAGTTTATTGACCTCAATATAGGTCTAAGTGATATGAAGACTTTTCGGTATGTGTTTTATATGCAATGTAGTGTGGAACGGAAAATTTTTAAGTAGTGACAGGTTTTCATTGTATACGTTGATAATAGCGAATAGCTTTAATATTTTGTTACGTATAGCCGCGCGGGATTAACCGAGCGGTCTAGAGCGCTGTAGTCATAGACTGTGCGGCTGGTCCCGGCGGAGGTTCGAGTCCTCACTCGGGCATGGGTGTGTGTGTGTGTGTGTGTGTGTGTGTGTGTGTGTGTGTTTTTGTCCTTAGGATAATTTAGCTTAAGTAGTGTGTAAGCTTAGGGACTGATGACCTTAGCAGTTAAGTCCCATAAGATTTCACACACATTTGAACATTTTTTGTTACGTATAGTGTACTTCGATGCAGCACTCAATGCACAACAGCACATCACGTTTTCTGCAGGTACCAAGCGTAGGAGAAACATAGAAGACTCTTTCTACATACACCCCACAGTCACATTAACGTGACCACCGCCTATGTTCAACGTCATCGTGCAATAACCACTCATAAAAGGCAGGTGGCAACAGTAGCAGTGGAAAGTGCAGGGAATGAGTCATTGTGGAAGGAAAGTAGTAGCGGGTAGTAAAATAACTGATGATGATCAAGTAGAGAGCGTATAAAATGTTGACTGGACGTGGCAAGAAAATAATTTTGAACGACCCTCCTCCACAAATCGTGAGGTGGCTTGAGGAGTATGGATGTAGATGTAGAAGTAGATGTTGTAGTACTGTTGTAATGCGGAAACAGGGCGATTTATCTGACGTCTAAAAGTGTTTGATCATTGGCTGTGGGGCCAAGGATGGAAGCATTTTCGAAACGCCAAAGTTTTTAAACTGTCCCCGTGCCTCCGTGGTTACAGTACATCGTGCGTGGCGAAATGGCTCTAGCCAAAACCGACGCCAATGCAACTATGGTGGACCACGGCTCATATATGTCAGGGCTAAACGACGGATGCGGAAATGGGTACGAGCAAACAGATGTGCAACTATTGAGCAACTGAACCAAGGGGGTAACAACAGTGTCTTCTCAACGACCGATCAGCGTAGTTGCTGCGCGTGGGCCTCCCCAGCAAGCGTCTGACTGCTGTTCATCAGCGACGAAGGCTGGAATTTACACGACAATACAGAAACTGGACCTCCAATGAATGGGGACAGGTGGCCTTTTCAGATGAATGCTCCATCGGACAGGTGGCCTTTGATGTGGAAAGGCCTACAACAATCGTCGGAAGGGTCTATGCCGGAGCAAGAAGCGTTATGGTCTGGGGAATCTTTTCGTGCCACTCCCTGGGCGATCTAGTCATTGTAGAAGGAACAGTGGATCAAGACAAGTACCTGTTTAGCCATAGGGACCATGTCCACCCCTCCATGCAGTTTGTTTTTTCTTTGACACTAAAGCAACGCATCAACAGATTGCAGTGTACATGCGTGGGTCGAAGAGCACCGGGATATGTACTTCATTACTCCTTGGATTAAAATGCAATCGAGAATCTGAGGCATTACCTCAGTTGTGTTGTTCCCGCTATGGACCCGCAACCGAGAAACCTAGCGCAGCTGTCTACGCCACTGGAGTCGCTATGGCTCTACATCACTGTCGATACCTTCCAGAACCTCATTTATCCTCTTTTTGCATGTCCGCGATGCAAAATATGGTTACTCATGCTTCTAACAGATGGTCACATTAATGTGACTTGACGGTGGACACGGAGCTGAACTGTGCGTGGAATATGTTTATGTGATGTCTAAATCTTGTGACTAAGACCCCATTTACGATTCAGGAGTTTCTGGTGAATTCTGATGTAATTAGTATGTACATAAGTATGTGATTGTCTCGTTGTTCTGAGAAGATAGTCCTATATGCCTATTTTTTTTCAAATATTTGGATGGGTTGGTGCAGATGTTTGTCACTTAGAAACTTGTTACTAATTAAAACCGGTCTAGATTCTATGCTCTTTACTATACGTAGGTAAATTGTTCGATAACAAAATAATACGGACTTTGTACAATGAGTGATAGTATTTCATGATCATTATTTGAAAAAGAAAGCTCTATTAAAAAAAAAAAAAAAAAGATGAAAAAATTTATTACGCACCTGTGAGGTGCATGTGATGGAACGTGTCAGAATTGCATATGAGACTAACGGAAGGTTAAAAGCGGAATTCCTTTTTCAGTCTTAAAGTTGACGCCTTTGTGTTTAACGATTCTCGTTACATGCAACTCATGGTAATTAGCACCTTCCCATAACGCCATATGTAACTGTAATTTAGTAACACGTACAGTTTTTTTGAGATAATTACTTTCAGTACACAGCCACATGATGTGACAGACCGTCGTAGAGGTGGCAGCGGTGGTCACTTCGGAGTGGAGTGCCACACTGGATGCCTAGAACAAACTGCATGTCATTACCAGTAATATTCAGCTGACGAATTATTCCCGTACGTCAATTTCAGGAGAGCTTAGTTCATGGACGGGCTTCTATTAACGTTAGACACTAGGTTATATTTATCTTTCCCTCTTCTTCAGCTCTTGTGTACCTTTATGAAACATTGTTTTACAATTATAAGTGCTGTTGCATTTTTGTGATAATTTGGATGGGTTGGTACAGATGTTTATCACTTGCAAACTTCTTACTAGTTGAAAACTGGCCTAAATTCTATATTCTTTATTATACATAGGTAAATTGTTCGAAAAAAAATAATACCGACGTTTTACAATGAGTAAATAGTGGGTCGTTGTATACTGAAATAATTGAACGATATTAGGAAGAAAACTCTATGACAAAATGGCTCTGACTTAATTTTGCAGTCAGGAAATTTGTCATTCTTACCATTTTGAGTTCCTAAGTTTGCCACAGACTGTAGACTACAACTTCATAAGAAAAGGCGAGGTAGAATGGTCGGTGAGTGAAAAAAAAAAAAAACCTAAGCTTTTGTAAAAAATTAATTTTTTGCGAGTTTGTAGTACTTTCTCTGAAAAACTACCCTTTACGGCCTCTTAATTATAAGTGTACCCGTGGTCTAATAAGTGTACCCGTGGTCTGTGGGTCCAGGGAAGGAATAGGACTGGCGGACGTCATGTCTCTCCCTTCGGCACGTGGCATAGCGATCACTGTCGACGGCGTTCGTTTCATCAATTTACACGCGCCATCTGGCTCCACAAAACGAAGAGAAAGGGCGACCTTTTACACCGAAGAGATAGCACCGTTGTTCGTTGGACGCTATGATAACTATATAGTGGGCGGCGACTTTAATTGTGTCGTCGACAAAAAGAACCAAGTACGTCATTATGTGCCATGCATGGAACTGCGTGCGTTGATTACCGAAATGGCACTTCTGGATACCTGGGAACTGCAGCATGGCGACAGACCGGGTTATACGTTTGTAACGGGACACTCGGCGAGTAGACTTGATAGAGTGCATGTGACACGAGCTCTACGGACGGCGATACTGGATGCCGAAATCTGGCCAGCGGCTTTTACGGATCATATGGCGTACGTCTGTACGATTTCACTAACACGTCAGAAGATATGGCGGAGTAAGAGTCACTGGAAAATGAATTTTGCACTTTTACGTGACACTGCATGTCGACGGTCGATAGAGGCGGCCTGGGAGACCTGCGTTCGCCGCCAACGAGCATACACCTCGGTTCTCCAGTGGTGGATCAAATGCGCAAAACCAACGTTACGGAGAACGTTGATACGATACGGGCAGGACAAATCGCAGTGGAACCGCACGACGGTTGATTTTTATTTTACAGCCCTGAGGGAGCTGATGACCCAACAACCATCCCCGGAAAGGCACACAGCCATGCGCAGGATAAAAGCCAAGTTATTACAGCTGACGAGACTAAGAATGGAAGGTATAATGGTCCGGGCGAGATTGGCGGACACAGTTGCTGCCGAAACCCCCTCCATGCACCATGTAGTACGTGAACGCCAACGACGACGCAGGACATTGATCAGGGAACTAATCTCTGAAACTGGCCAGCAAGTTGTGAACCAGCGTGATATTGCGCATGTGTTTACTATTCCGCCAGTTATATGGACGTGTACAAGTGAACCACGAGACACTACATGATGTCATCTTGGAAATGCCAGGTAGAAGACCACCACTGGATGCAGAGACTTTCATCACAGCGGTAACAGAGGACGAGCTGACAGATGCAATTGCCAGAGGGGCTCCGAACAAGTCCCCATGACAGGACGGCTTCCCCATTGAATTTTACCGCGCATTTGCGTACCTTATGGGACGGACCTGGATTCAGGTGTACAACGAACTCCTGTTACCGCAGACTGAGATACCTGCCGAATTCACGGAGGGTATTATCATCCCAATACCCAAACCACGCGGTGGCAGATGGCCAAGAAATTATAGACCACTCACTCTCTTGAACTGCGACTATAAGATTTTCGCGCGCATCCTTGGGGCTCGACTGCGGTCTTCAATTTCTGATAGACTCCTCATAGATCAAACTTGCCTCGGCGGTAAGAGTAACGTACATACGGCGCTCGGTGACTACCGAGATATCATCGCATTAGCAGTGGCACTCATCGCTATTGACTTCGATCATGCGTTCGACAGAGTGGATCATACCTTTTTGCATGCGGTGATGGGCAGATTGGGAATCCCACAAGCCTTCATTCTAGTGATCATGCGACTGTTACACGGCGTGCGATCAAAGGTCTCGGTGAATGGGCGGGGTACTGACTACATTGTTATTTCAAGGTCAGTTCGTCAAGGTTGCCCCCTTTCGATATTTTTGTATGCAATGGCTTTGGAACCCTGTCTATATGGTCTCCGAAGACGGTTGGAGGGAGTGCCGTTGCCACAACTGACCTTTCATTGCCGCGCTTATGCTGACGATGTGATGCTGGTGGCAAGGACAGGCGACGGAGTACGTACGGCGTTGGCATGGATACAGCGATACGGGATGGCGGCAGGAAGCGTGCTTAATCTACAGAAATCACGCTGCTTGAATGTCGGTCGAGGATTACAAGCGGGGGAGGAAGGGCCGCTCATGTTAGTTAAGACCATAAAATGTCTAGGTGTTACGTTCCACACGGGTGTGCAGCGGACAGCAGCGGATAACTACCGACACATATTGAAGCTGATGCGGAAAATGGTGCTGTTACAGAAATTAAGAGCGTTGGATATGATTCAGAGGGTGACCTATGTTAACGTATACCTAGCGCCGAGACTCACTCACGTAGCGCATGTCCTGCCTTTAACGCGCACAATGGCATCACGGATACAAGCAACTTTCGGAACCTACGTGAGTGTGGGTCACCTGTTTGAGATCCAATACACAACGCTTACGCTACCACCTGGAGAGGGCGGACTTGGTCTAGTGAACGTATATGAAAAGGCACGGGCGTTATTCGTCAGTACGATTTTCCGACAATGGCGCGGTCAATTTCGCAATATCTCGGGTGCGTTGGCCGATGTACTAGCGCCCACTTCAATGCTGCCCCCAGTCAATGTGGGCCATATTTCACCGAAACTGTCACATTTCAAGTCTTTTTTTTTTTTTTTTTGGAGCTTAGCTATGTCAGAGATTCCTTCCCAACAACACGACTACCGACGACGCGAGATGTATACCAACTCTTACTGCGCCGGTGCCCCAGGAATACCATGGAAAAGAAGTACCCAGACAAGAACTGGCGACAGATATGGCGCGTTATACGGAACGTTTACCTCCCAACGTCGGTACGCTCAACATGGTATGTGGTGGTAAATAGGAAGTTCGCAACGAATCAACGGCGGCACGCGACGGGTGAGAGATGAGATAGACGAAGAAGCCGAGATAGACATCGATCACACTTACGGACCCTTAGTCATTTTCGAGAAGACGACCCAGTCTTACACCAACGTCTGGAGAACGAGTCGATAGATGTCTCTCTTGCTCTATCGAACGACGGGTCGTGAGCAGGTGTCGCCCCTGACAGGAATATCATTTCATTGCTACAGGAGCATGTTTCTTTTGTATTTGTACTATCCGCAATGTCTTGATGTCTTTCATTTAGGCATTTTCAGGTTTACTCATTTCCTTAATTAATTAATTTTCTAATTAGCCACTATATGTCAACATAAAAAAAAGAAAGGGGGTAGCGTCTTTGATTCATAATCAAAACGTCTTCGGTCCCGGGTTCGACCCCCGCCGCTGCCTAAATTTAGATATATAATCAGCATTGGCGGCCGAAGACTTCCGGCATAAGAATTCAGCCTCATTCTGCCAACGGCCTTGTCAAAGAGGGCGGAGGAGCGGATAGAGGTTCAGGGCACACTCTTGTCCTAGGGGGGGGGGGGGGGGGGGGAAATTGCCCCTAAAGGCGGAAGAATCAGCAATGATCAACGACATGAGGATGCAGAAGGTAATGGAAACCACTGCATTAAAGACACTTAACGTGTATCCACAGGACATGTGGCCTGTAATTGAAGAAGTGTCATGATGATCTCTCCATTGGCAAAAGATTCCGGAATAGTCCCCCATTCGGATCTCCGGGTGGGGACTGCAAAGGGGGAGATTACCATGAGAAAGAGTTTGAATAATCAACGAAAGGATATCGTTCTACGAGTCGGGGCGTGAAATGTCAGAAACTTGAACGTGGTAGGGAAACTAGAAAATCTGAAAAGGGAAATGCAAAGTCTCAATCTAGATACAGTAGGGGTCAGTGAACAGTAGGGGTCAGTGAAGTGAAGTGGAACGAAGACAAGGATTTCTGGTCAGATGAGTATCGGGTAATATCAACAGCAGCAGAAAATGGTATAACAGGTGTAGGATTCGTTATGAATGGGAAGGTAGGGCAGAGGGTGTGTTACTGTGAACAGTTCAGTGACCGGGTTGTTCTAATCAGAATCGACAGCAGACCAACACCAACAACGATAGTTCAGGTATACATGCCGACGTCGCAAGCTGAAGATGAACAGATAGAGAAAGTGTATGAGGATATTGAAAGGGTAATGCAGTATGTAAAAGGGGACGAAAATCTAATAGTCATGGGCGACTGGAAAGCAGTTGTAGGGGAAGGAGTAGAAGAAAAGGTTACAGGAGAATATGGGCTTGGGGCGAGGAATGAAAGAGGCGAAAGACTAATTGAGTTGTGTAACAAGTTTCAGCTAGTAATAGCGAATACCCTGTTCAAGAATTACAAGAGGAGGAGGTATACTTGGAAAAGGCCGGGAGATATGGGAAGATTTCAATTAGATTACATCATGGTCAGACAGAGATTCCGAAATCAGATACTGGATTGTAAGGCGTACCCAGGAGCTGATATAGACTCAGATCACAATATAGTAGTGATGAAGAGTAGGCTGAAGTTCAAAACATTAGTCAGGAAGAATCAATACGCATAGAAGTGGGATACGGAAGTACTAAGGAATGACGAGATACGTTTGAAGTTCTCTAACGCTATACATACAGCAATAAGGAATAGCGCAGTAGGCAGTACAGTTGATGAGGAATGGACATCATTAAAAGGGGCCATCACAGAAGTTGGGAAGGAAAACATAGGTACAAAGAAGGTAGCTGCGAAGAAACCATGGGTAACAGAAGAAATACCTCAGTTGATTAATGAAAAGAGGAAGTACAAACATTTTCCGGGAAAATCAGGAATACAGAAATACAAGTCGCTGAGGAATGAAATAAATAGGAATTGCAGGGAAGCTAAGACGAAATGGCTGCAGGAATAATGTGAAGACATCGAAAAAGATATGATTGTCGGAAGGACAGACTCAGCATACAGGAAAGTCAAAACAACCTTTGGTGACATTAAAAGCAACGGTGGTAACATTAAGAGTGCAACGGGAATTCCACTGTTAAATGCAGAGGAGAGAGCAGATAGGTGGAAAGAATACATTGAAAGCCTCTATGAGGGTGAAGATTTGTCTGATGTGATAGAAGAAGAGACAGGAGTCGATTTAGAAGAGGTAGGGGATCCAGTATTAGAATCGGAATTTAAAAGAGATTTGGCGGACTTACGGTCAAATAAGGCAGAAGGGATAGACAACATTCCATCAGAATTTCTAAAATCATTGGGGGAAGTGGCAACAAAACGACTATTCACGTTGGTGTGTAGAATATATGAGTCTGGCGACAAACCATCTGACTTTCGGAAAAGCATCATCCACACAATTCCGAAGACGGCAAGAGCTGACAAGTGCAAGAATTATCGCACAATCAGCTTAACAGCTCATCCATCGAAGGTGCGTACAAGAATAATATACAGAAGAATGGAAAAGAAAATTGAGAATGCGCTAGGTGACGATCAGTTTGGCTTTAGGAAAAGTAAAGGGACGAGAGAGGCAATTCTGACGTTACGGCTAATAATGGAAGCAAGGCTAAAGAAAAATCAAGACACTTTCATAGGATTTGTCGAGCAGGAAAAAGCGTTCGACAATATAAAATAGTGCAAGCTGTTCGAGATTCTGAAAAAAGTGGGGGTAAGCTATAGGGAGAGACGGGTCATATACAATATGTACATCAACCAAGAGGGAATAATAACAAGAACGAAGTGCTCGTATTAAGAAGGGTGTAAGACAAGGTTGTAACCTTTCGCCCCTACTCTTCAATCTGAACATCGAGGAAGCAATGATGGAAATAAAAGAAAGGTTCACGAGTGGAATTAAAATACAAGGTGAAAGGATATCAATGATACGATTCGCTGATGACATTGCTATCCTGATTGAAAGTGAAGAAGAATTAAATGATCTGCTGAACGGAACGAACAGTCTAATGAGTACACAGTATGGTTTGAGAGTAAATCGGAGAAAGACGAAGGTAATGAGAAGTAGTAGAAGTGAGAACAGCGAGAAACTTAACATCAGGATTGATGGTCACGAAGTCAATGAAGTTAAGGAATTCTGCTACCTAGGCAGTAAAATAACCAATGACGGACGGAGCAAGGAGGACATCAAAAGCAGACTCGCTATGGCAAAAAGGCATTTCTGGCCAAGAGAAGTCTACTAATATCAAATACCGGCCTTAATTTGAGGAAGAAATTTCTGAGGATGTACGTCTGGAGTACAGCATTGTATGGTAGTGAAACATGGACTGTGGGAAAATCGGAACAGAAGAGAATCGAAGCATTTGAGATGTGGTGCTATAGACGAATGTTGAAAATTAGGTGGACTGGTAAGGTAAGGAATGAGGAGGTTCTATGCAGAATCGGAGAGGAAAGGAATATATATGTGGAAAACACTGATAAGGAGAAGGGACAGGATGATAGGACATCTGCTAAGACATGGAGGGTATGACTTCCATGGTACTAGAGGGAGCTGTAGAGGGCAAAAATTGTAGAGGAAAACAGAGATTGGAATACATCAAGCAAATAATTGAGGACGTAGGCTGCAAGTACTACTCTGAGATGAAGAGGTTAGCACAGGAAAGGAATTCGTGGCGGGCCGCATCAAACCAGTCAGTAGATTGATGACAAAAAAAAAAAGAAAAAAAATATTATTTGAATAACTGGGTATATTTCAACTCAATGGTGGGTCTAAACTTACCACTAATTCAGATAATCGAGAGAACGTGTACCACATCTCGAAGGACACTTACGCTTGAGAACAGTAACGAACATAACAGAAGATGGACTGTTTATTCTTGCCTTTCTCCTTACAACAGTTACGTCTGCGACTAAAAGCGGTATGAAGTACCTTCCGTCATGCACTGTTCAGTTATATACAGCCCGCATGCCTATGTGTACTTGTTTAGCTTATAGCACTACACATGAAATACAATGAAAAAAACAAGAAAAATCCAAGACACAAATGCAAATTACACATTGACCTGATATTATACTGATACTTTTTATACGCTTATCATCAGTCGCCTTACACAGGCTACCATGGTCCAACTGCGAAAAAGTCGTTTGGATTACCAAGGCTGGTCTCAGTTTGCGCTGCTGGACAATGTACCGGATGGCCAATTTCGGTGCTGCACAATCACAGTTTTGGCTGGGCTGCTTACCTCCATTCGTGGAAGTCCAAAGCTCTTGCGTCTCTGTAAAGTGTCAATAAGACGTAGCACTTCAGTTGGAGCATTCGTAGTTCTGTTGCCACGCCAGTTTCTGTCAGTGGTGAAGCTGCTATCATAGGTCTGTTCGGCCAATAGCAGGGATGGATTTCAGGAAGTCGATTTTTTGTCAACCCACTAACATCATGATGGATGGCAGTTGACAATTCATTATTTTGAATTTATTTTTATTTTTTTATTTATTTTTTAACGGGCTTCTTGTATTCCTCACACAAGAGGGGCCTTATGGCTGAGACAAGTGAAAATAGCACAGAGATGATTCTCGTGGTTTTATTAAGCTGACTGTCTAATCTTATTTTCCTGAGGACTATTGAACCACACCGGAGCACAGCATTCAACCGTAGGAAACACTAAACTGAGTGCCGATTTTCGAAACATATGTGATGATACGCCACAGTTACTGCTACAGAGTTTCTAAATAAGACTGTTTCGTGTGTTTTACTTTCCAAGAAATTTCCATTCTGATTGTAAGGTATCCTTCACTTGTAGATAAGAGCACATTTTACTTTATTTTCAGTTTTTATATTTCACATACGTGAAGTGAATGTATCTGCGCTGCAGTATGTGCAGAGTAAGGAGCGAGTGGTAGGTTCCCACACTGGCTAGCAGAAGCCGTTGGCCATCTGGCCCTTTCACAGCCAGTGGGATGAGGCGCCGATGCAGAAATCGCTCGTGACGTCAGCAGTGGAATACGTAAGGGAAGTACATTTATTCTGGGTTGAATAAAGTAATTGTTATTAATAAATATTTAAAAACAAAAGTTGCTTATTGCCACTGAGACATATGTTCATAAATACTGAAACGTCCCCTTAGAAAAATTAGTGAATTACTGTGCTGGTAAACCCCTTACGTTATTTGATTTTCAAACAACTGAGCAAAACTGAACGTACTCAGACATTTCTCTCTTTACTTATTCTGATCATCACTAAACTGACACACAATATTTTTAGCGCAACGCAATCTGACTTTTAATAATCACTACAAAAGATTGGCCCTGACTAACAATAACCTATACCTATTGTTCAAAAGTCATTATATATATATATATATATATATATATATATATATATATATAATGACTTTTTAACTGATATATATATATATATATAATGACTTTTTAACACTATTATGGTAAATACATTGTTTGTTCTCTATATATATCAGTTCATGAGACCCAGTCTTACAAATTTACTCTCTCTCTGATGGACACACGTCCAGATCATCCGCTCTCAAAGCTCCACCATCATCTCTCTCCCCCCATCCACCACTGCTGGCGGCTCACCTCCAACTGCGCAACGCTACGCGCTGTTAACAGCCAACTGCCCAACACTACAATAGCAAATTCCAACAATGCAACCCAGCCACAGACTACACACAGCATAGTCAGTGATTTTCATACAGAGCGGTACGTGACGCTACCAACATAAAAACCTAAACAGCCTACTTACAATACTATCTTACAGTAACTTCACAATGGCTGGAAATGTTGATATTAATAAATAAATTAATAACTTTGACATAACCTAACATTTTACGAGCATTACCGATTGCACCCTCAAGTTACAGACTATGCGGCAAAGTCGGCTGTCGTCGATAGGATCCCTTTCGAGTGAACGATCTCTGGCCGGCCGGAGTGGCCGTGCGGTTCTAAGCGCTACAGTCAGGAGCGGAGCGACTGCTACGGACGCAGGTTCGAATCCTGCCTCGGGCATGGATGTGTGTGATGTCCTTAGGTTAGTTAGGTTTAATTAGTTCTAAGTTCTAGGCGACTGATGACCTCAGAAGTTAAGTCGCATAGTGCTCAGAGCCATTTGAACCATTTTTTTTGAACGATCTCTCAGTAACTAAGATCGCCAAGTAGCAACTATGAAACAGCGATGAAAGGTTTACGCACTAAAAATCGTATTAATAAGACTATTATTCTTTCTTGGTATGTACGAGATGGGGATAGAGAATTAACAGTAGCTCATTCCAAAACAGTTCACTCAGAGTCCCTGGTTACTCGCTAGGGTATCATCGATAACACCCCACGAGCGCCATCAAGTTGGCAGTGGAACTGCAAGTGTCCGACCGAAGCCGACAGCGGTCATGTGGGATCCGGAGGACCCAATATAACACGCCAGCAGTGCCACACCTCTAGCGGCTCTGGCCTGTGAGCGCCCTCTACCGCCGCAATTAAAGATGGCCGGTGGCAGCCACACAGCACACCTGCACTTGGAGCCTCTTCCCCATGCGACACTATGCAGACGCCGCCTAGTCACGGCTACGACACCATCGTTCATGCTTTATTAGTTCAGAGAGCCTCATCCTCTTTGATCTTGCGGCAAATGGATTCTGTTTCTTGCTGCATTATTTGCAATGACACTTCGTGCACTTGGAGATATACAAGATAAATATTGTGTTACTATTAACTTGTTTGCTCATCATTTCTGGTCCTGTCCAGTTTTCCTATGACGACATTTCCCGCACCACTTTGTGGCCCACCTCTCCTTACCGTTGTGTATGAAGTCGAAGCGAGTTCTCCGTACGCTTCATCGACCTCTTATTCCAAACCACGAAAGTGCACAAATGGTAAATTTAACTTTTGCACTGAAGCGAGTTTCATTTTCCGTATTAGACCTCGAGAGTGTTCCTGTGATACTCGATGAGAAAATGCAAGATTCACTGTTAGTAAAGGTGAAGAGAAGCGCACTTCGTAATGCCGCATAGATTAACGTGGGACAGTGGCACGTTGATGACTGTCCAAATGTGGCATTGTCGCTCGTTCTTTTCTCTCCATTGATTGCCCTCAGACCCCGTGTAACACATATGTAACAATGTATGGGGCAGACGAATGAAAAAGAGACAGATAGGAAAAGTAAATAATTTGTTTATTATTTAAAAAGTAATCGCCCCCACTATTAAAACATTACTGGCCACTAAAATCGCTACAAACGCGAAATTTAACCGACAGGAAGAAGATGCTGTGATATGCAAATCATTAGCATTCCAGAGCATTCACACAAGGTTGGCGCCGGTGGCGACACCTACAACGTGCTGACATGAGGAAAGTTTCCAACCCATTTCTTATACACAAACAGCAGTTGACCGGCGTTGCCAGGTGAAAAGTTGTTGTGATGCCTCGTGTAAGGAGGAGAAATGCGTACCATCACGTTTCCGACTCTGATAAAGGCCGGATTGTAGCCTATCGCGATTGGGGTCTATCGTATCGCGACATTACTGCTCACGTTGATCGAGATCCAATGACTGTTAGCAAAATATGGAATCGGTGGGTTCAGGTGGGTAGTACGGAACGCCGTGCTGGATCCCAACGTCCTCGTATCACTAGCAGTCGAGATGACAGGCATCTTATCCGCATGGCTGTAACGGATAGTGCAGCCACGCCTCGATCCCTGAGTCAACAGATGGGGACGTTTGCAAGACAGCAACCACCTGCACGAACAGTTCGACGAAGTTTGCAGCAGCATGGACTATCAGCTCGGAGACCATGGCTGCGGTTACCCTTGACGCTGCGTCACAGACAGGAGCGCCTGCGATGGTGTACTTAACGATGAACGTTGGTGCACGAATGGGAAAACGTCATTTTTTCAGATGAATTCAGGTTCTGTTTACAGCATCATGATGGTCGCAACCGTGTTTGGCGACATCGCGGTGAACGCACATTGGAATCGTGTATTCGTCATCGCCATACTGACGTATCACCCGTCGGGATGGTATGGGGTGCCATTGGTTACACGTCTCGGTCACCTCTTGTTCCCATTGACGGCACTTTGAACAGTGGACGTTACATTTCAGATGTGTTACGACCCGTAGCTCTACCCTTCATTCGATCCCTGCGAAACCCTACATTTCAGCAGGATAATGCACGACCGCATATTTCTGGTCCTGTACGGCCTTTCTGGTCACAGAAAATGTTCGACTGCTGCCCTGGCCAGCACACTCTCCAGATCTCTCACCAATTGAAAACGTCTGGTCAATGGTGGCGGAGCAACTGGCCCGTCACAATACGCCAGTCACTACTCTTGATGAACTGTGATATCGTGTTGAAGCTGCATGGGCAGCTGTACCTGTACACGCCATCCAAGCTCTGTTTGACTCAATGCCCAGGCGTATCAAGGCCGTTATTACGGCCAGAGGTCGTTGTTCTGGGTATTGATTTCTCAGGATCTGTGCACCCAAATTGCGTGAAAATGTAATCAAATGTCACTTCTAGTATAATATATTTGTCCAATGAATACCCGTTTATCATCTGCATTTCTTCTTGGTGTAGTAATTTTAATGGCCAGTAGTGTACATTTATCCCATTGTGAGACAAGACGATCAATACCTTCATGGAAAAATGTTTCCGGACGCCTGCGGAACAATGACTGTACCCAAGTGGGCTTCACTTTGTCCTAAGAAAATCAACTGTAAGGGCTATCTTTATCCAGCGCTCCAAAAATATGGAAATCGTATGGACAGAGACCGTGTCCGTAAGGATAGAGGAGAAAGCATAGTCGAATTCTGCAATAAAGTTCAGCTGATAACAGCGAATACTCTGTTTAAGAAGTGTGAAGGAAGGAGGTATGGTTGGAAAAGGCTGGGAATACCGGAATATTTGTTAGATAACATCCTGGTCAGACAGAGATCCTGAAGCCAGATATCGGATTTTAAGGCGTATCCAGAAGCAGATATAGACACAGATCACAATTTAGTAATGATGAATAAGAGTAGACTGAAACTGGAGAAACAGTCAGCAAGATTCTATGCGCAAAGAAGAGAGTACGGAAGTCTAAGGAATGGAGATACACGTTGAAATTTTCCGAGGCTGTAGACACCGTGATAATGAATAGCTCAGTAGCCAGTTCAGTTGACGAGGGATGGATGTCCCTGAAAAGGTTAGTCACAGAAACTGGAAAGAAAATCATAGGTACAAAGAAGGCAACTGTGAAAAAAAAATAGAGAAAGATCCAGAAGAAATACTTCAATTGATCGAGGAAAGAGGTGACTACAAAAACGTTTCGGATAGGGAATAACTAGTCATTTAGGAATGAAGCAGGGAAGCTAAGGCAAAATGGATGCAAGTAAAATGTGAAGAAATCGAAAAAGAAATTTGTCTGATGTGTTGGAAGAAGAAACACGAATCCACAGGGAATTAATGGGGGATACGGTATTAGAATCAGAATTTAAAAGAGTTTTGCACGACTTTATTTCGAATGGCAGAAGTGATAGATAATATTCTACAGGAGTTTTAAAATAATTGGGGTAGTAGCAACAAAACGACTGTTCACGTTGGTATGAACCATGTATGAGACTGGCAAGATGCCATTAGACTTTCGGGAAAACATCATTCACACAATTCCGAAGATAGCAAGAGCCGGTAAGTACGAGAAATGTCCCACAATCAGCTTAATAGCTGACAAGAATAGCATGAAGAAGGCTGGTAAAGAAATTTGAGGATCTGTTAGATGAGGATCAGTGTGAATTTCGGAAAGGTGACGCCATCAGAGAGGCATTTCTGACGTTGCGCGTGATAATGGAAACAAGACTGAAGAAAAATCAAGACACTTTCATAGGATTTATCGAGCTAGAAACAGCGTTCGACACAGTCAAACGGTGCAAGATATTCGAAATTCTGAGGAAAATGGGGCTAAGCTATAGGGAAAGGCAGGTAATGTACATTATATACAAAAAACAAGGGGGAATAATAAGACTGGAAGCCCAAGAAGGAAGTTCTCAGATTAAAAAGGGTGTAAGACAGGAATGCAGTGTTACGCCCCTACTGTTTCATATATGCACCAAAGAATCAATAACAGAAATAAAAGGAAGTTTCAAGAGTGAAATTAAAACTCAAGGTGACAGGATACCAATGATAAAATTCGCTTATGACATTGCCGTTCTCAGTGAATGCGAAGAATAATTATGGGATCTGCTGAATGAAACGAAAAGTCTAATGGACACAGAATATGGACTGAGAGTAAGGGGAAGAAAGACGAAAGTAATGGGAAATAGCAGAAATTAGAAAATGGAGGAACTTAACGTCAAGATTAGTGATAACAAAGTAGATGGAGTTAAGAAATTCTGCTACCTAGGTAGCAAAATAACCCATGACGGACGGAGCAAGGACAAAAAAAGCAGACCAGCAGTAGCGAAAAGGCCATTCGTGGCCAAGAGAAGTATCAAATATAGGCCTTAATTTGTCAAAGAAATTTCTGAGACATTACGATTGTGGTACAGCATTGTATGGTAGTGAAACATGGACTGTGGAGAAACCAGAGCGGAAGAGAATCGAAGCATTTGAGATATGGTGCTACAGACGAAGAAAACTAGGTGGAATGATAAGGTAAGGAATGAGGAAGTTCTCCGCGCAATCTACTAGGAAAGGAATACAGGAAACAGACTGATAAAGAGAAGGGACCGGAAAACAGACGTTTTTTAAGACATCATGGAATAGCTCCCATGGAACCAGAGGGAGCTGTAGAGGAAGACAGAGACAGGAATACATCCAGCAAGTAATTGAGGACATAGGCTGCAAATGGTACTCTGACATGAAAAAGTTGGCACAGGATAAGAATTCATGGAGGGCCGCAACTAGTCAGAAGGCTAATGATACAAAAATAAAAATGCATGAGCATTTGTGAGACTGACTTACCCAAAGATGAGATGGGGAGTGAGTAGTTAAGATACAATTTACATTTCATTTTGGCACATATTACTTTCATGGACAACATATTTTTAAGGAAGAAACTATGTTCAGATGCAAATTCCGTGCACAAGACCTAAGCATAAATCATGACTAATAAGAGATGTAACTTTAGGCGTCTCCACTGTACACCTCCTACGAACGCCAAAACAGAGTCAATGACACTGTTTGTATAAAGCAGTAGTGTGTTCACCAATTTCCTTAATATTAACACAGACTGAATTTCACCAGATTCAAGGCACCTGTCGTTGCGATATGAATAGCGCTAGTTACACCAACTTAAATACGTTAGCTCTGCTATTACCTGCCAGCTGAAGGCCACATTATCGCTGCTACAAATTTATTCCGCTGGAATTTTTGTTGTAGATACTGCAACTTGTTTACGTCACATTCAAGCGTCCCTTGCACAGCTTCATATATGCACTTACAAGTGCATATACTTATAAAGTGAAGTTGCACTGCAAGTAAGAAAACGTGTCGCAGCTCTTGAAAAACTGACAAATGGGCTGTTACGACAAGAGCTTGTCATAATATAATGAAGAAGTGCCACTGTAAACGGAGTTAATCGCCATGAAGCGTGGAAAATATTTACGGCATTCTGGATGATAAAAGGACATGACACTTAATACCGACTAGCGGCAGCGACGTAAAATGGGTGGATGTTACACAAGAACGGCATTGGTAATCATAGAGACTAATTTAAAAATGCAGAAATTACCCACAGCTGTTATCTTGTGAATACGGATATTATGCTTGTGTGCTAGCTGTTCACAAGTAAAAGGAAGCGATGAAGTGAATGATCAATATTTATCTGCCATCGCATCAGCTAAATATATACAGCCGAATTACATATTTTCGTAACAGGCTGTTGCCAATCCGTGGTAATAAGTAGAGTGTCACTGATTACCTCACGTGAGACAACGTTAAAAAATATGGCAAAAGAAAAATCTGCGACAGAACCTTTCATTCCGTGGGGGAGCGTGGTGAAACTTCCAGACTTGTCTGGTAAGTTGGGCAGAGACACAGGTAAGTTAAAACTGTGAGGATGGTGACGTGTCGACCTGGTATAGCTCAGTATGTATGAAAGTTTCTCGTGAGACGAAAGATCCCGATTTCAAGCTGACACGCATCTTATTACTTCACTAGTCTATCTGATAAAGAATAAAATATCTGAGGTTTACAGCACTGTAATTCTATGAGAGACGAAAAAGAACTATAAAATCAGTTGAACAGAATGGACTGTGTCTTGAGAAGAGGTTAAAAAATGAGCGTCAACAAAAGGAAAGCGTAGATACTGGGTACTGATGCTGGAATTAAATCGGGTGATGCTGAGGGAATGAGATTAGCGACAAAAGTGATCGACGAAGAATTTGGGAAAGAGAACAGCAGACGTTCGTGAAATGTAGCATTACAGAGTGATGCTAAGGATTGGATGGGTAGACAGAGTAAATACTAAAATGGGACTGCATCAAGGTGAGCAGAAAATAGCTTTGAGACACGCCTTGACTACAAGAATAGCGCCTAAGGCACCAACAAGTAGTTAATTTGGTACTGGAGGAAAGTGAGCGAGAGAAAATATCAGAGAGACACAGGACCGACTAATGCGAGTAGGCGTCAGTTGAATGTAGGCTGCACTAGTTATGTAGAGACGAAATGATTTGCACAGAATAAACTAACATGGAAAGCTACATCAAACCAGAGTTCGGAATGGAGATCAGAATAGAAACAGCTTTATTTGATGATCTAAGAAAAAAAAAGTGCGAGTTGGTGCACACTGCACTCGTATTCGGAAGGATGACGGTTCAAATCCGCGCTCGGCCATACTGATTTAGGTTTTCAGTGATTTCCCTAAATCTCTTAAGGCAGATGCCGGGATGAGTCCTCCGGAAGCACATGATCGATTTCTTTCCCTATCCTTATCCAGTCCTTTGTACTACTCGTTGTCGACGGGACATTAAACACTAATCTCTTCTACCTCCTCCATTAAAAAAAAATTCTGCGTACTTACGGCGCACATGGTAGCTAATAACAACAAATCAGAATAACACGTCTTGGTAACAGGTAGGAAAATAAATTCCATCAGATTGTTGAGGACAGTAAGGAGAAACAGTACAATTGCACTAATTTCTTCTGAACTGATAATGTGTCATTTTATTTTGGTTTTACGAGGCCTTCCATTAAGTAAAGCTTAAGCAGTAAGTATAAGAGGCAGTGAACGAAAACGAGACCGAATGGAAATAAAAAAACGGCCAGGAGACCAGGTGCGTGTAGAATCTCACACTGAGGATTCCGTACAAACTTAATCATAGATAGTTCCTCCATTCTGGGAATCGAGGACGTCGATCATCTTTGCTTCTTAGCCACTTGTACTGGCAAAATATCGGTCCCACGGATTTTAGAATTTTCGAGAATATTTTGATTTCAGTAATATGAACGAGACATAATGTCATACAGGAGGCAGGAACCATTATTGTAACAATCAGTTGTTCTGCATTTAGGCTGACTAGGTCGCAATGGTAAAACATATTACCATGCGACCCAGTCAGCGTGAATGCAGAAGTTTGGCGTCGGATAAAAAGATGACATAATAAATATTTTTTTCGTGTGATTTAATTACGACTTAACAATTGTCATGTCCCACTGACGAGTCCTGAGAGGGAGTGGAAGGACTGCAAGGATGCGCGTCAAAGAACTTACTTGACAGGAGGTATCGTGGTCGTGGGCTGCCTTCTGTGCACCTGCTCCACTGAAAAGAGGGCTGTAGGGTCAGTTAGAATACGGAACTCGGCTGGGATCTCAGGCTACACTGGATGCAGCCGTAAATCTGTGCATGAGGATATATACACTGGAAGAACCCCTGGCACATCAGTTTTATAAACAGCTGTTTATAAAAAGTCTACTAACTGCCTTCTTACAAGGGAACTTCCCCATCGCACCCCTCTCAGATTTAGTTATAAGTTGGCACAGTGGATAGGCCTTGAAAAACTGAACACAGATCAATCGAGAAAAGAGGAAGATAGGTAACATCAATGACAATGTGAGCTCAGGAGCGCCGTGGTCCGAGGTTAGCGTGAGCAGCTGCGGAACGAGAAGTCCTTGGTTCAAGTCTTCCCTCGAGTGAAAGATTCAATTTTTTATATAATCAATTTAGCTCTCCAAGATTCCAGGACATGTTCAGATTTGCTTGAACATATGCAGGATTTGACGGTCTACACACGGAAAAATTTGAAAACGTTAAAAAAACATGTATTGACAGAGCACAGGGAAAACTGTGCGACTGTGAAACTGTTGCATTCATTTGTTGCAGTTAATGTGACAAACTCTTATGTTTCCATCACTTTTTGGGAGTGATTATCACATCCGCAAAAAAACCTAAATCGGGCAAGGTAGAAGAATCTTTTTACCCATTCGCCAAGTGTACAAGTTAGGTGGGTCGACAATATATTCCTGTCATGTGACGCACATGCCGTCACCAGTGTTGTATAGAATATGTCAGACGTGTTTTCCTGTGGAGGAATTGGTTAACCTATGACCTTACGATCAAATGTTTTCGGTTCCCATTGGAAAGGCACGTCCTTTTGTCTACTAATCGCACGGTTCTGCGGTGCGGTCGCAAAACACAGACACTAAACTTATTACAGTGAACAGAGACGTCAATGAACGAACGGACAGATCATAACTTTGCGAAAATAAAGAAAATAAACTTTTCACCCGAGGAAAGACTTGAACAAACGACCTCCCGTTCCGCTGCTGCTCACACTAACCGCGAGACCACGGCGCTCCTGAGCTCACATAGTCTTTGACGTTGCAATCTTGCGCATGGACTACTCAGTTTGTATATTTTGCTTATTTTTTTCATAGTTCCACACAACTTCTTCCAGTTTTCTCGATATCTCTGTGTTCAGTTTTTCAAGGCCTAGCCACTGTGCCAACTTATAACTAAATGTGAGGGGGGTGCGATGGGGAGGTTCGCTTGTTAGTAGTGTAGCTTCTCATAGTTCCCTGAATTTAAGTCTCAATATAGCAGAGGCAGGCGCGCCGGAGTAAGTGTTGACTACATGGAAATAAGTCTAAGTCTCCTCATAGTTACGCAGCACTGCACTGCGATCTCACAGCATCAGAACTCCAGCTAAACCATATCTGTCCAACCGACCTGCTGCTCCATCACTGCCGTCACTCCCATCACTCTCCCAACAATATGGCGGCTAGCCTTTTTATAGCGGTAGTTCTAGAAGTTTCTAGTACTCTTGAGCACTGCGTGTGTGTCACGCGGTAGCACGTGAGGCCTACGTGAGGAACAGGCCACTGACCAAGGGTTGCGTCTTGCGACTGTTCTGGAGCCTCGTGATGCGGCATAGTCCGCTCTTGTTAGCAGAGACAACATCGCACATAAGCCACGTCCGGTCACGTCCGCCTCGCTTGTAGCAAGAATTTCCAAGCCTACATCCTGATTTTTAACTCTATTTTCTATCATTCGCGACGCAATTTTCGGACTTTTTCCTTTACTGATTCCTAGAAACCGTGCTTCTTTGTCAAATTTCATGATTCTAGGCCAAACGTAAGTACCCTGCAGGTTTTAGTGAGTGCGTTTGCGATTTTCAGAGTGCCTGACATAAATGGCCGTATCTTTTGGTTGCATTGACTTAGATGCGTACGTTTATTGTGCCGTAGAGGACGTATAGACCTTTGTATGTGTTGTGTACATAGTTCCGCGTAGTCAGCGCGTACACAACTTTCCCACTAGAGCGCGCCCCGCTAAGCACAACAGCGCAGGAGCAGCGCTCGTCCGTCTCCGCACTACGAGATGGCGCTGTCTTATTCTTATATTCTGTCTTATTCTGTCTTATTCTGCTTCCGCCGATCCGCGTATTAATATGTAATGCAGCCAATGAGATTGCTGCTAACGTAGAACCTTTTCTCCTCACGGATCACACTCGCGCAGTGATACATGAACGCGCGAGGTATTATAACGAGTGTACAGACCTCCGATTAGTCTGCATTTGTCTGTACCAGTCTATATTAAAGTTTCAGTCTGCGCCTAATAAGATTATCATATTCCTGTACATAGCCATGAGGAGAAATGTATAAACAGTTTGTCAAGTATCAGAGATATGTGAGAATAAGATTAACGTACCAAGACCGAAGGAACTTCAGATTGTCAATTGTAAACAGCATCCAGAATCAAGTTACGTTATATCTATGTTTTTATTATTTTGATAAATGTGTGTGAAAATTAATCAAGTTCTGTTTAAAGTTGATCACCGTCAATCTGCTACGTGCAAGTGGCATTTCTATCGTCTGACCTAACGGCAGAAGATAAACACGCCACGATAAGACGACGAGACATATTGCTGACACTCGCCTACTTCGTTAGAGCGACAAGTGAAATAATCTGATAGTGTGGGTACCGAAGGTCTTACAGTACGCACGCCACAGTATGTGGCACACATTGCGATTTGGTACGTCCTCCCCTGCCTAAGAAAAAGGGATCTTAACAGACGGACGAAGAAACAGTATGATGAAGAACGAAAAAAAGACTATTTTCGTGTGATGTAATTACAAACATACAGTTTTCGGATTTTTTCCTTTGCTTGTGCTATGAAACCTTCCCATTTCTCAGATTTCATGGTTCTTGGCGAACGGGAAGTACCTTATATATTTTAATGAGTGAGTTTACAGGTATCAAAATATTGACATAAACGGCTGTATCTTTTGACTGCATTGACTTAAAACCTTCAATTTCCTACACCGCCAAGGGACCGTAGGCCTTAGTATGTGTTGTAAATTTTAACGTGATAGGACGATCCGTTGCTGAGAAACAGGGTTTTTAACAGCCACAGAAACAGACAGATGGACAACCATGTGATCCTATGAACGTTCTGTTTCTACCGATTGCGGTACGGAATCTTTAAAATTTTATTTTTTTATTCATTTATTATTTTATTTATTTATTTTATTTATTTTCTTTACTTTATTTATTTATTTATTATTTCAAAAGTAATGACTATAAAAAAATCATGTATTTATCCCACTGTGAGATACGACAATCATGTTTGTGGTTGCCGTCGGAATCGTGGCAGCACCCAGACGTGTACCTCATGTTCCAAAGCAAATCGACGGCAACGAATGTCTTTCTTGAAGGCTCCAAAATATGTAAATCGCTTGGGGAGCGATCGTCGTATATGGCGGATGTATTGCCTAGCTTGTTTCGGGTACACTGCAGAAGTTTCTATGGGATGCCCTTACACATCCGCCATACTGACCCGATCTCTCCCCATGAAATTTCCATATTTTTGGAGTCCTGAAGAAAGACAATCATGGCCTTCGGTACGCTTCGGAGGAACTTTTATAACTCTTTCCCGACATATAAGCCATTTCGTATGCCGGCCGGAGTGGCCGTGCGGTTCTAGGCGCTTCAGCCTAGGTGAGTTAGGTTTAAGTAGTTCTAAGATCTAGGGGACTGATGACCTCAGATGTTGAGTCCCATAGTGCTCAGAGCCATTTTGAACCAATTTGTATAAATAACGGAGGAAATACAGTGTTGAATTTTGCCATTACTTCAGGCCCCATGCCAGACAGTGACTAAACTGTGTTTTGGTGATATAGGTCTGCAGAGGAAGAAAAAGTGTCTAGTCAACGACTAGGTCATCACAACACTGACGCCGTGGGACTGCGGCCCAACTCTATGAAAGAGACATCTCAATAAATGATATTTAGAGAAACGACGAACAAATAAACTAGTATAAATAATTGAGGTATGAACTTTGTTTCCTACTTAAAAAATGGTTCAAATGGCTCTAAGCACTGTGGGACTTAACACCTGAGGTCATCAGTCCCCTAGACTTAGAACTACTTAAACCTAACTAACCTAAGGACAGCACACACGTCCATGCCCGAGGTAGGATTCGAACCTGTGACTGCAGCAGCAGCGCGGTGCAGGACTGAAGCGCCTAGAACCGCTCGGCCACAACTGCCGGCGTTCCTACTAAACACGAGAATGATCTTCCAGCCAGTGATCAACCTTTTCGGCTGGAAATACGTCTCTAATTACTTTTCTAATGTACGAGTACAATGTCTTTCATTCCAAATTCAACATAAAAATGTACAGTTATTGCGGTAAAATAACACGTCCTATGAAAAGCCTCTGAACGAACAAGATACAGCGTAGCATCAGACCTACAAGTACCGCTTCACGCTTACTGAATTTCTTCACACTTCAGAGTAGTTCCCTCCTGCTACCGAAGTGCTCTAATCACTCCTGTCGATAAATTTCATGATTTTTTTTCCGTTCCTTCATCCACTTCTTCGTGACGTTCCACACGTTAACAAACGTCGTATCTCTACATTGGACAAGCTGTCGGTCCAGTTTCTTGCCATATGCCTCACTCCAGATTTAAGAGTTGTTCGTCCGCTGGGTTCAGGTAAACGAGTAAAGTGGCTCAAGACCAGAAATTTATGGCACCGTTCCTCAGTGTTGTTTAAGTGCCCAGCGTTTTTCTTCCTCTACCCCTGACTAATTGCGGTATTTTAATATCAAAGCTTCCGTCGCCTATTTAAATTTGTCCTTGTTTTGTTTTAAAGTTACTGTTTTCGAATTTTTCCAACCAGCTTTTCGACAAATGTGTTAACAGGTCTTTTTTTCTGTGTTAATAGTGGTCCAGCAACGATTACCTGCACAGTTTTACATACAAATCAAGACGACTATGAAAAGCTCATTCATGATTAATTTTGTGCAACTCATAGTAGATTTTATTCATTAATATATATGTTTGTATATTTTATTTTGCTAGAGAAATACCATCTAAAACCGATGCAGTAACTTTAGTGGTTTTCTGAAGTATATTTTTTGTAAGCATTATTATTCAAATGTTTGTTGTGACATAAATAATAGAAATGTTATTAATGTTACTAGTTTTGCATATTATTTCTATGCAACTTCTTATGAACTCTTGAAGCTACGAGGGTGTACGTCTTGTTTCACAAACAATCACGTCAGTGTTTTTTCTGTACAGCGCGGACCAAAGGTGTAAACGTTGTACTATATTGGCAATAGTATTTGTGTACTTATGGATATGGTAGGCCACATACTTATTTACAGAGGTTTCGAGAAACGATTAATATTGTCTCTTCCCCTTCAGTCGCAAAAAATTCAGTTTGTTATATGTACAGGATGCTCCAGCTGCCACTAGCGATATCATGTTATGCAACCCGCAGTGAAGCATCCGGCCCTCAGAAACATAGCGCGAGCTTTTCATGTTCTCTTGCTCGCTACGTGCTAACTAATCGTCCTACATAAAATTCCGTAGAATATTAAGTGATCCTTTGATGTCTCAGAATGTGTCCTACCAACCTATCCCTTCTTTCGGTCAGGTTGTACCACAAATTTACCTTCTCCCCGATTCTATGCAATACCTCCTCATTAGTTACGTGATCTACCTATCTAATACTCAGCATTCTTGTGTAGCACCACATTTCCAAAGTTTCTATTACTCCTTACAAATAATATCAGAAAGGACTTCCTGACACTTAAATTTACACTCGACGTTAACAAATTCTTCTTTTTCAGAAACGCTTTTCTTACCAATGCTTGTCTTCATTTTATACCTCCCTACTTCAAACACCATCAGTTCTTTAGCTCCCAAATAGCAAAACTCCTTTACTACTTTAAGTGTCTCATTTCCAAATCTAATTCCCTCAGCATCACCCGACTTAATTCGACTACATTCCATTACCCTCGTTTTGCTTTTGTTGATGTTCATCTTATATCCTCCTTTCAAGATACTGTCCATTCTCTTCAACTGCTTTTCTAAGTCCTTTGCTGTCTCTGCCAAAACTGCAATGTCATCGGCAAACCTCTAAGCTTTTATTTCTTGTTTATGAATTTTAATTCCTACTCCAAACTTTTCTTTTGTTTCCTTTACTGCTTGCTCAATATACAGATTGAATAAAATCGGGGATAGGCTACAAACTTGTCTCATTCCCTTCTCAACCACTGCTTCCTTTTCGTGCCCCTGGACTCTTGTAACTGTCCTCTCGTTTCTGTACATATGGTAAATAGCCTTTTGCCCCCTGTATTTTCCCCCTGACACCTTTAGAATTTGAAAGAGAGTCTTACAGTCAACATTATCGAAAGCTTTCTGTATGCCTACAAATGCTATAAACGTAGGTTTGCCTTTCCTTAGCCTATCATCAATGAGAAATCGTAGGGTCAGTGTTGCCTCGGATGTTCCTATATTTCTCCGTAATCCAAACTGATCTTCCCCGAGGTCGGCTTCTACCACTTTTTCCATTCTTCTGTAAATGATTCGTGTTAGTATTTTGCAGCCATGACTTATTACACTGATAGTTAGGTAATCTTCACACCTATCAGCACCTGCTTTCCTTGGAAATGGGATTATTATATTCTTCTTGAAATATGAACGTACTTCGCCTGTCTCGTACATCTTGTTCACCAGATGGAAGAGTTTTGTAGAAGCTGGCTCTCCCAAGGCTATCAGTAGCTGTAACCGAATATTTTTTCAACTTAGGTCTTTCAGTGCTTTCTTTTGTTTCCTTTCAAGCAGTATCATATCTCCCTTCTCATGTTCCTCTACGTCCTGTTTCATTTCCATAATTTTGCCCTCATGGGCATCCCCCTGGCATAGACCCTCTATATACCCCTCCCAACTTCCTGCTTTCCCATCTTTCCGTAACACTTGTTTTCCATCTGAGCTCTCGATATTCATACAGGTGGTTCTCTTTCCTCCAAAGGTCTCCTTAGTATTTCTGTAAGCAGTATCTATCTTACCCCTTGTGATATATGCTTCTACATCCTTACATTTGTCCTCTAGCCACTCCTGCTTAGCCACTTCGCACTTCCTATCTATCTCATTACTTAGACATTTGTATTCCCTTTCGCCTGCTTATTTTATGACATTTTTTTATTTTCTCCTTTCATGGTTTCAATTCAGTATCTCTTGTGTTAGCCAAGAATTTCAACTAGCCCTCGTCTTTTTACCGACTTGATTCTCTGCTGGCTTCACTCTAAAAGCTACCCATTCTTCTATATTCCTTCCCCTTTTCTTGTCAATCGTTGCCTAACGCTCCGCCTGAAACTCTATACAACCTCTGGTTCTTTCAGTTTATCCAGGTCCCATCTCCTAAAATTTCTGTGTTTTTGCAGTTTCTTCAGTTTTAATCTGCAGTTCATAACCAATAAATTGTGGTCAAAGTCCACATCTGCCCCTGGAAATAGGTTACAATCTAAAATCTGGATCCTAAATCTCTGTCTAACCATTATGTAATCAATCTGAAACCTTCCGGTGTCTCCACGTCTCCTCCACATATACAGACTTCTCTCATGATTCCTAGACCAAGTGATAGCTATGATTAAATTATGCTCTGTGCAAAATTCTACCAGGCGGCTTCCTCTTTTATTCCAGTCCATATTCACCTATTACTTTTCCTTCTCTACCTTCTACTACTATCGCCGGCCGGTGTGGCCGTGCGGTTCTAGGCGCTTCAGTCTGGAACCGCGTGACCGCTACGGTCGCAGGTTCGAATCCTGCCTCGGGCATGGATGTGTGTGATGTCCTTAGGTTAATTAGGTTTAAGTAGTTCTAAGTTCTAGGGGACTGATGACCACAGACATTAAGTCCCATAGTGCTCAGAGCCAATTGAATCATTTTTTACTACTATCGAATTCCAGTTTCCCTTGGCTATTACATTTTCGACTCCGTCAACTGTCTGAATAATTTGTTTTATCTGATCATACATTTCCTCTGCGGAGCTAGTTGGCATATAAACTTGTACTATCGTGTTGGGTGTGGGCTTCGTATCAGTCTTGGCTAAAATAATGCGTCCGCTTTACTGTTCATAATAGCTTATTCACGTTCCTATTTTTTTTTTCCTCGTTGTTAAACCTACTCCTGCATTACCCATATCTGACTTTGTATTTATAACCCTGTACTCACCCGACAAGAAGTCGTCTTCGTCCTGCCACCGTACTTCACTAATTCCCACTATATCTAACTTAAACGTATCCATTTCCCTTATTAAATTTTCTAACCTATCTGCCCGATTAAGGGATCTGACATTCCACGCTCCGATCCGTAGAACGTCAGTTTTACTTCTCCTGTAGACGACGTGCTCCTTAGTCCTCCCCCCCCCCCCCCCCCCACCCCCCTCGCTCTCCCCGGAGATAGGAATGGGGCACTATTTTAGCTCCGGAGTATTTTACCCAAGAGGATGCCATCATCGTTTAAGCATACAGTAGAGGTGCATGCCCTCAGGGAAAATTACGGCTACGATTTCCCCTTGGTTTAAGCCGTTCGCAGTACCAGCACTGCAAGCCATTTTGATTGACGTTACAAGGCCAGATCAGTCAGTCATCCAGACTGTTGCCCCTGCAACTACTGTGAAGGCTGCTGCACCTCTTTAGAAACCACACGTTTGTCTGGCCTCTCAACAGATACCCCTACGTAATGGTTGCACCGCCGGCCGAAGTGGCCGTGCGGTTAAAGGCGCTGCAGTCTGGAACCGCAAGACCGCTACGGTCGCAGGTTCGAATCCTGCCTCGGGCATGGATGTTTGTGATGTCCTTAGGTTAGTTAGGTTTAACTAGTTCTAAGTTCTAGGGGACTAATGACCTCAGCAGTTGAGTCCCATAGTGCTCAGAGCCATTTGACCCATTTGAATGGTTGCACCTATGGTACGGGTATCTGTATCGCTGAGGCACGCAAGCCTCTTCACCATCGGCATGTCCATGGTTCATGGGGGACACACTACCTATTGCCACTACAAAAATGTTTGCTACTAACTGCTGGTTTTTGGTGACGGAGTTTTCCTAAGCAAGGTGAACCAGAAATCCACCGAAAAACTTTCAGATGTTGTTCAGGGATACCTTCTGTGTATTTTAGTAGAAGTGTCCCGTGATCGTCGGTCTGTCGGAAGACTAATACAATTATGATTTATTCGGTTTGTTACATTCCGTGAGTAACATTCCTGGTGAATGTAGGACAAAAATGGCGCTAACGATACAGGTTCGCGTTCTCACATAGCATTTAGGTTACCAGATCGATGTAACTCCTCACATAAATCAACCTTCGAGTTGATCACATAACGTGGGCCTAATTAAAATGCAACGTACAACAGTGGTGGCAGTAGTGATTTCCCCAAACGAGTCGAGCGCAAAATAATTTGAAATCGCAGCCTTTAGCAGCAAATATATGAGTGTTGTAACAGAAACTATTTACTTTTTGGCGAGCTTTCAATAAAGATTTTGTAATGGATAACAAAGCAGTATTCTGTATCCAGTGATCATCAGAAGCTTTTCGAAACTCCGATTCTGAGCACTGAAGCTCAAAAACGTGCTTCGGGAAATTTTTTTGCTGGATTATCTGTGTCATCTTACTTCCAGTTTATTGCGAACAACAACTATCAAAAATTCAGGAAAATCGAAACCGGTATCACTAGCAAAAGAAACCTTTAAGTGATGACGAGACAACGTGATTCAAGCATTTAGTACTTGTGCTGTTGTATACATTGATGTCTCACTTAAAACATACAAATTGATGAAAGACAAACAAGTGTTTGTTTGCAGTGAACTTACAAGTGTGTCGAAGTATTCATATTCGTAATACCCTGTACAAATTTAAGTACTATTTAAAGCATGAAAAGACGACGTATATGAAAAGAAACATACGAATGTTCAACCTTTTGAAGACAGGCAATTAGTGCTTGAAGCCTGTTATAATGTAATTAAATAAGTGGCCAGTAGCTTCAATCCCTATGCTCTCAGCTTTTCATAATATTCACGGAATTGCTTATATGCTCCATCGAAAAAACGCAGTTGTTTAATAAAATTATTTTGGGTATTAGACTAAGTCATGATGAAACACTAAAACAACAAAACTGCAACGTTTAGACCGACTTTGCACCGGTTCTCTTCAGGGAGACTAACTGCCTATTTCCGGTGACGGTGTTCCCCTAAACATGTTGAACCGGAAATCCACTGACAAACTCACAGATACTGTTCAGGGATACGTACTGAGTATATTAGTACAATTGTCGAATAATGTCCGGTGGCTCGGAAGAGTAAATGCAGTTATGATTTATACGGTTTGTCACTTGGTTACCCTTGTTGGTGCGAAAATACCTTCACAACAACGAAGAAGCCTGTAATACATAATAATCAAATCGTACAAGGCACAAAACAGATTATTGAAAGAACACTGAGACCCAAAAGTACTGTGACGTGATTGGCTTCAGTGCGGAGAACATATCAGCATAGAGTCTCAGTTTTTTTATTCGCCTTTAGCATTAAGGGGCTCCGGAACGCCCTATACTTGCAATGTTAAAATAACGCTTATAAATTACATCTTTCCTCACAAAGTATTTGAGGTAGGAAGTTGAACTTTTTACAGATTATTTATTGGAATATGGGCTACAACTTAACACAGGGATTTTACAAAATTTTAGTTCAGTTATTAAAGATGACTTTTTTTCAATTGTAATGAAAATTCACAACATTTTTTTGCAATTTTTTATTTATATATTCAAAAATATACAGTTTTTTGGAAAAAGGCTCTGTTAAATTATGCAGAAGGTACTGTGTAACATTTACTGAAAGTTTGAAACAAATATGTTTGGAAGATCCTTAGAAAGCATGTAATTAGTATGAGAAAATAAAAGTTTTGGGAATCGAGCGACAAAGATTGGATTAACTTTTTAGTGCATTCCAGGTCCATAGGATGGATTATCTTCATCCTCTGCAAACTCCTCCTCCAGCTTCCTCTTGTTCCTCCTCCTGTTTACTCTTGCTTGTATTTCTAGACTCTTTACAGCCCTGTCTGCAGCCCGAAGGCGTTCCTTGTCTAAAGTAAGCATCGCTCGTTGTTGTGTTCGTAGATTTTGCTACCATTTTCTTCAGTTGCAGTTACTGCAACACTGTTCCAAAAGGTGGTCATGTATGAACACTTATCACATTTCAGTTGTATTTCACTAGCAAGTCCTACGTGCTTTATTATGGAGAGTTCCACACCAACTTCACTACAATGAATACATCTTACACAGTTTGAAAAAATTCCTTTGAGAACCGACATATCAAATATTTCATTCACATCCGATTCGCCCATAAAACATTCATAGTTTTCACTCATTGAACCAAGCTTCTTCTGTGAAGTATTTTCTTTCCCACTTTGACTGCTATGGGCAGGTGTACTTGAGAGGTTAGGTTCACTCACTTGGTTATCGTCTTTATTGTTTACAGTAATAACACATACCTTTGGCTTTCCAACATTTCTCCTTTTCTTAAAAGCCTTCAGAGGATTTCTAATAACTTTACTTTTACTCATTATTATACTTCAACAAAACAGAGACTCAAGAAACAGAATTAATTACGAATATTTTCGAGATAACGACAGAGTAAATAAACATGAAACAATCGACAATCACACCAGCGATATATATTGAACCATCACAGGTTAGCCACAACACATAATTTATCTCACATCACTAAAATGTACCTGATGAACACGGACGTTAATAATAACACCATTTGACAGCAGTTTAACAGCGCCACAGTGGGTCACGCCCATGTAGAACACATTTCAAAAAAAATTTAAAAATAGTTGTAGTCTTCGGAATTGAATAAATTATATATCTATTAAAAGGTAATAGTCTGCAGATTCAGAAAACGCAAAAAAGTAAAAATTGAACTTTTCATGATTTTGAGCCTTCCCGGAGCCCCTTAACCATTTAGTCAGAGAAGTGAGTTAGCTACAGATATGGTATACAATATCACACGTACAGTATATACATTAGAAATAACATTAATGCCAGGTAAACATCATGGTCCAGTCTGTACATTCATGCACTCAACACAGTCCATATATCACAATTCTTACCCTGCAACCTTTATGTCTGACTTATAATTGGATATCCACGTCTTCCAGTAACTTGGAAACACTGACATAGTCCGTTATGGTCAGGTGTCCGTCTCAGATGTAGATTGGGGAATTCCTGCTAGCCGGCCGCGGTGGCCGTGCGGTTCTAGGCGCTCCAGTCCGGAGCCGCGCTGCTGCTACGGTCGCAGGTTCGAATCCTGCCTCGGGCATGGATGTGTGTGATGTCCTTAGGTTAGTTAGGTTTAAGTAGTTCTAAGTTCTAGGGGACTGATGACCACAGCAGTTGAGTCCCATAGTGCTCAGAGCCATTTGAACCATATGAATTCCTGCTCTGGTCAAGGACTGCGGCGTTGTCCGCCATAGCGTGAACGTCCTAGTATCGCATGGTTGAGGTCTGCAATTTCAGTTGGGCGATCTTCGCAGTATAGTGAAGGGTGAACTTCCATCCTATAAGGAAGTAAGAGGTAACAACCGTCACCCAGCCAGATGCTCGTTGTGGTAGTGGTTTGACGTCTAGACAGCTTGATTTGGGAGGACCAGGTTTTTCGGAGAATATTCGGCTTTATTGAGGCATAACGTCTTACGTCTTTCTTTGCACTATTGTGAGATCTCCCACGTCTGTGACCATTCTTGATGAATGCCAGCAACAAAATCTAGATGTGGAAGGCAGGGGTAGTGAGACTGGCCGTGAGTCACACTGTTTCACCAGGAGGTCTACCATCTCGTTACATGAGATACCACAGTGTTCCTTGATCCTTCATAACTGGACACGTTTATGCTGACTTTCACACTGACAGCGTAACTCAATTACATCGAGCACTTGGCAGTTACTGTTGGAGCCTCACTGTTGCTTTTCCAGGTTCTCCACTACACTTCTCGAATCCGTGATAATAAGGACGTCGACGAACTGATTTGCCACATAGAGAATGGCCTCCTTAATTGCAAGGACTTCGACAGTGAATATGCTGGCTCCCGTAGGTAGCTTAAACGTAACCGAAGGTAGTGGATCTCCGCAGAAGTAACCAAAGATAAAGGTTGTTTTGAAGAAGAGAGCGAATATTTTGACCGATAAGGGCCACGTTGAAGGAATCAGATGTGAAACGCCAGAAGAAGTAGTAAAAGTTCGATCCGACCCTCTGGGCTGATAGAAGATTGTAGTCTGGTAGTTTAGCACGTTATATTCCAAACTCAACGCAGGAGGTAGAAGGTCTTTAAGGACGTGGGGTACCACATATCTTTGCTGCCTGAAACTTTGAACTTGGAGCGGTACCCTCCTCCTTCGAATCCTATCGACGAGAGTCGCTGTACCTGTCTTCCATTGTATTCCGTGAACTCATGCGTGAGGTGCATATAGGCCAACTCTTGTTCAGTAAACCAATCCATAGTGCTCCTGCGCATCTCTGTCAACACACAACTAACAGTGCCGGGTAATACCCTAGACAGCCTCGGCGGTACTGAAAGTAAACCTGAGGACATAGAGATGAAGAAAACACAACTGTCCTCAACACCACGTACCGTGAGCGAATCAGAACAAGTCGTAGCGCCGCATTCCGTCGCCATTTGTGCTGTTGTGTAGTATGTTCAGTGCAATACAGATAACAGCTAAATGGGGCAAAAAATGGAACCAAAGCGAATAACTCTGTAACGGTCTGAAGATATCTGCGAAGAACCTCTAGAAGTTTGACATTGGAATATGAGACAGGACATACCATGGGAACCTTATATGAAGTATCCGGTACCACGCTGCTACACATTATGCGATATACATTTCCCAGTACAAAAAATATCAAAACACAACTTTCGGTGCTCTGTGTTGTACCAAGTAGAATTGTACATTAGATATATAAAATGTGACACCCCCATTTAGTCCACTGCAGCTCACTTAAATAAAATTGACAGAAATCTCTAATTAGTGGAGAAATACCTTATTTCAATCATCAATTTTACGAAATTGTCATAAAAACAAATTAATTCATATGTGTAACTATCAGACAATAATCACGTAGAAACGTTAGTGTTAAAATCAGTTCAGTCTTTAAATTGCAATTTAGTTGTCAAAATTCGATTGTTTCATAAAACGTGAAAATTAATGTTTTGGGTAGATTTGTTGCTAAATGATGCACTGAAAGTTACCTTCACTCTCAATAAATTATGTTTCTATAAAAACTGAAATCAAATTCATTGTAATTAATTCTGTAATTACGAATTTTCGAACTTTCTGTCTCAGAGCAAACTATTGTTTCGATCATTTGGCCAAAACGAGATTAATATGTAAAATTTGAACCTAAAAATCAATTTCCACACTATGTGAAGTGCTTCAAAATATGTTAGCATCAAAATTAACGAGATATTAATTATTTTATATCAAGTATTGTTAGTTTCATTTCTCAAGCAGAATTTCGCTACTAAATTTCGATACTAAATTTGAAAAGCAAATTTAGAAATCACGTTTGTTATACTCAGTAATTTATTATCTGCAATATTGGACTGTAATTTCTTATGAAACAACCGGCTGTAATTGCAACTCAATTACTGTGACTTAGCTGAACAATACTCTTAAACGACTTGTATTAAGAAACTATATAAGAAATGAGCCTAAGAGCTAGGGTGTGGCAATAGAGTGACAGTACAACGGCAGTAGAGTAGGAGTTGTTTTCAGTTAGTTCGAGTACAACATCCGTAAAATCAGTTCCTTTGATCTGTGCATTGTGTGAATGTTCTGGAAAAATATGAACATTAACATAAAATGCAAACTATTCGTTGATGTAAATTATTTAATACCATCGGCTTTTCACACTGACTCATGGGATTTATACAGTGAAGCAATTAATATTATGTACCCCAAATAATATCGAATTGGTGAAAAGGAATCGTCGAAAGCAACAATATAAGTACACACTCAGAGTATTTCACTGAAGTTAACATAGATTCGTAATCTACGAGTATGTAAATCGAACATTTTTTAGTAAGAACATGGTAAAAGGGGTGTGTTAGATGTTCTGGTTCACACTGTATACTGTTTAATTTTGGTTGTTAGTTGGATACCGAAGCCACGTTCGGGTGGTCAACGGGCAGTTCGGAGTAAAGGCTACTATAGATGAACGGCCGTTCGGTGTGTCATTCTGGTAGGTGATTGATGGGCTATAGCGAATCGGTAGCTTGTAACCAGGGGATAGTGTGTTCCTGCACCGAGACGTTGATGATACCAAATAGCAGTCTCTTTTAGTTGCTTGTTTACATGGTCGAACTCGGGTCATGTGCAGCATGTGGCTGGCGAACACATGCGGCCCAATGGATTGGGATTGCTGGCAGCCAGGACATCGGTAACTTGTAGCCATCCTCCATGTCCATGATGTTAGGGCGTTTAATACACAGTTGTTTTGGTTTATAGCTTTCTCTGCTTTATTACTCCCTGTGACATGTTTTTTTTTTATTTATTTATTTACCACCTGAGAAACCCGGTATTGCCCGGGGATACGTTTTACAAATTTTGTTAGAAATGGAAACAAAGAATGAACTGTGTAGTATCGAAAAAAATTTCACTTCCGTGTGCTCGTGAAAACACCTTCAAATTACCAAAGAATCGTACAAAGAAATATGCATAATACACAAAAGATGTAAGTACAGCTGCTTCGAGCGTGAGCAACAGGATTCTGTGAAGTTCTCTGTGCCAGTACTTCTTCATAGCTCCATAGGCGACTTTGGTTTTCGCCAACTGCCGTTCGTGCTTTGCAGCTGAAAGCTGTCAAATCAGCTACCAGGTGTCAGGGATTTCCTTAATTTCACTCTACTCGATGAGTGTGTCTATAATAAAGAATAAGTGTATGAAACCTACACGCAGGATGTAGCAATTTTTCACATCTATCAGTGCTTATGACGTCATATTTCTTGAGCTGTGTGCCTCAGAATGATGTGTAGATTCATTCAATGGCATATGTGGATACTACCTGCGAAATATGTAGCTAATGGAGTTAATAACAAAGGATTAATTAATTTAAACGTCAGTGGTGATGCAGCAGTTTTTCGTGCATCACATTATTTATGACGTCATATCGCTTGAACTCGACGCCCACGGGAAAGACAGGCCGCGGCGCGTATGTCACGAAGGTAGGCCTCAGCTCGCTAATCTCAGCACAAAAAATGCGTTTTCAAACCTGTTAACTTGCAACTGGGTGTGTACGTACTAACGAGAATTGCATCTCCTGGAATCTGCTGTTATGAAGTCTTAGTGATTACCAGTCGTACAACAAAATTTAGGATCGTACTCAACATAAATGGTATAAAGGCCTGTTTATAGCATGTAGTCTTTTCTGCGTAGCAGTCCTCATTTCACACAAGATATGGTGCATTATGTAACTGATAATCGCTTTGGCATGAGTTTAATTTTATTTTACCGCAGTAGAGCATTAACAAATTATTAGTAGGCCTTCCTATCATTGTATGACTAATGACAGTAAGACTCCATAATAGTAGATTCCAGTAGAAGATGAAATTATCGTTTGTGTATACACACGCAGTTACGAGTTAACAGGTGTAGAAACACAGTTTGCTTAGTTGAGCGAGCGAGCGAGTTCCGCCTACCTTCGTGAGGTACGCGCCGCGGCCTGTTTTTCTCATGGGCTGCGTCCTGAGCTATAGTTCGTAGATGGTGCTTATTCCGATATCAATTGTTACCTTACAGTAAGGGATATTTGTACCAAGTTTGGGTGAAACCTGTCGTGTGGTTGAGGAGGAGGTGTGGAAAACACACACAAACACACACTCACACACACACACGTACATACGTAGACACATTTTCACACAGGGTGAAATGCAGTAAATTGCTTTTTAAAATTCACGTTGTGGCGGCACTGTTGGTCGAATAGAGGTAAGAATTGACATGGTTTATACTGACCGACGGGAGGTTTGTATTCAATTGTTGTTCAGTTGCGATAACGCAGTGGACACGTGAGGAGCCCTCACTTCACTTTGTGCGGAAGTGTATTTCTCGAATTCCCATTCGATTATTGCAGTGCAGTTTGCTTTTCGTTTGCAGTAGCCTCACGAGGACGTGTTCCTGGACGGCAATCAGTTTTGAATTGGATAAATGCTTTCAGAACGGGGGGGGGGGGGGCATCTGGGTCATCTGTACGAACAGGACCTGAGAGAAGCTTTACAACACCAGAAAATGTCGACGAGCTAGAGCAGCAGTACTGCAGTCTCCAAAACGCTCAGCTCGGAAACACGCACATGCTCTTGGCATTTCAAGACGTTCTGTCCACCGGATTCTTCGTGATGAACTAAAATTTCACTCGTATAAAATTTGCGTCGTCCAGCAACTTTCAGCACGGGATTATGTAACACTAAGAACATCTTGTGAAGAGATGCTTGCAACCATACCCTGTGACTCAGTTTTGTGTTCTTTTCTGATGAGGCATGTTTTCACCTCAATGGCTGTGTAAACAAACAGAATGGCTGTGTAAACAAACAGAATATGTGGTAGTGGAGCGACACAAACCAGAGGCAAATTCACCAGAGACCCCTGCACTCGATCGCATCACTGTCTGGTGCGGCAAATCACGAGCAGGCATCGTTGGCCCTTACTTTTTCCAGGAAAATGGCCATGCTGTAACTGTGAATTCGGATCATAACTTAACTATGGTGCAAGTGTTTTTCCGGGCAGCTGTCGAGACAATGCAATTACAGGTACCTGGTCTCAACAAGACGGTGCCACTGCACACACAGCGGGCTTTACCATGAATTTTTTCACGAAAGCCTTTCGTGGAAGACTTATTTCCCGGATGGGGTATCTCAACCAGCCCGCACGATTGCCGGACTTAGCCCCATGCGATTTTTGCGACTTTTTTCTTTGGGGTTACCTGAAGTCAAAGGTGTATTGCAATCGTCTCAACAACCTGAAAGACCTACAGAACAATTTTGAGGCTGAAATTGCAAGAATATCAGAATACCAGGAGACATGCATGAAAGAGTGCATGAGCATTTCAGAAAACGTCAGCGGCAGTTTGTGTATGGTGAAGGTAGACATTTGCCAGATATACTGTTTAAACCATGTAATTAGAAACTTCCATTATTATTCAATATGAAAAATAAAAATTTAAGTGAATAAGCGTTCATTGTTTCTTCATTTCATTCCCGTATCAGCAATTTACCGCTTTCCAACCTGTATGTATGGATTTATTTAACCTGCGAGGCTTAGAGCCATCAGGTCTCTCTTATATCCATCTAGGCCGGGCTCGTCCAAACTGTGCCCCTGGGGTGCTAGCGCCCGAGATCGTCTGCGGCCAGGGCCCCGGGCGAATTCGGATGTTGTCGCAGTAGCCGAGCCGTGTCGCTTAGATGGCCGTGCAGACCGCCCGCCGCGCCTCGCCATGCCGCTCTACGTGCTACAGGCGTAAGGCTATTGTAGATCCAGATGGATGGTCAACAGCAGCAGACAAAAAAGGAAGAGGAGCGGTGCGTCCGCACTATTTAAACCCGAGTGGGAAATTAATTTCCTTTGTACTGCTGTCGAAAATCATGCCAAATGTTTAGTATGTCATCGGAACCTCACGTATTTAAAAAAGTACTCGATTGAACGGCACTTTAATACCAGTCACAAATATCAGCTTGAAAATTTGTCGCAAAGGGAACGCCAGTCAAAGCTTGAAGATGGTTCAAATGGCTCTGAGCGCTATGGGACTTAACTTCTAAGGTCATCAGTCCCCTAGAGCTTAGAACTACTTAAAGCTAACTAACCTAAGGACATCACACACATCCATGCCCGAGGCAGGATTCGAACCTGCGACCTTAGCGGTCGCGCGGTTCTAGACTGAAGCGCCTAGAACCGCTCGGCCACTTCGGCCGGCAAAGCTTGAAGAACTGAAAGAAAATTTCAAGCTGCATTATAGTGAAGTAAGTATTTACTAACGTATGACTCTTCATTATTTATAAAGATGATAAATAAAACTATATTTTATAATATGATATGTCACTTAGCAATGTGTCAGTTGTCGAATATCAGATTGTCAGCAACAAGGAACATTACTTTTCGGTTAGCCGGCCGTTGTGGCCGAGTGGTTATAGGCGCTGCAGTCTGGAACGTCGCGACCACTACGGTCGCAGGTTGAAATCCTGCCTCGGGCATGGATGTGTGTGATGGCCTTAGGTTAGTTAGGTTTAAGTAGTTCTACGTTCTAGGGGACTGATGACCCGAGATGTTAAGTCCCATAGTGCTCAGAGCCATTTGAACCATTTTTTTGGTAAATTTTTATATTTGGGTTGCATTAAATCGCGTCTCACAGACATAAGAAAAAGTTTCAGGTGCGTTTTTTTGTCACTTTCTGAAAAGCCGTCACAAACGCTTCCTTGGGCAGCAAAGTGTTATTAAGAGTCATTCATTGTTTTTGTATATTTGTGTTTTTACGGATGGGAAAACATATGTTGTATTTGATCCATGTTTTCAATTAATTAAAACGCAAATATTCCAACAGATATAAAATTATTTTACGACCACATTTCGCTGTTCTTGCTAGCGTCTAAGGCCGCTTTTCAGAGGAACTGGGGGAGAATAGACCTAAAACCAATATTTTTTGTTAGTTTTGTATTTGAGTTTCAATGAATGAAACACAGATATAAAATTATTTGACGACCACATTTCGCTGTCCTTGCCAGCGTCTAAGGCCGCTTTTCAGAGGAACTGGGGGAGAACAGACCTAAAACCAATTTTTATTGTTAGTTTTGTATTTGAGTTTCAATGAATGAAACGATTAACTGTTGAATTGATAAAAGTGTTTTAAAAGCAGGATTGTACAAAATTAATTTTATGTTCTTTTTTTGCTGTGGTAGGAGCAGGAAACAGGTGGGCAAAATTTGCGCACAAGTTACAAATGCTCGCTGAGAATTGCGAAAGCAGGGAAACCCTTTTCGACTGGGAATCTCGTCGAGGATTGCCTGGTCGACTCGGCGTCTTGTATTTGTCCAACAGACCTCACGGAATAATTTGAAAAACTAGCTCTTTCGCTTCAAACTGTTGCTCACCGAGTCGAATATATGTCCTCAGTTATGAAGCAGCAATTAATGGAGAGAGCGGCAAACTTCATTTTCTATCGCTCTTGATGAGTCCGCGGACGTTGCGGACATGTCTCAGTTCGTCATATTCATTCGAGGTGTCGACGACAATCTGCGTGTCGCAGAAGAATTTCTCGACCTCATACCATTAAAAGACACAATCACTGTTTGGATATTTTTCTAGCCGTGGAAATCGTGTGTGAGTCAGTGGGTTTAAAATGGGAACGCATGACCAGTGTAACAACGGATGGAGTCCCTGCGCTACAAGGGATACGCATTGGAATTTTGAGCTATGTCAGGTCGAGAATGGCTGAAGTTGGCTGTTCCTTATTCGCGGCAGCCCATTGTCTGATACACCAGGAGGCACTTTGTGGAAGATTGTCAACATAAAAAATGTTATGGACACAGATCTTCGAACGGTTAATTATCTTCGATCGCATGGACTCACACATCGCCAGTTTAAAGAATTTCTGGCTGATATCGAAGCGGAATACCCGGACATCCCCTACCACGCCGAAGTAAGATGGCTGAGCAGAGGAAAAGTGCTTCATCGGTTTTTTTTTGGAAATGAAAGGACGTGCAGAAGAATTACTTCGTGATCCGAAGTGGGTGGCGAATTTGGCTTTTTTGAGTGATCTTAACTGTCGCTTAAATACTTTGAACATTTCATTCCAGGGTGAAAATCAATCTGTTGTTGATTTAGTGCAGACGATTCAAGCATTAAAAAAAAAAAAAACTTATTTTGTGGGAAAATCAGTTGCTCGAGAAAAATTGTGGACACTTTCCCGCACTAGACAGCGCTAAAGAAGATGTGGATTTTTCAGATTATGTTCAAATCATTTGCGAATTACAGGAACAGTTTGAAAACAAATTTTTGGAGATAAGTGAGCTTCAACCGGCCTTAGATATATTTGTTCGCCCGTTTTCCCTTCGGGCAGAGGACGTCTCACAGGTGCTTCAATTAGAGATGATTCACCTGCAGTGTGATATCCGCCTGAACGACCGCTTTCTTGTGTGTAAAACTCTGGATGACTTTTACAGCTGTCTTCCACGAGAGAAATATCGTCTTTTGCACAAGCACGCGGCCAAAGTTCTCTCAATGTTTGGTTCCACGTATATTCGCTTTTTCTCTTTTAAAGCTTGCTAAAACGAAGAACCGTTCATTACTTGGCGATAAAAATTTGACTAATTCTTTGAGGTGAGCAGTATCACGTAATGTTGTACCAAACCTAGACAAAATCGTTTCCTCGAAAAAGAAAAACGTGTAAAATGTTAATTGTCTTCTATAAAAATGTTGGCTGTAAGAAGTAAAGAGCTTTATAACCTTAATTTTATCTTTTAATAACTTTTCAAACTTGGTCAGTTAAAATTATTACGTGCAAAACAGCAAACTAAGCGTCCGATTTCTAGACTCTGAAAAGGGATACAAAAAGCTGTAGCACGAAGTACAACAGAAAATATTTACTTGTAACTATTAACAGTAAGAATGAGACTCTATACCCCTTACATAAAATTATTTCTAAAATAGAATACTTATGATTAGTTCATTTAAGAAACTGGTATATTTTTCAGAAGACGCCTATTGTACATATGACGAGTGTGCATGTGCAATACTAATAGAATCAACCTGTGGGTCAGAAAACTACTAAGTTATTCTTCGATTCTTGTTTTGGATATTGTTTTCTATAGCTTTGCGTAGTAATTCTGCCACACGAACACTAGTTGTTACCTAAACTGTAAATACACTCCTGGAAATTGAAATAAGAACACCGTGAATTCATTGTCCCAGGAAGGGGAAACTTTATTGACACATTCCTGGGGTCAGATACATCACATGATCACACTGACAGAACCACAGGCACATAGACACAGGCAACAGAGCATGCACAATGTCGGCACTAGTACAGTGTATATCCACCTTTCGCAGCAATGCAGGCTGCTATTCTTCCATGGAGACGATCGTAGAGATGCTGGATGTAGTCCTGTGGAACGGCTTGCCATGCCATTTCCACCTGGCGCCTCAGTTGGACCAGCGTTCGTGCTGGACGTGCAGACCGCGTGAGACGACGCTTCATCCAGTCCCAAACATGCTCAATGGGGGACAGATCCGGAGATCTTGCTGGCCAGGGTAGTTGACTTACACCTTCTAGATCACGTTGGGTGGCACGGGATACATGCGGACGTGCATTGTCCTGTTGGAACAGCAAGTTCCCTTGCCGGTCTAGGAATGGTAGAACGATGGGTTCGATGACGGTTTGGATGTACCGTGCACTATTCAGTGTCCCCTCGACGATCACCAGTGGTGTACGGCCAGTGTAGGAGATCGCTCCCCACACCATGATGCCGGGTGTTGGGCCTGTGTGCCTCGGTCGTATGCAGACCTGATTGTGGCGCTCACCTGCACGGCGCCAAACACGCATACGACCATCATTGGCACCAAGGCAGAAGCGACTCTCATCGCTGAAGACGACACGTCTCCATTCGTCCCTCCATTCACGCCTGTCGCGACACCACTGGAGGCGGGCTGCACGATGTTGGGGCGTGAGCGGAAGACGGCCTAACGGTGTGCGGGACCGTAGCCCAGCTTCATGGAGACGGTTGCGAATGGTCCTCGCCGATACCCCAGGAGCAACAGTGTCCCTAATTTGCTGGGAAGTGGCGGTGCGGTCCCCTACGGCACTGCGTAGGATCCTACGGTCTTGGCGTGCATCCGTGCGTCGCTGCGGTCCGGTCCCAGGTCGACGGGCACGTGCACCTTCCGCCGACCACTGGCGACAACATCGATGTACTGTGGAGACCTCACACCCCACGTGTTGAGCAATTCGGCGGTACGTCCACCCGGCCTCCCGCATGCCCACTATACGCCCTCGCTCAAAGTCCGTCAACTGCACATACGGTTCACGTCCACGCTGTCGCGGCATGCTACCAGTGTTAAAGACTGCGATGGAGCTCCGTATGCCACGGCAAACTGGCTGACACTGACGGCGGCAGTGCACAAATGCTGCGCAGCTAGCGTCATTCGACGGCCAACACCGCGGTTCCTGGTGTGTCCGCTGTGCCGTGCGTGTGATCATTGCTTGTACAGCCCTCTCGCAGTGTCCGGAGCAAGTATGGTGGGTCTGACACACCGGTGTCAATGTGTTCTTTTTTCCATTTCCAGGAGTGTAGTTTGCTTGTTTTACAGCTCATGGACCTCTTTTACAGAGGTGCGCTTCCTCTGTTCTTTTGTTCACTCGGATCTGACCGCGGGACACTCCAGCGCAGAGCAGTGCTGTGCGGTCTCGCTCCACAGCTCTCTCTCTCTCGCTCCTATGGCGACACTAGCGACACACGGTCGCGGACGGGGCGCTGAACTACACTACCTTGCGCCCGCCGTGCGCAATTCTTGGATGAGCCTGATCTAGGCAGTCTACATATTTTACAGGACATATACACACATCAAAAACAGTTTTGCATCACCCCGGTTCCCAGAACCCCTGAAGATAGACGTCGATTGTGGATATTGTATCACAGACACAGTCCCTTTGACTGTTCGGAGATGTCACTGAAACCGCCCAAAGATGTAAACAACCATGCATGAGCAGCGCCTATTAACCAGAGTCCGACAGCCGATCAGTTCCAGTCATTCCACCAGGAAGCAGTTACACGGCGTGTGTTGTCTCTAGTTCAACCATGCCTAGACGGTCAACACCGTGGTTCGATCGCTTCCGCATTGTTACTTTGTGCCAGGAAGGGCTCGCAACAAGGGAAGTGTCCAGAAGTCTCGGAGTGAACCACAGCGACGTTGTTCGGACATGGAGGAGATACAGAGAGACAGGAAATATTGATGTCATGCCTCGCTCTGGCCGCCCAAGGGCTACTACTGCAGTGGATGGCCGTTACCTAAGGATTATGGCTCGGAGGAACCCTGACAGCAACTCCACCATGCTGAATAATGCTTTTCATGGAGCCACAGGACGTCGTGTTACGACTCAAACTGTGCGCAATAGGCTGCATGATGCGCAACTTCATTCCCGACGTCGGTGGCGAGGTCCATTTTGCAACCACGACACCATGCAACTCGGTACAGATGGGCCCAACACCATGCCAAATAGACTGCTGAGGATTGGCATCACGTTCCCTTCACCGATGAGTGTCGCTTATGCATTCAACCAGACAATCGACGGAGACGTGTTTGGAGGCAACCTGGTCAAGCTGAACGCCTTAGACACATTGTCCAGCGAGTGCAGCACCATGGCGGTTCCCTGCTGTTTTGTGGTGGCATTATGTGGGGCCGACGTACGCCGCTGGTGGTCATGGAAGGCGCCGTAACGGCTGTACGATACGTGAATGCCATCCTCGGACCATATCGGCAGCATACTGGCGAGACATTCTTCTTGGACGACATTTCGCGCCCCCATCGTGCACATCTTGTTAATGACGTCCTTCAGGATAACGACATCGCTCAACTAGAGCGGCCAGCATGTTCTTTACTATCGAACATGCTTGGGATAGATTGAAAGGGGCTTCTGTGGGTGACGTGACCCACCAACTGCTCTGAGGGATCTACGCTGAATTGCCATTGAGGAGTGGGACAAGTGGGACAATGTGGACCAGCAGTGCCTTGATGAACTTGTGGATGGTATGCCATGGCGAATACAGGCATGTATGAATGCAAGAAGATGTGCTACTGGGTATTAGAGGTACCGGTGTGTGCAGCAATCGGGACCACCACCTCTGAAGGTCTCACTGAATGGTGGTACTATTGCAATGTGTGTTTCTCATGAGCAATAGAAAGGGTGGAAATGATGTTTAAGTTGATCTCTATTCCAATTTTCTGCACAGGTTCCGGAATTCTCGGAACCGAGGTGATGCAAAACTTTTTTTGAAGGGTGTATTTCACTCAGCATGTCATACTACATTTGCAAACTAAAAATTACGTTAGTGCAGATAAGCAAAACGCACACACGCACAGAGTTTACGTTCACACATAATAAGTACAGACACAGTTAGAAAATACTGTAAGTTTGGTTTTTACTTATGAGTGCTAGGAGCAATGAACTTGAGAGGAAAGGGTGGACGGGGAAACGAAAGAGAAATATGTTAACACACAACTAAAGAATATAAGGGTAAAGAAGGTGACGTGAGTCATAGGGGAAGGAAAAAAGAAATTAGCAAAGCTGGGGGACGGCAGGAGAGATAAACGTTATGAAGACGACAGAAGAAAGTCCTTCAACTTTTTCTTGAAAGCAGCACGGCACGGAACTCTGCACGGAGTGCAGGGCGCCTTGTTACAGAGGCGGGCAGCAGCGACAGTGGAGAAGTCGGCGAATGTTTTTCTTTTACGAGTGGACACATCTAGGATACTAGAGATATTGGACCTTGTGTTTAAGAAATGATGTAATGAAAGTTGTTTAATATCTGACGCGAGGCAATAGTGTGTTTGCTTGCCGAGGAGCCGTCGATCTAGCAATAGCGTGTGGTAGTCACGTAATTTGTCTCGCTGCAATCACCATGACTAGGCACATGATGCACTGATACGATTGTATCGGCGGCTGTTGCAGATGTAACGCACACAAGCATTCGTAATTACCTCTCACCAAACGAATTATAGTGCAGTAATTGAGGTTCGTTAGAACGAGTGTTTGCAAGAATTTACCTTTCACATCCTATGAAAATATGTTCCGTAACTTCTTAATGGTATAGAGGTAAGCAGAATTCTTCTGGCACATTGCGACAGTACTCCATGCCCTGCTGGGATGATCATCCGAAGCTACACCCAAGTTCTTCACTGTTTTCTGGTATGGCTTTGGAATAACGTCAAGCTGAACAGAAGGCAGTTCGCGAAATTCTGAGATTATTGATATCTGATGGGATCCCAAATTTATTTGTGTCGTTCTGGCATCTCGTTTAAGCCCCAGGTTTCTCGCTTATGTTACCGCTGAAGACAGTTCATCATTCGTTTGAACGATCGCAGTATTTATACTTTCAGGTCTGGCACTTAGCTAAAGCTGGACAAACCTGACACAATGTGATTGATAGAGAAAGAAAACAAAAGTGTGCCTAAGACTGACCCCTGTGGCACTCCTGAGGGGGCATGATCCAGGACGATATTTTATTCCCACAAACAACCATTGCTGTCTGTTTTTCAAGTAGCTTTCAAACCACTTCGGCCCAATGGCTGTGGAATACAGCCGTCGCGTTTTTTAAGCAGTTAGTGAAACTTCACACAAAAAAAAGCTTTTCTAAAGACTAGTAGCGTCAATATTGTTGCCTCACGGTAGTCCACGGCATAATTCAGGTCATTAGTTACCTTAATTAGTGCAGCGTTTGTGCATAGTGTTTATGAAAGCGGGTCTGATATTTATCATGTCGATTCAATTCTCGCATCTCGTGGTCGTGCGGTAGCGTTCTCGCTTCCCACGCCCGGGTTCCCGGGTTCGATTCCCGGCGGGGTCAGGAATTTTCTCTGCCTCGTGATGGCTGGGTGTTGTGTGCTGTCCTTAGGTTAGTTAGGTTTAAGTAGTTCTAAGTTCTAAGGGACTGATGACCATAGATGTTAAGTCCCATAGTGCTCAGAGCCATTTGATTCAATTCTCTCAAGTGTTGAGTGATTTGGTCATGAACAATACATTGCAGTACTTCGTAAAGAGCAGATAATACGCTAATTGGTCGGTATCACAAGGCGATTGCGCGTTTCCTATGTTAGAAATTGGTCGGACTGAGCTTCTTTCCCATGGAGTGGGACATATTGCATTCATGAGAAAAAAATTAAGTCTGTACCTCCTCTATGTAGACTGACTCCCAAATTTTTCGAGGTGGAAGAATGGAAGGCGAAATCCAACAAACTGCAGATGCAATGAGCGTGGTTGTCACGTCAGTTTCCATAGTCAAACGGAAAACTTCATGTGAGTCTTAGGTTGTATGCTACCTGCTTCAATGAAGGCCCTATATAACTAACCTTGTATTACAACTTCAAAAGGTGTCTACTCATTGGGGCGAGAGGCTCCTTACGTGGTTTGAAGGAACTAACGAGGGCAGATTCTAGTACCAGTAAGGCAGAAATCTTAATGGAACGATTTGTAGGAAGCCATCATGAATGAGATTTTCGTCAACCCATATTGCAGGCAAAGTGGTTAGTCAATGTTTGCTTTTTTTCTTCTCAACCAAATACACTCCTGGAAATTGAAATAAGAACACCGTGAATTCATTGTCCCAGGAAGGGGAAACTTTATTGACACATTCCTGGGGTCAGATACATCACAGTATCACACTGACAGAACCACAGGCACATAGACACAGGCAACAGAGCATGCACAATGTCGGCACTAGTACAGTGTATATCCACCTTTCGCAGCAATGCAGGCTGCTATTCTCCCATGGAGACGATCGTAGAGATGCTGGATGTAGTCCTGTGGAACGGCTTGCCATGCTATTTCCACCTGGCGCCTCAGTTGGACCAGCGTTCGTGCTGGACGTGCAGACCGCGTGAGACGACGCTTCATCCAGTCCCAAACATGCTCAATGGGGGACAGATCCGGAGATCTTGCTGGCCAGGGTAGTTGACTTACACCTTCTAGAGCACGTTGGGTGGCACGGGATACATGCGGACGTGCATTGTCCTGTTGGAACAGCAAGTTGCCTTGCCGGTCTAGGAATGGTAGAACGATGGGTTCGATGACGGTTTGGATGTACCGTGAACTATTCAGTGTCCCCTCGACGATCACCAGTGGTGTACGGCCAGTGTAGGAGATCGCTCCCCACACCATGATGCCGGGTGTTGGCCCTGTGTGCCTCGGTCGTATGCAGTCCTGATTGTGGCGCTCACCTGCACGGCGCCAAACACGCATACGACTATCATTGGCACCAAGGCAGAAGCGACTCTCATCGCTGAAGACGACACGTCTCCATTCGTCCCTCCATTCACACCTGTAGCGACACCACTGGAGGCGGGCTGCACGATGTTGGGGCGTGAGCGGAAGACGGCCTAACGGTGTGCGGGACCGTAGCCCAGCTTCATGGAGACGGTTGCGAATGGTCCTCGCCGATACCCCAGGAGCAACAGTGTCCCTAATTTGCTGGGAAGTGGCGGTGCGGTCCCCTACGGCACTGCGTAGGATCCTACGGTCTTGGCGTGCATCCGTGCGTCGCTGCGGTCCGGTCCCAGGTCGACGGGCACGTGCACCTTCCGCCGACCACTGGCGACAACATCGATGTGCTGTGGAGACCTCACGCCCCACGTGTTGAGCAATTGGGCGGTACGTCCACCCGGCCTCCCGCATGCCCACTATACGCCCTCGCTCAAAGTCCGTCAACTGCACATACGGTTCACGTCCACGCTGTCGCGGCATGCTACCAGTGTTAAAGACTGCGATGGAGCTCCGTATGCCACGGCAAACTGGCTGACACTGACGGCGGCGGTGCACAAATGCTGCGCAGCTAGCGCCATTCGACGGCCAACACCGCGGTTCCTGGTGTGTCCGCTGTGCCGTGCGTGTGATCATTGCTTGTACAGCCCTCTCGCAGTGTCCGGAGCAAGTATGGTGGGTCTGACACACCGGTGTCAATGTGTTCTTTTTTCCATTTCCAGGAGTGTATATTACGAGTGACTCTTAAAAATGACTGATAGTGTTCAGTGACAGATGGTTCCATTGGAACTGCGAAATGGTCATGTTGATCTCAGATTGTAAGATTTAGAAGCATTCACGTCTGGCCAGAGACTGTTGTGAGAACAGCTTTGCCGAGATAACACTACACAAGGTGCTCGTCAAAACAGTGCACCTTGGTTGAGGTTGTCAGAGTTACCACTGAATCGTGTGAGTTCCAGGAACGTCGGCATTCATACCAGGGTGAATAACAGTTGGAATTAGTGGACTGAGACTGGTAAGCGCTTCAGGTCATGAGATATCCCCGACCACTTCTTCATCACCTTGCTTGAGAAGCTTAGGTAAATAAAAAATATGGACCACAGGAACCGAACTGTGTTTGCTTCTTTTCGTTTAGGGGCACTAAACAACCGCATCCTGGCCTGAGAAGCTAAATCGGTTCAATAAGGAGAAGAATTAAATGGGATAAAAGGGGAGAAGAGTAATAGGAAGGGCTGTTAATAAAACTTAGAAAAAATTAACTGCTCAAGTAAGTTTTGGTCCAATTTCCAGAACTGTATAGCCTCTGCCTTCTTTGTCAGAAACCACTGTCTCAATACTCTGTTTATCACGGGAAATCGCTAACAGCAGGTACCTGTCTAATGGAGCTAATTATGCACTTTCAGTGCTCTTCGAAGTAGCGTGAATGGGACAATGCGGCTTTTTTAAAGTCTCTAGTCTGTGAAAATGCCTCGAAGGGGCATTGTAAAATGAGACCAAGCGCACATTGTCACTTTGCACAAAGAAGGACTTTTAGTGCGATATGCTGTTATCACAGCTACATCATTCGAGCAATTAATGCTATCATCATACACGAAACAATGACGATGTCAATCTGTTTCGCAGTCGTCGCTCGCTAACAACTGCAAAAGTTCATGAATGGCTCGTAGGTACCTCCAGGAGATAATACATGCTGGCATTTTATGCAACTGAGAGGGTTATGCCGAAGACACAAGCGACTTCCAAACACGCATTACAAACGACAGTTCATATCCTCTCAGTTGAAGGGAACACATCGAATAAAGCTTCGGCTAATGGCGTCAGGTTCTCTTTATCGTCTATTGGATGATTTGTCTGACGCTTGATGATAGTCGAGAAGAGCGTGGGGCGGCCAGGTACCGATGTAAGTATCAGACATGCAGTCACACTGAGTTGGGAGAGAGGGGAATGAGCCTGCTTCAGGCCGGTTTCTTGCAGGGATGTCAGATGCACTCTCACTGCCATCGCGGGTAATTTGAGGACTGTGCAGTATCGGGACAGGATTCTCCAACTTATAGTCCTTCGTAGAGTCAACATTGTGTTGATTGTTTCGTCTTTCAAGATGGTAATGTACGAGCTCTCAGCATCCATTCTGTGCACATCTTAATCCCGGAGATAGGAACTAACCGAGTATAATGGCTTGGGGTATCTGCTAATGTTGTTTCGGTTCTCAGTCTGAAGACTGGTTTGATCCCTCTCTGCATGCTACTCTGTCCTGTGAAAGCCTCTTCATATCAGAATAACTCCTGCAATCTACGTCCTTTTGAATCTGCTTGCAGTATTCATCCCATGGTCTCCCTCTACAACTTTATTAATATTAGTAATATTCGTAATACTAGTAATATTATCTTCAAGCTAATTTCGCTTGTACAGAACGTCTACATATTCCTTCCACCTTTCAGTTTTCCATTCTTTGCTTGGTAGTAGTTTATTGTCTAAGGTCTCGGTGTTTATGCAGCTGTTTCAGTTTAGCTCGAAACATATTCCTATAGGAGATATCCACCTCTACCCTAGTTATACGTACTACAATACCTGGCATTTGTAGTCTTGCCATTCTTGCTTAGCCATTTTGCCCTGTCATTTTTAGGCTGCTTTATTACACTTCGCCTACTTCATTTTCTGCACTTATTTTCACCTTTGGACAGGTAAGGTAAAATTAGTATTGCCTGTGCTATCCCAGAATCTCTTCTAAGAGAGTGCAAGCTTCAACTATACACTCCCTTTCATCCACAGAAAGCGGCAAAGTTTACTTCGGTAGCTCAGAGAAAGGGCGGCAAGAGGCTGACAGCATTTTTCAACAACGAGCAACAACTGAAGCTGTAGAAATTTATCATGCCTGTCACTATATCAGAAGTTCGGACAAGAGGGAAACAGAGTAATCACAACGTGTTGTTTACTGGGTTCCTTTTATCTTAGTAATACAGTAAATAAAATAGCAGGTAATTAAATTACAAAGCACCTTACTATCAACAAGTGGGAAATGCGACTCATTGTCTCTATACTGAGTTGGGGAAATAACAGACGTTGTCTTGATGCACCTCTGACCATATTCATCACACGGCACCGCCACGCTTATTACAATACTCTACAGTATTTTAGGTCTGTTGTGACGTTCTCTTTGATACTCCTGTAGCATTCCTGCAGGCGCCGTACCGACGGTTTTGTTTATATCATTCCAGTCAACAGAGCCGCGTAATGCCGTGCCTAAGCCTGCACTACTTGCTAGCGATTTTTTTTTAATGTGGTGTCTGAGCAAAAACCCATACAGACATCTTCATACACATAAAGTTTAACACATCCTCATAAACATAATACAATAGAATCACATTAGAAGACGACCAGCTCTCCCAGCGAAGACGCGTATAAAACGCGACATATTCTGAAGTCCTTCAAGCACGACAGTACGGTGATATATGGCAGCAAGCAGCACTCGGTGGTGACTAGACGCTATGGGAGGTGGCTTGAAGATTTGTACCTGTTCGTGAAGCCAAAAAAGGTGTGACTGATGTCCACTTCTTCACCTCAACCGCACACTGGGGATGCGACTAGGCAAGTACCATGCAAATGCTTGCGGTAACAGACGTGGTTCGTGAGTCTTTTGCAGCATCAGTTTTGCTCGTGTCAAAAAGTTGGAATTTTACGGGTTCACTTTGGCATAATCTGTGCCCTGTGTGTGTCACTTCTCTCTGATTGTTGATTTAATGACCTTCAAAAGATCTGCAGCTGGTAATTTCATGTTTCCCCTCGCCCCGTCGGTGACGGCTGCTTTTGGTTAGCACCTCTGCTGTTTCAGTCATGTGTTTACCCAGCATATGGTAACTTCCTCATTGCTATCTGTGATCTCTAGCATGAGATCCATGACGTCAAATGCTGTTGGATGAATGGAACTTCCGCTGCACAGATTTCTTAATAGTTCTACCGCTGATCTGGAATCAGAAAGGAGAACGAACTCGGAACTCAAGTGATTCTCGGCACACTGAAGGGCTCGAAGAATAGCAGCTTAGGGAGCTTGACAGCTGTCATCCCCGTAGTGCAAGTTCATCCTGAAATGTACAGTTTTTCCGAACGCGTCGCAAATTTAAAGGACGTGTGACAGTATTTGGAGTGATTCCAAAAAGTTCTTTGCTGATGGTGAACCTGGTGTTTACAACCGTTTTGAAAGGTGTACTGCAACCACTGGAGTTTGATCTGATGCTGGAGACAAAACAACTGTGGTCTTAGCCCCTGGTTGCCCGCAACGAAACTAAATTTATTGCGCGATGTCTCTCCGTCATTCTAATAAAGCCAACCAGCATCCTGAAAGTGTACTAGGGGGCTCTTTACTACAAACATTGCAGTTTACTTCGAGTGGGAATAATGTTGTTTCCTGTTTCCTTTGTTTTACGGCATCGCTTATGAAGTAGTCAGATGCAATGTGCATTTCTGGCAGCGGATTCGCGAAATTCACGTGGAAGAATCTTGTATGTGCTTTATTTTCTACTCATGTGACTGAATGTATTAAAGGAAAGGTGGAATTATTAACTATTCTGAATCTACGGTAAGCAATGACCTACCAATTCTTAAAATGACGTAGAGGAATAGCCGTTATTTGTCGAAAAGTGTGCCAGGTGGGAGTACATTACATAAACTTTAAGGCCATCCGATATTACATAGATGAGCGTTACTCAGGAAAAGTGATGAATTATGTGTCAGCGCAAGTGCTTCTGTCTGGGATGAATAATTTGATCCGATGGCCAACGGAAGATTGCTATTAACTGCTCACCGCTGTTTCCTAATTAGTTGAGAAACCAATGGCTGCTTGTAACTGCGTGACATGTAAGACCTTCATCGCTTCCTGAACACGCTTCAAGAATATGTGAACAGTGTGTAAGGTATGCGCAGGATAAAACCTAATTCGAAATTACCCCACATTCTTTACAGACATCACCAAAGAACATAACTCACTACTAAGGTTCTAGCTGCCGGCAAGATACAATTATCCACAATTTGCAGTATTTTTAACAATTAATAGCAGTGCTGGAAACTGAATTATGTATGGTTTCAGTACGTTTCAAGCACAGCTCTATAAGCCCGGTATCTTTTTATTGCGCTCTTTTAGTTATCGCAGCCTCACGGCCAAAGTAATTTCGTGTGAAATTTAGTGTGAGTTGTTACACGAATCAGGTGAATGTGTTGAACTGGTCATCAGAGAGTAGAAAACGCCGTTTAGGATGGCATTTAACCACGAGTCTGAACTGTATTGTTAATAGTGTTATTGAAATAACCACCTATGTACGTCACAAAGAGTTTCATAGCTACTAATATAGTGCCTCAATGAGACGTACACTGAATTACACGGCCATTTGCTTCAAGTGACAGATAGAGATGGCAAAGAAACGAAACCATGAGCTTGCAAGGCCCGGAAGAACTGTTTTCAAATCAGCGTCAGGCATCCAAATTGACGATCTATATAAATCCACTAAATCTTTAAAGCAAATGTTGGTTATGTATGAAACGGTCACGACTGATTTTTCCATAAGCGAGCTTATGAACCCTGCCGAACGACCGCGTCCTCAAGGAGACTTTAGACATAATTCTTCTTTCCATATTTATTTATTTATTTATGTACTTATTTGACTAAGTGAAAAAGAGAAAGAATCGAATCGCCAACTTCCAGTTGCCAGTTGAACACGTATTGGCTAACTCCGAGTACAATAATGCATCTTGAAACTATCCTTCTAAAAGTTAGGAGAATATCGTCAACATATGTAATGGTAGGTGAAAGCATCGTAGTGATGTTGATCTCACTCATCAGTATGTATCATTGTTGGATAATGGCCTCGTCTAGACCTTTCCATGTAATACAGTCTTTATCTATACAGCTCCCCAATTTGTTCTGTGGTGTTTCAGATTCCGTCAGATCATCGTTTCTGTCTTTTTCTACTTGTCTCCTGGAATCCAATAAAAAGTTCCCTCGGTCCTAATAAAATCCATTTTTCTGTACCGACCTCCATTACATTTTCATCACGTTCATTATTACGTCTTCCACTCCCGCCCGTGACTGAGCCATTTGTTTGTTTTCCCGTCTCTATTGTTAATTCCCAACATGCTTCTCTCCACCATTCACTGAAAAAATATCCATTTTTTAAATATTTCATGCATTTAAGTTCCATGTATCACAACGATTGTTGTAAACTTGCCTATTAGAAACATTTGAAGCTTATTTTCCAAAACTACTTAATTTACAAGAAACAGACAAGGCTATATTTATTCTTCTATTCATTCAGTCAATATGTTCAACTGCTCTCATAACTTTAGATCATCAAATAGCTCTGTGATTTCACTGTTAAACTTAACAACTTTGTTTTCGATGTATAGTTATACATTATTTTAAGTCTTATTACAGTCGATTTTCGGGTATTCTTTCTAAATTGCTCTATTAAGTTTTCCCTTCCGTTGATGAATGTTAACTGTACCAGAGGGGTAGAGTAAATTTTCATCTGCAAAATCATGCTGTCTCAGATACGGTTGATTACCTTACATACCGTACCACCTTCGCTTTACCAGTTTTAAGGTCTGAATGCTTCCTCTTGCATTTTTAGTGATGCGGAATCTCCTTGCCTGACCTCTCCATTCTGAACCGTCACTACCCTGATGAAATCTAATGGAAGCTGTATCAGTAACACACCGTATATATTTTTCAGTATACTCATACACTTACAGTCGATGGTTGTGTTTCTCACGGTCTTTAGTCAGATTTTGTTGAAAAGTTAAAAGATGTCTCGAAGTCTATGGAACCCAGAGAAAGTGGTAATCCACTCTCATTTCTCAGTTACATGATGTTCACGCTTCGGAAGGGTTCCTGCGATAAACCAGTTTCGAACGTCAGCTTATTCCTCTGACTGATTAAAACTGAACTTTTTTCTGCGGTATTTCTGGTAATTTTAATGAATATCTTATACATTCCAAGTAAGTTTTATACGTCTTTTCCAACTTTTTTCTTGTGAATTAGAGTGATTACAGTATTGTCTTCCTTACTCTTTTTTGAACACTTCTAAAAAATCTGTTTTGTATCAATCTCCAGTTTTAGTCATTTCTATTGGAATCCTTTCCTTACGTCGCAACTCAAATGACTTTATACCTGCATTTGGCTTTACTTACGGAATGTTGTTATTTTTATGATTAAAAACTTCATTTTTGAGACGTACTACCATTTAAGAAGTTCAGAAGTCGTTCTGTCTCTTTTTCTTTCTACATAACTGCTACGATACCTAAGGCCCCTGCCTAAGATAGGTTCCTGTTTTGTTTTTTTCATATTTTTATATTTTTAAATTGTTTCTTTTTCCAAGTTTTAATGGATCTTTTCATATCTGCTCAGCGTAACTTCTAAATACATCTTTTTTTGTTCAGCGTATTCTCTCACGGTCGCATTATCGTATGTTTAAACTGACCTGATCTTTAATACCTGTGTTACTGCCTTTGAGTTTTATATTATTTTGTTTTCTTCGTATTTGCAACAGTTTTTTATTGTTTATGTAAGTGTCTTTGTCAGTAATTCCCACATTCCAGTCTATTCACATAATCTCTATTTTCTTAGATTACAACTGAACAGTATTTGGTTAGTTTAATTTCGTACACCATCTTACTCATAACTACTCTTAATCTATATTTCTGTCTTCCTCTGTTGCTTTCAAGCTTTGGTCTATTTTTCCTTTACTTCTTATAAATATCATTACTTTTCAGAATGAGATTTTCACTCTGCAGCGGAGTGTGCACTGATATGAAACTTCCTGGCAGATTAAAACTGTGTGCCGGACTGAGACTCAAACTCGGGACCTTTGCCTTTTGCGGGCAAGTGCTCTACCAACTGAGCTACCCAAGCACGACTCACGCCCCGTCGTCACAGCTTTATTTCTGCTCTGGTAGAGCATTTGCCCGCGAAAGGCAAAGGTCCCGAGTTCGAGTCTCGGTCCGGCACACAGTTTTAATCTGCCAGGAAGTTTCATCATTACTTTTGATTCCGCGATCGGTTCAGGACCGTCAAGTCCCGTACAATTCCTTTATTGCGTGTCAAAATGAGTTCCACTTCGTGTTTCGTTCCACTTCATCGTTGCCAGGTCCATTTTCTGTTTGTTTTCTTCTCAGAGACTGCATCGAGGACAAAAATGTAGCTCCTTTCAGTCAATCTTCTTACTTATGAAGTTTCTCATTTCTGATAGAATTTCCGAATTTTCTTACAGAAGAATCCTTTTACAGTTTCCTCGTTATAATTCCCATTTACCATCTCATAGTAGGATTTTCTGTCATGTAGCTGCAACTTTTTTGTGGACTCCAGTTTACTTAACAAAATGTGAGTACAACTGCTCAATATGGAAGTAGTCTGTTTAGGTTTTCTTATTGGTAACGCCACGTAGTGCTCTGTATGAAAATCACTGGCTGTGCTGTGTGCAGTCTGTGGCTAGTTTGCATTGTTGTCTACCATTGTAGTGTTGGGCAGCTGGATGTTAACAGCGCATAGCGTTGCGCAGTTGGAGGTGAGCCGCCAGCAGTGGTGGATGTGGGGAAGTGAGATGGCGGATTTTTGAGAGCAGGCGATCTGAACGTGTGTCCATCAGAAACAGTACATTTGTAAGAATGGATGTCATGAACTGCTATATATATATTATGACTTTTGAACACTATTAAGGTAAATACATTGTTTGTTCTCTATCAAAATCTTTCATTTGCTAACTATGCCTATCAGTAGTTAGTGCCTTCAGTAGTTAGAATCTTTTATTTAGCTGGCAGTAGTGGCGCTCACTGTATTGCTGTAGTTTGAGTAACGAAGATTTTTGTGAGGTAAGTGATTTGTGAAACGTATAGGTTAAGATAGTCAGGGCCATCCTCTTGTAGGGATTATTGAAAGTCGGATTGCGTTGCGCTAAAAAATATTGTGTGTCAGTTAAAGCACAGTCATGTATAATTTTTCTAAGGGGACGTTTCATATGGCGACCCTGCCAGGATACCTCAATGAAATCTTCTGATTTGTTCTTGTAGTTTGTGTAATTAGTGTAGCTTTTGTTTATTGCTAGTGTGTAATTGTAGAGAGACTCTCCTTTGTAGTTGCAGTCTTTCATTGTTGTACAGTAAAACAGTTGTGGCATGCATGTAGATTTGCACCAAGTATTTCGCAGCTGTGCTTGCAATTAACTAGATATTATTTTCAGTGCTATGTTAATGTGTTCTCTTATTTTTGCTCTTCAAATTGTGCTTTTCTGTGTTATCATGTTAAATATTGTGACAATAATGGCGTGTGAAAATCGTAACACTAGGCCCCAAAGTAAACTGAGAAATAATAGTTTGTGAGTGCACAAGTGGTGGTTTATGGACTTGCTATATTCTCTGCAAGACTCTTCGATGGTAATTGTGCACCTGCACAGTCGCAACAGATGACTGCTGGCTGTCTCTACAAGGACTACAGAGGGTCTGCATCTTTGATGGCCCACCAATACCATTATTTCTACAATGACTGCACTGGGTCTGCACCTCTGGTGGCCCACCAATACCGTAATCTCTACCAGGACTACAGTGGGTCTGCTCTGTGATGACCTACCTACCAATATTCTTCAAAACTTCGACTGACTCTGCAGTGGGTTTGCTGTGTTGTGGCCCATTACCTGTCTGCATGTCAAGAGTCAGCACTGTCTTTCCGCTGGAAGGACAACACTACATCTTCAAGACTGCATGGAAATCCACTACTTCCGTGTGCATTTTCTTTTACTGCTCGGACTTTGAGAAAAACACTGCTATTTTACTGTGATGAACGATCAGGACTGTCTTTATGGAGAGTGAGAAAATTTTAGCTTTTGATCAACATTGTATCAATAAGTGTGTGCATTTGATTTCTTTGTTACTGTAATTGTGAAAAAATTTTAACAAATATGTATTGGCCAGTGCCCAAAACAAATTGTAAAATTTTTTGTGGGGACCATGGGGGCTATGTAAGTAGTCTGTTTAAGTTTTCTTATTGGTAACGCCACGTAGTGCTCTGTATGAAAATCAATGGCTGTACTGTGTGCAGTCTGTGGCTAGTTTGCATTGTTTTCTGCCATTGTAGTGTTGGGCAGCTGGATGTTAACAGCGCGTAGCGTTGCGCAATTGTAAGAAGGGATGTCATGAACTGCTATATATATATTATGACTTTTCAACACTATTTGGGTAAATACATTGTTTGTTCTCTATCAAAATCTTTCATTTGCTAACTATGCCTATCAGTAGTTAGTGCCTTCAGTAGTTTGAATCTTTTATTTATCTAGCAGTATTGGCGCTCGCTGTATTGCAGTGGTTTGAGTAACGAAGATTTTTGTGAGGTAAGTGATTTGTGAAACGTATAGGTTAATTTAGTCAGGGCCATTCTCTTGTAGGGATTATTGAAAGTCAGATTGCGTTGCGCTAAAAAATATTGTGTGTCAGTTTAAGCAGAGTCATGTATAATTTTTCTAAGGGGACGTTTCAAATAGAATTGAATAATTTCGTTGGAAAAGCTTTTGTTTATCTTCAGCATAAGTCTTGTAATTGTCATTTACCTTCAGTACTGTAATATTCATAATATTGATTTCTTAAAATTTCTTGTGTGTGATCGAACTTACAACAAAATTTCTAGCCTTCAGTGTTCTTCTGCAGTAAAACGCATGTTTCCAAATTACTTAAAAAGTTTCCAGTCACCTGCAGATCTGGAAAACATGTCCTGAACTAAAGCGCAACAGCATAGTGAACAACAAGTATTACGAATATAAAAATGTCTACTGCGTAAAAAGAATATCCACAGTGAGGTAGAGAGAGAGAAGCCTAAACTCCAACCCCTAAAAGGGTAAGTCGTCAAAATAAGTAAAACAGGACAAATGGTTCAAATGGCTCTGAGCACTACGGGACTTAACTTCTGAGGTCATCAGTCCCCTAGAACTTAGAACTACTTAAACCTAACTAACTTAAGGACATCACACACATCCATGCCCGAGGCAGGATTCGAACCTGCGACCGTAGCGGTAGCGCGGTTCCAGACTGTAGCGCCTAGTACCGCTCGGCCACATGCCGAATATTCTGCCTGTACAATTTCCGTTACTTACAGTAGGTACTGTACTGTACGTCATTCTTCTAGGACGATATCATTTTTGAGATTTTACTTCATTTTAACCCATTTGTTTTTAATGTCCATTCATGACAGAGCAATTGATTCTAGCTGGCAAGAACAAGCAACGCACGTGCCTCTACGAAAAAACCCGACGCTATGGCTCAAGACTTTAATAATACATGTCGAAAATACATTGATAGTCCATCTGCTTATTGTCGTTGTCATGTCACTGTTGTTAACTTGCACCAGGTATTAGTATTAAAACAAGAACAGCGATGTTTTGTATCAATGTCGTATCAAACGTAGTGACTACTTGTGAAATACCGATATTCATGTGTCGATATCGTATATTCGTTTTTGAAGCTACATGAGAAAAGCACTCATTCCAGGTTTTGCAGCAAATGTTGAAAGATCCTGTAACTACAGTCATCTGTTGTCCAATAGACGCCCGCATCTCGTGGTCGTGCGGTAGCGTTCTCGCTTCCCACGCCCGGGTTCCCGGGTTCGATTCCCGGCGGGGTCAGGGATTTTGTCTGCCTCGTGATGGCTGGGTGTTGTGTGCTGTCCTTAGGTTAGTTAGGTTTAAGTAGTTCTAAGTTCTAGGGGACTGATGACCATCGATGTCAAGTCCCATAGTGCTCAGAGCCATTTGAACCATCCAATAGACGTTTCCTTACTTTCGAGAATCTATGCGTCCTGACTGTCACTAACTGCAGTAGCTCTAATTTCCGTACATCTTAACAAAATGAGATTTCTTAAAGAAAAAGGCTGCGACTTTAAATTAATCATCCTATTCGTAAGGTACCCCTTATTGTCGGATTACGTTTTATTCCCTTATTTTCGCGAATTACATTTTATATCTCGTCTGCAGATATGAGTGGCATTCAATAAGCTCAGGCAGCACTGCAGAACACATAGCACGGAGTAGTTTTATAGTTCCCTCGCTGGCAGAAGTATCCGCTGGACCATCTGGCGTTGACGGTAAACTGTGAGATGATGTGCTGAGGCTGGCTGTGAGAAAGACATTTACGCTAGCGCACGATACGTAGGGAAACCAGAACCATTCTGGCTCGAAGCAAGCTATATTATTAATAAATGTTTGCTAATAAAAGGCACTTTTTCCACTTTAGATATTAGGAAAAGCCTACTGGTCATAAATAGTTTCTCACAACAATATTACGAAGCAAGCAAGAGGTCATTTCAGTAAACAGCTGAATAATGTTCAAGATCACGAAGTTGTACGTACAGCTAAGAAGTTGAAACTTCCTGGCAGATTAAAACTGTGTGCCGGACCGAGACTCGAACTCGGGATCTTTGACTTTCGCGGGCAAGTGCTCTACCAACTGAGTTACCCAAGCACGACTCCCGCCCCGTCCTCACAGCTTTACTTCTGCCAGTATCTCGTCTCCTACCTTCCAAACTACAGAAGTTCTCCTGCGAACCTTGCAGAACTAGCACTTCTGAAAGAAAGGAGCAGTTGGTAGAGCACTAGCCCGCGAAAGGCAAAGGTCCCGAGTTCGAGTCTCGGTCCAGTACACAGTTTTAATCGGCCAGGAAGTTTCATATCAGCGCACACTCCGTTCCAGAGTGAAAATCTCATTCTGGAAACATCCCCCAGGCTGTGAAAAAACCAAGTCTCCGCAACATCCTTTCTTTCAGGAGTGCTAGTTCTGCAAGGTTCGCAGGAGAGCTTCTGTAAAGTTTGGAAGGTAGGAGACGAGATACTGGCAGAAGTAAAGCTGTGAGGACAGGGCGTGAGTCGTGCTTGGATAGCTCAGTTGGTAGAGCACTAGCCCGCGAAAGGCAAAGGTCCCGAGTTCGAGTCTCGGTCCGGCACACAGTTTTAGTCTGCCAGGAAGTTTCATATCAAAGCACACTCCGCTGCAGAGTGAAAAACTCATTCCAGCTAAGAAGTTTTTCGATTGTAAGTACAAGACATAGACTTCGCGCCATAGCCGCCAGATGCCAACAGAATGTCTTGCGAAATAGTTCTATCGTAAGACCATAAGACCATGCTCTCAAGAAATTGCTAGTTTTGAGTTAATAACTAACATATTGTTTCACTTATCAGATTACGGTGTTTTCGTAAATAAGCACATCTTAAGGGTATCCACGAATATTATTTCGAATAACGTAGTTTCTACGAGGGACATGAACTATGACCTAGAAATCCTACACAGCGACTCACTAAGATAATCCGAGGATGGGTTGTTTTAATCTCAGTAGGTCTCCGATGTAATGTCGTACTGTACGCCTCTAATGCCATCTTCTACAGATTCCCTAACAGACACACTTTTAGACATTTAATAACAAGCTCGAACCACCTATAAAGCTTTTCATTATGCCATTTTATAACTCTCTTCAAATATGTTTATATTCAAATTCAAATGGCTCTGAGCACTATGGGACTTAACATCTGAGGTCATCAGTCCCCTAGTCTTTGAACTATTTAAACCTAACTAACCTAAGGACATCACACACATCCATGCCCGAGGCAGGATTCGAACCTCCGACCGGAGCAGCAGCGCGGTTCCAGACTGAAGCGCCTAGAACCGCTCGGCCACAGAGACCGGCTGTGTTTTACTTCATATACAACGTCGTTTTATCGATTTTTCATATTTCACCAGTGATGCCTCGTCAGGTATTTCACGTAATAAAATCCCCAGCCCCACGCTTACAGGTCCTTTTTCATATTCGTAAACTAAATGAATTCTCATTAGGGGCTGCAATACCCCATCCCATCCCCCACTTCGCGGGCGCGGTGAGACAAGTTGCAGTTGAAAATTAGGAAGAAAGGTGAAATACTGCCTGAGCATGATGCACTTAGTGCAGTGAATAATGGAACCAGTCGTTAAAGAGCCCTCTGCGCTGTGTGCGCCGCACCCACAGCTCTGGAAGGCGCTCTGTGGAGAGAGACACGCCGACTGCAATTAGCGCCGGCCACTGGCCACCCCTGGTGCGCCGCTAGATGGACTGGAACCGAATCCGGCGCCGCTTAAACGCGGAATTAGCGCCGTAATTCAATTGTGTTGCAGCGGCAGCACTGTCCGCCGGGAGGTGCACACTCGCCCAAGCCGCTGCTACTGGAAGAGCGCGCGTAATGGCGCCGAAAAGAGCACTCTTGCCAAAGACCTCCCTACTGAGGCCGTATAGCCTGTGGGATATTGAGCTTGCGACAAGTGACAATAGCCTGCGTGACGTCACGAAGCCGACGCAGGACAAGTCCTACTCCGGTGTAATACCGGGAAGCTGAAGCAACAAGCTGCGATTGTGGGCTCCTCGCTTTGATTAAGTGTGTCAGTGATTTTCCTTCAGTACTTTTGTAAGCTGCAAATATTTGTTGTTTGGTTAATTTACGGCAGCTCATGTGTGGCCCGAAAGTTACCGTCTTCCTGTCCACGTAAGCTGAAAGGCTGGACACTGCTGATCTACAGAGTAGGTTTGGTCGCTATAGACACTGTGAGGTGCATGTTTCGCAGGTCTTAAGACTATGAAAAGAGACTGAAAATAATGAGAATATTAAATGTGGAATCTGTGTTCTTTGGGGACTTCTGTGTAAGAAAACTTTCTTTGTGGACTTCTGTGTAGGAAAACTTCATGTAGAACTACTGTAGAAACATCTGATGAGCATAAATGTGGCCGGCCTGAGTGGCCGAGCGGTTCTAGGCGCTTCAGTCTGGAACCGCGTGACCACTAGGTCGCAGGTTCGAATCCTGCCTCGGGCAAGGATGTGTGTGATGTCAAAAAAAAAGGTTCAAATGGCTCTGACCACTATGGGACTTAACTTCTGAGGTCATCAGTCCCCTAGAACTTAGAACTACTTAAACCTAACTAACCTAAGGACATCACACACACCCATGCCCGAGGCAGGATTCCAACCTGCGACGGTAACGGTCGCGCAGTTCCAGACTGTATTGCCTAGAACCGTTCGGCCACCCCAGCCGGCTGTGTGTGATGTTGGTAGGTTAGTTAGGTTTAAGGAGTTCTAAGTTCTAGGGGACTGATGATCTCAGATGTTGAGTCCCATAGTGCTTAGAGCCAACATAAAAGTGCAACAGAAGCCTCTCAAAATAACTTAAGTGTACTGTTCTATACTGTAGATTACTTTGTAACTCTTTTATGTTTTTGTTCTTGTTGTAAGCTAAACTGCTTTGCTACTGTTAAATTTCGTGTATGTCTTATATTATGTGCGAATCTGAACAATGCAAGTGGTGTGATTACGTACACGTTATCTAATAAAAAGAGTCGCCAAATGTCTGAAATTGTGTAAATGGATTTGAATTAACTCTTACCAATAACTGTGTACTAAAGAAACCGTCCAGTGAAATTCTGTATCATGCAGTGTAATAAATAGTGCGACAATACGTGACGTCACAGTACGTGACGTGCAGATCCAACACACAAAACTAACAGTTTGAAGGTTCCACAGAAAATTACAAAATGAATTTTAGAAGAATAAATGTCCATACTGCTTCTCTGGAAATGGCCTGTAAATTTACATATGCAAACTGACTGAATAAAATTTCTAACATTAAATGATATGCACGCGAATGTAACACTGCACTATAACAGTAAGACGGACAAAATAAGCGAGGTCTGATCCAAAAAAGTGAATCTGAAGATAATTTTGCAGTGCAACGCATAACTGAATGATCGTATTGTCTTGATTGTGATATGAAACTGGACCTAACAAATTTTCCTGCCTTACCTCTCGTAGCGGAAAATCTGTACAGCTCGAAAGTGGTGAAAATGAAAATGGAGCGCAGCAGCAGACCATCTGAAGGAAAGAATGGCTCGCGCAATGCAGTGCAAGGACGCGCAGCTGTACTAAGCGGATTATGCTCTACCTTCAGCTACTGTGTTCTGCGGAGTGCAACGCTGTGACACGTAAATTAAAAAAAAAATTTCCTTAGGAGACGGTAATTATTAAATGACTGAAAGAGATTAGCATTCAGAAACTATCGCAGCCTCTGATTCCTTAAAAATTATCACCTAATTTACAAAAATTACATCTTATTAAAAAAAATATTGCTCTGCCATGAGATTAGTCACTGAAATGGTAAAGGAGTCGTGCATCTATAACCTTGAGTACGAGCAATGTGAACACACAATTTTATTTGATTTCGTCTCGACTATCGAACTAACTAATCTGGACCATTAAGGAGGAAAATATCAGTATTTGTCTTCCTTAAACTCATGACGAATTACGTGTGAGCAAGCTATGCAGCGACAGTATTACCTTGAGATCTTCACACATCTCAAATCGATCTTCTTAAAATTCTATTTCCAAAATCCAACATCCTGTGCATTTGTACCGCACCAGCGGCTATGTGCAGATCACATATAGCATAAGCGACACCCGGCTCCCTCACTTACTTCTCACCAATGCTACTTGCAACGACAACGTTACTCACAAACAAACATCAGACTGACGGTACTTAGTACCTCTGTGACTTACCATATCGGCTATTGAAGACTTCTGTGTACAGATATGAAGTATGACTATCGAAAAAAAGACAGCTCACACCACTTGCACTGTACATCAAAAAATAAGCCAGAGGCCGTACAATGCATCACATTGTTTACTAAAATTCGTAAGTTAGTGGGATGATTGTAAACGGGTCGTCACCAATTGTGGACACTGACGCGGTAGAACGGGGGTTATTAACTCTTACTGACGCAGTCTGTGCAGAGGTATCTTACACTACCCGATTTAGTATTTCAAATGATTGTTAAAGGATATCAATCGTTTCGACATTTATATATGATGACTGTGAGAGTTCATTCCATCAGTAGCTCACATCATAGTGAAGCATTTAGATAGCTTCCAGAAATGGCATCTGATTATAAACTCCTTTCTCTGGCATTTATTTGTGATAAAGATTGAAAAAAAAATCACTTTAAAAACGTGACACTTTCTGGGAAATATTTTCACAAGCAATTATTCTAAAATGAGGAGCAATAGCCTTGTAAAAAACGTGCATGTTGTCAAAATTAACGCAGAGTTCCGTTTAGTGGTCTTTTCCTCCAGAATATCCGTTTTCCTGTGCCACAAGAATTTTTTGATATTTGATTAAGTTCCAAAGCGTTACATTTCGAATATCTCTAGAACGCCTTGAAAGTAAGTTCTGTTTATAGTAATATTACAGAGGAGCCTTTGTATTTTTTATTCCTCATTATCAGTTCCTATACATGAAAAGCACCGTGTAAGTAGGCTGTTTAGGTTTTTATGTTGGGTAACGTCACGTAGCGCTCTGTATGAAAATCACTGACTGTGCTGTGTGCAGTCTGTGGCTGGTTTGCATTGTTGGAATATTCTAGTGTTGGGCAGTTGGATGTGAACAGCGCGTAGCGTTGCGCTGTTGGAGGTGAGCCGCCAGCAGTGGTGGATGTGGGGAGAGAGATGGCGGAGTTTTGAGAGCGGATGATATGGACGTGTGTCCATCAGAGACAGTAAATTTGTAAGACTGGATGACATGAACTGATATATATATTATGACTTTTGAACACTATTAAGGTAAATACATTGTTTGTTCTCCATCAAAATCTTTCATTTGCTAACTATGCCTATCAGTAGTTACTGACATCAGTAGTTAGAATCTTTTATTTAGCTGGCAGTATTGGCGCTCGCTCTATTGCAGTAGTTCGAGTAACGAAGATTTTTGTGAGGTAAGTGATTCATGAAAGGTATAGGTTATTGTTAGTCAGGGCCATTCTTTTATAGGGATTATTGAAAGTCAGATTGCGTGCCCGCATCTCGTGGTCGTGCGGTAGCGTTCTCGCTTCCCACGCCCGGGTTCCCGGGTTCGATTCCCGGCGGGGTCAGGGATTTTCTCTGCCTCGTGGTGGCTGGGTGTTGTGTGCTGTCCTTAGGTTAGTTAGGTATAAGTAGTTCTAAGTTCTAGGGGACTGATGACCATAGCTGTTAAGTCCCATAGTGCTCAGAGCCATTTGAGCCATCAGATTGCGTTGTGCTAAAAATATTGTGTGTTTGTTTAGTGATGATAAGAATAAGTAAAGAGAGAAATGTCTGAGTATGTTCAGTTTTGCTCAGCTGTTTGAAAATCAAATAACGTAAAGGGTTTATCAGCACAGTAATTCATTAATTTTTCTAGGATGTTTCAACAGTATATGACGATGTGTACCTTAGCACTAAAATTTTGTCCTGAAACGGCTTCGTGAACTACTAGCACCGTCACGTCTGTGTCTATGCATAGAACTCACGCTGTGACGTCACTAGAAGCAGTCCGGCGCCCAAGAGAAATACTGGCCCCACAACGGACACGTGACGTCACACTACTCGGCTTGTCCTCAACATTTCGCGAACGATCTGTTCCGTGCCGGGGGCGCGGGAAATCAATATGTAATTGAAAAGGTACCTAATAAAGTCCCGTACACGTACGTATTTGACAGGCGCACGTCTGAGACTGGCAGGCGACGGTACCCCTTTCTGGGCGAAGCGCTGTTGACTCTCACAGGCAAAAAGTCCTCAGTGACATTTCTGTTGCCCTTTGCCTTATTCACAGTAGCTACGAAAGTCTGAAGTGATTCAACATTGTGCTGCTCAATGGGTAAGTTGGGAAGGTCCATACATAATCCTCACTCGGTCATACCTTCCGTCATCACCAGCCTTCGTAGACTAGTTTTCTAACTGATTCCTGTTAGTTGGTACTAGTCTCTGTGGAACGTGGCTCTGATCTTGGTGATGCAATAAATTTTCGCCACCACCATTTGGCAGGCAAGGTAAGGAGGGAGGAAATATGGTGGCGTGAAGTTGCTGATCACCAGAATTTCCAACAATATCATAAATTAAATTCCGAACCTCTCCACAGTGTTACCTGAAGTGAGTTGATGTGACACTGTTGATGGTGATCCGTATGGTGGATTGGTACCTTCAACTCCATTGATATTATTAGAGTGGAGTAGGCAGTGTTCTGGCACCAGGTTTTAGCCTCCTTCCTCATCGAACAACAGAATAATGACACCACACCATAACATATCTATTACAGTCACTTACACTTACCACAAAGCTGTCACACACCGCGTGAACGGCTTCATTCTGCACAGAGGAAGAAACCCCATTCTGCAGGGCAGCTGGACAACCTTCTTGGTGTCTCACAATCAACAATGTCTTGCAAGTGTTTCCTTTTTTCCCTGGCATCACTTGTCTCACCTCTCGCAACTATTTATTAATGTACAGTGGCTCTAAGTCCTACGTCAAAGTGCACGTCTCCCTATAACTATTTTATTTATTTATTAATGTTGGGCTTTGGGCATCAACAGTAGTTACGAAAGTGTCATTAACACATTTGCGATGTCCACAGCAGAAAAACACAAAACGAGTTCGATGCACAAACATAAGTTTCAGTCTAAAATAAAAACAATACAAGACGAACCCCGTACAGTCAGCAATAGTTACAGCAGTGTCAAGTTAACATCAGGGTAGTTTTCACAACAGAACAATGATAAGAGTATTAAGTACAAAGATACGTTCGTAATATTATAAATGAAAAACACAGAATTAAGACTTATGTCGCGAACCGGGTGCATTCCATAGGAGAATGACATCCGCAGCAACTGTAATTGAAAGTTGGCCAACGGCGTCTTTTACAAAGATAAGTTCTTAATGCAAAGTAAAAAGGTACCCTCATGTCCCAATGTTTGAATCGAGCTGGTTCTGCGAGAGGACTAGAGCAATAGAACTTATTGCCCGAAGTTGCATACCGGCGTGTTTTAAATAGCTACATAATCTAACCGGCGAAAAAAACAGTACCAGGTAGAGCGTAGCCCTTGCAACAAATTTCTTGTACAGGACCGTTTGTGCGGCAGAGTACCTGGTACACTCCAGTATGGCATGGTTCGGACTCACCACCGCCGTTGTGTCCTAATTGCAGTTCCAGAAGCGGTGATTTTCGATTGGTATACATGGTGTGGGAGGGCGGGGGTCAACACCCGTGTCCAGTCTCATGCGTATGTGAGAGGTCACTTGAGATCTACTAAGATTCACTGAGATGATCCATGGCCGGGAAGAGACATTCAGATGTATGGACGACAGGTGGCCGCCCTTATAGTGGTGTGGTACGTGCCATTCACGGTTCTAGTCGGGATAAGCATCTTTCTTGATCATCGAGTTGAAGGCCGTATAAGGGACCGGAGTTGGGCGGAAATGTCCTTTCGTGAAGCTTTTCTTAGCGAGGCGGTCAGCAGTTCCGTTATGGAGAATGCCATGGTGCCCTTTTATCCACAGTAAGCGGACAACAATGCCCACTGTCCGCGTGTCTGTTATGGCCTCCAAGAGATCAAAGATATGACTGTTGGTATATTTATCAAACGACGGATGTTGTAGTTTCTGCAGCACACTTTGGGAGTCCGTGAGGATCAATATGAGTCGGAAAGTCAGCATGCGGAAATAAATAGCCTCCGTGATGGCCAGTAACTGTGCTGTGTAGAGAGACGATTTACGCGGCGGTGCAAACATTTGGTATGTCTCGTTAGACTGGCTGAAGAAGGCTTGTCCCACATCCGCCTGTCTTAGAGCCATCCGTGTAGATGCAAGCATACTGTGGCCGATATCTGGTAAGACCGTGCTCCAGGTAATGATTAATGTTCGTACTTGTTCTTAAATACGACACCGCGGTTGGAGTGAAAAAAATACCAAGCGGGCAGCGAAAGCAAGGGAGTTTCGGGTCTTATAGGACTAGCGGTAAAAGATGTCATCATTTTTCACAGCAGCGAATTAGTAAGGGAGTTCGTTCGTCCTCTGTCTGTGAAGTGCCTTCGTGAGGCCCCTCCTACTTCCAGGGAATAACTGACGCAGTTCTTCCCGAGGACCAAGCGTAAGCTGTGTTTCTCTTATGCTGGAACAACGTACGTGCGTGAAGTTACAGTGGATTATCTTCTAACAACAGGGGCAAAATATGTAACAGAAACATGGTGCACACTGTTGCACCGGAATAAAGTTAGAACCTATATGGTTCTCGTAAATAAGAGTTGTGGTCACAAGGGGACCGTACCAACTTACCCTCACCGATCTGATTTATATTTACAGTGTTTGTAGGACAACTAGGAATTCCACATACGTAAACTGGAAGACGCAACTCTCTCAGCAATTTCCCATAAAATCGAGTTTCTAAATGTTGGGCCTGCTTATTTACTTTGAATGGTCGCTAGCATTCAAGGAGTCCGCCGATGAATGTGTTAGCGAAGTACGAGGTCCCGGGATTGACTCTGTCTACGACCTATTTTGTTATTCTTGTTTTGTTATTATTTGTTTTAGAGTAATCCCTCCCAAAAGTATTCCGCTGATGTAGCGTTGCGGCGTTCATTTTATTTTCACTTGCAGGCGAAGAACCTTTTAAAACAACTAGAAAATTGCGCGTTCATGAACGAATAGAATAGAGATGTAGCTTCTAGAGAAGACTGAGTAAAAATTCAGTCTGTCGTACACCATCAGTCGTCTGTACCAACATTCGGTGGCATGCTTCTTTATGCGTGGTATCTCGCTAAAGTGTGGGGTGACCTACAGCCGTTTATGAATGTAAACCATATTTGTTTCGCAATAAACACATCTAAAAACGATGCACATACAAAATTTTGGCGTTCAACACAGTGATGTATGTTCCAGTAATTATTGTATTCCATGTTTCTACGATCAGAATCATCATAATACGTACAGCGCTCCATATACTACATATTATACTTGTTACAAATGTAGATGTAACAATATAAATGATTACACTGATGTGATTAAAAGTTCTCGTATATTCTTTTTTCTCCTTTTTCCAGCATAAATATTACGCAAGTAATAAATGAATCAATAAATATTGATAATTTATACATTCATAATATATCTGTTGTTAGAATGATGGAAAAAAGTACTAGCAGCGAGATTCGGTTCAGTGACCACGCGCTTACGAAGCTAAATCTTACTCGCCCTTTTTTATATATACAGGGTGGCCCATTGATAGTGACCGGGCCAAATATCTCACGAAATAAGCATCAAACGAAAAAACCACGCCGGCCGCGGTGGTCTAGCGGTTCTGGCGCTGCAGTCCGGAACCGCGGGACTGCTACGGTCGCAGGTTCGAATCCTGCCTCGGGCATGGGTGTGTGTGATGTCCTTAGGTTAGTTAGGTTTAAGTAGTTCTAAGTTCTAGGGGACTTATGACCTAAGATGTTGAGTCCCATAGTGCTCAGAGCCATTTGAACCATTTTTTTTTTTTTTTTAAACCACAAAGAACAAAACTCGTCTAGCTTAAAGGGGGAAACCAGATGGCGCAATGGTTGGCCCGCTAGATGCCGCTGCCATAGGTCAAACGGATATCAACTGCGTTTCTTTTTAATAGGAACCCCCATTTTTATTACATATTAGTGTAGTACGTAAAGAAATATGAATGTTTTAGTTGGACCACTTTTCTCGCTTTGTGATAGATGGCGCTGTAATAGTCACAAACGTATAAGTACGTGGTATCACGTAACATTCCGCCAGTGCGGAGGGTATTTGCTTCGTAATATATTACCCGTGTTAAAATGTACCGTTTACCAATTGCGGAAAAGGTCGATATCGTGTTGATGTATGGTTATTGAGATCAAAATGCGCAACAGGCGTGTGGTATGTATGCTGCTTGGTATCCTGGACGACATAATCCAAGTGTCCGGACCGTTTGCCGAATAGTTACGTTATTTAAGGGAACAGGAAGCAGCCAGCTGAAGTGGCCGAGCGGTTCTGAGTGCTCCAGTCTGGAACCGCGCGACCGCTACGGTCGCAGGTTCGAATCCTGCCTCGGGCACGGATGTGTGTGATGTCCATAGGTTAGCTACGTTTTAGTAGTTCTAAGTTCTAGAGGACTGATGACCTCAGAAGTTAAATCCCATAGTGCTCAGAGCCATTTGAACAATTTTGAAACAGGAAGTGTTCAGCCACATGTGAAACGTCAACCACGACCTGCAACAAATGATGATGCCCAAGTAGGTGGTTTAGCTGCTGTCGCGGCTAATCCGCACATCAGTAGCGGACAAAATGCTCGAGAATCGGGAATCTCAGAAACGTCGGTGTTGAGAATGCTACATCAACATCGATTGCACCCGTACCATATTTCTATTCACCAGGAATTGCATGGCGACGACTTTGAACGTCGTGTACAGTTCTGCCACTGGACAAGAGATTTTACGGGACGGTGACAGATTTTTTGCACCCTTTCTATTTAGCGACGAAGAGTATTCACCAACAGCGGTAACGTAAACCAGCATAATATGCACTATTGGGCAACGGAAAATCCACGATGACTGCAACAAGTGGAACATCAGCGACCTTGGCGGGTTAATGTATGGTGAGACATTATGGGAGGAAGGATAATTGGCCCCAATTTTATCGATGGCAATCTAAATGGTGCATTGCATGCTGATTTCCTACGTGATGTTCTACCGATGTTACTGCAAAACGTTCCACTGCATGAGAGAATGGCGATGTACTTCCAACATGGATGACTGGCACATAGCTCGCGTTCGGTTGAAGCGCTATTGAATAGCATATTTCATGACAGGAGGATTAGTCGTCGAAGCACCATGCTATGGCCCGCACGTTCACCGGATTTGACGTCCCCGGGTTTCTTTCTGTGGGGAAAGTTGACGGATATTTGCTATCGTGATCCACCGACAACGCCTGACAACATGTGTCAGCGCATTGTCAATGCATGTGCGAACATTACGGAAGGCGAACTACTCGCTGTTGAGAGGAATGTCGTTACTCGTATTGCTAAATGCGTTGAGGTTGACGGACATTATTTTGAGCATTTATTGCATTGATGTGGTATTTACAGGTAATCACGCTGTAACAGCTTGCGTTCTCAGAAATGATAAGTTCACAAAGGTACATGTATCACATTGGAACGACCGAAATAAAATGTTCAAACGTACCTATGCTCCGTATTTTAATTTGAAAAACCAACCTGTTACCAACTGTTCGTCTAAAATTGTGAGCCATATGTTTGTGACTATTACAGCGCCATCTATCACAAAGCTAAAAAGTGGTCCAACTAAAATATTCAGATTTCTTTTCGTACTACACGAATACGTAATAAAAATGGGGATTCCTATCTAAAAAAACGCAGTTGCTATCCGTTTGGCCTATGGCAGCGCCATCTAGCGGGTCAACCATAGCGCCATCTGGTTTCCCCCTTCAAGCTAGAAAAGTTTGGTTCTTTGTAATTTTTTCGTTTGACGGTTATTTCGTGAGATATTTGGCCCGGTCACGATCAATGGACCACCCTATATAGCCGCATCAGGGCATCGAAATCAATGGACCGTAACAGGTGAAAATTTGTGCCAGACCGGGACTCAAAACACGTAAATTTATTAATATTTTTGGCAAACAGAAAACAAAACAGAACATGTTTGAAGTTTATTTCACACTTTTGACATGGAAACACCAACAAAGCCATTACAAACGCCATAAAAGTATAAAATTGTGACAAAATAATCAGGTGCGCACTCCTGAAATGAATGAAAATAACTAACTTCAAATACTTTGCCAAATAAAAGAAAATCCGAATCTCAAACTCACGAAGAGAGGAGAGCCAGCCGGCTTCCCAGAATCCACAGTCCGTAACGGTTCGTTCGTGTAGCCAATTAAAAGGAACTACTGAATAAAATTTCTTAGAATTGGGACACCCAAAGTTTTGGGAGAATCCATGAATACTCTTCTTACGAAACAGGCCTTATGTGTTCTATATTTCGTTCGACGTTGTATCTTCTCATGTAGTTCGTCTAATTTCAAGCAAAAAAGCAGAATTTCCATCGATTGTCGTCATACATGAAACTCATCGCCATGCCTGTAATCCTGTTTATTGCAATGGTTTCTTGTCAGGGGAATATGACACATGTGGGGAAAGAATCTCTGTGTAAGTGCTATGGCTAAGAAACGACGTGTCAAAGTCCACACTTCTATCGTCTTTCCGTACAGTAAACGGTTTTCATCCGTGTCCATCAGCCCTCAGTATAAGCAAACGGGCAAATCGACCAAGTTTATTACGTGCAGTCTTCTGAGTATTTGGAACATACCGTGAGGATCGAGCCGCTGAGTACATGGGGGTGTACAGAACGCCAGATGCTGTGTCAGGCTCGCATCGGGTATCGCCGTTCAATCACGATCCTGTTATGATACCGCATTCAGAGGCAGTAAATATGGAAGACATCAGCTCACAGAGGACGTAGCTACAATCGGCAAGAAATTCTGCAGTGTGGGCAAAAGTCGGCGTAATGTTCGTGACTGGAACAGGCCGCACGTAAGAGCGTGCCATTAATTCGCCAGTCAGTTTCGATGTTATTGTATGCGTTCGACGGCACCCTTGTAAACAGTGCCGAATATTTAAGACGGACTTTCGTAATTCAAAGGCCACCGTCCACCCACATAACAAAGGTTAGAGAGGCATATCGAATCTTGAGTGTCATCCCGTTGCTGACAAAATATCATCCGAAAGCCGCCAGCAAGCTTTTCCCGTCGGCAGTGGAAATGCCTTGGTAATATGTAGCAAATGCGACGCAAGATGTGCGTTCGCATAATGCAGGTGGTGTATCGTGTCCGGGACCCGTGTGGAATTATCTCGCACCCTAACGCGAATCACCTGGAGCAGGTTCCTATAACTCATCATTGCGGTCCTTATTCGGCTGCGAACTGCTTGAATATTTGCTACCAGACATAGTATACAGCCACGCCTGAAATTTTCTAACTCGATCTTCTCGAAAACGGTTAAGAGTTCCATCTTCCTGTTTACATATGTTGTAGTCCTAGTCGTGCCCTACACACACTGTCGATACGAATCAGTTTGGTGGCGGGAATAAATCCAGGATGAATGTGTGTTGATGACTGTCCGAAAGTGAGCATGCACCGTGAATGATTATTGTGACTACTGAGTATTCCAAATCTGACTAGACGTACTTTATCCGAGAAAAGTACACACGCAGTAAAGAGACACTCGACTCGGAGATGGGATGTGTTGACATTTCTGCGGAGCCTAAGATATTTCAAGTAGTTTTCCTCTTTCGTATGCTTCGCCAGTCCACAAACAAACTGTCACGTTCCAAGCTAACGTAGACATTGCCTGAAGATGGGCAAACCAGCCTGAAACTTGTAAAGGAAAAACAAAGTATCGTATAAAGTGACTGTTAGCATTATTAAAACTAAATCCCAGTAATACGCGTCGCAGACTACAGCAGGCTGTGGTACACAGCTTAAATGAAAACAAATTAACTGCCTGTACACTACCTGCGAAACGCCGATAATCCCAGAAAGAGCTCCGAAGAAGTCTCACCCAGCCCAAGTGTTGCAGCCGCGCCCTGCAAGACCCACTGGCTCTTTTCAAACTTTCCATTCTTCTCGGAAGTGGAATCCAGAACCTTGTCTTTCATGAACACTTTACCGACTGAGCTATCCAAGGAGGACTTAGGAAACACACTCGTAGATACACTTCTGCCAGTACCTCCGGTCTACTATCAAAACTTCGCAAAAGTTCTCTTGCACACTTTGCAGGACTAGCGCTTCTGGAAGACAGGAAAACCTCTGTGAAGTTTGAAAAGTTGGACGGAGGTACTGACAGAAGGGAAGCTGTGAGGGCAGGTCATGAGTTGTGCCTGAATAACTCAGCCGGTAAAGTGTTGTCCGCGAAAGGCAAAGTTGCGGGTTCAAGTCCCAATCCGACATACTGCTTTTACGTACCAGAAAGTAGCAAAAGCTGCATGTCTGAAGTAAGCTTACACCTTTGTATTCTCCCTCGTCACTGAACTTCAAAAGGTGTCGGTTAATCCACCCCTTTTAATTATTAACTGTCCGATTTCCGTATTTTCATTACAGCACTAGAGAAATTGCGCAACTAAGTTAAAGAGTTACTTTTTCGAAACTCCGCATCTGTTTTCCACTGCGACACAAAAGTCTGGCGTTCGGCTCAAAGCTGATTACAACCTGACGTATAGCGTGGCCGCCTGCGTTGTCACTCTTGTCCGGCAGCGCGTCGAACGGAAAGATGTCGACTCATGCAAAAAAAAAAAAAAAAGTCAGAGCTCAGGAGTTTATGTGAGGTGTAAGGTAGGTTAACGGAGTCACATTGACACCAAATTTCGCTGCAATCCTGCCCAAAGACACCGTGACCGAGTTACACAGTGCGAGGATGTAAAGGTTGGCCGAGAAGAACGTTTTCGACACTCCGCCTCAGAATCGACTCAAAAAGACAGCTATCTTTTCATCTTATAATGCAAGCAATCGTAAAACCTTTAAAATGGAACACAGCTCGACCGCAGGAGACCTTTATTTTTGTCTCAGTATGTCCATCTTTTCAGAGATGGTTGCGGGACTCGGCTGTTCGCTACAGAATGTCAAATGAAACATGTTTCAGTCGTCTTATTTCCAAACTTAGTGAAGCCATTGCTATAGCAAGCAGAAAATTACAGATACCAGTATTTGAATTCTGGCCCCTATTTTGAGAAGAACCGGGGTGGGATCATCCTACACGTCGGTCAGGGGCCTGAAGATGGCGTAGTAAATCGCCGAGACTGGTAGCTAAATAAAATAATTTTGGAAATTATACGCCGCAGGTGTTTGATTTGACATCCTTCATTTTTGTGGTTACCGTAATTTGTGTGATTTTTGTGGTTTTGTGGTTTTTGGTCGGTTACTGACCATCTTCAGACCTCAAACCACGTTCGCAGGCGGTGGTTGTGGACGGAACAGGCATTATAAACTCCACGAATGTCAATTCCTCAAGATGGTCAGCAACTGACTGAAACCGGTAACCACAAAAATAAAGGTTTCTTGCGGTCGGGACTTTATGTTCATTTTAAAGTACTAAGAAAAGCCGCTAATCTCCACGAGAAATGTTCTCAAAAATTACTGAATCGTAAAACCGCTGCTATTGAAGTTCGCATACTATAGCGTAATCGTTGGATGTAAGGTCCGCCAAAACGGTGTTTTGCGTAACTGGCGAACCTTACATCCAACAATTTTAACTGCAAACACGGTAAAAACAAGGAGCTGCAAATCAAAATGATGAATATAGCGTAATCGCTGGATGGCCCTGTTGATCATCTGAACAAGTCAGTTAAGAAGATGACCGGTTAAAATAACGTGGAACAGATGCAAAATAGAAACCAGAAAGGGTGGCTGAGGAAGATGCGTAGAGGATGTATACACCAAAAAAAAAGAAGAAAAGATAGTGATGTTGGTAGAAAATAGTTGTAGGTGGAAAGCCTTGCGTACCTAGAGCCGACATCTCAGTAGGGTGGTTCTGCATCAGCATCAGCATCACCATCTACATCTACATCTACATCTGCACAGATACTCTGCAAATTACACTTAAATGCCTGGCAGAGGATTCAACGAAACATCTTCTCAATAACTCTCTATTATTCCAATCTAGAACAGCGCGAGTAAAAAACGAACACTTAAACATATCCACGCCAGCTGTAATTTCCCTTATTTTATTATGACGATTGTTTCTCTCTGTTGAGTCGGCGTCAACAAAATATTTTCTCATTCTGAGGTGGTTGAAATTTCGCAAGAAGATTCCGCCACAACGAAAAACGCCTTTGTTTTAATGACGTCCACCCGATACGCTGTTAAATGTCCGTGACACACACTCCCCAATTTCGTGATAATACAAAACGTACTGCCATGCTTTCGACTTTCTCGATGTACGCCGTTAATCCCAGAAGAGGACGGACAAGCTCGGTGTAGGCAGGGTCTTTAGTAGATCTATTACATTTTCTAAGTGTTCTGCCAAAAAAACTCTTTGCTTTGCCTTCCCCACAATGTTTTATTTAGGTTATTTCCAATTTAAATTGTTAGTAATTGTAATTCCTAGGTATTTAGTTTAATTTATGACCTTCAGATTTGACTGATTTATCGTGTAACCGAAGTTTGACGGATTCCTTTTAGCACTCATGTGGAAGACCACAGACTCTTCATTATTTAGGGCCAATTGCCAATTAGCACCATACAGATGAATTGTCTAAATCGTTTTGCAATTTGTTTTGATCTTCTGATGACCTTACTAGACGATAAACGACAGCATCATCTGCATACAAGCTAAGACGGCTGCTGACATTGTCTCCTATATCGTTTATAAAGATAAGGAACAGCATAGAGCCTATAACACTACCTTGGAGAACGCCTGAAATCACTTTTGTCAAATCGACGCTTTCTCAAGGAGTAAATACATAAATCTGGACAAAATTCAGATAAAAATACATTGTGATAGTGACCTGACTTAACATAAATCATATGCCACAATAATAAATTATCATATGAATTTTAACTGAATTTGTTTCTCTTTCACCGCAAACCTGTTCGTAATGGTTATAGAGAATACAGAAAAATAAGCGAACATGTAGCGTGGATCAACATCAAGGAAACAGGTTGAGCTCTGAGCCACAGGGACTACACAGGTCGTCGTGACTGACTGTTGAGTAGCATTTAGTACCGAAAAGAGATATTGGTAGACGACAGAACCGAGGTGCGTCGGAAAATTGTAAATGCATCGAACATAAATTCAGTCACTTTCCATCCATTATGGAAATTAGAAGTAAATATTTGGTTAAGGCATTTCTTATTTGTGCTGGATAAACAGCACAATTCAGTAGAAGAGGGAAGTTAAACCGGAAATCGTTCAGGCTGCAAGCTGCGTATGATGGACATGTGACTATAGGATTACTGGTTTGCCAACTAACTCAGCCGCATCTATAAAACACCATGTCGTGGCATTATGGAGCGAGTTCAAACATAACGAATACTAGGAATAAATCACAGGGATAGTGAATTTAAGACATATGCTGGGAGAATTCTGGATAAATGGAAAGTATTCGCTAAGGGAACTGCATATAAGGCGAGTTCTTGTGTTCCGCTCCATATTTTGGAATCCTCACGACATCAGGCTGAAGCAAGATGTCCCAGTAATGCCGAGGCGTGCTGCTACTGTAGCAACTTGCAATTCATTCAGTGCGAAATCTGAGGCGCTCAGGAAAGTTAAATGGAACTTGTGGAAGAAAACATCGGTCCTGTTGCCAGATGTTGCGGGGACGCTTTAGAGCAGTTTGAGTGAAGATGTGTCGTACAAAAATTCTGTCACCTCCAAACATACCTCGCGTAAGCAGCATAACTACAACATAAAACAGATTACTGCTGTTGTGGTCTTCAATCCGAAGACTAGTTTGATGCAGCTCCCCATGCTACGTTATCCTGTGCAGGGTTGTTTATCTCCGAATATATACTGCTACCTACATCCTTCTGAATCTGCTTACTCTGCTGATCTCTTGATCTTCCTCTACGACCTCATAGCGCCGCACCATGGCATTTAGTCGATGCGACTTCGTTGGTAGACAAGATCCCTTATACGCATATTATAGCCTGTAAAATTTTCGTTGTAACTTCGTTTTTCTACTGCATTGCGCTGTTTATTCAGCACAGATAAAAATGTCTTAACCCAATATTAACTTTATAGTTTGTTTAATGGATGAATTTATGCTCGATGGATTTACACTTTCTGAAGCTCCTCTGTTTTCTCATCGTCTATGAAAGTCTCTATTCCACACTAAATGCTACTCAACCCGAGTAGTCCCTCTTGCTCAGAGCTTCCACCTGTTTCCTTGACATGAATCCATGATACTGAGACGAATCTACGATACATTTTTCCTTATGCTTTTGTATTCTCTATTTCGTCCTTCGTCGCGTATGTAGACTGCATACTTAAGGAATTTGAAATGAGGAACTTTCTCTGAACGTAATGATAAACCTTGGATGTTCTAAAGTGAAGAATATAGTAATACTTATTTGACAGAATTATTAAAGACGTCTTAGGTTATGTGAATACAGTAATAATGATTTTCTTTAATGAAAATGCTATATTGAAACAAGAAACAACTGCAGAACAGGTTTACGACAGAAGGGAAATAAACGCAGTTAAAATTCGTACAGTAATTTTTATTCTGGCTTCGTTATCATTTATGTGAGATTACGTCACTGTCACAAACTATTTTCATCCAAATTTTGTGTGAAATTTCTGCAGTTGCTCCTTCATAATGCGTCTGTTGGATTCCAATGCGGATCTATCCTACTGAGATGTCGGCTTTCTCGACGTGGGACTTTCCACCTACGAGTACTTCCTACCAGAATCATTATCCTTTTATTTATTTTGGTATGTTCCCTACACAGCTTCCCTAGCAGCTCCTCCTTGTTCCTGTTTTGTATCTGTTCTACATTATTGTAGTCTGTCACCCTCTTAGCTGATCTGTTGAGAAGACAAGCAGGTCCGTGCAAAGATTATATTACAGAATGCGAACTACAATACCATTACAGTGTAACAATTTAACGATTCCCTGTGTTATGGAAGGAAGAAAATAGCTTAACGCGAATCATTCAACAATATTTTCAAGCGACGATTCCGTTAGGTTAAGAGGGTTAACTTTTAAGTGATCTTTAAGGTAAATAGCATGTGCGTGTGTGTGTGTGTGTGTGTGTGTGTGTGTGTGTGTGTGTGTGTGTGAGAGAGAGAGAGAGAGAGAGAGAGAGAGAGAGAGACCTTGGCATGTTGTGCAAAGTGCACCATTCATTATAGTTACAGCGATATACGTACTATATTCCCATTATTTCGTCATCAACTCACAAGGGCGTTACAAAAATTTATCTCAAGACTGCATTACTAGAATGTGGAGGCGGTGACACACATCCAAAACATTGGAAATGTGCATCTGGGATATCTACGATCTCGTTTTAAGCGGTATCATTATTAGGGAAATGTTTCGAAAGGTCCTTACGTGATATCATCGAGACAATTCACAATGGCTGTCTGTGGAATGATAGGGATTGACCATTGGTTGTTGTTACATAGTTCCTCGTAATAGAATGAATCCATTTGCCTGATTGGCGTGAGTCAGAAAGGTACGTCACAACAGATTGTATGTCACACTTAAGAATGAAAATTGTCGAAAAATTCCTCGATTTTCCTCAGTTGTGGAAGATGCAGCTACCTGATTTACAACTTTAGTGCAGTATGTGACATTCTGAAATAAATATCAGATGTATAAAGGGACGAAATTCATTGTTATGCATTACCATCGGCTACGTTTGAACAGTTAAGTTTGTCAGCATGGAGCTGCGACTTCATCTTCACGGTTGCCTTACTCTCTTGCTAACCAAAAGATTACATATTCAATTTCTGATAGTTATATTTTTCTTTAAAGTATGACAATATACGTAGACTATAGCTCCAATGAATATTCGAAACAAGTGGACTTTCGTCTAGCAATATTATAATACAGTTTCTATTCTAAGATGCTTTCGGTACAGGGATTACTCCGCTGTAAACGATGCCTATGTATTATAACCAGTTTCAACTACAAAGTCACATTCTTCCCTTGAAAAATATCCAACAGAACGTGAATGCATACTTTCCGGCGGCATTCATCATTTTCTAACAAAGATGGTGAGTGTGACACTAATATTATCTTCTTCTTAATATGGGAACGTTTATAGTAGATGTCGAAGAAGACTGTTGTAGACATCATTTCCACAATATGAGAGGACCCAAAATTCTGAGCCTAGATGTTAATTTTTATGAACGCATTTGCTTTCGTTCCACAGATACTTCAGCACAGAGAGAAAAATGCTTTTGGAAACAGCCTTTTGTGTTATCCGTAAATGTTTCATTGTCGAACACGTTCCTGTAATCTTCCCTAGGGAAGAACTGAAGATTCTTTGAATATCAAAGCGTTAAATGTGACGAAAAGGAAAATATTCATTCATATTCCCTCTGCAGATGTAGTTCATGGGAATGGAGCACTACGATCGTCAGGTATTCGTGGAGTAGAATGTGTTCCACTTTTTTACCTACTTGAATACACTGTCTGCCCTTGCTGGCCCATCGAAGGAGCAGCGAATAGCAGCATCTCACAGTACATGAGTCGACTGCATGAACGCAATCAATAATGACGAAAGTTCCGCGAAAATCCCTGAATACTAAAGACTCGATTTTAGACTATTGCTTTCGCACCTGGCATCCGGTACTAATAAAATATAAAGAAATGGTCCTTAGAGATGATCCATATATGTTCAAAAGATGACGGGAAAAGCTATTTCAATTCGCTTGCATACTATCTACAGAATGACACAGACTTTTTTCTTGGTTTTGCAGTGGACGTTGATGGGTACATCTCGAGCAGGGAAGCAGCAACAGAGAAGTGTCATTTCCTTTCTACGAGTGAAAATAATGTTAGATACTGCATCCTTATTTCACACGAGGAGAACTGTATGTACCTCTGTAACGGTATCCTAAACTTCATAATTATGACAGTCTCGCCAAAAAAATAAAAATTAAAAGGAGCTGACTTACTTCAAGAGATCTAGGCGGTCAAGCAGTTTGTCCACCCCCTTTAGGCATCTTCCCTCGAATATTTGGTCTGGAAGGTCTTTGCCACCAACTGCTGAGTGTGGTAGGGAGCCAGTGTGCTGCGTCATTAGAAAATACTCAAGCAGAAGCACGCTTTACGTTGTTTCGTTGTACTGGAATCGCGAGAACAAGTCGTTTACCGCCTCCATTATGCATTCAGTGCATTATTTGCTCAATGCTGAAAACAAACCCCGTATTACGACTGATTAAAGTAACGTAGCTGGTAAAACACGGCGTTCATTCATTACATCATTCTTACCCGCGAAGCCAACAGACCGTAGGATAGCGACTCATTGATATGTATGAACAGCAAAAATTTATTATGCAGTTTATCCCATTTAATGAGGCACCACAGAAAAAAAATCCTGAAAAAAACGTGAAACTTATTACAACTACCACGACAATAATACACACCCAAGTAGAAAATACTTATTGTAAGAAAGGGCTGGGTAGAGTTCATGATATAGTGATTTTAGCAATATTTAGGTTGGACTGACAATACCGTCCAATACGAAAGCTCGACTACGTTGTAAACAAGTTCCGACTGTTTATTGTACTTAGCTTACCTTACAATGATCGACGATAGTTTATATACAACCAGAAGGCAAATATTTTGCTGTTTTAACTTCGCCTGATTTAGTCTCAAAGAACGGGACGACGAAAGTATTTCAGATTTTTGCTGTTAAAGAAGAAGCTTAAAATTAGGTGAATCTATAAAGCACATAATGAAGTGGCATTCAAAACGGAACGCAACAATACATATCTGTGAAAGTCATTCAGGAATGTTGCTGGAAGAATCAAACGAGAGGGTTTTGCAGACGAAGTAGTAAATATGGGGACATAAAAATTTCGGCACAACAGGCAAACAAACCGGGGAATAAAAACAAACTACTTTAAAGACTACTGAATCAACAATATGCCAGTACGATAAAGAAGACAAGGAATTTGAGAAATTCGTACTGCGCAACTGTAAATGAAACATATTGAGCTGAAAAACGTATCTCAGCTTAAAGCGTAAATATACATGATGTGGATATCGCCAGATCTGGAACATAGTTGGGGTTTTTAGTTGTGACGTACATTTTGTTTCCTTCCGTATTTACTCATTTGAAGCCGTCTCTCGTTAGCTTCTTTTCTTTCGGCATTAATGTTCCCTGCAAAACTGTGACGATGTCGTACCGACATTACAAAAGAACTATAATTTGACTGGATTCATATGACATCCTGTTTCATCTTGAAGAAAAAAAGAACTTAATTTCTTACATGTTCTAGGTGTCTATTTTACCTCATAAAGTGAAAAAGACACGTGTTTTATGACGTCCTGTCGCGTAAACGAGAGAAATGCTGTATTTGTGAATGTTATTGTACGGAGATTTGAAGTTGAAATGTACAGTTACAATGAAATTGGTGGTCAGTCCCCTCTCGCGTCACCTATATCTGAATCTAAAGAGAGTACTATTTCAAATTGAGTCTCTGGGACGATGCCCGTGTTAAATTTTGAATTTATCGCCAAGTTTACGAAGAGCAGAATTCGCTTGCATGATCTTTGTTTAAGAGTTTTGCCCAAGAAACACTGCTTATGAAGAATCCGATTCAAGTATTTTCGCTCTTGTGTGCTACAGAGCCCGGTACAGTTCTCACAACAAATATGTAGTAAGACTACAATAGAATAAAATACGCTCGACCTATATGCGGACATTATGTTACCTGACCTGTATAGTTTTCATTAGGGAGGGCGAAACCTTCATGAAGTCACGTGCTTTGACGAATAAAATTTTGTCAATGAGTAACAGCTAGATGTCCGACGTGCGATGAAGATCCACATACAACTACCAATAGATTTTTAGGGTTGCTTCTCTGCAAATGTGGTGTGTGATGTGACAGACTGTAGGCTAACAAATATTCTTGCAGTGTATCATGAGTTGCTAAAGTAAGGCGTTACTTTTTGATTATAGACAGGCACCTTCTTCCAGCATTACGGAGACCTTGTAAACTGCAATTATCCGTTACCACATGACATAAATCTAAAATTTCTTGGTAAGTGGATTGGTCATCACGGCTAAGGATCGCTGACCTCTAGGGTAAACCAATTTAGTTTATTAGTTTCAGTTTTTTTTTTTTTCTGTGTGTGGATGCGAAGTGAAGGCTCGTGTAAAATATGAACGCAAGAAACGAATTCGTAGTACACTTTATTGACCATTCTACTCTCTTCAGATAAGCAAAGTTGTTCTCAGTAGCACTGCAAGTAGTATTACGAGTTCATATCAGAAAAGTGTAACTGTGAGGTTTTTAAGGCGTTAATTTGGGTTGTTATAAATTACTAATTACTAATTAATTTTTGGATCATTAGCTTGCTCCAGTTTTAATTGTGCAGTCTCGTCCGCTTTTGCGACGTTTTACCATCCGTAAACAACTATCGCTCTGTGGCCACATTTTTATGTCAACTTTTTAACTCGAAATTTTCCGTACTGTTTCTTTCTGAAATATGTAACATTCTTCCTAAACTATGCCGCACTACTGCATTCCTCGCTACAGTTATAAAATTGCAGAACGACAGTAAAATAAGAACACTTTTTATCTTCCCTTCAGAAAATACGTGCTACAGACTCGGACGACCTTTAATCACAAAATTATAATGAAAACACTGAGTGATAAAAGTGATGTGCACAGAATGTTGCGAAAAAGACATGTGAAGCTTTCTGTACTTAATGGAGACCACTTTCCACTTTCCCAGCTAGCAATTAATGACCTGAAAATACATTTAATGGTTTAAGAAAAATTTGTAGTTCTAAATTACGGTAGATGATTTTGGTCACAAGATACAGAAGCAGTAAAGAATACACAGAATTCCTTGTCGAGGTAATTGGTTTTCAGTGTTGTTACTCAGTGTGTTGCGACAATTGTATCACGAATTAACGGCACAAGGTAATGAGATCCAGAAGTTCACACATTTCTAAAAGATAAAATGACAGTTGTGTCGGCTTCATTATTTTCAAAAATTTGATAGTTATCTGTTAGAGGCAAATTATGTCAACAGTCACTGGATTTATATGGGTGCGTTCTTGTAGCATTAAGAGGTAAAAGTAGCAGCTAATACATATGAGGTCTTTCTGGCATCTGTGAACGTGTGGCGCTGCATAAACGGTGATCTTGAAACGCAAGCAAGAACTGCAATAACAAAATGGTAAGTATTTTCGAGCGTTTATGTCTTTTATCAATGATAATGACAGACGACGACGCCAATGCTCTGACGACTTTATATTTACGGCAGCTGGCTCGTCAGATACGACAGCTGCTTGGTCAGAAAGTAAAAATACGCGATTACAAAGAGCCACCATTAGTATAATGAGCCTTGTACCCTTCTCATAAACGTCTTAAAAGAAAATACCATGGTGAACAAACACTTGTATTTGCTAAGACGCATGGCCAGATAAACAGGGATGGCGCCACACTTTACTTGGTGAGTATGCTGCAGCCAATCAGCCTCCTTTTTTCCAGAAGAAGTAAACTGATTTTTGTCTTTATTTTCCAGACATCCTTTCCCCACGAGTGCTGCAGGCATTTTCAGGGGGTCCTAACTTGAACCTCCCTCGGTGTACATTGTGGAATGCAGGACAAATGACCCCTGCAATCCATTAACTATTGCAGCAATTATCTCTCTTCACAACTCTTGCCGACACCCATCGAGACGGAAACTGTGCACTAATACATTAGGATTACGTTTGAGGATACCTGGAACACTTCGTGAGTAAAGTACGCGGAAAATAAGTAGCAAATCAACATACCTCTTCTTCGGAAAAAAGTGGTCGTTTAGCTTGGACACAATAGCTACAGAAGTAAGACATATTGATCACAGATGAAACGTTTGCGCTGATCATCGCCGACGTAGCGAGCGCTTGTTTTTTGGCACATTGTCTGTAAGAGTTTGAAAACTGAAATGAGCAGCGAGAAAAAGCACGCATCTAGTGGGTACCCAGCCCCACCTGTACCGAGCGCCTACTGCGGGCGTGTAAAAGTGCTGGTTCGTCATGCTAGCCGCGATAGTGCGGCCTGCGCGGCTGGTGCTGCCATCTGTGGACGGCGGCCGTCTCTAATCGGGCAGGTGGCGGCGCGACCAGAGGTAGCGGTCGAACGCTCCGGCCGCGGCTCGCTGAAACAGAGCAACCGGATTGCTACTTCGCTATTCACCTCGAGCAGGAGACGTACATAACGGGTTTACCACTATGCAAATGTGTATCGGATTATTGTGATGACTCACGTGCCTTACAAGTCATTTTCTTCTTCTTTCGATTTCGGCCATCTTTGGACCACGTTCAACAATTCACTTGCCCGGCTTTTTGATCTTTTTTTCTCTCTTCCCAATATTTCCTCATCATTTTCGAGTGATTCCTCCTCCGCTCTTCCGACCATTTCCTGTTATTATTCTTTAGTTTCGTTTCTTCTGGAAAACACTTAATTTCGTTCACTATTTGTCTAAACTTTTCCCTGTCCCTGATTGACTCACGGGTGACATTAAAATAGGCCAAATCCTTTTTCACCATCTGTATCCATTTATTGTTGGTTTTTTCGTTCCTGTTACTATGTTCAAACACTTTTCTTGTTAGTCTGTTTCCATCCATCCTCGACAGGTGACCATAAAACGTTAGTCTGCGTTTACGCATTGCCTCACTCACTTTCTCAATAGTTTTGTATATTTCCTTATTACTCTTTAGCTTGTACTCTTCTCCAATCTTTCTCGGTCCTAATATTTTTCTCAAAATTTTCCTTTCTTTCTTTTCCATGTTTTCTATTTCCCCCTTTTTGTTAAGAGTTAGGCACTCCGATGCATACAGGCATTCTGGTCTAATGACAGTTTTATAATGTCTTAATTTAGCTTGAATCGAAATGTTTTTTTTGTTATATATGTCTTTGGTTTTTTGAAAAGCAAATTCCATTTTCCTTGCTCTCGCCTGGTTTGCACTCTTGTCTAAACCATTCACTTGAATTATTTCACCTAAATACTTAAATTTTTCTACTCTCTTAATATTGCCGTATTTAGTAATAAGATTTTTCTTGTTATTTCTATGATTAGACATATACACGGTTTTTTCAAATGAAATCTGCAGTCCAGCTCTGGCCGAAACTTCTTGTAGTTTCTCCAGGTAGTTCTGAGCTATTTCTTCGTTTTCTGTAACTATTGCCAGATCGTCTGCAAAAGCTAAACAGTCCACTTCTATTTTTTCTTTTTTTGTTCCAATTCTGATGTCATTCTTGGTGCCTTTTAGTTCCTCTTTCCATATTCTCAATATCTTTTCCAGTACGCAGTTGAAGAGGATTGGGGATAAACCATCACCTTGTCTAACACCTGTTTTAATTTCGAACTTCCTTGAAATTTCACCCATAAATTTAACTTTGGCCTTACTGTTTGTTAGCGTCTGTTTGATAATTTGAATTGTTTTCTTATCGACCCCAAATTCTTCCAATACTTTCAGTAATGTTTCTCTATCTACCGAGTCGTATGCTTTTTTGAAATCTACAAATACTATTGCAAATCTCTGGCCTCTTGAGATTCTGTAACGAATTAGTGTTTTCAGGTTAAATATTTGTTCAAGACAGGATCTACCTTGTCTAAAACCTGCTTGATATTCACCTATTTTTTTATCCAGAACTGGCTCCACGATTTGAAGTAATTTCCTTGACAAAATTTTGTATCCTACTGGTAGTAGCGAGATCCCTCTATAATTATTAACATTCATCTTATCCCCCTTTTTGTGTAGTGGGTGTATCAGGGCACACTGCCAGTCTTCAGGAATTCTTTCTTCGTCCCAGATCTTCTTAAACATATGTTCCAAAACTTGTGGGAGGTTGGTATCCATTATTTTTAGGATTTCTGGTACTATGGAGTCTTCACCTGGGGCTTTATTGTTTTTTAGACTGTGTATTATGTGTTTTATTTCTTCAGCGTCTGGAGGTTTTGACTCGGTATTAGTATTTCGGTGGTTTTCAAAACTCATTTTATCTTTGGGTGGTTCACAATTTAGTAGATTCTCGAAATATTTTGCTAATATTTCACAATTAGTCTTGTTTGTCAAACCTAGCTTGTTCTCTTCATCTTTAAAACATAAATTTGGGGATTGGTATTTGGTTAGCTGTTTTCTAAAAGTTTTGTAGAAATCTCCAGAATTATTTCTTTTAAAGTCGTCCTCAATCTGTTCTAGGTTATCCTGAAATTGTCTTCTTTTTTTATTACGGAAAAGCTTGGCTGTTTCTCTTCTCCGGATTTTAAAATTGTCAAGATCTTGAGGATCTTTTGTGGAGTTCCATTTCTGCCACAATTTCTGTCTCTTCTCCAGGTTCTCATCACATTCATTGTCCCACCATGGATGTCTTCTTACTCTTTTCACGAGACAATTTTCTTTTGCTATTTCAACTATTTCGTTTTTGATCTCCTCCCATCCCGCTTCCTTATTTATTGTGGATATGCCATCGCTATCTTTGTGCAATGCTCTTTGAAACCGTTGTTTAATTTCTTCATTTTTTAAAGTTTCTGTGTTATATTTTGGAATTTTGTAAAAGGTTTTCTTCTCTTTTCGAAATGGGAGTGGTCTGAATTTAATCGTAGTCAAATAGTGGTCTGAATCAACATCAAGGCTTTTCAGCACTTTAGTGTTTTGAATTTCTTCTTGACAATGAAGTGAGATAGCCACATGGTCAATTTGGAATTCTCCGAGAAGTGGATTTGGTGATCTCCATGTTTTAGTTTTTCGGCTCAGCTTTTTGAAATGTGTTGTCATTATTTTCAAGTTGAAATGCCTACATACCTCTATTAGCCTTTCTCCATTTTTTGAAATTCTTTTGTGACCTGGGAAGAGGCCTACTGTTCCATGGTATTTTTTCTCCCTTCCTATTTGTGCGTTAAAATCGCCTACTAACATTTTTATGTTCTTCTTTGAGCATCTATCCAGTTCCATTTCAAGTATCTCCCAAAATTCTTCAACTTTCTCCGGGTTATTTTTGTTGTCCTGGTTTATGGGTGCATGACAGTTGATTATAGAGTATCCTTTGTTTTTACATTTAATCTCAAGAATGGATAGTCTCTCAGAACTCGAGTAGAAGTTAGTAACTGAATCTAAAATTGAGTGATGTACCAGAAATGCTGTTCCCAGGTATGGCATTTGTTTCATTAAGATTTTACCTGGTTTTCCTTTAAATAAACGATAGTTTTCAAAATCTAAAGCAGTTTCATCTAAAAACCTTGTTTCTTGTAATGCACATATTAAAATTTCTTTCTGATTCAGCTTTTCAATCAATAATTTCAATTTTCCTACTTTAATTAGAGAGTTTACATTTAGGGTTGCAAACATAGTTGCTTTCTTAAATTTCAGTGTTGAGGGCTGCATACATGTTGGTTGGGGTCCTCCAAAATCCTTTGACCCCTTTGCATTGTTTCTACGAACAACGGAGGATTTGCCATTCGGTCTACCTCTTGGAGTAGTGTCTATCTTTGACGACGTTCCCATCATGCTTTGCAGTAATTGTTGGATAATAAATTGGGGGATCGGGTTGCGAAATTAAAACCAAGGTAGTAAGCCCTGGAGTTAGCTCTTCCGCTCTCTCTGCCGTTGGGAAATTGTTCCTCTTCCGCCATTGAGACCGTTGGCTGGGTTTCACCTAGTAACCCTAGGCAGGGGCCCTATGACAGGGTGCTACCATCTGGAGCCGGAGCCGGACGGACCCTGGTTTTTTTACGAGGTTGTTACTCCTCCCCCTCCACACTTCCCCATCCTCTTTTTAGATGGGCCCGGGCTTGGGACCGGCTTGCTTCCTGGAAACAATACAGATATTTACAAGTATTTATCAAAGTTAGTAAAGAGAGTAGGATCTTGTACTATAAAGTTATTTTATTGCATGTATGAAATTACGAACATTAGTATTTGATAAATCAGAGATTTATGCCCGCTTCTTGTTGGTTCGTGCTGTCAAACGTCATTTCGAGTTTTTTCGTACATCTCGGAAACGAAATCTGCAGATTTGCTTGGGATATTTTTGTTGTTGTTGTCGTTGTGGTCTTCAGTCCTGAGACTGGTTTGATGCAGCTCTCCATGCTACTCTATCCTGTGCAAGCTTCTTCATCTCCCAGTACCTACTGCAACCTACATCATTCTGAATCTGCTTAGTGTATGCATCTCTTGGTCTCCCTCTACGACTTTTACCCTCCACCCTGCACTCCAATACTAAATTGATGATCCCTTGATGCCTCAGAACATGTCCTACCAACCGATCCCTTCTTCTGGTCAAGTTGTGCCACAAACTTCTCTTCTCCCCAATCCTATTCAATTCTTCCTCATTAGTTATGTGATCTACCCATCTAATCTTCAGCATTCTTCTGTAGCACCACATTTCGAAAGCTTCTATTCTCTTCTTGTCTAAACTATTTATCGTCCATGTTTCACTTACATATATGGCTACACTCCATACAAATACTTTCAGAATTGACTTCCTGACACTTAAATCAATACTCGATGTTAACAAATTTCTCTTCTTCAGAAACGCTTTCCTTGCCATTGCCAGTCTACATTTTATATCCTCTCTACTTCGACCATCATCAGTTATTTTTCTCCCCAAATAGCAAAACTCCTTTACTACTTTAAGTGTCTCATTTCCTGAACTAATTCCCTCAGCATCACCCGACTTCATTCGACTACATTCCATTATCCTCGTTTTGCTTTTGTTGATGTTCATCTTATATCCTCCTTTCAAGACACTGTCCATTCCATTCAACTGCTCTTCCAAGTATTTTGCTGTCTCTGACAGAATTACAATGTCATCGGCGAACCTCAAAGTTTTTATTTCTTCTCCATGGATTTTAATACCTACTCCAAAAAAATTTGTCTTTTCTTTCCTTTACTGCTTGCTCAATATACAGATTGAATAACATCGGGGAGAGGCTGCAACCCTGTCTCACTCCCTTCCCAACCACTGCTTCCCTTTCATGTCCCTCGACTCTTATAACTGCCATCTGGTTTCTGTACAAATTGTAAATAGCCTTTCGCTCCCTGTATTTTACCCCTGCCACCTTTAGAATCTGAAAGAGAGTATTCCAGTCAACATTGTCAAAAGCTTTCTCTAAGTCTACAAATGCTAGAAACGTAGGTTTGTCTTTCCTTAATCTTTCTTCTAAGATAAGTCGTAATCTCAGTATTACCTCACGTGTTCCAGTATTTCTACGGAATCCTAACTGATCTTTCCCGAGGTCGGCTTCTACTAGTTTTTCCATTCGACCGTAAAGAATTCGTGTTAGTATTTTGCAGCTGTGGCTTATTAAACTGATTGTTCGGTTATTTTCACATCTGTCAACACCTTCTTTCTTTGGGATTGGAAGTATTATGTTCTTCTTGAAGTCTGAGGATATTTCGCCTGTTTCATACATCTTGCTCACCAGATAGTAGAGTTTTGTCAGGACTCGCTCTCCCAAGGCCGCCAGTAGTTCCAATGGAATGTTGTCTACTCCGGGGGCCTTGTTTCGACTCAGGTCTTTCAGTGATCTATCAAACTCTTCACGCAGTATCGTATCTCCCATTTCATCTTCATCTACATCCTCTTCCATTTCCAAAATATTGTCCTCAAGTACATCGCCCTTGTATAGACCCTCTATATACTCCTTCCACCTTTCTGCTTTCCCTTCTTTGCTTAGAACTGGGTTTCCATCAGAGCTCTTTATGTTCGTACAAGTGGTTGTCTTATCTCCAAAGGTCTCTTTAATTTTCCAGTGAGATAAGCCTCTACATCCTTACATTTGTCCTCTAGCCATCCCTGCTTAGCCATTTTGCACTTCCTGTCGATCTCATTTTTGAGACGTTTGTGTTCCTGTTTGCCTGCTTCATTTACTGCATTTTTATATTTTCTCCTTTCATCAACTAAATTCAATATTTCTTCTGTTACCCAAGGATTTCTACTAGCCCTTGTCTTTTTACCTACTTGATCCTGTGCTGCCTTCACTACTTCATCCCTCAAAGCTGCCCATTCTTCTTCTAATGTATTTCTTTCCCCCATTTCTGTCAATTGTTCCCTTATGCTCTCCCTGAAACACTGTACAACCTCTGGTTCTTTCAGTTTATCCAGGTCCCATCTCCTTAAATTCCCACCTTTTTGTACTTTCTTCGGTTTTAATCTTCAGTTCATAACCAATAGATTGTGGTCAGAGTCCACATCTGCCCCTGAAAATGTCTGACAATTTAAAACCTGGTGCGAAGAAAATTTAGTACATCCCAGTATGGCGGATCTTAGATCTCCGTCGTCTTCTTGATCTTCCTTGCATGTGGGAGAAACAGATTTGTTGCAAAACACTCGTGCTACCCATCTAAGAATATTGCTCAAGTGAACCGGACGAGACATGACTAACGTCTGCTACATATGCAAAGAACGACAGGAATGGGCACAGTCTTGTCTCAACAAGCGGTCGTCAAACTGCGACCCACGGGCTGCTGTACTCAGCCGCATATTTATAATAATGCGCTTCCCTCAACTAAAATCAAAATACAAAGACTTTAACTAACGTTAAGAGCTTTATAAGAGTGTATTTTTCCTGCCCAGTAACGAAGAAAAATATTTACAGAGAAAACAATATTTTAGGATGTGCTTAATTTCAACTGATGTTGATTACGGAATTTTGTTTCCAATGGGCCCGCAGCTTGATATGAGTCGTGTAAAGACCTTATGAATGAAGTCCAAAAAGTGCTTCTTTTTTGAGATGTTTATTTAATCACGACAGGCCTGTTTCAGCAGTATTGCCATCATCAGTCGATCTATAAAATCGCTGATTTGTTGTGTGTGACAAAAGTCAGGCTATAACTTCCAACAAATGTGGCCTATGAAAGCTACGTCAAAAAATAACTTTAAAAGACGTAAGAAAAACGCTTAGGTGACTAACCAGCGATGTTATAGATCGCACGATGATGGCAATAGTGCTGGAACGGGCCTGTCGTGATTAAATAAACATCTCAAAAAAGAAGCAGGCTTTTTGGACTTAATTTCAACTAATGTTGATTACTTCGGACGTGAGCTGCGTAAAGTTAGCCGCTTACGTCAGGGGCAGAGTGGTATGTAGCACGACTACCGCGGGGTTAATAGCAGAGAGAGAGAGAGAGTATATTTTGTTGTTTGTCTTACAATGCTGACAACACACGAGCGTGTGCGACTAGCACCGATCAGTTGCTGTGGTATAAATTTCAAGCGAAAGTAACATGGATTCGTGAAAGCGCATTGTAGAGAAGATCGTCTTCAAATGTACATATTTATAGCAGGAAATAGGAAATCAGATTAAGGTTTTTGTCATACAATGCAATGAGTAAAAGAAAAATGACAATCCAAACATTAAGTAAGTATATGCGATCGTGTCTCATATTGCAAATACTGTTACTAATTCACATAACTTATTAATTTATGTAGGTTACCAGTTAATAGTAAGTCCGTAGGGTAACGTATGGTGAAGTAGTCACAACGGGAGAAGTGGCGATGGCATACTTTTTTGGTCTGAACAACTCTGCTCCCGCAGAAAAGTAGTCAGACACTGTTGTTCATGGGATAGACGGAGGAAGCTTGTTTCGTTATTTTTTAGTGTAAAGTTTTTCTTTTTTTTTTGAGTCATCTGATTTAAGCTAAGTTATTTATCTTATACATGTTACCTCCCTAGTATTTTTTTAGCAGTATCGATGATTAGATAACGTCTTTTGATCTAGAAACGTAGTTCCTTGTTATTTATTTCAGTTTAATAGTTTCTTCTGTGGATCAGTACTGACGACATTGCATCCGATTGCGAAAAGTAGCCACATTACTCTTCGGCGCCTCTAGGGATGTCTTCATTAGAATAAAGACATCCTTAGAGGTGTCAAAACCTAGATACATACATTAAACAATTATTTGCAGCCGGTTGGCTGTGTTATTTCTTCATTGAAACTTACATGCGGTTGCTGAAAGACAGCCATGCTCAAAACTGTAAATGATATTACTGCGATTATGTTACTGTATTTGGTCGAATACAGAAGGCTGGTTGAGAACCGTCTGCTACAGCCGCTTTGATTCTTTGAGATACTAGAGCGTGAAGATGCCTAGAAAAAGTGCCTGTCCAGAGAAACAAACATGGAATCATGTTGGGATGGCACTGCCCACAGTACCCCCTTAGGTACGGAACGTTGGTGACTATGTAAGCCTTCAGAAAAATACACGTTGTTCCAGAATATAATTTTCCTTTTCACTTAAAAATATGTGATGTGATAAAAGTATGATATTCAAAATTTGTAAATAGTGAGCTTTCATCAATAACAATGGTTTAGCGACCATTTTCATCCTCCCCCCTTCCCCTCAACCACCTCCCTTCATAGGCGTGCCAAGGTGTCACCCTACAACGTTCTGGCTCTTAGGCAAAAAAGTTTGACGATCACTTGTCTAAACCACGTGAGACAGTCACGGAGATTAGGAATAGTAAGAACTAGCAGACACTTTGAAATTAGCCACCAGCAGTCTACTCACCAAGTCTGAAGGACGAGCGTTAAGTAAGGAATCGAGGAATGTGCTACAGTGGCCCCCCTCCCCTCCCTGCTTACCGCACCCGTAGAGAGAAATTATTACAGCACAGACAGAGGCGTTTAAGCAACTATCCTTTCTGCACTCTATACTGGATACAACGGGAAGAAGACACATTAATGGGGTAGCGCTCTTTGAAGGCACGAAAATTGCTGATTTTTCAAGTAAAATAAGAAGTAATGGCAAATCTGATGACAAAGTTTTACTCCTTACTCTTAAATCATTAAAAATCATTATTGTGCCTACGTCGGACGCTCGCTGTAGCAGCTGTACCAGATGGAAGGACCCCTAGTGGCCGGAAGGTTGGTCGTCGCCGGGAGCTTCTGAAGCCCTTCTGCTGGACTTGTATCAAATGAATATTCTGTAAGTAATTTTCGAAATATTTTCTATCGATGTACACAGGCTAATTGAAAAATTTTAAGTCCTATCGAAATGCCAACGTGTTGAAACAAATATAGTATATTAAACATGATCACTTACGTCGGACAAGAGTATATGTCAATATCATCGTCCAAAAACTTCACCATTTCGAAAACATTGTAAACCCGCTATGCACGCTGTAAATTAACTATGCCTCTGATACTGACATCAAACACCGATCGAATACAAATGCACTGTTCTCAAGTTACATATACCAAAAATCTGATAAAAACAGCTGCGAGAAAACACCTTGGGGGGTTACATTTTCTGTACTGAAGTTAAACATATCTCCAGTCAGTTCCTGGACCGTACACCAATCCTTTCAGATCCAAAAGAAGACGGCATCCATCTTTTTCGTGGCCATGGCGGTCCTACCGCCCCTTTCGGCAGCTTCTGTCATTCACTGCTCTGCTCGCCTTATACGCTTTTGTCCGCTTTTGTGTAGACGTGCAACAGTCTGGTCCGATCTCAGGATTGAGTACGTCCATAATGCCTGTTAGGCCATCACTGTAATTACGTGTCCACTATACTTCGTGCTGTGAATGGTTTTCAGAGACACATTTTTCACAAATCGCTTTGTAACTCGTTAATGGAGTTTCTGGCGAACTTGGGGCTAACACTGCAAAAAATTAGAGAACATTTTAAGCAAAACTACAGAGTATAGCTTTAGATGTAGATGTAGATGTGCAAGGATACAAGCATGCCCTGAACTTATTCGAATATTTGACTTCAGATGACTCCTCGTAAAATCTTTCTTTCTGCACTAGCATTTTGTTGGCGTGGTGGACTGGACTGAGGTGTGAATAAATCCTTTCCCTGTTGCTATGGCTCCCGTTGCTTTTCTGGTTGCTGGTAAACGCCATTTTCTGAAATGTGGCGAAGATATGAATAGGAAGTTTGAAACGCGGCGACACTTATTTACCTTTAAGCTGAATGTATAACTAATATGAATCCTGTATTAATGCCCAGAAAAATAGTCTCCTTCTTGTACAAAGTTTTACACTTGAATGAATAGCAGCGCGATGTGACTTAGTAAAATATTAGGTAGTAAACTCGGTTTCATATTGCAACGGAATCTACGAAGGGGCGTCTAACACGTATCAGAGTGACGAAAAATTGTAACGGAGATGTTCAATCATTGTAGAATAACCCACAAGTGTAGTGTGGTGCTATGCAGATGAAAACTGCAGCCTGTGTTATCTGAACCAGATAGTAGGAAGCCTGACTCGCAGAAGAACTAGCTCTCGATGTATTGGGAATTGTGGCAAGTGTCTCGAAGCACTGCAACTGAAACCTTTCTTACATTGGCTGAAAGTTGTATGTAACGAGGAAAGATATTGTTTACACCGAGGACAGTTTCTCCTTTTATTAATTCTGGGGAAGAAAATTTTTTTTATAGCAAGCTGTTCTCGGATCGATTACAAGTGTGGATAGAAGATATACGAGGGTTGAACCTTTAATAGTGGCAACTATTTATTTACAGCTCATACAAAATAGATACGTGTTTCAAAGTTTTACTGACCTTCAAAGTAGTCACCAGCATTGTGTATAACCCGTTGGCAGCGATGTGGAAGTCGTAGGATTCTCTTAGCAGTGGCAGTTGTGTTGACATTTGGAGCACCGACGAATTTGTAGCAGTCCTGAAGCGAATGCTGTGAAGCGTTTCCTTCTGTTTAGAAATCGAGTTGAACTCACGAAGGCTTAAGACAGGGGAGCGCTGTAGGTGGTATAGCACTTAGCAGCCCCATCAACCAGGAAAATCAGTAACGGCTTGCACTGTACGTGTTTGAGAATTTTCCTGCAAAATGATGGTCAGGTCCAGCAGAAAAAAAAAAAAGGTTCAAATGGCTCTATGCACTATGGGACTTAACATCTGAGGTCATCAGTCCCCTAGAACTTAGAACTACTTAAACCTAACTAACCTAAGGACATCACACACATCCATGCCCAAGGCAGGATTCGAACCTGCGACCGTAGCGGCCGCGCGGTACCAGACTGAAGCGCCTAGATCCGCTCGGCCACTCCGGCAGAAATTGTCATCTCTTCTGTCTCTGTGCTGTTCATTTTTGAAACACAACCTACGACCAGCTTACAAACAGGGTGATGACACTTTCTACGGGACCTGACCATCATTTTGCAGGAAAATGCTCAAGCATGTACAGTGAAAGTTGTTACTGGTTTGTTTGACTATGAGGCTGCTAAGTGCTATACCACCTAATGCACTCTCCTGACTTAAGCCCTCATGAGTTCAACTCCATTTGTAAATTGACGGAAACACTTCACGGTATTCGCTTCAGAGCTGCTACAAATTCGTCAGGCAATAGACCGCGCCGCTCGAGCTGTCAACACGACTGGCATTGCTAAGAGTATCCTACGACTTCCACATCACTGGCAACGGGTTATACAGAAAGCTTGTGACTGCTTTGAAGGTCAGTAAAACTTTGAAACAAGTATCTATTTTGTACGAACTGTAAATAAATAGTTGCCACCACTAAGGTTCCAACCCTCGTATAAGAACTGATAAAGGGAGCATGAATCTCGTAAAGGTTATAACTATCTTCGGGAGGAAAAATAATGAAAGTGAGACTTGTAAATGACTCATTTATTATTCCAGAAGTAAGCATGAAAGTTCACAAGCAGGTGACATATACATCGTCCATTGTACCACGTACAGTACAACACTATGTTCTCAAAAGAAAGCAGAAAAAAATTGTGCGTATTTAAATCCCCTTAATGTTATTAAATGAATAGGAAAATTATGTGAAACACTACCTGTATTCATGGATTGCTTAACGAAACACCAGTTTTGGTCCTTGCGCTATGGACAAGGCCTAGGTCGGAACAAAAGAGTTCTAGTCTCGTGTGCAGTGAAAACATGTTTGCGAAGCTGAAAATCATGTAATACAGTATTACACCAATGCAACTGTAGCAAATAACACTCACTATAAATACTGAATACTCAAGCGTAGAAATGTCCATTTCAGTAATGCGCAAGACAATACGTGCTTCGCTATACAACTAGAGATATAGGTTGCCTAGCAGACGAAATCAATAAATGGATACTCTCTGAGCCATGCTACCGACACGAGTCGCTCAAATGAGTCTGGTATAACAGGCGTTCAGCTAAAATCGATCAAAGAAATGGTTCAAATGGCTCTGAGCACTATGGGACTTAACATCTGAGGTCATCAGTCCCCTGGAACTTAGAACTACTTAAACCTAACTAACCTAAGGACATCACACACATCCATGCCCGAGGCAGGATTCGAACCTGCGACCGTAGCGGTCGCGCGGTTCCAGACTGAAGCGCCTAGAACCGCTCGGCCACACTGGCCGGCTAAAATCGATCAGTCTGGTAGTGGTGACAGATTGATTTGTAGCGTAGCCCCAGGTCTAGTTTAGGATGAAAGATGATAATTCAGTTGTGAGCTGTGAACGTCAAATGAAGGTTAAGGTAACAGACTGATCCGTTTGTGTTCGAGCCATATTAAATTGGTTGAATTCAGCAGAACTGCAATTGCGCTATACTCGTTTTAGTTCTTTGTCCCAGTGACTTATAAGTCGAGCAGTAACAAATAACAAGAAAGACGATTTATAACAGATGGCCTTCAAGCTGTATAAACTAGAAACATGTTAGTTACAATTCGAACACTTTTTTTTGTTTCTTACTTACGTCCACGTCCTCTTCAGTTAATCATTTGTCGGTAATTTTACGACATGAGGGTAGCATAAGAAGCTTTAGTTACAAACCATAAATTTTACAGTAATTACTTGTTTACGATCACGAATGTGAATGGCGAAAAATATTATTGTAACAGGCTGACCTGTTGCATAAACTGATGTTTAGTTGCGTAATATTTCGCCGGCCGCTGTGGCAGAGCGGTTCTAGGCGGTTCAGTCCGGTACCGCGCTGCTGCTACGGCCGCAGGTTCGATTCCTGCCTCGGGCATGGATGTATGTGATGTCCTTAGTTTAATTAGGTTTAGGTAGTTCTAAGTCTAGGGGACTGATGACCTCAGATGCTAAGTCCCATAGTGCTTAGAGCCATGCGAGTTGCGTCATATTTAATTGATCGATTAGCTGTCTTCTACAGTGTATGAAATTCAGTACGCATATTATAACTTATAGAGACAGGGTCACATTTGAATGGAGTGAGAAAAGAAAGAAGGTAGATCTATAGTTTTATCATACCGTATCCATGTTTCCGGTAAGTCGTTCTTTTCGTAAAACACTCTGACAGTGTCCTTAATGAACACAGGTACATGATAGATATATATAGAACTTTAACAGTGTTTTAACCGAATACGTTCGGTTTGGAGTTTCCTCTCATTTCCTATATCTGAAATTGGTTAAATCTGAAAACTGTTGTTAGTTCACCCTGTGGTACAGGTCTGAGCTGAAAACACCGTTATATGGTAGACAAGGTTTTCGTCGCATTACGTCCATTTGCTCGGTGTCCTGTTAATAGCAGTTAACATTAGTTTTATCTCTTTATATACATTATAGTCATATCAACGCTCGTATATTAATTACCAAAGCTCTGTAGACACCACATATGCGAGTGTGTGTCACAGACGTATCTGGATGTGATATTAGAGATAACAAGGAACGTGTAATGTTGCCGGTCCGTCAGCTGTGTGTTTTCAAAATGTTTCAAATGGCTCTGAGCACTATGGGACTTAACTTCTGAGGTCATCAGTCCCCTAGAACTACTTAAACCTAACTAACCTAAGGACATCACACACATCCATGCCCGAGGCAGGATTCGAACCTGCGACCGTAGTGGTCGCGCGGTTCCAGACTGCAGCGCCTAGAACCGCTCGGCCTTCCGGCCGGCTGTGTGTTTTCAGTCCGTGACAGATGTGGTGTGATGTGTCCAGTACGTGTGGCCATTTAGCGGCTGACAGCTGTAAGATGTATGCACGATGACGTGCGTACTGTGAGGTGAGACACGTGTTGGATCCTGTCATGATCACATAGGCATGGTCATAGAGTTTAGATATCGACGAATTTCTGTGTTTTCTATATCCACATCAGTTTTGACATCATAGAAATCTTGCTACTGATGTACACGTCATTTGATATGGAGTTGCCGAATATGTAAGTTAATATTCCCGTTGTTATGTATACAAATATAATGCTGTATATATACGGTTGTTTGTTTGTCCTCTGTATTAGATACCACTGATGGGGTCTATACCCGAATATCTGCCCGGCAATTAAATATTTTGCATCCATGTATATGGCATTTAATAATTTAATAATTTAACGATTGCAAAAGATGTTGCAGTTATGGAATAAAATATAGAAGATGCCATTAAGCAGATAGCGACAGCTTAGAAGAGAGGCTAAATAAGTGATGAGCTACATCTGGTAAATGCCAGTATGCGGGAAAGGGAGTAATGTGGATATCCGGGTTTTGTGCGGGGGTTCTAATGGGCGTCGCAATTTAGTTGTTATGAGGTTGGATTTTATGAAGTGGAAGTGAAGGTATGAATAACGGAGTTTTGATTTACTCGTGCATACGTAAAGGACGGATTAATGCTGACAGGAAAAAGATTTTAGTTTGAGCTTTGAGTTAAGGAAACGTAAGTCGGTTGCAACCACCTTATCTACGTTTACATCTACATAGATGCTACGCAAGCCACGGTACGGTACGTGGCGGAGGGAACCCTGTACTGCTACTAGTTATTTCCTTTCCTGTTCCACTTGCAAATAGAGCGAGGGAAAAGCGACTACCTACATGCCTCCCTAATTTCTCGTATCGTATCTTCTTGGTCCCTATGCGCAATGTACGTTGGCGGCAGTAGAATCGTTCCGTAATCAGTTTCAAATACCGGTTCTCTAAATTTTCTCAATAGTCTTTCTCCAAAAGAAAGTCGCCTTCCCTCCAGGAATTCGCATTTGTGTTCCAGATGCATCTGCGTAACACTTACATGTTGTTCGAACCTACCTGTAACAAATCTAGCTGTCCGTCTGTGCCGGCCGAAGTGGCCGCGCGGTTCTGGCGCTGCAGTCTGGAACCGCGAGACCGCTACGGTCGCTGGTTCGAATCCTGCCTCGGGCATGGATGTGTGTGATGTCCTTAGGTTAGTTAGGTTTAACTAGTTCTAAGTTCTAGGGGACTAATGACCTCAGCAGTTGAGTCCCATAGTGCTCAGAGCCATTTGAACCATTTGTCCGTCTGTGAATTTCTTCGATGTCTTCCTTCAGTCCGATCTGGTAAGGATTCCAAACACTCTAACAGTATTCAAGAATAGGTCGCACCTGCGTCCTATATGCGTCTTCTTTAGAAGTGAACCACACTTTCCAAAAATTCTCCCAATTAAACGAAGGCGATCATTTGCCTTCTCTAGCAGAGTTCTCACATGCTTGTTTCGTTTCGTATCGTTTCCCAGCGTTGCACGCAGATATTTAAACGACTTGACTGTGTCAGGCAGAACACTAATAATACTGTATCCGAACGTTATAGGTTTGTTTTTCCTACTCATCCGCATTAACTTACATTTTTCCACATTGAGAGCTAGCTGCCATTTGCCATACCAACTAGAGATTTTGTTTAAGTTATCTTATACCTTTCTACAGTCACTCAACTTCGACACCTTACCGTACACAGCGGCATCATGAGCAAACAACCGCAGACTGTTGCCCAACCTGCCCGCCAAATCATTTATGTATGTATATAGAGAACAACAGTAGCCGTATCACACTTCCCTGAGACACTCCTGACGATACCTTTCTCTCCAATGAACACAGCGTACTGGATTCTATAACTTAAGAAGTCATGGAGCCACTCAGATACCTGTGAACTTATTGATTAACAGCCTGCAACGGCCCACCGTGTCAAATGCTCTCCGGAAATCTAGAACAATGGAATCTGCCCTTCATCATAAGTTCGCGGTATATCATGTGAGAAAAGGGCAATCTTAATTTCACACGAGCGATGCTTTCTAAAACCACGCTGATTTGCAGACATAAGATTCTCAGTCAACAAACTTTATTTTATTTGAACCGAGAATATGTACGAGGATTGTCCAGCAAACCTAAGTTAGGGAAATTGGTCAGCAGTTTTGCAGATCCGTTCTTTTACCCTTATTATATACTGGAGTCACCTGTGCTTTTTTCTATTCACTTGGGACTTTGTGCTGGGCGGGAGATTCACGATAAATGAAAGCGAGGTAAGGGGCCAATGCTGTAGAGTATTCTTTGTAAAATCGAACTGAGATTCCATCCGGACATGATGATGTATTTGCTTTAAAATGTTCCAGTTATTTCTCTACGGGCCGGCCGGTGTGGCCGAGCGGTTCTACGCGCTTCAGTCTGGAACCACGCCACCGCTACGGTCGCAAGTTCGAATCCTGCCTCGGGCATTGACGTGTGTGATGTCCTTCGGTTAGTTAGGTTTAAGTAGTTCTAAGTTCTAGGGTACTGATGACCTCAGATGTTAAGTCCCATAGTGCTCAGAGCCATTTGAACCATTTGTTTCTCTACACCAGGGACGCTTATTACTGTGTCGTCCATACGAGAGTTTGTCCGGTGGTCAAATGACGGTATGTTTGTACGATTCTCCTGCGTGAACGAATCTTCGAACGTGAAATTATAAGACAGTGTGGACTGTGTTGAGATAATCAGAAGCGTTCAGAAGTGCTTTAGTGGGCTATATTCAGTAGAGATGCGATGCGAGTTCGACGCTCGAGTTTGGAGAACTGAAAATATTTAAAGTGATGTTCTAGGAATTGGGGAGGTGGGCGAACTTAGTAACAAATGCGTGCGACGGATGATGGGCGGGTGCAGAAAGCAGACGGGGAGGTAAAGGGCAAGATGCCTTTTAAGAAATACAAGCTACGGAGCACCGGACATACAGGATTTTTAAGAAAGTCTTCGAGGGTGATATATGTCTGTTTGGCTGCTGAGATCACACCTACATGGGAGAATTAAATGATGACTAGACGCAAAATTCTATTACAGACCTGTCAGTCTATACTTCATCTCCAAACACACAATTTCATTTCTTTCTTTTCCGGTACAAAATTCATATCTGGATGCATAATGTGCGTAGTTTTATGCATAATATTCTTGTAAGGCACACTGAAACGAATACACCTAGTTGCGAACTAGAATCGTTAAATTCCAATCAGTTGTTACACTAGCGACTTGGCCGTTACGTGCGAGGGATTTACACTCCTGGAAATTGAAATAAGAACACCGTGAATTCATTGTCCCAGGAAGGGGAAACTTTATTGACACATTCCTGGGGTCAGATACATCACATGATCACACTGACAGAACCGCAGGCACATAGACACAGGCAACAGAGCATGCACAATGTCGGCACTAGTACAGTGTATATCCACCTTTCGCAGCAATGCAGGCTGCTATTCTCCCATGGAGACGATCGTAGAGATGCTGGATGTAGTCCTGTGGAACGGCTTGCCATGCCATTTCCAACTGGCGCCTCAGTTGGACCAGCGTTCGTGCTGGACGTGCAGACCGCGTGAGACGACGCTTCATCCAGTCCCAAACATGCTCAATGGGGGACAGATCCGGACATCTTGCTGGCCAGGGTAGTTGACTTACACCTTCTAGAGCGCGTTGGGTGGCACGGGATACATGCGGACGTGCATTGTCCTGTTGGAACAGCAAGTTCCCTTGCCGGTCTAGGAATGGTAGAACGATGGGTTCGATGACGGTTTGGATGTACCGTGCACTATTCAGTGTCCCCTCGACGATCACCAGTGGTGTACGGCCAGTGTAAGAGATCGCTCCCCACACCATGATGCCGGGTGTTGGCCCTGTGTGCCTCGGTCGTATGCAGTCCTGATTGTGGCGCTCACCTGCACGGCGCCAAACACGCATACGACCATCATTGGCACCAAGGCAGAAGCGACTCTCATCGCTGAAGACGACACGTCTCCATTCGTCCCTCCATTCACGCCTGTCGCGACACCACTGGAGGCGGGCTGCACGATGTTGGGGCGTGAGCGGAAGACGGCCTAACGGTGTGCGGGACCGTAGCCCAGCTTCATGGAGACGGTTGCGAATGGTCCTCGCCGATACCCCAGGAGCAACAGTGTCCCTAATTTGCTGGGAAGTGGCGGTGCGGCCCCCTACGGCACTGCGTAGGATCCTACGGTCTTGGCATGCATCCATGCGTCGCTGCGGTCCGGTCCCAGGTCGACGGGCACGTGCACCTTCCGCCGACCACTGGCGACAACATCGATGTACTATGGAAACCTCACGCCCCACGTGTTGAGCAATTCGGCGGTACGTCCACCCGGCCTCCCGCATGCCCACTATACGCCCTCGCTCAAAGTCCGTCAACTGCACATACGGTTCACGTCCACGCTGTCGCGGCATGCTACCAGTGTTAAAGACTGCGATGGAGCTCCGTATGCCACGGCAAACTGGCTGACACTGACGGCGGCGGTGCACAAATGCTGCGCAGCTAGCGCCATTGGACGGCCAACACCGCGGTTCCTGGTGTGTCCGCTGTGCCGTGCATGTGATCATTGCTTGTACAGCCCTCTCGCAGTGTCCGGAGCAAGTATGGTGGGTCTGACACACCGGTGTCAATGTGTTCTTTTTTCCATTTCCAGGAGTGTATTAATAATTTCCGTGTAAAATTACATGTATGAGAATCATAGAAGGTGTTTTTACATGATGTTGTCTTTAACTTTTCCTTGTATTACAGAAATAAGGAGATATCGCGAAAAATGGTTAAAATGGTTCTGAGCACTATGGGATTTAACATCTGAGGTCTTCAGTCCCCTAGAACGTAGAACTACTTAAACCTAACTAATCTAAGGACATCACACACATCCATGCCCGAGGCAGGATTCGAAACTGCGACCGTAGCCGTCGCGAGGTTTCAGACTGAAGCGCCTAGAACCGATCGGCCACATCGGCCGGCGAGATATCTCGAACAGGATGTCCTGTTCCATGGACACCAACAAGGATTCCCAAAACATCGATTATAAGAAGACCAATTTGTGCTTTTCTCAAGTGACACTCTAAAAACAAAGGAGTAGGGTAGTCAGATAGATGCAATATTTCTCGATTTCCGAAAAGCGTTTCAATCCATGTCCCACCAACGCTTATTAAGAAAAGTACGATTGACGTTCATTAACAAAAGCAGGAGTTTACTGGGTACCAGACAAAATTTGTTACTGGATTTATGATTTCTTGGTAGTCAGGAAAGAGCATTTAATATCTGATCGACGGTCATCAAAAAGTAATTTCAGACGGGCCCTGTGGAAGTCTGTTCGAACTTTTGTTGTTTGTTAATGTCTTGGGGGACAATATTGGTAGCAGCCACAGACTTTTCGGAGATGTATGTATGTACAATGACGCAATCTCTGCAAAAAGGCGGAAAAATATCCAGTCAGATCTTGATGAGATTTCAGAGTGGCACAAAGACTCTTAACTTCTTTTAAATGTACAGAAATATGAACAACAATTACGACCAGTCAGATGATCCAGATATCCAAGCCTAACAATGTTGTAGGTATATGAAATGAAATGATCACATAGGCTTCGTTGAAGGTAGTCCGATTCATTGGCAGTGCACTAAGGAAATGCAGTTAGGCTTCAAATGTGACGGAAACCTACTAGCTATTATTTGCAAACAGAGAGAGGCCCTCTTGTTATACACTGTATCAGGAATTTGTGCAGTTAGGCTTCAAATGTGAAGAAGTAAATGTACGTGCAATTATTTTCAATGGAGCAATTTTAGGCTTGTTAGTACATCGATTCATTGACAGTGCACTGAGCAGTTACAGTTAAGCTTCAAATGTGAATGGAATCCATATGAAATTTTTCGCTATTGACGGAAGTGTGTGACTCAGTTAACTATTGGTCAGTTGACTGAGCCCGGGAGAAGAGCTGCAAGTGACGTGCTGTTAGCAAAGGCACTCGGGTTGCTTTCTGCTGCCATAGCCCACTAACGCTAAATTTCGCCGCATTGTCCTAACGGATACGTTGATTGTACGACCCACATTGATTTATGCGGTTATTTCACGCGGTGTTGCTTGTCTGTTACACTGAGAATTCTATCAAGGGAACCTCCCCATCGCACTCCCCTCAGGTTTAGTTATAAGTTGGCACAGTGGATAGGCCTTGAAAAACTGAACACAGATCATTCGAGAAAACAGGAAGAAGTTGCGTGGAACAATGAAAAAAAGAAGCAAAATATACAAACTGAGTAGTCAATCTGCATCATATGCAACATCAAGGATAACATGAGGTTAGGAGCGCCGTGGTCGCGTGGTTAGCGTGAGCAACTGCGGAGCGAGAGGTCCTTGGCTCAAGTCTTCCCTCGTGTGAAAGTTTTTCTTCCTTTATTTTCGCAAAGTTATGATCTGTCCGTTCGTTCATTGATGTCTCTGTTCACTGTAATAAGTTTAGTGTCTACGTTTTGCGACCGCACCGCAAACTTACGGTTCGGAAAATATTCATTGACCATGTTATTGAAGTCGCGAGCTATATTTGCTGGATTCATATTGCCCACGGAATACATCTCACGTATTTAATGCACTCCCGTCCAAAGTAGCGAACAATCAACTGCCAGCCAGGGAGCCTCGTTAGCAGGAATACTCTCCCTTCCGTGCGCTGTTGTCGACTGACGTCGTGTGTTTCGATGTTTGTTTAGGTGTAGCATCCTCATGCTACGGCGCAGTTACCTCGCATCGGACGGACGGACGGACGGACAGATAACAATTGTCTGAAAATAAAAAAAAAAATAAACTCTTCACTCGATGGACGACTTGAACCAAGGACCTCTTGTTCCGCAGCTGCTCACGCTAACAACGGGACCACGACGCTCCTGGGCTCATGTTCTCCTTGATGTTGCCTATCTTGCACATGGACTACTCAGTTTGTATGTTTTGCTGTTTTTTTTTTTTCATCGTGCCATACAACTTCTTCCTGTTTTCTCGATTGATCTGTGTTCAGTTTTTCAGGCCTATCCACTGTGCCAACTTATAACTAAATCCGAGGGGGGTGCGATGGGGAGGTTCCCTTGTAAGCAAACATAGCTGCTCTCAGTCATTAAGTGAAGGCTGTCGGCGACTGCATTGTCCATGCTGAGAGACACTGTCTGACATTTGCTATTCTCAGCACACACTTGACACTGTGGAGCTCGGAATACTGGGTTCCGTAACAATTTCCGAAATTCCATCCGTCTAGTTCCAGCTACCATTCTGCATTCAAAGTCTCTTAATCCCCGTCGTGAGGACATAATCAAGTCGCGAACCTTTTCACACGAATCACCTGGGTACAAATGACAGCTCCGCCCATTCAATGCCTTTTGTACCTTGTGTACGCGATGCTATTGCCGTCTGTCTATGTGCATATCGCTATTCCGTGAAATTTTTTTACCTCACTGTTTGCTTAACTGTGCGAAATCCAGAACCAAAAGGGGATATGAACGTGTGGAAAGGAAGACGGCGCGAAAGGTGGCAGATTTCGTTCTACTCACGGGAGGACGAAATGTTGAAAAATATGAGCCGACATGCTCTTGAAGATAGATGCATATTATCCTACGAAAAGTACGGCGTTTATGGAAAGTACCCTCTGCCATGCACTTTACAGTGGTTTACAGAGTATGTAAGTGCTAGACATGAATTGTTACAATATTATCACAGAATTACGGATTTGAATTTTGCAATCACTTTTCCAATGCGTTTATTTTTTTCATATAGTCACCATACAAATCACATTTTTACATTAACAAAACAGTAATACATGTGCCGAAGTATTTACACAACATTGGTAAATAAATATTGAAGGCTATGGTATGAATTAATGAATTATTGAACTTTTACGGTCAAGGTTTTTGTAAAGCGTTATCTTGGATAAACGATGTTACAGTGAACAAATCTTGGTACGATTAAGTGGACTGATCCTGTTGCTTCTCGTAAACAGAGAAGGTGTTTGTGAACTAGCTGTTGATCTAGTGAATGCATGTGGAATACGAGTAACTGGCTGAAACTGTTTGCACTGCTGTTGACCCGGAATTATTTTATGAAGTCAAGTGCTATTGTTTGCATAGGTCAAACAGTTACTTCTTACTAAAAGTGTCTTGGAGTAATTCGAATTGTTGGTTTCTTTAGTTAGTTTCAGAGGGAGCAATCATCTATTGCCTTAAATCACAGACGGCTAAATTAAAAGGTTCAAACCAAATTGGTTTCAGGCGTTTGATACCAAGGGATGATTCTAATGCTTTTCATTGAAAATTTTCTTTGTTTGTATGCGTGGGATTACATACGTTTATTGAGATTATTAAACATCTTAATTAAGCACTGTTACTTCTTGTCTATGACTGCTGCTAACATGTTTATGCTATAGGTATCAATGTTAATCTAACCAGAAGGACCAAGACGTGGACTATTGTAACGAGAAAGGTCAGCAAGTGCACTGAAGGACCTACCATTTTCAATACCAATATTTTGGCGCATAAAGCTCCCCCTTCCCCCACTGTTGTTTATCCATTGGTTGTCAATGGATTTATGCCTGTTGTTTAACTGATTGTCTTGAGCGATTTCTCGAGTCCACCGTCGGTGAAACAGTGAATTGTAATTATTTTTTTAAGGAGAACAGGTCATAATTGAAGATTGTAGGAACTATTATATGTTTTACTTATTAACAACATTATTTTATCGTCAGCAATCAGAGTTGTAAAGTTAATAACGCTTTACAGTTTTCTGAACCGACTACCTGTATTAACGTGTACAAGTTAATAAGAGACTAACAATAAATCTGCTTTTATGATATGTTTGTAAAGTGGCTTGGCATTTTACCACTTTCATCCCACTCTTACCATTTCAGTAATGTTCGAATACAGTTTTAGTTGTGTGTTGCTTCACGTAGCCACATCGATTAAATAGCTAAGTGTAGTGTCTCAAAGTGATATGAAATGGAACGTGCACAAAACGACAGTAGTAGGAAAGGCGAATGGTCGACTTTGGTTTATTGGGAGAATTGTAGGTAAGTGTTGCCCATCTGTAAAGGAGACATTGGTTGCGACCCTTTCTTGAGTATTACTCGAGTGTTCGGGATCTACACCAGGTCCACCTCGAAGCTACTGCGAGGCTTGCAGCTAGACTAGTTGCCGTAAATTTCATCGCAAGCGAATTTTAAGGAAATATTCCGTAATCACAAATGGGAATCCCTGGAGCAAAATCGACGCTCTTCTCGCGAAATGCTGTTGAGAAAATTTAGAGAAGATGCATTTGCTGTTGTCGACTATTACGTGGCGCAATACCAGTCAAGGTCGTCTACCGCCCCGTGGGCGATCAAGGTTTCATGGTGAGCGATAGGCTGTAGGGATTTTAAAAATAATTTGTTAAGGTTTTCATAAAATTTTGACAAGGTATTCGGTAATTATTATTATATGCTTTAAAGGGGGGGGGGGGGGGGGGCGTAGGACGTCAAATGGGTCGACTTGGAGCAGGAAAGGCATCGCAGGACATTTTAATTTCCAGTGTCTATATTTTTACAAATAAATTCATGAAACTTTGTCAGCATCACCAAGAAGGATTCAGGATTCACACACATTGCAGCGGAAGTTCGAAAACATAACAAAATAAATTTTTTTTACGTGCGAAATTTCATCGTTTTTTCACTTACTAATGGCTGCATTTGTTGCTATAGGTACACTTTTCTTCATAAGTTAGAGTGATTCTTCGATGAATTTTGCACAGCATACATACCATACTCACAAGTGTATGAAACTCTAGAATTTATTTAATTTATGAAAAAAAGAATGAACTGTTATATTTTAAACTTCATGTTTAGAAAAAACACAAATTTTATAGTTAATTACCTCAATTTTTACCACAGTTTTTAATAGATTTGGAAAATTCTAGAGTTTCATACACCTTTAAGTACGGTTTTTATGCTGTGCAAAATTCATCGAAGAATCTCTCTTACTTATGAGGAAAAGTGTACCTGTTGAAACAAATGCTGCCATTAGTAAGTGAAGAAAATGATGAAATTTCACATGTAAAAAATTACTTCGTTATGTTTCCGAACTTCCACTGCAATGAGTGTGAATTCTGAATCCTTCCTGGTCATGCTGACAAAGTTTTATGAATTTATTTGTAAAAGTATAGACAGTGGAAATTAAAATGTCCTGTGGTGCCTCTCCTGCTGTAAGTCGGCCCGTTTGACGTCCTACCCCCCTTAACTTGCTGTAACTTTGCTTAATACATATTATAATGTTATCCCTATTTTATAAATCACCATTACTATGACGCCGGTGGATGATTAGAAAATTTTATTGCTAACCGAGATAAAAAAGTGGGCAGCAATTAGAGAAGGCTGACTAAACCTGATCCAGCATAAGGACGTGTAGGAAAGGTCAGATATGTGCTTCGTACTGAGGAACATAGACAGTCGTTTAGTTTGTCATGTTGATTAATCGGGTTTCTGCCGGTAATTCGCGTCTTTCCTGCACGATATTTCAACTGCGTGACTTGCAGTCTTCTTCAGGTGATGTCCAATACAGATTCCAGTGTGGAACGAGTCCAGTATTTATGCCTATGTTGAGATAGGCGTTCCCTCTGCGGTCCGCGCCACGTCTGGTGCTTTGTCCGCCGTGTGCACCGACGAATAGCAACGGCTGTAGCGTTTTCTTCTAGCCGCGGCTGTTCCGAACGCGGTGCGCGTACTTTGTGGTTATTATCCGTTGTCAATATAGCTGAATTAAGTTCTGAACAGTTAGTAATTTGACGCTCTGGTAGTGTCCGCCAGTGAACTTTGGAGGTACTGCTGAGTGTTTTGTAATAATGGAAAGATTGGCTGTGGAACTTTTCAGTCGGACACTTATGAATCGTGTTAATTGCAGTTCACTTCTTATAGTATTTAACGGTTCTGCTTGTCGTTGCGAAATCACCGACGGTATTTTCATAATTTAGCTTGGGACGTCGTTCTGTGGTTTGGTGTGGCCCCTCCCAAGAGTTTAAAGTCCCAAATATTTTCTTATGCCTTTGCTGAAATAAAAGAGAATCGAACCTTTTGAGGTTTCGCGCTAGAGAAGGATGTTGATACTAGGTGGATTAATAAGATAAGGAATGAGGATGTTCTAGAGGGAGATGTAGAGGATAAAAAAAATGGTTCAAATGGCTCTGAGCACTATGGGAATTAACATCTGTGGTCATCAGTCCCCTAGAACTTAGAACTAATTAAACCGAACTAACCTAAGGACATCACACACATCCATGCCCGAGGCAGGATTCGAACCTGCGACCGTAGTAGTCGCGCGGTTCCGGACTGAGCGCCTGAACCGCTAGACCACCGCGGCCGGCTGTAGAGGATAAAAACTGTATAGGGAGACAGAGAATGGAACACATCACACGAATAATTTAGGACGTAGGGTGCAAATGCTACTCTAAGATGAAGAGATTGATGCAAGAGAGGAATTCGTGATGGGCTACATCAAACCAGTTCGATCAATGATGACTCAAGAACTGAAAAAGTCCTTCCTGATGAACTCCACACAACTCAACCGAAGCTCTAATACAGCTCTGTGCCATTTGATGTCGGGAATGCTCAAAAATTTCCATCGATGAATGCAAGATGAAGAGAAATCAACAAAAGTGGCTGTTTCGCGAATCACTTCCAAGTAAATTATCGCTTGTTTCCTTGGATACATATGGCAATCATTGGCCCAAGTTGTACTAAGCGAGATGTGTACACCTTCCTCCCAGCTACAACTGTTCGTCGACAGCAATGCCGGTGGAACGGTCGTGGGTGGAGATGGCTCCATAACGGTTTGTGTTTCATGAAGTCCGTCCTACGACCTATCGCTGCCGCAATCAGGGTAAAAGGGAAAACAACACACTGCCTGGGAGGCCCCGCGTTGTTCTTCGTCTCGACGGGGTCGGCATTGTGATGTGGGTCACAGTGCGTAGCAGATGCCGTTCCAGACGCCACCATTCGCCCATAGGTGGAATTTATCAACGCCATCTGTCTGAGTCTAGTGTGAATCGCTTGTTAAAGTGTGAGAACGTTTTCGAAGCGTTGGCGTAGCGTGTATTTTAGGCAGGACGGGAGTACCGGACCGGTATTTTCTTACTTTGTCGTGCGAAACCGCCTAAAAAAACAACATCCAGGTTGGCCGTCATTAATCCAACGAGCGGGTTCGATTTGAGGCCGGCGCGCCTCCCCGAAAGCCGGAAGCAGCGAGATAGAGCTATCACCTGTGAGGGAGGGCCTTGTAACTTACTTGGTTAACCATTACAGGAAGGACAATTTCACTGACCTAAAGTTGTCCATACAACAAGAAAACAAAAAAATATTTTAGGTATTTGGTAACATCTTAAATATTATATTCAACACAACAGGAATAAGACGCAGAACTTTATTAGTGCTATCTCAAGAGCCTCGTGACCAGAATTAAGAGACTGCTTTGCGGGCTGAAGTATGGTTGGGACGTCGAGAGTCTCGTGGTCGCTAAGGTAGCCCTGAAGGCCCACACAGAAATCCGAAATTGTTAACGGACAACTGAGTAAGCGCGAAAGTGACGAAGCAACACGGAAATGAACGGCAATAACAAATTTAAAAGACTCCTGTGAATTTTAATTATTATTTTTAGTTCGATATTTGTTTCTTACTTCAAATATTCGTAAAATTAAAATTAGATATGTTCAGCAATCTCAAGCGCACAGCCGTTTTATACTAGTTTAAACTGCACGAGAGAGCATAATGCGAAGTAGCCGAAAATGCAGAAAGATGTAAAATGGAACGTAATGAAGACCAACCACACCTACCTACAGAAACAGGAGTCCAGAGAAAACCTTCTGAGTGGCAAAATCCTTTCAATGCCATACGTAGTAATTGTACACTCCATGTATCGCTAGCTAGACTCGGAAACCTACAAAATATAGTCCTTTCTAAAGGAGTCCGACCATAGGACGGAAATATGCGTTGGAAAACTGAGGAGCGAAGTTAAAAAAAACAAGTGTCTATTAAAATGAATGCGTGATTTCTGCTCTTTCGGACATGACCGAAAGAATAGACGCCACGCACTCATGTATTGATCCGCCTCTATGGGCAATGAATCCACCACGTTCAGTGCGGATGCACAATTACGTTCGACCTCCTGCGGGAATCTCGAAGGAGTGAGCACGGAGGACTCGGACAGGGCACTGCGTATAGGTGGCGCAAGGTGGGGATGTTGGTCGGCCGAGAGGCGTGTCGAGATAGTCTACGCAACTGCGGTAAATAATACGCCCCAATGGCGCAGTGTTTAACGGAACGATGTGGTAAACAGGAGATCTGGGCTTCGAATTCGGGTCCTGCAGACATTACACTCGTCCGCATAAAGTCCCGATGCACCTGACATCAGTATTTCCTTCCCTTCCTCTCCTGTCCATTTTTTTTTCCTTTATTGAATTTCAATTCCCCCCGAAGAGGGCGGGCTGGCAGCAGCTTAGTATGCCGCTCTTCAGCCTACAGACTTTGTTAGAAAGAGGAAGAGAATAAATAATAAAAGCAGGCGATAAAATCGGAGACTTAAAGAGTAACATGGCGAAAAGAAATTGTGGAACTTAAAACAAAGAACAGAGGGATGATGACACTAAGAAATTACATACAAAGGAGACAGGTAAAACAATAGACAGACAGTTAAAAAAACACGGCGACAGTCTGGTTTCTGTTCGCAAAAGACATAAAATTCACACCCAGCGACAGCATGGTTTCTGTTCGCAACACGAGAAAGACGAACAACACTGAACAGTCACTGGAACACTGTACTAAAAAGTTGGCAAATGTGACATACCACAGCTGAGAGCAGGTGGGGGGAAACTGGACAGATGATGGGAAAATAAAAAAGGGGGGGGGGAGCCGGGAAAGGAGCTGATGGAGGATGAGGACCCATAAGAGGGGTGGGGGGCGCTGGGCAGACGCGACAGGGAGTGGGGTAGGCAGAGGAAGGGAATACAAAAGGACTCGGGGGGGGGGGGGAAGAAGGGAGGTAGGGAGAGGTTTAGTGGGGAGAAAACAGTACAGAAGGGGGGAAGAGGGAGTCCAGGGAAAGGACAGAGGAAAGGAGGGTGAGTGAGGATCAGAGTTGATAGGAGGGATAAATGGAGGAGAGAGGGCATCATCCGGGAGCAGGAGCTGATGGAAGCCACCTTGGGAAAGGAGATGTAGGGTGTAGAGATGGAGGGTAGGGGGGACACAATGGTGAAGATGTGGCAGGGGGCGGGGATGGGAGAGGAGCAACCAGGCGGTGAGGGGGTTCAAGACGGCGGGAGGTGTAGAGGATGCGGATATGTTTGAGGAATAGGAGCAGATGGGGGAAAGGAATGAGATCATAGAGGATCCGCATGGGGGACAGGAGGCGTATACGGAAGGTGAGGTGGAGTCCATGACGCTCAAGGATCTGGAGGCACGTATAGAATTTGAGGGGGTCAGATATCCAGGCAGGACTGGCATAACAGAGGATGGGATGGATTAAGGATTTGTAGGTGTGGAGGATGGTAGAGGGGTGCAACCCCCATGTCCAGCCAGAGAGGAGTTTGAGGAGTTGGAGGCGGTTGTGGGCTTTGGATTGGATGGAGCGGAGATGAGGGATCCAGGTGAGGTGACGGTCAATGGTGAGGCCAAGGTAGGTGAGGGTGGCGGTGAGGCGGACAGGACGGGCGCAGGCAGTAAGGGAGAAATCCAGGAGCCGGAAGGAGCGAGTGGTACGACCTACGATGATTGCCTGGGTCTTGGAAGGGTTGAGTTTCAGGAGCCACTGGTTACACCATGCAGCAAAAAGGTCAAGGTGATTCTGGAGAAGGCGTTTAGACCGTTGGAACTCCTGTCCATCTTCAGTTTACATAAGTGTCTATCGCGAAATGGAACTTCCCTGAAGACAAACCGATCTGTGAGCCAGCATCACGTCAAATGGTATCTAGTACTTATTCTTCGGTCTCTCTCTAACTGACAATATTAATACAGGGTGGTCCATTGATCGTGACCAGGCCAAATATCTCACGAAATAAGCGTCAAACGAAAAAACTACAAAGAAAGAAATTTGTCTAGCTTGAAGGGGGAAACCAGATGGCGCTATGGTTGGCCCGCTTGATGGCGCTGCCATAGGTCAAACGGATATCAACTGCGTTTCTTTTTAATAGGAATCCCCATTTTTATTACATATTAGTGTAGTACGTAAAGAAATATGAATGTTTTAGTTGGACCACTTTTTTCGCTTTGTGACAGATGGCGCTGTAATAGTCGCAAACGCATAAGTACGTGGTATCACGTAACATTCCGCCAGTGCGGACGGTATTTGCTTCGTAATACATTACCCGTATTAAAATAGACCGTTTACCAATTGCGGAAAAGGTCAATATCATGTTGATGTATGGCTATTGTGATCAAAATGCCCAACGGGCGAGTGCTATGTATCCTGCTCGGTATCCTGGACGACATTATCCAAGGGTCCGGACCGTTCGCCGAATAATTACCTTATATAAGGTTCAAAAAATGCTTCAAATGGCTCTGAGCGCTATGTGACTTGACTTCTGAGGTCATCAGTCGCCTAGAACTTAGAACTAATTAAACCTAACTGACCTAAGGACATCACACACATCCATGCCCGAGGCAGGATTCGAACCTGCGACCGTAGCGGTCGCTCGGCTCCAGACTGTAGTGCCTAGAACAGCACGGCCACTCCGACCTACGTTATTTTAGGAAACAGGAAGTGTTCAGCCACATGTGAAACGTCAACCACGACCTGCAACAGATGATGATGCCCAAGTGCTGCTGTCGCGGCTAATCCGCAAATCAGTAGCAGACAAATTGCGCGAGAATCGGAAATCTCATAAACGTCGATACTGAAAATGCTACATCAACATCGATTGCACCCGTACCACATTTTTATGCACCAAGAATTGCATGGCGACGACTCTGAACGTAGTGTACAGTTCTGCCACTGGGCACAAGAGAAATTACGGAACGATGACAGATTTTTTGCACGCGTTCTATTTAGCGACGAAGCGTCATTCACCAACAGCGGTAACGTAAACCGGCATAATATGCACTACTGGGCAACGGAAAATCCACGATGGCTGCGACAAGTGGAACATCAGTGATCTCGGCGGGTTAATGTATGGTGCGGCATTATGGGAGGAAGGATAATTGACCCCCTCTAGGCGCGCAGTCCGGAACCGTGTGACTGCTACGGTCGCAGGTTCGAATCCTGCCTCGGGCATGGATGTGTGTGATGTCCTTAGGTTAGTCAGGTTTAAGTAGTTCTAAGTTCTAGGGGACTAATGACCACAGCAGTTAAGTCCCATAGTGCTCAGAGCCATTTGACAATTGACCCCCATTTTATCGATGGCAATCTAAATGGTGCAATGTATGCTGATTTCCTACGCAATATTCTACCGATGTTACTACAAGCTGTTTCACTGCATGACAGAATGGCGACGTACTTCCAACATTGTGGATGTCCGGCACATAGCTCGCATGTGGTTGAAGCGGTACTGAGTAGCATATTTCATGACAGGTGGATTGGTCGCCGAAGCACCATACCATGGACTGCACCCAGTTAATCTTCACGTAATGGTTTAGTAAAATGAACTCCCTTTAAAGCGCAAAATATCGAAAGTACGGTGTAACAACAATAACAGCACATGATAGTTCTTTAAATAAGTACACCGTACTAAATTACAGTCATCTTAAGACATTTCTTAACGGGCAATAGACAGTTGAACAGTACAACGTGGGCAAATTACTAATATCAAATTACTTAAGTCTGCTGTTTCACAACATACACTTTCTGTAGTGCAATCCGGTGACAGAATTGTATATAATAGGGTAACTGTACTCTTACTTTTTCAGCAACCAGCCTGTGGGCCACACTAACGCTTTAAACAACCTTTCTGGCCACCAAACCAACCAAATCACCAGTGCAGGCTGGCCCCTCAGACTCGGGTACAGTACTCTAGTCGGACTCGTACTCAGCGACCACAGTCACAGCGGACAACACCCCCGTCACTGCACCGGTCCCCCACTTCTTTCACTGTGCCACCAGCGCGTGATCCGCCAACTCGCGGAGTACCCCCTCACACCACCGCGGAACCAAACTTGAAGACTCGAGGGCAACCGATACGCCGCGCTCTCTTAGATAGTCTTCCAGTCAAAGACCCTCAGACCAGCGTCTCTGACCAGAAGACTAAACAAGGACGACCATCGATATCCAGACAGGCACTGCTATGGCTGCGAAGCTAGTGCGCTCTGCTCAATTACAGGACTGTCTTTCCTACTCACCTGTATTAACTTATTTTTCTACCTTTAGAGGAAGCTGCCAGTCATCAAACAAAACAGAAATTGTGTGTAAACCATCCTGTATCGTCGCACAGTCACAGAGTCTGTAAGCAGGCTGTTTAGGTTTTTATATTGGTAACGCCACGTAGCGCTCTGTATGAAAATCACTGGCTGTGCTGTGTGCAGTCTGTGGCTAGTTTGCATTGTCGTCTGCCATTGTAGTGTTGGGCAGTTGGCTGTTAACAGCGCGTAGCGTTGCGCAGTTGGAGGTGAGCCGCCAGCAGTGGTGGATGTGGGGAGAGAAATGGCGGAGTTTTGAAATTTGTAAGACTGGATATCATGAACTGATATATGTATATTATGATTTTTCAACACTATTAACGTAAATACATTGTTTGTTCTCTATCAAAATCTTTCATTTGCTAACTATGCCTATCAGTAGTTAGTGCCTTCAGTAGTTTCAATATTTTATTTAACTGACAGTAGTGGCGCTCGCTGTATTGCAGTAGTTCGCGTAACGAAGATTTTTGGTGAGGTAAGTGATTTGTGAAAGGTATAGGTTAATGTTAGTCAGGGCCATTCTTTTGTAGGGATTTTTGAAAGTCAGATTGCGTTGCGCTAAAAATATTGTGTGTCACTTTAGTGAATGTTCGAGTACGTTCAGTTTTGCTCAGCTGTTTGAAAAGCAAATAATGTAAGAGGTTTATCAGCACAGTAATTCATAAATTTTTCTAAGGGGACGTTTCAAGTCATCTGCAGACAGACACACAATGGAGAGCGAGGGATGCCTGTTTGAATGTGCAGCCACCTGCGGAGCGACTTGGGTGAAAAAAAAAGGACAAGTGCGAGTATTAATTATGTATATATGTAATGACGGTAATAATCTAATGTGACTCAGTGGCAAGAACTAGTCTTTCTAGTGGACTCGACTTCTAACCTACGCCAGTTATACAACCGGGGAAATGGGACGTACTGTTTAATGCAGAATCCGAATAACGTGTTGTTTCTGGCAACTCCTCGCATCCCTGAGAGATGTAGGCTAGTTTGAAACGAAGACTGTAAAATCCGTGGTTCGACAAACATTCCATCCAGCGACCTTTCGGTTTCCAGGAACGTTCTTAACCGCTTCTCTTTTTTTCGTAGATGTTTCATTGTACTAAACTACAGTAGACTACGATGATGTACAAAAGATGATACGGACTTAATCGCCAGACCACCAGTCCCGGTATGGATATACATAGCTGATCTGTAGGTTTTGTTAGGTCGTATCTTTTGGTAGCATTGTCTTAGAAGTTTAAACTGTACGCACAATCAAGGGACCGTGGACAGCACTTTACATCACTTTCATCTTCATATGTCTACCTTTTCCTGAGAAAAAGCGGTCATAACAGTGGGACACACAGACGACAAAGCGTTCCTCTAAAGGTTCCGTTTTTACCAACTAAGGTACAGAACCCCAAAAACGGGTGGAAATGACAGGACACAAGATTTTTTTTTCGCTGGTGGGAGGTGGCGGCAAACGCTGCAGGCTACCCAACGACTTCTTTTCATCCATCACTGCACAGGAATATCTCTAACAGCTGCGACAACGCTTCCCTGTGGACATGTTCAAATGGTTCAAATGACTCTAAACACTATGGGACTTAACATCTGAGGTCATCAGTCCCCTAGACTTAGAACTACTCAAACCTAACTAACCTAAGGACATCAATCACAGCCATGCCCGAGGCAGGATTCGAAGCTGTAACCGTAGCAGCACCACGGTTCCGGGCTCAAGCACCTAGAACCGCTCGGCCACAGCGGCCGGCTATGGACATGTTGTATCAACGTATTTGCTGTGTGTCAACGGGACCCTCCTCAATGCTTTGAACTTTCGGTAATTTCCAAGAATGACTGCCTATCGAAGTCGTGGGGTCCAAACGATACAAATCGAACGTGCAATCCTACTTCGATCTTGCGTTATGATAAATTATTGGTGATCCTCATTTTTATCTATTTTCCGTCGTTCCCTTAGTTGCTCTAAGTTACATAGCTTCGCGATTTAATGGCAAAAAGGGAATTGTTCCCGTAGCGTACTCATCACATGGCCTTTCACATGACGACAACACCGACGACGAGTATTATAATAATTTTTGTAACGGTCTTCTTTTATCATTGCTGCAGTCACCATAAACATACCCATAACGCCCGCCACCAGAGTCGCGTAATCGATGTAGGATCGCACGTTCGATATGTATCGTTTGGACCCCGCTACTTCGATAGGCAATCATTCTTGGAAATTACCGAACTGTCAGTGGTGGCAGTCCTGCGCCGACGTTAATGTCTGTGCCTTGTGACATACAGGGAAAGGACGTCCGTGTGAGGGGCTGCTGCTTCTTCTTCCCACAGCAAGAACGGTACGTGTGTTTTGCTGCTGATGTAGCTGTCCGGTATATGAAATCGAGGAGAGATGCGGTGCCCGTTGGTTCGTTCGTCAGTTGTTACTATCCCCTATAGTCGACGACGGTTCCAATTACGAACACGTTGTTGACCAAAGTATGAGACACTGTTGGAGGTGGTCTTCCCCGGATCGAGATGCCTACAGTAAAGCCATGCAGTTGTGGCACTAAGAGCCCTGCGGCAGCACAACGTCAAACATCGAGTGTCTCATGTCTCGCGCATAAACGATCTTGGTATAGCCCTGCTGGCCCATCCTACGCCAAACTGTCGCACCGACAATCAGTCACGTGACTCGCCGAACAAATCCCTTGGCCGTGGCAATCGTTGCACAATCTTTCCAATACAGCAGCTCCATCTAATCCCATTGTTGATGAGACACGTTAGCAGTTTTAATTACATTAGTCATTGCTTACGTTGACATATTTCGTATAAAAAGTTAGTCCAAAATGGAAAATACATGCTTTTTTTGTAAATATTGAATCGGTCTTCAATATTGTTTTTTAAATTGCCCAATAAGGGGAGACGGAAGGCAATTTTTATCCCTATTCTGCCAAGGCTATTTTACCCTTTGAATAGGTACACTTTTCAAAAGAACTATAAGTGATAAAATAATGAAATTTTTGAAACTTCCTGGCAGATTAAAACTGTGTGTCCGACCAAGACTCGAACTCGGGACCTTTGCCTTTCGCGGGCAAGTGCTCTACCAAAGTACGACTCACGCCCGGTACTCACAGCTTTCCTTCTGTCAGTACCTCGTCTCCTACCTTCCAAACTTTACAGAAGCTCTCCTGCGAACCTTGCAGAACTAGCACTCCTGAAAGTAAGGATATTGCGGAGACATGGCTTAGCCACAGCCTGGGGAATGTTTCCAGAATAAGATTTTCACTGTGCAGCGGAGTGTGCGCTGATATAAAACTTTCCCGCGAAAGGCAAAGGTCCCGAGTTCGAGTCTCGGTCGGGCACACAGTTTTAATCTGCCAGGAAGTTTCATATCAGCGCACACTCCGCTGCAGAGTGAAAATCTCATTCTGGAATGAAATTTTTACTGCATATGTATAACATACATGTCTCAATTTACAAGTAAAATGAACATAATACCTGTTATAGTATTGAAGAAAAATAAGCTTTATTCCTCCACTAGTAAAATTTAACGCTTCTGTGTACATTAATGATTACAAAACAGTTTCTGATTGTTTGGTGGTTCCCAATTTACTTTTAATAACTTATTACCATATACAGTAGAACTGACCAAATTTCATGTTTCTAACACCATTACTTTATCAAATAATGGTACCTGAAAGTGAAAAGTGTAGTTTTGAGAAAAATCCATTTAAAATTTAATATTGCAATCCTACTATATTTATTGATGAGAATTACTTAGCACTAACATTTTCCTGCGTCATACTGAGCATCATCTGAATCATACTGATCTTCTTTTCTTCTCTTGCTGCCTCTTCTTTTCTGTCTCGCTTCTTTTGTACATTTTAAATTGGCAGTATGTGATTTGCGGATTCTCTCTTTATCTATTTGCACCAAGGATTTTTCAGTATTTCCACTATATTTTATGCGCAATAATTCCAAAAATCCAATTTTCTAATCACACCATCATTGAAGCATAAAATAGCATCATAAACATCAAATTTGAGGTTTTAAACTGAACAAATACAGTTTTCGGTAAGCGGTTCAAAATGACAGAATTCACACATTCATTTAAATTGTGAGTTTTCCCATGAAGACATTTCTTCACCAAGGTACCTTTACAAAGGTCTCAAAATATGAGTTTAATTTCATTCATTACTGTTGCAGGTAAAGAATGTTTGTGGTCATATCTGGCACTTCTCCCGTACTTGAATCAAGTGTCAGGATCATTCAAATGGTTCAGATTGCTCTGAGCACTATGGGACTTAACATCTGAGGTCATCAGTCCCCTAGAACGTAGAACTACTTAAACCTGACTAACCTATGGACATCACACACATGCATGCCCGAGGCAGGATTCAAACCTGCGACCGTAGCGGTGGCGCGGTTCCAGACTGAAGCACCTAGAACCGCTCGGCTACTGCGGCTGGCGTCAGAATCATTCGGGCAAAGACCGCGCGTCATGAAAATCATCATATCTCACGAAAAAATTGTCGTATTTAAAAAATGGCTCTGAGCACTATGGGACTTAACATCTGTGGTCATCAGTCCGCTAGAACTTAGAACTAATTAAACCTAACTAACCTAAGGACATCACACACATCCGTGCCCGAGGCAGGATTCGAACCTGCGACCGTAGCGGCCACGCGGTTCCAGACTGAAGCGCCTTTAACCGCACGGCCACACCGGCCGGCTGTCGTATTTATATAAAACAAAAACTGTTGCACGCAAGGAAAACCAGGCATTTCCAATATGCTAAAATCTAAAAATCGAATCTCTGAAGCCCACTTGCTTTCCGTCTCCCCTTAATATTTTACAGGTCTATTAAGCTTTAATTCTTTTATACCAAGAGTTTTAAATATTTTTGATAATAATTTTTAGTATTTTACACAGCGGGAAAAAAATGTAACACCGTCAAGAACAATATCATTTTACTGTCAACTGATGTGAGACATACTTCGTCCTTATAGGAATACCCGTATACGATAAGAAATTAAGACCAAATGAAATACACTTTTCACGGTAAATGGTGGCAAGACACTTGCATCAGTACGTGGTGCCCCTACCTCTTGCTGCAATACGCATCGGGATCGAGCAGCAGAGATTGAGGAGCTCTTGGAACGAGAGGATATTCGGCGAATGGACTGGCCTGCCCGTTCTGCCGACTCAAATCCCATCGCGCACGTGTGGGATGCGTTGAGGAGACGTATCTCAGCACGTTCCCTTGCATCTACGACCACCCAGCAGATGTCAGCCACGCTGGTGAATGACTGGAACGTTCTACCGCATTAATTCCTCACCAGCCTTGTGACTAGCATTGGAGCACGTTGTAGAGCATGCACTGCTCTCCGTGGTGCTCACACACCCTATTAACACTTTACCGACCGGCGACACCACAGTGGTGTCGTGTGCAAAGTATCGCTCAGTGGCCGGCGACACCACAGTGGTGTCGTGAGCATAGTATCGTAGCGCAGTTGCCAGTGACAGCACTTTATTATCTTTTTTTCATTCTGTTGGTGTTTTGTTTCGGTAACAATAAGTTGCACATGCCAACAAGTTTTTCGTTTTTGTAAGTACTTGTGCACTTTCATCATGGCAGACGAAAGAGACGATATGATTATTTACGATGAATGCGCGGACGTCTTGTCTGACGTTCCGGACGATATGGGGAGAAGACATTGGATACAAAAAAAAACGAAAGTGAAGCAGAATCGGCGGAAGATAGTGAAATACATCCAAGAAGAATTCGGCAGATGCTACGGTTGCCAACTAATTCGGATCAATCAGACGAAGAAGACAGACTATGATTTACTGAGGACCAATAATAAATTTGAAGGATCTCCGGGTCCACACATATTTCCCAAAGATACACAGAGCGTCGTGGATATTGCAGAATTACATATTGTGAACGATCAATTTGAATGTATTAGCAACGAAACCAACAAGTATTACAGTCAAAATTGCAATAGAAGGAAACTGGGTATAAAAAAATGTCAAATTTGTCGACGTTACGGGACCCGCACTTAGAAAATGGTTTGGGCTTGCTATCCTGGTGGGAATTATGAAAAAAAAGCATAGATCGATGATTGCTGGTCAACGAATCCGTTGATAGACATACAGATATATCGCAAAACGATGTCCCGCAACCGATTCAGACAAATAATGTCATTTTTTACATTTTTCCGACAACAACAATAAGCCGGATACTGCCAAACGGCTTTTCAAAGTGCAATTCGTACTGATTATTTTTCCAAAAAGTTTACAGAAACGTTTAATCCAAGTCAAAACATCTCAACTGATGAAGGAATGATACCGTGGCGTGGACAGTTAAATTGGACAGTTAAATTTTAAAGTTTACAATCCGTCGAAAATTACGAAATATGGCATACTCATTCGGATGCTGTGTGATTCGAGTACGGGATACATTTCCTCATTCAAGATATATTCCGGCACTGGACAACCTTATGCAAGAACACTGAAGGAACTATTGACACCTTCTTATGGAAAGTGGCATCACCTCTACATGGATAATTATTATAACAGTGTAGAACTTGCAGAGAAGTTACTTGCAAATAAAATTCTAGTTTGTGGAGCGATACAGCAAGATAGAGGATTTCCGGAAAAATTAAAGCCTGCAAAAGTAAATGTGTTTGAAGCTTGTCATCAACTGAAAGGTAACAAGCGGCCTGCAACAAGCCAAATACTCTGAATTAGCGCTGCCGGCGCCAAGAGAATAAATTTGTACGAGACGTGCGGACGGCAAAGTGTTAAGAACAATGTTCTACCTGTTGTAATGTCCAGAGCGTCATCATGAATCATGGTGGCTGCAGTGTAATAGTTATCTTCGAATAAAACCGTAATTTCTGTTTGTTTCAAAGGGAATTTCTTTCAACTACCTCCTGTGCTACACTGTAGCAGTTCTATGTATGGTACAAGTTTCATGGAGCTACGTTACTTGGCAATGACTGATCAGGCGGGAGCTACTTTCGTCCTTAAGGTTTGCACATAGTGAGTACATGTCCCATCATACTGTGCTTTCTTCTTTGCAATGTCCTCGACAGGTTGGTCCCATGGACGATTCAGTGGAGAACCTCCACATTTCTCATCAGTCCACCTAATTACCAACATCTTTCTCTATCACCGCATCTGAAACGAATCCCTTCTTTCCCTTTTTCCCCACAGTCCGTGTTTCACTGCCATATAGTGCTGTGATCCAAACAAGCGATCTCCGACATTTATTCGTCAAACTAAGGCCTATGTTTAACACCAGTAGACTTCTCTTCGCCAGGAATACCCTTTTTGACAGTGCTAGTCTGCTTTTTATCTATTCCTTTCTTTGTCAGGCATGGCTTAATTTTCTGGAAAGGTAGAAGAATAACTTCACTTCATCTACTTCTTGACCATCAATTTTCATGCTAACATCTCGTTATTTTCATCTCTGCTAGGCCTCCCTACTTTCATATATCTTAGGCTTACTCTCAATCCATACGCTGCAGTCATTCGGTTGTTCATTCCATTCAACAGCTTTGGGAGAAGAGTACTGTTCTTTGCGTCACTTTTCAGTTCACGTCTAGCCAGACGTGTGTTGGAAATTTATTGTATTTTCGTTCTCCACTTTGAAATAACAGCATTCGCTTTATGAGTGCTGCAGTTTTTTTTCTACAATTACAGAAATTACTCCGGAAATGTACCGTTTTTACAAATGTGAAAAACTGTTCCAAGGGACAGTACCATGATGCAAATAGGAAAAAATATTGTAGTCAAATTTAAAAATTTTCCAGCAGTGAAAATCTTGTCAGTACTATATGTAATATGTTGCAGTAGTATTTTACTTCCACAAACAATCATTGAGTGAAATCCAATTAAGTGAAAGAGCAATAAAACCAGATATCAGCGGCAAACAAAATTTTGTAATGGAAGGGAGTGGTGATTGGCACAGATTTCTATTTTCAACACACAAAAAATTGTTAGTTCTTCTGTTACACAGATTCACGGTAATCAAAATTCTGTATATACACTTCTGGTCATTATAATTGCTACACCAAGAAGAAATGCAGATGATAAACGGGTATTCATTGGACAAATATATTATACTAGGAGTGACATGTGATTACATTTTCACGCCATTTGGGTGCATAGATTCTGAGAAATCAGTACCCAGAACAACCACCTCTGGCCATAATAACGGGCTTGATACGCCTGGAGATTGAGTCAAACAGACTTGGATGGGGTGTGCCGGTACAGCTGCCCATGCAGCTTCAACACCATATCACATTTCATCAAGAGTAGTGACTGGCGTATTGTGACGAGCCAATTGCTCGGCCACCATTGATCAGACGTTTTCAATTAGTAAGAGATCTGGAGAATGTGCTGGCCAGGGCAGCAGTCGAACATTTTCTGCATCCAGAAAGGCCCGTACAGGACCTGCAACATGCGGTCGTGCATTATCCTGCTGAAATGTAGGGTTTCACAGGGGTCGAATGAAGGGTAGACCCACAGGTCGTAACACATCTGAAATGTAACGTCCACTGTTCAAAGTGCCGTTAGTGTGAACAAGAGGTGACCGAGACGTGTAACCATTGGCACCCCATACCAACACGACGGGTGATACGCCAGTATGGCGACGATGAATGCACGCTTCCAATGTGCGTTCACCGCGATGTCGCCAAACAAGGATGCGACCATCATGATACTGTAAACAGAACCTTCATTCATCCTGAAAATGACGTTATACCATTCGTGCACCCAGGTTCGTCGTTGAGTACACCATCGCAGGTGCTCCTGTCTGTGTTGCAGTGTCAAGGGTAATCGCAGCCATGGTCTCCGAGCTAATTGTCCATGCTGCTATAAACGTCATCGAAATGTTCGTGCAGATGGTTGTTGTCTTGCAAACGTGTCAGGGATCGAGACGTGGCTGCACGATCCGTTACAGCCATGCGGATAAGATGCCTGTCATCTCGACTGCTAGTGATACGAGGCCGTTGGGATCTAGCACGGCGTTCCGTATTACCCTCCTGAACCCACCGATTCCATATACTGCTAACAGTCATTGGATCTCGACCAACGCGAGCAGCAATGTCGCGATACGATAGACCCCAATCGCTATAGGCTACAATCCGACCTTTATCAAAGTCGGAAACGTGATGGTACGCATTTCTCCTCCTTACACGAGGCATCACAACAGCGTTTCACCAGGCAACGCCGGTCAACTGCTGTTAGTGTATGAGAAATCGGTTTGGAAACTTTCCTCATGTCAGCACGTTGTAGGTGTCGCCACCGACGCCAACTTTGTGCGAATGCTCTGAAAAGCTAATAATTTGCATATCACAGCATCTTTTTCCTGTCGGTTAAAGTTCGCGTCTGTAGTACGTCATCTTCGTGGTGTAGCAATTGTAATGGTCAGTAGTGTACATGTACATGGATACTCTGCAAATCGTATATAAGTGTCTGGCAGAAGGTTCATCGAACCATCTTCACAATTCTCTATTATTCCAATCTCGTATAGAGCGCGGAAAGAATGAACAAAAAATGGTCCAAATGGCTCTGAGCACTATGGGACTTAATTTCAGAGGTCATCAGCCCCCTAGAGCTTAGAACTACTTAAACCTAACAAACCTAAGGACATCACATACATCCATGCCCGAGGCAGGATTCTAACCTGCGACCGTAGCGGTCACGCGGTTCCAGACTGAAGCGCCTAGAACCGCACGGCCACAACGGCCGGCAAAGAACGAACACCTATATCTTTCAGCACGAGCGCTGATTTCCCATATTTTATCATCGTGATCGTTTCTCCCTATGTAGATCGGAATCAATAAAATATTTTCGCATCCGGAGGAGAAACCTCCTGATTGGAATTTAGTGATAAGACTGCTTCCCAACGAAAAACGCCTTTGTTTTAATGATGTCCATCCCAAATTCTGCATCATTTCAGTGTTACTCTCTCCCCTATTTGGCGATAATAAAAAACGTGCTGCCTTTCTTTGATCTTCTTCGATGTACTCCGTCAAGCCTAATTGATAAGGATCCCACACCGAGCAGTAGTCTAAAACAGGACGGACAAGCGTAATGTAGGCATTCTCCTTAGCAGATCTGTTACATTTTCTAAGTGTCCTGTCCATAAAACGCAGTATTTGGTTATCAATCGCCACAACATTGTCTATGTGTCCCTTCCACTTTAATTGGTTCGTAATTGTAATTCTTAGACCTTTATTTGAACTTACGGCCTTTAGATTTGACTGATTTATCGTGTAAACGAAGTTTAACGGATTCCTTTTAGCACTCACGTGGATGACTTCACACTTTTCGTTATTTAGGGTCAATTGCCTATTGTTGCACCATGCAGATATCTTTTCTAAATCCTTTTGCAATTTGTATCGATCCTCTGTTGACTCTGCTAGTCGATAATCGACAGCGTCATCTGCAAGCAACCAAAGACGGCTCCTCAGATTGTCTCTCAAACCGTTTATATAAATAAGGAACAGTAATGGGCCTGTAACACTATCTTGGGGAACGCCAGAAATCGCTTCTGTTTTACTCGATGACTTTCTGTCAATTACTACGAATGATGACATCTCTTGCAGGAAATCACGAATCCAGTCACATGACTGAGACGAAATTTCATAAGCACGCAATTTCACTCCAAGCCGCTTGTGTGAAACACTGTCAAAAGCCTTCTGCAAATCAAGAAATACTGAATCAATTTGAAATGCCTTGTCAATAGCACTCAGCACTTCACGCGAATAAAATGCTAGTGGTGTTTCACAAGAACGATTTTTTTTTAAATCCGTGTTGACTGTGTGTCAGTAGACCTTTTTCTTCGAGGTAATTCATAATGTTCGTACGCAATATATGTTCCAGAATCCCACTGCATATCGACGTTAATGATATGGGCCAGTAATTTAGTGGATTACTCCTACTACTTTTCTTGAATGTTGGTGTGACCTATGCAACTTTCTAGTCTTTGGGTACGGATCTTTCGTAGACCGAACGGTTGTGTAATTTAAGTATGGAGCTATTGCATCAGTATACTCTGAAAGGAACCTATTTGGTATACGTCTGGACAGGAAGACTTACTTTTATTAAGTGATTTAAGTTGCTCCGAGGACATCTACGTTAAATGCTAGGGGAAGTTGAAGAGGTATCGCGACGACAGTGTCAACAGTAGATGCTTATATTCATTTTCTTTTACTTATTCAAACTTCTTTGTCGGATTAGTTTAGTTTCGACCATTACCGATCATCAGCTCAGTCTAGAGCATATATGGAAGAAAGATGGAGTTGTTATTGTCTTTAGTCCTAAGATCGGTTTGATACAGCTCTCCATGCTACTCCACCCTCTGCGAATTTTTTCATTTCCAAATAACTACTCTCACCTACATCTTTGTGAATCTGATAATGATACTCATGTCTTCGTCTCCTTCTACGATTTCCAGCTCCCACACTTCCCTGCAGTAAACTGATGATCCCTTGATGACTCGGAGTGTGTCCTATCAACCGATCCCTTCTTGTGGTCAAGCTATGTCACAAATTTCTTGTCTCTCCAGTTCCATTTAATACCTCCTCATTTGTTACGTGATCGACCCATCTAATTTTCAAAATTCTTCTCTAGTAAAATATTTCTAAGGCTTCTACTCTCTTTTTTAAAAAAATGGTTCAAATGGCTCTGTGCGCTATGGGACTTTACATCTGAGGTCATCAGTCCCCTAGTACTTAGAACTACTTAAACCTAACTAACCTAAGGACATCACACGCATCCATGCCCGAGACAGGATGCGAACCTGCGACCGTAGCAGTCACGCGGTTCCGGACTGAAGCTCCCAGAACCGCTCGGCCACCAGCAGCCGGCTCTCTCTCTCTCTTTTTTTTTATCTAAACTGTTTATCGTCCACATTTCACTTCCAAACAGGGCTATACTCCAGACGAATACCTTCAGAAAAGACTCCCTGACACTTAAATCTTTATTCGATGTCAACAAATTTCTCTTCTGCATGAATGCTTCTCTTGCTATTGCCAGTCTACACTTTATATCCTCTCTACTTTGCTGTCCAAGTAGCAAAACAACTCTACTACTTAAAGTGTCGCGTTTCCTTATATCACCTGAGTTAATTCGACTACACTCCATTACTTTTATTTTACTTTTGGTGATGTTCGTTTTATATCCTCCTTTCAACTGCTTCCAAATCGTTTGCTGTCTCTGACAGAATCACAATGTCATTGACAAACTGATATCATATTCCAAATTTTTCTTCGGTTTCGGTTACTGCCTTTTCAATGTGCATATTTAATAACATCGGGGATAGGCTCACTTACTTTTCAACCGCTGCCTCCCTCTCATGCCCCTCGACTCTTATAAATTTCGTCTGGTTTCTGTACAAGTTGTAAATAGCCCTTTGCTCCCTGTATTTTACCCCTGCTACGTTCAGAAATTCAAAGAAAATATTCCAGTCAACATTGTCAAAAGCTTCATCTAAGTCTACAAATGATATAAACGCATGTGAGTGCAGGCTTTCTCGGCGAATTTCATTTATGAAGTCTTCACGGGTTGTCAGCCGAATAGCGTCGTCGTCTCGTAGCAACGTTTCATGGAAGGCGAAGATGATGGAGACGCATTCCATGGAAACGTTGCTACGAGACGACGACGCTACTCGGCTGACAACCCGTGAAGACTTCATATAAGATATAAACGCATGTTTACCTTTCTTTAACCTGTCCTCTAAGGTAAGCAGTAGCGTCGTTATTGCCTCGCGTGTTCTTACATTTCTCTAGAATCCAAACTGATGTTCCCCGAGGTCGGCTTCTACAAGTTTTTCCATTCTTCTGTAATGAATTCTTGTTAGTGGTTTGCAACCATGACTTATTAAACCGACAGTTCGGTGGTTTTTCACACCTGTCAGCAACTACTTTCTTAGGGATTGGAATTACTACCTCCTTCTTGAAGCCTGAGGTATTTCGCATGTCTCATACATCTTGCACACCAGATGGAAGAGATTTGTCATGGCCGGCTCTCCCTAGGCTATCTGTAATTCTGACGGAATGTCGTCTGCCAACGGGGCCTTGTTTCGACTTAGATCTCTCGGAGCTTTGCAAATTCTCCGCGTAGTATCGTATCTCCCATCTCATCTTCGAGTACGTCCACTTCCCCTTCTATGATACTGCTTCATTGCTTCACCTCCCTTGAATAGACCCTCTACATACTCCTTCCATCTTTGAGATTTCCCTTCTTTGCTTAGGACCGGTATACCATATGAGCTCTTGATTTTCATGCAGCTGCTTCTCCTTGCTCCAAAGGTCTCTTTAATTTTCCTGTAGGCGGTTTCATTCTTTCCCCTAGCGAAATACGCTTTTAAATTGTTACATATGTCCTCTGACACTCCTGCTTAGGAATTTTGGACTTACTGTCAATCTCATTTTTTAAACGTTTGTCTTCCCTTTCGCCTACTTCATTTCCTGCATTTTTAAATTTCTTCCTTTCATCAGTTAAATTAAACATCTCTTGTGTTATGCAAGGACTTCCACTGGGCCGTGTCTTTTTACCTATTTGATCCTCTGCTGCCTTCACTATATCATCTCTTGCAGTTACCCATTCCTCTTCTACTGTATTCCTTTCCCATCTTACCTAATGCTTCCTCTGAATCTCTTTCGACTTATTCAGGTGAAATCTCCTTACTTTCCTACCTTTTTATGATTTCTTCAGTTTTAATATACAGCTCATAACCAGTAAACTGTGGTGCCCCTGGAAATGTCTTAAAATTTAAAATCTGGTTTCTGGATTTATGTCTAACCAGCATGTAATAAATCTGAAATATTCATGTGTCTCGAGGCCTCTCTTACGTATACAATCTTCCTTTATGCCTCTTGAGCAAAGTGTTGGCGATGATTAAGTTACGCTCTGTGCAAAATATTACGAGGCAGTTTCTTCTTTCAATACTTTCTCCCAACCGCGCAACCGCTACGGTCGCAGGTTCCAATCCTGCCTCGGGCATGGATGTGTGTGATGTTCTTAGGTTAGTTAGTTTTAAGTAGTTCTAAGTTCTAGGGGACTCATGACCTCGGATGTTAAGTCCCATAGTGCTCAAAGCCATTTGAACCATTACTTTCCCCCAGTCCATATTCACGTACTATTTTTCCTTCTCTTCGTTTTCCTACTATCGACTTCCAATCCCCCTTCACAAATTTTTGTCTCCGTTAACTACTTGAATAATTTCTTTTATCTCATCTTACATTTCTTCGATCTGCTCATCATCTTCGGACGCACCTGGCATGTAAAGTTTTACTAGTGTGGTGGACTCGGGTCCGTGTCTTTCTTGGCTAGTATAATGCGTTCACTACGCTGTTCATAGTAGCTTACCCGCATTCCTATTTTGTCATTCATTATGAAACCCACTGCAGCATTACCCCTGTTTGACCATGTATTGCTGCGCGGAGTGGCCATGCGGTTAGAGGCGCAATGTCACGGATTGCGTGGCCCCTCCCGCTGGAGGTTCGAGTCCTCCCTCGGGCATGGGTGTGTTTGTTGTTCTTAGCAAAAGTCAGTTCAAGTAGTGTATAAGTCTAGGGACCGATGACCTCAGCAGTTTGGTCTCTTAGGAATTCACACACATTTGAACATTTGACCGTGTATTATAATCCTTTATTCACCTGAACAGAAGTCCTATTCCTCCTGGCACCAGCTTCGCTAATTCCCACTATATTTAACTTCAAACTACCCATTTCCCTCTTTAAATTTTCTAATATATTCGACCGATTAAGGGATCTAACATTCCACTCTTCAATCCATAGAATATCAGACTTATTTCTCCTAAAGATGTCATCCTCCTGAGTGGTTCCGCCTGGATATGCGAATAGAGGACTATTATATCCTGGGAATAATTTATCAAAGAGGACACCATCATCATTTAACCATACAGTAGAGCTGCATATCCTCTGGAAAAATTACGGCTGTAGTTTCCCGTGGCTCACAACCTTTCGCAATACTAGCACAGCGAGGACGTTTTGGTTGATGTTACAAGGCCAGACTAGGCAATCATCCAGACTGTTGCCCCTGCAACTACTGAAAAGGCTGCTGCCCCTCTTCAGGAACCACACGTTAGTCTGGCATCTCAACAGACACCCCTACGTATGGTTGTACCTACGGTACTGCTATATGTATCGCTGAGGCACGCAAGTCACTCCACCGACGGCATGGTCCATGTTCATGGGGGGAAGACGGCGTAGTTCTCGCAAAACTCTGTTGGGCAAGTATAGAGAAACTGTATTCAGGAAAACAATGGGATACCTCCTTAATATCGGGCAGGACATCCTGTTGCCCGGCATAGAGCAGCAGTCGACAATGCGTGGACTCTACAACTCGTTGGAAGTCCCCTGCAGAGATACTGTGCCTCTGGTCCAGTGCAGGATTTTGTTCACAAACAGACCTCCCAATTACGTCCCACAAATATTGGATCGGATTCATGTCGGGCGATCTGAGGGACAAAATGATTCGCTCGATTGTCCAGAAAGTTCTTCAAACGAATCGCTAACGAATGTACCCCGGTGACATGGCGCGTTGTCATCCATAAGACAATCCATCTTTGTTTGGCACGTGAAGTCCATGAATGGCTGCAAATGGTCCCCATATATCTGAAAATAACCATTTCCAGTCAATAATCAGTTCAGCTGGACCAGAGGACTCAGTCCAATCCACGTAAACAGAGCCCACATCATTATGGAGGCATCACCTTCTTGCGCGGTGCCTTGTTGACTACTTGGTGCCATGGCTTCGAAGGTCTGAGGCACCCTCGAACCCTACTGTCAGCTCTTACCTAAATTGGGACTCGTCTGACCAGGGCACGATTTTCCAGTCGTCTAGGGTCCAATAGATATGGTCATGAGCCCAGGGGAGGCGCTGCAGGCGATGTCGCGCAGTCACAAAACAGTGGCGTCCGTCGTTTGCTGCCGTAGCCCATTAATGCCAAATTTCCCCACCCCTCTTCTTACGGATATTTCCATCGTATGTCCCACATTGATTTCTGCGTTTAGTTCAGGCAGTGCTGCTTGTCTGTTAGCACTGACAACTCTACGCAAACGCCGCTGCTCTCGCTCGTTAAGTGAAGAGCGTCGACTCCTGCGTTGTCCTTGGTCAGAGGTAGTGCTTGAAATTTGGCATTCTCGGCACGCTCTTGAATATTGAATTTCCTAACGATTTCCGAAATGTAATGCCTTATGCGTCTAACTCCAACTACCATTTTGCGTTCAGAGACTGTTAATTCCCGTCTTGCGGCCCTAATCACGTCGGAAACCTTTTCAAATGACTCACCTGAGTACAAATGACAGCGCCGCCAATGAACTGTCCTTTTATACCTCGTTTAAGCGATACTACTCCCATCTGAATATGTGCATATCGCTATCCTCTAACTTTTGCCACCTTAGCGTGTCTCACGTAAGGATCATGATAAGGGGAGTTTAGAGCGCATACAGACCCATATGGGTGGGTGAGGACAATGGTTTCCGCCGAACAGTGAACCTCCGTCATACCTTCAACTTCCTATCCTTGGCTGGCAACAAGAGTTGAACGAAGGTATTGGAACATCTCAAACACAACATATTATCATGCCTAATACGACGTATTGAAACCGTTGGAATTCAGAACAGCTTCCAGTCGCGTCGGAGTGGATGAATACATGACCTGTGGAAGTTTGGGGAGAATTTTATACCATTGTTCCTTGAAATTAGTGGCAGGTAACGGTGTCGATGGTAGAGAGTGATCACGCATCCTTCCCTCCAAGCCAGGCCACAAAGAGTCAATAATATCGAGGTTTAGTGGCTGTTTTGACCATGGGACATACAACAATTAATTCTCGTGTCCACAAAACCAATGCTGGACAATTCGAGCTGTGCGAACAGGAGCCCTGTCGTTTTCGAACACAACAACCTCTTGGGAATGAACACTGTAGGGTGAGATAGACCTGGTACGCAAAAATGGTCACATAGTTCTTGAAAGTAATACTGCCTTCCTGAGTACTCACGAGGCACATGAAGTACCACTACATGACCGACCAAAGCATCGCAGAATCTCCACCACGTCTCAATTCTGGGACGTAATCTAGGTAAGAAGCTGTAAACAATGCGAAACAAGACTCATCCGACCAAGTAACATTCTTCTGCTGCTCCGCACTCCACTTTTTATGCTTTCGGCACCACGTTCACCTGTTACGGGTTACAGGAATCTGCATCACTGAGTAGTGGTTTTCGAATTCCAGCTTTCCCTGAGATTCCCTGCTCCTGAAGTTCCCTTCGTATTGTTTTGGTGCTGACAGGGTTCGCGAATGCGACATTAAGTCCAGCAGTGAATTTTGTAGCTTCCGTTCTCCCAGTTCTCCTATTCTTCTTCACAATCGTTTTCAATCACCGTCTGCCACGATTACTCAACACATGCTTTCTTCTGCATTATGAGTTACGGGATAATCTTTCTCCGCTTTCCCTGAATGCGGTATAGATCTTCGATAGCGTGATTTTTGTAGCATGAAACAATTAGTCTGCCTTGGTTACGGGAAATCCCACCATACGAGCACGAACAGTTTGCCACAAGTTATGTACACGGTTTGCAGCTTTAATACCTACTGTGTTACCCTTTGATGTAAGACTTTGATGAACATATTACAATAGTATTTTAAATTTTTAAATTCGATCAATAATTGAATGAAATATTCAGACTAGAATTTTTTGTTGTCCTTGGAAGAAGTTAGATAGTCAATCCACAATTGTGACTTGGTAACAGTTTCAGTTGTTTAGTAATGTATAAGAGATGTTTTCTTACAGGCCGGCCTGCCAGCCGATGTGGCAGAGCGGTTCTAGGCGCTACAGCCAGGAACCGCGGTGCTGCTACGGTCGCAGGTTCGAATCGTGCCTCGGGCATGGATGTGTGTGATGTCCTTAGGTTAGTTAGTTTTAAGTAGATCTAAGTCTAGGGGACCATCGACCTCAGATGTTAGGTCCCATAGTGCTTAGAGCCATTTGAACTTAAAGGCCCTAGCAGTCATGAAATGGAAACCTCAGTTAATATCAAAATTATTTTGTTTGCAACGTTTAGCTATGTCTTCGAGTTACTTCTGCACATAGTCGCTGCTCTGACTTAAACATTTGTCATAGCACTGTACCAACTTCTCAATATCCTCGTTATAGAAGGAGTCCACTTGTGATATCCGCGAATTCACTACACTGGTCTTTAGCTCATTGTCTGTGCCGAAATGCTGTCCTCATAGTCCGCAGTTTATATGAGCAACTCCGGTGTACTGCCGAGCATTGTTGTGAAGGACAATGCCCACATTCCTCTTCATTTGTTCTGAATTGCCCTTCGTAAACGGTATCCCGAGTCACCTGATCCACTCGTTGCACAAGATCATCGGTTGACTCCAGCTTCTTTCCCTGACTGCTTGGATCATCAGTTTCTGTACCCCCTGCGTCAGAGGTCCTGCACCCTCACCTTGCCATCGTGCTCGACAGTTGAGTTATGCGGGCTGCATGAAATCAGGCTGAAACCCTCAGAGGGAATAAACCGAATGACGACACACACTTCACCCCTGGTGGGAGACCATTGTTCTGCACTTGAATACGAGCTCATTGTGGGCTGAGAACTGAAATGTGTGAAGTGACGTGATCGACAGACATACTAGGAATATTCGAAAACACATCTGTAGAAAACTTCATTGGATTTTTGCTGCAGTTTTAATTTCATCTACATTACATCTACATGACTACTATGCAGTTCACGGTGAAGTGCCTGGCAGACGGTTTATCGAATCACCTTCAAAATATTTTCGACTGTTCCACTCTTGAACAACATATGGGTAAAATACACTCTTAAATCTTTCTGTATGAGCTCTGATTTCTCTTATTTTATTGCGATGATCATTTTTTTTCCCTATGTGGGTTAACGTCTTGATAAAATATATTCTCATTCAGACGAGAAAGTTCGTGACCGAAACGTTGTGAAAAGATTTCGCCACTGTTAATAAATCCCTTGTTTTAAATACTGCCACCCAAACTGGATTATTATAACTGTGACACTCTCTCCCCTATTCTGCAACAACAAAAAATGAAATGCCGCAGATATCGTGTCTAAGCCATTTTGCAATTGTTTTTAATCTTCTGATGACTTTACTAGACGGTAAATGTGAGCACCATCTGCAAACAAGTTAATGTCTCCTAAATCGTTTATATACCGGGTGATCAAAAAGTCAGTATAAATTTGAAAACTGAATAAATCACGGAATAATGTAGATAGAGAGGTCCAAATTGACACACATGCTTGGCATGACATGGGGTTTTATTAGAACCAAAAAAATACAAACGTTCAAAAAAGTCCGACAGATGGCGCTTCATCTGATCAGAATAGCAATAATTAGCATAAGAAAGTAAGACAAAGCAAAGATGATGTTCTTTACAGGAAATGCTCAATATGTCCACCATCATTCCTCAACAATAGCTGTAGTCGAGGAATAATGTTGTGAACAGCACTGTAAAGGAGTTATGGTGAGGCATTGGCGTCGGATGTTGTCTTTCAGCATCCCTAGAGATGTCGGTCGATCACGATACACTTGCGACTTCAGGTAACCTCAAAGCCAATAATTGCACTGACTGTGGTCTGGGGCCCTGGGAGGCCAAGCATGACAGAAGTGGCGGCTGAGCACACGATCATCACCAAACGACGCGCGCAAGAGACCTTTCACGCCTCTAGCAATACGGGGTGTTTTTTTTTTTTTTTGTTCTAATAAAACCCCATGTCATTCCAAGCATGTGTGTCAATTTTTACCTCTCTATCTACATTATTCCGTGGTTTATTAAGTTTTCAAATTTATACAGACTTTTTGATCACCCGGAATATTAGGAACACGAGATGGTCCGTAAGAGTTCCGTGGGGAACGACAGATTTCACTTTTACTCTATGACTTCCCGTCGACTACTACGACCTGTGACCTTTCTGACACTAAAGCACAACTGAGATGATACTCCACAGACACGAAATTTGATTAGAAATCGCTTGTGAGGAATGGTGTCAAACCCTATCGGAAATGTAGATATGTGGCATCAATTGCAGATCACCTGACGATAGTACTCATTGCTTCGTGTTAATAAAGCTAGTTGTGTTTCATTAGAATGATATTTTTTGAATTTGTCTTGACTATTTGTCAATAAATCGTATTCTTCGAGCTAATTCATAATGTTCGAACCCAATATACGTACGTTCCAAAATCCTGCTGCATATTCGCGCTAGTAATGTGCATCTATACTTCAGCGAATTATTCCTGTTCTCTTTCTGAATTATTGGTGTGACATATGCAACTTTCCGTCGAATAAGCGGTTGTATGTGGTTGCCAAGTATGGAGGTATTGTGTCAGCATACTCCGAAAGAAATCTAATTTGAGTACATTGTGGACCAGAAGATTACCTTTATTGCCTTATGCTGCTTCACTACACGGAGGATATCTACTTTTAAGTTGCCTGCCTTCCTGACTCAATGGTCAGCCATGCTGACAGCTTTGTTGAGGGTCCAGGTTCGAAGCCTGACCGGCTCGGAGATGTTATCCGCTCGGGGACTGGGTGTTGTTCTTTTCATCATTTCATCATCATCGACGCGAGAGTCGCTGATAATACCGCCAAATACAAGTCAAACGAACCCATTGTGTTCTCACGGCCGTAACTGCAGTACGATTATGCCATAGCTACAAGTTACTCATCTTGGCAGCTGCTCTTGATTCGAATTCTGGAATATTTTCTTTGTCGTCTTTGATGAAGGAATTTCGAAAAATTTGTCTAATAATTTCGCCATACTAGCACTGTCATCGGTAATATTAACAATGGTATATTTATTTATTTCATTAACAGTACAGAGTAACGCACCGCCTTGAAATGTAAGGTGGGTCAGATGCTACTAAATCTAATAGCAAAGATTTCTCATTATGACAGTCTTATTGGTATACAGTTGTTAATGTTTTTTTACATAATATAAAGAACACAATGTATAAAAAGTTCTCTAAGGTTACAGCGAGTTGAGTGCTTAACAATTGTTAAAAAGGTTTTATATAATTTGTTTCTGTCTAGTTGATGAGAATATAATTTACATAATGCGAATGTCAAAGAAAAAGAAAAAGAAAAATGTAATACAATGTATGGTGAAAATCGTTTATAGTCTATGTAGCATGTTGATTGGTAATGGCCTGTTACTATTTATTTAAGGTGAGAAGGTCTCGGTAGAACCTCGAGCTATTCTCATCTGAAATGGTTTATGTATGAAAAGGTTTATATATGTTTACTGTGTTTGTGTGTATTAGTATATTACTGGGAGCGTTGTAAGGCAGGACACTACATGATATTCAGCGTCTGTTTGTTTGTCCTAATGTTGGAAGTTGCGGTATATTCTATGTGATACCTTAGATACATACGACTGGTATTATACAGATTAAATACTGATTGAGCATTTGATACATGGGATACACGAATTTTAGCTTAACATGAGAAATATACTCATGTTTGTAAATTTGTTAGTGGAAATAGAATGCTACTTGAATGCATTATTTCTTAAATAACTTAATACATTACATTTGTAGTTTTATACATATTTTATACAGAAAGTACATTTGATATATAAAATGCATTCATTGTAGCTTTAAACAGAGAAAGAGAATAGACTTTTATCTACACATAATAAGAGGAACAATACATTACTGCTTGTGTGTGGTATACTTTAAACACAATGGAAACTGAGCGGGATGGCGCAGTGGTTAGCACACTGGACTCACATTCGGGAGAACGACGGTTCAATCCCTCGTCCGGCCATCCTGATTTAGGTTTTCCGTGATTTCCCTAAATCGGTCCTGGCAAATGCCGGGATGGTTCCTTTGAAGGCGCACAACCGACTTTCTTCCCCGTCCTTCCCTAATGCGATGAGAGCGATGACCTCGCTGTCTGGTCCACTCACCCACAACAACCCAACAACAACAACAACAACAACAACACTATGCAGTATGTCGTCGGGGAGTAGGAGCCTCGGGATAAAACGTCTTCGAGACTTCTCCTCAAAAACGACGTTACGTTACTGCTAGTGTCTTAGTATGTGGTGTCGGTGTTTGTTTTATCATTCTTACAGCCTGTTGCTTTGTTTGTGACTGTGTTGTGGCATGCAGTGTCATGCTTTGTTGGTTACAAGTTGATGCCTTCTGAGTCATGTTCTCTTAGTGCGTTGGTTCCTTCCTCGGTTTCGGAATCTGTGGTCGTGCTTGAGTCCTCCAATGTGGTTTGTTGTGTTGTTTGTGCTTATCTACGCCTCCTTCCATATGGCTTTTGGCGCTTGTATTCTTCATGCAGTGTGTTCGATACAATATCGGCTACGCTATTTCTTGTCCGCCTCCGTAGAGTAGCGGCAGGGGACTGGGTGTCGTGTGTCCTTAATCATCATTTTCATCATCATTGATCCGCAAGTCGCCTAAGTGGCGTCTACTAAAAAGGACTTGCCAATACGGCGGCCGAACACCACCACCCCCCCCCCGCTAACCACCCCCCCCCCCCCCCCCCCCCGCATGGGGCCTCGCAGCTAACAAATGGTTCAAATGGATCAAATGGCTCTGAGCACTATGAGACTTTAACTTCCGAGGTCATTAGTCCCCTAGAATTTAGAACTATTTAAACCTAACTAACCTAAGGACATCAAACACATCCACTCCCGAGGCAGGATTCGAACCTGAGACCGTAGCGGTCGAGCGGTTCCAGACTGAAGCGCCTAGAACCGCTCGGCCACTCCGGCCGGCCCCAGCTAACAATGCCATACGCTCATTTCATTTCGTTTGTGTTCCAGCCATCATTATTACATATTATTCTGGCGATGTCACTGTCGTTCTGCATAGGTCTCACTTGTGCTAGCGTGCTTCATAACAGTGTAAGATGTTCTGGTGTTCCAGTTTCTCCGCAAACGCATATTTCATCTCTGGTGTCACCGCCAGACACCACACTTGTTAGGTGGTAGCCTTTAAATCGGCCGCGGTCCGTTAGTACACGTCGGACCCGCGTGTCGCCACTATCAGTGATTGCAGACCGGCCACACGGCAGGTCTAGTCTAGAGAGACTCCCTAGCACTCGCCCCCAGTTGCACAGCCGACTTTGCTAGCGATGGTTCACTTTCTACATACGCTCTCGTTTGCCAAGACGACAGTTTAGCATAGCCTTCAGCTACGTCATTTGCTACGACCTAGCAAGGCGCCATATTCAGTTACTATGTATCCTGAACAGATAATATTGGGAATCATATACCATCAAGAGGGACGTTCATCATTAATGGATTAAAGTTAAGTATCAAACTAATTACGTCCGCTTTCTGAATTCTCATTCCTTGTCATGTTCCAGACCTCACGTCACCTCGAAGGGAACGATCTATTGATACGTTATCAGCATGGTTTCAGAAAACATCGTTCTTGTGCAACGCAGCTAGCTCTTTATTCGCACGAAGTAATGGCCGCTATCGACAGGGGTTCTCAAGTTGATTCCGTATTTCTAGATCTCCGGAAAGCTTTTGACACCTCTCCTCACAAGCGACTTATAATCAAGCTGCAAGCCTATGGGGTATCGTCTCAGTTGTGCGACTGGATTCGTGATTTCCTGTCAGGAAGGTCGCAGTTCGTAGTAATAGACGGCAAATCATCGAGTAAAATTGAAGTGATATCGGGTGTTCCCCAGGGAAGCGTCCTGGGACCTCTGCTGTTCCTGATCTATATAAATGACCTGGGTGACAATCTGAGCAGTTCTCTTTGCTTGTTCGCGGATGATGCTGTAATTTACCGTCTAGTCAGGTCATCCGAAGGCCAGTATCAGTTGCAAAGTGATTTAGAAAAGATTTCTGAATGGTGTGGCAGTTGGCAGTTGACGCTAAATAACGAAAAGTGTGAGGTGATCCACATGAGTTCCAAAAGAAATCCGTCGGAATTCGATTACTCGATAAATAGTACAATTCTCAAGTCTGTCAATTCAACTAAGTACCTGGGTGTTAAAATTATGAACAATTTCAGTTGGAAAGACCACATAGATAATATTGTGGGGAAGGCGAGCCTATAGCCGGCCGCGGTGGTCTAGCGGTTCTAGGCGCTCAGACGGAGCCGCGGGACTGCTACGGTCGCAGGTTCGAATGCTGCGTCGGGCATGGATGTGTGTGATGTCCTTAGCTTAGTTAGGTTTAAGTAGTTCTAAGTTCTAGGGGACTGATGACCTCAGATGTTAAGTCCCATAGTGCTCAGAAGCATTTGAACCATTTGAAGGCGAGCCAAAGGTTGCGTTTCATTGGCAGGACATTTAGAATATGCAACAAGTCCACTAAAGAGACACTTAGAAAGATGCAACAAGTCCACTAAAGAGACAGCTTACACTACACTCGTTCGTCCTCTGTTAGAATATTGCTGCGCGGTGTGGGATCCTTACCAGGTGGGATTGACGGAGGACATCGAAAGGGTGCAAAAAAGGGCAGCTCGTTTTGTATTATCAGGTAATAGGGGAGAGAGTGTGTGCAGATATGATACGCGTGTAGGGATGGAAGTCATTAAAGCAAAGACGTTTTTCGTCGCGGCGAGATCTATTTACGAAATTTCAGTCACCAACTTTCTCTTCCGAATGCGAAAATATTTTGTTGAGCCCAACCCACATAGGTAGGAATGATTATCAAAATAAAATAAGAGAAATCAGAGCTCGAACAGAAAGGTTCAGGTGTTCGTTTTTCCCGCGCGCTGTTCGGGAGTGGAATGGTAGGGATATAGTATGATTGTGGTTCGATGAATCCTCTGCCAAGCACTTAAATGTGAATTGCAGAGTAATCATGTAGATGTAGATGTAGAGTATAGTTCTTCCCTCTTCACGCCCGCCTACGTGAGCTAAAACGCGAGCATTTCGGCCTCCTCTAGTAATACGGTGTTGGCTCTTCTTCCAACACGACATCATCTTTAGTTAGTCTCACGCGTTTTAAGTTTACCTGATAACAGATTCATGGCATTGATTGTGTTTTGCTGCTTCTGTACTTTATCGGTAAATTTCGCGAGCGGTCGGGCCTTGAACAAAAAACAGCCTTCGTAGACAAACTGAAGAGCTGAAAGCATTTGAGTAAAGGAGAAGAACAGGAGGCGAAAGTAGTTGGCTGTAGAGTTAACCCACCTGGAAGGTCTGCGGCCGTCGTCATCCTACTGCCTATGGATAAGCGGCCGGTGATAGGGCCCAAGACAAGACGGGCTAAGTCCGGCGCGTGGGAGGAGCGGCCGGTCCTCAGAGGCCCGGGCCGGACTTGGAAGAGGCCGCAGGACGCGGGTGGCCAAGAACAAGCAAGCAGCCGGGAATAAGCAATGCTAATGCGGCGCTGATGACGGCCGGCCGAGGCGCTGCTTGGCATGCAGCCGACACTTGCCCCTAATGACCGGCGGCGGCGCATCTCAATCAGCCACTACGGCGGACCGGACAGGACGGGTCGGGTCTCCTCCTCCCCCCGCACCCCCTCGCCTCTTCTGGGCTCTGCTGGCCGGCGACAGCCAGACGGCCAAATTAAAAGTCGGCCGGGAGGGGCCCCGACCCGGCTGAGAAGAACCGCATCGCACTGCGCGCCACTGCTCGCGCCGCCAATCAAAGCTCTGCGCGGGACCCTACAAAGGGTGCGGGAGCAAGCGAGGACGCGAGACTCGACACATCTGCACTGGGCCTGAAGGGCAAAAGGGAAAGCCACGCGTAGACGGTTCTGGCTAGGAGGGCGAAAAGACGACTTCCTACAGGGGTGTCCGGAAAAGGACTCCCTGATTTCAAAATTAAATATCTCGATAACAAAGATCGATAGAGGAATGCAGTAAACGATATGTTTACTGTGAAGGCTGTAACAAGTTTATACAGCAGTTTCAAATAATAGTTACAAAAGCTGCTAACAGATGGCGCTGTAATCGCTATACGTAATGCCTAGTATAAATAGTGATCCGAAGTCCAGAGCGATCAGTTCCACTATTGAAACGTGAAAGGAGGTTAGCGTACCGAAGGAAGAGATTAAAACCATGTACTCCATTGAACAGCGCGTTTTTCTCGTGCTAGAGTACCACAGGTTAGAAGAGAGTCCTACGGCAACAAGGCGAAGTTTTCAAGCACGATTTAATGTTCCAAAAGGACCCGATGCGAAAACCATTCGTACGCTCTTCGCACAATTTCAACGAACAGGCAGCGTAACTGATGATGTAGTGGGGCATGTTGGCCGCAAGCAAACCGCAGTTACGCCTGAAAATATCGCCACAGTTTCTGGAATTATTCAGCGAAATCCAATGTCATCCGTCCGTAGAATTTGCATCTGACACTGGTTTGAAGCGTTCCAGCACGCAGAAAATACTGAGAACGAGCCTACACATGTTTCCATTCAAAATTCAAACGCACCAGGCCATACCCATACGAGCTGTACAACAAAGAGTTGCCTTTGCTAATCAGATGCTCACAATGATTGATAGTGAAGGATTTGATGTTGGCTGCATCTGGTTTACAGATGAAGCACACTCCCACCTGAATGGATACGTGAATAAGCAGAACTGGCGATTTTGGGGTTCCGAAAAGCCATATTGGTGTGAAGTGAAACCCCTGTATTCTCCTAAAGTTACTGTGTGGGCTGCAGTATGCAGCAGAGGCATTATTGGCCATTTTTTCATTCGAGAAACGGTCACTGGTGCACGTTACGTTGCAATTTTGGAACAATTTGTCACCACACAGCAAGCGCTAGAGGATCGACCAGGTACTGAATGGTTTATGCAAGATGGATCCCGACCACATCGGACCGAATAAGTGTTTCGCTTTCTTGAGGAACACTTCGCGAATCGAGACATTGCTTTGGAATATCCCAAATTGACTGGTGCAGGCATGGATTGGCCTCCATATTCGCCGGATTTGACTCCCTGGGGCACAGTGAAAGACATGGTCTACCCGAAGCATCCCGCCACGCTGGACGAGCTTGAATCGGCGATCTCTGTGGCATGTGAATCCATTTCGGTTGAGACACTACGAAATGTGATGGCGAATTTCATTCTTCGTTTGCGCCACCTCTGTAGTGCCAATGGTGAGCATTTTGAAAACACTGTGATGTGATTGTTTGCAAAGATTGTTTTCATACGATTATTTCACTTATGTATGCTGATATGAGCTGTACAGCGTACAGCGCCATCTGTTAGCAGCTTTTGTAACTATTATTTCAAAGTGCTGTATAAACTTCTTACAGCTTTCACAATAAACATACCGTTCACTGCATTCCTCTATCGATTTTTGTTTTCGAGATATTTAATTTTGAAATCAGGGAGCCCTTTTCTGCACACCCTGTAGACCCTCATCAAAAGTATCTGGACACCTTTATACGAGGGTCGTTCAATAAGTAATGCCCCACATTTATTTAAAAAGCCTTTAATATACATAGGCAAAGGTCCTTATGGTGCTTCACATCTGATATTCGTTCTGTGCGCCGGTGAAGTTTCGGACCGTTCCGGCAGATGGCAGAGCCATAGTACAGAGTCAAAATGGGGTCTACATACGACTCGCGCTTCGACCATAGACTGGCCCTGACGTCATTTTCGTGGCTCCGACATCTCTGGGCTGAAGTCACGTGAATGATGGCAAAACATGGTTGTTTCGTGTTGCGCTTATGGCTGTACTCAGCATTTTTCTGGGGAAATGGCATGACATTTCACGTGAAAGTGTTTCTATGATAGTGCAGATGCGCTTATTGAAATCTACTGAAGTGACTTTTATATGTTTTTTACACCTGAAATAGAGTATCACGTAAATTAAATTGTTGAAAGTGATGCCTGTAAAGTCAGACTCATATTACATTTTGGAAAGTATCTGTGATAATTCGATTACAGAAGTAAGTATAATTGTTTCTCGTTCCTACTCATAGGTTCCCTGAGGATGAAAACCAAAGGCAGCTTTGGATACAGGCTCTGAAACGGAAAAACTTTAAGCCATCTACACATACGCGCCTTTGCTCGAAGCGCTTCGCGGAGAAGTGTTTTGATACGTTAGTTATTATTTACAATGTATATTTATAATTTATATTTACAGTGTCTGTCATTTTTAAACCTAGGCTCCAAAATTATTTTCTGAAACTTCAAAGTCTCACCTTTCACCTAAAATATCATTTTTTTTAAACTGATAGTTTAAACTTTTGTAAAAATAATGGGAACTGAACCTTTTAAGTGCACCTAAGATTGATACTCTAAAATGGACCTACTCCTAAAGTCGACAATTTTGGCACCTATAATTGACATAATTCCCATATCCCATTTTCTTTTATAAGTGACTAGAGCTCAAAACGCGGTGAATCCAATGTTAAAAGTTTTGACACGAGCCCGCTCTTACTGTTTAAAAGAATTTTAACGACATTTTGATTTAACTGATAGTTTATAGCAGTTTCGTCCCGCTGCCCACCAGAGTGGCGTTCGATATATTTGTTAGATTTTATAAATGGTACTGTGAACAAATCCAGGTCAAATGTAGTTCTGGCATAATTTTTCGCAAATAAAAAAGTAATTTTTGTTGGAAGCGTTTGGCAGTCAATTGAGAAATGTGGGGAAAATACGATACAAACATAGGAGGCAGACCGCTGATTGTAAATCCCGCCACGTTTTGCCCACAGTCACGTGGTTTACGTTGGAGCCACACCAGCCCTATAGCTTCTGCACAGCAAGGCCAGTGTACTAGTATCTATGGTCGAAGGACTCGCGTTAAAAGCAGCGTGCTGTTATTGAATTCTTGTGCGCAAAAAAGAAACCGTGGTGAACATCCACGAAAGTTTGTGTGCAGTGTATAGCGATGCTGCAATTGATAGAAGTACGGTTGGGCGATGGGTAAAGAAAGTTACAGCCTCGGGAAACGTAGAAACAGAGCTCTATGATCAGTCACGCTCGGGACGTCCTGTCACAGCCACTGCTCCAGACATGCTGAATCGTTCGGCTACTATTATTCATGCCGACCGGCGCATCCCAACTCGACAATTGGCTGTACAGTTGTCGGTCAGCATCAGAAGTGCATTAATTTTTAGATAACATAGTTGCGTGGAGATAGCAGTGATTGGTTTACTTGTAATCAATTAATCAAAATGACAGTCATAATCGCATTATTTATTTTGTTGACAACCGGTTTCAACCCGCGATGGGGTCATCTTCAGGGCATATTTGCACCATTTGGTCGCTCGCGCAGTCGTTACCCTGCCTGTGCCTATGATAGTTACCAACCGTGCACAGGCAGGGTAACGACTCCAGCGAGCAACCAAATGGTGTAAATTTGCCCTGAAGATGACCCCATCGAGGGTTGAAACCGGTTGGCTACAAAATAAAAAATGCGATTGTGACTGTCATTTTGATTAATTGATTATCGGAAGTGCGTCTGCAATGATCGAGACTTTCGGATAATCAAAGAGGGTGGGTTGGACATCGTTCCCCAACCACTCCACAATCCAGACCTGGCACTCTCGGACTTCCATCACTGGGCCGCTTAAAGATTCTCTACGAGGAACACACTTTGAAGATGACGAGAGTGTCAGTCATGCAATGAAAACATGGCTACGCCTACAGCACAAGAGCTTTTATCAGCAGGGAATACATGCTATTCCACAACGTTGTCGTACGGCCATGGAACGTCTTGGAGACTGCGTAGAAAAATAGGACATGGACAAGACGTGTTGATGTATATCGTCACCAAATTCTGACTCTTAATAATAAACATGTTCTGAAATAAAAATTGTGGGGCATTACTTTTCAAATGGCCCTCGTAGAAGTGACCAGAACACGTCACGAGAAGCGAACCGGCCAACATAAAAAGGAGACGTGATGTATTGTGTACGCAGCACAGAAGCAGTAACAGTAGAATAGGTCGGCAGGAAAAAAGATCAGGGTCTAACGTCTCGTCGACATCGAGGTCGTTAGCGGTGAAGCACAAGCTTGGAGTATTTCAAGGATGGCGAACGAAATCGGCCATTCTCTTTCAAAGGAATCATGTCAGCATATGCCAGGAGCGATGTGGGGAAATCACGGGGAAACAGTTTGGATGACCTGATGCGGATTTCAGCCGTCATCCTCCGGAATGCGTGCCCAGTTTGCTAACCGCTGTGCCACCTCGCTCTGTCGAATAAGTGGCTAAGAGTAGTTTAAAGCATTCAACCCTCAAATACTAGCCAGTGGGTTGTTCAATATAACACTTACCATGAAAACGATGTGCCAAGAATAACAAACACGGTGGATTTCAGAAAATAATGTCCGCGCTCTTCTATCCCTAACATAACTGGACGCAACCTGATTTCCTCTCGTCTTGTAAAGATGTAGCTATCGTCCCAATTCGTTTCTCCTCCGCTGGCCGCAGGCGTCAAACAGACGAGAGCACTTTTGCTCGGACGTTTTTCACCCATGGTATGATTACATGTAATTCTATGTAATTTTTTAATTCTGATAAAGTCTGCGTTAGTGCAGTCGAAACTATGGTTAATTTGACAATAGTTTTGTGCAGCTGAGGTGGCTATACATACAACCTGTAATTACTTGTGAAGAACGTGAAGTAAAGATGAGGACCAAGATGGAAATGAAGTGGAGGTATACACTACCTTCTAAACAAAAGACACGTAAGAGACGAAACAAGGTGGGCATAAAAAGCCGATTAACGCAGACAAAGAGAGCATTCTTGGGGAATAGAAGTCGGCTAGCATCAAAGACAGGCCTTAATCTGAGGACTAAATGTATGAGAATACGTTAGATAGTTAATTACATGTTCCATAGAACATTCGAACGTTCTTACAAAAAAGACCACTTAGATAATATTGTGGGGAAGGCGAGCCAAAGGTTGCGTTTCATTTGCAGGACACTTAGAAGATGCAACAAATCCACTAAAGAGACAGCTTACACTACACTCGTTCGTCCTCTGTTAGAATATTGCTGCGCGGTGTGGGATCCTTACCAGGTGGGATTGACGGAGGACATCGAAAGGGTGCAAAAAAGGCAGCTCGTTTTGTATTATCACGTAATGGGGGAGAGAGTGTGGCAGATATGACACGCGAATTGGGATGGAAGTCATTAAAGCAAAGACGTTTTTCGTCGCGGCGAGATCTATTTACGAAATTTCAGTCACCATCTTTCTCTTCCGAATGCGAAAATATTTTGTTGAGCCCAACCTACATAGGTAGGAATGATCATCAAAATAAAATAAGAGAAATTAGAGCTCGAACAGAAAGGTGTTCGTTTTTCCCGTGCGCTGTTCGGGAGTGGAATGGTAGGGATATAGTATGATTGTGGTTCGATGAACCCTCTGCCAAGCACTTAAATGTGAATTGCAGAGTAGTCATGTAGATGTAGATGTAGAAAATAATGTGGAAGGAGTCAGTTTACAGGATATGTATACATGACTAGTGTTAACATCAATGAACACACACTCACACACACACATATATATATATATATATATATATATATATATATATATATATATATAATATGCGGAACAGGAACTGTCCAGGAGAATTGATTTTAATTTACATTTAAAATTTGTTTTGCCACCTATCTGACATTTTTGTTATTGGGCAGATGACGAAAAGATTTTGTTGCATCATACTGAACTCCTTTCTGAACCACTGACAGCTTTAATGAAGGACATTTTTGCCTGTAGTGTTGTAGGTATGGACACCACTGTCCTTCTTAAATTGTGATGGATAATTTATGACGAATTTCATTTGCGAAAATGTGTATTATAAAACAATTCCTAGGTCCTTGAAAGAGGTACCAACATGAAGTTTTTGTATGCCCGTTCTTCTGACACAGCGTTTGACAGACTTCGGCCGTTCACTTATGTAATAAAATGGAAAACCTGCAGCCGTCCTTCCGATGCTATTCATATATAGCCACCAGTTTCAATGATCCAGGGCCCATCTTCAGGCACTAACTGACGCTGCAGCGGTTAACTCCAATCACATACACGATTCCACCAGTGGCCAACATCTGTGAATGGTTTCCGTAAACTTAACAACGATACTGCGTCTCCAGTCGTCAACTACCAATTGGAAACCTGGCCGAAATTTCAAAGTTGCTCCAATATGGACAAAAATAAGTGTAATGGGGTTTCTAACAATTCTGATAACAATTTTTATATCAAAATTGAAAATTTTAAAATGACAGGTTTAACACGGTGAAAAGAATCTAGAATAAATTGAAGTTAACAACAAATGTTTTTGGTGATCGTTTATTATTTTCATGATAAATTTTATTATGAACTTGCCTCTGTTACTAACTTTATTACAGAAAATATATACTTAAGTACAGTGGTGAGCCAAAGAAACTGGTACACCTGCCTAATATCGGGTAGGACCCCGCGGGCACGCAGAAGTGCCGCAACACGACATGGTATGGACTCGACTAATGTCTGAAGTAGTGCTAGAAGGATTTGATACCATGAATTCTACAGGGCTGTCCATAAATCCGGAGGAATACGAAGGGATGGAGGTCTCTTCTGAACAGCAAGTTGCAAGGCATCCCAGATATGCTCAATAATGTTTGGGGTGTTTGGTGGCCAGCGGAAGTGTTTAAAATAAGAAGAGTGTTCCTATAGCCACTCTGTAGCAGTTTTGGACGTGTCGGGTGTCGCATTATCCTGTTGGAATTGCCCAAGTCGGTCGGAATGCACAATATACATGAATGGATGCAGTTGATCAGACAGGATGCTTACGTATGTGTCACCTGTCAGAGTCGTATCTAGACGTACCAGAGACCTGTCAGAGTCGTATCTAGACGTACCAGAGCTCCCATATCACGCCAACTACACACGCCCCACACCATTACACAGCCTTCACCAGCTTGAACAGTCCCCTGCTGACACGCAAAGTCTATGGATTCATGAGGTTGTATGCGTCCATCCGCTCGATACAATTTGAAACGAGACTCGTCTGATCAGGCAACATGTTGAAAGTCATCAACGGTCCAATGTCGTTGTTGGCGGGCCCAGGTGAGGGGTAAAGCTTTGTGTCGTACAGTCATCGAGAGTACACGCGTGGTCATTCGGCTCCGAAAGCCCATATCGATTATGTTTCGTTGAATGGTTCGCACGCTGACACTTATTGATGGCCCAACATTGTCATCTGGAGCAATTTGCGGAAGCGTTGCACTTCTTTCACGTTGAACGTTTCTCTCCAGACATCGTTGGTCCCTATCTTGTAGGATCTTTTTCCAGCCGCAGCGATGTCGGAGATTTGATATTTTACCGGATTCCTGTTATTCACGGTACGCTCGTGGAATGGTGGTATGGGAAAATCCCCTCTTCGTTGTTACCTCGGAGATGATGTGTCCCATCGCTCGTGCGCCGACTGTAGCACCACGTTCAAACTCACTTAAATCTTGATAACCTGCCATTGTAGCAGTTACGATCTAGAACTGCGCCAGACACTTGTCTTATATGGGCGTTGTCGACCGCAGCGCCGCATTCTGCCCGTTTACATGTCTCTGTATTTGAATACACATGCCTATAGCAGTTTCTTTGGCGCTTCATTGTGCATTAATAACAAAACTGAAGTTATATAAGTTTCATTCACCTTCTTTCTCTTGTACTTCTCGATCATCTTCATTTCCTTCTTCGTTTTCTTCCTCAGTGACATTTGTAACCTCTTCAACATCCGTAGCATCTGATACTTCATAATTCTCTGCTGCCGGCACCAAGAAGGCAACAACATCCGAGGAGAACGTTTTCACTTTTACTGGAGATAGTTTCCGCAAAAAAGAAATGTGGGGATCGGCTATTGCTGGAAGTCTCTTGAAAGCATTCTCCCCATTTTTCTCGCTACAAGACTTTCTAGTAAAGGTTAGGCGATGTTGCTTAATAAAGTTACTTGTTGATTCCTGCACAGCTTCCGACATATGACCGATTGGTAAAAGTGCAGAGTCATTATGTCCTGTCCGTTGATCAACACTCTACAGACTCATTTTGACATACTGTACCACGAGTATTCTTTGACATAATGCGTGGCTGTTGGAATGGCGTAGCTTCGGACCTGTTTGACGTCAATCTCTATTTCTGTAGTGTAAATAACGGCGTTTTACAAATGTCGCTTAAAAAATGGCTCAAAGCTGGGGTTGCAGCTCGTAGGTGGATTTTAAAGCTGATTCTTTAATAAAGTAGTATATATTTAAGGACGGAATGAAAAGCAAAGCGGAATGACGTGTAATCTGAAATTCATCCCTTCTTTTCGCTCGCGTTTTACAATTTTCTTACTTGTTTTCAGGTAAGAAGTTAATTAACAAGAACCAATTGTTAATTAATCATTTAATAGTGAAATAAGTGTTCGTAATTATGTACATACTTCTAAAATAGCCTCCATTAAAAAAATTCTGTCTGATTTCGCTGAACAAAAACATTTCATCCGAACGGCGCAGTACTTTTCCAGTCCGAGTAGCTCGGCACGCAGCTCACAAGTGGATTTCGCTTTGAACCTGAAATTCAATCTTCGAAATAAACTGCTGGCCGCCTCTGAGACAGGGATTAACTGGTCCCCCAACCTAACTCTATCCAACGCTTTAAACGATATTTCTCAACTCCAAATTCTTTTTTTTTATTTACGGCCACGTTTCCGGGGTTATAAGACGGTGTATACTGGCTAGAGCCGGTCGGTGTGACTGGTGTTGGAGGTTGGTGATCTCTCGGTGGTCAGCGACCTAACGGTCAACATCGCCTGCGTGGACGAAGCTGAAGCGTGTGAGCCTGGCCTGTGACCAGACGGCGCTGTTACGATTTCACCAGCTCGACTGGTGGCTATAGAGCATTTTTGTGTCGGTAACAATCTAAGTCAGTTTGGTATGAGAGAAGATTCCGAATAGTAAGAGCACGTCCGTGTATGCCGTGGTCTTCAGTGCTGTGGGTTCACTGCGTGGCCAGAGTGGATCAAACTCAAATTGTCTGTTGTGGACATCTACATATTTTTGTTCTGTCTCGCCCTACTGCTAACATTCAGTGGCTTGACCTGTTGTGAAGTTTGTTGTGCTCCTAACCAGTGAGGCACGTTTGTAGCAGGGTGTTTCGCAACCGAGCAGCAGTGCCCAAGAAATTTTCCTTGTTGTTGTGGGTAATTAAATACGCAACTTACGCTTCGTACATCAGCTGCTGTCCACCGGCGCGCGCTGTCTTCATGTGTGTTTCTTAATGTGTGATTCTTAATGAGAGAGGAACAGATTCTGTGAGTTCCTTATTGTCTTGTTGAACAGCCGAGTGTTACGACATTTATGTATCACGCGCCCTGGTGCCCTCCTCTTTGGCAATAAATGATCATTTGTGTAATTTACTGTAGGCCATTTGTATTTTCTATTGACTACTGTTTACACAATCATCTTTCAGACGTGCTTGGTAGTGTACTATTTGTTCTTAAAATTATGGTATTATCAGTTAGCTGCGTTAAACTTACTGAAATTATAATCGAAGCTATAGCTTGACCAGAGCTTGCGTTTTGGTGCTGTAAATTGTGTAGGTTTAGAAACTTGGGCAGGTAGTTTGTTTGACCATTTAAAGACATTAATTTGAGTGTTGCACCTGGGCTTTGACCTACCTAAATCTGTCAGGCTTGTGTTACGAAAATTGTAAATTTATGTGACTAATTTTCTATTTTCATCCTTTAGATTTTTAATTTTGTTAAAAGGGTATTTTAATATTTTGTCGGATAATTGTATGTTAATAGTTAGGAAGGGAGTACACAACTTCTTGGAGCTGTTTGGAGAAACAAACTTTCTTGAAGTGGGACTGTTATCCATGTGCTACATCAGTTGCCAGTATGACATTGTCTGTTGTACATACCTGAAAAGAGTGATGATATTGTCTATTGTACATACCCGAAAATAGTGTGTAATTTCAAAATTTAAGGGCCACTCATTTTCTGAGAATCACTTAATACTTCTTTGGAAAAGTAATTTACTATTTATTATGCTGCATTCTCTCTAACTGGGTTTATTACAACCCTAGTGTAGCCAGCAGAGAGTACCAATTCGGCTCGATGGCTGTTAAAAGGAAGGTTATTCGCTTATATAAGGACTAGGAATGCACGCAAATCTGGACACTGTAGGGATCCCTTTGTAATTTCTCCCCATTCTCCCCAGTCACTATAATTTTCTACCCTTCCGACATTGCTTGAATTATTCAGCACAACCTTTTTACAATCTGGTAAGTATGATTCAAGCCAGCTGTGCGTAAAGCCGGCAAACACGTCAAAACTTGAGTTTTTCCAAGAAAGAAACGTAATCCACACAATCACCGCAATGGAAAAATCACAGAAACTATCAAATGGAGATAGTTCAAGGCTTGTACCTTTTGATGAATGAATGTATAAATAGCATTCTCAGTCGATCATCGCTTCTGGAATCCAAACTAATTTGCTAAATAAATGTGGAACTGTTCTTGAGCACATTACTTTTCGAATATTTTGGAAAAAGATGTCAATAAGGAAATTGGAGAATTATTGTTTAACTTTGGCTTGTGACCTTTCTTATGAAGGGTTGTAAAATTGCATGTATTAACACGTCTGGAAAAATTCCCTGTGGCATTGATGACTGCCTATCTCACTAAGGACATTACTTATTAAGCTGAACAAGTTCTCAGAATTTTATTTGAAATCCCATCAGTCCCACATGAGTTTCGTTTCATTATGAATTTTGATAATGCTGTTAATTTCACTAAAGGATGTTGTGCTACTTCTCGTACCTTAAAGTTTTGTGGAACGACGTTTTGACACATTCTCTTGCATCTTCAAGCATTTAATCCTACGTTTGCTAATAGAGGTAGAAGTGATAGTTAAAAGTACACACAACTTTTGAATTATCGGTCACAAAACTGCCATTTAGTTTAAATGTTATGGTGTCTTGTACACTGACTGGCTCACCTGTCTCCAACTGGCAACAACCCTTGTACTTTTAATCTTATCATCTGCATTATTTATTTGTGTCATTATGTGCATACTTCTGGGCACTTTAATGACTTTCCTTAATATGCTACAATACTTTTAAGTGTGCTAGTAATGTCAGATCTCAACTTAGTCTGGCCTGTACATAAATTTCTCTCTTACGTTTACATGCGATTGTAATTTCCTTAGTTATTCTCGGCTTACTTGTTTTTTAATGGATTTCCTTTTTTTTTAGGAAAACAACTTGCAAATTTTGACACACGTTTACTATGGAATGAATTGAATCTGATATTAGCATTTGTTTTTATACTACCTCATTCTACACCACCCCTTTTAACTTACTCTGCAAACACTGTATCCTATTCACATTAATAAGCGCCGCTGCTTTGTGTGAAACCGCCTCATGCCTGTAAGGTGCCTTAATGTATATTACCATTAATTTTGCATGACGATCAGGCAGTCGCTTAGCAACTAGGTATAGAGTAATTGTTTCAGTGTGAGCACTGTCCATAAAAATGTTGTCAATCAGTGTCCTACTATCACTGCTCACGAGTTGGAAAACTGGCAACTGAAATTAAATTGAAACATCTCCATAATGATTCCAGTTCATTTTTCCTGCCCATATATTATAAGAAATCTAAACTGAAATTTCCACAAACTACTAATTGTTTATTATGTCTGAGAGGTAGCTCAGTAATGCAGCTGGATTTATCATAATTAACTGAAAGTTTCCTAGAGGGAACCTCTAGACCGTCACAGTTATCAGAGAAGTGTCCTGCAGTAACAGCTCACAAGCAGATGCTTCTAGATTCTGATCAACACAAAACGTATTTGTTCCAATATATTTCGGCTTTCTGTCCAACTATTGCATATGTTGTTGCAACTCCACCTTTTTCCATGCTAATTCAACATGAAAACAATGCTAGTCTATTATTCCATATATTTAACTAATCCATCCCAGTAGTTAAGTGGTGTTCAGAGAGGCACAGAACATCTATCGCTTAAGCCGGAGGACAGCATTCTAAGGCAGTGAATGATGGACTGGTGGAAAAACGGAACAGAGAGAACAGAAATGTCTGACTTGGGGTGCTACAGGATAATTTTGAAAAAAAGGTGGCCCGATAAGGTAAAGAATGGGGAGATACTCCTTAGAATCGGCAAAGAGAGGAATTATAGAAAAGACTGACAAAAAGAAGCGACAGGATGACAGCACGTGTGTTAAGACATCAGGAAATAACTTCCATTGTACTAGAGGGATCTAGAAAGGGTAAAAACTCTATTGGAAGATCGAGTTTGGAAGACATCCAAGAAATAAATGAGGACGTATATGAGATGATGAGGTGATACAAGAGAGGATTCGTGGCGTTTCGAGTCAAAGCAGAGGGCTGATGGAACAAAAACATAAAAGAAATCTATATCTATATTCCGCAAGCCACCTAACGGCGAAGAAGAAAGTATTTCGTGTACCAGTACGAGTTCCCACCTTCCCTTCTACCGGACACTAATGGTGAGCAGGAAGATCGAACAGTTGGTTAGTCTCCACGTGACCTCAAATGTCTCAAGTACACTACTGTCCATTAAAATTGCTACATCACGAAGATGACGTGCTACAGACGCGAAATTTAACCGAGAGGAAGAAGATCCTGTGATATGCAAATTATTAGCTTTTCAGAGCATTCACACAAGGCTGGCGCCGGTGGCGACACCTACAACGTGCTGACATGAGGAAAGTTTCCAACTGATTTCTCATACACAAACAGCAGTTAACCGGCGTTGCCTGGTGAAACGTTGTTGTGGTGCCTCATGTAAGGAGGAGAAATGCGTACCATCACGTTTCCACTTTGATAAAGGTCGGATTGCAGCCTATCGCGATTGCGGTTTATCGTATCGCGACATTGCTGCTCGCGTTGGTCGAGATCCAATGACTGTTACCAGAATATGGAATCGGTGGGTTCAGGAGGGTAATACGGAACGCCGTACTGGATCCCAACGGCCTCGTATCACTAGCAGTCGATATGACAGGCATCTTATCCGCATGGCTGTAACGGATCGTGGAGCCACGTCTCGATCCCTGAGTCAACTGATGGGGACGTTTGCAAGACAACAACCATCTGCACGAACAGTTCGCCGACGATTGCAGCAGCACGGACTGTCAGCTCGGAGACCGTGACTGCGGTTACCCTTGACGCTGCATCACAGACAGGAGCGCCTGCGATGGTGTACTCAACGACGAACCTGGGTGCACGAATGGCAGAACGTTTTTTTTTCGGATGAATCTAGGTTCTGTTTACAGCATCATAATGGTCGCATCCGTGTTTGGCGACATCGCGGTGAACGCACATTGGAAGCGTGTATTCGTCATCGCCATACTGGCGGATCACCTGGCGTGATGGTATGGGGTGCCATTGGTTACACGTCTCGGTCACCTCTTGTTCGCACTGGAGGCACTTTGAACAGTGAAAGTTACATTTCAAATGTGTTACGACCCGTAGCTCTGCCCTTCATACGATCCCTGCGAAACCCTACATTTCAGCTGGATAATGCACGTCCGCATGTTGCAGGTCCTGTACGGGCGTTTCTGGATACAGAAAATGTTCTACTGCTGCCCTGGCCAGCACATTCTTCAGATCTCTCACCAATTGAAAACGTCTGGTCAATGGTGACCGAGCAACTGGCTCGTCACAATACGCCAGTCACTACTCTTGATGAACTGTGGTATCGTGTTGAAGCTACATGTGCAGCTGTACCTGTACATACCATCCAAGCTCTGTTTGACTCAATGCCCAGGCGTATCAAGGCCGTAATTATGGCCAGAGGTGGTTGTTCTGGGTACTGATTTCTCGGGATCTATGCACCCAAACTGCGTGAAAATGTAATCACATGTCAGTTATAGTATAATATATTTGTCAATGAATATCCGTTTATCATCTGCATTTCTTCTTGGTGTAGCAATTTTAGGGCCAGTAGTGTTTTACGTTCATTATCTTTTCGCGAGACATACGTAGTGTAATTCAATATACTAAATGTCCTAGGAACGCACGCTACCTCTCCTGTAACGACTGCCTCTGGAAGTGAATGTGCATATTTGCGGCACTTATTCGGTTACTACAGAAACCCGTGTCGGAATGCTCTGAGCTTCATTAGACATTCTCTGTTTCCTCTAACAGTCCTACGTGGTAATGATGACTGGGTGTTGTGTGATGTCCTTAGCTTAGTTAGGTTTAAGTAGTTCTAACTTCTAGGGGACTGATGACCATAGATGTTAAGTCCCATAGTGCTCAGAGCCATTTGAACCATTCTACATGGTAAGGGTCCAGACTGAGGAGCGAAACTCAAATATCGGTCGAATGAGGGTTTTGTAAGCTACCCAGTTCAGTGATGCTTCTCGCTGAATTTTCGAATGGCCATTTGCCTGGCATCTGCCTTTGAAACTATTAGTTTTATATAGTACGAGTTTAAATCGTCTCTTATCAATATTGCAAGAGATATTTAGTAATATGAGCGTTTCTACTGATGATTTGGTAATCGTGTGATCAATCGCGTTTGTAACTTTTCTCTTATTTAAGTACAATACATGACATTTATATACACTGGTGTGCAAAATTTGAAGACGAAAGTAATTTGCGCCTGATGTGATACTACCAACTAACACAACTCGGTGATGCTTGCGCTATAGTTATAAAAATCTACTGCAGTACAATACAGAACGTAAAGTCAACGCGATTCCTAACGGTCTACTGGACGTTACAAAAAGTGGGACGTGGTTCTGAATGCAACATGTGATTACCACGAATGGTAGCGCATGCTCTGCAATATTCTCCCCTACTGGCACAAGGTTGGTGAGGAGTATATATGAAGGTAGTACCCGTTGCCGAAAGAACAGATACTATTGATGACCATGCAGCTTCTCTAGAATGAAATGATAATTAAATCGACACCCTAGCTGCAAACAGGCGTACATATATATCATTGGGAACATTTTGAAAATGTGTGCCCTGACCGGGACTCGAACCCGGGATCTCCTGTTTTCATGGCAGACGTTCTGTCCATGTGAGCCACCGAGGGCACAGAGGTAAGTGCGCCTGCAGGGACTCATCCCTTGCACGCTCCCCGTGAGCTCCCGGGTTCGAGTCTCGGTCTGGGCACACAATTTCAACATGTCCCCAATGATGTATATCAACGCCTGTTTGCAGCTAGGGTGTCGATTAATTGGTCATCAGTGGTATCTGCTCTTCGGTAAGCCGCGCGGGATTAGCCGAGCGGTCTAGGGCTCTGCAGTCATGGACTGTGCGGCTGGTCCCGGCGGAGGTTCGAGTCCTCCCTCGGGCTTGGGTGTGTGTGTTTGTCCTTAGGATAATTAAGTAGTGTGTAAGCTTAAGGATTCATGACCTTAGCAGTCAAGTCCCACAAGATTTCACTCACATTTGAACATTTGCTCTTCGGTAACACATACTACCTTCATATACAGTTAAAATATGGCTACCCGGCCATTGACTTTCTTGCGCGAATGCACACGCCATGCCCCAACTCGTACGGGAGTTGCTAGATTAATCTGCGACGAGTAATGAGTGTGATGGGCAAACATCTATTAGGCGCACTACGAATGTAGCGGTGTGGACATGTTGGGAATGTGGGTCTCACGGGGAGCGTGCAAGGGATAAGTCCCTGCAGGCGCACTGTCCTCTGTGCTCTCGGTGGCTCAGATGGATAGAGCGTCTGCCATGTAAGCAGGAGATCCTGGGTTCGATTCCCGGTTCGGGCACACATTTTCAACACGTCCCCAATGATGTATATCAACGGCTGTTTGCAGCTAGGGTGTCGATTTAATTATCATTTCATTGGTAAAGAGTTCTTCTGGTAGGGCTTTCCATACGTCTACCAGCGCAGTTCACAGTGGCTGGGTGGTCGTCTTTGCATGTGACGTGCTTCAATACATCTCCCCAACGCATGCCAGACATCCTCGATGGAATTTAAGTCGGGGGAACGGTCAGGCCAGTCCATTCGCCTAATATCCTTTCATTCTAAGAGATCCTGTACCTGCGCTGTCCTTTGTCGTCGCGCTTTGTCATCTGTAAAACTGAAATCAAGACGAGATGCTCCCTTGAAAAGGCACACGTATGGAAGTTGCACAGTGTCTCACTAATGTTAATCGCCGAGTGTACGGTGTTCAAAGCTTTGGAGGTCAGTACTCCCATGCAACATTACACCCTCCCTGACGCCAGGACCACCAAATCGACAACGTTCGACAATGATAGTGGGTGTTTTACATGTCTCCAACTCCCCCTAGTTTAGACTAGGTCATGCATTGTCGGACATAAAAGTTTCGAGCACGATCGTTTCGACGGTCCTCGAGTTACAGTGTTGAGATACGTGGGCGTACAGAAGTCCAGATCTTTGAAGGTGGTACACTCGTCCGTCAACGTCAATGTAATACTGAACTGCCTTCCCATGTGCGCCTTTTCAGGTATGAATTCAGCCCTGACTTCAGTGTTATGGCTAACAATAGTCTACCGTATCACACAGTGCAGGTGGAGAAGCTCTTGGAATGAGAGGATACTCGGCGAACTGACTGGCCTGCTCGTTCCCCCGACTTAAAAACCATCGACCAAGTTTGAGATGCGTTGGGGAGACGTATGGCTGCACGTCCATATGCACCAACGATTGTCAAGTGCCCTGGCGGAGATATGGAACGCCCTACGACAAGAACTCCTTACCACACTTGTGGCCAGCAATGGAGCAGTATTACAGAGCTTGCACTGCAGTAGGTAGTTATCGCATGCATTGACAACCATGTCCCGCCTTTTGCAACATCCTGGGGGACCATTATGAATTTTGGAACACGTATTATGTTCGAGGATAATGACCTTTCTGGAGACTAGAAATCTACTCTGTAGGAATAAGTATGGGTTTCGAAAAAGACGATCGTGTGAAACCCAGCTTGATCTATTCGTACGCGAGACTCAGAGGGCCATAGATACGGGTTCCCTGGTAGATGGCGTGTTTCTTGACTTCCGCATGGCGTTTGATACAGTTCCCCACAGTCGTTTAATGAACAATGTAAGAGCATATGGACTATCAGACCAATTGTGTGATTGGATTGAAGAGTTTCTAGATAACAGAACGCAGCATGTCTTTCTCAATGGAGAGAAGTCTTCCGAAGTAAGAATGATCTCAGGTGTACCGCAGGGGAGTGTCGTAGGACCGTTGCTATTCACAGTATGTATAAATGACCTTGCAGATAACATCAGAACTTCACTGAGGCTTTTTGCGGATGATGCTGTAGTATATCGAGAAGTTGTAACAATGGAAAATTGTACTGAAATGCAGGAGGATCTGAAACGAATTGACGCATGGTGCAGGGAATGGCAATTGAATCTCATTGCAGACAAGTGTAATGTGCTGCGAATACATAGAAAGAAAGATCCTTTATCATTTAGGTACAATATAACAGGTCAGCAACTGGAAGCAGCTAATTCCATAAATTATCTGGGAGTAGGCATTAGGAGTGATCTCGAATGGAATGACCATATAAAATTAATCGTCGGTAAAGCAGATGACAGACTGAGATTCATTGGAAGAATCCTAAGGAAATGCAATCCGAAAACAAAGAAGTAGGTTACATTACACTTGTTCGCCCCCGCTTGAATACTGCTCACCAGTGTGGGATCCGTACCAAATAGCGTTGATAGAAGAGATAGAGAAGATCCAACGGAGAGCAGCGCGCTTCGTAACAGGATCATTTAGTAATCGCGAAAGCTTTACGGAGATGATAGATAAACTCCAGTGGAAGACTCTGCAAGAGAGACGCTCAGTAGCTCGGTAGTTTCGAGAACATACCTTCACCGAGGAGTCAAGCAGTATATTGCTCCCTCCTACGTATATCTTACGAAGAGACCATGATGATAAAGTCAGAGAGATCAGAGCCCACACTGAGGCATAACGGCAATCTTTCTTTCCACGAACAATACTAGACTGGTATAGAAGGGAGAACCGATAGAGGTACTCAAGGTACCCTCCGCCAAACATCGTCAGGTGGCTTGCGGAGTAGAGATGTAGATGAAGATGTAGAATCGCGGTGTTCATTGCAATTATTGTGTTTGAAAAATACTATCATCTCATTGCGTCTTTCTTTTAGTTGCGCTCTTTACTATACTGTAGCAGTTCTTTATACACTCCTGGAAATTGAAATAAGAACACCGTGAATTCATTGTCCCAGGAAGGGGAAACTTTATTGACACATTCCTGGGGTCAGATACATCACATGATCACACTGACAGAACCACAGGCACATAGACACAGGCAACAGAGCATGCACAATGTCGGCACTAGTACAGTGTATATCCACCTTTCGCAGCAATGCAGGCTGCTATTCTCCCATGGAGACGATTGTAGAGATGCTGGATGTAGTCCTGTGGAATGGCTTGCCATGCCATTTCCACCTGGCGCCTCAGTTGGACCAGCGTTCGTGCTGGACGTGCAGACCGCGTGAGACGACGCTTCATCCAGTCCCAAACATGCTCAATGGGGGACAGATCCAGAGATCTTGCTGGCCAGGGTAGTTGACTTACACCTTCTAGAGCACGTTGGGTGGCACGGGATACATGCGGACGTGCATTGTCCTGTTGGAACAGCAAGTTCCCTTGCCGGTCTAGGAATGGTAGAACGATGGGTTCGATGACGGTTTGGATGTACCGTGCACTATTCAGTGTCCCCTCGACGATCACCAGTGGTGTACGGCCAGTGTAGGAGATCGCTCCCCACACCATGATGCCGGGTGTTGGCCCTGTGTGCCTCGGTCGTATGCAGTCCTGATTGTGGCGCTCACCTGCACGGCGCCAAACAGGCATACGACCATCATTGGCACCAAGGCAGAAGCGACTCTCATCGCTGAAGACGACACGTCTCCATTCGTCCCTCCATTCACGCCTGTCGCGACACCACTGGAGGCGTGCTGCACGATGTTGGGGCGTGAGTGAAAGACGGCCTAACGGTGTGCGGGACCGTAGCCCAGCTTCATGGAGACGGTTGCGAATGGTCCTCGCCGATACCCCAGGAGCAACAGTGTCCCTAATTTGCTGGGAAGTGGCGGTGCGGTCCCCTACGGCACTGCGTAGGATCCTACGGTCTTGGCGTGCATCCGTGCGTCGCTGCGGTCCGGTCCCAGGTCGACGGGCACGTGCACCTTCCGCCGACCACTGGCGACAACATCGATGTACTGTGGAGACCTCACGCCCCACGTGTTGAGCAATTCGGCGGTACGTCCACCCGGCCTCCCGCATGCCCACTATACGCTCTCACTCAAAGTCCGTCAACTGCACATACGGTTCACGTCCACGCTGTCGCGGCATGCTACCAGTGTTAAAGACTCCGTATGCCACGGCAAACTGGCTGACACTGACGGCGGCGGTGCACAAATGCTGCGCAGCTAGCGCCATTGGACGGCCAACACCGCGGTTCCTGGTGTGTCCGCTGTGCCGTGCGTGTGATCATTGCTTGTACAGCCCTCTCGCAGTGTCCGGAGCAAGTATGGTGGGTCTGACTCACCGGTGTCAATGTGTTCTTTTTTCCATTTCCAGGAGTGTATATTTTGTGATCTGTGGTGGGACTCGCGCCAGTAGTATCTCTGACGTGAGTAGGATCGGTTTTCCTACCGCAGAGGTTTGTATTTGGGCTCGGGCCGACTCGAGATATAAGGGAGTGCTGACCGCGACTAAGGGAGAGGACACAACGCTTTGAGAACTTTACGCGGCGGTGAGCGAGTCGGCGATTGGCTGGCGGACAGAAGCGAAGACGGCTTGCCTGAGGCCGGGCGGCGGTTGTCTCGTGGTTGTACTAGAGTCGGCGGGAATTGGCCGGCGCTGTGCATTCTCCGGCAACCTCGTGAGCTGTGGATGTGCCCGCTTCCTTGGAGGGACAAGCTGTAATGGTCTTTCGAAGTCATGGTTTGACATCTCCGCAAAATCGTTCCAGCATCAAGGCACCAAGTTAAGTACGCTATTTACTAAGAGCTCTTAGTTAGCTGTCATTGTGATCGCTCTTGGTACAGTAAGACGTCGCAAGACGTGTGATGTTATGTTGTTCGATTTCATTTGTGGCCTCTTAGTAAGCGTGTGCTCTGCTTCCGCATAATATCTATCTATTTGCAGATGTGTGTCCGGAAGTTCTAGTCAGTGTCGGTTCTCGTGAGCCAGTTCATTTCCCACTGTTTGTTTATCAAGTACTGTTTCACTTGAAGGACTTGCGAGTGAGATTAGTTGTCGTTTAACCTTGATTTTATAGAGTTAATATACTGGTCTATCTTAGGGCTTTAAGAAAAGTTTCCTGCCTCCTATTGTCGGATGTGGTCTGTGTTTCAGTGAGTTGAGGCAGCGGAATAACTGAAGCGCAGAGCTTCCCTTTAGATTACGACTTACGGGCGGTGGACTTCACTTGAGCTCGTGTGTTCCACTTCCGTAGCGTTTTCTTGGTTCACATTTTGGTGGCCTACTCGACGTGGGGTTGCAAACAGAGCCGCGTCTTAGTTCGAATTTAAGTATTACTTCCCTCAGTCGGTTCCACCGTTCGTGGCCAAACTTCGGCATTGCAAGCTTGGGCGTTGCTTCGGTTGTTGCACTTTTTCTGATGTGTCTTAACTAGAGATGTTTTGTTAAATTTATGGTCATATTTTGCCTGAGTGGCGATTCTTAATGTTTGGCTAATGATTTATTAACTTACTTATGATTTTATGTAATGAAAATTTCGTAAATATTTTGCCTGAGTGGCGGTTCTAAGTGTTTGGCTAATGATTTATTAACTTGCTTATAATTTTATGTAATGAGAGTTTCTTAATAATTTTTGCCTGAGTGGCGGTTCTCAATGTTTGGCTAAATTTCTTAAATATTGTGCCTGAGTGGCAGTTCTCAATGTTTGGTTAATGATTTATTAACTTGCTTATGATTTCATGTCTCCTAAATAATCTTGCCTGAGTGGCGCCTGTTAAATTGTATCTGCGATTGTTTTGGGTAGTTAATAAAACCATTGGAATTGAACTGTTCAATTTATTGGGTCAGCCCTTCCACCCCCTTTAGATTTAAAGGTTAAACAAACAGCTGTTAAGTAAAACCGTCCCAACAATTCCATTTTGTATCCTCGAAGACTCTGATGAGTATTGCACCATAGGAATCAAGGCAGAGAATGTCGCTTAGTGGTCGGTATCCTCTTTCTACAACACAACTGCACACATGTATGAACAGGGTTCTTTATTTACGTAAACAGGAAGCTACTTATCTTGAAGAGAGTCCATGTGTAGTGGTACAATATCTTCAAATAGTAGTCCACGTTAGCCTCACTGCTGGTGAAGTACAGGTCCCACTCTGTGATGAATGACAGACGCCAAACTAGAACGCGAGTGACAGTGAGTTAATCTGTCAGATACTGAGTGACTGAGACTGACACGAGTGACTGATACTGACTGAGCCCTCCGGTCAGCGACGGCGATCTAAATACGAGGGTTGGAACTTCAATAGTGGCAGCTATTTATTCACAACCGAAACAAAAGAGTTACATGTTTGCACCTGTTACTGTCCTTCAAAGTAGTCACCAGCGTTGTGTAGAACCCGTTGCTAGCGATGTGGATGGCGTAGTATACCGATAGCAGAGCTTGTTCTGTTGATGGTGCGAATGGAGCGGTCTACTGCATGTCGAATCTCAGGAACAGTTTCTTCATCTTCGGAATCAAATCAAAGTCACAAGGACTTAAGTCCGGGGAGTATGGTGGATGGTACAGTACTCCCCAGTTCCATCGACCGAACAGAGCAGCCACAGCTTGCGCTGTATGCGCCCGCGCAAAATGATGGATGGGTTGCGCAGAAAGTGTCGCCGTTTCTTTCGCAAAGCTGGTTGCAGGTGATGCTCAAAAAACGAACAGTAATACTGTGCATTGACGGTCTGCCGTGGAGGAATGTAGTGCGTCAGGATAACACCATCACAGTCGTACACGAGAATCATCATAACTTTAGACCGCCCCATTCGCACAATCAACAGAATAGGCTCCGCTAACGGTATACTACGCCTTCCACATCGCTGGCAACGGATTCTGCACAACGCTGGTGACTATTTTGAAGGAGAGTAACAGGTGCAAACATGTAACTCTTTTGTATCGGTTGTGAATAAATAGTTGCCACTATTTGAGTTCCAGCCCTCGTGCTCTCAGTCGAGAGGGCGTTGGCGGCACGTTGCTTGCGAGCCTGTCATTTGCCTCTCTCCTGTTAGGCGCACTTGATTCAGCGCCTGCTATCGATCTTCTTGCTCCACCATTACCGACTGGTGTGCTGGGGACAAATTACACCAGCATAATATATGTGTGGTCCAAATTTCACAGATATATGGTACTTGGCAATGGTAAACCATGCGAAATTACTTACGTTTTTAAGATTTGCACACCAGCATATTACAAGGGTTAACTACAAATCCCTGTTGATCCTCTGCAGGTCTTTCTGCATTTCGCTGTAGTTCATCTGTGATGTAGCCTCTTACATAACGACATTCGTGACCAACTTCATGTAGATTCGGACATTGTCCACTAAATCATTTGCATATAATGTAAACAGTAATGCCTGTATAGCACTCAGGGCGCGCCCAAGGTTGCGTTTATATCTGAAGATTTCTGTTCGTTAAGAATGAGACGGTTTCTGTTTACAAGTACCTCTTAATCCATCCAGAAACATGATTCATCTTTCGTACACGCCTTTTTTTTTATTAGTCGACAGTGCAGAATTGCATCGAACGCCTTCCGAAAGTCAAGGACTGCGGCATTACATTTGGTACTGATATCGACTGCCTTATGATTTTCGTGGACAAAAAGAGCCAGCTCGGTTTCTCACGATAGTTTGCGAAACCCATGTCGATTCCCACAGAGGCAATTTTCGATCTCTAGAAAGATCATAATACGTGTACATAAAACGCCTTCCTAAATTCTACAACTGGATGACATCAACAATATAGGCTTGTAGGTTAGTGCGTCTGTTCGACGAACCTTTTTGGAAAAGGTGTTTTTCCTATCAGGTAGAACGCTTATTTCTTACACTGACCCACTGTTGAATCTTGAAAATTTTAACAATATGTATCATAATGTCTGTTTCTTTACGTCCAGTTTACCAACGGATATATATGGAGATTGAGTGTGACATACTCTTCCTAACAAGTCTCGGGTACCTCTAGGACACCTCTGCTAGTGCTGAAAACTAACCAAAGGAGATGGTACCAATAGAGGAGAAGAGTATTACAAGATAATGTACTATGTGGACGCTCATTTATTTCATGCGACTCATCTTCCTTAAGGGTAAAGTTCTGTAGGGAGCACATTGTGCTCATGTGGGAGCGATCTAGATGCTTGTAAAACAATAAACTGGTAACCAAGAACGCAGGACTTCTGTTTGTTCCATGATTACCTGTTTCGGTGAAACTAAAGCCGCCATCATTGGATCTAGGGAGGACAGAAAACACTATAAAAGCGGGCTTGGATTCCACTTATATAACATGTATACATATAAAAAAATTTAGTTACATACCTTAGGACACATACAGGTTACAACATCAAGGCAAACAATGGTGATATTAATAGTTGTCTATAACACGCAAGCCTTACAAAATTGTCGTAAGTAGCACATAGGCGTCCAAGAGAGATGACATTATGAATGTTAAGTGTCTCCATCACATACAAGCGCAAGCTAGGTACTACCGCAACTCCGGCTCTGTTCTTACACTACAGGCCGCGTGGCGAGATGGCGCTAGCAGAAGAGGCGCCAATGTATGTCACAGCTCGCGTCATAACAGGCTCTGCATGTGTGGTAACACTACGTCACTAGGGCTTGTACATAATTTTAGAGATTACTGTCTCACGTAAACATATACAAAACTTATGAAAGCTGCTGACCTACACAACTGCACATCTGCCTGGTCACATATACGACATATCGAAAACCGAGTGCAAATTTCATGAGAACTGCGGAATTACAAAAATGTTTATCTGTCTGGTCCTATACGTAATAAGATACGAACATACATACAGGGTGAAAAGTATTTAAACCGCCAAACTCTGCGAGGTTGTAGGGGACATCGAAACAAATATTTTTCCCTAATGTAATTTTTTCCTATGAGGATTATTTAAACTGGTGGAGGCCGTATTACTCTCTTCAGTTGTTGGAGGTCGTATTAGGCTCTTCAGTTGTAGTAAACTACTGTCCACCAGTGTAGTAGTGCATTGTCTCTGTTTACTAATGGAGCGATACACCTAGAGTGAGTACACTGATATGGTTGGTGCATACTACGTAGCGCACCACAATGGACGAGCTGCACAGCGGGTTTATCAACAACAATATCCTAATTGCCGTATCCCGCATCATACGACCTTTGCTGCTGTGTACTAACGTCTGCGTGAGAACGGGCCATTTAACAGATTGCCTGGACAGGGACGCCGACGCACGGTAAGAACGCTGCAATTTGAGGAAGCTGTCTTGCAGCATGTGAAGTGGGACCCTTCAATCAGCACTCGTGCAATTGCATCTAACATGGGGACGAATCAGCCGAATGTAAGAACAGTCCTTTGAGAGCAATTGTTACGTCCATTTCACTTGCAGCGTGTCCACAACCTGGAATCAGCTGATTATCCACCCAGAGCACAGTTTTCACAGTGGTACTTGGAACAGTGTGAAATGCATCCTACATTTCCATCCTCTGTGTTGTTTACCGATGAAGGAACGTTCGTGCGTAATGGAGTCTTCAACATGCACAATTCACATGTTTGAATTGAGGATAACCCACATGCCACAGTTACTAGCGCTCATCAAGTGCGGTTCTTCGTTGATGTGTGGGTCGTTGTTGTTGAGGACTGTTTAATTGGGCCGTATCTGCTAAAATATGGTTCAAATGGCTCTGAGCACTATGGGACTTAACATCTGAGGTCATCAGTCCCCTAGAACCTAACTAACCTAAGGACATCACACAACACCCAGTCATCACGAGACATAGAAAATCCCTGACCCCGCCGGGAATCGAATCCGGGAACCCGGGCGTGGGAAGCGAGAACCGTATCTGCTACCTAGGCCATTAAATGGCAGGCGCTATTACAATTTTCTCGCCAGAGCATTGCCAGAATTGTTGGAAGACGTTCCGCTCCCTACAAGACAACGCATGTGGTTCCAACATGACAGGGCGCCAGCACATTTCAGTCACCGAGTGCGTCGATTCCTGGACCGACGGTTCCCAGAAACATGAATTAGCAGAGATGATCCTGAACCATGGCCTGCTTGATCCCCAGATATGTCCCCTATGGACTTTTTTTGTATGGGGAGAGATGCGCAATCTTGTTTACGCAACTCCTGTTGCATCAGAAGAGGATTTGGTTGTCCGGATAGTAGCAGCAGCAGGATCAGTTCAGGATACTCCTGGGTTTTTTGCCCGTGTCAGACAAAACATGATGCGACAGTGTAACCTCTGTTTATGTGTCAATGGAGGCATTTTTGAAAATCTACTGTAACTGAAATTGGGTTGTGTTAATGTGTTGTCTCTTGGTCATAAACTAATGGAAATGTGTTCGTTGGTTTAATTAATTTTCCACCAGAGAAATTTTCCTCTACCGGTTTAAATACTCCTCATAAGAAAAAATGACACTAGGGAAAAATATTTGTTTTGATGTCCCCTACAACCTCCCAGAGTTTGTCAGTTTAAATACTTTTCACCCCGTAGATATTTTATGGGATCTGCAGGCTTATACACAGCACATCATTCTGGTGATATATCAAATGTTCCGAGGGTATATACAAATTTTAAGAACATTACATGGTTACACAGTACATACCCGTCTGGTCATATATAAAAATATCAATAAAACACACGTAGCGTATGAACGCAGATTTTTCCGGTCATATCAAATGCACATCTGCCTGGTTACATATAAAACACACCGAAAAGAAATGCAATTTTTCTGGGACTGCCGAGTTACACAAGTACGCATCTGTCTGGTCGTATATAAAACCTACCAAACGTCGTATACAAATTTAAGGACACTGCAGGGTTACATAAATGCATATCCGTCTGGTCTTTTATTAAAAAATATACCGATACCGATAAAATACACATTGCGTATGAGGCTATGGGTTTTGGTCTTAAGTACCACTTAATATAAGAAGTACAGCTATGTGGCAGCCTCATATAAATGAACCACGGTCATCTAACAAAACCAATATCAAAAAGTTATGCCAACCTTATGTCGACTATATACTTCAAGCGTAAAGTACTTACGACGTCCTTAACTCTTTTAAGTACGATATCCTTGCATTAATGAGCCTCACTACAGAAATTCCGCTCAATGTTTTTGAGGGAAAAAGAAAGGCTGAAATTAACCACCATTTGATACAAGATCAATTTGAATTTAGGACAATAAAAAGAATCAGAGAAGCAATAATGGCCCTGATAACGATACGAAAAACACGAAATGAGATAAACGGGAAAACGTATACCGCATACATTGACGTACAGAAGGCTTTTGACAGAGTGTACTACAAAAAACTGTTGGGAAAACTGAATAAAATCTCGGGAGACTCGAGAGATATTAGGCTAATTATGGTGCGCAGGATGGGTTTGGGCAAGCTATTCTTCTCGTGCTTTATACGTGTATGCAAGGAGAAGAAATCCTAATACCTTATGCCATGCAGTTCACACTGGTTTTCAAACGAAGTACGTATATGTAGATGTAGTTTAATGTAGCTAATAATGATATAAATATTATAACTAGAAAAGTAAACAACATGCTTTAATATCTATGCTGCACGCTGGACTTCTGTAAACCGAGGAGAAATAGACACACGATGCAATTCATATGTAATCAAATACTGCTTTACAGTATACATCTATTTCTCTTATAAATCGTCTCAAAACTAATATGTTTAGTCAGTATCCAAATAATTTTTTATTACCAGTGATAGAGGTCGTTCCTTTTCGGTGGCTGATCAGCTTTGCAAAGTCCTCCATTCATTAGTGACAAATAGATTTTCTCCAGTTGATCAGCATCGTGTATCTAATTGACACTCCAGCAGGTGACCACGGTTCGAGGCCAGTTACACATAACGGTCTACCTTCGGGCTCCTATCCGACGGTACTTGTTGCTGCTGGTCTCGCAACACATTAGAGCGAACAGACAGCTGCTCTGTGGGAGAGTGCCCGCTGGTGGAAGACGGCACAGATGCGGCAACTCCCATATGCTGGCAATGCTTCCGGCCCTTTTTAAAATTATAAAGCCACCTGCAGTGGTCGATGTCTCAATGCGGAAAATTAAAAATTCCGATGTCCATTTCATTAGCATTAGAGAATGTCATTACCGATAGTAATGATAAGAACGAAATATCCATAAATTGAAATTTCAATTTATAAAATCGGGTTCGTTTCCAGTAGCCGCAAGCAGTTCTGCAGGTCCTGGAAAAGCACGAACTGTAATGCGGCGAGCAGGTAGCACCTGCTGACAGATACCTCTTAATGACTCACGCACGAATGCACGTGGTAAAGCGCCATCTCGGTGGCTCCAGAACGTTGTGTCTACAAACTAATTTGAATTCACTTTTCCAGGAGTTCTTGCGGAACCTTACCATCATCCGACGCGGTAAATATTTTTACAGACAAAACGCCATTATTTTTGGTAAATATTTAATAATGTTCGCCAAATTATAGCACCACTGTTGTATTCACCAAATACTCTCGAAGTCAAACATAAATTGATGATAGGAAGAGAACCCCACGCCACCGAGTTCCTTAACGCAATGCTGTTACGTGGTAGCTTACTTCCACACAGAAGCCTCGTCACAGGGCCGGACAGGGTTACGCAACATCTACGGCAAAATTATGGTGGCGAAACGGATCAGAAACAGTTTTAAAAAAAAATGTTGTCAGAAACCTTACTTATAATGAGAAGATCGTGCATGGCAATAGTACAGTGCTCTCTTGTACCATCTTTAACTCTCGTCTAGGCCTGAATCCAGTATATGGTAACTATAACCACTTGTGAAGTACACTGACAGAAAAAATCGCAGTATCAAGGAGGAGTTCTGCAACATAAACGAAAGTTAGTACGTGTGGTTTCTACATCTGAAAGGTCATGTATAAGCACTACTGACCTTTAAAATTGCTGCACCACGAAGATGAGGTGCTACAGCAGCGAAATTTAACCGACAGGAAGAAGATCCTGTGATATGCAAGTGATTAGCTTTTCAGAGCATTTACCCATGGTGGGCGCCGTTGGTGACACCTAGAATGTGCTGACTAGAGGAAAGTTTCCAACACATTTCTCATACACAAACAGCGGTTGACCGTCGTTGCCTGGTGAAACGCTGTTGTGATGCCTCGTGTAAGGAGGAGAAATGCGTACCATCACGTTTCCGACTTTGATAAAAGTCGGATTGTAGCCTATCGCGATTGCAATTTATCATATCGCGACACTGCTGCTCGCGTTGGTCGAGATCCATTGACTGTTAACAGAATATGGAATCGGTGGGTTCAGGAGGGTAATACGGAACGCCGTGCTAGATCCCAACGGCCTCGTATCACTAGCAGACGAGATGACAGGCATCTTCTCCGCATGGCTGTAACAGATCGTGCAGCTACGTCTCGATCTCTGAGTCAACAGATGGGGACGTTTACAAGACAACAACCATCTGCACGAGCAGTTCCACGACGTTTGCAGCAGCATGGCCTATCAGCTCGGAGACCATGGCTGCGGTTACCCTTGACGCTGTATCACAGACAGGAACGCCTGCGATGGTGTACTCAACGACGAACATGGGTGCACGAATGGCAAAATGTCATTTTTTTCGGATGAATCCAAGTTCTCTTTACAGCATCATGATGGTCACATCCATATCTAGCGACTTCGCGGTGAAAGCACATTAGGAGCGTTTATTCGTCATCGCCATACTGGCGTATCACCCGACGTGATGGTATGGGGTGCCACTGGTTACACGTCTCGGTCAGCTCTTGTTCGCATTGACGGCACTTTTAAAAGTGGACGTTACATTTCAGATGTGTTACGACCCGTGGCTCTACCCTTCTTCCGATCCCTGTGAAACCCTACATTTCAGCAGGATAATGCACGACCGTATGTTGCAGGTCCTGTATGGGCCTTTCTGGATACAGGAAAAGTTCGACTGCTGCCCTGGCCAGAACATTCTCCCGATCTCTCACCAATTGAAAACGTCTGTTCAATGGTGGCCGAGCAACTGGCTCGTCACAACACGCCAGCCACTACTGTTGATGAACTGTGGTATCGTGTTGAAACTGGTTGGCAACTGTACCTGCACACACCATCCAAGCGCCGTTTGACTCAATACCCAGGCGTATCAAGGGCGTTATTACGGCCAGAGGTGGTATTTATGGGTACTGATTTCTCAGGATTTATGCACCCAAATTGCGTGAAAATGTAATCACATGTCAGTTCTAGTATAATACGAGTATATTTGTCCAATGAATACCGGTTTATCATCTGCATTTCTTCTTGGTGCAGCAATTTTGATGGCCAGTAGTGTAAAAATTTCTCACCAATCACAAAAGAGTGACGCTAGTAGCCCCACTATGAGGATGCAAATCAGGTTTGTTTCAAATACACGCTGTAACGGTCGTGAGCGTTAGCTACCTTTGAGACTGGAAGTGGTGAGCTGATGTTAGGCAAGAATGCCTTCAGGGGAACAAAAACGCCATTATCAATACCTCACTGAGTTTGAGCGATGTTGTGTAAAAGGGCCACACGTAGCTAGATGTTCCTCCTGCAACACTGCAGAAATACTTGATAGGAATATAGCCACAGTACATGACAGTTGACAACGGTGGTCACGAGAAGGTACAGTCGCAAGAGGACCAGGCTCCGGCCAAAAAAGTGGCACTACTGAGAGGGAATGCCATCATGTTTGTCTTATGTCCGTGTCATACAATACTGCATCTGCAGCATCAATCTGAGCAGCGCTTGGCACCACAGAGACACAAATCGGTTACTTCGAGGACAGCTCCGAACCATCCGAACCAGACGCCGTGTAGCGCGCATTCCACTTACCCCAAACCACCACCATTTGTGACTTCAACGGTGTCAACCGAGAGCTCACTGGAGGGCGGGATTGGGATCTACTGGGTTTCCTGATGATAGCTGATTCTACCTCGGTACCAGTGATGGGGCCGAGCGGTTCTAGGCACTTCAGTCCGGAACCATGCGGCTGCTACAATCGCAGGTTCGAATCCTGCCTCGGGTATGGATGTGTGTGATGTCCTTAGGTTAGTTAGGTTTAAGTAGTTGTAAGTTCTAGGGGCTGATGACCTCAGCAGTAAAGTCCCATAGTGCTCCGAGCCATTCGAACCATTTTAAACCAATGATGGCCGTGTGTTGGTTATAAGCTGTCCCGTTGAGGAACTGCACCCAACTGTTTGCGGGCTAGACACACTGGACATAAACCTTGAGTTACGGGCGATTTCGAATGACATCAGGAGCGCTCTCGTGGTTATCCTACGCAACATGACTGCATAACTGTACGTCAACCTGGTGATTCGGCTTGTTGCGCTGCCACTCATGAAAAGCAGTCCAGGGGATATTTCCAACATGATAACGCTCACCCAAATACTGCTGTTGTAACCTAACGTGCTTTACAGGGTATCGACATGTTGCCTTGGCCTGTTCGATAATCAGATCTGTCTCCAATAGAACACATATGGGATATCATCGGAAGACAACTCCAGCGTCATCGACAAGCTTTCTCTGAGTTGACCGACCAAGTGAAACAGTCGTGGAACTCCATCCCACAAACTGACATCTGGCACGTGTACAACACAATGCATTCACTTTGCATGCCTGAATTCAACAATCTGGCGGTTACACAGGTTATTAATTTACCAGCATTTCACATTTGCAATAGCTTATCTCGCGCTTACGTTAACCTGTGATCTTACATTGTGAATCTCTTAAATATATTACGTAGACAAATGTATTCCCCAAATTTTATTACTCTGTATTAACTATTTTTGTTGTTGCAATTTTTTTTCTTTCAATGTATCTTCTTGAACTCTTCTTAGCAGCGGCGACTGCAGACTGGGTCCTGATGCTGTCTCATTGTGGTGTTGATGCTCTCTTGAGGTACTTACTGGAGCCATGTGTTGGCCTGTACTCGCATCTGACGAATTGATGTCCACTTTGGAACCATTTGTGTGACTTAAGGCAAAGGTCCCGGGAGTAGACAACATTCCATTAGAACTACTGATAGCCTTGGGAGAGCTCGCTCTGACAAAACTATACCATATGGTGAGCAAAGTGTCTGAGACAGGCGAAATACCCTCAGTCATCAAGAAGAATATAGTAATTTCTATCCTAAAGAAAGCAGGTGTTGACAGATGTGAAAATTACCGAACTATCCGATTAATAAGCCACAGCTGCGAAAGGCTATTTGCAATTTGTACAGAAACCAGACGGCAGTTATAAGAGTCGAGGGACATGAAAGGAAAGTAGTGGTTGGGAAGGGAGTGAGACAGGGTTGTAGGCTCTCCCCGATGTTATTCAATCTGTATATTGAGCGAACAGTAAAGGAAACAAAAGAAAAATTCAGAGTAGGTATTAAAATCCATGGAGAAGAAATAAAAACTTCGAGGTTTGGCGATGACATTGTAATTCTGTCTGAGACAGCAAAGGACTTGGAAGAGCAGTTGAACGGAATGGACAGTGTCTTGAAAGGAGGATATAAGATGAATATCAACAAACTCAAAACGAGGATAATGGAATGTAGTCGAATTAAGTCGAGTGATGCTGAGGTAATTAGATTAGGAAATGAGGCACTTAAAGTAGTAAAAGGAGTTTTGCTATTTGGGGAGCAAAATAACTGATGAAGGTCGAAGTAGAAAGGATATAAAATGCAGATTGGCAATGACAAGGAAAGCGTTTCTGAAGAAGAGGAATTTGTTAACATCGAGTATAGATGTAAGTGTCAGGAAGTCGTTTCTGAAAGTATTTGTATGGAGTGTAGCCATGTATGGAAGTGAAACATGGACGATAAATAGTTTGGACAAGAAGAGAATAGAAGCTTTCGAAATGTGGTGCTACAGAAGAATGCTGAAGATTAGATGGGTGGATCACATAACTAATGAGGAGGTATTGAATAGAATTGGGGAGAAGAGGAGTTTGTGGCACAACTTGACTAGAAGAAACGATCGGTTGGTAGGACATGTTCTGAGGCTCCAAGAGATCACCAATTTAGTATTGAAGGGCAGCGTGAAGGGTAAAAATCGTAGACGGAGACGAAGAGATGAATACACTAAGCAGATTCAGAAAGATGTGGGTTGCATTAGGTATTGGGAGATGAAGAAGCTTGTACAGGATAGAATAGAATGGAGAGCTGCATCAAACCAGTCTCTGGACTGAAGACCACAACAACATGGCAAAAGCATGAAATTGGTCTTGCATTATGGACTCTTTATTGGAGGCCAGCCTCAACATTTGCGCCTGTGTATTAGACACCTGCGATCTCTATGTATGGCTTTGTTACGTATCTTCTGGAGGACGCAACAGCTACAAAGATATTATCCAAACGGTATGAAGCATATAAGAGATACAAAGCTGGTACATAGAAGAGAAAAACTATACGGGTAGTAAAATCTCCTCCCTCCACCTGGCTTTGTTTGCGGTTCTGTTTACAATTTGAGCATTGCACGCTTACAAAGGGCGGTGTCAACAGAGAGAAGTCACAAGCCTATTCTTCTGATAACGTGCTTGATAGTGAAACATTACTCTCATACTACAGCGCTTAGTCCCGTGTATTAGAGTAGAATTCATGAACTGATGCTGAAATAAATAAATCTACATCAACAATGCGGTTATTGTTGAGTAAAATCTGGAACTTCACTCTTAGCTATGGCTATTAACTTGTAGATTTACCTTAGAAAATCTTTCTTCATTTGTCCTACGTCGATTGATTGAAATCCCTTTAGAAATTTGTTAACCGCTGTCTCCGTAACAGAAACTGGATTTGCCTGGGCCTTTCGGGTGATATGTAACTGCCTGCTCCTTGAGGTGTGGTCGCTACACAAAAATAATTGTTATTGTTCGAATTTTACTGGGCTGGAATGAAGTGTATACCATCGTCAACAGATCAACTTTACTATTTTGCCAGTACATTTTCATCCATTTTTGTTGCAGCATATACAGAACAATTCTTCCGTGATTCATTGGCAGCGGTATACTCAAGAATGGCTGCCTCACTCTACATACTGCTCTAGGAGTCGTACACTAACTCGGAGAGAGAAATAATCGATACCCTGTTATGAGAATGCTGTGACCCTTCGAATTCTACGCTTACTAGCCGGAATAAGACTCGACTACAACGTGGCACGATCGAGACCCGAATCCTATCAAGCTGTTCGCCATTTAATTGTGCTAGGAGTATAGCGGCTAATAGAGGAACTCTGGATGCCTAACCATTGTTTTTGAACGACATGCACTCTGCTTCTCTTGTCGTGACCAACTAATCTCCCACATCTGTTTCACGCACCAGCTCTTGGGGTTTACACACCTCTAAAATACGTTAACCTTCCCCGTTTCTCCGATAAACTTGAGAGTCAACACACCATTGTATCACACATCGTAAGAATACCTGCTGTGTACTGCGCCTATTAAAAATATCTTATGGTAGGATATGGATCGTTTGCAGATGGAAGGTCGTTTTACCATCGTGTATCTTAAAGGTCCTTGCGATCTTTGGTGTTGGAAGACGCTTCTCCTCTTCCTAAGTCACTTGGAAGCTGCACGTTATATTCATTGTCTCCTTGGTTCGTGTTTCACTGAAGCCATTCTAAAAGATGTCGCTGAGCTGTAGTCAGGCTTCTTTGGTCTCTTCGTCCTGGCCATTTTGGCTAGAGCGCTGTGAACAAATCGTCAGCTTTGGCTGAGTTCTGGCAGCTAGATGCATGCAATTGCAGATCACTACGCGTCGGTTTCCTATTGTGCCATCTTGCATTTTTTGTGCTCATACGTCCAGTAATGCGATACAGCTGCCTTTGTTGGCCTCTTTGGTGAATTTTACGTTTTCAGTTCACCAGATACCTTTCCTCACGAGCAACTTTAACTAAACTGCGTGCGACTGATCTTCTGTCAGAAAAGCCACAGTTCGTATTTAATGACGAAAAGTCATCGAGTAAAACAGAAGTGGTGTTCTCCAAGAAAGTGTTCTAGGTACTCCGCTGTTCCTACTGTACATAAACAATTTAGGAGACAACCAAGCAGCCCTCTTGGACTGTTGGCAGATGATGCCGTCATTCACAGTCTAATAAAGTCATCAGAAGACCAGAACAAACTGCAAAATTATTTAGATAAGATATCTGTAGGGTGTGAAAATGGCGATGGATCCAAACAATAAAACATGTGAGGGCATCGACGTGAGTACTGTACTAAAAGGAAAACGTTAAACTTCGGTTACATGTTAATCGCAAAATTGTCAAGGCTGTAAATATAATTAAATACACTCCTGGAAATGGAAAAAAGAACACATTGACACCGGTGTGTCAGACCCACCATACTTGCTCCGGACACTGCGAGAGGGCTGTACAAGCAATGATCACACGCACGGCACAGCGGACACACCAGGAACCGCGGTGTTGGCCGTCGAATGGCGCTAGCTGCGCAGCATTTGTGCACCGCCGCCGTCAGTGTCAGTCAGTTTGCCGTGGCATACGGAGCTCCATCGCAGTCTTTAACTCTGGTAGCATGCCGTGACAGCGTGGACGTGAACCGTATGTGCAGTTGACGGACTTTGAGCGAGGGCGTATAGTGGGCATGCGGGAGGCCGGGTGGACGTACCGCCGTATTGCTCAACACGTGGGGCGTGAGGTCTCCACAGTACATCGATGTTGTCGCCAGTGGTCGGCGGAAGGTGCACGTGCCCGTCGACCTGGGACTGGACCGCAGCGACGCACGGATGCACGCCACGACCGTAGGATCCTACGCAGTGCCGTAGGGGACCGCACCGCCACTTCCCAGCAAATTAGGGACACTGTTGCTCCTGGAGTATCGGCGAGGACCATTCGCAACCGTCTCCATTAAGCTGGGTTACGGTCCCGCACACCGTTAGGCCGTCTTCCGCTCACGCCCCAACATCGTGCAGCCCGCTTCCAGTGGTGTAGCGACAGGCGTGAATGGAGGGACGAATGGAGACGTGTCGTCTTCAGCGATGAGAGTCGCTTCTGCTTTGGTGCCAATGATGGTCGTATGCGTGTTTGGCGCCGTGCAGGTGAGCGCCACAATCAGGACTGCATACGACCGAGGCACACAGGGCCAACACCCGGCATCATGGTGTGGGGAGCGATCTCCTACACTGGCCGTACACCACTGGTGATCGTCGAGGGGACACTGAATAGTGCACGGTACATCCAAACCGTCATCGAACCCATCGTTCTACCATTCCTAGACCGGCAAGGGAACTTGCTGTTCCAACAGGACAATGCACGTCCGCATGTATCCCGTGCCACCCAACGTGCTCCAGAAGGTGTAAGTCAACTACCCTGGCCAGCAAGATCTCCGGATCTGTCCCCCATTGAGCATGTTTGGGACTGGATGAAGTGTCGTCTCACGCGGTCTGCACGTCCAGCACGAACGCTGGTCCAACTGAGGCGCCAGGTGGAAATGGCATGGCAAGCCTTTCCACAGGACTACATCCAGCATCTCTACGATCGTCTCCATGGGAGAATAGCAGCCTGCATTGCTGCGAAAGGTGGATATACACTGTACTAGTGCCGACATTGTGCATGCTCTGTTGCCTGTGTCTATGTGCCTGTGGTTCTGTCAGTGTGATCATGTGATGTATCTGACCCCAGGAATGTGTCAATAAAGTTTCCCTTTCCTGGGACAATGAATTCACGGTGTTCTTATTTCAATTTCCAGGAGTGTATCTAGGTACTGCAGTTACGAACAACTCAAACTTGAACGATCAGATAGAAAATGTTGTGCGAAGGCGAACAAAAGACGGTCTTCTAAAGAAACTGGTGGAACTGGGCTTGTCGTTTCTCTATGGAGTATTGCTGCATGGTATGGGATCCTTACCAGATGGTATTGGCGGAGGGCAACGAAAAAGTTCAGAGAAGGGCACCTCGTTCCGTATTAGCGCGAAATAAGAGAGAAGTATTAGAAATGAGAACAGCGATCAACTTAACATTAGAATTGGTGATCACGAAGCAGACGAAGTCATAATATTCTGATACCTAAGCAGCAAAATAACACATGATGGACGGAGCAAGGAAACTATAAAAAGCAAAGCAGACTAGCACTGGCAGAAAGGACATTTCATGGCCAAGAGAAGTCTACCCACCTTAATTTCGGGAGGAAATTCCTAAAACTGTACTTTTGGAGCATGGGACTGTATGGTAGTGAAACATGAACTGTAGAAAAATAGGAATAGAAGAGAATCATAACATTTGAGACGTGGTGCTACAGAAAAATGTTGAAAATTAGGAGAGGAATTCATGGAGGGCCGTATCAATCCAGTCAGAAGACTGATGAATCAATAAGAAAAAAAATGAATTGGGGGGGGGGGGGGCGCGGAGAGGATGTCACAGATATTACACGACAGTTGGGATGTCTGTCATTAAAACAAAGGCGTTTTTCACTGTAGCGGGATCTATCACCAGTTATCTCCCTCGAATGTGAAAATATTTCTTTGATGCCCACCTATATTGAGAGAAATGATCACTGAAATAAAATAAGAGAAATCGGAGCTCGCACGGAAATTTAAGTGTACATTTTTCCTGTGTGCTATTCGAGAATGGAACGGTATATTCGTGGTCTGGAGATGCTGCGATGAACCCTATGCCAAGTACTTAAGTACTTAAGTATGAATTGCACAGTAGTCATATACGATGGTTGTCCAGAAAGTAAGTTCCGATCGGTCGCGAAATGGAAACCAATGGAAAGATCCGGTAAAGCTTCGCACAGATGTGTTGGGCAGTGTCTCTAGTATGCCCGCCGATCGTGTCGTCTCTCTCTTTTTAGTTCTGAGTGAACAGTGAGCACGTAGAGATGTGTAGGGAATAGCGTCTAGCCTGGTCAGAGATTTCGCCTGTGTCATGCAGCCCACATAACACAACTGTCGAGCAGATCCTTCTTCATGCCAATTCTCAGTCGCACACTGCAGGGGCAATGAAGACGCTCCTGCAGTGTTGCCGATGAGAAGTGTTTGGTCACCCACAATACAGTCCGTAATTGGCTCCCCATGAGTCTCATCTCTGCTCACAAGAACCGCTGGCTATAAAGACAAAACTTTTACACGGACAACGAGCTGCAGACCAGTGCAGATAAATGGCCGACGGCACAGGCGGCTGCTTTCTAAGGATATTGGAAAGTTGATACAACAGTACGACAAAACTCGATGTTGGGGTGGCGACTATGTAGAGAAGTAGGTGGAAGGCGTACCTAACAGTTGCAAATAAAACGTTTCTGGTTTTCACTGTGGTTTCCATTTCGCGACCGATTGGAACTTACTTTTTGTACAACCCTCGTAGATAGATGCACACGTAGATGATATAAGTGAAATTCATCTAAACGTCGCACATATTCGACTAATTCACTCAGCTGGAAACCCGAGTGCTTTATATTATTTCAGGTCGTCGAGGAAGGCAACGAGATCGTATGAAATATTTTATTTCATTGGGGATTACCTAATTTCCTCCTTCAATCATTATCACGCAACACCACAAAAAATGTGTGTATCTGCTTTTATTTGTCAGTATGTCACGATACACACAGCAGTACGGAATAGATCAACATGTAACAACGTCCCACATTCTCGTCGAATGGCGTAATATCGTAAATGACGTCCGATACTAGTCGAACGGGAAACTGCAGTTAGTTTCAGTGTAATAGTTGCAACAAAAATGAAAATTTTGCGTCTCCTCTGGCGTCTAACCTTCCGACACCACTCCATTGTTTTTTGGACTTAGAGTTTTCGTTAACTTCATTGGATAGTTTCTGTCTTTCCTATACTGTACTGCATTCCTGGCGTTTTCACACTAAATGCCGCGGCGCAGTCAGTACAGCAGGGTTGTTGATAAAGCGTGTTTTGGGTGTCGCTTTCAGATTGTGGTATGGACGAGCACCGTTGACTGGAGTGAAGGCGAAGCGCCGGCGCTAGAGATTCCTTTTGATGAAATATGCAGACTAGAGGCGCGGCGTGGACACAATGCAGCCACTGCATGGCTCGTTGACAGACGCCGTGACTCGGTGCGTCCGCTGGGGGGAGTGGAGACTGTCCTCCGAGCGGTGAGGGCGGACTTCCATTACGTGCGGCCACACTCCACGTATCAGCCCCGTGCGGGGGAGGCGCTCGTGAATGTGTGTGCAGTGTCCAATCGCCTGCACGATGTAAACAGTTATTTCTGACACATGTTTCACATACAACTGGCAAAGGCGGAGGAGAGGCGTTGGAGAATTTTTGGTTCTTCTTAGCCAGAAACCAGTGAGTCTTACATGACTGGCTATTTAGATTTTGTATACATGTCTTTTCATGTTGCACGGACTTTATTTTCTGGAAGATATGCAGCTGGACAAATACTTTTTGGAGTCACTATTGATGAATGACTAAGACTTATCAGAGATCTCGCCGAACACTGAATTTGTGCAAGTCAGCTACGCACAATTATACAGTCGACTGCACAATCGGTAATACCAGAGCTCTTATCTAGATTTCGTAGTAGAGAAACAAAGAATTAAATCTTGAAACCCTATCTATTATATAGACTTGGAAAAAAGCTTTCCATCGAACTGATTGAAATAAATTATGATCACTAATAATTGAGAGTTATTACCTGGCATACCGCCACCTCATAAGGGCAATCAAAAGCTTATATTGTGAAACAAAAATAGTATAGTACAGAAAACAGGAAAGAAAGGAGAAATGAATGTCAGTGAAGGAGTAAGACAGGGTTGTTGCATTTGATCCGCTCTTCCTAACGTTTAAGTGGAACATTTCCTTCTAAGTTAGAAGTCAATTATTTATTGAGAGATTAAATTAAGCAAACAGGCTAATTTAATTGCTTTTCAATTCTGCTTAAGTTTCAGAAATTAAATCCAGAACTGTGAAGGTACCATTACTTAGAACGAGTAATCTTGCCATTATTGTTATATGGAAACAAGAGTTACATAATAGAAACTAACATGATAAAATACAAGCAGAATGGACGAGATTCGTGAGGATACTCTCCTGCACTAAAAGAAACTTATTAAAGAATTAATACACTTGTTCGCCCCCTGCTTGAATACTGCACACCGGTGTGGTATCCGTACCACATACGGTTGATAGAAGAGATAGAGAAGATCCAGCGGAGAGCAGCGCGTTTCGTTACAGGATCATTTAGTAATCGCGAAAGCGTTACGGATACGATAGACTCCAGTGGAAGACTCTGCAAGAGAGGCGCTCAGTAGCTCGGTACGGGCTTTTGTTGAAGTTTCGAGAACATACCTTCACCGAGGAGTCAAGCAGTATATTGCTCCCTCCTACGTATATCTCGCGAAGAGACCATGAAGATAAAATCAGAGAGATTCGAACCCACACGGAGGCGTACCGACAACCTTTCTTTCCACAAACAATACGAGACTGGAATAGAAGGGAGAACCGATAGAGGTACTCAAGGTACCCTCGGTCACACACCGTCAAGTGGTTTGCGGAGTATAGATGCAAATGTAAATGTAAATATAGATGAGATTCATGTCACGAAATTCCCAATTAGGAGTATTTTTTTTCTGGAGTGATCAGTCTTCTGTATGATTCGATGTAGTCTACCACGAATTGTGCCAAAATCGTTTATCTCACAGTAGCACTTGCACCCCACGTCCTCAATTATACTGAAGCACCAAATAAACTGGTACAGGCATGCGTACTCAAATATAGAGATATGTAAACAAGCAGAATACGGCATTGCGGTCGGCAACACCTATATAAGACAAGTGTCTGCCGCAGTTGTTAGATCGGCCACTGCTGCTCAAGATTTAAGTGAGTTTTAACGTGGTGTTATAGTCGACACACGAGCGATGGGGTACAGCATCTCCGAGGTAGCGACAAGTGAGGATTTTCCCGCACGACCATTTCACAAATGTACCATCAATATCAGGAACCCGGTAAAACAACAAATCTCCGACATCGCTAGGGCCGGAAAAGATCCTGCAAGAACGGGACCAATGACGACTGAAGAGAGTCGTTCAACGTGACAGAACTGCAACTCTTCCTCAAATTGCTGCAGAGTTCAATGCTGGGCCATCAACAAGGTTCAGCGTGCGAACCATTCAACGAAGGCCCTCTCTTGTACCCTTGATGACTACACGATACAAAGCTTTAAGCCTCTCCTGGATGATTGGAAACATGTTGCCTGGTCGGACGAGTCTCGTTTCTAATTCTGTCGAGCGGGTGGATGTGTACCGGTATGGTAACAACCTCATGAATCCATGGAACCTGCATGTCGGCAGGGGACTGTTCAAGGCTCTGTAATGGTGAGGGGTGCGTGCAGTTGGAGTGATATGGGAACCCTAATATGTCTATATACAACTCTGACAGGTGACACGTATGTAATCATTCTGTCTGATGACCTGCATCCATTCAAGTCCATTGTGCATTCCTACGGACTTGGGCAGTTCCAGCAGGGCAATGCAACATCCCACACGCCCAGAATTGTTACAGAACAGCTCCACGAGGACTCTTCGGTGTTTCAACACTTCCACTGGCCACCAGACTTACCAGGCATGAACATTATTCATATCTGGCATGCCTTGCAATGTGTTTTTCAGAAGAGATCTGCAGCCCCTCGTACTATTACGGATTTAAGGACAGCCCTGCAGGATTCATGGTGTCCATTGCCTCCAGCACTACTTCAGACATTAGTCGAGTCCATGCCAGGTCGTGTTGCTGCACTTCTGCGTGCTCGCGGGTCCCCTACACGATTTTACGCAGGTGTATCAGTTTCTTTGGCTCTTCCGTGTATTTGTTGGATGTATCCCAGTCCCTTTCTTCTCACAGAGGTTTTTCTTTCTATACCTGTCTGTAGTGACAAGGAATATATGCGTTTGATATCATAACAAATGTCCTATCGTCCTGTCCCTTCTTCCTGTCAGTGTTGTCCATACGTTCCTTTCTTCGGTGATCAATCTAATTTTCAGCAATCGTTATCTCAGTACTTGTCAAAAGGTTCGATTCACTATCGTATAATGGCGTGCTCCACGTGTACATTCTCAGAAATTTCTGTCACCAACTAAAGCCAAAATATCCCTTTTTCCTTGCGCTAGTCTACTTTTAAATTTATCCTTGTTTCATTTATCAGGTATTGTTGTGTTTCCTAGATAGCAGAACTCCTTAGCTTCATCTACTTCGTGGTCCACAGTTGTGATGTTTAGTTTATTGCTATCTCATACCTGCCACGTCACATTACTTCCTTCTTTCCCTATAGGCTATATACTCGTCACGAGATAATCTAGCAGCTGCATTATAATTTAAAAAGTTGTACTCTTTACTTTTCAGTCCCAGTTATATATTTTCACATTATGACTAGCTTGATTTCCCGGGGGGGGGGGGGGGGGGGAGCAGGTGGGGGGGGGGGGGAGAGGAGATGGGGGGGGGGGGAATCATCCTCAACCTACGTAGGCGGCAACTCGTCGTGTCTGTATCGAAACTACACATTATTCTGTATCTGTATGCCCTTCCGATACAGACACGATGGATTGCTGACTACATAGATCTAAGATTGATCCAAGAAGCTCAAACTCGCCATACTGTGAAAATGCGCAACTGATAATAAAAAATAAAAAATATGCAAATTTTTCTTTTAAGCCTTCTTCTTTCATCGGTTCAATCCACATTCTGTGCTCATTAGACTGTTCGTTCCATTCATCACATCTTGTAATTTTTCTGCACTTACACTGGGGTACCAATGGCATCAGCGAATATTATCATTCACATCCTTTCACGTAGAATTTTAAGTTTACTCTTGAAACTGTCTTATATTTGCATCATTGCTCCTTTGATGTATAGATTGAATAGTACTGGCAAAAGACTACATCTCTGTTTTTACTCGCTTTGTAATCCGTGGTCTTCGTGTTTGGTTTTGATTGGAGTTTCAGCATCGTAAGGGGGTTTTACTTTATTTCGATTAAACAGGAAAAGTACTTTCTGTTAAATGTATACATATAAATAATGCAAACACTGCTACAAGAGTGTTGTTTTCACTCTTTGTCGCTTCGTTAGCTTGTGCCATTTATCACAGCTCAAACGCAGTTAATTAGACATTTATCAGACAATAAGCAGCATCTTCAAATATATACCTCTACCGCTCACTGGGTCCATAGTTTCTTCAGTGTTGAAAAACAGTGGCTTTGAAACCTACGAACTATAGAGGCTTTCGTCCATAAAGAAAGCCGCCTAAAACCGTAGCCCGTGATCTGCCGGATGCATGTTTGCGTCATGCTTAGCAGACTGCTGAAAGCCCGGCGTGATACTGTCGGCAAGAGTTTGTATTACGGGTGAAATCGATGGAGATATTAGATAACGGATGGTTGGATATATGAGCTGCCGAATGTCGTATCCATGAATCCATAAAATTATAAAAATGGATGTATGTATGCTGTATATGAATGTGTGTATATGAGTACGTGTGTACCATGTGTTCTCCTAAACCACCGGACTAATTTCAACCAAACTTTGTTCACATATCACTTACTGTCTGGGAACAATCGCTTTGGGGCTAAGAACAACCCATCGAATCGCGAATACTCATACTTTAATCAACAAGTAATTGAGACTGAGAACCTTAGATACTTGCAAGAAACTTTACACAAAATTTCAGACCTTTAGGAAACTTTTTCTAGTTGCCGACCCCCATAGAATGATGAAAGAAAAAAACAGTTCTTCGCTTATTACATTTTCGCTCTTCATGTAGTAAAAATGCCACTTGATGCATGACCTTTCAATTTATTTCTTCTTTACTACTAACTGGATACGGGGATAAATTTTGCAGACAGCATTCTCATACACAACTGAATGTACCAGAAAAACTACATCTCTGTACGACTGTTAGTTCAGGAGGTACGACGGTATAAACACTGAAATGCGTGAGAAACTCCCGCATCGAGCAAGACGTTTAAATGTATTACTTCGCTACTACCAATTCTCTTCGTAACACGTTACGCAGACGGTATCCGTAAATGTTGCTGAATGTGCCTACAAAAATACATCACAGTACGACGCATAATGTAGAAGCTGACGCCAGATACTGAGATGCATGAGAAATTACGACGTTTTAACTTATTACTTCTTTGCTACGAACTCTATTAGTATCACATTTCACAGATACTATCCACATTGGCCGCTGAATGTACCTAGAAAAATATCATTGTACGACACGTGGTTTAGCAGGTATGACATCAGAAACACTGATATAAATCAGAAACTGCCGCATCATGCATGACGTTTGGTTATTATTTCTTTCCTACTCATTCTTTTCACAGCGTATTTTGCAGACAGCCACATGTGACATTGGATATACCTGCAAAATTGTATCGTGGCAGGCTTTCTGCTGTTCAGGAGATAGGGCGTCATAAGCATTGAGTTGTGCGGAAACGAAACTGCAGGGCAAAATTCGCAAATCATACAGGTGAAGTATGTGTATAAATACGTGTGAAACATGTAAAATATGTGAGAAATACATTTGACTTGTGCGTACGCCGGCAAAGCCACGGTTAGAAAGCTCATCCTAAACACCAGGAACGATTTGTTACAACCTCGAAAGAAGTACTGCAGGCATAAGAACCACCAGCCTCTTACATGGGTGAGTGTGAGAGAGAAGAGGAGGAGATGCACAGCGAGGGGGAAGGAGAAGATAATAGAAGGAGGAAACGAACAGAGACAGTGTGGGAGGAAATACAGAGAGAGTAGGGAAGAGGAGGAAACAGACAGAGACTGTAGAGGAGGAAATGGACAGAGAGAGGGAAGAGGAGGAGATAGAGAATGGAAGAGGAGGAAGTGGACGGAGGGAGAGGGTGAGAATAGGAGATGAACAGATAGAGAGAAGGAGGAAATGGAAAAGGAGAAAATGGGGAAAGAGACAGGAGAGGAGGAAACGGACACGGAACAGAAAGGGGAGGATATGAACACGTCAAGGGGCAAGAGGAGACGGAGACAGAGAGGGCGAGAAGGAGATAAATGGAGAGTGGGGGAGAAGGATATTGATAAAGATAGGTGGAGAAGGTGATAGAATTAGACGGTGGGAGCAGATGGAATGAGGGGAATGGGATAGGATGAGATGGACAGAGAGAGGGGAAGGAAGCGATGGACAGTGTGGAGAGTGTATGACGTGGACTGAGAGAAGCAGAGGAGGAGACGGATAGAGAGGAAGTGATGGAGAGGTGGAGAGTGAGGGGGAATAAGGAGATGGACTAATAGAAGACTGGAGTAAACAAACACCAGGCAACGCCAGGTACTCGACTAGCTGTATATAAAAATTTACCAAACTTTTCCAGTCGCAATTAGTACCCATGTTTAGTAAATTAAACCGGATATTTCTTTCCACGTCTTTTAGTAACAGGCCTCCTTTATATGTTCCTTTTTTTATTTTCAAATATCTTTACACTTGCCCAAGACGATTTTCGCTGAGAAGAATTTTGGAAATAACACATTTTTCTATTTAATTTCCTTGTTCTTTGCAACAAGATACCTTCAATAATAAATACTGTGTGTCACAGTGGCGGTTAATATCAATCTGCAGTCGAAGTGATACAGTCGAGTCAGTAGTTGATGTGGCAGTGTTACCAAGAGTATCTCGTGCTAACTTAAATCAACACTGAACCTCGTTAATTTGATCCAAGTTTACTGTTAAATAACAGCGAACTCGTGAACTGGCTTCATTTTTCTGATATAATTTTAAAATTGATAACCAGTCAGTGACGTTTGTATAATCGTCCCTGAAGTATTTGAGCATCTGTATGGTCCGACGGAAGTGTTCCAGTATTCCTTGATGATAATTATTATCTATGTCACGAGGGTTGCCGAGAAAGTAATGCACCGTGTAATGATCCCGATAGGAGGGAAAAGAAGTATGGATGGATACGATACTGGGGATAAATTACGATTTTTCAGTGAATTAAACTAAAGTTAGTTAAATTTCGTATGGTTGCAATTATGATGCAATGTTTTTCAATGTCATTAATATAAAATATTTCGATTCAAAAGAGATTGCAAAAGCAAGGTACATTTATTTAAACTGTTTTAACACGAATATTTCATTAGGAACTGTTATGTTTTGGCTTTAGTTGGTGGAAGAAATTTCTAAGAATGTACACGTTATATGATTGTGAATCGAACCTTTTGACAAGTGCTGCGCTACCTGGTTGCGGAAAATTAGGTTGGCAGTTAATAATGAGGAGGTTACCTGCAGAATAGCTGAAGGAAGGAACGTATGGACAACATTGACAGGAAGAAGAGACAAGACGACAGGACATTTGTTATGATATCAAACGCATATATTCTTCGTCACTACAGATACTTATAGAAAGAAAACACTCTGTGGGAAGAAAGAGGCTGGGATGTATCCAACAAATTCACTGAAGAGCCAAAGGAACTGGTACAACTGCCTAAGTCGTGTAGGACACCCGTGAGCAAGCAGAAGTGCAACTGCACGACCTGGCGTGGACTCGACTAATGTCTGCATTAATGCTGGAGGGAATGGACACCATGAATCCTGCAGGGCTGTCCATAAATCCGTAAGAGTACGAGGGGCTGCAGATGTCTTCTGAACAACACGTTGCAAGGCATGCCAGATATGCTCAATAATGTTCATGCCTGGTGAGTCTGGTGGCCAACGGAAGTGTTTAAACACCGAAGAGTGTTCGTGGAGCTACTCTGTAACAATTCTGGACGTGTGGGATGTCGCATTGTCCTGCTGGAACTGCCCAAGTCCGTCGGAATCCACAATGGACATGAATGGATGCTGGACATCAAACAGAATGCTTACATACGTGTCATCTGTCAGAGTCGTATATAGAATGCTTACATATGTGTCACCTGTCAGAGTCGTATATGGACATATTAGGGTTCCCATATCACTCCAACTGCAAGCACCCCTCATCATTGCAGAGCCTCCACTACCTTGAACAGTCCCCTGCTGACATGCAGTATTATTAAACTTATTTGTTTTTCATACTAAGTGTAGTGAATAATCAGGATTTTCTCGCCAAATTTTAAAACGAGCAATATCGTAGTCACATATGTTTACACTTTGGTAAGCCTATGTGAGCAATGTGAGGAAGAGTTGCAGTACTGTCACGTTGTGTTGTATACTGAATTAATTTCCAGATTTGCACTTTTTAAGCCCAATATTATGAAAATGAGAAAGGTCATACTCAACACTGTAATCCAGATATTTCACTTGGCTGACACTTGTGATTATTTGTAAAATGCACCACTTACGTTTTCAATCTAAACATCTGAGCACCAGAATTATTCGTAACTATTTCATGTAAGTAATTCATTTAATAACAATTTAATTGACTCTAAAAAAAGGGATAGTTTGTTGATCTCTTTGGAAGGTTATAAATACGAGCACTGTCAAAGACCAGCAGGCAGTTGGCTCAGTGTAGTTACGAAAGTCACGTCGCTCAGTGTTTTTAGTGCATGCTAATTCCATTGCATGTAAACACATGTGGATCGCAGAACCAAAGAGGTTGATGCACAAGATGAAACTGTTTTGTCAGAGACGCCATGTAAACTTTACGTGTGTTTTTTTAAAGAGGAATAAAAACGTATGATGACTTTTATAAAAGGACAAGATGTCTCCAGCTTTACGTTTTTTAAAAATCCGGACCTCTTATAAATATATAATACCCTAGGCAACAAAAGCTAAGAGCCATAAACTTTATCTTTGAAACAGTATTGTTCAGCATTGTGACGACCACCTCACGAACATCTTTGAAATGTTTTGATGAGAAGTTATATTCTCTTAAAGCATGTGACATTTTATTTACTAACATAAAACCGAATTTTCGTCATATTAAGGCAGGCGGCCATTACAATGGTGGGGGCGTCGTCCGGGATGTGAATGGACACTGACTGTGAGTCATCAAGAGTAGAAATCGTGTTCTTTGGGACAGTGATCGATGTATGAAAAGTGCATTCTACCGGAATTTTGGGAATTGTGATCATGGAACAAAAGCAGCCTACACCTGTATGAAGAGGACAAGATGCAACTACGACTAACAATGACAGGAATAAATAGATATTTCAGCACATGGAAAAGAAGAGGACAACAGCAGCAACATACAACCTCACGAGATCGAAGTTTTAGAGGTACCAAAAAACATTAATTCTTTTTAAACAGCAACATGGACAAACTTAAAGAGGAAGGTGCTGTGGGATGTGAAATAGTTGATGAGGTGTAAGTGAAAAAAGAAATTGTAGATCCTTAAGAACATTCTTTCGATTTGCAAAGATGTTTAGAATCAATTAGTAAAAATGTAGGTACCCTTAACATGCAAAGCGAGAATTTTGGGGAACAAATAAACAAACTAAACGAAAGTTTTGAAACACAAAATGAAAAATTGGACAGTTAATTCGTAGAAATAAAATACGTTTTTCAGAAACAGCTTACACTTGTTAAAGACAACATTAAGGAGAACGAATTAAAATTAGAGAATTTAAATAGTAAAATTAATGAGGAAAAGAAAGTGAATTTGCTAGTTGTATAAGTAAACTCAGCAAAGATATCACAGACACACATCAGAAATACACAACACTTAATGATAATTTAACCACACTATCACAAACCACAACAGCAGATAATTCAGCTATAAAAAGTGATGTTAATGTTTGTAATGCTAATGTGAAAACTTTGGAAGAAAAATTAGGTCAAAGTAATGAAATTTATTTTGCTACACATCTACACAATGGGTTTAGTCCTTTAATAGGAAATGTTCCAGTGAAGAGCTTCCCTGGAGATAGCTTTCACCCTGTTGATTTTATTCGTCAGTGCAAAGATTATTTTCTAGCTGGGATGCCTGATGAAATGAAAGTGAAATTTGTTAAGAGATTTTTGGAGGGTGAGGCTGTCTCAGGGGCCAATGAAAATTCTAACAAATGGGGAACTTTTGATGATTTTGAAAGGGGATTTATGAGTAAATTCTGGTCACAGTCCGAACAGGCCAGATTAAAGTCTGAATTTTTAAATGGGCCAATATATAGAAATAAATTTGGGAGTATGCAAAAGATATGCAAACAATAACTAAAGAAACTTTCCAATTTAAGAAACCCTTTTGACACCATGACCCAAATTGATGCTTCAAAAAGAAGGCTACCTGAAAGGATTTAATGGGAGTTGTTTCATGCTCCTGATGACTCAGTAGAAGATTTTCTAAAATTTGTTGGCAAAATGGACAGGGGTCTAGAAAGAGACAGTAAAGACAATAATCAGACAGGGGGGTGGAATAAGAACTATCAAAGTGACAACTATGACAGAAGAGACTGTAGAAATGACAATATAGGGGGTGGAAGGGATTATGGATAATACAGGAACAATTCTCAATATGAAGATAGGAGAAGATGGGAAAATAATTACAGAGACTCTAGGGATAGAGGTTGGCAGAGACAGACTGATCAATACTGGGGAAACCAGAGGAGACAGAATGACCATTATTGGGGAGACCAAAGGGAACAGACTGACAAACACAGAAATGGTAATGAAAACAGACTACTGGAAAACGGGAAGTCGCCTCAATATGTGTCCATAGTTTTGGGGCGAGAAGACATAATTATAGGACAAACCATTATTCTAATAATGACCAGAGAGGATATGATGATACTCATAGAAAATGCCAAAGAAAAGTTGAAAAAGTGAAAATAAATGCAGTAGAATTTGATAAGAAATTTTGGGATAATATGAGAGTTAGAGATTCTGAGGTAGAGAACAACTGTGAAAGTCAAAAAGACAATGATTATTTAGAAACTGAGAAACATGTGGTTACTGAATTTCATAGTAGGGCAGAAAAGGAGGTAGTACCTGATACTATAACTGAGATACAAGATCTAGAATCACGTTTGGGGGGTTTATTTAAAGATGAACATAATAATGATGTTGTGCTAAGTGACACTAAGGACCAATCTGCGGATAGTCAGATACGTAGGGGGTAACAGAAGAAGTTGATACAGTTGATGAATGTGGAGGTAAGGTTATTGATAATGATGTTGATGAAGTTGATGTGTTTATTGAGCTGTGAGAATGTAAAGAGGTTGGTATAAGTAATGAAGTAGGGGATATTATTGATATATGATGTTAGGGAAAGTGTATCTGATGGAAAGCTGTTGTCTGTAGGGAATTACAACGCACTCATAAATGAAGTTTTACCAAGTGATGATAAAGATGTAAGTGTTTTACATACTAATGTTAAGTTTGATGATAAAGGGGAAACGCTTTTGAAGGTACTATGGAATAATTATGAAAATAATGTAGAAAAGAATCTCTAGCCAAGTTAAGTGAAACCTTATACCCTACTTGGTGGGTAAAGATAAGAAGTGGATTAAATGAAAAATGGGGTGACAAGAACAGCTTGTTCAACACAAAGACGAAATTATGTGAAACAGGCGAAGGTAAAGGAATATCTGTGGGAGTTAATGCTGTAAGTACTGAAACTGAAACAGTAAATAAGAAAAAGAATATTGCTGACTTTAGTTTTAAGGAAATAGAAAATGATTTAATGGGTGAAAATTTACAGGATGGAAATGAAAATTTTTTGGTAGGCTGTCCTTTTATAGAAGTTAAGATTGATAAATGTCAAGGGAAAGCATTGGTGGACACAGGCAGTCCAGTTTCAGGGATTACTGCTAAGCCTAGAGATAAGTTAAAAGGTGCAAATATTTTGTGGAAATGCCAGTAGTTGGCCTGAAAGTAAAAGGAGCTACAGGGAAAAGTAGCAAGATAATAAGATATCAGGTTTTACTTACTTTTACAATTAATAGTTGCGCATTTGAGCATGGATGCCTAGTAATAGAGGAACTCAATGAAAACATTATTTTGGGTATGGACTGGAAAGTTAATCAGTCGATACTTTCGCGAAACAGTCCCTCAAATACTCCTCAATGGTACCCAACTACCATACCAAAAAACAGTAAAAGACCTTGGAATAATCTTGGATGAACACCTAAACTGGGAAGAACAAACAGTCACAGCTTGCCGGAAATCGCTCTCCTCCCTACATGCAATTCAAAAATTTAGAAAAATATTTCCAACCCATGTTAAACAAAAATTAGTCCAAACACTAGTCTTGCCTAATCTTTACTACTGTGATGTAGTTCAACATGGCACAAATAATGAAAATTCGAGATGCCTCGAGCTAGTGATGAATGCTTGTGTTAGATACGTATGCAACATACGGTTGTATGATCATATCAGTCCTTCATACTCCCAGCTAGGTTGGATACGCCCACATAAGGCACGCGATCTCCACACGATGTGCTTACTTCATCGATTTCTTAGCCACTGGTGCCCCCAATACTTATCTTCTCACATTAAACACCTATCATCATTCCACAACCGCAATACCAGATCGGATACGTCTAGCATCTTGGCTGTACCTTTACATAACACAAAATCTTTCTCTGTGTCATTCTCCATCTCAGCCATACGACTATGGAACGCGCTCCCCTGTGATCTGCGTCTTATCCAAAGCCACTCAACATTCAAGAGGGAACTTAAGACTTACATATTAGGGACGGTATAGCCACCATTGTTGTGCCCCCCCTCATCTTTTTCTTTCTCCTCTCCATCATAGCTTCGAATTTTACCATTCTATTTCTCTTCCTCTAACCTATCTACCTCTTCTATATCTCTTTCACCCCATTCCATCGTCTTATGTCTCTGCTTGATGAGAATAACTCACAAGCTGCAAGAATATAACGAGTAAATTCTCAACTAGCAATAGGACTGACACTCATAAAAGAAAAATATGTTTACTTTCATATACATAGTCATTATTATTATTATTATTATCATTATTATTATTATTTTTATTATTCTTGATTGTTATAATTATTTTTTGATTGTTATAATTATCATTGTACTACTTTTATAATCTCTATTTTTTTTCTTTAACATTAATACTGTATAACATGTTATATGTCCTAATTTTCTGTAGACACTGAAATTTGTTGAATCTGAGTATGCCTGGTTAGGTGTAAGAGAGGGCCTGAAGGCCCTAATCTTACCAGGTAAAATAAATGCATAAATAAATAAATAAATAAATAAATAAATATTGAAAGTAAATGGAGCTTTTAATAGGGATGCTAGAGAAATGCACATAACTGAGCCCATCACTAAACAAAATCATTTAGTTAAGTTATTCATATTAAATTGTGGAAAGTCATGTAACCATACAAGGGCTACCACTGTTGAAGATGAAAAGTATTATTTTCAGGAAGAAAACTTAGGTGAGAAAATAAACGCCCAAGATTTTGAGGAACTAGTAACTAAGAAAATGTAAAGTGCTAGTAGTTTAAGCAGTTCTTAAAAAGAGGACCCCAAAAGTTAACTATGGGAGTTTCAGGATGTTTTTAGCGATGTACCAGGGAGAGTGAAAGATTACAGTGTAAATTACATTTAAAACCACATGAACCTTTTTTCATAAAACCATATGGAATTCCTTTTTCAAAAAGAGAGGGTGTAGAAAAGGAAATATAAAAGATGGAGAACTGGGAAGTAATGGAAAGAAGTCGAAGTGAATATAACAACCAAGTTGCCATCGTAGGCAAACAAGATAATTGTGTTAGATTAGTATTAAATTCTCGACATCTAAATAAATGTCTAATTAGAGAAAATTACAATCCAGAGAGTATTGACGAATTATTAAATAAGTTTCAATGTGTAAAATACATGACTAGCTTAGATTTAACGGCAGGATTCCATCAAGTAGCATTAAGCCCGGAGTCAAGGGAATACACAGCCTTTTTGTACAATGGCAAATGATACCAATACTGTGTAGTACCTTTTGGATTAAATGTATCTGTTGCAGAATTCATTAGAGCACTAGACTCAGTTCTAGGTCATGAAACTAACTCTAAACTTACTATTTATGTTGATGACATCTTAATAACAGTAAAAACTTGGGATGAGCACTTAAATCTATTAAGAGAAGTCTACTTAAAACTATGAAAAGGGGGAATGACTTTAAAATTAGAAAAACGCAAGTTTGGAGTAGAAGAGTTGAAATTTTTGGGACATATAATAACAGAACAAGGAATTTCCCCTGATAAAGATAAAATTAAAAGCAGTGGAAAACTTTCCAACTCCCAAGAACAGAAAACAGTGGAAGTTATTCTTTGGACTCGCAGGATTTTATAGAAAATTTGTCAGCAATCAAGCTCTCAGTGCCATATGTTTATGTAATTTACTCAAGAGAAATGTTGTGTGGGACTGGAATCCAGAATGTCAACAAGCCTTTGATAATACAAAGTCACAACTTAGTAATAGTCAGATATTACATAGACCAGACATGTCTCTACCATTCTGTCTTGCAACATAGTAACTCTGGACTAGGGTCACATTTATTTCAAGAGAAATAAATCAACGGAATACTGGAACACAGGACTATAGCATTTGCTAACCGAATCTTTCAGAAGCATGAAAGGGTCTGTACTGTCACAGAAGAGGAATTATTAGACATACATTGGGCATTTACCAAATTTAGAAGTTATCTCTTAGGCCATGAAATCATTGTTTTTACTGATCATAAGGCTTTAAGTTATGTACAAGAGTGCAGGTTGTACCACCATAACCGCCAGGACCAATGCATGAATGTGAAACGTTACGTATTTATTATTTGAAGTCTCCTGAGTAAGCGCGCCAATTTTCCATCACTTCAGACAGATGGAGTAGCTGCAGGACAGTTTCAAGATGGCGTCAGTAGGTGATGTACATTACAAGCAACGTGCCATCATTGAATTTCTCACTGCAGAAAAAGAAACTGTGGGGAATATTCAGAAACGCTTGTGCAAAGTCTATGGAGCATCTGGTGTCGACAGAAGTACAGTTAGTCGCTGGGCACGGAGGGTGAGGTCATCAGAAGGCGGTTCGGCGGAGCTGCACGATTTGCAGCGGTCGCGAAGACCGTCCACGGCTGTAACACCTGACAGCACTGCGCTAGCCCTCTCGGACTTCCACTTGTTTGAGTAATTAAGGGATACCATTAGTGGAAGTCATTTTGAGATGAGGAGGTGATTCACACATTGAAGCACTGGCTTCTCCACCTGTACAAGGAGTGGTACCGACAGGACATACAAGCCCTTGTTTTGCGCTGGAGGAAGGCCATAGAACGGGATCGAGATTACGTGGATAATAGAGTTTGTAGAAAAGACACCATTACTTCGTGTGGGTAATTCTCACTATGTTCAATGAAGAATTGTTGAAGAAAAAATGCAGTGCATTACTTTCTGGGCAACCCTCGTATTAAACTGCTAAACGGTCATCCGTTCAGTCATTCCAGTTGCAGATTGCATATCTAACATCTTTCATGGGCAACAAAATTTGTCAGTATTTCGTCTCAGGAACAGTTATAGTCGTACGCGAAAGGTGTAACACAACTGAAATGACAGGAAGTTTGGGATTGGTGGAGTGGATGCTGTTAACGGTTTTACTGGAGACATTCAAATTCATCATTTATTAATAAAAGACAAAATCTAAATATTATAAGAGTGACTTCAATATGGCTGATCACAACAATTAGATCTAAACGTCCACTTTATCACATTTGGCCACATGGCAAGAAATGTCAACAAACACAGCTTCACATCGAAATAGACTTACATGTAAACATAAAAAAGAAATGAGTATTTGGCGTTAGAACGGATAACAAAATGCAAACAAACTAACACTGTCCCAACAGGCCTTGAAGGCTCAGTGGTACCGACCAGCTGCAGAGTCATCCTTACCCCTTGTGCGTCATTAGATGCAGATGTGGCGGGGCGTGTGGCCAGCACACCACACTCCTGGCCATTGTCAGTTTTTGTGACTGGTGTCGGTACTTCTCCGTCAAGTAGCTCCTCAATTGGCCTCATAAGGACTGAGTGCAGTCTGCTTGCCAACATCACTCGGCAAACCCGCATGGTGACCCCTCCAAGTGCTAGCAAGCACGACAGTGCTTAACTTCGGTGATCTGACTGGAGCCGGCGTTACTGCTGCGGCAAGGCCGTTAGCAGTAGCAAAGTACGTATGGGTGAAATGTTTCATGTACTTTATACAGATAACATAACTAAATTCAGGCGTACATGCTATTAAGACACATTGATTCACCAGACGTGGTGACAAAACTTAATGCAAGTAATCAGTATAAAAACAAAGAAAACCAGGCCAAATATTTAAGTTTACAGTCACTGCAACTTCGCAACGAGTGATCCTTTCCGATCATAAAGCGAAGGCTTTCACGACCGGATGTCATAGTTGCCGATGAGTTCTTCAAGGTTATCGCAGGAGAGGTACTGTGAAGTTTGGAAGGTAGGAGGCGGAATTGAAGCTGTGAGGACGAGTCGTGCTTGGGTAGCTCAGATGGTAGAGCAGTTGCCCGCGAAAAGCCAAGTCCCGAGTTCGAGTCTCGGGTCCAGCAAACAGTTATAATCTGCCAGGAAGTTTCATATAAGCGCACACTCCGCTGCAGAGTGAAAATTTCATTGTCTAAATAACTTCACGTACTTGGAACCATCTAACAGACAGCCTCAGCACTACCAGCGCTGTCAATATTTAACGGTATTGGAATGGCAGGAAGCTTCACAGCTTCACCTCTCAATAGAACATCACTGCTCTACGCAGCACGCAACACTCACGAATGCAGACTCAGACGGACGAACGACAAGTCAAGCTAAACAATAAATTCAACCGTAAGGGTCTAACGAGAAAAGAAGTTTCACATTCAAAATGAGGCCTTCCAGAACAACACGCACTGAGATACACGTTTAATAAGACCACTAGCTCAGGGACGGCAGGAAACATTAAAGTAACTCAATGAACTTTACATAAATGACATCAAAGAGACCAGAAAAGAACACAATGCCGCACGAAACACAACGGCGGCAAAACAACGTCGCTCTGACACATGAACGGGCTCTCGTAGCCGTGGCTCAGTACGATACTAGCATCTATACACCAACAGGGGCATTACAGGTGTAGCTTGTACCTAGGCGCCACACATGGAAGCGAGAAGGCTGCAAGCTGACAGCTTACACCTTTGCTAGTGAGTCTGCAGCTTCCATACGGTCATCTTACTTGGTGCGTGCCACCGAAGTAATGACTGGCAGACAGCCTGCATTCGATGTCCGTTGTGCCACAACATCCGTAAGGGCGGCACACTGCGTGCACGGCACAGAGGAGGAGGAGGAGGAGATTAGTGTTTAACGTCCCGTCGACAACGAGGTCATTAGAGACGGAGCGCAAGCTCGGGTGAGGGAAGGATGGGGAAGGAAATCGGCCGTGCCCTTTCAAAGGAACCATCCCGGCATTTGCCTGAAGCGATTTAGGGAAATCACGGAAAACCTAAATCAGGATGGCTGGAGACGGGATTGAACCGTCGTCCTCCCGAATGCGAGTCCAGTGTGCTAACCACTGCGCCACCTCGCTCGGTCCACGGCACAGAGAAGTCGCAGACAGACAAGCAGCCTGCACTCAGCGGGCACGAGTCACGGTTGTACGTATCGCTCACGATCACAACCACAGCAACAATACAGAGGATGGCTGCACTTCAGCGGACCACATGTTCCCGTCCTCATATACAGGCTGAGTCCAGACTGAGAGCCCGCACCAGCCAACGCTGCTGCACTTCTGCCTTGGCCACAGACATCGAGCCCGACAGCGTGCGCGTGGCAGTGCTCTCTGATATTACACTACTGGCCATTAAAATTGCTACACCAAGAACAAACGCAGATGATAAACGGGTATTCATTGAACAATTATACACTCCTGGAAATTGAAATAAGAACACCGTGAATTCATTGTCCCAGGAAGGGGAAACTTTATTGACACATTCCTGGGGTCAGATACATCACATGATCACACTGACAGAACCACAGGCACATAGACACAGGCAACAGAGCATGCACAATGTCGGCACTAGTACAGTGTATATCCACCTTTCGCAGCAATGCAGGCTGTTATTCTCCCATGGAGACGATCGCAGAGATGCTGGATGTAGTCCTGTGGAACGGCTTGCCATGCCATTTCCACCTGGCGCCTCAGTTGGACCAGCGTTCGTGCTGGACGTGCAGACCGCGTGAGACGACGCTTCATCCAGTCCCAAACATGCTCAATGGGGGACAGATCCGGAGATCTTACTGGCCAGGGTAGTTGACTTACACCTTCTAGAGCACGTTGGGTGGCACGGGATACATGCGGACGTGCATTGTCCTGTTGGAACAGCAAGCTCCCTTGCCGGTCTAGGAATGGTAGAACGATGGGTTCGATGACGGTTTGGATGTACCGTGCACTATTCAGTGTCCCCTCGACGATCACCAGTGGTGTACGGCCAGTGTAGGAGATCGCTCCCCACACCATGATGCCGGGTGTTGGCCCTGTGTGCCTCGGTCGTATGCAGTCCTGATTGTGGCGCTCACCTGCACGGCGCCAAACAGGCATACGACCATCATTGGCACCAAGGCAGAAGCGACTCTCATCGCTGAAGACGACACGTCTCCATTCGTCCCTCCATTCACGCCTGTCGCGACACCACTGGAGGCGGGCTGCACGATGTTGGGGCGTGAGTGGAAGACGGCCTAACGGCATGCGGGACCGTAGCCCAGCTTCATGGAGACGGTTGCGAATGGTCCTCGCCGATACCCCAGGAGCAACAGTGTCCCTAATTTGCTGGGAAGTGGCGGTGCGGTCCCCTACGGCACTGCGTAGGATCCTACAGTCTTGGCGTGCATCCGTGCGTCGCTGCGGTCCGGTCCCAGGTCGACGGGCACGTGCACCTTCCGCCGACCACTGGCGACAACATCGATGTACTGTGGAGACCTCACGCCCCACGTGTTGAGCAATTCGGCGGTACGTCCACCCGGCCCCCCGCATGCCCACTATACGCCCTCGCTCAAAGTCCGTCAACTGCACATACGGTTCACGTCCACGCTGTCGCGGCATGCTACCAGTGTTAAAGACTGCGATGGAGCTCCGTATGCCACGGCAAACTGGCTGACACTGACGGCGGCGGTGCACAAATGCTGCGCAGCTAGCGCCATTTGACGGCCAACACCGCGGTTCCTGGTGTGTCCGCTGTGCCGTGCGTGTGATCATTGCTTGTACAGCCCTCTCGCAGTGTCCGGAGCAAGTATGGTGGGTCTGACACACCGGTGTCAATGTGTTCTTTTTTCCATTTCCAGGAGTGTATTATACTAGAACTGACATGTGATTACATTTTCACGCAATTTGGGTGCATAGATCCTGAGAAATCACTACCTAGAACAACCACCTCTGGCCCTAATAACGGCCTTGATTAGCCTGGGCATTGAGTCAAACACAGCTTGGATGGCGTGTACAGGTACAGCTACCCATGCAGCTTCAACACGATACCACAGTTCATCAACAGTAGTGACTGGCGTATTGCGACGAGCCAGTTACTCGGCCACCTTTGACCAGACGTTTTCAGTTGGTGACAGATCTGGAGAATGTGCTGACCAGGGCAGCAGTCAAACATTTTCTGTATCCAGAAAGGCCCGTACAGGACGTGTAACATGCGGTCGTGCATTATTCTGATGAAATGTAGGGTTCCACAGGGATCGAATGAAGGGTAGAACCATGGGTCGTAACACATCTGAAATGTAACGTCCGCTGTTCAATGTGCCGTCAATGCGAACAAGAGGTGACCGAGACGTGTAACCAATAGCACCCCATACCATCACGCCGGGTGATACGTCAGTATAGCGATGACGAATACACGCTTCCAACGTCCGTTTACCATGATGTCGCTAAACACGGATGCGACCGTCTTGATGCTGTAAAGAGAAGCTGGATTCATCCGAAAAAATGACGTTTTGCCATTCGTGCACCCAGGTTCGTCGTTGAGTACACCATCGCAGGCGCTCCTGTCTGTAATGCAGCGTCAAGGGTAACCGCAGCCATGGTCTCAGAGCTGATGGTCCATGCTGCTGCAAACGTCATCGAACAATTCGTGCAGCTGGTTGTTGTCTTGCAAAGGTCCCCATCTGTTGACTCAGGGATCGAGACGTGGCTGCACGATCCGTTACAACCATGCGGATAAGATGCCTATCTCGACTGTTAGTGATACGAGGCCGTTGGGATCCAGTACTGCGTTCCGTATTACCCTCCTGAACCCACCGATTCCATATTCTGCTAACAGTCGTTGGATCTCGACCAACGCGAGCAGCAATGTCGCGATACGATAAACCGCAATCGCGATAGGCTGCAATCCGACCTTTATCAAAGTCGGAAACGTGATGGTACGCATTTCTCCTCATTACATGAGGCACCACAACAACGTTTGACCAGGCAACGCCGGTCAACTGCTGTTTGTGTATGAGAAATAGGTTGGAAACTTTCCTCATGTCAGCACGTTGTAGGTGTTGCCACTGGCGTCAACCTTGTGTGAATCCTCTGAAAAGCTAATCATTTTCGTATCACAGCATCTTCTTGCTGTCGGTTAAATTTCGCGTCTGTAGCACGTCATCTGCATGGTGTAGCAATTTTAATGCCAGTAGTGTATGCATGTAACTAATGAAGAATATACAGATGTTCTTCAATGGACGGCGGGTACCACCCTCACGACATGTCACTCACCTAAGATGCCCAGACTGAGCGATGTGGCGCTGTGGTTTGCACACTGGGCTCACATTCGGGAGGACGATGGTTCAAACCGCGGCCATCCTGATATGGGTTCTCCATGATATCTCTGAATCGCTCCAGACAAGCGCCGGGATAGATCCTTTGGAAGGGCGCGGGCGATTTCCTTCCTCATCCTTGAAAAAATCCGAACTTGTGCTCGTTAGACCACGGACAAGGGTCGGGATTAATTTCAGGAAAACACGTGAAAGGGTGGTCCACCTTGATCCGCCATTTATCATTCCTAAACAAATATATTTTTTTCAATAACAAATCTATTATAAGCCAACTAACAGTTACCAAGATTCTTGCCAAATACATACAAATAGTTAAAGTTTTCAAATTAAAATCACCATGCATAAGGACATTTACAATACAAATAAAATTGCACATGGTACTCGAAGAACATGCCCTCTACGCAGTACAATGGTGGCCCGGTTACAAACCGTTAATCGGTTAAATAAATAAACGGCGGTACTCTACCCGCGTGACTAGCATCACAAACGTTAAATAAAAGACTAAAATGAATACATCTCCACTGGTTATTCTACCCTCATGTACGCAAGATAAGACCAAGGTACCCAAACGCTATCGACGTGTAAAAACAGAAGCGAACAATAGTACTTCACAGACTGGCCGCAAGCCTATTACATTTAAATAAAGTTCAATACTTAATACTCTACCGAGCCCCTAAAACACTATTAAAATGATAGTGACAATTAAACTCTTTTTTTCTTTTAAAGAACTCAAGAAACTCAGTGCTCAGTTTGCCCAAAGGCATTCATCTCTCGCCGACAAGGTCCTTACAGTAACAGAAACACTGAGTGATTTTCCTCCCAATCCGGCGACACCCCACCGCCGCGGCACGATGCCAAAAGAATGACACTAGACTCCTCAACTTGAGGCTGGAACGGGAGATCCGCAGAAGCGCGTTTGTCCTGCCAACACCTAGGTCTCGTGCGATGAGAGGAAAGCCGCCCGAGCAGAAGGAAAACGCGTCCCTGGCCCGGACCAACGCGTCAACCGCTGCCGATACAAACTGGCAACATATACCAAACGTTAGACAGCAAACATGTTTGACAGAAATTAACATACACAGCAATACTTAAGCAGCCAATTAAAGATTATTTTCAAGGAAACCAACTTTTGCCAGCCGTTGTGGCCGAGCGGTTCTAGGCGCTTCAGTCCGGAACCGCGCTGCTGTTACGGTCGCAGGTTCGAATCCTGCCTCGGGCATGGATGTGTGTGCTGTCCTTAGGTTAGGTAGGTTTAAGTAGTTCTATGTCTAGATGACTGATGACCTCAGATGTTAAGTCCCATAGTGCTGAGAGGCATTTGAACCATTTTTGAAACCAACCCTTAAAACTTGAGGAGCGCCCCGCTCATAAACATTGTAAGTTAACCTTCCCAGCAATAACAAGAAACAATGTACAAGTAATTTTACAAAAGTTACATAATAATTCAGGCAAGATTAAGTAAGTCAAGATATACCTCTATTGGGTCCTCTTAGGGACACTGTAATTGGGTTATACACCAAATGGCAGATGGCCGGTTAAAATGTACACTTATAACCTAAGGGGTCCTCATCACGCAGTAAAAGAGAGTGTGTAAATACAAGAACGCACACTCACACGGCCCACACGTGTGTACCCTTAGGCTGAGCGCACAGAACTTAAGTTACAGGCCAAATCCAATAACTCGCCCCAGGAAGGACCATAAAGTCTACAATAAACAGAAATTACAATCAGTAGTATGAAGGGCTCGATAATAACAAAACAAAGATTTAAGTACAAGATTAAAATTGCGAAATAATAGCTTTTTGCTTACAGAAGCCTACAGTTTGACACATACAGCCCCAAAAAGAGCCACTGAAAGGTATGAAGACAGTGGATTCCCGGCCAGCTCACACCGCGACAGAATTAACAGTCTTCAAATATTTACCGGATAGTCTCCATGCACAATTTTAAATAAATGCCAAGAACGCCAGTAGCTTCAGGACTCCAGCTGCCTTCCTGCTCGTAACGCTAACAAGCTGTCTAGTACATCTCGGAGTATTTAGCACACCACAGTTAACTGATGGACTTCGTAACCAGGCTGCATGCGACGAGAGCCGTTCTTTCCCCACTAAACTAGCCAATGCTGCAGGAAAACGCGGGTCCACATGGCCCAACGGTCAACGGTTTCAACTCGCTGCAGTCATTAGGATGCCGAGTTCTCAGCCACACCCGTCGAGTTCCGTGTCCTACATACCACCCCTACCACACAGCTCCACAGGGAACACATAGCCCAGCAAAGGTGATACGACGACGGCCAGAGTCGATGGAAATGGAAGTGAGCGTTTGGCGTCATTGGCCGGGAGGCCCCTTGCGGGGCAGGTCGGGCCGCCTTGGTGCAGGTCTTATTACATTCGACGCCACATTGGGCGACCTGCGCGCTGGATGGGGATGAAATGATGATAAGGACAGCACAACACCCAGTCCCTGAGCGGAGAAAATCCCCGACCCAACCGGGAATCGAACCCGAGCCAGTAGGACGGCAATCCGTCACGCTGACCACTCAGCTATCGGGGCGGGCGCCAGTGTCGATGGAACGCGCGCACGAGAGGCGTCAGTAGGGTCGCGCGCTCGACCTAACAGAAGCCGCCATGCTTCACTCCATCCCTAATGACCTCTACGTCGACGGGACATTAAATCCTAATCTTCCTTTTAAGACACGTATGATATGATTCACCAGTAATACTCATCGAGTCGCATATAAACCAGCATGGAGAGAAGTTCTCCAAGAACGCAGAACGACACGTAGTGGCTCGAACAGCAAGAAGTTGAGGCTTCACGAGTATTCTCCTAACCTTAGATCACGTATAATTCTATACCGCTAATTATTTGGGAACTGCCGTGGTCTGTGAGGCCTGCGTTTTGGGAAGCAGCCATAAATTCTTCCCCTAAATCCTTAGACGAGGAAGCAACGGAATCATCGTTCGCAAATAATCGAGTCTCGTGTCCTGCCTAATTCCTAGAGCTCTTGGGGCCGTGGACAGCTGTTAGATTTCAACCCCAATTCCACACTACATTTTCAGGATATTATCTGTTGCAAATTTAAGTAAGAAATGTAGTTAAATAATTTATTTACCTTAAGAAAAGATTATACAAATAGGTAAACAAGTGAATGTTAAGAGCTATGGCCATGTGCCTGACACAATCCCATGGCCCTGTTTATATTTAAACCTCCTCCGACTCCTATTTTTTAAGGAATCGAAATCTGGTGTATAAAACAGCTTCAGTTGTCTGATAACTCTACAAGTGAGTTAATATGACAAATATTGGACCTCAAGCATTTTAAGTCCTTATGGTTGATGACGCAAAGCCTTAATTACTTTCGATTAATTATTTATGAATCGTTCACAGGTTGAGAATATTCCCGGTGACCTGCGCTCCGTTTTAAGGTAAGCCATTTTTCCGTGTACTTCAGTGCTTATGTCATCATTTCTCGTGAACTTTGTATACAATGAAATAATTTTGTAGTTATGTGTAGTGGTGTGTGTGGCGATACTGTCTGCAAAATTGGTTGCGAATAGTGTTAGAAGTAAAGACGTAATAAATCAAGACGTCACGTCTGATGCCAAAGTCTTACTGCACGAGAAAGCAAAAATGTAGTGAGGGATTAACATCTTTTCTTTCATTATTTTATGAGAGGTCTTATCGAGAAACGGTTTGAATTTATGTGAAAAATTCGTTAGAAGTCACTAAGTACACCCATTCTCAAGGAGTGCATGAGTAGAGTCTGGTGAGTTGTGCCGCATCAAGACATGTACTACTGTATAAGACTCACCATTTCTTTCCTAAGTCCCGACCTGTGCGCTCCAGGAGAGGCTAATAAATGTGGAGGGTATTTTATAAGAACGGTCTGAACTGCAGGGTTGAGACAGCATATGCAAACACAACTTTATAGACGATCAGTAGGATATGTAAAAATAATATGTCCCGTAAACTTTGAAACGCGTATGTATTCAGTACCAGCGATGGCAAGGCATGACAGAATCTCTGACCAGAGAGTTATTTATCGTGTCTAGTCTGCGCTTGACTGCGCGAGAGTTCAGTTGCGAGCTGTACTCAGTCGGAGTTGTGTGCGAGGAGTCGGCGGGCGTCGACATGGGTCTCTGGTCAAGGTTCGGGACGAGGTATATTGTTAAATAAGGTAATGAAGCAGCATTGCGCACATCTGATAATGTAATGTATGTTAATTGTAATTAATTTGTTCAAGAAATGCCCCAATAATAATTTTGTTTTCAAAGCAATCGTTTTTAAGAAAAGAATCATTACAATTGAAACAATATTTCCTATGCTTTTCCTGCCAGAATCAATTTATCAGGTTAATTATTACACAGGGCCTAAGGTCAGCGATGCTGCCCTATTATTGTGGGTTTAATGATTAATCTTCATTTCTTAATTTTTTGTGTCGAGTGTACATTGGGCCATAATTTTTTCATTATTTTTGTAGCGAAGGTACAGTCGCTTTTATTTCAATTTAACGATGTTGTGTGGGAGTTCAACAACACTTGGGTCATTATTATTCAGTAATCTTGTGGGGAACAAACCTTTGGCACGTTTTCATTATCATAGACTTTTCTTTTATTTCTGCTGGGAGGTTACGTTTAGCACGATGCCCATTTACATTTAATTATTTTCTTTCATTTCTGCGGGGAGGTTACAACTTTTTTATTTTATTCTTCTTTTGTTTTGTTTCCTACAATATGGTCTAGTATGCAGATTGCCAAACTTTTCATTTTTTAACATATTCCTTCGTGTCAATTCAGTCATGACTATTGGATGCGTCATTTAAAGAAATTGTTACAATAGCAAGTGACGGGTCAGAGATTTGACGGTACTTGGCGCCACCTCAAGTTTGCCGTCGTAACCTGTGGACTCTGCAGCTGGTTGCATATTCTTATCGAAAAGTGTTATTCACACGTCATTATAAACGGTTGTTTATATGTTTTTTTTTAAATGTATGTCGAAGAGCACCGCCGTAGAAATGTGAATCGCTTACCTAAAACGCAACAGCAGGCAAAGCGGCAAAGATGTTACAACTGGCAGTCATCCTTAATAGCCGCGTTATACGTTTGTTTAATGGTTCCAAAAAGCTTTAATATTGATCTTACGGACAACAGCGGTTCAGATTGGGCTTTGGGCAGTTGAATTTAAGCTTTGGGTGCCCACGGGGTCGGTGTAGCTACTGACACTGTCGAGAGCAAGTTTGCAGGTGTGGTAAGTCCGCTACAAAGAGAGAGCGACTGATAGGGAATTTTGTAGCTCCTCTAGTCCCCTCCCAGTAAGATACGTTAAAATGGATTCTGAGTATCACTGTCGGCATTGGTTTTAAAAGAAGAACAGCATTGTTAGTCTGGGAAGGTCTTGTGCAATAACGGTGTAAAGAGACCGGGGAAATGTGATTTGTTAGGTTATTGCAGTACTGAGCTGGTAGAGCTACTCTGGTCAGCCAGAATGTATGACTACCCACCTACAATCGATAAAAACCCATCCAGCCGATATCAGCGTCACCTGGCGAGGAATGACAGCTAGTGAGACAAAAAACGTGTGGTGCATGTAGTATCAGTGAGCGTACTGTCTGTTTGTAGAATGGGGAAGGCGCGCTATCTATCTGAGTTTGACCGAGGGCAAATTGTGATGGTCCGGAGGCTCGGCACGAGCATTTCGGAAACTGCACAACTTGTCGGCTGCTCGAGAAGTGCTGTGGTAAGCGTGTTTCACCAAGATGGAACCTCGTCCAGACGTAGTGGCGTTCGGCGGCCACCTCCCATTACAGACGTCGGACGTCGAAGGCTGGCCAAGCTGGTAAAACAGGACAGGCAGCGAACTATGGAGGAACTAACATCAGACTTTATTTCTGGGCACAGTACAAGTGCGTCTGAACACATAGCGCACCGAGCGCTCCTAATTATGGGTCTTCGCAGCTGACGAACCATCAATGGCACTTGACCATCGGCAGTGGACGTAGGTGCAGTGGGAGAGCGTTGCATGGTCTGATAAGCCCCATACTTCTTCATCATGCCGATGGGAGGGCGCGAATCCTTAGTCTTCCATGGAAATAGCTCCTTATAACTGTACTACAGGACGGAGACAAGCTGGCAGTGGCTTCGTTATGTCCTGGGAAACATTCACGTAGGCATCTATGGGTCCAGTGGAGCTCGGGCGAGGTGCCATGGCCGCCAAGGAGTATCGTACACTGGTTGCAGACCACGTACACCCTTTCATGACAATTATGTTTCCCGAAGGCAGCAACATAATGCGCCATGTCACAAGGCCAGGAGAGTGAGAGAATGGTTCGAAGGACACAGTGGCGAGATCCAATTGATGTGCTAGACCTCCAGTTCGTTAGATCTGAACCCGATTGAACACATCTGGGATGTGATCGTACGTCGCGTCAGAGCTGATTGGGTCCTAACCGGAAGTACGTGACATGTGTGTGCACATGTGATGCCAACTTGCTCCAGAGACATGCCAAGGCCTCGTTTCTTCCATGCTATGACCCGTTACCGCTGTTATCTGTGCCAAAAATGGACATACCGGTTATTACGTAAGTGGTCAAAATGGTCTGGCTGATTAATGTTTATCTTGACCAATGATGTGTTGCGATCGCACAGTGATCCGATTTGTTCCGTGTCTTGTGGCTAGAGGTCCTGTTGGTCACCCTCTAACATAACTGGTTATCTGCACTATTTGCATTGAATTTTGGCACTCTCTAAGGTAATTAAGTGGTCGCAGTATACTTGTTGGGTTTTGACACCGTCTAAGGTAATTAAGTGGATGCAGTATTTGTGCTGGGATCTGGCACGCTCTTCTGCAATTGAGTAGCTGTTTTACATCTTTGGCACATTCGTTTGGTGATTTTCATTGAGTGAGGTATCGACTCAATTGGAGGATAATTTGTTTAAGAGGCACTAGAGGTTTTAAAACAGAACTTATCTCATGTCATATAGCGTGCCCGAAAATTCACAAAGGTCTCTCCCTGATTAGTTAAAAGTCGTTGCTACTGACACCATTAATGCGACCTTTCTGAAGAATTATCATTACTTGGAGAATCATTGTGGAGAGTGGTTTTGCATTTAGAGAACTTCAGTGCTACGCGGTTGCCAACACCTGAAGAGGCAGAGTTTTGCTTTAATTGTTAAACTTCAGGGCCTAAGACGGTGGTGGAGCGTAGGTTTTCTTTGGGTTTTTTTATGATTAACTATCGTTGTTGCTTGGTGATTAGCTTAGCTGGCACTCGTCCACAGCCGCCAATAACCTGCTATAATAAATAAAAAATCAAATAAAAATACGTTTAGTGAAATCAAAATTGAACTTGCCTTCAATTAATCTTGAGCACAAAAGAAGGAAAGGATAAAAGAAAAGAGTTCTGAAAATATCGCAACGAAAAGAGAAGACAAAGATATTAATCTTTTTTACTAGCTGCATTTGAGAATAAAAGTTCAGAGCTGCAGTTTATTTGTATTATGTCTCTCTAGATGGGTGTAATCTGTTAAACTCCAGTTGAGGAAAAGAGGCAAAAGAGGAAAATAATTAATCAGTAGAGGAAAGAGGAAAATAATTAATGAGTAGAGGCTATAGAAAGAAGGCTAACACTTGATAGTAATTTTTATAATACGAATAAAAAGAAATGTGTCTGTCTGTAATCGATAAATGACAGGGATGAGACTAAAATTATATCATTGACACGGCGGTAAATTTGATCTTTGCTCCAGTTTCGCATAATTATACAAAAGAGGCAACTTCTGCAGTTATTACGCCTATTTCGAATAACTATAATTGAATAAACTTCGCAACTGCCAGGTTCCTTTCAAATATTTGACTTTGTGCGGCATAGGCATGAAAGATAGATTGTATCATGTGTCTTAATATAATGTAATTATATTATTAACGCTAGTCAGCAGTATAGTCGCAGTTCAACTGCACACAGTTGAATGATATTTAACTAAAGCATAAATAACTACATATAAATTATCACTGTGGAATTTCGCGATTACAACTAACTCAAAAGAAGTAAAAGGGATCTACGCTTTACTAACTTGATATCTGGACGAAGAATCAGCAAAACGTGCATAGCGAGCTGATAATTTGAAGCAATACCAGTCTGTAATAAGACGTATTTATGTGTTAAAAGAATGTATTTGCATATCTTAATTCCTACAAACAATTATGCTGGAAACGTGAAGCTAACATTATGGGTGTGATTACGTACAAGAAAAAAGGAATAGTAGTAATAAGTCGTACTGAAGTCAGAACTGAAGAAATTTCGCGATTTAATATTAGAAATTCAGACACGTGCACGCAACATCACAACGAAATCTGGATTTTTGTACTACTTATACGTCAGTAAGATGCGTAAGGCTGCATGTACGTACATAATCAAAACGCCTCCTGGAAAGGAGAAATATAAAATCGATACTAGCAAGGCTTTTGCTCACCATTTACGCACGTAATCGTTGTGTATTTACGGAAGTACTCCAGATAGTACAATGCACCGGAGGTGTTTAGTACGTGATGTATTGATTGCGTTCGCCTTTGTTTGAGCCATAGTCCATGAAGTACTACCTGTATTCTGCGGGCTACCTATTACTTTGTATGTGTCGATATATAGAATTTGGCGGCTGCTGAAATTCGCAGTAATGATGTTAAAATTATCAGGAGTATTGTTGGAGACGGAGTACTAATGCAAGTATCAATCATATTATTAAGTCGTGGTGTGTGTTCTATTCATTTGCTTCTACTTTTGCTAATAGCGGCTCAGTGAGCTCCAAATACACTCGCTCGCTGTTCATTAATACAGATAACTCCAGATTCATAAGTGACAGGGGAGAATATCGTACTAAAGTATAGTGTATCTAGGAATACGTAACGTTGTTTGGTCAGTTACTAATTTTAGAATAACATGAAAGAATGTCCACTAGACACCACCCTAAGCAGTTTCCTTCAAGTTCTATAGGTTTTGTTGTTGTCAGGTATGAGGTTCTCCGTTGTGTAGCATTTGAAATATTTCGAGTTCTACACATTTAATAGTTGTGCAAAGTATTAAAGCTATCTGTAATGTAGTGTTAATTGTTCAGTTACAGATTGTCATGGGAAGTAAAATTACATATATTTTTGAAACTAGTTGTTTAACGTATGGGCGGTTAAGCTATACTTCGTCGGCGGTGCATCATCTTGAACTTTCAAATAAAAGAAGCTCTTTTAGCACTGAACACGTGATATTAGCAAATTAACTGAGTTTCGTTAACGTCCAAATAATTTTACCTGCCTTGAAAATAGAAATTCCTGCTGGTTTCAATTGCAAATGGTTTTTAACTTGCAAACGGGTTTTGATAAAACTTCTGCTTCATTTCATTTCACTTGCTGATTATTTGTATGGAATAATGTAACATATTGAAGACTAGATACAGTACTGACAAAATTTTATCAAGCGAAACGCTTCAAAATTTCGACAGGACATTAGCTCCTACGTACCTAGGAAAATATTTTTATATGTAGAAAAATTTTACTTTCTCAGAGCAATTGTTGTCATTTCAGAAAAATACTGCAGCACACATAAATTGCATGTCCGTATTTAAGAATGGACTAGGATAATATATTAAACTCCTGTTACAGGTTGGCTAGAGGCGAAGGTCGGAAAATCAGTACAAGATACTCGTGCAACACTCTCCCCTACCCTTCCTCTGTGTAAGGGAGAACATAAGAAGCTAGGCATCGATGCGCACACTATCTTAATTATGAGTAACGTAATCTCAGGCCGACGCAAATCGCTGAATTATTACAGGATACTTACTGAACTTCACTAATGTAACTTGCATCCACGATGGAAATTGGAAAGAATGTGGGTGTTGCAAAACATAGTTTCCAACATTTTTACTGATTTATTGTGTTTAACCTTTAATATGAGGTTATAACCCAGAAGGAGTAGACTGTGACAGCATTTAAAATTTTTAAATCCGATCTGTAATTATATGATACTAGCTGCTTGCGGCCACGTGTAGCTGTGGCCCAGTCTGGTTAAATAGAAGAAAAAGAAAAGAGAAAGCACACGTTCCTAATATATATGGGAATTGGACATACGTCCTGATCTCCTTCTTCCCCCTGTCTCTGTCTACCTCGTGCTCCCTAACTCTTCATCCAGTTCCTCTTCCTTCGCCTCTCTCTGTCCATCGTCTCCTCCCCCCTCTCTCCTTTCCCCATGCATCACTCTTTCGCCCCTCTGTCCATTACCTCCCCCACCCTTGCTAACTCCTTGTCTCCCTCTCTCTCCATCTCCTCCTGCACTCTCTCTTCGTTCATCTTCATGTCCATTTCCTCCCACCCCTCAGTCCATCTCTTCTCCTGCATCTCTGTCACTTTGCTTAATGTTACTGCAAATTCTTACTCTGTAGTAGTATTCTAATTGTACGCCAATAAGCCATAAATACAACTTTTCTGTTTTCCAACAACGTTTCACAACTGTATATCCTGACACGACCATCTTCATATTAAAACTCCATAAATGCACTTACGTGAAATGTTACTTTTTCATATTTTTTCGCTTTTCTTCCCATATATTTCACTGAAAGTATCAAAAATGCTTGCTGTCTGTACCAATGTAACAGTAAATCGGTTGTTCTTGTTTAAACCTACTATCAGTTCTATGTGTTCACTCAGTGAACTGATTCTGGCTGGTGTGCTAATCTTTCTCTTTATAACACCAGAATCGGGACCACATGGCATGAAAAAATGCCCACGTATGAAAAGATAATGGTGCAGATTTTGTAATCTGCAGTTGTAATGATATTTCGCGAAATCTAAGAACAGCTTCATTTTTCTTCTGAGTAGGAAATGCATCAGAAAGTATGGGTAGTTTCTTGGCAGAACTTGACAACTGGCTGTTAATGTCGTCTAAGATAAAAGAGCAACCTTAATCCGGATTTTTCTTAGCCTCCCCCACATTACATAATTAAAATTTTTCAGTACTGTCCCTCATGTTGTGGATATTAACAGCGTTAATGCTGAGTTTTCTGGAGCAGAACGCTTCTTGTGCTGATATCTGACGCACACGTTTGGTGTGAAAACAGTACTTCTCCGGTAGAAATGTCTTTTCTGGGCTAAACTAAAACTTTGCTTCCTGTCTGTAGGCCGGCGATATATGGTAGACGTGTTACTTCTGCATAAAACTGTCGATATTGCCTCTATAATCACGAAAATATGGATAACTCGCATATTGTCAGAAAGTGGAGATGTGCTGTTTCTGCAAAAGGCGATTTGTATGTTATACAGGATGATACAGCTTCCCCTAAAGCTGGGTTTTATGCAACCCCAATGGCTTCAAATTCCACACACAAGATTTTCATACTCTCACGTTTGCTGCTCTATTAGTCGCACAGAAAAAAATGAACAGTACCTTTTTGTTGGAAATTTATTGTATTTAAATCTTGTACTGGGATGCGTTTTCGCCAGAGGCCATAGTTTTCCAATTATTACAGAAAAACGTACAAAAGAGAGCTTCAGATGCGTTCTACTTGAATAACGTGAAAACTGTGGCGAAAATATACCCCCATACAAAATTCAGCTACATAAAATTTCGTACAAAATGGTCTTGTTCATTTTTTCTGTTGGACTAATAACCTGTATGTAGCAAGTGAGAGAATACGAAAATTTTGCGTATGGTAATGGAAGGTGCTGCAGGCTATAGAAAACCCAGCGGTAGGGCCAACTGTATCACCCAGTGTATCAAAAATATGCAGCGGAAGCCTGGTCGAATGTTCGCTAGAGTATTATGTAAAAATATGAAGTAAATCATTCAAGAACTTCTCAAAGTTTTTGCTAATAACTTTTTCCCTTTATTACTCCTATTTAAATATTAGGTATATAAAACGCATGTGTATTCGTATGCAACTTTGTACCAAAATTTGGAAAAAAACTGTTGAAAAACTTTCCTAGGATTAAGATTCTAAACAAGTGAATGTTAATTTTTGTATTTATATATGCACGAAAAATCAAAGTTTTGTGGCATGTGGAAGCTGTTAGATGGGGCATCTACAAATGGGACTGGGTGACCGTTTTAATCTAATAGCAACATATCCTGATACGCTTTAATTATTATTCATTTGAACAGTATACCTATGAGAATGGTCCATACTCAGTAATGCAGAACAAGCAAAATACGTAGATATAGTCACTATCTGTCTAACAAGCATTACAACTCTCACAGTTACAGTTGGCACTAAACCCGTAACTATTCGTATAATGCTTGGTTAGTGTTAGTCAGGACTGTTCCGGGTGGAAACCACGAAAATTTTGTTGAAACATCAGATCTGACACTTGCTGTTGCTTGTTATCCACCTGGGGTTGACAACTTCTTTCATTCCAAGTCGGAATACTACTTCTTTAACAATCCATGACAATCTCTTCATTCCTGTTGTTAACTAGCTGAGTACCAGGCATCGCCCTTATATGTATGTAGTTAAGTTCTATTAGTCCAACTTATCCCTTCCCCTCTCTCTTCCTTCTCCTCCTGCCCTGTCTCTGTCCATCTCCTCCCCCTTCTCTCTGCCCACCTCCGCCACCCCCTCTCTCTGTCCATCTCCTCCTGTCCCTCTTTCTCCTCATCATCTCCTCTTTCCTTTTTATGTCCACCTCCTCTTCTCCACACTTCCTGTCCATCACCTCCTCGTCTCTTTCTCTGTCCATCTCCTCCTCCTCCTCTTCCTCTTCATCTCCTCCTTCCCTCTTATCTCTTGAATTATGTGTCACCAATGACATAATTTTGTTGATACATTGAGCAGCATATGCGGATACTATTTGCTAAATTTGTTACAAATAGAGTTTGCAGCAAAGAAGCAATAAATGAAAACGCCATGACATCATGCATGATTGAACACATTTACTTTACGAACAGCGAAAATGTACTAAGCGCAAAACTGTTTTCCTGTCATTATTTGTGTTCACGCCTACCCCAATCTCTTTGAGAGGTAGGTAGTTCTTACACCCACAGCAATCCTTTCCAGGCGGTAAGTGATATGTGTCCTAAGTTTGGTTATAGTCAGTCCTCTGATTTCGGAGGAGATGTGGGACATACACAAAGACATAAATTTTTATAATACATATGAATGTCCGTTTTTCATGATCCGATTTCGATAAAATGTAGCCTGTACGGTGTCATTAGGTACGGTTAAGTGATGAGCAGAAACCCCATAAAAATCTTTCTAATGCTGTCGGAGATTAGTGTCTTCAGACAGACAGATAAAGTTTTAGTAAAACTGAAACTAAAGCACTGTATTTTCTTTTCCGTGATCCCTTTTTGATATCCTATATAGTGCACCAAACTACCTCCGAAAATTCCATCATCTTGTCAGTCATCATTCCATTTCTTAGCAGTTACTGCTCCACATAATTATAACCTTCTCACTCACACTAATTCAAAATTCTGGCTCCATCCCTGAAAATGGAACAACACACTGACAATAACGTACGGGCTTTTGAATGAGAAGATTACACATTATCAACATTTGATTGGCCAAAGATTGTTTGCCAGGTTATCAAGGAATTTGGCCCTTCTAGATATAGTATGGTTACACAGGGCTGTATTTCTCGTCCACTGTTAACTGCTTTTACACACCAGACTTCATACTGTGGGGTGGGCTCTTAAAACCCAGAGCAGTGATTCATCTACCATACATTCTTTATAGTAGTGTTGTCTAAAAAGACACTGGCAACAGCCTTTGCTCACTATACGGCGAGCCAGAAGGCTCATCAACTTTGTAATTTTTCCCTTTTCGAACCCAAAGGTTGAAATATAATCTAATGGGGGTGAAAAGAATCAATGATAATCTGGGTGTAACAGTGAATGGCATCCTCCACCATTCGAAGAATGACGTATTATTGTGACAAATGACACGAGAATGTACGAAAGCTGTGCACAAGAGGGGAAACCTAACAACTGAAAAGGATAATTATATCTATTCACTAAAAGCAGATATCGGTCGACAGAGAACGCAGAGTGCCGTTCCTTACAGCAGGTATCAAGGAAGGATCATTAGTGGACGGTTATTTTAAGAGTTAGCCCGAAAAGAATTTGTACCGAAGCTTTTGTGGTTTTCTTGCTAAAAGCTGATATCACCCGACAACACATGATGATACAGGGTAAGCAAAACAGAATTGGTCCCGAAGATACTTCACGCACCTTAAGAAAGGTAACACAACTTGCATCACCTGCCCCAGGTCTGGCTGACGTAAGTTAGGTTGCCTATCGTAACATGCATAAAACAGACTGCGCAACAGAATTAGATTACTTTTTTGAAATACAGTAGCGGCCTTCCATTCATATGCGTAAGTGTGAACTTTCCCCTCAAAGGTGCCTGCAATGTTCCTCTGCAATTCTTGAAAAGCATGGCGCCCTGCGACGCTTCACACAGCAAGATGCCGACAAATGCGAAAAAGAAGGCACAGCACAGATGTTTATGGGAGCTTTAAGGTAGGCTGATGTCACATTCGCAACAAATTTTACGTCAGTTCTGCTCAATGCCACCATGGTTGTGTTAAACAACAGGAAGGTCCTCATTCCCTTCTTACCCATTTTTCAGCCGTTCTCTTGTTGCCTGTGCCACGGTGGACAGAACAACGACTTCCAGCGTCTAAATCATTCCGTTTTCTTATGGGTGACCTAGAGAAACTTTACAGTCACACCTCTGCTCAGAATCAACACGAAAAGACCTCAAGGGGTGACATAAAGGGTGACAATGAAACCACCCCTTCCCTCATCGCTTTGCTTCCCACAAATTTCGCCATCTTGCAGTACGATGAGCCTTAGGACGACATTCTTGACAACGTCCGACACTGCTGCCACAACCTGGGTGTTTCAACCCTAATATAAAGACAACATGGGGTTGCACAATCACTGAACGTGATCTGGCCTCTTGGAGTGCATTGCAGCTGTAGTTTTTTCTCTGATAACGCGATCCGAAACAGCAGAACTGTTTTACGCTTTTTCAACGCTTCTATTTCGCGTTCTCTTGTGTGTCGACCACGGGGAGGGGGTGGGGGGGGCGCTGCTACGTTATCATGTGCGTGAATAAGGTGGAGGAGGGCACTCTAGATCTCCCAGTTCGGCAACACTCTTGGTACCACCCACGCACATTTGTTCAGCAATTTGAAAATGTACCTGTCGGAAACTTCGACACCAATCTAGACTCGCAGCTGCTCTAGCGCCTGTAGGAAGGTAAACTTCACTTAAAGGGATTCGAATGGACAGTATAACCCTTAGGCGTTAGAGCAGCGACGAGCTGGGATCGTTATCTAAGTTTCTGACAGGTATTTTTTAACATGCCTAAAATATGCGTGCGTGGTACCGAGAGCCGGCCTTAGTGGCTGGTGGTTTTAGGCGCTACAGTCTGGAGCCGCGCGACCGCCGCGATCGCAGGTTCGAATCCTGCCTCGGGAATGGTTGTGTGTGATGTCCTTAGGTTAGTTGGGTTTAAGTAGTTCTAAGTTCTAGGGGACTGATGACCTCAGAAATTAAGTCCCATAGTGCTCAGAGCCATTAGAACCATTTTTTGGTACTGAGAGTGTTGCCGAATTGGTGGGGTCTTAGAGGCACCGTTTGAAATTTTGCTCACGTATATTTTAATGTGGCATCACCCCCACCCCACTCCCTCCTGATCATTGCACAGGAGAGTGTGAAACAAAGGCGTTGAAAAAGCATGAATCCTTTGCTGCTTCGGATCGTGTTCAAATTACGTCGAATGCTTTTTAATGGTCCCTAGTGTTTTCTGTTCTGTATACTAGGCAAAAACTGCGCCCACACTACATTCCAAAGGCTCAGATCACGTTCAGTGCGTTTGCAGTCTCCAATGTCCTTAGAGTTGGGTTGAAACTACCAGAGGTGACACGAATGTCGAACGTTATCAAGAACACAGTTATCTTGTTCATCGCAATGCAAACCTCATTTTCGACAGCGAAATACCAGGAAACCAACGCCGCAAGCGAAGGTGTGGTTTAACTGACGCGCTCTGTGCCACCCTATGGCGCCTCCTTGTGACTATTCTGAGAGCCGGTGTGTCTGAAATGTTTCCCTCGGCCACGTCATAAGAAAAACGCGTTACTTCAACGCTGGATGTCACCATTCTGACCTCCAACGCAGATGCCTCACAAGAAGGGGTTAAATGTGAATATGAGGGGGTGTGACTGCCTTTGTATCGTGTGAAACGTCCACAGTGGCTTTGGGGAGAATTGTGGTGAAACTTTGTCCCATTAACGTTCTTTATGCCACCCCTGATGCCGTTTCGTGCGGAGTATAAGTGACTGTCTGCCTTAAATGTTTCTCTCGCCATCCATAAGAAAACCGCGTGATTTAAACACTGGATTTCCCGGTTCTCACCTTCATCGCAGAGGCGGCAAGGGAAGTGGGTTAGAGGAACTGTGACGACCTTGCCGTCGTGTGATACATACACGATGGCGTTGGTCAGAATCGTGGTGAAATTTGTTGCCAATTTGACAAAGTTAAGGCTCACATGAACTTCCGAGCAAAGGCCATTTCCTCGTATTTGTGGGCACCTTGATGTTTACCTCGCCAACCACAAGGAAAATGCGTGGTTTAAACGCTGAGATTCGCTGTTCTGACCTTCATCGCAGAGGTGGCAAGAGAACAGATGAAATGTGGGTTAAAGGGTCTTTGACGACCTTGCCGCCGTGTGATACATCCACGATGGCGTTCGTCAGAACTGTGGTGAAATTTGGTGTCAATGTGACATCATTAGCTCAACGAAAAGCTCGCATGATCTTCCGAGCTTAGGCCTTGTTTTCCGTATTTGTGCAGGACGCCTTGCTGTTTGAAGTATCGTTGAGCCCGAGGGTGGCATCACACTTTTACCATTATCGAGTAACTTTGTAGGCACCTTTGAGCTAAATTTTGTGCTTATATGTCTCAAAGGGAGGCAGTTACCAGGTATCGAAAAAGTAATCTTTTCATTTTGTTGCGCACTGTATACGCTACTGGCCATTAAAATTGCTACATCACGAAGATGATGTGCTACAGAAGCGAAATTTAACCGACACGAAGAAGATGCTGTCGTATGCAAATGATTAGCTTTTCAGAGCATTCACACAAGGTTGGCGCCGGTGGCGACACCTACAACGTGCTGACATGAGGAAAGTTTCCAACCGATGTCTCATACACAAACAGCAGTTGACCGGCGTTGCCTGGTGAAACGTTATTGTGATGCCTCGTGTAAGGAGGATAAATGCGTACCACCACGTTTCCGACTTTGATAAAGGTCGGATTGTAGCCTATCGCAATTGCGGTTTATCGTATCGCGACATTGCTGCTCGCGCTGGTCGAGATCCAATGGCTGTTAGCAGAATATGGAATCGGTGGGTTCAGGAGAGTAATACGGAACGCCGTGCTGGATCCCAACGGCCCCGTATCACTAGCAGTCGAGATGACAGGCATCTTATCCGCATGGTTGTAACGGATCGTGCAGCCACGTCTCGATCCCTGAGTCAACAGATGGACGACAACAACCATCTGCACGAACAGTTCGAAGACGTTTGCAGCAGCATGGACTATCAGCTCGGAATCCATGGCTGCAGTTACCCTCGACGCTGCATCACGGACAGGAGCGCCTGCGATGGTGTACTCAACGACGGACCTGCTTTCACGAATGGCAAAACGTCATTTTTAGGATGATTCCAGGTTATGTTTACTGCGTCATGATAGTCGCATCCGTGTTTGGCGACATCGCGGTGAATGCACATTGGAAGCGTGTATTCGTCATCGCGTTACTGGAGTATCACCCAGCGTGATGCTATGGAGGGCCATTGGTTACAAGTCTCGGTTACCCCTTGTTATCATTGACGGCACTTTGAACATCGGACGTTACAATTCAGATGTGTTACGACCTGTGGGTCTACCCTTCATTCGATCCCTGTGAAACCCTACATTTCAGCAGGATAATGCACGACCGCATGTTGCAGGTCCTCTACGGGCCTTTCTGGATACAGAAAATGTTCGATTTCTACCCTGGCCAGCACATTCTCCACATCTCTCACCAATTGAAAACGTCTGGTCAATGGTGGCGGAGGAACTGGCTCGTCACAATACGCCAGTCACTACTCTTGATGAACTGTGGTATCGTGTTGAATCTGCATGGGCAGCTGTACCTGTACACGCCATTCAAGCTCTGTTTGACTCAATGCCCAGGGGTATCAAGGCCGTTATTACGGCCATTGGTGGTTGTTCTGGGTACTGATTTCTTAGGATGTATGCACAAAAATTGCTTGAAAATATAGTCACATGTCAGTTCTAGTATAATATATTTGTCCAATGAATACCCGTTTATCATCTGCATTTCTTGTTGGTGTAGCAATTGTAATGGCCAGTAGTGTACGAGAGCGCGGAGCGAACTGCCTCTGGCCAGAACAGATACAGTATATATACAGTTACAGAACATTCCAGTACCATGAGTCTTGACATTTGTGAATACTTCTAGAATGTACTCGAACCTAATGTAGAAATTAAAGTTCTACAGTTTAGGTGAGTTTTGAACTCACGACCCTCCATGCTATAGTCTAGTATCATATCCACTACAGCACGATTTCTGCGACAATATTAAAAATATATCATTATTGTGTAAAAATATGAAGTAAATCAGTCTAAAACTTTCCGAGGTTTTTGCTAATAACGTTTCCCTTTACACATTCCCATTTAAACATTACTATCTTTTAAAAGTATGTATATGAAACACATGTGTATTTGTATACAATTTTGTACCAAAATTTTGAAAAAATCGTTGAAGAACTTTCGTAGGTTTAAGATTGTAAACAAGTGAATATTAATTTTTATATTTATATATGCATGGAAATCAAATTTTTGTTGCATGTGGAAGCTGATAGATGGACCGGGTGACCGTTTTAGTTTATTAGCAACGTATCTAGATACATTTTAATTATTTTTCATTTTGACAGTGTGCCTATGCGAATGGTCCATACTCAGTAATGCAGAACAAGCAAAATACGTAGATATCGTCACTATCTGTCTAACAAGAATTACAGCTCTCACAGTTACAGTTGCCACTGAACCTGTCACTAATCCTATAAGGCCATATTTACTTTCGTTAGCGTTAGTCAGGACTGTTCCAGGTGGAGACCATGAAAATTTTGTTGAGACATCACTTGCTGTTGCTTGTTATCCATCTAGGGTTGACAACTTGCTTCATTCTTAGAATACTACTTCTTTAACAGTCCATGACAATCTCATCATTCGTATTGTTAACCAGCTGAGTACCAGGCGTTGGCCTTACATGTATGTACTTCAGTTCTATTAGTCCATCTTATCCCTCCCCCTCCCTCGTCCATCGCCTCCTCCCCCTGTCTCTGTGCATCTCCTCCCCCTTCTCTCTGCCCACCTCGGTCAACCCCCTCTCTCTGTGCATCTCCTCCTATCCCTCTTTCTGACCATCTCTTCCTTTTTCCTTTTTATGTCCACCTCCTCTTCTCCCCACTTCCTGTCCATCACCTCCTCGTCTCTTGCTCTGTCCATCTTCTCCTCCCCTTCTTCCTCTCTATCTCCTGCTTCCCTCTCATCTCCTGAATTGGTAAATTTGGTGTCAATGTGACATCATTAGCTCAACTATAAGCTCACATGACCTCCGGACTTTGCGCCTTTCTTCCAGTATTTGTGAACACCTTGCTGATTGAAGCTTCGCTGAGCCCGAGGGTGATACCGCAAAGCGTCACCCTTTTTCACAATTATCGAGTAAGTTTGTAGGCACCTTTGAGATAAATTTTGTGCTTACGTGTCGCAATGGGAGACAGCTACCTGGTTTCAAAAAAGTAATCTTTTCATTTTGTTGTGCACTGTATATTATTCACCTTAAGGTAGGCAACCGAACTTACGTCACCCACAATGGGGGCTGGTGATGTAAGTTGGGTTGCCTATCTTATGGGGCATGAAATGTTTTTTGGGCCAGTTTTATTTTGCCCAGGATGTATTACCTAATCTGTGGTACACAAGGATTAGTAGCCAGGGCTGATCCCACCGCAGCGGAAGCAGCGAGGCGGGGGCCGCCAGGGGACCGTAGTCCGGGCAGAGAGCGAGCAGAGAGGCTGGATAGAAGCCGGAGGATGGAGGCGCCGCTGTCTCCGCTAAGTAATGCAGCGGCGTGCGCTAATGCAGCCGCCGCCTTGCATGAATCATGCAGGCTGCGGCTGCGGCTGCCCGGACTCTCAAGACGGCGGGCCGCACCACCACCGCAGCCCCAATTACCGCCGCAACGACCAGCGCCCGCCGCCGCCGCCGCCGCCGCCGCTGCCGCTTCCGTCCCTCGCCAGCACCAGCCCTGGCACTGGGCTCTCGCTGCCTCAGACGTCTCAGCCCCCTGCGCGGTTTCGTATGGGGCTCACCTACTTAACTGCTGACTCCTCTTCATTCATTCCCGTTACACGGAATAGACTGTTCGATACAGTTCCGCACTGTCGACTGATAAACAAACTAAGAGCCTACGGAATATCAGACCAACTGTGTGGCTGGATTGAAGAGTTTTTAGCAAACAGAACACATCATCTTGTTCTCAATGGAGAGACGTCTACAGACGTTAAAGTAACCTCTGGCGTGCCACAGGGGACTGTTATGGGACCATTGCTTTTCACAATATATACAGGGTGTTACAAAAAGTTGCGGCCAAACTTTCAGGAAACATTCCTCACACACAAATAAAGATGTTATGTGGACATGTGTCCGGAAGCGCTTAATTTCCATGTTAGAGCTCATTTTAGTTTCGTCAGTATGTACTGTACGTCCTCGATTCACCGCCAGTTGGCCCAATTGAAGGAAGGTAACGTTGACTTCGGTGCTTGTGTTGACATGCGACTCATTGCTCTACAGTACTAGCATCAAGCACATCAGTACGTAGCATCACGAACGTGGTTTTGCAGTCAGCGCAATGTTTACAAATGCGGAGTTGGCAGATGCCCATTTGATGTATGGATTAGCACGGGGCAATAGCCGTGGCGCGGTACGTTTGTATCGAGAGAGATTTCCAGAACGAAGACGTCCCGACAGGAAGACGTTCGAAGCCATTGATCGGCGTCTTAGGGAGCACGGAACATTCCAGCCTATGACTCGCGACTGGGGAAGACCTAGAACGACGAGGACACCTGCAATGGACGAGGCAATTCTTCGTGCAGTTGACGATAACCCTAATGTCAGCGTCAGAGAAGTTGCTGCTGTACAAGGTAACGTTGACCACGTCACTGTATGGAGAGTGCTACGGGAGAACCAGTTGTTTCCGTACCATGTACAGCGTGTGCAGGCACTATCAGCAGCTGATTGTCCTCCACCGGTACACTTCTGCGATTGGTTCATCCGACAATGTGCCAAGCTTCATGTCAGTGCAAATGTTCTCTTTACCGATGAGGCTTCATTCCAATTGTAAATTTTCACAACCAACATGTGTGGGCTGACGAGAATCCGCACGCAATTGTGCAATCACGTCATCAACACAGATTTTCTGTGAAAGTTTGGGCAGGCATTGTTGGGGATGTCTTGATTGGCCCCATGTTCTTCCACCTACGCTCAAAGGAGCACGTTATCATGATTTCATACAGGATACTCTACCTGTGATGCTAGAACATGTGCCTTTACAAGTACGACACAACATGTGGTTCATGCACGATGGAGCTCCTGCACATTTCAGTCGAAGTGTTCGTACGCTTCTCAACAACAGATTCGGTGACCGATGGATTGGTAGAGGCGGACCAATTCCATGGCCTCCACGCTCTCCTGACCTCAACCCTCTTGACTTTCATTTATGAGGGCATTTAAAAGCTCTTGTATAAGCAACCCCGGTACCAAATGTAGAGACTCTTCGTGCTCGTATTGTGGACGGCTGTGATACAATACGGCATTCTCCAGGGCTGCATCAGCGCATCAGGGATTCCATGCGACAGAGGGTGGATGCATGTACCCTCGCTAACGGAGGACATTTTGAACATTTCCTGTAACAAAGTGTTTGAAGTCACGCTGGTACGTTCTGTTGCTGTGTGTTTCCATTCCGTGATTAATGTGATTTGAAGAGAAATAATAATATGAGCTCTAACACGGAAAGTAAGCGTTTCCGGACACATGTCCACATAACATATTTTCTTTCCTTGTGTGTGAGGAATGTTTCCTGAAAGTTTGGCCGCACCTTTTTGTAACACCCTGTATAAATGACCTAGTAGGTAGTGTCGGAAGTTCCATGCGGCTTTTCGCGGACGATGCTGTAGTATACAGAGTAGTTGCAGCATTAGAAAATTGCAGCGAAATGCAGGAAGATCTGCAGCGGATAGGCGCTTGGTGCAGGGAGTGGCAACTGACCCTTAACATAGACAAATGTAATGTATTGCGAATTGATAGAAAGAAGGATCCTTTATTGTATGATTATATCATAGCGGAACAAACACTGGTAGAAGTTACATCTGTAAAATATCTGGGCGTATCCGTACGGAACGATCTGAAGTGGAATGATCATATAAAATTAATTGTTGGTAAGGCGGGTGCCACGTTGAGATTCATTGGGAGAGTCCTCAGAAAATGTAGTCCATCAACAAAGGAGGTGGCTTACAAAACGCTCGTTCGTCCTATACTTGAGTATTGCTCATCAGTGTGGGATCCGTACCAGGTCGGCTTGACAGAGGAGATAGAGAAGATCCAAAGAAGAGCGGCGCTTTTCGTCACAGGGTTATCTGGTAAGTGTGATGGCGTTACGGAGATGTTTAGCAAACTCAGCTGGAAGACTCTTCAAGAGAAGCGCTCTGCATCGCGGTGTAGCTTGCTGTCCACGTTTCGAGAGAGTGCGTTTCTGGATGAGGTATCGAATATATTGCTTCTCCCTACTTATACCTCCGGAGGAGATCACGAATGTAAAATTAGAGAGAGTCGAGCGCGCACGGAGGCTTTCCGGCAGTCGTTCTTCCCGCGAACCATACGCGAGTGGAACAGGAAGGGGAGGTAATGACAGTGGCACGTAAAGTGCCCTCCGCCACACACCGTTGGGTGGCTTGCGGAGTATAAATGTAGATGTAGATGTAGAATCCTGAGGAGCCATTCGCTTCCTTGGGATGCAACAATATGTTATCGTAGTGTTTGGAACGATGGCCTTCGGTGGGTTATACCTTGTGGCCTTCCTTCCGTCGTTCCGAATCCAAAGACATCAGGTATTCACACTGCGATCAGTCATTATACTTAAAGAGAACAGTACAATTTCTGCTGCCACGTAAGGTACATACATCCAATACAAAACATAATAAAAACTATGAGTACAGTGTCTTGAACGTACATTAGATATGCAGTTGCAAAGAAAAGGCTGTGAGAAGTAAGTTTCTGACACTACAGTGCATTTGTTTTTACAATGTGGTTCAGGTAAACCACCACAGCGACGATCCTAATTAAAATTCCGGCAAAGATCTGTTTTAACAACACATTTGTCTACCATAGGGACACTAAAGCCAGGTGAGGACTCATCCTCTACTCTAACGGCTGGGGCCGACAGCAATTAAAGAAAGTTCCGCCTCTCAACTGAACACAAAACATTAATCCACGGAATAAATGCAATAACTCAGCACCTGATTTAAAAAAACAAACTAAGCAAAATTATATGGAAATAAGTCGAATACACTTTCACTTTAGGTCATTTTGTATAGGAAATGACTGACTACTAATTCAAAACGATGTTCTTGCCAAAATTAGACTCACTGCACCCCATAGACTCAGTAAATCAGAATAAAGGAATTACAAAACAAGGATTGACTATTTTATACTTAAGTCTTGTTTCTTCCTAAAATATGCTGCCGTTAGGGTGTGACAAACGGGAACCTCCATGAATTTTGAAGCAACTAAGAAGCGACAGAAAACGAAAAAATATATGACAATACAGCCATGTCAGGCATTTCCAGTCAAGTTGTACATTGTTTCTAGAATCTCCACTTCAGATTCCACAAGTGCATCCCACACATCAGATAAATTGAGACTTGCAAAGTAAATAATGCAGTAAACATTATAGTAAATGTAAAATAAATGCCTCATTGGTAGTACAAAAAAAATTGTTTGCAAAAGAGAGTTGGATAAACAACAAAATCACACCGTATTAAACAAAGAAATTCATGCGTAATAGAATGTTGTATGATATACAACTCGTTATCTGTATTTATTAACAATTCCACGGTGATAATCAGCATCGTACAGAAATCTCGACACCTCACAGGAAGAACACTGCGATATACACAGAACAAACATATACGAAAAATTAAAATACCCACTAACAAAAACAACCAGAAAATAAAACACAACAAAGCCCAACACATATACCCAGAACAAACATATACGAAAAATTAAAATACTCACTAACAAAAACAACCAGAAAATAAAACACAACAAAGCCCAACACATATACACAGAACAAACATATACGAAAAATTAAAATACTCACTAACAAAAACAACCAGAAAATAAAACACAACAAAGCCCAACACATTCATCAATATATTCCAACCAAAAGTAATAACCCTCACAGTTACAGAATTAACAGAGAAAGGAACACACTATTAGGAAAAATGTCTCATAAACAACCTTAGTACAAAGACAGACAACCACTACACAGGAAATCTGTTTGTAGAACCTGAAAGCATCTTGACAGATGAAGAAAATCAAGCAAATAACACTGTAAATGTTTGACTAGTAAGAGAACTAGAGAAGAAAAAAATAAACGACATAATCTTTATTAAAACAGAATACAATATAACTAAGAAATTAAAAGAAAAATTGCACTCCAGTAATACCATAGTCACAAGAGCTGATAATAGAAATGGCACAGTACTAATCATTAAATAGCAATATACAGGAGAAAACCAGAGACATCATCTTCTCTAACAATATCACAAAACTAAAATCTGATCCATTTGCTTATTTGCAGATGCACACAAAAACAGCCTCCAGTACATCAAACATGTACTCACAGATAAACAGAAGCGTACAGACACAAAACAACCCAAAAGCACCAATACTCAGAAGCCAACCCACCGTTCACAATCCATTAATTCCAATGGACTATGAATGCATCATCATACCAATGTGAAGAAACAAGAATAAAACCATAATGGGACACTATGAAGTGAAGAACAGCCGAACAGTGAAAACAAAACAAAAGACACATTACACAAACAGTATCACTCATTTCTTTCGACATAGAAAACATGTATGCACCACAATAAAACTAATTGAACATACAACAGACAACCTAAAAATTATATTAGAGAGATACCCAAAACCTTTAAAGGAATCACATCGTAAAATCACTCCCAATCTGAAAAGGAATTTTACTTACAAAAAGATGGTCTTTCAATGGAATCCCCATAATCATCAACGTTTGCAAACATATTCATCAGCCACACAGAAAATATAATCTTTGATACAATCATCACAAGGGAATGATACAGAATTGTTTATTGGTAGAGATACGTAGATGATATAATCTGTATGGTAGATGAACGTAAACAGAAGCCAAATAAACTTCACACAAGCATAAAGAGAATCTAAAAACAGTCAAAATATCCACGGGTGTGCTGCCGGTCTATAGTGTCCAACGGGCACAATATTTCGGCGATCATACATGTCGCCATCATCAGGTGAACTGACGGACTGAGCTCAGAGCTCAGTCTGTCAGTTCACCTGACGATGGCGACTTGTATGATCGCCGATATGTTGTGCCCGTTGGACACTATAGACCGGCAGCACACCCGTGGATATTTTGACTATCAAATACGCCGGGAGAAACTCAAGAATCACAGTATACCTAAAAACGTTCATCCATCATGGAAAGAGAAACACAAAAAGAAAATGCATTTCTTTGATAGAACGATAAAGAGGGATAGCAATAAACACACATTTGACAACAATACAGAGAGACAGCAATAAACATACATTTGACATCTTCAGAAAGCCAACAGCTGCAGAACAATTACACATGCCATGTCCAACCATCCACAAAATCAATAATGAACAGACTACGACGCCTTACACGGACTAAATAATATGCTATTGAGCAATCAAAACTGTGAAAAAGAACTGCAAGCAATAAAACTCATAGCCACAACAATGGTTATAACACCTTTATAATACAAATACTCAACCACAAAATCAAAATTGAACTACAGAAAAATGAAAACAAGCAGAGATCATAAACACAACAGAACCTCACAAACAATACAGACGCTACAGCATACACAGAAACATAAAACAGTAACAATTATGACATGACGAACAGAAAAAAATGGTATATTTTAATCTACAGATAAAAATCAACACACAGACTAGTAAATACGCTAAAGAAACAAGGATTACACATTGGTTACAGAACAAGAAACACACTGTAGTCACATTTGCATATAACAGTAGACAAACCAGATAAATACCAAGGAGCAGTTGTATACCATTTAGAACATCAAGAATTTGAACCAGTATATGTGGAAACAATAGGCAGGAATTTAGTACTAGGTACAAAGAACATAAAACAAGCTTTGCTAAACACCTGATAAAACACAGATATGAACTGTCCAACATGGAAGAAGAAGTGAAAATTACTGGTGTGAACAATTACAAAAAAACTTCGTACCCAAAGAGTCCTTGTACCAAAAACAAGATGATTAATGATCATATCAACATATACAATAACGCATGTTAGCCACTAAAACAATAACAAAAAGTAATGTCAAATATAATCAGACTAAATAAATAATTGCTTAACATTCCTCCTTCCTTCCTCTCTCTCTCACATATTCTCACTCAAACACACACACACACACACACACACACACACACACACACACACACACAGATAGACACACACGACAAATGAACAAATATCAAACGAAACACACACAGCACAAAAAAAGAGGATAGATAAACTCATCAATAGCTAGCAACACTAGACACTGTAAACACATACACATATCCAGCACACACAGTGAAAAGTGAAAATGAAGTGTTATAATAAATGTGGGACAGAAATTCCGAAAATCTGGCACCTAGGTTACAGAGACCGAGTAAATGCATGGACTGACAATATGGAAAATTGTAAGTAACGATTGTTGTTGTTGTTGTTGTTGTTGTTGTTGTTGTGGTCTTCAGTCCAGAGACTGGTCTGATGCAGCTCTCCATGCTACCCTATCCTGTGCAAGCTTCTTCATCTCCCAGTACCTACTGCAACCTACATCCTTCTGAATCTGTTTATTGTATTCATCTCTTGGTCTCCATCTATGATTTTTATCCTCCACGCTGCCCTCCAATACTAAATTGGTGATCCATTGATGCCTCAGAATATGTCCTACCATGCGATCCCTTCTTCTAATCAAGTTGTGCCAAAAATTTCTTTTCTACCCAATTCTATTCAATACCTCCTCATTAGTTATGTGATCTACCCATCTAATCTTCAGCATTCTTCTGTAGCACCACATTTCGAAAGCTTCTATTCTCTTCTTGTCTAAACTATTTATCGTCCACGTTTCACTTCTGCAAATGGCTACATTCCATGCAAATACTTTCAGAAACGACTTCCTGACACTTAAATCTATACTCGATGTTAACAAATTTCTCTTCTTCAGAAACGGTTTCCTTGCCATTGCCAGTCTACATTTTATAGCCACTCTACTTCGACCATCATCAGTTATTTTGCTCCCCAAATAGCAAAACTCCTTTACTACTTTAAGTGTCTCATTTCCTAATCTAATTCCCTCAGCATCACCCAATTCAATTCGAATATATTCCATTATCCTCGTTTTGCTTTTGTTGATGTTCATCTTATATCCTCCTTTCAACACAGTGTCCATTCCGTTCAGCTGATCTTCAAGGTCCTTTGCTGTCTCTGACAGAATTACAATGTCATCAGCGAACCTGAAGGTTTTTATTTCTTCTCCATGGATTTTAATTCCCACTCCGATTTTTTTTTCTTTCCTTTACTGCTTCCTCAATATACAGATTGAATAACATTGAGGATAGTCTACAACCCTGTCTCACTCCCTCCACAACCACTGCTCCCACTCTCATGCCCCTCGACTCTTACAACTGCCATCTGGTTTCTGTACAAATTGTAAATAGCCTTTTGCTCACTGTATTTTACCCCTGCCACGTAGAAATGGATTCTAGAATAATTATAAAAAACAGTGAATCAAAACAAGACCTCGTGAACACAGTATCTGTATATGACCTGATGGGGGATAACTATTATAAAGATATTAAAAATCGACATGAAAGAGGTCAGAGCCATTAGTCGAGTTAATAAGGCTCTTACTAATTTAGAAACACCAATGGCAGCCGTTAGAGTAGAGGATGAGTCCTCACCTGGCTTTAGTGTCCCTATGGTAGACAAATGTGTTCTTAGAGAAAATACTAGTAGTGTTAAAATAGTAATAATGAGTGTAGGAAACTCGATGAGTTGTATGGGAATATGTCATTCTTGCAATAGCCCAAGTTTGGTGGGAGCAATTTTGGTCAGGAAATAGTAGCCATATGTCAAATCGTTTTCCCACCAGAGTGAATGGTACACCATATCATTTTTCTGAGGACTTTTGAAGATGCATATTGTCCTCATGGGAGAGTAAGAAGAAAGTAAACTTTACCATAGAACATTTGGAAGGCGAATCTGTGGAATGGGGAGTGCCGAATGTCAAAGATTTCCGAAACTGGGAAGAATTTAGCAGGAAATTTAAAGAGGAATGTTGACCTGAGGGTGAGTAGCAGAAACTAACTTTGGATCTGTTTGATCCTAATTCATGTAACAGAAACTGGGAAGGTTTTAGGAAATGCTTCAAATGACATCTAACTAGGATTAATTACTTAGAAGAACCTATTACTTTGAGCCATTTGACTAAGGTGTAGATTAGTCATATGCCAGCCTACAGACAATCGATAATGATTGCCAAGGAATGGGCTGAGGTCAGTACCATAAATATCTTCAGCAATTAGATATTTTGAATAAAACTAGGTATGATGAGAAACCTACATTTAGCAAAGACGATTTTCAGAAATTTAATGACCATTTTAAAAGAGAATGGAAGTAATAACCACCCAGTATTGTCAGCTTAAGAACATATAGACCATAATGATGCACCCAGAAAAAATTGGAAAGTTCCATATATTGCAGAATAACACTTTTTCAGGGAACCAGGAATGTCCCGTGGTTACGAGTATTATTGAGCATTCAGGAAACAACAGATGCCTTTTGGTAGGGACCACAATGAGAACCCAGAAAGTAATAATCAGAGGCCCAAATACTTAGGTATAATCAGCTTAAAGGAAGAATGGGGATTCCATGCTAACCTCTTTGGCGAGAAACCATTTACTATTGATTCTAATAATTTGAAATGTATAATTATAGGAAAATGGTTCACATAACGTTCGATTCCGATAGTGTTACAAGTGCTGTAGATCAAGCTCTTTTGGAAGCAAGAGAGAAATGTGGAAATGTCCAACACTGCCCATTACTGGAGTCCAGGTAGTGGACATCACTGGAAGTAGATTCGTTCCCCACTGGCAATTTAAGATTTTATCATAATATCTTACTAGTACCAAAAAAGAACAACCCCTCACAACCCCTCACTATTAGGCTTAGCTACCTCATCATGGGATCAGTTTGGGTTTCAAAAGGCAATCGATGTTATGTCAAGGAGTGTAGCAATGTAGCAATATATATATATCAGTGGCGCAACTAGTCTATCGGATTCTGGGGAGACTAGGCTGAAACGCTATATCCCAAACCAGAGGAAATTGAAGTCTTTTGACCGACTCATGCCCAAGGTCGAAACATTTTTTGGAACTATCAATATTAACTCTCTCTTGACACCAGGAAAACTCTATAAATTAGGAGACACACTAATAGAACAAAATATCAAAATTTTAGCCCTGCAAGTAACAAGGTTGCCTTATGAGAACACCATGGATTTTGGAAACTACCGATTGTTTAAAAGTTAAACAGACAAAAGAATTCTTAAAAACACTCCGCATCTGGGTGTTGCATTCGCAATTTCGCAAGACATTCTTGGCTCCGTAATCGAAGTAAATCCAGTAAACAACAGACTAATGACAATTTCCATGAAATGTGCAAATAAAATGTACTGTTTAATTAACACACACATGCCTATCAACCAGGAGAATAAAACAAATCCAGAAAAAGTAAATAAGTCATGGGAAGTGTTAGAGAATACAGTCTCCAAAATTCCTCAAAATTATGTAAAGACTTTAATGGGTGATTTTAATGCACAGTTAGGGAAAGAGAGAAAATTTAGAAAAACGGTCGGTGAATTCCCTGCACATAAATGGACCAATCAAAATGGAAAGAGGCTGGTAGAATTTTGCAGAAATTTCAATCTCAAAATTATGTCAAGTCATTTTAAGAAAAAAACCTTCAAAACAAAAGACATGGCGATCACCTAACAAGGACATAGGTGAATTCCAAATTGACCATATTGCAATCTCGTATCCATGTCACAAAGATATTTTAAATGTTCAAGTTCGTAAAGGCGCCAATATTGACTCAGACCATTACTTAACCCGTGTGAAACTAAAGCTAAAACCCCAAAATTTCAACAAAAGGACACCATTAATCCCCAAATTTGACACCAGTAAAATCCAACCATCATTATTAGCAGACGAATTTGACAAAACAAGTGCACAAAATTGGGAACAACTCAAACACAAGATTATCAAAACAGCTCAAGATCAAATTCCTTTACAAAAACACAAGAAACATGCTTGGTGGAATGAAAACTGTGATCATGCAATCAAAGCCAGACAAGAGACATTTAAAGCATGGAACAGCAACAAGACAGAAGACACATATGATACATTCCTGACAACTAGAAAAGACACTTCAAAACTAATTACACAAACAAAAAGACAATATGAGAATAGTCAACTCTTAGAAATTGAAGAAGATTTTCAAAAATACAATACCAGAAATTTTTATAAAACTTTTAAAACCAAAATAAAGGGGTACCAACCCCAGAATCTTTGCTTCAAGAAGGAAAATGGACAGTTGGCTCTTAACAACCAAGAAAATTGCAAAGAACTTTCTAAATATTTTAAGAATCTTCTAAATTGCCCCGAGCCCACAGAAAGATTTCCACCAAAAATTCCCCAACAATGCAATCCAGTTTCACTTGCACCAAATGAAGAGGAAATCATTAAAGAAATTCATAGGTTGAAAAACAACAAAGCATCTGGTGAAGATGGAATTGTTGCAGAACTTTTAAAGGCAGCTGGTCCAAAAACCGTTAAAGAAATTACTTCAATCATGCAAAACATTTGGCAAACTGAAAAAATTCCTGATGAATGGAAAACCGCCTTGATTCACCCACTTCATAAGAAGGGAGACAAAACTGATGTTAGTAATTACAGAGGAATTTCTCTTCTTCCAGTCACATACAAAATCCTCTCTCAATGTCTTCTGAACCGAGCACAACAACAACTTGAATGGAAAATTGGCGAATATCAAGCAGGTTTCAGGCCAAATAGATCTTGCCCAGAACAGATTTTAGTCCTCAAACTAATTCTCAGACATCAAAAAATTTACAATAAAAAACTAGTTTGTACCTTTGTAGATTTTAGAAAGGCTTATGACTCAGTGGATCGTGAATCTCTTTTCCAAATTGTGAAAGAACAAGGCCTGGATCCTAAAACCACGGCAATTATCAGAGATACGCTAACTGGTACAAAATCAAAAGTAAAGTTCAGAGGAGAAATTTCAGAATCCTTTGAAATAAAAACAGGCGTGAGGCAAGGTGATGGACTCTCTCTGTTGCTATTTAACTGCGTTCTAGAAAAAGTAATACAAGAGTGGCGCGAACGAAAATTGGAGTTCAAAATTGACCAACCAGTGAAATTAGGACGAACAAATATTCGAATAGACTGTTTGGCCTTTGCAGACGACTTGGTTATTCTAACGCAGGACATCCAAATTGCTCAGAAACAAATAGAAATTCTTAAAGAAACAGCAGAAAGAGTAGGTCTCCAAATCTCATTTGAAAAAACACAGTATATGACTAGCAACAAACTGGCACCCAAACTTTTGGAAACTAAGTATGGAAAAATCAAAAGAGTTTCGCAATTCAAATATTTAGGTGAAACAATCTCAGAGACTGGTCTAGAAAAAATTGGAAATGAAATTCGTTGTCAAAAGATGGAGACAGCTTTTAGACTTACAAAAGACATCTACAACAAAAAATGTCTCTCGAGGTACTCTAAATTGAGACTTTACAACACGGTCATAAAACCAGAGTGCCTTTATGGGGCTGAAACGCTAATTTTAAACAGAAAAAAGGACATTCAAGAAATCCAAAAAAGAGAAAGAAAAGTAATCAGAAAAATTCTAGGTCCAAAATATACTGAAGAAGGAACATACAGGCTAAGAGCAAATAGTGAAATTCAACAATACACCAGCATATATTCGGATATGAAAAAACGCAGATTAAAATTTTATGGGCATATTAAAAGAATGGATGCTACCAGACTAACTAAACAAGTAGTGGAATTCTACGAAAATCGAAGTAAAGCTAAATTTGAGACAATAAAATGGATTGCTGCTATAAAAGAGGACATGAAAGAGGCAGATATAAAACAAGATGAAATTCAAGACAGAAAATTATTTAGGCAAAAAATTCATGACTGGGTAGTTGGTCAAGCTGAAAAACCAAAGAAAACTGGAACCACATGGTCTGATGAAAGGAAAAGAGCTCATTCCGAGAGAATGAAAACAATTTGGGCAGAGAGAAAGTCTAAAAGAAAATAACTGAATGCCCCGTGATTGTACTTCGCGTGGTCCAGTAGGGCCCAAACGTGAATAATAATATATATATATATATATATATATATATATATATATATATATATGTGTGTGTGTGTGTGTGTGTGTGTGTGTGTGTGTGTGTGTGTGTGTGGTGTGTGTATGTGTGTATTTTTTTGTGGATCCAGACCTGTGGTGAAGTTCATTTAGAAGAGCTGGTACAAGCATGTGTTACCACACAAATATTGCAAGGTAAACATGACCATACTATCGATAAGAATTGTAGTAGGAGAGAACTAAACTGGGAGAAAATAATCAGCTGATCATGAAGGACTGAGGAGAACTGCAGGAGCTGTTAATCAGGTATAAATATATATTTTTTGATAACCCAGGGTGTGTAGTCAGGTATGAGTGTAAACTTAAAATCAAGACTGTTAAACTATTCTTTAAAAATCTTATCCTATACCCATGATGGCCAAACCAGCTGATACAATAGAAATTAAAAAGATTATAGAACAAGATGTCACTGAAAGATCTCAGAGTGAATGAATAATCCTCTATTAGTAGTGAAAAAAACGCAATGGTGAGGTTCAATAAGGTTTAGAGGCTAGAACCTTAAATCAAACCATAAAAATGAAAAAGGATGGACATTTACCAATGGATGAAGTACTAGCGAGATTATACGGTGAAAGATATATTAGTAGCATGGAACTGAGGGTTGGTTACTGGCAGTGTGGCATCTGAGGTCATCAGTCCCCTAGACTTCGAACTACTTAAACCTAACTAACCTAAGGACATCACCCATATCCATGCCCGAGGCAGGAGTCGAACCTGCGATCGTAGGAGCAGCGCGGTTCCGGACTGGAACGGCTAGAACCGCTCGGCCACAGCGGCCGGCGCAGGGTACGTGGATTAATGAAGTTGTCTCCACACCTGTACACATCCATCCGCCCGATACTCTTTGAAACGAGACTCGTCCTATCAGCAACATGTTTCCTGTCATCAACTGACCAATGTCGGCGTTGGCAGACCCAGGCGAGGCGTAAAGCTTTGTGTCGTGCAGTCATCAAGGATACACGAGTAGGTCTTCGGCTCCGAAAGGCCATATCGATGATGTTTCGTGGAATGTTACTGACGCTGACACTTTCTGATGGCCGAGAGCTGAAATCTGCAGCAATTTGCGGAAGCGTTGCACTTCTGTCACGTTGAATGATTGTTTTCAGTCGTCGCTGCTCCCGTTCTTGCAGGATAGTTTTCCGGCCCCAGCGATGTCGGAGATTTGGTGTTTTACGGGATTCCTGATATTCACGGTACACTCGTTAAATGGCCGTACGGGGAAAATCCCTACTTCATCGCTACCTCGGACATTCGCTGACTATAACACCACGTTCAAACACACTTACATATTGATAATCTACCACTGCAGCTGCGGTAACTGATCTAACAACTGTACAAGACACTTGTTGTCTTATATACGCGATGCCGACCGCGCCGCCGTATTCTGCCTGTTTACATATCTCTGTATTGAATACGCATGCCTATACCAGTTTCTTTGGAACTTCAAAGTATTTGTAGCAAGAATGTGAAATTAAATTAAACATTTGTAACACAATGTAATGAGTACAAGGAAAATGACATGTCGATAAGAGTGGCAACAATCTGAAAAAAGAGAAAAATTGACCAGTACTTTGTGACCGGTGGCCATCTTATCACCTTCTTACTGTAGCTAGTTTATTTGGTGCTAACTCTATCATCTGCGATCGCAAGAAACAACTCGTTTACTTCAGAAGCTAGTGAAGTATGTGCAACAGTTCTCTTGTTGGTGTGAAGGCACTGTTAGCAGCTAAGTACGTATTGATATACAGATACATATAGGTATAACGTTGTACCCGCTGGTTCAAACAATAATATAAATTTTAAACCACTTTCATACGCTCCACGGAAGACACACAGCAATGTATGTGTTTGTGTGTGTTTGTGTGTGTGTGTGTGTGAGAGAGAGAGAGAAAGAGAGAGAGTGAGAGAGAGAGAGAGAGAGAGACAGACAGACAGACAGACAGACAGAAAGAACAGATCTTTGGCGACATGGCAACTATTATGGCAATGTAAAGTTCCTAAACCAGTTATTGAACAGAAACACATATTGTTCATGAGAAACATCAGCATCAATTGTCACTTCTGCTGGATATGTTCTGCGTATCAACAAACAATACGAACTACGCCCCATTTCTGAGACAAAAGGCATTTTACCTGAAGTATTATGGGTCAAACATCTCATTCAAAGACATATAATTAATTCACAAATTAAAACTGTGCCCCTCGTAAAAGTCTGTTCTTATGTAATGGAGTAAGTACTTACAGTTATTTGGTTCAACTGAGATCGCAAAAAAAGACAATAAGATTGAAACTTGGAATAAAAATAACCTCTTTTCATCTAAAATAATCATTGACAACGTAATTTACTGGAGTGTGTCTTAAAATGTATTTTGTGTGTTAAAGTTGGTCCTACCATTATAATCTTGTCGTTCCACTCTAATTGATGTAGTACATAAGTAATTCAGTAGGTAATTAGAATTGTGTCAACAACTGGGTTCGCAGGGATTGGTATTGCTTTCCCCATTCGATCACCCAGCCATAGATTTTCCGTGATTTACCATAATCTCTCAGAGAAGACATCAGGTGTTTCACTTTCCAATGATGAAGCGGTACTTTAAGTATTTGTTTTTATGATACAGATATTGTTTAAGATTTGCTGACCTCAGTTTCTAAAAATGTAACGTTTCCGTATTTGCTTGTAATTTGTAACAGTACTGTATAGGTATAAAGTTAATGAATCGGAATACTGAAGACAAATACATCTCTCTATCACGCGGTTTTCAACTGTTTGTTATCAAAGGTGTACCTGGTTTCAGGATTAGTCTCTCTGTAACTTTAAAAGAGAAATCTACAACTATAGGACATGACTATCAACGTACACAATGAGTAAGAATGTTTAAATATATTAAAAACTTCTTCTAACAACTCTGTTTTCATGTCATTCATTATAGATGCTGAGAAAGTTGTCAATGTATGGGGCAATGTTTTGGAGTAATTCGTTCCCTACAGCTAGATCTCCCAATATCCCTCATGAACACAAATACTGGCACATTGGGACCAACTGGTGAATCTTTGAATTGAAAGCAGTGACCTTCAAAGAGAAATGTTTGTATATGGTCATGATTTTGGATGAGGTGCCACACTGCCAGGGGATTGATGACCTCAGATGTTAAGTTCCATAGTGCTTAGAGCCATTTGAACCACTTTCTTGTTTGTCATCTCCACGAAGAGCTTGCAGCAGGTGAATTTTATATGGTTTCACGTGTAAACGTGTAAACGTCGACGCAACACACGCCAGACAGACATCGGGAGCATGTTGAGCTGTCGAGCTACACGGCGAACGGATTTCTGCCGACTTCTTACGAAACTAGGGTAGATGCTTTCGACGTCTGTGTCAGACACTGGGGGACGGCCCGACGATTTGGTTTTACTCAAACTGTTTCTCGGAATTGTTCATCCCATCGTCTAATACTCTGTGATGTAGGAGGATACACATCATACCTGGTACGAAAGTCACGCTGACAAGTTATTAATGACCCGCACTGAGGAAAACGTGGAACACAAAACGCTTTCTGTTGTCCCGACAGCATTTTTGCTAGAACTGAAGTGGGCGCATTCTGCTGGTACCTAGTGGCAACCATAGAAAACTCGAGAGTTTACCCTTTCCAAAAGTACGCTGTTGACGCACATGTCTCAAGTAACATAATAGTTATGATTTTTTTTAAATTCGGATGATTCTTTCTGATGCACCCCGATCTGGAAATCGAATCTGGGAACGGTGCCACGATCATTTGTACAGCAACTAGTTTCTCTGCGGCAACAGAGATCTTCGCAGATACGTCAGACGAGGTTGGCGTTAGGACAACAGCAGGATATAAATGCCAGACAGGCAGTTCTGTACTCATATCTTGTCATTGAAGCTTCCGTACAATGAATCCAAAGCACAACGTCTGCATACAAAAAATCGATGTCTCGGGTATTATGCTAGATATGGCTATGAGGTTTATTCAGATGGAAGCCAAACTCATAGTTCCTTTCACGGCAACACTTCCATTTGTGCTCCGTTTCTTACTCGTAGAGTGTGTGCAGTGATGGTCAAGAGCCAACACTGGCACTGTTAGGCGACACATCGGACCGCATATGTAGTTATATTTTATTAATTGGTAACCGACATAAATTACTCCACTCCTCACTAGCTCAGAGGTAATTAAATTAACCGTAGCCGATGAAGGTACTATCTCGACGACCCATGACGGAAGCGAAGGCGGATCATTGCCACTAGCAACTTCCTGTGATACCCGCCGTAGACTTACCACTGTCGTGATGGAATATTCGAGAATACGGTGCCAAAGTTTACATTAGAATGAAATGCGTAATTTTTTGTTCCAACTGGCCGTAATCTGTAACCTCGCCTTCTGTAATAGGCCACAATGAGGAACTTGGCCGTATTTATTTGTTTCTTCAGAAGGGTGTCAGAAGTTCCATTTCTTCTAAATTCGCAATCACACCATTTAATGGTCTCTACAAAACGACAAAATAATTCTGCCGGTGGTTCTACTCTTTGATAACCGAAGTAAGTCTTATTGACTACATGGTTCTTTAACAGAGTCAACACGTGGCATAAAACTTACAGAATTGCAGTTGCGTAATCATCTATATTTTCAGTTACGCCATTAATAGATGTACTTTTACGATAGTTTTGAATTGTGCACACCTTTGTGTCGTGTCATGATAGTATGCACTACGAACTCCTACAGTCCCATGCTGTGAGCTTTCTCTTTCTATAATAAATTCATTTAAGATTTTGTATTTATGTTAGAATGCACGTCGGGCAGAGGTGTAAGTATGTCCAAATCCATTATTATAATACGTAATAAACCTCAACGACCGCTGCTAGAAAGCAATTAGAAAAGAACTGTCACGCTCCACTGCGCCCAAACATTACGTATCCACTGTTGGATCCAGAGAGGCAGCTGAACTTAATCTCGCAACTCGTCGTTGGTATTGTCCCATGAAAGAGTTGGGATTACAGTAATATGACCTCTTTCAACCATTTAATACTCAGTCTAACATGTATTCTCCGTTGTTGTGCAAAGTGTCATTCATACTTATTTCGACATATCTCTCAAATGCAGCAGGTGTGGTCTGCAATATCGCACAGTGTAGTGCCGCAGCCTTCATATCAGCATCGACATTTGGGGAAAAGATTTTGTGAAGTGATGAGTCGCTGTATATGTTGTGCCACTCAGATGGGTATGCCTGGATCTGAAAGATGCTCACGGGACTCTTTTCATTTGAATATGTCGTTGTGACAGTGATATTTGTTGGTGGTGGCACGGTCTTAGGTCCCTATAGTTTTCGGTTGATGATAATGCTTCCCAAATTGCGACGGAAGTTTGTACTTGAACCAAAGGGGTATAAGCCTGGTAGGGCCACTGGCCATCTATTACACAGGGTGTACCAAAAAGAATCATTCGATTTGGCACGTCTATATATCTGAAACTAATAAACATATATAATGCGTTTTGGTTTTTGATGAACGGGAAACACAAAAAGTTTTTTTCATATCTTTTCATAGGTGTTCAATATGCCCCCTTGAGACGCACGGAATTCATTGTTGTCGGTAACGGAGACACATAAACAAAGTCTTTTATAAAGCCCCATGCGAAATAATCACATACAGTCAGGTCCGCTGACCATGGAGGCCAGTAATCCTTCGGTCCAGTACGCTTGATTCATCGTTCAATAATCCTTTGATTTAATAATTCACTCACTTCCAGATGGCAGTGTGCCGGTTCCTCATCTTGTTGGTAAATGAAGTCGTTCGAATCAATCTCCAATCTCAAACATATCGGGAACATTGTTCTTTCAGAGAAAAATTGACAATATACCTTATCCCGTGAAACAAAACACATTAACTTTGGACAGTCCCTCTCATGTTTTACAACTTCATGTGGTTGTTCCGGACCCCATATTCTCACATTATGGCGGCTCACCTTTCTATTTAAATGGAATGTTGCCTCGTCATTAAGCACTAAACATAGAAGAAAACTGTCATCCTCCATCTTGCCAAGAACGAAATTACAGAAGCCGGCCGAGCGGTTCTACGCGCTACAGTCTGGAACCGCACGACCGCAACGATCGCAGGTTCGAATCCTGCCTCGGGCATGGGTGTGTGTGATGTCCTTAAGTTAGTTAGGTTTATGTAGTTCTATGGTTCAAATGGTTCAAATGGTTCTGAGCACTATGGGACTCAACATCTGAGGTCATGAGTCCCCTAGACATAGAACTCCTTAAACCTAAGGACATCACCCACATCCATGCCCGAGGCAGGATTCGAACCTGCGACCGTATCAGCAGCGCGGTTCCGGACTGGAGCGCCTAGAACCGCACGGCCACCGCGGCCGGCCTTCTATGTTCTAGAGGACTGATGACCTAAGAAGTTAAGTCCAATAGTGCTCAGAGCCATTTGAACTATTTGAAATTATAGAACTCCATACGTTGTTGTTTGTCACCTCCACCTCACAGTAGGTGAATTTTATATGGTTTCATGTATAAACGTCGACGTAACACACTCCAGATAGACATCGGGAGCATGTTGAGCTGTCGAGCTACACGGTGAACGGATTTCTGCCGACTCCTTGCGAAACTAGGGTAGATGCTTTCGACGTCTGTGTCAGACACTGGGGGATGGCCCGGCGATTTGTTTTTACAGAAACAACCTGTTTCTCGGAATTGTTCATCCCATCGTCTAATACTCTGTGATGTAGGAGGATCCATTTCATACCTAGTACGAAAGTGACGCTGAACAGTTACTACTGACCCGCACTGAGGAAAACGTAGAAAACAAAACGCTTTCTGTTTTCCCGACACCATTTCTGCTAGAACTGAAGTGGGCGCATTCTGCTGCTACCTAGCGGCAACCATGTAAAACATGAGAGTTTGCTCTTTCCAAAAGTACGTTGTTCACGCACATATCTCAAGTTACATAGTAGTTATGATTTTTTTTTAAAATCTGGATGATTCTTTTTGATGCACCCCGATCTGGAAATCGAATCTGGGATCGGTGCCGTGATCATTTGTACAGCAGCTAGTTTCTCTGCGGCAGCAGGGATCGCAGCAAGTACGTTAGATGAGGATGGCTTTAGGCCAACAGCAGAGTATAAATGCCCGACAGGCAGTTCTGGATCCATATATGGTCACTGAAGCTTCCGTACAATGAATCCAAACTACAAGGTGTGCATACAAAAAAATCCATGTCTAGGGAAATGTGCTAGATATAGCTATGAGCTTTATTGCAGATGGTAGCTAAACTGATAGTTCCTTTCTTGGCAACACTTCTATATGTACTCGGCTTCTTACTCGTAGAGTGTCTGCAGAGATGGTCAAGAGCCAACACTGGCACTGTGAGGCAGAACATCGGACCGCATATGTAGTGATATTTTTATTAATTGGTAACCTACATAAATTACTGTGTTATGGGCCCCATATAAACTACCTACAGTAAGAGCGTGATAAGATGTTCACCGGTCCCAAAGTACTGATGAAATTGGGCACTATTCGAAACTATTCACGTCGACTTTTCTCTTTTTTCAGATTGCTGCCAGTCTCAGCGACATGTCATTCTTCCTGTACTCATTACATTTTGTTACAAATGTTTAATTTAATTTCACATTGCTTGCACCAAAGAAACTGGTATAGGCAAGGGTATTCAGTACAGAGATATGTAAACAGGCAGAATACGGGGCTGCGGTCGGCAACGCCTATATAAGACAACAAGTGTCTTGTGCAGTTGTCAGATCGGTTACTGCAGCTGCAGTGGCAGGTTATCAATATTTAAGTGACTCTGAACGTTGTGTTATAGTCAGTGAATGTTCGAGGTAGCGATGAAGTGGGGATTTTCCCTGTATGACTATTTCACGAGTGTGCCGCTAATATCAGTGGTTCGGTAAAACATCAAAGCTCCGACATCTCTGCGGCCGGAAAAAAATCCTGCAAGAACGGGAGCAACGACGACTGAATACAATCATTCAACATGACAGAAGCTTAACCCTTCCGCAGATTGCTGTTGATTTCAATACTGGGCCATCATCAAGTGTCAGCGTTCGAACCATTCAACGAAACGTAATCGATCTGGGCTTTCGGGACCGAAGTCACACGCGTGTACCCTTGATGACTGCACGACACAAAGCTTCACGCCTCGCCTGGGTCTATCAACACCGACATTGGACAGATGATGACAGGAAACATGTTGCTGATCGGACGAGCCTCGTTTCAAATTGTAGCGAGCAGATGGACGTGTAGGGGTATGGTATGGAGACAACTTCATGAATCCATGTACCCTGCATGTCAGCAGGGGACTGTTCAAGCTGATGGAGGCTCTGCAGTGGTGTGGGAAGTGTGCAGTTGGAATGATATGGGACGCCCAATACGTCTAGATACGACTCTGACAGGTGACATGTACGAAAGCATCCTGTCTGATCACCTACTTCCATTCATGTCCATTGTGCATTCCGACGGACTTGGGCAATTCCAGCAGCACATTGCGGCACTCCACACTTCCAAAATTGCTACAGAGTGGCTCCAGGAACTCTCTCCTGAGTTTAAACACTTCCGCTGGCCACCCAACTCTCCAGACATGAACATTATTGAGTATATATGACGTGTCTTGCATCGTGCTGTTCAGAAGAGATCGTACTCTTACGGATTTATGGACAGCCCTGCAGGATTCACGTGTCGATTCCCTCCTGCACTACCTTAGACATTAGTCGAGTCCATGTCACATCGTGTTGCGGCACTTCCGTGTGCTCGCGGGGGACCTACACAATATTGGGTAGGTCTACAAATTTCTTTGGCTCTTGAGTGAAATATAATAAAGAGGGAGATATGAGTCAAGAAGTCACTGCATTTACAGCAAAAGTGTAGACACAGAGAATCCCGGAGGGATGAAGAAATACTGTATTCTGTCGGTGAAAAGAGGACGTACAGGAATGAAAAGCAGACGGTAACTAACTATCAGTCGCTGAGAACTGAAATAGTCTTTCACTGTGAGCAACCATAGTCATTATGTATGAGAGAGATATGTAATCTTACGAAAAATGACACTGTAAACAGAAACTCTGAACGATATTTTAGGGAATGAAAATGTAAATGAGGTAACTAGCTGAGGGCAGATGAAATGGCTCGTGTTAGAATAGAGTAAGGTTAGATACAATCGATAGTGTACTTCACGTGACACAAGAAGAGGCTGCTATTGATGAAACAGGGAATCCAAGAGTGTGGTTAGAAACTGACAGAAATTGGCATTTGAAGATGACCGTCTCTTATACCATGCTCTTACGAATCCATGTTACTTCCATTTGAAATTAATACTACAGCAGCTGATGGGTACGAGGTGCACGCTCCCATAAGTTTTTAGTCCTGGAACACAAACAATAAAACATTTCCTGTTTCACCCTGCTTTGGCCGCGATACCCCTCCGCCCACGAAGCAAGCGGCCAGCGTTATGTAGCCTACGGCTCACTTTATCAAAGTCAGTTAAAATTAAGCAGGTCTTAAAATATTAACCTCTCCGTAAGCATTTTTGGTTGTTATGGACCAGGGAAACTACACTCTGAAGAAGCTCTTAACGCTAGTTGATGTTTTTTGGATTCAGCTGTTAGTAACTACATGTGTGATATTATAAAATACAGCTGAGGACTGCGAGCCACACCAAAAACTAATTGGGGCCGCATGCAGGCCTTGGGCCGGAATTTGACGACCACTGGTCTAGGCGATGCTCAGTTTTTGCCCAGGGCTTTACCAACGTCTCATCCGTCACCGCCTCTGCAGAAATTCTATTCGAGCAGTAAAAGTTTGCACGTCAAGCACTGGTGAATTTTCTATTTTTTCTGTACCTTACCCCACAAGAGGGTTTAGATCTGTTGAATGTGGTGGCCATGATTTTGGATCGTATCTACCTATCCTTCTGTCCGGAACTGGCGAACAAACAACCGCCAGCGTGTCGGGGCACCAACTTCCTGAAACACTACCAATTGTTGAAATTCCTGTAACTCTGGTACACCGCAAAGTTCAAACGTGGGCAGGTAAATTGTTGTCGTAATTGTAGCGTGAGGGAAAAATTACCTTGTTACATTACTGAAAATGTGAAAAGTCGCTTCATCGGAACAGAAACTTTATCGTAGTCATTGTTTGTGTCGATTCGTTTCAACGTTCAAATGGTTCAAATGGCTCTAACTACTCTGGGAAACTATGTGGAAACCTTTCCACATGATTCACCTGACTACAAATGACACTCCATCAATGCACTGTCCTTTTAAACCGTGTGTACACCATACTACCGCCGTCTGCATATGTGCATCTGTTATCCCACTACTTCTGTCACCTCAATTTATACTCCGCTGTACCCAGTGAATGAGCATAGGTCCTTTGGCAGTGTTCAAATGTTCGTGCATCTCTCTTGTTGATTTAAACACTCTGTTGATTCAGTGTCTTCTTAATATTCTGCTAATATGATCTATCAATGTTTCAACTATTGGAAAGAAAACTTTCTCTTTAGTTGGTTCTTTTTCGCCAGAAGTTTAGACCCTTATACTATCGTTCAAAAGTTTTCGACGCCCTGAAAGTAAGATAAAAAAGCTAGTTATTAGGTTAATGCACGAATATATTTTCCCCAGTGTAATGCTCAATACAACGTTTACGAGTAGTGTTCAGCGTTTTTAAAAATGATCTCGTTCAAAACATAGCTTTCCGTTGTTATGTTGTTCAGATTCCAAGCATTTCATTCCGCTAATTTTGTGTTGTGGTGCCGTAATATAATCTTTCCTCAGTAGATAGTGTTCATAGAACGTCAACAGATCTGTACACATGGTTACAGGTATGAAAGGAGCATGTCGTTTTACACGAGATATCAAAGGGTGAACCTCAGTGAGTACTCAGTGTAGACATCGATCATGGGACGAAGAAAGGAGCTTTCACAGAAAAAAGTTCTGCAGTTGTATCTTTAAATTGCAACCTGTCTTACTGTGCGACAAATATCACATCAAGAACATACTTCCTTGGGATGTGTCCGCTATACCTTGCAGAGGTATGTGGATGCTGGCCAGACCATGGACCTACCTCGAAACGGTAGGCCAAAAGTCGCATCAGAAAGTGATGACAAACATATAGTAGCCACAAGTAAAAGTGATCGCTTCTAAACAGCGCCAGTTTTAGCATCAGAACTCAACCATAATAGGGAAAAGCCGGTGAGTGTAAGTACTGTGGAAAGATGTCTTCACGCACCGGACCTCAACGGGCGTGTGGCGGGTAATAAACCTTTACTGGCGGCTATTAATAGGCAGAAGAGGCTACACTGGGCAAGACAACAGGAAAGTTGGGCAGTAATTGAGTGAGGTCTTTGACACAAGGCGACGCAAGTTTGATCGCCGGTTGCCAGGTGAAAGAATTTTCTACATCTACATCTACATACAAACTCCGCAATCTGCCATATGGTGCGTGGCGGAGGGTACCTCGTACCACAACTAGCATCTTCTCTCCCTGTTCCACTCCCAAACAGGGCGAGGGAAAAATGACTTCCTATATGCCTCTGTACGAGCCCTAATCTCTCTTATCTTATCTTTGTGGTCTTTCCGCGAAATGTAAGTTGGCGGCAGTAAAATTGTACTGCAGTCAGCCTCAAATGCTGTTCTCTAAATTTCCTCAGTAGCGATTCACGAAACGAACGCTTCCTTTCCTCTAGAGACTCCCACCCGAGTTCCTGAAGCATTTCCGTAACACTCGCGTGATTATCAAACCTACCAGTTACAAATCTAGCAGCCCGCCTCTGAATTGCTTCTATTTTCTCCCTCAGTCCGACCTGATAGGGATCCCAAACGCTTGAGCAGTACTCAAGAATAGGTCGTATTAGTGTTTTATAAGCGGTCTCCTTTACAGATGAACCACATCTTCCCAAAATTCTACCAATGATCCGAAGACGACTATCCGCCTTCCCCACAACTGCCATTACATGCTTGTGCCACTTCATATCGCTCTGCAATGTTACGCCCAAATATTTAATCGACGTGACTGTGTCAAGCGCTACACTACTAATGGAGTATTCAAACATTACTGGATTCTTTTTCCTATTCGTCTGCATTAATTTAAATTTATCTATATTTAGAGTTAGCTGCCATTCTTTACATCAATCACAAATCCTGTCCAAGTCACCTTGTATCCTCCTACAGTCACTCAACGACGACACCTTCCCGTACACCACACCGATGTGTATCCCTAACATCAAAGCTTGAAACATTTTCCCTCATGGTCAGGGGATGTTTCGGAGGCGGTAAGAGAGGTGATCTTTTACAAATAAACGGAACAATGAAGAAAGAGGATTACCATCGCATTCTACAGTATCATGCAAAGCCGTTTGACTGGCAAGGGGTTCGTCCTACAGCAAGGTAACGACCCCACGCACACTTCAAAGCTGTGTAAAGCGTGTTAGGCAAATTTTTTTTAAAAAAAAGACCGAACTGAAAAATATGATTTGGCCGCCACAATCCCCCGACTGTAAGCCTATTGAACTGCTTTGGGACCATTTGGATAGAGCAGTTAAATCAAGGCCTATTAGCAACGTTCATCACGTCTGGACCAGACTACAAGAGGAATGGCGGCATATCGCCGTTGAAACCCTGTTGACGCTGACAGCAGGAATGCCTCGCCTATGCAGAGCAGTGATTAAAGCCAAAGGAGGCTACTTTGGAAGAGTAAAATTTGAGTGTATGTATGTAGTTTAAATAAAAGATTATTCCAAGGCTGACTTATGAGTATTTCTAACATTTTTCTTTACAATTTGCATTTTTTCGTCAGAATCAGTAATCTTCAAAAACTTTTGAGCGATAGTGCATCTCTTTAGCAGAGGTCATCCTTGGTGTAATTCCGACCATGAAAGCCTATACTATATGATACTGTTGTTGCACGTTTTTCAGAAAGTTATTGGTAGCATATTTTGGAAATAACAGGGAAATTATAGTTAGTTAGAGAAGCTTTTATCCGGAAATGCATTAATGTTAGCAGATGACAGTCCGTCGCCGTGGTATGAATAGACCCAGGCGGAAGGGCTGTCAGAAAATCGTTTGAGGTTCTCGTCTGGAAATTAAAAGCTGCGACTCACTCCCTGGCCGCAACTGCCCCTCAAGCCAGCCCTCAACTCCTCACCCCGCGCTGCTATTAGCTCATGTAACGAAAAACCCATTAATTCATTTTTCTCTTCGCTTTCCTTCCCTTACCCTCCTCCTTTTTTTTCCCCTCCCGCCTTAATGTCTTTTCCTTTAACTGGCCTTCCCATTCATACCAATTTCTATTGTACTAAATACTGGTTTCTTCTTATCAGACTCTGCGCCTGGCTTGTCGCACAAACTCCTTCCGGTTCAATTTCCCTTCGCATTCATCAATCTAATTTCTTGTGAGAAGTCCATTAATTTCTTGCAGAGCGCATTTTATTTCGGCGTCGGGGAAACCAACTTCAGAAATATTACTTTTTCCATTGCCCAGGATTTTTCAGGGGTTAAAGAGAAAACCACGTACACTGCAATATCTAAAGCGAGCGGTCCCCTTGTTTTAATCAGACTGGAATCCATATGATCCCCTGGTGCGCAGAGTTTTTTGAATATAGACAACGGAAAAGAGAGTAGGAATCGCTCGCGAAATCCGTCGTTTTATTACAGTAGATCTAGATTTCAACTTTTGCATAGTCATCTTCAGTGCATGTAACAACAGTTGACATTGGTCCACACAGTCACGTAATAGAAAATATTGGTTGTTGTAGAGCAGACAGGAATCTAACAGAAACTTATCTCGGACTCCAATATGCTCTACAACAACCAATATTGTTTATTACATGACAGTCTGGACCAATGTCAACTATTGTTACATGCATTGAAGATAACTAATTGCAGATCTACTGTAACAAAACGACGGATTTCGTGATCGATTGCTGTTCTCTTCTCCATTGTCTGTCCGCTTTTTGTTTTCAATTTGTGGCAACCGCAAAAATTAGGACAATAACCAGCAGTGGGAAATTTCTAATTACTCTTGTATGTCTGCAACAAATTAGCTTTCCAATAAGATGTTAGAAGGTTTGATTCTTTGATGTTTGTACAAGTAGTGTGAACTATGGGTCGCTGACCTGCTACTAACAACGTTGTGGCACAGTATTTTCATCAGTACATTAGGGAGCGCGAAGTACTATTTACGCATTACACTGAATGCATCAGATGGAATCTTAGATTATGCAGTTCAGTTCAGCTCCTGCTGAAAGGAAAACTAGCAAGATACACTAAAATAAGATTAAATGATGTAACAATAGGAGAAGCGGAGTAAGGTGATATCTAGGGATGTTTCTGGACGTACGTCGTAACTTTGCACATCATATAGAGGAAGCAGGCAGAAAAGGTGCAAAAGTGATGAATAAAATTATAGCCATTGCAGACAGCGATTTCGGCTTCAGTTGAAAACAGAGGACACCATTAATCTATATTAGCACCAGTCATAGGATATGGTGCGAGCATGCAAGCATTTGGGCTCAAGGATTTCAGCTGGTGAAGCCAGCCTCATTAGTGAGAAGATTTTAACGAGGAGTGTTACTAATTGTAAGATCAGTGGTCGCCAATTAGATTACCTCGAAAAATGCTTCCTTAGTAATTCCAGGAATATGCCCATTGGACTTGGAAATTAGGAAAAGGTGAGCCCTTTACTGATTAAAGGAAGACAGTCGAATGGAAATACAAAGGATGTTTTTAACTGGGGCCAATATGAAAAGTTAATAAAAGATCGCATATTACAACTATGGCAAAATGAATGAGACATTCTTAACCCATTGAGTGTATTGATACATTACCTGACTGGCCATAGCCTGACTAGTACGTATCTACACAAAATCGAAAGACAGGTGAACTATATCTGCTCCTGCGGCACTGTGGACACACCATATTAAACAATGTGAGACTGCGCACTCTACGAAGATGCGGCGAGTAATGGCCGTCATGCGTTAAGGATGTCGGATTCAAAATCAGCAATATGGAGCGAGTCAACCTGGTGCATCTCGGACGATACGGGAAAGTCAAGGAACACTTCACGAGGCATTCAACCACATATCAGCATGCTGCCATTCCGGGCGGGCAATATACTCTGCAGACGGACAGAAGACAACTGAGATCGGCGACCTCCTAATAAAATAGTTTCTTAAGAATTTACTCGCCTTTGGTGCATGTCATCATGGAAGTGGGGATTTAAAGAAGTAACAGCGATTGGTGGTATTGCTTATTACAACGGAAACGTTACTTATGTGTTGCCCGACGCCAAAGGAATCCAGTACACAATGGCTGCTGACTGGGTAGTAGCAGAGAAAAACCATCTACAGGCTAAATGCACAAAAAGTAATAAACAAACACAGAAAATTGAGTCTGAGTGCTTGCAGAAGTATTAGTAGCAGCAGGAATAGTGGTTAAGGATTTTCTTATAGTTTTGTGTGGTAGAATTAGTTGTAGTATAAAAAAATAAATTTTAGAATTAAAAAAAGTTAACACTTAACTCATTATTATCCAAGACAAAAATGATTACTGTGGCCTATTTTAGGAGTTCAGATAGTAGCCGGTAATTATGAAGAATAAATAAAAGATAATAGTCCAGTTTAGTTATAACACAGATGGAACAAAATGTTCAACGTTATTTGAGTAGTTCATTATCAAAAACAACCTTCGATCTGTTTGTGGTCAATCATCCTGTCGGTCGATTAGTCTAATGCCACTCACTGCCAGCTTCACCTGCCATCGGGAAGAAAGCCTCGGAAAATTACCCTATTAAAACGTCTGACCTGCCAAAGAAATTGGTCCCACGCAGAGACGGTGGCGCTGAGGCATCGATATTTCGAGTGCGGACCCAATTTTTAGTTTCACTAGACTTTTATGCGGGTCTCCATGACAGTCCATGGTATGCAGGCCTCCTCATGGCTGCATGACTACCGCAACCCACATCCATTTGAACCAGCCTACTGTATTCAAGCTTTGGTCTCTCTCTCCAGTTTTTGGACCCCACACTTCCATTGCCAAACATGGCTTTGATTAAAATATCTCTGAACATCTGTTTCGAGTCTGTTTTATTATTCAGATTGCTCATCTTGTTTTGTGTCGTATCTTGTTGATGTGTCGTATCAACCGATCCCTTATTTAGTCAAGTTGTCCCACGAATTTGTTTTTCCCATTTCGATTCAGTGACTCCTCACTTGTTACTGGATTTATCCATCTTCTACAGTCCTGTACAGCACCACTTTTCTAAAGCTTATACCTTCTTCTTATCTGACTTGCTTATCATCCAGGCTACACTTTTATATAAGGCTACAGACAGACATATACCTTCAGAAAAGACTTCCTAACACTTTATTTTAGGTGGTGACAAACTCTCTTCTTCAGAATTGATTTTCTGGTTCGTTCACTTTGCTCTTCATAGTAATTGTTCTGCATTCCTATTTTATTATTAATTATTAAGCCTACTCCTGCTTTAAATCTATCTGATTTTGTGTTGGTAAGCCTGGAGTGACCTCCTTTTGGCGGATCAGGTGGAGACCCGGATCATTATGTCTAGCAGTGTCTCGTTGACCAGCATCTAGCGGATTCAAGTGGCTCCAAGCACTATGGAACTTAACATCTAAGGTCATCAGTCTCCTAGACTTAGAACTACTTAAACCCAACAATCCTAAGGACTTCACACACAGCCATACCCGAGCCAGGTTTCGAACCTGCCATCGTAGCAGCAGCGCGGTTCCGGACTGAAGCGCCTAGAACCGCTCGGTCCCAGCGGCCGGCGCATCTAGCAGATAAAGTGGCTAGACGAAGCAGATTGGCCCACATGTGACAATCGGTTAGTGTGAAGTACGTAGTAGTGAATGTGTTGCTAGGGTCTGGGTGGCAAGTATTTATGATGATTCTGGGCACTGTGTTCTGACAGGTCCCCATCTTCAGTCACCTAGGGGATCAAGACAGCGCAGCATGAGAAAATTTAGCTCGCCGCTGCGGTGGACTGTGGTACCGTACGATGCTCTTTCAGCAATGTTCCAACCCCGGCAAAGGGATTTCACAGGAAATTAGGTTGCCCGCCTCGCCAAAGGTTGTGATGTTAGCACTTATTTACATTCGACCAAAAGCGATATATCGCCCACAGACCTTAGAACCTGTATCAATTCCTCTTAAACTTTTATTTCTGTTACAAAATGTTTGCTTCATTCCCTGCACGCTGATGACAGTGGTCATAATCTACACCCTGCCTTACACTCTTCATAATGCCATGTTCTGATCTGTTACGTCACAGCCACTTACGTTGTGCTGATTATACATCTGTCTTTGTCCTTCATCTACAGACTTTTAAGGAACACGATTTGATTACGAATTGAAATCATTTTACTGTCAGATGAAAATTTGTGACAGATTGATTATCTATATGTAATACATGATACATAAATTTCCGGCATATATTTCTCTTAGCTTCTATTTGTGCTTAGTTTTAATACCTTGAACTCTATCACGTTTGCATTGTTATATAATTTTGCAACATATCTTTTACACCTAAAATCTTTAGCAAAGTTATTCACCAGCTTGCCACCGTTAATGGCGACATAAGTCTGGTGATAACCGTTAGAAAAAAACCAGCTCATAAGATAAACAAATAACGTAAAAAATCAACACTGTTTTTTCCACTGATAAACGAGAAATACCCAAGTGCGACACAGAGATCTCTCAATATAAAACACACAGCCAATTGACACGAACTGGCACAAGGGCAAATAGTTTTCCGAATAATGAACAGAATCTACGGCCTGTTTCCTTCGAGTGTGAGTAGTTCCTGCGTCTTGTTTGATATGTAAGTTAGTGTGTATCATTAGGCTTGATTTCCCTAAACTCAAATTGAAAAATTTATAGTGTGTGGTCTCCACGTATGGTAACGGGTTAAGAACACGAAAACATTGTTCCACTGCTACATTGGAAACTCGTTATCCTCACTAGATGGGCCCGTACATCATCGAATTGTCGAAAATCTTGATAATATGGAAAGTCTGGAAAATTTAGAATGATATGGATTAATGCCTTGAAAACAACTTATATTTATGTTTATGTAAACACACAAATTATACAGCATATTCGCAGAAACTTTGTATTGAAAAATCCAACACAATGAGTTTTATACGTTGAGGTAACCAGTAAGTTTATTTTGAGCCAGAATTTATCTCGCTTACGTGCAGCACCATTACGTAGTCGTTTCAGTTCTGTTGAAACTGATCCCGGCTGCTGTTCCAGACAGCCGTTATTTTGTTCAGCTACCATATGGTCCCTGTATCTGGCATACGTTGTTCAGATTGAGCGCCAACTTCTCAGCTAATCTATCATGGTTGCGTCATTTGGTGCAGACGAGAGAATGACAATAACATTGTGACAGCTAATCGTTTACGTCTCAGTATCCCTTAAATGTTTGAAAAAGCTTCAGTTCCTTCCTATTAAGTGCATCATATTTTCTATGGACATTGCCACAATATTCATTCTCTAAGTTGTTTATTTTAGACTCGCAGCAAACAGGAGCAATACAGAATTATACAGTACAACACAGTGTTAACTTGTCAACCGGCAACATGCTGGGATTCGTGTGTGTGCGGTTGCCTGAATTTGAATTTAATGAGTGTCGACTGTTATCTATATTACTTTTGGAATATCATTAATCTGTACAGTTATTTTACTTTAATAAAGTCCCGATGAACTTTGATTCCAGTTAACGATTGCCGAATAAATGCGGTTCCGCTTAATAGTCAATATTTCTCTTAGACAACATTAGTTAGATAGTAAAAAAATTTTTGAAACTTCTACGAGGTCTTGCTGGAAACCAATGCCTCTGAATTTTTTATGTGAACACTCATAAGGCTGTTTTTTTTTTAAAAAAACTTTATTAACATTCCATATCTTTATTCTTCATGTCTAGATATTTATGCCTCAACGTATTGTGTTCTATTGTATGTTAATCGGGGACCTAGAAACGACGGAGAGGCTCCGTCCCCAACGCAGCCGCAGTGGTCCACAACCCCACGACGACTACCGCAGTCCACTTCACCCCTCCACGCCCATCACCGAACCCAGGGTTACTGTGCTGTTCGGCCCCCGGTGGACCCCCCAGGGAACGTCTCACACCAGACGAGTGTAACCCCTATGTTTGCGTGGTAGAGTAATGGTGGTGTACGCGTACGTGGAGAACTTGTTTGCTCAGCAATCGCCGACATAGTGTAACTGAGGCGGAATAAGGGGAACCAGCCCGCATTCGCCGAGGCATATGGAAAACCGCCTAAAAACCAATCATAGACTGGCCGCTTCACCGGACCTGGACACAAATTCGCCGGGCAGATTCGTGCCGGAGACCAATGCCTCAACACAATCATCCAGGCGACGAATATACATATTTCTCCCAACGAGAAACATCTAGCTCACAGTCCAGGCCCAATCTTAAATGACCAGACACAATTTAATACTTCCTCTTTGCTAAACTTCACGTAATCCTCTCAGTTTTTCATTACTTCCACACTGTCTGTTCCTTCATATTCCGTCATTTCCTGTATTCACTGAATTCTTTTACTTTATTGAAGTTGCCTGTGTAATCCATATAGTGTGTAGTTACAGTTGTTAAGTTTTCCTTTAATTGGTACTTGTATTACTTTCCATGTTTAATACCTCTTGGAGTTGTCTTGTCAAGTACTGTTTCTATTTTACTTGGTTCATTATTTAATGCAAACCGTTACATAGGCACAGTTTTTTGTATAGTGTTAATTTTTTTACTCTTTACTCCCTTTATATTCGTATATTGTTCAACTTTTTACTTTTTAAAATGTAGTACCTCCACACTTTCAAAAATGGAATTTACTGTATGGTTCCTTTACACTCCTCCGTTTTCCTTCATTTATTTGTTTATATAAACTGATATTGCTTAAATTCTTCACATATTGTGTAGTTACATTGATAATTCTCTTTTTTAACTGGTTTATGTATCGATCTCCATGTGTTATACCTCCTGAAGTATCCTTGTCAAATACTAATTTTATTTTACTGTATTGGTTTTGTTTATTAACATAAATTGTATATATAGGCATGCTGTTCCAGTATTGTATTAGGGTTTTTCATGTTTGCTCCCTTTATATTTATTCATCGTTCAACTTTTTAGTTTTTATATTGCATTACCACCTTTCTGTCAAAAATGTCGTTTACTGTTTATTTGTGCTTCAATAGAGATTCGTAACTTCTTTTCCAGTGTCTTTTAAAAACATTGTAGCTTTTTTGGCGATAATATCAAATGTCTGAAGGTGGCCTTGTAAGACGAAAACCGGTTGACACACTAAAATTAATATTGTAGGACAAAAGCAAAGTAGCATTTTTAATTTATTATAATGTTGTTCTACCAAGAACCTACGGAAGATTCATTTAACAAGAACCCAGTTTGTTGGTAGCGTCAGTGTAGGTTTGTCTTTGTGAACGGAGCCATAACTCATCTCGGTTTGCACCGCTTTCTCACTATCGAAGTGAAGTTCTCGAACGTGTTCTCTAATTTTTGAAAGCAATTGGAAATCGGATGGGGCCAAGTCGGGACTGTACGGAGGATTATCGATGACTGTGAAGCTAAGGCATCGGATTGTTGCAGATGTCGCAGCGCTTGCGTAGGCCTATGATCCTGACATTGCCTCGCTGAGAAAAAGAGAGCTCCATCTGTGAACAGTTAGAAACCCTGTAAGAGGCTGTTTAGGTTTTTATATTGGTAACGTCACGTAGCGCTCTGTATGAAAATCACAGGCTGTGCTGTGTGCAGTCTGTGGCTGGTTAGCATTGTTGTAATATTCGCTATTCTAGTGTTGGGCAGTTGGCTGTTAACAGCGTGTAGCGTTGCGCAGTTGGAGGTGAGCCGCCAGCAGTGGTGGATGTGGGGAGAGAGATGGCGGAGTTTTGAGAGCGGATGATCTGGACGTATGTCCATCAGAGACAGTAAATTTGTAAGACTGGATGTCATGAACTGCTATATATATTATGACTTTTGAACACTATTAAGGTAAATACATTGTTTGTTCTCTATCAAAATCTATCATTTGCTAACTATGCCTATCAGTAGTTAGTGCCTTCAGTAGTTAGAATCTTTTATTTAGCTGGCAGTAGTGGCGCATGCTGTATTGCAGTAGTTTGAGTGACAAAGATTTTTGTGAGGTAAGTGATTTGTGAAAGGTATGGGTTATTGTTAGTCAGGGCCATTCTTTTGTAGGGATTTTTGAAAGTCAGATTGCGTTGCGCTAAAAATATTGTGTGTTAGTTTAGTGTTGATCAGAATAGGCAAAGAGCGAAATGTCTGAGTACTATCAGTTCTGCTCAGCTGTTTGAAAATCAAATAACGTAAGGGGTTTACCAGCACAGTAATTCGTTTATATTTGTAACAGGATGTTTCATAGGGCGACCCTGCCAGGATACCTCACTGGAATCTTCTGATTTTTTCTTGTAGTTTGTGTAATTAGTGTAGCTATTTTTTATTGCTAGTGCATAATTATAGAGAGAACTTCCTTTGTAGTTGTAGTCTTTCATTGTTGTACAGGAAAACAGTTGTGGCATGCATGTAGATCTGCACCAAGTATTTCGCAGCTGCACTAGAAATTAACGAGATATTATTTTCAGTGCTATGTTAATGTGTTTTTTTTTTATTTTGCTCTTCAAATTGTGCTTTCTCTGTGTTATCGTGTGAAATATTGCGAGAATAATGGCGTGTGAAAAACGTAATACTAGGCTCCAATGTAAATTGAGAAATGATAGTGACGATGAGCGTAGCATATCAGCACCACCGTGTAATGAATTAACAGACATTCAAAGTAGTAATTTGGTAATTGTGCATCTGGAAATGGAGCGGGTGGCAAATAATGGTGTAGCCAGTGAAACAATTAGTGAACAGGGAAGCATTATCGATCGATCGGTCGGCAACAGCTCGCCTCAGAAATCCGAAATGCCAGGACACAATCATGCAAACACTATAGAGTCAGGTTTTGCGTCCTCACCGTTTTCTCAAATAAGTCAAGACACATTTTTTGCTTTTCAAGATGCGAATATTGCCTTTTCAAATGCACTGCCGAATAGCACTGAGGAACATGTTTCAGACACCAGTGCATTGTTATTACAGTTAATGCAACAAATGGGACAAAGGCTACAAAAGTTAGACACAACGCTTGAACAAAATCTGAAACAAATGGAACGAAATCTTCAAAAGTTAGACACAATGGAACAAAATCTTCAAAAGTTAGACGCAATGGAACAAAATCAAAAACAGTCACAGCAACAGCTTCAAAAGTTAGACACTACGCTTGAACAAACACGTGAAGGTTTAACTGGTGAGTTACTTAAAATCGAATCTAAATGTCAAAAAGTCTGTAATGACGTAAAAACACAAATTTGTGAGCATTTTCAACCTATTTTTTCGCGTCATGAAAATGCATTACAGAATGACGAAGCAGCCATAAAAGAACTGCAAACTATTGTTCATGAAAATCACGACACCTTGCAAGCTAAAATTGACTCAGTTGCATCTACCGATTCGGTTACACAACTTGCAAAAACTCAGGAAAACTTAAAGGACACAGTAGATACGATTTCAACACAAATGGACACTCTAAACCTTGGTTCAGAAATACACACTGAGGAAATCAGTTCATTATCGGAGAAAGTAGCCGAACTTCCGGATCAGTTCACTAACTTATCTACAAAGGTAGATGATGATCTGAATGACACAAGACCCGCTGCCTTCACTGACACAGAAGAGTATGAACAAATTAGAAAATTCAAACAAAATCAGAATCAAATCAATACACAGTACAAAAGAGAAATCCGGGAAGTACAAGATCAGTTGAGACAGGTAATACAAGAATTACATTTTTCAGACGACACTCGCGCTCCAATTCGAGAAGAGGGACATAGAAATACAGAACAGCCACTAAATAATAACACAGGGCACTTCGGAAATTATGAAAGAAATTGGCAAGGCGCACTGAATTTTGAGATGGAACCACCGAACAGAATCAGAGAGATTGTACCTTTTCCGAATACACGTAAACTTCGACACAAAGACATAATTGATTTGGCTATTAAAAGTATAAAATCTGGAACAGACAAAAGGAGAAAACTTCACGGTAAAGCAAATGCAAAGAAATTATATATTGGTCAGAAAGTTCTCATTAAAGCTCATTCATTGTCACATAAGAAGAAACAATTGAGTCACAAATTCTTTCTGATTTACAATGGACCTTACAGAATCCGACGTATACCACATGATAATTGCGTTGAAGTTGAAACTCTGCGTACTAGGAAGAGTAAAGGATTGCACCACATTTCACATGTAAAGCCGTTTATTGAGAGATACTCTGTTTTTTTAACTTAGTCTTTGCCATAAAGTTTTCACTTCACGTTACTAGTACTCTTTGTCACACTTAGAAACTGTTAACATGCAACTATGTTTTAGAATTAAATATCCAGTCAAGAATCAAGAGAACTTATTTAAACAGAAATTACGAATGCATTGTTATAGTGAACAGACGTCACAGTGTTATTGTGTGTACATTCTTGCTTGTTAGTTGCACAATTACGTAACGACTATAAGGCTTACATACTTAGAACATATACTGGTACTGCTAATGAGATTTTAATACAACATTTTGATTTACTTGAAAATACATTCTGGATTTAAAGTACTTTCTGAGAGATACCAGATGACACAGTGGTTAGTTTATTTGCAGCTACACGATTATATCACGACTCTACTAACGTGTGACACAATTTACATTGTTGCTTTTGTGTTGTATCTGTTTTATATCTGCACAGTTTTTCTGAATTCTTCTGGAAAGGAAAACATGTTTTAGTAGTAACTTTCGTGGTATAGCTACAATGAGACAGCCTTTTTCGTAGCACAAAAATACATTACAGTATAGTATTTTCTTGGTCACGGTACTGTACGTAATAACTACGCTATCTATACGCATAGCATTTCACTTTTGTTTATTACGAGGTAAGTACATTGACTTCTACAGAATTTTGCTTATGGACGACGATAATTACGACACTTGGCACATTTTTACCGTTAAGTAATGACAGAGATTATCTTACAACAAGACGCACAGTTTAGTGCTGCAGTACACGTATTTGAGTGATTAATTTTGTACTTAAAATATTTATTTTTAAAGATTTTTGAATTACAAGGATACAAATGTTTTCTGTGATACATTTCATTCCATTGCTGTAATCTGTAACACCTGAGGGTATAATTACATTAATCCTCAGGGGGGTACACGCCTACTTTGTGTACCGTGTGTTTGGCAAGCACAAGGAGCCCTAGCTAATATGGTATTTGCTTATACAACTTTACACATCGGTACCATATTTCTCTAACACAGAATTACACAGCTATCTGATTATTTAACAGAGAAACAAACATTTATTTTACTACGTCAGTGACACATGTTTACGCAATTACACAGTTGGATAACTTCATACTTATGAAATTGTATTTTATCTGTACTTTGTGAACTGTTCATATTTTTTTGGAACCATTGTGATATTATGAGAGCTTTGAATGATGTATTTGGTATGGGATCAAGATTTTTAAAGTACGTTTGAGGTAGATGACATTACTGAAACGAGAAGAGACTTTTTCTTAGGCCTTGAAATTATTGAAAGAAGCTGCGACGTTTTGAGATGTGATTGATCTGTTATGATGTTATTATTACGATTATGATGTGCTTTATGCTGTTGAGGTATGTTTATCATCAATAGGGTGATGCTATATAAGGAATTGCATTATTCTCTGTGTTTATTATGAGGAAATATTGAAGACATGTTGATGAATATGTATATGTGTAATAAGGTAAGGAATAAGGAGTAGTGGTTAGGGACCCTGATTTATGAAAAGGATGTTGGAAATCGGGAATCGTACTCCAAGAGTTATGAAATGTGTGTATATGCGTGAATGTATCACAATGCCAGCGAAAATTTTTTGGATACTGTTATATTTATAGGATTTTGTTTCTACACAATTGTAACGCAAATGCTCAACCTCTGAAATTTTTTTACATGAGACTGTCACTGCTGTCATAAATATTTCGGTAAGAAAGTTAAGTGACCTTCACATAATGCGTCATGGGCGCCCAGCTGTGCCACCTGCCTGAAGAAAAAGCCATTAGGTGGAAAAAACAAAAAGAGACCATTATCCTAGCTATTGACATTTCTTTGTAGAAAGCATTGCAAATACGACATGCTCGAACTTGAAAACATATAATTACACTGTGGAGTTCTTAATTTATGATATTTACTAAAATGCCTAATGAAATTATGAGGAACATTTTACATCTATTCTCTTTCTAGTTGAGAGATTGCTCAATTTGTTTAATATCTTGTTTCTAGCTGCACTGCAGCAGTGGTTAAAATAAAATTTAATAGATGTACTAGTATAGATATTTTATGCCTACAGATCCAGTAAATAATAATTTTTTATGATCTACTTCCAAAAACACGAGGGAGCACAAAAAGACATTTCCCTTCGCAGGAATTGCATACATAATTTTGTCAATGAGTGGATAATTTGTTTCATAGAGTAAGTTATCGTGATGCATCACCCTAGTGGTAAGATGTGACATAGGTATTAAACATGGCCATTTTTAGTGTACTATTTTTTCTGCTTGTGGGTTTGTCATGTTTAGATATAAGTTATTGCATTTGCTGCTGCTGTTTGCCAGGCATAGTGCTACTCAATTTTGCTTTGTATTACTTTGTTAAGCCAGTTTTACTACTGATTTATTTTTCTTGTTTGCTGCACATTGCCTTATATTAGTTGTAATATTGCAATTACTTTGCTAATTTAGATATACTGCTTGCTTTGCCAATTTGCATTTTTTTGTCATTGCTGTTTGTGTTAATTTGTTATGTGTTGCTGCATTGCCTTGTCCCTTAGTTTAGCATCTCAGTTCAGAAGATTTAAGTTAGCTTAAGAGGGAGTAGGCTATATAAGAGAATGAGTTGTGATGAATTGGAAGTAATCCATTGACAAGGTATAAAAAAATGGTGAAATAAGAGGAAACATCTATGAAATGAAGTTTGGGGTTGCATTGCAGTACCAAATGTCACACTGAAAACAAACCCTGTCCTGTCCTTTTGTGTCATTCCACTATGTGTCTGTGTACCCTTGTGTATTTGTGTTCTTTCTGTCTTTATGTGTTTAGCTGACAACAGTTATGTTGTAGAATTTTTCTAATATTATGTTATTTACTATGTAAAGATGTTTAGACATTATTTATTCTGTTCTGTTTTAATGCTCATGTGTGAAATTAATGTTTCGAAACTATTCTCATTATTTTATTTATTTATGTATGTCATAATTCCTGTAATACTGACGTATCTGTTTATTTCGATTCTTTTGTCAAGCCTGCATTACCACAAATGTTATCTGTATTGTTATGTTCTTTAATGATGTATTTTGTACCTTTGTAATTGTACTCTTATGTTGTAAATTATATAGACACCAGTTCTTCAAACAAAGTTTCATTTCACTGCACACATTTCTGTTGGTCATAGTATATGCACAATATGTGAAAAAAAAGAGGACTGTTGGTGCTCACACATGTGCTGATAATTCAGCAAGGGACTGGTTAACAGCATTGTTGGTTCTAAGGACAATTCCAAAAACTTTGTGAGTGCACAAGTGGTGGTTCATGGGCTTGATATATTATCCACAAGACTCTTTGAGGGTGATTGTGCACCTGCACAGTCGCAACAGATGGCTGCTGGCCGTCTCTACAAGGATTGCAGTGGGTCGGCACCTTTCATAACCCACCAGTACCATTATTTCTACAACATGGATTGCAGTGGGTCTGCACCTCTGGTGGCCCACCAGTACCATACTCTCTACCAGGACTACAGTGGGTCTGCTCTGTGATGACCTACCTACCAATATTCTTCAAAACTTCGACTGACTCTGCTGTGGGTTTGCTCTGTTGTGGCTCATTACCTGTCTGCATGTCAAGACTCAGCATTGTCTTTCCATTGGAAGGACAACACTACTTCTACAAGACTGCATGGAAATCCACTACTTCCGTGTGCATTGTCTTTTACTGCCCAGACTTTGAGAAAAAAAAAACACTGCAATTTTACTGTGATGAATGATCAGGACTCTCTTTATGGACTGTGAGAAAATTTTAGCTTTTGACCATCATATCAATAAGTGTGTGGATTTGATATCTTTGTTATTGTAATTAAGAAAAATTTTACAAATATGTATTGGCCAGTGCCCAAAACAATTTGCAAAATTTTTTGTGGGGAGCCTATGTAAGTAGGCTGTTTAGGTTTTTATATTGGTAATGCCATGCCATAAGAGTCGAGGGACATGAAAGGGAAGCAGTGGTTGGGAAGGGAGTAAGACAGGGTTGTAGCCTCTCCCCGATGTTGTTCAATCTGTATATTGAGCAAGCAGTAAAGGAAACAAAAGAAAAATTCGGAGTAGGTATTAAAATTCATGGAGAAGAAATAAAAACTTTGAGGTTCGCCGATGACATTGTAATTCTGTCAGAGACAGCAAAGGACTTAGAAGAGCAGTTGAATGGAATGGACAGTGTCTTGAAAGGAGGATATAAGATGAACATCAACAAAAGCAAAACAAGGATAATGGAATGTAGTCTAATTAAGTCGGGCGATGCTGAGGGAATTAGATTAGGAAATGAGGCACTTAAAGTAGTAAAGGAGTTTTGCTATTTGGGGAGCAAAATAACTGATGATGGTCGAAGTAGAGAGGATATAAAATGTAGGCTGGCAATGGCAAGGAAAGCGTTTCTGAAGAAGAGAAATTTGTTAACATCCAGTATTGATTTAAGTGTCAGGAAGTCATTTCTGAAAGTGTTCGTATGGAGTGTAGCCATGTATGGAAGTGAAACATGGACGATAAATAGTTTCGACAAGAAGAGAATAGAAGCTTTCGAAATGTGGTGCTACAGAAGAATGCTGAAGATTAGATGGGTAGATCACATAACTAATGAGGAAGTATTGAATAGGATTGGGGAGAAGAGAAGTTTGTGGCACAACTTGACCAGAAGAAGGGATCGGTTGGTAGGACATGTTGTGAGGCATCAAGGGATCACCAAGTTAGTATTGGAGGGCAGCGTGGAGGGTAAAAATCGTAGAGGGAGACCAAGAGATGAATACACTAAGCAGATTCAGAAGGATGTAGGTTGCAGTAGGTACTGGGAGATGAAAAAGCTTGCACAGGATAGAGTAGCATGGAGAGCTGCATCAAACCAGTCTCAGGACTGAAGACCACAACAACAACAACAATGCCATGTAGCGCTCTGTATGAAAATCACTGGCTGTGCTGTGTGCAGTCTGTGGCTGGTTAGCATTGTTGTAATATTCGCTATTCTAGTGTTGGGCGGTTGGCTGTTAACAGCGTGTTGCGTTGCGCAGTTGGAGGTGAGCCGCCAGCGGTGGTGGATGTGGGGAGAGAGATGGCGGAGTTTTGAGGGCGGATGATCTGGACGTGTGTCCATCAGAGACAGTAAATTTGTAAGACTGGATGTCATGAACTGCTATATATACTATGACTTTTGAACACTATTAAGGTAAATACATTGTTTGTTCTCTATCAAAATCTTTCATTTGCTAACTATGCCTATCAGTAGTTAGTGCCTTCAGTATTTAGAATCTTTTATTTAGCTGGCAGTAGTGGCGCTCGCTGTATTGCAGTAGTTTGACTAACGAAGATTTTTGTGAGGTAAGTGATTTGTGAAAGGAATAGGTTATTGTTAGGGCCATTCTTTTGTAGGGATTATTGAAAGTCAGATTGCGTTGCGCTACGAATATTGTGTGTCAGTTTAGTGTTGATCAGAATAGGTAAAGAGTGAAATGTCTGAGTACTATCAGTTCTGCTCAGCTGTTTGAAAATCAAATAACGCAAGAGTTTTACCATCACAGTAATTCATTAATTTTTCTAAGGGGACGTTTCAACCCGATTACATGAATCTCGCGCACCGCCATGTTCCACACTTCAACACGGAACTCCCTGGAGGTGAAGGGCTGCAACTTGCGGCAGCAAAGCGGGAAGGTCGACTGAGTAATATGCATGACACCTCATACTTCAACCGACAATGAGAAGAGAATAAAAAACTTGGAGGCCTTACTTTCCAGCACGCCTTCGTACATCACGTTAACACAACATCTGGAAACATCAGCGTGAAATAATGTATGTGTTATTTACCGTAAACCACCATGCCCAGAGAAATTAATATTTCAACGTAAAATCAATGGTAAGGAGGGAGATAATGGAAATGGGACATTTGAAGGGAAGAAGGAAGGTCTGATGCGAGATTGTCTTTCATGGTGAACGTCAAATGTACGAAGATGTGGACGCAAACTACCCAAGAGCAGATAGTGAAAAATGTCTATAAATACGGAGGAAAGCGTGTAATGTGAAGGAATTAAAGCTGTAAAGACTCTCGCAGCGATCTTTCAGCGTAAAGGTGCTACTGTATCAATGAGGAAAGAAGTTGACTTCGTCGCAACATTCTTTAATGAATAACGGTGAAGAATGCTTTTTTGAGGGATATCTGAATGAATTGTGTTTTTTTTTCTGTTTATCAGGCGATCACACCCCTACAGTTACAGATCAAACGTGTTGACTATCAGCGGGTTAAGTACATTAAAACATCTTACCTGGATATTCCAACATATACTGCTCCAAATTTTATGCACATTTCAGAAGATCTGTCTCATGTAAGGCAGTTTGTTGGATAAGAGCGCCAATAATAACTTTCGTGTATTTTCATACAAAATCAAAAAAATGGCGCCAAGACATCTAGGCAAAATCAGCTGGTGAGGCAGAGAGTTATGAGCAGTCGCACTGACCTGGTAAGACAGCGCTGCTAACCGTTCAATTTTGGACTAGAAGATTACAAGTAGGATTGGCTTAAAACTGAAATTTATGCGCCGTGGGCAACCAAAAATGAAGTGATTGTATGGCATTGTTGTGCGGGAGGCCCCATGCGGGGAATTTCGGCCGCCGTATTGCAAGTCCTTTTCAGTTGACGCCACTTTGGCAACTTGTGAGTCAATGACACACGACACCCAGTCATCACGAAGCAGAAAAAATCCCTACCCCGCCGGGAATCGAACCCGGGACTCCTTGCGCGCAGAGCGAGAGCGCTACCGCAAGACCACGAGCTGCAAACGCCGTGAATACCAATTCAGCTCACTTGCAAAAAAATACATTTGTGACAGTGATCACACTTGAATCAACAAAAAAAAAAATTACAAACTAAGTATGGAGAACAGCAGTATTCTCACCCATAGCACGTCAAAGCTGAAATTTCGAGTGCGAAGCAATGTCATTGTCAATTTCGGCTTATTATACTTAAATGACGATGTAGCATTTGATTTGGTATTACTTTCAATAACGGTAAAATACCTGTATGCTGCCGGCCGGTGTGGCCGTGCGGTTCTAAGCGCATCAGTTTGGAACAGCGTGACCGCTACGGTCGCAGGTTCGAATCCTGCCTCGGGCATGGATGTGAGTGATGTCCTTAGGTTAGTTAGGTTAAAGTAGTTCGAAGTTCTAGGGGACTGATGACCTCAGATGTTAAGTCCCATAGTGCTCAGAGCCATTTTGAACCTGTATGCTGATGCAGCAACTCATTTGGTACCCGAATAACATTCTCACGCGAGAAAAACCTGCTCTGTCGATTTTTATATTATTTTCTGGCGTTAAAAATTACAGAAAATATTTAAAGATAATGTACCACAAGTTGTTGTGGCTCTGAGCACTGTGGGACTTAACAGCTATGGTCATCAGTCCCCTAGAACTACTTAAACCTAACTAACCTAAGGACACCACACAACACCCAGTTATCACGAGGCGGAGAAAATCCCTGACCCCGCCGGGAATCGAACCCGGGAACCCGGGCGCGGGAAGCAAGAACGCTACCGCACGACCACGAGCCGCGGACACATATTGTTGTAATCATTTCTTTGTAAACTTTCATATTAAGAAAACTATTCATTTAATTTTAACTGTACAACATACCGGGTATAACTCGGCATTATTTGTAGATGTAACAACGTACTCAGTTATTTTCATGCCGTAAGTACGAATGTTGATGATTAGGTGTGGATGTGTCTGTATGCAGAACGATGGATTTTGAGTCGAACGATGACACGTTGCTCCCTAACAGCACACATTGACATCTGCGAAGAGAACTTTTTATCAAAGAAACTTACGAATGCTTCAAGATATGCGTTACGTTACATGTCAATAAAGCCTGTTGGTCAAGTACAAGGGGGACAGTTGTAAACCTTATCCAAGAACGTGGAAGAGTTAAGTGAATGTTGCGGTTAAGAACTGCAGAACCGTGATTGAGTCATTGTACCCTTGTCGAATATTTCATCGCTGTCGTACTTTGTGGCCTGTGTCTATAGACCCGTTCTAACTCACCTTACGATGGAGTCGGCAAACTGGAAGGGAACTTTTCCCACCTCCCTCACTTCTTATTCCACTTTTATTGCACCTTTCTCTCAAGGGGAGGCCGCCTTATAGCGTGGGAAGAAGATTGAGTGCTTAATTATCCAATCAATAGATTAATTAATGGGCATTGTTAAGATACCGGCGCACAATGAAGAATTTTCATCTTTGTAGTTTCGCAGGGAGAATAAGGAAGGCAGTACATGTGAAAAGACGGCACGAGGGGAAGGGTAGCGCCCGGTGTAATTTTAAAAGACGACTGCAGCTGATGGGTAGTTACAAGACGGAGTGAGGGACGGTGTTGTTAAAGAGTTGCAGATAAGCGGGCGGGCTAACTAGGCGAGGTGAGGATGAAGAGGGAGGAGAAATCTTTTCTGCGGTTTGCCTGTCCCTCTGCGCCTCGGAAAGTTTCGTCTCCTCAGGTCCTGCGAGCTACAAGGGGGCAACATCTGTAGCAAGAGCGCCGGCTGTTAACGTCACAAAGGACTGTGGCGTCCAAACTCCAGTATGTACCACTCGTTACAGTGTGTTTAAAAGGAGAGGAGGTAATTTTAGAAGTTTAAGGTGTCACGTGGCCGGGGTTATTTTCAAACGCGCTGTTTTAATTAAGCTATCGGCATTTGCGCCCTTGGGACGCAGCCGGCTGTAGAGCGCTCCTTATAAAACTTTTACGAGGTGCTGACGAATGAGGGAGGTAACTGCTCGCGTCTGAGGATGGGGCTAGAGCGTTGAACGCAGTTTACACACCCACTGAAGAGAAAGAGAGATAGAGAGAGCGCGAGAGACAGAGCGAGACAGAGAGGGAGGGAGGATGAGACAGAGAAAGGAGGAAAAGAGAGAGAAAAAAGGCGCTAGAATAAGGTAACGAGAGAGACAAGGATGCGGAAGACGTTAGGAAGTTTCAAAGAGGTGTGGAGGCCACAGTTACGACGACTTGGCCATCGATGTATTCAGTGCCAGACACCCACTCGAAAATGGCTGTCTCAACGATACAACATGCGTTACTGTTCCGTGCAGACGTAAGGCGCTCTGTCTGCATAAGACACCATGAGAGCACCAACAAAGGTAACAAGACTCACTATTCCAGGTCTTCAATTGTATTAACCAGAGTGCTTGAGATGGCCACAGACAGAATACTCCGGAAGACTGGCATCAGGTGATCTCGAAGGGCTGAGTACACTCTCTGCTCGACCTCAGTATTGAGACAGCAAGACGTGCCGTTGTCCCAGAATGCAGCTGTCATATTAACAATCGCTCATTTGTGAAATTTGAGTCCAAATACGGGGAGATTAAATGAAAAAGGCTTTATTTCGCACACATTTGCACTAAATGGAACGTTTTTAACACGATTGTATTGGATCGCTTTCTTGTCCGTTTGATACAAATTTTGCAATTGATTTCAAACTAATTCCTGGCGAGATAAAGAGCTGAAACTTTAAATATGGCTCAGAACGGGATGATAATACGATATTAACTCTCATTCTTGTCTGGTATACGGTGGACGGTACTTCGGTTTTGTCTGTCTGTTCAGTACAAATTTTGCAATTGATTTTAAACCAACTTGTGGATGAGTTAGAGACTTCAGATTTTCATCATAGCTCAGAACTGGATGACAATGGAACACTGACTGGCTTTCTTGCCTGGTGTAGGTTGGAGAGTACATTGTGTGCCACTGCTATTTCACTCTTTTTCCTGTTCAAGTCACGATGTTTCGCCGTAAAAGCAATTGCTGACAAGCCTCCGTGTTAATTACTTACAAGTTCTATAGATCGTTTGAACGATTTTTTTACTCAAATGATGGGACGAGTCAGTTTACAGGAGATGTATATATGATCAGTCTTAACATTCACGTACACATTTAGGGGTACTTATGCACCTATGCTGAGAAAAAAGTTTACTTTTTATTTTTATTTCTTTTTACGGGCTACCAGATTTTAAGTGCGAGCTCGAATCTTTTCAAGTTTTACCTTCACAATCTTTCCGTGACATACACGTAGGAGAAAGCAATATTTTGATTGAGTCAGGTGAAGAGAAACTCAAATAAACCATAAATTTACAATGTATCTCTGTTGTAATCTCATCAAAATGTCCGAAATGTACTAAAAAATTTCACACAGACACGTCTAAAAAGCAGAACATAATTACTCGTAAGTAAATAAAAAGCTTTTTAATGTAACACATTTGTAAAATGGACTATACGGTACAAAATAATTTCTCATAACGCATACAGAATTCTAATCCCATACACACGGCCGATAAAATCCGTACTTGTGGATTTTTAATAACTACGAGTATGAAAATACTCGTACCACCCTTACTCTACGCACCGATCCAATTCCGTACGTGGATGGAACACGGAAAGAAGTACTGCCAGTGCCTGCTTTTCTAGGAAGAATTTATCTAATTTTAGCTTCGCAGTCATTGCCCAAGGAAAGTAGTACGGTTTCTTGACTCGAATCGGAAAATGTACTCTCAGACTTTCGTTAGTGAAGCTATTCGCGATGCATGACATCTTCGCTGTAGCGCCTACCACTGTGGTCTTTTGATCATTTCTGTAGCACTCAGGCTATGTAGTCTGTGACGGCTCGCGAAGCTTTTTTTTGCATCTTTTGTATTTCTTCCCTTAACACAACTTTGTAAGGACGAACAACACTTACGAATAGGACGAAAGAGGATTTCGTATTTGGCCTCTTTCGTGTGAGGAGTACCCTTCCTTAGCCTTCTGACAATGAAAGTCTACCTTCCCCCTGCAAGCTTGAAGCGATGGTTCCACCTTACATCGTTCTATACAGATACTCACCTGATTGTGGTTCACTTAGTGAAAAGATAAAGGATACATTCGTCTATGTGCACATTGCACATTATTTACGTTCCGACTCAGACGTCAATTAGCACCAAGGTACAATCAGCTGCCACCTATCAGTTTCTCTCTGTCATCTGTGAACAGCCAAAAAAACCTAAAGCTTTACAAGAGAAAGAGGTAAAAGGAAACACTTTTTTATGTGACAAAACCAACACAGTTGTACTGTTTCCCCGCTAGAGATCCATGAAAATTTTGTACTAGGATGGGTCAGTAATAGGACTGTTGATGTTTTTAAGAATTTCGGGAATCCGATGTACCGATATTTAAAAACATATCATTATCAGCTCTCGATATATCGAAAAATGTTCCGATATATCAATATGTCCCCGGAATAAACCGACATACCGGCCTATAAAAATATCGGCAGCACATTGTAAATACAATGCCGGTTTCAGAGCTGTATATTTGATTTATTATTAGATATCCTGTAAAACAGTAAGCTAGCACCCTATTTATTCCTCTTTGAGCAAGAATTGAAAGGAAAACGATTCACGTTCATGCTTGGTGATAACCACTTTCCTAACAATGCTAACTGCACAGATGTGGCACAATAAAAAGTGTCTAAAAGGTCCCTCGTTCGGTTTCGTCAGCGACCTAACAGTTGTAGTGCCAAAATTGCTTGGTGAAGTTAATCATCACACGTCTCCCACCAACCGCAAAGACCAATATTGTCGATTAGATTTTTGTTCAACAGTTTCAGCAACTGTTTTTGGAAAATGCCGATGTGGAGAAATTGCAGTCTAGTTGCGTTAATGTTTTTTAACGCAACTGGTGTGCTATTTCTTCACAGCGGAAATCTTGTTATTCCATTCACACCGCCGCCTCCAGGGCAATCGGATACTGTCGTTTATTCGCGTCCTGAACGAGGGCTCCCTTGTTCTAGATTGTCTGGAGGCGTTAGAAGTTGGTCGACTTGAGGGCACAGGGTTTTGTGGCTGAATGCTGCCAGTATTAGTAAGAAAAGGGTTGTAGGGGTATAAGTGCAGTTATTGTGATAACTGGTACCCTAATATGTACCATCGTCAGTGTGATAGTTGTTTTTCCCACTGCGTTTAAGTGTTTTCCATATAAGTAACTTCCTGATGTTTTCTTCACTGTGGTAACTGCTCCACTAACTGAACTACTCCTATCTGTATAGATTAACCGTTTTAAGCCCACGCTTCAACATCTTACCTGCCGCCCAGGGAAAAATAAGCACGAATGGCTTGCTGTTGCCACATGTACTGGGAAGTGTTAACCAACCTAAAAACATGCTACTCGTAATAGCTACACTACATCTACATCTACATCTACATCTACATGATTACTCTGCAATTCACATTTAAGTGCTTGGCAGAGGGTTCATCGAACCACAATCATATACTATCTCCCTACCATTCCACTCCCGAACAGCGCGCTGGAAAAACGAACACCTAAACCTTTCTGTTCGAGCTCTGATTTCTCTTATTTTATTTTGATGATCATTCCTACCTATGTAGGTTGGGCTCAACAAAATATTCTTCGCATTCGGGAGAGAAAGTTGGTTACTGAAATTTCGTAAATAGATCTCGCCACGTCGAAAAACGTCTTTGCTTTAATGACTTCCATCCCTTCTCGCGTCTCATATCAGCCACACTCTCTCCCCTATTACGTGATAATACAAAACGAGCTGCCCTTTTTTGCACCCTTTCGATGTCCTCCGTCAATCCCAACTGGTAAGGATCCCACACCCCGCAGCAATATTCTAACAGAGAACGAACGAGTGTAGTGTAAGCTGTCTCTTTAGTGGACTTGGTGCATCTTCTAAGTGTCCTGCCAATGAAACGCAACCTTTGGCTCCCCTTCCCCACAATATTATCTACGTGGTCTTTCCAACTGAAGTTGTTCGTAATTTTTACACCCAGGTACTTAGTTGAATTGACAGCCTTGAGAATTGTACTATTTATCGAGTAATCGAATTCCAAGGGATTTCTTTTGGAACTCATGTGGATCACCTCACACGTTTCGTTATTTAGCGTCAACTGCCACCTGCCACACCATACAGCAATCTTTACTAAAACGCTTTGCAACTGACACTGGTCTTCGGATGACTTTACTAGACGGTAAAGTACAACGTCATCTGCGAACAACCTAAGAGAACTGCTCACATTGTCACCCAGGTCATTTATATAGATCAGGAACAGCAGAGGTCCCAGAACGCTTCCCTAGGGAACACTTTATATCACTGCAGTTTTACTCGATGATTTGCCGTCTGTTACTACGAACTGCGACCTTCCTAACAGGAAATCACGAATCCAGTCGCACAGCTGAGACGATACCCCATAGGCCCGCAGCTTGCTTAGAAGTCGCTTGTGAGGAACGGTGTCAAAAGCTTTTCGGAAATCTAGAAATACGGCCATTAAAATTGCTACACCAAGATGAAATGCAGAAGATAAACGGGTATTCATTGGACAAGTATATTATACTAGAACTGACATGTGATTACTTTCTCACGCAATTTGAGTGCATAGATCCTGAGAAATCAGTACCCAGAACAACCACCTCTAGCGGTAATAACGGCCTTGATACGCCTGGGCATTGAGTCAAACAGAGTTTGGATGGCGTGTACAGGTACAGCTGCCCATGCAGCTTCAACACGATACCACAGTCCATCAGGAGTAGTGACTGGCGTATTGTGACGAGCCAGTTGCTCGGCCACCATTGACCAGACGTTTTCAATTGGTGAGAGATCTGGGGAATGTGCTGGCCAGGGCAGCATTAGAACATTTCCTGTATCCAGAAAGGCCCGTACAGCACCTGCAACATGCTGCTGAAATGTAGGGTTCCGCAGGGATCGAATTAAGGGTAGAGCCATGGGTCGTGACACATCTGAAATGTAAAGCCCATTGTTCAAAGTGCCGTCAATGTGAACGAGAGATGACCGAGACGTGTAAGCAATGGCACCCCATGCCATCACGCCCGGTGATACCCCAGTATGGCGATGACGAATACACGCTTCCAATGTGCGTTCACCGCGATGTCGCCAAACACGGATGCGACCAGACGCTGTAAACAGAACCTGGATTCATACGAAAAAATGAAGTTTTGCCATTCGTGCACCTAGGATTGTCGTTGAGTACACCACCACAGGCGCTCCTGTCTGTGATGCAGTGTCAAGGGTAACCGCAGCCATGGTCTCCGAGCTGATAGTCTATGCTGCTGCAAACGTCGTCTAACTGTCCGTGCCGATGATTGCTGTCTTGCAAACGTCCCCATCTGTTGACTCAGGGATCGAGACGTGGCTGCACGATCCGTTACAGCCATGCGGATAAGATGCCTGGCATCTGGACTGCTAGTGATACAAGGCCGTTGGGATCCACCACGGCGTTTCGTATTACCCTCCTGAGCCCACCGACTCCATATTCTGCTAACAGTCATTGGATCTCGACCAACGCGAGCAGCAATGTCGCCATACGATAAACCGCAATCGCGATAGGCTACAATCCGACCTTTATCAAAGTCGGAAACGTGAGGGTACGCATTTCTCCTCCTTACACGAGCCATCACAACAACGTTTCACCAGGCAACGCCGGTCAATCCATTCGTACCTGTCTTGGAGCCATGCGACCGACGCCCACCAACGCCCTTTTAATAGAAGCAGGGAGATGCCCTTGAGCATTAGGCGCCAAATGTTATCGGACAAATTCTACATTCAAGGCATGGCCATTATGGACAGTTCCGTCTATGAAAGTAGAGACTGCATTTATCGACTGTGGATTGCATCCCACGAAGGAATAAAGTGCCAGCCGTTTGTGCCAGCTTTGACACTTGGTCACCTGTCATACATTCTATACGACGTTCAGCGCATCTACCTGTTTTTTAATACACTCCTGGAAATTGAAATAAGAACACCGTGAATTCATTGTCCCAGGATGGGGAAACTTTATTGACACATTCCTGGGGTCAGATACATCACATGATCACACTGACAGAACCACAGGTACATAGACACAGGCAACAGAGCATGCACAATGTCGGCACTAGTACAGTGTATATCCACCTTTCGCAGCAATGCAGGCTGCTATTCTCCCATGGAGACGATCGTAGAGATGCTGGATGTAGTCCTGTGGAACGGCTTGCCATGCCATTTCCACCTGGCGCCTCAGTTGGACCAGCGTTCGTGCTGGACGTGCAGACCGCGTGAGACGACGCTTCATCCAGTCCCAAACATGCTCAATGGGGGACAGATCCGGAGATCTTGCTGGCCAGGGTAGTTGACTTACACCTCCTAGAGCACGTTGGGTGGCACGGGATACATGCGGACGTGCATTGTCCTGTTGGAACAGCAAGTTCCCTTGCCGGTCTAGGAATGGTAGAACGATGGGTTCGATGACGGTTTGGATGTACCGCGCACTATTCAGTGTCCCCTCGACGATCACCAGTGGTGTACGGCCAGTGTAGGAGATCGCTCCCCACACCATGATGCCCGGTGTTGGCCCTGTGTGCCTCGGTCGTATGCAGTCCTGATTGTGGCGCTCACCTGCACGGCGCCAAACACGCATACGACCATCATTGGCACCAAGGCAGATGTGACTCTCATCGCTGAAGACGACACGTCTCCATTCGTCCCTCCATTCACGCCTGTCGCGACACCACTGGAGGCGGGCTGCACGATGTTGGGGCGTGAGCGGAAGACGGCCTAACGGTGTGCGGGACCGTAGCCCAGCTTCATGGAGACGGTTGCGAATGGTCCTCGCCGATACCCCAGGAGCAACAGTGTCCCTAATTTGCTGGGAAGTGGCGGTGCGGTCCCATACGGCACTGCGTAGGATCCTACGGTCTTGGCGTGCATCCGTGCGTCGCTGCGGTCCGGTCCCAGGTCGACGGGCACGTGCACCTTCCGCCGACCACTGGCGACGACATCGATGTACTGTGGAGACCTCACGCCCCACGTGTTGAGCAATTCGGCGGTACGTTCACCCAGCCTCCCGCATGCCCACTATAAGCCCTCGCTCAAAGTCTGTCAACTGCACATACGGTTCACGTCCACACTGTCGCGGCATGCTACCAGTGTTAAAGACTGCTATGGAGCTCCGTATGCCACGTCAAACTGGCTGACACTGACGGCGGCGGTGCACAAATGCTGCGCAGCTAGCGCCATTCGACAGCCAACACCGCGGTTCCTGGTGTGTCCGCTGTGCCGTGCGTGTGATCATTGCTTGTACAGCCCTCTCGCAGTGTCCGGAGCAAGTATGGTGGGTCTGACACACCGGTGTCAATGTGTTCTTTTTTCCATTTCCAGGAGTGTATGATCTTCAAACGCTCTGCTCCCAGATCCCAGTCCATTATTTAAGTACGACCTGGCTGGATAGTACTAATGTCAACGTTGGCTTCAATCGTCTCGATCAAGCACAATGGCCGGGTTTTCTCCGTGTATATACCGGTGGCTCCAAAATTCTGCAAGAAGAGTGCATAGGATGCGCTTTTTCCTGCCCTCAGATCCAGATCTGCAAAACCTTCAACCTGCCTACGAGCACTTCTATTTTTACGGCGGAGACAGTAGTAGGTTTGGAAGCACTTAAGTTTGTCTCTAGCACTTACTTCCCCAAGATATTGATAGTATCTGACTCGCAAAGCGTTCTTAAAAACATTCAGTACAGTCGATGGAACAAAGCAACCAACAGTTATATCTTGGATGTGATATCTGAATATATTCGCAAAACACGCACGGGCCGGACGATCCATTTGTTGTGGGTACCTTCCCACTCTGGTATCCTCTATAATGATGAAGTTGATGCATTAGCCAAACAAGCGGCAACCTTAGGCACTGTCCTGGATCTGCACCTTCCTTATACAGACTACTTAGGCGAAGTCAAGGATCGCGCAAGACAACAATGGCAGAAAATGTGGAACGTTTCTCAACTAACAAAAGGCGGTAATTACGCAGTGCTACAACCTCGGGTTCCTTCACAGCCGTGGTTCATGAGGACACATCTGGACCGATCCACGATTTCTACCATCATCAGACTCCGCTTCGATCATGCCTCTTTCCCACAACATCTACATTGGATCAACGTTTACAGTTCACCAGCATGTGAGTGTGATCCTGAGTCGGAAGCTGATGTCAACCACATCTTATTTATGTGCCCCAAATTTGACCGTGAACGGTTGGTCTTTCTGAAGACATTGCTGAGTATGGGCTGCCATCTTCCTCAATCAGCTTCTTCTCTTTTGTGTACTAAAGACGTTCGTCTATATAAAGTGATAGTTAACTTCATCAAGAGTACTGGTCACAATCTGTAGGTTTTAATGGTGTACGTAAATTACAAATATGTCTTTCTGATGAAGATATTTCGGAATTGGTGTGAATTGTAAGCCAAGACACTTTTAATTGTTTTCCAATTCAATTCAATTCAATTTTTAAAACATTATGTACAAACCTATAACAGTTAAGCTTCTTATTCTTGTAAATATGCATTTCTGTATTTGTTTATTCAATTATGTGTACATTGTCACTATGTGTTGCCGATGGCTAAATTGAGTACACCCTCAAAGGCCAAATAAATAAATAAATAAATAAAAAGCCGGTCAACTGCTGTTTGTGTATGAGAAATCGGTTGGAAACTTTCCTCATGTCAGCACGTTGTAGGCGTCGCCACCGGCGCCAACTTTGTATGAATGCTCTGAAAAGATGATCATTTGCATATCACAGCATCTTCTTCCTGTCGGTTAAATTTGGCGTCTGTAGCACGTCATCTTCGTGGTGTAGCAATTTTAATGGCCAGTAGTGTACAATTACTAGCTCGCAGAAGTAGTACACTATCCTAAGTCACCAATAAAGCTATCTGCCCTTACACCGTTAACACTCTGCACAATGAAAATTAATTTGTTAAGAAAATCTTTAACGTCATTCTGCAATTCATGCCGAGGTAGTGCTAGAACTACCCAAACCTACAGTGTATGACGCTGCTAATTGTCGATGAGGGAAATTACTCCTGCTGTAGGAGTAGTCACAGCCAGTGTCAATCAGACCTTCCCCTCTTCTTTAGCAAGTTGTTGACGACACAGCTGCTGCAATTAGTGGAGTGAAGTAACATTGTTGAGGGGAGTGGGTCGGCCGGCGCGTCCTGAGGACATCCCCGTGTCGCAGCGGCCGCCCCTTGTCCTTCCGTAATCAGCACAGATCGAACCCCTCCCCCCTCCCTCCCTCAGCTGCCAGACTGCTGCTCCCAAGCGTCTTTATTTTTCCGCTTAATTTACCACTCAGATACGCCTGCCCTAAACTGATTTCCCTCTCCCGGAGGCGCAGAAAGGGAATTTTTGCCCCGCAGCTCTCGGGCAGCGCAACATCAGTCATCAAGGCAGCTGTCAAGTGAGACAGCGCTTTTGCCTAAATAATTGAGATTCCTGAGCGTGCGACTCGAAGGAATTGATAATTTCCTTTCTTTTCCGGTTAGTCTGAGTCATCACAGGACATTTAATCTATATCGATCAGCAAAGTAAAGTTGTACTCGTGAACTTGCGTGATCAGCAACCGGCCTCAGAAGTAGTCGTCTCCACCACCGGTGGCGGGAAAAAGTTTCATCTCAGAGTGGTCCTGCACTGAGTTCTTCAGAAAACTTAAAATATTAAAAATTCACTTTTCATTGCTAGTGGAAAAACCTGAACAAATTCTCCTTACTTTCTTATATATATGTGTGCTATCCACCTTTGCAGAAAAATCAGTAAATCGCTCATTGTTATGTTATTATGAAAAATCACCAATTCTAAATCCCTGACCAAATTAATTACTACGCCTGGATGTCCCCGCCAAATGTGCTATTACAGTTCGTTACGAAGTCTTCAGATCGAATTTACAAAAATCTCTCCATAAATGAAAAATAATAGAAGAAAAATATTGCCGGCACACAGCACACACTAAAACCATCTTACTCCATCACAAGATACAACTCGACTTCTCTTCTCTAAGACTGCATTCTATTCGCAAGCAAAGGTTCTACTTACAGTGTCTCGCAGTGCAACCCATTTGTCAAAGATATTGCCCGCTATTACCCAGATGCTATTGAAACTTTACTTTCCCGAGTGACGTCCAAAATACTAAAATTTTCTGTATAAAACATAACCATTACAGTGTCTCAGTAATGTACAGTCATGATTATCTGACATCGTCAATCCTAAAAGGATACTAGACTCCCTAATCTACAGTCGCCGCCAAAAAGAGCCAAACTGGCCATTACACAGGTGATGTTAGCCATCGTTTACTGGATCTATGACTATACCAAATTTGAAGACAGATACGTGCAAGTAACTCGCTTTTCATAGCAATCATACACAACCGCTCACTTGACGAAAGGTCAGTTCCTAAAGACTGGAAAGTAGCACAGGTCATACCAATATTCAAGAAAAGAAACAGGAGTAACCCACTGAATTACAGACCCATATCACTGACCTCAATTTGCAGTAGGATTTTGGAGCATATACTGTACTTGAACATTATGAATCACCTTGAAGAAAATGACTTATTGGTACATAACCAACACGGATTCAGAAAATATGGTTCTTGTGCAACACAGCTAGCTCTTTATTCCCATGAAGTAACGACTGCTGCCGACAAGGGATCTCGTATCGATTCCATATTCCTAGATTTCCAGAACGCTTTTGATACCGTTCCTCACAAGCGACTACTAATCAAATTGCGGGCGTATGGAGTACCGTCTCAGTTGTGTGACTGGATCCGTGATTTCCTCTCAGAGAGGTCACAGTTCGTAGTGATAGACAGTAAATCATTGAGCAGAACAGAAGTGATATCTGGTGTTCCGCAAGGTAGTGTCATAGGCCCTCTGCTGTTCCTGATTTACATAAATGATCTAGGTGATAATCTGAGCAGCTCCCTTATATTTTTTGCAGATGACGCTGTAATTTACCGTTTAGTAAAACTATCAGACGATCAATTCCAATTACAAAATGATCTAGAGAGAATTTCTGTATGGTGCGAAAAGTGGCAATTGGCACTAAACAAAGAAAAGTGCGAGGTCATCCACATGGGTACTAAAAAAAATCCGATTTTGGGTATACGATAAATCGCACGAATCTAAGGGTTGTCAATACGACTAAATACCTAGGAATTTCAATTACGAGCGACTAAAATTGGAAAGACAGCATAGATAATATACTGGGGAAGGCTAAACAAAGACAGAACACTTAGAAGATGCGACCAACCCACCAAAGAGACAGCCTACATTACACTTGTCCGTCCTCTGATGGAATATGGCTGCTCGGTATGGCATCCTTATCAGGTAGGATTAACGAAGGACATCGAAAAAGTGAAAAGAAGGGCAGCTCGTTTCGTATTATCGCGCAATGGGGGTGAGAGTGTCACTGATATGATAAGCGAGTTGGGGTGGCAGTCACTGAAACAAAGGCGGTTTTCTTTGCAGCGAGATCTATTTAAGAAATTTCAATCACCAACTTTCTCTTCCGAATACGAAAATATTTTGTTGACACCCACCTACTTAGGGAGAAATGATCATCATAATAAATAAGAGAAATCAGAGCGCGAACGGAAAGATTTAGGTGTTCCTTTTTCCCACGCGCCATTCGACAGTGGTATGGTAGAGAAGTAGTATGAAAATGGTTTGATGAACCCTTTGCCAGGCACTTAAGTGTGAATTGTAGAGTAACCATGTAGATGTAGATGTAGATGAGACGTTTAATGCCACGCAAGATCGTCATACGCCAGTTAAGTATTGCAAAAACTATTAATAAATCATTGTAAATTGTTGCTACTCTATGTTGCTACTTATGCCACAACCACCCTCTAATTCAGTTTCATACAGTGACAACCCTATATAGTTGCTGCGTTCGAGGAAGCCACCGCACAACAGCAACAACTTTCGGTGGTAGGGAGTTCTTGTCTAGTCCATTCCACGTTTGTCGCCAGTGCGTTTGGTGATACAACACTCAAGCTACGTAGCACCAAACTGTAGCATGTAACATCGCCTCGTCTAAACAAAAAGATAATTTCCATGGCCGAGTTCACTATTATGACGACATGCAACCCCCCAGACCCGAATAACTGGTTAGACTCACGACAGTGAAAGATTTCCCTAACTGCTACTTGTTGGCTACTTTATAGATGCCATTACCATCATCATCATCATCATCATCATCATCATCATCTATATTCAAGGACTAGGGTCCAGAGACCTGTTCCGGCTTCAGTATTTCAGATCCATTGGTTCCTGTGCTGACCTACATCCTCTACCCTTTGAGTCAATATTTCAAAATCTTTTTCGGATATCTGTCGTGTTGCATTCTGTGCACATATTGCTTCCATTTATAATTATATATGTCACTTTTTTCTGTTATTGCCAAATATTATAAGTTTATTTCCAGTATCTTCGTTACTTGCTCTATCTTCTACTTTACATCCTTTAACTTCTCTGAGGAATTTCATTTCTGATGTCAATATTCGATTGATGTCTTCCCTTTTTACTATCCAAGTCTCAGCTCAATAAAGGACCACAGGAACAGCCGGCGTTTCTTAGAATTGCAGTTCCATTTCTTTAGTTGTCCTTGTACTTGCTGTTCTTTTTATTGTTCCATAGACACCCTAAAATTTTGCTGTTTTATTCCTTCCATCTTCATCATATCAAAATAATGTCGCAGTCCTGGTATTTTAAATGATCTACAAGCTCCGTGATTTTGTTTTGTATGGTCATCTTTTGTTTTCTTCAGAATGCCAACACTTTTGTCTTTTCTATTGATATTTTGAAATTACATTTCGTAAATTACGTTTAATTTAAAAATATCCCTTTGTAACTCTTCTTCTGAAGTAGCTGTTACAGTCTAGAAGTCAGCATACATTTATGTTTCTATATAATGGTCCTTATCTAGTTTTAATCCTTTGTTGTCTTTTCCTTCCTCAACCGATATTTTAATCATGTCATTTACATATAAACTGAATAAAACTAGAGAAAGACTGCAACCTTATTTAACTCTTCAGTTAGTCATAATGCCTTTCTTACTTAACTTGTTCCCTGCTTTTATTTTTTTTAAGGTTCCGCATCTCAGTCTGTAATAAAGGGAACCCTTATACGGTCGCTTTGTTGTCCGTGCGGCTGTCTCTCTGTCCGACTATTAAGAGCGCTTTTTCTAAGGAAGGAGTAGACGAGAGAAATTCAAATTTAAGTCACTTGTTAAGGTCTGTGGTCACTCATCAATACCTGAAGAGTATTTCCCGTTGGCCTAGAATCATGAAACGTCACAAGTAGCTTGGTTTCACAGAACAAATAAAATGAAAAGTTCTAAATTGTTTATCTGTAATTATATCACACAAGAATATTTCTTTTGACATCGGTTATCTGACTTCAGACTTGAAATTCAAACATTCGCAAAAGTCTTGGAATTCCTCGGATCGATATGTTGCCAGTATCAATGTCGATATCCTCGATTCCCATAATGGATGAACTGTCTACATACACATAATTAAGTTTGTACAGAACCTTCAGTGTGCGAGTCCTACTCGCAACAGACCATTCTTTACTTTTCTTTTAATTTAGGTTCATTGCATTAGTTTCTTATGGCCCATATCGTCGTGGAATTTCATTTTCTTGTAGCTCTGACCAGTTTTATGTGTTTATTTATTTATCGTATCGAAATACATATACAAACATTACAAAACTACTACACGTCAACATTTAAGCACAGCTCACCAGCATAAAATAACAAAAGTGACAACAGCTATATATGGATGTGAAGGTCTTTCAGTATTTTATATCATCAGGCACGTGGGGACATGTCGATACAACACGAACAACTGACTCTCGCTCTGCACCACAGCCACACGATGATGGTGAAGATTTGCCACACTTGCAGAGAGTGTCTGCACACCACCCATGCCCCTTTCGGATGCGATTGAAGGTAGTGAGAATTGCCCGAAGCTGGTCGTATCCAGGTGTTTTCATCTGTATGAAAGGCAGCTTCAGGCATTGTGGGGAACAATTTTATTGCCAGCAACTTACCCATTCGTCGGTGGTATTGAATTCAGTTTCCATTTCCTTCCATCATTTGAAGGTCGGTGTTAGTCTTCTGGTACTCACGCTGTTCCGTTTGATATCAGGACGCGGAATGTGGCTCAATAGAGATAGCCATTATGTGGGAGTAGATCGTATTGATCCACTAATAATGGGCATGGCCTTGTTAAATTGTACGTCTGTATTCTTTACGTGTTGACTATTAACCCAGACAGCTGCGTAGTATTCTGTTGCTGAGCATACCAAGCCGAGTGCTGATACACGCAGTGTGTCTGCTGACGATTCTCAGCGAGAGCCGTATAGTTTATGGAGGCATGACCCCATGTTATTTTGGATGTATGTTATGATGAAATTTGTCTGCTTCAAAACAAACATCAAAGGCTCTGGATGCCAATCTACTGGGCAGATGAAAACATGAAACTTCTGTTTTATTTGAGTTTGGTCATAACCTTTATTTGCGAAAATAGTGGCCTAAGATGTCTAGATCAGAAATTGTAATTTCATTAGCTGTTTCAAGGGTTCTGTGTTGGGTAGCTATTGTCTAGTCTTCTGCATAGCCCAGGTTTCTCGACTGTATTGGAGGGATATGAGTGATATATATAAATTAAACAAAAGAAGAACAAGGGTGGATCCCTCTGGTAAGCCATTATTCAGTACTTTTGGGCAGCTAGTGTCTTTTGCTGTAGTTACAGTAAATGTCCTTCTAGTTAACAGGTCGCCAATCAATTTTGTTGCCCTTTGGCATTTGACACGCTGCAATAATTTACCAAGCCGTTCATGCCTCCAAACTTTGTCATATGCTGTACTTAGATGAACGAAAGCAACTGATGTTTTCTGCTTCATTTGGTATCCTGTTTCAATAAACGTTATTATAGATAAGACTTGACCAGCTCAGCTTCGTCCTGGACGGAATCCAGCTTGCTCAATAGTAAGATTCTGAAAGATTTATGGAATAATACGATTCTACAGAATTCCTTCAAGCAAACTATTTATATTGCTCAATAGTGCGATTGAGCGTTAGTTCTTAGGATTGTCTGGTGCCTTGCCGCGCTTGAGAATTGCTATGATTTTGAATGTTTCATTTTTTGTGGGACTGAACCAATGTCATGATGTCAGAGATAGAAATCCGCCAGCCATCTTTTTGGGTAGTTCCCACCATTTAGAAGATATTCTTTGTAGATACCGATACTTCCCGATGCCTTTCCTGGTTTTAGAATTCTAAGAGCAGCAGAAATTTCAGGTAAGAGAAACTCCTCGAGAAATCACGTTGTTCATTAGTGTTCTTTTTGAGGAATATAAGACTCCGTCTGACGTATCTTGTATGAGTTTCATCCTTTGGTGCTCTTGACGTTGACAGTAAATGTGATGTAATGCTGTTAGCTGATATATGAGTGTTGTTCCTTATATTAATTTTGTCTCCATCCAACTTCCTTAATAATGTCATGCTTTTATACTTGGTTTTTCAAAAACTGAGTGACTCAACAGTCTCTGTCCAACTAATGCGTCTGGCTGTATTGAGATTTTCAAATAAGTTATCTGCTATTTCCGGGTCCTCGCCTTTGAGAAATTCATCATATTGCTTCTTAGTGGTTTCATTCCAAGCTGGAATATATGTGTCCGGTAGCCGCTAGGCACTACTGTCATCTTTGCTGCACGTATCATAGCTCCAAAATGCCTCTCATAGTTTTTTGCTTTTGGGGGAATCCAACCATGATATCTGTCCAGATTTTTAGCAAATACATCCCAGTTTGCTTTTCTGAATTTCCAACTAGATCGTCGAAAGGATGAAACGGGTGGGTATTTGGACCTTGTTGACTGTGCGGGAAGTCTTATTTTTATTAGTTGTTACAAAGCACAGGTCGGGATTGTACTCCTGTCTCTAAGCTTCTGATACGAATGTTCCTTTACACTTTGCATCAAACACCAAATATAAGGTATTGTCTTCTGCCCAATTTACAATGGCTTCACGTTGGGACGTTGAGATACCGGGATGACCTGTGGAGGCTAAGAGATAGCTGGGGGTTTGTGTATATTAATTGCTGTTGGTTCTCCTAGTTTTACTGTAACTTCGTGGATGTCACTAAGATCAGATACAGACCAGATGTGCATTCTTAATTGACGACAGCATGTATGTTGGCACTGCGTAAGCACGGTCGTATATTTCTCATAGTAATTCAAAGCCAGGCATTTTTTCTCTCTAATTCATTTGGTCTTCATTTTCAGAATGCGTTTCCTGAATAACAACAACATCAGTGTTATGTTTTGATAAAATCTTTTGAAGGACTCGGCATCTTATGCCTCAAATGTTGACTTGACATTCCTTGACGACGGGGCCTGAGGAGAATCGTGTGAGTCCATAACTTGTAACAAATTCATTTCAATCGCGAGATCTTCTAAATTATCTAGCTACCTCTGCTTCTTGGCTTTGGATGTTTGCCTTCATGTGACCGTTTTTAGTATCACCCAGAGCTTCGTCCTGTTTACTCTGTCAAAAGCCTTGACATAGATGATAACATCTATGTGTGTCTCGTTATTAAATTACCTTCTTTTATTTATCAATATCTTGTAACTAAATATGTTATCCATTGCTGTTCGTCCATATCTAAATCGACTCTGGTCTTCAGTTAAAATTGTTTCTGCTATTGGTCTTAACCTCAGAGTAAAATTCTCCATACCCTATACAGCCAACTGTTAAAACATTTATCCCCATGTAATAATTACAGCCTTTTCATTCTCCTTTCCCAGAAATGGAGTACTCAACAGCTGTTGACCAGATGTCAGGCATTCTCGCTTTCTCCCAGCATAAATTTAAGAACTGTAAAAACTTTAATGAAAATTTCGGCGCTTTTTAATAACTCTCTGTTGACGCCACTATACCAGCTGACTTTCTGTTTTTAATAGTTTTCAAAGCTTCTTCTGAACTTGCTATTGTCAGTACATCCATCGCTCTCCCTCCTTCATGCATATCCGCTTGTTTCATTAAGTTTTGGCCATGCCATAACTTTTTGTAATGTTCTTCCCATTCTATCTCGTTGATTGTCTTAATGTTTACTGTATCTTTTTCTCGTCTATTTAAACGTTTGCTTGCACTGTAGGCAACTGCTTGTTTTCCATAAATCTCATTTGCTAGGTCACTTGTGTATTTAGCTCAACTTGCTCTGTGTGCTTGTTTACATTCTCGTTTGACAAATGCTCTTTTTCCGCTATGTTCTTAATTCTGGCATTTTTTCTTTGTAGATATTTTAGGTATGCTCCCATTTTCTCTCTTATTCGTTTTCACTTTTCTACGTTCCATATTATTAACCTGTTCTTATCTTTTAACGCTTGTTCCCAGTCCTTCTGAATACTAGTACTTATATTCTGTCATTCTTCGTTAATATAACCAGTGGTGGGTTTCATTAGCAATTGTTAATACAGTATCTTTTTTCGAATATGATTTGTACGATTTTATCTTGTAACATGTGTATTCTGACTTTATTTTTGTAAGTAACATTTCTCGTTCACCATTTTGCTATAATAGGCATTTCAGAAATTAGTAAGCAATAGTTAGAATACACACTACCCACCATAAGTTTGGAAACACCTAGTAATTATAGACAATGGAAAGGAAATACAGTATAATAATGCATTTTGTTGTTTTCCAAATGTTTATTAAGCGCAAATAATACACAGGAAGATGTAACAATTAAATTTTCGATTCCTCGAAGTAGCCACACTTTGCTTTCATCATTGCCTTGCACACTCTCGGCATGCACTGCGTCTGCTTTGCCAAGGTTTCATTTGGAATTAATCTCCATTCTTGCTCCAGTACCTTCCACAATATTGTGACCAACTTGTGATTTCCCGTTTCCGGATCCTCCTGTCCAAGTCATCCCATAGCAGCTCCATTGGGTTAAAATCAGGGGATTGGGGTGGCCCTTTCATGTTTTTCAATATTTTACGAACTTCTAGAGGCTTCACGTAATTCTGACACAAGCGAGACATATGTTTCGGGTCGTTGTCTTGCTGCAAGACAAGCCCTTCCCCTATCAGACCCAAACCAGATGTCTTAGCATGTCGTTGGAGAATGGCATGATAATCCCTTTGGTTAAGTTTTCAATCTATTTTCACCAAATCTCCGACTTTATTCCCTCCAAAGGATCCCCACAACAACACAGAACCTCCTCCATGCTTTACAGTTGGAATTACGCACTGTGGATTCAAGCGTTCATGGGGTAAACGGCGTACAAATTGACAGCGTTTACTTCCAAATATTTCGGACTTGGATTCATCAGTGAATAAGACTCTTTCCCAGTCCTCCGCTGTGCAATGTTGGTGTGTCTTAGCGCACTGAAGCCTTTTCTTCTTGTTAACAGGACGCAAACAGTGGTTTCCTTGTTGCTACATAACGTCGGATGTTGTTGTCTGCCAGGAGTCCTCTCACTGTTGACTCATTGATCAGTGTATCCCACGTTGTGTTTAGTTCAGCGGTCAATTTACGGACAGTTTTTAAAGTGTTACGTTTACTTGTCGCTACCAAATACTTTTCCTGACGTTCTGATATTTTCCTGGGTGCTCATGAGCGAGGACTATCTCCATAGGAGCCTGTTTCTCGATGCCGATGTATGGTTTTGACAACTCCGTTGATGGAAATCATCAGTTTCTTTGCTATTTGTCGGACACTAATGCCTTCTTGGTGCAAAGAGATTATCATTACCCGTGATTCATAAGGAATCTGGAACCTTGGGGCCATTTTAAATTACTTTCGTGGCATGTTATAGCTTTATGCAAACGCAACTACAAGTGAACAGAAATGTAAACATCGCACCTCTACATAGCCATGCGGTCTACTCGCGCCACCTGGGGTGTTTAGAAGAACTGCTTGGAGAGGTTACGTCGGTTTACATAAAACGGAACAATACTAATGTGATCCAATAGGCATGTCTATGTAAAATGATTAAGTGTACAATACTGTTCGTGACATCATTAACCGTTATTTGAGCTTGCCATTCCGTATTCTAACCAATAACTCACATAGCTCACTTCCATCTTGCCCCGTTGTAATACGCAGCATGGTGTTTCCAAACTTATGGAGAGCAGTGCACGTCGCTTCCTCGATATAATCTAATGTTCATTTATCAGTGATGATGCTTTTCCGTTAACTATATGTAACCAATTAATGAACTGTGACTTCGAGTTGACCAAGTTTGTCCGTAAATTTCCTTTTTCTTAAAAAAAATGTATTAGTAATTTTCAGGTTATTAAAAAAAGCGAGTTGTCTCAATTCTTCTCCATTTTTATTTAAAACTAACTGACAAACCAGACGTTTCCCGGGTATTCATTTTGGACAATTTTCTATTAGGAAATATAAAAGCCAGGATTCCATACAAACTTAATTATGTATACAGACAGTTTATCCATTACGGGGACAGAGGATATTGACGAATTTTGCCTGTTATCAACATTGATAGTGTGGCAACATATCGGTCCCACGGATTCCAAAACTTTCAAGAATGTTTTAATTTCAAGTTTGCAGTCGGAGAGCAAATGACAAAAGAAATATTTTTATGTGATATAATTACAAATTAACAATTTCGGAGTTTTCCTTTTATTTGTACTGTGAAACCATGCTTCTTGCCAAATTTCCTCATCCTAGATCAACGAGAGGTACCCTGCAGGTACTGATGAAAGAGTTTTCGAGTATCGAAGTAAGTGACACAAACGCCCGTATCTTTTGACTGAGTTGACTTAGAATCTTAAAATTTTTACTCCGACAAGGACCATAGACCTAACAGGTGACACAAATATGAACTGGGTACGTCTGCTCTTTCCTGAGGAAAGTGGTTCTTATCAGTCGGACAGACAGACAGACAGACAGACGCACCGACGAACGGACAACAAAACTATCCTACAAGGCTTGCATTTTTACAGACTGAGGTATGAAACCCCCAAAATACGACCGCCTTTGTAGTGTAATATCGAACGGACGGACAACAAAACGGTCCTACAAAGGTTCCATTTTTACAGATTGAGGCATGGAACCCTAAAAATCAAAATGGCTCTGAGCACTATGGGACTCAACTTCTGAGGTCATTAGTCCCCTAGAACTTAGAACTAGTTAAACCTAACTAACCTAAGGACATCACAAACATCCATGCCCGAGGCAGGATTCGAACCTGCGACCGTAGCGGTCTTGCGGTTCCAGACTGCAGCGCCTTTAACCGCACGGCCACTTCGGACGGCCCTAAAAATCGACCGCGTTTGTGGTGTAATAGCGGAACAAATTTAATCGTGATAACATGTTTGAAATTATACTCGGTATGATGATTCCGGACAGTTTCTGCACCCTGGGCGCAGCTACTTCGCGTGTGTGCAACGTGATTTTGTAAACGTCTCTATGTCAACGCCTCTTCACAACTCTATAGACGGATATTGTGCTCGCCTGCAGCCGTATGCACTGCACAGCTGAAAGCTGTCAAAAGCGCTGCTGCTAAATAGAGGTATTATTTGCTCGCGATCTACACTCAGTCTCATACATTAAGCAAAATGCTGATCCATGGTGAAACAGCGCTCTGGTGGGCGGTTTGCGGGTTTAAATTACCTCGGGGTATGACCATGCGGTGCATTTGACCTGCGCTCGTCGCACAGTGGCGCTGGCAGCAGTCAATATCTGCAGAGGTGTGTCGGTGCATGTCAGAGTACGGTGCAGCGAGTAAGTATGCAGACGTTTTGAAAATGGCTCAAAGAATGCATGTTGATGACGTTATGAGAGGTAGAATACTAGGGCGACTGGAGGCTGGTCAGACACAGCAGGTGTACCATAAAGTGTGATCTCACGAGTATGGCAACGATTCCAGCAGACAGAAAACGTGTCCAGGTGCTACAGTACGGGACGTCCACAGTGTACAACACCACGAGAAGACCGATATCTCACCATCAGTGCCCGCAGGCGGCAACGGAGTACTGCAGGTAGCCTTGCTCGGGACCTTACTGCAGCCATTGGAGCAGTTGTCTCCAGACACACAGTCGACAGACGACTGAACAGACATGGTTTATTCACCCAGATGCCTGCAAGGTGCATTCCACTAACCCCTGGTCACAGGAAAGTCTCTAAAGCCTGGTGTCAAGAACACAGTACATGGTCATTGGAACTGTGGTCCCAGGTTATGTACACGGACGAGTCCAGGTATAGTCTGAACAGCGATTCTCGCTGGGTTTTCATCTGGGGTGAACCAGGAACCAGATACGAACCCCTTAAAGTCCTTGAAAGGGACCTGTATGGAGGTCGTGGTTTGATGGTGTGGGATGGGATTATGTTTGGTGCACGTACACACCTGCATGTCTTTGACAGAGGAACTGTAATAGGTCAGGTGTATCGGGACGTCATTTTGCACCAGTATGTCCGCCTTTTCAGGGGTGCAGTGGGTTCCACCTTCCTCGTGATGGATGATAACGCACGGTCCCACCGAGCTGCCATCGTGGAGGAGTACCTTGAAACAGAAGATATCAGGCTAATGGATTGGCCTGCCTGTTCTCCAGACCTAAACCCCATCGAGCACGTCTGGGATGCTCTCGGTCGACGTATCGCTGCACGTCTTCAAACCCCTACGACAATTCAGGAGCTCCGACAGGCACTGGTGCCACAATGGGAGGATGTATCCCAGGAGCTGCTCGGCCACCTGATCCAGAGTATGCCAACCCATTGTGCGGCCTGTGTACGTGCGCATGGTGATCATATCCCACACTGATGTCAGGGTACACGCGCCGGAAACAGTGGCGTTTTGTAGCACATGTGTTTCGGGACGTTTTTCTCATCTTATTACCATTACCTTGGACTTACAGATCTGTGTCGTGTGTGTTCCCTATGTGCCTATGCTATTAGCGTTAGTTTTGTGTAATTCCACGTTGTGTGGCACCACATTCTGCAATTATCCATACTTTATGTGCATAAGTGTATATAAAAGACTCCGGTATCCTGCTTTAACTTATAGGTTGTGTGGATCTTGTCCTCTCTTGAAACCAGTCCGGTTCGAGAACTGAGACGTCTGTTTGTGTTCTTACTTTGCATTAAGAACTTCTCTTTGTGGACGACAGCGTTGTCAAACTTTCATTTATAAGTTGCTATGGATGTCATTCTCCTTTTGGACTGGCCCGGTTCGACACTGGGTTGCAATTTTGTGTTTTTCAATTTATATAACGAACTTTTCTTTGTACTTCACACTTTTATCATTGTTCTAACGTGAAAACTGCACTAATTTTCACTTTCCACTGTTGCAATTACTCTTGCAATCCGTCTTTCAGTGCTTTTATTTTGCATTATGTACCTATGTACATCGAATTCTGTTTATTGGTCTCCTGTGGACATTGCAATTATGATATATGGCACTTCTGAAACTACTGATGTTGGCTGTATGGTTTTGCTGCGTAAAGTCAAGAATAGATAGATAAATAAAAATGCGTTGCCAGGTGTCAGGAATTTCCTGAAGATTACTCCACTGTCAGAGTGTCTTAGAAAAAGAAATTCATTAAAACTTCATGCATGATATGGAATTTTTCCACCCGTCTCAGGGTGTAAAATATCTCCTGATATACGTGCCATACCAAGATGTAATTTTGTAGGTACATTCAGCAGCATATGAAGGTACGGCCTGCAAAACATGATGCGAATAGCATTAGTAGCAAAGATACGTCATGCACAATTTGACAGTTGAATTAGTTTTCATAGTAATGTAAAGGATTCGATTCTTTATTTTTGAACACTTTTTGTAAATATTTCAAAAAATGGTTCAAATGGCTCTGAGCACTATGGGACTTAACATCTGAGGTCATCAGTCCCCTAGAACTTAGAACTACTTAAACCTAACTAACCTAAGGACATCACACACATCCATGCCCGAGGCAGGATTCGAACCTGCGACCGTAGCGGTTGCGCGGTTCCAGACTGAAGCGCCTAGAACCGCTCGGCCATTCCGACCGGCTAAATATTTCAAAAACAATGATCATAATGTATTCATAAATTAATTATTTCAAATAATACTGTCGAAAAGACTGATATTTTTCTCGTCTTCTACAGCTAAATCTACATCATTAGTCTGTGTATTCACACTTCAGTGTTTGGCAGAGGGTTCATAGAATCGCTTTAAGACTATTTGTAGACTATTCTACTCTCACATAGCTCGTGGGAAAAACGAACATCCAAATTTTTCCGTGAGATCTCTGATTTCTCTTATTTTATTGAAATGGTCTTTCCCCCCTATGTGTGTGGGTATCAACAAACGTTTTGACATTTCGTGAAAAGTTATCGCTGCAAGAAAAACGCCTTTACTTTAATGATATCCTCACTAATTGCCTGATCAGATCTGTGACACTCTCTCCCTCAATTTCACTGTAGTACAAGACGAGCTGCCCTTCTTTGAACTTCTTCAGTGTCCTCCAACATTCCTATGTGGTAAGGATTCCATACCGCGCAACAGTGTTCCGGAAGAGGGCGGACAAGCGTAGTGGAAGCAATCTTTCTAGAAGATCTGTTGCCTCTTCTAAGTGCTCTGCCAGTAAAACGCAGTCAGTGGTTCGCATTTACCACAAGTTTTTCTACATGATGGTTACCGTTGAAGTAGTTTGTAATTGTAACCCTTAACTATTCAGTTCAGCCTACAACCTTTAAATTTGTGTGAGTTATCAAGTAAAATAAATTTAATGGAGCTTTTTTGGTTGTTAAGCAGAGGGCCTCACACCTCTTGTTGCTCCTGGTCGACTGCCACATCTTGCACCATGAAGACATCTTTTTTTTAAATCATTTTGCATTTCGTTTTGATCTTGTGATTACTTTACTCGCTGGTTAACAATAGCATCAGCGAGCCCACATTGTCCCCTAAATCGTTTCCACAGATTAAGGAGAGCATGGGGCCTGCAACACCCCTTAGGTGAAACCCACATATCCCTTCGATTTCACTAGATAATTTGCCGTCGGTTACTACGAACTATCACATTTTTCACAGGGAATCACGAAACAGTCACACAACTGAAACGATGCTCCATAGGTACGCAGTTCGATTAGAAGCCGTCTGTGAGGAAGACTGTCAAAAATCTTCTGGAGATGTAGAACTAACCTGAGATCCCTCGGTAATAGCGGTCATTACTTCGTGTGAACGAAGAGAAAGGTATGTTTGACATTTTTTTTACTCCGCCCTGGTTGTGTGTTACTAGACTTTTTTAGGTATTTCATAATGTTGGAATACAGCATATATTCCAATATCCTAGTAAAATTATGTCAGTGATATGGGTCGAGAAGCATAGACAGTAGTTTGATAGTATAGACAGTAATTTAATAGCAGGAAACTTGAATGAGGTACTACATTCTTTCTAGTACCTGTAAAATAGATTCTATCACTAACAAACGCACGAAAAACTGGGATAATAAGGAAAAGTAGCCGAAACAGGGATCTGTTAATGTTACACGAAAATTTTCACTTCATAAATACATTTATTGAAAACAAAAATTGAGAAAAGAGCAGGGAAATATTCCCTGTGTTAATATTATACGGTGCTGAAAGATCCCTGAAAGAGAGCTACTGACAGCATGATTGGTTTCTAACACGACATAATAGCTGAAGAGCTGTTATTGTAAGTGTAGATCTCTTTAGAAAGCTACCAAACAAAATGAACTGCTTTAAAATATGATACACTCTACAAATATATTCAGGAGAGCACAAAAAATTACAGAAAGTGGCAATTGATTTCAGACCAAGCAAGTAAGTAAATAGCATGTCAGGTAAATACGAACTTGTATTTCCCTTGGAGCTGACAGCTTACGTAAGAGCCATTTCATTGCTTGCAGAAACTCATAAAATAGCCAATTTTTGCAGCTTCCTGTCACTATGCGTTTCGGGCTTCATACGTCTTTAACTGCCTTTGCCTTGCTATAGATTCACAGTGTCCGTCAGCATTTTGGAAACTGGGTCCATCCTACGGAATTAAACTATTCGTTTAATTTTTTAGTTTTCCGAACTGTATTTTAATATCTAATCTACAGATAAAATGGACGAACAGAAGCTGCATTTGGACAACAAATCCGAAGGAAGAAACTGCTGGAGAACACAGTAAAACTTTCGTAAAATATTTTCATTAAGTAATCTCGTGACGTATTCATCAAGTACAGTGCTCCCAAATTTTGATCACAGTTCCACTGTTCTCCTAGTTTAGTAACAGTATCTAGCATATATTGTATTACTTCTGTAGCGTTAGTGTTAATGTGTTATTATTCTACTTGTGCTAACCGCAACGCCATTGCTCCCATGGTTTAGACAATTGTCAAACGCCTGTCTTCATGAAATACAAGAAATTGTCATTTAGGTACATTCATTAAATAAACTGACGCAACACGAAGCTTCATTTTTCAGTCACACAGATACTTTACTGAAGTTGGTTTCTAATCTATAACAAACCAAATGACGAAAGTTACTTCGTGGTAACCATGACAAAAATCCGAAAATTATGATCTTACTTCAGCAGAAGTAAAGCGTATGATAAGTGCATAACACCGCAACAATTATCTTCTGACTGTAGATTGAAACTAAGAGCATCCAGTTGTAGCTTACTCGTTCATATATTCCTCATCGAACAAGATGGAGGGAAGAATTCTTAACTTTCATCGGGCGGCTGCAGCATTCCAGACGGACACGACATACTCACTAATGACTGCAAAAAGTTTCCTGAAATGCGTCTTATCAAAGAAAAATAGCAAAACAGTGAGTATAGTCCGATAAAAACTACTTGATGTTTGAAGTCTATCACTTCTCGCTACTGTGTTGCCATATCCACTGCCGGCAATCGCTCCGATATAGGCGACACACAAACCCGGTGGGTCACTTCACAAATTCTGTTAACCCGTAACGCCGAGCAACGTTGAAAGTGCGAGGTATGACGGAAATCGGAGATGCTCTTTCGACAGCTGCTTTTAGTCATAATATATATAGCAGTTCATGACAAATTTCAAAACTCCGCCATCTCTCTCCCCACATCCACCACTGCTGGCGGCTCACCTCCAACTGCGCAACGCTACGCGCTGTTCACATCCAGCTGCCGCTGCCCAACACTACAATGGCAGACAACAATGCAAACTAGCCACAGACTGCACACAGCATAGCCAGTGATTTTCATACAGAGCGCTACGTGGCGTTACCAATAAGAAAACCTAAACAGCCTACTTACATAGCCCCCATACTCCCCACAAAATATTTTACAAATGGTTTTGGGCAGTGGCCAATAATGATTTGATAAAATTTTTCATAATTACAATAACAAAGATAGTAAATGCACACACTTATTGATACAATGTTGGTCAAAAGCTAAAATTTTCTCACAATCCATAAAAACAGTCCTGATCGTTCATCACAGTAAAATATCAGTGTTTTTCTAAAAGTCTGAGCAGTAAAAGAAAATGCACACGGAAGTAGTGGATTTACATGCAGTCTTTAAGAAGTAGTGTTGCCCTTCCAACGGGAAGACAGTGCTGACTCTTGACATGCATACAGGTAATGGGCCACAACAGAGCAAACCCACCACAGAGTCAGTCGAAGTTTTGAAGCGTATTGGTAGGTAGGTCGTCACAGAGCATACCCATTGTAGTCTTGTTAGAGATTACGGTATTGATGGGCCACCAGAGGTGCAGACCCACTGCAGTCCTTGTAGAAATGGCCAGCAGCTATCTGTTGTGACTGTGCAGGTGCGCAATCACCATTGAAGAGTCTTGCGGATAATATAGCAAGTCCATAACCACCACTTGTGCACTCACAAAGTTTTTGGAATTGTCCTTAGAACCAGCAACGCTGTTATCCAGTCCCTTGCTGAATTATTAACATACGTGTAAACACTAACAGTCCCTACTTCTCACATATTGTCCATATACTATGACCAACAGAAACGTGTGCAGTGAAATGAATGCTTACAAGTTACTTAATTTGATGAACTGGTGTCAATTACAATTTTATGACATAAGAATACAATAACAAAGGTACAAAATACATCATTAAAGAACATAACAATGCAGATAACATTTGTAGTAAAACAGGCTTTACAAAAGAATAGAAATAAACATGTACATCAGTGTTACAGGAATTATGACATAAGTAAATATATAAAATAATGATCTTGTTTTTATGCCAGTGACACATGTTTACGCAATTACACAGTTGGATAATTTCACACTTATAAACTGTAGTTTGTCTGTACTGTGTGAACTGTTCATATTTTTTCGGAACAATTGTGATACTATGAGAGCTTTGAATGAGGTATTTGGTATGGGATCATGATTTTTAAAGTACGTTTGAGGTTGATGACACTATTGAAATGAGCAGAGAATTCTTTTTAGGTTTTGAAATTATTGCAGAAAGCTACGACGATTTTGAGACTTGACTGAAGTGCTATGATGCTATTGTTACGATGACTATGTGTATTATGCTGTTGCGGTATGTTTATGATCAGTAAGCTGATGCTATATGAGTTATTTGATTATGCTACGTATCTGTTATGATGAAATATTGAAGAAGTGTCGGCGAATAAGATAAGGAATAATGAGTAGTGGTTAGGGACTCTGCTTTGTGAAAAGGATGTTGGAAACCAAGAATCGTATTTTAGATTGAAACGTCCCCTTTGAACAATTATATACGACTGTGCTTAAACTGACACACAATATTTTTTAGCGCAACGCAATCTGACATCAAAAATCCCTACAAAAGAATGGCCCTGACTAACATTAACCTAAGCGTTTCACAAATCACTTACCTCAGAAAAATCTTCGTTACTCGAACTACTGCAGTACAGCGAGCGCCACTACTGCCAGCTAAATAAAAGATTCAAACTACGGAAGGCACTAACTACTGATAGGCATAGTTAGCAAATGAAAGATTTTAATAGAGAACAAACAATGTATTTACCTAAATAGTCATAATATATATAGCAGTTCATGACAAATTTCAAAACTCCGCCATCTCTCTCCCCACATCCACCACTGCTGGCGGCTAACCTCTAACTGCGCAACGCTACGCGCTGTTCACATCCAGCTGCCGCTGCCCAACACTACAATGGCAGACAATAATGCAAACTAGCCACAGACTGCACACAGCACAGCCAGTGATTTTCATACAGAGAGCTACGTGGCGTTACCAATAAGGAAACCTAAACAGCCTACTTACAATCTCTACGAGCAAATTCAAGATAGAAAAAATTTTATTATCGGCGGTAAAAGCAAACTGTAATTTCTAGCTACCATTGGTTACCTGAAATTATCTTCAGACGCGCTACACGAGCTGCCGCGTTAGCAACCGATGAGAAGTCTTGGTTGGCACTTAGTTGCAGACTATCGGCGACACAAGCAGATTAGAAACGAAAAAAGAATGATAGGAAGAAAAATAAGAGCAAACTAAAAAGTCAGTACGATGATTAAAATGAAGCGACAAATTATTAGAAATAAAACAATTACAATTAAACCAATTAATCGAATAAAAGTAATAATCAATATATTTCCATTAAATTCAGAAAAATTAAACTTCTCCATGGATATGATGGGATCCGAGCATATTCGACTCTGTTGGCATCAGCATGGGTTTCGAAAAAGACGATCGTGTGAAACCCAGATCGCGCTATTCGTCCACGAGACTCAGAGGGCCATTGACACGGGTTCCCAGGTAGGTGCCGTGTTTCTTCACTTCCGCAAGGCGTACGATACAGTTCCCCACAGTCGTTTAATGAACAAAGTAGGAGCATATGGACTATCAGACCAATTGTGTGATTGAATTGAAGAGTTCCTAGATAACAGAACGCAGCATGTCATTCTCAATGGAGAAAAGTCTTCCGAAGTAAGAGTGATTTCAGGTGTGCTGCAGGGGAGTGTCGTAGGACCGTTGCTATTCACAATATATGTAAATGACCTTGTGGATAACATCGGAACTTCACTGAGGCTTTTTGCGGATGATGCTGTAGTACATCGAGAGGTTGTAACAATGGAAAATTGTACTGAAATGCAGTAGGATCTGCAACGAATTGACGCATGGTGCAGGGAATGGCAATTGAATCTCAATGTAGACAAGTACAGGGTGATTCAAAAAGAATACCACAACTTTAAAAATGTGTATTTAATGAAAGAAACATAATATAACCTTCTGTTATACATCATTACAAAGAGTATTTAAAAAGGTTTTTTTTCACTCAAAAACAAGTTCAGAGATGTTCAATATGGCCCCCTCCAGACACTCGGGCAATATCTACCCGATACTCCAACTCGTTCCACACTCTCTGTAGCATATCAGGCGTAACAGTTTGGATAGCTGCTGTTATTTCTCGTTTCAAATCATCAATGGTGCCTGGGAGAGGTGGCCGAAACACCATATCCTTAACATACCCCCATAAGATAAAATCGCAGGGGGTAAGATCAGGGCTTCTTGGAGGCCAGTGATGAAGTGCTCTGTCACGGGCTGCCTCGGGTAGTTTGGCTTTCAGCCTAGTCAACAGCGCCTCAAGCGAACAAATATACAACTAAATGAAACTTTATAGCTCCCTTAATTCGCCGACAGATAGTGCTTAGCTCTGCCTTTTGTCGTTGCAGAGTTTTAAATTCCTAAAGTTGTGGTATTCTTTTTGAATCACCCTGTATAATGTGCTGCGAATACATAGAAAGAAAGATCCTTTATCATTTAGCTACAATACAGCAGGTCAGCAATTGGAAGCAGTTAATTCCACAAATTATCTGGGAGTAGGCATTAGGAGTGATTTAAAATGGAATGATCATACAAAGTTGATCGTCGGTAAAGCAGATGCCAGACTGAGATTCATTGGAAGAATCCTAAGGAAATGCAATCCGTAAACAAAGGAAGTAGGTTACAGTACGCTTGTTCGCCCACTGCTTGAATATTGCTCACCAGTGTGGGATCCGTACCAGATAAGGTTGATAGAAGAGGTAGAGAAGATCCAATGAAGAGCAGCGCGCTTCGTTACAGTAATCATTTATTAATAGCAAAAGCCTTACGGAGATGACAGATAAACTCCAGTGGAAGACTCTGCAGGAGAGACGCTCAGTAGCTTGGTACGGGCTTTTGTTGAAGTTTCGAGAACATACTTTCACCGAGAAGTCAATCAGTATATTGCTCCCTCCTACGTATATCTCGCGAAGAGACCATGAGGATAAAATCAGAGAGATTAGAGCCCACACAGAGGCATACCGACAATCTTTCATTCCACGAACAATACGAGACTGAAAGGGATAACCGATAGAGGTACTCAAGGTACCCTCCGCCACACACCGTCAGGTGGCGTGCGGAATATGGATGTAGATGTAGATTACCCTTCACACGGAAGGTTTATCCGCTAACCCCTGCGCTACAGAATGTTGGTATATTTATAACTCTCGCTAAGATGAATTGCATCCATCAAAAATTCATCTTCACGCAATGGCGCAAGAAGCTTACCTAATGTAAGCCGATCTCTGTGATTGTAATGACTGTATATGTAATGCTGAATCTCATCTTCTGCGGAAGGATCCAGTACTGTTTGGTTAGTGCCGCGTATGAAACGTGCGTATTTCGTTAGCATCGTGTGTGTGCGCGTGTGTGTTGTTGTTTTCAGTGTGGTTATCATGTATTATGAAAAACGAAATAAAACGGCAAGATCCCGGATTCGAGATCCAAATACATCAAGAAAGAAAGCTGGACACGGAATTGGAAATGAACTAATTACTGTGGCAGTTCGGTCGCAACTTGAGCGCTCTGATTGGAGAAAACCAATACGTGAAGTGCCAGCTTTCAAGTAATTTAATCGCCCCATAGTTGCTGTACTTCTTTGAGTAATTTAATCCACTGCTGTGATGTTTAGCCAACATCTTCATGTACACAATCACCTTTCAGTTGGTGCTGTACACAAGAAATCCTGAGAACGCACTTCTTCCGTTATTTTGTAACGTTCTGCCAAATGTTAAGTTGCTGAACAACATTATGAAGTCACACATACAGAGGGGTCCAAAAAAATGTATCCACTGTTTAAAAGTCCATAACGGGCAAACTAATTGATGGAGTTGTCCCATATTTGGCAGTGTAATAGCTTGTAGTTCCGGCAATCGCCACACAAGCATTGTATTGCGTTGTTTTGTTTTGTCAGATGACAGTCGCGAGATAGTCAGTGTTTTGTTCTTAGATGCACCTAGTTACTCGAGTAAACATGGCTGGCGCAAGGCTTACATTCGGTGGAAGGAAGTCAGTTTTGAAGTGGTATTTTAAGTACGAAAATGAGGTTCAACGGTAATGGTGAAATGAGTATCAAAGAACCACCGACACGTTAAACGATTCGTCGCATTCGAGACAAATTTGAAGCCGATGGCTGTGTTAAAGATATACACAAACAACGGTCTGGACGACCTGCAACAGTAACAAGTCCAGCTAACTCCTGTCGTGTATTATAACAATTCACTCGCTCACCACAGAAGTATGTGAGACAGTGTGCTCGTGAAACTTGAGTGAGTCGCTCAAGTGATCGGCGACTTTTGAAGACAGCAAATTGGACGTGCTACATCCCACGATTGCTACATGCAATGAACGAAGACAACCCAGATCGTAGAATGGAGTACTGAGAGTGGTTTACTAACATGGTGCGCTACGATGAAGAATTTGCAGAGATGATTGTGTGGTCTGATGAGGCACAGTTCAAACTCAATGGTACAGTAAATCGGCACAATTGCTTCTACTGGGCCGCCGAAAATCCGAAAGTCCATGTAGACAACGCCGTGAATTTGCCAGGAGTAAATGCGTGGTGTGGGTTGTCTTACCGGGGCTTGATTGGGCCATTCTTCTTTCACGGCACAGTTACCGGTGAGGTGTACCTTCAGAAGCTTCAGACATCCATTTTACCTGCCATCCGAGACTTGTATGGAGACGGAAGAGTTTACTTTCAACAAGATGGCGCCCCAGCCCACTACCAAAATCGTGTTAGGGCGTATCTCGACGAAAACCTACCAGGAAGATGGCTAGGCCGTAGAGGTGCTGTGGAGTATCCACCACGTTCCCCAGATCTAACTCCTGTGGACTTTTACCTGTGGGGAACACTAAAGGACGTCGTTTATCGACAAAAGCCACGCCCATTGGATAAATTTCGAGAATCCATCGTACATTCATGTGCTATCCGACTGAACACGTTGCAGTCAGTAGTTCGTGCTGCAGTTCAGACGCATCGTTTGTGTGTGAATGTTAATAGTGACCATTTAGAACACCTACAGTGATATCTTTAAGTTGGACTTTAAGCTACACTTTTACCAAAAATAACACAACTCAGTCAATTAGTTTGCAAGTTATGGACTTTTAAACAGTGGATACATTTTTTTGGACCCCTCTGTAGTATCTTGCGTCCCATACGCGATTTGGAAGGCGCACATCTTTTGCGTCTGCCGCGTAGAGACGGAGAGCACCGGGTTAAATCCGGGACGCCCTTTCCTCCTGGGGCAACACTTTGCTTCGGCGGCCGGGATAAAAATCTGCGCAAGGAAACTGCCGTCAGTGCGCGAGCTTCCCAGCCGGGGTCGTACAGACGTAATGGAGCAATTTTTTGCCGCTCCCCGAGTTAGGGAGAACGAGTGAGGCATGTTTTAATTGCTGGAGTCGCCGCCCTGCACCTTACGTATTTTTTAATGAACCTAATATACAAAAGGCGGGAGCAAATGAAACTGTAAGGTACAAGGTACACAGATCTCAATCTTTTCCTCGGGAAGATTTGTCCTTTGGGGGTTCCTTCCTAAGCCAATTAACTTCTGTAGAGATTAAAAAGCACAAGTACGGCTCAGCGGCCTAGGGGTCGGGGCCGATATAACTCATTTAGGGAAACATTCGCCTTTTTATCAAGCAAATTGTATTGACACACGCCTGATGAAATATTACTGATTGCTTAGTTCCTTTACAAAGTTGAAAGTTGCATGGAACACGTAAATAGACACGTCACTAGACACTTTAACAGCTCCTCCCGTGGGAAGAAAAAATGAAATCCACCTTTGATGCTTTTAATTGGTCAAAATGTACCGAAACGTTTGTTAAGAGTGCGACAGCTTTACGCTGTAGTTTGTGAAGTTCATGTAACATTTATCGAGTGACGGTCTTAAATTAAACGTGATCTCGAAGAAGATGTACTGGATATTTATTATTAATTACGCGAAACAGAGAAAACATTGAATTTGGAGGAAAGAGCTAGTTTTACATCTTATACTGGCTTATAATGAGAACAGTAATTGAAGTTCGACAACTGCGAGCAAACGCCGATTGATTGATTCTGGTTATTTCAAAACAACTGCTCCTCCTATATCATCGATAATATGCACTGCACTTTCAGAACTAGGTCTGCCTATCCATGGGGTTCTTCTCTTCCACCACTCCTTCAGCTGTAGTTTTCTGAACTGTGACACATATTTCTATTGTCAAAAGCTGTAAACGTAAGCTGTTAAAATGTTCTAGCTGTTTCCACTGAACTTTTACACGTGTATCAACAAAGAAATCAGTGTAACTTGAATGTAGTCACTACGTTTAATCTTTAAACTGATTGTACATAGTACGTCATGACTCCTATTTTATTGCACTTGAAATTTACCTCTTGTATGAAGTTTGACCCATAAAGAAACAGTAACACGGTTTGACTTAATAATGAATTTGCTGTAGTGGACCAAGTTTTTCATATCCAAGCGGAATATTAAAATCTATATTTAGCAACCTACCCCCATGAACCATGGACCTTGCCGTTGGTGGGGAGGCTTGCATGCCTCAGCGATACAGGTGCAACCACAACGGAGGGGTATCTGTTGAGAGGCCAGACAAACGTGTGGTTCCTGAAGAGGGGCAGCAGCCTTTTCAGTGGTGGCAGGGGCAACAGTCTGGCAGATTGACCGATCTGGCCTTGTAACACTAACCAAAACGGCCTTGCTGTGCTGGTACTGCGAACGGCTGAAAGCAAGGGGAAACTACAGCCGTAATTTTTCCCGAGGGCATGCAGCTGTACTGTATGGTTAAATGATGATGGCGTTCTTTTTGGGTAAAATATTCCGGAGGTAAAATAGTCCCCCATTCGGATCTCCAGGCGGGGACTACTCAAGAGGACGTCGTTATCAGGAGAAAGAAAACTGGCGCTCTACGGATCGGAGCGTGGAATGTCAGATCCCTTAATCGGGCAGGTAGGTTAGAAAATTTAAAAAGGGAAAAAGATAGGTTAAAATTAGATATAGTGGGAATTAGTGAAGTTCGGTGGCAGGAGGAACAAGATTTTTGGTCAGGTGAATACAGGGTTATAAATACAAAGTCAAATATGAGTAATGCAGGAGTGGGTTTAATAATGAATAAAAAAATAGGACTGCGGGTAAGCTACTACCAACAGCATAGTGAACGCATTATTGTGGCCAAGATAGACACGAAGCCCATGCCTACTACAGTAGTACAAGTTTATATGCCAACTAGCTCTGCAGATAATGAAGAAATTGATTAAATGTATGATGAGATAAAAGAAATTATTCAGGTAGTGAAGGGAGACGAAAATTTAATAGTCATGGGTGACTGGAATTCGAGAGTAGGAAAAGGGAGAGAAGGAAACACAGTGGGTGAATATGGATTGGGGGAGAGAAATGAAAGAGGAAGCCGTCTCGTAGAATTTTGCACAGAGCATAACTTAATCATAGCTAACACTTGGTTCAAGAATCATAAAAGAAGGTTGTACACATGGAAGAATCCTGGAGATACTACAAGGTATCAGATAGATTATATAATGGTAAGACAGAGATTTAGGAACCAGGTTTTAAATTGTAAGACATTTCCAGGTGCAGATGTGGACTCTGACCACAAACTATTGGTTATGAACTGTAGATTGAAACTGAAGAAACTGCAAAAAGGTGGGAATTTAAGGAGATGTGACCTGGATAAACTGACTAAACCAGAGGTTCTACAGAGTTTCAGGGAGAGCATAAGGGAACAACTGACATGAATGGGGGAAAGAAATACAGTAGAAGAAGAATGGGTAGCTCTGAGGGATGAAGTAGTGAAGGCAGTAGAGTATCAAGTAAGTAGAAAGATGAGGGCTAGTAGAAATCCTTGGGTAACAGAAGAAATATTGAATTTAATTGATGAAAGGAGAAAATATAAAAACGCAATAAGCGAAGCAGGTGAAAAGGAATACAAACGTCTCAAAAATGAGATCGACAGGAAGTGCAAATGGCTAAGCATGGATGGCTAGAGGACAAATGTACGGATGTAGAGGCTTATCTCACTAGGGGTAAGATAGATACTGCCTACAGGAAAATTAAAGAGACCTTTGGAGAGAAGAGAGTCACTTGTATGAATATCAAGTGCTCAGATGGAAACACAGTTGTAAGCAAAGAAGGGAAAGCAGAAAGGTGGAAGGAGTATATAGAGGGTCTATACAAGGGCGATGTACTTGAGGACAATGTTATGGAAATGGAAGATGATGTAGATGAAGATGAAATGGGAGATACGATACTGCGTGAAGAGTTTGACAGAGCACTGAAAGACCTGAGTCGAAACGAGGCTCCGGGAGTAGACAACATTCCATTGGAACTACTGACAGCCTTGGGAGAGCCAGTCCTGACAAAACTCTACCATCTGGTGAGCAAGATGTATGAGACAGGCGAAATACCCTCAGACTTCAAGAAGAATATAATAATTCCAATCCCAAAGAAAGCAGGTGTTGACCGATATGAAAATTACCGAACTATCAGTTTAATAAGTCACAACTGCAAAATACTAACGCGAATTCTTTACAGACGAATGGAAAAACTGGTAGAAGCCGACCTCGGCGAAGATCAGTTTGGATTCCGCAGAAGTGTTGGAACACGTGAGGCAATACTGACCCTACGACTTATCTTAGAAAATAGATTAAGGAAATGCAAACCTACGTCTCTAACATTTGTAGACTTACTGAAAGCTTTTGACAATGTTGACTGGAATACTCTCTTTCAAATTCTGAAGGTGGCAGCGGTAAAATACAGGGAGCGAAAGGCTATTTACAATTTGTAAAGAAACGAGATGGTAGTTATAAGAGTCGAGGGACATGAAAGGGAAGCAGTGGTTGGGAAGGGAGTGAGACAGGGTTGTAGCCTGTCCCCATTGTCATTCAATCTGTATATTGAGCAAGCAGTAAAGGAAACAAAAGAAAAATTCGGAGTATGTATTATAGTCCACGGAGAAGAAATAAAAATGTTGAGGTTCGCCGATGACATTGCAATTCTGTCAGAGACAGAAAAGGACTTGGAAGAGCAGTTGAACGGAATGGACAGTTTCTTGAAAGGAGGATATAAGATGAACATCAACAAAAGCAAAACGAGGATAATGGAATGTAGTCGAATTAAGTCGGGTGATCTTAGGGAATTAGATTAGGAAATGAGACACTTAAAGTAGTAAAGGAGTTTTGCTATTTGGGGAGCAAAATAACTGATGATGGTCGAAGTAGAGAGGATATAAAATGTAGACTGACAATGGCAAGGAAAGCGTTTCTGAAGAAGAGAAATTTGTTAACATCTTGTATAGATTTAAGTGTCAGGGAGTCGTTTCTGAAAGTATTTGTATGGAGTGTAGCCATGTATGTAAGTGAAACATGGACGATAAATAGTTTGGACAAGAAGAGAATAGAAGCTTTCGAAATGTGGTGCTACAGAAGAATGCTGAAGATTACATGGGTAGGTCACATAGCTAATGAGGAGGTATTGAATAGAATTGGGGAGAAGAGGAGTTTGTGGCACAACTTGACTAGAAGAAGGGATCGGTTGGTAGGACACGTTCTGAGGCATCAAGGGATCACAATTTTAGCATTGGAGGGCAGCGTGGAGGGTAAAAATCGTAGAGGGAGACCAAGAGATGAATACACTAAGCAGATTCAGAAGGATGTAGGTTGCAGTGAGTACTGGGAGATGAAGAAGCTTGCATAGGATAGAGTAGCATGGAGAACTGCATCAAACCAGTCTCAGGACTGAAGACAACAACAACAACAACAACATATTTAGCAAAAATTAGATTAAATTGCAGTCTAAATTTTCAGCTAATTTAATGTGCAATTATCAGTTTTGGTGTTTCAGTACTTGTAGCAAGGACTCGGTGCAGTGCAGATGAACCTGCACACTGGATTTTGTAATACCCAACGAAGTGAAACGACAACAGTTCATCGTTACTGCGGAGCACATGACTTGAAGATCCATTGTAGCTCATTCACCTTATCTAGTTGAAAAATTCACCTGAAATTAAGAGATACTATTCCTCGTAAAAGCAGTTCATGTGTACTCATGATTAAAACTGTTTCACAGGAACGTGCTTGTTTCATGAACACCGTTCTTTTTTTTAAGTCATTACAGACCGCCACTAATTTCTCTCCTGCACCAGCCTCTTCATTCTTCATCTCAGAGTAGCAACATACATCCTTAACTATTAGCAGAGCGTATTCCAATCTCTCTCTTACTGTACAGTTGTTACCTTTTACAGGTCTATTTAGAACCATGGAAGTTATTTCCTACTGTCTCAAAAGATGTCCTATCAAACTGCCCCTTTTCTTGTCAATGTTTTCTGTATATTCCTTTCCTCACGCCGATTCTGTGGAAAACCACCTCATTTCTTACCTTATCAATCCACCTATTTTCCAACATTCTTCTATAGCACCACCACTCAAATGCTTTTACGCTTTTCTCACTGTCCATGTATCACTTCCATACGATGCTGTGCTCCAAACGAATGTGCTCAGAATTTTTGTCCTCAAATTAAGACCTATCTTTGATACTAGTAAAACTTCCTTGGCCAAGAATGCCTTTTTTTTAATGTCTCCTTGATCCGTCGTCCGTCATGTGTAGCATGGATACCCGCTCCGCGTAAGTTCTTAATGCAGCGTATCAGTTTTGGTGTTTCAGTCCTTGTAGGATGCAGTGGAGATGAACCTGCACACTGTATTTTGCAATACCCAACCTCATCCTTTTACCTTCTCCCACATGGAGTCTCACCATCTCCGCGAATTATCACTCCTCTTCAACTACATCGAACGCTTCCCCTCATCTTAAGCTACCCGCAAACTCGATTCCAACAGCCGCATTGTTTCCCCTGTGATCGCTAATCCTGGTATAGTGAAGACCGTCTCTGCACACACCAAAACCCCATATCCCTTTTCGCCACATCTTCAACGGACTCCCTCTCTTAGCTAATGAAATCCACCCCTATATTTATCCGTCCTCCCAACTATAACTCCTCTTCATCTCTCCCATTTGACATCAGGACTCTCCCCACTCATCTTCCGTGTTCCATTTCTACCAATTTCTTCTCCTCTCCTGACCACCCACCAAACTCTCCTTCCCTTTCCATCTTGCAACTATCAACCCTAACGTCTATCTTCATTTCTATAGGTACCACTCAGTGGTGTATATATTCATATCCACACTCTTCCCCCCTACGTTTATTCCTCTCCCCAAAACCGTTTTCCCCAGTGTAGGTCCTTCAGTACTTTAATGAAAGCCAGTTGCTCTGCTATAATGACCGTCGCCGTACTTTGAAACATGTTTTCAATATGTATCTTTTATTATTACCTGTCAAAAGTTTTAATTTTAATTAAAAAAAAACTAAGAAAACGAAGATTGTATTTTACGTAAATGGTATCAAACAACCTCTCCTTACAGATTTTACAAACATTTTTAAGTTTACGTCCTTAAAGTTGTTAGAAACGTCTCCATTTACATTGTAAAAACTTTTGGCTGAAGAGCCCCCCCCCCCCCCCCCGAACATATGGTGAGGTACATGAAATAAAAATAAGAAAAAAAATTGTGTTCTTCAGAAAGTGGATGCAAAAGCTCATGAATAACATCTAAAATTGTCCTTCAGTGGAGTACGTGTATTTATACATCCATACATTAACGAAAGACAGAAAAACAACCCTATATTCATACAATCGTCTGTCCAATTACCTAACACGTGGGAACATAATGAAATAAGCGACCTGTATGTTCGGATGACCGAAGATAAATTAGATATCGATACCCATGTGGTCAAACAAAGACACTTTTCGAACAACGAACTAGCATTGCACATATGAAATACAACTGCAAAGTATCTCACTTAAGTAAACATGAAAAATCAAGTAACACATAATTATGCACACGCAATACGAGTCAGCGACCACGTCATCACATTCCTGGCACTGTATCTTGAAATAGCCGACCTCAACATCACAAGAAAAAATACGCACACTTTAAATGCCAATGCTTTGTGACGACAGTAAACAAAGAGAACCGACCACGACGGTTTGTGGAAAACGAGTGTGTGTCTTTGTCCGATAGTCCACACTCCCTATCTAAATGAGTCCCAAGGAATATCATTGGCTGGCTACACTCAACGTAATTATTAGAGGCTGCCACTGTAATTCCCAACCAAAGATAAATCTATTCTAGCACACAGAAACACTGACTATAGCGCCTTTGAGTCATATACATACTTAGCAACTCGTCTGCAGGTACATGACGTGCAAGTCGTCAACAGCAGGCGGTTTTTAAACGAAGTAAAAACAAAGGAATGTAAACGTCGGGCAGCTACGAAATACTCCCTGCATTGAGGTGTTCAGCCAGAAAGAAGGTGACATTTGTATGTTGTATAGGTGTTACAACTAACTCCGCAACTAACGCATTTCGGGAGGACGACGGTTCAATCCCGCGTTCGGCCATCCTGATTTAGGTTTTCCGTGATTTCCCTAAATCGCTCCAGGCAAATGCCGGGATGGTTCCTTTGAAAGGGCACGGCCGACTTCCTTCCCTAATCCGATAAGACCGATGACCTCGCTGTCTGGTCTCCTTCCCCACAACCAACCAACCAACCAACTAACGCATTTTTAGTCATGGACCTTGCGAGAACACGCCATAACGCTAAATTCGTCACATGCATTTTTTTCTTATTAAATTTGTCGAATTCTCTGCAGGTTTAGAACTGTTTGCAGCCTTTGTGAAAGATGGACGTGTAACAGAAACTGTAGTGGAAATTATTTGTCAGACATAATGACAAACACTCTCGAAGTTTTACAGGCAGAAAGTAGAATACAAGCATGCAAACGTCCATGAATTGTATAGACACAGGAGCCAAATGTCAGTATGTGGAATAGAGTTCCATGACTGTTGCCCTTGGTCGGTCAGTACAGCGACGGTTAACGCTGTTTGTGGATGACGCTGGAGTTATTGTCCGATGATATCCCATATGTGTTCGATTGGAGACAGATCTACTAATCGAGCAGGCCAAAACAACGCGCCAACACTCTATGGAGCAAGCTGGGTTACAACAGCGGCATATGGGTGAGAATTATCCTGTTGGAAAACATCCCCTGGAATGCTCTTCATGAATGGCAGCTCGACACGTCGAATCACCAGACTGACGTCAAAATTTGCAGTCGGGATCGTGAGATAACCACGTGAGTGCTCCTGCTGTCACACGAAATCGCACCCCAGACCGTAAATCCAGTTGTAGGTCTGATGTGTCTAACATGCAGACAGGTTGCTTGCAGGCTCTCAGCTGGTCTCTTTCCTGCGAACATGTGGCCATCACTGGCACCGAGTCAGAACCAGTTTTCCTCAGAAACACAACAGACCTCCACCCTGCCCTCCAACTAGATCTCGATGGACTCCACTGAAGACCCTAATAGTGGTGGTTTGGGGCCAGTGGAAGGCATGCTCGTCTTGCTAGGAGCTGTCATTGAAGTTCATTGTGTCACTGTTGTTCCAATTGCAGCTCAAATTGCTGGTGCAGATGCAGTACGATGCGCCAGAGCCAGACGCCGAACACCATGTCTTCGCTCTCGGTAATGCCACGTGGTCGTCCAGGGCCTGGTCTTCGTGCGACCGCACATTCTTGTGACATTGCTACCAGCATTCACGTACAGTGGCTGTATTCCTCCCAAATCTTTCTGCAATATCACAGAAGGAAATTCCAGCTTCTCGTAGCTCTATCACACGACATCGTTCAAACTCTGTGAGGTGTTGACAATGGTGTCTATGTTGCCTTAAAGGCATTCTTGACTAATACCAACTCACCGTGACCAATCTCAAAGTTAACTAACGCTCGCGACCATTACAGCGTGTATTTAAGGCAAACAGATGTGTGAACATGCCTACCAACTTTCGTTTATGTCGCACAACACTTCTTTGGTGCTGCGATTTTTTTCCGTCAGTGTATGTGGAACCACCAAAAGCACAGTACAGTGTATGACAATGCAACACTGTACAGTGTACGATAATGCCAAATACGGTGTTCAAAACCAATGAAATTAAAAACACAAGCGAAGGAGTATCAGACTGGAGACAGGTGGCACATTCTCATGCAAAAACCGAGCGAGGTTGCGCAGTGGTAGGACACTGAACTCGCATTCGGGAGGACGACGGTTCAATCCCGAGTCCGGCCATCCTGATTTAGGTTTTCCGTGATTGCCCTAAATCACTCCAGGCAAATGCTGGGATGGTTCCTTTGAAAGGGCACGGCTGACTTCCTTCCCCATCCTTTCCTAATCCGATGAGACCGATGACCTCGCTGTTTGGTCTCTTCCCCCAAACAACCCAACCCAACCTCATCCAAAAACCGTCTGTGCAGCAGAATGGCAGGAAAAAACATTACATGACCAATATGCAATGCTGCCTATGCTAGAATTGTGAACCCTTGTAAAATGTCTGTTCAGTCACCCAGCATGCAAAAAGCATAACCAATTACAGTAAGTTTGATCTATCTATAACAATAATTATTATTATTTTTGTATAACGTTATATGTACTTAGTGTTCTCTTGTTACTATTACAGCACTTGCAGAGGCATTCAAAATCTGTGAAAGAAAGCCATTGCGTTTTTGTTTCAAATATCCCTGTACAGAGCCCTCGCATTGCATTTGAGGCTTGACAGTGATGGCTATGGAAGATAACTGTAAGTATTTGAAAGTGTAGCATTCTCACATTCCAGAGTTAAGCATTCAGTGTTTCTTTTTTATAACTTTTTATTCCTCCCACTGCACAATGTGATGATCATGATGATCATCATGATGATAGTGATGATGATATTTTCATTGCTGAGAGAGTGACTGAAACATTTTGCTGCTGCTGCAGCATTCTAGAAACTGTGATAAGAATATTTTCCACCATAATGGCACCAATGATTAAGCCACTTGTGTGGACTGATCTACAGTGAACAAGCGTGTACGTGTGTGTGTGTGTGTGTGTGTGTGTGTGTGTGTGTGTTTTGTACATGACTGAAAAAATAAACAAATAAAAAGTTCTCAAAAGATCAGCGTTGTCTTTTAACATGAGAATCCATTTCATGCCACGTAAGTACATCTAGTCTTGTATTGGACTGGTTGAATACGAATTACAGTGGTACGGGCATGTACGACGAATGGAGGAAGCCAGAATACCAGAGTTGATACTGGAGTGGGAACCGGAGGGAAGAAGAAGAGGAAGACGACCTACGACCACCTGGCTCCAAAATGTACAGCACACAATGAGGAGAATGGGCGCAGAGGAAGAAGACACACAAAATCGAAACACCTGGAGAAATATTTTGAAAATATAGTTTAAGAACCTTTATTCTTTGTGTAGTAATTTCCCAGTATATTATTATGTTGGAGGTAAGCCTCTGTAATGCGGAAAAGCTCAAAATAATGAAAAAAAATACTAACGGCGCTCTCCATGTAAGTGGGTGCTGTTGCAAGCGCTCACAGACGGGCCAAGAGAACAGATGTCAACCAATTAAGCATTAATTTAATGCTCAGTCTTCAAACTATAGTGTTGCAACACCGTTTACAGTGAAGTGAGGTCATTAGCCTGGGTTATCAACAAATTACAGAGATACCTATGTCCCCTAATAACAACTGCCAGGCGTTGATTAAATGTGCAGTCTTTGGACTGGGTTGTGGTTCACGCCTAGCTTGTGCTTGTATTATGGCGAAATAGGGGAAAGAGTTTCACTGAGATGATGCAGGATTTGGGGTGGACATCATTAAAACAAAGGCCTTTTTGCTTGCGGCGGGGTCCTCTCATGAAATTCCAATCACCAACTTTCTCCTCCGAATGCGAAAATGTTTTGTTAATACCGACCTACATACGGGGAAACGATCACCATGATAAAATAAGGGAAATCAGAGCTCGTACGGAAAAATGTAGCTGTTCGTTCTTTCCGAGCCCTATACGAGATTGGAATAATAGAGAATTGTGAAGGTGGTTCGATGAACTCTCTGCCAGGCACTTTAATGTAATTTGCAAAGTATCCATGTAGATGTAGATGTAGATGCTGTACCAAACCAGTTACTGAGAAAGCTGATTTTGTGAGTTGCTCTTATAGAGGTCTCTCGTGGTATGTGACCCTCTCAGACAGCTGGCACCTGCTGCAGCTGCCTGGAGAGAGACAGGCGCAACAGAAGTCTTCAAAAAAGTCTGTTCTGCTGTTGCATCTACATATGCACCAAAAGCATGGGGTGCATGGTATCATTACAACTCAGTCGGTATAATATTAGATTCATATGAAGGTGCTAAGATCCAATTTGACATATGCTCAACACACAAATTTTAGCGAATAGAAAAACAGATATAATACGAATTTCCTTTTATTGTTCGTCTTTTTTCCAACACGTTATACAGTTCACACTCATGGGAAATGGCCCATCAATTTGATATTGGTTTTAATGTTTATAGCAGGGCTCATATTTAGAAAGAACATTTGGGGTAGCAGATGAAATTCGAATGAGATATCACACAATCGTGGCATAAGTTGGTTTGGAAATAGGCAATAACGTACAACGTTCAGGCTAGTGGCAAGTTTTTCAAACACATCGGTGAACACTATACACAGGTTCTTCCGTTTTTAACCAGAAGTGCATATAAAATATGTCGAAGCAGTCCTATTGCGCAATAAATCCATAATCTTCAAATGGAATCGGGGTGTACCACTCTGGAGCAATAATTTGCTGTAGAATAGTAAACACATCACTGCAAATGAGATTCCGTGAATACAGCAATAGATAGATTTATATATTTATTCCATCACAGGTGTGGTGAAATCAGTACCTGAAAAAATACTGTTTTTCAACCTTAAGTACAATTTAAATATCAGTACATGAAGCGTGTCAATGCTGCGATGCCTTCACGCTGTGAATTCTTTCCAGTAACGGTATTTGAAAGCCTCAAATATGTTGACGTCAGAGTAACACTTTCCCGATACAAGTTGAACTGCCTGTGTGAGATAAGCCAATGCAGATTGCGCCAGTGTTTCGCTGAAGTGCACAGTCACACTCACAAGGGAACCTCCCCATCGCACCCCCCTCAGATTTAGTTGTAAGTTGGCGCAGTTGATAGGCCTTGAAAAACTGAACACAGATCAATCGAGAAAACAGGAAGAAGTTGTGTGGAACTATGAAAAAAATAAGCAAAATATACAAACTGAGTAGTCCATGCGCAAGATATGAAACATCAAGGAGAGCAAGGGTTCAGGAGCGCGGTGGTCCCTTGGTTCAAGTCTTCCTACGTGTGAAAAGTTTACATTTCTCATTTTGCGACCGCACCGCAAAACCGTGCGATTAGTAGACGAAAGGACGTGCCTTTCCGATGGGAACCGAAAAAATTTGATCGCAAGGTCATAGGTCAACCGATTCCTTCACAGGAAAACACGTCTGATATATTCTATACGACACTGGTGACGGCATGAGCGTCACATGACAGGAATATGTTGTCGACCCACCTAATTTGTACACTTGGCGAATGGGTAAAAAAATTCTTCTACCTTGCCCGATTTAGGTTTTCTTGTCGATGCGATAATCACTCCTAAAAAGCGATGAAAACATAAGAGTTTTTCAGATAATAATCGTCTGAAAATAAAAAATTAAAACTTTCACTCTAGGGAAGACTTGAACCAAGGACCTCCAGTTCCGCACTTGCTCACGCAAACCACGAGACCACGGCGCTCCTGAGCTCAGCCTATCATTGATGTTGCCTACCTGCGCGTGGACTACTCAGTTTGTATATTTTCTTATTTTTATCATAGTTCCACACAACTTCATCCTGTTTCCTCGATTGGTCTGTGTTCAGTTTTTCAAGGCATATCTACTGTGCCAAATTATAACTAAATCTGAGGGGGGTGCGGTGGGGAGTTTCGCTTGTCAGTAAAGCTGGACGACCATGCACTTACAGCAGAACTCTTCCAGACAGTAAAAATCTATAATGGGAACGAGTTTACGTACATGCAGCAACCTACCTTCAGTACACCAATCATGCGTCCTGGTTATGCGGTTCAGCAGGTGCTAGACCACAGATTCAGCTGACAACCAACAGTCAGAGTTTCTACAACAAATTTTTAATTTATTTAATGGATTACGCCCCTCCTACCCCACAATCGGACGAAACAGTTGCTATATATATATATGATGCAACTGAGCTAGATATTGGCATGTAGTTATGTTCACATTCGATTATATTTATATATCTAGCAATATCTAGAAGTTTACACAAATAACTATAAAAAAGTAGCAAGTAATCTCAGTACGCTAACACACACTGGAGGGTCCAAAAAACTGGTTGACTTGCCTAATATCGTGTAAGGCTCCCGCGAGCACGCAGAAGCGCCGCAACACGACGTAGCCTGAACTCAACTAATGTCTGAAGTAGAGCTGACGGGAACTGACACCATGAATCCTGCAGGGCTGTCCGAAAATCCGTAATAGTACGAGGGGGTGGAGAATCCTTCTGAACAGCACGTTGCAAGGCATATGCTTAATGACTGAATAATATTCATGTTTCAACTCAGAAGAGTGTTCTTGGAATCACTCTGTAGCAGTTCCGGACGTGTGGGGTGTCGCATTGTCCTGCTGGATTAGCCAAAGTCTGTCGGAATGCACAGTGGACGTGAATGATGCAGGTGATCAGACAGGATGCTTACTTACCTGTCACCTGTCAGAGTCGTATCAGGGATCCAGTGTCACTCCAAATGCACACGCCCCACCCCATTACAGAGCCTCCACCAGCTTGAACAGTCCCCTACTGACATGCAGGGTGTATGGATTCATGAGGTTGTCTCCATACCCGTACACGTCCATCTGCTCGATACTATTTGAAACGAGACTCGTCCGACCAGGCAACATGTTTCCAGTCATCAACAGTCCAATGACGGTGTTGACGGGCCCAGGCGAGGCGTAAAGCTTTGTGTCGTGCAGTCACGAGTGGGCCTTCGGCTCCGAAAGCTCCTATCCATGATGTTTCGTTGAATGGTTCGCACGCTATCACCTGTTGATGTCCCAGCATAGAAATCTGCAGCAATCACACAACAGACGTTCAGCGAAAGCTGTGATATCTCATCATCAGAAAAGTGAAAACCCAACCCAGTTTTTATATTCGACGACATCACAGTGGAAAATCAGGATGAGATATGTAGATTTTTCTACTTTGGCCTACATGGTTGGTTGGTTGGTTTGGGGAAGGAGACCAGACAGCGTGGTCATCGGTCTCATCGGATTAGGGAAGGATGGGGAAGGAAGTCGGCCGTGCCCTTTCAGAGGAGCCATCCCGGCATTTGCCTGGAGTGATTTAGGGAAATCACGGAAAACCTAAATCAGGATGGCCGGACGCGGGATTGAACCGTCGTCCTCTGGCCTACATGTAAAAGTTAAAGTTTTTTATTTGCGCCGAGCATATTCCCGGATTCCAAAGCAGCTTGTTCGTCAGAATGCTAACGTCAAACAGGATAGTATGAATTTAAACCACATTTACCAAGTGCATGTAGCTATTCACATGATGTTCAACGAATTTATAAGCATTTGCATAGGTTGCAGGAATTTTGTGCGATATGGGTTTCTGGATATTTACAAAACGAGAAAACTGAATGACGGGCGGTATAAAAGAAACTTACAGGAAGTTCTCGTTATCAAAAAATAGTGACAATATACGATATGCAGTGGATGTGTCTGCACGTATGTCGAGCGTTTAGGCCAATAGGAAGATTACGCACGGACGAAACTTTCTTCCGTAAGTGGAAGCGAAAATTGAACCTATCAACAATACTGTTAATCTTCGTACTACAGAAATGCAGATGTTGGGTAACATCATGCAAATGACGACTATAAAGGACCATGAAATATAAGAAGCATTGGAAGCCATAAGAAAACCCTTACGCACGGTATTACGCAACAGCAGATATTGGGTAGTGCAATGCAACCTATAGCAAATGGTTCAAATGGCTCTGAGCACTATGGAACACAACATCTGAGGTCATCAGTCCCCTAGAACTCAGAACTACTTAAACCTAACTAACCTAAGGACATCACACACATCCATGCCCGAGGCAGGATGCGAACCTGCGACCGCAGCAGTCGCGCGGTTCCGGACTGAGCGCCTAGAACCGCTTGGCCACCACGGCCGGCGCAACCTATAGCCCTGAAGGTTCATGAAACAGAAGAAATACTGGAAGATACGAAACAAAATCATTCAGTAAATATTAAGGAAAATATTATCATGAAGATAACAGTAGAACCATTCTGCAGTTAATTAGCACAGTAAATATAAATGTCAACGTCAGCAGCTCGTGGTCGAGTGTTTGGGGCCTCCCGGTCAACAATGCCATACGTTCATTTCATTTCATGTGCTGTCTGACTTTTAAAACATCGAAAAATCTTTTTGGAAGTGAACTGTTATTATGCCGGCACGGTAGCTCAGCGTGTTCTGTCAGAGACCTGACTGGTCTCTGTAGTAACAATAATAATAATAATAATAACAAACTGAGTGAAGCGATCAACAACGAACTTCAACGGATGTCATGTGTCGTCCGCTACAACCCATTACAACGAACAATAATGAACAAAATCCAAAAAAAGGAAGTGGCTAGCGTTGCTACCTCTGGATCACGGGGTCCCGGGTTCGATTCCCGGCCGGGTTGGGGAATTTTTCTGCCCGGGAGGTGGGGGTTTGTGTTGTCCTCATCATTCCATCATCATTCGTAAAAGTGGCTAGATTGGACTGTGTACAGATTGGGAATTTATTCGGACGCTGATGACCGTGCAGATGAGCATCCCACAAACCAAACAACATCATGATAAATGTGAACGACATTGATAAAACAGTTTCAGCCGTATGAAGAGTGTCTCTATAAGATGTAGATAGTCTCAGAGCCAGTTAGGTTTCAGCAACATCTCGACAAAACGCAAAATCAAGGCACAGGAGGCTATTCGACCAAAATTGCAACTGCTAAAAGTCGGAAAGCTGCAGTGAGATCAAATTCTGTTCAAATCTTTCAAACCAGTTATTGAATACATCTAGTGACTCTTGAAGGCTGAAAAAGTCAAGGAAAAAGATCCAATGTGTGATTTTATTAATCGTCACAGTGATTATAAGACAGACAAAATATGTGGCCTTAGCAGACTAAAAATGTATATGCTGGGTACGCAGCCTGTAAATTTAACAGAGCACACGATATGAGTTGTTGCTCGAAAATTTGAAAGTATTACTGTGTCTAATATTCCTAAGATCAACGAGAACTGAGAATCACTTGCAGAAATATCTACAAAAGTACAGTGAGATATTAAATTTGATAGCCAATGCAGATCGCAAAAAAAAAAAAAAAAAAAAAAAAAAACTTTTCAAATGGCTCTGGGGATTATGGGACTCATTGCTGAGGTCTTAAGTCCCCTAGAACTTAGAACTACTTAAACCTAACTAACCTAAGGACATCACACACATCCATGCCCGAGGCAGAATTTGAACCTGCGACCGTATCGGTCGCGCGGTTCCAGACTGTAGCGCCTAGAACCGCTCGGCCACTCCGGCCGGCGGAGATCCAAAAAGCCCATCCAGTGTGCAATACAAGAGTATTATTAAATCAGCATTAGTTGGTGGGCATAGCACAGGCAAAGTTATTAACAGCCAGCAGAAGAGAATGACCAATCTGCCTCTGGAGAATATTATCCACGACGATCTATGAAATAACAGAAAGATTACGACTGCTTACAGCATCAGCAAGTTCTGGGAATACAGCTCACCCGAATAGAATTACACGAATAATTTCAGAGTCACGGAAAATGTTTTACGATTATGCGTTATTTAGCACCAACAAATAAGAGCTAGTAATGACGTTTGAAAGTTGGAGAAGAGATTTGGAAGAAAGAAGAATAAAAATCAATAGGAAGGAATGGGAGGATAAGTGTATAGGAGGACAAGAGGAAGTAACAATACCGTTGGATGGAGAAAACTCAATGAAAGTCGACAGGTTTAAATACTTAGGGTCATATATGTCTAGTGATGGCAATTAAGATGTGGTAATAGCCGGTAGAGTGCAGATAGTTTGGATGAACTGTAGAAGATCATCAGGTGCATTATGTAATAGAAGAATAAATCTGAATACTGAAGGAATATTTTTCAGTAGTAAGACCTGCAGTGCGGTACGGAGCAGACACGTGGCTGCCAACGAAGGCAGATTATAAGGCAATGGATGCGATGGAGCGATAATGCTAAGGTAGAAATTGTAGTGGGAGCTGACGCAGCCAGAGGAAGAACAAGGAGGTGGGTAGATTGCGTATGTAAGGACTAGAGGGAGAAACATGTGAAGGAGCCGGCCGATGTGGCCGGGCGGTTCTAGGCGCTACAGTCTGGAACCGCGCGACCTCTACGGTCGCAGGTTCGAATCCTGCCTCGGGCATGGATGTGTGTGATGTCCTTAGGTTAGGCAGGTTTAAGTAGTTCTAAGATCTAGGGGACTGATGACCTCAGATGTTAAGTCGCATAGTGCTCAGAGCCATTTGAACCATGTGAACGAAGGGGGATTATGGGACCGACTAAAATGGAGAAGACTTGCCAAGAGTCTGGAGCCGAGCGACCGCTACAGTCGCAGGTTCGAATCCTGCTTCGGGCATGGATGTGTGTGATGTCCTTCGGTTGGTTAGGTTTAATTAGTTCTAAGTTCTAGGCGACTGATGACCTCAGAAGTTAAGTCGCATAGTGCTCAGAGCCATTTGAACTTGCCAAGAGCGTCGGCCTCACGTGAGTGGGAAAACGAAAGAAATGAAGAAGAGTATGAAGCAGCAGTAGTGTGATTCGTCGCGCTGTAATTTCTTCACGAGATGAGTTGACTGGGGGCTACGGGGTTACCTACATCCGGCAAGAATCCCTGTACCCGCGAAGAACAAAGTAATTCACCTCTCCTGAGATCATTGTCTTACTGCCACATATTTAGCATAACATATTTGACCAACACATCAGCTGGTAGTCACATGAGAAAGGAAAATCTCTTTAAGTGAAATGGAAAGCTCTGTCACCAATCACAACGCTAAATAGTCATGTGGCATGGCATGCAATTACTAAAATAGAAACGAATATTAAAACTAATCAAAGAAGTATTTGATTATGCAGTGGCATTGGGTCAGTATTTCACTACAGAGCCTTTCACTGTGAGTAATAGAAACTAAGGTAGGAAACCACCAGCTGCGTGGACACGCTGCTCTCATTCCATGGTGTGTCAAGCCAGTGGAGTGCACGACCATAACTCGATTACTGCGGGAGCGCTTCTGGAAAAGGAACAGGCGCTCGATTTCCACGATTAGCTGAGCGTTGCGTGCGCGGCCGCAGGGCAGGTTGACAGGGACGCTGATGCATAGAGGGGCCTCATCTGTCTGCTATCACATTAGCCGACTCCGCATTATACATGCTGGCGCCGCAATTTGCGCGCCGAGTCGAGTGCGCCGCCTGAGCCATTGTCGGCCGCGGTAGCCGCAGTCCCGGGTTCGAGGGCTGGGTCAACACATAGTGCGCGTGCGCAGTGCGGCGCCGCCACCGCCCGCAAAGCAGCCAAAACGCGCCCGCCCGGTCGCTGCAGGGGCGGGCCGTGGCCGTCCAAATTAATTATGATGATAGCCGCTGCCGGTGGGCGTCGGCGGTTCTGTCCACCTGCTAGGACGCCGCCGCGCGCAGTCCGGCCAAGCAAAGCTGGTCCTCCACCTCTGCGTGTGTGGGGCGCTGTGTAGGACAGACGTAAACATGCTACCTACGCCAACCCGCACACGCACACACGAATATACACACAAACACTCACACGCTTGTGGTGCCCGACGTCATTGGCTTTTAGCCTAGTGTTAGCATATATAGAACTTTATCCGCTGGCCTTTGTACGGTGACCCACTAGCAACACTGTGCTCATGAAACTAACGTCGCTGTAAGTGCTATAACCATACTGCACCTTCAGCTATGTAGGACGGCAATTCAATAAATAAAGCCAGTTTCTTTTCTCTTCCTTTGGCTTACTGCACTGACTCAACAAAGACATGCCTTAAACTCACTGTTGTTGCTGTTAGTTCAGCGAACAGCTTTATTCGTAGTGATTCATCATCATAATCGTCTTGAATTATTAGGTACTTTGGCCTTTCCGCCTCAGAATTGTTCACTCCCTCTTGCCGACTGGGTTATACTGAATTGCTGCTTTAATTATTATATCATTGGCCATACGCTGTGCATGGTCTTTCCTGTTCACTGGGCAGTTTTCAGTTACATTTGTAATAGGTTCAACATTTAGTTCTACATCTACATCTACATCCATACTCCGCAAGCCACCTGACGGTGTGTGGCGGAGGGTACCTTGAGTACCTCTATCGGTTCTCCCTTCTATTCCAGTCTCGTGTTGTTCGTGGAAAGAAGGATTGTCGGTATGCCTCTGTGTGGGCTCTAATCTCTCTGATTTTATCCTCATGGTCTCTTCGCGAGATATACGTAGGAGGGAGCAATATACTGCTTGACTCTTCGGTGAAGGTATGTTCTCGAAACTTTGACAAAAGCCCGTACCGAGCTACTGAGCGTCTCTCCTGCAGAGTCTTCCACTGGAGTTTATCTATCATCTCCGTAACGCTTTCGCGATTACTATATGATCCTGTAACGAAGCGCGCTGCTCTCCGTTGGATCTTCTCTATCTCTTCTATCAACCCTATCTGGTACGGATCCCACACTGCTGAGCAGTATTCAAGCAGTGGGCGAACAAGCGTACTGTAACCTACTTCCTTTGTTTTCGGATTGCATTTCCTTAGGATTCTTCCAATGAATCTCAGTCTGGCATCTGCATTACCGACGATCAACATTATATGATCATTCCATTTTAAATCACTCCTAATGCGTACTCCCAGATAATTTGTGGTATTAACTGCTTCCAGTTGCTGACCTGCTATTTTGTATCTAATATCCGAATTTCTTTTATGGTCTAACAATGAATATCACGCTACAAAGCGGAGGTACTTCATCTCTGATGATTCGATTCGTCGTAATTGACCAGATGTGAGGGTTCAACACTTGCTACGATACAGTGGGAAATTACTTTGTAGACTTTAATTAATGTTTCTTTCCGTACGTTATGGTTGAATAGACGATGCACAATTCCACAGAAAGTCTGAATGTGGCCAATTTTAGCTCTGCGTCATCTGACTTGTTCAATTATTAGTCCGTCTATAGCAGTTTTCTCTGTTAGGGTAACAGTCCTTGAAATGCTATCACTTTTGTTTAAAATGTAGATATTATCATTCTGTATGTAGCGGCAATTTGAACCAATCTGTGTACTGAAATTTGAACTTTTCTTCAGATTCTCATATTATAACCTGAACATCAGCAAATAGCTTAGTCATAAAATTAAAATTATCAGTTCTTAATGAGTCATTTAATAAAGTCAACCATTTACGAATGATATCGTCAATGTAAACATTAAATAGGGTGGGTACAGGGAGCAGCCTTGTCTGACTCCTTTCCTTGTTTGACATCGGCAGATTCTGTCCCATTCCTCACACTACGGATTCTTATTTTATTATTTTTGTATAATGACTGTATTGCCTAAAAATGTGTGTGAAATCTTATGATACTTGACTGCTAAGGTCATCATCCCTAAGCTTACACACTACTTAACCCAAATTATCCTAAGGACAAACACACACACCAATGTGCAGGCCGAAGTGGCCGAGCGTTTCTAGACGCTACAGTCTGGAACCGCGCGACCGCTGCGGTCGCAGGTTCGAATGCTGCCTCAGGCATGGATGTGTGGGGGACTAATGACCTCAGAAGTTAAGTCCCATAGTGCTCAGGGCCATTTTTGAACACGCCCATGCCCGAGGGAGGACTCGAACCTCCGCCGGGACCAGCCGCACAGTCCATGACTGCAGCGCCTTAGACCGCGCGGCTAATCCCGAGCGGCTGTATTGCCTTAATCAAATATAATTGAACTCCCAATTCCTTGTGTGATTCCCATAGCATTTTCCGCTTGTTACACGCCTTTTTATAGTCGATAAAAACTCAGTAATTTAGTGGTTTTAATTGCATTCTCGATTACTTGTCCGAAAGTGAAAAGACAATCAGAACATAACCTACCTTTTCTAAAACCATGTTGCACTTCTATTACACGAGCTTCCGCTATTGATACTAATCTGTCGTTATAATTTTAGCAAATAGTCCACAGCAGGAATTTAATTGACTTATTCCTCGGTAATTTTCGCAGTGCCATTTATCGCCTTTATAGTAAATAGGGCATACCAAAGCTTCATTCCATTCGTGTGGTACATCTCCGTTCAGCCAGCAAACATTCTTAAAATATAAGAGTCTGTGGTTTAATTGATCCGCTGCATATTTAATCAGCTCCATGTTTATAGTATCAGCGCCAGATGACTTTTTATTTTTGGTTTCTCTGAATTGGAGTGGTTTCAGATCATTTCTTTATGTCTTTGATGCACAAAGGGAGAAAAGAGGGGAGTGATTCGGCTTCTGTAAGGTGGAGTCTTGTACCTAGAAGATATTGTACCTAGGAAAGCATTATGTTTTCTGGTCGATACTTCAGTCTGGTGATTGATTTTAGAATAACATGAAAGAGTGCACTCTAGAGACCGCCAAAAGTAGAGTCTACCATTTTGTACAGTTTTTGTTGTTGTTAGGCATGGGGTAAATATTTCCTATTGTACACTTTAAGTGCTGTATAATGTATTGAATCTATCGGGAATGTATTGTTAATTCCTTAGGTACAGAATTTTATGGCGAATAAAATGCTATATCTTTTTAGAGCTTTCTCTGTAATACCTGGAATGTTAACCCATAACGTCTTTTACTGTGAAACACGTGATACTTGCACATGCACTGAGTTTCCTTAATGTTTTCCTTAATGACTTAGAAAAATTTACTTTTCTCGGAAAAGGAAATTTGCGTTAGTTTCAAATAGCTTCTATTTCAACATACATTTAACTGGTAAATGGTTTTAGATAATACTTCTGCTCAATTTGATTTCACTTATTGATTATTAAACACGGTACTGACAAGAGTTGATCAACTGAAACGCTTTGAAATTACAGTTGAATATTTGTTCCTAGTTACAACATCACTATATACCTTGGAGCATGTTTTTCACGTTTGGAGAAATCTTGGTTTGCAAAGGAAGTTTTGTAATTTCAGAAAGAGACTGCAGCGCTACTTAGAGGCGAAAGTCTTAAAGTGTACCCAGTACTCTCCCCTAGTCTGAAGGGGCTAAAACTACGGAGGTATTCGCAGAATGCAGCTGCAGTATCGTGATAGCTTAGTGAACGGAGATTTTACGAGTGGATAAATCATTTTAAAAGAGGACATTTATCTGGCTGCGATGAAAAACGCTCGGGTAGGCCGTCCTCTACAAAAACGGACGGGAACACTGAGGCAGTTGAGCGAAAGCTCAATGATGATCGTCATGCCAGAACCGATGATATTGCCCACAAGTTTATCATTAACCACGGTTCAGCATTTGCAGTCGTCTGCGAGTTACTAAATCATCTAAAACGTTGTGTTTTGTTCCTTATCCACTGACATACGAACACAAACAGGGCCTTTTGAAAATAAGGTAGTGCAATTTAAATCATTTGGTAGAGGAAGTGCTTGGATTAAAGTGAGTGTAATCGGAGAGTCTTTTGCCTCTACTGTTCAGTTTATACATCGAATAAGCTATGACAGAAATAAAAGAAAGGTTCAAGAGGCGAATTAAATTCGGGGTGAAAGAATATCAATGATGAGATCCGCTGAAGACATTGCTATCCTCAGTGAAAGTGAAGATGAATTACGGCATCGACTGAATGTAATGAAGTCTAATGAGTACGGAATATGGACTGAGAGTAAATCGAAGGAAAATGTAATGAGAAGGGACAGAAATGAAACCAGTGAGACAGTTAACATCAGGCTCGGTGATCACGAAGTAGACGAAGTTAAGGAATTTTGCTATCACGGCAGCAAAATAATCCGTAACGGAAGGAGCAATGAGGGCATAAAAAACATCCTAGTCCTGGTTAACGGGCATTCATGGACGAGAGGAGTTCTCTATTATAAAACATAAGCCTTAATTTGAAGAAGAAATTTCTGAGGATGTATGTTTCGATCAGAGCATTGCGTGGTACTAAAACATGGACTATAGGAAAACCGGAAAAGAGGATAATCAAATCATTTGCGACGTGTTGCTAGAGAAGACTGTTGAAAATTAGGTGGACTGATAATGTAAGGAAAGAGGAAGTTCTCCAGGGAATGGGAGAGGAAAAGAACGTATGGATGCCACTGACAAGAAGAAAGGGCAGGGTAACAAAAAATCTGTTAGGGCATCGGGTTCAAATGGTTCAAATGGCTCTGAGCACTATGGGACTTAACTACTGAGGTCAGCTGTCCCCTAGACTTAAACGTAGCTAACCTAAGGACAGCACACACATCCACGACCGAGACAGGATTCGAACCTGCGACCGTAGCAGCTGTAAGTTTCCGGACTGAAACGCCTAGAACCGCTCGGCCACAACAGCCGACCATCAGGGAATAGGTTCCATGGTACTGCAGGGACGTGTAGAGAACAGAGATGGAGTACATGCAGCAAATAATTGAGGACGTAAATTGTAAGTGGTACTCTGAGGTTCAAATGGCTCTGAGCACTATGGGACTTACCTGCTGAAGTCATCACTGCCCTAGAACTTAGAACTACTTAAACCTAACTAACCTAAGGTCATCACACGCATCAGTGCCCGAGGCAGGATTCGAACCTGCGACCGTAGCGGTCACGCGGCTCTAGACTGTAGCGCCTACAACCGCTTGTCGGCTACTCTGAGGTGAAGAGTTTGGCACAGGAGAGGAATTCGTGGTGGACCGCATCAAACCAGTTACAAGACTGATGACTCAAAACAAACTAAAAACAAATAAAGAGGATGTAGCAATCTTTCTCGGTCGCATACTAGCCGTTCCTGCATCATTCGTCCACTCAGCCGTTCTCTCAGGAAGTTATTAGTTGGGTTGCCTTCTAACTGACTACACTGATAACGCCCGTATATAGTACGGTTGTCCATCTACCATCTACACAGGTCCACTACCAACAGCCATCTCGGTGGGCCATCCACTCCAGGACAGAAACAAGACCGGCCGGGGTACCATGCTTGGACCGACGCCAAACGTGCAGTTTTGTACGCAATTTTCCACAAACCCTGCCGCTGGCTCCAAGTTAATTCCGCTTCTTTCGCTCAGCCGTCACTCACTCACCGCTGTCACACGTGGCCACACCTAGCCTCGACGTGGCGCTGCATCCTGCAAGGTGCATTCCACTTACATCCATTCGGCCGAGTCAAAGAATCTCATCAGGGACATCACTTTGAAGATGTGGAAAGCTTCAAAAATAATGTACGTCAGTGGCGGAAAGAGCAGTACCTTGGCGTTTACTGCACAGATGCACATGCTCTTACTTCAAAATGGAAGGAAACCGTGGACAAAGCTGGTTAGTTCATTTTTTCATGAATACGGTGGCTGTTATCCTATTTACCGTCGGCTTATAATGAAAATTTGAGAGATGACAAATCTTACGGGAGGTGAAAAAAAACTGTTTTTTCAACATATGTTGGAACTGCGTCAAGTAGTTTTCATGCCGGTTTCATCAATAATTAGAATATATTGCTCAGTCTGAGGCTGACGACAGTGAAATTCAATATAGAGAAATGTTATTGATATTAGAAAACAGAATGAATGACAGTAGGGTGCCCTGTATAATTTGCATGCCTCTCTTTATTGACCCAGTGACGGTTTTTAATGGATTGTGAATGGTTTTGGGGTGTGTAAAAATGTGCAAAGCAATGGACTTGAGGCGGTTCAACAGGAAACGACTCGGCCAAACAGGTCGGTGACTGGTGGACAGTTTCGCGGCCTGGGCGGTATAAGTTTCTTCGATGTGATGTCGACCTCAGAACCCTCAGGGGGCAGCAAGAGTGGTCCTGCAACACGACTGGTTGTGGCTGACACCTGGTCAAGGACAGTACAGTTCCATGTGCAGGAGATGCGGAAGTCTTACCACGTTTTCTGATTTCTTTTGCCGCTTATGGAAAATGCAGGCCATAGGAAACAAACCCAGTCATCGTAGCAGTTCACTCTGAATTTCTCTACCCTGTTGCTGGGCTGTGAACATTGGTGAGAGAATGTGTGGTTGGCGTAAAGATGTGTGACGCCAGGTCGCAGCATTGAGTGCTTTCCGACACTAGGGGTGAGTTTAATTTTGTCATTGGAGACGAAGCTATATTTAACACATTCCACCACAGAAACAATTGCTACAACAAGTTCAAGCTAACGCTGTTTTCGTATTTCGTGTAAAACTTTTAAGAATATATGACCCTTCGAACCTGCGTTATTCTGATCTGCGATCATTAACTACATGTTTCGCCACATAGCGAGTGCTACCGGTAGCACATCTGTTGAGTATCTTGTATACCGAAAATCAGCACTAAATATCTGCCAAGCTTATTTTTATTGTCCATTGCGTCGTAATTCATGGCTGATAGTCGAAAATCTAGATGTAAGATACGAATCCATTTCCAATAGTTTTACAATTCCTTAATTTTGAGTCAGTTTCATGATGTTGTAGAGAGCAGGGAAAAGAATGCCCGTCCTTCACTGTATCGCCTCATAAACGAATCGTCTTTCGTAAGGTTTCCACTATCAGCGTTCACAAAATTCCTTTCCATTATCACTTAAAACCTGTAAACGCGTTTTTCATCACTAAATAGCTAAACTGTTTGCAGAAAAAGTACCTAAAATCTTAGTAACTTCGGCTGACACTCCTGACACGTATAGCTTCGTCTTACTCCTAGTCTGCGATGTCATCAGAGCTTCAGCCAATAACAGAGCGTTTTCGGTTGTTGTCGTTGTGGTCTTCGGTCCTGAGACTAGTTTGATGCAGCTCTCCATGCTACTCTTCCTGCGCAAACTTCTTCATCTCCCAGTACCTACTGCAACCTACATCCCTCTGAATCTGCTTAGTGTACTCATCTCTTGGTCTCCCTCTACGATTTTTACCCTCCACGCTGCACTCCAGTACTAAATTGGTGATCCCTTGATGCCTCAGAACATGTCCTACCAACCGATCTCTTCTTCTAGTCAAGTTGTGCCACAAACTCCTCTTCTCCCAAATTCTATTCAATACCTCCTCATTAGTTACGTGATCTACCCCTCTAATCTTCAGCATTCTTCTGTAGCAACACATTTGGACAGCTTCTATTCTCTTCTTGTCTAAACTATTTATTGTTCATGCTTCACTTCCATACGTGACTACACTCCATACAAATACTTTCAGAAACGACTTCCTGACACTTAAATCTATACTCGATGTTAACAAATTTCTCTTCTTCAGAAACGCTTTCCTTGCCATTGCCAGTCTACATTTTATATCCTCTCTATTTCGACCATCATCAGTAATTTTGCTCGCCAAATAGCAAAACTCCTTTACTACTTTGAGTGTCTCATTTCCTAATCTAATTCCCTCAGCATCACCCGACTTAATTCGACTACATTCCATTATCCTCGTTTTGCCTTTGTTGATGTTAATCTTATACCCTCCTTTGAAGACACTGTCCATTCCGTTCAACTGCTCTTCAAAGTCCTTTGCTGTCTCTGACAGAATACAATGTCATCGGCGAACCTCAAAGTTTTTATTTCTTCTCCATGGATTTTAATACCTACTCCGAACTTTTCTTTTGTTTCCTTTACTGCTTGCTCAATATACAGATTGAATAGCATCATGGAGAAGCTACAACTCTTTCTCACTCCGTTCCCAACTACTGCTTCCCTTTCATGTCCCTCGACTCTTATAACTGATCTGCTTTCTGTAAAAATTGTAAATAGCCTTTCGCTCCCTGTATTTTACCCCTGCCACCCTCAGAATTTGAAAGAGAGTATTCCATTCAACATTGTCATAAGCTTTCTCTAAGTCTACAAATGCTAGAAACGTAAGTTTGCCTTTCCTTAATCTTTATTCTAAGATAAGTCGTAGGGTCAGTATTGCCTCACGTGTTCCAACATTTCTACGGAATCCAAACTGATCTTCCCCGACGTCGGCCTCTATCAGTTTTTTAATTCGTCTGTAAAGAATTCGCGTTAGTATTTTGCAGCTGTGAATTATTAAACTGATAATTCGGTAATTTTCACATCTGTCAACACCTGATTTCTTTGGGATTGGGATTATTATATTCTTCTTGAAGTCTGAGGGTATTTCGCCTGTCTCATACACCTTGCTCACCAGATGGTAGAGTTTTGTCAGCACTGGCTCTCCCAAGGCTGTCACTAGTTCTAATGGAATGTTGTTTACTCCGGGGGTCTTGTTTCGACTCAGGTCTTTCGGCGCTCTGTCAAACTCTTCACGCAATATCATATTTCATCTTCATCTACATCCTCTTTCATTTCCATAATATTGTCCTCAAGTACATCGCCCCTGTATAGACCCTCTATATACTCCTTCCACCTTTCTGGTTTCCCTTCTTTGCTTAGAACAGGGTTTTCATCTGAGCTCTTGATATTCATGCAAGTGGTTCTCTTTTCTCCAAAGGTCTCTTTAATTTTCCTGTAGGCAGTATCTATCTTACCCCGAGTGAAATAAGCCTCTACATCCGTACATTTGTCCTCTAGCCATCCCTGCTTAGCCATTTGCACTTCCTGTCGATCTCATTTTTGAGACGTTTGTATTCCTTTTCACCTGCTTCATTTATTGCGTTTTTATATTTTCTCCTTTCATCAATTAAATTCAATATTTCTTCTGTTACCCAAGGATTTCTACTAGCCCTCATCTTTCGACCTACTTGATCCTCTGCTGCCTCCACTACTTCATCCCTCAGAGCTACCCATTCTTCTTCTATTGTATTTCTTTCCCCCATTCCTGCCATTTGTTCCCTTACTCTCTCCCTGAAACTCTGTACAGCCTCTGGTTTAGTTAGTTTATCCAGGTCCCATCTCCTTAAATTCCTACCTTTTTGCAGTTTCTTCAGTTTTAATCTACAGTTCATAACCAATAGATTGTGGTCAGAGTCCACATCTGCACCTGGAAATATTTTACAATTTAAAACCTGGTTCCTAAATCTCTGTCTCACCATTATATAATCTATCTGATACCTTCTAGTATCTCCAGGGTTCTTCCATGCATACAACCTTCTTTCATGATTCTTGAACCAAGTGTTAGCTACGATTAAGTTATGCTCTGTGCAAAATTCTACCAGACGGCTTCCTCTTTCATTTCTTAGCCCCAATCCATATTCACCTACTACGTTTCCTTCTCTTCCTTTTCCTACTGTAGAATTCCAGTCACCCACGACTATTAAATTTTCGTCTCCCTTCGCTACCTGAATAATTTCTTTTATCTCATCATACATTTCATTTTCGGTTACGTTACCAAATCTTGATATTTAATGACTTTTAACGTTCTATTACATAAAAATAAGACATATTTTGTGAGAATATCCACTGTAAATGCGAATTGAACGTTATAATCACTCATTATAGAAACAATCCGAACCATACTTTTAACATAGGATAACAGCCTATTTTGAGTGCACAGTGAGCACGTAAAAATGCCTAGAAAATAGGGCCTCCTGTCAAGTATGAGGGCCAGGTGAGAGATTTCGCCTGATGTCGTGCAGACCACACAACGTAATTGTCACGCGTTTCGTTCTGCATCACAATCCTCGGCCGCACTCAGCAGGGGCAGTGAAGACGCTCCTGCAGCGTTTTCGATAGGAAGTGTTTGGTCAAATGATTACTCACAAGACAGCCCGCAATTGTCTCGTTGTGAGTTCCATCTCTGCTCACATCAACCGCTGGCTATGAGACAACATTTTGGCACAGACAAAGAGCTGAAGACGAGCATAGAGAATTGGTAGAAAACACTGGCGGCTGCCGTCTATGAAGAGGGTACTGGAAGCTTGTTATAACTGTACGACTGATGTGTAAGTGGGAGCTGCGTCTATGTAGAGAAGTAGCTGTACGGTGTAGCTAACGATTGCAAATAAAACAGTTTTGAATTTCGCAGTCGTTTCCATTTCTCGACCGATCGGAGGTTGCTCTTCGAATAGACGTCATGTACTTGAACTGGAAGTTTTTCGCACTAACGGTATATGACCAAACCTTTATATTTGGTTTTCACACCTCACTGAGCCATTTTACAGGTCAAGTATCGGGGGGCTAAAGAGAAGTGTATTTACTTGAATGCTGAAGACTGCTGAAAATCGTTTAAAAATGTACAACATACTTCACGAATTATGCGTGGTTTTCTCACTTACCGGAACCGCGCGACTGCTACGGTCGCAGGTTCGAATCCTGCCTCGGGCATGGATGTGTGTGATGTCCTTAGGTTAGTTAGGTTTAAGTAGTTCTAAGTTCTAGGGGACTGATGACCACAGATGTTAAGTCCCATAGTGCTCAGAGCCATTTTTTTTCTCACTTAACTTGTTTACCTAGCGATATACGTGATCTCGTTTTGTGTTCACGGGAGTGTAGCACATTGGTCGTTACCCCTCTTTGGCTTAAAAATTGAGATTCTGAGTTTTCTACTTAATAATGCAATACAAACATTTTTGATTTTTTCTCTTTTTTTTTTAAAAAAAAACGAGGGAGAATTTTCAGCCCACGTTTTGTATCTAGTCCGTCGTCTTTACATTCAACGCATTTTTATAAGACCATAATTCAAAAGCTTCAGTTCTCTTCTTTACCGGTTTTCCGACTGTCGGCGGGCCGTGCGGCTCTAGGCGCTACAGTCTGGAACCGAGAGACCGCTACGGTCGCAGGTTCGAATCCTGCCTCGGACATTGATGTGTGTGATGTCCTTAGGTTAGTTAGGTTTAATTAGTTCTACGTTCTCGGCGACTGATGACCTCAGACGTTAAGACGCATAGTGCTCAGCGCCATTTGAACCATTTGAACCGACTGTCGGCGGCCGCTGTGGCCGAGCGGTTCTAGGTGCTTCAGTCTGGAACCACGTGGCTGCTGCGGTTGCAGGTTTGAATCCTTCCTCGGGCACGGATGTGTGTGATGTACAGTCCGAACCAGGTTTAAGTAGTTTCTAGGTCTAGGGGACTGAGGACTTCAGATGTTAAGTCCCATAGTGCTTAGAGCCATTTGAACCATTTTTTTCCAACTGTACGAGGCGTGATCAACAAGTAATGCAACAATTTTTTTTCTGAAACCAGGTTGGCATTATTGAGGATTCCAATATACCTTATTATTTCCCACTTTTTTCGCTTCAAAACCGTATTTTTCAACATGATCTCCGTTCAATGCGACTTCCTACCCTACCTTACTCTAAGAACACTTACGGCTGCATAATACCGCACTTTCGGCTGACGTCGCAACCAACATCTTGCTGCACCAGTAACCTCCCCATCATCTACGTACTGTTTCCTGTGCAGTGCTTGCATCCTTCATTGGGCCAAACAGATGGAAGTCAGAAGGCGAGTGATCCGGGCTGTACGGTGGATGAGGCAGAACAGTCTAATGACGTTTTGTGTGCTTCTGTCAGGTCCGCAGACTTGTCTGAGGCCTTGCATTGTCGTGGAGAAGGAGAGGTTCGTTTGGATTTTTATGGTGACGAAAATGTTGAAGTCGTTCTTCATGCAAACACAATAACCCCTTCAGAGTCCCAGAGGCCTGTCGCCATGACTTAGCGTTGTCTTAGGAGAAGAACTGGTGCGGCGCCACTCCATGGATTGCCTTTATTGAAACCTGGTGGTAGTCAAGGGAAGGCAGGACTCGGTTACGATTGTGGACGAGACCGTAATCAGTTACTATTGGTTGCCTTTTACAGTTACACACAATTTATTTAATGTTAAACCAGCACACATTATTAGTGAAGGAATAAACAACTGTGTAAATAATGTGTTTTCAGTGAGTTGCAATTTAACAAATCACCATTAAATTCAGATACAGCAGATAATGTTTTAAAAGCAAGCCACTGTGATCTGGGCAGAAGACCTTACACGCCAGGAATGGCAATAAATTAAGATTTTGTTTAAAACCTGCTGCAACTTACAAATTACAGGTCATGAAATATTAAAGGCAAGTCACCAAAAACACAGCAGAAGTCATCAGATTCTAGGAATGGCAGTAAATAAGGCTTTATAGGCTTACTGCGTAAATACAAATACCAAATTAGAATTGTAAGGCAAGCGATCACAATCACAGCTGAAGGCCTTACACACCAAGAACGGCAATAAATTAAGTATTTTTTAAGAACTCGCTGCAATTTACAACTTACCGGCATTGAAATATTAAAAGTACGTCGCCACAAACACAGCAGAAGGCATCAGACGCCAGGAATGGCAGTAAATAAGGTTTTAAAGATTACTACTAAAATACAAATACCAAATCAGAATTTTAAGACAAATGTCCACAATCACGGCTGAAGACCTTACACGACAGGAACGGCAATAATATAAAAAATTTAGAAACCTGCTGTAAAACAGCAAATACAATAGCAAAGTTTAATTAAAAAAAACACAACCAACTGATAACCGAACGGGTGAAATAAGATGTTGGTAAACTTTGTAGCACAACCCTTACATCCACTGAATACTACACTGCTAGATTTATTCCCGAAGGCGACCAGAACTATTAACTAGACATATATAACATATAATGTGCGCATTACAAGATATTGTAATTAATAATATAATAATAAAACACAAGGGCCAGTACATACGTTTCTTAAGGGGTACTGACGCAGATTATACCCGCAGAAAGCGTAGACTGAAGGAGGGTTACACTGAACTACTGGCCATCAGACCTCCTTTTAGAACACACCTGTCTTACAAGAACCAAGGGACCACAGACGGTGCTCTAGAAATCGACCTCTGAGAAGGTCCGGCAACAAACACTTTCGCGAACGATGAGATAGGCAGCCAAGTGTTCCATTCACTTCACAAGATCGTAACTCAGACTAATGGCAGTCTAACGAATGTCTAATGATAATCTTGCTGAAGCTACCTGACGTCCGATAAACCGAATGAAACGATGGAACAATACGCCAAAGCCGGAACCGGCGATCTGCACTATGTCCCCAGAATATTGTGTTTAGAGCGCCCGGAACGAGAAAGGAATCACTATCACCAGAGTAGAAGAATCACCAAACGCCCTACAATAAAGAAAGATGCCAGAGCTACACGCCTTACCGGACAGCAAAGGCAAGGCGAGGAAACCTACAGTGCAGTTACATGCACTAACACCTAGGGCAGATAACTGGGGCGTTAGCGGCCACCAGGCAAGAAAAATTACCGCTGGTTGAACTTAGCAAATTCTACTAAGTTGAACGCAGTAAATAGTAATAAGAAGTCGAGGAAAGCTAATCAGATCCGCCTTCCCCAAGCACTCCACTCGCTGCTCTTCGCCTCGGCGACACTACGAGCAGCAACACGAGCTCAAGTCACTGGAGAATCGCGAGATATCACAATGGTGGAAGTTTCTCTACTTCAATTGAAATGCGCTCATCTTAAAGCTTTGTGGATCCGGCTTACGACGACGTCGTGCACCCTCGTGACCACAGCCCTTCCAGCCGGCTGTCCATGCGTGCCGCCAGCGCTCCCGGCGTGTTGTGGCACTGCGCGGACCTGGCTCCTCCTGAGCTCCTGAGTCCCCAACCGAACTCGCACACTCACATGACGCGGAAAAACAACGACGTCGCCTCAAAGATAGGGCAACAGTTACTACATATCGATAACCACCGCTGCTGCCGCTAGCGGACAGGCAACGCTTGCGAAACCGAGTGGCGCTAGTCAGCACGAGAAGAAGACAAACAACCGCAACCATGCCAACTAAACGATACCGTCCGGCCTCCAACAGAGGGCGGAAACCTACAAACAGCACCAATGTGAGCAGCAGCACTGCTCAGTTATCTACATCTACATCTACATGGATACTCTGCAAATCACATTTAAGTGCCTGGCAGAGGGGTTCATCGAACCACCTTCACAATTCTCTATTATTCCACTTTCGTATAGCGCGAGGAACGAATGAACGCCTATGTCTTTCCGTACGTTTCCGGATCAAATAGAAATCTGTCGGACACGTCTGCTCGACCTACTTGCGATGATGCCTGTGACGATGTTCGACAAAAAGTTGTGACCATCAGCCCCGTTACGCGGAAGCAATGCTGTATAGATGATACCTTGTTGCTCTTCATAGACATCTGCTAGATGGTGAGAAACCCGGTGGGCACCCATCTTTGAGTACCCAACTGGTGGACGAGTGTGTCCATTTGAGCAGCAAGGTGTTTGAGTGTGATCCGTTAGTCGCCTCGAACGTGAGTGGCCGCACGTTGCAGGAGTCACAGCTGTGTGCGCCTGGCTATCACAATCAGACAGATTTGCTCGACCCTGTTGCGATTGTGATGATAACTTCGCCCAACGACTTACCGTGTTTTTGTTCACTGCTAGGTCTCTGTAGACATTCAGCGGGCGCCTATGAATATCTGCGATACGCTGGTTTCCCGCCAAGCTCTCTGCTTGGAACGCACCTCCGTTACAGACGCCAATCTGACGGCTACGTATATCGACGACACCAATCAAGAAACTACAGGAGCTAAAGCGTGAATATCCCACTACGTACCACAAGAAATTCCCCATTTTTCCAACCGAAATCGGCTGAGACAAAAAAAGTGTTGCATTGCTTACTGAACGCCCCTCGTAATTTCACAAACTCCCGCAGCCCGACCATCTTTCTAGAGTCTCCGTGTCCAAATACCTGCAAGATGCGTTGGACACTTGCAGAGGGCGGCAACAAAGGCGCTGCATCGCAGGAGCGCGCGCACCTTTGTTCTGCGAGGCAGGGCGGCAGTATTTCACAGCACGGCGGAGTGCAGCGCCGCGCTGGCCGCTGCGCACCGCCGACTGATCCGCCGTAAAGCCGCGGTCGCGTATCTGCCGCGCGGGATCTCTGTTACAATTTGTTGCGAGCCCCGATATTAATTGGGCTATTTAGTCGCTGATTTATGCCGCGCCGTAAAACGCCGTCGGCAGGCCGCGCCGCGCATCGCCGGCCGCTGAGTGACGCGAGTCTCGCAGCGGTGTTCCCAATTAGAAAAGGAAGACGCCGGCGCGCCGGTACACGGCCCGCGGGTCGTAAACAACGCGAAACCCGGACCGCCCCGGTCGGCGAAGACAGCGCCTGACTGGCGGCCGGCGGCCGGATGATGTTTTATAGCCCTCCGTAGCGGCGAGCCCGGTATGGTGGTCGAGCAATTGCAAAGGACGCGCCTCATCCGCACGATGAGATTAGTTGCGATTCAAGAAATCGTGCGCTCGGGAGTAGACTAACAAGGGAACCTCCCCATCGCACCCTTCTCAGATTTAGTTATAAGTTGGCACAGTGGATAGGCCTTGAAAAACTGAACACAGATCAATCGAGAAAACAGGTAGAAGTTGAAACTTCCTGGCAGATTAAAACTGTGTGCCCGACCGAGACTCGAACTCCGGACCTTTGCCTTTCGCGGGCAAGTGCTCTACCATCTGAGCTACCAAAGCACGACTCACGACCGGTCCTCACAGCTTTACTTCTGCCAGCATCTCGTCTTTCAGGAGTGCTAGTTCTGCAAGGTTCGCAGGAGAGCTTCTCTAAAGTTTGGAAGGTAGGAGACGAGATACTGGCAGAAGTAAAGCTGTGAGGACCGGGTGTGAGTCGTGCTTCGGTAGCTCAGATAGTAGAGCACTTTCCCGCGAAAGGCAAAGGTCCCGAGCTCGACTCTCGGTCGGGCACACAGTTTTAATCTGCCAGGAAGTTTCATATCAGCGCACACTCCGCAGCAGAGTGAAAATCTCATTCTGGAAACATCCCCCAGGCTGTGGCTAAGCCATGTCTCCGCAGTATCCTTTCTTTCAGGAGTGCTAGTTCTGCAAGGTTCGCAGGAGACTTCTGTAAAGTTTGGAAGGTAGGAGACGAGATACTGGCAGAAGTAAAGCTATGAGGACCGGCCGTGAGTCGTGCTTCGATAGCTCAGATGGTAGAGCACTTTCCCGCGAATGGCAAAGGTCCCGAGTTCGAGTCTCGGTCGGGGACACGGTTTTAATCTGCCAGGAAGTTTCATATCAGCGCACACTCCGCTGCAGAGTGAAAATCTCACTCTGCAGGAAGAAGTTGTGTGGAACTATGAAAAAAATAAGCAAAATATACAAACTGAGTAGTCCATGCGGAAGATACGCAACATCAAGGATAGTCTGAGATCAGACCGTGGTTAGCGTAAGCAGCTAGGGAACGAGTGGTCCTTGGTTCAAGTTTTCCCTAGAGTGATGATCTGTCCGTTCTTTCACTGATGTCTCTATTCACTGTAATAAGTTTAGTGTCTTTGTTTTGCTGGATTCATATTGCCCACGGAATACATCTCACGTATTTAATGCACTCTCGCCCAAAGTAGCGAACAGTCAATTGCCAGCCAGGGAGCCTCGTTAGCAGGAATGCACTCTCTTCCATCCGCTGTAGTCGACTGACGTCGTGTGTTTCGATGTTTGTTTAGGTGTAGCGTCCCCATACTATGGCGCAGTTACCTCGCATCGGACGGACGGACGCACAGATAATAACTGTCTGAAAATAAAAAAAAATAAACTCTTCATTCGACGGAAGACTTGAACCAAGCACCTCTCATGCCGCAGCTGGTCACGCTAACCACGGGACCACGGCACTCCTGAGTTCAGATTATCCTTGATGTTGCCTATCGTGCGCATGGACTACTCAGTTTGTATATTTTGCTTATTTTTTTCATAGTTCCACACAACCTCTTCCTGTTTTCTCGATTGAGCTGTGTTCAGTTTTTCAAGGCCTATCCACTGTGCCAACTTATAGCTAAATCTGAGGGGGTGCGATGTGTAGGTTCCCTTGTAAGAACCTCGAATACGTGCACTTGCTGTTTTATACGTGCTGTGTCGTCCGAACGGGAGACAGCCAGGGCAAAAGCCCACAGGCGCAAAGATACGAACTTGTGCCAGTGCCATAGAGACTCGCCACTTGCGCAAGTTCCACCAGCGCCGCGGATGGCGCTGAGGGTGAAGGTATCGACTTCGCCTCGGCCGCCGAGTACAATCCGCCAAATGACAGAAGCCTACTCGTAAGGTAGACGAGCAGCTCTCGCTTGAATACACATTGAAGAGCCAAAGAAACTGGCACACCTGTCTAATATCGTGTAGGGACCCAGGAGCACGCAGAAGTGCCGCAGCACGACGTGGCGTTGACTAGACTAGTGTCTGAAGTAGTGTTGCAGAGAATTGATACCATGAATCCTGTAGGGCTGTCCATAAATTCCTAAGAGTACGTGGGAGTGGAGATCTCTTCTGAAGAGCAAATTGCAAATCATCCCAGATATCCTCAATAACGTTCATCCCTGGAGAGCTCGGTGGTCAGCGGAGATGCACGCGAAAGAACTTGCCCCCTTCTAACAGCCGTGTACCGCAAATCTCTGGAGGAACGGAAGGTTCGAAATGAATGGAAAAGAGCAGTTTTCAAGAAGGGTCGTCGAGCACATACGCAAAACTACAGGCCTATACCTCTGACATTGATCTGTTGTAGAATTTTAGAACATGTTTCTTGCTCGCGTATTATGTCATTTCTGGAAACCCAGAATCTACTCTGTAGGAATCAACATGGATTCCGGGAACAGTGATCGTGTGAGACCCAACTCGCTTTAATTTGTTCATGAGACCCAGAAAATATTAGATACAGGTTCCCAGGTAGATGCCATTTTCCTTGACTTCCGGAAGGCGTTCGGTACAGTTCCGCACTGTCGCCTGATAAACAGAGTAAGAGGCTACGGAATATCAGACCAGCTGTGTGGCTGGATTGAAGTGTTTTTAGCAAACAGAACACAGTATGTTGTCCTCAATGGAGAGACGCCTACAGACGTTAAAGTAACCTCTGGCGTGCCAGAGGGGAGTGTTATGGGACCACTGCTTTCCACAATATATATAAATGACCTAGTAGATAGTGCCGGAAGCTCCATGCGGCTTTTCGCGGATGATGCTGTAGTATACAGAGAAGTTGTAGCATTAGAAAATAGGAGCGAAATGCAGGAAGATCTGCAACGGATAGGCACTTCGTTCAGGGAGTGGCAACTGACCCTTAACATAGACAAATGAAATGTATTGCGAATACATAGAAAGAAGGATCCTTTATTGTATGACTATATGATAGCGGAACAAACACTGGTAACGGTCACTGCTGTAAAATATCTGGGAGTATGCGTATGGAACGATTTGAAGTGGAATGATCACAAAAAGTAATTGTCGGTAAGGCGGGTGCCAGGTTGAGATTCATTGGGAGAGTCCTCAGAAAATGTAGTCCATCAACAAAGAAGGTGGCTTAGAAAACACTCGTTCCGACCTATACTTGAGGGGATCCGTACCAGGTCGGGTTGACAGATGAGATAGAGAAGATCCAAAGAAGAGCGGCGCGTTTCGTCACAGGGTTAATTGATAAGCGTGATTGCGTCACGGACATGTTTAGCAAACCCAAGTGGCAGAGTCTGGAAGAGAGGCGCTCTGCATCGCGGTGTAGCTTGCTCTCCAGGTTTCGAGAGGGTGCGTTTCTGGATGAGGTATCGAATATTTTGCTTCCTCCTGCTTATACCTCCCGAGGAGATCACGAATGTAAAATTAGAGAGATTCGAGTGCGCACGGAGGCTTTCCGGCAGTCATTCTTCCCGCGAACCATACGCGACAGGAACAGGACAGGGATGTACTGACAGTGGCACGTAAAGTGCCCTCCGCCACGCACAGATGGGTCGCTTGCGGAGTATAAATGTAGATGTAGATGTAGGTGTTTAACTTCAGAAGAGTGTTCCTGGAGCCACATGATAGCAATTCTGTACGTGTGGGGTGTTACATTGTCCTGTTGGAATTGCTCAAGTCCGTCGGAATGCACAGTGGATATTAGTGGATGCAGATGATCAGACAGGATGCTTACGTACGTGTCACCTGTCAGAGTCGTATCTAGACGTGTCAGGGTTCCCATATCACTCCAGCTGCACACGCCCCACATCGTTACAGAGCCTCCATAAGCTTGAACAGTCACCTACTGACATGCAGGTTCCAAGGATTCGTAAGGTTCTCTCCATACCCGCGCACGTCCATGCGTTCGATACAATTTGAAACGAGACTCGTCTGACCAGGCAACATGTTTCCCAGCATCAACACTCAAATGTCGGTGGTGACGGGCCCAAGCGAGGCGTAAGGCTTTGAGTCATGCAGTTATAGAGGGTACACGACTGGGCCTTCGGCTGAGAAGGGCCATATCAATGATATTTCGTCGAATGGTTCACACGCTGACACTTGTTGATGGCCCAGTATTGAAATCTGCAGTAATTTGCGGAGGGGTAGCACTTCCGTCAAGTTGAACGACTCCCTTCAGTCGTCGTTGGTCCCGTTCTTGCAGGTTCTTATTCCGGCCGCAGTGATGTCGGAGATTTGATGTTTTGCCGGATTCCTGCTCTTTACAGTACACTCGTGACGTGGTCGTACGGGAAAATCCCCACTTCACCGCTACCTCCGATTTACTGTGTCCCACCACTCGTGCGCCGATTATAAAACCCCGTTCAAACTAACTTAATTCTTGATAACCTGCCATTATAGCAGCAATAAGCGATCTAACAATTGCACCAGACACTTGTTGTCTTATATAGGTGTTGCCGACTGCAGCGCCGTATTCTGCCTGTTTGCATATCTCTGTATCTGAATACGCATGCCTATACCAGTTTTTTTGGTGCTTCAGTGTATAAGTAATTAGCAACTCGTGCACAGGTATATAACGAGAAAGTTGGCAACAGCAGGCGGCTTTCAAACGAAGTAAAGACAAAGCAGTGCAAAAGGCGGGAACCAACGAAATACCCGCTGCGTTGTGATGTAGCTGCATACAGTCAGAAAGAAGCTATAGCTACTACAATTAACTCAGCAACTAACACATTTTAGTCATGTAGCTTGCGAGAACACACCATAACGTTAAATTCATCACGTCTGAAAACATTTGTTAAATTCTCTGCTGGTTTGGAACTGTCTTCTGAAGCTGGATATTGCTCTGTCGTCCGAACGAGACACAGCGAGGGCAAAAGCACAACAGGCGTAAAGATGCGAGGTGGTGCCAGTGTCATAGAGATTCGCCACTTGCGCGAGTTCCAGCAGCGCCACGGGCGGCGCTGAGGATGAAGATATCGACTTCGCCTGGGCCAACTTCCAGCCGAGTACATTCCGCCAATGAGCGTAAGACAACGTACAGAAGCCTTCTGGGAAGATACAAGAGCAGCTCTTGCCCACTTGGCTATAGATCGTCGTCCAGAGCTGACAGACAGGCAACGTCGTTTTGTGAACTCTGTAAGTGAAAAGGCAGTTGTTGTAAAATTGCACTTGCGATGTACTCTGAAGTTGACCTACGATTATTTGCTCTTAGCTATTGAGGACCTTTTTTGTGTTATATTACATGTGGTGTCGCAGACTTCATTATTCAGCAAGTCACAAAGATAAGTAAACCTTTTTAAATCATTTGTGTGAATTTTTTACTGATGTGTTGGGACTTTGTAGAACCTTCGTTCTCCTACCCAGATACATGACCCTGGCGCATAGCTGTGTAATAGTGCCAGGGCGAAATTTTCTTAGCTGCGTACTGCATCAGAAGCCGTTTCTCGAAATCACAAACTCGGCGTACAGTAACAACAGTGGTAACTCGCCTTCAGCGGCAGTAGCGATGACACCTTTACAAAACTGGCGAGGAGGATTTACAAAAACACGTGCGCCCATCCAGAGTTGAAAAGAGGCAACTGAAAACCAGTGAAAGGTGTTATAGCACGCGAGTCGCGTTGGCCGAGCGGTTCTAGGCGCTTCAGTCCTAAACCGCGTGACTGATACTGCCGCAGGTTCGAATCCTTCCTCGGGCATGGATGTGTGTGATGTCCTTAGGTTAGTTAGGCTCAAGTAGTTCTAGAAAACTGATGACCTCAGATGTTAAGTCCCATATTGCTCAGAGCCATTTGAACCATTTGTTATAGGACATTGAAGAAGAATATCATCCACACAATTCGAAAGGTAGCACGGATAGGTAAGTGCGAAAACTAGCCCACCATCAGCTAAACGGGTCATGAATCAATGCAGCTGCAAGGCGTATGAATCAGAAGAATGTAAGACGAAACTATTAGATGACAGCTTAGGAAGGCATCAAAGGCGGTAGATCTGACGTTGCACTTGATACCGCAGGCAAAATGTGACAAAACTCAGGACTTGTCGACCTAGGAGTTCGACAATGTAAAATGGTGCAAGGCATTCGACATTATGAGGAAAATACATAGGTGTAAGCTGAGATAAGGCTTTTTTTTTAGTTTAAAGGATACGCAAATGAAAATGAGATAGATGGAAAATAGTAAGTAAACTGTATATTATTTAAAAAGTAATCGTCATAACTGTTAACACACTTATTGTACTGAGAGACAAGACAGGCAATGCTTTCATAGAAAGATGTTCGCTATTGATCACAGAACCATGACAATCCCAGACGTGCACCTGTTCGTCCGAAGAAAATTGACGGCATCGAGTATGTTTCTTCAGGGCGCCAAAAATATGGAAAGCACGTAATGAGATATCGGGACTGTAAAAAATATTTGTAAGGACGTCGTAGTGAATTTTTTTCGCGGTAGACGAAACAACTTTAGCAGCATGTGGACCTGCCAACACCTGACAAGGTTATATCTAGAACGCTGCCGAAGTTTCACTAGGAAGCCCATCACACGTCCATACAGCCCCGAGATCTCTCCCTCACGAAGCAGTACACCAGACATCACTCTCTGAAGCATCTCATGGAGAAGTGCATAGTTGCGACGCCATCACACAGCAAAGCAATTGCCGAAGTTTGATGCGAAACGCCGGTTCTATGTAATGCTATGTGTGTAATATGTTTGGCGGCAGAAAGATTTCAGAACAAATCTAACTACGACCGAAGTTCGTTACTTCCGCAAGAGAATGGTCAAAAGCCATCGCTGCTCTGTTAACTTCTCTAGAACAAGATTCACTTGTTAAAAAACACGACTGAATGGAAAAAATAATAGAGACAAGAAAAATTTTAAGAAAAGTAAATGCTAAAAATACTAGACACTTAACCAAATGCTTCAAATGGCTCAAAGCACTATGTGACCTAACATCTGAGGTCATCAGTCCCCTAGACTTAGAACTACTTAAATCTAACTAACCTAAGGACGTCACACACATTCATGCCCGAGGCAGGATTCGAACCTGCAACAGTAGCAGCAGCGCGGTTCCAGACTGAAGTGCCTAGAACCGCTTGGTCACAGAGGCCGGCTAGACACTTACCCCCGTGAAGTTCAGAAGATGAGGGGAAGTACACAAATAAGGTTGAAAAGCGAAAGAAAAGAACGCGATGAAATATTTTAGGGAAATAGGGACGCTCAGAAACGCAGACGTTCAGTTTCGGCAAATTCATGTGAAGAGGATGGGGATACAAAAAAATGTTCAAATGTGTGTGAAATCTTATGGGACTTAACTGCAAAGGTCATCAGTCCCTAAGCTTACACACTACTTAACCTAAATTATCCTAGGGACAAACACACACCCATGGCCGAGGGTGGACTCGAACCTCCGCCGGGACCAGCCGCACTGTCCATGACTGCAGCGCCTGAGACCGATCGGCTAATCCCGAGCGGCGATGAGGATGCACACGTTCTAATCAAGTATCCAGTGATGTTGAACATGGCCATAAGATCGAATGTACAGGATGTGAACATAGTGGCAACAGCATCCGAATAAGATAATACTCGAAGAAGCGTGTTACGTGCAAGAGTTTGTTTCATAAAAAATAGTTTTTTTTTGTAACCATTGGCCAGCAATCTGATGAAATCGGTTTAAAAAAAATCTGGTCATATTCTATTCGAAGTTTCTTAATTTTGATGATTATTTTGAGGGTTCCTTTTGTTACTGTCTTTTACCGATTGTGGCTATCTTTCCGGAGTTCCAATATCTAACTCACCCAGCAGTGTGGTGATAGTCGGCTACTTTCAACATCTATTATAATCGCTTAAAATTAAATGCATTTCAATACTTCCCTCTTAGGTTTTAGTGTACGTTTCAGGTATAGATAATTAATTGCGAAATTGTAAAATATTACTTTTAAAGTTTTCAAATAATTACAGGTAAGCATATTTTGAAACACTGTTCATCGCACACCATTTTACGGTTTAAAGTCTTCATTGTGGGACGTAGAACTAGTTCCGGGACCAGAACTCTCCCACAGCGCTGAGTATTAGTCAGTTTTAGGTCACAAACAGAATGAGAGCGGTTTCACATCCACCGTGCTAGCCGGAATTTGTCCCCTGGGATTTTTTCTTGTTGCCTATGATGAAAGGGAACCTAACGGAAATGGCTCTGAGCACTATGGGACTCAACTGCTGAGGTCATTAGTCCCCTAGAACTTAGAACTAGTTAAACCTAACTAACCTAAGGACATCACAAACGTCCATGCCCGAGGCTGGATTCGAACCTGCGACCGTAGCGGTCTTGCGGTTCCAGACTGTAGCGCCTTTAACCGCACGGCCACTTCGGCCGGCGCGGAACCTAACGGGGAGCGTTTTCAGGAGACGTAAGAAATGGATCGAAAGCCACCGCACACGTGAAACAACGATCACGAAAGCAAACAATCAGCTCAAAGAGGATGACCGTTGGTCAACCGATTAAAAGCGAGCTATAGTAGAGACACGCACAGGAAATGGAATCTTGTTGCTTTTCTTTAATTAATAAAATTGCAGCCAAATAGCCATTTACATTTTAGATTTACCTTTACATTTCTGCATATTCATTTATCGATTTCACTCTTTCACTGCACAGTTCTAAGTGATATCGTTCACAGGCTTCGTTACGCAGTTGTGGTTGGGTCGTGATAAGTTTTGTTTTTGCAAATTAGATGATGAAAGCCGCGAATAGAAAGTCTAGTTACGACATGTCGCAGCTCGAAGTTTTGTGCTGTCCATGAGTGGTTCGTCATTGCTTCGGTGCCATTGAACTCCTGCCATACATTTTCTCGTTTGTCCTCCATGATCTTCAGTTGCTTTCTGGAAACCCTTGTGTGTGGCATCATATATCGAAGTTTGATGTCTTCAATTAGGAACGTCTCTCTCGCTAGCAGGTACACTAGTCTAGATCTTATTGTCTTTGAGAGACCTAGTGCTCTTTTTAGATAAGTCGATTTTACCTTTTCCAGTGTTTCTAGATTTTCTTCTGTCAGGTGGTCCCATGGCCTTCATCCCATAGATTTTTGCGATGAATAATTTCATGGCTGTTTCTAGGCTGAGTAGGCGGATGTTTTTGATGTCCTGTATTGCTATTATTGCTTGGGCTGCACGTTCTGTTGTATGTTTTGTGAAGCATTTGGCTGTTGGTTGCAATATCACCCCTAGGTATTTAAAGTCTGATAAGATTTTTATTTTTTGTTCTCTGATTTTGATTTCCGCATTCTTGGGTGATTTGCCTCCTTTTCTGAAAATCACCATTTCTGTTTTTGTTATGTTTACGTGTAGTTTGTGTTCACTGCACCATTTGTCTATTTTCTCAATGATTTTCTGCAGCTTCTGTATATCTGTTGAACCTACGGCTATGTCGTCAGCGTATGCATATAGCGGGTGATCAAAAAGTCAGTATAAATTTGAAAACTTAATAAACCACGGAATAATGTAGATGGAGAGGTAAAAATTGACACACATGCTTGGAATGACATGGGGTTATATTAGAACCAAAAAAAAACCAAAGTTCACAAAATGTCCGACAGATGTCTTGCGCGCGTCGTTTGGTGATGATCGTGTGCTCAGCCGCCAGTTTCGTCATGCTTGGCCTTCCAGGTCCCCAGACCTCAGTCTGTGCCATTATTGGCTTTGGGGTTACCTGAAGTCGCAAGTGTATCGTGATCGACCGACATCTCTACTGATGCTGAAAGACAACATCCGACGCCAGTGCCTCACCATAACTCTGGACATGCTTTACAGTGCTGTTCACAACATTATTCCTCGACTACAGCTAGTGTTGAGGAATGATGGTGGACATATTGAGCATTTCCTGTAAAGAACATCATCTTTGCTGTGTCTTACTTTGTTATGCTAATTATTGCTATTCTGATCAGATGAAGCGCCATCTGTTGGACATTTCTTGAACGTTCGTAGTTTTTTGGTTCTAATAAAACCCCATGTCATTCCAAGAATGTGTGTCAATTTGTACCTCTCTATCTACATTATTCCGTGATTTATTCAGTTTTCAAATTTATACTGACTTTTTGATCACCCGGTACTTTGGCCTCTCCTCCTCAGAATTGTTCACACCATCTTTTCAAGGGGCGTTCAACACCCTCTTGCCGGTTGGGTCCTCGACTACAGCTATTGTTGAGGAATGATGGTGGACATATTGAGCATTTCCTGTAAAGAACATCATCTTTGCTTTGTCTTACTCTGTTATGCTAATTATTGCTATTCTGATCAGATGAAGCGCCATCTGTCGGACATTTTTTTTGAACTTTTGTATTTTTGTTTTTGTTCTAATAAAACCCCATGTCACTCCAAGCATGTGTGTCAATTTGTACCTCTCTGTCTACATTATTCCGTGATTTATTCAGTTTTCAAATTTATACTGACTTTTTGATCACCCGGTACATATACATCTTCTTCATTTTCTCCTATTCGGAGTAATTCTTCAGTGACAAGAATGTACAGCAAAGCGCTCATTGGGCCACCCTGTAAGACTCCGTTGGATTGCAGGATGAGGTTCGAGAAAGAGAGGTTGCCTGATATTGTGATTAAGTTGTATTCGAGGATTGACTTGATTATTCTTGTCCATACGCTATCTTCTCCCATTGTGTTTTCCAGTTTTCGGACTATGAGATCTCTTTCCAGTAGGTCAAAGGCTTTGGTAAAGTCTATGAACACTGTGTAGAACATTTGTTTCTTTTGTAGCGCTTCATCGATATCGTTTAGAAGAAGTCTGACTGCCGTAAGTGTTGATCTTCCAGATCTGAAACCCATTTGTCGTTCTGGGAGATGACTGTCCACAGAGGCTTTGACTTTTTGTGCAATTATCTTTGAAAACATCTTGAACTGAGTATTTTCCAGGGCTGTGCCTCTGTACTTGTTTGGGACCTTTGGGTCTCCTCTACCTTTGCAGAGAACTTTTATTGTCGAGTGTCTCCACTGTGTCGGAATGCTTCCAAGTTCTTGTTTTCGCTTCTGTAGTCCCTCTGCCTGAAACCTACGATCACTGACGAATTTGGCGACGTGTCTCACCCACGAAAGGTTTGCGAATGGAACGACATTAACCGCGTACCACTAAGAAGCTCGCAATCCACAATGGGCTCCGCCAGAAGTCTATAAGGGAGGTCGGGGTACGCGGGCGCTAACAAAAGAGTCCCTCCATCTGCATATTTCATTTTTAGTGGGCGTCACCGCGGATTGCTCCTCCCCGAGCGGGAATAGAGGTTCACGAACGAATCACCCCGCCCCGTCCATATAGCCCCTTATTACAGCAACATGTGGGAAGAGGCGGGGATGAAAAAAAAAAAAAAGCACAGTATCACCATTTGCATGTTAACAGCTATAAAACTCTCCCCGCGGTATTTGCACCTCGCGCGCAAAAAAAGTATGCATGTTTCATTTGTGTTCGTATTGGGCGTGCGCTGTCTCCTCCGGCGAAGCTCGTTGCGTATGCAGATGGCTGGCGCTAAGGGAGCCGCAGCCGACACGTATACACACGCCCGCAGTCTGCGGCGGCGCAGATTACGTGAGTCACACGACCAATATGCAGTTACGGTCCGTCTGCTTTGCCCTGCCCTACTCTGCTCGACTCTCAGGAGGAAGCGGCGGCAGCCGGCGAGGTCACCGCCCCCGCAGCGGACACTCCTCCAACCCGCTAATGGGCTCTCCTCTCGTTTACTGTCACCGTCAATACACAGGCCGTGCGTCCGATTACACCGCGGAGCATTAGTACTGAATATTCCTATAACGATATACAGGGTGAACCAGTATTCGCGCACTTGGAAACCACAGCGCGATTCCTTGGATACTGACAGTAGGCGAGAGAGTTGCACCTTGGAACATTCATTATACTTCATCTCTATCAAGTCCTGTAATAGCAATGTGAGACCTTAACTTTTCCCGGCGAATCGAAAGTTCAAATAACTTACGGGTTTGCTGCCGGGTAACATCGTCGAACACCGCCGATATTTCGACAGGAGCACACCCTGCCATTCTCAAGGCACAAATGCAAGGAAGAAAAAATGTGCAACCAAATTTAATACCTCGGTTCACAGAGAAGAAACAAGGAAGACACCACACACAGAACAAGTGTCAACACAACCAAAGATAACCAACATCAGAAATATCGATAGTTACTATTAATCAACAGGTGAGGTAGCACTAAATCTGTCCCTCTGTTTTTTTGATGAGAGACAGAGCCGGATTCCAAGCAGCATTTAAACAAAATCCACCATCTCTGTTAATAAGGTCGCTTGATAGTCTGATTTCAACAGCTTCCTTAATAACACTGTCCCAATAGCTGGACGTGCAAGCCAGAATCTCCGTGTTGTTGTATTCCATAGGATGACCAGTGTCAAGGCAATGTTCTGCAATAGCGGATTTGCTTGGCTGTTTTAAACGTGTGGGACGCTTATGTTCAATACACCGGTCTTCCACAGTCCTGATTGTCTGACCAATATATGACATGCCACAACTGCAAGGAATACGATAGACCCCAGCCTTACGCAAACAAAGATCATCTTTTACGGACGCCAACAGGACCTTAATCTTAGAAGGTGGTCGAAAAACACATTTCACATCATATTTCCGCAAAATACGGCCAATCCTGTTGGAAATGCTTCCTGCGTAAGGCAAAAAGGCCGTAGACTCATGTGCCACTTCGTTGCTATCGTCACTCACCCGTTGCACAGAAGGCTGATGGCGCAACGCACGTTTGATCTGCCTCTCATTATAAACATTCTGACGAAAGGTGCCTTAGAGATGTGCTAGCTCAGCTGCCAAACTTTCAGGGTCTGAGATAACGTGGGCCTTGTGAACCAAGATGCGAAGTACTCCTTCACGCTGGGCTGGATGGTGACAACTATCAGCTCGCAGATACAAGTCAATGTGCGTAGGCTTCCAATAAACAGAATGTCCCAACGTACCATCAGTCTTCCTTTTGACCAACACATCAAGGAAGGGAAGGCATCCATTCTTTTCCACCTCCATAGTGAACTGAATATTCGCGTGGATTGAATTCAGATGTTCCAAAAACCGGTTTAAATTCTCACTACCATGTGGTCAAACAACAAACGTATCGTCTACATATCTGCAAAAACACTCAGATTTCAAGGTCGCTGACTCCAATGCACGTTCCTCAAAGTCCTCCATAAACAAATTGGCCACAATAGGTGACAACGGGCTTCCCATTGCAACTCCATCAGTCTGTTCGTAGTACTGACCATTGAATAAAAAGTAAGTGGAAGTCAGCACATGTCGAAACAAATTCGTTAACTCGACACCAAACTTAACCTCAATTAGCTGCAACGAATCAGAGAGAGGAACGCGAGTGAAAGGAGAAACCACATCAAAACCGACTAAAATATCATAGTCATTCAAACGCAATCCCTGCAATCGACGTAAGAAAGCTGCATAATCTAGATTATATGGCCTCCATAAGGTCCATAAAGAGGCTATCCCGTTGAGGCCTATTGTTTCTAATATTGGTGCTTCGACATATCGTGTAGCTAAACATCTTGCTAGTTTGTTGAGCCCACTAGTAGGTAGGTGTGAACACCACATTAATAACTCTGCAGATTAATAGTAACTATCGATAATTCTGATGTTGGTTATCTTTGGTTGTGTTGACACTTGTTCTGTGTGTGGTGTCTTCCTTGTTTCTACTCTGTGAACCGAGGTATTAAATTTGCTTGCACATTTTTTCTTCCTTGTATTTGTGCCTTGAGAATGGCAGGGTGTGCTCCTGTCGAAATATCGGCGGTGTTCGACGACCTCACCCAGCAGCAAACCCGTAAGTTATTTGAACCTGTAATAGCACTTAGAAACGACGGCCATTCAATAAGTATGCAACAAATTTTTTTATCGCCCAGTTTAGATTGAAAAGGAAATATCTAACTGGAGTCCTAGAATCTATAGAATTGGAAAGCAGGAATGGAAACTCAAAGAAATTGTTTCAGTATACAAAGAAAAGTAAGAGAGGTTATCAAAGTGAAAACCTATTCATAAAAGATAAAAATCAAAATATGCTAACGCAGCTGGAAGGTATCCTAGAAAGATGGAAAGAGTGTTTCTCAGAAATGTTAAGTTGCACTGATCCGCACATAACCTGCAATTAAGCAATGCCTGACAGTGACAGCATTAATAATGACGAATGTAGAATCACAGATCAGGATGTGATCCACTCCATTCAAAAGCTCAAAAACAACAAGGCAGCAGGTGAGGACCAGATATCAGCAGAGATGATAAAAGAGGGCGGAAGCAAACTACACAAAGAAATTCATAACCACAATGATCTGGAAAACTGCAACACTGCCTGAATATTGGAAAACTGCAATAATTTGTTCCATTTAAAAGAAATGAAACAGAATGGAATGCGGAAATTACCGAGGAATCAGTTTGCTCAACATAACATACAAAATCCTGTCAATGACCATTCTGGAAATACTTAAACCTTACCCAGAAAACACTATTCTAGATTACCAGGCTCGATTTCGAATAAACCGTTCCACAACTGATAATTTGTTTACCATACGACAGGTCATTGATAAATACTGGGATTTTGACAAGAACATCCACTGTCTCTTTATTGACTTCCAGCGAGCATACGACAGTATCAATAGAAATAGCCTCTACAACACATTACGAGAATTTAGTATACCCAGTGAAATCATTAGGTTGATACAACTGTGCATGGATGGCTCCCAGGCTGCAGTGAAGTTCAGAGGATCCATATCCTCCAACTTTCCAATTAAAACAAGACTTACGACAGGGAGACGCTCTTTCATGTGTCCTCTTCAACCTTACATTAGAGAAAGTGGTTCGGGAGAGTAATTTACATGTATACAAAGGTCTCCGAATCGAACACAGTGAAGTAAAACTCCTGGCTTATGCAGATGATATAGTGTTGCTGAGTGACACTGAAGAATAACTGAAAGGCATGTACAGATCTCTCAGGCACAGTGCCAGCAAAATTAGGCTTTTGATTAACCAAGAGAATCCCGAATATATGGAAATAGGTCGAGTCATAAACCCAAATCCTTACTTTGAAATTGACTAACAATGTAAATTCAGGAAAGTTCTCCCGTTTAAATACCTTGGATCACGTTTCAACACTAAAAATATCTTAACAATGGATATAAATGAAAGAATAGCCTCAGGGTCAAGATGTCTGTACTCACTAAGCAACCCACTCAACAGTAAAGCTTTGTCCAACTACCACAAAGATGAAGATATACAACACTATTATCTGCCCCATAGTACTGTACGGTTCAGAAAGCTGGACGCTTACAAAGAATAAAAGAGAAAACTGAATGTTTTCGAAAGAAAAGTAATGAGAAAAATCTGGGGACCTGTGTTGGAGAATGGCGTATGGAGAATTCGAAAGAACAATGAAATCTATCAGTTAATGAAGGAACCCACTATCATCCAGAAATTAAAAAGTAGGAGCTGCAATGGGCTGCACATGTGGCCAGAATGGAAAACAACAGAATCACCAAAACAGCATTTGAAGGAACTCTCCAGGCAACAAGACCATTGAGCCGACCTCGTAAAAGGTGGAAATATGACATAGAGGAAGACATTGCAGCATTAGGAATTTCCGCAGGGTGGAGAGAGGCTGCGAGAGATAGAAGGCGGTGGAAGCAGATGGTTGACGCAGCGCGTGGTCTACAGGGCCTGCGATCGCTGAGAAGAGAGAGAGAGAGAGAGAGAGAGAGAGAGAGAGAGAGTTTAGATTGAAAAAAATGCGGAATTTGTTGTGGGACATCATGGAATATTTCCGCTCCAGCCCAAATAGTTTCATGAAGTTCCGGTATGTGGCAGCGCTATAACGTAGGCTTCAAAATGGCGTCTGTAGCGGAGGTCCTTTCCAAGCAGAGAGCGCCCATTGAGTTTCTTTTGGCGCAAGACGAGAGAATCGCAGATATTAATAGGTACTTGTAGACTGTCTTCGGTGAACAAAAGAACGCTGACTTGTTGGGCAAAACGTCTGTCCTCAGCGCAACGAAGTCGCGCAAACCTGGCCGATCTACAGCTTGCCGGTGACCCCTGCAACGATGGAACGTGCGGACACTCTCATATAGTTATCGACGGACCACACACCTTGCTGCTCAACTGGACGTCTCTGTTGGTAGTGCTCACACAGTCGTCCACCACCTGGGGTACGCAAAGGCGTGTGCCCGCTGGGTTCATCGCTGCCTAACACGTAAAGAGCAGCGAAGGACCATGTGTGCGGAATTGGTGCGATGGGTTGCTTCGAACCGGAAACAAGACGGCAATCCATGGAGTGGCACCATACCACCTCTCCTGCGAAGAAAATGTTCAAAGCCACACCCTCAGCCGGCACAGACAGGAGAGCTTCTGTAAAGTTTGGAAGGCAGGAGACGAGGTACTGGCAGAAGTAAAGCTGTGAGGGCTGGGGGTGAGTCGTGCTTGGATAGCTCAGTTGGTAGAGCACTTGTCCGCGAAAGGAAAAGGTCCCGAGTTCGAGTCTGGGTCCGGCACACAGTTTTAATCTGTCAGGAAGTTTCATATTATACAGCACCTAAATGTGTAGAGCTCAAAATATTTACTCATCTCTCATAACAATAAAATCAGTAGGAAATTCTGTAAACTCCTTAGGGCCGTCTCTAGCGTGCATACTTTTGTGTTATTCGAAAATCGGTCGCTGGATTGAAACACCGGCCAGGAAACGTCGTGTGTTCCTAGGTACACTGTTCCCCAGGTACAACATTCTCCTCTACAAACATATCTGTAACATAATTTCATCCCTCGCGTATATTCCGTAGAAAATGAACGTAGGTAAAAGACAGTTGACAATACAGTAATCGTTATATTCGACAAGCATCGTCATTCAACGCTGCGTAGGCATGACGCCCCGTTAGTGCAGTGGGTATACACTGCTGTGCAAAAGTTAGGGACGAAACTGAATTTCACACGATGTGTCACTGCCAAGTAACACAGCTAGATGGAAACTTCGACTCTACATAGATAGGACTGCTATAGTGCAGTACAGCACAGTACAGAAGATAACTGGAAGAAATACGTAATGAAACGAAAAAAAAAATATTCGAAGACAGTATTTACACTGAAGTCACCCCGATTCATGACGATCCGCTGGACGTTACAAATGGTGAGATATGAATCTTAATGAGTGTGTTATCTGCAAGGACGGCAACGTACGATCTGCAACGCGCAAGTTTGTAGAGCAATTCTGGTGGTAGGGCGTTCATTTCCTCCACCAACGCCTTTAACAGTTGCTGGGCCACACATCTTCGATAGGATTCAAGTCGCCGAAAGAGACAGGCCAGTCCATTCACCGAATGGAGCGGTGAATAGTGCGTGGAAGACGAAAGGATAAATATTTAAAAGAAAAATTCACCTTTATAGATGGAATAATAAAAAACTGATTGTAGTCATCTTTCTATGCTAAATTTAATAGCTGCACGCTGTATATGCAACACCTGCTGTAATTTTTGTATAACGATTAGATGACCAGATATCGTATCATTCATTCTAAAAAATAAACCTACTACGAAATTGAGCTCTCAAACTCGAGTATTCTAATGCAGAACCCTACCCATTGCCCTAACTGCGCAGCACAGACACACATTATTATTATATGAAAATGCTTGTCGTACATGTCTGTTTTCTTCAGAGAATATGCAAGGGTCGAGATTTTCTTACAGACGTTAATGTTCTGTTAGCAGGCAAGAAACCATCATGTGGTTCACACTGTATATGATCAAATAAAACTAATTTACCGAAAGGAATTTTTATTTTATTTTATCCGTTATGGAATGTTTAGCGAAAGCCTGCTGCTGCCATACCACGGTTTTGTTTCTTCTGTTATAATATGAGGAAACAAATATCGCGACAACTGTACAACGTAGTTTCGTTGTTACCGAGTACGGCAAATGCCTTCCAGCACTTCGCAGGAGGCCTACAAATTTATTAGCAGCATAAACGTTTTGTTGAAATTCTGCTCTCAGCAAGGTATAAATATCCTGAGACCGACTGCATGACGACGTTGCAGAGCAAATGAGCCAATGCTCTGGTAACAGTCGCACAAAATCGACCGTGAGCGCTACTTGCGAGCAGAGCGACTTACGTGTGACTGGCGAGTGCTAGGAAGACATTTTCATTTGAAACATCAAAAAATTATGGCATACGAAAAGACTCTGACACGATTGCTAGTAAGAGCTTTTATTGATAAATATTATGTGAATTGAATAACGACGAAAATGTTTTTGGAAACACTATCTTCATATGAACTTCCAAGATACTGTGCGAGCGTGGACGAGCAACTTTTACTTTTGCAGTTTCTGTCACAGTTGCGTTCAAAAAATTTCGTTTGTTGTGCCTAGTTTCGGACTATATCGTCCGCTCTCAGACCATAGCCTTTGTTTTCAGTCTTAACATACATTTGCACTAGTGCACACATGTACAATAGCCATAAGATAAATAGTGAAAGATTCCTCCTTTTGGAGGAAGTTTGCACTGGTTGTCTTGGTGAAGTTACTGGATCCTGAACAAACACTAGAATACTAGTTATGACTACTGTGCCAGTGTGCACATGTGGAGATGTATGTTAACATTTACAACGAAGGCTGTGTTTTGAGAATGGACGATGGCTGTGGTTTGAGAATGGGTGATATAGTCCGAAACTATTCACCACAAATAAAAATTTTGAACGCAAATGTGATAGAAACTGAAAAAATGAGACGTTATGTGGTGAGTCGACTTTCCATTTAAGCCTTAAAGGCAAGTACAGCTGCAAGATTTGGCAGAAAGAGAATCCGCGGCAAAAACGGAAACAAGGTAGTTATAGCCCAAAAGATAACGTCTTTTGTGCATTATGCAACAAGTGTACGGCACTTTCTTTTTACAGGCGAAACCAATCAACGGCGTAGTATACTGAAATATACAGGAAAACATTTTAATTCCTCTGACGGACCACACTGACCAACAATGCAGCGTACACTTCACGCAAGATGCTGCATCGCCCCACTACCTCGCCAACATCCGGGGTATCTTCCATAATCGCTTTCCAGGTAAATGGATATGGTACTTTTTGACCTTTCTTGCGTGGAGTCATCAAACATAACTTGTTTGTACCACCCTTACTGGCTTCTCTAGAAGAGTTCAGAGCCACAGTTCAACAAGATACACTTCTGCAGCGACTTTGACAGCGATTCGGTTTCAGATGGCATGTGCGCCATATAACCAATAGAAGTCACAGTCAGCCTGTTGTGCTATAAAGTAAGAGAAAGAGCTTTATGCACTTTATATGAAAAAAATGACAGTGACCCGGATTAGTAAGTCTTATGAACAAATCTAAATGAATTTTCAGAGTTGTAAACTCTTTTTAGAAACATTCTGTATTTACAAAATAATGATTCTGACTGGGTACAAGGAACACACAGTAAACCTGTTGAAAGTGTTGTGTACGAGTTCGTATACAGTGGTAAGGAGAGATGGGCTGCAGAGTGGAGCAGGAACGATTAGCGAACGAGTTAACACAGAAAACAGAAGATTTACTGAACATATATTTATCCAGGTGTACGAAGACAGCAACAAATAGTGTCCCACTCATACAAAAGCAATTGGGATGATGCTGGCTGTTCTAAGCACTAACGATGGTGTCGAAGTGATGAGGCTGGGTTGAGTGGCTGCCGCCCTATTTGTGCACCACTAGATCTACCAGATCCGGTGGGACTGTGCCCGCGTCAGACTGAAACCTACAATTTCGTTGTCAACCTAAAAGCGGCCGAGGGTGGTATTGATATGTGATACGTAACGGTAGGTCACGTAAACTGACATTTCAGTAAAAGAAAAAAGGGATTTGCTTGTGTCACGTGTAAATTATAAATTATTTCAAAACTGCGTACGTGTGCGCGATGTATAAGAAAGATTAAAAAAGTTAAATCATACCACCAAAAATCACAAACAGCGATGTGATTAACAAAGAACATTTTTTTGTGTATAATATCTGTGTAATGAAAATGAACATGACCAGAGACTATTGTATTGCTGAAATCTGGTTGTTTTCTTGATTTTTCTAGCGGAAGGCCGCCATTTTACAGCAGTACGGTATTTAATGGAAGTTTGGTTGTAATTTAGTAAAATATAATTGTTATGAGAAAGTGTGCATTATTGACTTAGTGGGCACCTCTCATGATAGTAATAATTAATTATAATTTACAATTTTTTTACAGAACTTCGTAGTGCAGGGAGCTCATCTCCCCTAGCTGGATTTAGTCGGCCATTACGCTGACTATATTATATAAATAAAATTTCATGACATAATATTAAATGTAAACGTAAGACGTTTCTGTACCTTGATCTTACAATAGTTTCAGAGTGAAAATAGGTTTCGTTTATTAATATGTAGAATACTGAATGAGTTCAGTGTGTTTCGAGTTTGGCCGCTTAAGGGCAAATGAGATTCTTTCTAGTTTTGCCTTGCAAATAATGAACAAGAAATATTGAAAATAATTCCATTCAATAAGCTCAGAAATATCTCAGTTAATCTTTGTGTAGTTTCGTACATAAATGACCAGTAGCCCCTGAGACCCATATTAATAATTACAGTTTGCGTAAGAATACGCGTATATGCTTTTCTAAATAGCATCGCTCACGCAAACTATTTATTAGAAGGCAGTGAATTGCGCGTTATGTTTAAAAAATATTATATCGTACCTACTTCGGGGCAGCCGATGTCCGTACGAGTGTTATCGCGGTATATGTTAATTAAAAGTCTCATGGTAGCCCACAATATTCAATGACACCCCAACCAAAGTCATAAAATACAATTATAAAAATAAAAATATGTAATTATACCGTGATAAGTGGCGTCATATATAGTTATACCGTGATAGATACCACAGAAGGGATTCACCACAAGGTTTTAACACAGAATATGGCTTAAGGACAATAAAAAAAGCAAAGACATGAGCAATAAAGAGTAGTAGAAAGGAGAACAATTCCTCGATTAACATCAGAATTGAAGTCGACATAGCTAAGGATAAAGTGAAATAATTCTCCCAGTTTCGAAGTAAGATTGCGCACTGTCTTCGAAGCAAGGAAACTGTCAGAGATTAATTGCCACGGGCGAAAATGCTTTTCAATAAAAGACATCAGCGGGTATCAGATATTGATACAGAAGGTGAACTTGTGCACCACAGTGTTGTACCGAAGTGAAACAGGACATTTATAAATGCATAGAAGAACGAGATGGAATCATTTGAGATGTGATGCCATCGACGAATGTTAAAAATTAAGTGGACAGATAAAGTACGCAGTGATGCAATATTAAGAGGAAGAAGGGATCGCTCAGTGGGACATATATTTCGATACCCAAGATTAGTTAACTCGGCTCTGGAAGCAGCGGTGGAGGGGAAAAACAGTAGGAGCAGCACGAGACTGAATCATGAAAGATATTGTAGTAGTTCTGCCGAGATGAAAGGATTACCGCATGACAGTAACAGATGGAGTGCCGCACCAACGACAAGGTAGGCTGGTCACTTTAAAAAATGTCACGGATAGTTTATGAGTAATTACAATTTCGATTTTTTTTTTGTATTTATGATTTAGTTTAAGAGAAATTTACTGTTATTTATGAACGAGAGCGTCTTTTTGTCATGTTACTACATGGTCGGCAACAAAACTCTGGCCCTAAAAGTGGTGAATGCACCTTAAAATAGGCAACCCATCTAACATCGTCTGCATCGGGAACAGATGATATAAAGTGGGACGCATATTTTAAGATGTAAGAAATACATTCGGAGCCGCTTTTACTTTTTACTCTATCACATGAAGAGAGATCGCAAAGTAACATGAGGTGCAGTGTTCTCATCGCATTTGGTTTGTGGCATTTATTTTAAACGAAAATCATCAAGCTACTGACCTGCAAATGAGCCGACGTAAATTTGTACACATGAGTTTTTTCTGTTGCCATAAGAGTCTTGCTTGTCTCGGATTATAATCTAACGGTAATCTGTCACGATAGCAGGTGCCCAATACCCTTTATACCACCTCGCTGTTGAAGAAATGTCTTTGTGGAAATCATCATACTCATCTAATGCATGCAAATGAGAGTCCTTCATAGGTACCGGTACCGGTACATTTAAAGCCAAATTGTACTCCTGATGTCGATATGTCATTCGTAATCACATTGTAGACGGCAATCTTTGTTCTCTGGCCCAAATTTTCTGTTATCCTCTTAAATCACATCCGTGCTCTTTATCCTTTCGTAATTAATAATGCTTCAAAATGCTGACCTTTCTGAATTTCCTTGAATTCGCATAAAAGAAATGATTGCAACAAAAAAAGTAGGAGTCGGCTTTCCTTCTCGTTTATCAGCCTACGCATAAACCCATAACTTCTCTGTCTGCACTGTTAGATAAAAATAGAAAGGACTTGTTGTTTGCACATGTACGTCATATCTATCTATTTTATTTCCAGGTTCTGCGCCTTGAAGTATGTCTTACCAATATATGTACCGTACTGCACTACCCAACGTACGACGTGTGTGGAAAAGTACATTGCCCATTATAATCTTTCCTCACCTTATGTTTTATTAGTGAATGATATGTGGGAAGAAAGAGTGTCGGTAACTCTCTAGAAGCATGTATTTCTAATTTTTCCATCGCGAGAATTACATGACATACAATTTGGTGGAAGTAATAAGTTTATTGATTCTTGATCGAATATCGGTTGACTCTGTGACGTCTCACTTTGGAGTTTTTCGAAAAATGCTGTGATTCTCTTGTGCTGAATAAACAGACGACCCAACCAGCTGTTGCCTGAATCCCCCCGTCTCTCCAGTTAATCCGTTTCCATAGCGATCTCAGCCTGTCAAAAGATACTAAAGGCACAGATGTCTTATTAAGCGGCCTGCTTCGTGTTGAATTACACTTTCCTAGATTCCTTCCGTCAACTCTTAATCCGGTATCTGCCGTACCTATAAGTAATTGCACCTTTAACTTCCCCGGACAGATTTATATACTTGACGTTCGTGCCTGACTCCAGCGACTGATCGCCGAACGTAGAGTCAAACTATCTCGACGTTTTCTTCTGTTTATGCTCCTTCTACTCCTTTCATTTGTTTTGAGGGTCAGTCGATAGTCTCTGCACTAGACTCGAGTTACGATAATTGCGGAACGACTTTCTAAAGACGTCGACTGCGAACAGCCACAGAGTGCCGAAGTGATGCTCTGCTATCTCTTTTATGCAGGGTGTTAAGATAAAATATTGCCTATTTTCAGAGTTGGTAATATGAACCGAAACAAAACAAAAACGTCCAGAAAAGTAGACTCTGAAATGAATACGTTAAGAGCACTTGGTCGTATTCACTATTATGAAACACATCTCTTCTACTGGAAGTTCTTTGCTCTTACGAGCCGGCCGCTGTGGTTGAGCGTTTCTAGGCGCTTCAGTCCGGAACCGCGCTGCTGCTACGGTCGCAGGTTCGAATCTTGCCTCAGGCATGGATGTGTGTGATGCCCTTAGGTTAGTTAGGTTTAAGTCGTTCTAAGTCTAGGGGACTGATGACCTCAGATATTAAGTCCCGTAGTGCTCAGAGCCATTTGAACAATTGTGCTCTTAAGAACGAGATACAGAAAGCAGTAAACAAATGAAGACAGATTCCTCTATTACTGTCTTGGATACAGCAAACAGTAAACACTGCAAACGTCGTTACATTATTCACATTTCTGGATAAGTGCAGCGCGTATATTAGTTCTAATCGAACCAGTTTTGTTTAATGCATTAACATGGTAGTTTTATCTTTGCATTTAGCAACATGATGGAAACCTATTAATCCATACGGGAATACCTTCTGTCATTTTATTGCATATTCTAGCAACAGTTGAGCCCGTGTCCTTTATGCTGAAAATTTTTCAGGCGCAGGGTACCAGTTGCGCAGCTTCTACTGTGTGAAAGCATTTCACAAGCCAATCAAATGGTTCAAATGGCTCTGAGCACTATGGGACTCAACTGCTGAGGTCATTAGTCCCCTAGAACTTAGAACTAGTTAAACCTAACTAACCTAAGGACATCACAAACATCCATGCCCAAGGCAGGATTCGAACCTGCGACCGTAGCGGTCTTGCGGTTCCAGACTGCAGCGCCTTTAACCGCACGGCCACTTCGGCCGGCCAAGCCAATCAAAACACAGACTTACTCCACTAGTACCAATGCCTGTCTACACTTTTTCAGAGCTGTGAATATCCTAACAGGTGTTTACAGCATGCAGTATCCATAGAAAATAACAGGAATGTGTTCTCATTTGTTTACCTTGAGTCGGACGATGCAATAAAAAGGTTCTTGGGTTCGAACCCCTGCACCGCTTAATTGTTGAATAAAAATCACTAGCTTTGGTGGCCAACGACTACCGGCAAAATAAGTCACACTCATTCTGCCAACTGCCTTGTCAAAGAAGGCTGAGGAGCGCACAGAAGTTGAGGGTACCCTCTTGCCCATGGGATGGGAAACTGCCCCTTAAAGCAGAAGAATCAGCAATCATCAAAGGCAGGAGGATGCAGAAGGCAATGGAAGACTCTGCATTAAAGAAAGCGTGTATCCATGGGACTGTGTCCTTTAATTGAAAAAGTGTCACGTTGATCTCTCCATTGGCAAAAGATACCGAATTAATCCCCCATTCGGATCTCCGGGAGGGGACTGCCAATGAGGAGATGACCATGAGAACAAGACAGAGTAACTAACAAAATAATAACGATCTGCGAGTCGGGGCATGGACTGACAGAAGTTTGAACGTGGCAGGGAAGACAGAAAATTTTTAAAGGGAAATACAACTACTCGTTCTAGCTATAGTTTGGGCCAGTGAAGCGAAATGGAAAGAAGACAAGAATTTCTGGTGAGATGAGCATAGAGTAATATCAACAATAGCAGAGAATGATACAACGGGTATAGGATTCGTTATGAATAGGGAGGTAGGGCAGAGAGTGTGCTACTGTGAACGGTTCAGTGATAGCGTCGTTCTCAACAAAATCGACAGCAAACCAACACCGACAACAGTTGTTCAGGTACACATGCCGAGGTCTCAAGCTGAAGATGGAGAATTCGAGAAAGTATATGAGGATACTGAAGGGATAATTCAGTACGTAAAGTGAGATGGAAATCTAATAGTCTTGGGGGATTGGAATGCGTTTGTAGGGGAAGGAGTAGAAGAAACGGTTACGGGAGAATGTGGGCTTGGTGTTAGGAATGAGAGAGGAGGAAGACTAATTGAGCTCTGCAATAAATATCAGCTGGTAATAGAGAATACTTCGTTCAAGAAGTGGAGAAGGTATACTTGGAAAAGGGCGGGAGACAGGGGAAGGTTTCAGTTAGAGAGATCGTGACATTTTGATAGCCCCCAGAAGGCAGTCATGTCAAGCATATATATTCTTGTAAAATCGCGTTGCCCACTGACAACATTATTGATGGTATGAGGTTCGTTTTGATATTTTAAAGGTATCTAAAACTATAAATAACTATAAATATTGAAAGTGTGCAGGCCCATTAACAGCACTCGTGAAGTGACGCTCCGTGAGTCGTCTGTAACAGAGCTGCCGCTGCAGCCGATGTAGTAACACTGTCGCTGCTAGTGACAGACGTCAACTATCAAGTAATTTTAAACGAACTGTAGTAGTGTTTGATGTATGTTGGGGTTACTTCAGGCTTGAGCGGGCATCGAATTATAGTATATGTGGCTTTATATTTTCCACAATGTAGTGACAGTCTTTAGGTTTTCTGACTGACATATCATCTGTCTCGGAGACATGTACGCAGATGTCGATTCTGATTTTTATCCCCCGTTGTGGCAGTGCAAGAAGTTGGTTGTAGGCCTAGTTTTTACGAACAGAGATGAGTTGTTCTGGGTGTTGTGTGATGGTCTGGGTACTTTAAACTACGTATAATATTATGGTTGTTCTATAACGTAGACACTAAGCTCAGTAATGCCCGTGCATGTTATTACCAGTCGCTTAAATGAAAAACCTGACGTGGTACTACTGGAAATGCCTCCCAACAGTTTAGGCTTGTTGTCATGCCCTGAAGACCATATAGGTCTTAAAGTACCATTTAGGTTACCGCTAGCTACATACGTGATATATTACTGAATATGTTTCCATTCTGTTAGGCATATTTTGCAAAATTGTAATGCCGGAACCGCTGCTCAGAATGAAATCAAACGCGGACTGTATATTATCGAAGAAGGGGGAAACGTTACGGCAACAAACTATGTTTTCCCACTAGATGCCACTGTAGGCGTCGTAATGTAAATGGGTTCGGCTACAAATGACACAAGAATAGCAATACAACGGCTATGGCGTAAGTTGTACGTTAAACGAGCCATACTGTGTAATGTGGATGACCTCAGAAATTTGGCATTCAGTAGTTTTGGCACTGTTAGGTAAGACCAATCACCAAAAGATCGTACCGTAACGGGTAGGAAAATTCGGATATTAATTGTCTTGTAACCAATTTGCCTGAAGTCAAAAAGTGTATAAAAAGAAACAATGGAATCGGTTTCTAACTGTCCTGAGACATGCACAAGACATGTTCAGAATGCTGTCCACCGCTTTCTGCCACAAGCTGATATCGAGAAACAGCATGTGCCACATCAGCTTGGACTGTTTCACGGGTAAGCTCAGAATGCATTGCGCAACGTGTGTGTCTTCGTACGTTTGTAATCACAGCACTGAACACAGCACCTTTCAGATAATCAAACAGCGGAACTCACACGGATTAAGATCAGATGATGTGGACGGCTAGGCTGTACGGCAATGGCGGCTGCCAAGTCTATCATTTCCAACACGCCTGTGCAGCATCCACTTTACTGGCTGTACCCCAGAAGCGCGATCTTCCATAAAAATGATTCTACGCACACATCCACACTGTTGAACGGCTGCAATGAAGCTGGTATGCAAAAGACTCTTACCAGTGACGGCACAGGTAACAGGACACGCAGGACTCATCTCGTCGAAAAACTACGGCCCTACGATAAACGATGCCGTCGACTCATAACATACAATTACCTTTGCAGAAGGAAATGGTATCGATAGATAGACTGTATATTGACATCTCCTTGGCGATGGAAATAGGTTTCCTCTGTCCACAGAAAATTCCTTGCCCATTCCCATTCGCTGTCAACTTCCTGTGAGGAAGAAAGTCTAAGCAAACGGTTGTCTTACTGACAGACAGCATGAAGTAACTCCTAAACATGAATGAGTTTGTACCGATAGCAATGCTGGATACTTCGTAGAATTTTATGCACCGAGCTCAAAGGCAAGTCCAAATTCGACCCCTTGGCCTGTACTGTGGCCACATCTTCTACTGACGTCAGATCAATTGCTTTCCTCCCGCTGCCACATTGCACATCAAAAGATCCTGTCTCTTCGAATTTCGTAATCAGTTCCTTGGCAGACAGAAGAATAATGCCTTTTTACATACCTTGAGTATCCGTAACTTTCGCACAACTACTTTCATGCAGTCACCGTTCTTATAAATGAGCTTTAGCAGCAGAACGCCATCCTGCATTGAGATAGTCATACCGAGCATCTCAGACACTTTGGAACAGCCGTGTTCCCCAGGATTTTTGTTTTTCATATTCTGCCGCTTACATCGCCATCTACTGATAAGATTTTCGTTTCCTCCTTCTTTGATACTATTCCGTTGAAATTGATGCCATTCTGAGCAGTGTTTCGTTTTTCTTACATAATTTTGAAACTGAAATTTTAATTATAATCACACTGTGTATCAGAGATTTACTGACACATTATTGCAGGGTTTCTTATGTTATTCCTTCTTGGTACTCGCATCCTGCCTTCATGTAGGAGCGACCTAAAGCACAGCTATAGACTTTATTTCACTGCATGTGGCGTGTTAACTGTACTTTGTCTGCCTTGACGTAGAGAAAGCATACGACCGCGAATGACATTCCCCTCTCCTTTTTAAACTCCGATTTATGCAATTCCCATCAACTATATTCTCCTTATTGCATCCTCCCTCTCCTTGTTAACAACACCAGTTCCTGTATCTTCCACCCAACTGCAGGAGTGCCCCAGGATCCGTCCTCTCCCGTCTCCTTTACTGCTCATACACTGCTGATATGCCCAAACTACCTCCTTCCTTCCACTTCCTTCAGGAGACTCCTTTCCTCGCACTCTACTCTACGCTCCAGAAATCCCAACAGTCCCTCCAAATCCACCTTAATCACTTTATCTCCTGGCGTAACCTATGGCTCCTTAAGATTAACGCCACCAAAACCCAGGCAATAATTATAGGACGTACTACCATCACCTTCCAGCTCCATGACTTCTACCTCACCATTTATAACCGTCCCATCCAGCTATCACACTAAAATACCTTGGGCTAAGCTTCGACCGGCAACTAACGTGTAACTTCTGTGGTCTATACTGCTGACAGCCCACCACCCTGCCCATATGGAGTGTGGTGGGATGAAATAACAAAAAAAAGTTATCTTGAGGAAACGTGTATAATATAGTCAGTGCGGCGTCTCCATAAGAAATGTCCTGTTTCACGTAACCTGTTGTTGTTCTCGTGCCCACAGTAATTTTCATTTTAGCGCTTGTGAAGGGTGACAGGAATAAATACATGACTTTTCTTTTCTGTGTATTCTTCGTACGTTGTCTGATACAGTTATCACTTCAGACCTGTACCAAACGATGTTGTATTCATTTTATGTATTGCTTGTATTGTTCGTCTAATGCTGAATCAGCGTTACTATGTGTGGTCTACAGGAACTTGGAGGATATTCAGTATTTTCCCTGCCAGAACTAGCGTACTGCTGTCTTTTGGTCATCCAGCTATACGTATCAAGATGTGCTCAGATTTACATAGACTCATGTAATATTCGTCTTCGTCTGTGCAGCTGGAATCGATTACATTTTTATGTTACTATGCACTACCAAATACACAGCTGTCATTTGGCTTGGCGGTAAGTACATATTATCTAGTTATTAGTGGTACCTTATTTAGTGAGATAACACACGGCTTCAGGTCGTGATTCGAGTTCACTTTTTTTATACACTATGTGTGTCATGGGGATGGTTGTAATGGTCATTTCTGAAAGATGATATAAGTGGTTTTCATGGAGTAGTTTTGGCTTCTAATCATAGTTTGCAGTAACTGCAAGCTTCACTTCAAATTTGATCAGAAAATACTTTAATTTTTATTATGGACTGGAGGGCAGTTTCTAACAGTTTTATACACCATGTTATTGTTGAGGTTGTATTTTTATGTTTAGTGTTACTTACGAACAGCTTTTTCACGTTTTAACGTTAGTAACACGACTAGCGGAACTTTGTAGACAATCAGTGTGCCTTTGGATCAACATCTGGTTGTGAAGTTGTTATGATTCTGGTTGACATACTTTGTACATCTACTTGATGGCTGACTCAAGTACTCAATGTACAAGATGATTCAGCTCCTCTACCCACTGGTTTTATGCAACCTGCAAGACCTTCAAAACACACATGAGAGATTTTCATATTCTCTCTACATGCGAACTATTTTGGCCTTAGAGAAGTTATTAATGGAACCTTTTTTGTAGGAATTGTAATGTACTTAAGTTTTGTACTGGGATACGTTTTTGCTGGAGGTGTAGTGTTTCGAATTATTCAAGAGAGACATATTTCAAGATCACTTTTGTACATTATTCTTGATTGACTGGAAAACTGGAGCTTCTAGCATAAATGTATCCCAGTACAAAATTTAACTACATTAAATTTCCTCCAAAGGAGGTCCTCTTCTTTTTTTCTGTTGGGCTAATAGTTTGCACGTAGCGAGCGAGAGAATATGAAAATTTCGCATGTGGGTTTTGATAGTGTTGCGGGTTGCATACAACTAATAGATATGGGGCAGCTGAGTCAGCCTGTATACGGCTGGCTACTCCAACAGAACATCCGTCTTGTTGGTAGCCGTTTGGAATTCACAGTTTTTGTTATTATATACTTTCACTGGTAAACTCACTTAATATGTAAGACTGGCTACTCCTATTAGCCACTTCGGATTTACGGTTTGTTTACTCTGACACTGACTAGAGTAAATTATGATGAAGGTATTGTTTTTGTCTTCCTGATGATGTGATTTGCTTAAGTAGTTTGATTTGTCTTATTGTTTATTAACGCAAGGTTATTTGGTAGCATTTATTTTGACGTTATGTCTTTTATTTCTTGGATGACTAATGCTGTTATCACATCTGACGTAGGTAGGTGCCCAATGACGGTGCAGTGCTCACCGAAATCGATCGTATTCGAATAAAGAGTTGTAAACACAAAGCTGAAGGTGTTACCATTACTTCTCCTATACTGACCAACTGTTGTCAGACTCTCCAGCTGAAGTACAAAATGGTTGCAAGAAAGTTGGACCTGTATAAGGTGTTCCATTGGTTTCATGTCGGGACTCGGGCCATTCCACTTCAGAAAAGTTATTTTCCATAATCCGCTGCCTCACGGTTACTGCTGTATAACAGGATACACTGAAGGGCTGGTGTTAAGAATAGTCGTCTGCGGTCTATTCCTTCACTGTACGCAGTACACAATGTTGTAAGATATTTTCATATCCTTAAGGGCAATAATGTAATCAACTCAAAACACGAAAAACACTCCCATACCGTTACATCACGTTCTGCGTACTTCACTGTTAGCGATACACCTGATGGCAGTTAACGTGCTCCAGCGGTTCGCCACAACCAAATCGTTCTACAAGGTATAGCGTGATTCATCACTCCAAATCCATGGTTTCCAGTCATCTAGTCTCCAGTGGAGTCGTTCTTTACGCCACCTCAACCCGTTGCTTAGCACTGACTGGCTTACGAAGAGCTGGTGAATAGCTGAAAAATTGTACCCCATTCTTTTTAACTTCCTACACTCTGTCACTGTGTCATCTGGACGGCCGGTAGCACTTTGGAACTGACGAGTGATTCCGTCCGCTGATTTCAAGCGATTTTTTACAGCTATTCACCGAAATGCTCAATGGTCCCCCTACGTCAGTACCCGAAGTCCGCCAGCGTGTTGGTTTCGCTGTGGTTGTTCCTTCGCGTCTCCACTTCAGTGTCACATCGCCAACAGGCGACTTGGGCAGCCTTAGAATGGTTGGAATGTCCCTGATGGATTTGTTACTCAAATAAAATCCAATTAGTAGTCTACATCTTTCTCTACATACGGATGTCCAGAATATTGGAACACGTGAGGCAATACTGACCCTACGACTTATCTTAGAAAATAGATTAAGGAAAGGCAAACCTACGTTTCTAGCATTTGTAGACTTAGAGAAAGCTTTTGACAATGTCGAATGGAATACTCTCTTTCAAATTCTGAGGGTGGCAGGGGTAAAATACAGGGAGCGAAAGGCTATTTACAATTTGTACAGAAACCAGATGGCAGTTATAAGAGTCGAGGAACATGAAAGGGTTCAAATGGTTCAAATGGCTCTGAGCACTATGGGACTTAACATCTGTGGTCATGAGTCCACGAGAACTTAGAACTACTTAAACCTAACTAACCTAAGGACATCACACACATCCATGCCCGAGGCAGGATTCGAAACTGCGACCGTAGCGAACATGAAAGGGAAGCAGTGGTTGAGAAGAGAGTGAGACAGGGCTGCAGCCAACCCCGATGTTATTCAATCTGTATATTGATCAAGCAGTAAAGGAAACAAAAGAAAAATTCGGAGTAGTAATTAAAATCCGTGGAGAAGAAATAAAAACTTTGAGGCTCGCCGATGACATTGTGATTCTGTCAGAGACAGCAAAGTACCTGGAAGAGCAGCTGAACGGAATGGACAGTGTCTTGAAAGGAGGATACAAGAGGAATATCAACAAAGCAAAACGAGGATAATGGAATGTAGTCGAATTAAATCAGCAGATGCTGAGGAAATTAGGTTAGGAAATAAGACACATAAAGTGGAATATGGGTTTTGTTATTTGGGCAGCAAAGTAACTGAAGATTATAGGATATCAAATGTAGACTGACAATGGCAAGAAAAGGTTTTCTGAAGGGGAGAAATTTGTTAACATCGAATGCATATTTAAGTGTCAAGAAGTCGTTTCTGTAAGTATTTGTATGGAGTGTAGCTATGTATGGAAGTGAAACGTGGACGACAAATAGTTTAGACAAGAAGAGAATAGAAGCTTTTGAAATGTGGTGCTATAGAAGAATGATGAAGATTAGATGGGTAGATCACATAACTAATGAGGAGGTATTGAATAGATTGGGGAGAAGAGAAATTTGTGGCACAACTTGACTAGAAGAAGGGTCGCTTGGTAGGACATATTCTAAGGCATCAAGGGATCACCAATTCAGTATTGGAGGGCAGAGTGGAGGGTAAAAATCATAGAGGGTGACCAAGAGATGAATACCGTAAACAGATTCAGAAGGATGTAGGTTGCAGTAGGTACTGGGAGATAAAGAAGCTTGCACAGGATAGAGTAGCATGGAGAGCTGCATCAAACCAGTCTCTGGACTGAAGGCCACAACAACAACGGATGTCCAGATAGTGTACTACTGCGTTTCTTACCGTTACATCCAAGGATGGGGCGTGGAGAGAATAATTGTTCGTATGCCCATATGAAAGTTGTTTTGTATCCTCTATCTCTACAGGAGAGGTGTGTAAGGGGGACAAAGAATATTCGTGGCTTCTGTTCTGAAATTATGGTCTTTAAACTTGCCTATCAAGTCCTCACGTGATTTATAGAGTTTGACTGTGAGTTTGTACCAATTAATTTTTTCCAGCATTTCTTTTAGATTCAATCGTCAGTCAAACAAGAGTTAGCCGTCGCACCGTCCTGTAACGCGATACTTGAGTTTGCTTGATTTGGAGGGTAGGACTGGGACTTCAGGGATTGAACATCATTGGTAATGATTAAACATATAGTCATTTAGAAATTACGATCACAGTTTTCTTATTACGTTACTGTTGACTTAATTACAAAAATGATGGAGCAAAAGGTAAATACCAATTTTAATCAATTAAAAAAGCAATTTTAGGTCCCAAGCAAATGACCAGATTTCTTTGTGCCCCTTCTTTTCTTTCCTTGAAACAATAAAAAAAAACAGAAAAAATAAAATAAATTTAAACGGAAATTTGGCAGTCTCTTAAATTTTCACAAGTTAAACAGAAATTTTTGAAGTTTTTAAAATTTCACAAATTAAACAGGAATATTGCTACCTTTTGAAATATCAGTGACGTAGTAAAACTAATTCGTCACAAAATTTACAGGAAACATGACAATTTGAATCACAATCACAAAATCTGAGGTAAATATTACAAATAAGGAAGTGCTCGGAACTACAGGTACCAGCCTGACGTCGCCGGAAAGTTTGGGGACGCATTAGAACACGGGCAACCTGGAAGAACTGGGAGCTCCTTCTACAATACCCAGAAAAATATACTCTAAAGCACCTGCAGGGTTACTGAAAGAACGTGAAATTTTGGAAGTGAGATTAAGGGACGAACACAATTAGTGTATGCATATTTTTTTACATGAATATGTAGTATACAGTGTTTAATTATGGAATGTCACAAGAATTTTTATTTCTTGAATAACACATCCGATAGATGAACTCCCCCTCGGCGAATACATTCTTGCAGCCTGATAGGAACGTTATGAATGGTTCGGCATAACATTCCAATATGAATCCTAGAGATTTCCTCTCCTATTCTTGCATTAAGTTCTTCAGTGGTAAAAGGTAGAGCACGGTAAACCACGCCATTATGATGGCCCCACAAGAAAAATGAAGCGTCCCCTTGCCTTGAAATGACAAGATTCCCAAACAATCGTCGCACAGCCGCCATCGTTACCCGTATTCTTTGTGCCGTTTCTCTGTCTTGTTGAAACCAACGGTTGACACGAAAATATAGTTCATGCGCAACAAAACTTTCCATCATGGCAACATACCAAACAGACTTTACAGTGGTTTAGCGTCCATCATCTTCTATAAAGTAGGGGCGTATAACGCCACTCGATGACATTGCAGACCATAATTTAACGTTGTTGCTGTGCAATGGACGCTCGAGTAGCTCACGTGGATTTTTTTTTTTTTTTTATTTACACATCAAGTTCAGTAGGACCAAATTGAGGAGCAAATCTCCAAGGTTATGGAACGTGTCAGTACATGAAATTACAACATAAAAGTAATAACAGATAAAAATAAATGTTCATGAACCTGAAGTCAGTTCATAACTTTCAGTAAACGCTATCAGCAATACAATAAGAATCAGCTTAATTTTTCAAGGAAATCCTCGACAGAATAGGAGTGACCTATGAGGAAACTCTTCAGTTTCGATTTGAAAGCGCGTGGAATACTGCTAAGATTTTTGAATTCGAGTGGCAGCTTATTGAAAATGGATGCAGCAGTATGCTGCACACCTTTATGCACAAGAGTTAAGGAAGTCCGATGCAAATGCCGGTTTGATTTCTGCCGAGTATTAACCGAGTGAAAGCTGCTTATTCTTGGCAATAAACTAATATTGGTAACAAGAAACGACAATAAGGAATATACGTATTGAGAGGCCACTGTCAAAATACCCAGTCTCGTGAACAGAGGTCGGCAAGACGTTCATGAACTCACCCCACTTATTCCCCGAACCGCCCTTTTCTAAGCCAAAAATATCCTTGTAGAATGGGAAGAGTTACCCCAAAATATAATACCATACGACATAAGTGAATGAAAATAAGCAAAGTAGACTAATTTTCGTGTCTAAGTATCACTTACTTTTGACACCATTCGAACAGTAAAAATGGCAGTATTAATTCTTTGTTCAAGATCCTGAACGTGGGCTTTCCATGACATCCTACTATCTATCTGGACACCTGAGACCAATAGTGAATATTCTGTCCATTGACAAAGCGCTGAGGTGGAATTGCGATTCGTCTGACATCCACATGTTGTTAATGAATCTGTCAGCGTAGTGCACCTTTGCTAACAAGCGTAAAGCACTTTGTCGGCGCGTTAGCAGATCGTTAGGTTGAAGTTGCTGAACGATCTGCAGCTATATACCCATATTCAGTGTTCGTTGGCCGGCCGGGGTGGCCAAGCGGTTAAAGGCGCTACAGTCTGGAACCGCTACGGTCGCAGGTTCGAATCCTGCCTCGGGCATGGATGTGTGTGATGTCCTTAGGTTAGTTAGGTTTAAGTAGTTCTAAGTTCTAGGGGACTGATAACCTTAGAAGTTAAGTCCCATAGTGCTCAGAGCCGTTTTTCAGTGTTCGTTGAGCACTGCGTGACTGCGTGACGTCGAACATAGCGCTGTGGACTTCTTAACGAAACCAGTTCGCACATCCTCGATATTGTCTCCCATACGAGCGGTTCGAGATCTCTCTGTTAATTTCTTCTTAAGAGCAGAATCCTTCGTTTCAAACTTGCGGAACCAGGTGTCGACTGCACGCGGCGAGGGAACACGACCTTGCCGTCCGATGTTGAAATGAAGACGTGTGGCCTCCACGCTTCCATTCTTGAACAGACTTTTACCGAAAGGGTATGCTGCACATTGTTCCATTGCACTATATTTACTAACTACCTCACACCGCAGCCACAGCAAGTTCCAAAATTTCACATCCTTATGAGTCACCCTGCACGTCTTAATATAAAACTCCAGTGGAAATGTAAGAAATACAAAGTATTAATTACAAGCCCAAAGTATTTCTTTAGTTCCCGCTTAAGTTAAAACTTCACGACTACTGCTTATAATAAGCGGTACAAGCCAACAGCTCCTTTAAAATTCGCTAACAGTGGATCCAAAGAACCAAACCATTTCCCGCAAAATGACAACAGCCTTTCAGTCCACAACACACGAAGGAAGTATATCAAAAACTATTAATGAAAATAACTTATTACAGAAACTTCCCAGCAGATTAAAATTGTGTGCCGGACCGAGCCTCGAACTCGGGACTTTTGCCTTTCGCGGGCAAGTGCTCTACCATCCGAGCTACCCAAGCACGAATCATGCCCCCTCCCCTCAGCTCTACTCCTGCCAGTACCTCGTCTCCTACTTTCCAAACTTCACAGAGGCTCTCCTGCAGGGTGTGAGTCGTGCTTGGGTAGCTCAGTTGGTAGAGCACTTCCCCGCGAAAGGCGAAGGTCCCGAGTTCGAGTCTCGGTTCGGCACACAGTTTTAATCTGCCAGGAAGTTTCATATCAACGCACATTCCGCTGCAGAGTGAAAAATATCTTTCTGGAAACATCCCCCAGGCTGTGGCTAAGCCATGTCTCCGCAATATCCTTTCTTCCAGGAATGCTAGTTCTGCTTGGTTCGCAGGGAAGCTTCTGTGACGTGTGGAAAGTGGGAGACGAGGTACTGGCGGAAGTAAAGCTGTAAGGACGTGGCCTGAGTTGTGCTTGGCTAGCTCAGATGGTAGAGCACTTCCCCGCGAAAGGCAAAGGTCCCGAGTTCGAGTCTCGGTCCGGCACACAGTTTTAATCTGCCAGGAAGTTTCATATCAACGCACACTCCGCTGCAGAGTGAAAAATATCTTTCTGGAAACATCCCCCAGGCTGTGGCTAAACCATGTCTCCGCAATATCCTTTCTTCCAGGAATGCTAGTTCTGCAAGGCTCGCAGGGAAGCTTCTGCGAAGTTTGGAAAGTGGGAGACGAGGTCTGGTGGAAGGAAAGCTGTAAGGACGGGGCCTGAGTCGTGCTTGGGTAGCTCAGATGGTAAAGCACTTGCTCGCGAAAGACAATGGTCCCGAGTTCGAGTCTCGGCCCGGCACACAGTTTTAAAATGCCAGCAAGTTTCCTATCAGCGCCCACTCCGCTGCAGAGTGAAAAATCTCATTCTGGTAACTTATTACAGCTAAATACAAATCGAGCACCAGCGGGAGGAAACAATTCAGTAATTACCTGGTCCAAATTAATCAGCGAGTACAACTTATAACCATTGGCACCTTTTACCATTTAAAGGCCCCTAAAGCCCTAATTATGCACTCTTATGAACAGAGAGGCTGAACAGAATACCACGGTTCAACAGTCAATTTCAGCACAAGACAACACCGGGTATAAGTGCGCGAGATAACCTGGCATTAAAACTACGCCAAGTGGGATCGAATTAATAGACCAAAGTTTTCAGGAAGTTAAGCAGTTCGCAAAACACCAAGCAGTGCACTCAGATCTGCTCACCACATAGAGGCTATGGCGATGCTTAGACACTTAAGTCAGGGCAGGACCGTTCAGCTGCCGTAACGGACACAGGCGCTAGAAAGGAACAGTTGACAGGAAGAAGCCACGGTGGAAGACCACTGAAAACTCCACTGGGAAGGTGCGGGTAGTTCAAGACCGTTCAAGGTAGCCCTACTCGCGTGCCAAAGGCGGGGACCGCACGCTTTTCTCAGCAAAGGAACCCGGACGTGCCGGTGCCGGCGCCGAAAGGCCGACTCAGCATCACACGCCGGACCCAGGCCTGGCTCCGCCCCACTTCCTTCAAGCCCACTAAGAAGCAACTGCGAGCCACCGCCTCTGCTCGCAGCCCCAGACCACTTCCGCCTCGCTTAACAGTATGCCGTTCGGCGACACCACAGTGGTGTTGTCTGCATAGTATCGCTCAGCGGCCGGCTGCACCACAGTGGTGTTGAGAGCATAGTATCGCGCAGTGGCCGGCGGCAGCACGTTAGTATCTTCTGCATTCTGTTTGTGTTTTGTTTAGGTAACAATAAGTTACACGCGTCAGCAAGTGTTTTGTTTTTATAAGTACTTGGGCCCTCTTATGATGGCGGACGAAAGATACAATAGGATTATTTACGATGAATGCGCGGACGTCTTGGTTCAAATGGCTCTGAGCACTATGGGACTTATCATCTGAGGTCATCAGTCCCCTAGAACTTAGAACTACTTAAACCTGACTAACCTAAGGACATCACACACATCCACGCCCGAGGCAGGATTCGAACCTGCGACCCTAGCGGTCGCGCGGGTCCAGACTGAAGAGCCTAGAACCGCTCGGACACCAGCGGCCGGCGCGCGGACGTCTTGTCTGACGTTCCGCACGACTTGGCCGAATGGGAAGAAGACATTGGATATCAAAAAAATGAAAGTGAAGCAGTATCGTAGGGAGACAGTGAGATACGTCCAAGAAGAATTCGCTAAAAGCTACGGTTGCCAACTCTGCTGAATCAGACGAAGAAGACAGTGCACAGTGGTCAGACTTTGATTTACCGAGGACCAATAACAAATTTGAAGGATCCCCGGGTCCAAACATATTTCCGAAAGGTACACAGAGCGTCGAGGGTATCGTACAATTATATATTGGGAAATATCTATTTTGATATACACTACTGGCCATTAAAATTGCTACACCAAGAAGAAATGTAGATGATATGCGGGTATTCATTGGACAAATATATTATAGTAGAACTGACATGTGATTACATTCTCACGCAATTTGGGTGCATAGATCCTTGGAAATCAGTACCCAGAACAACCACCTCTGGCCGTAATAACGGCCTTGATACGCCTGGGCATTGAGTCAAACAGAGCTTGCATGGCGTGTACAGGTACAGCTGCCCATGCAGCTTTAACACGATACCACAGTTCATCAAGAGTAGCGACTGGCGTATCGTGACGAGCCAGTTGCTCGGCCAGCTTTGACCAGACGTTTTCAGTTCCTGAGAGATCTGGAGAATGTGCTGGTCAGGGCAGCAGTCGAACATTTTCTGAATCCAGAATGGCCCGTACAGGACCTGCAACATGCGGTCGTGCTTATCCTACTGAAATATAGGGTTTCGCAGGGATCGAGTGAAGCGTAGAGCCACGGGTCGTAACACGTCTGAAATGTAACGTCCACTGTTCGGTGCCGTCAGTGCGAACAAGAGGTGACCGAGACGTGTAACCAATGGCACCCCATACAATAACACCGGGTGATACGTCAGCATGGCGATGACGAATACACGCTTCCAATGTGCGTTCACCGCGATGTCGCCAAACACGGATGCGACCATCATGATGCTGTAAACAGAACCTGGATTCATCCGAAAAAATGACATTTTGCCATTCGTGCACCCAGGATCGTCGTTGAGTACACTATCGCAGACGCTCCAGTTTGTGATGCAGCGTCAGGGGTAACCGCAGCCATGGTCTCCTAGCTGATAGTTCATGCTGCTGCAAATGCCGTCGAACTGTTCGTACAGATGGTTGTTGTCTTGCAAACGTTCCCATCTGTTGACTCAGGGATCGAGACGTGGCTGCACGATCCGTCACAGCTATGCGGATAAGATGCCTGTCATCTCGACTACTAGTGATACGAGGCCGTTGGGATCCAGCACGGCGTGCCATATTACCCTCCTGAACCCACCGATTCCATATTCTACTAACAGTCACTGGATCTTGACCAACGCGAGCAGTAATGTCGCGATACCATAAAACTGCAATTGCGATAGGCTACAATCCGACCTTTATCAAAGTTGGAAACATGATGGTACGCATTTCTCCTCCTTACACGAGGCATCACAACAACGTTTCACCAGGCAACGCCGGTCAACTGCTGTTTATGTATGAGAAATCGGTTTGGAAACTTTCCTCAAGTCAGCACGTTGTAGGTGTCGCCACCGGCGCCAACCGTGTGTGAATGCTCTGGAAAGCTAATCATTTGCATAACACAGCATCTTCTTCCTGTTGGTTAAATTTCGCGTTTGTAGCACGTCATCTTCGTGGTGTAGCAATGTTAATGGTCAGTTGTGTATTGGCAACTAAACCAAAAAGTACTACGGTCAAAATTGCAATGGAAAGAAACTGGATTTAAAAAATGCCAAATTTGTCGACGTTACGGTACTCGAACTTAGAAAATGGTTTGGGCTTGCTATCCTGATGGGAATTGTAAGAAATGCGAGGATCAATGATTATTGGTCAACGAATCCGTTGATAGACGCACCGATACGTCGCAAAACGACGTCCCGCAACCGATTCAGACAAATATTATCATTTTTACATTTTTCCGACAGCAACAATAAACTGGTTAGTGCCGACCGGCTAGTCTGAGTGCAATTCGTAATTGATTATTTTTCCAATAAGTAAAAAAAAAAAAACGTTTGATCTAAGTCAAAACATCTCAATTGATGAAGGAATGAGTCCGTGGCGTGGACGGTTAAATTTTAAAGTTCACAATCTGTCGAAAATTGCGAAATATGGCTTACTCATTCGGATGCTGTGTCATTCGAGTACATGATACATTTCCTCGTTGAAGATGCATTCAGGTGCTGGACAGCCTTTAGCAAAAATAGAGGAGGAACTATTGACACCTTCTGATGGAAAGTGGCATCACCTCTGCATGGACAATTATTATAACAGTATAGAACTTGCATAGAAGTTACTTGAAAAGAAAATTCGAGTTTGAGGAACGATACGGCAAAACAGCGGATTTCTGGGAAATTAAAGAGCGCAAAAATCAATGTGTTTGAAGCTTGTCATCAATGGAAAGGTGACAAGCGGCCGCCGCCAGGCCAAGTAATCCGCTTTAGCGCTGCCGGCGCCAAGCGAATAAATTTGTACGAGACGTGCGGACGGCAAAGAGTTAAGCAAAGATGTCATTTAATGCATGACACGGCTGTCAACGGTCGTGGGACGGGTCACAGCCCTGTATCCCAGTAAGCTACCAACTAATAGCAGCCTGCTGTTTGCTTTACCTAGAACTGCGATTGTGTCACTGTTCAGTTTCGTACCTCTCCTCTTTGTTACGCCCATATCTGGAATGACATGACTGCATAGTTGATACAATAAGTCACGGAGACCTGCAAGGAACGCCATGTGACACATTGTGCCAGTCCCCTGCATCCCGTCGTTTCGCTGCTAAGTCGGAGATCCATGCAGTTGTTATGGGAGTAGAGACTGGCAGTGAAGGTCAGTAAATTGCGGATAATGAAGTCAACTACCCAGCCGCTGCGATCCTCACGCTCGCCGCTCTGGAGGGCTAAAGTGACTCGGAACTGGGTGCTGTTCCGTAACAGCTGGCTTCCTACCCTGACGTGAGGACCAAACATTAATGACGACCGTGCTGTGCAAATCTCTCCACGCCACATTTCATATTGTAACAAGTGGGCAGAAATTAATTAAGGGGGTGATCTACCTTCTATTTTAGCTACTGACAAGACGAGTGTGATAAAGCTTCAAAAGATTTGTAACTGACTGGACTCTCGCTTAAGATTTTGGGTTGGAGATTTCAATGGATTGCAGGATCCATTCCATCGATCAGGTGTCTGCTGTAGGAAGTGATAAGGTGATTTTCATTGTGTGTATGTGAGTGAGGCGGGGTGCATGTGATTGCATGCGTGTAGGTTTTTGCAACGTTATTTATGTTTTTTCTTTCAGTTCTCGTTTTAATAATTTAGCGAACTTTACTCAAACTCGTCTCATGAAATTTTACAATGGGCTCAAAATACTTTGTTGTCGTGCTCCCACACTGCTATATCATTATCATCATTAGTTGTGTTCTTAAACACATCCATGCTTGACGATATATGAGCTACATGTTAGGTATCCTTCGTGAAGTAGTATGACATTTCGCACGTGCTACATTCAGCAACCTTGAGCTGATACCATCATTCTCTCCTTTTTCTTCGATTCCTTCCCATATTACTGTCTTGTGCATTCCATCGGTTCTGCCCTTCATTTCTAGGGATGGAGGGAGCAGAAAATTCTCCTTAGCCCATAGCCAAACTTAGAGAATGATCTTAAATTGAAACTCAGGATTAAATAAAACGCATACACAGATCACTTCTCATTAGCATTGGTCCGACAGGCTGTAAAATTTGCTCTTCTGGGTCAGCGGCAAGAGCGGTTCTGGATGTTTCTCGGTCGGTAGTTGTTCGCGCTGATGATCCGGGTTCCACAAACCTTCCTTCCTTGCTTTGACCATTAACGTCTGTTAACATCGCCGCACCATTCACTCAGGCAACACCATGTAATACGCCATTTGCACATGTGATACGCCATTTGCACGACAATACGTAAAAGGCAAGTGTGCCCCTTCGGACTGCGAATACCCTCTGTGACAAAACGGCTGAAACTATAACAGGTTAACAGTGCAAATGCATCGATGGGGACGGAGAAATGTGGATACGTGGTTAATATAAATGTCTAGGGGACCACATTGCCATTTTTTTAAATGATGAAATGACCACTTAGGATCTTCCTAAAACTTCATTTTGTCCTCTTTGTCTGAAGATTCCTGTGTCTCTTACACTGCATCTTACAGTTGCTATGCTGTTGCTTTCGTTATTCTGACCATGTTCTCCCAGTCTTTGTAGTTCTTCTTTCGTCATGGAACCCTTCCAAACTTTGTATTCTGCTTTGTTTTCTGTTTCGAAACATGCCCCTTTCTAACAGGTGGGCTTCCAGAGTCGTGCACCTCTCAAGGTCTTTCAGAGCTTCTTTAACCCGCAGTGTAGTGGTCTTTTCAGTACAGAGGTAATCAAACATTTTTTTGTGAAAGACGTCCGTTTATTTGAATACATCTTCCATTTGAGTATAGTCTATCAACTAGATACGGCGTTTTGTCATTTTCGTACGCCATCTTTATCATTTTCTACTCAGATTAATGCCTATAAGAACTGATCTGTGGTGTGTGTTTTTTATATCTTAAATCCTGTATTTCAGTTTATGAAATCTTACTTTGGCTATGGGCTAAGAAGAATTTTCTGCTCCCTCCAAACTTAGAAACGGAGGGCTGAACCGTTGGAATGCACAGAACAACTGCATGGGGAGGAATCGAAGAACAAAGAGAGAAATAGTGGCAGACGACACCAGCCATCACTGTCATGGCGTACGTGGCTTCGGGCACGTAGGTGGAACGATCTTTTCAATCGAAATCGCGGGAGTTGGTTTCCATTGGTTGGTGGAAGTTCTCGGTAGATGTTTTGACATCTTGCGATTGAATCTATTAAAACAGGCCAACAGGGAAACCACATGGAGCGGTTTGGACCCAAGCCGATTGGGCCGTGTAGTTGCGCCCCGAAGCTAGAGCTGTGAGTATCCAAGAGGTGCGCCAAAATGTGCGTCCTCTCGCGCGTACAGAGGAGCGAGTGGGGCAGTGGAAGACTGGAGGTGCTGCAAGCTGGAAGCATTGGATGTGCTATTGGCCGGAGGGGACACACTGTGCAGCTGTGACGCCACCGCTTGCCGGCGTGCCGATAGCTAGTTCATTATCAGAACTGGTTAGTAGCCCCAATAATTTGCATTTGACTTTTTCCGAGCTGCTGCAGTCTTTGTCATGTGTCCTGTAAGCTAAATTATTTACACCGACCTGTTTTAGTTTGAACAGGGTGTTCGTTCTCTTGTTTCAATGATTCTAACTTGTGGTGTATAGGAAACCTGCATACTCGGTTCGCTAGACAAAAATTCATACAAATCGTGTTAATGAGTTTTATTACAAAAAGAAATTTCCAATACCTAACTTCTGCAATTACACAGATATGTCGCAAGTAAAGGGCGACATACGAAATAATAGATCATAGATATTCTTCAGTATAGACAGTTCCGTGATACATAGTGAGTACAAGCGAAGTAATAGAGTTGACGCCGCTATACGAGTGCCTATTCTCGAAGCTGCTATTGAACTGGGCCGTCACCAGTCCGTCGCGGTGTTTATGTCCTCTTCACCTAGGGGCCACTGCTGTCGCGTTGCCGTCCTGGAGATGGTTTGGTCAGCGTGCGATAGGCTGACGCCTTCTCACAGCCATCTCTTTATCTATCGTTCCCGACCGGTGCGCCGGCTCTTGACATTACGCCGTAACATAAATCGCATGAGTTTTTCTCTCACTCTACTGTTGCCCCATGTAAATCCGTTAAATTTTATCTCACATCTCGAATTTCTGTGAATGAGTAATAACGACTTTTTCTCTTGTTCTTTGTCCTCAACAGTGCTTATGTCTGTCGGATCACGCACAAGCTCCCATAGAGGCACCCCTAATGATGATCACTATGTCAAATCTGCAATTGGTAACTGGCAGTAGCATTTAAGAACATCATTTTTTACGCAAGTTAATTTCCTTCACGCACAAGTAATTGTAATAACTCCAAAGGTTTAAATTGTCTTCTTTACTCGTTCTTCAAACCCCCAGGCCATTTTCAGATACATAATGTAGTAGATTAAGAAATTCATATGAAATACTTCTGAACACTGGGTTCTTCGCCAGAAGGCCATAATGTGCGCTTTGTATCCGTTGCATAAGGGTAAAGAAATTGTTTTGATTGCTTTCGGGGTGGAAATTGCTCCTACTTTTATTAACCATTGCACTTATAGTGTACGACATCATCAGTGCATGCGATAAAAAAATCAGTACGGATCACTACTTAAATATATTCAAGTCCCATTTTTAACCAGAAACACACTACAACACGTTAAAAGACAGCCGGCACCTCATACCTGGATAGTCTGTTTTTGTCCGTTCTCAGTAGGTGTCCTAGAAATATCAGCCTCCTTTTCCTCGTGGTCTCCGACATACCCTCCACATCTCGGAGACTTCTTTGTTGCTCCGAAGTTTCCAGCCGGCCTCAGTTTGAATTGCGTCCAAGACCTCTTTTCGGTGATTTCAATTTCTCATCGAGAGGCATTCACTAGTTTACAGGAATTTGTTTTGACCATAGTATTACAGTGTCATAGTTTTCCAGGAGATGCCCTTTTTGTTGTAAATGTTTTGTCAGTCCATAGGCTCTCACCATTTTTGTGGAGATGCTCGTTTTGCTGTAAATGTTTTGCCAGTCCATAGGCTCGCATCATTTCTGTGGTCCGATCGCCTATTGCAGCTTTATCTAGTCCATTTTATTTTATAGCGTCGTCGAGGACCTTCAACGTCATTATCCTCATAATAGGGCCTGCCTCTGTTTCAAGGATTTTCGGTCCATATTTGTTATTCATCATGAATTTGATCTTTTGTATCGAAATCATCTGCCCCGCTCCACTTTCCGGCGAGGTGGATCTGGCGGTGGCTTTCTCTCTGCGCGGTGTCTTGCTTTGCCCTTCGCGAAAGTGCCACAAAGCCATCCGCAGGCGCCACACATTTCCAATTTCTCACAATGAGGTCAACCCTGTGCAGGGTTGCATTTCGGTGAAGTGGGACTGCTTTTAGCGGGATAACAATTGTTTATGTTTGAAGGCAATTAAAGGCAGTCATTTGCTTCACCAATTCCACTCACTCATGTCATATGGCCCTTTTATCTGTGCTACTCGCTTGTTTACTAGATCGATTAAGAACATTTCTGATGATGTTGGTCTAAAGTTGATAAATATCACGAGGTGGTGCGTTTCGCCTGCGCGAGCGAGATAGTTATCAAAGAATAACGAGAGGAAGTGTAGGAGGGGTGTGCAATAACAGTCATTGTTAGTCGCCATATTTTATAATTTGTGTTTCTTGAGATTCACAAGCGATATTTTATGTTAAGGTGGAGTTTAGAAACGCCCGGAATACAGTCTGTTGCAAAGGTAACTGCGCGTATTTAATTTTTATCAAAGGATTCTGTGATAAACTACTATGTGCTACAAGCTTGTATAGGACTTCGAACATTTGGTGGTCGATGTTTGCTGTAGAACCTGTTTCAATAACACGGTCAAAAGCATAGAGAAAGTTTTCTCTGCTAAAAAGAACTCATTTCACTAGCAGAGAATTATCGAATGACCAAATGCAAATGGCAGTGTTCAAATTCGAGTACATCCTATAGAAGTTTTCTTTCTCTTACATTTCAAGAATTTTACAGGCAACCGTCAGAGTCGGCAGCTGCTTCTACACCACGAGAGTAACTTGTCTACGTTTACGAAGTTACACACGCTGTGGGAGTAGTCGACGCCGATCGAGATAGTGTCCTTCACAGACATACAAAGAGAGACATTACACACACTAGTTCAACAACAACGAGTTTAATATTACCCGCTTTAAAAACATTAATTCTTCTTTTGAGTGTACTACAGCATCAGTGGATGGGATAAAAAAGCAGTAGGGATTAATAGTCAAATATATTCAATTACAATGAAATGAATAACCTTAGCTCCATACAGGCGTTGATATAAGTCAGCGGGGACAGTTGAAAATGTGTGCCCCGACCGGGACTCGAACCCGGGATCACCTGCTTACATGGCAGACGCTCTATTCATCTATTTTTTTTTCTTTTTGTTCGATATAGTTCGTTGCGTTTGGTCTGGGTAGACGTCACAAGACATCCGTTCAAGTTGATCGGTGGTTCCTTCACTCAGCCCTCTGACCGAACACGCTGAGCTACCGTGCCGGCATTGCCCGAACTCTTATGAGAATAGGCAGTAAAGCCGCGAGTAATGAGTATAATGGGCAGGGGCACCATGAATAAAGTGTGGGACAATAAGTTGAGAATATGGGTCTCACGGGAGGCATGCCAGAGGTAAGTCCCTGCAGTCGCACTATCCTCTGTGTCCTTGGTGGCTCAGATGGATAGATCGTCTGCCATGTAAACAGGAGATCTTGGGTTAGAGTCTGGTCGGGGCTCACATTTTCAACTGTCCCCGATGACTTATATCAACGCCTGTATACAGCGAAGGGTTTTTATTTCATTGTAATTTCATTCTAACGAGCTGCATGGTCACCGATGGTCTGTTCTTTCGGACAGAACAGATGCCATCTTCATATAAATACATTCAGTACCCGTTTGTGCCTATTTTTATCCAGAAACACAGATTAAGACTACTAGTTTACCATCAAATCACCCCATACTATAACACATTAAGACATTAAAAGACAGCCGGCACCTGATATCTGGGCAGTCTGTTTTTGTGCGTTCTCGACAGGTGTCCTATAAATCCCATCCTATCTAGAATTACATTTCTGCGATGTAGGACTGCTTTTTGCAGTAATGTGATTGTTTATAATGCAAAACAAATTAGAATAGTAATCTGCATCATCCAGTTCGTTAATATCCACTACCTGTTTCGCGAGTCTGACTCTCTTCTTCAGGTGGATGCAACACTGTACATTTGTATTTCACCTATTACAGCCAATCTTCTGCTATATGTTTTAATTTGTTGTGAAATGGTTATAAATGGCTTCTTATTCGGAACATGGCACTGAATTTACGTGGAAAGCAATAACTAAAGTACTCGTAAGTTTTTTCCGTTAAGCTTGACTCTTTTTAATGCATTCAGTGGTATAATGTCAGTATATGATGACTTTCAGCACTATATACCTCAGTGGAAAAACATGTGAGTAATTTTGTTGATGTTCATACTGTCGGTCCGATGTCCAGTGCTACATTGCGAATGAAAGTGATATACAACTATTTTATATCAAAATAAAACGAAAGCTGTTGTTTGATGGCATCCATCAGTCACACGTAAGTAAATCACTGTATCAATTTGAGGATGAGAGTGAAAATACATGAAAAGCATCGTGGTAGTTAATGAGAAATGTGACTGATATAAATACCTGTTTCTGTTTATCTTGTTTTACTGGTTCTGTTGTGATACAACTCGTAAAAATTCACGAGCCACACGACTATGGGATGACCACGCCGTGTTTTGACCACTTCCATGAAATGTTACGAATTATATATTTATTACAAAATCAGGGAAGTTCCAAACTTTAACTGCAGTAAAATTTGTGAAACAGTGAGCGACATTAACATCGAGCACTTGATCGCCGAGCCAGATGATTTACGAACTCTGAGTGAAATACCGCTGCAGTTTAGCACGCGGCCCCTGCCGCACCAGATTTTCGCGCGTTCCCCTGCCTTTCTCCACAGTTCGTTTAGAATTCCGGCGTCCCCGGCACAGCGGCCGGACAAACAGGTTAGAAATCCCCGACGCACGTTTAACGCCGCAAACGGAGGCCGCCAACGAGTTTGCCCGCAGCGGTGTTTTGTGTGACGAAGTCAAAAGCCATTGTGGACCGGCGGACCACCATGGAGCCCAACCGCACGCTCATGAATCGACGCAAATCGTCGCGGTCTGCTGTTTACGGTAGCAGCGGGCCGCGTTTGCCTGAATTACAGCGGCCGCAGAAACCGCACAGCAGCAGTAAACAGCCGGGCCTCGAACCGGCGACCGCCCGCTGGGCGTCACGTGCAACTGCCGGCGCCGCAGTTCGCGTGTTCACCGCGACGCGGGTGCGTCCGATGGCCGCGTAAGTCTCACACCTGCTGTGCCCAAAAGGAGCCGCCGTCGGCTGCGTTTCATGTCGCTTCGGTCCATTACATGCAATTATCCGTAGATGGCTGATTTGACTAGAGTGACTGTGGTGAATCAGTTAAGATTATTATTAATTAAATATCGTTCTAATTACTTATGTTTATTACGAAATTATTTATTTATTTAACATGATCTGATCAGGGTCATTGGGACCTCTCTTACATCGGACAATGGGTTTCGCTCATACAGCACATTTTTTACATCATTAGGTACTAACAACATTAAAACAAGAAATTTTTCGTGCGGACTCCATTCATCAGTCATAAATTAGAGGGACCGGAAAGTAATGTCATTTCTACGGATGGCGGTATTCTGTTGTCATTTATCAGCTCATTGTGTACTTCAGAGTCGTGCCAAGGACATTTTAAGGTTAGAGTGCCTTGTTTACTCTTATGTTATTAAATCTTATTTCTTTTCGGGTTATGGTGAAATGCCCAGCCAACTACAGAGGAGGGGCTGTCTGCTTTGTGAGTTTCAGAATAGCGGTGACGCAACAGGTACTACCAAAACCGCTTGCAAATTTTATCCAAGTGCATTAAACTTTCGTAAATTCCAAAAGAGGGTTCTTCTAAGTTCAAATGTGTTGATTCTGATCTTTCCGACTCTCATCGATCAGGAAGAACATCAGCTTTCGAAAGTGACATGGTAAGTGCGGAAGCAAATTTGTGTCAGACAATCTAGAACTTAACCAACCTTGGTCTACCATCCAAGAACATTTGCTGCAGGATGATACAGACAAACAAGGCTAACCGATCCACCACATGCAACTTATTGCTTCAACGGCGCAATACACAGCCGTTTTTTTAGCGCTTGATCTACATCTACATCTATACTCCGCGAGCCACCTTACGGTGTGTGGCGGAGGGTACTTATTGTACCACTATCTGATCCCCCCTTCCCTGTTCCATTCACGAATTGTGCGTGGGAAGAACGACTGCTTGTAAGTCTCCGTATTTGCTCTAATTTCTCGGATCTTTTCGTTGTGATCATTACGCGAGATATATGTGGGCGGTAGTAATATGTTGCCCATCTCTTCCTGGAATGTGCTCTCTCGTAATTTCGATAATAAACCTCTCCGTATTGCGTAACGCCTTTCTTGAAGTGTCCGCCACTGGAGCTTGTTCAGCATCTCCGTAACGCTCTCGCGCTGACTAAATGTCCCCATGACGAATCGCGCTGCTTTTCGCTGGATCATGTCTATCTCTTCTATTAATCCAACCTGGTAAGGGTCCCATACTGATGAGCAATACTCAAGAATCGGACGAACAAGCGTTTTGTAAGCTACTTCTTTCGTCGATGAGTCACATTTTCTTAGAATTCTTCCTATGAATCTCAACCTGGCGCCTGCTTTTCCCACTATTTGTTTTATGTGATCATTCCACTTCAGATCGCTCCGGATAGTAACTCCTAAGTATTTTACGGTCGTTACCGCTTCCAATGATTTACCACCTATGGCATAATCGTACTGGAATGGATTTCTGCCCCTATGTATGCGCATTATATTACATTTATCTACGTTTAGGGAAAGCTGCCAGCTGTCGCACCATGCATTAATCCTCTGCAGGTCCTCCTGGAGTACGTACGAGTCTTCTGATGTTGCTACTTTCTTGTAGACAACCGTGTCATCTGCAAATAGCCTCACGGAGCTACCGATGTTGTCAACTAAGTCATTTATGTATATTGTAAACAATAAAGGTCCTATCACGCTTCCCTGCGGTACTCCCGAAATTACCTCTACATCTGCAGATTTTGAACCGTTAAGAATGACATGTTGTGTTCTTTCTTCTAGGAAATCCTGAATCCAATCACAAACCTGGTCCGATATTCCGTAAGCTCGTATTTTTTTCACTAAACGTAAGTGCGAAACCGTATCAAATGCCTTTCTGAAGTCCAGGAATACGGCATCAATCTGCTCGCCAGTGTCTACGGCACTGTGAATTTCTTGGGCAAATAGGGCGAGCTGAGTTTCACATGATCTCTGTTTGCGGAATCCATGTTGGTTATGATGAAGGAGATTTGTAATATCTAAGAACGTCATAATACGAGAACACAAAACATGTTCCATTATTCTACAACAGATTGACGTAAGCGAAATAGGCCTATAATTATTCGCATCTGATTTATGACCCTTCTTGAAAATGGGAACGACCTGCGCTTTCTTCCAGTCGCTAGGTACTTTACGTTCTTCCAGCGATCTACGATAAATTGCTGATAGAAAGGGGGCAAGTTCTTTAGCATAATCACTGTAGAATCTTAAGGGTATCTCGTCTGGTCCGGATGCTTTTCCGCTACTAAGTGATAGCAGTTGTTTTTCAATTCCGATATCGTTTATTTCAATATTGATGAAAAATGGGTTCTCTGTAATAATCCAAAACGTAGAAGGCAGTGGCTCTCTCCGAATCAATCTCCACGAAGTACAACTAGGCCAGATTTAAACTCCTAACAGGCTTATGTGTTTTCAGTGGAGTATTCGCCGGTAGTTCATTTTGAAGTGCTAAAACTAGACAAATTGTGAACACAGACCTGTGAATAACTGGACAGACTAAATTTATATTTAATTGGAAAGTGCCCAACGATTTTCAACAGAAAAGTCGTTTTCTACAACACAAGAATGCAAGACCGCACTATAGAAAAATTTAATGAACTGGGTGGGAGGTACTGCCTCACTCACCACACTCGCTCGATATTGGGCCATCGGATTCCCAGTTATTCCGATCGCGACAATATTTTCTAAGTGACGAACAGATATTCTGCTCAAAAACTAATTTATTTTCATCGATTAGGCATTGAAAATCTGCACAATGGTTGGCAAAAGGTTTTTGGTAATGAGGATGATTACATTATTAATTAAAATTAAAAACTTGTTTGTCATTTATCTGTTTGAATGTAATGCAAGAAAAAAATTACTTTCCGGTTCTCCTAATAACAACAGATACGTTTCCCTTACGTGGAAGCTAATGTGTGCAAAAGATGTATATTGCAATGCTACGATCTAGCTGGCAGTGTATTCAGATAAAAATGGAGGATCTGAGCACCCTTTTGCACTTCGAGTGGAATCCTGCTAGTAAAAGGCAGAAGAATCACTAATGGTCAACGAGGACGGAATTGGCATTCGAAATAAGTCTATTAGAGACTAAAAAATTGTATCAGCGAAACAGGCTGCCTATTTAGTGAGAGTAACGATCTAAAAACTACCTACTGAGGTGGCGCAGTGGCAGGACAATATCTCGTATTCGAGTGAAAAGCCATTCATATACCCGTCCGTCCATCGAGATATTTGTTTTCTGAGATTTCCCCAAAGCACATATGATGAACGGAGGGGTGATTCCTATGGAAGGTCAGCATCGATTTCCTTCCTCATCCCTCTCTGTTATTAACTTCTTCTCTGGCTCATCGTCGACTCCACTCTAAACCCGGATCTTCCTGACGCTGATTTGGTGTATAGCATGCGATGATGCCACTACGGCTCCAGTAGATCAGGACATTTTTTTTATTAAACAGATCTGAAGATGATCATTATAGACCGAAACCGGTAGACTGATGACAAAAAATTTGTGGCTATAGACGTGAACTAAAGGAAATTGTTTTTCCTTCAAATATTCCAGAGATATAATGTTGTAGTGAAATTGTAGAATCTGAAACAGAGGTGAGCAAGTTAAAGTTACACGTAGTAGTTATTATTGACATGAAATGGACAGAGACCCGACTCCTTGTCAGAAGAATGAATGCTAATAACATGAACCACGGACCTTGTCGTTGGTGGGGAGGCTTGCGTGCCTCACCGATACAGATAACTCTACCGCAGGTGCAACCACAACGGAGAGGTATCTGTTGAGAGGCCAGACAAATGTGTGGTTCCTGAAGAGGGGCAGCAGCCTTTTCAGTAGTTGCAGGGGCAACAATCGGGATGGTTCACTGATATGGCCTTGTAACATCAACCAAATAGGCCTTGCTGTGCTGGTTCTGCGAACGGCTGAAAGCACGAGGAAACTACAGTTGTAATTTTTGATGAGGGCATGGAGCTCTATTGTATGTTTAAATGATTATACCATCCTTTTGGGTGAAATATTCCGGAGGTAATATAGTACTCCATTTGGATCTCCAGGTGGGGACTACTCAGGAGGATGTCGGTATCAGGAGAAACAGAACTCGCTTTCTGCGGGTCGGAGCGTCAGATCTCTTAATCGGGTAAGTTGGTTCGAAAATATAAAAAGGGAAATCGATAGGTTAAAGTCAGATATAGCGGGAATTAGCTAAGTTCGGTGGCAGTACGAACAGGACTTCTCGTCAGATGAATACAGAACTATAAATACAAAATCAGATAGGGGGTAGTGTAGGAGAAGGCTTAATAATGAATATAGGAATAGGAACGCGGATAAAGTACTATGAACAGCATAGTGACCGTGTTATTGTAGACAAGATAGACACGAAGCCCGCACTCACCACAACAGCACAAGTTTATAAGCCAACTAGCTCCGCAGATGATGAAGAGATTGAATTAATATATGATGGGATAACAGACATTTTTCAAATAGTTAAGGGAGACGAAAATTTAAGAGTCATAGCGTGCTGGGATTCGATAGTAGGAAAAGGAGAGAAGGAAAAGTAGTAAGTGAATACGGACTGGTGTGAGGAATGAAAGTGGAAGTCGGCTTATAGAATTTTGCACAGAGGGTAATTTAATCGTAGCTAACATGAAAGAAGATTGTATACGTGGAAGAGATCTGGACACACCGGAAGGTGTCTGACTGATTTTATAATGGTGAGATAGAGTTTTCGGAACCAAGTTTTAGATTGTAAGACATTTCCAGAGGCATATGTGGAAACTGACCAGAATTGATTGATTATTAACTTAGATTAAAACTGAAGAAACCGCAAAAAGTTAGGAATTTAAGGATATGGGGCCTGGATAAACTGACTAAACCAGAGGTTGTGCCGGCCGGAGTGGCCGAGCGGATCTAGGCGCTACAGTCTGGAACCGCGCGACCGCTACGGTCGCAGGTTCGAATCCTGCCTCGGGCATGGATGTGTGTCATGTCCTTACGTTAGTTAGGTTTAAGTAGTTCTAAGTTTTAGGGGACTGATGACCTCAGAAGTTTAGTCCCATAGTGCTGAGAGCCATTTGAACCCAGAGGTTGTACAGAGTTTCAGGGAGAGCATAAGGGAACGATTGACAGGAATGGGGGAAAGAAATACAGTACAAGAAGAATGAGTAGCTCTGAGGGATGAAGTAGTAAATGCAGCAGAGGATCAAGTAGGTAAAAAGACGAGGGCTAGTAGAAATCCTTCGATAACAAAAGAGACACTGAATTTAATTGATGAAAGGAGAAAACATAAAAAAGCAGTAAATGCAGCAGGCAAAAGGGAATACAATAGGATCGAAAGTAACTGCAAAATGGCTAAGCAGGACTGGCTAGAGGACAAATGTAAGGATGTAGGAACGTATGTCGCCATGGTAAGATAGACGCCGAGTGCAGAAAAATTAAGGAGACCTTTAGAGAAAAGAGAACCACCCCTATGAATATCAAGACCTCAGATGAAAAACTAGTCCTAAGCAAAGAAAGGAAAGCAGAAAGGTGGAAGGAGTATATACTCCTTCCACCTTTCTGCTTTCCTTTATACTTGAGGGCAGTATCATGGAAGTGGAAGAGGGTGTGGATGAAGATGAGATGGAAGATATGATACTACGTGAAGAATTTGATAAAGAACTGAAAGACTTTTAAGTCGAAACAAGGCCCCGGGAGTAGACAACATTTCGTTAGAGCTAGTGATAGCCTTGGGAGAGACAGCTATGAGAAAACTCTTCTATCTGGTGAGCAAGATGTATGAGACAGGTGAATTACCCCCAGACATCAAGAAAAGTAAAATAATTCCAATTCCGAAGGAAGTAGGAGCTGACAGGTGTGAAAACTACCCCAGTTTAATAAGTTCAAAAATATTCAAATGTGTGTGAAATCTTATGGGACTTAACTGCTAAGGTCATCAGTCCCTAAGCTTACACACTACTTAACCTAAATTATCCTAAGGACAAACACACACACCCATGCCCGAGGGAGGACTCGAACCTCCACCGGGATCAGCCGCAGATTCCATGACTGCAGCGCCTTTAGACCGATCGGCGAATCCCGCGCGGCTTAATAAGTCACAGTTACAAAATTTTAACATGAATTTTTTACAGAATAAATGAAAAACTGGTAGAAACCGACATCGGGGAAAGTCAGTCTGGATTCCGGATAAACGTACGGACACACGACTCCTCATAGAAGATAGGTTAAGGAAAGGCAATCTACATTTATAGCATTTGTAGACTCAGTGAAAGCTTTTGACAATGTTGACTGTAACAGTCTCTTTCAAATTCTGAAGTTGACAGGGGTAAAATACGGGGAGCGAAAGGTTATTTACAATTTGTACAGAAACCAGATGGCAGTTACAAGTGTCGAAGGGTACGAAAGTTAAGCAGTAGTGGAGAATGGAGTGAGACAGGATTGTAGCCTACCCCCGATGTTGCTCAACCTTTATACTGAGCAAGCAGTAAAGGAAACAAAAGAAAAATTTGGAGCAGGAATTAAAGTCCAGGGAGAGGAAATAAAATCTTTGATGTTGGCCGATGGCATTGTAATTCTGTGAGAGACAGCAAAGGACTTGGAAGAGCAGTTGAACGGAATGGACAGTGTCTTGAAAGGAGGATATAAGATGATCATCAACAAAAGCAAAACGAGGTTAATGGAATGCAGTCGAATTAAATCAGCGGATGATGAGGGAATTATGATAGGAAGGAAGACACATAAAGTGGTAGATGAGTTTTGTTATTTGGGCAGCAAAGTAACTGATGATGAAAGGATATCAAATGTAGACTGGCAGTGGTAAGAAAAGGGTTTCTGGCGAGTATAGATTTAAGTGTCAGGAAGTCTTTTCTGAAAGTGTTTGCATGGAGTGTAGCCGTGTATGGAAGAGAAAGCATATACGATAAATAGTTCAGACAAGAAGAGAATAGAAGCTTTTTAAATCTGGTGCTACAGAAGAATGTTGAAGATTAGATGAGTAGATCACATAACTAACGAAGAGGTTCTGAATAGAATTGGGGAGAAGAGAAATTTGCGGCGCACCTAACGAAAAGAATGGATCGGATAGAATAACATATTCTGAGGCATGTGGTGTAAAAATCGTAGAGGGAGATCAAGAGATGTATATAGTAAGCAAATTCAGAAGGATGTTCATTGCAGTTGTTACTCGGTAATGTAGAGGCTTGCGCAGCATAGAGTAGCGTGGAGAGCTGCATAAAACCAATCTTTGGACTGAAGATCACAACAACAACAACAGCTTTAGCGAATGGTGAAAAAGTGGGACTCGAAGACTGCTGTCAGAGAGAGGTACGAAGTGATTCAATTATAACTTGAAATAAATTATTCTATTGAGATTTCACTCGATGCCAACGCTGCCTGCTAATGCGAAGATTTACAGACCAACAGGTTAATGAAGAGAGAATACATGAGGATGTACAAGATGGAGAAAAATATATGAAGGGTAATTCGGTGGCTCCTTTGCAGTATCTACTCCCTCTAACGTATCCAAATATGCGCTGTAGATATGAAGTCTTGAGACCACACTGGCGAGTTAAAGTGATGGAACCTTCACTCGTGTTTCCTCATATTGGAAGACACGAATAAAAAGGACAGTTTGCTTTGCAATCGTATTGTGCTGGAAATATTATGCCGATCTCTCGTTGCCTAAGAACAGTGTAGCCACTAAAAAGTTGTGTATATTTCTTCTGAGTGAAACACAAATTAAAATCGATACATTTTGATATTTATTTACAACAAGGGATGAATGTATCTCATAATTCAAAAAACTATTTCCAGTATTTTGAAACATATTGGGGGCACTAAGCTCAATTTGTGTGTAGGCACAAAGCTGATTAAAGCATTCGCTTGCTGGACATTTTGTTTTCAGTGAGGCAGCTTTAAGCTCCCAACGAGGCACTGGTAAATTTGATAAATTCACGAGGAAAGTTGAGCAGTGCTGGCGTATAGACAGGCATGTTATCTGCAATCGGTACGAAACAGTTTTAAACCAACAACAGAGGGTTATATAGTAACAGCTCGATTCGACGTAATCTGACAGTGCGTCGAAATTACATATGCAAAAAATAGGTGAAGCAGAACAAATTTTCAAATATTTTGGAACTGCTCAAAGAGGGAGACAATCTTTGACATAAAGAATGTACAAGAAGTAAGATGAAGGTCTGCGAACTGGAGTGCGTCGAGTGGTTACTTTGGATTTTCTTATGCGACAAAGTAACTATGTGGCAGTCTCATGTATGATAACCCGAAATAGCCCTTTGGGGCATACGCAATGGCTGTGGTTCGTGGGTTCCGGATTGTCCCGCACTGGTATAGAGTGAATGGAAATGTGGTAGCTAGTAGAGCCAGAGGAACGCCAGAAAAGAAACCAGCTAATGAATCTGCTTCCTGGTGCGAGGACGTTTCACCTCGGATGGAGAGAGGAATACTGTTTACGGACATAGGTAGAGAGATTACGGTGTCCACGGGTGCTGCTTTCCGTAGGATTTTCCTGACCGAAGTTTCAGACGATCGGTGGCTCGCCATGCATACCTCTTGGTCGTCAAGAGAAAGTTTTACGGATGGTGGAAGGCAATGATGGTCGTTTACTGTTGACACTATTTACGCTTTCATTGTTGCCTTTTTTTCTTAAAGCATCTGTTCTTTTCGTACTAAGTGGAGTATTTTGTCACCTATGGTAGAGTCCTACACGATATCTTACGAAGGTGGAGTCTAATTTTAGTATTTCCCCTGTATCTATGATGTTCCTTCAGTCTTCAGCATACAGATCGCACCACTTTTCCTTCATAATACGAACACCACACTTGCATATGATCTTGTGCACTCCTCTTTCATCGTAGGGAGACTGCATGTCTTTGTTGTTTACAGATGATCTTGACTACAGTCTCTGCAGTGTATTTTTATTTATTCACCGGCTTTTGGTTTCATGGCCATACAGCCAACCAGGGTTTATAAATACGTGTATTTGTAACAACTGTTTCCTTGGACCATTATCTGTTATAAATTCATTAGTGACAAAAGAAGTACCATTTAAATTCAGCTACAACGAAAGGATTATTATTTACATAAAACGTATACATATTCATTGCACTTTTGGCCGATTTGTCTTTCGACGCGTTGGAAAATTGGAGTCAGTCCTCCAGGCGGAGCGTGTCTTGGTTTCGGGTCAGCTTTCTTGGAGTGATCATTCTCACATGTGGTGTCATTCCTATCGCTATTTCCAGCAAAGAAGGAAAAAAAAAAAAACAGAATTACCGTCCTCGAGGTTCTATATTTTGCCGTGTCCGATTGTATGGAAGCGCTTAATTCCTTGGAAGTTCCAAGTATAAGATTATACACTCTAACGTCTGTTGATCCCAAAAGGGTTTTATCGCGATGGAGACATTTGTACCCCACAGTGCCATGACTCCAGGACATCGTAATATTATACTGTAACGTAGGATTTAGGTGGTGTGGGCTTCGGGGTGGAAACTGTGAAGGGGTAGGGCTCAGTTCAACAATTATTTGATCTGATATCAACAGAATAAAAATACTCTTTCTTCAACATTAAATATATCTGCGACCCGCGAAGAACCTAGAGTAGGGCTCCACCCATTCAATAAAAACTGTTTTCCATTAAATAAAAGCATAATATTCCTTCTTTGCTGTAATATACGTAACTGGGTAAAAACATTAACAATTTACAATGACTGGCTCTCGGCCGCAACCATTCATCATATCCGAGACAACTTCAATAGCAAAATATAGGATTACAAAACAATTTTTATACTAACTGGGATCATAATATTGGTCTGCGCACATTACCGTCGCCCGATAGTTACCACAATAAATTACACATCACTCTCTTCCAAACCACCACGCATTCACTACCACTCAGTAATTTCAATAAACAAATTAATATAATTTAGTTCTCTACCGATACCATATAGCGCTGAATAAGGAAAGGAACATTACAACGCTCGTAAACATGTCAGGTTTATGTGTTTATTGTCATTCTACATTCAATGTTATCCGGACGAGGGTTGGGTGCATACAAAATACTTACCTGAACTTGTGTTTTTGTTATCCTGTTGTTACCTGTAGTACTATGATGTCCGCAGTGTACTTCAAGCAGTGGTGCGATACAAACTATATGCCTACTGCAGTTCAGTTTCTTAGTAACAGTTGACGGTGTGGACATAGTTACTATGGCTCAAAGAATGGAGATATTCATAGACAAACGTAACGCAGTTGCAACATTCAGACACGCAGATTTATCTCTTCGCCAAATTGCGAAACAATGTGTTGAGTCTGTAGCGGGAGTTCAATACACACTTAGAAGACAACAGGTAGCAGTAAGTATCCACCATGACTAGGCCGAGCTCGTAAAATAACTAAAAGTGATGACAGATTCGAGAGAACTAATAGTAAGAGTAATAAGTTCAAAATTGCAGCACAGATTCGCGCAGAACTGGTAGAAATGAACAATAGACACATGTCTGTTGAAGCAGTAAAACGGGGACTGAGCGACACGGGCTTGAAGTGTAGCAGCGAGGAAGCGTCTTCTGAAGCCCGTAAATAAAACGGAAGAGAATCGAAAGGGCCATGAACCGTAGTAAGTGGATACATGAAGAGCCGAAGAAAGTGCTATTCACTGATGAATCGAAATCTGAATTTTTTGGTACCAGGAGGAGGACATTTGTTTTGTCGATCTGTCAGAGAAAAGATAGCCCCACAGTGCAGTCCACCTACAGTTAAACACTGTGGGAGCTATATAATGGTTCTGTGGTGTTTTGCAGGAGATAGAGCTGGTCACATTGTGAAAATAAAAGAAGATACGGACCAGAAGAACTACCAGCATATATTTCAGAATCGTACGATACCATGTGGATTGCGCTTAATAGGGAAAGGGTCCACATTATGACAGGATAATGACTTAAAACATCGGTCGGTAGTCTATAATAAAATATATTGCATTAAAGGAAAAACATAAGATACTCAAAGATATGGTGTGGCCGTCCCAATGCCCTGATTGTAATCCTACTGAAATGGTCTGGGATGAAGTGGAGAGTCGTATCGGGAAAGATCACGCAACAAGCAAGGAATATCTTTGGAAAGTGATTAAGGATGTGTGGAATCACATAGACTCGCAGCACCTATAAAAACTTCTTGACCGCGTGTCTCGAGCACGTGAGGCTGACACTAAATTCAAGGGAGGATAATTTGATGCAAGTAGAATATAATTTTTCTGTTTTTATTCTATATGTTCAAAAAATGGTTCAAATGGCTCTGAGCACTATGGGACTCAACTGCTGAGGTCATTAGTCCCCTAGAACTTAGAACTAGTTAAACCTAACTAACCTAAGGACATCACAAACATCCATGCCCGAGGCAGGATTCGAACCTGCGACCGTAGCGGTCTTGGGGTTCCAGACTGCAGCGCCTTTAACCGCACGGCCACTTCGGTCGGCATTCTACATGTTAAAGTGTATATATTTGAAATATGTTATTATTTATTCACACTGTCGAGCGGTACTGTATATTTTTATGATTTCTGATACAATAACGCAAACAATTGATAACTGACAATTAACAAGTAACAACATGAAATCTCAGCAGATCTGTATCAAGAACTGAGTCATGCTCATAAGTTAGTTTAAACACTTCAGGATCAATACAATTAATCACGCTCACAGCTTGTGGTTAATGAACTGCATTGCTTTCGCTTACAGCACACACACCCGTATTCCTGTGCGCCATAAATAAACAACCGCAACTTGCGCCAAAACAACCGCTGAGTTTCGTGCAAAATGTCGTTACCTGTAAATACACCAAATACACCGTTCGTATACCGCACTGTATACTGTATCAACCGAACACCTCCAGCGCGCAACATTCAGCTTCCAAAAGCACTCAGGTACTGATCTTGTTGATATGCAGGTAACACTGCACGCCGCACGCCCGGCTGGAGAAAGAAACCAACTGCTCCACTACGCTGTCATGTCCACACAGCGGCCACACAAACCGTGCAGACCAGCGACCCAGGAGAAATACGGGTTCAAAAATGAAATTGTGACGTCACACTATTAGACTTGTCCCCCACACGTACAGAGCCTATAGGAAGGATATTTTTCTTTTTTCTCTGCTGCTTTTGCCCTCAACAGCTCTCTCTAGTACCGTGGAAGTTACTCCCTGAAGTCCTAACAGATGTATCCTACCATTCTGTCCCTTCTTCTTGTCAGTGTTCCCCAAAAAAATCCTTTCGTCTCCGATTCTGCGCAGAACCTCCTCATTACTTGCCTTATTAGCCCAACTGATTTTCAACATTCGTCTGACGCACCACATCTCAAATGCTTCAATTCTCTTCTGGTCCGGTTTTCCCCCAGCCCATGTGTCATTACCATACACTGCTGTTCCAAACGTACATTCTCACAAATTTCTTCCCCAAACTAAGGCCTATGTTTGATACTAGTAGACTTCTCTCTGTCAGGAATGTTGTTTTTGCGAGTACTAGTCTACTTTCGATGTCCTCCTCCGTCCGTCCATGAGTTATTTTGCTGCGTAGGTAGCAGAATTCCTAACTTCATCTACTTCGTTATCACCAATACTGATGTTAAGCTTCTAGCTGTTCTCATTTCGCCGGCCGAAGTGGCCGTGCGGTTAAAGGCGCTGCAGTCTGGAACCGCAAGATCGCCTCGGGCATGGATGTTTGTGATGTCCTTAGGTTAGTTAGGTTTAACTAGTTCTAAGTTCTAGGGGACTAATGACCTCAGCAGTTGAGTCCCATAGTGCTCAGAGCCATTTGAACCATTTGTTCTCATTTCAGCTGCTTCCTGTTACTTTCGTTTTTTCTTCGATTTACTCGCGATACATATTCAGCGCTCATCAGGCTGTTCATTCCATTCAGCAGATCCTGTAACTATTCTTCATTTTCACTGAGCATATCAATGTCATCAGCGAATCTTATCATTGATATCCTTTCACCTTGAATTTTAATTCCACTCCTGAACCTTTCTTGTATTACCGCTTCTGATTCGTTGGATAAATTGAACAGTAAGGGCGAAACACTACATTCCTTTCTTACAACCTTTTTAATCCGACTTCGGTCTTGATCTTGCACTCTTATCGTTCCCTCTTGATCTTGTACAGATTCTTCCCGTCTTTCCCTGTAGCTTACCCCTATTTGTTTCAGAATTTGGATCATATTCCACTATTTTACACTGTCGAACGCTTTTTTCAGGTCGATAAATCATATCAAAGTATCTTTTTTTAAGGCTTGCTTCCATTATCGACCGCAACGTCGGACTCCTTCTCTGCTGCATTTACCTTTTCTAAAGCCAAACTGGGATAACAGATTCTCAGTCGGTGTACCGCTTTATGATATTCCGCGTTTCGTTGATTCTTCTTCTCCGTCCGGCGTCAATTGCATCGTCCTTTTAATTCGTTGTATGTTGTGTGCTGTACTATAGAATGACACGGCCTTCCTGAAGTTGTTCCTTGTTTAGTCAGGTGGTCGGCCTGTTTGTTGCGAGGGTGGCTTTCACTTATATTTGAGTGATTTCTTTTTCCTGACTGTATGGTTGACTGGCTTGCTGCAAAATTCCGTAAATGACTTTGTTGTTCTGTCGCTGTGTAAAACGGGTTTTCAGCATGTTGACTACTGCGCAGGAGTCGATTAAGATAGTAATTTTATCGTCTGTGCGATTTTCAGTGCTTACCAATGGTTCAAGTGGCTCTGAGCACTATGGGACTTAACTGCTGAGGTCACCAGTCCCCTAGAACTTAGAACTACTTAAACCTAACTAACGTAAGGACATCACACACATCCATGCCCGAGGCAGGATTCGAACCTGCGCCGTAGCGGTCGCGCGGTTCCAGACTGTAGCGCCTAGAACCGTTCGGCCACCCCAGCCGGCTGCTTACCAATGGCTACTTACTATGTCATCATAACAGACAACTCAACAGATAATCGGCAGAATTCCCAATGCTGTATGGTATATGAATGCATATCCGATCTCATTTATATTTTGGCCCCATTCATAATAGTATTTTAGTGTCCATTATGCGTTCTAAGACTTCTTGTATCGTGTGTGAGTGCGCAATTCTTGGCAGCTATTTCATTTACGTCTCCAGGAAGCAACGTGTTCGTAGGACGTGGCTAATGAGAAAGAGAACGGGTCGCGATTCCTTCCTGCGGCTGAGGCAGACAGCGGAGGGAACACTTGAAACGGCCTCTTGGAACTTTGCTCTCTGCGCGCGCCCGGCGCTGACATGTGGACGTTGTTCTACCGTGGCGCCAACAATAACAAGAGCGCAGCGCCGAGTTGTGCGCGCAAACACATCTCGGCTGCTGAAGTTTGTCTGGCGGGCAGCGGTGAGTAAGCAGTCAGCAGCGGCAGGGTACAGGGGAACCCCCGCGGCACTACCCCTTCCCCCTCACCCTGTCGCTCCCCTCCGCCACCCCCTCCACCCACCGCCCTCCTGACCCCACGGACAGTGCCTATTTAAGTGCCGGGGACGCACTAGAAGCAGGCCGAAAGGTTTGCCCGCTGCTCTAACTGCCGCCAGATAAACCGATTAATCATTCTCCGTAAGTTTCAAGAAGTGGCCGGCCTCGTCGCGAAACGCCAGGGGGGAGGGAGCATTTGGAGTGCGGCAGAGGGCGCCGTGTGACAGTCGCAGGGCCTGGGAGAAAGGGCGCGCCCTTCCTTCCCTTCATTACGCCCCCTCTTATTGGCTTACCGCAGCCTGTTTCTTTTTGCCGCGCTACACTTCTGCAACAAGGAGAATAAAAGTTCCCGCCGTTCACCCTAGCAACCCTTGCGCAACTTTTTGCCTTTTTAAACGACGTCACTCTGCTGGTATTCCAGCGTGTCAAGAATATGCTGCAGTAGTTGCTATTGTTGGAAGAGACTACTTCACAGAGCTGACAGACCTTCTGCTGCATACGTGTGTACCGCGGTGCGTAGTATCTTGAAAATGGCAGCTGGTATTGATCTACAATCGTGAATCAGATTGCCACATCGTGTACTTTTTTTCAAAGAACACTCCAGCAATTTTAGGATATGCAGAATGGGAGACTTTAATGTGTCAGTTGCGGAGCACACCGAGCGATGTTGGACCGTGGTAAGACGGTGCAGGTGTGTTGGGAGACAGCAGTTCAAATCCCCATTCAGCTATCCAGATGTAGGTTCTTCGTGGTTCTTCCAAGTCGATAAATTGCGGGACGGTGCCACGGAAACGGTTAATGTCGATCTCCTTCCCCAAAGCACGTACTGTCTCGGGATTGCTGCTCGTTTTTGTTGTACGCTCCGAGCTGACAGTAAGCTATATTTCTGAATACTATATTGGATGACTGCGAATAATATCGTTTATATCTTTTTGTTTATTTGCAACATGCTCGTTTACAACTTTTTTTTGTCATCAGTCTTCTGACTGGTTTGATGCGGCCCGCCACGAATTTCTCTCATGTGCTAACCTCTTCATCTCAGAGTAGCACTTACAACCTACATCGTCAATTATTTGTTGGATGTATTCCAATTTCTCTCTTCCTCTACAGTTTTTGCCCTCTACAGCTCCCTCTAGTACCATGGAAGTCGTTCTCTCTTGTCTTAACACTTGACAGTTGTCCCACCATCCTGTCCCTTCTCCTTATCTGTGTTTTCCACATGTTCCTTTCCTCTCCGATTCTGCGCAGCACCTCCCCTTTTATTGCCTTTAGAACATAAACATATTTAATACTACATGTAAGAGGTGTGATTGGAAAGTTTTAAGAATGGGCTCGTAATTGTACAACGGTGGTACTTACATCCTACAGTGATGCATCTCCTCCAAAATAGTCCCCTTCTGAATGAACACACCGACTCCAACGGTGTTTCCACTTTTGGAAATATTCCTGGAAATTTCTTTCCTGAAGTGTGTTAAGGACACTCTCCGTATATGCCTGGATGTCTTCAATCGAGTCAAATCGCTTCCCTTTCAGTGAAAATGTCAGTTTAGGAAACAGGTAGAAATCCGCAGAGGCCAAATCAGGGGATTACGACGGTTGTGGAAGCACAGAAATTTTTAATTTGGTCAAAAATTCAACGATGGAGAATGCACGATGAGCCGGGAGCATTGTCATGGTGTTGCACCCAACTCCTGTCTTTCCACAATGCAAGCCTTTTCTTCCGCACCTTTTTGCGCAAAGGCTCAAGGACACATTCGTAGTATTCCTGGTTAATTGTCTGTCCTCCAGGGGTAAATTCATGATGCATAATACCGGTAGAATCGAAAAAAGTCACGAACAATGTCTTCACCTTCGACCGACTTTGCAGTGCTTTTTCGGTCGTGGTAAGCCTGGACTCTTCCACTGCTATGACTGCACTTTGGTTTCAGGATCATATCCATATTCCCACGATTCGTCACCTGTAATTACCCTATTTAACAAATCTGGGTCTTCTTCGTACGATTAATCAGTTCTTGGCACACTTCAAGTCGGTGTTGTCTATGGTCACTTGACAACACTTTTGGAATGAATTTTTGCGGGCACTCGACGCATGTTCAGAGCTACAGATAAAATTGACTGAACTGCATAGAAACTTAAACTAAGCTCATCGGCCATCTCCCTAACTGTAAGTCTACGATCAGAGCGCACTAAGTCGCGAAATTCCTCAACATTTTCATTCCTTTTTGAGGTGGAAGGACAGCCCGACTGTGGTTCATCTTCAAATGATTCGCGGCCATTTTTAAATCTGCTGAACCAGACGAAAACATTTGACTGGCTCATACAATTATCTCCAAAAGCTCTTTTTAATAGTTCGTAAGTCTCAGGAGCTGATTTACCGGTTTTAAAACAAAATTACACAAACTCATTGCTCCGTTTTTACGTCCATTTTCACGCGGACAGAATCCGGCAACAAGCCGTAATACACCCACACTCAACCAGCTGCCACAACGAACTGAATAAACGAAACGCAGTTTGGCTGGTTCAAATGGCTCTGAGCACTATGCGACTTAACCTCTGAGGTCATCAGTCGCCTAGAACATAGAACTAATTAAACCTAACTAACCTAAGGACATCACACACATCCATGCCCGAGGCAAGATTCGAACCTGCGACCGGAGCGGTCGCTCAGCTCCATACGTTAGCGCTTAGAACCGCACGGCCACTCCGGCCGGCACAGTTTTCTATCAGAGGGCGTTCAAGGACAAGGCAATGAGTCACTCTCCACCCTTCGTGCACCTGCACGCCAAACAAGTAAGCAGTAGCGAATCCATTCTTAAAACTTTCCAATCACACCCCGCATGTATTGTGGTGTGTGTGTGTGTGTGTGTGTGTGTGTGTGTGTGTGTGTGTGCGTGCATATGTGGAGCATAGTGTCACGTTTGTGTTCTATGATGATGATGAGTAGGAGGAGGAGGAGGAGGAAGAGAGGGAGATGGTGGAACCCGGTGCCGAGACATGTCCTACTCCTCGCGAATACATCAATATCGTCAACTTAACATTCTCGTCTGACGGATGGGTCACCGTCAACAGTGCCACATACCCTCACTTCAGAGATATTGTGGAGAGGTTTGGTATTGAAACCTGCACATTGTCACTGCGGGTCAAATACTGGCAGAGAAAATGTTTTCCACTACTTGTATTCGAACCGCATTACCCCGTGTTGAACGCCACCGCGACTCTTTAGACTACACAGAATTGTCTCGTGCCTATTTTAAACCTTGGATGCATAACAGGGGTCTTCTGGACTCGGCATCTTTCCATTTCACCAATAAAATGTCTTAAAAACTGTTTATTTTAGTTTGTGTTCCGTGTAATCCTTGGAAAAAGAGTTAATTTTCAATAGGAAAAACATTATTTGATGCATGTCAATCAATTTCTTTTTATTATTGTTGTACCCCTGTACGCCATATACATGACAGGGGTCTTTTAAATCACTTATCGAAGTAACCAACTTTCGAATTATTTACCTTTCATCTGAATGGCACATTATGTTTGCAAGATTAATAACAACAGTTAACAGTTCACCACACCTACAAACATTGGCGGACAGTCAAAATAACACCAAAAGCTACCGCTGAGTATTCTTTTGGGACGCAAGTTATTTCTATACATCAGAACTGTTTCGGGAGAGAATAACTTTAGTTTCATGAATAGGATAGCTGTGAAAGATATTTTTATCCTCTACTTACAGCACGGGTTCAGTATTATCTGCTAGAAGAGAACGAACATCGTCTGAAGTCAACAAGAACGATCACAACTTTGAATCAAGAGGAAACTGTTTTGGACCAGGGAGATTACAGTGATTAATACACTCATGGACCCCAGGAAAATAAATTCGCATCTTGTAGCATTCCCAACCAGACAGGTTGCAGAAGTGCTGGTTTCTTTATTGCACCTGATGGAAGACAGTGGAGAAAACACGACTTTCATGCAGCAGAATTTGGCAAGAGTATGATGAAAATTCCATCTGGACCAGTATCACGTAGTTTAACTGTCGTTCTAAGAACGCATGGGACTGTTTTATTTCGCAATGAATGTTAAAGGGTGTTGCAAACTGTACTATTTTAGAGGGCAGGCCCATGGCTAGTATCAAGAAGGAAATTGACACAATATTGTGTCTGAGGAAATCAATGTATTGTTTGGACCCCGATCAGACGAAACAAATCAGTCCTACAACACTATAGACACTAACAAAGACTTTAAGAGGAACGTTAAAAGAGTTGCAACGGATAACTTTTTTGCAAGTGTTCTATTATTTGCTGAACTATTGCAGGAAAATATTGCACCAATGGGGCTTTTGAGACAAAACAACAAAGAAATTACACCACAAATGAAGACTTACACCTCCACAGAATTTCTCTGCATCAAAATGCCACAATAGATGAAGGGTGAAAAAGGAGCTAGGTGCTGGGTTAAGACGTTTTTCATTTTTAAAAGTTTATGACTTCTGAAGAGGGCTATAGTATTATAGTTGAAACCATGGTCAAGATGTAGTATAAACGTAATTAGTGCATCTGTGGGCTGTTTTTCATTCGAAACAAGCTAGAGATGGTTTTATTCAATAATCAAACCAAATAAGAACCCCAGTTTATTGACCGGATGGTGCTTAAATACAAATGAAAGAGATAGACAAGGAGATAGCATTATGACTTATGGACAAATGCAATCGATATAGCACCCAAAAATACTTCGCGTTTATTTTCATAGCAACATCCTACCTACAAAGAAGGCAGAATTTTCTTCCAGGAATTAGGACGAGAGGTGACATATTCTCGTATGGAGAAGAGGGTCAACAACCCACGACTCCAAAGAATTTCTTACAAGCTACGGATCAGTGCGGCGCTACTAGCCCGTCGTATGAACGGAAAGCTCACCAAGAAGAAAGTGCTCCGTGTGCCCAGAGAGAAAGTGATAAAACAGGCAGCAGGTTTACAAAAACATAGTGTAAGTATTAGTAAAGCGGGTATTTTTCATGAGAAAAACATGTTGTGTAAACCTAGCTAAACTGAAAATTTGTTGTTTGATCTCAAAAATTTGTAATGTAACTTGTGATACTGTGTTTCATGTATTAAAATTAAGGTCCGAGTAACGTAATAAAGGTCCGCTGCTCGTGGTCTCGCGGTAGCGTTCTCGCTTCCCGAGCACAGGGTCCCGGCGGGGTTAGGGATTTTACCTGCCTCGAGATGACTGGGTGTTGTTGTATCGTCTTCATCATCATCATTCATCCCCATCACGGTTGGAGGAAGGCAATAGCAAACCACCTCCACTAGGACCTTGCCCAGTAAAGCGGTGCCGGTCTCCCGCATCGTCCCCCTACGCTGTCTAAAGAAGCATGGGACTTCATTCCATTTTCAACGTAATTAAGACTTCCTTGTTTGTTATCTGTCATCAAATTCGTCATAATTTGATAATTTTGTTTTAATAAATGGCATTTTGTATTTTTATGAGGTACGCGTCTCACGGACACCTCTCATGCAATTTTTTTTTTTTTTTTTTTTTTTTTTGCGAGTTCAGCCACTCAAGCATCCAAATACAATAAGAACAGACGATAACAGAAATAAAGGGTGTCCCAAAAGGAATGTTTAGTATTTAGGGATATGACACGAACAATCATTTTAAGCTAAAAAGTCTAGTAAACATGGTTTCTAAAATGCACACCTTAAGAGATAATGAGCACTTCTTCAATCTTCGATACTGTGAAACAAATCACTTCTGCCGAGAGTTCTTTGTTTTCCATATTTTGGGTGTGGTAGTATAGATCAAAACAAGAAAGAAATGTTCGTTAAAATTACCCTCAAAATTGTGTTCCTTAAGGGGTATGAGAACTAGCTCAGTTGAGCAAATGTATTTCACAGTAGCAAGGACGAACAATTGCTCATAGCTCTTAAAGTAGGCGCTTTAGAACCCGGGTCCACTATACTTTCCTTCCTTGTTTTGATGTATGCTACCACCGCTCAAAATAGGCGAAGCAAGGAGCTTAGGGTAGAAGATATTTGTTTCAGAGTATCGAAGACGAAGGATGATATGCAGCTTAGAGCACAGGTTTTCTAGAATTTTATGTTTCATGCGCGACACAATGCAGTCACTTTAGTATGACGATCGCCTATGTTCAGCGTTAGCGTACAATAACCACTCATACGTAGCAGCACTGTAAGGGTCATGTATAGCGCGTTGCGGTGGGCGGGTTTGGGAGGACGCGGAGGGTGGTGCAGTTGTTGTCCTGATGCGGAAGCGGAGCGATATATTGGCGTCAAGGGGGTCGTGACCTTGGGATTTCGGGTCAAGAATGGAAGCATTTTCGAAACGGTTAAGGAGTGTTTGACTGCCATCGTGGGTGGGGTGTGCTTTGCCAGGTGGCATTCCCTTCGTGGTCTCGTCATTCTGGGACGCACACTGGAACCTGAACAAGTGCTCGTCAGGATGATATGCAGCTTAGAGCACAGGTTTTCTAGAATTTTATGTTTCATGCGCGACACAATGCAGTCACTTTAGTATGACGATCGCCTATGTTCAGCGTTAGCGTACAATAACCACTCATACGTAGCAGCACTGTAAGGGTCATGTATAGCGCGTTGCGGTGGGCGGGTTTGGGAGGACGCGGAGGGTGGTGCAGTTGTTGTCCTGATGCGGAAGCGGAGCGATATATTGGCGTCAAGGGGGTCGTGACCTTGGGATTTCGGGTCAAGAATGGAAGCATTTTCGAAACGGTTAAGGAGTGTTTGACTGCCATCGTGGGTGGGGTGTGCTTTGCCAGGTGGCATTCCCTTCGTGGTCTCGTCATTCTGGGACGCACACTGGAACCTGAACAAGTGCTCGTCAGGATGATATGCAGCTTAGAGCACAGGTTTTCTAGAATTTTATGTTTCATGCGCGACACAATGCAGTCACTTTAGTATGACGATCGCCTATGTTCAGCGTTAGCGTACAATAACCACTCATACGTAGCAGCACTGTAAGGGTCATGTATAGCGCGTTGCGGTGGGCGGGTTTGGGAGGACGCGGAGGGTGGTGCAGTTGTTGTCCTGATGCGGAAGCGGAGCGATATATTGGCGTCAAGGGGGTCGTGACCTTGGGATTTCGGGTCAAGGTTGGGAGCATTTTCGAAACGGTTAAGACTGAGTGTTTGACTGCCATCGCGGGCGGGGTGTGCTTTGCTAGGTGGCATTCCCATTGAGGTCTCGTCATTCTGGGACGCACACTGGACCCTGAACAAGTGTTTGACTGCCATCGCGGGTGGGGTGTGCTTTGCCAGGTGGCATTCCCTTCGTGGTCTCGTCATTCTGGGACGCACACTGGAACCTGAACAAGTGCTCGTCAGGATGATATGCAGCTTAGAGCACAGGTTTTCTAGAATTTTATGTTTCATGCGCGACACAATGCAGTCACTTTAGTATGACGATCGCCTATGTTCAGCGTTAGCGTACAATAACCACTCATACGTAGCAGCACTGTAAGGGTCATGTATAGCGCGTTGCGGTGGGCGGGTTTGGGAGGACGCGGAGGGTGGTGCAGTTGTTGTCCTGATGCGGAAGCGGAGCGATATATTGGCGTCAAGGGGGTCATAACCTTGGGATTTCAGGTCAAGGATGGGAGCATTTTCGAAACGGTTAAGACTGAGTGTTTGACTGCCATCGCGGGCGGGGTGTGCTTCGCCAGGTGGCATTCCCATCGAGGTCTCGTCATTCTGGGACGCACACTGGACCTTGAACAAGTGCTCGTCTATCCAGAATAGTTGGAGATAGTATTTGAAACATACTCGGGCGCAACTGACTGCGAGAAAGCAATATTGACGTTGACGTTCTCTCTACTCCTTGAACTAAGAGAGCTTTGGTTCGATGTTAACTATTGTGAAAAGATATAGTCTAGCTTCTAATCTTAGTGAGTATGGACGAATGGACTAATGTATTACAGCTTAAGAGAGCGGGCATTGTTGCGAGACCGAAGTTGATTGAAAGGCATTTTCTCATTTTGTGCGAGAATAATAAACCAATTTCTCAGCAGCATAAACAAGCGTGTACTCCGTAAATTATTCTCCATCTTATGGTTTCACATTTTCAAATATTTGTGCATGCCTACGAGACATTTCTTTGGACTGTGGAAGCTATGACCTGCAGACTCTACACAGTCATTAATTTGAAGACTTTTAAACAAATCCAATTCGACGGACAAGCTTCCACACAAAGGAGAATTGGACAGTAGTTAACGCAGAGTAACTCTCCTACAGTTTCAGCACGCAGTTCGACGACAGAAAAATCTGGAAATTTATGGTAAGGTCTTATGGGACCAAACTGCTGAGGTCATCGGTCCCTAAGCTTACGCACTACTCAGTCTAACTTAAACTAACTTACGCTAAGGACAACACACACACACACACACACACACACCCATACCTGAGGGAGAACTCGAACCTCCGACCGACAGAGACATCGCGTACAGCTTACAGTCAGCATGCAGCAGCAGATCTCTAGTCTACCGTGCACAGCCCCCTGAACATAAACGTCGTCTACTGAGATCTGTTTGGTTATTTATTCATTCCAAAGACTTGACTCATTTCTTAGAGAGGCCGAATACTAAAGAAATGATTCCTTGAATCATTAATAATAATAATAATAAAATCAAAGCAGTAATTAAATAATAATAATAATAGTAATAATAATAATAATAATAATAATAATCCCCGTGGAGGCCCGGGAAAAGAATAGGCCTCCGGTATGTTCTGCCAGTCGTAAAAGGCGACGAAAAGAACAAACCACTAATAGGGCTAACCCCCCTTTTAGTGTGATTAGTTGGTTCAGGACAGAACTAAAGAAGCCTCGGACAAGCGCCGTCATGGTCGGGGACGACGCTTGAACCCTATGCCCGCCCACAATGGTAACAACACTGCTAGCCAACTGGTAAATGATTTAAATCCAAATAGAGGTGTTTTGCAGGATATGCTTCCTGCAACCACCCTAGAAGGAAAACAAAGACAGAGGATGAGATGGTCAGATGAAGTTAATCGACACCTCATGTTCTGTTATTACCAAGCAACAAACCTAGGACCCATCACAACTGGATACAGATCACAAGTATACACAACATTTATTACCAGATACCCAGAATTAAAATTTTTAACAGAACAACGACTAGCTGATCAGATCTGTGTAATAATAAAAAATAACAGGATACCCCAGTCAGAATTAGAAAACATCAAACAACAAGTACAACAAATACTGGAACAAAATAATGTGCAATCAGAAGAAGAAGAAAATACAGTAATGGACTCAAACATCCCAGAGCAAACAAACAAAGAACAACATGCACCAATTAAACAATCAGAGGAAAACGAAATCTTAAGACAGCCACCAGAACAAGCACAAATAGAACACGAAGTGACACACATGTTAGATATAGAAGAAAAATTTCAGCTAACATATATAGAATACAAAGACACACATACAGACATTAGACCATTCTTGCATAGACCACCATATAACCCACAAGTCGAAACAACAATAAAAACTATCAACACAATCATACACAACAAAATAAATGAAAACACAACTATGGAAGAGTTACAACTACTGGTTTATATAGGAGCACTCACTACACTAAATATACACACTAGGCAGAGATCAGAACCAACCAACACACAGAAGAAACCCACAAAACCAGCATGGCAACACAGGCTACAGATCAAAATAGAAAAACTGAGAAAAGACATCGGACAGCTAACACAATTTATAAGAAATGAAATCTCGGAAAAAAAAACGAAAAAGGTTAGGTAAAATCTCACAACGAGAAACGACAGAGCAATTAGACGAAAAGAAGCAGAAATTACAAGCATTAGCCAAACGACTCAGAAGAAAAAAAAAAGTGAAAATAGAAGGAAACAAAACCAAACATTCAACACAAACCAAAAGAAATTTTACCAGACAATAGGTAACACACACATTAAAATCAACAATCCACCAAACATAACAGACATGGAACACTTCTGGAGCAACATATGGTCAAACCCGGTACAACATAACAGGCATGCACGGTGGATACAAGCAGAAACAGACACATACAAGATGATACCACAAATGCCTGAAGTGATAATTTTGCAACATGAAGTCACCCAAGCAATTAATTCTACTCACAATTGGAAAGCCCCTGGAAATGATAAAATAGCAAATTTCTGGTTAAAGAAGTTCACCTCAACACATTCACTTCTAACTAAATTATTTAACAGTTACATTGCAGACCCATACACATTCCCTGTTACACTTACACACGGAATAACATATCTGAAACCTAAAGATCAAGCAGACACAGCGAACCCAGCTAAATATCGCCCCATAACATGCCTACCAACTATATACAAAATATTAACTTCAGTCATTACACAAAAATTAATGACACATACAACACAGAACAAAATTATAAATGAAGAACAAAAAGGCTGTTGCAAAGGAGCACGAGGATGTAAAGAGCAACTGATAATAGATGCAGAGGTGACATATCAAGCTAAAACTAAACAAAGGTCGCTACACTACGCATACATTGATTACCAAAAAGCTTTTGATAGTGTACCCCACTCATGGTTACTACAAATATTGGAAATATACAAAGTAGATCCTAAATTGATACAGTTCCTAAACATAGTAATGAAAAATTGGAAAACCACACTTAATATCCAAACAAATTCAAATAATATTACATCACAGCCAATACAGATTAAGTGTGGAATATACCAAGGAGACTCATTAAGTCCTTTCTGGTTCTGCCTTGCTCTGAACCCACTATCCAACATGCTAAATAATACAAATTATGGATACAATATTACTGGAACATACCCACACAAAATCACACATTTGCTATACATGGATGATCTAAAACTACTGGCAGCAACAAATCAACAACTCAACCAATTACTAAAGATAACAGAAGGATTCAGCAATGATATAAGTATGGCTTTTGGAACAGACAAATGTAAGAAAAATAGCATAGTCAAGGGAAAACACACTAAACAAGATGATTACATATTGGATAACCACAGCGACTGCATAGAAGCGATGGAAAAAACGGATGCCTATAAATATCTAGGATACAGACAAAAAATAGGAATAGATAATACAAATAATAAAGAAGAACTAAAAGAAAAATATAGACAAAGACTAACAAAAATACTGAAAACAGAATTGACAGCAAGAAACAAGACAAAAGCTATAAATACTTATGCCATACCAATATTGACCTACTCATTTGGAGTAGTGAAATGGAGTAACACAGACCTAGAAGCACTCAATACACTTACACGATCACATTGCCACAAATATAGAATACATCACATACATTCAGCAACAGAAAGATTCACATTAAGCAGAAAGGAAGGAGGAAGGGGATTTATCGACATAAAAAGCTACATTATGGACAGGTAGACAATTTAAGAAAATTCTTTCTAGAACGAGCAGAAACTAGCAAAATACACAAGGCAATCATTCATATAAATACATCGGCTACACCACTGCAATTTCATAACCACTTCTACAACCCTTTAGATCACATAACATCAACAGATACGAAGAAAGTAAATTGGAAAAAGAAAACACTTCATGGCAAGCACCTGTATCATCTAACACAGCCACACATCGATCAAGACGCATCCAACACATGGCTAAGAAAAGGCAATATATACAGTGAGACAGAAGGATTCATGATTGCAATACAGGATCAAACAATAAACACCAGGTATTACAGCAAGCATATTATTAAAGATCCCAATACCACAACGGATAAATGCAGACTTTGTAAACAACAAATAGAAACAGTAGATCACATCACAAGCGGATGTACAATACTAGCAAATACAGAATACCCCAGAAGACATGACAATGTCGCAAAAATAATACATCAACAGCTTGCCTTACAACATAAACTTTTAAAACAACACGTTCCTACATACAAGTATACACCACAAAATGTACTGGAGAATGATGAATACAAATTATACTGGAACAGAACCATTATAACAGATAAAACAACGCCACATAACAAACCTGACATCATACTCACCAATAAAAAGAAGAAATTAACACAACTAATCGAAATATCCATACCCAATACAACAAATATACAAAAGAAAACATGAGAAAAAATTGAAAAATACATCCAACTGGCTGAGGAAGTCAAAGACATGTGGCATCAGGATAAAGTTGACATCATACCAATTATACTATCAACTACAGGAGTCATACCACACAATATCCACCAGTACATCAATGCAATACAGCTACATCCAAACATATATATACAACTACAGAAATCCGTAATTATTGATACGTGTTCAATTACCCGAAAGTTCCTAAATGCAATATAACACATACCGTACAGTTAAAAGGAAGTGACGCTTGATCAAGGTCCGCATCACTCCATTTTTAACCGGACCTAACGTCTGAGAAAGTGAAGGAAACAATAATAATAAAAGCAGTTCATCGTGGTTACGTTTTGTCTCTGAAAGAAAATCTTCAACACAGGTCTCCATACAATAGCTCCTCTCGTGAATCATTACATCTCAGTAAAATTATGACAATTTACCGTTCATGTGAGAGGAAGCTATACCTCAGGATCCACGTCGACCCCTATATGCTATTTGTTTTTTTCTAGCACGATGGCAATGCAGTGTTTCACACAGCTCGCTGCGTACACTCGTGGTCCGAATAGCAGCCCTGGGTACCAACATCCCTGAATTCAAACTCTGTCGGACTGCTTCCATCGGGTTGTTCGCCCCTTGGAAGCTAAACTGAGAAACCTAGGGCAACTGGCCAAGGCGCTAGCGTCGGCATGGGTCAATGTCCCTGTTTGTACTTTCCACATTCTCACTGACTCTCTTCCTACACTTCTCGCAGCAGTCCGCATTGCAATAGGTGGTTATTCAGGCTTTTGACAGGCAGTCACGTTAAGAAGCCATGTTGCGGCTCGCGTTGGCGCCATTGGTAGGTTGGCATCGTGGCGTCTCGTTTTCTTCTTCTGTTTACTGGCGCCAAGATGTTTGCTAGCATCGTCTGTCCGCGAGTGGCAGCAGCAGCGGTTATTGATATCTAGTACAGTGGTGCTTTTTTTTGGAGGGACGTCAAGTGTTGTCCGGGTCGGAGTGTGTCAGCCAGTTTGGTTGGGACGGAGCAGTGGCGAGGTCCGACAGTGCGAAGACATGCCGGTCTGCTGGCGGCACGCAGGCACTGTCGAATCGAGGGGCCATAGCTGCGAGGGCGACAACCTCGTTCTTCGCCGGATCCAGGACGTTTCAGTTGAGTGAACATTAAACTGGTAGTGAAACCTCCACTATTTTGAGATCATGTTGTTTGTTCGCGCGTTGCTGCTCGCAGGGTCGCTGAGAGAAAGAGCAATGAGTGGAGTGTTTGGAGTTGGCGAAATTAATTAGCCATCCTCCACCTTTTTATTATTAATCATTGAATTCCTTGTGTTTATTCATGAAGTTCAACCAGCGGTATTTTTTCCTCCTAGTGGTCGCTAACGCCCCAGTTACCTGCCCTGGAGGTTAGCGTATTTTCGCGGCAGTGTACCTTTCCTCACCTTGCCGCAGCTTTCCGGTAAGACGTGTAGTTCGACAGCCTCCTTGATTGTGGTTCGGATATTTGTTTCTTTTGGACTACTTTGGTCGTAGTCAGTCCTTCTGCTTCTGGGTGTCCTAAAAACCGGATTCAGAAGACGCAGTGCTGTCGGCCAGTTGCGCCTTGCCTGGGTTATTCCATCGTTGTGTTGGTTATCAGACATTAGGTAGATGCAAGAGTGTTAGCCGGCGTTTGAACTGTCACTAGTTTGAATTGCCATCTGGTTAAGCGAATACAACTCTTGGCTGCCTGTCTAATCGTTTACAAAGTTGAACGACTTTCCCAGGTCGATCCTTGGAACACTGTCTGAGGCCCACTTCTCTCTTGATTTGGACAGATCGTGAAGATTGTCAATAAGACCTTCAGCGTGAAAGCAACTTGTCTTAAGAATTTTTAATTAGATATTGTCTCTTAATATGAGTGTCCCTTTTTTTATAATATTTTAGTAAGAATTTGCCATCTAGGCCTTCAGCCGTCAAATTCTTTTTTGAGTTATTACTATTGAGGCCTTCAACCTAGTAATAATTTGAATTTCTGGTGAATAAGACCTTCAGCCGTGAATGCAATTTGTCTAAAGAATTTTTAATTAGATATTGTCTTAACAGTCAAATTTGATAATTGTTTCTTGTTGTCAACGTTATATGCAATTGGTTCCAAATAAAGTGTACGTTATTTTTTTATAAAAAACTGAGCAACCAATGGCAACTGAGTAAGGCCCCGTCTACACCGAAATCTGCCTTTCTTTAAGTACCACGTCTCAGTTAATGTGACTGGACACTGTTTTCCATTGATTTCAGCAAAGTCAGCTGCAATTACACACATATTGGAAAGTATCCCTTCATGAATAAGTTGTAGGTTATGTCACCGCATCAGTGACAATAGGCTACTTTTATATTCATTTCACGGTTATTCATGTTTGTTGATAATGTATTAACGTTTGCAACTCAAAAATATAATTCCAGCTTCGTTAATTAAGTAGAAAAATAACCAAGAACAAACATTAATCTTACGGCTTCTTTGTCGCCGCTAGGGTGCTATTCTCGCTCCAACTGTCAAACGGTAACAGCTTTCACACTGTGTCACGACCGTGTGTATTAGGTCCCCTGGACTGGATTTGGTCCTGATTACCGAAAACAACAGAGACGTCGAAGGTTTCAATTTCCTTGCAGGAAAAATAAAAGAAAGTCCTGTATGAGTATCGATCTAGAATCGTTTAGTTTCTCTTTTATGACTGGGTGTTGTGTGCTGTCCTTAGGTTAGTTAGGTTTAAGTAGTTCTAAGTTCTAGGGGACTGATGACCATAGATGTTAAGTCTCATAGTGCTCAGAGCCAACTGAACCATTTTTTTTTCTCTTTTATGAGAGTGTTGCAAACAATGGTAGTTGCAGTACCTACTGTACTGTATTAGGCACTGCGAGGCAGAAGCGTGACAGTTGTAAGTAGGCGACACCAATGTAACTCCAAAGTTAAGTATTGTCAGTTACTTTATTAAAATAAAACTACTAACGTTATTTGCTTGAATTGTTGTATATCACTTCGAGAACCCAGCATCTTTTAGCCACCATATAAGCGACGAGTGGGCAAAATCCAACAGTAAATGAAGTTCTTCTCCGTCGTCCGTAAACCACTTTAGTTGTCTTTCTGCGAGGGTAATATTTTCCAACAGCGTGGTTAATGTGTGACAGACAGTTCCTGTAAGTACTCTGGGAAAATATATCGTCCTATGAGAATATGTCACAGTGCCTGCCCACACATTGAAGCTTTGCTTCCATGATCGTCATTTTGTCGATTTATTATCGCAAGGTTTGTGGATTCCGCCTCATTTATCTTCTATATGTATGTACACATTAAAAACAGTGTCCGTTATCTGTTTGTTTGTAATCCATACATATGTACAGTTTCGTTCCTATCCTGCTGAAATTTTGCACACTTTACCTTCACGGCAAGAGGAAGATAACTGCGTAAGATCTAGTAATCTGATGCGAAATACGAGGGCAGTTCAATAAGTAATGCAAAACATTTTTTTTCTGAAACAGGGGTTGTTTTATTCAGCATTGAAATACACCAGGTTATTCTCCAATCTTTTAGCTACACAACACTATTTTTCAACGTAATCTCCATTCAATGCTACGGCCTTACGCCACCTTGAAATGAGGGCCTGTATGCCTGCACGGTACCATTCCAATGGTCGATGTCGGAGCCAACGTCGTACTGCATCAATAACTTCTTCATCATCCGCGTAGTGCCTCCCACGGATTGCGTCCTTCATTGGGCCAAACATATGGAAATCCGACGGGGCGAGATCGGGGCTGTAGGGTGCATGAGGAAGAACAGTCCACTGAAGTTTTGTGAGCTCCTCTCGGGTGTGAAGACTTGTGTGAGGTCTTGCGTTGTCATGAAGAAGGAGAAGTTCGTTCAGATTTTTGTGCCTACGAACACGCTGAAGTCGTTTCTTCAATTTCTGAAGAGTAGCACAATACACTTCAGAGTTGATCGTTTGACCATGGGGAAGGACATCGAACAGAATAACCCTTTCAGCGTCCCAGAAGACTAACCATGACTTTACCGGCTGAGGGTATGGCTTTAAACTTTTTCTTGGTAGGGGAGTGGGTGTGGCGCCACTCCATTGACTGCCGTTTTGTTTCAGGTTCGAAGTGATGAACCCATGTTTCATCGCCTGTAACAATCTTTGACAAGAAATTGTCACCCTCAGCCACATGACGAGCAAGTAATTCCGCACAGATGGTTCTCCTTTGCTCTTTATGGTGTTCGGTTAGACAACGAGGGACCCAGCGGGAACAAACCTTTGAGTATCCCAACCGGTGAACAATTGTGACAGCACTACCAACAGAGATGTCAAGTTGAGCACTGAGTTGTTTGATGGTGATCCGTCGATCATCTCGAACGAGTGTGTTCGCATGCTCCGCCATTGCAGGAGTCACAGCTGTGCACGGCCGGCCCGCACGCGGGAGATCAGACAGTCTTGCTTGACCTTGCGGCGATGATGACACACGCTTTGCCCAACGACTCACCGTGCTTTTGTCCACTGCCAGATCACCGTAGACATTCTGCAAGCGCCTATGAATATCTGAGATGCCCTGGTTTTCCGCCAAAAGAAACTCGATCACTGCCCGTTGTTTGCAACGCACATCCGTTACAGACGCCATTTTAACAGCTCCGTACAGCGCTGCCACCTGTCGGAAGTCAATGAAACTATACGAGACGAAGCGGGAATGTTTGAAAATGTTCCACAAGAAATGTCCGGTTTTTTTCAACCAAAATTGGCCGTGAGAAAAAATGTGTTGCATTACTTATTGAACTGCCCTCGTATATACACTTATCAGCCGGAACTATATGACCACCTATCGAATAGCCAGAACTTCGAACTTTGGAAAGAAACCAATGTGGCCTTGGTAGGCCGCTGGTGGGAGCTGACGCCACATCTCCACATACAACTCACCTAATTCCCGTAAATCCCGGGGAGGGGGTCGATAAGCTCTGGCGCCACGTTCAGTCACATTCCAGATGGGTTCGATCGGGTTCAGATCTAGTGAGTTGGGGGGCCGTCACATCAATTGTAACTCACTACCGTGTTCCTCGAACCTGTCCACCACACTCTTGACCTTGTAACATGGCGCATTGTCTTGTTGAAAAATTCCAATGCCGTCGGGAGACATGATCGTACTCCTTCGCCGTCATGACTTCTTGCACGAGCTCCACTGGACCCATCAATGTCCACGTTAATGTTCCCCAGAGCACAGTGGAGCCGCCGCCCGCTTGTATCTGTCCCACAGTGCTGGTGTCAAGGAACTGTTCCCCTGGGAGCATGATGAAGAAGGTATTGGGATTCATCACACAATGCAACGCTCTCCCACTGCGCCAACATCCAGTGCCGATGGTCAAGTTTCTGTTTAAGTCGTAGTTGGCGACGTCTGGCTGTTCTCATTGGCACATGCGTGGGTCGTTGGCTGCAGAAGCCCACCGTTAGGAAAAAAATGGTCGTATGGCATTGTTGGCCGAGAGGCCCCATTCAGAGGAGTTCGGCGACTTGCGAGTCAATGATAATGAAAATGATGATGAAGCACACACAACACCCAGTCCCCTGCCGGGAATCGAACTCGGCCCCCTACGTGGTAGGCGGTAACGGTAACGCTACCGCTACGCTTCGACGGCGGCCCCTTACAAGGGAACCTCTCCATCGCATCCCCCTCAGATTTAGTTATAATTTGGCACAATGGATAGGCCTTGAAAAACTGAACGCAGATCAATCGAGAAAACAGGAAGAAGTTGTGTGGAACTATGAAAAAATAAGCAAAATGTACTAACTGAGTAGTCCATATGCAACATCAAGGACGACGTCGGCACAAGGCCGCCGTGGTACTGTGGTTAGCGTGAGCAGGTGCGGAGCGAGAGGTCCTTGGTTCAAGTCTGCCCTCGAGCAAGAAGTTTACTTACTTTATTTTTGCAAAGTTATGATCTGTCCGTTCGTTGATTGACGTCTCTATTCTCTGTAATAAGTTTAGTGTCTGTGTTTTGCGACCGCACCGCAAAACCGTTCGATTAGTTGACGAAAGGACGTGCCTCTCCAATGGGAACCGAAAACATTTGATCGCAAGGTCATAGTTCAACCGATTCCTCCACAGGAAAACACGTCTGATGTATTCTATACGACACTGGTGACGGCGTGTGCGTTACATGACAGGAATATGTTGTCGACCCACCTAACTTGCACACTTGGCGAATGGGTAAAAAGATCCTTCTACCTTGCCCGATTTTGGTTTTCTTGTGGATGTGATAATCACTCCCAAAAAAGTGATGAAAACGTAAGAGTATGTCACATAAACTGAAAATAAAAAATTAAATATTTCACTGAAGAGAAGACTTGAACCAAGGACCTCTCGCTCGACAGCTACTCACGCTAACCACGGGACCACGGCGCTCCTGAACGCATGTTATCCTAAATGTTGCTTATCATGCGCATGGACTACTCGGTTTGTATATTTTGCTTATTTTTTCACGGTTCCACACAACTTCTTCCTGTTTTCTCGATTGATCCGTGTTCAGTTTTTCAAGGCCTATCTACTGTGCCAACTTATAACTAAATCTGAGGGGGGTGCGATGGGGAGGTTCCCTTGATAGTTAGGAGTGTTTGGTGCACTGTGTTCAGACATACTTCTATTCTGCCCAGTATTGAAGTCTGATGTTAGTTCCGCCACAGTTCACCACTTGTCCAGTTCCACCAGTCCGCCCAGCCTACGACGTCCGACATCTGTAACGAGGGGTGGCTGCGTACCCTCACGACATCCAGACGGTGGTTTCACCTTGATTCCGCCACGTGTTGAAGACACCACAGCACTCCTCGAACATCCGACATGTCGTGCAGTTCCCGAAATACTCGTACCGAGCCGAGCCTCCTGGCCATCATAATTGCCCTCGGTCAAACTCGGATAGATCGCGCACCTTCTTCATTCTACACACGGACAGAACACATACTGATATTTCATGCGTTTTGCGTATGTCTGACTCGCAGTCATTCCTTGGAACGTGATGCTGCTATTGCCTGGACGTGTGTTTATAAAGATATTACGTCGCTGGTTATAATGTCCTGGCTAATCAGTGTGTATGTTACTGTAAAAGTAAGACGATTGGTAAATTATAGAATTTACTGGTAAAACCTAACTTTCACCATCACGGTGTGGTAATAGCCTGAAATATCTTGATACACACATAGCTTTCAAACTTTTTCCAAGAGACATTGGTAAATCTGAGGATTTACCGATACAAACTGGTAAAACAATATTCGTTAAAAAATCAGCTTAGCAATTTTTGAATTAGTTTGTAATGATTGTAAAATAACGTTATTTAAATATCATTGCATTCCAATGCGATATTAATGAACAATATTCCATATTAAAGTTACTAAAAATTATTGTACTTATACAAAGAATGGAAATTCTAGGTTGGAATATCAACTATGTAAGAAAAAGATAGATTGCTACTTACCATGAAGATGACATATTAAGTTGCAGATGGGCACAGTTAAAAGACACTTACACGTTAGGTTTTTGCCACAGCCTATGTTAGAAAAAGAACGAGAAAAATTCCAGTCTGAGCTACCGGAAATGGCAGTCATGTGTATGGGGTGTGCTTGTTTGTGTGAATGAATGTGTGTGGATTTCTATTTCATTTACTGATGAAGACTGTGGATAAAAACTAATGTGCAAGTGTCTTTTAGTTGTGCCTGTCTGCAATTTAATGTGTCCTACTTTGTGAATGTTAATTTTTGTTACAACAAGTTTGGGTGAATGTGACAGAGGTCGTACATCACGACAGTGTCATCAAGGTCTTGAAGAGGCGTGAGGGGAATCAGCATTGTCATACAGAATAGTGACACGTTGGGTAAAAGCCTTCAACAAAGGTCGGCAAACTGTGGCAGACATGCATCAGGCAGGTCGTCCTAGCGCCTTGAAGACGTGCCTGCTGTTGCCGTTATGACATTTATAATTGCATAATATGCAAGACTATTTACCCAAATATTTTTGGCTGCATACCTTTGTAGACAATTTTTTTTTTTTTGGTCATCAGTCTACTGACTGGTTTGATGCAGCCCGCCACGAATTCCTTTCCTGTGCTAACCTCTTCATCTCAGAGTAGCACTTGCAACCTACGTCCTCAATTATTTGCTTGACGTATTCCGATCTCTGTCTTCCTCTACAGTTTTTGCCCTCTACAGCTCCCTCTAGTACCACGGAAGTCATTCCCTCATGTCTTAGCAGTTGTCCTATCATCCTGTCCCTTCTCCTTATCAGTGTTTTCCACATATTCCTTTCCTCTCCGATTCTGCGTAGAACCTCCTCATTCCTTACCTTATCAATCCACCTAATTTTCAACATTCGTCTATAGCACCACATCTCAAATGCTCCGATTCTCTTCTGTTCCGGTTTTCCCAAAGTCCATGTTTCACTACCATACAACGCTGTACTCCAGACGTACATCCTCAGAAATTTCTTCCTCAAATTAAGGCCGGTATTTGATATTAGTAGACTTCTCTTGGCCAGAAATGCCTTTTTTGCCATAGAGAGTCTGCTTTTGATGTCCTCCTTGCTCCGTCCGTCATTGGTTATTTTGCTGCCTAGGTAGCAGAATTCCTTAACTTCATTGACTTCGTGACCATCAATCCTGATGTTAAGTTTCTCGCTGTTCTCATTTCTACTACTTCTCATTGCCTTCGTCTTTCTCCGATTTACTCTCAAACCATACTGTGTACTCATTAGACTGTTCATTCCGTTCAGCAGATCATTTAATTCTTCTTCACTTTCACTCAGGATAGCAATGTCATCAGCGAATCGTATCATTGATATCCTTTCACCTTGTATTTTAATTCCACTCCTGAACCTTTCTTTTATTTCCATCATCGCTTCCTCGATGTACAGATTGAAGAGTTGGGACGAAAGGCTACAGCCTTGTCTTACACCCTTCTTAATACGAGCACTTCGTTCTTGATCGTCCACTCTTATTATTCCCTCTTGGTTGTTGTACATATTGTATATGACCCGTCTCTCCCTGTAGCTTGCCCCTACTTTTTTCAGAATCTCGAACAGCTTGCACCATTTTATATTATCGAACGCTTTTTCCAGGTCGACAAATCCTATGAAAGTGTCTTGATTTTTCTTTAGCCTTACTTCCATTTATAGCCGTAACGTCAGAATTGCCTCTCTCGTCCCTTTACTTTTCCTAAAGCCAAACTGATCGTCACCTAGCGCATTCTCAATTTTCTTTTCCATTCTTCTGTATATTATTCTTGTAAGCAGCTTCGATGCATGAGCTGTTAAGCTGATTGTGCGATAATTCTCGCACTTGTCAGCTCTTGCCGCCTTCGGAATTGTGTGGATGATGCTTTTCTGAAAGTCAGATGGTATATCGCCAGACTCATATATTCTACACACCAACGTGAATAGTCGTTTTGTTGCCACTCCCCCCAATGATTTTAGAAATTCTGATGGAATGTTATCGATCCCTTCTGCCTTATTTGACCGTAAGTCCTCCAAAGCTCTTTTACATTCCGAGTCTAATACTGGATCCCCTATCTCTTCTAAATCGACTCCTGTTTCTTCTTCTATATCATCAGACAAATCTTCACCCTCATAGAGGCTTTCAGTGTATTCTTTCCACCTATCTGCTCTCTCCTCTGCATTTAACAGTGGAATTCGCGTTGCACTCTTAATGTTACCACCGTTGCTTTTAATGTCACCAAAGGTTGTTTTGACTTTCCTGTATGCTGAGTCTGTCCTTCCGACAATCATATCTTTTTCGATGTCTTCACATTTTTCCCGAGCCATTTCGTCTTAACTTCCCTGCACTTCCTATTTATTTCATTCCTCAGCGACTTGTATTTCTGTATTCCTGATTTTCCCGGAACATGTTTGTACTTCCTCCTTTCATCAATCAACTGAAGTATTTCTTCTGTTACCCATGGTTTCTTCGCAGCTACCTTCTTTGTACCTATGTTTTCCTTCCCAACTTCTGTGATGGCCCTTTTTAGAGATGTCCATTCCTCTTCAACTGTACTGCCTACTGCGCTATTCCTTATTGCTGTATCTACAGCGTTAGAGAACTTCAAACGTATCTCGTCATTTCTTAGTACTTCCGTATCCCACTTCTTTGCGTATTGATTCTTCCTGACTAATGTCTTGAACTTCAGCCTACTCTTCATCACTACTATATTGTGATCTGAGTCTATATCTGCTCCTGGGTACGCCTTACAATCCAGTATCTGATTTCGGAATCTCTGTCTGACCATGATGTAATCTAATTGAAATCTTCCCGTATCTCCCAGCCTTTTCCAAGTATACCTTCTCCTCTTGTGATTCTTGAACAGGGTATTCGCTATTACTAGCTGAATTACACCTTTGAACCTTGTCCTCCAACCAAAGAGAGTTTGGCAGCCACGTCCCGTACACTAGTTTTCTCTCTTCGTACTTCTTCGACGCTGATAAAATTTTCCTTGCACAGTGTAAACTGGGTGCAAGTATACAATGACTTCAGTTTGCCAGATTTGATGGTAGGTTGATAAAATTCTTCATCCTGAATATTTATCACCACTGCTATTATTGATTTTGCACCAATTTTTACCTGGTCTAAATCAAGTACTTTAGTTCTCGCATTCCATCCAACATAAGGTTTTGGAATTTTGCTACAGAAAGCTGCTTTCATTTTCTTTGCTTGCATTTGAAGACCACCTTTGGCAGCCTGTCGGACCCGCATTACTTTAGTAACACTGTTGGATGTTGTCAGTACCTCATCACAGTCATCAGTCGGTGCCGGTCTCTCAGTGTTAACTGACATCAAACCCTGTGTCTCTATCTATGTTCCTTCTGTTCCAGTATTTGATTCATTTGAATCAATTCTTTAAACTGTCATCCTCCCTCTCTTGTGATTAGCCACAATACTGTTTAACATTGTTTCCAAATCTTCTTCAGTCCTTGCATTTTTATTAAAGCACATGGAATAACTGAACAGACAATACCCATTTCCATTGGAGCACCAAATATGGCTTATGTAGTGAACATCCCTTCATGATAGCCCTATTTTTCATTTCTTCCACAAAGCTTAACCTTTCAAATCATTTTGAAATTTTATTTGTTTCTATCCATGTCGATAAAATTTTTTCAATGTCTTGATTTGCTCATTTGCCTGATCCCTGAGACTGACTGTACCTTGGCTTCCCATGGACTGTGTTTTATCGTTCAACCACATAAACGTTGTCCAACGGGCACAATATTTCGGCGATTAGACATAATATACTGAATATTTAAAAACGGAAAATCGTTTATTTTTCGTCGTAAAGTGCATAATTACTCCATGTTTAAAGATAACATCTTTATTATGATTGGCTCTCGTCCTTTGAAAACACCATGGGCAGCGCTCTTGGTCGTTTGGAGCAGAATTATTCTTTCGAGGCCTAGTAAAGCGGCCCTTTTCTCTACGTCGATTCGTAAAATTTCGTCATGGATTCTTGCTAAGGTACTCTGAACTGTAATTGGTCAAAATTTATGGGAGATGCTGTAGTGATAGTGTGGAAACATCAAAACAATGCTGAACGTGATACTGATACATATCTACATCTACATAATACTCCGAAGCCACTGTAGGGTGCTTGGCGGAGGCTACCTTGTAACACTGCTATTCATCCCTCTTTCTGTTCCACTAGCAAATGGAGCAAGGAGAAAATGACTGTCTATATACCTCCGTAAGAACGTTAAATTCTCTTATCTTTCGTTTGCAGTCCTTCTGCGAAATGTCCTGTGGCGGTGGAATCGTTCTACAGTCAGCCGTAAGTTACGGTTCTCTAAATTTTCTGAACAGTGTTTCGTGAAAGTAAAGTCGTCATCCCTCCAGGGATTCCCATTTCAGTTTTCGAATCCTGCCTCGGGCATGGATGTGTGTGATGTCCTTAGGTTAGTTAGGTTTAAGTAGGTCTAAGTTCTGTGGGACTGATGACCACAGATGTTAAGGCCCATAGTGCTCAGAGCCATTTGCACTATTTGAACACATTTCAGTTCACGATGCGTCTCCACCATACCCGCTTGTTGATCAATCCCAACTGCAACAAAATCCAGAGGCTCGCCTCTGAATAACTTCTATCTCTTCCCTTAACACGACATGCTGAAGATCCCAAACACTTGATCAGTACCCAAGAGCGGGTCGCACTAATGTTCTGGACATGATCTCCTTCTCAGATGGGTTACATTTCGCTAGAAGTCTCCCAATAAATCGAAGTCGATCCATTCGTCTTTCCTATTACCGACTTTAACCGATGTGCACAGTAGGCATTATGAAGCTACTAGTACGAGGGTGGTAATTTAAATAGTGGCAACTGTTTATTCACAACCGATACAAAAGATTTACATGTTTGCACCTGTTACCGTCCTTCAAAGTAGTTACCAGCGCTGTGTAGAACCCGTTGCCAGCGATGTGGAAGGCGTAGTATACCGTTAGCAGAGCCTGTTCTGTTGATGGTGCAAATGGAGCGGTCTACTGCCTGTCGAATCTCTGGAACAGTTCTGAAGCGAATGCCATGAAGTGGTTCCTTCATCTTCGGAGTCCAATCAAAGTCACAAGGACTTAAGTGCGGGGAGTATGGTGGACGGTACAGTATTTCCCAGTCCCAACGACCGAACAGATTAGCCACAACTTGCGCTGTATGCGTCCGCGCATTGTCGTGCAAAATGATAGGTGGGTTGCGCAGAAAGTGTCGCCGCTTCTTTTGCAAAGCTCGTCGCAGATGATGCTCCAAAAACGAACAGTAATACTATGCACTGACGTTCTGCCGTGGAGGAACGTAATGCGTTAGGATAACAAAATCACAGTCGTACACGAGAATCACCATAACTTTCACCACACTGGGGCTCTGACACACTGTCGACTTTCGCGGCGACCCATAATGACGACATTCGTTGGACTGGCGTTTTAGTTTTGGCTCGTACGATGTGGCCCATGTCTCATCCACTGTTACGATACGGCCTAAGAAAGCCTCTCCTTCGCGCTCATAGCGCTCCAAGTGCGCCTGAGTAGCGTCGTAACACATCCATTTCTGTATTTCCGTCAAGTCATGCGGATCCCATCGTGATGCAATTTTTCGCATGCCCAGCCGTTCCTTCAGGTTGCGAAGCACAGTCGTATGCGCTAATCCGGTTTCGTGGGCGAGCTCACGAATCGTGTGGCGTCAATCACTGTCCACTAACGCGGCAACAGCATGCACTTCTTCAAGACGCTAGGACGACCTGCCCGAAGCATGTCTGCCACAGTTTGCCAACCTTTGTTGAAGGCTTTTACCCAACGTGTCACTATTCTGTATGGCAATGCTGATTCCCCTCACGCCTCTTGAAGACCTTGATGACACTGTCGTGATGTACGACCTCTGTCACATTCAGTCTTGATCCAACTCCATTGTTCCTGTTTCGAAAACGTGACACCGTTACGTTAGGCCGCTCGCTCACAGGTGACTGTTTTCCTCGATCGTGCGCACGCCGGTGACGTGAACGGGCGAGTCCATTTGCTCGGAGGTAAGGTAGGCATGTCAACAACGTGTGCTATCTGCGACAATAGCAGATTCCATTGCATAGTGTCTCCAGAGCAGTGTTGCCACTATTTAAGTTCCAACCTACGTAATTGTAAGTCCACCGTCAATGACAATATGAATAATTTCGATTCATATTTTGGTTGCAACAATTATTTTCATGTTAGGCTGTTGTGGTTTTATTTAAATAAATTGCTTTTTTCACAGTTTCTATAAAATTAAACAAGGTACGCTTGACTGTAAGGTACTGTTATTTGCGGTATATTAAAGTAAATTTTTTAACAATTTTTAGAGAGATGTGATAATAAATTTGTAGCTTGGAATATATTTTTCGCTAGTTTCAGAGAAATTTGTTCACTTTTTACTGGACTGAGACAGTAAGGGAGGCAAGTTTATTGCCTTGAATAGGAAGCTGAGAGATCCTAGTGCTCATTACATTTTTCAGTTGTTGGATTTAACAGACAGTTCACTGCGTATCACACAAATTACTTAAGGCGGGTACATTCTGCATTTTACCGGTTTCATTTCACCGCCGCAGTGAGTTCGGGGTGCAATCAAACACTACTTAGGGACATTAGAAAGTAATCTACAAGTGTCATCCCACGCAAAAAATTATTGCCACAAAAAGAGTGGTACGCTTTCCAAGTAATTATAATGTTTCAACAAGCAGCCGAACCACGCACTGACCATATAGTAATTTGAAACCAACCATTTCCGCCCCATTTTATGATTGATCAGTTACTGTTTATTTATATAACCGGTGTAATCCCGTAATACATGTTAAGATACCTACAGATATGATCTCTCTGCAGACACACACAGGATAAATACTTCCTTTCATTTTAGATAAACTGGAGTTTGGCGCATTTTTGGTCATCTTCTAATACCCGTGCATCTCAGTTTCTGAAGAATGTAGTGTGGACCTGTAATTTTTCCTCCTATCTACGTGATTATGTAGCTCTCAATTCGTTCGAGCAATCAATCATTCATGATAGGAAATACAGTCATAGCTCAGTCACTCAAAATGATTCTGAAATTTTACTTGTTAGAATGAAATCAGGCGATGATTCTTCTTCTCTGCAGGCTCGTGCTTAGCGGCAGTCTGCTAATCTGCACAAATAAAATGCCTCGTAATTTTGGGAGCGTTGTATAATCAGTCGGGAAACCTCCGATCAAGCGGATATTTGGCTTTGATGAAGTTTAACCTTCCGAAGAAGCAATAGAGTTCTTGGATTATTAAGTGCAGGTTCGTATCCAGTCTTTCGGAAGTCCCTTCTGATTAACAACTACGCAATATATCGATAAATATCATTAATTCTCAAATTTAAAATACACACCATTTACTTGAAGGAGCCATCTATATATATTTCCATTTAATCGTACAGTTCATATCAGTTATCTTCTGTAATGAATCTCAATAATCAGGATTACAGTTCTTCCAAACCAAGCACAGGCTAATCGGCACGAAGACAATCTCGGAAGCCCCCTTTCTTTTTTTTCTAACAACCACCAGAGAGAGTACTACATAGAATACTTATGCGCTCATGGCATAGCTATTGTATGAACTACTTTTCGCATGGATTCTGCGAGTATGAAGATAGAAAATGAGTAAACGTCATTCAAGGGTGGAATTGTATCTGAATAATTCATCGAATATATAGAGATATTACAATTGCCCCTCGCAGCGAGCAAAGTTAATGATAATACACTTTGGGAGCTAACAGAAAAAATTTGTTGGGTTGTTTATTCAAAAGAGGAATATTTTGAATTAGTAGAATTTCATTATAGAGAGTATGGGTAACATGTTAAGACAATAAGTTACGAGAATACCTAAGCTGTAGCTTTTACATGTACCGGGGTATACCCGCATCCCGAGTACATAACCAGGGAAGATGTAGATTGGTGTAATTACGAAAAAGGTCTACCCATTTGGGAACTGGCCTTCACAGGGAAACCCTGGAAAACCCGGAAGAATAGACCCCAGCTCAGGTATTAAAGAAGATAGGAAAGCCTAAATCCAGTAATTTTGAAATATATAGAAGCTCTATAGATTAGATCGAAGGAAAAGTGCCTCATAGCCAAAAAAAATTTTACAATATTGCTCAAAAAAATATTTTCAAAATTCTTCTTTCGACGATGTAGCCGGCGATCTCGTTGTGAAGTCGATCGAACAGGAACACTGGGTACGGACACCGGGTAGGCGACGTACAGCGTTTGGTGGACGCGGCACGGAGGACAGGCGATGGCTTATGGTACAGGATAGAAGCTGGTAACGTGCCGTAGAAACAGGAAGATGATCTCAGGAACAGATGGTCAGGTACGTGAACATGAAACAGGTTTAAAGTGGAATAAGAAAAGGTTCTGACTGAATAAATCCCTGGAAGAGAGTGGATTAAGGCAACGAAGTCCATATTTCATCGTTGAACTCAAAATCGGAGTGGATCCCTACATTCTTCCATCTGTACTAGACTGGAACATCCATCAGTTCTGACAATCACGAATTTTTTTTTTGTAGTCCTCAATACCAAAGTTGTTTTGCATTACAACTGCTGATTGTCCAAAACATTGCCATATAGACCGTGGGCATTTAAATTTTGTTGTAGCTCTTATCGAATGTATTCCTCTCAAAAAAAATTTTAATCAAATCTTCGTTTTGTTATAGTGCAGGTGGAAGTAGAGCATTGAATCTGTCCGAGGTTTGCTTTCAATCACGAAATTATGGATAAAATTTAAGTTTACACCTGATGAAAAATTTTAAAAACAGGCATATGACACTGACTCCACAAAAGGAATAATTTGAAAAATTTTCATTATTCTTATAATTAATTGATTTATAGATCCACTTGCAAATAAATATCATTAATGATGACGTATGTTCATTTAACAAATCATCCACTCGTAGAATCTTCTTCATCCTCTCATGAACATTTATGGAAATATATTTCAACAATTATGTCCATAACATGAAACACACAAGCTGCTATTCTTAAAATGTTAGTTAAAATTCTTAAATTAATTCTCCTGGTAAAGAAGGCATAATTAAAAAATCTAAAAATTATAATAATTTTCTCTCGCGCAACCAGAGAGTTTCTTCAATTGTTTGCAACAGTGACATTATCGACTGTTGCTTCATTTCACAGTTCATTTGTTTTCTTGCGCGAACAGCGCACATCATACACACAGCGTATTTACCTACATATCCCACACTGTTCAAGTTTCACACGCAATTCTCACATAAGTGCCGCGTCTTGAGGAAATGTAGATGCACTTTCATTGTATATCACTGTGGCTTCTGCTCATAGTCCACACTTACAAACACTAGTAATTAACAAATTCTTCTACCTATCTTAAAAATTTTGTGCTAAACTATCACAGGAGTAATCTCACTGTCTCTTAACCTATCACAGGAGTAATCTCACTGTCTCTTAACCTATCACAGGAGTAATCTCACTGTCTCTTAACCTAGCACAGGAGTAGTCTCATTGTCTCTTAACCTCTAGACAACATAAACTTCTTGATATTTATATACACATTCGACTCATAGTCAAATTCCACACTAAATTCTTCTCCATATTTGGTATCACAGATCTACGATCCTTCACTAAATTTCTTAATATCATTATGCGGGAATAATCCCTTTATCCTTTTCGATTCGGGATATGCCAACAAGTATGATCCAGGATTTGGTATATTTACAATAACATATGGTCCGGTATAAATAAGATTCCATTTCTTTATGTTCTTCATCAGTTTCGAGTAATGGATGTGCGCCTCAATAAACCTTTTCTCCAAGATGAAACGTCTGAATCTGGTGAATCCGTTTATCATATGTCAATTTCCGTTGTATTGCCCGTTTAGTTAAATTGACAAGTGCGAGTAGAATTTTTTCTTCCCATTTTAAATTCTGGTCTTCATACTTTTCGTCCGTTGCCTCCAGGTTTTGGAACGACTAAGAGCGGAGAACAATATGGACTAGTTGATGGCTCAATCAAGTTCCATTCTAACATTCTATTTATCACCCTTTGAACGGATTGTTTTAAACGCCAGGGGATCGGATAGTGCGTGTAACAGTAAGTCTGATGTGGCTTCACTTGTAGGTGACAAATATACCCTTTAATAATTCCTGGTTTCTCATCAAAAATCTCTTCATATGCCTCTAACAAATAATGAGGCTGCTGCCTTTGTTCTCCGGTAAGCTGATTTGATTCACTAGCTTTTATCATTGTTGTTTGGTTAAAGTCCTCCTGTTGCATCAAATCCTTTGAAAGCTCCTTCCAACGACCGTTTGTAGTGTCAATTAATTGAATTATGGCACCGCGACAATATTTCTCATGCACCGTTTCCTTTCTATTTAAATCCAGTGCTATCTCTTCTCCATTTAATCTAAATTTAACTATTCCTTCCAAAAAATCTATCTGACAATCGTATTCCTGCATACTCCCAATACCAAGAATACAGTCCACTAATAACTTCTCCACTACAAGGAACGTGCATTTTATTGCTACATTTCCCATTTTCATCTCTAATTGTGTTTGAATTTTGACATTGGGAGAGCGTGCTCCAATAGCTCCGATGATTTTGCAGTTCTGTACTGGCAAAATTGGTACCTTCTTCTTCCTAATAATTCTCCGAAAAAGAGCGCCTGAGATGACATTGGCGGAAGCGGCGGTTTCCAATATCACATTCGTTGGAACTTCCTCTATTTCAACACATACTTCCGATACCGGAACACTCGATCTGTCATTATGACACGTTATTAAATCCTTTGTTAACTCTTCAGTCAACAGCTCACCATCATTATATCTTAACATTTGTAATTTTACTGTTTCGCCCCTAACAGATCCCCTGACCGCTCCTCCGGGGCACGATGCGGTCATGTTTAGTTTGACTGATTATTGGTCCGATTGGTATTTATCTCTTCAGCTACTTCAGTGATTATCGGTTGTTGTGGTGAATTCGGTCTATATTGTCTTGCTTGATTTGTGTAATTATTGTTGTTGTTCTGCTGGTGTTGGTAGAACTGTCCTGTGTTGCCATACATTGGATCATATCGATTAAAATTCCTACTGTTTCTAAAATAGCCCCTCGCTGCACCATTACCAAAGTTTCCATTATGGTAATAATTATTATTTGCATTTTGTCCATTTCTAAGTCTCCTCGGAGAGTGTAGTTTGTTATGATTATTGTTACTGCTACCATTACTGCCATTCCCATTCGAGTTGCAGCTCGGATTCGCTTCTGTTACTCCTCTTTGATATGACATTTCTCTTGCCCTTTTATTGTCCTCCTCAATTATATCAATATGATCAAGCGTAGTCATAAATGAGTCTATATCCTTATCATTTATATATAACAGCTGATTCCTTATACTGGTGGGTAGTCTGGACTTGAGTATTCTAAGTATATCTGGCAAAGGAATCGGTACATCCCAATACAAAGATTTATTAATGTATTTCTCAAAATATCTCTTTAGAGATCCTCTAGAAAATGAGAAAGGCTCAGGATATAATACTTCCTGCCTAAGTCTTTCTTGTATTCCAGCAGACCAATATTTTGCTAGAAAAGCCTGCTCAAATTCTTTGTAACATTTACAAGAAGATGTTTGTTCGGATGCCCACAATGCTCCTGTTCCTTGTATATATCCAGATACAAAACTAATCTTTTGCCATTCTGTCCAAGATCGTGGAAATAGACCATTGAAGCTTCGAATAAAGACTACAGGATGAACATTCTTTTTGTCAGGGTTAAAGATTTGAAATTGTCTCTGTTTAATCATCTTCTCCTCAACGCTACTACGATTCCAAAAATCATCCTGTTCGTACTTTTCCCTGTGGCTATCCGTTATATCGAATCTTACTTGTGACGTTCCAGTTCTGTCTACATCGGATCTTGACGTGGACGGAATGTCACGCACAGATTGAGAGTTTTGTTTCCTACTTCTCGGTGTTTCTAAATCCTCCTGCGAGAGATTTAGTGATCTTTCGATATTTTCTTTCCAACGCGAGAAATCTTCGCCAAGTTGTTCTCGAACTTCCTTTAACCCTTTGTTAAAAAAATTATCCTCGGAACTCTCTGAAATGGACTGTAAAGCTACTTTCACAGTTTCTTCTATCGTTTCCGAAGGAGAATTTTGCCGCTCTAATGTCATTTCTGAAAACTTTCCCGCAAGTACATTCATTCTATGTTCCACTGTCTCCTGTTTTTCCTTCACTTCGTCAAATTGCTTCTTTAAATTATCTTGGGATTCTGTTATTTCTGGTATCATAGATACGGGACACTGTATGTCCTCTTGAGCTTGTATTACTTGAGGAAACAGTTCTACTTGTTTTTGTATCGTGTCAATTTTGACGGATACATATTCGGTTAGTTCCGCTTTTAATTTACTATTGTTTTCTTGGCATTGTTGGCGGACCTGCTCAATTCGAGCAATAAGATTCTGTTCGGTCTTTTCTGCCTGTTCGTTTATTTCCTGTGTCTGGGTATTTAATCTCTGATCTAATTCGGTAAAGGTTGCTCTTAACTGATTTTGTAATTCTGTTTGATTTTCGGCTAGTTGATTTTTGAATTCATTTTGTATAACGGATAAGTCTCGTTTCACCTCTGCTTGGCCTTCGGCTAATAGAGACAACTGTCGCATAATAACAACTAATGTGTCAACAACAGTCTGATCAGCTGTTGTATGAATGTTTTCTGAACCAGCGGGATTATTTATATTGCTACCGCTAGCCACAACAGTCTCAGAATTGTTATCCGTGGCCTCTGCTCCTGCGCAAACAGCTGAAGGCTGTTGCACGTCTCGTTGCTGATTCAATGACATTTTAAATGCCGCTCTAGTCAATACCATTAAATAACTGTCAATATCAGGTTCCAGTCACTAAATACAGTTTCAAATTTACTGTCGTAGACACACTTAACTTTCTAATTACTTCACAGATGGTATAAAGTTCACTGCTCAGATACGAAAATCACACAATATACAGTTCTACAATCTAACTACTATCTGGAAAAAAGTTCTTTCTAAATTGATTTCAAACTATTTTAACTACAGGATAAAAAAAATTAGATTTCTCTGGCCTTGTTCTGTAGTCTCGGTGTTGTCCAATAGTTGACATCGTTTCTTGGTATCAGCAATCTTTTACTATGGGCACCGAATCTCTCTTCAGATTAGTTACCTCTCGTTCTCGTTGGTTTTCATGAAACAAAAAATACATATATTATATAACAATCCAAGAGAGTCCTGTCACACTGGCGCCACTGTAATTTTTCCTTCTATCTTTTCTTTTCTAATTCTGTTCTACGTAATTATGTAGCTCTCAATTCGTTCGAGCAATCAATCATTCATGATAGGAAATACAGTCATAGCTCAGTCACTCAAAATGATTCTGAAATTTTACTTGTTAGAATGAAATCAGGCGATGATTCTTCTTCTCTGCAGGCTCGTGCTTAGCGGCAGTCTGCTAATCTGCACAAATAAAATGCCTCGTAATTTTGGGAGCGTTGTATAATCAGTCGGGAAACCTCCGATCAAGCGGATATTTGGCTTTGATGAAGTTTAACCTTCCGAAGAAGCAATAGAGTTCTTGGATTATTAAGTGCAGGTTCGTATCCAGTCTTTCGGAAGTCCCTTCTGATTAACAACTACGCAATATATCGATAAATATCATTAATTCTCAAATTTAAAATACACACCATTTACTTGAAGGAGCCATCTATATATATTTCCATTTAATCGTACAGTTCATATCAGTTATCTTCTGTAATGAATCTCAATAATCAGGATTACAGTTCTTCCAAACCAAGCACAGGCTAATCGGCACGAAGACAATCTCGGAAGCCCCCTTTCTTTTTTTTCTAACAACCACCAGAGAGAGTACTACATAGAATACTTATGCGCTCATGGCATAGCTATTGTATGAACTACTTTTCGCATGGATTCTGCGAGTATGAAGATAGAAAATGAGTAAACGTCATTCAAGGGTGGAATTGTATCTGAATAATTCGTCGAATATATAGAGATATTACAGACCTTTTCACAATTCTTTTGGTTAGTCAGCTTTTATGGCGGAGGCAGTGGCAATTTTGGAAGTGGTGTAGTTGTATCTTCTACTTCCTTCTGAATCACAATAATAGTACCAGACTCCCATAATGCCTTTAAAAATAGTCAACGTTGGAGATGGAATAAAACGATTAACCGTTATAAACTGGATGTGGACTGGAATATATTCTCTGTAAATGGAGGGGCAGACAATGAGTCGTGCTGCGGCTCACGTTGGTGCTGTTTTTAGGTTTCCGTCCTCTGTTGGAGGCCAGACCGTATCGTTTAGTTGGCATGGCTGCAGTTGTTTGTCTTCTTCTCTTGTTGACTGGCACCACTTTGGTTCCGCAAGCGTTGCCTGTCCGCTAGTGGCAGCAGAGTTGGTTATCGGTATGTAGTAACTGTGGCCCTATCTTTGGGGTGACGTCGTGCTTCTTCTGGGTTGTGTCGGTGGGCTGTTCGGTTAGGGACTCACGAGGAGCCAGGTCCATGCAGTGCGCGAACACGCCGGGACCGGCGGCGGCGCGAATGGGCTGCCGGATCGAAGGCCTGTGGTCACGAGGGTGCACTACCTCGTCGTAAACCGGATCCTGTATTTGGATTCAAGTAGAGAAACCTCCATCACTGTGAGATCTTGTGATTCTCCAGTGATTTGGGTTCGTTTGTGGCTCATAGTGTCGCCGAGGCGAAGAGCAGCGAGTGGAGTGCTTGGGGAAGGCCAATCTGATTAGCTTTCCTGGACTTCTAATTACTATTTATTGCATTCAGTTTGTCACTGTTTGTTAAGTTCAACCAGTGGTATTTTTGCTTCCTCGTGGCCGCTAATGCCCCAGTTAACCGCCCTACATATCTGCCACTAGTCTGAGTTACCATCATTTTGTCTCACCTGTTTGGTGATCAGTTGCTTGTCCTTTTAAATTAACCTTTGCTGTTGTATTTGATATTTTACTGTATGTTTTTTAAATTTTTTATGTTATTGCCATTCTTGGTATTACAGCAGGTTTACCTGGTTGTGCTACCAAGTTTACCATCATTTTGTCTCTCCCGTTTGGTGATCAGTTGCATGTCTTTTTGAATTAACCTTTGCTACTGCATTGCTGTTTTACAGTGTGTTTGTTAATTTTTTTTGTAATTGCCGTTCTTGGCGTTAAAGGCCTTCAGCCGTGACGGTGGCTACTTGCCTTAAAATTCTAACTGGGATCACATTGGCTTGCTTTTAAAACATTGTATTTTATGCTCATTTGATAAATTGTAACGCACTGAAAGCACTATTAATTACACAGTTGTTTATTCTTTCACTAATAATGTGTGATATCTTTATCTATTGCTTAGTCTGGAATTATCGTTTCAAAATAAATGTGAGTAATTGCAAAAGGGAACCAATAGTAACTGATTAGGGCCCCGTCCACGATCGTAACCGAACCCTGCCTTCCTTGACTACCAGGTTTCAGACAGTCTATCTGCTGTGAGTAGATTCCCATGCTGGCATCCATTACAACGAGGAAATCTACGTATTAGCGAAGCAAGCTGCATGTTTAGTAACTGCCCTCTGAAACTGCCACACACACACACTACTTACGTGTGGTCAAGATCCACGAGAAACATCAGTGGTAAGAGATTTGGAACTTATCCAAAGAAGCGAAAGGTGGATATGATGTGGCATTACAACCTCAAATTCCTACAAGGCCGTGGTTTACAAGGGCGCATTAGACCGGTCAACGGTTTCGACCATTATTCGACTCCACTTTAACCAAGTCTCTTTTCCTCTGCAATTACGGAGCATCATCATTACCACAGTTCTCCTCCATATAGTATCTTCTGATTTAAAAGAAGATGTAAACCACTGCAGTCAGTAGCGAGCCAGTGTGTGTGTTGGACCTTCCATCAAGCTACGGACCCCCTTGAAGATGTCTCCCGCAGTCGGAGACGAAACGTTGGGAATCACCTCAGAATTCATCAACCGACCACGGCATAACAGCCCGGATAATTATAATGGACATGATATTTCCGGCCGTGAAAGTTTAAATTTTAGTAAATTTACTTCTGACGCTACTTGTTAAAACTTTATTGTGGAAAACATTGTGGCTAGAGCTTTACAATCTGTAAATATGGATTTATGTGTTTTCTCCCGACGTTTAAGTATCCAATGTAAACACGTGTTTTACAAGGGAAAATAATAAACACAAATATCAATATGAAGTATACTTTGCAACAGCGTATGAAATTCAACTTTTAAACGTGTACGAATTAATGCCATGGTTTATATTTTAATATGAATATAACATCTTGGAAGTTTTAAATTTGTATCATGACTGCGTTTGGTGGTAGGTTGGCGCCAAGTGTGGCAGAAGTTACTCAGATTTGTAGATGAGTTATGGACTGTGCTGGTAGTGTAATGGGATTGTAAGAAACAGTTCATGATATTACTGTATCATTTAAAAGAACTTGCCAAGTAAATGCGAAGATCTGTGAGCTAAGTGACAAGACTGTGAAGTTCGTAATAAAAAGTATGGAATTTCAACAAACGTATTTCAGTCATTTCGTACAAAACTTTGGAGAATCTGAATGCAGTTTAGATGCCCCTAGGGAATGATGCCGCAATAAAATAAGTTGTAATGAACTTTTTCTGTTTTCTGCCACTGATACTGTTATAACTTTGTTTTCAATGCAATAATGCCTGTAACACACTTTGTGAATAGTTCTTGGTCATGATTGATTATTATAATAGCAAATCAGTGGGGGTGGCTGTGTTGGGTGCATTAGAAAATGAAACACGATTGAGGTAAAATATTGCATTTATAGTGCCGCAGAATGTGCTATAAACACATTCGGTTTTCTTAAGTTCCTTTACCATTTAAGATAGTGTAACTGATTTTCATGAATTCGAGATGTGTGTAGCGAACATTTGAGTGTTCCTGTGTTTCTGCATAAGTCAGGAAGATATAGCGCCGAAGCTGCCCAACTTGCTCCCGTTGTAAACAGAATTCTCGCTAGCGCTATGAGCCGCTCTTCCAGTTTACAGCTCCAACTTGGCGTGTCACCTATCTCCGCGGAGTTCACACGGCAGCGGTGCGCGAGAGACAGGGCGACTAAATTTCTCACAGAATGGCGAAAGTTGACGAGGATGAGTGATACTATCTTGCCTAATGACGACAACATGCGCAAATTGCTTAACCGCGCGGATGCGCACTGGTCGCGAAGTTGTAGCACACGTGGGCCCTTAGCCGCATGGAATGGAGCTCACACCTGCTCGGTCGCACTCGGCGAGTGCTCGCAAGCTGAAAGCGAGTGAGGCCGTACTGCGTGTTGAGAGAGAGAGATGCCGTACAGCGACTGCTGCCCACTCAACTACTCCACGTTGGCGCCGTGCTCTAATGCACTCCCCTCCTTTTACAAAATGTCACCTTATCGTTCCCTAGTTGACGTAAGTTGCCAAGTAGTTGCACGATTGCTCGTACTTTACCACGAGCAAGTTTTTGCCATCTCTTCCCACCACTGGCAGACGCAATTCAGGACATTGGTGAATCGTGTGGTACATCTGTGGGAAAATAACACTGCCACATCTTGAGGTTCTTCGGCGTCTCTTCAAAAGGTCAGTTTTTTTCTCAATTCATTGTGCAAGAAGTTAAAGAGGTAAAAACAGAGAGCATTAAAAGACGTAAGCACCGTATCGCAAAAACGTTGTGTGAAGTGACGAATCACGGTACACAATGTGACGATCCGAGGACAGGGTGTGGGTATGGCGAATGCCCGGTGAACGGCATATGTGTAGTGCCAACAGTAAAATTCGTAGGCGTTGTTGTTATGGTGTGGTCGTGTTTTCATGGATGGGACTTGCACCCCTTGTTGTTTCACGTGGCACTGTCACAGCACAGGCCTACAATGATGTTTTAAGCACCTTCTCGCTTCCCACTGTTGAAGAGCATCTTTCAACGCCTGTTTGTAATGCACGGCCTGTGGCGGAGTGGTTACACTAGAATAACATCCCTGTAATAGACTGGCCTGCACAGAGTCCTGACCTGAATCCTATAGAACTTCGTGCCAGGCTTCATCGACCGACATCGATACGTCTCCTCAGTGCAGCACTCCGTGAAGAACGGGCTGCCATTCTCCAACAAATCTTCCAGCACCCTACTGAACGTATGGCTGCGAGAGTGGAAGCTGTCATCAAGGCTAAGGGTGGGCCAACATTATACTAAATTCTAGCATTACCGATGGAGGGTGCCACGAACTTTTAAGTCATTTTCAGCGAGGTGTCCGGATGCTTTTGATCACATAGTGTAGCAAGTAGTTAATGTGGAAGCTTTTATGGTACTCGAGAAAGCGCTGTAAAAGTCAAAAAATAAATAAATAATCCGTATTATATTTCTCCACTGAGAAAGTAATAACAGAAAGACATTTGGTTACTGTCTTTCCAGCTCCATGAACAAATATAAGGTTAATACAACATAAATGCCTCAAGGCAGTATTAGAAAAAAACGTAGAATGGGAAAATTTTAAAAATGACTAAGATCTTTTGGGCAATGAACAAATAATTTGAAGAAAGAAAGAAGGAAAAAAGATTGAAAACCGCCTCACACCGGTAGTAGCAAAGATTTGTTTTAGTTTCTTTAATCAAAAGAAGCCGCCATCAATGGCAATTAGGCTATTAACAAGCGCCTTAGAGCAATAATAAGCAATAAAAGAATAGCAAATACATGCTGCTTTGGAATCGTACAACACAGACATTTAAGTAAATCACGTTCTGGCACCATAATTAATAAAGCAGGTAAGACCACTTGTGTGAACAAGCAAAAAACACTCCTGGAAATGGAAAAAAGAACACATTGACACCGGTGTGTCAGACCCACCATACTTGCTCCGGACACTGCGAGAGGGCTGTACAAGCAATGATCACACGCACGGCACAGCGGACACACCAGGAACCGCGGTGTTGGCCGTCGAATGGCGCTAGCTGCGCAGCATTTGTGCACCGCCGCCGTCAGTGTCAGCCAGTTTGCCGTGGCATACGGAGCTCCATCGCAGTCTTTAACACTGGTAGCATGCCGCGGCAGCGTGGACGTGAACCGTATGTGCAGTTGACGGACTTTGAGCGAGGGCGTATAGTGAGCATGCGGGAGGCCGGGTGGACGTACCGCCGAATTGCTCAACACGTGGGGCGTGAGGTCTCCACAGTACATCGATATTGTCGCCAGTGGTCGGCGGAAGGTGCACGTGCCCGTCGACCTGGGACCGGACCGCAGCGATGCACGGATGCACGCCAAGACCGTAGGATCCTACGCAGTGCTGTAGGGGACCGCACCGCCACTTCCCAGTAAATTAGGGACACTGCTGCTCCTGGGGTATCGGCGAGGACCATTCGCAACCGTCTCCGTGAAGCTGGGCTACGGTCCCGCACACCGTTAGGCCGTCTTCCGCTCACGCCCCAACATCGTGCAGCCCGCCTCCAGTGGTGTCGCGACAGGCGTGAATGGAGGGACGAATGGAGACGTGTCGTCTTCAGCGATGAGAGTCGCTTCTGCCTTGGTGCCAATGATGGTCGTATGCGTGTTTGGCGCCGTGCAGGTGAGCGCCACAATCAGGACTGCATACGACCGAGGCACACAGGGCCAACACCCGGCATCATGGTGTGGGGAGCGATCTCCTACACTGGCCGTACACCACTGGTGATCGTCGAGGGGACACTGAATAGTGCACGGTACATCCAAACCGTCATCGAACCCATCGTTCTACCATTCCTACACCGGCAAGGGAACTTGCTGTTCCAACAGGACAATGCACGTCCGCATGTATCCCGTGCCACCCAACGTGCTCTAGAAGGTGTAAGTCAACTACCCTGGCCAGCAAGATCTCCGGATCTGTCCCCCATTGAGCATGTTTGGGACTGGATGAAGCGTCGTCTCACGCGGTCTGCACGTCCAGCACGAACGCTGGTCCAACTGAGGCGCCAGGTGGAAATGGCATGGCAAGCCGTTCCACAGGCCTACATCCAGCATCTCTACGATCGTCTCCATGGGAGAATAGCAGCCTGCATTGCTGCGAAAGGTGGATATACACTGTACTAGTGCCGACATTGTGCATGCTCTGTTGCCTGTGTCTATGTGCCTGTGGTTCTGTCAGTGTGATCATGTGATGTATCTGACCCCAGGAATGTGTCAATAAAGTTTCCCCTTCCTGGGACAATGAATTCACGGTGTTCTTATTTCAATTTCCAGGAGTGTATAATTAGCGAAATGAAAAGAAATTCTTGATGACCAAGTTAAAAGAAAGACTAACAGTTAATGCCGCTAAATGACCAGGAGCAGTAAATACGAAAACCTTAATTCAAATTTCATTCACTGGGGCAGAGCAATGCATAACAACAGCAAATTGCGAAAGGGTCGAGATCACCCGAAATGTGGCTCACACAAATTTAACTTGGTGGCCAGCTACTTTAATAAAAGGAGACAAATATCTCTATACTCACAGCAGTGAAGTTAAATAGTACATCAAGCCGGCTCTTTTTTTTAGTTTGTTGTCAATTGAGGCACCTGATGGCAGGGATGTGCAGTGAGGTCTCCTTCCGGGCTTCTTTACCATGTAGGTATAATAACAATAATGACAATAATCTTATGCTCATTTGCAATATACGAAATTGTATTAGTAACCCAGCCACACACATACAAATCAAATTGACAGAATAGACCAGCAAGAAAGTTATAAAACAAATCTCCTAACAGCGCAGAACACTAGAAGAATAACAACATAACATGTGTAGCTTGCCTGAGCAGCAACTAGCTGCACACCTACGTTGAGTATGGCAACCACTCCCCTGGTGGAACAACGAGTAACAAGAAATTCATCAAACAGTACAAGACGCAATTCGCTATGCGAACTTCAAAATGGGCACAAACAACCAAATACAATTAACTAACAACTGCACTCTCGCCCAGTAATAAGGAAGGTTCAGAAAACGCACTTACAGTATGTGATGTAATTAGGACTACAGAGGTTCAGGAAACATCTTTAAGAAGTTCAAGTCGCTACCCAACGACGGACGTAGGTGCTCACCATAACGATTCTAACGCCTTTCACATGAGAAGAAATTCCCGGGCGGGTTGAGTATCTAGTGGATTAAATTAAGATTGGCAGCACCAGCAGCCATCAGGCCATGCTACTGCTTCATCACCAGCGATCGACCCATCGAGCAGGAAAACAAGTTGACAGCAACAACGTACCTCGAACAGCACAGCGTGTCTCCAATAACTCGACTCTCTTAACGTATGCCGTGCACGCCCATATATCGCTACCCGGCGCCACGTCGCTGCCCCCTTGCAGAAGCGTGTCCGCCGATTACCCAGCAACCAGGCAAAGAAATTCCTGCAGGGTGGCAGCTATCGATATATCACATGTGTGGCTTAGGCGGCTCACTTTTATAGTGAGAGAAGTATAATGATGATACGCCTGATGTCCTAAGAGCAATACATGATTAAGTATTCTGTCATGCTAATTATCCTTAGCGTGAAGTAATCTTATAACATGTCATCTACTATTGTTCCTTGCATATTTGTTACACATCCTTTTAGTGTGTCTTTATTATTAATGATACAATTTCTTCTTCACGTATAAGTGTAATAGTTTAAAAATATCAGAAGAATTGTGTCATTAATAGGTATTCTTCGTGCCTTTTTGTTCACTTAAGACCCACCCAGACTATGCATGGAATTGTACATATCTCTGTTTCTACAAGAAGATTCATACACTTGTATAAATCTTTGTATGCATTATGTAATATTTCCATAATTTGTTCTGTCTCACATATTGTGTGTCTTTGTGTTATGAGGTGGACACCCAAAGTTGAATTATGTAATACAGCCACTGGCCTAGTGTTTAATTTTCTTCCATTTCGTTTGCTATTACATAAATGCTGTGGATGCATCATGATGTACCTTAATCAGAACTTCTGCTCATAAGAAACGTGACGAACGTACCCTGGAAAATGTTGTGCTTGTGGTGTCACCGCCAGACACCACACTTGCTAGGTGGTAGCCTTTAAATCGGCCGCGGTCCATTAGTATACGCCGGACCCGCGTGTCGCCACTGTCAGTAATTGCAGACCGGCAGGTCTAGAGAGACGTACTGGCACTCGTCCCAGTTGTACGGACGACTTTGCTAGCGACTACATGGACGAAGACTCTCTCATTTGCCGAGAATATAGATAGCATAGCCTTCAGCTAAGTCAATGGCTACGACCTAGCAAGGCGCCATTAACAGTATATTGCATGTATCTAAAGAGTCTAACTTGTATCGCCAAGAGCGGTGTACACCAATGATGGATTAAAGTTAAGTATTCCAGCAGCTACGTACTTTTCTTTATAGCATTCATTACGTATCCTGTTTCAGACCTCACGCCAGCCTGCGTGAGTTTAACGCGTGCATTTCGGCCTTCTCTAGCTATACAACAGTGTTGTGTGTCACTGGCTCTTGCCCTATAGAGGTCTGCGATTTTCTATTAAATGTGCTGTTTTTCAAGTTGACTTTGTATCTAAGATTTTTATCATGTTCTTTGTCAACTGACGCGCACATAGGATGAACAGTCTGCCAGTCAGTGATCCACATTGGACGGCTTTCAGCTTTCTTCAGGCACCTCAATTGTGCTGAAGCTGTACTGTGACGTCACTGCTATATGACTACTTGCCATAGGTGTGGCATAAGAATTTAGCTTCAAAATTTTTATTACTTTCTATGAACTGGCTTGTGCTTTTATCCACTGTGATATTCCAATTCTTGTGGTGGAATGTATATGAAGATGAATGCTAGTTTTTCTTAAATGTGAGAATAGTAATGTAATTAGATTTTAATGCCATTGATGTTATAAATGTGACTGAAACGAGTTATTCCCTTAAGTTATTGAATTGAAACCGCTACCTCATATCCATTTTGCTAAGCATAATATTAAACTTTTCTGAGTCTTCTGACTCGTTTGATACGCCCGTCACGAATTCTTCTACTGCTCTACACCTCTTCATCTCAATATGGCAGCTGCACCCTACGTCCTCAATTATCTGTTGGATGTATTCCAATCTATGTCTTCCCCTATAGTTTTTACCCGCTACAGCTCCATCTAATACCAGGAATATTGCTCCCTGATGTCGTAACACACGACATATCATAGAGTACCTTGTTGTAGTCAGTCGCTGACTGTGCGGAGAACGTACTCATTCCTTACCTTATCGAACTACCTAATTATCAACTTCTTTTGTAGCGCCACATCTGAAACGCTTTTATTCACTTCTGTTCCCGTTTTCCCACTGTCCATGATTCACTACCATTCAAATTAAGGCTTATGTTTGCTGCTAGAAGACTTATCTCGGGCAGCAATGTCCTCTTTTGCTGTGTTACTCTGCTTCTTATGTCCCCGTTGCTTCGTCCATCATGGGTTATTTTGCTTCCCAGGTAGCAGAACTACTTAACTTCGTTTACTTCATTACCATCAGTTTTGATTATCATACCTGCTACTGCTAATTACATGTCTTTTTTCCGTTTACTTTCGGTCAATAACCTCTACTCGTTATACTGTTCATTCCATTAAACAGATCTTGCAGTTCTTCTTCACTTTTACTAAGGATAGCAAATCTTATTATTGATATCCTTCCACCATGAATTTTAATTGAACTCTTGAACCTTTCTCTCATTTCCGTCATTTCTTCTTCGATGTATAGATTGAACACTAAGAGCGAAACACTGCATTCTTGTCTTCCATTGCGTTTAGTCAGAATACTTCGTTCTCGGACTTCCAATATTACTATTTCCTCTCAGATCTTGTATATAATGTATATTAACTTTCTCTCCCTGTAGCCTAATCCTATTTGTCTCAGAATTCCTGACATCTTGCATCATTTCACACTGTCGAACGCTTTTTCTAGGTCGACAAATCCTGTCAGTATATCTTCATTTTTCTTCAGTCTTGCTTCCATTTTCAAGTGTAACGTCAGAACTGCCTCTCTGTTGCCTTTACCTTCCCCCAAGTCAAACTAATCGTCATCTAACAGCTCTTCTATTTTCTTTATTTTGTATATTATTCTTGTTAGCAAGTTGGATGCGTGAGCTGTTAAGCTGATTGTGCAATAATTCTCACACTTATCTGCGCTTAGTATATTTAGAGCTGTGTGGATGATACTTTTTCGAAAGTCTGATGGCACGTCGGTAGTCTCATACATTATATACCCGAACTTTAATTGTCGTTTGGTTGCCGCACCCCCAATAATTTTAGAAATTCCCATAGAATGTTCTCTATCCCTCCCGCTTTATTTGATCTCAGATCTTCCAGAGTTATTTTAAACTCTGTATCTAAAACTGGATCTTCTGTCTCTCCCATATCGACTCCTATTTCTTCTTCTGTCACGTACCAAAGAAGCCCTTCCCCTCGTAGCGACCATCAATGTACACTTTCCACGCATCCGCTCTCTCCTCTGCGGTTAGCAGTGGAATTTCTATTGAACTTTCCTGGATCTACATCTACATCTACACGCCACAAGCTACCTGACGTTGTATAGCGGAGGGTACTTCTGATATCACTAACTCATCCTCCCCCCCCCCCTTTTACCTGTTCCATTTGCGAAGCCGACCGGGGTGGCCTAGCGGTTCTATGCGCTACAGTTTGGAACCTCGTGACCGCTACGGTCACAGGTTCGAATCCTGCCTCGGGCATGGATGTGTGTGATGTCCTTAGGTTAGTTAGGTTTAAGCAGTTCTAGGAGACTGATGACCTAAGGAGTTAAGTTCCATAGTGCTCAGAGCCATTTGAACCATATGCGAGAGGCGCGTGGGAGGATAGACTGTCTTTCGGCCTCCGTATTAACCCTAATTTCTCGACTTTTCAAGTCGTTGTCATTTCGCGAGATATGTGTGGAAGTAATATGTTCTCCGACTCCTTCAGTGAAGTACAGGATGTATCAAAAAGAATCATCCGATTTTAAAAAACCATAACTATTATGTTATTTGAGATATGTGCACGAACAACGTACTTTTGGAAGGAGCAAACTGTCGAGATTTACGTGGTTCCCGCTAAATAGTAGCAGTGTGCGCCCACTTCAGTTCTACTGAAAATGGTGTCAGGACAACAAAAAGCGTTTTTTGTTCTACATTTTGGGCAGTGCGGATCACTAATAACTGTTCAGCGTGACTTTCATACTGGGTATGGTGTGGATCCTCCTCCAGCTCAGAGCATTAGTCGAAGGCATGAACAATTCCGAGGAACAGGTTGTCTGTGTAAAGGCAAATCGCAGGACCGTCCCCGAGTGTCTGACGCAGATGTCGAACGCATCCGCCATAGTTTCAGAAGGAGTCCGCAGAAACTTCCTTTTCCCACAGCGGAGACTAATTCTAACGACTTTATTTACCAATAGGATGTGGCACCGCCACACTGACATCTGGAAGTGTTGGAATTTTTAAATGAAAGAATTACTGAAAATGGATCGGTCGCACTGGACCAAATAATTCAGCCTTACATTACTGGCCTCCAAGGTCATCGGTCCAGACTGTACGTGATAATTTCTTGTGGGGCTTATAAAAGACTCTGTTTATGTGCCTCCGTAACCAACAACAATAAATGAAGTGAGACATCGCATAACAGCAGCTGTGGAAGCTGTAACTCAGGAAATGCTCGCTGTAGAGGGGGAACAATTTGAATACCTCGTTGACGTATGCCGTGCATCTCAAGGGGTGCATGCTGAACACCTATGAAAAGATACGACAAAAGCTTCTTGAGTTTCCCGTTCATCAAAAAACAAAATTCATTGTGCACTACTGGCCATTATAATTGCTACACCAAGAAGAAATGCAGATGATAAACGGGTATTCATTGGACAAATACATTATACTAGAACTGACATGTGATTACATTTTCACGCAATTTTGGTGCATAGATCCTGAGAAATCAGTACGCAGAATAACCACCTCTGGCCGTAATAACGGCCTTGATACGCCTGGGCATTCAGTCAAACAGAGCTTGGATGGCGTGTACAGGTACAGCTGCCAATGCAGCTTCAACACGATACCACAGTTCATCAAGAGTAGTGTGTGGCGTATTGTGACGAGCCAGTTGCTCGGCCTCCATTGACCAGACCTTTCCAATTGATGAGAGATCTGGAGAATATGCTGGCTAAGGCAGCAGTCGAACATTTTCTGTATCCAGAAAGGCCTGTACAGGACCTGCAACATGCGGTTGTGCATTATCCTGCTGAAATGTATGGTTTAGCAGGAATCGAATGGTTCAAATAACTCTGAGCACTATGGGACTTAACATCTAAGGTCATCAGTCCCCTAGAACTCAGAACTACTTAAACCTAACTAACCTAAGGACATCACACACATCCATGCCCGAGGCTGGATTCGAACCTGCGGCCGTAGCGGTCGCGCGGTTCCAGACTGAAGCGCCTAGAACCGCTCGGCCACACCGGCCGGCGCAGGAATCTAATGAAGGGCAGAGCCACGGGTCGTAACACATCTGAAATGTAATGTCCACTGTTCAAAGTGCCGTCAATGCGAACAAGAGGTGACCGAGACGTGTAACCAATGGCACCCCGTACCATCACGCCGGGTGATACGCCAGTATGGCGATGACGAATGTGCGTTCACCGCGATGTCGCCAAACACAGATGCGAACATCATGATGCTGTAAACAGAAAACTGGATTCATCCGACAAAATGACGTTTTGCCATTCGTGCACCCAGGTTCGTCGTCGAGTACACCATCGCAGGCGCTCCTGTCTGCGATGCAGCGTCAAGGGTAACCGCAGCCATTGCCTCCGAGCTGATAGTCCCTGCTGCTGCAAACGTCGTCGAACTGTTCGTGCAGATGGTTGTTGTCTTGCAAACGTCCCCATATGCTGACTCAGGGATCGAGACGTGGCTGCACGATCCGTTACAGCCATGCGGATAAGATGCCTGTCATCTCGACTGGTAGTGACACGAACCCGTTGGGATCCAGCACAGCGTTCCGTATTACCCTCCTGAACCCAAAGATTCCATATTCTGCTAACAGTCATTGGGTCTTGACCAATGCGAGCAGCAATGTCGCGATACGATAAACCGAAATCGCGATAGGCTACAATCCGACCTTTATCAAAGTCGGAAACGTGATGGTACGTATTTGTCCTCCTTACACGAGGCATCACAACAACGTTGTCCATTCGGCACGTTGCTGCGCCCATCTGTACCGCGCTGCATGGTGTTGTGGTTGCAAAGATGGACCTCGCCATGGACGTCGTGAGTGAAATTGCGCATCAAGCAGGTTATTGCGCACAATTTGAGTCATAACACAACGTCCTGTGGCTGCACGAAAAGCATTATTCAACATGGTGGCGTTGCTACCAGGGTTTCTCCGAGCCATAATCCGTAGATATCGTACAGCCACTGCAGTAGTAGCCCTCTGGCGGTCTGAGCGTGGCATGTCATCGACAGTTCCTGTCTCTCTGTATCTCCTCCATGCCCGGACAACATCTCTTTGGTTCACTTCGCGACGCCTGGACACTTTCCTTGTTGAAAGCCCTTCCTGGCACAAACTAACAATGCGGACGCGATCGAACTGCAGTATTGACCGTCTAGAACTACAGACAACACCTGCCGTGTACATATTTCCTAGTGGAATGACTGGAAATTATCGGCTGTTTGACCCCCCATCCCTGTCTAATACGCGCTGCTCATGCATGGTTATTTATATTTTTGGGTGTGTTTAGTGAAATATCTGAAGAGTCAAACGGACAGTATCCACAGCCAACGTCTATCTTCAGAAGTTCTGGGAAACGGGGTGCAACATTTCTTTTTATGTGTGTATTTACGGTCATATTACACTTCCTTTTGACATTCCTTTGCAGTAGTATTTTTATATTAGTCGATTTCGTTCCGTTAAGAGCTACTTAGAGAGGTCTGTCTCCTGGGAAGTAGTCTAAAATCCAGTCACAAATCACGTCCAGTACTCGGTAAGCTCGTATTTTTTTTCTTTTCCTTTTTGTAACTACATTTATGAACCTACGTATCCACTACAATTGTCAGAAATATGTGACACGTTGGGTATGTACTTCCCATGTGCGTCGGCTCCGTTTAACTCTCTTCGGTGCCCTCTTCTCGGCCACCAGCTACGTTGTGACCACACAGTAGGTAAACTGTGCAACGTGTTAGTTCTAGCGTCTTCCTTCGAAATCTTCCGGTACCTTGCTTTCCTGCTCGTTCGGTATAATTCAACTGGACTAACTTGTACTCCGCGAGCGCTCGTGAGCAGTTCAACGGAGTCATCTCATGCCTACATCAAACTGCAAGGCCACTAACTACCAAAGACACAGGTACGACATTAATAAAGGATATTTATGTCTACATCTACACCTACATCTACATTGATACTCCGCAAGCCACCCAACGGTGTGTGGCGGAGGGCACTTTACGTGCCACTGTCATTACCTCCCTTTCCTGTTCCAGTCGCGTATGGTTCGCGGGAAGAACGACTGTCTGAAAGACTCCGTGCGCGCTCTAATCTCTCTAATTTGACATTCGTGATCTCCTCGGGAGGTATAAGTAGGAGGAAGCAATATATTCGATACCTCATCCAGAAACGCACCCTCTCGAAACCTGGACAGCAAGCTACACCGCGATGCAGAGCGCCTCTCTTGCAGAGTCTGCCACTTGAGTTTATTAAACATCTCCGTAACGCTATCACGGTTACCAAATAACCCTGTGACGAAACGCGCCGCTCTTCTTTGGATCTTCTCTATCTCCTCCGTCAGACCGTTCTGGTACGGATCCCACACTGATGAGCAATACTCAAGTATAGGTCGAACGAGTGTTTTGTAAGCCACCTCCTTTGTTGATGGACTCCATTTTCTAAGCACTCTCCCAATGAATCTCAACCTGGTACCCGCCTTACCAACAATTAATTTTATATGATCATTCCACTTCAAATCGTTCCGCACGCATACTCCCAGATATTTTACAGAAGTAACTGCTACCAGTGTTTGTTCCGCTATCATATAATCATACAATAAAGGATCCTTCTTTCTATGTATTCGCAATACATTACATTTGTCTATGTTAAGGGACAGTTGCCACTCCCTGCACCAAGTGCCTATCCGCTGCAGATCTTCCTGCATTTCGCTACAATTTTCTAATGCTGCAACTTCTCTGTATACTACAGCATCATCCGCGAAAAGCCGCATGGAACTACTAAGTCATTTATATATATTGTGAAAAGCAATGGTCCCATAACACTCCCCTGTGGCACGCCAGAGGTTACTTTAACGTCTGTAGACGTCTCTCCATTGATAACAACATGCTGTGTTCTGTTTGCTAAAAACTCTTCAATCCAGCCACACAGCTGGTCTGATATTCCGTAGGCTCTTACTTTGTTTATCAGGCGACAGTGCGGAACTGTATCGAACGCCTTCCGGAAGTCAAGAAAAATAGCATCTACCTGGGAGCCTGTATCTAATATTTTCTGGGTCTCATGAACAAATAAGGCGAGTTGGGTCTCACACGATCGCTGTTTCCGGAATCCATGTTGATTCCTACATAGTAGATTCTGGATTTCCAGAAATGACATGATACGCGAGCAAAAAACATGTTCTAAAATTCTACAAGAGATCGACGTAAGAGATATAGGTCTATAGTTTTGCGCATCTGCTCGACGACCCTTCTTGAAGACTGGGACTATCTGTGCTCTTTTCCAATCATTTGGAACCCTCCGTTCCTCTAGAGACTTGCGGTACACGGCTGTTAGAAGGGGGGCAAGTTCTTTCGCGTACTCTGTGTAGAATCGAATTGGTATCCCGTCAGGTCCAGTGGACTTTCCTCTATTGAGTGATTCCAGTTGCTTTTCTATTCCTTGGACACTTATTTCGATGTCAGCCATTTTTTCGTTTGTGCGAGGATTTAGAGAAGGAACTGCAGTGCGGTCTTCCTCTGTGAAACAGCTTTGGAAAAAGGTGTTTAGTATTTCAGCTTTACGCGTGTCATCCTCTGTTTCAATGCCATCATCATCCCGTAGTGTCTGGATATGCTGTTTCGAGCCACTTACTGATTTAACGTAAGACCAGAACTTCCTAGGATTTTCTGTCAAGTCGGTACATAGAATTTCACTTTCGAATTCAATGAACGCTTCACGCATAGCCCTCCTTACGCTAACTTTGACATCGTTTAGCTTCTGTTTGTCTGAGAGGTTTTGGCTGCGTTTAAACTTGGAGTGGAGCTCTCTTTGCTTTCGCAGTAGTTTCCTAACTTTGTTCTTGTACCACGGTGGGTTTTTCCCGTCCCTCACAGTTTTACTCGGCACGTACCTGTCTAAAACGCATTTTACGATTGCCTTGAACTTTTTCCATAAACACTCAACATTGTCAGTGTCGGAACAGAAATTTTCGTTTTGATCTGTTAGGTAGTCTGAAATCTGCCTTCTATTACTCTTGCTAAACAGATAAACCTTCCTCCCTTTTTTTATATTCCTATTAACTTCCATATTCAGGGATGCTGCAACGGCCTTATGATCACTGATTCCCTGTTCTGTACATACAGAGTCGAAAAGTTCGGGTCTGTTTGTTATCAGTTGGTCCAAGATGTTATCTCCACGAGTCGGTTCTCTGTTTAATTGCTCGAGGTAATTTTCGGATAGTGCACTCAGTATAATGTCACTCGATGCTCTGTCCCTACCACCCGTCCTAAACATCTGAGTGTCACAGCGATATATCATACTTTCGTGGTTTATCAGCTCATTAAATTCATGTGGCCTGACTGGCTGGTAGTCCGTCAAGAGGGATGTTCAGCCGACTGTTGGGAAGTTCTTTCAGTTGGACGCCACCGCAAAGACTCGTGCGCCCACAACCGAGCCCAGTAATGCCACCATTGAAATGTGACCTACTGTGTAACGTGGAATCCAAACCAGGTGGTATATCTTCAAATCATAGAGATGTGAATGCTAGCGTAAGGCAAACTGAGTCAAACATTCAAATAAGCTACGATCGTTCTTGAAAATGTCCTCGGCAGGTGGGGACGAAACATTGGGTTTTAATGGTGAAATCCATTCGACCATGGCATAATAATGGTTCAAATGGCTCTGAGCACTATGGGACTTAACATCTGAGGTCATCGGTCCCCTAGAACTTAGAACTACTTAAACATAACTTACCTAAGGACATCACACAACACCCTGTCATCACGAGGCAGAGAAAATCCCAGACCCCGCCGGGAATCGAACCCGGGAACCCATGCCCGAGGCAACAATCGAACCTGTGACCGTAGCGGTCACTCGGTTCCAGTCTGAGCACCTAGAACCCCTCGGCCACACCATCCGGCACGCGGCATAATAGCTCGGAACATTTTGTTAATACACTCCGGTGTCTGACTGGTATTCGACACTTAAGACTCGCATATTCTCACTACCACTAAACCCGACATAACCTAAACGTTACATTAGCGACCGTTGCTCTCATTGTGGAGTAACTTTGTTTCGCACTGTAACCAGCACAACAATTCAAAGCATATCCACGTACCCATTGAAGAAATGACGTGCTTCACTTCTAATCTGTCGTCCAGAATGTTCTCATACTTCAAATTGTGCACTAACATTTCCAGTTTATGTATCCACATCGCATAAAATATTTCGAATTTTGTATCCGTCTTTTTTGCCACAATTATTCGTCCCCCTTTCCAGATCATCTGGTAACCTAAATCTCAGTACGTTTCCTGTTTCAAACGCCACGCTTTGAAAATGATAAATTACAACAATAGTTTAGAGCTAAGGATAAAATTAAAAACTAAACCTCTTTCCTGTGTTGTGAGTTCTTTCAGTTTCAGCAGTGAAGTTTTCCATGGTTCCCGTGCGTTATCTGATGAGCACTTGCAGATGGCGTGCTGAGTCAAAACAAGGAAGCCAGAAGCGTTTAGTGCGATGCTGTCAGGGCTGCGTTTAGTACTCGGTGATGGAAGCTAAACTGCACGGACAGGAAGAGTCCCCACGCGGTGCATACGAACACTTGCTGCTGCTGCTGCCCCATATGAATATGCAAGACGCGTATCTTGAAATACTGACGCTCCGTCGTCATGCAAGTAAGATTAAAAAGCAATTTTTTCCAGAAATCTCACCAGCGGATTCCTGGATATTATAAATTAGTTGTATCGTACACATAATTCCTCGGAACGCTCCCGATTTTATATTTAAAAAGTATAGCTTAATTGTTATTGCCGCTATTATAATGAATAGTATCTGGGAAGGGCGCTCGGGCGCTAGGTGGGGAAATCTCCATGTAAATTGTGTCGTAGCGAAGCGTCTGCGTTTCCATCTTGGCGGAGAGCGAAACAATCAAGTGGAGCTTAAAGACGGCCGGACTACGGGGAGAACATCGTGCAATGAATTATATAGCGCATAATGATCGCCAGATTAGTCCGAGTCCGACGAAACGCTCCACTCGTCTCCTCTTTTTTACTATTTGCCTCCCAAAAACTATGTTTCCACGGGACTTGGTGGCATTTTCATATTACGGCTGTTAATCTCGTCAAAAGTGAAGCTACAAAAAAGCATTAATGCTCGGTTCCTTAGAGACAGTATTAGCAGCCGAGTATTTTTATGCGTCGCGTATGCTAATGGGAGTCGCCGGTATGTGGGAAGACAAGGACCCAGGCTCTCATTCGAGGACTGTGGGCTGCGAGCTGGCGCCCCCTTCCCCTCTTTCCCCCCCCCCCCCCCCCGCCCCCTCTTTGCGATCGCGAGCCACGCCCCCGTCTGCGTGCCTAATTCGTGCTCGGTCCCTCATGACAGTGCTCGGGTCGCGGCTAATTGCGCCGAGACAGCGTTTAATGACGAATTAGGATGGAGGGCCGGCGCATTAGCCTCTGGAGATGAGGCGCCCGTCTTGGCTGTCTCCAGCCCCCGGGGACCGGCCTGCTCGCTCCAGCTATGCCCAAGATGCGTCCTCCAGGAGGGCTGAAGACACCCGCCACAACACGGAATGACACCGAACAAGGGTAACTGTAGGGTGGTGCACGAAGTAAAAAAAAAGCCGCGAGTGCTGGACTGTCGTCTGCAGTTGTCATCTATTTGTAACAGCGCAACTCAGACCCTACCTAACTGTTTACTGATTCATTTTGTTTTCTGTTTATTCAAGATTACATCGTTGAGGTTTTGTAATTATTATTAATTCAATACTGTATTAAACATGTATAATCTTTCCTCACTTGAAAACTATGATGTCTTTTAGATTGTCTTTAGATTTTAAAAGTCGTTTGACAACTGAAAATGCTATATTCTCTTTTCTCTGTGAGGTACTGAATGAGCTAAACAAAAAATTTCGAACGCTTGGCGTATTTTTTGATTTAACAAAGGCATTTGACTGTGTTGATCCCACAATATTGCTCCAGAAGGTGGACCATTACGGAATAAGAGGAGTAGGTCACAATTGGTTCACTTCTTACTTTAGCAACAGACAGCAAAAGGTCATTATTCACAATGTTGATAACGGCTGTGATGTGGGATCTGAGTGGGGTACTGTCAAGTGGGGGGTGCCCCAGGGATCAGTGTTGGGGCCGCTCCTGTTCCTTATTCATATAAAAGATATGCCCTCTAGTATTATGGGTAACTCTAAAATATTTCTGTTTGCTGATGACACTAGCTTGGTAATAAAGGATGTTATGTGCAACATTGACTCGGTTTCAAGTAGTGCAGTACATGACCTTAGTTCATGGCTTATAGAAAATAAACTAACATTAAATCACAGTAAGTCTCAGTTTTTACGGTTTCTAACACACATTTCAACAAAACCTGACGTTTTAATCTCACAGAACGGGCGTATGATTAGTGAAACTAAACAGTTCAAATTTCTAGGTGTTCAGATAGATAGTAAGCTGTCGTGGAAAGCCCACGTTCAGGATCTTGTTCAAAGATCCATTTTCACTATTCGAACGGTATCGAAAGTGAGTCATACTTCGACACGAAAACTAGTCTACTTTGCTTATTTTCATTCACTTATATCGTATGGTATTATGTTTTGGGGTAACTCTTCCCATTCTAGAAGGATATTTTTGGCTCAGAAACGGGCGGTTCGGGCAATAAGCGGTGTGAGTTCACGAACCTCTTGTCGACGTCTGTTCAAGAGTCTGGGTATTTTGACACTGGCCTCTCAATATGTATATTCCTTATTGTCGTTTCTTGTTACCAATATCAGTTTATTTCCAAGAATAAGCAGGTTTCACTCGGTTAATACTCGGCAGAAATAAAACCTCCATTTGGATCGAACTTCCTTAACTCTTGTGCAAAAAGGTGTGCAGTATACTGCTGCATCCATTTTCAATAAGCTCCCACTCGAATTCAAAAATCTTAGCAGTAATCCTCGCGTTTTCAAATCGAAACTGAAAAGTTTCCTCATGGGTCACTCCTTCAATTCTGTCGAGGAGTTCCTTGAAAAATTAAGCTGATTCTTATTGTATTGCTGATAGCGTTTACTTAAACTTAGGGACAGACTTTTTTTCAGGTTCATGAACATTTATTTTGATATGTTATTACTTTTATGTTGTAAGTTCATGTACCGACATGTTCCATGACCTTGGAGATTTGCTCCTCAATTTGGTCCTACGGAACTTGACGTGTAAATAAATAAATAAATAAAGTGTAGGAATGTTTCCTGAAAGTAATATTTACAATATGAGCAAGTGATATGTTTTGTCTTTCCCTTATAATCTCTTTGGTTATTTTTAAATTTGATTAATTTTATTTAAATAATTTTGCGTAGAACTACCAATATGTGCAAACGATATGTTTTGTTTAAAGTGATTGTTTGTTGTTATTTCATAGCTAATACTCATACTGAGGCTACAAAATTTTGTTCACTAAATGAATAATACAACTTGTTGTCCACTGTACCAGGGGAGTCAATGACTCATGCTTTATGTTAACTTGTGTCTTACTGCGGTAACAGGTCAAATCGGTGATGAAAGTTTCATGGTTATCAGAATGAGATTTTCACTCTGCAGCGGAGTGTGCGATGATATGAAACTTCCTGGCAGATTAAAACTGCGTGCCAGACCGAGACTCGAACTCGAGATCTTTGGCTTTCGCTGGCAAGTGCTCTACCACCTGAGCTACCCAAGCACGACTCACGACGCGTCCTCACAGGTAGAGACGAGTACAGCTGTGAGGACGGGTCGTGAGTCGTGCTTGGGTAGCTCAGTCGATAAGTCGAGATAGACATCGATCACACTTACGGACCCTTAGTTAATTTCTAGAAGACGACCCAGTCTTATACCAACGTCTGGAGAACGGGTCGTTAGATGGCTCTCTTGCTCTATCGAACGTCGGGTCGTGAGCGGGTGTCGCCCCCGACACGAATTTCATTTCATTGCTAGAGGACCATGTTTCTTTTGTATTTGTACTATCTGCGATGTCTTCATGTCTTTTTCATTTGGACAATTTCAGTTTCATTCATTTCCTTAATTAATTTTCTAATTAACCACTATTTGTCAACATTTGGACATTGTAAACATTATTTCTGCGGTAGTATAACAAAATGTATGTCAGCAAAAGTTGTAAGTCTGACGCTGAAAGAAAAAAAAAGAGTAGCGTTGAAGTCTCATTCTGAGCTTCAAACCACCTTTATCCCATTTTTTCTAACAAAAAAAAGAGGTAAAAAATAAAAAAAAGATAAAAATTAAAAAAAACTGGTAGAGCACTTGCCCGCGAAAAGCAAAGGTCCCGCGTTCGAGTCTCGGTCTGGCACACAATTTTAATCTGCCAGGAAGTTTCAAGCTTATGTTTGCTAAAACAGGGATCCCACGTGTATAGGAAAGTGCATATCATTAGTGTAATAGGACCTACAGTTTGTTTATTGTGCTCACTAGTAGGAAACATTTGATAGATAGACCATTTGTTATGATTACAGTAACTGCTTTCAGTCATACATCAGTGAGAAAGTGTTTGTCGGTGCACTTCATTTAAATTTTAACTAAGTGGAAAGGTATTTTGCTGAGAGAGACTTAACCTACGTCCAAATCATAATTTTGTAGTGAACTAGCCGGCCGCGGTGGCCGAGCGGTTCTAGGCGCTTCAGTCTGGTACCGCGCGACTGATACGGTCCCAGGTTCGAATTCTGCCTCTGGCATGGATGTGTGTGACGTCTTAGGTTAGTTAGGTTTAAGTAGTTCTAAGTTCTAGGGGACTGATGACCTCAGATGTTAAGTCCCATAGTACTCAGAGCAATTTGAACCATGTTTTGTAGTGTAATATGTTTACATTTTTTTTGTTAGTTAGGAAAATGTTTGAAATGTAAGACAGAACCTATGTTCAATTTATGATTCTATGGTGAATATTAATAGTAATATTGTTGAGACCATCCTGTTTGACTAAGCACTGAAGACAATAGTGTGTATCAGTATCTGTTGTACTTAAGGAAATAGTTTGTTCTACTCTGACTATCAGCTCCAACCTTAACGTTGACATATGCTTGTCTACAGTTCATTGCACTCTCGTGTGGCAAAGTATAGGTTGTGTTTGTCCATTAAAGTTACTCTTATCCATTTTCTTGAATAGGAATGTTACTCATTAGGCTGGCGACCGTTTCCTTTACCATTTGTACAGTGTGGATAGGTAAATTTTATTTGTTACCGTTTAAACATTTACGTAATTCTGACTTTCCCTTCCGATAAGCCACTTCCGTTAGGTACATCACGGTCAACATAACAAAATTCCTTCCAGAGGGTAACACTGCTCTGCTTCTTTATACTATAATTGCTTTCACTAATAATTACGTGATACAATTTGCCTCCAGCTTTGAGGTTATGGTATAACAGGAGCGGACGGCAGTGTTATATATAGTTTCGAAGTTGTTGTGACTACGTTTTGTGTTGTGAATAGGAAAGCTGTTGCGACTTGGTTAATACGTTGAAGTAAATATATCAGCTAGAAGCATCCTCTTCAAGAAAGAACCGCTGTAGTGGAGACGTAGGGCTACTTGTCTACCGGTTCATTTAAGGAAACGCAGAACATTTTCGCAAATTAGTTTGCCGGTGTTTCCGTACCAGCAAAGAGCAGTATATAGGATTTGGTGACGAAGTGGATTCTTTTGCAAACGCAAAAAGAAAACATAAGTCGAGCCTCATCCGTGCGCACGCCTGATGTAATCGCGTGCAAAAGAAGTCGACATGTAAACTGTCGCAACAAGTGAAAGTTTCGCATAGGCTTTGTCAACGTGTTCTGTACCATATAGTGATGAAGCCCGACTAAATGACATGTGTTCAGGAACTGAAGGAGGAAGATAAGGGAAAACGTGTGGATTACTGTACGTGGTTCAAATGGTCCAAATGGCTCTCAGCACTATGGGACTTAACATCTGTGGTCATCAGTCCCCTAGAACTTAGAACTACTTAAACCTTACTGACCTAAGGACATCACACACATCCATGGCCGAGGCAGGATTCGAACCTGCGACCGTAGTGGTCACGCGGTTCATTGCTTGTATCTTACAATGTGATGACCTCAGATGAACCTCTGCAGAATATCTTACACCAGAGCTGCGCGGAGCAGCCGAGCGGTATGAGGCACCATGTCACGGGTTGCGCCGCCCCTTCCGCCGGAGGTTCGAGTCCTCCCTCGGGCATGGTTGTGTGTGTTGTTCTTAGCATAAGTTAGTTTAAGTAGTGTGTAAGTCTAGGGACCGATGACCTTAGCAGTTTGGTCCCTTAGGAAATCACGCACATTTGAACACACGCACCAGAAACCTGTGTGCGTGATGAGTGGCTCTAACGCTGACTCGGCTAAGATACATAATTGATTGGCCAATTCACACAATATAACAGGTGATTACATAAAAATGTTAAAACTATTAGAATATAAAACTGAATGAAAAATCCAATAGGCTGCTGTAGCCGTATTTCCTTAAATAGGTAAGAGACTCACACAACAGGTTTAGAAACCTTTAAACTGTATCTTCTGGTGCATATAATGCCATATCATATGGTATAGGCAGTTATTACAGAACAGCGCAGAGTAACATTTAGCCTTCCTCTTCAATTGATAAAAACAAGTATCAATAATGAATTACCAGTCTGTGTTAAGATCACGGACTGTCATGACATTACCGATTAAAATGTGTTCCTGTGGGCCTATGTCAAGCAACAGACCCCCCAGCAGAGTACATATGAATCACTGACTATGTAATGCACAGACATCCCCAAGGGGTACGATCGCAGACATGGGTGGAAGCACAAGTGGCCAAAGACACTACTAGCTAGGGCATAGCCACCTATGGTAAACTAACATACACCAACAAGCGACAAACGTCGGCAAGCCCCTCCATACCAGCAACACTGACAGGTAATTACCAGCTGCTATTAGCGCCGACCGACAGGCCACAGCAGGGACACCGACGAGCTTGCCCACTGACGCACAAACAATTCGCCAACATCAACCTACACTGTGCATCCGTTATATGACCTATTGAACACAAAAACAATTATAAACCTAACAGTTGCAGGTTGCTGACGGCGAACGAGAGCTCAACACCGGCACCCAGCGACAGTCGCCGAGCAACACCACCGCACAACGTCAAAGCTACTAACAAAGCCTACCCTTGCACCACCTATGGCAGGCGCAAGACATCCGCTACTGCTCTTACCATCCGACCTAACTATCGCACAGGTTTTTTTCCCTTGGCTCTTACATTGGCACATTTTTCCTCTGCCCTTCAATCCTCAACTCTTCGTTCGGCTTCGAGCCAATCTATCTCCAGATGAGCGCGTATTAATGGTTAACTTTAACCAGACGTACGCAAACATCGCAGTACCCACATCCTGCGACACCTGATTCCGTATTTCTAGATTTCCGGAAAGCTTTTGACACCGTACCTCACAAGCGACTTCTAATCAAGCTGCGGGCCTATGGGGTATCGTCTGAGTTGTGCGACTGGATTCGTGATTTCCCGTCAGGAAGGTCGCAGTGCGTAGTAATAGACGGCAAATCATCGAGTAAAACTGAAGTCATATCAGGTGTTCCCCAGGGAACCGTCCTGGGAACTCTGCTGTGCCTGATCTATACAAATGACGTGGGTGACAATCTGAGCAATTCTCTTAGGTTGTTCGCAGATGATGCTGTAATTTACCGTCTAGTAAGGTCATCCGAAGACCAGTATCAGTTGCAAAGCGATTTAGAAAAGATTGCTGTATGGTGTGGCAGGTGGCAGTTGTGTGAGGTGATCCACATGAGTTCCAAACGAAATCTGTTGGAATTCGATTACTCGATAAATAGTACAATTCTCAAGGCTGTCAATTCAACTAAGTACCTGGGTGTAAAAATTACGAACAACTTCAGTTGGAAAGACCACATAGATAATATTGTGGGGAAGGCGAGCCAAAGGTTGCGTTTCATTGGCAGGACACTTAGAAGATGCAACAAGTCCACTAAAGATACGGCTTACACTACACTCGTTCGTCCTCTGTTAGAATATTGCAGCGGGGTGTGGGATCCTTACCAGGTGGGATTGACCGAGAACATCGAAAGGGTGCAAAAAAGGGCAGCTCGTTTTGTATTATCGCGTAATAGGGGAGAGAGTGTGGCAGATATGATACACGAGTTGGGATGGAAGTCATTAAAGCAAAGACGTTTTTCGTCGCGGCGAGATCTATTTACGAAATTTCAGTCACCAACTTTCTCTTATGAATGCGAAACTATTTTGTTGAGCCCAACCTACACAGGTAGGAACGATCATCAAAATAAAATAAGAGAAATCAGAGCTCGAACAGAAAGGTTTAGGTGTCCGTTTTTCCCACGCGCTGTTCGGGAGTGGAATGGTAGGGAGATAGTATGATTGTGGTTCGATGAACCCTCTGCCAAGCACTTAAATGTGAATTGCAGAGTAATCATGTAGATGTAGATGTAGAGAAAACTAACCCTTATACAGAGATGGCAGTAGACCTATTGAGTTGGCCATCATGCCGGTGTGTGGCGTGGAGGGGCTCTCTCTCTCTCTCTCTCTCTCTCTCTCTCTCTCTATATATATATATATATATATATATAAAAGAAAGTTGACATATATGAAATGTAGATAGGACTTACTAATAACACTAACGCAGGAAACCCATACGCATAGATCCTACGTATATCTCTGCCCGCTGTTCTACATTGGTAGAGACAAAATTGATTCTTAGTTATCCTGAAAGACAGTTGCAGTGTTCTTCCGGGAAAGTCTATTTCCCTCACCACGAGCACTTCTCGCTTTTCGGTTGACAGAAAAACTATAGCTCCACTTTATTTCGTGTCTAGTTCTTATGTATGTAGACAAAACAACTTCTCTGGTCATGTGTTTATATACCAGAGTTATTTCAGTTTATTGGGCCAGTACTTATTTCTAATAGTTAAGTGAGCTGTTACGCAAAAAAGCTCAACAACTGGTGCTGTCAGCTGCCTACCACTTTGAAGAGCCTGTCCCAAATATAACATGCTGTCAATGTGTATTCGACAATGTCGATTTCATTGTCTCCATAATCACTGGCTAGAATATTTTTCACAAAATGGGTATTATCAGATACATCGCCCAGCCCCTCAGCTCTCATCGTCTGAAGAGACCCAGAGGCTTAAAATGTCACCCTCTGCAATAGTAATCGGTTCCTAGGTGATATAGAACTTAAGATGTTTCAGCGTAAGTCAAAGGGTGCGTTACAGCAGATTACTGTTCTGGACCAGTTGATGATAAGTCCCACTTCATGAGAAATACTCACACCTATTTTGTAAGATATAATGTGTGTGGTAAATGGCTCCACTTAGTGCAGCCCATTCTACAGTTGTGAGAAATTTCTGAACGGAAAATATTTATGCTGTCTAGAGGTAACACCTGCGATAAGGAATAGGTCAGTAAACAGTTCAGTTGAAGAGGAATGGGCATCACTAAAAAGGACAATAACAGAAAATGGAAAGAATAACGTAGGTACAAAAAAAGTAATTGCGAAGAAAACATGGGAAACAGAAGAAATAGTTCAGTCAAACGAAGAACACAAATATTCATGGAAATTCAGGAATAGTCAAAAACAAGTGGCTTAGGTCTGAAACAAGTAGGATGTGCAAGGAAGCTAAAGCGAAATGACTGCATGGAAGTGTGAAGAAATAGAAAAAGAAGTGATTTTTGGAAGGACTGCCGCAGCATATAGGAAAGTCAAAGTAACCTTCAGTGAAATTAAAAGCAAGGGTGGTAACATTAATAGTGCAACGGGAAATGCACTGTTAAATACAGAGAAGAGAGCGGATAGGTGGAAAGAGTACATTGACAGCCTCTATGGGGGAAGATTTGTCTGATCTGATGGAAGAGCAAACAGGAGTCGATTTAGAAGAGATAGGGGATCCAGTATAAGAATCAAAACTTAAAAGACCATTGGGTTGGGTTGTTGTGGGGGCGGAGACCAGGCAGCGAGGTCATCGGTCTCATCGGATTAGGGAAGGACGTGGAAGGAAGTCGGCCGTGCCCTTTCAAAGGAACCATCCCGGCATTTGCCTGGAGCGATTTAGAGAAACCACAGAAAATCTAATACAGGATGGCCGGACGCGGAATTCAACCGTCGTCCTCCCGAATGCGAGTCCACTGTGCTAAGCACTGCACCACCCTGTTCGGTAAAGAGCATTGGAAAACTTCAGATCAAATAAAGCAGAAGGGATAGATATCTGAATTTCTAAAATCACTGGCGGAAGTACCAACAAAACGACTGTAAAAACTGTAGAATATATGAGTCTGGCAATATACCGTGTGATTTTCGGAAAAATATCATGCACACAATTCCGAAGGCCGCAAGAGCTGACAAGTGCGAGAATTAACCCACTGTAAGCTTAACAGCTCATGTACCGAAGTTGCTGACAAGAATATTATACCGAAGAATGAAAACGAAAATTGAGAACGTGATAGATGACGACCAGTTTGGCTATGGGAAAGGTAAGGGCACCTGAGAGGCTGTTATGACGCGGTTGTTGATAGAAGTAACGCTGAAGAAAATTCCAGTCACGTTCATAGGATTTGTCGATCTGAAAAAAGCGTTCGACAATGTAAAATGGTGCAAGATGTCCGAAATTTTGAGAAAAGTAGGGGTAAGCTGTAGGGGAAGACGGGTAATAAACAAATTGTACAAGAGCCAGGAGGGAATAACAAGAGCGGACGACCAAGAACAAAGTGCTCGGATTAAAAAGGGTGCAAGACAGGAAGTAGTCTTTCACCCCTACTTTTCAATCAATACATCGAAGAAGCAATGATGGAAATAAAAGAAACTTTCAAGCGTGCAATTAAAATTAAACGACAAGATTCACTGATGACATTGCTATCCTTAGTAAAACTGAAGAAGAATTACAGATCTGCTAAACTGAATGAACAGTAAATCGAAGAAAGGCGAAAGTAATGAGAAGTAGCAGAAATGAGAACTGCGAGAAACTTAACATCAAGATGGATGGTCACGAAGTAGATGATTCAAGTGGCTCTGAGCACTATGGGACTTAACATCTGAGGTCATCAGTTCCCTAGATTTAGAACTACTAACTAACCTAAGAACTTCAGACACATCCATACCCGAGGCAGGATTCGAACCTGCGACCGTAGAAGCAGCGCTGTTCCGAACTGAAGCGCCTAGAACCACTCGGCCACAGCGGTGAAGTAGATGAAGTTAATGAATTCTGATATTTAGGCTGTGATGAGGACATCAAAGACAGACTAGCACTGGTAAAAAGGGCATTCCTGTCTACTAGTATCAAACATTGGCCTTAATTTGAGGAAGAAATTTCTGAGACTGTACATTTGGGGCACGGAAGTGAAACGTGGACTGTAGGGAAACCAGAACAGAAGAGAATCGAAGCATTCTAGCTGTGCTGCTCCAGACGACTGTTGAAAATTGAGTGAACTGTTAAGGTAACGAATGAGGGGGTTCTGCGCAGAATCGGAGAAGAAACGAATGTGTAGAAAACACTAACAAGGAGAAAGGACAGGATGATAGGACATCTGGAACGATATCAGGGAATAACTTCCATGGTACATGAGGGAGCAGTGGAGGGTAAAAACTGTAGAGGAAGGCAGAGGCTGGAATACATCCAGCAGATAATTGAGGACGTAATTTGCAAGTCTTACTCTAAAATAATGGGCTTTACATAGGAAAGGAATTCGCTGCGGGCCGCATCAAACCACAACAGAATGCCAACAATAGATAGCAGCCAAGTGCCACACTCACAAATCCAATCCTTTTCGCACCAACGATACATAGGTCACTGACAACACACTTACTAATTTTTCATTTCTCAGCCATTGTTGGCAGGAACTCACAACAACTGCCAATAAGGATTCACTGACCTAACTGGACGTAACTCCTCGATACAGTGTGTTACAAAAAGGTACGGCCAAACTTTCAGGAAACATTCCTCGAACACAAACAAAAGATGTTATGTGGACATGTGTCCGGAAACGCTTAATTTCCATGTTAGAGCTCATTTTAGTTTCGTCAGTATGTACTGTACTTCCTCGATTCACCGCCATGATTTCATACGGGATACTCTACCTGTGCTGCTAGAACATGTGCCTTTACAAGTACGACACAACATGTGGTTCATGCACGATGGAGCTCCTGCACATTTCAGTTGAAGTGTTCGTACACTTCTCAACAACAGATTCGGTGACCGATGGATTGGTAGAGGCGGACCAATTCCATGGACTCCACGCTCTCCTGACGTCAACCCTCTTGACTTTCATTTATGAGGGCATTTGAAAGCTCTTGTCTACGCAACCCCGGTACCAAATGTAGAGACTCTTCGTGCTCGTATTGTGGTCGGCTGTGATACAATACGCCATTCTCCAGGGCTGCATCAGCGCATCAGGGATTCCATGCGATGGAGGATGGATGCATGTATCCTCGCTAACGGAGGACATTTTGAACATTTCCTGTAACAAAGTGAAGTCACGCTGGTACGTTATGTTGCTGTGTGTTTCCTTCCATGATTAATGTGATTTGAAGAGAAGTAATAAAATGAGCTCTAACATGGAAAGTAAGCGTTTCCGGACACATGTCTACATAACTTATTTTCTTTCTTTGTGTGTGAGGAACGTTTCCTGAAAGTTTGGCAGTACCTTTTTGTAACACCCTGTATAAACACGTGCTCAGTGAAGTTGTCTTGCGTATTCACACAATAGAACTGAACAGGAATGACTGGGGAGATGTAGTCTTTCTGTAAACCGACCATCGGGGAGCACTCGTGGTGAAGGATGTCACATTTCCCAGACGGACACTACAGCTGCCGTACAGGACGACTAATAATCAATTTACAATCTACCGATGTGGAACAGTGTGCAGTATTTATTTACATTCTGTTGATATGCCGCTTGCCACACACTCACAGTATATCTTCCAAGATGTCTCATGAAGTGGGACTGATCATGTTGTGGTCTAGAACAGTAACCTGCTGTAACGCACTCTTTGACTTATGGTGAAACATCTTAAGTTCTATAACACCTAAGTGACCGATTTCCATTGCAGTGGGAGACATTTTAAGCCTCTGGGCCTCTTCAGACGATGGGAGCTGAGGGATTGGGAAGATGCATCTGATAATCCTCATGTTGTGGGACGTATTCTAGCCAGTGATAATGGGGACAATGAACTCGACATTGTCGAATACACATTGACAGCGTAGTATTTTTGGGACAGGCTCTTCAAAGTAGTAGGCAGTTAACAGCTCCAGGTGTTTTTTTACAAAACAGCTCACTTAACAACTAGAAATAAGTAATGACTCAATAAACTGAAAATAACTCTAATGTATAAACGCCGGCCGTTGTGGCCGAGCGGTTCTAGCCGCTTCAGTCTGGAACCGCGAGACTGCTACGGTCGCAGGTTCGAATCCTGCCTCGGGCATGGATGTGTGTGATGTCTTATCTTAGTTAGCTTTAAGTAGTTCTAAATTCTAGGGGACTGATGACCTCAGATGTTAAGTCCCATAATGCTCAGAGCCATTTGAACCATCTAGTATATACACACATGATCAGAGAAGTTATTTTGTCTATAATTGGAAGCCATAGTCTGTTCGTTTCTTGCCTTACTGTTATTAGTAACTCATAGTTGTAATCCATGTAGTGTTAACGTATTTTAGGAAAGTAGGCCCCCCCCCCCCCTCCGCCCATCTACCCTGCCCCCATGGTGTGTGTTTGTATGTCTCTGCACTGCGTCGCCAGTGATTTATAATGCGTGCTATGGAGGCTCGGTATCAATTTGTGAAACTTGCTTCTTGTGACGCAGTGGGGTAGAGAGACTGAGGAAGAACCTGTTAGATTTTTAGTTTGATGACGTATGAAGGAGGGAAGTGCATGACCACAATCCAGGGATACCTTCCTTCACACTTCTGCCCTCCAACACTAACCCCATCCCTCCCTTACCACCTCCCCCCCTCCCCATCACCACACTGTTGAACCCCTAGATAACAACTTATCCCTTAATACGGCTTCTACTGAACTTACACGTGATAAACACGTTTAATATTTGTTCTTAACCCACGTCATTGAATAGTAAACACTGTACTTTTAAAACAAAAATTTCAACAATTTGCGATTTTTCGGTCCCATGCAACGTGAAAACTATTAGTCGTAGAAAAAAAATGAATTGGGGGTTTTGTGTAGGACATTTATATGTGTTTAATTTTGTACTAGAAAGCATTTTTCTCTAGAATCCGCGGTTTTCGAGTTGTTCGAGGAAAACCAAAAACAGTGACCTTTAAATACCACCCCCACCGCCCGCTCACCCCAACGCTCAAACTACCAGCCAGAACTTTTGGCATGTTGTTCATGCACTTGGTGCAGGGAGTGGCAACTGACCCTTACCATAGACAAATGTAATGTATTGCGAATACATAGAAAGAAGGGTCCTTTATTGTACGATTATATGATAGCAGAACAAACACTGGTAGCAGTTACTTCTGTAAAATATCTGGGTGTATGCGTACGGAACGATTTGAAGTGGAATGATCATATAAAATTGATTTTTGGTAAGGCGGGTGCCAGGTTGAGATTTACTGGGAGAGCCCTTAGAAAATGTAGTCCATCAACAAAGGAGGTGGCTCGACCTATACTTGAGTATTGCTCATTAGTGTGGGATCCATACCAGGTCGGGTTGACAGAGAGGATCCGAAGAAGAGCGGTGCGTTTCGTCACAGGGTTATTTGGTAAGCGTAATAGCGTTACGGAGATGTGGCAGACTCTTTAAGAGAGGCGCTCTGCAACGCGGTGTAGCTTGCTGTCCAGGTTTCGAGAGGGTGCGTTTCTGGATGAGGTATCGAATATATTGCTTCCCCCTAGTTATACCTCTCGAGGAGATCACTAATGTAAAATTAGAGAGATTCGAGCGCGCACGGAGGCTTTACGGCAGTCGTTCTTTCCGCGAACCATACGCTACTGGAACAGGAAAGGGAAGTAATGACAATGACACGTAAAGTGCCCTCCGCCACACACCGGTGGGTGGCTTGCGGAGTATAAATGTAGATGTAGATGTAGACGGTACTCGCTACCATTACTGTATAAAAATTTACGACTATACGAACTGCTTCCCTTAATTTTTTTTTCGTTAATTGGACTAAATCAGGTTCTGTAGTCTTCTACGGACCACTGTTCGACACGTTCCGCACTGTACGAATACCGATGCTCAGTTGCATCACTGCAATGGAGAGTGTGACTCGGCGGAGACGGCGATCCTCGATGCCGGATCCCCGAGGGCACGGGCCGCCCTTAGATGCTGGCGGCGGTGGATAAATGCGTTCCCCCCCCCCCCCCCCCGCCCCCCCTCCTCACGCCACCCACTCGGAGGGTTCGTCCCATTTTCAAAGGTAGTTTCTCTTGACTCATGTACTAATTGGCAGTTGGCGCTGCTGGTTGTAAAACATAGCAAACACCTAATATCGCGTCAGAGGGCAGTAAATGTGTTGTGTATACTACACAGTTATCGGATACCAAATCTGCGTAGGAAATAAAGCATCCCCACAAGCCCTCTAAGGTATTTCTATATTTCAAAATCTTCTGGCGCAGCAGACTGTTGAGTTGAACGTCGAACATGTGGATTTCGTCCAATTTGTGGTTCAGTCGTCAGCGAATTGCTCTCCTGCTCGAGGCGAACGTGCGTGCTCCAAGCAGAGCTGCAGAACTCAGCATTGTGCTCAGCGTACCGCAACCCACACCCACACAGAACACTGTAGAAGCCAAGCAAGTGCTGTCCCATTGGCTCCTTGGCCCAGCCGACTAGGACTCCGTAATATTCTGCAGTGATCGGAAGAACGTTTTGGTGACGTCGTCGTGTTTCTTCAGAACCCTTACCACCTTACGATACTGGTCACACGTTTTCCAGCAACACTAGTCGCCTGCTCTATTCTTCTGTTATTCCGTCGTTGCATATTTTTTGTATTGCTTTCATTATTTACGTGTCGTTGCAGCTGTTACTTCAGGTGTTGAAATACTCTTCTAAGCACCTCTATTCAATACAGAAAGACAATCATACTAGAGGTGGGGAAAAAAATATGGAAACAACACAAACACAACACATTACCAAGACTAATACGATGTAGGAAAATCTTTGGCATTCACAATAGAATTCACTTGCCTCGGAATGGATAAATGCAAGTGCTGTATGGTTTTCAAGGGAATATTGTATCCTTCGTTCTGCAAAACAGTGGAAAGTTCAGGTAATGATAGCGATCGTGCACCCTTCTCTCCAAAGTAGATCACGAAGACTCAATAATCTCGAAACCTGCTGACTGTAGTTGGTAAAGGAGATATGACAATTCATCTTCGTGCTTGCAAAACCGGTCTTGTTCGATGTGGGCTGTGTTGACTGGGGCCGTGTCGTCTTGGAACACAGCACCACCATTGTAGAACAAACATTCCACCATGGGATGGATCTTAGCAGTCAAGGTCACATAATTCTTGGCGGTATTGCAGCCTTGCAGAGTAATCTTGGGTCTCAAATCACCACCGATCCCCGCCATGTTGCGTTATTGGTACGTAAACTCGGCTAGAAATTGGAAACAGTGTGAAACAAGACACAACTACGGTCGCAGGTTCGAATCCTGCCTCGGGCGTGGATGTGTGTGGTGTCCTTAGGTTAGTTAGTTTTAAGTAATTGTAAGTTCTAGGGGACTGATGACCTCAGATGTTAAGTTCCATAGTGCTAAGAGCCCAAACAAGACACATCTGACCGGATCACTTACTTACACTGCTCTTTAGTCCCGGTTTTGTGGTTCCAGTACCACCTTTTCCTGTTACGGGAATTTGCGTCTCCATCGCTGCTTTTGGAATTCCAGCTGTCCCTGCAGTTCCCTGCGTATGCAGTTTTCTTTTGTTGACTTGGTGCTGACAGGCTTAGCAGTTCTGTAGTAGCTTATGCAGATTTCGTCTTCTTACTTTTCGTCACGATCACTCACGTTTTTCCGTGTTTCCTGTATGCGGTATAAATGTTCGATACGCCGCATTTTTAAACAGCAAAAAATTCAGCGGATTTGTTTACGGAAGTATCCACCACTTGAGCACCAACCATTTGCCCATGTTCGAATTCACCTGACTACGACGTAATTCACTCACAACTACAAAGAACATCTTTTTGTCTAACACCTATACATTGTATTCGTCTCGTACAGGCGAACTCGGAGAGATGAAACTGAACAACAGTCGCATTACGAAGCACGAGTAGCAACTAACCTTGTCTTACCACTGGAGCGCCTTTCAATATGACACCATCCGACGCTTTCGCTTTCCTAATTGACTCAAACTGGGTTTCTGGGTCATTCCAAGCGCCTCCACTCATTCCTCTTCATATATGTGAACCTGAATGATATAAATATTTGAACTTACGACGGAACATTTTTGCTATTGCTTTTAAATATGACTGTGACATGCAAATGTGGAAGACCGTGTTTTTGTGTATTCGCTAACAAGTTCAGTTCTTAATTTTTCGAGTTTTTATGACGCAAAAATTTTATGTAGCCAACGGCCTTTCCGCGGTGGTAACATCGGTTACCTTCAGTCCACCGAAATTAAGCGCTGCTAGCATGGCTAGCACATGGATTTGTCACCGTCCAGGTCTGCCGTGAGCTGTTGGCAAGTGGGGTGAACTCAGCGTTTGTGAGGCTAACTGAGGAACTACTTGATTGAGAAATGGCGACATCTGTCACGGAAGCCGACAACGACAGGGTGATGTGCTGACCTCATGCCTCTCCCATATTCGCAACCAGTGACGCCTGTGCGCTAAGAATGACACGGCGCTCGGGCGCTGCCCAATGTTGCTTTAAATGTGACTGTGGCTTGCAAATCTGGAATGCTGTGCTTTCATGTATTCGCTAACAAGAGCATTTCTTAATTTTTTGAGTTTTTATCACGCAAATAATGTTTGTAGCCAACGGCCTTGCCGCGGTGTTAACACCGGTTCCCGTCAAATAACCGATGTAAAGCGCTGTTGGACTCGGCTAGCACTTGGATGGGTGACCTTCCAGGCCTGCGCTGTTTGCAAGTCGGGTGGACTCAACCGTTTTGAGGCCAACTGAGCAACTACTTCATTGAAAGATAGTGGCTTCCGTCACTTCCGTCACGAAAGCTGACAACGGCCGAGAGAGCGGTTGCTGACTACATGACCACATGCCTCTCCATATCCTCAACTAGTGACGCATATCGGCTGAGGACGACAGAGGGCTCAGTCGGTGCCGTTGGGCCTATCTAGGCCTCTTCAGACGCAGTCAATTTATGTCGCTAAAGGGGTATAAAGATCTTTGGTTGGTTGGTTTGGAGAGCAAAAGGGCCAAAGAACAGCGTCATCAGTTCCTTTTTCCTCATGCAAACAGGTCTCGGGTTAAAACCATAGCCTGCCACTGTGGCCGAGCAGTTCTAGGCGCTTCAGTCCGGAACCGCGCTGCTGCTACGGTCGCAGGTTTGAATCCTGCCTAGGGCATGGATGTGTATGATGTCCTTAGATTAGTTAGGTTTAAGTAGTTCTAAGTCTAGGGGTCTGATAACCTCAGATGTTAAGTCCCATAGTGCTTACATCCATTTGAACCATATTCTTGCTAAAACCATTCCCAAAAAGAGTCAGGAAAAGTAAAAATGCGTAAAACTAACTGGGAACCACAATGAAAAAGAAAACGAAAGAAGAAAACCATTAGGGGAAAACATGGAAAACATGGATAAAAAGGGAAAAAAAGCTGTGGAAGGTATTAAAATAATATAGCACATGGCCTGTGCTGCCTGATCGCAAGAATAAGAAAGGATGAGCCAGCCAATCTTCAACATACAAAAATCTCCAGCCGAAATACACAAGGCTGAGAAATATAAATAGCAACAAGGTGAACATCAGAGCGAACAAACAGAAAAGAAAGAGCGAGGAAGAGTTAAAAAAGAGGGAGGATGAAGGCCTGGGAGAGCAGGCCAGACGTCCACCCTCAAATTGAGTGATAAAAACCCCACTCACGAAGAAAACGCAGAACTAGATCAGACGTTGAGGCATTGTCTCCTGACACCATAGGCAGTGTGGCGCGAAGGTTAAAATCCCGCTTCAGGGCGGCAAAAATTGGACAGTCGAAGAAGATGTGGACCACAGTCAAGTGGGAACCACAGTGACACTGAGATGGGTCCTAGCGACGGAGGAGGTGACCATGTGCTAGCCAAGTAGGGCCGATGCGGAGCCGGCAAAGGACAACGGAGTCCCTACGAGAGGTTCGCATGTATTGTCTCCACAGATTCGGTTCTCTACTTGATAATATGTAGTTTATTTGTTGTACTGACGCTGTCCCAGACCCCAAAAACTTTACGGCGTAAGAGCGATCGGAGATCAGTAACTGGTGTGCTACTAATCTTTGTAACTTCTCGCATGGTGCGATAGAGACTAGAACCACCACTTGATTTCACACGCTCTTGCGAATTGTTTCTGAAGTAATGTTCTAAACGAAAGAAAAGTGCTTATTCCCTAGGCGTATACTGAGAAAAGTAGTGTTCTTTCGGTGTGGATAAGCAAGGCAGGAATTCTACGAGATTTTTTGACTTCTCCAGAAGCCCATTTTACCATCAGGATCTAAGTTGAAACATCCTGGCAGATTAAAACTATGTGCCGCACCGAAACTCCAACTCGGGACCTTTGCCTTTCGCGGGCAAGTGCTCTACCAACTGAGCTACCCAAGCACGAATCACGCCCCGTCCTCACAACTTTACTTCTGCCAGTACACAGTTTTAATCTGCCAGGAAGTTTCATATCAGCGCACACTCCGCTGCAGAGTGAAAATCTCATTCTGCGAAAGATCTAAGTTGCTCATTATTTGTCTGACAGGGCTGTGCAGAAATATGGTGACAGCATATTCTTTTTCGGGCTGTTCAAGACATAAAAGTAGCGGTCACAGTGCCTGGCGAACAGTCCGTTTGCAATCGACTGATTAGTTACCATTGATTGCGCATTCGTCTGCTGGCATCAGCCACAGCAGAGGGGCTATTTGTTTCATGGCATGTGCTCGGATCCCATCAAATTACGAAGCACTAGTAGAGATACGGACAAAATTGCCAATAATCGCCTCCATTTACCTCCTTACTGTATTTGAGGAACGCGTGATTGAGTTACGCGCCGATAGTAACGCCAAGATGTGCGTCGGAGCTCCCTCCAAGTCCTCAGTCTACCGCAGTTGTAAGTAACCAGCTAAGGCCACTGCCTTTTGCTCTCTGCTGATAACTTGTTGAAGATACACGTTATGTCTACAACACGAACAATGCCATAGCCAATCGAATCCACCCATTGTTGACTGGATCCCTTAGATGGTAATGATGATGATGTTTGGTTTGTGGGGCGTTCAATAGCGCTTCTAGGCGCTCAATCCGGAACCGTGCGACTGCTACGGTCTCAGGTTCGAATCCTGCCTCGGGCATGGATGTGTGTGATGTCCTTAGGTTGGTTAGGTTTAAGTAATTCTGAGTTCTAGGGGACTGATGACCTAAGATGTTAAGTCCCATAGTGCTCGGAAACATTTGAACCATTTTTCGTTCAATAGCGCGGTCGTCAGCGCCTGTACAAAGTCGCAATTTTTACACCGTCCAATTTTTTTCACAGCCCATTCGAACCACTGTCACGAATGATGATGATGAAATGATGAGGACAACACAAGCACCCAGTCCCCTGGCTGAGAAAATCCACAGCCCGGCCGGGAATCGAACCCGGGATCCCGTGACCCAGAGGCAGCAACGCTAGCCACTAGACCACGACCTGCGAGCCAGGTCTCTCAGATCTACTATACTGTGGGTATGTTGATTGCTACGTTTCACCTACCGTTCGTAACAGCCACAGCTATTTTGTGTGGTACTGAGATAAACTGATATACTGGATCACTCGAAGAGGTGACAATGTCCCTGAGAGTTCGTCAATCCAGGAACGTATGTGTACGGCCATTAACCGTTGTAAGGAATCCCTTCTGTTCAAACCGCATTCTGATTTTCCAGTTTTACAGTTGTGTATCGCGTCTGCAAATATATATTTACAGGGAATAAAGCTATACTGTAGAACGCACACTGCCGGGAGAAAGATTTCAGTTCCCGCGCTGGCTGAAGGAGCAGGTGGACTACATGGCGTTGCCAGTGGCCATTGGTGTGAGGCGCTGTGGATAGTCATGATAACACCCATTACATCAGCAGCGAGATACGTAGGGAAAGGATAGTTATTCTGGTGCGAAGTAAGTAATCTTACTTAATAAATATTTACTAATAAATGTATCTTTTTCCAACGAAGACATTAAGAGCAACCTACAGATCATAAGTGCAATTTACAGATGTCCATCCTATTTCATGGACGAGGACTTCAGCTGATTGTATAAGAGAAAAAGTACCACCAAAGACGTACCTTGAGAATATCTTTATTCGATCACACTACCTGGCATTGGAGACAACACGGTGCCGAGTATAGACACCTGATGAAAGCTAGCCTACGTGTGCTAGTAACAAGGACCCCACAATAAATGCGGCAAAGAAATGAAATACTCTTTTGCCAGTGACGGGGCCTGAGGATGGCGGCAAAGTGCAGCGGAAACTAGTCGTGTGACAAAATAAAGACATTCTGAAGATACAGCTGTGTTGGTACTTTTTCTGCCATGAGTCACAAGTATTTCCCCACAATAGTATTACAACGCCAGAAATCGGTCATCTTAGTAAACAACTGAATAATGTTTACGCCAAGTACAAAGTACGGAGGGCTACGAAATACCACGAGTGTAAGTACGAGGTAAAGACTGTGCGCCGTAGTTGCCAGTCGCCGATAGAATGGCTCCCGACCTAGTTCTGTCGTAAGAGCATATTCTCAGGAAATTGTTAGTTTCCAGTTAATCATTTTTAATTGTTCCAGAACGAGATTTTCACTCTGCAGCGGAGTGTGCGGTGATATGAAACTTCCTGCAGATTTAAACTGTGTGCCAGACCGAGACTCGAACTCGGGACCTTTGCCTTTCGCGGGGAAGTGCTGTACCGTCTGAGCTACCGAATCACGACTCACGGCCCGTACTCACAGCTTTACTTCTGCCAGTACCTCGCCTCCTACTTTCCAAACTTTACAGAAGCTCTCCTGCGAACCTTGCAGAACTAGCACTCCTGAAAGAAAGGATATTGCGGAGGCATGGCTTAGCCACAGCCTGGGGGATGTTTCCAGAATCGGAGTGTGAGCTGATATGCCCGCTAAAGGCAAAGGTCCCGATTTAGAGTCTCGGTCCGGCACACAGTTTTAATCTGCCAGGAAGTTTCATTTTTAGTTGTGTCGATATTATCGGCTTATGGTGTTTAGTAAATAAATACATCACAATGGCATCCATTTTGAAGGTTATTCCGCTTAATATAGCATCCCGCTTCATCACTTACAATCAGAGGAACTGAACTTTACAGACACCTCAGAGGCGCTGATACTGCTTCTGCAAACGACATAGACTTCGTTAGCTTCTCGGCAAAACAGACAGAAAGAATCCTACACGACCCCACATTAAGATAGCGAGTGGATTAATCTCCGCAAAATTCGGATGGAAAAGCACGGCAACGCCTCTTATACCATACTCTACAGACTCACTGGCTAAACTGAGACATTTCTGGAGGTTTAGTACAAGTGGGGGCGTTCTTCCTGGTCAAAGAAAGGGCAACTTTTGATCACCAAGAATAAATCACTCTGGTTTATGTTCACGGCAACATGACTTAGTTAACCCTTTCCAAGGTACGAAAAACGCCGTACAAAACACAAATGTGACATCATTGGTGACCAGCTGCGCTATACGTGTGTATGAGCTGTTGAAAATCGGACTGACTGCAGTTTCTGGACAGCGCTACGAGTGCTTGTCCACTTTCCAAGCGCCCTTGCATGGACAACACATATTTTCCGGTGTCGGGAAACGCCACAACGTGTTTGCACGAACTTCGCGATGTCTCTCCCTGGCCCACGCATACAGTGTACAGTTTGACTTTCGGTTATTCGTCTGGACCGTCCGCGGCAGAATTTCATCCAGCCCGCTCGAGGCCTGGAGAAATTTGCGCCGCGGCGTCACACACACAGGGATGACGGCGTGGGTCGGCGGGACTCCTCGAGAGTCTGTGGTGAAGCGGGGGTGGTGGGGGCGGGAGGGGGATTACAGGCAAACAGGGCAGACGTCCGCGGCTGAGCGGAGGCGGTGGCGGTGGCGGCGGCGGCTGCGGAGGCGGAGGCGGCGGCGGCGGAGGCGGAGGCGGAAGCGGAGACCGGCCGTGATGAATCGCGAGCTAATGATCGCGCGCCGGAAGTCGCTGCCCGCCGCGGACGCCTCTAGAGAAAGACGAATCTATGCGGGCCTAATTACTAATTACTCGTAATTGAATTGGCTCGGTAATTATTGAAGACCATACGTCGGCTCCGGACTCGCGTGTGTGTTCGCCCCCGCCCTAATCTGCGACGATTCAGTGCCTCCTCGCCAGTTGTGGTCCGCCTCCGTTTTTTCGGAACGGAATAAATGTAATTTGATGATCAATACTGCCTGTTGAGTTGATTTTTTGCTATTTCCAGCAAGGGAGACACACGGTGCTGAAGGAACGTATTTATTCCACACTCCTCTGTCAGTACACAAATAAGGAGTTTAAGATATTTTTCTGTGTGGATCCATAGACATTAAACTTTTAAAAATGAAAATATGATCCGTTGTAGGCTGTATATGAATGCTCTACGTTTCATTTGTGAGATTAACTTTTTTCAACATTGCGTCGTTTTCAAGCATATCCGTGACATAAAGTTAAGTAAATGACGTGTCGAGTTGTGTACATATCGGATTCATCTTACAAATATACGGCAACAAATTAAAAACCATACAAAATCAAAATCATAGCGCTGCACCATCACATGTCACGTAGTAGAGTGACACGTGACGGTGTGGCACTCTGATTTAGAATCTGTAATATGACGTGTAGCCATACATGTGTAAGATGAATCCAGTATTTAGGCAATGTAACGTGATGGACCTACGTTGATGGAACGTACGTTCTTGAAAACGACGCAGTGTGAAAATGACTAATCGTACAAATGAAATAGAGAGCATTTGTCAAAGAAGGAAGGTTTCAAAGCATCCACACTCTTCAGGTAGAGCTGTAAATATCATGGTTGTTGACCTAGTTAATGTTCAAAAATCTGAGGGTTACCTACAGGAATTGTATTGTTATCTACACGTCACCCCAGGATATAACATAAAAATCGCAGCGCTATGTCTTTTAGAGTCGAATATCCAGTACAAATAAAAGTAACTCCAGATAATATACCCGCTGAACAAGTGTCTCACTTTCAATACCTTCGCTGTGAAATCAGTAAAGACACTGATCAAAAAAGGAGTAAGTACCAGGCCATATGTGGAAGAATATTATCTAGGAAAAAGAGAAAAGAGAGCGAAATTTAGGGAGTGATGGCTGTACAACTTTTGGTGTGTGGTTCAGAGAAATGAGTGAAAAATACCAAACATATTAGCAAGCTACAGTAAAATTTGTGTGAACGGTTGAATGATACTGGACGGATGTAAAAATGACGGATTGTGATGAGAAGTATATTTTTTAAACAGAAGATGAAATAAAATAGAATAAAATAAAGAAAAATGCCTCTCACATATGAGCAGAAAGCAGGAGCGATACAGTTTTATCATCTAGACTGAATGGTAGAAGACATAAAGAAAACGATGGCAACAACCTCCTCTGTGACTGGGTCAGACGAACAGTATTCGTCTCGAAAGAAGAAAAAGCACAGGCTAAGAAAGATAACAGGGGATGAAGGAGGGACCTACTTGCTCAGATTTTCTCCTCTTGACTGACTACTGGGATATTTATGCCAGGTTATTGTTTGCATTTTATCCACAATCACGCCCAGAAAACCTGAGCCGTCACATCTCTTCACTCTATGACGAGGAGATGCTCCACATTGTACTTAAGTCGAATCAGCTCCGCCAAAGAAAGATCGACATATCAGTAGATTGACCTTCCTAAAAGCAAAACTTGCAGAACCTGAAGCAGATGGCTGTGTCGATAGTCGAAACATTGTGCATAAAATAGAAACAATGGAATAATAACTCGGCAGAACAGCCAGAAGCACACCATTAAGTAGGGATGGATTTCACTTCCCAAGGTCCAAAGTGAAGCGTAAGAGACTTCACTAAGTATCAACAGCAATCAGTAGAGGACTCCTCTGAACATTCACTTTTAAGTTTTCAGTTGCCTATCTAAACCACGTGAGAGCTCATACACACGTTCCTTACAGCGCACAACAAAGTGAGCCCTAAAGCGAATGAGAAAAAGGGTATAAGTGTAAATATTTCTATTGGTGATTGGGGACAGTGTACTGAATAACATTATATCAGTAATTACGTCATTTGCAGCCTATTAATTATAGCTAAGCAATGGCCCACATTTTTTTCTCAGAAAGTATTTATTGTTAAGAGTCCGAATTTGGTGACAATAATCAATATGCCTTGTCCATGTCCTATTTTTCTACGTAGTCTGCATCACGTTCTATGGCCGTACGCCAACGTTGTGGAAGACCTTGTATTCCTTGCTGGTAAAAGCTCTTGTCCTGTAGGCCTAGCCATGTTTTCACAGCATGACTGACACTCTCGTCATCTTCGAAGAATCCTTAAGCGGCCCATAGAGATGGAAGTCCGAGGGTGCCAGGTCTGGACTATAGGGTACATGAGGCAATGATGTCCAACCCAATTTGGCGATGTGTTCCCGGGTTCTCAGACTTGTGTGTGGTCGTGCATTATCGTGTTTGAGCAAGATTTCTGCTGGATTCTTGTCCGATCGAATACACCTTAAATCGACCTTGAGTTCATTCAGAAACTTCACGTATGCCTCTGAATTGATGGTTGACCCGCTTGGCATCACATCCACGAGAATGACGCCGTCAAAATCTCAGAAGACTGTCACCGTGACTTGGGGGTTGTCTTGAATTTCGTCTTTTGTCGTGAATGCGGATGATGCAACTTCACGGACTGCCTTTTTGTTCCCGTTCCCCCGTAACGGCCTGTGACAGAAAAGCCTCTCCGTCGGTCTCAAAACGCTCCAACAGTTCGGCTGAAATAGCCTTCCTGTGAATCTTGTGGTCCGCTGCAAGCATTCGTGGAGCCCATGGTGAGCACCTCCTTGAATATCTCGATCATTGAAGACACACTTCCGATGCTGGCCGACAGCTGTAGAACCGATTGTCGAGTGGCGATGCGCCGGTTGACACGAATAATGGCATCCGCACGATTCAGCATGTCTGGAATAGTGCCTATGTCAGGACGTTCCGAGCGTGGCTGATCATGGAGCTCTGTCTCTGCCTTTCCTGAGGCTGTAGCATCCTTTATCCATAGCCCAACTGTACTCCTCTCATCTGCAGCATCGCCATGCACTGCACACAAACGTTTATGGATGTTCACCACGGTATCTTTTTCTGAAAACAAGATTTCAATAACAGCACGTTGCCTGTACCGTGAGTCGTAAGTAGGCGCCATTTTGACGCTGTGCTACGGTTCTGCCATCTGCCAGAACGGTTCCAAACTTCACCGGCCAGAGAACAAACACCAAATGTGAAGTGCCAACAAGGACGTTTGTCTATGCATATTAATGACTATTTTTTTTAAAAAAAATCTGGGGCATTACTTATTGAACGACCCTCGTATTACAAGTAGTATGTTTTTAGACTGGGTAGTACCTCCAGATGCCAACGACCTTGCCGCAGTGATAACACCGGTTCACGTTAAGTACTGTTGGGCTCTGCTAGCACTTGGATGGATGACCATCCATGTTTGCTGAGCACTCTCGGCAAACCGGGTGCACCCAGTCAATGTGAGGCCAATTGAGGGAGCTACTTGACTGCAAAGTAGCTGCTCCAGCCACGGAAACTAACAACGGCAGAGAGAGCGGCGAGCTGGCCACATAACTTCCTCATATCTGCATCCAGTGACACCTATCGGCTGAGGATGACACGGCGGTCGACCGGTACTGTTGGGCACTCCGAGGCCTATTCGGATGGAGTCTTTTAGTTTTAGTACCTTCATCTACATGTGACAAGGTCGAGTCATTAATGTTGACTTATCCTGGGCAGCATATCCGGTGTTGAAGAGTGGACACACGGGTGCAAAGCAGTTAGTCTGTACTGTCAGGAGCTGTTCACTTTCGGGCCCATACAGGGCCATGCAGAAACCATCTGATCGTGAAGTCTGTGACGTTTCTGTGGGAAGACAGTACAACGCAGAGAAAAAACAGCTAACACACTGATGGGTGTACGTTTTAAGATATCACACATAAAAGTATCTGCACTTACACACTGTGTAATGTGTTGTTTCCTGACATTGTGAGGTTAGAGACATGTGACCTATGAAAATGATAAAAGATTTTCTTTTACAAAATCATTTGATAGTCCAGGTCTCAATATTTTAACAATCAGTGGTTACTATTCCGGCTGAGCAATCAGTCATCTTCAGATAAAGTAATAAAATAAGTGCAAAATCTAACAGCAATATAGAATGCAGACATTGCAGTCTGGACCATTAAAGGATTTTATGTAATAATATTTAACGTTTAATATTGCATACTGTGGCAATGAGCAACACAAAAAAATCCATCATTATCAGCGAAAAAAAAATGATCAGAGTGGATAGTTTTTCGAAAATAATTTCTTTTAGAGGACGAATGCAGGTTTCGAGATTAACTGAGGATGATCAAGGTCAATTAGTGATTCTCAGTGGATCTTGTGGAAAAGAAAGTGACGTAGGAGGACACTGTTGTCAGAAAAGTAGTTACATCCTCTGATAATTTACGGGCAACTCTAAGATTCCGTTCCACTGGTGAATCGAAGTCTGTGAAAAAACTTTATTTTCGGTACATGAAGCCTCGCTCTAAGCACCACTTCTGGCGTTATCGCATTGGGAATTGTAGGGCTCCCCTTGATAGGACAGGCGTGCACTACACGAAGGAAGCACCTAATCTGGTAGCAGAGTACTTGTAGAGCGCTCTTTGGCCTCTTTAGGCTAGGCGGTGGTTTGAGGTACTCCGATGAACACTCGCCAATCGGCATACATACAGGGAAATCAGACCATCTTCAGATTAAGGACACTTCAACTATCAAAATTTTATCAATAAACTGGTGAAGTATTCGTAACAAAATTCCCGGATTTACTGCCCTCCAGGAAAGTTCTCGATCTCAAATTATTTTTGGGACCGGGCTCTGGCTAAAATCTAAAGTAAATAGTTGCGAGATTCGTGGAACCTATACTGGAATGACAGATTAGAGGCCTTAGGTTAGGGAGTTTTCATTGCATTTGATAAAATTCCTCTATTGAGGTCGAAGTTGAGTGTGACAGTGTAATCAAATGATGACGTGTAACAAGTATAGGTGAAACCAAGTTAATTGTTTGATGTTTTTACCGACAACCCGATTCCGCTGTGACAGCTGTAGTCATTCAGAGGGGGTCACTATCAATGGCGGGTAAACATCTAGATCATGCTATACTAGTTGGAGGAGATTTTAAACTGCTGAGTATAGACTGGGACGTGTATGGATTCGCTGCAGTGGATAAAGACAGCGTTTCGAAGTAGTTTTGAACACGATTTCCGAACACTGTCTTGAGCAGCTAGTTCGTCAGCCCACACGCAGTGAAAACATCTTAGACATTACAGCTACAAACAGGCCGGACCTTATAGATGGCGTCAGTATAGAGACGGGTATTAATGGTCATGATTTCATCAGAGCGACTATTGTTAAAAATTAATAAGTCAGCCCAGACGTCTAGGAGAGCGTTTCTGCTAGAAAGAGCAAATAAGCAATAGTTATAATCTCGCTTTTTACTTCCAGTGTCATGCTAAAGTTTAAAAGGGTTGTAAACCGTGCTCTGGACAAATGTATGCTTCGTAAATGGACTAAAGAGGGAAAAGACGCACCGTGGTTTAGCAACAAAATTCGAAAAATACTGAGGAAGTGAAGACTGTTGCATCTTCGGTTCGATAGGGATCGCGTAAATGATGGCTAGCAAAGACTAGTATTGTTTCGTGTCTCAGTGAAAAAGTCTATGGGCGAAGCATACAACAACAGCCACCGTCATACTTTAGCAAAAGATCTGGCCGACAATCCGAGAAAGTTCTGGTCCTACGTAAAATCGCTAGGCGCGTCTGAGAGTTCCATCCACTCACCCATTGACTAGTCTGGAATGGCAGTTGAAGGTAGCAAAACTAAAGTTGAAATTTTAAATTTTTAAATTCCGCATTTAAGAATTTATTCATACAGAAGAATCGCACAAACATACCATCGTTTCACCATTGCACGGAGGTCAGTAATAAGCATCCCTGGCCCACTGGAAAAATTTGAAAGAGTTGAAGGCAAATAAATTGCCAGGTCCGGATGGAATCCCAGTTCGGTTATATAAAGAGTACTGTACAACATTGGTCTCTTGGCTTGCATTTATCGCGAATCTCTCGCCCAGTGCAAAGTCCCTAGCGAATGGAACAAAGCGCAGTTGACTCTTTTGTATAAGAACTGAAAAAGAACGGACTCGCAAAATTACAGACCAATATCCCAACATCGGTTTGCTGCAAAAATTCTTGAACATTTTCTCAGTTCGAAAATTGTAAATTTCCTAGAGACCGGAACGGTTGGGCCGGCCGTTGTGGCCGAGCGGTTCTAGGCGCCTTAGTCCGGATCCGCGCTGCTGCTACCGTCGCAGGTTCGAATCCTGCCTCGGGCATGGATGTGTGTGATGTCCTTTGGTTAGTTAGGTTTAAGTAGTTCTAAGTCTAGGGGACTGATGACCTCAGATGTTAAGTCCCATAATGCTTAGAGCCATTTGAACGATTTTTTTTGAACGCTTAAGTCCACGAATCAGCACGATTTTAGAAACCGCCCTCCTGTGAAACTCAGCTAGCTCTTTTCTGACTAGATATACTGCGAACTAAGGATGAAGGGCAACAAGCAGATTCATATTTCTGAATTTCCGAAAAGCATTTGACACGGTACCCCACCGCAGACTATTAACGAAGGCACAAGCATACGGAATAGGTCTCAAAGACTTCTTGAGTAATGGAAACCAGTACGTTGTTCTCCATGGCGAATGTTCGTCAGAGACGAGGACATCGTGAGGAGTGCCCCAGGGAAATGAGATGGGACAGCTATTATTTTCTGTACACGTAAATGATCTGACTGATATGGTGGGCCGCAATCTACAATGTTTGCTGATGATGCAGTGATGCACAGAAGATTGTCGAAGAGGAGTGTCTATAGGATGGTACAAGATAGCTTCGACATTTCTAGTTCATGTTACGAATGGCAGCTAGCTCTAAGTGTAAGTTAATGTGGATGAGCAGGGGAAATAAAATCATGAAGTTCGGATGCACCACTAGTGTCTCACTTGACACAGACGTGTCATTTAAATATAAGGGCGTAGCGCTGCAAAGCGATAAGAAATGGAACTGGCATCTTAGGATTGTGGTAGGGCAGGCGAATGGTTGACTTTGGTATATTCGGAGAATTTTAGGAAGGTGTGGTTCACCTACACTCCTGGAAATGGAAAAAAGAACACATTGACATCGGTGTGTCAGACCCACCATACTTGCTCCGGACACTGCGAGAGGGCTGTACAAGCAATGATCACACGCACGGCACAGCGGACACACCAGGAACCGCGGTGTTGGCCGTCGAATGGCGCTAGCTGCGCACCGCAGCGCCGTCAGTGTCAGCCAGTTTGCCGTGGCATACGGAGCTCCATCGCAGTCTTTAACACTGGTAGCATGCCGCGACAGCGTGGACGTGAACCGTATGTGCAGTTGACGGACTTTGAGCGAGGGCGTATAGTGGGCATGTGGGAGGCCGGGTGGACGTACCGCCGAATTGCTCAACACGTGGGGCGTGAGGTCTCCACAGTACACCGATGTTGTCGCCAGTGGTCGGCGGAAGGTGCACGTGCCCGTCGACCTGGGACCGGACCGCAGCGACGCATGGATGCACGCCAAGACCGTAGGATCCTACGCAGTGCCGTAGGGGACCGCACCGCCACTTCCCAGCAAATTAGGGACACTGTTGCTCCTGGGGTATCGGCGAGGACCATTCGCAACCGTCTCCATGAAGCTGGGCTACGGTCCTGCACACCGTTAGGCCGTCTTCCGCTCACGCCCCAACATCGTGCAGCCCGCCTCCAGTGGTGTCGCGACAGGCGTGAATGGAGGGACGAATGGAGACGTGTCGTCTTCAGCGATGAGAGTCGCTTCTGCCTTGGTGCCAATGATGGTCGTATGCGTGTTTGGCGCCGTGCAGGTGAGCGCCACAATCAGGACTGCATACGACCGAGGCACACAGGGCCAACACCCGACATCATGGTGTGGGGAGCGATTTCCTACACTGGCCGTACACCACTGGTGATCGTCGAGGGGACACTGAATAGTGCACGGTACATCCAAACCGTCATCGAACCCATCGTTCTACCATTCCTAGACCGGCAAGGGAACTTGCTGTTCCAACAGGACAATGCACGTCCGCATGTATCCCGTGCCACCCAACGTGCTCTAGAAGGTGTAAGTCAACTACCCTGGCCAGCAAGATCTCCGGATCTGTCGCCCGTTGAGCATGTTTGGGACTGGATGAAGCGTCGTCTCACGCGGTCTGCACGTCCAGCACGAACGCTGGTCCAACTGAGGCGCCAGGTGGAAATGGCATGGCAAGCCGTTCCACAGGACTACATCCAGCATCTCTACGATCGTCTCCATTGGAGAATAGCAGCCTGCATTGCTGCGAAAGGTGGATATACACTGTACTAGTGCCGACATTGTGCATGCTCTGTTGCCTGTGTCTATGTGCCTGTGGTTCTGTCAGTGTGATCATGTGATGTATCTGACACCAGGAATGTGTCAATAAAGTTTCCCCTTCCTGGGACAATGAATTCACGGTGTTCTTATTTCAATTTCCAGGAGTGTATAAATGAGACCACATACAGGATGCTAGTGCGATCTATTCTTGAGTTCTGCTCGAGTGTTTGGAATCTGCACCAGGTCGGATTAAAGGAAGACAGCGAAGGAATTCAGAGTTGGGGCCACAAGGTTTGTTACAGGCAGGTTCGAACAACGTGAAGCTGGACGGAATGGCCGAGCGGTTCTAGGCACTTCAGTCTGGAACCGCACTACCGCTACGGTCGCAGGTTCGAATCCTGCCTCAGGCATGGATGTGTGCGATGTCCTTAGGTTAGTTAGGTTTAAGTAATTCTAAGTTCTAGGGGACTGATGACCTCAGATGTTAAGTCCCATAGTGCTCAGAGCCATTTGAACCATTTGACCAACATGAAAATGTTACGTAAATGCTTCGGGAACTCAAATGGGAATCCCTGGAGGCAAAGCGACGTTATTTTCCAGGGAACAGCACTGAAAAGATTTAGGAAATAGGCATTTGAAAGTGACTGCAGAACGATCCTACTGCCTTCAACATACATTTCACGAAGCGACTAAGAAGATACTAGAAATTAGGGAGGCACATAGGCAGTCTGTCTCCGAATGGAGCAGGGAAGGAAACGACTACAAGTGGCAGAGGATACATTACGCCAGTGGTACGGACTATCTAGCGCGACGCACCGTCCGGTAGCTGGCAGAGAATGTAAGCATATGTCGATGTAGACCACTTCTCTCCAGGGTCAAAATGATATGCTCTTTTCTATAGTACACTGTATGCATTTTGCTTTGATTTTAATTGCCTCCTGTGTTGTCTGCGGTCTACATACTTTTAACATACAGAACATTTGCTTCTAAGGATGCATCACGTTTTCCTTGTTGTGTATTCCACGTTCCTTCTCGTCGAAATCACTTGATCAGTGCCTCGCGGTAACTGTGAAGTGCGTAGCTGCCGAAGTCTTCCGTGTTTGAAGGCACACCTGTGAGTCAATGCTCCGGCTTCCGTCAGCAACATTCACGTACCATCAGGTGAGCCTTCACTTACGGGTCTGGACGTGCCTTCAGTTCGGTGCAGCATGCAGCAGTAGGGTGAGAGTAACGAGTTTGGGCTGTCTGCTCAGTTCCGGGGGCTCTTTTTGAGTGCTGATAGCAACTTGTAAATGGACACTGAGCAAATTCCAGGGCGGTTACTGGCAAAAGAACACCGTAAACTTCTTCCTCTGTCGACGTCCATTCAGAGCTTGAGATCCGCATCTAAGGACCTTATTGTCAACATATAATCTTTCTTTCAGAGTTCCAACATGAAGTTCACTGTGTTTCACTTATCAGTTTATGACGCTGCTTCCGCCGTTGCCCGTATCTTCGTAGACAGATCGCGATCACCGTGTGACCCGTCGGCTCGTTATTCGGACTATGTGGCGGGTGGTGTATCGGTTTTAACTGAGAAGTAAACTACACGAAACATGAGCAGCCTTGAAAATTGCGAAAAACCGTAACCACATAGCACTTGAAAATGGCCCGGTCATAGCGTCTACTCATAGTGCTGTGCAGAGACCATGACTTCAGTGAAAGTAGTGCATCGACTGATCAAATCAGATTGAAAGTATCAAAGATAAAATTAAAAGTGAAAGTATCTAACCAAAATTGTTTCCTTTTTAATTAGTGAAAGGAAGTGGATTATGATTCAGGCTGTTAGATTTAAACACAATGTTGATCTCTCTCTCTCTCTCTCTCTCTCTCTCTCTCTCTCTCTCTCTCTCTCTCTCTATATATATATATATATATATATATATATATATATATATATATTGTTAAAAATTTAGTTCATACAAAAAAACTACCATTTTCAACATTTTTGTAGCACGAATCAGTCTTACAGATAATTTTACAAAACGCTTACTGCGTCAAACCCTGGACATACAAATCCAAACTCTGAACGTTATCTAACAAAACCCATTTTGAAATTATTATATAGCTTCTCCCATTAACGTGCTAAATTTCGCGAATCCTACCTTAAAGCTGTCACCACACGTCTGCTTCCTCTGGGCACGTAGCTGCGATTCCCGAGTTTTTTACTGCGCGCGCCCAGCTCTCTTAACCATCAAAGGTCCTCCTACTCAAAGATACTATATTCATTCCACCTTGCGGTTGGCAACTATCGACTTTATTTTCTTGATCTACCCTGATCAGACCTTAGTACATACCTTTCAAGGTGCTGCGTCTCGAAGTCAGGACTGTAGCTGCGGGCTACATGGACTTACCGACCGTGACGTTTCCGATCCCTTTGTCGGTCCCGCAGGTAGTGTGGCATTTCCGACCAAACAGTTTTGCACTCTGGTACATCCTCCATTATTGTTGCAGCTTTATTTGATGTGGTGACAGAGAGCTGTACAGTCATTACTGCCCATTTCACTCGGTAGCAGTTTTTAACTGTGCTCTTAGGTTCCTGTTTAACCACACCATTGGAGATCCCTACGTATTCGATAATAAGCAGCCAAATATTTGTGACCAGCAAGAATACGAATGGCAATGCTCCCAGTTTCATTCGCAGCAATTTAATCTGTACTCTTAGGTCCCTGCTTAACCACAGACGCTGAAATCGTGACATATTCGGAAAAAAACAGAATACAAATGTCATTGCTGCTCGTTTCACTTGAATAATTTAGATCCTTTGTTTTTATGAGAAGGTTAAAAGTTAAAGAAAAAGCATTCAGACATGATTACGCACTGCGTGAATAGCCAATCCCAAGCCTGGATAAAATGGCTCTGAGCACTATGGGACTTAACATCTGAGGTCATCAGTCCCCTAGAACTTAGAACTACTTAAACCTAGCTAACCTAAGGACATCACACACGTCCATGCCCGAGGCAGGATTCGAACCTGCGACCGTAGCGGTCGCGCGGTTCCAAACTGAAACGCCTAGAACCGCTCGGCCACACCGGCAGGCTTGGATAAAATGAGAAGGGGTATCCTTATTACGAAAAGACCGGAAAAGACACGGTTAACACCAGCCAGTTCTGCACCGTGTTATTTCCGACCGTGTTATTTCCGCACCAGTGTAACGGCATCTTTTGACGGTCGGAAAAGCCACAGATAAAATATTGGTGGCCGGAAACACCACGTTGACTTCTCCGGTCGGGAAGTCCCGTGCACTTAACTGCGATGGCGCTTCGTTCTCCCAGTGTTGTTCCTGGCGTTTTTGGTTTCTTGACAATGGAATATCAGTCGGTTTGCAATATGCAGACATTAGAAGTACAGATCCGCCACCTTCCTCCTACCTAGAGCCAATACAACTGTAACAAACAGGAGTATTTATATTCCTTTTTTTAAATCTTTTATCACATTAATTTCATGCAGTTCACTACGATTTCCTCTTCATCTAAAACAGCAGCTACGCCCAACGTTCTCAATTATTTCTTCAATGTCGTCCACTTTCTAATATCCCCTACAGGGTCATCCACTATCGTTAAAGATATTCCCTCGTGTTTAATATATAATCTCGCATCATATTACTTCTTCTAATATTCCCACATACTTCTTTTCTGGCCGATTCTGCGACGAATCCCTTCATTTCCGACTATATCAGTTCACTTAATTTTTCTGTAGTACTGTGACTCAGACACACCGATTCTCTTCTTTTCTGGTTTTCACACCGTCTAGGACTCTCTTCTACATCATCTACACCTACATATATACTCCGCAAGCCACCTAATGGTATGTGGCGGAGGTTACTTTGTGGAGCGGAGTCACTTCACCTTTTGCTATTCCGGTTGCAAATAGTTCGCGCGAATAATGACAGCTCGTAAATGTCCAGACTCGAATCTTCATGATCTCTTCACGAGATATACGAGTACGTTGGAGGAATCATCATGTGGTTGATCTGCAAGGTGGTGTCCTATCTCGACCATACACTGTAAGACCAAGGTCCACATTATCAAGCAATTTGCGTTTTTATTATTGAACTGAGGATTGCCATGGCAACCAGCAAAGTGTGGAGATCAAGTTAAGGGTTCCGCACGCATAATTATAACCATCACATGTCTATTAAACGCACGAAGAGCGTTGCAGTAAAAATCACCTATTATGAAGAACTTCTCCTTGGCAGAGTTCTCTGCCGAAAACCACTGGAAGTGGGCTCGGTGCTGAGCAGTCGAGGGGGGGGATTTTATAAAACCCACAGCGAGGGCCACCCAAGTCGGCGTCCTATGCGGAGGCGCCCCTTTGATCTTACCCTAGACCCGACGTCCGCAGCAGACAATGGCGGTGCTTTCGCCCCGCAGCAGAGGGACCTTCCGCGAATTTTGGAAATGGTGACAGTGTGGCGCTTGGGTCAATGACCTCAGACAATGGGCGCCTCCCAAAAGCAACGCTGATTGCACAGCTGCTGGGCGTCAAGACAGCGAGTGGGAGTCACGATGATTGGTTAGTCTGTCTGAGAGCTACAGAAATTAGATATTCGCGTTTTGGCCTCGAAGAGAAGCAGTCACTTTTGTTCCGGTTCTTGCGATGGAGAGGCAGCGAAGTTTTGCATCTCGTTCGGCAGCCTGGACATTAGGTTAGTACATAAGCAATCGCGAGGGGCAGTCAAGCTGCAAAAAGACGCTGATCCACATCTCGACACCACGATAGGGCTGCGTGCTGTGGTTTCGACGTTGCAGGGAACATCGTCTGCATCATCAGCAACTCTGATAGTATTCAAATCGCTCTTGCCGAAATAGGTACAGAAGGGCTAAATGCTTGCTCAAAGTGCAGTTTTCTTCTGTATATCAATAACCTTCATGTTGATAGGTAAAACTACTAGAATCTCGTGCGCTCTGTCAGTGATAGGAGACGTGCCAATCCGTACTGAAAACTAACGAAAAATAGTACCTTTGTGTTAGCTGTCATTTTTATTTATACACTCTGTGCCATAATTCATCAGGAAGCATAATCTCATCATGCATTTTGAGATGTTAATATAAAAAACCTAGTAATAATAAAAATTTGTTTCATTCTGCTCAGTATTTTTGGCTTTCAGTTAAAATTGCCCGCCAGTTCCCACAACCCAGTCATTCTTTTGAGGAAAACTTCTGTATTTTGCCGGCCGGAGTGGCCGAGCGGTTAAAGGCGCTACAGTCTTGAACCGCACGACCGCTACGGTCGCAGGTTCGAATCCTGCCTCGGGCATGGATGTGTGTGATGTCCTTAGGTTAGTTAGGTTTAAGTAGTTCTAAGTTCTAGGGGACTTATGACCACAGCAGTTGAGTCCCATAGTGCTCAGAGCCATTTGAACCATTTTTTCTGTGTTTTTCTTTTTTTAATTGATTCTTATCATATGTGTGGCGTGCGTTCTCACTTGACGTGATTCTTCAACAGGGCAAGGGATTAAAAGTCAGATACTGCGTATAGGAGTCATGCCAGGGGGACTGTTCTTAAAATTCCGAGTTAGCATAATGCACGATCTGCATTCCGCCTGACGGTGAGATCAGCTCGGAGGACGACTCCCAGACTCTTCTGGGACTGTAGGCTTTCGAGACTTCAACAGTAGACCATAACGTGCTGCAAAATGCCTCTCTCTCAGCGTTTGTCACTGGAGTTGATTGTGAATTTCCCTGACGTTTTCGCGCTTGCTAAATCAACCTGCAACGTAACGAGTTGCTCTTCTCCATTTCGTCTGTCAGTCTTGTTAGTTACGTGTCCCACACTGACGAGCAATATTCAGTTATTGGTCGAACGAGTGTTTTCCACTGAAGAGTCAAAGAAACTGGTACACTTGCCTAATACTGTGTAGGGCCCCCGCGAGCACGCAGAAGTGCCGCAACACGGCGCGGCATGGACTTGACTACGTCTGAAGTGGTGCTGGACGGAACTGATACAATGAATTCTGCATGGCTGTTCATAAATCTGTAAGAGTACGAGGGGTTGGAAATCTCTTCTGAACAGCACGTTGCAAGGGATCCCAGATAAGCTCAATAATGTTCATGTCCGGGTATTTTGGACGCCAGCGGAAGTGTTTAAACTCAGAAGAGTGCTCCTGGAGCCATTCTGTAGCAATTCTGGACGTGTGGGGTGTCGCATTGTCCTGCTGGAATTGTATAAGTCGGTCTGAATGCACAATGGACATGAATGGATGCAGGTGATCAGGCAGGATGCTTACGTCCGTGTTACCTGTCAGAGACATATCTAGACGTATCAGGGGTCCCATATTACTCCAACTGCACACGCCCCACACCATTACAGAGCCTCCACCAGCTTGAACAATACCCTACTGACATACAGGGTCCGTGCATTCAGGAAGTTGTCTCCATAGCCGTACACGTCTATCCACTCGATACTATTTGAAAGGAGACTCGTTCCATCAGGCAACATGTTTCTAGTCATGAACAGTCCAATGTTGGTGTTTAAGAGCCCAGGTGAAGCGTAAAGCTTTGTGTCGTGCATTCATCAAGGGTACACGAGTGGACCTTCTGCTCCGAAAGCCCATATCGATAGTGTTTCGCTGAATGGTTGGCACGCTGACACTTATCGATGGCCCAGCATTGAAATCTGCAGCAGTTTGCGGAAGGGGTGCACTTCAGTCACATTGAACGATTCTCTTCAGTCGTCGTTGGTCCCGTTGTTGCAGGATAGTTTTCGGGGCGCGGCGACGTCGGAGATTGACGTTTCATCGGATTCCTGATATTCACGGTACACTCGTGAAGTGATCGTACGGGAAAATCCCCACTTCACGTCACCTTTGTGATGCTGTGTTCCATCGCTCGTTGGCCGACTATAACACTACGTTCAAACTCACTTAAATCTTTATAACCTTCCAATGTAGCAGCGGTAACCGATCTAACAACTGCGGCAGACATTTGTTGTCTTATATAGGCATTGCCGACAGCAGCGACGCATTCTGCCTCTTTGCATACCTCTGTATTTGAATACGCATGCCTATACCAGTTTCTTTGGCGCTCCAGTATAATATCTTGGTGATCATGTTACTATTGTATGACGCACTTAAATATAGCAATCATGCAATTCGCATATACTTTAGCTCACGTTTTGTTAACAATACATTGAATATTCAAGTGACCGCTGTATAATTTTCACTCTGGATCGCCTAATACTTGTGTCTGTTTTATTCCGTAGACCGCTCAGTACACCGAAACAAGCTTCTCGGCTGAGAGCATGTAATTTTTGCCACGTTTACCATTTTAACTCTTACATCAAGCAAGATATCGAGTGAAGTTTTTTGTGCTTGGATGATACAGCATTCGAAAGCTTTGGAAATGTTGAGTACAGAGATATAATCCCAGTTAATGTTGGCGTTGAAACTTTTCACTCAAGAAATGAAACTGAAATCCAAGACAGCCAAAAATCTTTAATACAAATCATTTCTTTTCCACTACTCGCCCTGCTCCCGTCATTCGGCAGTAAGTTGAAATTAATGTTTTCATAACTTACATTTGGAATTATTATTTTAGCGAAGAACTAAAAAAAAACGGCGTATATGACGACAGTTACAAGCTGTTGCTGTCCAACCCTGCAAGGAGGATCGAACCAATGCACTTCGATCTAGAGTATTTTCATGAACAATATTTTGTTTAATGCAACCGGTCTCCAGAAACTTTCGCGTAAAATAAATTTAGCGAGCGTCAGCTATGCAGTCAGTTCAAGTGACCATATAGGCAGAGTGGAAGTAATGAATGAACCATGATATATTTATTAATCTTTGTTGGGGGCAGACGGGGAATGGCGGTGGGGATAGTATTGCAAGTCGTCCACAACACAGTGATGTAAGAAATTATTCTCTACAAAGGTAGGCTTTACTTATTGGGACAACAGACCTACGAGTGTCTTGCCCCTCGATTCATGGTGTATTGGAACAAAAGGGAACATAAACTTTACACTGTTTGCCTCACGCAAGACCGACCCAAAATTCGATTTCTAGGACCCGGTATCACGCATCCACTCTGCATAAAGCGGGGCCCCACGCAGGAAGCTCACCTTCCCTCTCTCAACCTCTCTCCTTAAAAAGGAGAGGAGAGAGAGAGAGGAACGGCGTGCGCTGACGCCGGAGAATTTCCAATGATCCCCCATCTTACTGCCGCTACTTCTTCTTGCATGAAAAGTCATCCCGTGCGCGGACGCGCGTGTTATTTTCGCCGAGTCGTATCACAAGTCAGGATTATCTCTGTCTGCGGGAGGGGAAGTGGAGGTAGCCGAGTGCCCTCTTCTTTTATCTCCGGTCCCTCCCCCTGCCCACGCGCTCTTATTATCTGCAGATATTTCACGCGCCTCCGCCACCCCTCTTCCCCCTCTCCGCCCTACCCTTTCTCTCTCGCCTGACTTACGCCACCCTGTCCTCGGCGTACAAACAATCCTTTCAGGAGTCTTATTTTTTATTCCTTCAGCGAATAGCTGTTCTTTTTCTTTTTGTCTTAGGAGACGATCTGAAGATGTCGCTAGCGGTGGAAACGCCGGAGAAAGAGAGAAGTGCTCGGGAGGAGGCCGAGCTAAGTGCGTTTCACGAGCACTTGGCTGTGATGGGGAATAATATCCAGAGGGATATAAAATAACGCCCACCGAGTCGAGTCGGCTGCGCGCTTCCCCCGCCGCCCCCGGGCATATTGCAGGCGGTCTATAAAGTCGCGCCTGCTCAGATTACCGCTCGGCGGCAGATGATCCGCGCACTATTATTGTTATTATCATTGGCAGAGTGACGTCGGGGGAGCGGCGCCACTCTGGCGGGATCAGATGTGCGTGAGGCGAATTAGGGTGCTCCGCGGAGGCAATGCCACCGCCCGCTTGCCACTGACTCGAGGGCGCTGTTACCATTCCGGAGGCGGCGACAGAGAGATAGAGAGGGAACAATTTGAGATTTCATACTCAGCTCTTGCCGAGTTTTAAGTTAATCATTTGCAAAAACTGTGCTAACTAAGCTTCTAGGGAAAATTGAATACAGCTTCATCTGCACTCCACAAACAGTCGCACAGTCTACGGTGAACAATATGGCAACTGAATAAAACCTTCTGTGTTTTCAAGCCGCGTCAATTCGATTAAAATTCCCCAGCTTTCAGTGGCTATCTCCGACACATTCATCAAAAGCAAAACAACTGAATGCCGGCACTGACGCTTTTTTCTTTTTCAGTACAGCGTCACCAGTGTAGAGCGGTCTGTCTCGGTTTCGGAATAATGTTAGTGATATATATATGAAGATGGTATCTGTTCTTTCGGACGTGTCCGAAACGGTCAAATGTCCCAAAGAACAGGTACCATCGGTGACCATGCGGCTAGTTAAATGAAATTACAATGAAATGAATACCCCTAGCTGCATTCGAGGACGGTTGAAAATGTGTGCCCCGACCAGGACTCGAACCCGGGATTTCCTGCTTACATGGCAGACGCTCTGTCCATCTGAGGATAGTGCATGTGCAGGGAATTATTTCTGTCACGTCTCCAGTGAGACCCACATTCGCAGCTTATTGTCCCGCACTATATTCATAGTGCCCCTTCCCATTATACTCATTTCTCGCGGCTTTACAGCCGATTCCCGTAAGAGTTCGGTCACTGTTTGCGCATCTGCGCAGAAGAAGATGGTCAAATGGCCGGTGAGCCTTAACTATATGTATATGAAGATGGTATCTGTTCTTTAGGACATGTACGAAAGAACAGATCCATCTTCATATACATATTCTCTAATGTCTTAACAGATGTCCTATCGCCTTTCCCCTTTTCTGGACACTGTTTCCCAGATATTCCTCTCCGCTGCGATTCTGCCGAAAACTTTCTCATTCCTTACCGTATCAGTTCACCTAATATTCAACAATCGTCTGTAGCACCATATCTAAAATACTTCGCTTCTCTTCTTTCCCGGTTTTTCCACAAATGGTTGAAATGGCTCTGAGCACTATGGGACTTAACATCTGAGGTCATCAGTCCCCTAGAACTTAGAGCTACTTAAACCTAAATAACCTAAGGACATCACACACATCCATGCCCGAGGCAGGATTCGAACCTGCGACCGTAGCAGTCTCGCGGTTCCAGACTGTTGCGCCTAGAACCGCTTGGCCACACCGGCCGGCGTTTTTCCACAGTTCATGTTTCACTACCTTACAATGCTGTACTCCAGACGTACATTCTCACAAGTTTCTTCCTAAAATTAACGCCTATGTTTGATATTAGCAGGTTTCTCTTGGCCAGGAATACCCTTTTTGCCAGTGCTGGTCTGCTTTTGATGTCCTCCTTGCTCCGTCCGTCATTGGTTTTTTTTGCTGCCTACGTACCGCAATTCGTTATCTTTATCTGCTTCGGACCATCAAGCCTGATGTTAAGTTTCTCGCTGTCCTCATTTCTGCTACTTCTCATTATATTCGCCTTTCTTCGATGTACTTCTGTGCTCATTAGATTGTTCATTCCCTTCAGCAGATCCAGTAATTCTGCTTCACTTTCACTCAGCACAGCAATATCATTACCGAATTGTGTCATTGATATCCTTTTATCCTGAATGTTGATTCCACCTATCTTTTATTTCCATCATTGCGTCTTCGATGTAAAGTTTGAGTAGTAGAGGCGAAAGACTACATCCCTGTCTTACACCTTATTAGTCCGAGCACTTCGTTCTTAGTCTTCCACTCTTATTATCCCCCTCTTGGTTTTTGTACATATTGTATATTGTCCGTCTCTCCCTATAGCTTACCCATTTTTTCTCAGAATTCTGAACATCTTGCATCATTTTACATTGTCGAACGCTTTTTTCTGGTTGACAAGTCCTGTGAATGTGTCTCGATTTTTCTTTAGTCTTTCATCCATTATTAACTTTTAACTTTTGTAAAGCCAAAATGATCGGCATCTAACACGTCCTCAATTTTCTTTTCCATTCTTCTGTGTATTATTCTTATCCGCAACTTGGATACATGAGCTGTTAAGCTGATTGCGAGACAGTTCTCGCTCTTGCACATATTAAAAATCACGTTTTTAGAGGCCATACCAGGACTATCGCTTTAGTCATGGTCCGAATCCGATGACAGCAAGAGGGACAGAGTGGCGATGCCTGTGCTGGGGAGTCTTGTTTCCAATGTGTCGCAACATATTGACCGTGCCGCACAGGGCGTTCATTTTATCGTAGAGGCGCTTTGCCTTCTCTCGAACGGACATTTTTAGATGGACCATATTGGTGTTCTCGTCTAGGATAACAATCCTGGTGACTGGAGGTGCATGCGGGCTGCACCGAAGCCGGCTAGGGGGGGGGGGGGGGGAGGCGGGGAAGATGTGCATCCGAGAGTCACTAATCGTGGCCGACGCAGAAGAACCATAATTGAGGGAAGGGTGTACAATAGACTGGTACAGTAGGAGCTTGGTATCTAAGGTTAGTTCCTCGCTGTTGAGGAGCGAGTACAGTGGTTTTTATCCGCTTCTGCTCCTTCTGGGTGATGTATTCCGCATGTCGATGGAAGAGCAGATTTTTATCCGTCCAAACACCTAGATATTTGTTATCCGTGAACTATGGGACCCGGAGGCTTGCAATAGTGACGTTGTAGCGGGCGCTAGGGTGCCGTTTGGCGAAGCAGACCGCCGTAGTTTTGGCAGCATTGAGGGCAATCTTATTTGAAAGATACCAGCTGGCCGGCCGCTGTGGCCGAGAGGTTCTAGGCGCTTCAGTCCGGAACCACGCAGCTGCTACGCTCTCAGGTTCGCATGCTGCCTCGGGCATGGATGTGTGTGATGTCCTTAGGTTAGTTAGGTTTACGTAGTTCTATGTCTAGCGGACTGATGTTAAGATGTTAAGTCCCAAAGTGATTAGAGCCATTTGAACCATTTGATACCAGGTGACTGTTGCATCCGCCCGCCTCTGGAGACGACCAGTGAGCTCTTCCGCGTTGCGGCGGTCGTATGGAGCACCGTATCGATGGTGTATTGCGCCATCTGACTGTCTGGAATGATGGCATATCACTCACATAAATGTTAGCGTATAAAATCAGTGAAAAAATAGTCTAGATCTCGATGGTACTTTATTAAAACGACCGATTTCGGTCTACACCTAGACCATCTTCACACAGCACTATCAGCTGAAGTTGACAATGCGTACAACGGCTTTTCATGCCATTCTATTTTTTTTGTTTTTGTGGTTTTGAATTTAATAATTGTGCTTTATTGTTCATTTGCTAGATTCTTTCTTTTTTTATATATATTTTTTGAGCCTCAGTCGCTGAAAGTGCTGAAACTGAGTATAGGCCGAAACCGGTCATTTCAATAAAGTACCATCGCGATCTAGACTGTTTCTTTCACTGATTTTATGTAGATTACAAGATCACTACTTCCCGAAAATGTCACCAAAAATACTGAATATTGAAGAGGCTGGGAGGCGACACTGAGCCTCGAGGGATACACATCGACGTGTGGCCTGCCGGGGCGGGCACTGTTTTCCGCTTATACATATACGATTGTAGCGTCTGGCACCAATCATGGAAGGCCGAAACGACGCATGTGCGGGAGGCAATTCGGACAATTCGGAGCAGTTCCGGCCCGTTGTGAGACCGAGTGACATCAACGGGCCGGTGCCAAGTTTTAAACTGCCACTCCCGCCTCCCTAGAAGCGTGAGACATCCGTCTTTGCTTCCTTTCGAAATCGAGAGTCCACTCCCACGCCCTACCTGGTCTCTGATATGACTGTTACTGTTTATTTTAATCTGAGCTGTCTCCGTTGTAACGGACTTCTGATATGTTGATGCATGAGCCAAGTCTCTTATCCCTTCAAACTGTATTTTGTGTCTGTTTTCCAGGCAGTGCACAGCTATGGCCGAATTGTCAAGTTCCCTTTGTTTAATATGTCGCTTGTGCTCGATACAACGCTCTGCGACCGTGCGAATCATCTGACCTATCTACACTCCTGGAAATAGAAAAAAGAACACATTGACACCGGTGTGTCAGACCCACCATACTTGCTCCGGACACTGCGAGAGGGCTGTACAAGCAATGATCACACGCACGGCACAGCGGACACACCAGGAACCGCGGTGTTGGCCGTCGAATGGCGCTAGCTGCGCAGCATTTGTGCACCGCCGCCGTCAGTGTCAGCCAGTTTGCCGTGGCATACGGAGCTCCATCGCAGTCTTTAACACTGGTAGCATGCCGCGACAGCCTGGAAGTGAACCGTATGTGCAGTTGACGGACTTTGAGCGAGGGCGTATAGTGGGCATGCGGGAGGCCGGGTGGACGTACCGCCGAATTGCTCAACACGTGGGGCGCGAGGTCTCCACAGTACATCGATGTTGTCGCCAGTGGTCGGCGGAAGGTGCACGTGCCCGTCGACCTGGGACCGGACCGCAGCGACGCACGGATGCACGCCAAGACCGTAGGATCCTACGCAGTGCCGTAGGGGACCGCACCGCCACTTCCCAGCAAATTAGGGACACTGTTGCTCCTGGGGTATCGGCGAGGACCATTCGCAACCGTCTCCATGAAGCTGGGCTACGGTCCCGCACACCGTTAGGCCGTCTTCCGCTCACGCCCCAACATCGTGCAGCCCGCCTCCAGTGGTGTCGCGACAGGCGTGAATGGAGGGACGAATGGAGACGTGTCGTCTTCAGCGATGAGAGTCGCTTCTGCCTTGGTGCCAATGATGGTCGTATGCGTGTTTGGCGCCGTGCAGGTGAGCGCCACAATCAGGACTGCATACGACCGAGGCACACAGGGCCAACACCCGGCATCATGGTGTGGGGAGCGATCTCCTACACTGGCCGTACACCACTGGTGATCGTCGAGGGGACACTGAATAGTGCACGGTACATCCAAACCGTCATCGAACCCATCGTTCTACCATTCCTAGACCGGCAAGGGAACTTGCTGTTCCAACAGGACAATGCACGTCCGCATGTATCCCGTGCCACCCAACGTGCTCTAGAAGGTGTAAGTCAACTACCCTGGCCAGCAAGATCTCCGGATCTGTACCCCATTGAGCATGTTTGGGACTGGATGAAGCGTCGTCTCACGCGGTCTGCACGTCCAGCACGAACGCTGGTCCAACTGAGGCGCCAGGTGGAAATGGCATGGCAAGCCGTTCCACAGGACTACATCCAGCATCTCTACGATCGTCTCCATGGGAGAATAGCAGCCTGCATTGCTGCGAAAGGTGGATATACACTGTACTAGTGCCGACATTGTGCATGCTCTGTTGCCTGTGTCTATGTGCCTGTGGTTCTGTCAGTGTGATCATGTGATGTATCTGACCCCAGGAATGTGTCAATAAAGTTTCCCCTTCCTGGGACAATGAATTCAAGGTGTTCTTTTTTCCATTTCCAGGAGTGTAGATGGGACACCATTTACAGCAAGCACACGAAGGGCTATGTCGTCTTTAACAGGGCGTCGCATACCTCTTATCTTGAAGACGGGCCGGAAAAGCGGTCTCGGTCCACGGCTCTGCAGCACGGTCCTAACTGGTCGTTGCCTCACAGAGAGGTCAGAAAGGAGGCGACTATTTTCGGTGGAATGTGTAAACGTTTCCAGTGTCTCTGTTGCTGAGCGGTTCACTCTGAACACTTGTCCTAAGTACTGCAGTGCAGATTGTATGTGGTCCTCGTCAGAAATAAAGTTTGCTCTGTGTACTAACGTGTTAAGGATCGCTTTCTTGAGTACAGGGTGATGGAAGCTGTCGCTGTTCGATCCGTGAGCGTCGGCTTCCTATATAGTGAATGCCCAAGCCGCCTCCTGCCTTCCGCTCAGCTACGCTACTGGCCATTAAAAACTGCTACACCTCGAAGATGATGTGCTCCAGCCGCGCCATTTAACCGTCAGGAAGACGATGCTGTCATATGCAAATGATTGGCTTTTCAGAGCATTCACACAAGGTTGGCGCCGGTGGCGACAACTGCAAAGTGCTGACATGAGGAAAGTTTCCAACCGATTTCTCATAACAAACAGCAGTAGACCGGCGTTGCCTGGTGACACGTTGTTGTGATGCCTCGTGTAAGGAGAAGAAATGCGTACCATCACGTTTGCGACTTTGATAAAGGTCGGATTGTAGCCTACCGCGATTGCGGTTTATCGTATCGCGACATTGCTGCTCGCGTTGGTCCAGATCTAATGACTGTTAGCAGAATATGGAATCGTTGGGTTCAGGAGCACCGTCCTGGATCCCAACGGCCTGGTATCACTAGCGGTCGAGATGACAGGCATCTTATCCACATGGCAACCACGTCTCGATCCCTGAGAGAACAGATGGGGACGTTTGAAAGACAACAACCATCTGCACGAACATTTCGACGACGTTTACAGCAGCATGGACTATCAGCCCGGAGACCATGGCTGCGGATACCATTGACGCTGCATCACAACCAGGAGCGCCTGCGATGGTGTACTCAACGACGAACCTGGGTGTACGAATGGCAAAACGTCATTTTTTCGGATGAATCCAAGTTCTGTTTATAGTATCATGATGGTCGCATCCGTGTTTGCCGACATCGCGGTGAAGGCGCATTGGAAGCGTATATTCGTCATCGCCATACTGGCGTATCACCCAACGTGATGGTATGGGGTGCCATTGGTTACACGTCTCGGTCACCTCTTGTTCGCATTGACGAGAGTTTGAACAGCGGACGTTACATTTCAGATGTGTTACGACCCGTGGCTCTACCCTTCATTCGATCCCTGCTAAACCCTACATGTCAGCAGGATAATGCACGACCGCATGTTGCAGGTCCTGTACGGACCTTTCTGGATACAGAAAATGTTCGACTGCTGCACGTTCTCCAGATCTCTCACCAATTGAAAACGTCTGGTCAACGGTGGCCGAGCAACTGGCTCGTCACAATACGGCAGCAACTACTCTTGATGAGCTGTGGTATCGAGTTGAAGCTGCATGGGCAGCTGTACCTGTACACGCCATCCAAGCTCTGTTTGACTCAATGTCCAGGCGTATCGAGTCCGTTATTACGGCCAGAGGTGGTTGTTCTGGGTACTGATTTCTCAGGATCTATACACCCAAACTGCGTGAAAATGTAATCACATGGCAGTTCCAGTATAATATATTTGTCCAATGAGCCGGCCGTTGTGGCCGAGCGGTTCTAGGCACTACAGTCTGGAACCGCGCGACCGCTACGGTCGCAGGTTCAAGTCCTGCCTCGGGCATGGATGTGTGCGATGTCCTTAGATTAGTTAGGATTAAGTAGTTCTAAGTTCTAGGGGAATGGTGACCTCCGAAGTTAAGTCTCATTGTGCTCAGAGCCAGCCATTTGTCCAATGAATACCCGTTTATCGTCTGCATTTCTTCTTGGTTTAGCAATTTTAATGGCCAGTAGTGTAAAATATGCAAGAACGATGGCTTGCCATCTTTCTCCATCACGATAGAAATTTAATGATCGAATTGACACCGTTCATGATGTGATCGACGAACTGCTGCAGTGCAGTTTCACCGTGAGGCCATATGAGGAAAGTGTCACCAACGTTACTTAGGCAACAATACGGGCGCAACACCTTTGAGTTCAGAGCTGCTCCTCAAAGTGCTCTGTGAAGAAATTCAAGAATGCCGGAGAGATTGGTGATCTCCTGTGCCATCCGTCATTTCACAATATTCGCCGCGATACAAGAAGTACATTGCCGTTAGATCATGGCAGAATGTTGGCGGAGACAGCCACTGAAAGCTCGAGAACTTTATTCGAACTGACGTGGCTTGAAAACCGAGAAGCTTTTATTCAGACTTGCTGCCACGAAAGACTCCGAAGACACATTGTCACTCCTCTAGTAAGCTTGCTGTCGACAGTTTTTCTGAGGTGTCATTCTGCTAGGTACCGGAGCGTAGGGGAATCAAGGCACCCAAGGCAACGTGTGTTCGTAAACTAGGTACTTCGATTTGCTGTCCCCTCCTCATACTATATCCTGGCTGTTGATGTGCGGCGTCAGCTGTCGCTGGGAAGAGTGAATGTAATTAACAGCTAATAAGCTGTAGACTGTAAAACAAAATACTTGGCAAGAGGGCAGCTCCTTAGCGCTTCCGCACTTGTCTTCTGCTAGGGCACTATCCCATGAGGCACTGGGTCCTCCTCCGGCGAGTGGGGACTCAAATTTACGATGCTAGAAGTGTACAGCATTCAATACGCCACATTTATTGGATGTTTTTTATAGTCACGCAAGAGGGCAGATTATGCGGAGAATGTGGTAAGACTTTTAAGATATAGTGAAATGTCTAACTCACTATCTAAAATACACTACTGGCCATTAAAATTGCTACACCAAGAATAAATGCACATGATAAACGGGTATTCATTGGACAAATATATTATACTAGAACTGACATGTGATTAAATTTTCACGCAATTTGGGTGCATAAATCCTGAGAAATCAGTACCCAGAAAGGCCCGTACAGTACCTGCAACATGCGGTCGTGCATTATCCTGCTGAAATGTAGGGTTTCGCAGGGTTCGAATGGAGGGTAGAGCCACGGGTCGTAACACATCTGAAATGTAACGTCCACTGTTCAAAGTGCCGTCAATGCGAACAAGAGGTGACCGAGACGTGTAACTAATGGCACCCCATACCATCATGCCGGGTCATACGCCAGTATGGCGATGACGAATACACGCTTCCAATGTGCGTTCACCGCGATGACGCCAAGCACGGATGCGGCCATCATGATGCTGTAAACAGAACCTGGATTCATCCGAAAAAATGACGTTTTGCCATTCGCGTACTCAGGTTCATCGTTGAGTACACCATCGCAGGCACTCCTGTCTGTGATGCAGCGTCAAGGGTAACCGCAGCCATGGTCTCCGAGCTGATAGTCCATGCTGCTGCAAACGTCGTCGAACTGTTCGTGCGGATGGTTGTTGTCTTGCAAACGTCCCCGTCTGTTGACCCAAGGATCGAGACGTGGCTGCACAATCCGTTACAGCCGTGCGGATAAGATGCCTGTCATCTCGACTGCTAGTGATACGAGGCCGTTGGGATCCAGCACGGCGTTCCGTATTACCCTCCTGAAACCACCGATACCATATTCTGCTAACAGTCATTGGATCTCGATGAACGCGAGCAGCAATGTCGCGATACGATAAACCGCAATCACGATAGGTTACAATCAGACCTTTATCAAAGTCGGAAACGTGATGGTACGCATTTCTCTTCCTTACACGAGGCATAACAACAACGTTTCACCAGGCAACGCCGGTCAACTGGTATTTGTGTATGAGAAATCGGTTGGAAACTTTCCTCGTGTCAGCACGTTGTAGGTGTCGCCACCGGCGCCAACCTTGGGTGAATGCTCTGAAAAGCTAATCATTTGCATATCACAGCATTTTCTTCCTGTCGGTTAAAATTCGCGTCTGTAACACGCCATCTTCGTGGTGTAGCAATTTTAATGGCCAGTAGTGTATTAGAAAGGATGTTTTAATGTAATCAGGGCGACTGGCCCAGGAGATAAATTGAATATTTTCATTCTGAATTTGCCGCCATACGATTCTTTCATTGGTCCACCATGCTCTTAACATTGACCCCCCTTGCTGCACTTGAACCCCTGAGAGTCTCATTCGTAGTCGCTCAATCCGTCACACTCGCTGGTCTGTTGTTTTTCGGCCACTTGAGGTGCAACTGCGACACTAGGTATTTAGAGACGTATAAAAAATATATTTATGGAAATGTAGGAGAATTCTGTGTTATTTCTGTATCATTGTGATAAACAAGATTTTTCACCGTAATTCTGAACATTAACAGTAGGGAGAAGTTAGAAATTTTCATGTGATGCGCAATTACTACCGAAGTCTGCTATCGACAATACCGTAATTACGTAATAAAAGTTTTAAATTAGACAAAACCATTGCTACAAAAAAGAACCAAATTTGGACATGAACGTCTCTATAATGGGCTTTCACGAAATCTTTTTACTTTCGTGTGCAGTTTCTACCACCGCAGGTGATCTATACAAACAGATGAGCTTTAATTCAGTGCAGTTTCTTCATTCCATAGAGCACAGACTAGCTTCCTAAGGATTGGATCAACGTCAATTTCAGCAGTTCCTCAGAAGTTTTGACCTTGAGTCTGGTGATATCTTGTATTTTACGAAAGTAAAGTGCCTTAGTCGAGGTCAGATGCAAAAAAATATTTTTATTATATAATTAGTGAAACCAAATCTTTCATGATATCAAAAGCAAAATCTGTGCCTGAACTTGACGATGCCAACTGGGTGGCGCTTGCAGCAATTTCACTATATTTGACTCCTCATTTAAGTGACTCAAACAGGCGACTTAAAGAAAGAAACCTATTAGTCAGCATCTTTCGATGGAATGAAAAAATTCCAAAATCGATTTCAGAATTTTCGAAACAATCACAATTTTTGCATTTATGCGTCACGTTTTACAAACAATATAAATACGTTTCAAGAAGATTTTCAGTTTGAATGCGTAGATTTGCAGTCTGGCAACTAATTAGATGAGAAATTTCATCATGTACCTTTTTGGACTCTTGCGAATCATATCTGCCGAAAGACAAATATCGCGTGCTGTGGAGTCACGCGTTATACTTACTCTGAGTAAGACATAATGCCCTGCCGACACATTTGTCGGAGCGCCAGTGCAACGACTATAGTAATATCCGCAACCAAGCATCGCGCAGCCCTTCATATAAACACGAAATGTTGAAGAAGTTCCGAATTCTTTGAGACGTGGTAGTACTCACCGAAACAAGAAAAATAAGTAGCAATGGATAACCATAGGTCCGGAAAATGCAAACTTTCTGCTGTCTACGCCTGTTTACAGGAGGAGTTCAACGTGGCGTCCATTCATGACAATGCACCTCTCTGGCCTCTAGCGTAAGGAATGACGCACCATTCGCAGTACACCCTGTTGTTGTACCTGCTGGCACGCATTGAAGAAGCTGCCCTCTAGGGTCCGCACATCGCCTATTGGCGTGGAATAGACCAATTACTTCAAGTATCCCCATAATTAAAAGTCTAGGGGATTAGTACTACCTATACATTTAAATACCTCAAATGGAACTGTAATTGAATATACTGTGGTATTTTAAACATAGCTGCACAACAGAAATGGTTTCACGTAATAAAATTATAAACAGCCGACCAGTTGCAATGGATAAAGAAATTCTTTACCTAGGTTTCGACAAATATAATTTTTTCTTCTTCAGAAGGTAACCTAAGGGCAATGAACATCACAGCTTACATTATAAAAGTATGAAACTTATAAGCCAAAAATAAATTTTAAGACAAATTAGAGATCTCTTGCATTACAGAAGTATGATAACGACGACTGGTACTTACAATTTTACATTTTTAAAGACTAATGTACCACCGCCGTTTTTACAATTATCGGCATAGATCCATGTGTCAAAAATAAAATATAGCCCCAGAATTAGGGGTTGTCACGATAATATAAAATAACTCATGGATCTTGCTTGTGAAAAATAAAATATAGCCCTAGAATTAGGGTTTGTCACGTTAATGTAAAATAGCTCATGGATCTATTTTATATTAACGTGACAAACCCTAATTCTAGGGCTATATTTTATTTTTGACACATGGATCTATGCCGATAATTGCAAAAACGGCGGCGGTACATTAGTCCTTACTAATGTAAAATTGTAAGTACCCGTCGCCGTTAAAATACTTCTGTAATGCAAGAGTTCTCTGATTTGTCTTAAAATTTATTCTTGGCTTATAAGTTTCATACTTTTCTAATGTAAGCTATGATGCTCATTGCCCTTAGGTTATCTTCTGAAGAAGACAAATTTATATTTGTCGGAACCTAGGTAAAGAATTTCTTTATTCATTGCAACTGGTCGGCTGTTTATAATTTTATAATATGCTGTGGTAATTATTTTTCAGATTCCTGCCTCCTGTCGAAGTGAAACGATGGAGTCTGAGATTGTGGACCGCCTCGACCACCGCAATTAACACTACCTATAGCTTTCTGGAACATTTATTTTTGGGTGTGAAGTGCATTTGAAGCTCTAAAAACTATAATTTCAGGTACAAAGCCAGTCAACAATTGCATTTGGTCACAGTACCTGTGAAACGTTATTCACTCTACTATGCTCTGTATGTTGTTGTCCATTCATACCATTCTTGCCGTGGCATTAAAATTCACTAGGTTAAGCGGAAAATCTTATTTCAGGATTCACATTCACCTCAGCCGCCTGTGCCAACTGATAGAGCCATAGACAGCTGGACTGTAAGTGAAGCTATTTGATACATTGTGGGGCCATAGTGGATAACAGTCTTCAACAATATTATGTCAAGAATAGCATGCCCATTTTTACGATCGTCAGACTAAATAAATATACATACAAACAGCATGACTTGTTTCTAATTAAGCTCCATTGAAGGTGTTTTATATTATTTCAGTCACTAACACCACTTGCAGTAATAGTAATGTCATTTGCACTTCAACAGCCCAACAGAGTAAATAATATGTTAGTATTTTAATTCATATACTTTTGCTTGCAGGATAGTCCTGGTGTGGTAAATTTGTCACCTGGAGCTGGCCAAAGTTCTAGTTCTGAATGTGGTACCCCATCCCGTTACTCAAGGCAAGGAAGGAAACTCAAGAGGGAAAATGAAGGCCAAACCATTGCGGCAGTAGTGCTGTAAAGAGTGAATGCCAGATTCGAAACAGGTGTGGAAGAACCTATTGTAAAATTTGTCGCCAATGAACGAAAAGGAATAGAGTGCAAACCATTTTTTCATTAACAAGTAAAACTAAAATTTTCGAAGCATTAATACAATAGTAGAATGAACCGTTTGCTGAATAGGAAACAATAAAATGATTGTAAATACATGTTCAGAAACTGAGTTTACGTATAGTTTCAAATTGACTACTGTGTAGTTTCAAATTACCTACTATATAGTTTCAAATTTCCCACTTCCCTTCCTATACAATTTACTGATTTTTCCTAGGATTTACTGATATTATTAACTTCATAAGGTTGCATTGTAACTAAGTCTGCATGAAATAGGTTTCTCCTTTTTGCACTGTTGATAAGCCAACAGGGTGTCGTATCTATTGCCTAGGAGGTTGAAATCATCTGCTTGGGGCTTGAATGCTTACCCACTATATGAATGTTTTATTCAGGAAGCATTTTCCTACTACATATGGAATCTGAATTTTGTCACAATGTAGCATTGCCAAGGGATGTACAGCCTGTAGTGGTGTCACAAAATTATTTACGGCAGTCCAGTTATACCAAGTTCCATGTATTTCTGATAAATCAAGCCATATGATCACGAAATAGCATCTATATTACACAGAATTTAGCCAGGTAATAAAAATAAAGGGTTAATGGTATGTACACAACAGTGGAAAATTTTCTTTATCATGTCTCCAGCCATGATGCAATGCTCTTTAACTTATATTTTAATCACAACCTTCCTGCATAGTGTTGTTCAAAAAATTCAGCTATTTATCAATCGTATGAAAATAACTTGACTAACTTGGGAATTCATTTGAATGACTTAATAGATTCTATGTACTTATGAAACATATGTAGGTCCAAGAAGTCATTGTAGAACACTTGCATTTCTAATTATTACCAATGTACAGCACATACCACAATGTCACGATAAACATTTGAGGATACTTACTGAAATATTGCATACAGAAGTAACTGACATTTACATTTGCAGCTAAGATTCTATTCCTTCGAACCATTATCTGATATGTTGTATACATCTATTTTGTTTCTGACACCGAAACACTGGATGTTACTTGTGAGGATACTATGGAAATTTTTCAGACAGATAAAATGCCTGGCCATCTTCACTACTCATGCTACATCATTACAGAAAATGTTGTGGAATGTTGTTGTTGTGGTCTTCAGTCCTGAGACTGGTTTGATGCAGCTCTCCATGCTACTCTATCCTGTGCAAGCTTTTTCATCTCCCAGTACCTACTGCAACCTACATCCTTCTGAATCTGCTTAGTGTATTCATCTCTTGGTCTCTCTCTACCATTGCCAGCCTACATTTTATATCCTCTCTACTTCGACCATCATCAGTTATTTTGCTCCCCAAATCGCAAAACTCCTTTACTACTTTAAGTGCCTCATTTCCTAATCTAATTCCCTCAGCATCACCCGACTTAATTAAACTACATTCCATTATCCTCGTTTTGCTTTTGTTGATGTTCATCTTATATCCTCCTTTCAAGACACTGTCCATTCCATTCAACTGCTCTTCCAAGTCCTTTGCTGTCTCTGACAGAATTACAATGTCATCGGCGAACCTCAAATTTTTTATTTCTTCTCCGAATTTTTCTTTTGTTTCCTTTACTGCTTGCTCAATATACAGATTGAACAACATCGGGGAGAGGCTACAACCCTGTATTACTCCCTTCCCAACCACTGCTTCCCTTTCATGTCCCTCGACTCTTATAACTGCCATCTGGTTTCTGTACAAATTGTAAATAGCCTTTCGCTCCCTGTATTTTACCCCTGCCACCTTAAGAATTTGAAAGAGAGGATTCCAGTCAACATTGTCAAAAGCTTTCTCTAAGTCTACAAATGCTAGAAACGTAGGTTTACCTTTCCTTAATCTTTCTCCTAAGGTAAGTCGTAAGGTCAGTATTGCCTCACGTGTTCCAGTGTTTCTACGGAATCAAAACTGATCTTCCCCGAGGTTGGCTTCTACTAGTTTTTCCATTCGTCTGTAAAGAATTCGTGTTAGTATTTTGCAGCTGTGACTTATTAAACTGATAGTTCGGTAATTTTCACATCTGTCAACACCTGCTTTCTTTGGGATTGGAATTATTATATTCTTCTTGAAGTCTGAGGGTATTTCGCCTGTGTCATACATCTTGCTCACCAGATGGTAGAGTTTTGTCAGGACTGGCTCTCCCAAGGCCGTCAGTAGTTCCAATGGAATGTTGTCTACTCCGGGGGCCTTGTTTCGACTCAGGTCTTTCAGTGCTCTGTCAAACTCCTCACGCAGTATCATATCTCCCATTTCAACTTCATCTACATCCTCTTCCATTTCCATAATATTGTCCTCAAGTACATCGCCCTTGTATAGACCCTCTATATACTCCTTCCACCTTTCTGCTTTCCCTTCTTTGCTTAGAACTGGGTTTCCATCTGAGCTCTTGATATTCATACAAGTCGTTCTCTTATCTCCAAAGGTCTCTTTAGTTTTCCTGTAGGCAGTATCTATCTTACCCCTAGTGAGATAGGCCTCTACATCCTAACATTTGTCCTCTAGCCATCCCTGCTTAGCCATTTTGCACTTCCTGTCGATCTCATTTTTGAGACGTTTGTATTCCTTTTTGCCTACTTCATTTACTGCGTTTTTGTATTTTTTCCTTTCATCAATTAAATTCAATATTTCTTCTGTTACCCAAGGATTTCTACTAGCCCTCGTCTTTTTACCTACTTGATCCTGTGCTGCCTTCGCTACTTCGTCCCTCAAAGCTACCCATTTTTCTTCTACTGTATTTCTTTCCCCCATTCCTGTCAAGTGTTCCCTTATGCTCTCCCTGAAACTCTGTACAACCTCTGGTTCTTTCAGTTTATCCAGGTCCCATCTCCTTAAATTCCCACCTTTTTGCAGTTTCTTCAGTTTTAATCTACAGGTCATAACCAATAGATTGTGGTCAGAGTCCACATCTGCCCCTGGAATACATACAGAAAAAACTTTCATGGGTGTGGGATGATACAAGCAAACGGAGAAAAGATAAATACAACTACCTGATGTGAAATTTAGTAATAGAATATGGAATCGATTAGTTGAACATTATTGATATTGCGAGTTGCTGATTACATACAATTACATTAAGAAAATGTTCAAAAATTGTCATTTTATTTAATGGGCAAAGAAAGACTATTAAAAAAACTTCTTTTCAACAGCGTTTTTTTTTCCTTTTTTTTTTTTTTTTTTTTTTTTTTTTGACTTGGCTTCCAAATTTTTAACACAGACCATGCAGTTTAAATTCACTGCCAGACAAATCTTAACAGAAAATCTATCATTCAATAAATTTTTGATCAGTGGAAGAGGTAACCCACATGCTTATAAGGACGAATAAAATGTATCTGATATACGGTTTCGCTGAACTAAGTTGTTAATCACTTGTTTTACAATGATCCTTATTTATTTCTTTATTACCTGTTTCGGGAACGACTACTATGAATTTTCAGATTACTAATTTACAAGGAAAAAATTTAATTGTTATTTGAAGATGGAGAGTAGTCATCACCAAAACTGGTAATGCATAAATTAAAAGGCATCAGCTGCTGAATAAAATTGCTCCATAATGAAACCATATAGAAGTATTGTAGTACAACGAATTGAACTTTTAATGTGTGTGAAAGTCTGTCTATGTACCAGGGCTTTTCCCCTCAAAATTGAATCTATTATGAAGCTAACACCTTATACACAATATACACATTACATTTTAGATTCATACTGACAATGAATATATCTAATGGTGATGCATGTATCTATTGTACTACATTTAGTGGCTGCCAAATAAAGTTAAATAAAAAGGTATATTTCTTAATAATCAAATTGTTTATCGACTCCCATTGCCATGGGACATACATGTCACTATTAAAAATCGACAAAACCGGACACGAACATCTCTCACACTACATGATGTTCATGATGATCGGTTTCCACCCTGTTGAGCAATGCCTGATAAAGTAGTCTCCAGCCTCCAAGCTCCTTGCTCCTCTGTGCACAAGCCTGTGCCCTCAAAATCTGCAGCAAACAAATAGATTCCAACTGTTCATCAACGAACAAATTGCGGAAGATGTGCAATTAGTTCTACTTTCTCAACTGGTAGCCATAGCGGGCCCTTGTGGCCGGGCGGTTCTAGGCGCTTCAGTCCGGAACCGCGCTGCTACTATTGTCGCAGGTTAGAATCCGGTCTCGGACATGGATGTGTGTGATATCCTTAGGTTAGTTAGGTTTAAGTAGTTCTAAGACTAGGGGACTGATGACCTCAGATGTTAAGTCCCCTAGTGCTCAGAGCCATTTGAACCATTTGGCAGCCATATTGTACCAAGAAAAATTCTGAATCCATTTACGAGGATGCCACTCTCCTTGCAGTTGATAGTCTGTGATTTAGTGCTTCTTTGGCTTTATCGCCTCCACAATCTGGGAATTGTTTCACGATGTGTGGCTCCAACCGAAAAACATCATCAGCCACAAATTACGTATGGTACAGTAATACTACTGCACTCCAAGGATTTTGCCTGTGGGACACTCATTGTCCCACGGGGCAGCGCTTATCTTACACTTATCAACACTCCACTGTCACTCACGAGTCCATTGCATCCGAAGTCCACAAGCTGGAATCTGTCATTTGTATCCAGCACTGCAAGTAGCACAAGACTAAGTAGTACTGTAAACCTGCTGTTGGTGGCGGTGTGAATGCAAATGTTTAACATCGATGGCACCTGAAAAAAAATTGAAGTTTGAAAAGATTCGTAATTCTGTGGGGTAGCACCAAATTTAATGGGAACTTGAAAAACGTCCGTAGCAGACCCAAATCATGCAGATCCTAGTACAAAGGAAATCAGTCGTATTAAATTTACAAGGTTTTACATGAATAAAACAAAATGGCTGCAGTGTTCATGATGAACAAAGTACTTGTGCTTTATATGGTACTTATTCCATAGAAAATCATTCCAGGTGTACTTTCCCACAAGTATGAAGTATCAAATTAATCTGTGAAGCTCAATATAAGAGTAAAATACTACACTTAAAATAGATTTTTTCTTGTATACTGAGGTAATAACAAGCAAATCGATACTTGCCAAAGCATTACCAATCACATCACAAAGCAAACAGTGGGTTCTGTTTTAGAGCAACCATACTTTTTTATTTAAAGGAAAAAAATCATTCCAACTTAATACCAAATACTGGAGTGGAGTTACAGTCAATCTGTGCTGCAAAACACACACACACACACACACACACACACACACACACACACACACACACACTCACATACATACACACACACAAATTTTGTCTACGTAGTCAAACAATTTTTTTTTTTTTTAATGTTCAAGATATTCACGAGGGATATAATTTAAGCAAATGAACATCTTGCATACCACGCGATATGAACATCATGAAATACATATTTCTGCTGCAAAGAATGTGTCAACTAGGGCATATGTATAATAAAACAGTCAGTGTAAATATGCCTGACGAAGTGGTCTAATACACTATATGCTATGCATAGAAAATTTTTGCGTAGCTTTGTTTATCTAATGTCTCAGTACTTAATTTAAAGTATTTATATTTATTTAGCAGAGTTGTCTCAGAACGAAGTACATGGGAGAGTGACATTTTAGAACTGTCGCATATATGCTGAATGTGCATGATAGATATGCAAGAACTAAACCGAACTGCAGAAGACGTCTACACATGGAAGATATTCCATAACTAGCCCAGTAAGTATGGGACATTCCAGTTAGTCCCTGACTGGCAAAAAAGGCAATCTTGAACACCTTTAAAAATTACAATTGAAATTGAATTTTTCTGCTTTACATTAATTGAAAGTTGGATAAGAGAACTGCAGTCTGAAGTTCAAGTCCGAATGCATTTTCTTAAGTAAACTAAATTTTGTAGCCTTAATTTCCAACTACAGTATTCTACAGTTTAGGGGCGCCGTTTTACAGAAACAGCTGGTTGGCTCTAAGCAGCCATCTTGTAGCGCGACATGGTCGCTCGCACGCAGGACACACAAGGTTGTCGCCCGATGTTGGTGCTTGTCGCTGGAGTGTCGCGTATGCAGAAGTCGCTCGCTGTCGGTCGCTTCTGTCGCTGACGTAAGACACGGCCTTAATACTGGATGCGGCGTCACACACCTCGCTTTCCTCCAGCTGCGGCGGTACAACCGGACGTTTAAAAACTACCGACAGCCGTCGGCACCCCGTACACTGACTTCGTACGGTAGTTCCTCCTTCCGCAACTCAGACACCCCAATCACCTCTCTGGCTGCCATGCAGAAACGATACAACATCAAAGTATTATCGGCATTACAAAATATAACCGCTCAATCTTAGGGAACTGTCATTAAAAAAATAATATACTACTACTACCACACCACAACCAAGGTCTGCTACCATTGTGTTACAGAGCATTAAATGGAATGTGTGGGGGTGACGAGGTAGGCGTAATAGAAAAGTTCTAACCATAATTTTATTGTAGAAACCATCCAAACTTCTAAAAACAACACGAAATAATTGCTTTAAAACAATATATCAAAAAACTTTACAATGAAACTTTAATGTGGAATCTTGGCCAAGAAAAAATTTACAACCAGTAGTGAATATAACACATGCACTCGTCCTATCAAAATTACTGCAGTTCATTATTCGTCTGTCCTTGCTCAATGCAAACTGTTACAAAAGAAAACAACTATCAGAACCTGTCTCTAGACGTGACACGAAAATAGCCATCTGAATACAGTACATATGAATGGTATGACAAGTTTCCGAGCTCCCCCTCCGGCAGAGTTCCCTGAGCCACATAGAACACGCCCGGTGTTCAGACCCCTGGGAAACGACCGTTCCAATCACCACAGCTCACTATAACTCAAAACGTTTAATGATCGGTACTATCCTCCGTGTCACCGATACCGACCAAAGTCATCTTCTGTCCGGAACACGTCGTGTAGCAGGATGGCGCAGTCCGGGACTCCGCTCTTCCGTCTCGCTCCCTGGTTGCAACCGCTCTCCACGTAGCTGGCCCCGGCCGCCCCTCATGGCAGTGAACAGAGGGCGACACCTGAGTGGCGCTGGTCGCCCCACACTATAGTACCGGCGTGCCGGCACGGTAGATCAGCGTGTTCGGGTTGGGTTGTTTTGGGGGAAGAGAGCAAACTACGAGGTCATCGGTCTCATCGGATTGGGGAAGGACGGGGAAGGAATTCGGCTGTGCCCTTTCAAAGGAACCATCCCGGCATTTGCCTGGAGCGATTTAGGGAAATCACGGAAAACCTAAATAAGGATGGCCGGACGCGGGATTGGAGCGTCGTCCTCCCGAATGCGAGTCCAGTGTGCTAGCCACTGCGCCACCTCGCTCGGTCAGCGTGTTCGGTCAGAGGGTTTAGTTACCCTCTGTAATAAAAAAAAAAGAAAAATGAGTAAACGGATCAACGAACAATCTGAACGAGTGTCATCGGACGTGCGCCACGAACAAATTCAACTAAGAACATATAGAACAAAAATGAGATTAAGAAATGTGGGGATGATACCATAGGCACAGAGGAATTTGCCGACTTGCTAAGTTTTGGAGGCATTGTCGATACACAGTAAAGATGATTTGGACGATACACGTGTCCTTGAAGGCGACGGTAGTATAATGTGTTCAGGCACAGAACTGCAAAACGGCGGCGGAAACGGTTTTTACATTTCCTCTCACTGGGAATATCGAGTGTATTTCGGTTACACGGTTCATTTCAGACCAAGAAATTGACGATAACTGATTTCATTACCAATTTTTCCAACAGCTCAAAATAACCAAAACGGAAACGGACCTATAGCCTGACTGACACAGAGACATTTCCTGCAATATTTACAGCCCACAAGCAAAAAATATGCCTCCCGTGCATGTTATGTACGAGGGTCAGTCAAACGAAAACCTTAAATATTTTTTTATTCTGCAGAAGTGGTACAAAGCTGTATCACCTTTCAACATAGTCTCCTCCACCCTCAATGCAAGTCCTCCAGCGCTTACAAAGTGCATAAATTCCTTTAGAAAAAAATTCTTTTGGTAGTCCACGCAACCACTCATGCACCGCGTGGCGTACCTCTTCATCAGAACGGAACTTCTTTCCTCCCATTGCGTCTTTGAGTGGTCCAAACATATGGAAATCACGTGGGGCAAGGACTAGTGAGTATGGTGGATGAGGAAGATGGTTCAAATGGCTCTGAACACCATGGGACTTAACTGCTGAGGCTATCAGTCCCCTAGAACTTAGAACTACTTAAACCTAACTAACCTAAGGACATCACACACATCCATGCCCGAGGCAGGATTCGAACCTGCGACCGTAGCGGTCGCGCGGTTCCAGGCTGAAGGGCCTAGAACCGCTCGGTCACACCGGCCGGCAATGAGGAAGAAATTCAAAATGCAGGTCTGTAATTGTTGCAACTCTTATACGGGAAGATGGTGGTGGTTAGTGTTTAACGTCCCGTCGACAACGAGGTCATTAGAGACGGAGCGCAAGCTCGGGTTAGGGAAGGATTGGGAAGGAAATCAGCCGTGCCCTTTCAAAGGAACCATCCCGGCATTTGCCTTAAACGATTTAGGGAAATCACTGAAAACTTAAATCAGGATGGCCGGAGACGGGATTGAACCGTCGTCCTCCCGAATGTGAGTCCAGTGTACGGGAAGTGTGGGGCCTTGCATTGTCATGTTGCAAAAGGACACCTGCTGACAGCAATGCACGTCGCTTTGATTTTACTGCAGGCTGCAGATGATTTTTTGGAGATCTGTGTATGATTCACTAGTCACAGTGGTCCCTCTAGGCATGTAATGCTCTAAAATGACGCCTTTGTCGTCTCAAAAGAGAGTCAGCATAATCTTCCCTGCTGATGGTTCTGTTCGAAACTTCTTTGGTTTTAGTGATGAGGAATGGCGCCATTCCTTGCTCGCTCTCTTCGTTTCCGGTTGATGGAAGTCGACTTAGGTTTCGTCCTCAGCAACGATTCTTGCAAGGAAGCCATCATCTTCTCGTTCAAAATGCCGAAGAAGTTCTTCACAAGCATCAACACGTCGTTCTCTCATTTCGGGAGTCAGCTGCCGTGGCGCCCATCTTGCAGACACTTTGTCAAACTGGAGCACACCATGCACAATGTGGTGTGCTGACCCATGACTAATCTGTAAACATCCTGCAGTGTCATACAGTGTCACTCGGCGGTTTTCCTTCACTATGGCTTCAGCGGCTGCAACGTTCAGTGGAGTCACAACTCGTTGTGTCTGACTTGGACGAGGAGCATCTTCCACTGAAGTCACACCATTTGCGAATTTTACACTCCATTAGTAGACTTGCTGCTGTGACAAACGTGCATCACCGTCCTGGACCTTCATTTGTCGGTGAATTTCAATAGGTTTCACACCTTCACTACGCAAGAACAAAATAACAGAACGCTGTTCTTCCCTGGTGCAAGTCGCAAGTGGGGCGGCCATCTTTATACTGATACTGCGACGGTACGTGCACATCTGCACTTTGCTGCCATGTACAGGCCATTCTACACGCTGTTTGTAGCACGCTTACCAACTTACAGAATAACGGCGCGAAATTTCGATTTGTTATTACAAATTTAAGGTTTTAATTTGACTCGCATGTTCTTCAGAACCAAAAAAGGAAATGGGAAAGCATCTTGCTAGGAGACACGTCATCAGCGCTAACAGTGCTCTGCGGTGTTATGTATGGAACCGTGTTTTGAAATGTTTTATGTGAAAATACAGTATGAATCCATGTAGAAAGTGCTATTGTATTTAAATATGATATTCAACACCGATCATTATGTATTTATGAACTTATTTACTCTATCTGTAGCCGACCGCTGTGGACGAGTGGTTCTAGGCGCTTCAGTCACGAACCGCGCTGCTGCTACGGTTGCAGGTTCGAATCCTGCCTCGGGCATGGATGTGTGTGATGTCCATAGGTTAGTTAGGTTTAAGTAGTCCTAAGTCTAGCGGACTGATGACCCATAGTGCTTATGGCCATTTGAACCATTTAAACTTAAACTCTACCTGTACGAATGTATGCCATTTTTAATTTTTTAATTTTACGAAAACAATGTCATTTATAATAATATAATTTCTCCGTGTTGTACCAGATAGGATTTCGTTCATAGTTGCATATTGAAGAAGACAAAATGGTTTTAAAATAGAGCTAATTTTATATTTTCGATATTTTCAAAGATAGATGTTTTTGAACACAGCTAAAATTGCATGGATACTGCGAATATGAGGGCGTTAGGGTAATCACGATTAACCGGATGGGAGTGCAGTGTGTCACTCTTCCATGTATACCATACTGAAAACAGACTGCTAAATCATAAGTACTTTAAATTAAGTATTGTGACATTACATAATCAAAGCTATGCGAATGTTTTCTGTGCATCTAATGTAGCATATTACAGCACTTCTCTAGTTTCTGGGATTATACACGTACGGTGTGCCAAAAATAGTTTGAAGAAAAAATGGCTCAAATGGCTCTGAGCACTATGGGACTTAACTTCTGAGGTCATCAGTCCCCTAGAACTTAGAACTACTTAAACCTAACTAACCTAAGGACATCACACACATCCATGCCCGAGGCAGGATTTGAACCTGCGACCGTACCGATCGCGCGGTTCCAGACTGTAGCGCCTAGAACTGCTCGGCCACCATGGCCGGCCGTTTGAAGAAACCTGTACTGTAGAAAGTGAGATAAGAGGTAAACTTAAGAGCCCGCACTTGTCATATTCCTTCCCAGTCAGTATGCAACAAAGTTAAAACAAATGAAATGGATTTTAGGTATAAACATTCACCATTCGAATATTATTGACATCAGAGTGAAACAATTACGAACAAAATATGTTCTGCTCATCTTTCGTTCTTGCTTTCTGCTCGTTGTCTAAGATCCGTTATTTTGTGCGATATTTGGAAACGCATTTCTTCACATTCTTCGTCATTTATTGACACCAGATAAGTTTTTTCACGACATAGCTTCTATAGATATGTGCACCAAATGGCAAAATCTTCAGGCGAGTGGAACAGTATGTTTCAAGTAATAAGTTAATCACAGACTAACAGCATAGAACTGTATCTTTACAGATCAAAACTTGAAAACAAGCACACTCTGAACTGCTGGGCAACATCCATATTTATAATCTCACATCTCCCGCGACAATTTCTGCAAAACAGAAAAGGTTTAATTACAACGATTTCATAATTAGCACATGACTGGTGACAAATTTTCATTTTTAGAAACGTGAGAAGCAACGTTAAGAGAATACAATATTAGCCAATCATATCTTGTTCAGCGTTACGGAAAAATCTTCTGGAACGTGAAAGTTTTTATCGTCTATAACTTTTCAAACGAATTGTTTTCGGGAAAAGAGTGTTGTTCTTTCAAAAACGGAGAAATGGTTTGAATTGTACCGTGAGAACGCTATCACGAATAAATATTACCTGTGCAGAAATATTAGGCAGTATGTCGTTTGTAGACATCGTAGTTTCATCATATTTCTTTAAATTTTTGTTATTAAAAGTAACTACACTATTACAAGCAGGGGGCTGATATTAAATACTGCATAACAAAGTTTAATGTGAATCATCTTTAGTAAAGTTTCGCCAGATACTGATTAAACATGATGTATTTAATACACAAAATATAAAAATTATAAAGTATTTTGTTTTTAGTTATTTTCTTTAACTTAGTCCGCCTCTGTAGCGTAGCGGTAGCGTTACCGCCTACCACGCACTGGGCCCAGGTTCGATTCCCGGCAGGGGACTGGGTGTTGTGTGTCATCATCATTTACATCATCATTGACTCGTAAGTCGCCGACGTGGCGTCAACTAAAGAGGACTTGCAATACGGCGGCCAAACTTCCCCCGAATGGGGCCTCCCGGGCAACAATGCCATCCGATAATTTCAATTTTTTTCTTTTAACTTAAATGATGTGATGACCTTCACTAATATATGTTAAACGTACGGTTTGTACTTGACTCTACTCTTGATCAAAAGGGGCGCTGGATGTTGGATGAAATAATTACTTATATTCCATCACATATTTGACATAATTCAGACGATTAGTTGGGATCAGTTGGTTGGTTGCTTGGTTGATTGGGGGAGGAGACCAAAGAGCGAGGTCATCGGTCCCATCGGATTAGGAATGGATGGGGAAGAAATTCGGCCGTGCCCTTTCTACATCTACACCTACGTGATTACTCTGCTGTTCACAATAAAGTGCTTGGCAGAGGGTTCTATGAACCACCTTCAAGCTGTCTCTCTAACTTTCCACTCTCGAACGGCGCGCGGGAAAAACGAGCACTTAAATTTTTCTAAGCGACCCCTGATTTATTTTACCATGATGGTCATTTTTTCCTGTGTAACATTTTGCCAATTGAATGTTTTCGCAATCAGAGGAGAAAACTGGTGAATGAAATTTCACGAGAAGATGCCGACGTAACGAAAAACGCCTTTGTTTTAATGATTGCCACTCCAATTCACGTATAATGTCTGTGACACTGTCGCCCCTATTTTGCGATAATACAAAACGAGCTGCCCTTCTTCGTCCTTTTTCGATGTCATCCGTCAGTTCTACCTGATGCGGATCCCACACCGCACAGCAATACTCCAGAACAGGGCGGACAAGCGAGTTGTAAGCAGTCTCTTTAGTAGACCTGTTGCAACTTCTAAATGTTCTGCCAATGAATCGCAGTTTTTCGTCTGCTCTACCCACAACATTATCTGTGTGTTCGTTCCAATTTAGGTTATTTGTAATTGTAATCCCTAAATATTTAGTTAAATTTGCAGCCTTAAGATTTGTGTGACTTATCACGTAATCGAAATTTAGTGGATTTCTTTTAGTACTCATGCGAATAACTTCATACTTTCCTTTATTCAGCGTCCATTTCCACTTTTCGCACCATACAAAAATCTTATCTAAATCATTTTGCAATTCGTTTTGGTCATCTCATGACTTTAACACACGGTAAATGACAGCTCATCTGCAAACAATCTAAGACGGCTACTAAGATTGTCTCCTATATCGTTGATATAGATCAGGAACAAAGATGGCCTATAACACTTCCTTGGGGAACGCCGAATATTACTTCTGTTTTACACGCTGACTTTCCGTCCCTTACTACGTACTGTGCCCTTTTTGACAGGAAATGACGAATCCAGCCGCACAACTGAGGCGATATTCCATAGACACGCAGTTTGGTTAGCAGACGCTTGTGAGGAACGGTGTCGAAAGCCTTCTGGAAATCTAAAAATATGGATTCAATTTGACGTACCCTGTCGATAGCACTTATTATTTCATGAGTATACAGAGCTAGTTGTGTTTCACAAGAACGATATATTCTGAATCCGTGCCATGTGTCAATAAATCGATTTCTTTGAGGTACTTCATAATGTTCGAATGCAGTATATGTTCCAAAACCCTACTGCAGATCGACGTTAGTGATATGGGCCTGTAATTCAACGGATTACTCCTAGTCCCTCTTTTGGGTACTGGTGTGACTTGACCAATTTTCCAGTCTTTAGGTACGGATCTTTCTGTGAGAGAGTGGTTGTATATAATTGCTAAATATATCAGCATACTCTGAGAGGAACCTGACTGGTATACAATCTGGATTAGAAGCCTTGCCTTTATTAAGTGATTTAAGCTCCTTTGCGACAATGAGGATATCTACTTCTATGTTTCTCATCTTGGCAGTTGTTCTTGTTTGGAATTCAGGAATATCTTCTTCGTCTTCTCTGGTGAAGGAGTTTCGGATAACCGTGTGTAATAACTCTGCTTTAGTGTCACTGTCATCAGTGACTTCACGGTTGTTATCGCGCAGTGGAGGTATTGATTACGTCTTGCCACTGGTGTTCGTTATGTATGACCAGAATCTCTTTGGGTTTTCTGTCAGTTTTCGAGACAGCATTTCGTTATGGAAATTATTAAAAGCATCTCGCATTGAAGTACGCATTATATTTCGAACTTCCGTAAAAATTTGCCAGTCTAGGGAATTTTGGGTTCTTTTAAATTTGGCATCCGTTTTTCGTTGCTTCTGCAACACCGATCTGACCCATTTTGTGTAGCACGGGGGATCAGTACCATCACTTATTAATTTATGTGGTATATATCTCTCAATTACTGTCGATACTGTCTCTTTGAAATCATTCCACAACTATTCTACGCTTACATGATCAGATCGAAAGGAGTGAAGACTGTCTCTTAAAACGGCGTTAAGAGCATTTTTATCAGCGTTTTAAATAGATATACTTTGCGTTTCTTTTTGATGTTTGTAGGTGTTACGGCATTCAGCCCAGCAGCAACTGACTTGTGGTCGCTAATCCCTGTATTCGTCACAATACTCACTACTCGTATTTGTCCAGTGTTATTTGTTGCTAAGAGGTCAAGTATGCTTTCGCAAACATTTACGCTTCGAGTGGGATCATGAACTAATTAATCAAAATAAGTTTTGAGAAAGCATTCAGTTAATGGATGACGTTTCATGCCCGCCGCCGGCTTAAAACGTATAATTTTTCCATCATCATTCAAGACACGACGGTCACAAGAGCTTTTAATTCAGGAGAAGTGGACCGCACACCGAGAGGCCGGTCCCTTCAGCGGACGATTCAGCCTATCTACATCGGACGGCGACTGCCCATGGAGCGGACAGCGTTTGCCCGAGTGAAAGGGGAGAACGACCGCGTGTTTGGCTTAAAAGCAAATTCCGCTACATTGTGTGGGACTGCCCAGTTTAGGGATTTTCGAAAGTCAGATTGCGTAGTGCTAAAAATATTGTGTGTCAGTTTAAGCACAGTCATTTATAATTTTTCTAAGGGAACGTTTCATATGTCGAAATTACAAACGACTGTGCTTAAACTGACACACAATATTTTTAGCGCTACGCTATCTGACTTTCAAAAATCCCTACAAAAGAATGTCCCTGACTAATAATAACCTATACCTTTCATGAATCACTTACCTCACAAAAATCTTCGTTACTCGAACTACTGCAATACAGCGAGCGCCAATACTGCCAGCTAAATAAAAGATTCTAACTACTGGTCACTAACTACTGATACGCATAGTTAGCAAATGAAAGATTTTGATAAAGAACAAACAATGTATTTACCTTAATAATGTTCAAAAGTTATAATATATATATCAGTTCATGACATCCAGTCTTACAAATTTGCTGTCTCTGATGGACACACGACCAGATCATCCGCTCTCAAAACTCCGCCATCTCTCTCCCCACATCCGCCACTGCTGGCGGCTCACCTCCAACTGAGCAACGATACGCGCTGTTAACAGCCAACTGCCCAACACTACAATAGCATATACTCCAACAATGCAAACCAACCACAGCCTTCACACAGCACAGTCAGTGATTTTCATATAGAGCGAACATAAAAACCTAACCAGCCTACTTACAATATCCCATATTGATGTCGGGGTATATGCGCAGGAAACAGTGGCGTTTTGTAGCACATGTGCTTCAGGACGGTTTTCTCAACTTATCACCAATGCCGTGGACTTACAGATCTGTATCGTGTGTGTTCCATACGTGTCTATGCCATTAGCGCCAGTTCTGTGTAGTGCCTCCTTGTGTGGCACCACATTATCCTTAATTTATGAGCATGAGTGTAGAAGTTTTATTGTGGAGACCCTGTACATTCCTGGATCCATCATTTAACGCTGTATTTTGAAACTTTAAGCTGTCGTGTGATAGTTGGCGTGGAGAGCTTTTCTTATCAAAAAATACAAAAAGATAGTGTAACAATCAAACACAAAGAATGATAATAAAAAGCTCTTTGTAGTACCAACTTTTTTTCTGAAGACGTATAGCAGGATTAAAATGTTGGGCATAAAGGCATTGATAGTGCGCTAGTCCCTGGAAACGGTCGACAGCGAAAGACGCCTTGCGGGGCATAGCTCTCACGACAGTCGCTCTCCAGTTTACGAGCGCCGGGGTCCCTGCCCTCTGACGGTTCCTTCGCCGTCCTGGCGCGGACCCAGCGGGGACCTCAGCCCTCGACATTGATTTCGCTTTAGGCGCCGCGCCGCAGAGCTGCGCGCCGCCACGGGAGGCCTGTATTCTAATGCCGGCGCGGAGAAGCGGCCGATATTGTGGAAGAGATCAGGCCGCACTTTGGCAGCGCGGTGGCAGTTTTCCCCAGGCGATAAATACGGCGCGCTGCGGCTCGAAAGAGAAGCCGGGCTCGGCAGGGTTCGCAGCGGGGTGACACGTCCGTCTCGTCGGCCTTGGGAGTAGCACGCACTGTGTGTCACTGGCGATGCGTTTCTACCAGTACCAGCTGTGAGAGTGTGGGTGCTATTCTGTCATTCTGCGCAACGGATTAATCTGAGATGTACTCTTTACCCTGTGGCTCCTGCAAGATGCCATTTCCACCCCCACACTACTACAGAAGTAAGACAGACGCTCCTAACGTTCTAAAGAGAAATGCCTGAAAAACTTTCAGCAATAAATATCTTCTGGAGTCGTCCGCTGTAAGGAAATGACACAAAAATTCACAAAATTTCTTACCTAACTAGTGGGATACTTGGGTACTGGAGTAGTGCTAATCAGTGTATGAAAAACATGAAACTAACGAAAATTGTTATTTGTTTTGCAATCATTCTGAGAAACCACAATGGCACCTTTAGTTATGAACTGTACAAGTTATTTCCGGGTTCTTTTCGGAATGTGAAGTTACCTCTAAAGGATAGGATTCGCTAATGAAATTTCTGTACAAAGTTTAAGATTGTTATTGACTTGGCAGAATGGGAGGCAGTCGCATGTCAAATGCAGTGAAGTGTACTGTCGTGGAGGAAATATGCGGGTTACAAGAGCTGTAGCGCACAATACCGTAAGCTGCGGTGACTGCTGTCTGCGCCACTCGCTACTGACAAATAAGATAACTTTCGTTCTATCTGGATTGACCTTTGATAATCAAACTCTCCCTACGCCTTGATGAAGTCAAGGACTTCTATTCGCCCCTAGTCTAACTATTGGCGTGGTACACCAGTCAGATAACCAGTCCACCGTGATGCCACTCAAAAATTCGCTCACAGGCGTTTAACTATAACTCTGTCCGTTCACACCGCACAATAAGTGTGGCGGCCAACACAGTGAACAACGCTTAATAGCAAGGACTCAATATAGAGTCGCACTCCGATTCGCTCTCGATAGAGGTGCTCTCCCAGTGAAGTACTGAGGAGAGACACTAGCAGTGCAGTTCGGACCTGGCAGTGTTTGACTTGGGACGCGGCAGAAGTTCAGTCGGGGCGCGGCTGCAGTGAGGTCCAGAAAGCCATGACTCGCCCGACGTTTGCCGATATACAGGGTGTTACAAAAAGGTACGGCCAAACTTTCAGGAAACATTCCTCAAACACAAATAAAGAAAATATGTTATGTGGACATGTGTCCGGAAACGCTTAATTTCCATGTTAGAGCTCACTTTAGTTTCGTCAGTATGCACTGCTCAGTGGAGCACGTTATCATGATTTCATACGGGATACTCTACCTGTGCTGCTAGAACATGTGTCTTTACAAGTACGACACAACATGTGGTTCATGCACGATGGAGCTCCTGCACATTTCAGTCGAAGTGTTCGTACTCTTCTCAACAACAGATTCGGTGACCGATGGATTGGTAGAGGCGGACCAATTCCATGGCCTCCACGCTCTCCTGACCTCAACCCTCTTGACTTTTATTTATGGGGGCATTTGAAAGCTCTTGTCTACGCAACTCCGGTACCAAATGTAGAGACTCTTCGTGTTCGTATTGTGGACGGCTGTGATACAATACGCCGTTCTCCAGGGCTGCATCAGCGCATCAGGAATTCCATGCGACGGAGGGTGGATGCATGTATCCTCGCTAACGGGGAACATTTTGAACATTTCCTATAACAAAGTGTTTGAAATCACGCTGGTACGTTCTGTTGCTGTCAGGCGTGCTAAGTAGCCGGCAGGGGTGGCGCAGCGAGTGGGGGGACACTGGACTCGCATTCGGGAGGACGACGGTTCAATCCCGCGTCCGGCCATCCTGATTTAGGTTTTCCGTGATTTCCCTGAATCGCTCCAGGCAAATGCCGGGATGGTTCCTTTCAAAGGGCACGGCCGACTTCCTTCCCCGTCCTTCCGTAATCCGACGAGACCGATGACCTCGCTGTCTGGTCTCCTTCCACAAAACAACCCAACCAACCCAAAGCGAGTGGGGGCGGAAATAAAAGGAGTCGCTGGCTGCTGACGTAGCCGCGTCGGAGTCGACTACTCGCTATCGACTGGCGGCCGGTACGAGTGGTCTCTCGTCGCCCTGGCCTACTTTGGGATCTGCTGGGACTCTCCATGATTAATGTGATTTGAAGAGAAGTAATAAAATGAGCTCTAACATGGAAAGTAAGCGTTTCTGAACACATGTCCACATAACATATTTTCTTTCTTTGTGTGTGAGGAATGTTTCCTGAAAGTTTGGCCGTACCTTTTTGTCACACCATGTATATCACTTGAGTGCGGACCACCTTGCTTGGTCGTCGGTCGGTCGTCTTGTCGGACGACGTGTATTTGGCTTGCGGTCGCTTATGGGTTGGCTGTGTGTGCCGACTCGTAATTCGTCCCTGTTATTATACAGTCACGGCCATTGGCATTGTTTAGTTCTTCGTGCAAGTGTACGTGAAACTGTGTGTAGTTTGTGTGATTTTGATTGACAAGTTATTTTAAATGGTGTCGGCGTACTGGATCTGAGAGGTCGGTCGTCTCATCGGGCGACGTGTCACTGGTTCTCTTAGCGCTTCTGAGCCCCTTCAGTCATCATCTTGTGGAACTTGGGTCGGTCCTTTCCTGGTGCAGCGATGTCGCTTAGTCAGTGGGCGTGTTTCCTCTACATGGTTGTGTCCGGGCCGCCGTTGTGTGTCTGTAAGTGAGTGGGAGACGCACCAGCAGTGCAGTCGCGACGGAGCAGCAGTCGCAGACGGACCAGCAGGCAGTTGGTCGGTTGGCGTGGAGTAGCGAGGAAACCTCGGCGCGTGATTTGGCCGACCACCTGGCCGCATCCACAGGCAGTCGGAGTGTGTTCTGCTGTTCCCATTGCTACTAGGTCAATAGCTCACCGATCCTGGACAAGAAAGTTAAGTTCAACTTAGTCTACCAGCAAGTCACGACTGTTCGCATTGTGTCGTTTGGATGTCGTTGTCGCCTGTTGCGACAAGTTATCTTGTCGGTGTGTCCGTTGACTGTCGGTCGGTTGGTTTGCCGGCGGATCGGATATAGTTGGGCCGACTACCTGTCTGCCCATAGCGAACGTTAATATTTCAAGTGCAGACCAACCCCCGGAAACTTCTCAGCGCCGCTGGCTGTACTGCCTTTTCTTATTGGTGTTTGATTGTGTATTTTAATGGCTTATAGCCGATGGTTTGAATTTGTATGCTTTTAGTGGGGTTTTTAATAATGGGTCTTCAGCCGATTTAAAATTGAAATTTCCTTACTTGTCAAGTCTTGCATTGTTTGGGCCTTCTGACTTTTGAAAATTTATTGTAGTTGTGTTTTTCAATAATGGGCCTTCAGCCACTTTAAAATTTAAATTCCTTACTTGTTAAACCTTAAATTGTTTGGGCCTTCAGCCTGTGTAAAATATTGTTTAAAGATAAGCTTTGGGCCTTCTGCCTACTAAAAATTATTTTAGTTGTCTTGAGTCATCGGCCTTCAGCCGTTTTTAAATTAAAGTTCTTGTCTTTCAAGTATCAGACTGTATGGGGCCTTCAGCCTAATTGAAGATAAGGTCTTCTGCCTTGTGTTTCTTTTAATTAATTTTACCCGCAGTTTTAAATCATGGGCCCTCAGCCGTCTTCAAATTACACTTATTTGCTTTTCAAGTGTTAGATTTGTTGGGCCTTCAGCCAAGTTATAGAACTAACTTACGTGAGGCCTTCTGCCTTCTAAATATTCTTTTTTGAGTCTGAATTTTAAGCTAATGGCTTTCAGCCGTTTGTAAATTTAAGTGGTTGTGCCCTTAAGGCTATTCACCCGATAACTAAGTTCAAAACCTTTTTCTGTATTATTTGGACAACTAAATAAAGTTATATGTGTTTGAGTGTGACTGAAAGCCCCCTTTTGGCCCCTTTCCACAATTCCAACTACCTGTTCTGTCCTGCGTATTTAAGCAGGGCGTTCAACTTTTTTAAAAAATAAATACATATGTGATACTCATAACACTGTGTCATTGGGCTGTATAGGCGGACCCGTGCCTACCATTCCAATCTGTGAATTCCGCACGTCAATAGTGAATTCTGTTATTGAAATATTTGCGTTGCAAGTTGCAGGTGATTCACCCTGTATACTACGAAAGCTGGTTATCGAAACTGAACACTGTGTTAATAAACAGGAAGAAGACGAAAAGTAAATACTGCAATGTTGTGTACATTATTTTATAGTAGCTCATTACATTCAGTAATAAGAAGAGGAAAATTAAAGACGAAATTCGCCGGCCGGAGTCGCCGAGCGGTTCTAGGCGCTTCAGTCTGGAACTGCGCGACCGCTACGGTCGCAGGTTCGAATCCTGCCTCGGGCATGGATGTTTGTGATGTCCTTAGGTTAGTTAGGTTTAAGTAGTTCTAAGTTCTAGGGGACTGATGACCCCAGCAGTTAAGTGTCATAGTGCTCAGAGCCATTTGAACCATTTTGAAAGAAGAAGTTCGACGAGATGGAGGCAGACGAAACAAGTTGGCAAGGCGTGTGTAGCAGAACAGATATTTTCTGTATGTTAAAGTAGTTTTTAGCCGTTACAACAAGAGCACATTTCTTATACGAAGTATCAGTATTTCTCTGGCGCCGTGTGCAGTGCAGTGTGGATAGCGAGAATCGCGGGACAGCAAGTAGTCGCTTCGCTTTCCAGTGTAATATTAGCCAGTGCGGCGCGCGTCTACGTTTTCCACACACAACTAGTGGAGACGGGGTTGACACGTGACGCCACGGCCAACTCGCTCCTCATCTGAAGGAACAACAAACGCCAAGATCGACCAAGACGGCAAGAGCAACTTGGGTCGGCCCGGCACAATATGCAGGGCGGCGCATCCGCCGCAAACTCCTCCATACCTCCTGCCCCCGCACCACACGCCTCCCTCCACGCCCCACGGTTTCCCGTACCAACAGCCCGGCTCCGCCATTATAATTATAAGCCGGTCCGCTGCGCCGCGCGACTATGAGATGGCGAGGGCATCACTAAATGCTACAGCAATCCATCATCCCGCCATTTTTACTTGTCTCCGCGTCATCCCTGCTGCGCTCCCCTGTGTCCTGCGGCCCGCCCCCGCTCTCAAAACACGGACGCCGCGCCGGCCGGCGTGGCCCGAGCGATGTCCCTGCTCATATAGGAGCCCGTCCTCTCCTATTTAATTGGGTTTAATAATTAGTTGCGTGCCTTACACTCTTGGTAATTGCAGACAATAGGACGGGGCGGCCGCGGCGCGCCTCGCCTCGAAGCGGCGCTGCTGTCGCGCACGGGTGTTGGGGGTGGGGGAGGTGGGGTAGTGGAGGCGGCAGTGATTCCTCCCCCACTCTCCTCCACACGGTCTCATCAGTGGCCAGTTCCACCCCGCACCACCACAGCCTCGCTCCCGCCGCAGAGCCCTCGCGCTCGCAAAGTCACTTAAAATATGCCGGAGCTCCGCAGATTTTCCAAGTGGACATCGCGCGGCGGATGGGAAACGTCACCGGAGAGAAAAGACGAGAACGCTACCGGGCCCCGTCTGGCACTCATCACCATGCCGGAGGGGGGAGCAGCGAGAGTGCGAAGAAGGCGAGAAAGCGAGGAGAGGCGCGGGGCGCCGGAAGAGGAGGGTCGTGGAACAAAAGAGCAGCGCGCAGCAGTTTCCTTTGTCAATTAAAAATGCCTCTCATTGGCGGCGCCCGCGCCCGCCGTTCTTTTATCTCGGCAGCCTCTCAGCGCGGCCCTCTCGATGTGCGGATTAGAGCGGCTTATCGAGAGTCCCAGCAGATCCCAAAGTAGGCCAGGGCGACGAGAGACCACTCGTACCGGCCGCCAGTCGATAGCGAGTAGTCGACTCCCACGCGGCTACGTCAGCAGCCAGCGACTCCTTTTATTTCCGCCCCCACTCGCTGTGCCACCCCTGCTGGCTACTTAGCACGCCTGACCCACTTTCTCAGCACGATACGAGGACGTCTGGCTGGACTGCACCGTCCTTCCATGCAGTTAATATTTGGCTCATACATCAACAGAGTGACTGACTGAGTAAGCCGAATAAATAGTTTTAGCAAGAAAGTGAGGTGGGCAACAAGATTAGGTTTCAACGCCCCGTCGACAGGGAAGTCATTAGACGCGGAGAAAAAAACAGATAGGCCACGGGTGGGGAAGGCAATGCCCGTGCACTTTCGAAGGAACCATCTCGGCAATCAGCTCAAAGCATTTTTAGGATATAAGGGAAAATCTCAATCCGGAATTTCGTAACGTGTGTTTGAACTACCGCCCTTCTAAACACGAGTGCAGTGTCTTCAGCCATGCGTGTAGCTGCACTCTACCAAAACTAAGGTTCATAGATTTCGAAAACTAAATAAATGATACATTGGTGGGGATGGAAACATAACTGAATGTGTAAGAGAGAAACAGGAATCCGTCAATTTCTCTGTTTTTTTATTTCTTTGGTCGTTTTTCACGTAACTAAGACGGCACACCACTCAGTCTTAGTTCATTAAGTATATTATATCCTTCCTAAATATAAACTGCACTTTATGATTTGTAAAAATTAGTTGATCATGTAACTTCTGCGCTTTTATGTAACCAAAGCAATTACTTTTGATGCAAGTACAGTTTAAATGCACATACATTATACATAAGGGCAACGGCTTTCCCGCAGTGGATACACCGGTTCCCGTGAGATCACCGAAGTTAAGCGCTGTCGAGCGTGGTCGGCACTTGGATGGGTGACCATCCAGGCCGCCATGCGCTGTTGCCATTTTTCGGGGTGCACTCAGACTCGTGATGCCAATTGAGGAGCTACTCGACCGAATAGTAGCGGCTTCAGTCAAGAATACCATCACAACGACCGGGAGAGCGGTGTGCTGACCCCACGCCCGTCGTATCTGCATCCTACACTGAGGATGACACGGCGGTCGGATGGTCCCAGTAGGCCACTCGTGGCCTGAACACGGAGTGCATATACATGTATATATATATATATATATATATAATTGTTATTTAGTTCTCTATAGAACTCCTTCATCATGATCAATGTAGAAGTTTCCTGTTATTACTGATAACAGCGAAAGATGTTTGAGAGGAACAGAAGCATGCTTTTTACAAGTTCGACAACTACTGAAGCGATGTCTGGTATATTTTTGTTTTGAATTTTTTAAATTATACCTTTTGTTGAGGAAACAGAGCATCTAATACTAAATGAGAAATCTATACAGTTTTCTCAACTTTTGCTACAGCAACCCGTTGTTTCACATTACATATCGAAAATTGTCGAATGAAACCTGAATTAAACATTGACAAATTCAGTTTTGCCATATATTGTTAATTTTAAGTAACCTATAGGAAGATAAATATTTAGAACAAAAATTTACCTTACTTTACGCAGCCCTTTGTATTTCCTCACTAGGTTACTAGACAGTTTACCCCCTCTGGTTTTAGAGGAATCTGGTAAGCCACTGAACGGACACGTAAAGAAAGCGACCGTTTAGTATTTTATCCATCCTCAGCAAGTGTAGTTGTATATAACGAAATAATAAGCAACTTTCTTCAGAAGGCTGTACCTACTGTGTACAGCAAAGTGCCACCGCGGCAGCTGATGACCGCGCAGTTGAGGACCCCAGAAACCAAACACCAGCAAAGTGCCGTGGTCATGTGGTTACTAGCTTCTGCAGCTCTACTCCCACACCGCCTCGCTCGATTTTTCAACAACAGGATATTGACTGTATAAAAGTGCGCAGAATATTACATTTCCTTGTCTGCAACAGCAAGTGTCGAGCAGGTTTAATGTGAACACGTTTAGAGTTGTTGGAAACAGCAAGTGTCGAGCAGGTTTAATGTGAACACGTTTAGAGTTGTTGGAATTAATTATGAAAAATTGTATTGAATTACGCGATCATCATTATTAGTCGATTTAGTCATTTCAGAGTGTCGTGACCTCGTTTCTTCATTCTTTTCTTAAGGGGGTTTTCTGGTCTCGAAGTCCGCTTTTTATCTCTTTTTCAACTTTTTTTTTCGAGGTGAAATCAAAGGATAAGTCGAAGAGCGCTGATATCCTTTTGTTCAACAATCTTTTACCTAAATTACAAAAACTGTCCAAAAATATTAAAGGGTTATTAAACAAAACGGCGCCGAAGATCGTAATGCACGCCGTGCTCAGGTGGGTGGTTGGACCTGGTTCAGTAACTGGGTGATCTGAAAGAGACCAAACCGAAAAATTATTAAAATATGCCAGTGTAGCTATGATCATAATCTTTGAACAGTAAAAAAAAAAGTAATTTTTTCGCAAAATGACGGCTATTTGAAAAAAGTAAAAAACTCGACTTTGACTGGGTCTTCAAATGTACATTTTTAAATCGATATTTTGGAAACTGTTTAATTTTTAAACGTTCCGACCATAGCCAGTTTAATTCTCTACAAAATTAGCTAAGCGGCATCCAAATCGGCCGAGTAGTTTTTCGGCAATCCTAACACACAGCAAAAAAAATAAGACTTTTAGGAAATCGTGTTTAAAGTTCTGAAATGGATTTTCGTCGGTTTTTGGGACATACCATCAGTCTACGATGCATGCAGCATGCCTTCCTCGATCTCGTAAATCTCGTTCGCATGCAGCTCTTCCTCCATGCTGCAGATCTGACTCTTCACCGGCCGTAGACGTCCGCCTTTCGACTTCTATAAAATCGAACACCGTTCCCAAATTGTTCGCAATTTCGACTGCTTCTTTACTGGAATATAAGTGTTTTGGTGAAAGGCGTCCGTATCAGTAAATTTATCTACTCGTTAGAGTTTCGAGTGTTCGCGTCAACTCATCTTTCCAGTAAATTACCATCCGATACGTCTTCGTGTACAGGTCCGATTGCCTGCAAACGCCATCCGCGGGCGCTAGACGACGCGAGAATGTCGGTTCGATGATCGTGTATTTCAACTATATGCAATAGCTTACGGGCGAAACGGTCTCGCACACACATTCTCCGTAAGGTATCGAAATAAGCAATGAAAAATCAATTTTTTGAAAGTTCTAGACCAGTAAACACCTTTAAGTAAATGAATCTTCTAGTAGATACTTCCATCCACCGCGATCTTAATCTCTTCTTATTACACAATGGGAAGCGGCGGGCCGATAATATTCTTCTCTTGATCCAGCCATCGATCTGTTGTTCTTCTTCACAGTCGTCTCCCTTCGATTTGTAAGTAGGCTGTTTAGGTTTTTATGTTGGTAACGCCACGTAGCGCTCTGCATGAAAATCACTGACTGTGCTGTGTGCAGTCCGTGGCTCGTTGGCATTGTTGGAATATTCACTTTTCTAGTGTTGGGCAGTCGAATGTGAACGGCACGTAGCGTTGCGCAGTTGGAGGTGAGCCGCCGGCAGTGGTGGATGTGGGGACACAGATGGGAGAATTTTGAGAGCGGACGGTCTGGACGTGTGTCCATCAGAAAGAATAAATTTGTAATACTGTATATCATGAACTGATATATATATATATATATATATGATGACTTTTGAATATTATTAAGGTAAATACTTTGTTTGTTCTCTATCAAAATCTTTCATTTGCTAACTATGCCTATCAGAAGTTAGTGCCTTCAGTAGCTAGAATCTTTAATTTAGCTGGCAGTATTGGCGCTCGCCGTATTGCAGTAGTTCGAGTAACGAAGATTTTTGTGAGGTAAGTGATTCATGAAAGGTAAAGGTTATTGTCAGTCAGGGCCATTCTTTTGTAGGGTTTATTGAAAGTCATATTGCGCTACGCTAAAAAAAAATATTGTATGATCAGAATAAGTAAAGAGAGAAATGTGTGAGTACGTTCAGTTTTGTTCAGCTGTTTGAAAACCAAATGACTTAAGAGGTTTATCACCAGAGTCATTTATAATTTTTCTAACGGGACGTTACAGATTTTGCCTTGAAAGACGGTCGTTTAAAAATTATCCCCTTCTCTTCTCGAAGTATGCCCGAGGAACTGGAAGCAGCTTTGATAGATTCGAGAGTATACACTTCTTCTGAAGGTTCTTCTGTAATAGAAGCATCGGTTCTTCTTTCTGATCGTGTTATGCACAATATCTTCCTCCAAAACTACGTTTCGAAGACATCAATTCGACTGTTGTCACAGTGCAGCTATCGCAGCTGTACGCAGGATACGCTAACGATTCCACTTAGCATCTATGTTTTTTTGGATATTGCCGGTTCTGCCAGATCTTAGTGAGTATGAGGACGATTTGTCGTTTTATTTACTTATCACACAATATCTTGTGTCATTGATCTTAGATCCTGGATATCCACAATCATTCATTACCTCCGGACCCTGTAAAGGGTCTCTAAGTTGAACCTGATCAACCAATGGTAGATTCATTCCATGTAGGCTTTCACGGCCGGCGTCTTTATCAGTAAACTCTTCCGGGCTAAGTTGCCGTGGTCGATCTGTAGAACTTCTTCTCCCTGACGTTTCGTTCTCAACTGCGGAGAACATCTTCCGAGGTGAGTCGACGACTGGCTGCTAGGAGCTGGGGCCGCCGCTTATATAGAGATCGTAGGGGGCGCCACCACACGTCACATGGCGTCGATGTGCAGCTATCTCTGGCTATCGTCTGTTCTCTCGATTGCAGGCAATCGATTGTCACGTGATTGATGCAACGTCGACCGCCATATCTTATCCAATTTTAATCCTTCTTCTTTACGATTAAAATTGTATTGATGTTTGTGGATTTCAATTGCCTCTCTATACATACGTGTATAATAGTGCGACGTCCTCGCTAGCACGCTTGTTTCACCAAATTTTATGTCGTGATCTCCATCCTTAAAAACATGTTCCGCTACTGCCGATTTGTCGATATGTCCCAAGCGACAGTTTCTTTTGTGCTCCGTCAACCGTGTATTGATGCTTCTTTTGGTAGTTCCTATGTAAACCCTGCCGCAACTACACGGAATTTTATATACCCCTGGGGTGGCTAGGGGGTGACGAGCATCTTTTGTTGATCTTAGGCATTCACTAATTTTCTTAGTAGGCCTAAAAATGGTCTCTACCTGAAACTTGGCTAGTACTTTTCCAATGCGATCCGTGATATTATGGATGAACGGAAGAAATACTTTTCCAGCTGATGGTTGTTGCTGTCTCCCATTTTTAGGCATTTTTCTATTTGGGTGAAGTGCTCGATTAATCTCGTTTTTTGTATAACCATTTTTCGCAAAGGCCATTCGTAAATGATTTAGTTCTTCTTGTAAGTAGCCTGGTTCACAAATATTATTGGCCCTATCCACTAGTGTTTTTATGACCCCCCTCTTTTGCCTAGGGTGGTGGTTTGAGTTCTTATGGAGGTAGCGATCGGTATGTGTACCTTTCCTGTAGACCTTATGGCCTAAGGTCCCATCCGCCCGTTTGATAACTGATACATCCAAGAAGTTAAGTTGTCCAACTTAACTTCTTGGATGTATCAGTTATCAAACGGGCGGATGGGACCTTAGGCCATAAGGTCTACAGGAAAGGTACACATACCGATCGCTACCTCCATAAGAACTCAAACCACCACCCTAGGCAAAAGAGGGGGGTCATAAAAACACTAGTGGATAGGGCCAATAATATTTGTGAACCAGGCTACTTACAAGAAGAACTAAATCATTTACGAATGGCCTTTGCGAAAAATGGTTATACAAAAAACGAGATTAATCGAGCACTTCACCCAAATAGAAAAATGCCTAAAAATGGGAGACAGCAACAACCATCAGCTGGAAAAGTATTTCTTCCGTTCATCCATAATATCACGGATCGCATTGGAAAAGTACTAGCCAAGTTTCAGGTAGAGACCATTTTTAGGCCTACTAAGAAAATTAGTGAATGCCTAAGATCAACAAAAGATGCTCGTCACCCCCTAGCCACCCCAGGGGTATATAAAATTCCGTGTAGTTGCGGCAGGGTTTACATAGGAACTACCAAAAGAAGCATCAATACACGGTTGACGGAGCACAAAAGAAACTGTCGCTTGGGACATATCGACAAATCGGCAGTAGCGGAACATGTTTTTAAGGATGGAGATCACGACATAAAATTTGGTGAAACAAGCGTGCTAGCGAGGACGTCGCACTATTATACACGTATGTATAGAGAGGCAATTGAAATCCACAAACATCAATACAATTTTAATCGTAAAGAAGAAGGATTAAAATTGGATAAGATATGGCGGTCGACGTTGCATCAATCACGTGACAATCGATTGCCTGCAATCGAGAGAACAGACGATAGCCAGAGATAGCTGCACATCGACGCCATGTGACGTGTGGTGGCGCCCCCTACGATCTCTATATAAGCGGCGGCCCCAGCTCCTAGCAGCCAGTCGTCGACTCACCTCGGAAGATGTTCTCCGCAGTTGAGAACGAAACGTCAGGGAGAAGAAGTTCTACAGATCGACCACGGCAACTTAGCCCGGAAGAGTTTACTGACAATGGTAGATTGTTGATTCTTCAGCCGCCAATTGAAATTCCAACATCCCAGCCATCCAGTTCGCTCTAGACTGCACAGAACTGAGGTGACAGTGTATAATCTTGCCTGACTTCAATCTTTACATCTAAAAATTCGAAGTATTCACCATGTGCCTTTATGGTTGCAGTTTGGCTGCTATAAAGACCATTCGATAATGACACTAGGCGGTTTGAAACACAAAACTCACTGAGCATATGCTACAACTTGTCCTAAGTGACACAATCGACGGCTACAATCAAAGGCCTTGGCGACAAATGAAGTCGGGGACACATAACTCCCATTTTTAAATTATCTGCCTCAAACTCACGATTGCCTCTCGAGTACTTTTACTTTCCATAAAACCTGCTTCATCTGCATAAATCTGAGATTACAGTTATTGCTTTAGGTGTTGGTTCATTATGTATAGGAATTTTTTTCTGACTTGCGATATTAATGCTGTTGTCCGGTAACTTTAGAAATCCTTATCTGTCTTGTAGTGCAGCCTTGTTTTGTTTTTTCAAATGCTTCGTAAATGCTAACCGTGATTCTCCATTTCACTGAACAGAATATAAGGTGCCGTGTCTGATTCCATGTATATGTTCTCTTCCTCAATGTTACTTCCTTTGCAGTTAAGGGTTCCGCAGAGTTGTTCCCACTTCACTGTTGCTTCCTTATTGTCACAGAAAAGATTGCCATTTTAATCTTCTGTCGACCTTGATTTGAATTGTCGGTTAATGATGCTTACATTCTTTTGGTTTAGCTTTTTCCTGCTGACCTCTTTCGTCACGAATGCAGGTGACATACTGTCTTGTCAGTTCATCATATATCTCGTGTAAAATGTCGTCGGTGCTGTTATCACGTTATTCCGCTACAAGAAACCAAGCTTTCGACTGTTTCCACGGTTGTCTTCCTCAGAAAAAGAACTAAGTGTCAAGAAACTAACAGATTCGCGCAGATTTTAACGATGTAGCGTTCCTGGCTGTGTCCAGGTATTACATTGACGGTGTTTCATTTTCCGCAGCTTCTTTATTTCCATCTAGAAGTATGGTACGGAATAAATTCCCATGACGCATGGCTTGATGGGTAACCCATATCTGTTAAATTTGTTCCCACACACGCACACACACACACACACACACACACACACACATGATAATTTCTATACTTTCTTTGCTGATTAAATCGTAGTAATTTGAAAGATGGGCTAGAATATGTCTTTCCTCGAATAAGTTCTTCTGCTGATCCGTTAGTGTGCGTTTGGCAACAGATTACATAAAAGGGAGTGTTCTCACTGACTGACTCACTGACTTATCATCGAAAGGCCCAAATCGCTAAGGATAGAAACTTGAAATTTGGAGAACATGTGGATCTCTCACAGCACTGCAACATAAACAGTCGCGCAGGGTGCCGACAACACCCCAAGGTACATTGTTGCATCTTTTCTTGGAACTTGCCCTTCAATGGTAGATTCTGTTGTTACTCAAAGCTTTCATATTACGTCCTAGAAAGGTACCAATAAACATGACATTATACTCCTATCCATTATATAATAATCCATCGATAAGGATGACTGGGGTGTCCTGAATACCCCGCATGACTGCTTAGGGGCTAAGATTTCTTTAATGTAAAACATATTCTTTTTTTATTATTCAATGCTGTTAATAATATATTTCCTCCTTCTGATACTAATGGTAGTCTTTGCACAAACCTTGCAATTTTTTGGATGTAATAAATGAACTTCTAAAATATAACCATATTTACTGTCATCTAGTATATAAAGATTTTTTTCACAATTAAAACGTTTTGTAATGATTGAGACATTCCTCAAACATATATATTATTTGCATCTTAATATGTAATATAATTTGATTGTTTTTTATGGCTCAAAATCTGTCATATATTTATTATTGTATTTAGCACATCCTTTTATACTGTGAGAGCTTCAAGAAATAAAATCATACCATAATCATTTAATAAATCTAATTCAACTTCAGACTAGAAGATAATTTATCAGTACTTGAGGCCATAAATTTAAATGTATCTAAAAATCTTAATTTTAATCCAACTTCAACCACCACTAGTAACATATTTTTGTTAATTATTTATAATCACATCAGTATCTCAATTATATATTGTTAATTCTTTGATAAAAAAATGAACATCCTAATTTGTTAAATTATGAATATAAACTGGAATAGGAGAAGTATTTTTATAACTAGGCTTACAACATTCATGTTCCACTCCTTGATATTTTCCTGTTAAATGAAAATGATCTCTTACTTTTTTCTCTTTTAGTAAATCTCTTTTCACAAATAAATCAAATTTTTCAATTTAAAGAGTTTATTTTACCTTCATTTGTCATTGTCATTGCAACTTTCGGATCATTTGCTCCTGTAATTTCTCTAGATTCTTGTTTTAACTTTCCAATAAATTTTTCACTGCATTTAGACCAGTGTATGTAACAGGATTTTTATAACCATCATTAAAATATTTACTATAAGCACTAAATGAAATTGGTAAATGTTTTTGATATTTATAAAAATAAACTTTTTCAGGATTTGTTTGAGAAGTGTTAACATTTTTTAAAAGACATTCGAAATCTGCATAATTTCAAAAGTTTACTCATAATGAATTATTATAATTTTAAAAATTAATTTTTTACCCTTCTACAGAGTGTAGGGGTGAGGTAATAGGTGAGTGTGAGAGTGAATTCTAATATGAGTGGGAGTGCAAGGATGAGTGTGAGGGTGAATGAGAGGGTCAGTGTGAAAGTGAGTGTGAGTATGTGTATCAGTGTGAGTGCGACTGTGAGGCTGAGTGCAAGGATGAGGTAAGGGTAAAGGTACTGTGAGAGTAAGACTGATGGTGTGTGTAAGGGTGAGTGTGAGGATGAGGGTGACCATGATGGTGAGAGTGAGGGAGAGGGTCAGGTGTAATGTGTGGAATAGTGTGTGTGTTTGTGAGTGAGAAAGTGAATGTTTCTTTTATCATTGTGTTACTAAACTAAGATTAAACTGTGATATGTGATAAACTGTAACTATCGATCCTATCCTCATCTCCACACTGTCCCTCCTGCTCACACTCACCATCACTCTCACCCTCTTGTTCAATCTCACATTCATTCTCACTCTCAGCCTCACACTCCCCTTATACACACCATCATACTTACACACAAACTGATCCTCACACTCTCCCTCACATACACCCTCACACTCATCCACACAGTCACTTTTACCATCACTCTCACACTGACCATCACCCTCTTACTCACATTCACATTCACCATTACAGTATCTCACACTCATGCTCACAATCACATTCACAAAACACACACAAATACTCACTCTCACACTCTCATACTCACCCACACTGCCAAATTCATACTCACACTCACACTCACCTTCACTCTTAGCTTCACATTCACTTTCACACTCACCCTCACACTCAACCCCAATTCACAGTCACACTCTTCCTCACACTGACCCTCACACTCACCCTAACCATCACCATCACATTCAAACTTACTCTTGCACAAACATAAACACTTATGTTCACCTTGATGCTCAAACTCATACACACACTCACACACATACTCGCCCTCACACTCTCACTCACACACATACAATCACATTCACAACCATACTCACAATCACACCTACATTGAAACTAACCTTCACCTGTACCCTCATCCTCATGGCCACAGTCACACTCACACTCACACTCAGCCTCATCCTCACAATCAGTCACACTCATCCTCACCCTTACATAAATACTGACATTCATGCTCACACTCACACTCACTCACATATCCACTCTCACAACCACTCACCCTCAACTTCATCCTCAGGTTCAGTGTCACAGTCACTCTCGCACTGATCCTTATATGCACCCTCACACTCACCCTCATCTTCACCCTCATCCTCTCACTCACCCTTATACATTCCCTCTAACTCACACCCACACACACATTCACACACAAACTCACACTCACACCTACGTGCAGATCTACACTTACATTCATCCTCACATTCACTCTCACACACACTTTCACACTCACACATACTCACCCCACATTAACCCTCACACTCACAGTAACCTGCACTGACCCTCACCCTAACACTCACCCCCACTCTCACCCTCTTGCTTGTATTCAACCTCACACACCCTCACACTCACCCTCATACACTTTCTCACACTCATCCACATACTCATTCTCACACTCACAGTCACATACATACTCCCTCTCACATGCACACCAACAGTCACACTCATATTGAAACACAGCCTCTCACTCACACTTAACCTACACTCACTCTCCTTCACTACACCATCACCTCATACTCACTCTCACTGTCATTCTTACCATCAACTTCACCCCCACATTCACATTGAGTAACACACTCATCCTGACACATACTCTCCAACTGACCCAGCAACTCTTCCTCATATTCATCCTCACCCTCACACTCACACATGCACTCGCTATAACACTCTCTTTCACACCCACTGTCACAAACATCCTCACTCTCAGCCTCAAATTCACCATCATCCTCATGCTTAACCTTACACTCACTCAACCTAACAGTCACAGTCACTCCAGTACTCACACCCACACTCACACACATTCACACTCACACTAAATCTCTCTCATACACACTAGCACACACCCTATCACCCTAACCCTCACCCTTGTGCTCAAGCTCAGCCTCATCATCACACTCACCATCACCCTCACCCTCACTGTCACCCTCACCCTCACCCTAATACTCTATATCAACCTCACTTCTACCTTAACATACACCCTCAAGATCACAGCAACACTGTGAATCAAACTCATACTCAAGACCCACACACACTGTCACTTTCACACTCACCCCAACCTTACTCTTAACATCAACTTCATCCACACTCTCACCCTCAGCGTGACCATAACACACCCTCACCCTCATGATCTGCCACTTCGCCACAACAATCCTTGGCATCACTCAGACTCTCAACCCTACACTCACCCTCACACTCAAACTCCCACTCACATTCATGTCATGCTTCTACTCACACTCAGACTCGCATTCACAATCACAGAACACAAATTCACACTCATGCTACTACTCACTCTCACACTCACCTTCACACTCACTCTCACCTTCACTCCCAGTCTCACTTTCACTTTCTCAGTCACAAACACACACACTATCCCACACATTCCACCTGACCCTCTCCCTCACTCTCACAATCATGGTCACCCTCATCCTCACACTCACCTTACACACACCATCAGTCTTACTCTCACAGTACCCTTACCCTCATTCTTGCACTCAGCCTCACAGTCACACTCACACTGATACACGTACTCACACTCACTTTCACATTGACCCTCTCATTCACCCTCACACTCATTCTTGCACTCCCACTCATATTAGAATCCACTCTCACAGTCATCTATGACCTCACCCTTACACTGTCCCTTTCGAATTCACTCTCACACTCACCTACAACCTCACCCTTAGACTCTCCCTCACACTCACTCTCAACTTCACCCTGATGCTCACACTTACACTCATACATTACGATCAACTGATACCCAGCGTCACACTCCCATGCACACACACACATCATCTCACTTACACCACTCACAACCACAATAAGACTCACTCTCACACTTACCTCACACTCACAATTACCCTCACACTCATGCTCACACTCACCCCCTCCCTCTCACTCTTACACTCATACTCACACTCACCCTCTCATTCACGCTGACTAATCACCTACTCACCCTCAACTCATACTCACCTCACAGTCACCCATACAATGAAATTCACCTTCATTCTCAGTCTCACATTCACCCTCACACTTCCCCTCAAATTCACCCTCAATATCATCTACAAATTTGCTTCCATTTACACCCTCACCCTCAGCCTCATGCTAACCCTCAAACTCACAGTTTACCCTATACACACCCTCACACTCACACCCGCACACATACACAAACACTCACACTCACTCTACCACTAAATCTCAGACCCACCCTCACCCACACTCATCCAATCACCCTCAGCATGACTCTCACTCTTACCATCACCCTGACTCTCCCCCTCAAACTCACACCCATCTTTGAACTCACTCTTTCATTCATACTAACTCTCATACTCATCAATACACTCACTAACACACACTCAGACTCAGATTCACACTCAATCTCACACCCACTTTCACACTCACACTCACTTTCAAATTCAAACCCTCATTCTCTCCCTCACAATGACTCTCACACTCACACTCATCCTCATACACACAATCACCCAGTCTGTCCCACTCACACACATCCCAACATTCACTCTCATACACATCCTCACAATAATGCTCAACTAGCCTAAACTCACTTGCATCCTCACACTCAACCAGATCCTCATCCTCACCCTCACACTCACCTTCACCCTTTCCCTAACCTTCTCACTCAACCCCTCACTCACATTCACACACATCCTTACGCTCACCATCCCCCTTACCTTCATGCTTACCCTAACAGCCACCCTCACCATGACTGTCAGCATCACCATTACAATGACTCTCACTCACCATCACATTCACCCTCATCCTCACACTCACACTACACTCTCACTCATTCACCCACACTCACATTCACACTCACACACTAACACTCACCCTCATACTCACCATCACACCCAACCTCACACTCACACTCCAACTTACCCTCTCCCTGACCCTCACTGACACACTCACCCACTCTCACACACATACTCACACGAACACTCACCTCACACTGACCCTCACACTCACTCTCACCCTTATCCACACCCTAACCCTCATTCTTACACTCACAGTGACACACACTCATGCTCTCCCTCATTCTCCACCCCCACCCACATCCTCACCCCCACTCTCACTCTCACTCTCTCTCACCCTCACCCACACAGGTCAGGTTACCTTGGGTTAGATTAGGTTAGGTTAGGTTATGTTGTGTTAGGTTGGTTTTATGGTTGAGGTTGGGTTAGGTTAGGTTAGGTTGGATTAAGTTATGTTAGGATAGGTGTGCTTAGTCTGGGTTAGGTTAGGTTGGGTAGGTTAGGTTAAGTTAGGTTAGTTCATGTTAGGTTAGTTTACGTTCATCTACATCTACATCTACATTTATACTCCGCAAGCCACCCAACAGTGTGTGGCGGAGGGCACTTTACGTGGCACTGTCATTAACTCTCTTTCCTGTTCCAGTCTGGTATGGTTCGCAGGAAGAGCGACTGCCGAAAAGCCTCTGTGCATGCTCGAATCTCTCTAATTTTACATTCGTGATCTCCTCGGGGGGTATAAGTAGGGGGAAGCAATATATTCGATATCTCATCCAGAGTTAGGTCAGGTTAGGTTAGGTTGGGTTAGCTTGGTATAAGCTTGGTTAGGTTGGATAAGGTTGGGATAGGTTAGTTTATGTTCTGTTAGGTTGGTTAGGTTACAATGGATTAGGTTGGTTTATATTAGGTTAGTTTATGTTAGCCGAGGTCGGTTAAGTTAGGTTTGTTTATATTGGGTTAGCTTAGGTTGGGTTATGTTAGATTAGGCTGGGTTAGTTTAGGTTAGTTTAGATTAGATGATTTTAGAATAGGTTAGATTAGTTTACAATAGTTTGGGTTAGGTTGGGGAGGTTATATTAGGTTAAGTTGGGGCAGGTGAGGTTAGGTTGGGGTAGGTTGCATTAGGTTGGGTTTGGTTGGGTTGTGTTAGGTTAGTTTAGGTTGTATTAGGTTAGGTTGGGTTAGGTTAGTTTAAGTTAGATTAGGTTAAGTTAGGTTAGTTAATTTGGTTAAGTTAGTTTAGGTTGGGTTAGGTTAAGTTGGGTTGGGTTGGATTAAATTACATTAGGCTGGTTAGTTTAGATTAGGTTAGTTTATGTTAGTTCAGGTTAGGTATGGTTAGGTTAGGCTAGGTTAGGGTAAGTCACAGTCTTATACATTCTGTGTACGAGGTGGAAGGGTAGTAGTAGGAGCACATTTCTTGGTTGATGACATTAAGCTGATCTTCCTCACTAGCTCGACAGTCGCTACACCCAAACGTTTAATGATGAATTTTGGCTTTGCATAGTAATTCCTCAACTGTAGTTCTCCCTGATATGATCTCGTGGCTTAGGGGCAACGGTTTTTACTTGTAATCAAAACATTCTGGGCTTCAGATTTGTATACAGCCACAGCCAAAGTTCTGAATAATAATCATCAACAGTATCAGTTGAAGACGTCTCACTTAAGAAGTCATCCTTACTATGCCAATTTGTCAGAGAGGGCACAAAAGTGGTTCAAAGCACTCTCACTACCTTACGCTGGGAAACTGGCCCTAAACGGTGGAAGAATTAGGAATGTATAATGGTATGAGGATGCGGAAGGCAGTGGAATCCACTACATTAAGGATACGTAATATTTAACCACAGGACATTTGCCCTGTAACCGAAATATAAATTAAAAAGTGTCATGATGATCTCACCATTGGCAAAATATTGTGGATTAGTGCCCTGTTTGGATCTCTGGGAACTGATTGCCATGAGGAAAATCTGGAATAACCAGTGAAGGGATAACATTTTATGATTCTTAGAATGGAATGAATGAAGTTTGAACATAGCGAGAAAGATAGACAATCTGAAATGAGGAAGTACAAAGTAACAATTTAGATATAATGGGAATCAGTGTACTGAAATGTCAAGAAGATACGTTTAGTGGTAGAACGAATGTACGTTAATATCAGCAGCAGCATTAAAATGGTGTAACTGGAGTATTTTTTTATCATCAGTCTTCTGATTAGTTTGATGCGGCCCACCACGAGTTCCTCTCCTGTGCTAACCTCTTCATCCTCATCTCAGAGAAGCACTTGTAACCTACATCCTCAATTGTTTGCTGGATGTATTACAATTTCTGTCTTCTTGTACAGTGTTTGCCTGCCACAGCTCCCTCTAGTACCATGGAAGTCATTCCCACATATCATAACAGATGTCCTATCATCCAGTCCCTTCTCCTTATCAGTGTTTCCACATATTCCTCACCTATCCAATTACGCACTCCACCTAATTTTCAACATTCATTTGTAGCACCACACCTCTAATGCTTCGATTCTCTTCTGTTCCGGTTTTCCCACAGTCCATGTTTCATTACCATATAATGCTGTACGCCAGACGTTCATTCTCAGAAATTTCTTCCTCAAATTAAGGCCGACATCTCATATTAGTACACTTCTCTAGACCACAAATGCCCATTTTACTATTGCTAGTCTGCTTTTGATGTCCTCCTTGCTCCGTCCGCCGCTAGTTATTTTACTGCCTAGCTAGCAGAATTCCTTAACTTCATCTACTTCGTGAACATCGATCCTTTCACTCAGGATGGTAATGTCATGAGCGAATCGTATCATTGATATCCTTTCACCTCGAATTTTAAGTTTTTTTAATATGAGCACCTCGTTCCTGGTCGTCCACTCTTATTATTCCCTCTTGACTGTTGTACATATTGTACATGACCCATCTCTTCCTATAGCTTTGAAACGTCCCCTTTGAAAAATTGTACATGACTGTCCTTAACCTGACACACAATATTTTTTAGCGCAACGCAATCTGACTTTCAAAAATCCCTACAAAAGAATGGCCCTGAATAACATTAAACTATACCTTTCAGAAATCACTTACCTCACAAAAATCTTCATTACTCGAACTACTGCAATACAGCGAGCACCACTACTGCCAGCTAAAAAAAAGATTCAAACTACGGAAGGCACAAACTACTGATAGGGATAGTTAGCAAATGAAAGATATTAATAGAGAACAAACAATGTATTTACCTTAATAGTCATAATATATATAGCAGTTCATGACAAATTACAAAACTCCACCATCTCTCTCCCCACATCCACCACTGCTGGCGGCTCACCTCCAACTGCGCAACGCTACGCGCTGTTCACATCCAGCAGCCGCTGTCCAACACTACAATGGCAGACAACAATGCAAACTAGCCACAGACTACACACAGCACAGCCAGTGATTCTCACACAGAGTGCTATGTGGCGTTACGAATAAGAAAACCTAAACAGCCTACTTACATAGCCCCCATGCTCCCCACAAAAAATTTTACAAATTGTTTTGGGCAGTGGCCAATAATGATTTGATAAAATTTTTCATAATTACAATAACATAGATATCAAATGCACACACTTATTGATACAATGTTGGTCAAAAGCTACAATTTTCTCACAGTCCATAAAGACAGTCCTGATCATTCATCACAGTAACATTGCAGTGTTTTTCTCAAAGTCTGAGCAGTAAAAGAAAATGCACATGGAAGTAGTGGATTTCCATGCAGTCTTGAAGAAGTAGTGTTGTCCTTCCAACGGAAAGACAGTGCTGACTCTTGACATGCTGACAGGTAATGGGCCACAACAGAGCAAACCCACAGCAGGGTCTTTCGACGTTTTTAAGAATATTGGTAGGTAGGTCGTCACTGAGCATACCCATTGTAGTCCTGGTAGAGATTACGGTATTGGTGGGCCACCAGAGGTGCAGACCCACTGCAGTCCTTGTAGCAATAATGGTATTGGTGAGTCAGCAAGGGTGTAGACCCACTGTAGTCCTTGTAGAAATAATGGTATTGTTGGGTCATCAAAGATGCAGACCCACTGTAGTCCTTGTAGAGATGGCCAGCAGCCATCTGTTGTGACTGTGCAGGTGCACAATCACCATTGAAGAGTCTTGTGGATAATATAGCAAGTCCATAACCACCACTTGTGCACTCACAAAGTTTTTGGAATTGTCCTTAGAACCAGCAATGCTGTTATCCAGTCCCTTGCAGAATTATTAACACACGTGCAAACACTAACAGTCCCTACTTCTCACATATTGTCCATATACTATGACCAACAGAAACGTGTGCAGTGAAATGATACTTAATTTGAAGAACTGGTGTCTATACAATTATAAATTTACAACATGAAAATAAAATTACAAAGGTACAAAATACATCATTAAAGAACATAACAATACAGATAACATTTGTAGTACAGGCTTTACAAAAGAATCGAAATAACATATCCATCAGTTACAGGAATTATGACATAAGTAAATATATAAAATAATGAGAATAGTTTTCGAAACATTAATTTCACACATGAACATTGAAATAGAACAGAATTGTAAACAACTTTACAAAGAAAATAGCATATTATTAATGCAACTTATATTTGAGGATAACAGTATTCCTCTTCATAGTGAATATAGCTTAGTACTAGAAAAATTCTACAACATAAATCGTATTAGCTAAACACATAAAGACAGGAAAAACACAAATACACAAGAGTACACACACATATAGCGGAATAATACAAAAGGAATGGACAGGGTTTGTTTTACTGCAGTATTTTGCAAACAAAACTTCCTTTACTTCTTGGAGATCTCCCTTCATTCATCATTATTCCCAAAAAGTCCTATCTATACCTGCTTTCTGTATTCTATTCATATTTCTTTCAATATAATTATTTCTCAGTGTACAATACTCATTTTGGCCCAAATCTTTATCACGTAACTTCGCAACGCATTCTTTACCTATTCTCCATAGTCAGTTTCTTATATAGTCTACCCCTCTTAAGCTAACTTAAATCTACTGAGCTCAGATGCTAAACTAAGGGACGAGGCAATGCAGCAGCACAAAACAATTAACGTAAACAGCAATGAAAAAAAAATGGAAATTTGCAAAGCAAGCTACAGTAAATCTAAATTACCAAGCAATTCAACATTACAACTAATATGAGGCAATACGCAGCAAACAAGAAAAATAAATCAGTTGTAAACTGGCTTAGCAGAGTAACACAAATTGAAATTCAGTAGCACTATGCCTGGCAACCAACAACAGAAAATGAGATAACTTATACCTAAACATGACAAAGCTCAAGCATAAAAAATAGTACACTAAAAATGGCCATGTCTAATACCTATGTCACATCTTAATACTAGAGTGATGCATCACAATTTATTCTACAAAAGAAATTACCAAGTGCTTGAAAAGAAAATTATGAATGCAGTTCCTGTGAAGGTAAATGTCGTTTTGTGCTCCCTCATTTTTTTTAAAAAAATTATTATTTACTCGATCTGTAGACAGAAAATATTTACATTAGTACATCTATAAAAGCCGGCCGAAGTGGCCGTGCGGTTAAAGGCGCTGCAGTCTGGAACCTCAAGACCGCTACGGTCGCAGGTTCGAATCCTGCCTCGGGCATGGATGTTTGTGATGTCCTTAGGTTAGTTAGGTTTAACTAGTTCTAAGTTCTAGGGGACTAATGACCTCAGCAGTTGAGTCCCATAGTGCTCAGAGCCATTTGAACCATTTGAACCATCTATAAAATTTTATTTTAACCAATGCTGCAGTGCAGCTAGAAACTAGATATCAAATGAAATAAGCAACTATGTACAAAGTAAAGCATAAGAACATCATTCAGTAGTCATTAGGCATTTCTTAAGTTAGTAGAAAAATCTCTCAACTAGAGAGGCAGTAGTCATAATCAGATGTATAGACATAAAAATATTTCTCGTCATTTCATTAGGCATTTCAGTAAATCATAAATTAAGAGCTCCACAGTGTAATCATATGTTATCAAGTTCGACCGTGTCGTTTTTCCGATGCTTTCTACAAAGGAACGTCAACAGCGAGGATAATGGCCTCCCCTTTTTTTTCCACCTGTGCCTCTGGAAGGCACACGCTAATGGCTTTTTTCAAGGCGACTGTCGCCCAGCTGGGTGCCCACGACGCATTAGGTGCAGGTGGTCACTTAACTTTCTTACCGAAATATTTACGACACCAGTTTCCACTACAGTGACAGTCTCATATAAAAATATTTCACAGGTCAAGAATTTGGGTTACAAATCTGTAGAAACAAAATCCTATAAATATAACAGCGTCCAAAAAATTTTCGCCAGCATTGTGATACATTCACGCATATACACACATTTCATAACTCTTAAAGTACGATTCTTGGTTTCCAACAACCTTTTTCGCAAACCAGAGTCCCTAACCACTACTCATTATTCCTTACCTTATTCGTCGACACTTCTTCAATATTTCATCATTACAGATATGTAGCATAATCAAATAACTCATATAGCATCAGCTTACTGATCATAAACATACCGCAACAGCATAATACACATAGTCATCGTAATAATAACATCATAACACCTCAGTCAACTCTTAAAATCGTCGTAGCTTCCTCCAATAATTTCAAAACCTAAAAAAAATTCTCTGCTCATGTCAAAAGTGTCATCTACCTCAAAGTACTTTAAAAATCGTGATCCCATAAGAAATACGGCATTCAAAGCTCTCATAGTATCACAATGGTTCTGAAAAAATATGAACATTTCACAAAGTACAGACAAAATACAATTTCATAAGCGTGAAGTTACCCAACTGTGAAATTGCGTAAACATGTATCACTGATGTAGTAAAAAAAAATGTTTATCTCTCAGTTAAATGATCAGATGGCTGTGTAATTTGTGTGTTACAGAAATATGGTACCGATGTGTAAAGTTGTATAAGCAAATACCATATTAGCTAGGGCTCCTTGTGCTTGCCAAACACATGGTACACAAAGTAAGCGTGTACCCCCCTGAGGATTAATGTAATTACACCCTCAGGTGTTACAGATTACAGCAATGGAATGAAATATATCACAGAAAACCCTTGTATCATTGTACTTCAAATATCTTAAAAAATAAATGTTTTAAGTATAAAATTAGTCACACAAATACGTGTACTGTAGCGCTAAACTGTGCGTCTTGTTGTGAGATAATCTCTGAGGAAGTGTCGTAGTTATTGTCCTCCGAAAGCTAAGTTCTGCAGAAGTCAATGTACTTACCTCATGATAAACAAAAGTGAAATGCTTTGCGTATAGATATCTTAGTTATTGCGCTTATTGCCGTGATGAGGAAAGTACTGTGCTGTAACGTATTGTTGTCCTATGGAAAAGGCTGTCTCCTTGTAGCTATAGCACAAGAGTTATTACTAAAACATGTTTTACTTTCCAGAATAATTCAGAAAAACTATGCAGATATAAAACAGAAACACCGCAAAAGCAACGTTGTAAATGGTCACTCATTAGTAGCGTCGTGATAAAATCGTGTAGCTGTCACATAAACTAACCACTGTGTCATCTAATATCTCACAGAAAGTACTTTAATTCAGAATGTATTTTCAAGTAAACCAAAATGTTGCATTAAAATCTCATTAGCAGTACTGGTAAATGTTCTAAGTATGTGAGCCTTATAGTCGTTACGTAATCGTGCAACTAACAAACAGGAATGTACAAATACAACAGTGTCGTCTGTTCACTATAACAATGCATTCGTAATTTCTGTTTAAAAATGTTCCCTAGGTTCTAGACTGGATATTTAACTTCAAACATTGTTGTATGTTAACAGATTCAAAGTCTGACAAAGCATACTAGCAATGTAAAGTGAAAAGTTATATGGCAAAGATAAAGTTAAAAAGCAGATTATCTTTCAATAAACGGTTTTACATGTGAAATGTGGTGTAAACCTTTACTCTTCCTAGTACGCAGAGTTTCAACTTCAACGCAATTATCATGTGGTATACGTCGGATTCTGTAAGGTCCATTGTAAACTAGAAAGAATTTGTGACTCAAGTGTTTCTTCTTATGTGACAATGAATGACCTTTAATGAGAACTTTCTGACCAATATACAATTTCTTTGCATTTGCTTTACCGTGTAGTTTTCTCCTTTTGTCTGCTGCAGATTTTATATTTTTAAGAGCCAAATCAATTATGTCTTTGTGTCGAAGTTTGCGTGTATTCGGGAAAGGTACAAGCTCTCTGATTCTGTTTGGTGGTTCTTCATTCTTTAGTACAAGAGTAGGTGGTAAAGCAGTGGAATCATGAGGCATTTCATTCAGCACATTTTGAAATAAGTGTAAATATCTGTCCCAATGCTAATGCTTTCTGTGACAATAAAGTCTGCAAAGCTTATTGATATCTTTCATAATCCATTCAGACGGGTTACAATGTGGTGAGTACAATGAAATAAAAACAGGTTTGATTTTATGATTCCGAAACATGCGTGACCAAACAGCAGATCTGAATTGAGGTCCGTTATCTGAAATGACTTTGCTAACGTGTCCAACTTCACGTAAGAAATTTTTAACAAAGGCGTTGGATACAGACCGTCCAGTGGCTTTACGTAACGGTGTGAAAGAAACAAATTTTGAAGTAAGTTCAACAGCGACTAGAACGTACGAAAATCCATTAGATGTTCTGACAAGCGGTCCCAAGAGATCAACAGCAGAATTCTTTTAATTTAGAAGGAATGATAGGAAACAGCGGAGCACGATGGGAGATAGTAGATGGTTTTGCCTTTTGACAAAGTTTACAAATAGACAAGACTCTTCGAATTCTCTTTTCCATATTGTTAAAATAACAAGTCGTTCGAAGAATATGATAACATCTTCGTGGGCCAAAATGTGCGTAGCTGAAATGAATGTACCAAATGAGCTTATTAACAAAATCGTCAGGAATGCAAAGTACCCATAGCTTGTCATCAACAGTGCAGCGTTTGAACAGTACGTTGTTTCTAACCAGATAATAATGCCGAATCTGTGTATGTGTCTTTTCATGCCATTTACTCTTGATGTCTTTCCAAATCGGATCTTTATCTTGTTCGTGAGCAATATCCTTTAAAGATGTGGTGATGAAGTTTTCAAAGGCGACTTTCTGAATGTAAAGAATACTGAAATTTTTTTCGAGGTTGCCTCCTGTGTTACTTTTCTCCAGCCCAGCCGGTGCGCGTGACAGTGCGTCCACAACAATGTTCTCCTTGCCGGGAATGTAGACTATTGTGAAGTGGAATTCTTGCAGAAATAATGCCCAACGTTTTAACCTGTCATGATTTAATTTTGAAGACATAAGAAATTGTAATGCACGATGATCACTGTATACTTTTACGTGCTTACCAGAAAGAAAGAAACGGAATTTGTTAAATGCCCAAACGATTGCTAAAGCTTTTAATTCAGTAACGGAATAATTTTTTTCAGATTTTGTTAGCACTCGGCTAGCAAAAGCAATGGTTTTCTGAACAGTAGTGTCATTTTCTGTGGCTTCTTGAAATAAATGGGCACCAAGACCGACTTTAGAAGAATCCATGCTAAGGCAGAAATCTTGTGACAGATCTGGATGAGCTAGTATTGGCGCGTTAAGTAGCGATTCTTTCAAAGAATTGAATTCCAACTGTGCTTCTTCGTCCCAGTTCCAAACAGTATTTTTTCCAGTGAGAGAACAAAGTTTTGGTGTAACAAGAATTTGCATATTCAGAAAACGACGGTAAAAATTTATGAGACCTAGAAAACTACGGACCTGTTTTTTTGTGGATGGAACTGGAATGGCACTGATTGCTTCTAACTTTTCAGGATCTGGCTGAATGCCTTCAGAAGAAATAATATGTCCCAAAAACCTCACCTTTGACCTACCGAATTCAGACCTTTCCAAGTTAACTGTAATTCCAGATTCTGCAAAAATACGTAACAAACTGTTGAGGATGCGATTATGTTGTTCCCATGAAGCTTCTGCTATTAAAATATCGTCCACATATAAGGTGATGTGACGTTTTAAGAACTCAGGTAATATGGAATTTAGCCCGCGAATTAATGCTGCCGAAGAAATGTTCAAACCAAAAGGAAGTTTCCAAAACTGATAACAAACGCCGAAACAAAGGAAAGCTGTGTATTTTCTACATTCTGGATGAAGTTCGATCTGATAAAAGCTGGATCTGAGATCAATGGAAGACAACACTTTTACACCATTAAAATTTTGAAGAAGTTCTTCCAACGTTTGCGGCCTGTCTGTTTCAGGAATAATGATAGTATTGATTTGTCTCGAATCTAAGACAAGCCTGATCGATCCATTTTTCTTCTCAACAACATGTAATGGATTGTTGTATGAGCTTACTGCAGGCTCAATAATGCCCTCATCAAGCATAGATTGTATTTCTGTTCTAACACGGTCCCTATAATGTGCTGGAATTACGTATGGTCTAACACAAAATTTAGTATGCTCACGAACACGAAATTGGTATTGAAATCCCTTGATTGTTCCTGTTTTGTGAGTAAAAACTGTGGAATGTTCTTGTAAAATCTGAAAAAGGTCCTGCCTATCAGTGTCATTACAATTCTCAATTGTTTGAATTTTATTCTGAATTAACTCATTAATTTCAAATATGCCGTCGATATCATCCCTGTCAGTACTTGCAGAGTGATTGTTAGTGTCTAGTTCCGTAGAAAATTCCGAACTGTTGTCCAACAGAAGGTAAAGCCGATTAATTTCTTCGTCATGGTTTGAGAGCCAATCTTCAAATTTCAAAGCTATTGACTTACCTTCCTTCTCTAAACTTATTTCAGCATCGTGAAAGTTTAAGATTGCTTTGTATTCATTCAAAAAGTCTACTCCCAATATAATTTCCGTCGACAATAATGGAACAATAAGAAAGCTCATAGAGAAGCTGTGGCTTTGGCAAAAGAATTCTAAATTGGTTTGTTGGCGTACATCTACACTTTTTCCAAAGATTGCACCTTGTAATTTAATCTTACGTAACGGAAGTGTGGGGCAATCGTTCGATTTGTTGCATCTGCTAAAAGCTGTTTCACTAATTACTGAAATGGGACTGCCAGAGTCAAGTACTGCCGAAAATTTTACGTCATTTACAGTAATGTGAATCACAGGATATGCAATGTTGTTATGTTTTATGTCGTGTTCCTGGAGTAAGGTGTCCCTAATGTCTTCCATTTTTACGTAATTACTAGCTACGGCAGCTGCGTCATTAGTTTCATAAGTACGTTTTGTGGCTGCCAGCGGTGTGAGTCATTGCCCATTGTCTCTTTGTTGGGATTTGGAGACCTAACTTCTACAAATTCACCTCCTCGAGAGGGCCATGCTCTGTCTGAATCCCGCCAGTTCTGATGCAATTCAGGTCTGTCGTTACGATCATATCGTCTGTCGTCATGTCGGTAGATGCCATAGTTTCTTTCTTGTCGGTCACGTGGTGGAAAATTTCTCCCTGAATCGTAACTGCGCGCTGGACCGTTGCGTCTAAAGTTATTCTGTCTCCCTTGATAATAATTATTTTGGTTCCCATATTGTCTGTTTCTCTGATTGTCTCTGTGATAGTCACTACCACGGAGAGGTGATCGTTCCCTGTAATTATTACTACTCTGCCAATGGTTGTCATACGGGTGGTGTCTGTTTTGGTCACGATATGTGTTGTGAGAATAGCCTTGTCGTGTCCAGTTATTATTTCTGTCATCGCGGAATTGTGACGGATGTGACCTGTAATTGTTGTGCTCCTGTTTCCATGTTCCTCGATTGTCAGCATCAATTTCCAGTTCTTGTAACAGTCCCTGAAAAGCCTCAATGTCTTCTTTGCAACGTCCTGCTAAAATAATATGTCGTAAATGTTCAGGTAATTTGATTAAGCAAATGCGGATGAGTTCCGAGGGGCTGTATGGGTTTCACAGGTACTGATTCTTGTGCAACATGTCTTCAAAATATTTCACAAGACTGGAAAATTCAGATTGTTCGAAATGTTTCATCATTATGATGCCATGTTTTACTCGGTCTTGTGTAGCTTGAGACCAATATGCTGAGAGGAAAGCATGATAAAGATCTCCTTCACTGTGACAATCGTGAATGACCGATCGCATTCTTACAGCTGGTTCATTCTCTAAGTAGCCACACATAAATTCTTATCTGTGTTCTAACGACCAGTTGGGAGGAAAACAATGAGAGAATTGATGGAGCCATGCTTGTGGATGAATGTCGTTGCCAGAATTCTTAAATGTTTTGAATTTACGTGTAGTAATGAACAGCTTATAGTCAAAATCATCATGTCGGCGAGTCGCATATCGGTCATTGTTAGGTCGTGTCGGCTGTTCCATCTCAGAATTCGGTGCACATTGCCAATTTCTTTCATAACTTCCGAAATGCCCTGTGTTATTATTTTGCGGCTTTTCCGTATTTCTAAGTCCCTCTTCCCGTGTTGGAGCGCGAGGGCCCTCTGAAATACGTAATTCTTGTATTACCTGAGTCAACTGATCTTGTACTTCCCGGATTTCTCTTTTGTACTGTGTATTGATTTGATTTTGATTTTGTTTGAATCTTCTAATTTGTTCATACTCTTCTGTGTCAGTGAAGGCTACAGGTCTTGTGTCATTCAGATCATCATCTACCTTTGTAGATAAGTTAGTGACCTGATCCGAAAGTTCGGCTACTTTCTCCGATAGTGAACACATTTCCTCAGTGTGTTTTTCTGAACCAAGTTTCAGAGTGTCCATTTGTGTTGAAATCGAATCTACTGTGTTCTTCAAGTTTTCCTGAGTTTTTGCAAGTTGCGTAACCGAATCGGTAGATGCATCTGAGTCAATTTTAGCCCACAAGGTCTCATGATTTTCATGAACAATGGTTTGCAGTTCTTTTATGGCTGCTTCGTGATTCTGTAATGCATTTTCATGCCGCGAAAAAATAGGTTGAAAATGCTCACAAATTTGTGTTTTTACGTCATTACGGACTTTTTGACATTTCGATTCAATGTTATGTAACTCAGTAGTTAAGTCTTCACGTGTTTGTTCAAGAGTTTGTTCCAATGAGTCTAACTTTTTAAGATTTTGTTCCACTGTGTCTAACTGTTGCTGTGTTTGTCTCTGGTGTTGTTCCATTGTGTCTAACTGTTGCTGTGTTTGTCTCTGGTGTTGTTCCATTGTGTCTAACTTTTCAAGCTTTTGTCCCATTTGTTGCATTAATTGTAATAACAATGCGCTGGTGTCTGAAACATGTTCCTCAGTGCTTTTCGGCAGTGAATTTGCACCGGCAACATTCACATTTTGACAAGCGGAAAATGTGTCTTGACTCATTTGAAAAAACGGTGAGGACGCAAAACCTGAATCTACAGTATTTGCAAAATTGTGTCCTGTCATTTCGGATTCCTGAGGCGAGCTGTTACCGAGCGATCGATCGATAATGCTTCCCTGTTCACTACCTGTTTCACTGTCTACGCCATTGTTTGCAGCCCGCTCCATTTCCCTATGCACAGTTACCAAATTACTACTTTGAACGTCTGTTAATTCATTACACAGTGGTGCTGGCAAGCTACGCTCGTCGTCACTATTATTTCTCAGTTTACTTTGGAGCCTAGTGTTACGTTTTTCACACGCCATTATTGTCACAATATTTCACACGATAACACAGAAAAGAACAATTTGAAGAGCAAAAATAAGAGAACACATTAACATAGCACTGAAAATAATATCTAGTTAATTGCAGCTGCGAAATACTAGGTGCAAATCTACATGCATGCCACAACTGTGTACAACAATGAAAAACTACAACTACAAATGAGATTCTCTCTACAATTACGCACTAGCAATAAACAATAGCTACACTAATTACACAAACTACAAGAAAAAAATCAGAAGATTCCAGTGAGGTATCCTCGGTTAAGGGTCGACATATGAAATGTCCCCTTTGAAAAATTATACATGACTGTCCTTAACCTGACACACAATATTTTTTAGCGCAACGCAATCTGACTTTCAAAAATCCCTACAAAAGAATGGCCCTGACTAACATTAAACTATACCTTTCAGAAATCACTTACCTCACAAAAATCTTCATTACTCGAACTACTGCAATACAGTGAGCACCACTACTGACAGCTAAATAAAAGATTCAAACTACGGAAGGCACAAACTACTGATAGGGATAGTTAGCAAATGAAAGATATTAATAGAGAACAAACAATGTATTTACCTTAATAGTCATAATATATATAGCAGTTCATAACAAATTACAAAACTCCGCCATCTCTCTCCCCACATCCACCACTGCTGGCGGCTCACCTCCAACTGCGCAACGCTACGCGCTGTTCACATCCAGCAGCCGCTGTCCAACACTACAATGGCAGACAACAATGCAAACTAGCCACAGACTACACACAGCACAGCCAGTGATTCTCACACAGAGTGCTATGTGGCGTTACGAATAAGAAAACCTAAACAGCCTACTTACATAGCCCCCATGCTCCCCACAAAAAATTTTACAAATTGTTTTGGGCAGTGGCCAATAATGATTTGATAAAATTTTTCATAATTACAATAACATAGATATCAAATGCACACACTTATTGATACAATGTTGGTCAAAAGCTACAATTTTCTCACAGTCCATAAAGACAGTCCTGATCATTCATCACAGTAACATTGCAGTGTTTTTCTCAAAGTCTGAGCAGTAAAAGAAAATGCACATGGAAGTAGTGGATTTCCATGCAGTCTTGAAGAAGTAGTGTTGTCCTTCCAACGGAAAGACAGTGCTGACTCTTGACATGCTGACAGGTAATGGGCCACAACAGAGCAAACCCACAGCAGGGTCTTTCGACGTTTTTAAGAATATTGGTAGGTAGGTCGTCACTGAGCATACCCATTGTAGTCCTGGTAGAGATTACGGTATTGGTGGGCCACCAGAGGTGCAGACCCACTGCAGTCCTTGTAGCAATAATGGTATTGGTGAGTCAGCAAGGGTGTAGACCCACTGTAGTCCTTGTAGAAATAATGGTATTGTTGGGTCATCAAAGATGCAGACCCACTGTAGTCCTTGTAGAGATGGCCAGCAGCCATCTGTTGTGACTGTGCAGGTGCACAATCACCATTGAAGAGTCTTGTGGATAATATAGCAAGTCCATAACCACCACTTGTACACTCACAAAGTTTTTGGAATTGTCCTTAGAACCAGCAATGCTGTTATCCAGTCCCTTGCAGAATTATTAACACACGTGCAAACACTAACAGTCCCTACTTCTCACATATTGTCCATATACTATGACCAACAGAAACGTGTGCAGTGAAATGATACTTAATTTGAAGAACTGGTGTCTATACAATTATAAATTTACAACATGAAAATAAAATTACAAAGGTACAAAATACATCATTAAAGAACATAACAATACAGATAACATTTGTAGTACAGGCTTTACAAAAGAATCGAAATAACATATCCATCAGTTACAGGAATTATGACATAAGTAAATATATAAAATAATGAGAATAGTTTTCGAAACATTAATTTCACACATGAACATTGAAATAGAACAGAATTGTAAACAACTTTACAAAGAAAATAGCATATTATTAATGCAACTTATATTTGAGGATAACAGTATTCCTCTTCATAGTGAATATAGCTTAGTACTAGAAAAATTCTACAACATAAATCGTATTAGCTAAACACATAAAGACAGGAAAAACACAAATACACAAGAGTACACACACATATAGCGGAATAATACAAAAGGAATGGACAGGGTTTGTTTTACTGCAGTATTTTGCAAACAAAACTTCCTTTACTTCTTGGAGATCTCCCTTCATTCATCATTATTCCCAAAAAGTCCTATCTATACCTGCTTTCTGTATTCTATTCATATTTCTTTCAATATAATTATTTCTCAGTGTACAATACTCATTTTGGCCCAAATCTTTATCACGTAACTTCGCAACGCATTCTTTACCTATTCTCCATAGTCAGTTTCTTATATAGTCTACCCCTCTTAAGCTAACTTAAATCTACTGAGCTCAGATGCTAAACTAAGGGACGAGGCAATGCAGCAGCACAAAACAATTAACGTAAACAGCAATGAAAAAAAATGGAAATTTGCAAAGCAAGCTACAGTAAATCTAAATTACCAAGCAATTCAACATTACAACTAATATGAGGCAATACGCAGCAAACAAGAAAAATAAATCAGTTGTAAACTGGCTTAGCAGAGTAACACAAATTGAAATTCAGTAGCACTATGCCTGGCAACCAACAACAGAAAATGAGATAACTTATACCTAAACATGACAAAGCTCAAGCATAAAAAATAGTACACTAAAAATGGCCATGTCTAATACCTATGTCACATCTTAATACTAGAGTGATGCATCACAATTTATTCTACAAAAGAAATTACCAAGTGCTTGAAAAGAAAATTATGAATGCAGTTCCTGTGAAGGTAAATGTCGTTTTGTGCTCCCTCATTTTTTTTAAAAAAATTATTATTTACTCGATCTGTAGACAGAAAATATTTACATTAGTACATCTATAAAAGCCGGCCGAAGTGGCCGTGCGGTTAAAGGCGCTGCAGTCTGGAACCGCAAGACCGCTACGGTCGCAGGTTCGAATCCTGCCTCGGGCATGGATGTTTGTGATGTCCTTAGGTTAGTTAGGTTTAACTAGTTCTAAGTTCTAGGGGACTAATGACCTCAGCAGTTGAGTCCCATAGTGCTCAGAGCCATTTGAACCATTTGAACCATCTATAAAATTTTATTTTAACCAATGCTGCAGTGCAGCTAGAAACTAGATATCAAATGAAATAAGCAACTATGTACAAAGTAAAGCATAAGAACATCATTCAGTAGTCATTAGGCATTTCATAAGTTAGTAGAAAAATCTCTCAACTAGAGAGGCAGTAGTCATAATCAGATGTATAGACATAAAAATATTTCTCGTCATTTCATTAGGCATTTCAGTAAATCATAAATTAAGAGCTCCACAGTGTAATCATATGTTATCAAGTTCGACCGTGTCGTTTTTCCGATGCTTTCTACAAAGGAACGTCAACAGCGAGGATAATGGCCTCCCCTTTTTTTTCCACCTGTGCCTCTGGAAGGCACACGCTAATGGCTTTTTTCAAGGCGACTGTCGCCCAGCTGGGTGCCCACGACGCATTAGGTGCAGGTGGTCACTTAACTTTCTTACCGAAATATTTACGACACCAGTTTCCACTACAGTGACAGTCTCATATAAAAATATTTCACAGGTCAAGAATTTGGGTTACAAATCTGTAGAAACAAAATCCTATAAATATAACAGCGTCCAAAAAATTTTCGCCAGCATTGTGATACATTCACGCATATACACACATTTCATAACTCTTAAAGTACGATTCTTGGTTTCCAACAACCTTTTTCGCAAACCAGAGTCCCTAACCACTACTCATTATTCCTTACCTTATTCGTCGACACTTCTTCAATATTTCATCATTACAGATATGTAGCATAATCAAATAACTCATATAGCATCAGCTTACTGATCATAAACATACCGCAACAGCATAATACACATAGTCATCGTAATAATAACATCATAACACCTCAGTCAACTCTTAAAATCGTCGTAGCTTCCTCCAATAATTTCAAAACCTAAAAAAAATTCTCTGCTCATGTCAAAAGTGTCATCTACCTCAAAGTACTTTAAAAATCGTGATCCCATAAGAAATACGGCATTCAAAGCTCTCATAGTATCACAATGGTTCTGAAAAAATATGAACATTTCACAAAGTACAGACAAAATACAATTTCATAAGCGTGAAGTTACCCAACTGTGAAATTGCGTAAACATGTGTCACTGATGTAGTAAAAAAAAATGTTTATCTCTCAGTTAAATGATCAGATGGCTGTGTAATTTGTGTGTTACAGAAATATGGTACCGATGTGTAAAGTTGTATAAGCAAATACCATATTAGCTAGGGCTCCTTGTGCTTGCCAAACACATGGTACACAAAGTAAGCGTGTACCCCCCTGAGGATTAATGTAATTACACCCTCAGGTGTTACAGATTACAGCAATGGAATGAAATATATCACGGAAAACCCTTGTATCATTGTACTTCAAATATCTTAAAAAATAAATGTTTTAAGTATAAAATTAGTCACACAAATACGTGTACTGTAGCGCTAAACTGTGCGTCTTGTTGTGAGATAATCTCTGTGGAAGTGTCGTAGTTATTGTCCTCCGAAAGCTAAGTTCTGCAGAAGTCAATGTACTTACCTCATGATAAACAAAAGTGAAATGCTTTGCGTATAGATATCTTAGTTATTGCGCTTATTGCCGTGATGAGGAAAGTACTGTGCTGTAACGTATTGTTGTCCTATGGAAAAGGCTGTCTCCTTGTAGCTATAGCACAAAAGTTATTACTAAAACATGTTTTACTTTCCAGAATAATTCAGAAAAACTATGCAGATATAAAACAGAAACACCGCAAAAGCAACGTTGTAAATGGTCACTCATTAGTAGCGTCGTGATAAAATCGTGTAGCTGTCACATAAACTAACCACTGTGTCATCTAATATCTCACAGAAAGTACTTTAATTCAGAATGTATTTTCAAGTAAACCAAAATGTTGCATTAAAATCTCATTAGCAGTACTGGTAAATGTTCTAAGTATGTGAGCCTTATAGTCGTTACGTAATCGTGCAACTAACAAACAGGAATGTACAAATACAACAGTGTCGTCTGTTCACTATAACAATGCATTCGTAATTTCTGTTTAAAAATGTTCCCTAGGTTCTAGACTGGATATTTAACTTCAAACATTGTTGTATGTTAACAGATTCAAAGTCTGACAAAGCATACTAGCAATGTAAAGTGAAAAGTTATATGGCAAAGATAAAGTTAAAAAGCAGATTATCTTTCAATAAACGGTTTTACATGTGAAATGTGGTGTAAACCTTTACTCTTCCTAGTACGCAGAGTTTCAACTTCAACGCAATTATCATGTGGTATACGTCGGATTCTGTAAGGTCCATTGTAAACTAGAAAGAATTTGTGACTCAAGTGTTTCTTCTTATGTGGCAATGAATGACCTTTAATGAGAACTTTCTGACCAATATACAATTTCTTTGCATTTGCTTTACCGTGTAGTTTTCTCCTTTTGTCTGCTGCAGATTTTATATTTTTAAGAGCCAAATCAATTATGTCTTTGTGTCGAAGTTTGCGTGTATTCGGGAAAGGTACAAGCTCTCTGATTCTGTTTGGTGGTTCTTCATTCTTTAGTACAAGAGTAGGTGGTAAAGCAGTGGAATCATGAGGCATTTCATTCAGCACATTTTGAAATAAGTGTAAATATCTGTCCCAATGCTAATGCTTTCTGTGACAATAAAGTCTGCAAAGCTTATTGATATCTTTCATAATCCATTCAGACGGGTTACAATGTGGTGAGTACAATGAAATAAAAACAGGTTTGATTTTATGATTCCGAAACATGCGTGACCAAACAGCAGATCTGAATTGAGGTCCGTTATCTGAAATGACTTTGCTAACGTGTCCAACTTCACGTAAGAAATTTTTAACAAAGGCGTTGGATACAGACCGTCCAGTGGCTTTACGTAACGGTGTGAAAGAAACAAATTTTGAAGTAAGTTCAACAGCGACTAGAACGTACGAAAATCCATTAGATGTTCTGACAAGCGGTCCCAAGAGATCAACAGCAGAATTCTTTTAATTTAGAAGGAATGATAGGAAACAGCGGAGCACGATGGGAGATAGTAGATGGTTTTGCCTTTTGACAAAGTTTACAAATAGACAAGACTCTTCGAATTCTCTTTTCCATATTGTTAAAATAACAAGTCGTTCGAAGAATATGATAACATCTTCGTGGGCCAAAATGTGCGTAGCTGAAATGAATGTACCAAATGAGCTTATTAACAAAATCGTCAGGAATGCAAAGTACCCATAGCTTGTCATCAACAGTGCAGCGTTTGAACAGTACGTTGTTTCTAACCAGATAATAATGCCGAATCTGTGTATGTGTCTTTTCATGCCATTTACTCTTGATGTCTTTCCAAATCGGATCTTTATCTTGTTCGTGAGCAATATCCTTTAAAGATGTGGTGATGAAGTTTTCAAAGGCGACTTTCTGAATGTAAAGAATACTGAAATTTTTTTCGAGGTTGCCTCCTGTGTTACTTTTCTCCAGCCCAGCCGGTGCGCGTGACAGTGCGTCCACAACAATGTTCTCCTTGCCGGGAATGTAGACTATTGTGAAGTGGAATTCTTGCAGAAATAATGCCCAACGTTTTAACCTGTCATGATTTAATTTTGAAGACATAAGAAATTGTAATGCACGATGATCACTGTATACTTTTACGTGCTTACCAGAAAGAAAGAAACGGAATTTGTTAAATGCCCAAACGATTGCTAAAGCTTTTAATTCAGTAACGGAATAATTTTTTTCAGATTTTGTTAGCACTCGGCTAGCAAAAGCAATGGTTTTCTGAACAGTAGTGTCATTTTCTGTGGCTTCTTGAAATAAATGGGCACCAAGACCGACTTTAGAAGAATCCATGCTAAGGCAGAAATCTTGTGACAGATCTGGATGAGCTAGTATTGGCGCGTTAAGTAGCGATTCTTTCAAAGAATTGAATTCCAACTGTGCTTCTTCGTCCCAGTTCCAAACAGTATTTTTTCCAGTGAGAGAACAAAGTTTTGGTGTAACAAGAATTTGCATATTCAGAAAACGACGGTAAAAATTTATGAGACCTAGAAAACTACGGACCTGTTTTTTTGTGGATGGAACTGGAATGGCACTGATTGCTTCTAACTTTTCAGGATCTGGCTGAATGCCTTCAGAAGAAATAATATGTCCCAAAAACCTCACCTTTGACCTACCGAATTCAGACCTTTCCAAGTTAACTGTAATTCCAGATTCTGCAAAAATACGTAACAAACTGTTGAGGATGCGATTATGTTGTTCCCATGAAGCTTCTGCTATTAAAATATCGTCCACATATAAGGTGATGTGACGTTTTAAGAACTCAGGTAATATGGAATTTAGCCCGCGAATTAATGCTGCCGAAGAAATGTTCAAACCAAAAGGAAGTTTCCAAAACTGATAACAAACGCCGAAACAAAGGAAAGCTGTGTATTTTCTACATTCTGGATGAAGTTCGATCTGATAAAAGCTGGATCTGAGATCAATGGAAGACAACACTTTTACACCATTAAAATTTTGAAGAAGTTCTTCCAACGTTTGCGGCCTGTCTGTTTCAGGAATAATGATAGTATTGATTTGTCTCGAATCTAAGACAAGCCTGATCGATCCATTTTTCTTCTCAACAACATGTAATGGATTGTTGTATGAGCTTACTGCAGGCTCAATAATGCCCTCATCAAGCATAGATTGTATTTCTGTTCTAACACGGTCCCTATAATGTGCTGGAATTACGTATGGTCTAACACAAAATTTAGTATGCTCACGAACACGAAATTGGTATTGAAATCCCTTGATTGTTCCTGTTTTGTGAGTAAAAACTGTGGAATGTTCTTGTAAAATCTGAAAAAGGTCCTGCCTATCAGTGTCATTACAATTCTCAATTGTTTGAATTTTATTCTGAATTAACTCATTAATTTCAAATATGCCGTCGATATCATCCCTGTCAGTACTTGCAGAGTGATTGTTAGTGTCTAGTTCCGTAGAAAATTCCGAACTGTTGTCCAACAGAAGGTAAAGCCGATTAATTTCTTCGTCATGGTTTGAGAGCCAATCTTCAAATTTCAAAGCTATTGACTTACCTTCCTTCTCTAAACTTATTTCAGCATCGTGAAAGTTTAAGATTGCTTTGTATTCATTCAAAAAGTCTACTCCCAATATAATTTCCGTCGACAATAATGGAACAATAAGAAAGCTCATAGAGAAGCTGTGGCTTTGGCAAAAGAATTCTAAATTGGTTTGTTGGCGTACATCTACACTTTTTCCAAAGATTGCACCTTGTAATTTAATCTTACGTAACGGAAGTGTGGGGCAATCGTTCGATTTGTTGCATCTGCTAAAAGCTGTTTCACTAATTACTGAAATGGGACTGCCAGAGTCAAGTACTGCCGAAAATTTTACGTCATTTACAGTAATGTGAATCACAGGATATGCAATGTTGTTATGTTTTATGTCGTGTTCCTGGAGTAAGGTGTCCCTAATGTCTTCCATTTTTACGTAATTACTAGCTACGGCAGCTGCGTCATTAGTTTCATAAGTACGTTTTGTGGCTGCCAGCGGTGTGAGTCATTGCCCATTGTCTCTTTGTTGGGATTTGGAGACCTAACTTCTACAAATTCACCTCCTCGAGAGGGCCATGCTCTGTCTGAATCCCGCCAGTTCTGATGCAATTCAGGTCTGTCGTTACGATCATATCGTCTGTCGTCATGTCGGTAGATGCCATAGTTTCTTTCTTGTCGGTCACGTGGTGGAAAATTTCTCCCTGAATCGTAACTGCGCGCTGGACCGTTGCGTCTAAAGTTATTCTGTCTCCCTTGATAATAATTATTTTGGTTCCCATATTGTCTGTTTCTCTGATTGTCTCTGTGATAGTCACTACCACGGAGAGGTGATCGTTCCCTGTAATTATTACTACTCTGCCAATGGTTGTCATACGGGTGGTGTCTGTTTTGGTCACGATATGTGTTGTGAGAATAGCCTTGTCGTGTCCAGTTATTATTTCTGTCATCGCGGAATTGTGACGGATGTGACCTGTAATTGTTGTGCTCCTGTTTCCATGTTCCTCGATTGTCAGCATCAATTTCCAGTTCTTGTAACAGTCCCTGAAAAGCCTCAATGTCTTCTTTGCAACGTCCTGCTAAAATAATATGTCGTAAATGTTCAGGTAATTTGATTAAGCAAATGCGGATGAGTTCCGAGGGGCTGTATGGGTTTCACAGGTACTGATTCTTGTGCAACATGTCTTCAAAATATTTCACAAGACTGGAAAATTCAGATTGTTCGAAATGTTTCATCATTATGATGCCATGTTTTACTCGGTCTTGTGTAGCTTGAGACCAATATGCTGAGAGGAAAGCATGATAAAGATCTCCTTCACTGTGACAATCGTGAATGACCGATCGCATTCTTACAGCTGGTTCATTCTCTAAGTAGCCACACATAAATTCTTATCTGTGTTCTAACGACCAGTTGGGAGGAAAACAATGAGAGAATTGATGGAGCCATGCTTGTGGATGAATGTCGTTGCCAGAATTCTTAAATGTTTTGAATTTACGTGTAGTAATGAACAGCTTATAGTCAAAATCATCATGTCGGCGAGTCGCATATCGGTCATTGTTAGGTCGTGTCGGCTGTTCCATCTCAGAATTCGGTGCACATTGCCAATTTCTTTCATAACTTCCGAAATGCCCTGTGTTATTATTTTGCGGCTTTTCCGTATTTCTAAGTCCCTCTTCCCGTGTTGGAGCGCGAGGGCCCTCTGAAATACGTAATTCTTGTATTACCTGAGTCAACTGATCTTGTACTTCCCGGATTTCTCTTTTGTACTGTGTATTGATTTGATTTTGATTTTGTTTGAATCTTCTAATTTGTTCATACTCTTCTGTGTCAGTGAAGGCTACAGGTCTTGTGTCATTCAGATCATCATCTACCTTTGTAGATAAGTTAGTGACCTGATCCGAAAGTTCGGCTACTTTCTCCGATAGTGAACACATTTCCTCAGTGTGTTTTTCTGAACCAAGTTTCAGAGTGTCCATTTGTGTTGAAATCGAATCTACTGTGTTCTTCAAGTTTTCCTGAGTTTTTGCAAGTTGCGTAACCGAATCGGTAGATGCATCTGAGTCAATTTTAGCCCACAAGGTCTCATGATTTTCATGAACAATGGTTTGCAGTTCTTTTATGGCTGCTTCGTGATTCTGTAATGCATTTTCATGCCGCGAAAAAATAGGTTGAAAATGCTCACAAATTTGTGTTTTTACGTCATTACGGACTTTTTGACATTTCGATTCAATGTTATGTAACTCAGTAGTTAAGTCTTCACGTGTTTGTTCAAGAGTTTGTTCCAATGAGTCTAACTTTTTAAGATTTTGTTCCACTGTGTCTAACTGTTGCTGTGTTTGTCTCTGGTGTTGTTCCATTGTGTCTAACTGTTGCTGTGTTTGTCTCTGGTGTTGTTCCATTGTGTCTAACTTTTCAAGCTTTTGTCCCATTTGTTGCATTAATTGTAATAACAATGCGCTGGTGTCTGAAACATGTTCCTCAGTGCTTTTCGGCAGTGAATTTGCACCGGCAACATTCACATTTTGACAAGCGGAAAATGTGTCTTGACTCATTTGAAAAAACGGTGAGGACGCAAAACCTGAATCTACAGTATTTGCAAAATTGTGTCCTGTCATTTCGGATTCCTGAGGCGAGCTGTTACCGAGCGATCGATCGATAATGCTTCCCTGTTCACTACCTGTTTCACTGTCTACGCCATTGTTTGCAGCCCGCTCCATTTCCCTATGCACAGTTACCAAATTACTACTTTGAACGTCTGTTAATTCATTACACAGTGGTGCTGGCAAGCTACGCTCGTCGTCACTATTATTTCTCAGTTCACTTTGGAGCCTAGTGTTACGTTTTTCACACGCCATTATTGTCACAATATTTCACACGATAACACAGAAAAGAACAATTTGAAGAGCAAAAATAAGAGAACACATTAACATAGCACTGAAAATAATATCTAGTTAATTGCAGCTGCGAAATACTAGGTGCAAATCTACATGCATGCCACAACTGTGTACAACAATGAAAAACTACAACTACAAATGAGATTCTCTCTACAATTACGCACTAGCAATAAACAATAGCTACACTAATTACACAAACTACAAGAAAAAAATCAGAAGATTCCAGTGAGGTATCCTCGGTTAAGGGTCGACATATGAAACGTCCCCTTTGAAAAATTATACATGACTGTCCTTAACCTGACACACAATATTTTTTAGCGCAACGCAATCTGACTTTCAAAAATCCCTACAAAAGAATGGCCCTGACTAACATTAAACTATACCTTTCAGAAATCACTTACCTCACAAAAATCTTCATTACTCGAACTACTGCAATACAGTGAGCACCACTACTGACAGCTAAATAAAAGATTCAAACTACGGAAGGCACAAACTACTGATAGGGATAGTTAGCAAATGAAAGATATTAATAGAGAACAAACAATGTATTTACCTTAATAGTCATAATATATATAGCAGTTCATAACAAATTACAAAACTCCGCCATCTCTCTCCCCACATCCACCACTGCTGGCGGCTCACCTCCAACTGCGCAACGCTACGCGCTGTTCACATCCAGCTGCCGCTGCCCAACACTACAATGGCAGACAACAATGCAAACTAGCCACAGACTGCACACAGCACAGCCAGTGATTCTCACACAGAGTGCTATGTGGCGTTACCAATAAGAAAACCTAAACAACCTACTTACAGCTTACCTCTACTTTTCTGAGAATTTCGTGCATCTTGCACCATTTTACATTGTCGAACGCCTTTTTGCATGTCAACAAGTGCTATAAATGTGTCTCGATTTTTCTTTAGGCTTGCTTCCATTACTAACCGCAACATCAGAATTGCCGCTCTCGCGCCTTTATCTGCCCTAAAGCAAATTGATCGTCACCTAGCGCATCCTCAATTTTCTTTTCCATTATTCTGTATGTTATTTTTGTAAGAAACTTGGATACATGGGCTGTTAAGCTGATTGTGCGATAATTCTCGCACTTGCCAGCTCCTGCAGTCTTCAGAATTATGTGCCTGACATTTTTTCGAAAGTCAGATGGTACATAGCCAGACTCATACATTCTACACACCAACGTGAATAGTCGTTTTGCTGTCATTTCCAACAGTGATTTTAGAAGCACTCGTCATCTCTTGCCGTCTTCGGAATTATGTGGATGATACTATTCCTAATATCTGATGGTATGTCGCCAGTCTCAAACATACATCACACCAGCGTGAATAGTCGTTTTGTTGCCACTTCACTCAGTGATTTTAGAAATTCTGATGGAATGTTATGTGTCCCTTCTGTCTTACTTGATTTTAAGTCCTCCAAAGCTTTTTTAAATTCTGATTCTAATAATGGATCCCCTATCTCTTTTAAACTGACTCCTGTTTCTTCTTCTATCACATCAGACAAGTCTCCCCCCTCATAGAGGCTTTCAATGTATTCTTTCCACCTATCTGCTCTCTCCTCTGCATTTAACAGTGGAATTCCCGTTGCACTCTTAATGTTATCATCCTTGCTTTTAATGTCACCGAAGGTTGTTTTGACTTTCCTGTATGCCGAGTTTTTCCTTCCTATATTCATTTCTTTTTCGATGTCTTCTCGTTTTTCCTGCAGAAATTTCGTCTTAGCTTCCCTGCACTTCCTATTTATTTCGTTCATCAACGACTTGTAATTCCCCATTCCTTTCTTTCCCGCAACGTGTTTATACTTCCTCCGTTCATCGATCAATTGATTTCTTCGCAGTTACCTTTTCTGTACCTATGTTTTCCTTCCCAACTTCTGCAGTCACCCTTTTTAGGGATGTCCATTTCTCTTCACCTGCACTGCCTTCTGAGTTATTCCTTATTGCTGTGTCTATACCCTTAGAGAACTTCAACCGTATCTCGTCATTCCTTAATGCTTCCGTATCCCACTGCTTTGCGTATTGATTCTTCCTGAATAATGTCTTAAACTTCAGCCTACTCTTCATAACTACTATATTGTGATTTGAGTCTATGTCTGCTCCTCGGAACGCCTTAAAATACAGTATCTGATTTCGGAATCTCTGTCTATGATGTAATTTAACTGAAAGCTTCCCGTATCACACGGCCTTTTCGTAATAGACCTCTTCCTCTTGTGCTTCTTGCACAGAGTATTCGCTATTACTAGCTCTCTCATTCCTTGTCCCAAGCCCATATTCTCTTCTAACCTTTTCCTCTACTCCTTCCCCTACAACTACATTCCAGCCTCCCTTTACATACTGTATCATCCTTTCAATGTCCTCATACACTTTCTCTATCTGTTCATCTTCAGCTTGCGACATCGGCATGTATACCTGAACTATCGTTGGCGGTGTTGGTTTCCTGTCGATCGTGATAAGAATAACCCTATCACTAAACTGTTCACAGTAACACACTCTCTGCCCTACGTTCCTATTCATAACGAATCCTTTTCCCTTTATACCATTTTCAGCTGCTGTTGATATTACCCAATACTCATCTGACCAGAAATCCTTGTTGTCTTTGCACTTCACTTCACTGAGCCCTACTGTATCTAGATTGAGCCTTGGCATTATCAGATTTTCTACTTTCCCTACCACGTACAAGCTTCTGACATTCCGAGCCCCGACTCGTAGAACGTTATCTTTCTGTTGATCATTCAATCTTTTTCTCATGGTAGCGTCCCCCTTGGCAGTTCCCTCCCGAATATCCGGATGGGGGACTATTTTGTATTCTTTTGCCAATGGAGAGACGCTTCTCCAATTACAGACCACATGTCGTGTGGATACACGTTACATGTCTTTAATGCAGTGGTTTCCATTGCCTTCTGCATCCTCATGCCGTTGATCATTGCTGATTCTTCTGCCTTTAGGGCAGTTTCCCACTCCTTGGACAAGAGAGTGCCCTAAACCTCTGTCCACTCGTCCGCCCTCTTTGACAAGGTCGTGGCAGAATGAGGGTAACTTCTTATGCCGGAAGTCTTCGTCCGCCAATGCTGATTATTATTCAAAATTTAAGCAGCGGCGGGGTTGAAACCCGGGACCGATAACGTTTTGATTATAAATAAAATACGCTATCTCTAGACCATGGGTCACGGGAGTAGGATTCGTTATCAGTAAGAAAGTGAACTAGAGAGTCAGCTAATGTGAATAGTTCGAAGATAGGGTTTTCCACATCAGATTCGACAGCAAACCATCTCTGACAAAGATAGTCCAGGAGTATATGCCGATGTTACAAGCAGAAGACGAAGTCATAGAGAAAGTATATAAGGATATTGAACTGATAATTCAATATGTGAAGGGAGATGGAAATCTAATTAATAGCCGTTAGGGATTGTAATGCAGTTGCAGGGGAAGGAATAGAAGAAAGGGCGATGAGGCAGTAGACGCTTGGCCTTGTGAATGAGAGAGGAGAAAAAATCATTCTGTAACAAATGTCAGATGGAACAGCGAATACTCTTCTCAGGAATCACAAGGGAAGGAGTTGTTTTTGAAAAAGACACACCGGGGGTTTATCACAGTGACACATAGATTCTGAAATCAGATATTGGTTCGTAACGTGTACTCAGGAGCGCATGAAGACACAGATCACAATTTACGAGAGTAATGATGAAGGGTAGAATGAAGATTAAAAGAATAAACTAGAGGAAGCAGTGAGGAAGGAAATGGGATACCGAAGTACTGAAAACTGTTGAGACTGATGTGAAGTTCTCTAAGGAACTGTGATAAGAAATACCAGAGTAAGCAATTCAGTAGGGTAGACATCTCTAAAACGCTCAATCACAGATGCAGGGCAGTCAAAAATAGCTACAAAGAAGATAATTTCGAAGAAACCTCGAATGACAGAAGAAATACTTTAATTAATCGACGAAAGAAGGAAAGGCAGGAGCACAGTACTATAAATCACTTCAGACTGACATAAATGGGAGTGCAGGGAACTCATGATGATAAGGCTGCAAGAAAAATGTGAGAGAATAGAAAAAGAAATAACTGTCAGAAGGGCTGACCCAGCATATAGAAAAGTCAAATCAGTCTTTGGTGAAATTAAAAACAAGAGTGGCAGTGTTAGAATACAACATTAAATCCACTGTTAAAAGCAGAGGATGAGACGGATGGGTGAAAAGAGTGCATTGGAAGTCTCTATGATTGGGGGAGGTTTGTCTGATGACATGGTAGATGAAGCACTTGAGCCGATGATGTTGTCATAGGAGATCCAGTATCATAATCAGAATTTAATATAACTATGAAAGATTTGAAATCAAATAAGACAGAAGGGATCGATAACATTCCATCGAAATATCTAAAATATATGGAGGAATAAACAAACGACTCTTCACGTCAGGGTCTAGAATCTGAGAGACTGGCGACAAACCATTACACTTCCGAAAAAATTATCCACACAATTTCGGAGATAGCAAGGGCAGATAAGTTCGTAAACTGTCGCGCAGTCCGCTAAACAACTCATTCATCCAAGCTGCTGACAAGTTATATACAATACGTAAAAGACTCAAAAGGGAACAAGAAGATTAAAAGACCAAGAACGATTGATATGGGTGTAAGACAGGGATGCAGATCTTCGCCACTACCCTTTTAAGCATCTAATAAGAAATGATGAAAACGAGGAAGACTGACATTTCTGGATGAAAGGATATCAATCATCAGATTCGCTGATGACATTTCTATGCTTATTGAAAGTGAATATGGGTTACAGGATACGTTGAATGAAACGAGCGGTCTAATGAGTACGGAATATGGATTGAGAGTAAACAGGAGAAAACAAAAGTAATGAGAAGTATCAGAAATGACAAATGAAAACTAGTGGTCAAGAAGTAGACAAAGTTAAGGAGAAACAAAATAACCCATAATTCATGAAGCAAGGACATAAAAAGCAGACTACCACGGTCAAAGAGCGCATTCCTGGCCAATAGATGTCGATTGCTATCAAACATAGGCCTTAGTTTGAGGAAGACGTTTCTGTGAATGTACGTCTGCAGCACGGCATTCTATGGCAGGGAATCATGGCAGTGTAAAAACCGGAACATAAGGCAATCAAAGCGTTGAGTTATGATGCTAGAGAAAAATGTTGAAAATTAGATGAACTGGCAAGATAAGTAATGAGGAGGTTCTCCGCAGAATACGAGAAGGAGGGAACATATGGAAAACACTGATAAGACGAAGGGACAGGACAATAGGGCATGTGTTATGGTATCAGGGAATAATGTCCGTGACACTAGAAAGACCTATAGAAGGTAAAACATGTAGGGGAAGACAGAGATTAGAATATATCCAGAAAACAATTGAGGAGGCTGGGAGCAAGGGGTACTCTAAGGCGAAAAATTTGGCGCAGGAGAGGAATTCACGGCTGGTTGCATCGAACCATTCAAAACAATAATGACGAACATTCGACAAAGGCTTCACAGTTTAACGGTAGATCTCCACTGACGACTGGTACTAGTGTCGTTGGTGGGATAACAACGTCTTCCACCGCTGACAATCTTTCTAACGAGTGCTTATTGGAATAGCTTTGTCAATTTGTAGCTCTAATCTTCCACCGTCTGTGACTGTTTGTGATGCCCGCAAGAAGTCCCAGCCGAAAATGGTTCAAATGGCTCTGAGCACTATCGGACTTAACATCTGAGGTCATCAGTCTCCTAGACCTTAGAACTACTTAAACCTAACTAGCCGAAGGACATCACACACATCCATGCCAGAAGCAGGATTCGAACCTGCGACCGTAGCGCTCGCGCGGTTCCAGACTGAAGCGCCTAGAACCGCTTGGCCACATCATCCGGCAGTCCCAGTCGAGAATAATCGTGTCACTACTTCCTGATAGCACGACGTACTCGAAGGCCCGTGTTCTATCATCAATAGTTATTCTCTCAATATTTGTTGCTGTCGGGTGAACGTATTTCCTATTTCCGACCTCCCGCACTATCGCTTGCAATCATGAAACATGGTCTTGCTTAGCTGACGATGATAAGCATCTGATGTTGCTGAAAACGAAGCCGCTGAGTCGACCAGACGCCGACTTGACAGTCGATGATGACGTCAGTGATATTTCCTCAAATCGTATTGAGCCTCGTCCATGGAGGATTTGCGTCTATAGCGGCCTCACTACAGAGATGGTTGTCTTCCTTACTTCTCTTGAATTCGGCGACCAGACGAACGGCTGGTACGTCTGTACAGCGACGCGGAGCGCCTTCCGGGTGTTGAGGAACGACCACGGCTTAGATACGGTGGTGAACTGGGGCCCTCAGGTCGACTGTAATAGTTTGCAGTTGACTTGCGGTAGTAGGACTGTTGTGACTGTCGATGTTCTGGGGTGTAGTAGTCGAAAACTCGCCTTCTTAGAATGCAGTCCTGATAAACGTGTTCATAACATCCACGAGGGCGTGTTGTCGTCGGACTTCGCAATGTCTGTTCTTCTGAGGCAAGTTGGTTGTATCTGCATTGGTTGGGTGCTGGCTTGTAGCTTGCAGCATACGTCCGAGTTGGCCGAGTACATTCTTCCCGTCACGTTAGGGTGGTGGCGGAGATTGATGCTAAGGAGCGATACACCTCTTTCTCAAAATTTTCTGTTATCACTTACGTCTCTTGTGTTCTCGGCCCGACTTTTCTGGCTACCTTACACTGCTCTATCTCTTCTTTTAATATCTAGCCGAGGAATAACATTCGGCAGATGGTCATTCCTGTTTCAAATGGTTCAAATGGCTCTAAGCACTATGGGACTTTACATCTGAGGTCATCAGGCACCTGGACTTAGAACTACTTAAACCTAACTAACCTAAGGACATCACACACATCCATGCCCGAGGCTGGATTCGAACCTGCGACCGTAGCGGTCGCGCGGTTCCAGACTGATGCGCCTAGAACCCTCCGGCCACTACGGCCGGCTAATGTATATATTTAGAAGTGCCCGGCGTCACCGACACACAGTTCCACGTTTAACCCACAATTAAGTCCAAATTCTAAGGCGGGATCGTCGGTGATGTTCAATACTTAGGACACAAAGCACATTCATTATTGACACGAAACATGCAGTGGGAACCTACTGGACGGAGAGGGCAGATATTGACATAAACATCGAATATTCCAGAATGCTGGTATGTGTATCAACATCGAATAGGAAATGATGGGTAACACGTAACAAATAACTGTTGGTAGTAAGGTTTGCACTGGCAACAAACAGCACGTCAGCCAATGACGGAAATCACTACACCAAAATGCATGAACCACAACTTGCGGCAAAATTCAGCAAATATCGCTCTACGGAGAAAGAGACAAAAGTATAGTTTTTTCGGTGAGGACAGCAAATGTCTTGCTTGATAACCTATGTTAAAAACGATGTACTAATAGCTCGCGAGCGCTGATCAGATGGTGTTCGCTTTTTTTCAGCATTGGATTTACTCGTTTCTATGCAGACGACGAAAAGATTGAAGAAATGTATGATGAAATAAAAGAAATTATTCATATAGTGAAGGGTGACGAAAACTTAATAGTCATGGGTGACTGGAATTCGGTAGTAGGAAAAGGGAGAGAAGGAAACGTATTAGATGAATATGGATGGGGGCTAAGAAATGAAAGAGGAAGCCGCCTGGTAGAATTTTGCACAGAGCACAACTTGATCATAGCTAACACTTGGTTCAAGAATCATAAAAGAAGGCTGTATACATGGAAGAAGCCTAGAGATACTGACAGGTTTCAGATAGATTATATAATGGTAAGACAGAGATTTAGGAACCAGGTTTTAAATTGTAAGACATTTACAGGGGCACATGTGGACTCTGACCACAATCTATTGGTTATGAACTGTAGATTAAAACTGAAGAAACTGCAAAAAGGTGGGAATTTAAGGAGATGGGATCTGGATAAACTGAAAGAACCAGAGGTTGTACAGAGTTTCAGGGAGAGCGTAAGGGAACAAATTACAAGAATGGGGGATAGAAATACGGTAGTAGAAGAATGGGTAGCTTTGAGGGATGAAGTAGTGAAGGCAGCAGAGGATCAAGTAGGTAAAAAGACGAGGGCTAAAACAAATCCTTGGGTGACAGAAGAAATATTGAATTTAATTGACGAAAGAAGAAAATATAAAAATGCAGTAAATGAAACAGGAAAAAAAGGAATACAAACGTCTCAAAAATGAGATCGACAGGAAGTGCAAAATCGATAAGCAGGCATGGCTAGAAGACAAAAGTAAGGATGTAGAGGGTTATCTCACTAGGGGTAAGATGGATACTGCCTACAGGAAAATTAAAGAGACCTTTGGACATAAAAGAACCACTTGAATGAACATCAAGAGCTCAGATGGAAACCCAGTTCTAAGCAAAGAAGGGAAAACTGAAAGGTGGAAGGAGTATATAGAGAGTCTATACATGGGCGATGTACTTGAGGACAATATTATGGAAATGGAAAAGGATGTAGATGAAGATGAAATGGGAGATATGATACTGCTTGAAGAGTTTGACAGAGCACTGAAAGACCTGAGTCGAAACAAGGCCCCCGGAGTAGACAACATTCCATTAAAACTACTGACGGCCTTGGGAGAGCCAGTCCTGACAAAACTCTACCATCTGGTGAGCAAGATTTATGAAACGGGCGAAATACCCTCAGACTTCAAGAAAAATATATTAATTCCAATCCCAAAGAAAGCAGGTGTCGACAGACGTGAAAATTACCGAACTATCAGCTTAATAAGTCACAGCTGCAAAATACTAACGCGAATTCTTTACAGACGAATGGAAAAACTGATAGAAGCCGACCTCGGGGAAGATCAGTTTGGATTCCGTAGAAATGTTGGAACACGTGAGGCAATACTGACCCTACGACTTACCTTAGAAGCTAGATTAAGGAAGGGTAAACCCACGTTTCTAGTATTTGTAGACTTAGAGAAAGCTTTTGACAATGTTGACTGGAATACTCTCTTTCAAATTCTGAAGGTAGCAGGGGTAAAACACAGGGAGCGAAAGGCTATTTATAATTTGTACAGAAACCAGATGGCAGTTATAAGAGTCGAGGGACATGAAAGGGAAGCAGTGGTTGGGAAGGGAGTGAGGGTTGTAGCCTATGCCCGATGTTATTCAATCTGTATATTAAGCAAGCAGTAAAGGAACCAAAAGAAAAATTCGGAGTAGGTATTAAAATCCATGGAGAAGAAATAAAAACTTTGAGGTTCGCCGATGACACTGTAATTCTGTCAGAGACAGCAAAAGACTTGGAAGAGCAGTTCACCGGAATGGACAGTGTCTTGAGAGGAGGATATAAGATGAACATCAACAAAAGCAAAACGAGGATAATGGAATGTAGTCGAATTAAGTCGGGTGATGCTGAGGGAATTAGATTAGGAAATGAGACACTTGAAGTAGTAAAGGAGTTTTGCTATTTGGGGAGCAAAGTAACTGATGATGATCGAAGTAGAGAGGATATAAAATGTAGACTGGCATTGGCAAGGAAAGCGTTCCTTAAGAAGAGAAATTTGTTAACATCGAGTATAGATTTAAGTGTCAGGAAGTCATTTCTGAAAGTATTTGTATGGAGTGTAGCCATGTATGGAAGTGAAACATGGACGATAAATAGTTTGGACAAGAAGAGAATAGAAGCTTTTGAAATGTGGTGCTACAGAAGAATGCTGAAGATTAGATGGGTAGTTCACATAACTAATGAGGAAGTGTTGAACAGGATTGAGGAGAAGAGAAGTTTGTGGCACAACGTGACTAGAAGAAGGGATCGGTTGGTAGGACATGTTCTGAGGCATCAAGGGATCACCAATTTACTATTGGAGCGCAGCGTGGAGAGTAAAAATCGTATAGGGAGACAAAGAGATGAATACACTAAGCAGATTCAGAAGGATGTAAGTAGGTACTGGGAGATGAAGAAGCTTGCACAGGATAGAGTAGCATGGAGAGCTGCATCAAACCAGTCTCAGGACTGAAGACCATAACAACAACAACAACAGACACAGAGAAGAGACCTCCTATATATACACTTAATATCTGATTAGCATTGTAAAACCCGAATTTGCCTAACTGATATCTTTCCAACAACTCCCAGTGACCCTTTGAATCTCAGCCGTGACGTCACGTCTTCCACCCACGTTTTAAATTCGTGCCTTTGGTAGCGGCAGCCGTGACAGAGTTAGTAGTAAAGGATTAATCAAAACATCACCTCTCACGCTGAAGTTTGCTGCGTGAAAATGAAAATGTAGTATATCACTAACTTTTTTCCTTTCAACGTTTTGTGCGGCGTGTCAGCATGAAAAAGCTTCGTAAAGATTTGAAATTATGTATACAGTTCTTTGGAAATCGGTAAGTGCTCTCATTCTCAAATACTAGATGAAAAAGTGCGGCCTCCACACAAACACGCTGTTTCTAATACTTGTCTTGTTGGGCTCAATTTTAACATTACATTATACCCCTCATGTGGGGATTACGACAGAATTTTAAATTTTTATATTCAGCCAATAATTATACGAAACACTGAAAGCCAAGTTTTTGTTGCTCCTGGAAATCCCTAGACAGGCAACATGCAACTGGCGTTGGGTTTCTGGTGGTCGCTTAGTAATATACTGTAGATAATTCTGTGGGTTAATCTTCTAATTTGTATAATCCACTCCTTTCTTAGCTTCAGTATCATGCAGATTGTAGTAATTATTGTAGCATCGTGAGAAACTGTTGGCCTACGACTATGTGATTTCCAGTTCAGTAACTTGCAAAGATGGAGTCGTTACATGTCACAGCACAGCAAAAACTGGTTGAGCAACTGGCTAACTACTCCCTACGGGAAAGAAGTCTAACTCAGACGAGTGGAGTGTTAACTAAATATCCAGTACGTAAACTGTTTTTGACTGCGAAATCTCTGATCTGCGGAAGAGAGTGCAGCAACTATAATGTAATGGCAGAAGTGGCTGAAGACAGAGAAGGACCGGTTTATCAACATGGTGTTGGTTTTAGTGTCTGATGACGAATCTCTACTACCAATTTCTTTATACATTATTTGAAGCTATACTTTTTGGATCTTTGCTACTGCGTAGGTGTCAATTTGAATGCAATTAAATCGATAGAATAATCCCGAATTTGATTGGATTCCGATGTCAACTTCATGTCATGCAATCGAGCATTAACCTAAATGTTCTGCGCATTCGTGATCTGATCTTGTCCGAATCATGTTTTTGCCTCACTGCACTGCGCTATGTTTCACTTTGTTGTAGAAATATAAGGCAACGATTTTTGATAGCTAGCATTTCATTGTACATGAAATGAAGTATACAGGGTGTTACAAAATGGTACGGCCAAACTTTCAGGAAACATTCCTCACACACAAATAAAGAAAAGATGTTATGTGAACATGTGTCCAGAAACACTTAATTTCCATGTTAGAGCTCATTTTAGTTTCGTCAGTATGTTCTTCCACCCACTCTCAATGGAGCACGTTATCGTGATTTCATACGGGATACTCTACCTGTGCTGCTAGAACATGTGCCTTTACAAGTACGACACAACATGTGGTTCATGCACGATGGAGCTCCTGCACATTTCAGTCGAAGTGTTCGTACGCTTCTCAACAACATATTCGGTGACAGATGGATTGGTAGAGGCGGACCAATTCCATTGGCTCCACGCTCTCCTGACGTCAACCCTCTTGACTTTCATTTATGAGGGCATTTGAAAGCTCTTGTCTACGCAACCCCGGTACCAAATGTAGAGACTCATCGTGCTCGTATTGTGGACAGCTGTGATACAATACGCCATTCTCCAGGGCTGCATCAGCACATCAGGGATTCCATGCGACGGAGGGTGGATGCATGTATCTTCGCTAACGGAGGACATTTTGAACATTTCCTGTAACAAAGTGTTTGAAGTCACGCTGGTACGTTCTGTTGCTGTGTGTTTCCATTCCATGATTAATGTGATTTGAAGAGAAGTAATAAAATGAGCTCTAACATGAAAAGTAAGCGTTTCCGCACACATGTCCACATAACATATTTTATTTCTTTGTGTGTGAGGAATGTTTCCTGAAAGTTTGGCCGTACCTTTTTGTAACACCCTGTATTCTTAGTGAGGGTTGCATCAAAATTTTTGTCGTCTGAATCTGTCAGTGATCTCTTAAGTGGTCTTTTTAACTTATTTACGTTGTTTTTGCGAAGATATGATTCTAAAGAGATTGTTTTGTTAGTTTTCAAGGTAACAGTGTCGTTGATGTAGTGAGTCAGATGCATCGTAGTGGCGGTATTGACAATGTTGTTATTCGGCATATTGTTGGTGTCTTCTAGTGTTAACAATGGTGTCCTTTCTCTTTCTAAGGTATATCATGACAATAGTTATGGATTTATGGGCTATTATACTATTGTACCTCCTTTGAAGAATAAAGTTTTATTATGGATTAGTAACCGGATGCATCACGTTGATTTTTTTGGGGGAAGAAAGTTTTCATCTCGTGTACACCTGTGTATACGTCGTCTAGAGTGTCACAGCAACTTAGGACAGACATAATTCATTGATTGTACAGATAAAGTTTACGAGTACAGCCGTTTTTTCAGTGGCTCTTTCGGTTTGTAACGTGATTCTGTTTCAGTTTCTATCTGGTTAATTTGAAATTTGGCCTCAGAAATTTGCGCAACTTTAGTCTTCTTAGCGTCGTTTACAGTGATGTGTTTGGCAATGACTTTCGCTGCTAGATATTTCTTATTACATTTTATAGCTAGATTACTGTTTTCTCGTTTGATAATCAGTTGAGTCATAGAACAAACATGATGCAAGGCTGCCTTGGTCTTCCCAATTGCTTCAGAATACACTTATAATACGCAGTTCGTGATCATCTCGTAAATCGAATAATTTATTTCTGAACAGTGAATGCGCTTGAAACAATAATTCAATGAATAACAATAAAGAAAATTCCTCAGTTTGCAGATTGACACTCCCCAAACAGAAATTTTTGCAGTGAACTGAAACGTCTTCGCAGACTCAGTCTGTCTTTTTATTATTTCAGTTCGCACCGATAACTATTCCCATATATCCGGAACTCTTTTTACTTCCTACTTCCGGAGCCGGCCGAAGTGGCCGTGCGGTTAAAGGCGCTGCAGTCTGGAACCGCAAGACAGCTACGGTCGCAGGTTCGAATCCTGCCTCGGGCATGGATGTTTGTGATGTCCTTAGGTTAGTTAGGTTTAACTAGTTCTAAGTTCTAGGGGACTAATGACCTCAGCAGTTGAGTCCCATAGTGCTCAGAGCCATTTGAACCATTTGAACCTACTTCCGGCAGGTGTACTATAGATTCCGAAGACGATGTTTCCGATCTTCCTCACATAACTGTATTTGCTATCAAATTTTACCGTTAAAAAGTTTCCGCAAATATTATTAAGTTTGATCCCTTTCACTGATGGCTAAACGCCGGTAGTGCAGGTAGCTTGTCAGGCCTGCTACTTTTTAAGATCCATCTTTAAATTCACGATACTTATGCGCATGATCGATGACTCTCCTCCGTAAACGGCGGCTTACTTCACGAGTAATGACTTCAGATAAATGTGCGACACTTCTCCACTTCAGTTTAACGACATAATGCCACGAGAATAATCGAAATGCACGTGCTTTTAATCGGTAGCTTGGCTTAGCTCGCTTTGCCCCGACCCCCACGCCCAATTTACTCCAAGACGTACATCCTGTGGTTCTACACGCCTCTTACCATTTCCGTTGGTGATACGTCCGTCCTAACGAATGTAATATATCTCAACTAAGATGGTGATGAATAGCTTCCCAGAAAGGTTGCAATTACGCACATGATTACAAGGAGCGTAAATGCACCCGTCCCCAGTTACTAGCACCTGTCTCAACAGCCGGTAACTGGCCGCTCCGTTTGCTGTGTCGCAGTTTTGTCTGAATGATTGCACACTCGCGACAGAACACAGACTGACAGAAAGTTTTTCATCTGGAAGTGTTGCGTACTTGAGCAATCGGTTAGCAGAAAGAATTATTCTTTCGTAACGCTCGTGAACCATACGTATTGAGAAAATAACGATAGCTTAATCAGTCACATAGAATGTAGTCAAATTTATTCATTTTTAATGGAACGCTACAACAGCTGACTTCTCAGCGTGTCAAGTTGTCATGCGGATGACATTTCGCTGTTCCCGGCACAAGTTGAATCGGAGTGCACTTACCCATGAAAGGACAGCTGAGGAGTCACTTGAAGGAAGTAGCGGCATCCAATTGAAAAACCCTATATCGATGGCTGGAAGAGATTTAGTTTTCTTTTCAGGGTCATCAGCGTCCAGACTCATTTAATCCAAGCCGCTACGACTGTTATTCCTGTGCCAACTTCTTCATCTCAGAATTACACTTACACTACATCTTCTAGAGTATTTGTGAGATATAAAATGGCTCTGAGCACTATGGGACTTAACATCTATGGTCATCAGTCCCCAAGAACTTATAACTACTTAAACATAACTAAGGACAGCACACAACACCCAGTCATCACGAGGCAGAGAAAATCCCTGACCCCGCCGGGAATCGAACCCGGGAACCCGGGCGCGGGAAGAGAGAACGCTACCGCACGACCACGAGCTGCGGACTGTGAGATATATTCCAACCTCTGTCGAACTGTACAGTTTTTACCCTCTACTACTTCATCTAGTACAATGGACGTTAATCCATCATGCTTTCTCATCCTGTCGCTTCTTCTGCTCAGTGTTTTCCACATATTCTTTTCTCGTTGAGTCCGTGGAGAACATGCTTATTTATTACTTTACAAGTCCTCTTAAATTACACCATCCTTCCGGAACACTATATCTCAAACGCTTAGATTCTCTTATTCTCTTATTATTTTACAGACTATGGTCCATTTACATAAAATATGTATATTCTCAGGACCTGGAAGAGCAGTGGAATGGAATGGATAATGTCTCGAAAGGACAGTATAAGATGAACATCAACAAAAGCAAAACGAATGGAATGTAGTCGAATTAATTCGGGTGATGCTGAGGGAATTAGATTAGGAAATGAGACACTTAAAGTAGTAAATGGGTTTTGCTATTTGGGGAGCAAAATAACTGATGATGGTCGAAGTAGAGAGGGTATAAAATGTAGACTGGCAATGGCAAGGAAAGCTTTCTGAAGAAGAGAAATTTGTTAACATCGAGTATAGATTAAAGTGTCAGGAAGTCATTTCTGAAAGTATTTGTATGGAGTGTAGCCATGTATGGAAGTGAAACATGGACGATAAATAGTTTGGACAAGAAGAGAATAGAAGCTTTTGAAATGTGGTGCTACAGAAGAATGCTGAAGATTAGATGGGTAGATCACATAACTAATGAGGAAGTATTGAATAGGATTGGGGAGAAGAGAAGTTTGTGGCACAACTTGACTAGAAGAAGGGATCGGTTGGTAGGACATGTGTTGAGGCATCAAGGGATCACCAATTTAGTATTGGAGGGCAGTGTGGAGGGTAAAAGTCGTAGAGGGAGACCAAGAGATGAATACAATAAGCAAATTCAGAAGGATGTAGGTTGCAGTAGGTACTGGGAGATGAAGAAGCTTGCACAGGATAGAGTAGCATGGAGAGCTGCATCAAACCAGTCTCAGGGCTGAAGACCACAACAACAACATGTGTATTCTCAATTTTTTCTTTTAATTTTGAGGCATGTTTGATGTTAGTGGACTTCTTCTACTGATCAGTTCTTTCCTCGCCCCCTTGGTTAGATTTTCGTGCGTTTATTTTTTTCCAAGTGTACAGAATTCTTCCCTTCGCCTACCACGTTATCACCAGTATCGACATACCGTTAATCACTTGTCTCATTTCTGCTACTCCTCCTTTCTTATTTCGTGTACCCACAGTTCAAGTTCTTTGACTTTAACCGGGTACTGATGTCTCATGACAGCATAGATCAAGAGTGATATTTCCGGGCGTAACGGCCAACTTTACGTCCATCGACAACTTTCAAACATATCCCTCTCCACAGCAATGAGTTCTTTCTTTTGTTACCTGTAATACCTAACATAATGAGTGCCCCAAAAGGTACTTTACAAGGTGAGTGTCATGTAACTACATTTATAATTCACTTATAGAAAAAAAGAAAATTTTGTGTGAAGCATCAACACAAAAAGTTTTTTCTGGTAATTTAGTCAAGTTTTATACGTGTTCATTAGTGCTTCCCCACCACAAGGGAGGTAACAGACGATTGTTTTATGAGGCCGACACGCGCAGCCGTGATAAGGGTTGCTCTTCTGTCACGCTGAACGATTCTCTTCACTCGTTGTTGGTCCTGTTCTTGCAGGAACTTTTTCCGGCCGCATCGATGTCGGAGATTAGATATTTTGCCGCATTCCTGATATTCACGGTACACTCGTGAAATGGTCGCACGGGAAAATCTGCACTTCATCGCTACCTCGGTGATTCTATATCCCATCGTTCGTGCGCCGACTATAACACCACATTCAGACTTACTTAACAACTTGCCATTGTAGCAGCAGCAGCCGAGGTAACAATTGCGCCAGACACGTGTTGTCTTGTGTAGGCGTTGCGGACCACAGCACCTCATTCTGCCTGTTTACACATTTCTGTATTTGAATATGCATGCCTATACCAGTTTCTTTGGCGCTTCATATATATATATATATATATATATATATATATATATATATATATATATATATATGTGTGTGTGTGTGTGTGTGTGTGAGGATCACTTTGCAGTCGCACTGCATGTACAGAGAGGAGTCTTTAACAATGGATTTTGTAATCGCTGCAGCAGGTAGTCGCCGGGCGCCAGAGAGAACCGTAATTGCTCGTAATTGTTATTCTCTTACTTACGTAATCACTCAGAACGTGGATAATTACAGGTGAGAGAATTTCCGTTTCATGAATATGTATACGCCAAGGTGCAGCGCGGTGGAGCATTTGTTTTTGTTGCCGCAGCGTTCTGAAATGTCTTGAGTTATAAACATTAGTTTCAAAAACGCATTAAAGCCGAGCGCCTCGCCTTTATTATTTTCTCGGTAGGGATTTTTTTATGTACGCCTTCGGGTGGCTCTCTCAGTAAGCGTGAGCTATACTCGAGCTGAAATAACACGGAGGAACGGAGCCTACGCAGCCGTAATAAACGCTTCCAACTGTGCACGCCGGCCTCCGTTCAAACAGAGGTGTGTCCTCAGCTCACCTTCGGAAACGATTCTCGTTATTACGAGGTATTCACGATACATATTACTTGTGATCTAATTTCTTTTTTGTGGCAGTAAATTTCCGGTAGCGAAATTTCATCAATATACAACACACCAATAAGAAAACTGACGATTTGTTTCTCGAATAGCCAACTCAATTGAACATAACATTTCAATGATTTACGGTGGTAGAATTGGGGTGAACCCATGCTCGCCGGTACTACCGCCTTTCGTCCCTCTAAACACAGTAATCAAATGCTAATTATTTTCTTCCACCATTACAGCACAACTATTCGCCTGGTATTGAACAGGTAAATGCAACAACCAACCGTTAAAGCTAATTCATGCTTGTCATAGGTTCTAGATATTTACCGCAAATAGCAGCAGCGTGATCAATAGGTGAGACATCGTAATAATTACACGAAAACACTTTCCTCTCATGTTAACCAGTCTGACATGATAAAGTTAAGACAGATTTTACTTGTAGTCAAGTTTGTCAGCTTTCTGGAATATTTGTTAACTGGAAAATATACACAGGGGATAGAGTTCTACCTGGAGCATAGTGTACCTAGGGACCTCTGATATTACATGGTCGATGTTTCAATCTACAGACTGATTTTAGGATCGCACTGTAATCTCCCCCCACCTTCCTATTTCCAGTCATTGTCCACAATAAGCAAAGTCTCTTATGAAAAATTTGAGATGTGCGAAGATTACAATAAACTTTCTAGTTTACTTAGCTTTTCGTGTAGAGTCGGTTCCAGTTCTTTCTGTCTAGTTGTCTGATTCCTGAAGCTGAAATTCCCACATTTCAAGTCCTCAAAGATGAATTTATCTAAATAAATTTGAATATTGTTGTTGCAGTATTTTTGTTGTTAGGTTAATAGATTTCATCAAATTTTAGTATATCATACAGTCATTTGGATTTTCACATTAACAAACCGGGAATTACATTGTTCGCCAAAAATACAAAAATACATCAGTTCACATCAGAGGCATGCTTACTACTACTTCACTCTGCGGTAATAACAGTATTCCAAAGGGTTTACAGTTTTTCTTGACAAATGAATTACCGGCCGTTTTGACCGGACACCTCGATCGAGAAAGCTCATCAAAACCAGTTCGCTGAACTTTATGGCCGGCCGGTGCGGCCGAGCGGTTCTAGGCGCTTCAGTCCGGAACCGCGCTGCTGCTACGGTCGCAGGTTCGAATCATGCTTCGGGCATGGATGTGTGTGATGTCCTTAGGTTAGTTAGGTTTAAATAGTTCTAAGTCTAGTGGACTGATGACCTCAGAAGTTAAGTCCCATGGTGCCATTTGAACCATTTTTTATAGCAAATGAATTTCTATTGGTTTCGATTATTATTTCATAAATGAATCCAGAAATAAACATAAACAGTACTAGATTGCTTAATTAGTAACACAGATTTTAAGTGTGCCAACTAATTCGTACTTTCAAATTTTTCGCAAAAAATAATTTTAACTCCACATTCAGAACTAGTATTTAACGATTATAGCATTCAAAACAAACTGATCCCTTTTCATAAATTTTAACACATTTCTTGTCGTGGCCATTTTTGCAGCAGCTGTATGTAAATTGAAGTTGTTTCAAAGAAAGTGCCATTTTTGCAAACTGCACATCGAAATTTTTATTTTTATTTGTGCACCCAGGCGGGTTTCGCCTTTTTTACAAGACGTTTTCAGTGGGTGTCCTGAAATATTACATGATTTGTCCACTTTTACCCATAGGTTATGGGTTCACATCTAGGTTATAGATTTAAAGACAGTTCCTGAAGGTTTTTTTATGAAATGGAAGGGTACTTACCGGTAACTTCTAATTCATTGCATCTAAGCAAACTGCTTTCTCTCATCTCGCAACCGGGTGGACATCTTACAGTTCACCTGGTTGCCAGATGAGAAAAAGCAGTTTTCTTAGATGCAATGAATTAGAAGTTACCTGTAAGTACCTTTCCCTTTCATAAAAAACCTTAAGGAACTGTTTTTAAATCTATAACCTAGATGTGAAACCATAACCTATGTGTAAAAATGGACAAATCACATAATATTTCAGGACACCCACTGAAGATGCTTGTACGAGTAAAAAAAGGCGAAACGCGTCTGGGTGCATAAATAAAAAAAAATTCGATGTGCAGTTTGCAAAAAAGGCATTTTCTTTGAAACAACTGCAATTCATAAATTTTATCTTGAAACATAACATACTGTGTATAAAATTATATGAAAATTTTCAGCCGGACGGAGTGGCCGAGCGGTTCTAGGCGCTACAGTCTGAAACCGTGCGACCGCTAGTTCTAAGTCCTATGGGATTGATGACCTCAGAAGTTAAGTCCCATAGTGCTCAGAGCTATTTGAACCATTTTGAAAATTTTCAGAAAAGCAGCTGATATAATACTGACCTTTCCAAGATTCGAAAAATAATACCGGTATCGACAACTACTGTCGAGAAAAAGTGATGCTGGACGAGGATGTCCCATTACAACGTGAAGGAATACCTTCAGTGCAGCGTTTGCAAAAATTACGAGTTCCACATATTTAAGTGCTGTATAACACACATGGAGTCACAAAAGACACCTCCATAACCAGAACCTAGTCCTTTCCTTGTAGACACAGCCCACACCATTATAGAGTCGCCACCAGCTTGCACAGTGCCTTGTTGCCACCTTGGGTCTACGGCTGCGTGGGGTATAAGCCACACTCGAACCCTACCACAAGCTCTTACCAACTAAAGTCGGGACTCATACGACTAGGTCACAGTTTTCCAATCGTCTAGGGTCCAACCCATAAGATCATGACTGCAGGCAACATCGTGCTGCTAGCGAAGGCATTTGCGTCTGTCGTCTTCTGCCATAGCCCATTAACGCCAGATTTTGCCGCAGTGTCTTAAGTGATGCGTTCGTCGTCAGTCTGCGTTTATTTCAAGCAGTGTTGCTTTCCTGTTAGCACTGGCAACTCTCGCCGCGCTTGGTCGTTAAGTGAAGGCCATCGGCCACTGTGTTGTCCGTGTTGAGGAGTTATGCCTGAAATCTGGTGTTCTCAGCACACTCTTGACACTGTGAATCTTGGAATGTTGAATTTCTTAGCAGTTTTCGAACTGGAATGCCCCATGCGTCTACCTCCAGTTACCATTCTGCGTTCAGTCTGTTAATCCCCGTGGGGACTTATGACCTAAGATGTTGAGTCCCATAGTGCTCAGAGCAAATCCCCGTCGTGTGACTGCAATTAAGGCGGAAACTTTTCGAATGAATCACCTGTGTACGAATGACGATCTGCCAGAGCACTGTGCTTTTATACCTTGTGTACGCGATACTACCGCCATCTGTATATGAGCATTTCGCTATCGTACGATATTTGTGACCTCAGTGCATTGTAGCTATATGGAGGCTATTGTCAATTTTTCAGTTACAGAGTTTTTGTTACCTTGGAACACGTGATATTTGCAAATGAACTGAGTTTTGTGTAATGTCTTCTTTTTCCGAACCATTCCTTTTGTTTTGTTTCCTGTGCTAAATAATTACCAGAAAGAAACAGCCCAATATCTGGTGTGGTATGCGGAAACGAAATCACCAATTATTGTCCAAAGAAATATGCAATGTGAATTTCAATAGGCTCTTTCAGACGTTAAGGCTATTAAAGCTTGGAATGGCAAGTTCCTAGCCAGTGGGAGTGTAAAACATCAGATACCCTCCTGTGTGCTGGTGCACCATCCTGCTGGAGGAACACATTTGGCTGAGGGCGGCGGAATTGAGAGACAACAAACTGTTCAGACGCGTCCAAAGAAGTGGCTGCTTTTACTGTTTGTTCGATGAAGAAAAATGGTCCATCTATGCAGTCTTTGGGGAACGGCCTTGCCGCAGTGGATAAACTGGTGCCGGCCTGGGTGGCAGAGCGGTTCTAGGGCGCTACAGTCTGGAACCGCGCGACCGCTACGATCGCAGGTTCGAATCCTGCCTCGGGCATGAATGTGTGTGATGTCTTTAGGTTAGTTAGGTTTAAGTAGTTCTAAGTTCTAGGGGACTGATGACCTCAAATGTTAAGCCCCGTAGTGCTCAGAGCCATTTGAACCATCTGATTTGATAAACCGGTTCCCGCCAGATCACCGAAATTAAGCGCTGTCGGGCGTGGCCAGCGTTTGGATGAGTGACCATCCGGGCCAGCATGCGCTGTTGCCATTTTTCGGGGTGCACTCAGCCTCGTGATGCCAATTGAGGGGCTACCCGACCGAATAGTAGCGGCTTCCGTCAAAGAAAACCATCGTAACGAGCGGGAGAGCGGTGTGCTGACCACACGCCCCTCCTATCCGCATCCTCATCTGAGGATGATACGGCGGTCGAATGGGTCCCGATGGGCCACGTGTGGCCTCAAGACGGAGTGCAGTCTTTTAACAGTGCGCGCCACATTTTAGTTGTCTCCTACATATTCTCGAAAACTGTGGGGAGTTTGTGAAGTGCAGATATCATTATTGTGCCGATTAACCTATCGAGCTGTTTCATGCTTGTCGCACCACGAGCTATTACACGTGGAATGGCAACTTCTACGAACAGCTGGACGGCGTCGCCATGGGTAGTCCTCTTAGTCCAGTGGTGGCCAACTTCTACATGGAACATTTCGGAGAACAGGCACTGGACTTGGCACCTTTTAAACCCAAGAAGTGGTGTACATAGTCGGTGCTATGTTCGTCGTGTGGAGCCATGGTGAGCAACAGCTCGGTGACTTCCTAAGGCACTTGAACAGCCTCCATGGCAACATGAAATTTACAGTGAACTACATCTACATCTACATGGATACTCTGCAAATCACATTTAAGTGCCTGTTAGAGGGCTCATCGAACTGCATTCACAATTCTCTATTATTCCAATCTCGTATAGCGCGCGGAAAGAATGAACACCCATATCTTTCCATACGAGCTCTAATTTCCCTTATTTTATCGAGGTAATCATTCCTCCCTATGTAAGTCGGTGTCAACAAAATGTTTTCGCATTAGGAGGAGAATGTTGCTGATTTCCCTTATTTTATCGTGGTAATCATTCCTCCCTATGTAAGTCGGTGTCAACAAAATATTTTCGCATTCGGAGGAGAAAGTTGGTGATTGGAAATTCGTGAGAAGATTCCGTCGCAACGAAAAACGCCTTTCTTTTAATGATGTCCAGCCCAAATCCTGTATCATTTCTGTGACATTCTCTCCCACATTTCGCGATAATACAAAACGTGCTGCCTTTCTTTGAACTTTTTCGATGTACTCCGTCAGTCCTATCTGGTAAGGATCCCATATCGCGCAGCAGTATTTTAAAAGAGGACGGACAAGCATAGTGTAGGAAGTCTCCTTAGTATGTCTGTTACATTTTCAAAGCGTCCTGCCAATAAAACGCAGCCTTTGGTTAGCCTTCCCCACAACATTTTCTATGTGTTCTTTCCAATTTAATTTGTTCGTAATTGTAATACCTAGGTATTTAGTTGAATTTACGGCTTTTAGATTAGACTGCTTTATCGTGTAACCGAAGTTTAACAAGTTCCTTTTAGTACTCATGTGGATGACCTCAAACTTTTCGCTATTTAGGATCAACTGCCACTTTTCGCACTATTCAGATATTTTTTGTAAATCGTTTTGCAGTTTGGTTTGATCTTCTTATGACTTTATTAGTCGATAAACGACAGCGTCATCTGCGAACAACCGAACACGGCTGCTCAGATTGTCTCCCAAATCGTTTATATAGATAAGGAACAGCAAAGGGCCTATAACACTACCTTGGGGGACGCCTGAAATCACATCTGTTTTACTCGATGACTTTCCGTCAATTACTACGAACAGTGACCTCTCGCACAGGAAATCGCAAATCCAGTCACATTACTTACTCCATATTCCGTAAGCAAGCAATTTCGCTACGAACTGCTTGTGTGGTACAGTGTCAAAAGCCTTCCGGAAATCCAGGAATTCGGAATTGATCTGAAATCCCTTGTCAATACCACTCAGCACTTCATGTGAAAAAAGAGCTAGTTGTGTTTCACAGGAACGATGTTTTCTATACCCATGTCGACTGTGTGTCAATAGACCGTTTCCTTCGAGGTAATTCATAATGTTCGAACACAATATATGTTCTAAAATCCTGTTGCATATCGACGTTAACGATATGGGCCTGTAATTTAGTAGATTACTTCTACTACTTTTCTTGAATATTGGTGTGACCTGTGCAACTTTCCAGTCTTTGGGTACGGATCTTTCGTCGAGCGAACGGTTGTATATGATTGTTAAGTATGGAGCTAATGCATCAGCATACGCGGAAGGGAACCTAATTGGTATACAGTATGGACCAGAAGACTTGGTTTTATTAAGTGATTAGAGCTGTTTCACTACTCCGAGGATATTTACTTCTACGTTACTCACGTTGGCAGCTGTTCTCGATTCGAATTCTGGAATATTTACTAGAAAAGAAGGAGCAACTACTCTTCTACATGTGCTGGTCGCAAGGAATGGTGAAAACTCGGGACACTGCCTGTATCAAAAACCGATAAACACGGACCGATACCAGCAGAAATTGTCAAATCATCACCGGAGATAGAAAAGAGGTATGATTAATATGAATATGTGAGCTGCAGCACCTCAGACGCGAGATGCAACAACTGGAATCTTTCTGAGGAGCAATGGGTACTCCACTATTTACATAAGCGTAACAAGTCGAACACACGGCGAAATGACACATTGGAAAAAGAAATGTAAGAAATGTCGTGAGCGGCCTTTCCGCCATGCATTCCCAGAGTGACGGACAGAATCGGCCGTATATTGCCAAACACGGCATAAAGACAATTTATAAACCGCCAAGGGAGACCAAAGAGTGCCTCAGGTTGGCAAAGCAGGGACCCACTTGCGGTGTCGGAAATATAACGCATACTATGCACAGTCGGAAAAGTTTATGTGGTAATAACTAAACGGTCAATGAGTACCAGGATTGCAGAACGTAAGCGGCACTATATGTTGCGACAGGTGGAGAAATCGGTCTTGGCAGCGCATGCGCTGTGTGACACCGACCGCACAATAAAATTCGCCGACACGGAAGTTCTGGCTGTGGAGAAGAGCTATCACCATCACCATCACATCTCTTGTTCAGAAAATCTATAGGAATATATAAACACGAGAATAGCTTCAACAAGAAAGAAGAAAGCCTCAAGGTGAAGGGATCCTGGATTCCCGTGCTGCTGCGAACGACTGTTTCAGGTAGCGAGAGGAGAACCGCACTGGAAATGATCGCGGAAAATCCCTTCCTTGGACGCTGGTGCGCCAGGCTCATATAATCTGCAATCTCGACTCAAGTAGACCACCAGCAATGGAGGATGAAAATTTGACAATGCCAGTCACTCGTACTGGCGAATCGTCAGAAAAATTATCAAACAAATCTCAGCCGATGAACCGGAGGCAGAAGCCATCAGACAGTTTGTCAATAAGTGGCCACTAAAGACTTAACAACGTTATAATTTGAATTTTGTAAGCGTCCAAGCGAAGTCGTTTATGCACCACCTCGTAAACTTTCGAGAGATGGAGTATAGCGCTCATAAAGTTCAAATGGTTCAAATGGCTCTAAGCACTCTGGAACTTAACATATGAGAGGTCATCACTACACTAGACTTAGAAACTACTTAAACCTAACTAACCTAAGGACATCACACTCATCCATGCCCGAGGCAGGACTTGAACCTGCGACCGTAGCAGCAGCGCGGTTCCGGACTGAAGAGCCAGAACCACTCGACCACAGCGGCCGCCCATAACGTGCAGCGAACTGATTTTGATGAGCTTTCTCGATCGAGCTGTTCGGTCACCTCCCCCATTTCATCAGATGTGCGTTTTCTGCCAGTACCTGACTGTTTACACTACCAGTTTCTAGTAACTTGTCAAGCCTTGTTTGGTAGCTCCCTTGGAACAATGGGTGATATCGTTTCTGTACGTCTGCAGAAATTAATCATGCCAAGAAATCGCCATAATTCTTAATAGCTCGTAGGCCGTCGGAGTTGACGAAAAAGCCCTGTGCGTTGGATCAGGGTCAAACTCCAGTTGGTCTGATGGAGTGTTCTAGAAATATTACTTCTGTTTGTCAAAGCTGGCATTTGTCTTCATTCGTCACTACTCAGAAATGTGTGCTCTTTTGGAAATGCATAAAAACTAAAATGTCCAAGTGTGAGAAACAAACGGAAACCTGAGGAGAATTTTATCACTCAAGAGTTCGCATATTTGGACTATATCTACATCTACATCTACATCCATACTCCGCAAGCCACCTGACGGTGTGTGGTGGAGGGTACTTTGAGTACCTCTATCAGTTCAAATGGCTCTGAGCACTATGGGACTTAACATCTGTGGTCATCAGTCCCCTAGAACTTAGAACTACTTAAACCTAACTAACCTAAGGACAGCACACACATCCATGCCCGAGGCAGGATTGGAACCTGCGACCGCAGCACTCGCACGGTTCCGGACTGCGCGCCTAGAACCCCGAGACCACCGCGGCCGGCCGTTGCAGATCCTCCTGCATTTCAGTACAATCTTCCATTGTTACAACCTCTCGATATACTACAGTATTATCCTAAAAAATCCTCAGCGAACTTCCGATGTCAACCACAAGGTCATTTATGTATATTGTAAATAGCATCGGTCCTACGACATTCCTCTGCGGCACACCTGAAATCACTCTTACTTTGGAAGACTTATCTCCATTGAGAGTGACATGCTGCGTTCTGTTATCTAGGAACTCTTCAGTCCAATCACACAATTGGTCTGATGGTCCATATGCTCTTACTCTGTTCATTAAACGACTGCGGGGAACTGTATCGAACGCCTTGCAGAAGTCAAGAAACACGGCATCTACCTGGTAACCCGTGCCTATGGCCCTCTGAGTCTCGTGGACGAATAGCGCGAGCTGGTTTCACACGATCGTCTTCTTTCAAACTCATGCTGATTCGTACAGAGTAGATTTCTAGTCTCCAGAAAAGTCATTATACTCTAATACGTGTTCCAAAATTCTGTTTTCAACCGTAGGCCGTGAATGAGAATTTTTTGAGCCCGAATGATCTTATTGTAGTAGTTTTGGTTAGATCCTCAGTAGCCATGGGTATTAGCTGTTTTGGTATTTTACAGTCTAGAACGGAGAACGTGGAAGCACTTGCCAAAGTGTCAGTAAGGCCTTGGATATTCGATTTGGCGCAACAGTCTGGTACTGTAGGGGCATTCAGAGCCCGGTACTCAACACATAGTCTGTACGATCACTCTTTCTTAGGAACTAAATGTATGAGTCAAGGCCACAGGTTGTCTCGTAGCCGGACTATGCCTGCCAGTAGCAATTCACCGACAGTGGATTTAGCTGACTGGAGTCTGTCTGATGCCAGCGCGCATTCCTTATGATAGGCTGATGGAGATGGCGTGCACCGCTGCATGACTGACACCTCTCTGTTTATATGGCGCACACATTGCGTGGGGAGGACAGGGGACACACGTAGTGGTTGGTTGGTTTGGGGGATTAAAGGGACCAGACTGCTACGGTCATCGGTTCCTACACACGTAGTGAGTGCATGTACACTGTTAGAGAAGTTCACTTTTGGTGAATTGTGTGGTATGCACCGACTGTAGGTGGATGCGGTCAGTTGCTTTTCGCGCCACGGTTTTCCAGACGGTGATACCGTTCCCGCTTTAACTTTGGTAGATAAGATTACGTAGGATGAAATTCGCTATATAATGAACGCGACCGAGCTTTCACTTCGAATTTCTCGTTGTGAAGCCTGAGCCTCTTTCTTCTTCATAACTCTTCGCCACCGCATGGCCGGCCGCTGTGGCCGAGCGGTTCTAGGCGCTTCAGTCCGGAACCGTGCTGCTGCTACGGTCGCAGGTCCGAATCCTGCCTCGGGCATGGATGTGTGAGATGTCTTTAAGTTAGTTAGTTTTAAGTAGTTCTAAGTCTAGGGGACTGATGACCTCAGATTTAAGTCCCATAGTGCTCAGAGCCTGACGATCGTTGACAAGTTGCAAGGGGATTTCGTGTGTTGCGTTTTGCGTTAGATGTAGCGGAATAGTCCACTCTGAAGCTGCACGTGATTATGCTGGAAGAGCGCCAGTGATAGCTGGAACCCACTCTCCACGCCATGTTCCACTGAGGCTCCCTAGTGTTAGGCCAGGGGAGCGATGGAACCCACAGGGAACGTCGCGCCCAGGATCGGTTCGCTGCACCTTGAGACCACAAATGACCATGTAAATATCTCATACACATGCAGGTCCATAGTGCGCGTGATGTTTAATAAAAAAAACTGTCTGATATGAGTGTCGTACGGTATGGAGTTGGATGACAGACATTCTATGTTCCATTTGTGGCTGTTGCCCGGAAATGGTGGTCACTTCAGAGCCAGCGTCAGTAAGAGCCACTGTAATAAATTCCAGTGCGGGTGACTTGCGGAATGGAGCTGGGAATCAAAGAATGAAGTCAACATGAATTTTATTGCTAATAACAGAGGATACAAAAAGACTGCATGCATACGAAATAGAAGTTGTTCACAGAGACTTCTGTCTTGAGGCGTGGCCATTTACGGTAATTATTTAGTGACAGAAACAAAACAAAAGGAATCCTTTAAAATAAATATTCTCACAAAACATTATGAGCTGATTTAAATCAGGCCGCAAATAGCATGTGTCTGTGCCTTATAGTTTTTTTAGGTACTCCAGTCACATTAATATGACCACCACCTACGTTCGACGTCAACGTACAATAACCACTCGTAGACGGCAGATGGCAGTGCTATCAGCGGAGGGTATATACACTGAAGACCTGCCAAACATCGTGTAGAGCCGCCGCGAGCACGCAGCACTGCCGCAACACGACGTGGCATGGACTCGACTAATATCTGAAATAGTGCTGGAGGAAACTGACATCATGAGTCCTGTACAGCTGACCATAAATCCGTAACAATAAGAAGGGGTGGAGATCTCTTCTGAACAGCACGCTGCAAGGCATCGCAGACATGCTCAGTAATGGTCATGTCCGGGGAGTTTGGTGGCCAGCGGAAGTGTTTGAACTCAGAAGAGTGTTCCTGGAGCCACTCTGTAGCATTTCAGGACGTGTAGGGTGTCGCATTCTCCTGCTGGAACTGCCCGTCCGTTGGCAAGCACAACGGACATGAACGGATGCAGATGATCAGACATGATTCCTACGTAAGTGTCACCTGTCAGAGTCGTATCTAGACGTATCAGGGGCCCGTATCACTCCAACTGTACACTTTCCACACCATTACAGAGCCTCCACCAGCTTGAACACTCCCCTGCTGACCTGCAGGGTCCATGGATTCATGAGTGTACACGTTCATCAGCTAGATACAATTTGAAACGACCAGACAACACGTTTACAGCCATCGGCAGCCCAATGTCGGTGTTGACGGCCACAGGCGAGACGTAAAGCTTTTTGTCGTGCAGTCGTCAAGGGTACACGAGTGGGCCTTCGGCACCGAAAGTCATACTGATGATGTTTCGTGGAATGGTTCGCACGCAGACACTTGTTGAAGGGCCAGCACTGAAATATGCAGCAATTTGCAGAAGGATTGCACTTATGCCATGTTGAACGATTGTCTTCAGTCGTCGTTTGTACCGTTCCTGCAGGATCTTTTTCCAGCCGCAGCGATGTCGGAGATTTGATGTTTCACTGGATTCCTGGTATTCACGGTGCACTCGTGAAATGGGCGTACGAGAAAATCCCAGTTCGTCGCTACCTCAGAGCTGCTGTTTCCCATCCCTCTTGCGCCGACTATAATATGACGTTCAAACTCCCTTAAATCTTGATAACCTGCCACTGTAGCAGCAATAACAGATTTAACAACTGTGCCAGACACTTGTTGTCCTATATAGACAGCAGCGCCCTATCTTTCCACGTTACATGTCTGAATACACATGCCTATACCTGCCTGTGCACCCATAGTCTCGTGGTCCTGGGTTCTAATCCCGCTGCTGCTTAAATTTTGATTAATAATCAGCATTGGCGGCCGAAGACTTCCGGCATAAGATGTCACCCTCAGTCTGCCAACGACCTCGGTCAAAGAGGGCGCAGGAGCGGACAGAGGCTCAGGGCACTCTCTTGTCCTAAGGGAGGGAAATTACCCCGGAAGGCGGACGAATCAGCGAAGATCAACGGCATGAGGATGCAGAAGGTAATGGAAACCACTGCATTAAACATACATAACGTGTACCCACAAGACAAGAGGCCTGTAATTGAAGAAGAGTCGTGATGATCTCTCCTTTAGCAAAAGATTCCGGAATAGTCCCCCATTCGGAACTCCGGGAGGGGACTGCCGAGGGATAGGTAACCACGAGAAAAAGATTGAATAATCACCGAAATAATGACATTCTACGAGTAGGGGCGTGGAATGTCGGAAGCTTGAACATTGAAGGGAAACTAGAAAATCTGAAAAGGGAAATGCAAAGGCTCAATCTAGATATAGTAGGTGTCAGTGAAGTGAAGTGGGAAGAAGACAAGGATTTCTGGTCATATGAGCATAGGGTAATATCAACCGGAGAAGAAAAGAGTATAACGGGAGTAGGATTCGTAATGAATAGGAAGGTAGTGAAGAGAGTGTGTTACTGTGAACAGTTCAGTGATAGGGTTATTCTTATCAGAATCGACAGCAAACCAACACCGAGAACGATAGTTCAAGTATACATGCAGACGTCGCAGGCTGATGACGAAGAGATAGAGAAAGTGTATGATGATATTGAAAGGGTAATAGAGTACGTAAAGGGAGATGAAAATCTAATAGTAATGGGGGTCTGGAATGCAGTTGTAGGGGAAGGTGTAGAAGAAAAGGTTACAGGGAAAAATGGGCATGAGACAATGAACGATAAAGGAGAAAGATTGAGTTCTGTAGTAAACTTCAGCTAGTAATAGCGAACACTCTGTTTAGGAGTCACAAGGAGGTATACTTGGAAAAGGCCGGGTAATACGGGAAGATTTCAGTTAGATTACGTCATGGTCACACAGAGATTCCGAAATCAGGCACTCGATTGTAAGGTGTATCCAGGAGCAGATATAGTTTCAGATCACAGTGTAGTAGTGATGAAGAGTAGGCTGAAGTTTAAGACATTAGTCAAGAGGAATCAATTTGCAAAGACGTGGGATATGGAAACACTAAGGAATGACGCGATACGCTGGAAGTTCTCTAAGGCTATAGATACAGCAATAAGAAATAGCTCAGTAGGCAGCACAGTTGAAGAGGAATGGACATCCCTAAAAAGAGCGATAACAGAAGTTGGGTAGGAAAACATAGGAACAAATAGCTTAAGTGCGGAGAAACCATGGGTACAGAAGAAATACTTCCATTGCTGTATGGAAGGAGGAAGTACAAAAACGTTCCGTAATACACAGCAATACAGAAATACAAGATGCTAAGGAAATAAATAAATAGGAAGTGTTGGGAAGCTAAGACGAAATGGCTGCATGAAAAAGTAAAGAAATCGAAAAAGAAATAATTGTCGATTGGACTGACTCACCATACAGGAAAGTCAAAACAACCTTCGCTGACATTAAAGTAAGTGTGATAACACTGAGTGCAACGGGAATTCCACTGTTAAATGCAGAGGAGAGAGCGGATAGGTGGAAAAATAGCGGGTGATCAAAAAGTCATTATAAATTTGAAAACTTAATAAACCATGGAATAATGTAGATGGAGAGGTAAAAATTGACACACATGCTTGGAATGACATGGGGTTTCAATAGAACCAAAAAAAACACCCCATATTGCTAGACGCGTGAAAGATCTCTTGATCGCGTCGTTTGGTGATGATCGTGTGCTCAGCCGCCACTTTCGTCATGCTTGGCATCCCAGGTCCCCAGACCTCAGTCCGTGCGATTATTGGCTTTGGGATTACCTGAAGTCGCAAGTGTATCGTGATCGACCGACACCTATGGGCTGCTGAAAGACAACATCTGACGCCAATGAATCACCGTAACTCCGGAGATGCTTTACAGTGCTGTTCACAACATTATTCCTCGACTACAGCTATTGTTGAGGAATGATGGTGGACATATTGAACATTTCCTGTAAAGAACATCATCTTTGCTTTGTCTTACTTTGTTATGCTAATTATTGCTATTCTGATCAGATGAAGCGTCATCTGTAGGACATTTTTTGAACTTCTGGATTTTTTTGGTTATAATAAAACCCCATGTCATTCCAAGCATGTGTGTCAATTTGTACCTCTCTACCTACATTATTCCGTGATTTTTTCAGTTTTCAAATTTATACTGACTTTTTGATCACCCGGTAGATTGAAAACATCTATGAGGGGGAAGATTTGTCTGATGTGATAGAAGAAGTACCAGGAGTCGATTTAGAAGGGATAGGGGTCCCGGTATCAGAATCAGAATTTAAAAGAGCTTTAGAGGACTTAACATCAAATAAGGCAGGAGCACATGTAGGATGCCTTGCAACGTGCTGTTCAGAAGAGACCTCCAGCCCCTCATACTCTTACGGATTTATGGAGAGTTCTGCAGAATTCAAGGTGTCAATTCCCTCCAGTACTACTTTAGACATTAGTCGAGGGCATGCCACGTCGTTTTGTGGCACTTCTGCGTGCTCGGGGGGCCCTGAACGATATTAGGCCAGTGTACCAGTTTTTTAAGGAGAAAATATAAAAATGCAGTAAATGAAGCAGGCAATAAGGAATACAAACGTCTCAAAAATGATATCGACAGAAAGTGCAAAATGGCTAAACAGGGACGGTTAGAGGACAAATGTAAGATTGTAGAGGCTTATCTCACTAGGGATAAGATAGATACTGCCAACAGAAAATTAAAGAGACCTTTGGAGAAAGGAGAACCACTTGCATGAATATCAAGAGCTTTGATGGAAACCCAGTTCTGAGCAAAGAAGGGAAAGCAGAAAGGTGGAAGGAGTATATAGAGGGTCTATACATGGGCGATGTACTTGGGGACAATATTATGGAAATGGAAGAGGATTTAGATAAAGGTGAAATGGGAGATATGATGCTACGTGAAGAGTTTGACAGAGCACTGAAAGACCTGAGTCGAAAAAAGGCCCCCGGAGTAGACAACATTCCATTAGAACTACTGACAGCCTTGGGAGAGCCAGTCCTGACAAAACTCTACCATCTGGTGAGCAAGATGTATGAGACAGGCGAAATACCCTCAGACTTCAAGAAGAATATAGTAATTCCAATCCCAAAGAAAGCAGGTGTTGACAGATGTGAAAATTACCGAACTATCAGTTTAATAAGTCACAGCAGCAAAATACTAACGCGAATTCTTTACAGACGAATGGAAAAACTGATAGAAGCCGACCTCGGGGAAGATCAGTTTGTATTCTGTAGAAATGTTGGAACACGTAAGGCAATACTGACCCTACGACTTATCTTAGAAGAAAGATTAAGGAAAGACAAACCTACGTTTCTAGCATTTGTAGACTTAGAGAAAGCTTTTGACAATGTTGACTGGAATACTCTCTTTCAGATTCTAAAGGTGGCAGGGGTAAAATACAGGGAGCGAAAGGCTATTTACGATTTGTACAGAAAGCAGATGGCAGTTATAAGAGTCGAAGGGTTTGAAAGGGAAGCAGCGGTTGGGAAGGGAGTGAGACAGGGTTGTAGCCTATCCCCGATATTATTCAATCTGTATATTGAGCAAACAATAAAGGAAACAAAAGAAAAGTTCGGAGTAGGTATTAAAATCTATGGAGAAGAAATAAAAACTTTGAGGTTCGCCGATGACACTGTAATTATTTCAGAGACAGCAAAGGACTGGGAAGAGCAGCTGAACGGAATGGACAGTGTCTTGAGAGAAGGATATAAGATGAACATCAACAAAAGCCAAATGAGGATAATGGAATGTAACCGAATTAACTCCGGTGATGCTGAGGGAATTAGATTAGGAAATGAGACACTTAAAGTAGCAAAGGAGTTTTGTTATTTGAAGAGCAAAATAACTGAAGATGGTCGAAGTAGAGAGGATATAAAATGTAGACTGGCAATGGCAACGAAAGCGTTTCTGAGGAAGAGGAATTTGTTAACATCGAGTATAGATTTAAATGTCAGGAAGTCGTTTCTGAGAGTATTGGTATGGAGTGTAGCCATGTATGGAAGTGAAACGTGGACGATAAATACAGGGCAATTACAGATGATTGAAGCGATTTCATAAATTCACTGTAGCTCCTTTCATTGACATATGCTCACGACACACTACAGATACGTAGAAAAACTCAAAGTTTTGTTTGGCTGAAGCCGCACTTCAGGTTTCTGCAGCCAGAGCGCTCGAGAGTGCAGTGAGACAAAATGGCGACAGGAGCCGAGAAAGCGTATGTCGTGCTTGAAATGCACTCACAACAGTCAGTCATAACAGTGCAACGACACTTGAGGACGAAGTTCAACAAAGATCCACCAACTGCCAACTCCATTCGGCGATGTTATGCGCAGTTTAAAGCTTCTGGATGCCTCTATAAGGGGAAGTCAACGGGTCGGCCTGCAGTGAGTATTAGGGAGAAGAGAAGTTTGTGTCACAATTTGACAAAAAGAAAGGACCAGTTAGTAGGACATGTTCTGAGGCATCAAGGGATCACAAATTTAGCATTGGAGGGCAGCGTGGAGACTAAAAGTCGTAGAGGGAGACCAAGAGATGAATACACTAAGCAGATTCAGAAGGATGTAGGTTGCAGTAAGTACTGGGAGATGAAGAAGCTTGCACAGTATAGGGCAACATGGAGAGCTGCATCAAACCAGTCTCAGGACTGAAGACCACAACAACAACATTGGAGGACTTAACATTAGATAAGGCAGGACCATATCTAGGATGCCTTGCAACGTGCTGTTTAGAAGATACCTCCAGCCCCTCTTACTCTTACCGATTAATGGACAGTTCTGCAGAATTCAAGGTGTCAATTCGCTCCAGTACTACTTTAGACAGTAGACGATGGCATGCCACGTCGAGTTGCGGCACTTCTGCGTGCTGGAGGGGAGTGGGGGCTGAACGATATTAGGCAAGTGTACCAGTTTCTTTGGCTCTTCAGCGTATTTTCGAAATTTTATTACTCTACATAAATTATAATTTGGTTTAAGGTTGTTTTTGCATTTGTGTATGTTGTGGATCTCTCTAGAGTATCACTGTAGGCGACAGCGGTAGAAAGGAGCCGGAGTAGGGCAAACAGGGTTCGCACAGAGCGGGGCGGGTCTGACGAATGTGTACCCATGGGAAGCTGCGCACAGCCAGTACGTATAGGGCGCGGGTGTCGGCTGCGGTGCCACAAAAGAGCAGGCCAGCGGCTGCCGACCCGGCAGCGTTTGTACTCTGCGTCCGTGTGTGTGCCCGCATGCGCGCGCGCGCGTGCGTGTGTATGTGTGTGCGTGCGTGCGTGCGTGGACGCAGCCGCCGCCGCTGGCCGGAGGGCGTGCAGAGACCAGGAGGCGAGAGGACTGCGCTTAAATTGAGTCCGGAACTATTTAGATTGGCCGGTGTACCGGCGCGAGGGCACGGCCCGCCGTTTGATGTCCGGCCGGCGCTAAATGTTAACATATGCAATCAGTTGTCCCCCCGGCATTTGCATGCGGAGTGACTGATACACACAGAGCTTATATCCATTCAAGTTCGTCAAAGTTCGATCACGCGCACCACCGCTGCCGGCCAGCTCTCGCACTTTCCACTCCAATTCTGGCAACCTCTCCCGCCCCCCTCCCCTTTCCCCCGCACCACCACCCCCGCAGCGTCCGCCCACGCCGTTCCGCTCTGACGCTTTCGCCGGTCCCACCCCCCACATAACCCTTTCCCCTCGCAACGCACTCTTCTCTTCGGCCATCTCTGTTGCCCGCGTCTCGCCGTCTCAGCGGGACTTTTTTGCTGAAATAAATCGCTCCCTCCTGCGCTGCCAACCCCGTCCTTTGGAAAAGCGCACGCGTCGAGCCCACACTGACTTCTCTGAACGCCAGCCACACCCATCCCTCTCCCTCCCCTCTCTGTCGACATCACACCACCATCCAGCGGGCAGGAGCGGGAAACTCGGTTCCACTTTCGATTGGGTAAAACTGCGGAGCGCTGAACGACGCTTTCAACGCGCCGTTGTCATGTTTGAATGTAAATTGATGGATGAATCGTGCGCCACGCAATATACAAGGGCGTGAAAAAGGGAAAAGATTATGCAAGGATATGAAAACTGGCCGGCACTTTTTTTTTTTATTTTCATTTTCGCGACCAACTTCGCTGGGCACAGCACGAAAAAAATATGTATATTCATCACCCAAGTAATTGACATCGAGTTAACACATACGGAGATTATAAATGCACTGTCAATCAAATACAGTACGGCCAGAAATGCCTGACTACTCGGCTTCTGTTTAAACTGCCTTGCCGCCCCCTTGCTAGCATCGCAGTTTCCACCAAGAACTTAAAAATATTTTTCCTCTTAACTTCGTTGAAATCTTTTTAGCTTCGTGCAACAGAACCATGTTTGTCAATCATTTCACATCTGAAGACCTGTAATTTATTGGTCGGCCGATGTGGCCGAGCAGTTCTAGGCGCTTCAGTCTGGAACCGCGTGACCGCTACGGTCGCAGGTTCGAATCCTGCCTCGGGCAAGGATGTGTGTGAAGTCCTTAGGTTAGTTAGGTTTAAGTAGTTCTAGGGGACTGATAACCACAGATGTTAAGTCCCATAGTGGTCAGAGCCATTTGATCCATTTTGTAATTTATGTTAACACTTTGCCGTCCTCGCGTCTCGTACAACCTATTCGCTTGGCGCCGGCAGCGCTGATTCAGATTACTTGGCTTGTCGCCGACCGCTTGTCACCTTTCCGTTGCTGACAAACTTCAAACACGTTGACTTTTGCGCGCTTTAATTTTCCGGAAATCCTCTGTCTTGCCGCATCGTTCCACAAACTCGAATTTTCTTTTCAAGAAACTTCTCTGGAAGTTCAACACTATTACAATAATTATCCATGCAGAGGTGATGCCACTTTCCATCAGAAGGTGTCAGTAGTTCCACCACTGTTTTTGCCAAAGGGTGTCCAGCGCCGGAAAATATCTTGAATGGGGAAATGTATCCCGTAATCGAATCACACAGCATCCGAATCAGTATGTCGTATTTCGTAATTTTCGACGGATTCAAAAAAATGGTTCAAATGGCTCTGAGCAGTATGGGACTTAAGTTCTGAGGTCATCAGTCCCCTAGTACTTAGAACTACTTAAACCTAACCAACCTAAGGACATCACACACACCAATGCCCGAGGCAGGATTCGAACCTGCTACCTTAGAGGTCGCGCGGTTCCAAACTGTAGCGCCTAGAAACTCTCGGCCACCCCGGCCAGCCCCTAGACTTAGAACTACTTAAACCTAACTAACCTAAGGACATCACACACATCCATGCCCGAGGCAGGATTCGAACCTGCGACCGTAGCAGTAGCGCGTTTCCGGACTGAAGCGCCTAGAACCGCTCGGCCACAGCGGCCGGCTTTCGACGAATTGTAAACTTTAAAATTTAATCGCCCACGCCACGGTACCATTCCTTCATCAACTGAGATGTTTTGACTTAGATTAAACGTTTCTTTAAACTTTTTGGAAAAATAGTCAATTACGAATTGCACTTTGACAAGCCGGTCGGTTTTATCTGGTTTATTGTTGCTGTCAGAGATATGTAAATATGATAATATTTGTCTCAATCAGTTGTGGGACATCGTTTTGCGAAATATCGGTTTGTTTATCAACAGATTCTTTGACCAATAATCATCGATCCCTGCTTTTTTTACTACTCCCATAAGGATAGCAAGCCCAGACCATTTTGTAAGTTCGTCGACAAATTTGGCATTTTTTAAAATCCAGTTTCCTTCTACTGCAATGTTGACTGTAGCACTTGTTGCTTTCGTTGCTAATATATTCAAATAGATCGTTCCCAATATATATAATTTACGATATCCTCAACGCTCTGTGTATCTTTGGGAAATATGTTTGAACCCGGGGATCCCTCAAATTAGTTATTGGTCCTCGGTAAATCAATGTATCACCACTGAGCACTGCCTTCTTCGTCTGATTCAGCCGAATCAGTTGGCAACCGTAGCGTTCACCGAATTCTTCTTGGACGTTTTTCACTATCTTCCCACGATTCTGCTTCACTTTCATTTTTTTGATATCCAGTGTCTTCTTCCCAATCGGCCAAGTCGTCCGGAACGTCAGTCAAGACGTTCGCGCATTCATCGTAAATAATACTATTGTCTCTTTCGTCCGCCGTTATGAAAGGGCACAAGTACTTATAAAAACAAAACATTTGTTGACGCGGGTAGCTTATTGTTACCTAAACAAAATACCAGCAGAATGCAAAAGGTACTACAGTGCTGTCGCCGGCCACTGCGTGATACTATGCTCACGACACCACTGTGGTGGCACCGGACACTGAGCGATACTGTGCAGACGACACCACTGTGGTGTCGCCGGCGGTTGTCCGATATATCGCTCACGACACGACTGTGGTTTCAGCGGACGGCATAGTGTTAACATAGCTTTATTGTAAAATACACTGTTGAAAAGAATTAGAGGAACATGGCTTTCGTCGTCTGCCGTACTCCATTGAGCAATATCTGAAGATAGGGAATATTATTACCCAATTACATTTTTATCTTTCAAAAGTTAGGTACACAACAGAAAACCGTACCACCCTTGATAGTTTATGTAAAAAGAACTGAAATGTCCAACAGGTGTCCAAAACAAAGTGGAAATAATCATTCATCCGTCACCCTCGGTGCTTTTCATTGGACTTCAATAACGTATATGGCCTTGATGATCGTTTATAAGTGCCTGTCACCTAAATGGCATGCTCCGTATACTGACGTCACCCTGTGGTATCCATTCCAGTGTCAGCTCATGAGAGTTCTGTAGGGTCTACGGTGGAACAGGACGACCACGAACGCATCTGACAGGCACGTCCCACATATGGGCGACGGGTTTGATAGAGACTCACTTCCAGCCATTCCATTACTTCAGTGTCCAAGCTTCGCAAGACATCTCTGCTGACACCCTAGAGAGAGGCCCCTGGCATCAGAAGGAATTCAGGGCCAACACCATACGCAGCAGTCACCACATGGTCCATCACGATCTGTTCGATGTAATGCCTGGCGGTAAGGCTACCATGGACAACGAGAAGATCCGTATGGCTGTCAACACTGTAGCCCCCCCCCCCCCCCCCAACATCACAGAACCTTGAAATTTGTCGATTTTCTGAGCAATATTTGGCAGGTCCCGCCACGATGGGTCTCCGCACACTAACACGACCACCACCTTGTGTCAGATATATCTGGACTCGTATGTGAATGGCACATTTCGTCAGTAACGAGTTGCCAGTTGGCATGGGAATGAAGGCGAGCTGCAAGATTTTGTCGTGTCAATAGGAAGTCTGCGTCGTAAGGTCCTTAGTCGTAACCTCTTCATTGCCGTCTGATCTGGCGCAGCGGCTCCAGTGGCCACTCTAGCTCCCTCTTGCAGTGCTCTGGCGGTATCCGTACTACGCCGCAATGCAGAGATGGCCAGATATCGGTCCCCACTTGGGGTTATAATGCGTCGACGATCTTGTCCAACTCACGTAGGGCGGTGACCTGTCTCCCTGTAGCGTAACCACAACCTATGGATGGCATATGGAGAGGCATTGGCGTCTGCAGTAACGCGACCGAAAGTCCATCCTTTTTGGACCAAACAGACCGTACTTGCAACTTGCACTACATTGATGTATCGCATTTCATATGCTTGGTTTACACAACTGTCATCTGTATACCTCATTGGAAAACACTGGGACACCAGTATTCGCTTCCTTTTGAGGGGCCATGGCCAACAGGAGGCGAATGATTTTAATTGTTTCTTACATTGAAAGATAAGATCTCAAGCCATCTAATGTGACCACAGTTACCAACTCCATGAAAACAGATTTAACAAATCGGTCATTCGTACATATGTTCTCTAACTCTTTTAAACAGTGTATTTACTTGCGTCTAACGAAAAGTTGGGGGTCTCTAAGATATAGACTTCATTATCATTTACCTTCCTTCATTGATCTTCAAATACTTTTCTCTCTCTCTTTTACATTTCCCATTCTCTTCAGTTGTGGTGCTCGACGCGTCGAATCCTCGGAGTTAAGGTATTTTTAAAGTCATGTTTTACCGACAACGAGAACAGAAGAAGCGGCATAAAATTACTTCTCGCCAAACTTTATGCCAAAGTGCCGGAGTAAGAACCGAACTTCTCCGCAGAATGTCATGGTATCAGTGAGTAGTAGACTGTCGAGGTTCATCCCTCGGGTGGCGAGGTTAAGAGTGGCCGTTCACTTGGTGTTATTGGACAGAAGTAGGCTAGATAGCCGGCACCAGGTTTCATTCCAACAGTCCTCTAATATTATTCAATAACTACAACAATAACAATACAAACACCACACTATAGTGCATATTCACTAGGCAAAATCGTCTACACGAAACACTTACAGCCTGTCGTTGTGGCCGAGCGGTTTTTGGCACTTCAGTCTGGAACCGCGTGACAGCTACTATCGAAGGTTCGAATCCTGCCTCGGGCATGGATATGTGTGATGTCCTTAGGTTAGTTAGGTTTAAAGTAGTTCTAAGTTCTAGGTGACTGATGACCTCAGATGTTAAGTCCCACAGTGCTCAGAGCCACTTGAATCAAAGACTTACACTTAAAATAGTAGTTTTGAAAATTGTTTAAGTGGTATGAACTTATGAGACCTAAAACAGGCTGTCATCCACAGGAGTAAACAAGCAACAGGTCAGATGACTAGTGAAAGAGTGACAAACGACTCAGTGACATATAAATTATTTTATTATATCTTGTAATGCAGAAGACTGGAAAAGAAAATTGAGCATCTGATAGCCAGCGATCAGTTTAGCTTTAGGAAAGGTAAAGACAGCAGAGAGGCAGTCTGACGTTTCAGTTTATAATGGAAGCAGGGCTGAAGAAAATCAAAATCATACCACTCCATTTTTCGGGCCGGCGGAAGTGGCCGAGCGGTTCTAGGCTCTACAGTCTGGACCTGCGCGACCGCTACGGTCGCAGGTTCGAATCCTGCCTCGGGCATGGATGTGTGTGATGTCCTTAGGTTAGTTAGGTTTAAGTAGTTCTAAGTTCTAGGGGACTAATGAACTCAGAAGTTAAGTCCCATAGTGCTCAGAGCCATTTGAAAACTCCATTTTTCGGCTAATGTTACGGCTACCAATTGAGATGTTCATGAAAGAATATGCAGTCTTGCTTCCAAAATTTTTTTATTTATATAATTTGAGATGCGTTCCACTCACACATTAGCATTATCAGACAAATGGGAGAAAAACAAGTTTCCTCAGTACAAATTTATGAGCCGGGAATCAGCTATAAAGCTTCATTGTCGGTTAAATAAAGCAACTGCGAAACCACGACCTGAGTTGTGCCGGCCGGAGTGGCCGAGCGGTTACAGGCGCTACAGTCTGGGACCACACGACCGCTACGGTCGCAGGTTCGAATCCTGCCTCGGGCATGGACGTGTGTGATGTCCTTAGGTTAGTTAGGTTTAAGTAGTTCTAAGTTCTAGGGGACTTATGGCCACAGCAGTTGAGTCCCATAGTGCTCAGAGCCATTTGAACCATTTTTGAACCTGAGTTGTAAGAAGAGCATAACCAAAGACAAACGTACAGGGTGAAAACACACAAGGGCCACTGGCAAGTCAGCAGGAAGTCCCACAGTTAACAAAAATGGCACGCCATGCAATAAAATTTACAGGATCAATGGAAAGAGTACAGAATGACACGCAATCACCAAAAATGACACGACATCCAATACAATACACAGGATACGTACACTTACGGAAACAAATAAGAATACGTTTCAAGACGAAGAGCGGTAAGCGGAACAATCATAAGAAACCACGTAAATAGGGGTGGAGATAAACGAATAAATATTGAAGGCTAAGAAACCTTGGCTCACAGAGTATGTGAGTAATACAAGAACTGAAATCGTACAAGAGACCCACAATGCCTGTGATTACGCGTACTCGCTCTTACCACAACTCAGGGCATGTTTACAACATAAGTCAGGTGTACAAAGCGTCCTTACGGCCCACGTTTACGGCTCCTACTGTATGTAGCCTGTTTATATGTTTGTATGTTGGCAGCGCTTTAGACTGCATTAATATCTCTGACAGCGCTATGCGCCCTCTGTAAGAGACTCTGTGGCTGGAAGGACTCGCAGTTAAGAAGATAATAGTTAGCAGTGATGGAAGTTAGAAGTTAATAGATGGCAGTGATGGAGGTTAGAAACAGTGTTAGCGCGAGCGGACGGTCTGGACGTGTGTCTGTCATGGAGATTTAATATTGGTTGGACATGATTTAATAAATGTGGGTAATGGAATTATTGACGATTATATAATTTTTGTGACTGAATGTCATATGATTTGGGTAGAATCTGCTAAATACATTGTTTGCTCTCCAACGAAATCTTTCCTTTGTGAACCACATACCTATTAATAGTTAGAGCCTACAGTAGTTAGAATCTTTTTATTTAGCTGGCTGTATACTTGCTGTACCTGCTGTAGTTCGTGTCATGAAGATTTTCTATGAGGTGAGTGACTTATGAAATGTATGGGTTATTGTTAGGATTTCTTCTAATTCAGGGCCATTCTTTTGTGTTAATTAATAGTCATATTGCGTTGCGTTTGTGTATTGCGGGTCATAAATGAATAGAATAAGTTTGAGCTGTATTTGTTAGCGAAAATTCTGTAGATCAGTGTTGAAATGATTAAGACGTACTGAACAGTACGTTCAGTTTCACACAGCAGCATTTACAAGGTTCAGTTGCATTAAGCAATTTAAGTAAAAACGTAGAAGTTTCACCTTCTCAGTTATTTCAGTTTAAGTAAAAATTTATATTTAGTTATAAATCAAAGTGTCCGATACCGAAATAGGTGGCTGCACCAAACGGGAGAATAGAGAACGTTTTTACAGTGTAATTATAAACTTAGATTGATTATATAAGATAAAAACAAGGAAGCACAACTGACCAATATCAATGTACAAACCAAAGCCACGTGTGCATAGACTTTTATTTAAAAGTAACTCCATAGCCTCGAAGTAACCCAGGTTAAGAAAGGTCAGTTGTTCATTGAACAGGCCTGGACCCTTAAGATAGACTCTTTTCGAAATGTCAAACTCTTCAAAGATGTTCATCTTCTTTCCTTTTTGTACAACATGCAAAATATCGAGATCATTAATGGATTCATGGCGATGGCGAGAAGTTTTCAAAAGTTGCGCGAAGGGCGAATATATTTTAAGTTTTTGTTAAAACATGCTCATTGATACCGGCTATAATGGACCTCCCCGTTTCCCCGATATACTGCGCGTCATAATCAAGACAATTTTATACGCTTCCGATATCGAGAACGGGTAAGTTTCTCATTGTGAGGAAGCAGGAACTGTTTCCCCACACTTCTAGGAACGCACATCTGAGCCAACTGTTTGTGGATGAGAACTCGTGACCTTTAGCTTCACTCGTTCCCGGTATTCATAGTATAAACGACGGACAAAAGACGTACAGAAACTATTTTCGTGTACTATATATGAAAGGTTGCTAATTTATTTTTCAAAAAAATGGTTCAAATGGCTCTGAGCACTATGGGACTTAACATCTTAGGTCATCAGTCCCCTAGAACTTAGAACTACTTAAACCTAACTAACCTAAGGACATCACACACATCCATGCCCGAGGCAGGATTCGAACCTGCGACCGTAGCAGTTCCGCGGTTCCGGACTGCAGCGCCTAGAACCGCACGACCACCGCGGCCGGCTATTTATTTATTTTTTTTTTCAATAGAATCCAAGTTGAGTGGAACTTTAAACATTCGAGCAATCGCCGACCTAAAAAAGCTTAGCTTATACTGTCTTGGCTTGGCTGATGTAGTGCGAATCACTGAAGAGCAAGTGGTAGCGTTCCTAAAAATATCGAAACATACCTTACTATTAACCAATTGAGGGAATAAATCTAAGAAATTTTTCACACCGTGCTGATCCATGGTTGCACGGGTAAAAAACAATTTAGGGTGAAGACTTTAAAATATCCACCTATTGGGTTTTAAAAACTCTCAATGTGTCATTGAAATACCTTCTATAAAAATGGATCTGGGAGTTCAAAGCAGTTACACAGGAGAAACAACCTCTTTAGAGATTGGTTACGAATACATAGGCGCGGAAGCCCGAGAGACAACGTAGTTTTTATAACCGACTCCTGGCTCATACATCTGTACTGAGGAAACTTCCCCCCCCCCTTCCCCCCTCCACCTCCCGATATCTCATGATCCCCCTGTGAGAGTGAAACACGTCACAAATTAAAGAAATAGAAAACCATTTTCCAACCGAGACTGCCTATTCTTGCTTGAAGAAAAATCGAGAAAGTTTCGCTGAATTTGTGGATCTGAAAAAAGCGTTAGACAGGGCAAAGTGGTGAAGGTGTTCCAAATCCTGAGAAAAATAGGGGTAAGCTACAGGGAAAGATGGGTAACGTACAATAGGTACAAGAACCAAGACCAACAACTAAGTGCAAGGGTTGCACGCACGGGTGTCTGACAGAGACGTAGTCTTGCGCCCCTTCCGTCCAATCTGTGCGTCGAAGAAGCAGCGACAGAAATAAAAGAGAGGTTCAAGAGTAAGATTAAAATTCAAGGTGAACGGATATCAGTGTTAAGATTCGCTGATGAAATTTCCCTCGTCATTGAATGTAAAGAAGAACTACAGGACCTGTTGAATGGAATTTTGCGGTAAGTTCCTATGGGACCAAACTGCTGAGGTCATCGGTCCCTGTTGAATGGAGTGGGCAGTCTAATGAGTTCAGATTATGGATTTGGAGTAATTCTAAGATAGACCAAAATAATAAGGAGTAGCATAAATGAGAACAGCGCGAAATTTATCATCCTAATTGGTAATCACGAAGTAGATGAACTTAAACATTTTTGCTACCTAGGCAGCAAAATATCCCACAACGGACGGAGCAAGGAGGATATGAAAAGGAAAAACAGCATTCCTGGGCAAAAGAATTCTACTAGTATCAAACATAAGTCTTAAGTTGAGGAAGGCATTTGTGAGAATGTACGTTTGCAGCACAGCATTGCAGGAGTGAGACACGGATTGTGGGGAAACCGGAATAGAAGAGAATAGAAGCATTAGAGATGTTATTCTGCAGAATAATTTTGAAAATTAGGAAGTCTGATAAAGAGAGGAGTGATGACTTTCTCCTCGGAATCGGCAAGGAAAGGAACATATGGAAAACACTGACAAGTAGAAAGGTCAGGATAATAGAACTTCCATTAAGACATCAGGGAATAACTTCGATGGAACTTATGGGGAGCGTAAAAACTGTAGAGGAAGACAGAGATTGGTATACATCCAGTAAATATTTGAGGACGTAGGCTGCAAGTGCTACTCTGAGATGAAAATTTTTGCAGAGGAGAAGGATTTTTGGCGGGTCGCGTAGAACCAGTGAGATGACTGATGATGTCTCACGATATTAATTAGAAATCTTCTTAACACAGTAAGCTGAGTGTTTCGTTCGAAGGTGGTAATGGTGAGGAACATACAATGATTTACCACACGTGCTTTATCGATGTAGTGAGCGATCTCTGCAACATAACATACCTAACCGTATATCCATGGCAGCCTTGACACCTAAGCGATGTCAAGCAGTTTAGTGCATTTAGCAGAGTAGAAATATTTCGGAAATTGCTGCATGTTTTCATTTAGCTATTTCCTAAATGAAAAGTGCAATTGCCGTAATATTTCTACTGTGCTACGTGCACTTTGCTGCTTGATGTAGCTAAAGAGGACCATTCATATGGCGTGTTGTAAACATGGGTACTGGAACATCGAGAACATCGTAAGAAGCTTTAGACTTAATTACGTACGTGGCAGGAATTCTCCATCGTTAACGTTTAAAGGACACCTACAGACGGATAGCTACACAAGGAACGGTATAAAGTGAGAAGAGAAATTGACGCTATCGTCAGTTTAGTATTTTTTCCTCTTTGACACAAGTTATCCGCATCTGTACTTACTAAGTTGAACAAACAACTGCTATTTGTTCGAACTGCTACTCCTCCTATCTAGACAGATCAGAAATGAGTATGCCCACCTCATTTGTCTGTGACGACCACCACGAAGATGTTAAGAGGTTCTATAGGCCTTTGCCCATTCCATACTAACTGTTATTTACAATATAATGTATTCTACGTCACGTATCCATCTACTGCGGACGCGCATACCCGCTCTTCGTGTGACGTCTTCACCCTTATACCGTCTCAGCATCGCGTATCGTATTCCAGGGATCATGGCTGTCGTCAGTGAAAATGAAATCAGGGCCCACAGCAACACAAAAACATTTTGCAAATCTGAGTACAATGTCCTTTTTCCGTGACATATTAAAAACCATACTGCAAAGATATGTTGATATGACTTTGGCGATTGCACGTCCAGCCAAGAAATTGACTTCCACTGCACCATAATCATCAATTTTCAGCATGGTAAGATCTTTCATTCCTGTTCCACCCCATTTTTTGTCCAAACTTGTTCTTTGAAATCAACATAGAGTCTTCTCAGCGCGTCACTGAGCACTCTGTCTCGATCACAGTCACAGTGCAATACTTTGAACAGGTACTTCGATGTATGGGAATCAGATAATCTCCCCCATCAGGACTGTAAGCGTAAAGAATCCTCCATTCCAGGAAGTTAACTACTAGAGTTAGACAGAACCGTATGTATATGATTAAATCAGTTCGTCAGAATTTCGTAGTGTTCTCGAGACATTCACAGAGGCCTTGGCATCTACTGGTCTGTCAAATAGCGTAAACCACACCGGTGTCCAAAATTAAAGCAACAAACGGAAATTTTGCAAGGTTGCTTTTATTTTGTCACAAAACGGTATAACCGGGAGATGGTAAAGTAGGAACAGTGTAAAGAATACAGAATGTAAACATTTGCAACATGCATAACCGTATACATAAACGTTCTTCGTTTACTCCAGTTTAACGGACTTGCACTCACATTCAGAATACTGGTTAATGTGCTCAGTAGGGGGTGTGATCACCTCTGGCAGCAGTATAGATCTAACAACGACGGGGCAAGCTGTGAATGATGTCATCAATCTCATATCGAGGCAGTAATGCCCATTCTTCCTACAGAGCTGCTCGCAAGTGTTGGAGAGTGGTTGGTGAATGATGACAGTATGCAGATCGTCTCACTAGTGCATCCCAGACGCTGTATAGGACTCAAATCGGGAGAGCGAGCGGTTATGTCTTGCGTGCAACACCTTCGGTTTCCAAAGAAAACATCAACCACCTGTTCTCTGTGAGTCGAGCATAATCGAGCATCAATACGAAGTTTGGCCTACAGCACCTCGCAACAACCGCACATGAGATCCCAAGTTTTCTTCACCATACCTGACAGCATTTAAACCTTGTCGATTCACCCGTACAATTTCATGAAGAATTGTCAACATAACCCTGCCCACACCATTAGTGATCCTCCTCGATATCTGTCTCTTTCAACCACGTTTGGGTCCCGAAATCGTGTTCCACGTTCCCTCCAGATGCGAATCCATCGAGAATCACTCTCCAGGCCAAATTGGGACTCATCTGGCCCACTGTCCGACCGTCCATGTGACATGCTGTCTACTCCACTCTAGACGTTTCCTTATGTGACGATGCATCAGAGGTACACGTACAATAAGTCTCTGACAATAAAGGCCACTTTACTGAAGCTTTCTGTACACCGTTTGCCTCGATATAACACGTCCAGCGAATGCTGAGAGCTCACATGCTAGGTGCCGTGCAGTATTACGGCAGTACCGTCGTACCCTCACAGCCAAATAACGGTCCCATCTTCCGGATGTCACGCGTGGTCGACCCTGCGCTGTAAAGTGTAGCCACACCCGAGAAACAACAGAACGATTCCCATTAAGCCATCGGGCCACATCAGTTAGCGATTGTCCCGTTTCCATTCTTCCTGTGGCCCTCCATCACAGAGAGTCTGGTAGGCGTCCGCTCTGTGCCATGCTGCACCGTCTGTGACTGTGTACACAGCGATTGTGGATGTGGGACTACCGGGCAAACACCAGCCCGTTTGATAGGCGCCATGACGTCATCGTTGGCGTGGTTTTCCATTCATTAGAATGCCATGTTCAGTGCAGAACACGATCGTACGGACATCTGCTGACACTCTGCATGATTATAACGTGAAGTAGTATCTACGTAGGGAAATAGCGGTTTATTGCTTTAAATTTGGGCACCAGCTGTAGTCTTTCATTCCATACGATTCTCTTCCATTGAGTGACGCCTATTAACAGCCACTGTTTTGTTTCATAGTCAGATTGGTGGAAAGAGCCTGTTTGTGTTTTATTCCCGCAGACACCAATAAAAGTATGCGCCTATGAGGAATATTATGTACAGTGGAGCGCCCACATGTACAAGAGGAACAGCTGAGGTGGCGAACTGATTAACATTCGCGTTTATTTCCTATGCTGTGAGCTCCAAGTCTCATCCGTTCACTTATATTTAGGACCACTTCAAGCAGATGCTGGAAAGGTTGTATTTACGAGACAACTATTGGTTTCCATGTTCATAGTTGCCAAATTCGAGATTTTGTTACAAGAGCGACCGTTGACAGAAACACCCTCTGAACTGATAACAGCACCGCCACATGTCTAATATGACCAGGAGAAGTAAGTGCGAAGGATGATTGAAGTTGAGCATCAGACTGGTATTACAATCAGAGTATTCTGCTTATCGCGAGCAATCGCCTTATTCATGGCATCGGAGAACGCAGTCTACGTCTCTATTCAAATCATTACATTTTACATATTAACCCACTACCTAAATACTTTAGTGGGTCCTAATTTCATACACAGTATTGCAGCTATTTTTCCACACTGCAGGTAAATCTTAGATTTTGATCTTACCACTACAGGGTTCCTATTTGTACTTAATCTACAAAACTTATGCTACCTGCAGCGTTACATGTGCGCCAGTGACCTATAAACCTGATGAATGTTGGCCTGGCCCACAGAGCTTATCCCAGTGGGCATGCCCCTGCCACTGGGCTGGCCGGTAACTTGGTATCGCTGCAGTCTGTCCTAGAAAACGTTATCCCATCTTGCTAACCCATTTTAAGTCCAGTGTCGCAACTGGTGCGTGTTCTATCCGGTTAAATGTACACGCTGGCCCCTAGCCCAGAGCAAGGCGGATCCCAGCCGTGAAGTGACTGGCCAAGTCCTGGCCCGGCGGAACAGGAAAGGTGCACGGAGTCTAAGTTGGTGTGATTTTTACTGGTTGTCCCTTAGAAATTTCTTAAGGACTTTTTTCGAAACCTCGTCTGTCAATCTGTTTAAGACATTGAAGGTGCTGTCATGCGTTAGCAGATGGTACGTGTCATTATTCGGAAGTCGTTGTCTTAGTTCGTTTGCTACGTCATCGAAGAGGTGGCACTCATACACCACATGTTGTGGCGTGCCTAGCACAGCACCACAGTCCCACGCGGGTGTAGCCTGCTTGCCAAACCGGCATAGACATGTCGGGTAGGGTCCATGTCCAGTAAGAAAGTGCAGGCATGAAGTACGTTAGGTTTACTCGTTCCTCTATGTCCGGTAACAGCTCATAACTTCTGCGCACCGTATCCTCGTTGTTCCACTGTTCCTGCCATAGTTCTGTCCCTCTATTCTTACTTGCAGTCTTATCCCCAGCGTAAACCCCAAGTATCTCCATTATCTTATCCCTTTTATCCTTCTTCGCCCAGTACCAGGCGGCCTGCTCACGGATTTTAATGTCCAGTGGACAGATCTCCATTAGGACAAGAAGCAACCCTCCAGGTGGTGTACTGTATGCTCCTGCTGAATGCAAGAGCGTATTACGCTGCACCCTTCTTACGGCCGTAGCAGGCATGAGCCTCGTGAGTCTGTGTGCCCAGACCCCTACTATTGATGTTAGAATACTGCTGTGGTACAGATTTATTAGATTGGGTGGAAGATGAAAGCGTTTGTGGCCTATTCCAATGAGGTTATTTAGCAGTGCTAAAGATCTTTGAAATACGGTATCAATATGTGATGCGAAGTTCAACCTCTCGTCGATGACTACACCTAGATATCGGGCCTCGTGGCGCCGAAGAACTAGTGAACCATTGATTCTCACTGTGGGATTTCTGACAAGTTGGCCTTTGAGTAAGAGATGTTTTATTGGGGGCGATAGTCATTTTCGTCTTGTGGCACCATGTTGTAAGTATAGTTATGGCTCTCTGTACTTTGGGCTCTAGGTCTTCGCGGCTGCGGCCGCCAACCAGCAGGAGGATGTCGTCTGAGTATGCTATGACCTCTAGCACATCGTCACTACTCTTAAGATCTTCAAGTAGCGGCTCCATGTTGATGTCCCAAAAGAGAGGTCCTAGGACAGAGCCCTGAGGACATCCTTTGGTTACTGTCTTACTGACTTTGCCGCCAGGGGCCGGTAGCCAGACCTCCCTGTCTGCACAATAGCTTCTCAGACAGCCATATAACTGCCCTGGACAGTTCTTCTCCCGCAAGCAGGAAAAGAGTGAGGGCCACCACAGGTTGTCGAAGGCGCCACTGGTATTCACTTTCTACGTCTCTATACCGCAAGTCACCTTTGTCTGTGTCGGAGGGTACTTTTTGCGCCAGTGTCACTTCCCGTTTGCCCTTTCCAGTCGCAAATAGTTCGCGGGAAGAAAGATGGCTGTATAAGTCTCTAATTTTACATTCACCGACTTCTTGCATGACATACGTAGAAGGGAGTAACATATTGGTTGACTCTTCTAAGGATCTACGCTCGCGGAATTTTAAACGTAGACCACATCAGAATACAGAACACCTTTCTTGCAGCGTCTGCCACTAGAATGAACTGAGAATCTCAGTGACGCTTTCGTTGTAGGATGTCGCGACTGGAGTCACTCAAAGATTATACGATTAGGGTCGTTCAATATGTAATGCATTGTTTTTCTAAAAGCAGGCTGGTTGTATTCACGATTTTAGTAGCATACTATTCTCCACTCTTTAGTCCTGTTTTGCAAGTAATCTCCATCCAATGCAACGGCCTTACGCCACTTTACTGGTAGAATCTGTATGACAGCATGGTATTACCGTACTGGTCGATGTCGCAGCGAAGGTCTTCCTCCCCACAATCAATGTACTGGTTTCCGTGGAGTGCATCCTTCATTTGGCCAGACAGATGGAAGTCGGACGGTGCGGGATCCAAGCTATACGGGGGGGGGGGGGGGGGGGTGAAGAAGAGCAGTACAGTGAAGTTTTGTCAGCTCCTCTCGGTTGTGTTTGAGGCATTGCTTTGTCACGAAGAAGGAGAAGCTCGTTTGTGTTTTTATGGTGACGAACACGCTGAAGTCGTTTCTTCCGTTTCCTGATGATAGCATAATACACTTCGGACTCGATCGCGACACCATAACAGAGGACATCAAAGAGAATAAATAACTCCTTCAAAGACCCAGAAGACCGGCTGTGGACGCGGCTGTGAACTTTTTCTTCGGACGAGAGGTGGAATGGCGTCACTCCATGTATTGCCGTTCTTTCGAGTTCGAAGTGATTAAACCATATTTCATAGCCTGTGACGATTCTCGACAAGAAACTAGTACGATAAGCCTCGTTACGCACAAGCAATTCCACACAGATGGTCCTTCGCTGCTCTTCCTTGGGTCTTCTCTGTTTCCTCGATTTCAGGCTAAAGAGCAATACTCAAGTATTAGCCGAACGAAAGGTTTGATGTCCGTAAGGTACTTCCTATGTATGTGGACTACACTTGCTGAGGATCCTTCTAATGAATAGTCTGCTTCACCCACGATTAGTTTTACGTGGTCCTCCCCACTTTAAATCGCTTCGTATGCATACACCAAAATATTTTATGGATGTGAGGCCGCGGTGGTCTCGCGGTTCTAGGCGCGCAGTCCGGAACCGCGCGACTGCTACGGTCGCAGGTTCGAATCCTGCCTCGGGCATGGATGTGTGTGATGTCCTTAGGTTAGTTAGGTTTAACTAGTTCTAAGTTCTAGGGGACTGATGACCTAAGATGTTAAGTCCCATAGTGCTCAGAGCCATTTTATGGATGTGATTGCTTCCAGTGGTTTTTCTATACAGTGATGGGTCTTTGTGTCTGTTTATGCTCATTGCGTTGTGTAGAGGTTTAACTGCCAGTTCCTGTACCAGTCGTCCGTAATCTGCAGGTCTTCTTGCATTTCAGGGCATTTTTCTAGCGCTGCGGCTTCTCTGTGTACGATAACATCATCCGACGTTATCCACTATGTCATTTATACGTACTGTGAAAATTAATGGCGTAATTTTGCTTGTGAAGAAGTCTCTCCATGGAGAATAATATTTTGCTAGAATCTCTCGAATCCTCTGTACGCTCTTATTTTGTTCATGGGGCGGCAGTGGGGAACTGTATCAAACGCCATCCGGCAGACATCTACAGGGGGTAGACAAAATAATGTGGACAGTGGTAGTAATGGGATGGTTATGTTTGGTAGTCAAACACGAAGGTAAGGCTCGTGCCGCGCTGGATTGTGCGTGTTCAGTACGGACTAGGCATCAGTGCAGGTGGTTTACGAGTAGTACACACTTCGTATTTGCATTCAGAGGCCGAGGTCGACGTGGAATGAAAGACCTCACAAAGTTCCATAGAGGGCTAATTGTGGGGGTCCGATTAGCTGGAGCATCAGTAACCAATACAGCCAACTTTCTGAATGTTTCAACAGCAATGACAACCTACACAAAACCTTGTAAACGTAATAGTGCGCGGAAATCATAACTAAATGACAGAGATCGTCGTATGCTAACACGAATTGTGTAAGAAAATACAAAACTACTGCTGCTAAAGTGACTGTAGAGATCAATAGCCATCTTCGACACCCCATATCTATCGACACTGACCGCCGAGAACTCCATAAAGCGAATATTCATGGACGAGCTGCTATACCAAAACAATTAGTGACAACCAACGAAAAAAGCGTAAAACATGGTATCAAGAGCATAAATCCTGGATAAATGGGAAAAACGTCATATGATCCGACGAGTCAACGTTTTCGTTATTTCGAACATCGGGCAGGGTTTACGTCTGGAGAACGCCGAAAGAAGCCTACAACCCTGACTGCTTCATTCCAACTTTTAATCATGGATCAGGAAGTATTGGTTGGTTTGGTTGTTTGGGGGAGGAGACCAGACAGCGAGGTCATCGGTCTCATCGGATTAAGGAAGGACTGGGAAGGAAGTCGGCCGTGCCCTTTCAAAGGAACCATCACGGCATTGGGTGGAACGATTTAGGGAATTCACGGAAAACCTAAATCAAGATTGCCGGACACGGGAGGACGAAGTGTGGTGGTGAGGACAGCCATATCATGGTATTCTGCTTGTCCCATTATTACTTTCAAAGGCCATCTTACAACCAACGATTATGTGAGCATTTTAGGTGATCAGGTGCACGCCGTGATTCAAATGTTCTTCCCCAATAATGATGCCATATTTCAGGACGATAAAGCACCCATTCACACAGTCATGACAGTACAATCGTGGTATGAGGAGCATGCAACTAAATTGCAGCATCTTCCGTGGCCAGCACAGTCCACGGACTTTGACATTATCGAACCCTTTTGGGCGGTATTGGAGCGCAGACTCCGGAGCAGATTTCCGCCTCGCTCGTCAGTACAGGCGTTAGAAGAGGTTCTGATCGAAGAGTGGCATAACATTCCTCTGCAGCCTGTACAATCATTATATACCAGTATTCCAAGAAGAATCGCTGCTGTATGACGGGCAAATGGGGAACTAACCCCTTATTAAAAAACCGTTCCCAAGTAAGTACAGGTGTTCACATTATTTTGTCTATACCCTGTACCTATAGACAGATATTTGACACTATCTACGTCTCGTGGACAATCAGAGCGAGCTGTGCTTTACACGATAGTTATTTTTGGAACCCATGTTGATTCCTACAGAGGAAATTTTCAGTCTCAATACGCGAGCATAAAACATGTTACAAAAATCTACAAGAGCCGATGTCAGAAATATTGGCCCATAGAATTGCGTGTTCGAAGATCCTTTTTGAAACTGAAATGACCTTCGGTACACTGGAGCGACTTCTTTCGCATGTTCTACGTGTGTCAATATTGTTACGTCCAGTAGCCTTGCTCTTGACGAGCGATTTCAATTGCTTTTCTATCTCGTAGCCACTTATGTCGATGTTTGTCATTTCGACCTTCATTCGACGATTTGAAGAAGGAATCACATACGATCTTTGTCAGTGAAATAGGTTTGGAAAAGATGTTTCGGACTTCTCTCTGTCATCCTCCGTTTCCATGTCATTATGGTAACAGAGTGTTTGAACAAGTGGCTTCAGCATGTTTACTGATTTAACAAAAGACGAAAAGTTACTAGAATCATATCTGTAAAGCCAGCGGATAGAATTTTACTTACGAATTAGTTGAACACTTCAAACATGAATCTCCGGGGGCTGGTCTTGGTTTCGTACAGTCTTTGTTTGTCTTTTTAAGTTTCGGCTACCTTACAATTTGCAATGAAGCTCTCTTTTGACTACGCAGCATCTTCCTAACACCTTATGGAACCACCGCGGGCCTTCCCAACCACCATACGTTTCATTGGACCGTTTCTTTCTAAGCTTATTGTACAATACTGTCGAACTTTACCCATTAATGCTCAAAACCTTCGGTTCTGGAGGTGAACGTTTCATGTTAACAGCTCAAGTAAATTGAAAGCTGTTTTTCGTCGCTCTCGATAATCAGAAATATCTCCCTACATTTCTTCACATTACTTTTTACATCCATTTTCAGCGATGATGGTTCAAATGGCTCTAAGCACTATGTGACCTCTGAAGACATCAGTCCCCTAAACTTAGAACTACTTAAACCTAAGTTAACCTAAGGACATCACACACATCCACGCCCGAGGCAGGATTCGAACCTGCGACCGTAGCAGCAGCGCGGTTCCGGACTGAAGCACCTAGAACCGCTGGGCCACAGCGGCTGGCCCTCAACGATGATGTCACGGCGTTGTGATCACTGATTACCTGGTAGAAACTGAGTCGCAAAAAAATCGGGTCTGTTGGTGTCTAGGAGGTCTTATTCGTTGCATTCACGAGTCGGTTTCAGATTAGCTGATCAAGATAATTTTCGGATACGGTACTTAGAACTATTTCTCAATATTCCCCGCTGTAACAGTAACAGTTCGGATTTATCATGTTATCAGTGAGTCCTTCTTGTGCTGGAATTTTTGAATAGAAAATACACTTTCATGTATTACATTCACTGATTTTATCACAAATGAAACTATTCATATCAGTACATTTAATTGAAACTGAAACTAAAGCTAAATTTTCGTTGTAAACGAAGACTGTTTATTATCGCGTCTGTGCAGAGAATAAGGAAGCATAAGTTTTTTAATTGAGAAGGAATATGTTCGATACAAATGAGAAACAACACATATTTATACGTTTCCCATACAATTTTTATGTAAGCGGAAAACGCATCAGAAAATCTGTCTACCCTAAAAATCCAGATCCATCTGAAGTTTCGATGTTCAGTTTCCAAGTAATATACTCCGGTATATTATCGAATAAGATACATTACTAGGCTTTCACATAAACAGTGTTATGCACGGCATCCTTGATTATTTATACTTGTGATGAAACATTAACCCTAATCTAAACTGAACTTCTACTTGCCGCTAGCGAAGTACATGAAAGTAACATATCAGATCATAAAGCTGAGAGCTTCTGGGAATTTATCTGTCATCAGCATTTCCACTAAGTTGGCAGCCCTGTGCGGGATTCCCCACCAGTGGCGCGATAAGCTGCCTTCCCACGTATCCCCAACGTCCGAGTCTCGTTTATCAGGGAGACGTCCCACCCAGTTTTCTCCCATTCTGAAGTATTTTTCCGTGACGAATATCACGCGACTAGACATAAAACACTTATAAACATCAATTCCTTTCTGCGATACCAGATATATTCCCCCAGGGACGAAGGGGAAGCACGAAAGACGAGGGAGTGCGTACCACCAATTTATTCCTGGTAGCTGCAAAGTGAAACCTCACCCTAAAACACCAAAAATTTAGAGAAAGGTGCAGAACAAAGGTTGTGGTGGTATAAACGATGTATCAGTACTTTTTTATATTGGCTTTTTTCTGCATATATCGTATAGTTTACTGCTGATACAAAAAAACACAGGCAGGTAAAACTGAATTTTGTATCGAATACTGAGTGACACAGAGGACTTTCCGTAAAGAAAATCGGTTTGTCGCAGTGTAACGATTCGTGGCTCAGAGAATGAATGTGTACGCGGAAAGGGAACATTCGCTCGAAACTCAATACAGCAGCCACTCCAGGCACTCACTTTTATCGCTCCGAGAGGCCATTGTTACCAAAGAATTCCGAAAGTCTGTGCTATACACGAAGGGTGTTCATAAAGTTTCATTAAAGTCTTGAAAACGTAAAGTTACTTATCAGATATTGTTTATTTGCAGGTATACTAGCTGAGGCTATAATATAATGGGACTTATGGTGTAAAACACTTTGTTTCAGAAACTTACATATTTAGTTAGTGTCATCCAAAATACACTCCCCTCCTATATTACAACAACGAATGCGAATTTACCATTGATGGAAACAGTGCCGAGCTCCTTGATGCCGCGTGCCGATTTTTCTTTCACTGCGCCAACGGACTGAAATCTTGTTCCTTTTATTGCCGATGTGTCCTTGGGAAACAGATAAGTGACCTGATGCTAAGTCAAGCAAATGAGGTGGATGATCCAACAATGGGATTTTGCCACACTTCGTTGTAAACCTCTTAACAGACAGTACGGAATGAGCCGATGCGTTATCGTGTTGCGGAACCTGTTCTTCCAAAATGGGGGTCGTTTTCTTTTTCTTACTTTCTCACGGAGTTGAGCAATAACCTCAAGATAGTAATGTTGATTAATGGTTTAATTTTCAGCAATCCAGTGAAGGTAAATAGTTCCATGAGTATCAGAAAAAAAACGATCATCATCGCCTTGAATCTTGATTTGCTCATTCGAGCTTATTCTGCTTTCGGTGAAGCTAGACCTTTCCAATGCACGGATTTGGCTCTTAATTCGTAAGTCACAAACGAAAAACCGAGATTCTTCACATATTATCACTATTTCCAAACAAATCTGGATCACTTTCAATGGTATTCAAAGTGACAGCACAAACATTTTCACGACCTTCCTTTTGGTCTATCGTGAGTATTTTCTGCAATAGTTTCGCACACACTTTCTTGATGTTAAACTGCTTACGTAAAATTTTCCTTACGTATTCTTTGTCAATATCTACAGTGATGATAAAATCTTCTCGGGTTGACTGCCGAGTCAGCGCGTTGTTCTCTGGCAGAGTTTCAGCAAGTTTCTTACTTGCCATCTTCAGGATAAGTGTCGGGTTTCTACACTTTCAGCAATCGATCGAATATCCAACTGATGGTCAGATGGAATCGGATTGCCTACCTTTTCGATATTTTCAACTCTTTTGATATTGGAACGCGTCCCTGGCGTAAGTCATCTTCACGTCTTCTCGGCCATGTTTGAAACGCTTGAAACACGCAAAATTTCGCGTACGTGAAACAGTCTTCGTCATACAATTTTTTTAGTACAAGATAGGTTTCAGTAGCAATTTTTCCAAGTTCCATGTGGTACTTCACGACAGTCGTTGCTATATTATTACACCTACATTTTCCCGGCCAAACACCTGCTGCGAAAACGACGGCCGCGGCCGCGCTTATTTTTCTACACACACCAGAGCCGCCGCATTGGGCTGAAATCGCTTCATGCTTCTTAACTATTGGTTATTCGTCTTCGGCGCATGCGCACTTACTCTGTGACACCATCAGTCACGTTATTTTATAGCCACACGTCGTATCTCTGCAGCCCTGCAACGCATTGGAATCATGGCACCAGAGTATCGTAGCATTTCACTATAGGGGCGAATACCAAATGTCAGACACCACTGATAAAGTGGAGTATCGTATGGTGATTCGCTGTCTGCCTTTGAACGGAAACAACGACGCTGCAACAAACAGCGTGCGTTAACAGCGCAGCATCATATGACACAGTCGTAAGGCGACGTACACGCTCCTAGTGTGGTCAGACAAGGCCGAATGTCGAAGAACGAAGTGACGGACCATCTCTCTGTGAAGAACCGTGAATCGCAAGAAAAATTGCGGCGCTGGTGCTCGAAGACCGGCATGTCGCAATTGAAGTGATAGTGGAAAAAGAGATCAATTTTTAACATTTTGGAGGGCTTGATAGAGCCCTCTCCCCCTTGGGTTCCACGCTGCTTGCACCCATACCAATCCGATGCAACAGTGGAAATGTAGCAACTGTGTCAAGCCAATCCAGACGGATTTTTGAGCCACGTAATCATCATGAACAACTGCTGATTGTGTCACTATGCCGGCCGCGGTGGTCTAGCGGTTCTAGGCGCTCAGTCCGGAACCGCGCGACTGCTACGGTCGCAGTTTCGAATCCTGCCTCGGGCATGATATATGTGTGTGATGTCCTTAGGTTAGTTAGGTTTAAGTAGTTCTAAGTTCTAGGGGACTGATGACCACAGATGTTAAGTTCCATAGTGCTCAGAGCCATTTTTTTGTGTCACTATGACTCTAGGAGAAAGCAAGCAGTGGGAACATGCTGGTTCAGCACCACCTAAATGAGACGAATACCAAACCATCATAGCAGCCCTCCCGCCTAGCCGCAGGCTGAAACGCGCTGCTTCCCGAGTGGGAAGGGGTGACGGTCCCCGACACGAAACCCCCCGGCGGATTAGTGTCGAGGTCCGGTGTGGCAACCAGCCTGTGGATAGTTTTTAAGGCGGTTTTACATCTACTTCGGCAAATGCGGGCTGGTTCCCCTTATTCCGCCACAGTTACACTGTTCAGTGATTACTGGGCAAAAACCGTTTCCACGTTCGTGTACACTATAATGATTCTACCACGCAAACCTTTGAGTTACACTCGTCTGGTGAGACATTCCCAGGGGGGTCTGCTGGGGGCCGAACCGGACAATAGCCCTGGGTTGTGTGTGGGGCGGCAGTGGGGTGGGTGGACTGCTGTGGCCTGTTGTGGACTTGTGAACCACTGAGGGCTACGGCAAGACGAAGCCTCTCCGTCGTTTCTAGGTCCCCGGTTATATATGCATACATAGACAGAAACTATAATAGGGCAATGTATAAGGTTACTACACTGCCCAATCACATTAGAGTGACCACCTGTCAAAAGCTGGAATAACCATCTTTCGCAGTGCGAGACGTGCGAGAAGAGGGTCAGTGAGGTTCTGGAAGGTACGGACAGGGTTGGGAACTATGCTGACTCCAGAGCAGTAGACGGCTGTGCTAGATTCATCAGTTGAGAATCCATGGCACGAACAGCCTATTGAGGTGGTCCCACATTTGTCTCGATTCGGTTTCATTCCGGGAAGTTTGGTGGCGAGGGAAACACGATAAACTCATCCACGTGATCTCCGAACCCCGCAAACTCTACATAGTGGTGGACATCGTCCCCAAGGATAGATGCATACTTTGGCTGATCCATTGTATCTTCCAAAATGACGAGGTTACAAAGGGAATACCATGAAAACAATCCCCAGACCATAACGTTTCCTCCTCCGTCGAGGACCCTTCCGACGATTGTTGCAGGGTGTCCCAGACGTTTTTGTGGCACGTGGCAACGACCCAAGGGAGCATGAAACGTGATTCATCTCAATATGTCCCCTGTCGTCACTCAGTGGTCGTTCAGTTACGATATCCACATACGGATTTCAGCTTTCATCGCCGATGAACCGTAGTCATCATGAGAGCACGAACCAGGCGCCTGCTTCAGAGGCCCACAAGCAGCAACGTTCGCTGAAATTTCGTTTACGAAACACTGTTGGTAGCCCCTTGGTTCATCTGGGCGGTCAGGTGCCCGACAGTTGCGCGCCTATTCCCTCGTACACATGTCCGCAGCCGTCGTTCAACCCTGTCATCTACGGCCCCTGATGTACCTCAGCGCCGGCTTTGGATAGAGTCATTTTGTCATGCACATCATAGCTTAGCCACAGTGGTATATGAACTCTTTACAAACTTAGCATTTTCGAAAATTCCTCCATCACTGACCCAAAAGCCAATGATCATGCCCTTTCGGACGCCAGATAAATCGCTATGTTTGCCCATTATGAGAATGACTTCGCTGTTCTCGCTTCTCCCGACGCCCTTTATATACCATCCCCTGCTGAAGTTGCAATCTACCGCCTGTGAACGATCATTTCACGTTGACGTCGATCTTAGGTGGCGACCACATTAATGTGACTGGACCATGTGTATCATGAGAGGTAATATTTACTACAGAGCGTATTTCCTCAGTACACCTATAGTGGAGTACCAAAGTTTATTTCGTTGTCGCGCAGTCATTCTGCGCTGGCTAGCACTTCTTTGCCGAGCGTAGGTAGATCCGGACGTGTTCTCTTGTCCGTGCTGCTGTTGAGGCTTGGTTTCGCAATGCACTCGCTGGGAACATATCAAATGAGGCCATAGATGACTACGCATTCGCGTACGCTAATATTGCAAGAAGCGGAATGTAGTGTTTAGGGATCCTTTTCAGTTTCAGCTTTTCAGTATCGTACTTACTTTTTTGACCATTAAAACACTGCCGGTTTAAGCACTTCATAACATACATGAACTCAGGAAGGTATCGTATCAATCTTTGCTCTTTCCTTTTTAAAGAACTGAATGTAAGAGGAAGTTTTGCCAAAATTATTCATTTGGTGAGCTTTCTTTTTTATATACAGATCATAGTAATTTTTAATGATAATGTAAACATATTCATATTTTCTAATACTGTACGTGTTAATCGCCCAACGTCAGTACACAACTAAACCACAATACTTTTCAAGTTGTACCTTGCTTTACCTACACATTCCATTTGCCTGTTCAAAAGTTTTTAAGTACCACTGTTTGGACATGCATTGCAGCTTACGTGTTGTCATTATTAGTGAATGGCACTGATCTAGCGAGGTTTATTTGTGTAATATCAAAAACTGGTTCAAATGGCTCTAAGCACTATGGGACTTAACATCTGAGGTCGCCAGTGCCCTAGACATAGAATTACTTAAAGCTAGGTAACCTAAGGATATTGAAGTGTTGGCAGAAGAGCCAACACCGTGTTGCTAGAGGAGGCCGAAATGCACGCTTTTAATCTCACGCAGACTGGCGTGAGGTCTGGAACAGTTAAGGGAATCAATAGTAGCAAATAAAGTACGTAGTTGATGTAATACTTAACTTTAATCCACAATTGGAGAACATCTCTCTTGACTGTACATGCTTCACAATACAAATATCAAATGCTATGACGCCTTGCTAGGTCGTAGCAAATGACGTAGCTGAAGGCTATGCTAACTATCGTCTCGGCAAATGAGAGCGTATTTGTCAGTGTAGCATCGCTAGCAAAGTCGTCTGTACAACTGGGGCGAGTGCTAGTAAGTCTCTCTAGACCTGCCGTGTGGTGGCGCTCGGTCTGCAATCACTGACAGTGGCGACATGCGGGTCCGACGTATGCTAATGGACCGCGGCCGATTTAAAGGCTACCACCTGGCAAGTGTGGTGTCTGGCGGTGACACCACAGATATCACACACATCCACGCCCGAGGCAGGATTCGAACCAGCGACGGTAGCAGCCGCGTGGTTCCGAACTGCAGAGCCTAGAACCGCTCGACCACAGTGGCCGGCTGTAATATCAAAAGCAGCTTGATTTCTTGCAGCTCATTCTGTTGCAAGTGATTATGTAAAGGCGTACTGAAAAGTAATGCCTTGAATTTTTTATGTGTAAACTTTTAAGCCTTTCTAAGTAAAACAAACATCATTAACACTCTACAAATTTAGTCTTCAAGTCAACATATATGTTTCTCAACAAAGTCATCCTGGCGAGGTAAATATTTGTGCCAACGAGAGGCCAGTTTGTTGATACCATCGCTGTAGAATTTGTGACTTCCTTGACGGAGCCACAACCTCGTCTCTTTCTGTTTGTGCCGCTCCATCACTTTCGAACAGAATTCCTCGAAGGTGTCCGTTAAGTTCCGGAAACGGATGAAAATCGGATGGGGTCACGTCGGGACTGTATGGAGGATGATCGATGGCAGTGAACCCAAGGTGTCGCATTGTTGTAGATGTCACAGTGTTCGTGTGTGGTCTGGTATCGTTGTGCTGAAGGGGACTGATGGTCCATGGGTGAACTAACCCTTCCAATTCTTGCGTTCAATTTTCTGAGAGACTCGCAGTACCTTGCAGAGTTTTTGGTGTTGCCTTTAGACAATAATTCTGAATGCACCACACCCTGAGCATCGTAGCAAATAGTAAGCATGACTTCGCCTGCTGATGGCATTGTCATGAACTGTAATCCTTTGAATTCCATGAATACTTTCTTGTATTCCGGGTCATTACTTGTTACAATACTGTTAAGGAACCTCGCGCTCAAAACGCAAAATAAAGTGTTGACAGATCTCCAGTATCCTCTTTCACATGTCAGCATTGAGCACTCGAGGCACCCACTATGCGTACAGTTTTCTGTACCGCAGCTCTGCAAACATGAACTCTGCATAGTCTCATGATATGCCACACTTACCTGAGAGCTTGGTCCGTGTTATCTCACGATTTCATCTGAACATTCTTAGGGCGAGATTCAGACATTGTTCAGTGCCTTTAGTGAGTGTTTGATAATCTTCACAGATTCAGCTTTGTAAGTAGGCTGTTTAGGTTTTCTTATTGGTAACGCCACGCAGCGCTCTGTATGAAAATCACTGGATGTGCTGTGAGCAGTTTGTGGCTAGTTTGCATTGTTGTCTGCCATTGTAGCGTTGGGCAGCTGGATGTTAACAGCGCGTAGCGTTGCACAGTTGGAGGTGAGCCGCCAGCAGTGGTGGATGTGGGGAGTGAGATGGCGGAGTTTTGGACAGAGACAGTAAATTTGTAAGACTGGATGCCATGAACTTATATATATATATATATATATATATATATATATATATATATATATATATAATGACTTTTGAACACTATTGAGGTAAATACATTGTTTGTTCTCTGTCAAAATCTTTCTTTGCAAACTGTACCTATCAGTAGTTAGTGCCTTCAGTAGTTTGAATCTTTTATTTAGCTGGCAGTAGTGGCGCTCGCTGTATTGCAGTAGTTCGAGTAACGAAGATTTTTGTGAGGTAAGTGATTTGTGAAAAGTATAGGTTAATGCTAGTCAGGGCCATTCTTTTGTAGGGATTTTTGAAAGTCAGACTGCGTTGCACTAAAAATATTGTGTGTCAGTTTAAGCACAGTCATGTATAAATTTTTCTAAGGGGACGTTTCAGCTTCCTTCAGCCAAAGCATATCTATGACTTACATGTTGTTGTGGTTGTTAGGCAAAATGTACTGTCGTTTTCTGAGAACTGTGTTAAAAAAATATTGTATTGCTCTATACTCGTAGCAGAAGGTAGTTTCGCTTTATATTCAGCGATCAGTTTAGTTAAGAGGCAAGAATCTTGCACATCTATGTAAGTAAATATGTATGTAGTTGACGTAACCTACATACCGATGTGGTGCGATTAGAAGATTGTATAAATCTTCTATATGAGAAGTTCAAATAAAAAGATTACGCATAAAGTTTACACAGCGATCCAGCAATCGCATCTAGAAGGTTAGAAACGGAGGCTTACAGAGGTTGCATAAGGCATACACAACTATACACGTTGGAACTACAAATGCAGAAGGTTTGCATAGTCCTAACTAATGGTTTCAGATACGCAGTTAGACGCATAAACGTTTCAGATGTGATGCTAAATGTTTTAGAGGCTATCATGGTGTGGCGCCAACAGATTATGATGATAAGAGGCAAATCGTCACAGAAGCATACTACCGAAATCTCCTGACGAGCTTTCGGAAGGCTGTCCAGACGAAGCTGTCCAAAATGGGTGTTTTTACTTCCGACAACGCATCATATCAGTGTATACAGGACACAGTCACACATGCTGCTTCTTTTTGCTGTCACATTTCTCTGTCACCACAAATAGGACATCAATAATAATCGAGGAATAATGACATCATCGATGACTTGGGAACCTAACGCATACTATGATCCAGTACTTGGCGATATGAGCAGCTTCCTAATCTCTATTCATCCATCCCACGTGCGGCACTTTCGTATTCGCTTTACTATAACTCCCAGTTACAGTACAACACATAATTTTAGATTTTGTTCTTCCACGTGTAAGGTAGCTAAGTAAACTGACAAGTGCCCTCTAATCGTCAAAATATGCTTTGGTTGAATGGGTGTGTGAAGCGCACTGTCGAATGTTCTTGCTTTCGCTGAGGTTACCAGTGAAACAGAAGTACACTACACGATCAAAAGTATCCGGGCACCCAGTGGTGGACATTAGTGTGGAAATATTAATTTTAATTTTAAACCAACAGCCTCAGTTGCAAGGATTACCTATATTTACCTAGGTTTCAGTCGGGATAAAAATAACTTTTATTCTCAAGAAGGTTTGGTTATCCCTACTGAAACCTAGGTAAATCTAGGTAATCCTTGCCACTGAGGCTGATTGGTGTAACATTAAGATTAATATTTATACAGTTGCTGACAGGGCCGCGAAATGTTGAAAACATTAGTGTGGAGTGTGTCCACCCTTCGCCTTTATGACGGCTGGAATATGGTGCCTCAGTGTCTGTGGAGAAATGACAACCCGTCCTTCCTCAAGAGCCGAAACCAGGAAAGGTAATGATTAGGAAACTGGGGTCGGAGCGAAGGTACCGTTCTAACGTATCCAAAAGGTGGTACACTGGGTTCAAATCGGGACTCTGAGCAGGCCAGTCCATTTAAGAATGTTACTGTCCACACAGATTCTGTGTCTATGACAGAATGCATCGACATGTTGTTGTAAACGTCATGTGACTAGGGCCTCCCGTCGGGTAGACCGTTCGCCGGGTACAAGTCTTTCGATTTGACACCACTTAGGTGACTTGTACGTCGATGGGGATGAAATGATGACGATTAGGACAACTCAACATCCAGTCCCTGAGCGGAGAAAATCTCCGACCCAGCTGGGAATCGAACCCGGGCCCGCGGGATTGACATTCTGTCGCGCTGACCACTCATCTACCGGGGGCGAACGTCATGGTGTTAAAATCATCGTAGTACCAGAACTGTTGCTCCACCATACGCAGTATACAATGACGCAAAATGTGTTCATATCCTTCCGAGTTTAGTGTTTCCTGGTTACCGGTTTTTTAAAAAAATGTGCAAGAATTGGACCACGTTCCAACCACGAAAAACATCCCTGCACCGCAACATCACATACTCCACTCTTCCGATACTTCACTGTTTGGACTAAAAATGATGCCAGATCACTTCCACCATGTATTCGCCAAACCCGAAACCTTCCATCGTATAGTCATCGCTGCAAAATCACTCGTTTCCAGTCACCCACTGTTCACTGGCGTCGTTATCTGTAAGCATTAACTACAGATATGTGTGGTTTTTGACGAACTCCTCCACCGTTTTACAACATTTTTTGTGTGTCTACGCCCAGTCATTGTGCTAGCTGGACTGCTGGTAGCACTTTGGAACTCGCGAGTCATTCCTTCCGTTGATCTTGTGCTACACTTTTTTTTTTTTTTTTTTTTTTTTTACGCCGTCCCTCCGCAATACTCCATGGTGCCCCCCCGTCATTTCATGAGATCTGCCTACTCTTGGTCTAGCTACGGTTGTTCCTTCGCGTTTACACATCACAGTCAAACAGGTGACTTGGGCAGCTTTAGAAGGGTTGAAATGACCCTGATGGCTCTGATACTCAGCTGACATCCAGTGAGTAGCCCACTTCCGAAATCACTGAGCTTCCTTTCTACTGACAATACAATAATCCCTGCCTCCTCTTATACTGGCGGATCCGCCCCTCGTTGCAACTGCCGGTGAATTCCTCATTTCATAGAGGAGTCCGGAAATTTTTGATCAGGTAGTGTACACGTCAGAAAGATGCAATTCTAGGGAAAGGCAAGTGTTAGTATTTAGCCTCGTTTGTAACGAACCTGTACATGTAACAATGCCTCTATAGCAATCACATACGTACTTCGCCGTCGTTAATTCTTCTGTCATAATAAACAGTTAAGGAATATGGTTCAAATGGTTCAAATGGCTCTGAGCACTGTGGGACTTAACATATATGGTCATCAGTCCCCTAGAACTTAGATCTACTTAAATCTAACTAACCTAGGGACATCACACAACACCCAGTCATCACGTAAGGAATATGAAACGGTGGAACTACCTGAACGTTTATCTTGGATCTGTTGTCATAGGAAGACTACAACAAGATCATATAGAACTAAAAAAAGTAAGAGATCTGTGAATTGATCGTGTTGTGAAGGAAATCAAGGAGAAATTTGGAAAGGGCATAAAAGATTATGGAGAAGAAATAAAAACTTTGACGTTTGCTGATGACATTGTAATTTAGTAAGAGACCGAATAGGACTTGACAAGGTAGCTGAACAGAATGGGTAATCTTGAAAAGATGATATGAGATAACATCAACAAAAGCATAATGGAATGCAGTCGAATTACATCAGCTGGTGCGGACGGAATTAGATATAGAAACTAAACTCTAAAAGTAATAGATGAGTTCTGTTATTCGGGCAGCAAAATAACTAATGATGATTGAAGTTCAGTGGATATAAAACGAAGACCGGGAATAGCAAGAATGACATTTCTGAAAAAGCGAAAATGGTTAAAATCCCATATAAGTGTTAGGAAGTATTTTCTGAAGATATTTGTATGGAGTGCAGCCTTTTATTGAAGTGAAATGTGGACGAACGCAATGCAGTCAAGAAAAGAGTGTAAGTTCTAGAAATTTGGTCCTATTGAAGAATGCAGAAGATTAGATGGGTAGATAGAATGATTGATGCCCTCTGTCATCAAAACTGGACGTGCACACCGTCTTGCAAAGTGTATTGTGGCAATTTCAGGCATTAAACTGGCTGGGCAGGGTAACAACAACATTAAAAAAAGTTCTCATTAAACATGGAGACAGATAAAAGATACACAACAACAATATATGAAAACAGATAAACACAATAGCTTTCAGAATTCTGAACAAAATTTTGTAGATTTGCAAAGCTGGTAAACCAAAGAAATTAAGAAAACGAGTTAGGTATATACATACGTATGGATGTTCCACATCTCCTCTTAAACCACTGAGCCGATTTCAAACAAACTAGGTAGACATATAAAGAGCCAAAGAAACTGATACATCTGCCTAATATCTTGTAGGTTCAGATAGCTCTGAGCACTATGGGACTTAACATCTGAGGTCATCAGTCCCCTAGACTTCGAATACTTAAACCTCACTAAGGACAGCACACACATCCATGCCCGAGGCGGGATTCGAACCTGCGACCGTAGCAGCAGCGCGGTTCCGGACTTACGCGCCTAGAACCGCTCGGCCACAACGGCCGGCTATCTTATAGGGACCCCGCGAGCGCGTGGAAGTGCCGCAACACGACGTGACGTGGACTCGACTACTGTCTGAAGTAGTGCTGAAGAAAGTTGACACCGTGTATCCTGCAGGGTTGTCCATAGATCCGTAAGAGTACAAGGGGGTGAAGATCTCTTCTGAACAGCACACTGCAACGCATCGCAGATATGCTCAATAATGTTCATGTCTGGGGAGTTTGGTGGTCAGCGGAAGTGTTTAAAATCATGAGTGTTTCTCGAGCCACTCTGTAGCAATTCTGCACGTGTGGGGTGTCGCATTGTCCTGCTGGAATTGCCCAAGTCCGTCGGCATGCACTATGGACATGAACGGATGCAGATGAACAGACAGGGTGAGTACGTACGTGTCACCTGTCAGCATCGTATCTAGTGGTATCAGGGGACCCATACCACTCCAATTGCCCACGCCCCACACCATTACAGAGCCTCCACCAACTTGAACAGTCCCCTGCTGACTTGCAGTATCCATGGATTCATGAGGTTGTCGCCTTACCCGTACACGATCATACGTTCAACACAATTTGAAACGAGCCTCGTCTGTCCAGGTAACATGTTTGTAGTGATCAACAGTCCCATGACGGTGTTGACGGGACAAAGCGGGGCGTAAAGCTTTCTGTCATGGAGTTATCAGGGGTACACGAGTGGACCTTCGGCTCCGAAAACCCATGTCGCTGATGTTTCGTTGTATGGTTCGCATTCAAATCTGCAGCAGTTTGCGGGAGCGTTGCACTTATCAGGGGTACACGAGTGGACCTTCGGCTCCGAAAACCCATGTCGCTGATGTTTCGTTGTATGGTTCGCATTCAAATCTGCAGCAGTTTGCGGGAGCGTTGCACTTCTATCACGCTGAATGATTCTCTTCAGTAGTCGTTGGTCCCGTTCTTGCAGGATCTTTCTCTAGCCGCAGCGATGTCGAAGAATTGTTGTGTTTACCGGATTGCTGATATTCACTTTACACTCGTGAAATGGTCGTACCGGAAAATCCCAACTTTATCGCTACCTCTGAGATGCTGTGTCCCACCGCTCGTGCGCCGACTATAACACCACGTTCAAACTGATTTAAATCTTGATAACCTGCCATTGTAACAGCAGTAACCGACCTAACAACTACTCCAGAAACTTGTTGTTTTAATAGGCGTTGCCGACCGCTGCGTCGTATTCTGCCTGTTTACATATCTCTGTATTTGAATACGCATGCCTATACCAGTTTCTTTGGCCGTTCAGTGTAATTTACTGTCTGGAATGAATCGCTGTGGGCATAAGAACCACCTACTTAATAAAGGAATGTGGGTGGGGATGAAAAAACAGTGCATTCCACGACGAAAAAATATCCATATTTTAGTCATGCAATATTTGAGTAGAGGAGTACTTATAGAAGTGCAAAAATCTTTAGACATAATTTCAAACCTTCAATAAACATTTTCTTGCTGACGACCCCCGCAAAATGATGAAAGGAAAAAAAGTTCATCGCTTACTACATTTTCGGCGTTCACGCGATATAACTGCCACATGAAGCATGAGTTTTTAATTTATTACCTCTTTATTTCTAACTGTATTCGTGCAACATTTTGCAGATAGTATTGGCATATGCCGCTGAATGTATCAGGAAAATTACACCATTGTAAGACAGTTTAGGAGATGTTACATCAGAAACACTGTGATGGGTACAAAACAATCCTATCACGAAACATGTTTAAATTTATTACTTAATTGCTATACTATTCGCAACACTTGTTGCAGACAGTATCCAGATCTGCCGCTGAATGTACATGGAAAAATATATCATTGTACGTCATATGGTGCAGAAGATAAGTAATAAACACTGATATGCGTGTGAAAGTGTCACATCATACATAATGTTTTAGTTTATTACTTCGTTATTGATATTTCTGTTCACAACGCACTTTGCAGACAGTAGGCATATATAACACTGGACGTGCCAACAAAATTATGCCATCGTGCAGCACATATTTCAGAAGATACGAAGTCATAAACATTGAACAGAGTGAAAATAAAGCTGCAGCGAAAAATTCGCTAGTTATACAGGTACAATACGCTTGAAATATGTTAAATATGTGTGAAATATATTTGAAATGTGTGTGTCGGGCAAAGCTATGGGTAAAAAGCTCATCCTAAACTATGGTAGATTACAAGTAAATTTGGTACGCATATTAGTTACGGTCTGAATAAAAATACTGTAAGGGTAAGAAACACCAGCCTCAAATTGAGGTGAGTGTGATAACGTGGAGAGGGAAGGGAGGACGAGGAGATGGACAGAGAGTGGAGTGGGGGGTGGAGAGGATGTGGATAGAGATATGAGGAGATGAGGATGAACAGAGATATGGGAGGAGTGAATGAACAGAGAGTGGTGAAGAAGGTGAACAGGAAGACGGGGTGGTGGACGTGGACAGAGAGAACGGAAAAGAGGAAATGGACTAATAGAAGATTGGAATGAATACACAACGGCGGGTACTTAGCTGGTATTAAATAAAAAAATCATAAGCATCATATCAAACTGTTTCTTGAAACGCTGCAGCACACGACCAGTGGTAGACCGCACTGCCACGACACTGGCTTAAACCGTGCGGGCGAGGAAAGTCACGCACTGTATTAGGAGACTGTAACACACTCATTGCTATGTTACAATGGGCAAAAATACAGTAAAAGTCGGTAGTGTATAAATCGAAAAACGTTGTGTAATAGGGATCAATGGAATGAGGCGGTGCAACTGTTAAGGCACATACCTCATATTCGGGAGGTTGGAGTTCGTACTGTCCGACCATTTTTATACAAACCTTCTAATTTTGGTATGCAGCCTCTCAGGTCCTGTATCTGAATCCGTTTTTCCAAAAATCATCACTTCCCCTACAGCTAATCACTTCAAAGAATAATATACACGCTCACAAATTATTAAAGCTTGTCATCAAAACATGCGATGACAGGTGCCTTCCTGTTAATTAATTCGAGAAATAAACAAGCATTTTTTTTTGTCATGAGTCATCTGACTGGTTGGATGCCGCCCGCCACGAATTCCTCTCCTGTGCTAACCTCTTCGTCTCAGAGTAGCACTTGCAACCTACGTCCTCAATTGTTTGCTGGATGTATTCCAATCTCTGTCTTCCTCTACAGTGTTAGCTCTCTACACTTCCCTCTAGTACCATGGAAGTCGTTTCCTCATGTCTTAGCAGATGTCCTATCATCCAGGGCCTTCTCCTACCAGTGTTTCCCACATGTTCCTTTCCTCTCAGATTCTACGCAGAACCTCCTCATTCCTTACCTTATAAGTCCAACTAATTTTCTACATTCGTCTGTACCACCACATGTCAATGCTTCGGTTCTCTTCTGTTCCGGTTTTCCCACAGTCCATGTTTCACTACCATACAATGCTGTACTCTAGACGTACATTCTCAGAAATTTCTTCCTCAAATTAAGGCCGATATTTGATATTAGTAGACTTCTCTTGGCCAGGAATGCCCTTTTGCCATTGCTAGTCTGCTTTTGATTTCCTCCTTGCTCCGTCCGTCATTGGTTATTTTCCTGCCTAGGTAGCAGAATTCCTTAACTTCATCCACTTTGTGACCATCACTCCTGATGTTAAGTTTCTGCTACTTCTCATTACCTTCGTGTTTCTTCGATTTACCCTCAATCCATATTCTGTACTCATCAGACTGTTCCCCTTCCATTCAGTAGATCATGTAATTCTTCTTCGCCGGTCAGTGTGGCCACGCGGTTAAAGGCGCTTCAGTCTGGAACCGCGCGACCGCTACGGTCGCAGGTTGGAATCCTGCCTCGGGCATGGATGTGTGTGATGTCCTTAGGTTAGTTAGGTTTAAGTAGTTCTAAGTTCTAGGGGACTGATGACCTCAGATGTTAAGTCCCATAGTGCTCAGAGCCATTTGACCCATTTTGAATTCTTCTTCACTTTCACTCAAGATAGCCATCCCATCAGCGAATCGTATCATTGTTATCCTTTCACCTTGAATTTTAATTCCACTCCTGAGCCTTTCTTTTATTTCCATCATTGCTTCCTCAATGTACAGATTGAAGAGTAGCGGCGAAAGGCTACATCCTTGTCTTACACCCTTTTTAATACGAGTACTTCGTTCTTGGTCGTCCACTCTTATTATTCCCTCTTGGATGTTGTACATATTGTATATGACCCGTCTCTCCCTGTAGCTTACCCCTATTTTTCATAGAATTTCGAACATCTTACACTATTTTACATTGTCGAACGCTTTTTTCAGGTCGACAGATCCCATGAACGTGTCTTGATTTTTCTTTAGTCTTGCTTCCAGCATCAACCGCAACGTCAGATATGCCAGTCTGGTGCCTTTACCTTTCCTAAAGCGAATCTGATCGTCATCAAACACCTCCTCAGTTTTCTTCTCTTCTGTATATTACTCTTGTCAGCAACTTGGGTGCATGAGCTGTTAAGCTGAATGTGCGATAATTCTCGCACTTGTCAGCTCTTGCCGTCTTCGGGTTGTGTGGATGACGATTTTCCGAAAGTTAGATGGTATGTCGCCAGACTCATACATTCTACACACCAACGTCAATGGTCTATTTGTTGCCACTTCTCTCATCGATTTTAGAATTTCTGATGGAATGTTATCCATCCCTTCTACCTTATTTGATCATTAAGTCCCGAAAACCTCTTTTAAATTCTGATCCTAATACTGGATCTCCTATCTCTTCTAAATCGACTCTTGTTTCTTCTACTATCACATCAGACAAATCTTCCCCTTCATAGAGGCCTTCAATGTATTCTTTCCACCTATCCACTCTCTCCTCTGCATTTAACAGCGCAATTGCCGTTGCACTCTTAACGTCATCACCCTTCTTTTTAATGTCACCGAAAGTTGTTTTGACTTTCCTGTATGCCGTGTCCTCCCGACACGCACTTCTTTTTCGATGTTTTCACATTTTACCTGTAACCATTTCGCCTTAGCGTCCCTGCACTACATATTTATTTATTTCCTCAGCGACTCGTATTTCTGTATTCCTGAGTTTTCCGGAACATTTTTGTACTTCCTCCTTTCGTCGATCAATTGAAGTATTTCTTCTGTTACCCATGGCTTCTTCGCAGTTATCTTCTTTATACCTATGTTTTCCTTCCCAACTTCTGTGTTGTCCATTTTTAGAGATGTCCTTTCCTCTTCAACTGTGTTGTCTACTGAGCTATTCCTTATTGCTGTATCTAAAGCCTTAAAGTACATCAACAGTATCTCGTCATTCCTTAGTACTTCCGTTTCCCACTTCTTTGCGTATTGATTCTTCCTGACTAATGTCATAAACTTCAGCCTACTCTTCATCACCTCTATATTGTGATCTGAGTCTATATCTGCTCCTGAGTACACCTTACAATCTAGTGTCTGATTTCTGAATCTATGTCTCACCATGATGCAATCTAACTGAAATATTCCAGTATCACCTGCCCTTTTCCAAGTATACCTCCTCCTCTTGCGTTCTTGAAAAAGAGTATTCGCTATTACTAGCTGAAACTACACTACTGGTCATTAAAATTGCTACACCACGAAGATGGAAGATGACAGGAAGAAGATGCTGTGATATGCAAATGATTAGCTTTTCAGAGCATTCACACAAAGTTGGCGCCAGTGGCGACACCTACCACGTGCTGACATGAGGGAAGTTTCCAACCGATTTCTCATGCACAAATAGCGGTTGACCGGTGTTGCCCGGTGAAACGTTGTTGTGATGCCTCGCGTAATGTCACGTTTCCGACTTTGATAAAGATCGGATTGTAGCCTATCGCGGTTGCGGTTTATCGTATCGCGACATTGCTGCTCGCGTTGGTCGAGATCCAATGACTGTTAGCAGAATATGGAATCTATGGGTTCACGAGGGTAGTACGGAACGCCATGGTGGACCCCAACGGCCTCGTATCACTAGCAGTCGAGATGACAGCCATCTTATCCGCATGGCTGTAACGGATGTGCAGGCACGTCTCGATCCCTGAGTCAACAGATGGGGACGTTTGCAAGACAACAACCATCTGCACGAACAGTTCGACGACGTTTACAGCAGCATGGACTATCAGCTCGTGGACCATGGCTGCGGTTATCCTTGACGCTGCATCACAGATAGGAGCGCCTGCGATGGTGTACTCAACGACGAACCTGGGTGCACGAATGGAAAAACGTAATTTTTTCGGATGAATCCAGGTTCTGTTTACAGCATCATGATGGTAGCATCCGTATTTGGCGACATCGCGGTGAACGCACATCGGAAGCGTGTAGTCGTCATCGCCATTGTGGCGTATCACCCGGCGTGATGGTACGGGGTGCCATTGGTTACACGTCTCGGTCACCTCTTGTTCGCATTGACGGCACTTTGAACAGTGGACGTTACATTTCAGATGTGTTACGACCCGTGGATCTACCCTTCATTCGATCCCTGCGAAACCCTACATTTCAGCAGGAAAATGCACGTCCGCATATTGCAGGCCCTGTACGGGCCTTTCCGGATACAGAAAATGTTCGACTGCTGCCCTGGCCAGCACATTCTCCAGATCTCTCACCAATTGAAAATGTCTGGTCAATGGTGGCCGAGCAACTGGCTCGTCACAATACGCCAGTCACTACTCTTGATGAACTGCGGTATAGCGTTGAAGCTGCATGGGCAGCTGTACCTGTACACGCCGTCCAAGCTCTGTTTCACTCAATCACCAGGCGTATCAAGGCCGTTATTACTGCCAGAGCTGGTGGTTCTGGGTACTGATTTCTCAGGATCTATGCACCCAAATTGCGTGAAAATGTAATCACATGTCAGTTCTAGTATATTTGTCCAATGAATACCCTTGTCGGTGATGGTTTAGTGTCGATTCTGATAAGAACAACCTTGTCACTGAACTGTTCACAGTAACACAATCTCTGCCCTACCTTCCTATTCATAACGAATCCTACTCCCGTTATACCATTTTCTGCTGCTGTTGATATTACCCTATACTCATCTGACCAGAAATCCTTGCCTTCTTTCCATTTCACTACATTGACCAATACTTTATCTAGATTGAACCTTTGCATTTCCCTTTTCAGATTTTCTAGTTTCCCTACCATGTTCAAGCTTCTGAAATGCCACGTCCGACTCGTATAACGTTACCTTTTCGTTGCTTATTCAAATTTTTTTTCATGGTAACTTCTCCTTTTGCAGTCGCCTCCCGGAGATCCGAATGGGGGACTGTTGTTCAAAATGTGTATGAAATCTTATGGGACTTAACTGCTAAGGTCATCAGTCCCTAAGCTTACACACTACTTAACCTAAATTATCCTAAGGACAAACACACACACCCATGCCCGAGGGAGGACTCAAACCTCCGCCGGGACCCGCCGCTCAGTCCATGACTGCAGCGCCCTAGACCGCTCGGCTAATCCCGCGCGGCTAGGGGGGACTATTCAGGAATCATTTTCTAATGGAGAGGTCATCACGACACCTTTTCAATTACCGGCGTCATGTCCTGTGGATACATGTTACGTGTCTTTAGTGCAGTGGTTTCCATTGGCTTCTGCATCCTCATGTCGTTGATCATTGATGATTCTTCCGCCTTTAGGGGCAGTTTCCCACCCCCGGGACAAGAGAGTGCCCTGAACCTCTGTCCGCTCCTTCGCCCCCTTTGACAAGGCAGTTGGCAGAATGAAAGTGACTTCTTCTACCGCATGTCCGACCATACCGGTTTGATTTCCATGGCTTTTGTGCATCACATTAGGCCAATCCCAGGAAGTTCCTTTATCCATGTAGAGCATACTCAAGTATTCTATGTATATCTACATTTTGCACTTCTGACTTTAATGTACAACCGTAATAACCCCTGCATCATTGTTAAATGATGCTTGGATGAAGTAAATAAAGTGAAAATAAAACCTCTATCGATCTGATTCGATAAACGGAACAGTTTCTGTATTCCATACTTGCCTTCAATTGGTCGTAACCAACGAGTTAGTCTTAAGAGGCATAAACTTGAAACGTAAAATGCAGAGGGAGCCTCATTAACCACGTACAGGTTTATGTTTTGATCGTCTTAATATAAAATTCGCGTTGAATTAAATTTCAGCTCAAATTACTCTATGACTTTTCATTTCCCATTTACTACTGAAAAAGCTCCTGGTACAAATTAGCGCAATCACATTTCTCAATAGCGTGATCTATTTCAGGTGCAGATGCAGACATTTGTATTTCATGTGTGGTTGATGAGAAGATATTTCGTTCCCCAGGTAACATTTTTAATTTCAGGGCAACACCCTCTTTTCTGTATTTTGGGGCAACAGAACATTCTCCTTCAGTTCATTTACATCTAAAGGTTTGGGTTAGCTAAAAGAATGTCTCAGACTAAGAGCTAGAAGTTTGTGGACGTGATTACGGAGGATTTTAAATTACAAATGGATGTGTAAACAAAACATATTAAGTGAATGAATTCTGTGAAACTTTCTCTCTCGTAAATTAAAACTGTGTTTCGGTCGTTGCTCGAATCTAGGCAAGGGTCCAGTTTCGAGTTTCTGTCTGTAACACAGAAATTTTCTGCAGAGTGAAAGATTCATTCTGTATGGAATCTGTAGTTGTTTGTTAATACGGTGTAATTACTGTGTTCAGATAGTTCAGAGGCTCGAGTGTCAGTATAACGACGCTTACTTGCCTGCTTACACCCTACAACCTCTCTCACTATGAGCACATGTGAAACAATTGCCTAGTCATCTGGTTAACCTAAGTAATGCATTGAAATTGATCGGATGAACTTGTGCCTACTACTAGTACAATGGATTATGCACGGTAATGCACTGCGGCGTTACTTTTCCTTTTTTTTACTGTTAATTGAATCTCTGAAACGAGAATGCGGAACCAATTCAACATTTGCCTACACAGATGTGAATGGCTGATTCAAGCTAGACCTGGCTCCCCTCTCCGTCTGTCAGGTTAGCGCTCTATGCCTACACGAGCTGGTCAGACTGTGCAGTCTAATAGTTCATACACTACTTGTAGCTCCTAGTGGAAGAACGAATATGTCTTTTAAGCGCCAAACGCTAGCACCATATAGCCATAACGAACAGCTCATGATAGCGACAATAATTTCTACATTAACATCTACACAAATAGCCAGATACCCAGCAAACAACTGTAGTGCATGAATAGGGTACTACTCATTAAACATCAGATTGTAGTCTATTCCTTGCTCCCTGTCTTCATAACGGTTCTTGAAACTATCTGAGCTCTTGCGAGATGGTTGACAGCTCTGTTCAAGAACTGCCCCTTCAAGTTATTCTCTATAACCCAGGCGCTGTTTCGCGAGGCGAATCTGTGGCACTCGAGTCGCCCTTCCGACGTAACCTTCGTTACACACGCGTGACAGTAGGTCAGTTGGTGTAGTAGAAGTGCCTAACAGGAGAACCCCTCAACCTCCGTTCCGCTCGCTTAAGATAAAGTCTGGTAAATTAGTCTCATGGTGCAACTTTTGATGAGAACTATACTGCTCTGCGAAACTAGAGATATACAGGGTGGTCCATTGATAGAGACCGGGCCAAATATCTCAAGAAATAAGCATCAAACGAAAAACCTACAAAGAACGAAACTTGTCTAGCTTGAAGGGGGAAACCAGATGGCGCTATGGTTGGCCCGCCAGATGGCGCTGCCATAGGTCAGACGGATATCAATGCATTTTTTAAAATAAGAACCCCCATTTTTATTACATATTCATATAGTACGTAAAGAAATATGAATGTTTTAGTTGGACCACTTTTTTCGCTTTGTGATAGATGACGCTGTAATAGTCGCAAACGTATTACTACGTGGTATCACGTAACATTCCGCCAATGCGGACGGCATTTCCTTCGTGATACATTACCCGAGTTAAAACGGACCGTTTACCAATTGCGGGAAAGGTCGATATCGTGTTGATGTATGGCCATTGTGATCAAAATGCCCAACGGGCGTTTGCTATATATGCTGCTCGGTATCCTGGACGTTATTTAAGGAAACAGGATGTGTTCAGCCACATGTGAAACGTCAACCATGACCTGCAACAAATGATGATGCCCAACTAGGCGTTTTAGCTGCTGTCGCGGCTAATCCGCACATCAGTAGCAGACAAATTGCGCGAGAATCGGGAATCTCAAAAACGTCGGTGTTGAGAATGCTACATCAACATCAATTGGACGCGTACCATATTTCTATGCACCAGGAATTGCATGAAGACGGCTTTGAACGTCGTCTGCCACTGGGCACAAGAGAAATTACGGGACGATGACACACTTTTTGCACGCGTTCTATTTAGCGACGAAGCGTCATTCACCAACAGCGGTAACGTAAACCGGCATAATATGCAATATCGGGCAATGGAAAATTCACGATGGCTGCGACAAGTGGAACATCAGCGACCTTGGGGGGGTTAATGTATGGTGCGGCATTATGGGAGGAAGGATAATTGGCCCCTATTTCATCGATGGCAATCTAAATGGTGCAATGTATGCTGATTTCCTGCGTAATGTTCTACCGATGTTACTACAAGATATTTCACTGCATGACAGAATGGCGATGTACTTGCAACATGATGGATGTCCGGCACATAACTCACGTGCGGTTGAAGCGGTATTGAATAGAATATTTCATGACAGGTGGATTGGTCGTCGAAGCACCATACCATGGCCCGCACGTTCACCGGATCTGACGTCCCCGGATTTTTCTCTGTGGGGAAAGTTGAAGGATATTTGCTATCGTGATCCACCGACAACGCCTGACAGCATGCGTCAGCGCATTGTCTATGCATGTGCGAACATTACGGAAGGCGAACTACTCGCTGTTGAGAGGAATATTGTTACACGTATTGCTAAATGCATTGAGGTTGACGGACATCATTCTGAGCATTTATTGCATTAATATGGTATTTACAGGTAATCACGCTGTAACAGCATGCGTTCTCAGAAATGATAAGTTCACAAAGATACATGTATCACATTGGAGCAACCGAAATAAAATGTTCAAACATACCTACGTTCAGTATTTTAATTTAGAAAACCTATCAGTTACCAACTGTTTGTCTAAAATTGTGAGCCATATGTTTGTGAATATTACAGCGCCATCTGTCACAAAGCGAAAAATGTGGTCCAACTAAAACATTCATATTTCTTTACGTCCTACAGGAATATGTAATAAAAATGGGGGATCCTATTTAAAAGAACGCAGTTGATATCCGTTTGACCTATGGCAGCGCCATCTAGCGGGCCAACCGTAGCGGCATCTGGTTTCCCCCTTCAAGCTAGACAAGTTTCGTTGTATAAAGTAACATAGTATGTTACGGACTCTGTGGAAGTGAGTGGAAGTGCGGCAGCATCTTTCCAGAGGTCTTACAGTCGTACTCGTGGGGAATACAGCGCTAAATGGGCTGGCTCCACAACACGAGGCTGTTGGAGGAACTGGAAAAGACACTGTGTGTGTATGTCACTCGGTGGGCAGTTACGGTACACTGTACCAGTGTTTTCATCGCAACATTACCAGAAAATAAAATCTGAATGACTTCATACGAGGAAGAATCGCCTGGAAACTGGAAGAAAGACAAAGTGTGACGATCGCAGCCCAAAAGTTTGGTACTGTTCGCAGTACTGCTTCAGGTGTATGGTGAGCATTCCGAACCACACGCACTGCACTCGTCCAACCATAGATGCACATGACCGCTACATTCTGAATAGGACAAGAAGCGACCCACGTCAGTTGCAGCCACATTTAACAGGTCTGAAAGGCACTCAATGTCACGCATCACATTAGCATAGTGCGTCCATGACGGTGGTTTCTTTGTTCTACGACCAGTGCGTTGTGTTCCGTTGACACAGCACACCCTCAGTACAGTTTCAGAGGGCCCAGAACGTAGGGACTGGAGCAACGAGGTGTGAGGTCACGATCTTTACTCGGATTAGCCGCGATTCAGTCTCAGTAGTGATTCTGGATGCACCGAATTACGACAACAGAAAGGAACACTTAACGTACCCAGGAACACTGTGGATGTTATTGTGTGGGGGGGACATAATGTTGCAGGGCCCTACTGAACTCCAAATCTTTGAACACGGAACAATCACTGGTCAACATTTTTGTGATACTGTACTCTTTCCCAATGGGCAACTTTGCAGGACTACATTCGGTCTTGACTTCATTTTATGGATGACAATGCGCGACAGCATTGAACAACACAGGAGAAGGAAGGGCTCTTGGAACGAGAGGATATTCGGCGAATAGACGGATCTACCAGATCTCCAGACTAAAATGCCATCGAACACGCGTGGAACGCGTTAGGGAGAAGAATTTCAGCACGTCCACATGTACAAATCACTATAGACTTTCGTCAGCAGCACTAGTGGAGGAATGGAACTCTGGAACGCCATATCACAAGAATTCCCGGCCAACATGGGAGCAGTCGCAGAGCATGCCCTGTGAACCATCATGATCAAACACCCCTCCGCTTCCCCCCCCCCCCCCCCCCTCAATCATAAATCTTTTGTAATGTCCAGGAGCTGGCCGCGGTGGCCGAGCTGTTCTAGGCGCTTCAGTCCGGAACGGCGTGACTGCTACGGTCGGAGGTTCGAATCCTGCCTCGGGCATGGATGTGTGTGATATCCTTAGGTTAGTTATGTTTAACCAGTTCTAAGTTCTAGGGGACTGGTGACCTCAGATGTTAAGTCCCATAGTACTCAGAGCCATTTGAACCATTTTTAATGTCCAGGAGACCATCATGTATCACTATGACTTCTATGTAACCATTGTCTTTGAATGAAAGTGTCATTTCCGTTCCTTTGACCACGTATTTCTTTCGGCTACTACACTGTACGAGTCCTTCCCGTGTGAGGTCCAAGTTTCATCGAACTATGTTACTTGGCAGCGACAAATCATGCGAATGGTTCTTTCGACCATGCGTTTTGCACACCACTGTATTTTAACAGAAGAGAGAGGGTGTTCAGGTGTCGTAGAAGGATATTATTCTGATAAACTCCTCGAAGTTTTTCATCCTTGGCGGATTACGGCTCAGCCTCGCCTGCAATCACTCACCAAAGATTCGCATCACGCGCGATGGCCGCAGCGGCGTCTATCGCTCACGATCTTCCCTCCAGCGACAAGGAGATTTATTTCTGGCGGAGGATATAACGTTAAACGGCGGAAACAGTAAACCGGAGCCGCTGCCGGCCGCGGCAGGGGCGACAGTGGTAAAACGATGCCCGCCGGTCAAGGGGTCAAACTGCCCCTTCCGGGCAGCAGACGGCAGATTTATAAATGAAAGGGAGAGGCGGCACCGCGCCCGGGGCGGCCGCCATATCTATGGGTCCCGGCGGCCCACCACAGGAGATTCCATCACCCATCATTTTTCAATATCCTGGCCGGCAGAGGGGAGAAAAACTGGAAATAGACGCGGCGTGACGGCCGGGGAGACGCGTTGTGGCGCGGCCGGCGGAGAGCGCGATCTGTCACCACACCTCGCCGCTGCCGTCTCCCGGGGCTGCCGATAAAACAGATGCCGGCCGTCGCCCCACACAGTGGCTTCGGGTGTCACACTTCTCTCTTTTCGTAAGTCGACCTTGCTTCCGCTGTGACACCATCCTCTATCGCTTCCTCTCTGGCCTGGTAGTTGACGGGACACTATAACACGAGGTTCCTTCTCAATTTGTTATAATCTCATCTGTGCTACAATCGATCCAATTTCGTATCAACAGCCTGACCTCCAGTTGTGTTCTCTGTTAACTGGCCAAAAATACGGGCAAAAATTACACAGAAATCGCCAGAGCATTCCGTCCCCGAGACCTCTGCTTTCAGTCTACACCCATCTAAAATAATGAAACAGAGTGAGATGAAGAAAGCCATGGAATTGTATAGGAATTCCTTTAGCCCGGCGTACTGCAACTACTCGACGTCGCATGGACTCGACAAATCGTTGGCAGTCCCCTGCAGAAATTTTCAACCATGCTGCTGCCTCTATAGGCGTCCATAATTGCGAAATTGTTTTGTGCACGAACTTATTGTGTCTCACTGTTTAGAGGCACAAAACGCGTGGGTGTTTTCAGCTCGTTACTAAATGCAAATAAGTAGGAGGCCGAGTTGATAGGAGCTGAAGGAGTCCAGGGTGCAATAATATGCGGTACGGCACACTGTTAGAAGGATTATTATTCAAGAAACAAAGTACGATGAAATTACTTATCTTCAGTGGTTTTTAGGACTGCAGCTGCGGCTATAACTGATAATCTCGTAACATGGAATACCATGAACTAATACAACATATTCTCAGGGACTAAGCCTGATGGGTCCTCCTCAGAGAATCCATGCAAAGAGAGCTGGCTGAGGGCCGATTATGGAACTGTGTCTGCCTAGGTTGAAATGTAGCTAAGAAGTGAACGAGGCACACTCCAGTTCCGTCGAGCTGCACAGCCCGCTAGAGTGCGTTGTGCTCGGCAGACGACGGGCTGCCAATCTTGCGTTGGCGCGGCGTTGTAGTAGTATCTGCGGCAATGATACTACAGAACTGACCTCTCGATTTGTGGATGGGATTCATGACGGGCGATCTGACGTGCCAAACCATTTGCTCGAACTGTCCATAATATCCTTCAAATCAATTGCAAACAGTTGTCATTAGTAATAATGCCATCGTTGTTTTCGAAAATGGTGGTCATGAACTGCTGAAAATGGCCTCCAAGTTGCTGAACATAATTTACAATCGATGATCAGTTCATTTGGACCAGGGGACCCAGTCTCCAAGTAAACACAGCCCACACCATTATGGAGACACCAATGCCTTGCATATGACCTTATTGACAGCTTGGTTCAATCGCTTCGATGGGTCTACGCCACACTCCAACCCTACCGTCAGCTCTTAACAAGTGAAATTGGGTCACATTTTACCAGATACCAACCGATACGGGCATGAGCCTGGGAGAGGCATAGCAGGCCATGTCGTGCTGTTAGCAAAGACACTCCCGCATGAAGTCTGCTGCTGTAGTCCATTAACGCCATATTTCGCCATACAGTCCTAACGGACACTTTGGCCGTACGTCCGACATTGATTTCTGCTGTTATTTCACGCAGTGCTGCTTGTCTGTGTAATGGTACTTGAATTACGTAACCATTACGGCACGGGCCGGCCGAAGTGGCCGTGCGGTTAAAGGCGCTGCAGTCTGGAACCGCAAGACCGCTACGGTCGCAGGTTCGAATCCTGCCTCGGGCATGGATGTTTGTGATGTCCTTAGGTTAGTTAGGTTTAACTAGTTCTAAGTTCTAGGGGACTAATGACCTCAGCAGTTGAGTCCCATAGTGCTCAGAGCCATTACGGCACCTCACCGCAACCTCTCGATACCAGCAATATTCTACTGTGTTTCTGTAAAATGGTTAACATATTTCTGTGACAACATTCAGATTTGATTTCATTAATGTAGAGGTACTTTGATACATCGATATGTTTATATTGCAATGATATTATTCTTATGCGTATTCTTTCTTTTGTCACTATGATCTTTGACGTACTTGTAACTCTGAATTTTGGGGGGGTAAGCGGTTATTACACAGTCAAGTCTTGGTCATCATGTTGAAAAGACGCAAATTGTAGTCAGTTTATGAAATGTGAACATTAACAGTGAGGAAGATATCTTCAAGAATGTTTTGTATTGTGAAGTGATGTTGCAACAAAAGTAATAAAAAAGAAGTGTAACTTAAATTCGGAGTGCTGATTACTTTTTTACATCACCATTGTCCTACCTTGCAAAAGTTTAATCTTCAAGAATGGTTTATGAAACACAACTATAAAACTTTTGAATATCGCAGAATAGCACCTAGGCCTCTTTGCATCCGAGCTTGGAATCATCACTTCCCAGATTTTCGACGGTTGAGCCACGAGTTCACAACGAGACCAGCGTGGGAAACACGAAAAGATGAGTGCCTAGTTTATCCATTATTTCAAGAAATGACTTTATTAACTGTGCTCTAATGACACCTGCCACATAATATAACTTTGTTGTTGCCCGAAAATGCAATATTTAGCAGCGTGAGCAACACTACAATCATAATTAATTTTTGACCTTTGTTGCGGTAGGGTTGTTAGATCTGTTAGCACTGACTACTCTACACAAACGCCGCTGCACTCAGTCGTTAAGTGAAGGCTGTCGGCCACTGCGTTGTCGGTGGTGATACCGGCCTGAAGTTTGGTGTTTTCAGCACACTCTTGACTCTGTGGGTCTCAGAATACCGACTTACCTAAAGAATTCCGAAATGGAATGTCCCATGCGTCTAGCTCCAGCTACCATTCCGCGTTCCAAGTCTGTTAACCCCCGTCGTGAGGCCGCAGTCAGGTCGGAAACCTTTTCACATGAAACATCTGAGTACGAATGACAACTCTTGCAATGCGCTGCCCTTTTCCACCTTGGGTAAATGACACTACCGCCATCACCCTATGTCGATATCGCTATCCCATCACTCTTTTCACCTCAATGTGTCTTGGAATAGTCCTCGATTAAAAACTAACTTTGGAATCACCAGCAACCAGCCATCAAAAATAATGCACACAGTAGACTAATACTACCACCAAGGAGATTAAATAGCTCAACTATCCCACTTAATTATAAGACCTTAATTCGCCACATCCGCACCTACACGTATGTTGCGTGGAATTCAAAGCCTTCAACGTTTTAACGCTTCCTCAAAATCCTTGAGTTCCGCGCACCCCACCTCGCTTTCCGTTTCCACTCATTGCTCTACGATGTTGCACCAACTTGGAGAGTTCCCATATCACCTAAACCCCCTTAGTACCGAATCTCAACCATCAACTGCATTCCGAACCATTGAGAAAAATGGTTCAAATGGCTCTGAGCACTATGGGACTCAACTGCTGAGGTCATTAGTCCCCTAGAACTTAGAACTAGTTAAACCTAACTAACCTAAGGACATCACAAACATCCATGCCCGAGGCAAGATTCGAACCTGCGACCGTAGCGGTCTGGCGGTTCCAGACTGCAGCGCCTTTAACCGCACGGCCACTTCGGCCAGCTAATCATTGAGAAAGATGGTTCAAATGGCTCTGAGCACTATGGGACTCAACATCTGAGGTCAACAGTCGCCTAGAACTTAGAACTACTTAAACCTAACTAACCTAACGACATCACACACATCCATGCCCGAGGCAGGATTCGAACCTGCGACCGTAGCGGTCGCGCGGTTCCAGATTGAAGCGCTTAGAACCGCTCGGCCACACCGGCCGGCGAACCATTGAGAAGACTGACCTGCTACCGCGCCACAGTCACCGCGTCTCACGTTCCTTTCTCTCCACACACTCCACGTTCTTTCCCAGGAAGACTAATGAGACTGATTTTTTATCCATCAAAGTTTTTATTTTTTGTCAACATTATTTTCCCAACAAAGCAGTTCCCAGCTATGCACCAGCAGAGTGATTGTACTCAGTATTGGTAGCAGCGCTGAACTGCGTCAACTGGTAGGCCCTTTAACATATCGGTCACATTCTTTTGAATGTTTTCCAGAGTCCCAAAATCTCGTCCTTATAAGACATTTTTCAATTTCGGTGAAAAAGGAAGCCACAAGGTCTTAGATCAGGTAAACTCAGATCAGGTGAACAGGGGGCTATGGAAAACATCAATGTCTTTTGAGGTGAAAAATTCCGTGATGGACATGGCCGTTTGATACGGGGCGTCGTCAAGGTGCAGCATCCACTTATCTTCAGTGTTCGGTTTCAGTCGATTCGTCCTCTTTCTGAGCCTTTCAAGGACATCTTTGTAAAACACTTACTTGACAGTTTGTCGTAGAGAAATAAATTCTTTATGCACTATACGCCTACAGCAAAAAAGTAAATCAGCATTTTTTAATCTTTGATTTGCTCATTCGAGCTTTTTTTGGCTAGGAGGTGTCTCAGTCTCCACACCTTGTCGCTTTGTCTCAGGATCGTACTGAAATATCCAGGAACCTGTGATCACATGACTGAACCATTCATGGTCGTTGGCAGTATTCTCAAGAAGATCAACAAACACGTTTCTTTTAATGTCCTACTGCTCAGTTGTGAGGTTTTTCGGCACCGTTTTGACAGAAATATTTCGAATGTGCAAACCTTCGTCCAAAATTTGATGTACGGCGATAGTGCTTAAGTTTAACAGGTCATCCATCATCCTTATTGTTAAATGTCGGACTGAACTCACATCAGCACGCACACTTACGATGTTTACGTCGGTTTTTAAAGTTGAAGGTCCACCTGAGCGAGGTTCATTTTCACCATGTTCTCGACCTTTTTTTTTTTTTTTTAAAAAAAAAAAAAAGACTTGTGTTCTTGATAAGGAATGTTCCTCATAGTCTTGCTTCAACATTTTAAAGATCACATTCGTGAATTCCCGAAGTTTAACGCAAAAACTGTCGGGATAGCGTTGTTCTAAATTCCGCTGTTCTATTTTCGAGACACACACAAAAATCACAGCTTCACTGATGGAGCTCTCAAAATTCACTTGGTGGCCGTATGCTACTTGTGGTGTCTAGGAATCCTGCATACTCAGTTCGCTACACAAACATTCAAACGAGTCGTATTAATGAGATTTATTACAACAAGAAAAGATACAATACTTATCTTTGCAATTACACAGATGCGTCGCAAGCAAAGGGCGACATACAAAATAATAAATCTTCTTCGTATAAACAATCCTAAATCTGTATTACATGGAGAGTATAAGCGAAATAATAGAGTTGACACCCCTATACGAGTGCCTAATCTTGAAGCTGCTATTCAACTGAGGCTTCACCAGTCGGTCGCGGCGCTTATGTCCTCTTCACATAGGGGCCGCTGCTGTCGCTTTGTCGTCCTGGAGAGAGGTCGTTCAGCGTGCGATTGGCTGACGCCTTCTCACAGCCACCTCTTCTCTTTGATTCCAGCCTGGCGTGCCGGCGCTTGACTTAACGCCGTAACAGAACTGAAACTGGGACCGAGCATCTCAATGTAACCAGATCGTTCGCAGTGTTGTCAGTTTCATTACTTCTCTCTCACCAGCCCCATTGCCCTTGCACACCATGAAATTACTCTTGATATTTATCGATTCAGCCACCTACAATCTTCTGTATCTCTTCTTTTTCCAAATGATGCCCCTACCCCACTCTTTCCCTACATCAGTTCCATTCTCCTCGTGTCACCTACACCCCAACTCTTGGCCGTTTTCTGAAGGACTGTTTTAGCGTCCTCTGCAATCCACAACTTCCCAATCTGTTTAGCAGAATAAAGTATAATGGCTAATCAAAAAATTATGCGTTATTGCAACATATATGCAACCTAGCGTGACTCCAATGCGGTTATTTAAGCACCGACATGTAGTCAAGGGGTCAGTGTGGCCTTCGTAAGTAAACTTTTTGATCGCCCCTTGTACACAGAACTAACAATGATCAAAAAATAACCCAGATTCCCCGCCTGTTAACCATCTAAAACAAAGCTCACTATGGACTAAAACTACTAACCGCTTGACTATACGAGCTATATCCTGCGATCATAATCCATGTATACAAGACATTCATCTTACCCATTGTCACCTAAGCAAATGCTGCATCGACCTCTGATCCTGTCAACGAGCTATACCCAAGGAAAACATCCACTTCACCTCGATTTCCGTACCCGTGTATCCTCTCTCACTGTTCCTACTCCACCTCAGGACACCTCTCCTATATTTTTCTTAAACTCTTACTCAACACTCCACTGCATTTCCATCCTTCATACCCTACCTGGTAGTTGTACTTGTGTTAACACTTCACATCCTTCTCCCAAACTATGAAAGTATCCACAAGATTTACCCTTTCTATGAGCCATAAAACATCCCGCCCCTTCATTGAAAATGAAGGTTCCACCTCATCCATACCCTGCCCGGGGGAAGGCCCTCCCACCACTTATACTCCATCGTCATTTCTTCGCTAAACATAAACCAATCTCACACCATTATCCAACTTTCTCAACTACAATACCGTGATCTCCAGAGAGGTGAAAGAACTCACATCATCGTCATGCATTTCATCATCACTGCGTTAGTAAAACTATGTCTCTAATCACTTGAAACTAAGGTTGAAGTGCGGTAGCGAGAATTCCGCCAATCCGTTCACATCAGAAGGTTTTCAGATGATACAGAAAAAGAGAAGAAATTAGTAAGCACTGCAAATGACCGTTAGTATTTCATCCCATATCACAGATCTACCGTCTTTACAGAAAACTGGCGGATTGCTGGCCTTCCCCATCAACCAATTTATAACATATAGGACATTACAGAACGTTAAAAATACGATGCCACGAAGGTCGCGAGGGACTAGAGTTGTAAAACTGCCATAGGCTGTCGTAAGTAAGCGAATGGTACAGTAGCTTTCCTTGTTGCTTTAGTAAGTTAAGGTCACACCCGCGTTAGCTGTACTTTAGGTGTGTTGCATACCTATCGCGTATTACCCCCTAACGATCGCATGCTCTGAGTATGCAATCGTTGTCATATTAGATTCCCCTTATAATCGGAAACTGTGTAGAAAATGAGCGAGGATATATGAAGGGCTGAGTCACCTACAGAAAAGTTTTGTTCTACAAAGATATCCTCCAGTCCGTTACTTAAAAGTAAGCTGCATTTACAGTAAAATTAAAACTGTCAATATTTAATTCTGGTTTTATTCGAAAATTGTTGATTTTCAACGTGAAATAGAGGAATCTTGAAGTGAAAATAAAAGAATACTTATCATGTAGCGCTAGAGAATGCAATTTTCTCAAGAAAAAAGGCAAGACAGAGAAAAACTCCAACTAAAAATATATCAAACATTGCTTCAATACTTTGTCGAACGTAAATAAAAAATATTTCCGTTATTCAGAAGCAGATTTTACAGTTACATTTAATAACAATAATTCTTCCCTTTGATCATGATGAAGAGTGATACATCTCTCGCGCTTGGTTTCAAACCTAGTTCAACCTGTTCCCGTGAGTGGCGCCGTCGCATCATGTCTTCAAGATGGCTGCTACACTTGACGTCCGTCAGAAGCAACGTGCTGTCATAGAATTGCTGTACTATGAAAACAAGACAGAAGGAAAGATCCACAAGACGTTGAAAAAGGTGTATGGAGATGCTGCTGTCGATCGCAGTACAGTTAGTCGGTGGGCAAGCGGGTTACGTGATGAAAGCGGGCACGGCAATATTGAGGATCGTCTTCGCAGCGGCAGGCCTCGTACTGCACACACTCCAGACAATGTGCAGACTTGACGAACTGGTGACTGTTTACAGACGCATCACAGTGAACGGATTGTGACGCTACGTTAGGATAGGGGAAGGAAGCGTTTGCAGAATACTGGAAGTGTTGACGTTAAAAAAGGTTTGTGCCAGGTGGGTTCCCAGGATGTTGACAGTGGCTCACAAAGAAACAAGAAAAACGGTATGCAGCGAACATTTGGAACAGCACGAGAATGGTGGAGATGAATTTCTTGGACGAACTGTGACAGGTGATGAAACATGGCATCATCATTTTTCACCAGAGACGAATAGGCAATCAATGGAGTGGCATCATGCAAATTCACCCAAGAAAAAAAAATTCAAAACCACACCTTCTGCTGGAAAAGTTATGGCTACGGTGTTTTTCGATTCCGCAGGACTCTTGCTTGTGGACATCATGCCAAGTGGAACCACCATAAATCCTGATGCATATGTGACGACAACTTCGCTCGACTGAGTCGTGGTCGACCACGTCGGCGAAAGCAGGATGTTTTGCTGCTGCACGACAATGCACGGCCACATGTCAGTCAAAAACCATGGAAGCAATTACAAAACTCGGATGGACAACACTGAAACACCCGCCCTACGGTCCGCGTATACGTTAGGACAGTGGAGCGAAATTTCTCGTTAATGGGCTAGTGCAGCAGACGACCGACAAGAAATTCTTTGCTAATTGCACGACAACGCTTGCAGCGTCTCTAAGATGAGTCCCGATCTCACTTGCTGAGAGCTGAAGGTACTGTTCTAGTGGTGGAGCAGACCCCGCGAATCCATGGACCTAATCTGTCAACAAGGAACCGTGCAGGTTGAAGGTGGCTCCATAGTGGTGTGGGCTGTGTTTGTGCGGAATGGACTGGGTCCAGCTGAACCGACCATTCATTGAAAATGGTTACGCTCGGCTAGTAGTAGACCGTTTGATCGATTCATGGATGTTCCCAAACAGCGATGGGATTTTTACGGACGACAATTCGCCGTGTCACCGAGCCACAGTCGTTTGTGACTGGTTTGAAGAACATTTTGGACAGTTAGAGTGAAAGATTTGGCCACCCAGATCATCCAACATGAATCACTTCGAAAATTTATGGGACATTATCGAGAGGTCAGTTCGCTCACAAAATCCTGCACCGGCAACACTTTCGAAATTATGGACGGCAATAGTGGCAGCACGGCCCAATATTTCTGCAAGCGACTTCCAACGACTTGTTGCGTCCTTGCCACGTCGAGCTGCTGCACTACACCCGGCGAAACGAAGCCCGGCAAGATATTAGACGGTATCTCATGACTTTTACCGCCTCTGTAGTTATCCAATAGCGCAACTCCACGTGCGACAAACGTCACAATGTCAAGCTTCGATATGCAAATACGAGTAGCTAGCGTTTTACCCCAACCGCCCAATGTAGGTACGATCAACGCAATCTGCGTTCTGTATACAGGGTGGTCCATTGATCGTGACCGGGCCAAATATCTCACGAAATAAGCGTCAAACGAAATAAACTACAAAGAACAAAACTTCCCTAGCTTGAAGAGGGAAATCAGATGGCGCTATGGTTGGCCTTACATATTCGTGTAATACGTAAGGAAATATGAATTTTTTAGTTGGACCACTTTTTTCGCTTCGTGATAGATGGCGCTGTAATAATCACAAACATATGGCTCACAATTTTAGACGAGCATTTGGTAACAGGTAGGTTTTTTAAATTAAAATACAGAACGTAGGTACGTTTAAACATTTTATTTCGGTTGTTCCAATGTGATACATGTACCTTTGTGAACTTATCATTTCTGAGAACGCATGCTGTTACAGCGTGATTACCTGAAAATACTACATTAATGCAATAAATGCTCAAAATGATGATCGTCAACCTCAATGCATTTGGCAATACGTGTAACGACATTCCTCTCAACAGCGAGTAGTTCGCCTTCCGTAATGCTCGCACATGTATTGACAATGCGCTGACGCATGTTGTCAGGCGTTGTCGGTGGATCACGATAGCAAATATCCTTCAACTTTCCCCACAGAAAGAAATCCGGATACGTCAGATCCGGTGAACGTGCGGGCCATGGTATGGTGCTTCGACGACCAATCCACCTGTCATGAAATATTCTATTCAATACCGCTTCAACCGCACGAGAGCTATGTGCCGGACATCCATCATGTTGCAATTACATCGCCATTCTGTCATGCAGTGAAATATCTTGTAGTAACATCGGTAGAACATTACGTAGGAAATCAGCATACATTGCACCTTTTAGTTGCCATCGATAAAATGGAGGCCAATTATCCTTCCTCCCATAATGCCGCACCATACATTAACCCGCCAAGGTCGCTGATGTTCCACTCGTCGCAGCCACAGTGGATTTTCCGTTGCCCAATAGTGCATATTATGCCGGTTTACTTTACCGCTGTTGGTGAATGACGCTTCGTCGCTAAATGGAATGCGTGCAAAAAGTCTGTCATCGTCCCGTTATTTCTCTTGTGCCCAGTGGCAGACGACGTTCAAAGTCGTCGCCATGCAATTCCTGGTGCATAGAAATATGATACGGGTGTAATCGATGTTGATGTACCATTCTCAACAGCGACCTTTTTCAGATTCCCGATTCTCGCGCAGTTTGTCTGCTACTGATGTGCGGATTAGCCGCGACAGCTGCTAGAACACCTACTTGGGCATCATCATTTGTTGGAGGTCGTGGTTGACGTTTCACATGTGGCTGAACACTTCCTATGTTCTTAAATAACCTAACTATCCGGCGAACGGTCCGGAGACTTGGATGATGTCGTCTAGGATCCCGAGCAGCATACACAGCACACGAAAGTTGGCATTTTGGTCAGAATAGCCATACATTGACACGATATCGACCTTTTCCGCAATTGGTAAATGGTCTATTTTAACACGGATAATGTATCACGAAGCAAATACCGTCCACATTGGCGGGATTTTACGTGATACCACGTACTTATACGTTTGTGACTACAACAGCGCTATCTATCACAAAGTGAAAAAAGTGGTCCAACTAAAACATTGATATTTCTTCACGTACTACACGAATATGCAATAAAAATGGGGGTTCCTATTTAAAAAACGCAGTTGAAATCCGTTTGGCCTATGGCAGCGCCGTCTAGCGGGCCAACCACAGCGCCATCTGGTTTCCCCCTTCAAGCTAGACGAGTTTCGTTCTATGTAGTTTTTTCGGTTGATGCTTATTTCTTGAGATATTTGGCCCGGCCACTATCAATCAACCACCATGTATAAGGAAATTTTACGCTGTGGGTTTCTCATTCAGATATTGCAATTAAATTCTGGTTCTTTGTGAGATTGTGTAATATTACATGTAAGAAGGAGATACGTTCACCAAGAGACGTGGGAATATGGCTGCGGCAGGTTCTTGGTTTATCGAGTCTGTGGTTTTATGTTTCTGTAGTACTGCTTCTCGCGTTAGCCGGAATCCCACGACAGTCAAGTGAATTCAGGAGTGCTGCACTCAAAGCCAAGCACGAATTCAGCGGGCGAGAGGGGAACCACGTTTCTGCCCGCGCCGTTCAGGTTCCCTCAGCCTTCTAGGTTATCTTAAGACAGGGAGAGACCGAGACTCGCAAAGGTCCCGAGTTGGAGTCCCTGTCCGGCACACAGTTTAATTTGCCAGGAAGTTTCATTTCCTTTCCTGTTCCACTCTCACAAACAGAGTGAGAGAAAGGCGATTGTCTGCATGCCTCCGTATGAGCCCTAATTTCTCTCATCTTCGTGGTTCTTAAGCGAAATCAATGCTGTCGGCAGCACAATATTTCTGCAGTCATACTTGTGTGTTTATCGAACCTACCGGTACCAAATCAAGCAGCCAGCTTCTGAATTGCTTCGATGTCCTCCTGTTGCGGATCCCAGACACACGAACAGTACTCAGTAGGTCCTCTCGCGTATCATATTCTGTCTCTGTATCCGAACATCACGCGTTTGTTAATCCTATTCATCCACATTAACTTAATTAACTTTAATTTTTTTTACATTAGAGCTAGCTGCCATTCATCACACCAACTACAAATTTTGTCCGAACAATAAGTTATCTTGTGTCCCCCCACCATCACTCAACTTCGACACCTTCCCGATGCCACAGAATCATCAGCAAACAACTGCAGACTGCTGCTCACCTTCTTTACCGGATCTTTTATGGATACGCAAAGTAACAGCTGCCCTATTCGTTTCCTGGGCACTCCTGACGGTACCCTTGTGTCTGGCGAACACTTGCTGTTGGGGACAGAATACTGAGTTCTGTCATTTAACACGTCTTTTAGGAACTGTTCCATCTGCTCGCACCTTCGGTTACTGTCTGCAGTGCGGCACTGTGTCAAATGATTTTCAGAAATCTAGAAACATGGAATTTGCCCTTGACCTTCGCAGATAGTTCGCAGTATATCACTCGAGAAAAGTACAAGCTGAAATTCGGACGAGCGATTCTCTCTATAACAATGCTGATCTCTGAACGGGAGCTTTTCGGTCTCAAGAATATTTATTATAGGTTGCGTTCCAGAATTTTGCAGCAAACCAATATAAAGGATATTGGCCTACAATTTTGCGAGACGGTTCTTTTACCCTTTATACAATGAAGAGCCAAAGAAACCGGTACACATGCCTAATACCGTGTAGATCCCCCGTGAATACACAGAAGTGCCGCAACACGATGTGGCATCTACTCGACTAATGTCTGAAGTAGTGCTGGAAGGAATGAAACCTGAATCCTGCAGGGCTGTCCCTAAATCCGTAAGAGTTCGAGGGGTTGGAGTTCCCTTCTGAACACCACGTTGCAAGGCGTCCCGGATATCCTCAATAATGTTCATGTACGGGGAGGATGGTGGCCAGTGGAAGTGTTTAATCACAGAAGAGTGTTCCTGGAGACAGTCTGCAGTAATGCTCGATGCATTGTCCTGTTGGAATTGCCCAAGTCCATCGGAAAGCACAACGGACGTGAATGGATGCAGGTGATCAGACAGGCTGCTTAAGTACGTCACCTGTTAGAATCGTATCTAGACGTATCAGGGGTCCTCCAGCAGCTTCAACAGTCCCTTGCTGACATGCAGGGTCCATGGATTCATGAGGTTGTCTCCATACCCGTACACGTCCATCCGATTGATATTATTTGAAACGAGACTCGTCCGACCAGGCAACATATTTCCTCTTCCGGCCAGGCAACATGCTTCCAGTCATTAACAATATAATGTCGATACTCACGGGGCCAGGCGAGGCGTAAAACTTTGTGTTGTGCAGTCATCAAGGGTACACGAGTGGGCCTTCTGCTCCGAAAGCCCATATCGATGATGTTTCGTTTACTGGTTCGCACGCTGACACTTGGTGGCCCAGCATTGAAATCTGCAAGAATTTGCGGAAGGGTTGCACTTCTATCACGTTGAACGATTCTCTTCAGTCGTCGTTGGTCCCGTTCTTGCAGGATCTTTTTTTCGGTCCCAGCGATGCCGGAGATTTGAGGTTTTACCGAGTTCCTGATATTCAAGGTACACTCGTGAAATGGTCGTACGGAGAAATGCCCACTTTATCGCTGCTTGGAGATGCTGTGTCCCATCGCTCGTGCGCCACCTATAACACCACCCTCAAACGCACTTAAATCTTGATAACCGGCTACTATAGCAGCAGTAACCGATGTAATAACTGCGACAGAGACTTGTTGTCTTATTTAGGCGTCGTCGCCCGCAGTGGCGTATTCTGCTTGGTTACATATCTCTGTATTTGAATACGCATGCCTTACCAGTTTCTTTGGCGCTTCGGTGTATATACAGGGTCACATCTTTCTTTTTCCGGTCGCTTGGGACTTCGCGCTGGGCTAAAGATTCACGATAAATGCAACTAAGTGAGGGGCTAATTCCACAGGCAACACTTTGTAAGACTGGTGTCCCATCCGGGCCTCGCGACTTATCTATTTAGAACTCTTTGAATTTCTTAATGCCAGGGATGGTTATTACTATGTCGTTCATACGGGACTCTGTACGGCAGCAAAACGACGGTGTGCCTGTGTAATTGTCTTGCATGAACTATTTTTTAAACACGAGACTTAAAGCTTCGGTTTTTGTTATGGTATCTTCGACTCCCACACATTACTGGTCAACGAGCGACTGGATGAAAGCCTTAGAACCGCTTGGTGATTTTACAAAAAACCATAATTTTCTCGGTTTACTGGGGTTATTACGGAGGTAGTTGTTGTGTGCTTCGTGCATAGATCGTTTTTCGGACTCATGAAAATCTGCTAACCTGAATTCATTTGTTCGTTCTCTTTTGACCCGAGAGTGTAAAAGCCTTACTTCCTCAGCGTTTTCCCAATTTTTAAACCTCGGTGGGTCATGTCCGTCACCCAATTATTAAACACATACTTCTCCAGAACACGATTAACAATCTCTTTAAACTTTTCCCACAATCTCTGTACGTCCATTCTACTGGAAATAAATGATGTTAACTCGCTGTCTAAGTGAGGTGCTAACAACTGCCCATTTGCTCTTTCTATCAGAAACACATAGAAAAAGCTATATATGTAACTTCCCGCGGTACAACAGGCAACAACTGAGTGTCTGAGCGTGGATGGTCATCGCCATATGCAGAAGTACATTCAGGCCTGCCTTGAGGGAATGTGCTGAAACTCATGTTGTTTATATTGTACATTAATGACGATCAAACTTTTTGGACATGACAGTTACTTGTCATTAAGCATAGGGAGTGTTGTACATCTGGAAGACTTTTCAGAATTTTCCTCTAGCCAACCCTATAAGAGAAGCTTATTTACACTTTATTATTAAATTTTTAAATCACAGCATTCAAATTTCATATGCTGGAGTTTTGTTTGTATGTTTGTTAGTTTGTTTTTTGAGATTACAAAAATTGCTCCGGAGAGTTAAATGAAATGAGACGAGCCAAATGACTTGTCATTTCTCATTGCTTCCCACTCGCTCTCGTCGCCGTTAAATCCTCGGCCATGTAGTGTCGGACGTGCCGAACACGAGAGACTATTACCGCCTCTAACGAGCACAACAAACCCGCAACAAAGCCGAAAAGCTTCACAGTTCTAAAGCACACCCAGTAATGCAATTGAAATATCCAGTAACAGGTTAAATTAATATTAAAAAGAGTCGATGAAATCTGCAGTATGTAACCAATGTAATCTCTTTAACCCGTCTACACTTTTATATTTTCAGAACCTGCCTGACTCAACTCGCATAACGTCGAATGATTTACCAAACGCAAATGAAAAGAGACGAGCCAAATGACTTGCCATTTCTCATTGCTTCCCAATTGCACAAAAATTCTGTGTACGTGATATCCAACTTAACAATGGTAGTGGGGAACAAAGAAGCAAAATTTTAAATGAGCTCTTCACATTACCACGCAACCTTATTATTATCGATGGTATATATAAGATATTAATGATTTCTCGCGGGAGGGTTTAACCAAACGGTAAAAATTTGAACGCAACGGATAACCTATTCTTTATGATGAAAGTAGGGTATAGGTTGATTGATATTTATTTAATACCGATGGCATTTCAGTAACTAGCCGTGTGTCTGGTGGAATATACACTCCTGGAAATTGAAATAAGAACACCGTGAATTCATTGTCCCAGGAAGGGGAAACTTTATTGACACATTCCTGGGGTCAGATACATCACATGATCACACTGACAGAACCACAGGCATATAGACAGAGGCAACAGAGCATGCAGAATGTCGGCACTAGTACAGTGTACATCCACCTTTCGCAGCAATGCAGGCTGCTATTCTCCCATGGAGACGATCGTAGAGATGCTGGATGTAGTCCTGTGGAACGGCTTGCCATGCCATTTCCACCTGGCGCCTCAGTTGGACCAGCGTTCGTGCTGGACGTGCAGACCGCGTGAGACGACGCTTCATCCAGTCCCAAACATGCTCAATGGGGGACAGATCCGGAGGTCTTGCTGGCCAGGGTAGTTGACTTACACCTTCTAGAGCACGTTGGGTGGCACGGGATACATGCGGACGTGCATTGTCCTGTTGGAACAGCAAGTTCCCTTGCCGGTCTAGGAATGGTAGAACGATGGGTTCGATGACGGTTTGGATGTACCGTGCACTATTCAGTGTCCCCTCGACGATCACCAGTGGTGTACGGCCAGTGTAGGAGATCGCTCCCCACACCATGATGCCGGGTGTTGGCCCTGTGTGCCTCGGTCGTATGCAGTCCTGATTGTGGCGCTCACCTGCACGGCGCCAAACACGCATACGACCATCATTGGCACCAAGACAGAAGCGACTCTCATCGCTGAAGACGACACGTCTCCATTCGTCCCTCCATTCACGCCTGTCGCGACACCACTGGAGGCGGGCTGCACGATGTTGGGGCGTGAGCGGAAGACGGCCTAACGGTGTGCGGGACCGTAGCCCAGCTTCATGGAGACGGTTGCGAATGGTCCTCGCCGATACCCCAGGAGCAACAGTGTCCCTAATTTGCTGGGAAGTGGCGGTGCGGTCCCCTACGGCACTGCGTAGGATCCTACGGTCTTGGCGAGCATCCGTGCGTCGCTGCGGTCCGGTCCCAGGTCGACGGGCACGTGCACCTTCCGCCGACCACTGGCGACAACATCGATGTACTGTGGAGACCTCACGCCCCACGTGTTGAGCAATTCGACGGTACGTCCACCCGGCCTCCCGCATGCCCACTATACGCCCTCGCTCAAAGTCCGTCAACTGCACATACGGTTCACGTCCACGCTGTCGCGGCATGCTACCAGTGTTAAAGAATGCGATGGAGCTCCGTATGCCACAGCAAACTGGCTGACACTGACGGCGGCGGTGCACAAATGCTGCGCAGCTAGCGCCATTCGACGGCCAACACCGCGGTTCCTGGTGTGTCCGCTGTGCCGTGCGTGTGATCATTGCTTGTACAGCCCTCTCGCAGTGTCCGGAGCAAGTATGGTGGGTCTGACACACCGGTGTCAATGTGTTCTTTTTTCCATTTCCAGGAGTGTACATAATCACAACTGGTCTCTCTAGTTAACATGGTTCACTTTCGCCACGTAATTATGGAAAGGGAGAGGGGAGCGCAGACCTGGCTTCAATGTAATTTTATGCAGGCAGACAATTATACATAAACCCATGCTTATTACAATCAGTTATCATAGATCACGCAGAACAATTTCAGCAAACACACTACAAGCGAACTCGGTCAGGGCGGAAGAGTATATGCCTAAATATTCCAATTTTTGTTAAAACGTACGCTGAAGAAAGGGTAGCAAGCGGTGCACTTAACTATGACTGCCAATTTTGGTTTAATCTTGCTTTCAGTAACAACAGCACGTTACTGAGATGGAGGGAAGAACATTTACTATCACATGGCGGGAAAATTTTGCAAGTCTGTATTCCATCAATGGGCATTAAAATCTGAACTTTCCTAGATACAAGAGTTTAAACCATGTATTTTACATAACGCACTTCATTGTAGGCGAACCAAATAGTTATGGAGGGCACAAGAAACATTAACTATCACATCAATATTATTTCACACACGTGGCCAAGTAGCGGAAGCCAACAGAAATGTAAAAAATACGAACACACAAGATTATTTCTTCTCTGTCTTACACTCATCCACTACCGTATGGTTATTCACTCGATTTCTATGCATTTTCAGACCGAAACTGCAGTTTAACTATGTGGTGGTTGCTCCAACCGACTACGTGGCAGGAAAGCAAGTACACAAAGAAAACATATGAAAAATAGGTAAAACCCCCCAAGATATTACTGTAAAAGAAAGACCATATCAAAATACATTAAATGAGTGAACTGTCGTTAAACACAGAGCACTAATACGACCGTGAGTTTAAGGCCCATGGTGCATTGCCTGACCAAGGCAGAAACGCAAAGTTCTTACTGAAATTTGAATAAATTATGAAAATTAACTTCCTTATGGGGGTTTGGTGGTAATACCACACCTGATTTCAACATCTGGACTTCGTTAACGAGCAGTTTTGATACATTCTGATAGCTTTGTTAACATTACCAAAATCGAGAGCTGCGTCTCCACGTCCGTCCGGCGCCGCTAACCAGGAACAAGTGGACATCCGGACACCTCGCCTAACCGTTGTTCGTTCAAAAGGTGGTGGAGGGGGCGGTACACCAACCTGACACAGCCATTACTCGTGCCTTCGCGTCCTCTGTGACCTGACTTGCTCACTATCTTCGCCAGACTTGACGGTGTTAGGGGGTTGGTACCATCCTACCACAGAACCACTCTACTCATGCAATGCTACGACCTCTGACCAAAACTTTCTGCTACTTCAATAATATCTCATTTATACAGCCCATGTTGCGCAAGGGAAGGGATACAAGGGAACGTGGCACACATGAAATAAAAATCAATGCGTAAATAAATAAACACCGCTTGCTCCATTCCCTTCTGCTTGTTACCCACAGAGTAAAAAACACTCTCGGTATAATTCTCCGGTACCGAAATTTATTGAGAAAGTGAGGAAGACAAGTTTAAGTAGATGACTCCCAAGGTCATCAGCTGAAGAGAGGGTAAGAAACAAACCGGTACCTTTGCCAATCTGGACATGCCATGTGTGCAGAAGACACAGATCTAAAGTACTCCACAGACTAGGGTATCTTAGTACAGGCACTCCTGCACTTACTGCCTTCATCGAAGAGGGAAATTCCGCGAACAGTTTTGGATCTATTTGTTGGGAACGGTGTGGGATGTTTCCACTCCTGATTTTGCCTTTTGCCCTTTTGTAATGATGATCTTTTTCTTCGACTGCAGTGACTGTCTGCTTGCAGCGTTCCTTAAGCGTGGAACCATAGTCAGTGCGCAACAGTATTGATACACTTTCCGAAAATTGTGGAGCGCCATAAGTCAAAACCTCCAGGAATTCTGTCGGGTGCAATAATCCCCACGCACGATGGCGCCCATCACCACACTGCCAGTCGGACGAACGCCACGAATCAGTGATTTGGTTCCAAAACAATGCAGCATCAACATCCCTGATGTCCCATAGTGTCATTTTCACATCGTTGGCGACCTAAAGGACATACTAGTTTCAGTCGGACGAGGAAGTGCAAGAGTGGGTGTAGTTATGGAACCGTCAGAGCCCGATCCCATTCTACGAAACGGAAAATGTGAGTAGTGCTTTCTCTTGAATGGAACAATTCAATTCTACCGTTGTGGTGGGTGTTCGGCTTTCATTTGACTGCCCCTTATACTACTCTCGCGAACGAGCAACACAGTGCATAACATTACGTTGTGGACCGCTTCACACGCGCTTCAAGTAAAGCAGAATGGAACAACCCTATTGTATCACTGAGGTGGGTGTTCGCCTCTCATTTCACTGCCCCTTTATACTACTCCAGCTTTTGGTAATGTGCAGTCCAGTACACAACACCACACTGCGGACAGCTTCTCATGCGCTTCAAGAAAGCAGAATGGAAACTTTCCATGTTACCACTTTGGCGGGTATGTGGCTTTATTTTGACTTCCCCTTACACTACTCCACCTTTCGGGAAAGCGCAGCCCAGTCCACAACATCATATTGTGAACCGCTACTCACGTGCTTCAAGTAAAGCAGAATGGAACCATTCCATGTATCGCTGTGGTGCGTGTTTGGCTTTCATTTGACAGCCTCTTACACTACTCCACCTTTCGCGAATGAGCAGTCCAGTGCACATCATTACATTGTGGACCGCTTCTCATGCGCTTTAAGTAAAGCAGAATGGAACCATTCGATGGTACCGCTGTTGCGGGTTTTTGGATCTCAGTCCACTGCCCCTTACACTACTCCACCTTTAGGGAATGTGCAGTCCAGTACTCACCACACTGTGGATCGCTTCTCGCTCGCTTAAGTAAATCAGAATGGAATCATTCCATGGTACCACTGTGGCAGGTATTTGATTTTCATTTGGCTGCACCTTGTACTACTCCACCTTTCAGTAATATGCAGTCCAGTACTCAACATCACATTGTGGACCGCTTCTCACGTAATTTAAGTAAATCAGAATAGAGCCATTCCATGCTGTCGTTGTGGTGGGTGTTCGACTTTCATTTAACTGCCTCTTATACTACTCCAACTTTCAGGAATGTGCAGTCTAGTACTCCACATCATACTGTGGACCCTTCTCACGCGCTTCAAGTAAGCAGAATGGAAACATTCCATGGTACCACTGCGGCGGGTGTTTGCCTTTCATTTGACTTCCCCATGCACTATTCCAACTTCCGGGAATCTGCAGTCCAGTACTCAACATCACGTTTTGGACCGCTTCTCACGTCCTTTAAGTAAAGCAGAACAGAGCCATTCAATGATACCGTGGTGGTTTGTGTTCGGCTTTCATTTGACTGCCCCTCATACTATTCCACCTTTAACGAATGTGTAGTTTAGTACGGCCGGCCGCAGTGGCCGAGCCGTTCTAGGCCCTACAGTCTGGAACCGCGAGACCGCTACGGTGGCAGGTTCGAATCCTGCCTCGGGCATGGATGTGTGTGATGTCCTTAGGTTAGTTAGGTGTAAGTAGTTCTAAGTTCTAGCGGACTGATGACCTCAGCAGTTAAGTCCCATAGTGCTCAGAGCCGTTTCTTTTTTGTAGTCTAGTACACATCACATTGTGGACCGGTTCTAATGCGCTTCAAGTAAAGCACAATGAAATCATTCCACGGTACAGTTGTGGTAAGTGTTCAGCATTCATTTGACTGCCCCATATACTACTCCACATTTTGGGAATGTGCAGTCCAGTACTCCACATTACACTGTGGACCGCTTCTCACGCACTTCAGGTGAAGCAGAATGGAACCCTTCCATGTTACTGCCGTGGCGAGTGTTCAGCTTTCATTTCACTGCCTCTTACACTACTCCACCTTTCGGGAATGTGGAGTCCAGTCCACAACATCACACTACAGACCACTTCTCACGCGCTTCAAGTAAATCAGAATGGAACCATTCCATGGTATCGTTGTGGTAGGTGTTCAACTTTTACTTAACTGCAACTTTTACTGTTCTAACGTTGGAGAATGTGCAGTCCAGTCACAACTTCACATTGTGGACCACTTCTCAGGCGCTGCAAGTAAAGCAGAATGCAGCCATTCCATGGTATCGTTGTGGCGCGTGTTCAGCTTTTATTTGACTGCGAATCTGCAGCCCAGCACACAAGGTCACATTGTGGACCGCTTCTCACGCGCTTCAAGTAAAGCATAATGACATTTACAACGAATGGAGTCAGTTGCAACAGGTAACCAGACATACGAAATATCAAAACAACGTGTCTGCGTCTTTGCTCGCACTCTCACACTTGTCAGGCTGCGGCGTTAATTATGATACACACTACAACGGGGTGTAAGCAATAATTGCTTACAACGCACCACAGTAGTGTAGCTGAAGTCGAGACGAACAATTTGGAAAAAATTGGAATAAATTATTGAGGTCTGTCAAGTAGCGAAAGAGCCTCGAAATGGCCTACAAATGCCACCTAAGCTGCACCATAAGCGCGCCGCTCGATGTGTGGTTCAAATAGTGCTCGAATATTATAAAGAAACGTTGTTCTTGAACTTAAAAGTTGTAAAATTGATGTTTGCTAATTTTATCTCAAAATATTGTGAATATACTGAAAAAAATTAGCAGTTAAATCGTATTTTTTGTTTCACCTCCTTACTACGAAAGTACCGTGGTTTTAAAGGTTAAGTTTGGATCTATTTCTGAATGTTATTAGTTTTTGTATAATGTTCACAAAAATCTTTTTTTCTTTCAGTAGCCTCATAGAAAACTTCAAATTAATGATGTTAGCGTAATAGGCGCTGAGCTGGTGGCGTTAGAGGCCCGGTGATTATTGAAAATCTGGAGCGGCACGTATGCACAGTAGCTTAGATGTTTTTGTAGGGCAATTTGAGATCGCTTTCCAGCTTGATAGACCGCAAGTGTCCTGTTCTAAATTGTTCTTCTCGACTTCCCCTACATCGCTGTGGTACGTACTAAACAGTTACCGTTTATATGTATACTGTATAGGATTTTCGATTTTCACTTGTTCTCCTACGTTAATGCTATGTATTGTTGAATTGCTGAAGATCTGGTTTAGTTAGTATTGTTCCAATCTTTTCACGTATGCAAGAAACGTGTTACGCTCCTTCTCGATTGAATTTCGAAATATTTGGATATTTTTGTAACCTTTGATCCCTATTAACAGCTGTTTACTTCTGTTCCCGAGTCTATATCTTTTGAAAATATTCCCCTCTGTTTCTATTGTCCGTTCCCTGCTACTACTTCTACTTTGAACATAACAGTTCATTCAGTAATAGAGTATTTACTAGAGTATTTACTCGGGGGAGTTGCTAGTCTACTACCGAGCGCCTCCCCAGGCGACGGATAGGGGGATAGTCTGTTCCACATGTTAGTGGTGGCTGGTTAATATCCTCTGTGCCCTAACACAGAGCTCGCTCAAGTCGAGTTTGATAGCCTCTGACAGGCAAACGTGAAAAGGTCTCTTAGAGAAAAATTTCCACCGTTCAATACAGCAGGGAAGGAGAAGGCTGCATCGGACTCGGTGGGTAGCCAACTAGAAGACTCAAATGAATTGGAGAATTTGAAATCACCCAACTCTCATCAAGCACATAAATCTAAAATAAAACATAACACGTTAACTACATTTCATTCACATAACATAAGCTCTTTTCTGAAATTGGAGCTCTCAAAAACTTCACAATTGAATTGGGCAGACGAAACATCGTAATAACTTACAATGGAAAACCAGAACAAAGAGTTATGAAACAGTGCCCGCAACTCAGGACAGGATTTATAGTAAATTTGAAAATGATAGATTCAATAACTGATTTTAAAGCTTTTTCTCCACGAATCGCAACTTTATCTCTGAAAACCACAAACAAGATCTGTAGTATCATAAATCCCCATGCCCCTACCAATGAGAATAATTTTCTGACAAGAACTATGGTAGAAGTAGAAAAATTCTGTGATCTTTTGAATCAGACAATAAATCAAGTCAATAAAACAATATAAAGATCTTGACATGGGATTTTAATGCCCAACTCGGAAAGAAAAAGAAGTATAGAGAAAATGGGCTCCACATAAACAAACTGATACAAACGGACGAAGACTCGTTGAAATTTGCAAAACACATGGCCTCGTCTTCAAATCCAGATATTTTAAAAGAAAACCAAGAAAACGTATGGAAACATCTTGATTATACAAGAGGAGAGTGGCAGCTGGACCTGTCTGCATGGACAAATTCTCTCACAAAGAAATTCGAAATGATCAAGTACCGGCACTAAGTGGAACATACACAGGTTCAGATAATTATTTCCTCAAAATCAAATTCACCTCATTAACAAAAAAAGACAGAGAGGAACTGGCGTTAAAGAAAGTATGACCCACACAAATTAATAAAAAATGACAAACATCAGAAAACACACAAAATAGAATAGTAACGGACAATCCTGAGGAACTAACAACAATTTTAAAGCTACGTGCTGAAGAATCGGCCCTAGTGAATCAACGTAAAAAACGTGCATCGTGGACTACGGAATGTGATGAAATTCATGTTGAAGGACATCAAGCTTGGACAAAATTTCAAACTCACAAAACAGTAGAAAAATTAACGAACCTCAAAAAGACCAGAAAAAATTCTCTCAAATTATCAGAAAAACTAAGCGGAAATATCAAAAAAATCTACTGAGAACCACTGAAGAAAACTACCACAGAATCAGTTCCAGAGATTATTTCAAAGCCTTTGATAAACAGTTACATAATTACAACCCTTCTACACTATTGCTGAAAGATAACGATGGAAGAATAACCCACAATAACAAGGATAACTCAGAAATTGTGGCGGCCGGAGTGGCCGAGCGATTCTAGGCACTTCAGTCTGGAACCATGCGACCGCTACGGTCGCAGGTTCGAATCCTGCCTCGGGCATGAATGTGTGTGATGTCCTTAGGTTAGTTACGTTTAAGTAGTTCTAAGTTCTAGGGGATTGATGACCTCAGATGTTAAGTCCCATAGTGCCCAGAGCCATTTGAACCATCAGAAATCGTGGCAGAAGCATCCAACTAGGTCTCGAACTCAGATGAACCTGAAAATCTTTTAACAATAGATTTAAGCACACCTGTAAAAACCAAACTAGAAAATATAAACCCACCTACAGTACAAGAAATTGAAATTTCACTTAAAGAAATGAGGAACTACAGAGCATGTGGTGAAAATCAGTTGTCAGCGCGAATGTGGAAGTATGCTGGTAAAACAATTCACGCACCTTTGCATATTATTTTTTTTAATTTGGGCAGCAGAAAAAAACCAGAAGACTGGACTACAGGTATAATTAACCCACTTCATAAGAAAGAAGACAAAAGTGATCCAGACAACTGTAGAGAGACCTCGCACTCGGACTGTACCTACAAGATTTTCTCAAAGATTTTACGCAGTAGGATCAAAGAACAAGTGGATAAGGAAATGGGGGAATACCAAGGAGGCTTCAGACCATGGAAAAGCTGTGTCGAACAAATAATTAGTCTGAATTTAATCATGGTTTATTACCACAAACGAAACAAGCCTCTGTCAATTACGTTTGTAGATTTTAAGAAAGCGTGTGATTCTATCCATAGAACCTCAATGTTAAAATTTTTGAGACACTTCGGATTCCACTCCAAATTAATTAAACTGATACAACTTACCTTAACAAATACAAATTCGAAAATTAAGTTCAGAGGGGAACTTTCTAAATCATTCTTTGCAAAACTGGTTTCAGTTAGCGAGTCGGCCTGTCACCACTTCTTATTAATTGTGTCCTTGAATACGTTATGAGGGAACGGTACAAGGACAATCCAAAGAACATTAAGATCGGTACACAAAAAGATGACTTAAATTGAACTATTTAGGTTTTGCTGATGACCTCGCTCTTCTCGCCAACAACATTCAAGAAACCAAAGAACTAATACAATCATTACAGGAAATAGTGCAGAGTACTGGTATTAAAATATCTTTTGAAAAGAACAGGAATAATGCTAACGGAACCGCCACTGACAAACAAAATTAGAACTGGAGAACACGACATAAAAATTGTTGAAAAGTTTAAGTACTTGGGAGAAATAATAACACACTTGCTGAGATAGAAATCAGTATGGCAGAGTAGAATAAACAAATTGATTAAAGTGCATCATGTTACCAAGAACACATATAACAAAAAATGCCTGTCAATAGTCACAAAATTGATACACTGTAGCAACAGACAGATCATTCAACGTAGGAAGAAGAATAGTCAGACTATGTATAAATAAAAAGTACCTAAAAGATGGAGTTTGGAGAGTAGCTTCAAATGAAACTGGTTATTAAGAAAGTACAATGAAAAAGAAACGGAACACTCTTTCAGGACATTTGATGAGGACAACAGGAAATAGAATGAGCAGGAGAATCATTGAGAAAATATGGAATAAAAAGAGCTACATTAGATGGATCACAGAGATCAGGGATGACATGATGAAATTACAGATGACGATGGAGGATTTGGAAGACAAGACAGACGCGTTCAAGGTATTTCAGGACAGCCATATCACGCTACTAGTAAAAATTAACAGACAAGAATGGAAATGGTGATTTCGGATGAGGAGAGAAGGACACGATCTGAGAGAGAGAAAAAGTATGGCCAACAAATAACAGAAGACCGTAATTCATAATACACTCCTGGAAATTGAAATAAGAACACCGTGAATTCATTGTCCCAGGAAGGGGAAACTTTATTGACACATTCCTGGGGTCAGATACATCACATGATCACACTGACAGAACCACAGGCACATAGACACAGGCAACAGAGCATGCACAATGTCGGCACTAGTACAGTGTATATCCACCTTTCGCAGCAATGCAGGCTGCTATTCTCCCATGGAGACGATCGTAGAGATGCTGAATGTAGTCCTGTGGAACGGCTTGCCATGCCATTTCCACCTGGCACCTCAGTTGGACCAGCGTTCGTGCTGGACGTGCAGACCGCGTGAGACGACGCTTCATCCAGTCCCAAACATGCTCAATGGGGGACAGATCCGGAGATCTTGCTGGCCAGGGTAGTTGACTTACACCTTCTAGAGCACGTTGGGTGGCACGGGATACATGCGGACGTGCATTGTCCTGTTGGAACAGCAAGTTCCCTTGCCGGTCTAGGAATGGTAGAACGATGGGTTCGATGACGGTTTGGATGTACCGTGCACTATTCAGTGTCCCCTCAACGATCACCAGTGGTGTACGGCCAGTGTAGGAGATCGCTCCCCACGCCATGATGCCGGGTGTTGGCCCTGTGTGCCTCGGTCGTATGCAGTCCTGATTGTGGCGCTCACCTGCACGGCGCCAAACACGCATACGACCATCATTGGCACCTAGGCAGAAGCGACTCTCATCGCTGAAGACGACACGCCTCCATTCGTCCCTCCATTCACGCCTGTCGCGACACCACTGGAGGCGGGCTGCACGATGTTGGGGCGTGAGCGGAAGACGGCCTAACGGTGTGCGGGACCGTAGCCCAGCTTCATGGAGACGGTTGCGAATGATCCTCGCCGATACCCCAGGAGCAACAGTGTCCCTAATTTGCTGGGAAGTGGCGGTGCGGTCCCCTACGGCACTGCGTAGGATCCTACGGTCTTGGCGTGCATCCGTGCGTCGCTGCGGTCCGGTCCCAGGTCGACGGGCACGTGCACCTTCCGCCGACCACTGGCGACATCATCGATGTACTGTGGAGACCTCACGCCCCACGTGTTGAGCAATTCGGCGGTACGTCCACCCGGCCTCCCGCATGCCCACTATACGCCCTTGCTCAAAGTCCGTCAACTGCACATACGGTTCACGTCCACGCTGTCGCGGCATGCTACCAGTGTTAAAGACTGCGATGGAGCTCCGTATGCCACGGCAAACTGGATGACACTGACGGCGGCGGTGCACAAATGCTGCGCAGCTAGCGCCATTCGACGGCCAACACCGCGGTTCCTGGTGTGTCCGCTGTGCCGTGCGTGTGATCATTGCTTGTACAGCCCTCTCGCAGTGTCCGGAGCAAGTATGGTGGGTCTGACACACCGGTGTCAATGTGTTCTTTTTTCCATTTCCAGGAGTGTATTAACGAAATTGGTCCAATGTTTTCCATAAAACAAAAAAATAAAAAATAAAACGCAGGGTGTCTGGAGCTTAAAGGCTACTCTATAGGGTAAGGTGGGGCTAAATGAATCACTTCAAACTTTCTGACCGCAAAGGGGTAGTAAATATTTAATTACGCATGTTAAATTGTAATAGTGAATAGATCAGAGTTAGAAGTTTTGCATCATAAAGGTACATTGCTTTAAGATCTATTTTTCTACATTGTAAATAGCAAAATATAAAATGTTGAGACAACGGAAGAATTAAATATTTGTGGGGCTATTTTAATCGTGAATGGGGGTACGTGAATCATTGTAAACTATCACACAATTAAACAAAATATGGAGGATTACACTTTGTAACTGTTCCAGTAGTTGTTACATGCATTTCCCACAGCGTAATTGCTTACGACCAGTAGCCTCAATACATTTCACGAAACCACACCTTGCACTGTTCATACCTGATTCACCCCCTTTCATTACAGATCTAGATAATGATGAAGATGAATTCTCGTCTGGATTTGAACGTTTTCTTGAAGATCCAGCGCTTTTCTACAAAACATGACCTTCTTTCTTTGGGAGTTTTCAAAACGCAGTTTCCCCTTCCCTCTTGTAATACTGAGATGCACTGGTGAAGACAGATAGCAAGCTGAATTTTTCTCTCTCGTCGGACGTGACCTACCGGTGGTTTTCGTTGGGGTTGGCAGTGCAGAACAAAATGATGAAGATGACGTTGCTGAGCTTTGACTTTCAGAATTTACTGGAGGATTGCGAGTTGCATGTTCTGGGATTACCTCTGATTTCTGGTAACAGAATGGGACTTACCATTCAGGAATGTGAAGGACGCACGGAATTTGTCTGATGGTGTTTTGTTGGGACTGAAGGGGAAAATTCCCGTGCACTCAAATCCCCTCACAGCACTTCCTACCGTATCTCCACGACTCCAGGCGAAGTCAAAAATTTATCCGAAAAGAAATTTTGTAATAGAGACTCAGGAATTATTGTGTATGACTAGGGTACATGAATACATCAAACAAAGAAGAAATAATACATGTTGTATTCCGGTTGAAAAAGCCCCACGAATACTGATTCACATACCGCTCTTCCTTATTATTTTTTAAGTGTAAGCAGTTGCTCACATTTGTAAGAGAAGTTGTTCTGCTGACCGATCTGGTGGCTCCTATAAAACAGGCAGAGGAAAGGTTTATAATTAGCGTTCACGTATTTCAATGAAAGGTCTTATTTTAAACAGACATAATATTGCATGGCGGATTATGACACGGAGGCGATAAAAGTCGTGGGATAGTGGTGTACACACACAGGGTGGTCGGAAATTCCCGTTACAGACTTCTTGGACTTGTAGAGAGGAGTGAGTAGATCGTATGTTGAATAGGAACCCATGTCCGGAAACGTCATCCAACGAGACTACATGGGGTGATTCCGTGTTGATGTTACAGACTTTCTGGGATGATGGAGAACGATAAATGTATTAATTTGAAGTCAGGATCCGTGTACCGGAAACGAACGAGTCGAAAGTTATAAGCGAAAACCGTTCTGATACCTCTGACAGTTGAATACATGTACCGGTTCTTGCGTTGCGAAGAGTGTAGGGCTGGTAACTTTCAGTTGTGGTAGTATGGACAAAAACGAGAAAAAATGTCCAATAAACGTGGGCTCTGATTTGAATACTTGAGGAGCTATGACCATTCGTTCATCTTCGCTAATATCAAACAAATCTCCTCTACTGAGCAAGTGTTAATAGCTGTTAAGGTACGCACTTTAGAGTCCACGTTTATTGGACATTTTTTCTCGTTTTTGTCCTCACTACCACCACTGAAAGTTACCAACCCTACACTCTTCGCAACACAAGAACCGTTACATGTATTCAACTGTCAGAGGTATCAGACCGGTTTTCGTTTATAACTTTCGACTCGTTCCTTTCCGGTACAGGGAGCCTTACTTCAAGTTGATACATTTATCGTTCTCCATCATCCTAGAAAGTCTGTAACCTCATCACGGAATCACCCCGTGTATACGTACATTTATACACGCCCGCGCCTATAACTTGGACGCTCTGTAGTATCGTTGCATGACATTTCCGGACATGGGTTCCTATTCAAAATACGATCTACTCACTCCCCTCTACAAATCCTAGAAGTCTGTAATGGGAATTTCCGACCACCCTGTACAGAGACGGCGGTAGTATAGCATACACAACGTATAAAAGGGTAATGCATTCGCAGAATTGTCGTTTGTTCTCAGGTGATTCATGTGAAAATGTTCCCGACGTGATTTTGCCCAAAAGACGGGAATTAATAGACTTTGAACACGGTGTGGTAGTTGGAGCTAGATGCATGGAACATTCCATTTCGAAGATCGTTAATGAATTCAATATTCCGATATCTGCAGTGTCATGATTGTGCCGCGAATACCAAATTACCTTTCACCACAGACAACGCAGAGCACCGACGGAGAGCAGAGACGATTCGATGAAGTTCACAGTGCTAACAGACAAGCAGCCACTGCGTGAAATAAACCGAAGAAATCAATGTGGGATGTACAATGAACGGTTCATTAGGACAGTGGAGCGAAATTTGGCGTTAATGGGCTATGGCAGGCCGGCCGTAGTGGTCGTGCGGTTCTAGGCGCTGTAGTCTGGATCCGAGCGACGGCTACGGTCACAGGTTCGAATCCTGCCTCGGGCATGGATGTGTGTGATGTCCTTAGGTTAGTCAGGTTTAATTAGTTCTAAGTTCTAGGCGACTGATGACCTCAGACGTTAAGTCGCATAGTGCTCAGAGCCATTTGTACCATTTGGCTATGGCAGCAGGCGACGGACGCGAGTGTCTATGCTAACAGCACAACGTCGCCTCTCCTGGGCTCGTGACCACGTCGGTTTGATCCTGGACGACATGAAAACCTTGGTCTGGTCAGCTGAGTCCCGATCTCAGTTGCTAAGAGGTGCCGGTAGGGTCTGAGTGGTGGCACAGACCCCACGAAGCCATGAACCGAAGTTGTCAACAAGCCACTGCCCAAGCCCCATAATGGTGTGGGCTGTGTTTACCTAGAATGGACTGGGTCCTCGATTTACGGTTCAAAATGGTTCAAATGGCTCTGAGCACTATGGGACTTAACTTCTGAGGTTATCAGTCCCCTAGAACTTAGAACTACTTAAACCTAACTAACCTAAGGACATCACACACATCCATGCCCGAGGCAGGATTCGAACCTGCGACAGTAGCGGTCGCTCGGTCCCAAACTGTAGCGCGTAGAACCGCTCGGCCACTCCGTCCGGCGATGTACGGTAACGTGGAGACCTTTTGCAGTCTTCATGGACGTCAAGTTCCCAAGCAACGACAGAATTTCTGTCGCTGATAATGATCGATGTCACCAGGGCACAATAGTTCGATCGAGTGGTACGGCCACCCAGGTCACCCATCATTAGTCCTACCGAACATTTATGGGGGATAATCGGGAGGTTATTTCGGGCACAAAACCATGCACTGGCGACATTTTTGCAATTATGGACGGCTGTGGAAGCAGCGTGGCTGAATATTTCTGCAGGGGACTTGCAACGACTTTTTGAGTCCATTTCCACGCCGAGTTGCTGACCATCTACATCTACATTTATACTCCGCAAGCCACCCAACGGTGTGTGGCGGAGGGCACTTAACGTGCCACTGTCATTACCTCCCTTTCCTGTTCCGGTCGCGTATGGTTCGCGGGAAGAACGACTGCCGGAAAGCCTCCGTGCCCGCTCGAATCTCTCTAATTTTACATTCGTGATCTCCTCGGGGGGTATAAGTAGGGGGAAGCAATATATTCGATACCTCATCCAGAAACGGACCCTCTCGAAACCTGGCCAGCAAGCTACACCGCGATGCAGAGCGCCTCTCTTGCAGATCTGCCACTTGAGTTTGCTAAACATCTCCGTAACGCTATCACGCTTACCAAATAACCCTGTGACGAAACGCGCCGCTCTTCTTTGGATCTTTTCTATCTCCTCTGTCAACCCGACCTAGTACGGATCCCACACTGATGAGCAATACTCAAGTATAGATCGAACGAGTGTTTTGTAAGCCAACTCCTTTGTTGATGGACTACATTTTCTAAGGACTCTCCCAATGCATCTCAACATGGCACCCACCTTACCAACCGGAGAAAAGAAGACATCCCACGATTTTTATTACCTCAGTGTATAAGCTATTCTGTCTTCCTATTCTAATTCCTTCTGAATCGTGTGGCCGTGCTGTTCTAGGCGCTTCAGTCTGGAACCGCGTGACCGCTACAGTCGCAGGTTCGAATCCTGCCTCGAGCATGGACGTGTGTGATGTCCTTAGGTTAGTTAGGTTTAAGTAGTTCTAAGTTCTAGGGGACTGATGACCACAGATGTTAAGTCCCATGGTGCTCAGAGCCATTTGAACCATTTTGAACCTTCTGAATGATTGGTGTCTGGATTAAATATATTTGACAATAATCTTTCTTCTTGCTTGTGCGTGACTTGTCTAGCAACGGTGTCCGAGTTGCGCACACAGGCTGAGCAGTACGATATTTTCTATTTCTGTTTACATAGCCCCATGATTATAGAGCTCCACTCTAAGCTAGATCCAGTTCTTTTGCTTATCGAGAACGATTTATTTTTATTTTTATTCTGCTTATTTTTGGAATTGTGGCAAGCTAAGTCATGTTATGTGACAGTGGTATTGTTTAAATATTAGGATAGTTCATCAAGGTATTGAAACGTCACAAAATAACATTTACGTTTCGTTCTCCATCTCCAGGATGGGTCAATTACAATATCACTAAAAGGTTTAATTCTGCGTGTTGTTCATTATATGGGAGATGAGCGGAAACCACTGCTAAAACGTGGCTGGCTGCTTTCGTTTCCCGCTCAGCAGCCGTGGGCGACAGAGCGTAAACTGGGCGTCCGGGGGCGCTGGATTTTGCCGTCGCCCAGTGTGGCGCCGTGACGTGGTATCGCGGGCCAGCGCATTGCATAAACTTGGCCCATTACTGGCTGTCCGTCAACTTAATGGTCGCCTTACGCCTTCCCGCGCAAACTGCCGCTAAAACGCATTTGCTTGAGGCGTTAATTATTTAATATCTGCGACGCATCCACCTGTCTCCTTCCATCAATATTCATAAGGTAAACTTATTTGCCAATATTTCGTAATTAAAAAAACGACGACATTCGTTAAAAAAAAATATTCGCGCGCCCCCCGAGATTGATTCTGCGTGTCGTACGAGCGCGGACGCGAGCTTCAGGGATGAAGGGAGGAAGAGGTATAAAAAGGAAAAAAAAAACGTGTTGCGCGGCAGCTGTGCGACGGCTGGGAATTAGTCGGCCGGTAGGCCCGGGAAAGGACAGCAAAATATATTATCGCATCTTTTATAAAACCGTGTCAACAATTTTAATTATTTGCGCGGGGAAGAAGCGACAAGCGTCAACAACAGGCGGCCGCCTACTACCTCCTGCCCCCCGGCTCCGGCGCGCAGAGCTTCATATATAAGCCGCGCCACCCCCGTGGCGCTGCCTGCCGCGCTGGCTGCCATCCCCAACCCCCTCGCCTCCCACTCGCGACCCCGTGTCACCCTATCTCTATTTTAATTACATTTTCTTTAATTAATATGCTAATAATAATTTTGCATAGTAATTATTGAGAGCAATCTAGCAGGGTGGCGCCGCTTGTCGCTTTGATGTATCGGGCGGCAACCGTGGCGTCGACGTCGGCGTCGGTGGCGGCGTCGCGAGGCGAGGCGGAGAGACACGACGCCGGGCGTCGCGCACAGCGAGCTGCGCTACGCGCCGGGCGGGCGCATGTCAACGGCGCGTGGGTGGAGGGGGGGAGGAAGTGAGGGAGGGGACAGGGTGAGGGGTGGGGGGCAGCGTCGTGGTGCCACCCTGCCCCACCTCCGACTCATGTCGCCCTGCGGTGCGGTGCGAGTTGTCACCAGTGCATGCGCGCGCGCGTGTGTGTGTGTGTGTGTGTGTAAAATAAGGAGAGAGAGAGAGAGAGAGGGTGAGTGAGAGAGAGACAGACAGACGTAAAGGACACGATGTGACGGAATGATCTGCAGCGACAGGAAGGCTCCGTGCATGTACACGTAGGGTTTCTCCATCGTCAATCCACTGTCGCCAAGTCATGACCAGATGCAGGCGAACGTATATATTTCATCTCTCTAGATATCTTTTATTTAATTTATTTACACGTCTAACTGCGTAGGACCAAACTGTGGAGCCAGACCCCATAGAAACGGAAATGAAACTGCTTGAGAATTGTTAATAAACAATGAAATAACATTTGCAGGAATCCCATGCAGACGACCAACTGCTGAGTGTACATCAGCATATTCAACAAAATAACACACGAATTCGCTTAACACATGTTTTTTCTCTTTTTTCAGGAGCTTTTCGATACAGAATAGAAGGGGAATCAATAGAAAATTCTTCTAAAATTTTACTTTTTAAAATTCAGTCTTGATCGCACCACGTATGCTACAAGAACATAGGTGACCGGTGTTGGTCATATCGCATGACCATAATCAGACCTGTAATTTAATTTAGAAAGTAATAGAAACCTTACTAGATTGACAATAAAATATGAGAAAATGCTTATAAGGATAAAATACAATAAGACTTGTTATACCCATGGCATCCTTCGAAGATGGTAGGTGGAGCACTCTTCTCAGCTGCTGTGATGTCAACCGGTGCCAGCAAATGACGGGCATACGCTTAAATACGACGATGCTCCGCTTACCTCTTCTCCCTCTACCTCACGTCAACCAATCAGTGTAAAACGGGAATTAGTTTAGGAAATGAGACACTTAAAGTACTAAATGAGTTTTGCTATTTTGGGAGCAAAAACGCGGTACGTTTGTATCGAGACAGATTTCCAGAACGAAGGTGTCCCGACAGGAAGACGTTCGAAGCAATTGATCGGCGTCTTAGGGAGCACGGAACATTCCAGCCTATGACTCACGACTGGGGAAAACCTAGAACGACGAGGACACCTGCAATGGACGAGGCAATTCTTCGTGCAGTTGACGATAACCCTAATGTCAGCGTCAGAGAAGTTGCTGCTGTACAAGGCAACGTTGACCACGTCACTGTATGGAGAGTGCTACGGGAGAACCAGTTGTTTCCGTACCATGCACAGCGTGTGCAGGCACTATCAGCAGCTGATTGGCCTCCGCGGGTACACTTCTGCGAATGGTACATCCAACAATGTGTCAATCCTCATTTCAGTGAAAATGTTCTCTTTACGGATGAGGCTTCATTCCAACGTGATCAAATTGTACATTTTCACTATCAACATGTGTGGGCTGACGAAAATCCGCACGCAATTGTGCAATCACGTCATCAACACAGATTTTCTGTGAACGTTTGGGCAGGCATTGTTGGTGATGTCTTGATTGGGCCCCATGTTCTTCCACCTACGCTCAATGGAGCACGTTATCATGATTTCATACGGGATACTCTACCTGTGCTGCTAGAACATGTGCCTTTACAAGTACGACACAACATGTGGTTCATGCACGATGGAGCTCCTGCACATTTTAGTCGAAGTGTTCGTAAGCTTCACAACAATACATTCGGTGACCGATGGATTGGTAGAGGCGGACCAATTCCATGGCCTCCATACTCTCCTGACCTCAACCCTCCTGACTTTCATTTATGGGGGCATTTGAAAGCTCTTGTCTACGCAACCCCGGTACCAAATGTAGAGACTCTTCGTGCTCGTATTGTGGACGGCTATGATACAATACGCCATTCTCCAGGGCTGCATCAGCGCATCATGAAATCCATGGGACGGAGGGTGGATGCATGTATCCTCGCCAACGGAAGACATTTTGAACATTTCCTGTAACAAAATGTTTTAAGTCACGCTGGTACGTTCTGTTGCTGTGTGTTTCCATTCCATGATTAATGTGATTCGAAGAGTAGTAATAAAATGAGCTCTAACATGGAAAGCGAGCGTTTCCGGACACATGTCCACATAACATATTTTCTTTCTTTGTATGTTAGGAATGTTTCCTGAAAGTTTGGCCGTACCTTTTTGTAACACCCTGTATACAGATTAGAAGACAATAGTGGTTCCACCACTGACCGCTGAGGCACATCCCCCATTTAACCATGCCCCAATCAGACGCCAATAACCTTATTACTGTGCAAAATGGCCTTTTTCTGCCTGTTCTTAAAGCTTGAGAGAAACCATTTGTGAGCTTCTCCATTTACTCTATAATGGTCCAACCTCTGCAGTTGCATTTTGTGATCAACAGAACCAAACGCTTCAGTTTATCAAAGAAGACGGTTAATGCTAGAACTTTTTGTTCAACAACTACTGCAACCTGTAACTGCTACTGTATACATACCTTGGTCTCCGTCTACGATTTTCACACTCCACGACTCTGTCCGTTACCACATTTACCATGCCTTGATGCCTCGTTTTGTGTCCTATCAAACAATCCCTTCTTTTACTCAAGTCTCGCCTTAAAGGTGGCAGGGGTAAAATACAGGGAGCAAAAGGCTACTTACAATTTCAACAGAAACCAGATGGCAGTTATAAGAGTCGAGGGGCATGAAAGGGAAGCAGTGGTTGGGAAGGGAGTGAGACAGGGTTGTAGCCTATCCCCGATTTTATTCAGTCTGAATATTGAGCAAGCAGTAAAGGAAACAAAAGAAAAATTCGGAGTAGCTATTAAAATCCATGGAGAAGAAATAAGAACTTTGAGGTTCGCCGATGACATTATAATTCTGTCAGAGACAGCAAAGGACTTGGAAGAGCAGTTGAATGGGATGGACAGTGTCTTGAAAGGAGGATATAAGATGAACATCAACAAAAACAAAACGAGGATAATGGAATGTAGTCGAATTAAATCGGGTGATGCTGTGGGAATTAGAATAGGAAATGAGACACTTAAAGTACAAAAGGAGTTTTGCTATTTGGGGAGCAAAATAACTGATGATGGTCGAAGTAGAGAAGATATAAAATGTAGACTGGCAATGGCAAGCAAAGCGTTTCTGAAGAAGAGAAATTTGTTAACATCGAGTGTAGATTTAAGTGTCAGGAAGTTGTTTCTGAAAGTATTTGTGTGGAGTGTAGCCATGTATGGAAGTGAAACATGGAGATAAATAGTTTGGACAAGAAGATAATAGAAGCTTTCGTAATATCGTGCTACAGAAGAATGCTGAAGATTAGATGGGTAGATCACATAACTGATGAGGAGGTATTGAATAGAATTGGGGAGAAGAAAAACTTGTGGCACAACTTGACTAGAAGACGGGATCGGTTGGTAGGACATATTCTGAGTCATCAAGGGATCACCAGTTTAGTATTGGAGGGAAGCGTGGAAGGTAAAAATCGTAGAGGGAGACCAAGAGATGAATACACTAAGCAGATTCAGAAAGATGTAGGTTGCAGTAGGTACTGGGAGATGAAGAAGTTTGCACAGGATAGAGCAGCATGGAGAGCTGCATCAAACCAGTCTCTGGACTGGAGACCACAGCAGCAACATGCCATAAATTTCTTTTATCCCTGGTTAGATGCAGCACTAACCATAAATGTATGAAACAATGGTCTGACACACGTTTTTTACTGTTCAAAAGACATTTGACTTTTCTGGAAAGACATTTCATGTGTATTATGCCAAGATACTGCTATTTTTAAGCTCTATTAAAGAGTTTTACAGTTAGACCATACGCTTCTTTCGGATACACTGACATTTTCAAGCGATTTCGATATCTCATCCTTGACGTTGTAGCTGTCAAATATTTCTGCGTACTGTATTTGCTCCGTAGAGTGAATTGTCTTTGTTTGTATCTATATTTTCCCAGTAAAAGTTGTTGAATAATTATTGTTGAAATTTTCGTTTTCTATAAATGTGACAGTTTTATTTGACGGAAGTCTATGATGATGTACACAAATACGGTGCTGAAAACCTAACGACTGGAGATGGTTTCTATAGACCTGCTGAATGATCTTCAAAATTCATTCTATGACCAAATGTATCTGTACACCTAGGGTGTGTGCATCCTTGGCCTTTATAACGGCCTGAACTCTGCAGGTAACACTATTAATATGGTATTTGAATGTGGAGGAATGACAGTCTGTTCTTACTCAAGAGTCGAAACCAAGAAGGTATAGGTCTGCAATGAATTCGACGTTCTAACTCATCCAAAAGGTGTCCCATTAGCTTTAGGGCGGGACTTTGGGTAGGCCAGCCCATTTGACGGAAGTTATTGCCTGTAAACCATTGCCTCACAGAAGCAAATTGTAAGAGGGTGCACTGTAATGCTGATACAATCATCGTCTCCTGACTGTTCCTCTGCTGTACCCACTAAACAGCGCTTCAAAATGGGTTCATAAACTCCCGTATTTAGCGTTTCCTGGAGAACCATTAGAGGGCCTTGCCTAACCACGAGAAAGACCCCCTTACCATAATACCACATTCTCTGTACTTCACTGTTGGCACTTGACACGATAGCAGGTAACATTTTCCAAGCATTCACCAAAAACAAACCCTTCCATCTGGTTGCCACGGGGTATAGCGTGATTCATCACTGCCAATCACTCGTTTTTAGTTACTCACATTCCAGTGGTCTCGCCCTCTTCGACAAGTAGAAGGAAGACATAGATAATGTTGTGTGGAATGCTAACCAAAGACTGCGTTTCATTGGCAGGGCTCTCAGAAAAAGTAACAGGTCTACTAAGGAGACTGCCTACACTACGCTTGTCCGTCCTCTTTTAGAATACTACTGGGCTTTTTGGGATCCTTAACAGATAGGATTGACAGTGTACATCGAAAAAGTTCAAAGAAGGGTAGCACGTTTCGTATTATTGCGAAATAGGGGAGAGAGTGTCACTGAAATGATACAGGATTTGGGATGGACATCATTAAAACAAAGGCGTTTTTCGTTACGAAGGGATCTTCTCACGAAATTCCAATCACCAACTTTCTCCTTCGAATGCGAAAGTATTTTGTTGACGCCGACCTACAAAGGTAGAAACGATCCCCATGATAAAATAAGGGAAATCAGAGCTCGCACGGAAAGATATAGGTGTTCGTTCTTTCCGCGAGCTATACGAGATTGGAAAAATAGAGAATTGTGAGGGTGGTTCGATGAACACTCTACCAGGCACTTAAATGAGATTTCAGAGTATCCATGTAGATGTAGAAGTCAGGCATCATTTAGCAATGCGTATAGAAATGTGTGTTTCATGAGGAGCCGGTCGACGATTATACCGCATTCTTTTTAACTCTCTAAGAGTCTAAACACCGTCATCGTGCTAGCTGGAATGCTTTCAGCACTTTGGAACTCACTAGTGATTCTTCCCAATGAGTTCATGTGATTTTTTACAACCTTCCTACGCAATGATCGAAGGTCCCTGTAGATGATATCTACCTGCTCTTTGTTTAGCCATGGTTATTCCTTCGTGTTTCCTGTTCGCTCATCATAGCAGTACACTTGGACTGCTTCAGAACGCTTCAAATGTCCCCTGACGCACTGGTTACTCAGGTGACATGCAGTGACTAATCCACTTCCTATGTCACTGAGCTCTTCTGAGCGACTCCTTCTGCTGTTAACTCCTTCTCTACTGATTACGCAATATTCTCGCCTGCTTTTATACTGGCTAGTCCATCTCTCGTGAAACCTCGTGCGCATTTCCATATCTGATCAGACAGTGTTTCTCCAGTGTCGATCCACTGTCTGGCAAGTCATTATCAGATGCAGCGAACATCTCATCTATCTACTTCTCGTGAACACAATAGAAACTGACAACAGCGTCAATTACACTTGATCATTGTATACGCCTATACAAGTGTCAGACAAGAAGCTGAAAGTAGGCAACGTGCCTCTGTTTTATCAACTTCGCAATTATTTACTAACCCGTGATCTTGCACACTTATTTGTCCCATATCGTCCTTGTGGTGGTCTTCAGTTTGAAGACTGATCTGATGCATCTCTCCCAGCTAGTCTATCCTGCGCCGACTTGTTCATTTCTGAATAACTACTGCAACCTGCATTCGTTTGAATTTTCTTACTGTATTCATCCCTTGGTCTCCCTACACAATTTTTACCACCGCTCTCACAACTACACATGCACACCTCTATTACCAGACTGAATAATCCCTCATGCTTCAATATTCATCTTATCGAACTATCACTGCTTTTATTCAAGTTGTGCCATAAATAACTTTTCTACCCATTTCGATACAGCTATAAACAAAATGGCACGGAAAAACGATTTCACGCGGGTTTTTACCGTTCAACGGATTCTGGTAGTTTCAAAAAATTTAGCGCATGATCTTCAAAGTACTCTTTGTTCAGGTGGATAACACTTGGATTCAAGTGTCTTGTACATTGTCAGGCACCACATTATCGACTCCTAAAACTACCATTCCTAAGCATGCGCTCAACAACTCTACATGATAAACAGCAACCAGATGCATTTTTTCAAGTAACTCAACCCAGAGCCACGCTCAACTACCGTTAATGTTGATAAACTAATACTTCCTGGCCAGTTTCGAGCTGTATCTCGTTTTCAAGTGCAGATATCGGTCTGGAAATATTCTCTGAGTAAGTGCTTATGAATAGCCAGATACTCTCTACACTACCAAGGCTGTGTTCACATCGATTTGTAGGCTTGAAAATACGCTACTCCTCTAAACTGGCCAGTAGTGATAGGCAACGAACTTATTTTAAACAAATAACCTGGTTACTCTTTTAATCTGTCATGGCCGTGATGCTCCCTCAGTAGAAATCAATTTTCTATGTGTCTACTCTCGCAATACTTTTCACTAGATAATAATTCAGATATATGCTAATTTACATTGTTATTGCTCAGGGCATGGGAGAGTTACACTTGTTACACTTTCCTTTTTTAGACAGTAAGTCATATATTTACCTAGATTATCTCAAATGACCCTAGAATTATGTCCATTTTTCATGATGTCCCTTCACGTCCCCATCATGATCATTGGACTATCACATAGACAGTGGCTTATTCCAGATTTCGAGTTACGTTTGAGCTAAGTTATGAGAAACAACTCCAAGCATGCCAGACTTTCGTTTTTTAGGCCTATCTCTAGTAGCGCTGCATTTGAGATACCTCTACAGTATTTCTTTCTCGACACTAATACAGATGTGCACCAAGGTTGGTTGTAGTAACTCATGGTGTTGCATGCTTATGGTTACTTTTATAAATCGTTTTCCAACCAAACTTCTCTTCACAGCGTGTGACGTCAGATGACACTGTGCCTGTCACTGTGTTTGTTATAGATAATACTTTATTTGTGTACCATTCGTGCAACCCAAACTTGGTTCCACTGAGCAAAAAACGAGTTGTGTGTAGTTTATACGCAATAAAAATTGTTAACATGTGCTTGTAGGGCCCTATTGTCCAAAATATGTGTAAAGTCGCCTAAAAGTATCATTTATTTATTTCTTATCTGATTATTCGGGAGGACGACGGTTCAATCCCGCGTCCGGCCATCCTGATTTAGGTTTTCCGTGATTTCCCTAAATCGCTCCAGGCAAATGTCGGGATGGTTCCTTTCAAAGGGCACGGCCGACTTCCTTCCCCGTCCTTCCCTAATCCGATGAGACCGATGACCTCGCTGTCTGGTCTCCTTCCCCAAAACAACCAACCAACCAATCTTATCTGATTAACCACTAACTTCATTACTTCCAACATAATCGTTAATGTACCTGCAACAAATTAAGTAATAGAATGTGTACATTTACCAGGTACAATAATTGAGAGACAAATATAAGGAGAAAATATTTTATTTTACAAGTTCCTGGATTAAAACTGTGCAGTACTAGGACACAAACTGAAGAGTGCACTGTTGCTGGTCCTCGTTTCTTGTAAATTATTTAGTGGAATTCTCCATTAGCTGTACACTGATCAGCCAGAACATAATGACCACCGACCTGGTGTCGATATAAACCCGTATAGCGATAGCAGCGTCACCTGGTGAGGAATGACTGCTAGTCAGACACACGCACGGCGCATGCAGTGTCATCAAGCATACTATCTGTGTGTAGAGTGGGGAGTGTGCGATATCTATCTGAGTTTCACCGAGGGCAGTGCTGCCTATGAGCGCAGAACAGGCAGCACACCGCTCCTGGTACACGGGGCGCTCGGGGACCACAGCACAGTTACGACACCTGAGGATGGGCTTATAACAGTCCGAAACGGGTCGTGTGAAAATAAAGTAATTTACAACTGAAGTGGTATTTTCAACCTCTGCTGGATTTAACTGAGTACTGTTTGCTTGGAACTGTTCGTTGAGTAATCAAAACAGAAGATTCGCCGGCCGGGGTGGCCGAGCGGTTCTAGGCGCTACAGTCTGGAACCGCGCGACCGCTACGGTCGCAGGTTCGAATCCTGCCTCGGGCATGGATGTGTGTGATTTCCTTAGTTAGGTTTAGGTAGTTCTAAGTTCTAGGGGACTGATGACCTCAGATGTTAAGTCCCATAGTGCTCAGAGCCATTTGAACCATAACAGAAGATTAATTTTCTTCCGAGTTTAGCTTGGACAACGTTATTTAGTTTGCGGACATGAAACTGTTGTCCACGCAGGACAGATGGGCTAGATCTGCTTCAGCCGTACTCCGGCTCGTGTTTGTGCTGTTGACAAGTTGGCGTCGTGTATTCGGAATGTGACCTCTCGTATTCTTAGTCCTTTCACTGCCGCCACTACGTTTGCTCGCTATGTCCGTGCATGAGTGGCAGCAGCAGTGTTTATCTATAGCGAGTACTGCGGTACTATCTTTGGAGCGACCTCTGGTATTTCCGGATGGTCGTGTGTCGGGGTTCGGTTGGGACGGAGGACCAGTGAGGTCCACACAGCCCCAGGACTCGCCGGGACAGCTGGCAATACCCGATGGAAGGATGTGGTCGCGAGAGCGCACGACCACGCCATGAACCGGGTTCAGCTAGTTTAAGTTGAATGGATCGTTAAACACGAGTAGTGAAACCGCCACTATTGTGTTTGTGTCCGTCCGCCGAAGTGACCTCATGGCAACAAGCTGTTACTTGGCGATCCATACTGGGACGTTTACCTTGCCTGACTTGATCGAGAGCGACCGTTGGTTGGTCGTTCTGTCGGTCGTCTCAACGGACGACATGTAATTGGTCTTCCGACGGCTTCTGGATTCTCTGTGTTTGTGTCGACTTGTAATTCGTCCTTGTTGCTCCGCAGTGACTAGTTTCAGTATTGAAACTTCCTGGCAGATTAAAACTGTGTGCCCGACCGAGACTCGAACTCGGGACCTTTGCCTTTCGCGGGCAAGTGCTCTACCAACTGAGCTACCCAAGCACGACTCACGCCCCGTCCTCACAGCTTTACTTCTGCCAGTATCTCGTCTCCTAACTTCCAAACTTTACAGAAGCTCTCTTGCGAACCTTGCAGAACTAGCACTCCTGAGAGAAAGGCTATTGCGGAGACATCGCTCAGCCACAGCCTGGGGGATGTTTCTAGAATGAAATTTTCACTCTACAGCGGAGCGTGCGCTGATATGAAACTTCCTGGCAGATTAAAACTGTGTTTTGGTATTGTTTGAGTGGTATCTAGTGTGGTATTGAATGAGCAGTCATTTTAACGCTGTCTACGTACTGGATTCGTGGATGCAACTTGTTGTGATTGCGTTTGAACATGTTCTCTTGTATAATGTTTGTTGTTTTACGATGTCAAGAATGTAGTCCGCTCGTCTGACTGCCATAGGTTATTCTATCGTGTATTGGGCATCGGATTTTGCGAGACTGCTGGTCTTGTGATTAACTGTGACTGGTTTGAGTAGCCATCCTGTTAATCAGTATAACACTGGGCTGCCTGTCTCACCTGAGTTACGTTTGAGGGACTTTCCCAGGTTGTTCCTTGGAGGACTGTCTGTGGATCACTCCCTTCTTTACTTGGTCTGAGTGTGTCAACCGTTTAAAAAATAATATTTTGTTTAAATTATTACTATTGCTTGTGGCCTTCAGCCGACAAATAATTTTAATTCTTCTTAATAAGGCCTTCAGCCGTCAGTGTAGCTCGCGTTCCAGCCAATTTTTTAGGTTGTTTTAAAAATTATTTTGTTATTTTCAACGTGTAGTTGTCTTCCTCACTTGTAATTCAGGCCTTCAGGCGCTAATTGTTCTGCAATATTGCTTGTGGCCTTCAGCCGACAAATAATTTGAATTCTTTCTTAATAAGGCCTTCAGCCGTCAGTGTAGCTTGGGTTACAGTCAATTTTTTTTAAAAAGATGGTTTTAAAAAAATTATTTAAGGAAATAAAGTGTATATGTTTACTGTGCAACCAGCGGTAACTAATTAGGCCCCGTCTACACCTTTTCCTGCTTTCCCTAAGTCCCGCGTTTCACTGCTTTCAATAATTGCTATAACCAGCGTTACCAGAGTTGAGTTATGTATTTTACTATTCACTACTCTCTGTTACTTTCACTGTGTGTGTGCTGCCCTAGGATACACGTATCCGTCCTATCAGGACAGGTTTATCAGTCTTTTGCAAGAACAGCGAGATTTTCATCAAAGTGGGCTCCCCCAACCCACAACAGATACTTCAACAAATTGCTAATACCCCATTGACGTTTTCTTTCTCGTATCTGAAAAGACATAAATTCTCCAAAGAATAAGGAGTCGAAAAGACATGTGTTACACAATCAGCTGAGTTCTGTGTGTAGTACATGCCGAATCAGCACTGTCTGACAAAAGGTTGAAGCACGCAAAAGGAGAGGATAAATGGGATGAATCTTCACTTGTTGAGAAAAGTATTCGAATTTTTTTAATCTACATCTACATGGATACTCTGGCAACGGCCTTGCCGCAGTGGATACACCGGTTCCCGTGCGATCACCGAAGTTAAGCGCTGTCGGGCGTGGCCGGCACTTGGATGGGTGACCATCCAGCCGCCATGTGCTGTTGCCATTTTTCGGGGTGCACTCAGCCTCGTGATGCCAATTGAGGAGCTACTCGACCGAATAGTAGCGGGTCCGGTCAAAGAAAACCATCATAACGACCGGGAGAGCGGTGTGCTGACCACACGCCCCTCCTATCAGCATCCTCACTTGAGGATGACACGGCGGTCGGATGGTCCTGATGGGCCACTTGTGGCCTGAAGACGGAGTGCTTTTACATGGATACTCTGCAAATCACATTTAAGTGCCGGGCAGAGGGTTCATCGAACCACCCTCACAATTCTCTATTATTCCAATCTCGTATAGCGCGCGGAAAGAATGAACACCTATATCTTTCCGTACGAGCTCCGATTTGCCTTATTGTATCGCGGTCATCTTTTCTCCCTATGTAGATCGGTGTCAACAAAATATTTTCGCATTCGGAGGGGAATGTTGGTGATTGGAATTTCGTGAGGAGATTCCATCCAACGAAAAACGCCTTTCTTTTAATGATGTCCAGCCCAAATCCCGTATCATTTCTGTGACACTCTCTCCCGTATTTCGCAATAACACTAAACGTGCTGCCCTTCTTTGAACTTCTTCGATGTACTCCGTCAGTCCTATCTGGTAAGGATTCCACACCGCGCAGAAGTATTCTAAAAGAGGATGGACAAGCGTAGTGTAGGCAGTCTCCTTAGAAGATCCGTTACATTTTCTCCTGACAATAAAATGCGGTCTTTGGTTAGCCTTCTCCACAACTTTCTGTGTATTCCTTCCAATTTAAGGTGTTCGTAATTGTAATACCTACGTATTTAGTTGAATTTACGGCTTTTAGATTAGACTGGATGGCTCTGAGCACGATGGGACTTAACATCTGAGGTCAACAGTCCCCTAGAACTGACAACTACTTAAACCTAACGAACCTAAGAACATCACACACATCCATGCCCGAGGCAGGATTCGAACCTGCTACCGTAGCGGTCGGTCGGTTCCAGACTGAAGCGCCTAGAACCACTCGGCCACACAGGCCGGCGTGTAACAGAAGTTTAACGAATTCCTTTTAGCACTCTTATAGATAAAGCACACTTTTCGTTATTTAGGGGCAACTGTCAAGTTTCGCACCATTCGGATATTATTTCTAAATCGTTTTGCAATTTGTTTTGATCTTCTGATGACTTTATTAGTCGATAAACGACAGCGTAATCTGCAAACAACCTAGGACGGCTGCTCAGATTGTCTCCCAAATCGTTTATGTAGAATAGCAAAGGGCCTATAAGATTACCTTGGGGAACGCCAGAAATCACTTCTGCTTTACTCGATGACTTTCTGTAACATAACTGAGACGATATTCCATAAGCACGCAATTTCACTACAAGCGGCTTGTGTGGTACAGTGTGGGAAACCCTTCCGGAAATCCAGAAATACGGAATCGATCTGAAATCCCTTGTTAATGGCACTCAACACTTCATGTGAATAAAGAGCTAGTTGTGTTTCACAGGAACGATATTTCCTAAACCCATGTTGACTGTGTGTCAATAGACCGTTTTCTTCGAGGTAATTCATAATGTTTGAACACAGCATATCTTCCAAAATGCTGCTGCAGATCGACGTTAACGATATGGGCCTGTAATTTAGTGGATTACTCCTACTATCTTTCTTGAATATTGGTGTGACCTGTGCAACTTTCCAGTCTTTGGGTACGGATCTTTCGTCGAGCGAACGGTTGTATATGATTGTTAAGTATGAAGCTATTGCATCAGCATGCTCCGAAAGGAACCTAATTGGTATACAGTCTGGACCAGACGACTTGCTTTTATTAAGTGATTTAAGTTGCTTCACTGCGCAAGGGATATTTACTTCTACGTTACTCATGTTGGCAGCTGTTCTCGATTCGAATTCTAGAATATTTACTTCGTCTTCTTTTGTGAAGGCATTTCGGAAGGCTGTGTTTAGTAACTCTGATTTGGCAGCACTATCTTCTATAGTATCTCCATTGCTATTGCGCAGAGAAGGCATTGCTTGTCTCTTGCCGCTAACATAATTCACATACTACCAGAATCTCGTTGAATTTTCTGCCAGGTTTTGAGACAAAGTTTCGTTGTGGAAACTGTTATAAGCATCTCGCATGGTTATAACATCAAGTATACGGCATGAGGATGCAGAAGGCAGTGGAAAGCACTGCATTTAAGAAACATAATGTGTATCAATAGGGCATGTGGCCTGTAATTGAAAAAGCGTCATGATGATCTCTCAACTGACGAAAGATTTCCAACTCGTCCCTCATTCGGATTGCGGGAGGAGACAGCCAAAGAGGAGGTGATCGTGAGAAAAAGATTAAATAACCAACGAAAGGATAACGCTCTACGACTTGGGGTGTGGAATGTAAGGGGCGTGATCGTGGTAGAGAAGCTAGAAAATCTTAAAAGGGAAATGCTAACACTCAGTCTACATATAGTGGAAGTCAGAGAAGTGAAACGGAAAAAGACAAGTATTTCTGGTCGTATGAGTCTTGTGTAATATCAACAATAGCAGAAACTGATAGAAAGGGAGTAGGAATCGTTATGAATAGGAAGGTAGGGCACAGGAGGAATTACCGTCAACTGTTCAGTAACACTTTTTGTACGTCAATCCTTTTGAGTGGTGATCTTGGGGACCACAGCTGTTCACTACTGTAAGAAAATGAGACGCCTACAGCCGTCCTTATGACGTCATTTATTGTGTAGCTACTAGTCTCGGCGTTTCAGTGAGCCATCTTTACGCCTTAGTTGATGCTGAAGGGGCTATCAAGATCTATATGTGCGCTGCATCATTGGTCATCATCAGTAACTGTGATGTCAGCACTCAAACCATCAACTGGCGACTACTTGATGACTGGAGTGCTGACATCACAGTTACAGATAGTCTGCATAAACCAGTTACGTTGGTCAGTGGTGCAGCGTATATATAGCTCTTGATAGCCCCTTCAGCATCAACTACTGCTTGAAGATGGCGCACTGAAGTGCTGAAACTGGTAGCTACACAATAAATGACGCCATAAGGACGGCAGTAGGCGTTTCATTTTCTTACATTAATTCAGTGATAGGGTTGTTCTCATCAGAATCCACAGCAAACCAACACCGACAATAACAGTTCGAGTATACATGCCGACGTCGCAAGCGGAAGAGGAAGAGACAGAAAAAGTATACGAGGTTATTGGACGAGTGATTCAGTACGCAAAGGGCGATGAAAATCTAATAGTCATGGAGGAGTGGAATGCTGTTGTATGGGAGGGAGTGGAAGAAGGGGTTACGGGATAATATGGGCTTGGTATAGTTCAATTCTTTTATCTTGGCGGCTCGCGCATGCCCGCCCAGACGCTGGAGATTGCTGCGTTGCCAGTTGCACACGACGCACGCGCCAAGAGAAGCAGCGCCATAGTATAGTATAGTTCGCAAGCTTACGTGTAGGGGGGAGCGCGCAGTTCATGAAGTAAAGCCACCACGGCCGCATTAACCCTTTCGCTGCTACAAAGACGTGCTCCCTGCATTCCGCACTGTGCGCGATTTTGTCACTGCGCTGCTCGCCTGTGCAGACACATGGTGTTCAGACTGCTTTGACACTCTTATCATTCGATTCCACAAAAACTATTTGGCCCAAAAATTTGATTTTTACACATCTTCTTGACTGATACCTTACCCCCATAAATGACTTAATTTTGTTTCGATGTTCAATGCAGTTATTATGCAGCATTAAATATAGTAAACAATTGCAAGAAATTTTGAAGAGTTTGCAGATGTAAAAGTCCATAGAGTATACTTTCCGTATGGTCGATTTTAGTTGCCACAATGTTGAGAATGAAATGTAGACAGGATACCTAAATTTCATATAAAATTTACTGTATAACAATATCTCATTTAATTTAAGTACCACATAGGTGTCGTATGTAATATTGAGAAATATTCCATCTTTCGCGACTGTAACAAAAGTTTTATTTACACCGGGCACGTTTGGCTTTATTTTAAAGCACTTCAATCAATCAAAAGGAAAAAGACAAAATACATTAAACAAAAATGTGGACTTACAAAAACATTAGGACTTGAATATACCGTCTATCAGTGAAGTGCTCTGAGCTATGTCAAATACACTCCTGGAAATGGAAAAAAGAACACATTGACACCGGTGTGTCAGACCCACCATACTTGCTCCGGACACTGCGAGAGGGCTGTACAAGCAATGATCACACGCACGGCACAGCGGACACACCAGGAACCGCGGTGTTGGCCGTCGAATGGCGCTAGCTGCGCAGCATTTGTGCACCGCCGCCGTCAGTGTCAGCCAGTTTGCCGTGGCATACGGAGCTCCATCGCAGTCTTTAACACTGGTAGCATGCCGCGACAGCGTGGACGTGAACCGTATGTGCAGTTGGCGGACTTTGAGCGAGGGCGTATAGTGGGCATGCGGGAGGCCGGGTGGACGTACCGCCGAATTGCTCAACACGTGGGGCGTGAGGTCTCCACAGTACATAGAAGTTGTCGCCAGTGGTCGGCGGAAGGTGCACGTGCCCGTCGACCTGGGACCGGACCGCAGCGACGTACGGATGCACGCCAAGACCGTAGGATCCTACGCAGTGCCGTAGGGGACCGCACCGCCACTTCCCAGCAAATTAGGGACACTGTTGCTCCTGGGGTATCGGCGAGGACCATTCGCAACCGTCTCCATGAAGCTGGGCTACGGTCCCGCACACCGTTAGGCCGTCTTCCGCTCACGCCCCAACATCGTGCAGCCCGCCTCCAGTGGTGTCGCGACAGGCGTGAATGGAGGGACGAATGGAGACGTGTCGTCTTCAGCGATGAGAGTCGCTTCTACCTTGGTGCCAATGATGGTCGTATGCGTGTTTGGCGCCGTGCAGGTGAGCGCCACAATCAGGACTGCATACGACCGAGGCACACAGGGCCAACACCCGGCATCATGGTGTGGGGAGCGATCTCCTACACTGGCCGTACACCACTGGTGATCGTCGAGGGGACACTGAATAGTGCACGGTACATCCAAACCGTCATCGAACCCATCGTTCTACCATTCCTAGACCGGCAAGGGAACTTGCTGTTCCAACAGGACAATGCACGTCCGCATGTATCCTGTGCCACCCAACGTGCTCTAGAAGGTGTAAGTCAACTACCCTGGCCAGCAAGATCTCCGGCTCTGTCCCCCATTGAGCATGTTTGGGACTGGATGAAGCGTCGTCTCACGCGCTCTGCACGTCCAGCACGAACGCTGGTCCAACTGAGGCGCCAGGTGGAAATGGCATGGCAAGCCGTTCCACAGGACTACATCCAGCATCTCTACGATCGTCTCCATGGGAGAATAGCAGCCTGCATTGCTGCGAAAGGTGGATATACACTGTACTAGTGCCGACATTGTGCATGCTCTGTTGCCTGTGTCTATGTGCCTGTGGTTCTGTCAGTGTGATCATGTGATGTATCTGACCCCAGGAATGTGTCAATAAAGTTTCCCCTTCCTGGGACAATGAATTCACGGTGTTCTTATTTCAATTTTCAGGAGTGTATAATTTTTGTGTGTGGCACACACAAACAGCATTTATTTGCTAAAACACTGATCAGCCGACACAAACGTTGAATATTGTGTTACCGCAGCACAAAACTACGAAATGTGACTTGGCAATGGAGGAGACAAAATACTGTCCACTGAAGATGCTTCAAAAGAGAGAAACGCGTCTGGTCTAAATAAGTCGCTTATTACAGTTGCAGAAGAGGAATATATCTCAATACCATAGGTAAAACTGCGACTGTGGAACAAAAACAAGAAAGAGAACATGAGTACCATTGTGTATGTACCATACCTTTCATTGATTGAAGTGCTTTAAAATAAATCCAAAAGCGCCTGGTGTAAATAAAACTTTTATTACAGTCGCGAAAGACGGAATATTTCTCAATATTACATACGACACCTATGTGGTGCTTAAATTAAATGAGATATTGTTATACAGTAAATTTTATATGAAATTTAGGTATCTTGTCCACATTTCATTCTCAACATTGTGGCAACTAAAATCGACCATACGGAAAGTATACGCTATGGACTTTTACCTCTTCAAACTCTTCAAAATTTCGTGCAATGGTTTACTACATTTAATGCTGCACAATAACTGCGTTGAACATCGAAGCAAAATTTAGTCATTTATGGGGGGAAGGCATCAGTCAAGATGATGTGTAAAAATCAAATTTTTGGGCCAAATAGTTTTTGTGAAATCGAATGATAAGAGTGTCAAAGCAGTGGGAACACAATGTGTCTGCACAGGCGAGCAGTGCAGTGACGACAAAATCGTGCACAGCGCGGAATGCGGGGAACACGTGTCTGCAGCAGCGAAAGGATTAACGAAGAGACAAAGCACTAGAAATTTCAAAAAACTCCATTCAAACGAATAAAATTCGTGAAGTAAGACACTTCGATATTGTTTTTAAATAAAGGAAAATTTATGTACCGCACAAGGTTTGAACTCATAACCTTTCGCTTTATGGGTCAACACTTTAACCGTTACGCTAACGCAGCTCATCTGCAAATTAAATTCCATAAGGATTCTAATATGTCAAGCAAAATACTGACAAACACTATTGGTATGACTATGAATTACTTACGTTTCGTCGAAGTACAATAGGAAATAAACAATTACCGCTGTTCTTTATTGCGAAAAAGCGGTTCGTGAGATTGATACAAACACCTTTCCTTGTTATCGCCTGAATTAGGAGTCTTATTGCTCGTTTGGTTTAATTAATTAACAGAATATGAAGCAATTGGTATAAAGAACACTTTTTCCAAACTTTCTATAAAAGGAAGTCTGCTGTCAAGACATTGCTTTTGTTCTATTACTTTATTTATGACTGAACGTTTCTAAAACTGGAGACACTCGTCCGTGCTCTGCACTGCAGTCGAGATCTGGCAACGTCGTTCTCTGTTCATTGGCTGACTGTGTTTTGTGACGTCAGATGCGCAGAACGAACCTAAACTCGGCCGCCAACATAAATGACGCGTACTTTAGTAGGAATGAGAGAGGAGAAATTCTAATTGAATTCTGCAGTAAATTTCAGTTAGTAATAGCGAAATTCTGTTCCAGAGTCACTAGAGGAGAAGGTATACTTCGAAAAGCCGGGAGATAAGAGAGTATTTTAGTTCGATTGCTTTGCAGTGAGGCAGATCCCGAAATCAGATATTGCATTATAAGGCGTACCCAGGAACATATATAGATTCAGATAACAAGTTAGTAATGAATGGTAGACTGTAGTTTAAGAGACTAGTAGGGAGGATTATTGCACAAAGAAGTCGGATGCGTAAGGAATAACGAACGAAGAGACACGCATGAAGCTCTCTAAGGCTATAGATACTGCGATAATGAATAGTTCAGTAGGCAGTTCAGTTGAAGATGACTGGACATCTCCATAAAGGGTATCACAGAAGTTTTAAAGGAAAACATAGGTGCTAGGAAGTTAACTACGAAGACATCATGGATAACCGAAGAAATAATTCAGCTAATCGACGAAAAGAGAAGGCACAAAAAAGTTCAGGGAAATTAAGGAATACAGAAATAGAAGTCACTTAGGAATAAAATAAACAGGAAGATTAGGGAAGCTTAACCGAAATGGCTACATGAAGTGGGGGGGAAATCGAAAAAGCAATGATTGTAAGAAGGACTGGCTCAGCATGAAGGGAAGTCAAAACAAGCTCTGGTGAAATTGAACGAAAGAGCGATAGCATTAAGAGTGCAGTGGTAATTCCACTGCTAAATGCAGAGGAGAGAGCGGAAGGGCGGAAAGAGTACACCGAGGACCTCTATGAGGAGAGGACTTATCTGATGACGTGATAGAAAAGAGATAGGGCTCGACAGGGGACAGATAGGGGATCCAGTATTAGAATCACAATTTGGATGAGCTTTGGAGTACTTAAAATCATATGAAGCAAGAGGGATAGATAACATCCCATCAGAATTTCTAAAATCATTGAGGGAAGTGGCAACAAAACGATCATTCAGTTTGGTGTGTACAATGTACACTCCTGGAAATGGAAAAAAGAACACATTGACACCGGTGTGTCAGACCCACCATACTTGCTCCGGACACTGCGAGAGGGCTGTACAAGCAATGATCACACGCACGGCACAGCGGACACACCAGGAACCGCGGTGTTGGCCGTCGAATGGCGCTAGCTGCGCAGCATTTGTGCACCGCCGCCGTCAGTGTCAGCCACTTTGCCGTGGCATACGGAGCTCCATCGCAGTCTTTAACACTGGTAGCATGCCGCGACAGCGTGGACGTGAACCGTATGTGCAGTTGACGGACTTTGAGCGAGGGCGTATAGTGGGCATGCGGGAGGCCGGGTGGACGTACCGCCGAATTGCTCAACACGTGGGGCGTGAGGTCTCCACAGTACATCGATGTTGTCACCAGTGGTCGGCGGAAGGTGCACGTGCCCGTCGACCTGGGACCGGACCGCAGCGACGCACGGATGCACGCCAAGACCGTAGGATCCTACGCAGTGCCGTAGGGGACCGCACCGCCACTTCCCAGCAAATTAGGGACACTGTTGCTCCTGGGGTATCGGCGAGGACCATTCGCAACCGTCTCCATGAAGCTGGGCTACGGTCCCGCACACCGTTAGGCCGTCTTCCGCTCACGCCCCAACACCGTGCAGCCCGCCTCCAGTGGTGTCGCGACAGGCGTGAATGGAGGGACGAATGGAGACGTGTCGTCTTCAGCGATGAGAGTCACTTCTGCCTTGGTGCCAATGATGGTCGTATGCGTGTTTGGCGCCGTGCAGGTGAGCGCCACAATCAGGACTGCATACGACCGAGGCACACAGGGCCAACACCCGGCATCATGGTGTGGGGAGCGATCTCCTACACTGGCCGTACACCACTGGTGATCGTCGAGGGGACACTGAATAGTGCACGGTACATCCAAACAGTCATCGAACCCATCGTTCTACCATTCCTAGACCGGCAAGGGAACTTGCTGTTCCAACAGGACAATGCACGTCCGCATGTATCCCGTGCCACCCAACGTGCTCTAGAAGGTGTAAGTCAACTACCCTGGCCAGCAAGATCTCCGGATCTGTCCCCCATTGAGCATGTTTGGGACTGGATGAAGCGTCGTCTCACGCGGTCTGCACGTCCAGCACGAACGCTGGTCCAACTGAGGCGCCAGGTGGAAATGGCATGGCAAGCCGTTCCACAGGACTACATCCAGCATCTCTACTATCGTCTCCATGGGAGAATAGCAGCCTGCATTGCTGCGAAAGGTGGATATACACTGTACTAGTGCCGACATTGTGCATGCTCTGTTGCCTGTGTCTATGTGCCTGTGGTTCTGTCAGTGTGATCATGTGATGTATCTGACCCCAGGAATGTGTCAATAAAGTTTCCCCTTCCTGGGACAATGAATTCACGGTGTTCTTATTTCAATTTCCAGGAGTGTATGAGAATGGCCATATACCAACAGACTTTCGGAAAAGCATCATCCACACAATTCTCAAGACTGTAGGAGCCGACCACTGCGAGAATTATCACACAATGAGCTTATGTTGCTGACAAGAATAATTTGCAGAAGAACGAAAAAGGAAAGAAAATTGAGAATTTGTTACATGACGGTCAGTTTGGCTAGAAGACGATCAGTTTGGCTTTAGGAAAGGTAAATTCACGAGAGAGGTAGTTATGACGTTGCAGTTGATTATGGAAGTAAGAATTAAGAAAAATCGAGGTACGTTCACAGGATCTATCGACCTGTAAAAGCGTTCTACAGCGTAAAATGGTGCAAGATGTTCGAAATTTTGAGAAAAATAGGGGTAAGATACAGGGAAAAAAGGGTGATATACAAAGTGTACACGAAGCAAGAGGGAAGAGTAAGAGTGGAGCACCACGTACGAAGTGGTTGGATTAGAAAGGGTGTGAGACAGGGATGTAGTCTTTCACCCTTGCTGTTTAATCTATACATCGAGAAGCAACAAAGGAAATAAGAGGAAGGTTCAAGAGTAGGATTAAAATTCAAGGTGAAAAGACATCAATGACAAGATTTGTTGATGACGTTGCCATACTCATTGGAAGTGGATAACAATTACGGAATGTGTTAAATGGAATAAACAGCCTAATGCGCACAGAATATGGACTTAGTGTAGATGAAAGTAATGAGATACAGCAGAAATCGGAACAATGAGAAAGTTAAATCAGAAAATGGTGATCACGAAGAAGATGAAGTTAAGGAATTCTGGTAACTAGGCAGCAAAACAATTCGTGATGGACGTAGCAATGATGGTATAAAAAGCTGACTACCACAAGCAGAAAAGTAATTCCTGGCCAAGTGAAGTCTACTGGCATCAAAGCTAGGTCTTAATTTGAGAAAGAATTTTCTAAGAATGAACGTTTGGAACACAGGATTATATGGAAGTGAAACATGGAGTGTAGCGAAACCGGAACAGAAGAGAATCGAAGCATTTGAGATGTGGTACTACAGAAGAAAGTTGAAAATTACGATACTTTTAAGATAAGGTATTAAAGGTTCTCTGCAGAAGATCGATGACTCCAAAAAATGAATAAATAAATGAAATATAAATAAAAAATAAAAAAACCGAGTCAAACTCAGAAAGAAGTTGACGTTATGGGCCCAGTTATCTGTACGACGTTTTATCCCCTCAAGGCTGGTTGTATGCGTGGAATCGTTTTGGAAGAGCGTCACAAAGCAATTGCATCGTGTCCTGAGGTAAGCTGGTCGACAACAGTCGTTACTGGTCCTTGATATTCCGCATATTGGCACTGGGACAGATCTGATGTCCGAGATGGATCCACACACGTTCTGGAAATTTTGCTGGCTACAGTAGTGCTTCATCATCGTGCAGACAGTTCAAAGAGACACGTGCACGTGTGGACAAGCAATGTCCTGTTGAGAATGGTACCACGATACCGTGGCATGAGAGGCAACACATGAGAGCTTAGAGTGTATGTGATGGCACCGTTGTGCCGTCAGCGTTCCCTCAGCCACTAACAGCCGTGACCTGAAGTCATACCCGATGATTCACCAAACCATGACGTAGGGATTAAGTCCGATGGTCCTGCCCAAAACACTGCAAGTATTGGATCTCTTCCCATGTTGCCAACGATGGATTACCAGGGTAGTACTGAAACGCAATTCATTGCTGAACCAATGTGACGCCATTCATCAGCATTCTATGCTTCCCATTTACGGTAACACTCCAAACGCACGGGACGGCAACTCCTTAGCCCGGCAACCGTTATTCTCGCACCAAACGCGCGGGTTCCCAGATAGATACCATGTTTCTTGACTTCCGCAAGGCATATGATACAGTTCCCCCCAGTCGTTTAATGACCAAAGTAAGACCATATGGACTATCAGACCAATTGTGTGATTGGATTGAAAAGTTACTAGATAACAAAATGCAGCATGTCATTCTCAATGGAGACAAGTCTTTCGAAGTAAGAGTGATTTTAGGTGTGCCGCAGGGGAGTGTCGTAGGACCGTTGCTATTCAGATGCTTCAAATGGCTCTGAGCACTATGGGACTCAACTTCTGAGTTGATTAGTCCCCTAGAACTTAGAACTACTTAAACCTAATTAACCTAAGGACATCACACACGTTCATGCCCGAGGCAGGATTCGAACCTGAGACCGGAGCGATCGCGCGGTTCCAGACAGAAGCGCCTAGAACCGCTCGGCCACACCGACCGGCTCTTTGCTATTCACGACATATATATAAATGACCTTGTGGATAACATCGGAAGTTCACTGAGGCTTTTTGCGGATGATGCTGTAGTATATTGAGGGATTGTAACAATGGAAAATTGTACTGAAATGCAGGAGGATTTGCAACGAATTGACGCATGGTGCAGAGAATGGCAACTGAATCTCAATGTAGACAAGTGTAATGTGTTGCGAATACATAGAAAGAAAGATCCTTTATCATTCAGCTACAATATAGCAGGTCAGCAACTGGAAGCAGTTAATTCCATAAATTATCTGGGAGTAGCCATTAGTAGTGATTTAAAATGGAATGACCATATGAAGTTAATCGTCGGTAAAGCAGATGCCAGACTGAGACTAATTGGAAGAATCCCAAGGAAATGCAGTCCGAAAACAAAGGAAGTAGGTTACAGTACACTTGTTCACCCACTGCTTGAATACTGCTCTCCAGTGTGGGATCCGTACCAGATACGGTTGATAGAAGAGATAGAGAAGATCCAAAGGAGAACAGCGCGCTTCGTTACAGGATCATTTAGTAATCGCAAAAGCGTTACGGAGATGATAGATAAACTTCAGTGGAGGTCTCTGCAGGAGAGACGCTCAGTGGCTCGGTACGGGTTTTTGTTGGAGTTTCGAGAACATACCTTCACCAAGGTGTCAAGCAGTATATTGCTCCCTCCCACGTATATCTCGCGAAGAAACTACGAGGATAAAATCAGAGGGATTAGAGTCCACACAGTGGCATACCGACAATCTTTCTTTCCACAAACAATACGAGACTGGAATAGAAGGGAGAACCGATAGAGGTACTCTCCGCCACACACCGTCAGTTGGCTTGTGAAGTAGATGTAGATGTAGATGTAGAATGTCGCAGGAAGTCCATTACTCGTTCTCGGATGGAAGGAGCAGATGTCATGGGGCGGGAACGGGGGGGGGGGGGGGGGAGGGGGGTGTTTGGTTAGTATGTGCTTAGTTCAGAACACCGTAATTCTCCGTTATGGTAGTGAGGCGTTTTCGACTAGAACCTCAACAGAGGTTATGTCTACCCTCACGTTCCCACACAGTCCGACACCGGGTCGCTGGTGGATCTGAATGTCTCATAAACCGGGATATTGCACGATTCGACCAGCCGATCGAGTGGAAACCGTTTTTACACTTTGTCAGGTGCTGACAGCGCTGTCCCATACGAGTACATAGCATCTCAGCGTCCTTCACAGTGATCAGACAGTATCTGAAGCTGTTCGTGCCACTCAAATCCCCTAAGCAGACCTAGTATCAAAACTAAACATAACCAACTGTCTAAATACAGGGTGAACATTAATTAAATCGACAAAATTCAGGGACAGATACCTGACGGGAAATGGAGGAAAAATGATCCTATGGACATGTGTCTCGCAATGCATCGTTGCCAAGGCAGATGGCATTGATGAAAGAAAGTTCCTCTGAACACGAGCCGTGTGTTCCTTGAGTGTTAAAGGCTATATTATTGACGCCCCTTGCTGTAAGCACCAGAATGGTCCGGCATTCATGTCGGGAACAAGCCGAGACGGTGTTTGTGCACGGCGTAGCAGATGAAACGGTCGACAGACAGCACTACTATACCAAAACAAGTACCGTCACAGATACCAATCACATCACACAACATTTCAAGCTCTTTCCGGGCGTTTGTGTGATCATGGGTGCTTTCAGATAGACACACAAGAAGGTCTTGAAATTGTGGTGTCACCGCCAGACACCACACTTGCTAGGTGGTAGCCTTTAAATCGGCCGCGGTCCGTTAGTGTACATCAGACCCGCGTGTCGCCACTATCAGCGATTGCCGACCGAGCGCCACCACACGGCAGGTCTAGTCTAGAGAGACTCCCTAGCACTCGCCCCAGTTGTACAGCCGACTTTGCTAGCGATGGTTCACTGACTACAATTTTCTCATTTGCAGAGACGACATTTTAGCATAGCCTTCAGCTACGCCGTTTGCTACGACCTAGCAAGCCGCCATATTCAGTTACTACGAATGTTTTCAGAACAGATAATATTGTGAATCATGTACCGTCAAGAGCGACGTTCATCATTAATGGATTAAAGTTATCAAACTAATTACGTCCGCTTTCTGAATTCTAATTCCTTGTCATGTTCCAGACCTCACGTCAGTATAGTTCTTCCCTCCTCACGCCAGCCTACGTGAGCTAAGACGCGTGCATTTCGGCCTCCATTCGTGAAACGGTGTTGGCTCTTCTGCCAACACAACAGAAATGCTGTGTGATGAACTTGCTTTGGTATAGCTGTGCTGCCTCTCGACTGTTACCATCTGTTAGGCCATACGCAAACACCATCTCGGCTTGTTCCTGACCTGAATACCGGCCCATACTGTTGTTTACAGTACGCTGCGTCAATCATGCTGCCTGCAACACACAAGGAACCACATGGTACATAGTCAGAGGAACTTTCATTCGTCAGCGACGTCTACCGTGGCAACGATGCATTTCCTGACACATGTTCATAGGAACATCTTTCCCCTCATTTCCAGTGAGGAATCTATCCCCGAATTTTGCACGTTTTCTAGATGTTTGTCCTGTATATTCCCCACATGGTGAGTTAGAGAGCGGTCTGTTCTTTGGGTATCACTCTGGTAGTCGTTTTGTCACAGAGAGTCGTAACTCTACACATTTACATACCTGTCAATGTCGTTTGCGTACACGAAGTTACATTCACATCCGACCATGTCTTCTGGGTGCTGAGTCTAAAATCCCTAACCAGCATTGCATTAGGTTTTTGCAGCGGATTTGAGAGGATCGAGACGTACCACAGCTTTCGCCACTATTTCTCCAGCGTTGCTGCTGCTTGGGGTAGCTGCCTGAGGAGTGTCAGCCGTGGCCAACGCAGCTAGCAGCTGTTTCCGGACAGCGGCCAATTCACCTTGTGTCCGCCCTCTGATGGGAGGAGCCTGAGTATTGCTCTGTGACTCATCCTGTAGCACAGTTGTACAACAACCAGTCGTGTGTGGCACCGGTTCATGTCGCAGAGCAATATTCAACTGGTGAATTTAATAATCCTGAAGCATTTTTTCGAAGAGCAGTCGTGTCTGCTGTCCTTGGATTTCTAACCATTTTTACAGGGTAGCAGATGTAGATAAGATTACTCTCCTCCCGAACAGGCCACGAAGGCCCAACGGTACCGACCAGCCGCCGTGTCATCCTCAGCCCATAGGCGTCACTGGATGCGGATATGGAGGGGCATGTGGTCAGCACACCGTTCTCCTTGCCGTGTGTCAGTTTCCGAGACCGGAGCCGCTACTTATCATTCAAGTAGCTCATGCCTTAGAAGTTAAGTCCCATAGTGCTCAGAGCCACTTAGCTCATCAGTTTGCCTCGCAAGGGCTGAATCCACCCCGCTCGCCAACAGCGCTCGGCAGACTGGATGGTCACCCATCCAAGTGCTAGCCCAGCGCGACAGTGCTTGACTTCGGTGATCTGACGGGAGCCGGTGTTACCACTGCGGCAAGACCGTTGGCTATATGAGATTACTGTCAGCAGATTTCTATACACCAATTAGCAACTGTTATAGTATCTCCCGTAATGATTCACACAATACGAACGAAGAAATTCAAGCTTTTACACTGGGGTACTACCCGCGCATCTTTCACATGTGGAATCAAATCAGGGCACAATATCATTTCAGTACGATATGTGATCACTTCCGTTATTGTTGCTTCCAGGCCGTAGAATATAAATGTTAATATGTAGACCCATATCAAATCAGTTCCTCTTTTGAGGAGGGTGGCTAAGTCTTCTGCTTGGTCTGAAGCAGCCTGCTTCGAGTTCCTCTCTTGTGTCAGCCTATTCATCTCAGAGTTATTACCTATACAAACGTCTTCGTTTATGTGACCCATATCTTGTAAACTTTTGCCTTCACAACTGTAAAACAACTGCAGTTATATCCACATGTCTTAGCAACTTGCCTATTATCCTACCCTTCTAGCTCACCCTTTCCATGTATTATATTATTCTGAAATGTAAGGTACACCAAGATAGCTTGTAAATCTTGTTATTGATTACTGGTTTCGACAGATCTACGGTGTTATCGTAGAATTTTGCAAAATATTAACAGAAGTTCACGATCTTTACAAACTTGCGAGTAACATAGTGGAATTGCGTAGTTTTACAGTAAAAGATAGCAAGGAATATCAGAAAGCCAATGTCCTAGCGCACTCGTTAACACAACACAACAATGACCACTGACCATGATGACAGCTCAGATCTGTCGAAACCAGTAATCACTAAAAATATTTATAAGCGACCTTGGCGCACTTGATATGTCACAACAATATAACAATCGAGATCGCCCCTCTCCCCCCCCCCCCCCCCCCCAGCTGTTCACACAACGTCAAACATAAACTAAGGTGACGAAGGTCATTGGATACCTCCTAAAATCGTGTCGGACCTCCTGTCTCCCGGCGTAGTGGAGCAGTTTAACGTGGAGTGGACACAACAACTCATTGGAACCCTCTGCAGAAAAACTGAGCCATGCTGGCTCTATAGACTGTAAGAGCGTTGTCACACCACTATGGAGCCACTACCAGCTTGCACAGTGGCTTGTTGACAACTTACGTCCGTGGCTTCGTGGGGTCTGCGCCACACTCGAACCCTACCATCGGGCCTTCCCAAATAAAAATCGGAACTTATCTGACCAGGCCACGGTTTTCCAGTCGTCTAGAATCCAACCGATAGGGTCACAACCTCTCCGAAGCGCTACAGGCAGCAAGTAGATGCACTCACGTCGGTCGTCTGCTGCGGCAGTCCCTTAAGGTGAAATTTCACCGCTCTGTGCTCACGGATACGTTCGCAGTACGTCCCACATTGATTTCTGCAGTTACTTCATCCTGTGTTGCTTGTCTGTTAGCACTGACAACTCTACGCAAACGCCGCGGCTCTAGGTCGTTAAGTGAGGGCCATTGGCCACTGCGTTGCCCGTGGTGAGAGGTAGTTCCTGAAATTTAATATTCTCCGCACACTCTTGACACTGTGAAACTCGGTAATATTAAATTCTCTAACGACTTCCAAAATGGAATGTCCCTTGCGTCTGTGATGATGTTTGGTTTGTGTGGCGCTCAACTGCGCGACCATCAACGCTCGTACACATTCCCCAACTGTTGTAGCGGGACTTTGAATTTTGCAGCGCTACACTCGTTCCCTCAGATATAAATTATACCGTCGCAGCTGTATGAGCGTTCGATGGCAGAGAAAGTATTTATGAGAAAATGAAGGTACAAAAATTGTAACCCTTTTTGTTTTCTACCCGCTCTTGTCTCTTGAGAGCGGAAGCTTAACTTCACTTATTCGATAGTCTTGGTATGATTCAGACGTAAAAACTTATTCGTTAGTCTTGGTCTGATTAAGACGTAAAAACTTATTGATGTGTAGACATATTGTATTCTGGAAGCTTGTGTGAAATTTGGAGGATGGAAGCAGCCGTAAAATACATTGCAATCAATATCAAGATGATTTTAATTCGTAGACATTAGTAATTCCTGGACGATGAAATTTACTGCAAGATTTTGGAGCAGCTACGACTTTTTCATGCAGAAATGAAGCAGGAGATTGTTGGAGAACAAGACCTGGACGGCGCGCGAGAGAAGAAATATTAACTTGGTAATGAATGAACTCTTATCTACTCCATTTCCCCCTGTCAATCACATTCTGTTGATCTCTGTTCTCTTTCAAATAATTTTTGTAGTAGAAATTGGTTTGACTTTTGCTCAGAAACGCCACGAGGACCACCCCATCAATAACTTTTCCGAATCACGAAGTCCGATAGCTTTTCTGTAATACGAAGTCCGATTTGCATTTCATTCTTTCCCTTTTCCACGGTCATTAACGATTTTAAAACCCCCTTTTTATTACCATTTCTTCCCATATTTTCAACCTTTTCTTTTATTCTCTTTTTCTTTTTTATTAACCACTACAACTGACGTCGCGGGACTTCGAATTTCGCCGCGCTACACTGTACGCAGTCCAATCTTGCCACGTTCATGAATGATGATGGAATGATGAGGACAGCATAAACACCCTTCCCATACGTCTAGTTCCAGCTACCATTCCGCATTCAACACGATACCACTGTTCATCAAGAGTAGTGACTGGCGTATTGTGACGAGCCACCATTGACCAGGCGTTTTCAATTGGTGAGATATCTGGAGAATGTGCTGGCCAGGGCAGCAGTCGAACATTTTCTGTATCCAGAAAGGCCCGTTCAGGACCTGCAACATGCGGTCGTGCGTTATCTTGCTAAAATGTAGGGTTTCGCAGGGATCGAATGAAGGGTAGAGCCACGGGCCGTAACACATCTGAAATGTAACGTCCTCTGTTCAAAGTACCGTCAATGCGAACAAGAGGTGACCGAGACGTGTAACCAATGGCACCCCATTCCATCACGCCGAGTAATACGCAAGTATGGCGATGACGAATACACGCTTCCAATGTGCGTTCACCGCGATGTCGTTAAACGTGGTCGTGACCATCATGCTGTAAACAGAACGTGGATTCATCCGAAAAAATGACGTTCTGCCATTCGTGCAACCAAGTTCGTCGTTGAGTACACCATCGCGGGCGCTCCTGTCTGTGATGCAGCGTCAAGCGTAACCGCAGCCACGGTCTCCGAGCTGATAGTGCATGCTGCTGCAAACGTCGTCGAACTGTTCTTAAAGATGGTTGTTGTCTTGCAAACGTCCCAATCTGTTGGCTCGTGGATCGAGACGTGGCTGCACGATCCGCTATAGCCATGCGGATAATATGCCTGTCATCTCGACTGCTAGTGATACGAGGGCGTTGGGATCGAGCACGGCGTTGCGTATTACCCTCCTGAACCCACCGATTCCAGCCGGCCGCGGTGGTCTAGTGGTTCTAGGCGCGCAGTCCGGAACAGCGGGACTGCTACGGTCGCAGGTTCGAATCCTGCCTCGGGCATGGATGTGTGTGATGTCCTTAGGTTAGTTACGTTTAAGTAGTTCTAATTTCTAGGGGACTGATGACTACAGAAGTTAAGTCCCATAGTGCTCAGAGCCAGCCACCGATTCCATATTCTGCTAACAGTCATTGGATCTCGACCAACGCGAGCTGCGATGTCGCGATACGATAAACCGCAATCGCGATAGGCTACAATCCGACCTTTATCAAAGTCGGAAACGTGATGGTACGCATTTCTCCTCCATACACGAGGCATCACAGCAACGTATCAGCAGGCAACGCCGGTCAACTGCTGTTTGTGTATGAGACATCGGTTGGAAACTTTCCCCATGTCAGCACGTTGTAGGTGTCGCCACCGGCGCCAACCTTGTGTGAATGCTCTGTAAAGCTAATCATTTGCATATCACAGCATCACCTCCCTGTCGGTTAAATTTCGCGTCTGTAGCAAATCGTCTTCGTGGCGTAGCAATTTTAATGGCCACCACATCCCATGCTTTTCAATCATCTCATTTTCGGGTTTACATTGATCTCAATAAAATGCAACCTGACCTCGGACCTTGCTCAGATATGGCTCAATAATGCTGTCACGTGGGTGATACAAACGAGATTTTCTTCCAAGGCGTCGCCATAACATAACGGCTGCTGTTGTGTATCCATCACCAGCTCCACTCTCCTCCCCTATCCTCCCCCACCCCCGCCCACTGCCATCACCACCACTCACCCACCAACATTTAGCTGTCTCTTTCCCTTTCACTCACCGCTGTTGCTAGCAGGAGAAGTCACACGGACTCACCATTAATAACTTAACACGCTGGAGTATCTAAATGGTGGTGCCGTATCAATCTGGACGGCGGACGCAGTTCCCTACCTCCCTCACCCCTCTCCCCACCAGCCGTTTCTCTCGCACCTCTCTCTCCAACCCCCCCCCCACCCCACCGATTGCTTTTCTTTCTCGGCCCTCCTCAAAAAAAAGTCCAAAAAACGTGGCGAAACCGTCACGCAGCTCGGCAGCAGCGTCGGTGCCTGCTGCTCTGGAGCAGGGGCTGGGTTCGGCGAACACTCGAGCCCCCGACAGACCACACACCACACGCGGGCCAGCCGGCGGTCCTGCACTGCACACACGTGCTGCGCCCTTGATAAATGAAGTTGGCTCCCGCGCGCCGCTATTTTTTTTTCCTCCTCCTTCGTCCCCTGCTCGCTCTCTTTTCCCTTTCGCCTCTCCCTTTTTCTTGTCCGCCCGCCCATGCGCCAGAAGAAGAACGCCCGAGGCACCAGAAAATGCGGCCCACGCCAGACCGTACCGGCGCAGGCGTTGTCGTCTGTTTGATTGATTCCTCCTTTATCGGACTCAGCGTGTACAGTAAACAACAATACGTTAGCCACAAAAGCGTTCCCACACACGCCGCCGCAGGGTAATGGACTGTTCGCGGCACGAGCCGTCGTTTTTCTCCGTGTTCTCAAAGCCAGCGCGGTACTCCGTAATTACTTTGCACTCCGGTAACAGGACACTTCCATTTCTCTCTCTCTCTCTTTCCTCTTCTTGTCAGACGTTAGTCCTGTCCCCTTCTGCATTTTTATACGAGCCTTTTATTATTTTTTGACAGGTAATTTTAATATAAGACATTATGAAAATGTTTTCATTCGACGACCATACAGTCCAGAGTCGGTATGCCAATCGGACAAATTCGCCTGGAGCATTGAGGCGTCTGGTAAATCATCGTGTCCTGCTGCGTGAAGAAGTTCGTAACTGCCTGCTGCACATCCTCGTCCGGCAGGAATCGTAGACCCTTCAGTGCTTTTTTTAAGGGACAGAGAGCGTAATAACCGCGTACTGGGAGATCAGAACTACAGGGCGGGTGTCCGAGTATCTCCTTTTTTGTCCGTAATGGATGAGGCTGGCCTCGCAGATCGACCGGCGTCTTGTGTCGAACCGCTTCCAGCATGGTACTTGGCTCACCATCCAAGAACAGTGGTTTTCGACACATCTGTTCTTTTTTTTCTCTAATGCATTTTCTCCGTCAGCCAACATAACAACATAACATTGACCTGTTTGGACGCGTTTGGCACTAAGGTCGCCATAGTTTACGTTTCCGCACATCAGAAAGACACGAATGCCATAGTAACCCTTGCCCATGTCGGTGCCGCGCGGGATTAGCCGAGCGGTCTGAGGGGCTGCAGTCATGGACTGTGCGGGTGGTCCCGGCGGAGGTTCGAGTCCTCCCTCGGGCATGGGTGTGTGTGTTTGTCCTTAGGATAATTTAGGTTACGTAGTGTGTAAGCTCAGGGACTGATGACCTTAGCGGTTAAGTGCCATAAGATTTCACATCCAATATCGGTACTTATACCTGTTGAAACGTCCCCTTTCAACAATTATACAAGACTGTGCTTAAACTGACACACAATATTTTTAGCGCAACGCAATCTGACTTTCAAAAATCTCTACAAAAGAATGGCCCTGACTAACATTAAACTATACCTTTCACAAATCACTAAATCACTTACCTCACAATAATCTTCGTTTCTCCCACTACTGCAATACAGCAAGCGCCACTACTGCCAGCTAAATAAAAGATTCAAACTATGGAAGGCACTAACTACTGATAGGGATAGTTAGCAAATGAAAGACATTAATAGAGAACAAACAATGTATTTACCTTGATATCATCATATATAAATATAGCAGTTCATGACAAATTTGAAAACTCCGCCATCTCTCTCCCCACATCCACCACTGCTGGCGACTCACCTCCAACTGCGCAACGCTACGCTCTGTTCACAGCCAGCTGCCTAACACTACAATGGCGAGTATTACAACAATGCAAAGCAGCCACAGACTGCACACAGCACAGACAGTGATTTTCATATTGAGCGCTACGTAACGTTGCTAATAAGAAAACATAAACAGCCTACTTACATAGCCCCCATGCTCCCCACAAAAAATTTTACAAATTGGTTTGGGCAGTGCCCAATACAGATTTGAAAAAAATTTTCATAATTACAATAACAAAGAAATCAAATGCACACACTTATTGATACAATGTTGGTCAAAAGCTAAAATTTTCTCACAGTCCATAAAGATAGTCCTGATCATTCATCATAATAGTAATTACAGTTTTTTTTTTCGCAACATCTCATTAGTAAAAGAAATTGCACACAGCACAGACAGTGATTTTCATATTGAGCGCTACGTAACGTTGCTAATAAGAAAACATAAACAGCCTACTTACACTGTAACCCCATCGGAGCCGCGTTACGTTGTGAGACGCCCCGCTAAACTCGCAGGACAGGACAGGTAGTTTAAACTGTGGAAAGGGGCCAAAATAAGCTGCTGTCAGTTACACACGAATATATAACTTTATTTATTTGACCAAATATTACAAGAGCCAAGAAAATTAAAAAAAAAAACACACAGCATTAATTTACCGGCTGAATGCGCCATACAATCTCATGCCTGAAGGGCAGGACCACTTTAAAATCGGCTGAAAGCCAATAACTTAAGATTCAAACCAAAATCATAAATTTAAAAGGCACAAGGATTTACCTTAAATCAGTTAGGCTGAAGGGCCAAATAATCTGACACCTTAAGAGCAAAACAACTTTAATTTAAAAATCGGCTGAAGGCCCATCACTTAAGACTCAAACCAAAATAAATTTTTAAAAGGCGAAAAGACCTTATGCTAAAACAGTTCTTTAAATTTGGCTGAAGGCCAAAACAATCTTATGCCTTATGGGCAAAACAACCTTAATTTAAAACTCGGCTAGAAGCCATACAAATACAAACAACAAGAACAAAAAATGGTTCAAATGGCTCTGAGCACTATGGGACACAACATCTGAGGACATCAGTCCCCTAGAACTTAGAACTACTTAAACCTAACTAACCTAAGGACATCACACACATCCATGCCGGAGGCAGGATTCGGACCTGCGACCGTAGCGGTCGCGCGGTCTTGACTGAAGCGACTAGAACCGCTCGGTCATAGCGGCCGGCCAACAAGAACAAATAAGGAAAGGCAGTACACCCAACGGCCCTCAGAAGTTTCCGAGGGTCGGCCTGGAATTCAAACACTAACGCTCGCTTAGGTGAGACAGGCAGTCGGCCCAACCATTCTCGATCCGACGACAACCCGACCGACAGACAGTCAACGGACGCACCTACAAGGTGACTTCTGCTCCCCCCGACCAGCACACAACAGGGTGTTCAATGCAACAACGTTGAAGCTAATGGCGCCAACAACCAATTATACAGTGAGCTGTCAAACTACACACCGTGATGGACAGTGATAACACGATGAGGAAAATACACTGCCTGAATTTACGTCAACGGCCAGGGCAGGTAACTGGAACGTTAAAGGCCATAAGACAGAAGATTCCGCTGGTGCACTTCAATTCAAAATAACCAAGCACAGTTAAACTCCACCGAGGGGTTGCTAACATTTGCCAACTTGAAAACACACGTTGTTGCTCGCGGGAATGTCCCAACAACCCACAACGAAATCCAAACGACACGACGTGAGTAGTCGTGACTTGTTGGTAGATTAAGTCAAAACTCAACTTTCGTGTCCAGGCTCGGTGAGCCACGGACCTCGTAGCAATGGGAACAGCACCACACACTCCGACCGTGCGTGGACGCCGCCAGCGTCCTCAGCCAAACTACGCGCCGCGGAGATTTCCTCTCTGCTTCACCCCAACCGACCAACTGCCCAGGCTCGGAAACGGTGAAAGGACCAAATATATGTCGACCGATGAGACGATCAACCGAACGACCAACCAACGGTCGTCCTGCTCCGATCTCCCTCCCTCGGATGGTTCATGTGTGTCGCCAACGGTCCGTCCCGAACTGGCTGGCAGACACACGACGACCCGGAAATACTATCGATCGCTCCAGAGATGGTACGACAGTGCACTTATCGATACGCGCTGCTGCTGCCGCTCAGGGGCAAGTAAGGCAGGAAGTTAGTGACGCCAGCAAATGGAATAAGAATACGAGGCGGCAGTACAGTAATAGAAGATGACAAACAATATGCAGGAGAAACGTGCGCCGTGCACGGCACACATTGCATAAACGCTGCACCAACGCCCACAAACAGAAACTTTTTGATAGTGCGTTATATATCGGCTGCTGCACTATCCGGCAAATTTACTGTACCTGCAATAGGAAATAAGCAAAAGGGTCCACACTTTGTCACATAACTTGCTATTTCTTATACTTTTCCGTTGGCGTTACAGGTAATTCACATTTTAAAATGCAGATACACAATGATGTTTCTTTGTTTAACAGTGCCCTCCACCAGGTTCTGAAGGAGAGAGCATTCAGTTGTTTTCTTCTTTATCTTGAATGACAAGCTTAACGGACGCAAGCTAAGTCATTATTTTCCCTTTAGACGAGATTTAAACATTTCATAATGAGTAAATGACAATGTTGCAGTTCCAGAAACTTTTAAACAATATTTCACCAAAAATATCTGAAGCATCACAAACACAGGCGTGGTCGATTGAGCTACTAATCTATCACAGAACACACACAACCGCAAACAACACAGAGGCTAAGAGCAAATTGGGATGCACGTGTGTCGTGACACGACATAATAACGCGACGCACACGTTCCACATTTGCCGTCCTGGTCCTGCACATATTGAGACGCGCACACATACTTCGCACGCGCCGGCTGGCGATGCGTTGTGCTGATAGAATTCACACCCTATGTCGGTACTTATACCTGTAACCGCATCGGAGCCGCGTTACGTTGTGAGACGCCCCGCTAAACTCGCAGGACAGGACACCCATTAATCTTTCTTAAACAGTCTTACAGAAACTATTCGGTAAAAATATTTTATTTTTCGTTACTTATTGTGTTATGTGGTCCATCATATCGGTAATCGCCATACTTACTGTGACATACACATTTAAGAAATACACTGTGTAAAATTCGAGCCGGCCGGTGTGGCCGTGCGGTTAAAGGCGCATCAGTCCGGAACCGCGTGACCGCTGCGGTCGCAGGTTCGAATCCTGCCTCGGGCATGGATGTGTGTGATGTCCTTAGGTTAGTTAGGTTTAAGTAGTTCTGAGTTCTAGGCGACTGATGACCTCAGAAGTTAAGTCGCATAGTGCTCAGAGCCATTTTGTAAAATTCGAATAGCTCGCAAAGGAAAAAGGAGTTCCTATGATTTTACATTTGGGTTGTTACATGTTGCTGTATCCGAAATTTAGCTAACATATTGAATCTTTCTTGAGGCCTGGGAGGGCGTCCTTGTCTGTGATCTCGAGAAAATGGATCGATGTAGCGCGTTCACTCCCGATCTCACACCCGCTAGAATGAAGTATTCACAACATCCCTCATATCTCCTAGACTCCTCGAGACATCGAAATGAGACTTCGCGAATTAAAGTACACAAGGAGGAGAGTATTTTCCCAATCCGTGAATTATATCTACGGCGATATATCAGAATTTGTACTTTCTATTTCATTTTTTTTTCACTCCAGTGACTGTAATTTTCTAAGAGTCATCAACAGCTGACTGAAATTTCTTGTCATACGTTACTGCAAACCGACACAATGAGGTTTTCCGTAAGCTATTGACCTATCTGGATACCAATTAGCTGTCCAATCAGACACTGTGTCTAAGAATTCTGTCGCAGTAGCTGCTGCGAGATACTTTTGGGTAAATTATACTGTGTTTTGGCAGAAGAAGTACAATTATACCGTCAACAATAGAAATGTGGCCGTTACTCATAAATGGTGATGCTTCTTCGAATAAGATAAAGTTTACAACTCACAAGAAAATAAATCGCCAATTCTACTACAATTTTTGGTTAAAACTCTGTAATCCATTGAATTTTTAACACTGAGCGACTGGAATCGAAACTTACCACACGATTTTATTCTTTCCTTCATCTGACCAGTACTAAAATAATGACGAGAGTGCCACTAAGGCGAAATGACGCGCACGTGCCAGATGCTGATGACTCGCCTACGGCTTGCCAAACTGACAATGTGTGATTCGCGAATAAAATAGTTGTTATTGAGAAATATAAACAACTGATTCGTGGCACAACACAGTTGTTGTATTGTCAGCAGCTGACAATAATGAGTGGAACGGGAATGCGGGAACTAGCCAGATGTGCCTTGTGAGGGGAAGAGTCCACGTTGTTCGAAAAACGTTGTTATGAAAGGAGATTTGCCTTCGTCAGCAATACATTTCAACAAATTAAACATATCAAATCACAGCACTCAGGATATTCATAATTTCGGAATAATCCCGACAACTTCTTCGTTTCTGTAGTCTGTTGTATAATTAGTTTATTAATGGTGATAGTATATTTGCAACCACTGAAAAGCTTTTTCTCGTCACGAAGAGCCAATTAAAACGTTGTCGGCTGGACCCGGCGGAGGTTCGAGTCCTCCCTCGGGCGTGGGTGTGTGTGATTGTCCTTAGGATAGTTTAGGTTAAGTAGTGTGTAAGCTTACGGACTGATGACCTCAGCATTTTTAAAACATTGTCTTTCGTGAGGGTTTCTCGACTATTTCCAGCTTGCAGTTGGTATGTGATGTCCACGTGTGCGTAGCATAATGTCTCGTTCCTCATCCACATCCAAATAATGACAGTGAAACATATGTACTTCAGATCTTGGACGCCTTTTACCAGCAGCAGAAAGGGGTCATACCTGTGAAAATTACCCCTTTTTGTAACAAATCGTAGAGATATGCCAGCGTAATAGGCAGTACGTACATAATCCTGTTTTACTTCCCTGCCTTGCTTCTTGATCACATGATTTTATAATATTCCTTATTTCCTTATTCACTAGCCTCACAATGAATCATCTGTTTCTTCATTCGATCTGAAAAGATTGTGGAGATGGAAGATATAACCCCAGTGGCTAACGGCTCACCCAATTGTGAATTGTTCTTGACAATATAATAAATAAAACATAAAAACTATACAGATATAGGTAACTGAAAATTATAATGTACTAATGAAAAGAGTTGGAGCGCTTAAACGGCGAAAAATAGAACACTGCTCAGTGACGTTAAAATTGAGTATACTGTAAGGCTGAATTTTTAGGATGGGCAATACTTCCACTGCCCATATTCACCACGCCGAGGTGGACGTATGTTAGGACTACATTCCTGCTCCCCGCCTCACCCCTCCCGTAGTGCTAGCGCGGTGCGAGAAACTGTGCCACAACCATATACGCTACCGTGAATCGTGTAACAGATTAAATTAGGCAGCAGTGGGAATGGATTGTAATACCAAATCATTTGGCACTGAACTCCGCAGGACATCCTGTATCGGCGAAAAACGTAACTCTTTTAAAGAAGTAAAATAAACCTGACGTATTGATCGTCCTGTGTGGGAGAAAAACGTAACTCTTATTAGGGAGTAAAATCAACTTGACTTTGGTCGCAAAGTTTACCGTCTCAGTCATCAGCGAAACACAAACTTACTTCTCTGTTTTTCGTAATTTCCATCATCAGATTGCCAGGTACCATACATTTTTCATTCTATTTCAATGGCGTGTCCTCAGTATTGTCTATTGCAAAGGTCACATGTCTACTGATGACCTCCTAAGTGCAACACCAATAAACATGAAAACAGTTATCAACCATTTCATTACTCTCCTGCCTGCACTATCAAAATTCGAAAGGAATAAACGGTTAAAACTCAGCATATCCAAAACCCAAGCGGTATTGTTTGGTTGATAGAGGTTCATTAGCCCCAAATATTGGGAATTCCTAACATCTTTAATTCTAAATGGGAAAAGAATCGCCGGCCGGAGTGGCCGAGCGATTCTAGGCGCTACAGTCTGGAAACGCGCGTCCGCTACGGTTGCAGGTTCGAATCCTGCCTCGGGCATGGAGGTGTGTGATGTCCTTAGCTTAGTTAGATTTCAGTAGTTCTAAGTTCTAGGGGACTGATGACCTCAGAAATTAAGTCCCATAGTGCTCAGAGCCATTTGAACCATTTTTTTGGACAAGAATCAACTTTTCTCCCACAGCAAAGAGTCTAGGGGTAACAACAAATGAAAATGTAAATTGTAATGAGCACGTAACTCCAGTGTTAAAGAACCTCTCCATGCCTTGGAAAAATATAAAAAGCTCTTCCCTCTTGACCTGAAAAAGAAACTTGTAAAAACACTTCCAATCATTTATCGCAACTATGTTATTGTGCCAGAACTTTCTCAGGAAAGCTCGCGGCGTCTGGAACTGGTCCAGAACGCCTGTGATCGATTTACCTCTGACGTTCGACTCCCTGATCATATTTCACCTTCATATGTACAGCTATCCTAGTTGCACACAAACAAGCACTGAAGTTTCCAACAGTGACATTTCCAACACTTTCTCCCATCTGTGTCTTATCAACGTACACTGTCCCTCTATCTCTCCTCGACCTTACCCCTCTTGTCTGAACAACATGACGGAAACACCCATTCCAATCAGAGCTAAATCTTTTCTGTCCAACTTCATCGCTCAGACAGTTCTCGAAGTCCTTTTCAGTAACATGAACCATGCTCTCGAATTACCTCCCCCATCGTATTAGAGAACTGAATAACATGTCGAGTTTCAAAAGACAGTCATTCACATATCTACTGCAGTAACAACAATGCCTACCATTGTCCCTGTTCGCACTCGTTACACACCTACATCCCACTTATCAACCAGATCTTCCTTATTTTACAGCGCTCTTAGCTGGTGCAGACTCCTTAAATTCCCCTTCCCCAGAACTCGCTATGTCAGAAAATATGGGGTGTCCATAAACTATCTTTACAGCTTAAGAGTTTAATTCCTTCAAAATTATGTTACGTATTAACAAATGGTTTTCATCATGCGATAAGTCATAACGTTTTGCTTCCTCATTGACACACATCAATATGTGCACTAATAGCGGCTCGTATAGTTCAAGAACACCACGGTGACTTGTTCAGATGCACCGCGTGCCTTCTAGTCCTGTAGATCTCTAACCTTGATTCGTACACCAGATCCCTTACAAGACGCCACAGAAAGAAGTCTAGTTTGGGGTCAGGGGATCGTAGCGGCCACCGAACTCGAGCATTTCGTCCAATCCACCTATCCAGAAACTTTTCATCCAGAAATTGACAGACATTCAGATACCAGAGGAATGGTGCTCCATGCTGCTGGAATATGACATCAGGTTGCAGATGCCCCAGTCGTGGAACAGTAAATTCTTGTAACAGTTCTAGGTAAATACCATAGTTGACGGTAGACTCCATGGAAAAGAATGGACGAACGATGTAGTTGTGTGTCGGCTCATACCAAACATTGATCTTGGGACTGTCTCTTACCATTTCACGTCTAACACGAGGATGTTGTGAACGTTATGACGATTCAGTTTGCCGGATACATGTGTGCCTTTTGGTTTCCTCCTCCGGCAATTTGCATTTCGCGCCGCTTCGGATATAGTTCCTCTGTATTCCACGAACTGATGGTTATGAATAGGTGCGTGAGTGACGGTGCGCTAGCGGCGAACACTGATTTATACGTGCAAGCCAATAGTACCACAATCCAGCACAGAAGAACGGAGTGCTCAAAACTCTAGTCCACAGAGCACGTACTCTGTCAGAGCCCGACAGTTTGGTGATGGAAATAGAACACTTCAGCAAGAATGGATTCTCATTTAGAGATATCCAGAAGGCACTTCGACCTGCTAGTCAACTGCAGGATGCAGTAGAAGAACCAGAAGAGGCGAAAAGGGTGGCATACTTGCCATATGCTCGCCCGATCTCTGCTAAGATCAGTAGAATTCTCATGAAACATGACACCAAGCCGCGGGAGCACGTTGCTTCTGGATGGGCAATAAGGAGACGCCCCGCAAGCGCGAAAGGGATGTGTGGAGCTTTGCCGGACTGTGATAGTGGGTTCCCTAGCGGCCGGAACACGAAACGGTTGTTCTAGACAGTGGAGAGTATCGATGTATAGAGGCAACAGGTTTCCCTCTTTAGAGGTGGTTACGTGAGAGGTAGTCACAGACAAAGTTGTCATTTACTTCGCTGCATCTCTATTGATGTGTAGTTTTATTTCGTTAAGGATGTGTTAGTGCTACATTGCGTGTGTTTTGTGTGATTTAACTATGTTAAACTACTGCGCATCCCCAGCAACATGTTGCTATAAACTGCATCCGCTCTAAGCAGCCCGAGTTTGGGATTCGCTTGAAGGAGTGCTGACTGATAAAAGGGGTCATATAGTAACTGATAGCTCATTGGTAAATTTATTCCTCCGATTAAGCGATGTAAACGATGCACGGCTGGTTCCTCGTCTGAAAGTGATTTGCGATTGTTTCTTATGCTACTTATATGTGTTGCAGCGTTGTTTTTCTGAACTGTGAAACCTAACCGCTTTTTATTCCACACATGTAAAAATTATCGAGGTGACATTTTGAGATGGGGGGTGTGGTTCCTAAGGACACACCGAAATTACAATCGAAATCAGTTGTAGTTGCCACACACTTCTTCATTACAAATACATTGCTCATAATACATTCACAGTAACCATAATTACAACATAGCTCGTCTTATAGAACATAAAAATCTTTTAAGATATCTGCCACGTATCCTTTACTTTGAACCACTTACATTAGTACAATATGACTGACAAATAAATCACCCCTACTTCCTCACTTACATCGAAACTCTATTATCTATCTTTTCATCACATCCAAGTTCGGAATTCAACAGGCAGTAATGTTTTAAGGCTTCTTTGGCCAACTTTCCATGATTTAAAAAAAATATTCACTAGAGTATCCTTCGTAAAATATGATTAACTTAACTAGCTCAGATAAATGTTTTGAGTTCCACAAACACGAATATTTTTAAGATTTACTAGGGCAACATTTCATTAAATGAAACACTATTCATAAAACCGTTATTGACATAACTATGGCTGACATAACCAACCCAGTATTCAACAGACAGTGATGTTTTAAGGCTTTCTTGGCCAACTTTTTATAATTCAAACACAATGTTCATAAAAGCATGCTCGTAAAATATGACTAAAGTAACTATCCCAGTTAAAAGTTCAACAAACAACAAAATTTTAAGGTTTGCTTTGCCAACTTTTTATTAACTAATACAATGTTCAGAAAACCCATTTTCGTAAAACATGATTAACATGACTAACTCACATCAAAGTTCTGAGTTCAACAAACCCCAAAATTTTTAAAGTATACTCGGCCAACTTCAGATTAATTAGAACAATACTACTTGCATATAACAGGTTCGTATGATTTCAGTACCTGACTATAACGAGAAGATCTTCCCAAGAAAAACTTATCAGGGGCCGCTTCCACTGTACTTGAGAAATAGTGATGGACGCGAACACACCAAAGGATTTTAACCAATACAAGAAATCCATGGGACTGGAAATGAAATAAAAACGTACTCAACTCTGCACTGCGATTGAGATTCAGAAACCATAACTCTCCACCGAAAGGACGGAATTACAGGTCAGTAATCACATAACCCGAGACGTGGGGAGGGGGACAGGGCCTTAAATATCACTCTGCCACCGTGGTAGTCCGATCCCAGTTTGCTCGCGTCAACCACTGCCAGTTATCCGCAACATAAAATACATCAGCGGGAGACAATATTCTGACGCATGAGATACACAGTCCTAACTGCACAACTACATATCAATATCTTTCAATGATATACTCCACAAATTAAACCAACAGAATTAACCTCCGTGACTTACTTGGACAGTCACGGCTCTTAAAATTTGGTTAGCTAATCCCTTAAAATTATCACCAAAATAATGGCATAAAAGTTAGAGCAACAATAATAATCTCGGCGCACATTTAAAGGGCAGAGTAAAATAATGACATAACGGGTAGAACGAGAAAAATAAATCAGCGCAGCTTGGAAGGCCAAACACAGACTTACGCCCTACTTACAAGGGAACCTCCCCATCGCACCCCCCTCAGATTTAGTTATAAGTTGGCACAGTGGATAGGCCTTGAAAAATTGAACACAGATCAATCGAGAAAACAGGAAGAAGTTGTGTGGAACTATGAAAAAAATTAGTAATATATACAAACTGAGTAGTCCATGCGCAAGATAGGCAACACCAAGGAGAATGTGAGATCACGAGCGCCGTGGTCCCGTGGTTGGCGTGAGTATCTGCAAAACGAGAGGTCCTTGGTTCAAGTCTTCCCTCGACTGAAAATTTTACTTTCTTTATTTTCGCAAAGTTATGATCTGTCCGTTCGTTCATTGACGTCTCTGTTCACTGTAATAAGTTTAGTGTCTGTGTTTTGCGACCGCATCGCAAAACCGTGCGATTAGTAGACGAAAGGACGTGCCTTCCAATGGGAACCGAAAACATTTGATCGCAAGGTCATAGGTCAACCGATTCCTACACAGGAAAACACATCTGATATATTCCATACGACACTGTTGACGGCATGTGCGTCACATGACAGGAATATGTTGTCGACCCACCTAACTTGTACACTTAGCGAATGGGTAAAAAGATTCTTCTCCCTTGCCCGATTTAGGTGATGAAAACATAAGAGTTTGTCACATAAACTGAAAATAAAAAATTAAACTTTTCACTCGAGGGAAGACTTGAACCTAGGACCTCTCGTTCCGTAGCTGCTCTCGCTAATCACAGGACCACGGCGCTCGTTGACTCTTATTGTCGTTGATGTTGCCTATCTTCGCATGGACCACCCAGTTTGTATATTTTACTAAATTTTTTCATAGTTCCACACAACTTCTTCCTGTTTTCTCGATTCATCTGTGTTCAGTTTTTCAAGGCCTATCCACTGTGCCAACTTATAACTAAATCTGTGGGGGATGCGATGGGGGGGGGGGGGGGGGTTCCCTTGTTAGTTACACTTGTAGCTACGTGTTTAGCCATGCTTCGTGTCTGTTTGGTGGGCGTCGTTACACTTCCTTAATTGCCGTCAAGATATCAAGTGACGACACCTAATTCAGTGATAAGCTACTGGAACAATTCAAAATGGGTTTTAGTACACTGGAATATTTAGTTAATATCAACACCACACACTGAAGCAACTCGACGACTCCAATTCATTCGGCCTGTGTAACTTGTAACCAACTCGACGGAACTTGTCCTTCCAACTTCTAGAAAATCCCCATCGCCATGGACAGAAGATTTTCATTGTAATGTTAACGGTTAAACTTGCAATAGCGACTGGCCAAGTTCCTTCGTCATGCCGACTCGGCCTCTAGCCGTGCTGCATACAACCACAGTCCCACGTCACTCCACCTCACACCGCGGATACCCGCACACCAGCCACCAACAGAACGTGCGCACCGCAGTTAAAATCCTCCACCGCCAAAGACGTGAAGAAGACAAATAAGCATCGAAGTCGACTCAACGAACAAAGGACAATGAATGGAAACTTGCGCCAGCAACGCACCAGCTCAGGGATCAACGCCGAATGTGAAGCCGAAGCTTCTGGAACAAGGTTCTGAGGGTGAGGCCTTCGCATTCTTCAGTTACTGGCTGAGAACTATGGTTTAAAGCAACCATTGTGATTTAACGTGACTCGGTAGAAGCCGATGGGAAGTAAGTTGGTCCTTGGGGTTTCAAATGAGTTTGTTAATGTTAAATTATTTTGAAATATTATTGTTACTTTTTAAAACAAATTTTTCCTGATAATGCTGAACGGCGCCTTTTAACAATCTTGATATTTAAAGTGATTACTGATGCCTTGAAACTTTGAATTTTAGCGCTTTTTGACTGAATCCTTAGTGTCCCTTTTACGGAACTAAAAGGTCTTGTTTTGGGTGGTGCTTTTAAAACCCTTTTGATGTGACACTTCAATTGTATCATTAGCGCTCTTAAATTATTTTGCAGGTCTTTCACTTATTTGGTTGGCGCTTTTAAGTAGCGTTTTGTGGTCTCATGTAATTTCAATGTGACTGTTTTTTTTTCCTTTATTGAATTTCAATTCCCCCCTTAGGGGGCGGCTGGCAGCAGCTTAGTACGCTGCTCTACAGCCTACAGACTTTTTAAAAAACGGAAGAAGAAAAGAAACAAGAAAAACAGGCGATAAAACGGTGACTTAAAGTGTAAAATGGCGGAAAATTGTGGAAAGTTAAAAGAGAAAGCAAAGGGGTCGGCAATGTTAATAAAATACATAGGAGTCAGAGAAGTAACATAGTAGACACACAATTTAAAAAAACATGGCGACAGTCTGGTTTTTGTTCGCAAGGGATAAAAAATCACACCCAGCGACAGTATGATGGCCGTTCGCAACACTTCCCAAAAGATACACAACACGGAACACTCACTGGAAAACACTGCACGAAAATGTCGGTACAAAGATGACACTCCCTAGACAAGGGCAGATGGGGGGGGGGGGGGGGGGGGGGGGTGACTGTTCGACTTAAAGATTAAATGAGCTAAGGTTACCAGCGAGTGCCTTAAGAAAATTGTTTTATGATGACATAAATTTGTCATTTTTCTGCTGACTCTGGGCTCACTCCTTAACTAAACCCGGATTCCTGCATCCTGTACCGTTTCAGTACGTTGGACGCACTAATCTTCTTTGCATTTCAGAGGACTTTGATCTGTTAACCAGGGGACGTTCGCTCTTCACGTCAGCAGCGACCTTTAGGACACTGAGTTGATAAACGGGACCGAACGTCTGCAACTGTCCACTGTCTTGGATCATCCGCCATTTAGCTTTCCTCGGCGGTTCTGAAAACGTCCGCTGCCAGTTCTGATACTGGCTGAAGCTCTGCGGTTTTATAGCACAGAGCACCTCGCTGGCGTTTCGTATGAGCACAGTAATTTCGCACAGCAAGACCTGCTGCATTCTGCCACATTACCATTCCCGCTGCCTACCACGCGCGAACCCCAGAACCCCAGTCTGTTAGCAATTATTCTACCGCTTCCTGCAATAAATGCCTCCCTTACGCTGATAATCTGCTAACTACTTCGGCAATTAAACTGCGTATAACCCCCGTGCGCTGAAATCGATGTCAAATTATTTCGACACTAACTACCCTTTCTGATACACCCCTCTCTGATATGCGACCGTCGTTCGTCGAGAGACGCAGTCAGAGATTTAAACCCCATCGCTCATGGAAGCACTAAAACGGTACAGTTAAACGTTGAATGTTTATCAACACTACATCGATATATTGGGTGTTCCCTGCAACACGAATACGAGGCGTGTTTTTTAAGTAAGTACCGTTTTGAAATTGAAAAAAAGACGTCCTAAGACATCTCAATGATCTTATTTTTACATGAAAGCCTGTACCTTAATCTAATTTTCTACGTAATTTCCGTCAATACTGAGGCATTTGTCATAACGTTGTATCAGTTTTTGAATACCCTCCACATAGAAGTCTGCCGCCTGACTTCTTAACCATTGCATCACCACTGTTTTGACTTCGTCATCGTCGTGAAGACGCTGACCACCAAGATGTTTCTTCAATATGAAACATGGGTGGCCCCCGTCACACCAGAATTAAAGCAACAGGCCATGGAATGGCGGCATTCAGATTCACCCAGAAAAGTGAAGTTTAAGCAAACAATTTCTTCCCGGAAGATCATGTGCACAGTTTTTTGGGACAGAAAAGGAGTAATGGTTGTGGAATTTCTGCCTCGTAATGAGACAATCAATGCAGCATCTTACTGTAAGACATTGCACAATCTACGCCGTTCAATGTAGAACAAAAGACGTGGCAAGTTGAGCAAGGGCATCGTTTTGCTGCAAGACAATGCCTGTCCGCATGTGGCGAATCAGACCAAAGATCTCATCACATCTTTTCGATGGGAAACTCTAGATCATCCGTACAGCCCCGATCTTTGAAGAAACACCTGGGCGGTCAGCGTCGTCATGACGAAGTCAAAACAGTGGTGATGCAGTGGTGAACAAGTCAGGCGGCAGACTTCTATGAGAAGGGTATCAGAAACTGGTACAACGTTATGAGAAGTGCCTCAGTATTGACGGAAATTAAGTACAAAAGTAGATTAAGGTACAGGCTTTCAGGTAAAAATAAAATTATTGGGATATCTTAGCACGTCTTTTTTTAATTTCAAACCGGTACTTACTTAAACAACACACCTCGTATTTCGTTAATGGCTGAACGTTATCTGAACAACATTTTCACCACTTAATAATACCGTATGGAAACGACTGGGCATTTTGTTCTGTCGCCAATATTGAAGCACCTACAGTTTGGATTGTTCGATGTTAGCAGTGACACTTTTACCAAAAATAATGGGGACATGCGTTAAAATCAAACATGAAATAAGACACAGCCAAGTCTCACTGATTGAGAATGTAGCACTACTAAAATAAGTGTTCGTTCTTTTCCTTAGTATCTTTGAACAAAATTTCGATCCGATATCTTGAACTGTTTATTACATATTAGGGCATCATTACATAAATATATTAGCAACGGATACGCTATTGCGATCACGATGCATTGCAAAATGACGGAATCTATATTTAGTCCCAGCTATCACAAATTTCTTTTCTTTCTGAGAACATAAATATGAACAAAGTTTCTCTTTATCCTGTATTCTCTTTTGGTCGCTTCAAATTTCTTTCACATTTCTTGTAACTATGGGATCTGTGGTCGAAGCTGCTACGTCATTATAATCGCCAGAAGTCTGAGTTTTGTAGAGTCTCTGTCCCAGGCGTTACCTTGTTGGTCCGTCCTTTAGTATATAGGGAGTTTTAGGTAGTAATGAATTTGTGTAATCTTATATTTGTGAACCTTACAGTTACAATATGTAGATTTCTGTAATAAATTTCCAGGTTCCTCCTGTAACACTGGTTTTTGAAACGTTGAAAGTAGTTCCCCGGTGACCAAGCGACTGTCTTACAGTTCAGCACCTGCGAGTCGAAAGTACCATTGGTGCCGCAGTTTCTCACGTATGGTCAATATTTCCTGGTAGTCCTGTTTCTATAGCTCGACGTCTACATCCACATCAGTACTTCGCAAATCACCTGACAGTGTGTGGCGGAGGGCACTTCTCCTACCACTAACTGATCCCTCCCTCCCTGATCCAGCAGAAAATGCCGCGTGAGGAGAACGGTTGTCGGTAAGTTTCTGTATTAGCTCTAATTTCTCGAAATTTCTCATCGTGATCATTTTGCAAGATATCAGCGAGAGGAAGTATATGCTGTCCCACTCTGCCCGGAACGGCGTTGTCCATTTCGAGAAATTTCAATAGTAAACCTCTCCGTGATGCACAACGCCTCTCGTGTAGCCTCTGCCACTGGAGTTTATTCAGCATCTGTGTAACGTTCACCAGCCGACCAGGCGATCCCGTAACGAAACGCACCGCTTTTCGCTGAATCGTCCATGTCTTCCATCTGTGCAATCTCATAACGGTACCAGATTGATGAACATTATTCAAGCCTTGTAAGCCACTTCTTTCGTGAATGAGCTAAGTTTCCCTAAAAGTCATCCTATGAATCTCACCCTTTCATCTGACTACTATTTTGTTACATGATCATTCCACTTCAGATCGCTCTGGACGCTTACTCCTAGATATTTTACTGTAGATACTGTTTCCAGCAGTTTGTCATCAGTACTGTAGTTGTACATTAGCGGATTTACTTCCCTATCTATACGCAATGCTGCACATATTGACGTTCAGTATCAACTACCAGAGGCTGCACCATTCTTCAAGCCTCTGTAGGTCATTCTGCAAATTGATACTGTCTTCTTGAGCTGCTCTTTTCATATAGACAACAGCGTCATCTGCGAACAGTTTTAAAGAGCTTCCTACCCTTTCTACTAGATCATTTATATACATTGTTAACACTGACGGTCCTATTACATCCCTCTGTGGTACTCCGGAAATTACCTTAACAGCTGACGATTTACTTCCGTCGATAGCGACGTATGGCGTTCCATCTGCAAGGAAGTCTTCAGTTCAGGCTCTAATCTGGTCCGATACTCCGTAAGTTCGTATTTTTTCACTGAACAGTAGCGCGGGACGGTGTCAGATGACTTTCTGAAGTCAAGGAAGACGGCACTTACCTGAACTCTGTTGTCAACGCTAAGGATCTTACGGAGGAACAGGGCGAGTTGAGTTCTGCAAGATCTCTGTTCGCGGAATGCACGTTGATTTTTATAGAGGAGCTTTTGTTTCCCGAAAACGTCATACTTCTTGAGCATAAAACATGTTCCATAATTCTACAACGGGCTGACGTCAACGGTATGGTCCTATAAATACTTGTAACCTCCTTACTACCCTTATAGAAAACTGGAATAACTGCGTTTCTTTCCAGTCTCTAGGTACCTTTCGTTGCTTTAGAGAACTACGATAAACTGCTGCTAGAAGAGGAGCAAGTTCTTTAGCATAATCTTTGTAGAATCCTACAGGGATTTCGTCTGGTACTGATGCCTTTCCTCAACTAAACAATTGTAGTTGGTTTTCTATACCGCGATCGATTACCTCAATATCTGCCATTTCGACGTTCGTACGATGATTGAAAGGAGGGATCGTATAAAGATGTTTCGCGGTGAAACGATTTCAGAAGACTGAAAGCAGTATTTCTAGCTCCTCTCTGTTATCTTTCTATTCAGTGCCAATATGGTACGGTGAGATTGATAAAATTTTACATTTAAAGTCATTCAGCGCTTGCCCCATTGCTTTCCTTATGCTTATTTTCGCTTTGTTCAGCTTTTGTTTGAAAACTACGTTTTTGACTCCTCTTGAATTTGTCATGAAACTCCCTTTGTTTACATAGCAGTTTTCTAACACGTCTACTAAACCACCGTGTGTTTCCTATCCCTTAATAATTTGTTCCCAACATACTTGTCTAAGGCGTATTGAACGATGCGTTCGAATTTTGTTCCATTTTTGTTCCACATCTTTATCTTCAGCAGTGAATATATGACTTTGACAATTCAAACACTCTGCGATTTGTAGTCTGTTGGTTTATTAGTATTCTAGGAAGGGTCGTAACGGTGTTTTGTAAGCAACCTCCTTTCTAGACTTAGTATTTTTTGCGGTGTCCTAACAACGAACCGAAGTCTGTTCCCTGTTTGATCTACGACTGTGCATATGTGAGGATTATGCTCCATATCTCACAAATTGTATTTGTGTGCTTTGACTCATTCTACTTGTGATTTAATGATGCCGTATGTAGTCAAAGTGCACTACGATTTACGCGTTTCCTGAAGTGTATAGTTATTTCTGAACATTTAAAGCAAGTTGCCAATCTTTGTGTTACTTTGAAGTCTTATGATGTCCTCAAAGGGTCTTCGTAAACTTCTTTTCGAAAAGGTGTTCATTACAGATAACTGCTCACCTGAAAAAAGCCTATGGATGCTAGTAATATAGCATACCATGTCATTAATGTACGCCATGAACAGCAAAGGTCTCAAAACACTTCCATGGAGCACGACAGAAGTTACTTCTACATCCATCGGTGACACTCCATCCATGGTTACACGCTGCGCCCTCTCTACCAAGAAATCATCAGTTCACATTGTGTTTAATACTGCCATCTACGAAGAAAGTGATTCTAATGCTTCTACAATAGTTTATCCGCTAGTGGCCAATCCGTGACAGTTACTAATTCCAGCAAATTAAATTCACCTCTGCCATACTTCTCTTTACTAAACGTTACCGGTTTCTGGAAATTCATCCCCCATCTTCAGGCATCTTTGACGACTACAGTCATGTGGCGTAGTAGCGTCCAGTTACATGGAACCTTGTACCATCAAGAGCACCACGAGGTCATAAGCCAGGCGTGAAGTGCACTCCACAGTGTATCCCATGTGGCTACAAGTCTCCAAGACGGCTGAAGATGGACAATCAAATCGATATGCTTTAAGAATTTTATGTCCTGGAATGATATAATATTAGTGTGGAATGGGATCTAAATATTTATGACTGAAACACGGACTAAAGACTCCGATGAACGTAGATAGATCAGAACTAACAATTCCTATGTAATGCTTGCAATTAGTCGTAGATGAAATCTCCAAAATCAAGTGGCGTTCACGTTTTGGTGTAAGAGACTGTTGTGGGTCGCAAGGTGAAACATGATACACTCAAACTACAGGCAGAAGTGTATGAAAATGACAGAATGATAAAAAATTAGGAATCAACGGACATCTGGTAAAGTAGACAGAAAACAAATGAAACGATAAAACCTGGCACATAGCAGCATACCCTGGAAAAGAGAAAATGCATGTCAGAAATAATTTTCTGAAAAAATTATCTGAAAATAACAACATAAATTCTGCTTCACTCTTTCTAACAATACAAAAATAAGTCTTAGGTTATCACAAGTTTAAAAATGAACCACTCGACTGGAATAGATGGCATCCCTGACAGTCTTGTTTAAAATTTGGAGATCTCATTGTTGGATAGATGTGAGAAAGTGAAGCTGAGATAACTGGTGAGTGATGTTGATTGTTGGGGCTCTAAGCCGTAGTGTTACTAGGCTCAAGGTATGAAGCTTTCTCAAAGGGTTAAAGGAAAAGCAATATTGTGACAGTGGAGTAACAAATACTAAAGACAGAGAGGGTAGTCAAATTTCGTCAGTGTACCTCTATGGAAACAAAATGAAGACGCTTTCTCTTCTTGGTACTCCGAATATAGTAACGCAGTGTGTACATTCGCTCAGGAAATTCGCTGTAAATTATCCATCACAATGTGATAAATATTATAATGTCCTCAACTACAATATTAAGGGACGGTATTACTATGTTTACTCATCAATGAAGCTGTGTGTTGTTCAGATGGCTCACTAGGACCCAACATAAATCACTTTTCTTTTACGCAATAACGGAAATTAACGGGCAGTTAATCTTAAATTTAAACTAAATCTGTTTTTTGAGCAAATGAATTTTTTAATCAAAAACTGATAACATACGCAGTCTCCCAGCCGAAATTCTAACTCCGGTTGCTACATTTTATTACTTTCGCCCAGTAGGGCGTGTATCACGCAAAATCATCGCGTTTAGTTCGCGTTGGATTGCCGGACTAGTAAAGTACGTGCCAGCAAACTGAGAAATAATGGAATAGTCTATGCCGGACTAGAGAAATGTTCAGTCAGTCTTGAATCTAGCCTTCACCTGTCAACGATGTGAGGAGCCGTAAGGTACACAGCAGGTTCGGATTCCCCGTTAAATTGTAGGTTTCCTTTCCTCAGTCGGCTAACGGGGGTATTCGTAGATCATGACACGCAAGTAGTTGACGTGGTGAATGGAAAAACCCGCGTCCAGCTCTTGAGCCACACACTTCTGTTCGTCAAGTATATTTAGCTAATAGTCTGAGAAATCACCAAGGCTGTGTATGTTGTTTAGTTATCAATTTGGTACACACAAATGAATTCTGTATACACCTCGTACAAGTTACTCATTTCAGAAAATAACGACAGAAATTACAGAAATGATGTACAGCACATGGGATTAGCCAAGGTAAACGGGGAAGAAAATAAAATACTTACATATTTTTACCCTTCACTTTCGACAATAAAGCAGATTCCAAATGTGGAGCTGCTACAAATCTTTTCCATTTCCTGTAGAATTCGATTCAGTGGGTAACTGATGAAAACAAATTAAATTTCTTTCAACAAAAGGAAATTTTAATCCTAAAACCCCCTTTTTTTAAAAAAAGATTTAATATTATAATCAGAAAGCACTCTCTAAATATCAAGTTACAATTTATTCAGAGGCAGAAAGAACAAATTTTGACAGTATGAGCTATCGGGCTGAGAACCTTGCCGCTCCCTTTGACACGGCAGTAGTCACGACCGCTCACAACAACCTCTGAAAGACTACACTGGTGCAAATCAGTAACACGCCAGATTACTTTAAACTAAAAATTTCAACAACTCACACAGTCACATAAACTATGCACCCCGTAGGAGGGATGGAAATGGTACAAAACACTAACATTAACAAAAATTATCTTGCCACAGAAGGTGCAACTTGATTTTATAAAAAACTCTTACGGTGGAAGGGTGACAACTTTATATACTAAAATGACCATTTAAATAAAAATCCATAAAATATACAAACATGCTCTACATTACACATATAGCGTCTCTCAAGATGATAGGCAAGATAAAAACATATTTCAGGAATTCGGGCGTTACACTTCAAGCAATAAATTCATTAACACCGAATCTGACAAACATGACAGAGGCAGCTATTAACGTACGGCAGACCGACAGACAGACAGACAGACAGACACTAACTGCCTAACAAATGCGGACGGGAGACAGACGAACAAGCTGGGGACGAGAGACTGACCAAGAAACACATAAAAGTTAACAAGTAAATGAAACAACAAATCACGAATCACTTAACTTCTAATAAACTGCGATGTTTGGCGAAGACCTGGCGCAGGACCCCCAAATCGCTCTCCCGAACCGTCCGCTGCCTGCCGCTTCAACGGACGCAGGAAGGCCAGCCGATCTCCCGTCTCACGGCGTCGCAGCTCGCACCGGCCAGACTAATGTCGTGGGTTGACTCCTGTTGCTCTCGTGTCGACCGCGAAGCCACTACCCCTCGCTATACGGCGCGGCCCACTCGACTCACGTGGCGACCTCACATGCGCCGACGTTCAAGACGGACAAGTGATCTTATGTCTCAGTGCGCGACCGACCAACAGATCGATCCAACCACCAATGACCGCTGTCCGAGCAACTCGAGCAGACTGGCGCCCTAACACATACTAGCACTCCAGACGACAGACAGACACGGACTGCCCCACACTGACCCGGCTGACCAACTGACCAGACTCGCCACCTCGCGAGCTGATAGCACCCCTTAAATGCATGTGAAGAGGCAACCTTTTCTCTTTCCCACCAGAGGGAGACACCAAAGCTGCGACTGCTACAGCGGCGCCACCGCCAGAAAAGGAGGGCGACTGCTTCACACTACGCGCTGCGGCGCGCTCTTCAAAACAGCAATTTTTTACCACGGCTCAGTTCCAATCCACTGACTACGTACAAAGATTTCGGGAGGTTACCCTTTGTTATGAGACGAATGCTGGATCATTAGGTCCCAAATATTTCCGACTACTAACCCCTTGGTTTCATTCTCACCTTGTATTGTACTGTATTGTATGGAACTGGGGACCTAGAAACGACAGAGTGACTTCGTCCCCGCCGTTGCCCTCAGTGGTTCACAACCCCACAGCAGGCTACAGCAGTCGACTCACCCCACAGCCGCCCCACTCTGAACCCAAGGTTATTGTGCTGTTCGGCCCCCAGTGACGCCCCTGGGAACGTCTCACACCAGACAAGTGTAACCCCGATGTTTGTGTGGTTGAGTAATTATGGAGCACGCGCATGTGGAAAAAGTGTTTGCGCAGCAATCGCCAACATAGTGTAACTAAGGAGGAATAAGGAGAACCAGCCCGCATTCGCCGAGACAGATGAAAAACCGCCATAAAAACCATCCACATACTGGCCAGCACATCGGACCTCGACACTAATACGCCGGATGGCTTCGTGCCGGGAAGCGGCACGCCTTCCCGCCCAGAAAGCAGTGCGTTACACTGCCCGGCTAACCGGGAGATCTCATTCTCACCTTCCTGGGCACTGGATAAAAAGAAACAAGATCTTCAACAATCTGCCCTGAACTCACGAGTGACTGTGAGTAAATATCCTTGTCCCTAGGTTACCCATCCGTAATGCGATATCAAAATGCACTCTTCTCGAGGGACATCGTGAAAGCCATGCGGAAAGGCAGTCAGGTAGATGCAGTGTCTCCTGATTTCCAATAAACATTTGATCCACCTCAACCCCAGAATTTACCAACGAAAGTACGATAGTATGGATTATCAAAGAAAGTTAGTGACTGGATTGAGGGTTTCCTGATAGACAACGGAGCAAAGATGGAGAGTCGTCGACAAATTTAGTAGGAACTCTCGGTGTGTCCCATAGAAATGTGCTGAGATCCTTACTGTTCATGATGTGTATTAATAATCTGATGACAGTATTACTTTCTCTGCAGATATTAAAGGAAAACATCAAACAAGTTGCGAGGCGTACTGCCAGATACGTTACCGATCTGTTCGATCAGTTCTAGAACGTTAGAAAAATGCTCTCTGAGCTTAGATGATTATTCTTGGTAGTAACATTTTTGGCGAAAACCTATTGAGGAATTTTTGAGGACCAGTAACTGCGACAAACTGAAGAAAAATTCTACTTCCTTCAACTTTTATCTGGCGTAAGCAAATTACGACTCAAACTGAGGATCAATGTTCGATCGAATTTGCGACCGTATCTGTAAAGCGAGTGACTAGAAATGGCGCAAAGTACCCTCTGGCTTTTGGATTATGTGTACGCCGTTGGTTCGACAGATCCTGGGTCTGAATTTTCCAGACTAGGAAGAAGTGGATCTATTGTTCGAACGAAGTGCTGTAATGACAATAGCGGGCTTTTCAAAAAGATTAATCAGATTTTCTACATGAACAAAGTACCATCCGATTTCATAAGAGTATATTTCTTACATGCGTGCATGTTGTAACATACAGCTTCGACAACGTGGAAACAATGACGTTTTCACTGAACAAATTTTCCTCAGTATTCTGATGGAAGTGTCATTGAAGGGCATATTGAGTTTACTAAAATACAACTTTTTACTTATCTGATTGTCTTGAAATTGTTTGCGTTGTCTCTCTTTTAATTATTATGATAATGTCTGTAGATCTTGCTTCTACGAAGAAAATATAATGACTCCCGGATTATGAATGTTTGACAACTCACTACGTACGAAATGAATTAAAATGTATGAAATTTTAACTCTTTGTATTTTGAACTCTTCAGATATCAGTTTGGCAAAATTTAACATCCATTTGAGTGACAAATTCCAATCAAGTATGGCTGTCTCCCGCCACATTTCAAACATGGGGTGATTTCTATTGCTCAAAATTTTTCCGGAAAGTGCGAACGAGAAGAAGGACAAAGACAATGTTTGAGGCATTGTTTAGCAAAAGGAAATAAAAATAAATTTACATAATTTTACGTTACAACATCAAGATTATCCTAATCTCATAAAATATAAATAGTTATGAACGAAGTCGGAGTTTTGTCATTTCTTGACATACCCAAGCTGCTGATACGCGATGTGTAATTATTCACAGTTTTGGATTCGGGGAAAGATATTCAGTGGTCAAGGTCGCAATTTATTACTTTTATTGATTACTAGGTTCAGCTCAAGTTATTAGCCATCTTCAGATCACAGGATAAGCAAAAGCAGATTACTGGTTGAACACAAAATTTTTAATTATCTTTTGATCTGAAGGTGGCCAAAAACTTTAATCGAAACTAGTAATCAATAAAAGCAATGAATTTTGATCTTGACCAGTAAAGGATTTTGTCTGAATCCAGTAACCGTAAAGAAATAATAAATTTTAGTAAACATGAATTTATCTGAACTTTTTTACTTATAAATGAAATTATCGATACCGATCGCTGGATTCAAAATGTGTATCACGCTTTATCACATAGCAACATACAAACTTGAAGTACCCTTTACAGTTATATTTCTGGTTAAAGCTCTGTTTCACCTTTCAAAAGTGTTCAGTGTGATCTCCTTTCGAGGCACGACATATGTCCAGACCACAGTCCAAATCGTTCGTACTTTTGCGAGCATGTCTGCTGGAGTCGTTCTGCTTCGGAGCTCACGTATATTTGTTGTAAGGGAGCCACATACGCGGAGTTCTCCACAAACTCCAGGAAAACACTGAGCCGTGGTAAAAATTGCTGTTTTGAAGAGCGCGCCGCAGCGCGTAGTGTGAAGCAGTCGCCCTCCGTTTCTGGCGGTGGCGCCGCTGTGGCAATCGCAGATTTGTGTCTCCCTCTGGTGGGAAAGGGGAAAGGTAGCCTGTTCACGTGCGTTTAAGGGGCGCTATGAGCTCACCAGTCGGACAGTGGGTCAGTCTCTCAGCTTGCTAGTCTGTCTCTCGTCCGCATTTGTTAGGCAGTTAGTGTCTGTCTGTCGTTCGGAGTGATAGTATATCTCATCACGTCGAATCAACCTTGAAAGCCGGCAAAATGAGTCTTTCCACTCCGGCAGTAAGAGAACTCAGCGAGTGGTCGCCCGGTCGGGGCTTAGTTCCGGCATCTGAGTCTGCGCGTTAGGCCGCCAGTCTGCTCGATTTTGATCAGGCAATGGTCATTGGCGGTTGGATCGATCGGTTGGTCGGTCCCGCACTGAGACACAAGATGAGTTGTCCGTCTTGAGCGTCGGCGTATGTGAGGTCGCCACGTGAGTCCAGTGGGCCGCGACGTATAGCGAGGGGTAGTGACTTCGCGGTCGACACGAGAGCAACAGGAGTCAACCCACGACATCAGTCTGGCCGGTGCGAGCTGCGACGCCGTGAGACGGGAGATCGGCGCGCCTTCCTGCGTCCGTTGAAGCGGCTGGCAGCCGACGGTTTTGGAGAGCGATTTGGGGGTGCTGCGCCAGGTCTTCGCCAGAAATTGCAGTTTATTAGAAATTAAGCTATTGGTGATTGTTGTTTGATTTAGTCTTGTTAAATTATACTGGTTTTCTTGGTGAGGTCACCAGCCGTTTTGCTTTGGGATCGTCCCACCATTATTCTCAGTTTGCCCACCCGCGGGAAGGTGGTTGTTTATAAATTGGGTGGTCCGTTTTTCCCATGTGGAGTAGGGGCGGGTTAGAGCAACCTACGGATCGGGTTGTTCGGTAATTTCGCTATCAATCTACCGTACGTTAGTAGCTGCCTCTGTCATGTTTGTCGGATTTGGTGTGTTAACGAATTTATTGCTTGGAGTGTAACGGCCTAATGCCTGAAATATGTTTTGATCTTTGGAAACTTTGATATTATTGCCTATGATCTTGAGAGGCGGTATCTGTGTACTGTAGAGCATCTTAACTATTGTTTGACCAACATTGTAGAATTTTATATAAGATTGCATTTCATGGACTTTTATTTAAATGGTCATTTTAGTGTATAAAGTTGCCACCCTTTCACCGTAAGACTTTTCTTAGAAGTTAAAATCAAGTTGCACCTTCGGTGGCAAGATAAATATTTTACTGTTAGTGTTTTGTACCATTTCCATCCCTCCTATGGGGGGGGGGGGGGGGTGCATAGTTTGTGTGCTTGTGTAGATTGTTAAATCTCTTAGTTTAAAGTTATCTGGTGTGTTGCAGATTTGCACCAGTGTAGTCTTTCAGAGGCTGTTGTGAGCGGTCGTGTCAAAAGGGAGAGGCAAGATTCTCTGCCCGTAAGCTCTTACAGTCAAAACTTGTTTCTTTCTGCCTCTGAATAAATTGTAACTTTGATATTTAGAGGGTGCTTTCTGGTTATAATTTTAAATCTGTTTCTTTTAAAAAATGCTCTTAGGCACTAATAAAGTGAATAAAATTCCCATTTGTTAAAAGGAATGTGGTTATGATTTCATCAGTTACTCCCTGGCAACTACTTCCATGCTTACATAGGGTGATTAAGTGTGTTAATGTTCTTGATGAATCGCTAGTAAATAAAATAAATTCTTAAGAATATTCTTGAAAATAAATCAGGGTTCAAACACATACAGTGAGATTGGACGAAGATGGAAGCCAACGATGCTGTTCCAAATCTAAACTTTTATAGCCGATCCATCGTTGCAGCACATTCTCTTGACGACAGTCACGACGCACAGTTGTAACTGAATTGCACCCATTATAAAGAAAAACGGAAAATTCCAATTGTTGCTGTGTTTTCGCCATCTCTGTTCGACGTACGTTGGATAATTATCGAGCGAGCGAGCTAGATGCACCAGGTATGGGCCTACTGACAGCCAGATGAGTCGGTAACTTACAACTTGCGCCAAGGTACACTTTCACGAAACGACACGATATTGCAATGTCTGTGTTGTTACGAAGAACTATGCAAAGTTTCAAAGGAATATTGTAACATATTTTTTAACAATAGTCTCTGAAATATCGCATTTATCCTGCGGCATAGCTCAGCGACCTTCAATTAAAATGTCTTCCCCTCTACAGAAATTACACAATGTGTGTGCGAGTACAGGTTGTGACACGGGAGAGACGACATAGGGAAGCTTGGGTCCGACCATGAGTCCTGCAGGATAGCCAAAGCGGTAAATGCGACCTCTTGCGTAAAGTGGGAAATCTGGGTTCGAATTCCGGTCCAGCACAAATGTACACTGTCATCTCCCTATACAGCTGATGGTTTCTTCTATTCGCAGCTGCGAATACATTCCAAGTATTCAGTTACACTTTTCTATGTGTACGTTAAAAAACACCCATTGTTTCCATCTTTATTCATGTAGAAGATACGACCACCATCATTAGTCCGTTTAACTCACTGATGACTGTTGATACATCATTTCTCCTTTCACTTCTTTAATACCTGCATCTTCGACCAGACGTCTCCATCCACAGTTCTTCTAAATGTAATGTGAAGGCGTAAGCCGGTAATCTTCTTAGCTCTGTCCAATCATCTGCTTAATGTTCCTCCTTGTGGTCTTTTGCCCTCGATTTTCTCTTGCAAGATGGTCTTTTTTATCCCCTTCTCGTCTCAAGATGTGTCCTAGAAATAGGAAGCATGACTGACACAGGAAGATGGAGCTAAGTTCTGCTATAATGGAAGCACTGGTCCTTTTTTTCTGTCCATGGTACACGTAACATCTTCCTTCAACACCACATGTCGAAGGCATCAATACGGCTGTTGTCACTAGCTTTCACGGTATGGGTCTCGCAGTTCTACAAGAACACACGGAACAACAGTGATTCTATGAAGCACACCATCGTTGATCATAGAATGAAGGCTTTCACGGCAGGTGTTGTCATCACTTAACACTTGTCCATACATAGAAATCTCCCCTGACGTTTCGCCTTCGACTGCGGAAGGCATCCTCCGAAGATGGCTCTGAGCACTATGGGACTCAACTGCTGTGGTCATAAGTCCCCTAGAACTTAGAACTACTAAAACCTAACTAACCTAAGGACATCACACACATCCATGCCCGAGGCAGGATTCGAACCTGCGACCGTAGCGGTCGTGCGGTTCCAGACTGTAGCGCCTTTAACCGCTCGGCCACCCTGGCCGGCCATCCTCCGAAGACAATCGGCCTACTGCAACGAGAGCGCGAGTGAGCGCCGTATATATAAACCATCCAGAGGGCACCGCTGTCAGTCACGTGACATCGGCTGTGCTGTGATCTCTGATATTGCCAACTTTCTCATTTGAAATTAATCGATTGTCCCGCTGTTGCTGCAATGTTGACATCCATATCTTATCCAGCTCAATGTCTTCATCTTTTCTATTAAAATTATTGCAGTGTTTGGCAATCTCAGTGACCTCTCTGTACATTCGCGCATTATATTGCCATGTCTTTGCTAAAACGGTCGTCTCACTAAACTTTATTTCAAGATCACCTTCGTGAAACACATGTTCCGCTACAACCGATTTATCAATATGTCCGAGGCGGCAGTTCCTTTTATGTTCACCCAGACGGGTGTTGACGCTTCTTTTTGTTGTGCCTATAAAGACCTTTCCACAACTGCACGGAATTTTATAGACACCTGGTGTAGCTAGAGGATGTCGTTTATCTTTTACGGATCTTAAACATTCTTCTATTTTCGTGGTGAGTCTGAAAACAGTTCCACGTCGTACTTGTTAAGATTTTTCCAATGCGATCAGAGAGATAGATCGTGCACTACGCCCTAGAATGACAACCAGAACGGACGAGGATCGATACCAACCCAAGGGGAAGTGTTCTTACCATTTATCACTAAGGTCACTGATCGCAGTTGGCCGATTGTCCTCGGAGGATGCCTTCCGCAGTCGAAGGCGAAACGTCAGGGGAGAGTTCTATGTATGACCACGGCATCTCAGCCCGGAAGTGATGACACCTTCGTTGGATTGGATATTGCCCAGTTCTACCACATGTTAATTAATATAACCATTGTTACTCGGCCAAGGAAGATTCACATTTTTATTTCTTTGTCTCTTTTTACTGTGTCATCGCTCATACGTCCTAAATATGCACATTAACAACCTTCATATCCTTTAAGCAATCTTTATGTCGGATTTAATCTGAAGCCTGTCGATTAATAACTATTAGTTAGGAATTTTTCCTGTTTAGACCGAAATTTAAACTAATAACCTTCATTATGGAGAACACATCACAAAGTTCTTCCTTACTTCCCGCAATGAGGGTAGTATCATTCGCAAAACGTAAACTGTTGATTTTCCTGAACCAGCTTAATTTCACCACCCGAGCGCCTGAAGACATACTCTGCATAGATGTTAGAGAGGTAATGTGACAGTATACAGCCTTGTCTGACGCCACTTGTCACGTCAAAAAACTCCGTGAATTTACTATCCAACTTTCTGACTGCAGTATCATTGATATAAATGCCTTTTAGTAAAGATGCTAGGTGTTTTGGAATATATAGTTTTGTGAAATAGGATGATGTTATTGGAACACACTGTTTTTTCTTTCATTTTTTCTATCGATTTAGAGCAATCTCTTTAGAGTTACCACCCGTTATGGTGGGTGTTACTCGTTACTCGTTTCCGTTGTTCACGAGGCAAAGTATCGTCCTTGCACATTATTTTTTGGCGAAGATGAGAATAACAATTCTCGAACACTTTCCATATTTGCCTGATTTGTCCCTAGCAGGCTTCATGCTCTTCTCCACCTTCAAAACTGCTATCAAAGAGGGTCAGGGGGGGGGGGGGGCGAGGGTAGCGCATTTTGAGGATGTTGGATCGTATCAACGGAATCTAAGGACGATTTTGAGTACTATTCCAGGCAAAGCTCTATCTAATGTATTCCAGATCCTCTAACACCCATGGCAGGGGAAGGTAGGGACGTATCCTGAAACCTAGTAAGACAGCAGTTTGGTTTTAACTACGTTTCGTATAGTACTCCAAGATAGTCGCTGATCTTATTGATCCTCCTGTTACTTGCAATAGGGACCACAGCCAAAACAACTTCCGTGAAATGCGTCTGCCACACTAACTAGGCGTCCATTGTTAACACACAGCAGTTTAAAAATTTAAATCACATGAATAAGTCTGCATAACGTGCAGCAGTAGAGAGTGAACAATAAAAAGATATTTTGATAGCTGTAATGATAGCCGTACCTGCCTTTAGCAGGCATGTAGAGTGATCCCGAACTCCACTGAGAAAATACAGAGCTTGTTCTGGGATATTTCTTGAGTACTTTGGCTGAAGACAAAACTGATCTTCAATGGCTCACTAAAGATTAATATTGCGGAATGCAGGCTTTCTCAGAAAATTCCGTTCATGAAATCGTCTCATGTAATCAACCTTAACTTTACGATGAGTTTCCGACCTGTTATCTTTAGGCACCTGGAGATGACAAGTAGGAAAGTCGTCAGAAGGCTGTGGCAACACGACGCTAGAACTCGGCTGATAAGCCGAGAAGCTTTTTGTAATGATCTATACGGTTTGTTACGCCAGTTACCGCTGTTTATGCGAAAATAATTCCGCAACAGAGAAACATCCGGTGATATGCAACCATTCTAACTGGTGTTATCCTGCTAGGAAAAAATTTCTTAATACCACTCGAAACTAGCGACAGACACATTCAAACTCTACCCTTTACTTACAAGCTGGCGGAAAAAAGGCAGGGGTGTAAGGTACTATCTTTATTCTTTTTGGTGGGAAATACGTTCAACTGACGAGATGCTGGTGTTGGACAGAGGGAGGTTTAAAAAGTGCATTATCTGTAAGCATACATACGCTGTTTGACATCAAAGTACGCTACAGATGCCTGCTCCAAAACCATTCTGCAGCCCAGGTAATACACGCTACCACAACTGATGGGAAAAGGCTCCACTTGTCACGTCGAAAGACTCCGTGAATTCACCATCCAACTTTCTGACTGCAGTATAATTGTTATAAATGCCTTTTAGTACAGATACTAGGTGTTTCGGGAGATATAGTTTTGTGAAATAGGATGAATCTTACTGAAACACACTGTTTTTCACAGTTCTAATTACGGTTCGAAACTGTCATGAGAGAACCAGCATTTTTAATGAATGGGTCATAATGCAGCACATGTACTGGGGGAAAATCGTCCTCCTAAAGGACTGCAGAGTGCAGAGGGAGTGGCAGTTGAACACGTTTTCTTCTCAATGTACAATCACAAACTGCCGAAAACCAAGGCCTTCTCACATCCCCTCACGCCTCCCCCTCACTCCCTCTAACACGTTCCACCGAACGTCTCACGCCCCTGCTACCACCCTCTAAGGCCGCTGCCCACACTAGGCCTTCCACCATCTGGCCGTCACCTTAAGGCGACGTTCCTACGCCTGCATAATAGCGTGTATCGTCAACTAAACAATAGGAGATAAGAGGACAGCAGCCTCAAGCGCAACTTGTTCGTCTAAAATATAGCGACAGAGCCCCCACACGCCGTTCCCTAGACAGAGAGCGGCTGTGTCCACCGACCACCACAGCAGACACAGCCCCCCTCACCCTCACCCACAGCAGCCAGCCGTTCGGCTATAGAGAGCATTTGACCTCAACGCATACATAATCAAGCATCTATTAAAAAAAGCAAAACACATTTGCCACCATAATAAATAACCTCTTTTCACGAAAATAGGTTGTGGTGTGCGTACTGTAAGACCTTCAGATTATTTAACTTGTCGCTCTAACGAAGTAGGCGAGTGTCAGCAATATGTCTCGTGGTCTTATCGTGGCGTGTTTATCTTCTGCCGTTAGGTCAGACGATAGAAATGCCACTTGCACGCTTAGAATAGCAGACTGACAGTGACCAACTTTAAACAGAACTTGATTAATTTTCACACACATTTATTAAAATAATAACAAACATAAAAATTACTTAACTTGGTTCTAGATGCTATTTTCAATTGACAATCTGAAGTTGCTTTGGTATTGGTACGTTAATCTTATTCTCACATATATCTCTGATTCTTGACAAAAGTGTCTATACATTTATCTTCATGGCTATGTACAGGAATATGGTAATCTTATTAGGTGCAGACTGAAACTTGACTATAGACTGGTACAGGCTAACGCTGACTGACTAATCGGAGGTCTGTACACTCGTTATAATACCTCGCACGTTCATGTATCACTGCATGAGTGTGATCCGCGAGGAGAAAAGGTTCTACGTAAGCAGCAATCTCATTGGCTGCGTTACATATGAATACGCGGATCGGCGGAAGCAGAATTTGGTCCGTCTCTATGGCAGCGCCATCTCGTAGTGTGGAGACGGATGAGTGTTGCGCCTGCGCTGTTTTGCTTTGCGGGGCGCGCTCTAGTGGGAAAGTTGTGTACGCGCTGACTACGCGGAACTATGTACACAAGATAGGTAAAGTCCAGTTTCTTTTAGTTTTATGAGAAAAATCGGCATAGCTTTCACGGCGACTGCAGTCGCATCTCATTATTTTGTGTCGTCCAGCGAAGTGTACTGCCACCAATCACGAATTACCAGCACCCTGCGTAAAATCAGAAAAAAGAAAACTTCGACTATTTTGATACTAGAACTACTGATCACTGCAAAATGTCCTAGTTATTTCGATATTCTTTACAGAGTAAAAAAAAAAAAAGCGAGAATTTAAACTCCAAAGAAAAAAAATCTAGATTAAACAATGTCTTCCAGCTTGTTGAGCAAATTCCAGGACCTGAGAGCATCTCTCGCATTCGTTGTCTGCAAATAAACTCTCATACATGTGTGTATTACAAACATTTCAAATAGGTAAGGAACGGGGGTCGCTACGCTTTCAACTCCCTAGTTTCAACTAGTTTTCAATGTCATCCAGCCACCCATTTCCGCATTCTAAATACATGCACATAGAATGTTGTCTATAGGAAAAGTCTTAGGATTTTTGGAAGGTTAGCGAATAAGACAGGTAAATATTTATTAACTTTTTCATATACATTTACACACAGAAAACAACTCTTTCCTTATTTTCGTTAGGTGTAGTTCTAATAATGTCAAACTTAATTTTTAACTTATAACTTAAATCCACATCTGAATCATCTGTTTCTTTCTCCATCCAGTAATTTGACAAGTACATAGAAGGTATATTCTCGAATTCTAATACATATCTAATTTTCTTTTTGTAAAGTACTTGTTTTATGTCTTTAACTAGTAGCTCAGTTCCTTCCTGCAGTTCTTCTAGCCGAGAGCATTCGGGGATTTTCATTTTTCCTCGTATCTCCTCCATGACGCTATTTTTGAAGCGTTGTAAAGCGTTCCACGTCTTCCTGTGTGTATGTCAGCCATTTTTCTGCTCCATATTCTTGCGGGATTTCTATATAGAACTTTAAGTTTACAACTTTTGCAAACGAGTGTCCAGTAAATGTAGTTATTCCATGAGTTTTAAACTCGCCAAATGGCTGTTCTGTTCCTGGACAGAGAGCGGCTGTGTCCGGCGACCACTTTGCACCACTCATGATATGCCTTATGATGACTGTCCTAGACAACACAAAAGGGAAATTAATTAGCATAGCCCCACCCATCCGGAGGATGCTCCATGTGGCTATTTCAAAAGTCGGCTGTTTGCGAAACACAAAGCCCTTCCCGCATACTGCGTAACTCTACGCTGACATCCTCAGAACAGTGATAAATGACTGGCTATTCCGACCGAGGGAGAGTCACGACCTCGTAGGGAACTCGCCCGCCATTCTGCGCTGGACTATTTAAGATCAACTCGACTACTATAATAAAATAACTATTAAAAAAGAAAAACACGATCGCCGGCCGATGTGGCCGAACGGTTCTCGGCGCTTCAGTCTGGAACTGCTAGACCTCTACGGTCGCAGGTTCGAATCCTGTCTTGGCCACGGATAGTGTGTGATGTCGTTAGGTTAGTTAGGTTTAGGTAGTTCTAAGTTCTAGGGGACTGATGACCTCACATGTTAAGTTCCATAGTGCTCAGAGCCATTTGAACCAAAAACACGATCATTTTACGACAACAACAGTTGTATGGTATAGTCAGCTTTTGAGCTGTATTACGCTTTTATGCTGCCCTTGTGTAGTGCTATGCATATAGTTGTTTAATTAGGCCCAATCTTTGTGATTAATTACGTAATTAGGATCGATCTTTGCGACAGTTTCCCAACCAAAATAAATAAATCACACTAACCTAATCTTCCTCTCCCGCATCTGGACAGTTGCCACGTGTTAGGTGGTGCACTTGGGCTTTCCATCCAGAAGCACCAGGGCTCGAGTCCCAGAAAGGGCACTGCCATTTTAAATTTCCCATCAATTCCAAGAGCCTCTGGTGGTTTAATTGTGTTAGGGGGGTACACTTGGGCTTTCCGCCCAGGAGGACTAGGATTCGAGTCCCGGAAAGGGACCAACCAATTTTAATTTCCCAAAAATTAGCGGTGGAGTGGGGTGGGGTGGGATGTCGGCACAGTCCTGGGACAAAGAAATTCCTACCAAAATTCGAAATTCCGGCCAAACTTCGAATTCCCGCCAATAGGGTAGGATGGTGGAGGGAGGGGGGGGGGGGGAGAGAGGAGGAGCTGGGGCACACTTGCAGCTGAGAATAACATGTGATGTCATCTGTGGGAGGGGATGGGCGTGGTCGGGGGTGGGCGTGGTTGGGGGTGGGGGTGGGTGGGGATGGGCCGTCGCAGGGGTGATTAAGTGACCAATTTACTTAATTTGCATATCAATTTGATATTAAAAGTATCCTAAAAACGCCCTTGTCCTACTACTGTCCACATCCTACTACTCCAGAAGTGTTGACAGTTACTTGCCATGTGGGGTAACACAGAGAAGGGAATCGCGCATTGAATTCGTTTATTATTCATTGAGATTAGGAGCGCCATAAGCATAGTTAACGTACAATTAACACTGAATGAAAACGTCTACATCTACATCTACATACACATTCCGCAAGCCACGGTATGACTCGTGGCGGAGGGTACCCTGTACCACTGCTGGTTATTTCCTTTCCTGTTCCACTCGCTTGCGACGGAAAATAATTGTCTGTATGGCACCGTATGAGCCCTAATTACTGGTACCTTAACTTCGTCGTCCGTACGTGAAATGTACGTTGGTGGCAACAGGATCGTTCTACAGTCAGCCTGATACGCTGGTTTCTTAAGTTTTCTGTATTGTGCTCCTCGAAAAGAACGTCGCCTGCGCTCCAGTGATTCCGATTTGAGTTCCCGATGCATCACGGTAATACTAGCATGTTGTTCGAAGCTACCGGCGACAAATCTAGCAGTCAGCATTTGAACTGCTCGGTGTCTTCCTTTATTCCGACGTTGTGCATATCCCCAACACACAAAGAGTAGTCAGAAATGCGTCATAGTGGTGTCTCCCTTACAACAAGCACAGTTTTCTAAACTTATCCCAATAAACCGAAGTCGTCTATTCGCCTTTCCTGCCGCGATCGTTAAGTACTCATTCTATTTCATATTGTTTCGTAAAGCTACACTTTGATTAAATATTAAAGTGACTGTCTCAAACACCTCACTACTAATGCTGTACGCTAACATTATCCTTTTTTTCTACTCATTCGCATTAACTTCCATTTTTCTACATTTATTCCTATTTGCTATTCATCACACCAACTAGAAATTTTATCTGAATCATCTTGTATCCTCCTATGGTTACCCAACAATAACCTCTTAGCATACGTCACAGCTTCATCAGAAAACAGCCAAAAACTGCTGCTTACTCTCTCCGTGAAATAATTTATGTATATCGAAAATAACAGCGGTCCTGTCACATTCCTCTGGAGAACTGCTGCAGTTATACTTGTCTCCGAAAAAACATTCACTGTCGATGTGAAATTTAAAATGGCTCACCTTAGTATGGCTGGCAGTTGTCCAGTCGAAATATCGTGGATGTAAGCTAACGACGACTGGCTGCAAGCCCGAAATCTTTTTGAATATTCACTGTCGAATACAACATAGTGGGTTCTGTCACTAGAGGTCTTCGGGTCACATATCTGGGAACGCATACCGTACATTCGTTAGCAGTGGGCCGTATGGTACTGAGTCAAATGCTTTGCGGAAAACTAGGAATGTCCAAGCCGCCTGTTGTGCTTCATGCATAATTCGCAGAATATAAGGTGAGAAAAGGGCAATCTGAGTTTCGCAGGAGCGATGCTTCCTAAAGCCGTGATCTCAAGGAAATTAATTATATTCGAGCTGAGAATGTGTTCAAAGATTCTGCAGCGGATCGATGTCCAAGGTATTGGTCTGTAATTTTGCGGGCCCGTTCTTTTAACGTGGCCCTTTTTTTCCGGTCACTCGGTACTTGATCTGGACTAGATATTTGCGCTAAATGCAAGCCAGTTCTGTAGAGCACTCTTTGTAAAACCGAATAGGGATTCATCGCAGTCTGCCGACTTATTTCGTTTCTACTGTTTCAGTTGCTTCTCTATGACAGGGATGATTATTACTATGTCGTCCGAAGGGGAATCTGTTCGATGAAAAAAATGAAATGTCGTACGGCTAGGGCCTCCCGTCGGGTAGACCGTTCGCCTGGAGCGGGTCTTTCGAGTTGACGCCCCTTCGGCGACCTGCGCGTCGATGGGGGAGAAATGATGACTATTAAGACAACACAACACCCAGTCCCTTGGCGGAGAAAATCTCCGACCCACCCGGGAATCGAACCCGGGCTCTTAGGATTGACAGTCTGTCACGCTGACCACTCAGCTACCAGGGGCAGACTGTGCGATGGTCAAACGACTGCGTGTTTGTACGATTTGTAACGTCCCCTTAGAAAAATTATGAATGGCTGTGCTAGTAAACTTCTACGTTATTTGATACAAAGACAGCTCACTAAAACTAAACGTACTCAGACAGTTCTCTCTTTAATTATTCTGATCATCACTAAACTGACACACAATATTTTTTTAGCGCAACGCAATCTGACTTTCAATAATCCCTACAAAAGAATGGCCCTGACTAACAATAACCTACACCTTTCATGAATCACTTACCTCACAAAAATCTTCGTTACTCAAACTACTGCAATACAGCGAGAGCAAATACTGCCAGCTAAATAAAAGATTGTAACTACTGAAGGCACTAACTACTGATAGGCATAGTTAGCAAATGAAAGATTTTGATAGCGAACAAACAATATATCTATCTTATCTATAAGTTCATGACATCCATCTTCACAAGTTTCCTTTTTCTAGCGGACACACGTCCATATCGTCCGCTTATAGTAACCTCTCAAAACTGTGGCATCTCTCTCTCCACATTCACCACAGCTGGCGGCTCACCTCCAACTGCACAACTCTACACGCTGTTCACATCCAACTGCCCAACACTACACAAGCGAATATTCCAACAATGAGTCCAACCAGCCACAGACTGCACACAGCACAGTCAGTGATTTTCATACAGAGCACTACGTGGCGTTACCAACATAAAATCCTAAACAGCTCACTTACAGATTCTACTGCGGGAACCATTAGGTAATTGCGAAATTTAAAACCTAATACCCAACTGACCACTACCGAATGCAAGTTCGAGGGGAGTGTCACTTTTGCCAACTGAACGGAATAAATTCGCTTCCAAACAAGCCACAGGGCGCATACAGGCTACATTTCCACTGTTGTCTATATATGTTCAGTGCAACACAGATCCGAAGCCGGAAACCATGGGTAGCTAATGCTAAATTGCTCGGAAATCAACCCCGAAAAATCAGCGAAATTGTGTGGTACTTTTCGGATCCACCCTGCATTTGTACCGAAAATGTTTCGTGTAATCTGTGAAATCATAATGATACGACTTGTGTGCTCCTAGCAGTTACCTGTGTGGTTTGAGTATCAGCACCTTTACCAGTTTGGATTCTGGAACGTGATAAAATTACGAGCATCAGGGTAACCGCACAGCAAATGCCTCATTCGTTAGTCGCGCTGTGCAACGTGCAGACCACGTATCCCTGCATGTAGCAGCAAATTTCGGGCGGGCGTGAATGCGTTCCCGGCTCGCGCGGCGAAGATTAATCCTCCTTCCGCTGACAGCCCCCGCACCCGCGTCTGCACACACAGAACGCGTGCGCGCGCTTTCGCCGGCGCGGAAATCGTTTGCGCGCGTTTATTTGTCTCATTTAAAACGGACTTATCCGGCGGCCTCCGGGCGGAAACGCACGCTGCCGCCGTCCCTCCGGCAAAACGCAAAAACGAGGAGTGCCAGAGGCGCACAGTGGGGAACGGGAAGAAAAATATTCCGCGGCGCCGAGTACGAAACTGCGCGGCAAAGATAACGCGCACGCGGCCGTGACAGATGCTCGCATGCAAATGGGCATTTGCTTAACATCTATTGTCCCGCAGGGGAGACGGTGCCGAGCGAAGTGGGGCACTTTTTTTTCCCCCCGCGGTCCTTTCCGCGCCTCTGTCCGCACTGTGTAATTACCGCAGTCCGTAGCTGCGTAGGCACCAACTAACAGGCGGAGCTCGCGCAACTGACGTGGCAGGGCGCTGTCGCAAGCCAGAGGACTCGCTCCTCTTTTGCCACCTGAGGCTAGGTTCATATAAGCGGAATGTTTGTTGTGTAGTAAACGGATGCACTGCTAAGGCGCTCGGGATAGGTGCAGCAGTCCACACGGGGCGCAATGTCTGCGAATACGGAATTTCCCATCTAAGGCTCCTTTCACAGTGGCACCGACAAAGGTCGTAGGACGTCGCCATAGGTCGCCCGATAACAGCCCGACCTCCTCCGTCAGTTCCTGGCGGGATCGATGAGGTTAGAATCTGATCGAGCAGTGCATGAGTATACAGCCAGTTCGTAGTGTAGAGCGGATACAATATTTCGGAGATCAGACATGTCGACATCATCAGGTTCGTTGATGAACTGAGCTCCAGAGGGTGCGCAGCCGACATTATCCTCTACCACAACACACCTTTCCCTCCACGGTTCGAGCCCGGGGGCGCGCGAAAGCAGTCTATGGTAGTGTCGATGTAGTTGCTCTGTCCTCCCTGGTCACCAGATCGGTGTGTTTGCCGAGCATATACGAGGGTCACTCCAAAAGAAATGCACACTATTTTTTAAAAAATCCAACTTCTATTCTACATGTTTGAAAGTTTTACAGTGTGTAGATACATCCTTTAGGAACAATATTTTCATTTCTCCACGTAATTTCCATCCCTCTCAACTGCCTTACGCCATCTTGGAACCAGCGCCTGTACACCCGCACGGTAAAATTCTGGACCAACCTGTTGGAGCCACTGTTTGGCAGCGTGCACAAGGGAGTCATCATCTTCAAACCTTGTTCCACGATTGCTACTGTCGCAGGTTCGAATCCTGCCTCGGGCATGGATGTGTGTGATGTCCTTAGGTTAGTTAGGTTTAAGTAGTTCTAAGTTCTAGGGGACTGATGACCACAGATGTTAAGTCCCATAGTGCTCAGAGCCATTTGAACCTTGTTCCACGAAGAGAGTCTTTCAGTTTCCCGAAGAGATGATAGTCTCATGGAGCTAGGTCAGGAATGTAAGGCTGGTGTTTCAGTGTTGTCCATCCGAGTTTTGTGATCGCTTCCATGGTTTTTTGACTGACATGTGGCCTTGCATTGCCGTGAAACAGCAAACCATCCTGCTTTTGGCGATCTGGTCGAACACGACTCAGTCGAGCTTGAAGTTTCTTCAGTGTCGTCACGTATGCATCAGAATTTATGGTGGTCCTTCGGAATCGAAAAACATCGTAGCAATAACTTTTCCAGCAGAAGTTGTGGTTTTGAATTTATTTTTTTTGGGGTGAATTTGCATGATGCCACTCCATTGATTGCCTCTTCGTCACTGGTGGTAAATGATGGAGCCGCGCGGCCACCTGTTCGGATTAGCGCAGTGGTGGAGAAAGTGGGGGCGCTGAGTGTAGTCGACTGCGATCGCGGAGCGCGAGCGAGCCGATCCTGATCTGTGATAGTGCTGTATACAGATTATCCAGTTAATAGGTATTTAAAAATTGAGATTTGTTAGAAGATAATATGACAAGAGTATCTTATTCGTGATTAATAAGTCAGTTTCCTAAAATGTAGGTAAGAAGTTGGACATCAGTGATGCCGTTTGCCTATGGCATTTAAGTCTCTTACCTTAAAATTTTCCGCAAATATTGCGTTTTAGGGTAAATTAGGGACGCAATGTCAGAAGCTGGTTAAAAAATTTTGTAACATTACTTCACTCCTCCCTGCGCGATTAGTATGTGTTGAAAAAAATGGATCTTGGCTTCACAAATAGTAATATGATCGGTCCTCATCGGCCGATGTCAGTCGTCGGCGGAAACCCCCGATGTCGCTGCCACTTTGAGCGCCACCTTACCAGCCGTATCGCCCGTAGCGAGATGAAAACGGCGCGACGGCCCACAAGAATTGGCTGGGGCAGGCTGTTGGCAGTCAGTGCTGGGAGCGGAGTGGACATTCCACACCAGGCAGTCTGGTGTTCTCCGTTTTGTGTTTGTATTTACTCGTACTAGCATCTGCCACAGTGTTTCCTTCAGGTATGGAGAAAACCGACACAGAAAGTTCAGTCATGGAAATAAAGAAAATAACTTGTATTTGGGACAACGGCCGACGAATAGAAGAGTGGTAACAAGAAAGATACTTTCCGTCTAGGATCACAAACTTTTAGGTCCTCAGACGACCGGTTTCGGTCAGTAATGACTATCTTCAAATCGGTTTTAAAAACATGTTCTATGTAATGAAGCCATAGTGCCATCGTGAAAAGATAAAGACAAAATCAGCTTTTGACGCTGTCACTATGGCTCCATTACGTAAGTACATGTTTTCAAAACTAATCTGAAGATGGTCATTGTTGACCGAAACAGGTAATCTTGAGTTAAAAATGTCATAATTCCTGCAGCTGTATTAAGGTGTTGGTTTTATTAGCAACTAGTTTCGATGTTGTTACAACATCATCTTCAGTAGTGAGATAGGCGTGTTCCATGCGGAAGGCATGTAGTAGGAGTATGACAAACGGATATGGTTCACATGCACGTTTCGTGAAGAAGCGACAATAATGACATCAATTCCTTACCATCAAAGAACTGAGCCAAGGAATCGCCTTGGAAAATTACTAACTGAAAAGAGTCACCTGCAGCAATAGAGATAATATTAAAAAAAAAACAAGATACATTTTCAGTAAGCACCGTTCTAAATTGGGCACCTGTGAGAATGAGTCAACAGTAGCAAATTAGTTCATTTTATTATGTCTCAGAAGCATTTACACAATTACCGAAAATTACAATCAAACCAGAATAATGAAACTAACAAAAATGTGCATATAATGAGAAATACGTATATATGACAGGTCATGCTCTGACCAATGTAACACCTCAGATTTAGCTCTCTTGCTAATGCGCTCTACTAGCTCTGCCTGCCAAATAATTAACTACTGCAATGCTGTTTCCTAATGCTGTCACGTTACTTCCTTTTTCATCCAAGTTTGTTACAAACTCAAATCCTATCACAGTAAATGCGTCTTCAGTTCACTGAGCAGTTGTTTCGTGTACGTAATTATGCAGGATACAACATGCTTTAATTATTTGAAAAACAAATAACATACCAACATACATCACTTTTTGATTCCAACTGACTTCATAAACAACATGTGCTGGACAACACGAGCCACAGCTCCGCATACCGCACGCTCGTAGCCTTGGATGTGGCATGACGTACCCCTAAGTGGCCAACCACCAATACTCGGGGCGAGCAGTAATAAAACCGACAAACTGCAGGGACGGATCACTGACATGGAGGAAAAAAGATCCTCTAAAGATATGTCCGGAGAAAGACGGAGTGAATGCAACGACAACAAACCGTTCCCGAATAAAGTACAGAGTTCCATGGCACTCACGACACAACAGATGTTCAAAGAGGCCTCCATGGGACTGCAGGCGATAGGGTCGGCAGCGATTGTCATGGATGAAACACGGAATCGTGCTTTGGCTCACACCATGTTGGCGAGTGACTTACCTGGAGCCTGTACTAGGTTTAGTCTCAGTGGCTCCGAGCACTAGGGGACTTAACATCTGAGGTCATCAGTCCCCTAGAACTTAGGACTACTCGAACCGAACTAACCTAAGGACAGCACACACATCAATGCCCGAGGCGGGATTCGAACCTGCGCCTAGAACCGCTCGGTCACAACGGCCGATCTGTTAATCTCAGTATCCTGTAGAATCCGGTCTCCAAATCTGCTGCACGCAAATTTCGCCGTCTCCCTCCACATTCGTCTGCCTGAAAGGATCCATGATCACACGTACGCCCAAAAAGGGCTCGAAATGTTGTGTGATGCGTTTGGTGCCTGTGAGGTTACTTGTTTTGGTATAGCCGTGTTGCTTCTCGACCGTTTACATCTGCTTGGTCGTTCACAAACACCATCTCCGACGTGAATACAGGACCATCCTGCTGCTTGTAGTCCGCTGCGTCAATCACACAGCCTGCAGCACGCAAGGAAGACTCGGCCCACAGTTCGAGGAATTCTCATTCGTGAGGGCCGTCTGCCATGACAACGATACATTTCCGAACAGTGGGGAATCCGACCCTGAAGTTTGTCGGTTTTATTAATGTTCACCCTGTATATCATCTATTTTCTTGGCACTGGAAAAATTATGGCTGCCCTTCTAGCTTTAAAAACAACTTTGATATGTTAAATTACGTTTTGTACACAGAAAAACATGAACTAAAATGCACCAAATGTAGACTGAGTGGGAATACATTTTCGGCTATAAACTTTCCGAAATATGTGCAATGGTTTACTTTATTTCGAATTTTCGTCATTTGTATAAGCAATACCAAAAAGGGAGCCAGTTCACTATCAACCTCCGATGTGAGACTATAAGATGAGAAAAAGTCAAATTTTTAATCAAATAGTTACCTCAAAATGGAATCAGAAATATTATAAAGCGGAAGAAAACAATGGTCTTTACTTTTTTCATGCGGAAACTTAAATTTTTGCTGTGTAACTAGCCACATTTATACAAAACAATTATTTTAGATGTAGAGCAGACGATACGATATTTCCACAAGTCGCCACATGGCAGGACATTGCGTCTCACTGCAGGACATTCCAGTCTTGTGTCCTAAGAGTAAGAGTATTGCCGAACCTGTAATTTGAGAACGTCGAAAAAGTGTGTGGCAATTAGTACATTACGGGAAGCAATAGAAAGCAAAAACAGCTTTGCAGTCTACATCACAACAGAGAAACAGCTTTAAAAGCGAAATAAAATTATAGAGTTTACAGATAATAGACGACTGAGCTAAGATTGTTCCCTCCCTTGTAAGTTCTTCATCGTATTGATAAGGTCTTCAAATACTGGAGGAGAAAATGACAAAATATAAATCTGCGAGTAGAAATTGAGAGTTAAAGTAGTCTGTTGTTTACAGACAGTGTTGTCAATGTGGTAGCATGAATGAGACATAAGACACACTTTTAGAAAATTGATCGAAGAATATGACAAGTGGGCCAGCCGGCGTGGCCGTGCGGTTAAAGGCGCTTCAGTCTGGAACCGCGTGACCGCTACGGTCGCAGGTTCGAATCCTGCCTCGGGCATGGATGTGTGTGATGTCCTTAGGTTAGTTAGGTTTAATTAGTTCTAAGTTCTAGGCGACTGATGACCTCAGAAGTTAAGTCGCATAGTGCTCAGAGCCATTTACTTTTTTACTATGACAAGTGGGGTTCAAATGGTTCAAATGGCTCTGAGCACTATGGGACTCAACTGCTGAGGTCATTAGTCCCCTAGAACTCAGAACTAGTTAAACCTAACTAACCTAAGGACATCACAAACATCCATGCCCGAGGCAGGATTCGAACCTGCGACCGGAGCGGTCTTGCGGTTCCAGACTGCAGCGCCTTTAACCGCACGGCCACTTCGGCCGGCCAAGTGGGGTTGGAGACAAATATTGGGAAAATGCAGTATATGGCAATACAAGTGCGAGGGGGGGGGGGGGGGGGAGAGGGGGAAGGGGAGAAATCAAGCAGAGACTTATTACAAATAGAAATTCATGTAAATAATTTGGCACCAGAACGACACCAGGTGGATGGATTGTTTAAAAAAATGGTTCAAATGGCTCTGAGCATTATGGGACTTAATTGCTGAGGTCATCAGTCCCCTAGAACTTAGAACTACTTAAACCTAATTAACCTAAGGACGTCACACACATCCATGCCCGAGGCAGGATTCGAACCTGCGACCGTAGCGGTCGTGCGGTTCCAGACTGTAGCGCCTTTAACCGCTCGGCCACTCCGGCCGGCTCTTTCAGTTGTTGTTTCTGTGCACTTGCGCATGAAAACAGGAAAAAGTGCAAGGCCTAAACATACGGTAAGAGAACCGACCTGCAAGATTCTCCCTATCGGGCAAGTCGCCACCTAATGAAATGCTGAATACTCGAGGAAACGTGAAAACAAGGTACCAATAGAATTTGTATAAGTACAGGGAATGTGTCAAGAAAAAGGACTGATGTGTTTTAAAGTTATATGGACAGTTATGTAAAATCAAAATAAGCATAAATTGACATTTACTGGAAATGCAAATAACGACCTCTGCAAGATAAATGCCAAATAAATTTCCTGAGAAGTAGCGACAAAAAAAGTCCATACAAAGCTAAAAAGCGTAAAAGAAATATATAAACAGCACTAGTGTGATGTCTTCAGAATGAAAGACGTCGAAGTGAAGAAATAATTTATGTCGTCAGAATTCGTGCATATCTGTAGTGTAAATAAAGTAGCTGGTCACATGGAAGTTTCGTAGAATAAATACCGTAAAAGTTTCTTCAGTAATTCTTGCTGCTGAAATTAGCGTGCGTATAATTTCGTTCTAAATCGCAGCCGTATTCTTGGCACTAAAACTTACCTTGTTGGTATTTCAGTGATTTGTCATTATTGCTATACAATCTAAATTGAAATTCAGTACATATCATTCAGGTGTTGCATAGCTACAACAGGTGTAAAAATTAGACAAGTTCAGTGTATCAGTGTCAAAACCGTATGTAACGTCGCAGTTCTGGAAAGCAAAATCGCATAAAAAGTAATTTAATGTTATGGCAGAATCTGCTATGTTCTATTTACGTTGCGCAATATAATTGATCCAGCTGTGTGTTTGGCTTGGCATAATATTTTTGAGATGAATGTAGATGTGATTAGTTTAGGAAATCGATGTTTTCAGATAAACATGCTTGACGTCTTGTTGCTGGCTATTTTACTGTTAACTGATTTGCTGTTGATGACTTTGCGATTAATTTGATATGATCTGTGCACTGCTGTTAAATCAGATGGCCATCGCGAGTAAAAGGAAATTGCTTTGACGCCAATGGGCTTGATATATGCCGAGCAGAGTTTTGTTTTGATCGGCGTAGCACTACGTTGCTTTGAAGTAAGCTGTGGTGTGCCGCTGTGCGTCACGACGATATTGTTGACCACGTCGCTGCTGGTTTTAAGGACGGCATGGCAGTACCTGTCGCAGATAGATATTTCACTTTGTAATCTTTCTAAGATTTGTTAACAGAGCTATATTTAATTTGATGATTTCCATTTATGTTGGATTAATGAGGTTAGATAATACTTGCTGTTTAAATCTGTTTGTAAATCAATTATGAGTAACGTAACTTCAACTGTCAGATGTTTTTGTAAAGCCAAATTTAATTTGCAATACAATTTTTCTAAAAAAAAAAAAAAAAAAAAAAAAAAAGACAACTCGGTGTTAGTAATTCACCATAATCAGTACCGCCTCCCTGTCCGGGTCATATATTTTTTAAATAAGTTGGATTTTCTTAAATGTTCTCGTTTATCAGCCAAACGAATTTCACGTGCATTTGAAGTATTAGGCTAACATTGTACACTGCGGAGCCTCGTTTCGTAAGTGGTGTTGGAAAAGACGTACGTCGCCTTCCTATGGATGCTGCTGAATAAATAAGAAGGGAAACTGGTTCTCTTGAAAGGTCCTCCCCAACACAGTAATGTAACCGCTGAAGAAAGGGCTGCACTACGGAACCTTCGAGAAGATCCGGAAACAGTGGTGCTGAAGGCTGATGAAGATAATTCTACCGTTTTGTTACCTCGTAGGTTGTATTTGGAGAAGATGTGTAGTCTACTTAGTGATACTATGTACAGGAAAATTGATCAATACCCAACAGCACTTGTGCAACGGAAGACGTGTGCCCTTTGAACTCTTCCTTGTTAGCTCCAGAGACCACCAAGCGGTTAAGACCACATGGCAGCGTACCACCGAGATTGTATGGTCTTCCTAAAGTACATAAATAAGGTCTTCCTTTACGGCCTATAGTGAGTAATAGTGACGCACCCACATATGATTTAGCCAAACATCTAGCTTCTTTGCTGAGACCATTGGTTGGCAAATGTTCACATCATATACGTAACTTTGCTGATTTTATCAACAGACGGGGGGCTCTCCACTTAAGTAGTTCGGATCTTCTAGTGAGTTTTGATGTAGTTTCCCTTTCCAGAAAAGTACCTCTTGCTGATTCCTTGACGCTAATTGGTCAACAGTTTGAATCGGACATCACTGCTTTGTTTCTACATGCTCTTTCCTCGACCTATTTTATGTTTAACCAGGAATATTTTGAACAGTCTGACGGTGTCGCCACGGGCAGTCCTCTGTCTCCTCTCGTGGCTAACTTTTTTATGGAGGATTTTGAGAAATAAGCACTTGAATCAGCGGTTTGTAAACCAACTGTTTTTTGGAGATACGTTGATGATACTTTCATAGTGTGGCCCCACGGAGAAGAAAAGTTAATGGAGTTTTTTCATCATCTTAACTCCGTCCATGAGAATATTCGATTTACTATGGAACGAGAGAAAGATGGTTACCTTCCATTCCTGGATGTTTTGGTTAAACGGAAGAGTGACTGCTCGGTGGGACATTCTGTTTATCGTAATCTCACTCACACTGATTTCTACTTGCATTCTTCAAGTTGCCATCGCCCATCCCAAACCATGAATGTGCTTAAAACCCTTGTGCACAGGGCACATAGGGTGTCGGATGCAGAGAATTTGCCTAAGGAACTTGCACATTTAATGACGGTGTTGAGAGACAATGGATACTCGATCCGGCATATTAACAGGTCCTTCTCAACTAAAGCCGGGAACCGGGAAGTGGGTAAAGAGGAGAAAGTGCCAGCCAAGTCCCTAACTTTTCTTCACTTCGTTGGAAATATCTCCTTCAAAATAGTGAGGATTCTTAACAATTTTCATGTGAAAGTGGTTTTTCGTCCACCTTCTAAGATTTCGGATCTGCTGGGATCGGCGAAGACGGGAATTTACAAAATACCGTGTCAATGTGGTATGGTCTACATAGGACAGACAATGCGTACAGTGGAAGAGCGTTGTACGGAACATCAACGTTGCACTCGCCTACTGCAGCCCAGTAAGTCTGCAGTTGCGGAACATTGTATTTCCAAGGGACATTCAATGGAGTATGACAAAACTTCGATTCTGGTCACAGCAACAACCTTTTGGGACTCCATTATCAAAGAATCCGTTGAAATACGCATCGCAGGAAACCTAATAAACCGTGACAGCGGTTACCAATGAATAACGCGTGGAATCCAGTCATTTCCGAAATTCGAGACGAAGACGCCAGAAGACTTCGATAGCTGCGGTCAGCGACAATATCGAAGGCAGCCGAGTCTTGCAGTTCCACCAGCGAGGACGCTGCCGCTGGGCGGTGTGGTCCTTCTGTCTCCGCGACTTCAATGCATGCGCGACAGTACCATCAGCGCACTATATAAGACGGAGCGGAGAACGTCTTCGTTGGTTGCCCTAAGTCAATCCCTCCAAAACCCAGGCGATCATTGTAGGCAAAACCACCCCATCCTTCTGCCTCCTTGATTTCTATCTCACCATCTATGGCTGTTCTATCACCCTCACTCCCACCCTTAATTACCTTGGCATCACCCTCGACCGTCGCCTCTCCTGGACTCCCCATCTCTGGACAATCCAAGCCAAGGCACACTCCCGACTCCATCTCCTCAAGCTCCTTTCCAGCCGATCGTGGGGTCTGGACCTCTCCACCATCCTCCACACCTATAACTCCCTCATCCGCCCTATCCTTTGTTACGCCCATCCGTCCTGGATCTCCGCCCCCCCCCCTACCTTTTATAAATCCCTACAAATCCTTGAACGCCATGCTCCCCGCCTCGCCTATCACATCCGACTCCCCTCCCCCACGCGGATCCTGTATGATCTCATCCCCTTCCCCCACCTCCTCCTTTTCCTTGAAAGGATACGGATCATGTACACCTCCCGCAAACTTGATCCTCCTCATCCGCTTGTCTCACCTGTCCTCTCCCACCCGCACCTGCTGCCACGCCTGTATTCCCACATCCCACCCGGTCTCCATCTCTCCACCCTCCTTACCCTCTCCCAAGGTGGCTTCCGCCAGCTCCCCCTCCCTGATGATGTCCTCCTCCCCTCCATCTACCCCTCCGACCAACTTTGATCCTCCCTCCCTCTTCCTGTGTCTGTTCCTTTGGGCACCCTCCGTCCCTCCTCCCCTTCTCCCCACTCCTCCCCCGGGCCTCCCCTCCCCTGTCCCTCTACTCCTCCTCCCATCTCCTCAGCCATTGGCATCTTTCTTCTCCCCTCTCCACCCTCCTCACCCTTCTTCCCCTCTTGGCAAGTCCCCGGACTCGCACACGCTACGTGGATTTTCGCGCGCCGGAGATCATCGCCATCAGTGTCTCGTGTGTGTGATGTCGTTTTGTGTTTTTAGTGTCCGCAATCACGCTTCTACGTTCACTTGTGCCGTCGGATTCATCAGTGTTATGTGCGCCGTGTCAACGTGTTTTCAGTGTAGATATCGTCGAGTGTGAAGGGCTCCGTGTTTTTTGTGTATCTGTGACCACTATTTTTTGCCCGTCACTATGTTCATTTTAATTCTCCATTATTGTACTGTTATTGTCAACACTATGGCTGAAGAGCGGCGTAGCATGCCGCTGCCAGCCTACCTGATTGTTCAGGTGTTAAAATAACAATAAAGAAAAAAAAGTCTTCGTTGTCTACTGTCTTCCATGATGTTCCCCCTTTCTTGTATCTATGTTTACCATGATTTCTCTTTTGTTATTTTTTAAATGTTTTCTATTATTTGTTACATGTCTTTCGGCTAAAGAGCAGGGTAATTGCTGCTACCAGCCCGCCCCGATGGGGAATTGAAAACAATAAAGGAAAAAACAAAAACGTCTTCGTCAGTCCTCGTTCGTATCACCTGAAGATGGCTGGCAGTTGTCCAGTCGAAATAACGTGGAATGAAGTTTACGACGATCGGCTGCAATCCCGAAATCTCTTTGAACAGTTGGTTCGCCCGGAAAATTTTAAATTTTACATCAAACGCCTTTACGGGGAGGAGATGGCCTCAAATGTAAGAAGGTCCATGAAGCTACGTGATGATAGGGCGAAACTTTTAAGTTCTTTAAGCTTTTTAATGAGATGACAGGACCATGGGATAGTACCCAAATGTGTACTCTGTAGTCAAATCTGCTACAGGTGTCCCCCTATGTCCGCAGCTCGTGGTCGTGCGGTAGCGTTCTCGCCTCCCGCGCCCGACTTCCCGGGTTCGATTCCCGGCGGGGTCAGGGATTCTCTCTGCCTCGTGATGAATGGGTGTTGTGTGATGTCCATAGGTTAGTTAGGTTTAAGTAGATCTGAGTTCTAGGGGACTGATGACCATAGATGCTAAGTCCCATAGTGCCCAGAGCCATTTGTCCCCCTATCCTGTTTTAGAGTAGGCAAGCCGCTGCTCACGACAGTAGCACGCGAACAGCCTACCAGCTTCCCTGTTCCCAAGATTCCCGTTGCCAAGCTCCAGGCCATAACAATCTGTCGAAGTCGTTTTCGACAGTGGATTTCCCCTGTTGCGGCCTGTATTGTCGATAGAGCGATTCTCCATTTGTCTCTGTTCCCCTTACATATTTGCCTTACCACATCACATGCTCGCAGTGCCAGCAGGCGAAAACGAGTCTCATAATGGGCAGCACTAATACTGTTTTGAGCCATCAGTGTGTTATCATACAGTCTTCGACTATGTCTATCTGAATGGGCTATTCAAAAAGGTTGCTTAGTTGAAAGCGGTATAGCTACAGAAATACTTTGCGACTTTTGATTGTAATAGACGTTATTACTGAAATATGTGCGCACTGCTGCTATCAAACATGGTAAACTACATCTAATTCTTCACAGATGTTCATAACACAGCAACCCATTCCGTTCCGTCCTGTCTATAGCACATATAAGTTCCTTCATATTGATTCTTACCCTTGACATGAGCTTCAACTGAGGTGCTAAGCACCATTTTATCACTGTCTATGACCTGTAACACACCAAGTTAATGTGCTGACCATTGCACTAATCTGCAACGTTGAATTCGTTGTTGCGTTTATAACTGCAATCGCCCAGCGCAACGATGAATTGCAGCCATCAAAAATTTAGCTTCAGTTAATTTCTTGCGGAGCTTATCTGATGTAAGCCGATCTTGGTAATGACGCTAACTGTATATGTGACGCTGAATCGCGTCTTGTGCGTAAGTATCGACTAGTGTTTAGTTAGTGCCTTGTGTGAATCGTATTTCATTAGCACCGTTGTGGATGTGTTGTTTTTGATGTGTCTATGATGTGTGATTCAATACGAAATAAAAATGTCAGACCCATGATTCTGGATGCAAACACATCATGAAAGAATGCCGGATGCCGGACAAGAAATTCCAAGTGAATTGAGCAATTGTTGTGGCAGTAGGGCAACGGCGAACGGCTCAGGCATGACGTTGAGCCCTCTGATTGGAGGAAACCAGATCCAATGCGTGAAGTGTCAACTATTAAGTAACTTCAATCGAACTGTAATAACGTGTTATATGTACAAAATAAAGTATATGCGACCTAGGCTGCATTTAGCACTAATAATGATAAATTAAGCGTCCTGTTACAGAGACTTTATCTATTATTTTGACCTCTGAATTTATCGGACACCTTGATAATATTCACGTTAGCATCCAAGTCTTCTCCATAAGATTATTCAATCATATTCCGTCATTGCCCAATTTTTCTTAGGGCTACAGTTCTTATATTCAAGTTTCTGAGCCATGAAACTAGCGTTTTGAGTACTGGGCGAAGTCCCTTCGACAGAGAAAGAGCGCCATTGTGCAAAAACGGCAGTCCAACTAACTGGAGAAGCGCGCTGTGCGAATTCCGCCGATTTACAGGAAGCACGTTTCCGATAGCAAAACTCTGGTCGTAAATATGTACTGATTGCAGCTCCCTTCGCATATACTTAAGACCACAACGAATTTTCAACACAACTTTTCTTGCTCATTTTAGTGTACGATGTTCCCACCAAAAAGTCCCAAGTGATCATACGGAAAGAACAAAGGGTGGATGTGTGAATCAACAGTCTGTAACTTTCCTTCTTTTTACTTTTCATTGGCTTCTCCACCATGAAAGGCAATTTTAGACACACCCCCTTACAGACTCGCGTTTCTTTTCAGTCAATTACTGGGCGAGATGGTAGAGTGACAGAGAGGCTCCCAGATGGAAATAAAGAGGAGCTTATAAGTTGGGGGAATTAACCTGACAGCCAAGGAAAACGTCCCGAATGCCTTATTTGGAACTGGATGACTGGAACCATTTTCTATTCCTTTGACAATGTTCTCCAGTGTCCCAGACAAAAACTATGTATAGGCATTGTGTTTATATGTTGTGTACGTGTAGGTATTGGTAGATGTAGGTCTTCTTGTGTTGAGAAATCTGTAACCTTTTCACGTTTCATTCTCTCTTCCAAGGGGCAGAACAGGCTATTAAGAGATCCGGCTAATTAGAGTCCTGGTTCGTTTCAGTCAAATGTACCAGCAGTTTGGCACTGGGGCAGAAGGAATTCCAACTGGGAATACACAGCCTGACTGACGAAAGTGAAGCACCCAGAAGGAGAAGAGGAAGTATAATGAAACCTGACAGGTTGGGAGTGTATCTGATGTTATTTCAGCGCCTCAAATTTACAAAGAACTTGGCAGTATGCCATACTTATCAGTATGACATTGCACTCCCTGTGATTTGGATCCATCACCTAATTAGGATGGAAAGGGTGTCATAAGGTCGTTGTAACGTCTCCTTATACAAGGTGCCGCACAAATGTTGTAAATGGTGCTTGATATCCTGAATACTAGCACTGGGACACAGTTGACGACTGAGGTGGTCCCACACAGCCCCGGGTCTGCAGATTTCCAATTTTCGAACCGGAACAAAAATTTGATAGCGCCCCCCCCCCCCTCCCCCCCCCCCCCCCCCTCGTGCCACCGTCCCACTCAAGCGTTTCAGTTCAGGCGTCAAAACAAAAAAAAATCGATTTTTCAAGAATATGTTCAGTTTGTAGTGCACATCTTTCTGAACAGTTTGATATGTAAAACATATATGTTCGAAGAAACGTAACACGTGTTATTTCATCTTAAGTGTGCCAAAGTGCAGTGTCATGCCTCTGTATTTCGCTGTGTGGAATTCAAACGTATATATTTTGTAATGGAAGACATCAAACCTATATTCATGGCAGAGGAAATTAAAATGTCCTGTGGTGCCTCTGCTAGTCCCAGTCGTACGGTTTGACATCCTAACCCCCTTTAAAAAAAACTCACAATGAGTGCTATGTGGGATTATTTATGACCGGGATGATAAGAACTCCAGAAAATTTGCACTCTTTGTTGCTTGTTAGCTAATCACTTTCTCTTCTATATGACATAAAATTAAATATAGGAAACATAAAACCAGTCAAGACAAGAGCCAAGCAAGACAGTACCCACTTCTTCAATCCTTGGGTCCCAGAATTTTTTTTTTCTCTGTAGTCTTGCTACAGCTTTACACGGAGGTCTATCAGTTCCGTGAAAGACTATTATCTTATCATAGTTTGTCAAACGTTTTGCTACATGAAAAATCAAAATGTCAGTGTCTGATACTGAGAAAGCTGTTAATATAAATAGCACCCAAGAGTGGTGTGGTTTCTCGAACTGATTACGACTATTTCGTCACTGTCTGTTGGATAAAATGTAACAGGACTTGCTAATATTGCTGCAGTTGCAACACACCCCATATAAGCGGGACTGTATTGGCACAAATGATCATTTTTATCTACGTCATTTACATAGACAACAGGACAGAATGCAATTCATGAAGTACCAATATCAAATGCCTATTAGGCCTATTACAAGCAAAGATTTAGTGTTAGGAAATAGTTTCACTTTTCATTCATATGCTCCATTTTCTCAAGCATAAAATCGAGAAATAGTAGTAGTACGAGGTTTTTATATAAATTAGGAATCGTCATAATCTTCCGAATAATTTGATTGACGTCCCCGTTTCTTCTCTTTCCTCTTTCTAACAAACAATCTTCTATCGTCAACTATGTAGGTATTCCTGCAATTGTCAAAACTCATTCTCCAGTTAACTTGACTAACCCTGCCAGAATCACCGGTTTAGTTATCCACGTTTGCACTCCGGTTAGGTGTTACTGCGTTTTCGTACAACGCGTTTTCCGCGCTGTTCCGAGAATAGAACTTAAGCGGCTGCTAATCGAGGACTGTACAACTGGCTCTTAATAGTGTAATGATCTGGCAAAAATTTTCTGTCAAAATTTCATTTTCTTGGGTACACCAAGGAGAAAATATGTAATCTTTCTTAGATGTCATTCCTGTTTTTCGTTTATTTCCACTCTTGTAGTCTGAATTTATGGATTTTACTAATAATTATTATAGCAATGCTTATCATTCGCACATCCAATCAACCACATAAACCAACCCGTTTTGGTTTATTCGGCCTAACTCGTACAGAGCTGTCCGCTTTTGTCTGCGTGAAAGTTTTTTATTTGTTGATGCGGCAGATATTCCCGTGGCAGAGACAGCACGTGCACTATGCACGCATTCAAAAATCAACTTATGATTCGTTCAGAAATGAACTTACAATATGTTCAAAAATCAACAGGGATGCGCTTCAAAATCATATGAACAATCGATTGACACTGCACTGGATGCTAGGGGCTTTGTGAAACAAGGTTTTTTTCTTCAAGAATGTGAATTTGGCGCCCCCCGAAATTTCCGGCCGGGCAAATACCTCGGTTTGCCCCCCCCCCCCCCTCCCTCCTAAATCCGAGGGTGGTCTCACAAGTGTTTTTTCGGAGGCAGATCTGCGAAATGTGCTGGTCACTGGACTATTCAGACACAACGCAGACAATTCATAGAGATACACGCCATGTGTTGACGATCATTGTCCTGTTGAAAAATGGCACCACAACACTGTTCCACGAGAAGTAACACGAGGGTGCAGGATGTTCAAATGGTTCAAATGGCTCCAAGCACTATGGGACTTAACATCTGTCATCAGTCCCCTTGACTTAGAACTACTTAAACCTAACCAACCTAAGGACATCACACACATCCATGCCCGAGGCAGGGTTCGAACCAGCGACCGTAGCAGCAGCGCGGTTCCAGACTGAAGCGCCTAGAACATCTCGGACACAGCGGCCGACCTTGCAGGATGTCCGTGACGTCGCGTTGTACTGTCAGCTCAATCACTACCAACCCAGACCCGAAGTCATATCCACTGTCCACTGGCTTCCTACGGTATGACACCAGGAGCAAAAAAAAAAAAAGGAAGAATAGGACGGCTTCTCAGATCGCCATGATCGCCGACTACTGTCATATGGTGCAGTCGTGAACAGCGATTCATCGTTGACCTCAGTGCGACGACATTAATGGGCAGTCTATGCTTCCCGGTCATGGAATCTCTCCAGATGCAGCCGCTGTGGTTTTAACGGCAGCCTATCCATGACACTGTCATTCCTGTCCCAGCTTCTGCTAGTCTCAGACGAATGACGCGGGACAACACAGAACGTTGTAAGGATTCCATTACTTGTTCCTGGATGGCAGATGGAGATGTGAAGATGTTACGATGTACCCGATGCAGAATACGGCGATCATCCCATCTCGTGGTCAGACTTGATTGACCGGAACCCTGAGGACGAGTATGCCTGCCCTCTAGATTCCCTGCAGTGGAGCGTGGCACCACTGGCAGATGTGAATGCCTCAAAAATCTGGCTGTTGTACCATCAGTAGGCCAAATAGAAGCTCACCATGAGGCCCCTTTTAAACTCTGTCAGCCGCTGATGACGCTTTCTCACAGGGAAGTTTCGTCTCCTTTGTAGTGATCACATCTGACACTGTTCACGCCTGTCTTACACCCTACCACGCCTGGGAGCGACACTAAACACGAACGACACTAATTCACTCTTGTGGCTGTTCTACCTGTCACAGAGGATTGCAATCATTTACGTACCCACCGGTGGTGCGTACGTGTACAGAGTTACACTGACATCCAACGATGTCTTCTGGCTGATTCACTTTTTTGTCAGAGAGGCTATTTTGGAAGGGGACTTCTAGTTCTGAATTCACCGAATAACCAACGAAAACCTGCTGAAAGTCTTGATCGGAACAAGGGAATTTATAATCATTGTCGCAGTCAAAAATGTGTAATGCGTGTGTTGTGTGTGTGTGTGTGTGTGTGTGTGTGTGTGTGTGATATGGGATATGGGGGGGGGAGGCACGCACGCGTTTGTCAGTAACGCCACTGCATTTCATTTCCTGGTCTAGTTACTAAGAGCGAACGCGAGATATATATTTTAAAAAAAAATTGGAAACGGAAACATGCATGTAGCAGATCATTCGATCAGAGGTAAATATAGCTGTAATGACGATTGTGTATACTGTACATCTTGCAGAGCATTTAATTAACTGTCATGTTGCATCTGCGCCTCATCGTTTTCAGTTTTTATTAACCGTAATCTGTTTCAACCTTAGACTGTGCTTATTGTTTTGTTCTTCACTCCAAAGACTGGTTTGATCCAGCTCTCCATGCTACACTACCCTGTGCAAGCCTCTTCATCCCCGTGTAACTCCTGCAACCTACATCCTTCTCAGACTGCTTACTGTATTCCTCTCTTAGTCTCCCTCTACGGTTTTTACACCCCTCCCCCCCCCCCCCTACACTCACATCCATACGCTTCCCTCCGGTAGTAAACTGGTGATCCGTCGATGTCTCAGAATGTGTCGTACCAACGAATTCCTTCTTCTAGTCAGGTTGTGCCACAAAGTTCTTTTCTCTCCAATTCTGTACAGTACCTCCTCATTACTTACGTGTTCTACTCATCAAATCTTTAGCATTGTTCTTGTTCCGGCGTGCTCTCAAGCGCCGGCACGAAGACGAAGAACGCAAGAGTAGAGAAGGCTGTGAGACGACGTCAGCTAATAGCCCACAACAAGGACCCCAACACCACAGCGGCCTCTACAAGAAGAGAATATAAGCACCGCTCCTGCCAGCCTCAGCGCACTTTCATTTAACTCATACTGTTCCTCCCCCTCTCCTTTAATCTGTCACTTAGCTGTAATTCCCGGCTAGCCAATGGGCCGTTCGTTTTCCTCACACTTCTACTGTCCCTTCCACTGTCCTGTAACCTTTCAAAAAATCACGCTGGCCGACCGCTTTCCTCACACTTCTACTGTCCCTTCTACTGTCCTGTAACCTTTCAAATAATCACGCTGGCCGTCCGTTTTCCTCACACTTCTACTGTCCCTTCTACTGTTCTGTAACCTTTCAAAAAACCACGCTGGCCGTCAATTGGGCCGTTCGTTTTTCCTACCTCTTCTACTATCGTTCTAACTATCCTTTCAACCTTTCTAAGAAAACCAGCACAAAAGTCAAGTAAAGACCACACAATCATGTAACTCCACACCACCACGTCATGTAAGAAGGAGAAGCGCCTCGGTAGCGCTAAGACTTCGCCCACTGCAGAGGGTACAACCCTCCGTTATGTGCGTCTGTGTCTGCCTCAGCGCACAGTACTAGACCGGCACTAGTAGAAACCAGGCCTTAGAGGAGAGCATTACGATTGCAGTTATTAGTGATCCATATCCACTGCATGTATTGACATTTTATAGGAAATACGTACTCCATTGTGAGCCCAACTACACTTGATCCACCGAGCGAGGTGGTGCAGTGGTTAGACACTGGACTCGCATTCGGAGGACGACGGTTCAATCCCTCGTCCGGCCATCCTGATTTACGTTTTCCGTGATTTCCCTAAATCGCTCCAGGCAAATGCAGGGATGGTTCCTTTCAAAGGGCACGGCCGACTTCCTTCCCCGTCCTTCCCTAATCCGATGAGACCGATGACCTCGCTGTTTGGTCTCCTTCCCCAAAACCAACCAACCAACCAACCAACACTTGATCCGTCGGAACCCAACCAGGGGGCTACCACGGACCTACCGACACAACCACTTGCTTCCCATCGATCAGTACACGAGAACCCCAACCGGGTTACAAACGTGATAATCCACAATGGAGTATGTATTATCTGTCAAAATTACACACCACGTGGGACAGCGACAACAGGTGAGGAAAGGACGCTGCCTGAAATTACGTTAGTGGCCAGGGCAGATAACCGGAACACTAACGGCCACTAGGCAGAAAATTCCGATGGTACACTTGAATTTGAAACACGGCAATAGTTAACTCGCTGAAAGTACACTGCCTGAATTTACGTCAGTGCCCAGGGCAGGTAACCAGAACACCAACGGCAACAAGACAGAAAATTCCACTGGTGCACTCAAATCGTAGTCGACCAAAAGAGTTAATTATACCGTATGGTGGCTAAATCTCAGCAGTAGAACTACTCGATATTGCTCACCGGAAATCCTCCCCAACAGCAAACCACCGAAGCGAACCACCACAACATGAACAGACGTGGCTTGGGTAGTTGAAACCACTTCTCAACTTTGACGTCCTGAGTCGGCGAACCATGAAGCTCGTAGCGATCGGGCAGCTCCACACACGCTCCGACACCGCGCAGGGCGTGCCAGTGGCCCCAGCCGACTGCACCGTGCGGAGATAACCTCCCTTGTCCGCAACAACCTACCGAGCCTCTGCCAGTACGCCGATAACATTTAAAACAAGTTGTCAGTGAAAATGACACCAACTACACACACAGTTTGACAAACACTTGGACGTAGACTTAAACGACACTCAGCAGTAACTAAACACGCACGAAGACAAATCGGGAGTCGGTGCACACACAAACACAGCCGACTCATGAACGATTGGCGAGCCACAACGAGTCGTCCGGCAGGACGACTTACCGTCGATCCACCAAGACCGTGGCCCGGCTCAAGTGATGCGTGGCGGCAATGGTCGGGCGAGCCATGTCGACGCAGACCTCACTGCTGCTCCAACCCGACTGCACTAGTGCCGCATTGCAACTCCGGACCGGCAAGTCTGGTCTGCGCTCCAGACGCGTTGCAACTGACTGACAGACACGAACCCGTGACACGAACTCACAAACCGAACTCCCTTACCACAGATTCTTTTTTCTTTATTGTTGTTTTAAACCTGTAAAACAGGCAGGCTGTCAGCAGTATTCTACGCCGCTCTTCAGCCAGAGGATACACAAAGAGAAGAAACACTGAGAAGACATATAAGTTACAGAACGGTAGGCAATAAAACAGTAGGCACATAAAGACAAACACGGAGCCGTTCACACTCGACGATAATCCACACTGCAAACTGTTGATACGACGCACAAACACTGAAGAAGACGATAGCACTGGTGAACGATGGAGTGTGATGGTGATCACTGAACACTAAACATGACGGCACACACGAAACACTGATGGCGGTGATCTCCGGCGCTCGAATGTTCACTTAGCGTGTGCGAGTCCGGGGGAGGGAAGCCCAGGGGAGGAGGGGGGAGAAAGGGAGGATGGAGGGAAAAGGGAGAGAAGGGATGGAGGGTGCCCAGAGGAGCAAGCACAGGAGGAGGGCGGGAGGATCAAAGTTGGTAGGAGGGGTAGATGGAGGGGAGGAGGGCATCATCAGGGAGGGGGAGCTGGCGGAAGCCACCTTGGGAGAGGGTAAGGCGGGTGGAGAGATGGAGACCGGGTGGGACGTTCGAATACAGGCGCGGCAGCGGGCGGGGGTGGGAGAGGATCGGGGAGACGAGCGGGTGAGGAGGATCAAGTTTGTGGGAGGTGTACAGGATCCGTATCCTTTCAAGGAAAAGGAGGAGGTGGGGGAAGGGGAGGAGATCGTACAGGATCCGCGTGGGGGAGAGGAGACGGATGCGATAGGCGAGGCGGAGGGCAAGGATTTGGAGGGATTTATAAAAGGTAGGGGGGGCAGAGATCCAAGCCGGATGGGCAAAGCAAAGGATAGGGCGGATGAGGGATTTATAGGTGTGGAGGATGGTGGAGGGGTCCAGACCCCACGTACGGCCAGAGAGGAGCTTGAGGAGACTGAGTCGGGAGCGTGCCTTGGCTTGGATTGTCCGGAGGTGGGGAGTCCAGGAGAGGCGACGGTCGAGGGTGACGCCAGGGTACTTAAGGGTGGGAGTGAGGGCGATAGGACGGCCATAGGTGGTGAGATAGAAATCAAGGAGGCGGAAGGAAGGGGTGGTTTTGCCTACAATGATCGCCTGGGTTTTGGAGGGATTGACCTTGAGCAACCACTGGTTGCACCAAGCGGTGAACCGGTCAAGATGGAATTGGAGAAGGTGTTGGGAGCGCTGTAGGGTGGGGGCAAGGGCAAGGAAGGCGGTGTCATCGACGAACTGGAGAAGGTGGACGGGGGCTGACGGCGGCGGCATGTCCGCCGTGTACAAAAGGTACAGAAGGGGGGAGAGGACGGAGCCTTGGGGCACACCGGCAGAGGGGAAAAAGGTGTAGGAATCTGTGTTATTGATGGTGACATAGGAAGAACGGCGGGAGAGAAAGGTGCCGATCAGACGGACGTAGTTAATGGGAAGGGCGAAGGTTTGGAGCTTGAAGAGGAGACCGGAATGCCATACGCGGTCATAAGCACGTTCGAGGTCCAGGGAGAGGAAGATTGCGGAGCGACGGAAATTAAGCTGTTCGGAAAGGATGTGAGTGAGGTGAAGGAGAAGGTCGTCGGAAGAGGTCCCTTACCACAGACAACGACAGAGAAGTAATAGCAGTCGAGCAAAGATACTACGAGAGGGGATTCGATACGCGCTGCTAGCGCCGCTGATGGTCAGGCAAAGCAGCAACTGAGTGACAGTAGTAATATAAATTAACGTAGTGAGGTGGAAGTACGTTAAAAACAGGGTGTAAAATACACGATGGCGGGAACACGAGCCACGCACAGCTCAACATTGTCTGTAGTGAAAGACATTGACTATCTGCATGCCATCCATCGCTTGCGACACCGTTGTAAATTCAGAGTTAAGTACTGTCAATCAGCTTTATCGTAATAAAAACTTTAAAGTTATTTGCTTGTATTGTTATATATCATCTCGAGAACGCAGCATCATTTAGGCATTCTATACGACAAGAGTGAGCAGGACCCCACACTTCTGTAGCACCACAATTCAGAAGCTTCTATTCTCTTCTTCCCTAAACTGTTTATCGTCCATGATTCACTTCTATAAATGGCTACATTCCATACAAATACTTTCAGGAAAGACTTCCTAACACTTAAATCTATACTCGATTTTAACAAGTTTCTCTTCTACAAAAACGCTTTCCTTGCCATTGCCAGTCCACTTTTAATATCCTCTCCACTTCGACCATCATCAGTTATTTTGATGCCCAAATAGCACTCGATGTTAATGAGTTTCTCTTCTTCAAAAACGCTTTTCTTGCCATGGCCAATCTACTTTTTATATCATCTCTACTTCGATCATCGTCAGTTATTTTGCTGCCCAAATAGCAAGGCTCATCTACCACTTTGTCTCATTTCCTAATCTGCTTCCCTCAGCATCACCTGATTAAATTCGACTACATTGCAATATCTCCCTCGGTAAAAATTACGGCTGTAGTCTCCCATTAGATGGTTCAAATGGCTCTGAGCACTATGGGACTTAACTTCTAAGGTCATCAGTCCCCTAGAACCTAGAACTACTTAAAGCTAACTAACCTAAGGACATCACACACATCTATGGCCGAGGCAGGATTCGAACCTGCGCCCGTAGCGGTCGCACGGTTCCAGACTGAAGCGCTTAGAACCTCTGGGCCAGTCCGGTCGGCCTTCCCCTTAGACTATAGTGTTAGTGCAATAGCTTGCAAGTTAGACTGATCCATTCTATTGCCGGAGACAGAGAAGTTTCGCCACCTTAAAATTCAAGTCACTTCATCATTGTCTGACATTTTTGTTTTAGATTTCGGAAGATTGATTGTGATGAAACTCACGTCAATTAATTTTTCACCCCCTCACGGCGAGTATTAATAAATACAGGAATTGAGAAGTGGGCGAATTATGAAGGATTAAACTTCGGTAAACACGAAATAGCTCCGCGGACAGCATTAGCTGGAAACAAAAGGGACGAGCGCGCCGTGGGCTCCAAAAATCTGTTGCGGTCCCCCTCGCGGAACGGTCCGGAGCGGCGCAGAGCAGATATTCCGCCTGAGTGCGGCCAGTGTGTGCGCGCAATAACAGTCTGTCAGCCGCATATAAATAGCCGTCCGTCCGGTTATTAACGAAACGCGGTGACACTGCAGAAAAGCGGCCGCCGTGAATGGAAACTGCGCAGTCCGGGAGGGAAAACATTTTAAAGCGAGCGGCGGACGAGAGCACGGAATTCTGAATGGAAACCGTGGCGTCACGGCGGGCTATGACGCGGCGCACGGCATCTGGCTTCCCGACCTCTGGACTGGCTGCGTGCGGAACAGATTTGAAGCAAAAGAAGCGGAGGTAAACTGCCCGTCTTGGCAATATTCATAGCCGTCAACAGTTACACACTGATTGCAGTTGGCTGACATCTGTTCTCAGTGTTTGGCCAAGAATGTTTCCCACCACCGACGCCACCGTAGATCTGCCCTGACGGGGACGTCACACGGAAAGCTGCTAGCCGGCCGGAGTGGCGGAGCGGTTCTAGGCACTACAGTCTGGAACCGCGCGACCGCTACTGTCGCAGGTTCGAATCCTGCCTGGGGCATGGGTGTGTGTGATGTCCTTAGGATAGTTAAGTTTAAGTAGTTCTAAGTTCTGGGGGACTGATGACCTCAGAAGTTAAGTCCCACAGTGCTCAGAGCCATTTGAACCATTTGCAAGGTGCTAGGTGAATATCGGTGTACAGGCGACAGCATGCGGACCTACTATGCTCCAAAGCGCCGCGCATAGAAAAGGCAGGAATTTGACGTCAGCGTTGAATGTCAGCGAGCGAACAATGCGCTGGAAGGAAGAGAAGGGCCTGACACGAACCATTTAGTCCAAAACTGGCTCTCGGATAACGTTGACATGTTCTGTTCAAAGGAGTTCTGGCCCCTGAGGAGCCATCATGCTCATAAATCGTATTCCGTTGGATGCAGAATGGTAGGGTCAAGTGCGTTAGTGGCCGTTTTGTGTACCAACAGAAGGCTCATTCTAGTGCCACTACCTTACGGTAGAGGCTCAAAAGGTTAGTTAGGTTTAAGTAGTTCTAAGTTCTAGGGGATTGATGACCTCAGCAGTTAAGTCCCATGGTGCTCAGAGCCGTTTTTTTTGGTTCCTCGGGAAACACCAATCCCTTTTTTTTTGTCATCATCAGCGGTCCAAAACCAAGCCAATGATTCCAAGACGGCTATGCACAGCAAATGTCTGAAAGTTTTACAATACAGGGTGATTCAAAAAGAATACCACAACTTTAAAAATGTGTATTTAGTGAAAGAAACATAATATAACCTTCTGTTATACATCATTACAAAGAGTATTTAAAAAGGTTTTTTTTCACTCAAAAACAAGTTCAGAGATGTTCAATATGGCCCCCTCCAGACACTCGAGCAATATCAACCCGATACTCCAACTCGTTCCGTACTCTCTGGAGATGTTAGAGAATTGGCTGTTCCCTCAGCTCGAACAAGAAGCACAACAATTCATATTTCAGCAGGATGGAGCGCCACCACATTGGCACTTATCTGTCCGTAACTACCTGAACGTGAACTACCCGAGGCGATGGTTCGGCCGCCATGCAGCCCGTGACAGAGCACTTCATCACTGGCCTCCAAGAAGCCCTGATCTTACCCCCTGCGATTTTTTTCTTATGGGGGTATGTTAAGGATATGGTGTTTCGGCCACCTCTCCCAGCCACCATTGATGATTTGAGACGAGAAATAACAGCAGCTATCCAAACTGTTACGCCTGATATGCTACAGAGAGTGTGGAACGAGTTGGAGTATCGGAATGATATTGCTCGAGTGTCTGGAGGGGGCCATATTGAACATCTCTGAACTTGTTTTTGAGTGAAAAAAAACCTTTTTAAATACACTTTGTAATGATGTATAACAGAAGGTTATATTATGTTTCTTTCATTAAATACACATTTTTAAAGTTGTGGTATTCTTTTTGAATCACCCTGTATATTCCAAACATACCGATCTCCAACAAAATGGTTCAAATGGCTCTGAGCACTATGCGACTTAACTTCTGAGGTCATCAGTCGCCTATATCTTAGGACTAATTAAACCTAACTAATCTAGGGACATCACACACATCCATGCCCGAGGCAGGATTCGAACCTGCGACCGTAGCGGTCCCTCGGCTCCAGACTGTAGCGCCTAGAACCACACGGCCACTCTGGCTGGCGATCTCCAACAGCCTTGCAAATATTCCTGATATCTTTAGATATCTTTATCCAAGATATAGAGGTTCAAAGTTACCCCTATTCTACACGTAAAATCCGCTATGAGGCACAATCTAAATATCAAATAACCGCAGAAAAATGCTCAAATTTTAACACTATATTTGAGAGGTTCCATGCCCTCTTTTGCATGTCTCCTCTCATTTTCATCAATTTTATTAGTGTTCTATGTCATTTCACCGTAGTAACAGACCGAATAAGGTTATTGTAATGAGAGTATTTGTACTGAGAGCTCAAAAAATACATTTCACTTGATTCCTAAACATGTTGTTTTACTTCTCTGGGTGGCCTGGGCGAGGCGAGCATCGGAGGACGCGGCATGCTGCGTTTCCGGTTGGGGGCTGCACTTCCCTGAATTCTGAGGGGTTCGTACCATAGGCTTAAGCGCTCGGCGGAACGACTGACGTCGGTCGAGTTTCGCCTATTGTATGCTGGGCGAAACGACCTGCGAGACGTCTGAGTGTCGCCGCAGTTTATGTGTTTACCGTTCCGGCGCGTCCGGAACGAAGATTCCTGGCACTGACTCACTGCTTTGTCCTCTTGATTCGGAGATTACTTTTGGACTGTGCCCTGCTGGGTGTGACTGTCTGGCGCCGGATAGGCGGTGGTCTAGGCAGGTTGTTTTCGTAGCCGGTCAAATGGCCAAGTTCAGTGCCCTCTGCTGAATAGCAGAGGCACGATTGGTCAACTTAAACTGAGGTTAGTTGACGTCATAACGCCCTGCTTGAAATTGGAGGGAACGGTCGCTATTGGCGCGAGTGATGTTCTGAGACAGTGTGGGGAATTTTGGAATCAGCACTGAATGCTGATTCGTGGTTTTTGATGAGAGTAGAGAGTTGAGCAATGTTGGCTTCGCTTTTGCGTTGTGCGGGTAGTGGAATTGGGGATCTGATCTTCGTCGGAGTGGGACAGTCTTGCGACTTGGTCGCTCATTTCCGGAAGAACTTAGAATTCTCGGACAGCTTTGGAGGCCAGGGGTTGTCACAGAGTTGCTGCACGGCAGAAGTCGGCGCCTACATCATCAGGACTCTGGACTCTGCCTACCGACGACGTGCTGCAGATTTCAGTACTGGTGCAGTATTTTGCGGCTCCGGCATTGTTCGACCTTATCAATTTTATACTGAATCCCTCAGCAGCATGCGCGCTCTCTTTGCTACAAGTCCACCTTGCTTGTTTCTCCATGTGATCCCATTTGAGCTCTCACTACTAATTGCGATGCTGGTATATAATTATTAATATTTGATTCATTAGGATCTCCAGTCATTATCCTCAATCGTTTGCATCACAGAGAGTAGGAGCCCCTTGTTCTCGAGCCAACTCTTATTCTCATAATATTTCAGTATACCCTGTCCTTTAACTTACTGTGTGTGTCGACAACCATGTGCATTCATGTTCTGATGTATAACAAATCTCATTGAAATATTTAATCCGCATATCGTTTCTTAGATATAGGCAGAATCCCCTTCCCTGTTGTTTATTATGATAAGTTCTCTTTTTTGAGTAGATTACAATTTTTATTAAATTATTGTGAGTGTGCACTCCTTATTGTACCAACTAGCAGGGTACACCAGCATTTCCTTCCGTTACCGTTGTGCCCATAGTTAATTAGCTGGTAAATAAGGAGGGGGTCGAGTGCAAGTCTCGTTCTCATGCAAAATTCGTCTGAATTAAAGAGGTACAAACTCTTCTCCACCCTGGCACCTCGCATATTCTCTAGGCATTTATCTAGAGGAACCATTCCCCCGTTTCCAAAAATCTTCATCTGTTATTGAGAAACACCACAAAACTTGTTCTTTGGACCAAAACCTAGCCGTGTATTCCGAGAGAGCTATGTACAGCACATGTCCGTAATTTTTCTGACGTACCGGTACTTCTAAGATCCCGATCTCGCAGAAACTTGAAAATTTTCATTATATCTTTGCCCGCTTCCGAGATAAAGAGGTTGAGATTTATCCTATTTGTCCACGTGAAATACGCATGTAAAATCCGATCTGAGGCGAAAACGTAGTTCATGAAGTGTCGTTTCGCGGAGAAATATTCTGTAAAGTGTCTTAATTTTCATGTGAGAACGCGATGTTGCAGTACTGAAGCCAAGCAAATACGGTCTGATGCGAAATATTAGTTTTGCGCAATTTTATTTTCAGATAAGTAAAGTATCTAGATTGTACTCACCAATACATTTCTTTCCAAATGAGTTAGTGTCCTGCTGCAGAATAAAAAAGAAGGGAACCAGCGGAAAAAGGATTCTGTCGGAGCACTAAAAGCCGAATATGTCCCTGTTGAAAAGACTCTGACTGAAAAATAGGCTACCAGCTGCTTCATTCTACCTTCCTCAGCGCCTTTAAAAATATTCCCAAAAATATTGGCATGCCAACATATTCACTCTTTTTTATGCTGAGAGAGAAGGAGACAGTGGCAGTGGGAAAGAGACAGTAAAGTAATAAATACTGGAAGATAGTAGACAGTGGTTGTGTTATAGAAAGGGCGAAGGAGATAATGGCAGTGTAAGAGAAAGAAAGGGACACAGTGACAGTGGAACATAATTGACACTGGGAGAACAGTGCCAGGGAAAGAGTGAAGGAGACTGTGCTAGGGGACGAGGGGGAAGGGAATAAGGAGAACGTGGAAGTGATTCAGAGACAGTAATAATTACACACAGTGTACGAGGGACGGTTCAAAAGTCCGTGCAAAAATAAAAACTACTTTCGTGTTTGGGGTAAACCTTTCTTATTCCATTCGACATAGTCTCCTTTTAGATTTATACACTTCGTCCAACTCTGTTCTAATCTGTTGATCCCTTACGAATGATGGGAATTGTCCAAGTCTGCAAAATAGCTATTAGTTGTTGCAATCGCCACCTCGTTTTAATAAAATCTTTGTCGCGCCAGCCATTTCTTCAAATTGGGGAACAAATAGTAGTCCAAGGGAGCCAAGTCTGGAGAATAGGGAGGATGTGAAACGAGTTGGAATCCTATTTCCAATAATTTTGCGACCAAAAGTGCTGAGGTGTGTGTGCTGGGGCATTGTAGTGATGGAAAAGGACTTTTTAGCTGTCCAATCGCCGGCGTTTTTCTTGCAGCTCGGTTTTCAGATGGTCCAATAACGATGAATAATATGAGCCTGTAATAGTTTTACCCTTTTCCAGATAGTCGATGAGGCTTATCACTTGCGAATCCCAAAAGACAGTCGCCATAACCTTTCCAGCCGAAGGAATGGTCTTCGCCTTTTTTGGTGCAGATTCTCCCTTGGTAACCCATCGTTTAGGTTGTTGTTTGGTCTCAAGAGTATATTAATGTATCTATGTTTCATCCACAGCGACGAAACGACGCTTAACGTCCAGCGGATTCTTCTTGAAGAGCAGCAAACCATCCTTGCAACATTTCACACGATTCCGTTTTTGGTCAAAAGTGAGCAATCGCGGAACCCATCTTGCGGATAGCTTTCTCATGTCCAAATGTCTGTGCAAAATATTATGTACCCGTTCATTCGAGATGCCCACAGCACTAGCAACCTCACGCATCTTAATTCTTCTGTCATCCATCACCATATCATGGATTTTATCAATGATTTCTGGAGTCGTAACCTCCACAGGGCGTCCAGAATGGTTCAGCATCACTTGTGCTCATATGGCCACTCCAAAAATTTTGAAACCACTTATAAACTGTTCTAGTTGAAGTTGCATAGTCACCGTGATGTTTATCAAGCTTCTCTGTAGTCTCCTGAAGCGTTTTGCCTTTCATAAAGTAATGTTTAATCACCACACAAAATTCTTTTTCGTCCATTTTTTGACAATCACTCGACTTCCTTGATTCACACGAATGCCAAACACAAAGAAATTGATCAATATGGCTTAAACTTGGTGTGCGTTCTTTCGAAAGATGCTAATAACTAAACATGGCCTCTATACGCTCCGGTCGGGCCATCTCTCGGACTTTGCACGCCCCTCGTATATGACAATGGCAACGAGGAAGAGAGAGATACTGACGGCGAGAAAAGACTGAATCAGTAGGCAAGAAAGAATGAGATATTAGCAGTAAGGAAGAGCAACAGGCAGTGATAGAAGACTGTGGTAGTAGGACAGACGCAGGGGACTGTGGCTGTGACACAGGGGACACTGACAGAGAGAGAGAGAAAGAGATAATGACAGTGAGTTGGGCCGAATGAGTGAATGATAGAGGGCAACTGGGAGTGGATGGATATGAGTTACTTAGCAGCAGGTGACTAATGGGTGTGAGTGAGTTAGAGTTAGGAGAGGTTGTGAGAGTCTGAGGTGAGTTGCGCGTACAATAAAACTTGAATATATTCGTATCACAAAATTTTTGGAGAAATTTTTAAAGGTTCTGAGAAAAGTAGAATAAGGCAGCTGGTACCCCACTTTTCAGTCAGAGTCTTTTAAATAAACAGGAACATAGTCGCATCCTTTTTTTTTGTGGTCCACTAGGAGCACTTTTCCGCTGATTCTATTGCTTCCTGTACTTCGATTAAAGTAATTATGTGATTGACTTTTGAGAGAGTGGAACGGGCCAGCCGTCCAGTACGGGTTCTGCTGTACTCAAGATTCGGCAAATTTATTTTATTCAACTTTGTTGCCGGACGCCATTCCTTTCAGCAAAACTGCCACCTACCTAGCGCCACATGTCTATGAATTGTGTGCATTTTGTCCTGTGTCCGACCGTCCGCCTGCTTAAGTGCGTGTTAACGTGTTTGCCTACTGTGCAGGGGGCCTGGGTTCGATTCTCGGCCGGGCTGGATATTGTGTCTGCTCGTGGAGTGGGTGCTGTGCTGTCCTTCTCATGATTTTCTCATCACCGATGCGCAAGCCTCCAATGTGACTCCCGGCGACCGAACTTCAACGGACGGGGCCTCCCGGCCATCAATGCCACATGATCATTTCTTCGTGTGTGATCGTATTTTAACTACTTGTGTCTCGCATTATTAATAATTTATGTGTGTGTTGTAGTATCTTAAGTAATCTAGAATTGATTGTTTGTAGCATCTTCTCAACGTCTTCCGATATAAGGTTGGTAATGTGCTATCTGATTTTTATGTGCAGGAGAATGGTGTTCCTCAGGGAAGCGTTTTAAGTGTCACCCTCTTTGCCATCGCCATTAACAGTATCACGTCCACAATCCGGAGTCCTGCCAAATGCTCCTTGTTTGTGGACGATTTTGCTGTTTTCTGTTCTTCCTCCAGTCTTGTCACTGCTAGTCGGCAGTTGCAGCTTACGATACAGCGATTAGAGGCATGGACTGCGAAGACGGGTTTTACCTTTTCTGCAGACAAATGTGTGTGTGTTCATTTTAATCGTTCTCGACGTCTTTTTACCTCCCCTGAATTGCGTCTGAGGGACACCATTCTTCCTTTTAGCGACACTGTGCGGTTCCTGGGCCTCACTTTTGATTCCAGGTTGTCGTGGTTGCCTCACCTTAAAGACCTCAAGGTGCGGGCCCTGAAGGCACTGAATATTTTGAAATGCCTGAGCCATCGGTCCTGGGGAGCAGATCGGGCGCGTCTGCTGCAGTTTTATAGGGTTTTCGTCCGATCGCGTCTTGACAATGGTTGCACCGTGTATGGGTCAGCAAGGCCTTCGTATCTGAAGATTCTTGACGCAGTACACCATGAGGGTATCAGGCTGGCCACTGGTGCCTTCCGTACCAGTCCCATCCCCACCCTGTGTGCTGAGGCAGGGGAACCGCCGCTCGCCATCCAGCGGAAACTCCTCATGGTGCGACGGGTGTGTCAATTCCTTGCCTGTCCTACCTCCCCTGCGTACCCTACCGTTGCCCGACCGCCTATGGAACGTCTCTTTTCCGGTCGTCCCAGGGCAACGAGACCATTTGGGATTCGTGCCAAGCATTTGCTTGAATCCCTTGGTGTCGAGCGTGTGGCCCCCCAACGACAAGGTTTTACTCGCCTGCCTCCCTGGTTGCTCCAGAGGCCCAGTATCCTTTTAGACTTGTCGGAGTACCGGAGGAGCTGCACTCCTGCGTTTGTTTTTACCTCCTTATTTTACGATATTTTAAACCCGCATCCCGACCATGTACCAGTATTTACGGATGGCTCCAAACAGGGGGCTCTGTTGGTTGTGCTGTTGTTTTCCCTGATCGAGTCGTCAAGTTACGGCTTCCTGCGGCGTTTACCATCTTTGATGCCGAATTGTTTGCGATCTTGCGGGCATTGGAGCAGATGAGATGTGTTCCCAGTCTTAAGTTCCTCATCTGTTCTGACTCCCTGAGTGCCCTTCAGACCATGCAACACTTGTACCCAGCGGATACGGTCGTCCAGAACATCCATGATGCCCTACTCCACCCGCAACGGCAGGGGAAGGAGGTTTCCTTCTGCTGGGTGCCATGGCACGTGGGTATTAGGGGAAACGAACTGGCGGATGTGGCTGCCAAAGATGTGTATTCCCTCCATCACGTTGTTGCATGTGCCGTCCCCCTCCATGCTGTTACCTCCCTCCTGCGTTTTCGCGTTCTGCGTCAGTGGGAAGAGGAGTGGCTGGCAGTCGGTGAAAATAAGCTGCGTCTGGTCAAGGCCACCACGCGGCCATGGCGTACGTCCTACCAGTCATGCAGGCGGGATGAGGTTCTCCTCACTCGCCTCCGCATCGGGCACAGTCCCTTAACGCATGGTTTTTTACTCCGGCGGGAGGACCCCCCAATCTGCAGTGCTTGTGGCGTCCAGATTACTGTCCGCCACATTTTACTTGACTGTCTTTTATTCTCTGACCAGAGGGTGGTGGTTTCTTTGCCACCGGATTTGCCCTCTATTTTACAAGATGACGCAACGACTGTAGTTAAGGTCTTACGGTTTTGTGTCCTGTCCAATTTGTTGCCTCGGATTTTAGGGAGAGGGTTTTAATGTGCTGCTGGGTGACTGGCTCACCCAGGTTTTAGGTAAGAGGTCAGCCAGTCACGATTGCCTCCTTGTTTCCCTTCGGTTTCTGTTCTCTTTTCCTTGTTTCCCTTCCTTTTTAGTGTGTTCCTTCTCCTCTTGTTTTGCCTCTGTATGTGAGGATTTGAAACTGCGTCAGGTCTGTGTCTTTCAGCCGTTCTCCTTGTTCGCTGTCCGTCTTAGTCCCTTCACTGCATGTGTTCCTGTATTTATGCGTTTGGGCGCTGATGACCCCGCTGTTTAGCGTCCGTAAACCTCAAACACACACACACACACACACACACAACGTCTTCCTGAAGTAAATATAGACTTGATAGGATACGCGACACCCATGACTTGCCTGAACAAACATGGAAGACAGAAAGCCACCCTCAGGCTGGCCAGTACACAACCATGGTAGTTAATCTGCCACGCGGAGTCCATCCAAGTCTGGGTCAGCTGCTCACAAGCTAGCCACTGCAGTCTGTCAAATTCATTTTTTTTGGGGAACTCAGCCTTGCCCTGGTATGTATTTACTCTAGTTCTATTAGTCCATCTCCTTCTTCTGTGTCTCTCTGTCCATCTCCCTCCCCACCCCGTCTCTCTGTCCAACTATTCCACCTGCACAACTGCGTCCAACACCTCACTCTCGACGATAATTCCATCTGTGCGGAACATTCGCCGCCCAGTATCACGCACTGGTACCCAAAAATCATTATTTTACGAATGAATCTTGTTAACTGATAAAGATTTTCTAAAACAGAAAAATGAAGTTTCTAAATAAACGTCGAAAGAAAGCACAGTTAACATTTGAGTCATTTGCTTATTGTTAGTTCTTTAGCTAACTGGGGCCTGCGGTGCAGTAAACGGCAAAACACCGTTTTCAATGGTTTTTTTCAGTTTCCTTAGGAGCCGCTCGTAAACAAACGGTGATTTTATAAGTCGCCCAAGGCTCACACTAGCGCACACCTCTTGCAAAGCAGCCAATCTATTTGCTCAGCTTTCCTGGGCTGGGTGAAGCGTGTAAAGTTTAAATTTTTGCCCCGTGCATTAGGATAGCTACATTATGCCTGTTCTTCCGATGTGTATACGAATGTTCGCTAGGCAAAGGGCTATCCAAAAGACTTCAACCCTTATCCCCATAATCAATAACACTCGGGACATGACCCCTGAAAAATGGCATCTCTCGCATGCGGATTTTTGAAACATATTGGTACCGTGCACGACACGATGACACAAGCATATTCAGATACACGAAGAAGCTATGAACAAATAAACCTTACATTACATAATACTCAGAGATCAAAAGTATAAGAATGACAATGCTAAAACCGTACAAAGTGATTACTGTCACAGACAACTATGTCATAGGATAAAATAACTGGCGACTGTTATGAGCTGCCAAAACGGGGGAAGGGGGGGAGGTGGAGGGGAGGATGGAGTGTGAGTGGGGAGCAATTTTAGTATTTGCAACAAAAGTATTATCTTATGGTGAGAAAAATATTAAAGGGATGCCACTAATTTAGCAGGGGAGATTAATGAAACTGTACTTGATCACTAAGGATTGCGTGGTGAACAGAAAGAATGGGTCTTCTTAGAGGTACCTGAAGTATCTATTTGGCAATTTTTGTAATTTCGATACGTAACAACTCGTCAAAATTTTCTGCCATACATTCTTAAGATGATTTTCTCGGGGACCCTTCTCTTTTCGATACGTAGTATCCGGTCTGAGGCGTGACGATAATTTTAACTGCCGCAGTGAACACATAGCAAGGGTCCTGGGGTCCTCGCTGGGGTTCACAAAGCTATGCTTTTAGTCAGTATTTTTTCACAAATAAACTCTATGACACACTGGATCAATACAATGGCTGCTTCATCTCTTTTTTCTGCCTCTTCCATACCAGTGCCTCCTTCTCTAGCACTTTCTGTCTGTCTCACTGTTATCGTCTTTATTCCATTCCTTTTTTTCTACCATTGCCAATCTGTTATCGTCTTTGCCCACCGAAATAGTTCGATTCTTGGGGTACCTGAGATCAATTGTTTACGATATTACCGCCAAATACTTCGGGGAAGTCTGGAGAGGGTTCCGTTAAACCCAGCGAGGAAACCTCATTCGAAGAAACTCGTGTCAAAATCGGCGGCAGTTATCGAAAAGGCTCAGGCGCTGATTCCGGAGGATCCAGGGCAATCGTTGAGGAATTTGCCATCAGCATTGAATGTCAGCTAGCGAAAATGCGCCGGATGCCAGAGCAGGACCTGATACGAACCATTTAGTCCAAAACTGGCTCTCGGATAACGTGACAAGTCCTGTTCAAAGGAGTTCTGGCCCCTGAAGAGCCATCATCCGGACCCCCTCCACTATTACGTTTGGAGCGTAGTCGAATGAGTTACCAATAAGACGAGGCACCATAATGTCACATGTATAGGCACCGCTATCGAAGCAGCATTCGTGAATATGAACAGCACTGTTTTAAAGAGTGCTTGCGATCGCTTCAGGACAATATTGGAGGCGGTCATTGTGGCTGAAGGGGGCTACATCGAGTAATGATACACTTGAAAGATACCACTACTTATATGTAAAGGGATTTTCAATTTCATTTGTATTTTGTTTTAATAAGTTTGCTTTTGAAAAGTAATTTTCATTTGTCCGCATTTATGTACGAGGGTTATTCGGGAAGTAAGGTCCGATCGTCGCGAAATTGAAATCACTGTAATAATCAAAAATGTTTTATTTGCGACAGCTAACAACACCTTCCAGCTACTTCTCAACGTAGTCACCGTTCCGACTTAAACATTTGTCGAAGCGTTGTACCAACTTTCCAATATCCTCATCATGGAAGGCAAACTCTGTACTTTCGGACAATTCTCTACACTGGCCAATAGCTCGTTGCCTGTGCCAAAATATTGTCTTCATAGCCAGCAGTTCATATGAGCAGAGATGAAACTCAGAGGGTGCCAATTCAAGGCTGTGTTGAGGGTGATCAAAAGTTTCCCATCGAAAGCGCCGCAGGAACATTTTGATTGCCCCTACAGAGTGCGGTGGAGAATTGCCGTGAAGAAGGAAATGCATGACAGTTATGTTATGCGAGAGGCATGACATTAGGCGAAATCTCTTTAGGGCTTCATACACTACTGGCCATTAAAATTGTTACACCACGAAGACGACGTGCCACAGACGCGAAATTTAACCGACAGGAAGAAGATGCTATGATATGCAAATGATTAGCTTTTCAGAGCATTCACACAAGGTTGGCGCCGGTGGCGACACCTACAATGTGCTGACATGAGGAATGTTGCCAACCGATTTCTCATACACAAACAACGTTGACCGGCGTTGCCTGGTAAAACGTTGTTGTGATGCCTCGTGTAAGGAGGAGAAATGCGTACCATCACGTTTCCGACTTTGATGAAGGTGGGATTGTAGCCTATCTCGATTGCGGTTTATCATATCGCGACATTGCTGCTCACGTTGGTCGAGATCCAACGACTGTTAGCAGAATATTAAATCGGTGGGTTGAGGAGAGTAATACGGAACACCGTGCTGGATCCCAACGGCCTCGTATCGCTAGCAGTCGAGATGACAGGCATCTTATCTGCATGGCTGTAACGGTTCATGCAGCCACGTCTCGATCCCTGAGTCAACAGATGGGGACTTTTGCAAGACAACAACCATCTGCACGAACAGTTCGACGACGTTCGCAGCAGCATGGACTATCAACTCGGAGACCATTGCTGCGGTTACCCTCGTCGCTGCATCACAGACAGGAGCGCCTGTGATGGTGTAGTCAACGACGAAGCTGGGTGCACGAATGGCAAAACGTCATTTTTTCGGATGAATCCAGGTTCTGTTTACAGCATCATGATGGCCGCATGCGTGTTTGGCGACATCGCGGTGAACGCACCTTGGAAGGGTGCATTCGTCATCGCCATACTGGTGTATCACCCAGCGTGATGGTATGGGGTGCCGTTGGTTACACGTCTCGGTCACCTCTTGTTCGCACTGACTGCTCTTTGAACAGTGGATGTTACATTTCAGATGTGTTACGACCCGTGGCTCTACCCTTCATTCGATCCCTGCGAAACCCTACATTTCAGCTGGATAATGCACGACCGTATGTTGCAGGTCCTGTACGGGCCTTTCTGGATGCAGAAAATGTTCGGCTGCTGCCCTGGCCAACACATTCTTCAGATCTCTCACCAATCTGGTGTCCGAGCAACTGGCTCGTCACAACACGCCAGTCACTATTCTTGATGAGCTGTGGTATTGTGTTAAAACTGCATGTGGAGCTGTACGTGTACACGCCATCCAAGCTCTGTTTGACTCAATGCCCAGGCGTATCAAGGTCGTTATTACGGGCAGAGGTGGTTGTTCTGGATACTGATTTCTCAGGACCCATGCACCCAAATTGCGTGAAAATGTAATCACATGTCTGTTCTAGTATAATATATTTGTCCAATGAATACCCGTTTGTCATGTGCATTTCTTCGTGGTGTAGCAACTTTAATGGCCAGTAGTGTATTTGGCGGAAGACTCTACTGTACTAGGAATGTTTAAGTGCTCACAGTGCTCTCAGAACTGAAAAGAGCGGCGTGACGCGATCAACGGGCATGCTAGAGATACTACCCGGCATGTCAGTGCGAAAACTTCATCGTATATTCGGTGTCGTGTCCATTTCGCGCCCAGTCGGATCTTACTTTCCGAACAGCCCACGTATCAGTTTATGATAATCTAATTTAATGCTTGTAGCTTCTCGGGCAGAAGCAGCAGGTTTCGTGTATACGGCAGCGCGCGTTATCGAGTGACTCGCGACAGAGTCGTGTAGTTGCAGGCCTGTGGGTCCGCCAAGGGCCCAGTCGGTAGCGGAACGAGTTTGCAGGAAAACAGTACAGAGAGTGGCGGCGGCAGCGGCGGCGGCGGGTCTGTGGAAATGAATTTCCCGGCAGGCCGATACGCGGGGGCGACTTTGTAGGTCGGCCGGCGCGCAATTTTCCACATTAAACGTCCTCCGGGGCAGTCAGCAATAACCAATAGCGACGGGACAGACGCCGGTCGCCACAAAGCGGCGAGTTGGCGGCTGTTTGCGGAGCCGGCCGCGCCGGCAATTTGCCGCCAACTTAGCGGCCGCCGCACCTATTCCGGCAGGCGCACACAAAACGCGGTTTATGAGGTGCGAGCCGAGGCGAGGCGAGGCGAGCCCAGCCGGCGCGCAATCACGCGCCGGTTCGACTCTTTGTGCTCGGCGCGGGCCCGCAGCGCGCGTCCTGTTTGTCCGCTATCGATTCATCGCCGCGTCCGCTGTCAGCGCCTCCCCTGCACTGTTCGCCCATTAGCTTCTTCTTCCTACACGTCACTCTGGCTGTAATCTGTGTTCCGGCTGTTGTTGTTGTTATTGTTGTGGTCTGCAGTCCGAGGATTGGTTTCATGCAGCTCTCCACGCCACTCTGTCCTGTGCAAGCCTCATCATCTCCGCGTACCTTGCACTGATGTGGCAAAAATCGTGGGGCAGCGATATGCACATACACACATGGTGGTAGCATCGCGTATGCGAGGGATAAAATCGCAGCGCATTAGCGGAGCTGACATTTGTTCAAAATGGTTCAAACGGCTCTAACAAGGGAACCTCCCTATCGCATCCCCCTCAGATTTAGTTCTAAGTTGGCACAGTGGATAGGCCTTGAAAAACTGAACACAGATCAATCGAGAAAACAGGTAGAAGTTGTGTGGAACTCTGAAAAAATATGCAAAATATACAAACTGAGTAGTCCATCTGCAAGATAGGCAATATCAAGAAGAGTGTGAACTCAGGAGAGCCGTGGTTCCGTGGTTGGGTAATGTGCCGTCTGTAATAAAAAAATAATAATAATAATAAAAAAACTGAGTTAACAGATCAACAACGAACTTAAATGGATGACTTACGACGTGCGCTCTGAGCAGATGCAACGAACTAAAGCGAAAAAAAGAAAAAAAAAACGTGCTTAGTGTGAGCAGCTGCGGAACGAGAGGTCCTTGGTTCAACAATTCCCTCGAGTGAAAAGTTTAATTTTTTATTTTCAGTTTATGTGACAAACTCTTATGTTTTCATCACTTTTTTGGGAGTGATCGTCACATCCACAAGAAAACCTAAAACGGGCAAGGTTTACCCATTCGCTAAGTGTACAAGTTAGGTGGGTCGACAACATACTCCTATCATGTGACGCACATGCCGCCACCAGTGGCGTATAGAATATATAAGATGTGTTTTCCTTTGGAGGTATCGGTTGATCTATGACCTTGCGATCAAATGTATTCGGTTCCCATTGGAGAGGCACGTCCTTTCGTCTACTAATCGCACGGTTTTGCGGTGCGGTCGCAAAACACAGACACTAAACTTATTACAGTGAACAGAGGCGTCAGTGCTGCTCACGCTAACCACGGGACCACGGCGCTCCTGGGCTTACATTATTCTTGATGTTGCCTATCTTGCACATGGACTACTCAGTTTGTACATTTTGCTTATTTTTTTCATAGTTCCACACAACTTCTTCCTGTTTTCTCGATTGATCTGTGTTCAGTTTTTCAAGGCCTATCCAGTGTGCCAACTTATAACTAAATCTGATGGTGGGTGTGATGGGGAGGTCCCCTTATAAGCACTGTGGGACTGTCCGCGGCTCGTGGTCTTGCGGTAGCGTTCTCGCTTCCCGCGCACGGGGTCCCTGGTTCGATTCCCGGCGGGGTCAGGGATTTTCTCTGCCTCGAGATGACTGGGTGTTGTGTGTCTTTCATCGTCATTCACTCACATGTCGCCGTAGTGGCGTTAAAGAACTTGTGGAGCACTGGCCGAACCGCCCAGCGAGGGTCTCCCGGTCACCAATGCCATACGGTGATTACTATTACTGGGACTTAACATCTGAGGTCATCAGTACCGTAGACTTAGAACTACTTAACTAACTTAAGGACACCACACACATCCATGCCCGAGGCAGGATTCGAACCTGCGACCGTAGCAGCAGCGCGATTCCGGACTGAAGCGCCTATAACCGCTCGGCCACAGCGGCCGCCTGACATTTGTACTCACACGATTTACGTGAAAATGTTTCCGACTTGCTGTTAATTAACAGACTTTGAACACGGAATGGTAGTCGGAGTAAGGCGCATGGGACATTTTATTTCCGAAATCGTTGTGGAATTCAGTGTCGCGAGAGTATGCCCAGAATACTAAATTTTAGGCAGTACCTCTCATTGCGGATAACGCAGTCACCGATGGCTTTCACTTAACGACCGAGAGCAACGGCGTCTGCGTCTAGTTGTCAGTGCTAACAGAGAAGCAATATTGCGTGAAGTCAGAAATCAAAGTGGGACATTGCGGCGGATCCGGTTTATAGTATTTCGTGACTTCAATTACTTATAAATGAAATTTCAGGTAGATCAAAAAAATATAAAACGAGTTACCTATTGCCAGTGTAACAACTCGTTTGATCTCAAAAATGATTATCCCGGCTAATACTTGTCATTCTGCTACAGAAATCTACAGTTGGCGTTGTGTAGAAATTTTGTCTGTAAAGTCGTGTGAGTGGCACTAAATCGCATATCATTTGTCAGATTTTACACAACTGTTACTTAACATGGAAGCACTTTTCTCTAGCAATAGGAACATTTAGTCACAAAATACTACCCGCACACGACACTGACGTATGTCTTCTGCTAAAATGTTTCATGTAAATCGTCAGAAATAATTAGGCTTCGTACATCAGCAAATAAGTAATTGATATTACGTAACGTGCTGTGAGCACTATTTTTAAAGATTCAGTCTGAGTCGAATTCTGTCTTTTAAAGTAGATTCGGGACCACCGGTGCACATTTATTTCCATTCATTTATATCTAACAACATTTATGTTTGTTAAAATTCTCGATTCAAAACTGCCGCGGAGATATTTTTGCCAAGATGGCGGCAGACAGATGGTAGTCAATTTGTCTATTGTTGTTATCCATTCCTTTTATATGAAGGTAATACATTTAGATAAAACTCTTAAAGCCTTTTATGTCTATTCTTTAGTATTTAAAATCATTTTCAATGATAAATACCATCATATTTTTTATACCAGCTACTAGTAAACTCCGCTGTAACTTACTAGCGCTAATGGCTACGCTCCTAATTGCGGAGCTGTAAGTTAACACTTACAAACATTAATTAGATTGGATTACAACTGAAATAAATACAAATCCACATCTAGACAATAGCGACTCTATTTTTGAAATAATAATTAACAATATCCAGTTACAGGTTTTCTCTTTACAGACCTCACACGTCTCACGTCCGAGCAGTTCATCGGTTAGCACAGGAAGAACAACTGAACCACAATTATCACTGATAACAGAGAAAGTTTATAATTGTCGTTGTCTATGAATGTACTGAGTGATCAAAAACTCAGTATAAATTTGAAAACTGAATAAATCACGGAATAATGTAGATAGAGAGGTACAAATTGACACACATGCTTGGAATGACATGGGGTTTTATTAGAACCAAAAAAATACAAAAGTTCAAAAAATGTCCGTCAGATGGCGCTTCATCTGATGATAATAGCAATAATTAGCATAACAAAGTAAGACAAAACAAAGATGATTTTCTTTACAGGAAATGCTCAATATGTCCACCATCATTCCTCAACAATAGTTGTAGTCGAGGAATAATGTTGTGAACAGCACTGTAAAGCATATCCGGAGTTAGGCATTGGCGTCGGGTGTTGTCTTTCAGCATCCCTAGAGATGTCGGTCAATCATGATACACTTGCGACTTTAGGTAGCCCGAAAGCCAATAATCTCACGGACTGAGGTCTGGGGACCTGGGAGACCAAGCGTTACGAAAGTGGCTGCTGAGCACACGATCATCACCAAACGACGCGCGCAAGAGAACTTTCACGCGCCATTTGTCGGACATTTTGTGAACTTTGTTTTTTTTATGGTTCTAATAAAACCCCATGTCATTCCAAGCATGTGTGTCAATTTTTACCGCTCTATCTGCATGATTCCGTGGTCCATTAAGTTTTCAAATTTATACTGACTTTATGATCACCCTATAGTTCTCTGATGATAGTTTTAATTCACACAGAAATTAAATTATTACAGAAATAATGAAATAATAATCGTCATTTTTACACAATGCGGTCTTTTTTACGCGTAGTATCGATAAAATTTGTTGAAGTTTGTACACTTAGTTAATTTTAACATCCTGTGGCTAGAACATAGTGTCGTAGATATTACAACATACGACGGACGTATCCGGTTTTCCCACACTCCATGTGTTACTACGATACAATGCTGTGCTCCAAACGCATTTTCTCAAAAATTTCTTCTTCAAAGTAAGACTTATGTTTGATACCAGTACGCTTCTCTTGGCCAGGAATGCTGCTTTTGCCAGTACTAGTCTGCTATTTATACCCTCCTTGCTTCTTCCATCATGGTTTTTTTTGCTGTCTAGGTAGAAAAATTCCTTAACTTCGTTTACTTGATGATCATCAATTATGATGTAAGGTTTGTCGCTGTTCTCAACCTCGCTACTTCTCATTTCTTTCGCATTTCTTCTGTTTACTCTCAATCTATATTCCGTACACATTAAACTGTTAATTCTATTTAATGTAAATGCTTGTAATCTACCATGTATATATCCATTACTTTAAGATACACTGTTACTTAAAAGGCCTTGGATGAGTCGCTACTGTTAATTATCTGGTCTAGGAGTAAACGTCCTAGTCAGTTAAAAAGTTGAGTGATCACGCAGAGTGGATTACAGGAAAATTAGATGCTAGGCTAAGATTCACTGATCGAATGTTAAGGAAATGAAGATCATCCGTGAAAGAATTGGTCTGCGAAGCACTTGTTCGATCGATTCTTAAGTATTGTTCATCTGTCCAGGGCCCTTAGCTGGCTGGATTCCAAAGAAGAGCAAACACTTTTTGTCACGGGATCGCTGAATAAATAGGAGAGAGTAACAGAAGTGCTGGACAAACTCCAGTGGCAAACGATACAATCAGACGCTGTGTGTCGAGGACGTGTTTTCTATTGGAATTTCAGAAACATACATTCCAATAATAGTCAGGTAACATCTTACTTCCTCCTACACATGTTTTTCGAAATGACCACAACGAGAGTAATGTGAGAAACTATAGCTCAACCGAAAAAGCTACTCCTTATGTTTCTGAACTGGACTGTAATAAAAATGCGAAGGAACTGTTAATCAGAACTCAGGGAAAAGTTTTAGTCTAATTCACAATCGATTTATTGATCTTAAACGATACAAGACAACAAAATTATTAAAGAAACATCATACAAAAATATTTATTTAACAAAATCCTTACTAAAATGGGATCTATGGTGGACAAAGTTATCTGCTGGGGATCGACACACGACACTAACCAGAACACTACTCGCTCTGTCTCAGTTCATACACGTGAATTCAGGTTATGGCATCAAACTACGCCACCACCAAGCATCTATATTCTACCATACCAAAAAAAAAAGGAAAAATATGGTTCGAAAGAACAGGGTGCTGAAAAATAGGTATTATAGCCCTACGTTACAGCAGTGAACACTTTACCACCCTACTGGTCAAGGCAGCACACTACGATGCGTTCGGCGACTGAAGTTATGGATGGCGGAAATCTGTTATTAAATGCGCGTTCCCGAAAAATGCACGTATGCGGTCTCGCATTTGGTTACTTCATAACGCAGATACTTCCCTAAGAGCCACTGAAACCCTGACAGATTATAGCGTGCAGGTGGACCCGTTTGCTGGTCTGACAAACAAATTTGACTCAGTGCCACGACTGTGCATGTCAGAATACGTCAAATGTTCAGGTGGCCAACTCAAGACAGATAAGTACACCCACACATCACTCATTGGGACAGTGATGATATAAGCAGTACCTCTGATGGTTTAGAAGGTGACTGGCACAGGCTCTAAGTTGCACCCTAGCAAAGGACACAAGTCTCACTGTTTAGGTAGAGACCGGCAGTTCTTTACTAGCGAAGCGCCAGTACAAGAGACTTGTACAAGAGTGCCGATCTCCCTTTCTCCCCATTTCCTCGCCAGCTCGGTTCCAAAAGCACGTTTCTCTTCTTTGACTTCACCCATTCTGACACAAGTAAAGCACGAGCTGGAGCCCAGCATTCTAAGCTCGGTGAATGGTCTTTGCACTGCAAACCAATTTGACCCATCAGAGACTTAAAGTTAATTGGCAGAAAACGAAAAAATTCAGCTTTGCGGCTTCTTTCCCACACGTTTGCCATGTCTTTTGCTAACACAATACAGGGTGGAAGCACAGCCCTCCATAAACAGCTTGTTATCTCCCCTGTTGCGTCCATTTCAAAGTTCGCAAAGAAAGGCCATAAACTCACATTGACAAAACATGTTTTGAAACAGAGTCTGGACGTCTGTGCCCCAGTTTCCCTGTCCCATGGACATTAGCAGAACGTTTACATTTCTTTTGGCGGGTTGCTCGCTAGCAAGGCCTACAATGAGCTGTCGGCGACTTTTCGGCGCTAGGCCATATACCTGGACGTCTGGCACCAAAGCTAACGTGTTTTGCACAATGCGACTGCTGCACACGGCCGTCTGGAAATGTCTCTTTATCGTTCCCGAGAAAAAGACGCGCTTTGTCGCCCCACCAACGTCGTGCTTTTACTGCGGTCATTTAAGTCGGCACACTATTCCTTTGAATGCAGGTAAAGCTTACCATATTTCTTTCCCTAGACCACGCAAACAAGACCATACACTGCTTCCCACCATTTCATCACAACGTATGAAGTCAAATCGCCATAGATCGTATTCCCTACACCGAATCAGAAGTGAGGGTGCCCTGCAGTCTCTCAGGGTTACCGTCTTCCGCCAGTTGTCTTCAAATTCAACAGGAAAGGAACGAACGTTGCTCAAAGCGGCTTGCGAAGTATAGATGCAAATTTAGATGTGAATGTCTTACGGTATGTGAGTCTAGACTCTAGTTGATGGCTCACATAACGACAGAACACTTCCTGAAGCTCTTCAGGGGAAGATATTAGTTGGTTCTTTTAAAAAAAGCCATGATTACCTCTTGCTACTATCCCTGTCCAGTCCGTGCTACAGCTCCAACTGTAACAACCATTTTGTCCTAACTGTATCATCATAAAACTATTTTCCAATGTTGATCTCTATCCTGTGTATTTTTTTCTAGTTAACCTCCTTGGTGTGGATTATAATCAGTAGTTGGAGCCCCATGGCTAGCAGAACATCATGCTGTACCGCCATGAGGTTTTGTAAGGACCTTTATTATTGCTAAGAGTTTCAAGTGTTACTTGGGAAGGGTGACGTAAAGCCATTCTACCCTCTCCTGAGCCAAGCTGGCCACTACTGTTGTAAAAGCACCTTGACATCTCGGACACTGGTACTCGGACAAAGTTGACGTCAGTGCTGGCCCTACACATGTTCTATAGGGAAAATGTATGGAGATCTTGCTGACCACGGAAGTACGTCGACACAACGGCGACTATTCTTAGGTGTGTGGACGGGCATTGCCCTGATGAAAATTTACCACGATACTGTCACAGCAGAAGTACAATGTGACGATGCAGGAAGTCCGTGACGTAGCATTGTTCCGTCACAGTTCCCACAAACACTTCAAGCTGTAACCTGAAGTCATACTCGTTGTCTTCTGTATTGTCGCCTGGAAATGGAAGAAGCCCTAAGTAAATATTTTTTAGGGTGAAAATAGATGAAGTGACAAAAGCACAAAATCCAAGAAACTTAGGTAATAGGTCTAGTCCTATCTGCTTTACAACGAAATCAAAGAAAATAGTCTTCATTGTTAACGGTAATTGTGTAAGGACTGTGATACTATTGTATTAACACTTACTTCTGTTCGAGTCCTTGGAAAAATAAGAAGCAAACTTGTTCGGTAACATTTTATGACATTGATAAAAAGTTTTCTGATGTAAGAATTTCTGTTCGTTATCTCAGAATATAATTATCGTTCGTTAACATAAAAAAATGATTTTATTCAATGTTCATTTGTGTGTAAAGCACCTTTCCTACGAGTTATCTGCCATTTTCATTGTGGCAGATGTATGTTAATTGTTGGCAGAGACTGCTGCAACATTCTCTAAATTCACCCAAAGCTGGGCGTGGCGCCCACATCTGCACTAAAAACTGCCTTCATTTATCAAGAGGAGTAAAACGGGCAAGTAATACAAGCACATATGATCAGAATTTTAAATTATTTCAGGTAAACCAGAACGCAGGCTGCAGCGTAAACAATGACGCAAGTCATTTTCTTTTACTGTTTTCAGCTACCTATAAATGTTTTCTAGGTCATCAGCAGCCATGCATGCAGAAACTACAGTTACCCTGAAAATAAATAGCTCATTATAAATAATGTGACAACCAGTCGCGGAAACATAAGTTATTTATCTTGTTGCAGATCGATTTCGACTGATATCAGTCATCGGTACATTTTTCTAACCGATACATTCCATAAGTAGAGGTACTGTCCTTGGCAGATTTCTGTCATGATGTCAGTCGAAATCGATCTGCAACAAGATAAATAAATTATGTTCCGCGACTGGTTGCTACATTATATACAATTTTATATTCCACGGTCGCTGCACAGAAAGGGAACCTTGTGGAGCCCAGCATTCAGAAGATAGCTCATGTTCTCCTATTTAATCTGCTGTTTAAGAGAATAGTCGTCACTCTCTTATGTAACTAACCACATCGTTAAAGCACTCCGTCTTCAGGCCACGAGTGGCCTACCGGGATCATCCGACCGCCGTGTCATCCTCATGGAGGATACGGAAAGGAGGGACGTGGGTCAGCACACCGCTCTCCCGGTCGTAAGACGGTAGTATTCTTTAACGAAGCCGCTGCTATTCGGTCGAGTAGATCCTCAATTGGCATCGCGAGGCTGAGTGAACCCCGACAAATGGCAACAGCGCATGGCGGCTGGATGGTCATCCATCCAAGCGCTGGCCACGCCCACCAGCGCTTAACTTCTGTGATCTCACGGGAACCGGTGTATCCACTGCGGCAAGGCCGTTGCCTAACCACATCTTTAAGCAACTAGTAATTATTGTGAGATGTTTGACTTTAACTACGTGTACTGTTACGTATAATCGAACTTATATGAACGTCGTGTGAATCTTACACAACTTTCGAAGCAAAGATTTAAAGAATAACTATAACCATTCTCCTTTTATATTTTTCATCATGTTTAGGGAAATTAAAGTGCAACAGTTTTTCCGCTTTATTCATCACATACATTTTTATTACATTAGGGTTTATTACGTTTCTGACAACTTGACGCAGTGAGTAACTCTGCTGAGTCTCTACTAAACATTGGAAGAAGGTAACCTCTCCCCAGGTCAACGACAGTCGTCATCCGTGGTAAAGCAGAAGCTGTATTCATCGCTCAACACAATGCGACGCCATTCATTAGCAGTCCATGCTTCAAGGTGGCGGCAGCACTCCGAACGCAGCCGTTGTGTTGTGGTACAACGGCAGCATACGCATGGGGCATTAATTCGATGGTCCGGCTGCTGTTAGTCTTCGATCAAGGTGTGGAATGACACAGAATGTTATATTGAGTTCATAGCTTGTTTTCGGATGGGCAGGCACATATATGAAGGGATAATGACATACCTGGTGCAGAACACGGCAGTCCTTATTTGTGGTAGTCAGACGTGGTCGATCGAAGTCTTGAGATTCACCTGCCTATGTCCCATAAATCTGGATCCTGCACGACTGGGTAAGCCGGAGTAATAGAGACCCAAAGTGAGGCCCCTTTCAAACACTGCAGATGCTGATAACTCTTTCCTGCATATTGAACAACATCTGACGCAATTCACGCCCCTTGTACAGGATATTTCCGTGAGAATGACAAAAAAATTAACAGGACATAGGGGATGCTCCACTGAACAATTTGAGATAGGGAACCTGCGGTCGGAGAAGCCAGCTTAAGGAGGTAATAGGAATAAAATCAAATTACTGTGAATTTTTTTATTTACACTATTGGCCATTAAAATCACTACACCAAGAAGAAATGTAGATGATAAAAGGGTATTCATTGGACAAATATAATGTACTAGAACTGGCATGTGATTACATTTTCACACAATTTGGGTGCATAGATCATGAGAAATCAGTACCGAGAACAACCACTTCTGGCTGTAATAACGGCCTTGATACGCCTGGCCATTGAGTCAAATAGAGTTTGGGTGCACTGTACAGCTACAGCTGCCCATGCAGCTTCAACACGATACCACAGTTCATCAAGAGTAGTGACTGGCGTATTGCGACGAGACAGTTGCTCGGCCACCATTGACCAGACGTTTTCAGTTGGTATGAGATCTGGAGAATGTGCTGGCCAGGGCAGCAGTCGAACATTTTCTGTATCCAGAAAAGCCCGTACAGGACCTGCAACATGTGGTCGTGCGTTATCCTGCTGAAATGTAGGGTTTCGCAGGGATCGAATGAAGGGTAGAGACACGAGTCGTAACACATCTGAAATGTAACGACCACTGTCCAACGTGCCGTCAATGCGAAAAAGAGGTGACCGAGACGTGTAACCAATGGCACCCCATACAATCTTGCCGGGTTATACGCCAGTATGGCGATGATGAATACACGCTTCCAAGGTGCGTTCAGCACCATGTCGCCAAACATGGATGCGACCATCGTTATGCTGCACGCAGAACCTGGATTCATCCGAAAAAAATAACGTTTTGGCATTCGTAAATGCAGGTTTGCCTTTGAGTACACCATCGCAGGCGTTCCTGTCTGTGATACAGCGTCAAGGGTAACCGCAGCCATGGACTCCGAGCTGATAGTCCACGCTGCTGCAAACGTCGTCGAACCGTTGGTGCAGATGGTTATTGTCTTGCAAACGTCCCCATCTGTTGACTCAGGGATCGAGATGTGGCTGCACGATCCGTTACAGCCATGCGGCTAAGATGCCTGTCATCTTGACTGCTAATGATACGAGGCCGTTGGGATCCAGCACGGCGTTCCGTATCACCCTCCCGAACCCACCGATTCCACATTCTGCTAACAGTCATTGGATCTCGACCAACGCGAGCAGCAATGTCGCGATACGATAAACCGAAATCGCGATAGGCTACAATCCGACCTTTATCAAAGTCGGAAACATGATGGTACGCATTTCTCCTTCTTGAGGCAACACAACAACGTTTCACCAGGCAAAGCCGGTCATCTGCTGTTTGTGTATGAGAAAACGGTTGGAAACTTTCCTCATGTCAGCACGTTGTAGGTGTCGCCACCGGCGCCAACCTTGTGTGAATGCTCTGAGAAGCTAATTATTTGCATATCACAGCATCTTCTTCCTGTCGGTTAAATTTCGCGTCTGTAGGACGTCATCTTCGTGGTGTCGCATTTTTAATGGCCAGTAGTGTACATTAGTTATAGCTAACTGCAAATAACACCATTGACACAATGAAGGTACCGTTTGTACCTTATGTAACAAAACGTGTTGTGGGTGATACGGGTGTAGTTCTTCGTCGAGTACTCGCTACACGCTAGAATGCGCGGCGCCCATTTCACTTGCAGTACCGACAAATACTTGTAGTGGGGTCCATTGCAACAATTTCTAACAGCACAATACGCGATAACTTGTGCCCGTGTTAATTGTACATAATCTGGAAAACAGTAATTCTAGACGAAGATGTAGACAAGTTTACTTCGAAAGCTCCTTAAGCTGAGTTCTCCGACCCCAGATACCCTACCTCAAATTGTTCAGTGGAGCATTCTCTACGTCCTATCATTTTTTGTACGCTCTTATGGAAACACGTGGCATATCCTACCACACGGGACAACAACACTAAATACAGAAAACAGTATTGCACTATGACGGCCGTTCTATTCGTCACAGAGAGTTAGACACCCACCTACGGTGTGTGCATATAAACGTTACAGTGAGAGCTGATCAAGTCTTTTGGGTGCTGCGCTTTCTTTGTCAGGCGGTATTCTTTAACACATTTTCTGGCATAATAACCTAACACCATCTCCTTCGATTCGTAGAGGAAGTGCAAATTTTCTTTAGGACGTGCTCTAAGGCCCGAACGATTTTCTGCAAAAAACGAGCCCGTTATTCTCGATTTGGGAGATAGCTGCGACTAAATGTGCTCGACCGGAGAGCAAATCGCTGCAGAAGATGACCTGTCGTAATTAAATGCTGCCGCAGGGCGGTCTGGGTGGGAACATAACTCGCAATACCCACAGACTTTGCCTTCCAGTTCCAGTGCGAAGGAAAAAAAGGGGGAAGAAAATGGGCGGAGCCTCGTTTCCATTCGGCGGCAGAGCGTCTGCCAGATACGGCTCGATATTGCAAGTATCGACTGCTGCTAACGACGTTCTGAATATTGCCGCCGCCGCCGCCATCTCGCGACCCTCATTAGTATTCCGGCCTCCCGCCAGCCGAGGTGATCGCGTCACGTGATCTGCCCTCCGCCGCTGTCGCGAAACCGTCTCCTCCTCGCAAAAGTCCTCTCCAGTTCTCTACCCCTCCCGTGCCTCCTCCCACCACTCCGCGCTGCGACCGCCCCGTCGATAGAAGTTTCCTCCTCTGCCGGGGAAAGGAGCCACGGGGGGAAAATATGTGAGAAGAGCAAAGAAATCTGTTACAGACATTTATCTTGATTTGAGTGTCTGGGCGCTGGGGAGGCGGCGGCGCTCGGGCGTCTGCGGCCACTGGAGAGGCGAGGAAGGGCGGTTTTTGCGACAAGCGCAGCAAACGGCCTCGGAGGGGAGCAAACGGGACATAAAATGCGGGTTTTAAGGGGATGGCGCGCCGGGTTTATAATGTGTGAAGCGGGCGGATCGAGGGATCGGCTGCTCCGTTCCTCGTGTGTTTGCAGTGATCCGTGCGCTGCTCAGGGAGCCAGCAGTTTGTCTGTGCTGATCGCCGCCACCTTGAACGTGTCTACCCTGGACGCTGGCAGGGTGGCAATTATTAAACTATAAGGGAAAAAAAAGGAGTTTTGCTATTTGGGGAGCAAAATAACTGATGATGGTCGAAGTAGAGAGGATATAAAATGTAGACTGGCAATGGCATTGAAAGCGTTTCTGAAGAAGACAAATTTGTTAACATCGAGTATAGATTTAAGTGTCAGGAAGTCGTTTCTGGGAGTATTTGTATGGAGTGTAGCCATGTATGGAAGTGAAACATGGACGATAAATAGTTGCGACAAGAAGAGAATAGAAGCTTTCGGAATGTGGTGTTACAGAAGAATGCTGAAGATTAGATGGGTAGATCACATAACTAATGAGGAGGTATTGAATAGAATTGGGGAGAAGAGGAGTTTGTGGCACAACTTCACTAGAAGGGGGGATCGGTTGGTAGGACATGTTCTGAGGCATCAAGGGATAACCAATTTAGTATTGGAGGGCAGCGTGGGGGATAAAAATCGTAGAGGGAGACCAAGAGATGAATACACTAAGCAGATTCAGAAGGATGTAGCCTGCAGTAGGTACTGGGAGATGAAGCAGCTTGGACAGGATGGAGTAGCATGGAGAGTTGCATCAAACCAGTCTCAGGACTGAAGACCAAAACAATAACAACAAGGAATAAAATCTAAATTAGTTACAAACTAAGGCTTGCACACACTTGATTGAACATATAAACGTCACTACAGGTATTCGGATTTAGGTTACATGTGTGATATGCCTGCCATCAGTGGAGATCATGTGGTGCAGACGAATAGTGAAATTCAGCATGATCCGCTGAAGTGTCGGAACCTCGAGCCTATCGATGACCTCCTGAATACTTGCTTTCAGCTCAGCAACGGTTTTGGGGTTATTGGTGTACACCTTGAGTTTAATATAGCCCCACAAAATGGGGCCTCTGGGTACCAAAGAGCAGAACGCGGTCCGCAAAGTAGTCCTCCAGGACATCAAACACTCTCCTGCTTCAGTGAGGTCGAGCTCCTGCAACGGTACTTTCGCGTTCTCGTCAATACGGTAGCAGAACGTTTAAGTTCTACCACTGTAAAGACGGAAGATCCGCGATGCGGAATGTCAGAACTGTGTAGTAAGTAGCGGCAGGAACACCACCACAAAATCACGCAGCACTAACACTCCAAACCATCGACTCTCGGAGAGAGATTTTAACCGTGGTCAACCTAATGGTAAAGTATCGAACTAATTTTCTCCGAATCATACAGTTTGTGGGAAAAGCAGTGAGAACAATTACTTTTGGAATCATTTATTCAGACAAAGCCTGTTATAACAATAAACTGTTTCGCTTAATAGAACGGCCGCCAGCCCAAATCGGGAACAGTTCTGCACAAAAAGATGAAGTCAATTTTCGACACTGAATAAATAACTACTTTCACTTACTACGTAATTTAAACACGACCACTTAATTTCCATTTACTACGCTCACTTGGCAGTAATTCCTATTAATTCCACTTTCTGTTCCTTATGGAATTTATCACTATACTTCAGTAATTATTTAAAGAAGACACGCATATGTTTCAACAAGGATATAAAAAAATCAAACTTATTGCTATCATTCATATGACCAAAACTATAACACGACTAAATTTCATTTCTTTAGGACTGTTAATTGTTAATGCTTTACTAACACCAATATTTGTCTGGCTTTCTTTGACATGGAGAAGCAACACGAACAATTACTATTAAGATTGTTGCAGTTAAACAATTATGTTACTTTACTTTCAAAAATGCTATTGAAAACTCATCCTCATGGGTACGCAAGGCGGTGGCCCTTAAACTGACACGTGCTAACTTCAGTATTCAATAATGATTTTCAGAATTTACTACCAAAACAGTACTATTGCCAGTAATTTACTATTATTCAAGCTTCAATAAACATCAGGATACTTAGAATAAAGTCGTTTAGGTAAGGACCCTACTGAGGTAAATGAAATAGGAAAATTACGATTCAACAGAAAGGTACATTTAACACTTATATTCCACTGATTGAAGATGGATGGTTCATACTGTGATACACTTCTAAATAAAGTACTTTGCCTGTTACTGATGTCGAAGGTGGCGTGAGGCGGTGCTGCGTAGTAACATTGCGCAGGTACGGCTCTTGATGTACATAGCTCTGTCTTCCTCATGGTGGCGACGATAAAATTGCAAATTTCTGAGCTATTAATTTATTGCCGTACTGCGCCAATCATGTAGAATACGTTCGAGGCCAAAACCCAGTCTTGCAGGTAAATTCGGGGCCTCTACTACTTGACCAACATAATGCGTGTTCACCACTTACAGGGCAGCTACCGACTGTGTGAGCCACTTGCGCGCCAATTCTCACTCGCGCGCCCCACCACCTTTTCCATTCCACCACAGAACGGAGTTCCGTTCTACCTATGATCCCTACACCTTTTCAATTTACACTTCTTCTTACAAAAACCCTAAGTATGAACCATCTACAATTGCTTGACAGCATATACATATAAAATTGACATAATTAATTACAGTTGTACTTGAAATATTACATAATTATTTATAAAATATGTTTTAATACATTTATTCCACCTACGTCAAAGAGGTAATTTCAAACAGATAAACTACACTCAACAAAAGCTTACTCTAGTTATAGTATTTGCTTAATTTTTCAAAATTATTAAGGAACCAAAACAAAAGTTTTAAATATACAGATTAATGGCAGTATTATATTTACAGTAGCATTACACTCCGTCTTGCGTGAACAACATCTTGTCGAAATCAGGATCACTTTGGATAATGGGGGTGAAATCATCTTCCACAACCTCCACGTATCGTTCGGTAGTAACCGTGCCATCAAGGAATATCGCATACCACACAGTCATCCGTTGAGGGTGAAGAGACTTCTCGATCGCGAAATATGGATCCTCAGTATCCCAGATGCGCCAGTTTTGCTTATTGACGAGCCCATTCAAATGTGGGCTTCGTCGCTAAATCAAACCATACTAATTCCCAACATGCCCCGTGGCGAACCGTGCAGTTTTAACGTTCTAACGCAAACCGTTCAGAAGTTATCCCGATTTCATTTCGTGTAGCTCAATAATTGTCACCCTGCACATATCATTTGGATAAGAGACTTGGAGCCTCAGCAGGCTAGAACCAAAGCATCTGTCACGAGTGTAGTATCAATCCGTTGTGGTGATTACTATGTGCGACTAACAACTATTTATTTTTTGTTGGCATGTATTTCGAGTCCACGTCAATGTAAACATGAAAATTGACAAATCCACAACATTCGTGGTATTTTCACTAATTTAACTCGTTGCCAAGTATTGAACTGTAGGACCACAGCTTGAGATCTTTTGATTTGTGGTGTCGATACGAAGTTTCATATGTTTTTTTATTTACTCTTCCAAGGAAGAAACACTTGCTAACATAGACATTAGCGGTAAATTCAAGACGGCCATCACCACTCTTGTCAACATAATAAACTGCATACGAACGTGCTGAGAGCTAGAGAAGTTACATGAGCCGGCCGGTGTGACTGAGCGGTTCTAGGCGCTACAGTCTGGAAACGCGCGACCGCTACGGTCGCAGGTTTGAATCCTGCCTCCGGCATGGATGTGTGTGACGTCGTTAGGTTAGTTAGCTTTAAGTAGTTCTAAGTTCTAGGGGACTGATGACCTGAGAAGTTGTCCCATAGTGCTCAGAGCCATTTGAACCACTCTGAAGTTACATGTATTCCAAACAATGTGAGTCTACTTTTATATGTACTGTACCTGTATATATTATTAAAACAGATGCTGGAAAGAATTGCTGTGGATATAAAAACCACTAATTCCCTTTCGGATGCTGGTAGAGTGGAAACGGGGTTACGTAGCAGATGATCAGATAAAGAGGGGAGAGGAGGAGATGGCCAGAGTGTGGGGGCAGTAGAAGAGGCAGATGAGTAGAAGTGAGAGGGGGAGATGACAGAGAGAGGGGAGGAGATGACAGTAGAGGAGGCAAGATGGGCAGACAGAGGGGAGAGGAGTAGGTGGATAGAGAGAGGGATAGAAGGAGATGAAAAGAGGGAAGGAGATGGTCATATAGAGATGGGAGGCGTAGATGAACAGATGGAGGTAGAGGAGGAGATGGGAAGAAGAGGTAGATAACGTGAGTGAGGAGGAGGAGATGGACAGAGGCTATGGGAGAGGAGTTGGACAGAGAGAAGGGGAGGAGCGGGAAGAGGGGAGGGAGGAGTAGAGGGGGAAGGTAGATAGCGGAAGAGATTTTTTTCTTGATTATTTTGTTGGAATCGTAGCTAACATCTATCATCGTGGATTTAGTTGATTTGGAATACTTTAAAGATATGAAGTGCTTATTTGTGCTGTTCAGTTGCTCAACCAGGTAGCGACAATGAGCACTGCACAGTGCTTTTTTTTTTCTTTTCAAACTACTTTCGATATGAAATATCATGCCACACAGCTGATTACCATAAACAAATTTAACATACTCTCCGGAGTCGTACGGTTTAAGACAGCAGAGATTGAGATATATATGTGTGCAATATATGACATACGAGTACATGGGCGAAACCGCAGGTAAAAAGCTGATATACGTGTAATTTCTGCTGAAGGTCAGGTTACTGTACAGTTCGGTGGTTCATAATCTACGAACGAAGCAGTATTATAGATTAAGGCCCCTCCGAAAGCGATGTCGTTAAAGACGGTCACAGTCCCACACCAGAGAAGAATGGGGAAAGAAATCAGCATCGTTTCTTTCGAAGAAACCATTACATATTGAGGAACACCTGGAAGAATACTTTGCAGGAACAAATAAAGTTTCTGCGTTTGGAGGTGGGGGTGGGGGTGATGGGGGACAGTGATACAATAGAAAGAATGCAGAATCAGTTCAGTCCCTAGTGGGTTGAGTGTGTCACCTGTATGACCGATCACCGTATCTCAAAGCGAGTGTATTGTCGGCCTAACAGAAGAAGTCGCCATCTTTAAAGTGAGATTAATAGGTGCAAAGGCACCCTCGCAGCTAGGCTAAGGGAGTGTAACATCATCACACGTCTGGGAAACGTCCACATTTGACCGTCAACTGCGGGACAATAGTGGCCCATCAAGAGTTAGGAATATTCGGAGAACTAAGATATTACACTGCAGTGGTAAGGTGCTCGAAACATTGCGACTGGCAATGTAGCACCTTACGATACAGTGATCAGCTACCTTGATACTCATTTAGTAAAGACACCAAGCTTATGGATGACGATCTAGACCTGGATTTACCCAACTCAAATCTATCTTCACATTCTCATGCTCCTTACACGAGATTTACAGGAAATTCAAAATGATTGCAGCTATTACAAACGGTTAAAACTATTTAAAGCATAGCGACACATTTTACATAGCATATAAAAGAAAGTTAAAAATGTTGATCGTTGTGCAAGCAGAGTGCGCGGGAAACCTGTGAATGATAGGATAAACATCGTACAATCCATTTTGCTTCACTGAGTTGTTTTGACAAACATCTAGCTGACCATGTTTGAGTAATGGCTGATGCCATAGCTTGGTTCAGATTACGTTTTTCAGCAATATGGAGTGCCCCCGCATTGGGGTATGAGGATTCACAAACTTCTCAGGCAGCTTCTTCCTAAGCATGGACCTGTCATACTGGACATGATGACGCTGCATCATGTTCTTGACCATATCAGTTCCTTGGTCTGACACGCGAGGGATTCTCTATATGAGATTATGAAACATACTTCATGTATGTGCCTTCTTCGCCGAAAACTGGTATTTTACATCTGAAAATGTGCGAGAAAATTGAACTTACCTTTACGAATTATGCAACTCTTATGGATGTATCGCTGTCCATTAAATAGTTACACCTGCTAGTATTCGCTGTAGTTATTTTGAATTGCTTTGTGTGGTGAAGCCCGCAAAATAGTTGTACTGTCTTTCTCGAACGGGCTTCTGTAAATGTACCCAAAAGGTTTCGCGAGAACACTGACCCTTCTTCGAAAGATTCTTACACTTTAGCAAGGTTTTACCCGATTTATTACGATACTAACAGCGAGTCACTGATGTCGTTCGACGTCATACCTAGTAGATAAGGGTTCTACATACTCCAGAGTCCACTAGCATCTTGTTTGCAGTTTGCTCTACGGGTGAAACACAATTTCCTAGAACTCTTGCAGCGCGCGCGTCACTATACCAGAGTCTTCCGGAGACCAGTACAGGCGCTGCTATAGGTTACAGGGCAGACCACTGTGCATCGCAGGAGGCAGCACATCAGAAGGAACCAAGAAGTGCCATCGACTAAGTCAGCAGTACGGATTTTACTGAATGTCTGGGTACCCGTTGTGTAAGTCCTGTGTTGGCCTTCGTACAACTGACTTCACACGAACGTTCCTTTTCACGTTCCTTCCTAACACTATTCCTATTTTGTTTAACCACTTGGCAGGCGCAAAAAGTTTACCAGTGATCTTATAATCAGATATTACAGGTTTATTTCTCCTCTTTTGTCTATTGTATTTGTTTATTTATTTATTAAACCTGATCTGATTATGGCCATTAGGCCCTCTCTTAACATGGGAGCAGAGTTTCAGACGTACTTATCTATTACATCATGATTAAATAAGAAGTAACTTTAATACGACAACTAGTAACATAAAATGATCTGAGTGTCTGCAGTGGCAGTATGAGTAAATTATACTGACTATGAACAAAAAATACCAGCATAAAATACATTACTCCAGCTGCTGCAACTGTTAGTGATAATAGCAGTAATAATAATAATAATAATAATAATAATAACTGATTAATAATCAATAATAATTAATAATCATTAATAACATTAATGACAGTGGTATATATAAAAAGACTTTATAGATTTAAAAATATATAAGAAAAATTTATAAGTACAAAAATAGATTTTATATGATACAATGAGTTCTGGAAAGCAGGAAATTTTAGGAGACTGCATCGGCTAAGAACATTGGGAAATGAGGAATATCACGTTGGAAAGAGGGATGTATAAGGGTAACGAGTGCGTGCAGGGACACTGGTAATCTTGACGTTGGGTTAATAGGTTTGTTATTACCTGTCTTCTGAAAGTAGATATGTTATTTAGTTCTCTAATGTACTTCGGGAGGTTATTCCAGAGTCCGATTCTTGCTACTAAGAATAAGTTCTAGAAGCTGGCTGAACGATGGAGTGGAAAAAAAATGGGTTTCCTCTAATGGAAACGGATATTTCTGCCGTGTCGGGAAGAGATATAAGGGACAGCGTTCACTGATAACGCGGTAGAGAAGACAGAGGGTATGGAAATTTCTGCACTTGTCTCCACATAGCCGGGATAGCTGATGAAATGTGAACAAAGAGTCGAACATCACAGATATATCGAACTCAAGCATTCATAATCAGTTCCAGGCGCTCTGAGCTTTCTTGGGAAAGGTCTTGCGTGATAACATCACTGTAATCAATAACTGGAGGTATAAGTTTTTGTACAATCTTGTTTTTCAGATCAAGAAGGGAGAGCTTTTTATATTATTTTAGGGCATAAACAGATATTGATGCCTTCTTGCACATAACAGTTACGTACTCAGTTCAATTTAGATTTTCAACTATTATTATTTCTATCCTATTTGCTGAAGGAGATGAGTTGATATTTATCCCAGTTAGGGTTGGGGATGGTAGGGATTCCCGATATATTCCGGGGCAATAAGCACCGATTGGATTTTGGATAGACTGAACTTTAACACTATATTCTGCGTACATTTTGATAGTGCACTCAAGTCGGAATTGAGATTCTCGATAGAGGTTTTGCACACACATACAACGGGAGGTCATCAGTGTACATATGTTGTTTGCAATAGGACAAGATTGATGAAACATCATTTACGTTGATATTATCTAGCAGTAACGCACATTTAAGAGAGCTGCGGAAGTCGTTTGCTGTCTTATAATTGCAATTTGCTCTCTTTGCATTCAAGGGAAGAGCCGTTGAGGAGGGCAATCGATCGCTTCATAACAAGGTTGACATCAAGGTGTAGTCAGATCACCTGGGCGAGCTTTCTTATTGCGTCTCTTTACTTTCAGTGGCTAACTTACGTGCAATGAAGCTCTCAGTGCGGGAAGCAAAGAATGATTAAGGATTAATGTGCCTCCACTAGACGTTAAAGACCACGACAAGTTCAAAGTCGCCACGGCTACAGCCATGAATATCGCAACGTTGCTCACAGCAGGCGTGACACTACGCGAGGGTCCTCTGGAGACCAGGGGAAGCACCGCGATGGCTTGCAAGGTTGGTTGGTTGGTTTGGAGGAGGAGACAAAACAGCTAGGTCATTGATCTCATCGGATTAGTAAGGATGGGGAAGGAAATCAGCCGTGCCCTTTCAAAGGAAGCATTCCGGCATTTGCGTGAAGCGATTTAGGGAAATCACGGAAAAGCTAAATAGGATGGCCGGACGCGGGCTTGAACCGTCGTCTCCAGAGTGCGAGTCCAGTATACCAATTACTGCGCCATCTCGCTCGGTGATGGCTTGAGAAGCAGACCATTGAGCAGAAGACCGCACATCAGACGGACCAGGAAGTGCCACCGACCAAGCCAGCGCTATGGATTTGACGGAACGTCCGTGTAGCCCTTGTGTATTCGCCGGCCGAGCAATGAAGTTGCGGTACGCTCGTCTGTGTTTTCTATAGAGCTGTCTGTCCGTTTGCTTCCTGAAGGGCACAATGTTGGGGGGGGGGGGGGGGCTCTTGAGCCTCTTCCATGAACTCTTGGTGCAAGTTGCTGTTAATTATCTCCCGTATGTGATAGGCACTTTGCTCATAAGAAATGTCAGATTTATTTCGGTGTACATACGGTTCTATTCAGTGCTACAGCGATTAATAATTACCAGGGGATACATGAGAAACTTTCGTTCTTTAATAGCTCTAAATAACGACGTACTTGGAATAAGTTTAGTCGTTGGGATAAGTATAGTTGAGAGATCGAAGAAGAAACGTCTCTAAAAATGAACCGAACGATGTGAAACAATTACCATGAATATACACTATCTGATCAAAAGTATCTGGACACCCCCAAAAGCCGGCCGGTGTGGCCGAGCGGTTCTAGGCGCTTCAGTCTGCAACCGCGCGATCGCTATGCTCGCAGTTTCGAATCCTGCCTCGAGCATGGATATGTGTGATGTCCTTAGGTTAGTTAGGTTTAAGTAGTTCTAAGTTCTTGGGGACTGATGACCTCAGATGTTAAGTCCCATAGTGCTCCGAGCCATTTGAACACCCCCAAAAACATACGTTTTTCGTATTAGGTGCATTGCGCTGCCACCTTCTGCCAGGTACTCCATATAAGCGACCTCTGTAGTCATTAGACATCGTGAGAGAGCTGAATGGGGCGCTCCGCGGAACCCACGGACTTCGAACATGGTCAGGTGATTTGGTGTCACTTGCGTCATACGTCTGTACTAGAGATTTCCACACTCCTAAAAATCCCTAGGTCCACTGTTTCCGATGTGATAGTGAAGTGGAAACGTCAAGGGACACGTACAGTATAAAAGCTACAAGTCGACCTCGTCTGTTGACTGACAGAGACCGCTCACAGTTGAAGAGGGTCGTAATGTGTAATAGGCAGACATCTATCCAGACCATCACAAAGGAATTCCAAACTGCATCAGGATCGACTGCAAGTACAATGACAGGAGGCGGGAGGAGGATTTCATGGTCGGGCGGCCTTTCACAGGCCACACATCACCCTGGTAAATGCCAAACGACGCCTCACTTGGTGTACGGAGCGTAAACATTGGACGATTGAACAAGGGAAAAACGTTGTGTGGAGTGAGGAATCACGTACACAATGTGGCGATCCGATGGCAGGGTGTGGGTATGGCGAATGCTCGGTGAACGTCGCCTGGCAGCGCGTGTAGTGCCAACAGTAACATTCGGAGGCGGTGGTGTTATGGTGAGGTCGTGTTTTTCATGGAGGGGGATTGAGCTCTTGTTGTTTTGCGTGGCACTAGAACAGCAGACGCCTACATTGATGTTTTAAGCATCTTCTTGCTTCCCACTGTTGAAAAGCAATTCGAGGATAGTGATTGCATCTTTCAACACGATCGAGCACCTGTTCATAATGCACGGCCTGTGGCGGAGAGGTTACAAGACAATAACATCCCTGTAATGGACTGGCCTGCACAGAGTCCTGACCTGAATCGTATTGAACAGCTTTGGGATGTTTTAGTTCGCCAACTTCGTGCCACGCCTCACCGACCGACATCGATACGTCTCCCCAATGCAGCACTACGTAAAGAATGGGCTGCCATTCCCCAAGAAACCTTCCAGCACCTGATTGAACGTCTGCCTGTGAGAGTGGAAGTTGTCACCAAGGCTACGGCTAGGCCAACACCATACTGACTTCCAGCATTACCGATTGAGGGCGCCATGAATTTGTAAGCCATTTTCAGCCAGATGTTCAGATACTTTTGATCACGTAGTGAATGGCCTATGTATTGACTCGTTCTCATAGCTAATATTCATAATTTGGCAACAAAAATTTACATTTTTCGTACATCATTTATACATCAGTAATAATCATAGTAAAAAAATATAGTCCAGCAATTGTACAGTAAAACCAAGAGTTGCCTTTTATGGGAATTAGAGTTAAAAAACAGCTGTATGCTTTCGACAGTTCTGCAGCACTTATTTCGACTGGCTGAATAAGGTCGGTTTTTTTGCCGTGGTCTGGCTGAACGCCGTGTCATCCTTGGCCAATGTGGTCACAATATGCGATGTAAATGGTCAAATTGTCAGTATACTGCTCTACCAGGGTTGTCGAGTTTTTCGACCTTGTACCCGCTATTACTCGGGCAAGAAGCTCCCAGTTTAGCCTCACGACGCTGAATGCACCGCGTTCGAGCCTCCTTCCCACCAAACCGTGCGGAGTGACGGCGCTGTCAGATGCGCCATGCCACGGTTTGCGAGACCTCTCCCGCCGAAGATTCGAGTCCTCCCTCGGCCACGAGTGTTATTCTTAGCATAGGATAGTTTAAGTTAGTTTAAGTGTTATGTAAGTCTAGGGACCGATGACCTCAGCAGTTTGGTCCCTTAGGAATTCGCACACACATCTCCCCCCCCCCCCCCCCCTCCCCCTCTGGCAACGTCGAGAATCAAACCGGACGCCCACATATGGCAGTGAGCCGTACTGACCGCTCAGCTAAGGAGAGAAATAATTGGCTGCATACAATATCATCTGAGCCATGCTGGCTCGTATTGATATTTGCTTCGCCGCCTACTAGCGTGACTTCACCGTTCGGGCGTGCCGCGAGGTGACGCAACTGCGCGCCTTTGCGAATTTTTCGGTGATCTCTCAGTGGAGTGCAAGACCGGTGTCTCTGGGGAGAGGTAGATGGGAAGAAATGGCCGTTGGGTCACAAGGCAGTACCCATGTTGGAATAGCGTGTTGCCTTATACGCGGTAACCGTTACGGCGAAATGTTGATCAGTGGGGAACCTAGAGAGCTCGGTGTTTGGGGAGGTGTTTTTCTGGCGCATTCCATTCATGGGCTAAGAGGATCAGCTCACCGCATTCCTGGCTGTTTAGCTTCATTAACTTGGACGCCGTCCGCCCTCCTACGAGAGTCTATAGTTCCCTCTTCCATTTGGCGAGACGTTCAATAGCACGGTTGCTGATTCTGCGAGTTGTTTTGGAGCTGACCGCCTCTGCCTTCCTCCTGAGTCGAATTGCTCTCCGGCATTTTATAAACGTTACTGTGAATGCATATGTTTCAATGTAGCCTTAATGTTTCCCATTTGTAACTGTTGCCCATTAAGGTAGTAGTCACTCTAGCCAAATATTTTGTAAAACTTCCTCTGCAAGTGGTGATCAGTGTCCTTGGCAGTGACGCGATGGTGTGTTTAAGGTTATTGTAATGAGCTAAGGTTTTCGGGACACGTCCTGTTCTTTAATATTTTACTCTCCAGATATCATACGAGTTACTGCGCTTTTTTGCTTAATCCTGGTTATTCATTTAATGTATGTTCATGTTTTAATTTGTTTTGATTTTAGTTATATTTTAGATGTGTGGCCTGGTGAGGCCATCAAGCTGTTTACCGAACCCGTTAATGAAGGGAAACGGGTTAGTTGCTCGCCATTACCCGTCTGACTGTGGGGTAACTTCTTGTTTGGCTTCTTTTATGTGACTGTATGCGTCTTGGGCCTTACGTTCATGACTCAACACCCAGAAAGTTTCGGGGTGCTATTTGACGTTTGCCCACTATCCCTTGAGACAAGAAAATGTAACTATTTTCAATTTAATCAATTGGTGTTGCAAATTATATTAAATATGGTTTGTCCCTTTTAGAGCTTCACTGAATGATTTATTTAATACACAGTTTTATGGATACTAAAATTCTAATTTAGTGGGCAGTAAGCTGGCTCAGTTCGCTTTTAAAAATTGTCATCTAATTACACCTAATTGAAGCGGCTTCGGCGTATATTTATCTTGCGCTTCCTTTGCTGAAGGGCTACTGTGCCTGTATTACTGTTTGGTTTGGAGCTGTCTTGCTTAGGCGATTCTTTCGCTGCGCTGTATCCTATTTGGCACCGCTTCTCACCTTGGTTATGGTGCCAGAGGTGAGCCGGTACTGGAGTGGCTGTGTATTTGCCGCGTGCGTCTGCTCGGCGCGGCGCGGCTCCGTCGTGCTGTGTATCGGGCAGCGCGAGATCAGACACCGTAACTAGCTCTGCGGACACCTTTCATGCCGCTTCGTCAGCTCCCTATGCTGAGTTTGCCTTTCCTTCTTTAACCTTAAGTCGTCTGTTCTTCTGTGCCTCAACTACCAAAATTCTGTCTCGTTCCTTGATCTTTAGTGGCTGGTGTTTGTGCCTCTGGATCACCGGTTCCCGGGTTCGATTCCTGGCCGCATCGGGATTTTTCTCCGCCCGAGGACTGGGTGTATTGTCCTCACTACTTTCGTCATCATTTGGGAGAGCGGCGAACCTGGACAGTGCAAAGATTGGGAATTCGTACGGGCGCTGATAACCACGTAGTTCAGCACCCCACGAACCAAATGTCATCTGTCATCATCTTGATCGTTAGTGCCGCTGGAATCCTGCGATATTAAAGACTTATTAATACCCTTGACTCAAGCACTTGTTATGCAATGGTATATTTGCTGACTAATTCATTCTCTTAAAAGCGATCATTTTTAAAGATTATTGCTCTGAAATTGTTTCGGGGCCCACTGTCAGTTTTTTATTGCTTTAAATAGAGTTGTACGTTTTCTTACCTGTTTCATTTTGTTAAATTCACAGGTTATGAGTATTGTATATTTGCCGCCATTTCTTTAGTTTGTCCTAACTGTCATTCAGCACTGCCTCAAATACACTGAAGAGCCAAAGAAACAGGTCAATCCCCTTAATATCGTGTAAGGCCACCGCGAGCACGGAGAAGTGTCGCAACACGACGTGGCATGGGCTCGACTAATATTTGTTAGAGGGAATTGACAACATGAATCCTGCAGGGCTCTCCATACATCCGTAAGAGCACGAGGGGTGGAGGTCTCTTCTGAACAGCACGTTGCAAGGAATCCCTGATATTCTGAATGTCATGTCTGACGTGTGTGGGCCGGTCGGTGTGGCCAAACGGTTCTAGGCGCTTCAGTTTGTAACCGCGCGACCGTTACGGTCGCAGGTTCGAATCCTGCCTCGGGCATGGATGTGTGTGATGTCCTTAGGTTAGTTAGGTTTAAGTATTTCCAGGTTCTAGAAGACTGATGACCTCAGATGTTAAGTCCCATAGTGCTGAGAGCCATTTGCACCATTTGAGGGGTGTGGAGGCCAGCGGAAGTGTTTAAACTCAGAATAGTGTTTTTGGAGCCACTCTGTAGCAATTCTGGACGTATATGACGTCGCATTGTCCTGCTGGAGTTCCCACGTCCTTCGGAATGCACACTGGACATTAAAGGATGCAGGTAACCAGACAAGATGCTTACGTGCGTGTCACCTGTCAGAATAGTATCTAGACGTATGAGGAGTCCCATATCACTCCAGCTGCAAACGCCCCACACCGTTACAGAGCCTATACTAGCTTGAACAGTCCCCTGCTGACATACAGGCTCCATGGATTCATGAGGTTGTCTCCAAACCCGTACGCGACCATCGCTCGATGCAATATGAAACAAGACTAGTCCGACCAGGCAACATGTTTCCAGTCATCAACAGTCCAATGACGGTATTAGCGGGCCCAGGTGAGACGAAAAGCTTTGTGTCGTTCAGTCATCATGGGTACACGAGTGGACCTTCCGTTCCAAAAGCCCATATCGATGATGTTTCGTTGAATGGTTCGCATCCTGACACTTGTTGATGGCTCAGAACTGAAATCTGCAGCAGTTTGCGGAAGGGCTGCACGTCTGTCACGTTCAACAATTCTCTTCAGTCGTCGTTGTTTCCGTTCTTGTAGGATCTCTTTCCGACCGCAGCGATGTTGGAGATCTGATGTTTTACCGGATTCCTGATATTCACAGTACACTCGTGAAATGGTCGTATGGGAAAATCCTTACTTCATCGCTGCCTCGGAGATACTGTGTCGCATCGTTCGTGCACCGACTATAACACCACGTCCAAATTCTCTTAAATCTTGATAACCTTCCATTGTAGCAGCAGTAACCGATCTAACAACTGCGTCAAACAATTGTTGTCTTATATAGGCGTTGCCGACCGCAACGCCGTATTCTCCCTGTTTACGTGTCTCTGTATCTGAGTAAGTATGCCTATACTAATTTCTTTGGCGCTTCAGTGTAAGAATTTTTAAATTTTTGGTGCTCCCATTTAAAAAAAAAAATTTGGATTGTGAAACACAATATTTGGAGCTGTAACACCCTTAAATGCTTTATAGTTGTTCGAATTTTTGGGACAAAGTAGCCCTTCTTCCATTGCGATTATCTCGTTAAAAATAAATTCAAATTGCGAGAAATGATAAATGATGTCGTAAGCGGGGTATGCCTTCCACGAGGAGTTCCAGTCTTTGCCCTGTTTCTGGTAAATTATTCAGTATTGTAAGAAAAATAGATAACACTACCGCAAATTCTTAAAGTTAAATCCCAGCGCAGCAAACTGCACAGAGGGAGAAAAATCCCAAAACCAAGATGAAGTTGTGCGAAGTAATCCAAAGTTGATAGGCTTGTTTCTACGTCTGAAAGAAGACGTGTACCTAAATTTCGCACCAGCCGTTTAAGAGTTGCGCTAGCAGCGCCACTACGAGGATGCAAATCAGGTTTGCTTTATTTATTTCTTTTATATTTTATTTACACGTCAAGTTCCGTATGACCAAATTGAGGAGCAAATCTCCAAGGTCATGGAACGTGTCAGTACATGAAATTACAACATAAAAGTATTAACAGATAAAAATAAATGTCTATGAACCTGAAAACAGTCAGTCCATAAGTTTAAGCAAACGCTATCAGCAATACAATAAGAATCAGTTTAATTTTTCAAAGAACTCGACAGAATAGAAGTGACCCATGAGGAAACTCTTCAGTTTCCCGCGTGACCGCTACGGTCGCAGGTTCGAATCCTGCCTCGGGCATGGATGAGTGTGATATCCTTAGGCTAGTTAGGTTTAAGTAGTTCTAAGTTCAAGGGGACTGATGACCTCAGATGTTGAGTCTCATAGTGCTCAGAGCCATTTGAACCATTTTTTCTTCAGTTTCCATTTGAAAGCGCGTGGATTACTGCTAAGATTTCTGAATTCGGTTGGCAGCTTATTGAAAATGGCTGCAGCAGTATACTGCGCACCTTTTTGCACAAGAGTTAAGGAAGTCCGATCCAAATGGAGGTTTGATTTCTGCCGAGTATTAGCCTAGTGAAAGCTGCTTATTCTTGGAAATAAACTGATATGCGTAACAAGAAACGACAATAAGCAATCTACATATTGAGAGGCCAATTTCAAAATACCCAGACTCGTGAACAGAGGTCGACAAGACGTTCGTGAACTCACACCACTTATTGCCCGAACCGCCCGTTTCTGAGCCAAAAATATCCTTGTAGAATGGGAAGAGTTACCCCAAAATATAATACCAAACGACATAAGTGAATGAAAATAAGCAAAATAGACTTATTTTCGTGTCGAAGTATCACTCACTTTAGATACCGTTAGAATAGTAAAAATGGCAGTATTAAGTCTTTGAACAAGATCCTGAACGTGGACTTTCCACGACAGCTTACTATCTATCTGAAAACCTAGAAATTTGAACTGTTCAGTTTCACTAATCATATGACCGTTCTGTGAAATTAAAACGTCAGGTTTTGCTGAATTGTGTGTTAGAAACTGTGAGTCTTGCTGTGATTTAACGTTGGTTTATTTTCTGCAATCTATGAATTGAGGTCATGTACTGCACTATTTGAAACCGAGTCAATGTTGCACACAACATCCTTTACTACCAAGCTAGTGTCATCAGCGAACAGAAATATTTTACAGTTACCCGTAATAATAGAGGGCGTATCATTTATATAAGTAAGGAACAGGTACGGCCCCAACGCGCTCTAACGGTCGTGAGCGTTAATTAACTTTGGGATTAGACGTAGTGAGATGATGTCAGTCAAGAATGCCTTTAAGACGAGATTATCCAAACTGAGTTTGAGCGAGGTCGTGTAATACGGCTACGAGAAGCTCAATGTTTCTTCCGCGATACCGCAGAAGAACTTAGTCGGTATGTACCCACTGTACATTGTTACTGGTAGCGATGATCAGGCGAAGGTACGCTCACAAGAATACTGGGCTTCGTGGCTCTACCGAAAGGGAAGACCGTCGTGTTTGTCGTATGGCTGTGGCGCATCGTAGTTCATCTGCAGCAGCAACTGGAGCAACAGTTGGCACCTCAGTGACACAAAGAACTGTTACAGATCGGTTACTTCAAGGACAGCTCGGAGACAAACGCCCTGTGGCGTGAATTCCTCTGACTCCAAACCTCCACCATTTGCGAATTCACTGATCTCAAGCCCTCACTGGAGGGCGGACTGAAAGTCTGTTGCCTTTTCTGATAGCTGACTCTGCCTCCGTGGCAGCGATGGCCGTGTGTTACTTACAAGGGAACCTCCCCATCACACCCCACTCAGATTTAGTTATAAGTTGGCACAGTGGATAGGCCTTGAAAAACTGAACACAGATCAATCGAGAAAACAAGAAGAAGTTGTGTGGAACTATGAAAAAAATAAGCAAAATATACTGAGTAGTCCATGCGGAAGATGGGCAACATCACAGGTAATTCTGAGTCTAGGAGTGCCGTGGTCTCGTGGTTAGCGTGAGCAGCGGCGGAATGAGAGGTCCTTAGTTCAAATCTGTCCCCGCGTGAAAAGATTAATTTTTTATTTTCAGACAATTATCAAAGTTCAGGCACTCACACATAATCAACTTCGCTCTCCAAAATGCCAGGACATGTTCAGATTTGCTTGGACGTATGCAGGATTTGACGGTCTACGCACGCAAAAATTTGAAAACGTTAAAAACATATGTTTCGCCAGAACACAGGGAAAACTGTGCGACTGTGAAACTGTTGCATTCATTTGTTGCAGTTTATGTGACAAACTCTTATGTTTTCATCACTTTTTTGGGAGTGATTATCACATCTACAAGAAAACCTAAATCGGGCAAGGTAGAACAATATTTTTACCCATTCGCCAAGTGTACAAAATGGTTCAAATGGCTCTGAGCACTATGGGACTTACCATCTTAGGTCATCAGTCCCCTAGAACTTAGAACTACTTAAACCTAACTAACCTAAGGACATCACACACATCCATGCCCGAGGCAGGATTCGAACCTGCGACCGTAGCGGTCGCGCGGTTCCAGACTCAAGCGCCTAGAACCGCTCGGCCACTTCGGCCGGCCGCCAAGTGTACAAGTTAGGTGGGTCGACAACATATTCCTGTCATGTGACGCACATGCCGTCACCAGTGTCGTATAGAATATATCTGACGTGTTTTCCCGTGGAGGAATCGGTTGACCTATGAAGCTGCGATCAGATGTTTTCGATTCCCATTGGAGAGGCACGTCCTTTCGTCTACTAATCGCACGGTTTTGCGGTGCGGTCGCAAAACACAGACACTAAACTTATTCCAGTGAAAAGAGGCGTCAATGATCGAACGGACAGATCATAACTTTGCGAAAATAAAGAAAGAAAAATTTTTCACTCGAGGGAAAACTTGAACCAAGGACCTCTCGCTCCGGAGCTGCTCAAGCTAACCACGAGACCACGGGCCTCCTGTACTAATAACTACCTGTGATGTTGCCTATCTTGCGCATGGACTACTCAGTTTGTATATTTTGCTTATTTTTTTCTTAGTTCCACACAACTTCTTCCCGTTTTCTCGATTGATCTGTGTTCAGTTTTTCAAGGCCTATCCACTGTGCCAACTTATAACTAAATCTGAGGGGGGTGCGACGGGGAGGTTCCCTTGTAGGAGGAAGCTGGGCGAGCGCCTGCGATCAACGTACAGGGTAACACTTATCGAACTATTTCAAAAAGAAACGCAAATTAGTTACAAGCTACTGGGTGATACACTTTTTTCAACATCTAACCGTCACTACAGATATTCGGATTTAGGTTAAGACGTGTTTAAGATGCCTGTCATTATTGGCGATGATGTGACGCAGACGACTAGCGAAATTCTGCGTGACTCGCCGAAGTCTCGGAAAATCGACGCTGTCGATGATCTTCTGAATAGCTGTTTTCAGCTCAGCAATAGTTTTGGGGTTATTGCTGGGGTTATAGCTCCTCAAAAAGGTGTCACATGTGTTCAGATCCGGAGAATATGGCGGTCAACCGACGCCAATGCCAGTGGCCTCTGTGTACCCCAGAGCCAGAATGCGATCCCCAAAGTGTTCCTCCAGGACGTCAAACACTCTCCTGCATCAATGGGATCGATTTCCCTTTTACATGAACCTCATCTTGTCGAAACCAGGCTCACTCTGGATAATGGGGGTGAAATCATCTTCCACAACTTTCACGTACCGTTCGGTAGTCACCGTCCCATCAAGGAATATCGCACCGATTACTCCGTTACTGGGCATTGCACACCACACTGTCACCCATTGAGGGTGAAGAGACTTCTCTCGATCGCTAAATACGGATTCTAAGTCCCCCAAATGTGCCTATTTTGCTTATTGACGAACCAGTCCAAGAGAAAGTGGGCTTTGTCGCTAAACCGAGCCGTATTCACATCAAAGTCCTGTTCGTCAGTTCTGTAGTGTTGGCGAAACACAACCCCTGTTCCCTGGCCATGAGATTTAGTGGCTGATGGGTTTGAATTTTATGTGGGAGGAGATGCCGGTCTTCAACACCATGTTGTCGCAGTGTCTCCCGGTTGAGTCCCACCTGTTGTGCAGCTCGTCTGATCGATTTCCTGGGGCTAGTTTGAAACACAACACGTGTCTTCTCGATGTTTTCAGACGTTTTTACTCTTTGTGGACGACTGACATTGCCAAAACTTTTATTACGAACACTACCCGTTCTCTCAAAGTTGGACCGGTTGTCGTCTGTCTAAATTCGTTCGCAAACTTCCATTGAGCCGCGGCTGAGCAGTTGTTGCTCGCATGGTAGGCCTTCATAAGCGCTACACGCTTACGCAAACTGTGGCTTTTTCACGTGAAAATGACCAACAATAACAAGGCGTATGCGAATACTAATTCCCATCATGCCCCGCGGCCAGTTGTGCAGTTTGAACGCCTTAACGCAAACCGTTCAGAAGTTATGACGATTTTATTTCATACAGTTCAAAAAAATGGTTCAAATGGCTCTGAGCACTATGGGACTCAACTGCTGAGGTCATAAGTCCCCTAGAACTTAGAACTACTTAAACCTAACTAACCTAAGGACAACACACACATCCATGCCCGAGGCAGGATTCGAACCTGCGACCGTAGCAGTCGCGCGGTTCCAGACTGTAGCGCCAGAACCGCTCGGCCACCAGCGGCCGGCATTTCATACAGTTCAATAATTGTCACCCACTATCTGCGGTCCAGCCACTGGTCATACACCTGGGATTATGGCGTAGGGTACTACTGCATATGATAGCAGGGGCACTCTTGTGAGTCTGGTGATTTGACCTTATGTGCTAATATTTAAGAAACAGCATTCTAAGGAATATTTTCCAACAGGGTAACTCTCACCCACATCCTGCCGTTGTACCCGAATATGATCTACAGAGTGTCGACACGCCTTGGCCTGCTCTGTCACCAGTTATGTCTCCAATTGAGTACGTATTAGCGGACGACAACACCAGCGTCATCCACAAATAGTGGGAACCATCCCTGTATTGACCGACCAAGTGTAAAAGATTTGGAACTCCGAACTCCATCCCACAAACTGACATCCGGCACTTGTACGACACAATGCATGCACGTGTACAAGCATGCATTCAACATTGTGGTGGTTGCACCTGGTGCGAGGGTTGTCCAGAAAGTAAGTTCCAATCGGTCGCAAAATGGAAACCACTGGGAAAATCCGGTAAAGCTTTGTACAGATGTGTTGGGCAGTGTCTCTAGTATGCCCGTCGATCGTGTCGTGTCGCTCTGTTCAGTTCTGAGTCAACAGTGAGCATGTAAAGATGCTTAGGGAATAGTGTCTCCGCCAAGTATGAGGGTCTGGTTAGAGATTTCGCCTGTGTCATGCAGCCCGCATAACACAACTGTCGAGCAGTTCCCCTTCTTAATGCCAATTCTCTGCCGCACACTGCATGTGCAATGAAGACGCTCCTGCAGCGTTTCCGATGAGAAGTGTTTGATTACCCATAATACAGTACGTAATTGGCTCCCCCTATGTCTCGGATCTGCTCACAAGAACTGTTGGCTCTGAAGGTAAAATTTTTCCACAGACAACAAGCAGATAACTGGCCGAAAGCACAGGCGGCTGCTTTCTATGACGAGGATATTGGAAAGTTGATGCAACACTACGACAAAACTCGAAGTTGGAGCGGCGACCATGTAGAGAAGTACGTGGAAGGTGTACCTAACTATTGCAAATAAAATGTTTCTGGTTGCCACTGTGGTTTCCATTTCGCGACCGATCGGAACTTACTTTCTGGACAACTCTGGTATTAACGTATGAGCATTTCACATTGGCAATGGCTTTCCTGGCGCTTATATTAATCTGTGAAATTGCAACTTTAATCGCTTAAATATGTCACCTAGACAAATGTATTTCCGAAATTGCATAACTCTGCATTAATTATTTCTTAGTGTTGGATTATTCTTCCCATCATTGTACTGAAGAGCGATATGTAATATGTTTGGGTTAATGGATGATGCATGGTCTTTTCCATTAAACTCCACCTGTTCTCCGTAAATAATCAAATTGTTTTCATTCTTTCCATTTGTCTGGTAGAGAATTGAGTTAGAACAGTATAGAAAAAATAAATAAAAATTTAAATGAAGCTTCAGGACAGCGTAATACATTGAAAGCAGCACTTTCAACATCATGAAAGATCTGATCCAACTTTCAGCTTGTCTTTCTCCTTGACAACGGAATACAACATTAGCTCTAATTTTAGATATATAAAATTCACTGTGATGGATGTCCGAGATCTTGTGTAGGACAGACAGAGAGGGCATTTAAGACCTTCTTTAATGAGCAATTGCTCAACGAAGAACGTGAAAATCCATATGTCATATTTCACACAATGTCTTGAAGTTGAAAAACGCACTGTTTCTCCACCATCTCTACTGAATATAGAAACTTTCTATGCAGGTGACAAGGGCTAAAAGTAATCTCTTCGAAGAGCTTGAAACAAATAAACATTCCCGCCTAAAATCTGAAGATTTGTTTAGTGAATATGTACCACTTCAGATGGCATTGCTAATTTCTTTCCAAAAACATGACTTCAAAACATCCTTTACCAAAAATAAAAAGACAAAGCTGTTTTTTATAGATAACAAGAGGCTCACAACAAATGGTTCAAATGGCTCTATGCACTACGGGCTTAACATCTGAGGTCAGCAGTACCCTAGACTAAGAACTAATTAAACCAAACTAACATAAGGACATCACACACATCCATGCCCGAGGCAGGATTCGAACCTGCGATCGTAGCAGTCACGCGGTTCCGGACTGAAGTGACTAGAGCCGCTCGGCCACAAAGGCAGGAGGCTTGCAACAGCTCGCATTGAAAAATAGACACTGTTTTGATTGCGCAGCACCGCTTAGAAAATTATGTAAATTAATCCACTTTTAGATACGACGCTATGTGGTATACTTATCATAATACACAGATATTGCCTTACGCGTATGGGTCTTACGTGATTCCTTCCGATCATATCTTAAATGTTTCAGTTCAATGTGCACTATCTTCTTTTATTGCGTTAATGTATTTTACCCATACTCTGTAAACTGTGTTGGCAGTTTATAGGCGCGAAATAGATGGTCGGGCGTGGTGGTCTTGCTGTAAAGCGCATGCTTGGAAATCGAGACGCGGAATCGCATCTCGGTCGGACCATGAATTTTTCAGTCTTTGTTTTAACCTAACCTTCACCTCTCAACGACGTGAATCGCCTCTAGAATCGGTTCGACGTTAAACTGTAGGTCCCCATTCCCTAGTTGGATACCTTGGGTAGGTTAGTAACATGCAAGTCGCTGAAGTGGCGTCCAATTGAAAGGCTTTCACCAGCGCAATCAGCTATACGAATAATTCTTTAACTTTCACTGCTTGTCTTGTCATTGACATTAAGGGAATGTTATAACATTTTACCATTGTTCATGTATTGTAAGTTACATTGTAATTAGCACTTATATGAGCCCACAGGCATACTTTCCGCATATAACGTGAGCAAACACTGTGACCTCGCGCATTCTCCACTCGTCGACAGAGAAGCCTATGTGCAGCCAATTCGCCTTGTCTTGTATTTCTGTAAACTCGTTTCCGGCTGCCAGCCTTGTCTTCAAGACGCTGGAAGAACAACGTATTGCCGATGCGCTATTTGCTCTTGGCGGCAACATCAACTTTAAATTAATCAAATTCTACACCAGCCTTTTGTTAGCCTCTTTAACCTAAACTTTTTATTGACACATGATTGCCGGTAGAGCCCCTTTCATCTTTCTCTTTATTATGCCTTAGTCACACATCTTATATGCTTTTATGATGTTTTTGCTGCCTCCGTACCTACTTAACTCTGTGCGTAAGCGTAATTAATTCACTCTAACTCAACATTTTGTGGTACACTACGTAAATTTTGTGATTTGTCGTCTTACTATGGATCATTAAAGAGGTATGTAATTTTTCCGACTCACATTTTTCAAATCAGACAAATAAAAGAAGTAATATATTTTTTTACTTTATCAGTTTAGGACTTCTTAATCGTCCAATAGTAATTTGACGTGGGCTTGTCCATGGTACAAGCCAGCCGGCCGCGGTGGTTCTAGGCGCTCAGTCCGGAACCGCGCGACTGCTACGGTCGCAGGTTCGAATCCTGCCTCGGGCATGGATGTGTGTGATGTCCTTAGGTTAGTTAGGTTTAAGTAGTTCTAAGTTCTAGGGGACTGATGACTGCAGCTGTTGAGTCCCATAGTGCTCAGAGCCATTTGAACCATTTTTGGTACTAGCCAGCACTGAGTATATTCTTTGTAATAAGTTTCTTGTATTTCACACACAATTATAGCGATCTTTTAACTACTTCTTCTTAAATTTCTTCTTCTTTCACAAATTTTGTTTACTTCCGAAGATCACAGGTTAACGTATCGAAAACAGGAAAGTGAAAAAAAAAATTCAAATGCGCAGCTGGTGATTGATTCTATGTTGCAAAACCAACAGCCAGCCTTCAGAAGGAGATAATCGGATAGAAAGCAGCACGAAATCTACCGAGGCATCTTTTCCTTTTGCGGGCAAGTGCTCTACCAACTGAGCTATCCAAGCACGACTCACTCCCCGTCCTCACAGCTTTAATTACGCCAGTACCTCGTCTTCTACCTTCGAAACTTCACAGAAGCTCTCCTGCAAACCTTGCAGAACTAGCACTCCTGGAAGAAAGGATATTGCGTAGACATGGCTTAGCCACAGCCTGGGGGATGTTTCTGGAATGAATTCTAGAAACTTACGACAAATCTCCACAACCGTTACAGGTAGCTGGCTATGACATCCCAGGATGAGCACATAACGCTTACCGTCTAAAGGGGCTACTTCATTTCCACATGAGTACGTCTACCGTCTCTCATGATCAAAACTCCCGCAAGAAATCATATACTGACATACCTTCTTTAACCTGTGCGGTTGCCGATGTTATTTTCCATAATCCTTGCAAAATGAACCCATACCTTATTTTCACGTATGTCGGTCCCCACCACCTGGCGGAGTTCCATGTTTGTCTGGTTAGGAAAGTGATTACCTTTCACCCAGCGGGTGTGGCTTCGCGCCATCGCGGTGACTGAGTCCAGAGGTACGTGGAGCGCTGCAGCGGGAATATACGCGGCCGTTCGACATTCCTGGGCGGCGCGCGCATATCATTTCCAGCACATAAAAGCGGGCGGCGCCTCCTCAGCATTCATATCGAGTGCCTCCCGAACGCTCACAATACCCTCGTCGCTCTCTCCCTGCTCTCACCAAACTGACATTCCACGCCCTCACTATTGTCGAAGGCGGCTCTCATCAACATTCTCTTACGATGCCGTCTCCAACAGGCGGGCCTATACTTAAACAGAGAAAAATAATACGTGAATTTGGAATCACAGGTAACGATCAATTCTAATGGTCTTGTACAACTCACTCTTCACCCAGTCGTTGTAAATGATGACAATGAAACTTAAATTTTACGTTGACCCGCCTCAAGAAATATTAGTGCCTTTATTTTTTCAGCTTTTCTAAAGACGTAACGAACTGACAGCACGTTATCGAACATTGTAAAGAAAGGTAACGGCCGGCCGTTGTGGCCAAGCAGTTTTACGCGCTTCAGTCCGTAACCGTGCGACTGCTACGGTCGCAGGTTCGAGTCCAGCCTCGGGCATGGATGTGTGTGATGTCCTTAGTTTGGTTTAGTTAGTTCTAAGTTCTAGGGGACTGATGACCTCTGTTGTTAAGTCTGATAGTGCTCAGAGCCATTTTTTGAAAGACAACGTATGGGTTACTTCAGCGGTCATGCGAGACACAGCTGGCCCTCTTTGTGCATGATATACAACAGGCTCTAGATACCGGCTCCCAGGTTGATACTATACTTCTCGACTTTCGAAAGGCGTTCGACTCAGTTCCGCACTGTCGCTTACTCCAAAAAGTGCGCGCTTAAGGTCTATCCGATGACATATGCGGCTGGATAGAAAATTTTCTGACAGACAGGGAGCAGTTTGTCGTCCTGAACGGGGTGACTTCAATAGAAACAAGCGTAACTTCAGGTGAGCCCCAGGGTAGCGTATTAGGTCCGTCGATTTTTACGATTTACATAAACGATCTGGTTGATGGTATTGAATTAGACTGTTTGCCGATGATGCTGTAGTCTAAAGGAAAGTAGTGTCACACGAAAGTAGTGAAGAAATCAATGAGGATTTGCAGAAAATTAATGCGTGGTGTAATGACTGGCAGTTATCTCTCAATATTAGTAAGTGTAACCTACTGGGTATAACAAGGCGAAAAATCCCCATTAATGTACGAGTGCAAAATAAATGCCCAGGCTTTGGAACCTGTAACATCCGTCAAGTATCTGGATGTGACTATTCGAAATTATCTCAAATGGAATGATCAGATTACACAAGTAACGGGTAAGGCAAGCTATAGATCGTGGTTTGTTGGTCGACTCCGAAGCGTAGCAGCCCTTCAACAAAGGAAATAGCTTAAAATACGTTAGTTCATCCAGTCTTAGAGTACTGATCGCCTGTATGGAACCCTTACCAGTTGGGTCTAATTCAAGAGATTGAGAAGGTCCAAAGGAGAGCGGCAAGATTCGTGATGATACATTTAGCCATCGCGAGAGCGTTACAAATCTCATAGAAAGTTTGAAGTGGGATACACTTGCAGATAGACGGCACGCTAAACGGAAGGGGCAGCTCACTAAGTTCCGAAATCCGATTTTCACCTAGCATGTAGAGCATATATTATTACCTCCAACGTTCAAATAGCGCAATGATCGCCATTCAAAGATAAGGTAAATTAGAGCTCGTACTGAGGCGTTCAGACAGTCGTTTTTCCCTCGCGCTATCCGTGAGTAGAACAGAGAAGGTGGGGGTTGGGGGGGTAAATATGACTTTGGCGAGAATTGTGCCCTCCGCCACACACCGCTTCGTGGCTAGCGAAGTATATATGTAGATGTAGATGTAGCTGAGGTTTCATTACAATAGCGAGTTAAGATCTTGTATATAGGTAGATGCGGATCCAAGTATTTGGGAGAGGATTGTGATCGCCCCTCCATTCCCCCCCCCCCCACCCCCCCCCCCCCCCCCCGACCCCCTCTCTAATGGTAGGAGGGCAGTTTGTAGTTTGCGGAATCACTACAGGACGTTAGCGGCAGTGCAACGGGGTTCCCGCGTAATAATACGTCATCCTTTATAATGGGACACGTGTCGCGCCAGTGTTCTGGGTAGAGATCTGTGGTGCAGACATCTCTGCTCCCGTGCAGTGATTTGTAAAAATGGTTGAAATCGAGATCCGAGAAGTGATTAATTATTTCGTGAAGAAAGGTAAGAAATCAGAAGAAATTAATGCCGATTTTCAGAACGCTGCTCCTGTATATTTAACAGTTGATAAGTGTCACAGGGTTATTTGGTAAGCGTGACAGCGTTACGGAGATGTTTAGCAAACTCAAATGGCAGACTCTGCAAGAGAGGCGCTCTGTATCGCGTTGTAGCTTGCTGTCCAGGTTTCGAGAGGGTGCGTTTCTGGATCAGATATCGAATATATTGCTTCCCCCTACTTATACCTCCCAAGGAGATCACGAATGTAAAATTAGAGAGATTCGAGCGCGCACGGAGGCTTTCCGGCAGTCGTTCTTCCCGCGAACCATACGCCACTGAAACAGGAAAGGGAGGTAATGACAATGGCACGTAAAGTGCCCCTCGCCACACACCGTTGGTTGGCTTGCGGAGTATAAATGTAGATGTAGATGTAAATGGTCAACGAGTTTCATGTAAGTCAGCAGGCTTTCGTGGCCGTTATCACTTAAGTTAAAATCTTCTGGGTCGTTAAGCCGCGTCATATTTCCTCTAAAATAATTTACGTTAGGATCCCTCTGGTGGGATTTTCTCCAGACCCTCAAAAAGATCCCAGCAGAGGGATCGAAACGTCGATTATTTTAGAGGAAATATGTCGCGGCCTAACGACCGAGAAGATTTTAGTAAACGAGTTAAAATAGGTCAGAATAGCTTAGATGATAGCCCGCGTAGTGGTCTGTCAAGATGTTATTTAAAAGTGCATAAATGGTAGTGCAGAATCGCAGACTGAAATGCGAGAAATTGTTGAAGCTGTAGGGATGTCATCTGAACGGGCATATCACATTTTAAAAGTGGAATTGTGTATGAGAAAATTGTCTACTATGTGGATGCCGTGAGTCTTAACATAGGATCAGAAACGCATCGGTATGAATATGTTCGAGCAACGTTTGACCCGTTTTCAGAACAACGAAGAAGATTTTTTGGGCCAGGTTGTGACCACAGATGAAACTTCGGTCTACAGCTGTATCCCAGAGACAAGACAAGCGTCAAAGCAATGGTAACATGTTGAATCAGAAAGAAAACAAAAGCAATACGGTTGGCTGGAAAGGCCGCGGCGTCAGTTTTTTGTGATGAGAAAAAAAATGGAAACGTCGTGTGGCTAGGGCCTCCCGTCGGGTAGACCGGTCTTTCGATTTGACGCCACTTCGGCGGCCTGCGCGTCGATGGGGATGAAATGACGATGATTAGGACAACGCAAAACCCAGTCCCTGAGCGGAGAAAATCTCCGACCCAGCCGGGAATCGAACCCAGGCACTTAGGATTGTCAGTCTGTCACGCTGACCACTCAGCTACCGGGGAGAATGGGATCCTACTCGTAGATTACTTGAGAATAATACGCTAACCTGCTGGCCCAACTGACGTGAAACAATGCCAGGTTTGGCAAGGAAGAATGTCATCTCACATGAACGAGTGCATGTATACAAGTGCGGTTGCCATGCCAAACATTGGTGAACTAAGATACGAATTGTTGCCACTCCCTCCTTATTCGCCTGATTTGGCTCCAGCAGACTTCCATCTATCCCCCATGCTCAAAATTTTCCTCGGTGGACTTTGCAAACCACTCTCGAAGGCAGAGGTGAAAGGGACGAGTACATGACAATGAAACAATCAAATAATCCTAATGAACTTTGGTCTGAAAAACAATGGTTTCCTCTACACGGCAAATGTAAAAGGGGAGGCATGTCTGTGTTACAACACGGTTATTGTCTAACGTTCCACTTACTTAGAAGCGCCACAACTGAGGCGTAAGTTACAAAAGGACAACGTTTCCGCTTTTGACTGTATCATCATTTCCAAAATCTACTGGTAAATGGCGTTGTGACAATAAGTGTACCAATCGTGGGCCGCAACAATACTACGCTAAGCTGTAGGTCCAACTGCGGCAAAAGATACGTGAAAAAATGCAAGATTTGGCAAGGAAGAATGTCATCTCCCATGAACGAATGCCTGTATACAAGTGCGGTTGACATGCCAGGTCGCCCGATTCAAGCCGTTATATTTATTTTTGTGCATATATTTAAAAGTTTTGGTGTATTCCAACCCTGCTGGTAGTGTCTATTTACTCCGCGAGCGCAATCTTGCGGTTTGTCAGTGTTGTGGACTGGCAAGACAGCCAATCCACTAGGAGGAAGCCGAAAGGCACGCGTTTAAGCTCACGCAGGCTGGCGTGAGGTCTGGAACAGTTAAAGGAGTTGAGTCTAGTAAAAAAAAAGTGCGGAGCTTCTGGAATATTTAACTTTAATCCATAATTGGTGAACATCGCTCTTGACGGTACATGTTTTATAGCATCAATAGTGACTGGTAATGGCGCCTTGCTAGGTCGTAGCAAATGACGTAGCTGAAGGCTATACTAACTATCGTCTCGGCAAATGAGAGCGTAATTTGTCAGTGAAGCATCGCTAGCAAACTCGGCTGTACAACTGGGGCGAGTGCTAGGAAGTCTTTCTAGACCTGCCGTGTGGCGGCGCTCGGTCTGCAATCACTGATAGTGGCGACACGCGGGTCCGATGTATACTAACGGACCGCGGCCGATTTAAAGGCTACCACCTAGCAAGTGTGGTGTCTGGCGGTGACACCACAGTCAGTGCACTCCGAACACGCGTGGAGCTTTCGAACCTACACGGGCGTCGATGAGGAGATGCGGTGAAGCCTTCCCTATCATGAGCATTGGCCGAGTGATGCACCTGATGTAATATGACTGACTGTCCTCAACTGCGTATCTACAGTTTAGATCCTCGGGGACTTTCTTGTAAGGTGTTCTTGTACTCACAAGCTCATGTCACCAGTTTGACGACATATTTTTAAGGAGAGAAAAAAGCACACTAACGAGATATAACCCCAAGAAATCCATCCCGCGCGAATATTTGAGCGATAATTCTGACAGTAAGCAGTTATGACTGAGACGTGGGACACACGCTCAAGGATACTTCAACTCAATAAAAACAAGGCAATAATTACCAATCAAACACAAATTATGGCTTGTAATTTCCAACAGATCGTATTTAACAATTGTATAGCAGCAACAAACTGCTGTTACCCCAGAATAATATGCATAATTTCCATAGAATCTGAGACATTACTAAACAGACAAAATGTCTAGGGGCGTCAAAGCCCATCCCAAACAATAAATAATTTTAAAACTCTCTTTACACGAATCTTAAGAACCAGACAAACAATAAATGATTAACTGAGAAAATCTTACACAGTAGCCGGACACCTTTTATGATATAACAGCAGAAACAACTCACAATTTCTCTTTCTGAATAAGATATTAAAAAGCCAGTAAAATGAAAGGCATCTTTCAGGTATAACAAAACTTCAGTTACAAGGAATGGCACATCAGGGGTGCACGGAAACTACAGCTCAGAGCGAGCCTAAATGAAAACTGAAAGTAACGGTGAAAAAGGAAAGACGGACGCCTCGGCGTCACCAGGAACAAGTAATAAAACACTCAAACTCGAAGAGGAACTGGAGTCTTGCCGGCCTTCGGTGGCCGAGCGGTTCTAGGCGCTTCAGTCCGGAACTACGCGGCTGCTACGGTCACAGTTTCGAATCCTGCCTCGGGCATGGATATATGTGATGTCCTTAGTTTAGTTAGGTTTCGGGAGTTCTAAGTTTAGGGGACTGATGACCTCAGATATTAAGTCCCATAGTGCTTAGAGCCATTTGAACTATTCTTTTTAAACTGGAGTCTACTGATAAACACAACGACCGCGCTATCGTTTACCATTCAAACTGGCCGCAGCCAAAGCGTCATCCCCCAGTTCAAAATGGTTCAAATGGGTCTGAGCATTATAGGACTTAACATCGGAGGTCATCAGTCCCCTAGAACTCAGAACTACTTATACCTAACTAAGCAAAGGACATCATACACATCCATGCCGGAGGCAGGATTAGAAACTGCGACCGTAGCAGCCGCGTAGTTCCGGACTGCAGCGCCTAGAACCGCTCGGTCACACCGACCGGCCCCTGTAAGTAACAAATCATTGATTTTCGGACCAGTGTTTATTACGATTATCTGCTGGTTTCATTGACCTCTACTTACCCCTTTCGTTTGTACCAATATTAGTAAAACAACTTGTATGTCAGTTTCCCAATTCCACAGCAAACTGCGTAAAATATAGTAGCATAAAGAGTAAGAGTATCAAAAATGATAGGAGTTCTTGAAATTACGAGCTACATACATTTAGTTGCTTGTGTGAAGACCTACCAACATGGATGCCCTTGAAGTGTCGTCGATAACGTTCCAGACAGGCAAAGAAGTACACTCACAGGCTGACAGCACTTGCCGTCAACGGAAAAGTCGGACACAATTTATGTATCTACAGGTAGAACCAGAAAACCACAGGAATTTGAACAAAGCAAGACAGAAAGAGAAAGAATATCCAGTAATGACTTCACAGACCTAGGCAGAAAGTGGTCCAGGAAATACACTGGCATGCAAAACTTAAGGACGAGAGTAACTTTCGCATGATGCATCATTGCTAAGTAGCATATCTAGATGAGACTTTGACCATACATAGAAAGAACGCCTACAGCACAGTACGGAAGGTAAAGTAAGGAAATAAGCTATGAGACGAAAATAAGTGACTTTATTCAAAGACAATAGATGCACTGAAGTCACCGAGATTTATGGATGCTCGAGGTTACAAAAGACGTGACGTTGTTCTTGTCAGTGTGTGTGATCACAACGGGCGGCACTGCATCTTCTGTAACATCTTCCCGAACTGCTCAAAACGTTGCAAATGAGTTCTTGTTGTAAGACGTTCTGCTCCTCCACCAGCGCTTCTGATATCTGATGGATCGTCGTTGGTACGTGTGGACGTGCTGCAATATGGCTCCCCAACGCATACCACACTTGATCGATGCGTTCAAATCTGGAGAATGGGCACGCCATCCATTCGTGGAATATTCTTTCGTTCAAATACCTCCTCCCTCAGCACTGTTCGATGCGGTCACGCATTGTCATGCATAAAAATGAGTCACGGCCGAATGCACCCCTGAAGCGACGAACAAGGGGAAAGAGTATTGTATCAAACTTCCTGGCAGATTAAAACTGTGTGCCGAACAGAGACTCGAACTCGTGACCTTTGCCTTTCGCGGCCAAGTGCTGCTTCATGAACACTTGCCTGCGAAAGGAAAAGTTCCCGAGTTCGAGTCTCGGTCCGGCACAAAGTTTTAATCTGCCAGTAAGTTTCATATCTGTGCACACTCCGCTGCAGAGTGAGAATTTCATTCTGGAAACATCCCCCCAGGCTGTGGCTTAGCCATGTCTCCGCAATATCCTTTCTTCTGGGAGTGCTAGTTCTGCAAGATTCGCACGAGAGATTCTGTGAAGTTTGGAAGGTACGAGACGGGCATTGGCGGAACTGAAGCTGTGAGGAAGGGTCGAGAGTCGTGCTTGGGTAACGCAGTCTCCCCGGTCGGGGCTCACATTTCGAAAGCACGGTACTTCAGCGTGTTCGGTCAGAGGGCTGGTTGCCATCTGTAATAAAAAAATAAAAAGAAATAAAAAAACTGAGTAAAGGAATAATCGATCAGCTTGAACGGATGCCATGTGACGTCCGCCCACACCAAACAAAACGAACGATACCGAATAAACAAAGAAAAAGAGATAAAACAAGAAAAGTCGGTAGAGCACTTGACCGCGAAAGGCAAAGGTCCCGAGTTCGAGTCCCGGTCCGGCACACAGTTTTAATCTGCCAGGAAGTTTCACATCAGCGCACACTCCGCTGCAGAGTGAAAATCTCATTCTGGAAGAATTGTATCACAATAACGTTGACTAGTGAGTGTACCGTCTTCAAAGGTTAGTGTGCCTATGCAACATTATGCCTCCCTACAATGTAACACGTCGACCGCCAAAACAATCATGTTCGACAATGTTCGTGGGAGCACTGTCTGTTCCCACTTCTTTCTGTATTAGGTTACGTCCGGAACAACTACTCAGACTGAATCTGCTCTCACTCGGGAGGAGCACGCGACCACGCTCGTCATTGATACAGTCCTCATAATCTCGGCACCATCGCATACATTACCGCTGACGTGCGGCTGTCAATGAAACTCAGTGTACTGCTCGTCGGGCAAAGATACAACCCGCATGCAGTCGCCTTGCGACTGTGGAATGTGAGCTTGAGTGCCTTGCAGTGCTGTTAAATATAGTTGCAATTGCATCTGCTGTTTGACGCGGGTCTCTTGTATCCTGCTGCACAAGGTGATCTGGAACTTCAATTGTTCGTTGTCTTCCACCTCCTCTCCTTCGGACAGGAGTGCCTGTAAAACAACAGTGTGAGCAATACCGAAATCCTGGGCTACACTCGTCACACTTCGTCCATTTTCCAGTTTCCCGATGATTCATCCATGTGTGAAGTCATCGAAATGTTGTCGTCGTTCCATGTTGTATTGTAGAACACAACAGCGCACCATAGTTGCTCGCTAATGACAAACACTACCTTTTCCCGTTCCTTCAACTGCCTCGTGCAGCAGAACCAGCCCCATTTGGCGGTATTGTCACACTATCTTCACACTATGTGACGTACAATTTAGTGTGCACAATTGGGAGACCTCTAGCAACGTTACCCCGACACTGCCATTCATTGCTATATCGTTGTTAATCTGCTATTTTATTTTTGCTAGCCTGTCATTAAGTTTTGCAGTGCAGTGTATCTAAGGTGGTGAACACACATTGATTTTCTGTTGTGTAAGTTGTCAGGTCGTCGAAGTTGTGATTATAGTTTACCTAGTAATCGGATGACACATGAGCTTCTAAAATTTTCGAATACATGTTTTTTTTAATATTGTCCATGATGGTCTAGCGGGCAGAGCATTAGACCCCGGCCAGGCAGTTCTTTGGTTCAATCCCGTATAGGAAAGGGATTTTCCCTGTTTCCATTGCCTCCAGTATGTCCCCAGGTGTGCTCAGCTTGTTGTCAGATGAATTCTAAATTGCAACATCATGTACTTTATGCCAAAGCAATGTACTATGCGCTGATGTAAACAATTATTAGTGTTCTTGCATTAAAATATTTAATTTCGTTCAATGATTTTATAAGAATCGTACGCAGCTGTGGAACGTTAAATGTGGAAGGTGTCGCGGGAGAGGAAATGAGGAGGTGTGTGTGTGTATGTGTGTGTGTGTGTGTGTGTGTGTGTGTGTGTGTGTGTGTGTGTGTGTGTGAGAGAGAGAGAGAGAGAGAGAGAGAGAGAGAGAGAGAGAGAGAGAGAGAGAGAGACATTGGGGCGCACCCCCCTCCACCCGACACCAAATCAGAACCGAAACCTGGATCCGCGCATGAATTGGTAAGAACCACAGGTTTTAAGCTTAGTGAAATTTCAGTTAACATTTTTAACCGAATCTTCTTCATACTGAAGCGCTGCAATTCGTAGTAATCAAATGTGTACTTCTGAGGATGGGCTGTATCGAATTTCGAAACATTTTATCCTAATAAAGCAGATCTAGTGATCCAGACTGTGTCGTTCTTTTTTGTAATTATAACTGGTCGCATTTCCCTGGTACATCATTTCTTTATGTAGAGGAAGGACTGCGCGGCCATTGTCATTTCGTCTAAAATTCTTTGGGGTGCGTGACCGTATTTATCAACGTATAGAATTCTCCAACGTTTTGCAAATAGCCTTCCTCGTGGTATACCCTTAGGAAGGAAGGCCGTTTGCAACAGTAACCGAGAAGTCGGACAATTTTGTATGTTGACCACGCGGTCACATACCCCAAAGAATTTTATGGACATCATTACTTCAGTTACAAATTTCGTCGAAATGGATGTGGAGACCTTTCTTACGCTGGCTTGATTAGTACACTCTCTTAAGACATACACTGTTTAAAATAAAATCCACAATTTTACAGTCCACAGCACTTTCAAAGCTATGGATGTTATACTCGTTTACCGATTTTCGCCTTACATGCCCTTCATCAGACGTAAACCTTCTACTGTCGTCAGTCAGGATACGTTACTGGTGAACAATATTGAGAAAGATGTTACACATCGACGGAGAAAGTAAATGTTTGACAGTGTAGTGGTAACGTAATTGAAAAAAATGAAACATTAGATAAATAGCATGAAGTGCTGTTACAGCTAAAATGTAACGCAGGAACGTATTTGAGAAGGAATTCGTCATTGTAACGCGAAATACTTAAGATATAATATGTATTAATGCTGTAAAGAATTTATTTTGCTGCGAGGAAAATATACCTTTAATAATAAAACAGAATGTACAGCATGATTGAGCTGCCCCTACAGGCGAGTTTTAAGCAACCAGCAACACCTTCAAATTAATACTCGGATGCGTCTTCACCAGAGAGAACAGTTTTCGAATGATTCAAGAAATGCCTTCAAATGCGTTTTCCTTTTATAACTCGAAAACTCTGGCCTCCAGCGAAAACTTATCCTTACAAGATGTGACTGAATTGAACTTCGTACAAAAAGGTCTTGTTCATTTTTTCGATAGGACTACAAGACGTAGCAGGCGAGAAGATATGAAAATCTTGAGTGTGGGAGTTGAAAAGCGTTGTGGGCTGCATGAAACTGAACTGTAGAGCAGCTAAATCAGCCAGTGTGTAGTACATAGGGAATCAATCAACCCGTGACAACACTCGCTCCTCCATATCCGGTGTACGAACTGCAGGAGATCTACCGCCATCACTCTTTCTTGTTTCGAATGGTCGCGTGCCTCCAACCTGCTGCAACAGTCCAATGGAACTTCTTTTCTTTTCTTCCAGATTGAATGCAGAATTGAGGATTTCGTTTGTCGCAGATGATAAATGTCTGTCTGGTGAAGCGTTTTTTGAAACCATTCCGGAATACCGTGTTTGCCATTTCCCGCATACGATGAGGGGACATTTCGTTCCTTTTTTTTTTTTTTTGTCCACACTCCGAGGAATCACTAATCGTGCGACCCATCCTAAAATATGGCCCAAGTGTGTTGGATTTGTACCAATGAGGACCAATAGGTGATATTAAACGGATACAGAGAAGGGCAGCACGAAACATCACATGTTTGTTTGACCCATGAGACAGTGTCTTAAGTTACTGAAACAAGTGAAGTGGCAGACGCTTGCTAATTGAAGCAAACTGTCCGTTGGAGAGATAATTAGAAAGTTTCTAAAACCAACTCTGAGTGACGTATTTAGAGATATATTACAACCTCTTACGTATCGCTCCCATTTGACCACTATGACAGTATTGACTAACTACAGCGCGAAGAGAAGCACTCAGCAATCATTCCTCCCTCGTTCCATACGTAAATGGAAAGCGAAAAAGACGTAGTAACTGGTACAACGTGACGTACCCTGTGCTATGCACTTTACAATGGTTTCCAGAATAAAAAAAAAATGGTCATCAGTCCCCTAGAACTTAGAACTACTTAAACCTAACTAACCTAAGGACAGCTACAGTCTGGAACCGCGCGACCGCTACGGTCGCAGGTTCGAATCCTGCCTCGGGCATGGATGTGTGTGATGTCCTTAGGTTAGTTAGGTTTAAGTAGTTGTAAGTTCTAGGGGACTGATGACCTTAGAAGTTGAGTCCCATAGTGCTCAGAGCCATTTGAACCATTTAACCTAAGGACATCACACAACACCCAGTCATCACGAGGCAGAGAAAATCCCTGACCCCTCCGGGAATCGAACCCGGGAACCCGGGCGCGGGAAGCGAGAACGCTACCGCAAGAGCTGCGGACCCACTTTCCAGAATAAGGATGTGCCTGTAGATGTATAGTACATGTAGATGCCAACACAATCTCACAAGATACGTATGGAATTAGAGATCTAGGAGGGAATTGATAAGCTATGACAAACAAGAAAACATCACCAACTTGATCTCATATCTTAAGGCGAATAAAGCACGACTACAAGTTATCAGTTCCAGTAGTCAGTCAGAGGGCGTGCGCACCGGTTTGTCATATGATCCGCCCCACACCATTGGTTAGTGCCCAAGCGCGAATTAGGCCTACAGTACAGCGGAGTCAGTCAGACGTTTGTGAAATGCCGTTGACACTGGTAACACCCTTCGTTCGCTTTGTGCAGGTGCACGGTTTCTAACCTGTAGCTGTTGCCAGAGACCTCTTTGCTTTGAATATTTTTATGTTGCGATTCATAAATGCTGTGCAAATGAATGAAACGAAGTCGTGTGTCATTAACAAGAGGCGTTGCGCTATATAATTATTAAAATCGCTGTTATACGTTATTTTCTTTGAAATTTAAAGTTGACCCCGTTATAGTGAAGTACATTTGTTGATTCATGTTCTTCAATATGACTGCAAATCAACAATCATTAGCTTCATCTCATAATAATTCAACAGCATAGGGCTATTCGTTCTGATTTTGAGGCGTGTACAGAGCTGCAGAATATCAGTATGACATTATTGTTAAAATGAAGCTGACTTAATACGTCCTCACATTACGAGAGGCGTTCTATAAGTAAATGCAACATATTTTATTCTGAAAGTAGGTAGATTTTATTCAGGATTCCAATACACCATATTATTACCCAGACTACAAAACACTATTTTCCTACATAATCTCCGTTCAGTGTGACGATCTTTACCCCACCTCACTGGGAGGACCTGTATGCCGGCATGGTACCACTCTACTGGTGGAGTCGGAATATCAGTAACCTCCTCACGAGCCACTCGCCGATATGTCACATTATTGTTAGATACATTCCAACATATTTAGTTGTATTCAAGCATTTTTATTAATATTAATCATGCACAGCTGCCGCTCATTAAGTAACTACTGTGTACGAAACGATATACGTGCATAATTCTCGTCCGGTATGGGAGGTCCTAAAGGTGCTAATCTGTTCAGATTAAAAAAATGGAAGTAAAAGAACTTAAGTCTAGGAATGACCGGTGAGTACACACTCAATCCACAGAAATGACACCTCGCTATGGTTTACATAAATCATGGCGTCATTCACATAACTCTTTCACTTCAAATAATACAGAAATTATGTGAAAGTGCTGTAACTTACGAAGACAAACGACAGAAACGCAAGGTGACAGGTGGTGGCCCAGGCAGGTGTAGGAGAATGGAGGTGACAGAAAACACGTTCAGGGAATACATTATCTTGCACAGCCCCTCGAACTTTGAAAACGTTCTTGGTATGAAAATAGTAGTTGCGACAGATATTTTCAAGCGATTTCATCGCACCTTCAGTTCAGTCACGGGAGGTTCCGCCAATTCCTATATAGACTGTTCCTATCTTACTATGACTGCACTTCCGTAAAAGACCTCAATCATAATTTTTTGGCTCCTGTCGAAAACACCGCTAGACAAAATAATTAATCATGGAAATGGTGCCGTCGGGAAAGTAACTACCAAAGTGTATGAAAAGCACTTACTGTGGAGTGCACCCTCGTTGGGCCAAATTGACGAAGGTCGGAAGTTGCAAAATTCGGGCTGTAGGGTGGATGGGGAGGAACAGTCCAATGAAGTTTTGTGAGTTCCTGTCGGGTGCGCAGACTCGTGTGAGGCCTTGCGTTGTCATGGAGAAGGAGAAGTTCATTTCCTAGAGGTAGCACAACGCACTTTCAAATCAAACGTTGCACCACGAGGGAGAACAAGGAACAGAATAACTCCTATAGAGAGCCAGAAGACCGGCGCCAGGACAGCACCGGCTGCGGATGCGGCTTTGAACTTTTCTTCGGAGGAGTGGTGGCGTGACCCTATCCCATGGATTTCATTTTCGTTTGCAGTCCAAAGTGATGAACGTTTGGTTCATCGCCGGTCGGTGTGGCCGAGCGTTTCTAGGCGCTTCAGTCTGGATCCGCGCGACAACTGCGGTCGCAAGTTCGAATCCTGCCTCGGGCATGGATGTGTGATGCCCTTAGGTTAGTTAGGTTTAAGTACTTCCAAGTCTAGGGGACTGATGACCTCAGATGTTAAGTCCCATAGTGATCAGAGCCATTTGAACCATTTTATGTTTCATCACCTGTGACGATTTTCGACAAAAAACTGACGCGATGAGCCTTTTAACGCGCAAGCAATCCCACACAGATGGTTCTTCGTTGATCTTTATGGTCTTATGTTAGGCGTTGAAGAAAGCAGTAGGCACACATCTTTGAACGCTACAGCTGGTGGATGAGTGTGTCAGCGCTATCTGCTGATAGAGACGCCCATTTGCGGGGCGAAAAAGTGCCCCACGTCCCAGTATTGCGGAAGTCACAGCTGTATGCGGCCGGTTGGCACACGGGAAGTCTGACACGTTTGCGAGATCTTGTTGCTATTGTGATAGACGCCTCGCCCAACAACTCACCGTGGTTTTGTTCACTGCCAGGTCTCCGTAGAAATTATACAAGCAATTGTGATGTTTCCTTGTGAGAGGAGCCCCACAGTAACAGGGCTAAGTACAGAGGCAAACACATCAAACAAAAAATGAATAATGAACATGAACAGGGAGACAGCCTTAGGTACGGTAACCTAAAGCCGACTAGAAACAATTTCGGCGAGCATACTGAGCCGTGGCTGGCTCGTGTTATGCTTTGCATTAAACATTGGTTGATATTCTGTGATTAGTCTCCCACGGCTATCGCGATTATGATGTTATCTTCCCTCTCCGCGAGTGGCAGCAGCAGCGTGTATCGATATTAGCACCCTTGTACTATCTTCGACCTCGGGCTTATAGTTTCCGGCTGCGCCGTGTGCGGCCAGTTGGTCGGTTGGCGTGCAGCAGCGAGGAAGCCTCCGTGGCGCGTGTCTGGCCTAGGCCGCTGGCGGAGTCCAGGCACGGTTGTAGTCTGAGGGGCTGCTCCCATTGCTACGAGGTCCGTGGCTCACCGATCACGGACACGAAAGTTGAGTCTTTACTTAATCTACCAGCCAGGCCCAACTGTTCATATGGTGTCGTTTGAATTTCGTTGTGGGCTGTTGGGATACTGCGGCGAGCAAAAACGCGTGTTTTCAAGTTGGCGAAATCGTAGCCGCCCTCCTGTGGAGTTTAACTTAACTTGATTAATTCTGAATTGAAGAGCACCAGTGGAATCTTATGCCTTGTGGCCGTTAACGTTCCGGTTACCTGCCCTGCCCGTTGACGCAAATTCAGGCAGTGTAGTTTCCACCTCGTGTTGTGGATGTCCAGCACGGCGTGTAGTTTGACAGCTGAATGTGTAATTCGTTGTGGGCGCCGATACCTTCTGCGTTGTTCCATTGAACTCCCTGTTGTGTGCTGGTCGGGTGGAGCGGAAGATATCCTGTCGCTTGGTCCGTTGACTGTCTGTCGGTTGGGTTGCCGTCGGATTGAGAATTTGTTGGGCCGACTGCCTGTCTCACCTAAGCGAGCGTTAGTGTTTGAATTCCAGGCCTACCCTTGGAAAATTCTGAGCGCTATTTGATGTGCTGCCTTTTCTTATTTGCCAGTCTTGTCCGTTTATGTATGGCTTCTAGCCGATTTTAAATTAAAGTTGTTTTACCTTTAAGGCGTGAGATTGTTTAGGCCTTCAGGCTAATTTAGACAAATGTTTTAAGATGAGGCCTTTTGCCTTTTAAAATTCAAATTCTTGTTTTTGAGTCTTAAGTGATTGGCCTTCAGCCGGTTTTCCATTAAAGCTGTTTTGCTCTTGAGGCGTGAGACCGAATGGCGCATTTAGCCGGGAATTAAGTTCTAAAGTTAATGTTTGGCTTGCTCTGTTTTTAATGTTTTCCTTATTCTTTTAAAGTTTTTCAAATGAATAAAGTAGTATGTTCGAGTGGAACTGACAGCCACTCATTTTGGCCCCTTTCCACAAATTAAACTATCTGTCCTGTCCTGCGACTATAACAGGGGATCTCACTGGTAACAGAACATGGTTCCGATCCACGGACCTCTGGGTTATGGGCCCAGCACGCTTCCACCTTCCGCTCCATCCGACCAGCACACATACGTTCCTAGAAGAGTCAACTGTTGTATTGGTTCCTCCTGCGTATATCACGCGAAAAGACCGTAAAGATAGAGAGATAGATTAGAGGCCATACGGATGCTTACCAACAATCGTTTTTTCCGATACGATACAGTAGTGCCTGTGTTGTTAAGAAGTACGGTGCAATGTTCCTTCGAACACGCGTGCATGTCCAAAGGAACAGGCACTGCAGCGACTACAGCCGTCACGAAATACATGAAATGTATTCGCAGTAGCTTATACGGACAAGCTTGAGCTTTATAACGGACTGGCGGCAACGAAATTTGTGCCGGACCGGGAGTCGACCTTGGATTTCCCGCTTTACGTGAGAGGTGGCCGGAAGCGCTTTGGCCATTCGTGCACGAATCACAACCAGACGCAAACTTCTATATGTCGTCGTTCATGCGTCATAACGTGCACTCGTACACTTTGTGTAATTCCTGTACAGAAGGGGCGGGGGACATTTTAATTGGAAGTCGCTGCCTCGTATTGGCGGATAAATACGGTATTGCATTGCCTGTGTTGTTAAGAAGTACAACGTAATGTTCCTTCGGAGATGCCTGCACGTCCGAAGTAATAGCCAGTGCAGCGACTCCACGTGTTATGAGATACTACAAATGTATTCACAGTTGCGAATACGAAGGACTATCAGCTATATAAGGAAATGACGACAGAGACTCCAATCCCGATTTCCCGTTTTATGCGACTGGTCGCTTTAACCGCTATTTTTTTCCTCTTTTTCCCATTTTGTACACCACTGCTCTCGGCATTTGGTCAGGACGGACATCACAAGACATTCATACAAGTTCATCGTTGAATATTTCATTCAGTTCTTTTCTTTATTACGAGGCGTGTTTTTTAAGTAAGTACCGGTTTGAAATTAAAAAAAGACGTGCTAAGATATCTCAATAATTTTATTTTTACGGGAAAGCCTGTACCTTAATCTACTTTTCTATATAATTTTCGTTAATATTAAGGCACTTGTCATAACTTTGTACCAGTTTTTGAGTACCCTCCTTATAGAAGTCTGCCGCCTGACTTGCTAACCACTGCATCACCACTGTTTTGACTTCGTCATCGTCTTGAAGACGCTGACCGCCCAGGTGTTTCTTCAAGTGCAGGAACAGATGGTAGTCACTGGGCACATGATCGGGGCTGTACGGAGGATGATCTAGAGTTTCTCACAGAAAAGTTGTGATGAGATCTTTCGTCTGATTCGCCAGATGTGGACGGCCGTTGTCTTGCAGCGAAACGATGCCCTCGCTCAGCTTCCGTGAACTGTTGCTTTGAGTCTGGTGTGACGTAGGCCACCCATGTTTCATCGCCTGTTACAATTTGGCTTAAGAAATCATGACCGTCGTTGTGGTACCACTCCAGGAAAGTCAATGCACTGTCTAAACGTTTGGTTTTGTGCACATCCGTCAACATTTTCGGTACGCAACGAGTGCACAATTTTCGGTAATTCAAGTGCTCGGTTACAATGCAATACAAAACACTACGAGAAACATTCGGAAAGTCATCCCGCAAGGAGGAAATCGTAGAGCGCCTGTTTTCTCTCACCTTATTGTCCACTTCCTGCACCAAACTTTCATTAACGACCGAAGGACGCCAACTCCGTTAACATCATGCACCATTAGTGGGGCCATTTTTAAATGCTCCCACCCACTTTGTTACTATTCCATCACTCATAAAGTTTTCTCCGTAAACTGCACAGATCTCACGATCAATATCGATCGCTTTTAGGCCATTAGCACTAACAAGGGAACCTCCCCATCGCACCCCCCTCAGATTTAGTTATAAGTTGGCACAGTGGATAGGCCTTGAAAAACTGAACACAAATCATTCGAGGAAACAGGAAGAAGTCGTGTGGAACTATGAAAAAATAAGCAAAATATACAAACTGAGCAGTTCAAGGGAACATAGGCAACATTAAGGAGGTTGGGAACGCAGGAGCGCCGTGGTCTCGTGGTAACGTGAGCAGCTGCGGAACGAAAGGTCCTTGGTTCAAGTTTTCAATCGAGTAATAAATTTAATTTTTTATTTTCAGTTTATGTGACAAACTCTTATGTTTTCATCACTTTTTTGGGAGTGATTATCACATCCACAAGAAAATCTAAATCGGGCGAGGTAGAAGAATCTTTTTACCCATTCGCCAAGTGTACAAGTTAGGTGGGTCGACAACATATTCCTGTCATGTGACGCACATGCCGTCACCAGTGTCGTATAGAATATATCAGATGTGTTTTCCTGTGGAGGAATCGGTTGACCTATGACCTTGCGATCAAATGTTTTCTGTTCTCATTGGAGAGCCACGTCCTTTCGTCTACTAATCGCACGGTTTTGCGATGCGGTCGCAAAACACAGACACTAAACTTATTACAGTGAACAGAGATGTCAATAAACGAACGGACAGATAATAACTATGTAAAAATAAAAAAAGTAAAATTTTCAGTCGAGGGATGACTTGAACCAACAACCTCTCGTTCTGCAGCTGCTCACGCTACCACGGGACCACGGCGCTCCTAAGCTCGCGTTCTCCATTATGTTGCTTATGTCGCCGATGGACTACTCAGTTTGTATATTTTGCTTATTTTTTCACAGTTCCACACAACTTCTTCCTGTTTTCTCAATTGATCTGTGTTCAGTTTTTCAAGGCCTATCCACTGTGCCAACTTATAACTAAATCTGAGGGGGGTGCGATGGGGAGGTTCCCTTGTAAGAAATCTTATAACAGGCCGTTCTTCACAGTTGGCGGGACTGGCATCTTAAACACTCAGGACACAACGTAAACAAGAAAGAACGAGACTTTAATGGCGTCAGTGCGTAGATTAGGGTACAGGCTTTCATGTAAAAATAAAATTATTGGGATATCTTAGCACGTCTTTTTTAAATTTCAAAACGGTACTTACTTTAAAAATACGCCTCATATTATTATTATTATTATTATTACGGAAGGCAGCCCGTCCGTTGACCGTACATGCTGAGCTATCGTGCTGGCATCCGCTTTGGGTGCTTCAACACACGTCACGACCAGACTCAAACTTCCGTGCATGCATGACTGAATGAACATTGTATCGTACTTTTTAACAACACACGCACTGCAATACCGTATTTATCCGCCAATTCCAGATAGCATTATGATATTTAGCAGTCGATTCCAAACAGCGACTTTCAATTAAAATATTTCCCTCCACCCCCCTGTAGTGAAATTACAGTAAGTGCACGAGGGCAGCCTGCGACGCAGCAACGACGACATATGAAAGTTTTGGTCTGGCCGTGGGTCGTGCATCTATAGCCAAAGCGGTTAAGGTGACCACTCACGTAAAGTGGGAAATCCGAGTTTGATTCCCGATCCGGCACAAATTTCCACTGTCATCATACAGCTGATGGTTGTCTGTATTCAAATGGCTCTGAGCACTATGGGACTTAACATCTATGGTCATCAGCCCCTAGAACTTAGAACTACTTAAACCTAACTAACCTAAGGACATCACACAACACCCAGCCATCACGAGGCAGAGAAAATCCCTGACCCCGCCGGGAATCGAACCAGGGAACCCGGGCGTGGGAATCGATAACGCTACCGCACGACCACGAGATGCGGGCGGTTGTCCGTATTCACAACGTTCTTTCCACGATCCATTCGCGATTGAAACAGGAAAAGTGGGTAGAGACAATGACACATGAAGCATCCTCCGCCACAGACTGTAAGATGGCTTGCGGAGTATAGATGCAGATGTAGAAAAAAGTGCAGATACTTATTGACTGCCTCTGGTAGACAAAAAAAACCTCTCGTATTTTAAATACTGTATCCGTTCCGAAAACATATCGTTCTGAGCATACTGAAGCAACCATCAGCTAAGCGTCTGGTGACAGAAATGTTTATTGTCATCAAGAAGGAAGCCGAAATTAATGGGCAGCCACGCAGGCGCCGGTGTGATACGTTTTTTTAGGATCAAAACTAATGACGACGACAGACACTCGTATGGAGATGTTCCGGGCAGGACGAGGCTCTGCGCGAGTTGGCGCGTCGCTCCGCCAGCGTTGGTGCTCGTCCAGCGGCGCGGCAGACATCTGGCCGCTAGTGCCGGTTGGGAGGCTGCCTTACGTCGCCGCTCACTGCGCTCTTCATTATTTGGCTCTCGTCGGCAGCGGAGGCCGCAGGCGGTAACGAGACGGCGGGCTCGCATTGCAGTGTCAACACGACCCGGCAGCACGGCACTCGTTACCAATTAGCGCGCCATCAGTATGCGGGCCCACGGAGCGCAGCGCGGCGCGCGGCTTGCCGGTACTATGCGCGCGCACGGCTGCCCACTCGGCCGGCACTTTGCCCAGCTGGAGGCGCCGCGGACCCGGCAATGGCGGAGCCGCTGCTGCCGCGCGATTCTTACTCTGTCGAGTCTTAAGCCTAGTTTACACGACGACACTAGGATCCAGGCAACTGCGCTACCGGCCACTGCACATGCCTGCCGCTCCTTTGCGCAACTCGTCGGTGAAACTAAACACTTTCAGTGTGTGCCAACTTTGGCGACACTGTAGATCAGGGTCATCCAAGAATTGCGCCCGGCGGGCGCGCCCGCGCCCCGCGGGCGCAAGGCAGTGTAGTTCAGCGCCCCGTCCGCGACCGTGTGTCGCTAGTGTCGGCATAGGAGGAAGAGCGAGAGAGAGAGAGAGAGAGAGAGGGAGAGAGAGAGAGATAGCTGCGGAGCGAGTGAGACCGCACAGCACTGCTCTGCGCTGGACTGTCCCGCGGTCAGATCAAACGTAAACAAAATATTCTATTTTAGAAATAGTTTTGTGTAAGGGATATATTGTCTCATTCTTACTGTTAGTAGTTACAAATAAATATATTTTGTTATACTTCGTGCTATAACTTTTTGTATCTGTTTTCAGAGTTTAGAAATTGGATCCTTATTTTACGTAATAATTTTAACTGACCAAGTTTGAAAACTTACTAAAAACAGAATTAAGGTTATAAAGCTCTTTAATTCTTACAGTCAACATTGTTAAACAAGACAATTAACATTTTACACGTTTTTCTTTTTCGAGGAAGCGATTTTGTCTAGGTGAGACTGCTATCCTCAAAGAATTAGTCAAATTTTTATCGCCAAGTAATGAACGGTTCTTAGTTTTAGTAAGCTTTAAAAGAGAGTAAAAGGGCTCAAAAATATACGTAGAACCAAACATAGAGAGAAATTTGGCCTCGTGCTTGTGCAAAAGAGGATATTTCTCTCGTGGAAGACATCTGTAAAAGTCATCCGAAGTTTTACACATAAGAAAGCGGTTCTTCAGGCGGATATCGCACTGCAGGTCAATCAGCTCTAGTTGAAGCACTTGTGAGACGTCCTCTGCCCGAAGGGGAAAAGGGCGAACAAATATATATATAAGGCCAGTTGAAGCTCACTTATCTCCAAAAACATTTTTTCAAACTGTTCTTGTAATTCGCAAATGATTTGAATATAATTTGAAAAATCCACATCTTCTTTAACACTGTCTAGTACAGGAAAGTGTCCACAATTCTTCTCGCGCAACTGTTTTCCCCACAAAATAAGTTTTTTTTTAAATGCTTGAATCGTTTGCACTAAATCAGCAACAGAGTGATTTTCGCCTTGGAGTGAAATGTTCAAAGTATTTAAATGACCAGTAAGGTCACTCAAAAAAGCCAAATTCGCCACCTACTTTGGATCACAAAGTAATTCATCTGGGCGTCCTTCCATTTCAAAAAGGTATTTATTTCACCCCTCAAGAAGAAAAACCGATGAAGCACCTTTCCTCTGCTCAGCCATCTTACTTCGGTGCGGTAGCGGACGTCCTGGTATTCCGTTTCGATATCAGCCAGAAATTCCTTAAATTGGATATGTGTGAGTCCATGCGACCGAAGATAATTAACCGTTCGAAGAACTGTGTCCATAACATTTTTTATGTTGACAATTTTCGCACAAAGTGCCTCCTGGTATATCAGACAATGGACTGCCCCGAATAAGGAACAGCCGACTTCAGCCATTTTTAACCTGACGTAACCCAGGAATCCAGTGCGTATCCCTCGTAGCGTAGGGGCTCCATCCGTTGTTACAGTGGTCAGGCGTTCCCATTTTAAACCCATTGATTCTAACACGTTTTCCACGGCTAGAAAAATATCCAAACCCGTGCTTATGTCTTACAATGGTATGAGGTCGAGAGGCGCGGCGAGCGGTCGGGCGGCCCGCGCGGCCAGGTAAGCGGCACGGCTCGCCCACTGCAGCAACATACGAATTCGCCCGGGGCGCTGGGCATGGGCGATCGCGGGCGCTAGCGCCCCAGGGGCACAGTTTGGACGGGCCTGCTATAGTTCAATTCTTTTATCTTGGCGGTTCGTGCATGCCCGCCGAGACGCGGGAGATTGCTGCGTTGCCAGTTGTACGCGCCAAGACAAGCAGCGCCATAGTATAATTCGCAAACTTACGTTTAGGGCGGAGTGCGCAGTTTATGAAGAAAGCCACCACGGCCGCATTAGCCCTTTCGCTGCCACAGAGACGTGCTCCCCGCATTCCACGCTGTGCGCGATTTTGTCATCACTGCACTGCTCGCCTGTGCAGACAAAAATCAAATGGCTCTGAGCACTATGGGACTCAACTGCTGTGGTCATTAGTCCCCTAGAACTTAGAACTAGTTAAACCTAACTAACCTAAGGACATCACAAACATCCATGCCCGAGGCAGGATTCGAACCTGCGACCGTAGCGGTCTTGCGGTTCCAGACTGAAGCGCCTAGAACCGCACGGCCACAACGGCCGGCCACACTTTATCATTCGATTTCACAAAAACTATTTGGCCCAATAATTTGATTTTTACACATCTTCTTGACTGATGCCTTCCCCCCATAACTGACTTAATTTTGTTTCGATGTTCAACGCAGTTATTGTGCAGCAGTAGATGTCGTAAACCATTGCACGAAATTTTGAAGAGTTTGCAGAGGTAAAAGTCCACAGCGTATGCTTTCCGTATGGTCGATTTTAGTTGCCACTAGAAATTTCCGAAAATTACATTCAAACGAATAAAATTCATGAAGTAAACACTTTGATATTGTTTTTAAATAAAGAAAATATTATGCACCAAACAGGGATTGAATTCAGAACCCTTTGCTTAGCAGCCAAACACTTTAACAATTACGCTAACGCAGTTCGCCATTCAATAGACCTCCCTAAGGACTTTAAATAGCACGCAAAATACCGAGAAACACTGTTGGTATGACTATGAATCACTGACGTTTTGTCTAAGTACAATAGGAAAGAAACAATTACCGCTGTTCTTTATTGCGAAAAAGTGGTTAGTGGGAATGATACAAACACCATTCCTAGTTATTGCCTGAATTAGGAGGCTTATTGCTTGTTTGGTTTAATTAATTAAATGAATATGAAACAACTGGTATAAAGAATGCTTTCTCCAAACTTTCTATAAAAGAAAGTCTGCTATCAAGACATTGCTTCTGTTCAATTACTTTATTTATGACTGAACGTTTCTAAAACTGAAGACACTTATCTGCGCTCTGCACTGCAGTCGAGCTCTGGCAATGTCGTTCTCTGTTCAAATGGCTCTGAGCACTATGGGACTCAACTGCTGAGGTCATTAGTCCCCTAGAACTTAGAACTAGTTAAACCTAACTAACCTAAGGACATCACAAACATCCATGCCCGAGGCAGGATTCGAACCTGCGACCGTAGCGGTCTTGCGGTTCCAGACTGCAGCGCCTTTAACCGCACGGCCACTTCGGCCGGCCCGTTCTCTGTTCATTGGCTGACTGTGCTTTGTGCCGTCAGATGCGCAGAACGAACCTAAACTCGGCAGCCGTCGTAAATGACGCGCACTTTAGTTGCCTGAGTTGTTTTGAGGTTATGTGTGATCGTAGAGAGTAGGAAAACTAAAATATGAAGTGGGGAACGGAAAATAATGTTAGCTTTTTTGGATATCTGTGCTTTGCTTAGGTGTTTGTGGGATTTCAGTGATGCTGATTACAAAAATAACCAACATATTGCTGCTTTTGAGACCTTCACATTCGATCAGAACATAGATTGACAATATCTGAGCTGCAGGGCAAAATTTATTGAATTAGGAGCACATATACAACTGAATTAAGAAAAATACAGGCAAATGTAATTCTAGCCTGTAATGGTACTTGAATTACGTAACCATTACAGCACATCACCTCAGCCTCTCGATACCAGCAATTTCTGTGACAACATTCAGATTTGATTTAATTAATGCAGAGGTACTTTGATACATCGATATGTTTATATTGCAATGATATTATTCTTATGTGTATTCTTTCTTTTGTCACTATGATCTTTGACGTACTTGTAACTGATTTTTTGGCGCGTAAGCAGTTATTACAGGGTCAAGTCTTGGTCGTCATGTTGAAAAGACGCAAATTGTAGTCAGTTTATGAAATGGGAACTTTAACAGTGAGGAAGATATTTTCAAGTATGTTTTATATTGTGAAGTGATGTTACAACAAAAGTAATAAAAAGAATTGTAACTTATATTCGGAGTGCTGATTACTTTTTTACACCACCATTGTCCTAACTTGCAAAAGTTTAATCTTCAAGAATGGTTTATGAAACACATCTATAAAACTTTTGAGTATCACAGAATAACACTAGGCCTCTTTGCATCCGAGCTTGGAATCATCACTACCTAGATTTTCGACGATTGAGCCATGAGTTCACAACGAGACCAGCGTGGGAAACACGGAAAGTTGAGTGCCTAGTTTATCCATTATTTCAAGAAATGACTTTAATAACTGTGCTCTAATGACACCTGCCACATAATATAACTTTGTTGTTGCCCGAAAAAACAATGTTTAGTAGCGTGAGCAACACTACAATCATAATTAATTTTTGACCTTTGTTGTGTTAGGGTTGTTAGAAGCTCTGGAAGCTACAAGACTAAAATTCCCTCGTTCGAGTTGGCCGACTTTTTTTTTTTTTAAAGGAATATTGTTGACAGGTGGGAAGGAAGGTTACACAAATCAAGAAGCTGCATCCTTTATTCAATATTCATCTATCTAAAAACGTCGCAACAGTGCTCCCCATTCAAATATGTTTGAATTTTGAAACATTGCCTCTGTACAGATCTATCTTCAAGAGAGTAGTTTGCAAACTATTCTCTTCTTAATACGGACTGTTTCGAATAATTACTGCTGTTAATGTTAATAATTATTGGTGTTAATGAAAAAGCGTCGTCACCAACTAAAACCGCTTCTTATAGCATGCCGCGTGGTCTCGATTGTAATGCACGCAATGTGATATGTAATTTCAGTTCTGGCGACAGTGCTTCGTGCGTTACAGTATCTTTATTCCTTATGGCATAATTAACTCTATTTAGAAGAAACGTGAACAGTTCTGGTGACATTCTAAGATAATTAAAAGCACTTCTCGGGTCTTCCATTATAAATTATTTCAGCAATGATGCTGAGCAAACCGAGCTTACGTCTTTTCTTCATCGAGTCACGAATCGAAACACGTTTCTTATTTTTTTCTTATGCAGCGATTGAAAGCAACAAGTTTAATACCATCACAACTCGTGCGACGTGCAGCTGCCAATACTTTCATTTCCGACACGACTCAGGAAAGCACAAAACGACGAAACTAAAGTGTATACTGGTTTTGCCGTGTCTACAGTCAAATATGAAACCATTTGCGTGCAACTCATTCCACTCAACGAGAGGCGCAACGCAATGTCGTCATGTAAACTAGACTTTAACCCACAGCGACCTCACACTGCGAAATCCAGCTCTACAAACCAGCGTCCAGAAGGCGCGCACAAGCGGGACAAGACGGTAATGGGAAGTAACTGCTCCACCTCTTCACAAACAGAAAATGAAATAAATCTCTCGATAGAGCGAAGGCCACTACACTTGATGACATACCACTAGGATTCTCAATACACCGTTTGTGACCATTCGAAGTCTGCCGTTATCACACACTGCCAAGAAAAGCAATGTAACATCTTGGTGGCTCTTCAGTCCGGAACCACGCGGCTACTACGGTCGCAGGATCGAATCCTGCCTCGGGCATGGATGTGTGTGCTGTCCTTGTGTTGGTTAGGTTTAAGTAGTTCTAAGTCTAGGGGACTGATGATTTCAGTTGTTAAGTCCCATAGTGCTTAGAGCCATTTGAACCATTTGAAGTTGAACCATCTTCATGGATAAGTGATGTGACAAGTATTCCACCATTGTAAGATTATATGACAACAAATTCAGACCAAATAAAACATACATGTCACTGTAAAGGATACCCAAACATTCACATCAATACACAGTGTATCGGCTCTCTGACAGTAACGCAGGCGTGTATTTTCGATGTAAATAATCATCAAGATGCCCAGTGGGATCCTGTCCCAAGAGTTCTACAGTTTTGCAACGGCTCTTCCAGGTTCTGGAGAACGAGTAACTTCCCGCTTGCCCATGTTCCAAACGCTTGAAATTGTCGAGAAATCTAGTGATCTTGCTGGCTGAGGCAGTTGTACACCACAAAGATCACGTTGCGTCGTAGCACTCATAGGTGGACTCCATTATCCTGCTGAAAAACTAGATTACCTTCTGTTGAAGAAATGGGATTAAGAGGGGAATAACATCCTGCATAATGTGGCACGCAGTGGTTGATTTAGCGTGCAGAAACACCAAATGTGACCACAGGCTGTAACTGATGCAGTACTATGCCGAGTGGCGTGTCGAGACATGACTCCAATTTTTATATTGACAATAGCCCTGCCTTCAAGACTAGACACACCCCGTCCCATTACTAACATAAATCGTTAAATGTCAGTCCAAGATATTTAATTGTGGGAATGTAATAGGAACAGCTCACAAACCACGCGTCCTACTAAAACAGAAGTATACAGGCTACATGCCCTTATTACATCGTACACACACTGTCAGCACTACACTCGTCAATAGTGTTGCAATGCCTTAAAGTGGTGAAGGGTCAACACACTTTAGTATCAGTTCAAAAAAATGGCTCTGAGCACTATGGGACTAAACTTCTGAGGTCATTAGTCCTCTAGAACGTAGAACTACTTAAACCTAACTAACCTAAGGACATCACACACATCCAAGCCCGAGGAAGGATTCGAACCTGCGACCGTAGCGGTCGCGTGGTTCCAGACTGTATCGCCTAGAACCGCTCAGCCACTCCGGCCGGCTTAATATCAGTTCTTATCGTTATAGTAATTAGGATTTAATTAAATCTTGTGCACATTACACGTAATCTGAAACCTAAATGAACCGTTCAAAGAGCCGTAACATGAGTTGCTTCTGATAACAGTAGTCAACAATCCTCAGTAAAATTTGGTACTTGCAATTCATAACATGCGCTGATTATAGCGTTATTAGTGATTATTTAAGTGATTAAGACCTCTTACTGATATCAAACAACTTTATAACACAAAATAACAATAGCTATCGCTTGTTATTTACGTTAGAGAAGTGTACCGACACTTTACTACGTGAAGATCTTTCAATCACTACTATAAAAAAGAATTACCTAAAAACGCGTAATAGATATTTACCGTGACCAACGTTTCACTTAATTACGGTAAATCTCAATTTCTTATACCATTATTCAGTTAAATTTAATAAACCGTTTCTTATTACGACAATGGCGAACGTGGAACGTGGCAACCAAAGTTATAATTTCATTGCGAACCAGCGATATAGCGACAGCTATCTCTGCGATACTATCAATTCTTTTACGATCTGTAAACGTTATTTCTTGCTGTCCCTTTTTCTTATTTCTTTCTCTTTGATCCTTGAAATAACCGTTACGTGAATGAAGAAGTTAACACCTTTCTTTAATGGGCTCTAATTAAATATTTTTCTCTAATTACTGATTTTTAAATCGTAATAAAATCTCGATATGACACTGATTCTTTCAGTCTCGTAACTTGACCTGAATAACTGACTTTTAACTACTTTGCATCAATGTAGCTCTTAATTATTTACGCCACTTGCGTATCTTTCAGTGGGGATTCAATCCTTTCCATTGTACAATTAGACTCCGAACTCAGAATTCGGTTTAACTTTTCTTTGTTAGGATCAAATTATTATCTCACGTACATCTTCCATCTGAACGAGTCACATTAAAAAAATCTACACCCCACACAAATCGGCATAGAAAAGACAAAACAAAAACACAAACAAAATTCCCACATGCCACCATAACTTTTGTACTAACTTTAGTACAACGATCAAGGCTCATCCACTTCAGATGCTGGCAATCGCGTTCCCTGTAACAGTCGCTAACTTAAATATGCCACTGGTCACCTTACTGTGCAATGGAACTGAATATCAACGGATAACCTTTATTGTTCCGCTAGGGTACGAAGTCTGTTTTCGAAGATTAGTGTCGTGAATTTTAAGGGCAACAATAACTGGGTCCTCTTTAATATAATTCGTGCCGATCCTAGCTCCCGTCTTTATAAAACACCAACTGAGACTTAAACTAAAGGGTCAGAAAATCACAATTACTACGCCACTGACGCTGCAGTACGTACTCAAATGTATACACCCACAGAACTCAGCTTCCTTAGAGTGGGCGTCCAAAATCACACAAATACCGCAACTACTCAATTATCTTAGTGCGTGCGTGAATACAACATCCACCAACTTAAATCACAACGACTTCTAGAGCCTCGTGCGCACCAGGAGTACCACGAATTGCACTCTAAGTCCAGTCCAATGATCGACTACCACCTTCAAACATCAGCTTCTCCAAAATGGGACACAGTGTCCCGAAATTAGCGCGTAACTTTACAACAGCACGCTAGCCCGTTTCTTCCTACACAAACTTTATCCAAACTATTGCAGCGTCAGTTAATCGGTTCCTTCACACATTCGATCGTAGCAAAACTCTCTTCAGCCCTACGACCCAAAATAAAGTCAAATTAGTTAGTTTAATGTACGCTACTTTCTCTCGCGGAACAATATAAAATGAAATAGATACACTGCTGAACATGTCTAACAACTCTACCACACTAAGTTACAGATAGACAACACCGCCGAATAATGACTCAATAATTCAATAAACCTTCTTGGCGATATGCTCACACAATTTGTTAGTCGACATCCCACCAAGATCGGCGATCTGTTGTCTTTCTTGGTGACTTTTAGACATGATAATTAGTCAGAGCTTGCACCTATCATCTCTAGCGTAGACTTCCCTACCAAGACATAAATTACAACTGAACTTCTAAATCCCAAAAAAAGTAGGAGAACCAGTTTACATAGTCACTTTACAATTCCGGTGCTTTTAACAATTAAATGTAAGTGCTGCGGCGGTCATCGTCTCGTTGAACAGTGGCCAGCTGCCGGCGACATGAGACTCTTTTTCCGCAACTTGCTCGTTCTGTCAAGCGCGGTCGAAAGCTCGCTTTTCTACAACATTTACAGTACATACATACATTTATAACTATTCATCACGTATGTAATACTTGCCAACCGCTAACTTAATATATTGTAGCGAATCAAAGTCCGTGACGGCACCTAAAAAATGAATATGCGGCTGCTCAGCAGGTCTAAGCTGTACAAGTTTACAGAACGTCCGTCATTCGCATATAAACAGAACCTACTCTCATCACTGAAGACAACAGAGTGCTGCTCCACGACACCAGAGTAACGGTGCTCGCCTGTGTCATGGTGTCAGTGGCTGCCTGGACAGAGATAGAAGTTCCGTTCCCATGGTCCTTGGTGAAACAGCAGGTGCAGCGTGTGCCCGAATGTCTCACTGGATAACGTGCGGTCGGCCGCCACTGCTCACACAGTGAATCGATCTTGACGTGAGTCAGTACGTCGCGGACGTCCATAACATAGTCTATGGATGTGGAAATGTTCCACAGAGCACAGCTGAAAGCGGCGGCACACCACCGAAACATTTTGCCCAACATATGCAGCATTCCGTCAATACGGCCACCTATCTTCCCGTAGACGTTAATGAGGCCCTATTCACGTCGCTGAAGTTGTTCAACAGGAGTACTCGTTGTCGGGGCATAGCTGCCACCTGTAATGAATATCGCAGACACTATTAACCTCTAAAAGCACAGTTATTGCATTCATAGTCAAAATGGAGGGTGGCCAAACAGACCTCATGACCGCCGTCCGATAGCCGCTGACCATGACAAATGAATCACTAACATTCGCTCCTTAGTATGCACGTATTATACTGCGGTGCTATTGAACACAGTTCTTGAGGCTCTTGAATTTTTTACAGTAGTGTATAACAGATGACAAAAGTGACATAAATCCTGTCATACTAACACACACCGCCGGCCGAAGTGGCCGTGCGGTTAAAGGCGCTGCAGTCTGGAACCGCAAGACCGCTACGGTCGCAGGTTCGAATCCTGCCTCGGGCATGGATGTTTGTGATGTCCTTAGGTTAGTTGGGTTTAACTAGTTCTAAGTTCTAGGGGACTAATGACCTCAGCAGTTGAGTCCCATAGTGCTCAGAGCCATTTGAACCATAACACACACCGAGCGAGGTGGCGCAGTGGTTAGCACACTGGACTTGCATTCGGGAGGACGACAGTTCAAACACGCGTGCGGTCTCCTGATTTAGGTTTTCCGTGATTCCACTAAACGGCTTCAGGCCAATGCCAGGATGGTTCCTTTGAAAGAGCACGGTCGACTACATTCCCCATTCTTCCCTAAACCTATGGGACCGATGACCTCGCTGTTTGGTCCCCTCCCCTGAATCAACCAGCCAATAATGCCACTTGGAATTAAGAACCCACGGTGCTATTTACCTGACAACACACGATAAAATTATTCTATTTCGATACAAAATAATCAGTCTATGAGTGCGGCGTCTCCCGCTCCCCCCCCCCCCCTCTCTCTCTCTTTTTGTTTTAAACACTCACTCACTCAACACTCAACCCCCTCCTGCCCCCCCCCCCCCCCCCACACACAAGTATTCATCCACCTCCTAACAATAATACTGGCTCATCAGAACCAATGCTCTTCCTCAACCTCACACCATCATATATCTCTCTGTCTCCTTTTATCTATCACATTTCCAGAACCACACGAACGCGCACTCTCTCTCTGACACACACACACACACACACACACACACACACACACACACACACACGCAAGCACTCACAAACCGAAAAATTATATCTACATGTAAATCTGTTATCTACATCTTTAGTATTCAAGGGTGTTACTAAAGTATTTTATTTCTAAAACGTACATATTTACTTATTATGCAAGGGTACATTGTGTAACACCCTAACTTCCCCATCGAGAGAGGTGGCGCAGATACTAGCACACTGGACTCACGCTCGGAAGAACGACGGTCCAAACCCCTTCCGGCCATCCAGATTTGGGTTTCCCGTGATTTCCCTAAATGGCTCCAGGCAAATGCAGGGGTGGTTCCTCTGACGGAGCACATCCGATTTCCTTCCCCGGCCTTGGCAGTCTGAGCTTGTGCTCCGTCTTTAATTACCTCGTAGTCGACGGGACGTTAAATCCAATCTTCCTTCCTTCCTTCTCGCTTCGCCTCTTTCCTATTCCGTTCTTCCAACAGCGAACTGTGCACCCGGGAAGAACAATTATCGATTGGTAAGTCTCCGTGTGAGCTGTAATCTCTCTTATTTTATCAGTATGGTCTACGAAAGATATGCATTTAGGAAGTAACATACTTCTGCTGCGAAAGTATACGGTGTAATCAGCCTTGACACTACAAATTCAGTTTGGGTGTGTATAATTCACCGCTATTGACAGCCTTATTTTGAGCTCTTGGCTCTAACCTACAGATACATAGTCTACGCTTACTTCTTGTTCCTGAATGAGCTTACGGCGGACCTCCACAAACACCAGCCAGTAGGCGGCTTAATTCTGGAGACGGACGTTGCAACAGTGCTGGGGCAACGCCCTGCAAGGTGGCGTCCTGTCGTCAGTGGTTGACTGGGCTGCTTCATGGTGTAGCATAATGTGGCGTTTCTGCAGCCGACTATGTGACGAGAGCCTTGCTCCTGTCACAACGCTCGCGAGCACAGGGACAACTCGAGATGTGCCTATGAATGAGAGGGACTACTGGTGTAAAATATTTTATTTCAAAAACATACATATTTAGTTACTGTCACCCTTAATATATTCCCATCCTCTAACCCTGCAACGTTCCATGCTGATTTTCCATTGACGGAAACAATGTTGGAAGTCTTTCGCTGTGAGCTCCTTGATGACGTGTCAGCTTTTCCTTTCACTGCCTCAGAGGACCGAAATCTTTTTCCTTTTTAATGCAGATTTTACATCAAAGCCACATTGTGGGATTAAGATCGGTAGTCTAAAACTAGGATGCTATACTTCGCTAGGAACCTCTTTAAAGAGAATGCGGTATGAGCCGGTGCATTGTCTTGATGCAGAACCCATGATTAGTTCTTCCAAAATTTGGGTCTTCTTTTATTCCAGGTGTTGAGCCTGAAACTCAAGGCGGTAACATTCAGAAACCCGGTGAAGAATCACAATTTTACGAACACAGAAAAAAAAGTCATCGTTTTGAGTCTTGAATTGTTCATTCGACTATTCTTCTCTGTCGCTGAAGTTGGACCCTTCTAGTGCATGGATTGGAGCATAGTTCCTGCATCATAAGTGAAAAACGAAGTTGCATCACATGTTGTCACTCTTTGCAAGAAATTAGAATCATTTTAAATGGTACTCAAAGTGTCAGTACACATACTTTCGCGACCTTCTTTTTCTTCAACCGCGAGAATTTCCGGCACCAATTTCCCTCATACGAGGGCGAGTCAAATGAAAAATTTAAATATTTTTTTAAATATTATTTATTGTGCAGAAGTGGTACAAAGCTGTATCATCTTTAAACATAATCTCCCCCAAGCTCAATGCATGTCGTCCAGGGCTTACAAGGTGCATAAATACCTTTAGAAGAAAATTCTTTTGGTAGTCCGCGCAACCACTCACGCACCGCGTGGCGTACCTCTTCCTCAGAACGAAACTTCTTTCCTGCCATTGCATCTTTGAGTGGTCCAAATATATGGAAATCGCCTGTGGCAAGGTCTGGTGAGTATCTTGGATGAGAAAGACCCTCAAAATGCATGTAATGCTCCAAAATGACGCCTTTTTCGTCCCAAGAGAGAGTCAGCATAACCTTCTCTGCTGATGGTTCTGTTCGAAACTTTTTGGTCTTGGTGGTGGGGAATGGCGCCATTCCTTGCTCGCTCTCTTCGTTTCTGGTTGGTGGAAGTGAACCCACGTTTCGTCCCCAGTAACTATTCTTGCAAGGAAGCCATCACCTTCTCGTTCAAAGCGCCGAAGAAGTTCTTCACAAGCATCAACACATCGTTCTCTCATTTCAGGAGTCAGCTGCCGTGGCACCCATCTTGCAGACACTTTGTGAAACTGGAGCACATCATGCACAATGTGGTGTGCTGACCCATGACTAATCTATAAACATGCTGCAATGTCAATCAGTGTCACTATGGCATCAACTGCTGCAATGTTCTCTTTAGTCACAACTCGTTGTGCCTGACCTGGACGAAGAGCATCTCCCAATAAAGTCACACCATTTGTGAACTTCCTACTCCATTCGTAGACTTGCTGCTGTGACATACATGCATCACCGTACTGAACCTTCACTCGTCGATGAATTTCAATAGGTTTCACACCTTCACTATGCAAAAACCGAATAACAGAACGCTGTTCTTCCCTGGTCCAAGTCGCAAGTGGGGCGGCCATGTTTATACCGATACTGCGACGGTATGTGTGCATCTGCACTATGCTGCCACCTACAGGCTATTTTGCACGCTGTTTGTAGCACGCTTACCAACTTATAGGATAACGGCGCGAAATTTCGATTTGTTATTACAAATTTAAGGTTTTCATTTGACTCACCCTCGTACTTTTCTCATGTTAAATTGGTCATGTAAAATTTGCCATATGCCTTCTGTGTCAATTGCTATAGTTTCAGCAATCATATCGAATCAGTTTACCTACTTCTTCCATATTTTCGTCCGTTTTGGATGCTGAAGGGCGCTCCGGGTGCGAGATATTTTCAGCTTCTTCTCGACTATCTGGGAAACGCTTGAACCACTCAAAAGGTCGTATATGTGATAAACAGTCTTCGGCATACACTTCTTTTAGTAACAGGTTTCAGTAGCAGTTTTTCTAAGTTCCATGGGAAACCTGACGAAAATTCGTTGCTCTGTTATTACGCTTTTTTTCGGCAAAACAAAATAACACCTCTTAGCTCTTACGCAAACGAAAGCTATTGCCACACTGATTTATCTACAGACACCAGGGCTGTCACATTCGATAGAGCAGGCTTCACACTTTACAGCTGTTGGTCGTTCATCTTTTGCGTATGAGTACTCCCTCTGTGACAGCATCAGCCCCATTATTTTACAGCCACACCTCATAAATGTTCCCAGCTCAGCCAGCAGCGACGTACCTTTTGTATCGTGCATTCGACTGGCGTATTCTTTGCGCCAGTCATCAGTCGAATGTACAGCTGAGCTGCTCGAGGTCGAGCCGCTGGTTTACAAGCCGTCAAGAGGCCCGGGTATCGATCTGCATCTGCCAAGGTCAGGCCACCCAATTGGCACCATGGCCTCACAATAGAGTCCTTCTCCGAGGGTCCTCGGTTCGACTCAGGGCGCCTGTACATTCCTGCCAGCACCACGGGGTGCAGGTAGCAGCCGTCGACAGCAGAGTTCGTCGCACCGTGGAGGTCAAACAGCCCTGGATCAGCAAGTTTATGTTTTGCGTCAGCATCCCACTGGACACATCACCCGGCGCTTAGTAGCTACGACTCGCACCTGGGACGCTGACACCAAAGTATTGTATGGATGACATCGAGCAATAAATATTGTGCATACTTCCAGCGCCTGAATATTAGAGGGCATCAACTCTTGCTAAATTGTGATGCAGAAAGGCAGCCTGAGTTGCGAATAAAATACATGTTTTTTTTCAGTTTTTACTAGTTTCTGGTTAATATCCATTTTCGAACCAATCAAGCCTTGAAAAAGTAACTGTACGTATAAAATAAGAGTGAATAACACCAATACATATACATCCGTTCAGTGATGTTCATTTGGGACCGGACATAAACGTTTAGATATTATTTATTATTATTTTAGAGGTGGGCCTATATTTAACTTTGAAAGTCTTCGTTAGTCCGAAAATGGGTATTAACTCGAAACTGGCAACCTACTGAATAAAAATCTCATTTATTCGCAGCTCTGGTCGTCTTTTTGCACCGTAATAAAGGATATCTTTGATGAGTAAGAATTCCTGACTCCGCGCTCGCCGCGCTGGGGGAGAACCCATACCACAACTTACCGCACGAGCGATTCTGCAGCCAGAACCGATCAGCCCCCAAAACTGGAATCAGAAGTCGCTGCTCTGCAACATTCCGCTAATAAAACGGTTCACTTTTTATGTTTATTCAGGTTACCAGTTTCGACCACTCTTGTAGGTTATGTTTCTATTCATACCGAACTGCTGCTGCCCTAAATGGTGGACGCCTGCGTTGAATTCGCGTCTGAGCTGAAGAACACGGCTGTAAACAATACTAAGGCACAAGATGACTATTTTGAGGAACTGCACAGCAAAGTTCCAACAAATTCTCATAAATGTGATACTTCAAGTGCATTAACTGCGGTTTTTTGTTATACAGGTGAGTCATTGCTCTCGAAAGCTTGTAGAGTAAATACGTATCTTTCAAAACGTAAATTATATGCAAAATATTATTCTTAAGAGTACATCAATGCTTATTTACCGTTTTGTACGTGCGAACCCAGTGCACATAACATCATTTACCATCGACTTACCACAGCTTACTTGTTTGGCGAGTTAACGAAACATTACCGTGAACCTCTAAAAAACACAAATTTGATAGTTCTGCATTATTCCAGTTTATAATATTAAGATTTGCACTACCAGATTTTTTCAATAATGAAGTACAGAAACCTCAAAAATTAATTTTCGATCAGCACAGTGCTAAGGAGGGCCCTTAACATTTCTGATGTTACTCTCTCACGTAAATTCACGTAAGCAGTGTTAAGGGACACAACTCAACACTGCTAACTTGCTTAAAGTATAATTCGCATTTCGCTAATTAGCAACAACATTTTAAGCGCATCTGAGTTCAGGAACATACCTAGCATCTTTACCTGAGGCTTAATGATCCGTATCATCCTCTGAATGTTCAGAATGGTTCAAATGGCTCTGAGCACTATGGAACTTAACAGCTGAGGTCATCAGTCCCCTAAAACTTAGAACTACTTAAACCTAAGTAACCTAGGGACATCACACACATCCATGCCCGAGGAAGGATTCGAACCTGAGACCGTAGCGGTCGCGCGGTTCCAGACTGAAGCACCTAGAACCGCTCGGCCTGCCAAACATGCCACGTACAATGTTTGATGTTCAATAACGCTGTTTCGCACCGAGTGTCCCTTACCTCAGTTTTCATTCGAGCTCTGAAGGGGGAAAGCTTCCATCGAATAGCTGCGCTTCTTCCTCGAAATTTGTTTGCAGAAAATTTATTTCTATTTCCACCGCTGATATTTGATATACTGGACTGTTTTCTCATCGTAATTGGGCACCATCTACAATATGAGGCAGTTCCCGACAGCTTTTGGCGGTGACTGTCTTGTGTTTCGCGTGGGGTCGTAGTGGAGCATCATACATCATTGAGAATGTAAATAATTTTACGGAAACCGTTCTGCAAATAAAGTTAAAGGAAAAAGTTCTACCTCGTCAGTGGAAAACACTTCTGTAGTTTTAATTCAACCCTCTCCTGCTGACGAACTGCTATTCACAGTAACAAGATGTGGATCTGAACAACATGAGCTACCCCAAACATCCAAGTCGTTAACCCGAATGAAAATAAAAAAATGACCCAGATGGAGTCTGGCTGTCTTCATTATACAAAAAGTAGGCTCAGTGAACTCAGATGTCGTGCCTGCAGTTATGGGATTCCGTACAGAATGAAAACACCCCCATAAATTAAATGTACTAAGACGGTGGACTGTCTGAGAGAGACATTCTACATCACAATATTATTTATATTTGATAACCGGTTTCGTCCAGTATAGCCTACCTTTTGATCTGATGATCTAAAACCCGTCGTAGTAACTGTTGTGCTTCGTCAACCGAACTCAGTTCAATTCAGATGACGATGCGCAATAATTTCTACGACGAGCTTCTAGGTAACCAGACCTGTAGATGGTCTACACTGGCTATTCGTGGCAGGTATGTTGAATATCGGCCATGATTTACGCTCATGCCCGTAGTTGTTGCTATGAATTGTCTCTTCCGTTCCAATTAATAACCCGAAGAGATTAATGTTATTTTAGGCAGCTGCTGGACATAATGATCTTCTTTTGAGAACATGGTTGAAACCCATTGCGTCTGCCAGTCGTTTCTCGCTTTTACATTAAGCCCAGCATTTCTTGGTGAGGAGGTATATAACTAGAATTCCGTCGAAGTTCATTGGTCCTTTTTTCAAGCTTTCTGCTGTATTATTATAAAAGATGCCACTCTGACATGGACTCTGCAGTCAATTTGCTACTACGCCAGCTCACTAACTTGTAGCGACTTCTTAACTAATGTCAATATTTATTCTATTTTTTTATATTTTGAGGCTCTTCAGTAGACTTAAGGAATCTGTTAGTGTCACTACCCTGTTCTGTGAGCAAGGCCGGCCGCGGTGGGCGAGCGGTTCTAGGCACTTCAGTCTGGAACCACGCGACCGCTACGGTCGCAGGTTCGAATCCTGCCTCGGGCATGGATGTGTGTAATGTCCTTAGGTTAGTTAGGTTTAAGTAGTTTTAAGTTCTAGGGGACTGATGACCTCAGATGTTAAGTCCCATAGTGCTCAAAGCCATTTGTACCATTTTTTTGTGAGCAAGGACTGCCCCATTTGGCTGCTTCCATAACTGAAATGGCTTCCACATAGTTAAGGTACATAGGGCGTGATAATTTTCTGCGACGCTGTGCATTACACGTTTGCTTTCTCACCGTCGGTGGTATTCGACCATGGGGCCCGAAATATTACAGCATTACTGACAGTCTCTCTGACTCCATTCTCTGCAGGTGTTATTTTATCTTCTTACGTGGAATTTTCAGTTGCTTGGTCCACTTATAAAATGTTGTACAGGCCGTTGATTCACCTCTGATGAAGGAAGCACAAAGAAAAAGCTTCGTTCTGTGAGTCTGTAAATGCTTGTGAAGCCTTGAACAGAGTGAACTGAAGATAATGGTGACTATGTTGGAAAACTATGTTACTGTAAATTTTGTACTGCCGCTGAAATAAAAAACAAAAATGTTGTATAGATACTGGTATACTCAGCCTGCCTCCATAATCGAGTGACAGAGACATAGTCTTCCGCTAGTAGTCATAGTAACCTGCATAGAAGAACAATAGTTGTTTGTAACTGATGGTATGCGCTCTTTGCTGCATCATGATTATCGTGGGATTTGATGAAGTGAACTTCAAACTTGTATTAGCGAAGTACAGTCCAAGACGTCATTTGCAGGTAAATCTAATGACTACGTGACTTCAAATGATCCGGAACCTAGCTCAAGACATTTTATTTTTTCCCCCATTTCCTATTTCTTCTGACGGTTTCAACGGAGTTACAAAGTCACTTCTCCTCGACTACAGAAGAGTCTCGCATGTGTTTATTTTTATCAGGCAGAGCTTTCTGTTTTCTATGGAGACAGAATGTCTCATCTTTTGGAACTTCGTGGCAGATTGAATCTGTGTGCTGCACCGAGATTCGAGCTCGGGGCTTTTTCCTACCCAAGCAGGACTCGCGGACCCTCCTCGCAGGCTTACAGCCGTCAGCACCTCATCTCCTACCTTCCAAACATCACAGGTACAAGGCGAGGTTCTGACGAAAATAAAGCTGTGAGGAAGGGCGGTGAGTCCTGCTTGGATAGCTCAGTCGGTAGAGCATTTGCTCGCGAAAGGCAAGGGTCCCGAGTTCGAGACCGGGCCTAGCACAAAGTTGTAGCCCTCCAGGAAGTTTTATATCAGCGTACACTCCGCTGCAGAGTGAAAGTTTCATTCTGTATTACCTTTTACCTGTAATATCAGTAGTCTTGCACAATCAGTAAATTTGGGAAGATCAGTTTGGATTCCGTAGAAATGTTGGAGCACGTGAGGTAATACTGACCTTACGACTTATCTTAGAAGAAAGATTAAGGAAAGGCAAACCTACGTTTCTAGCATTTGTAGACTTGGAGAAAGCTTTTGACAATGTTGACTGGAATACTCTCTTTCAAATACTAAAGATAGCAGGGGTAAAATACAGGGAGCGAAAGGCTATTTACAATTTGTACAGAAGCCAGATGGCAGTTATAAGAGTCGAGGGACATGAAAGGGAAGCAGCGGTTGGGAAGGGAGTGAGACAGGGTTGTAGCCTCTCCCCAATGTTATTCAATCTGTATATTGAGCAAGCAGTAAAGGAAACAAAAGAAATATTCGGAGTAGATATTAAAAGCCATGGAGAAGAAATAAAAATTTTGAGGTTCGCCGATGACATTGCAATTCTGTCAAAGACAGCAAAGGACTTGGAAGAGCAGTTGAATGGAATGGACAGTGTCTTGAAAGGAGGATATAAGATGAACATCAACAAAAGCAAAACGAAGGTAAAGGAATGTAGTCGAATTAAGTCGGGTGATGCTGAGGGAATTAGATTAGGAAATGAGACACATAAAGTAGTAAAGGAGTTTTGCTATTTGGGGGGCAAAATAACTGATGATGGTCGAAGTAGACAGGATATAAAGTGTAGACTGGCAATGGCAAGAAAAGCGATTCTGAAGAAGAGAAATTTGTTAACATCGAGTATAGATTTAAGTGTCAGGAAGTCGTTTCTGAAAGTATTTGTATGGAGAGTGGAAGTGAAACATGGACGATAAATAGTTTGGACAAGAAGAGAATAGAAGCTTTCGAAATGTGGTGTTACAGAAGAATACTGAAGATTAGATGGGTAGATCACGTAACTAGTGAGGAGGTATTGAATAGAATTGAGGAGAAGAGGAGTTTGTGGCACAACTTGACAAGAAGAAGGGACTGGTTGGTAGTACATGTTCTGAGGCATCAAGGTATCACCAATTTAGTACTGGAGGGCAGCGCGGAGGGTAAAAATCGTAGAGGGAGACCAAGAGATGAATACACGAAGCAGATTCAGAAGGATGTAGGCTGCAGTAGGTACTGGGAGATGAAGAAGCTTGCACAGGATAGAGTAGCATGGACAGCTGCATCAAACCAGTCTCAGGACTGAACACCACAACAACAACGCTTTTTCCAACACAAGTAGAATCTTTAATTCAGTATTGCTTCCTTCTACTCAGAGCGTGGGAAAAATTTCTGAGACACTCATTCTGTAATAAGAGTGAAATTGTATCGATGAAGGCATCCTTTTATATCGCGGACCATGGATAGCCTCTTTGACTACTAATCTGCTTTTCTGCTTGCTCACCTGTAGGGCGCCAGCACTGAACTGCTTACTGCCGGCGTGCGAGCAGCACTGTGCTGTGTGCTGGGATCCCTAACACCGCAGGGCAGGCCGCAGACCGCACGTGGCCCACACGGAATCCGCGCGGTGTGTATCGGATAGCGACGTAAGACGCGTGCCACGGCGCTGCTAAGAATCCGTCTCTTGCGGGAGGCAGGGGGCGCTCCTGAGGACCACGAATACCTGCGGCGGTCGCACTGCGAGACGAATTCCTGCCGGGCCGGCCACGAGCGGAGGAATCCTTTGAGGGAGCCACTGCTTCCTTCCTTCGCAAGACGGCGGCGCAGCGGTCGCTCCACATGGGTACGCGTACGTATGCGTGGACGTCTTTCACTTGTGTACTGTAACCGCCAACCACTTGGGGGAAAGCACATAGACAGGACCACACACACGCGAATCTGCAGGCAACTTTCACTTGCAACATATCTTTGGCAATATTCAAAATCTGTTACGTGGAATCGTAGTTGTGGATCATGGTCTCAGACTGGCAAATGCCTGAATCTGTTATAAGCATCGGAGTATATGTGTGTGTGTCTGGGATCTCCTCCCTAGCACCTGGGTCGATTTAACCAAATTTGGCACAGAAACAGCAGGCCTCACGAGTACAGCACTGTTGAATTAGAACCTCCTACCTTCAGTTAGGAGATATGGGGAAAAAGTGTTTTTATAGCATGTGGCGTATAGGCTGCCCTCCATGACATGCTTGTTGTGTGAGAACAATATAGTCTCCTAACCAACGTGCTTTGCCGGGCAGCCTACATGTCAGTGACAAGGAACAGTTTTCCAGGCCCTGACATGTACTGTAGTGTGCCCTGCATGACAAACATGTCGCCGGAGCAACTTGATTTATGGAGCTGTATTGCAGGGGCTACACGTGCCAGTGAACATGGCCACAGATGGGTTGAGAAGGATAGAGGATGGGATGGAGAGAGTGAGGGGGATGAGGAAATGGACAGACAGAGGATGTGTAAAGGGTTGGTGCTCAGGAGGAAAAGGAAGAGGGATATACAATGTAAAGAAGGAGGGAGACGAGGATATGGTCAGAGGAAAGGGGGGAGGAAGATAGAGAGAGGGGTGGAGGAGAAAAAGTGCAACGAGGTAGATGGCAGAGAGAGGAAAAGGTGGACAGAGAGAGGGGGAGAATTAGGTGCATTCAATACAAGTGTTGAATGTATACATGGGCGAAGCTGTGGAGAAAAGGCAAATTCTGAATAGAAATAATCATCAATGACAGACAAAGACTAACAGTATAAGGGGTCAAAGTATTTCTACCAACGACCTTTTCAATGAGGATGGAGGACTATACAGAGTCTCTGGGCACCCTTTTGCCCTCAGTGTGGAGAACGGTGCCTAAAAGGCAAACTAATCACCAGTGACAAAACATAAGTAAAATGAACCACTCCATTAGAGACATGTAATGATTGTGCACAGAGCTTGTGTCCCCTAAGTGTAAATGTGTGATGATAATCACCACCTTGGCAAACATTGCTGGCAGCAGACAACCATGGATGATATGACGAAGAGAAAGAGTCAAAACCCAAATCAAAAGCAATATTTTCAGAGTTGGTTCGTGGATAAAAACAGTATAAACGTTGTATGGAAACTAGCAATTTTTTTTTGTCATCAGTTTTCTGACTGGTTTGATGTGGCCCACCACGAATTCCTGTCCTGTACCAACTTCTTCAGCTCATAGTAGCATTTGGGAAATAGGTCATCAATTTCTTCTGGATGTATTCCAATTCGCTGTGTTCCTCTGCAGCATTTATCCTCTGCAGCTACCTCTAGTACCATGGATGAGATTCCCCGATGTCTAAACAGAGATCCTACCATCCTGGCCCTTCTTCTTCTCAGTGTTTTGCATATATTCGCCGGCCGAAGTGGCCGTGCGGTTAAAGGCGCTGCAGTCTAGAACCGCAAGACCGCTACGGTCGCAGGTTCGAATCCTGCCTCGGGCATGGATGTTTGTGATGTCCTTAGGTTAGTTAGGTTTAACTAATTCTAAGTTCTAGGGGACTAATGACCTCAGCAGTTGAGTCCCATAGTGCTCAGAGCCATTTGAACCATTTTTTTGCATATATTCCTTTCCTCTCCAGTTCTGCACAGAACCACCTAATTTTCAACATTCTTCTGTAACATCACATCTGAAATACTTTGGCTCTCTGCTTTTCAGGTTTCCCCACAGTCCATGTTTCACTGCCGTACAATGCTGCGCTCCAGTAGTACATACTCAAAAATTTCTTCAGTTAATTAAGACCTATGTTTGATATTACTAGACTTTTCATGGCCAGGAATGTCCTTTATGCCAGTGCCAATCTGCCTTTAAAGTCCTCCTCGCTCTGTCCGTCTTTGGTTATTTTGCTGCCTAGGTAGTAGAATTCCTTAACTTCATCTATTTCCTGACCATCAATCCTGATGTTAAGTTTCTCGCTGTTCTCATTTCTGTTACTTCTCATTACTTTTGCCTTTTTTCGATTTACTCTCAGTCCATATTATGTACTCATTAGACTGTTTATTCCATTCAGTAGGTCATTTGATTCTTCGTCACTTTCACTCAGGATAGCAATGTCATCAGCGAATCGTATCATTGATATCTCTTCACCTTGACTTTTAATATCACTATTGAACGTTTCATTTATTTCTGTTAAATCCTGCCTACCTGTCAAATATGGGGCGTCTCGGAAACCTGCTTTCTCGGATCTCTAGACCACAATTCAAGCAACTCGTATTAATGAGTTTTATTACGAAAGGAAAAAATTCAGTACTTAGCTGTGTGTTAAACAGATGTGTCGCAAGCAAAGGGCGACAGACAAAACAAGAACTCCCTACAGTATAACAATTCTAAGTTTAAGCTACATAGAATATACGAGCACTGTAATGAGTTCCAGTGCTAACCTCTTCATCTCAGGGTAGCACTTGCAACCTGCGTCCTCTATTATTTGCTGGATGTATTCCAATCTCTATCTTCCTCTACAGTTTTTGCTTCCTACAGCTCCCTCTAGTACCATGGAAGTCATTCCCTCATGTCTTAACAGATGTCCTATCATCCTGTCCCTTCTACTTATCAATGTTTTCCACATATTCCTTTCCTCTCCGATTCTGCACAGAACCTCATTATTTGTTACCTTATCAGTCCACCGAATTTTCAACATTCATCTGTATTACCACATCTCAAATGCTTCGATTCTCTTCTGTTCCGGTTTTCCCACAGTCCATGTTTCACTACCACACAATGCTGTATTCCAGACGTACATTCTCAGAAGTTTCTTCGTTAAATTAAGGCCGATGTTTGATATTAGTAGACTTCTCTTGGCCAGGAATGCCCTTTTTGCTATTGCTAGTCTGCTTTTGATGTCCTCCTTGCTCCGTCCGTCACTCGTTATTTTACTGCCTCGGTAGGAGAATTGCTTAACTTTATCTACTCTGTGACCTTCAATCCTGATATCGATCCTATAAACGTGTCTTGATTTTTCTTTAGTCTTGCTTCCATTATTAACCGCAACGTCAGAATAGTCTCACTCGTGCCTTTACCTCTTCTGAAGCCAAACTGATCGTCATCTAGTGCATCCTCAATTTTTTTTTCATTCTTCTGTATATTTTCTTCTCAGCAACTTGGATGCATGAGCTGTTAAGCTGACTGTGCGATAATTCTCGCACTTGTCAGCTCTTGCCATCTTCCGAATTGTGTGGATGATGTTTCACCGAAAGTCAGTTGGTATGTCGCCAAACTCATACATTCTACACAACAACGTGAATAGTCGTTTTGTTGCCACTTCCCCCATCGATTTTAGAAATTCTGATTTAACGTTATCCGTCCCTTCTGCCTTTTTTGATCTTAAGTCCTCCAAAGCTCTTTTAAATTCTGATTCTAATACTGTATCCCCTATCTCTTCTAAATCGACTCCTGTTTCTTCTTCTATCACAACAGACAAATCTTTCCCCTCATAGAGGCTTTCAATGTATTCTTCCCACCTATCCGATCTCTCCTCTGCACTTAACAGTGGAATTCCCGTTGCTCTCTTAATGTTATCACCCTTGCTTTTAATGTCACTGTAGGTTGTTTAGACTTTCCTGTATGCTGAGTCAGTGCTACTCATTTCTTTAGTAATTTCTTCACATTTTTCATGCAGCCATTTCGTCTTAGCTTCCCTGCGCTTCCTATTTATTTCATTCCTCAGCAACTTGTATTTCTGTATTTCTGAGTCTACAGGAACATTTTTGTCCTTCGTCCTTTCCTTGATCAATTGAATTATTTCTTCTGGTACCCAGGGCTCGTTCGCAGTTACCTTCTTTGTGCCTTTGTTTTCATTCCCAACTTCTGTTATCGCCATTTTTAGGGATGTCCATTCCTACTCAACTGTATTACTTACTGAGCTGTTCCTTATTGCTGTATCTATAGCCTTAGAGAACTTCAAGCATATCTTGTCATTCCTTAATACTTCAGTATCCCACTTCTTTGCGTATTGATTCTTCCTGACTAATATCTTGAACTTCAGCCTGCTCTTCATCACTTCTACGAGTATATTGTGATCTGAGTCTAAATCTGCTCCTGGGTAGGCCTTAAAATCCAGTATCTGATTTCGGAATCTGTCTGCCCAGTATGTAATCTGCTTGAAATCTTCCCGTATCTCCGGTCTTTCACACTTACACCTCCTCCTCTTGTGATCCCTGAACAGAGAATTCGCTGTTACTAGCTTAAGTTTATTACATAACTCAATTAATCTTTCTCCCCTCTCATTCCTTGTCCCAAGCCCATATTCTCCTTCACCTTTTCTTCGACTTCCAGTCCCCCATGTCTATTAGATTTTCATCTCCGTCTATGTTCTGTATTACCCTATCAATATCCTCATACACTTTCTTCATCTCTTCATCTTCAGCTTGCGACGTCAGCATGTATACCGCAGCTATCGTTGTCGGTGTTGGTTAGCTATCGATTCTGATAAGAATAACCCTATCACCGAACTGTTCACAGTAACACATTCTCTGCCCTACCTTCCTATTCATAACGAATCATAGTCCCGTTACACCATATTCTGCTGCTGTTGATATTACCCTACACTCATCTGACCAGAAATCCTTGGCTTCTTTCCACTTCATTTCACTGACCCCTACTATATCTTGATTGCGCTTTTGCATTTCCCTTTTCAGATTTTCTGGTTTCCCTACCACGTTCAAGCTCCTGACATTCCACGTCCCGACTTACAGAAAGTTATTATTTCGTTGATTATTCAATCTTCTTCTCATGGTAACCTCCCACTTGGCAGTCTCCTCCCGGAGATCCGAAAGGGGGGCTATTTCGAATCATTTTTCTAAAGGAGAGATCATCAAGACACTTCTTCAGTTACAGGCCACATGTCCTGTGGATACACGTTACTCGTCTTTAATACAGTTGTTTCCATTGCCTTCTGCATTCTCAAGCCCTTGATCTTTGTTGGTTCTTCCGCCTTTAGGGTCAAACCCCTAGGGCAAGACAGTGCCGTGAACCTTCTGTCCGCTCCTCCGCCCTCTTCACACGGCCGTTGGCAGAATGAGGTTGATATTTTATGCCGGAAGTCTCCGGCTGCCAATGTTGATTAGTAATCAAAATCTAAGCAGCGGCGGGATTCGAACACAGGACCAAAGACGTTTTGATTATGAATCAAAGACGCTATGCGAAGACCCCGGGTGCAGGGCCAATTGAAAACGTGGAAGTGCATCAGTGTTACCACATTGAGCTGTTGGATGATAAAGACAAAGTGGATGTTTGTGAGAACCGGTGACAATGATAGAGTCTATGACAATAACAACGAGGAAGTGACAACAAGAAATGACAGCAGAATTGTGAAGGAATGGGAGATAGCAGCACTAAGAGAGAGCAAGAAGATGACGGTGACGTATCTGTGAGAGAAGACAGCAGTATTAGGACAGAGCGAAGGACACTTGCTGTGAGACAGGAGACAGTGACAATTAGACTGACACAAAGAGATAATGACAATGAGATGGGCTGAATGAGTGAGTGAGGATTGGCTAGAGGGAGTGAATGGGTATGAGCGTCTTAAAGTGATGGGCTAGTGGGTGTGAACGAGCTTGTGGGAGAGAGAGGTGAGTTGGATGTTAAAAAGAGCGCGAATATATTTTTTGCAATTTGGAAATTTGTGATAAGTTCCTATGGGACCAAACTGCTGAGGTCATCGGTCCCTAGGCTTACACACTACTTAAACTAACTTACACTTAGGACAACACACAAACGCATGTACCAGGGAGAACTCGAACCTCCGACGTGGGGAGCCGCGCAACCCGTTTCAAGGTGCCTTGGACCGAACGGCTACAACGCGAGGCCAAGTATGCATTTTTGCGAAAATTTTTGAAGGTGCTCAGGGAGATTGAATAAGGCAGCTGGTACTCCACCTTTCAGCCACAGTCTTTGAAGCAGGAACATATCCACCTTTTTTATGCTCTGATAGGAGAATTTTCCCGCTGAATATGGTTTTCGCGTCTGTTACTCGCGAGCAATCTTTGCTGTACTATCTGCGCCCACTGGCCTATTATCTCTGTAGTTGCTTCTGCTGCACTGGCTCTGCCAGTGAGAATTTAAGGCGCTGATTCTGTCCACGTGGCTTGCAAGTTCGAGGAAGATGGCTTGCAAGTTCGAGAGATAGAAAGGTTCCTTCAGGACATTATCGTCGACTATACTCTGGCGACTGAGTGTGGTCGCGCTGTCTTCACATATACCGAGAAGGAAGGCGCGTGATGTGTGAACACAACCTTGGGTTTGTGTATGCTGAGAACTATAAACAACATTTCTCCACGAGCCTGCTCTGGAAGAAAAGGTAATATTTAACTACATGTACGAACATGGCGAGACTTATTGGAAAAGGAGTTTTCTTTGGATGCTGAAGCAGTATGAATAGCAGAGTCAGACTAACATTTACGATTAACGTGGGTCAGTTTACGTTCTCTTTTTACGTACTAGAGTTGAGAAAACAGGTGCTTTATTCACCATGGGTTACTTGCGTTTCGTTAGTTATACGACTATTGTGTAGATGAAGACTTTGTGCCATTGTGGCCATGAGTGCCAAGTGACTTACGATATACCTTTTGGGTTTAAATAATCATCGGATATTACAAAGACTTTTGCGTTTATTTATACGTCTTTCCCTCTTAAAATTAAGCACAAAGGTATATTTATTATAAAGTTTGTCTTTGGAATACCCGAGGGTAGGTACACTTATATCGTGCAATCAACGTAATCAATTACGATTGTAACGTTCTTTATAATTGTTTTGTGTTTTTTGTTATTGCCAATGAATCTGCAATGCGTAATGTTTGTCTTGCGCAAATTTACTGTGTGATATGTTGTTGAGCAAATGAATTAATTTGCAAAACCAATACGCAATTCTCATAATGAAACCAGCCCCACTGAAATTTACCCATTCTCGTGAGCACCGAGTTCCATGGCCCTGTGCAATAAACTAATAAAGTTCCCTCTGCAAATAAATAATCAAATAAATTTCCCTTAGGTCTCTAGTCGCAACGGATACAATCTTGGTATTCCGTCCTCTCCACACTAGACATAGAAAATATTCAATCTTGGCACAGCCAAGTACAGAGCCGGACGTAAAATGGCTTCGCACAAATAATATCAGTAGATTGGTTGATAAATGAATGATCTTAAAAATGTTCGGTGAAAATACTGAATATTAGCTCAGCACTGTGCAGTGATGCCCGCATTTAAACTGTTACAAACATTAATACCTTTGTGATTTTGGCACATTAATATTTTTCTGATTGTGATTGTAAAAAATATTTCTTTAAAAAATATTCATTGGATTTAAATAAACACGACATGGAAGAGCATGAGGTTCTGATAAGGGGATATTCTAATACCAAATGCTTCAGTTTCAAAATTGTATTCGAAGTAAAGTTTCTCCTTCACAAAATCTGAAATGGAACATTTTACGTTAACTTCAAAATCAGCGAACTTCTCAACTCTTACAATTCTCACTTAATTTCGTAATTAAAAGCACTTGGATTGTTACATGACAAAAAGTCTGACATCGTTTTACAAAAAGAACCCAGAAATTAACTTCTCTATATCAGGATTACGAAATACACAAAATACTTCAAATCGAGTGTACCTAATCAACCTATATATTAAATCTGATGGAAAACACTTGCTTCCTACATTCAAGCGTCAGCACTGTAAAAATTAGTGAAAGCCACGTTGCGTTGCTTCATACTCAAAACTAAATATACCAAATTTCATTACCTTACAAATTTGTTCCAGTTCCTTTACCTTTGAGTTGCAGTATAAATTCATTACTCTTCTATAATTGCCATGGACAGTGGTCAATATTGTTAACGATTAGTATCACTTCAATTCTTGATAACGGTACATCCTCAAAAATCAATAACACACTTTACACTGTTAAAGAAACAATCACAACCTAACATTTACTGGCTCTGTGTAAGTGTAAACAATATCATTCGTGCATAGACCAAATGCTAAATTCTCCCCGATAACCACTAGCTTTAAGTCCTACATCCTACCTATGAAAGAAAGCGATAGCAACTGCTACTGTGCTCCGCACGCCCCTATTTACAATTGGTTCTACGATTCAGGCAACATCTTTCATTCAGTGGTGTCAAAAATACAATCTCTTCTATACATGACGATCATTTCTGGCCATTTTTCATGAATCATATTACAAAATCTGGCTCCTCATGCAAGTGGAGCCCTCACATAACCCTCCAGGGGGGTTTGTTAAATTTGCCATGCCATTTGGATGTGCACTGGAGACCAAATGTAGGGCAAATGTTTAGATCAGTATCTACAATATGAATAATTGGCGTTATGTAATCATTACAATATAGTCCTACAGAAAGTAGAAATCATTGGACTCTTGAGAAAACTGGTGCTCTGGTGCATAAATAGAATATTTAAAGTCTGGTCATGTCATATACAAAATGTTCTAAATTCATGTTGTTAGAAGATGCATAACATTAGTGAAACTAAAAGTATATCCCCAGTCGTCAAGAAAATAATGCGAAAATGGTTAAGAAAAGTTTGGTGCATGGCTGAAGCTTATGGGCCTGTAGACATGGCTGCATTATAATAAAGTCCAATTCTTTGTAGTTTCAAATCTGAGCATTAGTCATAGTATGTTGGCCCAGCGCCCAAGAACAGCTAAACAAGTCACCATAGTCTCATTCCAGTTGAAAGTTACAGTTGGTACCTGGCACCAAATTTACCAACACCCAAAGTTGATTGCTCTCAATACATCAATATTGTGATTATCATCATCATCATTACATTTGAAATTGAAGATTCTTCAACGACCCATATTGTACATAGCCACACTGAAGTATGAATGCTCATATCCAATAGCTCCAATGCCACGAAAAGAGAGAAGAAATTGGATGATTAAAGGTGGGAAGCAGTAAGACAGTTAAGGTAGTGGAACATATTCTAATAAATGAAGCAAAATGCCTATGTAAAATCTGAATGAGCCTATACTGAGTGTTGCAACATGATAGCTTTTAGTAAATGTGCAGACATTGAACAGTAAAGATACAATATCCTAAAAAAACCATGAACTGGACTAAGCCATAGTGCTGTATATTATGCCATGTCAATTCTACACAATATAATGAGAAGTGTGGCAACAGTCTGCCTGTAAGTATAATAATTCTCAAGAAATGTGGCATCAGTCTGTCTGTGAGTATATCAATACTAGGATACATGCTAAATAATCAAGACATAAAGACTTAAGTAAACAAGGCAGGACAAAATTATTGGTAATGGATAATCCTACATAGTGACCTACAATGGACTATATACGTATCATAATGTATATAGACGTAGTTAGACATATTAGAAAAATGGTGAGATGGTTAGAAATTCATTTTACATAGTGTACATTCTGACAAAATATTTAAGAAGGTAATAAGAAATACTCATGGGCTTGTGGCCATTATATGAAGTATACATATTAATGGAAGGTCAAAGGTTGGCTACGAGTGGCCATTATAGAGTATGCATTAGTACATAACTACCTAAAACTGTAGTGTAAATTTAAAGTTCCTGGCTCTCAATGGTCATTTGACATAAATGCTTACACAAACTTCTCACAAAGTGACATGAAAATTAGAATACTGGCTCTCGGTAGTAAACAAAAACTTATGTTATTTATTCATTGGAATGCTGTAGCTGGTGCACCAATTATTAGTACTACAAGTCTTGTACCAAATCCACCAATTATAATAGGCATTACTGTGAAGAAAATTATTACAAATGCATGGGCTGTAATAATATTATAAATTTGGTCGTCCAGTGGCAGTACTGCGACATAATTACTTAAGAAACCGAGACAGTAAAATCAAGAATTGAATGGCTACAGGTGGCCTTCTGCTTGAAGTACATACAAATCTTAATATTTAAAACAATGTCATAGAAAATATCAATCAGAGGCTCAAAGTGGCCTTCCTACATACATAAATGCTGGTCTTAAAAATTATAAAATGTTTGGGGCTCCAAGTGGTCTAGCCCTGTGTCACACGCCATTGGGTGGCTCATGGAGTATAAATGTAGATGTAGATGTATATGAAATACATGCAGATCTTAATATCTAAAACGGCTGAACAGAAAATATCAATCAGAGGCTCCAAATGGCCTTTCTACATGTATTAATGCTGATCTTAGTAACTATAAAAAGTTTATAGTTTAGTTAGCATAGTTTAACATAGTGTAAACATCAAAGCTGAGATAGTATAATACCATATCATTAACTATAACTTTATGTGGCACTCAGTGGCCTAAACTTAATTGATACTGAAAATACATAATTCGAGATGGCCTTTACATGAACAATGTGCAGTATTAAATGGAAGTAAGGCTCTGCATGGCCTGTATGAGTATATATCAGACAAACAGGATCATAGAATCTAAGTATGGGGTGGTGTGAGTAAAGACACAATATTTATAGGTTGTGTATTGCCCTAGAGACTTCATAAATTTCAGTCTAGTAAATGACCTATATCTCTAATAATGTGCATTGCCATAGGGAAGGATATGAGAAGGATTGATAAGAGCAGTGCACTTCATCTGCAAAGAAAAAGATTAACAGTCAATTGTCATTCACCTTGAGTCAAGAACTGCTATGGCTAAAGCAAAGAAAAATCTGATTATAGTGTAGGTCAGCATAAAGACAGGAGTACTAAGTGCAATATAGCTTACTGACTAGATAAATTTAACATATCACAGTAAATCATGAGATAAATATGCAAACTGAGGGGAAATTGCAGAAATAGAGGAACCTGGAAATGTGATTATTAACATGAAAAATAAGAAAAAGAAGCATGATAATATAAGAAGGCAGTATCAAATGCAATCTCATAAGGAATGGTTAAAAATTGTTTTTAGGTGCAAAGTTTCTGTGACAGTCTCCCACAAACACCTCCAGTCATATGGCACAAGGTAAGACAGCTTTTCCTAGAAAGGACACAACATACACAAAATACATATTAACATCAAAGAATATCGTTACAGGAAAATCATCAATATAACCCTCAATATTGTAGTACACTATGAACACTCACTGAACATCACATTACATCATTATTTCAAATATTGGTGTAGCTCAGGGCGTGAACACTCATTTTACAATACTCTTATACCTAACACAAAATGCAGAGAAAAAATCCTTAATCCTAAGTCTTTATAGGCAATCTGCCTGATTTACTTAGTACACTAACAGGAAAATGTTTACAAACGCATGCCAGAAAACAGTGTGAGAAGTTTCAATGGTCTTTAGTATTCCGTATAAGTTGCTTATGTCATGCTTTCTGTTGTCTCTTGTCTCTTTCAGCTGTTGCTTTCATGTACACACGTATGAAAACAGGAAAATGTGCAAGGCCTTAACTTGCAGTAACAGAACCAACCTGCAAGGTTCTCCCTACCGGTCCCGTGGCCACCTAATAAAGTGCAGAATAATCAAGGAAGTGTAAAAACAATGTGGCAATAGAATTTGTATAAGCATAGGAAGTGTGTCAAGAAAAAGTCTGCTTTGGTATAAAGGTATGTGGACTCCCATGTAAAATTAAAATAAGTATAGGTTGAGATGTACTGCTAATGCAAATAACGACATCTGATCTGGAAGACGAATGTCAAGTACCAAATTTCCTGTAGAGTATACTACATGAATTATTTATTCAGTTCGACATCTTATATATAGCAGTAGTGTAATGTCTTCAGAATGCAAGACGTCGAACTGAATAAATAATTTATGTCGTTAAACTGGAGCATATCTGTAACGTAAATAAAGTAGCTGGTTACATAGAAATTTCGTAGAATAACTAACTTAAAATATTCTTTTCAAACTCTTGCTGCGGAAATAAGTGTGCATATAATTTCGTTCATAATCGCAGCCGTATTCTTGGAGCTAAAACTTACCTTATTGGTATTTCAGTAGTTTCTCATTATTGCTATACGATGGAAATGAAAGTTCAGTACATATCATTCAGGTGTTGCTTAGTAACAAAAGACGTAAAAAATGGACAAATTCATTGCATCAGTGTCGAAATGGTGTGTAACGTCACAGTCCCGGAAAACAAAATCGTATAAAAGTAATTTATGTGATGGCAGAATCTGCTGTGTTGTATTTACCTAGCGTAATATAATTTATCCAGCTCTGTGTTTGGCTTGGCATATTATTTTTGAGATGAATGTAGATGTGATTAGTTTTCGAAATCGATGTTATCAAGGAAATATGCTTGACACTTTTGCGCTAGTGGTATCAGCTCTGGTTATTTTATGGTGGACTGATCTGCTGTTAATGACTTGGCGATTAATTTAATATGATCTGTGTACTGCTGTTAAATCCGACGGGCAATGCGAGTAAAAGGAAGTAACTTTGACGTTAGTGGGCTTGGAAAATGCGGAGGAGAGTTTTGTTTTGGGCGGCATGGTGTTACGAGGGCAGTTCAATAAGTAATGCAACACAATTTTTTTTCTCGGCCAATTTTGGTTGAAAAAACCGGAAATTTCTTCTGGAATATTTTCAAACATTCCCGCTTCGTCTCGTATAGTTTCATTGAGTTCCGACAGGTGGCAGCGCTGTACGGAGCTGTTAAAATGGCGTCTGTAACGGATGTGCGTTGCAAACAACGGGCAGTGATCGAGTTTCTTTTGGCGGAAAACCAGGGCATCTCAGATATTCATAGGCGCTTGCAGAATGTCTACGGTGATCTGGCAGTGGACAAAAGCACGGTGAGTCGCTGGGCAAAGCGTGTGTCATCATCGCCGCAAGGTCAAGCAAGACTGTCTGATCTCCCGCGTGCGGGCCGGCCGTGCACAGCTGTGACTCCTGCAATGGCGGAGCGTGCGAACACACTCGTTCGAGATGATCGACGGATCACCATCAAACAACTCAGTGCTCAACTTGACATCTCTGTTGGTAGTGCTGTCACAATTGTTCACCAGTTGGGATATTCGAAGGTTTGTTCCCGCTGGGTCCCTCGTTGTCTAACCGAACACCATAAAGAGCAAAGGAGAACCATCTGTGCGGAATTGCTTGCTTGTCATGTGGCTGAGGGTGGCAATTTCTTGTCAAAGATTGTAACAGGCGATGAAACAAGGGTTCATCACTTCGAACCTGAAACAAAACGGCAATCAATGGAGTGGCGCCACACCCACTCCCCTACCAAGAAAAAGTTTAAATCCATACCCTCATCCGGTAAAGTCATGGTTACAGTCTTCTGGGACGCTGGAGGGGTTATTCTGTTCGATGTCCTTCCCCATGGTCAAACGATCAACTCTGAAGTGTATTGTGCTACTCTTCAGAAATTGAAGAAACGACTTCAGCGTGTTCGTAGGCACAAAAATCTGAACGAACTTCTCCTTCTTCATGACAACGCAAGACCTCACACAAGTCTTCGCACCCGAGAGGAGCTCACAAAACTTCAGTGGACTGTTCTTCCTCATGCACCCTACAGCCCCGATCTCGCACCGTCGGATTTCCATATGTTTGGCCCAATGAAGGACGCAATCCGTGGGAGGCACTACGCGGATGATGAAGAAGTTATTGATGCAGTACGACGTTGGCTCCGACATCGACCATTGGAATGGTACCGTGCAGGCATACAGGCCCTCATTTCAAGGTGGCGTAAGGCCATAGCATTGAATGGAGATTACATTGAAAAATAGTGTTGTGTAGCTAATAGATTGGGGAATAACCTGGTGTATTTCAATGCTGAATAAAATAACCCCTGTTTCAGAAAAAAATGTGTTGCATTACTTATTGAACTGCCCTCGTACATTGCTTAGAAGTAAGGTGTGGCGTGCCGTTGTGCAGCCCGACGGTATTGTTGCTGGTTTCAAGGACGGCATGGCACTTAGCTGTTGCAGATATCATACTCTCTCCGTCCGTGGCCTCTATGCTTCCTGTAGTCTGTACTACCCGATGCCCTAGACCTTGACTAATTTGTAACATTTGAGATATCTGAAAGTTATTAGAGCTGTTTTCAGTTTCTATCGGGTAACTGTACTGGGTCAGTGTGCCGGAATCTGTGTTAACCTCGTCGGTAACGAAATTTATACTAGCGTCAACACGGGTTGTAATACTAGTGAGCAACTGCTGTTCTGCTTCCTGCCTTTGTACTACAATTGAGTTTAAAAATTGTTTGTTCTACTCTGTGTGTTTACAGAGAAAGTCTTCGTATCGTTTTTCTGAGGTCTCAGTGTGAACTTTCAAGACGTGCATCTAACCAAGTGTCTTGTTTGTCTATTCTTTCATAAACTGTTGGGATTTTATAGCCTTTTATAGGTTTTGAGACACCCTGCTAACCCGCAGGACAGGACAGGCAGTTTAAATTGTAAAAAGGGCCCAAAATAAGGGCTATCAGTTACACTCGAACATACGACTTCATTATTTGATCAAAAATTACAAGAGCCCAAAAAAAATTTTTTATACACACAGCTTTATTCTTTGGGACTTAATTACCGGCTGAAAGCCACCTTAATTTAAAAACGGCTGAAGGCCAATAACTTAAAACGCAAGCATAATCAGAAATTTAAAAGGCAACCCTTATCTTACAACAGTTCTTTATTTAAGCTAAAGACCCATAGAATCTGAGATTTTCAGACCAAACAATTTGAATTCAAAATCGGCCGAAAGCCCAACACTTAGGCTAAACAACATTAAACTTTTGTTTAAAAAAAGGCCTTACGTAAAACGGTTCTTAATTAGGCAAAACTCAACCAAAACGGAATTTTAAAAAGGAAAAGCCTTATCTTAAAACAGTTCTTTAGTTAGGCTGAAGGCCCAAGGAATCAGACACTTCAAGAGAAAACAAGTTAAATTCAAATCGGCTGAAGGCCTAACACTTAAAACTCCATACGTTATTTTCTTAAATACCAAAGGCCTTACGTGAAGCAGTTCTTTAATTTAGGCTGAAGGCCTTAAGAGCAAAACAACTCAAACTCAAAATCGGCTGAAGGTCCAACACTTAAAATTTAACAACATTAAAAAATTTTAAATGCCAAAGACCTTACGTGAAACAGCGCTTTCCACTAGGCTGAAGGCCTTAAGAGCAAAACAACTCAAACTCAAAATCGACTGAAGGCCCAACACATAAAATTAAACGACATTAAAACCTTCAAAATATCAAAGGTGTTACGTGAAACGGTTCTTTAAATTAGGCTGAAGGGCTAAAGAACGTTACGCCTTAAGGGCAAAACAACCTTAATTTTAAAAAATCGGCTAGAAGCCACACAAGTACAAACAACAAGAACAAATAAAAAAAAGGTGCTACACCCAAGGGCGCCCAGATGTTCGAGGATCGGCTTGGAATTCAAACACTAACGCTCGCTTTTGTAAGACAGGCAGTCGGCGCAACCATTGTCGATCCGACGACAACCCAACCGACAGATAGTCAACGGACCAAGCGACAGGATAACTTATCTTTCGTGTTCGGGATCAGCGAGCCACGAACCTGGTAGCAACGGGAACAGCCCCTCACACCGCGCGTGGACGCCGCCAGGCCCCGGCCAGACACGCGCCAGGGAGACTTCCTCGCTGCTCCAAGCCAACCGACCAACTGCCCAGGCCCGGAAACGGTGAAATGACCAAATACGCGTCGGCCGATGAGACGACCAACCGAACGACCAACCAACGGTCGTCCCGCTCCAATCTCCCTCCATCGGACAGTTCACGTGTGTCGCCAGCGGTCGACTTAACTGCTGCTGCGTCCCGACTGCACTGCTGGTCCAACTGTCTGCCAGACACACGACGACCCGGCAATACTATCGGCCGCTCCAGAGATGGTACGACAGTGCATTTATCGATACCAGCTGCTGTTGCCGCTCACAGGCAAGTAAGGCAGGAAGTTAATGACGCCAGTAAATGGAATAACAAAACTAGGCGGCATTGGCGTAATAGAAGACAACAAACAATAAATGGGTTAAACGCGAGCCGCGCACGGCTCAGCTTCCACTACATTGATGTCTTAAAGCAGTAATATCATGTCTCAAATATTTCATGCTGTCTGCAAACTGCCTGTCTATAGTTCCAATTTTTATTCGCAAAGACGTTTTTCACTGGCCGTAGTACCGTTATCTACCAGTTTCAAATTGTCATCAGTCGTTTCTGCGTGCAATTCAACCTCGTCACGTATGGTCTAAAATTGTTCATTGAACTGTGTGGTGGTGTCAACTTGTATTTCTCGTATTTCGTGTCATGTGATGGGCAGTTGATTTATCACTTTTATTAAATCGTTCATTAAGGTGTGTAAACTGTTTAACCACCAGTTACATTACATTTTGAAGCGACGTTTCCTTATTTGTTTCAAGTAATGCGTCGGGTGTCACTAGCGTTTTGTGGTGTGGAGACATCATCTACAACCATGGACGTCTCGTTTGTTTCAGTATCTGCATAATTACCTGTAATGAAATGTGAGCGATTTCGAAAAACAGGCTGAGTACTTTGCATTACTGTGTTCTCTAACACGCTATTGGCATTCTGATTGACTGTACAAGAAGTGGGAAGTTCGATAACCTGATTCGGAAAAAGATCCTCTTCCGACATCTGCGTGTTAGTAATATCTACCTCAGCTTCGTCCGCTATTCCGGAATCGACAGTCTGAGCAGGTGGTAAACTAGGAGAAATCATATTATCAGTAAACTGTACATAACTCTGGGAAGCGGAACTTATGTTTCCTCTGGTGAGTTGCAACTGTTACACCGCAGATCAGTTACCATCATTCTCAACATTGTAGTCAATAATCGGAAAATCGTCTATTTCGGTATCTCTAATATTCAGACTACGCGCCTCTTTTCCGCGGCATAGTAAAGCACATACAGAGTACTAACAAAAGACCAAAGTACTAAACAGTCAAATCAATAGAAAACAAAGTGGAGCATAAGAATATATATATATATGTATGTATATGACTATTTTAAATTTCAAATATTTCACAAAGCGAACTGGCAGAGCTACCGCCAAGTGTAATGTTCTTTTTTGAAAGATTTGGGTGTTTGTTTGCCAATAAATATGCAATGCACAATGTTTGTCTTACGCAAATTTACTGTGTGATGTCTTGTTGAGCAAATGAATAAATATGCAAAAGCAATACGCAATTTTCGTAATGAAATCAATTCCTCTGAAATTTATCCAGCCTCGTGAGCACTTAGTTCTATGGCCCTGCGCAATAAACTGATAAAATTCCCTGTGCAAATAAACAATGAAATAAATTTTCCTTAGCTCTAGAGACGCAAGGGATGTATCTTGGTATTCTGTCGTCTCCACAGTAGGCATAGAAAATATTCAATCTTGGCACAGCGAAGGGCAACCCTGGCCGTAAAATAGCTTCATACAAATAATATGAGTAGACTGGTTGATAAATGAATGATCTTGCAAATGTTCGGTAAAAATACTGGATATGGCTCAGCGCTGTGCAATGCTGCTCGCATTGAAACTGTTACAATCATTAATAGTTTTGTGATTCTGGCACATTAATATTTTTCTGATTCTGATTGAAAAAAGATTTCTTTAACAAATATTCATTGGATTTAAATAAACACGACATGGAAGAGGATGAGGTACTGATAAGGGGATATTCTAACACCAAATGCTTCAGTTTCAAAATTACATTAGAAGTAAAGTTTCTCCTTCACAAAATCTGATATGGAAGATTTTACACTATCTTCAAAATCAGTGAACTTCTCAACTGTTCTACAGTTCTCACTTACTGTCATACTTAAAAACACTTGGATTGTTACATGGCAAAAAGTCTGATATCGTTTGACAAAATAGGTTCCAAAATTGAACTTCTCTGTATCAGGATTACGAAATGCACCAAATATTACGAATCGGGTATACCTAATCAACCTATACATTAAATCTGATGGAAAGCACTTGGTTCCTACATTCAAGGGTCAGCACTGTAAAAATTAGCGAAAGCCACATTGTGTAGCTTCATACTTAAAACTAAATATACCAAATTTCATTACCTTACAAATTTGTTCCAGTTCCTTTACTTTTGAGAACAGTATAAATTCATTACTCTGCTATAATTGCCATGGACAATGGTCAATATTGTTAACGATCAGTATCACTTCAATTCTTGATACTCTTAAAGCCTCACAAATTAATAAAACGCTTTACACTGTTATAGAAATAACCACGACCTATCATTTACTGCCTCTGTGTGAGTATAAACAATATCATTCGCCCATAGACCGAAAACCAAATTCTCCCAACTAGCCACCAGCTTTAAGTCCTACATCCTACCTATGAAAGAGTGCAACGAGAACGGCAACGGAAAGCTCCGCGCACCCCTATTTACAATCGATTCTCAGGCCACCTCTTTCGTTCGGTGGTGTCAATCTCTTCTACGTATGACAATCGTTTCTGGTCATTTTTCATGAATTATATTACAAAATCTGGCTTCACGTACAAGTGGACCCCTTACACGACTTTGTACCATCAGCATGACTGTTATTTCAGTAACAACTATTCACAAGATTTATGTTCTTCAAGAGCGAAAAGTAGCTGTCGTGCTCTTGTAGGCTTATTTGATATTCCAAAATGTATGGGAGCGACAACTATCTGGTGACGTGAAAGAGGATTTACAAAACAGAGGAGATCTAGTACAAAAATCAGAGATTGGCAGAGTTCTGTAAGACCTGCGAACAAACAAAGCAGAAGGGATGGGCAACATTTCTTCCGAGTTTCTAAAATCATTGGAGGAATCGGCAACCAAACGCCCAATCAGTTATTGAGTTAATCAGATTGGAGGCTAAAACGCAGGCTTTCTGAAATCTAAAAATATAATCTTGATTGCAAAGACAGACAAATACGAAAACTATCGAAGAATCAGCTGAACAGGTCCTGAATGCAAGTTACCGACAAAAATGTTACGTACAGAAGAATGAATGATGAAACTGATTGTTTGTTAGCTGACGAAAGGTAAAGGCGCCAAAGAGGCAGTCCTGAAGTTGCAGTTGACAAAAGAAGCAAGAATCGTAAAAAATCAAGATGCCTTCATCGAATTTGTCGACCTGGAAAAAACGTTCGACAATGCAAAATGTTGCAAATAGTTTTAATTCACCAGAAAAGTTGGTGTAAGCTATAGGGAAACAGGGGTAATACGCATTATGTATATGAATCAAGAAGGAATAATAACAATGGAAAATCAAGAAAGAAGCCCTGATTCAAAAGAGTGTAAGACGGGGATGAGATCTTACTCACATCTTGTTCAATCTATGCATCGAAGAAGCAATGGCGGAAATAAAATAAGCATACGAGAGTTAGATTAAAATTCGGGATGAAATGATATCAACGATAAGTTCCGAAGATGAAGTTGCTATTCTCAGTGAATGTGAGGAAGACGTATAGGGGTTACTGAGTGGAATGAACAGTCTAATGAACACAGAATACGGATAAAGAGTAAACCAAAGAAAGATGAAGGTGATTCGGAGTAGCAGAAATAAGAACAGCGAAAATTTAATATCAAAATTCGGCATCACGAAGTAAAAGAAAAGAAGATATTCTGATTTAGTTCTCGTAGTTAAGCATTAAACTTATATAAAATTTTTGTAAATTGTCGCCTTTTGAGTGCAAAATTATTTCCTTGTACAACCTACTGCAATGTTGGCAGTGTGGCCAATGCAAATCCGTAAAATAGGTCTACAATAGTAAGCCTGCGTCTACATTAAACGAGAGCGAGGCAAGGTACATGCCGAAAATTGTGTGAATTATGCATACGTCTACCACTGGTACATCTTTTACTTTAATAACATGAAACTCTTACTCTTGGACATTGTATACATCCAGCAGAACAATGCTAGACCCCACACTGTTGTTGATACCACGTGCGCCTTTGGGAAGGCCTGTCCAATCTCCTTCTGGATTCGGCCGCCGTATTGCAAGTCTCTTTAGTTGACACCACTTCGGCGAATTGCGTGTCAATGATGATGAAAATGATGATGAAGGACACACAACACCCAGTCGCCTGCCAGGAATCGAACCCGGGCCCGCTTGCGTGGTAGACGGTAACCCTACCTGCGCTACAGAGGCGGACATCTATAGCAACAAGCGAGTAACACCGACCCGTTGCAGGTTCTAAATGTACATCTACATTCATACCTTACGATGTGTTGTGGAGAGTACTTTTTGCACAAGTATAGTTTCCCCCCACTTCCTGTTCCAGTCGCGTGTGGTGCTCAGGAAGAACAATTTCTGGTACACCTCTGTGTTTGTTCTAACGTCTAATTTTATCTTGATGGCCTTCTCGGCTATGTAATAGCTTCCAGGTTCATCATATTTGATTTTCAGTGTTTCATATAATTATTGACCGAATTAAGAAGTTTAAAATGACGGCATAGTCTTCTCATTAAGAGGTATAATCGTATGGTACAGGTTTAACACAATGAGACAAGTCTCACAGTTAAAAACTCTGTAAATGTCTTGAGGCAGCGTAAATAAATACCCGGACTACATACATCCACTATTTGATAATAAGAGCACTTACTGACTTAAGTCGTACTTAAAATTTTAATTTTTATGAAACTTTTTCTCGCTGACAGCCTCCACAAAATAATTAAAGAAAGTTTATCGCTTGCTGCACTTTCGCTTCTGATGCAGTCAAATTTGAGCATCAAGTATGATTATCAGTTTCTTATTGCTTCGGTACTTACTCTATTCACAACACATTTCGCAGACAGTACGCGAATATACCGTTGAATGTGCCCGCAAAATCATATCATTCTACGACACACTGTCATAAACATCGGCATGCGCCAAAAATAAGCGTCGCACGGAGTAGCCGCGTGGTCTCGGGTACCTTGTCACGGTTCGCGCTGCTCCCCCCCCCCTCCCCCCTCCCCCCCCCCCCCCCCCAAGAGGTTCGAGTCCTCCTTCGGGCATGAGTGTGTGTCCTTAGCGTAAGTTACTTTAGGCATTATGGAAGCCTAGGGACCCATGACCTCAGCAGTTTGGTCACATAGGAACTTACCACAAATTTCCAATTTCCAAAAACCAGCCTTGTCTTTCAACGGAGCGCAAATTACCGAAGTTATGTTCTTGCAGTGTTTGACAATTCTGAACTTTTCCTCGCTTACATGCTTAACGTCAAATATAACGGGCAGTGAAACGAAAATGCGGCAGGTCGGAAAAAAGTCAGTAAACTGTTTATTTAAAAAATTATCGGTTTAATTGTTAATATATTTATCTGAATGTGAGACAAGACGGCCAGTGCCTTCAAGAAAAAATGATTGCTGTTGCCTGTGGAAGTATGATGCTAACGAAGCGTGCATATATTCGTCCACAGCAAATCGACGGGCAGGAATTTCTTTCTTCAGGTGTCCAAAGATGTTTAAATCGCGTGGGGAGAGATCGGGACTCTATGGAAGTTGAGGTAAGGACTTCCCGGCGAAATGTTTGCACCGTGTCGAAAAAACAGGCACGCCAGCTCCGGGGAAGTTATATTGCCCTTTGATTCCAAGAGCCTACTGCTTATTGAGTTTCTGGCACACAGCACCACAATTAACTCACGACGGTACACTTTGCATATAATTAAGTGCGCCAGGAAGTCAAAACGTGCACGAATGTTGACGAACGGCATAATTTTGTTGCAGGGTACTCTCATGGTTCTGTATGCAACCGCAAACTTTTTTCCATAAAGGCATTGAATGTCTTATCTCACAGTGGGATAAATGCCTTAACTGTTACACCGATTACTTTTTTAAATAATAAAATGTTTACTTTTTCATTTTTTCCATTTATATTGAACACATTAACTCGTTTGTAAAGTAATACGAAGTTTGATGCTGTCTTACATATAAGGGATCGATTCTTTAAAAAACAGGGGGTTTACTGGTTTGTCAGTAACAGAGCACACCTGAAATGTGATGGAAAGGCATATACTTTCATGTCAGTCTCCAGCCTGCATTCCCCATGAGCTGACACAACATGTGTTTGAAGTACGGTAAGAAATTCGCTAAGGTAATATTTGCAAGCTGTTTGCTTGAAAATATTCACGCCTGTTAGGGGTCAGAACTCATATACTGCTTGTGGTATCGTCCGATCATGGTGCCACACCATAGTCGGCAGTGCGCATCGATAACGAAGCCTCACTCCAATCCGCAACGATGAATGGGAGACGGTAAAGAAGACACACACTGTCTCTTAGCGCAGCAGCGCCCGCACATAGAGGTCAATATAGCGCCGAGCGTGGAAGCGCTCGTTCTCAGTTCGTGACCTCAGCTGATGCAGTCAACATCATCGAGTAGGACAAAGAGCTATTCCAGCCTGAGATGGAAAAGTGCTACCGTAAATTACTTCAAGAGAAGCGTTTGTTAATTAGTAGATAAAGTGATGCTTTATTAGTCAACGACGGTTTCAAACTACCAAGCACTCCTCAGGGAAAGGATTGCCGCGTGGTTCCTCTCAGCTTGCATGGTCATCGCCGCTCCCATCATTTAAAAAAGTTTTTAAAAAAAGATTTTTAAATTTTATCTCCCGCATTCACCAGATGACGGTATATTGGGAGCCGGCCGGAGTGGCCGTGCGGTTCTAGGCGCTACAGTCTGGAGCCGGGCGACCGCTACGGTTGCAGGTTCGAATCCTGCCTCGGGCATGGATGTGTGTGATGCCCTTAGGTTAGTTAGGTTTAATTAGTTCTAAGTTCTAGGCGACTGATGACCTCAGAAGTTCAGTCGCATAGTGCTCAGAGCCATTTGAACCATTTTTTGAACGGTATATTGGACATGAATGGTGGGGAGTGGCTACAGGGCAATGTTCAACGTTACCATGTTATAAATAGCGTATATTGCCTGAGGATGCACCGATGAGTGGTGCGAAACCGGTCGCAGAGTTAATAAATATCATTGATACAGCCAGTGCGGAGTTTTCTTTGGAAAAAACCGATGTTTGGCTGTGGTCGCCCTCCCTACAAAACAACATATTAAAGTAAATCGTTTTATCATTCATGTAATAAAGCGAACTAATATTTCATATGCTATGTTGTAGTTCAGGTGAACCTTCTCCCAGGGCAATCGAAGAACAGGAAAAGTCGTGCAGTTTCCGAAATGCTCGTGCCGAGCTTCCAGGCCATCGCAACCCGCCCTCGGTCAAACTTAGGTAGATCGCGTGCCTTCCTGATCCTCCACACGGACAGCGCGTTCACTGATACTACATTCGTTGTGAATGTGTCTGATCAGCAGGCATTCCTCTCCATGTGACGTTGCTATTACCAGGAGGGGTCATAACACTGATGGTCGACGTTCCAAATTAAAAGTTAATACCGGTTACATGATGAACATTTCGACAAAGTTTGATAAATATGAGACTGGGCTTCATAATGTAACACTTTCGATTTCGGTCAGCGTAAGACTGGAGAGCAGTATCTCTCTAGGGCAGGGCTTCACAACATACGTGCTCGCCGAGCAAGCTGTGAGCAGCAAGGTGCGAGCACGGAGCAGCGCGAGCACGCTACCCCCACTACCGGACCAGAGCGGAGTGTGGGGAGAGTCACGTGGGGTACACAACAGCTGCCGCCAGTCGATGTAAATCCGCGGCCACCTGCAGGGATATCACTCACGAATTATTACTGCGACAAATGAAACAAATAAAGGAGAATGTACACCTGCCACATAATTTTATTAGCTTAGTGTATGCCTCTACCATCCGTAGACACTGAAACTAAAGAATTCCACGACAATCCTATATTTTCAACACTTTCTTCAACACTGCTTAAAATATCACCTCCGGTTGTAGTGTTCTTCATGGCTACTACATCGAGGAGCTCCTCCCTCACCTGAAGATCTCTATGAACACCTCTAATAAATATGGCAAGCTGCGCTGTTCCAGTGATATCAACACTTTCGTCCAGAGCTAGAGAATAAGCCATAAAATCTTTACAGATATTTGCAAGCTGGCTCTGGACGTCGTCTGCCATGTCCTGTATGCGACGCATAATGGTCATGTTAGATAATGGCACAATCCGAAACTGTTCAACTTGAGATGGACACAAATGTTCCGCTGCAACTACCAAACAGTCTTTTATTAAATCGCCATCAGTTAAGGGGCGCAGGGATTTTGCTAAAAGCAAAGCAATTTTGTAACCCACTCTGAGAGCTGCCTCAGTTGATTTTTCTTCGTCGTCCAGATCTTCTTCGGATAGCTTCCTTTTAAGTTTTATAACTTCCTGTGCACGATCTGGTCAATCACATTTTCCATGTCCCGTAGTCTTTCGCGTGGTACGACATATAATGTCGCTGCAAATTAAATTTCGTAAAAGAATTCAGCGTTTTGTGACATACTAAACATTTTGCAACACCATCTTTTTCAGTAAACAGATACAATTCCTCCCAATGGGGGTTGAACTGCGAAAGCATGGTTGGGGTTACACAACGGCGACTTCACATGATTCTTAACCAGCGAAGTGACTGTTAAGAGCTGATCGTAGTACTTTAAACGTTACACAGTCGGCGCGAATTCAATAGGACGCTGCGGCCCTATTCAAACGTGCGCGCACATTTCCCCTCCCTCCCCTCCCTCCCTACTCCGCGACCTTGCAGCTACTCGCGAGCACGTGCCTGAGCAGACGCGAGTACTCGCGCTCAAAACCGGCCAGTTGTTAAGCCCTGCTCTAGGGAAACTGGCTTCTGTATTCCAAGCCGAAATTACTGCAATCAGGTCATGTGTGGAGGAGGAGTAGGTGCTACAATGACCGTAGCATCTACATCTATTCAGACAGCCAGGCAGCCCTGAAATCATGGGCAGCTCCTGCAACAAGATCTAAGACTGTTGCAGATTGCCACAGGGCTCTGGTGGAGCTAGGGGGAAGCAATAGGCTGTACCTAGTGTGGGTCCCTGGCCACTCAGGGATCTGTGGCAATGAACAAGCCGATAGATTGGCTAGGATGGGGGCAACAACTCCATTTATTGGAGCGAGACCTGTCTCAACAATCACCAAGGCTATGATCAAATTAGAACTACGGAACTGGCTCCATAAACAAAAACATGGTAAGGTAATTATGCCAAAGCCATTTTCAAAAGAAGCTCTGTAATTGTGGGAATGAACAGGAAAGAGATCACACTCATGACTGAACTGACCAGCCATGGGAACTTCAAAAAACGCCTACACACAATGGGTATAATGGAAGAGGACCCTAAATGTAGGATCTGTAATGAGGGTGAAGAAACTGCATGACATCTAATCTTTGAATGCATGGAATTGGAAAGTAAAAGATATAGAATCTTCGGGGCAAGTAGACTTGAAGAAATTGTGTCTAACAAAAAACTGGTAGAGGAACTCCTTGCACTATTTAAGGGCACTGGTTGGCTGTACTAGATATACAGAGAGCAGTACCGCACAGTAAACCTAGTTTCGGTGCGGGTCAGATCTAAGCTGTTTTAGCTCTCCTGTTAAAATCAATCATTCAATCAATCAATCCGTCAGTGTATATCCGATCAACTGGGGGGACGCGCAAGACTCCAAAGACGCCTGTGGCGCCGCGGACAGTCCGCGTGGGTTAATGGAATCTCTGGCCAGATCGGCGCAGCGCTGCAACTAGATTACCAAGTCCGGCGCATGCGCGCGCGCGTACAGTGTTTCTTACGGCCCGCGGAGGAAGAGGCGCCGCTGCTGGTGGCTGAGAGGAAGCCGCAAGCCGAGCCGGCCGCTCATTACATTAGCGCCGACAATGGGGCTAACTTGGCGCCCGCCCGCCGTCTTCGGCCTCCACCGCCGCCGCCGCCGCCGCCGCCGCTGCCGCCGCCGCCTCCGCCTCCGCCGCCCCCGCAAGGGCGCGTTTTTCCTCCGGCCCGTTGCTGCCCTCCGTCGGCCCGTTTCGCCTCCGCGACGTCCCCGTCCACAGACCTCCTCCTGGAGGCTGTGCGGAGGGCGCTATCGCCTTACCCTCCGGCTCGGAGGGCCACAAGTTTCCTCCACGGAGCATTTAGCCCCCAGTTAAGCCAACGTCCGCGCCGCATCCTTCCTTCCTTCCTTTCGGCAGAGGCCAGAGGACGAGGAGAAGGACTGGGAGGAGGCGGCTAATCTAGTTACCGACTTGGCAACAAGCGGCCGTTCGGCGGCGTTCTGCGCGGACGCGTGAGTACGTGGAGGAGGCGGCGCGGATTTCTGGAAGCGGCAGGAGGAGGAGGAGGGACCGGGGATTGTGTGTCCGACTTGCAAAACAATAACACTGGCAGCGCCTTGTCTGGAGCATTCTCCGGTCTTCAAAGGGGATTACAGTGTGCTCGGGCTACTTAGCGGACCGCGCCGGAGTTGCGGCAACTAAGTTGTCGGCGCTGCGTGCTGCTGGTGGCGTGGCGTGGCGTGGCGGGCTGCCCGCCGCCGTAACACGAGCGCCGGCCAGGGCTGCGCCGCAAACCGCCCACGGTGCTCCTGACGGCTGCTTCCAGACTCTCCAGCCAAGAGGCCGCAACTTCTCCTAACCTCGTCAGCATTCTTACGACAGGACTTAATGAGCGGATGCTCAAGACTGGTGACAACTGATTTTCAAATCGATGAAATAAGAAAATACAAAGACGTTCAGGGAAATTCAGGAATAAAGTCACTTCAGAATGAAATAAATAGTAAGTTCATGGAAGCTAAGGTGAAATGACTGCATGAAAAATGTGAACAAATCGAAAAAGAAATCATTGTCGGAAGTACTGACTCAGTATATAGGAAAATCAAAACAAACTTCGGTGAAATTTAAAGCAAGGGCGGTAACGTTAAGAGCGCAATGGGAATTTCAGAGGAGAGACCGCTTAGGTGTAAAGAGTGCTTTGAAGGCACCTGCGGGCTTAGCCGAGCGGTCTTGGGCGCTGCAGTCATGGGCTGTGCGGCTGGTTTCGGCGGAAGTTCGAGTCCTCCCTCGGGCATGGGTGTGTGTGTTTGTCGTTAGGATAATTTATGTTAAGTAGTGTGTAAGCGTAGGGCTGATGACCTTAGCAGTTAAGTACCGTAAGATTTCACACACATTTGAGCATTTTTATAATCGGAAAGACTTGTCTGGTTACGTGATAGAATAAGAGACAGGATTCGACAAAGTAGTGATAGGGTAGCCATTATTTGGATCAGAAGTTAGGAGGGCATTTAAAGACTTAAGATCAAATAAGGCAGAAGGAATGGATACCATTCCGTCGACATTTTCAAATTCATTGGGAGAAGTGGCAAGGAAACGACTATTCACGCTGGTGAGTAGAACGTGTGAGTCTGCCGATGTACCATCTGACTTCCCAAAAAATGTCATCCACACAATACCAAGGTTGCAAGAGCCGACAAGTGCGAGGATTGTCGAACAATAAACCTAACAGCTCATACATCCAAGCTGCCGACAAGAATAAAAAGGGTTCAAATGGCTCTGAGCACTATGGGACTTATCTTCTGAGGTCGTCAGTCCCCTAGAACTTACTACTACTTAAACCTAACTAACCTAAGGACATTAGACACATCCATGCCCGAGGCAGGCTTCGAACCTGCGACCGCAGCGGTCGTGCGGCCGACAAGAATAATATACAGAAGAATGGATAAGATCAGTTTGGCTTTAGGGAAGGTACAGCTTATACATCCAAGTTGCCGACAAGAATAATATACAGAAGAACGGAAAAGATCAGTTTGGCTTTAGGAAAGGTAAAGGCACCAGAGAGGTAGTTATGACGTTGCGGTTGTAACAAAATAATGACTGAAGAAAAAACAAGACATGTTCATTCCATTTGTCGAGTTGGAAAAGGCATTCAACAGTGCAAAATGGTGCAAGATGTTTGAAATTCTGAGAAAAACAAGGAAAAGCTACAGGGAACGGCGGGTAGTACACAATATGTAGAAGAACCAAGAGGAAACAATTAAGCTGGGAAACCACGGGCGAAGTGCGCGGGTTAGAAAGGGTGTAAGACGGGGATGTAGTCTTTCGCCCGTACTGTCCAATCCATACATCGAAGAAACAATGACGGAAAGTGGAGAATGGTCCGAATGTGGGATTACAATTCGGAGTGTAAGGATATCAATGACAAGATTCGCTGATGACATTGTTGTCCCCAGAGAAAATGAAGAAGAATTACAGGACCTGTTGAATGGAACGAACAGTCTAATGAGTAGAGAATATGGACTGAGAGTAAATCGAAGAAGGACGAAAGTAATGAGTATAGCAGAAATGAGAACAGATAGAAACTTAACATCTGGATTGGCGACCATGAACGAGATGAAGCTAAGGAAATTCCTAGGCAGCAAAATAATCCATCATGGACTGAGCAAGAAGGACATAAAAAGCGTGCTAGCACTGGCAAAACCAGCATTCCTCGCCAAGAGAAGTGTTCTAATATGAAACACAGGGCTTAATTTCAAGAAGAAATTTCTCAGAATGTACGTTCAGAACACAGCATTGTATGGTAGTAAAACATGGACTATGGAAAAACCGCCATAGAAGTGAATCGAATTATTTGAGATATGGTGCTACAGAATAATGTTGAAAATTAGGTGGACTGATAAGGTATGGAATGAGGAGGTCCTGCTGAGAATCGGTGAGGAAAGGAATATGTGGAAAGCACTGCCGAAGAGAAGGGATAGGACAGGAGGAGATCTGTTAAGACATCAGGTAATAACATCCACGGCACTACAGGGAACTGCGGAGGGTAAAAACTGTAGCGGAAGGCAGAGACTGGAGTAGATCCAGCAAATAACTGAGGCTGCTACTGCTACTGTGAGATGAGGTGACTGGCACAGGAGAGGAATTCGTGGCGGGCCTTTCAAACCAGTCGGAATACTGATGCCTCAGAAAGAAAACGAAAAACAAAATTTTAAAACTGCATTTTAATTGTACGGTATCTTCTCGAAAGTACCTGGACACATATAAATGTTCATTGAGGGGGCATTTCTCCACCATTCCCCTTCATAACGGCTTCAACTTACATGTGGATATTTTCAATGAGGTATCTGAATATCTGGGGACCAATGTCAGCCTATTCCTCAGAAGCCGAAAACGGAGAAGGTGCTGTAGTTGAACTCTGTGGTCTGGAGCGAAGTCGACACTGTGCGTCATCCCAAACGCTTCCGATCGTGTCCAAGTCTAGACTCTGGGCAACATAGACCACTTCGGATAGTTATTGTTCAGAAACAGTTGCCTCCTAGATGCTGCATTAGGACATGGTGCATTACACAATACATAATTCGGGTGAAAAGCGTTTTTTCATTTAGCATCTACTATTTTCTTAAAGGGGGTACCTTCACGAAAAACACACACACCAAAAAGACGCATGGACCTCTCAATTTTGAAGGTACAGGAACTAAATTTTGTACCATGCTTTACATGGAATTAAGATATTTACTGTTAAGTTCCTTGACTTATACAGGGTGGTCCATTGATCGTGACCGGGCCAAATATCTCACGAAATAAGCGTCAAACGAAAAAACTACAAAGAACGAAACTCGTCCAGCTTGAAGGGGGAAACCAGATGGCGCTATGGTTGGCCCGCTAGATGGCGCTGCCATAGGTCAAACGGATATCAACTGCGTTTTTTAAATAGGAACCCCCATTTTTTTCTGGTATCTTCGACTTCCACACATTACTGGTCAACGAGTGATTGGATGAAAGCCTTAGAACCGCTTGGTGATTTTACAAAAAACCACAATTTTCTCGGTTTACTGTATTACGGAGGTAGTTGTTGTGTGCTTCGTGCATAGATCTTTTTACGGACTCATGAAAATCTGCTAGCCTGAATTCATTTGACCCGAGAGTGTAAAAGCCTTACTTCCTCAGCGTTTTCCCAATTTTTAAACCTCGGTGGGTCTTGTCCGTCACCCAATTATTAAACACATACTTCTCCAGAACACAATCTCTTTAAACTTTTCCCACAATCTCTGTACGTCCATTTTACTGGAAATAAATGATGTTAACTCGCTGTCTAAGTGAATGTTTGTGACTATGATGGCGCTGTAATAATCACAAACATATGGCTCACAATTTTAGACGAACAGTTGGTACCAGGTAGGTTTTTTAAATTAAAATGCAGAACGCAGGTACGTTTGAACAATTTATTTCGGTTGTTCCAACGTGATACATGTACCTTTGTGAGAACGCATGCTGTTACAGCGTGATTACCTGTAAATACCACATTAATGCAATAAATGCTCAAAATGATGTCCGTTAACCTCAATGCATTTGGCAATACGTGTAACATTCCTCTCAACAGCGAGTAGTTCGCCTTCCGTAATGTTCGCACAGGCATTGAGAATGCGCTGACGCATATTGTCAGGCGTTGTCGGTGGATCACGATAGCAAATATCCTTCAACTTTCCCCACAGAAAGAAATCCGGGGACAAAGAAATAGTTCATGCAAGACAATCACACAGACACACCGTCGTCTACCCTTGATGACTGCACAACACAAAGTTTTACGCCTCGCCTGGGCCCGTGAGTATCGACATTATATTGTTAATGACTGGAAGCATGTTGCCTGGACGGAAGAGGAAATATGTTGCCTGGTCGGACGAGTCTCGTTTCAAATTATATCAATCGGATGGACGTGTACGGGTATGGACACAACCTCATGAATCCATGGACCCTGCATGTCAGCAAAGGGACTGTTCAAGCTGCTGGACCGAAAAAAAGATCCTGCAAGAACGGGACCAACGACGACTGAAGAGAATCGTTCAACGGACCTGACGTCCCCGGATTTCTTTCTGTGGGGAAAGTTGAAGGATATTTGCTATCGTGATCCAAAAGCGAAAAAAGTGGTCCGACTAAAACATTCATATTTCTTTACGTACTACACGAATAGGTCAGGTCCGGTGTACGTGCGGGCCATGGCACGGTGCTTCGACGACCAATCCACCTGTCATGAAATATGCTATTCAATACCGCTTCAACCGCACGCGAGCTATGTGCCGGACATCCATCATGTTGGAAGTACATCGCCATTCTGTCATGCAGTGAAATATCTTGTAGTAACATCGGTAGAACATTACGTAGAAATCAGCACACATTGCACCACTTAGATTGTCATCGAAAAAATGGGGGCCAATTATCCATCTTCCAATAATGCCGCACCGTTCATTAACCCGCCAAGGTCACTGATGTTCCACATGTCGCAGCCACCGTGGATTTTCCGTTGCCAGATAGTGCATATTATGCCGGTTTACGTTGCCGCTGTTTGTGAATGACGCTTCGTTGCTAAATAGCCCGCGTGAAAAAAATCTATCATCGTCCCGTAATTTCTCTTGTGCCCAGTGGTAGAACTGTACACGACGTTCAAAGCTGTCGCCATGAAATTCCTGGTGCATAGAAATACGGTACGGGTGCAGTCGATGTTGATGTAGCATTCTCAACACCGACGATTTTGAGATTACCGATTCTCGCGCAATTTGTTTGCTACTGATGTGCGGATTACCCGCGATAGCAGCTAAAACACCTACTTGGGCATCATCATTTGTTGCAGGTCGTGGTTGACGTTTCACATGTGGCTGAACACTTCCTGTTTCCTTAAATAACGTAACTATCCGGCGAACGGTCCGGACACTTGAATGATGTCGTCCAGGATACCGAGCAGCATACATAGCACACGCCCGTTGGACATTTTGATCACAATAGCCATTCATCAACACGATATCGACCTTTTCCGCAATTGGTAAACGGTCCATTTTAACACGGGTAATGTATCACGAAGCAAATACCGCCCGCACTGGCGGAATGTTACGTGTACTACTACTTATACGTTTGTGACTATTTCAGCGCCATCTACCACAAAGCGAAAAAGTGGGCCAACTAAAACATTCGTATTTCTTTGCGTACTACACGAATATGTAGTAAGAATGGTGGTTCCTAATTTAAAAAACGCGATTGATATCCGTTTGATTCATGGCAGCGCCATCTAGCGGGCCAACCATAGCGCCATCTCGTTTCCCTCTTCCAGCTATACGAGTTTCGTTCTTTGTAGTTATTTCGTTTGATGCTTATTTCGTGAGATATTTAGCCCGGTCACTATCAATGGACTACCCTGTATATATTCAACAACATAGAAATCACACAGCAAACTGGTTGCAAATAACTGTTTCTTACGCTGACCTATGTTTCGACACCTCTAAGGATTTCTTCATCCTAATGAAACTTTAAGAAACCCCATAAAATAATACACAGAAAATTAAGTTTAACAAAAAACATTAACCAAGATGAGAATTGTCATGACTTACAAAGGCTAGTTAGGTAAAGTTACATTGGGAGAAGGCAAAGGTCAAATACATTAAGCTCTCTTCCGTTATATTTTGTTTTTATAATTAACTGTTGTTTAATTATATTATTTCTGTTATAGTGTCTCAGATTGGCACATGTCACTGTCCGCGTCCCTTAAGCGACGCAGGATGTATTGTTTTCGGGGCCGCAATGTTAGTTACTGGACCGATCAGTCTGATGTTCGTAGCACGGCATACGTGCTAAAGGCTGGAACTTATTTAATTTTAAATTATGACTTGAGCATATTTGCTCTAAATTTTGACCATTGCTTTCTCGCAATGTAACTTTAAGTAAGTAATCTTTGTATCATGACAAGTCCTACCTTGGTTAATTTTTTGGTCAAACTTGATTTTCTGTATAGTGTTTTATAGGGTTTACTTGATGAAGACATCCTTAGACGCGTCAAAAACTAGGTCGATGTACCAGACAGTTATTAGTAACCGGTTGGCTGTGTGATTCCTACCTTGAAACTTATGTACGGCTGCTCTTTAAAACTATACATATTTAACTTTTTTGAATGTTATTCAAGAATTTTATTTTCAAAAAATAATATTTATTTTTCTCTGAAACTGTACAAGTGATTTTTTAAAAAACTTACTCCTGGTATCTGCCAAATCCAAATAGCCAGTCGTTGTGGACGAGCGGTTCTAGGCGCTTCAGTCCGGAACCGCGCTGCTGTTACGGTCGCTCCGGCCGGGGTGGTCGTGCGGTTTGAGGCGCTACAGTCTGGAACCGCGTGGCCCCTACGGTCGCAGGTTCGAATCCTACCTCGGGCATGGACGTGTGTAATGTCCTAATGTTAGTTAGGTTTAAGTAGTTGTAAGTTCTAGGGGACTGATGACCTCTGAAGTTAAGTCCCATAGTGCTCAGAGCCATTTGAACCATTTTTTGCCACTCCAAATCTGTTGTTCCCACTCCGGGTACAGAGTGATTCGTCGCTCCGAATCATTAGTTTCCAGTCACTAGTTGCCCAGTGCCGCTGCTCTTTACACAACCTGATGCATCGCTTAACAGTGACAAGGGAAATGTGAGGCCTATCAGCAGCTACTCGATCATTGGACCCCGTTCTTCTTAGCTCCCTATGCACAGTCATTGTTCTAGCTGGACTGCTGTTAGCACTTTGCAGTCCGTGACTGATTTCTTCCGTTTATCATGTGGCTTATTAGAACCATCCTTCGCAGTGCTTTACTTTCCCTGTACGTCAGAACACAAGGCTTGCCTGGTCTTGGTTTAACAGAGATTGCTCCTTCGCGCTTCCACTGCAGCTCACATCGCAACAGTCTACTTGGACAGCCTGATGAGCCTGTTATGTAGGTGACATCCAATGACTAGTCCACGTTCGAATCCACTCGGCTCTCCTGACCGACCCATTCTGCTCTTACTACTTCTATATTCCAAACGGAAACCTTTTTCTCATTTTATACTGATGGGTCCACTTCTCGTAACGTCCAGTGGCCAGTTGTGGTATACGGACACTTTTGATCACATAGGGCTCTTATCCACGAATTGGCTATCTGAAAATGCGCCTGATCTCAAAGTGGTTAGAATCGGAGAATTCTCATGTTGACAAAAAGGGCTGAGCGAACGGAGTTCAGCTAAGGCCACTATTATAGCTATAGACGGTGGCATCCTCTAAAAAATGACCGGGTCTAGTCGCCGCACAGTGGGTAAAATTGTGAAAATACGATGAAAATTTTGGAAAAATGTTAAATCACTGTGGTGTAAAATCCGTGTAATGGAATTTTTGAACTTCCTGAAAACAGTCTGATAGCAAAATTGAAAAGTGTGTACATTCCCTGTCTCTTCAAAAAACTTCAGCACTGGCTTAATGAAAAATACAGGGTGTGACTAAAATGTATAGCCAAACTTTCAGGAAACATTCCTCACACGTTGAGGAAGAAAATAATTCATACGAACATAGCTCCGGAAACGCTTTATTTCTACGTTGGAGCTCAGTTTCTGCCACTATTCGACTCATCACTTATCTACTTTGAAACGAAGTCTCATGCTTGAACAGTACATTTGCGCTAAAGTGAAGGCGGACACACTGTTGAAGGAATGATTCGCAGAAGTGTCCCATGTGGGAAAATCAGCTGCTGAAGTGAGGACAGACACACTGTTGAATGAACGATTCGCAGTTGTGTACCCGTGTGGGAAAATCAGCTGCTGATAGAGCCTGCACACGTTGTACAGCAGGTTCTCCAGTGGCAATCTCCAGACAGTCACGTGGTCAACATTAATTGTTGTAGCTAATGGTCTTACGCTGATACTAGGGTTGTCGGCAACTGTTCGAAGAAGTTCTTCCTCCATCTGAGGTGTACTGGTCCTTCTAGGCCTTCCCCAGTCGCAAGTAGTAGGCTTACACTTAACCTTAAATGTTTCCTAATACGACGATCAGCTGCTACAAGAGTTCTCCTGCCAGGGCACTGTCATTCTGGAAATCTCTCCCCATTCAGACGTTGGCGCCACGGCCATTACCGGTAAATGGGCATCTGCCAACTTCCCATTTCAGTACATTGCGTGTTCACTGTACCTGAAATCAAGTCCGTGATGAGCACTAAACAGTTGATGCTACGTGCGTGATGCTAGTAGAACCATGAAGATAGTAGTACGTCAACACAATCAATGAAGTTAGTTTCTTAGCGACATTAGCTTCGTTCAATTGGAACAACGAACACTGGATGTGAACCAAAGAATGACAACTTACTATACATTCTAACCAAACGCAACCCAGAGGGTATTTTCAACATTTCGTGCAAGAAAATGTTCTGTGTAATGTAGGTACAATCTGTTTCTGTGTGTTTGCCATCGTTAATATGACTATGAAGAGAAGTAAAAACGAGCTGTAACATAGAAATAACGCGTTCCCGGACTTATGTCCATATAACACATTGTTTTCGTGAATGTGTAAGGAATATTTCCTGAAAGCTTAGTAGTACCTTCTTGTTAACATTTGAAGAGGTGTATTAAGATGGTAGTTTTAAGACTTCATGTGTCTTACAGATCGCTCCCCCCCCCCCCCCCCCCCACATCATTTGAGAACACACACAGCACGTTCATACGAAAAAGTTCTTTTTTCGGTTGTTGTTCAACTAACGACTCACATTGGTTTGAATGTCGCTTATGGCGTCAAAGCATTGACTACCCCTGTGCATTTCTGCACTTTTTTTGATTTGTATTAGGTTCGTGTTGATAAGACCAAGTCTTGTCAACACTAATGATCTTTTCCAGAAAAGAATTGTCCATGTATTGCATTTCAATGAGGTCGCAGCTGGCGTTCACACGTCTTTGTTTTCGTTCAGGAGTCAAGGTGTGTGCGACAAAATTGTCACACATTTTTCTCGTCTTCAAAATATTCTAGAGCATGTCTTGAACAAGTGATTTAGAGATATTACTCCACTGCGATTTGTGACATGACGACGTTGAGACACTACGGTCTTACGCACACTGCTTAACACTGTTTGCTCACAATAGACTGGTCAACTGCACATCTGTTGTTACAACTGTTTCTTCAAGCTGCCACTGTAGCTAATTGGTTGACGTTGCTTATACGCCAGGTATAAAATCTGCCTAGGGACTTTTTGAATGAATGGTGCAATACTGCAGACATAATCTAGAATATATGCTATTATTTTTACGAAAATAGATATCTTGGTATTTTATCAATGCTGATTACCGACTTGCTATAAAAAGTTTAAAAATCGTACTGATGCGTGTTCCAGCATAACGATTTATTGTACACATATTTCAATTATTTAAAAAGCCGTCTTTATTTTATGTATTCTGCTTTATATTGCGGTTTTTTCCGTCATGTTGTTTAGTATCCATTTTCCTAATATTTAAAACAGTCTAGTTTAGATATTGTGTTATGATTTAATTTAAGTTTTTGGGGTGTTTTATTGATCATTGTCCAGGAACGGTGGTTTTAAAACGATATTTGTAAGTCATCTTTTGCTATTTGATGCTGTAGTTGTAACTCTGTCTTGTTCTTCTTGTGCACTGTTGTTGTAAAATATTCTATTGTTAACTTTCGCGTATGTCTGTGTTGAATACTAAGCTGAACAGTGCAAGTCGTGTGATTACGTAAACGCTATTTGATAAAAAGAGTCCCCAAATCAGTCTGAAACTGTATTACGGATTAACATCCAGAAAACGTGAAATTATATCCTAAAGAAGATGTCCTGTGAAATTCTGTGATAGCACACTGCAGTGAAGTGAACAGTGCTACAGTGGATGACGTACAGTCATTTTCTCCCTAGCCTTGGTACTTCGGCATGAAATTCCTTATGCCCCTGAACTGCGTTCTCATTAACTATTGTATTAGCCCCTAAAAGGATAAGTTATAAAACCTGAAAATGTATGCACGCAGGGCAGCTTTAAAAGTTAAACTAAGTCATGACGAAAAGAATTTCAAAGACATAACGTAATGTAAAGTTTACAAGGAAAAATGTATTCTGTATATCCTTCTCTTGTCTTCATCCCTCATGTAACTATTAAAATTTTTTTATTAGTTACTTCCATCAGGTGAGTACAATTAGTCCCTTCTGAGTAGCATTCCTTAAAATACATTTTTCACTGCAAATTTCTTTGCTGGCGTAAATTCCGTAAACTGAAAATAGACATTTAGATGTGTAGCAAAATAACTTCTATAATTACCATATCTTTCTACATTACAACGCAATACATGCGTTCGAAATTACAACACTAAAAAAATTACAGTAAGGCATATTCCATAAGCAAATAAGTCAACTGGATGCAGGGATATAACTACGTACAAACACGCAAAATGAAAAATGTTCATCAACTATTCAGTATTTTTAATTGAAAATTTCGGAGCACTCTGAATTTTTCTAACCGTCAGGGGACGGTTGTAATTGAAATCGTCATTATTCGGTGTACTCGAATGTTCTTTGTTGCTCCACCTTGGTCGCCCATTATCTTACCTGCGACAGAAATTTCACTTCAATAGTGATCGCCGAAATGCCAAAAGTATCCATAATCATCTAAATCATCTGCAGGGGAGTCACCGAAATCATCTCCACCTTGATTAAGTTTACTTTCGATTAGCGGGAGTTTATCACATATTGTATATAATTCTCGTTTCTGTTGTTGATCGATTTTCACTCGACCATCTGTAAATTGTTTCAAAGTTTTGTATTCTCCTGTTGCCAAAAAATGAGCCGGTAATGTGTCATCCGAATCCCTGTCTGCGAAGGTCGACAAGTTCGTCACTTTTACAGTGAGTTCCTCAACTTTCTCAGAATTTGTACCCAGTTGTTCTTTTTCCATTTACAATTGTAACTTCATTGCTTCGGCCTACTCGCCAATACTTCATCCTATTCATCCATCTCGCGAGTAATGGCATCAGGTTGCTCGTTCTGCTCGTTTACTCCACTTTACTTCACACTATACTGTCTTGTTTGGCTTACAATTCTTCTTTGTTCAGAGGTTGATTATTTTCAATATTTGAAAAACTTCCATATAACCTTTCACCACTTTCTAAGCATATTTAGTTCTGTCGCCGCCGCTCTGTCTCAATATTACTAAGGCCAGTCTCAATATTATTTATTATTGGTTGGAAATCATCACTAACTTCTTACCTAATTTGAATTGGCAAATTTTGTGTCTGTAGTTCTATCTCTTCCTCTGACCGAATATATTCGTCTTGTGATCTAGCTGACTCTTCCAGTGCTCTACAAAATCTTTCCTGTGCCGAAATCGTCTCTGTCAGTAACTTTGTACTTTTCTTAATAAAGTGATTTTATCTCTTTCTTTGACCTTCCCGTCTCACATTGTAACATTTCCCATTTATTAGTATTTTCTTCCTGTAAAATAACACTTTCGTTCCTCATTGTTAGCAACAATTTTACAAGATTACCGTTACCAGAACCGAAACTAGAGCCAACAGAAGGTGATGGGGGTACAGTTCCCACGAAAGAAGCTGACGCAAATCCAGAACCTACCGTTGCTGTTAGAATTTGCTATGAAGCGTCACTGGTTCTTGGTGCCTCATCTCCTGTCGATTTTTCCTCAAAGACTTATCTTCATTCGCAATCGTTTGTTCTGTACAGCACTTTGATTCGATAATGAATTAATTTGAATCTCAATGTGCAGTTTTCGGGATTTTCAATGACATAACTAATTTTTCCCTCCTATAAACCGTGAACATTGCCGTTTGTGGGGAGGTGCAATCACAACGGAGGGGTATCTGTTGAGAGGCCAGACAAACGTGTGGTCCCTGAAGAGGGGCAGCAGCCTTTCAAGTAGTTCCAGGGGAAACAGTCTGGATAAATGATTAATCTCACCTTCTAACATTAACCAAAACGGCCTTGCTGTGCTGGTGCTGCGAACGGCTGAAAGCAAAGGGAAACTACAGCCGCAATTTTTCCCGAGGGCATGCAGCTTTACTGTATGGTTAAAGGATGATGGCGTCCCCTTGGGTAAAATATTCTGGAGGTAAAACAGTCCCCCATTCGGATCTCCGGGCGGGGACATCGTTATCAGGAGAAACAAAACTGGCATTCTATGGATCAGAGCGTGGAATGTCAGATCCCTTAATCGCGCAGGTAGGTTAAAAAGTTTAAAAAGGGGAATAGATGGGTTAAAGTTGGATATAGTGGGAATTAGTGAAGTTCGGTGACAGGAGGAACAAGACTTCTTGTCAGGTGCATATAGGATTATAAATAAAAAATCTAATAGGGACAATGCAGGAGTAGGTTCACCAATGAATAAAAGAAATATGAGCGCCTGCAGGCTACCACGAACAGCATGATGAAAGCATTGTTCCAGCAGAGATAGACATGGAGCCCAAGCCTAACACAGGAGTACAAGTATATATGCCAGCTAACTCCGCAGACGACGAAGAGATTGATGAAATGTATGATGAGATAAAATAAATTATTCAGACATTGAAGGGAGACGAAAATTTAATAGTCATTGGGGCTGGAATTCGATAGTAGGAAAAGGAAGAGAAGGAAAAGTAGTAGGTGAATATGGAACGAGGGTAAGGAATGAAAGAGCAAGGCGCCTTGTGGATTTTTGCACACAGCACAACTTTACATAGCTAACACTTGGTTTAAGTATCATGAAAGAAGTTTGTACACTTGGAAGAGGCTTGAAGACACTGGAAGTTTTCAGATAGATTATATAATGGTAAGACAGAGATTTAGAATCCAGGTTTTAATCTATAAGACACTTCCAGGAGCAGATGTGGACTCTGACCACAATCTATTGGTTATGAACTGTACATTAAAACTGAAGAAACTGCAAAAAGGTGGGAATTTGAGGAGATGGGACCTGGATAAACTGAAATAACCAGAGGCTGTAGAGAGTTTCAGAGAGAGTATTAGGGAACGATTGAGAAGAACGGGGGAAAGAAACTCAGTAGAAGAAGAATTGGTAGCTTTGAGAGATGAAATAGGGAAGGCAGCAGAGGATCAAGTACGAAAAAAGACGTGGGCTAGAATAAATCAGGAGAGGTATTGAATTTAACTGATGAAAGGAGAAAATATAAAAAGGCATTAACTGCAGCAGGCAAAAAGGAATACAAACGTCTCAAAAATAAGATCGACAGGAAATGCAAAATGGCTAAGCAGGGATGACTGCGGGACAAATGCAAGGATATAGAGACATATATCACTAGGGGTGAGATAGATACTGCCTACAGGAAAATTAAAGAGACCTTTGGTGAAAAGAGAACCACCTATATGAGTATCAAGAGCTCAGATGGAAAACCAGATCTAAGTAAAGAAGGAAAGACAGGAAGGTGGTGTATTGGCACGTAGGAAAAGCCAAGGATAACTGCTGCAAGTGCCCACAAAAGATGTAGTTTTCTACGCCGGAAGGCGAGAACAAATGATAAAAAAATCCATTTTTTGTGCAAAAACCATGGAAGTGGCGACCGTGATAGGACATTAAGAAAGCCACGAAACCAGTTGTGTAAATTATTCAAAATTATTTATGACATCGTATGAGATTTTTTTCGCATGTACTAATTATTTTCAAATTTTCATGCGCAACATCACGATTGGGAGCAAAATAGCAAGAACCAAACATTCTTGTGGAGAAAACCAATTCAAAAAGGAAGCAAAAAGAAACCGGAATTTGTGGAGAATTTTGGAAATACGCTGTTTGTTACATCGCAGCAAAGGTAGGACCGCTACGCAACCGTTTGCTTAGCTATGCTTGGTAACCATAAGAGCACACTTGCCGCTATACTTCAAAAACTCGATAGCCTGAGCACAGAAATAAAAAATACAAACACCAATTACACCAGTTTGCGTGCAGACGTACAAAATACAAACACCAGTTTGCGTGCAGAAATAAAAAACATAAACACCAATTTGCGAACGGACAAAATACAAAATTTGACAGTTTGTCGCAAAACCTTACCTTAGTAACACAAGACATAAACGATATAAAACAAGAGCAAAAACAAGCTTTAAGAGATTTTCAGGATACAGTCACACAGCAGATCAGTGATTTGACAAAGAATTTTCGCGAGGAGATGATTGTAGAATTTAAAGACATGGAATAACAGCTAAACCAAGATGTACTTTCCGAAGTAAACAATGATATTACGGGTATAAAACAGAAATTAGACACTCTAGACGAGCAGAATGACACAGTAGAGCAACAAATAAAAGCGATTAAAGACACACGCGCAAACTTGGAAGCTACACAAACACAATTAACTTCCACAGTAAAGAACATCTCTACCGTAGTAAACGAACTGCAGAAGGATTACGAAATATACCAGCAGCTATTGATGAACTCACTTTAAAAGTAGCATCACTTGAAATCGAATCAGTCTGTGCCATAAAAGAAAAGAGACAAAATTAATGAAAATTTATCTGACGTAATTTCACAAGCTGAAGCAGGTACTTTAGACAAAACCAGTACCGCAGCGGAGAAGGTCTCAGAGGTCTCATTGCTTGTATTTAGAAACTCTGTGGCTAACATCTCGACTGGAAGACTTCTGTTTGACAAAAAATCCGATTTAAAATATGAAATATGACACATCGACTAAAAATAGAACTAACATTACTTGTACTGAGTATCACAAATAAGCTAGTGGCCTTACATAGTTCTGTGATTTATTCTGAAGCACCTACAAATTTTTCCGTAGTAAGTGTCACGTCATCTTTAAATGCTAGGCAATTTCCAGTGATCTTGCCTGGCTAAACTAAAACACAGTGAAGCTTTGGTCAGACTAGAAATTAAGCACTGAAAAACTCTTAATCTCGAAGCTAAAGAAGAGCACAAAAAATTAGAAAGAAAAATCTACGATACAAAAACAGCCGTTTTAACTCACCCTATTTACTATCGGGAGAGTTTAATCGATGGAAAGTTTAGAGACTGATATTTTGTGAGACCTAAAACATTATTCTCTCTGAATAACTTGCTTGGCTTCGTATTTTCGCGACCGTGAAACTTTGAAATATTGTAAGTGCGCTAATTTGATTGGCACTGGGTAACTGGATTTTTAATTGAATTATATGCAGGTTAGCAATTACTACAATTCGTCGTTATCTCTGTGAGATGACCGCTCTGGCGGCTAAACAGATATCGTCCAACCTGTCAACAACATATTAATGAGATTAGTAGTAATAATAATAAAACGTGAATCATTACTTGAACTAAAATAACGAATTATTCTTACTTGTATGAGCTTTCTGTTATACATTTGTCTTAGTAGACCAAGGCCAGGAGGAACAAAGTTAACGCAAGATGTAAGAAAAGAATAATGTCAGACAAATGATAGAGGTCACTTCACACAGATATCGTAATTTCGACTTATTCTTGTAAATTTAAAACACTGTGGATTCATGTTTTATATATAAGACTGTTTTCTTTATCATCAGTGGCTTAGTGCACAATTAATTCATTACATTTAGAAAAAAAAAAGTGACTTTATTAGCACCGGTAAAACAAGGAAAAAATACTTTATGTTGTCATACAGTAAATCAGAACACAGATTAAGATCTACAACAAAACTATATGCGAAAGTTGAAAATTAAGAGCCGGAATGACATAAGGAGGATTAAAATTCTATGGACACATATGACGAATAATTACAGACCAACTAGACAAATGGTTGTCTCACTAAATATTTACAAAACCAAAATCGCATGGCTTAGAAAGAAGAGATATCGAAAATGTGAGAGTCGACTTGGGCTCAATAAGAAACAGAACACTTTTTAAAGAACCAATAGAAAAGGTAGGCTCTCAGGAGAGAAAAAAAATCTAGACCTAGAAGGAAGTGAACACAAGAAGAGAAGGAAGTCTAGTTGACTCTTACATGTAAAAAAGGATAAAAGAACGGACCCAAAAAATTACATACCAATAATCCTAACATCGATTTGTAACATAGGCCTAATTTTGGAAATTACCCTGAGTTAGAACATGATAAATTTCACCGAGACGGAAAAGCTCCTATCCGCATACAAGCACGGATTTAGAAATGATTACTTGTGCGAAACTCAGCTTGCTCTTTTCTTATAGGGTATCCTGCGAACCATGGATGAAAAGCAGCAGGCAGATTCCATATTTCTAGATTTGCGGAAAACTTTTGACACAGTTTCCCACTCAGACAATTAACGAAGGTCCGAACATACGGAATAGGTTCCCAGATACGCGAGTGGCTCGAGGACTTCTTAAATAACTGAACCCAGTACATTGTCCTGGACTGAGAGTGTTTATGAGAGACAAGGCATCGCCAGGTGTGTCCCAGAGAAATGTGATAAGGTCGCTCTTGTTCTCAAAATACGTAAATGATCTGACGAAGAGAGCGAGCGGCCATCTGCGATTGTTTGCTGATGACGATGTGGTATACGGGAAAGTATCGTCGTTGAGTGACTGTATAAGGACAAAGGATGACTACACTGAATTTTTATTTGATTTGATGAATGGGAACTTGCCCTAAACATAGGAATATGTAAATTAATGCGTATGGGTTCGGATACACTATTGGTGGTATGCTGCTTCACTAAGTCATATTGATTAAATATGTGGGCGTAACGTTGCAAAGCGGTATGAACTGGAACGAGTACGTGAAGTTGGTAGTGGAGAAGTCGAATGGTTGGCTTAGCTGTATTGGGAGAATTTTAGGTATCTGTAATTCATGTATAAAGGAGACCACATGGAGAACACTAGTGTGATCCATTCTTGAGTACTGCTGGGATGTTTGGGATCCTCACCTAAGTCCGAAAAACATCTAAATAATTCAGAGGTGTAATGCTAGATTTGTTAATGGCAGATTCGATCGACACAGGAGTACTACGGAGAGGCTTCGTGAACTCAAATCGGAATCCCTGAAGGGAAGATGACACGAAGTGCTATCGATAAAATTTGGAGAACTGCTATTTGAGACTGACTGTTGAACAGTTCTACCGTCTGCAACGTACATTTTGCGTAAATACCGCGAAGACAAGGCAAAAGAAATTAAGACTCGTATAGAGAGGTATAGACAGTAGTTTTCCCCTCGATGTATTTACGAGGGGGACATGAGAGGTAGAAGTCCTTCTCGGCTATGCAACGTGTGGTGGATTGCGGAGGAGGTATATAGATGTCATATTCGTACAAACAAAGTTGACACTCGGTGCAGTAACTGATGGGAGCGACTGTATATGGGAAATGCCTTTACGGACGCTCAACTCAGCCACTGCACAGAGTTTCAACTTTGCGCTTATTGTAGAAGGAGCAACATTCTCGAAGAATGAAAGAACTGTTGACCCAAAGTAAACTACAGTTAAAAACAAAGAAGCAGAAAAAAATGATGAAGGGTTATTGGAAATGAAAAAGTGATGGATACAAAATGAGTGAAAAAATTCTAAGAAATTACAAAATACATCTACATCTACATACATACTCCGCAATCCACCAGGCGGTGCTTGGCGGAGGATACCTCTACCACAACTAGCATCTTCTCTCCCCGTTCCACTCCCAAACAGAACGAGGGAAAAATGACTGCCTATATGCCTCTTTATGAGCCCTAATCTCTCTTATCTTATCTTTGTGGTCGTTCCGCGAAATATAAGTTGGCGGCAGCAAAATTGTACTGCAGGCAGCCTCAAATGCTGGTTCTATAAATTTCCTCAGTAGCGATTCACGAAAAGAGCGCCTCCTTTCTTCCAGAGAATTCCACCCGAGTTGCTGAAGCATTTCCGTAACACTCGCGTGATGATCAAACCTACCAGTAACAAATCTAGCAGCCCGCCTCTGAATTGCTTCCATGTCCTCCCTCAATCCGACCTGATAGGGATCCCAAACGCTCGAGCAGTACTCAAGAATAGGTCGTATTAGTGTTTTATAAGCGGTCTCCTTTACAGATGAACCACATCTTCCCAAAATTCTACCAATCAACCGAAGACGACTATCCGCCTTCCCCACAACTGCCATTACATGCTTGTCCCATTTCATACCGCTCTGCAATGCTACGCCCAAATATTTAATCGACGTGACTGCGTCAACAGCTACACTGCTAATGGAGTATTCAAACATTACGGGATTCTCTTTCCTATTCATATGCATTAATTTACATTTATCTATATTTAGAGTTAGTTGCCATTCTTTACACCAATCACAAATCCTGTCCATGTCATCTTGTATCCTCCTACAGTCACTCAACGACGACACCTTCCCGTACACCACAGCATCATCAGCAAACAGCCGCACATTGCTATCCACCCTATCCAAAAGATCATTTATGTAGATAGAAAACAACAGTGGACCTACCACACTTCCCTGGGGCACTCCAGATGATACCCTCACCTCCGATGAACACTCACCATCGAGGACAACGGACTGGGCTCTATTACTTAAGAAGTCTCGAGCCACTCACATATTTGTGAACCAATCCCATATGCTCGTACCTTAGTTAGGAGTCTGCAGTGGGGCACCGAGTCAAACGCTTTCCGGAAGTCAAGGAATATGGCATCCGTCTGATACCCTGTATCCATGGTTCGCAAGGTATCATGTGAAAAAAGGGCGAGTTGCGTTTCACAGGAGTGGTGCTTTCTAAAGCCGTGCTGATGCATGGACAGCAACTTCTCTGTCTCAAGGAAATTCGTTATATTCGAACTGAGAACATATTCGAGAATCCTGCAACAAACCGATGTTAAGGATAATGGTCTGTAATTTTGAGGATCCGTCCTTTTACCATTCTTATATACAGGCGTCACCTGCGCTTTTTTTCCAGTCGCTCGGGAATTTACGTTGGGCAAGAGATTCGCGATGAACGCAAGCTAAGTAAGGAGCCAGTGCAGTAGAGTATTCTCTGTAAAGCCGAACTGGAATCCCATTAGGGTCATGTGATTTATTTATTTTCAACCCATTCAGCTGCTTCACAACCCCAGGGATATCTATCACTATGTCCTCCATACGGGAATCTATAAGAGACTCAAACGGCGGTATGTTTGTACGATCCTCCTGCGTGAAAGATTTCTCAAATGCTAAATTTAAAATTTCAGCTTTCGTTTTGCTGTCTTCCGTTGCCAGGCCAGACTGATCAGTGAGTGACTGGATGGAAGCCAGAGTTTAGTTTTTCGATCTTTGTTACGTTCCTCTTGATATCCAGTGCCCAAAATAATTCATACATGCATTGCCATCAATTTAAAATGATTATCCCGAATTTAAATCTTCCCTATATCTCGTTACTTAAGATAGAATGGATGATGAAACGTCTTTCACGGTCTTTAAAGTGTGCAAGTTTCTTGAAGCTCGGCTTATTATTTGCGTAGTGTATGATAGTCCAGCGAGACTGCAATTGAAAAGAAGAGCCTCGGTTGTCTTTATTTATTTATTTTTGACCAGTCGAAAAGTTTTTCAAATTCTCTTGGAAGTCGACCTAATGAGTTCTTTCTTATCTTCGTGTCAACAGGAAAGAACAGTATATCGGACTCATATTTCCCGGCACTGTACTTGCGATGACAAGTCTTCTTACGTCGTTCTGACAGTGTACAAATTACTCACATTTCTTTCTTCAGTAATAAGGCTTTTGCAGCTGAGAAAAGCTATAAAATCCTAGGTGCACTACACGACTCAATAGAGTTCGTATAGTTAATTAACTGTATTACACCCGTAAAGCATTTTCATCTCATTGGGTCTGGCTACAACTAATAGACGAAGAAAAGTTTTTGAATAAAACATCTGTTCTGTATGTCACTTTGAGTACAGAAATTTTGCTGCCAAGCCTGTTCTCGCACACAGTTCCAGAAATTGAAATTCATCTCCCAGTACCAAAGCGCGCGAAAGATCTTTTCTCTGACTGGCCACATAACACAGTGGCCAGTCAGCCAATTTAGATTCATACACGTTCGGTAATCTTCTTCTTTGGGCCGGTCCTAATTCCGGAATCGATTTGCACAAGAACACAAATAATATTAAGAAACATCTTTATTTGTCTGAATGACTGAAGTACACATCAAATTTCTAAAGTGACTAAAATTACCTTGCATACAATTATCATATTTCCCGATGTATGTGACTCACACTAAGGTTTCAAAATCTGATTCCCATACTAAAATTACTGTTATTAACGACTTCAACTTTTCATGTATATTTGGCATTCAGCGTTTCACTCACTCAGATAATACAACTGAAAATAATGGCATCCAATAAATTAAATACTAGTGGCTGTGTGAAAGGAATACATATTTTATCATTTTAACCAAACTGCTTTTCACTTATCTATTTAATGATATAATATATAGTTCAATTTCTTCACTGAGTTTTACACAAAACGAGTTGGAAGTTGTTCATCATGGAATTCTTCGTTTCAGGTCGTATGTGGACTCTGGATGTTACTTTAGATATTACAGCGATATTCTTGCCACTTTAACTGTTATTCATAATAAGTGGATTTCTAGAAATGTCTTTAACATCAGTATGTACGTAATATCTGCAATTGTAAAACTACGCAGTAGGGCTTGGCGTACTGGCCGGCTGACATGTTAACATCTGTTGCCTCCAGCGTGCGAAAGCCTTCGCTAGAATCAAGAGTCACTGGAGATGTACATTGCTACGCTTCGTAATCGAACATTTCTCTGTTAAGAAATTTTCATATTCTTAACAATCATCAGCAAATTTCTTGACAGCTGACGGTTAGAAAAGCCTAAATCTCTCTCCTTGTAACCTCAAATGAGACACGAGATGAACCTGATGAGCTGAAAATTAACACTAATGTATGGTATTTGTTCCATATACTATTACTTTCAGTTTTGTTCTATAAATTTTTTATCATTTTTACTTATTTTTTATTTAATTATTTATAATAAACAAAATATATAGTGACGACTTTAGCGTAATTATGCTCTAGATTTTGATTAAATTCCCAATTCATATATAACTGAATCACGTTTTACGCTCATTAACCGACTTAGTGCAAAATACTCAGATGAGTACTTATCGTGACTGCAGTTTCAAACGTCACTAATCAACAGAACACGGAATAATAGTTAGCTATTACGGGTGTTTGACGTAGAAAATAGTTTAATGGAAAATATGCGAGGAAAAACGTGAACAGCAGGTGCACTACCTGAAGTATGCCCTATCGTTTCCCTATTTCGTATTTACCCTTGAGAGTTATACATTAAATTTTCTACGTGCATAAGCAGTCGAACTATGGTTGATGATAGATCTAAACAGAATACCAATAGACCTTTTAACTGAAGATTGCTTTGTTTTCCTTAACAGAACGCAGGTTAGAGCTTATGTTAATACTAGCATTACCACTTTACAAATCTCACTGCTTAGGTAATGTAGTTTTACAACTTTGGCGAGTCAGGAAACTTTCGACCAATGAGAATCGTTCGCGGATTGCTACCATTATGGTCTTCCTTGTTTGAAAGATAATTCGCCGGTACTGAGTTACATTCGAGTCTATGTGCTGTTCTGGATCGACTGGATGTTCGGATGGAGCCTTATTTCGAGAGAAGACTTTTTCTGGTAGAGATTCAAACTTCCATGCAGATTCTACTATGAAGGGGGATTGGGGTGAGATGATTTAGATTTATTTGCCATGGTGAAATTGGTTCTTCTGTGCCAAGACTAGAATGGTATTCCTTTCATGGGAATCAACCTATGTGCTTACGCTTGGTAAAATGCGAGATCATATGTTGCTAATAATTAGGTGAGTAGATGCTAGTTACAGCGTCGTACATTACTTTTTGACTCCGTCGTACCGTAAATTCAAGAATATTACCTTTTCCATAAGTACAAAAATAGTTTTCACTTACTGAAGAACCGTGAGATGCGAATTCGATGTTTCTATTGCTGGTTGAAAACCTAAAACGTACACTTGTTTGTTTGAGTTGCCCTGCGGCGTTGTAATGACGTCATTTTGTATTCAATAGTAATATAAGTGCTTACCGTCCGACGTCTTTCTAAGTTATCACAAAATATCCCTCACCATTCTCTGTTTTGTGCCGATAGTGATTATCACTGCGCTAGGCCGCCATCTTGCAAGAGATTACACGATCTCTTCACTATCCACAATCACTCATGGCGTATCGGAAATCAATTAATGAATCCGATTTAATAAGACATACATAATGAGCGCCGCTTCTTTTCATGCGATAAGTTTCAAGTGCTGATAGACGTAGGCCGATGCATACTGCTCTGCTGATTGCAGTTTCTCAAACATTGTGCTGCGTAATGTCACCAATTATTGTGAAGATGCGTAGGAATGAGCCAGGATTTAGATACTGATTCAGACGATTTAACTATTTTTGCGTACCAAATCTAGAATTACAAGACTGAGGAGACTTTCTCTTTGCGCACCTGGACGCTACAACCAGAAAGCTAACACACGTTCACCGTAGTCCATTGACTTTACGAATCAATACACCGTGTGCAACATACAAGAACTGGTCTTATGAAAGTGCGTGTTCAAATTTGTGGGTTGTTAGCGTTTTCAAATTATTTAACTGGGACGTTGGAATTACACATTTCGCATATCTTGAAAGAATCATGGTTTGGTTACTACTGTTTATCAGAGTAGTCTATGTTTTTTGAACACGTAGTCCTCTTAGAGCTTTGGTATGACTTTCTTATAATTTCACTGTATGTCTAGTTAATCTGATTGGCTCCATTCTTATAACACGTCCATACAAATTCAGCCTGCGTGTTTTCATGTAATAAACGTTCGTACACTTTCTATATTTTTCGTTCTCCTTTCTCAGTATAATTTGGACTTAAAACTATCCTAATTACCTTACGTTCTCTCTTGTCAGCTTCCCAGACCTTGGGGTCGTTACTTCTCACTAAGTATCTCCTCAAATGTCATCACCAGACTCTCACGAGGAAAAACCACTCGTAGTGCCAGGCACAAAAAGCAGGTCCTCCACTTTGTAGTCATACACGGTGACCACTTTTCCACTGAGGTGGACATATCTTAATATTGTTTTTCCCTCATTTGATTCGTTCGCCGTTTATAAGATCCATATTAGTTTTCTTCCCATTCATGGCTTATTTTAGCTAGTATAAAGATGAAAAATAATGGGAAGAGTTATTCACATTATCTCATTCTTGTTTTAATTTCGGAATGTTCCTTAGTTTATTCTCGAAATTCACCTTAAGTTCCTCTATCTGATAAAAAAATATCCTGATACCTATTAGCGGACATTAATAGTTGGCGTTCACAACATTCGCTTCCATGACACCTTAAGCTCTTACGGAGATACATTCACTGAGGTGTCGTATTGTCTTTGAAAGAATACAGCGCTTACTCCCTCAAGACCCGATACCAGGGAAGTAATGATACTGTGTGGTACCGTCTTGTGCGAAGTCGACATCCTAACTCATCCCAAAGGTGATCCATCGGGTTTTGGGGGAGACCGTTTCTTGCAGATTTCCGTACAAAAGACTGAAATGTGAATGTGTTCTAACGTATATGATTATTTTTAAAATGAGTTGTTTCCTGTTATTATGGGAAACTGTTAAATGCTAAATAAATATCTTAAAAAAAGTCCGTTTCAGGCATGTTATTATTCACAAACTATTGCGTCACATCTGCAGCTCAGTGATAGGGTCCGTTGTTAAGGTGACACAATCATCGTCCCTGAACTGTTACACAGTGGCATAAAATGTGTTCATATCCTTCAGCATTTACCGATTGCTTAAGTGCAATAAATAGACTGCACACAAATCATCGAAATACCGTAACACCACCTACTCCATAGTTCACTGTTGGCACTACACATGATAGCAGGTCATATCCTCCACGCATTCGGCAAACCCAAACTCATCCGTCGGTTTGCCACAGAGTACAGCGTGATGTCACCACTCCATACCTCTCGTCTGTAGACATCCGCTGTCCAGTGACGCAGCTCTTTGCACCAACTCGAGCGTCGTTTAGCGTTGCCTACAGAAATGTGTGGCTTATGAGGAGGTGTACCACCATTGTGAGCTATTCTTTCCCGACACTCTGTTCTTCTGGTTGCGTTTTTAGAATTAACGAGAGATTTCTCCCTCCCATTTTCATGCTACTTTTTACAATAACTCTTTGCAATCCTCGACCGTCTCTGTCCACCAATACACGAGATCATTCTGGTCTCATTTTACCAGCAGTTTTTCCTTCATGTTTCCACTTCAAAATCACATCACCGGTAGTCTTCTTTTGCAGCTTTAGAAGGCCTGCAATGTTCCTGAAGGATCTGTTACTCAGATGACGTGCAATGACTGATTCACGATCTACTTACTGCTTCTCTACACTCAGTATCCTTTCGTACTGGCGGGTCCGCCTCTCTTGACATCTAGTAGTCAACTCCGCATTAAATAAGGATAGTTGGACACTTTTGACCAGATAGTTTATGTACCATTAGGTGCTCCACTAATAATTGGAGCATTCCTTTTACTACGTAGGGATTGCGGAAAGTAAGTTATACAGGGTGTTTCGAAAATGACCGGTATATTTGAAACGGCAACAAAAACTAAACGAGCAGCGATAGAAATACACCGTTTGTTGCAATATGCTTGGGACAACAGTACATTTTCAGGCGGACAAACTTTCGAAATTACAGTAGTTACAATTTTCAACAACAGATGGCGCTACAAGCGATGTGAAAGATACAGAAGACAACGCAGTCTGTGGGTGCGCCATTCTGTACGTCGTCTTTCTGCTGTAAGCGTGTGCTGTTCACAACGTGCAAGTGTGCTGTAGACAACATGGTTTATTCCTTAGAACAGAGGATTTTTCTGGTGTTGGAATTCCACCGCCTAGAACACAGTGTTGTTGCAACAAGACGAAGTTTTCAACGGAGGTTTAATGTAACCAAAGGACCGAAAAGCGATACAATAAAGGATCTGTTTGAAAAATTTCAACGGACTGGGAACGTGACGGATGAACGTGCTGGAAAGGTAGGGCGACCGCGTATGGCAACCACAGAGGGCAACGCGCAGCTAGTGCAGCAGGTGATCCAACAGCGGCCTCGGGTTTCCGTTCGCCGTGTTGCAGCTGCGGTCCAAATGACGCCAACGTCCACGTATCGTCTCATGCGCCAGAGTTTACACCTCTATCCATACAAAATTCAAACGCGGCAACCCCTCAGCGCCGCTACCATTGCTGCATGAGAGACATTCGCTAACGATATAGTGCACAGGATTGATGACGGCGATATGCATGTGGGCAGCATTTGGTTTACTGACGAAGCTTATTTTTACCTGGACGGCTTCGTCAATAAACAGAACTGGCGCATATGGGGAACCGAATAGCCCCATGTTGCAGTCCCATCGTCCCTGCATCCTCAAAAAGTACTGGTCTGGGCCGCCATTTCTTCCAAAGGAATCATTGGCCCATTTTTCAGATCCGAAACGATTACTGCATCACGCTATCTGGACATTCTTCGTGAATTTGTGGCGGTACAAACTGCCTTAGACGACACTGCGAACACCTCGTGGTTTATGCAAGATGGTGCCCGGCCACATCGCACGGCCGACGTCTTTAATTTCCTGAATGAATATTTCGATGATCGTGTGATTGCTTTGGGCTATCCGAAACATACAGGAGGCGGCGTGGATTGGCCTCCCTATTCGCCAGACATGAACCCCTGTGTCTTCTTTCTGTGGGGACACTTGAAAGACCAAGTGTACCGCCAGAATCCAGAAACAATTGAACAGCTGAAGCAGTACATCTCATCTGCATGTGAAGCCATTCCGCCAGACACGTTGTCAAAGGTTTCAGGTAATTTCATTCAGAGACTAAGCTATATTATTGCTACGCATGGTGGATATGTGGAAAATATCGTACTATAGAGTTTCCCAGACCGCAGCGCCATCTGTTGTTGAAAATTGTAACTACTGTAATTTCGAGAGTTTGTCTGCCTGAAAATGTACTGTTGTCCCAAGCATATTGCAACAAACGGTGTATTTCTATCGCTGCTCGCTTAGTTTTTATTGCCGTTTCAAATATACCGGTCATTTTTGAAACACCCTGTATATGTTGCCGTACACTGAGAACACTGTGAAGCAAGAGCGGTGTATTGTCAGAAGAGCGGACATATTCCGGATATACAGCAGACAGAGTTCTGCTGCGCTACGGGTAAAAGGCGAATCACAGTATGCAAGTGAAGTGACGTGGTGACTTTAAATGTGCAGGACAGTACGATTCTCGTGGGAAAACGAGTAAATAACACACGGATCACCGTGGAGTTCTGGCGGTACATGGACCATATCTAAATGGAACGGGCAATTTGACCAAAGCTGCACAGCCGCGCGAGATGCTAAATCGCCATATAGTCCACATCTTGCACCACGTGATTTCCATATTTCTAGTTAGCTGAAAGAACATCTGGAGAAAAACAGATTTTTCAATGATAAGGACATTCACGCATGGCTCTGTGACCAAGGAGGAATTTAGCTAATGGTAGAGCACTCCGACCGTTGTGCAGGGGTTCACTGGATGTGACGCCCAAAGAGGATTGAGGCCGCTAAAACTGAGAGGCACTGGTCAGGACCTGTTTGGTTCCCAAGGCGTCAATAAGATATCATTAAATTAACATCCATTTAATTCTGAGAGCTTTTACACAGATTCAGTCTCGTCCTCACCACAGCCTGGGATCAGCCATACTCCGTCCATGGCACAAGAATATGCTCAGTGGTGCATCAGCGCTCATCGTGGTGGTCGTAGACCCTGGTGTTATCTGGTCAGTTCTGTAGTCTCATGCAGGATGGGGCAGTGTCTGGCGTATCCCCATAGCCTAGTGTGATTGTGGACGTCTACCGAAGCCTCAGCACTCTCGTTGAGCTTAGGCTTGCCCCAGAATTCTTCATACCTCTGGCGACGGGTGGAATGATGACGAGAAGATGGAAGTACCAACAGCGATACAGAGGACAGACCAAAGGATGATACCAGCGTATAGTAGGTGAGTAGGTAAGGCGGTGCTTCCATTTCCAAGGAGTGACGACACTGGCGCAATGCTCCCAAGTCGAACACCTCGCTCTCAGACATGTTAGTTATTCATCCATGGAAGTTCTGCCTGGCGCTCATCTACAGTCATTGTTGTGCCTGTCAGGAATGGCAGCTCTCCACGTTGAAATCCCTGCCCGCAGCTGGATAGCAGCGGTCTCACAGAAGTAGATTCCAAACTGCCATTGGTTGACAACACTTCGTCGTATGTCAGCAGGTCATCCTGCAACTGATAAAGTTGGCCTTCCACTGCTATCGCTGAATGACCAGACTCAGGTAGGAAGGGAAGAGTTATACAGGTGATCCGATATGCTCCAGTTTATCTTGCCTGTCAGCGTTCTCTGCTGGACTAATGTTTAGATGCAGAACTGCACAGCGTCCTTGGATGTAAGGTTTGCAGCATGAAAGGTGTACTTGCATAGTGTTTAGGTACAGTTAAACTACTCATTGGAATGACTTCACTTTTTAATATAAATATCTCTCAACAGCTAACTATCAATCAGTGATTTTAGAATTATCAAAAACAATTTAAATCAAAAACAAAAGACTGACGAAATTGCAAACTAAGCATTTTGGGAAGCGTTCGGGTGACGCCTTTTCTGGTACGGCGGGCGAAGTGTTTCGGGCTGTTCGTCACTCTAGAATTGGCAGTCGAGAAGGACAGACATGTTGTCTGTCGTAGGATGTGTCTCCAATTTTTATTTAAGTTCCTGTTCGTCACTCTGGATTAGGCAGTCGAGATGAACAGTCATGTTGTCTGTGGCAGGATGTGTTTGCCAGTATTCGATATTAAAAGATTCACTCCGGTAGTCATGGGGCACAGACACGTGCCACAAAGTGTGTAAAGATACATTTTCGTGAACATTGTGTTTGATCATCTACTTTGCTTTATCAGAAGGTGGTGTATTAAAATCATGTAGTCTTCTCGTGTGGCTATATTAAAATACGCGAGTGGCATCCCAAAGAAGTGATACATTATTTCAGAATAGAATCTCGCTAAAAGTCAGTTTCAGCCTCAAGATACAGAACCTACAACCTGTGTGCTGTTTTCTGCGCTGGGAACATCAACTTGAAGACAGCAGGTTAGTGAAGTGTACAAGAACTTATGTATACCACACAGTGCAGTGGAAACAACTAGGCGCCAGCCTCACGTGCACTGCATGCACAGAACAAATGTGCTCAGTGACACGTCATCTGCAGTAATGCAGAGGAGGTAAAGGAGGATGATCGTTATTAACACCAACAATCAATTCAGTCTTCCTTTCTTGCCATCCCGGCAGGCACGCTACACCCAGACATCGTTGCAGATCCCTTCCAAATTTTACTCTTTGCTCTAAACTTATTTTGATACAATTATTTACAGAGATTTAATGGCTATGTTTAATAATATTCATGCAGCTGTGTCAGAGTGTAATGCAGTATCCAATAAAAGTTTGTTAGCGTTCCATGACTAATCATGAGCTATTATTTTAAGGATCCCTCATCTTTATTAGAAACTGTCATGTTATGTAGATGAAAAGAATCACTGCTCTCACCTGCAATGGCACATTATGTGGAATCAGTGGCGACGAGTGAAAATGTATACCAGACCGGGATTCGAACCCGGTATCTCCTGCTTAGTAGGCAGGTACATGAACCACTGCACCTTCCAGGACACAGCATTATCTTAACTGCGCGGACTATCTCTGCGCGCCTCACAGCCAGTCCTCATTCCCCATCGAGCGCCACCTATCCGCAGTCCCTATCCATTGACTCCGTGTTCGATACTTTGAGATTACCATGGGAGGTCGGACGTATTTGTGCATCCGCACTGAAGAAGGTGGATCCATTGTCCAATGACAATGAATACATTGTGTCTATTCTTTCGGGCATATCAGTTATATGAAAGCATTGTGTCTGTACCGAAATAACATACATGTACACTACTGGTCATTAAAATTGCTACACAAAGAAGAAACGCAGATAATAAACGGGTGTTCATGGACAAATATATTACACTAGAACTGACATGTGATTACATTATCACGCAATATGGGTGCATAGATCCTGAGAAATCAGTACCTAGAACAACCACTGGCCGTAATAACGTCCTTGGTACGCCTGGGCATTGAGTCAAACAGAGCTTGAGTCAAACAGAGCTTGGATGGCGTGTACAGGTACAGCTACCCATTCAGCTTCAACACGATACCACAGTCCATCAAGAGTAGTGACTGGCGTATTGTGTCGAGCCAGTTGCTCGTGCACCATTGACCAGACGTTTTCAGTTGGTGAGAGATATGGAGAATGTGCTGGTCAGGGCAGCATTCGAACATTTTCTGTATCCAGAAAGGCCCGTACAAGACCTGCAACATGCGGTCGTGCATTATCCTGCTGAAATGTAGGGTTTCGCAGGGATCGAACGAAGGGTAGAGCCAAGGGTCGTAACACATCTGAAATGTAACGTACACTGTTCAAAGTACCGTCAATGCGAACAAGAGGTGACCGAAACGTGTAAGCAATGGCACCCCATACCATCACGCCGTGTGATACGCCAGTATGACGATGACGAATACACGCTTCCAATGTGCGTTCACCGCGATATCGCCAAACACGGATGCGACCATCGTGATGCTGTAAACAGAAACTGGATTCATCCGAAAAAATGACGTTTTGCCATTCGTGCACCCAGGTTCGTCATTGAGTAAACCATCGCAGGCTCTCCTCTCTGTTATGCAGCGTCAAGGGTAATCGCAGCCATGGTCTCCGAGCTGATAGTCCATGCTGCTGCAAACGTCGTCGAACTGTTCGTGCAGATGGTTGTTGCCTTGCAACGTCTCCGTCTGTTGACTGAGGCATCGAGACGTGGGTGCACGATCCGTTAGAGCCATGCGCATAAAATGCCTGTCATCTCGACTGCTAGTGATACGAGGCCATTGGGATCCAGCACGGGGTTCCGTATTACCCTCCTGAACCCACCGATTCCATATTTTCCTAACAGTCATTGAATCTCGACCAACGCGAGCAGCAATGTTGCTATACGATAAACCGCAATCGGGATAGGATACAATCCGACCTTTATCACGGTCGGAAACGTGATGATACGCATTTATCCTCCTTACACGAGGTTCAAATGGTTCAGATGGTTCTGAGCACTATGGGACTTAACATCTGAGGTCATCAGTCCTCTTGATCTTAGAACTACTTAAACCTAACTAAGCTAAGGACATCACACACATCCATGCACGAGGCAGGATTCGAACCGGCGACCGTAGCGGTCACGCGGTTCCAGACTGAAGCGCCTAGAACCGCCTTACACGAGGCATCACAACAACGTTTCACCAGGCAACGCCAGTCAACTGCTGTTTGTGTATGAGAAATCGGTTGCAAACTTTCCTCATGTCAGCACCTCGTAGGTGTCGCCAGCGGAGCCAACCTTGTGTGAATGCTCTGGAAAGCTAATCATTTTCATATCACAGCATCTTCTTGCTGTCGGTTAAATTTCGCGTCTGTAGCACGTCTTTGTCGTGTAGCAACTTTAATGGCAAGTAGTGTAATTGATACGCCTAGGTCGGCAATGGATCTGCCTTTTTCCGTGCGAATGTAGAAATACGTCCTATCTCCTGTGGGACTCTCAGAGCAGCGAAGATGGAGTCAGTGGGCAGGGACTGTGGATAGGTGGTGCTCGGTGGGAATGTGGATAGGCCGTGAGGCGAGCCGAGATACCCCGCGCTGTTGTGATAACGCCGTGCCACGGAAAGCGAGGTGGTTAACACACCTGCTTTGTAAGCAGGAGCTCCCAGGTTCGATTCCCGGTCTGGTACACATTCACACTTGTTGCCGCTTATTCCGCGTAATGTCCCACTGCAGCTGACATAATATTTCACAGCTACGTACTGTGCGTGGTGTGCGTTCTTTCGGACATGTTCGGAAGAACAGAAACCACGCATTCATATGACTCCCGTTTTTTTTTTCTGGTGGCTGCCTCGCCACATCGTAGATCTGCTTCCATTTAGCTCGCTGTGCACCAGCGATATTTTTTGCCGTTTGCATCTCCCGGGGGCCGTGTGACGGGGGCCCGACACCGCAGCCCGCGGCGGCCTCAGGGAGCGCGTGGCGCCGTCTACGCGGCATGTCGCGGGTTTTAACGCGGCGCGCTCGCCGCCACGCCAGCCTATCATTAGCGTCTTCCGCCGAGCTGCCATTACGGGCGCCGGCGGCGGCGGTCGCGGCTGCGTTCCCGCCGCAGCGAAACGACCGCGAGGAACGGCCGCGCGCTCGCACCCGATCTCGTAAACGTCAGCCGCGCTTTGCCAAATTGCCGGGAATTATGCGCGCCCGACGCACGACGGCGACTCTTAAAAGCCGTGAATAACGCCGCGGCCGAGACAATGCGATGGCTGTCAGTCGTTTGTTTGGGACGGATGTGTCCACATGCTGCCAGGACTTCACTTTGTCTCCGTTCTGAAACACACGGAGTGATTACAAAAAAAGTTGAAGATGTGATTACAAATTATTCGACGGCTTCATAGCGTCATATCCCTGCGTGCGTACCGGACATATACAGGGTGAGTCACCTAACGTTACCGCTGGATATATTTCGTAAACCACATCAAATACTGACGAACCGATTCCACAGACCGAACGTGAGGAGAGGGGCTAGTGTAATTGGTTAATACAAACCATACAAAAATGCACGGAAGTATGTTTTTTTAACACAAACCTACGTTTTTTAAATGGAACCACGTTAGTTTTGTTAGCACATCTGAACATATAGACAAATACGTAATCAGTGCCGTTTGTTGCATTGTAAAATGTTAATTACATCCGGAGATATTGTAACATAAAGTTGACGCTTGAAACCTCCAATGTTCAGTTGCGTGTTGTAACAAACACGGGCCACGGTCGGCGAGCAGCATCTGCAGGGACATGTTTACGATGACGACCGTGTTTACGAGTGTGGCTGTAGTGCACTGTTGTGGTTTGGTCTAGCTGTCGCAGTGTCCGCATGTAGTGCTTTCTGCTATTGTTATTCGGGATTCGTCTCCGCACGCAGACCAACTGTAGTACACCGTGTTACCAGACGTCTGCGATAGTGTAGTGTTGTAGGAACTGTGACCATGGTGTATTCCAACTCTGAAAAGGCGGAGATGATACTCATCTATGGCGAGTGTCGACGCCTGCAGGGTGTATGCAGAACGGTACCCGGACAGAGAGCATCCAACGTGCCGCACATTGCAAAACATCTACCGCCAACTGTATGCAACAGGTATGGTCGTAGCACGCAAACGGGTCCGTAACAGGCCCGTCACAGGAGAAGCGGGTGCAGTTGGTGTATTAGCTGCTGTTGCCATCAACCCACACATGAGTACACGGGACATTGCGAGAGTCGGTGGACTGAGTCAAAGTAGTGTCATGTGCATACTGCATCGTCACCGCTTTCACCCGTTTCATATGTCGCTACATCAGCAATTACGTGGTGATGACTTTAATCATCGAGTGCAATTCTGTCAATGGGCATTAACAGAGAATGCGTTGCAGTTCTACCTGTTTACCGATGAAGCGGGTTTCACAAACCACGGGGCAGTGAATCTACGGAACATGCATGCATTGATCTATTGGCCTGACATGTCGGGTCACACTCTATTCCACTCCGTAATTGAAAACGGAAACCACGTGTGTACGTGTACCTCACCCCTCATGGTAATGTACATGTGCGTCAGTGAAAAATACCAATAAAAAGATGTTAGCATGTGGACGTAATGTGCTGTTCCAGTCTCTTCTGTACCTAAGGTCCATCACCGTTCCCTTTGGATCCCTACGTAATTCGGTGCTCTCCGATACACATGATCGAACAGCGGAGGAGTGGTACTCAAGCGTCAACTTTAGGTTACAATATCTCCGGGAGTGATTAACATTTTACAATGCAACAAACGGCACTGATTACGTATTTGTTTATATGTTCAGATGTGCTAACAAAACTAACGGGGTTCCATTTAAAAAAAATCGTAGGTTTGTGTTAAAAAACATACTTCCGTGCATTTTTTTATGGTTTGTATTAACCAATTACACTAGCCCCTCTCCTCACGTTCAGTCTGTGGAATCGATTCGTCAGTATTTGATGTGGTTTACGAAATATATCCAGCGGTAATGTTAGGTGACTCACCCTGTATATCTGATCTTACCGCCATCTCAGCGCCGGCCACTGTGGCCAAGCGGTTCTAGGCGCTTCAGTCTGGAATCGCGCTACTGCTACGGTCGCAGGTACGAATCCTGCCTTGGTCACGGATGTGTGTGATGTCGTTAGGTCAGTTAGGTTTAAGTAGTTCTAAGTCTAGGGAACTGATCACCTCAGATGATAAGTCCCATAGTGTATAGAGCCATTTGAACTATTTTTTGAACCACGATCTCAACACGGGGTGTTAGGTGGTTGTGACATGGGACCATGTAAGGTATTTTAAAATTTGCATCTGAGAACATGAAATGTCGATAATTGCGTAAAACGCTGTCAGCAAGAAATATAATTTTATCTCGTACTAGCAGGAAAATATTCTGCAACAAACTCCCAGTAAATACTAAAGGCTTTGCGTGAGGGGTTCAGAGGGAAGACATGACCATAAAGTGAATCTGGACTCACAATGGGAGGCCACGTCGTTTGGAACGCTGATCTACTGCAAACTTCGTACACTCGTAGTACTCCATTAGGACAACAAAATGTGTAAGCAGTAGCGCGTACTTCTCAAGCGTTATTGAGAAAATCACAAGGTAATTTCGGTCGTCCAATATATACCTGGACGTCGCCATTGTTATCATGAACCGGCGGCAGCTGACTGGTTAGCGTTCAAGCCCCGTAGCCGTTGGGTCGCTGTGTGGAATCCCGTTCGTTGTTTTTTTTTTATTTTCGACACAGTCATTTTCTTTACTATTTATATTACAATTGGTATAATGGGAAAATTACGTGTAATCGGATGAACTTTTATTAAATTTACAATGTTATTTGGCAGTCTACAAATTTTTGTTATCACAAATAATACAATTTACTATCGACTAGTAAACGACCAAACGCATAAAGTGATACCGAAAATGTATGCCTGTCCGTGTCTTCAAAATTGTTCGTATTTAATCTAAAGAGAACGAGAAATTGCTTCTCGTGAAGACGCTATTAAAATACAGCCGACACTGAATGCCCAATTAGAAGCGCCCATATTTAAGGGAATGCTGCGTTATGCATAGTTTGCTTCCAAATTATCGTCTGAAAGAGAGGTTTTTGATAATGTTAACGAGGTTTTTTTCCCCACGGAAAACCTAAAAAGACCTTGCGTATGCGCAAACATAGCATTTATTCGATGCAAAAAAAATGGCTCCGAGCACTATGGGACTTAATATCTATGGCCATTAGTCCCCTAGAACTTAGAACTACTTAAACCTAACTAACCTAAGGACAGCACACAACACCCAGTCATCGCGAGGCAGAGAAAATCCCTGACCCCGTCAGGAATCGAACCCTGGAACCCGGGCCTGGGAAGCGAGAACGCTACCGCACGACCACGAGCTGCGGACTATTCGATGCAGCTGGTGCCGTTTAACTTTATGTTTTCCATGTTTTTTACGAAAAATACCATCGTGCAACTTGTACTCGTAATGACGAAAGCGACGATTAATTGTACGTCTTTCGAAAGCCGTCTGTGCCGCTCATAAAGTTGGAGGTAACAAGTCGCTACGGGCTCTTTCCTGGTAAGAGGGATTTCTCGAATAACGGACAAGCATAGATTTTCAGTATCACTTTATGCGTTTTGTCGTCTACTAGTCGATAGTTACAAATATTATATTGTTTGTGATAATAAAAATTTGTAGACTGCCAAATAACATTGTAAATTTAATAAAATTTCATGCGATTACAGGTATTTTTTGCCATTATATCAATTTTAATATAAATAGTAAATAAAATGACTGTATTTAAAATTAAAAAAATCTGACAAACGGGACTCGATCCAGCGAGCCAACAGTTACGGGGCTTGAAAGCTAACCAATTTTTTAAAAAATAAATAAATCTCATGTTGTTCGCCATCGTCCGTTGCATCTGCTCGGGGCGGACGTCGTAAGACATCCGTTTAAGTTCGTTGTTGATCGATTAACTCAGGTTTTTTTATTACAGAGGGTTGCTAACACTCTTTTTCTCTTTTTTTTTTAATCTCATTTTGTTCTCTTTCGTTCGTTGTAACTGCTCGGGGCGGACGTCGTAAGACACCCGTTTTAGTTTGTTGTTGATCGGTGAACTCAGTTTTTTTACTACAGAGGGCAGCTAACCCTCTGACCGAACACGCTGAGCTACCGTGCCGGCCACCATCCGGCTCCCACCGCTTCGTAATAAAAATGGCCACGCACAGGTATATACTGGACGATCGAAATTATTTTGCGATTTTCTCCATAACGCTTGAGAAGTACGCGCTACTGCTTACACATTTTGTTGTCCTATCGGAGTACTACGACTGAACGAAGTTTGCAGTAAATCCGCGATCCAAACGTCGGAGCCCCCCTGTCAGTTGGTTTTCTGTAATATACATTTTTCGTCAAACAGAACACATGAAATTGAAACGAAAAGAGATTTAATCTTTCTATAAGAACAAAGGTTCAACTGAAGTAAAGATGAAAACAACTAGTTATTATATTATGACCTCACGAAACTTCAATCCTCTGGTCATAGCTGCAGGTTCTTTGATTGTTCTCGGAGATGGCTGAGCAAAACTACAACATATGAAACATTAATTGACTTTATTATAAGAAGGATAAACATATTTTCTTTACATTATACAATTAATGTGCGTGTCGAGTTTTTACAACTGCCGCACGGATTGGCAGTGCGGTTCGAGGCGCCATGTCACGGATTGTGCGGACCCTCCCGCCGGGGTTTCGAGTCCTCCCTCGGGCATGGGCGTGTGTGTAGTTCTTAGCATAAGTTAGTTTAAGTAGTGTAAGTCTAGGGACTGATGACCTCAGCAGTTCAGTCCCTTAGGAATTTACACATTTGAGTATTTAAAACAGTGTTTGAACAGTAAAGCATCACTGGATGCACTCAATCCCAAACTTTTCTCTTAATGAAAAAGTTCAACATTTGTAAAAGTACAGTTCCTTCTCAGACGTGAATAGCACCGGTGAACTAACTACATGTTGTTCACTGCTTCATCGAAGGTCACGAACTGGGGAAGAGTAAGTCCATCATCGCCTCTGTGTGAGGGTGCTGCAATGGTCAGAGAGAGGGTGTGACTTCAGGACATCTCGCATTCATCATTGTCGATTGTAGCGAGACATCGCTAGTGCCTGTGGTACCGATATGCATTGGCGACTTTGGTGTGGCATCACATCTCTCGACGTTACCACAGATTACATAGGAAATGTTTGTCCATTGGCTTATAATCCTTTTCTCTCTTCTTCTCACATCATCAAATATAGCCTTTTCTCCGATATCATGTCTGTCGCACGTCTCGGTGAAGTGACCAACAACAGCTTTCCATTATATCAATAGAGTATAACAGCAGTGCAGATGCTGTCTTTCCATCACTTTAATGTCTTTATCAAAGTAATCACCGAAGTAAACATGAGTCTCCGGTTCACCTGCAGTCATTATTTTTGCAAAGTTGAAATTAAACTTCATTTTGGCAACGTCAGCTCCATCAAACCCCCTTTCTTTCGATTTTCCTTTTCACAGATTAGGAAACTTTTCGAAGAAATATTTGAAATATTCTCCATATTTCGAAAAAGCTCTCAGAGACAGTTTCTTTAAGCACATCCTAAAGCACAGAGGTAGTAAAAGAATTTTTGAGATTATAATGGGAGAAAAAGAAGACTCAAAGGGTTTATCACACAAGTGCATTGCCGGCTTCGGTGTCCCACCATGATCGTTGGACGACACCACAGATTACATGGCAATTGGCTTGTAATTCCTTTCTCTCTTCTTTCCAAATCATGTAACATAACATTTTCTCCGTCGTAGCGTCTATTGCACGTCTCGTGAAGATACCAAGAATAGCCTCCATTATATGAGTATACCAGCGGTCCAGATGATGTCTTTCCATCACTTTGATGTCTTGATCAAAATGATAACCTAAAGATACCTGTGTCTCCCTTTCAAAGTTGCAATTAATCTTCATTTTCCGAATAGTTCAAATGGCTCTAAGCACTATAGGATTTAACAGCTGAGGACATCAGTCCCCTAAACTTAGAACTACTTAAACCTAACTACCCTAAGGACATCACACACATCCATGCCCGAGGCAGGATTCGAACCTGCAACCGTAGCAGCCGCGTGGTTCCGGACTGAAGCGCCTAGAACCGCTTGGCCACGGCGCCTTGCTTTTGCGAATGTCAACAAATCCCCCATCTTTCAATGTTGATTCTGACAGATAAGGGAACATCCCGCAGTAATATTGGAAATATTCTCTATATTTCGGTGAAGTTTCATTATGCACATCCTAATGTGCAGAGAAGATAAAACCGATTTTGAGATTGTACTGGAGAAAGAAGAAGACTGGAAGGGCTTATCATACCACGTACGATCTATACTGACCAAAACAATCACTGACAACGGAATTCAACTTCGTATTACTATTTATTGTAGTACAGTATACGAATCATATACACCATCCAATCAAAAATGGCCGGACACCTACTAGTGACCATTGATATGGGGTGTGTCCAAACTTGTCCAAACTTTACCTTCTTGACAACTTGAACGCTGCTGGGTACATTTTTCATGAGATGTCTGAATGTGCGTAGCAGCACAGTTTTCCTCAAGAGCCGAAACTAGAGAAGGTAGTCATGAAGGACGAGGGGGTCTGAAGCGATATCAGTAATCTAACTCATCCGAAAAGGGGTTCCATTCAGCTTAGGTCGGGACTCTGTGTTTGGCAGCCCATTTCAGGGAAATGCTGCTTTGTGACTGGGTGCATTGTCATGCTGATACTCTGAATCAGTGTCTCCAAACTGTTCCTCTACTGTATGCGGTAGACTATGCTCTAAAAATGGTTCAAATGGCTCTAATCACTATGGGACTTAACATCTGGGGTCATCAGTCCCCTTGACTGAGACCTACTTAAACCTAACTAACCTAAGGACACCACACACAACCATGCTCGAGGCAGGGTTCGAACCTGCGACAGTAGCAGCAGCGTGGTTCTGGACTGAACCGCTCGGCCACAGCGGCTGGCCTAGACTATGCTCTAAAATACGTTCATATCCTCCCTCATTATGTAGCATTTCCTTAAGCGCAATAAGGGGTCCGCACCCACCACAAAGAACAGCTCCATACCGTAACACCACCCATTCATACGTCACTGTTTGAAGTACATACGATGACAATGTTCTCCAGACATTCACCAAAGCCAAACCTTTCCATCTGATTGTCATAGGGTATAGCGCGATTCATCGCTACAAATCACTCGTTTCCACTCATCCACTGTGCAGTGGCGCCGTTCTTTAGATCATCTAGAACGTCGCTTAGCACTGAGTGTAGAAATGTGTGTCTTATGAGGAGCTGCTCGGCCATTAACTCCATTCTTTCTGCCTATGCACAGTCATGGTCCTAGCTGGACTGCTGGTGGCACATTGGAACTCTCGACTGATTCCGTTCGCTGATTTCATGCGATATTTTACCACTATCTTCCCCCGTTTTGACGGGTCCTGTTCATTAGTGCATGACGTCTACTTGGTATTCGTTTGGCTGTGGTAGTTTCTTCCTACCTCCACTTCACCATCACATCACTAACAGTCGAATTGGGCAGCTTTAGCTGTGTTGAAATGTCACTGATGGTTCTTTTACTCATGTGGGATCCATTGAGTTGTCCATGTTTGAATAATCGAGCTCTGCTGGCAGAGCCTTTCTGCTGCTATAGTCTCTCTCCCGACAACACAGCATTCTCCGGCTCCTTTCTTCACTTTCTGGTCTGCCTCTCGTGAGATGTAGTGGTCAATTCCGCATTACATAGTCGTCAGCGGATACTTCTGATCAGGTAGAGTGTTATTAAAGTCGCTTAGTATGCATTTCTTTAGGCTGGGTGTTAAATATAAAAACAGTATGTGCGAGTTGGGTTTGCTATCATATTGGGAGTTAGCAAATTAAAAACCATGAGAAGAAGTCACATTAAAAACAGTTTTTTCATCGTTGGCCTGTCTAATAAGTGCTACAGCTCAGTTAGTCATCTTGTTCGTTCCATAATATCACAACTAGTTGAAACTTCCCCTTTGAACAATTTATACATGACTGTGCTTAAACTGACACACAATATTTAGTTAGCGCAACGCAATCTGACTTTCAAAATTCCCTACAAAAGAATGGCCCTGACTAACATTAAACTATACCTTTCACAAATCACTTACCTCACAAAAATCTTCGCTACTCAAGCTACTGCAATACAGCGAGCGCCATTACTGCCAGCTAAATAAAAGATTCAAACTACTGAAGGCACTAACTACTGATAGGGATAGTTAGCAAATGAAAGATATTAATAGGGAACAAACAATGTATTTACCTTAATATCATCACAAGTCATAATATATATATCAGTTCATGACAAATTACAAACCTCCGCCATCTCTCTCCCCACATCCACCACTGCTGGCGGCTCACCTCCAACTGCGCAACGCTACGCGCTGTTCACAGCCAGCTGCCTAACACTACAATGGCGAGTATTACAACAATGCAAAGCAGCCACAGACTGCACACAGCACAGCCAGTGATTTTCATATGGAGCGCTACGTAACGTTGCCAATATAAGAACCTAAACAGCCTACTTACATAAGGAAAACATAAACAGCCTACTTACATAGTGTCAACACATGGATCAAACCGTAAATATCACTGAAATATCGGCCAAGAGTGCGTTATTTGGACAAAATATGAGTAGTAAATAAACATAGTCTAAATGATCCGGATAATACAAGAGCAGAGTGTATTTTCTTTGCTATGCCACGTGGTGTGCGGACAAAGGTGGATGTAATAGTTGTTTACTGCATTTGCCTTGAAGCATAAGAACGTGGAATATAAGAGTAACAGGCGTTACATGTAGGAGGATATTACTCAGCAGCAGGTCTTGGAGTCTTGTGGAATCCTCTGGGACTGTATCCGAGCAGTTAACTGATTACTTATCTTGGTTCGCGAACACTGCTTGAGGCGAGATATACTAGGTGTTAACTTCTGTTGAAAGACCTTCGGACCTCACAGTGAAGTTTCGGCCAACATAGAGCCTAACCGGAGACCAGTGGTGCATGACAACAAACGGAGATGGACGGGAAGAAATGACGGCGGCCATGAGAACCCCAACACGCACTGTTCCCATGTGACATCAAGAAAGTAACGGATAAAGACGTTCTGTTAGATGCAGTACCTTTTTGCTACCAGCAACTCTTTGTCTCACTACCACAGCAACGCGTATTTCGAGAAGTACCATCGCATATGCCAACAAAACGAAATTTGTGACTGGACTGAGGATTTTTTGGTAGGTATAGAGAGTGCTCGACAGACGTGGAAAAACCTGGGACATGCTCTATAGACGAGTCGACTTAAGTTGATCCCGGACAGTTGCATTGGGCTGGGCGCTGCAGTTTCGCGGGCCTACCTCAACCAATAACGTAACGTGATTTTGTAAACGCCTCCATGGCAACGCCTCAGCCGTTAAGGCATCGCAGTTAAAAGCTGGAAACAGTGCTACGAGCTGTCGGGGATATACTTAAGCCGACTCAACTATAGGAACTTGCCCCCCTTCTAACAGCCGTGTACCGCAAGTCTCTAGAGGAACGGAATGTTCCAAATGATTGGAAAGGAGCACAGGTAGTTCCAGTTTTCAAGAAGGGTCGTCGAGCATATGCGCAAAACTATAGGCCTATGTCTCTGACATCGATCTGTTGTAGAACTTTAGAACATGTTTATTGCTCGAGTATCATGTCATTTCTGGAAACCCAGAATCTGCTCTGTTCTGTAGGAATCAACATTGATTCCGGAAACAGCGACCGTGTGTGACCCAACTTGCTTTATTTGTTCATGAGACCCAGAAAATACTAGATACAGGCTCTCAGGTAGATGCCATTTTCCGAAAGGCTTTCGATACAGTTCGCACTGTCGCCTGATAAACAAAATAAGAGCCTAGGGAATATCAGACCAGCTGTGTGGCTGGATTGAAGAGTTCTTAGCAAACAGAACACAGCATGTTGTTCTCAATGGAGAGACGTCTACAGACGTTAAAATAACCTCCGGCGTGCCACAGGGGAGTGTTATGGGACCATTGCTTTTCACAATATATATAAATTACCTAGTACATAGTGTCGGAAGCTCCATGCGGCTTTTCGCGGATGATGCTGTAGTATACAGAGAAGTTGCAGCATTAGAAAATTGCAGCGAAATGCAGGATGATCTGTAGCGGATAGGCACTTGGCGCAGGGATTGACAACTGACCCTTAACATAGACAAATGTAATGTATTGCGAATACATAGAAAGAAGGATCCTTTATTTTATGATCATATGATAGCGGAACAAACACTGGTAGCAGTTACTTCTGTAAAATATCTGGAAGTATGCTTACGGAACGATTTGAAGTGGAATGATCATATAAAATTAACTGCTGGTAATGCGGGTGCCAGGTTGAGATTCATTGGGAGAGTCCTTAGAAAATGTGGTCCATCAACAAAGGAAGTGGCTTACAAAACACTTGTTCGACCTATACCTGAGTATAGCTCATCAGTGTTGGATCCGTACCATGTCGGGTTGGCAGAGGAGATAGAGAAGATCCAAAGAAAGGCGGCGCGTTTCGTCACAGGGTTATTTGGTAAGCGTGGTAGCGTTACGGAGATGTTTAGCAAACTCAAGTGACAGACTCTGCAAGAGAGTCACTCTGCACGCGGTGTAGCTTACTGTCCAGGTTTCGAGAGGTTGCGTTTCTGGATGAGGTATGGAATATATGGATTCCCCCTACTTATACCTCCCGAGGAGATCACGAATGTAAAATTAGAGAGATTTGAGTGCGCACGGAGGCTTTCCGGCAGTCGTTCTTCCCGCGAACCATACGCGACTGGAACAGGAAAGGATGTAATGACAGTGGCACGTAAAGTGCCCTCCGCTACACACCGTTGGATGGCTTGCGGAGTATAAATGTAGCTGTAGATGTAGTATACTTGGCGTTCAAGTTGTATATTAGTGATCTGGGAGATAATATTAACCGAGCGAGGTGGTGCAGTGGTTAGACACTGGACTCGCATTCGGGAGGACGACGGTTCAATCCCGCGTCCGGCCATCCTGATTTAGGTTTTCCGTGATTTCCCTAAATCACTCCAGGCAAATGCCGGGATGGTTCCTCTGAAAGGGCACGGCCGACTTCCTTCTCCATCCTTCCCTAATCCGATGAGACCGATGACCACGCTGTCTGGTCTCCTTCCCCAAAACCAACCAACCAACCAAGATAATATTAATTCATAAATGACTTAATGTATGTATTGTAATATTATCTGTAACCTCAGAGCTGTTGAACATAATGCACTTATCATAAAAAATTCAGTCGATAGTACCGGAAGATCTTGGAAAGGGGGAAAAAAGAAATTTAATATTGTGCTCTTCTCAAAACGCAGAATTGTAGTGTCCTATGGCTGCGATGTCAATGGGCTACAATTGTAATCAGTCGTCTTAAACAGCAAACAAATAACGGGATTGGGATGCGGTAAGACTTTGTGGGGATGTGAAAAAGAATGACCACATTGAACTAAGCGTAGATAAAGCCGGTGACCTAATTCGGTGGATTGCGAGGATACCCACCTACGTAGCCGAGGTCGCTAACCCACACCTGCTTAGCGGCGCTCGACTCGGAGGTACGCCGGTTCTGATCCTGGCGGTGACTGAAATTTTCACTGCGAGTGACAAAGGGAGCGCAGGTTGTGGTGTAGAGTTTCTGATCAACGGCCTATACGACAAAGTCCTGGAGCTTGAATTCCAAACCTCTCCGCAGAGTCTCATGAAGTGAGCGCTCGTGACACTGTTGATGGTTATCCGTCTGCCGGATGGGGGCGTTAAGCTCAGCGGTCAACTTGTAGGCCATATGCCGGAGCCGCGTTTCACTCTCTGCCTTCTCTTATCATTATCATACGTCATAACACTACACTACACTCACACACAACCTACACTAACCTAAGCTCTGCAGATAGACATACGACACATCTCTCACATGTCTGCAAGTAAAGGACCCTGTGTACTCAGAGGAAGAACGCCCTATCCGACAGGCGGCTGAACCCACCACATGAGATATTCCAGCCAAAAATAACCGTTCAACATTCGCATGTTGTATAGGTCGGATATGGGAAAAATGAGGTCAGTCTACGAATGAGACTGCTTACAAAATATTCCTGCGATTCATCGGCGAATGGCACCCAAAGAAGTAAAGACTAACAGGGCATATTGAACGTACAAATAAAGACGTCACCAACAGTGAGCAGTTCGTTTGACACGCGGGAGAATTACGCGGAAGAGCTGAAAAACTTGAACTAAGAGGCGCTAGAATACAAACGTTAACAGTAGATAAATGAACTAGTTTCTGAATTTCAGTAATCGTTATTAGGAGACAAATCTAGAAATATCAGACTGGTCATGCAAAGCTCTTCTAATACTTCACTAGATATCCACATCTGGTAAAGGGACATACGTCACACAAAAACATATTTGTCTTTGTCTTCTGTCTTATTAGAATGTACCCGTAAGCCCTTGATTCCTTACGGATTCGAGCTCCTATGTGTAGTACAGCTTCATTCATGTATTAAATATTTGCATAAAGCATGTAAGAGGGAAAAACGGCTTAGAAAAGGTTTGAAATTTTGCATAAAGTTTACTGGAAATCGCTAAGTGCTCTCATTATGATACACTGGATAAATGTAGTCTCGGTGATTTGCGCTCCACTTTCAATAAATGAAAGTTTTCCATGCACCTCAGTGTGTAATACTTCATGTTTCCTAAACTACACGTCGTACAATGAGATTTTTTTTGTCGCTGCATTCTGTGGTATATGTGGATACTGTCTGCAAATCGAGTTGCGAATACAGTTGGTAGTAAATAAGTAACAAATTAAAACGACACACGTCATGGTGAAGTTTGGCTTCATGAACACCAAAAATTCGGTAACTGGCAAAAAGTTTTATTTCCATCATTTTTCCGGGGCTGTCAGTGAGAAAAAGTTTGGCTAAGGTTTGAAATTATGTATTAAGTTTGTTTTAAGTCGCTAACTGCCCTCATTCTCGAATACTAGTTGGATAAAGTTCGAGTATTAACGTGCTGTGTGTTTCGCTGCGTCACCACAAATAAATAGTCCCCAACTGTTCAAATGGTTCAAATGGCTTTGAGCACTATGCGACTTAACTTCTGAGGTCATCAGTCGCCTAGAAATTAGAACTAATTAAACCTAACTAACCTAAGGACATCATACACATCCATGCCCGAGGCAGAATTCGAACCTGCGACCGTACCGGTCGCTCGGCTCCAGACTCTAGCGCCTAGAACCGCACGGCCACTCCGGCCGGCTCCCCAACTGTAATACTCATCTTATTGTGCTAAACTCTTCACTTAATATTATACCTCTTAAGGAGTACATTATGATACTATACTACGTTTTTGAATTCCGTCACTAATTAAGTAGAATACTGAAAATCAAATATTTGTTCCTCCTGGAAACGTTAGACAGGCAACCAGCAACTGGTACTGGAGTCCAGGACAGTCGCTCAGTAATTAAAAAATACACTGATCGGACTACCGATCTATTATTGATGTAAACTAGTATAGGCGGTAGCAGAATCACCTGGCGAGGAATGACTTCTAGTCAGACACACGCAAGCTGCGTGTTGTATCAGTGAGTGCGCTGACCTTGTGTATAATGGGGTAGGCGCCCGTTCTAGCTGAATTTGACCGAGGGCATATTGTGATGGCCTGGAGGCTCGGCAAGTGCATTTCGGAAAATACACTTGTCAGGTGTGCGAGGCTTGCTGTGTTGAGTGTCTTCAACACATAGCAAAACTAAGATGAAACCACGTTCACACGTAGTAGGCTGGGTAGGCCGGTAAAACAGGACATGCTGAAGACTGTTAGAGAACTGACTTCGGACTTTAATACCGGGCATAGTGGAAGTGTGTCTGAACACGCAGTGCACCGAACACTCCAAACGATGGGTCACCCAGCCGACGACCCATGCAGGTACCAAAGTTAACACCACGACATCGGCAACTACGACTGAAATGGGCACGTGACCATCGGCACTGGACAATGGCGCAGTGACAGAGCTTTACATGGTCTGATGAATCCCGGTACCTTCTTCATCATGCCGGTGGGAGGGCGCGAATCCTCCGTCTTCCAGGAGTACAGTTCCTTGACACTCCTACTGCGGCACGGAAACAAGCTGGCGGTGGCTCCATTATGCCTTGGGGGACATTCACGTGGGCATCCATGGGTCCAGTGAAGCTCGTGCAAAGTACCATGACGGCCAAGAAGTATTGTGTAATGGTTGCAGACCACGTACACCTCTTCATGAAGGTCATGTTTTCCGAAGGCAGCGGCATTTTTCAACACGATAGCTCTCCATGTCTCAAAGCCAGGAGTGTGATGGATTGTTTCGAGTAGCACAGTGGTGAGTTCCTGCTGGCGCCATTACTCGCCAGATCTGAACCCAATCGAACACATCTTGGCGTCAGAGATCATCGCTCCCCTTCCCGGAATTTACGGGAATCAGGTGACCCGAGTGTGCAGATGTGGTGCCAATTCCCACCCCCACCCCCTTCCACCTGTCAAGGCCTCATTGCTTCTATGCCACGACGCGTCTCTGCTGTTATTCGTGCCAAAGGCGGACATACCGGATCTTAGCTAAGTGGTCATAATGTTCTAGCTGATTAGCGTATTACTGTGGTAGCAGGTAAGCAATATCGTATGAAATCACCCAAGTGCTTCGTTACTTCTGCGAACTAGCTACTCCCTCGCTTAGCCCAAGAACCCAAAAAATGGTACAAAACACTCTGAGCACTATTGGACTTAACATCTGAGGTCATCAGTCCCCTAGAACTTAGAACTACTTAAACCTAACTAACCTAAAGACCTCACACACATCCATACCCGAGGCAGGATTCGAACCTGCGACCGTAGCGGTCGCTCGGTTCCAAACTGAAGCGCCCAGAACCGCTCGGCCACACCGACCGGCACCCAAGAACCCACAAAACACACCTTCAAAATTAATCAGTTTCTAGTTAATAACTTATCAACTAATTTAAATAATACAGTTTTCTTCCACTGTCTGTCTGTAAAAAGCAGTAACTTTCTCAATGTTATAACTTATCATTTAGACCCTCTTTGGCGCTCTCAATACGAGCGTCATATGACATGGAACAGACGCTAACGCCACAGCAGCACTCTTGCCTAAACATCTGAAACGATTGAAATGAGTTGTTTTATATCAGGGTTGGCGAGGAATCCAGTTCGCGAATTGTGCCCTGGCTCCTGTGACATAGAGCTCAACTTGCCTGCATACTTCCGCCATGCCACGTTATCTGAGTGGGACGAGGGAGAACAGGGTGAACCTACAAGTACACTGTATTTATATGACAATACTGCCGCACTGCATATGACTGGGCTTCATATTTCTCAACTGCATAGATCACAAAAAAATTTCTGTATTATTTAATTATTTTGGAAGCACTGAAGATATATGATATATAAATTGCTTAGGGCAAATGCCGGGACAGTTTCTTCGTAAGAGGACGGCTGCATTTCCTTCTCAATCCTTCCCTAATCCGAGCTTGTGCTCCGTCGCTAATGACTTGTCGACGGAACGTTAATGTGATCACAAACACGAGGAAGGTCTTTCAGAGACGTATGATCATCGAAATGTTGTAGTATTTTTGCAAAATCATTATACAGCCACCCAAATTCTACCAGAGGAAGACAAAGTAGACTGCAGATCAATCAGGTACATCTCCACATGCACAGCGGCGCTTTTAACTGAAAAGGCAAACGGTCTCGAAAACAGCTGTTAAACACATGTAAAGCTAACAGTTTCTTCAAAATGCTTTGAAAATTATCTTTGTATACTAAAAATGAAGAAATTCCTCCAGCTGTATTTAAGGTGTCAATTTTATTTTGGCAACTAGTTTCAGCGTTGTAACAACGTCATCTTCAGGCCCATACACTTGTTGACGTCAACTGCATGCGGCATACGTCCGTATCTCAACACTGACTTCTAGTATCAGCCGCACGCAGTAGACGTCAACAAGTAGCATGGGCCTGAAGATGACGTTGTTACAACGCTGAAACTAGTTGCCAAAATAAAATCGACACCTTAAATACAGCTGGAGGAATTTCTTCATTTTTAATATAATGTTATACCAGCTGACGTCCCACTGTCCTCCATTTCAACTATGGATGTACGAAGATTATCTTTGTAATTTCTTCAAGGCCATAAGGAATTCTTCAGGTTTCGCGTTTTCTTTAACTCCACTTAGCTTAGGGAAATGGATGGTGTTTATTACAACTTGTACTTTCTACACATCCCCATCGAATCAGAAATAAGTTTTTTCTCATCGCGCATCGTCTTTCTGTTGGCAGGGTGCAATCATGTCCACTTAAAACTCAAGGTCTGCAATCCATTCCACGTTTTCAAATTTTCATACCTGCACTCCTTTTCCCATCACAAATTCAACAATAGTGTATTTTAATTCGAAAAATCGTTATATGCACGCCCTTTGAGTTAACCAGTATACTTTGTAGCAATATACACACTTTTCCTGTAGTTCCATCTAAAACTCTTGGAACTAACAGTGGACTAATGCGTGGAGCTTCAGAAATTTTACTACTCGTGCTCCATGCCTACCCGTGAACGTCCTTCACACCACAAGTGGAAAATGGTAAACGTTACTGCCATCACAATTCTGCCGAATTAAAGAGAGTTCTGACGTCAGAAAAATGCCACATCGCAGTGCTAAATGAAATGTCGTGCTATACTGAATACTTCCGGTAAGGATTGAGCAAAGCAGAGACAGGCCGAACCTCGGCCCGCATGTGGCCTACACATCTAGGTCACTTACTGTTTGGCATTGCCTGGCCTTCCTGTTCTAGATGAATGTACTGTTGCATCTTCTGATTACATGCTGCTTTATATATAACAGAAAGATGAACAGACGCCAGTGTCAAGCGGGACTTAATGATTGTTCAGAAACACTGATGATCCAAAACTTAAGGACCCATTCGCTAATAGTGTATAGGTCCACCTTTGAAAAGCAGCGATTCTGTGTGTCATCGATTCGAAACCACTCATAATTTTCATGGAGGTATTTGGCAGCAGCTGTCTACATACAAGTCACGCTGTTCCCCTAAATTATGAGCCGATTGGTTGTGGGCGTGGAGAATGACACTAGATGGTGCCGCAGATGTGTTCCATCATGATGAGATCAGGCGAATTTGGTGGCCAAGACATCAACGTGAGCTGATTATCATTTTCCTCAAACCAATTGTAGGAAGATGTCATCACCATCGGGCATGAACGTATGCAAGTAATCTGCAATAATGTTCACGCAGACCGCAGTTGTCATGGTGCGTTCGGAATTGACAATGTCGTAGCGTCTACTGGGTGACACGGGAGAGTCTTTTGTTACAGAGCCCTGTGTTCAGCAGTGTGCACTGAATGGTGTCTGCAACCTCCTTGTAGCGTTTCATCGGATCTACAGAGAGGGCCAGCTTCTGAACTTCACGGCCCGTGATGAGTTTGTTGTCCGTCGCCTACCTGTGGTTTCACCGTCATCCAACTACTTTCCACAGATTCTGACGACAGTAGCACGAGGTCAGCTGACCGCCTTCGCCGTTTCGAAGATGCTCGTTCCCAAGCGCTGGGCCATAGCAAACTGCCCTTTGACAAAATCACTCCTGCTTTCGAGTCGTCACTCTTCTGGTTGGCTGAATGTGGGGCGCCACGACTTCCTTTCTTGCATCAGCCTACTCATCTCAGAGTGGCGCATGCACCCTATGTCCGTAATTACAAGGTATGTCTTGAAAAGTTCAGTGAGTCGACTGAGAAAATAAAAGAAACGAGCGGTACAAACTACAATCAAAATACCTTTACCAGCCATCAAAGAAGCAACTACTAACTACAACACACGCCTGACATCGAGTGGAAAGCTATTGGCCACTGTCAGAAAACGCTTCTTGTGGAATCGCTAAAGGCACCATGGACACGCATTGTTACATATCCGCATTACAGGAGGTGTGACCTGGTGCTATCAATACGACACGGAGACAAAACGACACTAAATCGCTCGTTGTTCGTCGTCTTTCCGGCCTCCTCGGATAGAGATGAATCTTGAATCAAGGCCTTGCTCTCGAAAAAGGCTATCGCCATTGTCTTAATCATGGATTTTGTCAACTGACCTTTTTTATCCAGATGCTGAGAGGGAACACGTAGCATTTAATTTAAGTTACAACGATGTGCTGAAATGGGAACGGTACGGGAAAAGCACTATCGAACTGTTAGAGGCCAGACGACACGTAATCACATCACAGGGTTCTGATTTCCGGAATTTTTTTTATCAGCATTTAGTGCACGACACGAGAAAAGCTCCACATTGCTGCATTTATAGTTGCATAGCGTTCAAACGACACAAGCTAGACGGGAACGGCGAAGTCTAGTTTGGTGCCAAGTAAACACTTCCAAGGGACGTTTGAGGTATCTACGCTGCATCTACATCTACACCCAACACAAACTGCTATAAAGAGCGTGGCAGATAGTGCTTCCTACTGCACGAGCTATTAGAGCTTCATCCAATTCCAATCATGTACGGAGCGTGCGTACTGTAATTAATCTAATCTTGTCGTACAATGCCTACGGGGGTGACGTGGAAGGGATTACAGTACATTTCTCGATTCATCTAGTAAAGGTACAGATATCCACTTTGTACGTGAAGGATCGAATCTATCCTGACGCCTTTTTGCTACAGCTCAGCGGCATCGCTGAACGGGATTCCCCACGGTTCTAGAAGGGACACAGTGTCGCCTGGAGATGGTTTCCGACGAAGAAATGAGTCAGTCGCACCAAAGCCGCGATGCGAGAAAAGTGATAGTGCTTCAAACGCTAATTTTTTAAGTACAGGATTAATTTCGTATTGGGAAGTGGTTATATACACATATCAGAAAAAGTTTTGCATACCTCGGCTCCTAGAGTTCTGGAACTTGTATAGAAATTTGTAATAGAGATCAACATAAACATCATTTCCGCCCTTTTTATTGTTCATGAAAATCACACATTGCATGTTGTACAACCATACTGTGGCACATTCAGAGGTGGTGGTCCAGATTGCTATACGCACCGGTAACTCTAATACCGAGTAGCACGTCTTCTTGCATTGATGCATGCCTGTATTCGTCGTGGCATACTGTCCACAAGTTCATCAAGGTCCACATTGTCCTACTCATCAACGGCGATTCGGCGTAGATCCCTCAGAGTGATTGGTGGGCCACGTCGCCTATAAACATCCCTTTTCAATCTGTCCCAGACATGTTCGATAGGGTTCATGTCTGGAGAACACGCTGACCATCCTAGTCGAGCGATGTCGTTATCCTGAAGGAAATCATTCACAAGATGTCCACGATGGCGGCGCGAATTGTCGTCCATGAAGACGAATGCCTCGCCAATACGCAGCCGATATGGTTGCTCTATCGGTCGGAGGATGGCATTCACGTATCGTATAGCCCTTACGGCGCCTTCCATGACCACCAGCCCCACATAATGCCATCTCAAAACAGCAGGGAATCTCCACCTTTCTGCACTCGCTGGACAGTGTGTCTAAGGCGTTCAGTTTGACCGGGTTGCCTCCAAACACGACGACTGTCTGGTTGAAGGCATATGCGACACTCATCGGTGAAGAGAACGTGATGCCAATCCTGAGCGATCAGTTCGCCATGTTGTTGGGCCCATCTGTACCGTGCTACATGGTGACGTGGTTGCAAATATGGACCTCGCCATGGACATCGGGAGTGAAGATGCGCTTCATGCAGCCTATTGCGCACAGTTTGAGTCGCAACACGACGTCCTGTGGCTCCATGAAAAACAGTAATCAACATGGTGGCGTTTCTGCCAGGGTTCCTCCGAGTCATAATACGTAGGTAGCGGTCATACGCTGAAGTAGCAGCCCTTGGGCAACCTGAGCAAGGCGTGTCATCGACAGTTCCTGTTTCTCTGTATCTCCTCCATGTCCGAACAACATAGCTTTGGCTCACTCCGTGACGCCCAGACACTTCCCTTGTTGAGAGCCCTTCCTAGCACAAAGTAACAATGTGGACGCGGTCGAACCGCGGTACTGACAGTCAAGGCATGGTTGAACAACAAAAGCCGTGTACTTCCTTCCTGGTGGAATGAATGGAACTGTTCTGCTGTTGGAACCCTCCCTCTTTCAGGCGCTGCTCATGCATGTTTGTTTACATCTTTGGGCAGGTTCAGTGACATCTTTGAAAGTCAAAGGGACTGTGTCAGTGATACAATACCCATAATCAACGTCTGTTTTTAGGAGTTCTGGGAACCAGGGTGAACAAAACTTTTTTGATGTGTGTAATTAGAAAGGGAGACGGTATCGTAAGAAATTAGCAGTTTTAAAATCATATAAGCTCGTGACAAATGAGTGACAGTAACTGTAGTGCAAGTGCGATCAGAACAAGTGGGGACATTGTACTTGAAATTAAAATGAAATAAATTTACTATGTCGTACAAAAGTGTTCGCATATTGCAATCTTTTCATTATTATTAGAATTTTTGTAACGGGCTGAGTTACAGAACCGTATGGGAGAACATAGGGCATGCGACGTAGGCTCATGATCACACCGTTTGTTATTGGCGCACTTTTGTAAGTAGAGTTCTCCACATAGTGTGCGTCTGTCTCTAAGAGTCTGCCAGTTCAGGTTTTTCAGTACAACCGTGACGCTTTCCCACGGGTCAAACAGTGTACTGATTATTCGTGTTACCATTTCTCTGTCTATGTTCTGTATAACCTGTTGCACAAACCTGAACAATATTCCAAAACAGGTTTCACGAGTGGTTTGTAAGGAAGCTCCTTTGTAGACTGATTGCACTTCTTGGACTGCATCTGCCGTCTGTATTAAGTCCTCCATGTGACTAGCGGATACTGCCACATGGCTTACGCAGTTGTTGCGGAAGGAGGCTAAGTCTGAGTGGTCGGAGGAAGGCCAGGGAGCGTTTGTCGAATTAAAGAGTGAAACGTCCCCTTAGAAAAATTATAAATCACTGTGCTTAAACTGGCACACAATATTTTTATCGCAACGCAATCTGACTATCAATAATCCCTACAAAAGAATGGCCCTGACTAACAATAACCTATAACTTTCATGAATCACTTACCTCACAAAAATCTTCATTACTCGAACTACTGCAATACAGCGAGCGCCAATACTGCCAGCTAAATAAAAGATTCTAACTACTGAAGTCACTAACTACTGATAGGCATAGTTAGCAAATGAAAGATTTTGATAAAGAACAAACAATGTATTTACCTTAATAGTGTTCAAAAGTCATTATATACAGGGTGCCCCAGCTATCTTGTCCACCCAAAATATCTCTGGAACAATAACAGCTATTGGAAAACGACTTTCACCGGTATCAATGTAGGGCTGGGGCCCATGAATGTACATATTTGGAAACATTCTAAAACGAAAGCATATGTGTTTTTTAACACAAACTTATGTTTTTTTTAAATGGACCTCCTATATTTTTTCTTCAGCAATCCATAGCATGACAAAGCACATACACAATGGCCTTGATTGCATCGCAATATTCCCATTACATCCCGAGATATTGAGACGCGAAGTTGACGCTTGAAATACCCGACATGCGCTGCTAGCGCATGTCCTGAGGCTCAGGCGTGAACCCCATGCTGTCCGTAATCGCAGCAGGATGGCAGCAGACCGTATTATTCGTTTCGGACCTCTTGATAAGTATGGAAGTGTGATTACGCATGTCAATCACATCGTGATTACGGGCAGCATGGGGTTCACGCCTGAGCCTCAGGTCGGGTGTTTCAAGCGTCAACTTCGCGTCTTAATATCTCTGGATGTAGTGGGAATATTGCGATGCAATTAACGCCATTGTGTATGTGCTTTGTCATGCTATGGATTGCTGAAGAAAAAATATAGGAGGTCCATTTAAAAAAACATAAGTTTGTGTTAAAAAACACATATGCTTTCGTTTTAGAATGTTTCCAAATACGTACATTCATTGGCCCCAGCCCTACATTGATACCGGTAAAAGTCGTTTTCCAATAGCTGTTATTGTTGCAGAGATATTTAGTAAATTTGTAAGACTGGATGTCATGAACTTATATATATATATATATATATATATATATATATATATATATATATATATATATATATATATATATATATATATATATCAGTTCATGACATCCATCCTAACAAATTTACTGTCTCTGATGGACACACGTCCAGATCATCCGCTCTCAAAACTCCGCCGTTTCTCTCCCCACATCCACCACTGCTGGCGGCTCACCTCCAACTGCGCAACGCTACGCGCTGTTCACATCCAACTGCCCAACACTACAATAGCAACTATTCCAACAATGCAAACCAACCACAGCCTTCACACAGCACAGCCAGTGATTTTCATATAGAGCGCTACGTGGCGTTACCAATATAAAAAACCTAAACAGCCTACTTACAAGAGATGTGTTAGCAACCAGTCTGGTGTTGGTGTTCCTAGATTTTCAAAAGAAGTTCATATTATCATGCGGTGCGTCGAATAAGGCAGTAGGGTGTGTTTTGTTCCAGGAGGTCGAAGGCCACGAACACCCTGGTACCTTTGCATCAAGACAGTTGAATGCGACAGAGAAAAATTGTTCTACAACAGAGACAAGTGCTTAGCTTGAAGTAAGGAGTCACATTCCCAGTGTTACCTGAAAGGAAGGGAATTCAAGGTAGTGACATACCATGCCGCTTTCAAGTGGTACTATGTCTGAGGACCCATCCAGAAGATTAACGAAGTAGGCCTTCAAAGTCAGTGAATTTCAGTTCCAAGTAATCCACAAACTAGAGTGGAAACACAGAAATGCAGACGGGCTAAGCAGAAAAATCGCTGTAGTGCAAGTACTAGGTCAATAGCTTGGAGAATAGCAAGCATACCAGAGCACCGACCAAGAGTGTAAACATTATGGAAAGTAACATAGGTTTTCCATGCATGACAGATTATTGTGAAGAATGACGAAACTGGGAGCATGAGTTGTGGTGTTGGTATGACCGAATTTAGAAATATTACGTGAAATGCATCATATTTTATCGGGCCGTACGGGGTGCTAGGCGACGAATCAGAGAGTGGCGGAAAAGTACTCGTGGAAGGTAAGGAAAGATGATCATGATCGGTACGTCAGGAACTCAGTAGACTCTCCGCAGCGAGCGAATTTGAGCCCGAAACTGTTACTGTTTCAGAGGCTGCCAGAAATAACGGAACCGTTAAGTTTCATTGGGGTGAATATGTTAGGCTCATTTAGCCGAAATAGGTAATAGTTTTATGCTGACCATAATAGACCATTTTTATCGTTACATCGAAATGATGCCGATGCCACACCAATAGGCTCCCACAGTCACACAAGCGTTGGTGAATAGTTGGATATTGATGTTTGGGATGACACATACGATAATCATGCATAAACGCAACGAACTTCATGTCTCACCTAATGAAAGAGTTGTGTCAGTTACTAAAGATGAAACAACTGAAGACCATTTCATTTTAATCATAAGCTAACATAAGGGCGGATCGAGTTCATCGGACTGTTGGAAAGATGCTTAGTTATTACGTCAGTGCACACTATTCATATTGGAACACGTATCTGTTCTTCGTAGCGACTGCCTGCACCTCCAAAGTACACACTAGCATACGATTGTAGCCATTCGAGGTAGAGTACCGGAAAAAGACGCCGTCACTATTCGAAAGGATGCTGGATAGGAGACGCGGTACAAGAGTTTGCCGCATGGCGAGGGAAGCAGGAAGAAAAGTTCAGCGAGCAAATACTAAGACATCTGAGAAGCGGTTATGTCAGTATAAAGGTCGTCAGTGGGTAATGTTGTACAGCCTATATACCCAGAAGGGAAAGACGAAGAAGTTCGTGACACGCTACCAGGTTCCTTAATAAGTAATGAAAACATATCACCAGGAAATATGGAGTTGGACAAATACGCATGTTTAGGACGCCTACGAGCATTCAAGGGTGTGTCAGAGGCAGTTCCACGAGAGGCGTTGGCAAACGGGAGGAGAGAAGCGAAAAAGAAAAAAAAAAAAAAAAAAACGGAATGACCCTACACAACTGAAAACCGTAGCCTGATCAGATGAAGCCCCATTTCAGTTGGTAGAAGGTGACAAGTGAGAGAATTATCGCACAATCAGCTTAACAGCTCATGTGTCCAAGTTGTTGACAAGAATGATACATAGAAGAATGGAAAAGAAAATTGAAGATGTGAGATGACGCTCAGTTTGGCTTCAGGAAGCGCAAGGGCACCAGAGAGGTAATTCTGACGTTGCGGTTGATAATGGAAGCAAGACTAAAGAAAAATCTAGACGCGTTCATAGGATTTCTCGAACTGCAAAAAGCGTTCGCCATTGTGAAATGGTGCAAGCTGTTTGAAATTCTGAGAAAAGTAGGGGTAAGCCATAGGGAGTGACGGGTACAAGCGACAAGAGGGAATAATAAGAGTAGACGACTAATAACGAAGGGCTCGGAATGAAAAGGGTGTAAGACAGGGTCACAGTTTTGCCTCTACTGTTCAATCCGTATATCGAATGACGGAAATAAAATAAAGGTTCAGGAGTCGAATTAAATTTCAAGGTGAAAGGCTATCAATGACACCATTCGCTGATGACACTTCTGTCATGAGTGAAAGTGAAGAAGAATTATATGATCTGCTGAATGGAACGAACAGCCTAATAATTACATAATGTGGACCGAGAGTAAATAGAAGGAAGACGAAAGTAAAGAGAAGTAGCGGAAATCAGAATAGCGAGAAACTTAACGTTGGGACTGATGATCACGCAGTAGATGAAGTTTAGGAATTCTACTGCCTAGGCAGCAAAGTAACCAATGAAGGACAGAGCAAGGAGAACATGAAAAGCAGACTAGCACTGGCAAAAAGCTAATTCCTGGCCAAGACAAGTCTACTAGTATCAAACATTGGCCTTAATTGGAAAAGAGATTTCTGAGAATCTACTTTTGGTGCACATCATTGTATGGTAGTGAGACATGGAATGTGGGAAAACCGGAACAGAAGAGAATCGAAGCAAAAAAGGCATTCCTGGCCAAGAGAAGTCTACTAGTATCGAACATAGGACTTAATTGGAGAAGAAATTTCTGAGAATGTACTTTTGGAGTACAGCATTGTATGGTAGTGAGACAGGGAATGCGGGAAAGCGGAACGGAAGAGAATCGAAACATTTGAGATGTGTTGAAAATTAGGTGGGCCTATGAGTTAAGGAATGAGAAGGTTCTGCGCAGATTCGGTAAGGAATATGTGGAAAGCACTGACAGCGAGAACGAACAGGATGATAGGACATGTTTTAAGATATCAGGGAATGAGGGAAAAAACTGTAGAGGAAGATAGGTATTGGAGAGCACGTAGGTTGCATGTGCTAGTCTGTGATGAAGAGGTTGGCAAAGGAGAGGAATTCTTGGCGAGCCCTATCAAACCGACCAGTCAGAAGACTGATGACTAAAAAAAAAAAAAAAAAAAAAGTGCAGCTAAGGGAAGGTCTTAGAGTGGCGCACAGACCCCACGAGGCCATGGACCCAAGTTGTTAACAGGGTACTGAGCGAGATGGTAGTGGCTTCCATAATTGTGTGAGTGTGTTTACGTGGAATGGACAGAATCGTCTAGTCCAGCTGAACCGACCATTGGCTGGCAATGGTTATGTTCGGCTACCTGGAGACCATTTACAGCCAGGACTTCGTGTCTTCAAACAACGATGAAATTTTCATGGATGACAAAGCGCAGTTCCACTGACCAAAGTTGTTCATGACTGTTTTGAAGGACATTCTGGACAATTCGAGCGAATTATCTGGCCACCCGCATCGCCCGAAATAGAACTTAATCGAGAAGTCAGTTCATGCACAAACTCCTGCATCGGCCACACTTTCGCAAAGGACAGCTATAGTAGCAGCTTGACTCATGTCACTTGTCGAGTCCATGCCACGATGAGTTACTGCACTAAGCCAACCAAAAGGAGATCCACACCAGATTAGGACTCTTGTCACCTTAGTGTAAAGTAACTGGGGAGTGGCATTTCACGCATGCTTTGAACTTGGAGAACACTACATTAAACAACATATGAACGCTCCAGAAACTAGTCAAGGAAATCGTGGATTGTGCCAGGACCTACGCTAGCGCTCTTCACTGGGATATGGAAGCAATACAATCTCAAAAGAAGGTTGTATATATAAGACTAACGATGAGAGGCTACTGCAGTCACTGGGAGACGATATCTCGGACGCTAGAGTGAAATTAACGAGTTTGCAGCAAACAGTCCATCAAGCACTACATGGTCTGTTAAACCCCACCTTGCTGTCTCATGAACAGTATTTGAGGGGACTGTCGAAGGTGCTAGGAGAACTGCCGCCGGATTACAGCTAGTGGTGGAACTGAGAAGCCAGAACTCGCCATTCTACTGCTGTGGGTGTGACCATGGATAGCTCGTGATGGTACGTATCAGGGAAGGCTCTGGCAGCGAGAAAGCATGCAGTGTTCAGGTGTTACACGGAATGCACTTATCTGGTAATACGAGTATTAGCAGAATTCGGGAAATTCGTCCAAGTGGGAGAGGAAGGTGTGCTACCATTAGCGGAACATGCGAATGAACATGTTAAGACCGAGAGTGAGCCTCAGCAGTGCCACAGCAGGATAGTCACCGTATGCCCCAACTGTGAAATAGTGACGAGGATGAGTAACTGCATCTTGCAACTCTTCAGGTGTCAAACATAGGAACATCCTTGCCAAAAGGATGTGATAGAGTTGGAACTGTCTTTCGAAATAGCAGATTTACATTGGATACGCCCGGTGCCAATGATGTAGTGGTGGTTGCTGGTTGGTATTAAGAGGAGAATCTTATGGGGGCGAGATGTCTGCAATTACATGGTAGTGGACTGTTGATCACCCGGACTATTTGTGGTATTATGGGGCACACATTTCATTTACCAGCTCCTACGACGAAAGTTATGCTATTGAATGTGACATGGCCACAGTTGTACTGGCCAAACAACATCATACTTTCCTTAATAATACATGGGAACCGAACTGGGACGATTCATTAAGCATGATGGTATCAGCCCAGGAGAGGGGGTGACTGTAGAGCAATTGCTGCATATGGAACAGTACTGGGATTGTAGGCATTTGGTGACCGTGAAACCAAGTGTCGCAATTTCTGTAGGCCTGGTGATTCTGAAGGGGACTGGGAGACGGGAAGGGTGGGGAGGCGAGACTGCAGTGGTGGGGGTAGCGGATATTCTGTGTGGGCATTCCGGCCGCGTCTTGCGAATTGGACTGTGCTGGTCGCGCTCTCGTCGTATTTTTGCCGGACTGCAGGCCACACGTCCTCCGCCTCTATCACTGTCGTGATAGAATGAATTCTTTTACGACGCAATCCCAACAGCTGGTTGTCCGGTAAAGCACCTTGGTCTTCTGAAGTCAAAAGTGTGGTCTTCTTTGATGCTATCTTCTGCTATCGCTGGCTTTTCTGTCTGTCGCTGCCTATTTGCTCCTCACAACGTTTGAAAATATAGCACTGCGTTTGCCCAATGTGCTGTTGGCCACATTCGCAGGCGATGCCGTATATTCCCGGCACGTCCACTTTTAGTGGGTCTTTCGCAAAGCCAAGCCACTCTTTCATCTTCGGCGGTGTCGGAAGACGGTTTAAATGTTGAGGGTTTTCGAGTAGCCTCGCAATTTTGGATGACGGCTCTTCCAGGTACGGCAGGGAAGCGAGTCTCTTGTCTTCTTCTCCTGTTCCCAGTTTTCAGCATCATGTCTCGTTTTGAATGTCTTACTAACCTGCGTTTAACTGCACACATCCTTGTAGAATACTTCCTTCAGGTGTCGAAGTTCTTTTTTTTTATCGCAGATATCGTGCGCCTTTTGTAACTCCAGACGCACGAATAATTCAGGCAGGGGCGCGTACGTCACACACCAGGTAATACTGGAGCCGTCTTCGGCGGGGAGCGTGTAACTCTTTCAGACGGGTTTAATAATTCTTGACTGCGCGTTTAAATGCATGCATGCCCTCTACAACACACAAAAGAATTAAGATCTTTAGTGGGTGCCTTTTCAATTACATATTGATTTCCCATGTGCCCTGCACAAAGCTGAGCGTTCGCGAAGTGTGGCGGACAAACTGACTAGCGTTACGTCACAAGTTCGTCGCAGGGGCCGATTTCTCGTGGGCCCTTAAGTAATAGTGTATGCCGTTGCGCTGCATTGTAGTTTGTCATTGCATGTATGTACATGTCTGTGTGGGTCTTCTTCCTATACGCTGAATGACCAAGTGTAACATCTGCCTATTTTCCTTACTAGTGTGTCCAGGAAAGGGAGAGAACCATTCTCCTCTATTTCCATGGTGAAAGCATTGTCTTTATGGATGTTGTTCAGGTGGTCCAGAATCTCGTCCAGTGCCTGTCTGCCACGGTCCCACACCACGAAAATATCGTCGACATAGTGCGAGAAGTACTGGTTAGCGGTTTGAAGAACCAGCGATCCCTAGAGCCAGTGGGCATCTCAGGCCATCCATCTGTTCGCATGTGCAACTGGGACAGACAGAAAAGGCAGCGATAGCAGAACATACCATAAAGTAAGACCACACTTTTGACTTCCAGAACAATAAGGTCCTTTGTCGAGCAACCGGCTACTGATCCGGCGTCATAAAAGAATCCAGTGATGTACAGGTCCGCCACAATATTTTCAACAGAGACAAAGGATACCTCCAAAGTGCGGCATGGATTCCGGCGTTACCGACAATAGGACGAGAACGCGACCAGCACTGTTCAGCTCTCAAGACGCGGCCGGAATGCCCTCACAGAGATGCGAATGGAGTACTCGCTACCCCTGTCACTGCATCCTTAGCCCCCTCTCCGCCCGACTATACAGGAGCAGTACACGGGCACTAACACGAGCCATGGTAGACTCGTTTGGAACAGCCGCAGCAGTATCTCGACACTTCACCGGAAGATGATGAGTAAGACGCTCGTCGAAACGCAGGTGTTTTAATACTGCCACACGATTCGAAAGTCGAGAGTTTTTCACCGAGAGGACACGCAAAGAGAGACTGCATTCACACTTCTATATCTGTCGATGACTGTCCCTCCAAGATAAAATGCTGCGTCGTACCTACCAAGCTATCCTTAACGGAACTGGTGACATATAATAGGACATAGTCCGCTTCACCATTGAATGTGCGCAAAATTTCAGTGCGAATGTGAATTCACCATTTTCAAAGTTTAAACAACTTCCAGGGAGTTAGGCAGGATATTGGCCAAAGCATCTTCACCTCGTGCCAGGGCAAGAGGAGCGTGCTTACCGTCCGATACTCTGCTAGTTCATGACGGAATGAGCTGGGAGGCAGACGTAGTTTAATAACACACATGGGTAATGTATGTGGCTGTTGGATAAGTGCAGCGATGCTTCCTAACCTTCGAACTGTAAATATAAGTCCATTTATGTTATTGTTACATTGTTACATGTCGATGCCATCCCAAGCTGATCGCTTGGTTAGGCAGGATAAACTTCTGACTACAAGCGTTTCATTTCTAATTATTGGATCAAGCGCAACGTGATTAAAGTTGTTTGATGCTATTTGCAGACAAAGGCCGCTATTGTTATCTTACGCTAATGTGTTTGGTTTTACAGAATACCATGGTGTGAACGTTGCGTAAATCGGAGGCCGAAATGAGACATGCAGGAAATCCACGTGGTAGTGGGGGAGGTGTCGAACCTAGAGCCAACAAGAACTTACGTACTAAAATACTAAAAGACACATGATACGCTGCAATAAGATTGCTGTGATTGCACTAAGTCAGAGGTCCCAAAACTTTTTTTTTTTTGTCTCGGAGGCCACGTGTCACTTTTTTTTCAGTTTTGGGCGGATACCCAGTCTTTCGTACATTCAATTTTTACAAATTCATTAACTTCAAATGCATTTTTGACAGCTGATAATGTGCTACTGAATTTTATACGTATAGTTGTAGTAGGATAGAGGAAAAACTTTAAAAAAGTTATTTAAAAAAATAAGTCTTATACAAGGTGTTACAAAAAGGTACGGCCAAACTTTCAGGAAACATTCCTCACACACAAATAAAGAAAAGATGTTATGTAGACATGTGTCCGGAAACGCTTAATTTCCATGTTAGAGCTCATTTTAGTTTCGTCGGTATGTACTGTACTTCATCGATTCGCCGCCAGTTGGCCCAATTGAAGGAAGGTAATGTTGACTTCGGTGTATGTGTTGATATGCGACTCATTGCTCTACAGTACTAGCATCAAGCACATCAGCACGTAGAATCAACAGGTTAGTGTTCATCACGAACGTGGTTTTGCACTCAGTGCAATGTTTACAAATGGTGAGTTGGCAGATGCTCATTGGATGTATGGATTAGCACGGGGCAATAGCCGTGGCGAGGTACGTTTGTATCGAGACAGATTTCCAGAACGAAGGTGTCCCGACAGGAAGACGTTCGAAGCAATTGATCGGCGTCTTAGGGAGCACGGAACATTCCAGCCTATGACTCGCGACTGGGGAAGACCTAGAACGACGAGGACACCTGCAATGGACGAGGCAATTCTTCGTGCAGTTGATGATAACCCTAATGTCAGCGTCAGAGAAGTTGCAGCTGTACAAGGTAACGTTAAAGACGTCACTGTATGGAGAGTGCTACGGGAGAACCAGTTGTCTCCGTACCATATGCAGCGTGTGCAGGCACTATCAGCAGCTGACTGACCTCCACCGGTACACTTCTGCGAATGGTTCATCCAACAATGTGTCAATCCTCATTTCAGTGCAAATGTTCTCTTTACGGATGAGGCTTCATTCCAAATGTGATCAAATTGTAAATTTTCACAATCAACATGTGTGGGCTGACGAGAATCCGTACCCAATTGTGCAATCACGTCATCAACACAGATTTTCTGTGAACGTTTGGGTAGGCATTGTTGGCGATGTCTTGATTGGGCCCCATGTTCTTCCACCTACGTTCAATGGAGCACGTTATCATGATTTCATACGGGATACTCTACCTGTGCTGCTAGAACATGTGCCGTTACAAGTACGACACAACATGTGGTTCATGCACGATGGAGCTCCTGCACATTTCAGTCGAAGTGTTCATACGCTTCTCAACAACAGATTCGGTGACCGATGGATTGGTAGAGGCGGACCAATTCCATGGCCTCCACGCTCTCCTGACCTCAACCCTCTTGACTTTCATTTATGGGGGCATTTGAAAGCTCTTGTCTACGCAACCCCGGTACCAAATGTAGAGACTCTTGGTGCTCGCATTGTGGACGGCTGTGATACAATACGCCATTCTCCATGGCTGCGTCAGCACATCAGAGATTCCGTGCGCATGCGGCGGAGGGTGGATGCATGTATCCTCGCTAACAGAGGACATTTTGAACATTTCCTGTAACAAAGTGTTTGAAGTCACGTTGGTACGTTCTGTTGCTGTGTGTTTCCATTCCATGATTAATGTGATTTGAAGAGAAGTAATAAAATGAACTCTAACATGGAAAGTAAGCGTTTCCGGACACATGTCCACATAATATATTTTCTTTCTTTGTGTGTGAAGAATGTTTTCTGAAAGTTTGGCCGTACCTTTTTGTGACACCCTGTATATTTATTACTTTAAACGACACGAAATTTATTACATAAGTGATTTTAATGAGTGGGTTGATTTTACTAGCAAAGTGTCAAGATTAGGCTTTAATTTAATTAAGTTTAAACTTAAATTTTCTCGGTTTGCGATTTTCAGTGTGTTTCTCTTTTAGGAAGGTCGCCAACAGCGCTGAAACACATTTCCACGTGGTAAAATTTCCACAAGGTATAAAAACGGAAAAGCTGTGAAAAACTTTCTCACCATAGTTCATAATGCAAGATAAGTGACATGCATGTCTCTACGAAGCCAGAATAGCTGATACCCCTTCTAAATCGCATCTTCACTTCTTCGTTAATGCTTATTCCGGTCAGATCTTCTTGTAATTTGACTTCCGTTTCTTCATTACCACTGTATGGACTGATAATCCGCTGTGGTATCCCAATAGGTAAAATATTTCGAGTCCTAGTTTCGAAGTGTGAAGGATATTTAGTAGTTGAGCGCACTGTGAAGCGTGACCATAGCGGCAGTTTGTCTGTGACAGTGTGGATAACTGGGAAAATTCACTCGCTCCAATGTTTTGCTTGATTGGTTTAATACTGGCAAGAAATACTGAAATGATGGATTTTGTTTTTATCAGATTTAGACTCTCACCATGGAACTTAAAATTAATTTCGTTAAATTTTGCAAACAAATGTGTTAAATAAGCCTTGTCTGATTTCCATTGGATTAAATTTTCTTTTAGAACTGAATTTTTAGCATCTGATAGTTCTGAAACACTCTCAGAAAGTGTGTAAAATCTTGTCAATCACAAGCCTCTTGACAGCGAGAATGCTTAAGTGTGGAGTTGTAATCGATCGATTTTCTTTATATAAATGAGCAAATAACCAAGAATTCGATGTCTGGCTTCGAATTTTGTTTATTGCTTATTGACAAAGTGAAAACAATGATGCATTTGCCACTCTTATTTTTAGCAATTAAACGTTGTTAATGAATGGCGCAGCATTCTGCGAACACATAGAGACTGTTTTGTTTTAAGGGGCTAGCTACCAAACATGGCAAATCTTCATCCGGTGGCCCTTGTAACATACCAGCATTATTTTAACGCCTGCAGCAAAGAAAGTACAGTTTCCTATCGATATATTTTTAGTATTTTGTCCTCTGAGACTTTTAGCAAGGCAGCGATGTGATTTTACTGTCTCCATTTTCAGCTGTTTCCTTCCTTGCGCAGATGCTGGCAATATCAGAAATTAGTTTTAGTTCATTAGTCAAAGAAGCTAGAAGTTTCTTCGGAAAACACCGATTTACGCATTTAGCCGCCTTTTCATGAAAGCATGGTGTAATTAAATATTACTGCGACACAAGACGTATTAACCAGAATCGTACTAGAATGTACTGAGTTCATGTTGCAAATTATAATAATAAGAGTGGAATAACAGTGAATTAGTGGGAAAGTCGTTCGATGAACCCTCTGCCAGGCATTAAAATATGATATGCAGTGTAGCCATGTAGATGTAGACGTAGATGTACATTTTATTTACGCCAGTCAACTTCGGCAAATCGAAGGCTTGAAAATATGTCCATAAATCAATGAATATTATGTGACGCATAGCTATATAAGTAAACGAAGTGCTGTAGATGGCATCGGAGTTGATAACAGTTTTTAAAGTTTACATCCTGTTTCTCTACTTTGAAACTCAGTGACATTTAGGCTGGCTATTTCTGTCAGTAACCAAGAGAATATTCGCTAGTCTTCAGATTTTGTTTTGTATTTCCGATTTTTTATCTTTGAGGGTCAAACCAACTTTATTGGGACGCTTACCAGTTGGGTGCGATTCAAGAAATTGAGAAGGTCCAAAGAAGAGCGGCAAGATTCGTGACTGGTACATTTAGCCATCGCGAGAGCATTACATATCTCGTAGAAGGTTTGAAGTGAGACACACTTAACAGAAGGGGCTGCTCACTAAATTCCGAAATCCAATCTTCACCGAGGATGTAGAGCACATATTATTACCACCAACTTTCAAATCGCGTAATGATCATCATTCAAAGATAAGGGAAATAAGAGCTAGTACTGAGGTGTTCAGACAGTCGTTATTCCCTCGTGCGATCCGCGAGTGATACAGAGGGGGGGGGGGGGGGGGGGGGGGGGGGAAATATGACTTTGGCGCGAATTGTGCCCTCCGCCACACACCGCTTGCTGGCTAGCGGATTATATATGTAGATGTAGATGTAGATTGGTATATAAACTTCTCTAGCTCTATTTTCTAACTTGTTGAACGTGTAGGATTTGTATCATATGGGGAATGTAAGTTCATATTGTTAAATTTATATGTGGAATATATATTCATATTGATAATATAAAAGATATATTTTGCATATATTAATGTAGATGCTTAGCCTTTAGCTCTCAAAATCTACCTTAAAATATTGGGTTGAACCTATCAATTCCTTAACATACGTTTAGTACACATCTTGTCATATTTAGTTCATAAAATCTCCGAATCAGTTTTATTAAACCAAACTAATCTAAACTAAACTAAACGCCGCCAGAATAGTCCATGAAGGCCCAGAGGGTACCGACCGGCCGTGCCATGCTCAGCCCAGAGGCATCACTGGATGTGCATATGGAGGGGCACGTGGTCAGCACACCGCTCTCCCGTCCGTTTGTCAGTTTACTAGACCGGAGCCGCTACTTCTCAGTCAAGTAGCTCCTCAGTTCGCCTCACAAGGGCTGAGTGCACCCCGATTGGCAACAGCGCTCGACAGAACGGATGGAAATCAGTTTTATTGTGAATGGAAATTTGGAACCTGACTCCCTCTTGTATAAATTCCTAGTCACCCATCAGAAGGGCTAAGGGTATCTATGAAGTCAATACAAATGAACATGAAACTACGGTTCGATGTAAATTAGAATTATCTGTTTTTATAAATATTCAGTTTGTCGACTTAGAGGTTTCTAGAGAAGGGACAACTACAGCGTACTACACATGTAAGTGCAGATATTTCTTTGGTGACTGAAGAAAGTGTGCTGAACAACATATTTTATTTGCAGGCTAATAATTATAGCTATTAGCAGTAGTACGCTTTTAGGTTAGTTAGTACCTCAAAACACATGTGGCAAGAGCATGCCGTTAATGAATGTCTTCCCCTGGGCAACACGTCAGATGTTCAAGAATGGACCCGTGGGAGCAAAACGGTTAGTCTACACTGACAAGCATAGCCCACTTAGTGGTGCAGTTACGGTCATGCGGAAAACACCAGGTCGTAAAATTCGTGATTTGATTGCAGGAAGAAAAGAACCAACACACTGAAATGTGTACATACTAAGGTAGCACATATGAAAGTATTAGCACTTGTAACCGTTAGTATAGTGAGATAGGAACTACCCCTCAATTTGACTAATCTGATTTAACAAAACCTTGTCCGTCATTGCACGGTTTCAAGGGGATGTGAACAACGCTCCTGCAATTTGGCGGTGCTGTGTTAATACCACTGTGTAGCCTCACTTGATTCCGAAGACTATGCAGTAGTACTGCTGATGACGATCTTAAATTTCAGAAATTCTAATGAGACTAACGTCAGAACTTCAAAAAGTAGTTTCCTCCCATGAAATCAGTCACGTATGTTTTACAACATTTAAAAGCTATAGAAACGGCAAAAGAAAGCATTTTCAGGAAAATGCCCCCATTGATGAAGGTTAAAGATAGACTGCATAAAGAGTTCTTGTCTTCAGATAAAGTTCACCGACCTGTTCTACGGAGCGGAATAACAGCTGAGGACACGCGTTCGAGAGCGACAGGATTGTCACTTTGCAAACGATGTGTTGTGTGATAAAGATTGAACTATTTCCATGACCAGTTAAATAAAGCCCTGAACTATTGAACTGTACTGTACTACACGAAAATTCATGTCCCAGAAAACAAACTAAAACGCGATCCGACGGCAAATGCTTAATGAAATAGAACTGGAAGGAAATCAGCATTGGCCGTATTTTGTTGTTTTATTGTCAGAAAAATCGATTTTCAGTCACTTGGTGACCATCCTCAGTTCTATAATATACAATTAAAATTGGTAGGCACTGGTACGAAGCTGTAACCACAAGCGTAGAGCGATCACATAAACTTTCCTTCCAATTCTATCCACTATTTGGTCGTGGTGCACACAACAATCCATGGAGTCGCCAATCTTAACGAAATAGTCATGAACATACATACTTACTTAATATAGGTGCAAAGAAAGTGAATTTTGAACATCAAACAGTGGCTAATCATTCCTCAAGAACTTGTTTTCGTTGATGCCCCGAAGGTCCAATGGACGTCGACCGGCCGCCATGTCACCCCCTGGTATTCAGGGTAATGCCAAGGTGGTATGGAGGGACATGGCGTCAGCCTACCGCTCTCCCGGCCGTTTTGTCGACCTACCAGTCCTCGAAGCCGCTGCTTCTCATTTGCGTACCGCATCAGTTGGCATCAAGAGGCATCCTCCCACCACGGAAAAATCTCTGTCTGTACCGGGAATCGAACACGGGTCCCCCGCATGGCAGCCATCCACGCCGACCAATCAGCTGCGGAGGCGGACATTTAGATTGTGTGTGAAATCTTATGGGACTTAACTGCTAAGGTCATCAGTCCCTAAGCTTATACACTACTTAACTTAAATTATCCTAAGGACAAACACACACACCCGGAGGATTCGAACCTCCGCCGGGATCAGCCGCACAGTCCATGACTGCAGCGCCTGAGACCGCTCGGCTAATCCCGCGCGGCGGACGTTTATATTATTAAGGAAGACGAAAATTTATTTTTGTCAGGAGACTGGAATTCTGTAATACGAAAAGAAAGGGAAGGAAACATAGTAGGAGAACATGGGCTAAATGAATGAAAGGGAAACCTGCTTGGTTGAAATAATCGTTGCAAACACTTATTTTAAGAATCATGAAATAACGTTTTACATCTTGAAGAATGCAGGTGACGCTGGAAGGTTTCAGAATCTTATATAAAAGTATTGCACAGCATCAGAAACCAGATTTTAAACTGCAAAACAAGTTCAGGGGCAGACGCAGACATTGGCCACAATTTATTACTATTGGATTGTAGAATAAAACTTATGAAATTCCAGAACTTAAGAAAATTAACGAAATGAGATCTGGATTAAGTGAAGGAACCAGTGGTTGTTAAGAAATTCGAAGGAAGCAAGAAACTCAGTTGAAGACAAATGGGTAGCTTAGAAGACAGTAGATGCTCAAATAAGCAGAACGACAAGGACTACTAAATATGCTTGACTAACACACGAGATATTGAACTTAATACACCAAAAGAAATCATACGAAAATGTAGCAAATGAAGGAAATATAGTCTAAAAATGAAAATGAGAGAAAATTCAAATTGGCTAAGCAGGAATGGCTGGACAGGAAATGAAAATCTGCCTAAGTATACATGACTGTGGCAAATATAAACACAGCCTATAGGAAAACCAAAGACACTTGCAATGAAGAGAGAAGCAGTTGTGTGAACATCGAGAGATCAGATGGCAAGCTAGTAGTAAGGAAAGAAGTGAAAGCTAAAAGCGTATAGGAATATAGAGAAGAGATATACAAGGGATATGAAGGCAATGTTACTGGAAGGGAAAATTGAGCACACGAAGATAACGTGGGAGATATAATACTGTGAGAAGATTTTGACACAGCACTGAAAGACCTCAGTCGAAACAAGGTACCTGGCGTAGATCAAGTTCCCTCACAATTATCGAAATCCTTGCCCGGAGAAAACGGTGACAAAACTATTCCACTTGGCATTCAAGATATACAAGAGGGCTGAAGTAACCTCACACTTCAAGAAGAGCAATACCTGTCTAGAAGAAGACAGAGGCGGTCGTGTAGATATTACAGAACCATGAGTTTATTGAGACTTGGGTTCAAAATGCTAACGCGAATTAGTTAAAGGATAATGGAAAAGTTGAGCCCATGGGAGATCATTTCGGTTTCCGGAAAATGTAGAAACGTGCAAGGCAATACTGACTTTACGACTCAGACGGTAGATTGGAAAACGGCGTACCTACGTGTACAACATCCGTAGATTTAGAGAAAGCTTTCGATCATATCGACTGGAATACACTGATGGTAGCAGGGATAAAAGGAGAGGATCTAAAGGTGATCTTCATCTTGTACGGAAACCAGATTTTATTTCTAAAAGCCGAAGGACATGATCGGGAATCAGTTGTTGAGAAATAACTGAGAGCAAGAGGTACAGAAAACCAACTAAAATTTGGGAAAGGGAATCGTAGTTCAAAGAAAAGAATTAAAATTTTATGATTTACATAATCTTTAGTAACTTCAGGGTAAAACACCAACTACTTTGCAGCAAAAATATGGTGCTCATTGGCTCCTAAATAGTAGTTCACGACAGTGCCTCGCCGACTTAAGATGTCGTCATGTGTTTGCGTTAGAATGTGTTTAGTTTCAAACATAATTTTACATCAACGGAATCAAAAGACTTTAGAAGTTCATTTTGTTTACCCTCTCCTGTGAAGTTGAAGAACTTGGTAAATCTATGCTATTTTTATTTCCATATTTAATAGCGTGAGATTCTGCTAAGGAACTTCTACGTCCTTATGATAAAATTCGCAGCAATCACTCACAAAGAAGTGCTGTTGTAGAGGCAAAAAGTAATACAGTTGTATTTGAAAAAAAAGCCTTTAACTCGTTGGTTGACAAAGTTACGAAAATATTTTACCACCATTTTACGCGCCTAATGTGATTCCTTATCTGCCTACAAAAGGATAACCAACATCCTTAACTTGAAAAAATAAATCTGAAGAGATTTAGTTCAATAAGACTCCATCATAATCATAATACTGTGGATGTTTGCTGTCTTCTTCTTTTGTGAGTGGGACGTGTTTGATCTTTCCCTCTTCTTGCTCGAAAAGCTTTGTTTGTGTGACGTTTCTGATAGCATCGCGATCGTATAGATTTGGTGATAGTAATTCGTTAAGGCCTTTCTCCAGTTTGTTTCCACCAACAGGGCCTAGTTCAAAATGGTTCAAACGGCTCTGAGCACTATGGGACTTCTGTCATCAGTCCCCTAGAACTTAAAACTACTTAAACCTAACTAACCTAAGGACATCAAACACTCCCATGCCCGAGGCAGGATTCGAACCTGCGAACGTAACGGTCGCGCGGTTCCAGACTGTAGCGCCTCGAACCACTCGGCCACCCCGGCCGGAAACTGGGCATAGTAATCTTATTTTCATGAATATGTGAATCCGTTTGGGTTCCCTCTTTCTCCATATCCCGTGAGATGGATTCTTGGCACCATCTTTATAACCGTGTTTTTAGTGATTTTTCTGCAATGGGTTTTGGCTAACGCATTCCATCTTTTATTCGTAGTCTGAAGACTGTGGTCTAACATGACATCCTTTTACCTTCAGTGTCTTATGTTAGGGACTTGAGTGCTTCTGATATGTATAGTTCTTATGGTTTGGTTGCTGTTGTATTCTACAGAAATGTATAGTTCCAGGAAGTAAGGACTGCTTCAAGGCAACTTATTTATTTCTGTTTTCCTTCGTTCTGTTTCCTGACTGCCAGCGTGATCTTGTATGTAACTGAGTTGGGGATGCTGTTCAATCTACATTTCTTCAAAGTTTTGATTTCTTGCCTTCTCACCCACTTCTTTGTGTGTTTGCGTGCATCCACTTTGTTTATCTCTTTTCTTTAATTCCTTATAGATGTGTGAATGCATTCATCTGTTATATTCCCTTCTTTGGTCTCAAAACTCAGTTACCATTCGATTGAACCTAATATTTTTGTAAAGATACTTCTGTCTTTCTTTACCAAATCCAATGCCATTTTGCATCCAAATAAAAGTAGTGTTTCTGACCCATAGAGGACTTCTGGTTTTACGACTGTACTGGAATGCCTTATTTTAACATATATGGAAAAGCATTTTTTTTAGTTTACAGGTCTTCCTCTTTCACGTATGGTCTTTTCATTTCTTAAGTTCTTCTTTTTACTGCTGCTTTTTCACTTTTTGCGTTTATATTTTTACTCGCGTATTTTAGTCCAGTGAAACTGTCAGAAAAAAAGCCTGTACCTTGCAAAAGGTGGGGTAGAAGATTTTATTTTTTTAACTCGTTCATATTGTTGGAAAGGTTAGAAAACCAAGTTTTCTCTTGGGAACACTTTCTGCAGTCAAAAAACTTCGAAAATTTCGGACTTTTTTCATTTTTTTCAAAATATCACAGTTTCATTTGCTCCTATCGCTTTGACGCCTACTTTCTTTTTTAAAGAGCACAAAATTCTCTACAAATTTGATTCTTACCATTTGTTTCTACTCCCAGTATGTAAGGCGCTGCAGCGCGTTAAAAAATACCAATTTCTCAAATTTCGAGCAAAGAATAGTTGGTGACAATTTCCACGATGTAAAGTCCGTAGAAAAGATAAAGTTGTGACTCTCCTTTCTGCGTTCAATTCTGTAAAAGCTGGGAGCACTAAAATTACTCCTGTTGATCCTTTAACTCTTTTCCAAAGGTTTTGTTTAATGAAATAGTGAAGAAGAGTTAAAAGCCTTTCTGAAATATGAACTTGCTCCTTACCCAATGTCCCTATTCTCAGAAAAAGGCATGCGAAAAGGAACAAAATCCTCATTCTACAATGCCTTCGTTCCAGTGGAAGATGTGAAGTCAGGTGGACTGAGTAAATTTTTTGTCATTGATGGAGGGTACCTTATCCACAAAGTGACTTGGACTCGAAATGTTTGCTTCAAGTCAATAGCCCAAAGCTATGTTTCGTACCTGAAACGTCATTTTGGATCTCAATTTGCTATTGTATTTGATGGGTGTCCATGTGAGGGAGACAAATGTAGCACAAAGAGTGCTGAGGGGATTCGTAGGTCCAAACAACATTCTTCGGTTGACGTTGTGGTTGAATCAGAGATGATGAACCAAGTCCCTCAGGACAAGTTCTTGTACAACGAACGAAACAAGATGCGTTTGATCACACTTCTTAAAATGGAATTTCTGGAGTGTAGCATTGAAGTGCACCGGGCACAAGAAGATGCTGACGTTATAATTGTAACATTTGCCATTTCAAGAACCAAAGATTTTGGAAGTGTTGTCATTGTAGGAGAAGATGTTGACCTGCTTGTGCTCATGACCGGTTTGGGGCAAGGCATTGAAAACTTATTTTTCTTAAAGCCAGGAAGAGGAAATGCAGAAGACAAGTGGTTTTCCACTGCATCTTACAAGTTTGACAGTGAATATATTCCGTTCACTCACGCCTTTAGCGGATGTGATTCAGCATCTGCTGTTTTTGGTCAAGGAAAAATTAAGTGCAGCAATATTGTTGCGAAAAATGAACACCTAACCTCAGCGCTTTCAATAAACCACATGCTACCCGTGAAGAAATAATAACTGCAGGAGAACAGGTTACTATCGCATTGTATAGTGGAGGTGTCAGCAGTTCCCACACACTAGACCATTTGCGGTACCGGCTATTCGCCAAGTCTGCCGCAAAAAGCAAACTGAATCTTGCACGGTTGCCACCTACACAAGATGCTGCACAACATCATTCGTTGCGGACTTACCAACAAGTCCAAAGTTGGATGGGAAACTGGGAACCTCCTGAGAAATGGGGCTGGACTCATAGTGACCACGATCCAATACCCGATATAATGAGCCAAGATCCAGCACCTGAAGCGCTTCTACACATTGTTTCATGCTCATGCAAGCTGATCTGTGGCGGAGCGTGCTCCTGCGGAAAAATGGGTTTGAAATGTTCTTCAATTTGCAAGAAATGTATTGGTGTCTACTGTGAAAACGTGCCAAAATTTTTATATGAAGACAGTGAAGAAGATGTTATGGAGGATGTTGAGGAAACTGCTGACGAAACCAACGAACTTGCTGAGGCTGACTCGCTGTTTAAAGAAGAGGTCAATCTGGGATCATCTCTATGTACAGACCCTAAATCCGTAACTCAAGGTATTTCTGGTGACACTGAGGAACCTGGCTCATCAAAACGTTGAAAGTGATGCTCATATCTGTCTCAAGTGCGCTTAAGTGCAATATTACAAGCATTACACACCCAGAACTGTCAACATTTTTTAGTAACTGACAATGCATTTTAATTGTAATAAAGCTACTTATTTTTAATGTCAACTGTGTGGCTTTTATACACAAGAATAATTACCTACCTAATTAGGTTGCCTATTGCAGCTAATAATAGTTCAGTTTCCTGATACAATTTATTTTGTGTGCGTGTGTACGTGTGTGTGTGTGTGTGTGTGTGTGTGTGTGTGTTTATGTCTCTTAATGATATATTTTTATATTTATAGTTTTACAAATACCAGCGCTGAGGTGGCCCATAGTGAACTTCAGGTAGTGATGTAAGAATCACAATAGTTCGGTGTCCAGCAATTCTTATGTTGCATACAGAGAAATTGGATACCTGAAAGTGAGGTGGTAAATTCCAACTTATATCATGGTGTATAATGTGTTTATACTACACAAAAAGAAACTGAAAAAATAGTGTTCAAAAATTAGGTACCTTGCCACTATGCTCAAAATTTGAAAAATTGGTATTTTTTGAGGCGCTGTAGCGCCTTAGATATTGGGAGTAGAAAAAAATGGCAAGAATCAAATTTGTGGAGAATTTTGTGATTTTTAAAAAAGAAAATAGACGTTAAGCGATAGGAGCAAATGAAACTGAGATATTTTGAAAAAACTTTCGAAGTTTTTTGACTGCAGAAAGTTTTCCCAAGCGAAATTTTGTTGGCAAAACTCTGTTTTCTAATCTTTCCAACCATATGAACGAGTTGAAAAAATAAACTCTTCTACCCCACCTTTTGCAAGGTATATCTGCTATTTGACTGGACTATTTGAAGTTATTTGTTTTCTTCATGTTCAGATACTTGGTTTTTAAATTTCTTGGAGAGTCACTTTCACTGGTCCTGTATCTCTTTCCAAAAGATATTTATAGAGCTGCTTTTGTAGCTGTCTTCTTCGTAATCTCTAGTCTTTTGTATGCATTGTTTGAGGTTCCAGCAACTGTTAAGAGATCGTCTGCAAAAGCGAAACAGTTTATTGCTTCTTTCGATCTGACCAGCCATATGTAGTTGTTAAGTATTTATTTTCTTCCTCTATTGTCTATTCTAGTAGTAGTAGTTACAAACCGTCTCCTTGTCGGACTCCTGATACAACCTGGAGAAGGCTAGACCTTTCCCAAGAAATTTAACTTTAGATACTGTGTTCGCTTAATTTTTTTCAGAGCTTTCCTATCTACTGCAAATTTCGTCGGTGTTTTGGGGAGTGGGCTTCCGTCCATCGAATCATAAGTCAACAAATACTGGCACTATCTTTTTATTTGGTACTAGATGACAAGCCCGGCATTTCTCTGGTATTCATTCTGCCAATTCTTATTTAGAAACGGAAACAAAAAGTGAACTGCGTTTGTAGTGCAATATCGAAAAATTTCATTCACATGTGTTCGTGAAAACACTTTTGAAATCACCAAGCAGTCATACAAAGGAATATGCATAATTTAGGAATATGTAAGTACAGTACCCGAATTAAGAAACATGATCCCAGACAGCTTCTATACCCTGGACGCAGCTGCATCACATGTCTACAACACAAACTTGTAAAATATTATATGGAAACGGTTCTTCATAGCTGTATAGACGGTTACTGTTTTCGTCTACAGCCTTTCGCGCTTCGAAGTTGAAAGCTGTCAATAGTGCTGTCAGGTGTCAGAGATTTTCTTAAGATGACTCAACTGCAAGAATGTCTTACATCTACATGGTTACTCTGCAATTCACACTTAAGTGCCTGGCAGACGGTTCATCGAACCATTTTCATACTACTTCTCTACCATTCCACTCTCGAATGGCGCGTGGGAAAAAGGAACACCTAAATCTTTCCGTTCGAGGTCTGATTTCTCTTATTTTATTATGATGATCATTCCTGCCTACGTAGGTGGGTGTCAACAAAATATTTAGGCATTCGGAAGAGAAAGTTGCTGATTGAATTTTCTTAAATAGATCTCACCGCAAAGAAAAATGACTTTGTTTCAGTGACTGCCACCCCAACTCGCGTACCATATTAGTGACACTCTCACCTCTATTTCGGAATAAGACAAAACGAGCTTCCCTTCTTTGCACTTTTTCGATGTCCTCCGTTAATCCTACCTGGTAAGGATCCCATACCGCTCAGCAATATTCCACCAGAGGACGGACAAGCGTAGTGTAGGCTGTCTCTTTAGTGGGTTTGTCGCGTCTTCTAAGTGTTCTGCCAACAAAGTGCAGTCTTTGTTTCGCCTTCCCCACAATATTATTTATGTGGTCTTTCCAATTTAAGTTGCTCGTAATTGTGATTCCTAAGTAGTTAGTCGAACTAACAGCCCTTAGGTTTGTGCGATTTATCGCATACCCAAAATTTATTGGAATTCTTTTAGTACCCATGTGGGTGACCTCGCACTTTTCTTTGTTTAGTGCTAACTGCCACTTTTCGCACCATACAGAAATTCTCTCTAGATCCCTTGTCGACAGCACTCATTACTTCATGGGAATAAAGAGCTAGCTTTGTTGCACAAGAACGATATTTTCTGAATCCGTGTTGGTTATGTATCAATAAATTTTCTTCAAGGTGATTCGTAATGTTCGATTACAATATATGCCCAAAATCCTACTGCAAATTGAGTTCAGTGATGGGGGTCTGTAATTCAGTGCGTTACTCCTATTTCCTTTCTTAAATATTGGTGAGACCTGTGCTACTTTCCAGTCTTTAGAAACAGACCTTTCGTCAAGTGAGTGGTTGCATATGATTGCTAAGAAAGACGCTATTGTGTCTGCATACTCTGAGAGGAACCTGAATGGACCGGAAGATTTACCTTTCTTAAGTGACTTGAGTTGTTTCGCAACACCTAAGATATCTACTTTTATGTCACTCATGCTAACAGATGTTCTGGTTTCGAATTCTGGAGTATTTACTTCGTCTTCTTTCGTGAAGGCAGTAAAGAAGAACTGTTTTAAAACTTCAAGCATGTTGTGGGAGTTTTTCATGCATCTCAGTGTTTATGACGTCATCTCTGGTGATATATGGGTCACACAATGATATGATTTTGTAGGTACGTTCAGCACCATATGTGAATATTCTCTGCAACATATGTTGCGAGTAGAGTCAGTAGCAAAGCAAAGAAGCAATAAATTGGAACGTCATGCACAATAGCGCAGTTCTTCACGCATCTCAGCGTTTATGACGTAATACCACTTGAACTATATGTGGTATCAAGATATAATTTTGTTGGAAATTTTGGAAATTTGTTGTAAGTTCCCATGGGACCAAACCGCTGAGGTCATCGGTCCCTAGGCTTACACACTACTTACTCTAACTTAAAATAATTTTTACGCTACGGACAATACAAATACCCATGCCCCATGGAGGACTCGAACCTCCGACGGGGGGAGCCGCACGAATCGTGGCATAGCGCCTAAGACAGCGCGGCTACCCCGCACGGCATATAATTTTGTAGGTGCGTTTAGCGGCATATGTGGATACTGCCTCGGTGAAATTTATTTCGAACAGAGTTAGTGGCACAGAAGCAATAAATTTAAATGTAGTACATCATGCGGTATTATTTCCTGACTATGACAGGCAGGTGGTTCTTCCCCCAAAACGATTGTTGCCTGACATTAAGGGTATTTGCACCAAGTTCGGTAGAAATCAGTCCTGCGGATTAGGAGGACATGTGGAACATATACATACGCACACATAGACACATCCATTTTTATAATACCCCCCATGAACCATGGACCTTGCCGTTGGTGGGGAGGCTTGCGTGCCTCAGCGATACAGATAGCCGTACCGTAGGTGCAACCACAACGGAGGGGTATCTGTTGAGAGGCCAGACAAACGTGTGGTTCCTGAAGAGGGGCAGCAGCCTTTTCAGTAGTTGCAAGGGCAACAGTCTGGATGATTGACTGATCTGGCCTTGTAACATTAACCAAAAAGGCCTTGCTGTGCTGGTACTGCGAACGGCTGAAAGCAAGTGGAAACTACAGCCGTAATTTTTCCCGAGGGCATGCAGCTTTACTGTATGATTACATGATGATGGCGTCCTCTTGGGTAAAATATTCCGGAGGTAAAATAGTCCCCCATTCGGATCTCCGGGCGGGGACTACTCAAGAGGATGTCGTTATCAGGAGAAAGAAAACTGGCGTTCTACGGATCGGAGCGTGGAATGTCAGATCCCTTAATCGGGCAGGTAGGTTAGAAAATTTAAAAAGGGAAATGGATAGGTTGAAGTTAGATATAGTGGGAATTAGTGAAGTTCGGTGGCAGGAGGAACAAGACTTCTGGTCAGGTGACTACAGGGTTATAAACACAAAATCAAATAGGGGTACTGCAGGAGTAGGTTTAATAATGAATAGGAAAATAGGAATGCGGGTAAGCTGCTACAAACAGCATAGTGAACGCATTATTGTGGCCAAGATAGACACGAAGCCCACACCTACTACAGTAGTACAAGTTTATATGCCAACTAGCTCTGCAGATGACGAAGAAATTGAAGAAATGTATGATGAAATAAAAGAAATTATTCAGATAGTGAAGGGAGACGAAAATTTAATAGTCATGGGTGACTGCAATTCGAGTGTAGGAAAAGGGAGAGAAGGAAACATAGTAGGTGAATATGGATTGGGGGACAGAAATGAAAAAGGAAGCCGCCTGGGAGAATTTTGCACAGAACACAACATAATCATAACTAACACTTGGTTTAAGAATCATGAAAGAAGGTTGTATACATGGAAGAACCCTGGAGATACTAAAAGGTATCAGATAGATTATATAATGGTAAGACAGAGATTTAGGAACCAGGTTTTAAATTGTAAGACATTTCCAGGGGCAGATGTGGACTCTGACCACAATCTATTGGTTATGACCTGTAGATTAAAACTGAAGAAACTGCAAAAAGGTGGGAATTTAAGGAGATGGGACCTGGATAAACTAAAAGAACCAGAGGCTGTACCAAGATTCAGGGAGAGCATAAGGGAGCAATTGACAGGAATGGGGGAAATAAATACAGTAGAAGAAGAATGGGTAGCTTTGAGGGATGAAGTAGTGAAGGCAGCAGAGGATCAAGTAGGTAAAAAGACGAGGGCTAGTAGAAATCCTTGGGTAACAGAAGAAATATTGAATTTAATTGATGAAAGGAGAAAATATAAAAATGCAGTAAGTGAAACAGGCAAAAAGGAATACAAACGTCTCAAAAATGAGATCGACAGGAAGTGCAAAATGGCTAAGCAGGGATGGCTAGAGGACAAATGTAAGGATGTAGAGGCCTATCTCACTAGGGGTAAGATAGATACCGCCTACAGGAAATTTAAAGAGACCTTTGGAGATAAGAGAACGACTTGTATGAATATCAAGAGCTTAGATGGAAACCCAGTTCTAAGCAAAGAAGGGAAAGAAGAAAGGTGGAAGGAGTATATAGAGGGTCTATACAAGGGCGATGTACTTGAGTACAATATTATGGAAATGGAGGAGGATGTAGATGAAGATGAAATGGGAGATACGATACTGCGTGAAGAGTTTGACAGAGCACTGAAAGACCTGAGTCGAAACAAGGCCCTGGAGTAGACAATATTCCATTGGAACTACTGACGGCCGTGGGAGAGCCAGTCCTGACAAAACTCTACCATCTGGTGAGCAAGATGTATGAAACAGGCGAAATACCCTCAGACTTCAACAAGAATATAATAATTCCAATCCCAAAGAAAGCAGGTGTTGACAGATGTGAAAATTACCGAACTATCAGCTTAATAAGTCACAGCTGCAAAATACTAACACGAATTCTTTACAGACGAATGGAAAAACTAGTAGAAGCCAACCTCGGGGAAGATCAGTTTCGATTCCGTAGAAACACTGGAACACGTGAGGCAATACTGACCTTACGACTTATCTTAGAAGAAAGATTAAGGAAAGGCAAACCTACGTTTCTAGCATTTGTAGACTTAGAGAAAGCTTTTGACAATGTTGACTGGAATATTCTCTTTCAAATTCTAAAGGTGGCAGGGGTAAAATACAGGGAGCGAAAGGCTATTTACAATTTGTACAGAAACCAGATGGCAGTTATAAGAGTCGAGGGACATGAAAGGGAAGCAGTGGTTGGGAAGGGAGTAAGACAGGGTTGTAGCCTCTCCCCGATGTTGTTCAATCTGTATATTGAGCAAGCAGTAAAGGAAACAAAAGAAAAATTCGGGGTAGGTATTAAAATTCATGGAGAAGAAATAAAAACTTTGAGGTTCGCCGATGACATTGTAATTCTGTCAGAGACAGCAAAGGACTTGAAAGAGCAGTTGATTGGAATGGACAGTGTCTTGAAAGGAGGATATAAGATGAACATCAACAAAAGCAAAACAAGGATAATGGAATGTAGTCTAATTAAGTCCGGTGATGCTGAGGGAATTAGATTAGGAAATGAGGCACTTAAAGTAGTAAAGGAGTTTTGCTATTTGGGGAGCAAAATAACTGATGATGGTCGAAGTAGAGAGGATATAAAATGTAGGCTGGCAATGGCAAGGAAAGCGTTTCTGAAGAAGAGAAATTTGTTAACATCCAGTATTGATTTAAGTGTCAGGAAGTCATTTCTGAAAGTATTCGTATGGTGTGTAGCCATGTATGGAAGTGAAACATGGACGATAAATAGTTTGGACAAGAAGAGAATAGAAGCTTTCGAAATGTGGTGCTACAGAAGAATGCTGAAGATTAGATGGGTAGATCACATAACTAATGAGGAGGTATTGAATAGGATTGGGGAGGAGAGAAGTTTGTGGCACAACTTGACCAGAAGAAGGGATCGGTTGGTAGGACATGTTCTGAGGCATCAAGGGATCACCAATTTAGTATTGGAGGGCAGCGTGGAGGGTAAAAATCGTAGAGGGAGACCAAGAGATGAATACACTAAGCAGATTCAGAAGGATGTAGGTTGCAGTAGGTACTGGGAGATGAAAAAGCTTGCACAGGATAGAGTAGCATGGAGAGCTGCATCAAACCAGTCTCAGGACTGAAGACCACAACAACAACAATGGATTTTGTGGAGGGGGCAGAAAGGAAAGGAAAGGGAAGGAGCTATTTATATCAGCTGCGTCGGGAATTTATGTAGAAGCAGCGACAACGAGTGAAAATGAGTGCCGAGCCTGGAATGTACTGCTTACTAGGCAGGTGCGTTAAACATTACGCCATCCGGACACAGCGTTTATGGCAAATGCACGGACTACACTGCCATGCTTCCAAGCCGAGCCACATTGTCACCTAGCACCACCGATCTACAGTCGCTGTCCATGTGTTCTATGTTTGCTAATTTTAGATACCGGATCCAGGTCGAACGTAAATGTGCGTCTGCCCTGGAGGATGTTTATTCATAGCCGTCGAGGCATATAAATTATACGAATGCATGTTGTCTGTTCTTTCGGATATGTCCGAAATTGCAGACACCACGAGCTCATTTAATTTCTGGATCTTCTTAGTGAAATCTGAAGTCTCTAGCCTCCTTTTTGTCACAATTTTTGGTGTTTATAACGATCATCCTCCTTTACCTCCTCTGCATAACTGCAGATGACGTGTCACTGAGCACGTGTGTTCTGTGCATGCAGTACACGTGAGGCTGGCGCCTAGTTGTTTCCACTGCACTGTGTGGAATACGAAGGTTCTGTTATAGTTCACTAACCTGCTGTCTTCAAGTTGATGTCCACATCGCAGAAAACAGCACGCAGGTCGTAGGTTCTGTATCTTGAGGCTGAAACTGACTTTTAGCGAGGTTCTGTTCTGAAATAATGTATCACTTCTTTGGGATGCCACTCGCGTATTTTAACATAGCCACACGAGAAGACTACATGATCTTAATACAACACCTTGTGATACAGCAAAGTACATGATCAAACACAATGTTTACGAAAATGCATCTTTACACTATTTGTGGCACGTGTCTGTGCCTCATGACTACCGGGAGTGAATCTTTTAATACTGAATACTGGCAAACACATCCTGCCACAGACAAGATGACTGTACCTCTCGACTGCCTAATCCAGAGCGATGAAAAAAATAAAAATTGGGAACACATCCTACGACAGACAACATGTCTGTTCTTCTCGACTGCCTAATCCAGAGTGACGAACAGCCCGAAACACTTCGCGAGCCATACCAGAAAAGGCGGGACCCGAACGCTTCCGAAGTGCTTCGTCTGCAATTTCGTCAGTCTTTTGTTTTTGATTTAAATTGTTTTCAATAATTCTAAAATGACTGATTGATAGTCAGCTGTTGAGGGATATTTATAATAAAAAGTGAAGTCATTCGAATGAGTAGTTTAACTAATAATAATAATCATACTTTAACGCTTTGGCGCCCTTGCTCCGAACACAGCAGCCAATCACAGAGCAGTAGCATTATGTAGGCGGTCTTTCTCACGGGAATGGTACCGAATTAGAGGTGGGTCGAACTCGTTGATTCCCGTGAACTACTTCATTCATTTCACTCTTTGCCGCGAAGCGTTCAAATGAAGTAGTTCATTCATGAAGTACGAAGCCTAGCGAAGTTGCCCAGTTCGCCGCTCAGCCGCGGCTACGCTCGGTTCGCCTTGCTCGTACAATAAAGGTTCGTAATACTTCATAATTTTACCAACAGATGGCCAACTATGCAGTAACGTGCACGCAACGTTTTACGTTCTTACAGCGTCTGAGCTAACTTAAATAGAGCGTGGTCGAAGGGGACAAAGGAAAGATAAACAGAGAAGCCTGTCACATAAGAAGGTATTACATTTAACCTTGCTCGACATTTTCTCATGAAACGCCCAAAAAAGTCTTTATCAGCCAAGTGAAACATTATTTGTTGTATTCATGGACTGAAAAACTAGGGCTACCAACAAAATGCAGTCTAATTTCATGTTCCTTTTAAAATTTAATTCAAAGTAGAGTGAGTATGTTTACCACTGTCACAAAGTCTATATATCTACGTTAAGTAATTATTCAGAAGTTTTCCTGTAGATTTTATTTTGTTGAGAATAATATAACCCTCCAAATTCAAAACGTAAACTGTCACCTTTAGTAATTGATACGATTTCAGGTAAAATCCCTCTTTCAGTGTTATTAACAAAACTTTTATTTTCATGTTGGCTGTGCGTGCTCACACAGCCAGCCTCTTCGTTTGTATCTGTAATATTAATTTGTCCGAAAGCGCTGCCAACGGTAGGCTTCCGGTAGACGCGAAGTATAACTGAACTGCACAAATAGTCGCGGGTAATGATGCCAGCACTGCAGGAAGCAGCTGACGCTGCCTTCCCATCGCCCCTCACCTCCCCAACCCATCGCAAACCAATAGTTTCCCACAAACGCCGCGCGATTCGTCGACAGGCAGTAGAGGGGGGACTGAAGTGAAGGGAGAATGAGTGACGTTACGCCGATGTAATGGGATGAGGGAGAGGGGAAGAGAGTGAGTGAACTCGAAGGAAGTGTGGAGTGTGTTATCTGTGAAGAGTTTGAAGTAGCAGTTCATTGAAATTGAGTGGTTAGTTCACACTTCAATGGAGTGAAGCGTTCATTTGAACGACTCATTCACGAGCTCCCCATCACTATACCGAATCTAACATCTGCCACACCACATTTCGTCATCTATATACTTCTTGCATCTCCACTGCTCTGGGAACAGCTTCTTGGATGGTATGATGGCTGACTATGCCAGAAATATTGCAATTCTCCTAAGTATCTAAATTCTTTAGTACACAGTACTTAGTTATTGCTGATTTCTAGCTCACCCAATGTGGTTTTGATACCAGTCATGAAGTTTTTCAAATGAGATTAGAAATTCAATTTTACTGGTTGTTTTTGTGCACTGCGTCCTTGGAAATTAATTATACATCAGGAGTTTGTTACCCTTTTAGGTAAGAGGTCCGCCAGTCACGATTACCTACTTGTTTCACTTCGATTTCTGTTCTCTTTTCCTTGTGTATCCTTTCCTTTTTTAGTGCGTTTCTTCTCCTTTTGTTTTGCCTCTGTATGTGAGGATTTGGAACTGCGTCAGGTCTGTGTCTTTTAGCGGTTCTCCTTGTACGCTGTCCGTCTTCGTCCCTTCACCGCATGTGTTCCTGTTTCTATGCGTTTGGGCGCTGAATACCATGCTGTTTAGCGCCCGAAAACCTCAAACCACACACACACACACACACACACACACACACACACACACATACACACCATATTTTGCCATTTTGAACAAAGGATGTATCGTCATCATGCACTTGAAGAAAGTGAAAGCTTGGTGCTCTAAGGTGAAGCGAAGGGGATACGATACGGTGCGGTGGCGTTGCCAGAAGACAGAGGAGCGAGACGTTGTTTTCGCGAAGGTGGTTGTAGAACCAAGTTGGCTCTCTCCGAGGCTTCCCGAATAAAACGAGAACTCCGGCAGCATTACATATTCTTCGCCATGTTCCCCTCAGAATTCTGCTAGAATTACCCTCACTCGGCACAAAGGAGGAAGGAATCTAACAAGGCAGCGGAAGAACGGCTCCAGTAGGGCTGGAGGTGGGTGAGGGGGTTTTGGGGGTGGGGATGGGGGGAGTGGGGAAGCAGTGCGGGAAAGGGGCACAGTGGAGGAGAACAGAAGACTGGCTTCGGTCCCAGGAGTGCGGCGCAGCCAAGATCGAGGGCCTTACGATTCTAATGAGAACAAATTAAACTATCATTACTGGACGCGGCCGGGTGAGCGGCGGACTGAATTTTGAAATATGGGAAACAGGCCTCGGCGGCATCTGCTGCGGCCCGACCCCGCAGGATTCTCATCCCTTAACTGATAGAGAAGGCGAGCCTCGAGGAGGCCGCGGGGCTGATGGCTGCTGCGGGGGACGGAGTGTTCCCTTACCGGATCCAACTAATAACAAGGGGAATCTCCGGGCCAAGTTGGCGCCGCCGGCTACGCTACCTACAGTTTAATGCTCGGCGCGGTGCGCCGCTAGTCCGTCACCCGACTCAGCGAAGGCGCTCACTGGTTGCAGCGATGCGCCAGTGTCTACAGGGTGAAAAGTATTTAAACCGACAAACTCTACATCTACATCTACATGATTACTCTGCAATTCACATTTAAGTGCTTGGCAGAGGGTTCATCGAACCACAATCATACTATCTCTCTACCATTCCACTCCCGAACAGCGCGCGAAAAAAACGAACACCTAAACCTTTCTGTTCGAGCTCTGATTTCTCTTTCTTTATTTTGATGATCATTCCTACCTATGTAAGTTGGGCTCAACAAAATATTTTCGCATTCGGAAGAGAAATTTGGTGACTGAAATTTCGTAAATAGATCTCGCCGCGACGAAAAACGTCTTTGCTCTAATGACTTCCATCCCAACTCGTGTATCATATCTGCCACACTTCTCCCCTATTACGTGATAATACAAAACGAGCTGCCCTTTTTTGCACCCTTTCGATGTCCTCCGTCAATCCCAACTGGTAAGGATCCCACACCGCACAGCAATATTCTAACAGAGGACGAACGAGTGTAGTGTAAGCCGTCTCTTTAGTGGACTTGTTGCATCTTCTAAGTGTCCTGCCAATGAAACGTAACCTTTGGCTCGCCTTCCCCACAATATTATCTATGTGGTCTTTCCAACTGAAGTTGTTCATAATTTTAACACCTAGGTACTTAGTTGAATTGACAACCTTGAAAATTGTACTATTTATCGAGTAATCGAATTCCAACGGATATCTTTTGGAACTCATGTGGATCACCTCACACTTTTCGTTATTTAGCGTCAAGTGCCACCTGTCACACCATACAGAAATCTTTTCTAAATCGCTTTGCAACTGATACTGGACATCCGATGACCTTACTAGACGGTAAATTACAGCATCATCTGCGAACAACCTAAGAGAACTGCTCAGATTGTCACCCAGGTCATTTATATAGATCAGGAACAGCAGAGGTCCCAGGACGCTTCCCTGGGGAACACCTGATATCACTTCAGTTTTACTCGATGATTTGCCGTCTATTACTACGAACTGCGACCTTCCTGACAGCAAATCACGAATCCAGTCGCACAACTGAGACGATACCCCAGAGGCCCGCAGCTCCATTAGAAGTCGCTTGTGAGGAACCGTGTCAAAAGCTTTCCGGAAATCTAGAAATACGGAATCAACTTGAGATCCCCTGTTGATAGTGGCCATTACTTTGTGCGAATAAAGAGCTAGCTGCGTTGCACAAGAACGATGTTTTCTGAAACCATGCTGATTACGTATCAATAGATCGTTCCCTTCGAGGTGATTCATAATGTTTGAATACAGTATATGCTCCAAAACCCTACTGCAAACCGACGTCAATGATATAGGTCTGAAGTTCGATGGATTACTCCTACTACCCTTCTTAAACACTGGTGCGACCTGCGCAATTTTCCCATCTGTAGGTATAGATCTATCGGTGAGCGAGCGGTTGTATATGATTCCTATGTAGGGAGCTATTGTATCAGCGTAATCTGAAAGGAAGCTAATCGGTATACAATCTGGACCTGAAGACTTGCCCGTATCAAGCGATTTGAGCTGTTTCGCAACCCCTAAGGCATCTACTTCTAGGAAACTCGTGCTAGCAGCTGTTCGTGTTTCAAATTCTGGAATATTCTGGGGGTTTGTAGGGGACATCAAAACAAATATTTTTCCCAAATGTCATTTTTGCTATGAGGAGTATTTAAACCGGTAGAGGATGATTTCTCTGGGTGCAAATTGATTAAACCAACAAACACTTTTCCATTTTTTTTATGACAAAGAGACAACAACTAGGTAGCAGATACGGCCCAATTAAGCAGTCTCCTACAACACCGACCCACACACTAACGAAGAACCGCACTTGATGAGCGCTAGTAACTGTGGCATGTGGGTTACCCTCGCTCCAAACATGCGAATTGCGCAGAGGATGGAAATGTAGGATGCATTTCACACTGTTCCAGGTACCACTGCGAAAACTGTGCTCTGGGTGGATAATCAACTGGTTTCGAGTTGTGGACACGCTGTAAGTCAAATGGACGTAACAGTTGCTCTCGAAGGACTGTTCTTACATTCGTCTGATTCGTCCCCATGTGACGTGCAATTGCACGAGTGCTGATTGAAGGATCCCGCACCACATGCTGCAAATTGCAGCGTTCTTACCGTGCGACGGCATCCCTGTCCAGGTAATCTGCTAAATGACCTGGTCTCACGCAGACGTTCGTACACAGCATCAAAGGTCCGTATGATGCGGGATACGGCGATTAGGATATTGTTGTTGATAAACCCGCTGTGAAGCTCGTCCGTTGTGGTGCGCTATGTAGTACGCACCAACCATATCAGTGTACTCACTCCAGGTGTATCTCTCCATTAGTAAACAGAGACAATGCACTACTACACTGGTGGACAGCAGTTGCCTACAACTGAAGAGCGTAATACGCCCTCTAACTACTGAAGATCGTAATACAGCCTCTGACAACTGAAGAGCGTAATACGGACTCCAACTGTTTAAATAATCCTCGTAGGAAAAAATGACATTAGGGAAAAATATTTGTTTTCCTGTCCCTTACAACTTCCCAGAGCTTGTTGGTTTAAATACTTTTCACCCTGTATATGAGTTAGGTTTACCTCACTGACGGAAGCTAGTATATCTTGTTATACACTAATCCTCTAGGATAATCGAAACATGTGGATTGTATAACTCGTATACCAGTTGCCTCTGTTGCCTACCGTACCACAAACTTTCGACATCAGTCTTTATACGAGACGTGGCGGGTAAATAACGAGACTGGTGTCAAAAATATGATTTATTTCAAACAAAATTCCAACTAAAATTTATCCCCGTGAAACATCATTGCAGATTGCGATCATCTGTTTATTTTTATGCTCAGTGCTACCGATTTCGATCAGCGGACCATTATCTAGCAGAACAACTTCCTGCATCGAAGTTATTGTAATGAGAAGCTGGTTACGCTTTGCTTCGTCTTCATAGTGATCTACTGATAGAAATAGGTAGCATTGAGCATAAAAATAAACACAAAAAATGGCTCTAAGCCCTATGGGACTCAACATCTGTCATCAGTCCCCTAGAAATGGTTCAAATGGCTCTGAGCACTATGGAACTTAACATCTGAGGTCACCAGTCCCCTAGACTTAGAACTACTTAAACCTAACTAAGCTAAGGACATCACACACATCCATGCCCGAGGCAGGCTTCGAACCTGCGACCGCTGCAGCGCGGTTCCGGACTGAAACGCCTAGAACCGCTGGGCCACAGTGGCCGGCACATAAAAATAAACAGCTGGTGGTCATCTACAATTAAGTCTCACAATTATTTGATAGCTTTAAAGCTCCATATCACCAGAAATCTAAAATTTCTCCCCTTCAAAATACTACCCCCTGTTATCTATACATCGCATCCGTTGTCACCCTCTTCAAAACTCTGCCGTTCTTAGGGTTCAGTAACTCGATCGCCAAAAGCGGAACCATTACAGGATCACTTCATTGTCTGTCTTTCAGATAGTTCAAGAGCCTTTTCCCTTGTAACTAGTGGACATATCAAGTTGACATTTATGTCTCATATTAAGGTCTCCGACCCTTGTTGATGTAAGGCTGTGAGTAAATGCAGTGAAAAGATACCGCCACTCATTCGCATGACATATATTTTGATACTCTCAAACTCACTCTGCAAAGCCTGTGGGCTACTTCCCATTGACCTACAATCATGAAACTTGCCAATAAGGAAGGTTTCCCACTAAAACCAAGCGAAAAATAACCGAAAACAGTTACTTTGTAATTTTATCACAAGAATTTTTTTTTGTCTATCGTTATTTGTTCGTCTTTCCGCCCGTCCGTTAAGCCACCTTTTCTCAGAAACTGGTCGATGTATGAAGCTGAAATTGTTGTCACTTGGTGGTGTAGTAAACGCAAGCTTCTAAGCCGACGCAATGAAAAGATAGGCGATTTATGTCACATATTTTGATACTCGCAAACTGACTCATGAAAACATCAATGGTAATTTCCGTTGGCCAATAATCGTGAAATTTGGCAAAAAGAAAGAAATATTTCGCAGTACAACCAAAGGAAAATATCCTAAAATTGTTAATTTATAATTACCTCATACGAAAAAGAATTTCTTTTGTTATCCGACTTCAAACTTGAAACATTCTCGAAAGTTCTGGAATCTCTGGGAACGGTAAAAAATCGTCAGTATCCTCCAAAAAAAAAAAAAGGTACAAATGGCTCTGAGCACTATGGGACTTAACTTCTAAGGTCATTAGTCCCCTAGAACGTACAACTACTTAAATCTAACTAACCTAAGGACATCACACACATCCATGCCCGAGGCAGGATTCGAACCTGCGACAGTAGCATTCGCGCGGTTCCAGACTGCAGCGCCTAGGACCGCTCGGCCACCCCGGCCGTCAGTATCCTCGATTTACGGAATGCATGGTCTATATATATAATTAAGTTTGTACGGAACCCTCAGTGCCCTAGACCTACTTGCACCTGGCCAGTGTTCTTCTTTTAGCTCTTCAACAGGCTTGTCCACTAACAACTCTTTCGCAGATATGGCTTTGTGGTTTGGTGCGTTGTCCTGATGCAGAATCCATGACTCGTTCTTCCACAAATCCGATCTTTCCTTACTTACTCCTTCCCTCAGCGTGAGTACTGTAGGTAGAGAGTTAAATATTGACGAACATGCGCGAAATGACGTAGGGTTTTATTGAAACCAAAAAATGTTGCCAAAATGATCATAGAAGGAGCTTCGTGTGATAGAAGGCAATAATTAACATAACAATTTATTTTTAGCGAAGACGATGTTCTTCATAACAAATGCTCAACGTGTCGGCTGTCATTCATCAACAATACCGGCACTCAAGGGACACTGCTGTGAACAACACTGTCCAGGATCTCAGTAGTTATGGTCAGAAATTGACGTCTCTTTTAGTATCCCTAATGAAGTCGGACGATAGCGATTCACAAAAACTACAACCAATAATTACAAGGATTGAGGCCTGGGGACCTCGGAAGCCAAGAATGACAGAAGTGACGGCTCAGCACGCGATCCTCACCGTATGATGTGTACAACAGATCTTTCACACATGTTGTAATATGGGGTGGTGCGTCGTTCTGAATTAAAGTGATACCTTCCAGCAAGTGTTTAACAGCCAGGCTACGGATGGTGCGTTTCTGTAACATAGCGGCGTACCTCGCACCCGACACGCTCCTCGAAGATAAAGGTCCGATCACGACGTATGTGGTAAACCCACAACACACCGTGACTTTCTCGCCACGCAATGGGGTTTCCATGACAGTTCTAGGATTTTCGGTAGCTTAAATATTCGATTCCCAAGCGTCACTGACACATTTCTGATCCCTGTTGACGATCTTTCCTCTGGCTTTCGATTTCAGAGAAACATCATGTCGTTTCAGACAGTGTCTCAGTTTTTATTTGGACAGTATCGTCAATTCTTCAGTTTGCAAAAAAACTCTCTTGTATTAAACCACCAGAAATGTTTCACTTTATCCAGTCAGTCCGTAGAGGATGGTATCAGAAGCATACAGTATGTCTACCCGCGCTTTGCCATCCGAGTGTTGAGGAGATTAAGACAATCCGTCCTTGGACGAAGAGTCGTCGTGTCGGATTCTTTCTAGCTGTTTTTCCGATAAGCTCTCGAAGTTCGTGTCCCTCGCAGAAGCAGTATCAGCGACCTCGTGTTCTCTGTAAAGTGCAATTATACTTCCTGTGTTTATAAGTGATGAATCGGAATGCTATTATGATGTACTTATCTACTAAAAACCATAAATTGATAATATTGACACAATTAATAACGATTAACTGAAAACTAAAATTTTCTTGAGAGCATTGTCTTACGACAGAACTACATCGAAAGGCATCCTATCAACGATTGGTGACTACGGTGCCCAAGCTGTACCTCGTACTTACACTCGTGCTATTTCGTAGCATTTCGTACATTTTCGTTAACTCAAACATGGTTCATTTATTTATTAGGATGATCAATTTGTAGCGTTGTAATACTGTTGTCAGAAAGTACTTATGGCCTTCTCCTAATATGTCTTGGCATGGTTAGCTTAAGGGCTGGCCGGATGCCCTTCCTACCAGCAAATATTAAGCAAGATAATTTCCTTCGCGCCAGATTACCTCAACTGTGCTATCCCTACGTACCTCGCTGCTGACGCACCGGGTGTTCCCATATCTAGCCACAGCACCTCACAGCACCATCCACTGTACACGCCATATGGTCCGCCGTCTCCTTCAGCCAGCGTGGGAACTGAAAGCTTACTACCGACTGTGTGCGTTCTGCAGCACCACTTTACTCACTGAACACTGCACCATATATGCAGACACGGTATTTCAGTCGTAGATGCACAGAACTATTGTTGTGCTAGGCGGACCTGCTTAGCTGATCATTTTCTGCTCTACATTCACATGTTCTGTGCTGTGTGCACCGTGTTGAGTCTGACGTTTTTCACGAATCTGATACGTCAGTTGACGAACGGATATATTCAGATGCTTGTTATTCTCAGTTAAGGACCGTCGGCGGCTACTAACGGATGAAGGTCATCTCTTTAAGTTTTTATGCCTACATGTATTTAGAAAAGGCAATGTCCTAATAGGCATACTCATCATTGCCCAGCCCAAAAACTGAAGATAGAAACTTAAAATTATGAGAACGTGTCGATCTTATACTCCAGGCGTCGATTAAGGAGGTATTTTTCGAAATTCCATCCCTAAGAGAATGAAGTAGTGGACGAAAGGTTTTCTGAAAATATCTCGCTATGAAGGCAATTTTGGAGCCAGACTAACGAAAACTGATGTTCGGTTTCTCGATTAAAAATAAGGAAACATTCATTAGTGTTTTTTGGAAATTTGACCGCTACGGGGGTTAAGTAGTGGGTAAAAGCTTCTTTAAATAAATCATTGAACAGAACTACTGAAGCATTTCTAAGGCTACATCTATGAAAAACCGTATTTGACATCTTGGTTACAGACGTAACCCGTAGAGGGCTGAAACAAGGGCTCAAAAATTTTATAAAAGTGCTTCGTTATGATAACATTTTAAATCTATGAACATTTCTATTTGACCACTCTGTTGGAAATAAAAATTACAAGACATCACTGTTTTGGGACATTCAACCCTTATGGGCGTGAAATAAGTGATGAAAATTTTTCAGAAAATATTTCATTGTATTAAAACATTTTAAAGACAAATCTGTGAAAATTGGAATTTCACTGCTCGGTTCGATACAAAGAAATATGTGTTAGGGAGTGAAAGTTTCTATAGAAATATCACAATAAGAACGGGAAATCCTTCTTAATTAATAAAGACCCTGTACTCCGGATACCAGAATCACGTTTTGGTCAAAAGTACACTTGGAAAAGTACCATCATTCTATGGCCTTAATTAACGTTAATGACTTAGGTGTTGCAATCTGTAACATAAAAATTCGATTAGAGAAAATGTGCATATCATACAGGATACGAAAACGAAACGGCCGGCGCTAAGCTAGACCTACATAATGTCATGACGCCTTACAAGGGTGAAACGTGAAATTATTATTAATAAAAACACTTTTGTAACCCAGACAGTTTTGATTCAAAAATGTACCGGGTTCGGTTGTACGAGATCTTGTGTGAAACACCACAGTAGCTGCTAGTGTAGTTATTTATTTTGACGTTGGATCTTCATTATCCAAAACAATTGCACGTTAACGAACTACAATGAGTTTCACACATGACGCTGTCTCCAGCAGTGCGTGAGAACCAAATCGGGAGTCTGTTAAAAAATGTTTCCAAAACATTAAACACTCCGACAGTAGCAAACGTAATTCTTACGGCGTTATTGCCGGCCGGTGTGGCCGTGCGGTTCTAAGCGCGTCAGTTTGGAACCGCGTGACCGCTACGGTCGCAGGTTCGAATCCTGCCTCGGGCATGGATGTGTGTGATGTCCTTAGGTTAGTTAGGTTTAATTAGTTCTAAGTTCTAGGGGACTGATGACCTCAGAAGTTAAGTCCCATAGTGCTCAGAGCCATTTGATCTTACGGCGTTATTACCAATAAGACTGGTACCTTTGAAAGAAAGTAAATGTATGTCCAGAGACTGCGGCTCACCGATTGCATGCATCGCTATGCCCTACTGAATTAACGTTTGATCTCAATCTCATAATTATGGAGTGCGAACTTTGTTAACTCAGCTCCAGAAGCTACTGGAAGGAAGCGAAGATCTGCCCTCACAGAGGAACACTCCACGTTGTACCGGCTGCTCAACTTAATGTGGAACTGGGATCCAGATGGTCGATCCCGGCTTCAGAAACGCCGCTCACGCAATAAAGAAATTTAGCTGTCAACATTTGAGACACAGTCGGCTGACCTTCAATTTCCGGTAGTGGGCCTGCGTGGAGATCTCGATATGATAATGCGCCGACCGAGAGTTCATAAATCCTGAGACGCTTGGAGACGCTTTCCCGTTATTGGCCCGGGAATTGTTTGATGGTTACGTTTCTGTGAGATATATTGTTCGCCTACCGACGAACGGGCAGCGATGATTATGATAGAATGAGTTCTGATGGAAATTTATGGTCGCCGGAACGAGTGGTCGCCCGAGATTCGATCCGCATGGAAATACGGCGCAGCGGAAAATGGACGACTTTTTCTTCCTTTCTCAAGGGAGCCCTTGCAGCAACAGCTTAAGAAGATTATTCGCCACGACGTCGCTCGGGAGAAAAACAGAGCTGAAACGAAATTGCAAGAAACTAATCAGAGGAAATTGCAGTCCGTAAAATCAGAGACAAGTGTTAGATTGCTGCATACGTTCGTAGCGTTTCTGTTTTACATGTTGGTATTCCGGTTGTTATGGGTTGATTTATCAACTGGCGGCCGCTGTGGCCGAGCGGTTTTAGGCGCTTCAGTCCGGAACCGCGCGTCTGCTACGGTCGCAGGTTCGAATCCTGCCTTAGGCATGGATGTGTGTGATGGCCTTAGGTTAGTGAGGTTTAAGTAGTTCTAAGTCTAGGGGACTGCTGCTATTCGAGTTTACATATTATCACTTTCTAATTTTGAGACAGTGAATGGAGCTGTGGACGCTGGAAAATGGAGTGCCAAGTTGAGGAATAAAAATATTTCCCACGTATTCTTCTGTTTGAGTTCAGTAGAGAGGTGATGGCAATGGAGGCAGCCAGAAAAATTTGCTCTGTGTACGGGGATAATGCCATTTGGCATATCATAGCAAGAAATTTTTTTTCTCGTTTTAAGGAGGATCGTTTGGTGATTAATGACTCTCCACGTTCAGGAAGACATTCGGAGTTTGATGAAGGTTGTTTGAACACATTTATTCACAATGATCCACGTCAAATAAATGGCAAAAGTGATTAGCTGTGATCATTCCACCATCGAACGACATTTGTATGCAATGGGGGAATTTCAGAAATGCTCTAATCCAAAAATTACAAGAATCAGTGGGTGGCCATATGTGCATTTCTGCTTGCTCATCATCAACTGGCTTGTGAACAACAGCGATCATTCCAACCCTGTGTCGTTACAGGTGACGAGAAGTGGTGTCTTTGTGTTAACATAAGGAAAAGGAGTTTTGCTATTTGGGGAGCAAAATAACTGATGACGGTCGAAGTAGAGAGGATATAAAATGTAGACTGGCAATGGCAAGGAAAGCGTTTCTGAAGAAGAGAAATCTGTTAACATCGAGTATGGATTTAAGTGTCAGGAAGTCGTATCTGAAAGTATTTGTATGGAGTGTAGCCATGTATGGAAGTGAAACATGGGCGATAAATAGTTTTGACGAGAAGAGAATAGATGCTTTCGAAATGTGGTGCTACAGAAGAATGCTGAAGGTCAGATAGGTAAATCACGTAACTAATGAGGAGGTATTTAACAGAATTGGGGAAAAGAGGAGTTTGTGGCACTACTTGACTAGAAGAAGGGATCGGTTAATAGGACATGTTCTGAGGCATCAAGGGATCACCAATTTAGTACTGGAGGGCAGCGTGGAGGGTAAAAATCGTAGAGGGCGACCAAGAGATGACTACACCAAGCAGATTCAGAAGGATGCAGTTTGCAGTAGGTACTGGGAGATGGTTCAAATGGTTCAAATGGCTCTGAGCGCTATGGGACTTAACATCTATGGTCATCAGTCCCCTAGAACTTAGAACTACTTAAACCTGACTAACCTAAGGACATCACACAACACCCAGCCATCACGAGGCAGAGAAACTGGGAGATGAAGAAGCTTGCACAGAATAGAGTAGCATGGAGAGCTGCATCAAACCAGTCTCAGGACTGAAGACCACAACAACAAGGAAAAGAAAGGAATGACGGAGCCCAAACAATGCAGTAGCTTCCCGTACAGAGACTAGCGCTCATCAACAGAAGATAATGTTCTGCATCTGATGAATAGCGACGGTGAAGTGTTGCTACTCGGCGATAACGTCACCCAGCATTCTACTGAACTGACAAAAAACTTATGCAGGAGAGGGATGGATAGTCATTCCTCAACCACCTTAGTCACCTGATTTTGCGTCCACAGATTTTTCATCTTTCCCGCTTTGTATCGAACAACCTTCAAGGAAATTCCTTTCAAGATGGAAATGCGCTCTCAAGATGACTCGGCGAGTTCTTCGCCTGAAAATTGCGTGATTTCTGCAGTCGCGGAATCCAAGAGTTACCCCAGGGTTGGCAGACTGTTTTAAATAGTGAAGGAGAATATGTTATTGATGATTAAACTTACGCACCAACCCATATTTCCTTACGACCATTGACATGTTATACAAATATAGTACCGTATTGTCTTTCAGTTTTAGGGCCGGCCTATTGTGGCCGAGCGGTTCTAGTCGCTTCAGTCCAGAACCGCGCTGCTACTATGGTCGCAGGTTCGAATCCTGCCTCGGGCATGGATGTGTGTGATGCCCTTAGGTTAGTTGGGTTTAAGTAGTTCTAAGTCTATGGGACTGATGACCTCAGATGTTAAGTCACGTAGTGCTTAGAGCCATTTGAACCTTTTTTTTTTTTCAGTGTAGGATGACATATACACCCCAGTCACCTGTGTAAGGGTAAATGAAAACGGGTAAGTTTCCAAATATATTACTAAATATTATCTACCAAGTAATAATACCTGTATGTGTTGAAAGCCATTGTAGAAGCAGTTGTTAGCTAGCTGGCAAAACTAGAAATGCATCCAACCCCTCACATCCTCGTCCGTGGCCAAATTATGTCCGAATAAGTTTGTTTCTCAAAGTCTCTGCAAAGTAACTTAAACGTTGAATGATCTGCACAGAAGGCGAGATTATGAAGTCTTCCCCAAAGAACATGTGTGGGCGAGTGTCATCATCGAGAACAGTGACTGTCAAGAACATCATTTAGTATTTAGTCGTGTCAGAAGTGTCAAGAACTGTGTATAAAAACAAACAGTGGATGTAATTTGTAAAGATCAAATGTCTGAAGCTGCGTAGGCATACATTTCACATTCAGTACTGTAAGAGGAACAAATTCTGGAACAAAATCGGCCCCGTCGAACGTATTGGTGCTAGCTTTCATGAGGCACTCAATAGTACAAGTACTTGGGCCTCGGTCGCATAGCAACGGTGCGTCTGATAAGTCCCACTTGCTTCTTGCAGTTATGGAGCGCAGTTTTTTCAAAGGTCTGCAAATGACTCTCTCCTCTACGTCTCATGGGGACAGTTCTTACCTTAGTATACACCTCTTTCGGAGATGGAAAGTTTTTCTTGCTCTGGTTATATAAGAATGGAATAAATGTGATACAGAAGAGGCAGTTCTGACGTTGCAGTTCATAATAGAAGTAACACCAAAGATAGCAACACAATTCCACAGAATTTGTCCACTTGGAAAAACGTTCGACAATGTTAAATGGTGCAAAATTTTCGAAATTCTGAGAAAAATATGCGTAAGCTATTGGAAAGACGGGTAATATACAATATGTACAAGAGCCAAGAGAGAACAATAAGAGCAGAAGACCAAGAACGAAGTGCTAGATTACAAAGAGCGTGCCGGCCGGAGTGGCCGAGCGGTTCTAGGCGCTTCAGTCTGGAACCGCGCGACCGCTGCGGTCGCAGGTTCGAGTCCTGCCTCGGGCGTGGATGTGTGTGATGACCTTAGGTTAGTTACGTTTAAGTAGTTCTAAGTTGTAGGGGACTGATGACCTCAGAAGTTAAGTCCCATAGTGCTCAGAGCCATTTGAACCATTTTTTACAAAGAGCGTAAGACAGGGAAGTAGCCTGCCGTCCTTATTTTTCAATCTTTACGTCGAAGAAGCAATGACGAATATAAAAGACGGGTTCAAGAATGGAATTAAAATTCAAAGCGGAAGGGTATCAGCGATAAGCTTCGCTGAGGACATTGCTATCCTGAGAAAAAATGAAGAAGAATTACAGGATCTGCTGAATGGAATGAACGGTCTAATGGGTACAGAATGTGCATTGAGAGTAAATCTAAGAAAGACGAAAGTAATGAGAAGTAGCAGAAATGAGAACAGCTCGAAACTTAACACCAGTGTTGGTGATCACAAAGTAAAGATGTTAGGAAATTCTGCTACCTAGACAATAAAATAACCCGAGTGGACGCAGAAAGTGCATCAAAAGCAGACTAACGTTGGCGATAAGGGCATTCCCGGTAAACAGAAGTCTATAGCATAAAACATAGGCCTTAATTCGAGGAAGAAATTTCTGAGTGTACGTTTGGTGCACAGAATTGCACGTTAGTGGAACATGCACTGTGGGAAAATAAAAAAAGAAGAGAATCGAAACATTTGAGGTGTAGTGCAACAGAAGAATGCTGAAAATTAGGTGGACTGATGCGGTATGGAATGAGGAGCTTCTCTACAGAATCCGAGGAAAGAAGTATACGGAAACCGCCTGGCAAGAATAACTTGTATGTTAATAGAGGAAGACGCAGAAGGTAATAACTGTAGAGGAAGACAGAGACTGAAATACACCCAGCAAATAATTGAGAACGTAGCTTGCTACTCTGAGAGGAAGAAGTTAGTACAGGAGAGGAATTCGTGCTGAGCCACATCCAACTAGTCAGAAGACTGATGACCCCCTCCCCCAGTCCAAAAAAGGGTAAGATTTCCTGTTGCGTGCAGAAAGCGTCTCCTCATTCAATTCTGTGGCGGGCTTGCTGGTATCCAAATGAGGGTAAGCGATAGAAGTCTACGGTTTCTGGCCGTGCGGTTAAAGGCGCTGCAGTCTGGAACCGCAAGATCGCTACGGTCGCAGGTTCGAATCCTGCCTCGGGCATGGATGTTTGTGATGTCCTTAGGTTAGTTAGGTTTAACTAGTTCTAAGTTGTAGGGGACTAATGACCTTAGCAGTTGATGCCCATAGTGCTCACAAGGGAACCTCCCCATCGCACCCCCCTCAGATTTAGTTATAAGTTGGCACAGGGATAGGCCATGAAAAACTGAACACAGATCAATCGAGAAAACAGGAAGAAGTTGTATGGAATTATGAAAAAAATAAGCAAAATATACAAATTGAGTAGTCCGTGTGCAAGATAAGCCGCATCAAGGTACGTGTACACTGAGGGGCACCGTGGTCCCGTGGTTACCGTGAGCAGCTACAGACCGGAGGGTCCCTGGTTCAATCCTCGCTCGAGTGAAAAGTTTTAATTTTTTATTTTCAGACAATTATCAAAGTTCATGCACTCAGAAATGATTAACTTCGCTCTCCAAAATTCCAGGACATGTTCAGATTTGCTTGGACACATGCAGGATTTGACGGTCTACACACGGAAAAACTTGAAAACGTTAAAAACGTATGTTTTGACAGAGCACAGGGAAAACTGTGCGACTGTGAAACTGTTGCATTCATTTGTTGCCATTTATGTGACAAACTCTTATGTTTTCATCACTTTTTTGGGAGTGATTATCACATCCACAAGAAAACCTAAATCGGGCAAGGTAGAAGAATCTTTTTACCCATTCGCCAAGTGTGCAAGTTAGGTGGGTCGACAACATATTCCTGTAATGTGACGCACACCTCGTCACCAGTGGCGTATAGAATATTTCAGACGTGTTTTCCTGTGGAGGAATCGGTTGACCTATGAATTTGCGATCAAATGTTTTCGGTTCCTATTGGAGAGGCACGTCCTTTCGTCTACTAATCGCAAGGTTTTGCGGTGCGGTCGCAAAACACAGACACTAAACTTGTTACAGTGAACAGAGACGTCAATGAATGAACGGTCAGATCGTAACTTTGCGAAAATAAAGTAAGCAAAATTTTCATTCGAAGGAGGTCTCGAACCAAGGACCTCTCGTTCCGCAGTTGATCACTCTAAGCACGAGACCACAGCGCTCTTCAGCTTGCATAGTCCTTAATGTTGCATATCTTACACTTGGACTACTCAGTTTGTATATTTTGCTTATTTTTTCATAGTTCCACACAACTTCTTCCTGTTTTCTCGATTGATCTGTGTTCAGTTTTTAAAGGCCTATCCACCGTGTCAATTTATAACTAAATCTGAGGGGGGTGCGATGGGGAGGTTCCCTTGTCAGAGCCATTTGAACCATTTTTTTCTACGGTTTCTTCCTTCCTCGTTGCCACTTCGCGTCTGATGCCAGGGGCTACGATACTGGCTTGACGGTAAGGCTTGTCAGTCGGCTAAAGCTGTAGTTCTTACTGTCCTGGGTTGTACACCCCATGTAGTGCCTGCTAGTTTGCGCACGGGTTGTTTCCAGCTGTTACTTCACGCTTCGTGTTCGTACAGTGCTCCCTGTAAGTGAGGCTCTAAGTTGGAGTTGCGTAATGCTCTAGCGGCATCCCCTCCCACTAGAGAAGCCTCCCAGCAGAACGTATCCGGGCGTCCCCTGGGCAACAGGTACACCTGGCTAATTCAGAGCAAAATCACAGAGCTAGGTAAGATAATAAGTAAGCGACGAAGGCATAAGGCAGCCGGCTTCGATGGCATATGTTTGGAACATATAAATTCCGAACATACGGAAAAAAAGTTGTTACACCCTCTGGTGAAACTCTGAATGGCTGTCTATGATGAATCCTTCATTTGTCTTACCAGAACTCAAGCTGGGAACCTCAACGTTCGCGGGTTACGCTCTTACAAAAATGGTTCAAATGGCTCTGAGCACTATGCGACTTAACTTCTGAGGTCATCAGTCGCCTAGAACTTAGAACTAATTAAACCTAACTAACCTAAGGACATCACACACATCCATGCCCGAGGCGGGATTCGAACCTGCGACCGTAGCGGTCGCTCGGTTCCAGACTGTAGCGCCTAGAACCGCACGGCCACTCCGGCCGGCTACGCTCTTACCTTCTGGGCTATCCACGCACGACTCACGACCCGCTCACACAGCCTCACATCTGCCAGAGCGTCTTTCTTCCCTCCAAACATCACAGACATTCTCTTTTCCGTGCCTTTCTGGACTATCAGCCCTGAAGCTTTAGTCTGTCAGGAAGTGTAAACGGTAACTGTTTATGACATCATCATACTACATGTCATCCTAAGACCTGATACACGACACGCATCGATAATACATAAAAACTGTGCTCATATGAGGTATCTAGCAAAGTTTACTATCTAAATTAAGATTTATCAACAGGATATGAGTTACCACTGTTTTCGGAAACTATATTCGAAAGCTCATAGAAGATTTTGGACACGGCTTATGCCCTGAAATATACCCCCAGACACTTAATGTGCCACAATCTCTCCATTATTTAGTAATTCCGTATCCCACTTCTTCACGTATTGATTCACCCTAGCTAAAACTCCAGCATACTCTTCATCACTGCTAAAGTGTGATATGAGTCTATATCAGTTCCTGGGTATGCCTTAGAATACAGTATCTGATTTCGGAGCACCTGCATGACCATCACGGAATCTAACTGAAATTTTCCCACATCTCCTATTCCAAATATACCTCCTCCTCTTGTGATTCTCGAATAGAGTATTCGCTATTACTAGCTGATTTTTAGTGCAGAACGGAATTAGACTTTCTCCTCTCTCATACCTACTACCATTCCCATATTCTCTGCTACCCCTCTTCTGCTCCTACCCTTACAGCCCGATGACTATTAAATTTCCATCTCCGTTTACTTACTGAATTACCCGTTCATTATCCTCATATACTTTCTCTACTTCTTCATGTTGAGCTTGCGACGTCGGCATGTATACGTCAACTGTTGCTGCCGGTGTCGGTTTACTGTCAACCCCGTCACTGAACTGTTCACAGTAACTCACTCTCTTTCCTCTCTTCCCATTCACAACGAAGGCTACTGCAGTTACACCATTTCCTGCTGCTGTTGATATTACCCCATACCCACCTGACCAGATATCCTAGTCTTCTTTCCATTTTACGTCACTGACCACCATTATATACAGACTGAGACTTAGCATTTCCGTTTTCAGATTTTCTATGTACCCTACCACGTTCAAATTTCTGGCATTCCACGCCTCGACCCTTAGAATGTTATCCTTTCTGAGCCGTGGCGCCATTGTGCTATCTTTGGATCCTCTGAATGGGGTCCTGGTAGGAGGCGCGTGCGCCGCACTGATTCGCCCGGTTTATCGCAGTTTGCAAGTGAGGGAAAGATCGGACCTGTGTCGCGGTTGGCGAGTTGGTGTTGGTACGAAGCGGCAGCAGATATGGACTGAGGGGCCAGTCTGTTGACATGGTGACCATTGCGGCCTCTTGGTGTATTTGGAGCCGTATGCACGACAGGAGTCACTGTGGTTGATTTCTGGATTTTGCAAAGACAATTCGCCTTCTGGAATGTTCTCGCCATGTGCAGTTTGGATGTTGGCGGCCGGTATAGTGCTTTGAATGATGGGATATGGAGTACTAAAGAGGTTATGGTGCGTATTGTGTTTATTCCCCCAGTGAACCTCGCCTGTGGAGTTTGAAAGACGAGGTTTCCCTGCACTTACTGTAACCTATTTGAAGCCGCGAGTGTAAGCTTGCTGATTTGCTTAGTGATTTCTGTTTATGTGTGTATGAGAAGTGTTGTACAGGTAGCTGGTCTGTTAGAATCTCCGAGTTAGTCTCGGGTTACACGAATGTTTACTTAGATGGTTCAAAAAATGGCTCTGAGCACTATGGGACTTAACTTCTGAGGTCAACAGTCCCCTAGAACTTAGAACTACTTAAACCTAACTAACCTAAGGACATCACACACATCCATGCCCGAGGCAGGATTCGAACCTGCGACCGTAGCGGTCGCGCGGTTCCAGACTGTAGCACCTAGAACCGCTCGGCCACTCCGGCCAGCTTACTTAGATGGGCCACTGACTGAAGTGGTATGTTTGTTTTTGAACTGTTCTGCTCCAATTTTTATGGTGGTACTTAATGTGCTCTGGTGTTTCCATTTGCTGTTCCTAATTTTTCAGTCACTCCTTAGCTGTTGTAAGTTTTGAGAAATGCTGAATTAGCTTTTGATGTTTTAAACTAATAGTCTTTTAAATTCGTTGTAGATGGGTTTAAATCCTGAGGATCTGCAACCTCGATCTTATCCATAAAGGTTGAGCCTAACGACTGTGCCAGGCGGGTAAGCTCGCATCTATTATTCTGTTGTTTCAAAAGAGCATCCGATGTCTGTTGGTAAACCTGCTGTTGCTTATCACAAGTGTCTTATCATTTTATATGGGCAGTTGTAGTACAGTAATTGAAATTTCTGCTTGTAATTAAAAGGTTTAAGCCTTACTCACTTACCGAGCGAGGTGGCGCAGTGGTTAGCACACTGGACTCGCATTCGGGAGGACGACGGTTCCATCCCGTCTCCGGCAATCCTGATTTAGGTTTTCCGTGATTTCCCTAAATCGCTTCAGGCAAATGCCGGGATGGTTCCTTTGAAAGGGCACGGCCGATTTCCCTCCCCATCCTTCCCTCACCCGAGCTTGCGCTCCGTCTCTAATGACCTCGTTGTCGACGGGACGTTAAACGCTAATATCCTCCTCCTCCTCATTCACTTGACTTAGAGCAGTAATTTCTTAGGGAACGTTACCTTACTTTATTAAGTCTTGAGAGATCTGAAGACCTTATTCTCGGAGCTCTTGACTTTATTGTTGTAATGTGCGTGCGATTTGTTGACAGCCCTGGCTTTTCAGCTGTAACGTTGTAATTAAAGCGGCGCTTGCCCGCTTGTACGTACTCCTGTATTTCGGCCTGTGCACATACCCGGACTACATCTCCAAAAAAATGATTCAAATGGCTCTGAGCACTATGGGACTTAACATCTAAGGTCATCAGTCCCCTAGAACTTAGAACTAATTAAACCTAACTAACCTAAGGACATCACAAACATCCATGCCCGAGGCAGGATTCGAACCTGCGACCGTAGTAGTCCCGCGGTTCCGGACTGCAGCGCCTAGAACCGCACGGCCACCGCGGCCGGCCTACATCTCCAATGATCGTTAGCTCTCTCTGGAGTTATGACTCCAGCTGCAGCTGCTGAATATGTTAAGTTTTCCGGATATTCTATTTGATAGTTTGTTTTAAGTAACTGCGGCTTCGAAATTGCCCTGTCTTCTGATCTAACGTAAGAAAGATTCTATTTTCTGCACTTGAGTTCACGAACATTTACTGTACTTCAGTTCTTGAACGTTTAAATTCCATCCGCAAATCACTTATCTTGGTAGTCAGCTCAGCCCAACTTGGTGGCACACTTCTTGTAACTCATTGGAAGATTATCAGACTTTGCCCTCTTTCTCGGAGATTTGATTCTTGTTCTTGGTACTTGTCTAATTTAAATTAGGAGTCCTTACTTAATTCCACTGTTAATACTTGTGTGGGTTTTATTGGATGACTACTTGTTGTCTACTCAGTTTTAAGAGTGGTCCCTGTGGGGGTAAAGGTGGCTTCAGCCTACGTGGCCGGCCGGTGTGGCCGAGCGGTTCTAGGCGCTTCAGTGTAGAACCGCGCGACCGCTACGGTCGCAGGTTCGAATCCTGCCTCGGGCATGGACGTGTGTGATGTCCTTAGATTAGTTCGGTTTAAGTAGTTCTAAGTTATAGGGGACTGATGACCTCAGATGTTAATTCCCATAGTGCTTAGAGCCATTTGAACAAATTTTTGAACTGAGTTACGGATACTGACAATCTTGTAGTATGATGTTTATAAACGCCAAATTATTGGTCATTTTAAGTTGCCATATAATATGTATCTGTAGTTACAGCAGAAAAACAATAAATAGAAAAAAACGTAAAACACGAGCAAAGTAAGCGATGGATTCAAGTTATAACACTTCTGATTTATTGTTCTCAGGACGGTAAACAGATAAAAACATGCAGTTAGTTTTAAAATATGCGTGTAGTTGTTGTGAATGCGCAAAAGAGATGGCAGCACTGGATGCTACACAGAACTCTAGCGGCAGCAGCGAGGGTGAGGACGGTCTTTGATACATAAAATGATTTATTATAAGAACAGCGCGTAATCAATAGTTTTCTCCATTTATGTGATGTAACAACACTGAAGTTCATCACCAGTTAAGGGAGACGTGTGATGATGGAGTCATGAATGTGTCTAACGTGCGTTCGTGGGTGCGACAGTTCAGAGAAAGCAGAACGTCATGTGGCAATAGACGAAAACAATTTCGGCCTGTAATGGTACTTGAATTACGGCACCTCACCTCAGCCTCTCGATACCAGCAATATTCTACTGTGTCTCTGTAAAATAGTTAACATATTTCTGTGACAACGTTCAGATTTGATTTCATTAATGTAGAGGTACTTCGATACATCTATATGTATATATTGCAATGATATTACTCTTATGCGTATTCTTTCTTTTGTCACTATGATCTTTGGCGTACTTGTAACTCTGATTTTTTGCCTCGTAAGCGGTTATTAGAGATTCAAGCTTTGGTCGTCATGTTAAAAAGACGCAAATTGTAGTCAGTTTATGAAATGTGAACTTTAACAGTGAAGACATTTTCAAGTATGTTTCATATTGTGAAGTGATGTTTTGGAACGAGATACGTGATATTGCAACAAAAGTAATAAAAAGAAGTGTAACTTAAATTCGGAATGCTGATTACTTTTTTACATCACCATTGTCGTAACTTGCAAACGTTTAATCTTCAAGAATGGTTTATGAAACACATCTATAAAACTTTTAAATATCGCAGAATAACACCTAGGCCTCTTTGCATCCGAGCTTGGAATCATCACTACCAAGATTTTCGACGATTGAGCTACGAGTTCACAACGACACCAGCGTGGGAAAGACGAAAAGATGAGTGCCTAGTTTATACATTATTTCAAGAAATGACTTTATTAACTGTGCTCTAATGACACCTGCCACATAATATAACTTTGTTGTTGCCCGAAAATTCAATATTTAGCAGCGTGAGCAATACTACAATCATAATTAATTTTTGACCTTTGCTGTGGTACGGTTGTTAGAGGCCTCACACCAGTCCGTCTGACGACATGAGCGACCGAATGGAGAAAGTTGTTTTGGATGATTCCCGAACGAATGTGGAACACATCGCCTCTAAAGTTCGCATTTCTGTGGGGTTTATGCACACAACTCTGTATGAAGACCTGAACATGAGCAAAGTGTCATCCAGGTGGGTGACACCAATGTTGATGGCCTCAAGCCTGCATGCATAACACGTTGCTAGGCAATGTTAATGAGTGATGGTGGGATGAATGGGATTTTCTTTCCGTTGAAGGTGACAATGACTTAGACATGAACGCCCGTTTTTCAGACATGGAACGAAGTGACAGCCAGGTCAGTAAGACCGCTCACACTCATCGCTACCAAAAAATTTTTGAATAAGCGCCAAGAAATGATGGCGGCCATGTTCGGGACAGTGATGGCGTAATCCTTAGTCCTTGTGTTGCAGAGGGTACTACAGTGACGATACACCCTATATAAAAGTTTTCAAGAACAAGCGCCTTCTATCGTTGCGTGAAAAACGGCTGGAAAAGACTGTACGTGGACTATGTCACCAAGCCAAAGCACTAGCGCCCCGAGTGACCACGCAGCTGCACTTTCTTGGTGGTAGCAGCTCTGAAGTGATTTCTCGTGCTCCCTACGCACCTGACCTTGCTCCTAGTGACTTTTGGCGGTTCCCAAAGTTAGAAGACATTCCCTGTGGTCGCACATTCAGCAGCCGCGCTGCTGTTGTATCAGAGATTTTCCCGTTGTCAAACCACTCCTGAAGAAGCGTTCACAGTGTCCAAAAATGGTTCAAATGGCTCTGAGCACTATGGGACTTAACATCTGAGGTCATCAGTCCCCTAGAGCTTACAACTACCTAAACATAACTAATGACATCACACACATCCATGCCCGAGGCAGGATACGAACCTGTGACCGTAGCGGTCGCGCGGTTCCAGACTGAAGCGCCTAGAACCGCTCGGCCATACCGGTTGGCCAGAGTGTCCCCATAATCATGGTTTCATCATCGCGAAAAATGTGTAAGGTTACAAAGAGTTACGCCGAGAGGTGATACAAGTTTCACAGTTTTCATATTGTTAGTTTTAAGGTTTACGATTTGTATGCATGTCATACCCCTCCCCTTGAAATTTCCATAGCCCAGTAACGCCATTTGGCGAGATGTAATGCGTTTTGTGTTACGTATGCTGTGGATGAGGTGCGAGGAAGAAAGGGCAGCACGGACCGAATAGCACAATAGAAGGGGCAGACACCCTGGCTGTCAGTAACCCCGCACTGACAGCCGGCATCATCACGACTTTATCGCCGCCGGGCATCGAACTGGGTCTTCAGCACCGGCGGTCGTGACCGCGGCCGAGGCGCGCAGCCGGCAGCGGATCACGGGGCGCCGAGATCCCGGACGCCGCGCCGCGATTTATTGTTTCCACGTCTCGACTCGCCTGGAAACGTATCTCTCTGGTCGGGGTTAAGAGCCCTCTAAAAACAACGCCGGGCAGCCCCGCACCGAGGTGTTCACACGACTGCCGACTCGTGAACTACGAGTCGGTGGGAAAGAGGGGCTTGATGGGGGAAGGGAGTGGGGGGGGGGGGGGAAGGGGGGGAGGGGTAAGAGGCGAGACGGGTCTCGGTCGGCACTCAGTCGGAGATGGCGGGTAGGGGCGAGAGAAGAGCGGCGAGATAGCAATACAGAAAGTAATTCTAAGACAATATTGCCGGACCAATAAAGGCTCGGCCGTAACGGCGAGGCGTGGAGCAGCCATCCAGAGCTGGCGGCCAGCACAGCGCCTGCAGACTGGATGAGTCGGGACGCCACGGGCCTGCAGCCGCTTCTCCCTAATGCCTGTTATTTGCCACCGAGAGAACGTCTGCGGCCCCGAGGCCAGAGATCTGCATCTGCCGGCCCTCAGCAGTAAACGTTCGCCCGCGTCTCCGGAAAGAGGAGCCTCTCCGCGAGTGGCTGCAATTTTCTAGCACTCCGCCGCTACTTATCGCCACAGAGCCGCGAGTGTAAGGGCACAGCAACGCCAAGCCGCTAAAGAGGCCAGCGGCTACACCTGACGGCTCTATTTGTGCGGGGCGCGCATTCACAGTACGCAATGCGAGCGCCACCACTTAACGAGAATTAGCGGAGCAAATGCCACAGTTATTTACCCTAGCCTTTTATTTTCATCCTCTTAGAAGGGGAAGGCCTCAGAGACGGCCAACCGATTCGGCTCACATTTGGCAGGTCGCTTGTGTACAACCTAAAACGAAGGAATCTAACAAGGGAACCTCCCCATCGCACCCCCTTCAGATTTAATTATAAGTTGGCACAGTGGATAGGCCTTGAAAAACTGAACACTGATCAATCGAGAAAACAGGAAGAAGTTGTGTGGAACTATGAAAAAAATAAGCAAAATATACAAACTAAGTAATCCATCTGCAAGATAGGCAACATCAAGGAGAGTGTGATCTCAGGAGCGCCGTGGTCCCATGGTTAGGGTCAGCAACTGTCGAACCAGAGGTCCTTGGTTCAAGTCTTCCCTCGGGTGAGAAGTTAAATATTTTATTTTCAGACAATCATTATCTGTCCGTCCGTCCGTCCGATGCGAGGTAACTGCGCCGTAGTATGGGGACGCTACACCTAAACAAACATCGAAACACCTAAATCGGGACCGAGCGAGGTGGCGCAGTGGTTAGCACACTGGACTCGCATTCGGAAGGACGACGGTTCAATCCCGCGTCCGGCCATCCTGATTTAGGTTTTCCGTGATTTCCCTAAATCGCTCCAGGCAAATGCCGGGATGGTTCCTTTCAAAGGGCACGGCTGACTTCCTTCCCTAATCCGATGAGACCGATGTCCTCGCTGTCTGGTCTCCTTCCCCCCAAAAACAACCAACAACCTAAATCGGGAAGGTTCGCTAAGTGTACAAATTAGGTGGGTCGACAACATATTCCTGTCATGTGACGCACATGCCGTCACCAGTGTCGTATAGAACTTATCAGACGTGTTTTCCTGTGGAGGGAATCGGTTGACCTAGGAGCTTGCCATGAAATGTTTTCGGTTCCCATTGGAGAGGCACGTCCTTTCGTCGAGTAATCGCACGGCTTTGCGGTGCGGTCGCAAAACACAGACACTGAACTTACTACAGTGAACAGAGACGTCAATGAACGAACGGACAGATCATAAATTTGCGAAAATAAAGAAAGTAAATTTTTCACTCGAAGGGAAACTTCAACCGTGGACCTTTCGTTCCGCAGCTGCTCACGCTAACCACGGGACCACGACACACCTGGGCTCCGGCGATCCTTGATGTTGCCTATCTTGCGCATGGACTACTCAGTTTGTATATTTTGCTTATTTTTTTCATAGCTCCACGCAACTTCTTCCTCTTTTCTCGATTGACCTGTGTTCAGTTTTTCAAGGCCTATCCACTGTTCCAACTTGTAACTAAATCTGAGGGGGGTGCGATGGGGAGGTTCCCTTCTAAGATATTTTGAGTCACCACCCCCACGTTTCTGAGAAAATCACCCCTAAAGGTTGTTTCTTTCACACCGTTACTTAAAGCCACTGGACGGTCTGTATCCAACGCCTTTGTTAAAAAAATTTTACGTGAAGTTGGACACGTTAGTAAAGTCATTTCAGATAACGGACCGCAATTCAGATCTGCTGTTTGGTCACGCATGCTTCGGAATCATAAAAGCCAGCCGCAGTGGTCTCGCGGTTCTAGGCGCTCAGTCCAGAACCGCGCGACTGCTACGGCCGCAGGTTCGAATCCTGCCTCGGGTAGGGATGTGTGTGATGTCCTTAGGTTAGTTAGGTTTAAGTAGTTCTAAGTTCTAGGGGACTGATGACCAGAGATGCTAAGTCCCATAGTGCTCAGAGCCATTTTGAATCATAAAATCAAACCTGTTTTTATTTCATTGTACTCACCACATTGTAACCCCTCCAAATGGATTATGAAAGAAATCAATAAGCTTTGCACACTTAATTGTCACAGAAAGCATCAGCATTGGGACAGATATTTACACTTATTTCAAAACGTGCTGAATGAAATGCCTCATGACTCCACTGCTTTACCACCTACCCTTGTACTGAAGAATGAAGAACCACGGAACAGAATCAGAGAGCTTGTGCCTTTCCCGAATACACGTAAACTTCGACACAAAGACATAATTGATTTGGCTATTATAAATATAAAATCTGCAGCAGACAAAAGGAGAAAACCACACGGTAAAGCAAATGCAAAGAAATTATATATTGGTCAGAAAGTTCTCATTAAAGCTCATTCATTGTCACATAAGAAGAAACACTTGACTCACAAATTCTTTCTAGGTTACAATGAACCTTACAGAATCCGACGTATACCACATGATAATTGTGTTGAAGTTGAAACTCTGCGTACTAGGAAGAGTAAAGGTTTACACCACATTTCACATGTAAGATAATCTGCTTTTTAACTTCGTCTTTGCCATATAACTTTTCACTTTACATTACTAGTATGCTTTGTCAGACTTAGAATCTGTTAATATGCAACAATGTTTCAAGTTAAATATCCAGTCAAGAACCAAGAGAACTTATTTAAACAGAAATTACCAATGCATTGTTATTGTGAACAGACGACACAGTGTTATTGTGTGTGTACATTCTTGCTTGTTAGTTGCACAATTACGTAAGGACTATAAGGCTTACATACTTAGGATATATACTGGTACTGCTAATGAGATTTTAATGCAACATTTTGGTTTACTTGAAAATACATTCTGGATTTAAAGTACTTTCTGTGAGATACCAGATGAGACAGTGGTTAGTTTATGTGACAGCTACACGATTTTATTACGACGCTACTAATGAGTGACAATTTACTATGTTGCTTTTGCAGTGTTTCTGTTTTATATCTGCACAGTTTTTCTGTATTATTCTGGAAAGTAAAACATGTTTTAGTAGTAACTTTTGTGGTATAGCTACAATGAGACTGCCTTTTCCGTAGCACAACAATACGTTACAGCACAGTACTTTCTTCATCATGGCAATAACCGTAATAACTAAGATATCTATATGCAAAGCATTTCACTTTTGTTTATCATGAGGTAAGTACATTGGCTTCTGCAGAACTTAGCTTTCGGAGGACAATAACTACGACACTTCCACAGAGATTATCTTACAGCAAGACGCACATTTAGCGCTGCAGGACACGTATTTGAGTGATTAATTTTGCACTTAAATCATTTATTTTTAAAGATATTTGAAGTACAATGATACAAAGGTTTTCCGTGATACATTTCGTTCCCTTGCTGTAATCTGTAACACCTGAGGGTATAATTACATTAATCCTCAGGGGGTACACGCTTACTTTGTGTACCATGTGTGTGGCAAGCACAAGGAGCCCTAGCTAATATGGTATTTGCTTATACAACTTTACACATCGGTACCATATTTCTCTAACACAGAACTACACAGCTATCTGATCATTTAACTGAGAGAGACAAATATTTATTTTACTACATCAGTGACAGATGTTTACGTAATTACACAGTTGGATAACTTCACACTTATGAAATTGTATTTTTTCTGTACTTTGTGAAATGTTCATACTTTTTGGAACCATTGTGATACTATGAGAGCTTTGAATGTCGCATTTGGTATGGGGTCATGATTTTTAAAGTACGTTTGAGGTAGAGGACACTATTGAAATGAGCAGAGAATTTTTTTTAGGTTTTGAAATTATTGCAGAAAGCTACGACGTTTTTGAGATTTGGCTGAGGTGTTATGGTGTTATTATTACGACGACGATATGTGTTATGCTTTTGAGGTATGTTTATGATCAATAAGCTGATGCTATATGAGGACTTTGATTACGCTATGTATTTATTATGATGAAATATTGAAGTGTCGCCACAAGATTGACGTGTCGACGAATATGTACATGTGTAATAAGGTAAGGAATAAGGAGTAGTGATTAGGGACTCTGATTTATGAAAAGGGTGTTGGAAACCAAGAATCGTACTTTAGAATTATGAAATGTGTGTACATGTGTGAATGTATCACAATGCCACTGAAAATTATTTGGACACTATTGTATTTATAGGATTTTGTTTCTAAACATTTGTAACGCATATTCTCGACCTGTGAAATTTTTTATATGAGACTGTCACTGTAGCGCAAACTGCTGTCGTAAATATTTCGGTAGGTCACTGTAAGCACCCAGCTGCGCGTAAGTCGCCTGGAAAAAAGCCATTAGAGTGTGCCTTTCAGAGGCACAGGTGGAGAAAAAAAGAGGCCATTATCCTCGCTATTGACATTTCTTTGTAGAAAGCATCGCAAATACGACACGCTCAAACTTGAAAACATATGATTACACTGTGGAACTCTTAATTTATGATATTTACTGAAATGTCTAATGAAATGACGAGAAATATTTTATGTCTATACACCTGGTTGTGACTACTGTCTTTCTAGTTGAGAGATTTTTTTTACTACCTTATGAAATGCCATATGGCTATTGAATGATGTTTCATGCCTTCCTTTGTACATATTTGCTCATTTTGTTTAATATCTAGTTTCTAGCTGCACTGCAGCATTGGTTAAAATAAAATTTAATAGATGTACTAATATCACTATTTTCTATCTGCAGACCCAGTAAAGAATAATTTTATGATGTACTTTCATATAAAAGAGAGCACAAATAGACATTTCCCTTCACAGGAATTGTATAAATAATTTTTTAATGACTTGATAACTTTATTGCAGAGTAAGTTTTTGTGATGCATCACTCTAGTGTTAAGATGTGACATAGGTATTAGACATGGCCATTTTTAGTGTAATATTTTTTCTGCTTGAGCTTTATCATGTTTAGGTATAAGTTATTTCATTTGCTGCTGCTGCTTGCCAGGCAGTGTTACTGAATTTGACTTTGTATTACTCTGTTAAGCCAGTTTTACTACTGATTTATTTTTATTGTTTGCTGCGCATTGCCTTATATTAGTTGTAATGTTGCAATTGCTTTGCTAATTTCTATAATGCTGCTTGCTTCACCAATTTCCATTTTTTTGTCATTGCTGTTTGTATTAATTGTTTTGTGTGCTGCATTGCCTCATCCCTTAGTTTTTTGCATCTGAGCTTAGTAGATTTAAGTTAGCTTAAAAGGGGGTGGACTATATAAGAGAATGAGTTGGGATGAATTGGAAGAAATGCATTGAGAAGTTATACGAAAGAAGTACAGAAAGCAGGTATAGATAGGACGTTTTGGGAAAAATGATGAAGGAAGGGAGATCTCCAAGAAGTAAAGAAAGTTTTGTTTGCAAAATACTGCAGTAAAACAAACCCTGTCCTTTCCTTTTGTATTAGTTCGCTATGTGTTTGTGTACCCATGTGTATTTGTGTTCTTGCTGTCTTTATATGTTTATTTGATAAGACTTATGTTGTAGAATTTTTCTAATACTCAGCAACATTCACTATGATGAGGAATACTATTATCCTCAATTATAATTTGCATTAATATGTTATTTACTTTGTAAAGATGTTTAGACATTCTGTTCTGTTTCAATGCTCGTGTGTGAAATTAATGTTTTGAAAACTATTCTCATTATTTTATGTATGTACTTATGTCATAATTACTGTAACAGTGATGTATATGTTATTTCTATTCTTTTGTAAAGCCCCTATTACTACAAATGTTATCTGTCATTGTATTCTCATGTTATAAAATGGTAATTGACACCAGTTCATCAAATTAAGTAACTTGTAAGCATTCATTTCACTGCACACATTTCTGTTGGTCATAGTATATGGACAATAAGTGAGAATTAGGGACTGATAGTGTTTGAACGTGTGTTAATAATTCAGCAAGGGACTGGACAACAGCATTGCTGGTTCTAAGGACATTTCAAACAAATTTTTTGTGGGTGGACAAGTGGTGGTTTATGGACTTGCTATATTCTCCGCAAGACTCTTCAATGGTTATTGTGCACCTGCACAGTCGCAACAGATGGTTGCTGGCCGTCTCTACAAGGACTACAGTGGGTCTGCATCTTTGATGGCCCACCAGTACCATTATTTCTACAAGGACTGCAGTGGGTCTGCACGTTTGATGGCCCACCAATACCATTATGTCTACAAGGACTATAGTGGGTCTGCATCTTTGATGGCCCACCAATACCGTAATCTCTACCAGGACTACAGTGAGTCTACTCTGTGATGACCTACCTACCAGTATTCTTCAAAACTTCGACCGACTCTGCGGTGGGTTTGCTCTGTTGTGGCCCATTACCTACCTGCATGTCGAGTCAGCACTGTCTTTCCGTTCGAAGGACAACACTACTTCTTCAAGACTGCATGGAAATCCACTACTTCTGTGGGCATTGTCTTTTACTGCTCAGACTTTGAGAAAAACACTGCAATTTTACTGTGATGAACGATCAGGACTGTCTTTATGGACTGTGAGAAAATTTTAGCTTTTGACCAACATTGTATCGATAAGTGCGTGCATTTGATTTCTTTGTTATTGTAATTATGAAAATTTTTTCAAATCTGTATTGGCCACTGCCCAAAATAATTTGTAAAATTTTTTGTGGGGAGCATGGGGGCTATGTAAGTAGACTGTTTAGGTTTTTATATTGGTAACGCCTCGTAGCGCTCTCTGAAAATCACTCGCTGTGCTGTGTGCAGTCTGTGGCTGGGTGGCATTGTTGTAATATTCGCTATTGTAGTGTTGGGCAGTTGGCTATTAACAGCACGTAGCGTTGCGCAGTTGGAGGTGAGCCGCCAGCAGTGGTGGATGTGGGGAGAGAAATGGCGGAGTTTTGAAATTTGTAAGACTGGATGTCATGAACTGCTATATATATTATGACTTTTGATGACTATTAAGGTAAATACATTGTTTGTTCTCTATTAAAATCTTTCATTTGCTAACTATGCATATCAGTAGTTAGTGCCTTCCGTAGTTTGAATCTTTTATTTAGCTGGCAGAAGTGGTGCTCGCTGTATTGCAGTAGTTCGAGTAACCAAGATTTTTGTGAGGTAAGTGATTTGTGAAACGTATAGGTTAATGTTAGTCAGGGCCACTCTTTTGTAGGGATTTTTGAAATTCAGATTGCGTTGCGCTAAAAATATTGTGTGTCAGTTTAAGCACAGTCATATATAATTGTTCTAAGGGGACGTTTCAAGTGTTCGGTCAGAGAGTTAGCTCCCTCTGTAATAAAAAAACTGAGTTAATCGATCAACAACGAACTTAAATGGATGTCTTACGACGTCAGCCCCGAGGAGATGCAACGAACAAAATTGAGATTAAAAAAAAGCCCAACGGCCAAGGTAACTGGCTAGGAATCGGGAAAACCCGGGTCCGAATCTCGAAGAAACCTAGCGGATGTTATTCTTCTCGTTTGTATTTTGCCATATCTCAATTGATAGCGATAGGAAGGTTAACAAGGTAAGTAAATCAATAAGGAATGTTAATAATAAGGTAGGCAAACTAATTTCCCAAACGCCGTGAGTTAGTAAAGTATTAAACTTTGAAGCCTTGTCACATGGAAACAACTCCGAGTAAAAGTGCTGCGACTACCTCACGAGGGATCACAGACAGCCAACCGTGCGACGCTAGTTTACAGCGAGGCACGAGATAGAATGCACGCGGGGCGAGTTATGTTGTCCCCGTTGCCTCTTCGTCATATCATAGGGGAGGAACAGTGAAGCTGTCGAAAGATTGCATTCATTAGATGCTCCTGGTGCCGTGAGTATATTTGTTTCGAATGTTTATATGACAAGTACCATCCATCTAGTTGTTCGAAGAAAAGTGAGGACACGTAACGGTGACTGGAAGAGCCATTGTAAAGTGACCTGGAGTAGCATTTTAGTTGTTTACTATCCCAAGAGGTTTGAGAAATTTATTTGCCTACCTTATTATCATTCCCTGTTGATTTACTTACAATATTAACCCTCCTGTCCTTATCAATTGAGATATGGAAAAATAAAAACGAAAAGAATAACATCCACTACGTTTCTTCGAGATTCGCAGCCAGTCACCTTGGCCGTTGCGCTATCGGTGCTGTCGGCGAAAAGCGTTGACCGTGTGGGTAAAGACGCGGAAGTTGTAAAAGTTTCTTACCTCGATTTCCGGAAAAGTATGCGTTTTCGGACCCCATACCTGGTGATGAAAAGTGCTCTATTTACAATTATCTATCGATCCCGCCAACTTTGAGTCGATCGCTCGTCATAGCCTTTAGGGGTGATTTTCTCAAAAACGCGGGGTGTTGACCCAAAATATCTTAGATTCCTTCGTTTTAGGTTGTACACAAGCGACCTACCAAATCTGAACCGAATCGGTTGGCCGTGTCTGAGGCCTTCCCCTTGTTAGTTTAAACCAATAACCTCCCCAAGCCCCCTCCCCCAATTCATTAAAAAACTATCACGTATAAAATACCTCCAAATGTGTGATTTCTTTGGAAAGAGTAAGTGTGGGCAGGAGCAAACGTGCCCACGGGGCAAAGATACGGATGTAGTGTTTCTCCTAAATTTAGACAGCATTGTATTTGGAGCGCAGCGACTTGGTACTAACTTTAATGAAATCACGTGTAGTGCACGATCGTGGAATCACGTGAAGAACCGAGGTGCCGACGGCACCAGCCAGATGGAACCTAAAGTATCTGAGGATAGGGACAACAAACTTGTGTTGGTCACAAGGGATGGTGAAAACCTGGGACACAGCGTGTACCGAAAACCGACACCCACGGATCGATACCTACACAAACTATCAAACCACCACCCGAGCGAGAAAAGAGGCATGATTAACACTCACTTAACGTGAGCGGGACGAATATGTGAGCCACAGCATCTCAGACGCGAAATGCAACACCTGGAAAGTGTTCTGAGGAGCAATGGGTACTCCACATGTTATATTAGAAGCGTAACAGGGCCAAACACTCGTCGAAGTAAGGAATCAGAAAAAAAATGTCGGACGCGGCCTTTCTGCCATACATTCCCAGAGTGACGGACAGTATCGGGCGTATATTGCGCAGACATGGCTTAAAGACGATTTTCGAACCGACAAGGAAGATCGAAGTGTGTCTTAGATCGGCAAAAGAGAAAAGGGACCCACTTGCAATGTCGGGAATATACCTTATACCATGCACATGAGGAAAAGTTTATGTCGGAATGACTGGACGATCAATCAACACCAGGATCAAAGAACGTAAGCGACATTGCAGATTGGGGCAGGTGGAGAAATCGGCAGTGGCAGAGCACGCACTGAGTGAGACCGACCACGTAATAAAATTCGCCGAGAAGGAAGTTCTGGCTGTAGAGAAGCACTATCACACGCGCTTGTTCAGAGAAGCTGTAGAAATACAAAAACACGCGAACAGCTTCAACACGAAAGAGGAAAGCGTTAAGGTAAACGGATCCTGGCTTCCCGTACTGCAGCGAACGACCGTCCCAGGTAGCAAGAGGAGAACCGCACCGGAAATGAGCGCGAATAAGCCCTCGGACGTTGGCTCGCCACGTACATATAGCCTGCGGCCGCGAGCTCAGCTCCAGTTCACCATCGGCAATGCACGGTGAAGCTTTGACAATGCCAGCCACTCGTGCTGGCGAAACGTCAGTAAAATCATTAGATGAACGTCGGCCGAAGAATCCGAGACAGAGGCCAATAGGCAGTTTCTCAAGAAGTGGCCACGAAAGCCTTAACAGTTGTGTATCTGAGGATGGCTTTAACATTAGCCGAAACCGGTAATAATAAACAAACGTTATTGCGATCTCGGCTGTTGTTTTAATCACAGATTTTTTTCTCCTATTTGTGAGTGTAGTGTGGCAGCCCTGAATCTTAGGTTGAGAGATTTTAGGGCGGTAGTGTCAGATGTGTTGGTCAGTGGTTTGCGCTTTGGAGTTTTCGAGATACAAGTTGACTTAATTTCTTGGAATTTACCATGTAATTGATAGCTATCAGTCTCTTACAACAAAATCCCAAAGAATTTCTAATACCTCGTATGTAATTACTTAAACTAGCTCACGCTTGGTTTAAGAAGTAGCAAACATGCAAGCTGATACTAGGCGTTCAGGAATTAGCGCCATGGGACAAAGATCCTAGGAACTGGCTGGGGAAAATGTCCACGTGCATAACTTTGCGCCAAAGCATTCATGTTTCCTTCTGCTGGTTTTAATACTGAACGTGTTTATTTAACACATTTAATGGACCTGAATTTGTAGTTCACTGTTTCACATCGACTGATTTAGTATTAATAAGACCAATTCATCCTTGTGTTACCGAAACTACGAGAGAAACGTCCTCCACGCCGTTGTCTTCTAGAACGTTAGAGAAGGCTAGGAAAAGCTGGCCTTTAAATGTGCGCCGAGATTATTCTTGCTATTCTTTTATGCCATTATTTTAGGGATGGATTTAAGGGATTGGCTAACCAAATTTTAAGAGCCGTAACTGCCCAAGTAAATCACGGAGGTTAATTCTGTTGGTTTCATTTGTGGAGTATATCATTGAAATATATTGATAACTAGTTGTGCAGTTAGGATTGTGTATCTCATGCCTCAGAATACTGTCTGTCGCAGGCGTATTTTATGTTGCAGATAACTGGCAGTGGTTGACGCGAGCAAACTGGGATCGGACTACCCCGGTGGCAGAGTGATATTTAAGGCCCATCCCCCCCCCCCCTCCCCCCCCCCCCCCCCCCGCCCACGTCTCGGGTTGTGTTGTTACTGTTTTGTAATTCCATCCTTTCGGTGGAGAGTTGTGGCTTCTGAAGCTCAGTCGCAGTGCAGAGTTGAGTACCTTTTTATTTCATTTCCTGTCCCGTGGATTTCTTGTATTGGTTAAAATCTTTTGGGGTGCTCGCGTGCATCACTGATTGTCATGTAGAGTGGAAGCGGCCCGTGTTAAGTTTTTCTTGGGAATATCTTCTCGTTATAGTCAGGTAATGAAATCATTCGAACCTGGTATATACAAGTAACATTGTTCTAATGAATCTGAAGTTCGCCGAGTAAACTTTAAAAATTTTGGGGCTTGTTGAACTCAGGAACTTGACGTGAGTTATCTTGTTAGTCCTATTTGATGAATCAGGATTTTATGAACATTGTATTAGTTAATGAAAATTTGGCCGAGTAAACCCTAAAAATGTTGGTGTTTGTTGAACTCAGAACTTTTATCTCAGCTAGTTAAGTCAATCATATTTTACGAAGGAAGCTTTTATGAATATTGTCTTTAAATTATGAAAATTTGGCTAAAGAAGTATTAAAACATTACTGTCTGTTGAACTACCAACTTGGATGTGATGAAAAGATAGATGAAAGGGTTTCCATGTAAGTGATGAAGTAGGTGTGATTTATTTGTCAGTCACACTGAATTAATTATGGGTCCATGGACATGGTTTAAATTAAAGTAAGTGGTAGAAAGAAAACGACATGTGGAAGACATTTGAAAAGGTTTTTGTGTTCTATAAGACAAGCTTTGTTGTAAATATGGTTCTGTGAATGTATTATGAGCAATGTGTTTGTAATAAAGAAGTGTGTGGCAACTGCATCTGATTTCGAATATGATTTCGGTGTATCCTTAGGGACCACACTGGTTGGAAGTCCCCTGTACGAAAAACTGAACCATACTGCCTCTGCAGGCGTGCATAATTGCGAAAGTGTTACTGGAGCAGCACTTTGTGTACCAAGTGACCTCTCAACCACGTCCCATAAATTTTCTTGAGATACATGTCGGACGATCTAGGAGGCCAAATCATTTTCCTGTATCTTCCATAATGGTCTTCAAACCAATCGTGAACAGTTGTGGCGTGGACACAAGACGCATTATCTTTCATAAAATTTCCGTCGTCACTTGGCTGCAAATGGTCTCCAAGTAGCCGAACGATACCATTTCCAGTGAATGATCGGTTCAGTTGGACCAGAAGACACAGTCCACTCCACGTAAATACAGCCCCCGCCATTATGGATTCACCAAAAGGTTGTACAGTGCCTTGTTGACAAGTTGGGTCCGTGGAGGTCTACGCCACACTCGAACCCTACCATCATCTACTACCAACTGAAGTCGTTACGCATCTGACCAGCCAACGGTTTTCCAATCGTCTAGGGTCTAGCCGATATGGTCACGAGCCCAGGAGAGGCGCAACAGGCGATGTCATCCAGTTAGCAAAGGCAATCGCTTCGGTCTTCTGCTGCCATAGCTCGTTAACGCTATATTTCGTTGCACTGCTCTAACGAATACGTTCTCTGTATTCACCACACAGATTTTTGTGGTTATTTCACGCTGTTTTGCTTGTCTTTTACGATTGACATCTCTACGCAAACGCCGCTGCTCTCGGTCGTTATGGGAAGACTCTCGGCCACTGCTTTGTCAGTGGTGATAGGTAATGCCCGAAACTGGGTATTCTCAGCACGCTGGTGACACTGTGGAACTCAGAATATTGATTGCCGAAACGGAATGTCCCATGCGTCTAGCTCCAACTAAAATTCCGTGTTAAAAATCACGTCGGAAAGCTTTTCACACGCATCACCCTTTTACACCTTGTGTACGCGATATTACCGCCATCTAAGTACGTGCATATCATTATGCCATGACATTTCTCACCTCGGTGTACAGGTGAAGTCACTCATTGATAGGTCGCATACAGCTACGAAATATCGGGGATGTTGATTCCTTTGTTTCAACCATTGTTCCAAATGTATGATATATGAATATGGTATCTGCTCTTTCGGACGAGTCTGAAAGAAAGAACACGTCCGAAAGAACAGATACCATTGGTGATCTTGCAGCTCTCGAAGAATGAAATTACAATGAAAACTAGGCCGTTAGCTGCTTACAAGCGTTGATAAATATCAACGGGGACAGTTAAAAATGTGTGCCTCGACCGGGACTCGAACCCGGGATCTACTGTTTACATAGCAGATGCTTTATACACCTTTTCTTTTTTTTCGGTATTGTTCGTTGCGTTTGGTCTGGGCAGACGTCACAAGACATCCGTTCAGGTTGATTGTTGCTTCCTTTAATCCGTTTTATTATTACTGAGGGTGAGCAGCCCTCTGACCGAACACGCTGAGCTACCGTGCTGGCGTGCGCCATCGAGGACACAGAGGATAGAGCGACTGCAGGTACTTATCGATGGCACGATCCCCTTGAGATCCACATTCCCAACTTACTGTCCACAAACTACAATTGCAGTGCCCTACCCGCTATACACATTACTCAAGGCAGTCAATCTACCGATTCCCGTAAGAGTTCGGGCAAATTGCGTGCGTCCGCACTAAAGAAAATCATTGGCCGGTAAGCCTAATCTACGTACATGAAGAAGATCTTCAGTCTTCTGAGTAGCTTAATGCGGCCTGCCACGAATTTCTCTCCTCTGTAGCATTTGCAGCCGGCCAGAGTGGCCGAGCGGTTCTAGGAGCTACAATCTGGAACCGCACGACCGCTACGGTAGCAGGTTCGAATCCTGCCTCGTGAATGGATGTGTGTGATGTCCTTAGGTTAGTTAGGTTTAAGTAGTTCTAAGTTCTAGGGGACTGATGACCTCAGAAGTATGTCCCATAGTGCTCAGAGCCATTTGAACTATTTTATACTACACTCCTGGAAATTGAAATAAGAACACCGTGAATTCATTGTCCCAGGAAGGGGAAACTTTATTGACACATTCCTGGGGTCAGATACATCACATGATCACACTGACAGAACCACAGGCACATAGACACAGGCAACAGAGCATGCACAATGTCAGCACTAGTACAGTGTATATCCACCTTTCGCAGCAATGCAGGCTGCTATTCTCCCATGGAGACGATCGTAGAGATGCTAGATGTAGTCCTGTGGAACGGCTTGCCATGCCATTTCCACTGGCGCCTCAGTTGGACCAGCGTTCGTGCTGGACGTGCAGACCGCGTGAGACGACGCTTCATCCAGTCCCAAACATGCTCAATGGGGGACAGATCCGGAGATCTTGCTGGCCAGGGTAGTTGACTTACACCTTCTAGAGCACGTTGGGTGGCACGGGATACATGCGGACGTGCATTGTCCTGTTGGAACAGCAAGTTCCCTTGCCGGTCTAGGAATGGTAGAACGATGGGTTCGATGACGGTTTGGATGTACCGTGCACTATTCAGTGTCCCCTCGACGATCACCAGTGGTGTACGGCCAGTGTAGGAGATCGCTCCCCACACCATGATGCCGGGTGTTGGCCCTGTGTGCCTCGGTCGTATGCAGTCCTGATTGTGGCGCTCATCTGCACGGCGCCAAACACGCATACGACCATCATTGGCACCAAGGCAGAAGCGACTCTCATCGCTGAAGACGACACGTCTCCATTCGTCCCTCCATTCACGCCTGTCGCGACACCACTGGAGGCGGGCTGCACGATGTTGGGGCGTGAGCGGAAGACGGCCTAACGGTGTGCGGGACCGTAGCCCAGCTTCATGGAGACGGTTGCGAGTGGTCCTCGCCGATACCCCAGGAGCAACAGTGTCCCTAATTTGCTGGGAAGTGGCGGTGCGGTCCCCTACGGCACTGCGTAGGATCCTACGGTCTTGGCGTGCATCCGTGCGTCGCTGCGGTCCGGTCCCAGGTCGACGGGCACGTGCACCTTCCGCCGACCACTGGCGACAACATCGATGTACTGTGGAGACCTCACGCCCCACGTGTTGAGCAATTCGGCGGTACGTCCACCCGGCCTCCCGCATGCCCACTATACGCCCTCGCTCAAAGTCCGTCAACTGCACATACGGTTCACGTCCACGCTGTCGCGGCATGCTACCAGTGTTAAAGACTGCGATGGAGCTCCGTATGCCACGGCAAACTGGCTGACACTGACGGCGGCGGTGCAAAATGCTGCGCAGCTAGCGCCATTCGACGGCCAACACCGCGGTTCCTGGTGTGTCCGCTGTGCCGTGCGTGTGATCATTGCTTGTACAGCCCTCTCGCAGTGTCCGGAGCAAGTATGGTGGGTCTGACACACCGGTGTCAATGTGTTCTTTTTTCCATTTCCAGGAGTGTATTTGCAACCTATGTCCTCAATTATTTGTTGCATATATTCCAATCTCTGTCTTCCTTTACAGTTTTAGTCCTCTATAGCGCCCTCTAGTGCCATGGAAGTCATTCCATCATGTCTTAACAGAGTCCGATCACACTGTTCCTTCTCCTTATTAGTGTTTTCCACATATTCCTTTCCTCTCCGATTCTGCGTAGAACCCCCCCATTTCTTACCTTATCAGTCCACCAGATTTTCAACATTCGTCTGTAACACCACATCTCAAATGCTTCGATTCCCATCTGTACCGGTTTTCCCACAGTCCATGTTTCACTGCCATACAATGCTGTACTCCATAAGCACATTCTCAGAAATTTCCTCCTCAAATTAAGGCCAATATATGATATTAGTAGACTTCTCTTGGCCAGGAATTCCTTTTTCGCCACAGCTAGTCTGCTTTTGAGGTCCTCCTTGCTTCGTTCGTCATTGGTTAGGTAGCAGAATTCCTTAACTTCATCGACTTCGTGACCATCAATCCTGATGTTATGTTTCTCAATGTCCTCATTTCTACTACTTCTCATTACCTTCGTCTTTCTTCGATTTACTCTCAATCCATACTGTGTACTCGTTAGCCTTTTCATTCCGTTCAGCAGATCATGCAGATCTGCTTCACTTTCACTATGGATAGCAATGCCATCACTGAACCGTATCATTGATATCCTTTCACCTTGGTTTTAATTCCACACCTGAACCTTTCTTTTATTTCCATCATCGCTTCTTCAATTTACGGGTAGAACAGTAGGGGCGAAAGGCTACATCTTTCTCTTTCACCGTTTTTAATATGAGCACTTCGTTCTTGGTCGTCCGCTCTTATTATTCCCTCTTGGTTGTTGTACATATTGTATATAACCCGTCTCTCCTTATAGCTTACCCTTACTTTTTACAAAATTTCGAACATGTTGCATCATTTTATATTGTCGAACGCTTTTTCCAGGTCGACAAATCCTATGAATGTGTCTTGATTTTTCTTTAATCTTGCTTCTGTTATTAACTACAAATACAGAATTGCCTCTCTCGTGCCTTTACTTTTCCTAAAGCCAAACTGATCGTCATTTAGTGCATTCTCAATTTTCTTTTCCATTCTTCTGTATATTATTCCTGTAAGCAACTTGGACGCATGAGCTGTTAAGCTGATTGTGCGATAATTCTCGTACGTGTCAGCTCTTGCCGTCTTCGGACCTGTGTGGATGATGCTTTTCTGAAAGTCAGATGGTATGTCACCAGACTCATATATTCTATACACCAACGTGAATAGTCGTTTTGTTGCCACTTCCCCCAATGATTTTAGAAATTCTGATGGAATGTTATCGATCCCTTCTGCCTTATTTGACCTTAAATCCTCCAAAGCTATTTTAAATTCTGATTCTAATATTGTTATCCCCTATCTCTTGTAAATCGACTCCTGTTTCTTCTTGTATCACATCCGACAAATCTTCCCACTCATAGGGGCTTTCAGTGTATTCTTTCCACTTATCTGCTCTCTCTCCTCTTCATTTAACAGTGGAATTCCCGTTGTACTCTTAACGTTACCACCCTTGCTTTTAATGTCACCGAAGGTTGTTTCCTGTATGCTGAGCCTGTCCTTCTGAGAAACATTTCTTTTTCGATGTCTTCACATTTATCCTGCAGCCATTTCGTCATAGCTGCCCTGCACCTCCTATTTATTTCATTCCTCGGCGACTTGTAGTTCTGTATTCCTGAGTTTCCCGGAACATTTTTGTATCTCTTCCTTTAATCAATCAACTGCAGTATTTCTTCTGTTAGCCATGGTTTCTTCGTAGTTACCTTCTTTGTACCTATGTTTTCCTTCCCAACATCTGTGATGGCCCTTTTTAGGGATGTCCATTCCTCTTCAACTGTACTGCCTACCGAGCTATTTCTTATTGCTGTATCAATAACCTTAGAGAATTTCAAGTGTATCTCGTCATTCCTTAGTACTCCCGTATCCCACTTCTTTGCCTATTGATTCTTCCTGACTAAAATCTTAAACTTCAACCTACTCTTCATCACTTCTATACAGGGTATTACAAAAAAGTACGGCCAAACTTTCCGGAAACATTCCTCACACACAAAGAAAGAAAATACGTTACGTGGTCATGTGTCCGAAAACGCTTACTTTCCATGCTAGACCTCATTTTATTACTTCGCTTCAAATCACATTAATCATGGAGTGGAAGCACACAGTAACAGAACGTACCAGTGTGACTTCAAACACTTTGTTACAGGAAATGTTCAAAATGTCCTCCGTTAGCGAGGATACATGCATCCACCCTCCGTCGCATGGAATCCCTGATGCGCTGATGCAGCCCTGGAGAATGGCGTATTGTATCACAGCCGTCCACAATGCGAGCACCAAGAGTCTCTACATTTGGTACCGCGGTTGCGTAGACAAGAGCTTTCAAATGCCCACATAAATGAAAGTCAAGAGGGTTGAGGTCAGGAGAGCGTGGAGGCCATGGAATTGGTCCGCCTCTACCAATCCATCGGTCACCGAATCTGTTGTTGAGAAGCGTACGAACACTTCGACTGAAATGTGCAGGAGCTCCATCGTGCATGAACCGCATGTTGTGTCGTACTTGTAAAGGCACATGTCCTAGCAGCTCAGGTAGAGTATCCCGTATGAAATCATGATAACGTGCTCCATTGAGCGTAGGTGGAAGAACTAAAATGAGCTCCAACATGGAAATTAAGAGTTTCCGGACACATGCCCACATAACATCTTTTCTTTATTTGTGTGTGAGGAATGTTTCCTGGAAGTTTGGCCGTACCTTTTTGTAACACCCTGTATTGTGATCTCAGTATATATCTGCTCCTGGATAAGCCTTAAATCCAGTATCTGATTTAGCAATCTCTGCCTGAACGTGATGTAATCTAACTGAAATCTTCCCGTACCTCCCGTCCTTTTCCAAGTGTACCACCTCCTCTTGCGGTTCTTGAACAGAGTATTCGCTGTTACTAGCTGAAAATTATTACACAACTCAGTTAGTCTTTTTCCTCTCTCATTCCTTGTCCCAAGCCCATATTCTCCTGTAACCTTGTCTTCTAGTCCTTCCGCTACAACTGTGTTCCAGCTCCTCATTACTATTTGACTTTCATCCTCCTTTACATACTGTATTCCCCATTTAATATCCTCATACACTTTCCCTACTCTTCATCTTCAGCTTGCGACGTCGGCATGTATACCCGAACTGCCGTTGTCTGTGTTGGTTTGCTGTCGATTTTGATAATAACAACCCTGTCACTGAACTGTTCACAGTAACACACTCTCTGCGCTACCTTCCTGCCGGCCGAAGTGGCCGTGCGGTTAAAGGCGCTGCAGTCTGGAACCGCAAGACAGCTACGGTCGCAGGTTCGAATCCTGCTTCAGACATGGATGTTTGTGATGTCCTTAGGTTAGTTGGGTTTAACTAGTTCTAAGTTCTAGGGGACTAATGACCTCAGCAGTTGAGTCCCATAGTGCTCAGAGCCATTTGAACCATTTTTGAGCTACCTTCCTATTCATAACGAATCCTACTCCTGTTATACAATTTTCTGCTGATGTTATTACCCTACACTCATCTGACCAGAAATCCTTGTGTTCTTTCCACTTCACCTTACTGACCCCTACTATATCTAGATTGAGCCTTTGCATCTTCCTTTTCAAATTTTTTAGTTTACCTACCACGTTCAAGCTTCTGACATTCCACGCTCTTCCATTGATTATTCAATCTTTTTCTCATGGTAACCTCCCCCTTGGTAGTCCTCTCCCGGAGAGCCGAATGGGGGACTATTCCGGAATCTTTTGCCAATGAATAGATCATCATGACACTTCTTCTGTTACAGGCCACATGGCCTGTGCACACACGTTACGTGCCTTTAATGTAGTGGTTTCCATTGCCTTATGCATTCTCACGTCGTTGGTCATTGCTGATGCTTCCACCTTCAGGGCTGTTTCCCACACCTTGGACAAGAGAGTGCCCTGAACCGCTATCCTCTTCTCCGCCCTCTTTGACCAGGCTGTTGGCAGAATGAGGGTGACTTCTTATGTCTAAAGGCTTCGGCCGCCAATGAATATTATACCTGCTGTCACGGCACCACCGTCATTGTCTTGCGTCATATGGAAAACAATATGTTGATAAGCTGTTAAGTAAACTTCGCCAAAGTTGGAAGAACAGTGTTGGCATGTCCTAAGAAAATACGTTGTAAGTTAACAGAATTTCATTCCATGTCATTACATTAGCAATACAGAACCCTGTCTCACTGTTCGACTTTCCAGTCATACCGTTTAACTGGAACTGTGTAAACATTTAAGCTTGTTTACGAATTATCATAGTGTACTTCTAGGTCTGCGAATTGTAAACGGAAATGATCAACGGTAATTATGTTTAACAAAACGGGATTGAAGATAGTACAAATTGTGATACAGAACTGCAATAACCAAAATGTAACGTCCACTTATCAGCAACTTTGATCTTAGATTTTTATTCATAAATGTGTGTGTCAGTCGTTGTATTAAGTGTCGTTCTGCAATGCAGTAACCTAACTCTTGATAAGCTTCGCACACTGATATCCAACCAACATTTTCAGTAGTCATTGTTATGTAATTTACTTTCGATCTGGATGTCTTACAAAAGACTAAATAGCCAATGCACGTCGGTAGTGCATATCTATCCGTTTGCTCTTTACATAATACACGTAGGCCTAATTGATATACTACACTAAACAGCTATTTTAAACAGCAAAAAGTAGCCTTTTCTTAATGATCATCACAATCGGCCTTCTGATTTATGTATATTTAGGTATATTTTTGTATTCATAATCGTGTAGAATGAATGTGGCTGCTTGAGCCTTTCTTTGACATACCAGTCGAATGTAAGAGGAAAACTGCCCACGAGAGGATTTCATAGGTATATTTATTCAGATCTGAATCGCTCTGTGTTAATCTGAACCTGTAAAAGGGACGTGGCACTTTGTATTGATTTTGCCCTATAGGTTGGTTGTGAACACGCTGTACTGTGGTGCGTTAAGTGACTGCATCAGTATGTTGTAGACTTCTTGCTAATGCATTATAGAAAATGAGGTGTGAGTACTGGATTCTGTTATACTCTTAATTTGCAGAAGGAGGTATTGTGTTTTGCGTCAACGTTTTACAAGTTCAATTAAAATTTGTGGAACAGTGTTAACGAATACAATAAGGGCAGGAAGTTGTCTGAGAACAAGTAGTAGTACAATTCTTTTAGTACGCGTATGACCACTTACATTTCCGCAACGGTAAAGTGAATCCGCCAAAGTTCTTGTACAAAATCGTCACAGGCAATGAGACATGAATTGCTGATTTCATCTCAAAAATTAAGCAGAAACCGATAGATCTGTTTCACACCGAATCTCAGCCCAGGACTATAAGCAGATCATTTCGGCGCGAAAATTGAAAGAACAAGCTTCTGAGACGGGGAAGTGTTCTGATTATTGACTTTTTAGACAGGAGTGATGATCAACGATAATCCCGGGTGTCAATCATAGCGACATAAAGAATGTGAGTTTTACACGTACCTACGACTCCATTCACACACAAATGCCTCAGCATTCGACACATCTTACAAGAGTTATGCAGGGAATCACGCTCCATGTCCTCCGGGGGTGGACTAACATACTATATACTGAAAAAACAGAAGCACAATACACTATCGTACCTACTAAGGATTAAGAAAAGCATTAGCATTAAAATCAGCTTCATGTCTTTTCCGAATGGATACGTACAGCTCCTGTAAGATTTTCGAGGGATTATTATTCCTACAAAATAGTGGTAAGTTCCGGTAACGACAAGGAAGGTGGATAACGATTACAGCCCGCATCTCGTGGTCGTGCGGTAGCGTTCTCACTTCCCACGCCCGGGTTCCCGGGTTCGATTCCCGGCGGGGTCAGAGATTTTCTCTGCTTCGTGATGGCTGGGTGTTGTGTGCTGTCCTTCGGTTAGTTAGGTTTAAGTAGTTCTAAGTTCTAGGGGACTGATGACCAAAGATGTTAAGTCCCATAGTGCTCAGAGCCATTTGAACCATTTTTTTTTATTTTTTTTTTTGATAACGATTACACAAACTTCTCTCATGCAGTTGATCACAAAAACATTTCTGGATGATGTGAGCCACGTGAACAGGGGCCCCTGCCGTCTTGGAACACAGCATCACTACAGGGGGACAAATATTGCACCATGGGATGGACGTTTTCCGCCAACATTGTTACTTAATCGTTCAAATGGCTCTGAGCACTATGGGGCTTAACATCTTAGGTCATCAGTCCCCTAGAACTTAGAACTACTTAAACCTAACTAACCTAAGGACATCACACACATCCATGCCCGAGGCAGGACTCGAACCTGCGACCGTAGCAGTCCCGCACTTAATCGTTGGCAGTAATGCGATGTTGCAGAGCAACCAAGGAATGCCACGATATGGCTACCCAAATCATTACCGAATCTCGCCGTGTTTCACTCTAATGACGTAAACCCGACCAGGAGTTGTAAACAGTGTGTAACAACGCACGTCCGATCACGTGACTTTTTCCAGTAGTTTTGTAGTCCACGTTTTATGGCTTCAGCAGCATGTTTTCCTGCTATGAGCAAATCGTTTTGTACTTGTTGCATTTGATGACGTCTAAGATGGACCATAAGGGGTTTATGGATGTACCATTGTTCACTGGCGGTTCCTCACAAAACCCAAAAAGATTTTGCCATTTTTTTGTTCCAAAACCATTCATTAGTGATCTCTTCGGCCGTAACAGCAAATGGCTGAAATTTTTAAGATATATTCTTTAGCTCGCGATCTCGAACGAACTTCAAAATTTTCTTGATATCTTTGCCCGTTTCCAAGATATAAAACTACAAAGATACCTTATATATACACGTAAAATACGCGGATGAAACCCAGTGTGAGGTGAAATCTAAATAATAAATAACAGCAACAAATTGCTCAGATATTAGCGTTATACTCTGTAGGCATTTATCTAGAGGTTGATCTTGCTGTTTTCAAACATTTTTGTCCGTTTCTAGAGAAACACGTCAAAAATATGGTTTTTGGGTACCAAAACCGAGCTGCAGATCCCAAGACGGCTATGTACAGCAAATGGGTGTAATTTTTACTACATATTTCTATCTCGATCTCGAAATACTGGAATATTTTCGTGATCTGTTTATCCGATTCCGAGATACGAAGGTTCAAAGTTACCCTACATTGACATGTAAAATGCTCACGTAAATTTCGGTATAGCAGGAAAATGTAGTTCATTAAGTCTCTCCGTTATCATCAGAACGGTTCTGGGAACACCGTGTCACAGTACTTAAGCACACGTAAAATTTTTGTGCACGTAAAAGCCGATCTGAGATGTAAAATTAGTTTTGCGTTATTTCAATTCCTCATAAGCGAACTTTCAAAATTTTTCTGACCCATAAAGTTCTTTTCATGTGAATGACGTGCCCTACTGTGGTAGGGAAAAGAAGCCTACAAGCGGAAAAATGCTTCTATGAGCACAAAAAGAACGAATATTCTCGCGTTTAAAAGCCTCTGACTGAAAGGTGGGGTATCAGCTGCCTCATTCTAGTTTCGTCAGAACCCTTAAAAATTTCCCAAAAACTTTGACGTACGAACATACTCGCGCTTTTTTATGATGAATGAGAAAGAACAGCGACGGAGGGAAGGAGGAGTAAAAGTAATAAATACTGGAAGACAATAGACAGTTGTGGTATGGAGAGAGCGAAGCAGACAATCGTAGTGAGAGAGAAACAGAGTGACACATTAGCAGTGAAATGCAGTTGACGGTGACCGATCAGTGCTGGGAAAGGAGCTAAGGAGACAGCGACAGTGGGAGAGGAATAAAGAGCAGTGGAAGTGGGTGAGATTCAGTGATAATAAGAGACAGAGTCTGTTACAATCACTACGAGCAAAAAGGGACAGTAACAGTGGAAGGAATGAACGAGAGCGTAGCACTAAAAGAGAGCAAGAGGGGGAGAGTGACAGTGACAGCCTGAGGCAACAATAGTAGAAAGAACGAAGGTAATCGTGGCTGTGGGACAGGAGACGATGACAGTAACATAGAGACATAAACAGTTAACGACAATGAGTTGGGCTGAATGAGTGAGAGTGAATGGTCAAGTGGGAGTGAATGGGTAAGAGCGACTTGCAGCGACGGACCAGTGGGTGTGAGCGATTTACAGTTAGAGAGCTTGTGGGACTGGTAGGTGAGCTGCTTCTTAAAAGGAGGGCGAATATGTTCCCATGAAAAACTGTTGAGGTGCTGAGGAAGGTTGAATGAAGTAGCTGGTACCACACCTGTCAGTCAGAGACTTTTAGCCAAGAGTATCTTCGCCTTTTTTTGTGCTCTGATAGGAACATCTTTCCACTGGTGTACTTTCCTTACAGCGTCACGTGTCCAGAACGCAATCAGGCTGTATTGTCGTGGGGGGCTGGTCATAATGTATTGGCTTATCGCCGATGCGTTTCTTCCTGTCTGTAGGGTTGCATGAAATCATTGGCGTATGAAACTCAAGTAGAAACTGAATAGAAACTGGTTGGTAGCGTCTTAACTGACTGACTCTTTGTACGACAGATAAAGGGGACGGGAGAATAGGACAAAATGTTAAACACTGGTGCGATCTCTGCATTGAGACTAAACGTCGTTAATTTGCAACAGTTGCTCTGAGCTTAAGCTGCTGCTCTCAAGAGAATACGTGCTCAGTACGTAATGACCACGTAAGAAACATGATAATGAGAACTTCTTGCTAAGAGCTGCTTATGAACGTCTCTCAACAATTACAGAGGACACCCAAAACTGTGGCCACAACGACTACAAAGCCGGAGCCTATTACGTGAAAAGTTACAATAGAAAATAAAGGCCGGCCGCGGTGGTCGAGCGGTTCTAGGCACTTCAGTCTCGAACCGCGTGACTGCTACGGTCGCAGGTTCGAATCCTGCCTCGGGCATGGGTGTGTGTGATGTCCTTAGGTTAGTTAGGTTTAACTAGTTCTAAGTTCTAGGGGACTGATGACCTCAGATGTTAAGTCCCACAGTGCTCAGAGCCATTTTTTTTTAATAAAGGAACAGAAACCGATAATTCATTCAGTTTCATGGGATACATCTCTTATTTATAGGAAAAAACGGACTTAGGCAGATAAAATTAGATTAGTGACGCAGTCCTTAAAAAATTGGGAAATAAAATACAAAGAGCGAATACAATAAATCTTTCTGGAATCTTAGTTATTCTTTCCTTTCTACAAGGAAGTGCTGTATAGGTTCTAACGAAACAGAAATAAATTTGGTTTCGGAGTCAAAAATTAAGGATTTTGAGAAGACAAGAAGGAAACAGAAAAATAAACTGCGGAAAAACAAAATGGAAATAATAACTGGACTACATACAGAGTATGCATATCGCACACGAGACTACAGTACAAACATTTACAAAGATTGTGTAGTCTTAGAATAAATAGGAATTTTGTGATGAATTGTATCCACCTGTGGTAGTGACAGCATAAATCGGCGGGAAGGTCCACAAAAAATCGGTACTAGCTTGTTACTGTATTAGTAGCGCAAGCTACAGTTCAGGCGGCTTAAGCTCTGAGTAAGATACGTCACCAACATTTAACACTGTAGTCTTCAGTAGAGTACTTTGTCCTGTTTTTGTACCTTTTTGTACATCTATCACTTCTTTAATGTTTATGCAACTGCAAGGAAGCAACGCGTAGAGCTGAAGAAATTATATCGAGAAACAATAGTTATATTTTATTCGTTTTCAAGGGAAACCAGCCTACAGACCTCGCTGTTAGGACTAAGAGTACACAGTTCTGCGACGCAAATATAACAGGTAATTCCCACAGCAAACGAAATTTGTATGGCAAGAATTTAGAAATCTCAGAGACGTTATTAGACTCAAAGCGCGTCGATACTGAACCGGCAGAGTGAAATGAAAATAGCTCAAAAGTAGGAGGCCTAGAGGCCGGCCGAAGTGGCCGTGCGGTTAAAGGCGCTGCAGTCTGGAACCGCAAGACCGCTACGGTCGCAGGTTCGAATCCTGCCTCGGGCATGGATGTTTGTGATGTCCTTAGGTTAGTTAGGTTTAACTAGCTCTAAGTTCTAGGGGACTAATGACCTCAGCAGTTGAGTCCCATAGTGCTCAGAGCCATTTTTTTTAGGAGGCCTAGAACGTACCTTCTGACGCCAGCCAGTGAGTAATGGTCTGACAGAAGATGTAAAAAAATGTCTGATATCTTACCTCTCCAGTGAATAATATAGTACACTTGTCTCCTAAGTAGTGTAGTTTGTAAAATTTGACGATTAGTAGAATATTAATTGAACTGAATGCAAAGCGGAGTTCACTTGATATATCTACAACTTCATTGATACTCCGCAATCCACCGTTCGGCGCGTGGCGGAGGGTACCCTGTACCATTACTTGGCATATCCTCTTCTGTACCATTCACAAACAGGTCGAGAGAAAAACGACTATCTATATGTGTCCGTATGAGCCCTTGTCCATTAAAATCGTTCTGTAGTCAGCTTCAAATTCTGGTTCTCTAAATTTTCTGAATAGAGTTCCTCGAAAAAAAAAAAAAAAAGTCACTCTCTCTCCACGGATTCCCATTTGAGGTACGCGAAGCATTTGCTTAACATTTGCGTGTTGTTCTAACCTACTAGTGACAATTCTAGCAGCCCGCTTCTGACTTCTGAACTGCTTCGATGTCTTCCTTTATCCCACCTGATACGTATCCCAAACATTCGAGCAGTACTCAAGAATAGGTCGCGCTAACGTCCTATATGCGGCCTCCCTTACACATGAACCGCGCTTTCCTGGATTTCTCCCTATAAAATGAGTCGCCCATTTACCTCCCCTACCACAATCCTCGCATGCTCGTCCCATTTCATATCACTTTACAACGTTGCGCCCTGATATTTAAACGATTCAACTGTGTCAAGCAGAACACTGCTAACGCTGTATTCGAGCATTACGGGTTTGTTTTTGCTACTCATCTGCATTAACTTAAATTTTTCTACATGTAGAGCTAGCTGCCATTCTTCACACCAACTACAAATTTTATCTAAGTCATCTTGGATCGTCCTACAGTCACTCAACTTCGATGCCTTACCGTACACCACAGCATCATCAGCAAACAACCGCAGATTGCTGCCCACAATATCTGCCAAATCATCCATGTATATAGAAAATAGTAGCGGTCCTACTACACTTACCTGGGGCACTCCTGACGATACCCTTGTCTCTGATGAACACTCGCCGTCGAGGACAACGTACTGGGTACATAACCCAGTCTTATGAAGTCTTCGTGTCACTCACATATACGTGAACATATTCCATATGCTCGTTCCTTCTTTAACAGCCTGCGATGGGGCACTGTGTCAAACGCTTTCCGGAAATCTAGAAATTTGGAATCCACCTGTTGCCATCATCCTTAGTTCGCAGTATATCATGTAAGAAAAGGTAAGCTGAATTTCCAACGAGCGATGCTTTTTAAAACCGTGCTGATTAGTGGACATAAGATACTCAGTCCCAAGGAAATTTATTATTTTCGAACCGAGAATATGTTCAAGGATTTCGCAGCAAACCGAAGTTAGGGATATTGGTCTCTAATTTTGCGGGTCCGTTCTTTTGCTCTTCTTATACACTGGATGCTTTTTTTCCAGTCGCTTGCGACTCTGCTTTGGGCGAAACATTCGCGAAAAATACAAGCTAGGTACAGGGCCATTGATGTAGTGTACTCTCTTTGAAAAACCGTAGTGGGACTCCATCCTCATTTGTTTTCAACTCTTTCAGTTGTTTCTCTACCCCAGGGATACTTATTACTGTGTCGTCCACATGGGAGTCTGTTCGATAGTCAAACGACGGTATGTTTGTACTATTCTTCTACGTGAACGATTACTTGAACGTGAAATTTAAAACTTCAGCTTCCAAATGTCTGTCTTCAACTGCCATACCAGACTGGTCAGCAAGTGACTGGATGGAAGCCTTAGACCCACTTAGCGATATTATATAGAACTAGAATTTTCTTGTGTTTTCTGCCAGATTTTTTGCTAAGGTATGACAGTGGTAGTTGTTGTATGCTTCGCACATAGATATTTTTGCGGACTCACGAATCTCTACTAGCCTTTGCTTGTCGTCATTTGCACGTTCCGTTTTGAACCGAGGACGCCTCTGCTTCCCCAGCATTTTCCGAATCTGATTATTAAGCCGTGGTGGTTTTTTTCCGTTCTTAATCCATCTCCTAGACACATAATTCTCAAGGCCACGATTTACGATCAGTTTAAACTTTGCCCATAATTTCTCTACGTCTATCTTACTGAAACTAAGTGATGCAAGTTCACCGTCCAAGTGAGATGATTGCAACTGCTTTTCTGCTCTTTATAGAAGAAACACTCTCGTAGCCTTCTTAACTGATTTATCAACTTTCGAAACCATAGTTGTTATAATGACATCATGATCGCTACTCCTCTTTTCTATACAGACGATGTCGATAAGGTCTGGCGTATTTGTAGCTACAATATTTCCATTGTGTGTAGACTCCCGAACTAACTGATCTTAATAGTTTTAAGAAACCGTTTTCAGAAGTGCTTCGCACGACTGTCTTTACCCCCTGCAATGAATCCATAGACATCCTATTTCATACTTAGTAGATTAATGTCTACTCCAACCAGTAATATATGAGCTGAGCGCTTAGGCACAACTGACCGTAGACTCTATGAATGACAGTAGAACTATTGCAGCAGAATCGGGTGGTTGGATAATAGATCCAACAATTACTTGCTTTCACTTAGACCTGTTATACGCAACCCTATAACTTCACCGTCACACTCAGCTTCGAACTCGATAAAGACAATATTTTTGTCAGCTGCAATGAACACTCCCTCTTCTATGACCTGCAATCTGTCTTTCCTATAAAACTTCCATGAGACGCTAAACATCTCAGAGCTTTGCACTTCGGGTTGTAGCCCGCTCTCGGTCCCAAGAATAATATGAGAACTACAGCTTTTCTGGAGGGCTGCAAGTTCAATAACTTTGTTACGAATACTTCGATAGTTTACTGAAAAAATTTTGACAATCATGTGTCTTGACTCTGAAATCAGTCTGACTTCCGTTGCTGCGTATCGACTGGAGAGAGTTCATCTGAGTACCTCAAGTACTCTGCTATCCTAGTAGCTGCTTCGTTTATGTAGTGCACCCCTGACAAGAGGAGTCCTACAGTTCACCAACGGATCCCTAATGAGGTATCCATGATAGTAAACTACTTTGCTGTCATCGTTTCGGAACTTTATATGATCTTAGAAGAAGATGGGAGATGTTCTCTACGGTCATAGTTTGAGTCCTGGTGTAGATAAAATGTCAATAAGTCATTCTACTTCGGATTAATCAGTGAATTTCCAATGTCTTAATCACGCCAAGGAGGGAAGTTTTTGATTTCAATTGCAAAATCATACCATCTTTACTGGAGAGATTAGTCAGTAGAATATTGCATCAAAGTACAATAATTCCCTATAGAAAGTTCACTGGTGTATCACAAAACGGAAAATCTGCCGACTTTATTACCCTTTAACAATCTTCCATAAAACGACAAGACAGTGTTATTGTTAATATTATTATTATTATTATTATGCTTGCAAATAAGATCTGTGAGAACGCTGAGCTGTAGACTACGTTTCTTTCTACAAGTGACTTTGAACCTCCTTTTCGTGCCAGCGTACAAGGGTCTTACAGCTGCAGATTTCCCTTCTACCCTAATTGGCACTACTGAAATTTAGATGTAAAAAATTCCTTGTTCTGTATGTCTTCTTGTGTAGTTCCTGTCAGTCTGAGATCATTATTTTCCTAATCCATATTTGCGACACTGTTATCTTTTTATGATTTTGTTGGCCATCTGATTACATTCTTCGGATATTGTCGTCATATTTCAGTCTTCGTTTTCTATTGTTACTGTGACCGTTTGTCTACTGTACGATTTCTAAGCTGATGGTTTATAAATTTTTTCCCCAGAACAACTTGTATAATTTATATCTCTCTTTCCTCAACGTTTCAGATTTAGTTTTGGTGATCAAAATTAGTGTTTGCGACGTATAAAGTCGTCATTCCTTCTTACAGTGTGTTTGGAAACACACTCTTTGCAGATATTTTTTGGTGTGACATGCTATCGTCAATGAATTGCCACTAACTTCTTTTACTGTCTCTGAATTGGTTTCGCGAGGTACTAATTTCACTCATTTGATTTTGAAGTATTCAGTTTCTATATTGTATTGGTAACGTAGCAAGTAACGTATTCTGTATCTTTGACTGAAATCTATATGCCATCTCTTTCTATAGCTTAGATTAGTAGTTAAATTTTTTAACTACACGCATGTCACTATACGCAATTTCCCTGTGTCAGTGCCTTCATTTCAGCTTAGTATCTATGGTCTTCGTCCTCCGTAACCTGCAGTTCACGGTCTAGGCTAAATGCTCCTCTGTATTAAGTATATTACCATCCCTGTAATTTACTCCATTCCCAAGGTAACCACACTGGATCAGTTTGTGTTCCACTACTATTATACAGAGTGGTCAGAAGCAATCTCAAAAGAAAGGGTGTTATAGGGGAGGTCTTGCTGAGCGCCGTTTCCGAGTTATTTAGCATTGAAATTAGCTAACCAGGTCGTTGCGCACGCAAATTCAAGCATTTGCTCACTCAAAAATGCGGTAAAGCAAAGACATCTCTAGGTCCGTGAGTTACCACTTGTTTAAATGCTGGTTACCAGTTACAATGTGCCTTTTTTGGAAGCGATAAAAGTTAGGAGACGAAACGAAGAGCACGTTTTCCAACATTTTCTCTGGAAGGCAGCTTGAATTGATCAGATTGGAAGACAAATACAGTTTCACTGAGAAATAGTTCCGTGAACAGTAGTCTTTTTTTCAAATTTGTGAGGAGTACACTCAAATACTACATGATTTACAACATGTCAGCATTTATTCCTGTTTAAAAATTGTGAAATATTACTACACTGGGCCAAACGTAAGCGAGAGGTGGTGTCGCAAAATGTAAGACCGATACGTGAGTTGTCGGAAACAAACTTAGACTTTTCATAACGAACTTATCAGGAGCGCGGCATGTCTCCAGTCTAATATCTGTATGTCTTCCTGAATGTCACAAACATATGATCATGTTTCTCAAGCGAAAGAAGTTCGAAACTATGATGAGTGTGTTCAGAAGATAGCTGACAATGATTCAGAAATTGTATGACTAGTTCACAGGGAATCGAACTTTTCACACAAAACTAAATACACGAAAGTCTCAAGAAAAGTGTTAAAAGTTCTTTTCGAATATTTTCACATCAGCGCGTATACCGAAAGATATTCTGCACCTAACACTGACTTTCAAACAAGTGTGAAGTTTCCGGTTTAGTTCTTACGGGAGCTGTACTGTAAATGGATGAGTAAGTATATACATAGATTGGGTAATTGATGCCAGATGTTTTCCGCTTTCGAAAAACGGTGCTACTGCCAAACGTTTTTTTTTTCTGCACTATACACTCAAAATTCTTCAAAAAATAGAGATAGTGTCCTTTGCACCTGGAAAAAAAAGTTTCTATCATTTTATTTTATATTCTTTATCTCTCCGACGTTTTTCTTGTTGCAAACTTCGTTATACTGCTAGGCACAAAACTGGTTGTTTACGAGCAGATAACCTGGTTCGCTGAAACTTCAAAGTCTAAGTAATATTCGAATTTAACGTCATCTTTATTTGTAAGCTTTTCCCGTGTTGATCTGGAAGAGTGTCTCCATCTTCACACACCACGATGGGACAACAAAAACGAAATTTCTTCGGAACAGTGATGATATCATTCCCTAATCCCACCCTTCAACCATTACACCACTCTGTTTCTCTAACAGTGAGACAATTTTAACATCCGACTTTTCTTTCGAAAGTGTTACAATATTTCACACTGTGACTTGTACTTGTTTCAGCAACATTAGTGTTACTGGTTTCCTCGCCATCGACTGATTCTTAGTCCGCAGTGTCGAGTGTTTTAGCTGCTAGAACATGTACATCAAGTGAGACAGGCGAAAAATTCTCACCTCGGAAATTAAGTAAAAAATGAGCTTTTCGTCTTTCGCAGGATAATCAGACTAATTCCTTTTGCATCCCGCAAAACACTGGCCAGGTATAACGAACTTCATCTATTCGTACAGGCCAACGCCTTCCACCTACCGCATTTATTACGATTTCGTGTCTGGCTTCAGGTGGTGGAGCCAAATCTAATGCACAGGAATGCGTTTCTGGCTTTTACTCATCTTCAGTCACCACAATACATATTTGACTCTTCAGTCAGCACATACTGGCAAAATCAACAGCAATGGACGCTGCAGCTGCCCTACGCGAAATAACAATATTGTTTAGCTACTACGCTTCGCGAATTGTACATTTGCGATGTCTGCTGTTTACGTGTACTTACTTTCTACTCTGCTTGTTGTTATTCCGATTCTTGCCATTATGAATGTGGCACTAACAGTTTTTTTGCTCTGTTTTGCACAAAAACAACCGAGTATCTCCCATGTCGCCAACTGACATCTTTACTTACATCGGGAAATACATCTACGGTCAAAGTTTACATTTTGCTTAAGGTTCTGCTATGGTCAAAGCTATATTTTGCTTACACTTTCTGTGTGACTAAAAAGAATGAAAACTATTTAACATGACTGTGCTGAGTATATGGTTATTACATAGTGATTGTTTAGGTTATATGGTACATTATAAAAAATAAAAGTAGTATAACATCTTTTATGCAGAAGAATTAACATTACTTTTTTCTCCTTCTTTCTGTTTTTTCTCTCACAGTTGGTATGACATTTATAAACAATAAAGAAAGAACAACAGTAATTATGAAAATTCCGTAGAAATATATTGTTTCGAAACTCTGCTTGATCAATTAACATTTCATTTCGATTACGCATTTGTGAGAATAAATTTCGACTTCTTCAACTAATTTCATTCTTTTTCCTTCGTTGGCCATGTGGAATGTTCGTAATTTGTGAGCTATGATTGTCGCTTGATGTTCATCTTCATCTACATGCAGGGCAAATGTGGATTTGCTTAAGTTTTAAACGAAGGACATCTGCGCGTTGCCCGAATCGTGCCCTGAAATTTCGTCCTGTTTTGCTAATGTAGATCTTTACACATCAACTGCACTTATGTTTGTATGTTCCTGGTCGATTGTAAGGCTTACTATTATTTTTAATGTTATAGATGGCTTTGTCCTTAATTCTATTATTTCTGTAAAAAACTGATTCTGGACTTCCTTCCTCGAAAAAGGTTTGCTTCTTTGTTTTCCTAGAAATGGCATGCTCACATATTTTTCTGTTAGCCAGTAAAATGGATAAATTGTAATAAATTGTAAGTTTGTATCTGTACCATGAGTATCATATGCTCTGTAGCTACAAATACGTCTGTTTCATTCAATGTCGGAGAAAGAAGAGCTACATTCGGATTTTTATCATTTCTTTCGTCAGAGAAGTGCAGCCACAACAATATCTCCGGAAAAAGAGTTACGCAGATGACAGACTGACTGAACCTGTCAACACTAACTAAACAAATTCTACTAAAGTGTAAACAATAATAAAAATAATAACCAGTCGACTACTGCCGTTGAGCGGGAAGGTGCATACTACAGCACCTTCGTGTACAGTGCACTGAAGTGTCCCCTCCGATATGTCTACACCGTCAGCTACTTCATACACCTTTCATCTTTGCTTGACGATGACTAATTCGTACACAGTGTCAATGGTTTCATCTATAGTTGCAGTTTAAATGGGAAATTTTTAGATTATACTTGAAGGTGACCTTTGTGAATATCGACTGCAAATATAGATTACTATAACCACTATAACCAGTCGCGTTTGTTGTTCCTCCCAGAACTCGATACGGAGAATTATAACGCCTTTTTATTATGTGGAGTTATTTCAATTAATGGGACAATTACATCATATACTACACTACAATAGAAAGGATGCGTAAAATGTATAGAAAGTGTCTTTAATGTAAACACTACTGGATAAGCAACCTCTTATCACTAAAGTTAATAACGCTGAATATCGTACATGTATAACATGAATGCCTATTTAACTGAAATAAATACGTAAGGTAACGGAGGTATATTTTTCCGAAATGCATGTTGGAAATGACGGTAGTTTGTATTTTCATCAGTAGGGGAAGTGATGGGACATCATCCTCGTGGATTACCTTGAACAGAGATACGGGATGTTTGAATTCCGCTGAATTCCACTGCCTTCTCCTTAGCCGTGGAAAATATAAGAACGGCTGACCAACTTTGGGTGAAATTCCGTTGACTTTAACTTTTCGAAACAGAGAATCGTATAGCGGCACAGTATTCCACGTTATCTACTGAACGACACACACACACACACACACACACACACACACACACACACACACACACACACACTACACAACTGCTTCTAAACTATTCACCATCTGTGCACCAAGACGAGAACTATTCCCCGCGATCTCGTTGAAAGGTTTTCTGATCATTCCGAACATCACATCTTCACGGATAGTTCCTGCTGATGGCTTAAGGTGGCATCTGTTATATTTAACCATTGTTAGCAACAAAAAAGTGACAGAATTTCTTCTCACCCGCACAGCGACAGTGAATATAAAGAATATATTTTGAAATTCAAGATTCTGATGAGGAATACGGAAGAATGGCTGGTTCAAATGGCTCGGAGCACTATGGGACTTAACATCTGAGGTCATCAGTCCTCTAGAACTTAGAACTACTTAACCATAACTAACCTAAGAACATCACACACATCCATGCCCGAGGCAGGATTCGAACCTGCGACCGTAGCAGTCGCACGGTTCCGGACTGCGCGCCTAGAACCGCGAGACCACCGCGGCCGGCACGGAAAAATGTGAAAGACAGTGCAACAAAGATAAAAAAAAATTTTTTGCTTCGTTTTCGACTGACCTTTAAGTAATACTCTTCTTCAATGTGCTCTTCGTCTGTTGTTACATTCCCGATGACATACGCAAAGTTTGCCGAAATATCACCTACCTAACTACATCCAGCGGTATCTATCACTTTGTTGGAAACTCCACAGCAAGAAATGTATTTCTTTTACTTCTTGAGATAGTTTAAAGTACCTTCCACTGTGTATCGGTGATAACAGTTCGACGTGCGGATTTTAGCTGACTTTAACTAGAGCTGCTAATCGGAAGAGTTTTGACAGATTTCTTAAATATTGTACTCCCTCCTACGAGGGAAGCTTCGAGGAAAGTTCTAAACTAGTCAACTCAATACACTCTAAGGATAGTGTCTATAAATTCGTCTGCTTGTAGTGGATACCAGGTCATATTGTCGTAAGTGTGAACGAACGTTATGATCAGAATGCTGAAATGGAGCAACAATTTTTAACTACTTTTAATCCGTAATGGAACTGCGAAGATCTGCTTGTATCCAACGTAAGAGTACAATATTGGCGACAACATTAACTTCAAGTAAACTATGTACTAAGCTATTCAACATATCTCACTGAATTCTCTATTGTCCTATAATTCTAGTCTCAAAAAGCTATTAATATCACTAACAGATTAAAAGCAATCTTAATCGTTACCATTAGAATGAATCACCTGCTAAAACTAAAACCTTCAGCGAATTGTTCAGCTGAAGAGGACATAATACATTTTTAGTGCAGTGTATGTGTACCAAATACGCAGAAGCACTACACGAAGCTCTGAAAGCTGTCGACTGCTCCTCATTCCGCAAAATTTTTGTATTTTGGACAATCAAGCTCGTAAATGTCTTCAGGTTTGGCAAAAGAAAATTTTAGTATTAGATTGAATCTTTGCTTATTTGCTTTGTTTATTGACCTTCTTGCATGGGCTAAAGCGCAACTCGCTAGCTGCGAAAAAGGGAAATGTCTTCTCACTCTTTCTTTAATTTGGCATGGGCCATTCATCGCTAATATTTAAGATAAAAACTAGTAACAGCCAGAGGTAAAAAATTTCAGTTGGTTTAGAAATGACACGACCACTGATTAAGCATTCTGCGCTGGCGGAAGTCACTGAATCTCACCCTGTAGTTCAGGGTCACACCGTTCACCGACGAATTTCTACTAGAAAATTTTCCCGCACTTTACTCAGCAGTTTCTATAACACTAACTCGCCGTCGGCGCCTCATACGAGAGATCGTCGAACAGTTTGCTTTCGAGTCTATGACGTTTATATTCACGGGATATTTAATACCATCGTAGTGTCACAAGTAAAATACATTGTATTTTTAATCGTCTACTGCGTTCGACACTTTTTATCACTAGAATTCTCGGCTGGGGCTGTTAGACGCAGATCGTTGTTTTACGCGAATCAGGACCTCAAGACTAGAAAATTTCAGACCGTGTTGCTGTAGATGTCTCAAGCGCTGCGGTTAGCGTTAGAGAATTTTATTCTCCTGTTGGTTAGGTGGGGTCCAAGTAAATTTCTTCTTCATAAATAAGTCACTTCAAAGAAAATATTCTTTACCCGCTTACTTCGAGATCGTCCGTTACTAAAAATAAAATTAAGTAGCCACAGAGGAAATTCCATTTTATAGTTACTTTGTGAACCGTGTTACTATGAATTTGGCGATACTGCGATCTATTATCACGTAGCAGATGTGGTTACAAATCAGAAGTGTTTTTTTTATAATTTTTATGCCAACTGCTTAAGCATTCTCAATAGAAAAATGTAATGTCTTGGATGTTTTATTTGGGTTGCGAATATATTGCTTAATAATAGCAAAACAAAAGACATTCACGGCATCAACAAGAAATTTTTCAAAAAAAAAAAAGTAATACCGTGTTTTACGAACTACAAAACGTACTTTTTTCTGTGAAAAATTGCCTTCAAAAATCCGGTGCGTCTTGCACTATAAGTTAATATTAAAATGTCCAGTGTTTGATTTAAAATTACCGTCAATCTTTGATGTGCCTAGTAACAGAACTGTTGCCATGAAAGGTGATAAACTGTAACTATAAAAAGAGACGCACATGAAACACTGTTGTTCTTTCATGTTATGCTGACGATACTAAACTTAATACAATGCTCATTTCCAAGCGCAACAGCAATGGCAGAACCTTCTGAAATACCACCAGAAGTAGTTGTTCGCGCACGTGACAAGGGTTAGATGTACGAGGCTGGTATGAAATTGTGGATTAACAGACTTTGAGAGAGAAGGAAAGGTACTTTACTGAAGAAGAGTTCTCTTCTTGTACTGCGACAGTTTATCCATCAGTTGAAAAATTCTGTGAAAGAGCAATTGAGACAGGGAAATACATATCTTTCTGCTATTCCAGGAGAGCTTACTTCACAGTGCAACCTCTTGATGTTTCGACAGATAAACCATTTATAGTGTATATGAGAGAGGACTTTAACAAATGGATGATTGATGAAAACTAACATGAATTCACTCCGGAGGGAGCTGTAAACGACCTTCAATCAAACAAGTGTGTTATCGGATAAGAGAGTTGTGATCTAGAGTGAGAGAAGACATTACTGTTAAATCTTTCAAGAAGTGCGGCATAAGTAACGCTCTCAATGGCAGTGAAGACAATCTTATATGTCAAGAGGACAACGCTGACAACGAAGAGAAAGAAGAAGAAGAAAAAGAAGAAAGTTGAGATGACTATTGTCAGGGATTTTAATGGCGAGTACGGTTTTATAAACTAAGAATTTTTTTAGTCTGGCTTTGCAATGTAATAATGAAAATGGTAAAAAAGGTATTAAAAAATCATTAAAAAGTAAGGTGCGTCTTATAGTTCTTAATGCGTACATGAAGACAAAGAATGGAGGTTTGGGTGATTAAACAATTGAAATTACAGTGGCGATTTAATTTTCGTGAGACAGAGGAAAAACTACATGTCATTTTAGTCAGTAATAGCTTTCATCGCTTTATACTACCACGGAACAAAATTTTCTGTAATATTTGTGTGAATATGTTTGGCAACTTATCAACACTGTTGTGAATAAGAATTACGCTATTTGGACTAAAAGTTTCTCAGTGAGCGCGTACATTCAATCTAATATCATTAAAATAATGTCTGTTAGTTATACTGGCTCAACTTTCTTCTGAATACGTCAATGTGAATGCCACTCACACAAACCAATGAAGAAGATTATAATAATGAAGAATATTTGACTTTAGATAAGTTATATGCCAGAGGGTTATAGTACCCGATAGGGTTATATCGTTATAGAAAGGTTTAAAAAATGGTTGAAATGGCTCTGAGCACTATGGGACTTAACATCTGAGGTCATCAGTCCCCTAGAACTTAGAACTACTTAAACCTAACTAACCTAAGGACATAACACACATCCATGCCCGAGGCAGGATTCGAACCTGCGACCGTAGCGGTCGCGCGGTTCCAGACTGTAGCGCCTAGAACCGCTCGGCCACCCCGGTCGGTACAAAGGTATACTAAATTACTTTCGACAGATAGCGGATCACGAAAGCTTAAACATTTGGAAAACAGTTCTTCTACTTACGATGTGCTGATCATCTATCACGCACGTAGAATGTGTACACTTGGCATCACTATTTTTATCTCAGACGGAGATGTACATTTACAGTCACTTCTTAATTCACGTACAAAATTAGTTTTGATATTTCGTTGATGGTTACAATACACACTAATGCTTCCAGAGAGAAAGCGCTGTATCTCATTCTGTCGCATAGACTACAGTATATTCCACTAGGCACAACCAAGGTTTGTGAGCAATTTGTTAAATAACACAGAAGAGACAAGACAAAAGAATCAATTCATTGTGTTCACAGGAACATTGTCTCCAAGTAATACTCCGACTTCGTGTCCAGTTTTTCCAACTGACTTTTGAAAGACTATATCTAGCGTTCTCATTACCATGTACCGAAATTGAAATTTATGATTATTTCGATCTTGGGTGTTCAAATTTGTCTAAATCTCAAACAGAGAAGTTTTGAAATTTGTACCCTCTGTTTCCTGATTTTCATAGCTTTGGAAATGATCATCATTATTTCATTGCAGCAACAATAGATCATATGACTCTGAACAGTGCTTTGGATTAGGAAATAAATCTGTTTAATACGAAAACAACAATTGTAATGGCAGTTTTGTGCACGAAATCACAGTGTAACGGAGTTACCAAAGACGAGGGATGCCCTGTCGCTGTCACATATTAAGTTCAATGGGGATTCATATTTTAAACTGCATCTAACATGGTGGAGTAACATTCCGTCTCGATTGTTAAGTTTCAGGAAACAGAAAGTTTAAAGCCTACCGGGTTATACTCCAGCAACAATTAGCGATTTTTAAACAGTTTTTTTGTCAGTTGCACATTTTAAAACAGACACACGTGAATTTTCTAGGTATGACTTGGGGACTTCCGGCTTTGTGGGAAACAAATCATGAATCGGAAGCTGCCAGTGAATGTTGAATGAAGAAAAGAAACGGAATAAATACCTTCGTCTGACACCATAACAGAAATACGCATAACTCGCATTTGTACGTAATGTCCATATCGGAAGTGAAGAGGGAGTCGGCGCAAAGCAGAGAATTTTGAGGTCTCTGATTGGCTACAAGTTCACACTTGCGTATTGCGAGTTCTGTTTGGATTGGTTGCATCCGTTTCTTCTCTTCTTCGTCTATGTCTTTCCACTAGGACCGAATCTCGCTTAACAAGCGTAGAAGGTAAAATTATAGCATATAACAAAGATGAAGCCACAGATTTGTAAGCGGCAGAAAATGTAGCGTGCGTTGACGCTGGAGCCATCTGTTGGCTGCGGTAGGTACCATGACTCCCACCAAGTTCATAACTGTCGCCTCCAGGCGTCGCTCCGATCGCTAGGATCGGAAATGGTTTTCTGCTCTTCGGATATTAAGATAAAGACGATAAATGTAGCATACTACTCGCTCACAGATGTGAAAATTTAAATGATTAATAATTTGAAGAGGTAAATAATATTGTAATACACGAATATTTAGTTATTTATGCTACTGCCAATAAATACACAAGAATTCGAAACCAACGCACAAGGAAAACAAAACTTTTCACAATTAATTTGCAAACGGAGAAGGACACTAATAATTACAGCAAATGAGCGTCATAATTCCAGACACCATGGATACTCTGGTTTTAGGAAATGCCTTATAAGAGACGATATAGTGCACTTTATACACTTTGGTATACAAAATTAATACATAGCAGGACACAAAGAATAAGGAAAAACTTTTATCTTAGGCGGAAAATATACTGATTATAGTTTACATAGTAAGGTTTATGTTGAAAACGCCACTTGTTATTAATCAAAATAGATTGTTATAAATGTGGCGAATCGAAACACTGCAGAAATGATGTAACTCAACATTTTACTAGTTTGAATCATTTCTCATACTAAATTACTGTACGTAATGAACGAAGCAGTGTGAGAATTCTGAACCGGCAATCTTGACAGTATACTCCTGGAAGCATTTAATCTCTCACATACCAACGGGCTTAGCAAATTCAGCACTCTGAGACTGAACTATCTGTTAAGCAATTTACGAAGACACTCACAATGTATGTGATGTCCTACCAGGTGAAAACTTACGTGACACGGTCATAATTCTGTCGCATTCACGTTAAGATCTACGCTGTGAAAGAATCATTTGGTCGTAGTCTCTCCGGTTATGTCGGCGTGACTATTTCCTGGTGTGATTTTAGATGAACAGCGGAGCTGTAATTGCACCTTTTTTGTTATTCGTATCCGCTGCCTGGATTAAAACCATACAGAGAAGTACTGCTGGCGTCTTTTCACTGTTTATAGTGAGTTCGGCTCATGAGCCATTCCCACCGCTCCCCCCCTGCTTTCTTTCCCCCTCCCCCTCTACTCAGCCACACTGCAGTTCCCCTTTCCCCCTTCCACCCCCTACCATCAACATGATACCTATTTAAAAGCCGGCCGAAGTGGCCGTGCGGTTAAAGGCGCTGCAGTCTGGAACCACAAGACCGCTACGGTCGCAGGTTCGAATCCTGCCTCGGGCATGCATGTTTGTGATGTCCTTAGGTTAGTTAGGTTTAACTAGTTCTCAGTTCTAGGGGACTAATGACCTCAGCAGTTGAGTCCCATAGTGCTCAGAGCCATTTGAACCTATTTAAAACACTGACGACAGCGGCACGAAACTGACACGTGGTTCTGAGTAGACACGAAGAGTTGCTGACGCAAAGCTTAGGTAATTTTTACGTGATGTACAATTCTTGCCTTTTTTACTTATTAGAAAATATTACACGGTACATATTTAGTTTGATATGAGAAAAGTACCACCACAGCTGTATCCTCAGAATGTCTTTACTATCTTAAAAGACTAGTTTCAGCTGCACGTTACCGCCATCCTCAGGCCCCCCCACTGCCAAAAGATTTTACTATGTTTTAAATCTGAAGTTGATCCAGAGTGATCGAAACAAGTGATCTAATTACTAATATGGAACTGAGACAGAGCAATAAATTAGAATTGTCTTAAAGAACCTACTGTGCTGTTCTTGTTGGCAACTGTCCATCAGAGAAAAGGGTATGAACAAGAGTGCTCCAGGAAAGTGTTACAAGACCACAACTATTCTCTATATACATAAACGACCTGGCACACAAGGCTTGGCAGCAATCTGCAGTTGTTTGGTGATGAAGCACAGGTGTAAGGAGATGTTTCAAAGTTGAGTGACCGTAGGAGGATACGACACAAAAAAAAAAAAAAAAAAAAATTGTAATTAGTGTGATGAATAGCAGCTACCTCTAAATGTAGAAAAATGTAAGTTAATCAGGATGAGTAGCAAAAAGAAACCTGTAATGTTTGTATACAGCATCAGTCGCTAAGCGTCTTAGCATAACGTTGCGAAGCGATATGAGATGGAATGAGCACGTGAGGATTGTGATAGGGAAAACCAATGGTCGACTTTGGTTTACTGGAAGAATTCTAGGAAATTACGGTTCATCTGTAAAGGAGACCGCATATAGGACGCTAGTCGGACCTATTCTTGAGTACTGCTCGAGTGTTTGGGATCTGCACTAGGTCAGATTAGAGAGAGACAACGAAGTAATTCAGAGACTGACTGAACTGGAATTCCTGAAGGGGAGACTACGTCCTTCCCAAGGAACACTACTGAGAAAATTTAGAAAACCAGCATTTGAAGCTGACTGCAGAACGATACCGTTGCCTCCAAAATATATTGCGCGTGAGGACAACGAAGATACAACATGAGAAATTAGCGCTCATACGCATGCATATACACTGAACAGCCAAAGAAACTGGTACACCCGCCTAATATCGTGTAGGGCCCCCACGAGCTAGCAGAAGAGCCGCAACACGACGTGGCATGGACTCGAATAATGTCTGATGTAGTGCTGTAGGGAAATGACACCATGAATCCTGCAGAGCTGTCCATAAGAGTACGAGGGGCTGGAGATCTCTTCTAAACAACACGTTGCAAGGCATCCCAGATACACTCAATAATGTTCACGTCCGGGGAGTTTGGTGACTGGAGGAAGTGTTTAAACTCGGAAGAGTGCTCCTAGAGTGACTCTTTAGCAATTCTGGACGTGTGGGATTTAGTATTGTCCTGCTGTAATTGACCAAATCCGTTGGAATGCACAACAGACGTGAATGGATGCAGGTGATCAGACAGAATGCATACGTATGTGTCACCTGTCAGAGTCGTGTCTAGACGTATCAGGGGTCCCGTATCACTCCATCTGCTCACACCCCACACCATTACAGAGCCTTCACCAGCTTGAAGCGTCCCCTGCTGACATGCAGGGTCAATAAATTCATGAGGTTGTCTCCATACCCGTACACGTCCATCCGCGCGACACAATTTGAAACGAGATTCGTCCGACCAGGCAACATGTCTCCAGTCATCAACAGTTCAATGTTGGTGTTGACGGGCCCAGGCGAGGCGTAAAGCTTTGTATCGTGCAGTCGTCAAAGGTACACGAGTGGGCCTCCGGCTCTGAAAGTCCATATCGACAGTGTTTCGTTGAATGGTTCGCACGCTGACACTTGTTGATGGCCCAGTACTGAAAACTGCAGCAATTTCCGGAAGGGTGCACTTCCGTCACGTTGAACGATTCTCTTCAGTCGTCGTTGGTCTCGTTCTTGCAGGATCTTTTTTCGGCCGTAGTGATGTCGGAGATTTGATGTTTTATCAGATTCCTGATATTCACGATACACTAGTGAAATGCCCGTACGGGAAAGTCCCCATTTCATCACTACCTCGGAGATGCTGTATCCCATCGCCAACTATAAACCACGTTCAAACTCACTTAAATCTTGATAACCTGCCATTGTAGCAGCAGTAACCGATCTAAGAACTGCGCCAGACACTTGTTGTCGTAAATAGGGGTTGCCGACCGCAGCGCCGTGTTGTGCCTGTCTACATATATCTGTTTATGAATACGCATGTCTATACCAGTTTCTCTGACGGTTCAGTGTAGTTGTTTTTTGCTCGCTTTATTTGCGAGTGGAACAGGAAAGGAAAGGAAAGGAAATGAGTAGTAGTGCTACATGCTACCCTCCACGTTCGGTGGCTTGCATGTATGTAGATGCCACAGTACCGTACTACTGCGTTAGAAGAGCCAAAACAAAATGGTGAAGCCCACTGATAAATCGGAGTAGCGTGCGGTAAGTCAGTTTCAGCATCTGACGCCGAACAACGCTGCAAAAATGCGAACTGCGAAGTGAACAACCGCATGAGAAACTGAGCATCTGGAACTAAAAGACCAGCGTATCGTAGTCGACAAGACTGTGAGAAAGTGAAAAATCAGTCGTGGATCAAATTTCATTACCTTGCACCAAATTTTGGATATTGCAGACGTAGCCGGCCGCTGAGGTTACGACTGCTCATCCCCATTAAAAAATCCCGCTGAACCCAGGGCTCAGAGGAAATGTGACAGCTTTATCGGGCCAATTCAGATGAGGGCAATTCAGATGACTCCTTCAGATGCGTAATCACCATAAACGAACACCATGTCTATCACTGTGAGTCAGTGAAAACCTGTGGATTATACCGCAAATGAAGAAGGCAAAGACGCAACCATCATCGGGTAAGGTGTTTATTGAGTGTTTTTGGGAGTGCCATGGTGTGGTGGAAGCAGTTTATGTCCGCAAAGGCTTCAAGTAGAAGTACATGGCGGGAAGCTTGTCAAGGTGGTATTTTCGCTCCACGACAACACCTATGCTTGTTTTGTGCAAGATACAGGTCAACGTGCAGCATCTTTCGGCTGTCATATCGTGTGTTCCTAAAAGCGGTAGTAGCAAATATGGCGGGTAGTGAGCAGAAAGCTTTCTGTGTTTTACAGTTTGCAAGGACTGAATCTGTTGGTACAGTGCGCCGGCCGGGGTGGCCGAGCGGTTCTAGGCGCTACAGTCTGGAACCGCGCGACCGATACGGTCGCAGGTTCGAATCCTGCCTCAGGCATGGATGTGTGTGATATCCTTAGGTTAGTTAGGTTTAAGTAGTTCTAAGTGCTAGGGGACTGATGACCTCAGAAGTTAAGACCCATAGTGCTCAGAGCCATTTGAACAATTTGTTGGTACAGTGCAACGTTTGTTCCGTATTAAATTCCATTATAATCCCCCGAGTGATAATAAAATCAATAGACGGTATCATCAGTTTGAAGAGAGCGGGTCGGAGTACGGGACGATCAACTGTGCCTGAATGACGTGTTGAACGAGTGAGACAGTGGTTCACGTGTAGCCCAAGATGTCAGTTCGGAAGGTGAATTAACACTTCAACTGACGTTTGTGTGGGTACTTTCATGGGGGCTCTTACAGCCACGTGGTAGTCGTTTGCAGTTGTTACAAGCTCTGAAGCCTACAGCATACGGTTTACGTACCAGACGATCAAACGAAATGTTGCTAAATGACGACGAAGATTTTCTGCATCGTGTCGTCTTCAGCGATGGATCGACATTTCACCTAAAATAATGCGAGCATCTGGGTGTCAGAAAATCCTCACAAGATGGTACAGTTGCAACGTGAGTCCTCTAAACTGAATGCTTTCTGTGCCATATCCCAGCGAAAAGTTTATAGGCCTTTCTTTTTTGGTTAAGCAGCTGTAAGTGATATTTATTGTCTTGATGCGCTAGACCTATGGCGCTTTCCTCGTCTGGAAGAAGCCGAACCATAGAACTTATATTTGGCAGCAAGATGGTGCGCCGCCTAACTGACACAACTCAGTGCCCGACTGGTTGAACGACGTTATAACCGACCGTTGGATTAGCCGCAAAATGACACAGATTGATTCGAATGGCTTCCACATTTATCCCATCGGAGGCCACTTGGAGGTTCATAAAGGATCATGCATATGTGCCTCCGCTAGCAGCTGATGTACCCGTCTTAAGAAACAGGATTGTCGCAGTTGGTGCAACAATTACTCCAGACACTCGCCGATCAAGCGTTAGGGAGAACTCGCCTGTCGACACGATGTGTGCCGTGTGATGAATGATGCTCACATTGAATAGTTGTAAGAGAAGCTGCTTGAGTTACTGTTTCATCTGATGTGTTTTTTATAATTATAAGACGGTTCAAAAATGGCTCTGAGCACTATGGGACTCAACTGCTGAGGTCATTAGTCCCCTAGAACTTAGAACTAGTTAAACCTAACTAACCTAAGGACATCACAAACATCCATGCCCGAGGCAGGATTCGAACCTGCGACCGTAGCGGTCTTGCGGTTCCAGACTGCAGCGCCTTTAACCGCACGGCCACTTCGGCCGGCAATTATAAGACGAATTTAGTAAATACTGAAAAGCCTTAAAACCCTGATATTAATTTTGAAACACCCTGTAGTTTCGCTTAGGTGCCATATTTTCCTTAGATGGTACCCAGTGACTCTTCGTATTTTCTTGTATGAAAAAACCTTTGTCTGACAGGCATTTTCAGAATGACAATGGGATAAATTTCAGATGGAAATTTCCTGAACAATCAAAATGCTGACTCCTGCAACCAACGTCTCCACCACGTCATCCACTGTTGCAAAAAAATGTGAGACAATGGACAGTGAAAATACAGAGAGAGGGCCTAACAGCACCATCAGGTTTCATGGTTCCAGCTTGTCTCGTAGAGGTCATAATTGAGGGGTATGTTCATGAAAAACACAAACTATTTGAAACATACGCCAAATCCACAGTTCTGAATATCTGGCAATGACATTTTGTACCATGTTACACATGAAATTAACTCATTTACTGTTAAGTTCCTTTTTTATGGAATTTAAAAAAATTTAATTTCAGGAAACTGTATATACAGGGTGTTACAAAAAGGTACGGCCAAACTTTCAGGAAACATTCCTCACACACAAAGAAAGAAAATATTTTATGTGGACATGTGTCCGCAAACGCTTACTTTCCATTTTAGAGCTCATGTTATTACTTCTCTTCAAATCGCATTAATCATGGAATGGAAACACACAGCAACAGAACGTACCAGCGTGACTTCAAACACTTTGTTACAGGAAATGTTCAAAATGTCCTCCGTTAACGAGGATACATGCATCCACCCTCCGTCGCATGGAATCCCTGATGCGCTGATGCAACCCTGGAGAATGTCGTATTGTATCACAGCCGTCCACAATACGAGGTTGCGTAGACAAGAGCTTTCAAATGCCCCCATAAATGAAAGTCAAGAGGGTTGAGGTCAGGAGAGCGTGGAGGCCATGGAATTGATCCACCTCTACCAATCCATCGGTCACTGAATCTGTTGTTGAGAAGCGTACGAACACTTCGACTGAAATGTGCAGGAGCTCCATCGTGCATGAACCACATGTTGTGTCGTACTTTTAAAGGCACATGATCTAGCAGCACACTTAGAGTATCCCCTATGAAATCATGATAACGTGCTCCATTGAGCGTAGGTGGAAGAACATGGGGCCCAATCAAGACATCACCAACAATGCCTGCCCAAACGTTCACAGATAATCTGTGTTGACGACGTGATTGCACAATTGCGTGCGGATTCTCGTCAGCCCACACATGTTGATTGTGAAAATTTACAATTTGATCACGTTGGAATGAAGCCTCATCCGTAAAGAGAACATTTTCACTGAAATGAGGATTGACACATTGTTGGATGAACCATTCGCAGAAGTGTATCCGTGGAGGCCAATCAGCTGCTGATAGTGCCTGCACACGCTGTACATGGTACGGAAACAACTGGTTCTCCCGTAGCACTCTCCATACAGAGACGTGGTCAACGTTACCTTGTACAGCAGCAACGTCTCTGACGCTGACATTAGGGTTATCGACAACTGCACGAAGAACTGCCCCATCCACTGCAGGTGTCGTTCTAGGTCTTCCCCAGTCGCGAGTCATAGGCTGGAATGTTCCGTGCTTCCTAAGACGCCGATCAATTGCTTCGAACGTCTTCTTGTCGGGACACCTTCGTTCTGGATATCTGTCTCGATAAAAACGTACCGCGCCACGGCTATTGCCCCGTGCTAATCCATACATCATATGGGCATCTGCCAACTCCGCATTTGTAAACATTGCACTGACTGCAAAACCACGTTCGTGATGAACAGTAACCTGTTGATGCTACGTACTGATGTGCTTGATGCTAGTACTGTGGAGCAATGAGTCGCATGTCAACACAAGCACCGAAGTAAGCATTACCTTCCTTCGATTGGGCCAACTGGCGGTGAATCGAGGAAGTACAGTACATACTGACGAAACTAAAATGGGCTCTAACATGGAAATTAAGCGTTTACGGACACATGTCCACATAGCATCTTGTCTTTATTTGTGTGTGAGGAATGTTTCCTGAAAGTTTGGCCGTACCTTTTTGTAACACCCTGTATTCCTTTATCCCAAAAACTATTCAAGAGAATTGTACAAAATTTTCTGTGTTTAATGTGTTAGCACAGATTAAGTTTCTCTTATGAAGTTTTTTGAACATATCGAATGGGAGAAACTCACAAATTTTTACTTGTAACTCTGTAAGTATAACATAAAATTCATGCAAAATTCCAAGGACTTTGCCCCATATCTCAGCTTACACTCAGAATTCCGAAATTTACTCTTGAAACAACACTTATTGCCTTGATAGAAATAAGTTTGCACTATTTCGTAAGTCTAGCGTTCATTGATTCTGAGTAAAAGGTACATAAACTTTGAAAAATATGGTTTTCAAGAAATGCAATTTGAAGTTAAACCTACTGTTTTTTCTTGTGCCACCTCTTCGGAAGGCCCCAGATTTGTGCTCATGGTCCTCTTTTCCTTCAAGGCTTCTTTTGTTGTTTCTCGTTTTCCGCCTTCTTTCCTTTACCACGTCTTCAATTGACTTTTCAACCGCAGACAGGGTCTGTAAATCTATTTTTCACAAGATGTCTCAAGAGTCAAATTCCCTATCTCAAACTCTCTAAGACCTTCATCCTTCCCACGTTCCCATTATTCAATACAAGAGCCGTGTCGTAAATTGCAATTCTAACAACTGTAAGAGTTGAAATGTGGTTTCAGGGCATTGTTTCTATATGTGTGAATTAAAACGTTTGGATTCTGGATTTTACTATGAACACGCTCATTTAGAAGTTCAGAATCTCCCATAAACTTATAAGTGGCTTGACCCAGGAAACAGTTTGGAAGCGTCTCCATGTAAATGTAGGGGTTGTTATCCCTGTCAGCCTGTAGATATTTACACACATGATGAAAGTGAAATTCGCCTGATAACACCATGTGGAAATATGTCACCCATACCGCACTCTTCATATCACTTGCACTGGATATGTTCTGTCTGATAGCGTTGTCACCTTTCACTTCAAGCAGGCCGAAGTGGCCGTACGGCTCTAGGCGCTGCAGTCTGGAACCGCGAGACCGCTGCGGTCGCAGGTTCGAATCCTGCTTCGGGCATGGATGTGTGTGATGTCCTTAGGTTAGTTAGGTTTAACTAGTTCTAAGTTCTAGGGGACTAATGACCTCAGAAGTTGAGTCCCATAGTGCTCAGAGCCATTTGAGCCTTTCACTTCAAGAACTTCAATTACCTCCGTCAGTGTCACAAGGCAAAACAAGAACTGCTTCTCCATAAACAAAACAGATTGTTTGTTATTGTCTCTAAGAAACTGAACAGAGTAGTAAATTATCTACAAACCAAAGAATATGTATCACAGCCTTCTAGATGTACACCGTGCAAATCTGCTAGAAAGTAATCCACGGGATCAGTATTCACTGACATATATTGAAGTGTTGCTTCAGAAAGTTGGTATGACAGGAAGGTGGTGTCACACATTTAATTATTTTTCATGCACTTCGGATGCGATTTCAGCAGTCAAACTTCGGGAATTCATTGACCTTGAGCTCTACTGACAAGTAAAAAATAAATTTAAAATTCACTTTCTGGTCAATTTTATGAAAGTGCCCCCTTAAAACAGTAGTATCACCTGTCGTAAGAAGATACTTGGAGAGCATAAGGGGTCAACTTCGATATTTGTATTTGTGTTGGAATTCAGTCCCCGAGCTACACGTTTCTATAGTAAGAGTAACTATCAAGAAATACTGTGTACTGCATTTAGCTTTCACCGATGAAAGCTACATTTATGAGCAGGAAATTACGTTTTTTGCACGATCAGGAAAGCAATCACCGCTTCCACACGGCGTAATTAATCGGCAGTGCGAAAGCTCATTCGCGATACGGCGGGCGCACCATATTCCGGCTCGTTAGCGAAGCGCTAAAACAAAGATGCTGCCTGCGCGCCGTCAATGTTTAATTGCGAGCCGCGGCAGAGTAAGTGGGGGCGGCGCGGCGCGGCGGCTTTACCTGATGTATGCGCCGGGCAGGTTACCCTCGCCTTACAAATTCCCAGTGTAATATCCTCCCGAGGCGACCCGCCTGCCTTCAGCCTGTCAGCGGCGGGCCTGCGCTCTGAGGCACTGCTGACAGCGTCAGCGGCTCACGGCTGCCTACGCGCTGCGCTTGTCGTCCCGCAGGGGTCGATTTCGGGGCCTCTGCTGTTCGGAGTTCACGTTAACGCTGCACCGCGCAAAGCATTGTTAACAGAGTCTCCTGTGTCAGGAAAGTAAGATATCTCTACTAACCGACGTGCTGCTTCTCAGCTTAACTACCGTCCAATGTAAACTAGTTGACATTTGACGCTTAGGGTTCGAACCTGTGGCGATGCTGAAGCGTCAAAATATATATAAATGACGTAGTAGATAGTGTCGTAAGTTCCATAAGGCTTTTCGCGGATGATGCTGTAGTATCCAGAGAAGTTGCAGCATTATAAAATTACAGCGAAATGCAGGAAGATCTGCAGTGGATAGGCACTTGGTGCAGGGAGTGGCAACTGACCCTTAACATAGACAAATGTCATGTATTGCGAATACATAGAAAGAAGGATTGTATGATTATACGATAGCGGAACAAACACTGGTAGCAGTTACTTCTGTAAAATATCTGGGAGTATGAGTACGGAAAGATTTGAAGTGGAATGCTCATATATAATTAATTCTTGGTAAGTCGGGTGCCAGGTTGATATTCATTGGGAGAGCCCATAGAAGCCGGCCGAAGTGGCCGTGCGGTTAAAGGCGCTGCAGTCTGGAACCGCAAGACCGCTACGGTCGCAGGTTCGAATCCTGCCTCGGGCATGGATGTTTGTGATGTCCTTAGGTTAGTTAGGTTTAACTAGTTCTAAGTTCTAGGGGACTAATGACCTCAGCAGTTGAGTCCCATATTGCTCAGAGCCATTTGAACCATTTTTTTAGTCCATAGAAAACGTAGTCCATCAACAAGGGAGGTGGCTTACAAACCGCTCGTTCGACCTCTACATCAGTGTGGGATCCGTACCAGGTCGGGTTGACAGAGGAGATAGAGAAGATCCAAAGAAGAGCGGCGCGTTTCGTCAAAGGGTTATATGGTAAGCATCATAGAGTTACGGAGATGTTTAGCAAACTCAAGAGGCAGACTCTGCAAGAGAGGCGCTCTGCATCGCGGTGTAGCTTGCTGTCCAGGTTTCGAGATGAGGTATCGAATATATTGCTTCCCCCTACTTATACCTCGCGAGGAGATCACGAATGTAAAATTAGAGAGATTCGAGCGCGCACGGAGGCTTTCCGGTAGTTGTTATTCCCGCGAACCATGCGTGACTGGAACAGGAAAGGGAGGTAATGACAGTGCCACGCAAAGTGCCCTCCGCCACACACCGTTGGGTGGCTTGCGGAGTATAAATGTAGATGTAGATGTAGATTATTGTTTTCAGGCACCCACCTCAACTCTGTGCCTGCACGACTCCTGTTTAATTTGCGCAGACAGCCTTGTAGACAGGGCAACCACAGCTTTGAGTAATTATCTTGGTCATTAATAAACCGCATCAGCCATATTTAGTCCTTTATTTTTGGGTATTACCGATTTCACGGCATTAAGAGCCACATCTTCAGATGAATATCTGCATAACAGTAAATGAAGAAGGAATAACAACTCTGAGACATCCACTGATATGACAGTTTTCTAAAGTTAGTTTAAGAATTTCAAAAATTTTTAAAAACTTTGACTTAAGAATATTAAAATATGTGCACCCATATAACTAAAATATTAGAGCTAAAAAGCTCTCAATCTTGTCCACATCTGTGTCCGTCAGAACAAAACACTGCTAAAGCACGGTTTGTCATTTAATAAAATATCCGGATGCACAGATTCCAATCCAATATGTAGGACGGAGCCTATACAAATTACACCATAGTGATCCATTGGTAAGGTGAAAATATATGAGAAACTATTGAGACCTAATTTGCAACTAAAAGCCAAGGAGTGGTTATAGCAAAATGGATAAAATGCGTAAAGTAAATATCTATCGACGGGTAAATGGTACCCGAAAAACCCTCTTACCGCTTCTCTGGTCTGCACGCAGTCGCGGAGCAGGTGATGCGCTGTCGTATACCGATGGCATGAAAGAAAGTAACTGGCCTACAGACGTCTCACGCATGCGCTGATGACGCGGTGATCTTCTGGGGGAACGCATGATGGTGAATGAAAACAAGGAATATTGGAATAACAACTTTTTTAAAAGAAACAACCCATAGCATACAATAGTGGCAGTTGACATTTATTTTCATTAGTAAGGCCTGTAAATTATGTTAAGCTAAAGAAATTCTTGAACGAAGGGTGTTTAATGACTTAAAAGATAAACATCAGATGCAAATATTACCGCAAACGAACAGATCTACCAGCAGGGTCTTCTGAATAAACCTTAAAGAAACTTTGAAAATTTTAAAATTATAAAATAGTTCTTTTGGAACAATGTTTAAAAAATTTTCATGTTTTTGCTATTAAAAGGATTCAAGACTATACTGAATTTAGATACTTCTTAAGTATGGTTAGCTGGCCGGTATAGCCGTACGGTCTGGGTGCTTCAGTCTGGAACCGCGTGACCGCTCCGGTCGCAGGTTCGAATCCTGCCTCGGGCATGGATGTGTGTGATGTCCTTAGGTTAGTTAGGTTTAAGTAGTTCTAAGTTCTAGGGGACTGATGACCACAGATGTTAAGTCCCATAGTGCTCAGAGCCATTTGAACCATTTGAAGTATGGTTAAAACCTAAAAAAATGTGTAAACGAACATGAAAGGAAGACGTGCAAAACATAAGATAAGGGAGATGTGCAGGACACGAAGAGGTGAGGGGGGAGGAGGGGGAAGTGATGAAGATGGAAAGGCCCAGAAGTGCAGAGTATTGCGTCAGGTAACTTAGGTGGTTGAAATGCCTCGTTGCCTTAACTTCATTTCTCCATTCAGGGTCTGGTGAGGAAAACATCTTAAGGATTTCGTAATACCGACCATCTCCAAGATGCTTAATGTGTAGCCCTTGTTTTCTTGATCTAAAATTTTCAAGTTATTGGGGAGGTCAGTATGGAATGTCCCTGCTCACTGAAGTGGGTACTGAAGGCAGATTTTGAGTTGGAAACCCGAAGATGTTCTTTAAACGTGGTACTTAATCTCCTGCCAGTTTGTGCAATGTAAGGCATGGGGCAATCATTGTAAGTTACACAGTACATCCCGACTGCATTTTATCTTAAACAAGTGGAATGCTCTCTGTGCCTATACTTTATGCCAAGGTTACAAAGAATGTAGAAAGCCGGTTCAATATTTTTGAAGTAGAACTGTTTTCTGATTTTTTAAAAAAATATTGCCGAAATATGGAATTTTATGATACCTGGTACCAGCAGCCATGCAACTATCAGGGTTGATGAGGATGTTATCCATTGTATTAGTTTTGGTTTTTATTTCTCTCAGGACACGCCAATTAATACCATGAAAAACTCAATGTCATAACCATATTTGTAGGCTATGAGCTCTCTGCCATGACTTCCTTTGACAGCGGGTCATTACGGAGGCTGTATAGACTGTAGGTTGCCGTCTAGTATTTGGTAGGGTGGTTGGAGGAGTTATGAATCGATATATCAGTGGTATTTGCCTTCACGTAAACATCAACTCCAACTTCATTGACACGTAAGGTAATCTTAAGATACAGGCATGGTATTATACTCCCTTCATTGTACTGTGCAGTAAATGAACCTTCTGGGTCTAAGCTATTCAACTCGTCCACAACCTGACAGCGTTCTTCGCATGTCCCATTGAAAAAAAGAAAAAGGAGGATTTCATATATGCACTTGTACCAAGCTACGCTCTTGCTAGCATGTATCGGAAACTGAGTCATGGCATGTGACTCAACAGTCGTCATGAATGTACTGGAAAGACCATATGACAAGGGAGACCCTTTCCAAGAGCCTGTTTTTGTGCAATAGATCACTGCGGAATAATTCCTGCAGGCACCATCCTCCATATTGGATTGAAACCCATGCATCCGGTTGTTTTATTTAGTGACAAACCGCCTATTAGCGATGTTATCGTCTGACGGACAACGAATGTTTGGTACAAAGTTGTGAGCTTTTCAGTTCTAATATTATAGTTATGTGAGCACAAACTTTTTAATATTTTTATATGAAAATTTTTAACAGTTTTTTTCTAAATCTTAATATAATTTTAGAAATTATCATATCAGAGGACATCTCAGGGTTGTTATTCTTCCTTGATTCATTGTTATGCAGATGTTCGTCGGAATATGTGGCCTTTAGTGTCATGAAAGTGGTAATAATCTAAAAATCAAAGACTAAATACTGCTGAAGCGGTTTATTAATGATCCGATATAATTGTTTATGTGTATTCTGTAGCTAAGCTAATAAGAGAAACTGACAGTAAAATTAAATACTTTTATGAATTTGAAGAGTAGCATTTTAGCCGTTAGATTGCCGAATTACACTCTGTTCTTTAGCGGTTTTAGTCGTAGGGACCATCATCACAGGAACGAAAAACAGTACATCAGACGGCAAAGCAATTCACATTTCCTTTAAATGAACTGAAAGTCGTTCGAGTTACCAGATGTTTACAAAATCATACATAGCACATCACGACTCTAAACAGCATAACAAGGAACTGCCACGGAAACAACAATTTCCATCGCGATCGTGTTACTTTGCGTTTTTAAAAGCAATCGGACTTCGTGGCAAGGTATTCGAAACACAAAATGGGCAGATTATGGAGAGCACGAGTTTTTGATGTTTAAGTGGAGTGCAACAAGTTTTGTCAAGCAAAATTACAGTCCCCATTCGAAGACTGACATGTACTATAGGACAGTATGATTATAGTATAAACGTAAACTTTGAATAAATTGCTTGTTTTTCGCTAATAAACATAGAATGTTTTCAGTTAAAAATCACCTCAATACATGGCTTAAGTCTCAGTCTTTGTTATATCAATGGAAAGAAACCCCCATGAACCATCACCTTATAATAACAGATACTGTCTGAATCCAAAGATTAGTTAAGAGATAACTGCAGCAGTCATTAAACGAACAGAATTCGTAGCTTATACTCACCAATACTATCCTAAAGCTCTATGAAGGATTCGGAAAAGAAATGATCCCATATGTTGTATATTATTATGTAATTCACTGTCCACAAAATCTCTTCAAATTCTCTATCTCCAAAAAACGCTTAAAAGTGTGAAGTTTACCTGTGGTATACATCTCTATAGTGCGTGCAAACAAGTCGAAAATCTGTTCTTAATCTTAATTAGAGGCGGAGCTTTCTTTTTCTTTTTTTTTTTTTTTTTTTTTTTTTAACGAAAGACGTTTTCCAGTTCAGGAGACAGTTTTAAACAAGTCAAGTCATAATGTTACCGAAATTTCAAATCGCACTCCACGTTCCAGCTACATGCTTCGGGATATGGCTTTTTTGTGTTTCAATATTTAACTTTTAACAAGTTTGAAGTCTGTATCTCCTACATACAATCATCCAAAAATTCTTCATTTCAGTATGGTGTATAGCTCTAGAAATGTCGGAACTCAGTTATTAATTGTAATTCGGGCCGGAGTTAGGTTCTTCTTGAAATGGGTGAAATTTTTGTGTCCGGTAAGGTTTTCTGTTTAAGATCTCGCAGGCAGAATGCTTTGCGCGAAGTGGCAACAAAGTGGGAGCGGACAGTTACAGTACATTTCCCATTCGCGTATTGTTGGCTGAAACGCTAACAAATTGAAATAGAACTATCTAAACGAGGGACAGTCAATCTTTTTTTTTTCCTAGCGCCCACTTTTGTAACCCCCTTAGAAGTAAATTTTCTAGCCGCCCATCGGTTCAACAGGAATACTGATGTACAAAATACGGAAACAACTTTAGTTCATAAAATTTATAAAGCAGAGTTACACTAGGTTAAAGCATATAATAACAGTTATTTACCAAATAATTTGTCAAAATTTTATGAAAACGTAATGCAAATATCTTTGAAACCCCACCACCTACCCACCACCATGGAAGCTGGAACACCCACCGGCTGGCTGGACTAACGATTCACTTGATGCGACAACGTACATGGCTTGTAGCAAGTTGTCTTTCATGCTTCACTTCTATACAGGGTGTTACAAAAAGGTACGGCCAAACTTTCAGGAAACATTCCTCACACACAAAGAAAGAAAATATGTTATGTGGACATGTGTCCGGAAACGATTACTTTCCATGTTAGAGCTCATTTTATTATTTCTCTTCAAATCACATTAATCATGGAATGGAAACACACAGCAACAGAACGTACCAGCGTGACTTCAAACACTTTGTTACAGGAAATGTTCAAAATGTCCTCCGTTAGCGAGGATACATGCATCCACCCTCCGTCGCATGGAATCCCTGATGCGCTGATGCAGCCCTGTAAAATGACGTATTGTATCACAGCCGTCCACAATACGAGCGCGAAGAGTCTCTACATTTGGTACCGGAGTTGCGTAGACAAGAGCTTTCAAATGCCCCCATAAATGAAAGTCAAGAGGGTTGAGGTCAGGAGAGCGTGGAGGCCATGGAATTGGTCCGCCTCTACCAATCCATCGGTCACCGAATCTGTTGTTGAGAAGCGTACGAACACTTCGACTGAAATGTGCAGGAGCTCCATAGTGCATGAACCACTGTTGTGTCGTACTTGTAAAGGGACATGTTCTAGCAGTACAGGTAGAATATCCCGTATGAAATCATGGCGGTGAATCGAGGAAGTACAGTACATACTGACGAAAGTAAAATGAGCTCTAACATGAAAATTAAGCGCTTCCGGACACATGTGCACATAACATCTTTTCTTTATTTGTGTGTGAGGAATGTTTCCTGAAAGTTTGGCCGTACCTTTTTGTAACACCCTGTATATCCTATAACATGTTGCAGTTACTTTACTGATTCCAATGTTTTCACCACCTCATTCTCCCACGCGTTTGAAACAACGCGCAGCAGTTTTCTCGAAAGCTCGAATACATGTTGCGCTCTGTGATGTTATTGATAAGTTACGAAACGTTTTTAAGCTCATATCAAAATATATCTGTTAAATCATGTTAGTGGTTTCTCCCGTCAATTCTTGTGTAAACAGTTTCACGTTTAAGGTTTAACAGTAAACAAACTGTGTTTTTCTAGATTAACACATGTTTTTTTCCCAACTGGGTTTTGGCTTATTAGAGTTATTACCAGTGGATAGCATCCAGAAGAGACTCCTGTGGAAGAAATATACCTTGAACAACACTTTGAAAATAAATTTGGTCATTATATATACTAGGTAATGTTACATTGAGTGCTCAGCATTTATGTTATGTATCAACTTCTTTTCCATAGAGTTATACTACACAGAAGGCCAATGTTTATTTGATACATATCGTGAGCCATAAGCGTCCTCGTAGTTCAACATAATTCTTTCAAAGGAAGGCGTACAGACGGAGTCTTTCACAGCCCCCACATAACGACCTGTCAAGTGGCCTCCTAGGCCAAAGGCGCAATGCCGGATCCCTTTTGGTGATCCATTACTGTAGCAGCTAATTATTAAGAAATGATCTTCAGGTTCCTGCACGGTGGTGGAGTGTTGTGTCGAAAAACCGTCAGTATGTTTTCGACGGATCTCTGACATGACCAGGTACGTGAGTTATGTAATCGTAGGTTCCTAAATCTTTCTTCGGCAAACGGCACCAAACATATTATGTTTCGGAGAGCATCTCTCGTGTTCGACAGTAGTTATGTGCCTGCTGTGTTTGCTATATTTTTTCACTGCGGACATTTAGTCTTCCACGTAAATGGAACGTAGTTTCATCACTGAACACTGAACACGAAACGAAATTCTTATCTTGCAGGCCCACACCCGGAATGGATTCACATAACTTATACAGTGTCTGTATGAAGAGAAGTTTAGGTAATCTTTGGTTCAGGGAGTCTTATCGCTGAACACGTGAATGGAGGAGTTCACTTTGAGCTACCAGATTTACTGTTGTTAAGGGCTGGTGACAGTCACTTTTACTGGTTTGCTTGGTTCTGGTTGGACGCACGTTTTGGAGTGGGACTTGTACTGTTGACTGTGATTGCGTGGAGACTTACTTTTGGGATGTCGTTTCCTCCATCTTGGGGTATTCTGACGGAGGTAACGCATTTGCATTTATTTCGATTGCAAGTATTTCAGTGGCATGCTTGGGCCAGATTTTTCATTTCGCTGGTAATAATATAGAAGTTCAATTCATGGTTAACAGAACATTGTTGGGGCAGTTGTTTCACGATTATCATGCTTGGACTCGGGAATTCATTACGTCACTGTTCAGCCTTTTCAGTGTGCCTAAAGTCGTAATCAGGTTTTCTTTAATACGATTTAAAGGATTAATATACCTTTCTGTTTCATACATCCATGTGATAGTTTCTGGAACAGACGCGCAGCTTTCATTCAAAATATAACTAAAATACTTCCGCTTTTTGTATATTTTGAACTACAAAATAACTTTAGACTGAAACAGGATTTTATTCTCTGTACCTTGTGATTCCACATTCCCGTCTGACAATTGAAAATCTGCTTAGGAATATCATTCTTACACGCAATGCACAGTTGGGTGATTTAAAACGTGATCACATGGATTGCACCTTGCGTGATCAGTTTAATAGAGACTGGCTTTACAGCACTACTGCCAAAAGCAGCATTTGTTAGAAAATTCTTTGCCAATCTATTCATAGTGTTGCCCAGGCACGTTGCATGTCCATAAATAAGCAAAGTCATCACACATGAACATTACACAGTCACTCACGAAAATTATACACTGTGAAGCACACACACAGAGGGTTACACAAATACAGGTCACCAAAAATAGCTTACATACGAAAGCTGTACAATAGAAGTGTACTCCTTAAAGTTACGTAATTAGTGCTGTGTATGACTTTGTACACAATAATACGAAAAGGTGGATAGAGAATGATACGGCAACCGTCGTCGTAAGAAAGCTGGAGAGGAGCAGAAATCGTTAGCGAACACGTTAAAGCGTACGAAAACTCATTACAAATGGTTCAAATGGGTTTGAGGACTATGGGACTTAACATCTGAGGTCATCAGTCCCCAAAAACGAGAACGACTCAAACCTAAGTAACTTAAGGATATCACACACATCCATGCCCGAGGCAGGATTCGAACCTGCGACCGTGGCGGTCGCGCGGTTCCAGACTGAAGCGCCTAGAACAGCTCGGCCACACCGGCCGGCAAAACTCGTTACAAATAATGCAGCAAGAAACGGAATTCACCTATCAGAATGTCAACAAGGAGGAGGCTCCCTGAACTAGGCACGAACAGAGATGTTGGAGCCGCGACTAGGCGGCGTCTGTGTAGCGAAATGGCTCCGGCTGGGTCGCTGCCACCGGTCTTCCTATACTGCGGCGGCAGAGGGCACTCGTAATACCGGCTCGTTGGAGGCGTGCATCAGAAGGCTTGCTACATTGGACCCGCCGGATCCTGCACGAACGCTATCGGCGTCTGACAGGAATTTGCATGTCTGTTGCCGACTGAAATACGCCTATGGGGTGGTATCGATATATGATACCATAGTTCAAAGCAGAAATATAAAGGTTCACCTGTTATACCGCCGGCCGCGGGACTGCTACGGTCGCAGGTTCGAATCCTGCCTCGGGCATGGATGTGTGTGATGTCCTTAGGTTAGTTAGGTTTAATTAGTTCTAAGTTCTAGGCGACTGATGACCTCAAAAGTTAAGTCGCATAGTGCTCAGAGCCATTTGAACCATTTGAACCTGTTATACCAACTACACAGCAATCACGTTTGAGACTGGAATAATAAAGAACTATTGTGAAGGTGGTTCTATGAACTCTCTGCCAAGCACTTAAGTATGATTTGCAGGGTATCCATGTAGATGTAGACGTAGATACACACGGATTCCCAGGTAGATGCCGTGTTTCTTGACTTCCGCAAGGCGTTTGATACAGTTCCGCACAGTCCTTTAATGAACAAAGTAAGAGCGTATAGACTGTCAGACCAGTTGTGTGACTGGGTTGAAGAGTTCCTAGATAACTGAACGCAGCACGTCATTCTCAATGGAGAGAAGCCTTCCGAAGTAAGAGTGATTTCAGGTGTGCCGCAGGGGAGTGTCGTTTGACCGTTGCTATATACAATATATATATATATATAAATGACATTGTGGAAGTTCACTGAGGCTTCTTGCGAATATTGCTGTAGTGTATCGATAGGTTGTAACAATCGAAAATTGTACTAAAATAAAGGAGGATCTGCAACGAATTGACGCGTGGTGCAGAGAATCTCAATGTAGCAAGTCTAAAGTGCTGCGAATACATAGAAAGAAAGATAATTTATCATATAACTACAATACAGTAGGTCAGCAACTGGAAGCAGTTAATTCCATAAATTATCTGGGAGTAGGCATTAGGAGTGATTTAAAATGGAATGACCATATAAAATTAATCGTCGGTAAATCAGATGCCAGACTGAGATTCATTGGAAGAATCCTAAGGAAATGCAGTCCGAAAACAAAGGAAGTAGGTTACAGTACGCTTGTTCGCCCACTGCCTGAATACTGCTCAGCAGTGTGGGATCCGTACCAGATAGTGTTGATAGAAGAGTTAGAGAAGTCCAACGGAGAGCAGCGCGCTGCGTTACAGGATCATTTAGTAATCGGAGATGATAGATAAACTCCAGTGGAAGACTCTGCAGGAGAGACGCTCAGTAGCTCGGTACGGGCTTTTGTTGAAGTTTCGAGAACATATCTTCACCGAGGAGTCAAGCAGTATATTGCTCCCGCCTACGTATATCTCTCGAAGAGACCATGAGGATAAAATCAGAGAGATTACAGCCCACACAGAAGCATACCGACAATCTTTGTTTCCACGAACAATACGAGACTGGAATAGAAGGGAGAACCGATAGAGATTCTAAAGGTACGCTCCACCACACACCGTCAGGTGGCTTGCGAAGTATGGATGTAGATGTAGATGTAGAATGTTAGAAACTCGTTGTTTATCGTCTTCATTTGGGACTTGCGGCAACTGATTCCCGTATGGTTTGAAACACAAACGCCATCTAAAAGTACACCGGGCAAATACAAAATGAGTGGCTAACTCGTAGGTGACACAACGAGTATACTTCTGTGGAGAACTTCCACAGCGCTGTTGAGTGCAGTCTACGTCTTCAGTGAACACGCAGGGGTGACCTGTGGATTAACCCCTCACAGAGAGGACTATCGTCTTGTACCTGCTGCAGGATCTGCAGGACCGTACTCTCCACGACAACCAGCCAAACGATTGTCACTGAATTGTACTTGTTGAAACGGAGAACGTAACACGCATCACGACCTGCCACATCTTTGTAAATTAACGAGCGAGCTAGCTGCTTCGGAGAGTCCCTTACAGGTAACCACATTAAACAGCAACTCACAACTGGCACCCAGATAAACATTCAATTTCAATGTATGAGCTAAAAATCACCCAAGCCTCTATTTTCATTCACGCAGAAGATATAGTCCTGTGTAATTTTATGAAATAATTGTTATTAAATCTTTCAGTTGTTGTGGTATCTGAGAAATGGGAGACCTTCTCTGGAAATATAAGCCCCTTCGACGCCCCAGCAACAATCACGTTTCGCAGTCGGAGAATCATTAAGGGGGAACGTTCGTGTAAGGAACTCACTATTTTAACACCCATAGTTTTGAGGATTACCGCAATGAAATTTTGTACTATGCTTTACATTAAATTAACATATTTATTGTTAAGTTCCTTGAGTGATTTATATTTAACTTTCTCATAAGATTTAAAAATTTTATTTAAAAAAAAATATATGTACCTTTTTCTCAGAACCGATTTCAGAGATTTCTATAAAAAAAAATTTCGGAACAGTCCAGGTTCTCTGATGGACGTATCCGTGAGCGGCGGCTCAGAGAAAAACGGACCACACCAGACTGTTTGTCATCGTCATACTGGTGCATAATGGAACGTAGCGTGGGACGTCATTGGATACCCAGCACCCATAGATGGTAAGTTGGATAGTGGTCGTTGCATTTCTCACGTTTTAAGGATGTTCTCCATGCTGGAGGTATCCGTGATTTCGTCTTTCAACAATATAACTCAAAACTGCATGTTTTCCATGCTATCCTGAGTAGCACTGGGAGGAACGGAACGAAAAAATCGATTCAGTCGGTTGTTGAAAAAATGTCAGTTCATTCGATTCCGGTTTTACCTATCAGTTGGACTACCCATTCACTCTTTTGAGTGAACCCAGTCTGTGGGGACAACAGAATGAAAACGGACGCTGCAGCCCGGCGCATTCAGTTCAGAACGGAAAATCCAATCGTTTTTCCATTGTTAAATCATTATTGTAGACTGCGTTTTACCATCCTTTGTCGTCACTGTTCAGGTATTTTCGTTTCATTGAATGTCGAAAATCAGCTTTTAGTTCAGTTTTTGTCCATTTTAATGCATAGGCGTTTTCCTAATAGTGAATTTTGTATATTATCAGAATGCAGAGACACTCTATGGCGTTAGAATGGAAAAAATTGTATGTCTGGATAAAAAATGATTCATTGCGGCTTATACTGTCTGCTAGAATGATTTATATTCTGAAATTACATTAATTAAAGAAATCCGAGGAAAATTAACGATGATGACAAATATATCACGGAAACAATACTTCTGACTGGTAATAATATATGGTTGAAAAGCAAGTGATTAAATCATCAAAGCCAGCCGGTGTGGCCGAGCGGTTCTAGGCGCAACAGTCTGGAACCGCGCGACCGCTACAGTCGCAGGTTCGAATCCTGCCTCCGACATGGTTGTCCTTAGGTTAGTTAGGTTTAAGTAGTTCCAAGTCCTAGGGGACTGATGGCCTTAGAAGTTAAGTCCCATAGTGCTCAGAGCCATTTGAACCAAGCCAAACCATCAAACAGTTTAAAAAAAAAACTGTACCTCTTACGCTTTCCTTTCACCATTCCTTAGGATTTGCCGAACTAGAACTATCGGTAATGCGTACAAACCAGTGGGAAGAGGGACACAGAGCTTCAACAAAGTTTTAATAAAAGGCTGCACATTTATTTAAACATAAATTAATAATATTGCATCACTTATTGACGTTTTAAAATTAACCGAATATCCGTAGTTAATGCCATAATTACGAAAAATAAGTACATGAACTCTGAAAATATTTAATTTTTAAAAATATTCATTTTATTTACGTCTCCTTAAAATTAGGTCCATTTTTTTTTGGCACCAAAAAAGTTGGAAACCCTAGTCATAGTTCATGTACAACCGAAAGGGCGGAAAATTGGGTGATCGAAATCAGCCCAGGAGACAGAGCTAAAAGATTCATATAACTGGTGTACCTGTCAGAGACTTTTGTCTGTCGATTGTCTCACATTAAGTGAAACAAAGTGAGTGAAAACATTCATATAGCTGGCATGGTTTCAGCGACTAGTTTCATTTGGTTGTTTTCTTCTAATGGAAAAAACCGCCAGAAAGAAGAAACAATCGACTGTGACCTGCCACGATATAGAGGGTGTTCAGCTGTTGCCCTGGCCAGCACATTTTCCAGAATGTCTCACCCGTTGAAAATCATGGGTGCTGAGAGAGTGTCATGAGAGCCAGCATTCTCCAGGATCTACAATGATAAACTTTGACACAAAGTTAAAGTAGCCTTGAATGACGAATGTGTGTTTCTCATTCAACCATGTATGAGCCGTTGTTGCAGCCTGTGTTGGCAGCTCTGGTACCAAATTCCGCACACTGTATGCATCCAATCCACCTATAAATTTTAGCATATTTTCTTGCTACTATATCATATACACAAAATAAGTAAAATTTCACCATTTGTTATCCGTCCATGTGTGAAATATTTAATGTCCAGCAGTCTATATAGAAAAATAACAATCAAATTTCAGTCAGTATCACAATTTTGAAAATTGTAAGGGAAGCCTGCTGTATCGTGGGCTTATGCCTGCTCTGTCAGCAACACACATTACGTCCAAGTTATGAGGGCAACCGGCTTCCTTGCAGATGACGCACAAGAGTGGCCACACTACACATGGCCACCAGACGGAGACCTAAGTGCTGATAAGGGTCGCTAGTCCCATGGTCCTCTTTCTTATGCCGGTCACGTGACAGGAAGCAGGACTATCTGTATCCCGGCATTGTGGGCTGCACACTGACTCTCGGAGGCCAGTTCACTCCGAGTGAACTTCCTGGGCCAGGCGAAAAAAGGCACTCACATTTCAAGTATTAGGAACTCATCCAGATCCAGCACGATACCGTCAAAACTGTTCATGCCAGTTTCTGCCACCCGGAACTTTTGACATGACCTTCGCAACAGAAGACGTGGCCACCCTCACCATAACCAGCCACTGGGCTCTCACATTGTGCCTGACTTATGACATTCACTATGGTTACTCCTATCGCATTTTTAACCAAATATATGTTTCTTACTGACTGTGGGAATGTGTCATTCTTAGTCAAAGCCCTTTAAGTTCCAAAGATCCAAGATTCTGGGACCGTCTCGGTCGTGATAACACATTTCTAATTTCTGGCATTTGGCACATATCTGTTCATTTATTTTGTAAGGTGGCAGCTTGAATGAATGTTAATTCCGGACCTTACATGAGATTTTACATGTCATAACAAGTAGATGGATATGTTACCTGACATACTTCAGGAATAGTGAGCAGATTTGCCTACAAAATGTACAGGAAGTAATGCAAAGGGATGAGAGTCGATTCGACACCAAGCCCAAATCCTGCATGTCAAACAGCAAAAGGTGTAAAATGCTGCTGGAAAAACGCATTATTTTGGGGGAAGACGCGAGTTGCGCCGTCGCAGCCCGCATACAATGAAACGCTTCTAACAGGGTTTGGTGACCCACAGTGAGAGAGACAATCAACGAGCCTGGTGATACAGCGAAGGAAGCAGGTAGCGGCCCAGCACTGCCTGCAGCGGAGGAATTCTTTAGAAAACTGCATTGGGGGATTTGCAGACGGATACAAACAAGCCAGAGATGCAGTTGATTATGCGAAAGGCCTGTGGTATGCTCGTGATGTTGCAAGATCCCCTCGCTTCTAAACTGATACTGTTATTACTCAGCTTAGCCGCGAGCCCGTAGAGGGTGGTATATGTGACGTACAGTATAACTGGTCAGCATTTCCATCCGGGATTGGCGAGTGTAAGTCGGACCTTCCTTGATCCGCCTTGGTGGGTTGTGTCGTCGGATTTCCTCCTACCTGTGCCCGGTGCAGCTCTCGTAAATGTCGTCCCGTGCAGATCCTTCATTGGCGCATTGGATGTCTCTGTCGGTGGAAGATAATTATCTGAAATTGCTGTCGATCAACTTTGGGGTATCTATTTACTCGAAATTAACATTCAGAATGCCGTAATATCACTTTTATTCCTATTAGATCAATAATGAAACACTCATGTCACAAACTACTCGTAAGCGAGAGCACGGCTATCATCGAACAAAACAGGAAGAGCTCTTAACGCCGACTGCCGACTTTGGCGCGCAGTCCGTATCTCTTACTAGTTTCGACACAGATCGTGGATTTCCGATCAAGTTCGTACTTACTAAGATATGCATTTGATAATGAACGGATGTGAATTTTAACGAGGCAAAATTATGATAAATAGTTTTAAACACCCAGAGGCCCCTCCTAGTATTCATGTTGTCATAAATGACTTTAATTATTAAATATAAATGAACAAAATCGGTGACTTTGGCGCCAAGATGGCGGTACTTCCCGTCATGTATATTTCCCTGGCTGACGCTTGTTGCTACGGTCCAGCGCCGAGCCCCACCCCACTACGCGCGACATATGGTCGCTTCGTCACCTAGCCAGCCAGCATGGGAAATGCTCTCCGATTCATGGCCGGCTACGGACTACAGCTCTTCCTAACTATCGTCAATACATCAATGAGAGACAATAATTTATTAAAACTGGTAAAAACGTCTTCTTCACGTAAGAGGCACCTTACAATGTATACGTGTAACTTTTAGGTGTCAGGAGTGGGCACAAAATGTCCAGTTGGCTGGAATAAACTTGGAAGAAGAAAAAGGGGCGATGTTTCGATGCAGTTTAAAGGTAGGCCCTTTGCGATTGACAGGGGTAGTTTCCACAAGATGAAAGGAATGCTCCCATTGGTCTGAAAAAGCTATGATGCGAAGCACGAAAGGACACATGTGGGGGACAGTTTGTTACAGAAGCCACAATACGGAAAACATTGGGAACTCTCCTCTGAACCAGTGTCAAGTGTAGAACAGGGCACATCCCGCTTTGTACAACACCAAAAGAGGAATTTCTGTGTGAACACTGCGTTCACGTTGGCTGACATCCAGCTAGAATTAGTTTAAGAGTCGTTGAGCTCCGATAGCGGAGAAACGAAACTACCACATAGCTAAAGTTCTTGCAAAAACTGAGAGGGCATTGAAGTATACATGCTGTTCCATCTATGCACGTATATATCGCTATATTTTCCAGACTATAGTTGAAGGTATGTTTTCTCTCCTAATGAGAAACATAGGATAGTTTCAGCACTAAAGATTTTGATTAGATTTTTATAGGTTTTTCAGAGGGCGAGAGCAGCCATGCAGCCGGCAGCACGTTACAGCTAAAGGCAAATGCCGCACGCAGAGGCGTAAAATTGTTGGATCACCAGTTTGCGTCCACTGTGAACTCGAGCAACGTTGAGTACTCTTTTGCTCACCTTGTTACAAAAACTAACCACCCTCCATAGACTTGGTTGTCATTCTAAATAGTACTGAACTTATAACTGGAGTCGGATGGTTTGTGGTAATTTTGAATAACTCAGACAGTGCTTCACCGTCTGGAAGTAAGAAAAATACTGTAGAGAACGTTCTATTTAAGTTTGATATTATTGTGTTCAGTGTTATTTCTGCTAATCAGGACGTAATACATTATCCTGAAAACTGTCCTGAAATTGTCATGTCACAATCTATGTAAACCCGTGTGCTTCTTTGAGATAATAAACAAATTTCACAGCTAAACACCGATGTGCTGTGTCATAGAATATGGGTCCACTCCTAACTCCAGTAATTTATTCTAATGACACTAACGCACCCTTAGGGTGTTTTTGCTGATGTCTGACGAATTTGGAAAGGAGTGGAGTGCCAGAATTTTACACAATAGTGATTTCACCTTCATAGCCATCCTCAAGTGTATATGGAACTGAAAATAAATAAGCCATACAGCGCAGTGCAGGGCATAGGAACAAGAAATTTGCTGCCTCATCCAAACAAGGCATATCCAGGGCAAAAGCACCACAGGCACAAAGAGGCGAGCTGGTGTCAGTGCCGTAGAGACTCGCCGCTTTCGCGAGTTCCACCAGCGCCACGAGCAGCGTTGAGATATCGACTTCGCCTCGGCCAATTGCTGGCCGAATACAATCCGCCAATGACCGGACGACAGCGGACAGAAGCCTACTCGGAAGATAGAAGAGAAACTCTCACCCACTTGGTTATAGATCATCACCAGGGCTGACTAACACAGGGAACATCGTTTAGTGAACTCCTAGAAGTGAACGGACAGTTGTTGTAAATTGCATTGGCTTTGCACTGTGAAGTTTACCTTTGGTTATTTGTACTTACAAGGGGACGCCGCCAATTGTGAAATTCAGATTCGATTCATACTGCGCATAATAAAAGCTCATGGCCAGAGGTGTAATGTGGCAAAGCACCAAGATGCACTTCTCAGGCGTTGTCGAGAAAATCGACAGTTGAAAGTAACCGTTGCGGTAAAATACTCTCTACGACTAAGAATTTTCTGTAGCGTCGTGGCGCAGCGGTAAGCGCTCGGGTTCGTTTTCTGAAGGTCGCCGGATCGAATCTCGCGCCATGCAACATTTTTTTATTATTAGTTTATATATATATATATATATATATATATATATATATATATATAACTATTAATGAATTGCTTATGCATCTTGGTGAAGGCGGATCGCTCTCCAATTGTACCGCTTCCATTTTTCCGTTTGTTTAACAGGGTGTACCAAAGCTGTCACGTCCGCACTGATTTTTTTATATATATATATATATATATATATATATATATATATATATATAATTCCCGGTAATCAGTTGCAACAATTATGCATATAATAAGTCGTTGAAAGTCGTTTGTTGCGGAAAAACTGGCGACTTCGAACATCATTATGTTTTCCGCAAACAAAGTTGTATTTCACAAATGTTATTAATTGTCTTCATAATGTTAACCATGTATAGTTAACGGAAGACGTAGAAACGATATTCCGAAACGAATACGTATAGCGTAAGTCAAACGTTCGAATTAGAATAGAGACCCCACGAGCACAAATTTGCTGTGTCAGGTATGAAATGTAAACTCCGTTACTCGCTCGTTACACTTGAAGGACAGATGTTGAATGGGCCGGAACGAGCCGCCGCATAACAGCGTTTGCCTGCTAACTTCGAAAGAAGGTAGATGCGGTCCCTAACGCAACTTATAACATCGTCGAAAGTCAGTGCGGACGGGAGAGCTTTGGTGCACCCTGTTAAACAAACGGAAAAATGGAGGCGGTACAATTGGAGAGCGATCCGTCTTCACCAACGTGCATAAGCAATTCATTAATGTTTGAATTACAAAAAACTAATAATAAAAAAAATTGCATGGCACGAGATTCGATCCGGCGACCTTCGGATTGCGAACCCGAGCGCTTACCGCTGCGCCACGACGCTGTGCAAAATGAATAATCGTAGAGAGTATTTCGTCACAACGGTTTCTTTTAACTGTCGATTTTCTCGACAACGGCTGAGAAGTGCATCTTGGTGTTTTGCCACATTACACCTCTGGCCATGAGCTTTTATTATGGGCAGTATGAATTGAATCTGAATTTCACAATTGGCGGCCTCCCCTGGTTAGCCATTGAGGGCCTTTTTTGTGTTATTTTACATTCAGTTTTGCAGACTTCATTATTCAACAAGTCACAAAGATAGATAAATATTTTTAACTCACTTGTGTGACTTTGTTACTAATTTGGTGGAGTATTGTAGAGCCTTCGTTCTCCTATCCTGTTACCTGACCGTGGAGCATAGCTGTGTAACAGTGGCAGGGAGGAAAGCGGTGTACTGCACCAGAAGCCGCTTCAGGAACTCACAAACTCGGCCTATCATAACACAGTGGCAACTCGGCCTCCACAGCAGCAGCGATGACGCCTTTACAAAACTAGCGACGAGAGTTTAAAAAAAAAAACTATTACAAATTTGATAACATTATTTACTTGTTAAAATATATCTGATATGTCTGTCACATGTCACCTTTGATAAAACATACGAATATTTCTGGTCTTAGAGACCATTTGTCATATTGCAGGCTATGATTACGCATCGAAGGCACATAATATGCTTGACATTGTGCGCAGTGAATGTGCTGAGAATGTCGCTGAGTATTTCAGGTTAAGGATTTATCAGTTTCTGTGCTTTATGGCAATCCCGCCATTACACGTATGTCGTGCAAGTTGTTGCGCAGGTGTGACATCTTTAAGTAAATCTCCATAAATATGTGAATTAAGATTTCATAATATTGCACCCAGGTTATCGTTTTGACATAAAAATTTTATTGTACAACTAAAATGGTCATATTTGCACTCTGCATATGATATATTACAAAGCATTCGTGTAAGAGGCTGTTGCGAACTTGTATTACAAGGACATCTTAAGCGCGTAGCTAAATAAACTTCCACCTTCCCTTTCCTAGTAATGCCTTTCGTAACGCAAAGATCATGTAGGTCACACTATGATTTCGTTTTGATACAGTCTTGGCTCAAATGGCTCTAAGCACTATGGGACTTAACATCTGAGGTCATCAGTCCCCTAGACTTAGAACTAATTAAACCGAACTAACCTAGGGACATCACACACATTCATGCCCGAGGTAGGATTCGAACCTGCGACTGTAACACCAGCGCGGTTCCGGACTGAAGCGTCTACAACCGCTCGGTCACCGCGGCCGGCCTTGATACGGTCTCTGCCACTGTTTTGACATATGTTAATGTCAGTTGATGGACAGGAGTGACGAATGCAGCACACAGAACCAATATTGGCTGTTAAATACGTCATACTGTGGTTTTTCGCTATTCACAATGCCAGCCATGTTATGTATCTTCGATGTGTCCTCATACACGTAATACGATAAATGGTCTATAAGACCAGATACATGTTTTTGCCATGATGACACCTCACAGACAGGTCAGATATATTTTAACATTTGAGTTATGTTTTCAGATATGTAATATCTTATTTCTACTGATCTCTGCATGTGCGATACGACGCTTAATTTTCAGTTCAACATGCACTTGAGAATTTGTATAACGCCAAAATCATGCTTGTGTAATATAAATGAACAATTAAACAATGGATAACCCAAGATGGAATTTAACAGTGTTATGAAAAGGAAAGTTGCTCTTCACCATATGGCGGAGATGCTGAGTCACAGATAGGCACGCCGGCCGGGGTGCCGAGCGGTTCTAGGCGCTACAGTCTGGAACCGTGCGACCGCTACGGTAGCAAGTTCGAATCCTGCCTCGGGCATGGGTGTGTGTGATGTCCTTAAGTTAGTTAGGTTTAAGTAGTTCTAAGTTATAGGGGACTGATTACCTCAGTAGTAAAGTCGCGTAGTGCTCAGAGCCATTTGAACCATAGGCACAACAAAAAGACTACCACAAAGAAGCTTTCGGTCAGCAAGACCTTCATCAAAAATAAACGACAGTGTGTGTGTGTGTGTGTGTGTGTGTGTGTGTGTGTGTGTGTGTGTTTGTGTGTCTGTTGTCTATTTTTGACGAAGGCCTTCCTGGCCGAAAGCTTATTTCTGACAGTCTTTTTGTTGTGGCTGTATCAGACTCAGCATCTCCGCTATATGATAACTGAACAATATACAGTCTAATGGCAGAAATTTCTTTCAAAAAATTCTACGTGACTTTTGCCCCCAATAAAGGAAAGATCAGTAACATTATTTGTGTTCTTTAATTATAATTGGAGTTCTTTTGGTTTCGTAGTTGTTTCAGCACACATCTCTTGACACGTGAAGATAGCTACCGGCCTTCAGCCATGCGTTCTTTCGTAAATATAACACAATCAACTTGTTGAAGTCAGTCGTTCGTTAAATATCCAAGTCTTAAAACAGTAAAAATCGTATGTTTTCATGTTCGATAAATATTCAAGAACTAGCTGTACTCAAGTCTTGGTGTTTAACATATCATCCTGTTGGAGCTGACTGTTTAATGGTCTTTTTAAGCGTATTCGACATTTGTATATTTTTCTTGTGGTGCCTTCCATGGATGCATTAAATCCTTCGAAGTTTACCTATTGAGCAACATTTTGTCTGCTGCTTTTGGTTCAAAAATGGTTCAAATGGTTCTGAGCACTATGGGACTTAACTTATGAGGTCATCAGTCCCATAGAACTTAGAACTACTTAAACCTAACTAACCTAAGGACATCACGCACATCCATGCCCGCGGCAGGATTCGAACCTGCGGCCGTAGCGTTCGCGCGGTTCCAGACTGTAGCGCCTAGAACCGCACGGCCACTCCGGCCGGCGCTGTTTTTGGCTTCTGAAGTTATGTAACTCATAATGTCTCAAAATTTTACATTTAAATACACCGCGATTTTCAGTCCAAAAAATTAGCACGCGGAAGGGAAATAGCAAGACCTGGAGTATCCGTGTCGGAGAGTTGGTGAGGGGGAGGGAAGGGTAGGGGGGGGGGGGGGGTTAGCGGACGGAGCCTCAGGTGAGTGAAACGAGAGACGGCGCCGGGGGCGCTGGAAAGAAATTAAGTGAAAGCCTCTTAAGAATAAAGGAAAGCAGGGGTGTGGGTGTTGGGCGGGCGGCATTCAGAGGTGCGAAGCCCATCCCGGGGGGAGTCCCGCGAGGTGTCATCCGCGGGATGAGTAAACAAAAGCGCCTGAAGAAACCGCCGCTCATTGAATAAATAAGAGATGAGGCGCAGATGGGGCGGCGGACCGTGTTTGGCATTCCCGGGCTCTCGGCGGCGGTGTGAAAAGCCGCGAAGGGGGCGGGCGTTACCGCCCCTCGGGAAGCAAGCAGTCGCCGCCTCCCTCGCTTTTTAAAGACGCCGCCGGCAGTGTTAAATGCCTGCCGTGGTCTGTCGCGTAAGCTACGCCGGCGGGAGAGCCGAGTGTACAGGTAGCTTTCTTCCACTGTGCACGTCGCTTGTTTGGACTTAACAAGAGTTTCGCTATGCTTTGGGGTAGCTAGAAAAAAAAATGTTCTGGAGACCTGAGAAACAAATAGGCTATTCCGAGTTGTCCGTAGCAACAGAGTTCACGTAGTAAACAGTAAGAATTAAACGAAGTCCAGGTCTCAGAGACGGTGTGGGATTACAGTCACAAAAAATTTAAATTCGAACCGTTACATAGAAAATGTTGGGGTGAAGGTGACCAAAGTACTGCATTTTACTGACGGAACACTTGGAAGCTGCAACAGATCATCTAAAGCGACTGTCTATACTGAGCGTGTCCTTCCTGTTCTTGAGCATTGCTGCGTGGTATGTGATCCTCACGAGACAGAATTGACGGTGGACATAGACAAAAATGAAAGAATTGCAGCTCGTTTTGTATTGTAACAAAATAGCGGAGAGAGTGAACGGATCATGATAGTGAGTTCGCATGGCTATTGCTGGAACAAGGCGTTTTTCGTCGCGGCTAGAGCTTTCCAGAAAATTACGATTTTCAATTATCTGTCTCAAAATTTTGTTAGTCCCAGCTACATGAGGAGAAATCAGTCGTGATAAAGTACGAGGAATGAGAGCTCGCACGGAAAGATTCAAGTGTTCACATTTTCCACGTCCTATTCGAAATTAGAATAGTTGGAAAATAACGCGAATGTGGTTATATGAAATGTCTGGCAAATACTCAAGTGGGAATTCAGAGTAGTCATCTAAATATGCACTGAGGTGACAAAAGTCGTGTGATACCTCCTAATATCGTGCAGGACCTCTTTTTTCCCGGCGTTGTGCAGCTACTCTACGTGGCATGGATCAACAAGTCGATGCAAGTCTCCTGCAGAAGTACTGATCCATGCTGCCTCTACAGCTGTCCATAATTGCGACAGTCTTGTCGATGCAGGATTTTATCCACTGAAGTAACCTCTCGATTGTGTCCCATTTATGTTCGAAGGGATTCATGTCGGGCGATTTGGGTAGCCAAATCTATCACCCGAATTGTCCAGACTGTTCTGATACGGCCTATCGTCATCCATAAAAACTCCATCGTTGTGTGGGAAACAAAGCCAATGAATGGCTGTAACTGGTTACCAACTAGCCGAACGTAACAATTTCCACCCAATGATCGGTTCAGTTTGATCAGAGGACCCAATCTCTTCTATGTACACATAGGCCACACCATGATGGACCTACCAACTTCAACAGTTTCCTGATGACAACTCGTGTCCCTGCTGCGCCACACTCGAGCGCTACCATCACAGTTTGCCAACTGCAGTCGAGACTCATCTGACAGATACAACCACGAGCCCGGGAGATGCACTGCACGCGATGTCGTGCTGTTAGCAAAGATACTTGGGTCGGTCGTCTACTGCCATAGCCATTAAGGGCAAATTTCGACGCACGGTCCTAACGTTTACGTTAGCCGTACGTCGCACACTGACATTTCACACAATGTTGCTTGTCTGTTAACATAAACGATTCTGCGGAAACGCCAGTGTTCTCGGTCGCTGACTGAAGGCGTTCGGCCACTGTCATGTCTTTGGTGAGAAGCAACGTCTGAAATTTAGTATTCTCGGCATAATCTTGACGCTGTGCATCTCAGGATACTGAATTCCCTAAAGAATTCCGAAATGGAATGTGCCATGCATCTAGCTACAAACACGTTTCCGCGTTTAAAGACCCATAATCACGTCGGAAACCTTTTACGCGAATCACCTGAGTACAAATGACAGCCCTTTTATGATTTGCGCACGCGATACTATCGCCATCTGTATATGAGCATATCGCTTCTGTCACCTCAGTGTACATGACGTGTATGTGATGTCATACAGTATCGATACCACACCAGACAGAACACATCCCGAAATTGGTAGTAATCGACACCACACCAGACGGAACGCATCTCGAGGTTAGCAGTAATCGATACCACACCAGACAGAACACATCCCGAGGTTGGCAGTAATCGATTCCACACCAGACAGAACACACCCCGAGGTTGGCAGTAATCGATTCCACACCAGACAGAACACATCCCGAGGTTGGCAGTAATCGATACCACACCAGACAGAACACATCCAGAGGTCGGCAGTAAATCGTAACGGCCTCGCCAATCCGCTAAAGCTTTGAAGCTGCATCTGACGCACGACCGCTACGGTCGCAGGTTCGAATCCTGCCTCGGGCATGGATGTGTGTGATGTCCTTAGGTTAGTTAGGCTTAAGTAGTTCTAAGTTCTAGGGGACTTATGACCACAGCAGTTGAGTCCCATAGTACTCAGAGCCAGAGCTGCATCTGATTGTATTCATGTAAACACATATATATGTATTTAACGTCGTGCAGTATCGATACCACACTAGACAGAACGACTCCAGAGATGGAAAGTAATCCAATCGGCAGCCGTCCGCAGCCGTCTTGAGAACACACCTCCTGCTGTACGTGCACGTAGTCCCACCTGTCCAGCCCGTGTAAGACAACGTTGCAACGATTCCAGCCCAGTTTACTAGCAGTATACGAACGGAATTAGCCGAAACCTCAGCAATTTACAGTAGCGTATCTGTATCGTGATCAGTTATGACGATTAGGTCCTGATTAACGGGCAGTTTCTCGGAATTGTTCTACAAGTTAAGCTATTTTGCTCTTCAGAGCTACGTGTGCTGCTAATAATTCCTGCTTTCTGTCTAAGCACCCACCTACTGCTCGACATCCACATCTGGTTGACTCAATAATGTAAATGTAGAAAGTAGGTGTAAAGCATGATAAATCCACCCAGAGAGAAATTATTATTATTATTTACCGTATGGATGTACACACACAAATCACTGCAATATTTATACATTCAAATACAAAAGAAATATGCAAGATTCTGAACTCAACTGACTTTACAGAGTGATGCCAAGTGAGTCGATCCTTTCCAAAGTGTTTTTCAAAAAAAAAAAAAAGGTTCAAATGCCTCTGAGCACTATGGGACTTAACTTTAGAGGTCATCAGTCCCCTAGAACTTAGAACTACTTAAACCTAACTAACCTAAGGACAACACACACATCCATGCCCGAGGCAGGATTCGAACCTGCGACAGTAGCGGTCGCGCGGTTCCAGACTGTATCGCCTGGAACCGCTCGGCCACCCCGGCCGGCAATGTGTTTTTCAATTTCAGCATTTTGTCGTTGATAAAGGCTTCATGAAACGTTCCAGTGTCGTTGGCGAGGCACTGATGACATCCTTCCAGTCTCCACTGAAACATCTCTTGGGACAGTCGTCTATAACTTGGTGAATAGTCTGCGCTGAAGCTCCATAGTCACCCAACGGGGTGTCCAAGAACACCCATTTGTGCATGAAGACTTTGCTCTTACGTGTCCTCATCGGATTCTGTCTGCTGACCAGATTCTTCTAGGCAGCTGCAAGTCTGATATACACGTAGGATTTTAGAAGCCACAACGACGTATGTCAGCGTTTTTTCACGACTTCTTCCACACATCTTCGGACTTCGGATGTTGGATCTCACAAGCTGTGCAGAATGATTTTCTTATCTTGAAATGCATTTTGCATAGATGGAGAAAATTTCCTTTGGGCAAACCCTAAATTATTAATCCTTTCACATCCACGGCTCATTGCTTCTTGTCGTCCCAAATGTGATGGAGCAACGTTATTGAGAACAGGATAGTGCCAGGATAGTGGAGTTGATCTCAAGGTGTCCGTTACGATTCCCATGGTATCGTTCTAATGCCACAGAATACGCAAGAGACAAGGCCACTTTACAGACGGAAAGGACTTGAAACTCCCCTCCCCCCTCCCACCAAAGTCGAAGCTAGTTTCCAGATAATGTTGTTCCTTGTCACTGACTTTTCTACAAGTGAGGTGAGGTGAGTCCTGAATGGTGGTGAACGACCCAGTGTGATTCTGAGATACTTAGGGTCAGGGTTGTTCTCAATCGTTTTCTTACACAGAGTGATGTTTAGTGCCTGGCTTGCTTAGCGATTGTTGAGGCTGAAAGTAATCATTTCACTTTTTATAGAGTTAGGGCACAATCTACAATTTCTGCAAAAATCGGCGAGTAGTATCAGGTCTTGTAAGAACACATTTCCTCCATCCTCTAGGTGCTTGGTTTGAAATGCAATGGCAGTATCATCAACATAGCACAACCTCTTTGGTACAGAAGAGAAATCTTAAGCGAGTACAAAACCAAGTAATAGCGAATTCCTGACTATTCGTAAGATCTGATCGCTAATTCGACCGGAGATAAATCTTAATCGAGAGTGACAACTAAGTAATACCGAATTGCTAGCTATCCGTATGGCACGACAACCGTAGCTTCATTAGAAGGTAAGAATGTTTCGGAGCTGACCCCTCTCACGGTATTTCTGAATGGTGTCTGCCGATACTCTCACCTCGCGTGTCGGCTGCCCTCCCTACAGCGCTCCAGTAACAACAAGCCAGGTGGGCAGTTCGAGTATCTCTGTCTGCGCGTCGATATCGATATTCAGGCTGGTAAGCGAATCAAGAAGAATATAATAATTCCAATCCCAAAGAAAGCAGGTGTTGACAGATGTCAAAATTACCGAACTATCAGTTTAATAAGTCACAGCTGCAAAATACTAACGCGAATTCTTTACAGACGAATGGAAAAACTGATAGAAGCCGACCTCGGGGAAGATCAGTTTGGATTCTGTAGAAATGTTGGAACACGTGAGGCAATACTGACCCAACGACTTATCTTAGAAGAAAGATTAAGGAAAGGCAAACCTACGTTTCTAGCATTTGCAGACTTAGAGAAAGCTTTTGACAATGTTGATTGGAATACTCTCTTTCAAATTCTGAAGGTGGCAGGGGTAAAATACAGGGAGCGAAAGGCTATTTACAATTTGTACAGAAACCAGATGGCAGTTATAAGAGTCGAGGGGTATGAAAGGGAAGCAGTGGTTGCGAAGGGAGTGAGAAAGGGTGGTAGCCTATGCCCGATGATATTCAATGTGTATATTGAGCAAGCAATAAAGTAAACAAAAGAAAAGTTCGGAGTAGGTATTAAAATCCATGGAGAAGAAATAAAAACTTTGAGGTTCGCCGATGACATTGTAATTCTGTCAGAGACAGCAAACGACTTGGATGAGCAGCTGAACGGAATGGACAGTGTCTTGAAAGGAGGGTATAAGATAAACATCAACAAAAGCAAAACGAGGATAATGGATTGTAGTCAAATTAACTCGGGTGATGCTGAGGGAATTAGATTAGGAAATGAGACACTTAAAGTAGTAAAGGAGTTTTGCTATTTGGGGAGCAAAATAACTGATGATGGTCAAAGTAGAGAGGATATAAAATGTAGACTGGCAATGGCAAGGAAAGTGTTTCTGAAGAAGAGAAATTTATTAACATCGAGTATAGATTTAAATGCCAGGAAGTCGTTTCTTAAAATATTTGTATGGAGTGTAGCCATGTATGGAAGTGAAACATGGACGATAAATAGTTTGGACAAGAAGAGAATAGAAGCTTTGGAAATGTGGTTCTACAGAAGAATGCTGAAGATTATATGGGTAGATCACATAAGTAATGAGGAGGTATTGAATAAGATTAGGGAGAAGAGGAGCTTGTGGCACAACTTGACTAGAAGATGGGATCGGTGGGTAGCACATGTTCTGAGACATCGAGGAATCACCAATTTAGTATTGGAGGGCAGCGTGGAGGGTAAAAATCGTAGAGGGAGATAAAGAGATGAATACACTAACCATATTCAGAAGGATGTAGGCAGCAGTAGGTACTGGGAGATGAAGAAGGTTGCTCAGGATATAGTAACATGGAGTAGCATGGAAGACCACAACAACAACAAGCAAATCTGAATCGCTGTCAAATACTGAAGACAGGTTTCTTTGTAATTTCCATTTACATTACAATAAGAAAAAAATATTCATTTGTGGATGACTGCTTCATAGCCTACAATTGAAATATTCCAGTATATCATTTGATGTTTTTATAATAATATGTACTTTGTCTCTACTATGGTTAACCGTAAGCTTAGCCTGTTGCAGTTCCCTCCCAGCTATTTTCTCTCTGTCATAGCATTTGTATCCAGCGTCTTCAATTATTTGTTGGACATATTCCAATCTTGGTCTTCCCCTACAGTTTTTACCCTCTAGATGTCCCTTAAACACCATGGAGGTTACTCTTTTTTTGTCTTAACACATGTCATACTGAACTGTTATTCCTCTAGGTAGCCAACATCCTACAAATGTTTCTCTCCTGGCCTGCTCTGCAGAGAAACTCCTCACTCCACCAACCTGAAGTTCATCATTATTCTACAGCACCACATTTTAAACGAATCGATTCTCTTCCTTTTTCCTGTTCCACCACAGTCCATGATCCACTGCCGTACAATGCTGTAATCCAAAACTTACGAATACATTTACAGAAATTTCTTCTTCAAATCAAGGCAAATGTTTGATTTCAGTAGACTTTCTTGGGTCCGGGATGCGCTCTTTTTCTGTGCTAGTCTGCTTTTAATGTCCTCCTCGCTTTTACCACCACGTGCAATTTTGCTTCCTCAGTAGCAATCTTCACTTTCTGTGCTTCGTGGTCACCAATTGTCCATGTTTATCACTGATCTCATTCTTTTAACTCCTCATTACTTTCACTTTCGTCTTTCTTCAGCGTGCTCATTAGACTGCTCATTCCATTCATCAGTTCAGTACTTTATTCTTCGTCTTTCTTCTTGCAAACACTGTACATTATCTTTCGATCTCTACAAGTTACATCTATTTTGTTGAAAATTTCGAACACGTTGCAACATTTTATATTGCTGAACGCTTTTTCTATGTCGACTAAGTGAAAGAAAGTGTCTTGATCGTTCTTACTTTGTTTACATTACCAAGCACGACGTAAGAACCAACTTCCCGCTTCTTTTAACTTTCCTAAACGCGAACTGATCGTCGTTTCGCGGACGCTAAACTCTCTTTTCCATTCATCTGTATATTATTCTTGGATACATAAACTGTTATACAGGCTGTGTCACAGTTTTAGCACCTATCTGTCCTTCTGCTTTCAAGATAGTGTCGACTATACATTTCCGGAAGTCTGGTACAATTCTCCGGACTCATAGATTATACAAATCTACTTGAATTGCCGTTTGGTTGCCACTTCCCTCAATTATTTTAGAAATTCTGAAGAAATGTTATCTATTCCTTTCCGTTATTTGGTCGCAACTTTCCAAAGCTATTTTAAACCCTGATCTATAATTTGATGTCCCTTGTCTTCCATACTGAATCCCAGTTTTTGGTGTATTAAGTCATCACAGTGTTCACCCACATAGCAAAGGCCTTCAGCCTATCATTTCCACTTATCTGCTCTCTCCTCTGCGATTAACAGTGGAATTCCTCTTGCACTCCTAAAGTTGTCTACACTTTCACGTCCATTTAAATTTGTTCTGACTTTTCTATAAGCTGAATCGTATTCCGAAGACCATTTCTAATTCGATTTCTTCGCATTTTTTTTTTTTTTGCAACCGTTTCATCTTCACTTCCATCCTCTTTCTTTTTTTCATTCGTAAGTGATTTATTTTCCTGTATTTCTGTGTTTCTCGAGCCGGTGTTTCTCGAAGCCGGTGTTTCTCGAAGTAACTATCGGCTCTAAGGGTGCTTCCTGGCAACGCCAGGTCAGGTGCAACAGGAAGCTCTCGTGAACACCGTGCAAAACTGTGTCACGGTAATTGCCTGATAAAGTGTTGTTGTGTTGCCTTTGTGAGCCGAAAATTAGCTCATTGATAAAGGTATTTATATCTGTAAGCGTTGTGCAATATGCGACGAGATCACAAATCGTTTGAATGTCATTTTTCTCCAGCTTATCCCGTTGTATTACAACTTCAGTATTCCTTGCTACTAAAACAGAGGGATTCTGCGTTATTGCGAACTTCCAAGACTCATGGAGGAGGGTAGATGTATCAGTTTGAGATAAGGGTCACCGGCACGGAAACAACAGAGTCGAAAATTACAAGTGGCAATCTTTCTGGTACCTCTGACAGTCGAATGCGTACACCTGTACTGTTGTCGCTAGGCTGTTGGATACGTAACCTTCAAAGGTGGTAGCATAGCCCAAACCAATAAAAACGTTTAGTAGGTATGCGCTATAAAATGCTACTAATATTTATTCATCTTCGCAACTGTGGAAAATATCTCTTCTACTGAGCAAATATCGATAGCTCTTAAAGTACAGTAACCAGTTTAGTGGCATTATTTATGGGACACTTTTCTCTGGTTTTGGTCCATATTACCTTTCTAAAAACATGCAAATCAAAGAGTTTGCAGTACAAGAGATTTATTTTACAGTATTGTTGATGAACAAGTGCACATAGCTGATAAGGCATTCATTTTAGAGCCTACGTTAACAACACATTTTTTCTTGTTCTCGTATAAATTGCCACCTCTGAAAGTAGCCTAACCTTCAATCTGAGCAACAACAGTACCGGTACACTTATAAGCCTGTCAGAGGTATGAGAAAGATTTTCGCTTGTAACTTTCGGCTTGTTTAAAATTTACAATGAGAAGCCAAAACAATACGACCACTGCCCATCGTAACGCTGGGTGCAGCCTGGTGGCGTTACAAGCACGTGACGTGTGACAAAAGTATATGAGAAGTATGTAAACGGAGAAGACACGGACGAGGGATCATCCTAGCGAAAATTTGGCCTGAAAATGGGGAAATCCGTTAAGATGAGAGACTTTGACAAAGGGTAGATTATTATTACGCAGAGCCTGTGAACGAGTATCTCGAAAACGGCAAATCCTGTCGAATGTTCACGTGCTACTGTTGTGAGCACCTACGGAAAGACATAGGACAGTGAAACTACCACTAGGCGCTGAATGCTTGGGCGTCCAATACTCTTCACTTTGTGGGGCTCGGAGGGTTGTCTGCTCGGTGAAGTAGGATAGATGGTGATCTGTGATGTATCTGCCGAAAGAGCACAATGCTGGTGTTTGCGCGCGTGTTTCGGAGCACACAGTTCATCGTTCATTGCAGTAGACCACCCCAATGTGTTCAGAGCTATTGACCCAAAGACATCGTCAATTACGATTTCAGTGGACACAGGACAATCGGGATTCGACCGTCGACTCAATGGAAACGTGTCTGTTCTTCGGATGAATCACATTTTTTGTTACACTATGTCGATGCTCGTCTCCACAAATGTTGTCATCGAGGTGAACGGCGGCTCGAAACGCGTAGTGCGCCACGTACACAGGCTGGTGGGAGCAGTGTTATGCTATGAGAGACGTTCTCCTACGCTTGCATGGAATGTGTGGCAGTAATCTAAGACACGTTGACAGCTGCGAGCCACCTGCATCCCTTCATGCTTGATGTCTTCTCCGACGGCGATGTCATCTTTCAGCAGCGTAGTTGACCATTTCCCGTAGCCAGAACCGTACTGCAGTGGTTAGAGGAGCAGTAAAGTGAACTCACGTTGATATCTCGGCGACTGATGTAAATCCTGTGCAGTCGGGGACCAGCACCGTGTACGCAATTCAGCGGCTGCTTATTTACGCACATTACATGACTTGTGCGTAGACATCTAAAGCTATATATCTCCATAAACCTACCAACAAATTGTTGGAACCCTGATACGCAAAATCAGTGATGCATTCGTTCCAAAGAGGACAAACAAGCTATTAATCACGTGATAACCATGATTTGGCGCTTCGGTGTACACCACAGCAACTGATCGGTACAATTGACGCAGCCAGTGTGTTTCCAATGAAACGTCCCCTTTTGAAAAATTACTGACACACAATATTTTTTTTTAGCGCAACGCAATCTGACTTTCAAAAATCCCTACAAAAGGATGGCCCTGACTAACATTAGCCTATACCTTTCACAAATCACTTACCTCACCAAAAGTCTTCGTTACTCGAACTACTGCAAAACAGCGAGCGTCACTACTGCCAGCTAAATAAAAGATTCAAACTACGGAAGGCACTAACTACTGATAGGCATAGTTAGGAAGTGAAAGATTTTAGTAGAGAACAAACAATGTATTTACCTTAATAATGTTGAAAAATCATAATATACATAACAGATCAAGACATCCAGTCTTAAAAATTTCCAAGCTCTGCCATTTCTCTCCCCACATCCACCACTGCTGGCGGCTCACCTCCAACTGCGCAACGCTACGCGCTGTTCACATCCAGCTGCCGCTGCCCAACACTACAATGGCAGGCAACAATGCAAACTAGCCACAGACTGCACACAGCACAGCCAGTGATTTTCATACAGAGCGCTACGTAACGTTGCCAACAAGAAAACATAAACAGCCTACTTACATAGCCCCCATGCTCCCATGATAATAATTATTTTGGTTCCCATATTGTCTGTTTCTCTTATTGTCTCTGTGATAGTCATTACCACGGAGTGGTGATCTTTCCCTGTAATTATTACTACTCTGCCAACGGTTGTCATACGGGTGGTGTCTGTTTTGGTCACGATTTGTGTTGTGAGAATAGCCTTCTCGTGTCCAGTTATTATTTCTTTCATCACGGAATTGTGACGGATGTGACCTGTAATCGTTGTGTCCCTGTTTTCGCATTCCGCGATTGTCAGTGTCAATTTCTAATTCTTGTAAGAGTCCCTGAAAAGCTTCAATGTCGTCTTTGCAACGTCCTGCCAAAATAATATGTCGTAAATGTTCAGGTAATTTGATTAAGCAAATGCGGATGAGTTCTGAGGGGCTGTATGGGTTTGACAGGTACTGATTCTTGTGCAACATGTCTTCAAAATATTTCACAAGACTGGAAAATTCAGATTGTTCGAAATGTTTCATCATTATGATGCTATGTTTTACTCGGTCTTGTGTAGTTTGAGACCAATATGCTGAGAGGAAGGCATGATAAAATTCTCCTTCACTGTGACAGTCGTGAATGACCGATCGCATTCTTACAACTGGTTCATTCTCTAAGTAGCCACACATAAATTCTAACCTGTGCTCCAATGACCAGTTGGGAGGAAAACAATGAGAGAATTGATGGAGCCACGCTTGTGGATGAATGTCGTTGCCAGAATTCTTAAATATTTTAAATTTACGTGTAGTAATGAACAGCTTATAGTCAAAATCATCATGTCGGCGAGTCGCATATCGGTCATTCTTACGTCGTTTCGGCGGTTCCATTTCAAAATTCGGTGCACCTTGCCAATTTCTTTCATAATTTCCGAAATGCGCTGTGTTATTATTTTGTGGCTGTTCCGTATTTCTATGTCCCTCTTCCCGTATTGGGGCGCGAGTGTCCTCTGAAATACGTAATTCTTGTATTACCTGTGTCAGCTGATCTTGTACTTCCCTGATTTCTCTTTGGTGTTGCGTATTAATTTGATTCTGATTTTGTTGGAATTTCCTAATTTGTTCGCACTCTTCTGTGTCATTAAAGACTACCGGTTTTGTGTCATTCAGATTATCATCTACCTTCGTAGATAAATTATTTAGCTGATCCGAAAGTTCAACTACTTTCTCTGATAATGAACTAATTTCCTCCATGTGTCTTTATGAACCAATTTTCAGAGTATCTACTGTGTCCTTTAAGTTTTCCTGAGATTTTGCAAGTTGCGTAACCGAATCGGTAGATGCAACTGAGTCAATTTTAGCTTGCAAGGTCTCATGATTTTCATGAACAATAGTTTGCAGTTCTTTTATGGCTGCTTCGTGATTCTGTAATGCATTTTCATGCCGCGAAAAAATAGGTTGAAAATGCTCACAAATTTGTGTTTTTACGTTATTACAGACTTTTTGACATTTCTATTCAATGTTATGTAACTCAGTAGTTAAATCTTCACGTGTTTGTTCAAGCTTATGTTCCACTGAGTCTAACTTTTGAAGCTTTTGTTCCATTGCGTCTAACTGTTGCTGTGTTTGTCTCTGGTGTTGTTCCATTGTGTCTAACTTTTGAAGATTTTCTTCCATTGTGTCTAACTTTTGAAGATTTTGTCCCATTTGTTTCTGATTTTGTTCAAGCGTTGTGTCTAACTTTTGAAGATTTTGTTCCATTGTGTCTAACTTTTGTAGCCTTTGTCCCATTTGTTGCATTAATTGTAATAACAATGCACTGGTGTCTGAAACAAGTTCCTCAGTGCTTTTCGGCAGTGAATTTGCACCGGCAACATTCACATTTTGACAAGCGGAAAATGTGTCTTGACTCATTTGAGAAAATGGTGAGAACCCAAAACCTGAGTCTACAGTATTTGCAATATTGTGTTCTGTCATTCCCGATTCCTGAGGCGAACTGTTGCCGACCGATCGATCGATAATGCTTCCCTGTTCACTACCTGTTTCACTGTCTACACCATTATTTGACGCCCGCTCAATTTCCCTATGCACAGTTACCAAATTACTACTTTGAATATTAGTCAATTCATTACATGGTGGCGGTAACACACTGCTTTCGTCTTCACTGTCATTTCTCAGTTTACTTTGGAGCCTAGTACTACGTTTTTAACACGCCATTATTGTCACAATATTTCACACCACAACACAGAAAAACACAGTTTGAAGAGCAAAAATAAGAGAACACATTAACATAGCACTGAAAATAATATCTAGTTAATTGCAAGCGCAGCTGCGAAATACTTGGTGCAAATTTACATGCGTGCCACACCTGTTTTACTGTACAATGAAAGACTGCAACTACAAAGGAGATTCTCTCTACAATTACGCGCTAGCAATAAACAAAATCTACACTAATTACACAAACTACAAGAAAAAATCAGAAGATTCCAGTGAGGTATCCTCGGCTAAGGGTCGACATTTGAAACGTCCCCTTTTGAAAAATTACTGACACACAATATTTTTTTTTTAGCGCAACGCAATCTGACTTTCAAAAATCCCTACAAAAGGATGGCCCTGACTAACATTAACCTATACCTTTCACAAATCACTTACCTCACCAAAAGTCTTCGTTACTCGAACTACTGCAAAACAGCGAGCGTCACTACTGCCAGCTAAATAAAAGATTCAAACTACGGAAGGCACTAACTACTGATAGGCATAGTTAGGAAATGAAAGATTTTAGTAGAGAACAAACAATGTATTTACCTTAATAATGTTGAAAAATCATAATATACATAACAGATCATGACATCCAGTCTTAAAAATTTCCAAACTCTGCCATTTCTCTCCCCACATCCACCACTGCTGGCGGCTCACCTCCAACTGCGCAACGCTACGCGCTGTTCACATCCAGCTGCCGCTGCCCAACACTACAATGGCAGACAACAATGCAAACTAGCCACAGACTGCACACAGCACAGCCAGTGATTTTCATACAGAGCGCTACGTAACGTTGCCAACAAGAAAACATAAACAGCGTAGTTACACCAGTACTGGAAGACATAAGGTATACCCACTGTCACATCCTCTAACCTCAGAGTGGCTCTGAGGTAAGCGGGGTAATTCACCAACATGAATTACAATTTAATGCGTCTTAAAATATTACTGTCCCTGTTCTTTTGTTAGTTATTGAACTGTAAAATTACACTCTTAATAGTCTCTTAACCCTCGTTGACTTTTTGGATGCGGATGATAGCTGCTAGACGTAAATTACTATAAAATAGTGCAGAGACCCGTGGGCCGCACAAATTCTTGATTCGAACCGCGTGCGGCCTACAGGACGCAGCTTGACGATCACTGATCTATGCTATCACCATATACTTAGACCGCAGTGTTTATTAGAGCAGCATCATTATGAGTAATATATCTTTGAGACCCTCCCACGTACTGCAGTCTTCAGTTGTACGCATCATTGCCGCTGCTGCATGTGTCCACCATCTGTCAGGTCTTCACCTCGGTCTTTCCTCAGTTCTCGCGACTCCCAGCCCGCCTTCCTCCCACTCACATTCAATCCATATTCCACTTCATTTTGTTCCTCGCTCCATTTGCTTGTTTTCCAGTTCCTCTTATTAATTCGCAAGAGGCGTCTATCATTTTCCGCTGAGGATCGCTGTCTTACAAATACTTTTCTCATTACGATGAGTCAACACTGTCAGTATCAGATGGATTGGAAGTTCCGTTTTCAAAGATCTCCTTTTTATTTGCCAAAAGCACCGCACGCCATTTGTACTCTTATTTGTACTCCATTTACTGTAGTCGCCACTTTCCAGCAGTAATTAATTCAGTTCTCATCTATTTTTCTGATTTGGAAAGTCGAAATGTAAGCGAGAGGGTTAGACTATTTCCGTGAATAAGGGAATAGTTTCAAATAGCGACATTCGGTCCAGAGCTCACACCCTAGAGCCCACGAAGATTACACTCTAAAAATAGACTCAGATAAAAAGGAAATGCCAATACTTTGGCCCATTACCAATTATATTCTGGGAATGAGTGCAGAACATTGATATAATTTGCTACTGTTGACATGCTTGGAAGAGGATTATCCAGTATGCGGAGAGCTACTTAGGACGTGCTTTAAGGCGTACTTGAATGTAAAATGGATTGTCGAAAATAAGCAACACCAACCGTTTTATTTCTTCATTTTGTTTTGGTTTAAGAAAATAATTGGTAGAACACGTGAATTTTAGTTGACAGAAAAATTATTGGTGATACGTCTAGCTAAAACAAGGAGAGTATAATTTTTTATGTGTTGATTAATTAGTTTGAAGGTATCTAGGTATTGGTTAGTAACTGATGTTATTCAGTGATAAGGGTTTCGGAAACTTCGGGAACCACTGTGATACAGAGAAATCTAAATCGAAGAGATGGGGAAGTGACACTCTCTTCTCGTGAATCAGTGTACAGTGCTTAATGCCAGCTTAGGCACTGTACCGTCTCACTCTTTATCTGTGAAAGGCACGGTGGAGGGAAACTGCGCGCCATTCTGTTTTTGTCCCCTTCACACTGTGCTCGCGGGTAGGGTGTGGGAGGAACAAATGTCGGTAAGCTTCGGTGTATTTCTCTGCTTTTACTATCATGGACATTACGTGAGATATGTCAGGGAGAAACTGACTTGCTCCACAACGAAAGTATTAGTTCACTTCAAAAAACATTTGATTCATTATTGCACCAACCCTTATTATCCTAGGTACAGTCGTATGGAGTATCAACCGAAGTTTGTAGCTAGGATTTTTTGGTAGGGAGGATGCATCATGCTATGTTGGATGGAGAGTCATCGATCCATGGAAGTATTTTGGGGCCCTTGTTGTTCACATTGTATTTAAATAGCCTTGGAAAGAATACTGATAGTGTGAGGTGTTGGATGAGGTGTACCCTACCCCTAAAATGGTACTAGTCGATGCCATCAACCTAGAGAGAAGGGACTAGGGGAAACAATGTCATACAATGGATAAAATCTTATTGGATGAGAATTACCAGGGACAGCCCAATGAATCATGAAAATACTGGTACCACACGTTACAGAGATATAGTTACCTACAAAAGGAAACTAGCGCTCAAAATAACATTTTAGTTTATTACCATAAGCTATCAGTTAAAATGGTTCAGTCACTGAATCCTGTATATAAACTTTATGAGCTGTAGCCTAGGGGCAAGTGGGTGGACACATGAAAACATAAACATGACTATGACCATTGACTGCACAAACGGTTATCTATTTGGAGAAAGTGCATGATGTGTGCAACTCGCTGGCTGTGAATGTCAAAAGTTCACAACTGAACCCTGATGCAAGTTAATTAGCATCATGTTCCCCTCGCCTCAGTGATGGCATCAGCGGGTCGTGTTGGATGACTGTTGCAGTAGCGGCTCGAAATTCTGAATACAGCCTTTCCTTAATACTGTGCTCTAACTTGGAGACATCTTTCTCTCCAACAAGAATCTTCTTCAGCATCCCTGAAGCAAGTATACTCTTCGTCATACCTGCAGCAAGTGTGTTCTCACTTTACTCCCCAAAACTTAGCCGGTACCACCAGGGTAGAAATTTCGCTACCTAATTGCAGCAGACCTTTTGAGTTCTGACGAATAATAATTTTATAAATAAGTTTAACAAGTTCCTGCTGTCACAGATTTTGTCGTGGTTAATCAATAGTGGTGTGGTGCAGGGAGTCTCTCCCACTAGACAATAAATCTCTCTCTGGTCAATCGAAATCCTTACATATAGACACGAACGCGAAAATACGCCAAGCAAAATGATTCTGTGAACCATACAGAAACTTACTTACTTGAATCCAGGTGAACATTCCTGTCCAGTACAGCGTCACCAAATGCCAGTCCTGAGGTAACAAATTCTGAGTTTTTCATCTTCTTTTCAGGTCTTATCACACCAAAAAGCATTCCTTCCGGCGTCTCGCACGATGCAGCTTTTCAGAATGCAGACTGCCCTCCTACGTGCCTGCTAAGAAGAATTAGAATGCTGCGACTTTCCTTTCCTATACCTGCTTGGTGTGGGGGGAGGGGAGGGGGCGCAGATTTCAGCACTGAACAATTTTATGATACTCTGGTCTTTCTAAGCCCTTTCACGAGCCACCAAAGGCAAGCTCCCATGGCTGCAGAAAATTAGGGGATCTCTTCCTACAATAACACGAAAGAAGAAGAAGAAGTAAATAACAGTGCAATAATTGGTAGCAGTGAATACTGTATGCAGTTTTTAAGGACTGACATTATTGACTGCGGACATGTGCGTTTTGCACTGTAGAATAGGCTGCATGAGAGTTTGAAACTGACATGCAACAGGAGTAACATAAGACTTTTTACAGTTGGTGCAGTTACCTGTAACAAAGTACTGTCTGCATAATGCTGTACAAACATTCAGTCTGATCTTGATAACTTTTCAAAGTGGAGCAAAGGTATGCAATTACCTTTAAATGAACAGAAGTGTAAAATTATTTGCTTCACCAAATGGAGCGAGATAGTGTCCGATGAGTATAATATGAATTACTTACTGTTTGTATCAGTCATCTCATACAAATATCTAAAGTGGTAACAAATGATATGGCACTTGAAATGAAATGATCACATAGGCTCAGTCATGCACAATGCACGTGGCAGACTTCACAAGTAGCGCACTGGGAAAACGCAGTCCATCTGCAAAAGAGCTACTTAAAGTTCAGAACACCGATCACTTGTACATGAGACCCATATAAAATAGAACTAAAAGGGGAAACTGAACATATTGAAGGACGATACAGTCACAGGTTTATTTGATTCATGGAAATGTTGAAGAACCTGAATTACCAGAGTCTTCAAGACAGATGCAACTTATCCTGTGAAACCCAGCTTAGAAAATTTTAAGAGCCCTCTGCTTATCGCTCCTCTTGAGATCGTGAATACAAAATTAGACTACACTAGCTGACAAAAAAAGGTGAAGCACCCAGGAGAGGAGAAAAAAATGGTTCAAATGGCTCTGAGCACTATGGGACTTAACATCTATGGTCATCAGACCCCTAGAACTTAGAACTACTTAAACCTAACCAACCTAAGGACATCACACACATCCATGCCCGAGGCAGGATTCAAACCTGCGACCTTAGCGGTCACGCGGTTCCAGACTCAAGCGCCTAGAACCGCACGACCACACCGGCCGGCGGAGCGGAGAAGGAAATGATATGAAACTTCGCGTGTTGAGAAGAAGTATGATGTTACTGCAGTGGTTACAAAATCGAGTCAAATTTACAAAGAATGTGGCAGGATGAACCTGTTTATCAGTGTGACATTAGACGCTCTCTGTCCTAGATGCATCCACCAATTCAGTTGGGAAGGGTGCCATAAAGCTTTTGAGGCAAGCTGGCTCTCAACCCTCGTAGCTAGTCCGTGATATCTTGGGTACTGGTAAGGGGATGGAGTTTATCACCGAGTTGGTTGCACGCATATTCTATCTGGGACACAGTTGGGGATCCAGCTGGCCATGGGCCTACTTCAGCATGCCCTTACTGTTCATAGAGTCTCTTACAATGCTTTTGTAAGAGCGTTGTTCTGCTAAAAATGGCACTGCAATAGGTGGCATGAGGACAAAGGATGTCCGTGAGTTAGCGTTGCGCCACCAAAGTTCCCTCAACCACTGACTGGTCACCACTGTGCTCGCTAACGATTATCATCTGGAGTAGCACAGAGCCACGATTCATCGCTGAACATAATGCGACGTTAGCCACCAGCCGTCCATGCTTCCCGGTGACGGTACTACTCCAAACGCAGTCGTTTGAATTGAGGTGTTAACAGTAATGTACGAGATGGTTATTCCATACTTCGACTGCTGCTACACTCTGACCAAATGTGCAGGACGACACAGAACGTTGCAGTGAGTCCATCCCATGCGTGGGGTGCAGGCGCAGATGTGAAGAGGTTACGACGTAGTTGGTGCACAGCACGGTGACCCCCCCCCCCCCCCTCCCCCCTTGTGGTAAATGGAAATGGGCGTTTGGCGTCATTGGTGGGGAGGCTCCTTGCGGGGCAGGTCCGGCCGCCTTGGTGCAGGTCTCACTACATTCGACGCCACATTGGGCGACCTGCGCGCTGGATGGGGATGGAATGATGATGAAGACAACACAACACCCAGTCCCTGAGCGGAGAAAATCCCCGACCTAGCCGGGAATCGAACCTGGGCTCTTAGGACGGCAATACCGTCACGTTGACCATTCAGTTATAGGGGGATCAGACGTGGTCGACTAATATCCTGATCATAAGTACGTCTTGCCTCACGTTCCTTTTTTTTTCTTATTTTTTTGGTCATCAGTCTACTGACTGGTTTGATGCGGCCCGCCACGAATTCCTTTGCTGTGCTAACCTCTTCATCTCAGAGTAGCACTTGCAGCCTACGTCCTCAATTATTTGCTTGACGTATTCCAATCTCTGTCTTCCTCTACAGTTTTTGCCCTCTAAAGCTCCCTATAATACCATGGAAGTCATTCCCTCATGTCTTAGTAGATGTCCTCTCATCCTGTCCCTTCTCCTTATCAGTGTTTTCCACATATTCCTTTCCTCTCCGATCCTGCGTATAACCTCCTCATTCCTTACCTTATCAGTCCACCTAATTTTCAACATTCGTCTATAGCAACACATCTCAAATGCTTCGATTCTCATCTGTTCCGGTTTTCCCACAGTCCATGTTTCACTACCATACAATGCTGTACTCCAGACGTACATCCTCAGAAATTTCTTCCTACACATTCCAATATCGGGCCACTGTGACACCAGAATCCCTACATATGTGGATATTGTACGATTCATCCAGCCGTCAAATGGAGATCCAAAATGAGGCCCCTGTCAAACTCTCTCAGGTGTCGACAACGCGGTCTCACACCAGTACGCGACATCTGTGTGTCCTTCACAGTGATCACTCATCTGGTACTAATCACAGCCACTGTCAAGTCACAATCCCTACAACTCTGGATACTGTACTATTCTTTGAGCCGTGAAGTGTAGATCCACAATGACGTCTCAGTCAAACTCTTTCGGGTGTCGACAACACTGTCGTATATCAGTACATGGCATCTGCATGTCGTTCACAGTGATCACTCAACATCTGATGCCGTTCACGGCCCCTATACCCCATCAGGCCTCGTAACATCACTAAACATGAAAAACCGTAATGCACTCTTGTGGCCCTATTGCCTGTCACAGAGTGTTGCAAACCTAATCATTTAAATACCCATACATGGTGTGTACGAATATGAAATTACAAGAGCAATCGATCAATCCTTTGGGTGCTACAATTCTTTTATCGGGCATTGTAATTACTGCACGCACAGAGGCATTTAGGTAGCAGTCTTTCCGGGCTTCATAACCGATTGGAACTGGAAGCATTATACACTATGTGAATAAAAGTATCTGGACACCCCCAAAAACATACGTTTTTCATGGTAGGTGCATTGTGCTGCCTCCTGCTGCCAGGTACTCCATATCAACGACCATGAGAGAAAAGAATGGGGCGCTCCGCGGAACTCAGTGACTTCGAACGTGGTCAGATGATTGACTGACTTATGTCATACGTCTGTACGCGAGATTTCCACACTCCTAAATATCCCTAGGTACACTGTTTCCGATGTGGTAGTGAAGTGGACACGTACAGTTCAAAAGCGTACAGGGCTACAACGACTGTTGACTGACAGAGACTGCCGACTGTTGAAGAGGGTCGTAATGAGTAATAGGCAGACATCTGTCCAGACCATCACACAGGAATTCCATACTGCATCTGGATCCACTGCAAGTACTATGACAGTTAGGCGACAGGTGAGAAAACTTGGATTTCATGGTCGTGTGGCTGCTCATAAGCCACACATCACGCCGGTAAATGTCAAACGATGCCTCACTTGGTGTAAGGAGCGTAAACATTGGACGTTTGAACAGTGGAGAAACGATATGTAGAGCCATGAATCACGGTAGACAATGTGGCGATTCAATGGTAGGGTGTGGGTATGGCGAATGCCCGGTGAACTTCATCTCCCAGCGGGTCTAGTGCCAACAGTAAAATTCGGAGGTGCTGGTGTTACGGTGTGGTCATGTTTTCCATGGAGGGGGCTTGCAGCCCTTGTTGTTCTGCGTGACACTATCACAGCACAGACCTACACTGATGATTTAAGCACCTTCTTGCTTCCCTCTGCTGAAGAGCAATTCGGGGATGGCGAGTGCATATTTCAACACGATCGAGCCCCAGTTCATAATGCACGGCCTGTGGCGGAGTAGTTACATGACAATATCATCCCTGTAATGGACTGGCCTGCGCAGAGTCCTGACCTGAATCCTTTAGAACACCTTTGATACGTTTTGGAACGCCGGCTTCGTGCCAGGTCTTACCGACCGACATCGATACCTCTCCTCAGTGCAGCAACACCGTGAAGAACGGGCTGTCATCCCCAAGACACGTTCCAGCACCTGATTGAATGTATGCCTGCGAGAGTGGAAGCTGTTATCAAGGCCATGGGTGGGTCAACACCATATTGAATCCCAGCATTACAGATGGAGGGCGCCACAAACTTTTAGTCATTTTCAGTCAGGTGTCCGGATACTTTTGATCACATAGTGTATGTGGTGCCATGTTGAGTATTAGGGGTGCCGACTTTTCAAAATTTCTGTGGATGCATATCAGCGGCGTAATATAGTACATGGTTTCTGGGGGGTCTCGATATTGTTTAAATTGCTTACCTGTCATTTACTCGTACATTCTTTCATGAACAGTGTCTGTGTCATAAATATCTGTGCTGTGATAAAGTAAAATATACCAAAAAAATGGTTCAAATGGCTCTGAGCACTATGGGATTTAACTACTGAGGTCATCAGTCCCGTAGAACTTAGAACTACTTAAACCTAACTAACCTAAGGACATCACACACATCCATGCCCGAGGCAGGATTCGAACCTGCGACCATAGCGGTCACGCGAAAATATACCGGTACTATAAACATTCGTTGAGTCTGCTCTAACTTATACGGTAACACAACTGATAAAAACCAAAGGAATGAAATCAGACTCGGGTTCAAATGTATTTGGACGAACCCAGAGGCGTGACGTACGTGATACGGGCCTGGCAGCAAAAATTAAAATTTTTTACCACGTAACCCTCGGTTTGCAATATAAGCTCCCTCTTCCTCAAAAGCCACTGTTTCAACAAACAAGAATACAATAATCCAGATTAGGCGAAAACAATTTCACTGAAAGAGGTTTTCACTCTGCAGTGGAGTGTGCGCTGATATGAAACTTCCTCGCAGATTATAACTGTGTGCCGCACCGAGACTCGAACTCCTACCTTCCAAGGCAAAGGTCCCGGGTGCGAGTCTCGGTCCGGCACACAGTTTTAATCTGCCAGGAAGTTTCAATTTCACTGAAATCTTAAACCACACCGCTGTTATGTTTGAAAGAAACTATTGAGGTGGACTATAGCAATCGGTTTCTCTGATAATTCTCTATAATTGCTCAATATTGGTAAGAAGATATTTTAAAACAGTGGTTGATGAATGGAGGGGGCGTATTGTAGCGTATCACTTATAGCGAAACATGAAAGCAAGCCGAAAAGACTGGATCCATTCACAGTATAGTGCGACTGTTATTCTGGAGAGTGCCTTTGCCTTGGCCACAGAAACTAGAAGGAACGGGGAATGTGCTGCTTGGTTGCTTTTGCACAAAGACATCTGAAACACACAGATACGTGTCAGAGTTGATAAGTTTAAGTTCCATCACTGTCTTTAAATATTTCGTTACCTTTCTGATAAAGGAAAGTGAGAAATATTTATATTTATTTCGTTTTTATCAAACTAAAAGTTTTGTGGGTGTGGCGCACACACAAGACATGTTGCTTCATATAGTTCAAATGGCTGTGAGCACTATGGGACTTAACATCTGAGGTCATCAGTGCCCTAGAACTTAGAACTGCTTAAACCTAACTAACCTAAGGACATCACACACATCCATGCCCGAGGCAGGATTCGAGCCTGCGACCTTAGCGGTCGCGCAGTTTCAGACTGAGGCGCCGAGAACCGCTCGGCCACAACGGCCGGCTAAGACATGTTGGTGCTCGAGCCTCGGAGCACCCACGTAGTCAGCGCGCATGCTAAGTACCCTCTGCCATACACTTTATAATGAGTTGTAGGGCATCTATGTAGATGGGGATCACGATTAAATCTCTGGGAATTTGAAGAGTAAACGACTACATGACAGGCGTTGTGCCCTCTTCGTTGGGTTCTATTTCTTTCATCAGTTCTCGCTAAGTGGTAGTTGTTAGAAATCGTCATAGTAATTGGACAGCTTGGCTGCGAATATAGTTTTCGTGATGATGAAGCTTCCAACATGTCCATACCGAAAAGAAACAAGTGTTTCACCGTTAGATGTGGCTGTTACCCGCAGCCCCTTTACAGCCCCGTCCCACCGTGCTGGGCTCACCTGCTGCGGCGGCGCATCTCGACGCCACAGCCATGATAGGAATCCCGCAGGCATAAAGAAAATTACAGCGTTTCCCAGCGCCTCGCGGCGGCAGGGGGCTAGGAGGGGGGTGTGGTGGTGCTCGCGAGCGAGGAGACACGCAGCGCGAATCGAGGGAGCAACGGCGAATAACGGTATATTGCGCCTATAAACAAGAATATAAAATGGTATTTTAGATTATTTCGGTCCCTCGCAGCGCGAGAAAGACGGAAGGCGGCGGCTGCTGGCGGGCGTAAAAAGCGCGGAAATATACCGACGGAAATTTTAAAGTGCGCCGCTCATTAATTAGTCACGGCGGCGGAGGAAGTTACACTCGGCCGTAATGGGGCGATGCATTATGTTTGTTACTCCGCCTTGCTATGCGAACTTCACCGAGCTCGAGGACAGCGTGTGTGTGTGTGTGTGTGTGTGTGTGTGTGTGTGTGTGTGTACGCGTCGAGGGAATGAGAGCAGTGCGGTCCGCCGAAATTGCCCACAATTTCCCAGCGGGGTTTTAATGGCGGGGAATGCGGTCGGCGAAAAAAATTAAATTAGTGAGCGCGGAAGAAATTTCTTTCCCACCACTGACGACTTTCGTAAAGAAAGGTGGAAAGCGTACACCAAAAACTCCTCTGGTTTCGATAATTTTAAACTAGAAGTTAGCATTGTTTATATTTATAATGTACTGTCTCTATACTTATTAAATATGGATTTTAAATTTGACGAAAACTGAAACAGCCGTCTATGTTTAACAAAATGCAGACCCTTACGGTTGGGTTTGAAATTAGAATAACAGTATTTTAATTTACTGCACGCGTATTATTTATCGTGCAGTTGCAACAAATTTTGCCTTTCGTCCATTCAGTGAAGCTGTACCTCCTGATCTGTTTTCCGTAGATACTGATTCCACAGCCGGCCGCGGTGGTCGTGCGGTTCTAGGCGCTCCAGTCCGGAGCCGCGCTGCTGCTACGGTCGCAGGTTCGAATCCTGCCTCGGGCATGGATGTGTGTGATGTCCTTAGGTTAGTTAGGTTTAATTAGTTCTAAGTTCTCGGGGACTGATGACCACAGCAGTTGAGTCCCATAGCGCTCAGAGCCATTTGAACCGTTTGAACTGATTGCACACTGCCTCGTTCAGACTTTTGTATTGACAAGTTTATAACATTGCTAAAATATTTTGATCATTATATTTCATTCGTCTGGCTGAAAACTGAACACTTTCTTTAATAGTCATTCATTTCCTAATGGCTGAATCTTGTCGAAGCAAGCATTTTCTGCCATTACTTGCTATTCTTTTGACCTCATCACTTCCGCGTTTGTTCTGCGCTTAGTGCCCTAAAATAATATTTTTCACACTTGTCATTTGCTTCATTCTCGAATACATTGCCTGCAAATGTTCTTATGTGAAAGGTGTCAGTCTAGTAATATGTTTTACAAATGTCCTTTGCCTTTTTTTCTATTTCTTTCTATTAGCCGCCAGTTAGTCCATGTCATTTTGTAACCTCCCCACAAAAATGAAAGATAATATTCAAATGTTAATGGACATAGAGCTGCTACTGAATACATACGTGTTTCAATTTTCTGTCACAACCACATCACTGTTGGCGCTTATCGCGTCTTCTCTTGTTTCCCCAGTGTCCAGCTTTAAATTCAGTAGGAAAAATGAATTTCACATAGCAGATTTTGTGAAAGATTTCAATACGCCTGCGTTAATATGTTATCTGTAAGAATATTTTCCTTAACCGGAAATACTTAGTTAATGCTGTTTGAGATGTTGTATTTTCACACCGCCACATCTCGTCACATTAAACACCGATTTCAGTAACGAAAGAGGCCAAGAGCCACTTATTTGTCAAAGTATAATATTTAACTACGCATTGTAGTGATGTATTTTGACGATTTACAAGGAGAAGTGAATCCAGAGCCACTGACGTGCCCGAGGAACTATAGACTAATTCAACGCGCATGTAAAAACATCAACATTAAATACAGACTCTGAAGACATTTGAATATTACAAAAAAACAGGCGCGCAACCCATCGTCCACTGCCGGACGATATCACACTCTTTTTGTCTCCTGTGTAATACGGACGCATCATTACATAAGCGTCATTATTAGACTTGTAATTTGTTAAGCCCTGCAGATAAATACTGTCATTTTGTTGCATGTGGGAATAGCATGTGTGTAAAGCGCAGAGTGGTTAATGAATGGACATTACAAACCACTCAAGCTCTGTCATTGTTCTTGACGTAAGTACACTCCTGGAAATTGAAATAAGAACACCGTGAATTCATTGTCCCAGGAAGGGGAAACTTTATTGACACATTCCTGGGGTCATTTCCACCTGGCGCCTCAGTTGGACCAGCGTTCGTGCTGGACGTGCAGACCGCGTGAGACGACGCTTCATCCAGTCCCAAACATGCTCAATGGAGGACAGATCCGGAGATCTTGCTGGCCAGGGTAGTTGACTTACACCTTCTAGAGCACGTTGGCTGGCACGGGATACATGCGGACGTGCATTGTCCTGTTGGAACAGCAAGTTCCCTTGCCGGTCTAGGAATGGTAGAACGATGGGTTCGATGACGGTTTGGATGTACCGTGCACTATTCAGTGTCCCCTCGACGATCACCAGTGGTGTACGGCCAGTGTAGGAGATCGCTCCCCACACCATGATGCCGAGGTGTTGGCCGTGTGTGCCGCGGTCGTATGCAGTCCTGATTGGGGCGCTCACCTGCACGGCGCCAAACACGCATACGACTCTCATCGCTGAAGACGACACGTCTCCATTCGTCCCTCCATTCACGCCTGTCGCGACACCACTGGAGGCGGGCTGCGCGATGTTGGGGCGTGAGCGGAAGACGGCCTAACGGTGTGCGGGACCGTAGCCCAGCTTCATGGAGACGGTTGCGAATGGTCCTCGCCGATACCCCAGGAGCAACAGTGTCCCTAATTTGCTGGGAAGTGGCGGTGCGGTCCCCTACGGCACTGCGTAGGATCCTACGGTCTTGGCGTGCATCCGTGCGTCGCTGCGGTCCGGTCCCAGGTCGACGGGCACGTGCACCTTCCGCCGACCACTGGCGACAACATCGATGTACTGTGGAGACCTCACGCCCCACGTGTTGAGCAATTCGGCGGTACGTCCACCCGGCCTCCCGCATGCCCACTATACGCCCTCGCTCAAAGTCCGTCAACTGCACATACGGTTCACGTCCACGCTGTCGCGGAATGCTACCAGTGTTAAAGACTGCGATGGAGCTCCGTATGCCACGGCAAACTGGCTGACACTGACGGCGGCGGTGCACAAATGCTGCGCAGCTAGCGCCATTCGACGGCCAACACCGCGATTCCTGGTGTGTCCGCTGTGCCGTGCGTGTGATCATTGCTTGTACAGCCCTCTCGCAGTGTCCGGAGCACGTATGGTGGGTCTGACACACCGGTGTCAATGTGTTCTTTTTTCCATTTCCAGGAGTGTATTAACATGTTATATGTACGTTAAGTCCAAGTTCATAATTATAGTGTCACTTACTCTAAATTTGTGTTTGCTTAAACATTTACTTTCTATGTGCCAAGTTTTTTTTATAGAGCCAACCGTGTCCGACGTGTTATTGTGCGGACAGAACAGTCGAGGCCGACGTTAACATACTACTTACATTCCCCCCCTTGTAATATTCTTCAAACTCACTTTTAAACTGGCCCTTAGGTACATTTTCAGTGCGAGTGACGCCCGGGAATTTCTTAGCAAACTTCACTTCTCAAATCGTACATCGGTCGCACAGAGCCTCACTGTTCCACAATGGTACGCGGGAAAGGGAGCTACGCAAGTATATGTTGCTTCCCCTTCTCAATCTGATGCTTAATAATAATATTAGTAATAATGCTAATATTTCCTTACATCAGATGTTTTTCTCTTCACTTTGATTAAACATCTGTTATCTGTAATTATTCTATCGAGATGGCAGAATTCCATTGCAGAGGTAATTTTAGTGCAACAAAACATCATCTTTAACCTTGTCTCTGTAATATTTTGTCTTACTGGAACTGCATCAGTCTTCTAACTACACTGGTCTGCAAAACTTAAGGACGAGATAGATAAAGTAACATGATCTACTAGCTACTCAGTGTAAATGATTGAAAATATGGGCGTATGTTGGCAGAGGTTTCCCAATCGTGCACAGTAAGCTTCACGCCACACGGCGTGAAATGCTAACCTTACTATAGTGCCAGATACGGCGGTCCTCACAACACCAGGCAGTTGAAGGGTTGGGTAAAGGAAGTATGTGGCGATGTTCTTCATCGCAACATGGTCCGGACACAACTTTTGCATTTCACACGTGGAAGAATTATTGGGAAATTGGAAGACGGACGAAGTGTGACGATTGTAGCCCAATGTTCATAGCATTGTTTCACGAGCTTGGGCAGCGTTTCGAAATACAAATACTTCTGCCCGGAGGAGAGGAGGCGGTTGAGCACGCTCAGCTGCATCAGTAGATGACAACTACGTTTTCCAACTGGCCAAATACACTCCTGGAAATTGAAATAAGAACACCGTGAATTCATTGTCCCAGGAAGGGGAAACTTTATTGACACATTCCTGGGGTCAGATACATCACATGATCACACTGACAGAACCACAGGCACATAGACACAGGCAACAGAGCATGCACAATGTCGGCACTAGTACAGTGTATATCCACCTTTCGCAGCAATGCAGGCTGCTATTCTCCCATGGAGACGATCGTAGAGATGCTGGATGTAGTCCTGTGGAACGGCTTGCCATGCCATTTCCACCTGGCGCCTCAGTTGGACCAGCGTTCGTGCTGGACGTGCAGACCGCGTGAGACGACGCTTCATCCAGTCCCAAACATGCTCAATGGGGGACAGATCCGGAGATCTTGCTGGCCAGGGTAGTTGACTTACACCTTCTAGAGCACGTTGGGTGGCACGGGATACATGCGGACGTGCATTGTCCTGTTGGAACAGCAAGTTCCCTTGCCGGTCTAGGAATGGTAGAACGATGGGTTCGATGACGGTTTGGATGTACCGTGCACTATTCAGTGTCCCCTCGACGATCACCAGTGGTGTACGGCCAGTGTAGGAGATCGCTCCCCACACCATGATGCCGGGTGTTGGCCCTGTGTGCCTCGGTCGTATGCAGTCCTGATTGTGGCGCTCACCTGCACGGCGCCAAACACGCATACGACCATCATTGGCACCAAGGCAGAAGTGACTCTCATCGCTGAAGACGACACGTCTCCATTCGTCCCTCCATTCACGCCTGTCGCGACACCACTGGAGGCGGGCTGCACGATGTTGGAGCGTGAGCGGAAGACGGCCTAACGGTGTGCGGGACCGTAGCCCAGCATCATGGAGACGGTTGCGAATGGTCCTCGCCGATACCCCAGGAGCAACAGTGTCCCTAATATGCTGGGAAGTGGCGGTACGGTCCCCTACGGCACTGCGTAGGATCCTACGGTCTTGGCGTGCATCCGTGCGTCGCTGCGGTCCGGTCCCAGGTCGACGGGCACGTGCACCTTCCGCCGACCACTGGCGACAACATCGATGTACTGTGGAGACCTCACGCCCCACGTGTTGAGCAATTCGGCGGTACGTCCACCCGGCCTCCCGCATGCCCACTATACGCCCTCGCTCAAAGTCCGTCAACTGCACATACGGTTCACGTCCACGCTGTCGCGGCATGCTACCAGTGTTAAAGACTGCGATGGAGCTCCGTATGCCACGGCAAACTGGCTGACACTGACGGCGGCGGTGCACAAATGCTGCGCAGCTAGCGCCATTCGACGGCCAACACCGCGGTTCCTGGTGTGTCCGCTGTGCCGTGCGTGTGATCATTGCTTGTACAGCCCTCTCGCAGTGTCCGGAGCAAGTATGGTGGGTCTGACACACCGGTGTCAATGTGTTCTTTTTTCCATTTCCAGGAGTGTAATTGACGGCTGTAAGGTGTTTAATTTGACATCGTCTATCGTAAAGTCGAGTCCCGCAATCATCACGAAAAAGATGGACATACAGAGATTAAAAGGAGAGAAGTTATTCATCCTACAAAATGAGAAAACGAACATTAAGATAACTTTTACATGCCAAGGTTTTAGGTGAAATAAGTTGGACACCCAAAATTGCAGACTAAGTCAATAATTTGTTATAAGAAAATTCTTTTTATATATTCCTTTCACAGTCTAAGTTGAAATCTATACGAACAGGTTGTGGTGTTCGTCTCACTTTAACGACCGCCAACGTGTAACCGATAGCAAAAGGTCGTCAGAGAAATAAAAAAATCTTCGCAACAAAATTAGAAGAATTTCCAAAGCATACGCGACACAGCATGGGACACTGGTGTCGTACGTTGATTCTGCAACGTAGTGTGTAAACTGCAGACTTCTTGGAGTTTTCGCGCCTTGTATCGCATTATAGGCACTGCGAAGTTCGTAAATGATGCATTGGCTTAAGAATGACAGTTGAGTAATAACAATTTAGCATTGCGAGGGCAACTTTCTTGAGTATTATCGAGTACACAAAGACGTGAAATTAATACATACGAAACGTAATTTCTGCTGTCATCCAAGTACAGAATAATTTTGTTCGACGGGGATTCGATCATTGTGTTTCATCAAGTCCGCATATTTGTAAAAGCACTTGGATCGAATGCTATGACTGTGCCTTCACAACGACCACACCTGATTTATTCATCTGTACTTTTTCATCGGAACTGATCGTCAGTTTCTTACTCCTCTCGCAAAAGTTGAATACTAACAAGGAAGAACAAAACTTCATCAGTCACGTCTCGTCTCATGTAACGGAAGTGTATTTTAGCCAGTTCTACGTAAACACGCTCCATTCTGGTGCATGTTTCATACTTGCCACTGCTGCATTCAAAATCCACTTTCCCCTCTCCATAAAATTTACTAGGTCACATTCCGTTTGATGTTGGTATATGCGATGACATTATTTAGTTTCCCGAAGGCCCCTTGACGTTGTAATGCCAGTTGCAGTTCTAACAGTACTAACGTGCACAGGGATGGCAACCGCCTTCTCCGTGGAACACATTACGGAGGTGGAGAAACTTAACCGCAGAACTGATTGGGTAACTTTCAGGTTCATTTATATTCAGACCATTCGATTCTTTCCCCCGATCGTCGCACATCTTTGGCCCTCCTTCTCCCACTGCCATCTCATCAATTTGCCGCGGCTGATTTAAATTCCGTTCACGTTTCGTGAGTCGTCCCGCTTCATTCCTAAAGATATGCACAGGGCGCAAGCCTGCAGCCATTTTGTTTGCGGTCCCGACGAACTCAGGCTATCTCTTTCCCGACCATTGCGCTCGATCCAAGCTTCGGTCTCTCTCTCTCTCTCTCTCTCTTTCTCTCTCTCTCCCTCTCCCTCTTCCCCCCTCTATCTTTCTCACTCTCTCCCTCTGTCCCTCTCCCCCGCCCTCTCAATCTTTCTCACTCTTCCCTGTTCTATCTCAAGTCACCAATGTGCTCCATTACTGGCGAACTTTATTTCCGACGACGACTATTTGTCACGATTTCTGTTTCAGAGATTCGTGACGCACGTTGTAATTTAGTTGATGGTAGAAAATATCAACAATCAGCAGCATTTACTTAGAGTTTCAAAAGAATGAAGCAGCATAAAAGTTAAAACACTTTTAATCGGACGCAGCTGGCTTCGATACACCAACTATTCTCACGTAGGTTTACAATGATTCTCGAGTGTTGTCCTGAACTATGTGTTGCACAATGATTTGCAATATCCGCTGCAAATAGAGGTAGTAAAATAGAAGTGTTGTTGTTGTTGTAGTCCTCAGTCCAGAGACTGCTATGATGCAGCTCTCCATCTACTCTATCATGTGCAAGCTTCATCTCCCAGTACCTACTGCAACCTACATCCTTCTGAAACTGTTTAGTGTATTCATCTCTTGGTCTCCCTCTACGATTTTTACCCTCCACGCGGCCTTCCAGTTCTAAATTAGTAATCCCTTGATGCCTCAGAATATGCCCTACCAACCGATCCCTTCTTCTAGTCAAGTTGTGCCACAAATTTCTCTTCTCTCCAATTCTATTCAACACCTCCACATTAGTTATGTGATATACCCATCTAATCTTCAGCATTCTTCTGTAGCACCACATTTCGAAAGCTTCTATTCTCTTCTTGTCTAAAGTATTTATCGTCCACGTTTCACTTCCATACATGGCCACACTCCACACAAATACTTTCAGAAACGACTTCCTGACACTTAAATCTATACTCGATGTTAACAAATTTCTCTTCTTCAGAAATGCTTGCCTTGCCATTGCCAGTCTACATTTTATATCCTCTCTACTTCGACCATCATCAGTTATTTTGCTCTCCAAAAAGCAAAACTAATTCACTACTTTGGGCGTCTCATTTCCTAATCTAATTCCCTCACCCGATTTAATTCGACTATATTCCATTATCCTCGTTTTGCTTTTGTTGATAATCATCTTTTATCCTCCTTCAAGTCACTGTCCATTCCGTTCAGCTGCTCTTCCAAGGCCGGCCGGTGTGGCCGTGCGGTTCTAGGCGCTTCAGTCTGGAACCGCGTGACGGCTACGGTCGCAGGTTGGAATCCTGCCTCGGGCATGGATGTGTGTGCAGTCCATAGGTTAGATAGGTTTAAGTAGTTCTACGTTCTAGGGGACTGATGACCACAGCTGTTAAGTCCCATAGTGCTCAGATCCATTTGAACCATTTGCTCTTCAGGTCCCTTGCTGTCTCTGACAGAATTACAATGCCATCGGCGAACCTCAAAGTTTTTATTTCTTCTCCAGGGATTTTAATTCCTACTCCGAATTTTTCTTTTGCTTCCTTTACTGCTTGCTCAATATACAGATTGAATAACATCGGGGATAAGCTACAAACCTGTCCCACTCTATTCCCAACCACAGCTTCCATTTCATGCCCCTCGACTCTTATAACTGCCATCTATCAAGTTGTACATAGCCTTTCGCTCCCTGTATTTTATCACTGCCACCTTCAGAAGTTGAAAGAGAGTTTTCCAGTCAACACTGTCAAATACTTTCTCTAAGTCTACAAGTGCTAGAAACGTAGGTTTGCCTTTCCTTAGTCTATTTTCTAAGATAAGTCGTAGGGTCAGTATTGCCTCAAGTGTTCCAACATTTCTCCGGAATCGGAACTGATCTTCCCCGAGGTCGGCTTCTACGAGTTTTTCCATTCGTCTGTACAGAATTCGTGTTAGTATTTTGCAGCAGTGGCTTATTAAACTGATAGTTCGGTAATTTTCACATCTGTCAACACCTGCTTTCTTTGGTATTGGAATTATTAAAAAAAATGGTTCTGAGCACTATGAGACTTAACTGCTGAGGTCATCAGTCCCCTAGAACTTAGAACTTCCCGCCTAACTGCCATAGTACTTGCAGTGGATCCTGATGCACTTTGGAATTCCTGTGCGATGGTGTGGATAGATGTCCGCCTGTTACACATTACGACTCTCTTCAATTGTCGGCGGTCTCTGTTAGCCAACAGATGAGGTCGTCCTGTATGCTTTTGTGCTATACGTGTCCCTTCACTTTTCGACTTCACTATCACATCGGAAACAGTGGACCTACGGACGTTTAAGAGTGTGTAAATCTCGCGTACAGACGTATGACACAAGTGACACCCAATCGCCTGACCACGTTCGAAGTCCCTGAGTTCCGCGGAGCGCCCCATTCTGCTCTCTCACGATGTGTAATGACTACTTAGGCCGCTGATAAGGAGTACCTGGCAGTAGGTGACAGCACAATGCACCTAATATGAAAAACGTATGTTTTTGGGGCGTATCCGGATACTTTTGATCAGACAGTGCACATTCAAACATGCATACACCGTGCAACACTGCTAAAGTGTCACTTTCTCGAAATGAAGTAATTGTCCCCCTTTACGACGCAGAAGTTTGGCTGAAAAGTCCTATCGCCTTGCTTTGTAGAGGTACGTAAGTGTGGTGTCTTGCGATCTCACTCTCTGGCTCGGCGGCGGTTCAAACGACAAAGTGTCGACGCAAGTGAAAATAAGACCAGATTTCGGAAGTTGATGTGTGGTGTGAGTTGGGTTAAAGATATCACATTGGCACCAGATTTCGTCACAATTCTGTCCAACGTCTCCATGAAGGCGTCACACTATGCGAAGCTGTCACTATGGGAAGCGCGTCGAAGCGAGGTTACCCACATTTCTCCCCACCTTCTGCCGCCTCTCTTATGGAGGTCAGAATAGCAACTCTCAGTGTTGAAATGACGCGAATTTCTTACGGGTGCCCGGAGAAAACATTTCAAGACACACAGCTGCTCAGAATCGACCCGGAAAGGCCGCATGGGGTGTCATGAAGGGGGTCAATGGAACCACCACTTTCCCGTAGGCCGTTGATCCCTGTACATTTCGCAGTCGAAAGAGGCAGTTCGCAGTGTGTGAGCAACAGGACGACACTCTTTACAACCTTCGGCACTGCTAGGACGATTGAACCCTCCTCCCTAAGAAAATCGTCGGCCAGCAACCCCAATGATCGTGTTTGGACCCCTTTGGAGCAGAGTGACTGCTGTTTTTCGTCTGGTGTACAGGGTAGAACCAGTAGGGACCGTCCGGAATCATTCGACGTAATTTGAGCGAAATTTGAAGAGTTAAAGGCACATTATGCTTTTCCAGCCCTCCTGTGGTGGGATTACTGTGGGGGAGAGGGGGGGGGGATGGGAGAAATGGGGGAAGAGGGAAGGGGGGAAGAACAACGTGTGTGACACTAGCTTATACGTGAATAAAATGGCAAATCGTCCTTCTAAGACCTCCAGTTTGGCAATACCCTCGGTGACACTCGCACATCTTAGTTGAGTTCCTTAAAAAGGTACCTGTGAGACAACCCATGATGGAGTCCACAGCGCCTGCAGGCAGGCAACGCGTCAACTCTATTATGATTAATTACACCTGCCATCACACTCTAGAGCACCAGTGTGGACTACCTGCCGGTGCCTAGGACTCCGACACGTATTGTCTCTGCACAGGTACATTTTTCAAGGGTTGAACAAAGTCAGTTGGGTGGCACTGAGGGTGTTGCCAAACTGGGAGGATGGGAAGGGGGGACCCAATGTTAGAGGGAACACTTGCTCTTTCATTCACACATGTGTTACTGTCGAAACTCCCCCTACCTCCTGCCCCGTTTGATGATGCCACAGGTGGGTGCGAAAGAAGAGGGCTGAAAAAGTATCAGCAACCTTTGCTGGTTCAGATTCTGTCGGATGGTTTCAAACGGTCTTTAGTGGCCCTGCCCTGTATAGCAGATCTGAAACATGCGGTCGCACTATACTGCAAAGGAGTCAGATCACTTTCAGTTGAGTTGCAGGTCCACAATGTCTTTAGAGAAGGTCTGAATTATCTGCAGAATATCAGCAGTGTCTAAGGTTGACATGAACGGCATCTTGTTATTCATCGGCCTGCGAACTGTCGTTTCCGACAGCGAAATATAAGGGAATCAATGCCCCAACGGAAAGGGTGGTTTCGCTGACGCACTTTATTCCATCCTCTACTGTCTTTCTGTGTCGATTCTGAGCGCCGTTTGTCTAAAATGGTTTTCTCGACTGTCTATAAGGAATCCGTGCTGTTCTCCATCGCAGAGGTATCAAGAGAATGAGGTGTGAGTAATACGTCTGTGACGATCTTCCCATAGGGAGACATGTCCATGATGGCGCTGGCAGAATTGTGGTCATATTTGCTACCAATGTGACATCATTAACCTCCTTTACACGCCATATGAACTTCTGAGTTCTGCCTTTTTTACACATGTGTCGAGATCTTCTTGTTTGAAGCCTCGTCGAGCCCGTGGGCGACGTCGCAGGACGACACGCTTTTTGCACCACTGCAGAAGTAAATAATTTCAGAGGAAGGTTGAAGCCACCTTTGAGCCACATTTCAAACTTCGCGAGTGAACTCAGGAAAACCCGGCGGACATTCCTTCTGCCTGGAATATGTGGAATACACAACTGAACAACAACTGTAATAACAATAAGACGCAGAAGACAAAGAAACTGAAATTCAGTAGGGTCAGCCAGGAAGAGTAAGTTGTCGTTGGCTTCCACTAGACCTCGTGTGCAAGTGTTAGTTACGTTGAGGGAGTTTCGGGACCAGATTGCTCGAGAATTTGTCATCCTAAACAGAGTAGCCTCGTTCAAAGAACCTACCTTTGCACCTTGAAACCCTGCTCTCATTTAGTCTAGAGATTTACAGATAGTGCAGGGTAGCTGTCAGCCAATGTCATTATCTCCGACAGCTGAGTGAAAGGAGGGGTGCATTATTGTTTGTTTGTTTTTGCTTTTCTTTCGCCATCCACAGTGCTAGAGGGAGCTGTTCGAGATCTTACCCATTCGAGGCCTTAGTTCTTAACGTACAAAAACCAAAAAACCAGGCGAGATGATAGTGGCACTGTGGGAAACACAGTTGAGAATAAGTGGAAGAGGACTACTGGTCCTTGCGTCTGCCTTACAACAAGACCTGCCACAAATCGTTGTAGTAAGCGGAGGATTAGAATTTGTTATTATATCTGGGTCAATTTTTCACATAAATATGTATGCATTGGAGATGTTCAGGCAATTGTTTGTGTAACAGTGAAGTCCATAACTTGCTCGATACGTGCAGTGTACCAACCTAATGTGAGGGTACTACTAGCTGTTGTCGCTTTATCAAGACCATCTGACCGTCAATTATTATGATTTCACAACAACATATGAAAAAGAGAAGGACTCCTATGAAGATACGGGCACATCTATCGTAGTCCGAAAATTCCAAAGTGTTGTGATACAGTTTTACTCAACTCACCGTGATTTTATAAGTCTGAGCTCCATTGTGGCTGATCGATCGATTCCAAATCGACTACTCCAAATGATAACTGATTTGTTCGTCACAATATCTACGTCATAAAAGTTGGTTCTGAAATAACGTTACACAGACTTTCGGCCGCCTCGCAAAATTGCTTGAAATTATCGACCTGTTTTCATATTGATCATTTTACTTAAAAAAAATGGCTCTCAGCTCTATGGGACTTAACATGGGACTTAACATCTGAGGTCATCAGTCCCCTTGACTTAGAACTACTTAAACCTAACTAACCTAAGGACAGCGCATACATCCATGCCCGAGGCAGGTTTCGAACCTGCGACCGTAGCAGCAGCGTGGTTCCAGACTGACGCACCTAGAACCGCTCGGCCACAATAGCCGGCGATCGTTATACTTATATTTACTATATCATCCCCCTGTGTGGCTTCTCTTTTAGAAATTATCTTCAACTTTACTAAAACTTTTTGGAAGTCAGAACCGCTTCTTATTCACACTGACATAAAAGGTTTTGAGGATTCGAGAGGGGATGAATTTGGGGGGGGGGGGGGGGGAGGGGGATTTTGTCTACTAATCCTGTCAAGTCTGATACGAGAACACTGCTCATCTTAATTTTAACACTTCGTTAGGAAAACCTTGTGAAGCAATTGATGTATTTCAAACGAAGCAGGAGATCAAAATACATCGTTTCTGATGACTAAAACGATACCTTAACTACTAACAACCTATTAAAACATCATAACGACATATCACTAACTTTCAAAATACTTTGACTAGACGAAATCCTATTACCGTTTTGCAATCCTCTGATTCTACAAAATCGTTTGACAAATTCATGGAAACATTGTTAGATTTTTACTTTTATATTTTTCTTTTGAACTCTGTGCTTTTTTGAGCTTATCCCTTTCCATCCGTTTCAACCCAGTTCAATCAAATCAAGATAAACACAATTTTCATACAACCATAACAGGTAATTCTTATGGGAGCTTCGCAATGTCGTTTGGATGCTATGAACTGTCTCTTGTCTTAGCTATCAGTGTAGATTAAATTTACGCAAAATTTAAATCATTAGCCAGTTCGTAATCCTGACGTAGGATTTCTCTGACTAGTCTCAGTCGAATGGGAGTCATTTTTGTCAAAACTTGTGGATTTGGGGTTTCATATTGTTGGTGGAGGATGGAGTTAATGCCATTTATAAGAAGCAGTAGGTAAAGGGAATACGAAACATAGTGTGAACATTGGTAGTGATGGGATGGTTGTGTTTGACAGTCAACAAAGCAGGTGAGGCACGCGTGCGCTGGACTGTGCGTGTTCAGTACAGACCAGGCATCAGTGCAGGTTATGTACGAGTAGCGCACACTTCGTATCTGCGTTTAGAAGCTGAGGTCGACGTGCAATGAAAGACGTAACGGAGTTCCACAGAGGTGCAGATTGTGGGGGCCCAATTAGTTGGAGCATCAGTAACCAAGACAGCCAACTTATTGAGTGTTCCACAAGCATATGTTTCAAGAGTCATGACAGCCTGCACGATACATGGAAAGACATCATCGTGCAAACGTAATAGCCGGCGCAAATCAAAAGTAAATTACGTAGATCGTCGTACGCTAACACGAATTCTGTCAAAACAACACAAAACTACGGCGGATAAAGTGACTGCAGAGTTGAACAGCCATCTTCGAGACACCGTATTTATCGACACTGTCCACCGAGAACTCCACAAAGCGAATATTCATGGCAGAGCTGCTATACTGAAATCATTAGTGATGACAACTAACGCAAAGAAGCGTAAAACATGATGTCAGGATCAGAAATCCTGGACGGCAGATCAGTGGCAACATGTCTTATGGTCTGACGAGTCAAGGTTTTCATTATGTCTAACATCAGGCTGGGTTTACGTCTAGGGATCACCAAAAGAAGTCTACAATCCTGATTGCCTTATACCAACGGTTAAACATGGACGCGGAAGTGTTATGGTGTGGGCAGCCATATCGTGGTATTCTGCTGGTCCCATCATAAGTCTCAAAGCCGTGTTACAGCCAAAGATTATGTGAACATTTTAGGTGATTAGGTGCATCCCACAATTGAAACGTTGTTCCCCAACAATGATGCCACATTTCAGGAGGATAATTCACCCATTCACACAGCCAAGACAGTACAATCGTGGTATGAGAAGCATGCATCTGAACTGCAACGTCTTCCCTAGCCAGCACAGTCCCGGGACTTGAACATTATCGAGCCCTTTTGGACGCTATTGGAGAGCAGACAACGGAGCAGATTTCCGCCTCCCTTGTCACTACAAAAAAATGGCTCTGAGCACTATGGGACTTAACATCTGTGGTCATCAGTCCCCTAGAACTTAGAACTACTTAAACCTAACTAACCTAAGTACATCACACACATCCATGCCCGAGGCAGGATTCGAACCTGCGACCGTAGCAGTCGCGCGATTCCTGACTGAGCGCCTAGAACCGCTAGACCACCGCGGCCGGCTCGTCACTACAGAGGTTAGAACAAGTTGAGTGGCATAACATTCCACTGGAGACTATACAATCATTATATGCCAGTATTGCAAGAAGAATTGCAGCTGTATTATGGACAAATGGGGATAGAACCCTTTATTAATAAACCATTCCCAGTTAAGTACAGGTGTTTACATTATTTGCCCATCCCTTGTAGATCGAAGTGTTCAGGAGATAACGGTGGCTGTTTTGGTTGTGCCGGCCGCGGTGGTCTCGCGGTTCTAGGCGCGCAGTCCGGAGCCGTGCGACTGCTACGGTCGCAGGTTCGAATCCTGCCTCGGGCATGGATGTGTGTGATGTCCTTATGTTAGTTAGGTTTAACTAGTTCTAAGTTCTAGGGGACTGATGACCACAGCTGTTAAGTCCCATAGTGCTCAGAGCCATTTGAACCATTTTTTTTGTTTTGGTTGCGTTGACTCTTTCTAAAAAATTATTGACTCGTTGACGAGTATTCATTGCACCAACGAAATAAAGGGTTACTTTTTGAAAACTCGTGGATTTTCCCCACTGCTACGCAGAAGTGTGAAAGTCGGAACTAAGGTGCCTCCAAACTTCCTCTTTAGTGATGCCATTCATGGCTTCCTGCGATGTCACCTTCTGACTCGGCGACCAATTGAACAGCAATGTGTCGACATTCGCGAGAAAAATACCATATCTCAGAAGTTCATATGATGTGTAAGGTGGGCTAGTGATGTTACAGTGGCAAAAATGTCGCCAAAACTCCGTCCAAAGCCACCTTGGACACGTCACTCGATGGGAGGTTTTTTGTATGTAAATCCTTCTGACTGATGGTTTGTGGGACTTCGACCGTTTACTTACGTAATGAAATGAGACAACTGAGTTGTTGGTTTGAAGTTATTTATTATATCATAATAAATAACATCATTATAATAAAAATATCAAAAAGACTGCTGCAGGTGTTTCATTTTATTACGATGGGAACGTCGTCACACGACCCTTAACCACATGTCACCCTTTCTCTTGACGCCTCTATGGTGGAGGTCTGAACCCTGAAACCCAGCGTCGGAATCACATGGCTTTCTTATGGATGGACGAGGCAAACATTCCGGAGACACCACCGCTCAGACTTGACATGAAAAGGACTCAGGACGGAGCACAAAGGGCGTCAATTAAAACACCCCCTCACTTGGTTCGTTCATTTATACACACACACACACCAGTCGAAAACGACAGTTTTTCAGTGCGATGTGCAACTGAACGACCTCTGACACGCACCGGACGATTCAACCCTTATGTAAGGACACCATGGGTCAGCAACCCCAGTGATCGCGGTCGCATCACTTTGGAGTGCAGCACGACCGCAAACTTTTCTGTGGTATGCAGGGTGGAGCGACTAGCGAAGAATTACTAGGTTTCAAAAAATTGGATCTTTAATTATTTTGCTTATTTCTGTATGCTGTGATCGTAGAATTGCCGTCTTCAGAAAGCAGAGAGTGAGAGAAAAATAATCTTAGGGCAGACTGTAGATTGAGTGTATAGTCTCAGACTTAACCAAATTAGCCGCTGAGTGACATCAGTGGTGCATTAAACCGTAATACTATATATAGCCATGTCACGAAGTATAGAGGTTGGCCCTCCACACAATGTTCGATGATTTACGGAGTAAATATGTATTTGTACAGTGACCCATTCAGGTTTGTTGGGCGCTCAACTGCGCGGTCATCAACCCCCATACAAAGTCCCAATACTCGTATTTACAAAATCCAATCCAGCCAGTGTTAAGAATGATGATGATGATGATGATGATGACGAAACGATCAGGACAACAAAAACACTCAGTCGCCTGGCAGAGAAAATCCCCAAGCTGGCCGGGAATCGAACACAGGACCCCGTGATCCAGAAGCAGCAACGCTAGCCACTAGACCACGAGCTGCGAACGAACCCCCCCCCCCCTCCCCCCCCCCCCCCCCCCAGCCGTTAGAAAACATCTATCCAAGATCGACTTCCAAGTGTTTGTTCTGTGACGTTAAATTCTGGAGAAGGTTGAGATTTGACAGTAAGGATGGTAATTTGATTGGGTGAAGAGCGTTTAAACGTGTTAATCTATGAATGTACTCAACCGCCAGAAAATATTTGAAAAAATGGTCTGACCAATAGCACCCGAAGGATGAAGAAATGAACCAAATGCCATACAAATCATTTTGGGGACGCAAAATAAATTATTCAATACAGCACAACTATACTAAAGGAAAGTCGTAGAATCAATGAGTTGTCCAAAGCCCTCTCACTGCTGTTACTACAGGCACTACAGCGAATCTAAGACCTAAGTATGATCTAGTTTATAGAAGTTTACAAAATGATTGTCCTCCATATGTGTTCTCTTCAACAGCAAGAAATTGTAATCCTGGAAAGAAGATTCGCCCCGGGTACCGTATGATGTACCAATATTTCTCTGAGTTAATTTTCGAGGTTGCAGTATCCAACCGAGTGGGGCAGTGTCCTGATAAACATGCGTATCCCATTTCCTAAGATTAGTGTCCTAGTCAGGCGACACTAACGTCAAGTTTTTAGTAAAACAAACTTGAAAAACGATGTAAATATCCGAAGAATCTGAATCGATTCTGCGAGCTTTAAAGGGAACCTAGCGAAAGGATGGGGTAGTCTCGAGGCTGCTGCGACAAGGTGGCGCTTACGTTTCGTGTTGGGCGGGGTTTTAAACTACGAGTCTGTTCAGTCAAGCAAAAATGCTTGTTGCTCTAGTTTAACTTTTTTTCATTCTGATTAAGGCCTGCCGCGTAGATATGTATTTTCTTCTAAATAACAACAATGTTTTCGCTCGTAATATTGTACCGCTTCTCATCCACTGTCTCTATCTTATTGTCTCTTCTTAGTTACAGACTTTTCGTATTTTAAACAAATCGTAGTCTCGGATATGACATACGTATATTTAGCACTAAATGTCTTTTTTAACCGAGCGGAGAACTGTAGCTCGTAGTATCTTCTTCCTCCTGGTCCATCTTCTTTAGTAGTGGTATTGGTAGTAGTAGTAGTAGTTATATTAGGTATTACTAGATGAAAAAGAAGAGAAACATGGATGAGGAGGAAAAATGAGCTACAGACTGCTTTTTATCGATCTTTTTCTTTTTCGCCTACTAACACTAGAAATAAGGAGATGGATGAGAAGAAGAAAATGTACTACATGCTCCAGGGCTCCGCTCAATGACAAAGTGATATTAAGAAATGAATAAACATATGCCGTATCTCAAGTAGTGTTTGAAAATGTGTTAGTGATGCTATTATTACTAGCAGTAGTAGTAGTAGTAGTAGTAGTAGTAGTAGTAGTTGATGTTGCTATTGTAGCAATAGCAATGGTAGTAGTTAGGATTTATCAACTTCTCAAAAATTTAAAATAGTCAACGAAAAGAGAGACAACTTTTCAGCCAAGATCGTATTTGTAAAACCTTTATTTATGAAGACGAATATCGGAAAACACAGTTACCTTCTCTGAGCTCTGTACAAGTGGCCAATTTGCGCTATAAATGTGTTCCATATCTCAATTGGCGATACAGTTGACGGTAAGTCAAAGTTAAAACAGGTATTTACAACATATTTCACCAAGTGCATCCGTCCCATATTACAGGTGAGTGGCACTCTTGCATTAGTGATGTACTACGTCGTCTGTACATGGTACTGCTACGGTCGCAGGTTCGAATCCTGTCTCGGGCATGGATGTGTGTGGTGTCCTTAGGTTACTTAGGTTTAAGTAGTTCTAAGTTCTAGGGGACTGATGACCATAGATGTTAAGTCCCATAGTGCTCAGAGCCATTTGAACCACTTTTTTGTGCATGGTACGGATGCACTTGTTGAAAAATTTGATAATACTAGTTTTAACTTTGAACATATTGTGAACGCTGGTGTTATCTTTGGCATTCCAATGAATCTTACGTCAACCGTTCAGCTAATTAAGGTATGAAGTACATTTATAGACCAGATTGACCACATGTATTAACCTGTATATGGAACGGATTATGGTAACTCTGTTCACCGAAAGCGGTAATCGTACATAAAGGTTCTGCAAATCCGATCTTGGCAGAGAAGATTTTTTTTCCTCAAGATGAATATTTAAAGATCGTCTCTTAGCTGTCAAGTAGGAGTAAGTTAGCCAACTTCAAATAATTTTCGTTATTAAATGAAGCTGACAGAAACAGTTTCACAAAAATTTACGTCAGACATTTCGCCTGATGTAACAAAAAAAATCTAAATAAAAGACAGGCCTTCTGGGAATATTCACACGATCAAAAATGTATTCATGAAGCTGCACGGTGAGGTTTGTCAGAAAAAGTCGCCGAAATAAAAGTGAAACCATTCCAAGTTTTAGAAGTGCTAAATTCAAAGAGGGCTGGTAAGATCTGAAACATTCAATCGTGTAATTTTATGTAACATCATAAAGAAGTGGTACACTTTCACAAGAAAGCAGACGCAACTCTTGCAAAAAAATATATGATTCTCAGCTGGGTATGTTCAGCAAAGTTTCCCATATAGGTCGTAAATACAATTTTGTTTGTAAGTTTATGTTCCTGCAAATTCAGAAATGGAAGCTAGTAACCCATTGTAATAATAGTAAGTAATAAGTAGTTATGAAGAAAGTTCGTATTGCTGTCTTTGCCGTAGCCGGCTTGAGCGCGAGACACTAGCTAGCTCAGAATTAGTCAGCTCTATCAGCCCTTGTAAAATATACTCGGTAGCGTAAGTAGATAAGCTCACTGAACTGTTCGTGGCATGTTGGTTTCCATTTTCTCATTAATGTCAGAGGCACATACTGACCTACGAGTAAATGCAGATAGCTTTAGCTGAAAGTGCAGACACAGCTGCTTCTTTTGAAGTAGCTAAACCACTTTCGTACACAACGTTGTTCGAAGTAACAGGCTGAAGTACACAGAGTGCATTAGCTCGGGAGTTCTTCATGAAAACAACTCCTCACAGCAAACTGATCTACGAATAAATGCAGATAGCTTTAACTGAAAGTCCAGACACAGCTGCTTCTTTTGCAGTAGCTAAACCACTTTCGTACACAACGTTGTTCGAAGTAACAGGCTGAAGTACACAGAGTGCATTAGCTCGGGTGTTCTTCATGAAATCAACTGCTCACAGCAAACTAAAAAACGATGTTATGAATCATGTTAACCTTTCACAGGGCTAATCTACTTAAAAAAATCTGTTCCTACTGCTAAAACCCAAGAAACAAATGAAGTAAACTCATTACCCATTTCCGCCGTTATAACAACAAATCTGTTTAAGAAATACCGGGGTAGCAATCTGGAGTGACAGCTTTGTCATTCGCAGCAGCATCATTGATGGAAACATAATCTCAAAAACAATTTACGAATTCTGTATTCCTCTAAAGGTTTACGACTGCTCAATACCTTTATGTTTCTGGTAGTTTGTTCTTTGTGCAAAGAAATGTGAAATCATTCAAATTATTTCAAGCATGCTATAGGTGTTAAACATTAGGCCTTGTTGTCATTTCTCACTAAAAGACGTACCGCTTACTGAAAATTTAACCACCTTTTTAGGTTTTCATCAAGTCGTTTGATGAAAAGCACAGAAATTTCGGTTTCCCTTTATTTCAGTTGCATTTCTGACTCAATCTGATCCATCAGTGTGTTCAGTGTATTGAAAAACTAACTATTAACAGCGACTGAGTATCCACAAAATCGTATATTCAAACGTTTAAGACATGTACTGCCTTCCAACGTTGCTAGTTGAGCAAGACATATGCGAAAGATTCTCTAAAGTTGGCAAAGAAATAGAGAAGTATAGACAGACTGAAGTTTTAGATGCAGAGAGGAAGCTAGCAGTTTAACGATCCGTCTACACTGAGATCATTAGAGGTGAACCTCTAGTTCAGGTAGACAACCGAGACGAAATTAGGTCTGGGACTTTTACGTACTGTGGGTATCGGGAACGCTTAAGACACAGAGGAACACAACACGTTATTCTGCTCTAATTTGCACAATCAGAATGTCACTAAGACTGAGTTACAGAATAAAATTACGCCATAATGTATAAGGGGTGATCGAAGGGTTTCCATGGCCCATTCGAAGGCCACACTGATCCCACACCTACATGTCGTTGTAGCAGCTTCGAAATTGTGCTGGGTTGCATATACGCCACAGCAACGCCCTCAAAAGGAAACTTTTTTATCGACCCTTATATTACCGAGAAAATGTCTGTGACCGAAATACGTAATTATGAGTAGAGCAGAAGTTGCTTAGCTTAGCAGTAGACGTTCAATAGCGTGTTACACTTAAAACGTTTAAAAACTGTCAATCCAATGACGCCTACTCTTGTTTGTGCCGTACCCATTATTGATGTTATATTATCTGTTCTGCTGAACTGAGGATACTGTGCTTTTTCGAAATTATTGGAGAGCCCATTATGAGTAGACCGCTTCATAATTATATGGTTAAAACTACTTTTGTTGATGTATCTGTGACAGAATTACCTATAATACTTGTGTCATCTATAGAAAGTGCTAATACTGCATAATGAATCTCAAGTACAAGGTGATTCACATATAGAGAGTGTCCGCTTTATCTCGACTACTTTCTGTTCAGAAGCAAAATAAAATGGAAAGAAGCAAATGTTTACCTATAAGGTGGACAATAACCAGAATGAGTGCTTTTCTTGCAACTTTGTTCATTACAATGATATGAACAGCAGTACATATATTTGAATAGCATCCTATATTTTTACTCTCTCTTCAAGACTTGTTCAAATCGTATTGTTGTATAATATTTAACGTAAACATGACTTTATTAAAAAAAGTAACAAAGAATTGACTGACTCTCCTGTACTGGCACACAGTGCAGGCACCACACGTAAAGTAACTAGTCCAGTTGCTGGAGTTGATTGTAAACAAACAGGAACCCAAGAAAAATACACACCACACATTCAGTCAGTCTTCAGTTGAAAGTTTGTGTGGGTACATTGTGCACCACCGAAGGGAAGGTGGAAATGATACTTGTCTATGTAGAACGTAAGTTAGAGGAACAATGACCGGTGTGCATTTTCCTCGTGTTTTTATTTCTTTGCTGTCAACCCGAGCAGGTATGCGAGTTACGTTATCCCGTGTAACTGCGCTGTATGCTACGGCAGAATAGTAAAACCTAGTTATTTGTTATGTTTCTGACAACGTTATGTTTGTGTGAATGGTAAACTGTGATATGCTTTTGAATCGGTTGTTGAGGAGAGGGATGGATTACAGAATAAAAAGTATAGGGTGCTATTCAAAACATTTTCATATCTTCGTAACGAACAAATTCACAAGGAAAGCAATCATCTGGTTAATGTGCCCCTGGTACCCAAACAACTTTGTTTAAGATATTTTTAGATTGCTTGTGGGCAAAATGTTATTTGGACTGCCGGCTAGGGTGGCCGAGCGGTTCTAGGCGCTACAGTCTGGAACCGCGCGACAGCTACGGTTGCAGGTTCGAATCCTGCCTCGGACATTGATGTGTGTGATGTCCTTAGGTTAGTTAGGTTTAAGTAGTTCTAAGTTCTAGGGGTCTGATGACCTGAGAAGTTGAGTCCCATAGGGCTCAGAGTCATTTGAACAATTTTTTTTAAAATTTGGATTGATCAAGCTCAATGCGAAACTACATAAGAAATGGACAGTACTCAAAATCATGTCACTAACTTATTTTCAGCTTGTAGCACTTGTCTGACTACTTCTGAGCAACCTATCGTTTTTTACATTTTCCGTAAGTATGATACAAGCCAGTTATTGGTAAAAACATTAATGCCATAAAACTTATGCTCTTGTTCCGAACAAGGGACGCGTTTGTCCTGACACTGGACCTAGAATCAAGAGGACTATGGTTCAAAGCCGTCCAGAGTGGCCGTGCGGTTCTAGGCGCTACAGTCTGGAGCCGGGCGACCGCTACGGTCTCAGGTTCGAATCCTGCCTCGGGCATGGATGTGTGTGATGTCCTTAGGTTAGTTAGGTTTAATTAATTCTAATTCTAGGCGACTGATGACCTCAGAAGTTAAGTCGCATAGTGCTCAGAGCCATTTGAACCATATGGTTCAAAACCGCGTCCGGTTCAACTGATTCAGGTTTCCCATGGATTTCTTCAAATTCTTACGGCAATTGCGCGAATAGGTCCTCGGAAGAAGGACACGAACTACTTCCTCTCCCACCCTTACACAAAACGAGCTTGCACTCCGTTCTGTAATGGCAATGTTGCCTTCGGGACATTAAATCATATTTTCGGTTGCTCATTAAATTTTTCCATGAAGAAGTGCTTTGGACGAATCATAGAAGAAACCAAATCATATTTCTTTTTTCAAAAATTTATGTTATTTACTGACACCTCTTGAAGCCCATGTTTCAAATGAAGTCTTCTTTATTTGGACTATTTTCGGCTAACAATCTATCCACTTTCCGATCATAAACCATTGTTGATTAGTGTTAGTGCCATTACGGCTTCACATCGTTAAAACATTTCTTTATATGACGTATTTAAAACAGCTTTTCGTCGTTCGTGGTTTGTGTAATTGAACTATGGGCATAAAAAAGTGCGCTATGCTGTTTCACTTAGTAGCTGACACGATCAATATTTACACGATTTCGTTCAAACTGGTTCGAATGTCTCTGAGCACTATGGGACTTAAAATCTGTTGTCGTCAGTCCCCTAGAACTTAGAACTACTTAAACCTAACTAACCTAAGGACATCACACACATCCATGTCCAAGGCATTATTCGAACCTGAGACCGTAGCAGTCGCGCGTTTCCGGACTTAGCGTCTAGAACCGCTCGGCCTCCACGGCCGGCCACGATTTCGTAATAGAGATCATCAGCTATACGTTGCTGTAGCGTGCTACATGTAAATAGTATGGCCGCTGATACCCAATATAAAACTCAAGAAAGTAAAGGGCATCAGCTGCCATAGTATCCGCATGTACCATGTTACAGCAACATATACATGACGATCTCTCTTACGAAATGGTGTAAATACTGATCATGTCAGTTACTAAGTTGTAACGGTATAACGCCTTTGTTTTATGACCTTCGTTCAATTACACAGGCCACGAACGACGAAAAGCTGTCGTGTACGGATGTTGTCATTATGGGAAAGGTTTTGACGATGTGAAAGCGTAACACTAATCAAGACCGGAAGATGGATAGATTGTTTTCTGAAACTAGTAATTAATCCAAATAACGAAGATTTCATGTGCGACCTTAGTTCCACGAGCTTTCAATCCCTAACACAAAGAGAAAAAAAATTCCAACAGATTACGTATCTCCTGGATGATAAAGTCAACAAACATGATTATATTTTGTTTTAAATGTTTATGGTATTTGCTGAGTAAACGTAAAAATTACTACCTCAGTCGCGCAGCCCCTCTGAAAACCACGCTGGTATGGATTAAATAAATAATTTCTTCTTCTGAGACAACTTGTACAATACGTATGTGGGAAAAAAGACGTTAGGAACTGAACGATAATTATTGTAGTCTTTCGTGGCGCTCTTGTTACAAAGAGGCTTATCACTGCCGCGCGTGCAGGAAGGCAGAGCGCCGTCTGTTTGAGACGGCAGCGAGAGCAGAATGCCCACGTGTATAAGAGGCGGCAGGGAGGTGGCGGGGGCGGCGGCAGCGGTGGCACGTGCGGGGCTCCGGCGCTGCAGATGGCGGCTCGATCGATGCCGCCTCCGCCTCCGCCTCCGCCCCCGCCGGAGCCTCGCCGCAGCCGTGCCGCTGCCTGCTCTCTGGCTCTCCTCTGCGCGCAGTCTGGAGGTCCGCACAGCGGCTTAAAGCGGGTCTCCGCGCAGTCGCTACCTACCACGCTGGCGAGTGGAAGTCACGATTCTCTAACAAGATGGCAAAATTGCCTGCCAAGGGCCACATTTTCGTGTTAGATTTCTCCGTCTAAGTCTATACTCTGGTAGGTAGGGGATGTTGTGAAAAGTACTTAGTGTAACACTATCATTTCCCAGCCCTCTTTACTACTCTAGTAGAAATAAAAACTTTGTGGTTTCCCAATGACGCTGTAACTCTGTCAGAGACGACAAAGGACTCGGAAAAGCATTTGAACGGAACGGATGGCGTCTTAAAGACAGATTATAGGACGAATATCGACAAAAATAAAACGAGGATAATAGAATGTAGTCAAAGTAAATTAGGCGACGCTGCGGGATTTAAATTAGGAAATGAGACGATAAACGTAGTAGATGAGATTAAGATTGCAAAGTAAATGGTTCAAATGGCTCTGAGCACTATGGGACTTAACATCTGAGGTCATCAGTTCCCTAGAACTTAGAACTACTTAAACCTAACTAACCTAAGGACAGCACACACATCCATGCCCGAGGCAGGATTCGAACCTGCGACCGTGGCGGTCACGCGATTCCAGACTGAAGCGCGTAGAACCGCACGGCCACACTGGCCGACACGACTGCAAAGTAACTGATGACGGGCGAAACAGAGAGGAAACAGAATGTAGACTGCCTATAGCAAGAAAAGATTTTTTGAAAACAAGATCGTGTTAACGTATAACATAAATTTAGTATTACGAAATATTTTTTCAAGGTATTTGTATGGTGTATAGCCTCGCACGGAGGTGAAATATGGCGATAGACAGGATAAGAAGAGAACAGAAGCTTTTGAAATGCAGAAGTATAGAAGAAAGCTGAAGAGGAGATGGGGAGATCGAATAACTAATGAGGAGGTACTAAAGCAAACTGGGGGGGAGAAAGAAGTTTATGACACAAATTGACTAAAAGAAGTACAGAAAATAGCATGCTTTCCGGCTCTTCTTGGAACATACTCTGTTGTAAATGTTGCGTTCAGCCTGTCCGTGATGCGTAACGATTCTCTTGTGCCACCTGGCACTTGGATGGCGCTCTCGCACTTAGTGAGTGGACCTGTGACGAAAAGTGATAAGTCTTCTTTAGAACTTTAATATCTCTTTTGTTAATCCTAACTGAATACGAAAAGAAAATTCTTATGGTACCATAATGCTAATGAATCTCACTTTAGAATCTGTTTTTCTTGCAACTTTATGTTCGTTCCTCTTTAGATCCAGGCGCATAATCCTACATAAAAGGTAAACCGATAGTTACCGGCGAATCAGCGGTGCATCCGCTTTCTGCCCATCTTTGAAATATGTCGATCACAACGAATACCTAGGCACACTGAGATTTCATGACGGATGTCAGTATCGTAAGCAGCATAGTACAAGATTAAAACTGTGTGTCGGACCGAGACTCGAACTCGGGACCTTGGCATTCCGCGAGCAAGTGCTCTACCACCTGAGCTACCCAAGGACGACTCACGAGCCATCCTCATAGTTTTAATTCTGCCATTCTGGAAACATCCCTCAGGCTGTGGCTAAGCCATGTCTCCGCAATATCCTTTCTTGCAGGAGTGCTAGTTCTGCAATGTTCGTAGAAGAGCTACTGTGAAGTTTGAAGGTAGGAGACAAGATACTGGTAGAATTAAAGCCGTGAGGCGGGGTAGTTCAGTTGGCAGAGCACTTGCTCGCGAAATGCACAGGTCACGACTTCGAGTCTCGGTCCGGCACACAGTTTTAATCTGCCAGGAAATTTCATATCAGCCCACACTCCACTGCAGAGTGAAAATCTCATTCTGGAAGCATAGTACAAATACAGCATTAATTAAGGTAACTGATAACTTGAAATGAAATGGTTCAAATGGCTCTGAGCACTATGGGACTTAACTTCTAAGGTCATCAGTCCAATAGAACGTAGAACTAACTAACCTAAGGACATCACACACATCCATGCCCGAGGCAGGATTTAAACCCGCGACCGTAGCGGTCGCGCGATTCCAGACTGTAGCGCCTAGAACCGCTCGGCCACCCCGGCCGGCCTAACTTGAAATATTCCATAGACAACCGTGGGGCTACAATGTTGAAATTCCTAGACTTCAGAGAAGTATTTCAAACCGTTACTGCTTTCAACAATGCGTCTCAGTGTGCGCAGTGAAGTGGTTTGAAACTTACTTGAGAAACAAACAGCAGCATGTCGTCTGTGAGAGTGTAAAGTCGTTCTGGGAGCAACTTTTCTAAGGAATGCCACCGGTGTCATCCCGAAGACCTCTTTTTTCCTACTTACATGTAAATGATATCGCGGCGGTTATTCCCTGTAAATAACTTGTATATGCTGAATACGTCCAACATAACTCAGCTACCAAACGTGGAGATGTCAAGACTGACATCGCACAGATGAACAATGACGTGTCTTCAGAGCTCACATGGGCATAAAGTATGGGCATACAACTAAATGCTGAGAAGCCCCAAGTAATTTTAAGCTGTCCTGAGTTCAGCGAAGAATCACCCATTATTCCTCTCTAAAGTACTCAAGTACCGTATAAGAAGACAGAGAAGTATTTGTGTGTCATTATGGATGAGCGCTTCAAATGGGCAGAAAACGCTCTTGCTACTGAGAGGAAGTCCTCTGTTTATGTCCCCAGAAGGTTCGGGATATATTTCCACTGGTGGAAACGAAAACATATGCAGTTTCTCGTTTCTGCCTAAATTTTGCTATTGTAATGTAACCTACTGTACAGATAGCCAAAACTTAAGGTAGTTAGAAGGATGTATGGTTGAGGGGGTTATATGAGCATCCACCTGTTCGACAGTGTGAGTGAAGCATTTTCCTAGTTAGGATGGTTGCGGCCAGACCAGATACCTGGCTACTAAGTCGCCTGTATACTTCAACACTTCTTCAGCGTGCCCGATTATCTAATATTACAGGTGCGTCAATCGTTAAGGGAAAAATGTTATCAATCGTGTCGTTCTCTGGGACAGACTACCCTACGCGCTACGCACAATTCAGAAGCCTGTTGCATTTACGAAACAGCTGAACACTTTTTTAATGCTCATAGCTTTTCTCTCAACCATTAACGTATACAGGAATTGTCAAACAAAGATGCAAATGCTCTTTTCTCTTAGTTACGTGTATTAACCTTTTCGTTTTTTTAGTTATTTTTACTCTTTTCTTGTCCTTTGAAACGTTCCTCTTTCTCTTTCTCCATCCTTTATCTTCTCTCACATCCACTGCTCCCACAGCCAGTGCCTATATTTAACTGCATGTAAATCATCTTCATTTTTGTACCTTTCGTAAGCAACGATTATTTTGTATATGTATTATTTATAGTTTCAACTATTTCTGTCATAATTATTTGTAAGTGATAAATTCAAAACTAGAGACAGGATCTTTTATAACGTGTATGAGTGCAATGTAATAGAGAACACATGGACGTAATATTACTAGTGTCAGCATAAATAAATCTCTAAATCAAATAAATGAAGAAATAATTTGTTTCAATAACAGACTGGGTCTTGGCCCCAGCATACTTTTGACCTATTATGAAGCAACGTGTTAGAAGTTGACCACGAGAATGGCATGTGGACGGCAAAGTAGTAGACAATTCCCTTCTTCTTTACCTAGTAGACGGAGATTATTTGCAACAGAGTTATTCCCCAGGGTTGTTCTTGGGTGATACCACTCGAGGCTATGTGGGAGAGTGCAGTCCAGGTTAAATAGTTCAACAACCCTATTCACATGCGTCCTATCTGGTACAATGGTCTCGAGAATAAGATATCCCTACTGTATCAACGTTCGTATGTTCAAGGATTGGAATCGGTCTTTGAGTGACCTCCGTGGGTTACTGAGGCTATGTAGGGGACTGCAGTCCAGGTTAAATAGTTCAACAACCCTACTCGCATGCGTCCTATCTGGTACAATGGTCTCGAGAATAAGATATCTCTACTGTATCAACGTCCGTATGTTCAAGGATTGGAATCGGTCTTTGAGTGACCACCGTGGGTTAGTCTCAGGTAATTTCCCTGTATGAATGACGTCTTGTCGCCCGCAACGTATCACTGAATTCATATGGAACTTTACGATCGTCACCGTCATCGTCGCAGTCGCCATCATTCATTGCAAGTCAGCCGGTTCGCCATCATTGGCTATATCTCTATCGCCGCCACCACAATATTGACGGAAATTATGTAGAAAAGTAGATTAAGGTACAGGCTTTCATGTAAAAATAAAATTATTGAGTATCTTAGCACGTCTTTTTTAATTTCAAAACAGTGCTTACTCAAAAAAACACGCCTAGTATCTCAGCTGGCTACCCATAAAAGATGCAGCGCTGACACCCCACCAGATGACCAAAAGCTACCATACGAACAGATACCACAGATACCACTGACTCACCATCTATTGTTTCCTGACTCTCTTTCCTATCTCAGTCCTTTGTTCTAATGTTCATTAACGCAAAGTTACATAACTCAGTAATTTTGTCTGTCGATATAGAAGTTGCTTGCTTCACATGGACAGCCTGGACACCATTAAGACATAAAATCCTCACATCATGTCTTGCACTCCCATCTTTTGCATAAATTCGTTGGAAATTTTGGTCACCACGCATCTTTGTTCCGAGTCAAAGCCCCGCGTCCTAAGCTGATCCATTCGAATGACACCAATGTTTGAATTAATGTGAACGTTGTAGAGAAGCTACGATGAAATAAAGAAAGATACGTAGGTTATCAGTGTAGCAAGAGAGGTTTGTAATGTCAACGATGTTCATAAAATCTTCCGATTGTATTGAGTCAGATTTAATTCTTTATTAATTTCTAAGCCCACGTCACTAGTAAAGTCCATCAGAGTAAGGTGGTGGTAGAGCCTACTACTGAAGGGTTATGCTTTACCGCAGCTGTTATTGACGTCGAATGAAACAACAAGTTTACTTTTACCAGACACTGTTTATTTATCTCCACGACGCTTTTCCAAAGTTTAAACCTCCATCATCAGGTGGATGTATATTTGTTAGTATGACATAGGCGTGTGCTGTGTCACGATTTTGGGAGGAACTTGTGGCACATTCTAATGGAGAAACAAAACACTTCTCCGCGACCCTGATTTTTTGTTTTGTGCCGTGACTTTGAAAACTGCGACACGTTGTTTTTACTATCCACACAGCCGGCTGCGGCAGCACTGCTGTAGCATTCATAGTTTGGCCAGAGGGCGTGCGTCGGCTGCATTTTGTGCTGCAGCAGCGCCATTCCAAGTCTAGCTGGGGCGGCACGGAATTGGGGGAAGTCAGTCGCCTCCACGACTCACCCCAAACACATCAGCTGGAGGCCAGCGATGACACCATGAGGAGCCACGCACGAAGCTGTGGTGTGAAGTTGGGGCAAGGGTCGGCGTGGCATCTGATGGACTCGTAGTGGTGGGCTGCGCCTGGGAATGTTGACTAAGGCGAGAGTCAGCTGCACAGAGAAGTAACGACAACACCATCTGGGGACCAGAGCCACCGTCACAGAGGCAACAGTGGACAAGCCTTCAGTGTGTCATCGAGGATAAGGACCGGCGTAGCAGCTGACGATATCATAGTGGCAGGTTGAGTCTGGATTGTCAGAGCAACAGTAGTGTCAGCTGCACGGAAGAGTAATCACCCTCGCGATATCTGACAGATTTTTGGCATGTTATTTGGGCCAGGGATTGGCGTGCCAGCTGAGGTTATCATAGTGGCAGGCTGAGTTTGGATGTGTTCGAATAAGAGTCAGCGGCACTGAGTGGTAGAGGCATCATCAGGGGGCCAGCACCACCACTGTTTTGAAAGCAGTGGACAAGCCTGTGGCATGTCATCAGGGCCAAGGACTGGCATGGCAACTGAAGTTAACCTAGTGGTGGGCTGGATCTTGATGTATCAGAGTAATAGTAGAGTTACTTGCACCCGACGGTAACGACATCATCACCTGGGGGCCAGCACTACTACAGCAGGGGACACAATGGAGAAGCCTGTGCCACATAATTGAGGTCAGGGACTGGCGAAGCAGCTGAGATTGTCGTAGCGGCAGGCAGCGTCTGGGTGTGTCACGGTAAGAGGAGAGTAATCTGCATTGAGTGGTAATGACATCATCATCTGGAGGCCAGCGCCACCACGTCAATGGGAGCAGTAAACAAGTCTGTGGCTTGTCATCGAGGCCATGGATTGACGTGGCAGCTGAAGTGATGGCTGGCTTGGCGTGAATGTTTTGGAGTGATAGGAGTGTAACCTGCACCGAGTGATAACGACAATATCATCTGGGGAATAGCGCCAACACTGCATTGGATGCATTGGACTAGCCATGGTGTATCACTGAAGTGAAGGATCAGCTTCGCAGCTGGGGAGATGTATGGGCTGAGCCTGTATGTGTGAGAAGACGATAGTCAGCTGCACTGAGCGATGACGATAATATCGTCTTGGGGCCAGCGCCACCACTGAAGTGGAAACAGCAGAGAAGCCTGTGCCATGTCATCGAGGCCAAGGTTGGTGTGACAGCTCAGGTCATAGTGGCGGGCTGAGTCTCGGTAGATGTGGCCGAGCGGTTCTAGGCGCTTCAGTTTGGAACCGCGTGACCGCTACGGTCGCAGGTTCGAATCCCGCCTCGGCCATGGATGTGTGTGATGTTCTTAGGTTAGCTAGGTATAAGTAGTTATAAGTTCTAGGGGACTAATGACCTCAGATGTTAAGTCCCTTAGTGCTCAGAGCCATTTTAACCATTTGAGTCTCGGTGTGTCAGAGTAAGAGAAGCGTCAGCTGTCCCGGATGATAACGACATAATCATATGGTGATCAATGCTAACACCACAGTGGGAGCAGTGTGGCCAAGCCTGTGGGCCACGGATCAGTTGGGTAACTGAAGTTTATTTTAGCAGAGGGCTCAGCCTGGTTGTTTCAGAGTAAGACGAGAGTGAACTGCACTGAGTGGTGACGACATCATCGTCTAGGGGTGAGCGCCGTGACCACCCTGAAAGCAGTGGAGAACCTGTTGCATGTCAGTGAGGCAAAGGTCAGTGTGGCAGCTGAGGTTGTCCTGGTGGCAGGCTGGGCCTGAATGTGTCAGAGTAAGAAGAGCGTCAGTTGCTCCGAGTCCTAACTACAACCCCAGCTGGGGTTCAGCGCCACTGCAGTGGACAAAGCAGTGCACAAGCCAATGGCATGTCTTTAGGTCCGAGGATTGGCAAGGCGACTGTGATTGTCCTTTTGTGGTCTGGGTCTGGATGTGTGGGTGTAATAGGTAAGTCAGCTGCACCGAGTGGTAATGACATCATCTGGGCGCCAGCACTACCGCCACAGTGAGGGCAATGAACAAGCCTTCAGAACATCGTTGGGGCTATGGGTTGTTGCATCACCCAAGGTTATCGGTATCAGCGGTCTGGGCCTGGTGGTATCTGTCGGTAGGAGGGGGAGCCGTGGCGATTACAACTTCAGCCATTGATGGAAGCCGTACTGCCTTGGGGGGACTAGCCACGAGGTGGCACTGGATCTTAGACAGGGCAAGGCTGAAGGACTTCGAGAGGTCGAAAGATCAAGTTGAATGAATAAAGTGAAAAATGAGTGTTTCTGCTACCCCAGAAGCAAAATAGCGCTTGAAAGACAAAGAAGGGGTATATAAAAAGCAGGTCAGCACAAACAAAGAGAATAATCAGTGACAAAAAGTATCTGGCAAACCAGGCCTTAACATTTCAGAAAGAATGTTATGAGAGTGTGCAACTAGGGCGTAGCAATGTCAGGAGGTCAATAATGGACTGTCGGAAATATGAAAAGAAGAGGGTCGAAGCGTTTGAGATGAAGCGGTACAGGAAGATGCTGAAAATTAATTTGGCTGATAAGATGAGGTCCTCTGCGGGACTGTTGAGGAAACAAATACATGTGTGGAATAAACTGATGAGAAGAAGGGTCAGTGTGGTACGACATGTGTTAAAATGTGAGTGAATATTTTTCACTGTAGTAGAGGAAACACCTGTGCGCAGAAGTGTAGGCGGATTCAAAACTACATTACTGGCCATTAAAATTGCTGTACCAAGAAGAAATGCAGATGATGAACGGGTATTCATTGGACAAATATATTATAATAGAACTGACATGTGATTACATTTTCACGCAATTTGGGTAAATAGATCCTGAGAAATGAGTACCCCGTAATAACGGCCTTGATACGCCTGGGCATTGAGTCAAACAGAGCTTGGATGGCGTGTACAGGTACAGCTGCCCATGCAGCTTCAACACGATACCACAGTTCATCAAGAGTAGTGACTGGCGTGTTGTGACGAGCCAGTTGCTCGGCCACCATTGACCAGACGTTTTCGATTGGTGAGAAATCTGGAGAATGGGCTGACCAGGGCAGCAGTCGAACATTTTCTGTATCCAGAATAGCCCGTAAAGGACCTACAACATGCGGTCGTGCATTATCCTGCTGAAACGTAGGGCTTCGCAGGGATCGAACGAAGGGTAGAGACACGGGTTGTAACACATCTGAAATGTAACGTCCACTGTTCAAAGTGCCGTCAATGCGAACAAGAGGTGACCGAGACGTGTAATCAATGGCACCCTATACCATCACGCCGGGTGATACGCCAGTATGGCGATGACGAATACACGCTTCCAATGTGCGTTCACAGCGATGTCGCCAAACACGGATGTGACCATCATGACGCTGTAAACAGAACCTGGATTCATCCGAAAAAATCACGTTTTGCCATTCGTGCACCCAGGTTCGTCGTTGAGTACACCATCGCAGGCGCACCTGCCTATGATGCAGCGTCAAGGGTAACCGCAGCCATGGTCTCCGAGCTGATAGTCCATGCTGCTGAAAAGGTCGTCGAACTGTTCGTGCAGATGGTTGTAGTCTTGCAAACGTCCCCATCTGTTGACTCAGGGATCAAAACGTGGCTGCACGAGCCGTTACAGCCATGCGGATAAGATGCCTGTCATCTCGACTGCTAGTGATATGAGGCCTTTGGAATCCAGCACGGCGTTCCGTATTACCCTCCTGAACCCAATGATTCCGTATTCTGCTAAGTCATTGGATCTCGACCAACGCGAGCAGCAATGTCGCGATACGATAAACCGCAATCTCAATAGGCTACAATCCGACCTTTATCAAAGTGTGAAACGTGATGGTACTCATTTCTCCTCCTTACACGAGGCATCACTACAACGTTTCATCAGGCAACGCCGGTCAACTGCTGTTTGTGTATGAGAAATCGGTTAGAAACTTTCGTCATGTCAGCACGTTGTAGGTGTCGCCACCGGCGCCAACCTTGTGTGAATGCTCTGAAAACCTAATCAGTAGCATATCACAGCATCTTCTTCCTGTCGGTTACGTTTCGCGCCTGTAGCACGTCATCTGCGTGGTGTAACAGTTTTAATGGCCTGTAGTGTAGAATAAGTCCAAAGAATAAATTAGGTCGTTGTGAGTAAGTGCGACTCTGAGATGAAGAGGTTGACATAGGACAGGAAATCGTGGTGAGTCGTGTCAAATCAGTCGAAAGAACTTACGACCACCATTCCATAACAAAAGTCTTAACGTAGGTGACTCCATGGTGAACATTTCTGCCGACTGCACTGACGTTAAGTCATTTAACGGTCTCAATCAAGCCGGCAAGACTGTCAAGAAGTGACAAAAATCAGGCTCCTCCAGAGGAAAGCAATTAAACATTCTGTCTGGTGTTTACATAACCGTCCTGTAACCGGAAGGCTGTGAAATTCACGGCAGAACAGGCCATGCGGCAGAAGGGCGATTTCGGGAGGAATCGTACCCTTCCTGGACGCCGGAGACAATTGTGTGTGTGTGCAGCCGTCTGTTTGCGCCGGCAGTGTTGTACCCCATTGGTAGGAGGCGGTGGCGTTTGACTGCACGGCTGCAGATAAGATGCTCCGAGGCGAACGCACGTGGTCGTGAATAGCGGGGAGCCATTAGCCGGACACCAAGAGGTCAGGACTACCGCCGATGGGCTTTTCACTGTGCGCCCTCCCACAACAGCGTCAAAAGACACGAAACACCATAAACAGCAGGAAGTGAACCTCACAATGATACGGTCCCTGTAAACATTTTAACTTTCCACTAAACTATATTCGTAGTAATGACGGTGTGGATCACAGTAAGTTTTAGTGTGATTGCTAATAGAAGGGGATAGATGTAAAAGGTTCTGGCATAATTACGAACTGTGTGATGCATCTTGTTACGGATGCAACTATACATAGAGCCAGTAAAAAAAGGAAACCAAGCCAAAATCTGTAACTGAACTGAACTGAAAATTCAAGAGGAAATAAAAACGTTACTGTTTGGTGATAACGGTGTGATTGTGTCAGGGATGACAAAGAACTTTGGAAAATCAGATGAACGGAATGGATGCTGTCTTGAAAACAAAGGTGTAAGACGAACATCAACGAAAATAAAATAAAAATAATGAGGTAATACGTCACCTCATTATTTTTATTTTATTTTCGTTAAATCAAGCGATGCTGAATAAATTACATTAGAAAATGAAATGTTGGAATCATTAGCTAAGTTTCGCTATTTAGACAGCAAAACAACTGACAGCAGCAGAAGTGAACAGGACATAAAGTAGAGCACAGCAATAGAAAGCAAAGTTTGGTTGAATAGGAGAACTGTTGCAACATAAATTTAATATCAATGTTAATATCAGTTTCAATGTTATGAGGTAGTCTCTGAATGTATTTGTCTGATATATTGCCTTGTACAGCAGAGAAACGTGGAGGATAAACAGCACACACAAGGGGAGAGGAGAGGCTTTTGAAATCTGGTGCTGCAGAAGAAGGCTGGACGGGTGGAACGGACAGCTGAAGAGGAGGTACTGATTAGCATGAGGGGGACAACATATTTGTGGTACAACGTGGCTAACAAGAGGAATAGGGTGATATCGCACTTTCTGAGGACTAATATGCAAAATCGTCAATGATTACTTCTTGTCAACGACGAGTAAATTAAATAAGAATTAATTTCAGCCAGCGAGATCTGGCAGTATTAAAAGTGCAAGCAAAGTTAGTTACAGCGAATCAAGGCAACGGTGAGGATCACTGGAAACCTATATTTGGAGAGTAACATCGAAGGAACTGATACAGAGCTCAAATCACAGCCGTGTTAAGGAGCCTTGTAGCTATCATCAGGGATGATGTTAAACATGTGTTTTCCGTGTATTAGGAATGACCTTCGTTTCTTACACCGAGTGAACATGCCGACTGCCCAGTAATTAAGGCCTTGAATTGCCTGTGGGAGAAGAATCCCTTTGGTCATGGTTTCCCTAATGAAGGGGAATACCGAGATGGTTCCTTTTTAAACGCTAAGAACAAATTTTTTCGTCATAATTTTTATATCCGAATTCTCTCTTCATCTCTTCCGTCATTATCGTCATCGAAACGAAACATTTTAACATTTCTTCATTTCTACCTTAGCCGGCCGGTATGGACGAGCGATTCTAGGCGCTTCAGTCTGGAACCGCGCGACCGCTACGGTCGCAGGTTCTAATCCTGCTTCGAGCATGGATGTGTGTGATGTCCTTAGGTTAGTTAGGTTTAAGTAGTTCTATGTTCTAGGGGACTGATGACCTCAGATGTTAAGTCCCGTAGTGCTCAGAGCCATTTGAACCATTTTTTTCTACCTTGATTTTGTATGTAACGCATTCTTTCAGGCAGACCTCTGCCCGAATCACCTATTCGTTAATATCGTTTCCTCACAGAAAAGTTTAAGTAAATGAATTTCAGTTTTATAAATACAGGTCAATAACATAATTAACTGTTCGAAATAACTTTTGAAATAACAGCGTAGGTCACAACTGCTACTTAATTCAAGCGATGTGCCAACAGGCTCAGAATTAGTCTTCTGGTATAGTTGTTGAGATGGCAAGAAAATCTATTACATCCTCCAAAACAAAGAAAGGTTTCAATAAACAAACAAACATTTTGTCTACTTAATGATGGCTTCTCGTTACTTATCCCATGATGTATTACTGAATAAATTACAGCATTATGTTATGGGAAAGGAATGACCTAATTTCTCTTTTATTTGTGTGTCAGGAAGCATTATGCTGCCACGTAAGAGCGTACAGTGGCATTCCTTACTGGGACATCACATCGCGTAAGGTCTTCAGGTTTCCATTCTTGAATCATTTACTTTCTTCACATTTTTATGACAGTAAAGATACTACACATTAAGCCTAGTAACTGTATAATACAGCAGATAACGTATTGCATGGATTGACTTCTCGAATCATTGCTAATAAGCTGTCACCAAATTGAAAAGAAGAAGAAGAAACACTTCACAGTTTGTTTATCAGATGTGGACGAGGTAGAACAGTGGCGTGAAAAGTGAAGTACAGTACACTGGTTTTCTGGGGTTTAAGATAGATGAGAAGCTGTCATGGGAAGCAAATATTAAAGCTTTCCCGGTGCACAGTGAACACAGCACTAGTACTATGCAAATACTGTGCTTTGTTGACGTGGAAATTGTAAAGTTAGTGTGATATAGAAAATGTGAGAGAATGAAATTTTCGAGTGAAACAAAAAATATAGCGCAGGCTCACTTCAAATTTTTTATGTCGATTGGAAACATCAGAACCTATAATGTCAAAAATTTCAGCTTCAAGAATCAGCCCCTAGACCTGAAGAACTGGAGCCAACTACGAGAAAAAAAAGAAGTAAAAAGTTTATTGTAAATCTTACTCCTCTCGAAGTTTATTAAAAGAGTGGCAGTGACAATCAACAAATTATGTTAGGGCGAGGTAGATTACAACTGCTATTTGCAACACTGTAAACTCAGTACACGCAACTCCGTACAGCTACTCTCTGTCAACAACAGGTGTCTTTAAGGAACAAATGCTTTCTTAAGGAACAGCTGGATTCATTTAGAGAACACAAACCAGAGGAACAAACATTATGTGGAGAGCTTGTCTTTGTTGTCGTTTGGAAACGTCTGATTTACTCTCCTACTTATATTTGCAACAGACTCCTGCAAATATCGAGGTGACCATTGACAGACAGCATACTTTCAGGTCCTCTTTCCAGCCAAAGCCCTTTTACTATCCGCAGTAAAATACTAAGTCCATTTAATTATAGTTGTTATTATAATTTACGACAGGGAATTTGATATGGATCTTGTCAACAGGATGTAGGTTTTTTTATCGGGCCTACTGACCCAGGTTTAAGTTTTAGAGCGTTTTCACAACTAATTCCGATTGAATGCCGAGATCTTTTCTAACGACAGGACGTGGCCGTCACATTCTCCATTTCCTGTTAATTTTTACTGACGTGAATTTAATGAGTTATTATGTCACAATTTTAGAATATTATTGTTATTACAACTACTATTATCAACTTCTCAACTGACATTTCACACCGTCCAGCTAATGTAAACTAAATTTCGGGACCAAAACAGCAGGCGTTTAGTTGTACTGAATGTCATGACTTTTGTGCACGAAGTCGTCTCCGAGTCTTGGTAATATGATAAATGATACTCGTCCATGTATTTCTGGACATTTGTTTGGTGTTAACGTTCTTTCAGAATCAGTGTGGTGCTTTCTTTCAGGCCGTTTATCCACCTTCCTTTGGGTTTCCTCTACGTCTCTGAATACCTGATCTTTCGAGCATTCTAGTATGTCTTCTATTCTCATGATATGAACGAAGTACCTTAATTTCATCTGCAGTATTTTGATGTTTTTTATTTTGTTTTCCCGGGTCTGTTTCACTCTTTTATTTTCGCAGTAGATGAACTCCTCAGTAGCTTTTTCCGAACTCACATTTTAGAAGAATAAATTTTATTGTGAGCTACCTATTCACTGCCCACAACTCACATCTATAGAAAACTATGGGAAAAGTCAAACTTTAAGTTGTTTTTATCTTGCTTACAAGTGACAGTTTCTTTTCCTATAGCATCTCAATTTGATTGCAGTGGCGTTTCCAAGTTGCAATCTTCTTCTTGTTTCCTCAGTGTAGTACAGCCTAAAAATAAATATTTATTAGATTCCTGAGTGGTTTCTCCATCCTTTACTGCAAAAGTCTTAATTTCTGCTGTCAGCATTTTTGTTTGCTTCAAATTTAGCTTTTGGCCAACTTTTTTCACTTGATTTGCTTATTTTTTGCAGCATATTTATAATGTCTTCTTCATTGCTTACTATAAGTCTTGTGGCCCTCAGCTTTAATTCCAGTGTCTGTATCTATCAGACATGGAGTTCTAATTATACGCATTCATCAGGAATTACTAACGCTATAAATAGTAAAAAAAATCATGTAAGGCACTATAAGACTTACAGATTAACGTGTTAGTGACAAAAGAGACATAACACTAATACTTGTGACAAAAACATTGCTAACATAGAACACCAAAAGAAGTAATATTACATTGGTACTAGACAGCTGCACCCCAAAAATAAGTAACATGTAACAAAAAGAAAATAAATGTACAAAATTATGATGATTCTGAATACTGAGGACCAAAGAGGTCTGAATAAGCACTGCCAGGATCTCCTAGCGGTCAATCACAAAGAAGTTTTCTCTGTATGTCTGTTACATGAAAATCGAGAGCTCAGATGGAAACCCAGTTCTAAGCAAAGAAGGGAAAGCAAAAACCAGATGCAGTTATAAGAATCGAGGGGCATGAAAGGGAAGCAGTTGTCAGTAAGGGAGTGAGACAGGGTTGTAGCCTATCGCCGATGTTATTCAATCTGTATATTGAGCAAGCAGTAAAGAAAACAAAAGAAAAATTCGGAGTAGGAATTAAAATCCATGGAGAAGAAATAAAAACTTTGAGGTTCGCCGATGACATTGTAATTCTGTCAGAGACAGCAAAGGACCTGGAAGAGCAGCTGAACGGAATGGACAGTGTCCTGAAAGGAGGATATAAGATGAACACCAACAAAAGCAAAACGGGGATAACGGAATGTAGTTGAAATAAATCAGGTGGTGCTGAGGGAATTAGATTAGGAAATGAGACGCTTAAAGTAGTAAATGAATTTTGCTATTTGCGGAGTAAAATAACTGATGATGGTCGAAGCAGAGAGAATATAAAATGTAGACTGGCAATGGCAAGGAAAGCGTTTCTGAAGAAGAGAAATTTGTTAACATCGAGTATAGATTTGAGTGTGAGGAAGTCTTTTCTGAAAGTATTTGTATCGAGTGTAGCCATGTCGACGATAAATAGTTTAGACAAGAAGAGAATAGAAACTTTCGAAATATGGTGCTACAGAAGAATGCTGAAGACTAGGTGGGTAGATCACATAACTAATGAGGAGGTATTGAATAGAATTGGGGAGAAGACAAATTTGTGGCACAACTTGACTAGAAGAAGGGTTCACTTGTTAGGACATATTCTGAGGCATCAAGGGATCGCCAATTCAGTATTGGAGGGCAGCGTGGAGGGTGAAAATCGTAGGAGATCAAGAGATGCATACACTAAACAGATTCGGAAGGATGTAGGTTGCAGTAGGTACTGAGAGATGAAGAAGCTTGCACAGGATAGAGTAGCGTGGAGAGTTGCATCAAACCAGTCTCTGGACTGAAGACCATAACAATGACTGCTGAGTGTGTGACATAAAGAGTGAAAAGATATTATCTGTTTTGTGCTACTTCATACACAACGATAAGGGGAGGTGGGCTAAAAAGTGGTGCAGCAAATGTTGTCGTATACAAGCTGGACAGGAAGAGAAATTATTACCGTATATACTGTAAACAGAAGGGTTACAAAGAAATTTTACAAAAGAACATATAGCAATGAAGCCCAGCTGTTACAAGAAGCAAGTACAGAGCGTTGTGCAGTATGACGCTCCCGCTACTAATGCACGAGCGAACGGTCAAAAGCTGAATAAGACAAAAGACTGTTGAAGACTTGGACTGGGACAGGCTGTGTAGCTACCGCCGACCATCCCATATCACGACGGCACAAGGCGCTCGTAGTCGGAGCCAGTGTAGGCGTGGCTCAGCGGGCGCGCGTCATTGGATCTGCCAGGTGCCTGCACGACAGCTGACAGCATCTGTCGGAAACGTGCGTTTCCGTTGCTAACTGTGGGATAGAGCTGTGCGTGGTATCGATCTATGATACCTACTTCTCTGACGTCTGTTGTAAGGTTTAATTTTTCTGAAATGTCGAGACTGCTGATTTTCAGTTGCTTAACACATCCGAGGTATGGTTAATAGTCCATAGTGCCGTCGACGTCGAGGTTATTAGAGATTACTGCGGCCATCGTGCGTAGGCGGGAGACGAGAGGGACGCGCCGGCAGGCTGTGGGTAGCGGAAGACGCAGCCGCCGCTGGAATCCTATTAAACTTTGCGCCGCCCAAGCCCGGCCGGCTACCTGCGCTGTTGACACACCGCCGGACGCCGACTTGGCCGCGCCGCCGCTCCCGGGGGCAGCGAGCCAGACGCGGCAATAATTGCTAATATTACTACCGTCTCAATGAAACTTGCATCGCGCCTCCCAGAGCCAATATTTGACTTTAATCTGCCTGTTTGAATTGTTTAAAATAATTATAAAATCCGCTGTGTGGAGGCCGGCGAGGCAGATTACCGCGTTTAGAGAATGATCTGCAAGAAGCGCCTCCCTGCACGCCCAAGCTTGCACTGTCTGCCGCCATGTGTGTTAAGCGATGAGGTGGGAGGACCCTCGTACAGAAAAAGAATAAATGCGTAAGGGCTGTGGCGTATGACAGGACAAAAGCAGTAGTTCTAACCAGTTAGATGAGGTGTGACGTGCACCCACATAGACATAGCCGCTAATACACGAATTTGCGGTAGTCCTCGACCTCTGGGACACAGATTCGAATCTTGGTGATGGAAGAAACTTGCACTGAAATTTGGCCTGCGAGGGGAGGAGAGGTGATGCTTAAATGTACCAACATCCTATACATTCCGATCCTATCCACAGCAACTTATGTAGTAACCGCTTGTAACACTGATGATAGTGGTCCATTCGTCGGATGGAGACCTTAATTCTTACGCGCTACTCGAGAGAAGTGTTCCACGTGACAGCACTTACTTAAAACTCTCAATACTTTCCAATAATCATAAAAACAACACAAACTCATTTCTTTATATATCTGCTCTTCACAGTCAGTCTCGGTAACTACGACTAACCACAGTGACTTGTTTGTGAATTCTCTTAAATTTTCTTTTAACTTTCCATCTTAAATGTCAAAGTAGATAGGAGTAAGTCGGTCAGCGGGGAAATCTTTGTATACCGGTACTACTTTTATTCGTCATACGTTTCTGAATAAATTTTCGGGAAAAAAGCATCTGCAATTGATCATGTTTATGTGTATTACTACTCCCTGCCGTATGGAGTATTGGAAATCTGTATACAGGGACCTACGTTATAACAAGCTATTGTAACGATATTTACGTGAGAGAACACAAAACATCGTGAACGCTTCAATCACTTGATATAGGAACGCCTGCCAAAACCATTATTTGTTGATTTCAGCACCATGAAACTACGTGTATTAGACAATGTATTTGTTTTAATGATGGGGTAGTAAGAAGATATGAAATCTTGTAGTCGTTAGGGATCTCTCCTAGGTACTATATGGAAAACGTCACATATGCTAGTTAACTGTTTGAGACTGGCTTAAGCTGAAAAATGGGATTTTGAACGAACAAATAGAACCAAAACAGAAAGGAGAAATGAGAAAAGAAAGAGAGAAGACGAGTAAGGTAATTAAATTTACAGTTACGTTTTATGCTTCTCTTGAACACAAGAGATGTAGAAAACGAAAACTTTTTTGAAAGTTTCGCATACCAATCTGTCTTCCACGAGAGGAGAGATATCTTGTTTTATTCCTCAGATGCAAATAATTCTTACATAAAAAGGTGTGACACAAATGATATTGGAGCGTTCTACATTTGAGACGGATCTGTAAACGTGTGCTTAGTTTCTAGCACCCAAATAAAACAATTAAACCTACAGACTCTCTAATTATGGAACCGCAAATGAAAATAATAATAAAATATAAGATACTGTATTTTGCAGATCTTAACATATTATGAAAAAGTCAACATGTAATTAGAGCAATTAGACGTGTATAAAAGTAATCACAGAGATTCAATTCTGTTGTCCTATTGCTTACATTGTGCTTTGATTATAGGCTTTTGTGTTACAACTATGCAAACTTCGTCAAAGCCGATAGCCTTTTCCTGATGTTCATAGGCCTTAACATGACTTCCAAGCGATCGGAATCGAATAATCTGGAATGTCGTGCAGCACGAATAGGTCTTCAGAAGAGAGTTGGAAATATTATCATTAGTGTTTGCTGGCATACTACATGCAAAAGTAAAGCAACGAGGCCACAGTTAAACACCATATGGAAACTCGGATTTATCGGTGATGCAATAACTCCGTTACAAATAAGTTTTAGAGAAGAAATTGGCTTCGGTTGTTTCAGAAGGACATCTGGTACTCGCTAATCCTCTCTAGGGAAACCGCGAGGAGCTTCTATTCTTAATAAATACGAAATCATAGTGCAAATTGCTGTTCTGCTTCGTTCAGTTAATAATCTTACAACATTATTCGCTGAGAGATCGCTGAAGCTTGTTTAGTTGAAAATGAAGTGAGACATTTCCTTCTCAAACCTAGGAGTGTCGTTCTTTAAGCTTTCCCGCTCACCGCAGATATTTGATAAGTAGCGCGTTATGAAGCGAAGTGGCTGCTTGGAAAGAAAAGTTTGTTAGTAAGTTTATGGATTATAACATTCAGTTTATATTAATTATGGCTAAACAGATGCTCGTACATAGCCTCCCGTATGGGGTGCAAAGAGCTTGGCACCCCCAACTTGTCGGCAACTGATCATAAGCGGCAATAGGCTTGAGATGAGGCGCTGTACTGCGTTTTGAAATTTGGTACTGGGCGTTGGGACACAGTACGGTGATTCGGTAGAGTACATATGTACCTGTCTTACGTTAGTCACCACGTCAAAAAACGTGGGATGTTAGCTGAATGTCACTTAACACCTTTGCGCTACACTGCAAGTCGAGCAAGTTATTTAGTTCATCCTAGCACACACGCCAACAGATCCATTTACACTCGCTAGGAATGCATATTTTTGTGAAACATGTTAATCCAGAAATAAATTATAAAGAACTCAGAACCCCTGTTAGGACTAGTATTTCCCGACTGGAAAGCTTTTCTGGCACGTCCCACTTCTTTGGATTTCCGACAATCCGCCTTACGCTGTAGGACTTCTAAAAACCAACTGTGCTGTGGGACATTAAGAAAGTTACTTTTCCACTCTCGCAATAAGGAAGATATGAGGATCGCTGAGCGCTTGTGAATAATTTCATGTTTTCCACGGCAGTCAAATTGCTTTTTCTCCGTTCCTTTCGAGGAGCTACGTAAATTTTTCTTCGTCATTCAAACGTGTAAACCTTGGAAGGAGGATTGCAGAGATATACACGGTGATTCAAAAAGAATACCACAACTTTAAAAATGTGTATTTAATGAAAGAAACGTAATATAACCTTCTGTTATACATCATTACAAAGAGTATTTAAAAAGTTTTTTTTCACTCAAAAACAAGTTCAGAGATGTTCAATATGGCCCCCTCCAGACACACGAGCAATATCAACCCGATACTCCAACTCGTTCCACACTCTCTGTAGCATATCAGGCGTATTAGTTTGGATAGCTGCTGTTATTTCTCGTTTCAAATCATCAATGGTGACTGGGAGAGGTGGCCGAAACACCATATCCTTAACATACTCCCATAAGAAAAAATCGCAGGGGGTAAGATCAGGGCTTCTTGGAGGCCAGTGATGAAGTGCTCTGTCACGGGCTGCCTGGCGGCCGATCCATCGCCTCGGGTAGTTGACGTTCGGGTAGTTACGGACAGATAAGTGCCAATGTGGTGGCGCTCCATCCTGCTGAAACATGAATAGTTGTGCTTCTTGTTCGAGCTGAGGGAACAGCCAATTCTCTAACATCTCCAGATACTGTAGTCCAGTTACAGTAGCACCTTCGAAGAAAAAGGGACCAAAAACTTTATTGGCTGAAATAGCGAACAAATGTACAACTAAATGAAACTTTATAGCTCCCTTAATTCGCCGACAGATAGTGCTTAGCTCTGCCTTTTGTCGTTGCAGAGTTTTAAATTCCTAAAGTTGTGGTATTCTTTTTGAATCACCCTGTACTTCTGTTAAATTTAGTGGTAAGAATAGTGACGATCCTTCGAAGGTACTGGGAAAGCAGAACATTTTGGAGCTCCTATTGTTCTGCAAGAGAAGGAAAAAGAAGGAAGGGAGATTAATGTTTAACGTCCACCGACATCGAGGCCATAGAGACGGAACACAAGCTCGGATTGTTTCAGAAAGAGGAAGGAATTCGGCCGTGTTCTTTGAAACCAACTATCCCAATATTCGCCTGGAGCGATTTAGAGAAATCACGGAAAACATAAACCTGGATGGTCGGACGCGGATCTGAATCATCGTCCTGCCGAACGCGTGTTTAGTGTGCCTACCACTGCGTCACATCGCTCTGCTTCTCTAAGAAAGTAAGGCAGCTTAGGTGATCCTCTCCAGATCAAACGCAACTTAAGGGGGGACGTTGATAAAAAACACACACTATTTCCAAAGTGCACCAAATCCACAGTTTTGGAGACATAGCAATCAAATTTTGTACCACGCTTTACATGAAAGTAACACCTTTATATTTAAAATCCTTTGATTATATATATATTCAACTTTTTAAAATGAAATTTGAAGTTTTATTTTCAAAAAGTAATGTACGTTCCTTTTTCTCAGAAAGTATTCAAGAGATTTCTACAAAAATTTCTCTGTTTCATCTCTTTATATGTTGTAAGCTTCTCCCATGAGGTTTTTGGAATAGGTCAAATAGGAGAATTTTCATAATTTTTCAGTTATAATTCCACAAGTACAATTTTAAATTCATGCAAAATTCCAAGCACTTTGCCCCATATCTTAGCTTACAATCAGAATTTCAAAATTTTCTCTTGAGACAACGTTTATTGTGTTTACATAAATATGTGTACAAAATTTCATAATTTTAGCATTCATAGAATCTGAGGAAAAGGAACACAAGCTTTAAAAAAAAAAACTTTTCAGGAAACGCAATTTAAAGTTCAACCTAACTTTTCCCTTATGTCACTTCTTGAGAAGGCACCACATTTGTACTCTGGGTCGTCTTTCACTTCAAGGCTTCTCTTCTGGTTTCTTGTTGTCTGTTTCCTTTCTTTTACCAGGTCTTCAACTGACTTTTCAACTGCAGAGACGCGCTGTAAATCTATTTTTCTCAGGATGTCTTGAGTAAAATTTCCTATCTTGAAGCCCATTCTTTCTAATACCTTCATCCTTCCAAAGTTACCATCATTAAATACACTCCTGGAAATGGAAAAAAGAACACATTGACACCGGTGTGTCAGACCCACCATACTTGCTCCGGACACTGCGAGAGGGCTGTACAAGCAATGATCACACGCACGGCACAGCGGACACAGCAGGAACCGCGGTGTTGGCCGTCGAATGGCGCTAGCTGCGCAGCATTTGTGCACCGCCGCCGTCAGTGTCAGCCAGTTTGCCGTGGCATACGGAGCTCCATCGCAGTCTTTAACACTGGTAGCATGCCGCGACAGCGTGGACGTGAACCGTATGTGCAGTTGACGGACTTTGAGCGAGGGCGTATAGTGGGCATGCGGGAGGCCGGGTGGACGTACCGCCGAATTGCTCAACACGTGGGGCGTGAGGTCTCCATAGTACATCGATGTTGTCGCCAGTGGTCGGCGGAAGGTGCACGTGCCCGTCGACCTGGGACCGGACCGCAGCGACGCACGGATGCACGCCAAGACCGTAGGATCCTACGCAGTGCCGTAGGGGACCGCACCGCCACTTCCCAGCAAATTAGGGACACTGTTGCTCCTGGGGTATCGGCGAGGACCATTCGCAACCGTCTCCATGAAGCTGGGCTACGGTCCCGCACACCGTTAGGCCGTCTTCCGCTCACGCCCCAACATCGTGCAGCCCGCCTCCAGTGGTGTCGCGACAGGCGTGAATGGAGGGACGAATGGAGACGTGTCGTCTTCAGCGATGAGAGTCGCTTCTGCCTTGGTGCCCATGATGGTCGTATGCGTGTTTGGCGCCGTGCAGGTGAGCGCCACAATCAGGACTGCATACGACCGAGGCACACAGGGCCAACACCCGGCATCATGGTGTGGGGAGCGATCTCCTACACTGGCCGTACACCACTGGTAATCGTCGAGGGGACACTGAATAGTGCACGGTACATCCAAACCGTCATCGAACCCATCGTTCTACCATTCCTAGACCGGCAAGGGAACTTGCTGTTCCAACAGGACAATGCACGTCCGCATGTATCCCGTGCCACCCAACGTGCTCTAGAAGGTGTAAGTCAACTACCCTGGCCAGCAAGATCTCCGGATCTGTCCCCCATTGAGCATGTTTGGGACTGGATGAAGCGTCGTCTCACGGGGTCTGCACGTCCAGCACGAACGCTGGTCCAACTGAGGCGCCAGGTGGAAATGGCATGGCAAGCCGTTCCACAGGACTACATCCAGCATCTCTACGATCGTCTCCATGGGAGAATAGCAGCCTGCATTGCTGCGAAAGGTGGATATACACTGTACTAGTGCCGACATTGTGCATGCTCTGTTGCCTGTGTCTATGTGCCTGTGGTTCTGTCAGTGTGATCATGTGATGTATCTGACCCCAGGAATGTGTCAATAAAGTTTCCCCTTCCTGGGACAATGAATTCACGGTGTTCTTATTTCAATTTCCAGGAGTGTATAATAACTGCATCATAAGTTGCAATTCTGACAACGGTAACAGATGCAAATGTGTTTTTAGGGCATCGTTTCCATGTGAGTGAATTTAGAGACTCATTTGGATTCTGGGTTTTGCCATGAACACACTTTTTGAGAAGTGCGGGTTGGGCCAAAAATGATCTATAAAACCAAAGAGTATGTATCACGGCCTTCTAGATGTATCCCGCACAAGTTTGGTTGAAAGTAATGCACAGAATTGTTGTTCACTGAGCTGCTGTTGAAGTGCTTGTTCAAAACGTAGGCGTGGCAGGGAGGCCGCGCCACACTTTTAATTAATTTTCAGGCACTTCGGATGCGATTTCAACATTGAAACTTTGGGAACTTATTGTCCATGAGTTGTACTAACAAATAAAAAATAAATCGAAAATTGACATTTTGGGTCAATTTCATCAATGTCCACCCTTAAACAGACGTTCTTATTCACCGTATCATTTTTGTTGCTTCTTCCCCCTTCCCCATTTGTCTGGTAGATGGCCTGTCAACAATAGCACTTACGTCTGATATTCAGCTAGACAGATTTGAAAATATACAAAAGTGATTTCAAATAGTATTGACATTTTAAATTAATTATAGTCTCCAAGTGGACCCACTGTGAGTTTTTCTTAGAAGATAAAAGTTGATGATGGATAATACAAAACATCCACTGATGGTGATGTTGGTGGTGCATGATTTGGTTCTGCCAGGGAATAGAGCAGGATAAAAGATGAGATTTGTTGATTTTCAGATGGATACGAATAGTACGTGGTAAGGAGTTTGTGGCAGAGTGTTTTAGAATGGATGTCGGACAGAAATGATAGGGAAGGATTTTAGAACTATGCTGTTTGAAAGGGAAGTAAAAAAGGAACCCTTACATGGAGAGGATATGGGGCATTCTGCTCAATCTTTAACAATGGTAACATCTGCGGACGGATTTCTTGACCAGGTATGAGATGGGAAAGTATGTGTTGTGTAGGTATGAGATTAGAGGGACTGGTAAAGACGGATGTGCAGAACGTTTCAGATGGACAGAAATATTGCAATATAAATCACTTAGCAATGAAATAAATAGGAAGACTGGGGAAACGAAGGCAAAACACGTGCAGGAAAATTTTAAAGAAATCTAGAAAAAAATAATCGTCGAAATGATTGCCTGAGGAAACAGAAAAGTGAAAATACCTTGAGTGAAATTAAAAGCTAGGGCGGTAATATTAAGAGTGCAATGGGAATTCCACTGTTAAATGCAGACGAATTCTCTGATTAAAATGAGTGCAAGATACGGATACAACCTTTCGCCCATACTGTTCAATTTGCACATCGAAGGAGCAATGACGGAAATGAAGGGAAGTTTCAAGAGTTCCTCAAGTTCTTCGGAAAATGTTCATGCACCAGCCGGTCGAAGAAAAAGACCTTAAACTCGTTATCAGACGATTTCCCACCCAGGTAACTGTGAACAGACGACGTATGCGCTACACGATATGGGCTTCCCTGCAGCCAGTGTACGTCATACAAAAAGCGCTACGACAAACAAACGACCTGGTGCTGCAGCCAGTTTCGCCTTTAACCTACGAAAATCAAAGGATAACAACAAGATCTACCGAGTCCAATATTTACTATACACACACGTCCGGGTGGAGGCGTACAGGAACAGGGAGCGCCCAGCCCAATGCAAGAAGTACCAGCGTTTCGAACACACACCCAACACTCACTTCCGGCTCGGTGTGATCACTGGCTGGTTACCACATGTCCAAGGAGTGCACAGTGTTGCATAATACCAAGACAAAATGTGCTAACTGAGTCGGAGACCACCCGGCATCTAGGTTGTCTTGCGAAAACAAGAAGAAATCCAGCAAACAGAAGCCAAAGAAACGGACGCAACCGAAGTTCATTACAGTGCAACATCCACCTGTAGTACTCGGCCTTCTCCGCCACAGACACTCACACCAAACGCAACCGAAGCCGCCAACTTCCAGTGAACACACTGCTGGCAGAACGTATTCGGATGCATGTTACCGTCTACCTGGCACTGCCCCTCCCAACACCGAAGACGTCAGTGTTTTGACATCACGAAGCATCACGCAACCATACGCGCATGCGCTACAGGATATCTCCACGCTACTCAACTGCCTTCAACAGAAGATCCCTTCCTGAGTCCTGTTGAAGGAATCATCGAAGCGTTTGCAGCGCCTTAAATGGCATACAGGCATCCTATGAGACATTCCTTGTCTGGAATGCAAATGGTCTGCGATCAAATAAATATAAGATTAACGACTTTATTTCTCGACATCCCATGGATGCTGCACTTATCAGCGTAACACACCTTCACAATTTCGATCCGCCTTCGAAACATACACATCTATTTCACTAATTGTCTAAGCAGACGAGTTAGGGGAGGGGGGGGGGGGGCACGGCCAACTGTATTAAAAAGTTGCTCTGAAATCATCTAGAAGTGTTACCGGCGCTACATTCACTAGAAACAGCGGCTGTGACGATCAGCACAGCAGTAGGTAATGTTCCCGTCGTCGCAGCTTACATCAGCTCCGAGGCTTCACTGATGAACTCTTTATTAGCGGCAGAGCTGAACGCTAAACATGTCTCCTGCAATTCACGGCAAACGAACGCCAAAGGACAAGCACTGTTCGACATGCAGGATGAGCTCCGATGTGCCTTCCAGGCGCCATCGGATCCTATGCGAATTAGCTACGTCCACCACCAGGAAAACGGCGTTCTGGACATTGCCCTCGCGAAGGGAACACACCCTAACAATCATATACGCACAATTAACAATCTGTCCACCGAACACCAGCCGGTAGTTGGCAACCTGGAATGAGGAGATCTCCTCCTCCTACCTCTCCGCTGGTCGGACGTCAACTGGGACCAATTTTTATTGAAAATACCTTGATAACAACGTACGGTCGACCCTCCGTGTGTTCACACCGGAAGAAATCGACGTTTCCGTGGTGGCACTCACCAAGAAAGTAAAAAGAGCTCGAAGCGAGCAGCTACTACCAATGTTCGTCCTGAATCACAGTTTGACACCTTTCCACTGACTCCACAGGAGCTCAAAACAGCAACCAATACAGACGATGTTAACAACTCTTCCGCGACCCAGCGGACAGGCGGCAGGTCAAACGTCTGTCACGAGAACTGCACTACCGTGCCACTGAATGGCGTCAACAGAAGTACTCAACACCGATGTCACAACAACTACTGAGGATTCGTGACGAATGGTAATTCGTTGGACGAATCTGTCAACCAACGCCAATGAAGAGAGTGATCATCGGCCCTTCACCAAGAGGTCTTCAAGATATCTTTGTCCACCAAATAATCATCCCCGATTAGGCCTGTCGCGACGACGCGCGTCGCCATAAACTTCATATCCAAGACCTCATGCAAACGTCCGAATGACGCCTCTCCATGACAGACCATTCCTACCACAGGATATTGCAAAAATCATCCGAAACACCAACAAATTTGCACCCGGGATCGATTTCATCACCATCACAGAACTACGCCAGTATATGCACAAGGTAATTTTCCTCCTTATTCGGATCAACAAAGGATGTATCACATGAACTTACTTCCCTGTGGCATGGAAGAGGTCAAAATAGTGCGCAGCCAATGAATCACAGCCCCATCAATCTGTTGCCCACACTGGGATGGTCTGGGAGACAGAGGTGCTGGAACGACTCAAGCAGTACCTGTTACAGCACGGTGTCATCAGCCCAGACCAGCTTGGCCCTCAACCAAAGGTCTAATCCGAACTCCAGCTTAAACGCCAAACTGAACACATTAAACAGCGCATCATTCTTCGACAGTCTACTATTGTCATCTTCTTTGCCGTTGAAAAGACCTCCGGTAAGGTGTGACGCAACAACCTGATCATGAAAATTCACCAGCAGACATCACTTCCAGACTGCTATATCCATCTAGTTGACAGTTTCCTAAATGACCGCACTTTTTCCGTGTCTGTGAATCGGAAACTTTCTACACCCGTATCGTCACAGCAGGGTGTCTTGCAGGGATCAGTCATCGCACCGTTACTCTTCAACCTTTATGTGAACGACCTACAACCCATGATCACCAGCAGTCTCTATGCCGATGATACTGCTTCCCTGATTTCCGCATGTAGTACCGAACAGCTGATAGCTAGTGCGCACCGCCAGATCGGTGAAATGGAGACGTGGACCTTCAGCAACAAGATAACTGCACCAAGACAGCAGCGGTATCTTCACTAGCAAGGGGCTACTCATGCAAGTACTTGGACATGATCCCATGGTCATCAGCCACGAGATACCAGAGTGTCGACCTCGACACGTCCTTGACGTTAACATACCATGTTCGAGAACGTAAACAATCAACATACATGGCTATTAATCCACTGCTGCCATTCTTCCTTAGTAAGGATCCGGCGCTGAAGGCGAATCTTCAATTATACAACTGTACTGTCCAGCCCAAACTCGTCTATGGCTGGACCTGCGCCTTGAACGTATCATCACTGCAACCACTCCAGAACCCTGTCTGCGATGGACGCTGGGACCGCCGCGTTGGGCCACAGAATGAGAATTGTAAGCCTACTTGGAAGAAAAGTACCTACACGAGAAGACTAAGGACTATGCCATATCTGTCTTCCTTAGAATCGACGCTTAACGGGATTTTGTACATCACATCCAACACGTCGGTACAGTCCACCCACAACCATGGCATAAATATGAAGTTCTGCTGGCCATTCCACAACACCATCCGCCGAGGACATCCGGCGGCGACCTCCACACGCGTCTTCACCCCGCATCCTTCCTCTGCCCCACACCTCCCCACGGAACTGTCTCCAGAAACTTCACCTTGTCTTATAGTATTTTACTTGTACAGAAGTTCCACGGATCCATCTGAGTGCCCAGGATGCTCTCATTGCATCGTTCAGACACAAGATGGTCCCTCTTGAGTACAAACTACACACACACACACACACACACACACACACATACCTTCAGCGAATGCAAGAGCTAGTGAGTCTTGTGGGACGAGGGGGGGGGGGGGGGGGGTCAGTTCACATGTGTAGCTGGTGCCGTAAACTGAACATTGACACGAAAGTGTTATGCTTATTGCTCCAGCTAATTCTCCTTCGAAATTGCTAGTTGTGTATGAACTTCCTGTCTTATCGAAAGCTCAACACGGGAACGGGTATGCCTCGCATCATTTGATAATTTGGCGGGATTTCACTGTATTGCATGTGGATTTAAACCTGTAGCAAAAGAAGGGAGAATGCAAAAGAATAAACGGCTAGCCTTACCGTTTTAACGCAGACACTCCTCGGTTTTGTTATTAATGTACACTGTCGATTAATCTTGTTTCTTAGTCTGACGATGTTTGAGAGCGTTGTGTTTAAGTCTATATTGTGACTGGTACACTGTGTGGTCAGGCGGTTTCCCGATCTTACAGTGTTTTATAAAGTTTTGTGAACTCATGTTGATGCTTATTGACGCTATGTTTTTAACAATTATACATGAGCTGGAACCTTTATTCTTGCTAAATCTATTATTAAATTGTTTAAAAATAAATATATTTTATAGCTCTCCTCTTGGTTAAGGTTAGTGATCCGTTGTTATTAGAGAGAAAAGCAGTTTGGATAACTTGTGTTTTATGTCACGCAAGGTGCTTTTGAGATCATGAGGTGGGAAACTTGTTTTAATCTCTTAACGCATGATATTTTGTTAAAGTATAGGTAAAACCTTGTCATTTAAGTCATAGTTAAGACCAGAATTTTATTCAGTGGGGTCCATAATTTAACATCTGTTTTAGCTACGTCACTTGGTTTTCAGATCACGTTATCCAAGAAAATGTTCCTCCTTCTTTTAGACTGAAAGGTTACGTTGCTTACTTAATTTTAAGACATGTGTTGTGATTGTCTCTTACGTGTTTTAGATCGCTCATTAGTGTCATAAACTCTGTATCGTAAAAAGTCTGTTTGAGAAGGGAACGTTTGGAAGACCGAACCTGGCAGTTATTTCTGAAGCTGTTGTGAGTTGTTGTATTCCACAAAGAAATTATATCTGATTTAACGTAGAAATTCCAGATGTCTTAAAAATATTATTATACCCTTTGATAGGCTTTATTCTTTTAAATTTTAAGTTGCCACTTTTTATTAGAGTTATTTTTTAAAAATAAAATTATAGAAGATTGTCCTTGTTTATTTCTCTGTTTGTGCCTTTCGTATCTTCCACTAATAGAATTGAGTGTACTGTCTTGTGATGATTTTGAGATATTTCAGACTCAACGTTATCATAATCTTCACCCTTCAAAGTACATTTATGTTCAGGGAAGAGTATGACGCCCGCCTTCTGGGTGCAAATCAGGAGACTGTGACGGATGTTTAAGGACTGTTACTTTTCTTTCAACCGAAACCTTACGGACAAGGGTAGGAATATGGGCAGACAACAATGACAAAAAGTAAATATGCGCCCTCAAAGAGCTCGTGTATTCAAAGCAAATTGTTGTCAAAAAATGGTTCAAATGGCTCTGAGAACTATGGGACTTAACTTCTGAGGTCATCAGTCCCCTAGAACTTAGAACTACTTAAACCTAACTAACCTAAGGACATCACACACATCCATGCCCGAGGCAGGATTCGAACCTGCGACCGTAGCAAATTGTTGTCAGTCCCTATAAATACACAAAAATATTTAGTTCAGGAAACTTCTGCTTGCACAGTTTGTTAGCTCTTAACTAGTAAATTGTTAGCACAATTTAACTTTTGACAGTTCAATTAGTAGCAGAGGTCACTTCAGTTGGCCGTCATTCAAATGGTTCAAATGGCTCTGAGCACTATGGGACTTAACGTCTATGGTCATCAGTCCCCTTAGAACTACTTAAACCTAAAAAACCTAAGGACATCACACAACACCCAGTCATCACGAGGCAGAGAGAGGCCGTCATTCGCTTCTAGAAATGATTGTATGATTCAACCATTATGACCAACGTTAAAGTCATTATTAGAATAGGTCTACGTATTGTCAATGGAAAGTGAAAGGACGGTGTATAAAATTTCCTATATTTTATGGATGAATATCCTACGCATGGTTGTAACGAGAAAGGGGGTGCACAAAATTTTGTATGTTCAATGGAGAAATACTCTCTGAAGCCTCACCAAATAAATGGAGCTGGTATATTATTATGTATTGGTGTATGATAGATCCTGACCAGGGATATTAAAGAAAGTGGGTTGATTTCCGTGGGTATGATGACGAGTAACATGCTCTTCTAGTTACGTTACATTCAGCGCCTAACAAGACCATATCACAGAATATTTGATATTTTTCAATATGGCCCAACAAGTAAGACAATTAATATATTGCACAACGGACAACGTAAGTCTAAACACGCATGTCAGGAATATAACGTCAGAGAAATCGCAACAGACTTTTTTATTATTGCAGGTCTCTTATTCTGTTTATTACTTGCTTTCAAAAACACACTAAAACTACATGTACACTGATGTTTCGGGATGAAGAGAATGTTGGAAGATGATTGTTAGCAGTATCATTTACAGAGACAATAAATTCTTTTATCATGAATGATGACCGTTTATTCAAGTCAGAACATCATACTGCCACTGACAATGCTTCATAAAACATTCAGTAGACGAGATTTTCTAGGTGTAAACAATAGCACACAATTTAACTTACCTTTACAATACGTAATTGATTATTCTTTAGGGGGTCCCTTGACATACATCAAAACGGAACTATGAGGATACATCGATCATTGGTGGGGGCAACTGGCCTTGTTGTCGGACCACGGGATTAGAATCATTTAAATTCACACACATTCATTCCGTGCGAGAGCGAGCGACACTGTTACTATTTACCCCTACTGAAGCAAAAAAAAAAAAGAATGAACAAAGGGGACAGCCAATCAGTATAGCGAGAAAAATTCGCCCTTGCAAACGTTTTGTTAAAACAAAATAAAAAAGTAACCAACTGGTAATGATTTTGTGCACATGAAGATATTCATTAGGAAAAAAAATTCACATGCTACAAGATGCATGACCACGTTAATTGAAAACTATGGATTCGAAAACGCACGGTCTAACGCACAAAGACGGTGTTATCAACCACAAAGATTCACCAATCTAAATAGAGCTGGATTTAACACGCCATTCCCCACACGACACATTGTCTAATATGGAATGAAAGTAGCAGACGGGAGGAGTTCACGATACCTAATGTATAGGACTCAGCATGGACGTGATGGCAGCGCAGAATTGAACAAAGCAGTGTCCCACCTAAGTACCCTGATCTCAAGAAATTAAATAACGAATATCGTAGAAGGGGTCATGAAATGTTTTCCTTAGGTAACGAAATTAAAACAGAATCTAGTAAATATTTCTACAAGCTACACTATCACATTCAAATACAGGATCCACAACCGAACAAGACAGGTGAAGAGAGCATGTCCGTTCACTTACCAAACTGCTGCAAAAGTAACGAAACATGGCGCCTATCCGAAATAGTTGTCTTTTGGTTAACATTTCTATGGGAGAAATACTGCTCCGACTGACCAACCACACCCCATCAAAGTCGGAAATAGCACTTATCTTTGAACTTGCTCACAGGTTTTCGTTATATGCTGTATATTCCCACAGGGTTTAGTTGGAAAGGGCAACAGGCTACATTTGCTAACTGTGACAGTCCACGAAAACATTTGAAATCTACTTGCACGCGTACACATTTCTTCATTCATAGTGAATTATGGGATAAATATATATATGTCCTTCAAGTAAATGAATACTTTGGCTTATCTCTTCTCCAAAGGCTGATTATAAACCTGACAGTGTGATAAGTGATATAAAATTGGCACTACAAGTACGCACGACAAATCATAAACGTAAGGTGGAAAGAGTCTGATGAAAAATACTGAATAATAATAGTTCAAGGCTCTTTTCACAACATTTTGGAATTTATTATCAAATATTAGCCTCCAAAAACGCACACTATTGAAAACACAATCCTACTTTTCATTGTCATTACCAGCGGTAATTCTTCTAGTTGTCTGAAATGATGAACGTAAATCACTAGAATTTATTATTTTGTATCTCCCCTGTTTGCTATCTGTTTACTACCCACTTTCACATATTGATCCCGCCTTGCGTCCATACGCCTCGCTGTTGACACTAATAATGCTTGTCGTAGCACAAGCCGTGTGATAGATCAAAGAAATGGCTGAAGAAATAAGATTTCGCCCAGGCTAACGTGAACCGTAGATTTACAGGTTCAAAAAATGGTTCAAATGGCTCTGAGCACTATGGGACTCAACTGCTGAGGTCATTAGTCCCCTAGAACTTAGAACTAGTTAAACCTAACTAACCTAAGGACATCACAAACATCCATGCCAGAGGCAGGATTCGAACCTGCGACCGTAGCGGTCACTCGGTTCCAGACTGCAGCGCCTTTAACTGCACGACCACTTCGGCCGGCAGATTTACAGGTTACACAGTTGTTCGAGTAATATTGCCACTTTTTACATGTGTAAAAACTGAGTCCCGGAACTTACCGAAACTATTACTTAAGACTCACATTTGTTTCCCAGGAACGGTCAACGACAGCAGAGATTACGGTGGGGTGGTCAATATTACGTGGGTCCATTACGTGGTGAGTGAACACATTATGCAGCAGGAGGTGAGTCGCGGATGGAGATGGGCAGGAGGTGCTAAACGTACCTCGCCTCGCCTCCAATAATTACGCAGACAAACCGTTTAGTGGCCGCGAGGGAGACCGCGGGCGCTGTTTGGGTAAATCACGGCCGCCGTTGTCGTCGGAGCTGGCGGCATTGTGTCGCGGGCTGCCTGCTGTCCAGGGGCTACGACGCCCGGGCCCAATGTGCGTGGTCCCGGGAGGCCCTGTTTGCCGGTGAAACAAATGCAAACAGTGCGCCAGTAAATCCTGCACTGTATCAGCGACACCGTGGACGGTATTGTCGAGTACCGCATCGTGAAACACGAGTTATATGCAAGTGATAAATGCTGTAGTGATGGATTGTAGTTAAATACTAATACATTTACAAGCTGAATCTTTCACTCTTCTGCCAAGTGTGCACTGTTTTGAAACTTCCTGACGGTTTAACGCTGTGTACTGGACCGAAATTTGGACTCGCAACTTCGCCTTTTATGGGCTATGTTCTTACCAAATGACCTATCTGGTAACAGACACTTCTTCGTATAGAGTACGGTCATTTCGATATCGATACTTTTTTCTCGATACTTGACGCTCTTGCTCATACCAAAACTTGACAGCAGGTATCGTACCAAATGATCCTAGTAAATATTTGTTACATTTTCATTATTTACCCAAAATTTCGGCTACATGACTCAGATGTAACACTCTCAATTGAACGGGAGAGCATCAACAGGCCAACAAGTGAGTGAGTAGTGTGAGTCTGACTTACCGAGTGAGTGCACGAGAACATTTGCGGCGCTTCACCAACCTTTGGAACTTATCGTCCACACTTTGCTCACTTGGAATCCCATTTTTTTCTCGATATAACTCACTTGCTTGATTTTACATTATTGTGAAAAACAGTTTAAGTGCAAGAATTCCAAAATCAGTAGACAGAATGGTGCGTACCAAAAATGAAACTTTTGTTAAACTAGATAATTGTGAAGTGAGGTAGGAACCACTTTGAAAGCTTGAAGTCTTCGTGCAATAGTTAAAACTGTTGCATTAAAATACTGTTTTAGGAAATCAGCGTGCTCTGTCATGATCAGCTTCATTAGGTGGAATAATACATTTCCCTAAAAATGGATCATTGTCAAAAAATGTCTGTGTGCATACATCGATATGTACAGTTCCTAAAATATAGATCTGATCCGAATGAATTTTTTTTAGTAGATAGTACGCTCTAAAGAACACCTAAATATAGAAGTTTCGATTTCTTAATTTTCAAAGCTGTGTGTAGAACGATTTTCATTTAAATAAAACGAACATCCGAATCCTCAAAATACGTAAAGCAGCTGAATGAAATATTGTATTAAGGTAGAACCTTAAAGGGAAAAAACTTCTTAATTTTCTCATTATATAAACAAAAATTTTCTGAGGATCTTTTCCCCTAGGTTTTCAGTTTTTGTTACTATAAGACAAAAGGAACCCTGGGAGATGGGCTATGATGGGACCACGTTTGTGCAGGTTATTACTGTGCAGTGCACACAGAGTGCTAGCGACGTGCACAATGCCATGCACGAAGGCTGTACTGCATGTGGTGAAGGTGGCGGCAGGCAGGTAGAACTGACCAAGTGGCTACCGAATGTGACCCGCTGACAGCCATCAAGTACGTGGACAAGCAAAGTCTTGCCCAATCTCTAGCAGCAAAGTTTCTCTCATGAAATCTAGCATCAAAGTGTCCTACATTAGGAGAACCTCTTGCATACCATTTTAAAAAGTTTTCTACTTGTGTGTCCCTCCATCTCATGGTTGAATTCAGACTCTTTAGCAGACGTGGAAGCAGTAATTAAAACTTCCGGGCTAAGAGGCCGTGGTCCAATAGTAGAAATACTTCTCCCTGACGTTTCGTTGCCAGCTGCGGGCAACTTCATCTGAGGTGAGTCTACGACTGGACCAGTCGAAGGCTCACCTCAGATGATGTTGCCCGCAGCTGGCAACGAAACATCAGGGAGAAGTATTTCTACTATTGGACCACGGCCTCTTAGCCCGGAAGTTTTAATTACTGAAGACGCCGGCCGTGAAAGCCTACACGCTATGATTAGACGTGGAAGCGGTGGCGTGGGTGTCGTTCCTGCTATTCGACTGCCTCTCGCTATGCAGGCTGGAGCCAATAAACCATTTTCACGTTCGGAGGGGAAAGTTGGTGATTTAAATTTCGTGAGAATATTCGTGTACATCTACGTACATACCTCTGATGTCATCGTACAGTGCATGGCATTTCCTTTCCTTTACCATTCGCAGATAGAACGAGGGAAAAACGATTGTCTATATGCCTCCGCAATAGCCCTAATTTCTCGTATCTTATCTTCCCCTAAAGCGAAATGGGTGTAGGCGGCAGTAGAAACGTTCTGCAGTCAGCTTCAAATTCGGGTTCTCTAAACTTTCTCAGTAGCGTTCTTCGAAATGAATATCTTCTCCCATCCAAGGATTCCCATTTGAGTTCCCGAAGGATATCCGTAACACAGTTTGCTTCAATCTGGAGTGTGTTTTAATCGGAGCTGGCCGCTAGTTTTTGTACAATGTTCATATTATCAATCCCACTGTTGAAATATTTCAAGAAGTCCTCAAACATATAAGGCGGATTTTCGATGTGTGTGCAAAATCAAACGACGCACAGATAATGCTGTCAGAAACCAAAATCATTTGTACCATGTTTTACGCAAACTAATTATGTTCTCATTATTCATTCCATTCAATAGAGACTGTAATTCTTCTTCACTTTCACTGATGATAGCAATGCCGTCAGCGAATCTTATCATCGATATCCTTTCACCCTGAATTTGATCGAACTCTTAGAGCTATCTTTCTGTTCCGTTATTCCTTCTTCGATGTATAGATTGAACAGTAAGGGCAAAAGACAACACCCCTGTCTTAAATCCTTTTTAGTCCGAGAACTTTGTTTTTGGACTTTCATTCCTATTGTCCCTTCCTGTTTCTAGTAGATATTTCCTTGACGTTACACTTATCGTTCCCAGGATTTCGGACGTCTTGTATTACTGTACTTTGTCGAACACTTTAGAGTGACAGATTTCGCGAACACGTCTTCATTATTCTTACGTCTAGTTTCCATTATCAGTCGCAACGCCAGAACCGCCGCTCTGGTGGCCTTACTTCTCGGAAAGCCAAATTAATCGTCATGCAATAGATCCTCAATTTTCTTTTCCGATTCGTCTGTACATTATTCCCATCAGCCATTGGATGCATGAAACATTAAGCTGATTGTTATTCCTTTCAGCATCTCAGATGTATGAGCCGTTAAGATGATTGTGTGATAGTTGTCACACCTATCTGCTCCTTTTGTACAAGAAGCTACCGAAAAGTAATTCCTACGTAAAATGATAGCACTATCAAGATTTCATGGAGCTCCTTTATCTAAACGCAGCACGTTTGTCGCAAAATTCTGGAATATCTCAGCAGTGACCCACTGGAAAGAGGACCGTAACGTTTAAAACGCCATACTTCTTGCATGTGCGCAAGGCAGAGTGAACGTCTTCCCTTTATGTATAGGCCATGTATTGTCTTCCTCATGGCTACTTTTTCCGACCTCCACATATAGCTTCTTTGTCCGGCTAAAGATGGGTGCCCTACATTAAAGCACTCAGAAAATATCCATGGACAACGCTCTGAAAATTAGTTAGTGGAGTTTAGGATGTTCCTGTAAACAGAAAGCCGCCCTACCGTGAAAGATTTTTAACGTAGGCTGCCGTGAATATGAAAGACATTAAATGCTCAGAATTACAAGCAAATTGACAGCTTATCAGACGAGAAGTCTTCACCTACCAGGTTTAGCAATAACTATTTTTTTACGCAAACCAGCATTTATAGAACTCAAAATAGGTTCTTAGGTACTTTTCGTGGTTTGAAGACTTTTAAGTAATGAAACCAAGTATGTCTTCCTGAAAAGCGAGTGTTCATCAGATACAGGTATCGTCAGAGAGGTGTGATAGGACTGGTCTCGTTCTGTACATATACAAATGATCTAACAGATAGGATGAGCAGCAATTTGCCACTCTTCGCTGTTTATCCTGCTGTGTACAGGGAACCGTCGTTGTTGATATACTGTAGGAGGATACGAGAATGACACGACATGAATAGAATTTCTATTTGGTATGATGAATGCTTGCTAGCTCTAAATCTCCAAATGTAGAAAAATATAAGTTTATGCAGATGTATAAGAAAGATAAATCTGTAAGTTCGAATACAGTGTCTATGGTGTGTTTCTTGACCCGATCATGTCGATTATATATCTAGGCGTAACGTTGCAGATCGACATTAAATGGAACGAGCTCTTAATGTCGGTAGCAGAGAAGACGAATGGTCGACTCTGGTTATTTGGGACAGTTTTAGTAAAGTGTAGTTCATCTACAAAGGTGAATTCGTACTGTTGTTCGTCCAATTCTTTAGCACTGTTTGGGTGTTGCGGAATTCCACCACGTCAGATTAAAGAAAGACATCGAAACAATTCAGGTGTTTTGGTAGGCTGGAGCAACACGCGAGTATTACGGAAATGCTTCAAGCACTCTAATGTAAATCTCCAGGCAGAAGAGGAAGTTCATTTCGTGAATGTTGAGAAAGTTCTCAGAACCGGCGTTTGCGACAGGTTACAGAACTATTTTACTGACACCACTACACATCGTATGTAAACCCCTCGAAAACAAGTTAAGAGAAATCAGGGCTCGTACGGAAGTGTATATGTAGCCATTTTCCCATCCTCCATTTGCGAGTGCAACAGGAAAAGGAATCACCAACAGTGATACAAGGTACCACCTGTGGTGGACCATATGGCGTCTTGCGGAGTGTTTACGTAAATGTAGATCTACAGGGTGACCAATAGCCTGTTAACATTTGAAAATGCACTAATTTTGGGTATAGTGTAGTCTGATAGATAAAACTTCGCACACGTTCCTGAAATGACATGGAGTTTTATTTAAACCAAACACGAATGTTGTTCCACATATACATACCCTCTCCCCCTATTCACTTGATCTTAGTCCTTGTGACCTTTTTGTTTCCTCTAAATTAAATTTTTTTTTTAAAAGGACGTCATTTTTAGATTCTGGAGAACATTGAAAAGAATGTGACTGGCATGTATAAGATATTACAAGTTGGTGACTTTCAGCGCTGCAAACAAGACTGAGAACGATTCCGCCGGTGTATAGCTGTCGAAGGAAATTACTTTATTACTTTAAAGGGGACGATACTGTTGTTTGAGAAAAAAGAAGAAAATGCTTTGTTATGTAAAAGTTGTTTCTTTACTTCTCTCATACACCACGTGTTATTTCATAAGCGAGTGTTTTCACTGTTACGATACACCCTGTAGAGACAACTGAAACAAAACGGCTTGGCTACGTTGGTGCAAATGAGTGCATAAAAATTACACACTCTTTGATAGTTGATATCTTGGAACAGAATGACATATCGTTGTATTTTGGCGCGGTAGCGTAGTCCATTGTTTTCTCAACAGATCTTGGTGTGCGTTTCGCACCAGATGACAGTGAAGCAATGAATGAAGTAAGATTGTCGTTTGAGCAACGGAAGACCGTACTGAAATGGTACTGTAAGTTCGAAAACATGATGGAGGTACAAAGGCAGTTGCGGAATGAGTACAGAACTCAGCCACCAATACATAAAACAATTTATCATATTGGGGAGAAAGTTGAAGCCGACTGAACTATTCAGAATGTGCATAAGGAAAGGTCTGGCCGACCAAAAACATCAAGTCCAGCTTGCAGCCCAGTTGTTTTGCAACATTTTACAAGGTCACTCCAAAGTTCTGTGAAACAGGGTGCACATGAAAGCGGGGTATGTCGATCAAGCGTGCTACGAAACCTGAAGCCTGAAAAAGTGGAAAGTGTACATTCCAAGATCGCTGCACACTATGAACGAGGACAACCCTGATCGATGGCAGGAGTACTGCGAGTAGTTTGAGGGCGTGCTTTGCGAGGATGAGCGGTTTGCAGGGATGCTTATCTGGTCTGACGAGGCGCAGTTCAAACCGCCACAACCGCATGCCGTGTTAATCGACCTGGTGTTGAAGTGTGGTGTGGTCTCTCATCGTGCGGTTTGATTGGTCCATTCTTCTTTGAAGGTGGAGTAACTGGTGAGGTGTATCTCCATATGCTACAAACTTCAATGTTACCTGCTATCAGAGAGGTGTTTGGAAATGGAAGATTTTTACTTGCAATAACATGGACCACCGCCTCACTACCACAGAGGTGTCAGAGCCTACTTGGGTGAAAATCTACATGGGCGGTGGATGAGTCGAAGAGGAGCTGTTGAAAACCCACCACTGTCTCCCAGGTCCCTGGGAGTAGGGAAGGATGGGGAAGGAAGCTGGCCGTGCCCTTTCAAAGGAACCATCCTGACATTTCCCAGAAGCGATTTAGGAAAGTCACGGAAAACCTAAATGAGGATGGCCGGACGCGGGTTTGAACCATCGTCCTCCCGAATGCGACTCAAGTATGATATATAGGACATAAAATGCCGTCTGAGGCCTGCGTTCCTTTTTCATGTTAACAATTGTCAACCAATGCTGTACAGTTGCAATAAAGTCATGAGATGTTCAATTGACTCTTCTATTAGGAAATGTTACGCGTTTCGGGATTACACCCATTTTCAGACATCACAAACAGCCTTTGAATTGTCAAGGTTGTACGCCTGGCTGGTTAGGAAGGAGTAACGGTTGTGATGTCTGAAGATGGGTGTAATCACGAAACGCGTAACATGTTCTAATAAAAGAGTCAACTGAACATTTCATGACTTTATTGCGATTGTACAGCACTGGTTGCCAATTATCGACTCCAGTATGTTAACCACAGCGTCATCACGCCCGGTACACCTCTTGACTTTTACCTATGGGGATTCTGGAAAATGAAGTTTATCAACAGAAGCCAGCTAAACTGAACGAGCAACAAGAAACCATCGGGGCATTCTGGGCGGCTATCTCACCGGCAACACTGACAGCCGTAGTTCGATCAACAGTTCAGCAACATCAACGTTGTTTGGCTGCTAATAGGGTTCACTATGAACGCATAAAATAAACTTACCCCGTGCAAGAATTGTAGCGGTATGTCATTTTGTGCCGTTAATGCTATCAATGTCTACATTTTTCTGAACCCGTCTGTAGAACGCCTTTCGACAGCTGGTCCAAAAGAATAATTGTTGAGGAAGAAATGCGAGTGCAAGAACTTCAAGTGGAGAACTGGGAAGCTTTAAAGGAATGGCTTTTGGGACGCGAGAATCGGCGATAGTTGCAACGCACACTGATGATGATGATGATGACGATGATGATGATGATGACGATGATGATGATGACGATGATGATGACCAAAGAAAAGGAGGGGTGAATCGACAACTCTAGGAATGGTTCCTCTCTCGCTGTAAACACTCCTGGAGGATTTAATAGTAACTGCAGTCTTGCCGTGGAAACACCACTTCAAAACATCGAGGACTGCTGTAGGCACTTCGTGAAGAGGACGGTGTGTGCAGCGTCACGGCTGCAGCCACCACGGGGGTGCACACGGAGCAGGTGGCGGGTGGCCGCTCGACGCGGCGTCCCGGCGCCGACTGCAGCTCCGCCAGGTCGGCAGTCGGACAGACAAATAAAAGCGGAGAGCGGGAGAGAGTCGGCACCGCCCAATAGCGAGCCTCGCCGCGACGAGTCCGATTCGTACTCGGATCCGCCCCCGCACCCGCCGCCGCCACCTCCACCGCCCCCGCTACTGCCGAATGTCGGGGGCGCAGACGCAGAACGCGGAACGCAGTCGCACAGTGGGCGCGCCCCCGAGTTTCTCGCATTGCTCTGCACGGTTTACCAATGCGGCCGCCGCCGGCCCGGGGACCCGCCCACGAGCGCGGCAGTCAGTCCGCCTCCCCTTTCACCTTTCTCCCACCTTGCTATCCTACTGCCCCTTTCTCCCTCTTACTCTCTCTTTCTGTCTCTCTGATTCTGGCCTTTTTTCCCCTTTCATTTGTCTCTCCCCTCGCGACGAGTGCGTTTCTCTGTCTCCGTCGCGCTGGAAATGGAAAAAGAGCGTCGGCGCGCAGCCGGCACCGCCCTGTCCCTCCCATTCGTAAATTCGCGGCAACTCACGGAATCCGACCGGCGAATCGCAGAATCGTCTTCGAGTCGCCAGTTCCCATTGGTTCGCAGCGGCTGCGCGACGACCCGGTCTCTGCAGCTTTCCGCTTCAAGGACAAACCTGTATTATTGCTTGTGGCAAATGTTACCGTCGTAGAGGATTGGTCCCATTCTCTTTGAGGGTAACTGCTCCGAAAATGTTCTCAGTTATAAAAAAAAAGAATCTTTAGTGTACAGAGTAGGCCTGTAACAACGATTAGGGCTCAGTTAACTGGGAAAAAATATACAGGCATTAAATGTGGCATAGACACAATTCATAGTAGATCCATTATGCACCTGAATCTATAGAAATATATCAGTATTTGACTGTATTTGGCTGCGCTGGTCGCATATTATGGATCATGTAAAATTATTTTTCCTTGAGATGTATCAAATCCTTTTTTGATTTTGGTATTCTCACCTATAACATTTTTATAAATTTTATTAACACATACTGATCGGATTATAATCATAACCGATCCACAGTAGTAATCAAACAACCTTGCAACCGGAAACAAGTTCTAAAAAACCTTTGGACCTGTCAGTCATTAAACGAAAAGTCGAAACAGTTACCTCAAGCGTGGATTACTTACAGCCATCACAGTCCAGAAAAAAGGTCTCTGATGCCCTCTGGAATCTGTCTACGGAGCAATGAATAATTTTGATCTCAGTTAACACTCCCAGTCATCCCACATAATTTTTGAACGAGCGGGAGGGAAAGAACAGGTCCAATCTCTGTCTACACATATAACCTTTATGACTCCCTCTAAAACAGTACTATTTTTTTTTAAATCTTAGCAGACTCCTCTCATCCCGTCCCACTGTCACCGTTTTACACATGTCCCATTCTCGCCGTTGTAAAGAGAATCTTCTTATTTCCTGCATCATCAATCCATAATTTTCAGCAGCATTCTGTAACGCCCACTTTCTCACTTTTCACTTCCATGCGGTGCCGTGCTCCAGGGGCACAATATCAGGAATTTCATTACCTAATAACGACCTGTGTTTCATACTAGTAGTCTATATTTGGTGACAAATGGTGAATTCTTCTGCGATATCCTACTTCTTACTCCCCCCTTGATTCCTCTGTCGTGCACTATTTTGCTCGCAAGGTAACAAATTTTCTTCATTTCGTCTACCACACATTTGATGTTACATTTTTTGCTGATCTCGTTTTTGGTAGCCACAATACTGTCGTCTTTCTTTCGTTCACTGTCAATCCATATTAAGTGCATAGCAGACTTCCCTTCCGTTCTACGGATCACGTAATTCTTCCCCACTTTCTCAGAGGACGGTGATGTCAACAGAAAATCATGTCGTCATGTTTAACCCTGAATTGAAATCCCTTTCATTTATTTCCATCAATATCCCTCCAGTAAAAGTTTTCCTACAAACTGAATTCGCACTGCATCTATACACATTATAAATTGAAGTTCGCCCAGCCCACGTCCCTCGTTTTCCTTTCGTATGCGAAGGCATATATCAGGAACTACTGTAGGGTTTTCGAACAGTTTATGTCAACAGATTCCCAAGGAGGTTTGTGTATACAATTTATTATCGCTATGCCAGACGAGCCGCCGGACCGTTGATACTTCGTGCTACGCGGGCGAACCAGGGGCGGACCGCTAGTTTATAACAGAAAATCTGAAACGATCCAAATATAGCCACAAATATTTCACAGTTTTCCTAAGAGGTCATTTACCTAAAGAGGCTATTATAGAAACCTTACATTGTCAGCTGGAGAGCGATCATGGATTCAGTATAAAGAACGTTTCAGACATGAAGTTTTTATTGCCTTGATCTCACGTAGGTACACTGGATTGTTAGCTTCGATAGTCCTGTCGACACTAGTGATCCAGCGTACCTATTTGCGATCGAGACAATTAAAACTAAACTCCATCCGGCCAGACCTTGGAAGGCCTAATGGGACCTATCGGCAGCCGTGTCATCCTCGGCCCACAGGCGTCACAGGATGCGGATGCGAAGGGGCATGTGGTCAGCACACTTCTCTCCCGGCCGTATCGCAGTTTACGAGACCGGAACCGCTACTTCTCAATCAAGTAGTTCCTCAGTTTGCCTCAGAAAGACTGAGTGCTCCCCGCCTCCCAGCAGCGCTCGGCAGACCGGATGGTCACCCATCCAAGTGCTAGCCCACCCCGAGAGCGCTTAACTTCGGTGAGCTGACGGGAACCGGTGTTACCACTGAGCCAAGGCCGTTGGTGCGATCAAGAGAATAAAAACTTCATATGTGAAGCTTTCTTTACACTAAATTGGATATTCTTTATTTACTCTAAACCATTCCTGTGTGAAGTTCGAGTTGTAGGTGTTGGACGTTGAGTGTGGTAGTTGATGAGCCTATGTGGTGTTTTATATTGCTTCAACATCTACATCTGTATCCTCAAACCAACGTACGATCTCTGACACAAGGTCCGTAGTGTGCCATATCCATTGCTATATTATTCACGTGTGATATACAACAAGTAACGTTTTGAAGGTCTTGCTGTACAAGCACAGGTTATAGATCAAGGAACGTCTTGCTCATTACGCTAGATGCACGATGGAGGGTGTAACATTTCTTGGCCTATTGTAACATGGGTTGCAGGAATTTTATGGACGAGGCTCTCCACATCGCACTTAGCGTTGGATCTACTGTCTGCAACGGCTGTCTATTGACGAATCATGTGACACTTTCACGTATACTAAACGAACCTGTCACGAATCGTGCAATTCTTCTTTGAAGCTTCTCAATCCTATTCGTTAGTCATGTTCATAATTGTTCCAGACAATGACTAACATTCACCCTAGGAGTATTACAATTATTCTTAGGTCCGTCTGCTTTCTCCAAGGTGAGTTTTATGTGGTCGTTGCACAATACATCTTTCCAACAGATACTCCTATATGATTCTTGGTTGTGACTGACATCAGTGGCTGACGGCTGACCCAGATACTGCTCTCTATGCATACAGGGACTTTTCTTATAGTAACGCACAAAACACTAAACTTACGTATGTTCAGTATCAACTCCACAATTTTCCAACAGGTTTTGATCGCCTTCAGGCGTCTCTCCAATTCCAGATGATGTCACTTTCTTGTATACAACGGCGCCAGCACAGAAATACACAGGGTGATTTTTATAAATGGGCACAAATTGCAGAATACGATCCCTGAGAGTATAAGGAAAGGTTTTTCAGGGTACTTTGTGCTGAGAAATACTTGTTAAGAAAAAAGTTAGATACATTGCGCCGTTTCCGAGTTAATTAGCATCGAAGTCAGGCAAACATGCCGTTGCAAATTCAAGTGACCCTCCGGATACACTTAGTGTCAGTTTTTCTCATAGGGTAGATGATAGTGCACGACACTGCTCAGCCTCTGACTCGGGTTCGATCCTTACTACCGTCCCGCACTCATTAGTTGTATCGCTCTCTTGTTTCATTTCAGGAAACCAAGCGAAGAACACATTTGGTGATACTGTCTCTGGTAGACTACTTGAATTTGCGTGTGCAACGGCCTAATTGGCTAACTTCAATTCTAATTAAATCGGAAACAAGACACAAAGGAATTAATGACAGTAGTTTCCAGTGCACATTAATTTAAACCAATGGGGAACATAGAAAATTTGTGCCGGACTGGGACTCGAACCCAGGCTTCCTGTTGCAGACGCAGTGATCATCGCAACTGCACGGACTACCTTAGCACGGCTCCCGCCAGACACAAATTCTCAACTTATCCACACACTTGCCATTTATCTTCATTACTCGCGGTATTTCGTCGATTTCCGTAAGAGTTCGGGTATGGTGCGCATCCGCACTCGAAAACGTCGCAACGTACATATTTTTTTCTTAATAACTGTTTCCAAGCACAGCCTACCCTGCAACACCCTTACAAGTTTGTCAGACTGTTTCTGACTACTTTGTGGAGGTCATTATTTCTTGTGCTATCCGATTGTTTACAGGAGGTACTCGTTATAGTCACCTGACACTCTTAACATAATTAGCCGCCAACCACAAACTCGTGCGATCTCATTTGGAGAGCTGACCTCATTCGTCTGACGCCCGCTCGTAAAACGTGAGCAGTTCCAACTGATATGGAAAACACTCTGCGGCAGGCAATTTGTTGGGCACAGATAAGTGGTAAACAGCGACCGTTAATTTGTACAGTGAAGCGTATGATCGCTCACTATTTCTACTCGTACATCGCTACTAAAGAGAGACATATTTCTTGGTTCCATTATCTCTCGAGGGATTGCATTTGCCCACACGTGATAATTTATTTTTCCACTCTCCGTGAAGTCCGACTCATCAGAAAGTAAAACCCATGCTATGAACTTCAGATCTTCGCACACTTGTTGCAACACCCGCTCTTTCACAACCGGCGTAAGAAGGTCCTAAGGTCTACCGAAACCTCGTGTCTTGTTTCGAATCATCCCGTGTCGGAAAGTCGTTGGAAGAACCTTGTGATGGAATACAGCGATGTCGTTGCTTCTACGTCAAATATGCCTGGCTATTAACGCTCTTAACTGGATCAGTCTGTCACTTCCCGCTTGGAAGAATGAGACCCCATTCGCTGTTTGCGTTGTTCACACAAAGCCCTCTCTGATATCGGCACAATCTCAAAACGATATGTACCGAATGTGTGATTGCCGTCAGAGAACTAAGTACACAGACACATTCAGCCATTAAGAAGTGGAATGAACCTCAACAGGAAGACAGCCTAACCCACAGAGAAGGATGTACTATCGACACAAATAAAACGAGCCTTATTCCAACAGTACCTTTTCATAGGTATTTTACTCTAATTTTCATCAGTGCTCTCTCCCTGTTGAATATGGGACACATTTTTCTTATGTCGCGTGGTAACAGCAGTCGTCCTATCATACTACTCTGAGATACACTGCATATTATTTTATCTGTTGACATAAACCTCAACATTTCGAAGAACGTATGGTCTGGACCTGTATCGAAGGCTTCCTGGAAATGAAGAATAACGAATGGCATGTCAAGTTTAAAGTGTTCATTTGACATCCGACTCCATGATACAGTAGTCAGCGACTATGGCCCGAGATAAACTGACGCTGACCATATCAGATTGAGCTGTTACGCAAACGAGTAGCTACTTGATGAAGTTAATTACATAGGCCCCCAAAGTGGCGACAAATAGATAAAAACTGAACGAGGTAGCGCAGTGGTTATCACGCTGGAATCGCTTTCCGAGGGAAGTGGGGGAGGGGGGAATTGGAGAGGATGGTTAAAATCCGAGTCCGGCCATCATGATTAAGGTTGTCCTTGATTCCGTCCCATCCTGCTCTAATCCGATCTTGTGCTATGTCTTCAATAACCCCGCTGTCGACGGGACATCAAACCATTATCTTCCTTCCATCCCATATGAAGAGCATATCATCATCAGTAGTATCTCATACTCTCCCTCAAAGACATTTCAGACATGCCCCTGATAAACTTAATATAGGCCTATGTCGCTAAAGCGAACTGTTTCAGGTTTTTTGAACACGTTTTGTGATCTGACGTAATGACCTTTTTGAAGACCGAAGGTCCTATACTTATGAACACAGATTCCGTTAACAATCGTCTTGTGAAACCTAGCTCCCTCCCTTCATCCAATAGACTTAGAAGACAACACATAGCGGAGCCTACGTCGACGCCGTATTTGATGACTACCGGTTGGCGTTCGCACAGCAGTTGCGCACTGTCGCCTAATGAACGAAATAAGGGTTTGCTGAATATCTGACCGGCTTTGCGACTGGACTAAGAAGTTCCAACAAACAGAACACACCGCGTCGCTCGTTAAAGACCGAAACCGTCCGACGTAAAATTAGATTCGAGTGTATCCCAAGGGACTGCTATGGACCTTTACTGTTTACAGTGCCCTAGTGCGCAATGTCGGGAGGTTTGTGAGGCTATACGCGGACAACACTATTGCTCACAGGGAAGTCATAATGACAGAAAATTGTAGCGAAGAGCAGAAACACACGCCACAAACAAATGTGATGTAGTACATATAAATTTCTGGAGAGAATTGTTATTGTTTTATTACACATTATCCGAACAACTACTACAAACAGTCTCATTAGTTAAATACTCTAGAGCGTGAATTCGGAGCGATTTGAAGTGGAAAGACCAGATTAAATTATTGGTACGAAAGACACAGAAATGAAATTGAGTGGAAGAATCCTCAGGAAGTATAGTCCTCCTACGAAGTACCCACAAGCCTCCTGGGGGACTCTAAGTAACACTGTATATTATGGAGGTCGTCGCTGCTCTAAGTCTGGTTGTCATACAGGGTATGCTCCGTTTGAGAACGTCAAGTCACCTATGATGTTCACCCCATGCTCCTTTGCATGTTGCTGCTATGTTGAAAATATCCAGCTTCCTCTCGTCCACGCTGTTTCTGCCGACGGGGCGATGTTCCAACAATGTCGCTTGCAAAGCCTGCATTTCTATCATATTGAGAGGCTACCTGTAAGCTTCGCTTGTTATCCAATAGCTACAGCATCACCTGAACTCTTTCCTATAAAAAAGAGACAGCAGGATATTCTACAAGAGTATTAAGCCGACCAGTTATTTATTTTCACCAGACATCATTAAAAGCAAATACGATTCCAAACCAGAGATTTTCAACCTTTCTGAGACAAATGCCTTTGATCACGTATCAGGCAAAAGCACGACAAACTTAGCACCTATCTGAAAATTACTGGCTTTTTCTCAAATGACAAAATGTAAGTTATGCAGACTACAACAACAACGGCAGCAAACGTACTGTCGTAAGAGCAATGACAGATATGTTCAAATGACTCATACTTTTTTTGTAAGTGTTTTATTGAACTACGAAATAACGTGTGAATGAAACGGCTGGCACTTGTTTTTGGAAATATTTTTGTATTCCGTCTGGTCAAGGCCTATGCACATCGTGAATACTCCAAGTTCCTCAATTTTTTTCTTTTCTATTTCTTCCAACGTCATAAATTTACTTTCACGTCTTTACGTTCCGTCGAATGTTATGAACGAGTGGTATAGATTATGTTCTTCGCCGATAGTGAGGAAGAGTAAGTTAGACGAAAGTAAGAGCTTAGCAAAGTATAAGTTGACCTCTGACTGTACGTCAGTCACGTCATTCAAAGGAAACTGCATTTTTATCAACTATGATGGACCAAACATTTCTTGCTTTTAATTATCAACAGTGCACTCCTTTTCTCACATGCACGCTTACAATATTGAAATTACAGAAGTTACTCATGTAAAGTGAGAACAAAGTTACGACCTCTGTAGAGAAGTGTACGGGGTCTTTTATTTTTAACATGCCTTACAACAGGAAAAAGGCACGATGATAGTCGTTAATTGAAGCAAAAGGTTTGCTTAAAGAAGTATGTCGTTAGAGTGGATCTTATGACGCTTTTCAAGTAAACGAATTAGTAAAGAGACTGTATTACAAAAAGAAAGGTCCCCAGCTGTAATGTCCCCACAGAAAATACCCTCTACCACGCACCAATTAATCGTTTTTAATCAAACCATCCACATTCATTCGCTTTGGAAAAGTTATCTGATCTGATTTTCTCGTAATATATGCGGCGACAGCTCGTCGACGCCAAAGTATTTTCTAGTGCATCTATTCTTTGAAATAACAGAGATGCACATATGCATTCTCCATGGTTGTTGGAGTGGTAACGAGGACAGCTTCTGGAGTATCTGTTGAGGGATTGACGTGTTTCTCAGAGATACATATTCTGCTTTTCTTCTCGCTAAAGCGAGCCAATTAACATTTGTTCCGCTAGCGGTTTGTTTTGATGAGAAAGAGATTGTAAAAGGAAAATAATTAAGGCGGGGAATCACCAGAGATCTGGACATGTAATGGAAATGGATTTAATACACGATTTCCTCCATAAATAAGGTTTGTGACTTTTTTTGTTCTGGAGTGAATGAACGAATGAGTTTTTTCTGAATCATTTGTTGATCACGTTGGCCCTGTAATTAGTGGGGAAGTTTCAGCTGTGTCGAAGAGAGCCTGCAATCACTGAGTCTGTCTTAAATCATCCAAAAAGGGTTCGTACCCATCTGGGATTCGCAATCTTTAATAAAAGGAACAAATTGTCCAAACGATTGATTCTCCCGACTGACTGCAGTGTTTAACAGTAATAATAAATGTAAAGATCTCTTACAGCAAGCCAGCCGCTGATTACCAAGACGAAGGACTCCACCAAAGATTCTATTTGGCTGATTCTTTTTATCACTATATCACGTAATGAAATCTTATATTAAAAACTATACATAGATAAAGGAGAGAAAGAGAGAGAGAGAGCGAATGAAAATAGAGATAATACTAATAATCCTCCATTAGTTTAATTTTTCGCCTGTCTTATCACGGATCAGCCAAGAACTGGGAGGGCCTTACTTTACTGTATAGCCTTATGTGTGAAGGTGAAGGGATCTTAAAGACAACAGATACACGTCTATACAGACAAGACATTACACAGAGATAGCGGCTAGCTGCATTGATCATCTATTCTTAGATTAAAGAGACGGTAACTTATTATCCGAACATTAAAATGTTAAACAGCGTAGCCTGAATATCTCTGAACCCAGAAGTGTTAGGGTTTTTTTTTTTTTCTTTTTGTGAATCAAGAGCACAAATGTGTAACGGTTCGTTCGACTATGTTGCTGCCGTGTAGTAAAGTTAATGAATAAGTATTTACAATTCAGTCTTACAAGCTGTTGACACACGCAAAATAAGACCTGTTGAAAAAGTTCGTGGTATTTCTTTGGTTTGGCACAGTCACGCAGTTTCTGATAGGACAGTGAGAAGGCAAAGCATTTTCCTCTCAACATCATAGTGTTCTAAGAAAAATGGATTTCAGCATGCAGTCACTATAGTCAAGCCTCTGCAGCAACCCTCTTGTAGCATGATTGAAGTGAAACTCATACTTGTTCTGATAAAACAGTTTTTACACATATTAGGGACAGTTTGTTGTTTTCAACGAAACGTTTTGAATTGGTAGTTTTCTCTGGCGGTTTTCGTATCAGAACACCGTGCGTCCACCGGCCAGAGTTCTTTCCTTTCGCCTCTCACAGCCTGGCTTATGCAGATATATCCCTCTTTCCCACCACCCCCACCCCCCAACCGCCCTTCGCGGCCCACCCCTCCGACCTCTCTCCACCGACTGTCCCTCTTTTCCTCTTTCACTGCAGGCTGCCGTATTTTAAAGGAGAACGGTATCGGAGAAAAAGGACGTTTGCCCGGGTGCGGATTTCGGCTGGTGGGGCGGAAAGCGCGTTGCGTCTCTCCCGGCCTCCGCTCTCCTCTCGTCCCTCTCTCTCTCTCTCTCTCTCTCTCTCTCTCTCACACAGTCTCCCTGTCTCGCATCCTCTCTCTCTCATTCCGTCCGTTCCACTCCCACCCGGCGCTGTCTCCCTCTCGCCGCCCTTCTCCGTCCGTCTCTTTCCGTTTCTCCATTCGTACTGCGGCGCGGCGCGGCGCGACTCTCCGCTCGCTGGGTCGACGAATAGCATTCTCCGTCTCAGGCGCCGGCGGGCGCGGTCCCAGAAACGCCCACTCCCATTGGTCCGTTCCCTCTCACACACACGCACGCGCGCATACACACGTACGCACGCACACACGTCCAGAGTCTACTTCGCTGTAATTCCGAGTGCGAACTCACGAGGAGGCGCAAAGCGGGAACACCCGAAATTCTCGGAGAACTTTAAATGTCTCCGGGAACGCGGCGCACGATATTAACGATTGTTCAACCCTTAAAGGAACGACGAGCTGCAGGCGATGTTACGAACTTGGCGTCTGCTGCCAGACTCCAAGACTGCAGTGGTTATACACGGACACAATACCGTAACAGAACGTTGCATGCAGAATGTATAATGTACGTACTTTTACCTCTTCGCTTCAGTCAAGCTTCGACACCCGTAGTGCACTGGTCTTGTTTTTGTTCCATCAGTGTATACGAGGATAAAAGAAGGGACTAATGTGGCCAATCGCTGACCACCTACTACACAAGGAAAATCCTTAATATTTATCCATTTCTCTTACGACAGTACTGTTGCTGCCGTTGTTGTTGTGGTGTTCATTCCGAAGAAAGGTTTCGTGGTATCTCTCCACGTTAGTGGTTCAAATGGCTCTGAGCACTATGGGACTTAACATCTGAGGCTATCAGTCCCCTAGAACTTAGAACTATTTAAACCTAACTCACCTAAGGACATCACACACATCCAAGCCCGAGGCAGGATTCTAATCTGCGACCGTAGCGGTCACTCGGTTCCAGACTGAAGCACCTAGAACCGCTCGGCCACCGCGGCCGGCCCACGTTAGTGTATACTGGACAAGCCTATTCATCTCAGCATATTTACTGCAATCCACATCTTACTGTAAAAATGATTTCGTCTACCTATACTATTTTTACACCTCCATATGTCCCTCAATTAGCTGCAACTCCTTAATGCCTGAGTGTGTTTCCCTCCTTTTCCTTTTAGTCAGGTTGTGCCGTCTTTCGCTTTGCTTTCCAATTTCCTTCAGTAAATAGTCATTAGTTATGTGACCTACTCACCTAATCTTCAGCAATTTTCTATAATAACACGGTCTATTTTCGTATTGTCTGTGCCAATTATGGTGCAGTTTATTTTCGTATCATGTTAGGGTACAGACAAATATTTCAGAAAATACTACCTAACAGTTAATTTTATTTTCGATTCATTATGCTATAGCTAGTCCGTATTTTACATTCTCTCCACGTCAGCCATCATCTTTTTTTTTTTTTTTTTTTTGTCCAAATCACAAAACTCATGTACAACTTTTAGTGTCTCATTTCCTAACACAATTCCCTCAGCACCAATGGATTTAATTCGACCATATTTTCCTTCTCGTGCTGTTGTTTTTGTTCATCTTACAATATGTTTCACAGCACTATCCATTCCGTTCGGCCGATCTTCCAAGTAATAATAGTAATCATTATTATTTCGTGTGCTTCACTGGCCCGGTGCAAGTCTTTCAATTCGACGCCACTTTGGAGACTTGTGTGTCCATAACCTACCCCACTTACCAGCTGCGGGAAAAGAGAGCTACAGTTTAACGTGGAATCCGAACCACGTGTCGTTTCTAGTGATTCGTCGTATCGTTGAGAGGTGAAGGCTACATTAAAACGCGGACTGCAAAATCCTACAGCTGACTGGGGTTCCATCCCGAGACTTCTTTGTTTCTAGTCCAGCGCCTTACCGCCTTTTTTCCCCACTCATCGTTAGGACTGGGCGAACTTCACATAACAATACTCCTTCAAGTTCATCGTTGAATGTTTTACTTAGGATTTCTTTTTTTCAAACAAACAAAAGAAGGAAAATGAAAAGAGGGCAGGTAGCCCTCTGACTGAATATGTTATCCCGTCTGCTATCGCAAGACTACCAGGCTCTTCCATGTTGACAGCAGGTTAATACTGAACGAACTGTGGAGTCACACCTTAACAGCAGAACACTACGTTTGAAAACCTGTCACTTGTACGTCTCAATTAAGATCAGCGACTTTCAAATACCCAAGGCACTATACCACTTCATCTGAAAATGGTGGGCACGAAACTCACTAGAACGCTGGAACAAGGCGACGCCACCAGTCGTCTGATAGCGCGAGTAGATTTCCTCACCCAAGGCACTGATTGCAGTCTCAGGACTTTTCTGATAATAGCAAATCATGCTGAAAAGATTTAATGTTGCTCTAAAGCGTATAAGGCGGAGATTTAGCTAGCCACCTGTAATCATCGATTCTTGATAAAGACAAATTATAGGATGGTGAGAGACGACATTAACAACTGCAAATATACACCCGTGTGGCAGAAGGCCAGCAGTTTTTGTGTCAGTGTTACAGAACACTATGATTTTCTATGCTACGACAGGTCATCAGTGACCTTTTTTAGCGTCGTTGGTCTTCTGACTGGTCTGATGTGGCTCGCCACGAATTCCTCTACTCTACCAAATTCTTCATCTTAGAGCAGTCCTTGCAACCTACATCCTAAATCACTTGCTGGATGAATCCTAATCTCAGTCTTCCTCTACAGTTTTTACTCTCTACATCTCCCTCTGGCACCACCGAAGTCGTTCCCTGATATCTTAATAGGTATCCTACCATTATGTCCCTTCTTCTTCTCAGTGTCTTTCACATATTCCTTTCCTCTCCTATTCTGTGGAGAACCTCTTCACTGCCTACCTTATCAGTCTACCTAATTTTCAACACTCTTCTGTAGCACGACACCTCAAATGCTTCGATTCTCTTCTGTTCCGGTTTTCTCACAGTTCATGCTTCACTATCATACCATGTTGTGCTCCAAACGTACATTCTCAGAAATTTCTTCCTCAAACTACGCCCTATGTTTGATACTAGCAGACTTCTCTTGGTCAGGAGTGCCCTTTTTGCTAGTGATAGTTTGCTTTTGATCTCCTCCTTGCTCTGACTATTATGGGTTATTTTGCTGCCTGGTTAGCAGAATTCCTTAACCTCATCTACCTCGTGACCATCTGTCCTGATGTTAAGTTTCTTGCTGTTCTCATTTCTGTCATTTCTCATTACTTTCGTCTTTCTTCGACTTATTCTCAATCCGTATTCTGCACTCATTTGAGTGTTCATTGCATTCATCAGATCCTGTAATTCTTCTTTACTTTCACTGAGAATGCCATCAGTGGATCTTAGCATTGATATGATTTTACCTTAAACCTTTCTTTTATGTTCATCATCGCTTCTTCGATGTGTAGATCGAGCAGCAGGGGCGAAAGACTCCATCCCTGTCGTACAACAATTTTAAACCGAGCACTTCGTTCTTGATCTTCCACTTCTATTTCCCTTCTCTTCCCCTATTTTACTCAGATTGTGGAACATCTTGCACCATTTTACATTGGTGCGCCCTTTTCCCTTGTCGACGAATCCTATGAACGCATCTTAATTTTTCTTTAGCCTTGCTTCCGTTATCAACCGGGACGTCACAATTGCCTCTCTGGTGCCTTTACGTTTCCTAAAGCCAAACGGACCGTCATCTAACACACCCTCAGTTTCCATTTCCATTTCTTCCTTCCTTACAGAATACCAACATACAGTGATCTGTGCCTCTCTTGACTAGAGAGGCAGCTAAGAAGAGCAACTTCACACGAATCAGGACCGTCCCTCAGGTAGGATATGACCCTCATCCTACATCTAGACCACACGCATTACTCCTGCTGAGGCACGAAGTTTACAACTTAACAACACAAATTTTCATATTTTCCAGTATCTAGCCAGAAAATTTCCAGGATCTCGAACACTGGTTGTCGTTAGATTTGCCGTCGTTTCCATAAATCAATGCAAGCGCACATTGGAATAATGTCTTCGCGAAATGGTTAGTTGCTTTCTATGCCATTCATATATTCTGACCGGTAATGTCTCCAATAATATCGATACTGAATGGAGGTTACCCTTCGTGTTTTTTTTTTTTTTTTTTTTTCATTTCTCTGTACTGCTTGCTATTAGAGTTAACAGTCACGTTTTTGTAAACAAATTTTATCTGTGTGATGGAAATATTAAAAACTAGCTGCTATCCACAGATTTTCTCACATACCAGCAGTTTTGTTACGACTATTCGGATAAGAATAGCTCATGGTGTGCCGCCGAAACTATCAGTGTGTTAGAATAAAGACATTCTCAAGATACAGTTGTGGTGGTACTTTTTCGCATACATTCCAATATAGTCCAATCTGCATCATGGGTAATATTATTGATAACTGAAATAACGTACTGATCTAGCAATCAAATGTAGAAAAGCCGTGATTTCTTGTTGACAGAAAAGAAAGGACGAGAAGCAAACAAGACAGGTAACTCTCAGAGAGCAAGGGGTCAGTCGATGTCTGGATGGAAAATTTTGCTGGGATTCCGCACGTCATTGCAAGCGGCAGCTGTCCGAAACATCAGCATGTTGTATCAGATGATATTTCCAAGAATGCACTCAGTTTTGCTGTTGGTGTAACGCAGCGTTGTGAGATGGCATGGCCCAGAAAAAAACCACACTTCGGGCTTACGCTGACGCTTGAAACAGCTGCTTCTGAAAGGTAACACGTCCCGTTTTCTAAAAAAGCCGGCTAAAGTTTGCATCACGATGACGGACGAGATGGCATGAGCCGATGACGCGTGGTATTACGACGAACAACTGTTTTGCATCCTATTCGGATGATTATCAGCTTTGATTTAGACAGCCACGGCTGTCAAACGCCGACTGTCATTCTAGTTAGCTACTTAGAGTACCTTTGACAGCAATAGTCAACTAGTTTTCAGACATTACTAGAAATATTTTTAGAGAAGAAACGACATGAAATCAGTTCAATTCCGTCTTCGCCACAAAGCGAATCTTACATCTTTCACGAATCACCCATTAGCCGATTGATAATTTTGAGGGTAGGCTTCTTCCTGTAGTTCCTGTGCTCTCTTTGTCCTTTTACGAAACGAACGAGTTGACTTCCATCCTCAATGCCTTACGTTTCCTTGTTGGCAGTCGACAAGGCCACGGGGATTTGCTTTAGCATTCATATCGCTTCATGACCTTCCAGTTCGTCATATTGTGAATAATTTAATACGAACACTTAGCGCCAATACTACATTCATTACATTTTTTTTCTTTTCTCTTTCTACGGTTTGCGTAAGTGCCTCTTAAGAAGTACGGGAAAAATTCCATCTGATGTCATGATTCGCTCAATACATAAGAGACTTCATAAATTATAAGTGATATAGTATTTACAAATCCGATACATTTTTCATAGTGACACGAAAATAACCTCAAAATGAGTAAAGTGTGTCTTTTGACCATCTATTACACCCTAAGTTACGATTCAAATTATGTTTAAACAAGAAACCGAAACTTATCATTATTCGTGCCTTTTAGTATAGGTGAGAACTGTAGCTAAAGTGTTTTTGGTCTCCTTCCTTCTTATTTACCCAGAGCTATAGTCCAGTCCATACAGTACTTATTAGAAATCGATTCACTTTAATCTATTAACGTCTCGGAGAGCAGTGCCAAATGATTACAGGAAACTATTCGTCCGGATGTATGTCGCGCATCACATGACTATTAATAAACTACTTTAGATGTATGATAGAAGCAACTAAAAGAAATTTCGCTACGGTATTACAGCATTATGGAAAATCGTATGTTCAGGCAAGAGGCAACCTTAAACTAAGGCACGGTGCATACTCACCGAGCTCGAAGTCAGCTTACTGGACGATCTTGACTGAAAATATTGTATGCTGGGTGTTTCAGAGCTTGTATGTATTTGCTAAAGGACATCTTGACACACATCATCAGCTGCAATTAAAAAAGTATTTTTTATGTACTTTGCATACTGGAATTTGAGCATGCAGGCCACCATCACCATTGTCGTATACAGACGATAAGCAACAATAATATGTGAATAACACAAGAACACTTTGTATATCTTGAAACAGAACCGTAAGATTGTTTCAGTACTGTACATGTCTTCATCAAACGACGTGTCTGTCAAATGTAAAATTTTTGTGATGGTTTAACATGATGGTGCTCTATAAAACGCAGAAGTCCCGCAAATATTTAAAATATAATTGTGAATCTGAAAATAACTTGCCTACACGATCACAGTGGGGCCATAATCTTCAGGTAAAAACAGAGTCTCATAACTCTGCTGTACACGGATCGTCGAGCACGTGTGTTTCATAAAACTGTGAATTGCTAAATGAAATGATAATAACCATCTCTTTAAAATATTTGTAAAAACGATCGTTAGGAAATTTATTCAATCAATTAAGTTCGAAGCACAACGTTGCCCTTGAAAATCGTCTGCCGTCAGACACATCTCATGCCGAGTACTCATATGATAATACGTAGGTACTTGTCCGTCTCATAGCACCTGTACTCATCTAGCTGTCTCCGGGATAGTATATCGCTACGTGGAAACTGTAAATCATGTCTTAGCAAATAGTCTGAACTTTTACCCAGCCAACAGAAAAGCTCGGCGGGCAGAATCGATCAGCGAGGGTCGTGTGGTCCGTAGATAGGTCACTCTTGTCTGGGGGCTCGGTTCTTCCGTTTCCCGTTGTTAGTTAATCCGATCTTTCCAGTATATAAGCTCCCTCTCTCTCTCTCTCTCGTTATGAAGAAATGGGTACATTGAAGCTGTTTGGTTTTGAATTATGGTGAGATGTTTATTGGCGACTTGCTGGCACTACAATTAAGTGATTGTATGTTATATGGATATTCAGGTTGCGGAGTGTTAGATACCTTCCGCGAGATAATTTGCATTCGTGTTTAATGTGGGAAATGTTAGGTCATTTTTCGAATTCACAACTTCCTTAGAACACGTTGGAATAAATATCCAACCTCTATGCAGTCATCCAGATCTCGTTACTCCTCCACCCGTCAAATATTGCACTTCGGGTATTGACACTAATATATGATAATATTCTTTGTCTATTACGTATGGGTAGTCATATAAAGGTACATAGACGTTGAATGGAATTTGTATATGAAACTTAAGATTACTTATTCAATTACTGAACACTTCATTAAGCGTACATGAAATTTGGGGTTCTTATAAATTTCATTTCGCTCCCTGATCTTCATTCAAGTTAACCCTTTCATGCGTCCCATATCCCTCTATGTATTCACTTAAGAATCAAGTTCTCTAACGTATTACGTTCACTTTAACTACAGTTAAAGCCGAGAGGGAATAAGCTTTCTTCAGCAGTAATGAGATCTTTATTTTAAATGAAATTTTCAGCTATGCGGTTTATTTCGTGTTGCTGCAGAACGGGCTGTGGAAGACTTGGAGCTGAAGTTCTGCTATCACACTAGCTCACATATTGTCCATTTGCTAGGTGTTGTCGGTTACAGAGCGCCATTTGGAATACACATATTATGCATATAAGGTGTAGAATGAGATTTTCACTCTGCAGCGGAGTGTGCGCTGATATAAAACTTCTTGGCAGATTAAAACCGTGTGTTGGACCGAGACTCGAACGCGGAACCTTTTCCTTTCGCGGGCAAGTGCCCTACCGACTGAGCTACCCAAGCACGACTCAGGACCCGTCCTCACAGCTTCAATTCTGTCAGTACCTCGTCTACTACCTTCCAAACTCCACAGAAGTTCTTCTACATGGTTCACAGAAGAACTTCTGTGAAGTTTGGAAGGTAGGAGACGAGGTACTGGCAGAACTGAAGCTGTGGGGACGGGTCGTGAGGCGTAGTTGGGTAGCTCAGTCGGTAGAGCATTTGCCCGTGAAAGGCAAAGGTCTCGAGTTCGAGTCTCGGTCCGGTACACAGTTTTAATCTGCCAGGAAGTTTCATGTAAGGTGTAATTTGTAGACGTATTCAGTGCATAGCAGCATGAGATGAGTTGCATAGATTAAGGTTTCAGTTTCGTCTTTCTTCCTGTTAAACCTCCTTTTAATTATTTCCTTGCACCAAGAGAAAGTTCTAGCAACAACGAAATTTTGAAGAAAGGCAGATATTGTTTATTCGTACATGGATTGTATTACTTATAAACGGGACATTAAACAGTGGGTGATGATGATGTTTGCTTAGTGGGGGATTCAAAGAGGCTATTATCAGCGTCCGTACAAATTCCGAATCTTTACACTGTCCACTCTCGCCGTTTCCCCGAATGATGATGAAACAATGAGGACACAAACAAGGGAATCAAACCCGGATCCCCTTGACCCACAGGCATCAATGCTAATTACTAGACCACGAGCTGCGGATTAAACAGAGGAGCCACCCACGTTAAAGTATAAAATAGTGGAAGACTTTCATCAAGCCTCAGCCACACTTTACGGTCGTGTAGGATTCTGCTATTAAGTAAGAGACCGTGAAACTTTGGGTCAAGCAAAGAGTCTCACAGCACTTTCTCTCATAATCTCTGAGACCGTACCAGGACAGATCTGTGACATACGTGATCTGTGAAGTTTGGAAGGTAGGAGACGAGGTACTGGCAGAACTGAAGCTGTGGGGACGGGTCGTGAGGCTTAGTTGGGTAGCTCAGTCGGCAGAGCACATTGAAAACGCGTTTGGACAATCAGTGAGAGTATATAAGAGATGAATATATGTTGTCGTTATTGTGGTCCCCAATCCGAAGACTTGTTTAAGGCACCCCTCCACATCACTTTATCTTGTGCAAGCCTTATCATCTCTGAAAACTTCCTTATTAGTTATTTGTGTGTTTACTTATTTGGTCCTCTGCTGTATTTACTATTTGATCTCTCTAAGCTACCCATCGAGCTTCTTCATTTCTTTCATCTGTCTCAGTCAATCATTGCCTAATTCCCCCTCTGAAATTTTGAACGACATTAATTTTTATCAGTTTATCCAGGTCTTTTCTCCTTAATTTACTAGATATTCCCACATTATTTTAATTTCAATTTGCAGCTCATAATCAATAAATTACGCTCGGAATCTCATCTGCACCTGTAAATGCCTTACTGTTTCTAATCTCGTTCAAAATCACAGTCTGACAACTATAAAATCAATCAGCAACCTTCCAGCCACTCCAGATATCTTACATGTATACAAACTTCTTATATAATTCTTAAACCATCTATTAGCAATGATTAAATCAAGCTCTGTGCACAACTGGACCAGGTGGCTTTCTCCTTAATTCCTTCCAACCAGCTTATGTTGTCATCCTGTTGTTCCTTCTCTTTCATTTCCTGTTGTCGAGATCCAGTGTCCTCATAACAGTAAAATTTTCTTCTTCCTTAAATATTTGAATAATTTCTTTTAAGTGATCACGTATTCTTTCAATCACTTCAGCACCTGTGGAGCAAGCTGGCATAATAGGATGTACTACTGTTGTGGGTGATGGCTTCATGACTGTCTTGGCTGTGATAATGCTTTCACTGGGCTTAGCTGCATTCTTATTTATTTATCCATTATCAGACATACTTCTGTTTTACTCCTATTTTGTTTTGTCTTTATAACCCTGCACTCACCTGACCAGAAGTCCTGTTCATTCTGTAATTTCATCCACATCTAATTTCACCCTAGCACCCTTTTTAAATTCTTTAACATAACTACCCAGTAAAGGTATCTAATGTTCCACGTTTTGAATCATAAAATTACAGTTTAGTTTTTCCTTATGACAACATCCTCCTGAGTAGCCAAATATGGAGATCCTAATGAACGACTATTTTACCTGCAGAATATTTTACCCAAGAGGGCACCATCATCATACAGTAGCGCTACATGCTGTTGGGGAAAACAAAAACTGTGTTTTCCCCTTATTTCCAGCTATAAGGAGATCTAGCTCAGCAAGGTCATGTTAGCTGAAGTGAAAAGGGCAAATCAGTGAATCATCCAGACTGCCGTCCATCATACCACCATTGCTGCACCTGTTCAAGAACCATCAGTCTATCACGCCTCTCTACAGGTACCTCTCCACTGTAGTATCTACGGTCCGTCTATCAGTATCGTTGAGGCATGCAACCCACCCCATTTGGCTAGGTCGATGGTTCATGGGTGTTGGAAGGGTGACATATAGGAGACTAAAATTGATTCCAGCTGTTTTGAGCAATAGACTGAACAAGATGGATGTAAATGCAATAAACTACATAACGAGATTGACAACTGAATATAGATCTGAGGAAGAACTAACATATCTTGTCAGTGTTTAGTCTATTTATACTGAGAAAACCGGAGAAAACTCCAATTGGAATTTATCCATTAAAACACTGTTTAAATTCAGCAGATACTTTTTACTGCATACCTCTGTTTGTCAAGAGCGTTGATTGGGTGTTTCACTGTGTTTGTGTTGTAACGGAATAAGCGTTTCTCTAAGATTACGTCTATGTTTATATTTAAAAAAATTCTGATAAAAGGAACTGATCTTTCAGACTGAAGCAGAATTTGAGCGGAAAACATCAAAATTGTAAGAAACCTAATACCTTTCTAAGGAACTGAAGACATGATTTTTAATAAGTAATCTGGGAATAACATTTTCAATTTGAGTCATCGGCCCACCACGAAATGCCCTCTTGTGCCTACGTCTTCACCTCAGAGTTGCACTTGCAAACTATGTCCTCAATTATTTGCTGGACGTGTTCCAATCTCTGTTTTCTTCTACAGTTTGTACAGTCTACATTCCCCTCTAGTACCATGGAAGTTATTCCTTGATGTCTTGAAAAACGTCCTACCATCCTGCCCTTCTTCTCATCAGTGTTTTCCTTATATTCCTTTCCACGCTGATTCTCGAGAGACAAGGAAGAGTTCTCAACGGGACTCATCAGCTGAAGCAGCATTTTCCTGAAGATGGCGACCAGTTGGATAGCCGAAATATCGAGTCAAGTTGATTTTAGGATCCGGCAGCAAACCTGAAGAGACTTTAAAGACTTATTACGCCGGGAAAGCCTACGTAATCACATATTTAGACTTTAATTTCCCAGTCAACTCTATGGGTTGAAAACAGTTCATACTAAACACAAAAGATACAATCTGTAAAATCTATTAAGACACCGCTCCTTCATTTACACGTGACAGTAGCCTGTCTCTTCAATTCTCTGCAAACTCCTTCGTTCTCGCTTCACATTGTGACCTATCGATTACATTTAAAAGCTCATCTCTCTGTCGGCATACTATACATATTAGAATGATTTAAAATTTAACACTCAAATTACAATTTTCTGTTCATCATAATTCTATAGATGGTAGTTACAGAATGTACACATAAAGAAACTTAAACCTGCGATATTGCAGTTCTGTCTTCAGTGTGAAAAGAAAAGAAAAAATTATATCAAATTATCTACACATGTACCCCCATTTTATCATATGACGTCTCTTGAACTCATCGTACTGAAATGTTTCTATCACAAATGAGGTATGTTGCATTGTGTACTTCACATAGTCATGCAACTCCAAACGCGGTTTTATGTCCAACTTATTCTCAAAAGTCTTATCTCTACCTGCTTTGTCAGAAAATATTTCCCTATTTACCAATAAAACTTCTCTCAATTCCTCTTTCAGTGGTTCACTTAATGTGTCAACTTACGGCATTTGGTATTTTAGTTCTTCTAAAATCCTACATTCATCTTTATCATAGCTGTAACACAAATTCATTTTTAGCTGCCCAAATTCAGGTTCTGTTGGCATTACTTTTACCTTGAGATATTCCAACAAGTTATTATCTCCACCAGAAAGTCATCAAATTTTTACTTTCTCCTCATAACTCAATTTCAGTATTAACAACACTAACCTCGGAATTAAACTCTGCTTTATATTCTGTTCAACATTCCATACCTAGAGTTACATCTACACTTAACCCAGTTACTACAGAAGAAATTGTACCAAACCCAAGCCCCAAAATTTCAAACTCCGTAAGTATGTGATGCTTAACAACTTTATTCAATTTATCAGTAGCACCTACTGTTTTCTTTCCATACACCGGCACACAACCCTAGTTGTTTCTCATTACAAGTGTCGCTACCGTAACCCTCGACAGTGATGAAAACATTAAATTTCTCTTCAATGTCTACTTCTATTTCATTGTTCAAAAATTGGTGGTACCTGTCCTCCTAATAAGATTACATTGTTTTCCTTCTCCTTCCCCATCTCCCTCCAGCCTATTATGAAAGAGAGATGCAAATTCGATTTTTATTCAAATAACAAATGGGAGAGGAAGAAACACAAAATCACCAATAGCGCTGTTCTATCTCCAATGTTAAAAGATAAGAGTAAAAGAAAAATTACTATAGGCTATTGCTACACCAAGAAGAAATGTAGATGATAAACGGGTATTCATTGGACAAATATATTATACTAGAACTGACATGTGATTACACTTTCACGCAATTTGATAGATCCTGAGCAATCAGTACCCAGAACAACCATCTCTGGCCGTAACAACGGCCTTGATACGCCTGAGTCAAACAGAGCTTGGATGGCGTGTACAGGTACAGCTGCCCATGCAGCTTCAACACGATACCACAGTTCATCAAGAGTAGTGACTGGCGTATTGTCACGAGCCAGTTGCTCGGCCACCATTGACCACACGTTTTCCATTAGTGAGAGACCTGGAGATGTGCTGGCCAGGGCAGCAGCAAAACATTTTCTGCATTTAGAAAGGCCCGTACAGGACCTGCAACATACGGCCGTGCATTATCCTGCTGAAACGTAGGGTTTCGCAGGGATCGAATGAAGGGTAGAGCCACGGGTCGTAACACATCTGAAATGTAACGTCCACTGTTCAAAGTGCTGTCAATGTGAACAAGAGGTGACCGAGACGTGTAACCAATGGCACTCCATACCATCACGCCGGGTGACACGCCAGTATGGCGATGACGAATAAACGCTTCCAATGTGTGTTCACCGCGATGTCGCCAAACACGGATGCGACCATCATGATGCTGTAAACAGAACCTGGATTCATCCGAAAAAATGACGTTTTGCCACTCGTGCACCCAGGTTCGGGGTTGAGTGCACCATCGCCGGCTCCCCCGTCTGTGATGCAGCGTCAAGGGTAACCGCAGCCACGGTATCCGAGCTGATAGTCTATGCTGCTGCTAACGTCGTCGAACTGTTCGTGCAGATGGTTGTTGTCTTGCAAACGTCCCCATCTGTTGACTCAGGGTTCGAGACGTGGTTGCACGATCCGTTACAGCCATGCGGATAAGATGCCTGTCATCTCGACTGCTATTGATACGAGGCCGTTGGGATCCAGCACGGCGTTCCGTATTACCCTCCCGAACCCACCGATTCCATATTCTGCTAACAGTCATTGGATATCGACCAACGCGAGCAGCAGTGTCGCGATACGATAAACCGCAATCGCGATAGGCTACAATACGACCTTTATCAAAGTCGGAAACGTGATGGTACGCATTTCTCCTCCTTAGACGAGGCATCACAACAACGTTTCACCTGGCAACGCCGGTCAACTGCTGTTTGTGTATGAGAAATCGGTTGGAAACTTTCCTCGTGTCAGCACGTTGTAGGTGGCGCCACCGGCGCCAACCTTTCGCGAATGCTCTGTGAAGCTAACCATTTGCATATCACAGCATCTTCATCCTGTCGGTTAAATTTCACGTCTGTAGCACGTCATCTTCGTGGTGTAGCAAGTTTAATGGTCAATAGTGTAGTATCTTCAGAGTGTATGTCCATACTTTGTTTCTTCAACGTCTACCTCATTCTGCCGAGTGAAGTGTGGCGATATTCTCTGTTATATCATTAGTAGAATGTTTGTACTGTCTGAAATGGTCACTCAATACTGACAGATTGGACTCACTTATATTAACATGTTCTGTAAGCCCTGTTTTGAAGTTCCTCCTGACTTCCCCAAGATAAAGCTTATCACAGAGCTTTTACCGTACTAGGAATATATGTTTGACAAAATACGATATTGCTTGCAGAAAACTAGTCTGCGTTTTGATTGTCAGACAGGGAACACTATAGGATCACACATTACACTCAACATGGATAACATGTGAAATTGCTGTGATACAGACAGTCCACTTACATTCACGTAACTACCACCTTTGTCCGATGTCATCGTGCAGTAACCTCTCTGACAGTAGGTGGCAGTACTAGCAGTGAAGGATATGTAAAGACAATCAGGAGACGCAGAAAACATTGGAGTCATTGTCATAATATGAACATGGAGTGGTTTACCTGACATCTGAAAGAGTACAATAATTGGCTTGGGACAAGGGTGGAAGCATTTTTGAAATGCGCTATACAAAACCGGCACTGACGAAATTTGGTGCAGCACAGGCCATAGATGACTAGGCTGAATGATAGCTGCAGGGATGTGTACGGATGAGTAGATGTGCAACTGTTGAGCAACTGACCATCCCGATGAACTAAGGGGTGCCAACAGCGCATCCTCAGTAACTGCTCAGTGGACGACACTGAGTATGGGCTTCCAGTGGACGCAGCTGATTCATGCACCCATGCTGACTGCTGTCCATCAGCGATGAAGGCTGCCATTTCCACGACAATACCGCAACTGGACGTCCACTTAGTGGTGACGGAGTGCCTCTTCAGGAGTGCCTTTCCAGGAGTGCCTTTTCAGATGAATCATGAGTTATGTTCCACTAGATGGCCATTATATGCACAGCCTAAAACTCTGAAAGCAAACAAGAATTGATTGTTGTGGTCTGGGGAATGTTTTCATGGCATTCCTGGGTAATCTAGTCATTCTCGAAGGTACAGTGGATAAACACAATAATAAATGAAAAAATGCAAGTTTTGGATAACCCATAGCCAAAATTCTTATTATTAAACCAAGTTGTCTTAAAGTAGAAAGAGCAATAATTTTCTTCAAATCAAATTCAAAATTAGCCCCCAAACCAGTATGTGTCTATGTGTGGGCACCCTCCACTCCTATATGCAGTTTGCTCTTTCTCGACACGATGGCATCTAACCAGAGGACAGAGCAGTTTGTCACACAGCTGGCAGCTGTGCGCAGTTCGAGCATCAGGATGAGTTTACCGTACTCTCCTGGATTTAAACTCAATCAAGAATCTGTGGGACCAGCTCAATCTCGTAGTTCTTAACAGGTGTATTATATGCCATAAATAGTACGTTTCTGCTGCATTAGTCTTGTTTCTTCATGAAATAAGCGATACTCTCATCCGTCACATTGGAAATAAAATTGAGTCGTCCCTTGCATGTAGAGTTTGTAAATGTAGAGTGCTAGGGATGGAGGAGCAAGTTTCGAGGCATTTGTGTTCTGTCTACTGTGCAGTTGGTCTGCTGGTCTCTGACTGGAACTAACGGGTAAATATTTTGGGGGAAATGTAAGTTCTGCAGTCTGTGGTAGAGCGACAGATACTCCCAGCAACTCGCTACTCACTTGCTCTAGCATGCTACTTCAGTTGTCCATTTGATTACAGTTTCTGGTTGTGTATCGTCAACTTTAAATTCGTTAGCTGCCCTGAGAAGGATAAGCTATTCCGTTTTCTCCAGGCTGTCTTCCTTATAACACCGTATCATTCCATAGTGCTAGCGTCATTTTTCTGTGAATTCAATCCGGATTTTTAGAAACTTGCTTGTTAATTGTGCCCAATAATTAAAGCAATTAACAATACGTTGTATTCAGACTTGATTTAAATTATAAGATCACTTAAACTATGCTACAACTTTTCCAAGGTGCATCTGGTGCATACTTAAGCTTGTTGTTTTCACTGTGACGATGTTATCATTGTGGACAACAGATAAACTCATCAGTAATTCTTTTATTATTCAGTGAAGGTAACGAGCGTTGCACTCGCTCATCTTATTTGATTACAGACTGAAGGACCGAAGAAAGTGGTATAGGCATGCGTGTTCAAGTACAGAGATTTGGAAACGGGCAGAATACGGCGCTGCGGTCGGCAACGCCTATATAGGACAACAAGTGTCTGACGCAGTTGTCAGATCGGTTACTGCTGCTACAATGGCAGGATAACAAGATTTAACTGAATTTGAAGATGGTGTTACAGTCGGCTCACGAGGGATGGGACACAGCATCTCCGAGGCAACGGTGATGTGGGGAGTTTCCCGTACGACCCTTTCACGAGTGTACCGTGAATATCAGGAATTCGGTAAAACATCAGATCTCCGACAACGCTCCTTCCGCAAAAAGGTCCTGCAAGAAGGAGACCAACGACGACTGAAGAGAATCGTTCAACGTCACAGAAGTGCAACCCTTCCGCAAATTGCTGCAGATTTCAATGCTGGGCCATCAACAAGTTTCAGCGTGCGAACCATTCAACGAAACTTCACCGATATGGGCTTTCGGAGCAGAAGATCAACTCGTGTACCCTTGATGACTTCACGACGCAAAGCTTTACGCCTCGCCTTGGCCCGTCAAAACCGAAATTGGACTGTTGATGACTGGGAACATGTTGCCAAATCAGACGAGTCTCGTTTCAAATTGCATCGAGCGGACGCACTGTACGAAAGAGAACCTCATCAATCCATGGACTCTGCATGTCAGCAGGGGACTGTTCAAACTGGTGGAGGCTGTGTCGGAAACGTGCAGTTGGAGTGATAAGTGACACATGATACGTCTAGATACGACTCTGACAGGTGACAGGTACGTAAGCATCCTGTCAGATCACCTGCGTCCATTCGTGTGCATTGTGCATTCCGACGGACTTGGGTGATTCCACCAGGACAGTGTGACACCACACACGTCCAGAATTACCACAGAGTGACTCCAGGAACACTATTCTGAGTTTAAACATTTCCGCTGGCCAACAAACTCCCCAGACATGAACATTATTGAGCATATCTGGGATGTCTTGCAACGTGCTGTTCAGAGGAGATCTCCAATCCCTCGTATTCTTACGGATTTATGGACAGCCCTGCAGGATTCATGGTGTCAATTCCCTTAGTCGAGTCCATGCCACGTCGTGTTGCGGTACTTCGCGGGGGCCCTACACGGTATTCGGCTGGTGTTTCTTTGGCTCTTCAGTGTAAATTTGTTTATCGATTGAAGAGAGCTGAGTCTATTTCCCTTATGGTTCTAAATATGATGTGGGTTGTTTCGTTATTATTTTACGAATGTAACTGCAGTATTCAGACGAAATGGGCAACAATATTTTGTAGCAATGTCACAGCATCACGCAGACCCACGGTAACTGCCCACACGAAATGCTTAAAACTTCCTAACAGTCAAATATATAAGAAATCTCGAGTGTATAAAATAATATTTCGTGTTAATGTTTATGTTGGACAAGATGCTGGCTGTAGGTTGGTATCGCAACCCAAACATGTTTTTGGATGAAAAGTAGGAGGACTAAGCAGGGTAGTATAGAGTCTGCACATTTCTCAAGGCGTTTGCTGTTTGAATTAAAGCGTAGTGTCCTACATTATAATTGTGCAATATGCACTTTGGACCCTGGTCGTGAACAGTATAATGACAAAGTTTACCATTCTTGCACCCGTCAGTCCAGGAGTTGGAAAGTTGTGGCCTTCCACCAAATAGTCTAATGACGTGTTGGTGACCATCTGACTGCCACAAACCGAAGCGAGACCCACCAATGACCTCCGTAGAACGTCACTCAATGCCTCAGTTGATCTGGCTCTACAGCATGTAAGTTTGTGTTGACTCTGGTATGATCTCATCTGTAAAAGGCGCCTGTCAACTCTAGATCACACCCTAGCTGGTAGTAATTTGTTCCCGACATTACATTTGACTTGTAACATCTGCCCAGATTTAAGCTGTTCTCATTCGTCACTTCGTCAGAGCGTGTCGAAAAACCCTACAATCTTCTCTTGATATAGGACTTCTAGAAGGACAAACGCCAACTCTTAGTACCACACTATTGCCCCCTGTCTCGTCACCAACTGTTCTGCAGTCGGTTAACTAGAGCCAACTCGCTGTGCCGGCCGAAGTGGCCGTGTGGTTAAAGGCGCTGCAGTCTGGAACCGCAAGACCGCTACGGTCGCAGGTTCGAATCCTGCCTCGGGCATGGATGTTTGTGATGTCCTTAGGTTAGTTAGGTTTAACTAGTTCTAAGTTCTAGGGGACTAATGACCTCAGCAGTTGAGTCCCATAGTGCTCAGAGCCATTTTTTTGAACCAACTCGCTGTGCCATCTGTCAGTATGATGCTCCCATGTCTCTAATGTGCTATCATAGAACCCTTACCAGCGTCTCACAGTTGGGAATGGAAACTCGCGTTTCCGATAGATGCCTATAGCCATCGTGCGCGGACCTGGCGTATCCAAGGATGCACACCCAATGTCCCACACCTTCAGCGGCACTGACTATCAGTGCCTCTGCCGCCGCGATGTGGGGCGGCCAGTCTCAGTCGCAATCTTCGACACTGTTCAGTCTTCGTCAGCCTTCGACAGTTCGCTCGAGCATTAGTAGAGGAAGCCTCCCATTGCATTCATAGCAGGACCACTGTGTTCACGTATTCGCTAATAATTTCCTCTCCTGTCCAGCTTCCATACGAGGACAGCTGCTACACCATTCTGTAACTTATTTCTCCTTACCGTTGCTTACGCGAAGTACAGAATACTTAAGGGAATGGAAGTACCGGAGTACCAGTTTGTCAGTGTGCGGTCAAAGTGTCTTGGTGTTTCCTGTCAGTGTTCAATTTGGCTGTTGGTGAGTGTAGCCGGCCGCTGTGGCCTAGCGGTTCTAGGCGCTTCAGTCTGGAACCGCGCGATCGCTACGGTCGCAGGTTCGAATCCTGTCTCGGGCATGGACGTGTGTGATGTCCTTAGGTTAGTTAGGTTTAAGTAGTTCTAAGTTCTAGGGGACTGATGACCTCAGATGTTAAGTCCCATAGTGCACAGAACCATTTGAACCGGATGCCTTCCTGTCGCTCCCCCCCCCTCACCGGTGGATGAGGTTATGAGGAAGATAACACAACACGATGACGAGGATGAGGACAGCACAACACCCAGTCGCTGCGCGGAGAAAAATCCCTGACCTAGCCGGGAATCAAATCCGGCATCCTTTGCGTGGCATTCCTTCGCGCTGAGCACCACTCAGCTATTGGGGTGGACCTGCATTTACATGAGTACACACAGTAAAATAGACAGATAGCGTCATTATGTCCGCAAAGGAAGCTATCCCACGAGGATACAGGAAAGAGTACATACCTCGATGGAAGAAAAACAATGAACAGCTTTATAATTAATTCATAAATAGTGGACGGCGGTGACAGATGTAGGGAACGAATTTCTGAACAGTTTAAATCCAGCAATACGGTTTAAATGGATAGATGCGGTTGAAAGATGAAGTTCACAAAACCAAGCAGAGTAGCTTCGACAGTTTTGTGAAACCTTGGGAGAGCCAGCTACTTACTTCGGCACAGGATGTTCATCTCCCCTAACGTGGCTGCAGTCCAGGTAGTTAATACTTCAAGAGCCCCATGGGAAGGCTATCACACAGCTGCAGTCAAAAAAAGTATTCAAACAACTGAAAATAACATCTTATAAAAAGTCAATATATTCTGAATCTTTAAGGTCGTTGACGTTATTCAAGCTATGAAGGAAATGAAGCTCGATAAAGCTCCAGGATTGCATTCAGAGTTTCTTCATTATTGTGGATTGTGTGCATGAAAATGGCTCGCTAGTTTCTTTTCCGATACATTCTTAACGAGAACCATACCACATAAAAAAAAGAAAAAGTAAAATATTGCGATCATGTTAAAACCTGCGGAAAAGACGTGAAAGCTGTTGTCCAGTTGTCCTAATCAGCTTAGTCTAGAAACTGTTAGAGAGAATCACCCTTAATGAGGTTAGCCACAAAATATTAGCATCATTTCCGCCTGAACAAGCTGAATCCCACCAAGCAGAAGCTGCTCAGACCAGGTTTCCTTTTTGAATACTTATACTGAAGATAGATATCAAAGGCAACTGAAATCATCTGTGGTACTTTTAGATTTAACAGCATTACAGAACACTGTATGGAGACAAGGACTAATATGTAAGTAGCATCGTACTCGTATTATTCCCTGTCGTGTGACGGAAAGACTAGTAGAAAATATGGTTAGCAATACAACATTCCAAGTGATTATATTGCAAGTATAAACGGAAAACAAATGGAAACGGATACTGGTTTTCCTCAAGGCTCCGTCTTAGCTCCTCTCCTCTTAAGCATCGATACTACTGATACGCAAACACTTTTTATCACAGTACAAAGTAATAAGGGTACTCTACGCAACAGACAAATGAAGGATGTTTCGCGTGTTTAAAGCATTTCATCGGTGAATACATATTAACCAGCTTCCGCCTGAAATTAGAGCGGAGCAAAACCTTCACAACATCTGGGATATGATTAATGACGTCAGAGTATTTCACAACTTTCTTCCCGTACGCGAAAAACGTTGCTCCTTTTGTTGATGGTGAAACGACAGCACAAATTGCATTTTCGCCCATCGCAGTCTCCGAAGCGAGGAAAAAAAAGTATAATTTCGAAGCGTGACGGCTTAACGAGATTACGTAAAAATGATTAGTTCTGCCAGTGAATTTTTGTTTTCGCTAAAGCCTAATGGGTGGTCAGAGAGGAGCAGCCTTCGGAAATGAAACAGCGGACACGACGCCGTTAGGTGGGGTTGGGTGATGGGAGGAGGGAGGGTGGTGGTGGAAGCGGGCGCGGTGGCGGTAATCTAATCTCGCCTTTTAAAAAACCGAATTATGCCTGCCAGCCTGCCTCTAAATTCGTAACGAGGTTAGAAAACTGCGCGACCGAATAAAATTCCGACAGTCGGGCTCGGCTGAGCCTGTGTGCGAGGTGAGTGAGCTTCCAGCGCTGCCCCGAGTGCGGTGGGCGGCGGCGGGGATCCGCGGGCGGCGCGGGGCGGCGCCGGCAGTGGGCGGCGGTGGGCGGCGGGGGTCGCAGAAGCAGAAACAATATGAGTGCTTCTCTGTGTGTGTGTGTGTGAAAGAGAGAGAGAGAGAGAGAGAGAGAGTGAGAGAGAGAGAGACAGAGACGGAGACAAGGAGAGAGGTAACGCTGACGGCCGGCGCGGCTCAGCGACGCCAGAGGAAGCGACGCGGCGAGAACGGAGAAGAGGAGCACCACTCGGAAGAGGAGAAGTAAGACGCAAGAAACATCAATAACAGCCAAGATCCAATAGTATTGCTCATGCGTTGGACTGCAGTGGCAGAGACATTGACGTCCTGTGACGCAATACGGCGCGCACCCTCCGTCTCTCTCTCTCTCTGTCCTCTTCCACTTTTCGCCCTCTACCGTAACCCGCCCCCCTCCCCCACCCGCCTCCCGCCAACCAACCCTTCCAGCCGGTCTTCCGCTCCTCGCTTTCTCCTCTGCCGTTCCGTCAGCTTCTGTCTTCCTCTGCGGCGTCGCGCCGTGCTAGTGGTAGTGGGTACACAGCCTGCCAGCGCGCGCACCTGGCCCCCTACCACCCCGCCACGTATACATATGCCGGTCCTCTCTCCCGCCGTTGGAGGACCTCTGAAATCCATCGAAAATCTCGCACCGAGATGCTCGGTCCGAGCGAACTACCCTCGCACGAAGTCGACAACAATTCTTAATCTTGAAGCCTGAGCAAAATGGTGCGCAGAATGACCTTCATTTTAGAAGAATGGCGTCTTTTCAACCAGGGTTTTTTTTTTCGAAACAGAACATTGCTAAGCGCTACTGGCTAGTTTCAATCTTTGCTCATTCTCAAGTTCATAAAATTTGAATATGTGCCCTAGAAAAAAAAGTGTGTCATCGTACACGTAAGGTATATGTAAACTACGTCCCGCACCACACACAGTTCGTGCAGACCTTGGAATAGGCATTCATAGGTTACACACACACACACACACACACACATGTGTAACCACTTATAAATCCACCATTTGTAACCTGTACACCAAGACCAAGATTGTGTATGTTGACGACTTTCTTATGCAAGAAGGTTACATCGCATTTGTCTTTCGTTTACTATAACTTACAGGGTTGATGTATTTACGTCTATCAAAGCACTTCAGAGAACGTGCAAAGCTAGAAACTTTCCTTCAAACATGAAGGAAGCTTAAGGTTAACGTCCCGTCGATATCGATATCATTAGAGATCGAATTGCTTCAAGGATGGAGAAGGATATCGGCTGTGCCCTTTCAGAGGAAGCATCCCAAAATTTTCCTCGAGTGATTTAGGGAAGCGACGGAAAACATTAATCTACTTTGCCGGACTCGGCTTTGAGCTGGCATCCTTCCGAGTGCGAGTCCACTGCACCACCTCGGTTGATAGTAACCATCAGTGGTTAATAAAGCAGTGCACTGTCTGACCAAAACTATACAGATAACCACTAGGAGTCACAAGAGGCAGATCCGCCAGGACAAACGGAAGTGGGGAGTATCGTGTTGTCAGTCTAGAAACATAGTAGCAGCAGAATGGGTCGACCAGGAACTCAGTAAGTTAGAACGTGGACACTCATTGGATGTCACCTGACTGACAAGTCCGTCAAGGACATTTCAGACCTTTTAAAGTTGCCCAAGAAGATCGTTGGTGTTGTGATTGTGAATTAAAAACGTGAAGGGACAACCACAGATAAACCTAGACCAGGAAGATCTCATGAACTGACAGAAAGGTACCGTCGAGCATTGCAAAAGGTGCTTAAGACACTGCATGAAAGCAACAGTTGGAATCACTCGTGGTGTCCAGAGTGCTGCAAGTTAGCAGACTGATGCATGTTGGGAGATTTGCACTACTGGCCATTAAAATTGCTACACCAAGAAGAAATGGAGATGATAAACGGCTATTAATTGGACAGATATATTATACTAGAACTGACATGTGATTACATTTTCACGCAATTTGGGTGCATAGATCCCGAGAAATCAGTACCCAGAACAACCACCGCTGGCCGTAATAACGGCCTTGATACGCCCGGGCATTGAGTCAAACAGAGCTTGGATGGCGTGTACAGGTACAGCTGCCCATGCAGCTTCAACACGATACCACAGTTCATCAAGAGTAGTGACTGGCGTATTGTAACGAGCCAGTTGCTCGGCCACCATTGACCAGACGGTTTCAATTGGTGAGAGATCTGGAGAATGTGCTGGCCAGGGCAGCAGTCGAACATTTTCTGTATCCAGAAAGGCCCGTACAGGACCTGTTACATGCGGTCGTGCATTATCCTGCAGAAATGTAGGGTTTCGCAGGGATCGAATGAAGGGTAGAGCCACGGGTCGTAACTCGTCTATAACGTATTATCCACTGTTCAAAGTGCCGTCAATGCGAACAAGACGTGACCGAGACGTGTAACCAATGGCACCTCATACCATCACGCCGGGTGATACGCCAGTATGGCGACGACCAATACACGTTTCCAATGTGCATTCACCGCGATGTCGCCAAACACCGATACGACCATCATGATGCTATAAACAGAACCTGGATTCATCCGAAAAAATGACATATTGCCATTCGTGCACCCAGGTTCGTCGTTGAGTACACCATCGCAGGACCTCCTGTCTGTTATGCAGCGTCAGGGGTAACCGCAGCCATGGTTTCCGAGCTGATAGTCCATGCTGCTGCAAACGTCGTCGAACTGTTCGTGCAAATGGTTGTTGTGTTGCAAACGTCCCCATCTGTTGACTCAGGGATCGAGACGTGGCTGCACGATCCGTTACAGCCATGTGGATAAGATGCCTGTCATCTCGACTGCTAGTGATACGAAGCCGCTGGAATCCAGCACGGCGTTCCGTATTACCCTTCTGAACCCACCGATTCCATATTCTGCTGACAGTCATTGGATCTCGACCAACGCGAGCAGCAATGTCGCGATACGATAAACTGCAATCGCGATAGGCTACAATCTGACCTTTATCAAAGTCGGAAACATGATGGTACGCATTTCTCCTCCTTACACGAGGCATCATAACAACCTGTCACCAGGCAACGTCGGTCAGCTGCTGTTTGTGTATGAGAAATCGGTTGGAAACTTTCCTCACGTCAGCAAGTTGTAGGTGCCGCCACCGGCGCCAACTGGTGTGAATGCTCTGAAAAAATAATCATTTGCATATCACAGCATCTTCTTCCTGTTGGTTAAATTTCGCGTCTGTAACACGTCATCTTCGTGGTGTAGCAATTTTTATGGCCGGTAGTGTAGTTACAATGGTCGTGCAACTTACATAATACATATATTCCTATACTCAATGTTAAGCGACACTACGAGACGATATATGGTTCGACGCCACTGACAATGGATGACTGGTAACGAGTCATTTGGAATGATGAATCACGCCGTACCGCGTGTCAACACGATGGATGTGTTTAGATTTGGCGAATACCATGATTACGTTAATTGCTATCATTGTGTCAACAGACAAATGGTGTTACGTTATGGGGCTTAAGATATGATTAAGATATGATCCTCTTACTGCGCTTAAAAAATGCTAAATGCGGACAATATGAATACATTTTACAACACTGTAGCCTGCGTACAACAGATGAACAGTTTGGGAGCGATGATTGTTTACATCAGCATGAAAATATACGACGTCATAAAAAAGCATCTGTGAGTTATTGGCTTGCCGACAGTTTCGACTTGAACGCAGTCGAACACCTTTGAGATCGGTTAGAATGTCGACTTGACTACAAACCCAGGTGTCCAACATCACCACATGCTCTGGTTTCAGATCTTGAGGTAGAATAGTCTGCCATCCCTCCGCAGACATTCAGACGCCTCACTGAATGTTTACCCAGCGCAGTTCGAGTAGAAAGAGTGCACCCTATATTAAAGTCCACTATTGTTGTCTGGGTACTCTTGATTAGCCCTTGATCAACTAATTATTAAGTAACAAGCTGTGTATACAATCTGCTTCCAGGAGACAGTGACGCAATGGTTACAGTCTGGACAGCTCGTTCCCACAAATACTATACCTTTCCTGTTTCACTTTCAACCAGTTCTCAGTTCCTTGTATCATGTAAGAGAGACCACTGTAATGAGAAGAGGTGAGTTCTGAGTCTAAGAACGGAGAACTTTAATTTAGTAGAAGTCATGTGCAGAACATAAAGCCATGTCTGTTAATGACTTAGCAGCTCGCACATTTATACCTTCCGTTCATATCCGATCATTTTTAATAACTGGTTTCTGAACTGTTGGATTTCTTCTGGGGATCTGAAAAACGCCCACCTGTATTCTAAAAGTGCTGTGTCATCCAAGCAACCGATTGTGTAGTATGAATTTGGCCTATTCAGTGTAACTCGGACAGCCGTCAAGCTTTTGAGGAGGATGGACTCTGTGCTTGTCACAGAATCGATAATGGCTTTGGTTTAGAACCTTCTTTCAGCCCCAGAACAGAGAACCCTGGTCAATTTTCTGAAAGAGGTCACAAAAAGAAATCTTCACACAGATATTAAAAACATATATCTTGATGTTGTGACAATTATTTTCGGGTAAGCTATCTAGGATTAATAATATATTGGATGTTGGTCGACTGTAGGATGGTGTGCGAAAGCTTGGTGACCAGCTCTGGCTAAACAAGTGAATTAAAAGACGTCACGAGGAAGCAAGAGTATAGGAAGAGCAGGACTCGGTTGTTGGTGGGCAGAATTTGTTACGTTGTATTTCGATGGGTGGTGTTCTGTCGTGCTTGTGGTATGGTAGAACCGGAGATCGACAATGAATTTCCACCCTGTTACGGTGTAAAGTCAAGCGCCGGCACGCCATTCGGGAACGATAGAGCAGAGAGGGCTGTGAGAAGACGTCAGCCAATCGCACGCTGACCGATCCCTCTCCCGGACGACAACACAACAGCAGCGGCCCCTATGCTAACAGAACACAAGCGCCGCGCCCGACTGATAGCGGCAAGCTCTACAGTAGCTTCAAAACTAGTGACTTGTATAGAACTGTCGACTCTAATTACTTAATCATACAATTTATGTAACACGGACTTGGGAATTGTCATACTGAAGAGATTCTTATTTTGTCTGTCACCCTTTGCTTACAACACATCTGTGTAACACAAAGTTAAGTGTTGTATTTTTTCATGTTGTTATAAAACTAATTAATACGATTTGTTTGATTGTTGTCTAGCGATTCCCAGAAAGCGGGATTTGTAGACACCCCATATCTGACGACTAGGCTGGATTTAACACACACTGCATCTAATGTGCACTGATTTGAAACTTCTTGACATATTAAAATAGTGAGAATTTTGTCTTTTGCGACTGAGATATCCCAGCACAACTCGTAACAACCATCCCCCATTTTCCATGGGGTTTCACTTCGTCATTACCTCTTTTCCTACCTTCCAGACTTTGGAGAAGTTCTCTTGTACACCTTGCGCGACAATCACGTGTGGTAGAAAGGATACTGCGAAGAAATGGGGAAGGTAAGAGAAGAGGTACTGGTGGAAAGGAGCCTGTGTGGCCAGATCGTGAGTCGTGCTTCGGTATCTCAGTCGGTAAGAGCCACTGCCCACGAGAGGCAGAGGTCCTAGGTTCGAGTCCTGGGCCGACACACAATTCTAATCTGCCACAAAATTTTACAATTACAGATGTTGTGCGTGATAGGGTAGTAGTAGAATTAAACAAGAGTAGCCATGTGGGACAAAAATGGTTCAAATGACTCTGAGCACTATGGGGACTTAACATCGGAGGTCATCAGTCCCCGAGAACTTAGAACTACTTAAATCTAACTAACCTAAGGACATCACTCACATCCATGCACGAGGCAGGATTCGAACCTGCAACCGTAGTAGAACCTCTCGGCCACAACATGTGGGACAAGTGGATTGGGATTATTCTGGGATTATGCGGATGTGGTATTCAGGTAGAATATACAACGGACAGCCAGCAGAGTTGTTGGAGGATATAGGGCCCAACGGGATTAACGGTTTGGAGAATGATATTAGGTGCGAGTAGAACTTGAGGAGGTGTCTCGACAAGGTAGCCTGTCGATGAAGCAGGTTGGGACAGTATTTTCATATTTTGTGGGAGGAGTGTTCGCCTTACAGCCGTAGATGTAGGAAAGTCTGAAACTCTCGAGTCTACAGTTAAAAGTTGGCGATCACTTGCAGGGGGTGTAAGGCAGTCAGCATGAGAGCACTCTGCCATGAAGTAAGCGCATGCGAAGAAAGACGTATGAAGATGAAGATAAACAGCGGTGACTGCGTGTATCACTGTATCATACAGTTCGTTTACAGTTTGGTACAGTTCAGCAAAACGAAGTATGTGTGTAGCCATAGGATACTCGAACTAAGACATCATGGGCATATTGAACATTGAGGAAGTACAGATATCACACTCCTCTCTGAAGCATGTGCGTCACTCAACTCGGTAATATGTGATTCGGTGTTTGCCGTACTTATATGCTGATCACTCAGTATTTTCTATCCACATATCAAAAAGAAAAAGTTAACCCTGATGGTTAGTGAAATAGTGTGCAGTACCGTGGGCCATTTGCGTAGAAGAATTAATTCATATACAGTACTGGCCATTAAAATTGCTACATCACGAAGATGACGTGCTACAGACGCGAAATTTAACCGTCAGGAAGAAGATGCTGTGATATGCAAATGATTAGCTTTTCAGAGCATTCACACAAGGTTGGCGCCGGTGGCGACACCTACAACGTGCTGACATGAGGAAAGTTTCCAACCGATTTCTCATACACAAACAGCAGCTGACCGGCGTTGCCTGGTGAAACGTTGTTGTGATGTCTCGTGTAAGGAGGAGAAATGCGTACCATCACGTTTCCGACTCTGATAAAGGCCGGATTGTAGCCTATCGCGATTGCGGTTTATCGTATCGCAACATTGCTGCTCGTGTTGGTCGAGATCCAATGACTATTAGCAGAATATGGAATCGGTGGGTTCAGGAGGGTAATACGGAACGCCGTGCTGTGATCCCAATGGCTTCGTATCACTAGCAGTTGACATGACAAGCATCTTATCCACATGGCTGTAACGGATCGTGCAGCCACGTCTCGATCCCTGAGTCAACAGATGGGGTCGTTTCCAAGACAACAACATCTGTACGAACAGTTCGACGACGTTTGCAGCATCATGAACTATCAGCTCGGAGACCGTGGCTGACGTTACCCTTGACGCTGCATCACAGACAGGAGCGCCTGCAATGGTCTACTCAACGACGAACCTGGGTGCACGAATGGCAATTTGTCATTTTTTCGGATGAATCCAGGTTCTGTTTACAGCATCGTGATGGTAGCATCTGTGTTTGGCGACATCGCGGTGCACGCACATTGGAAGCGTGTATTCGTCATCGCCATACTGGCGTATCACCCGGCGTGATAGTATGGGCTGCCACTGGTTACACGTCTCGGTCACCTCTTGTTCGCAATGACGGCACTTTGAACAGTGGAAGTTACATTTCAGATGTGTTACGACCCGTGGCTCTACCCTTCATTCGATCCCTGCGAAACCCTGCATTTCAGCAGGATAATGCACGACCGCATGTTGCAGGTCCTGTACGGGCCTTTCTGGATACAGAAAATGTTCGACTGCTGCCCTGGCCAGCCCATTCTCCAGATCTCTCACCAATTGAAAACGTCTGGCCAAAGGTGGCCGAGCAACTGGCTCGTCACAATACGCCAGTCACTACTCTTGATGAACTGTGGTATCATGTTGAAGCTGCACGGGCAGCTGTACCTGTACACGCCATCCAAGCTCTGTTTGACTCAATGCCCAGGCGTACTAAGGCCGTTATTACGGCCGGAGGTGGTTGTTCTGGGTACTGATTTCGTGATTGCCTGAAAATGTAATCACATGTCAGTTCTAGTATAATATATTTGTCCAGTCAATACCCGTTTATCGTCTGCATTTCTTCTTGTTGTAGCATTTTTAAAGGTCAGTAGTGTAGTTCATGTCACTTTAGTATGTACTAGTTTCCGACGCCGTGTGAAACTGGATAATCGCTGCAACGAAAAGAAAATCTAAAGGAAGCAAGTATGACAAAAAAAGGAAGTTACCAGAATTTTGGAACTCTGAATATTGGTCAGAGATGGAGGTATGCCAATTGGCAAATAACCTCAGTACGGAACATAAATCAGCAGTATCTGCAACATCAGAGAGTCTCTTAACAGTGAAAATCTCTTCATGCTATGCATCCGCGTAACTCAAAAATTACCTCAGTAACAGATGTAAGAAAGATTGCTACTTCCGGCAAGCGCGTTGCAAATTCTTTCCGTGTACGGCCGGAAATCTCTTTCATTGGACTCAGAATAGACCACTCGAGGCTGCGGGGTCAGGGAGAGAAGAAGATTGTAGCGCGTGACAATTTGGCGTCACTCGTGACGCTGGGGCGGCAGACAAGATCTGCCGAGGTTGGTAGGCTGGTGTGAGGGGGAGGGGGGGGGGGGGGTCTCGGAAGATGCCGGCAGCCAGCCAGGCGCAAGTCAAGGGCTGTGCAGATGCGCAGATAACGAGGCGCCACGCCAGCCGGGTATAGACGAACCCAGCTCTTAAAGGTGATGACGGCGTCGCGCGTTGACTTCTCCTGCTCCGGCAGCGCGTCGGCCGGTAAACACGTTCACACCCAGCTTGACAGAGCCGTCACACTGGCGAACGTCGACTCATATTGTGACGTTCTTAACATCAGGTTGCATAAGGCTCGAGAAAATTATGAATAACCAAGCCTGTACCATATTTGCCCTCTTTTTGGGTACCGTGTCCCAATCTTTAAACATGGAAAATTTATAGGATCGTTTTGTTGACAGTCTGTCTGTCTGTCCGACTCAAAAGAACCTTTTTTTCTCAGAAACGGCTAGACGTATAAGTTTCAGATTTATGTCACGTATTAAGGTCTATCGTCCCCTGGCTGCGTAAACATTTTTTTCTAAGTCACTTCAGTCACAACCTTCCATGAATTAAAAATAATTGATAACCAACGGATTGGCTGATATTTCCAAGTCACTGAAGCTCTTGCATGCACAGTTGCTGAAGCGCAGACATATTTAACATCGTTTCAATCAAAAGATACGGTCGTTTAACGTCACATATTTTCACTCTCGCAAACACATTCATAAAAATCCACAGCGTCTTTCCCGTTGGCCTAGAATCATGAAATTCAACAAGAAGCGCGGTGTCACATTGCAAGTAAACCAAAAAAACTTGATACTTGATAAACTGTAATTATATTGCATAAAAGTATATTTTGCCATTTGAACACACCCAGCTTTCATCATCTGTCAAAAGCGTAGTAGACGAACATTACTGATTGAAAAAACAAAATGTAGGTTGCAGTTAAGGTTTAAAAAGTACATAAAATGTTATATTAAATATTCCTTCTTTGCATACACTGGAGCGCCATGAAACTGGTATCCTCATCATCATCATCATCATCATCATCATCATCATCATAAGCCAATTCAATCATTAAATGATGTGGCCTCTACGAGTCGTGGATTCAGGTAGGCTTTCAGCGGTTTTCTCCAAGTGGGACGGTCTTGGGCAGTTCTCTGCCAGGTGTTACCAGCGATCTTCTTGATGTCTTTGTCCCATCTGTCTGGTGGTCTTCCTCTAGGCCTCCGGTGCTCTCTTGGACTCCACTCCAGTATTAGCTTCATCCATCTGTTGCCTTTTCTTCTTGCGACGTGGCCAGCCCACTGCCATTTCAAAGAACCTACTGTCTCTAAGATGTCATTAACCTTCGTCACTGAGCGGATGTCATCTGCCCTTTTCCTATCCTTTCTTGTATAGCCCAGCATTGATCTCTCCATGGCTCTCTGTGCTGTCCTAAGTTTGCCTTTTGTAAAAGAGTTCAGTGTCCATGTCTCGCAGCCATACCTCATTACAGGAAAAATGCATTGATCAAATACTGCTTTCTTCAGATTTACTGGCATTTTTGATCTGAGTACTGTTGAATTCTTCCCAAATGCTTGCCAGCCAAGCTTGATGCGTCGATAGATTTCTGGCCTTATGTCTCCCTTCATATTTATAATCTGGCCAAGGTAGACATATTCACTGACCTCTTCCAGTAGACTGTTCTTGACTTTCACATCTCCAGCTGGGACCCATTTGTTGGACATTACTTTTGTTTTGGAAAGGTTTATGTTCAAGCCAACCAGCTGACATTCCGATGCAAGATCTGTAACTAAGTTTTGGAGCTCTGCGAAGTCTTTGGCTACTAAGGCAATAACATCAGCAAATCTCAAGTTGGTAAGCCTTCTTCCATTAATTCTATTTCCCTTACCTACCCAGCTCAGCTTTGACATAGCCATTTCCAATACAGCAGAGAACAGTTTTGGGGAGATGGGATCGCCTTGCTTGACTCCCCTCATGATGCGGAATTCTTGAGTTGATCCGCCGATGTTAACATAAGCTGAAGAATTCTCGTAGATTTACCTGAGCACTTCAATGTATGCTGCTCCCACTCCTTGCTCACTCAAAGCTTGGAGGACAGCTACATGGCTAACGGAGTCAAATGCCTTTTCAAAGTCAACAAAGGCAATGCAGAGAGGCAGTTGGTATTCATTCGCTCTGCTTATCACTTCACTAACGGTTAGAATATGGTCAATGGTGCTAAAATTGCTTCGGAATCCTGCTTGTTCTATAGGTTGGGCTGAGTCTAGGGTGGAACTAATTCGGTTTAGCAAGATCTTTGTGAAACTTTTATACAAAATTGAGAGCAAGCTGATAGGACGGTAGTTTTTAATATTGTGGATACTTCCTTTCTTGTGTATCTGGTATCGGCATGCCTATTCAAATTCAGAGATGTGTAAACAGGCAGAATACGGCGCTGCGGTCGGCAAGGCCTATATAAAATAACAAGAGTCTGGCGCAGTTGTTCGGTTACTGCTGCTACAACGGTAGGTTATCAAGATTTAAGTGAGTCTGAACATGGTGCTACAGTCGGCGCACGAGCAGTGGGACACAACATCTTCGAGTTAGCGATGAAGCGAGAATTTTCCCGTACGACTACTTCACGAGTGTACCGTGAATACCAGGAATACCAGGAATCTCCAACATCGCTGCGGCCGGAAAAAGATCCTGCAAGAACGGCACCAACGACGACTGAAGAGACTCGTTCAACGTGACAGACGTGCAAACCTTCCGCAAAGTGCTGCAGATTCGAATGCTGGGCCATCACCAAGTGTCAGCGTGCGAACCATTCAACAAAACATCGATACGGGCTATCAGAGCCCAAAACCTTCTCTTGCACCCTTGGTGACTACGCGACACAAATTTTACGCCTCGCCTGGGTCCATCAGCACCGACATTGGTAACTGGAATTATGTTGCCTTGTCAGACAAGTCTCGTTTCAAATTGTATCGAACTGATGGACGTGTACGGGTATGGGGAGAGCCTCATAAATCCATGAACCCTGCATGTCAGCAGGGGACTGTTCATGCTGGTGGAGGCTCTGTAATGGTGTGGGGCGTGTGCAGCTGGAGTGATATGGGGCCCCTGATACGTCTAGATACGACTCTGAAAGGTGGCACGTACGCAGGCATCTTGTCTGATCACCTGCATCCATCCAAGTCCATTGTGCACCACGACAGACTTGGGCAATTCCAGCAGAACAATACGACATGCAACGCACCCAGAATTGCTACAGAGTGGCTTCAGGAACACACTTCAGAGTTTCAACACTAACGCTGGCCACCAAACTCGCCAGAAATGAACATTATTAAGCATACCTGCGATGCCTTGCAACGTGCTGCACTCGTACTCTTAAGTATTTATGGTCAACCCTGCAGGATTCATGATGTCAGTTTTCTCCAGCACTACTTCAGACATTAGTCGAGTCCATGCCACGTCGGGTTGTGACACTTCTGCGTTCTCGCGGGGGCCGTACACGATATTAAGCGGGTGTACTAGTTTCTTTGGCTCTTCAGTGAATGTAAACTGAAGCCCCCCACTCGTTTGTTTTAGTGTGTCCAGGCCATTCTGAGGAACTGATGTCGAGATTTTGATACGGTCTTGGAATTCCTGGGACCAATACACTACCAGTATCGATGCCGATAAGAGGCAAAATTCTCCGAGTTTCTCAATTCCGAATGAATTATGAACTACATATATACATAATGACGTTTGTACCGAATCGTCTGTGAGCGAGTCCTACTAGCACTTAGCCAATTTCTTTCTTCTTTTCCTTGTGCCTTCGTCTTGCATCGTTTCAGGGCCGGCGTGGTTATTAAAGGGTTTGGCATCGTTAAGGCAAGGGGTGGCCGGATGCCCTTCCTGTAACCACCCCCTTACCCCACTATCTGCGTGTAGTGTTATTCATGTGAAACTGAACGAAAGTTTTCTAAATATTTGCGAATCCTGGTAACTGAGGCGGAAGCTGGGTACCATCCTGGTATTCATCTAGTGGTATGTCCAAAACCATCTAAAAACCACATCCAGACTGTCCGGTATACAGACCCTCCTCGTTAACTCGTCAAGCATGTTCGATGTGCGGCTGGCGCACCTCTCCATAGAATAAAAATAGCTTCAACACGCACGGCTGTTGCACGCTGGATTACATTCTTGGTTACTAACCGGAAAGCGTTGAAAATTATCTTCACGGATAGTTAAAGGATATGTAATGTAAACCACGCAGAGAGAGTTGGAAGGGTTCATGAAGAGAATCTCGAAAACGACAATAAAGCGAGATAAGGGTACAAGCTCATGTTATAGTTTATAGGGACGGAAAGACCGAGAGACGAAGGCAAAGAGAGTGTGTGTGTGTGTGTGTGTGTGTGTGTGAGAGAGAGAGAGAGAGAGAGAGAGAGAGAGAGAGGGAGGAAGAGAGAGACGACAGACAGATAGAGAGTCGATGTATGCAATGGTATGCAATAATTTATAATTTAATTTGATGAATGTAGTATGTTTTGGTCCATGGACGTGACAGACCTGTATATCTACTAATCTGCAAGCAGTTGTGAAGTACATGGGAGAGAATACTTCCTACGGTGCTAGTTAGGGCTCCTTCACGTTCCAATCACGTTCGTAGCGCGGGAGGAAGGACTCTTAAATGCCTCTATGCATGCTGTAATTTCTTAACTTATCTTCGCTATTTGTACCATAGGGTCACGTAGGGGTAATGTATTACTATATTCCTCATTTGAAGCTGTTTGTGCCAACCTTGTGGCAAGGATTTTACAGAATAGTTTACATCTGTCTTCAGATTTTCTTTGCGTCTACGTCGCTCTCTTGTGCAGATCAAACAAACTTGTGACCATTTGTGCTGCCCTTCTTTCTATATGTTAAATCTCGCCTGTGAGTCCTACTTGGTGTGGGTGCCGCACACTTCAGCTATATTCTAGGGTGGGTCGACGACTGTTTCGTAAGCATTTCCTCAGTAGACATCATATTTTCCTGGTGTCTTGCCACTGATTCGAAGTCTGCAACCTATTTAACCTACAACTGAGACTATGTAAGCGTTCCATTTAATGTCCCTAGACATTGTTGTATCGAGGTGTTTGTATGAGGTGATAGATTCCAGTGGTGACTCACTGATACTGTAGTCAAAAACAATCACGTTTTCTTGCATTTCGTGAACAGATTAATTGTACACTTGCCAATCTTTGCACCACCAGCGCCTTTGTCTTATCAATGTCTCCTTAGCTTTTTCAGATAGTACTTCACTGTAGACAATAGCAACGTTTGCAGAAAGTCTGAGGTTACTGTTAATTGTACGTATTTCATGTTTTGGATTTGGTGTTCTTTTCAATGAGCCGTGGGATGTTAAAAAAACTATTTGAATACATATGATTATGTTTCATTTTTGTAATAACTCATTGTTTGTTTTGTATATAATTAATTTAACAGAAAAGGTTACTCTATCAGAAGAGAAGGTACCCTACAAAAGAGAGTAGATGGTAGTGAATAGTGGTGTTTGATAGAAAATAGTGTTGAAACTGCAGATAATGTTTGCATACAATTCGTTCAAGAATGATGGCTAACAATAATTATGTAGATATTTTACACATGGCTCGAAGTAATATTTCATTCTCATAAGACAATTTTTTTCTTGCAGTTATATGTATGACACTGTGCATTTGTACAGTTGGTTATGAATATTTGTTGTATGTATTCTGTTTTGCACTTACATATTTTTGAGTATTGGAAATTGCGAGATTTAGAAAAAATATTGTCCAAAGACGATACTATAATTCCTTAGATGAGATATTGTTGATGATGTTTGTACAAAAATCACTGAAAACCTACGTGCCTAAAGCACAGAAACAAGTCATATCTCTTAGGATGGCCTTCTTTATTAATCAAGCCCCAAAGTCCTGAAAAGAGTGTGCTCAGTTTGTTATTAAATATCATTTAACATTTACGATAATATGTATTTTTAATGTTAATTTACGGTATTTCCAAATGTAGGCTAGCAACAATATCATGTTTTGACAGATTTAAAGTTTGTAATTAATGATAAACTGGAATTGAAACATAAATAACACATACTAAATAGACCCACACACACACACAATTATGACAGATTCCAACACTTAATGATCATGATAATCATCATTTTCATTAAGTACTTCCTGTGTCTTGAGGTCCATATAAAACTGCCAATACACCTCCAATTACGAAGTGCTACTGCTAAGAACATGATGCAGATACTAAATTATTATATTCGCAACCTTAGATACCAACTGAGCAGAGAGCAGAGCAACAATAGTATGATTTATGTTTTGGGCCCATGTGGAAATCATGGTCAGAGAATTCAGTGGGAGAGATTTCCATGCATGTTCGTATAAACAGTATGGGCCAACAGTATAAACCAAACTGGTTCGCCATAAGATCCATAGATGTGAGTAGCATGCAGACATTTTACAGTCTCAAAATTGGCAATAGTATGCTTCAGGTTCTTATGGTTCTCTGCCCCATATGGATATTCTGTATAAGGCTTTGAACTTAACCTTTCATAACTTTTCATGTATATGAGGGACAGAGCGGACGCAGATGTTGGCACATTGACACATTTGAGGGGGGTAACTGGTCGGCTGGTCACTTAAACACAGCACATTCAGAACGTACCCATGAGCAAGCCACCAGTATAACTGCTTGTAAGTGAAAGTTGAACATAGTATTTTATCCATCCTCAGCAACTGTAGTCTTATCTAACGAAATAATAAACAGGCAGTTGCATAAAAGAAATTTAATTTCTTTAATGGCTTTGGGCACTCAGCGCCCTTCTTCAGAAGGTTTTATCTATTGCATTATGGAACTTCTGGAATTCAAAGATCTATTTAATCCTCATGGCCCATTGTCAGGAATCATAGTGACACAAGACATGACTCCAACTGGGCATCAAACATTTATGTACTCTAAGCCATCCATGGTAGCCCATAACTTACAACTGGTAGTGGAGGAATTCATGAACCAATAGTTTTGTGATGTCATCATTGAGGATGGAGTCATTGTTAGATGGAGTTACCAGAGGATTGAACCTCCAACAGTGTATGGCGTATCTTGATGATGTTATTGTGTTTGTGGAGGATACGAAGGGGTATGTACAATAATTAAAAAATTATATTCAGTGTGCCCGAAGCTTAGCATAGAGAAGTGCTGTTTTGTACTGAAGAAAATGAGTTAGTTGGGGAATGTAATTAGGCGAGAGACCAGATCTGAAATTAGTGTATGCTGTGTATAATTTTCTAACATCTCAGAAGAATAAAAATTGAAGTCTTTTTATAAGAAGTCCATAATGGGATTTGAAGAAACAGCACATCTATTCACACACTTTTTAAAGAAAACTGTAAAGTTTCAGCGAATGTCAGAGAACAAAAATGTGTTTGAAAAATTAAAATAATTATTAACAACTAGATCTGTGTTGATCTTCCAGATTACGAAAAGGAATTCGTTTTATCATGTGATGCCAGCTACCATGTGATGGGTTGTGTTTTAAGTTGGGAACTTTCAGTCACCTGCACATCATGGCAGATGAATAAAGCAGAAAAGAATTATTCTGCAACTGAAAAAGAGGTTTTAAAACTAATATATGGCATAACATACTTCCACTGCTATCTGTAATAGAAGAAATTCTACATTTTCATAGATCATCAGCATCATAAACTGAAAGTTGCACTAAGCAGACTAAAATGCTGGACGTTATACTTAAGTGACTTTTATTTTGAAGTAATTCATGAACTTGGTAAGAAAGATGGTAATAAGGACGGACCTAGCAGGAACACTGATTTAGTGCAGACAATATATGTTAGCCCAGTGGCGTGGCAGAGAGCAAACTATTTGTGATGTAAACATAGGTCACCATCATGCCGAAAGAAGAAGTTTGGAAGGAAACGAATGACCAAATGTTACCCAGTCATGGTGAGGATAGTGCTACAGACTGAATAATAGGTGAGCTTTACTGGTGAAGAACACAAAAACAAGAAGTTAGAACAGTGTGTAAAAAACAATGTACTATGTGCACAACATGCAAAATTAATTCGTCAATTAGTGTCACTGCAGAAATTGTCATTACCAACTAGACCATTCAAAATGATCATAATGTGTATTTTAGGTCCCTTTACCCATACAAGAATGGGAATCCGCTACATTCTAATTATTATAGACTATTTTTCTCACTATGATGCACTGATCACTATTCCAGACACCAATGTCGAAGCTGTAACATGTAATTGGTTACTGAAGTTCAGTGTTACAAAAACAATAATCACAGATCGGGTCACTAACTTTATGTCAGAATTGTTGAAGCAGCTACATCATTTGTTACGCATTCACAAATTGAGAATAAGGAAATTACATCCACAGACTAATGGAAGAACAAGATATGTGCCTCAAATAATAGGTCAGATGGTAAACTATTACGTGTTTAGCCATCATAACGAATGAGATACTTTCTTAACATACACTATGTGATCAAATGTATCCACACATTCCGAAAAGCATACGTTTTTCAGATTAGGTGCTCTGTGCTGCCACCTGTTACGAGGTATTCCATATCAGCGACCCCAGTAGTCATTAGACACTGTGAGAGAGCTGAATGGGGCGCTCCACGGAGCTCACGGACATTGAACGTGGTCAGGTGATTGGGTCTCATTTCTGTCATACGTCTGTGCACTAGATTTCCACACTTCTTAACATCCCTAGGTCCACTGTTTCCAGTGTGATAGTGAAGAAAGGGATACGTTCAGCACAAAAGGGTACATGCCGACCTCGTCTGTTGACTGACAGATGTGTGTGTGTGAAATTTTATGGGACTTAACTGCTAAGGTCATCAGTCCCTATGCTTACACACTACTTAACCTAAATTATCCTAAGGACAAACACACACACCCATGCCCGAGGGAGGACTCGAACCTCCGCCGGGATCAGCCGCACAGTCCATGACTGCATGACTGACAGAGACTGCCGACAGTTGATGAGGGTCGTGTTGTGTAATTAGCAGACATCTATCCAGACCATCACACAGGAATTCCAAACTGCATGAGGATCCACTGCAAGTACTGTGACAGTTAGGTGGGAGGTGTCAAAACATGGATTTCATGGTCGAGCAGCTGTTCATAAGCCACACAATACGCTGGTAGATGCCAAACGACACCTCGCTTGGTGTAAGGAGCGTTCACATTGGACGACTGAACAATGGAAAAACGTTGTGTCGAGTGAAGAATCACGGTACACAATGTGGCGATCCGATGGCAGAGTGTTGGTATGGCGAATGCCCGGTGAACGTCATCTGCCAACGTGTGTAGTGCCAACAGTAAAATTCGGAGGCGGTGGTGTTATGGTGCGGTCGTGTTTTTCATGGAGGGGGCTTCCACCGCTTGTTGTTTTCCGTGGCACGATCACAGCACAGTCCTACATTGATGTTTTAAGCACCTTCTTGATTCTAACTGTTGAATATCCATTCGGGGATTGCGATTGCATCTTTCAACACGAACGAGCACCTGTTCATAACGCACGGCCTGTGGCAGAGAGGTTACACGACAATAACATTCATGTAATGGACTGGCCTGAACAGAGTACTGACCTGAATCCTATAGGACAACTTTGGGATGTTTTGGAACGCCGACTTCGTGCCAGGCCTCACCGACCGACATCGATACTACTCAGTGCAGCACTCCGTGAGGAATGGACTGCCATTCCCCAAGAAACCTTCGAGCATCTGATTGAAGGTATGCCTGCGAGAGTGTAAGTACAGTATGGACGAAACACTGCAAACCTGTTTTTCACTCTTTCTATGTCGAACACATGGTCCCTGGTATTCCATTTCTTGTTGTGCGCTTTTCGTTTTTGTGCGTACTGTCTATTTCCCATCTTTCTCTATAGTTTGGACTTATTTTTCTCAGAATTTTGAATATCTTGCACCATTTTGCGTTTTCTCCAAATCCTATGAAAATGTCTTAATTTTTCTGAAGTCTTGCTTGCATTAGTAAGAGCAACGGCATAACTCCCTGTCTGGTGCCTTTATCCTCCTGAAATCCATATGATTGTCATATAACACAATCTCAATTTCTTTCCATTCTTTTTTATATTATTCTTGTCAGCAACTTCGACGTATGAGGTGCTGAGCTTAAACTACGAATCTAATACTGGATCCATATCTAACCTCATTTCTTCTATCACATCGTAGGTGCTTATTTTCTACCTCCTCCCCAATAAACAGTGGAATTCTCGTTGTACTCTTAACGTTGCACCCTTGCTTTTATTTTCTTCGAATTCTCTGGATATGAATGAGTCCCTCCAACGACATTATTCGATTTCTTTTTTTCCATCAGTTGACGTATTTCGTCTGGTATCGAGGGTTTTCCACAGTAGCGTTAATTATAACTATTCTTCTCTCTCTAGCCTCTGCGATTCCCCTAGAAGTTTATTACACTTCAGATGAAATTCCTACTGTGGCAGTAATTATCGCAGCACCGATGAACTTACCAAACTTCAAACTCATCTCACTTTTTTACACACTGATTCTTCCGGACGACTCTCTTAAACTTCAGTCTACTCTTCATCTTTACTAAATTGTGATCTGAGTCTGCATCTGTTTCTGGATACACCCTGAAATCCGATATCTCATGTCGGTATCTCTGTCTGACCATAATGTTATCCAGGAGGAATCTTCCCATGCCTCTGGGCCTTTCCCAAGCATGTCTCCTCCTCTTAGGATTTTGGAACAATTTATTCGCTATTACTAGGTGAACTCAATTAGGCTTTATCCTCTCTCACTCCTACTATTATCTCCACATATGCTCCAGTAACTCTTACTTTAGTTTGTTCTCCTACCATCACATTCCAATTTCCAATAATCATTACATTATGATATCCTTTTACGTACTGAAATCCCTATTCAATATGTTCATATTCTGTCTCTGCCTTTTTAAGTTCTATATGTGAAGTCGATATCTATGCCTGAACTATAATTATTAATGTTGGTTAACTGTCGATTCTTACGAGAACAACCTCATCACTCAACTGTTGACAATATGTTTCTTTAATACTGTGTTTTCCATTGCCTTCTGTTTTCGCATGTAGTCTATTGTTGAGTTTTTCTATTGACCCAAGGGCAAGAGGTTGCATTGAAACTCTACACTCACCCCAGCGCTTTCTGACAGGGCAGTTGGTAAAACGACGGAGATTCTTTATATCGGAAGTTTTTGACCGCCATTACTGACTTTATTCAAAATTTAAGGAACGGTTTAGGTTGAACTCAATGTGCCTTAAACAATTTTTCATGTGAGTATATTTTTGTGGTCTTCCATATTGGCCTTCATTTTTATTTTTCTCTCTCAGTTCTTGTACATATTGTATGCTACCTGTCTTTACCCAGATACCCTTTCAGACATCTTTCGCCTTTTTACATTGTTGACAGATTTTTATAGGTCGACAAAATCCTATGAACAATTTCCATTTTTCTATAGCCACTTGTACGAACTTTATATACACGCTTATGACCTTCACTACCAAAAAGCACACGTACCCAACGACCTTGGTTCAGAGGATGGAAGGGGTCTCTGGTGCCAAAAACTTGCCACAAAAAATTAACTCCACCTAAACAAAGTATTTGATGAGAAAGGCTAAAACAACAAAAAAGTGTCGATAGCAATTTTAGGAAGTATTTTAGGAAGCACAACATCACTGAGAAGAATAATAGAAGGGTTGGATCATTTATATACATGACCGGGAGATTACCACTTTTCTGAAGAGACATAACATCAAGTCAGTCTTCAGACCTTCAGCTAAAATACGCCAGTTTCTGAAGCCCGTGCAAAAGAAAATTGACCACGCTTTTACAGAATAGAGTGTGAGTGAGGATAGTATTAAACGGGCAGACATTGCACAGGATACAACAATGAGAGATTGAACATGAGAGATGTATCCGATTATACTGTCCTTAGAAATCAGTAGTAGCTGAATGTGCCTTGGAAATTGGACGTTAAATTCCATTCGAGGACACCTCTGTCATCACACGAGCTGCTGGGAAGGACAGCGTGATAAAAGAAGCTATAGACATCAGAATATCGTATAAAGAAAGCAACTTGCGGCTTGCAGCTCGGTATACGTGGAAATTGACCATAGAGAGGTTACAGTTCGACAATATTGCGTTATACGTGTATGGTGATGGCCTCAACACCAGTGACGTCACAGTCGGACGGGACAAGAAGCCACCTGATAGTAGTCGCAGAGAATTAGAGTGAAATCTCGTGCACGACACAGGTGAAACCACGAGAAAATTTTATTCGTCTTCGGATGCCGTATTTCAACAGTGAACTCCCCTATCTCTTGCATATATATTTTTCTAAATTTTTATGTTGTATGTAGAGAGAGAGAGAGAGAGATTTAGTGTGTGCTGTGACAACTTGTCTATAGGGAAAAATATGGAAACACTGCGAGAAATGTTCAGTCGAACATAAACGCAGATGCTAGGGATGCCTGCAGGTGGCGCTGTGATGTCTGACCACTAGCAGCAGGGTTGCGTTAGATGTGTGGTGTTTTACGGAAGTCAAATGTGGACAATAAGAGGACGGAAGCTTTCAAAATAGGGTACTAGAGAAAAATGCTAAAGATTAGATACGTAGATCGGATGATTAATGAAGAGATACTAATTCGAATTTTGAGGGAAGGTGCACTATTGCATTTAGTTAAAAAATATTTTAAAAATGTACGGTGAAATGTTCTAAAAAGTTGTAGAGTCTGCTTGTAGCTGCTAGTCCTCATTTAATGTGACATCAAGGTACAACAAGTTAAGCGAAATCGAATTGCATCTTCAGGTTAATTTGGATGGGTTACATTAAGCCAAACCAACACGATCTTCCAACATTCTATATGGCACATATCTTGGTAACATCAAATGAAATAGATGTTGAAAGATCCATCAATAATCTCAGATAAATACGGCTCATTATTAAGGAACACACTAGTTTATATATTCCTGCAAAATTCGACAGAAGGAACAGGTAACTCCTAAGGTGTCAAGGAATAGTTATTTGGTAATAAAAGGATGTGTGGGTCGTATACCGCATATTTCCGGGTACTTGTTCATAGAATGACGCTGTAAAAAATTACATATACTCTAATTCAAAAGGAACATACAGTGCAGTTTTCAGTTTCAATCATTGTTCATCAACAGTAAGTCGTGTGATACTTAATTCACACATCTGTAACTTTTCCTACAGGAACAATGATGGTGCATTCCTCCCAGATCAGGATTGCGTATAACAGGCAACTTGTCTTGGCCTACACGACACCTCTCACTTGAGGTTAACGCACGAGAATGTCCCTGACAATTTTAACTACCCTTCAGAGAGAAAGACTGCAGATGCTGCGATTCGGAACCGTTTGCAGAAATCCTGCCAAGTAAAGCGCAAGCGCTACGCTGGTTGCATACACAAAGGCCGCCAGGTGCTATGGTATCGATTTTGTATATCAGCAACAGCAATATAGAAAAACGACATTTCTCTGTTTTCGATGCTGACAGGCGCTACTACGGATACAATATAGCTCTGAGAGCTTAAACAATATTCTGAAGACATAATTAATACTGTGATAGAACAAAACGCCGCGCAATCACATTCTGCTGACACCTCACGAAGAATCGTTCATGTTTAGTAAACGTATTTCTGCACATTATTTGTTATGAGTTTTACGGCGGAATTTTATGATACAGTGAGACGATAGTCGAGGATTCGGATTACGATTTTTCTACTGGTAAACATAATTTTCCAAGAGGATATTTAATTATTAAGAAAGCTTACAATGTTTGTTATTCTAGGCTATGTAATTACAATCAAACAGAAAAGGGAAGGAAACGCTACAACTTGTTGATGATACATGACTATCGAAATGCGCAACAGTGCTAAAAATAAAAATTAATATGACTGAAGCAGTTTGCTCAACTCCATATTAGAGGTCGCTAACGCACGCCTGTGCGCTAGCTCTCGACCCTGATGTAAGCCTGATGGAATCCTTTTGGTGGAAAACTTTTCGCTGACAGTATTTGGCCGGCTAGTGGAGGAGAGGTAGTGGCATAAATTTCCTGATCAACAATCGTTGCGCCAATGCCGTGAATTAAATTCCAAGTCTTTCTGCTGGGTCTCATGAAGTGAGGGCATGGTGATCGTTTGCCGGATGGGGATGTTAAGTTTGACGGTCCGCTTGCTGCTAATCGACGGGTGTAGGCTATGTGCCAGCACCGGGTGTTATCATCACCCTTCTTTTCATCCATGACGACACAAACCCAACAGTACACCGTACAAGTATTCATCTCAGTCGGCGACAAGCCGCAGACGAACACTTCACACTTCACAGCAATGGCGGACGAATGCAACAGCAAACTACGTCCATTAAGACATTGCCTTGAAAGGCGTTGCAGGATTCCTGGATCTGCTCCGCTTCCTGAGTATGGAACTACTTTGACTTGAAGAAATGTACCACTAATTTTTTGTGTATTGTTGTTGTTCTTGTTGTTTTTGGGGGAAGAGACCAGACAGCGAGGTCATCGGTCTCATCGGATTAGGGAAGGACGGGGAAAGAAGTCGGCCGTGCCCTTTCGAAGGAACCATCCCGGCATTTACCTGGAGCGATTTAGGGAGATCACGGAAAACTTAAATCAGGATGGGGATTGAACCGTCGTCCTCCCGAATGCGAGTCCAGTGTGCTATCCACTAAGCCTTTTGTGTATTAACTAACTTATGTTTTGACGAGTACCAGCACCTTGAAAAGCTTTCACTTTTTGAACACTCTCTTTAATATTATGATGAGCTGTCAGCTGGAAGAGAGAAAGCGCGTTTCTTGAACTGAAAGCGACACAGTGCCCACAGTTGAAAAGCTGACACGGCTACATGATAGTTCTATAAGCGAAATTAGAAAGAAAATCTCCAAGCTGTAAGTTTCATTCCAGAGAATGAACGGAGTCTGTAGAGCAGAAAAAGGTCACTGGAACTAGGGGAGGGAAAGCGGCTACACAGTAGCTGAATACACGGAGCAGGTGGGCAGGCTGGCAGACAGCGAGCAGCGAGCTGGCGGGACAGGAGAGAGCCGAACAGAGCAGAGCAGAGCGGGAGAGGGATAAGGAGGCCGGGTCGAAGAGGCAGAAGAGCAGGGCAGGTGGCTGTGTGGGTGGGCGGCAAGGCGCGGCCAAGAAGGGCGCCTGGTCGAGCCGGCCAGGCGATCGATAGGCGGCGGCGGCGCCTCGCCTGCACGTGGCGCGCGACTGCCGAAGAAGGCCGTAGCGCCCTCTAGGGTCGGAGTTGAGAGCCGCGCCGCAAGAAGTAAGGGCGGCGGTCGTGCTGCGCGGGCTGCGTCCTGCCGGCCGCAGGCGCCGCGTCAGTGCTAAGCTGCTGGCCTACCTTCATAAGGCTCCGCTCGTCGGTGCAGTTTTTACCAAGGTCGCGGATAAATCTACTTTCCACATTGTTTATGGATTTTGAGGTATAAACAGCAAGCGGTGCACTTCATACATAACTGATCACGTCAGATAACTCGTTGAGCCCTCACGATGAATCTCCTTCTGAGCGGCGACAAATTAGTACTGGTGTTCCACACGGTTCAATTGTAGGACCGCTGTTGTTCTTGGTACGTAATATCCACGGATAAAATATTGGCCTCCCGCATCAACGAGCAACTTGCTGCTTTGGAACGCAGTAGATTGCGTAGAACTCGTACCAAGCGCTCAGATTATCTTCCACCTCTGTGGTGAGACATGACACTGAAGTTGTGCCAGTCGACAGTATAGAATCAGGGTGAAGAGAAAGCCGATCTCCACACCGTTCGCATTTTGTGACTTTCGAGCTACAATGAGCAAATAGTTCACCTCAAATTTGAGCGCTAAGAAGCAAACGGTCGTCTTACATAGGTAACTCAGATCTCAACAACAGCTGAAAGCATAAAAAATAAAAATACTCCTTACAGAAGACTGTGTACAGTTTATTTTCCAAAAATCGTGTTTCTGGGACCAGCTTTATTATACATTGACAGATGTGGCGCGAAAGCTTCTTTAATTTATGTTGCAGCCAGAGTTTTTATTTTCCAGAATTAATTAAAGGTAGTCTAGGATTTTGCAAAACTTCAAATTACTACAAAATTTAATATTCTTTTAGGATCAGCAGCCGGATCATGAAGTCATCTTGACACAATATTTCCGCAATCCACCTAGCCGCCATCTTCAGGTTAGCATGCCGTTGCACGAACTCGATGGAACTGAATTCGGACTGCAAGCGGGGGTTCCTTTATACTCCGCGGAAGGCCAACAGCGCTTGCACAAGAAATCGTCGTAACTGCCATCTAGCACATAGCATCCCTTTGGTGGAAGCTGGAAAAATGGATAAACCGCTATTAAAAAGTATTATGATGGCTGAATCAGAAATGTCTGTTAAAACGAGGTAGCAAATCTTCCTTAAAGGGTAACCCTTCTCTCTATTGATAAGACTGGCAGATAGTCGAATTTGGATGGATTCTTTTAAAACAGAGTCCCAATCACTTCTGTCTCTTCATACAACACTTTATACCCGTTGGTAAGACAGTGCTCTGCCCCGGCAGATTCCGTAGGCTGAAACAATCATGTGTGGCGTCAGTGGTCAACACATCGGTAGTAGATGGTTCGAATTTTTCGACCAATACCAGCTTTCTCACAAGGGTAGGAGATTTTGTACACACCGCATTTCCAAATCACCGTTGTCTGCGGACTTTGGCCAGAAGTGCTTAAGCGATTTCAGACGCAGGAAACTTGACGCAAGAGGTGGGTTATCTTAATGTCGTGTTCAAGCAGAATGGCTATACCGCCAAACAGATCCGTCTTTCCTTTCCAGTTTGGACCTCGTGGGAAGCATTAGAAAATATATGTACATCGGTGACTTTCCTGCCTTTTGCTGGGAACATATCTTCTAAAATAGGAAGAATTTTAAAAATATGTGTTTTTCGTCAGCCAGCTAAGATTAGAGCGCTCCTTGTCTCACTAAAGGATGACTTGGGTTGAGGAATCTCGGTGTGTACAAAATCCCTTGCCACTGTTGGAAAGTTTGTATTGGTCAAACAATGTGTACCATTCATGACTGAAGTGTGGAGCACCAGGGCACACATTTGTTTCAACCTAAGGAATCTGTGGTGGAAGAGCGATGTCTTACTAACGGATACAAACTGTTACATGAAGAGACACAAATGATTGCCCATGCTTAACGCTATTGGGACTGTGTTTTAAAAGAATCCATTGAAATTGGTATATGTGCCAATCTCATTAATAGAGAGAAGAGTTACCCTTTAAGTAAGATTTGGAACCATGTTTTATCAGACACTACAAACAATGGTCTCTGATGTAGCATCAGAGTACTTTTTAATAGCGATTTGTGGATTTTGCTCGCTTCCACCACTGGGGCGCTATGTGGCCACTTGTGCTAGAGGGCTTTTACGACTGATTCTTCCGCGTCCGCTGTTGGCCTTCTCTGACTATGAAGGAGCATCCGCTCACAGTCCGAACTCGGTTACGGCGAGTTCGTACAACAACATACTCACCTGAAGATGGCGACCAGGTGGACCGCGAAAATATTGTGCCAAGAAGACGACTTCATGATTCGGCTGCAGACCCGAGAAGAATATTACCAATTATTTTACACCGGGAAAGCCTAAGTAGTCATACAAAAGATTATTACACAATTTTCAGGAATGATAATTGCATTTCAACTTCTGTATAAAAAACAGTTTCGATATGTCATGGTTTGTAAGATATTAGGATTTCTAAGATATTCCCTCTAAACTTAATATGCTACAATGCCTTTCGGGGTGTGTTTTACCCCTTAAAAATTGAAGTGGGTAAAAACGAAATGATACGTATTGCATTATTTTGACCTCTCTACATAGCTGCCAAGATTCATCAATGGCCGGCCGAAGTGGCCGTGCGGTTAAAGGCGCTGCAGTCTGGAACCGCAAGACCGCTGCGGTCGCAGGTTCGAATCCTGCCTCGGGCATGGATGTTTGTGATGTCCTTAGGTTAGTTAGGTTTAACTAGTTCTAAGTTCTAGGTGACTAATGACCTCAGCAGTTGAGTCCCATAGTGCTCAGAGCCATTTGAGCCATTCATCAATGTTTTCATGGCAGTTGGATGCAGGTGACTGTGTCGAATAGTTTCTTTACAATCGTCACTCTGGAAGTGGGGGAGATGACTGTTATCCAGCTCTTCTGCATACAGTACTGTCGCATGTGACCGATTGTAGATGGGATCTTTGTATGGTCCATGAGTGCTGTTGTCGACTCTGTTCTACACTACGTCTGATCAAGCTTACCCTGACGCCCCTATCTAATGCGAAATTGACCACTAGATCTCACGTGATGCGGATCTGCCAATATTAAAAGAGGCAAGGACTATTGCGTTGTCAGCAAAACGTAGTAACAGCAGAGAGGGTGGGTTACGAGAGCTCAGTGACTTCGAACGTGGACTACTCACTGCACAGCACATACACAACGGACATTTCATCCTCTCTAAAGCTGCAAAGTAGACTACGCACCCTTAAATACGTCTTCACACCGACGTAGCCAGGAGACGGCTTGTGTTATAGCTCGGCCCACTTCTTTGGACCGGTTTAGAATCTGGTCCATGCACCAAGACTTTTCCAGTGAAAATATAAAAATATATTCATTAACTTCACCTCTTCTGACAATGTCAGGTATGTTGTTGCGTTCGCTTTACTTACTGTTCAGATACAATATATTATTGAAACTTCCTGGCAGATTAAAACTGTTTGCCGGATGGAGACTCGAACTCTGGACCTTTGCCTTTCGCGGGCAAGTGCTATACCAACTGAGCTACCCAAGCACGACTTACGCCCCGTCCTCACAGCTTTACTTCCGCCAGTACCTCGTCTCCTACCTTCCGAACTTTACAAGTCTCCAGCGAGCTTCTGTAAAGTATGGAAGGTAGGAGACGAGGTACTGGCGGAAGTAAAGCTGTGAGGACGGGGCGTGAGTCGTGCTTGGGTAGCTCAGTTGGTAGAGCACTTGCCCGCGAAAGACAAAGGACCCGAGTTCGAGTCTCGGTCCGACACACAGTTTTAATCTGCCAGGAAGTTTCATATCAGCGCACACTCCGCTGCAGAGTGAAACTCTCATTCTGGATAACATATTATTGTTCGTTAGCTGTAAGCTGCCATTTCTTGTTGTACGTGAACTCTGAGCACGGACTTTATGTATTTCGTCCATTACGTATTATGACCGCCGGAATTGTCTTTGTTTGTCTCTATGGGTACGTACACCATTTTAATAGGGTTTGCATCTGCACCCGATGTTCTTTCGTATAGGTATAAATCCTGCTTTTGCTGGTCCAGCCCTTGGATATCTGTGGTATATATCTCTAGATCATCTGCATGAATTTAACAAACTGTGTGTCAGTGTCCTACTGGCAGAGCCGCTAAGGATGACGAAATTGTGCGTAGTAACGGCTCGAGCGATATGGCGCATAGTGCCACTGATAATGGGAATCCTCGTTTTACTGAGCACTTGATCGCAAATGTAATTGGCGCTTTTCCGTTGACGATCACTCGAAAATTTGAATTTGTCAGTAGGTGCATGATTCCGGTTGTAAATTAATTCTCAAATGCGAGAGCGGGCATGACAGCCGAGTACTGCACGCGAAACGCAATGTTGGGCGTCCGAGTCCCTGTCGGGAAGGTTTAATTATTGTGAAAGCTATATGTAACCTGACCATCGAGTATAGGAAAACAATGCATCTGAATTTTTTTAACGGGAAACGTCTTAAATTTTTGAAATAGAACTAACGTTATTTACATTCGACACTTTTATTCTCAATGTCGACATATTTATTTCTCAACATATTCAGTCTAGCGCCAGAAACATTTCTCTCGATAAGAGGCCAGTTTGTTGACGCCGCCGCTGTAGAATATTTGACTTTGTTGCTGGAACCACAACCACACCTCTCCTTGCACCGCTTAATCGTTATTAAAGTGAAGTCTTCGAAGGTGTTCTATAAGTTCTGGAAACAGAAGAAAATAGTAAAATAGGATGGGGCCAAGCCGGGACAGTATGAATGATGATCGATGACAGTGAACCCAAGACTTTGGATCGTTGCAGATGTCGAAGCACTCGCGTGTGGTCTGGTATTGTAATGCTGAAAGAGAGGGTGCTCTACATGTGGACGAATTCTTCGAATTCGAAACTCGATTACAGAGCGCTGTTTCTCAAACGCCGACTTACGTAGTTGCGTTATACATCATCATATTACACTCTACGGTTCGGGGCTTTCTAACGGCAGATAGATGTAAATATATATACGTTAAGAATAAAGAAGGAGAATGATAAAGACGTTTATTTTATTTACAAAATTAAAAGTTTCCACATAAAAATAATCGTAAGAATCGTGTTAATCTCTTCCTTCCATTATCGTCTGCACCATTTTCTCAAAGTTACACAATATATTTGACTTAAAGCTATGCAGGTACGTGTTTCACAAAAAGGCGTAGCACACGAAACCGAACGCTATGCGTTGTGGCAGTAATAGAAAACATACTACACTGTCTCTTCAATACATGTTCTCCTTCCAAATAATAAACATGAAATGAAATACCTTCGCCAGTTGACTTGTAAGTTGCACCTCATCTCAAGTTACACAATGGGAGGAGAAGACTTTAAGATCAGAGTAATGGTGCAAGATGAGGGAAAGCTAATGAATGGAAGATGATGAACAACAGTGAAACTTATGAGAACTGCAGCAAAGACTAGGATATTGTGGAGCAGTGTACCAGAAGCTAGCGATTAACATTGCAGAGAGATTTCTATGCATGCATTCTGCAATGCATTCTGGGTCTTGCGAATTGACGTTAGCAATCGAGAAAAAGTTTGAAACATTAAAAAAAAGCCAGAAGTCCATAACTTCACTGCTTCATCTGTTGCCTCTTTATGTCTTGAAAAATAGTTTATATTTCATGTTATCTGTACGTATTTGGTTAATTTCAACAGTGATTTTATGTTATGGTATAATTACGTTTTTATAATGTTTTTTGCCAATGGTTGTGCGGAGAATTTAATCTTATAATTAGGAAAATATATTCAGCAATTATTACAAGATCATTAAAAATGTAATTAATGAAGCCTTTGCGAGGAAGTGGCAATGTGGTTATAGACGGCATCGTTGCTGCTCGGATTACATATTTTTGTTAAAGCAATCGATTCTAGAAAGAAGGAATGCCACTTGCCAAAGTTCTTGTTTTTCACAATTTCTGAAAGAGCATTTGATCCTATAATTTGGAGTGAACTGGGAGAAATAAAAGAAACTAAAGAACATTTTTAAACATCTGATTAAAATAATCGGAAGTGTATGTAGGAACAGGTCAGTAAAAGTACAGACTGAAGAAACAAAATGGTTGTTAATCTGGGAGCAAAATATATATCTCCATTGTCGTCACTACTCTGACCAGTAATTTTAAAGTGGGCAGAGTTATTATAAACACCCTTTTATTTGAAGTTGTTTGTAGCTGTTCAGAACATGATCTGAAATTAACAGTGATGAAATAGGAGACATTAACAAAAAGAAACAAAACAGTGAGCTTCCAAGACAGACAACATTTTAGATGTAAAGCAGCTAGAAATGATGCAATTTGAAATGAAGTATGCAAGTTCACCTAGTTGCAGTATAAAGTATTGTTTCTTTGAGCAAAGGTAGGTAATCCACAAAATATATAAGTTTTGAAAAATTTGTGGTACAATTAACAGGGCATTAAATGGTTGTAGTAGGTCCTAATCAGAAAGGAAATTTGAACTGAAATGCTGATGTATTCTTCCAAGACCCATTGTTTGGAAGTTGGAATACAATGACCACTGCAGGAAAAGGATATGCGAAGCATAAGTGACAGTAATAACGTCAATGTTGAATTGCCACTACTAAGGATGGTCAGTTTAAGATAATTTGATTACCTGAATTGACAGTCGTCAGGCTCAGAATCTTTGTTGGTCGTCAGATAAGTTTGTACGAATCATAATAAGACAAAAAGTTTTCATTACATTAGAAAAAACAAACAGGACTTCGTTTAGAAATTTAGACTGCAAGTTTCGACTTTTTCCGTTCTTGTTGTTGTTGTGGTCTTCAGTCTGAAGAGAGGTTTGATGCAGCTCTCCATGTTACTCCATCCTGTGCAAACCTTTACATCAGCAAATAACTACAGCAACTTACATTTTTCTTAATCTCTTTACCCCCAACACTTCCCTCCAATACTGAAATGGTGATCCCTTGATGTCTCAGAAAGTGTCCTGTCAATCGCGTCCTTCTTCGGGAGTTAGGTTGTGCCATAAATTTCTATTCTCTCCAGTTCTATTTAGTACCTCCGCATTATTTACGTGATTTACACATCTAATCGCGTCCTTCTTCGGGAGTTAGGTTGTGCCATAAATTTCTATTCTCCCCAGTTCTATTTAGTACCTCCGCATTATTTACGTGATTTACACATCTAATCGCCAACATTCTTCTGTAGCACCACATTTCAAAAACTCCTAATCTCTTTCGTCGAAACTGTTTATTGTCCGTGTTGCCGGCCGGTGTGGCCGAGCGGTTCTAGGCGCTTCAGTTTGGAACCGCGCGACCGCTACGGTCGCAGGTTCTAATCCTGCCTCGGGCTTGGATGTGCGTGATGTCCTTAGGTTAGTTCGGTTTAAGTAGTTCTAGGTTCTAGGGGACTGATGACTTCAGATATTAAGTCCCATAGTGCTCAGAGCCATTTGAACCATTTTGTCCGTGTCCCACTTCCATACATGGCTACACTCTATACAAATACTTTCACAAAAGACTTCCTAACATTTAAATCTGTACTCGATGTTAACAAATTTATCTTCTTCACAAACGCTTTTGTTGTCATTGTCAGTCTACGTTTTATAACATGTCTACTTCGGTCAGCCGGCCGGTGTGGCCGTGCGGTTCTAGGCACTTCAGTCTGGAACCGCGTGACCGCTACGGTCGCAGGTTCGAATCCTGCCTTGGGCATAGATGTGTGTGATATCCTTAGGTTAGTTAGGTTTAAGTAGTTGTAAGTTCTAGGGGACTGATGACCACAGATGTTAGATCCCATTAGTGCTCAGAGCCATTTGAACCATTTGAATTTCGGTCATCATAAGTTATTCTGCTGCCAGTAATGCAGAACTCATCTGTTATTCTGAGTGTCTTGTTTCCTAATCTGATGTCCTCTGTATCATCTGAATTAACTCGACTACATTCCATTTTCCTTCTTTTGCTTTTGTTGAAGTCCATTTCGTTCAACTATTCTCCCAAGTCCTTTTCTGTCTCTGACAGAATTACGATGTCATCAGCAAACCTCAAAAACTTTAATTCCTACTCCAAATTTTGGATTCCTTTACTGGTTGCTCAACACGCAGACTGAATAACATCGGGGATAGGCAACAACACTGTCTCACTTCCTTTTAAACCACTGCTCCCCTGTCATGCCTCTCGTTTCTCATAACTGCCGTCTCTTTTCTGTACAAGCTGTAATCATCATTTTGCTCCATGTACTTTACCCTTGCTATCATCAGAATTTCAAAGAGATTATTCCAATCCAAAATTGTCAAAAGCTTTCTCTAATTACACAAATGCTATAAACTTAGCTCTGCCTTTGCTTAACCTATCTTCTACGATAAGTCGCAGGATCAGTTTGCCCTGCAAGTTCTTACATTTCTCTGGAATCGAAATTGACCGTCCTTCGAGGTCTGTTGCTACCAGTTTTTCCTTTCTTATGTAAGAGACTGGGTTAGTATTTTGCAACAATGTGCTATCAGAGGGATAATTCGATAATATTCACACATGTCAGCACTTCCTCTCTTTGGAATTGTAAATATTACATTCTTCTTGAAGTCTGAGGGTATTTCACCTGTCTGATAGACTTGCACACCAGGTGGAAGAGTTCTGTCATGGGCGGCTATCCCAAGGCTATTAGTATATCTGGGGGAATGTCGTCGACTCTCGGGACCTTGTTTCGACTTGGGTCTTTCACTGCTCTGTCAAATTCTTTTCGCAATTGCCCACGTAAACTTCGTGTTCGTCCTCTTCCAGATCTATAACATTGCTTTCAGATTCATCTCTCTTGTATAGACCCTGTATATATTCCTCACTAGTTCCACCTTTCGTTGACTTAGGACTGGTTTTCCACCTGAGTTCTTGATTACATACAAATGCTACTCTTTTCTTCAAAGGACTCTTAATTTTCCTGTAGACTGTACCTATCTTTCCGCGGTGAAATCTGCTTATAAATCCTTTATATTTGTCCTGCTTAGTCATTTTGCACTTCCTGTCAATCTCATTATTTAGAATTTGTATTTCCTTTCTTCTGCCTCATTTTCTGCATTTTTATATTTCCTCATCTAAATTCATTGCCTTCTGTGTTATCCGAGAATTTCTACTAGGCCTTGTCTTTCTACCTATTCGATCCTCTGCTGTCTTCACTATTTCAACTCTCAAAGCTACCTATTCGTCTTCTGCTGTATTCTTCTCACCTATTCTAGTCAGTCGTTGCCTAATGCTCCCTCCGAAACTCTCAATAAAAAATAGTTCTTTCAACTTATCCAGGTCCCATCTCTTTAATTTCCTGGCTTTTCGCAATTTCTTCAGTTTTTATGTATGTTTTATAACCAATAAATTGCGTTCAGAGTCGACATCTACCCCTTTTAATGTTTCATAATTTAAAATCTTTTCCCATAATCTCTCTCTTATGATTATATAATCAGTCTGAAATCTTTCGGTGTCTCCTGGTCTCTTCCATCTATACACCTTTTTTGATGATCCTTAATCCAAGTTTTAGCGATGATTAAATTTTGCTCTTCATAGCTTTGCCCCAGTCCATATTCATCTACGATTTGTCCTTCTCCTCCTTTTCCTACTACCGAATTCCACTCCCACATTACATTTTCGTCTCAGTTAACTATCTGAAAATTTTTTTACCTCATCGTACATTTCTTCAGCCTCTTTATAATCTGTTCTGCTGCGGTGGGTGTTGAGTTTCTGTATATTTTGGCTACGATAACGCTTTCACTACGCTGTTCACATTAGCTTAGCCGCACTGTTATTTTTTTATTCATTATTAAATCTTCTCAGGCATTACCCCTATTTGATTTTGTAATTAGAATTCTGTATTCCTGTTCCTCCTGCTACCGATCTCCATTAATTCCCATTGTATGTTACTTCAACCTATCCTTTTTCCCTTTAAAATTTCCTAACCTGTTTGCCCGATTAAGGGATCTAACATTCCATGCTCCGATCTGCAGAGTGACAGTTTCGTTTCTCCTGAGGACGACATCCTCCTGAACAGACCCTACCTGGAGTTCGGAATGGGGGCTATTTTACCTCCTGAATATTTTACCCAAGAGGATACCACCATCATTTAACTACACACTAGTGCTACATGCACTCGGCAGAAATTATAGCTGTAGTTTTCCGTTGCTTTCAGCCGTTCACCGTACCAGCACCGAAGGCCGTTGCGTTGATGGTGACAACACCGTATCAATCATTCATCAATGACTGTAGCCCCTGCAACTACTGCAAAGGCCTGGTGCCCCTCTTCAGGAACCCCACGTTTGTCCGACCTCTCATCATGTACCCGTCCTGTGTGGTTGCATCTGCGGTTCAGTTATGGTTATTGCTGAGGCAGGCAAGCTACCTCACCGACGAGAAGGTCCATGGTTCATGGACGGGACTTTTTCTATAAAATTCGCTCATTTAAGAAACAGTGTAGCTCCTTAAATAGATATTTTCAGGACATGTAAACAACCGTTTTTAAAATATTTACATATATGAAAATCTGTTTCGTTCTTTTTAAATAGTATAGTTAATTGAGCAACTTAACATATAGCATGTTCTCCAGCTCCTAGTAGGCTCAGCCATAACAGTGATCAAAGTGATTGGAGTTACGTTGTTTCTTAAATTAACTCAAATGCTTGTGAAAATTTATCACAGAAATTTGCTGTTGTAATCAAGTTAATAATAATTTTACTTTCAAAATCTATGAAACAAGTAAAAAGTGATTTATACAGGAAATCTGTACAGATTTATATGACATTAGTAATATATTGGCTTTAACATTAATATTAACTTGAGGTATATAACATTTTTTTTTAAAATTACGCAACAAAAATAGTCTTATAATGCTATGAATTGTCAATGAAAATGCAAGACTGGAAACAATTACTTCAAGTTATCAGTGGTTGTCCAAAATTTCAAAGCATAATTGATGATATTCTTTACGAATATACCGCAGTATCTTCTTTAGGTCAGCATATTTAGCTTCAGTGATTGACAGCTGTCTGTTGTATGCCCTTGTTTGCGGCAAACACACATTTCGCTTTCAGTACCTCTCAGGATGAATGTGTGTTTCACTGCTGTGTTGATGAATGGTGATATAACTACTGGCTCTGGATGCCGATATGCGTACTTGAAATGCCTTAATGTTGATATCTGGAATGCTATACGCTTGTCTCTTGGAAGGTGTTCGCTTTCTCGTGAATTTACTATCTTCTTGTACAGAGGAGACCACCATCCTTGAAGTCAATTACTCCTTCAGCGCTCAACACAGTAGCCATGAACTTCCCATGGTGTCTTGACTTTACTGTTATCTCACACACTTCTTTTGGAAGATAAATTCGGCCGCGCATTGACAAAAGCAACTTCACAACACCAATGTCACGGTCACTGGGGAGAGAAGAATGTCCTCTCAGATGAAAGAAGTGCTGGATTTGATAAAAAAGCTCTGTCTCTACAAGAGCCTTTAAAAACCTCGCTATGGTGTGATCTCTGTTTTGACAGCCACAGCTATCACTAAAGAGGTGCAGTTTCTTCACATCCTTCGGAATGCAATTATGTATGTCATAGAGAAGGAAACAAGTTACTTCATTTGGTCCTTTGTTACCCCTGGTTACATCATAGAAGTAAAAATTACTTTCTCCTGATATTATACTATGCATTTCCAAAACTTTGAGAGTTAACTGTCGAATATAAAACAACTCGTGCACCAGAATGTTAAAGAGTGCAATATTCTGCATGTAGTCATATGTTATAACAGCCAGATCCTCCCCTTCTTTGAACTTATTCATTGAAGCTTGAAGGATACTGTAAAAGTTTTTGTTCTTCTTTTGTGGATCATTAATGCTGCGTCAGCAATCTTCTTCGCCTTCTCATTAAGGAATGGGGACGTCAGTTCCTGTTCCAGAACTTCACGTGAACAGCAAGTATCTGTCTCAGGCCTCCCAAAACAGAGGTGAAATTAGTCTTTGAGATGTTTAGCATAGTACTGTATGTAAACTTCTGAACTGATATGTAAACATCTGAACCATGATTTTCAAATTTAACTTTGCATCAAGGTTATTTTTCACTTCGGATTAGTAGTTAGTTATTTCTGGGCGAAGATTCAACTACTGCAAAGGCCTGGTGCCCCTCTTCAGGAACCCCACGTTTGTCCGACCTCTCATCATGTACCCGTCCTGTGTAGTTGCACCTGCGGTTCAGTTATGTCTATTGCTGAGGCAGGCAAGCTACCATATTGCAACTGGAGTCTTGCGGACTATCAACGGTTCTTTTAGACGACGGAGTAGACTGTCACTCTTAAGACCATTGAAAACTAAAAATGCCTTCTGTCACACTTCCTTTCTATCATCACGCTTAATGGACGACGCACTTTTAGACGGACGAGTTTTTTGTGCATTGTTACACGTGATGACCCGCTCATGAACCATGGACCTTGCCGTTGGTGGGGAGGCTTGTGTGCCTCAGCGATACAGATAGCCGTACCATACGTGAAACCACAACAGAGGGGTATCTGTTGAGAGGCCAGAAAAACGTGTGGTTCCTGAAGAGGGGCAGCAGCCTTTCCAGTAGTTGCAGGGACAACAGTCTGGATGATTGACTAATCTGGCCTTGTAACACTAACCAAAACGGCCTTGCTGTCTGGTACCGTGAACAGCTGAAAGCAAGGGGAAACTACAGCCGTAATTTTTCCCGAGGGCATGCAGCTTTACTGTATGGTTAAATGATGATGGATTCCTCTTGGGTAAAATATTTCGGAGGTAAAATAGTCCCCCATTCGGATCTCCGGGAGGGGAATACTCAGGAGAACATTGTTATCAGGAGAAAGAAAACTGGCGTTCAACGGATCGGAGCGTGGAAGTCAGATCCCTTAATCGGGCAGGTGGGTTATAAAATTCAAAAGAGAAATGGATAGCTTAAAGTTAGATATGGTGGGAATTAGTGAAGTTCAGTGGCAGGAGGAAGAAGACTTCTGTTCAGGAGAATACTGGGTTATAAACATTAAACCAAATAGGGGTAATGCAGGAGTAGGTTTAATAATGAATAGGAAAATAGGAATGCGAGTAAGCTACTACAAACAGCATAGTGAACGCGTAATTGTGGCCAAGATAGATACGAAGCCCACGCCTACCACAGTAGTACAAGTTTATACGCCAACTAGCTCCGCACATGATGAAGAGATTGATGAAATGTATGATGAAATAAAAGTAATTATTCAGATAGTGAAGGGAGACGAAAATTTAATAGTCATGGGTGACTGGAACTCGACGGTAGGAAAAGGAAGAGAAGGAAACGTAGTAGGTGAATATGGAATGGGAGTAAGGAATGAAAGAGGAAGCCGCCTGGTAGAATTTTGCATAACTTAATCATAGCTAACACTTGGTTCAAGAATCATGAAAGAAAGTTGTATACATGAAAGAAGCCTGGATATACTTGAAGGTTTCAGATAGATATAATTGTAAGACAGAGATTCAGGAAACAGGTTTCAAATTGTAAGACATTTCCAGGGGCAGACCACAGTCTGTTGGTTATGAACTGAAGATTAAAACTAAAGAAACTGCAAAAAGGTGGGAATTTGAGGAGATGGGGCCTGGATAAACTGAAAGAACCAGAGGTTGTAGAGAGTTGCAGGGAGAGCATTAGGGAACGATTGACAAGAATGGGGAAAAATACAGTAGAAGAATGAGTAACTTTGAGAGATGAAATAGCGAAGGCAGCAGGGGATCACATAGGTAAAAAGACGAGGGATAATAGAAATCCTTGGGTAACAGAAGAGATATTGAATGTAATTGATGAAGGGGAAAATACAAGAATGCAGTAAATGTAGCAGACAAAAAGGAATACAAAGTCTCAAAAATGAGATCGACAGGAAGTGCAAAATGGCTAAGCGGTGATGTCTAGAGGACAAATGTAAGGATGTAGAGGCGCATATCACTAGGGGCAAGATAGATACTGCCTACTGGAAAATTAAACACACATTTGGAGAAAAGAGAACCATATTGCATGAATACAAAAGCTCAGATGGAAACCCAGTTAGCCGGCCGAAGTGGCCGTGCGGTTAAAGGCGCTGCAGTCTGGAACCCCAAGACCGCTACGGTCGCAGGTTCGAATCCTGCCTCGGGCATGGATGTTTGTGATGTCCTTAGGTTAGTTAGGTTTAACTAGTTCTAAGTTCTAGGGGACTAATGACCTCAGCAGTTGAGTCCCATAGTGCTCAGAGCCATTTGAGCCATTTTTGGATCCCAGTTCTAAGCAAAGAAAGGAAAGCCGAAAGGTGGAGGGAGTATACAGAGGATCTATACAAGGGCGATGTTCTTGAGGACAACATCATGGAAATGGAAGAGAATGTAGATGAAGATGAAATAGGAGATATGATACTGCGTGAAGAATTTGACAGAGCACTGAAAGACCTAAGTCGAAACAAGGCTCGGAGAGTAGACAACATTCCAGTAGAACTACTGAAAGCCTTGGGAGCGCCATGCCTTACAAAACTCTACCATCTAGTGAGCAAGATGCATGAGACAGGCGAAATACCCTCAGACTTTAAGAAGAATATAATAATTCCAATCCCAAAGAAAGCAGGCATTGACAGATGTGAAAATTACCGAACTAACAGTTTAATAAGCCACGGCTGCAAAATACTAACACGAATTCCTTACAGACGAATGGAAAAATTTGTAGAAGCCGACCTCGGGGAAGATTAGTTTGGATTCCGTAGAAATGTTGGAACACGTGAGGCGATACTGATCCTACGACTTATCTTAGAATATAGATTAAGGAAAGGCAAACCTAAGTTTCTAGCATTTGTAGACTTAGAGAAAGCTTTTGACAATGTTGACTGGAATACTCTCTTTCTAATACTGAAGGTGGCAAGGGTAAAATACGGGGAGCGAAAGGCTGTTCCCAATTTGTACAGAAACCAGAGGGCAGTTATAAGAGTCGATGGGTATGAAAGGGAAGCAGTGGTCGGGAAGGGAGTGAGACAGGGTTGTAGCCTATCCCCAATTGTTATTGAATCTGTATATTGAGCAAGCAGTAAAGGAAACAAAAGAAAATTTCGGAGTAGGAATTAAAATCCATTAAGAAGAAGAAATAAAGACTTTGAGGTTCGCCGATGACATTGTAATTACGTCAGAGACAGCAAAGGACCTGAAAGGGCAGCTGAACGGAACAGACAGTGTCTTGAAAGAAGGATATAAGATGAACATCAACCAAAGGAAAGCGAGAATACTGCAATGTAGTCGAATTAAATCGGTTGTTGCTGAGGGAATTAGATTAGGAAATGAGACGCTTAAAGTCGTAAATGAGTTTTACTATTTAGGAAGCAAAATAACTGATGATGGTCGAAGAAGAGAGGATATAAAATGTAGACTGACAATGGCAAGGAAAGCGTTTCTGAAGAAAAGAAATTTGTTTACATCGAGTATAGATTTATGTGTCAAGAAGTTGTTTCTGAAATTATTTGTATGGAGTGTAGCCATGTATGGAAGGAAACGTGGACGATAAGTAGTTTAGACAAGAAGAGAATAGAAGCTTTTGAAATGTGGTGCTACAGAAGAATGCTGAAGATTAGATGGGTAGATCACGTAACTAATGACGAGGTATTGAATAAAATTAGAGAGAAGAGAAATTTGTGGCACAACTTGACTAGAAGAAGGGATCGGTTGGTAGAGCATATTCTGAGGCATCAAGGTATCACCAATTTAGTATTGGAGGGCAGCGTGGAGGTTAACAACCGTAGAGGGGGACCAAGAGATGAATACTCTAAACAGATTCAGAAGGATGTAGGTTGCAGTAGGTACTGGGAGATGAAAAAGCTTGCACAGGATAGAGTAGTATGGAGAACTGCATCAAACCAGTCTCTGGGCTGAAGACCACAACAAAACAGGTGCTGAGATCTTGTAAGTATATATTCTGTTCATCTTCACTCTTGAAATTATTAAATCCATCTAACAAAGATGACTGATGAAATATGTCAACACTAGTAAAACACTCTTTCGTACAATTGCATTTCTTACCTATTTTTCTTTCCGGAATTGTTTTTCCTGAATAGTTTATGTACTCATTTCCCTGATCACGTACCCTTCTAATAACTCTACTCGTGTGTACATCGTCATTCCCCGTACCCATTTGCATTATCACAGAACTTTAAAACAAAATTGCTATCAACCTGCACCTTGTGATCACTTAAGATAACCAATACCAAGAATGTTCTGTTCTGTCTAAAAGACAACCAACTCTTCAATAATGACAGATCTTCTCACTGCCAACAGAAGCAACAGTGCTGCCACGTTAAAATTAGAAACACCAGAACAACAGGAGTTACGTTGTTTCTAAAACTAGCACACACTTACCAGACACAAAATATATACAAAGGCGGAGGGAAAATACGTCGTTTCTAGACAGAACGCTGCGTCTACCCTTAAAGAAGGCTTGAAAATAAATAACTCATTTTGCATAAAATGTGGAGTGCCTTTGTTTCTAAAATGACCGATTCATATCGTGTGAATCTGGACAGAGGCGTGCGGATGGTGCGCTAATCGACTATTCACCAACTGATCTGCTTCCTTCCAACGTAATTAACACTGAAACATAACAAAACTCCGTACGTCATTAGTGAAAGGTAGCGACGTAACTTTTACATATAAATAAAACATAGGCTAAATCAGAATTTCCAGTAATTATTTCAAATTTACTACAAGAAGTATCAAGATTTACTCACATTCAGAAAGGCAGAAGAAGACAGACAGCAAAGAGGAGACGATTCGTGCGTCTCCTGTTTCGCAAACCGAACGTCGAAATTAAAAGCAACGATTTCTGTGGAAATATCGTAGTGGTATTATACAATTTTATCTTTGTAGAGTGAACTAATTAATCACACTGAATGGCTGTGACACTACTGTTAACGAAGTAGGGAAAGCCATTCAGGTACGTCATTTTGGAGGTTTGTTTCATATGACGTGGTATATGATAGAGGTTACACTGTTACATTACTTTAAGTGTCAAGTTACATTATCGCTTACGTTTGTTATGTAATTAATACAAATAATACGATATGCTTACTATGCACTTGCTTTACTTGGTGGTCAAGTCAGAAGCGAGTATAAAACGAGACTAATGATTGTAAACTCACTCTGTTGTAATTTGTGCCTCAGAGCTGAGCAAAAAACAGCTAAAACCGCGAGAAGTTAGGAAACTGCGCTCATACAAAACCTGCTTGTTCTACTAAGACCAATATTTACAAAGTTTTGCCGAGTACTAAAACTAAATCATTTCCTAAAGCTACTTCCCCTTTGAGTGAGAAGAATGACTGAGCTTGTAAAACTTCTACGTTACTTAATTTTCAGACTCGAGAGTGAAACTGAACACACTGAGACTGTTTCGTCTTTACTTATGCTCAACATTTCTAAACTGACACAATATTTTAGCGCAACGCATTCTGATTTTCAATAATCCCTACAAAAGAATAGCCCTGACTAGCAATAACCTATGCCCTTCATGAAACGCTTCCCTCACAAAAATTTTCTATAGACGAACTACTGCAATTCAGCGAGCGCCAATACTGCCAGCTAAATAAAAAATTCTAACTGCTGAAGGCACTAACTACTGATAGGCATATAGTTAGCAAATGAAAGAATTTGATAGAAAACAAACAATATATTTATTAGTATTCAAAAGTCTCTCTCCCTCTGTCTCTCTCTCTCTCTCTCTCTCTCTCTCTCTCTCTCTCTCTCTCTATATATATATATATATATATATATATATATATATATATATATATATATATATATATATATATATATATAGGGTGATCGTGACCGCACACAGGGAGATCGTGACCGGGCCAAATATCTCACGAACTAAGCGTCAAACGAAAAAACTACAAAGAACGATACTTCTCTGGCTTGAAGGGGGAAACCAGATGGCGCTATGGCTGTCCTGCTAGATGGCGGTACCATAGATCAACCGGATATCAACCAATTTTTATTACATATTCGTGTAGTACGTAATGAAATATGAATGTTTTAGTTGGACCACTTTTTTCGCATTGTGATAGATGGCACTGTAATAGACACAAACATATGGCTCACAATTTTAGACGAACAGTTGGTAATAGGTAGGTTTTTTAAATTAAAATACAGAACATAGGTACGTTTGAACATTTTATTCCGGTTGTTCCAATGTGATACACGTACCTTTGTGAACTTATCATTTCTGAAAACCCATGCTGTTACAGGGTGATTACCTGTAAATACCACATTAATGCAATAAATGCTCAGAATGATGTCCTTCAACCTCAATGCATTTGGCAATACGTCTAACGACATCCCTCTCAACATCGAAGAGTTCGCCTTCCGTAATGTTCGCACATGCATTGACAATGCGCTGACACGTGTTGTCAGGCGTTGTCGGTGGATCACGATAGCAAATATCCTTCAACTTTCCCCACAGAAACGAATCCGGGGACGTCAGATCAGGTGAACGCGCGGGCCACGGTATGGTGCTTCGACGACCAATCCACCTGTCATGAAAATCGCTATTCAATACCGCTTCAACCGCATGCGAGCTATGTGCCGGACATCCGTCTTGTTGGAAGTACATCGCCATTCTGTCATGCAGTGAAACATCTTGTAGTAACATCGGTAGAACATTACGTAGGAAATCAGCATACATTGCACCATTTAGATTGCCGTCGATAAAATGGGAGCCAATTATCCTTCCTCCCATAATGCCGCACCATACTTTTACCCGCCAAGGTCGCTGATGTTCCACTTGTCGCAGCCATCGTGGATTTTCCGTTGTCCAATAGTGCATATTATGCCGGTTTACGTCACCGCTGTTTGTGAATGACGCTTCGCCGCTAAGTAGAACGCGTGCAAAAAATCTGTCATCCTCCCGTAGTTTCTCTTGTGCACAGTGGCAGAACTGTACACGACGTTCAGAGTCGTCGCCATGCAATTCCTGGTGCATAGAAATATGGTACGGGTGCAATCGATGTTGATGTAGCATTCTCAACACCGACGTTTTTGAGATTCCTGATTCTCACGCAATTTATCTGCTACTGATGTGCGGATTAGCCGCGACAGCAGATAAAACACCTACTTGGGTATCATCATTTGTTGCACGTCGTGGTTCACGTTTCACATGTGGTTGAACACTTCCTGTTTCCTTAAATAACATAACTATCCGGCTAACGGTCCGGACACTTGGATGATGTCGTTCAGGATACCGGGCAGCATACATAGCACACGCCCGTTGGGCATTTTGATCACAATAGCCATACAACAACACGATATCGACCTTTTCCGCAATTGGTAAACGGTAATGTATCACGAAGCAAACACCGCCCCCACTGACTGAATGTTACGTTATACCAAGTATTATACGTTCGTGACTGTTACAGCGCCATCTATCACAAAGCGAAAAAAGTGGTCCAACTAAAACATTCATATTTCTTTACGTACTACACGAATATGTAATAAAAATAGGGGTTTCTATTTTAAAAACGCAGTTGATATCCGTTTGACCTATGGCAGCGCCATCTAGCGGGCCAACTTCAGCACCATCTGGTTTCCCCCTCCAAGCTAGACTAGTTTTGTTCTTTGTAGTTTTTTTCGTTTGATGCTTAAGCCCTTCGGATTACAGGTGTTACAAGTGTTGTTTACGGTGAGGGACTGAACTAGCGTAATAAATATACAGTGTGGTCCATTGATCGTGACCGTGCCAAATATCTAGCGAAATATGTATATTCGTGACATCTCTCTCCCCACATCCACCACTGCTGGCGGCTCACCTCCAACTGCCCAACGCTACGGGCTGTTCACATCCAACTCCCCAGCACTACACTGGCGAGTAACTACCAACAATGAGTCCAACCAGCCACAGACTGCACACAGCGCAGTTAGCGATTTTAATACAGAGCGCTACGTGGCGTCACCAACATAAAAACCTAAACGTCCAACTTACAATATATATAATCCAGTGAGACGAAGCGCTCCAGTGAGGAAGCGATATGCAGACTGGCCGATGTTAGTCACGTTCGTGTCGAACTTTTCTTTTTTTCAGTTACAGCATCACATTGTATTCAGTTTACGACTCCACAGTGCGGTATCTTGTATATTTGTTCTGTTAGTGTTACCTTTATTTCAACCTTAAGAGCATTAAGACATGACATGAACTTCTTAACACATAAACGACCGCTTTGTTTTAGCCCTCACACCTATACAGGGTACAGAAAATAATACTAGGTACAATAACATCGTGTGTATCCAGTGAGTGGGCTACATTGCACATTATGCTGCGCGCAGTAATTCCATTCTGTCAGTTTGACGTCCAGGCTTATCTTCACAGAGCCAGTATGCGCACGTACGAACGATGTTCACCTTAGAAAAGATATTCAAAGCGACCACCTTGCATCTGCAAACACTTCGCGTCTCACTGGATCATACCGGCATGCACGCGAGCTATTAAATCGTGTACATCTATGGGTGGAATACTGTGAAACTTGTTATACAAGACAGTTATTCTATAAAGTTTGGTATTTTTATCAGTAATATATCATGTGTCATGTATTTGCTCCTTTGGTAGAATAGCTGGAAATTCTATTACGGTTTATGTACTTAGTACGTAGTCGACAGGACACCGGAAAAGACTGTGACAGGGCCTTAAGCCGTTCGGATTACAGGTGTTGCAAGTGTTGTTTACGGTGAGAGACTGAACTAGCGTAATATGTTTTCATAATAATTATTAAAGAATTATAGTTTTTAAACAATCTGTGATTTATGTTAAGTTTATCATTTTAACTGTTCTTGTAAATATTGTATCATAACGACAGCACTACATATGAAGTGTTACAATCAATAAATTTCGTTCTCGCTTAACAAAATTGAGATGGAGCAGTCTATCAGAGGTTGTGTTATTGTAGCGATTAGAAGTTTTGGCTGATGATGGCCAGGTACGATGGACCCAAGGATTTGAATCACGGCCCGTCGTCGGTTGAAGTACGACCCAGGTGCAGAATTAGGTTCTTGACAGGAAAAGTCATCATCGAAACAGTAGGCGCGGTATCTGTCCAGATTTCTTTGTTTCTCGATGTTGCCTAATACAGCAGCGCTTCATCGGATCACATGAAACAATTGTACAACTGAATTACTGCCACAGGTTATACTGAAAGAAACTTTCATTACAGGACAAGTAATTTTTTTCTTTAGGTCAATACAAATAAAAATATATTTTCATGAAATATTGACTGGATCTTTTAGTCTAATCACAAATACAACTCTAGTGCTTTAAGGTTCGTGGAACACGGAGGCCGGAACATTGGACATCCATGACCAGTCCATTTCCCTGGAAACGCCTCATTTAAATAGTTACACACATTCGTTCCAAAGCGACGCGTTGTCACCATCATGCTGAAACCATAGCTGTCGCCGAACACCAAGTAGAACGTTTTCTAATACATCAGGCAAAGTGTTGCAAAGAAACGTACAATACAATGGCGCATTCAGTTTGTCTGGCAACAGGTAGGGACCCAAAAGATCTACTCCCACTATTCCAGTCCACAGGTCTATGGCAAAGCATGCCAGAAAAACATGTTCGCGGGTGACATATGGGTTGTTTTCCTGGAACTTCCTTGCAATATCACGGGTACTTTGCCGAGATGACTGATGGACGGTTTCAAGAATTTCATCTTCTGTTTGTGGAGTACGTGTAATCCTTGGCCGGCTCTCTCTGTTACTTGTGGACGAAGATTATTGACTTCCAAAGGCGTTGTTCCAGGAGACAAAAGACAGTCTTATCAGGATGTGGTCTTTGAGGGTGCAAACGAGCAGCAGCAGCAGCAGTGGCACCAAAAGCACGTCGACGTGTTCAGCGTTTGTGTTCTCCATCGGGCAGCCACCCTACCTAAACCTGACAGGGACATTTATGCTTGTGCACTGCGCGAGTAGTAGACACACGCACGTAGTTTAAGGGATCTCATTGTCATGTGATACGTTATTTTCGTGTGACAAAATGATGTTCTGCTTATAAACGACAAGGACAAGGAACGGACGCCTAAAAAATAAGGAACGTGATGAGGATTCATACTATAGCTCCATAGTGGATGGGAGTGTGGAGACCCAGTAGTCTGCTTGATGAGCTACAACGGCGAGTGCTGTGGTCCAGGACTTTTCTATATATTCCGATGCGCTGCACCGTATGACTGTCACCAGCTGATCGTTCTCATACATATGTTTTCAAAATGCACCCGATCTGATTTTGCTGCATAAATTTTTCTCTTGAATCTGGATGAGGAACTGCATGCCGACCTCCAAGTGCGCTATTTTCTCTTCAGCCTGTATTTTTTCTTCAGCCTGTTTGTTCATTGGGCCAAGTCTACCACTTACTCATTCCAGAAATACTGTAAGGATGGTAATTCATGCAGCTTTACTATTAAATATTATAGACCTTACAATAAATTGTTCATGTCACAAGGAGTTTCTCAGATGAATGTACTAGTGTCCTGATTTTCTCTTCGTTACACCAGCACGTTAATATTCTAGAACAAAAGTACACTCTCATTACGCTCGAGTCTTAAGTCAAAGTAATTTGAAGTAGTGAGCTTTCTCATTAGGCTCATGGTTTGACCTACTCATCACACGAATTATTACAGCCCTCGGCTTCTACACCACAGTATACTGTCCAACTGGTACACAAGCCAATATCACAGCATTTTTGTTCAAATCTTCTTAAAACTACTTTTTACACAATTACGTATGTCAATTAGCACCTTACACACCCTAGGCAGTACACTGCCTGGCAAGGACTGCATTTTACATACACAGTCTATAATATGGAGCTATGCTCACTTAAACTTCACTAATTTAAACTTCCTTCCAGAAGTGAATATCTAATTACTAATAGCATAACATGCACATAATCGGTAGGCAAGTACAGTTAAAACAAGTACAAACTATGACATACAACACATGAATGTTCACTCATTTATGTCATAGTGGGCATACAACCCCTTAATCTTGTTGCTTTTAGGGTATCCCAGGACATAACTTTCTCCATGAGAAATGATAGCAACCTTATCAGGTCCCGTATACAGAAATTGTGATCCGCAGTTTTCTTTCAAAGAAGTGAAGATTTCGGATGAGTTTATAGTACAATATGTTTTCCCAACTTATTCAAAAATGGTTGAAATGGCTCTGAGCATTATGGGACTTAACTACTGAGGTCATCAGTCCCCTAGAACCTAGAACTACTTAAACCTAACTAACTTAAGGACATCACACACATCGATGCCCAAGGCAGAATTCGAACCTGCGACCGTAGCGGTCGCACGGTTCTGGACTGTACCGCCTAGAACCGCTCGGCCACTCCGGCCGTCCCCAACTGATTGGTCATAATCTTCTGTATAATAGGGTTACCTCAGGTGTGCCTGCTCAGTGGGTGAGACTAACTTTTCTTACCTTTTCTTCCCAGGAATACGTGTAGAAGAGGATTTATTCACTCATCTTTCTCCTTCGATATACTTACTGGTCCAGTCATATAATCTGTGTATTATACAGGGTGGCCCATTGATCGTGACCGGGCCAAATACCTCACGAAATAAGTGTCAAACGAAAATCCTACGAAGAACGAAACTTGTCTAGCTTGAAGGGGGAAACCAGATGGCGCTATGGTTGGCCCGCTAGAAGGCGCTGCCAAAGGTCAAACGGATATCAACTGCGTTTGTTTCAAAATACGAACCACCATTTTTATTACATATTCATGTAGTACGTAAATAAATATGAATGTTTTAGTTGGAGCACTTTTTTCGCTTTGCGACAGATGGCACTATAATAGTCACAAACATATGGCTCACAATTTTAGACGAACAGTTGGTAATAGGTAGGTTTTTTAAATTAAAATACAGAACATAGGTACGTTTGAACATTTTATTTCGGTTGTTCCAATGTGATACACGTACCTTTGTGAACTTATCATTTCTGAAAACCCATGCTGTTACAGGGTGATTACCTGTAAATACCACATTAATGCAATAAATGCTCAGAATAATGTCCGTCAACCTCAATACATTTGGCAATACGTGTAACGACATTCCTCTCAACATCGAAGAGTTCGCCTTCTGTAACGTTCGCACATGCATTGACAGTGCGCTGACACGTGTTGTCAGGCGTTGTCGGTGGATCACGATAGCAAATATCCTTCAACTTTCCCCACAGAAACGAATCCGGGGACGTCAGATCAGGTGAACGCGCGGGCCACGGTATGGTGCTTCGCCGACCAATCCACCTGTCATGAAAAATGCTATTCAATACCGCTTCAACCGCACGCGAGCTGTGTGCCGGACATCCATCTTGTTGGAAGTACATCGCCATTCTGTCATGCAGTGAAACATCTTGTAGTAACATCGGTAGAACATTACGTAGGAAATTAGCATACATTGCACCATTTAGATTGCCACCGATAAAACGGGGGCCAATTATCCTTCCTCCGATAATGTCCCACCATACATTAACCCGCAAAGGTCGCTGATGTTCCACTTGTCGCAGCCATCGTGGATTTTCCGTTGTCCAATAGTGCATATTATGCCGGTTTACGTTACCGCTGTTGGTGAATGACGATTCGTCAATAAATAGAACGCGTGCAAAAAAATCTGTCATCGTCCCGTAATTTCTCTTGTGCCCAGAGGCAGAACTGTACATGGCGTTCAGAGTCGTCGCCATGCAATTCCTGGTGCATAGAAATATGGTACGGGTGCAATCGATGTTGATGTAGCATTCTCAACACCGACGTTTTTGAGATTCCCGATTCTCGTGCAGTTTGTCTGCTGCTGATGTGCGGATTAGCCGCGACAGCAGCTAAAACATCTACTTGGGTATCATCACTTGTTGCAGGTCGTGGTTGGTGTTTCACATGTGGCTGAACATTTCTTGTTTCCTTAAATACCGTAACTATCCGGCGAACGGTCCGGACACTTGGATGATGTCGTCCAGGATACCGAGCAGCATACATAGCACACACGTGTTGGGCATTTTGATCACAATAGCCACATATCAACATGACAGCGATCGTTTCCGCAATTGGTAAACGGTCCATTTTAACACGGGTAATGTATCACGAAGCATATACCGTCCGCAATGACGGAATATTGCGTGATACCACGTAGTTATACGTTTGTGACTACTACAGAATCAGGAAGCGAAAAAAGTGGTCCAACTAAAACATTCATATTTCTTTACGTACTACACGAATACGTAATAAAAATGGGGGTTCCTATTTAAAAAAAAGGCAGTTGATATCCGTTTGACCTATGGCAGGGCCATCTAGTGGGCCAACCAACCTCAGCGCCATCTGGTCTCCCTCTTCAAGCTAGACGAATTTCGTTCTTTGAAGTTTTTTCGTTTGATGCTTGTTTCGTGAGATATTTGGCCCGGTCACTATCCATGGACCACCCTGTATAATTGCAGATAGTTCAAAACGGTCGAAGTGCTTTATGCATCTTACGCTTTATCCATCGTACCTTACTACTATGTGCACAAGTTCTGATAATCTGTTGATTTTTCGAAATTTATTGTTCCAGAGTAAAGTCAAGCGCCAGCACACGGGTCGGGAACGTTAGAGCAGAGAGGGCTCTAAGACGACGTCAGCCAATTGCACGCGCACTGACCCCTGTCCACGACGACAACCCGAAGGCAGCGCCCTCGACACGAAGAGGACTTAGCGGAGCGCCACCGGGCCGCGGCCCAGTTGAAGACTAGTCCACTTCGCCTATTTCGACAGCGGAGTCAAAAATAGGCATTTGTATAGCAGCGACTTAGGAACTGTATTACCTCTCTTTGTATTACGAATTATATGTGCTGAAGAGATTGCTTATGTCGCGTGTCGCCTTTTGGTTGCGACACATCATTGTAAATTTCTCAAAGTATTGTCATTTATTTTCCGTAAATGAAATTCATTAATACAATTTGCTTGAAATTTTGTCTAGCGATCCGAGAAAGCAGGTTTCCTAGGCACCCTATATTCAACAAGTAGGCAGGGTACAATAGTTATGTTCACTAGGATTTCGTTCAAGACTAATGTGTTGTTTAACTCCATTTTCTTGTAACAATATTTCCCATGTGCGACAGGTGAAATTTGAAGCATTATCTGATAGGAAGGTGGCACACTTGCCAACTATTGGTGCATGAAAATCCACCTCTAACTGTGGGCAGGGCCCTTTGGCACCAAAAGCTATGATTCCCAGTGGTTTTCTTGTTACTATATAGTGTACTGTTGTACCCCCCCCCCCCTGAACCATGAACCTTGCCGTTGGTGGGGAGGCTTGCGTGCCTCAACGATACAGATAGCTGTACCGTAGGTTCAACCACAACGGAGGGGTATCTGTTGAGAGGCCAGACAAACGTGTGGTTTCTGAAGAGGGGCAGCAGCCTTTTAAGTAGTTGCAGGGCCAACAGTCTGGATGATTGACTGATCTGGCCTTGTACCATTAACCAAAATACTGCGAACGGCTGAAAGCAAGGGGAAACTACAGCCGTAATTTTTCCCGAGGGCATGCAGCTTTACTTTATGATTAAATGATGATGGCGTCCTCTTGGGTAAAATATTCCGGAGGTAAAATAGTCCCCCATTCGGATCTCCGGGCGGGGACTACTCAAGAGGACGTCATTATCTGGAGAAAGAATACTGGCGTTCTACGGATCGGAGCGTGGAATGTCAGATCCCTTAATCGGGCAGGTAGGTTAGAAATCTAAAAAGGGAAATGGATAGGTTAAAGTTAGATATAGTGGGAATTAGTGAAGTTCGGTGGCAGGAGGAACGAGACTTTTGGTCAGGTGAATACAGGGTTATAAATACAAAATCAAATAAGGTAATGCAGGAGTAGGTTTAATAATAAATAAAAAAAATAGGAGCACGGGTAAGCAACTACAAACAGCATAGTGAACACATTATTGTGGCCAAGATAGACACGAAGCCCACGTCTGCTCCAGTAGTGCAAGTTTATATGACAACTAGCTCTGCAGATGACGAAGAAATTGATGAAATGTACGTGGAGATAAAAGAAATTATTCAGGTAGTGAAGGGAGACGAAAATTTAATAGTCATGGGTGACTGGAACCCGAGAGTAGGAAAAGGGAGAGAAGGAAACATAGTAGGTGAATATCGATTGGGACTAAGAAACGAAAGAGGAAGCCGTCCGGTAGAATTTTGCACAGAGCATAACTTAATCATAGCTAACACTTGGCTCAAGAATCATGAAGGACGATTGTATACATGGAAGAACCCTGGAGATACTAAAAGGTATCAGATAGATTATATAATGGTAAGACAGAGATTTAGGAACCAGGTTTTAAATTGTAAGACATTTCCAGGGGAAGATGTGGACTCTGACCACAATCTATTGGTTATGAAATGTACATTAAAACTGAAGAAACTGCAAAAAGGTGGGAATTTAAGGAGATGGGACCTGGATAAACCGAAAGAACCAGAGGTTGTACAGAGCTTCAGGGAGAGCATAAGGGAACAATTGACAGGAATGGGGGAAAGAAATACAGTAGAAGAAGAATGGGTAGCTTTGTGGCACGAAATAGTGAAGGCAGCAGAGGATCACATAGGTAAAAAGACGTGGACCAGTAGAAACCCTTGGGTATCAGAAGAAATATTGACTTCAATTGGTGAAAGGAGAAAATATAAAAATGCAGTAAATGAAGCAGGTAACAAGGAATACAAACGTCTCAATAATGATATCGACAGGAAGTGCAAAATGGCTAAGCAGAGATGGCTAGAGGACAAATGTAAGGATGTAGAGGCTTATCTCACTAGGGGTAAGATAGATACTGCCTACAGGAAAATTAAAGAGACCTTTGGAGAAAGGAGAACCACTTGCATGAATAGCAAGAGCTTTGATGGAAACCCAGTTCTACGCGAAGAAGCGAAAGCAGAAGGGTGGAAGGAGTATATAGAGGCTCCATACAAGGGCGATGTACTTGAGGACAATATTATCGAAATGGAAGAGGATGCAGATGAAGATGAAATGTGTGATATGATACTGCGTGAAGAGTTTGATAGAGCACTGAAAGACCTGAGTCTAAACAAGGCCCCGGGAGTAGACAATATTCCATCAGAACTACTGACGGCCTTGGGAGAACCAGTCCTGACAAAACTCTACCATCTGGTGAGCAAGATGTATGAGACTGGCGAAATACCCTCAGACTTCAAGAAGAATATAATAATTCCAATCCCAAAGATTGCAGGTGTTGACAGATATGAAAATTAGCGAACTATCAGTTTAATAAGTCACAGCTGCAAAATACTAAAGCGAATTATTTACAGACGAATGGAAAAACTGATAGAAGCCGACCTCGGGGAAGATCAGTTTGGATTCCGTAGAAATGTTGGAACACGTGAGGCAATACTGACCCTACGACTTATCTTAGAAGAAAGATTAAGGAAAGGCAAACCTACGTTTCTAGCAATTGTAGACTCAGAGAAAGCTTTTGACAATGTTGATTGGAATACTCTCTTTTAAATTCTGAAGGTGGCAGGGGTAAATACAGGAAGCGAAACGTTATTTACAATTTGTACAGGAAGCAGATGGCAGTTATAAGAGTCGAGGGGTATGAAAGGGAAGCAGTGGTTGGGAAGGGAGTGAGACAGGGTTGTAGCCTATCCCCGATGTTATTCAATCTGTATATTGAGCAAGCAATAAAGGAAACAAAAGAAAATTTCGGAGTAGGTATTAAAATCCATGGAGAAGAAATAAAAACTTTGAGGTTCGCCGATGACATTGTAATTCTGTCAGAGACAGCAAAGGACTTGGAAGAGCAGCTGAACGGAACAGACAGTGTCTTGAAAGGAGGGTATAAGATGAATATCAACAAAAGAAAAACTAGGATAATGGAATGTAGTCAAATTAACTTGGGTGATGCTGAGGGAACTACACTTAAAGTAGTAAAGGAGTTTTGCTTTTTGGGGAGCAAAATAACTGATGGTGGTCGAAGTAGAGAGGATATAAAATGCAGAATGATAGTGGCAAGGAAAGCGTTTCTGATGAACTAAAATTTGTTAACATCGAGTAAAGATTTAAATGTCAGGAAGACGTTTCTGAAAGTATTTGTATGGAGTGTAGCTATGTATGGAAGTGAAACGTGGACGATAAATAGTTTCGACAAGAAGAGAATACAAGCTTTCAAAATGTGGTGCTACAGAAGAATGCTGAAGATTAGATGGGTAGATCACATAACTAATGAGGAGGTATTGAATAGAATTGGGTTAGAAGAGGAGCTTGTGCCATAACTTGACTAGAAGAAGGGATCGGTTGGTAGGACATGTTCTGAGACATCGAGGGATCACCAATTTAGTATTGGAGGGCAGTGTGGAGGGTAAAAATAGTAGAGGGAGACCATGGATGCGCCAAAATGACCCCAGGCATTATGCGTGTATCTGATTAACGCATTCTCAGATGTAGTTAGTATACAGACGAACCAAATGTCAGATCACGGATCACCCCCATGAAATAGAACATCATTCAGCTATTAGTAATATTGTTTTAGTTTATCTACTGGATTCAGTGCAAGCAGCGTCTTAGCTTTCAACCAATGTGGATCAGCATTTTGTAGATGTCATACGTTTGTACGTATCAGAGTAATCCTGATGGTAATTATTATCCTCTGATAATTAGATTGCTCAGTAAGATCTATATATTCTGGTAGGCTCTGTGGTAGTCGTACAGAGCCGTACGACAGGGTTACCTTTACGTAAAATGTGAATGCCACCATAATGGCATTCTTGTAGAAACAAAAACCAGCATACTAAGCACAGATGACGTAATTTGCAAGATGACAAAAAACTCAACGTTTTATGGGATAATTATCCTGCTTTTCCTTTCCGCAAGTGTAATAATTAGCCGGCCGAGGTGGCCGAGTGGTTCTAGACGCTACAGTCTGGAACTGCGCGACCGCTACTGTCGCAGGTTCGAATCCTGCCTCAAGCATGGATGTGTGTGATGTCCTTAGGTTAGTTAGGTTTAAGTAGTTCTAATTTCTAGGGGACTGATGACCTCAGATGTTAATTCCCATAGTGCTCAGAGCCATTTTTTGTAATAATTAAACTTTTTAAATCTCCATACCAAATTTGTTTCCAGTTCTGAGATGGAGTATGCACATTAAAATTCCAACAACGTTCGACTTCCGAAACTAATAAACGCAAATTTTCTGCTTTCTATCCTCTTCGATTACCTTAAATAGGCATTCTTCTATGCCAGAAAATGAAGCGTCAGTTACGAGACAAAAATCCTTAGTCACGTGATGTTCCAATTAACTAAGACATCTTTTGTTGCATCAATATCTCTTCTTCATACATTGGTCCACATTAATGGTGCTTTTATCTTAAAGTGGTTCAAATGGCTCTGAGCACTATGGGACTTAATATCTGAGGTCATCACTCCCCTAGAACTTAGAACTACTTAAACCTAACTAACCTAAGGACAACATACACATCCATGCCCGAGGCAAGATTTGAAACTGCGACCGTAGAGGTCAAGCGAATCCAGACTGAAGTGCCTAGATCCGCTCGGCCACATCGGGCGGCCCTTTTATCTTCAACAGACTTAATATAACCGTACCATTCAAGAGTTTTTTGGCACAAATCTTCGAAATAATAACGTAAAGCAAAAAATGCCTTACGCTTTTTTTTGTGCTGGGGTAACAGAAATGTTTTATTGCACTGATTTTGATGGGGTATGGAACGATTCCTGTAGACGATTTTGCCCCCTTGAACTTCGAGTCCTTTAAGTCTGCAGTTACCCCTACTTCAAAAAATTCCTCCAGTGTCTTTTCTAGCAAATCCATGTGTTCCTTCCAGGTGTGAGTCACTATTGATACATCGTCAACATACTCTGTCAAGTATTTCAGGTCGTAATGCAGCATCTGGTGCGGTTATGAACACACCTGAAGTCACAATTACAACAAATGGCAGTACACAAAAGTGATAGCTTACCTCCCTAAAGCCGGCCGGAGTGGCCGTGCGGTTCTAGGCGCTACAGTCTGGAGCCGAGCGACCGCTACGGTCGCAGGTTCGAATCCTGCCTCGGGCATGGATGTGTGTGATGTCCTTAGGTTAGTTAGGTTTAATTAGTTCTAAGTTCTAGGCGACTGATGACCTCAGACGTTAAGTCGCATAGTGATCAGAGCCATTAGAACCATTTACCTCCCTAAAGGTAAAGGCTGTATACTTCCTAGATTCTTTATTAAGGCTCACCTGGCAGTAGAAACATCTTATATCGATGCAAGTAAGGTATTTGACTCCTTGAATATCAGCAGTTGTTCATTTAATTTTTCTGATTGGATTCTTACAAGAACAATTTTGTTAACAGAATCTTCCGTCGGTTCTTGGAAGAACAACATTACAATAAATGAAAAGCACCAGTTTGCTTTTGTTCTACAATATTGTAGGACAAAGAGCAAACTGGTGTGGAACAAAAGCAAACTGTTGCTTTTCGTTTATTAAGAACAATTATCTTGTTAATGGCCCTCACGTCCAAAACTGGATGAAGACCTACATTAGGAGTCGCCACAACTGATAGTGGCATGGAAAGTTCAATTATTCTCTATTCAAGCATCTATTTGATTTCATTAGTGATGGCTATCCTTTTGACCCAAGGGATGAAAGGCATGTTATGGTTATAAATCTGAAGGGGGTGGACTTCCGTATTATATTGGCATGTTGCGATGACACCAGGTTTACTTTCGTATACGTATACATAATATCTCCCTAAGGTCTGCTTGTTCCAATGTATCAGTATTAGTGGAGTCAGTAATCTAGCCTTTTAGCAAATTTTCAATATCTTCCGCTTGGCTCAGTGTGAAGGTTTGATTCTGATGCATTGTCTTAAGCTGTCTTAGCCTTACAGTCTGGCTGTATTTAACATATTCCAATTGTGTTTTCATTAAATCTATAAGAACGTTATAGCTATCGATATCAACCCTTTGTTGCCTGACGGAACTTAAAAGTACCAGTAAATTTTGACTCTCATTATTTTCTCGTGGTGCAGTTTCGTGCTCTGAGAGCCTGTCGGTACTCTGATCTACTGTTTCATAGATATTATTGTGCAATACATAGACCTCTCTGGCGGTCAGAGCTTGAAATTGTTTTTCGCACGCTGCTGTGAAAACAGAAGATTGTATGTGCTTGTTTCCATGGCGTTGTCTGAATTTGTGCGCAATTTATTGAAACTTCCGTTGAGTTTTCCATTGTAAATACTTACCTTCTCTGTTTTTTTTTATAATAGTTTAAAGCATTACGTTACAAGTGAATGAGATAAAGTGGAAAATATAAAGCGGACTTATTAGTACCGTCAGGTTGTGCTAACACTTTATTGTAGCAACAATGCGTTACATCTCACTAGTTGTCCTGTCCACTTTTTCTCACACAGATGGACGAAAATCGTAAAACTGGTGGCTACTTTCGACCTTTGAATGATGCAGAGATTGAAGCAATTTTGTATGAGGACACTCCCTCTGATATTGCAGAGGATACTGCCATCGAAGATTATGACGAAAATGTTAATAATTTTGACAAAGCTTTTTCGTGCAATTTGCAAGAGGCAGATTGTGAAACAAACTCCACTTGTTCGGATAATGATGCGTCAGAGAGTTCTTTGCCGTTTACTCCTTCACCTCAATGTGAATATCGGACAAACAGAACGTGGAGAGACAAACACATTGAAACAAGGAACTGTGAATACAGATATAGTGAAGGTATCGTCTTACACTTAGATTATCACAAAATTCTTTTTCAGCATTAGTCAAATTCTCCTTTTTCATTTCATGAATTACTCTAGAATCCTGTTCCGTCTGTGACAACTGCAGTACTATTTCCATTCATGTATTCATTTTGCAGGGCCTATGGAAGAATTATTTCAGGACTGCCACACAGCTACTGATGTTTTTATTTTCATTTTGAAGCCAATTGCAGAAGACATAATTTTCCAGAGCAATCTTTACGCAACACAGAAGGGAAGAATATGAAATCTGAAGGAACATGAGCTGTATGCTTTTTTGGGAATTAATTTATTTATGGGTTTCCACAAGCTGCCGCACTACTGGTTTGCATGTGATGACCTTGGTATTTCTATTGTAAGGCGATGCATGAGTAGGGACAGGTTTGATTTTATTTTGAATAATTTACATGTTAGTGACAACACAAAAATTCCAGAAAGAAACAGTGATAAATTGTATAAAATACGCCTGCTTCTGACTGCTTTGAATAAGTAATTTATGTCCATATACAGGGCCACTAGTGTACTCAGTACTGATGAATCAATTATTGTCTTCAAGGGAAGAAGTAGCATAGAGCAATATAATCCATTAAAACCAATCAAACGAGGCTATGAACTATGGGCAATTTGTGATAAAAAAGGATACACACTCAATCTTGTAGTGTATCAAGGTAGAAATGAGACACTGGAGAGGGACTTTGAAGGGTACGGTTTACGGGAGAGAGTAGTACTGAAATTGTCTAAACCGTGTTGGGATCAGTACAGAAAATTATACTTTGACAATCGTTTTACTTCTATTCCACTTTCGGAGAAATTAAAATCCGTAAATACATTTGCCTGTGGAACAATTAGAACAAACAGGAAAGGTTAGCCAGCGAATTTACCTAAAGAAAAATGTCTAAAGCGTGGGGAATCAAATCACAGATTGTCATCTTTAGACCTAACAGTATTTCAATGGAGGGACAGTAAAGTAGTGTATTTTGCGTCAAACTTCCATGCCACTGAACAGAGCGTAGTGTCAAGAAACAGAAAGATGGAACTAGTACGACTATAGCATGTCCAGTTATTGTATGTGATTACAATAAAAACATTGGTGGTGTGGATCATGTAGACAGGTTACGTTCAACTTATGGTCTTGACAGGCGATCAAAGAAATGGTGGCACCGTCTCTTCTGGGGAGCAATAGAAATTGATTTTGTCAATGCTTACGTCGTTTTCAGTGATCTACATGGGGCACCGCCACTGCTGGAATTCAGGCGTGCTGTGGTACTAGGGCTAATGAACGAACAGCAAGTGCCAAATCTCAAAAAGAGAAACTCTGGTAAAGATGTAATAACTCCCCCAAAGATAAGGAAAGGTAACTTTTCTGTTCCTAAGGATGTACGTCTTGGCAACCGAGGAAAAGATTTTGTAGTGTTCAGTTGTAAAAGAGGACGATCGCAAAATGTGTGCGAAAAATAAAATGCAGTCGAGACCACATTCACAATGTCGTACATGTAAAGTGTATTTTTGCTGCAATGAGAAAAAGAACTGTTTCCTACAATTTCGTGATGAATCACTAAATATGTGATATGTATATACTGTCAAAAATGTATAGCTAGCAACACTAGCCACTAGACCACGAGCTGCGAACCCACTGCTGCTTGTATTGTGGCTTGTGGCTTGTGCCATGCATGGGTGGTTTCCCATATGGAAATTCCACCCATTATTGTTGTAATCTGTGTTATAGTTTTGTCAATGTCTGTTAACAGTACTATGACATCCAGGATGGTACCAGTTATCATTCCATATCTTTTTGTGTGAATTTTGTGGACCTCGTTCGATACGCTGCGCATTGTGCGCCAGAGCAGGTTATGACTGTGTGACATTCGATGCTGTCTTGTTCTGCCATGATTACAACACTGGGAACGCAGTGGAGAGGATTGTTCAGTATGGTTACTGTTACTACCGTTCCGATCAGCATCCTCTTGCATGAGGTCCAGAGAGTCATAAACATACAATTTTTAAGATAATTCTTAGGTAAATGAATCAATTTGTCTCTGAGGCCAAGTGGCAGTTTTGCATTTAATACTCTGAGGACGTCAGGATTAGATATGGGTTCGTTGCAGTATCTCGTTTTCCTAATGCATGTTTCAAAATACTCTTGGAGGCCTCGTACAATGTTTTCTGTTGAAAATCTTTCAGAATCTTTCATGGACACATTGGGACCAAGACTTTCCTAAAAATGCTCGCTCTAACTGCTCGTAATCTCGACAGTTCTCTGCGGTCTCATTGGTCTAAATGGTGGTTTCGCCTTTTACGAAGCATGTGATGAAATGAATGCGCTGTTCATGAGACCATGACCTAGGCAGTACCCCCTTGAAAGACTTTATGAAAACGACAGGCTATATACTTCTCTTGTCTTGTGTGAACACCTAAAATTGCCTGCTTTTTAGTAGACTTTCATGTAACAGAACAGATGTCCAGGGCAGTGCTGCCCCTCACCATTTACTACATTTAAAGATTAGGTGATATGCCTCTGCTATATAAACTATTACCATATCTCTCATCAAACATTGGGATTAGTATGATTTCCTTCCAAGCTAATAACAGAGGCCGACGGGTCAGTGGCCATGTGTTCTTGCTTAATACTACTAATATGCGAACCGACGTTTTCTCGCCACTTCGGTAGGTCTTTATCGCTGCTTTAATTTGATTCGATTCTGTTTCAGTGACCTCTCACGAAGTGCCTCCTTATAACAATACTTCACTCGCTGTTTGGTGTACAACCTGTGGTACTTCTGAATTTACACTTTCATTGAAGACAACGAGCAGCAGCTCTTTTCCAAAGAACGTGCAGTGCCTATTGCACTTCGTCAACGGGTTACAAAAGATCTGGCTCACTGGCAAGAAATTGGCATAATCGCAACAATCTTTGCGAGTCAGTGGCCTTCACCAGTACTTTATGTTCGCAATCCATCAGGAAAAATTCGTATTTGTGCTGGTTTCAAAGTCACTGTCAACCCTCAGATAGTTGTGGATACTTATCCATTGCCTCGACCTGACGAACTCATGGATCGCTTACGCGCATTGCGCTATTTTTCAAAAATTGACCTTTGCGATTCTTACCTTCAGATTTCTCTTGATGAATCATCACAAAATGTGATTCTCATCAATATACATTTAGGACTTTTCAAGTTCCTTCGTTTGCATTTCGGTAGGCATCAGCAACTGCCATTTTCCAACGCTACCTACGACAGCTGACTACTTATGTACCTTAATGTACAAATTACCTGGACAATATTGTACTTGCTCTCCGCACAGCAGAATAACGTCTTGCCAACTTGCGCAATTTCTGTCTGAGGCTGGACTCAAGTAATAAAGAAACGTGCGCCTTTTTCCAGACGGAAATAGAATATTTGGTTCATGTATTCAATTCTCGAGGTGTTCATCCGACACAGGCACATTTGCAAGAAAAACGTGTTCTGAAAGCCACTAAGAATGTCAAAAAATTGCAGTCTGCCGTAGGGTAGCTTAATTATTACATTCGCTTCATTGCTAACGCAGCTCATATAGCGGCTCCCTTACATCGTCTTTACAGCAGAAATGTTCCTTTTGCTTGGTCCCTAGATCGTGATAGCCCTTCGGAAACTGAAAGCGGCATTGCTCAGTGATCTACGCTCGGTTCATTTCGATCCAAACCAATCTGTCTTTTGGCCACGGACGCGTCGTCCTTCGGAATTGCTGCTGTTTTGTCACACCATATTGGCTCGTCAGGTTGATCTATTTCCTTCGCCCCCAAGCTTCTGAGAAAAGCTCGCAAATAGAAAAGGAAGCTCTCGCCATCATTTTCAGAGTGACTAAATTTCACCTGTACCTATATGATCGAAAATTCTATTTGATTCTAGGCCCTAAGCCTTTGCAGTCACTCTTCAATCCAGACAAACCGATACCTGTTCGTACTTGATGGAAATTGCAAACGTTGGTATCTTCTTCTCTCCCACTACCACCAGTACGAGATCAGTTATCGGCGCACTTCTACGTATGCGAAAGCATACGCTCTCTCACGTCTACGTATGGCACCTGATGCTGAATTCGACACTTCCGAAGCAGCATGTTTTCAAATTGATGGCCCGGAGCACTGTGGGACCCAACATAGGAGGTCATCAGTCCCCTAGAACTTAGAACTACTTAAACCTAACTAACCTACGGACATCACACACATCCAGGCCCGCCCCAGGATTCGAACCTGCGACCGTAGCTGTCGCGTGGTTCCAGACTGAAGCGCCTAGAAGCGCTCGGCAACTCTGGCCGGCTTCAAACTAATGCACAAGAAACTAACATTGTTGAGCAGTTTCCCCTGGATTATCGCAAAGTAGCGCAAGCCACTTCCTCAGATCCTGATTTGCAAATTTTACTCCGATACATTCGTACCGGATGGCCATCTTCTATCAAGCACATTGTCAGCCCCTTTGTTCGTCGATATTTTGCACGTCGACATGGTATTTCCGTTGTTCATGGTGTCATTTTGCTTCCCACAGAGTCAGGAAATTTGGAAATTTGTGGTAAGGCCATCGTCCCTAAGCCTACACACTACTTAATCAAACTTAAACTAACATAGGCTATGGACAATACTCATACCCATGCCCGAGGGAGGACTCGAACTTCCGACGGGAGAACCCTCACGGACCGTGAGAAGGCGCCCTAGACCACGCGGCTAACGCGCGCGGCACAGAGTCAGGGCATGCGCCTGTGGTGACATCGCAAGTGCTTCAAAGACACGTACTCAGCTTACTGCATCAAGGTCACTGGCGTATTGTCCGCAGAAAACAATTAGCGCGCAGACATTGCACACGGTTTAGCATGGACGCGCAAATAGAAAGGATGTCTGAAGGTGTCAAGCATGTGCGGAACATCAGGCCGCTGCTATACAACGTTTTTTTGAGTGGCCCAAGGCAGAAGCGCCTTCGCAGCGTGTTCACATAGACTTTGCTGGTCATTACTGGAGCACATGATGGTTAGCAGTGTAAGTAGGCTGTTTAGGGTTTTGTGTTGGTAATGTCACGTAGCGCTCTGTATGAAAATCACTGACTGTTCTGTGTGCAGTCTGTGGCTGGTTTGCATTGTTGGAATGTTCGCTATAGTAGTGTTGGGCAATTGGATGTGAACACCGCGTAGCGTTGCGCAGTTGGAGGTGAGCCGCCAGCACTGGTGGGTGTGGGGAGAGAGATGGCGGAGTTTTGAGAGCGGACGATATGGACGTGTGTCCATCAGAAAGAGTAAATTTGTAATATTGGATATCATGAACTGACATATATATGATGAATTTTGAACATTATTAAGGTAAATACATTGTTTGTTCTCTATCAACATCTTTCATTTGCTAACTATGCCTATTAGTAGTTAGTACCTTCAGTAGTTAAAATTTTTTATTCAGCTGGCAGTAGTGGCGCACGCTGTATTGCAGTAGTTTGGGTAACGAAGATTTTTGTGAGGTAAGTGATTCATGAAAGGTATAGGTTATTGTTAGTCAGGGCCATTCTTCTGTGGGGATTATTGAAAGTCAGATTGCGTTGCGCTAAAAAAGTATTGTGTGTCATTTAGTGATTATCAGAATAACTAAAAAGAGAAATGTCTGAGTACGTTCAGTTTTGCTCATCTGTTTCAAAATCAAATAACGTAAGGGGTTAACCAGTACAGTAATTGATAAATTTTTCTAAGGGGACGTTTCATAACAGTTGTCGACGCGTATAGTAAATTCCCTTTTGTTGTTCCCATGTCACCGACAACATCTCGCTCCACTTTGCAAGCACTTCAGTCTATATTCTACATCGAAGGTCTGCTTGAATTGCTCGCCACAGACAGTGGACCTCAGTTTGTCTCTGCAGAATTTGAAGATTTCTGTACAGCGAACGGCATACGCCATCTCAGCACCAGCCCACCCACAATCGAATAGTGAGGCTGAACGTTTTGTTCGCACGTTCAAACAGCAAATGGACAAACTTCACTTGCACCATCTACGCGAACAAGCCTTGTTCCGCTTCTTGTCCACTTATCGCTCCCAGCCCCGCAACGGCCCTTCGCCCGCAGAACTGCTACATGGGCGACTCCAGAGCACGCTCTTGCATTTCCTCCATACCCCGCTGCGATCGGTGCCTTCACACTCCAGCCAACATATCGGATTAGCCAACCTGTGTTTTACAGAATCTGTGGCAGAAAGGAGTCATGGGAGCGTGCGCGTAATCACTGATTCAATTGATTCGCGTATGGTTCAGTTTCGAGGTAACTATGGATTGCAGAAGCGGCACCTAAAACAAATTCGCCCTTGTCGCTTGTATAGTTCTGCCGCTTCTCGTACGTTCACAGATTCCTGGCCTTCCCTGTCGTCCCAGCCCGAGCGCCATCCATAAGAATGGCGTCACGTGACGCTGTTTCCGGACCTCGAGCCGTTGGACATCGTCCGACGCCGCGTCCGTCCACTAACGGACTTCCGGCGGCACCTGCCGTTGCGGATTCATGCCCTCAAGAAGATGGGTGCTGGGAGGCATCCTCTGCGTCGTTTTTCGGCCAGTGTTCCCTAACAGTCTCAAGTCGGATGTCGTGGTGCGAGCTGCGAATTAGCATCGGCCACAGCAACGGTCGCCTCTCCGACACTGGTTCCCGCACCCACGCCTCCCCCTTCACCGTCACTATGGTTCTCGGCCGTACGTGACGACGGTGCAGAGGTTTGAGGGGGAGGAGTGCTGTGTTGTCCGAACGAGACACAGCCAGGGCAAAAGCACCACAGGCGCAAAGATGCGAGCTGGTGCCAGTGTCGTAGGGACTCTCCACTTGCACGAGTTCCACCAGCGCCACAGGCGGCGCTAAGGATCAATATATCGACGTCGCCTCGGCCATTGCCAGCCCAGTATTAACCGGCAGCCGGCCGTTGTGGCCGAGCGGTTCTAGGCGCTTCAGTCTGGAACCGCGCGACTGCTACGGTCGCAGGTTCGAATCCTGCCTCGGGCATGGATGTGTGTGTGTTGTCCTTAGGTTAGTTAGGTTTAAGTAGTTCTAAGTTCTAGGGGACTGATGACCTCAGATGTTAAGTCCCGTAGTGGTCAGAGCCATTTGAACCATTTTGAACAATCCGCCAATGACCGGACGACAGCGGACAGAAGCCTGCTCGGAAGACAGAAGAGCAGCTCTCACCCACTTGGTTACAGATCATCGTCCACGTTTGAATTACACAGGGAACGTCGTTTAGTGAAACCTTAGAAGTGAACAGATAGCAGTTGTAAATTGCTTTTGCTTTGTACTGTGAAGTTTACCTCCGATTATTTGCATTTCGCCAATGAGGGCCATTTTTGAGTTACATTACATGCAGTGTGGCAGACTTCGTTATTCAACTAGTCACAAAGATCAGTAAAGTTTTTTAACTCATTTGTGTGACTTTTTTACTAATTTGTTGGAGTGTTTGAAATCTGGTTTCGCAAATGACAGAGCGGATCAGGTTGTGGAAAGGGGCCTTACTGTTGGTTACACAAGAACACAGAACTTTATTCCTCGAAAACACATTGCACAGTTTTCTCTTTAAAATAACAAGGATCAATTCACGGCTGAGGGCCCAAGTAACTTCTCAATAATAAGGTTTAAATAATTCCTTTTAAAACACAAGGATTTAGAGAAACGGCTGAAGGCCTTACTTTAAGAAAACTTAAAATACCTTCTCGGCTAAAGGCCCAAATAATATTTGAGATGAGCAAAGGAAATTCTTTAAAAGGCAAGCATTTACCAATTTCGGGTAAAAACCATATTAAGGAAAATTTTAATTAATTCCTCGGCTGAAACCCCAATAATATTTCAACATATAAAAGGCAACCTTTAAAGATAAGCAATTACACAGTACAAAAGAAAACCATCTTAAGAAAACTTGAAATGTCTTGACGGCTGAAGGCCCAAACAATTATTCAAAATAATTAAAGGCAAACCTTAAGATAAGCATTTACACAGTACGGCTGAAGGCCATTTTAAGGATTCATGATAATTAAAGAGAAACCTTACAAACAGGAATTTACACATTACTGCTGAAAGCCACAAATTTTAAGAGAAATGCGGCTGGAGACCTAAATACAGAGCAAACGAGAATTTTAAATAAAACACGGCTGATGGCCTAATCTTAAAATACTTCACATAAGGTTCGGCTGAAGGCCATATACTAAACATAGAACAACAAAATTAATACACGGCTGAAGGCCTGACACAGTACTTGCGACAAAAGAAAATCACAATCCCAAACAACAGAACAATGGTACTCAGAAGTGTTCCAAGGGTCGGCCTGAGGAGGTAACTCTAACGTAAGGTTAGGTGAGATAGGCAGCCAAGAATAACATTAAGTAATCAGATGGAAACCGGACCCAGGGACGGCTGAAGGACCGACCAATGCCCTAATCAACTCCGCTGCGCCGACCAACGGCACGTCAGCGGCAAATATCAGCCGAGTACGAAGATACCGGGAGCACTACGTCTTCAAATTGGTGTCTAAAAACAGCCAAGGCACAATAATCACTCAAAAATATGAAAAAACACAGAGATTGTAGAACTTCACGCCGTCTCGGACAGCATCAAAACGGCGAGGAAACACAAACGTGCTACTCTGTCCCAACCGACCGACTGCCTACTAGTATGCAGACAGCATTCATAACTGCTCAGTCGAAATTACACAAGCTAGACGGAGTACCACGAAAACACTTGCACCAAGAACTCTGACAATCCTAAAACCAATCACTGTGGAACAACAAGGACGAATCACAAGTCGACACACGCAAAGTTTCCATAAGCGGTCGGCGACCACATACACGTCGTCCGATGAGACGACCGACCGAACGACCAACCCAGGTCGTCCCCACCCAAGTTATGTGTGTCGGCAGAAGTTAGGCGAGTCATGGCTGTCCGGAGCTCACTGCAGCTCCATCCCGACTCCCTTGTTGTCCATTCGGAACTCGGAGACACGGCGAGCCGGGCCCGCTGGCTCGGATCCAGCCATGCAGAGGTAACTCTTGCCCATCGGTGACGACATCTGTGCACGAGGAAGGAACCGGCCCACGTCCGGCAAGATGACCAACTAAAGAGGCCCAGAAACGGTCAAAAGACCAGGCACGCCGGCCGAAGTGGCCGTGCGGTTAAAGGCGCTGCAGTCTGGAACCGCAAGACCGCTACGGTCGCAGGTTCGAATCCTGCCTCGGGCATGGATGTTTGTGATGTCCTTAGGTTAGTTAGGTTTAACTAGTTCTAAGTTCTAGGGGACTAATGACTTCAGCAGTTGAGTCCCATAGTGCTCAGAGCCATTTGAACCATTTGAACCAGACCAGACACACGTCGCCCAATAAGACGACCGACCGAACGACCAACCAACGGTCGTTCCCGCTCCAGTCCCCTTCCGTCGGACAGTGCATCTGTGTAGGCAGCGGTCGGCGAGTACTCTCTGTCCGGACCTCACTGGCGCTGCGTCCCCGACTGAACTCCAGACACACAACGACCGGGAAATACTAGCGGTCGCTCCAGATATAATGCACTTATCGATAAACGCTGCTACTGCCACTCACGGGGAAGCAAACCAGGAACCTAGTGACGCAGTATGTCATTCTCCATGGAGAGAAGTCTTCCGAAGTAAGAGTGATTTCAGGTGTGCCGCAGGGAAGTGTCGTAGGACCGTTGCTATTCACAATATACGTAAATGACCTTGTGGATAACATCGGAAGTTCACTGAGGCTTTCTGCGGATGATGCTGTGGTATATCGAGAGGTTGTAGCAAAGGAAAATTGTACTGAAATGCAGGAGGATCTGCAACGAATTGACGCATGGTGCAGGGAATGGCAATTGAATCTCAATGTAGACAAGTGTAATGTGCTGCGAATACATAGAAAGAAAGATCCTTTATCATTTAGCTACAATATAGCAGGTCAGCCACTGGAAGCAGTTAATTCCATAAATTGTCTGGGAGTAGGCATTAGGAGTGATTTAAAATGGAATGATCATATAAAGTTCATCGTTGGTAAAGCAGATGCCAGACTGAGGTTCATTGGAAGAATCCTAAGGAAATGCAATCCGAAAACAAAGGAAGTAGGTTACAGTACACTTGTCCGCCAACTGCTTGAATATTGCTCACCAGTGTGGGATCCGTACCAGATTGGGTTGATAGAAGAGATAGAGAAGATCCAACGGAGAGCAGCGCGCTTCGTTACAGGATCATTTAGTAATCGCGAAAGCGTTACGGAGATGAAAGATAAACACCAGTGGAAGACTCTGCAGGAGAGACGCTCATTAGCTCGGTACGGGCTTTTGTTGAAGTTTCGAGAACATACCTTCACCGAGGGGTTAAGCAGTATATTGCCCCTCCTACGTACATCTCGCGAAGAGACCATGAGGATAAAATCAGAGAGATTAGAGCCCACACAGAGGCATGCCGACAATCCTTCTTTCCACGAACAATACGAGACTGGAATAGAAGGGAGAACCGATAGAGGTACTCAAAGTACCCTCCGCCACACACCGTCAGGTGACTTGCGGATTATGTATGTAGATATAGATGTAGATGCAGACGCCAGTAAATCGAATTAAAAGAAAAACGAGGTGACAGAACCACCAAAACAAGATGACGAGCAAAAACGGCATGACCGCGAGCCGCGCACGGCTTCGTGTTGTAGAATCTTCGATCTTCTATATTATTAACTGGCCCTGGGGTATAGCTGTGTAATAGTGGCAGTGAGAACTTGTCTTAGTGGTGTACTGCACCAGAAGCCGTTTCACGAATCCACAATCTCGGCCTACAGTAACAACAGTGGCAACTGGACCTTCACAGTAGTAGCGACGAGGCCTTTGGGAAACTGGCGACGAGGGTTTACAAAAAATGTCAACTGCATTGCGACTTCATGCAGTATCAGCGGCGACGAGTGAAAATGCCTGTCGTATCAGGATTCGAACCCTGGGTCTCTCGTTTGCGAGGCAGTTGCGTTAACGAATGCGCCTTCCACAAGCAGTGTTTACCGCAATTGAGCGGACTATCTCGGCACGCCTTTCGTCCCACCGACATTCCCGCCTAGTGTCATCTAGCCGTAGTCCTCGTCTACGCTCTCCATACTCGCTACCTCGAGAATCCCACAGGAGGCCGAACTTAATTGCGCATCCTCAACGAAGGTGGAGCATTCACTGCCCATCGAGGCGAATCAGTTATATGAAAGCGGGGTGTCTTTCCTATACTTTCTCCCCATTCCACCATCAATTTACACGAGATGTATCATACTGCCGATTCTGGGTGGTGTCTGTTCTTTTGGATATGTCCTGAAGAACAGAAACTCCACATTCATTGATTTTCCTCGATTTGCAGTGAATCCACCATCTTCAGAGCGGACGTACAATGACGTTCGGCCTCCTGTGGGAATCTCGAGGTAGCGAGCATGGACGACATAGACGAGGACTGCGGGTAGATGACGCTAGGTAAACACTTCGTGCGGATGGCGCATTTGGTTTCGGTCAGAGGGCTCCATGCTCTCTGTAATAAAAAAACTGAGTCAAGAAATCAACGATCAACTTGAACGGATGTCTTGTGACGTCCGCCCAGACCAAACGCAACGAACCACATCGAAAAAAAAAAAAAAAAGTTATCGCAACTGAGGCAGTTGCGATAACCTCTCGTTTTTTTTTTTTTTGGTTCGATGTGGTTCGTTGCGTTTGGTCTGGGCGGACGTCACAAGACATCCGTTCAAGTTGACCGTAAGCGAGAGATCCACGGTTGGAATCCTGGTCTGGTACACATTTTCACTCGTCGCCGCTGATTCCGCATGAAGTCGCAATGCAGCTGACACCAGTCGTTTCTTCCATTTCATTTTCTTTCCTTTCAGCCCCTTACACCTCCACTTTACAGTTAACTAACAACTTAACTCGCACATATAAATTTTAGGGAAGTACCAGAAGACTGCGATTTATCGGTAGAACACTTAGCAGATGCGCACACCACTTGATACTGCTCATCCCACGCTTTTCTGTCCTCTTCTAGAGTACGGCTACGCAGGATGTGATCTTTTGCAGTTGGTACTGAGAGAAAATACCGGAGAAGTTCAAAGAGAAGTGCTTTGTTTTGTATTACCCTGTAATGGGGGATAGTGTGTGACGGATGTGATACACGAGTTCCGATGTCAGTCATTAAAACAAAAGAACTTTTCATTACGGCAAAATCCACCCAGGAAACTCAATCACTGCTACGGTCGCAGGTTCGAATCCTGCCTCGGGCATGGATGTGTGTGCTGTCCTTAGGTTAGTTAGGTTTAAGTAGTTCTAAGTTCTAGGGGACTGATGACCACAGATGTTAAGTCCCATAGGGCTCAGAGCCATTTTTTGAAACTCAATCAGCGACTTCTTCCTCTGCGCACTGAAATGCAGTGCGGACAATTAGAACTACAACGCCAAGAAGGCACCATGCGAGAAACGTGCAGTTGGTATGATGTGTACTTTATGCTTGGATGTATAAAAAATTCAGAGCTACCGCAAAAAGCAGGCAGAAGCAAAGCAGTCTGCATTCTCTCTATGTGGAAAGATTACGTAGAGGGTTTCTTATTCCGAAATTGCTACACTCCTGGAAATGGAAAAAAGAACACATTGACACCGGTGTGTCAGACCCACCATACTTGCTCCGGACACTGCGAGAGGGCTGTACAAGCAATGATCACACGCACGGCACAGCGGACACTCCAGGAACCGCGGTGTTGGCCGTCGAATGGCGCTAGCTGCGCAGCATTTGTGCACCGCCGCCGTCAGTGTCAGCCAGTTTGCCGTGGCATACGGAGCTCCATCGCAGTCTTTAACACTGGTAGCATGCCGCGACAGCGTGGACGTGAACTGTATGTGCAGTTTACGGACTTTGAGCGAGGGCGTATAGTGGGCATGCGGGAGGCCGGGTGGACGTACGCCGAATTGCTCAACACGTGGGGCGTGAGGTCTCCACAGTACATCGATGTTGTCGCCAGTGGTCGGCGGAAGGTGCACGTGCCCGTCGACCTGGGACCGGACCGCAGCGACGCACGGATGCACGCCAAGACCGTAGGATCCTACGCAGTGCCGTAGGGGACCGCACCGCCACTTCCCAGCAAATTAGGGACACTGTTGCTCCTGGGGTATCGGCGAGGACCATTCGCAACCGTATCCATGAAGCTGGGCTACGGTCCCGCACACCGTTAGGCCGTCTTCCGCTCACGCCCCAACATCGTGCAGCCCGCCTCCAGTGGTGTCGCGACAGGCGTGAATGGAGGGACGAATGGAGACGTGTCGTCTTCAGCGATGAGAGTCGCTTCTGCCTTGGTGCCAATGATGGTCGTATGCGTGTTTGGCGCCGTGCAGGTGAGCGCCACAATCAGGACTGCATACGACCGAGGCACACAGGGCCAACACCCGGCATCGTGGTGTGGGGAGCGATCTCCTACACTGGCCGTACACCACTGGTGATCGTCGAGGGGACACTGAATAGTGCACGGTACATCCAAGCCGTCATCGAACCCATCGTTCTACCATTCCCAGACCGGCAAGGGAACTTGCTGTTCCAACAGGACAATGCACGTCTGCATGTATCCCGTGCCACCCAACGTGCTCTAGAAGGTGTAAGTCAACTACCCTGGCCAGCAAGATCTCCGGATCTGTCCCCCATTGAGCATGTTTGGGACTGGATGAAGCGGCGTCTCACGCGGTCTGCACGTCCAGCACGAACGCTGGTCCAACTGAGGCGCCAGGTGGAAATGGCATGGCAAGCCGTTCCACAGGACTACATCCAGCATCTCTACGATCGTCTCCATGGGAGAATAGCAGCCTGCATTGCTGCGAAAGGTGGATATACACTGTACTAGTGCCGACATTGTGCATGCTCTGTTGCCTGTGTCTATGTGCCTGTGGTTCTGTCAGTGTGATCATGTGATGTATCTGACCCCAGGAATGTGTCAATAAAGTTTCCCCTTCCTGGGACAATGAATTCACGGTGTTCTTATTTCAATTTCCAGGAGTGTATTTATTGTTGGTCGTTTGCGAGAAGATAGTGTAAGAGGAGAAACGTTACAGGCATGGGTCAAAATTTGACAGTAGCAGTATCGCGACATATCGGGCTGTGCTTCGTGATTCCACTACACCGATGCTCGCTTCGATCGGAATCCCACTACGGCCACGCAATTAGCGGTCCTCTTGGCTGTGCTGGGTCATGCAGCTACAACGCATGACACGAACTAGGATTTCTTTTCTTTTTCTTTTTCAGTGAGGTAATCCACATCATATGACGACTTCTGGAGCACCAAGAGCTGTCAGCATAGCGACCATTGTTGTGGTTTCCCTGAATGCGACATCAGACATAGAGAGCGATTCCAGTAGTGATACACCCAACAACACTGGACACAGGAGGACTACCATATCGTCTGTTCAGACGTAGCAGCTCTGTATACTGTATGACTTTGGACTTGCCAGTGTGTAAAGGTTTCGAGAATTATAAACGATGCCAATTTCAGCATCACATGGGCCCAGCGACTGGTGCAGCGTGTGGTGTGGCACTGGCTACACAACAGGGTCACCTCTGGCTCGCATAGCTGGTGATTTGTGTGATATCGTCCAGAGATCACAGTGCCACACCAGTGTTGGGAACGCATATCGATACCATAGCAGGTAGCAAGGGCCCACTGCAATCCATAGCGATGTGTGAGAGGCATTCGAGAAGACCACACCTCCCCTCTCAGCACAGCCGCGCCCTCACGCTGAGGTCAATATAGTGCTGAACATGAAAGAGCTCTGCACAGTTCGAGACATCAGCTACGCAATCAACATCATCGTGTAGGACAGTGACAGCTAAATTTTCAGATGAAATGTCTTTTCTTAAATATTGAACACCGCACTGCAAAAGAATTGTTTGTTAATTTGTGAATCAAGTCAAGCTTTCATAGTCACTGTAGTTGTAAGTTATCGAGCAATCCGGTGGGAAAGAACTGTGTCAAAATTTAGCAAATCTTTCATTCATTTATGTAATAAAGTGAATTAATATTTCATGTGTTCTAGTATGATGCGTCATCTCCCAGAGCAATCAAAGAACAGTATAATCCACAGTTTTGCCTGGACGAAAGTAGTTTCGTCTAGTCACAACAATTTGGGCAACAGCCTCTACATTTCCGAAGTGCTAACGCCGGCACCTGTGTCCTATCTTTAGGGTCTCCGTGACGTCCCCTTTCAAAATGCAACTAAAACAATATTTCTAGTGCCATCCTGCCACTCCTCAGTATGGTGAGCTTTCGATTGTAGCCCTGGACAGTATATTCTACATATCTCTTACCTACTGAAAGCATATGGTCATGGGTTGCTTGGAGACAAGGACGCCAACACTCGGCAGCCATTACGCCTGATAATCTCTGCAATAAATAAATTACGAGCGCCATTCCGGCGGCAAGGTCAGATCGGTCACGAAATGAAAACCACTGTGGAACCCAAGAAATTTTTAGAATGAGATTTTCACTCTGCAGCGGAGTGTGCGCTGAAATGAAACTTCCTGGAAGATTAAAACTGTGTGCCGGACCGAGACTCGAACTCGGGACCTTTGCCTTTCGCGGGCAAGTGCTCTACCAACTGAGCTACACAAGCACGACTCACGGCCCGTCATCACAGCTTTACTTCTGCCAGAAACTTTTATTTGCAACAGTTGCCTACACCTTCCAGCTGCTTCTGTACGTAGTCGCCGCTCCGATGTAGGGATTTATCGGAGCATAGTACCAACTTTCCATTACTCCTGCAGCGGGACGGGATGTGCTCTCACTATCCATTAAACGATCTATCCACCTACCTGGATAGGCTTCAGGTTGTCTGCCGCTTCACTCTGCCATGGTAGGTATTGATTTAGCCGACAAAAGCAGCGTTGACAAAATTCAACTAAACACCAACCACGCAAAGGCTATATAACTCCAGTCCATGGGCAGTAGCTGAAATTTTAATTGTCGGGCGTTCGGAATTCCTGCATGAGTCGTTTGAAAAAAGTGTCAAAAATTTCCTTTAATTTGGTTTAATATCCTTAAAACAAGGAAAATGATTATCAAGTCCGTATTTAATACTACGAAATCAATTATGCAATGTTATTGATTGTCTCTGCTACGGGTTCAGATCCGAAAGCAGCCATAATGTATTTAAAAAATGGTTCAAATGGCTCTAAGCACTATGGGACTTAACAGCTGAGGTCATCAGTCCCCTAGAATTTATAACTACTTAAACCTAACTAATCTAAAGACATCACACACATCCATGCCCGAGGCAGGATTCGAACGTGCGACCGTAGCTGTCGCGCGGTTCCAGACTGAAGCGCCTAGAACCCGGCCGGCCAGTACGATCCGATATTTTAAAGTCCTGAACAGTCACTGACCCACGAACACTAGCGAATTAAGACGTTCAGTCGCTCAGTAGGATTTCTCTAATGAAGTGCACATCGTAATGTCTCGTTATCTCTGCACGAAACACGCCTCGCGGAGTTTATGTACAACATGAACTGTTCACATCTAAATATCTCCTAAAATACATCATTCACAAAACTAAACTTTCACAAAATACTTATTGCTGTAGTCACTTTTCGTCAACAACCTGAGAACCGATCAAACGCGAGTATTACTTCATTTTGATACAAAGGTGATCAGTGCGGCTTAACGTAGGTGGTTACCAGAAGACGGCTTCCGAGCGATTAACACGACTCGTAGATCTCAGGCACAAAGTCTTTCTCAAACACATGAGAAATGATGAATTCCTATTTGCTAGTATGTTAAGCAGCCATTCAGATCATCTCGAGCACTTCTATTCTCGCGGTATTTCTATTGTCAGCCAGACACATTACCACAAATATTTAGACTAGAGATTACGTAATTCCGAAACTAAATAAAACTGAATAAAAACAAAATATGACTGCTTTCCACAAAATAAATTACTCAACGCCCCTTCTGGCTGCCCTTTACAAAATCTAGCTCAGCCGGGCATATGTCACAAATTTCGCTATTACACAACTTTATCATGTATACATTTGCTTAGTTTTAATAAAATATTACATTTTCACTTTATGTATGTCATCCATTCACACTCTCACTCTCTCCAAAACACTCACACATCAAAAATAATAATTTTCCAAGCTCTTTTCAATTGCGCCAGTAATTTGTGGTAATGAAACTAAAGAAAATTCCAGAAAATTTAATTATGTGAATCTCTCCTCTTGGTTGTAGCTTGAATTGATATTAAAGATGAATACATTACAGCGCCTTACTATGTTTCACAATACCAGCAGGGTTAGTATGTGTTTTAGGTAAAAATTTATATTTCCGAAAGTATTGAAGTTACTGCTTTGACATTTTAACAGTATGGTAGTGTAATCCATAGAACTTGATATACTATGTATGAAAGAGATCGATTAATATTTAATAGTACTTCATCAGATTCATACAGAATATGTGTAACGTATTGCACCCAGCGTTAAGCAAGCACACTGCTCGCTGGGTCCAGTAGCCAGAGTTTGTCTGCTGTACCAGGGTGAGAACTAACATCTGCTGTCCGCTCGTCTCCACTACAAGCTATGCTTTCAACGCAAGGTGAAACTCGCAATAATTCGCTACGTTATACCTCGTCAAAAAGACAGCCACCTGTGCTTTCTGGCAATTCTCTACGCTGGTCTGCAGTTCGTTGTCTGTGCCAAAAAGTTGTCTTCGCACACAGCTGTTTATATAAGCAGAAATGAAACTCACGGGCAGCCAGCTACGGGCTGTACTGTGGGTGAACAAACATTTCCAGCCGAAAACGCTGCAGGAGCATCTTACATTGCCCCTACAGAGTGCGGCCGAGAAGGAAATGCGTGACCATTATGTTATGTGGGCGGCATGATATCAGGTGAAATCTCTCACCAGGCCTCCATACTTGGCGGGAGACATTGTTTTCTAGGGACATTTACGAGCTCACCGTACGTTCAGAACTGAAAAGAGCGACGTGACGCGATCGACGGGCATACTAGAGACACTGCCCAACACATCTGTGCAAAGCTTCATCGGATTTTCACTGTCATTTCCATTTAGTGCCCAGTCGGAACTTATTTTCCGAACAGCCCACGTAGTACGGGAAACATACCCATATCTGTAATCAAAGTGCAGTTCAGTTTGACACCTAGCCCATCCTAGCACCGTTGTACTAAGTTTTGCACACTATACACTCTCAAATCACCTACAGTTTTAATAATGTATTCTTCCTACTGTACTGTGTACACACGATAGGTAAATTTTCATTGTTTTCTACCTTTCTTGTTCTTACAATTTTGATTAACAGTAGTGTACAAACTACCCTCTACGTCATAGAGAAGACATAGGGCTCTTTGCTGATGACGCAAGCATCATAATCAAGCCCAACAGAGTACCGACAATGGAAGAAACAACAAATTATTTTTCTTCCTTTATTGATTTTCGATCCCCCCTGGGGGGGGGGGGGGGGCTGACAGCAGCTTCATACGCTGCTCTACAGTCGAGAGAAGAGTTAATAAAACAATGGTAAGATAACAAACAATATAAAAAAGGCGATAAAACGGTGACTTTATTAATAACAGTAAAATGGTGGAAAGTTGGGGAATTTAAAATATAAAAATACGGCGTTGATGATGCGGATGAAGACACACAGTAAGTAGACAGGCACAATTAAAAAACACGGCTACAGTCTGGTGTCTGTTCGCACGAGATAAAAAAACACAACTAGCGACATTATGCTGGCTGTTCGCAACAATGACAGAGGACGCACAACACTGAACATTCACTGAAAACAGCAGTATAGACGACACGGCGGCAGATGGGGGCGGGGGGAAGGACCCGGACCGATGAGCAGGAAAAAAGGGGGTAGTGGAAGAGAAAAAGGGGGGAGCCGATGGGGGAAGAGGACATAGAAAAAGGGGAGGCGGCAGAGCGGACGCGAGAAGGAGTGGGGAAGGCAGTGGAGGGGAAAGCAAAAGGACTCGGGAAAGAGAAGAGAGTCAAAGAGAGGATAGGCGGGGACGAACAGGATGGAAGGAGGGAGAGAGGGAGCACAGGGAAAGGAACAAATTAAATATTGTAAGGTATTATTAATTGATTCTAGTTTAATTTTAATGACATCACGATAAAGTAAGAGACATCAGAACTCGTTCGGGAAGATGAAGACCTTCACATGCACTTTTTGATAGTGGTAGCGGTAGAGATAGAAATTATTGTTGTTCTAAAAACAGATACCACAGTTTATCTTTATCCAACAGACTTAATTTTGAAATAGTTTACACCACATGTCTGTTTTAGAATAAGTCAGATACATACTGTCTGATCTAAAGTGTCCGGACACCATTATTTAATGCGGAATTGACCACTAGATGTCGCAAGACTCGGACCTGCCAGCACAAAAAGCGCGTGGAGCTTAAGTAGAGAAGCAGTAACAGCAACATGAGTCGATCTGTAACTTCGAATGTGGACTATTCATTGAATGTTATCCGTGTAACAAATTCGTCGGGGACATCTCAACCCTTCCAGACCTGCCCAAGTCAACTGGTAGTGACGTGAATGTGAAGTGGAAATACGAAGGCATAACCACATACAACCAAGACCAGGCAGGCCTCTTGCACTGACGGACACGGACTGTCGACCACAGCGGAAGGCGATTGTAAAAATCGCTTGAAGTGAGTCGAAGGAATCGCTTCTGAAATACAAAGTGCTATCAGCGGTCTAACACAATGACTGTGCACATGGAGTTAAAAAAAGAATGGGGTACCGCGGTGCAACAGTTCCTCATCAGCCACAGATTTTGAGGTCAGTGCTAACCGGAGGTTAAAGGGCTGCAAAGAGCGATACCACTGGGCAGTGGATGGCCGGAAACGAATGATCTGGAGCGGTGAATCGCTCTATGTCCTGTGGCTGTCCGATGGAAGGATTAAGGTTTGTCAAATGCCTGGAAAATGTTACCTGACATCATGTGCAGTGCCAACCGTGAAGTACAGAGGAAGTGATGTTCGACATTGGGGTATTTTTCGTGGTATCCTTACTGTGCTTAATAGAACGCTAAACAGTGAAAGGTATGAACATATTTTACAGCATAGTGTACTGAGTACAGTGGAGCTCGGAGACGAAGATGATTCAAAATGGTTCAAATGGCTCTGAGCGCTATGGGACTTAACATCTGAAGTCATCAGTCCCCTATAACTTAGAACTACTTAAACCTAACTAACCTAAGGACATGACACACATTCATGCCCGAGGCAGGATTGGAACCTGCGACCGTAGCGGTCGCGCGGCTCCAGACTGAAGCGCCTAGAATCGCTTGGCCGCACCGGCCGGCTACGAAGATGGTTTTGTGTCATCATGGCAAAGCATTCTGTCATAAAGCAATATCTGTGAGGCAGTGACTTATAAACAAATCGTTCCTGGACGAGATTTCCTGCCCAGAGTCTCGATGTGAACCCAATGCAATACTTCGAGGATGAGTTAGGAAGTCGACTTCGCTCCAGACCTCAAAATCCAACCAGCTCTGGTTTTGACTCTTCAAGAATAATAGGGTTCCATTCCTCCGCAGAGAACTCATTGAAAGTATCCTCAGCAGAGTTCAAGCCATGATAAAAGTGGAGAGTGGCTGAACTCGATTTTAACGTCCACTAGTAGGTGTCTAGGTAGTTTTGATAGTGTTGTGAATGTGTGCGCCTGTCAACACAAGCATCATGTATATTAAAAACATGGTATACACATCATATATCACATTCCGTCACAAAGTACGTGAAGTAAGAGGGTCATTCCAAATGAAAGGCACACTATTTTTGTAAAAATACAGTTTTCATTCTGCATGTGTGAAGTTTCACAGTGTGTAGATACATCCTTCCCGCTTGTTTTCAAACTTAGTTCAACCTGTTCCCGTAAGTGGCGCCGTCACAGCATGTTTTCAAGATTGCTGCTACACTTGACGTTCGTCAGAAGCAACGTGCTGTCATATAATTCCTGTGCTGGGAAAACGAGACAGTGATAAACATCCACAAGAGATTGAAAAAGGTTGAAACACGTATGTAACATAGCAGCGATGGCGAGGCATTGTAGCATCTGTGACCAGAGAGTATGCGCTTGACCGCGCGAGTGTTGCGAGCGGTTCTCAGTCTGTCAGTCTGTCGTTGCGAGTCTGTCAGTAGTAGTCGTTCCGAGTCTGTAGCACTGTCTAGTTGCGTGCAGTACTCAGTAGTCGTTGCGAGTCTGTAGCTCTGTCTAGTTGAGGGCAGTACTCTGTCAGTATTCGTCGCGTGCAGTACGCTAATAGTCGTCATGCAGAGCGGTCGGTCAGTAGTAACAGCCCAGTGCGGTTGTATGATGTAGGCGGTCGGCAACACTGGTCAAGATGGTGAATAAGGTATACCATTAATTAATATAATCATTAGATAATGTAAAAATTTATTTATTGTAATTATTCTCCAACAAGTTCCCCAATAATAATTTTTATTTCAAAAGCATTTTTTCAAAAATTTAATTTTTTATTGAACTAAAGATCTCGTTGCACTTCCCATTTCATTCCACTTCTTTTGAAGAAAAATTTCACTAGAATCACAAAAAAAAAAAGAGAATATTATTATTTGCAATGCAGTTCCTCCAAGCGGTGCGCAACAACAAGAGCAGATATGTGACATCCATTTATTCTGAGGTAAGACTTTAATTCTGATTGTTTTACACAGGGCCAAAGACCGATATTTCGGTTTAATTGTATTTTCTTGTCACTGAACGGACTTTAAATTTTGTGAAGAATTTATATTTGAGTCAGATTGCGAATTTCACATTTTTGTTGCCATTTTCAATACCTCTCATTGTGGGCGAGGTTACAATTAGCGCAATGTCCATTAGCATTCATAATTAAATATTGTCGTGTTTCTTTCTTTCAAATTTTTGTGGGGAGGTTACACTCGGCTCCCATTTGTATTAAGTATTGTCATTACATTTCTTTTAAAATTTCGGTGGGGAGGTTACACTTGGCGACACCCAGTCCAGGATCGTATTTCGTTGAGAGTCTTTTGAGCAACAGTCAGATATCTGCTCTTATTTGCTTAGATATAATTAGGATTTGGCGCAACGCTTTTATTAACTTGTGACTTTTTTCTACAGGTCAACGGCAATTCGTTGCTCTGTTGTATTTGTGTGTTGTTTTAGCATTTGTGATTATTTGTTTTGTGAATAATTGACTGTTGTAAAAATGCCGCGAAAGACTATGAATAGTGTATCGCGAGGTATTACGAACGAAACTACCGATTTAAACAACTTTACCGATAGGACATGTGACACGCAGTGTAATCATGACAATCCTGCGTCCACTAACAATCAGTGCATTATAACCACTAGTGATGACTTTTATATTAATGATGAACACACGAACTCAATTGTCTCGTCTGTTAATTTGACGACAATTGATGACGCGGGACGCTCTATTGTAATGAGCGCTGCCCAGCTTAAAAACACCCGATTTGGAAAATTCAAGTAACATACAAACAAATTTTTCGAATGAAAATGGTCAGTGTAGTGAAAGTACGACGGATTTATTTAATTCCGAAATAGGGTCTGACAGTGTATGTTTAACTGGCAAACCTTTTTGTAAATTACAGAATGACCAAATGGTCACGCAAAACGAGACAATTCCAGATCGACCATTGAACAGCACAGAGAATAGAAATGCTAATTTTGAATCGGATCCAATTATGGCATTTTTGCGGCAAAATTTCAAACAGTTTAATGAAAAACTAGACAAACTTATTGAACGGATCGGACAACAGAGTGAAAGTTTCGACAACCATTACAAACAACTTAGCGAAACAATTGATAAAAGTTTCGAACTCACAAACGAAAAACAAGACGATCTTAAAGAACAGAACAAACAAGTTAGTGAGCAGATTACAGCTGTTACCGTGCAATGTCGGGACAATAAAGTACATTTACGTGAGGATACTGAGGCTTGTGCTAAAAACAGTAATAAAGAAGTTGGCACTGTTGCACAAGAATTAAGTAGCACACGTGTAGGCACAACAGAATCACATAAAGACGGGATTATTGGAGTCACCGAACAATGTTCAGCAAACGAAACACAGGTACACGAAATTAATGCAATCACTGAACAATGCCCTAAAAACGCAGTACAGATTCGCGACGAAGTTAATTTACAGTCGGTGGAGGTTTCGCACACTCCGAATACGGAGGTTGATGAGAGGTTTGCACGACAGATCGGCCAAATTGACGAAAGTGTTACAGTAACAGAGTTGAGGGCTAATTCAGTCACCAATACGTCACAGAACCCGCCACGTTGCGAATATTTGTCAGACTTACGCAGCGTGTATAATGTGAGCAATTTACAGAGACTACGCGAATTAAAATCCGAAAAGCTACGCGACTTGAAATATGAAAAGCTACGCAACTTGAAGTACGAAACGACACAGACAAACAGATTCACACACAAACCCGAACGTGTTTTCAAATTCAGTGACGAGAACGATGATAATAAGCAGTTTGCATTTGTAAGAAAATGTAAGGAATTTAATAATGACAGAGCACAGATACACGATTTGCACTGTATACGACAATTTATCTTTGTACATTCACCGCTATTGCCTGTAATGCAGAAGCTAGCTTTGAACCAGATGCGACTATTTATTTTTGTATTTACAACAGCATTGCCTATAATGCAGAAATTTGAATTAGCACGGATACAACAATTTGCCTTTGAAATTTTACCGCTATTGCCTGTAACACAAAAGCTAAAATTTATTTGCAGTGCGTAATAGACCTCAGGGGATTCATTACGCTTTAATGAATATGTGCCGTAGCGAGCATAGGGCCCCGAGCTGTAGTAGTGCTGTTTCATCTTTAGTTTTCTGCACTGCTGCCTTCTCTTCTACTATCCTTTATATCTATCAAAACTGCTCTTTAACTATTGCTCTACCTAGTATTAAGAAACGAGTAATGAAAACCGGATATGACAAATATTTTACCGAATGTGACAATTTTCAGTAGGCACTCCCGTAATGACAACTACCGCCGTAATTTTAATTACATATAAAATCGTAATCATCAGTATGTATAAAATTTTGAGCAATCGGAACCACATTTTGGTAACAATAGACGTTTTTCACCACAATAGCATGAAAGTCAGCCGCTTAGCATACCTAACCAACAATGCAGTCTGCAAGGTCAACCAAACTTTAATGTTTCGCCGCGTGCACGTATAGTCCCAGCTCCAACAAATGGTAACGCATGGCAGCAAAGAAATAACTACGTACAGATAACACACTATTTCAACTCGTATCACAATGCGCCGTATAGAAATTACTATCATGACAGACGTAAAAAATGATGAGCACAATTTTCAGCGTACATTTTAATAACAGTCGATCTTATCAGCAGCAAGAACATCAGCAACAACATATTATCACGAATGAAACAGACAATAGGTGTCATCGATAGCGTAATACGTCAGTAAGAAATAACAGAGCAGTTCTTATAGTGGATATGCCACAGCATCCTCCCGTAAATAATAGCACGTACGACAGAATTTGACCAGACACAGTACAGATTGCATATTCCAGTAACGTAAGCACTACTTTAGACACGCAAAATGTTGTTCACGAAAATGTAATTACTTTTGACGATATCAGAGACACTCTCTTGCAGGAAAGACCAGTTATTCAGAAAACCATTTCACATCCTGTTATCGAAATTAAAATTGGTTCATCGAAATTTTCAGCAGTAATCGATTCCGGCTCACCTATATCAGTAATAAATGAGGAGACTTTCAACGAGTGCAACAAAGAGAATACGTATCCGACATTACCATTAGGCAAAACAAAAGTGAAAGGAGCAGTACCGAGTAAAGGAATAGACGTTAAATTGCAGACGCATTTGTCATTTAGTATTGCAGGTCACACATTTCACTCAAATTTTTGGATTGTTACTTTATTGACGACAGACGTAATTTTAGGTACTAATTTTCTGGTACAACACGACGCAGTCATTGATTTTCAAAATTCTTATTTAATGCTAAAGGATGAAAATGTACAACTTGCTTTAGAATTTCAGCACTCGCTATCTGCGGAAGAACAAACAATTAATCGCACAGAGGTCATTTCCGCAACACGTAACATAGACTGTAATCCCACATTGTTCACGGATACGTACGTACACAACTATGATACTCCAGACGAAGCTGACTACGACGTACTACAGATGATTTCTGATAAGGTTAAAGAGAGCAGTGCAAATACAGACGACGAACGCACGCAACTACGCAAAATTCTTTTACAGCAAGCTACATGGACACGCATGTTACGAGCTAGAAACATTTCTCCGATTTATATATCCAAGTACCATGCTTCTTCGAACCCCTGTGAAAGATTAATGAAAGAAATTGGTAAACTGTGTAGAATATACTGCCACAAAAGACATATTGATTGGGATACACACATACTCTCATTCCAAGATGTAATTAATTCCATTCCAAATGAATCCACTATGCTATCTCCGACTGTTATACTGAAAAACGTTGAACCACCGAACAAAATTAAAGAATTAGTAAAATTACCCAAATGTAGGCGACTAAGACACCACGAAATAATTGACATTGCGCTGAACAACATCAAACGTGCCGCAGAGCGCCGGAGAAGACAGCAAAAACAGGTTTGTAGACGCCGAGACTTTCACGTTGGACAGAAGATATTAGTACGTACACACTATTTATCCAGCAAATTAAAAGGTAAGTGCAGTAAATTTGAACTTCTATACGCAGGTCCATATCGGATTCGCAGCATCCCTCACCCCAATGTTGTACACGTCGAAACTTTGAGAACCAGAAAATCGAAAGGCAATCACCATATCTCAAACATTAAACCGTTTATTGAGTGAAACCACTGTATGATTCAACACACTATGATGCCATTTACTAATGCAATTATTTCACGTGACTAATTACTGATGATTATCGTATTTTTTCTTGGCAAGTGCCCGGCAAGGTAAGGTTAGCAGGTCGCTTTTCTTGTCGTTACACATCAGACCGTGCACATTTTCCACTTTTTTTGTGTGTATGATTGTACTCCAGTTTAGTTTGTATGCACTATGAAATAGTTAAGATATAACACACACCAGTCGACTTTGACATTTTTTTTGCCTTATGACATCTCAACATCGTGACTGTTTCACTTTTTTTTTTTGCTGCTGCATTGTATTATTCTGTGTATATTTTTGCATTTGAACACTGTCAATGTTTTTGACATATTACGTTTTCTGTCATGTTATGCTGTAGGGTTAATTATGTTACCATAAACCAGTCATTATCTAGTGGGTATATGATTTAAATGCAAGACATTAATCTCTGCTCATCAATTTCAGAAAGAAATGATTCTAAGAAATAAATTTAACATAAATGGGAATTTCACCTACGGAATAAACGAAAGGAGATGCAATGACTTTATGAGGAAGAGTAAATGGATCAGGATTAACAAACATTAACAAGAATATACTATACTCATCACAGAATAGCAGTCTTAACTAATTTTTTCTTTCAGAATACAAGGTGATTGATGCAGGCTGTCAGAGAGAACTACACATCTTAGTTTTAGTGATGAAATATGCTAGAGATAAGGAATAGTTATGTAATGAGTAATGAAGTGATTTTTTGCAGATGATAATGAATACTGATGAATAATGATGAAGGATATGATGTTATGAATAATGAAGTTTTTCTTTACAGGTGATGATAATAGTGAAGTTATGATGGTATTGATAATGAAGTTTTTTCTTTACAGATGAGGATAATGTTGAAGTTATGTATTTATGCAACGTAGTTATTTAAGTATTTGTTGCAGTTTGCTTTGACAGCAGGTGTTACATTGCATAGTAGGATGACTGAAAGTTTTGGAAAGGACAGCTATGGAACACATTTTTATACACACTTCATTGCCTGTTAATTCGAAGTTCACTACTTTTCAGCATAGTGTGCGTTTCTTCTTTCAGGTCAATAATCCATTTTGTATTTTTTCCAGGAGAAGTTTTTCATGATACTTACTAAACCTGTTATTTATTATACCTGTTCTAGTACTTGCATTTTTATATTTTTACCCATTTGTGTCTATCGTTTATAAATGTGATCACATGTACTGCCTTGTTACATAATCTTGCTACAGCTGACTCATGACAAATGACGTTACTTATCCTCATTTGCAGCAATAGGTCAAAAGCAAATAGTGTTATGTTTCAGCAATTAATTATCGATCCCAACGCAATGCATTGCTACCAAAAAAATGTATTACCAGTCCCACATAATGTCACTAGTTTATGATAATTCTGAATAATACTGATCAACTCTGAATAGCATGTCACTTGAGTAATGACCTCTTAATGAGACTATATTCAAAATAATGCTTTGTCACTAGCTAATAACTGCCACTGTTTATTGTAATGATACTACTTATAATGCCTGTGATTACTAATGATTTGACTGTAATTAACTGATTTTTAATAATGACTTTGTAATGATCTGAATAATACTGAATGATGAACTATGTTTTATTCTATTCAATACTTGCTGGCCACTGAGTGCCAATAATTAATGTCAATCAACGAAATTGTTATTAATTATGCCATTAATTAGTCCTTTTTTTTCCCCCATGTTGAGTTTTCATGTTTTGGTTAATGGCCAATGAGTGCCAATAATTTGTATCACTCAATGTATTATGTTAATGCTAGGACAATAATTGACTCTCCTTTTCAATTAAGGCTTCTGATGAACATTATTCTGTCTTACTAAATATACTTTGTAACCGGCCAAGGACCGCCACTGTTTATTGTAGTACGATTACCCATGATGCCAGCTAGTGATTCTTAATAGATTGTAATGACACATAATTAATTAACTATGGTACTATTTAATAATGCTTTGTAATTAACTATGGTACTGTTTAATAATGCTTTATAATTAATTAAGGCTAATAATTCTTACTATATTGGAATGACGAATGATTAATTAATTAACTGTAATTAGACAAATGATTAGTTAACGACAGATGATTAATTAACTGTAATTAGACAAATGATTAATTAACGACAAATGATTAATTAATGACAAATGATTAATTAACTGTAATTAGGAGAAGGTTAATGATTCTTAATTATACTCTGTGACAAAAAAGAATGCGATTGTTTCATAATGCTTTGTAACCAGGAAAAGAAGGCTACTGATTCTATGTAAAACAATTAATGAACATTTTTCTGTAATACTACATACTTGGTACAGAAATGTTCAATAACTGGGCTATGAATGCCACAAACTGCTAATTAAGTCTGTAACTGTCAATACTATGTGACTTGATGTCCTTCACGTCATAAGCTGACTACCCTAAATTATTGCAATGTCCATTTGTCCTGTTTATCCTAGTGATCATGGAGCACTATATTTGGTTTTTGCACTAATTCTACGTTGGTGTGCCTTGTAAGAGCGTGGTGTTGACACGACATGCTGTCCACCACCGTGAGCAATGAAGACGTTATTATGGTCCCACTGTTTGGTGTACCTAATGTACTGCCAAAATGAAAACATGGAACATTACTACGACAGTTCAGTGTCTTGGCTACACTGATAAATTCTGATGGGAAAAGAACTTCAAGTTGTGTCACTTGGTGTTGTACTTCTGTGGAAAGATATGGACTTTCAGAACAGCTGTGTGCAATCTAAAGTGCTACAACCATGATGCAATCCTTCCCTTTCCTATCCTGATTCTTGTCACATAAAGAAAAAAATTTTTTGGTAACATCATTTATGTTCATAGGTTATACATTTTTTTCGATTCCTGAACTCCAGTGTGAGTACACTTATGTCACTGGTCGACATGATGTTTGCCATTATGTTTATTTGTTGTGAAAATGCTAAAGACATTTTTCAGTGCATGTGCACTTTGGACATGATTTTCTTGCCATTATGTTTATTTATTGCGAAAATGCTAAAGACATTTTTCGATTTGTTCTGAAGTACAGTAGATGTACACTCTTGTCTTTTATATTGTATATACATTTTTATTTTCTGAACTACAGTGCATGAGCACTTCTGTTAGGTGTTAATATGTTTTTTACTGAACTTCAGTGCCTGTGCACTTTTCTCATTTTTCAATATGATTTGTATAACCTTTATGATTTCCTGATATGTTCATTAAGTACACTCATGTCACTTGTCAACATAATATTTTTTGCCAGTCTGTTTATTTGTTCTGAATATGCTAAAGAATTTTTTCAGTGCCTGTGCACTTTATCTGTCAAAAAATTTGTATATACATTTTTCTGATTTGCTACTATCTTTAGTATTCACATTTTGTCTTTGTCTGTTATATTTTGTACTTAGTGCGTGTGCACAACATTTAAATATTCTGTAAGTTGTAGGATTTTGTTAATTAATGAAAAATTTTGCCGCGCTTGGCAAGTCCAAATGACTCACCATCGCTGCCAAATTTTTGCCCCCCCAGTGGAGGGTTATGAAACACGTATGTAACATAGCAGCGATGGCGAGGCATTGTAGCATCTGTGACCAGAGAGTATGCGCTTGACCGCGCGAGTGTTGCGAGCGGTTCTCAGTCTGTCAGTCTGTCGTTGCGAGTCTGTCAGTAGTAGTCGTTCCGAGTCTGTAGCACTGTCTAGTTGCGTGCAGTACTCAGTAGTCGTTGCGAGTCTGTAGCTCTGTCTAGTTGAGGGCAGTACTCTGTCAGTATTCGTCGCGTGCAGTACGCTAATAGTCGTCATGCAGAGCGGTCGGTCAGTAGTAACAGCCCAGTGCGGTTGTATGATGTAGGCGGTCGGCAACACTGGTCAAGATGGTGAATAAGGTATACCATTAATTAATATAATCATTAGATAATGTAAAAATTTATTTATTGTAATTATTCTCCAACAAGTTCCCCAATAATAATTTTTATTTCAAAAGCATTTTTTCAAAAATTTAATTTTTTATTGAACTAAAGATCTCGTTGCACTTCCCATTTCATTCCACTTCTTTTGAAGAAAAATTTCACTAGAATCACAAAAAAAAAGAGAATATTATTATTTGCAATGCAGTTCCTCCAAGCGGTGCGCAACAACAAGAGCAGATATGTGACATCCATTTATTCTGAGGTAAGACTTTAATTCTGATTGTTTTACACAGGGCCAAAGACCGATATTTCGGTTTAATTGTATTTTCTTGTCACTGAACGGACTTTAAATTTTGTGAAGAATTTATATTTGAGTCAGATTGCGAATTTCACATTTTTGTTGCCATTTTCAATACCTCTCATTGTGGGCGAGGTTACAATTAGCGCAATGTCCATTAGCATTCATAATTAAATATTGTCGTGTTTCTTTCTTTCAAATTTTTGTGGGGAGGTTACACTCGGCTCCCATTTGTATTAAGTATTGTCATTACATTTCTTTTAAAATTTCGGTGGGGAGGTTACAAGGTGTATGGAAATGCTGCTGTCGATCACAGTACAGTTAGTCGGTGGGCAAGCAGGTTAGGTGATGAAAGCGGGAGCGGCAATATTGATGATTGTGAGACCTTAACTTTTCCAGGCGAATCGAATGTTCAAATCACTTACGGGTTTGCTGCCGGGTGACGTCGTCGAACACCGCCGATATTTCGACAGGAGCACACCCTGCCATTCTCAAGGCACAAATGCAAGGAAGAAGAAATGTGCAAGCAAATTTAATACCTCGGTTCACAGAGGAGAAAGAAGGAAGACACCACACACAGAACAAGTGTCAACACAACCAAAGATAACCAACATCAGAAAGATCGATAGTTACTACTAATCAACAGGTGAGGTAGCACTAATTCTGTCCCTCTGTTTTTTGATGAGAGACAGAGCCGGATTCCAAGCAGTATTTAAACAAAATCCACCATCTCTGTTAATAAGGTTGCTTGATAGTCTGATTTCAACAGCTTCCTTAATAACACTATCCCAATAGCTGGACGTGCAAGCCATAATCTCCGTGTTGTTGTATTCCATAGCTTGACCGGTGTCAAGGCAATGTTCTGCAATAGCGTATTAGCTCGGCTGTTGTAAGCGTGTGTGACGCTTATGTTTAATACCCCGGTCTTCCACAGTGCTGATTGTCTGACCAATAGATGACATGCCACAGCTGCAGGGAATACGATAGACCCCAGCCTTACGCAAACCAAGATCATCTTTTACGGACGCCAACAGGGCCTTAATCTTAGAAAGTGGTCGAAAAACTTACTTTACATCATATTTCCGCAAAATACGGCCAATCCTGTTGGAAATGCTCCCTGCGTGAGGCAGAAAGGCCGTAGACTTAGGTGCCACTTCGTTGTTACCGTCACTCACCCGTTGCTCAGAAGGCTGATGGCGCAACGCACGTTTGATCTGCCTCTCACTATAACCATTATGACGAAAGGTGACTTCGAGATGTGCTAGCTCAGCTGCCAAACTTTCAGGGTCTGAGATAACGTGGGCCCTGTGAACCAAGGTGCGGAGTACTCCTTCACGCTGAGCTGGATGGTGACAACTATCAGCTCGCAGATACAAGTCAGTGTGGGTGGGCTTCCTATAAACAGAATGTCCCAACGTACCATCAGTCTTCCTTTTGACCAACACACCAAGGAAGGGAAGGCATCCATTCTTTTCCACCTCCATAGTGAACTGAATATTCGGGTGGATTGAATTCAGATGTTCCAAAAACCGGTTTAAATTCTCACTCCCATGAGGCCAAACAACGAAAGTATCGTCTACATATCTGAAAAAACGCACATGTTTCAAGGTCGCTGACTCCAATGCACATTCCTCAAAGTCCTCCATAAACAAATTGGCCACAAAAGGTGACAACGGGCTTCCCATTGCAACTCCATCAGTCTGTTCGTAGTACTGACCATTGAATAAGAAGTAAGTGGAAGTCAGCACATGTCGAAACAAATATGTTAACTCGACACCAAACTGAACCTCAATTAGCTGCAACGAATCAGAGAGAGCAACGCGAGTGAAAAGAGAAACCACATCAAAACGGACTAAAATATCAGAATCATTCAAACGCAATCCCTGCAATCGACGTAAGAAATCTGCAGAGTTCTTAATGTGGTGTTCACACCTACCTACTAGTGGGCTCAACAAACTAGCAAGATGTTTAGCTACACGATATGTTGGAGCACCAATATTAGAAACAATAGGCCCCAACGGGAGAGCCTCTTTATGGACCTTAGGGAGACCATATAATCTAGGTGGTACAGCACAGTAAGAATTAAGACTCTTGATAGTCTCCTGTGACAAAGAACTTTTCTTCAGGAGTTTATTTGTCTTTCTCTCAACACTCTTAGTAGGATCAGCACCGATTTTGCGATACGCCGAATCAGAAAGTAGACACTGCATCTTTTGAATGTAATCGTGCTTTTTCAGCAAAACTGTGGCGTTACCCTTGTCCGCAGGTAAAATAACACTATCGGGATCCATTCTAAGTGAACGTAAAGCAGCCGCCTCAGCTGTTGTAATGTTACACTTGGGTGGACGGGCCCCAGTCAACACACGACAAGCTTCCCTCCTAACCTCTTCCGCAGCCTCGGAAGGTAGTTTATAAACAGCCTGTTCGAGAGAACTAATAAAATCAACGACTGGCAAACTCTTAGGCGTCGGTGCGAAGTTCAAACCTTTCCCCAGCACAGACAAAGCTGCGTCGTCAAATGTTTTCTCCGTGAGATTGATTACAGAACGTCGAGAATCAGAATTAGACACTGAGCCAAGGAAACGTTCAAACTTCGCCGAATGACGAGCAGTTACAGATTGAAATTCCCAGTCAGACTGCGACCAAGAGGCACCGTCCACCCAATCCCAAGAAAATTCAGAAACATTAGACGCCATCGTTAAATGAAGCTGAAATAATTCCTTACAAACAAAATCTAATTGACGGCGAGTATAGTGGATCCTTTCACGAACAAGAGCTAAACCAGCACGTTGCTTGATGCGATTGGCGGCAGGAGAATTAATATGATGCACAACCTTAGCAAACCTTATTAACAGAGATGGTGGATTTTGTTTAAATGCTGCTTGGAATCCGGCTCTGTCTCTCATCAAAAAACAGAGGGACAGAATTAGTGCTACCTCACCTGTTGATTAATAGTAACTATCGATCTTTCTGATGTTGGTTATCTTTGGTTGTGTTGACTCTTGTTCTGTGTGTGGTGTCTTCCTTGCTTCTCCTCTGTGAACCGAGGTATTAAATTTGCTTGCACATTTTTTCTTCCTTGCATTTGTGCCTTGAGAACGGCATGGTGTGCTCCTGTCGAAATATCGGCGGTGTTCGACGACGTCACCCGGCAGCAAACCCGTAAGTTATTTGAACAGTATTGAGGATTGTCCTCGCAGCGGCAGGCCTCGTACTGTAGTCACTCCTGACTGTGCAGAGACTTAACGAATTGGTGACTGCTGACAGACGCATCACAGTGAACGAATTGTCACGCTACGTTGGGATAGGGGAAGGAAGTGTTTGCAGAATACTGAAAGTGTTGGCGTTAAAAAAGGTTTGTGCCAGGTTGGTTCCCAGGATGTTGACAGTGGCTCACAAAGATACAAGAAAAACGGTATGCAGCGAACTTCTGGAACAATACGAGAATGGTGGAGATGAATTTCTTGGAAGATTTGTGACTGGTGATGAAACATGGCTCCATAATTTTTCACCAGAGACGAAGAGGCAATCAGTGGAGTCGGATCATGCAAATATACCCAAGAAAAAAAATTCAAAACCACACCTTCTGCTGTAAAACTTATGGCTACGGTGTTTTTCGATTCCGAAGGACTCTTGCTTGTGGACATCGTGCCAAGTGGAACCACCACAAATTCTGATACATATGTGACGACACTGAAGAAACCTCAAACTCGACTGAGTCGTGTTCGACCACATCGGCAAAAGCAGGATGTTTTGCTGTTGCACGACAATGCACGACCACGTGTCAGTCAAAAAACCATGGAAGCGATCGCAAAACTCGGATGGATAACAATAAAACACCCGCCTTTCTGTCCTGACCTGGCTCCATGTGACTATCATCTCTTTGGGAAACTGAAAGACTCTCTTCGTGGAACAAGGTTTGAAGATGATGAATCCCCTGTGCACGCTGCCAAACAGTGGCTACTACAGATTGATCCAGAATTTTACCGTGCGGGTATACAGTCGCTGGTTCCAAGATGGCGTAAGGTAGTTGAGAGGGATAGAAATTATATGGAGAAATGAAAATATTGTTCCTAAAGGATGTATCTACACACTGTAAAACTTTCAAACATGTAGAATAAAAGGTGTATTTAAAAAAAAAAAATAGTGTGCATTTCTTTGGAGTGACCCTCGTATATTTCAGGACGCGTTGCCAAACAGCTTTCATATGTTTAAAAAATGTGTTATCACCGCCTTGACCTGTTGGTAAGATACTATATTTATACAACTAGATCCAGACTTCTGATCATCATCAGGTTCGTAAAAGTATTCACAGCATCATGTCAGGCGAAATAAAAATCATTATCGTGTCGTGATAAAACTATGAATAATGCACTTTCATCATATCGTAATAAAAATTACGTCGTCATCGTGTAAACACTGTGCTAGGGAGTGTACATATCTTGAAACACATGAAGTATGTCAAGCGTCATCTAGGCCAGAACATTTTAGAGACACAGTCTGCAAGACGTGCATCTCTCCCTAAGCCAGGCAGTGTGAATTCCAGTGCAATTAAGAGCCCACATGTTCCCCTGGAGTAGAATCCACTGTACTGAACTCTCACACCAAACGGCAGTCGTAATAAAATGCGTTAATTCTGGAGGAAATGTTTAACCTCAATATGTAGCAGCCAACCGGAAAGTCTGGAATGGGGCGAACGCAGGAAAGCGTGTCTGGCGGAACGAATGAACGACATATATGTTGCGAGTTGTACTGTGGAGTGGGCTGCGTTATGGAGTGGGTAGGGAAACGGGATGGGTTGGGTGGGGAATGGCGGGGGGTGGGATGGGGGGGGGGTGGGGGGGGAACGTGGAGCCACCACTGGCAGGCGACACAGCGAGGGCTTACGAGCAGCGGTCGGAGCCCTGACTGAATAAACCAAACCGTTATGAGGCGGGCATTAATTCGTAGCCAACATTCTGTCACGACCACATATTTAATCCATTCATACGATACTTACACACTACGGGATCAATCAATCAATGCAGTCGCATAATGAAATCAATTAATAAACGCCGTCCCATTTGAAACCGTCATTTAATCACGCGGCTAGAACGGGAAAATTCGCGCTCACACACACACGAGCACGCTCCCTGGCGCCCACCCCTTTGATGTGGCACGCAAACACGGTCCATCTCCACCGCTCGGCCTGTGCTGTCCTGCTTTGTGCCTGGTGTACATGACGCGCTCGCTCGCTCCGGCCGGCCCAAAAGTCGGCAGTGCAGCACACTCAATGCGGACCGCCTCGCCAAACGCACGCAATAATACTAGCCCCCTCAGAGAAGCGTACCGACGTGAATGCACTAGAGAAATGATTCTGTCACATTATGAAAGTAATCTACCGTGTTAGTTACCGAATTACATGTACCACAGCTCGTTTGCTCAAAATATCGTAACGATGTGAAACGCTTCAGTTTACAGGCTATGTGACAGAATTTTTACGCAAAGTGTCAATACAGTTGTTGCACACGGGTTTTCTTGTAGTATCGAGATGCTGCGAACCGATAGGATATATATATATATATATATATATATATATATATATATATATATATATATATATATATATTATTGACATTGTGCTCAAGTTGCCTTGCGAGAAAGGATTGTTTGTTCTAATGATATTGCTGAAAATGCCTTCTGTCTTAATAATACCAGCTCAGTGTATTGACAACGACTGGCCTTTCAGCAACGAAAATTGGAAATTTGTGGTAAGGTCTTATGGGACCAAACTGCTAAGGTCAGCCGGCCGCTGTGGTGGAGCGGTTCTAGGCACTTCAGTCCGGAACCCTGCGGCTGCTACGGTCGCAGGATCGAATCCTGCCTCGGGCATGGATGTGTGTGATGTCGTTAGATTAGTTAGGTTTAAGTAGTTCTAAGTCTAGGGGACTGATGACCTCACACGTTAAGTCCCATACAGCTTAGAGGCATTTGAAAAACTTTTTGCTGAGATCTTCTGTCCCTAAGCTTACATACTACTTAATCTAACTTAAACTAACTTACGCTGAGGACGACACACACACCCATGCCCGAGGGAGGACTCGAACCTCCGACGGGAGTGAGCCGCGCTAACCGTGACAAGACGCCCTAGACCGCGCGGCTACCCCGCGCGGCTTCAGCAATGACTTGCCGCCGTGTCATCATCTGTCAATGGCGTCATTCGGATGCAGTACATGTGGGCATCGAGTCAGTACACTGCTCTCCCAACCGTTTTCAGCTTCCGAGACCTCTGTCTCAATAGCAACAAGCTCAAAATCGAAACGAATAACACAAAATAATCGTCAAGGTCCCAACAACGACGGAGATGAAAGCCAACAGTTCAAAAAGGGGAATGAAGACTGAAGTTTAACACCCTTCTATGGCGAAGTCGCAGTAGACGGATAAGTATGGAACCCAAAATTCATACCTGTTTCAATACGTTAAGAAACTGGTTCGTAGTCCAGACTTGTTTAAAGAATGTGTAGCAGGGGAAAAGTGTTGCGCATAGATTTTTCTGGGCTAAAACGATATGTTTATCTACTCTCCGAAAAAATGTAAAGGAATGCTTTTGACATCATGCTTGTGAGTCTTTCCTCCTCATTTACATACTTTAGTTTAAAAACAGCAGTTAAAGATTTTATCCGTTTACAATACATGAAAAAATTTTGGGCATAAAGATTCCACTAAGTAACAGACACGTAGGAATATTTTCAGTTTGCATCGAAAGCTGTTTCTCAGGTACATTACATCAGTGCATAAGTGACAAGTAATTATTCTCGCAGCGGTCCCGATTTTTCCCTGATCTAACGACTAGACGTTTTGTTTCATTTGGATGGTTTACGCATAAAAGTAAATTTATTGCAAAAAACACATCGATCAGCGAGAACATTTTGATTACCCGCAGCACTGTGACAGGGACAAAGGAAACATTAAATGAGGATTTATGATACCAATATAATGCGTATCCGAGATGCATCCGACTCGAGAATTTTTCTGTCAGACTGACATGGCGGCTGCAAATAACCATCACAACAGCAAACAGGTCCTTACCACGTACACTTCTCCCAAGGGTGAATGCCTATGAAGCCGGTACAAGAGAATGAGATTAATGGACTTGGACGTCTGACGTTTGCCTCGTCTGTAAATCAGTATGTACGATGATGTGAGCCACAGCAGAGAGCAGAGTACAGTGGTGGGGAAAGCGCAGGTGTTTCCGAGCACACTGCTGTAAATCAGGATACTCGTTATACCGAGACAATGAAGCGGCATGCATGATCATAAAACGTGATCTTCCAGTCTCGCGGCTTCTAGATTTCTGTTCCCTTTGATTAAAGCAGATGTTTCATCACAGGAAATCCATGTTGTGTTTGTTGTGTAAACCATACATATGTACATACAAGTGTAAAAGTTGTGAACACCTACAAACAATCATAACGATCTCTGCTGCTGCGCTGGTTGAATTAGATCAGATTTTGTAGACGAAATAAAGAGCCAAAGAAGAGCAGAGCGTTTCGTCACAGGTCCGCTTACTGAGCGCGGGAACGTCAAGGAGATGCTAACGCAACTTCAGTGGAAGGCAATATAAGACAGGCTTTATGTATTACGGTGTGATTCGCTGTTAAAAGCGTACGATCTTAGAAGAGTCAACCCACGTATTGCTTCAGCCAACATACCGGATGATCAAATAGTCAGTCTAAATTTGAAAACTGAATAAATCACGGAATAATGTAGATAGGGAGGTGCAAATTGACAAACATGCTTGGAATGACATGGGGTTTTATTAGAACCAAAAAGATACAAAAATTCAAAAAAATGTCCGGCAGATGGCGCTTCATCTGATCAGAATAGAAATAATTAGCATAACAAAGTAAGACAAAGCAAAGATGATGTTCTTCACAGGAAATGGTCAATATGTCCACCATCATTCCTCAACAATAGCTGTAGTCGAGGAATAATGTTGTAAAGAGCACTGTAAAGCATGTCCGGAGTTATGGTGAGGCATTGGCGTCGGATGTTGTCTTTCAGTATCCCAAGAGATGTCGGTCGATCACGATACACTTGCGACATCAGGTAACCCCAAAGCCAATAATCGCACGGACTGAGGTCTGGGGACCTGGGAGGCCAAGCATGACGAAAGTGGCTGCTGAGCACACGATCATCACCAAACGACGCGCGCAAGACATCTTTCACTTGTTCTAATAAAACCCCATGTCATTCCAAGCATGTGTGTCAATTTTTACCTCTCTATCTACATTATTCCGTGGTTCATTAACTTTTCAAATTTGTACTGACTTTTTGATCACCCGGTATATCTCGGAGAAAGACGTAAAGAAAATATTGGAGAGATTCAGTTTCACGCAGATAGCCATTGTTCCCACCCACAATTCACTATGGTACCGGAAAGAACGGAAACAAAAATTGTACACAACGCTCCCTCAACCACACACCGTAAGGTGCAGAGTATACTTTTAACTGTAGATGTAGAAGCACTTCTGCCACATTATGAAGCATATTAGTTGATTGCTACATTGCTAGAGAATTTTGAGAGCTTTCTAGCAAAATTTCACAAATTATATACGTATTATTAAGGCTTCGAATGGTAACACCAAATACCAGACAGTGCAATTTTGTTGTTATACTAAGAAATTTGAGATGGCACTCTCAGTTCAACAACACTTCTAAACTCCAAAGTATAATACACACATCAAAAAAAGTTTTGCGTCACCCCGTTTCCCAAACCACCTGAAGACAGACGTTGACTGTGGATATTGAACACAGACACAGTCCCTTTGCCTGTTCAGAGGTGTCACTAAACCCGCCCAAAGATGTAAACGACCATGCACGAACAGCGCCTAAAAGACGGAGGGGGTCCGACAGCCGATCAGTTCCAGTCATTCCACAAGCAAGTGCCAGGAAGGGCTCTCAACAGTGCCTTGATGACCTTGTGGATAGTAAGCCACGACGAATACAGGCATGCATCAATGCAAGAGGACGTGCTAATGGGTATTAGAGGTACCGGTGTACACAGCAATCTGGACCACCACCTCTCAAGGTCTTAGTCTGAAGCTGCTTCCAAGGGATTTTTGGTACACATTCAGATTGGTAAATCTATTAGAGCTAATTGCTCTACCATTGTACTAAATAACGACGTGATTACATACCTCATCCAGTTTCTTACAATTTGGATAGCGCTGTATGATGGTACAACATACAATGTGTGGTATTCATGAGAAATAAAAAGGGTGAAAATGTTGTTTATGTTTCCAGAATGAGATTTTCAATCTGCAGCGGTGTGCGCTGATATGAAACTTCCTGGCAGATTAAAAGTGTGTGCCAGGCCGAGACTCGAACTCGGGACCGTTGCCTTTCGCGGGCAAGCGCTCTACCAATTGAGCTACTCAAGCACGACTTACGCCCCGTCCTCACAGCTTTACTTCTGCCAGTACCTCGTCTCCTACCTTCCAAACTTTACAGAAGCTCTCCTGCGAACCTTGCAGAACTAACACTCCTGAAAGTCTCGGCCTGGCACGCAGTTTTAATCTTCCATGAAGTTTCGTTGTTTATGTTGATCTCTGTTCCAATTTTCTGTACAGGTTCCGGAACTCTCGGAACCAACGTGATGCAAAACTTTTTTTGATGTATGTATTATTGATTTCCTGGCTAGAAAAAAATCTTCAAATATGTGTGAATTCCTAAGGGGCGAACCTGCTGAGGTCATCGATCCCTAGACTTACACACTACTTAAACTGACTTATGCTAAGAACAACACACACACACACACACTCATGCCCGAGGGAGGACTCAAACCTCCGGCGGGAGGGGCCCAGCAGTTCGTGACATGTTGCCTCAAACCACTCTGCCACCCCACGCGGTCCTGGCTAGACACTATCATAGGAAAACTTATTTTTAGGTAGCTATGCCGTAAAATTCATTCACATTAACGTGTCCATCCTCTACGTTCGAAGTTAACGTGACATAACCACACACAGCACTAGCAGTGGAGGGTATATAAGTGTCTGGGATACGCGGAAAAACATTGCTGTCGTTTCCTAATGCAGAAACGGAGCGAATTATCTGACGTCCAAAAGGCCGTGATCATTGGCTTTCGGGCAAAGGGTGAAAGCTCTTCCGTAACGGCTCAGTTTGTAATCTGTTCTCATGCCGCTGTGGTAAAAGTATACTGTGGATGGCAAAATGGTGCTATCCAAACTCGGTGCCGAGGCAACTCACCACTATTCATAGATGACAGGGGTGAACGACACTGCGGTGTTGTGTACTGACGAACTGACGAACAGACGTGAAACTATTGAGCAATTGACCGACGTGATGAACCTAGGGGCTACCAACAGTGTCCCTTTAGCGACCATTCCGCGAGCGTTCCTGCGTATGGGCTTTCGCAGCGGCGCCTGCTTCATGCAACCACGCTGACTGCTGTCCATCAACGTCGAAGCCTGGAATTTGCACACCAATACCGCAACGGAACGCCCACTGACGGGCGATAGGCGACCTTTCTAAATGAATCACGTTTTATACTCCATCGGACAGACGGCCGTTCGAGTGTACGGCATGAAACGTCTGAAAGCAGACATCCTTCAACGAGGATGGAACGTGGTGGTCTGGGGGAATGTTTTCGTGACATTCTCTGGGTGATCTCGACCTTTTGGAAGGCACAATGGATCAACAAAAGCACGCTTTTATCCATGAAGGCCATGTCTACCCGTACAGCAGCTTGCCTTTCCTCGTTGTGACGGCATCTACCAGAAGGAATTTCTGAGGGACCAACCTGCTGAGGTCACAGATCCCTAGACTTACACTCTATTATCCTGTTTCGAAGAGCATCAACATGAGTTTACTGTACTCCCCTAGTCAGCAGACTCCTGGGATTTAAACTCAGTCGAGAATCCATGGGACTCCGCCCCCTCCTACCCCATCGGGCTGTTCGCACCATGACCATGGATCCTCAACCGAACCTAGCGCAACTGGCCACGGCACCTGGAGGCGGTATGTCTCCATATTTCTTTCCATACCTTCCAGAACCAAGCTGACTCTCTTCCTGCAGTCTCGGGCAGCAAAAGGCGATTATCCAAGCTTTTGACAAGTGGTCACATTAATGGGATTGGATCGTGTATTAACAAGATCAAGTAGTTTAAGAGTGACGTGGTTTAATCTCTCTGTGACATTATCGGGAGAGTGATTTACGGTGCACTTAGATAATACACCACTGGCCATTAAAACTGCTACACCAAGAAGAAATGCAGATGGTAAACGGGTATTCATTGGACAAATATATTATACTAGAACTGACATGTGATTACATTTTCACGCAATTTGGGTGCATAGATCCTGACAAATCAGTACCCAGAACAACCACCTTGATACGCCTGGGCATTGAGTCTAACAGAGCTTCGATGGCGTGTACAGGTACAGCTGCCCATGCAGCTTCAACACGATACCACAGTTCATCAAGAGTAGTGACTGGCGTATTGTGACTAGCCAGTTGCTCGGCCACCATTGACCAGACGTTTTCAATTGGTGAGAGATCTGGAGAATGTGCTGGCCAGGGCAGCAGTCGAACACTTTCTGTATCCAGAAAGGCCCGTACAGGACCTGCAACATGCGGTCGTGCATTATCCTGCTGAAATGTAGGGTTTCACAGGGATCGAATGAAGGGTAGAGCCAAGGGTCGTAACACATCTGAAATGTAACGTCCACTATTCAAAGCGCCGTCAATGCGAACAAGAGGTGACCGGGACGTGAAACCAATGTCTCCCCATACCATAACTCCGGGTGATACGCCAGTATGGCGATGACGAATAGACGCTTCCAATGTGCGTTCACCGCGATGTCGCCAAACACGGATGTGACCATCATGATGCTGTAAACAGAACCTGGATTCACGCGAAAAAATTACATTTTGCTATTCGTGCACCCAGGTTCGTCGTTGAGTACACCATCACAGGCGCTCTTGTCTGTGATGCACCGTCAAGGGTAACCGCAGCCATGTTCTCCGAGCTGATAGTCCATGCTGCTGCAAACGTCGTCGAACTGTTCGTTCAGATCTGTTGACTCAGGGATCGAGACGTGGTTGCACGATCCGTTAGAGCCATGGAGATGAGATGCCTGTCATCTCGAGTGATACTGATACGAGGCCGTTGGGGTCCAGCACGGGGTTCCGTATTACATTCCTGAACCCACCGATTCCATATTCTGCTAACAGTCATTGGATCTCGACCAACGCGAGCAGCAATGTCGCGATACGATAAACCGCAATCGCAATAGGCATACAATCCGACCTTTATCAAAGTCGGAAACGTGATGATACGCATTTCTCCTCCTTACACGAGGCATCACAACAACGTTTCACCAGGCAACACCGGTCAACTTCTGTTTGTGTGTGAGAAATCGGTTGAAAACTTTCTTCATGTTAGCACGTTATAGGTGTCGCCACTAGCGCCAACCTTGTGTGAATGCTCTGGAAAGCTATTCATTTGCGTATCACAGTATCTTCTTCCTGTCGTTTAAATTTCGCGACCGTAGCACATCATCTTCGTGGTGTAGCAATTTTAATGGCCGGTAGTGTATATTGTTAGATAAGTATGTACTCTACTGTGCCAAACGGGACCAACCGGCTACAGTGCCTTCCTCTGCCAAAAGCTTCAAGAGCTGCAGTATGGAGGGACATGTGATCACCGTCATCCTTCTCCCAACTGTTGTCGACTTTCTTGACCTTGGAGCAGCTGTTTCCCATTCAAGCAGCTCCTCAGTCAGTGTAAAGAGTGTAACTGAACACCGTTACATTCTCTGGAAGTACCGAAATCGAACCTGCTCATCCGTTTGGCAGCTGATCATGCTGACCACTGAGCTATGGAGGCGGACAAGTACTTTTGTTGGAAATGTACCAAAATTATATACGATTTTGTTTCTGTTTTTATCGTGTTCCTTTCGTAACCCTTCATATCAGGAGATCATATCTTCAGAATGAAGCTAAATAGCTCACTATTTTTTCTCTTTTTATTTATTTTCGCTCTCAAAAGTAATACGGTAACAACTGGACCATGGCGGTTCATGTCGCCAACAAGCCACAGTCAGTGCATTAGGCGACTTCCTGTGAAAGACCCCCTCCCAATATGACAAAGCTCTCCTAATCAGAGGGTGTAGAATCAGAGGAAGCTAAAAGGAATTGTCTTTGAACCTCATGAAGAGAAAGCGTCTTATGAGGATGCAGAAGACGAGCAAACCGTTGCATTAGACACACGTAGTGTTCCACACTGAAACTGCAGATTCTAAACCACTTCCGTGAAAATCTCTTGCATTGCAGATGAAATAAAAACAGAATAATCTAAAAGCAGCCCATGTGAAGTTTGATCTTCGATTGATAATGTCTCAGAAGCGATTTATGAGGATCACAGTAAACTTGGTTAAATTTATAATAGTCGCAGAGTGCGATGATGGAAATTTCAATATTCTACGACAATTAGGATTAACTGAGAGATGGATAAGCAAAACGACGAGTGCAGGGAATCACAATACAATGGACGAACTTACAGAAACAATTTCTTATAAAAGAGACAGTACATGAACGAATATTTTGATGCACGTTAATATTCCTAACTTTCTGTTTGTTGAGATACTGAAACAACTGTCTTCTTAATGGAACGATGTATTCTTTCATGGCATTCGAGAGTTAGAGGAATGATCTGGAGCTTAAAGATCAACTGAACGGAAAAGGCAGAAGGAAATGTTGAAAATGTGATAGACAAGACTGTGAAACTGACCCTTTTCCGAAGTGTGACGCGCGGGTTACCCGTGTGGTCCGAGGCGTCTTGCCACGGTTCGCGCTGCACCCCCCCCCCCTCCACCCTCCCTATCGGAGGTTCAAGTCCTCCCTTGGGCATGGGTGTGTGTGTGTTGTCCTTAGTGTAAGTTTGGTTAAGTTAGACTAAGTAGTGTGTAAGGCTAGGGACCGATGACCTCAGCAATTTGGTCCCATAGAACTTACCACAAATTTCCGAAATTTTCCGACGTGTATAAGTCACTGGAATGGAATCAAGAAGGTTCAAACATTACCAGGTGCAGATATTAATAGTGACCACAACTTACTTATGGCAGAAATAGAAATAAGAATGAAAAAACTGAAGAAGGCGACCATTGTGAAGAAGTGGGATTTAGAGAAGATAAGATCCAACAAAGAACAAAATTACAGAAATGCTGTCTCGGGACTTTCTAAACACATTACGAGACAAAGAAGCACCTGATAATGCCAAAGAGTACTGTAATATGCTGAAAGAAGGAATCATTAAAGCAGGACAGCAAAATATAGGATATGTAAAAGGGAAAAGGTCAAAAAAACCATGGGTCACACAAGAAATGATTTCCAAGATGGAGAAGAAAATTGAAAAACAAGAACACTGAAGATGCAAGAAAGATATACCGAAGGTTAAATAATGAACTGCGAAGAAAAACAGAGCAGGCTAGGAAACAATGGCTAAAAGAGGAATGTGATGAAATTGAAGAACTGGACAGGAAGGGAAGATACGACTTACTATACAACAGAGTAAGGACTATGACATGGGAACAAAACAGAGCAGGAAGTGCTACTATGGAAATTTTGAGTAAAGACGAAGAGGTAGTGTACAAAGATCGTGACGGTGTCCTCCAGAGATGGGAAGAATATATAAAAGAGCTATATGACACAAATAGCAAACCAGAAACTCTGGAACTTGAATCACACAACAGTGTAAGTGATGACGAGAAAGGACCGACCATCATAATGGAAGAAGTAAAGTCTGCCACAGCTGCAATGAAAAATGGCGAAGCGGTAGGTACAGATACAATACCGGGAGAAATACTAAAATGCTTGAACCACGATGGAATAAGAGAAATATTGAGGTTATGTAATAAAATATATGACAGTGGTGAATGGCCTGAGGACTTTCTGACGACAGTAATGATTCCATTACCGAAAAAACAAGGAACCAAGAAATGCAGCGAGCACAGGACAATCAGCCTCATTTCACATGCAGCCAAAGTGATGTTAAGAATAATTAATAAAAGACTTGGAAAAGTAATGGAGGAGAATCTTGGCGAGGAGCAGTTTGGCTTTAGACGGAATACGGGCACCAGAGATGCAATAGGGCTCCTACGTATCTTGGGAGAAAGGTTTATTGAAAAAGAAGAGTCCTATATATGTGCTTCATCGATCTAGAAAAGGCATTTGACAATGTGGTTTGGGATAAGCTGGCGACTATAATGAGGGAAAAGAGAGTGGACTGGAAAACCAGAAGACTTATAAACTCATTATATCTTAATCAAAAAGTTTCAGTTAAAGTGAGAGGAGAAAGTACAAACTGGATCAGACTAGGAAAAGGAGTAAGACAAGGATGCTGTTTAAACCTACTCTTTTCAACCTCTACTTGGAAAATATGATTGACCAATGCTCATTAGATGACAAATGAGTAGAAATTGGAGGAAGAACAGTAGGGTGTTTGAAATTTGCTGATGACATGGTCCTTCTAGCCACAGGGGAAAAAGAATTACAGGATTTAGTGGACACCATTGCAACTAACGGAAAAAAATATGGAATGAAAATTAACACAAATAAAACAAAAGTATTGGCACCAGGAGGAAATAAGGAAATAAAAATTATGCTGAATGGAGAAACACTAGAACAGGTGCAAAATTTTAAGTAACTTGGAAGCAGAATAGACACCGACTGGAAGTGCACCACAGAAATTAAAACACGGATAGGAGTGGCAAAAGAGGCGTTTTATAAGAAAAGGAGAATCTTCTGCAGCGGTCTAGACGGAGAACTCAGAAAGAGACTCATAAAATGTCTTGTAGGAAGTGTTCTTCTATATGGCGCTGAAACATGGACTATGAGGAAAAAAAAAACCAGAGAAAGGCTGGAGGCTTTTGAGATCTGGACATGGCGGAAGATGGAAAGAATAAGTTGGATGGACAGAAGAGGTACTGAGAAGAGTGGGAGAGAAAAGACAGTTACCAGATGTAATAAAGAAAAGAAAAAGAAATTGGATTGGGCATATATTAAGAAAGAATGACGGACTGATAAAAGCAGTTTTAAAAGGTTATGTAGAAGGGAAAAGGAAGCGAGGAAGGAAGACATTCCAGATACTGGATGACATGATGGACGGTACAACATACAGCAGCCTTAAGAAGGAAGCAATGGATCGCAGAAAATGGAGAAGCGAAGGACCTGCTAATATAGCAGATAACTGATGATGATGACACAGCACTGGACTTGACTGTAATTAAAAAGGTAATTAGTTACGTTCAGAATTGTAAAACTACCGTAATCTATCATAGACTATCATAAGTATGCGTAGAATACGATCATTTTCCTAGCAGCTATGGTCAGTAAAGGTCTTACCCGAGTTACGTGTATGTCAGGTGTATTGTATACCTTTCGGGCATTCCTCATAACGATTGCTCTCTTAAAACATATGCGATCAGTGTCTTCCTAGAGTCGCCTAAAAACCGGAAGCAGTCTATCACCTAGGAACTGAATGATGATATGTAAAGGGCTACATTGTAGTTCCACATAGTTATCCTGCTGTCTCTTACTTAAAATAAACGTTATTTATAGCAAAACTCAAACTGCCAATGTTTAATTCCGCTTTTATTTGAAAATTGTTGATTTGTAACTTGAAACGTAGGGATGTTGTACTAAAAATAAAGAAAACAATACAGATTTATCATATAGCGCTAGAAAACCCAATTTTCCCAATAAAAAGGTAAAGAAAAGACAAAGCAAAAATATATCAAACATCGCTTCAGTACATGTCGAACTTATATAAAACATGTTTCGGTTTTTCATAAACAACTTTCGCATTTATCAGTAATAACAAGGAAATCTTGCCTTTGATAATGCTGAAGAACGTTCTTCTGAGTGCAAAAAACAACAATAATTATATATGCGCTTTGTTTTTTTGCATGTAACTCTACTTGCATCAAAAGTAATTGCTCTGGCTACATCAAATCGCGGAAGTTGCCGTTCAATTGATTTTTGTTACTTATAAAGTGTTATTTATGTTCTGTGAGGATATAAACTAACTCTGTATAATATTCGATTCTAATTATGTGCAAAACAAACAACGAAAGAAACAAAAAAGTAAAGAAGAACAGTGCTGTGAACTTGACAGTTATGAACAATGGTGCAGCTTCTCGTGGTAATTGTTGGATCACTGCTGCAATTGTGAGGTATCCTAGTGATACAGTGAAAGCCGTTGCAGGTCTGGAGAGTTTTAATAGCAGAGATGTGATTGCTTATCACACATTTCAAGTGAACAAGATTACAACCGGGACATGGGTCAGTCGTATTTTACGTGTGCAATACACTTTGTTGTTATGACCAGAAATCATTGTGAAACAAATGAGTCAGAGTCCTTTGCTATATGGTTTAGAAGTGACGGAATTTGTAAAAAAATTTAAGTTTCTGGTGATATATCACCAGAATGCATTGTACCAGACCCAAATAAGATCAAACCAATGAAGAATTTACCACCACCAATAATACGGAAACACCTGAAAGCTTTTATCGGTCTCTTGTCATAATTAGGAAGATTTGTATCACAGCAATTACTGAACAACGATAATTTTCTAAAGTGATTAAGAAAGCATTCAAATGGTTCAAATGGCTCTGAGCACTGTGGGACTTAACTTCTTTGGTCATCAGTCACCTAGAACTTAGAACTACTTAAACCTAACTAACCTAAGGACATCACACACATCCGTGCCCGAGGCAGGATTCGAACCTGCCACCGTAGCGGTCGCGCGGTTCCAGACTGTAGCGCCTAGAACCGCTAGGCCACTCCGGCCGTCAAGAAAGAATTCTCTGTGGTATTGCAGAGAGGAAAGTCAGACAGAATTGAGTAAAATTAAAAATGCTTTTGCCCATTCAAAAACATTACTCCATCGAGACATGAGGAAAGACTTTTGTATAGCCTCCAAGACTTCCATCACGTCTGTTACTCATTATAGAGGTCAATGGAACAAATGAAGTACACATAGTACGTTTTGCCAACAGAGTGTTGACATAATGTGAAATGTATTCAATGACAGAACTAGAGGCCGTAGCTGTGGTTTGGGCACTCAAAAAAATTCGCTATTGCATGTATGGAAAACACCTTAAGGCATGTGGTAATTACAGAGCTCTAAGCTTTCTGCCCAGCTGCAGACTGCTACAACTACATTTAGCAAGATGGTCATTATCATTGCAAGAATGCAATTTCGAAATATTGGACGAAGTGGTAAGGATAACATCACAACTGATGCTCCGTCTAGATTACCCGAAGGTTTGCCAGAATTTTCAGGAATTGTGTAACAGGAATGAAATTTCAAACTTGTACCTAATTTAAGATCCTTGGCATAAAAATCCTTTCTAGACATGTGTCGTAATATGGGAAAATGCAAGACAATGACCACAAGTGCAAAATAAAACAAACACGAACGCAAAACACTTCAGAAAGACTAGTACAACACTGCAAAATTCAGAACAACGCTTTATTCCAATGGTGTAATCCTGATAGATATCTATGGTGTGTATGCTTCTCAACAGCATCAAAGGAAAATTTAATACGGTATACACACTGTATGTGGGAGCATTTTGGAATTTCAGAATGTGCGCGTAAGATAGGTAAACTAGTACTGTTTTCCACGTTTACACATCCAGGTACGACTGGTTATGAGAATGTCTTTAATCTGTCAGAAAAGATAGTCTTTTATTAATACTTTTATCCAACAATGCACCCAACATAACAATTAATCCCACTGGGAGAATATTAAGAGAATTCAACAGATTATTATGCTCATACACATCAAACAAGAAACAAACTAGGTAGAGTACTTAGCACCGTTTGAGGAAATTGTCAACAAACTACCTCACACTTCCAATCGTGAACACTAGCGTAAATGTAATTGGCAAAACGTGATTACAATGAATGGTTAATTGCATCGCCAAACTTAAAGCAAGAAGATGAACTGTGGGAGCAAAAGGTCTCGCAGGCTATGATCTCATAAACCGAAAGTGTTCGTAAGAGAAATGAGTGTTCCGTGGATTGGCGAAATTTTTACGGAAGCGTATTTGACACTTGGCAATGGTCCCATCCTGGGCCAGAACCCGGGGCTGGAAGTGCGGAGTGGTAATCAGAGCGTAAATTGGCACGAGGAGATGGCAGGATTGCCCTGGGCGTATTCGGTACAGATTGTGTGAAAACTGTCATGTTAAAGGCACTCAGTGGATCTTGGGAGAGATCGGTGTTTATCCAGATTTCTAGGTCAGGTACGCATATGGAGATGTGAATCTGTGACCTGAATCGGATATTGTTGAATTCTGAACGACATTACTATGCTGAGTGAGCTACGGACAGCAAATGATTTAGGCGGTACAGCTAATCGTGTGTTCTACGCTAGTTTTACTGCTGCATAATGTGTGCATACATTTCTACTTATGCAGCCTGCGTGTATACTAGTGGTGACAAATCAGTATTCTGTTTTCATTTTGTTGCTAACGGTTGTGCATACATCACACAACTGATCTCGCTTGGAACAGTTGTAATTCGTATGTTGGATCGAGCCTTACATTACTTCACCGTAACGTTTCTGATTATATGTATGACATATGCCACGCCTGAGCAGAGTGATGTGGAATGAGATATTTCTATATGATGTAAGCACAGCGATTTTAAAGGTTCGTATTACACTGACAAACATTCAAATATACACTCCTGGAAATGGAAAAAAGAACACATTGACACCGGTGTGTCAGACCCACCATACTTGCTCCGGACACTGCGAGAGGGCTGTACAAGCAATGATCACACGCACGGCACAGCGGACACACCAGGAACCGCGGTGTTGGCCGTCGAATGGCGCTAGCTGCGCAGCATTTGTGCACCGCCGCCGTCAGTGTCAGCCAGTTTGCCGTGGCATACGGAGCTCCATCGCAGTCTTTAACACTGGTAGCATGCCGCGACAGCGTGGACGTGAACCGTATGTGCAGTTGACGGACTTTGAGCGAGGGCGTATAGTGGGCATGCGGGAGGCCGGGTGGACGTACCGCCGAATTGCTCAACACGTGGGGCGTGAGGTCTCCACAGTACATCGATGTTGTCGCCAGTGGTCGGCGGAAGGTGCACGTGCCCGTCGACCTGGGACCGGACCGCAGCGAGGCACGGATGCACGCCAAGACCGTAGGATCCTACGCAGTGCCGTAGGGGACCGCACCGCCACTTCCCAGCAAATTAGGGACACTGTTGCTCCTGGGGTATCGGCGAGGACCACTGGCAACCGTCTCCATGAAGCTGGGCTACGGTCCCGCACACCGTTAGGCCGTCTTCCGCTCACGCCCCAACATCGTGCAGCCCGCCTCCAGTGGTGTCGCGACAGGCGTGAATGGAGGGACGAATGGAGACGTGTCGTCTTCAGCGATGAGAGTCGCTTCTGCCTTGGTGCCAATGATGGTCGTATGCGTGTTTGGCGCCGTGCAGGTGAGCGCCACAATCATGACTGCGTACGACCGAGGCACACAGGGCCAACACCCGGCATCATGGTGTGGGGAGCGATCTCCTACACTGGCCGTACACCACTGGTGATCGTCGAGGGGACACTGAATAGTGCACGGTACATCCAAACCGTCATCGAACCCATCGTTCTACCATTCCTAGACCAGCAAGGGAACTTGCTGTTCCAACAGGACAATGCACGTCCGCATGTATCCCGTGCCACCCAACGTGCTCTAGAAGGTGTAAGTCAACTACCCTGGCCAGCAAGATCTCCGGATCTGTCCGCCATTGAGCATGTTTGGGACTGGATGAAGCGTCGTCTCACGCGGTCTGCACGTCCAGCACGAACGCTGGTCCAACTGAGGCGCCAGGTGGAAATGGCATGGCAAGCTGTTCCACAGGACTACATCCAGCATCTCTACGATCGTCTCCGTGGGAGAATAGCAGCCTGCATTGCTGCGAAAGGTGGATATACACTGTACTAGTGCCGACATTGTGCATGCTCTGTTGCCTGTGTCTATGTGCCTGTGGTTCTGTCAGTGTGATCATGTGATGTATCTGACCCCAGGAATGTGTCAATAAAGTTTCCCCTTCCTGGGACAATGAATTCACGGTGTTCTTATTTCAATTTCCAGGAGTGTAGTTGTATGTAGAATGTGGTATTTAAGTATGCTGAAAAGATATTTCCATTTAAAAAACGATCAAAAGGAAGCAGGCATGATTATTTGACTCACGCTGTTACCACAGTCTGTTTTGACTAATTACGGGTCAGCTTTATCTGAGATTGTGTAAACCTCTTGTGCGATGTGACTGACAAAATTATAACGCGTGATCACGGCGCTATTGTTTAGAAAAAAAATATCTGATGGTGATTAGTCTCTCAGTGGCGTCACTGTAGCTTTCTCGCAACCTGGTGAAATCCTGTGGGTATATGATCTTAGTGATATTGTTTACCAGGAACTAATTATGGTTGTTTCTAGATTACCTGATGAAATGTGTGGTATAATGTAACGATCTTGGACCTCCAGTGAAAATTATCAATAGTGCTAGTGCGCCGATATTTACTGCTGTCTGCTGTGTAGCGGTTTCTAGATAGTGGAGTCTGATCCTGCTGAGGCGCCTGGGTTGTCAACCAAGCAATGGCCAAAAGAGATTTACTAATCTTTGTCAAATCAAATGTTGCTAATTAATGTAGCCTTAAGGGTTAATAAAGCCTACCTGATAGTGACCCTACGAGAAGTGCTTTCATTGCCTGGTGTGTGAGGCGTGAACATAAATATGTAAAAAAATTACTGTGGCTTGATCAATAGAAAATTGTGCCTGCTGAACATAGCTGTGTAAATAATTATTGTGGTTTTACGTTTACCTGGTAAAGCAGTTTCAAGTAAGATTTAGTTAAGCAGATGGTCATCATCGTTTTACAACTCTTGGGTTAAGTCGTTTGAAGTAAATTAAAATCTTAAAAAGCAGTAGTTATATTTAGTTGCGAGTTTCTGTGACTTATTTAATTGAAAGTAGTTTGATAAATATTTGCTGGGGCAAATAATCCACAAGTGTACCCAAAGAGCAAGATTATGATTAATGATTTAATAATTTGTACGAATGTTGTTTTAATAAAAATTTGAAAGTTTCAGTGTTTCTAACACCCAATACTCACTCCATATTACCTTCTGGTACAAGAGGCTTATGATAAAATGTTACAGAAAACTCAGCAGTTTAACATAGGGGTCAAGGCACTACTTAGAACCCACCCAAAACTTTCACCAAGGATGAAGAGGAATAAAAAATGACAACTGATATGTACTTGTCCTATCAGAGTGTTAAGAATCCCTCATGGAGGCCGCTACCTGATAGCGTATCCAGACTCAGAGAGAACAGAAGGAGTATATCCTCACAAAGATCTAAACAACTACAATAGTAATAAGATTTTTATATTTTTGTCTTGTATGATGTGATGTATTTATAACTGTAAATAGCTCATTATAGACTATTACGTCAGAACGTCAGATGTTAATGACACTCAACCAAAACAATAGAAGTATGTATGTGTACATAGGTAATCAACAAGTAACAAGCATGTGTTCTAGAATGCAATACGTCCGACAAGTGAATATAATGGCAAGAGAAGCCCTATTAAGTAATTTCTGTGGTAAATAGAGTAATGAATATTTGACCTTTCTGCATTTCAAGGATAATTATCTTGTGTAATTTAGTAACTAAGCATGTGTTAGTATGCAAGTATATGAAGGATTATAGACACAGTTTAATACACACGGTGGTCACAAGCAAAAAGAACATTGGCTGCACTAATTTTGTCTGTTACATGCTTAAGAAATGGGATTTAAAACGAGCGAACTTCTTAATGCACAGTTATCACTATAGTGACGTCAATACAACATTTGTGAATAAGATACAAAGTTCAGTGAACTGTGTGTCAAGACATTGGTATAAGTTAAAGTAGTTGAGTACTTGTCAAAGGTGTAAGATCACAAGGCTGAAACAACAAAATAGGTAATTTCATTAAAGTAATAAACAAATACATAATCCACATAGATACGTAAGAGAAACGAAATTTGACAAGTACTTAGTAAGTGACTTTATACGTTTATTTTCATGTAAATACACTTTATCTCGTTCACAAACAAAATAGACTGTGTTGGTCTTCTGTAGGCTTCAGAATTCAAATTTCGAGTCTAGCATGAGCATTTGCGTTACCAAAGAAGCTTTATGTGTCTGGTTTGTTTTAGAAAAATCTGTTTTAGTTTATCAAGCGGCAGTAGAGATGTTGGCATCTGTTGAAACAAACAAGTATGTCCTACTAGAATGATAATGTAATTGTATAAATACACTCCTGGAAATTGAAATAAGAACACCGTGAATTCATTGTCCCAGGAAGGGGAAACTTTATTGACGCATTCCTGGGGTCAGATACATCACATGATCACACTGACAGAACCACAGGCACATAGACACAGGCAACAGAGCATGCACAATGTCGGCACTAGTACAGTGTATATCCACCTTTCGCAGCAATGCAGGCTGCTATTCTCCCATGGAGACGATCGTAGAGATGCTGGATGTAGTCCTGTGGAACGGCTTGCCATGCCATTTCCACCTGGCGCCTCAGTTGGACCAGCGTTCGTGCTGGACGTGCAGACCGCGTGAGACGACGCTTCATCCAGTCCCAAACATGCTCAATGGGGAACAGATCCGGAGATCTTGCTGGCCAGGGTAGTTGACTTACACCTTTTAGAGCACGTTGGGTGGCACGGGATACATGCAGACGTGCATTGTCCTGTTGGAACAGCAAGTTCCCTTGCCGGTCTAGGAATGGTAGAACGATGGGTTCGATGACGGTTTAGATGTACCGTGCACTATTCAGTGTCCCCTCGACGATCACCAGTGTAGGAGATCGCTCCCCACACCATGATGCCGGGTGTTGGCCCTGTGTGCCTCGGTCATATGCAGTCCTGATTGTGGCGCTCACCTGCACGTCGCCAAACACGCATACGACCATCATTGGCACCAAGGCAGAAGCGACTCTCATCGCTGAAGACGACACGTCTCCATTCGTCCCTCCATTCACGCCTGTCGCGACACCACTGGAGGCGGGCTGCACGATGTTGGGGCGTGAGCGGAAGACGGCCTAACGGTGTGCGGGACCGTAGCCCAGCTTCATGGAGACGGTTACGAATGGTCCTCGCCGATACCCGAGGAGCAACAGTGTCCCTAATTTGCTGGAAAGTGGCGGTGCGGTCCCCTACGGCACTGCGTAGGATCCTACGGTCTTGGCGTGCATCCGTGCGTCGCTGCGGTCCGGTCCCAGGTCGACGGGCACGTGCACCTTCCGCCGACCACTGGCAACAACATCGATGTACTGTGGAGACCTCACGCCCCACGTGTTGAGCAATTCGGCGGTACGTCCACCCGGCCTCCCGCATGCCCACTATACGCCCTCGCTCAAAGTCCGTCAACTGCACATACGGTTCACGTCCACGCTGTCGCGGCATGCTACCAGTGTTAAAGACTGCGATGGAGCTCCGTATGCCACGGCAAACTGGCTGACACTGACGGCGGCGGTGCACAAATGCTGCGCAGCTAGCGCCATTCGACGGCCAACACCGCGGTTCCTGGTGTGTCCGCTGTGCCGTGCGTGTGATCATTGCTTGTACAGCCCTCTCGCAGTGTCCGGAGCAAGTATGGTGGGTCTGACACACCGGTGTCAATGTGTTCTTTTTTCCATTTCCAGGAGTGTATATGTACATATACAGTTAAGACAAACTTTAAAAATAAAATAAAAGAGAATACAGAGACCAATCTGTACGCATCAGGCCCTTGAACACATACGAAAGTAAAAGAAATGACTATACAGATCTTAAAATTTACATGTTAATATTAGTATTAAAATTTTAATGATTGGCCCGCATCTCGTGGTCGTGCGTTAGCGTTCTCGCTTCCCACGCCCGGGTTCCCGGGTTCGATTCCCGGCGGGGCCAGGGATTTTCTCTGCCTCGTGATGGCTGGGTGTTGTGTGCTGTCCTTAGGTTAGTTAGGTTTAAGTAGTTCTAAGTTCTAGGGGACTGATGACCATAGATGTTAAGTCCCATAGTGCTCAGAGCCATTTGAACCTTTTTTTAATGAATGATGAAAATATTAATGAAAATGAAATTCTGATCCGTTCAGGATAAAAGAGAAACCTTATGATTTTTGTTCAGGATTAAAGGACACAGGGATCCACAACGCAAAAAAGTATCTAGAATACGAGTTGTGTGAAAAGTAATAGCGAAATGTGTCATATTGAACACGATGTGCGAATAAAGTATTCGTGTTAACACAAGTGGAACAATCGCGTACGCTCACGTGAATGACACTCGTAAATTAATGGCACAGAGAATAGTGACGGAGAAATCAGTCAAGTGATCAGTGACCTTTGTGGTCTCGAACTGTGAAGTTTAGAGCAAATTCAGAAGCAAATTCTGCAGCGGATGGACTCTTCAACTTAAGTAATGCACTTCCGCCGTCGCGACGAAGGACAACCGTGAAGTGATCCGTCACCTTTGTGGTCTCGAACTGTGAAGTTTAGAGCAAATTCAGAAGCAAATTCTGCAGCGGATGGACTCTTCAACTTAAGTAATGCACTTCCGCCGTCACGACGAAGGACAACCGTCCTCGATAATGCAGCGATAGTAAATTATCGCTTGTAAAACATACCCTCGTCACCACTGCAGTTATGAACTAATCGAAAACTGTTGCTAAGACCTACTATGCGTGTATGCTATAAAAAGTGCCTGTGATGGTGTTTCCAAAATGTACAGACACATATACACAGAGGACACGAAACCTTGTCAAAAACAAGAAACTGTTTGACGTAATTAAAAAAAAAACGAAAGAATATCGACTTTGAATAAGTACACTAATGTACATGATAAGAACTGAAATCCCCACTAACAAAGACGAATCAAATAAATAAAAGAAGACACCTAAAAGAAACATTCTAGCGTATTAAAAGCCTAGAGAATTGAGGTGTTAACACTAGTGTTTATCGGCATACGGTAAAATAGATTATACAGGGTGTTACAAAAAGGTACGGCCAAACTTTCAGGAAACATTCCTCACACACAAAGAAAGAAAATATGTTATGTGGACATGTGTCCGGAAATGCTTACTTTCCATGTTAGAGCTCATTTTATTACTTCTATTCAAATCACATTAATCATGGAATGGAAACACACAGCAACAGAACGGACCAGCGTGACTTCAAACACTTTGTTACAGGAAATGTTCAAAATGTCCTCCGTTAGCGAGGATACATGCATCCACCCTTCGTCGCATGGAATCCCTGATGCGCTGATGCAGCCCTGGAAAATGGCGTATTGTATCACAGCCGTCCACAATACGAGCACGAAGATTCTCTACATTTGGTACTGGGGTTGCGTAGACAAGAGCTTTCAAATGCCCCCATAAATGAAAGTCAAGAGGGTTGAGGTCAGGAGAGCGTGGAGGCCATGGAATTGGTCCGCCTCTACCAATCCATCGGTCACCGAATCTGTTGTTGAGGAGCGTACGAACACTTCGACTGAAATGAGCAGGAGCTCCATCGTGCATGAACCACATGTTGTGTCGTACTTGTAAAGGCACATGTTCTAGCAGCACACGTAGAGTATCCCGTATGAAATCTTGATAACCTGCTCCATTGAGCGTAGGTGGAAGAACATGGGGCCCAATCAAGACATCACCAACAATACCTGCCCAAACGTTCACAGAAAATCTGTGTTGATGACGTGATTGCACAATTGTGTGCGGATTCTCATCAGCCCACACATGTTGATTGTGAAAATTTACAATTTGATCACGTTGGAATGAAGCCTCATCCGTAAAGAGAACATTTGCACTGAAACGAGGATTGACACATTGTTGGATGAATCATTCACAGAAGTGTACCCGTGGAGGCCAATCAGCTGCTGATAGCGCCTGCACACGCTGTACATGGTACGGAAACAACTGGTTCTCCCGTAGCACTCTCCATACAGTGACGTGGTCAACGTTACCTTGTACAGCAGCAACTTCTCTGACGCTGACATTAGGGTTATCGTCAACTGCACGAAGAATTGCCTCGTCCATTGCAGGTGTCCTCGTCGTTCTAGGTCTTCCCCAGTCGCGAGTCATAGGCTGGAATGCTCCGTGTCCTTTAAGACGCCGATCAATTGCTTCGAACGTCTTCCTGTCGGGACACCTTCGTTCTGGAAATCTATCTCGATACAAACGTACCGCGCCACGGCTATTGCCCCGTGCTAATCCATACATCAAATGGGCATCTGCCAACTCCGCATTTGTAAACATTGCACTGACTGCAAAACCACGTTCGTGATGAACACTAACCTGCTGATGCTACGTACTGATGTGCTTGATGCTAGTACTGTAGAGCAATGAGTCGCATGTCAACACAAGCACCGAAGTCAACATTACCTTCCTTCAATTGGGCCAACTGGCGGTGAATCGAGGAAGTACAGTACATACTGACGAAACTGAAATGAGCTCTAACATGGAAATTAAGCGTTTCCGGACACATGTCCACATAACATCTTTTCTTTATTTGTGTGTGAGGAATGTTTCCTGAAAGTTTGGCCCTGCCTTTTTGTAACACCCTGTATACTGCGTGGTTGTAATTAAATTTTCCCTACTTAACATGTTATACCATGGAAACTGTACTGGTACCTAACCCGGTATAGTTAATGTTCAGAGTGTGGGGTGCATGGTTTCCATGCCTCACAGCGCCACGGTCCAGTCTCACACGCCTGACCATTCACAATGCACTTGTTGACGTGTCACCATGTGCTTGAACATAGGAGCAGGACATTATTGGTGAAGCACTGTTATCAAAACAACAGTAATGCTGCAGCTGCACTACGAGAACATCGCCGGCTGAAAGGATTACGGAAGGGTCCTCCTTCTCCACCTGCTGTGCGGAGCATGATGAAGAAATTAACTGGAGAACTGGACGTCGCTCCAGGAAGAAGCCGACTTCCGGTTGCACCACAGGTGGTTGATGAAATCGCTGTTGCTATTGCAGACAACGCTGCGCGTAATTCCCGATCGTCAGGCAGTGTGCGTGCTGTGTGACGATGGTTGAACATCCAGTGGTCCACTGTTCGGAAGGTGCTACGAACCATTCTCAAATGGCATCAGTATAAGATCCCCATCGTACAGCAGTTTACACCACAGGACACACAACGACGTGTTGACTTCGCTTTCCACTTTCTCGCAAGGATTGAAGGTGACGAAGGCTGGCCCTGGACCATCCTATGAACAGACGAAGTTCATTTTTGTCTGACGGGTGAGGTGAACACACAGAACTGCCGAGAGTGGGGATATTCACCTCCAGCCACCGTTCATGAAGTTCGTACATATGGTGAACGTGTGACCGTATGGTGTGGCTTCACGGCTACGTTCATCATTGTCTCATTCTTTTCTGAACAGTTTGGCGCTCAAGGACAAAAGACGTGCAGTGTGACTGGCCAGCTTTACAGGCCAGCGTGGCTTCACCAGCATGTCGTACCCACCCTACAGGAGAATGACGCATTGAACTCAATAATATTTATGCAGGATGGGGCCCCGTCGTTCATTGCTCGTGAAGTTCACCTACTTCTCCGGGTAATTCGATCGTTTCCAAATGCTTGGCAGAGACGATCACCTTATCTCATTTCCAGTGATTTCTGGTTGTGGGGCTACCTGAAGGACAGGGATTACCAGGGGAACATTGAAGCGCCTCATATCAAGCGAGGTAGCCAGCATACCTATGGTCATCCATCGTTCTGGTGTGCAGAATGCAATCGTGCGCTTTCAGACTCCCCTGGACACTGATGGGCGCCATATTTACACCCTTTTGCAGCGGTAATGGCAGCGGTACGTAATGGTATGATGTACCATAACAGCACCTTAAAAGTTTTTCAATTGAACTGATTCTACATTATTTCTGTTCCCCATGTCCTTGGCATTAATGCTACCAAGTTTGGTCCTCATACGGTAACTAGTTTCCGTGTTATAACGTGCTAAATAGAGGGAGTTTAATTGTAACCACCCAGTGCACTCAGCCTCGTTATGAGAATTGAGGAGCTACTTGACCGAATAGTAGCGGCTCCGATCAAAGAAAACCATAACAACGACTGAGAGAGCGGTGTGCTGAACACATGCCCCTCCTATCCACATCCTCCACTGAGGATGACACGGCGGTCGGATGGTACCGATGGGCCACTTCTGGCCTGAAGACGGAGTGCTTTTTTTAATTATAACCACCCAGTAGTGTAGGAAACAGAAACTGCCGGACTATTATTGCATGTAATCATACCCGAAGAGTGGCTATTCAACCCAACGGAGAAGGTCAACCGAGCGTTGCTGACGTCAGTGGATTGCGACTCCGCAGCACTGGCAACTATGATAGCCGGATCGCTGTCCAATCTCTCCGATGTCACAGCATTTCATGCAGACGCGCTGCCCGTCGCACAACATCGCTTCCAACTTTCCGACGTGGGGATGCAACGATAAAATCTTGTTCTGTAAACCACACTCGTAGAAGTAGAAAGTGCACTGTCAAAGACATTTAAATTGAAACATAAACTTCTAGTTGAACAGACTGAGAAGAGCTGAAACACGAGAGAGAAAACGTAATAAGCTTCAGGACCACAATATATATAAACATTAAATTCCGACGAACTCTTTCAAACCACCGAGAAAGTCAACGAAAAACTCGATTTTTGTTCTCTTGCAAGTTGAAAATTAAAATTAATCTTTGCTTTTTACAAACTGAGATTAATTCAGTATTATTTTTCACTTTACATAATTTGGAATTAAAAACTATTGAAAATACCGGAGTCTCAAGGTTCATACTGGATATTTAAGGTCGGTTTTCCTCAGTCCCTCACCCGAATGGGTGAACAAACCAAAATAGCTATTCGGGCTATAGTTAAAATGATTCCAGACTTTCTGAGCGAGCCATTAAATACTGAAATCTGTTGTACCGAAAATCATATTTCATTAACTTGTAAAAAGGTACAGACGAAAGAAACTATTTATGAGGAAGTCAAGCGACTAAGCTCCACTTCCAGTTCGCTAATTTTCAGAATTCAAGAGAGCTGTGATATAAAAAAGTCTTCTTTTATTATTATTATATTTAAGAAGACACTATAATCTTGTAAGAAACTCTTACGTCACAAAATGCACATGTGATATCTAGGATTGAAGAACAAATGTCAATTACCATACATAGAAAGTATGCATAAGGCGTAATAAGCAACCCCTGTATAGCATAAATTTATTTCAGTAACGAACGATGTATTAGGAAGCTGAGGTTTCCTCTTATGGCTGTTCACTTACGTTTCAAATCACGTTGTATTTGTAGATACGTGTTGTTACCTCTGTGTCATATCTGATTTATCGAATAATAATCATTTTATTAATTATTATTGGTGTCAGCAATTATCGTAGAAACTTTCGTCATTGCCATATTAATTCTATTCAATGATTTCATGTGTTTCAGGTAGATGTGTCAGGAAATTGTTCAAACATTGCTTGAACGCACAACGGCCAATTACTTATCGCATCGTGTCATTTAAGCATTATACACTCCAAAAGCTGAACCTGCAGATCTGTTTCTACGAAGTCCGAATTAATATTAATTATCAGTTTTACGTGAAGTCAGTATACTATTTTTACGGTCAACGAGCCTTCAAACAATGATAATGTTGGCTAGTCACGCGGGCCAGATACATCAAACATGATGCCCGATGGCATAAGTGTTTGAATTACGGTGATTCAGTGCAAAAAAAGAAAATAATAATAATAATAATTTGATTGCATCCCGATTTGTGTGACATTATTAACCACAACGTGGTATCGTATTTGTAGCATGTCTTCCCGGAGGTAAACCATTATTCGTGCATTTCATATTTTTAGCAACATTTAAATATTTGTTTCACTTTTACCTGCCAGAACACAAAAATATGTTACAAAGTTTCAAGTCATATCCAAGGCTTGAACGTTGCAAAGAACACAGAAATATGCGTAACACAGTAATGGCAAAATTAGGGACGGTCGTTCCATTTTATGTAACGATACGAGTCCTGCGATTCTGTTGAAGAATCCCCGTGGGTAGTATGAAGGAAACAGAAAATAAATAAATAATCGGAAATTGTTTTTCTTTTGTTTCAACTGACAAACTGAGTGAATATGTTTCAACAGCAGTCAGCCTTCATACTGCAATGAACTACACGAGCCCCCGTATTACGGAACAAACTCCGACATTTTTAATCTAAAACCCATTACAATAAAGACGACGACATAAACGTTAATGCTAATCTCTTATGAAATGATAAGAAATGACAGTATCAGCATTACCACGATCATGAATGTTGCGGGTAGTTTACTACCAGTCTTGGAAGGCATATTTAAAAATTCTCACGTCAGAGGGACACATCCCACTCACTAGAAAAGAGGCGTAGTTCGACTTATTCCTAAGAACGGAACCCCCAGTCCAGTTGTGATTATTGGCCAATTAGCATTTTACCTGTTTAATACCAAGCCTTGGAACATACTGTTCACAAGCAAGTGACGGAATACTTAGGCAAATTCAGTTTAAAAGTTTAAGTCTAGTTTACGTAAACATTAAAGAGTATACATAACATTAATCAACATAAATGATGACCTGAAACATGCCAGAAATAACACTGAGGTTGCAATATTGACACTACTATTTAAGGAAGCATTTTATATAGGCATCTTTGACGTACTGCTTAGGAAAATGCACCAGCGGAAATTTCCAGATAGTGCGCTGTACTTAGTTATTTGTGTAGAGCAGTGGATCCCCAGGGGTGTATATTTTTTTTAAAAAAAATTACTATTGGCACAGATGGCAGAGAATCAGATCCAGTTCATACCGTGTGTTTCATTCAGCATCTGGTGCACGCAAAGAGCGCCCATGTTGCAGGAAGCAAGGCGCCTCTCGCAGTACATTTGCAGACCGAGATTAGCAATAGGAGCAAACGGCGCATCACGACAGCACCCTATACGTTATTCTGTGAGCCTTGCACTACGGAGCCGTAAGGTAACGTCGGAGCTTGCCCGCACCAAGCATTCCTAGTACTGACGGAAAGCGCAAAGGCATGGGAAACTGACAATAGCTGAGAAACCAATGTGGAGAGAAGTCCACTGACACCTTCGGATAATGAGAGCAAATGTTCGCATCACCGGCCACGATGATGTTACGTCCAGCTTACAATCCCTTGTTTCAGAAGCATCAGTATCAGTGTACGGTCACCCCATCCGCATCTAACCACGAACAGCACCACATCGTAACACCACCTACTCTGTACCTCACATGGTAGGAACGTTCTTTATTCATTCGAAAAACCCAAACCCTTCCATCCGATTGTTACATGGTACAACATGGTTCATCGTCTCAAATCACTCGTTTCCATTCGATCACCATCACGTGGCGTCGCTCTTTACTCCGCCTCCTCAGGCATTGCATACCACTGACTACAAAAATTCGTGATTTACGACGAGTTGCTAGACATTTGCGGCGGCGCGGTTCCTTTCCGTCCTTCTATCCGCATCTACCCGTAAACTCGCTGCAGCAGATCGCCGGTAGGAAAGCCGAGCAGAAACCTACCGTACTGCGACTTGCACCAGGCTGTATACAACGCAACTGTTCTAAAAATCGGGAAAAGGTCTTAATTTTGAATGAAAGTCGGAAATACTGGCAAAACTTCGGTATTATCTGAAGTTGAGAATTACAGATTCACTGTCAAGCCCGTGCTAGTCCTAACACAGTCACGCGCAAACCCTTCCGTTCACGTTAGCAAGTTTATGGTAACGTATTTCCCGAAATCTGAACAGCTACTAAACACGGCTTGTTCTTAAACGAAAATGCTCACCACACTATTAAGTTTATCGGTCTCTAATGCATTCAAGTTTTTGGTCACCGATCTGCTCAATATGCCACGCGGAATTACTGTCTTTTCTCACACACAAAATTGCTTAAAAAATCCATACATTCTAAAGAAAAAACAGAATATATATGCCTTCACTTTAAAGCACTTGTGAGGCATATAAAAGCGGCAAACTTCCTTCGGAGCTCATACTACACACGACCGTGCTATTGAAAGGCTGGGCTGCGACCCCCTAGGCCTAGACTGCTGTAAGCATTCTCTATCTCCAACAGAAAGAAAACGCGTGAAGAAAAGTCCAATCTGGATGGTCAGTTTACTTTAAGCCGAATAGAAAACATTCCGCGCTTTTCATGACTAACCAATCAACAAATAATACACTTTCGAACTGCACTTTTTCCCGAAATAAATATTTAACATATTGATATTATGCTTACACTTTACGGTATTAACTATTTTCATTTGCACTCGAACTAGCCTTCCTTTTACCATAAACTTATTTAACATATTATGATACAAAATTCCCCGTCATCTGCATTCACACTGTCTTAAAACTTTCTCACATTACAGCATTCATTAATAGCAGATCAGTGATCTACATACTGGTATTTACTTTAGTCCACATTCATGCATCATTCAGACTACTAAAAGCATATACAAAACTTTAGAAATATAAACAATAAAGCATTAAAGAAATAAACAGAACAGTTCTCAAAAACATTCTCTTGACCTGCTTCTTGAATGTCTCTGTCGGCTACTGTACTCTGATGGATGGAAATTAGAGCTACGTACTCGACTGAACCTGCTTCAGACCATCTGTCACTGGTGCATGAGTCATTGTCCTGACACACAGGCTTTAGACAGGAGCGATATAAGGCGCCACGCGTCACTTTGTACCCCTTTCCTTTAAGCTCTCCACACGCAGTCATTTTGGTAGTTGGGCTGTTGGTAGCACTTTGAAACTCACGAGTGATTCCTTCCACTGATTTTATGCGATTTGTTTTTTAGAAGAGCCCTGCACAATGCTCTTGATCCCTGTTGGTCAGTACATGAGGTGTGTCTAGTTTTTGTTTAACTTTGGTGTTCCTTGGCGTTTCCTTCTCAAAAAAATGGTTCAAATGGCTCTACGCTCTACGGGACTTAACATCTGAGGTCATCAGTCCCCTAGACTTAGAACTACTGAAACCTAACTAACCTAAGGACATCACACACATCCATGCCCGAGGTAGGATTCGAACCTGCGACCGTAGCAGCAGCGCGGTTCCGGACCGAAGCGCCTAGAACAGCTCGGCCATAGCGGCCGACTGTTTCCTTCTCACAGTCACATAACCAATAGTCAACTTGGGCTGCTTCATGAGGATTGTAACGTCGCTGATGAATTTGTTAATCACGTGACATCCACTGAAGGGTCCTTGTTCGATGTTCTGAGCTCTCCGACCGACTCATTCTGATTCTCCACTGAAGACAAAACTCTCCGCGCATCCTTTTATACTGACATCTCCGTTTGTCGTGACATCTAGGCATCAATTCTGAATTACACAGGGGTTTTCTGAGCGTTCTGATCAGATAACGTGTAGGATCCATGGAAGTGTGGACGCGCAAATAGACGAAACTCTGCGATTAGCGGTTTCAACAGTTTGCTATTTATTGATTTAACTGTTGAATTATTTGTAAGAATTTTTTGTCAATACGTGGTAATAAATTTAAATTAAATGTTGGCGAATGTTCACTGCACCACAATGTCATAAATAAAGCACACCTGTGGCAAGACGCAATCAATACTTTCACTGCGTGATAACGACGGTGAAGTCATTGATGACAGTGCCGCTAAAGCAGAGTTATTACACACTGTTTTCCGAAACTCCTTCACCAAAGAACACAAAGTAAATATTCCTGAATTCCAGCCAAGAACAACTGCCAAGATGAGAAATATAGAAGTAGATATCCTCGGTGTAGGAAAGCAGCTTAAATCACTCAATAAAGGCAAGGACTCCGGTCCAGATTGTATACCACTGAGGTCCCTTTCAGAGTATGCTGATACAATAGCTCCACATTTAGCAATTATATACAACCACTTGCTCATAGAAAGATACATACGTTGCTCAAGTCACAGCAATACCCAAAAAGGGAAATAGGAGTAACCCGCTGAATTATAGCCCCATATCACCAATGTCGATTTGCAGTAGGGTTTTGGAGCATATACTGTACTCGAACATTATAAATTACCTCGAAGAAACGGATGTATTGACACATAGTCTGCAAGGATTCAGAAAATATCGTTCTTGTGAAACACAACTGGCTCTTTATACTCATGAGGTAATGACTGCTATCGACAGGGTATGTCAAAATGATTCCATATTTTTAGATTTCCAGAAGGCTTTCGACTCCGTCCTTCACAAGCGTGTTCTAACCAAACTCGGTGCCTATGGGATATCGCCTCAGTTGTGCGACTGAATTCGTGATTTCCTGTCAGAAAGGTCACAGTTCGTAGTAATAGACGGAAAGTCACAGAGCAAAACAAAAGTAATATCCGGGGTTCCCCAAGAATGTGTCATAAGTCCTCTATCGTTGCTGATCTACATTAACGACATAGGAGACAATCTGAGTAGCCGTCTTAGACTCTTTGCAGATGATGCTGTCATTTATCGTCTTGTAGAGTCATCATATGACCAAAACTAATTCCAAAATGATTCAGATAAGATATCGGTATGGTGCGTAAAGCGGCAATTGACCCTGAATAACAAAATGTGTGAAGTTATTCACATAAGTACTAAAAGAAATCTACTAAATTTCGATTACGCGATAAGTCACACAAATCTGAAGGCTGGAAATTCAGCTAAATACTTAGGGGTTACAATTACAAATAACTTAAATTGGAACGATTCCATAGATAATTTTGTGGGTAGAGCAAACTAAAGACTGCAATTCATTGGCAGAACACTTAGAAGGCGCAACACGTCTACTAAAGAGACTGTTCACACCACTCTTGTCCGTCCTATCATGGAGTATTGCTGTGCGGTGTACGATCCACATCAGGTGGGACTGACGGATGACATCGAAAAAGTTCAAAGAAGGGCAGCACATTTTGTATCATCGCGAAATAGGGGATGTAGTGCCACAGACATGATACATGAATTGGAGTGGCAATCATTAAAAGAAAGGCGTTTTTCGTCGTGACGGGATCTTCTCATGAAATTTAAATCACCAGTTTTCTGCTCCGATGGCGAAAACATTCTGTTGGCACCCACCTACATAGGGAGAAATTATCATCACGATAATATAAGAGAAATCAGGGCTCGCACAGAAAAATTTAAGCGCTCGTTTTTCCCGCGCTCCGTTCGAGAGTGAAACGGTAAAGAGATAGCTTGAAGGTGGTTCATTGAACCCTCTGCCAGGCACTTTATTGTGAATAGAAGAGTAACTACGTAGATGTAGATAGAAGAGACGAAAGTGCCAACATAACTTGTTAGCTTCTCCAGTTGATAACATGTGATTAGTGACGTTGACTCGTTGCTGTGACGTGGACATGAAAAGCTGTAGAACGTATTTCATCCTTTTCTGGTAGTAAATCATAGTGGCGAGCTGGTTATTCAGTTTTTATTTTTATCATATTCCAGAGTCACTAGCTCACTTGCAACAGGAACTTTGTTATAGTGTAATAATAAGCTGTGGACCAATGTGGGTATGCTTCGGAGGTGTAAAGGCAATAAAGATGCTCGTGCTATGAAGGGGAATAGATAAGTATCCATTAAGAAACCTTGTGGTTGCTGATTCCTGTCTCAAGGTATACTACATCAAAACGGTAGCGTCATTCTGTTATAGGCTTATTTTGTCCGTTTCCGTACCGAGTGGATTGTCCAAGAAACTAATCAGAATCTCCAGAAAAATATTGAAATGTCAAGACTGTAGGTGTCAAATTCATCCACTGAAAATTGAATACCATGTTTATATTAACTAATTTGAAGAAGCATATATATCAGCATATCATCAAATATTACTGTTCCGTACAAAACGCTCGGTATATATTTTTATTTATTTACTAATTTAAGCTGACAACTTTAGGGCATGAGACTGGCATATTACAAAATTTCAAATTACATTTATTATGATAAGCGTATTATAAGTTGCATCTATTAGAGAATATTATATTCAGCAATTACAGTAGCGCAGATGAAAACACACAGTTTCGATTCATTCATTGTTATTACGACAATAAAGACAATTTAGCGGAAGGTATGTTTAAATGTTAAACGTTAGCAGCAATGGACAGGGTTGAAAAGAAGGGGAACGAGGAACGTGGTAACACGTAATTAAAACAGATAAGGGGAAAGGAAGTGGCGCGACTCTCTAAGAAAGGAAGAGTGGTTTAGGAGTCGCTTTGAGAAGATAGGAGCATTGGCTTAACTTCTTTATGAAGGGAAAAGAAGGGAAAAGTTGGCCATGTATGTTCATTTTTCGGGAACCTTCATGAGGGGGACAGAAGGATGTGCCCCAGCTTCTTGAAAGCAACGGTGATGAGCCCACTGCTTCATCAAGACATACAGCCCAACAGCTTAGTACATCACGACGGACTCTCCAGAGAATAATGAAAAAGAAACTTAACCTTTTGCTTTAGCTGTGACAACCTGTGAGCAGCAGGGATGCGGAGCGGCGATATTCTTTTGCAAATGAGATGACTGAGACCATTAAAAAAGGAACAGTCGATGAGGATCAGATCTGGTTCAGTGATGAGGCACACTCCCGTATCCATGGATATGTCAACAAACAGATTGGTGCCATTGACGCACTACGGACGCACACGTTGAAGCTACTGCATCAATTCATCCAGAAAAAAACAAATCACTGTTTGTTGAGCAATCAGTGAACAATTCATTTTTGGGCCAGTTTTTACAAAGGAACCTGTCACAGCAGACAAATACAGACAGTTTAAAACAACTTTCTAACGATTCCACGCCGCCGCCGAATGCTCCGAAACTAGTGGTTCATTCAGGATGGAGCACGTCTAATTGTACGGTGGACATATTCTATTTCCTGCAGCAGACTTTCAGAGATTGGATCGTTGCCCTGGACACTTTCGCATTCACTGTATATAGTAAGGAATGCCTCCCTCATAGTCCCGATTTTTTATGCTAGGATCTAAAGGACACAGTCTCCAAAGATGCACCTGCAACACTCCAGGATCTTCTTACCCGCTGTTTCCAGAGACACTCGTGCAGTCGGAAATGATACTCTTCAGAAAGTTATCACGGAATCCAGTTGAGGCGGAACCGGTTTGTAGTATTTCGTGACTTTAATTACTTATAAATGATATTTCAGGTAGATCAAGAAAAATGTAACACCAGGTACCTATTGTCAGAGTAACAATTCGTTTGAACTCAAAAATGATTATCCCAGCTAATACTTGTCACTCTGCTAAAGAAATCTCCACTTGACGTTGGGTAGAAATGTTGTCTGTAAAGTCGTGTGTGTGGCACTAAATTGCATATCATTTATCAGATTTTACATAACTGTTACTTAATATGGAAGCCCTTTCCTTAGCCAAAGGAACATTTAGCCACAAAATACTACCCGCGCACAACACTGCCGTATGTCTCCTATTAATATATTTCATGTAAACCGCCAGAAATAATTAGGCTTCACACATCAGCAAATAAGAAATTGATATTACGTAACGTGCTGTGAGCACTGTATTTAAGAATTCAGCCTGAGTTGAATTGTGTTTTCTAAGTAGATACCACAAGTGCACATTTACTTCCATTCATTTATATCTGACAACATATATGTTTGTTAAAATTCTCGATTCAAAACTGCCGCGGAGATATTTTTGCTAAGATGGCGGCAGACAGACGATAGCCAATTTGTCTGTTGTTATTCTCGATTTTTTTTTTTTTTTTTTTTTTTTGTCATCAGTCTACTGACTGGTTTGATGCGGCCCGCCACGAATTCCTTTCCTGTGCTAACCTCTTCATCTCAGAGTAGCACTTGCAACCTACGTCCTCAATTATTTGCTTGACGTATTCCAATCTCTGTCTTCCTCTACAGTTTTTGCCCTCTACAGCTCCCTCTAGTACCATGGAAGTCATTCCCTCATGTCTTAGCAGATGTCCTATCATCCTGTCCCTTCTCCTTATCAGTGTTTTCCACATATTCCTTTCCTCTCCGATTCTACGTAGAACCTCCTCATTCCTTACCTTATCAGTCCACCTAATTTTCAACATTCGTCTATAGCACCACATCTCAAATGCTTCGATTCTCTTCTGTTCCGGTTTTCCCACAGGCCATGTTTCACTACCATACAATGCTGTACTCCAGACGTACATCCTCAGAAATTTCTTCCTCAAATTAAGGCCGGTATTTGATATTAGTAGACTTCTCTTGGCCAGAAATGCCTTTTTTGCCATAGCGAGTCTGCTTTTGATGTCCTCCTTGCTCCGTCCGTCATTGGTTATTTTACTGCCTAGGTAGCAGAATTCCTTAACTTCAATGACTTCATGACCATCAATCCTGATGTTAAGTTTCTCGCTGTTCTCATTTCTACTACTTCTCATTACCTTCGTCTTTCTCCGATTTACTCTCAAACCATATTGTGTACTCACCTAGACTGTTCATTCCGTTCAGCAGATCATTTAATTCTTCTTCACTTTCACTCAGGATAGCAATGTCATCAGCGAATCGTATCATTGATATCCTTTCACCTTGTATTTTAATTCCACTCTTGAACCTTTCTTTTATTTCCATCATTGCTTCCTCGATGTACAGATTGAAGAGTAGGGGCGAAAGGCTACAGCCTTGTCTTACACCCTTCTTAATACGAGCACTTCGTTCTTGATCGTCCACTCTTATTATTCCCTCTTGGTTGTTGTACATATTGTATATGACCCGTCTCTCCCTATAGCTTACCCCTACTTTTTTCAGAATCTCGAACAGCTTGCACCATTTTATATTGTCGAACGCTTTTTCCAGGTCGACAAATCCTATGAAAGTGTCTTGATTTTTCTTTAGCCTTGCTTCCATTATTAGCCGTAATGTCAGAATTGCCTCTCTCGTCCCTTTACTTTTCCTAAAGCCAAACTGATCGTCACCTAGCGCATTCTCAATTTTCTTTTGCATTCTTCTGTATATTATTCTTGTAAGCAGCTTCGATGCATGAGCTGCTAAGCTGATTGTGCGATAATTCTCGCACTTGTCAGCTCTTGCCATCTTCGGAATTGTGTGGATGATGCTTTTCCGAAAGTCAGATGGTATGTCGGCAGACTCATATATTCTACACACCAACGTGAATAGTCGTTTTGTTGCCACTTCCCCCAATGATTTTAGAAATTCTGATGGAATGTTATCTATCCCTTCTGCCTTATTTGACCGTAAGTCCTCCAAAGCTCTTTTAAATTCCGATTCTAATACTGGATCCCCTATCTCTTCTAAATCGACTCCTGTTTCTTCTTCTATCACACCCGCCAAATCTTCACACTCATAGAGGCTTTCAATGTATTCTGCTCTCTCCTCTGCATTTAACAGTGGAATTCCAGTTGCACTCTTAATTTTACCACCGTTGCTTTTAATGTCACCAAAGGTTGTTTTGACTTTCCTGTATGCTGAGTCTGTCCTTCCAACAATCATATTTTTTTCGATGTCTTCACATTTATCCTGCAGCCATTTCGTCATAGCTGCCCTGCACCTCCTATTTATTTCATTCCTCAGCGTCTTGTATTTCTGTATTTCTGATTTTCCCGGAACATGTTTGTACTTCCTCCTTTCATCAATCAACTGAAGTATTTCTTCTGTTACCCATGGTTTCTTCGCAGCTACCTTCTTTGTACCTATGTTTTCCTTCCCAACTTCTGTGATGGCCCTTTTTAGAGATGTCCATTCCTCTTCAACTGTACTGCCTACTGCGCTATTCCTTATTGCTGTATTTATAGCGTTAGAGAACTTCAAACGTATCTCGTCATTCCTTAGTACATCCGTATCCCACTTCTTTGCGTTTTGCTTCTTCCTGACTAATGTCTTGAACTTCAGACTGCTCTTCATCACTACTATATTGTGATCTGAGTCTATATCTGCTCCTGGGTACGCCTTACAATCCAGTATCTGATTTCGGAATCTCTGTCTGACCATGATGTAATCTAATTGAAATCTTCCCGTATCTCCCGGCCTTTTCCAAGTATACCTCCTCCTCTTGTGATTCTTGAACAGGGTATTCGTTATTACTAGCTGAAACTTGTTACAGAACTCAATTAGTCTTTCTCCTCTTTCATTCCTTGTCCCAAGCCCATATTTTCCTGTAACCTTTTCTTCTACTCCTTCTCCTACAACTGCATTCCAGTCGCCCATGACTATTAAATTTTCGTCCCCCTTTACATACTGCATTACCCTTTCAATATCCTCATACACTTTCTCTATCTGTTCATCTTCAGCTTGCGACGTCGGCATGTTTACCTGAACTATCGTTGTCGGTGTTGGTCTGCTGTCGATTCTGATTAGAACAACCCGGTCACTGAACTGTTCACAGTAGCACACCTTCCTATTCATAACGAATCCTACACCTGTTATACCATTTTCTGCTGCTGTTGATATTACCCGATACTCATCTGACCAGAAATCCTTGTCTTCCTTCCACTTCAGTTCACCGACGAGCCCGCAGCTCGTGGTCGTGCGGTAGCGATCTTGCTTCCCACGCACGGGTTCCCGGGTTCGATGCCCGGCGGGGTCAGGGATTTTTTCTGCCTCGTGATGGCTGGGTGTTGTGTGATGTCCTTAGGTTAGTTAGGTTTAAGTAGTTCTAAGTTCTAGGGGACTGATGACCATAGATGTAAAGTCACATAGTGCTCAGAGCCATTTGAATCATTTCACTGATCCCTACTATATCTAGATTGAGCCTTTGCATTTCCCTTTCCAGATTTTCTAGTTTCCCTACCACGTTCAAGCTTCTGACATTCCACACCCCGACTCGTAGAACGTTATCCTTTCGATGATTATTCAATCTTTTTCTCCTGGTAACCTCCCCCTTGGCAGTCCCCTCCCGGAGATCCGAATGGGGGACTATTCTGGAATCTTTTGCCAATGGAGAGATCATCATGACACTTCTTCAATTACAGGCCACATGTCCTGTGGATACACGTTACGTGTCTTTAATGCAGTGGTTTCCATTGCCTTCTTCATCCTCATGTCGTTGATCATTGCTGATTCTTCCGCCTTTATGGGCAATTTCCCCGCCCCTAGGACAAGAGAGCGCCCTGAACCTCTATCCGCTCCTCCGTCCTCTTTGACAAGGCCGTTGGCAGAATGAGGCTGACTTCTTATGCCGGAAGTCTTCGGCCGCCAATGCTGACTATTTATCAAAATTTAGGCAGTGGTGGGATCTAACCTGGGACCGAAGACGTTTTTGATTATGAATCAAAGACGCTGCTCCTAGACCACGGGTGATCGCCCCCGGTTTATGTTACAAAGGTAATATATTTAGATAAAACTCTTTAAGCCTTTTATCTCTATTCTTCAGTATTTAAATCATTTTCAATAATAAATATCGACACATTTTTTATACCAACTACTAGTAAACTCCGCTGTAAGTTACTAGCGCTAACGGCTGCGCTCCTAATTGCGGAGCTGAAGATTAACACTTCAAAACATTAATTAGATTGGATTACAATTGAAATAAATACAAATCCACGTCTAGGCAATAGCGACTCTATTCTTCAAATAATAATTAACAATATATAGTTACAGGTTTTCTCTTTACGGACCTCACACGTCTCACGTCCAAACAGCTCATCGGTTAGCACAGGAAGAACAACTGAACCACAGTTATCAAAGATCACAAAGAAAGATTATAATTGTCGTTGTCTATGAATGTAGTTCTCTGATAATAGTTTTAATTCACACAGAAATTAAATTATTACATAAATAATGAAATAATTACCATCATTTTTACACGATACAGTCTTTTTATACGTGTTATCGATAATATTGCTTGAAGTTTGTACACTTACAAGGAGACGGCACGAGCGTGGGGTCGGGGATTTGTCAAAAATTTTGTGTGGTGAAAGAGGACCCCTAACACCTCACGTGGTTAAAATATTAGGACGCACTACCCGGAAAATCGCGGGAAAAATCGATCCAAAGTTTCTTCGGTGCCTTATGAGTATAAAATGATAGTCCATTGCCGAGCCGCTGTCTGGCCTAAATGTACAGTCTGCCTTCGGCAGTGACACAGTGCGGACCGTGTTGCCTGCCGGCCACGCTGTGGTGCGCGCGCCTGTTTGTTTACGCCGGAGCAGCTTCGCGTGTACGGTGTTGTGAGTCTAGAACGAGATGGCACACTCGTACAGAAAAACGACTTTGAAGTTCAGTTTTGCGAACGACTATACACGACCAAAGGCACACGAGATTGAACGTTTCTTCAGAGAAGAGGTAAAAATCGATCCACAGGAAATCGTGGGAATCAATTTATCGCTCGTTTCAAGCGTCGTCTATGTCAAGCTTGTTGACGAAGCTGCTTGCGAAAGACTTCTACAACGATCACCGAACGGGTATCGTTTCTGTCATGCCGACGGGAATGTTGGTGCGGTTACAGTCGATCACGCGGGAATGGGGATCCGCACTATACGAGTCTTCGAACTTCCGTTTGAGGTCCCGTCTGAACTTGTTACCGACGCCTTTCGACCATACGGTACAGTTCTATCCCATGTGGCCGAAAAATGGACGAGTTTTACCACGTACCCCGTTTTAATTGGGGTGAGACAAATACGGAAAGAACTGCGAAAGCACGTCCCCTCTTATTTGTACATAGGAGGTTGTCGAGCGATTATAATCTATGATGGGCAACCTCGCACTTGCTCGGGGTGCGGGAAAGAAGGTCACGTCCGCTCGGAATGCCTCCAGCGACGTTTAGTGCAAACTCCACGGGATGACGTTCAGACGCCAGAACAGACGACTGTCTTGCCGTTGACCTTTGTGGAAGCCCTGAGAGGCGACGTGAGGGAGATTTCCGATGGGCACCAGAAGCTGCCCCCTATAGAGAGCATGGACACCAACGGACTGGAGCTCCGACCACCGGTTCCACCACAGCAGACACAGGACACCACACAAGAGATGCAACTGACGGCCGCTCCAGGCTCATCCGTGGTGGCTGCCAGTGCTTCCACCGAGAGCGTGATAGGCCAGGACCAAGATAGAGGATACGCAACCCAAACAGCCGATGCGGAAGCAAGGCAACGGAAACAGCGTTCGCCGAAGAGAAGAAAGAAGCGTCGACTGACTTCTGCTGACGATAGCCATAGTCCCGAGGGGACAGTGGACGACAACGACAGTATCGACCTGAGACCAGTGGATTCAACAGTTACCGAGATGACGATGCAGGAACTACACAGCGACGATAACTTGAACTCTCCTTCTGGTGACCGGAAGGCGGAAGTGGAGATGACAACTGTCCCACATCAGAGCGATGACAACGTTGCCTCCCATCCTTCGACCAGTTCCGAAAATATGCTGGGGGACTGGGCGCAAGAAATGGACCAACAGGAACAGGATGAAAATACGAACGCGACGATTGAGGATAGTCCTGGCCAGAGGCCGGGAGGGGTCGGGAAATGTTGAACAATTTAGTGTGTTGAGGAGCGCCGGGGGTGCAGATAGACGCTTAATGGTACCGCCCTACAACTCATGAACACAAGCCAGGCGTACCGCATTGCCACGATAAACATTAATGGCATACGGACACCGCTTAAAATTCAAATGCTGAAAGATATGTTACGCGCTGCGGACGTGGATATTGTACTCCTACAACAAGTGCGTTTCACATCGCCGCCAGAGTTCTACGGTTAGGAGGCACATTATTCAGTGCACGATGAAAGTGGATGCGGTGTGGCGATTCTCACCAGGGAAGGAATAGGAGTGGAGGACGCCAGGTCTCTCCTTCGGCACGTGGCATAGCGATCACTGTCGACGGCGTTCGTTTCATCAATTTATACGCACCATCTGGCTCCACAAAACGAAGAGAAAGGGCGACTTTTTACACCGAAGAGATAGCACCGTTGTTCGCTGGACGCTATGATAACTATATAGTGGGCGGCGACTTTAATTGTGTCGTCGACAAAAAGGACCAAGTACCTCATTATGTGCCATGCATGGAACTGCGTGCATTGATTACCGAAATGGCGCTTCTGGATACCTGGGAACTGCAGCATGGTGACAGACAGGGTTATACGTTTGTCACGGGACACTCGGCGAGTAGACTTGATAGAGTGTATGTGACACGAGCTCTACGGACGGCGATACTGGATGCCTAAATCTGGCCAGCGGCTTTAACGGATCATATGGCGTACGTCTGTACGATTTCACTAACGCGTCAGAAGATATGGCGGAGTAAGGGTCACTTGAAAATGAGTTGTGCACTTTTACGTGACACTGAATGTCGCCGGACGATAGAGGCGGCCTGGGAGACCTGCGTTCGCCGCCAACGAGCATACACCTCGGTTCTCCAGTGGTGGATTAAATGCGCAAAACCAACGTTACGGAGAACGTTGATACGATGCGGGCAGGACAAATCGCAGTGGAACCGCACGACGGCTGATTTTTATTTTACAGCCCTGAGGGAGCTGATGACCCAACAACCATCGCCGGAAAGGCACACGGCCATGCGCAGGATAAAAGCCAAGTTATTACAGATGACGAGACTAAGAATGGAAGGTATAATGGTCCGAGCGAGATTGGCCGACACAGTTCCTGCCGAAACCCCCTCCACGCACCACGTGGTACGTGAACGCCAACGACGACGAAGGACATTGATCAGGGAACTGATCTCTGAAACTGGCCAGCAAGTTGTGCACCAGAGTGATATTGCGCATGTGTTTACCGACTATTTCCGCCAGTTATATGGACCCGTACATGTGAACCACGAGACACTACATGATGTCATCTCGGATATGGCAGATAGAGGACCACCACTGGATGCAGAGACTTTCATCACAGCGATGACAGAGGACGAGCTGACAGACGCAATTGCCAGGGGGGCTCCGAACAAGTCCCCAGGACAGGACGGCTTCCCAATTGAATTTTACCGCGCATTTGCATACCTCATGGGACGGACCTGGATTCAGATGTACAACGAAATCCTGTTACCGCAGACTGAGATACCTGCCGAATTCACGGAGGGTATCATCATCCCAATACCCAAACCACTCGGTGGCAGAAATCCAGGAGATTATAGACCACTCACTCTCTTGAACTGCGACTATAAGATTTTCGCGCGCATCCTTGGGGCTCGCCTGCGGTTTTCACTTTCTGATAGACTCCTCATAGATCAAACTTGCCTCGGCGGTAAGAGTAACGTACATAGGGCGCTCGGTGACTACCGAGATATCATCGCATTAGCAGCGGCATGCCGAGTGCATGGGGCACTCGTCGCTATTGACTTCGATCATGCGTTCGAGAGAGTGGATCATACCTTTTTGCATGCGGTGATGGGCAGATTGGGAATCCCACAGGCCTTCATTCTAGTGATCATGCGACTGTTACACGGCGTACTATCAAAGGTCTCGGTGAATGGGCGGGGCACTGACTACATTGTTATTTCAAGGTCAGTTCGTCAAGGTTGCCCCCTTTCGATATTTTTGTATGCAATGGCTTTGGAACCCTGTCTATATGGTCTCCGAAGACGGTTGGAGGGAGTGCCGTTGCCACAACTGACCTTTCATTGCCGCGCTTATGCTGACGATGTGATGCTGGTGGCACGGACAGGCGAAGAAGTACGTACGGCGTTGGCATGGATACAGCGATACGGGATGGCGGCAGGAAGCGTGCTTAATCTACAAAAATCACGCTGCATGAATGTCGGTCGAGGATTACAACCGGGGGAGGAAGGCCCGCTCATCTTAGTTAAGACCATAAAATGCCTAGGTATTACGTTCCACACGGATGTGCAGCGGACAGCAGCGGATAACTACCGACGCATATTGAAGCTGATGCGGACAATGGTGTTGTTACAGAAATTAAGAGCGTTGGATATGATTCAGAGGGTGACCTCTGTTAACGTATATCTAGCACCGATACTCACTCACGTAGCGCATGTCCTGCCTTTAACGCGCACAATGGCATCACGGATACAAGCAACTTTCGGAACCGACGTGAGTGTGGGACACCTGTTTAAGATCCGATACTCAACGCTTACGCTACCACCTGGAGAGGGTGGACTTGGTCTAGTGAACGTATATGAAAAGGCACGGGCGTTATTCGTCAGTACGGTTTTCCGACAGTGGCGCGGTCAATTTCGCAATATCTCGGGTGCGTTGGCCGATGTACTAGCGCCCACTTCAATGCTGCCCCCAGTCAATGTGGGCCATATTTCACCGAAGCTGTCACATTTCAAGTCTTTTTTTTTTTTTTTTGGAGCTTAGCTATGTCAGAGATTCCTTCTCAACAACACGACTACCGACGACGCGAGACGTATACCAACTCTTACTGCGCCGGTGCCCCAGGAATACCATGGAAAATAAGTACCCAGACATGAACTGGCGACAGATATGGCGCGTTATACGGAACGTTTACCTCCCAACGTCGGTACGCTCAACATGGTATGTGGTGGTAAATAGGAAGTTCGCAACGAATCAACGGCGGCACGCGATTCATTTGGCGGACAGTCCACTATGTTTAGGCTGCGCAACAGTGGACACCGATGAACATCGTTTAGCATGTAATGGGACGGCTCCAGTGTGGCACTTGGCACAACAGATATTGGCGTTCCTGTTACGCTCCGCCCCTCACACAATATCATCAGACACACTTTTTTTCCCCCAAGAATCTTATTTCCTGGTCCAAAAAACCAATGCAGTGACATGGGTACGGGAATGGTGGTGGGCTACGTGTATAACGAATCGGAAAAGGACAAAATTGATTTTTGGCATTTTCTCCTGGATGGACACACGAAGCTGCATCAGCATAAGATATATAGGCAAGACTTCGCTAATTACTTGCGACTTACATTTGCCGACCCGCCGGCCAGATGGGGTGTGACGGGTGAGAGATGAGATAGACGAAGAAGCCGAGATAGACATCGATCACACTTACGGACCCTTAGTTAATTTCGAGAAGACGACCCAGTCTTACACCAACGTCTGGAGAACGAGTCGATAGATGGCTCTCTTGCTCTATCGAACGTCGGGTCGTGAGCAGGTGTCGCCCCCGACACGAATTTCATTTCATTGCTACAGGAGCATGTTTCTTTTGTATTTGTACTATCCGCAATGTCTTCATGTCTTTCATTTGGACATTTTCAGTTATATTCATTTCCTTAATTAATTAATTTCTAATTAGCCACTATTTGTCAACATATGGACTTTGTAGATACCATTTATGCGATAGTACAACAAAATGTATGTCAGCAAAGGTGGTAAGCCTGACATTGGATACAAAATAAAATAAAATAAAAAATAAAAAACATGGTTCCCTCGAAAAAAAAATAAAAACCAAAAAAAAGAAAAAAAATGGTAGAGCACTTAAAAAAAATTGGTGGAGCACTTGCCCGCGAAAAAATAAATGTTTGGGGTTTGGACTCTTATCCCAGAGGTCTCGGGTTCCATACCTCCTCTGGCACTTTTTTTCTTCTGTTTCATTTCCTTTTGTTATTCCACCAGTTATTCAGAAAGTTTCCCAAACCTACATTATCTTTAACAGATTAGTTACATTATTGAATTAAAATTATTTTCTTTTTCTCCAACAACACAATTCATGGCGGCGGGTTTTCCATTTTTCATTGAAAAGTATATACGGAGAATCATTGGGTTTTTAATCAGAATAACAAATTAGATTGGGAAACATTCAATTTCTATACATATAATAATTATAAACAAGAACCGCAGTGGTAATTATCGTAAAAACAAACAAAGCAATAAGTTTTGTGACATCTTGCACAACATATAAAAGTTGATTTTGTACAATCACAGGGCGTTTGCAATAAATCTGTACAAAAATATGCCCCATTAATATTTACGAAAATGTTTTGAGTTTCTGATAATTTTGAGGCAAACCAGGCATATTGAATCATGTCTCGGAAAATTGGTGAGGATAACTGATGGTGAATAATAGAATGAATTTTCATACAGTCTTCCCGGGAATTAATTTGACGATTCTCCTGTAACAATGCGCTGCAATTTTGCAAGCAACAGAAGGAAAAAAAGTGCCGGAGAAGGAATCGAACCCGAGACCTCTGGCGTAAGGTTCCGACCGCTAACCATATATATATATATATATATATATATATATATATATATATATATCATTTTGTTCGTTGTATCTGCTCGGGGCGGACGTCGCAAGACACTCGTTTCAGCTCGTCGTTGATCCATTAACTCAGTTTTTTTGTTACAGAGGGCAGTTAACCCTCTGGCCGAACACGCTGAGGTACCGTGCCGGCTAACCATTTAGGCCAGACGGCGGCTCGGCGGTGGACTAACATTTTATACTCATAAGGCACCTAAGAAACTTTGGATCGATTTTTCTCGGGATTTTCCGAGAAGTGCGTCCTAATATTTTACCCACGTGAGGTGTTAGGGGTCCTCTTTCAGCATACAAAATTTCGAACAAATCCCGGATCCCACGGTCGTGCCGTCTCCTTATTAGTTCACTTTAACATCTCGTGGCTAGAACAAATTGTCGTGAATATTACACAGTTAAAGCCTCTACACAATCATTGCTGGACGAAAACCTTCCGTGTTAAATTTATGATTGCGTGTTATAAACATGGTAACATGAATTTGCCAACACATATTACGTCGTAGTAGACCAAAACTTGATAAGACTTTTTATTCGTGACCCTGTGTTTAGTATGTGTCAGGATTTAACGGAAAGCGAACTACCCACACTGGAAGGCATTCCTCCAGCATCAGTGCCCTTCCTAGCGGTCAGGCGTGCGAAGCCAGCCATTCGTTGCGTCGCGACTGTCAAGTGGTGGGAGCGCGCGAGGAAGACGTATTGCCGGCGGCTCAGCCGGCCGCACGATCCATCTCTGCTGCGCACAGTGGCTGGCTGCGACCCGGCCGCCTCCGTAATGCAAAAACACGGCGCTCTCTGGCTGCGCGGCGAGAAAGAAGGGGGCGCCGGAAAGTGGCGGGGAGGAGACGGAGAAGAGAAGCGCCAGCGGCGCAAAAGATAAATCGCCCGGAAAGGCTGTCACGCGGCTTGTTTGCAGAAGCGGCCAATAATAGAGAGAGAAAGACTGTCAATACTCCATCAGAGAAATTGTTCCCTGGGAGAGATTGTGTGCTGATACGGGCAGACAACGGCTCCCGAGCGGCGGTCGCACTCCCCGGAAATAAATAGTGGCAGCCCCGCCCTGCTGCGTCCGCTCGACACTGTGCGTTCGCGAGCTGTCCAACTTCTCGGCCCGAACTTCCGTTCCCAGCGATCCGCTGCATCGCCGGAAACTACCTCTCTCGCCGCTCATTTTCAACAAAATAATCTTCGGATCATCCACACAATTATCACTTTGTGCACAGAAATAAGGTACTTAACGTAAGTTTCTCCATAAAACATAACTTCTCGCTAGAAATGAATCAAAGGTCAGGAGCGTATTGCCAGAGGTGGGCAGACAACTGAACGCCACATGGCGTGAGGTCAGCGTGACTATAGTCCCAAAGGTGGCAGCCCTGCAACAAGAGGCAGTTGAACTACACGAAAAAAAAAATGTATGTGTTAATCAGCAAGCTGTTACGGTGCACGGTGATGATGTTCTTCATTACAACATGGGCCGGAGCTAATATCTGGATGACTTCACATGGGGAAAAATCGTCGGGAAGCTGGAAGAAGGACGAAGTGTAACGAACGTAGCACAGAAATTTGGTATCGCTCACAGCATTGTTTCTCGTGCATGGGGAGCGCTCCGAACCACAGGCACTGCTGCCCAAGGCAGAGAAGGCGGTCGACTGGTCGATCACGGTCAACTGCACCAGCAGGTGACCGCTACATTATGCAACAACTGGGGACCCACGTCAAACAGCGGGTGGAATGCCAACCATGTGCAACAAAACAGCAAGGCACGCAATCTCACGCTCCACAGTGGCACGGTGACTGTGTTGGGGTGGTCTCTTTGCCCCACGTTGATATCTGCTTTTGCGATTTTTGACGTACACTTGTATGGCGAGAGGTGGGGAAAACTTAATGCACCAAGGAAACATTCCAGGTGTTACAGTATGGGGAGGTTCAAATGGCTCTGAGCACTATGGGACTTAACATCTGATGTCATCATCCCCTAGAACTTAGAACTACTTAAACCTAACTAACTTAAGGACACCACACACATCCATGCCCGAGGCAGAATTCGAACCTGCGACCGCAGCGGTCGCGCGGTACCAGACTGAAGTGCCTATAACCACTCGGCCACACCGGCCGGCAGTATGGGGAGGCATAATGTTCCATGGGTGTTTTGGCCTCCAAATCTTTGAACCCGGTACACTCGAAAGTCGCCATTATCGTGACATTGTATATTTTCCCCATGTTTCCCTAGTTTCAGGGGCGTTTGGCCGTGACTTCAATTTTATGTATGATAGGGTGTGACCATATCGAATAGCGCAAGTAATGGAAGTCTTGGAACGAGAGCATATTCGGTGAAAGGACTGGCCTGTCAGTTCCTCCAATTTGAACAAATGTGGGGTGTAGAGGGGAGGTGCATTGCAGCACCTCCACATACACCAAGGACCATCCAGCAGCTGTCAAACACGCTGGTGCAGAAATGGAACGCCCTACCACTAGAACTATTCAGAAACATCGTGGTCAGGATGGGAGTACGTTAAAGAGCATGAATTTCAGTGATCACACACACTCACTAAGAACATTGTCCCTCCTTTCTTAATGTAAAGGGACCAATCATAAATCGTGGTGCATGTAGGAGAAATTTTAGGTTTTAACAGATGGTGGCCAAACTTCTACAAGGGAAGTCGACTCTTCATAGAGTCTCGAAAAACAGAACTGGACCTTCAGTCGTAGACAGCATTCAGTGATGGTACTTATTCAACATTCAGACATGTGACTGGCTTTTATTTAAGTACTGGACTCGCCGAGTTCACTCGCGAATGAAATATGAAAATGACAAAAACTATGATGATTCATCATAGTCCAGAGTACAACGAAAGTGTTCCAGCCAAACGTGAGGAAATTGAAGACGTCTAGAAGGTTCTGGAATACACCCCATACGAGTACAAGGGAGAGTCAAATGAAAACCTTAAACTTTTTTCAAATATTATTTATTGTGCAGAAGTGGTACAAAGCTGTATCACTTTTCAACATAATCTCCCCCACGCTCAATACAAGTCCTCCAGCGCATACAAAGTGCATAAATTCCTTTAGAAAAAAATTCTTTTCGTAGTCCGCGCAACCACTCATGCACCGCGTGGCGTACCTCTTCATCAGAACGGAACTTCTTCCTCCCATTGCGTCTCTGAGTGGTCCAAACATATGAAATCACTTGGGGCAAGGTCTGGTGAGTGTGATGGATGAGGAAGACACTCATAATGCAGGTCTGTGACTGTTGCAATTGTTGTAAGGGCAGTGTGGGGCCTTGCATTGTCATCTACATCTACATCTACATTTATACTCCGCAAGCCAGCCTGCGGTCTGTGGCGGAGGGTACTTTACTTGCCACTGTCATTACCTCCCTTTCCTGTTCCAGTCTCGCATTCGGGATGACGACGGTTCAATCCCGCGACCGACCATCCCGATTTAGGTTTTCCGTGATTTCCCTAAACCGCTCCAGGTAAATGCCGGGATGGTTCCTCTGACAGGGCACGGCCGACTTCCTTCCCTGTCCTTCCCCAACCCGATGAGACTGATGACCTCGCTGTTTGGTCTCTTCCCCCAAACATCACCAACACACCAGTCGCATATGGTAGGCGAGAAGAACGACTGCCGGAAAGCCTCCGTGCGCGCTCGAATCTCTCTAATTTTACATTCGTGATCTCCTCCGGAGGTAAGGAGAAACAATATATTCGATACCTCATCCACAAACGCACCCTCTCGAAACCTGTACAGCAAGCTACACCGCGATGCAGAGCGCCTCTCTTGCAGAGTCTGCCACTTGAGTTTCCTAAACATCTCCGTAACGCTTTCACGCTTACCAGATAACCCTGTGACGAAACGCGCCGCTCTTCTTTGGATCTTCTCTATCTCCTCTGCCAACCTTACCTGGTACGGATTCCACACTGATGAGCAATACTCAAGTATAGGACGAACGAGTGTTTTGTAAGCCACCTCCTTTGTTGATGTCGCAAAAGGACAACTGCTGACAGCAATTCACGTCGCTTTGATTTGACTGCAGGCCGCAGATGATTTTTTAGGAGATCTGTATATGATGCACTGGTGACAGTGGTCCCTCTAGGCATGTATTGCTGCCGGCCGAGGTGGTCGAGTGATTCTAGGCGCTACAGTATGGAACAGCGCGACCGCTACGGTCGCAGGTTCGAATCCTGCCTCAGGCATGGATGTGTGTGCTGTCCTTAGGTTAGTTAGGTTTAAGTAGTTCTAAGTTCTAGGGGACTGATGACCTTAGAAGTTAAGTCCCATAGTGCTCAGAGCCATTTGAATCATGTGTTGTTGTGGTCTTCAGTCCTGAGACTGGTTTGATGCAACTCTCCATGCTACTCTATCCTGTGCAAGCTTCTTCATCTCCCAGTACCTACTGCAACCTACATCCTTCTGAATCTGCTTAGTGTATTCATCTCTTGGTCTCCCCCTACGATTTTTACCCTCCACGCTGCCCTCCAATACTAAATTGGTGATCCCTTGATGCCTCAGAACATGTCCTACCAACCGATCCCTTCTTCTGGTCAAGTTGTGCCACAATCTTCTCTTCTCCCCAATCCTATTTAATACTTCCTCATTAGTTATGTGATCTACCCATCCAATCGAACCATGTATTGCTCCAAAATGACACCTTTTCTGTCCCAAAAGAGAGTCAGCATAACCTTCCCTGCAGATGGTTCTGTTCGAGCTGAAAGTGAAAATATTTCAGGAGGTAGGGCAATTTTCGGTCGTATTAACTCGAGCCGTCGGAACTAAAATCCTGACGACGGCATACAAGTACACACGCGCTGTCGTGAAAGTGGTCTCTCGCAAACAAAATCCGACCATACGTAACACTATACAGTAATAGCGTCTCAGACGTTACCAAAATCAATTTCATAGCTTTCTTAACAACTTCCTCGCTGGAAATGTCTGTAAGGTCCAACAGAGCGCAAATTCATCTGCTATGACTTTTTCGTTCCACAGTTGCAGCAGTTTCACATCTCTTAGAGTACGTCGTTTTTAATCTCGGAATACTTTTACGTTTTCAGTATAAAACACACTCCTGGAAATAGAAAAAAGAACACATTGACACCGGTGTGTCAGACCCACCATACTTGCTCCGAACACTGCGAGAGGGCTGTACAAGCAATGATCACACGCACGGCACAGCGGACACACCAGGAACCGCGGTGTTGGCCGTCGAATGGCGCTAGCTGCGCAGCATTTGTGCACCGCCGCCGTCAGTGTCAGCCAGATTGCCGTGGCATACGGAGCTCCATCGCAGTCTTTAACACTGGTAGCATGCAGCGACAGCGTGGACGTGAACCGTATGTGCAGTTGACGGACTTTGAGCAAGGGCGTATAGTGGGCATGCGGGAGGCCGGGTGGACGTACCGCCGAATTGCTCAACACGTGGGGCGTGAGGTCTCCACAGTACATCGATGTTGTCGCCAGTGGTCGGCGGAAGGTGCACGTGCCCGTCGACCTGGGACCGGACCGCAGCGACGCACGGATGCACGCCAAGACCGTAGGATCCTACGCAGTGCCGTAGGGGACCGCACCGCCACTTCCCAGCAAATTAGGGACACTGTTGCTCCTGGGGTATCGGCGAGGACCATTCGCAACCGTCTCCATGAAGCTGGGCTACGGTCCCGCACACCGTTAGGCCGTCTTCCGCTCACGCCCCAACATCGTGCAGCCCGCCTCCAGTGGTGTCGCAACAGGCGTGAATGGAGGGACGAATGGAGACGTGTCGTCTTCAGCGATGAGAGTCGCTTCTGCCTTGGTGCCAATGATGGTCGTATGCGTGTTTGGCGCCGTGCAGGTGACCGCCACAATCAGGACTGCATACGACCGAGGCACACAGGGCCAACACCCGGCATCATGGTGTGGGGAGCGATCTCCTACACTGGCCGTACACCACTGGTGATCGTCGAGGGGACACTGAATAGTGCACGGTACATCCAAACCGTCATCGAACCCATCGTTCTACCATTCCAAGGGAACTTGCTGTTCCAACAGGACAATGCACGTCCGCATGTATCCCGTGCCACCCAACGTGCTCTAGAAGGTGTACCTCAACTACCCTGGCCAGCAAGATCTCCGGATCTGTCCCCCATTGAGCATGTTTGGGACTGGATGAAGCGTCGTCTCACGCGGTCTGCACGTCCAGCACGAACGCTGGTCCAACTGAGGCGCCAGGTGGAAATGGCATGGCAAGCCGTTCCACAGGACTACATCCAGCATCTCTACGATCGTCTCCATGGGAGAATAGCAGCCTGCATTGCTGCGAAAGGTGGATATACACTGTACTAGTGCCGACATTGTGCATGCTCTGTTGCCTGTGTCTATGTGCCTGTGGTTCTGTCAGTGTGATCATGTGATGTATCTGACCCCAGGAATGTGTCAATAAAGTTTCCCCTTCCTGGGACAATGAATTCACGGTGTTCTTATTTCAATTTCCAGGAGTGTATGTATCACGTGCATGTATAAACTCTGAGATGTTCAGATATAATTTTCAATTCAAATGTCAGTGGTTCTGTTTTCTCACAGGGTGATGTAAAATTATATTTTTTCTCCCACGTTTCTTGTAACGTTAGTTTCAATTTACTTTTTTCTCACAGTAGCTGGCATTAATTTTCTTTTGGGAAGTACTTCATAATATTCTAGGATAAAAACAGGAATGTGTAATTTTTCTTTAATGCTTATAACATTTGAAAATATCACCAACTGACAAACCTGTAGAACGATGAGATGACCTTGAGGTGCCTATTTTCGTGACGGACGCTATAGTAAGTGACAATCTCAGGGACATCCACGCCTCGTCTCGGAACGTAGAGGTCGAAGCTTCCCGACTCTTTACACCAGGCTGGGCTCTGAGCAAGTCTGACGATAAAATGATGGTGCAACTGTTTTGGAGCACACGATTTAGCCCACGTAGTTTAACATGGGGCCCCGCAGCAGGCGACTCCTACTTACTCACGTGTTCCCCTTTGTACCCAGCGACATCATCAATTAGGATTGCAGAGAGCATTAGATCATCGAGAATGGACTTACGGTCAACGGAAACATGTCGTCTGATTTTCTTCATTATAATTTTCTTTTTTATAATTTGAGCCACACAGCACATATCCTACCATCCTCTAGGTAAACCTGCTTAGTAAACTACAATAATTGATTTACAGTCATTAACACAATCAATAATAAGTATCGATTTTAAATTCCAGAAAACATTAATCAAAAGATTTCCATTGCCTTAAGTCCATTTCGTATGTTTTTTGGCCTTGGGTTAGGGATTTCCAGCGCACTGTTTTCATTGCTATTACATTTTTGGTATGAAGTCGTGGATCCATGTTTTATCCACAGCAATAAATCGGCGATCAAATCAAGTTAGATTATTTTAAAAAGTACCAAACATTTATTTCCGTGATTGACTTCGGCCACCATTCAACAAATGCTGCATACATAAACACAAACCTCTCTTATCAGTTCTTCATGCCAAAAGTTCTGTACACTTTCTTGTGATATACCTTTCCTCTCTAAATATGACTTTGCGTGCACACTTTCTATTTTCATCTGACGTTTTAGTTTTGGCACTACGTCCTTATGGATCGTCTTCTGGCATTTCATTTATGAATTTCAGTAAATGAAATAGCAGACTTCTTCTAATAGTTCACATAGTTTGGATAAATTTCCATCGGCGTAAAACATCACAAAAAAAATAATTTTATGAGGACATTATCCATTTCGACAAAAAAGACACACATCACACACACACACACACACACACACACACACACACACACACACGCACACGCACGCACACGCACACACACACAGAAACTGAATTAAGAAGATGTATAAAAATACTGTTCCGGAGGTGAAGGTGATCTCTGACTTACGTTATAGTGCTCCATGCCAAAATTTTAGCCATGTCAGCTCTATCACCTGACCAGGCTGAAAGTTCCCCATGTTTCCCTCGTACTCAGAACCCAGGTTTCTCAAGCTTGGAAGATGTGGGTATGCAATGGTGCAAGACAATGTTATCAAACCATTCAACTGTTTTTGCTGTGAAGCTACATCGTTTTCTAGGAAGCAATAAGTCATGTTTTCTATTTAAATAGTAGACTACATTTTGAATGTAAGATACGGGACTAGGACAAGAAATGGGCAATGCATGTATGCTGTACTAGTGTCTGTCCAACCTAAACGTGTGATGAATGAAAACGAATATTGTCTGCCGTTGGAGTGTTGCTGATTTGTAGGGAGCCCACCAACCTTACTAATGACAGTTATTCCTATATTGTATCCCATATAAAAAAACGAGTCTGCGTCAAGAAACAAACATGACATGTTTACGTTAATATACGTCCTGCAATTCGCTTCGTACCTTACGACAAACGACGTTTTGTTTCTGAACTATAACGAATCCTCACTTTAACGTGAATAACTATCCAATTCGAGGCATGCACACTGCTATATAATCATATACTCCTCTACAGAAAAAGAAATGGACCCAAGGTGTCTCAAGACCTAACAAGTCCTCTAGAACTACCTAAAAACTAGGCAGGGCTTTTAGAATTACGTTAAAACAGAGGAAGTATCTACACGTTTACATTTCGTAAAAGATCTAAAGAATTGAGGTGACGTCACATATTAGAAAACAAGAGTGTCTTTTGGATGTACTGAATATGTTCCGCCGCCCTGTTCAATGGCCACTGTGATTTGACGAATCGAACGCAAATCTTGAAGCAGTACATTTATACTGCACTTGTGGCGTATGGTACCAGTTGAAAATAAAGATTCCACATCCACATACAGGGTAGGTCCTGAAAGAAGTCGAGTACATGAGATAGGAATGGGAACTTCGTGAAGAACTACTCCCACATTATTACGACTACAGCACGGCTACAGTAAGTACTGCCGTTTACTGTGTGACTGAGATAAACGAGCTAGGGACGCACCATATTAACAGAAAAGTTAGCAGAATAGACAACCACTAACGTCTGGAACGAAAAAATTGTATGTGAACCACTGATATAGCGAAACAAAGTTTAGCTTCCGGCACTATAAAAATATTTGAGAGGTGAGAAGAGGTTTTATAAACTTTTAATGAAAATGTTTGCACTTCACTTGCTGAAGTCGTAAGTTCTCCTACCTCAGTTTGTAAAAAGCAGACAGGTGCGTTTATCGGTCCCCAGAACAGAGAATTTTTTAAAGTTCGAAGAATTTGTGCGCTCGTATATACGACTGCATTGTCACTTGTTTGTAGAAATGCAATTGTTACAATCAGCTGAACTTTTTTTCGGACAAGTTGTGATGATATGAGTGATGAACAGAGTGAGCACTTTCCACCAGGATATTTAGAAGTTGGAGCGTGAGTAAGAAAGGAAATGAACGGTGAAAAGACACATTCCCGCAGTATAGTGGCTTGCCAGTATGGACGCCCTTAAGATACATACACTGTACAGTCACATTGACGTGACCACGTGTCAGAAGCCAGAATAACCATTTCTTGCAGCGCAGACTGTTATGAGATGTGCAAGAAGAGAATCAGAGAGGTTCCGGAAGGTACCAACAGTGATATGGAGCCATGGCGACTATAGTGTCATGACCAGCTGCGCTATATTACAGTGATGCGAACAGCCCGATCGAGGTGGTACCACAGATTCTCGATTGGGTTTCACTCTGTTCGGTTCCGGGACCAAGGGAATATTCTGGTTCTCTTCAAACCATGCACATACACCGCGATCTGTGTGCTAAGTTTGAAGCGCCCCCTTTGGAAAATTATGAATGACTGTGCCACTAAACCTCTTACGTTATTTGATTTTCAAACGGCTGAGAGCAAAACTGAACGTACTCAGACATTTCTCTCTTTGCTTATATTGATCATCACTAAACTGATACACAATACTTTTAGCACAACGCAATCTGACTTTCAATAATCGCTACAAAAGAATGGCCCTGATTAACAACAACCTATACCTTTCGTGAATCACTCACCTCACAAAAATCTTCGTTACTCGAACTACTGCAATACAGCGAGCGCCAATACTGCTAGCTAAATAAAAGATTCTAACTACTGAAGGCACTAACTACTGACAGGCGTAGTTAGCAAATGAAAGATTTTGATAGAGAACAAGCAATGTATTTACTTTAATAGTGTTCAAAAGTCATTATATATATATATATATATATATATATATATATCAGTTCGTGACATCCAGTCTTACAAATTTTCTTTTTCTGACAGACGCATGTCCAGATCGTCCGCTCAAAACTCTGGCATCTCTCTCCCTACATCAATCACTGCTGGCGGCTCACCTCCAACTGCAAAAAGCTACGCGCCGTTCCCATCCAACTGCCCAACATTACACAAGCGAATATTCCAACAATGCCAACCAGCCACAGACTGCACACAGCACAGTCAGTGATTTTCATACAGAGCGCTACGTGGTGTTACCAACATAAAAACCTGAACAGCCTACTTACAAGTTGAACTGCGCTTCTGATACATGCCATCACGCTCACCGAACGCAAGCTCCATGTAGGGGAGGTATGGTCCCCAAGGATAGTGCATACTTTTGTTGTACACTGTGCCTTCCAGAATGATGAATTCACCTAGTGAATTCCCTCCAACCTTGTCCCTTACGATAACTGTTGTACGGTGTTTGCTTTCAGAAGTTCCATGTTGTACACTCCAACGGCCATCTGTCCATTGGAGCATGAAACGTGATTCACCTAAAGGGCCCACCTGTCACCATCCAGCAGACGTCCAGCTGCTGTACAGGTGTCCCAATTTCGTATTCCTTGGTGATGAACAGCAGTCAGCATGACTGCATGATCGAGCCGCCAATTGCGGAGGCCCTTATGCAGGAATGTTGGTTGAACTGTCATTGAGGACACACTGTTTGTAGCCCCATGGATTATCTGGGCGGTTAGTTTATCAATATTTGCACGTCTTTTCGGCTGTGCAGATCTCTACAGCCGTTGTTCACCTGTGTTATTTATGGCCCATGGTGAGCTACAGCTGCTTCAGAGCCAGTTTTCGATAGCGCCATCTTCACGCACGATATACTTTAACCATGGCGTCATGTGAAAAGTTTACAGACAGCGTTTTGGAAATGGTTCCTGTGATATCACGTATCGATACCAACCTACCGGTGGATCAGAGTTGGCAGCAGAATCGCAAATTTCCATCAGACGCCAGCAGCGGTCATGAGAGATCTGGTGGGCCCAATGCTGCACGCCTGCTGAGCTATGCCTCCAGAGGCTGCCTACCGCGAGCATCCTCTGCTTCCTCGATATAGGAAGGTCCGCGCAGCCACGCGACCCACTCGCACTCGGAGGCTCTTCGCTGACTTCACACTATGCAGACATCACCTACTCGCGGCTCCACACCATCAGTCGTGCTTCACTTCAGAAAGCCTCATTAAAAAAAAAAAAAGGTTCAAATGGCTCTGAGCACTAAGGAACTTAACTTCTGAAGTCATGAGTCCCCTCGAGCTTAGAACTAGTTAAACCTACCTAACGGAAGGACATCACACACATCCATGCTCGAGGCAGGATTCGAACCTATGGCCGCAGTGGTCGCGCGGTTACAGACTGTAGCGCCTAGAACCGCTCGTCCACCCCGGCCGGCAAAAGCTGTTGTATAAGGTGGACTCTGTTTTTTTCTGCACTATTTGTAATGTCTTCTTACGGTTGGATGGTTCAAAATGGCTCTGAGCACTATGGGACTTAACATCTACGGTCATCAGTCCCCAAGAACTTAGAACTACTTAAACCTAACTAACCTAAGGACAGCACACAACACCCAGCCATCACGGGGCAGAGAAAATCCCTGACCCCGCCGGGAATCGAACCCGGGAACCCGGGCGTGGGAAGCGAGAACGCTACCGCACGACCACGAGATGCGGGCTCTTACGGTTGGAGAAATATAAGTAAATCTTCTGTTTGCTATTTTAACTCGTTCACTAATCATTTCTTCTCCTGTCCAGCTTTACCAGAACGACAGTTGCCGCACCGCTCTGTATCCCATCTCTTCGTACCACTGTCCACAGCTCGTGGTCTTGCGTTCCCGCTTCCTGCGCACGGAGTCCCGGGTTCGATTCCCGGCGGGGCCAGACCTCGAGATGACTGGCTGTTGTTGTGTTGTCTTCATCATCATCATTCATCCCCAATACGGTCGGAGGAAGGCAATGGCAAACCGCCTCCGCTACGACCTTGCCTAGGCGGCGGGGCGGGTCTCCCGCATCGTTCCCTACGCTTCTCGCTTTATAGTACTTCATTATCATCTTACCATTGTGTATGAAGTCGTTCCCAATACTTCCACTTCTGGATAATGATTGTCTCCTTTTGGACATCAGGTAAATGGTTCCATTTCCATATTACGACAACGACTGCATTGCTTTCGGTGTCGTGACGAGATATTTTATACCTCCTCCACTGATAGTGTTGCCACCTACAGTCTGCAAGTGACTATTGCACGGTGACGTCGAGCATAGGCGGTGGTCATATTAATGTGAGGGAACTGTGTATAATAGTTATCGTCACCTCAAAAATAGCAGCCAGCCAATAAATTTAAGTTTCATTTCAAATCCTGATACCCAAATGACACCAACTAATCGGACTCTATTCACCACAATCTTCAACTTTTACAGTATTGTATGACAGTCTCATCAGAGTGGAAGGGTGTTCTGTAAGAAGCAGCCCCTTGCTGTTGAAAAGCTACGCAGGTTAATGCCGTAATCAGCTAGGCGGAGCAGTAAGTCGCTCGCGACGAATAAGAAGCGAGACGGGGCACGGGACGGGTCCTTGTGGCGCGCTCGCCTCGCAGAGGGCGGGCTTCTAATTAAGGAGGCTCGGCGCAGCGCCTGCAGAGCGCTCCGTGGCGAAATTAACCCGAGCCACGGCGCGGCGCAATGGATGTCCCGCACGGCCCGCGGGTTCCAATTAGCGCTCCGGCGAGGCCTACTCCGGCGCACAGTCGGCAGGTGTTTTCAGCCAGCGGCCTTCACAGGAGCTGCAACGGCCGACTAAAGCCGCCGGCACACGGACCGTGCTGTCGAACGTTTACGTTGAGCGTGCCAAGTTCAACGTGCTGCTGAACGCTCGGGGACGATGCGACTTGTGCACACGGTACGTGGGCCCCAAAGTGGCATACGCGATCGCAACGCACTCCAGCGGCAGTTTGAGGGATGTTTCTAGTTCGTAAATCACACTGTTTACTCAACGGGCGCACGTAAAATTACCAGGTTAACTCTATCAAAACGCACATGTCCTCCATCATCCACGAAGAGGAAAGTACCATGTCCAATTAATAAAGACACAGGCTTATAAAAGTTCCATCACAAACAGTGCGGAACAAATTTGGAATACTTCATTGCATAATATAAACATTATTTCATCATTCCCACATTTTAGTAAAACCCCAAGGTCAGTCTTACTTGATCAGTAGCAGAATCTTTCGAACATGTGAATTACGAAGCTTAAAAGAAAAAGGAGCAAAATATCTTTATACAAGTAGCGCGAGGTGTCATGCAGATTAAGCCAATCGAACAAAGTCACCACTCAAATAAAGATGAACTTATATTTACATAACATCAAATGCTATAGCAAATGTTATGTTAAACTAATAATGAAGTATCAGAACCTAATAAAAACGCGATGTTAGGAAAAATAAATTTGGAAGTGTAAGGACGCGAACCAACGCCGCAACAAAAACTCACTACTGGGCAGGGACGCTACGCATTACGCTAAACCAACAGCAAATCGTATTACCTAATAATATTATTTTACGCATTTTTAAAAAGATAATTGTTGATAATTATGTTACTAATTGAAATTTAATTCTAACAAATTGTACCAATAAAAATGCGTTTTGGGTGCTCATAATACGCAAGTTGCAATAATTCTTTTGCCACGAATATGATGTTTCTCATTATTTTATTGGGACGAATCACACAACAACGGGTTTTCCAGTGATTCTCAATTTGCTGCTGCTCAGAAACGGCATATATACAGGGTGTTTCAAAAATGACCGGTATATTTGAAACGGCAATAAAAACTAAACGAGCAGCGATAGAAATACACCGTTTGTTGCAATATGCTTGGGACAACAGTACATTTTCAGGCGGACAAACTTTCGAAATTACAGTAGTTACAATTTTCAACAACAGATGGCGCTGCATGTGATGTGAAAGATATAGAAGACAACGCAGTCTGTGGGTGCGCCACTCTGTACGTCGTTTTTCTGCTGTAAGCGTGTGCTGCTCACAACGTGCAAGTGTGCTGTAGACAACATGGTTTATTCCTTAGAACAGAGGATTTTTCTGGTGTTGGAATTCCACCGCCTAGAACACAGTGTTGTTGCAACAAGACGAAGTTTTCAACGGAGGTTTAATGTAACCAAAGGACCGAAAGGCGATACAATAAAGGATCTGTTTGAAAAATTTCAACGGACTGGGAACGTGACGGATGAACGTGCTGGAAAGGTAGGGCGACCGCGTACGGCAACCACAGAGGGCAACGCGCAGCTAGTGCAGCAGGTGATCCAACAGCGGCCTCGGGTTTCCGTTCGCCGTGTTGCAGCTGCGGTCCAAATGACGCCAACGTCCACGTATCGTCTCATGCGCCAGAGTTTACACCTCTATCCATACAAAATTCAAATGCGGCAACCCCTCAGCGCAGCTACCATTGCTGCACGAGAGACATTCGCTAACGATATAGTGCACAGGATTGATGACGGCGATGTGCATGTGGGCAACATTTGGTTTACTGACGAAGCTTATTTTTACCTGGACGGCTTCGTCAATAAACAGAACTGGCGCATATGGGGAACCGAAAAGCCCCTTGTTGCAGTCCCATCGTCCCTGCATCCTCAAAAAGTACTGGTCTGGGCCGCCATTTCTTCCAAAGGAATAATTGGCCCATTTTTCAGATCCGAAACGATTACTGCATCACGCTATCTGGACATTCTTCGTGAATTTGTGGCGGTACAAACTGCCTTAGACGACACTGCGAACACCTCGTGGTTTATGCAAGATGGTGCCCGGCCACATCGCACGGCCGACGTCTTTAATTTCCTGAATGAATATTTCGACGATCGTGTGATTGCTTTGGGCTATCCGAAACATACAGGAGGCGGCGTGGATTGGCCTCCCTATTCGCCAGACGTGAACCCCTGTGACTTCTTTCTGTGGGGACACTTGAAAGACCAGGTGTACCGCCAGAATCCAGAAACAATTGAACAGCTGAAGCAGTACATCTCATCTGCATGTGAAGCCATTCCGCCAGACACGTTGTCAAAGGTTTCGGGTGATTTCATTCAGAGACTACGCCATATTATTGCTACGCATGGTGGATATGTGGAAAATATCGTACTATAGAGTTTCCCAGACCGCAGCGCCATCTGTTGTTGAAAATTGTAACTACTGTAATTTCGAAAGTTTGTCCGCCTGAAAATGTACTGTTGTCCCAAGCATATTGCAACAAACTGTGTATTTCTATCGCTGCTCGTTTAGTTTTTATTGCCGTTTCAAATATACCGGTCATTTTTAAAACACCCTGTACATATAGGCTTGAAATGAATGCCAACATGGCGCCTCATAACTCTGTACTGAAGGGAGACGGCGTGCTTGTGACGTAGGTGGCGTTGTGCCATCTCACTGGTCAACGCTCAGACGCACGCTCAGAAAATACCGACATGACAGATATCGCTCTGCACGTTTGGAAAGATTCCCGAACGTGCTATTCCACGCTATGAGGTCAGAAATTCGGCACGCTCAACGCTCAACTTTCGGATGCACGGTCCGTGTGCCGACTCCTTAAGGACTCGCGCTCTGTAGTCGGCCCGCGCACGACAGTACGCCGTACCATCACGTTGCAAAAAGGAGACTAAAGCCGTCGGCACACGGACCGTGCATCCGAACGTTGAGCGTTGAGCGTGCCGAGTTTCTGACGTCACAGCGTGAAATAGCACGTTCGGGAGTCTTTCCGAACGTGCAGAGCAATATCTGGCATGCTAGATACTCTTAGCGTGCGTCTGAGCGTTGACCAATGAGATGGCACAACGCCACCTACGTCACACGCGCGCCGTCTCCCTTCAGTACAGAGTTGTGAGGCGCCATATTGGGATTCATTCCAAACTTATATGTACAAATGCCGTTTCTGAGCACGAGAAAATTCAGAATCACTGGAAAACCCGTTGTTAACTGTGTGATTCGTTCCAATAAAATAACGAGAAACATCATATTCGTGGCAAAAGAATTATTGTAACTTGCGTATTATGAGTGTAGGCTATCTGAAGGCAGCGACACACGGAAGATTCACCCAAACACATTGTTCTTGGTACAATTTGTTATAATTAAATTTCAATTAGCAACATATGTACGATAAGGTTCTGCAGCGGGTAACATACTTTGATTAACTGCAAACAGTCTGTGTGTTGGTGGTATAGCATAGCCGGCACGGTAGCTCAGCGTGTTCGGTCAGAGGGTTACTGCCTTCTGTAATAAAAAAACGGAGGTAATCGAGCAACAACGAACATAAACGGGTGTCTCGCGACGTCCGCACCGAGCAAATACGACGAACGAAAACGAACAAAATGAGATTTAAAAAAAAAAAAAAAAAAAAGCGTGATGAGTAGCGTCACTGTCTTGTATTGACTTGATTAGTTGGGGCGGAAGTTCCCTTCTTGACACTCGTAAATTTTATTTCCTAACATTCGCGTTTTTATTAGGTTCTGATACTTCATTATTAGTTTAATATAAGTATATACTATAATATTTGATGTTATGTAAATATAAGTTCACATTTTTTTTTTTAGGGATGACTTTGTTCGATTGGCTTAATCTACAGGACAGCTTGCGCTACTTGTATAAAGATATTTTGCTCCTTTTTCTTTTACGCTTCGTAATTCACATGTTGCAAAGATTCTGCGACTGGGTAGGATCAGTGATTAACTAAGACTGACCTTGGGGTTTTACTAAAGTGTGGGAATGATGAAATAATGTTTATCTTATGCGTAAAAGTATTCCAAATTTGTACCGCACTGTTTGTAATGGAACTTTTATAAGTCTGTGTCCTTATTGATTGGACATGGTACTTTCCTTTTCGTGGACGATGGAGTAAAAGTACGTTTTCATTGAGGTAACGTGGGAATTTTACGCGCGCCCGTTGAGTAAACAGTGTGATTACGAACTAGAAGCATCCCTGAACTGACGCTGGAGTGCGTTGCGATCGCGTATACCACATTGGGGCCCACGTACCGTATGCACGAGTCGCATCGTCTCTGAGCGTTCAGCAGCACGTTGAACTTGGCGCTCTCAGCGTAACGTTCGACAGCACGGTCCGTGTGCCGAAGGCTTAAGCTTCGCGTAGACACTGTGTCCCAGTTCCGGTGCCACTGTGGCTATACAAAGTCAAAGTCGAGGATTAAGTTCACAAAATCACTGTATTTTATCAAAATAATTTCCCCATGTAACAATACAGAGATGAAATTGTTTTAAACGTGTTTTGAAACAGCCACTGCAGTCCTTTTTTGGAACTGTACCGGAGTACAATTTTCTTCGATGTCCTTAAATGCATCGTGACGGTGATCTTTCATTGCAAGCTTCGATCTGTCGATCAATCAGAAGTCGGCTGAGGCCAAATCCGATCAAAAATGTTCAAATGTGTGTGAAATCTAATGGGACTTAACTGCTAAAGTCATCAGTCCCTAAGCTTACACATTACTTAACGTCCATTATCCTAAGGACAAACACACACACCCATGCCCGAGAGAGTACTCGAACCTCCACCGGTACCAGCCACACAGTCCAGAAATCAGCGCCCTAGACCGCTCGGCTAATCCCGCGTGCGGCCAATAAGGCAGGTGATCCAGAACTGCGGCCTGTTTTATGCCCAAAAACTTGCGTACGATCTTCGCTTTGCGGGCTGGGGCGTTGTTGTGTAGAAGTGAGCAGGAACCTGCCTCTCTGTATTCCGGTCAAATTCGAAGAATTCTCATCCACAAACAGGAAACTTAACAAATAACCTGACGCTGCCCCGCTGCACCACCTCCGTTTTCCGACCGGTGTCAGTCACGTGCTGTTAAATTCGCGGCCAGGACGCCGGCTGCAGCGATGCTAGCGCTTTGACCTCCTACATGGCTGTTGTTGAAACTTCAAGGATCGTAACACTGCAACTCGCCACGTGATAGAATTGCGATTTGGAATTTCACACAAGCAGGCCTGCGTCTACTGTGTATGGCTGTGATAGTTCAGAGAGTAAACGTGAACCCTTCATCATCCCCCGTTTCCTTCCAATAAATAACTATTTTAATTTAGTGGCCATTTTCCCCTTCTGCCTTGAGCATTTCGAACACTGGTTTGCTAAGATCTCTGAAGTGAGGGGAGGACGTTATGATAAGGTAAAGGTTCTTACAAGTTTATGGTGAGCACGGAAACTTTTTGATCGCCCCTTATAATAACGAAGGGGTATTGTAGTAATTACAATGTTAGAAAGACACTGGGAACGCAAATATGATCGTATGTAGCTTTTGAAAAGTCTGCGTTTTATATATTTTAACGACTTTCATCTTAGGTAGCGTCTGTATCAATTCATATAAGCACTACATTAAGAGCCATAAGCAAACAACACCGTGAGCCAAGTGTGGTGTCACCGCCAGACACCACACTTGCTAGGTGGTAGCCTTTAAATCGGCCGCGGTCCGTTAGTATACGTCGGACCCGCGTGTCGCCACTATCAGTGATTGCAGACCGAGCGCCGCCACACGGCAGGTCTAGAGAGACTTCCTAGCACTCGCCCGAGTTGTACAACCGACTTTGCTAGCGATGGTTCACTGACAAAATACGCTCTCATTTGCCGAGACGATAGTTAGCATAGCCTTCAGCTACGTCATTTGCTACGACCTAGCAAGGCGCCATTATCAGTTGCTATTAATATTGTGAATAATGTAACGGCAAGACCGACGTTCACCTTTATCGGATTAAAGTTCAGTATTTCACCAGCTACGTCCGTTTTTCTATATTCTAATTTCCTTGTCCTGTTCCGGACCTCACGCCAGCCTGCGTGAGCTAAAACGTGTGCCTATCGGCTTCCTCTATTCATACGGGTTGGCTGTCCTGCCAGCCCACAACACTAAGGATAGCGTATTCCATTAGCAATCAAAACGTCTTGGGCCTCAGGTTCGACCCAAACCACTGCTTTGATTTAGCATAAAAATCATCAGTAACGGCAACCGAAGATTTCCAATACAAGTGGTCACCCTCGTTCTGCCAAAGGTCTTGTCAAAGAGAATGGAGTAGATTCAAGGCAAACCTCTTGCTCTTGGGTGCGAAATTCTCCCTAGAAGTCTGAAGACTCAGTAACGGCATGGGGACGCAGAAGGCAATGGAAACCACTGTGTTAAGGACACACGGTTCTTACACATAGGACATGCGGGGTGTAACCGAAAAATGGAATGATGAACTCTCTACTGGCGAAAGATTACGATTGAATCACCACTAGCATGTCGGGGAGGGTGCAGCAAAGGGAGACGTGACCACGAGAAAAGACTGAATAACGAGCTAAGGGGTAACATTCTACGAGTCGGAGCGTGAAACTTCACAAGTCTAAGTGCGGTAGGGAATCGTGTTGTTTTTGGCCAGTGTGGCGTTAATTTCTATTTTGTGTCCGAGTGTGCACAATAGAGAACCGAGATACGCATATGTAATAGGTCGAGGGGAGGCGGGGAGCAGATAGATAGATAGATAGATAGGGAGAGAGAGAGAGAGAGAGAGAGAGAGAGAGAAAGAGAGAGAGAGGGAAGGAGAGAGACGGAGAAAGAGAGAGAGGGAGAAAGAAAGAGAGAGGGAGGGAGAGAGAGACGTAAATGGAGGAGTGGGGGGAAGGAGAGAAGATTAAAGTGGTAGTGGTAGTGATGAAGGAGAACAGAGAGATGGTAAGAGGTACGGAGACATATGTATGTGGAAAAGTTGGAACAATTTGTTTCGTTCGTGGAAGTGTCTTTTTATAGCTCCTTTCGAGAGGCAATTACTGTACTGTTGCACAGCGTTGTACATTCATTCAGCAACTTCTTCGTCTGCATTACTGTTTTCTGTACAAGGAAATTATCCTCTCTTATTGAGCCGTCTGAGTATTATTTGGGTGACGGATTTGGCCTACGAACTGATCAACACAAGTAGAATTTGTGCCACAACTCTTTAATGCTTTGAGGTGCTCAAATTGCCCAGATTTACAATTTATGCGTGTTTTAAGAATGTACATAGATTACTAAAAATTATAGTTTAGCTAATACATGCTGCCCTCGTTAAATTTATCTTGGCTAGTGTTGTTGATAATGCAGTGCGTTATTTTCTCAGCTTTCTTGTTGGAATCCATATTTCTTCTACGTGTTTCCAAGCCAGTGAACGTATTTGTTACTGTAGGCCAGTACTCATCACGTATTGTTTCTCTTACAGCATATTGTTCTTGTTTTTCGTATGGTAATTTACCTGTTGTTTGCTCGCTTTTCAAATGCTTTTTTAATTATTTCTTCAGTTTGGTTACTGGTTGTAAGCTGCATCCTTTTACGCTAACTATTTGGAATATTGTATTTACTTCTTGTAAAGGGACTTCTGTCCTACATGTCCCTAAAGCATGAGTGTTTTATGTAAAATGGGTGACTGGAGGAGTCATAATGTTTGTATTTGTCCCCTGTATATTTCTGAGTTATGTCTATTGTTGAATCTGTGTATAGTGATTTTTATATACCGGGTGATAAAAAGGTCGGTATTAATTTGAAAATAATCCACGGAATTATGTGGATAGAGAGGTAAAAATTGACACACATGCTTGGAATGACATGGGGTTTTATTAGGATGGCGCTCCACCCCATATTGCTAGACGCGTGAAAGATCTCTTGTGCGCGTCGTTTGGTGATGATCGTGTGCTCAGCCGCCACTTTCGTCATGCTTGGCCTCCCAGGTCCCCAGACCTTAGTCCATGCGATTATTGGTTTTAGGATTACCTGAAGTCGCAAATGTATCATGATCGAGCGACATCTCTAGGGATGCTGAAAGACAACACCCGAGGTCAATGCCTCGCCATAACTCCGGACATGCTTTACGGTGCTGTTCACAACATTATTCCTCGACTACAGCTATTGTTGAGGAATGATGGTGGACATATTGAACATTTCCTGTAAAGAACATCATCTTTGCTTTGTCTTACTTTGTTATGCTAATTATTGCTATTCTGATCAGATGAAGCGCCATCTGTCGGACATTTATTGAGCTTTTGTATTGTTTTGGTTCTAATAAAACCCCATGTCATTCCAAGTATGTGTGTCAATTTGTACCTCTCTATCTACATTATTCCGTCATTTACTCAGTTTTCAAATTTATACTGACTTTTTGATCACCTGGTATATTAGTTCATGGCAAAACTCACAGGGGCTGGTGCAAGTAGGAAGACAGACGCCACAACAAGCTGGAACCCGAGCTGTATGAGGGCTGATCTAGTGATGGCCGTTCTTGATGTGGGTTTACCTGCAGGCGCCATACTTACAGGCTCGCCACTCACACAAAGGAAGGAAGGAAAGATAAACTGCAATCGTCATGAGTTATTTAAAGGACCATGGGGTGGTGAGTGTTGGGGTCGAGGGTCGAGTGGAAACACTATTGATAGTTAAGAACGACTTCTATTGAATCCAATACATGACATAGTCAGCACAACTACTCCTCTTTCTGTAGTCCCAGAGCAGCGATAATGTATGGGTAGTGGATGCCGGCAGAAGCAGACACGGATGGAAGGTTGGCAAGGGTGTGGCACAGGTCCCATGAAGGACTTACTGTTGGTGGCAATACAACACCCTCATTGGCATTGTAGCGAGAAGTAAGTGCTTCTCTGGGCGGTATCACCAACCTGGTGTCTCGCTGCTTCGGTAAGTCCCTCGTCGCACAGTTGTAGCGCTCAGTCGCCAGATTCCATGTGGGTGGTGATCCTGCTGAACTGGAGTGTTTAGGGATGCCAGTTGTTAATTGTCAACAACGTTTGTACTATATTTCTTTTAATACAGAAATTACTTTGTCACACACGTCACAGAATCAGTATTTGCAATATGGCGGCTCTGGAATACGCCGTTATATTCGACCCTTTACACACATTAACACAGTTTTCTGACTTTACATAATGATAGCCACTGCCCATGACACGTGGCGTTCTTATAACTAATAACTTCACTTTATATCTTGCTTAACATCTGAAATATGCACTCGCGAGCGTTTTTTTTAGAGTTGCCCCGGTTACTCGACCGTGCGTTTTGCGCGGCTCCTCGCGACTACCTCGCCCTGTCTTTCCGAAGGACAAGAGAGACCACCCAACCGTTCTCTCTCAGCCAATGGGCGTTCAGATCGCTGTTGCCAGGCGGATCTGACGTCACGTTTTAGGACATTGTGACGGAAGTTTGTCTCGGAACACTGTCTCAGATTGTAAGATACTACTCCGTAATAGTCGGATCCTGTCCTTACTAAGGTTGCACAACATTGCCTCCTATGATTTCATACCTTGCTGACGCTTAATTGTAAAATATACATGTAGCCTGGCTGCTACTGAGCATTCCCGATCGTATAAATGTGCGTAAAACGTGGCTTAAACACGTGAAGGGAATGCATATATGCATTACAGCAACTTGATCTCTAACCCATGTCTGCTGCTGGTAACGCCCAGCTGTCTAGCTTTTCAGTATGGCTCTGTCATCATGACGACGCTGCTGGTTTCCGGCAATAAGAAGCGATCCCAGCCTCGTAATTCAGGCTTTTTGGTATGGCTCTGGTGCAGTTTTGTTCCATTAAAACCCAGCACCCACTCACGTCACCCGTGACAAGAGACTTGCCCAGGTTTAGCAACTTCACCACATTGGCTAAATGGTTACTGTTGTGTGGTACAGTTTACTTCTGCACTCGGCTATCCTGGCTTCATATATCTGTTATTGTGACCCACACGTCGCCACAGTGGCAACCACTGGCTTGTAGACTTAACCCAACACTTCATGTTGGGCTTCCACACTATTCCTCATTACTTTTGCAAATACTTATAATTCTTGCTCAACAGCTATGCTGCCCACCTCCACATAGAAGACTCAGTTCGTTGGGTCTTGCCCCTGAACTGTTCTCCATTGCAATAACTCCTACCCTTAATCTGTAAAACAGGTAGACAATCTTAAATTGGTTGCTCTTAACTGGTTCACAAATTACTATATTAATTTCTGACTCCATAAATCTATCTTCCATCCCTGGCTCGGGGGATCCACTCTATAGGAACTTCAATTACCCTTGGATTGGGTTGTTGCACAGCTCATCGCTTCAAATACTTAAAAGTGTGGCAGAGCAAAATCAGAGTCGCGATGACGCTATAAACTGTGACACTCAAGGTCGCAATCATTTGACGTATACCATCCTGATATTTTTCCACACACTCCAACAATTACTCTGCGGTGATCTGCCTCTTCTGTGCTGCTATCATCCGAATTAATGATAGGCTCAGTTTTCAGGTGCCGTTAAGGAAGGTAAAGTTTTGTCTGGACAACAGCTTAGAGGTTCATCTGTTAATAAACCTGCGGCTGTGTTTCATTCAACAGAGTAAATGAATATGGGTCCTGTGATTTTACATACAGTCCCATTGATTAACAGCCCTCTACCTTGCAGTTCTAAATGTCTCGGCCCCACGAGTTTCCTTTGCTCACGGAGACTAGCAACTACCTTTACGTCGTTCTAAACTGAGTATGCCCAATGCAAAATCGCTCTCTCGAAGCATGGTTCCGGTTTGGCCATCTCCTCCTGGTAAGGTCTTGTCTCCATTCACCCCTGAAGAGTCGCATGATGCATGTGCTCCCACTCGTCGTAACCTCACGAGTTGGACATATGGTGACTACGCCACTCTGACGTTGCTGGATACCAGTCTCTATCATCACCATATGTCCGCTAATAGTAACACTCTTCCCATCTCAATTATACAAATTTCCCAAATGCTGCGAACTTCGCTGGGTAAGTGTGCACCGTATAACACCTACAGACTGCATGCTTGCCCACTACCAGTATCTTCACCGATACGTACAACTGTACCCTATCTGTTATTATTCTCACCACAGCATCATGGAAGTAGAATGGCAGTTCCAATGCTAGCTGTGAACCCAGGGGTAATTCTCCTTGCACCTCTCTCAACCCTTTCAGATACTGCTCTGGTGGCAACAAGATGGAACTTAACTGCACGTGTAGCACTTGATGAACGGCTTCCTGCAAATTTATTGACTCCACTCATGTGTCTCAGATGCTGTCCCTTAGTGACTGCAATAGTCACGTCATCGTTAGTCTCGCATCTAGTACTTGAATCCACATTTGTACTGCTGCCAGTCCCAGTTCAGAGTTCTAGCCGAGGCCCTGGCACAATCATTATTTCCTTACTCAGCTGGCGAAGCATGAGCATGTTGTTCAACACGTTGCTTTCCAAGCTCACAACATGTGTGGAACGCCACTCCTTCATTACTTTATTCACCTACACTAACTCCCTTGCGTCTTCTATCGTTGCGTTCAGTTTGCTTGTCTCTTACATTTGCCATTCTGAATGTAGCTTTCAGTATTCCACTCTCATCGTCAATTCACAACCCCTTTACTCTCTTGGAGTCATGCAGTACAATTCCGGTCACCTCCTGCATATGCCCCTACCAATTACCTGTGCTCCTTTGAGACCTCTCACGGCCTCCTGCTACTAAAAGCCAATTATTGTATCCCTTAAAATACCTCCTCCACTCTTCTGATTTCATTCCGCAACTTCCACACATTAAACACTAAACCTAATGACAATCTGTGACTGTAGAACACCATGTCTGCTTGCCTGTAAAACAAAATTCCTTCATCCAGGCAATGATCTTGCAGTGCCTCCACCCTATCCCCCAATGGAGAGGTACAGCACTGCCAAAACTAGCAGTCTTCTTTGCTGGCCAATATGCCATACGCAATCTGAGAACGGGGATCAATATCACTTCCCCACCCCACCCCCATAAGCACGCTGTCTCCAAACAGCACGTCTTAACACACTAACGATAAAACCTGCCCGAAAACAAACATATAACATTTTCCAAGACCAGAAAATGCCCTACCTTATACACAAAAGAAAAATAACCCTAATCATGTAATCACAATAAATATCAGCTACTTTCTTGGCGTCAGTGTGTACCAACTATGAGTTATTTGAACCCCTCCCTCCTGTTGCTCATCCTACCGCTTCCTCCTCTTGACCTCTTTCCTCGCTTTTCTAGTATCTCCCTTGGAATTTGGTGCACCCTCGAAAAGTCGTTGACGCCCAACAAGCACAATCGTTGTCTTTTTTGGCAGCTGCAGTTTCACATTTACTAGTTACACTACTGGCCATTAAAATTGCTACACCAAAAGAAATGTAGATGATAAACGGGTATTCATTGGACTAATATATTATACTAGAACTGACATGTGATTACATTTTCATTTGGGTGCATAGATCCTGGGAAATCAGTACCCAGAACAACCACCTCTGGCCGTAATAGCGGCCTTGATACGCCTGGGCATTGAGTCAAACAGAGCTTGGATGGTGTGTACAGGTACAGCTGCCCATGTAGCTTCAACACGATAGCACAGTTCATCAAGAGTAGTGACTGGCGTATTGTCACGAGCCAGTTGCTCGGCCACCATTGACCAGACGTTTTCAAGTGGTGAGAGATCTGGAGAATGTGCTGGTCAGGGCAGCAGTCGAACATTTTCTTTATCCAGAAAGGCCCGTACAGGACCTGCAACATGCGGTCGTACATTATCTTGCTGAAATGTAGGGTTTCGCAGGAATCGAATGAAGGGTAGAGCCACGGGTCGTAACACATCTGAAATGTAACGTCCACCGTTCAAAGTGCCGTCAATGCAAACAAGACGTGACCGAGACGTGTAACCAATGGCACCCCATACCATCACGCCGGGTGATACGCCAGTATGGGGATGACGCATACACGCTTCCAACGTGCGTTCACCGCGATGTCGCCAAACACGGTTGCGACAATCATGATGCTGTAAACAGAACCTGGATTCATCCGAAAAACTGACTTTTTCCATCCGTGCACCCAGGTTCCTCGTTGAGTACACCATCGCAGGCGCTCCTGTCTGTGATGCAGCGTCCAGGGTAACCGCAGCCATGGTCTCCGAGCTGATAGTCCATGCTGCTGCAAACGTCGTCAACTGTTCGTGCAGATGGTTTTTGTCTTGCAAACGTCCTCATCTGTTGACTCAGGGATCAAGACGTGGCTGCACGATCCGTTACAGCCATGCGGATAAGATGCCTGTCATCTTGACTGCTAGTGATACGAGGCCGTTGGGATCCAGCACGGCGTTCCGTATTACCCTCCTGAAGCCACCGATTCCATATTCTGCTAGCAGTCATTGGATCTCGATCAACGCGAGCAGTAATGTCGCGATACGATAAACCGCAATCGCGATAGGCTACAATCCGACCGTTATCAAAGTCGGAAACGTGATGGTACGCATTTCTCCTCCTTACATGAGGCATCACAACAGCGTTTCACCAGGCAACGCCGGTCAACTGCTGTTTGTGTATGAGAAATCGGTTGGAAACTTTCCTCATGTCAGCACGTTGTAGGCGTCACCACCGGCGCCAACCTTGTGTGAATGCTCTGAAAAGCTAATCATTTGCATATCACAGCATCTTCTTCCTGTCAGTTAAATTTCCCGTCTGTAGCACGTCATCTTCGTAGCGTAGCAATTTTAATGGCCAGTAGTGTATGTTATTTCTTTCAGTTACTTGGTATGGGCCTTAGTACAGTGTTGGGAACTTTTTCGTTTCTCCTTTGGAAGTATATTGGCTTGGAAACATCACCCACTGGCTACTCTGAACTGAAGTAATGTTCCCACTCGCTTCATTGCCTCTCCCTTTTCTCGAATGCTTTATTTTCTGCTCTTTACCATTCAAGGTGGTAGTGTGAATTTTGGAGTTGTACATACTATCTACGAAGGATAGATAAGTGTCCCAATCTAAACGGGGTGCAAGTTTCCAACTGTCAGATGAAATTATCACATCCTTCCATTAGTTTATTGATGGACTAGTTTTCAGTTTTCAGCTATTTCATCAAGTCTGACATGAAGTTCGTCCCTTGGTCTGTAATTACTGTCGCTGGAACCCTGAACTTCAGTATCCATCTAATAACCAATGCCTGCAGACTGTTATTGCATACTGCTCCAGTATTGGCACCATCTCTATGCAACGAGAAAAATGGTCTAGTACGGTCAGCATAAAATGGTTACTTTCTGGTGTTCGGCTGAATGAGCGTAAAACAGCCATCCTAATAGAAGTAAACGGCTTCGTTGCTTCCGACAATCTCTATAACAGTACCTGCTTCCGTTTTAAATCCACGAAATATGCACAATCTGTTGTGTTGGCAGAAGAGTCAACACCGTGTTACTAGAGGAGGCCGAAATGCACGCGTTTTAGCTCACGCAGGCTGGCGTGAGGAGGGAAGGACTATACTGACGTGAGGTCTGGAACGTGACAAGAAATTAGAATTCAGAAAGCGGACGTAATTAGTTTCATACTTAACTTTAATCCATTAATGATGAACGTCGCTCTTGACGGTACATGATTCACAATATTATCTGTTCAGAATACATTCTTGTAGTTACTGAATATGGCGCCTGGCTAGGTCGTAGTAAATGACGTAGCTGAAGGCTATGCTAAACTGTCGACTCGGCAAATGAGAGCGTATGTAGTCAGTGAACCATCGCTAGCAAAGTCGGCTGTACAACTGGGGCGAGTCTAGAGAGTCTCGACTATACCTGCCGTGTGACGGCGCTCGGTCTGCAATCACTGACAGTGGCGACACGCGGGTCCGACGTATACTAACGCGCCGCGGCCGATTTAAAGGCTACCACCTAGTAAGTGTGGTGTCTGGCGGTGACACCACACAATACACAAAACTTCTGACGTACTGATCAACACTATTACACTTTCCTTCCAGCAATACCTTTTTTCTGCCACTCTCCAATTCGTCACCGTGTCTCCTCCATGGCTCAGTAAGATGTGATCATGCATTTCACGTAATATTTGTAGTTTCAAATTTGCTGACACCACTAGTAGTTGTCCTTATTTAATTTCTCTTAATAATAATCTGTCTTGCATATTAAACCGCGGTTGCTTTCCATACTGTCCACACTATTCATCGGTGCTCTGTGCTACATGCCGTTTCTCAAGGTCATAACCTTCGCCTGTATTACCGCTATCTTCCTGCTCAACCTGTCCTCGTTGCCATGTTTCTTCCCTGGTTTGTGGATCACTTTGTACTCAGATCACTGAGTTTCAATGCCCACCTCACGAATCTACTGCAATCTCTCAAGCCTAGTAACCAGATCAAAGCAGCATGGTCAGTCACTAGAAGTGTGTTACCATTACACCAATCTAAGTACCTCCCTCTCTGTTGTAAAGCAATTCATTTCCGCTCTATTCGGCTGTTATTATACAAAGCAATAAGGTTTTCTTGATCACCCACTTCCTGACTTAGAACACACCCAGAGCATTATCCGACACATCACATAATAATATGAACACCATTTGGAAATTTTGGGAACACCCACCTGGCTCGACGTCAACATATTCTTTAATTCAATTAGTGCTCTCTGACATTCCTCCGACTATGCAAACTTAAACACTTTTTTCCAGAGCTGTGTAAGTGGTTTGCAGTACCCACAAATCCCTTCATGAAATTCTTATAAACATTTACAAGGCCCAGAAATGTTTGCAACTTCTTGGTTGTTTCGCTACCGGAGAAACCTCTACAGCTTGCGCTACCCTTGGATCAGTTCTTACTCTATCCTTACTAATGATATGGTCCAAATAGTTAACTTCCTACAGTGCAATGTGACTTTTCCGTGCAGAGTTTCAAACGGGCAGATAGTAATCTCTTGAATACCTCCCTCAGACGTTGTCTATGCTACTGCATATCCCTTGAAAAGAGGATTATGTCATCAAGACACACTAGACAATGATACGATTTCACTCCTTTCAGCTCTCTGTACAGCAGACACGGGGATGTTACCGGTGCATTTTCCAATCCAGAAGACATCATTCTATAATGACAGTGTCTCCAGAGTGCAGAAAATGTCATTTATGGGTCATCATTTGGTGTCACTTCTAATTTTCGGTAACCACCGGAAGTACAGGCTTTGTCTAGGTTATCTATTGTTCCTGTGACGTTCAGAATTGGGTAGGCATCTGTCGTAGTCTTACTAATCAAGTGGCGGCAAACGAAACGGAAGCTATACTTCTCTGAGCCATCCATAGACTTCTTGGACATGATCACAGTTCTTCCCTTCCACCCAGGGTCTACCACTGTCTTCTGTCATCCCATCAGCCAAATTTTGATTTATAAGTTCTTCCAAATCTGGTTGTAACAACAGAGGTATTCTGCATGGACTTCAATACACCGGTGCTTCATTCCCTGTCGGAATTTTGTGTGGCGTTACTGGCAGGCAACAGCGCTTGCGACAAACACAGATCCTGTAATTCTAGTAACGGGTCCTCTATCTGTGTCCCTTCTGCCCATTTAAAAGCTTGAATTTCTTGCGAAATACAGTCCTAGCTGCATCCTGTGCCCTCCTACAGCCTACATCACTCATATGACCATCTTCCTTATCCAAAACCTCCAGTGAAGCCAGTAACGTTTCCTCGAACAACTTAACCTCCTCATTGCGAAAATTATCCACACAGATGGGTATTACTTTGCCTCATTCCCTCTCTCATACGCGTAAAACGTTGCATTTTACCAGACAGCAAGCTATATCCAGTACTTCATTACCTTACAGCTTTTCTACTACACATTACACCTCAACGAGTAAGCCAGGCTTCACATTTACCCATAGCGACTTTCCTCGCGAGACACACTCATGTGAATCAAGTCTTAAAGTCATTGCTCGCAGTTTAACTGCACTGCCTCGTACACTACGCACTCATCACAACGGATCAACGCTGACAACATTTTAACATAGCTGGCATTTCTAAATTCCGTCATATGTCATCGGAGGTCAGTTATGGCATAACGTTAACCCAGAAAGTCTAACTCTTGGATCATGCCGTAGTCCTTGCTGGGTTAAACGAGTAACCGCTTTCACAAGTGGCTTAAACTTGGTTGCCTCAAACGAAAAATTCTTCATCAATAACCGCACTGGTGATGTATCACTACAGCCTGCCCCACACAAATTGTAATGTGGTCGGTTCCAACACTGCCTACCAACTAACTCTCTTGAGGGCACTGACACATCCCCTGCATTTAACAAAACTTTATATTCCCTACCATTTTTCACACCCACTATGGCACAATCCGCTTTGCATTCGCTATTACTGCATTTATATTTACTGAGAACTCCTTCCAGTGGCTCTAGCGTTCCCTCTTGAGTTTAACAGGTACTTCGTACTACATCCTTGCCACGGTCCATACCACCGCTGCCCTTATTTCCATTAAACTATCTTGAGTTCACGTTATCTGTATTACTCTACTGCAGGTGGTAGCACCGTCTTTGCACGTTCCCTGCACGACCACAATTAAAACATTTTATATTCGATGCAAACATTGTCCCTCAATCCCTTATACAAGTGGGCACATCAATCTTCTCGCTCTCCAACACTATATAAAGCGCTGCAGGGAGATCTTTTGCTACTCCAATGTGCACCGTCCTTGAAATCTCAGATCACAACGTAGTCGTGGTGAAGAGTAGGCTGAAGTTTATGAGATTACTCAGGCAGTATCAATAAGCAAAGAAGTGGGATACGGAAGTACTAAGGAACGACGAGATACGCTTGAAGTTCTCTACGGTTGTAGATACAGCAGTAAAGAATATCCCAGTAGGCGGTATAGTTAAAGAGGAATGGACATAACTAAAAAAGGGCAATCACAGAGGTTGGAAAGAAAAACATAGGCACAGAGAAGGTAACTGCGAAAAAGCCATGGATAACGGAATAAATACTTCAGTTGATCGATCAAATAAGAAAGTACAAAAATGTTCGGGAAAATTCAAGAACATAGAATTACAAGTCGCTGAGGAATGAAATAAATAGAAGTACGGGGTAACTGAAATGGCTGCATGAAAAATGTGAAGAAATCGAAGAGAAAAGACCGTCGGAAGGACTGACTCAGCATTTGGGAAAGTTAAAACAGCAAGGGTGGTAGGTAGCATTAAGAGAGCAACGGAAATTCCACTATTAAATGCAGGGGAGAGAGCGGATAGGTGAAAGAGTACATTGAAGACCTTTATGAGGGGGAAGATTTGTCTGATGTGATAGAAGAAGAAACAGGAGCCGATATAGAAGAGATACGGGATCCGTTATTAGAAGCAGAATTTAAGAGAGCTTTGGATTTCTTAAGATGAAATAAGGCAGAAAGGATTGGTAACAGTCCATCAGAATTTCTAAAATCATTGGGGAAAGTGGCAACAAAATAACTATTCACATTAGTGTGTAGAATGCATGAGTCTGGCGACATACTATCTGACTTTCGGAAAAATATCATCTACACACGTCCAAAGACTGTAAGAGCTGACAAGTGCGAGAATTGTTGCTTAGAAGAATAATACACAGAAGAATCGAAAAGAAAATTGAAAATGTGTTAGATGACGATCAGTTTGGCTTTAGGAAAGGTAGAGACTACAGAGGCAATTCTGACGTTGCGGTTGATAAAGGAAGCAAGAATAAATAAAAATCAAGGACCGTTCATAGGATTTGTCAACCTGGAAAAAGCGTTAGACATTCTAAAATTGTGCAAGATGTTCGAAATTCCGAGAAAAATAGGGGTAATGTAAAGGGAGACACGGGTAATATACAATATGTACAAAAGTCAAGAGGGAATAATAAGAGTGGACGACCAAGAACGAAGAGCTCGGATTAAGAAGGGTGTAAGACAGGAATGCAGTCTTTCGCCCCTAATGTCCAGTCTGAATATCAAAGAAGCAATGATGGAAGTAAAAGAAAGGTTCAGGAGTGGAATTAAAATTCAAGGTGAACGGACACCAATAATACGATTCGCAGATGACATTACTATTCTGAGTGAAAGTGAAGAAGAATTAAGTGACCTGCTGAATGGAATGGATAATCTAATGAGTAAATAATGTGGACTGAGAGTAAATCGAAGAAAGACGAAAGATACGAGTGGTAGCAGAAATGAGAACAGCGAGAAACTTACCATTCGGTTTGGTGGTCACGAAGGTTATTGGTCACGAAGTAGATGGAGTTAAGGAATTCTGCTACCTAGGCAGCAAAATAACTAGTCACGGACGAAGCAAGGAGGACATCAAAAATCAGTCTATCACTGGCAAAAAGAGCATTCCTGGCCAAGAGAAGTCTACCAGTATCAAACATAGGCCTTAATTTGAGGGGGACTGATGACCTTCGCTGTTTAGTCCCCCTTAAACATCCCAACAACCACCACCACCACCACCTTGAGGAAGAAATTTCTGAGAATGTACGTTTGGAGCACAGCATTGAAACATGGACTGTGGGAAAATCGAAACAGAAGAGAATCAAAAATGGTTCAAATGGCTTTGAGCACTATGGGACTTAACATCTGAGGTCATCAGTCCCCTAGAACTTAGAACTACTTAAACATAACTAACCTAAGGACATAACGCACATCCATGCCCGAGGCAGGATTCGAACCTGCGACCTTTGCGGTAGCGCGGTTCCAGACTGAAGCGCCTAGGACCGCTCGGCCACAACGGCCGGCAGAAGAGAATCGAAGCATTTGAGGTGTGGTGCTATAGATGAATGCTGAAGGTTAGGTGGACTGATAATGTGAGGAATAAGGAGGTTCTGTGCGGAACCGTAAAGGAAAGGGATATGTTGAAAACAATGAGAAGGAGAAGGGAGAGGATGACCGTATATCTCTTAAGTCAGGGAGTGACTTCCATGATACTAGAGGGAGCTGTAGAGGGCGAAAGCTGTAGAGGAAGACAGAGATTGGAATATATCCAGCAAATAATTGAATGTTTAGGTTGCAAGTGCTACTCTGGAATGAAGAGTTTGGCATAGGATAGGAATTCGTGGGGGGTCGCATCCAACCAGTCAGAAGAATGGCCGGCCGGAGTGACCGAGTGGTTAAAGGCGCTACAGTTTGGAACCGCACGACCGCTGCGGTCGCAGGTTCGAATCCTGGCTCGGGCATGGCTGTGTGTGATATCCTTAGGTTAGTTAGGTTTAAGTAGTTCTAAGTTCTAGGGGACTTATGACCACAGCAGTTGAGTCCCATAGTGCTCAGAGCCATTTGAACCATTTTTTCAGAAGAATGATGACTCAAAAACAAATTACAAACAACATATCGAATAAAATTTGAAGTATTTGGAGGGAAAATGTGGTCGCGGCTAGTCGGTGTTTATTTCATTTTAGGTGACATGTTGTTACGCACTAAATGTAATTTACATATCGAAATTGTTTTAACGCCTGAACGAAAGGCAATCTCCAATACATTATGGCGAAAATATGAGTTGAACCATCTTGTTGGAGGACGCTGCCTGAGCGCTCCGCGTGGAAGTAGGGTACAGCTCAGTCGTGGACGGTTCGTAGTACGCACGTTTCTTAAAATGAGTAATCACGATTTATTGTTGTACTTACTGCTGGAAGAAAATGATGAAGAACAAGAAGACATTCTACTGCAACAGCTACACAAAGGAAAAGCTGTAACACATCCAGTCTTCAGGACGAGGCTTGATGAAGTTTTCCTTACATTTATCAATCGTCATTTATGACGACAAAAAATTGCTCGAGTTCTTGAGGTTAAAACTACCCAATTGAGCTACGTCCTAGACCTGGTCAAATATGATCACAGGAAGGGTTCATCGAACACGTATGTGTACCCAATAGCTGCTCTTCGTCCGAACAGGCCTTGGAAGGCCCAATGGTACCGGCCGGTCGTCGGGTCATCCTCTCAGCCCAGTGGCGTCACTGGATGTGGGTACGGAGGGGCATGTGGTCAGCACGCCGCTCTCCCGGCCGTTTGCAGTTCTCGTGACCGGAGCCGCTACTTCTCAGTCAAGTAGCTCCTCAGTCAGCGCTCGGCAGACCGGATGGTCACCCATTGAAGTACAAGCTCAGCCCGACAGCGCTTAACTGCGGTGATCTGACGGGAACCGGTGTTACCAATGCGGCAAGACCGTTGGCGTACCCAATAACACCTGGCGAAAAATGGGCCATAACACTAAGGTAAGAAAAGTCAAAATACTTTTAAGGCTACGGTGGTTTATTTAACATTTGTTTCGCTGTTGAACAATTAAAACATTTAACAGTGAAATGAAAATTGTGAATATCAGATTGTGAATAATCAGTTACATTCATTGACATACTTGTTAGTAAAATCAACATTTTGTGATGATATTTATGTTACATTATTAATGTCTGGGACTGCTGTACACGTTGTTTGTTCTTTATGACTTTTTAGATCAAAAGCCGTCTGCAGTGACATCATTTTTGCCTCCTTAATTATGCCTGGACTCAGGTTTTTGACAGACATTGCAATACTTCTGAGAAATACATCGACATCTTTATCAGGGATCTGTTTAATGATCTTAATAATAACTTATCTTTCGAAGCGTCTAGCTGCCAAAAGTTCCATAATTTTATCATATCGTTTCTTCCTTTTACTAGCTGACGGCAGGCAATCAACAACTATAACTTCACATCTTCCTACGCACTGACATCAGAATGTCGAATTTTCGACGTACTTCTGTGAAGCAGAATGAAATACACAATTTAATTTGTAATAAAATAAATCGCAGTTTCATGATTAAAAGATAAGGGGACAGACAGTGGTGAACAGTAACTTACTCTCTGTTATGATCCATCCTTCCAAGAAAGATCAACATATTACCCGTTGACTAGAAGTAGAAGATCGTGTTACTTGTCCTTCTTTGCATTTCTTGATACACATCTTTAGCGTTCCTCCATCTTCTTTTACATTCTTCACCTGGAATTTGTCAGTGTTAATTATTAACAAATCCTTAGTCGCTCCCAATTTTAAATTAGACAGCACAGTTACGTATAACTTTCAATGCAACATTCATCTCGATCTTATTTTATGAATTTCCCATATGGTATTGGAGCTATCGATAGAAACCATGTGTGGATTTTCTCCAGCCAATATTGGCTTGTTCGATAATTACAAACGTTTTTCTCCACTTTGGTACTTGCTATCGCCGGTAGTAACTACAAGTTCACGTTCTCTGATGTTGGGTCCGACGGAAAGGAAGACGACCGCGGAATTTTTGACAAGAGTAATATAGGCTAATGTTTCAGTAGTGACACTGTGTTTCCATCTCATTGTAAACTGCCCAATTCTGACATCGCTGTGCTCCATTTTCTTGTAGGGGAAGAGACATTTCGGTAGAGTACAAACATGATGAAATCCCATTCTCGGTCAGCTGCAAGTGTCGACAGAAAGAAAGCAATTTTAATTACAGTCTCTGCAGAGCTCGTAGATTGTCTGAAAAAGATATTGAGTAGATATTATTCAGTGTTATTTGTCGGTTGCTGTAAAACCTAATACAACAGTTGATTTAATCTTTACAAGTTGCTGTCTGTCCAGTCTACTTTTGGATGCTTTCCTGGAGAGCACCAACGAACCATATGATGACGTAGATCAATCTGAACCACCACCATCTAAAAATGTTATACCATTTGCTTGGGGTGTCAGTTTTGCCAATATGGGAACTTTCCCTGTGCGAGATTCATACATGAACCATTTCAACAGCCTCATAGGGACAATAGCATGATAAAATAAAGAGGTTATTGGTGGCCATAAGCATAGATTTAAGTGATTGCATGAAATTTGATGTAATTGTAGTACAGATTAATAATAAAAATCCCTCCGAACTGGCCATGAAGGCCCAACGGAACCGACCGGCCGCCGTGTCATCCTCAGCGTTTTAGCGTCACTGGATGCGGATATGGAGTGTCTTACGGTCGGTACACCGCGTCCCCTGGCCGTATGTCAGTTTACGATAGTGGAGCCGCTACTTCTCAATCAAGTAGCTCCTCAGTTTGCCTCACAAGGGCACCCCACTTGCCAACAGCGCTTGGCAGACCGAATGGTCACCCATCCAAGTGCTAGCCCAGCCCCATAGCGCTTAACTTTGGTGATCTGACGGGAGACGGTGTTACCACTGTGGCAAGACCGTTGGCACAGATTACTAATGACTCACATAAATAGAGTAAACACAGTATTATTCTTACTTAATCTCTGCGGATATTCTACAATTTCCTTCCAAGCACTGTCTTTCATGTTCTGATTTTTGTACAGCAGCAAGGGCTGCATAAAAATTACATGGAAACTACGGAGGGTATTACGGCAGGGGTGGGTTGGTGGACCCAGCAGAGAAACTGTTGACAGAATGAGATTTTCACTCTGCAGCGAAGTGTGCGCTGATATGAAACTTCCTGGGAGATTAAAACTGTGTGCCAGATCGAGACTCGAACTCGGGACCTTTGCCTTTCGCGGGCAAGTGCTCTACCAACTGAACTACCCAAGCACTTGCCCGTGAAAGGCAAAGGTGCCGAGTTCGAGTCTCGGTCCGGCACACAGTTTTAATCTGCCAGGAAGTTTCAAACTGTTGATACTTAATAATGACTTTTGTGGACTCCAAACATGATATAGTGAGGGAACCACACGTGTCTCTACTGTCCCAGCCCGGCACTGGTATGTAGGCGCTTGCTGAGCCGGTGCCCTGCGTTGCTGACGGCAGACCTGTGGTGGGCCTGCTACTTTTAGAGGCCACGGTCATTGTCGTCAGCAGCGGGCTACTTTCCGGTGTCGTGGAAACTACACGGCCCCTTACTCTGCTTGCATAACTGCAGCATTATGTGAAGAACACTGTGTGCACAAGGTTCAACTCGCTGCCCTCTGACAGGAGTCGCGTGGCGGGTGGTGCGGTGGTGCCAATTTCCACTAGGAACTCAGTGTCGCAGTTCCTGGTACAGACGGCACGTAAGCGCGGCTGTGGCACCAGGACCCACGAAGGACTTGGGCCGGCGGCAGTTGCTGCCTGGCCTCGAACCCGTGACTGCCGTTGGCGATGCCAAGTCACCTCGCTGTCCAGCATAGCTCTGGCGTCATGTTGGTGCTTCTAGTTTCTGGCGACAAGAAGAGATCCTCTGCCCCGAAATTCAGACTTATTTATATGGCTTTGGTGCGTATTTGTTCCACTAAAACTCAGCACCTAGTGATGTCACTCATAACAAGACTTTCCCTGGTTTCCCTGGTGTGGTGACATTGGCCCACTGGCTATGCATTAACACTGTGCAGTACAGTTTACTGTTGTGCTTCGCAATCCCCTTGCACGACTATTACCGCAACCTACATGTTACCAAACTGGTAGCTACCGACTCGCAGTTGTTAACACAACTCTCCATGGCAGCTTCCACATTACTTCTCATTACTTTTGCTAAATACTTATAATATTCGCTTTGAGACTGGGTAGCAGCACTACAGATTTCTCGGACGCCACAATGTAGAAACTGGAACCAAAGAAGATGCAAATGAAACAGCAGTACCATTTGAAAATCTGTAAAGAGACAATTAAGCAGTTCGGTATAACAGTCTGGATACAACAGGATGTATGGGATATTCATGATACCGAAAAATATTGTAATTTCTAACGTGTTATGTGACTACACCAAACTACGTGTTATCAGGTACCGTAAGGGAAGGGCTATCACAATTTTCAGGCTTTCGCCTCTAGCCATCCACGTAAAACTAATTTGTTATAGTATTTTATCCATCCTCAGCAGCTGTAGTTGTATGTAACGAAAGAACAAGCAACCAGTTCCTTAAAAGAAATTTAATTTCTTTACCGGTTTCGGGCACTTAGTGCCGTTCTTCAGAAGGTTATACGTATCTCATTATTTGCGAGTGTCAGTAACAAGCTGCATATACCAAAACGCCGCGATCGTTGACTTGCACATCTTACTGCATGCGTCTTACTGTTGACACCACCGAGCGGGGTGGCGCAGTGGTTAGACACTGGACTCGCATTCGGGAGGACGACGGTTCAATCCCGCGTCCGCCCATCCTGATTTAGGTTTTCCGTGATTTCCCTAAATCGCTCCAGGCAAATGCCGGGATGGTTCCTCTGAAAGGGCACGGCCGACTTCCTTCCCCATCCTTCCCTAATCCGATGAGACCGATGACCACGCTGTCTGGTCTCCTTCCTCAAACCAACCAACCAACCAACCAACTGTTGACACTCGCAAATAATGAGGTAGGTATAACCTTCTGAAGAACAGAAACTGTTCGTATCCAAATAGAACAGCTATTTGCCGTCAGGTTGCCTTTGTTTGAACACGCAGGTGTAAAGATTGCCGAGTATAGCGTGAATCATTGAAGCAAAACTCCGCCGTTAAAATACTAGGACAAGTGCCAATAAACAAAATCACAATGAACTAAAATACTCAAGAGAAAATAGGCCCTTCGCAATTTAAACCACGCAGACCATCCATCATCAAAAATTCTCTGGGATACGTGGTATGCAAAATATCAGAAGGTTTAGGAGAGCCTCCTGGTAGAAGCAATAACTCCAGTCCAACAAGAAACAAAGCTATAAACCGAGCAACCTGCAGCATGAGTTCACTCAACTAAAAATCAAAAAAATCTTAAGAAAACATTATCACACACGCCCGAAACCGGTAAAGAAGTTAAATTTCTTTCATGCAACTGGTTGCTTATTATTTCGTTACAAGTTTATTTCATTGTTTATTATTTTATGATAGAATATAATCTTATGTGTCTGTAGATACTCAACGTTCTGACATGAAAACTCTGGAGATTCGTGTATGATACACATGTTAGCAATAAAGTTTATTATAGTTTCTCTTTGTGGAAAGTGTACCCATGTTTCCGACATAATTTGTAATTAACTGCCGGCCACGGTAGCCTAGCGGTTCTAGGCGCCCAGTCCGGAACCGCGCGACTGCTGCGGTCGCAGGTTCGAATCCTGCCTCGGGCATGGATGTGTGTGATATCCTTAGGTTAGTTAGGTTTAAGTAGTTCTAAGTTCTAGGGGACTGATGACCACAGCTGTTAAGTCCCATAGTGATCAGAGCCATTTGAACCAATTTTTTGTAATTAACTTTTCGAAGATAATTATTGTGGGAAGGCTACCTTGTAGAATGTCGGATAGGTGTGTACATTGATTCAATTTGGATTAAGATTAGTTTGGTAGTAACAAGGAAACGAATTAAGCTTTACCGTAAAAAATGACGAGATACGTTAGTAAGATTTTGAAAATGATCAACCTAGTAATTGCACTTTGAAAATTACAGAAAATCAGGAATTGTGACGACAGAGCGCTTAGAATTATTATCGTATTTAATTTTCCAGACTCCGGTAGCTACGAACATTTCGTGGAGTACTACGTAGTACTTCGTAAGATTGGAACTGTGATGTTATTCTATGAATCGTGCAAGGATCTTTAAAGTGTGAACGAAACTGTTCGTATCCAAATAGAGTAGCTATTTGCCGTCAGGTTGCCTTTGTTTGAACTTTATCTTAATACACACAAACATTACCTACGTTAATTTTAGCAACTTTTATGCAGACTGACTCTTTTATTAACTGTGAGTGTAAAGTTTATTGAGTAATGTGACGAATTTGTAACACACCTAGAATCCAGTCGAACTATTTACTTGAAGTAGTTGAAGAAGTTGTTGCATTTAAATCGCTTCTTACACTTCCATCATCAGCTCTATCATTACGTCTCATAGAGGAGTTAGCATTGAAACGTTTTAAACATATACCTGTGGCATTATGTGGCATTTTTATAATGTTTTAACGACTCAGCGTGCACTCACTATGGTTGGTAATGACTAAAGAGCTCACATTTGTGCATATTTGTATGGTAGTGCATATAAATACATATATAACGGATTAGTTCGTAGCCCGCCTCTCGTGGTCGTGCGGTAGCGTTGTCGCTTCCCACGCCCGGGTTCCCGGGTTCGATTCCCGGCGGGGTCAGGGGTTTTCTCTGCCTCGTGATGGCTGGGTGTTGTATGCTGTCCTTAGGTTAGTTAGGTTTAAGTAGTTCTAAGTTCTAGGGGTCTGATGACCATAGATGTTAAGTCCCATAGTGCTCAGAGCCATTTTTTGATTAGTTCGTATTTAATTAATTTGTTCTTATATATACTGTGATGCGGCCGTCGCATCACAAAACTCGATACGGTTTGTGTTATGTTATAAACAACGCAGTCTGCAGCAGATATAACACTCCCAAGAATAAAAACGTGCCATTTTCAGTTAACTTTTAAATCTGTACCTTATTCGTAATTTTTGAACTGTGAGGAGGGGGAGACAGAATATTACAAGGTCGAAGGAGAATAACATTAAAGCTTATTTGCTTCAACAATGGGTCGATGAAAATCCTACGCTAACAATAGATGGAAATATACTACTGCGCCAAGTATGTGAAAAACTCGTACGTATATGTTTGGATTTTCAGAGTATTTTGGGGATCAATTCGACATTCGAGTTAGTGATGTTGTTTTTATTTATGTAAAATAAACTCACATGAGCTTTATACCACTGTTACAGGTTCCCTGTGACAAAGCATTCCAGATTACACAAAATTTACTAACAGATGCTCATAAAACTGCTGTTAATAAAAATGTCTCCAAGATCCAAATAAACTTACCAGCAGAATTTTCTGCAAATATAAGTAGAAACGATGGCAATGAATATTTTTTGAAAAATATCTGCAGAGCGTTTGTTTCAGATAACACCCTTTTTCATAAGTTCAGAATTTCTAAAGTTCCTTAAGAAATATTCTGAACGAAAAGCTCCTTATCAATAAAGAATATGGAAAAACTACCTCCGCCAGGACTTTGGAGAGTTTAGTTTAAAAATTCATTCAATGAGTCTGTGTGCCACTACCCCCCCCCCCCCCCCCCCCCGCCACATTCACAATATTTTGAGCTTTATAAATACTTGGCCTTTACTTAAATCTCTTAATTGTACTATACAAAAATATGTGAAAATACAGTGAAGCACCAAAGAAACTAGTATAGGCATACATAATTAAATACAGGGATATGTAAACAGGCAGAATGCGGGGCTACGGTCAGCAACGCCTATATGAGACAACAAGTGTCTGGCGCAGTTGTTAGATAGGTTACTACTGCTACAATGACGGGTTATCTAGATTTAAGTGAGTTTGAACTTGGTGTTACAGTCGGCTCACGAGCGATGGGGCACAAAATCTCCGAGTTAGCGATGAAGAGGGGATTTTCCCGGACGACCAGTTCACGAGTGTACCTTGAATATCATGAATCCCGTGAAACATCAAATCTCCGACATCGCTGCGGCCTGAAAAAGATCCTGCAAGAATGGGACCAACGGCGACTGAAGAGAATCGTTCAACGTGACAGAAGTGCAGTCCATCGGCAAATTGTTGCAGATTTCAATGCTGGACCATCCACAAGCGCCAGCGTACGAACCATTCAACGAAACATCATCGACATGGGCTTCCGGAGCCGAAGGCGCACTCGTGTACCCTTGATGGCTGCACGACACAAAACTTTACGTCTCGCCTGGGTCCGTGAACACCGACATTGGACTGCAGATGATCGGAAACATGTTACCTGGTAGGACGAATCTCGTTTCAAATTATATCGAGTGAATGGACTGTGTGCGTATGGAGACAACATCGTGAATCTATGTATCCTGCATATCATCAGTGGACTATTCAATCTGGTGGAGGCTCTGTAATAGTGTGGGACGTGTACAGTTGGAGTGATATGGGAGTCCTGATACGTCTAGGAACGACTCTGACACGTGCGTAAGCATCCTGTCCGATCACCTGCATCCACTAATGTCCATTGTGTATTCCGACGGACCTGGGCAATTCCAGCGGGACAATGTGACACCCCAAACGTCCAGACTTGCCACAGAGTAGCTCCAGGAACACTCTCCTGAGTTTAAACACTTCCGTTTGAGCATATACGAGATGCCTTGCAACGTACTGCTCAGAAGAGATCTTCACCCCCTCGTACTCTAACAGATTTATGGGCAGCCCTGCAGGATTCATGGTGTCAGTTCTCTCCAGCACTACTCCAGATATTAGTCGAGTCCATGCCACTTCGTGTTGCGGCACCTCTGCGTACTTGCGGTGGTGTATCAGTTTCTTTGCCCCTTCAGTGTAAATCAAACGCCGTTGCACCAAAACCATAAGTAATTTGATGTTTCTACACTGAAGAGCCAAATACTCTGGTACACCTGCCTAATATCGTGTAGGGCGTCCACGAGCACGCAGAGGTGCTGCAACACGACGTGGGCTGGCCTCGACTAATGTCTGAAGTAATGCTGGAGGGAACTGACACCACGAATCCTGCTGGACTGTCCACAAGTCCGTAAGAGTATGAGAGGTTGGAGATTTCTTCTGAACAGCACGTTGCAAGGCAACCCAGATATGCTCAATAATGTTCATGTCCGGGGAATCTGGAGGCCAGCGGAAATGTTTAAACTCAGGAGAGTGTTTCTGGAGCCACTCTGTAGCAATTCTTGACGTGCAGGGCATCGCATTGTCCTGCTGGAATTTCCCAAGTTCGTCGTAACGTACAATGAACATGAAAGGATGCAGGTGATCAGACAGGATGCTTACGTACGTGTCACCTGTCAGAGTTGTGCCTAGGCATATCTGGGATCCCATATCACTCCAGCTGCACGCGCACTCCATTACAGAGCCTCCACCAGCTTGAACAGTCCGTTGCTGATATGCAGATACCTTGGGTTCATGAGTACAACCTTCCACTCGATACAAATTGAAACGAGACTCATCCGACCAGGCAACATGTTTACAGTTATCAACAGCCCAATGTCAGTGTTGACGGGCACAGGCGAGACGTAAAGCTTTGTATCGTGCAGTCATCAAGGATACACGAGTCGGCCTTCGGCTCAGAAAGCACATATCGATGATGTTTCATTCAATGTTTCGCACGCTGACAGTTGTAGAAGGCCCAGAATTGGAATCTGCAGCAATTTGCGGAAAGGTTCCACTTCTGTCACGTTGAACGATTCGCTTCAGTTGTCGTTGGTCCCGTTCTTGCAGGATATTTTTCCGGCCGCAGCAATGTCGGAGATTTCATGTTTTACGATATTCCTGATATTCACGGTACACTCATGAAATGGTCGTACGGGGTAACCCCACATCATCGCTATCTCGGAGATTCTGTGTCCCATCGCTTGTGCGCCGACTATAACACGAGGTTCAAACTCACTTAAATCTTAAATGTTGATAACCCGCCATTGTAGCAGCAGTAACCGATCTAACAATTGCGCCAGACACTTGTCTTACACAGGCGTTGCCGACCGCAGCGCCGCATTCTGTCTCTTTACAAATCTCTGTATTTGAATTCGCTTGCCTATACCAGTTCCTCTGGCGCTTCAGTGTAAGTCAACATGCATTTTTTTTTTTTAATGTTTGGGCCTGAAAAGGTATTACTGCAAATGCAGCATCAAGGCAAAACGTATGCTATAAGATTATTATTTATTATTACTAAGGTGAATTATGTGGTAAAAGACTACGTCCGTACATGAGTCGTTTTATTATTATACGTTTAGAGCCTAGTCATTGAATGGGGAGAAGGAGTCTGAGATAGAAAAATCTAAACCATAGAATCATGGAGGACAAACACGACTGATGTCTTCTATGGTTCGAAGTTGGGGATACAACGTGAATAACATCGTTACTATGACAGTGTACCGTAGAGTGGTTCATTAAACAACTTCATACAACGAAATAGCGGTAACCACTGTGTCAGTAGTCATAAGGTGAAGATAATTAACTTATGGAGTGCTACCATGTAGTTGTAAAACTCAAAAATACTATACAGTGCTATTTTGGGCATAACAACAGAAGAAACAGGTATAAGAAAGGTTTAGCTACTAAATAAGTAACTCGAACCCAGTCCTATTAAAATAACAACTTGTCAAGCCAAAAGTAAAGCTCTGAAATACAACTAATTAAAAACATTTCTGTGAATCATTAACGTAAATCTGTATTTCTAGATGAAACGGGAAAAGAGACAAGTCAACTATTAGTCGCAAAAAGAAAGGGAGAAGGGCTGAAATGAAAGATAAGGGCCTGACTCAAACTTAGGTATACAAAGGCAAACAAGAAAATTATACGGGGAAATGTTACGAGCAAAATTAATTTCTGAAGCACCCCTACCGGTAACTACTCTATGCGCCCCTCAAAGAAAACTGTAATTCTAGACAAAACGAGGACACAGATACGTCTGCCATTCACTCGCGAGAAGGGGGGAGAATCCCAAATAGAAGACGAGGGCCACCCACAAAATGAACATGTGTGCGCCATAGGCAAGTAGAGATGTTACAGACGGAAATTACAAATCACAGTGCATCGACGCCCTGCAGTGAGAATCAGATATATTGTGAAGAAGCACAACGCTTAAAACAACACTAGATGCAATTTACAAATCAACTCAATACCCGATTAATAACACGAAACCTCCAATCCTAAAAAGTGTTCCGTGCCAAACTTGTCAACGAAATATGTGAGAAGCAACGACCGGTATTGATGCATGAACTCTGCCATCCAAATGTTATGCTGTCATACCGCAAAATCACAAAAGCCCTTATATTTGAAGGAAGAAGGACAGTTTGTAAATGCAGCACATCCATTGTCAAAAGTCTGTTGGACACCTGACATGCCAACGATGCTTGATCACTCGAAGAAACCCCTGACAGGAGAAACAACCACAGTCCATCCAGAAATAAAGCAAACTGACAGTCCTATGCAAGTAGTGAGATCGTCCACAAGATAAACTGTATAATGAGCATGCACGTGCGAATACGATTGATGATGTCCGAAGAAAGTCAGTGATGAAACTCCGAAACAATCTGTATTTCAGGACAGCACAAGGAACGGGACATATCCATTGTCCTTTCGCTACAGGGACAAGTTCCAAGAAAAAGCACCGAAGAAAGCCACTCATAAATTTTATATACCCACACCACAAGAAACGTTATAAGAAGGACCAAGATAAAGAATCAGCAATGCAGTGCCGCTCTGAACAAATAACACAAATACCGTGAAAAATGTAAAATACCAAGGAGCACTAGTTGAAATATTTAGAAAATACTCCAAAATCCTACCACAAATGAAATCTCACTCAAGAAAGCGTCTCAAGCCAAAACACGTAACTGCAATGATTGCCGATGCGAAAAATCAAATATTGAAACAAAACTATGTCATCGGAACCCTGGGATCAGAGTCAATAAGCAAAAACATAATGAACTAAAATCCACAAATGAAATAATGAAATCGGACCCCTTGCACTACAAAATACATAGCACGTCCACTATCAAAAGATCTCTTGGATGCACGAAACAGTAGATCGTTTCGGAGAAACTCCAGGTTACAGCAATTCTTGCAGCCCAATAAGAAATGAAGCAGCAATAATCCACATGTAGTTTCTCAAATCTTCGACCAAACAAATTGTATCACGCCACCACCTAAGCGAAACAAATTAAGACATCTGAAGAGAACAGTTACAGTAACAGTATTGTGAAGTAACAAAGTTCAGAAGAGCAAAATCGCCCTGAAAGACCATAAAATCGGATCGACAGGAGCAGAAAACAGCTTGGCTGGTGCGCAAATGGAAGGGCACTGTGTCCATTGTACAGTCCCCACAAGGACAGTCCCAAGAAAATGAAAGGAAAAGAACACTCCTAAATTGGACATATGTACACTATAAAAATACTGTAGGGAGGACAAAGGCACAAAATTACCAGTGCAACGTCGATCTGTCATGAAATCACTAATATCGTGAAAAACTACAACATTGAAAGGCGAACTAATTGCAACTTCGTAAACCAATATCCAACTATAAACGCAGGTGTAAAGATTGCCGAGTATAGCGTGAATCATTGAAGCAAAACTCCGCCGTTAAAATACTAGGACAAGTGCCAATAAACAAAATCACAATGAACTAAAATACTCAAGAGAAAATAGGCCCTTCGCAATTTAAACCACGCAGACCATCCATCATCAAAAATTCTCTGGGATACGTGGTATGCAAAATATCAGAAGGTTTAGAAGAGCCTCCTGGTAGAAGCAATAACTCCACTCTAACAAGAAACAAAGCTACAAACCGAGCAATCTGCAACATATGTTCACTCAACTAAAAATCGAAAATATCTGAAGAAAACATTATCACACACGCGTGAATCCAACATAAATAAACTAATTACGACTCCCCATCTCAAGTTTGTGCACACCAAAACCGAAGCAACATGACACATAATGAATACGCAGACACAAAACAAGATCCGTGTCTCAGTATGCACAAAGACAGGAAACTATACACTGTGCAACAACTTGAGGTATACATGAGAGTGGAATAAAGAAACCTTTCCCAAACGATGGAACAACCATACCGCAACCGGATTCATCAATGGAGGACACTCGAAACCCAATCATAGTAAGTTTCAAAAACCATAATCATGAAAGATCACAAAATCGGATCGACAAACAAAGAAAGCCCACTGATTGGCGCCACAACTGAATGGCACCATGCATAAAACTTCACAAATTGGCAAGAATCGAAAGTAGTGGAATAAATACATGTAATAGGAAGTAGAAAACTGGTACGTAAGATAAACGTTGTGTAAACCTAATGGCCACTTTGAGAGAAATCCATGAAAGAAAACCAAAGGATACTTGCCATCAGACACCAAGAGACAAAATCACTAGGTTACAAAATAAGCCAACGCTTTCATAGGATAAAGTAGCGCTAAAAGGGCCAGCATTGTCACGAAGAAACAGCAACATAATGAATGAAATCTAACAACACACCCATTGCATAGGCGGATGCAGTATAGCTTAAAAAATGGTTCAAATGGCTCTGAGCACTATGGGACTCGACATCTTAGGTCATAAGTCCCATAGAACTTAGAACTACTTAAACCTAACTAACCTAAGGACATCACACACACCCATGCCCGAGGCATGATTCGAACCTGCGACCGTAGCAGTACCGCGGTTCCGGACTGCAGCGCCAGAACCGCACGGCCACCGCGGCCGGCTGCAGTATAGCTGTGCAATCTCTTGAATCTGAGGAATACCCTATTAAATATCAAACTGTTTGACAGAGAGAGAAAAATTAATTACATACCGTAGTGCAATTTAATACTGCAGTGATTTTATTTTTTCCTTTTTTTTACTTGTATGGTAGTAAAATAACGCACTTCCTATTGCTTTAGGTGAAATTTAGCACGCCGAGCAAACGATTAGTGGAATGTTCTGGCCGGCCAGTGTGGCCGTGAGGTTCTAGGCGCTTCAGTCTGGAGCCGAGCGACCGCTACGGTCGCAGGTTCGAATCCTGCCTCGGGCATGGATGTGTGTGATGTCCTTAGGTTAGTTAGGTTTAATTAGTTCTAAGTTCTAGGGGACTGATGACCTCAGACGTTAAGTCCTATAGTTCTCAGAGCCAGTATCCACATATATCACTGGATTCTGATATCGTTGTACGAGACATACTTCAGGAGAAATTATGTCATAAATGTTGGGATGCATGGAAACCTAGGTTTTGCTTAAAATGGAGTGCAAATTACCCACACTATATTCTTACACTGTTTCAAAATGGGGACACTTAGCGTCTTCCAACAAACTTCGAGAGTAATTTCAAAACTTACCTAAATTTTCTTCAATTCTATACTTAAAACCAAAAATTTAAAACACTAACTCATTTGTAAAGCAACCAGAAGCTGCTTTGTAGATGAGAGTTCTATTCTTTAAAGAGTACAGGGCCTATTGATTCCTTTCTCTTATACGTTCAAAAAGCAAAATTTCACTCACTTCCCCATTCCCTGTAAAGCTGCTCGATTAGAGAGTAATCATAATTTCTGACTAAATGTGCATTATCAACCTGCAAAGCGTGCAACCTTTGATACAGAAATCAATAGACTTACGCTCTCGTCGCAATACGTATTCCCTCTTGCAAGACCTGAACTACTCTCACACTTAAAATAGTTACGGACTCTTTACTACGTTTTTAAACAATTTTAATAATGAAAGTAAGTAATGGTGGTATTTTTTGTTTTATGCAAGTTCCATGGCCTCTATCTCTTCGCTGTGATCGTTGGTTCACGCAGTGCCCACCAGGCAGCAATTCAATCATTCAATCGTGCACCTTTTCATGGCCAACTTCTTCACACGCCAAGCTGTCCTGACAAAAGGCGCCCTTTCACGTAATACACACATAACGGTTGAAATAAAACTAATTTTCAATATACAAAAATATTTAAATGACAAATACATTCATTTAGAGAAAGAAACTTGATGTTTACAGAAAAAAGCCTTATCGTACTACGCCCTTGCTGTCACTGTTTGCTAGTTCGTAGCCCTAAGCTACGATACCACAACATGAGGCGTTTCAATATCTAATTAATTTATTTCAAACATAAAATTTCGGTTCGAGGACCGAACCGCTCAGAAAGAGGAAAACACGAATATTGTAATTCACTACTCCGGAAACGTCCTTTAACACTCAAGTCTTCGTTGTGGAAAACTTTGGAAGACAAAAATGCTCAAAGGTGATCTGATAGGGTATATTTATTTCATGTAACAGAGTGTATTAACAAATAACAAATGCAGACAGGAACAGGACAAGAAAATGTGTTCTCCTCACCAATTAAGAGTTCTTATTATTGTTTCCAGACCCCAAACAGATAACAAGAACACGGGCTCTGCGGACATATTCGAACCGGTTACAACCTGAAACTTCATCTCTCACAGTCAGTTAGTACCGAAAGTCTTGACATAAGGAACATCCCGCCTAACAGACAAGTGCATTAAATACTTTATGACAAGTACATCTCATGATATTATCTTCGACGTCACGACTTCATGTAGTACAAAAATAATGCTGTCTGTTTTATAAGGGGACACGACAGAATCGTTGATGACACTTTTACATGAACTACTCTAAGATAAATATGCGACCCTCATACCGTTCGATTATACTGTACTTGTTTCTACATGGTGTTTCTAAATTACGCGTAACACTTACTGTCTGCTTGCCACAAAAATAACTTGGGTATACAGTAAGATGTCTCACAGAGTATACATGCAGAAGAAATATTGTATTCCACTCTCCAACATCTGTTGTCAAAAAGAATAGGCAAGGCACAGAGCATCTCGTAACTATTACAATGGAAACTAATTGCCTCATATGTTGGCATTGCCTGATGCTTACAAGTCTTGTAGAAGTGAGACAGGATGTGGTTTATCAGTGGAAGAGAAAATGAAAGCATGATATGACGCGCTAATTACTGTACACATTGCTTAGTAGGTTTTCTTGCCATATTATCTTTTTGCAGATGTAATGATTACCAGGGTAGCAGTCGATATGTCACTATATAGACAGCACACTCAGGCTATTAGGACACACTGTTCCATATATTGTTCAAAATACGTAACAGAGGTCGCTAACGCACACCAAAACGATAAGTCTGCGGGCGGAGGTAACCTATCCACATCTCTGAAACTGAAATAATTTTCATCGTCAATATTTGGGAGAGGTAAGGTGAAGTGTTGCCGAGGTGTTCATTCCCACTAGATTGGGTACCAGTTTACTGGGACCACAAATTCTCTGTAGTTTCTCATGGAGTGAGAGCAGATAAAACTCTATTGATAGTAACTCGACCATGTTACGGAGATTCAAAATTTATGTTTCCTTCGTTTCATTTCCATTTCGTGCATAATGTCATATTGTTATCATATACGCGCTGTCATCAGTCATCCAGTTTCAGTATGTTGCACCAATACCACTAGTGTTCGGTCACAATGGTCGCATTCGATCTAATGGTCAGATATGTCAAACTTATTCTAATTCAGCACGAATTGGATTCAGCAACACTAATGAAATAGATGATGATTATTATAGATGTAAAACGGACTGTTGACTGAGCATGTAAGTATGAGAATTCGTGGTTTGATCTAGGTAGGTCCAAGGAGTTTTATAACACAGACGTAACTTTTAATTTCTACACAAATACAGCAGATGCGGAAAGTGAACGCTGCATCTTGACTTGGATACGAATAACATGGTTAAGTTTCAGTTCAGCGTATAATAACTAATTGCATGGCGCATGTCGTAGAAATCCGAAAATATTTGGTCTACAACACGGCTTTGTCTACTAAGCCACTATGGTACTCAGACGAAAATTTACCAGTTGATGGCTGGTTTATCTTTATCACCATAAAATATTTTATATCACTATCTCGAAAGTGTTGGAGTGTGTGGAATAGTGAATAACGTAGAATTTCAACGGAGACACGACTGGATCTTTATTCACACGAAGTAATGAGTGGTACTGGCAGGTGATGTCAAGTTGATTCCATATTTTCAGATTTCCATAAGACGTTTGACACCGTTCCCCAGAAGCAACATTAAATCAAATTCCGAGCCTATGAAATATCGTCTCAGTAGTGCGACTAGATTTCCTGTCAGAAAGGCTACAATTTGTAGTAACTGACGTGAAGTTCCTTAGTGAAACAGAATTGGTATCTCTAGTTCCCCGAGTGAGGGTTATAGGGTCCCTTCTCTTCGAAGTAGATATAGACAACGTTTTAGATTGTTTGTGGATGACACTGTCTCTAACCGTTTGATAACATCATCAGAACAAAAAAATAATTGGAAAATACTTTAGACGAGATATCTGTATGGTGCGAAAAGTGACAACTGACTCTAAAGAATAAAAAAGTGAGGTTTTCTACATGAGTACTAAATATAAATCCATTAAATTTTGGTTAGACGATAAATAAGATAAATTTAAAAATTGTCCGCTCAGCTAGGTACCTACGGATTGCATATACGAACAATTGAAGCCCTCACTCAGAAAATTTTGTGAGAAAGAAAAACCAAGGACTGCGTTTTATTGGCAGAACTATTGGAAGTTGCAATAAGTTTACAAAAGATGCTGCCTACACTACGCTTGTCCGTCCTCTTCTGGAGTATTGCCCAGCTGCACGGGAGACGTACAAGATACGACTGACGTAGGACATCGAAAGAGTCCAGAGAAGTGCATATCGTTTCGTATCATCGTGAAATAGTAGGGTGTCACCGACATGATACACGGGCTGAACCGTCAGGCATTAAAACAAAGGCAGTTTACGTTGCGGCGATATCTTTTCGCTAAATTTCAATCAACAACTTTCTCCTCGGAATGCGGAAATATTCTGAAGTCTCCCTTGTACAGAGCGAGAAATTACTCTAGTAATGAAACGAGAGAAAACAGAACCAGGGAGGGAAATTTCAAATGTTAATTTTCCCTCTTGAGTTATTCGAGAGTTTAACTGTGCAGAAACAGTCTAAAAGTAGTTCTATGAGCCCTTTGTAAACTACTTAAGTGTAAAGTGAGCAGTTTTCATGTTTTGCACGCGTAGACTGCTGAATTTGTAACTTAGTAATTTAATCACCCGCACAGGACGGCTTCTATAATCCAGAGGAAGTCTACGGAAATGACCAACCTTAAGTCAGAAAAATTAAAATGTCAGAGAAATTTCTTTCAAGATTGGTTGCTGAGGGAGTTTACCCATGAAGATGAGTTTACCTCCTCTGTTACGTTTGGTATGCAAGAACTATGATGTGAAGATACGATTGGGACCCACACGAAAGTATTCAGGGGGTCTTACTTTTTTTTCTTTCGTGACAGGAATATAAAATGCACAGACTGTGATAAAAGTCGTCTATCATGTACTGCCCCAGAAAAATAGAGATATACAGGTTATTCGCGAACTTTAATGGACAAAATTGTCAAGACAGTAGAGTATTCTGAAATGGGTATTTTAATGCCTCTAAATGAATGTTTCAGGCGATTCGATGTCTCGAATGAACAATGTATCGTAGAAACGTGTTTGCAGACTGCTTATGACTGATACTAAGCACCTACCTACTGTATCGATGGTTGTGGACTAACCTTGAAACATAACACTCAGTTGTCTGAGGTGGCCGCGGTGGAGGTTCAGTTGTTAACAGTTTATGGCTATTTGTCGAAGGTGGAGCCTTACTCGATACAAAAACTTACAGTTAATCAGTGGTACGTAGCCCCCGCACAGCCAGACGTATGTACAGATGAAATCACGACAAAAGGCGTCATCCTAATTGGAAGAAACTTTATGTGGTTTAAGCCACAGCGAACTGGACAATAAAAAGTCATGAGCCCAGCAGTATCTGTGGATATGGTTTTGGATAGTGTGGAAAAAAATTCGTCAATAATCACTTGTGAACTTGATGGTTTTCAACAAACAAATAAATTAAACATTCATGGCTGACCATTAGTTCCTTATCTCAAAGCTCTCATCTACATCTACATCCATATTCCGCAGCCCACCTGACGGTGTGTGGCGGAGGGTACCTTGAGTACCTCTATCGGTTCTCCCTTCTATTCCAGTCTCGTATTGTTCGTGGAAAGAAAGATTGTCGGTCTGCCTTTGTGTGGGCTCTAATCTCTCTGATTTTATCCCCATGGTCTCTTCGCGAGATACACGTAGGAGGGAGCAATATACTGCTTCACTCCTCGGTGAAGGTATGTTCTCGAATCTTCAACAAAAGCCCGTACCGAGCTACTGAGCGTCTCTCTTGCAGAGTCTTCCACTGGAGTTTATCTATCATCTCCTTAACGCTTTCGCGATTGCTAAATCAATCCAGAATCCTCCACAATAATTTTAAACAGAAAGGTAATTTTTGGAAATATATTGTTTGTACTTTCACTTAATGGCACAACCTACATGAATTAGTGGCGCTGCACGTGAAGCCTAGATAGCGATTCCATTTTCACCAGTCTGTACTACACCCGTTACTGTTTTATTGAGCGACTGTAGATAACTAATTCAGTGTTTCAGTTATGCCCTATGATTGAACCTTCTAGGGATTTCCAGTCTTCTCAACATTTCTGATAGATAACAAGTAGCAACTTTTGAGCTGTTACGTTGTATTCGAGTCTCCTATGAACACTGCATCAGTCACGTTTCTCACTTCTAATTGTATTCACACGTCCTGTAGTCAACAGCACGCCTTCCGTCTCCTTCACTGACCTTGGGGCAGGTTTCGAACTAGCTCCCCGGACCTCCCGTTGAACTCATTTTCTCCAGGAAGACGTACCGGTCGTTCGAGGTGTCCTTCACGCCACAATAACGCCCTTTGATAGAGCTCAATTCAGCCCGCTCCACAACGAAGAGTGTTGCTGACCCCAAAACGTGAGTCAAAATGACCTCGGTGTGAGCCTCTCGCTCTCTCTAGCTTTCTCCGCTCGAAAGCTTGTTACACTTCGTATGAAGAGTTCTTTCCTTAGCCGTAACAGCTTTTGGCGTCTGCTGTAGTCCACACATCACCCTCTGTAATAGACGCCCGGTACTGCGACGGTCTCTAACCTACAGGGAGGGTTGTATAAAGTACCTTTATTTACAATGGAAAGACAATAAAATCCTACGTCACTGTGTTATTCAACAACGACTATTGTGTGTATAACGTACCACGTGGCAAAACGAAAACGTGAGAAGCGGCTGGGTTCAACGCACGATACCAAGATTACCCTTAACTCAGACAAATGTCAAGTGACACGAATAAAAAGATCAGATATTTTTTATGACTGACTCGGCGAGTCATTACTGAAATCATATACAAGCCCCAAGTAGCCTCAAGTACCTAGTGGCACCCATGAAGATCGTTTTATTGCAGAACGACAATAAATACCTAGCTCTAGGAAAGCAAATGCCAAACTAAATTTCTGTGGAAGAATAGGAAGTAAAAGTACGAGTACTTCTGCCTCACTGGTTGTAGGGTTCCAAATGATTACTGAATAATGTTCGCCAGTGTGAAATGCTTGCAAAGTTGAATAAATGCAAGAGGTGTGGAAGTTCCAATGAAATGCTCGACGATAAGAAACACAAGACACTACAACACAAGTTTTTATTTCATGTCTGATCCATGGAATTCCTAAAACGTACATTCCGGAACAATGAACAATGAAGAACAATGAAGACACATATTGCTATAAAGTACACACATTTCACGCCATGATCACTACAATAGAACTAAAGAGTTCTAACTTACACCGAGACGTGTCGAAAATTGTTCTCTCTGTTCACCATCGCCGGCTGACAGGAGCTGATTAAAAAGATACTAACCCGCAATGTTCCCTTTGTCTCACAATGTGTGGTATTCTGTGGGGCACTGATGATTTTGACGTGATACTACGACATACAATTGTTCTCAGTACGCTTTTCTGTATACGGTATTTTATGATAAAAAGGTCACATAGGTCTTTCTGACGAATGTCGAATGGATCCAGTAGTGAGCACGTTTCTTGTGCTTGTTCTTTCCTTTTCGGCTATCGACTGTTTTTCTACAGATATGCATCCTTGTGTATTATTCTTTAATTCTCATACTTGGCAATCTTCTTCCTTTTTCTGTCATACTGTTTTCGTCTTGGATGAAATTCTTCCCTGGAAAGCTTTGGCAGCATCAACGTTTTACTTGAAAGTTATCCTGTTTTACGTATCTGTTTCCTGCATTCTCAATTATTGGAGGTCGGTTTGTCCGTCTTATACTGAGAATATTTTGCCCCTCTTGCTCACAAGAAATTGTATAATTTGATGTGTCAACCTCTCTTGAAGCATGCTATGTTTCCGAACAACATAGTCCTTCTTGTCCTGATAACGTCCAGATATAGATATAGTTCTTCGTTCGATTGTCGTCTATATTCAGAATCCGAAAATCCTGAGAATCCTTAGTTCCTCAAGTTTTATCCTCAAAGCTAACCTTGTTCTTACAAAGTTCAGACTTGCTGCAATGTATAACGTTTCAGGGTGTACAAATTTCTGGTAATGTCTTAATTTTGCGTTGAACGAAAGATTCTTCTTGTAGTAGATGTTGATAGTGAAGTTGTGCGGTAAATTTATCATGTTCATTCATGCTCCCGTTGCTTCTTTTTCTATTCATTCTCCTTTCTGAGTTCCCACCACCCACTTCGTGTACATGTTATACATCTATGTGCTGCCTTGACGTCTGATTCTTCTCAACAGAGCTCTGTGAACCTGCTTTAGCCGCTTGTGTCTAGAGCTCCGTTGCATGATTGGTTACCACTTCAAATGATTCTGACAGTGTGGCAGTGCCGTCTGTGAAAGCCAAACAAACTATCTTCTTTCATATTTTATTTCATTCCAGTCGTAGTCCATCCAATACTTGAATTTCTAGTCGTCATTCCCTGGTACTTGTACAAGGACTTAGCACGTAATTAAAGAGCAACGGAGACAATCTGTCCCCTTGCCTCACTCCAAATTTGATCTCGAATGATTCTAAAAGCGTTCCTTTGAAATTAACCTTTCATGTCGCATTCTTTAGTGTATGTTTTTAACTAGTTCAGTGGAATTTATTTCTCTTATATAAATTGAAACAATGTTTGTCTTTTTACTGAGCCATAGGCTCTTTTGAATTTAATGTTTCGTAATTATAAAAATTTTATAATGATTTCACACTTCATTACTGATTATCAATGTTAATTTGCAACAGAACTAATAAAAAAAGTTCAGTAGATGTACTCTGGTCTTGCTTCATGCTTTTCTCTGATATACCTTCCTTCCTACGACTAAATGCGGAATAGGCAACATTCCTCCGTTTTATAACATTTGAACACTGGTAAGTTACTGCAGAACGGTATCCCAAAATGCCTCTTTCAAATCTTCTTTAATTCGGAAACTGATACTGATCCTTCCAGAATGAGATTTTCACTCTGCAGCGGAGTGTGCGCTGATATGAAACTTCCTGGCAGATTAAAACTGAGTGCCCGACCGAGACTCGAACTCGGGACCTTTGCCTTTCGCGGACAAGTGCTCTACCAACTGAGCTACCGAAGCACGGCTCACGCCCGGTACTCACAGCTTTACTTCTGGCAGTACCTCGTCTCCTATCTTCCAAACTTTACAGAAGCTCTCCTGCGAACCTTGCAGAACTAGCACTCCTGAAAGAAATGATATTGCGGAGACATAGCTTAGCCACAGCCTGGGGGATGTTTCCAGAATGAGATTTTCACTCTGCAGCGGAGTGTGCGCTGATATGAAACTTCCTGGCAGATTAAAACTGTGTGCTCGGTGCAGGAGAGCAGGAGAGCTTCTGTAAAGTTTGGAAGGTAGGAGACGAGGTACTGGCAGAAGTAAAGCTGTGAGTACCGGCCGTGAGTCGTGCTTCGGTAGCTCAGTTGGTAGAGCACTTGCCCGCGAAAGGCAAAGGTCCCGAGTTCGAGTCTCGGTCGGGCACAGAGTTTTAATCTGCCAGGAAGTTTGATACTGATCCTTAATGTGAACTGAGCTTGGAGGTGTAGTCATTATGACTCCAGAAGAAAGGCGTTCAGTTCGTCTTTTAGTTCTAGGGAATTAAGCGCTCTGAAGTTTAGCTAAATCATCTGACCATAATTTCTGAATGGCTCGTTCAGTGCGGGTACGCCTGTTTTCTTCCCTCATCCTTCTCCAATCCAATCTGGTGCGTTGTCTTCAGTAATACACTCCTGGAAATGGAAGAAAGAACACATTGACACCGGTGTGTCAGACCCACCATACTTGCTCCGGACACTGCGAGAGGGCTGTACAAGCAATGATCACACGCACGGCACAGCGGACACACCAGGAACCGTGGTGTTGGCCGTCGAATGGCGCTAGCTGCGCAGCATTTGTGCACCGCCGCCGTCAGTGTCAGCCAGTTTGCCGTGGCATACGGAGCTCCATCGCAGTCTTTAACACTGGTAGCATGCCGCGACAGCGTGGACGTGAACCGCATGTGCAGTTGACGGACTTTGAGCGAGGGCGTATAGTGGGCATGCGGGAGGCCGGGTGGACGTACCGCCGAATTGCTCAACACGTGGGGCGCGAGGTCTCCACAGTACATCGATGTTGTCGTCAGTGGTCGGTGGAAGGTGCACGTGCCCGTCGACCTGGGACCGGACCGCAGCGACGCACGGATGCACGCCAAGACCGTAGGATCCTACGCAGTGCCGTAGGGGACCGCACCGCCACTTCCCAGCAAATTAGGGACACTGTTGCTCCTGGGGTATCGGCGAGGACCATTCGCAACCGTCTCCATGAAGCTGGGCTACGGTCCCGCGCACCGTTAGGCCGTCTTCCGCTCACGCCCCAACATCGTGCAGCCCGCCTCCAGTGGTGTCGCGACAGGCGTGAATGGAGAGACGAATGGAGACGTGTCGTCTTCAGCGATGAGAGTCGCTTCTGCCTTGGTGCCAATGATGGTCGTATGCGTGTTTGGCGCCGTGCAGGTGAGCGCCACAATCAGGACTGCATACGACCGAGGCACACAGGGCCAACACCCGGCATCATGGTGTGGTGAGCGATCTCCTACACTGGCCGTACACCACTGGTGATCGTCGAGGGGACACTGAATAGTGCACGGTACATCCAAACCGTCATCGAACCCATCGTTCTACCATTCCTAGACCGGCAAGGGAACTTGCTGTTCCAACAGGACAATGCACGTCCGCATGTATCCCGTGCCACCCAACGTGCTCTAGAAGGTGTAAGTCAACTACCCTGGCCAGCAAGATCTCCGGATCTGTCCCCCATTGAGCATGTTTGGGACTGGATGAAGCGTCGTCTCACGCGGTCTGCACGTCCAGCACGAACGCTGGTCCAACTGAGGCGCCAGGTGGAAATGGCATGGCAAGCCGTTCCACAGGACTACATCCAGCATCTCTACGATCGTCTCCATGGGAGAATAGCAGCCTGCATTGCTGCGAAAGGTGGATATACACTGTACTAGTGCCGACATTGTGCATGCTCTGTTGCCTGTGTCTATGTGCCTGTGGTTCTGTCAGTGTGATCATGTGATGTATCTGACCCCAGGAACGTGTCAATAAAGTTTCCCCTTCCTGGGACAATGAATTCACGGTGTTCTTATTTCAATTTCCAGGAGTGTATTAGCGTCGACTGGATGAGAAGCCCCTTCCTTCTGTTTGCATATGACATTCAGTAACTGTATTGCCTTTTGTATGTCATCACTTTCCACTTAGATCTGCTCCCACCCAATAGTCTAATACGCAGTGCGCTTGTTTGAGAGACTTAGGAAGTGAAACTGATCAGTATCAAACCTGTATGCCAGAGTAACGACCGTTGGTCTGGTACACTGGTCAGCCTGAGTGTGTTTTTCAGGCGTTTCCCACACTCGTACACGCAAACGCCGTGCTCGTACCACAACGCCGTCTGTAAACACTGCCGATAAACAGGGATAAATACAAAAACAAAGTACTCCTGTTTTCTTCCCCCATCCTTCTCCAATCCAATACACGCATCACAAACATGTAGCGCGCATGTCTCCATTTCTACACCTATATCTAGGTACATACCCCGCAATCCACCGTACGGTGGGTGGCGGAGGGTACTCTGTACCACTACTTGTCCATTTTCTCTCCTGATTGACGAAACAACGGCTGTCCATATGCCTCACCATGAGACCTAATTTCTTGCGTCTTATCTTCGTGGTCCTTACGTGAATTGTATGTAGCGACAGTAGAATCATTCACCGGTCAGCCTGAAACGCAGAGTCTCTAAATTTTGTTAGTAGTCTTCCTCGAAAAGAACGTCGCTCTCCCTCCGGGGATTCCCATATGTGTTCATGTAGCATCTCCGTAACACATTACGTACGCTACAAATAAAGCAGCCCACCTCTAAACTGCTTCGATGTCTTCCTTTAATGCGACCTCGTGCATATCTCAGACATTCGAGTAGTACTCAAGAATAGGCCGCACTAGCGTCCGATATGCAGTCTCCTTTACAGATAACCACACTTTCCTAAAATTCTCCCAATAAACCGAAGTCAACTATACACCCTCACAACCAGAATTATCATATGCTCGTTCCATTTCACACCGTTTTCTAATGTTACCCTCAGATATTTAAACGATACGACCGCATCAAGCAGGACACCGCTAATGCTGTATCCGATCATTACAGGTTTGCCTTTCCTAGTCGTCCGCAATTACACTATTGGCCATTAAAATTGCTGCACAAAGAAGAAATGCAGATGATAAACGGACATTCATTGGACAAATATATTATACTACAACTGACATATGATAACATTTTCACTCAATTTGGGTGCGTAGATCCTGAGAAATCAGTACCCAGAACAACCACCTCTGGCCGTAATAACGGCCTTGATACGCATGAGCATTGAGTCAAACAGAGCTTGGATGTCGTGTACAGGTACAGCTGACCATACAGCTTCAACACGATACCACAGTTCATCAAGAGTAGTGACTGGCGTATTGTGACGAGCCAGTTGCTCGGCCACCATTGACCACACGTTTTCAATTGGTGAGAGAGCTGGCGAATGTGCTGGCCAGGGCAGCAGTCGAACATTTTCTGTACCCAGAAAGGCCTGTACGGGACCTGCAACATGCGGTCGTGCATTATCCTGCTGAAATGTAGGGTTTCGCAGGGATCGAATGAATGGTAGAGCCACGTGTCGTAACACACCTGAAATGTAACGTCCGCTGTTCAAAGTGCCGTCAATGCGAACAAGAGGTGACCGAGACGTGTAAACAACGACACCCCATGCCATCACGCCGGGTGATAACGCCAGTATGGCGATGACGAATACACGCTTCCAATGTGAGTTCACCGGGATGTCGCCAAACACGGATGCGGCCATCATGATCCTGTAAACAGAACCTGGATTCATCTGAAAAATGACGTTTTGCCATTCTTGCACCCAGATTCGTCGATGAGTACACCATCGCAGGCGCTCCTGTCTGTGATGCAGCGTCGAGGGTAACCACAGCCGCGGTCTCCGAGCTGATAGTCCATGCTGCTGCAAACGTTGCCGAACTGTTCGTGCAGATGGTTGTTGTCTTGTAAACGTCCCCATCTGTTGACTCAGGGATCGAGACGTGGCTGCACGATCCGTTACAGCCATGCTGATAAGATGCCTGTCATCTCGACTGCTAGTGATACGAGGCCGTTGGAATCCAACAGGGCGTTCCGTATTAACCTCCTGAACCCACCGATTCCATATTCTGCTAACTGTCATTGGATCTCGAACAACGCGAGCAGCAATGTCGTGATACGATAAGCCGCAATCGCGATAGGCTACAACCCGACCTTTACTAAAGTCGGAAACGTGATTGTACGCATTTCTCCTCCTTATACGAAGCATCACAACAACGTTTCACCAGGCAACGCCGGTCAACTGCTGTTTGTGTATGAAAAATCGGTTGGAAACTTTCCTCATGTCAGCACGTTGTAGGTGTCGCCACCGGCGCCAACCTTGTGTGAATGCTCTGAAAAGCTAATCATTTGCATATCACAACATCTTCTTCCTGTCGGTTAAATTTCGCGTCTGTAGCACGTCATCTTCGTGGTGTAGCAATTTTAATGGTCAGTAGTGTACTTGCATTTTACTACATTTGCAGCTAGCTGTTATTCATCACAACAGCTTGCTGCCCCTCTACCTCTTGTCCGTCAAATCATTTACGTATATAAAATAACAGCAGTCCTATCACACACCCCTATGGCACTCCTGAGAATGTCCTTTTCTCTGATGAACTCTCGCCCTCGAGGAGAACATAGTGGGTTCTGTTACTTGGTCTATTACTAACTCTGACATTTGTAGGAACCTATTCCATATGCTCGTACGTTCGTTGACAGTCTCCAGAGGGCCACCGTGTCAAATGCGTTTTGGAAATCTAGAAATCTATGGAATCTGCCTGTTGCTCTTCATCCCTAGGTCGCAGGATATCATGTGAGAAAAGGTGAAGCTGAGTTCCGCACGAGCAACGCTTTCTACAACCGTGCTGGTTCATGGACCGAATCTTCTTGGTTTCAAGTAAATTTGTTGTATTCGAGCGGAGAATGCATTCCAGAATTCTGCAGCAAACCAATGTTAAGACTATTAGTTTGTAAATGTTCCGCGTCGGTTCTTTCACCCTTTTTACACGTAAGAGCTACCTGTGCATGCTTTCCTGTCACCACTTGGGACTTTGCGCTTGGCGAGAGATTGGCGGTAAATAAGGAGTCAGTGTGATAAGGTTCTCTTTGTAAAATCGAACTGATATTCCATCCGGACCTGGTGACTTATTTTTTTCAACTCACATTTGTTTCTCTATTCCGGGGATGCTTATTTCTATGTCGTCTATACCGAACTCTGTACGATGGTCAAACGACGTTATATTTGTACGACTCTCCCGCGTGAACGATTTCTTAAAGGCGAAATTCAAACCTTCGCCTTTCGTTTTGCTGTCTTCAACTGCCACACCCGACTGGTCAACGAGTGACTGGATGGAAACCGTATGCCCTCTTAAAGATTTTACATAGGACTCGAGTTTCCTTGGGTTATTTGCCAGATCTTTTGCTTAAGTATGACAGCGATAGTTGTATGCTTCACCCATAGATCTTTTCACAGACCCATGAATCTTTACAAACCTGTTTCTGTCGTCATTCGCGCGTTCGTTTTTGAACCGAGAATGCAACAGCCTTTGCTTTCTCAGCATATTCTTAATTTCGTTGTTAAACCACGATGGGCTTTTCACGTCCTTCCTTTGGATAACTCGTGATTACGGCGACAGGAAGACTATGCGACCGCAGCATTAATTAATGGGGAATTTTGCGGCTTTGCCACAACCTGCCTTGGCATACAAACGCAGGAAAAAAGATTAAAATTTTCGATAACCACTATTGTTCGGATGCCTCGTTAAACGGTGTGAATCTCACCACAGTCGGCTGAGACCTGGTCAGCAGAAAGTACCCGCTGAACTACTTCCTGGGAACACGCACTCTGGTGCTCAGGAGAATCTACAGCGCACTGACTGGTTTACTTAACAGTCTATAAACTCTATTCAGCTGCAAATTTTATATAGTTCCCCTTATACGACCATCGATGTACTTCTTCTGCTGTAGAAAACATTGTACATCTTTGACGCAAAAGAAAGCAGCACGATTCACACTGCAAAAATCGTATTTTTGACAGTGATTTACATCTCTATTTTCCAATAGCAGAGCACTAATAATAAAATGGTTAGCTTTAATACACTACATGCTACCACTAAACAACGTCTGACTGTACCTAATGGCGTATATCATCTTAAAATAGCTTGTGGCAACGAATTGTTTTACTACTACTCCAATTTCATACAACGTTGTATTTGTTTCTCATATCCTAACTTCCAAAGTCTCCTATCTTTCCTCTCCGCGGCTTTCATTTTCCCCTCTGACTTCCTCTCTCCGATGTTGTTTCCAGGCATCCTCACCTTCATCTATTACTTGGAATCCATTCCATTCCTTCTTAGACCATCTGCTGTGACCCAAACGGTATACATGCCCATTCCATCTCAATCTCTTTGCTTCGACTGTATCCATTACAGATGTGCCAAAGTTCATACTCTTACCATAATTCTTTCAGTTATTTACCACGTTTCTGCTCCGTACGTTGCTATGGTTTCTACAGTAGTTTTAAATAACGAAATTAATTTTGTCCGCTTATAGCTGTGGGTTCCTTGATTGCTCAGTGAGGTAGTACATAGCAGTTTTATCTCATTAAGTATTATTTCAGTTTATTATACACTTAAGAGCCAAATAAACAGCTACACCTGCCTAATTTCGTGTAGGGCCCCTCGAGCACGCAGAAGTGCCTCAACACGCCGTGTCACTCTATATTCATTCTCGACGTGTAGCGTATCGCATTGTCCTACTGGAATTGCCCGAGTTCGTCGGAATGTACAATGGACATGATTGGACGCAGGTGATCCGACAGGATGCTTCACGTTGCAAGACATCGCAGATATCGTCAACAATGTTCATGTCTGGCAAGTTTGATGGCCAGCAGAAGCGTTTAAGCTCAGAAGAGTGTTCCTAGAGCCACTCTATATTCATTCTGGACGTGTAGCGTATCGCATTGTCCTGCTGGAATTGCCCAAGTTCGTCGGAATGTACAATGGACATGATTGGATGCAGGTGATCAGACAGGCTGCTTACGTATGTGTCACATGTCAGAGTCCTATCTAGACGTATAGGGTTCCCATAACACTCCAACCGCACACGCCCCACTCCATTACAGAGCCTCCACCAGCTTGAACGGCCCCTGCTGACTTGCAGGGTCCATGGATTTATGGGGCTGTCTCCAAACGTGTACACGTCCATCCACTCAATACAATTTGAAACGAGACTCGTCCGACCAGGCAACATGTTTCCTGTCATCAACAGTCTCACGTCGCAGCTGAGGGGCCCAGGCGAGACGTAAAGGTTTGTGTCGTGCAGCCATCAAGGGTACACGAATGGGCCTTCGGCTCCGAAAGCCCATATCGAGGATATTTCGTTGAATGGTTCGTACGCTGACACTTGTGGATGGGCCAGCATTGAAATCTGCAAAAATTTGCGGAAGAGTTGCGCTTTTGTCACGTTGAACGATTCTCTTCAGTCGTCGTTGGTCACATTCTTGCAGGATCTTTTTCCGGCCGCAGCGATGTCGGAGATTTGATGTTTTACCGGATTTCTGATATTCACGCTACACTCGTGAAATGGTCGTACGGGAAAATCCCCACTTCATCGCTACCTCGGAGATGCTGTGTCCCATCGCTCGTGCGCCGACTATAACACCACGTTCAAACTCACTTAAATCTTGATAACCTGCTATTGTAGCAGCTGTAAGCGATCTAACACCTGCGCCAGACACTAGTTGTCTTATATAGGCGTTGCCGTTTTGACAGCTTACATATCTCTTCATTTGAGTACGCATTCCTATACCAGTTTCTTTGGCACTTCAGTGTATGAATGAATAAAAGATTTACTTAACTTTGGCTCACAACTTTGCCACAGGATTACTGGATAATTTGCAACTGCCACTGACTATGTAAACATCACTTGATGCACAGATTAACAAACTGTTCTCTTGAGATACTATGTTCAGGATTTACTAAAGTACAAGTTCATCAGGAACTTTAACAACTCGTTGACCGTACATTATGATACTGACTTCTTCAGATAAGGTCACGAAATGGGGCAGAGCTCTATACCGACTGCGCTCTGCTGTGTTGGGAGGGAAGGCGCGGTCCTCAGAAGCGACTGCGATTCGTCGTCGCAGTTTGCAGTGGAACCTCACTATCGTCCATGGTATCGATATGCACTGCCAACTTTGGTGTGGCACCTCGATCTCTGGATGATACTTCATATTCTAATCTTCGTTTCTGATCTAATATATGTGCTCCATAAAACTGCATTTAATTCTTTGTTTGCCGCGTGGGATTAGCCGAGCGGTCTAAGGCGCTGCAGTCGTGGACTGTGCGACTGGTCCCGGCGGAAGTTCGAGTCCTCCCTCGGGCATGAGTGTGTGTGTTTGTCCTTATGATAATTTAGATTAAGTAGTGTGAAGCTTAGGGACTAATGACCTTAGAAGTTAAGTCCCATAAAATAAAATTTAAAAAAATTCTTTGTTTGAGTGTCTACCTTCGCCAACGAGATAATTAATTTCGCTTTTACTCGATCAATATTTGTTAATAATGATTCCCAAATATTTATGGATCCGTAGAGGTGACTGTCACAAAATCTAATGCCAGGTCTTGACTCACTCTTCCAGTAGCCAAATAATCCATTTTCTCTAAATAAATGGTTCATCCTCATTTCTGATATTCTCTGTGCAGATTTCTAACCATATAATTCCTGTCATCCCCATTCTCTGCAAAAATGACGTGGTAATCAGCAAAATGCAAAATGAAGATGCAGGAAAGGTTAATCGCCCAATGCTTCCGTTGTGGCCATAATCTTCCACACTGCACTATTTAGAGCTGTACTTGCTACGCAAAATTTTCATCGGGGTAGTTCTACCACTCTCGGCTATCAGTAAGCTATACATAGCGTAGTTCACAACAAAGAAAACGTTTACCTTCTGTGACATTATTGGCAACCGCCGATACCCATTCACTGCTTGCTCTTTAGGTATTATTAATTTGTAAGTCAACCTCTGTACGAAACAAGTGATTAACGAGAGAGCTAGCAGTTACATACGGCGGTCTAACAAGCCACGTCGGTGCCAGGTCAGTGCCGTGTTCGGACGTCGGTAACGCTGGCTTTCACTGCCAGACTTAGAATTAATGAGCACGTAACAACGAATAACTGCTAGGTTGTTTGGTTTCACTACTTTTTACGCCTCACACTTTCTCTTGTGGGAATTATCTCTGGTGAACCTCATCGTGCCTTCACAAGCGACTGCAAGCAACTCTTCGGACTAAGGAGAAACTCTTCAGATACGTGCTCCTGCAGTCAGTGCACGCAACACGAATTTTGTGTTAGCTAACAAAGCAAATTCATAGCATTATATTTTTACATTTAAATATCATAAACGCTACAAGAAATTACAAGAGTTCAGTTATGATCTACATCTTGTTTTTAACTTGATAAATGATTTATAGCCGTGCAAAGATAATTTTTTATTGCGAGGTGATTCTGTAACGACCAGAACACACTTAAGAAATCTCTATCTACACTTTCATATTGTGAATTTTCTCTAGTTAAAGGGGAATTGCCGTGGACGAAACGTCAAGTAAAGTACCGGTTGATCAGAAAGTCAGTATAAATTTGAAAACTGAATAAATCACGGAATAATGTAGACACAGAGGTACAAATTGACACACATGTTTGTAATGACATGGGGTTTTATTACAACAACAAAAAAATACAAAAGTTCAAAAAATGTCCGACACATGGCGCGTCATCTGATCAGAATAGCAATAATTAGCGTAACAAAGTAAGACAAAGCAAAGATGATGTTCTTTACAGGAAATGATCAATATGTCCACCCTCATTCCTCAACAATAGCTGTAGTCGAGGAGTAATCTTGTGAACAGCACTGTAAAGCATGTGCGGAGTTATGGTGAGGCATTGGCGTCGGATGTTGTCTTTCAGCATCCCTAGAGATGTAGGTCGATCACGATGCACTTGCGACTTCACGTAACCCCAAAGCCAATAATCGCACGGACTGAGGTCTGGGGACCTGGGAGGTCAAGCATGACGAAAGTGGCGGCTGAGCACACGATCATCACCAAACGACGCGCGCAAGAGATCTTTCACGCGTCTAACAATATGGGGTGGAGCGCCATCCTGCATAAACATCGTACGTTCTAGCAGGTGTTTATCAGCCAGGCTGGGAAATGTGCGATTCTGTAACATATCGGCGTACCTCTCACCCGTCACGGTAGCAGTTACAAAACCAGAATCACGTATTTCCTCGAAGAGAAAAGGCCCGATAACGGTAGATGTGGTAAATCCAACCCATACCGTGACTTTCTCGTGTTGCAATGGAGTTTCCACGACAGTTCTAGGATTTTCGGTAGCCCAAATTCTGCAGTTGTGGGCGTTGACAGACCCTCGGAGCGTGAAATGAGCTTCGTCGGTCCACAACACGCTACTCAACCAATCGTTATATTCCGCCATCTTTTGAAACGCCCACACCGCAAATGCCCTACGCTTCACTAAATCGTCAGTTAACAGTTCATGATGCCGATGGATTTTGTACGGATAGCATCGGAGGGTACGCCTAAGTGCCAACCAAATAGTAGTGTATGGAGCGCTGGTGCGACGTGCTACTGCACGAGGGTTGACTTCCCCGTGCGTAGACGAAGCCGCTACAGTCTCCATTTCTTCCTGAACTGTCTCAGCAGCATTACGCCTTGTGCTTGGTCGGCCACTACGTGGTCTATCGTCTAAACAAACCGTGGCTTCGAACTTCGAAATCATTCTCGCCACAGCTGCATTTGTCAACGGACCTTTACCCGTTCGAATCCCCTTCCTATGTCGATAGGATCGTAACGCTGAACTAGCACATTCCCCATTCTGATAATACAGGTTCATTAAAAGTGCCTTTTCAGGTAACGTCAACATGCTGCGACTGCTGACGCATCTGATTCTCTCTCTCATTACAGCTCCTTTTATACACGATTGTCATGCGCCGTCACTGACTTTTTGCTGTCCAGCGCCATCTGTCGTACATTTTGTGAACTGTTTTTTTTTTTTTTTTTGTTCTAATAAAACCCCATGTCATTCCAAGAATGTGTGTCAATTTTTACCTCTCTATCTACATTATTCCGTGTTTTATTAAGTTTTCAAATTTATACTGACTTGTTGATCACCCGGTACTTTAAAAAATGGCTCTGAGCACTAAAGGACTTAACATCTGTGGTCATCAGTCCCCTAGAACGTAGAACTACTTAAACCTAACTAACCTAAGGACATCACACACATCCATTCCCGAGGCAGGATTCGAACCTGCGACCGTAGCAGTCCCCAGTACTTTACTTGACGTTTCGTCCACGGCAATTCCCCTTTAACTAGAGAAAATTCTACATTACTTGTATCGATGATGGAACATAAATAGAAAATCAGTAGGACATGGCGTTACATGTGTTCTCGTTCTCCAAATGTCGTTACAACTAAGAACTCAAACCACATTTCACATACGGTTCATGCACATAACTCGCCAAAAATAAGAAAGAAAAAGTGAGGGGAGCCTCTCGCATTTTAAACGCGCTCTGGTTGTTTGTAATGAAAGCCGTATTTATCAAAATATAAAAACGAGCGTATGCTATAGTTCACTCAATGGAATAGCTATTAAATATCGAGTAACTAATGGAACACGTAAGCTAGTTCATTATCAACGTGTAAAAAGACGCTCGCAAATGTTCACCAACCAGTGAGTGTGGAACATTTATTACGTAAAACTACTACTAAACAATTGCCAACGGACATAAAAAGAAATCGAAATAAAGAAAAAAGGGAAAGAAACAGCGTGAAGATATATCATAACATATCAGAAAATATTTCGATAAGCGCTCTGTTTCGCAAGTTTGTCATATCCATAATTCATAAAGCTTGATTTAAAATAGTTATGGAGAGAAAAGAATTATACTAGCTTTGTCAAAATTGCAACACCACAAAGGATACATGTAACTTAAACGATCTTTATATCACAGCTTACATACAAGACAGTACGAAACTCTTTAGGATGTGTTAGGTGACGGTCAGTTCCGCTTTAGAAAAGGCAAAGCACCAGAGAAGCAATTCGTACTTTGACGTTGACAATGGAAGCAAGACTGAAGAAAAATCAAGACATATTCATAGGACTGGTTGACCTGGAAGAAGATTTCGACAACGTAAAACGGTGTAAGATGTTGGAAATTCTAAGAAAAATTGGGGTGAGCTATAGAGAAAGAGGGGTAACACACAATATGTACAAAAATCGAAAGGTGAAAGAATAAGGGTGGAAGACAAAAAACGAAGTTATCGGTTTAAGAATGGTGTAAGACAGTGATGTAGGTTTTTCGCCCATACTGCTTAATCTGTACAAGGAAGCAGCAGTGAGGGAAATAAAAGAAATGTTTAAGAGAGGGATATTAATGGTAAGATTCATTGATGACATTGCTATCCTGAGTGAAAGCGAAAAATAATTACAGGATCTCCTGAATGGAATGAGAACAGAATATGGACTGAGAGTAAATCGAAGAAAGACGAAAGTAATGAGAAGTAGCAGTAATGAGAACAATGAGAAACTTCAGGATTACTGGCCACTAAGTACATAGATGAAGTTAAGGAATTCTGCTACCTAGACAGCAAAATAACCCATGACGATTGGAGCAAGGAGGACTTCAAAAGCAGACTAGCACTGGCAAAAGGGTCATTCTTGGGTAAGAGAAGTCTGATAGTATCAAACATACGCCTTAGTTTGTGGAAGGAGTTTCCGAGAATGTACATCATAGTATGGCAGTTAAACATGGACTGTGGGAAAATCAGAACAGAACAGAACAGAAGCATCTGAGATGTGAGCTACAGAAGAATGTTGAATAGTAAGTGGACTTAGGAGGTTCTCCGGAGAATCGGCGAGGAAAGGAATATGTGGAAAACACTGTCAGAGAGAAGGGACAGAATGGTAGGAGGTCTGTTAAGACACCACGGAATAACTTCCATGGTACTAGAGGGAGCTGTAGAGGGTAAAATTCTAAGTACATTGGAATTGGAATAAATTCAGCAAATAATTGAGGATTTAAGTTGCAAGTTAGAAGACAGATGTTAGAAGACAAAAAAAAAGATTCAGCAGAGTGTAAAACCTTCACGATCTCCTACTATGGCCTCGAAACATTATAGCATGGCATCAAAGGAGAGTTGAATGTTTTGCTCAAGAATCTCGTAGCAGCTTGGTTTGATGAAGAAGATACATGAACAAGGTCCTTGCGCGTACGGTGCATTTGTTTTCAATTATCACTTCAAAGCAAAGGACGACCCGCTTCGATAGCTACGAGTGTTATCTAGTCGCTTCCGTGATTTGTGGAGGAGCAATGGCCCCTGATCGAATTAATGATGTGGACCGATGTGCCGACCAGCCTGAATGTTATTTTTAGGTGGCTTCCCACATCCGCCTAGGTGAATACTGGGCTAGTACCCACATTCCACCGAGCGAGGTGGCGCAGTGGTTAGACACTGGACTCGCATTCGGGAGGACGACGGTTCAATCCCGCGTCCGGCCATCCTGATTTAGGTTTTCCGTGATTTCCCTAAATCGCTCCAGGCAAATGCCGGGATGGTTCCTTTCAAAGGGCACGGCCGACTTCCTTCCCCATCCTTCCCTAATCCGATGAGACCGATGACCTAGCTGTCTGGTCTCCTTCCCCAAAAACAACCAACCAACCAACCCACATCCTGGCTCAGTTACACGATACGCGAACATTTCGAAAACGTCCTCACATGGATAACACTAGAGGCAATCAGATGGGGTACACAGTTACCGTTCCGGAGGGAGTGGCGCGTGAGCATGGTGATGGTGCGGGCTGGTGGCAAGGAGAGAGGGGGAAAGTGTGACGAGAGGAGAGTATGTGGATAAATTACACCACTAAAACACCCATATCAAAATTAACATGCGGATCCCATGACGGTATGGGACAAAGGCTAGAAAAACGAAGAAGAGAAACTTCAAAGTGAAGAACATGGTTCAGACTTTACATCTCTTTTCAACTTCCTCAACCTCAGAAATAAAACTGTGTCTCATACTTCTTGAACGACATCAAAACACAGCGGACAAAAGAACGTCACCATCAGGGCTCATACCGCTAGTATCGTGAAGCACGAGCTCTAGTCTTGATAAAGGCTTCAATTCGGCAAAGAACAGAGACCACTAGTATCTTCAAGTGTGCCAAATGCAGCTGATGCCAACCACTAAAGATTACATCCCGTAAAGCTAGACGCAGACACGTGGGGTACACAATTCCCTCTCCGATGAGAGGACGAGCGAAGGAGGGGTGGTGACAAGAAGGGCGGTTGTGATGATCGCTAAGTTTCACCCGTTGCTCTGGATAGTTCCAGATGTGTTCCATAGGATTAGAGCTGGTGATTTAAGCTGCCAATTGAGATACAATAGGGTTGTATGTTGTACGTTAACCGGGGACCTAGAAACGACGGAGAGGCTCCGTCCCCGCCGCAGCCGCAGTGGTCCACAACCCCACGGCGACTACCGCAGTCCACTTCACCCCTCCGCCGCCCCACACCGAACCCAGGGTTATTGTGCGGTTGGGCCCCCGGTGGACCCCCCAGGGAACGTCTCACACCAGACGAGTGTAACCCCTATGTTGGCGTGGTAGAGTAATGGTGGTGTAAGCGTACGTGGAGAACTTGTTTGTGCAGCAATCGCTGACACAGTGTAACTGAGGCGGAGTAAGGGGAACCAGCCCGCATTCGCCAAGGCAGATGGAAAACCGCCTACAGTGGCGGGCTCACCGGACCTCGACATAAGTCCACCGGGCGGATTCGTGCCAGGGACCAGGCGCTCCTTCCCGTTCCGAAAGCCGTGCGTTAGACCGCTCGGCTAACCGGGCGGGCTGCGATAGGGTACATCTTATATATGTGAAACAACCGCATAAACAACGCTTACGACAGGTTCTTCTCTATTTTGACTCTATTTTTATTATTCTTATGAAGTTGTTCCACTGCCTTGATACAAACTGAAGAAACATTTTACCTTCGATTGCTTTCCTCAAGTTTCCAGTTGGTACACTCCATTAGTATTTCCCCCCGGTATTCTACTACCAGTGGCATTCAGTAAATAAGTAGCTTGGTTTTGTTCATGATTCCGATAAAGCAAATTAATCCCCACTCTTTTGGCTACAAAAATTTGTTTTCCAACATAATCTCCGTTCAGTTTGACGCCGTTACGCTACCTTACCGAAGGAGGGGGGAGGGGGGGGGGCTCTGAGCCTGCATAGTACAACTCTGCTGGTCGATATCGGAAAATAACCTCCCCATCTCTGACTTACTGGTTTTCGAATAGTTCATCCTTAGTTGGAGCAAACAGACGGAAGTCGGAATATCGGGCTGTAGGGTGGATGAGCTCCTCTCTGGTGCGCAGACTTGTTTGAGCTCTGGCGTTATCATAGAGAAGAAGTTCGTTTGCATTTTTGAGGCGATGAACTCGCTGAAGTCGACGGGACGTTAAACAACACTAACCTAACCTAACTCGCTGAATCGGCCGAAGTGGCCGTGCGGTTAAAGGCGCTGCAGTCTGGAACCGCGAGACCGCTACGGTCGCAGGTTCGAATCCTGCCTCGGGCATGGATGTTTGTGATGTCCTTAGGTTAGTTAGGTTTAACTAGTTCTACGTTCTAGGGGACTAATGACCTCAGCAGTTGAGTCCCATAGTGCTCAGAGCCATTTGAGCCAACTCGCTGAAGTTGTGTCTTGAATTTCCTGGGGATAGCACAATACACTCCAGAGTTGTTCGTTGCACGATGATGGAGAACATCAAATGGAAATAGCCCCTTCAGAGTCCCAGAAGACCGTTCCCATGACTTTACCAGCTGACTGCTTTGAACTTTTTCTTCGGAGGAGAGGTGGCGTGGAGCCACTCCGTCGACTGCCGTTTTGTTCCCGGTTCGAAATGACGAGCGAACATTCCGACACCGCAGGAGTCACAGCTGTGTCCGAGCGGGCGGCACGCTATAGATCGGACAGGTTGGCGTGGGCTTTTTAGCATGATGACAGACTCTTCGCCCAACGGCTCACCGTGCTTTTCTCCACTGGCAGACCTCCGTAGATATACTGCAAGCACTTATGAATATCTGCGTTGCTCAGTTATTCAGCCAAAACAAACTCAATGATAGCCCTCTTCTTGGATCGCACCTCCAATAGCCGAGCGGTCTGAGGCGCTGCAGTCATGGACTTTGCGGCTCGTCTCGGCGGAGGTTCGAGTCCTCCCTCGGGCATGGCTGTGTGTGTTTGTCCTTAGGACAATTTAGGTTAAGTAGTGCGTAAGCATAGGGACTGATGACCTTAGCAGTTCCATAAGATTTCACACACATTTGAACATTTTGCATCTCCGTTAAAGACATCATTTTGAGAGCTACGTGTAGCTCCGCCACCTATCGGAAATTTCTGGAACTATAGAGGCTGGATCTGGAATATTCCACGATGTCTCACAGCAAATTCCGCACTTTTTCAACTGAAATTGGCCTAGAAAAAATGTGTTCCATTACTTACTGGACGCTCCTCGCAGACAAAACGAAAGAGAATAAACTGAAGAATACGATACTTGATACTGTGCGCAGTTACAAAGCCACGGGTAGATAGTTGCATTAACCTTCTATAGCTATACTAGACGCTATGATTAGTGTGAAACAGATACGCTCCAATTGTAACGCTTACCGTAATTGGGCCCTTGTGTGATGTGTGGCTTCATGAACCGGGACAGCCCTGTGTGAGTGGGACAGGTCATCACACGCTCTCTTTGTCTCGCGAGAAGCGATCGCCTTACCAGACAACAATGGTAAACACGAGGTCGTTGACCAGGAGGAGGAGACGTCGTAAGGGATCCCGGGAGAGCCTTGTTTATCGGCACGGGCGTGCGTGTCCCGATGCGTGTACGCGTATATATGTGACAGCAGCGGTGTGCGCGGGGGGGACCCGCGGTAATTGGCTGCCGAAGAAGTGGAGGGAGGACGATAACCCGGCCGCATTCCGGCGGCCACCCTACCACAACACAGCACGGCCGCGCCGCTCCGGGGCAACGACCCCGCCATGACCTAACTCTGGCCGCGCTGTTGAGAAGGTCCGGTCCTCCGCCGCCGGACACCCGCCACAAAAAAGCCCGGCGCGGCCGCCCGCTCGTTATCAGGGCTGGTGGCGGAAGGCGAGGCGAGCCGAGTGATTATCCGGATCGTTGGGGGTGCCGCCCGCTTATTTACGCAGCTGCAGCCAGAGGGAGGGTATGTGGTGCATGCACTGTTGTGGTGCCCGGCGGACAAAGTCACCGACGACACGTACGCCTCTCCTGCCGACAGCCTAAAGCCATCCTCACACGGGTCGAGACAGCTAACGTTGACGTGTGCGCGGACGGGAAAGCCAACGTCTCGAGATACAGGTTCAAATGGCTCTGAGTACAATGGGACTTAACATCTATGGTCGTCAGTCCCCTAGAACTTAGAACTACTTAAGCCTAAGTAACCTAAGGACAGCACACAACACCCAGTCATCACGAGGCAGAGAAAATCCCTGACCCCGCCGGGAATCGAACCCGGGAACTCGGGCGCGGGAAGCGAGAACGCTACCGCACGACCACGAGCTGCGGACTCGCGAGATAAAGCACCCGCGTGACGTGCGATATGGTAGTTCACGCGATTTGCGACTGTAGTGCTATCAAGCAGCAGCTGTCACTAGTATCTGGTTCACAAACTACACATTTTGGTTATGAAAACGAATAGGCTTAAAATTCCTACGTTGGCTCTATTGATATCGACATTCCCTCCCTTGTGATGCTGCTAGTCATGTTAAAATTAGAAGGAAGGTCAGCATTGGCCGTAATTTTAATGGTTTATTAACAGCAAAATCGATTTTCGATCACATAATGATCATCTTCAGTCCTGGAAGATAAACATTTCACACAGCGATCAGTGAATAAGAAACAAAAGACCACAAATGCACCTGAGTATAAACCAACTGTTGGTAAGAACATACCTTTAGCGTACAAATCAAAGCTCGTAGGCACTGGTGTCTAGTTATTAGCAGTAACACAAGCTATGAAACGATCACAATAACTGAAGCCGCTGTTTACATTCACCTATACAATGCTGACCTTCCTTCTAATTTTATTTATCACATGGTCGTTGTGCACACGGCATTCTATGGAGTCGCCAATCGCTAGTCATGTCGTTATGACCATAGTAGATACGGCTGTAACAAGTGTAAATGCAGATTCTTCTCTTTGTGATTGAGGACGGTGTACTGAGCAACGTTACTTCAATATTTACATCATTTGCAGAATAATAAATACAGATTTTTATGAACTAATGTATACTGTAACAGTCACTTCTTATTAATATTTTATTAGCACGACGAGTTTCGTAGCATGCTACCATCATCAAATGCGCTGAATGTCTACAAGAAACACCGTTGAATTTTATGTCACGACCTTCTGTAGCCTTTAATCGCCGTTATTAACTAGTCCTACCAAGAACAGCTCGTTGAATGTGCCGTTGCCGTATAATATCATACTTTCATTACACGCGAGTTATAGCACGAAAACAGCTAATTATGAAAATTCTTTAATCACCAATATAATGTTTTCCACGTTTTTATTACAATACCAATAACGACGCGTTTTCGTGAGATCCTGAATTTGCTGGTGCTTGAAAACAGCATACCACCAAATATGGACTTCAGGCGAAAATGATGAATACAATATAGCGTTTTGTTCGTGACGTAGAGAGCACTGTTGCCTCTCATTGGTGCAGGTTTCCCCAGAACGTGAGGCAATGGCTCCCCAATAGCAGGAAGTGGCGTCACAAAACTCGTACAGCTCCACGTCAATGTTAGTTAACTTGTCCCATGTCAGGACTGTTTTAGCTCCCAGGGGCATACCAACCTTTCAGTTCTCTCTACCTTTAACGCATCACAACAAACCAATAGAGTCCACCTCTGTTGCTGAGGTCACTACCGACCGCATGTGCAGGTGAAGCAGCTGCTGCTTGCAATCCCGCTTGTCGAAAACATTTTCATCAGTAGCGATTGACCAAGAAGGCTGTAATGGTTCTTTATTTGCGAAACCATTGCCACCCGCCAACCCTACTTTTCGATACCGTAGATTAGTGAATATTTTTCTACGTAATATCTCATATTTTTCACTCTATTCAAATTTGGTTTCATTTTTATATGTATGTACGTCGACATTTTGAGATATTCAAGTCGATATAATATCTAGTATGGATATCTTTGTACTTATTGTTATCTTTGATACTGGTTTGTTTCTTTTGGCGCGGAAGCGTACAGGGTAGTCAAATTTTTGTGTTGAATATGTACAGTCTTGACTTGGTGTTGGAAATGAAAAGATGAGTCTGAGTTGTGGGCAATGAAAAATGTTGTGAGTTTTATTAAGAGCAGTAACGGCTACGAAACTGTATGATGAAATAATGTTGTGAACATGGGAAAGTATAAAAAGTTTAATAAATGTGAATTTTTGTGAAAAGTGAGCGTCAAGGATTATTTTCAAGTGACCATTGTTTAAAAAAGTATGAAGCACATTGCAATGAAAGACATAAATCATCAAATTAATCCCGAAAGATTGTCTTCGTAAGTTCTTCAAGTCGGCGTAGTTAACATCCGAGTGCCTTTCGCACCAACAGCGATAGTCGTGCTACCTAGACAACAATTTTATTTACGAGCCAAAGCCAGAGCGAGATCGTCGTTGGATTGCAAATACAATATAAGTGATATTATTGTTAATTTTCTTCAGTGACTGTAATCAATTGATGTAGCAATATCTGCCACATTAAAGACATTTTAGTTGCGGAATAAAAACATCATACTTTGAGTGCACGACGTGATAATTTTTGAACTTAATCTGTTAATGGAGGTATTGTTATAAGGCAGACAAGAGGCGGTGCTGTAAGGTTCCTAACACTTTGCGCCAATGTCCTTCAATACAACGAAGTGCCTCGTGGAGTGACAACATCTGAAATAATCGTTGACGACCCAGTCGTCGGATGGGGACTTTGAGTTAAGCGACCATCTGCTCAGGAGGAGTGACATGTGTTCTGGCATCTACTCTCTCCCTTCTCTCTCATTCAACAGGAGAAACAAAACGTGTTCGATGTGTATCAGACGTAAAGTACATTACAGTAGCTGCTGAAAATGGACTCCACCTCTGCGCGCGGTATTGTATGGAAACTACAGTTATGTTATGGGCGAAAAAGACTGCCTCAGCCTGAAATACTGGTCATCGACTGGTAGCACAAGAACCATCCTGAAAGACTACTGAATGAACGAACAACTTCCCGTTACTCTTCACTCCCACTCCCTGACGCGGCCAAAACATATCGTGAAAAATCCATTTTTTGACATAAAAGTTTGTTGAGTGCCTTACCGCGTCACTATGTAAAAAAATATATAAAAACAAAAATATCTGTGGTGGAGAAAGTAACGTTTCGGCGGCGGTTACAGTGGCCTTCTTCTACGTCTATTGATGTTCTTTATCTGTGTGGAGTCGCTTATATTTTGTTATTGCTGTTCACTGAGGTGGACTTAACATCATAATTTTAAACATTGTGGTTATAATACTTCGCTACGGAGGATCCATGGGGATCCAGCGTAGCAACCTACTACTATATATTTCCCGCTCCTTCCAGTCGTTACAACGATACTTTAAAATTTTGTCGCAACGTGATCAGTAATGACATTTTTTTTCTTTTTTTGGCGCGGTACGATACTCGAAAACTGATAAGAAAATTCACCAGTGATCAGACGCTCAGAAATGGAATCATATTGCTCATATTGCCGAAGCCTTATGATAAGGCCTTACCTTTTCTAGATGGGTGTGAATGACTCCAAGACCTCCATAATGCGTTCCCGTCCACAGTTCAGATCAGTTATATCAACTGACTGTGACCGCGGAAACCAAGGTAATGAAATTCATTTTTATTAAGTTGTGCCACAGTACGAATGGATTTATCTGAATTATATTTAAGTATTCTACGACTTAAAATCCATTACTCTCTATCTAGTTATCTACAAGCATTTAATTTTCTTGGAGGTTTTATTACGAGCAGTCACGCAAATTTTAAATTACCAGGTTTTGTGATTAAGTTTTTCTTTGTTCATAGGTGCATGTCGTCGGTCTTGGTGAACATTGAAATTCTCACGCCACAATACTGTTGCACGTCATTACGGGAGCCAAAAGATAATGGCGTAGCCCTGTGATGATGTGGCGTGTTCTTCTTCTCCACGGGATCGGCAATGTTACTTGTGGTGCGTCGCCGGATATCCTTGCTGTCGCCAGCACTAACACCTACAGTAGCCACTTGGAACAGATACTGTGAGCTTAAGTAGGTGCTAGAAGAATAACTATTTATGTCGGTTACTCAACTAATTATTTATTTTCGACCTTCGGTTCATTCACTAACTCCGTAATTTTCACTCTTAAGGATTAGGAGACCATGTACGCGGGTAATCCCAAAAGTAAGGTCTCCAATTTTTTGTAAGTACATAGACCTGTTTATTACTACAATGGTTTACATCAGTTTACAGTAAGCGTAGGCTTCCGAGGCCGTTGTCTTCTTCAATAAAATTCTTCAGGGTATCAGGCCGCATCGTCATAATTTAAAATGCGCCAACGTTTCGGCCAGCGTTGCAGCTAGCCTTCATCAGGGCCTTACGTTAACGTAAGGCCCTGATGAAGGCTAGCTGCAACGCTGGCCGAAACGTTGGCGCATTTTAAATTATGACGATGCGGCCTGATACCCTGAAGAATTTTATTGAATCAGTTTACAGCTTGAACATTTAGCTATTTTTCGACATGATCACTATTTCCGTCGATGCATTTTTGTAGACGCTGTGGCAGTTTTTGTATGCCTATGCTGTTCAGAAAGTTATGAACCTCTTCTTTCACCTCGTCGTCGGAGCTGAATCGCTTTCCGGCCAAATCTTCTTTTAATTTAGGGAACTCAGGGTACTGGGCGCCAAGTCAGGACTGTAGGGTGAGTGGGTGATTACGTCCCACTGAAACTGTTGCAGGAGAGCAACGGTTTGCCGAGCGATGTGTGAGCGAGCGTTGTCATGGAGAATGTGTACGCCCTTGCTCAACATTCCCTTTCTCCCGTTCTGAATTCCCCGTTTGAGTTTTTGCAGTACATGTCAGTGTTAATTGTGGTCCCAGTAGGCATAAAATCGACCAACAATACCCCTTTCCGATCCCAAAAAACGGTTGTCATGACTTTACCGGCACACCGTGTTTGTTTGAATTTCCGCGGCTTTGGCGAAGAAGGATGCCGCCACTGGCGTGACTGTTGCTTGGTCTCAGGTGTAAAGTGGTATGCCCAGGTTTCGTCACCCGTGACAATTGAGTCCAGAAAGTTGTCCTGTTCGGCTGCAAGGCGGTGAAGAAATGCGCGGGAGCATCAGCTCGTTGCCGCATGTTGTCCTCAGTCAGCATGCGTGCCACCCATCTTGTGCACACCTTCCGATAGTTCAATGTTTCCATCAAAATTCTGTGTGCGGTGCTTCGGGAAACCTCAGGAACCAACGTGCAGAGATCATTCAGGGTGATCCTCCTCAGAAATTGACGGTCTCCCGCTCCTTTGTTCGCCGTGAATTTGGGTCCGACCAGCTGCAAACTGTCTACACCACTTACAAAGATTTTTGACATTCATGCATGACTCGCCATACACTTCCGTGAATTGGCGATGGATTTCAATCGGCGCAGTGCCCTCTGCGTTCAAAAATAGAATAACTGCGCGCAATTTGCACTTGGCGTTAACATCCAATGGGAGCTCCATTCTCAACGGCTGCCAAGCCAAGACTGAGCGCCTCAGCGCGGCGTGCGCATGTCTACACACAACGCGTGAAGCACTCTTCATAACAATGTGACCAACGGCCACACAAACAGAGTTCTGTACTTACAAAAAAATAGGAGACCTTACTTTTGGGATTACCCTCGTATACAGATTATCGCCAGAGACGAAAGAAATCCGACCGAGGACTGGACTACGAACCTTCGTAATTTTAGTCTAACACTTACGCCCTTGGTCACCGAATCACAGCAGCAGCAATGAACAGTAAATGAATTTATATCACTGGTAACTAAGCACTGAATTTCCTCTCGAAGGCACTACGAGGGGAGGTAGTAAGTAATGTAATACATTTTTTTCTGAAAGCAGGTTGGCTTTATTCAGGTTTCCAATACAACACATTATTCCTTACTGTTTTGTCTACAAAACCATATTTTTCAGCATTATCTCTGTTCAGTGTGACGGTCATAGACCATCTTACTGGGAGGCCCTGTATGCATGCATGTTACCACTATACTGGTCGACGTCGGAGCCAGCGTCTTGCTGCCTCAGTAACGTCCTCACCGTTCAGTGTCCTGACTCTTCCCGACCCTACGTCAGATCTCATCCTACATAAGGATTTTCCTGTTCGGCTAAGATGTCGGAAGTCGCCGAACGCGTTATTCATGATGCGTTGACTCGCCCGCTCTGCTGTCGTTGCCCGTTTGACGCACTTCTTCAAGCAATGCACATCCTCCACCAAATGGTCTCCTGTTTTTCAGAAGACTTTATCGTCTCTTTTTCATAAATCAATTGTTTATTCAAGTAACGAAATTTTTCTTCTATAATACGTCTGTACCAATGATACACGATCATAGAGATGTCATCAATCATCCTGAACTTCTGCCAGTCAAAAATTAAAATAAAAAATCCAGAGCAAAAATAAAAAATATAATAATTGAAATAAACATAAACATAAAGCACAGAAACATACTTTTAACAAGTGTTTTACAACGTCCGCCGCCTACTGCATCCAATACGACGTAGGTATCTGGTGTGAGCGTAGTCGTTCCGCAGCTGCCTGCACTCCTTGGCTGCACATAATCCACAGGATTTTCTTGTCTTTCTCTTTCAGAATGGATTAAATTCAACATATTTCAGTGCTACCTGTTTTCTTCTTCCATTTTTCTAAGATGTCAGCATTACATCAGCCAATTTTGTTCTGTTCTGTTCACAGTATCTTCTGCCATATTCACCTTGTAAGAGGTCCGAGCAGATGTAATTTCGATGTATTGCTCATGCGCTGCCTGCTATATGCAAGGTCTCTGTCCACAGAGCAGTGTTGACTGCAGTAGGAACTGCGTAGCTGTAGCAGTAAGTTGTTGCTAGTCTGGAGTCTGCTCTGGTCTGGCATGGTGTATCGTGTTGGCTGGGCCGGTCGCGGTGCAGCGATGCCGGAGCCTGAGTATTATTGTATAAGGCAAAAAGCAGCCACGCGCATATGTAGTAATGTTATCGCAAGTCGCATATAAATGTTTTATAGCTCTCGTAATAATAACCTTCCTCATAAAAAGTAACTTTTAACAACCACTCATTTCAATTTAAAGAATTTACTAATTTCTCCCATCCATGATCATCCCGATTATTGCAATAGAAAAATCAGTTGCTCCCTTTCATAAATGACAGATAAGTCGGCCAGCATTGCACAGAGCTGTGCCGGAAAAATTTATTGTTAAGAGCAGGTATATCCGGCGACTTCATTGAGGTAAGAATTTTTCCTTTTTTTATTCGGAATGATCTTTCAGGGCCATGACGCAGCACTGCTGTCGTCCAAAATTTACCAGGTTAAATTCACAGTGAATTATTGAAAAGTCATAAGTGAGCGACAATTTAATTGAGAGGTTACTTACATTGTTTTATTACCAGGTTACTGAATTTTTTTTTATTGGGATGTTATACTGAATTTGAACGACATAATTACAATTTTTACTGTTGAGAGGTTTAGGAATTTTTCTGTTTTGAGGTTACGCTAAATGTGAATGAATTTTGAGCTTAGATTAAATGAGAAAGATTTTTGTAGGGAGGTAACAAATGAGAAAGAATTTTGTTTTGAGATTACACTAAAATTAGAAACATTATCCATATTATTTATTTTTTTTTATTTTGTGGGGAGGTTACAACCTGGAAATGGAAGTTTTAAGATAACCTTTCCCAGGTTACGTTAACAATTCAGCGCACAGACCTTCTTCCCACGTGTTCTGTGCGATTCTCTCGCAGATGTATTTCCTTGTAGCAGATCTCATTGCGTGTTGGAGTCATTCAGAGATGCAAAGTGTTTACCTATGTGGCTATGAACGGAAGTGTGGTCAGCTAATGTATAAGGGGCATCAGAAAGTTTCCATTTGATTGCGGTCCTACAGTGTATATGCAATCCAGCGCGACTCCGATACAGGTACATAAGCACCGGTATGTAAACTATACACTGGGTAAGTGTGGCACTCGAACGGAAACTTTTTTGTAGCTCCTGATACTTTAAATAATGATCCAGGATGCCATTACGACATTATTAAGAAACACCTCAAAGTGATTCATAAGGACTCAATTTCATATAACTAATCTCAAATATTGTGGAAGATTGAGGTCATTGGTGAGACAGAGATCCGATCTGGATTGCAACCTGAAGCCGACTGAAATATTTGACACGCAACGAAGGCACTAGTACACTCCGTGTCACGGTGGAATGATCCATATACTGATGTAATGAAAGCTTTCATGATCGGATGACATTGCTGCGGGTAAACCATTCGGGGAATAAGGTTGTGGTCTATGAAACTCTTCTGTTCCTAACGTTTCGTCCAGAACTGCGCCGGACATCTTCAGAGGCGTTGCTCCTCCCTTGCGCCTTGCCGACTAACGTGTACGAGGTCCAAGAGCGACATACATGCTGTAGAAAAAGGGGCATGGCCGGAGTTACACGTGAATAGCAGAGACGATCCTTGTCAAAAATAAATCCTAACTATCGATTGTCGTCTTGTCAAAGATACAAAACTGTTTAGCGATTCTACAGAGCTACTGTCCAAATGTCGCTAAGTTTGATGGCCTCTTCGGTTATTTGGTCGCAGAATTCTGTTTACTTCCTTCCCCGAGGAGCCATTTTTCTAAAAAGCCTGCTTTACATGTTTTAATTCGGCGTCCAGGTATTCCAGTGTGCAAATCTTTTTGGCCATATCGGCGACATATTTAATGAAACCTCTCTTTTGTTGTGGATAGTGATTAGAGGTCTTACGTACATACGTGTGTGTGTGCATTTGGAACATAACGTTTTCGAAAGGAGACGCACACATACAGATAGTTACATAAGAACTCTAAACACCATCCACAACAAAAGACAGGTGTCACTGAAAGTCTTGTAGATAGATCCTAATGGATTTGCACGCCGGAATGCCTGGCCGCCAAATTAAAATATCTAAAGCAGGCTTTCGAGAAAAATGTGAGTGAAAGAGCCGTTACACGGCAAACAGGATTCAAATTTTAATTCTTTTCTAATCAAAAGGTTTGAGAAATTTATTTGCCTACCTTATAAATATCCGTTATTGTTTTACTTTTCTTATTAACCTTCTAACTGACCAAATTCCACTCGGAAAAAATAAAAAATGACAAAAAGGCAGAATTCGTTTGGAAATAGAACACGGATTCTCTGATCCGCAGCTATACGCCTTGGTCGTTACACCAGAGATGATTTCGTAGAATTTTCTATACCTTATGTTTACATAACCGACTGTTCTAAAAGATTTTTTTCCTGGATTTCTATGAAAATATGTGTTGCGGCTCCCATATATGACAATGAAAAACACTCAGTTTTCCCGTAAATTCTGAGTCGACTTTGCGCCATGCAATTTAGGGGCGGTTTCCTCAAAAACGGGGAAAAAGGGGGGGGGGGGGGGAGTTGGTGGGGAATGTTGAGCCAAAATATCCTACAGTATTCCACTGTAGGCTTTACACAAGAGACCTGCCAGAAATGAAACTAACCTGATGGCCGTGTCTGAGGCCTTCTCCTTGTTAGGGTAGCTCTTAGCTGCATCAGTACGACCGTTTTCAAATTTATTTCCCATTTCATTCGGCTTTGTAAAGAGAACTTTAAAATTGGAGGATATTTTCTTCTGCTTCATTATGTTTATTGTAACGGGATTTTACTTTAAAATTTTCTGGGTTTTATTGTAATGGTGCAGTAGACTAATATGTTTTTTAGACTAATCACCTCGGGTAATTATGTTTTATATTTTGTAATGAAGTCAAACCGTGTATTGTTTGTATCGTTATGTGGAATAATTGTATATGATGTAATGACCTTTGCCAGACATCAGTAAAAACGTATACGGGCTATTACATGTATACTTCCACGTAGAGAATCCTCGGTTTTTTTAACTGAAAAAGACTATTAGCTGAATTTTGTATTAATAGTATTAATTGCTAACTCCCATTATATCTCCGCATGGCTTTCTATTTCTTTCTCTTCTTCTTCTTCTTCTTCTTCTCTCTCTCTTTCTCCCTCTGTCTGTCTCTCTCTCGCTTTCTTTCTCTCTTTTTTTGATTCATAACCTGCAAGTTTGGTTAGCTCCTATGAAAAATCTAAATACAACATCGTACACTAAACACTTTCTTTTTAATTTTGGACAAGTATGCATTGTCTGAAAATAAGTGTTTTCCTTCTCTCCCATAACATACTACGGAAACAACAAATGCTGATGACACATGCATAACACATTACAAAAGCGAACCTCGAATTAAAAAATGTTTGTGATATTATTTGCTATTCACTAACGAGAACCTCGTCAAAAATGTATTCTACGAAATGATTAATGCTGATTGATGCGCTACACTGACAATTAATCGGTGTAGAACAGTCAGCAGAAAAAAGCGTTATGATGATTTCCTACAACACAAAACCTGATAACAGCAGAAAGTTTACTACATAATTCAACAACTGTAGACAATGGACTTCCATAACGATCAGTATTAGGTCAGATCTTGTTTCTCATGGTTAATATCCTTCCATTTAATATAACAGTTAAAATTAATGAACTTGGCGTTAAAGAAACACTACAATTCCTTTAATATTAGAGCGATATGCAAACATGTTTATAGAAGTAGACAAGCAGATCCAGAAATAATCAGCGGTGATGGGGAGAATACAAATATATGAGTAGATCCATGATTAATCAGGGAGCACCACTCCTGGCTTTTGAACACAGGTTCGGTGAGAAGCGCACTTAGAAGTGGCCATCCATAGGCGTTACGGTATGAGGGAAACGTCGGAAAGATTCGGAAAATACTTAGACACAGCTCACGTACATCGGTGTGTCGGGACGAATGCCAAAGCACCTTTACGTGTTAAGCAGTACGTACAGTTCTCTATAAAGATTTCAGATTTTGCCCTTGGAAACCATTACGTGCAGAAAAGGAATCTGGACAGTTTATTTCGACTTGAGAGGAGTACTGCCAGCAACTGAACGTAAACAGTATGTCGTCCAATGAAACTATTTTCCATGTCAGTGGCTTCTTTGTATACGTGGAAGAGACCTGGAGATTACATTACGTCTAAGAACGAATAGCTGGAGGACAAATGCAAGATCGTAGAAGCAAGCATAATAGGGGAAAGAAGAATGCCGCCTATAGCAAAATTAAAGAAACCACTGGAGAAAAGATGAGCAGCTGTATGAGTATTAACAGCACAGGTGGCAAACCTGTAGTGTGAAAAGAACGAAGGTCTGAAAGGTGGAAGGAAGATATAGATGGTCATCACAATTGTGATGAACTTGAATTTTTTTTATAGAAACAGAACAAAGACTACAAGAATACCTATGTCTACATCTACATACACACTCCGCAAGTCACCGTAGGGTGCGTGGAGGAGGGTACCCTTTACCACTACTAGACAGTTCCTTTCCTGTTCCACTCGCAAATAGAGCAAGGGAAAACGACTGTCTATATACCTTCGTACGAGCCCTAATCTCTCTATTTTTATCTTCTTGGTCCTCACACCAATTGTACTTTGGCTTCAGTATAGTCGTTCCTCAGTCGGTCTCAAATCTCGATTCCCCAAATTTTCCCAAAAGTGCTCCTCGAAAAAAACGTTGGGTTCCGTGTAGCGATTCCCATTTGAGTTTCCGAAGCATCTCCGTAATACTTGCGTGTTGTTAGAACCCACCGGTAACAAATCTAGCGGCTCGCCTCTGAATTGCTTCGATGTTTTCCTTTAATCCGATCTGGTGCGGATCCAAACACTCGAACAATATTCAACAAAGTGTAGCACTAGTGCCGTGTTTGCAGTCTCTCTTACAGATGGTGCACATTTTCTTAAAATTCTCCCAATAAATCGACCATTCGCCTTCCCTACCACAATCCTTACACACCCGTTTCGTTTCTATTCTTTTGCAGCCTTACACCTGGATATTTAATCGACGTGACTGTTTCATGCAGCACACTAATAGTGCTTTACTCTCACATTATGTGTTTGTTTTTACTACTCATCTGCATTAACTTAAATTTTTTATCGATTTAGAGCTAGCTGCCATTCATCACACCAACTAGAAATTTTTTCTGAGTCATCTTGTATCCTCCTACACTCACTCAACGACAACACTCTTCCATACAGATTGGAGGAATGATACTGCCAGAAGAATTTAACAGAGGCCCTCAAAACTAATGAAGTCCATGGCAAACCCAACTATGACGAAACTAGCCCACCTCGTATGCAAAATATATCAGAAGGACTAATTCCTTCAGACTACGAGAGGAATGTCATAATTCCAATTCCAAAGACAGCCGGTGCTGACAATTGTGAATATTATCGGACCATTAGTTTAGTAATTCATATAGCAAAATACTGGCACGAACTATTTACAGGAGAATGAAAAAACTATTGGAAGTGTGCCTGGCGAAATATTAGTCTGGTTTCCGAAGAAATGTACTAAGTCGCTAGACCATACTGACCTTACTAGTCTTAGGAGACAAGTTAAATATAAGCAAGACTACATATACAAAATTCGTAGCTTTCTAGAAATCTTTCGACAGTGCTGACTAGATACTCTCTGAATATATCAGGTATTATCAGAATAGGTGAAAGTGATAGTAAGCGAATAATCATCCGTACAATTATAGGAATTATGAAAACTTTCTATAAGTCTTTTTTAAATTTTCAAAAATTTTCTATATATTGTAGCAATCGCAATTACCGTTAAAATTTCTTTTACAGAAGTGATGACCAGTTCCGGTAGCTTAACTACCGTCTACAGATCTAAGCACAGAAAAACCAAATATAATTTCACTTTCCTTACGAACAGTATGCAATCAAAAGTTAAGTTTACCAGGCAGGTAGAACAAGATTCTGCTACTAACTATCTCGACCTGACCATCACTTGGCGAAACAACAGGCTTGTTTTCGAAATACTCGGAATTTTCGGAATTTTCAGTAAGACAACTTGTACTGATGCAATCATAATTGCTCATACTTTTCATCCACCACAGTATAAAGAAGCGTTTCTTTTTCTTTGCTCAATTATTAATCAGACATTACGTTTGCCTTTACACCAAAACGAAATTAATTAAAAAAAATAGTGTTTTGAAACAGGCTGCGTCTGCCAACGGATATCACGCCTTTGAGGTGACCAAAATATTCAATAAATTAAGAAATAAGAAATTAGTTTTTTATACCAGCTACAACATAGCAAGCAAGAAAAGCTGCCATATAGCTAAGACTAGATATACACCCATGACCTATAACGGTCCAGTTTCTAATAAGACTGAACAGTGTTTCCGGAAAACGAAAGTTAAGATCGGTTTTCAGACAGCTAATGCGATGAACGCACGCTTACGCCTCAGAATAGGTCCGAAGCTGGATAAATGTAGCAATTCCGGAGTGTACAAATTAAGCTGTAACGACTGTGGCCATTATTAAGTTGTCTAGACGGGTAGTTCATACGAAGTCCAGTTGAGGGAACACACGTAACCTCAAAATAAAACAGCCTTTGGTAAACACGTTAATATACGCACATTTATACTATGAAGCATGCAGTACAAGACATTACACGTGCAATGAAAATATTATACAATGCGCCAAAGGGGATAAGGTTAAATTTGTTGGAGGAAATGGAAATATATAGCAGTAACAAGCGCGCACCGGATCGTATATTAAATGAACAAACTGAATTTACTCAGAACCATTATTTTAGTATCTGGTACGAGGTACTGTAACTGACGGCAGTCATCGCAAAAGACACAAGGTGACAGTGGAATCCTGAAGGCCGTGGGCTGTAATGCCATCGACCTCCGTCTAGCGGCGTCTGCAAACTCAACGACGTCTCTTCCTGTTGTTACTGCCCACGAGATGGCGCGTCGTCCTCATTAAATGCATTAATATCAAATATGCCTTATCAGTTGTTCCATGTTATTCACCAACTGCGACATAGTCGCGTATACAAACAGTGATTCAATACTGTCAAATGTTTTTTATTCCAGTCTTTGATCACAATATCAATTCTTTAGACGATGACCGGTTTCAGTCCGTAATGACCATCCTCAGATCTACAATATACAAATATATACACAGAGTGAGCAGTGTGTCTTTCAACGTAATATAGCAATACGTATCACAATATACTATCACACAACCAGGGAAATGTACGAATAAAATACGGTAAAACGTACCTTTTTTACACAATGTCCTGAAGTGATAAGGCCATAATGGCATCGTCAAAACATCTAAATATAATCAGCACAGCATCGTCATATAGATATAAAATAAGGTGTAGAATAGGCCACATCGTCCACACAATGATTATTGCAACTGGCTACTGAAGTACAGTAGCTACCAGAAATCTGTTTGCCTACATCCTCCCTAGATGTCGCAACTGTGGGCTTAGATGAAGTCATCATTTACGCAAAAAACATAATCCGATAAAAACACATTATATACAATACATGTAGCAGACCTTTAAAATTGATAACTGTCATAGTAACCAATTGTGAAATATTAAAAGACGAATATAGTTACCCATATAAAATTATTAAAAGAAAATATATGAATAGAATGAGTCCGACCGTTTTTATGGTAAATTTACGGTCAACAATTAATATACGTAATACATTGCCTGTAGGATGTTATGTAGGCGCGCACAGATCGTAAGAATTTAACCACTAGAGGGCTTTACATACATCGTGATATGTCTCCCACAGAAAATGTTTAAGCAACATATTAACAGTCAATAAATAAAATTATATAATATAATTATATAATGTAAATATAATTATAGTCTGGCTATACATTCCATGAATAGGTAGGACATAATCAATTACACGCTTAGAGCGACTAATGTATGGAGGTAAGGCTAATCCTACTGTTCTCGATATAAATCATCAAGTAAGGCTAGGTATAAATATGCGAGGCATTATTTGGTTATCGGTTATGTGTTTTGTGTGTTTTGATGATGCCAATATGGCCTTAGGACTTTAGGACATGGTGTAAAAAAGATATGTTTTACCGTATTTTATCTGTACATTTCCCTGGTTGTATGGTAGTATATTCCAGTCCGTATTGCTATATTATGTTGAAAGACACACTGCTCACCATGTGCATATGTTTGTAAATTGTAGATCTGAGGATGGTCATTACGGACTGAAACCGGTCATCGTCTAAAGAATTGATATTGTGATCAAAGACTGCAATAAAGAACATTCCATGTTATTTACTGGCGAATAAATTTATTAATTTATATACTTTTGCTAATGAATCACGATCAATTATGTCACGTAATAAATTACAGCACTTGTCTGCATTGTCTATTTTAGTCACACTGTATTTACGGTGTCGCAAACTTTGTAATGTAGTTTCATGTATTCTATGCTTTGCAGTATGCATTAGCATTATTTTTATTTAATTACTTTCTGTCAAAAAAAGGAGAAGAAAAATCTTTTCTCACACTTATCGCTTGTATACCAAAACGCCAACTACCGCCAATTTCTCTACCTGTTAACTTGCAATTTTCATGAAACACAACGGTCAGTACTTCTGTAACTATGTGCACGTGGGGGGTCATGTGTCACACAGTGTAGATATATATTTGCTGTCTGGGCAAGTTACACAGTGTGAAAGTGTTGTATACAGATCAGCCAACAAATTGTGACCACCTACGTCATAGCCGGTATGTCCACCTTTGGCACGAATAACAGTGGCGACACCTCGTGGCATGAGAACAATGAGACGTTGGTATGCCGCCGGAGGGACTTGGCACCACCTCTGCACAGACATATCACCTGATTCCCGTAAAATCCGGAGAGGTGAACGATCAGCTCTGAGGCCACGTTCAGTCACATCCCAGATGTGTTCAGCCGGGTTCAGATCTGGTGAACTGGGGCTGGCGGTAGCACATCTACACTCCTGGAAATGGAAAAAAGAACACATTGACACCGGTGTGTCAGACCCACCATACTTGCTCCGGACACTGCGAGAGGTCTGTACAAGCAATGATCACACGCACGGCACAGCGGACACACCAGGAACCGCGGTGTTGGCCGTCGAATGGCGCTAGCTGCGCAGCATTTGTGCACCGCCGCCGTCAGTGCCAGCCAGTTTGCCGTGGCATACGGAGCTCCATCGCAGTCTTTAACACTGGTAGCATGCCGCGACAGCGTGGACGTGAACCGTATGTGCAGTTGACGGACTTTGAGCGAGGGCGTATAGTGGGCATGCGGGAGGCCGGGTGGACGTACCGCCGAATTGCTCAACACGTGGGGCGTGAGGTCTCCACAGTACATCGATGTTGTCGCCAGTGGTCGGCGGAAGGTGCACGTGCCCGTCGACCTGGGACCGGACCGCAGCGACGCACGGATGCACGCCAAGACCGTAGGATCCTACGCAGTGCCGTAGGGGACCGCACCGCCACTTCCCAGCAAATTAGGGACACTGTTGCTCCTGGGGTATCGGCGAGGACCATTCGCAACCGTCTCCATGAAGCTGGGCTACGGTCCTGCACACCGTTAGGCCGTCTTCCGCTCACGCCCCAACATCGTGCAGCCCGCCTCCAGTGGTGTCGCGACAGGCGTGAATGAAGGGACGAATGGAGACGTGTCGTCTTCAGCGATGAGAGTCGCTTCTGCCTTGGTGCCAATGATGGTCGTATGCGTGTTTGGCGCCGTGCAGGTGAGCGCCACAATCAGGACTGCATACGACCGAGGCACACAGGGCCAACACCCGGCATCATGGTGTGGGGAGCGATCTCCTACACTGGCCGTACACCACTGGTGATCGTCGAGGGGACACTGAATAGTGCACGGTACATCCAAACCATCATCGAACCCATCGTTCTACCATTCCTAGACCGGCAAGGGAACTTGCTGTTCCAACAGGACAATGCACGTCCGCATGTATCCCGTACCACCCAACGTGCTCTAGAAGGTGTAAGTCAACTACCCTGGCCAGCAAGATCTCCGGATCTGTCCCCCATTGAGCATGTTTGGGACTGGATGAAGCGTCGTCTCACGCGGTCTGCACGTCCAGCACGAACGCTGGTCCAACTGAGGCGCCAGGTGGAAATGGCATGGCAAGCCGTTCCACAGGACTACATCCAGCATCTCTACGATCGTCTCAATGGGAGAATAGCAGCCTGCATTGCTGCGAAAGGTGGATATACACTGTACTAGTGCCGACATTGTGCATGCTCTGTTGCCTGTGTCTATGTGCCTGTGGTTCTGTCAGTGTGATCATGTGATGTATCTGACCCCAGGAATGTGTCAATAAAGTTTCTCCTTCCTGGGACAAAGAATTCACGGTGTTCTTATTTCAATTTCCAGGAGTGTATTTGAACTCGCCGCTGTGTTCCTCGAACCACTCCATCACACTCTTGGCCTTCTGAAGTAGCCCATTATCTTGTTGAAAAATGCCACTGCCGTCGGGAAACATGGCAATCATGAAGGGGCGTACATGGTCTATAAATAGTGTACGATACTCCATGGCACGAGCTCCACTGGACCAATGGATGCCCACGTCAATGTTCCCCAGAGCATAATGAAGCTGCCGCCGGCTTGTCAGTACAGGTACCAAGGAGTGGTCGCCCTGGAAGGCATGATGAAGAATATGTCAGGATTAATCAGACCATGCAACGCTCCGCCATTTCACCAGTGTCCAATGCCGAAGCTCACATGCTCATTTCAGTCGTAGGTGCCAATGTCATTGTATTAACATTGACACATGCATGGGTCGTAGGCTGTGGAGGCCTATCGTTGGGAGTGTTCGGTGCAGTGTCTGTTCAGACACACTTGTATTCTGCCCAGCATTAAAGACTGATGTTAGTTCCGCCACAGTTCGCTGCCCAGCCTACGACGCCCCACATCAATGATGGGAAGCGGCCGCCCAATCCCACGACTTCTGGACATGATTTCACCATGATTTCGCCATATATTGAAGACACTCACCACAGCATTCCTCAAACACCCAACAAGTAGTGCAGTTTCGGGACTGTTCGTGGCGAGCCTCCAGTTCATCACAATCTGCCCCCGGTCAAACTCAGATCGCGCGCCTTCTGCATTCTAAACACGGACTGATATTACATGCACCGTGCGTGTCTCGGACTAGCAGTCCTCGCCAGATGCTGCTGTTATCGGCTGGACTGCTTTATACTGATAGTAGGTTTGGTCATAATGTTCTGGCTGATCAGTGAATATATTTGTTGTCTGGACAAGTTACCCAGTATGGCGCCGGCCGGAATGGCCGAGCGGTTCTAGGCGCTACAGTCTGGAACCGCGCGACCGCTACGGTCGCAGGTTCGAATCCTGCCTCGGGCATGGATGTGGGTGATGTCCTTAGGTTAGTTAGGTTTAAGTAGTTCTAAGTTCTAGGGGACTTATGACCTCAGCAGTTGAGTCCCATAGTGCTCAGAGCCATTTGAACCCAGTATGGCGATGCTGTACATCTATTTTACGTTTTAGTTTTGATTTCAAGTACAGTGTACATAGTATGTTTCAATAAGAATATTTTACTGTTCTGAATAATGATACTACTTTGATGCCCTGTTGCCTAAAAGCAAACATTCGTTACTTGCTTCGTCTTTTTCATAGGCAAATCTCTGCTTACTGTTACGGACTGTACCACAAACAGTTGTATGGACGTTTCAGCGCATAATTTTTTTTTTTACTACGCTGTACAGACTTTTTGTTTCAATTGATGTCACAAATGGCATGGTACTTTCAACGAATTAATCCTTGTTCTATATAAATATTTCTTATTCGTATTTGTTGCCAACGCATAATATATTTGCCCTTACGTTCATTTTAGGCTGTACATAACAGATTTTACCGGAAGACTTAAAGAAAGAATGATTCAACGGTGTTGTACACACATTTATAATACTATATGTTGTTCGTTAATTCCCGATAAAAACTTTAAAAGTAGGCCAAAATCAATCCTTCTGTAACTTTGTTACTTCAGGCAATTTTTCTTTCAGTTTTTCTGTTTCCAGATCTGAAGATGGTAGTTAAACTTCTGATATTGGTCGTCACTTTGTAAAAATACTTTTAATGTTAAATGCGATTCAGACAATAAATTTTTTTTAATTTTCAAATAGTTTTATAAAACGGTTTTAATTTTTTTTAAATCTTACATTTGGCTGCTGAAGGAATCATTGAAATTGTGGAGGTACGAGGCATAAAATATAGAGAGGGAAACGTTATCTACAACTTCTACAGAAAACCAAACCTGCCGGCGCAAGAGTCGGGGGACATGAAAGGGAAACAGTACTTGAGAATGGAGTTAAGACATTCTTGTAGCCTCTACCCGATGTTATTCAGTCTGTAAGTTGAGCAAGTAGTAGAGGAACGAAGGAGAACTTTTGAAAGGGAATTAATTTAGTTACGAAGAAATAACAATTTCGAGGTTTCCCAGTGACATCGTTATTCTGTCAGAGACGATTAAGCAGTTGGAAAACCAGTTGGATGAAACGGATAATGTCTTAGAATGAGGTTACAACACGAACAACGACAAAATTAAAAAAGGGTAGTGGAATTCAGTCGAATTAAAGCAGATGTTGCTCACAGAATTTGGTTAGGAAATGATAATTAAAGGGAGTTACTTAATTTTGAAGACTATTAAAAATTAAATTGATAAACAGAATTTCTAATTATTAATTACTGAATCTATTTGGGAGAAAAGAAATTTATGGAATAACCTGACTAAAAGAAGGGACTGATTGATAACACAGTGTGGAGAACTGCATCAAACCAGTCTTCGGACTGAACGTGATAACAATGGCGTGGTTTCCCAAACAGACATAATTGCCACTGTTGTTCTGCATGTGGTTCTACAATAGGCGTAGACAGGGTAGAAAACTGTTTAAATATGACATTGTGGTGGAGACTGAAGTCCATTATGGTAATCGGCCCATATCTGCTACATGACATTATGAGTGATAACTAATAACTTCAGGCGTAAATGATAACATATGGAGCAACATATATCAGGTAACCTAAATTATAGTCCTCAGTTGATTCCCAAACACCCGGTATATCAAGAAGATATAATTCATTTTGAAGACGACACGAACACCACAATCACGTTTAATAGACATGGAGCAAGACTAGAAATAAGAAATGTTTGTTTAAATCATTTACTAAGTCACTGTTTAATGTATAGCAGAGAGTCAATGGATAAGAAAGAAACTTCAAATTTTGGAGCGTACATGCTGTCCAGAAATTTAACTGGGAGAAACAAGTTTCAGAGCGTCTAAAATAGCTCCATCCATCAACTTTCTACATCTACATGGATATTCTGCAAATCACATTTAAGGGCCTGGCAGAGGCACTCTACTTTCGTAGAGTTTAAATTAATATGCTTCGTATATTTTCATACAATAATGTCATAGTCAATAGAAAGTTCTCATTGTGCCAAAGAGTACCCTACGAATAATATGTGGTATTCTCCAGGGAGCGTCTTGCACACAAGTGTTTGAGATTGGTATTTACAGCATCAAAGTACATACACTTGCGAAGGAAATTTGTTGTGAACAATCCAATGAAGTTCAGACAGAATACCGGAATATCATAACACAAAAAGAAACGCCACTCATTACTCATCATTAAAATTTGCTTTATCTCGGGAGGGGGTGAAGAGTTCCATACTACATGCTTCGCCTCTTGCTGTTTTCTGATCTTGTGATTGAGAACAAAAGTAATAAAATAAAGAAAATGATTGCATAACCTTCACCAGCAAAGAAATGTGACAACCGAAAAGAGGTGTTAGCAGTAGTACATTCTTATGCCACCCTGGTCATATAGAAATAAAATTGATATGAAGAGCGTTTCAGATTACAAAAAAATGGTTCAAATGGCTCTGAGCACTATGGGACTCAACTGCTGTGGTCATAAGTCCCCTAGAACTTAGAACTACTTAAACCTAACTAACCTAAGGACAGCACACAACACCCAGCCATCACGAGGCAGAGAAAATCCCTGACCCCGCTGGGAATCGAACCCGGGAACCCGGGCGTGGGAAAAGCGAGAACGCTACCGCACGACCACGAGATGCAGGCTTTCAGATTACAACTGTTGGTTGCTTTATCTGTAGTCTTCATGGTAAAACGAACGAATAATTCGTAGGAACATTTAACAAATGTAATTGTTTTTAACAATGGAATATGTAAAGTGAGGAGGAACATCATCGTGCATAAACCACATTCCTTGGATGGCGTCTGGAGGTATATCATCAAGTAAATGAAGCAACTCATGTCTGAAAAACTGCAGATACGTTTGTTCAGTACGACACTGCGAAAAGAAGTAGGTGCCAATTAGTCGTTCATGAATGATACCACTCCACACGCTGATGCTGAACCTGTGTTGCTGTCCGTGTTGTCGCACTTCATGAGGGACATCACAAGCCCAGACGTGATTGTTATTATAACTGAACATTTTATCACGTAAAAAGGCAGCCCCATTAGTGAATAACACAGTACACCGCCCTAAGATGTGTTGATAGAAAGTTATTGTTGGCTGAAAGTCTGCCTCATTTAATATTTGCACCCGTTGAAGCCGATATGAGTACAGAATATTTCCATGCACTATTTTCCACATCGTCTTCCGATTGAGCCGTCCCATTCTCACATTTCTCCCTTTAATAATTGATGGAGTTTCTTCCACAGTACGAAGTACCCATTCTTCAAGCTCAGGCTTTCATACATCGCATCGTCTCCCACCATCAGCCACTCTGTTCTCAAATGAGTCTGTCTTCCGCAAGCGCTGATGAAGTCTTACAAACCTTTTTTCTCAATGTAATTGTATCCCAGGGTAACGTTCACCATGAAATTAACGTGCTGCTCCACATTCTCGTCTGGTAGGCAGTGATTGTTGTGCACATACACGAATGTCACTTTAGACACTGAACACATCATTGTGTGGTGTTGCGATGGAAGTTACTCTAAGTAGAACAAAAGACCATCACACTAAACAAAACAAGTGCCATGACCAACTGCACACACGAAAGTGAGTAAAAATGCACTTTGAGATAAACTGCACAACCAGTAGTCATACCTCGCCAATGAAGGATTGTGGGACCCATGTTCGTATGAACTTTTCGTAACGTTTTGATATCAAGAATAAATCCTTGAATGGCTGTCTGGATGTCACCATAAAAACGTACCTCATTACTGCCACGTCTCGATTGGCACTTTTACATGTTCAAGCGATCAAGTCATGTTGTTGGTTGACACTTCAACCCGTTTATAATTTACTATATTTTTACGCTGAGCTTTGTTTTGCTTGTTCTAAATTTGGGTACAGTCGCAGGTTCGAATCCTGCCTCGGGCATGGATGTGTGTGACGTCCTTAGGTTAGTTAGGTTTAAGTAGTTCTAAGTCTAGGGGACTGATGACCTCAGATGTTAAGTCCCATAGTGCTTAGAGCCATCTGTACCATCTAAATTTGGTAGCACAGATTTTTCTGTTATTAGCAGCAATTGTAGACACAATATGTCTCGTTTTCATACTGCTTTTCTTCCAAATCGTGGAGTACGAAGATGAAAAGAGCCCAAACACCGTGATTAATATTGTTTAAAAAATCTTTAAGATTCTAGGTAGAATTATTCATTAAGTACCCTGAGTAACGATGGCAATACAAATAATGACACACTGTCCAGTCACATTAATGTGACCACCTGTCTAAGCCTGAAGAACCAACTTCTGCACGCGGGCCGCTGTGCGATGTGCAGAAAGAGGTTCAACGAAGTTCTGGAAGGTATCGAGCCAAGCCGACTCCAATGTCACGGCTGGCTGCGCTAGGTTCCTCGGTTGAGGATCCACGGTTCCACGGATTCTCGATTGGGATTAAATCCGGAGAGTTTCGAGCCCAGGACGGTACGTTAAAATTCATCCTGGTGCTCTTTAAACAACGCACGTACACTGCGAGCAGAGTGACACATTGCATTGTCCTACTGGTAGTTGCCGTCGTACCGAGGAAATATAAACCGCATGTAGGGGTGAACATGGTCCCCAAGAATAGGTGCATGCTTGTGTTGATACATTGTGCCATGCTGAACGACGAGACTACCCAGGGGTTGCCACAAAAACATTTCGAAGACCATTACGCATGCAGAGTGTTTGCCTGCAGACGTTTAATGCCTTACACGCCAACTGCCATCTGTCCAATTATGTGTAAAATGTGGTTCACCTGAAAAGGCCACCAGTAGCCACTCAGTGGACGTCCAATTGGCGTACTGGCGTGCAAACTCCATCTTTCGCCACCAATGATAATAGTCAGCATGGTGCATGGACCAGGCACGTGCTGCGGAAACCCATTTGCAGAACGTTCGCTGAACGGTCGTGGAGGACACGCTGTCAATAGTCCTTTGGGTACTGGAAGGTTAATTGCTCAACAGGTCGCCTGCATACATCTCCGCAGCCAACATTCATCACTTATCTATGTCCCGTGGTTTAGTACAGTTGCCTCGGTGCCACTCTTGGATGGCGCCTTATTATAATGCCTTAACCATGGCGGCACGCGAACAAGTTACAAATTAGCTGCGCCGAAAATCCTTCGCCCCTTGGCCCGAAAGCCAGTGCTCATGCCGATTTGGACTTCAGATAAATCGTTCACTCATGCTCATAAATCAAGGATAATTGCAGAATGTGGTTCCCTACAACGTGGCACTACACAAAACTGGTGCTAATAGTATAGGCACATAGGGAACACACACGACACACATCTGTAAGTCCACGGTATTGGCGATAAGTCGAGAAAACCGTCCCTAAACACATGTGCAACAAAAGGCTATTGTTTGCTGCTCATGTACTTCGACATCAATATGGGATATGCGCACACACATAGGCTGCACAGCGGGTTGGCATACTCTGGATCAGGTGGTCGAGCAGCTGCTAGGGTATAGCCTCCCATTCTTGCACCAACGCCTGTCAGAGCTGCTGAAGCGTCGTAGGGGTTTCAAGACGTGCAGCGATGCGTCGACCGAGAGCATCCCAGACGTGGTCGATGGGATTTAGGTCGGGAGAACAGGCAGGCCACTCAATTCGCCTGATATCTTCTGTTTCAAGATACTCCTCCACGATGGCAGCTCGGTGGGGCCATGTGTTATCATCCATAAGGAGGAAGGTGGGAGCCACTGCACCCCTGAAAAGACGGACATACTGGTGCAAAAGCACATTTTGATACACCTGACCTGTTACCGTTCCTCTGTCAAAGACATGCTGGGTTGTACGTGCACCAATCATAATCATACTCCACACCATCAAACCACGACCTCCATACAGGTCCCTTTCAAGGGTTCCTGGTTCACGCCAAATGAAAACCCGGTGAGATCACTTTTCAGACTATACCAGGACTTGTCCGTGAACATAACCTGGAACCACTGTTGAAATGACCATGTACTGTGTTCTTGACACCAGGCTTTACGGGCTCTCCTGCGACCAGGGCTCAGAGGAATGCACCTTGCAGTTCTCCGGACGAATAAACCATGTCTATTCAGTCGTCTGTAGACTGTCTGTCTGGAGACAACTGTTCCAGTGACTGCGGTAAGTTCCTGAACAAGGCTACCTGCTGTACTCCGTGGCCGTCAGCGGGCAATGATGGGAAGATATCGGTCTTCTTGTGGCGTTGTACACTGTGGAAGCCCGTGCCGTAGCGCCTGGACACGTTTCCTGTCTGCTGGAATCGTTGCCAAAATCTTGAGATCACACTTTGTGGCACACGGAAGGCCCGTGCTACGACCTGCTGTGTTTGATCAGCCTCCAGTCTCCCTAGTATTCTACCCCTCCTAACGTCATCAGTATGTTTCTTTGAGCCATTTTCAACACACAGTCACCAATAGCACATCTGAAAACGTCTGCACACTTACTCGCTGCACCGTACTCTGACAGGCACCAACACACTTCTGCGTATGTGGACTGCTTCCAGTTCCACCGTGCAACGATCGCAGGGCAATTGCACGGAAAACCCGCAAACCGCCGACGAGAGCGTTGTTTCACCATGTATCAGCATTATCCTTAATTTATGAGCATGAGTGTATTTCGGAAATCCCTCCGAAGACGCCTTATATCTCCTCCACTGCTAGTGCTACCACCTATCACTGTGAATATTTACTACACGTTGACGTCGATCACATTAATATGATTGGACCGTATAATATGTCTCTATACTTTCTAATTACAAACATTATAGAAAGAGAAATCGCACGATGATACCTATAGCTTACTGCGAGAAGCCATTCCGGCACTCTGACGTAATGGCTCGAGGAAACCACGGAAAACTGAAATGAAAATATATGGTTAAGACAACAAACTGAAATCCTCGTTATACTGCCAATATTTCCTACCTCTTGCAAAAACTAACATGTTAACACAGATAAAACATCACCTCCTTTTACTTTACGGAGGTGGGAAGAATCGGTAGTGACCTCACAAAACAAAACCACTGCTGTATTTGGCTGGATTCGTACATCGGTGAAATCGACTCTACGACTTCTCGCTGCTCACATCACTGTTGCCATTGCAACGTGGTATCGGGACTCGAGGATGGTGAAGACAGCGAGATATCCGTCAAAATAGCTTGTCGTAATACAGCGATGGGGTGCCTTATTTTGTGTTACAGGCCAATTTCTCTTATCATCCTCTAAAATTTGCCACACTGAATATACACAGTCTGATAAAAAAGTGAAGAATCTAGAAGACATGCACGGATGTAGGAAAATACAATTCGTACAGCTACACACCATCGGCAGGTACGTAAATGACCGGAGCTGCAGTTCTCTGTGAGATGTAGAACGGCTACCAGAGGACATAGGTGTTGTTCATGTTTAGCCATGCTGCCGGGCATGGTAGGGTATATGAGGGACGCGAACAATGTCAGGGCTACGGAGAAGCCGCGTACTCGTCTGAGACATCGCTGTCACAATCTGGCAGAGTTTGACAGGGGCCTCATGGCTCTCCATTTACCCAGCTGACCGAAATGGGCAATATCCATATATATGTGGCGTTCGTACGTGACAGTCTCCCAGAGTTTGGCTGGATGTGAACGTGAGGTCAGCAATACTCGTCATCAAAGTGCCGGTCCACCAGGCCCACCACTGCAAGTGAAAATCGTCGTGTTGCGCACCAAGCACATCGCAATCCCTTCACATCTTAGCGTGCCATCCAAGATCAAGTAATGTACTTCGCAACACTCTGTGTCATCCTGCAGCATTGGTTGCAGACTAGCAGCAGACGGAATAAGGAATTACCGTCACATGCTTAAGCTGCCTTCAGCACCACAACACAAACGGCTGCGTTTGGAGTGGTGTCCTGGATGGGACGGATGGACTGCTAATGAATGGCGTCACACTGTGTACAGCGATGAACCGGGTTTCTGCACTACTGCGAGTATGGCAGCGATCTGGGGAAACGTCGCATACTTCCAATACTTTGCAGAGACGTAACGTCACAGTGTGGGACCCATGGCGTACTGCTGCAGGTCACAGCTGATAGTGATTTAGGGCATTTTAACAGCACAACCGTACGTCCCAGTTATCAAGCATCCTCAGCACATAGGTGCCATTTTTCAACTGGACAGTGATCCCCGGCACACGGAACGTGCCTCTACGGACAAACAGCCCGTGTAATGTTGAGGTACTCCCATGGCCAGAAAGCTCCCCAGATCTGTCCCCTGTAGGCTATGAATGGGACCAGTTTGGAAGTCAACTCGGTGCCAGTGCCAGAATCCATGATATTAAAGGCCAGTTATTACATCTGGGGACCAGCTTGCCTCAGGAGACGGTACTATAGTTTCATTACATCCCTAACAAACCTACTCAACACATTCATGCAAGCTACACGAGTCATTCTGATAAGTAGGCTCGTACTGACACGTTCTTCGTAAATTTTACTCGATTCTGTGATCAGTGAAATAACAGCATATACTCTCTCAACCCGTGAAGTTTCATTTCGATTCCTCTACCTTCGGTGCTTCACTATTTTTTTTCAGGCGGTGTAATTTTTACCGATTCCTTTGCAAATTTTATTACAACACAAATCAATGTTCATTTTTTTTTCTACATTCGCTTCTATATTCCGCATATCCGTCAGATCACCGAGGTTAAGCGCTGTCGGGAGTGGCCGGCACTTGGATGGGTGACCATCCGGGTCGCCATGCGCTGTTGCCATTTTTCTGGGTGCACTCAGCCTCTTGATGCCAATTGAGGAGCTACTCGACCGAACAGTAGAGGTTCCGAACACAGTAAACCATCATAACGACCGGGAGAGCTGTGTACTGACCACACGCCCCTCCTATCTGCATCCTCAGCTGAGGATGACACGGCGGTAGGATGGTCCCTTTGGGCCCCATGTGGCCTGAAGTATAAGTGCTTTTCTATACTCTGCAAGTCACCTTAACTTGTACGGTAGAGTGTATTTTGTGTACCACTGTAACTTTCCCACTTTTCCTCCTCCTGTTGCTAATGGTCCGCTGAAAGAATGGTTGCTGTTAAGTCTCTGCGTGGGCCCGAATCTTTCCAGAGTCTTTCCGTGAGATATACGGAGAAGGGAGCAATACATTGGTTTGCTTTTCTGGGAACATACACTCTCACAACTTTAACAATAAACCACACCCTGATGCAGAACACCTCTCTTGCAGTCCCTTCTGCTGGAGTTGGCTGAGCATCTCCGAGACGGCTTCGAGCGTACTGAACGAACCTGTAGCAAAATGCTCTGCTCTTCTTTGGATCTTCTTTACTTTCTCTATCAACCGTATTTCAAATGGCTCTGAGCACTATGCGGCTTAACTTCTGAGGTCATCAGCCGCCTAGAACTTAGAACTAATTAAACCTAACTAACCTAAGGACATCACACACATCCATCCCCGAGGCAGGATTCGAACCTGCGGTCGCTTGGTTCCAGACTGTAGCGCCTAGAACCGCACGGCCACTCCGGCCGGCAAGCGTATATCGTACGAATTCGAGACCGACGAACAGTATTGCAGTAATAGTCGAACAAGGCTTTTGTAAGATACCTCCATTGTCGATGAACTACATTCTCTGATAATTCTTCCAGTAAGTCTCAGTCTGGCATCTTCCTTAGTCGCATACTCATACAAATTTCATGGAAGTAACTGCTTCCAGTGGTTGATCTTCTAACAATATCACCACTTGCAAAGTAGGTTAGAAATCAGATTAATAATGTTGCTCAAGCAGCATATGTTCGCTTTCTCGGGCAACAACAAATTTATTGACTATGGATGGTATCGTCAGAATGGAAATAATGAAGTCACTGTAAAAAAGTCATTAATTTTGGCACTTATCTTGAATGGATTCCCACGTAGATTTCGTCGAAGTTGTTATGGCTCATCTTGTTGATTCTAGGGTGTTTCCACTTTGACTGCTAGAAAGTCCAGATCTGTATTTTAGCAATATTTGAAGACCTAACAAACGCGTTTTTCAGGAAATTCTTAATGGTCAAACAATCCCAGATCAGAACAATGGTATGGCAGAAATAATTTTTGACTTCGTGTTCACGATCCACATTTTTATTAAACCTCTTGTAAATTCACATATACTTCTTCTTAATTGTCACATCATCAAGAAAACATATATTTCATTTCCACTTTAACCAAGCACGAGACTTGACTGTTCTTTTACAAAGCGAAATAACAACTTAACTTCTGTAAAGTGAAACACAGACTCTTCTGTGCGCATTCGCGCCAAAACGGTTACAAGTAAGTCAAAGATTATGACAGTCTGACAGAAATGAATATACACAAGAACCATATCACTGTACTATATTGATACATCGAAGTAGCTATACATTAATAAAACCAAATGTGAATATTGTCACAAAAATATGTCTGTTACTTCGCAGAAAAGTAGTACGATATTACTGGTATCGAGAACTGGGGTTGGAGTGCCGTGATGGTAACGTAAATAAAGAACCATTACAATCTGCAACTGTGTAAGTACACAGTAATAGGTCTTTGTTACATTTGTTTCTTTTGACGATCAACTGCTGTTTCATACAGCAAGTGTCTATCCTCTGCGCGTCTAACTGCAATTTCGCTACACTTTTCTAGCATTCGACTTCTCTGTATACAACAGCATTATCCGTGAAACTTCGTGGAACTTCTGACGTTGCCTGCTATGCCATTTATATGCACTGTTGAGAAAAACGTACGGAAGAAACTAACTTTCGCATGCTGTGTCTCTGCCAAGTAACATAGCTCGATCAAATTTGGCCTATACACAGAAACAACTGCTACAGTATAGAACAGTACGGATGGTAACTGAAAGAAACACTGAGATGAACACAAGTGACACTTTCAGTCGAAGACAATAACTAGACTGAAGTCACCCCGATTCGCGATGGACCGCTGCACATTACAAAGGCGGGACATGGTTCTTAACAAGGTACGTGATCACCACGAATGTAAATGCACATTCTGCAACGTGCTCCAATGCTGCTCATATGGCTGGTAATGGGTTCTTGTGGTAGGCCGTTCGATACGTTCATCAGCACGGATGACAACTGCTGATGGTCGCTTGTGAATGCGGATGTGGTACGACACGTCTCACCAACGCATCCCACATGTGCTCGATGGGGTTTCAGTCAGTGGAACGGGCAGGGTAAGTCAATTCGTCGAATATCATCTCGTTCCAAGGGCTCCGCCAAATGGACTGTCCGATGCGATAGTGCGTTGTTATCCATAAAAACGACGTTAGAGCTGAATGCACCCCTTAAAATACCCACATGGCGAAGGAGTACAGTCTTACAATAACATAGACCGCTGAGTGTACCGTGCAAAAAGATTTGGAAGTCGGTACGCCCGTGCAATATTATGCCTCTCACACTATAATACCTGGACCTACAAAACGATCATGTTCGACTACGTTCCTGCGTGCATTACGTGTTCTCACCTCTCGTGATATGAGGGTACGTCCAGTGTTGTCGAACGGCACTGGTTGAGGAATGAAACACCCTACGACAAGAACTACTTGCCAATCATGTGTCCGGCAGGGGGACATGTAGAGCATGCAGTGGGGGTCCGTGGGGATCACACACCCTATTAACGACTATGTCCCTCGGTTTCTTATGTGCCGGAGACAATCGTGAATTGCGATAACTTAAGTGTCATTATTGTATTCTAATAAAAGCATCATTTCTGATCGTCTCGTTGAATATTTCTTTCAGTTACCATCTGTTCTACACTGTGGCAGTTCTTTGTACGCGTTTTCCAAGTTTGACCGTGCTCTGTTACTTTGCAGTGACACATCATGCAAAAGTTACTTTCTTACTCAAGTGTTCCACACCAGTACACACTGTGAAAACTAATGGTTTTAGTAGTACAGCCGAAGTTACTTTTACGTGTGAAGAACTCTCTCCGTTGAGAATGATAAGCTGTACAAACTCCAGTTTGGGGTTAATGTGTACTCACTTAGCACAGTAGTTGAAATAAAAGTGATTGAGCTTTTTTACATCAAATGACTTACGCGAAGAAACAAGGACTGAGGGAAAAGTATCTTGACTTTTAATGTTCATTAATTAAATGTCAGCCTCTACAAACTCAGAACATTCTTTAATCGTACGCCACCCAGCAGGAAGTTACTAAATACTACACTTTCTAAAAGTGTGGCATAACCTTAACAGTGTACGATACTATAGGCCTAGTGACTAATGTGCAAGGTTTTCGTATGTTTGTTGCCATTGTAAATAATTCACTTTTACTGTACTGGGACAAAACTGCATGAGCGCCCTGCAGGACTGGCGAATAAGATCCATGACGATGTGATTCACTTCCCCGCCAGTCATTTGTGCAGCGCCGGGACATTATTATTTGAAGTGAAGTAATGAGCAGTTCAGTTTTTAGAGTAGGAGATTTGATATTTATGAATTTCAGAGGGCCTGCCGGGGTGGCCGAGCGGTTCTAGGAGCTACAGTCTGGAACCGCGCGACCGCTACGGTCGCAGGTTCGAATCCTGCTTCGGGCATGGATGTGTGTGATGTCCTTAGTTAGGTTTAAGTAGTTCTAAGTTCTAGGGGACTGATGACCTCAGAATTTATGTCCCATAGTGCTCTGAGCCAATTTCAGAGAAATTTTCTGGAATGTTTACTATGGAGATGAAAACTTGTTTGTAAACATATGTCATTGATTCTGTTGATAGAGAAGTTTTTTTGGAGGAATTTGTCAAGATAATCTATGCATGCGTAAGAACGAAGTGTTTGTTTGTCAGAACTATGAACTGAAGGAAATCTTTGGCCATCAGATAAATAATAACGTTCATGATTAGTGTTAATTTAATACTTTGTCACAAATAACTAAACCGGTTGGAATGTCTGTAATTTTTGTATTGGTGCAATTTCCTAATTTTTAGGTTCTTGTTATGTTGTACAGTCTTTTTGACAATAATTTGAGTTTACCTTTTGAAGAACGACTTTCTTTAAAGTTAAACCTTCCTCCATCACTCTTAGTAAAGTTTTGAATATTTTGTCGTGTGAGCATTGCACTTTACGCCACGCGAAGTCTCAGATTGTTTCTGGCAACCAAAACAAAAGAAAACAAAAAAACAAATTTTGTTGTATTTTTTCTTTAGTTGCTGCATCTGCTGATTTTTATTAGCTTTCGAGAACATCAGTAAGGCAGAAACAAAACAACATGCTGAGCATGAGGTAAAATACTTTTTTACTTCACGGCAGATCTCACATCGCTTTCTTATGAGGAAACAGTTCGTAGTCGTAATTATCAGGTGTGGTGCTGAAGAAGCAGATTCATTTTCAGTGAACAGCGTAGGTAATTTCAATCAGTTATTTTTTCTGACTAGAGCATTGTTCTATTTTTTTGGACATCTCAAGTCATAAATTGCACTTCATGTCACGCAACTTTCATAAAATACTTCAGTATTGAGCTTTAGTTAAATAGTTTTCACTGAGTACACACTTAATTTCTTTTGGCATTTACTTAGATTAGTTTTTATTAATTCAAATCAAGTATTTCACTGAGTTCAGAGTTTTATTTCACGACACAGTTCAAATGTTCAACACAGCGCCAGCCAACTGTCAGTATTGCTCAACAGCTGCATACCATACCTAAAGCACACGTTGCAGGAGAAAGCTTTTGACAAACAAATATTCAGTATTTTCATTTATAGATAAATGTTTATAGAAAGCTTACACTTGTCGAACCTTTTCGCGTAGAATAGTCCCCTGGTTTTTGTGTCGTTACGTAGTTGCAATACAGGTTCTCGAAAGCAAATCAGCATTATGCGTATTTGCACTAAATTTTGTTATTTCTCTTTAAGCTATTGTAATTTCATTGTGACTTTTGTGTTTGTGTTTCATGTAAATTTCTTTTTGCAGAAATATTGAGTGTGAGGATCTTTGTTAGGCAGATAGACAATAGTACACGCCGTGTGAAATATTTCAGTGTTACTTCTAGTTTACGCAGATATTTGAGTTGCATAAAAAGAGATATCACTTTAGGTTATTTAACCAAAAATTCACTTCGCACGGCTACAGTAGAAATTTTTTGGTAATTCCGTTGCTACATTTCTAGCAACTAAGTATTCCGTCGTGCTACCCGATCACAAACACGTCACAAAGTAATGACCCAATAATTAATGAAACACTCTTTACACATAATTAAGTTACTTGAGATTTTAGAGAATGCAAATAACTTTCCAAGTCTTTGTTAGTAATTGGAACAGAATATGTTTGCAAAGTGAACAAGAAATTTCGGAAGACAAATCGCCTCATCCATACGAAATTTCACAACAACCACTTATTGAGACAGTCGATTCGAGTTCTGATGCCTTTTCTTTCAGTCAAACAGTACACGAGCCTACAGCTGTAACTTTGTTACAGCTGTTACTAAACATGAATAAAACACTTGAACAAAACACAGGACTATTTCAGAAAATAGACAAAATGCAAAATCACAATAAGTAATAAGTAAAGATATCAAGGAACTTGAGAAAAAACAGCAAACAAAATGGTTCAAATGGCTCTGAGCACTATGGGACTTAAGATCTGAGGTCATCAGTCCCCTATAACTTAGAGCTACTTAAACCTAACCCAACCTAAGGACATCACACACATCCATGCCCGAGGCAGGATTAGAACCTGCTACCGTAGCGGTCACGCGGTTCCAGACTGAAGCGCCTAGAACCGCTCGGCCACATCGACCGACAAATAGCAAACATTTCTATATAAATCTAGCAACAGATGAGAAATGACTTACAACTTATTATGACGAGGTTTGAGGCCAGGCAACGCAGCCTTCAAACTGAATAAAATAAATTTAAAAATTACACGACAGAAACGACAAAGAAGAGCTACCCGAAAAAATAAATACCACTTTACCGAGCGCAGTAGTCCCGCGACTCACAGAACGTCATGACTACCGTTGAAGCAGTTAGTGAACAGATAGATGCATTAAAACTGAACATTGACGAACAAAGAATGTTGAAGATCTAACGACACGGACAACGATTCTAATGTCACCCATCCTGCATCATTTTTAGACACGACAGAATATTAGGCACTTCAGAATTTTAAAGGAAGTCAGAGAAAAGTCACTTAACGTCAGACAAAGGACGTAAACAACACGTGTATCGAGAGGTTGTAACAATGGAAAATTGTACTGAAATGCAGGAGGATCTGCAGCGAATTGACGCATGGTACAGGGAATGGCAAATGAATCTCAATGTAGACAAGTGTAATGTGCTGCGAATACATAGAGAGATAGATCCCATATCATTTAGCTACAAAATAGCAGGTCAGCACCTGGAAGCAGTTAATTCCATAAATTATCTGGGAGTACGCATTAGGAGTGATTTAAAATGGAATGATCATATCAAGTTGATCGTCGGTAAAGCACATGCCAGACTGAGATTCATTGGAAGAATCCTAAGGAAATTCAATCCGAAAACAAAGGAAGTAGGTTACAGTACGCGTGCTCGCCCACTGCTTGAATACTGCTCAGCAGTGTGGAATCCGTACCAGATAGGGTTGATAGAAGAAATAGAGAAGATCCAACGGAGAGCAGCGCGCTTCGTTACAGGATCATTTAGTAATCGCGAAAGCGTTGCGGAGATGATAGATAAACTCCAGTGCAAGACTCTGCAGGAGAGACGCTCAGTAGATGGGTACGGGCTTTTGTTAAAGTTTCGAGAACATACCTTCACCGAAGAGTCAAGCAATATATTGCTCCCTCCTACGTATATCTCGCGAAGAGACCATGAGGATAAAATCAGAGAGATTAGAGCCCACACAGAAGCATACCGGCAATCCTTCTTTCCACGAACAATACGAGACTGGAATAGAAGGGAGAACCGATAGAGGTATTCAGGGTACCCTCCGCCACACACCGTCAGGTGGCTTGCGGAGTATGGATGTAGATGTAGATGTAGATGTGAGAACGGTTGACTCGTATCCAAGCAACTTGAATAGTAATGGCGATATCAGTAGTTTCATGCGTTCACACTCACTTCCACGATCAGAAACTTGTGATGAAAATACCAATTTGTGGCGTCTTGGTGACTTTCACAGGGAACAATACTTTACACCAAGACATGACACAGAACACTCCGGCTCTCACTGAACCGACAATTTAGATTATAATCACTTTCTTACTGCTCGTAAATCCAAATTTTTTTCGGAATTTTGGCAATGACGTCCACCGCCAAGCCTGGTTGGATCAATTTTTTTGTCACAAACTGGAATTCATATGTGGATGTCTCGAAAGCGAGCCAGCTGTGAGGATCCTGATAATAATCAGAGATTGTCAATGCGAAGCTGATTTTTAGGACGCTTTCCCGTCCAAGCACTGGTCGCAGTCCGAGTTCTCTAGCTCAGACTGTTATTTTGAGGAGATGTTACGTAGGAACCAATATCTCACAAACCCATACAGTCCGTCTGAGTTTATACGCATTTGCTGAACAAAATTGCCTGCACATTTGCGTCACGTACTATTAGCAGGAAGATGCAAGGACGACCTAGATACTGTCCAAGGTTTGCCACAAGAACTGGAACTAGACACCGATAACCGTTATTACTAGAAAACATGGCAACAGAACTCGTAACTCGCAACATTCATTTCCGCCGTAGGAAACGAATGACGAACGCTCTCGCAAAACTCGTTATCGCAGAGACAATTATAGACAACAAAACGGGCACCATCCGTACGATTCACACTGACAAGACTGAAACAATTATCGTAACAGAAGACATTTCCGTAATAACGGTCATGATCACGGTAATCGACAGAGCAGAGACTATGCAAAGGAGCACAGACGCTATCACAGTAACCACAACAACTACAGACACAGTGAAAATTCTAACGGATGCGATTCTGGTAGATTATGCCCACATAACTCATGGCAGAGCAGGAATTACGGAGGCAGTCATCACAATGTGCAATATTATCAAACAAATAACAGACAACAACACAGGCAACGCTGGCAAAACGCTAGCAGATCAAGTCCGCCGCGCCGCGTTTAGATAGTTTAAGTGAGACCACCTAACCTGGCCAACAATCAATGGAGTGTAAATAATACATAATACACAGAAGTTACTCGCAACGCCGGGAGCTGACGTCATTATAGACAGGATCGGAAACATCGCAGCCGAAACAGTGAACTACGTACGTCTTGAAGACATTAGAGATATTTCATTACAGGAATCAGTTAATACACGGAAAGCTATCGCTCATCCAGCGATACATGTTCCTTTAGGTAAATCACTTTATTTGCTATTCTTGATTCGCGGAGCCCCATACCTGTGATAAGTGAAATTGTATTCAACAGATTTGCAAAGACGACAGGCTGCTCCACGTTACCTTTACGTTATTTCAGGAAAAGTGTTGACGTACGACATCAAACTTGTTTGGATTTCTCATGTCAAGGCTATAAATTTCTAAAGAGTTTCTTTATTCTATCGCCTTTGTCGACAGAAATAGCATAGCATTTACAAGCAGAGGTCACAAATAAGATAAATATTATGACTAATAAGAGAATTACCAAAAATGAGTGTAAGTAGAGAGGAATTTCGTATTTATCCACCGACACTGAGAAAGCGCCTTTTGAGAAATATGTCTCCCCTGTGTGGGAATACACATAATAGATGTACGAGTACAGTTTGCAGGCATATGGATGACGATATATGGAAGTTTGGGTCAGGCCATTAGTCGTGCTCGGACAGCCAAATGGTAAAGCAATCGCTCGCGATAAGCGGGAAATCCGAGTTTGAGTCCCGATTACGATCCGGCATAAATTTTCATTATAGTCATTCCATTATACAGCTGGTAGTTTTCCATATTCGCAACTGCGAATGCATTTCATATAAACCATTTTTTAACTTTAATAATGCTCAGACAATCTTACAAGTTGAAAGCACATCAGTTATTCTGAAATATATAGGTAGGATCTCAAGACAAGATGAGGAAGTGGTGTTTATGTAGTTGTGATGACATTTATGAGAAAATAGATACACACAGTTTGATGCAAGAGAAAATAGACGAAGTAGAGAGTTGAGTTGGGGGAAGAGACCAAACAGCTAGGTCATCGGTCTCATCGGATTAGGGAAGGAAGTCGGCCGTGCCCTGTCAAAGGAACCATACCGACATTTGCCTGAAGCGATTTAGGGAAATCACGAAAAACCTAAACCATGATGGCCGGACGCGGGACTGAACCGTCGTCCGCCCGAATGCGAGTCCAGTCTACTTACCACTCCGCCACCTCGCTCGGTGACGAAGTAGAGTATTGCACAGATACAGACAGGAGGAATCTTTTTGACACTTTGTGTTCACACTCACTTGTTTTTATTCAACATATAGGAACTACAAAAGATTTTCAGTACACATTTCAAGGCAAAGGTCACAACAAATTTTGTGTTAAGCCATAGGTATCCCAGCGTACGACAGATAGCAACTGAAAGTTGAAATTCAGTAAATGTTACAGCCCGGTGTCATAGAACTGGCAGCTAGCCCATACAACGGCCCATTGCACACACTAGAGAAAAAGATGCATAGATCAGATTTGTATTCGATTTCAGCCAAATTAACAACATTATTTTACCTGAGACAGAAAGACCTCAAACCTTACATGATTTACTTCAGAACTTTTATGGTGTTCAAGTCCTGTCTTCGGTCAACTTGAGAGGAATTTTCTGGCAAATAGAATTACACCCATAGTGCAGAAAATGTACTGCGTTTCTCTATCAGTTTCGCAAATGACCGTTTGGCCTTAACACTTCTTCTGCCACCTTCATTCGTAGTTTAAACTCCATCTTATCCGAGTACTCGAAGCGACACATTGCTTCATACGTTTATGAGAACCTCGTAGCTGAAAGATCTTGATCAAAAAATAAACGTATCCCCAGTAGTTTGCTACAGATTTTTGGAGAATCCGGAATTACCATCAGTCGGGAAAAATAAGGATTTCGAAAGAACAGAGTGAAATTTCTAGAACACATCATCTCGACTGGAGGGATAGAGCCTGATCCCGAAAAACTTGAAGCAATCAGAGCCATTCAAGTTCCTACCACCCAGAAGATAAGTACGTAGCTTCCTTGGTTTAAAAACCATTTATCGCCGCTTCTTGAGTATCAAAGTTCTTGCCACACCATAACTTTCTTCTGCTACTGCTAAAAACACAATATGGCATTGAAAAGAACGGGCAAAAGTAAAGTTCCTAAGTTTGAAGGATGCACTTCTGAATGCTCCAATTCTTGTCCATTCAGACCACTCAAGCGATTTGTGCTTGCTACAAATTCATCAAAGACTAGGTTGAGCCCTCATCTATCCAAAGAAATTGTGTAAAGAAGTATAGCATTCGCTAGTTGTGTTCTAACGAAATCGGAAAGAAATTATTCGGCAACGGATCTAGAAGCTTTAGCAATCATTTGGACATTTTCCAAATTTCGTTTGTTCTTGTTTGGCAAACACATTAAAGTCTACACAGATCATCGTGCACTACAGTTTTTGATGTCTTCAAAACTGAATCGTGATTGATCAAAACTTTGGGCACTGAGCCTTCACGAATTCCATTTTACTGTAGATCATATTCCTGGCTAACAAAATGTTGTCCCTGACACTTTATTTGGTGTAACCATTGGCTTAGAAAAACGTAATACACAAACAAATCTTGAGAACAGATTCAGTAAACGGTATATACAGAATGTTGCTTTTGAGAACTTTACTGCTTCCTCTTTAAAAGATATTACACAGTAACAGGTTAAGGACACTGTCTGGAGAGACCTGGAAAATAAGTGGCACGACTAAACAAACATGAAGATAAGACTGTATTGCCTTGTACACAAGAACATTGTCTTTCAGTAACGTACTATCAGTGACTCACTTTTGGCCTTACGTATTCCTGGTGATTTCGTAAACAAACTCATTTGGTACACGCATCTCAGTTACGCTCATTTTGGACCACGTAAGTATTTCAAAAAATTCTTCACAGCCTGTTACTTTAGTGAAGTAGAAAAGACAAAAGTTTTATCTGTTTGCAAACTGTGTCAAACAATAAACCCATCTACTGTTACACACCGTGCACCACTATTTCCCATCATTCCTACAAAGTTAAAAGAATTAGCAGCTGTAGATTTTCTACGCCCAGTCGTAAGAACTCAGAGTGGATTTTGGTATGTTTTTGTTGCTGTGGAGCTGACTTCTAAATTTGTCTCACTCACCCCATTATGGAGCGCCACATCACATGCATATATAAAATATTTCCTACGTGAAGTTGGACATGTTGACAAGATAATTTCAAACAATGGTTCCCAGTTTCGGTCAGGCATGTGGGCAAAAGTTGAAGAAATCAAAATTAAACCCATGTTCATCTCTTTCGTTTCGCCACAAGGTAATCCTCCTAAATACCTAATGCGAGATATAAATAAACGTTGCTGATTGTACTGTCTCTGACAATATCAGAACAAACAGCCACCAGACCAAATCAGAGAGCTTATGTCATTTTCTAATACACACGAACTACGTCACAAAGAGGTAATAGACTTAGCAATAAGTAACATCGGGAAAGCTGCAGAGCGAAAGAAGAAGTTGCAACACGATAAAGTAACTGTCAAAATGCTTTACACTGTTCAGAAACTACTAGTAAAATTCCATCCTTTGTCACGCAAAAAGAAGAGTATAACTCTTAAGGTCTTCTTGGTGTGCAATGGACTTTAAAGAATTCGTCGAATAGCACATGACAATGCAGCTGAAGTGGAACAATAAGCACTAAAAAAGTAAAGACTTCTTCATACAACAAATATAAAACAATTTGTAGAATAGTGATTTTTGTGTTTTGCTCAGGTATTATCTTCTTCAAAACTACCTCAAAACATTACTAGTATGCCATACGGCTTTGACATACGATGTTCTTTATGATGTTTTGTGATAATTTCCTTTTACTTTGCTGCATATGACATATGAGAGCATTTCCTGTTGAAACACTTTTTTCTTCTGTAACTAACTACACACTTTTTTTTATCTTCAATTCAGATTTTGACAAATATGATGACATACACATATGTTAAAACGACTATGGCTATTATGCATATAATCCAGATTTATGAGACATATTTGCTCATGGAACTGCACTGTTTAATGATTTTTTTGCTACTACATGATTACACTGAGCAGAGATGGAAAACACGAACGAGAAGATTATTGATTGAAATATACGTGTATTTCTGTGGTAAAATGAGTAGTTTCGTAAACAAAATGCTGCCAAACCATAATGCCTTTTTCCCTTCTTTCCCACTTTTAGTATTGATTAATTAATTTTCTTGCCACGGATTAGGGTAATGTTGTGAAATGTACCTAATTTTGTTGCATAACATAGCTAGTGCCTTATGTGAACATCTGCATCACACTGATATCTTATTGCCATTTTATGATGAGATTGGTGTCTTGGATTTCTGTGACGACTTACTTTGCTTTGGGTGCTGAATTGTTTTTATGATGAAACTTTTTGTGTATGATTTGTCTTAGCTTAAGAACATGTACTTCCTTTTGTTTACTGATTTACCATAAACATTTTTTGCTGCATATACGATACCATACTTTGCTGTGTTGTCTTTCTGATGAAATATTTGTCATGTTGACATGTGTATGATAATGTATTTGACTGCATTGCTTTTCTGATGAAGTATTTTTGTGAATATATGTATATTATGGCGACTCATAAACTTAGGATAAGCATTTACTGTTACAGGTTATAAACAAGGTAAATGTGATGACTAATGAGAGTACTATCAAAATTGGGGGTAAGAAAAGAGCAGATCGACAGTATAGCAGGTTCACCCAGAAATGCGAAAGAAATGAGTACAGAAAGATGCATGTAGTAAAATATGTAAGCAGGGAGATCAAATAAAACTGCATATATGCTTTGGTTGAAGAAAGACGTTGACAGCAATGTGGAAATAAAAATGATTGTAGGTAGATTGAATAATAGTTGTATTATGTGGTTATGATGATTTGATTGCGAAATATTTGAAGAAAGTTTGAATATGATGTTTTCACAAGCAAATTGAGATAAAAGATATTATGAGAAAAGTACGAGGTTTCAGTGAAAATAAAAGTTCCTAAAGTATGTATACAGTACAGGAGTTAGAAAGCTGATCATTACGTCAGAGTAGTATAATCACAATAGAATAAAATACCACAGAGACTGAGACTTTGACTCTGAAGTACACTCAGTTCAATTTCTTTAACCTTTACACGAAGTGTGATCCATTTGTTTGTTTGTTTGTCCTTTATTTCTGATCTATACACCTTCTTGCTCATACGTTGTGTGTATGTTTTTCATGTATGTATTTTTATTACCACTGTTCCTGTGCTTTATATGTTAATCGTTTGTTCTGTGTAACAAGACGTTTTCTGAATGATTAAGTAACATAAAATCTCTTATTGTCTGCACACTAGATTTGCCTGGTACATTTTCACGGCCATTTTTTACCATTAGAATATACTAATATTTTGTCAGTTGCTCCACTTGTTAAATTTTACTTTTGTATCTTGTAGAATACTGCGTACTTATTTGTGTATACAAATGTTTTCTGATCACACTGATTTTTGTATTCCATAAATATTCAGGTTTTGTATCTTTTGCTTCATCTTACATTTTCACGCAACGCTCTTGTACTATTTCACATATTTTCTAGGAATAAGGTCATATCTTTACTATACATGATTGCTTCATATTGTTTTGGTTACTTCACGTAGATATTCATAGTTCAGATTTTTGTAATGTACTGTGAAAGAACCACACATTCAGTGAAGTTGCGAGAGGTGTAACTAACTTTAGCACACACTTAAAGAAAATATTAGTAGTGAGTACAAAGGTGCACACAAGACTTCAAATGGACATAAGAGTTGTCAGTGGAAAATTACTTCCCTGTGTCTACTCATATTTGATTCTACATTTATAACCAATCTTCAGAGTGTTGCCAGCGGTGGATAATCAATTGCCATTCTGAGTCTATCTCTGATACATCTTCATAAAACCTCCAAGAAATATGTCAATATTGTGCTAGTTACATTCCTCTTTTTAGCCACGGCATTAATGACAAGATACATTAAACAATATCTTCGTTGGTGCTACGTGATGCAACATTTTACCTTCAATTGTATTCTCATACGAGCCTCAGTATTAACGAAATGAGACATTAAAGCAAATCTTCGATAGTTATAAGTGATGCAATATATACCCACAATGTACAAAGCTCGGCAAATAGTGTATGTGCTCCCTCCATCTGTAAAGAAAATCTTCATATATAAAACACAACTAAGAGCTTTTCCTTGCACATTTTGTAACTTAAAGTGCTAACACTTGTAATGTTCTTTACAATTTCATCTTATTTTACACACTTCTTTATAATTAAAAAAAATTCGTTGTTCTTGCCATACCACAGCTAAGACAGTCCGTAAGAATATTATTCTGGGGAAGAAGGGATAATGTCTGGTTTTCAAATGTTTTCTGCCACTGTAAATAATTCACCTGTACTGTAATGGGACAAAAATGCATGAGCGGGCTGCGCGAATAGTGAGTAAGTTCCTTGAGTGTTGAATGTAATTTACCATCTGCTTGCTCACTAGTCAGATGTGCAGCGCTGGAGCATTCTTCTTTTTAGGCATACTAGCGAGCAGTTCAGCTTTTAGAAAAGGAGATTTGAGATTTGTAAGTCTGAGAGAAATTACCTAGAATACTTTACTATGCAGATGAAAACCTGTTTGTAAGCAAATGTTACTGATTCTATTTATGGAAAAGATTATTTGGAGAAATTTGTCAACGTAACCAACGCCTGTGCAAGAACGGAATGTCTGTTTGTCAGGACTATTAACTGAAGGGAATCTTTGTCCCTAAGAAATCTATTAACATTCAAGATTAGTGCTAATTTGTTCTTTTTGTTCTCATTACGTCATAAATAACACAACTGGTTGGAATGTCTGTGATTTTTGTTCTGAGAGAATTTTGTAACTGTAAGGGTCTTCTTGTGTTGTACAATCTTTTTGACAATAATCAGTTCAATTTTTTAAAAAAACATCTTTCTTTAAAGTAAAACCCCCTTAATCTTAGTAAAGTTTTGAATATTTTGGCATGTGTACGTTGCACTTTAGGCCATAACAGATGGTTCCTGTCTCGTAAACAAATTAAAAAAAGTAAAAATAAAAAATAAAAAGTATTTGCAGTTTTTGCTTAGCTACTTCATCTGCTGATTTATATTAGCTTTCGAGAACATCACGACACCAGACACAAAACAACATGCTGAACGCGAGGTAAGACACTTTTATTTCAGGGCAGTTCTCACTTTGCAAGCATATGAAGAAACACTTCCAGCCAGAATTACCAGGTGTTGTGCTAAAGAAGCAGATTAATTTACAGTGGACAGTGTAGGTGATCTCAACAGTTATTTTTCGTCTGAGTAGTGCATTTTTTATTTTTGTGGACATATCAAGTCAGAAATTGCACTTCACGTATCGCAGTTTTCGTAATTTTCTTCACTACTGAGTTCTAGTTAAATACTTTTCACTGAGTACACGATTAATTAGGCTTGCCATTTAATTGTATTAGTTTTCATTACTGCAAATCAAGTATTCAATACGTTTAAAGTTTGGTTTCACGCCACTGTTCACGTGCTCAACAAAGTGCCAACCAGCAGTCCGTATCGCTCAGCTGGTGAATACGATATCTAAAGTACACGTTAGGTGAAAGTTTTTATGTGGAAATATTTGATGGCAGTTATTTAGTAACAGGGATTTCAAGATGCTAAGCTGGAATGATGAATGTTATTTCACCACGATAAACTGAAGGCGGAAACTGAAGATAATATGAATAACTGAAACGGCGTTCGTTCATTGTTCATCTAGGTATTAGTGTTCATCTAGGTATAGGATACACTATGTGAGATAAACCCCTAGGACACGGCACTGATCCTCTCTGTGTTACGTCAGAACGTGCTTTCAGCGTCGCAGAGGCGGATAGGTATAGTATTGTTTGATTACTGAATGAAGGGGCCATTTACAGTAGAATGACAGCACAAAACTAGTTGTACGAAGTCCAATTGCTAGACAGATTCATCGTAAGAAGCCTCATGAAATCTAGTTCACCCCATAAGGAGAGTCAGTCTGGTTCTTGAGTACGGTTCGTCATTCTGGGACTCTTACCAAGTGGGTTTCAAATAGGAAATAGAGAAGATACACAGATCACCAACAGGTCTCATTAGGAGGTGTTTTAGTAAGTGGGAAACCGACACGCAGAATCTCAGCCAACTCTACTGGCAGACGCTGCAAGAAAGACTTTCTGTATTACCGTGTGGTTTAGAGCTAAAATCCCGAGAGCATTCTTTCCTAGAAGAGTCAGTCAGTATATTGCTTCCTCCTACCCGTATCTTGAGGAAAGAAAACGTGAACATGAAATTAGAGCGATTCGACCTCACACAGAGGCTAACATCAATCGTTCTTACCGCCAACCATTCACGATTGAAACAGTATAGGGAGCAAGAGACATTGATACATAAAGTACTCTCCGGCACACACCGTAAGATGGGCTGCGGACAATAGATGTAGTTACAGATGTAGTTGTAAAAGTATCACATGCAGACAATGCGAAAGTTACAGGCCTGTTTTCTCTCTGAAGAGCCAACGCAAAAAAAAACTTTAGTCGCGTGAAGCATAACTTCCGAAACCAAATTCGGGCATTCATTAAGAGAGATTTAAAAAGGCGTAATTTTGCGAAATGGAAACTTCAGTGAGGCAATGACGCCATTCATCGGTCTATGAGGCTTAGGAATGTAAATGATGTGGGCCGTCGGATCTAAAAGTAATGTATAAGCCGTCAGTTGTTACAAAGCACATCCGCTGCTACCCTGGCACAGACGCCAGTAACATAACGACCCGTCGAGACGCGACTTGACATGGTTTTCAGTTTCGTGTTGCTGCCCAGAAGCTACAGGACGAATGAGTGATGTCGCATCGTGTGGTTCGGTTAACGCAGACATTGGAAAATTGCAAAGAAGGTTTATGGATTCATGAGTCGCTGTACATAACACGGCTGTCAGATGGACTTCTGTGATCCATAGCGGATGCCTGCATGTCCTTGAGTGGTGGTGATCTCTATTTAATTATTTACTCACTTTTTTGTTTTGATCACAGGCTGTTTATCTCGACGCCTAGAGAAAAGAACACATGTACATATAAAACATTTTACATCAAAGCAAACATCTCACAGTACAACACCTGTAGAGCTGGAAATTTTTATCAGTATCATAACGCTGACGAACAGAATTTAATGATTATTGCTCCACAGTTCGAAGAAAATCAATGTCTTTTTTCCGTTGAGCCCGCAGCATATTGGTTCAAATGGCTCTGAGCACTATGGGACTTAACGTCTGAGGTCGTGAGTCCCCTATAACTTAGAACTACTTGAACCTAACTAACCTAAGGACATTACACACACCCATGCCCGAGGCAGGATTCGAACCTGCGACCGTAGTGGTCGCGCGGTTCCAGACTGAAGCGCCTAGAACCACTCGGATACTACGGCCGGCCCGCAGCATACTATTCGTCACTATAAGACATAATGAAAATGAAAGTTCTGAACCAACCTGCAGTAAGGTAAAATTTCGGCTAAATTGCCAATTTCATTCGAGTGATGTTTAGTTTGAAGTGACGAACATATTGTATCTACAGTAAATTTCTTCTGTCGTGGTAAGTGTAACATTTTTTGTAGTTACAAAGCTTAAAAATACGTTTTTAATAGATTTTGAAAGTTCAGCACTCTGACTGAACTGTCAATATTTTGATATTAAAGAACTGTCAGAATACTGAACTGTCAAATTATTTGTCAAAAAAGTATTTTTTTAAGCTTTGTAACTACAAAAAATGTTACACATACTAGGGCCTGACAGAAAAAAATTTACTGTAGATGCAATATGCTCGTCATTTTCACTAGATACCACTTGAAAATGACAGCTCAGCCGAAACAGGACCGTAGTGTAAAACATGAAATATATTACCTTGTTGCAGCTACTTTTGGAGCTTTCATTTTCATTAAAATCAGTCCCGTTTACTGCAAGGGCTACTCAAGAGCTTTAAATTTCTACTGCAATGGCTACTCAAGAGCTTTAAACCTTTGTTATTAATTAGAACATCAGTTACGTAGCTAATCAGCAGGTCAAGCAAATCGTGCAACAGTTTCTATGTTTAAGGAAGAAAGGAACATACCTCTGCCATCATAGAATCATAACTAAACAGGGATTAACTACTGATATGGGATCGAAAGGAAATCACACACTCTAATTTGTTTGAGAGCTGTCGCCTTTGGTTCTAGCTGTTACTACACCCAGAGCGCACAGATGGGATAAAATAGCACCTCTGTTCACGCTGTGATTTGGTGCGCCACAGAGCACCGAGACGGTCCATAACCGAGGCTAACTAAAAATACTGTGCGGGCGTACATTGTTGCCGTCGTTGCCGTCCACTCCACACCGCACCCCTCCCCTCGTCCCGAGTGGCCGGCCATTGACGAGACGACTGTTGGCCGGGTCATCGGGTTAAGGAATCTCCGACGCAGCAGCACAAAAGCCCTGCAGCCCAGCTGGCGCCACGCCGCTGCTACTGCCACCTCCTCCCCACTCTCGCGCCTGTGATGACGTCAAAGTGTCGCCGAAAAACGTTCAGGTATGCCGATGCGAAAATCTGCACAGGCCAGGTTCAGGTGAGGTCATCAGCGGGATCGACTCTGCAGACTTTGTCGAGGGAGAAACAAACTCTCAAACCTTTCCAACCTTGCACATTTCCTAACTTCTCTTCATAGTATTTCTCTTCAAAGGTCACGTAGTACTAACTCTATTCCCCTTCTGTCACCTCGCAAATACTGTTCAGTTGTGTCATATCAAATCTTTTCTGTAACTCTTCGCTTCGTCATCCTCTTCTATTATTACACATCCGCTATTCAGATTAGTGATTCTTCTGAAGTGCATGTCCAACGTCTTGGACCTTATCGGATCACCCAAAGATACAAAGCTATTATGTTTCATTGAAGTTTCCAACAGCTCTCATTTTATCTCCTTCTTTTTCTTTCTTAAATCCATTTTGTCCCTGGTCCTGTGGTGATGTCACTCTGACACTACTTTTCATTTAGAATCTTTTTTTTTCATATTAGTTTCTACTGAAAAGTCTAATGGACTTACATGAGCCGCTTCTGAATCCTTTTAACCCGCTGGATCCAGGTCGTGGTTTTGAGTTGTTCCAGGTATATCGCAATTTTATGAGTGAGTCTTGTTGTTGGGAGGCCGTGGACATGCTCTCAAAAAATTTCAACTTTTTATGATGTCTGCCACGAGGTTCATTAATTTCGCGGTTGTTTTTCAGGATTTTAGTCTATAAACATCTTCTTCTCTTTTCCAGCCCACTACCTTTCTTAGAACGTTGCGTTATTCTTTTAGGGTAAGTTCCACATCATCATTTCTCTATGTGAGCGTTTTCTAGCACATAAACTTTCAGTCGTGATAACTGTGGCCTGATTTTCGTCTGCATAGACTTTTTTTGTATTTGTTTGTAGATTTTCTGCATTTTAAGGTAAACTCTCCAACATTTTCTCATGCGAATTTTCTGCGTCATTTCCTTGTAGGCTCAAGGATTTCGTCTAAATACTGAAATAACATAATTCTCTCGATTTCTCCATATTTGTGACCAGTTTTTGAATATAATACTTAGAGCAAATGTACTTGGTTTTTGGTAGGGTATGTCGAGGCCAATTCTTTCGACGCATTCCTTGAGAATTTCCTTCTGTTTGATTGCTGCCGTCTCGTCGTCTGCTAGTACTGCCACATGGTCTGCGAAAAGTAGTCAAGAAATCCGTATGTCATTTTTAGGTCGTCCAAGTCGCAAAAGTTTCCACTACTTTTGATTTTTCCCCAATTTCGGAAAATTTTGTCCGGCGCCAGATTAAACAGGATAGGAGACAGATCGTTGCCTTATAGAATACCGGTTTTGATCATGCATGGTTCTGACAGCTCACCCATAAATTTTACTTTAGAGGTTGTATTGGTCAGTGTTTCATGAAATTTAGCGTTTTCTATCTAGATTTGTTCTTCAAGAGGTGATAAAGAGGATCTGACTACCAACTGAATCATACGCCTTCTGGAAGTCCTGAACACTTTGTATTTTAACGTTGTTTTTAAAGTGAGTATTTGTTCTATCCAATTTCGAGCAGTGCGGAAGCAGCTTGGTATTATGTGTATATACCTGCAAACGGAAATCGTTTTCTACCTGCCAGAAAGACAGACGTATCTATGTGTGGTGATTGATAAACAAAGTTTTGCAACAGTTTTAAGTTTTACTTTTTTAAAAAAATGCTTTGCTATATCCATCCCTTCCTATCCCAAGAAATTTTCTCCACTTGTCTCAGATCCTGGATGCGCTCTAGACCTGACGTCAATTTCAGAAATAAAGCTTTCAGTTATTGCCATGGGTTCATTTTGGTTGTGATGCTGGTGACCAATGAAGAGATAGATAAGAAGACGTTACATCTATTCTAACACAAAAATAGGGTTAGGAGCTGACTATATATAACGATGCCATGAGGAAGGTAGGTCCAAATGGCTCTGAGCACTATGGGACTTAACTGCTGTGGTCATCAGTCCCCTAGAACTTAGAACTACTTAAACCTAACTAACCTAAGGACATCACACACATCCATGCCCGAGGCAGGATTCGAACCTGCGACCGCAACGGTCGCGCGGTTCCAGACTGTAGCGCCTAGAACCGCTCGGCCACTCCGGCCGGCCCTGAGGAAGGCTAAGTTGTGGATGGTCGTATACGACTTCCATCATTGTTGGCCGAATACTTCTGTGACAGATGCTAACACAGGTTTTATGCTTAACCTGTCACTGAACTTCGAGACCTTCTTACAAAACTGCAGAAAATACCATTACATTTGCGCCTAATGAAACGTCTCTTTTTGTCAAAAGGAATCTTCAGTCGCACACCACTCGTAGTTTACGAAAAAAATCACTCACTCGTATATCATTTGGAAATGCAAACTAATATCGTTAGATAACAGACAGTTGAATTCATTCAACTAATTACGGAAAATTCACTTATTCACTGATGACAAAGATCTTCACAAGTGTCAGAGAGACGTAACTTCAACCAGCGTTTAGCATCAGTACTCATTCTACCATATTTACTCGGCTTGCATTGCTGCAGTACTTTCTGTACACACAAAACGTCAACTGTAGTAACTTTAATAAGTTCTGTAACTGGCTGGATGATGTGTTTCACGTGTTGGCGAAAAGTGTCGACTCAAAAGACCCGTAAAACAAAACCATCTCCTTCCTGATATGTGCTTTACTAACTTCATCGATGAGTTATGGAGCCCTGTTCCGACAAATACACTCCTGGAATTGAAATAAGAACACCGTGAATTCATTGTTCCAGGAAGGGGAAACTTTATTGACACATTCCTGGGGTCAGATACATCACATGATCACACTGACAGAACCACAGGCACATGGACACAGGCAACAGAGCATGCACAATGTCGGCACTAGTACAGTGTATATCCACCTTTCGCAGCAATGCAGGCTGCTATTCTCCCATGGAGACGATCGTAGAGATGCTGGATGTAGTCCTGTGGAACGGCTTGCCATGCCATTTCCACCTGGCGCCTCAGTTGGACCAGCGTTGGTGCTGGACGTGCAGACCGCGTGAGACGACGCTTCATCCAGTCCCAAACATGCTCAATGGGGGACAGATCCGGAGATCTTGCTGGCCAGGGTAGTTGACTTACACCTTCTAGAGCACGTTGGGTGGCACGGGATACATGCGGACGTGCATTGTCCTGTTGGAACAGCAAGTTCCCTTGCCGGTCTAGGAATGGTAGAACGATGGGTTCGATGACGGTTTGGATGTACCATGCACTATTCAGTGTCCCCTCGACGATCACCAGTGGTGTACGGCCAGTGTAGGAGATCGCTCCCCACACCATGATGCCGGGTGTTGGCCCTGTGTGCCTCGGTCGTATGCAGTCCTGATTGTGGCGCTCACCTGCACGGCGCCAAACACGCATACGACCATCATTGGCACCAAGGCAGAAGCGACTCTCATCGCTGAAGACGACACGTCTCCATTCGTCCCTCCATTCACGCCTGTCGCGACACCACTGGAGGCGGGCTGCACGATGTTGGGGCGTGAGCGGAAGACGGCCTAACGGTGTGCGGGACCGTAGCCCAGCTTCATGGAGACGGTTGCGAATGGTCCTCGCCGATACCCCAGGAGCAACAGTGTCCCTAATTTGCTGGGAAGTGGCGGTGCGGTCCCCTACGGCACTGCGTAGGATCCTACGGTCTTGGCGTGCATCCGTGCGTCGCTGCGGTCCGGTCCCAGGTCGACGGGCACGTGCACCTTCCGCCGACCACTGGCGACAACATCGATGTACTGAGGAGACCTCACGCCCAACGTGTTGAGCAATTCGGCGGTACGTCCACCCGGCCTCCCGCATGCCCACTATGCGCCCTCGCTCAAAGTCCGTCAGCTGCACATACGGTTCACGTCCACGCTGTCGCGGCATGCTACCAGTGTTAAAGACTGCGATGGAGCTCCGTATGCCACGGCAAACTGGCTGACACTGACGGCGGCGGTGCACAAATGCTGCGCAGCTAGCGCCATTCGACGGCCAACACCGCGGTTCCTGGTGTGTCCGCTGTGCCGTGCGTGTGATCATTGCTTGTACAGCCCTCTCGCAGTGTCCGGAGCAAGTATGGTGGGTCTGACACACCGGCGTCAATGTGTTCTTTTTTCCATTTCCAGGAGTGTATGTATTTCACTTTAGTCGTGTAGTAGAACCCCATAGCAACATATTGCCGGTGACGAACTCATATGCAAGTGATAAACGTAAGCGAAACTTGCTGTGTAAGTATGATTTTCTTCAACGCAATACTGAAATCCATTACATAAACGTTGCTTTAGAGTGCCATACATGATGATAAGAGAACGTGATGGTGGGGGTACCATTCGACAGTAGTTTACTAACTTGGCTGAACGAAACTGGTACACTGTTATTAATAACCCATCGTCGGGATGCATCCGGTGTAAATTCTCAAAATACAATGACTGACAATATCTCGACGACCATTAAGTTTCAAGAATTCTTCGAAGGAAGGAAGGCAGAAGACGACATCAGATTAGACAATAATAGAGCAGTAACTGAATGTCCCGGTTTCCAACGAACCACCGAGACATTCGCCTTAAATGATTTTGGTTGCTGGTAGCCTAAATCTGCACGGGGGTACTGGGACCTGAACTCGAGTGCTCTCGAATATTAGTGAACTGTTATACGCAGTGGCCCCTGCTCGGTGATTGTTCCTAATCATACTACACATGTCACTTACCTAACGTGAACCACGAGAGTCCCACAACTATTTCGTTAGCTTGTTGCAGCAGTCATAATTAATGGTCTGGACACTCAAAATAACCTGGTAGCCAAAGAACACATTCAAGCCGATTATCACTCAGTGTTCTTACTGTAGTTCTGCGCCAGTAAATTGGGTGGATTGCTCTGAAAGTTAACTTATTTACTCATACTGTTATACACGTGTGTAATAAATTCCGTGACTCATTCACGATGCCACACTATTCACGTGTTAGTCTGTATTGTATACAGTATATACAATCTAACTTCTTAGTAACCACATGCGCTTTTATAGACCGTTCGGGTTAGCGGAAAACTGTGTTTTTAGCGGCGAGAGTCATTGGTATGGTTTAATGAACAACAGCATTAAGAAAGTGTTACCTGTACTACTATATACGAATCAGATGTTGTTAACAAAAATTTCGAGAATAGTTCTCGACGGATTTGTTTCAAATATTAACAGGGTGCTCTAATAAGGATTCTGACGGACACACAAAAGGACTTTTCCCAGTGTATATATATATATATATATATATATGAAAAATGGAAATGAAATCCCATGCTTCTTTACAGAGCGTAGGGGAACGATGCGGGAGACCCGCACCGCCTTACTAGGAAAGGTCCTAATGGAGGTGGTTTGCTGTTGCCTTCCTCCGACCGTAATGGGGATGAATGATGATGATGAAGACAACACAACAACACCCAGTCATCTCGAGGCAGGAAAAATCCCTGACCCCGCCGGGAATCGAACCCGGGACCCACGCTATTATGAGGATGCCAATCCTGTGTGTTTTAAATATACACTTTAACGGTCGTGAGCATTAGGTACCTTTGAGAGTCGACGTGGTACACCGATGATAATCACGAAAGCTTCTAAGGCGACAAAAACGCCACTTCACTGAGTCCGAATGGAGTCCCGTAATACGGCTACCAGAAACTGGAGGTTCAATCTGCGATATTGCAGAGAGACTTGGCAAGGATGTAAACGCTGTATATGATAGCTGGCAACGATAGTCACGAGAACGTACGGTCGCAAGAAGACCGGACACAGGTCGGCCACGTGGTACTACCGAGAGGTAAGACCATCGCTTTCGGCGTATGGCTCTGGCGCATCGTACTGCACCTGCAACAGCAATTTGAGCAGCAGTTGGCACCACAGTGACACAACGAACTGTTATCGGTTACATAACGAACAGGTCTGAGCAAGACGCCCTGTAGCGTGCATTCCACTGAATCCAAACCACACCATTTGCGATTTCAGTGGAGTCAAGTGTGAGTTCATTAGAGGGCAGGAAGGTCTGATGTGTTTTCTGATTAAAGTTAATTCTGACTCGATGCCAGTGATGGCCGTGTGTTGGTTAGATGGAGGAAAGTTGAGGGCCTGCAATCAAACTGTCTGTGTGCTAGACACACTGGGCCTACATGTGGAGTTATGGTGCAGGGTGAGATTTCATACAACAGCTGAACTTTAGTGGTTATCCCAAGTACTCTGATACCAAATTTGTACATCAGTCTGATAATTCTGACTGTAAATTTGTACTACAATCTAATGATTCAGTCTGTTGTGCTGTCATTCATGAACGGCATTCCAAAGGGTGTTTTCCAACAGAATGACGCTCGCCGACAAAACGCTGTTGTAACTCAATATACTCCACAGTGTGTCTATACGTTGTCCTGGCCTGTTGGATCGCCAGATCTGTCTCCAGTCGAGAATATATGGAACACCATCGGACGACATCTCCAGCGTTATCCACGAACAACATTAAATGTCCTTGTATTAACGAAGTGCAACAAGCGTGAAGCTGCAAACTGCTGTGTGACACGGTGGTTACACCAACTACTCATCTACCAGCATTTCACATTTCAATGGCTTATCTCGTGCTTGTATTCCCGGAAGTACATTACATTAATTTGTAACATTAAATGTCGTATTAACGAAGTGCAACAAGTGTGAAGCTCCATCCTACAAACTGCTGTGTGGCACGGTGGTTACACCAACTACTCATCTACCAGCATTTCACATTTCAATGGCTTACCTCGTGCTTGTATTCCCGAAAGTACATTACTCTACATTAATTTGTATTTGGTGCTGCGATCTTTTTTCCGTCTGTGTATCTATAGTGTAAGCGTTATTATCAAACCTCTCGTAAGGTTCTGGAAGTCATGCTCTGAGTAGGTCCTTACAGTTATGCAATGCCTATTACCTATATTATTACAAAAAATCAATCAGTACACAATACACATCGTGAAACTTCCTGGCAGATTAAAACTGTGTGCCCGACCGAGACTCGAACTCGGGACCTTTGCCTTTTGCGGGCAAGTGCTCTACCAACTGAGCTACCGAAGCACGACTCACGTCCGGTACTCACAGCTTTACTTCCGCCAGTACCTCGTCTCCTACCTTCCAAACTTTACAGAAGCTCTTCTGCGAACCTTGCAGAACTAGCACTCCTGAAAGAAAGGATATTGCGGAGACATGGCTTAGCCACAGCCTGGGGGATGTTTCCAGAATGAGATTTTCACTCTGCAGCGGAGTGTGCGCTGATATGAAACTTCCTGGCAGATTAAAACTGTGTGCCCGACCGAGACTCGAACTCGGGACCTTTGCCTTTCGCGGGCAAGTGCTCTACCAACTGAGCTACCGAAGCACGACTCACGTCCGGTACTCACAGCTTTACTTCCGCCAGTACCTCGTCTCCTACCTTCCAAACTTTACAGAAGCTCTTCTGCGAACATTGCAGAACTGGCACTCCTGAAAGAAAGGATATTGCGGAGACATGGCTTAGCCACAGCCTGGGGGATGTTTCCAGAATGAGATTTTCACTCTGCAGCGGAGTGTGCGCTGATATGAAACTTCCTGGCAGATTAAAACTGTGTGCCCGACCGAGACTCGAACTCGGGACCTTTGCCTTTCGCGGGCAAGTGCTCTACCAACTGAGCTACCGAAGCACGACTCACGTCCGGTACTCACAGCTTTACTTCCGCCAGTACCTCGTCTCCTACCTTCCAAACTTTACAGAAGCTCTTCTGCGAACCTTGCAGAACTAGCACTCCTGAAAGAAAGGATATTGCGGAGACATGGCTTAGCCACAGCCTGGGGGATGTTTCCAGAATGAGATTTTCACTCTGCAGCGGAGTGTGCGCTGATATGAAACTTCCTGGCAGATTGAAACTGTGTGCCCGACCGAGACTCGAACTCGGGACCTTTGCCTTTCGCGGGCAAGTGCTCTACCAACTGAGCTACCGAAGCACAACTCACGTCCGGTACTCACAGCTTTACTTCCGCCAGTACCTCGTCTCCTACCTTCCAAACTTTACAGAAGCTCTTCTGCGAACCTTGCAGAACTAGCACTCCTGAAAGAAAGGATATTGCGGAGACATGGCTTAGCCACAGCCTGGGGGATGTTTCCAGAATGAGATTTTCACTCTGCAGCGGAGTGTGCGCTGATATGAAACTTCCTGGCAGATTGAAACTGTGTGCCCGACCGAGACTCGAACTCGGGACCTTTGCCTTTCGCGGGCAAGTGCTCTACCAACTGAGCTACCGAAGCACAACTCACGTCCGGTACTCACAGCTTTACTTCCGCCAGTACCTCGTCTCCTACCTTCCAAACTTTACAGAAGCTCTTCTGCGAACCTTGCAGAACTAGCACTCCTGAAAGAAAGGATATTGCGGAGACATGGCTTAGCCACAGCCTGGGGGATGTTTCCAGAATGAGATTTTCACTCTGCAGCGGAGTGTGCGCTGATATGAAACTTCCTGGCAGATTAAAGCTGTGTGTCCGACCGAGACTCGAACTCTGGACCTTTGCCTTTCGCGGGCAAGTGCTCTACCAACTGAGCTACCGAAGCCATGTCTCCGCAATATCCTTTCTTTCAGGAGTGCTAGTTCTGCAAGGTTCGCAGAAGAGCTTCTGTAAAGTTTGGAAGGTAGGAGACGAGGTACTGGCGGAAGTAAAGCTGTGAGTACCCCGGACGTGAGTCGTGCTTCGGTAGCTCAGTTGGTAGAGCACTTGCCCGCGAAAGGCAAAAAAAAAAAAAAAGAAAGATAAGTTGGTAGAGCACTTGCCCGCGAAAGGCAAAGGTCCCGAGTTCGAGTCTCGGTCGGGCACACAGTTTTAATCTGCCAGGAAGTTTCATATCAGCGCACACTCCGCTGCAGAGTGAAAATCTCATTCTGAATACACATCGTGTCCAAGCTTTCGTTAGCCATACTACGAACTGATGTGTGGAACGGTGGTTGCATAAACAATTACATAAAATTAATGCGTACATAACACACACCGGCCCCAATGCTCAGATAGTTACATTTCCTCCTATACTTGGCAGGAATTTATTTCAACATTAATATACAGGGTTCCTGTTGAATCCTACTGCGAGAAAGGAAGTGTGTTCAGTGAAAATGTGCGATTTCGCTTTCTTTGTCATAGTCAATTTTAAATACGATTGCATGGCATTTAAACCCCTAGTGTGGATGCATTATTTCTCCGATATATATACTTACCCTATTACAGGATGTTTCAAAAAGAACTTTACAACTTTAAGAATTCTTATAAATTTATTGAAGATATAGCGCTGGGTTTAGTGTTGTTTTGTAGGGAAATACGAGTATATCAAGTTTTTTACTTTAAACTAAAGATGTTGTGTGTGGTTCCCATTGCTTATGTGGCACACATCCCATCGGAACTCAATTTTTTCGCAAACTCGATATAGTATTGCTGGTGTACCTCGCTCAGTGGCGGCGTAAATTCTTGCTATAAGTTTAGGTAGAGAAGTCGGAACAGGAGGTAGAGATGCGATATCCTTGATAAACCCCATAAAAAAATCGAGTTGTGTCTGGTCTGGGAAACGTGAGGGCCACGCAGTTGGCGCATCACGGCCAATCCATTAACCTGGAAAGTGGTCACTGAAAAACTCCCGGACGTCAGCCAGGCAATGGGGTGATGCACCATCTTGCATGAAGTAAACATTTTGTTCTAGGCCATCCTCATCGATCTGTGGTATAAAAAATTGTTATAAAATATCCAGGTACATTATCCCGCTGATCGTTCCCTCACGGGAAAAAAGGGGGACGTACACTTTGTTCTTGCTCAATGCACAAAAAACGTTCAGTTTAAGGCTATCACGAACGTGCTGTAATGTCTGATGTGGATTTGCACTGCCCCAAATCCGGCAGTTATGTGCGTTAACCTTGCCACTTAAGAGGAAAGTCGGCTCATCAGAAAAGATGATTTTGTCCAAGAAATGTTCATCCTCATGTAATGAAATTAACACATCCGCACAGAAGTTCTTGCGAGCAATTTTATCACTGTCATTTATTGCTTTTACGATCGTCAAACTGAACGGTTTCAAACGCAAACGGTTTCTCAACACATGCCAAGCAGTCGTATGTGGGATTTGCAGTGCGCGAGATGCACGCCGGGTCGATTTCGTAGGGCTGTTGACGAAACGTTGTGTCACTCGCTCAACGACGTCGTCAGATGTGCTTGGACGACCTGATGATTTACCATGTCTTACCGAGCACGCTGTTTCTACGAAATATGTATGCCACTCATAAACTGTAGGCCTACCAGAAGGATCATTAGCCGTACTTGGTACGGAAATTTTGCTCAACTGTTGTCGCCGACTTCGAGTCTTCAAACCAAACAAAACACACAGCTAGCACGCTTAGGTCCAGTGAAGGCAGCCACCTTTAACGCAACTTTCGCTAGCGCTCCTTACGGTGCGATTCGGCACTAGCGAACTAAACGAGACAAAGCTTGATGTATTTCCCTACAAACTGACACTACAGTCATATCTGTAGGTAATACGAATTATTTATATGAATTTGAAACTTGTAAAGTCCTTTTTGAAGCACCTTGTATATGACTTTAAACAAAAGTTATATACACAACAATGTGCTGTTTTGTTTACTTCCGCGAAGTCGGTTTTAACTGAAAACAGGAAAGTTGTATTTATGGCTCATCGGCTTACAATTAAAATATTACTAAGCAATTTCAATCGCGTGAAGCTTTGTAATCCTACCTGTTCGCAGATTAAAACTATCTGAAATTCTCTCATTGACGTTAGCTTCCTTGCTGATTCAGCAGCTGGTGCGATCTCTCTCATGTCCTGAACACAGATAATGCCAATAGATTTTCCCATTACTCTTAAGTGATTTCAATTTACAACTAAGGGCTCATTGGCAATAAAAATAGACAAGGCTCAAGATCAGATAAAGAGGGGACAAGAGATGGAAAGAGCGGGGGGAAGGAAGAAATGTGCTGAGAGAGGTGGAGGAAGGAAAAGACAGAGAGAGGGGGGGGGGGCGAGAAGAGGTATGAGCAGGTGGTGGAGAAAAGTCAGAGGAGGAGATGGACAGAGAGAGGTGGGAGGAGGAGATGAATGGATGGAGGGGAAAGCTGGTGGTGGCCAGTGGTAAGAGGACAAGATGAAGAGAGAGCAGAGGAGGAGGAGATGGACAGTGAGAGAGAGGTAGGAGATGAGTGGGGAGAGGGGAGAGGGGAAAGCAGGTGGTGGCCAGTGGTGAGAGGACGAGATGGACAGAGAGAGGGGGAGGAGGGGATGGATGGTGAGAGAGACATGGGAGGAGGAGATGAGAGAGGAAAACAGGTGGTGGTACACAGTGGCGAGAGGAAGAGATGGATGAGGGAGGGGGGAGGAGGAAATGGATGGAGAGAGAGGCAGGAGGACGATTGTTGTTGTTGCTGCAGCTGGAGGGCACTCAACGTCGCTGTCATCTGTGCCCACAGTGTCCTTATGCTGACTGGGAGGAGAAGGTGAGAGGGGAGAGCAGGTGGTGCACAGTGGTGAGAGGAGGAGATGAAGACAGGGATGGAGGAGGAGAAGACAGATGGTGAGAGAGAGACACAGAGAGAAGATGGGCAGAGATAGGGGAAAGCATGTGGTGACCAATGGTGGATGGATGAGACAGACAGAGAGAAGGAAGAGGAGGAGATGGATGGTGAGAGAAAGGCAGGAGGTGGAGATGAGAGGAGAGAGCATGTGGTGGACAGTGGTGAGAGAAGGGCATGAACATAGAGAGGGGGAGGAGGAAATGGACGGTGAGAGGGGAAAGTTGGTGGTGACCAGTGGTGAAATGATGAGATGGACAGAGGGAGGTGGGAGGAGGAGCTGGGTGGTAAGAGAGAGGTGCAGGGAGTTGAGAGGGGAGAGCAGGTGGTGCATAGTGATGAACAGAGGAGATGGACAGAGGGAGGGGGCAGGTGGAGATGGATGGTTAGAGAGAGGTGGAGGGAGAAGATGAAGATGAGAGGGGAGAGCATGTGGTGCACAGTGGTGAGAGGAGAGGGGGAGGAGGACATGGATGGTAAGAAAGGAGACAAGGCGTTGGGAAGAGGTGAGAGTAGAAGATGGACAGAGAGAGGCAAGAGGAGGAGATAGAAAGTGAGGGGGAGAGCAGGTGGTGGGCAGAGGATGAGAAGGACAGAGAGAGAGGGGGGAGCAAGAGATGGACAGTTAGAGGAGAGAGAGCAGGTGATAGACAGGGAGAGAGGGTAGGGGAAAGAGGAGACATACAGAAGGATGTGGAGGAGATCGACAGAGAGATGTCACAGAAGGAGATAGGACGTGTATTCAATCCCCATACACCATTAGCAATTGCGAAGCATTGCTGTTTTCCCTGTGTTATATGGGAGCAAGCTGGTCTTTCCCATCAACTGGTCCACGTTCTCGTACTTGCTGGCTCTTTTTTCAACTTTTGCTTTTCTTATTAAATAGACGATGCATGATATGTTATTCAAATAGTAGAAAACATGTAGTGGTCTCAGTGGTCATTCGCCATCAGATTGTTAGACACATGGATGTGTGAGATGTCTTATATAACACACTGCCACACAAAAATGGTGAAGCACCCAGACGGCATGATCGGAAGTCACTTACTTCGTACACGTCTACACCGATGGCAGTTATATGACTGGCCAAGAACTGCAATTCTCTGTGACAAACAGAATGGCCACAATAGCACATTAGTGTTGTTTGTCTTTAGTGTTGCTACCAGGTCTGGCAGCATATAGTATAACCTGGACGCTGTCGCTGGCGAGTACAGTGGCGAAGTGGACAGAGGTCCCACTCTTCCAATGGTTTGCGTTTGAGAGTGCACTGTTACTCCTCTCACCATCATGATACGGTCAGCCACTGGATACGACTTCATGTCAGGGATAGTAATGACTAAAGGCCAGCCGCTGTGGCCGAGCGATTCTAGGCACTTCAGTCCGGAACCGCGTTGCTGCTACGGTCGCAGGTTCGAATCCTGCCTCGGGCATGGATGTGTGTGATGTTCTTAGGTTAGTTAGGTTTAAGTAGTTCTACGTCTAGGTAACTGATGACCTCAGATGTTAAGTCCCATAGTGCTTAGAGCCATTTGAACCGCCTGAAGTGACTAAAGGAACTCTGACGGCACAGCTATACGTCACGACCATTTTACGTCTTTACATGTTACCTCCACCGTTTCCAAATATGTTACCCGGACCCTAATGACACAGTTGCTGAACAGTTCAAAGAAAATTTTAGTCTCATTTCAGACAGGTACCTCACTCAAGCAATTCCATTTGGTGGTGGCTTCAGTATACTCTCGAAATGTTGGTCTAAATACACATTAAAATTGGTGCTAGGCATAAAACGTCGTCCGAAATACACTCCTGGAAATGTAAAAAAGAACACATTGACACCGGTGTGTCAGACCCACCATACTTGCTCCGGACACTGCGAGAGGGCTGTACAAGCAATGATCACACGCACGGCACAGCGGACACACCAGGAACCGCGGTGTTGGCCGTCGAATGCCGCTAGCTGCGCAGCATTTGTGCACCGCCGCCGTCAGTGTCAGCCAGTTTGCCGTGGCATACGGAGCTCCATCGCAGTCTTTAACACTGGTAGCATGCCGCGACAGCGTGGACGTGAACCGTATGTGCAGCTGACGGACTTTGAGCGAGGGCGTATAGTGGGCATGCAGGAGGCCGGGTGGACGTACCGCCGAATTGCTCAACACGTGGGGCGTGAGGTCTCCACAGTACATCGATGTTGTCGCCAGTGGTCGGCGGAAGGTGCACGTGCCCGTCGATCTGGGACCGGACCGCAGCGACGCACGGATGCACGCCAAGACCGTAGGTTCCTACGCAGTGCCGTAGGGGACCGCACCGCCACTTCCCAGAAAATTAGGGACACTGTTGCTCCTGGGGTATCGGCGAGGACCATTCGCAACCGTCTCCATGAAGCTGGGCTACGGTCCCGCACACCGTTAGGCCGTCTTCCGCTCACGCCCCAACATCGTGCAGCCCGCCTCCAGTGGTGTCGCGACAGGCGTGAATGGAGGGACGAATGGAGACGTGTCGTCTTCAGCCATGAGAGTCGCTTCTGCCTTGGTGCCAATGATGGTCGTATGCGTGTTTGGCGCCGTGCAGGTGAGCGCCACAATCAGGACTGCATACGACCGAGGCACACAGGGCCAACACCCGGCATCGTGGTGTGGGGAGCGATCTCCTACACTGGCCGTACACCACTGGTGATCGTCGAGGGGACACTGAATAGTGCACGGTGCATCCAAACCGTCATCGAAACCATCGTTCTACCATTCCTAGACCGGCAAGGGAACTTGCTGTTCCAACAGGACAATGCACGTCCGCATGTATCCCGTGCCACCCAACGTGCTCTAGAAGGTGTAAGTCAACTACCCTGGCCAGCAAGATCTCCGGATCTGTCCCCCATTGAGCATGTTTGGGACTGGATGAATCGTTGTCTCACGCGATCTGCACGTCCAGCACGAACGCTGGTCCAACTGAGGCGCCAGGTGGAAATGGCATGGCAAGCCGTTCCACAGGACTACATCCAGCATCTCTACGATCGTCTTCATGGGAGAATAGCAGCCTGCATTGCTGCGAAAGGTGGATATACACTGTACTAGTGCCGACATTGTGCATGCTCTGTTGCCTGTGTCTATGTGCCTGTGGTTCTGTCAGTGTGATCATGTGATGTATCTGACCCCAGGAATGTGTCAATAAAGTTTCCCCTTCCTGCGACACGGTGTTCTTATTTCAATTTCCAGTAGTGTAGTAATGAATGCATTCTCTGAAAATTATTTTAACGATTAATTCAGGAGCCCACTCAGAGTGTGAATGGCTGCAAAAAGGAACTTGACCTCTCAACAACAAATAATCCTGGTGTAAGGTCCTCACCTTCACTTGCCTTCTATCTTCGCTCTCGCAGTAAACAAACACTTTTAATTTAGTCGATATCTTTCAGGTCAGAAAGGAATCTTGTCGTCAGATTAGCGGATTAGTACCAATAACAGACGGATATGGTTTTCTCTGTTAGCGATTAACGTGTTAAATCACAAATACGGTGATTTATTGGCATTTAGCACTCGGTAAGAAACAAATTTTAGATTCTAACATTTGGTTAACCATGTGGCCTCTCCCATTTTATACACGTGACAATTAAGTGAAAACAAACTCTTCACCCATTACTGTGTGACTCGTACAATAAAACTCGCAGTCACTACCACGCTGCCTGTTATTACGTTACCCTACGACAGACCTTACACACAGCAAATAGGCTGCATCATGAGGGATACAGGGATTATTGACAACAAGGTCATTGTAGAAAGACTAAATATCAGAACATCCAAATCCGCCAAAAATAAAGGCAAAAGATACATATTTAAAAAAAATAACAGATAAAAAATCGCTTTACGGCTTCCTAAGAGACAGTCGCCACTCCTTCCAACCCCGCTATTTAAGTGTAGACCAGATGCGTTTTAAATTCAAAGAAATACACTGACGGAGAGAAAACGTAGAGCAATGAAATGTCAGGAATATATTTTTCTAGGTAATATTTTTAAGTGATATCTGCGCAAGATCACAGAATAATGAAAGCACCAGATAAGCCATCGCAAATGTGAAATGCTAGCACATTAATAACTTGTGTAACTGCCAGAAGGTTGAATGCAAGCATGCAAACGTACATGCAGTGTGTTGTACAGCTGGCGGATGTCAGTTTGTATGATGAAGTTCCATGCCTTTTGCACTTTTTCGGTCAACAAAGGGACGGTTAATGCTGTTTGTGCATGACGCTACAGTTGTCATCCGATGATGTCCGAAAAGTACTCGAGCGGAGACAGAGCTGGGGATCGAGCACGCCAAGGCAACACGCCGGCACTCTGTAGAGCATGTTGGGTTACAACAGCGGTATGTGGGTAAGCGTTATTCTTTTGGAAAACACCCGCAGGAATGGTTTTCATGAATGGCAGCACAGCCGGTCGTATCACCATACTGGTTTTGCAAGTCAAACGGCCTTTTCCTGCTGCTAGCTATTTTGTTTATCCCATACGCGTTTCTTCTTCTCCTGTTCTAAGGCATAATCAGTGGGATCTATAATGATACAGTTTTGTTAGTTATAGATTATCAAACAGTTCACTTCGCGATTTTTTGTAAAAATGTAATTACTTACGATTTGCTGATCTGCGTTTCCTCACATGTGGTCTGGAGGTCGCACTACCACTTTTATCATTGTTCTATATTCATCTGTTCGTGTTTTCGCCATCTACACACTGTTCACCATGTTTCTCACTCTTTTTTGTGGTGGACTATCGTTCTTCTATCACTCGATACAACTATTTCGTCGTACACTTCTTTTCACAGCGTAAATATTGCGACTTCATTACGTGTTTAATCGTCTTTGGTATGTTTACTGTCCAGAGTAATAATAATAGAACCCAACGTCTTTACACTCACTCATCCATGGTCCCCCCCCGCCCCCCCCCCCCCCAGAATATTGAAACGAAAAGTCAAAACAGCTGTTACCAAAGTTTTCAGCCACTCTCTAACAGCTAGTACAACCGCCACCCCAACAAAAAATAAATAAATTAATAAATAAATAAATGCTCTATCCCCCCCTCTCTCTCTCTCACTCACTCATACGCACATCCACGGTATAAACATCATAAACAGAAGTTAGTAACGAACATATACTTCGTTAGGTTGGCAACAAACAGGTAAACATACCAAAGACGATAAAACACGTAATGGAATGGCAATATTTAAACTGCGAAAAGAAGTGTACGACGAAATAGTTGCATCGAGTGACAGAAGAACGATAGGCCACCACAAAAAAGAGTGAGAAACATGGTGAACAGTGTGTGAATGGCGAAAAGACAAAGATGTGAATATAGAACAGTGATGAAAGTGGTAATGTGACCTCGAGACCAGTTGTGAAGAAACGCAGATCAGCAAATCGTAAGTAATAAGTTTTTTTACAAAAAAATCGTGAAGTGAACTGTTTAATAATCTATAACTAACAAAACTGTATCGTTATAGATCCCACTGATGATGCCTTAGAACAGGAGAAGGCGAAACGCGTCTGGGATAGATAAAGTAACTAGCAGTAGGAAAAGGCAGTTTGATTTGCAAAACAAGTATTTATATGCTTGCTGCGGAGGATGCCCACACAAACAAACCTGTTGTTAACCAGACTGGTGTACAAATATACAGTCAAGGTGCGTACGATAACGACGAGAGTTCTCTTGCTTTCGTACGAAATCGCACTCTAGGTATAGGTCCGGTGTGTATAGAGCGCAGACAGGTTGGTGGACGACCACCGATTGGCCTCCTTCTCACCAACAGAACACCATCATTGGCACCGAGCCAGAACCAGCTTTCATCAGAAAACACAACAGAGCTCCACCACGCTCTCGTTTGACATCACTGACGTCTCAGATGGCAGTGGTTTGGAGTCAGTGGAACGTACGCTACTACAGGGCGACTGACTTGGAGCTACCCTTGAAGTAACCGGTTTACATCAGTTCGTTGTGGCACTGTGGTACCAACTGCTGCTCAAATTTCTGCTGCAAATGCATTACGATGCGCAAGTCATGCGCCGAACACGATGGTCTTCCCTGTCTGTAATGTCACGTGGCCGTCCGCTGCCCGGTGTTCTTCCGAAGGTACGTCCTCGTGACCAACGCTGATATCAACCACGTACAGTGGTAACGTTCTTGCCAGGTCTTCCTGCAGTATCGCTGAAGGAACGACCAGCTTCTCGTAGCTCTATTAGACGACCCTATTCTAACTCACTCACATGTTGATTATTGAGTTTTTGTCGCATTAAGGGCATTCGTGACTGAACATCAACTCACCACGTGCAGTCTCCAAGGTAACTAGTACTCACGACCGTGACAGCGTGCATTTAACGCAAACCTTATTTGCAGCCTCATAATGGCGCTACTAGCACCACTGTTACTTGATGCGAAATTTGAATTGACATCATCTTTCAGATCAGAACTCCTTCTTAGTGTTGCAACTCTTTTCCGTCAGAATAGTATCGACGACAATTGACACATACATACCAAATAAATTAATTATCGATGGTACTGATCCACAATGCTACACAAATCAGAGTAGGACTCTGTTGCGGAAAGAATGAAGAAAACGTACCAACTTTAAAAGAACGCAGAATCTCCCACGTGGGAGATGATTTACTGTAGGTTGAAACATAGTGTGAACGTCAATTCGAGATGGTTTTAACAGTTCCCACAACGAAACTCAGTTACAGAATCTGGCAGAAAATCCGTAGACATTCTAGTCAAAGTTCACAAGTGGCAAAGCACAGTCGATATTTTCACTGTGTGATAGCAATGGTAATGCTGCTGATGACAGTGCCACTAAAACATAGTGATTAATCACCGTTTTCCAAAATTCCTTTGCCAAATAAAGATAAAGTATATGTTCCTGAATCCGAATCACGAACAACCAACAAAGTGAGTAACGTACAAGTAAATGTCCTCGGTGTTGCGAAGCAGCTTAAACCACTTAGTAAGCCGGCCGTTGTGGCCGAGCGGTTCTAGGCGCTTCAGTCCAGAATCGCACTGCTGCTACGGTCGCAGGTTCGACTCCTGCCTCGGGCATGGATATGTGTACTGTCCTTAGGTTAGTCAGGTTTAAGTAGTTCTAAGTCTAGGGGACTGATGACCTCAGATGTTAAGTCCCATAGTGCTCAGAGCCATTTGAACAACTTAATAAAGGCAAGACCTCCTTTCCAGATTGTAAACTAGTAAGGTTCCTTTCAGAGTACACTGATACAATATCTCTATAGTTAACCATTTTATACAATCGCTCTCTCGACGAAAGATTCGTACCTAAGTACTGGAAGTTGCGCAAGTCGTACAAACACACAAAAAAGTAAAAAGGAGTAATGTGCTTAATTATGACCTGCGTCATTAATGTCGATTTATTGTAGGATTTTGGAACGTATACTGTGTTCTAGCATTATGAAATTACCTCGAAGAAAAGAGTTTATTGACAAATGGGCTACGTGAATTCAGAAAATATCGTTCTTGCGAAACGCAGCCACCTCTTTATTCACACAAAGTAATGAGTACCATCGACAGAGGGTCTTAAATTGATCCGATATTTTTTGATTTTAAGAAGGCTTTCAACACCGTTTTTCACAAGCGACTTCTAATCAAATTGTTTGCCTACGGAGTATCGTCTCAGCTGTGCGACTGGATTCGTGATTTCCTGTCAGAAAGGTCGCAGGCCGTAGTCACAGACGGAAAATCATCTTGTAAAGCAACTGTGATACCCGGCGTTCACAAAAGCAGTTTTATACGTCTTCTGCCGCTCCCGATCCTTACAAACAGCTTAGAAGACAATCTGAGAATCCGTCTTAGGTTATTTGCAGATGACGTCATCAGACGATCAAAACCAATTGCAAAATTATTAACACAAGATATCCGTATTGCGCGAAAAGTGGCGATTGAGTGTAATGTTATCGACCTGCCTAATATAGTGTAGGGCCCCAGCGAGTCGCAACACAACGGAGGATGGACTCGACTAATGTCTGAAGTAGCGCTGGAGGGAGTTGACACCATGAATCCTGCAGGGCTGTCCGTAAATCCTCAGGGAAGCGTCCTGGGACCTCTGCTGTTCCTGATCTATATAAATGACCTGGTGACAATCTGAGCAGTTCTCTTAGGTTGTTCGCAGATGATGTTGTAATTTACCGTCTAGTAAGGTCATCCGAAGATCAGTATCAGTTGAAAAGCGATTTAGAAAAGATTGCTGTATGGTGTGGCAGGTGGCAGTTGACGCTAAATAACGAAAAGTGTGAGGTGATCCACATGAGTTCCAAAAGAAATCCGTTGGAATTCGATTACTCGATAAATAGTACAATTCTCAAGGCTGTCAATTCAACTAAGTACCTGGGTGTTAAAATTACGAACAACTTCAGTTGGAAAGACCACATAGATAATATTGTGGGGAAAGGCGAGCCAAAGGTTGCGTTTCACTGGCAGGACACTTAGAAGATGCAACAAGTCCACTAAAGAGACAGCTTACACTCACGTCCTCTGTTAGAATATTGCTGCGCGGTGTGGGATCCTTACTAGGTGGGATTGACGGAGGACATCGAAAGGGTGCAAAATTGGGCTGCTCGTTTCGTATTATCACGTAATAGGGGAGAGAGTGTGGCAGATATGATACACGAGTTGGGATGGAAGTCATTAAAGCAAAGACGTTTTTCGTCGCGGCGAGATCTATTTACGAAATTTCAGTCACCAGCTTTCTCTTCCGAATGCGAAAATATTTTGTTGAGCGCAACCTACATAGGTAGGAATGATCATCAAAATAAAATAAGAGAAATCAAAGCTCGAACAGAAAGGTTTAGGTGTTCGTTTTTCCCGCGCGCTGTTTGGGAGTGGAATGGTAGAGAGATAGTATGATTGTGGTTCGACGAACCCTCTGTCAAGCACTTAAATGTGAACTGTAGAGTAGTCATGTAGATGTAGATGTAGATGTAGAAGAGTACGAGGGGGTGGAGATCTCTTCTGAATAGCTCGTTGCAAGGCATCCCAGATAAGCTCAATAATGTCCACGTGTGGGGAGTCTGGTGGCCAGTGGAAGTATTTAAACTCAGAAGAGTGTTCCTGGAGCCACTCTGTAGCAATTCTGGACGTCTGGGGTGTCCTTCGGTATGCACATGGACATTAATGGTTGCAGTTGATCAGGCAGGATGCTTATGTACGTGTCACCTGTCAGAGTCGTATTTAGACGTATCAGGGGTCCCATATAACTCCAACTGCACGCGGCCCATACCATTACAGAGCCTCCACCAGCTTCAACATTCCCCTACTGATATGCATGGTCCACGGATTCATGAGGTTGTCTCCATACCCGTACAGGTCCACCCGCTCGATACAATTTGAAATGAGACCGACCAGGAAACATGTTTCCAGTCGTCAACAGTCCAATGGCGGTGTTGACAGGGCCAGGCGAGGCGTGAAGCTTTGTGTCGTGCAGTCATCAAGGATAGACGAGTGGGCCTTCGGTTCCGAAAGCGCATATCGATCATGTTCCGTTGAATGGTTCGCATACTGACACTTGCTGATGTCCCAGCGTTGAAATCTGCAGCAATTTGCGGAAGGGTTGCACTTCAGTCACGTTGAACTATTCTCTTCAGTCGCCGTTGGTCCCTTTCTTGCAGGACCTTTTCTGGTCACAGTGATGTTGGAGATTTGATGTTTTACCAGATTCTTGATATTCATGGCACACACATGAAATGGGCGTTGGGGAAAATCCCCACTTGATCGCTAGTTCGGAGATGCTGTGTTCCATCGCTCGTGCACCGACTATAACGCCATGTTCAAACTCACTTAAATCTTGATAACCTGCCAATGTAGTCACAGTAACGAAGCTAACAACTGCGCCAGACGCTTGTTGTCTTACACAGGCGTTGCCGACCGCAGCGCCGTATTCTGCCTCTTTACAAATGGTTCAAATAACTCTGAGCACTATGGGACTTAACATCTGAGGTCATCGGTCCCCTAGAACTTAGAACTACTTAAACCTAACTAACCCAAGGACATCACACACATCCATGCCCGAGGCAGGATTCGAACCTGCGAATGTAGCCGTCGCGCGGTTCCGGACTGAAGCGTCTAGAAACGCTCGGCCACAGTGGCCGGCGCCTCTTTACATATCTCTGTATTTGACTACGCATGCCTATACCAGTTCTTTGACGCTTCAGTATATTTGAGTAAAGAGAGACTCAAATGCTGCTCAGTGCACTTTGTTTGGATCTGGTAGATGGCAAAGAATCATATTAGTAGCGGCTTCAACAACCAATACTCTTGCTCATAAACGCTTTGTCACGTACGGCAGTATCAGGACCAAACTATCATATCTTCATGCGGCATGTCAGATTTATATTTGTGTACCCAAGTAGTAAATAATTCAGAGCTGCATCAAATATGCCTGATTCAGTATTATTGCAATTGCTTGGCAGCACATGTTCCTCAATTTTATTGTTCCATTTCCTATGACTTCCGTTTTACTCCTACTTATTCCACTTTCAATAAAATACGTGTACGAATCTGTAAATTCATCAAAACAGATCAACAAACAAATATTCATTTCGACTGATGTTTCAGTTATATCACGCTCTTGAAAGCAAGAAGAATTGCTGTCGAGAGGAAAATGTGCGAAAAGGTTAAATATTCTCTTTTTTAAACTGTCTTGGCACGTTCTCAGAACGTAATAATGCACACTGCAGAGCTCTCTCTCAAAAAACCGGAAAGAGTATGTTAGCTTTCGCTTCTGTACGAACTTCTTTTTTTCTGAGACATGAGTGTTCTCTACGGTTTGATGTGGCACCCCATGAATTCCTCTCCTGCGCCAAGCTCTTAATTTCAGAGTAGCACTTACCCCTCAGTTATTTGTTGGATGTAATCTAATTTCTGTCTTCCCCTTCACTTTTCATCCTTTCCTTTCTTCGCCGATTCTGCGGAGAATCTGCTCATTCCATATCTTACCCATACACCTAACTTTCAACATACTTCTGTAGCACCGCATCTCAAACGCTTCGAATCTCTTCTGTTCCAGTTTCCCCATTGTCTATGATTCACTGCCGTTCCAATGCTGTGCTCCAAACGTAAATTCTTAGAAATTTCTTGCTCAAATTAAGGTCTGCTTTTAATACCAGTAGACTTCTTCTGGCCAGGAATGCTCTCTTTGCCAGTGCTAGTCTGCTTCTAACGCCGTCCTTGCTTCGTCTGTCTTGGGTTATTTTGTTTCCAAGGTAACAAAATTAGTTAACTTCGTCTGCTTCGTGACCACCAATGTTGATGTTAAGTTTCTTGCTGTTCCTCATTTCTGCTACTTCTCATTGCTAGATGACAGTTGGGTTTTTGACTTGAATTTGGGAAAAAGTGGCCCTATTAATCTGACATCAATAAATCGTAGCCCCTCCAAAATAATGAGGTAATGTTTAGCTATGAAATTATACAAGATTCACAATTAATTCAGTTAATAAAGTCAAATCATCTGACAGACATTAACAATATCAAGCTATTATCTTGGCAGATCTGGGTAAAGGGTTGTTGGTCTGATTCTAATAATCATGTCTTGGTATAAAATAATAATATTCTTGAAGTCATACTGTGGTTGCTGAAATGTTAGTATCAAAAGATAAGTAGCGTTATAGAAGGGTAGGCATCTGAATCTGTGACCGGAATTGAAAGCGTATTGATCGTAAAAATCTGCAGTGAAGTCTTCAGAGGGAAGCTTGAAAATTACTGAAACTCAGTAGTAATGATCTGACTGTCGTTACTGTTCATCTCACTGTCGCAACAAGATCTCACCATCTTTACCTGCAGTTGAAGGCTGAAGTGGCTGCAAAATTAGTTTCGCACAAGTAACCTGCACCTGCGGCTAAGTGCAACTCAGCTCGAAATATACTAATTCCCCCAGCTCATCTGCTGACCGCGACGCCTGGCTGCTCAGTTGATAAGCTGCAAAGAAGAGCCCTGTCGTAGGTGTCTGGCAAAGAAGATGAACTCCAGCGATGAAGTCTGGCGATGAATCGAATTTGTTCCGTCTGCTTCCTAAAACAAAGACTCGGGTTTCACATTCTCTGCTGTATTGGCAGAAGAGCCAACACCGTGTTGCTAGAGGAGGCCGAAATGCACGCTTTTAAGCTCACGCAGGTTGGCGCGAGGTCTGGAACAGTTAAGGGAATTAATAGTAGCAAATAAAGTACGTAGTTGATGTAATACTTAACTTTAATCCATAAGTGGTGTACATCGGTCTGACGGTACAGGCATCACAAGTTAAATATCTATTGATAATGGCGCCTTGCTAGGTCGTAGCAAATGACGTAGCTGAAGGCTATGCTAACTATCGTCTCGGCAAATAAGAGCGTATTTGTCAGTGAACCATTGCTATTAACGTCGGCTCTACAACTGGGGCGAGTGCTAGGACGTCTCTCTAGACCTGCCGTGTGGTGGCGCTCGGTCTGCAATCACTGACAGTGGCGACACGGGGGTCCGACGTATACTAACGGACCGCGGCCGATTTAAAGGCTACCACCTAGCAAGTGTGGTGCCTGGCGGTAACACCACATTTTCGTTCTCCATGTCATTGTTGATTGAGTTACGGATATTCGGAGTGCCGACTAGCAAAAGCATGCCTTCTTACAAGAAGCTGATCCCGTTTCTGTTTCTGATATCATGCAGTTAACCAGTAAAATGTTTCTTAACACTCGGTGCTGCGTTTCTCTCTCTCTCTCTCTCTCTCTCTCTCTCACTGTCCGTCTAATTTTCTATGGCCAATGAGGTGGGTCCTACTGGGTCTTACACAGCTCAGCCATGTCTCTCTTTCTATCTCCTAGTTTATTTATAACATTAGAAGACAAGATTGCTTAATGTGAAATAGTTCATTTCGCGACCAGTTCCGAGAGTAACTAGCTGTTATCTTCAGATTTCTCACAAATATAACAACATATTTGTCTTGTCGACATAATGAGAACATGATACAATTACAATAATACGGCTGCACACTGGTCTGCCAAACATAAAAACTTGCTAAATAAATTATCCATAACACCAGTTGGGAGCACAGGAGCAAAAACATCTACATCAGTAAAGATGATAAGTCGGCATTTCAGGAAGACACAAGGAGTCGCCACACGGGCTAGCAGCGTGGTCTGCGGCGCCTTGCCTCGGTTCGCGCGGCTCCCTCCGTCGGAGGTTCGAGTCCTCCCTCGGGCATGGGTGTGTGTGTTGTCCATAGCGTAAGTTAGTTTCAGTTAAATTAAGTAGTGTGTAAGCTAAGGGATCGATGACCTCAGCAGTTAGGTCACATAGGAACTTACCACCACCACCACAAATAGTCCTGGCAACACTTACATTGCGTTAAACACCTATGGGGTGCCGAAATGGTTGCCCACTCTCAGGAGCTACAGCAACCACGAGGTACTTGTCAGCAGAACAGGTATCGAAGTCTCTTACAGGATCATTTTTAATGCACATAATAGAGGCGCATGGGTGGCACCGAAGGTGAGATCCATTGCCATTTTATTCACGATAATGTGAATATTGCACCCTTCTGAGATCGCGCCATAGGACGGGGGCAAACAGGATGACTGAAAAAAGCACCAACACCCTTTGCTGTTTCGGATCACGTTCAAATTTCTTCGAGTGCTTTTAAATGGACCCTAGTAGTTCCATCCGGCATACCAGCCCGACTATACACCAAGGGGGTCAGATCACATTCATGGGATTCCAGCACCACGATGTCCGCCGGCCGAAGTGGCCGTGCGGTTAAAGGCGCTGCAGTCTGGAACCGCAAGACCGCTACGGTCGCAGGTTCGAATCCTGCCTCGGGCATGGATGTTTGTGATGTCCTTAGGTTAGTTAGGTTTACCTAGTTCTAAGTTCTAGGGGACTAATGACCTCAGCAGTTGAGTCCCATAGTGCTCAGAGCCATTTTGAACCACGATGTCCCTATGGTAGGGTTGAATCGTCTGCAACACGCCACCCGTGTCGAACGTTGCCAAGAACGTCGTACTGTTGCTCATCGTACTGCGAACTGTAGTTTTCGGCCGCGAAATGTGTGGGAATCAACACCTCAAGGGAAGGGATGGTTTCGTTGACGCCTTTTATGCCATATCCTGAGGGTTTCTCGTGTCGTTTCTGATTGGTGGAGTATCTGAAACGGTTTTCTCGGCCACTCATAAAAAAATCTCTTGTTTCTAACGCTGGGGGCCACGGTTCTGACCTCCATAGCAGAGGTGCGAAAGGAAGGGTGGAATGTAAGTAGTGCTGCCACGATCTTCCAATCGTGACATGTCCACGATGGCATTGGGCACAATTGTGGTGAAATTTTGTGCCTTGTGACATCATTAATCCACATTACACTTCACATGAACTTCTGAGCCTTTCTTTTCGCACCTTTTGATAGACTGATGTTTGAAGCTTCGCAGAGCGCGAGGCTGCTGCAGGGCACCACGACTTTGCACCAATACAGAGGAGGTTTGTAGGTACCTTTGAGCCACATTTCAAACTTACGCGTCGAAGTGGAAGACAATTACAAGATCTCGCAAAAGTGACAACATTTTCACTTTCAGTAGTGTATTTCAGGTACGCACATGAAATCTAAGGAAATGAGGAAAGGCAAGTCCACTTTAAAATGATGTAGGTACCGATTACATCTTAAAATCGGTTGTTTAACTTGGAAGGTAGATACTCAAAGAACAAGCAAGAGGAAGATGAAAATTGACGCAAAAATTCATGGGAGAAAAATACTATCGCTACAGTTTGCTGATATGATTATCGTTCTGGCTGAAACTAAGATAATAAAGGGTGCAGAAAAAAATGTCGCACTTGGAGGTCGTCAAATGATTCCTCATCCAGATTCAAGACGAAAGTTTGTCTAGCAAAGTCAGATCGGGTGCATTCTGAAAACACATGTATTAAAACAAGGAGTACATCGTGTAACCAATCGGAATGTGCAGTGGAACGTGTATCAACCAGCCGTACCGTACCAGTCGTCTGTGCTCAGTGAGTAGACTTCTGGGACATCAAACTTATATCCAATGGAGCTATAGTTCGATTCCGCGTCCAGTTCCCCCCTTTTTTTTTACTTTTTAGACGTCCGTACCACAGTTCTCTTTGTTTATAAGCAGAACGTCGTTTTGTTACATGACAATAACCTATCACATGACAATGAGATCCATTAAATTGGATGCAAGTGCCTAATAACCGCGCAGTTCACAAACATAACTGGTCCTGTCAAGTTTATGTAAGGCGGCTTTCCGCTGCAGTACACAAATGACGAATGCTCAAAAATGGTTCAAATGGCTCTAAGCACTATGGGACTTAATATCTGAGGCATTAGTCCCCTCGACTTAGAACTACTTAAACAGAACTTACCTAAGGACATCACACACATCCATGCCCGAGGCAGGATTCGAACCTGCGACCGTAGCAGCAGCGCGGTTCCGGACTGAAGCGCCTAGAACCGCTCGGCCACAGCGGCCGGCTGACGAATACATCGATATGCTCTCGCTACTGAGTGCATCCGATAACCAAGCTGCTGTTGCTGTACGGTACCCTCAGAGGCAGCGTCCCCATAAGAAAGTTTTTCGTCGCCTGGAGCACCACCTTCGGGAAACCGGTAATCTTCGTTCACAAGTCATGGACAGAGGTTCTCCAAGGACTAGACGTACTCCACAAACAGAGGACGCGGTTCTTAAAACCGTTCACCGTTCACCTGGACCGAAGTACCAGTGATATTGTAAGGCAGTTCCACATATCTCAAGTACTGGTTGCTGAGGTGTTTCCCGATGAAGAACTGCATCCATATCACTACATGTTTACTCAACAAAAACGTCCAGAAAACCGCAATCGACTAGTACAATATCCTAAATGACTTTTGCACCAAGTGGAAGATAACGAACATTTTATAAATAATGTGACATGGATTCTCGAATTTAGCTTCTCGTGAAGGTATTATCAACCTCCACAACAGCAATTATTGGTCTGGACACGGCCGACTTGTCACCCGTGAACGTGGCTTTCAGCTGCGCTTTGGCATATCCCTGTGGGCTGGACTCGTGGTAAAGTGAAGGTTGCTCATATCTGTGCGTACCGGGCCTGTGAGGACAAAAGGCTGGACGTCAAACAAGCTACCTATTGTGTTTTTTGTACCTCGGTGGATACAGACGATGTTACTGCTTCCACTATTACTTTCGGTTGGCTTTATTTGTGTCATGGACGAAACAAAGTGGTCGTTTACGTCTGTAAGAAGTTCATGTTACATCTTAATGTTTAAATAAAGGTGACAGTATAAAAAATTATGCACGAGATACCCCATTATGAAGGTGTAGATTGTGTACAATTTGATGCATTAACTAAAAAATAAAGGTGAGTCCGAACGCGAGTCGAATATCGACCAGTCTGCAAATCGTTCGCACCGCACTGCCCCGTCTCACTTTTTTTTATGATCTCATTTTGTTCTTTAAAGTTCGTTGCATTTGTCCGTGGCGGTCGTCCCATGACACCTGATCAAGTTCATTGTTGATCCGTTCGTTCGGATCATTACAGAAGTTAACTAATCCTCTGACCGAACACGCTGAGCTACCGTGCCGGCTAGCTCAGCTAATGGGAGAGCTCCGACAGAGCGCAGAGTTCTTGCTACCTCTTTGCCACGTTTCTTGGCCACGCTCCACGCAGTTACAGAATTGCTAGAGACTCGATTTTTAAGTCGCATTTCGCCTATTGGCGGGACAGGTTTTATACTAAATACAATTTTGTCTTGAACTGAGATAAGGATCCGCACGCCTGCTGCCAAGTGTGGCATTTTTTCTTCGCCCTAACAACTACAATGCATTCACTATACACAAATAAATTCGGATTAAATAAGAATAAAATGAAAGTGATGAATAGTAGCAGAAATTGAGATAACGATCTATTGAATATCAAATCTGAGGAACATACGAGGGTAAGTCAAATATTATCCGCAATTTAGTTATATTTTTGTTTATTTTGGTAGTACTGTCGTTTTACGTTGATGACGTATGCTTTGTTTATTTGTTGTTATATATTTGCAATTTTCAAGCTGCTGGGTTAATTTTGTTGTCGCTGCCGTGCTGTTAATCATGATTCCTCCGCTGTCTATTTGCACCAAAGAAGAGCAACGTTCAGTGATCCGTTTTTTGTGAAATGAAAGCATATCAGGAGCCGATATTCATCGAAGACTTTCGGTACAGTACGGGAACAGTGTTTTGCCACAACGAAATGTCTACGAATGGAACAAAAAATTCCGAATTGGTCGCACAAGTATTACGCACGGTGAAGGAGCCGGACGACGACCGTTTACCGCCACAAATGAAGAAACCACTGAGCGTGCACGTGAAATGATTCTCTTAGACAGACAATTAATTATTGACTAAGTGGCACATAGTCTGCAAGTTACTCACGGTTCTGCCTACGAAATCATCCACAAAAGACTTGGGTTTCTTACAGTTTGTGCAAGATGGGTCCCAAAACAACACACACATTTGCATAAACAAACGCGCTTGGACATCTGCAAAAAACATTTAGATCGCTATGGTAAGGAAGGGGACAACTTCTTAGACAGGATCATTACTGGTGACGAAACATGGATCCATCATTACGAGCCGGAGAGTAAACGGCAAAGTATGGAATCGAAACATCCAAATTCGCCGTGCAAGAAAAAGTTCGAGACCCAAACGTCCGCAGGAAAACTAACGCTTACGGTTTTTTGGGACGCACAATGTCCAGTACTGGAACATTATGGGGAAAGAGGTACAACAGTAAACAGTGTAAGTTACAGTGAAAAGCTTACTGCGAGGCTAAAGCCTGCAATTCGAAGTAAACGCCGAGGATTGCTGTCAAAAGGTGTTGAGTTGTTGCAGGACAATGCGCGTCCGCATACTGCTGCCCACATTGCTGAAACGCTCCAGAAACTCAAATCTGAAGTACTGAATCATCCTACATATAGTCCCGATCTTGCCCCTTCTGACTCTCACTCGTTTGGTCCCCTCAAACAGGCATTAAGGGGCCGTCGATTTGCTTCGGATGAAGCAGTGAAAGAAGTGGTGCCTTCCTGGCTGACAGCTCAACCGAGAACCTTCTTTTATGAGGGCATCAGGAAGGTTGTACAACGATGGACCAAGTGCGCTGAAACGCAAGGAGGCTATGTCGAAAACTGATGTTCCAGTAAGGTTCCTATTTGATTACAATAAAATGTTATAACTACTTTGCTGATAATAATTGACTTACCCTCGTAGCTGCGTTAAAATTTTTAACGCAACTAGTGTGTTATTTCTTCACATCAGCATTCTTAAAAATCAGTTGCTGAAAACAACGAACAAAAATCTAAATAACAAGATCGGTCTTTACGGTGGGTGTAGATGTTTGAGGGGAAATGCTGACGCAATCGGCATTCGTTGCTACCAACAAAAACTGCAGTGTTTAACTTCCTCAGGCAAATTTGACACCACAATTGGTAGGTCGCTGGCGTTTGTCAGGGAAGCATGGAAGCTGTAGGGAGAGACCGTTAATATGCAATAAGTACAAGAGCCAAGAGGGAATAATAATAGTGGACGACCAAGAACGAAGTGCTCTGTTTAAAATAGATGTAAAATAGGAACGTAGTCTTTCGCCCTTATTGTTCAATGTGTACATCGCAGAAGCAATGACAGAAATAAGAGAAAGGTTGAGGAGTGGAATTAAAATTCAAGGTGAAAGGGAATCACTGGTCCGATTTGATGATGAGATTGTTATCCTGAGTGAAAGTGAAGATGAATTACATGACCAGCTCAATTGGATGAACAGTTTAATGAGTAAAGAGTATGGATTGACAATAAATCGAAAGAAAGACGAAAGTAATGAGAAGTAGCAGAAATGATAACAGCGAAGAACTTAACATCGGGATTGATGGTCATGAAGTGTACGAAGTTAAGGAATTGTGCTACCTAGACAGGAAAATAACCAATGATGGACGGAGCAAGAAAGACATCAAAAGCAGACTAGTACTGGCAAATCTGGCATTCCAGGTCAAGAGAAATCTACTAGTATCAAACATAGGTCTTAATTTGAGGAAGAAATTGTTGAGAATGTACCTCTGGACCACAGCATTGCATGACTGAGGGCAGGAATATATGAAAAACACTGACAAGGAGAAGGGACAAGATGATGGAACACGTCACAGAATGATAGCCATGTACTAGAGAGAGCTGAAGAGGGCAAAAACTGTAGAAGAAGACAGACATTGGAATACATCCCGCAAATAATTGAGGACGTAGGTTGCAAGTGCTTCTCTGAGATAAAGAAGTTCGCACAGGAGTGGAATTCGTGGTGGATCGCATCAAAACAATCAGAAGACTGATGACTCAAAAAAAAAAAAAAAAAAAAAAGCCCTGAAAGGTACATTCCTTCCAACAGGATTATGCAGCGATAGCGACTAAGACCATCTAATGAGATAGCAGACTATAGACTGACTACATCACATGTTTTCAGTGGGATGGAAGAAAGGAAGGAAGGGCGATTTAAGGCCCATTGATGGCAGAGTCATGACAGAGTGAGTACGCGCATATGAGCGTCACAGCAATGTTTAACAAAGTTCAGTGAAAGACGCTGCAAGAAAGATGCTGTACTTCCTGAATGATCTTACGCTGAACATTCCTAGGTCAATCTAAAAACAAATTATTTTCTTCATCTCATATACTCCGTCATGATGACGAGAGAAAAATGCATCCACGAATAGAAGGTAAAAGAAAGAAACCGAGAAAATGATTCTGGTATAGAACGTAGCCGTCACCTCATGCGGTACAGTGTGTTGTGGAATGCTTATGAGTGTATTAGAAAAGTAATGACACTGATAACACTGTGAGCGATCTCGCAACGCTGTGTTGCTCTGCTTACGTTGACCACTGTGGTCATTCCTTTCAGATGCCCAGTCCGAGTTTCAGCTCCGCTGGAAACCCTCCTTTACCAGGCGCACAAGTTTTTCGATGGCACAAATCATTTTTGGATGCCCGAGAACGCGTTGAAGACTAACCTCGTTCAGGGAGACCTTCAATTTCAGAAACTGACGGAAACGTCGAACATGTGCCTGTTCTTGAGAGATCAGACCTACGTTTAGTAGTAAAGGTGCTGGGTGATCTGTTAAACTTCAAAACTTTCACGGAACACCAAATTTTGACAGACAATTTGCACAAACGAAAGGTTAGTGCCAAAATGGCGCCGAAAAACCCTTCAACTGGGCAGAAGGATAGTCGAAGAAACTTGTGAGTTGATCTTCTTGGGAGGGTTGCCAATGATCACGAATGGTTCATTCGGGTGATCACAGGTAATGAGTTCTGAGACAAAATGGCAGAGTGACGAGTGGCACACTGAGACATTTTCTCGACCGAAAAAAGCCCAAATGGGCAAATCAAAGCTCAAAACAATGCTATTTGCTTTTTTGATAGTAGGGATATCATGCATACAGATTTAGTTCCTTTAGGACAAACTGTCAAGCAAGTGTTTTACAAAGATGCACTTTAAAGGCTAAGGAAAAGAGTAAATCGAATGAGACCAGACATTGCAGACAAGTGGATACTGCATCATGACAAAGCGCCATGTCACACGGACACATCAGTCACGGAATTTTTAACCGAAAACGAGTTCATGTAGTTCCACAGCCCACCTTTCACCTGATCTGAGTACTTGTGACTTTTTTCTTTTCCCAAAATTGAAAAACGTCTTAAAAGTATGTCAGTTTGGGCTGTGGAGAACATTCAAAAGAATGAGACCGACAAGTTAAACTTTCTAACAGCTGATGCCTTTCGCTGCTGCTATCAAGACTGCGAACAACGACTCCACCAGTGTACAGCTGCCAAAGGGAACTGCTTTAAGGCGCATAATACTGTTATTTCAGTAAATCTTTGGTAGATAAAAATTCAGCCTCATTAATTTTCTCACACAACTCGTATGGAGAAGTGGAAGCTTGGTACGAACTAGGATGGAAAAGGACATCTGATGTGTTCTCCTCAGAGGAAAGAGAACAGCTCCAAACAGGCCGGACCTTGTCGGTGGCGTTTAAGTGTAGAGAGGGGGATTAGTAATCATGACGTCATCATGGCAACTGTGGTTGCGGAAAGTTAATAAGTCAGTCAAGAGTGCTAGGAGAGTGTTTCTGATAGAAAGAGTAGATAAGCAGTTGCTAGTATCTCACTTAGATAATGAACAGCAATCATTTAGTACCATGATGATGGTCAAAGAAGAATTATGGGCAAAGTTTAAACAGATTGTAAATCCTGTGCCTGGTAAATGGATTAAGGATGAAGAAGACCCACCGTGGTTTAATAAGAAAATCCGGAAAATGCTAAAGAAGCAAAGGCTGTTGCACTCTCGATTCACAAGAGGACGCACAAACGACGACAGGCAAAAATTAGCAGAGATTCGTGCATCTGTCAATTGATATATGCGCGAAGCACACAACAGCTACCGCCGTCATATCTTGGCTAAAGATCTGGAGAAGACCCCGAAAAAATTCTGGTCCTATGCAAATCTCTAAGCAGGTCTAATTATTCCATGCAGCCACTCGTTGACCAGTCTGGTTTGACCCTAGAAGATAGCAAAAGGAAGGCCGAAGTCTTAAATTCCACGTTTAATAAAACGTTCATGCAGCAGAATCGTACAAAGACCCGTGTGGATGACATAGTAATATGCACCCCTGGCGTAGAGAAACAACTGAACGAGTTGAAAACAAATAAGTCGCCAGGTTGGGATGGAATCCTAACTCGATTTTACAAAAAGTATTCTACGTCATTGGCCCCTTTCTTAGTTTGCATTCACCACCGTGGATGTCTCAACCAGCCCCAAGTGCCAAGCGATTGGAAAAAAGCGCAGGTGGCTCCAGTGTACAAGAAGGGTAAAAGAACGGACCCGCAAAAGTACAGACCAGTATTCTTAACATCTATTTGCTGCAGACTTCTTGAGAATATTCTACGTTCAAATGTAATAAACTTACTAAACACCGAAAAGCTCACAGTCGCGAATCAGCACGGCTTCAGAATTCGACTCATGCGACACCTAGCTTGCTCTTTTCTCGCATGATACACTGCGGACTATGGATGAGGGGAGGACAGGCATAGTCCATACTTTCAGATTTCGGAAAAGTATTCGACACTCTACCACACGACAGTCTTTAACGAAGGCCTCCAGATATGTGACTGGCTCGAAACTTCTTAAGTAACGGAACACAATATGTTGTCCTTGACGCCGAGTGTTCTTCTGAGACAGGGATAACCGAAGGATGCCCCAGGGAAGTGTGATAGGACTGTTGCTATTTTCTGTATACATAAATGATCTGGCAGACAGGGTGGGCAGCAGTCTGCGGTTGTTCGCTGATGATGCTGTAGTGTACAGGAAGGTGTCGAAGAACGTGACTAGAATGATACAAGATGACCTAGAAAAAATTTCTAGTTCGTGTCATTAATGACAGCTGGTTATAACTGTAGAAAAATGTTAATGCGGATGAGCAGGAAAAACCAAACCCATAATGTTCAGATACTGCATTAGTAGTTTCCTGCTTCACGCAGTCAAGTAGTTTAAATGGCTGAGCGTAGCATTGCCAAGCGATATGAAGTGGAACGAGCATATGAGAACTGTAGTAGGGAACGCGAATGGTTGAGTTCGGTTTATTTGGAGAATTTTAGAAAAATGTGGTTCATCTGTACGGAAGACCGCATATAGGACGCTAGCGCAACCCATTCTTGAGTACTGCTCGAGTGTTTAGGATCCGCATCAGATCGAACTGAAAGAAGACATCGAAGCAATTCAGGCGAGCTCCTACCGGTACGTTTGATGGGCATGCAGGTGTTACGGATATGCTTCGGGAGCTCAGTTGGGAATCCCTGGAGGGAAGAAGGCATTAATTTCGAAGAACATTACTGAGAAAAATTAGAGAACCGGCATTTGAAGCTGACTGCAGAACGATCCTATTACCGCCAGCATACATTTCGAGTATGGTCCACGATGATAAGATCGAAAAATTAGGGCTCATACAGAGGCATACACACTACTGGCCATTAAAACTGATACACCAAGAAGAAATGCAGATGAGAAATGGGTATTCATTGGACAAATATATTACACTAGAACTGACATGTGATTACATTTTCACGCAATTTGGGTGCAAAGATCCTGAGAAATCAGTACTCAGAACAACCACCTCTGGAGCCGGCCGGAGTGGCCGTGCGGTTCTAGGCGCTACAATCTGGAGCCGCGTGACCGCTACGGTCGCAGGTTCGAGTCCTGCCTCGGGCATAGAGGTGTGTGATGTCCTTAGGTTAGTTAGGTTTAAGTAGTTCTAAGTTCCAGGGGACTGATGACCACAGCAGTTAAGTCCTATAGTGCTCAGAGCCATTTGAGCCAACCACCTCTGGCCGTAATAACGGCCCTGATACGCCTGGGCATTGAGTCAGACAGAGCTTGGATGGAGTGTACAGGTACAGCTGCCCATGCAGCTTCAACACGATACCACAGCTCATCAAGAGCAGTGACTGGCGTATTGTGACGAGCCAGTTGCTCGGCCACAATTGACCAGACGTTTTCAATTTTTGAGAGATCAGGAGAATGTGCTGGTCAGGGCAGCAGCCGAACATTTTTTGTATCCAGAAAGGCCCGTACAGGACCTGCAACATGCGGTCGTGCATTATCCCGCTGAAATGTAGGGTTTCGCAGGGATCGAATGAAGGGTACAGCCACAGGTCGTAACACCTCTGAAATGTAACGTCGACTGTTCAAAGTGCCGTCAGTGCGAACCAGAGGTGACCGAGACGTGTAACCAATGGCACCCCATACCATCACGCCGGGTGATACGCCAGTATGGTGACGACGAATACACGCTTCCAATGTGCGCTCACCGCGATGTCGCCAAACACGGGTGCGACCATCATGATGCTGTAAACAGAACCTGGATTCATCCGAAAAAATGACGTTTTGCCCTTCGTGCACCCAGGTTCGTCGTTGAGTACACCATCGCAGGCGCTCCAGTCTGTGATGCAGCGTCAAGGGTAACCGCAGCAACTGTCTCCAAGCTGATAATCCATGCTGTTGCAAACATCGTCGAACTGTTCGTGCAGATGGGTGTTGTCTTGCAAACTTCCCCATCTGTTGACTCAGGGATCGAGACGTGGCACTGTCCGTTACAGCCATGTGGATAAGATGCCTGTCATCTCGACTAATAGTGATTCGAGGCCGTTGGGATCCAGCACGGCGTTCCGTATTACCCTCCTAAACCCACCGATTCCATATTCTGCTAACATTCATTGGATTTCGACCAATGCGGGCAGCAATGTCGCGATACGATAAACCGCAATCGTGATAGGCTACAATCCGACGTTTATCAAAGTCGGAAATGTGATGGTACGCATTTCTCCTCCTTACACGAGGCATCACAACAACGTTTCACCAGGCAACGCCGGTCAACTGCTGTTTGTGTATGAGAAATCGGTTAGGAAACTTTTCTCATGTCAGCACATTGTAAGTGTCGCCACCGGCGCCAACCTTGTGTGAATGCTCTGAAAAGCTAATCATTTGCATATCACAGCATCTTCTCCCTGTCGGTTAAATTTCGCGTCTGTAGCACCTGATCTTCGTGGTGTAGCCATTTTAATGGCAAGTAGTGTACATTTCGTGTATGGACCATGTAGATAAGATCGAGAAATTAAGGCACATACAGAGGCATATAGATAATCGTTTTCCCCTCGCTCTATTTGCGAGTGAAACAGGAAAGTTAGCGACTAGTTACGGTAAAGGGTACTCTCCTCCACGCACCGTATGGTGACTTGCGGTGTATGTATGTAGATGTAGATTTAAATGTAGAAAGAGAGTGTGCAGGATAGAGGTCAGTATGGAATGGCGTGGACGTTCGCCTACTTGGGAATCGTAGTGAACCAAAGAGCGACTGAATGAGCAAGAGACGGTAAGGCGCAACGGAAGCAGACAGTCCGAGTCGGCAGGTAGCCGTGAAGGTCGGCCGCGCTGGAATAACCGGGCGTCGCTTGTCGCAGCCGCATACATTGCCTCCAGGAGCGTTTCCTGAGTACCCGGGGTTATCTCCACCGATGATGCCGGAGTGGGGGTCAAGAAAACTCACGGTACCGAGAGCCAGCCGGGAGGAGGAGCGGGTGGCGTCCGCAGTGAAGGGGAGGCTTCGAAATAGGCCCGCGGCCGAAGCTGCTGGACCTATATAAATGCCGGCAGTGGCCACACGGTGGCACTCGCGTCGCACTGTGACCGCTCCGCCCGCTTCTGAGGACCGTCCCGTCGCTCCCACACATCACTCCACCGGCTCTGCCCGTCACGCCCAAAGGTAAATAGCCCACAGCTTGTCTGCTCGGTAACCACGTTACGTGAGCTGTCATCAACAGTTTTTGTGAAACCTCAACCATACAAGCCGCTAGCGTGCGTTGGCCACGTCGCAGCACAGTCTGGAAATCGAATCAAAGCTCTCCTGGTAGATTATCAGTCAGTGCAGATATTACACGCGAACAAGTGACGAAGCTGACGCCCAAATGTTTTTTTTTAACTGAACGTGATTTTCATCATTAAAGACAGCAGTGTACCGCATATCGCTGATTTTAATAATACTGTGAAGATACATTTGATTCAATGAGCTACGAAATTCTGTACTGTTACGAAGATGTGTAATAGCCAGAGTCAGTTATCTGAAACCTTAAGGTACTATTTACAAACTGAAACTGCCTCACAAATTAAAACTGTGTACCGGACCGAGACTCGAACTCGGGACCCTTGCCTTCATCACGAACTGCATTTAAAAATTATGTACAAGAGATAAATACTAGTGACTAAGAGTGCAATGTACTTACATTTCGTTCAGCGCTGCGCCAAACACACGACAACCACTGTGTTTCGTTTTAAACGTTGATGTAAAACACGTTTTATACAGTGACACGCTTGTAATTTGTTCTTGCTAAGAGTAGCCTGCCGTACTGTCACTGTTAAGGTTAGTCTTTTCATTTCAATCTTTTACATGTACAATGTTGACAATAACGGTTAACGTAGGTGCGTAACAATGACTTACCATTAATATTAAAAAGTAGACACTTCCCTGAAGTTCTGAGAAATAATGTTTTCTTGAGCACGAACGATGATCTAAGAAGCCGATAGGTTGTTCGTGATAAAATAAATAATATTTGCAGAATATCAGGAAAGTGATTTCTATTTAATATGATTGTTTTATTCTGTCTATGACCGACGGAAAATTTAGTTACAGATTTCGTTATAATTTTAGACTGTATACAAGTAAATCTGCAGCAGATAGCCTCTTTTCAAAGGGTTGTTCGTGAAGAATGGCGATGCATTACCGCATAATTATACTTTAGTTTCTTGGCTTACGATGTACCTGGTGAACAACGCGTTGGTGTCGGTTCAACGTTTCGGAGATGTCGTAAACACTTCGCAGACAACGATAAGACGATATCCCAGTGTGGCAACCGAATTACAAGGAATGACTTTACTCCCTTACTTACTGTTACAAGTCACATCACTACACTAATTCCCGACACGATAGTGTAATCGTCTTAATGGAAAAACGCGCATGAGATAATGTACGGGCCGCATTTTTTAATTTCTGCAAAAACAATGAAAGGAAACACTTTTCGGTACAACACTTTTTCTTTTTGATGTTCACCGTGCTTGCAAGCCAATTGCGGAAATGCTTTTCAACTCCACTGCTGATTCCTCAAAAATATGGGTTTACAGGGACTCATCAGTTTCTTGAGGTGATGAAACCTGCTGCTCATGATTGGTTTGTTTTGCATAAGGGAAAAAAAGAAGTCGTCATGCGATGTATTTCGTGAATACGAAAAATGAGGCATTAGTTCGATGTTATACTCCGTAAATGATCGATTGTGTAATGCACTGTCTGATAACTGGCATTTTTACTGTGCAGAACGATATGGTATTTTCGTTAGTTTTTCTTAATCTATGACTTACGGGAAGAAAATTGGTTTCCACTATCCACCAAAGCTGTTCTCTGACGGTTCGAAGAAATGGTAGCGACATGTCCATTGTAAGCAAAGAAACAATCAATCATTTTTTGATCGAGTTTCCCGAACGAACTGCTTTTTTTGTGTAGATTCATTTCGGAACATCCAAACAATCTCCGTTAGTATATGGCTACCCGGTTCATGGCAACCATTAGAGGTTGCCTATCTAGCCGCTTCCAAGGACAACAATAACTTGATTTTCAATTTTCATATAATTATTAACCGATTTTAAAAATTTAAAATGGCATCACAATCTACTCATTAAGAGGGATAATCTTATGTTAAAGGTTTCGCACAGAAAGACAGGTATCAAAGTTACAAACTATGTATATTTCTTGAAGCATCGCCGGCCGCTGAGGCCGAGCGGTTCTTGGCGCTTCAGTCCAGAACGGCACTGCCTCTACGGTCGCAGGTTACAATCCTGCCTCGGGAATGGATGTGTGTGATGTCCTTAAGTTAGTTTGGTTTAAGTAGTTCTAAGTCTAGGGGATGTTAAGTCCCATAGTGCTTAGAGCCATTGAACCATTTTTTCAACCTTGAAGCATCGTAACTCAAAGTGCGCGAATACCCAGCCTATATTCATCCAGAATCTATGAATGAGAGCATTTAGTGACTTGGATAAACTTTACACAGAATTTCACTCCGTTACGAAACTCTTTATTGCTGGCACACCCACAAAATGAAACGAACAAAAGTTTATCGCTTAATACATTTTCGCTGTTTATGCATTAAAACTGAATCGGACATGGCGTTTTAAGCATTACTTGTTTGCTACCAACTATATTTACAATTCAGTTTGCAGGCATAATCCGAATATACCACTGAATGTGCCTGCAAATTTATATCACTGTACCATACGTAGTTCAGAAGATATGATGTCATAAAATTTGCGATTCATGAAAAACTAGATTTTCAGTTGCCAATTTTCTCCCCTGAATGCGAAAATATTTTATCGTTGACAGCCTACATAGGGAGAAATGATCATTGTAATACAGTAAGAGACATCTGACCTCGTAGAGAAAGTTTTAAGGGTTCATTTTTCCCGTGTGCTGCTAGAGAGGGGAACGGTAGAGACATTTTTAAGACTTTGGTGTGAATTGCAGAGTAGTCACGTAGATGTAGATGTACATATAGATGCTCAAACGGAAACGCAAATTATCCAGTATAAACTTTAAACATAATCTCAAACGTTTTCTAAACTTTTTCTCACTTTTGTGCATTATGTCGAATATTTAACGCATTAACTTATTTGTAAAGTAATCAGAAATTTGAAGCCGTTTTACACATGAGAGTTCTATGGAATCGGAGAATTACTGGTTAACTGCTACTTAGTTTCACGCTGGTACGATTACATTTATGTAATGTCCTCTGTTACTGTATTGTACACGGGGTTTTCATTATCTCAGTCGTATTGTTTTATCATTTCGTTAAACCAGTTCACATGAGCTATTACTGAAATTTGCTAGACCTTTGTGGAATCTGTCGGGAACAGGTCCTTTTGCACCGTTAAATATTCGTTTTATTTTGAATGCACTGCAGCCCTTTACTTAAATGAAGATGCCTCTGTCTCACGACAAGTCAATGGCCAGTCCTCTCGAGTCGTAGTATACACAGAGAATCGATGTTTTTTGAAACAGCAACCGAATTCCATCGACGATCAGGCTGACGGAAGCACGATCAAGACGAAACTCCACAAACCAATTCTAAGAGCTTGTTTCTGAAGGTAAATGATTTTCTGTTTACAAAAATCGTAAATTCATACGAGAAAAACATCACGTGAAATGTCCTTTTTTTCACAACACAGTTTGCTTAAACACTAACTATAGACAAACTACTCCGCCAGTTCATTGGTTTAAATATAGAAAATATCTACAGTGATGAAATATGTCAATAACGCCATCTTACGACCGTTAATAAAATGTTTAAAGTTGCTCTCATAGCATTCAAAACGCACAAGGATAGAGTGACTACAGAGTACTTAAACTTTCCACGACTAGGCTGGATGATACATAACAAAAAAAAAATTTCCCCAAGTTGCATTTAAAAAGTCATAATTTTATTATACGATACAAAAGAACCCGGCACATATGCGGGACGTTCCAACTAGGGTTCAACAACTAATATGGTTACTGTAATTTTCGATCTCTTTCTCCCTAACCGCATAGTTGCATAGTATTAGGTACTTGACGAGATCGCATTCTCATTTGTGCGCTGCAACCTTAACGAATATGTAACTTACGATACCCATTATAACTGATGCTGTCTCTTCTGTTCTCTAGAATCTAAAGGAAATATCTATCATTTAAATTGAAGTTCATTAAAAAAAGCTATGTATGCAAATATCTATCGTATTTTGAGCACATTCACGCTTTTGTTGAGCGATGAATCAGTTCCCCCGATCGTGTACAGGCGTAACATAGAGACACCTGACGTTGTTCAGCGTTTCCACAGATAGCTGTGACGTCTCTTGGAAATTCTTAGAAAACGCTTTGGTGACCCGAACGCCCATACCGTGAAACTCGAAGTATCCCAGACTAGCTACTCGTTCATTTCAAGTCATGGTTAAATTTGAAATCTTTCTTTCCGGTTCACGAAAACGTGCTACAAGGGCAGCGTTGCATTTGTGTATTGTCATACGGGCATACTTTCTTTGTGTTCTCCAACTTCCACAGTGCATCACTTACAGGACCTTAAAGTCGAATCACGGTGAAAGTCAACGGAACACAAGGGAATGTACGGTACTGTCACGGTCAAATGGAGGTGGGGAGAACATCAGCTGAACGTCACTTTGATTAGAATTGTACCGAACGGTGATAAATGACATTATTAAATCTACTTATGATACAGAAAGTCGGACTATAACATAAGAGTAGAGGAAAAGCAAAGCTAGAGTTTATTCATGGCAAAAAAAAAAAAAAAAAATCATAGCGGGTATTTGTATAGAATAGGCAGTAGGAGCTATGACTCCGGGTTGCCTACTTCCAGGAGTAGGGCTGTGGCAGGACAGGAAGGAGCGTAGATGATAGTTTAATGTCCCATCAACAGCGCGGTCATTAGAGACGGAGCACAAGCTCGGATTACGAAAGGATGAGGAAGGAAATCAGCTATGTCTTTTTCGAGAAAAAAATCCTACCATTTTCTTAGAGTGGTTTAGGGAAATCACGGAAAACGTAAATCCGGATTGCCCGACGGGGGGATTTGAACAGTCGTCCTCCCGAATGCGAGTCTATCATACTCAGCACCGCGCCACCTCGTTCGCTGGCAGGAGAAAGGCGGGTTGCTTTCTTAGCATTCGCCGAACCCACAAGGCATCGTCAGAAACACACATATATACACACACGCGCGCACACACACACACACACACACACACACACACACACACACACAAAGGGTGTGTGTGCACATAACATGTTAAATGGGTGTCTTCGTTACCTCAAGCCTTCATTACCTCAAACTTTTGCAAAGGAATCCAGTTCTTATAATCATTGTTGAGTTACCAAAGCTTTGTAATTTTTGTTACGAACAATTTTCTCAGCAACACAGATTGATGGATATTTCACTTTCTCGAGAGCTGCTGCATAGAAAGCTTCTTCTGCAGGCTGAGAATAGTAATCTTCAAGTAGATATGATCTCAGATTGCTTTCTTTGACTTTACAAATTTTTGACTTTACAGAAGCTGAATATTTGAGTAGACCAGTTTGCAATATAATTTTTTCCAAAACAGTCTTCTATTCGACATCTCCAACGAAATCTCCTGCTTTTAATTTAAGTAGATGAGATTCAGTAATTTTGGTTTTTTTATGCGCAGAAGATTAAGGGCTATTATTCTTTACACCAGGTGGTTTTATTTTTATTGTCCTGTGTTCTGTGCGACTTTATTCTCGTACCAATCTTTGTACAATATTAATGCATTTTAGGAACTTTGAATAGTATTTACTTAATAGTTTTGTTGGGGCGATCAACCATGGGAGCTACCATATTTGAAAAAGTGCAGTAATGATTAACTTTGATATATTGCATTATTTTTTTAAACTAACATTGCAAAATTCCTTTCCTACATCAGCCTTTGTAAATATGATGATATTCGTCATTTTTCGGTGTATACATTTTTAAGTACATCTGCTTCTACTGTACCACGTTTATAATTCGTAGTAGCAACCCATGTGTTTTAAGGAGTAAACATTGATCACTGCCGATAAACATTTACAGTCAGAATTCCATGTGTAATAAGGAATCATCGTCTCCTAAGTCTGTTTGGTGAAAATCGTCAAAACCCTTTGTGAAAACAGATGTTCTTGGACATATCCTGTATAGCAGGAAGATGCGGCTCAGCCGGCCGGTGTGGTCGAGCGGTTCTAGGCGCTACAGTATGGAACCGAGCGACCGCTACGGCCACAGGTTCGAATCCTGCGTCGGGCATGGATGTGTGTGATGTCCTTAAGTTAGTTAGGTTTAAGTAGTTCTAAGTTCTATGGGACTGATGACCTCAGATGTTAAGTCCCATAGTGCTCAGAGCCATTTGAACCATTTGATGCATCTCAGTAGCGATGGCAGCTTGAATTTCTCATGCTTCTTCAACTAATGATGTTATTTGAAGCTAAATGGTCTTGCCATGAGGATATTGGACTAAAATGTTCGACTATATAAAATACAGGTCATAGTTTCATTAGAATGCAGAGAAATGAATAAAAGGTTCATGGTATTCTACATTCCAGGCTGAACTATAATTTTCAAAGTAGTGTTAATCTGGCTTATACTAAGCACTCATCCTCAGTTACGCTGCAGGATCTTGCCAACGTTTTTAAACGAAGCAAAATACAAAGTGTGTTTGTATTTACCAGTAGAATGAGATCTACATCTGATTAAGCCAATTCTCATTCAACTTTCATTTCTCTCATAACAATAATAGTCACTATCTCTTCGCAATTCCCACAACATTTTTCTTGCAATAAGCAGATATTGAAAATAACATTTTATTAGCAGTCTCACGTTAGCTTCGGCCCCAAAGTCAATCATCAGTTACAATGCAAAAATTTTTCTCCATATTTTTCGGCAGTGGACAACCTGATATTCCCGTCACTTTGAAAAAGAGAAAAGATGTTTTTTACTTAATGTGCTTTTTAAACAGTTTAAATGGCATTGAAATAACGCGTTCTTATAATGCCCTGGAAAGAAAGCCTCGTCTTATTTGCAAAGGGACGCTGCAAGGATTTCATGTAAGAAACGGACATATACAATAGTTACAGTTACCTAATATCGGCAACTTTTCAACGTCCAAATTCAGACAGGTAGGCGGATATACAGCTCAGCTGACGTACTTCGGCAAGACAACACACGCACACGACGTCCGACTGTACTTTAGACTAAGCCAACGTGCACCTGCTAACCTCTCAAAGACACAGGGGAAGACGAATGGAATATTCCAGAATTTGAAACACGAACAGCTGCTAGCATGAGTTTCTTAGAAGTAGATACCTTAGGGGTTGCGAAGCAATTCAAATCGCTTGATACGGGCAAGTCTTCAGGTCCAGATTGTATACCGATTAGGTTCCTTTCAGATTACGCTGATACAATAGCTCCCTACTTAGCAATCATATACAACCGCTCGCTCACCGAAAGATCTGTACCTACAGATTGGAAAATTGCGCAGGACGCACCAGTGTTTAAGAAGGGTAGTAGGACTAATCCATCTAACTACAGACCTATATCATTGACGTCGGTTTGCAATAGGGTTTTGGAGCATATACTGTATTCAAACATTATGAATCACCTCGAAGGGAACGATCTATTGATACGTAATCAGCATGGTTCAGAAAACATCGTTCTTGTGCAACGCAGCTAGCTCTTTATTCGCACGAAGTAATGGCCGCTATCGACAGGGGATCTCAAGTTGATTCCGTATTTCTAGATTTCCGGAAAGCTTTTGACACCGTTCCTCACAAACGACTTCTAATGAAGCTGCGGGCCTATGGGGTATCGTCTCAGTTGTGCGACTGGATTCGTGATTTCCTGTCAGGAAGGTCGCAGTTCGTAGTAATAGATGGCAAATCATCGAGTAAAACTGAAGTGATATCAGGTGTTCCCCAGGGAAGCGTCCTGGGACCTCTGCTGTTCCTGATCTATATAAATGACCTGGATGACAATCTGAGCAGTTCTCTTAGGTTGTTCGCACATGATGCTGTAATTTACCGTCTAGTAAGGTCATCCGAAGACCAGTATCAGTTGCAAAGCGATTTAGAAAAGATTGCTGTATGGTGTGGCAGGTGGCAGTTGACGCTAAATAACGAAAAGTGTGAGGTGATCCACATGAGTTCCAAAAGAAATCCGTTGGAATTCGATTACTCGATAAATAGTACAATTCTCAAGGCTGTCAATTCAACTAAGTACCTGGGTGTTTAAATTACGAACAACTTCAGTTGGAAAAAAATGGTTCAAATGGCTCTGAGCACTATGGGACTCAACTGCTGAGGTCATTAGTCCCCTAGAACTTAGAACTGGTTAAACCTAACTAACCTAAGGACATCACACACATCCATGCCTGAGGCAGGATTCGAACCTGCGACCGTAGCGGTCTTGCGGTTCCAGACTGCAGCGCCGTTAACCGCACGGCCACTTGGGCCGGCTCAGTTGGAAAGACCACATAGATAATATTGTGGGGAAGGCGAGCCAAAGGTTGCGTTTCATTGGCAGGACACTTAGAAGATGCAACAAGTCCACTAAAGAGACAGCTTACACTACACTCGTTCATCCTCTGTTAGAATATTGCTGCGCGGTGTGGGATCCTTACCAGGTGGGATTGACGGAGGACATCGAAAGGGTGCAAAAAAGGGCAGCTCGTTTTGTGTTCTCACGTAATAGGGGAGAGAGTGTGGCAGATATGATACGCGAGTTGGGATGGAAGTCATTAAAACAAAGACGTTTATCGTCGCGGCGAAATCTGTTTACGAAATTTCAGTCACCAACTTTCTCTTTCGAATGCGAAAATATTTTGTTGAGCCCAACCTACATAGGTAGGAATGATCATCAAAATAAAATAAGAGAAATCAGAGCTCGAACAGAAAGATTTAGGTGTTCGTTTTTCCCGCGCGCTGTTCGGGAGTGGAATGGTAGAGAGATAGTATGATTGTGGTTCGATGAACCCTCTGCCAAGCACTTAAATGTGAATTGCAGAGTAGTCATGTAGATGTAGATGTAGATGTAGACATTTAACTTAGGCAACGGGTTCGTACTGCCGGCTCTTGAACTCTGCCTATGCACTATCTGATCAAAAGTATACGGACATCACTATGTATGAAGCTGATCACTGTACGTCATGAGAGGCGCAATCTCCTGTATCTCCTTGGTACACAAAACGGGTCAGAACACTGTTGCAGAAACAACGAAACAAACACGTCAAATTTAAACGTGCGCAAAATCCCCATGAATGGCGTTCTTTTACAGAAGATCGAAATTTAGCGCGGACTTCAATGCGAGATGCTTATAACAGTTTCCACAACGAAACTTTGTCTCGCAACCTGGCAGAAAATTCAAAGAGATTTTGGTCGTATGTGAAGTATGTTAGTGGCAAGATACAATCAATGCCTACTCTGCGCGATAGCGAGGGAGACACTATCGAAGACAGCGATCCCAAAGCAGAGTTACTAAACACAGCCTTCCGAAATGCCTTCGCAAAAGAAGACTAAGTAAATATTCCAGAATTCGAATCGAGAACAGCTGCCAACAAGAGTAACGTAGAAGTAAATATCCTCGGAGTAGTGAAGCAACTGAAATCACTTAACAAAAGCAAGTCTTCTGGTCCAGACTGTATACCACTTAGGTTCCGTTCTGAGTATGCTGATGCATTAGCTCCTGACTTAACGATCATGTACAACCGGTCGCTCGACGAAAGATCCGTACCCAAAGACTGGAAAGTAGCACGGGTCACACCAATATTCAAGAAAGGTAGTTGCAGTAATCCACTAAATTACAGGCCCATATCGTTAACGTCGATATGCAGCAGGATTTTGGGACATATATTGTGTTCAAACATTATGAATTACCTCAAAGGAAACGGCCTATCGCCACACAGTCACCATGGATTTAGAAAACATCGTTCGTGTGAAACACAACTTGCTCTTTATTCACATGAAGTGCTGAGTGCCATTGGCAAGGGATTTCAGATCGATTCCGTATTCCTGGATTTCCGGAAGGCTTTTGACGCTGTACCACACAAGCGACTCGTAGTGAAATTGCGTGCTTATGGAATATCGTCTCAATTATGTGACTGGATTTTTGATTTCCTGTCAGAGAAGTCACAGCTCGTAGTAACTGACGGAAAGTCATCGAGTAAATCAGAAGTGATTTCTGGCGTTCCCCAAGGTAGTGTTATAGGCCCTTTGCTGTTCCTTATCTATATAAACGATTTAGGAGACAATCCGAGCAGCCGTCTTCGGTTGTTTGCAGATGACGCTGTCGTTTATCGACTAATAAAGTCATCAGAAGATTAAAAAAAAAAACTGCAAAACGATTTAGAAAAGATACCTGAATGGTGCGAAAAGTGGCAGTTGACCCTAAATAACGAAAAGTGTGAGGTCTACCACATGAGTGCTAAAAGGAACTCGTTAAACTTCGGTTACACGATAAATCAATCTAATCTAAAAGCCGTAAATTCAACTAAATACATAGGTATTAAAATAAGGAACAACTTAAATTGGAAGGAACACATAGAAAATGTTGTGGGGAAGGCTAACCAAAGACTGCGTTTTATTGGCAGGACACTTAGAAAATGTAACAGACCTTCTAAGGAGACAGCCTACAATACGCTTGTCCGTCCTCTTTTAGAACACTGCTGCGCGGTGTGAGATCTTTACTAGATACGACTGACGGAGTACATTGAAAAAGTACAAAGAAAGGCAGCACGTTTGGTATTCTCACGAAATATGGGAGAGAGTGTCAGATAAATAATACAGGATTTGGGCTGGACATCAGAAAGGCGTTTTTCGTAGCGACAGAATCTTCTCACGAAATTCCAGTCACCAACTTTCTCCTCAGAATGCGATAATATTTTGTTGACACCGACCTACATAGGGAGGAACGATCACCACGATAAAACAAGGGAAATCAGAGCTCGTACGGAAAGATATAGGTGTTCATTCTTTTCACGCGCTATACGAGATTGAAATAATAGAGAATTGTGAAGTTGGTTCGATGAACCCTCTGCCAGGCACTTAAATGTGATTTGCAAAGTATCCAGGTAGATGTAGATATAGAACCCGCCAGCATAAAAGTAGGCTGTGAGCAATGGTCGTCAGGAGAGTTCACTGATTTTGAATTTGGACTAGTGGTTCAAATGGCTCTGAGCACTATGGGACTCAACTGCTGAGGTCATTAGTCCCCTAGAACTTAGAACTAGTTAAACCTAACTAACCTAAGGACATCACAAACATCCATGCCCGAGGCAGGATTCGAACCTGCGACCGTAGCGGTCTTGCGGTTCCAGACTGCAGCGCCTTTAACCGCACGGCCACTTCGGCCGGCTTTGGACTAGTCAAATGGTTCAAATGGCTCTGAGCACTGTCGGACTTGTCTTCTGAGGTCATCAGTCCCCTAGAACTTAGAACTACTTAAACCTAACTAAGCTAAGGACATCACACACATCCATGCCCGAGGCAGGATTCGAACCTGCGACCGTAGCGGTCGCGCGGTTCCAGACTGAAGCGCCTAGAACCGCTCGGCCACCACGGCCGGCTGGACTAGTCATTTGATATCACATAATTAACAGATCCATCAGGGACATTTCAAATCTCCCAAAGCCGCCAAGTCGGTTGTCAGCGATGTAATTGTGAAATGGAAACGTGAAGGAACAACCACAGCCAAACAAAGACCAGGTAAAACCTTATGCAGTGATGACTAGGGACCGTCAAGCATTGCGGAGGGTGGTTGTGTTAAGTCGCATGAACTCAGTGGGAGAAGTCGCGCGTCGGTTTCAAAGCGCTACCAGTAGTTCAGCTGGCACAATAGCTGTGTGTAGGGACTTCAAAAGAATGGCGTAAAATGGTCGAGTAACTCCTCATAATCCACACATTTCTATAGTAAGAGCTAAGTGATACTGGAAGTTGTATAAATAGTGGGGCCACTCAACAGCGGATGACTGAGAACGTGTGCTTTAGAGTTATACACTATACCCTGCGGCAAGCCGATGTGCCATCCATCGTCTGTTGTGCCAGCAGTGAAGTAGAGGAGATGGTGTTACGTATGGGAGGGTTTCTCATGGTTAGGTTATAATCCCCTTATTGCGCTTCGGAAAACGGTTAATGATGAAATATTGAAACATATTTTACGGGACTGTGTTCTGCGTACAGTAGAAAACAGTTCAGGGATGATGGTTGTATCAGCATAACAATACACCTTGTCATAAAGCTGCGCCTGTAAGGCAACAGTACATGTACATTAACATTCCTGAAATGAACTAGCCTATCAAGAGCACCGACATTAACTAAACGGAACAGCTTTGGTATGAGAACGTCGATTTTGCTCCAGACATTAGCATCCAACGTCACTACTCTCTCTGATCTCGGCTCTTGAGGAAGAATGGGCCGTCATTCCTCCACAGATATTCAGGCATATCATTCTAAGTCTCGCCAGCATAGTTAAGCCATCATTAACCTGAAGGGTTGACAGAGTCTATATTAATGTCCACTAACAGGTGTCCGTATGCTTTCAATCAGATAGCAAGTCTTCAGTCCTACTCTGAAATCGAATACGATCTCTCGCTTCCTGTTCTAAAGCTTCGAAGCGTACTGTTCCATATGACAAATTCCCCGTAATAATTTCGTGAACAGTTTCCAGATCTTTCGAATTTGCGAATAGAACCTTTTATGGCTGAGTTTTTAACTAACTGAGTTTAGTTGAGTCTTCATTTCCCACGGCCATCATAAACTTCAGGTAATAATCACTGCTTCCCGAAATTCCTCCAACAGATATTATTTCATTATCCTGTGAATTATTGCATGCCACTTTTGATGAAGCAATAATAATCGGTCTATCAATTCATTCGCGTTATTCCAGTGGACATAGCTGAAATGTGTTGACGATTCAATGGAGACCATCTTCCAATATTTAACGTCAAGTTCGTTTCCTCCATGCCTGTACATTCGCATGTCCATATGTAATTATCTCTCAATGACGATCCAACACATTTACCTCATTATATCACAGAACTGAATAACATCTCCAGCTTCAAAAGATAGTTAGTAACGTACCTACTGAACCAAGAACAATGTCTGTATTCCAGAATGAAATTTTCACTCTTCATTGGAGTCTGCGCTGGTAGGAATCTTCCTCGCAGACTAAAACTATGTGCCGGACGATGTTCGATCCCATAACCTTTGCCTGTCTCGAACAAGTGTTCGCTACCTACGACCAGCTTTACTTCCGACAATACCTCGTCTCCTAGCTTCCAAATTTCATAGAGGTTCTCCTGCGAAACTAGCACTCTTGGAAGAAACGATAATGCGGAGACATGGCTTTGTCACAGCTTGGGAAATTTTTCCAGAATGAATTTTGCAGTCTCCAGCGGAGCGTGCGCTGATGTCTAGTCTTGTCCTAGAACTCATTCGTCACCACCCAACATCCTTCCTTCCATCCAGACCACCCCCTTTCCCATTGCTCTTGAAACGTCCCCTTTGAAAAATTGTACAGGACTGTCCTTAAACTGACATACAATATTTTTAGCGCAACGCAATCTGACTTTCAAAAGTCCCTACAAAAGAATGGCCCTGACTAACATTAACCTAAACGTTTCACAAATCACTTACCTCACAAAAATCTTGGTTACTCGAACTACTGCAATACAGCGAGCACCACTACTGCCAGCTAAATAAAAGATTCAAACTACGGAAGGCACTAACTACTGATAGGCATAGTTAGCAAACGAAAGATTTTGATAGAGAACAACCAATGTATTTACCTCAATAGTCATAATATATATAGCAGTTCATGACAAATTTCAAAGCTCCGCCATCTCTCTCCCCACATCCACCACTGCTGGCGGCTCACCTGCAACTGCGCAACGCTACGCGCTGTTCACATCCAGCTGCCGCTGCCCAACACTACAATGGCAGACAACAATGCAAACTAGTCACAGACTGCACACAGCACAGCCAGTGATTCTCACACAGAGTGCTACGTGGCGTTACCAATAAGAAAACCTAAACAGCCTACTTACACTCTTGGCCGGTGCAGTCTACCTAAATTTCCCTCTCACAGAACTCGCGACATCAGAATATATTACTTTTGTACACCTATAAATACTTTTAAATAATTTTACATTTGCCAGTGTCACAACTATTACTAGTGACAGTAGCAGCAGCAGCAGCAGCACAAGTAGTAGAAATATTAACTCGACTACTTCCTAGTCAGTACTATTTATTCGCATTGTTTGTGCATACACCCAACTCATTTTTAATTTCATCAGTTCTATTTTATTATTATATTTCATATTAAAATTATTGTTATTTTACAGGTAACTCTCATGTAAAAAAATATTTTATCTAAAGGCACAAACCTTGTCAGGTCAAATAAATAAAAAAAATGAATAGTTTCTTGCGAATTTCGAACATATTGTACCATTTTACATTGTCTAAAGCTTTTCCTAGTCGGGAAATCCTATTTATGTGTTTAGATTTTTCTTAGGTCTTGCATCTATCGCAAGGTGCAACGACAGAACTGCCTCTCTTGTACTTTTGCATTTCCTAAGCCAAACTGATCGTCATCTAACTGCTCCTCCATTCCTTTTCAATTTTTCAGTATATTATTCTTGTGAGCAACTTGGATGCATGAGCTGTTAAACTGATTGTACGATGAAACTTCCTGGCAGATTAAAACTGTGTGCCGGACCAAGACTCGAACTCGGGACCTTTGCCTTTCGCGGGCAAGTGCTCTACCATCTGAGCTACCCAAGCACGACTCACACCCCGTCCTCACAGCTTTACTTCCGTCAGTACCTCGTCTCCTACCTTCCAAACTTTACAGAAGCTCTCTTGCGAACCAGCATTTCCTTCGATAACTTCCGAAATGCCGCCCCACTAATTTTGCACGTTCGCTTTTTTCACTGTTATTCATGTTATGGCACTTACAGAATTTTCAACCAAACAGCCAAAACAAAAGAAAAAAATTGTAAAAGGAAAGAAAGACTGTATCCAGCTCCAATCGCACTACACCACAAATGAGGACAAAGCTTCTTAACTTTAAGCACGGCTCACGAGCACAAAGATTTTTCCTTTAAACACGGAGCGATGAACTAACCAACTCGGATTACTCGACGTAATTGTGGTGTGAAAGAATTACAATGCAGAATAATTTACTTTTATTTCATTGTCGCCTGTTCCTCTGTTGTCAGCGAACAGTAAAAGCACACCTGCCGGCTGGTATTCGTCTCGTAAAGAAACGGGACAGTCCCTTCTTTGGCTTCTGTTTCCCGCGTCGCCGAAATTTTAGCTGGGATGCAAATATTTTCTGAATACTCTTGACAATGTCTTTCTAATTTAAAGAGCAAATAATTTTTGCAATTTCTTGCCGTGAGGTGTGCTGGATCGACTCTTATCCCACTTATTCTCATAACATTTTTAGCGGTTTCTATGGGCAGAGAAGACGGACTACAAACTTTAAGTAGTCTTGTTGACGGTTGATGTGGCGTGTTGTCATATGTGTGAACACTGCTGTTATGTCTACACCCAAATGCACCTTTTGTTCCAACATAAAATAAAAATAACCTTTCCTCTAAGAATAAAAAGCTTAGTTAAGTAGTTTAATATAAAATTTCCAATGCCACGTACTATTCGATTGTACACAGTGCGAACTTTGATATCGTGCAGGCTGCAGCACAACAAATGAGACAAACGAAAGTTGGTTATTTCTCCTTTTTTCGCCAAAAAGGTAACTAAGTAAATAAATAGACAAAAATGGTTCAAATGGCTCTGAGCACTATGGGACTCAACTGCTGAGGTCATTAGTCCCCTAGAACTTAGAACTAGTTAAACCTAACTAACCTAAGGACATCACAAACATCCATGCCCGAGGCAGGATTCGAACCTGCGACCGTAGCGGTCTTGCGGTTCCAGACTGCAGCGCCTTTAACCGCACGGCCACTTCGGCCGGCAAATAGACAAAGTTTCTAAACTCTTGTGAAGCATACTTCACTAATTATTAGGTATTCTGCTTATGTTCTTTTCGTATAAACATGTATATAAAAATATAAAACATTCCCTGGATCAACATGTTTTGTTAAACAGGTGTCATTAAATCAAAGCTCAGATACTGAAGACTACACAGCTTTGACATTAATTACAGTAATGGAGGGTTGACTTGATACTTCCTTGTAATTTCTACAAGAAATTTAGGCCGAGTCGGGTTTTACATACTGAGGCCCACACATATTACAGTATGTAAGTCACTGCTGATTAGTTTATCACAGCTTTCCAGGGGTTCCGGTATTTTCACGAAGAAAATAATGGTAAAGTTGAGTAGCAGCCGACAATTCTCGGAATAATAACATTTCAAACATTGTATTGTACATTGCCATTCTGACAGCTTACTTCAAAATATTTTGAACGATCATGAAGATGATACCAGACAGAAACCCAATGTTAAATTTCCATTCAGTCACCAAGTAAACTATGTATATTTCCAAGCTTGTATTGTCGAATTTCGTTCATAAGGCTTACTTATACCAACAAGTTGTTTAACAATATTAAAAATGTTTGTCGTTTGTAATCGCAGTTATTTCAAAACGTAATAGGTTAAAATGAGTACAGAGCAAAAAATGCCACCCCCTTAAGGTGCCACCCCTAGGCCCGTTATTGTGGGCGTATATGTAAATCCGCCACTGGCTGGAGTACTAGTTATTCTTCATGTTTCACTGTCCAAATTAAAAAATATCGATAAAACGAACATTGCACTAGACTAATTTAGAGTCTCCCTATCAAATGGGAACATAAAGTTACATTTTATTATTTTTTTTAATGGGAAACAAACTGACCGTTTCCGTTGACACTGAGTGTTGAATGAAAAATGTAATGAGCGGTATAAGTTTGCGATAACTCCAGTTATTGCAAATATCTGCCAGAATACCAAAGAAAAAGCGCCAGACGACTCTTAGAAGGGACAAACTGTATGTGAACAACAGAAACAGCAAGGTGTTTCAAAAGCAGAAATTGAAAACTTAGTGTTGAATAGCTAATTATATGTTTGTATGTATTTGCCTCTAAAAACGAAGTATTTATCTCCAAAAATTCAGGTTGATCACATCTCACACTAGTTTGTATGCTTTCTGGATCAAATGTGGCATCTGATTGTCAGGTTTCCTGCATGTAAATACAGGGGCAAACGCATCACGTCATCATGATTCACCCTTCTCCTGAACCACACTCTCTTCAATAGGCAAATTAGGCAAATCCCTTCCATCCCATCCTGAACATCCATTTCCCCTCTCCCCTTACCCCACCCCATTCCTAAGCCATGTCCATTCCTGGCAATACGCATCAAAGAGATTCTACACAAATGGTGTTACACATATTTAGCCTTCTTAATAACAGCTCGATATTTTAGTGCCGTATTAGCTCGTCCAATCAGATCTTTCAACTAACACTTAAGCTAGCCTTAGAAACATGTTGGAGGCTAAAGAAAATATGGCATGAGCTGCTACGGCTGTGATACACGAGCTTTGTTTGGAAGCAATCAACATGCATGACACAACTGGCTTAGAAGCTCTCTGACTGGCCTCTTCCCAACAAAGGGACGTCGTTTAGAAAGAGAAATGGAGTAGGGAGAGTTAGAGGCGATGAAGGGGTAGGGGAGAGGGGGAGTGGGAGGGCTAGACGGAGGGAAGATGTGTAGCTATCGAAGGTTTAGGAGAGAAGTAGGGTGTAATGGCGTCATCCATTTGCCCCTGCCCGTGAATATAGGCAAGCTGACAGCCGAAGGTCAAATTTGCTCCAGAATCCACAATTAAATTGTCACTCTGCAGTGGAGTGTGCGCTGATATGAAACTTCCTGGCAGATTAAAACTGTGTGCCGGACCGAGAATCGAAATCGGGACCTTTGCCTTTCGCGGCAATTGCTCTACCAGCTAAGCTATCCAAGCGCGACTCGTGCCCCGTCCTCACAGCTTCAATTCTGCCAGTATCTCGTCTCCTACCTTCCAAACTTCACAGCTGCCGGGTTAGAGGGGAGCTTCAGTGAAGTCCTCACAGCTTCAATTCTGCCAGTATCTCGCCTCCTACCTTCCAAACTTCACAGCTGCCGGGTTAGAGGGGAGCTTCAGTGAAGTCCTCACAGCTTCAATTCTGCCAGTATCTCGTCTCCTACCTTCCAAACTTCACAGCTGCCGGGTTAGAGGGGAGCTTCAATGAAGTCCTCACAGCTTCAATTCTGCCAGTATCTCGTCTCCTACCTTCCAAACTTCACAGCTGCCGGGTTCGCAGGAGAGCTTCAGTGAAGTCTGGAAGGTAGGAGACAAGATGCTGGCTGAATTGAAGCTGCGAGGACGGGGTGCGAGTCGTGCTTGGGTAGCTCAATTGGTAGAACACTTGCCCACGAAAGGCAAAGGTCCCGAGTTCGAGTCTCAGTCCGGCACACAGTTTTAATGTGCCACGAAGTTTCTTGATCCAGAATGTCCATCACCCTACCCGCCACCACAACCTGCCATTTCCACTGCGGTAGGTACTCCCGATACACATTTAAACGTTAGTGTGTGGATGGTTCCTCATAAGGTTTTACCTCCAATTCGTCTCTATGTCAAGGCTGGCGAGACTATAAACAGTTACTTCCTGGTGTTTTCTGGCTTCCCATTTAGTCTCTCGTGGGGCAGTCGCAATGGACAAGGCGGAGCTGTACTCGCGGTCCAACGGGCTCCAGCGGTGGGAGGCGTCGGCGGCGCTGGAGGCTGCGTGGCCATCGCTGCGGTGGCCGGCGCCGCCCCTGCGAGTGCTCGACGTGGGCTGCGGCGCCGGAGACGTCACCGTCGACCTGCTACTGCCCAGGCTGCCTCCACACACCCAGGTTCGCATAACAGATTTCTCCCTTCCTCTAAACTCCACTGAGCTTATCTCCAGCAGTATGAATCCTCCAGGTCCAACAGCCCAATACCTCAGTGGGTTTCTACCACCAACCCCGCCCCCCCCCCTTTAACCGACAGGAAGAACATGCTATGATATGCAGATGATTAGCTTTTTAGAGAATTCACACAAGGTTGGCGCCGGTGGCGACACCTACAACGTGCTGACATGAGGAAAGTTTCCAACCGATTTCTCATACGCAAATAGCAGCTGACCGGCGTTGCCTGGTGAAACGTTGTTGTGATGCCTCGTGTAAGGAGGAGAAATGCGTACCATCACGTTTCCGACTTTGATAACGGCCTATCGCTATTGCAGTTTATCGTATCGCGACATTGCTGCTCGCGTTGGTCGAGATCCAATGACTGCTAGCAGAATATGGAATCGGTGGATTCAGGAGGGTAATACGAAACGCCATGCTGGATTCCAACGGCCTCGTATCACTAGCAGGCAAGATGACAGGCATCTCATCCGCATGGCTGGTACGGATCGTGCAGCCACGTCTCGATCCCTGAGTCAACAGATGAGGACGTTTGCAAGACAACAACCATCTGCACGAACAGTTCGACGACGTTTGCAGGAGAATGGACTATCAGCTCGGAGACCATGGCTGCGGTTCCCATGACGCTGCATCACAGACAGGAGCTCCTGCGATTGCGTACTCAACAACGGACCTGGGTGCACGAATGGCAAAACCTCATTTTTTCGGATGAATCCAGGTTCTGTTTACAGCATCATGATGGTCGTATCCGAGTTTGGCGACATCGCGGTGAACGCACACTGGAAGCGTGTATTCGTCACCGCCATACTGGCGTATCACCTGCCGTGATGGTATGGGGTGCCATTGGTTACACGTCTCGGTCACCTCTTGTTCGCATTGACGGCACTTTGAACAGTGGACGTTACATTTCAGATGTGTCGTGACCCGTGGCTCTACCCTTCATTCGATCCCTGCGAAGCCCTACATTTAAACAGGATAATGCACGACCGCATGTTGCAGGTCCTGTACGGGCCTTTCTGGATACAGAAAATGTTCGACTGCTGCCCTGGCCAGCACATTCTCCAGATCCCTCACCAATTGAAAACGTCTGGTCAATGGTGGCCGAGCAACTGACTCGTCACCATACGCCAATCACTACTCTTGATGAACTATGGGATCGTGTTGAAGCTGCATGGGTAGCTGTACTTGTACACGCCATCCAAGCTCTGTTTGACTCAATGCCCAGGCGTATCAAGGCCGTTATTACGGCAAGAGGTGGTTGTTCTGGGTACTGATTTCTCAGGATCTATGCACCCAAATTGCGTGAAAATGTAATCACATGCCAGTTCTAGTATAATATACACTCCTGGAAATGGAAAAAAGAACACATTGACACCGGTGTGTCAGACCCACCATACTTGCTCCGGACACTGCGAGAGGGCTGTACAAGCAATGATCACACGCACGGCACAGCGGACACACCAGGAACCGCGGTGTTGGCCGTCGAATGGCGCTAGCTGCGCAGCATTTGTGCACCGCCGCCGTCAGTGTCAGCCAATTTGCCGTGGCATACGGAGCTCCACCGCAGTCTTTAACACTGGTAGCATGCCGCGACAGCGTGGATTTGAACCGTATGTGCAGTTGACGGACTTTGAGCGAGGGCGTATAGTGGGCATGCGGGAGGCCGGGTGGACGTACCGCCGAATTGCTCAACACGTGGGGCGTGAGGTCTCCACAGTACATCGATGTTGTCGCCAGTGGTCGGCGGAAGGTGCACGTGCCCGTCGACCTGGGACCGGACCGCAGCGACGCACGGATGCACGCCAAGACCGTAGGATCCTACGCAGTGCCGTAGGGGACCGCACCGCCACTTCCCAGCAAATTAGGGACACTGTTGCTCCTGGGGTATCGGCGAGGACCATTCGCAACCGTCTCCATGAAGCTGGGTTACGGTCCCGCACACCGTTAGGCCGTCTTCCGCTCACGCCCCAACATCGTGCAGCCCGCCTCCAGTGGTGTCGCGACAGGCGTGAATGGAGGGACGAATGGAGACGTGTCGTCTTCAGCGATGAGAGTCGCTTCTGCCTTGGTGCCAATGATGGTCGTATGCGTGTTTGGCGCCGTGCAGGTGAGCGCCACAATCAGGACTGCATACGACCGAGGCACACAGGGCCAACACCCGGCATCATGGTGTGGGGAGCGATCTCCTACACTGGCCGTACACCACTGGTGATCGTCGAGAGGACACTGAATAGTGCACGGTACATCCAAACCGTCATCGAACCCATCGTTCTACCATTCCTAGACCGGGAAGGGAACTTGCTGTTCCAACAGGACAATGCACGTCCGCATGTATCCCGTGCCACCCAACGTGCTCTAGAAGGTGTAAGTCAACTACCCTGGCCAGCAAGATCTCCGGATCTGTCCCCCATTGAGCATGTTTGGGACTGGATGAAGCGTCGTCTCACGCGGTCTGCACGTCCAGCACGAACGCTGGTCCAACTGAGGCGCCAGGTGGAAATGGCATGGCAAGCCGTTCCACAGGACTACATCCAGCATCTCTACTATCGTCTCCATGGGAGAAAAGCAGTCTGCATCGCTGCGAAAGGTGGATATACACTGTACTAGTGCCGACATTGTGCATGCTCTGTTGCCTGTGTCTATGTGCCTGTGGTTCTGTCAGTGTGATCATGTGATGTATCTGACCCCAGGAATGTGTCAATAAAGTTTCCCCTTCCTGGGACAATGAATTCACGGTGTTCTTATTTCAATTTCCAGGAGTGTATTTGTCCAATGAATACCCGTTTATCATCTGCATTTCTTCTTGGTGTACCAATTTTAATGGGCAGTAGTGTAAATAATATAAATATAAATAATATAAATAAATAAATATAAACACGTACGTATTACGAAAAGTCTTTAGTGAGCTCTAACACCAAAACAGTTCCAGACGTGGCTATTCTAACTGCTAAACTATCTAACAAGCGTAAAATAGGTCGCATCTGACAGTAAGACCTGTATTTGGAAGGCCGCACCATTACTATTTTGCTGCTGAAAGTACTTCAGAAATTCCATAGCAGCAGCAAAATTAAGTGACTTTAGATCTGCCACCAAATGTGATGCAGTACTCCTGGAACAACTACGACACAAATACGCGACCTGTACTCATAGCATATGTCACAGCACCCACTCTGGATAAAGGTGCATTACTGAAGCTGCCAGTCACGCCATCATAAAATTCCGGTATTCTCAAATGTGCCTTCCATCCGTAGCATGCTCACGACGAAGATCTCTGACTGTCTCTCGTCAGGAAAACGGTGGCCGTATATTCCAATATCCGTCGCGTCACTGGAACATAAAGTCATACCGAATCCAAGACCAAAGTCTCACATGCCAACAACAGCTCGTAGGGGAGAGTGAAAACTTTGATGTAGACGACACTAATTGTGAGTTGGCTACAGAGGACAGCGATTCACTCACGCATCTTTGTCATAAAGGGTGGATGAAAAAGATACGTTCACAAGGGGGAAAAAGAAGATCTGAATTTGACCTTTCGTTTCTCGAAGTTTGTTGGTGATATGAAATCCTGAAATAAAAGTTCTATGATGAGAAATTGGAGTTTACAATTGGCCTTGAGTAACTGAGGCACCCATCCTACATCTTTATAACGCAAAGTGGATGTAAAAACGTTTACTTTCGTTTGCCTTTCATTATCGACATAATCTGCTACACTTGCAATCAGATTCATAATCAGTTCTGATTTTAGAAAATTAACTACCTTTAATAACAATTGCTACACAGCGAAGAAGAGATACCAATGAAGTATCAAGTGCATAACATACTTAAACTACTTGAATAACTTAACAATACACTACGATTCAGATTTTAGTAAACTGAGACCCTCGTAATATAGTCACAGCATTTGCTGTAGTATGGATTCAACGTGAGCGTGGTTATGTTACTGTGGAATCTCCTCTGCGCGCGTCTCATGTACTAAAAGTGATTACTAAGCGAGTGTGACGAACAAATTTCCGACCAAGGATGTAATGACTGTGTTACGTCATGTAAAGAAGACTCCAGGGAGGTAGAGGTACTTGCCGATTTTCGAAGAAGGCTTCTCCGTTCCTTGCCACATGCAGATGAACAGTGAACTGCTTAATTAATTTATGGAGCATGTTCACTACTCTGGGGTTAATACCTCCCTGGTGTGGATGTTTATGTTCAGGGAGTCTGAGTATGTACGAGTCGAGACCGGTTATTGTTTCCACTAGTATCCCACACTGTCACATCTGACATTTATCGGCTATGCCGCTCAACAGTGCACTGTAGTCGACAACCTGTATGCATCTAACATTACGGACCTTGAAAGCCAGGATTCACCGGAAGACATTATATTTTGCGACTAATAACTCTACTGCCCCCAACAATGATATTGATGGACTGTGAAGAGGGGCGCAATTGGACGCGTGTGCGAACCGTCGACACGGATTGATACACAGTGCTCCAACTCAAGCCAAGCCTTTGACCAAAGCCGTACGTCAGTTAACGATATGTGCGTAAGATGGCGGCCATCCCGTGTCACCATCACATTGCATGGTCGAGTACCTGCTCAAAGCTTCGTACGACTCGTGTCGTCGTGGCACTTCCCTTCAAAAGTAGGACTACTCTTCGCTGGCGGTTAGCTTACAGGCAGGCCGACCTTCCCGCTCACTCAAGAGAATGTGGCGAGGATCCTACATTTACGCCATGGTGACCTTTTTATATTTTTCCTCCTTTTTGCATAGCACTGAAGGACCTAAATCCAAACAAGGCCCCGGGAGTAGACAACATTCCATTAGAACTACTGACAGCCTCAGGAGACCCAGGCCTAACAATACCATCCCGTGAGCAAGATGTATGAGACAGGCGAAATACCCTCAGACTTCAAGAAGAATGTAATAATTCCAACACCAAGGAAAGTAGGTGTTGACAGATGTGAAAATTACCGAACCATCAGTTTAATAAGCCACGGCTGCAAAATACTAACACGAATTCTTTACAGACGATTGGAAAAACTGGTAGAAGCCGATCTCGAGGAAGATCAGTTTGGATTCCGTAGAAATGCTGGAACACGTGAGGCAATACTGACCCTACGACTTGTCTTAGAAAATAGATTAAGGAAAGGCAACCCTACGTTTCTAGCATTTGTAGACTTAGAGAAACCTTTTGACAATGTTGACTGGAATACTCTCTTTCAAATTCTGAAGGTGGCAGGGGTAAAATACAGGGATCGAAAGGCTATTTACAGTTTGTACAGAAACCAGATGGCAGTTATAAGAGTCGAGGGGCATGAAAGGGAAGCATTGGTTGGGAAGGGAGTGATACTTGGTTGTAGCCTATCCCCGATGTTATTCAATCTGTATATTGAGCAAGGAGTAAAGAAAACAAAAGAAAAATTACGAGTAGGTATTAAAATCCATGGTGAAGAAATAAAAACTTTGAGGTTCGCTGATGACAATGTAATTCTGTCAGAGACAGCAAAGGACCTGGAAGAGCAGCTGATCGGAATGGACAGTGTCTTGAAAGGAACATCAACAAAAGCAAAACGAGGATAATGGAATGTAGTCGAATTAAGTCGGGTGATGCTGCGGGAATTAGATTAGGAAATGCGACGCTTAAAGTAGTAAATGAGTTTTGCTATTTGGGGAGCAGAATAACTGATGATGGTCGACGTAGAGAGAATATAAAATGTAGGCTGGCAATGGCAAGGAAAGCGTTTCTGAAGAAGAGAAATTTGTTAACATCGAGTATAGATTTAAGTGTCGGGAAATCGTTTCTGAAATTATTTGTATGGAGTGTAGCCATGTATGGAAGTGAAACGTGGACGGTAAATAGTTTAGACAAGAACAGAATGGAAGCTTTCGAAATGTGGTGCTACAGAAGAATGCTGAAGATTAGATGGGTAGATCACATAACTAATGAGAAGGTATTGAATAGAATTGGAGAGAAAAGAAATTTGGTGCACAACTTGATTAGAAGAGGGGATCGGTTGGTAGGGCATATTCTGAGGCATCAACGGATCACCAATTTAGTATTTGAGGGCAGCATGCAGGGTAAAAATCGTAGAAGGCGACCAGGAGATGAATACACTAAACAGATTCAGAAGGATGTATGTTGCAGTAGGTAGTGGGAGATGAAGAAGCTTGCACAGGATAGAGTAGCATGAAGATCTGCATCAAACCAGTCTCTGGACTGAAGACCAACAACTTTTTGCATATTCTTTTGGCTCTCTCCATATTTTCTTTAATGGAGTTCCAGTTTAGATGGTGGCTTTGATGGTCAACAAATGGCGTAGAGCACACGGCTCTGTTATGCGGAACAGATATAAACTAAGTGCAACAACCTGTTAAACTGATTTTGTATGCATACTGCATCTCCCATATGTGTATAAGACAACGCGAATAAAACCGTTTCTCCTACAAGAGTCCTCCATGATAGATATTGTTTCGACTGTTTCTCTTCTGTCGGAGGCACGAATTTTCCGCAACGGTCAACTACTGTTGTTGTGACCGAACGAAACTATTTTCGCCCGACCACAATCGTAGGCTCTTCGATTGCTCTGAGAGCAGGTGCACCAAACTAGAACACAAGAAATATTAGCTCACTTTATTACAGAAATGAATAAAAGATTTACTTAACTTTGACATACTTCTTTGTCACATGAGTACTAGATAATTTACAACTATCTTCGATCAGCAAAGCATTACTTGATCCACTAATTAAGTAATTATTCTCTTGAAGTATAATTTTCAACATTAGGAACAGAATAAGTTCATGTGAAACTTTAACTACTCGTTGGTCCTAGACGATGGTCTTGTCTGCTGTAGCTGAGATCTCTAACAGGGCTGAGTTCTTCCTGGCTCAGTTCTATATTGACGCCAGTGCGAGAGCACTGCTGTTGCTGAGAAGGAGGCGGGGTCTTCTGGACCTCCTCCCATATATCGTTGCGGATTGCAGCGAACTCTCGGTAATGTCTGTGGTATCGATTCGCGTTGCCAACTCCGATGTGGCGCCGCGATCTCAGGACGATACCACAACTGTAATATTTAGGCTGCAGCTCCATATGCATAAAGAGATTTTACTCGCCAGTAACGCAAGACTGTATGATAGTGATGATGAGCATTAAGACACCTTACAGCGGCAGCGCTCTTGCAGCTGGTGGGCACAGACGTGTCGGCTGCCATGGTGGAGCACGCCGCGGAATTGTACGGGGCGGCGCACTCCGGCCTCAGCTTCCAGCTCCTCGACATTGCCGACCCTAACATCGACGCCTCGCCCGTCTACCAGCTGGCACCATTCGACAAGATCTTCTCCTTCTTCTGCTTGCACTGGGTTCCGGAGCAAAGGTGAGGCTAGGCAATGTCTCTGCAGATATTTATGCAAATTATTTCTTGTTCTTTCTGTACAAAGTAGATTTCCTACAAACTGTAGCAACCCTCTTACAATTTTTGAGCCTCATTAGATGCAAACTGTGTATTGAATTCACTCTTCTTAACACCAAACGTGCGATAGTTTTATCTATTACGCATTCTACTGACTTTATCTTCCACATTCAGTCTCGTTTTCTGATCCACCAAGTTAGCTGAGAGCGCTAATGCGCTGCTTCCTGCACTCGGGTAGGCGCGCCAGCCCTGGATCGAATCCGTCCAGCGGATTAACGACGAGGGCCGGTGTGGCGGCAAGCCCGGATGTGGTTTTTAGGCGGTTTTCCGCATCCTACTAGGTGAATACCGGGCTGGTCCCCATGTCCCGCCTCAGTTACACGACTTGCAGACATTTGAACATGTTCGCACTATTCCATGGCTTACACTAGACACAGACAGCTGGGCTACACTCGTTCCATCCCGAGAGGTGCGTGGTGGCGACAGGAAGGGCATCCAGCCACCCCTTAAAATTAACCATGCCAAATCTGACCGTAACCATGCCGACCCTGCGCAACATGTGGGACAAAGGCACTAGCAAAAGAAAACAAAGAAAGATTCAGTCTTGTTTTCACTAGGTCCAGAAATAGAAATTTTACTAATCCCATTTCTAAATTTCAGTTCATGATGAAATTTTCTTTATATTTTTACAAAATTAGCTTTAAGTAATTTTTTCCTTGTTGTTTTTACATAGGTTGACGACAAGCTTGTTTCGGCATTTATGGCTTTTTCTGGTGTTACTTTTGACATTACATTTGTATATCATTTTAATTCTACATCTATGTAAAAGCAGTATAAGATTTTTATCACGTATTATACTTATGTCTAGATGCAGGACTTACATAAAACATCTTGGAATGTAACTTCTTTCATTTACTACATTGTTAAAATAAGCAATGTATTTACCTTCTATAGAAACTTCATGTCATACACTGAAGAACCAAAGAAACTAGTACATCTGCCTAATATCGTGCAGGGCCCCCGCGAATACGCAGAAGTGACGCAACACGACGTGGAATGAAGTCTTGGTGCAGGAGGGAACTGACGCCACGAACCCTGTAGGGCTGTCCATAAATCCGTAAGAGTACGATGGGGTGAAGATCTCTTCTGAACAGCGCGTTGCAAGGAATCCCACATTTGCTAATTAATGTTCATATCTGGGGAGTCTGGTGGCCAGCGGAAGTGTTTAAACTCAGAAGAGTGTTCTTGGAGCCGTAGGAATTCTGAATGTCTGGGGTGGCGCATTCTCCTGCTGGAATTGCCCAAGTTGGTAGGAATGCACAATGAATATGAATGGATGCAGGCGATCAGGCAGGATGTTCACGTACGTGTCACATGTCAAAGTCGTATCTAGACCTATCAGGGGTCCCATGTCACTCCAACTGCACACAAACCATACCATTACAGAACCTCCACTAGCTTGAACTGTCCCCTGCTGACATTCAGCGTGCATGGATTCACAAAGTTGTCTCCATACCCGTACACGTCCATCCGCTCGGTACAATTTGAAAAGAGACTCGTCCGACCAGGCAACATGTTTCCAGTCATCAACAGTACAATGTCAGTGTTAACAGGCACAGGCGAGACGTAAAGCTTTGTGTCGTGCAGCCAGAAATGTTATACGAGTGGGCCTTCGGCTCCGAAAGCTCATATCGATTATGTCATTGGTCCCGTTCTTGCAAGATCATTTTCCGGCCACAGCGCAGTCGGAGATTTGATGTTATACAGGATTCCTGATTTCACGATACACCTGTGAAATGGTAGTACGGGAAAATCCCCACTTCATCGCTACCTTGGAGATTCTGTGTCCCATCGCTCGTGTGCCGACTATAACACCTCGTTCAAACTCACTCAAATGTTGCCATTGTAGTAGCAGTAACCGATCTAACAACTGCTCCAGACACTTGTTGTCTTACATAGGCGTTGACGAACGCAGCGCCGTATTCTGCCTGTTTACACATCTCTGTATTTGAATGTGCATGCCTATACCAGCTTCTTTGGCGCTTCAGTGTATTTGACAGTTGCCGATGCATTTTGCTTGCAAGTAAATTATGCCTTAGGTAGTCAGAGACATTTTTGACAGAGATATTTTGCATTATGCAGACGTGCAATCTTAATTTTATCTATTGTTTTTTGTTTGTTGTGTTGTGTTCATCCCTGTTCTTTATCTATTATGTAAGTAAAGCCCAATGCCGACAACGTAGGATAACTACACATGAGATTCATTTGCGTTTTCAGGGTTTTTGGATCTGCTACTTATCTTTTGAAGGTTAGTAATCATCCCACGAAAGGCAAAGGGAGCGAGGCAAAAACGACTATCTATACACCTCCGTGCGAGACGTAAAGTCTCTGTCTTGTCCTCACGGTCCTCCGCGAAATGTACGTTAGCGGCAGTAGAATCGCACTGCAGTCAGTTGCAAATGCCCATTCCTACATTTTCTCAATAGTATCTCCCAAAAAGAACTTCGTGTTCCCTATATCGACTGCCGTTTGAGTTCACGAAGCATCTCTGTAAAACATGTATGTTGATAGAATCTACCAGTAACTAATTTGGTATTGCGTTCCACAAATGATGCAAACCAGGTAACTAATGATTTCTCGTGCTCTGTTTGGAATTGGCGAACCTCACCACGCCAGCCAGTGATGCTGACCGTTACGCCACACGGCATACACCACATCTCGCCGTATTGCTCCCTCTCCCGGAGAAACAGCGACCTTCTTTTTCAAAAGCTCTCATTGAAGCCAACTGTCAATCTCCTAATGTACATCTTGTCACGGTCCTCTGTATGACGCATTCGCGAATCCTCGAGTTCTCGTCATGTTGTTACACAGTCTTCAATATGATGAGCGCGAAGGTAGCCGCTCCTGTCTAAGCTTGCCACCGTCCATTGGGTCTTCAGTTTTCTCGAACGTTCCATCGTCAATCTAGGCCTCTGGACTGTAATAGGGCTTCATACGAAGAACATGGATGACGTATCTGTGCTTTTGTCTTTTATGAAGGATCATAATTCTCGACTAAATATGCGACGTCCGACAGACGACGAAGGGTACGATACGGCCCAAAGTAGTGCTTTGCTAACATTTCCGATAGTCCTACTTCCCACAGAGGCGTAAAAATCCAAACCAGATCTCTCGAGCTGTATCTCGCTTGGCCGGTGCTTGGCGTTATAGCGCTCGCGCTCGTTCTCCTGGGCGCCCAGGGTCGGTACACGAACAAGCTACCTTGTCCCTTTGGTGATATGTTTCATGTAGACATCGTGAGTAACGTCCTGCTCCTACGGGACCAACGTATCCATTGGAGCTTCGGCCTTGCAAGCAGGTAGAAATAACGGTGTAAAGCCTGTAGTGTCTTGCTTCGCCGTATTGTATGCGAATGTCGCTATGTGCAGTATTGGATCCCAATTTCTATAATCCAAATTATTGTACATCAAGAACTTACCCACCAGCATCTTATAAAGCGTTGTGTGAGAGCATTCGTCTGTGTATGGTAGACAGTTGCCGTTCTATCACTAAACTGACATGGTGCAATGTCACCCATAAAAATTCCATTGTTTTTTAGATCAAAATAGTCTCCAAGTAGCCGAACATAACCATCTCCAGTCAATGATAGGTTCAGTTGGAGGAGAGAACCCAGCCCATTCCATGTAAACACAGCCCACACCATTATGAAGACACGATCAACTAGCACAGTGCCTTGTTGACAACTTGGGTCCATGGCTTCGTGGGGTATTCGCCACTCCCGAACCCTAACACCAGCTCTTATTGATTGAAATCGGGACCCATGTGATCAGGCCACACTTTTCCAGTCATCTATGGTCCAACCGATAAGGTCACGAGCCCAGGAGAGGCACTCCCGTCACACGTCAGCTGTCCTAGCCCATTAACCTCTAATTTTGCCGAACTGTCCTAACGGATACTTCCTCGTACGTTCCATACTCATTTCGGCGGTTATTCCACGCAGTGTTGCTTGTCTGTTAACACTGACAACTTTCCACAAACACAGCTGGAAGTTTGAAAATTTGTGGTAAGTTCTGTGGGACCAAACTGCTAAGGTAATTGGTCCCTAGTCTTACACATTACTTAATCTTACTTTAACTAGCTTACGCTAATGACAACACACACACCCTTGCCCGGGGGAGGACTCGAACCTCCGACGGTTGGTTGGTTGGTTGTTTGGGGAAGGAGACCAGACAGCGTGGTCATCGGTCTCATCGGATTAGGGAAGGATGGGGAAGGATGTCGGCCGTGCCCTTTCAGAGGAACCATCCCGGCATTTGCCTGGAGTGATTTAGGGAAATCACGGAAAACCTAAATCAGGATGGCCGGACGCGGGATTGAACCGTCGTCCTCCCGAATGCGAGTCCAGTGTCTAACCACTGCGCCACCTCGCTCGGTACCTCCGACGGGCAGAGCCGCACGAACAGTGGGAAGACGCCCTAGACAGCACGGCTACCCCCGCGCAGCAAACGCAGCTGCTCTCAGGCGTTAAGTGAAAGCTCTCGACCAATGTGTTGTTCGTGGTGAGAGGTAATGCTTGAAATTTGGTATTCTCGGAACACTCGTGACACTGTTAATCTCGTAATACTGAATTCCGTAATGATTTCCGATACAGAATGTCACAAGCGTGTAGCTCAAACTACCATTCCGTGTTCAAAATCTGTTGATTGCCATTGAGCGACCGTAATCACGTAAGAAACCTTTTCACATGAATCGCCTGAGTACAAATGACAGCTCCGCCAATCCATTGCCCTTTTATATCTTGTGTACAGGCTAGCGACACCAACGACTGTGCCACATTGCATACACCACAGCTCGCAGCAGTATCTACAAGTAATGGCAATACACATTGTAGAGACAATTTTAAATAGGAAACACTAAATTAAATTTTTCAAGAAGAAAAAATGGTGCAGAGCATAAAAAACTACACACCCTCATCTATACAGGGTGTTACAAAAAGGTACGGCCAAACTTTCAGGAAACATTCCTCACACACAAATAAAGAAAAGATGTTATGTGGACATGTGTCCGGAAACGCTTAATTTCCATGTTAGAGCTCATTTTACTTTCGTTCTTCCACCTACGCTCAATGGAGCACGTTATCATGATTTCATACGGGATTCTCTACCTGTTCTGCTAGAATATGTGCCTTTACAAGTACGACAAAACATGTGGTTCATGCACGATGGAGCTCCTGCACATTTCAGTCGAAGCGTTCGTACGCTTCTCAACAACAGATTCGGTGACCGATGGATTGGTAGAGGCGGACCAATTCCATGGCCTCCACGCTCTCCTGACCTCAACCCTCTTGACTTTCATTTATGGGGGCATTTGAAAGCAACCCCGGTACCAAATGTAGAGACTCTACGTGCTCGTATTGTGGACGGCTGTGATACAATACGCCATTCTCCAGGGCTGCATCAGCGCATCACGGATTCCATGCGACGGAGGGTGGATGCATGTATACTCGCTAACGGAGGACATTTTGAACATTTTCTGTAACAATGTGTTTGAAGTCACGCTGGTACGTTCTGTTGCTGTGTATTTCCATTCCATGATTAATGTGATTTGAAGAGAAGTAATAAAATGAGCTCTAACATGGAAAGTAAGCGTTTCCGGACACATGTCCACATAACATATTTTCTTTCTTTGTGTTTGAGGAATGTTTCCTGAAAGTTTGGCCGTACCTTTTTGTAACACCCTGTATAATGGAAGTAGTAGAATAATGAAAGTATTCTGCGAACACGACATAACGATAAACATACCAAGACGTTTTCAGATAGGCAATAGCGTTTATGAAGATAAGAATCGAGGATGATTTGTCAAAAATTTCTTCATTTAGCACCTACAACAGTACTCAAACAGAATCATGAGTGCTACAGCAGAATTATTTGTAGTGCTTTTTGATACTCAAGTAGAGACGCCTCTGTGTTTCGTATTTTTGTAACCATCCAATAGTTCGTAAATTACTTTTCCTATGCATCAACAAAAAACAAACTTTGAGTGAACTACCTACACGCACTCCCTCACGGATATGCATACTTGCTCGTTTTCTGTCATTGCTGAAATGTCGAATTTCCACTGTAAAAATTCTATAATTTGTAGTCACATGCGAATGTAAAGAGTTGTACATAAACCATGAATTCTAAGACTACTGCGTACACGAATTGGCAGGCAGGCAGCTGAAAATCTACACCGGCTGCTGAAACCAGACGGTGAAGTGGTCCTGACACTGCTGGCCCACTGCCCCATCTTCAGCGTCTACGAAGGACTGGCGCACAAACCCCAGTGGAAAGAGTACATGCAGGTAGGTACACAAGGTCCAAAACATTCCGACTAAAACACTCCGTAATCCAGTTCGCATGTTTTCTGTGAAGCATTATTTGTAGCTACTATAAAGAGCAACTAGAAATGAGAAACAACATATGTTATTCAAAGCTTTCACAGCAAGACATATACATTTCTGTGTTGTCAATGACAACAAAAATAAAGTTTTACAACTAATCAGAATGACAATGCCACGTAGCTATCACACAATGGAGCTATGGTGTACATCAAAGTAGGAGTTACCACAACTTGTATGTTCATTGTCCGTAAACATGTTCCAAATGGTGCCCCGTGGTAACTGGATCACTGTCGTAGCCTCCTTCCACCACTTTCCTAGTTATAAAGTGCAGAGAAAAAAGAACATTTACAATGGGGTGACAGAAATCGTGGTCTAAAATCGTGTCTGATCTCCTTTTCCCCAGCATAGTGCAGAAACTCGATGTGGCATGAAATCAACAAGGCAATGGAAGTTCCCTGCAGAAATATGGAGCCATGTTGCCTCCTTAGCCGCCCATAATTGCGAAAGTGTTGCCGGTGCAGGATTTTTTGCAATAATTACGTCCCATAAATGTTCAATGGGATTTATAGTGAACGATCTGGGTGGCCAAATCATTCGATCGAGTTGTCCAGAGTGTTCTTCGAAGCAGTCACGAACAGTTGAGGCCTGGTGACATGGTGCACTGTCATCCATAAAAATTACATCCTTCTTCGGGGAAAATTAGCCGAACATAACCTTTCCTTCTGATTATCGCTTCTGTTCGACCAGAGGACCCAGTCCGTTCCATGGAAACACAGCCTCCACTTTTGAAGTCACTATCAGTTTCCACAGTGCCTTTTTACCCACTTGGGGTCTGCACCACAGTCGAACATTACCACCAGCTCTTACCAACTGAAATCGGGACTCATCTGAACAGCGCACAGCGCACGGTTGGTCAATCGTCTAGAGTCCAACTGATATGGTCACAATTCCAGAGGAGCGCTTCAGGCAATGTCGTTCTGTTAGCCAACGAACTCGCGTCGGTCGTCTGCTGCCATAGCCCATTAACCCCAAATTTCGCCACACCGTCGTAATGGATACGTCCGTCGTACTTCTCACATTTCGGAGGGTTATTCCACTCAGTGTTGTTTGTCTGTTATTCACTGACAACTCTACGCAAACGCCCATGCTCTCGGTCGTTACGTGGAGGCCGTGGGACAATGCAATGTTCGAGGTAAGAGGTAATAACCGAAGTTTAGTATTCTCGGCACATTCTTGGCACTGTGGATCTCGCAATATTGAATTTCTTAATGATTTCCGAAAAGGAACGTCCCACACGTGTATCTCCAACCACCATTCCCCGTTCAAGGTCTGTTGTTGATTTCCGTCGTGCGGCCATAATCATGTAGGAAACCTTTCCACACGAATCACTTGAAGACAAATGACAGCTCGGCGCTGTAATGTCATAAAATAAAAATTATTTGTGACTCTTTTTCTTTGCTGTCAGTGTAATGTAACAGAATGAATATGAGCCGTGACTTATATAAAAAAGAAACACACATTAATGCAATGGCTCAGCATAAAAGAGAAATAACTAATGTAGAAATGTTATTAACAGTGTAATATTTTGTTTAATTTAGCCCGACGTGTATAAGCACTCAGAAAACTAGCTCAGTTCTCAGGGTAGTTACGTAATCGTCGATAGTTAATTGTCCTTTTCTTATTTAACCAACAATACAGACATTATTCCAGGCAAGTGAGAAGTCGTGTGCTTATTGCACCAGAGAATATTTGCCAAGTCTGTTCGATGTACACTACTACAATACGTAACTTAACCTCGTGGTTTGGTCTCAATTCCCCAATATAAGATAACAATAATAGCATCTTCAAATGAAATCCTATAATGGAACTGGAATCCTGTGACCAGACCTTTTCTGCCTGCGATGTTATCTCGTTATATAAAGAAAATCTGTACGTAAAAGTGTTCAATTATTAGTAGCTGCCTCCGGTCTCGTGGATCTGAAATAAAGTTAGTTGTCCTAACCGACGGCACGTCTCGTAGATGAGCTAAAAGAAAAATGTTAAAGATTTTTCTAAGATGGCGCCTAACAACGAAAATTCTTTGTTAATTCCCATATCTACGTAAGACAATCCAGGTATCAGACTACCAATTGATTGACAAAATAACCATTATATTTTTCGGGATTTAAGTACAACTTTCATTATCAGCTGGTACAGCAAGATGAGCTTTACACAAGAACGTCCTCTTAGGTCCGCATCCAAGCAGATAAGATAAGTGAAAGACAAAGGAAAGAGTTCATGCATATAAGCGCAAGAGTCCATGGAACAACATGTCCATTGTAGTTTTATCTCTTCTTCTTTGGCGTACTTGTCGATTATTTATAAAATTTATCGTGATATTTCGTTTACAGTACTGCCTTTTCATACTTTCTCTACGCTATACTACCGCCATCTGTATTTGTGCACATCACTGTCCCATGACTTTTGTCACCTCAGTGTATTCTATACTTCACCTCAAGAATTGAAAACAAGTGGAATGTGGCATCGACATCGGATGTTTCAAATTAATTGCGACGAACATGTAGAGATGATATCTTACGTAATGGGGACCAACTTCTCTTACAGACGAACTGTTGACTGACACTTCGCGGCGACGCCAGGAGTCGTTCTATTCAATTCGTCGGCCCTGGGACGTCGAGATTTCACCAACTTGCAAGGTCTACTAACCACGTGTTCTGCATCTGCATACTAGCTACACCAGAACACTGTTACAGATTTTGCCGGCCGCGGTAGTCTCCCGGTTAAGGCGCTCAGTCCGGAACCGCGCGACTGCTACGGTCGCAGGTTCGAATCCTGCCTCGGGCATGGATGTGTGTGATGTCCTTAGGTTAGTTAGGTTTAAGTAGTTCTAAGTTCTAGGGGACTGATGACCACAGAAGTTAAGTCCCATAGTGCTCAGAGCCATTTGAACCATTTTTTTGTTACAGATTTTCAACAATAATTAACTTTTAGAATGAATGCGTGTAAGCAAAGAAAGATATTTTAGAAACTCGGGCCACAGCCTTTCAGGTGATGAAGATGACTGGCTTAGGCAACACACACTGCATACGAATGCCACTGAGTGCCTCCGACCTGATGCCTTTCAGGGCATATGCAACACAACAGGAAACATAACGTAGCCGAGAAAATTGGAGGAACATCGTGACATGATCTGCTAGTCACAGAAGTTTGTTGTAGAGACTTTGAAATACTCCGTACGTTCCTTCATACAAGGTACCACTAACGCCACTTACTTCAGTGGTCCTGTCAGTGCAGACTGGGCACAAACGGTCATTTTCCAAGTCATGTTTCACACTGGACTGCATTTATGGCTGAGTACACGTTAGATACTATTGACATGAATGCGGCCAACCAATCACAGCGGACGAATGCCTGGCGTGATGTTACTTGGTCACTATTAGTCGTCTCAGCTGCCGGTAATTAATCATACTTTCAACAGTATCTCTACATCAATCGATATGTAGAGCTCAGAAAGTTACATATCGTTCTGGGCATTCCTGCAGCTGCAGAATTCTAGCAGAACGATACTAATGCGAAGTTCGGTATTTTCTCTGCACTGGAACCACCGCTCCTCCTCTTTCGACAGGTCCTTTCACCTCACTGTCGCCGGCTTTGTCTTTCCGCCAGATATCCACTCACTCGTGACTTCACACAGTAAATCACAAATGGGGATTCCGAAGACAGTGAGAAGTTATTTGGACTGTCAACATATTCTTCACTTTATTCTATCACCTGTACGCTGTCCAACCGCCCCATGACTAAGTAACGAATGTCTGCATATAATACTGTGTTATTTGTTTACGTGCGTATAACAGAGTAACTCAGTTGCTGTAACAGGACGCAAGCCGCTTCATTTCGCCGTACCATCACAGCGAAGACCCGGCGCGCGAGATGAATGAACTCCTGTGCCGCGCCGGGTTTCGAGTCACGCTCTGCACCCGGCAGCAACGATCCTTCACTTTTCCCGGCCACGGCGCCCTCATAGGTGAGTTACCGAAACTAAAGATAATCACTACATCTCTGAGTGTTGTTAACAACGTTCTGGAAGTACGAATCTCCAGGTTAAGATGCTGCCCAATTATCAACAATGCTCTCATTGCAAGTTCCCAAGTAACATATTCCTATTTTGTAATAATGCGCACTGCTTGTTATTAAAACTCCATTACCATGAAGGCACAATACAAACAAACGTCAATTTGTCGTGAACTGCACCAACTGTTTGGATACGCTAATGATTAGCGTTTCCTCCACTACATTCCCATCCGGCCGCTGTGACCGAGCGCTTCTAGGCGATACAGTCTGGAACCTCGCGACCGCTACTGTCACAGGTTATCCAATGCACCTTTGTGCGTCAGTCTGGTGATTCGACTCACGACCGCTAGGGTCGCAGGTTCGAATCCTGCCTCGGGCATGGATGTATGTGATGTGCTTAGTTTAGTTAGGTTTAAGTAGTTCTAAGTTCTAGGGGACTGATGACATCAGATGTTAAGTCCCATAGTGCTCACAGCCATTTGAACCATTTGAACTACATTCCCCCCACTATTTGAAAATAAGAGCATTCAGGAACTTTCAACACCCTTTAAACATCATTTCAAGCCTTTTCTAAACTTTTTCTACCTTACATGCTTAATATCCAACATTTAACACGCTGTCTCATTTGTAAAGTAAACAGACGTTTGAAGCTGTCTTATGCAAGGGAGTTCAGTTCTTTAAATAATCAAGGATTTACTGGTATCACTACATACTGCAATGTCTGTGTACAATAACACTGTGGATGATGCTAAGTGGTATTTCCTACGCACAATTTTCTTTAGCACCTTTGATGTCAGGTTCCGTCTGTTGGTACATCCAAAAATATCTATGACTTGCGCCTTCCACTTCGCCGCAATGTAAAGGCAGAGATGCTTGTATTTTTATGCGCTGTTGGTGCTGTGCAAAGTGGCCCGGTTGAACTTCAACAGTGTCATGTGTAACTGCAAATTTCCATATACGTGGCAGCCTGTGCCACCTAGGCCGGACAGAAATCGTTATAATTCTGACGTGTTAAGGTTGGTCGTTTTATCCATTTTCAAGGTCTCCGTGGCATCATCTTTCAACAAGTTACTGCAAGATGGCCTGTTGCGCATGTTATCCTGGACAACATAGATACAGAGGTGCCCTGAACTGCATGTACTCATAATCAAAATTTAATCATGGGTTGCCGAAGACTAACACGCCACAACTAACCAGGAACTACGACTGGTGAAATGAGGAATACGGTTGAAACAGCACGGAATGACGTACCCCTCTTTTTAATCAAAGCTTAGTTCGAATCAATACATACCTTCTACCCATTTTTGCTGCCAGTTGTGGAAGCTCTGTGTATTAAATTTCCACATTAAGCACGTAAGCGAGAAAAGATTTTGAAAAGTATTAAGATTATTTCTAAAAGTTGTTGGAAGTCGATTTTCTCTCATGGTCAAACACTGGATCAGTATATTCTGGGTAATTTGTGCTCCGTTTTAAGCGAAAGCTTGTTCTTCACGCATCTCAGTGCTGTGACCGTCATCCATCCTGAACCGTGGACAACGATAAATACAGACCTGATCTTTTCCAAAAAACTCGCCAGACGTCTTTGACCAAACTATTTCACTGGAGCTATCACACACGATTGGAAAACTGTTCGTAATGGATGCCGAACAGTTAATCGCCTGTACAATAGTAGATGTTAGTGGCGACTGCATTTCTTGAAAAGAAAGAGAAATGGAAATGAATGTGGATGAAACCGTGGATTGCGAGCATAAAAGCTAGATGTATTCGCCAGAACTTCCTTTGCGAGCTACAGTGCGAGGATACAAAGAAAAACGAAATTTTTTTGAGAACAAATTTTTTTGAGAACACGCTAACAATCTTTTCAGTCTGCCCCCACGAAAGTGGTCCCTCATATTTTCATGCACAATACTCATTTAAGAGACGCCACTTCTTAAGTTCATTATAATAATCGATGTTTTTGTAAAGCCTGCAGCTCTGTCATTTAGGATTTAAACAATGAAACGCCGCACCAGGTACCCATTTTTTTTCTTGCTTAATACGACGCGTTTCGAGAATTTACTATTATCAAGAGTAAGTACTCATATAGGTATTTTATGGAGTGTTTGTACAGGGTGACAATTATTGAACTATATGAAATAAAATCGTCACGACTTCTGAACGGTTTGCGTTAGGATGTTCAGACTGCAGGCCGCGGGGCATGATGGAAAATAGTGTGAGCATGTATGGTTTGGTTTAGTGACAAAACCCACTTTCTTTTGGACGGGTTCGTCAGTAAGCCAAATTTGCGCATTTGGGAAACCGATATTCCACATTTCACGATCGAGAAATCTCTTCACCCTCAACGGGTGACTGTGTGGTGTGCAGTGTCCAGTCAGGGAATAATCGGTGCGATATTCCTTGACGGCACGGTGACTACCGAACGGTACATGAAGGTTTTGGAAGAAGATTTCATCCCCATTATCCAAAAGTGTCGCTGATTTCGACAAGATGTGGTTCATGCGAGACGGAGCTCGACTCCATTGAAGTAGGAGAGTGTTTGACGTCCTGGAGGAGCACTTTGGGGACCGCATTCTGGCTCCGAGGTACCCAGATGCCACTGACATGGTCCTCGATTGGCCACCATATTCTCTGTATCTGAATACATGCAACTCCTTTTTGTGTACAATTATATTAAAGACAAGCAATAACCCCAAAACCATTGCTGAGCTGAAAACAGCCATTCAGGAGGTCATGGACACCATCGATGTTCTGGCACTTTGTGGGTCAAGCAGAATTTCGCTGTTCGTCTGCGCCACATCATAGCCAATGATGGCAGGCAAAGAATTTTTTTCTAAAGGAATTATGAACTTTGTAAGCGCTGGAGAACTTGCATTGAGCTTGGGGGAGATTATGTTGAAAAGTGATACAGCTTTGTACCACTTCTGCACAGTAAATAATATTTTAAAAAATATTGAAGGTTTTCATTTGACTCACCCTCGTATGTTTACAATAACCCCCATTAATAATTTTGTAGCTATTCTCATGGCCCTTTTCTGTTGTTCACAAACACATGGAAACATTTCTGTACGTCTTTCTTGTTATGACAGCGTCAGATATTCACCTGGGGGTTGAAATTGGAAGTAATTTTTTCCAGAGTAAATCGGTTCCGCGTTAACGCATTAGCATATCTACCAAGTATCGGTGCCATACGATAATTACAGCCCACATCGCACCTCCGTTAGTAGCTTCACTTTAATTATAAGCACCCAGTATGTATTGAGGCAAAACAGTTGTTACCTTTCCGTAGGTTAGGAACAATCATTGGAATCAGTACTGCAAGGTTTGCATTTCAAAACCAATATAATATATAAATCCACGTCTCATCATTTTTAATATATGCAAAGTAATTAACAACTAGAATGATCTATTACTCTATGACAAACAAGCATTTACTGTTGGAGGCATTTAATCAACACATTTAAGTTTCGCCACATTCTCCAGTTCCATAACTATCTGCATGAAGGTTCCACTAACGTTTTGACTATTTGTCCACATGAATTAGTCTCCAATCTTCTCGTTCTTGGAAGTCTTTTTTCGTATTCAGCTAACCGTCACCTATCCAGGCACTCTTTTAACTTGCCGCAAGGATTAAAGAGATGGGCCGTAGCCAGATTACTTCAGTGTTTGCACTTTATCTTAAAATTTAAATGACGGTTTGTACACCTTAAAAGTAATGTTTCTAAAACAATTTAAAAACATGTACAATGCTCAAGGCTGCTTAGGGAACTAAGACACCAGATTTTCTATTGTGAAACAGCCTGATTGTCTTAACTGGTTTGTTACTTCTTGATAATTCGGTTCTTATAAAAAATTGTAGAACGTGAATAAAAGATTAAAGTAGGTATAAATGTCTATCGCCTTAAATTATGAGGGCCACATAACTAACACGAAACCCAGAGAAACAGGTTTGAATTAGCTACTAGTCTTTCTTTACTCTGACGTTTGGTACTTGCCTCTGTTTCAAAAACAACTCTTTTTTGTTCCACACAGAAGCCGTGACAGCCGTGAACCCGTTTGTGGAGCGCTTGCCAGAAACGCTGCAGCAAGAGTTCCTAGAAGACTGCATGAGAGAAGTTCTGCGACAAAAGCTCGTGTCGATAGAAGACGATGCTGACAGCAACAACAATAGCAACGGCAGTAACAAGAGCGGAAACAACGCAGTCGACGCCAACAGCAAGAAGTTCACCACACGCTATAGCGTGCTCACTGTCGTGGCAACGAAGGCTGCAGCACAGAACGGAGTTCGAACTGTACGTTGACTAGGCCGGAGAACACAACAATAAGCGGTATCTGCAGCCATCACGAGTAGAATGTGGTAGTTGCGGCTGGATGTTCGTAGATGTCCCGCCAAGTTCTTCCCCGTAGTCCTCAGTACGCTACGGCAGTCGGAGAATAGTACCACAGGTTATTTCACCACCTAATCCTGTAGGCAATTTCCTGTGTCTCCGTGGTCTGCAAAGGACCAACCTCATGGTACTTGAGATGAGTAAAGCACCTTGGATAGGAAAGTTCTCGTCAGGTGTAGAAACCACGACAGGATTGTCTTTCATAGATCTGTGTAGCTAATGATAATTAATTAACATTCACTAGCACATCTTAAGAGAGGCACTGAAGATTAAATAAACAAAGTTAATAGCGCATGGACACTCCTATACTCCTACACTGCGATCCCATGTGCAATTCATACATTTTCCAAACTGTGTACCTATAACACTTCTACCAAATCATCTCTCAAAAAAACCATATCTTTTTCAGTAAGAAAACTGTAATGAAGATATTCATCATTATTATTCTTCCATATTTCGGAGTGCAAGTGGCCTTTTGGATTCCGATACAGTGTCGAGCTCTATGTTAAGCATAGTTTATGCAGATATGCACAGTTTATAAAGATACGCACGACATAAACACATCGTAATGTTGATAGCGAATTAGGGTTTCAGACAGAGAGTACAAGTTTTCGAGACTGGAGGTGGCATGATGGGAACAAAATGTGACTGTTGACACATGAATAAATTAACAGAATCTCTTACGACATCAAGAATGGATGGTGTAGTATAATCATTTATAGTTTTCCTGTGATCAGTCTTCTCTGTATGATTGTCTGATGACTACATAGTCACATGTATACCTTTTTCCCAGTACATGTTATTGATCACAATAAATATTCTAACGCAGGGATACTTAACCTTTTTTGCCTACCACCCACTTCTGTTTGTCTGTCACTGGTAAAACTTCGTAACTGCCCCCCAGTTGGACAGTAATGGTTATTTATAAAGCAGGGAAATAAATTTACTTACAAAATTTATAAAGATGACTTATAGCAAGTTAAATCATATAATAATAACTACGTACCAAATATTTTGTGTCAAAGTTTTATGAAGACTTAATGAAAATTTTTTAAAACCCCTACTGTCAACCGCCCACCATGAAAGCTGGAATGGCCAGTAGCTGGCGGTAGGTATCAGGTTGACTACCACTGCTCTAATGCTTGGAAGAGATTGTCCTAAGAAGAGTACTTACAGCTTAAAGCTCCTACTACATCTACCACCTTAATTCAGTTCGGAGTACAAAACCAGAGTAAATAATTAATGACGTTTATTTCCAGATGAACCACGAATATTATAGTAAGAAGCTGCAAAGATTGTTTTCCCACAAAAATTAAATAAACGAAGTGTAAACAGAGGCTGGCAATGGAAGACCAAAAAAAAAAAATTCATCTTCATTAAGTAACATTAAAATACAAATTATTGTCAGTGAGAGGAAACACTCTTAAAAATAAACAGATGTACTGGCTCGCAACATAACACGAAAAGTAATTATCACTCAGTTATTCTAACTGAAAGGTCTCATGTTACACCACAACATTCAATAGACAGTAACATCTCCGCTCAAATACAGACACACATCTCTGCCAGAGCTGCAGAAACATGGCAACTCTTGCACAAGTAAAACGCATTCCGTGACCTGCTGACAAATTGGCACACTACAGTTACAATATGTGAGGGCGTCGCAATGTTGCCGCACAGTGCATAAGACTTTGGTTGCATTGAAAAAGGGCGAAGTTTAAGTCCTCTCCCCTCATCCAGATTTAGATGTTCCCTGCCAGCCTTCAGTTTCCCTAAGATGAATTTGCGGCTTGTCCCTTTGGAAATGAAATTTTCCATTTTGTTTTTCATCGTTGTCCATTCAAAGTTTAAACTTTACAATAACCTCGTCGTAGTCAGACGTTAGACCTAACCATATTTACTGACAAACAGCTTCGCTCTCTAGTCAGAATCAATACTTCTTTTCAAGGTTACTGCTTTCTATTTGTTATCATTAATGTAGAAAAGTGAAACTGTTTCAACCGCAGAACTGATTGGCATAGAAGCTAAGTTCCATTAAATACACAAAGGTTTCACTTGTATGTGTGTGTATTTTTTTTTTTTTTTTTTATCACCAGACAAGCACATGTGAAATTTACGATTCGTGGAAATGTCTTCTAGCAACAAATACTCAGAAACAAACAGCAATATTGGAAGATGTGGCTATTAGAATCATATTTATTTTACAACTTTTTAGTTTTATATTAAGTAAGTGTGAAAAATTCCGTAAGTGCACATACACAAATAGACAATCCTCCACGTCTGCGTAGCTCACATGTTCATACCGTAACGTAGTCATGCGTACGGAAAAAGCAGAATCGAAAGTTTAATCGCATTAGGTATCTGACTAGAATTCCACAACCGCACTTTCGGAATATGTATCGGTAACCAACGGTCAATTTTAAACGGTTATAATTGTGAAAAAGTAATTGTGCCTTTGTTTTCTATAGTCTTTGTGAAGAATTACGGCAAACTATTTTGCTAAAGCACACAGAAGTACCAGTAGCATGTACCGATGTGACTGCGAGTATTTTCAATCGTTAAAGTGATAGTTAGCTTTTACATCTATTTAAACAGGACTGGTTTCTTACAACAGTCCTTTTCTGAAAAAGACGTTCTTTTTTGTTCATCTTTAGAGGATCGAAACGGATATACATACAAGCTGTATTTACTTCTGTTCTTCTACGTGATTCTTTATGTAAAAAGCTACGGGGCCGGCCGGTGTGGCCGTGCGGTTCTAGGCGCTTAAGTTTGGAACCGCGAGACCGCTACGGTCGCAGGTTCGAATCCTGCCTCGGGCATGGATGTGTGTGACGTCCTTAGGTTAGTTAGGTTTAAGTAGTTCTGAGTTCTAGGGGACTGATGATCTCAGATGTTAAGTCCCATAGTGCTCAGAGCCATTTGAACCATTTTGAAAGCTACATGAAAGATCGCCTAGAAGTACAGCCATCCATTTCTGTAAAAATCATTTAATGTGTTATAATACAGAAATTAAAAGGTCGAAATGCAGTAGTAGTCGTTACTGCTTCATTTATTCAGGACTGCGTTGTACGAGCAACATTATCATTTAAAGATGCAATCATGAAATGGCCATTTTCAGTCACCTGCTCAGCAACTAGACAATGAAAATTGCGTTATTCTTTCTGTGGTAGCTAAATGTCAAAAGTATATGTTCCATATACGTCTACATTACGAAGTTGTATGGCAATTTGCGATCTTAATGTACTACCAAAGATCAATAAAAGAAGCAGAATATAAAAAGACTTTTATAACCACTCACATTTTGTCATTTCTTACAGTAGTGAAGGGTAATTGTCATAAACTTTGTTTGTGTAACGGATTCCCAGTAATCACTATTCCAAATATCTCTACCCAGCTACATCACTGTTACAGCCTCTCCTCAATAACATTTGAGTTGTCCGCAGCTCGTGGTCGTGCGGTAGCGTTCTCGCTTCCCACGCCCGGGTTCCCGGGTTCGATTCCCGGCGGGGTCAGGGATTTTCTCTGCCTCGTGATGACTGGGTGTTGTCTGATGTCCTTAGGTTAGTTAGGTTTAAGTAGTTCTAAGTTCTAGGGGACTGATGACCATAGATGTTAAGTCCCATAGTGCTCAGAGCCATTTGAACCATTTGAACACTTGAGTTTATGTCACATCCTTCTGCCTTATAAACACTCAGTTATGGAATAGCATGTGCGTACTATCATATAAGCTATGATTTTCCTAGTTTCAAAAATAAAGTGACGGCTTTCCTCTTGGAATAATGACAGCTCTATCTTTACTTCTCGCTGGATCCAAATACACCATAATCTACATGCTCAACACTCTCAAAACGACAGCAGTAGATCACCCCCCTCAAGCGGATTTAGCTGAGAAGGAAAAAACTCAGTTTCGCTGAATGGTAAAAGCTCAGATAGCACGATTCAAAGGATGTCTGCTGTGCGAGTAACAGAAAGAAGTTTATCAAGTTCACAGAATAAATAACAATTTTAACTCTTCAAAACAAATTCCTTCAACAGTCAGCCCAGTTCTTCTTTAGAGGAATTCAAGGAGAGTTAGAGTCTGGAAGCTGAGAGGAGTCTACTGAGATAGGAACAGAAGTCTTTATTTAACGCAGTGGGCTCACTTTGGTCAAGACTGAACGGTACACTACAAGTAACTGGAACAAAACAAAGGCATTTCAGTAGATTACTAGGCATCAAATGAATAAACAAAGTAAGCCACATGAATTCAAGCCACAAACGAAAGAAACTCTAAGGCAGAGGATGCTAAGTTCAAATTACTGGCCTCTAGATTTAATGAATTCATCCTAGTAACATTAGTAAATACTGGGAAAGAAACTGACGATCAAATCCATATATATATATTAGATTCGTTTAGGCACTGAATACTCCTCCAGTAGACAGATTTTTGCCAGCTCAGCTGTTAGAGACCACAAAAGTCACTACGTCACTGTACAACAGTTACTCTTCAGGCCGTGATGGTATATTTCAGTCACAATGCTGAAATCTTAAACTGATTTGGTAGCGTCTCCCTCCAGTTGCCTTTTTAATCATTCCATGCGTCATGGTGTATTTTCTGAAAGACTGGTACATGTGACAGTAATAGCCACTTATAAAAATGGAGACAAGGGAGTTACATCTAATTACAGATCACTCTGCTTCACCACCGAGTTCTTCTGAGAAGTCAGCTTGTAATACAATAATGAACGACTGTTGTGATAGTAACTTCTTAACAACTGTGCAATTTGGCTTCCATAAACGATACTCTACACAGATAGGGATATAGAATCTCAAAAAGTCACCTATAGTATTATTATACAAAAGAGCTTCCTCTGTTAGCATTTTCTGTGACACTTACATACTTTCTGTTGCGTAGATAACAGAATTGTACTAGAGAAACTTTTATGTTATGGACTTCAATACATCACCCACGCCTTTGCGTATTCATCCCTCAGAAAACAGATAATACATTAAATGATACTCTAGGAATAAAACTAAATTCTGAGTCAGTAACATTAAGTAGAGTGTCCCAAAAGGTTCAGTACTTAGATCAGACCCGTTATATACCAAAGGAAGGGGAGAACTCTTCTAAAACTGTGTTGCTGGAGTATACTGACAAAGGGATCAAAAAGATGCATTGGTTTTCTTTCTTTCTTCTTTTTTTGCAACCAAATAAATGTGGTTTATATGTACCAGAGATAGACAGATATGGACTCACTAAATGAGCCTCCATGTGTGAAATTCCTGGACATCTGGGTGGATAACGAACATTTAGATAGGTTAATCAAAAAGCTCAGTTATGTCTATTGCACAGAAACCTCTCCCATTATACTGACCTGCACACAGAATTGCTAGCAAACGTTGTATCCATACACATACACTATTTGATCAAAAGTATTCAGACACCTGGCTGAAAATGACTTACAAGTTTGTGGCGCCCTCCATCGGTAAAGCGGGAATTCAATATGGTGTTGTCCCATCCTTTGCCTTGATGGCAGCTTCCACACTCGCAGGCATACGTTCAATCAGGTGCTGGAAGGTTTCTTGGAGAGTGGCAGCCCATTCTTCACGGAGCGCTGCACTGAGGAGAGGTTTCGATATCGGACGGTGACGCCTGGCAGGAAGACAGCGTTCCAAAACATCCCAAAGGTGTTCTATAGGATTCAGGTTAGGACTCTGTGCAGGCCAGTCCATTACAGGGATGTTGCAGTCGTGTAAACACTGCGCCACAGGCCGTGCATTATGAACAGGTGCTCGATCATATTGAAAGATGCAATCGCCATCCCCGAATTGCTTTTCAACAGTTGGAAGCAAGAAGGTGCTTAAAACATCAGTGAAGGTCTGTGTTGTGATAGTGCCACGCACAACAACAAGGAGTGTATGCCTCCTCCACGAAAAACACGACCACACCATAACACCACCGCCTCCGAATTTTACTGTTGGCGCTACACACGCTGGCAGATGACGTTCACCGGGCATTCGCCACACCCACACCCTGCCATCGGATCGCCACATTGTGTACCATGATTCGTTACTCCACACAACGTTTTCCCACTGTTCAATCGCCCAATGTTTACACTCCTTACACCAAGCGAGGCGTCATTTGGTATTTACCGGCGTAATGTATGGCTTATGAGCAGCCGCTCGACCGTGAAATCCAAGTTTCCTCACCTCCCACCTAACTGTCATAAAACTTGCAGTGGATCCTGATGCAGCCTGGAATTCCTGTGTGATGGTGTGTATAGATGTCTGCGTATTACACATTACAACCCTCTTCAACGTCGGCGTTCTCCGTTACCCAACAGATGAGGTCGGCATGTACGCTTTTGTGCTGCACGTATCCCTTCACGTTTCCACTTCTCTATCACATCGGAAACAGTGGACCTAAAAAAATGGAAATGAGCATTTGGCGTCATTGGCCGGGAGGCCCTTACGGGGCAGATCCGGCCCCCTTGGTAGAGGTGTTATTAGATTCTAAGCCACATTGGGCGACCTGCGAGCCCTGATGTGGATGAAATGATGATGAAGACAACACAACGCCCAGTCCCTGAGCGGTGAAAAATCCCCGACCCAGCCGAGAATCGAACGCGGGCCCGTAGGACGACAATCCGTCCGCAGACCACTCAGCTATCGGGGAGGACACAGTGGACCTAGGGATGAATAGGAGTGTGGAAATCTAGCGTACAGACACCCAATCACCTGACCACGTTGGAAGCCTGCGGAGTGCCCCATGCTTACTGCACTTTCCTGTAGAATACTTTATTTGACCGACCTACTTTGCTGCAGAAGATGATGCCGTAGGACAGTCATACACTATGTGATCAAAAGTATCTGGTCACCCTAAAAAATACACATTTTTCGTATTACGTCAACTGTGCCGCCACCTAGGGCATCTCTCACAATTACTAACGGCTACTGAGGTCGCTGATATGGAGTACCTCGCTGATATGGAGTACTATACCTGGCAGTAGGTGGCGGCACAGTTCATGTAATACGAAAAATGTATATTTTGATCACATAGTGTATATGACCGCCCTACGGCATCATCTTCTGCAGAAAGTATGTCAAATAAGTATTCTACAGGATAGTGCAGCAAGCATATTATGTAAAGTTGATAACTGAACGTCTTCCAGAAGTCTGTTCAGGAACCTTGAGGTCTATGTACTACTGTAATCACTCGCTACCCAAGAACACGGTACCAGTTTTAGGTTGTCTATCTAACGGCGTCCAGGGGCAATAATCTTAGTTTTCAATATTTCGCGTTATTACTTAAAATACTGTCATAATCTGCTCATTTAGAGTTGAAAGTTTTAGCAAAAGTGTTACTGTTAGAAACTGTGTGTAGAGTGAGGCAACGTAACTGACCGCACTTAAATACCTGTACTTTATCCATCCAGCACTTGAGAATAAGAGCTCTTAGCAACTTACAACAAACTTAACACATAATTTCAAATCCTTACGAACATTCTCTCGCTAACACCCCCACAAAATGATGAAATGACAAAAGTTTATCGTTTACTACATTTCAGTTGTTCACGAACTAAAGCTTCAGCAACAGACATGACGTTTTAATTTATTACGCCGGTACTACCGACTCTGTTCATAAGTCTGCAGCAGCATCCAGACATACGACTGAATGTAGCTGCAAAATTACATCACTGTACGACACATAGTTCACAACATATGGCTCCATAAACATTGCGAGACGTGAAAAATTAACTTTTTCTTAAAATAAAGTGCAAATTACCCAGACTATATCTAGCGATTCATGATAAGAACACTTAGCGACTTCCAGCGAACTTATATCGTAGTTTCAAACCTCTCCTACACTTTTTCTTGCCTACGTTCTTAAGGTCAAATATTTAACTCATTAACATATTCGTCAAGTAATCAGATATAATGATAAACTGTGAAATCTGCAACGACAACATTACAAATAAAAATAATGCATCCCCTTATAGGATACAGAATAGAGTTTTATATTCTGCTGCAAAAGTTTGAAATAGGTCACTGGCAAACATAAGGCAGGAAACGGGGAAATCCTCAAATGTTCAAAGCTAGAGTTAAAGAGTACTTTATTAGCAACTCCTTCCATAATTTATCACTGCACCTGGCCTTGGTGATGTAAGCTTATGTTAAACATTTTAACTTTTGCAGTACATAAACAGCGAGTGGAATTCTCGGAGACCAGTAAGCCTAAGGTACTTTACAGAAGTCACCTGCAGTGGCTGTTCCTCCCAGTTAATGTTTAAACTGACTTATTCGATGTCCCTGAAGGATCTTACTCATGATGGAGTTTACAGAACATGATATATGAACGAATGAATGAATGCACTGTCTTAACTTCTTTATCCTTTTTCCTGATATTTTTGTAATTTCATATTGCATGTAGTATAAGTACTATGGTTACTACATTCTAAAATATTTCTATATCCCATGTTTCTTTTTTCAACGATAACATAAAAAGAAATACGTCTTTTCTGTGGTCTGCTGTTAGTGTCTGAAAGCCCTAATATAGTTAGAATATACAAGCTAATAAATAAACGTGATGCGAATAACTTCAAAACAAATTTGCTGGGACTCTTTATCACTACCTATCATGTGACACTGAGGGCCAAATAAGTACCAGTAAGGCCATGTTAATCTCTTCTCTTTCAAAATTGGATAATTTATTGACTGGATAATTTATTGACTGTTACAGTACCAGTTTTTTCTTTGTTTGAACTGGATTTAGTTTTCTTTTTCACACATATTAATTTAATTTGATGACAGCCTTTCTATACTCGTTCTTTTTCGGATTTTTTGTATCCTCTCATTTTCTTGTGTACTGGCACTACCCAGTTCTTTCTTAATGCTATACCAATTATCATATGTTTGAAATCGTCGGTTTACTTGTGTAAAACTAGGAAAAATTTATTAAAATTTTAGTCTCAAATTTTTATTGTAGACTTTTGTGGTTTGTTCTGTATATCATCCTGAGCTTATGCAGTTTGTTTTGTTGAACCTTGCCATGTTTATAAGTCACTACAAACTGAATTCCATAGTTTCAACTATTTTGGAGTTCACAACATAACAGTTATACAAAAGCATCACTTCACCCAACAGTTTTTTTATTTCTTACAGGTAAAATTTTAGGCAATGACAGTTATTAAGCACAGCTGGAATAACTACTTCCTTTTGAAAAAAATATTTATAATTATCAGACATCCACCAAAATACCATTTCATAACGCGAAAAAGGTAATAATTTCTGAATCCATGCCGTAAATGATTTGAAGTCCGCCCCAATAGCTGAGTAGTTAGTGTGACGGATTGCCGTACTACGGGCCCGGGTTCGGTCCTCGGCTGGGTCGGGGATTTTATCCGCTCAGGGACTGGGTGTTGTGTTGTCTTCATCATCATTTCATCCCCATCTGGCGCGCAGGTCGCCCAATGTGGCGTCGAATGTAGTAAGACCTGCACCAAGGCGGCTGGACCTGCCCCGTAAGGGGCCTCTCGGCCAATGACGCCAAACGCTCACTTCCATTTTTCCTATGATTTGAAAAGTCTTGAGAAATTATTATAAAGATAAGAATATACACATGTTCCTCCTTCACAAACATAATCATCTGACCATAAAAATAAATCATGTGATACATGTAGTAATTCCTGTGCCAGTACACAGATCTGTTCAATTTATCTGAATTTTCTTAAGTGTTTCCACAAAAATTTATGGTTCCAGAGTAATAGTACACTTGCAACCAATGTTAACTGGAAACATACCGAACTGTTGAGAGAGAGAGAGAGACAGAGTAGCGAAACGATAAGCCATCTGGTTACCAGAAGCAGCGCGATTACAGCAACTTGACTAACACTGCTACCGACTATTCCAGCGTCACCAGAAAGTGAAAAAATCTGTGCTGAGTAGTACTGATTCAGGTAAGTCGGTATCGAAAGGCTGCGTATCTGGGTGCACAGTTTAGTGGTGTTAAAATCATAAAATATGATGGTTGGACAATATGGGAGATTAAGGAAGATGACATTACGTCAGTGACGTATCCTTGACTCAGGAAAGGCTAAACCTCTAGAGAGATACGAGGATTGTACCAAAAGTAAGGTTCCCAATGAGCTACAGCCTCGAGGGAAGATGCTAGGCTAAAGCTTACAACAGTACCATGTGCAGTTGTTCCCCCACTCTCCAGCCCACCCGTCGGCGATTCGCGACGTCGCTAAGTGTTGGCTTAGCAGCCATCAGAGATGGAAGTGTTGATCGCCGCTCCCACCAAGTGTGAGGTTCGAGCAGTACTCCAATTTCTCCACGCAAGGAAGTTATCACCCGTGGAGAGACATTGGCAACTGACTGAGGTTTATGGTGAAGAGTGCATGTCCATTCAGCACTCCCACAAATGGTGCAGGGCTTTTTCTGAGGATCGCACGGAAGTTCACGATGAAGAACTGAGTGGAAGACCGCCGCTTTCGGATGCGATTGTTCAGAAGATCAACAGTGAAATGCTCAAAGATTAGAGGGTCATTGTCCGTGAACTTGGTGAATGCATTTCTGAAGCTTCCCACAGCACAATTGAAAGAACTTGAACAGAAACGTTGGGTTATCGCAAGGTGTGTGTGCTTGCTAGGTCCCCCGTATGCTGACTGACGGACACAAAGAGCAACACCCTGACTGTGCTCGCTAGTTTCTTCAACAATGTGAGGGGGAAGGCAACAAGGAGAATCTGTTGGACTCTATCGTCACAGGAGATGAAACATGAGTGTTTCATTACACCCCTGAAACAAAACAACAATCTCGTCACTGGCGTCACTCCAGTTCACCGCCATCAAAGAAACTCAAACAAACGCAGTTGGCAGGAAAGGTTATGGCGACTGTGTTTTGGGATTGGAAGGGGGAATCCTCATTGATTTCACGCATCCAGGGACGACAATAAACTCAGACAGATATTGTGAAACACTGACCACACTCCATTGAGCAATCCAGAATCAGCGGAGAGGACGACTGATGGAGGAAGTAGTTCTTCTTCACAACATTGCTCGACCCCACGCCACTCGTCAAATACAGAAGCTTTTGAAGAAATTTGCGTGGACTGTTATGACCCATCGCCTGTACAGCCCGGACTCAACCCCTACCAATTATCGCCTCTTCCCGAAGCTAAAGGAACACTTACGTGCCAAACACTTCAAGAGCGACGATGAAGTCCAGTCAGAGATCACACGCTTCCCCAATGGGTTGGTGGGAGACTTCTTTGACTTAGCAATACAAAAGCTGGAGCATCGTCTTCAAAAGTGTGTCAAAAAAAATGGAGACTATGTCGAAAAATAGACAAAAATACACTCCTGGAAATGGAAAAAAGAACACATTGACACCGGTGTGTCAGACCCACCATACTTGCTCCGGACACTGCGAGAGGGCTGTACAAGCAATGATCACACGCACGGCACAGCGGACACACCAGGAACCGCGGTGTTGGCCGTCGAATGGCGCTAGCTGCGCAGCATTTGTGCACCGCCGCCGTCAGTGTCAGCCAGTTTGCCGTGGCATACGGAGCTCCATCGCAGTCTTTAACACTGGTAGCATGCCGCGACAGCGCGGACGTGAACCGTATGTGCAGTTGACGGACTTAGAGCGAGGGCGTATAGTGGGCATGCGGGAGGCCCGGTGGACGTACCGCCGAATTGCTCAACACGTGGGGCGTGAGGTCTCCACAGTACATCGATGTTGTCGCCAGTGGTCGGCGGAAGGTGCACGTGCCCGTCGACCTGGGACCGGACCGCAGCGACGCACGGATGCACGCCAAGACCGTAGGATCCTACGCAGTGCCGTAGGGGACCGCACCGCCACTTCCCAGCAAATTAGGGACACTGTTGCTCCTGGGGTATCGGCGAGGACCATTCGCAACCGTCTCCATGAAGCTGGGCTACGGTCCCGCACACCGTTAGGCCGTCTTCCGCTCACGCCCCAACATCGTGCAGCCCGCCTCCAGTGGTGTCGCGACAGGCGTGAATGGAGGGACGAATGGAGACGTGTCGTCTTCAGCGATGAGAGTCGCTTCTGCCTTGGTGCCAATGATGGTCGTATGCGTGTTTGGCGCCGTGCAGGTGAGCGCCACAATCAGGACTGCATACGACCGAGGCACACAGGGCCAACACCCGGCATCATGGTGTGGGGAGCGATGTCCTACACTGGCCGTACACCACTGGTGATCGTCGAGGGGACACTGAATAGTGCACGGTACATCCAAACCGTCATCGAACCCATCGTTCTACCATTCCTAGACCGGCAAGGGAACTTGCTGTTCCAACAGGACAATGCACATCCGCATGTATCCCGTGCCACCCAATGTGCTCTAGAAGGTGTAAGTTAACTACCCTGGCCAGCAAGATCTCCGGATCTGTCCCCCATTGAGCATGTTTGGGACTGGATGAAGCGTCGTCTCACGCGGTCTGCACGTCCAGCACGAACGCTGGTCCAACTGAGGCGCCAGGTGGAAATGGCATGGCAAGCCGTTCCACAGAATTACATCCAGCATCTCTACGATCGTCTCCATGGGAGAATAGCAGCCTGCATTGCTGCGAAAGGTGGATATACACTGTACTAGTGCCGACATTGTGCATGCTCTGTTGCCTGTGTCTATGTGCCTGTGGTTCTGTCAGTGTGATCATGTGATGTATCTGACGCCAGGAATGTGTCAATAAAGTTTCCCCTTCCTGGGACAATGAATTCACGGTGTTCTTATTTCAATTTCCAGGAGTGTATAAGGTTTTCAACGATGTATAAATTAATAACAATAAACAATGTCTTCTATTTGTAAAAAATATGGGAACCTTACTTTTGGTTCAACCCTCGTAGTAAGAATGTACTGTGTGGCTACTGTGGGCTGTAATTATCGTATGGCAGCGAAACTTGGCAGATATGCTAATGCACTAACACAGAACCGATTAACACTGGAAAAAAATTAGTTCCAATTTTGACCATCAATTGCAAGTCTGGCGCTGTACACTGTTTGTATCTTGGTATGACATCCACACTGTCATTTGACAAGCTGTGACGTTAGTGAACAATGTAGCTATCGAGAAGAGAAACTGTGCGCTGTTAGTGAATGTTTTATGTGAATGGCAGCAACTACAGAGCTGAACTGAGGAAGTACCTCCGACTGAAAGTTCTGATGAGAGGTCCAATGTCATTAAATGCTTTACAGAAGATGATCATAAAATTCGAAAACACAGGTGCGTTTGGTGTGGCACCTGGAAGACGAAGGCGTGCTATCTCGGTGGAAGTTATTGACGAGGTTGTTTTTGCTGTAATTGATCATGCAACACGGGCCCTGGTAGTGCTAGTGCCCATTCAGCGTCATGAGAATAGTCCACCCATTAGTCAACAGTGTGGAAAGATTTTCAGTCTATTTTGGACTGGTACATGTGCAAGATTCAGATGACAAAGCAACTGAAACCTCATAATGCGCAGCAACATTCTAAATTTGCTCTTCGGTTTCTGGCACCGATAGAAGTTGATAACATATGGCTGGGCAACATTCCATTGAGAGACGAGGCACATTTCATAGTGCACGAACAGCCATTGTAATTGCCGTATGCGACTGTGTACTGTGCATTCAAAAGCACCTTTATTCTCGCTCCGTTCTTCTTTCAACAGCATACACCCAGAGAGCATGTCAGATACTCGTGACGTTTACACATTGTCGAAATTTGGAAACCACTGTTCTCATGTAGGATAGGGCAACTCCTCATGTCGTTCGCCTAGCGAAAGATCTGCTTAACGTAAGCATCCACGAATGTCTTACCTCCGGAGGTTTTCTAGGTGTGTGGCCTGCAAGATCACCTGATCTGTATTCATTTATGTTTTAGCTATGGGGATATCTAGGAGAACGTGTTTATCAGGGAAATGTTCGGCTCCACCTGATCTGAAGGCCAGTAGACAGGAACACATTTTTTAATTTCAACAGGACTTCTGCGAGAAACTGTTGATCACATCGTTTTACGGATGTAGCAAGTCGTTGACGTCTCCGGTGCTCATATTGAATGAAGTGTGAAAGAGACGGTTAGTAACAAAACCAACTTTGTGCCTCTCTCACTTGTTTGATCTTTTCGGCCCACATCAAATGGTTCAAATGGCTCTGAGCACTATGGGACTTGACATCGGAGGTCATCAGTCCCCTAGAACATAGAACTACTTAAACCTAACTAACCTAAGGACATCACACACATCCATGTCTGAGGTAGGATTCGAACCTGCGACCGTAGCGGTCGCGCGGCTCCAGACTGAAGCGCCTAGAACCGCTCGGCCACTCTGGCCGGCTCGGCCCACATCCCATTCCTAATTCATTACATATGGAAACATTTTCACACGTCTTTTTTATATTCAAAGGTCCAGGTTTGGACATGGTGACCACAACTGGAACTAATTTTGTCCACTATAAATCGGTTCCGCATGAATGCATTAGCTTATCTATCATGTTTCACTACCACACGATACTTACAGCCTTTATTGAACCTCTGTGAGTAGAGCGCACTTTAATTATAGCCACCCCGTGTGAATGGCGATGGTTGATGACCAATGGAGAGAGAGTGAGGACTGATGGACCATGGAACTTGATAGGTAAATCAAGTCGAACTGTGATATTAAGAAGAAAAAGGTTTGTTAGATGGAGCTCAAGTCCAGCCATCGGTGATACAGCACTGCTGCTGTAAGACAAATGAGGGGGAGGAATTCGACCATGCGTATTTCAACTAAACAAATTTACGAAAACCGCTGATAACCCCAGCCATCCAAATTATGAGTGCAGTGCTCTAACCCTTTGACTACCTCGATATTGAGGGATGAATAACACTTAGGCGGTTTTTTGTTCTACTGATGGGTTATCATAGAACCAATTAGAATTTGTTGCATATTATTGTTATGTAACAGTGTTCCATTGGTAAAAGCGAGGCTACTCACGGTTAGCAGAATTCTTGCAATTACAGACTGCATATTGAATAAAAGCGAAGAAAGTGGATAGTTACAGAAATTACGAAACAGCACAAACACTTACAAGTTGCAGCAAGATTCGTTATCTGGAAGGACAATCTATATAAAAAAGGGAGAGAATGTGCGAGTAGTAACGACATATAAAACGTAATTCGTAAAGCGCTACTTGTAATATTTTCTAGTTTCGAAATTAGCACTCGTTTTCAATCTTTTGTCTTGATTATGTCTACAACAAAGTAACATGATAAAAGTGATCACAGGAAGTTTATCTCGCACTGATTCATTATTAGACGAAATACACTAGTGGGAAATGAAAACGGCTAAAGGTGAGGCATAGGAACATCAAAATTGTAAGGGGCACTGAAGGCGAACCTAGCAACCACAAAATGACATTGTAAATTCTACGGCCCTGACGCAAGCATCTGATGCAAGAAAATGGTGAGCTGGTATTTCGATCTCGAAGTGGATGAGAAAACAGTGTTCACATATCAGTAAGCTATCGATGAACGTAATTACTGCATTTCACTCACTTTGGGTCTGTGGGAGGTTAGATCCTTTCGGAACTTTTGCCCACCACAATGAACGTGAAGTGTCAACTCTGAAGTGGAGATGGATCTCCGGTAGTACCATATACGTATGTTCACACTTGGACCGCCGCATCAGATGAGAAACCGTTACCGAACGCACGACGACTGCAGCACAGATCAGGACCTAGACAGCGTTTCTCATTTCTAAGATTATAATGAATAGTTACTAAGATCTGTTTCGCGAGTAAGGGTGCCGCTCGTCAGACTCTTTCTCATAACCCATAAACGCCCTGCTAACATCTGATGGTCTAGCGAAAGACGCAGCTGCAAGTATGATAACGGTTTTTTGTGATTATTGATAAGAACAGGTTTGCGTCATTGAAGATTGCGTAATCCAAGAGACTGACAACTGTCAGTGTGTGTGTGTGTGTGTGTGTGTGTGTGTGTGTGTGTGAGTGTGTCAAGGAGCTACACGCAGGACCAACTCCATGTTTGATGACGTGGAGACTCACTGCCTAATGTGACTATATATCTCTGATATTTTGTATGGAGGACCTGCTTGGTGCGTCGTATGACCAGAATACCATCCAGCACATTCTGACACGGTGTATGAAGTGCTTTTCCAGCAACACAATAGCCAGACCTGCCCCTTCCCTCCCCCCCCCCCCCCCCCCCCTCACCATTTACTCCTCTGCCAATTTCGTGTGGGACATGGTGGTGTAGGGGCTCTTGCCTAGTTTGCATTTCCAGGAAAGTCCCTTGAACATTTGCAACAACAGTTGGAAACTGTGTACAACATTATCTCCTAAGATAATATTCACCGGCTTTATGCACGCTTCCAGATCCGACTAGTTGCTAAAGTAGGGTATAAATGATAATTTAACTGTTGATTGACAATCCGTCCACAGGTGTATGAACCATTCAGAATGTGTAATATGCGGACGAACGTCATTTGTGTCAAACTATTCCGTATGAAAGTTGAATTATATTCCTGTTTTTCCTGTGTAATTATGCAGAAATACCGGGCCACGCTTTTTCAGTAGTTACGTTCCCAATATCTATAGTTCAAGGGTCATGGGAAGAAATATCGCCTCCTACAGAGAGACATAAATGAGAATTGAGCAACTGCAGGAGAAATATAGTGGCCAGCTAAATGCTAATCACAACTACTATGCACATGCCTGCCTGTTGTACAGTTATTCTCCTGAACATACCATAGGCCTGAGGATGTGTGCAGTTCCGATGTTTGCTGCGTATGTATGGTCGATCAGTGCATTGTGCATTACGCAAGGTAAAACTTCCAAACATATAAGTTCATCATATATTGAGGAATATGAAACATCGAGACTATTTCGGAGATAACGTATCCCTTTGTCCAGTATGTGGTCTTCAATTCTGTGACCTCTTTTATAAGAAGCATGACCTGTCCTCACTGGGAACCCGCAAACAACAGCGACATTTGTGGATTTTTTCGACTAGCTGAAAGTTGTAAACATTTAGCGCCGTCACTTCACTGGCACAAAGTCACTGCTTGCTCCAAGAAGAAGACTTTTGTCAACTGTATCTATTTGCGTAAGTACAGTACATCGATTGAAAGGTATCTTGTGAATGAAGTTTTGCTCACGTATCAATCTGACAATCATTGTAGGAAAGTTATACATTCTGCACTGAAGGCCTAAATAAAACGTGTTCTACAACAACCTGTTTTGCCCGTTGTGCACACGAGTCGACCTTGCACACTGTGCAAATCAAAACAATCGTCAAAAAATGAATCTAGAAACGCATTATCGTTAAAAAATTACGAATAAAAGTTTTGAAGCCTGACAAACAAAATGTCTACTCTTGAAAATGTTTACAGCATAACTTACATGTTTGGCTCTGTAAACAGAATTATATCTACAACATTCCAACCGTACATTTCCTGGAAATTCTAGCGTTTCTAAAAATATCCACCCTTCTTCTTTTATTCTTCTGACAATTACTGAGACTCTTTTATCGATTTTCGAGGTTGTACATGGGGCACATTGAAACTGTGAAAGACAGTATCTCCCTCTCTCTCCTTTTTTGTGGTTTGTTATCGATATGAGTAAGCTACACGCCTTCTCCCGAGCCGTCGAGCATAAAATTCCTATTTGATCACTATAAACAGTGTCACCTAACCTGCTTTTGGACTTAATCCGAGTTAAAGGCACACAGTTTGGCAATCGTGCACCTAACACCACCTCCTCTCCATACCTTGATACTGTTCCACTTGTGTTGGAAATTTCTTCGACCAACAGTATTCGAATCACTTACATCAAACGAAAAACGCAACATTTCTACTACAAGTTTCTACACTTTGCAGCAATTCACTCCTCGGGTATTTACAGTCACTATGCTTAAGTATAGCTTAGTGACTCTGTAGTTAAGTGAGTGGTTTTCACACGACTTCATGTAACCCCACAGAGATAAATATACTGATGGGAAAAAAAACACAACACCAAAAAGTAATTAAGTAGAGTAACGAAATTTCGGGGATGAATATGTCTACGTAACATATTTAAGTGATTAACATTTGCAAGATCACAGGTTAATGTAATTGTGAGATAAGCCATTGCAAATTTGAAATGCTGGCACATTAATAGCGGTGTAACTCCCAAAATGTTGAAACTAAGCATGCAAACCCGCATGCCTTCTGTTGTACAGGTACCGGACGTCAGTTTGTGGGATTGAGTTTTATGCCTGTTGCACTTGGTCGTTCAATACAGGGACGTCTCAATACAGGGACGTCTAATGCTGGTTGTGGTGGACGCTAGAGTTGTCGTCCAGTAATGTCCAACATGTGCCCTATTGGAGACAGATCTGGTGATCGAGCAGGCGAAGGCAACATGTCGACAACGTGTAGAGCACGTTGGGTTACAACAGCAGTACGTGACTCAGCGTTATACTGTTGGTAAACACCCACTGGAATGCTGTTCATGAATGACAGCACAACAGACTGAATCACTAGATTGCCGTACAAATTTATACTCAGAATGCGTGGGGTAGCCATGCGAGTGCTCCTGGTGTCATATGAAATCGCACATCTGACCATAACTCCAGGTGTAGGTCCAGTGTATGTCGAAGCAATCTGTGCAGTGAATTACGCTGGCAATCAGTGACAAAATACAATGTGCAATAGTGTAATGTTGATCAACAGCTCCGCCACTGCACCAGTGATGCAAGTGAAGCAGCAAGATGATGAAATCGTAAGTCATCAACTGTCATGTAAAAGCCTTTCACACTATTTTCGTAACACATAACTGATGCAAATATATCTGCATCCTATACAGGCTGTGATATCATACATAGTCAACCACAAGGAAGGAAACCAGCAGAAGACATCACTGACTTCGATTTATAGCCATCAAAAATGGTTCAAATGGCTCTGAGCACCATCGGACTCAACATCTTAGGTCATAAGTCGCCTAGAACTTAGAACTACTTAAACCTAACTAACCTAAGGACATCACACACACCCATGCCCGAGGCAGGATTCGAACCTGCGACCGTAGCAGTCCCGCGGTTCCGGACTGCAGCGCCAGAACCGCACGGCCACCACGGCCGGCCCTTATAGCCATCCACTGCCCCCCTCCTCCCCCCGCCCCCCCCCCCCCCAATGCCACACCAGCCGCTACAGCAACAAACAATGGACAAATAGTTCTATATTAATTTAGTTTAAGACCGTTTATTTTTAAGCAGCATTTCTCTGTATGTATGTATGTATGTACGTATGTATCTACGTACAAACGCCGGAAAATGAACAGAAGATATTAGAAACGCGTTGTATTATGTTATATTAAACATAAAATAAAAAAGTGACTGGTGGCAGAAGTCAAGAATAAATAAGGTCCAGTGTGGTTAGCAGCCAGACACGTTGGTTGCAGGCCCACAACGTGCCTCGTTCTAATGAATACATGGGCGTCACTGGCACCGAAGCAGAACCAACGTTCATCAGAAAACACAACAGACCTCCAACCTGCTCTCCAATGAGCTTTCGCTTGACACCACTGAAGTCGCAAATGGCGGCGGTTTGAGGTCAGTTGAATGAACGATACAGGACATCTGCTTCAGAGCAGTCCTTGAAGTAACCAATATGAAACAGTTCGTTGCGTCACTGTGGTGCCAAATGCTGCTCGAATTCCAGCTGCAGATGCAGTACAATGCGCCAGAGACATACGCTGGAAACTGGGATCTTCCCTCGCGGTAATTCCACGTGGCCGTCTTGTGCCCGGTCTTCTTGCGACTGTACATTCTCGTGACCACCACTGCCAACAATCATGTACAATGGCTACATTCCTGTGAAGTCTTTCTGCAATATCGCAGGATGAACATCCAGCTTCTTGTACCCCTGTTACATGACCTCATTCAAACGCACTGAGGTGCGGATAATGGCGCGTATGTCGCCTTAAGGGCATTATTGACTAACGTAACACGTCGAATCTCAAACGTAACTAACGCTCACGAGCGTTACAGCGTGTATTTAAAGCAAACCTGATTTGCATCATCATAGTGGCGCTACTAGTGACCCTCTCACCCTACTGGTGCGGATTTTGAGTAGACATCATCTATCAGATGAGGAACACGTCTACCAACTTTCGTTTATGTCGCACAACTCACTCTTGGCGTTGCGATATTTTTTCGTCAACGTACATTTGAGTGAAATCTGGTGGTCGCGCTGACTATGAGATGGGACATGCCCTTCCAGTCCAATGGAGACTGTTTCTGTTGTTCATATGCTCAAAGACAACCAAATCAGACCACGGTTTTGCACCGACGTGTTTAAACCACGTTGTCTTCCAGACAACATGATTTACGAACTCCAGTAACTGTCAGGAAATTTAGAATTGCAAGTAATGTGTGTAGCTCAAACGGAGTGCCAGTGTCATTTCAGTTGATCTTCAAAAATTTCAGATCACAAGCTGATAGAAATCGTGGTTGTTAATGGGGCACGAGAGTGACGTATGAATTTTCGTCTCTCCAGACATGGCGGTTGCAGTTGATCAAAGCATCATTACAGTTGATAGATACCTCATCCTTCAGCAATACCAACTGTAGATAGTTCGGCAGTGCAGTACAGTGCAAAATAATCTTTTGGTAGAACTGAATTTGGTATTCAGAATCTTTTTACCCTATAGCTTAAACACACGTTTTATAATAAGGGTTGTAGAGCTGCTTCGTAAGTACTCTCCGCATTGTATTTTTAGAAGCCTGCATTTTACGCGCAAGTTGCCGATTGCTTATTGATGAATCTTCTCCTACATGTGCTGGACACGCCCCCTCCTTGAATTCTACAATGTAAACGGCTCTTTGCTGAGACCCTCAGATATCTTCTGGCTTCAACGATCTAGTCCCTCGTAAATTTCTTCCAACGGCCATAAATTTCTAAATCTGTTCCATATGCTGAAAATCATTGTGAAGTGCATGGCAGAGGATACGTCCCATTTTATCGTGTATTAAGGTTTCTTCCCGAACCATTCGTGAATGGAGCGCGGGAAAAATAACTGCTTATGTATATTTGTGTGCACGGTAGTTAATCTTCTCTTCTCGTCGTGGTACCTACGAGAGTGATACGTAGCAGGGAGTAGAGCATTCCTGTATTACCTACTCAAAACATGTGTTATGCTCCTCGCAGTAACACTCAAAATACGTGGTAACTTCACTGATAGTTCAGTATCTTGCTGTTTAAGCAAACAGAATCTACAAGAGTTCCTTTTGTTACTATAGGTAAACTTTGTGTTATAGGCAACACTATGGAACGGGGATTTTGGGAGGAGGCGAGAATAATTCAACACCCCACTAGTATGTGAGCAGAAGCAGGCCAGGCAGTCGACTCCACTGTCACGACTAATCAATCCCCACTCCCACAGACTCATTATCATCTGGGTAAACAAGGTAACAGCTCTGTGGGGAATTTACCAAGTATCAGAATGTTTCTCTGGCAGGCTTCTTCCTATTCTATCATATAGCTCATTTCCCTTCTGGCTTCCTTCAGAATGCCACCCACTTCCACTGCCACTGTCAGAGGAACAAAATGTTTTGGCTAGTCTTTAATAATTTATTTGTGAGATACATGAGCTAAGCTGCTTGTAACACAGGAAGGGAAACTGTGAATACTACGAATTCGCCATCACTATGTGTGGGCACACAAAGATAACCAGTAGTCTGCATACCCACTCGCTGTATTGTCCACCACAGTTAAACCCGCTTACGGACGCACGTAGAGAATGCTGGTTAGCCAGTTAGCCAAGGTGCAGCAGTGTCAGTATGAGTACAACGTTACGCACATTCTGCAGTGTCTGCGGTCTTTCTCACACGATTTTAAAGAAATTATTCGGTAAAAAATATTGTTTTCTCCTTACCTACAGCTTATACGTCAACTCTATGACGAAGCGGCTATCGTTTCATTAAGGGTCACAGGTACTGTAATATCACATTTAAGTAACACATTGGGCAAAATTCGAAAAGTTTGCAATGAACAATAGGGGTTGAGTTTGATTCATTTTACGGGTTTGTTCCATATGAAATTTAGCTAACATACTAAATGTTTCCTTAGACTTTGGAGGAGGTCTATATGTATCTACAATCTCGAGATAACGGATTATATGTAGCGCACTGCATGTGCCACAGAAGAGTAAAGGAGAACTATCTATAACTTTTTCAAAAACTTTGTAAGACATTAAAACAAGTTTTTGGGAAATGACAGTACATAAAGAGGAGAGTATTTTGCCATATGGTTAACATGTGGAACTTCCTTTACGAGTCACTACAGACGTTTTCAGTGGAATAATGTAAGTTTTTAAGAGTAATCGATAAAACTAGCATTAGTGTTACTTTGCAATAGCATAAGCGAAGAAATTACATGTTTATTTTTATACTAATGACGTGCTTTTTTATAAGCTATTGACGTGACTACGTCTCTAGTTCCTCATTTAAGAAACCACTGTTCAGAATTCTGTCGCAACAGCAACTGAACTAGTATGTTAGTGAAGTGAGATTGTGTAAACCCTTCTGTGTTTTGGCAAAAGAAGAAAATTTAAACATGATAGCACAAGATATGTAGGTTTTTAATCTAAATTCGCCACTGATAATGCTTCTGTGAAGAAGAAAAAAGTAAGAAGTCTGGGGCAGTAAAATCACTCCTTTCGTTGATATTTCAGCAGGAGCCTGTGACCCAAGTGTATTAATAATGAACAACTAGGATTGAAACATACCCAAGGGTTTTCTACCTACACTTCAATAATCTTTGAAATATGAAAAAGTACAGCAAATAGCGTACCAAATTTCCATTCCTAGCCCTGTACAGAGTGAGGGAGTGAATCTTCTTCACTTGAAATATCTTTTATTTCATCAGTGATATTGGCTATGGCGAACAACTGGCGAGGTTCTTAAAATCGTCAGTATGTTCAGAGCCTCAGATTTATGAAAGGTTTGTATTACCTTAGTTCTAATCTGCAGCGAAAATGCAGTATCACAAATAAGAATATTATAACATTACAAGTAACATATTTGATTCCTGTTTATCCGTGAATAATAAGGTTACAAAAACATGATGGGATTCCGCCAATACTGGGTAAGGACTGGTGATTTATTTTTGTCTGAATTGTTAACCTTTTTCCTTTGAAGAAGCATCAGGAAAATGGCCCAAAATGACATACTAAAAAGTTAATTATTTTTCACAGCTCATGTATACCAAATAAAATTATATAATCGTAATTTTGCATTATAGTAGCATAGGCATACAGAATTCACTACAAAATAACTAGTTGCACTATGAATTAACAATTTGAAAAAAGTTGTGAGCATGTCATTTTAGGCTACTTGGCACAGCAAAATGACACACATTTTCTCTTAGCAGAGTCATTTGTTTATTTTTACTATTAAAATGTTAGTACAAGCATAAATTATGGCATTAACAAATTTTATACCTTAATTGTTAGAACTGTAATCCTAACAAATTAACAAAACATATACAAAAATTTATGGCAAATTATTTCTAGAACGGAGAATCTTACAACCTGTGTTAAAAAAAATACTTTTTGTGTTTGTTACTGCATCACTTTCTAATAGGTTTTTCATAAACAGGTACGCTGCGTTTCAGATATGTAACACACCCATGCAAAGCGACGTGGTCATATGTCATTTTGCCTCTTCAACACAAGCATAATCTTTGGTCATAACCTCAAAAAATAATAAACACGCAATCAAAATATTTCTACACATTTAAAGACTTACCTTTAAAAGATTTTCCGCTGAGTAAACCTTCCGCACAGATAATCACTTTTAAAAGATTCCTAACGGAAATTTGGGTTAGTTGACTTTGAAAATGGTTTCCCGCGTTTCACCAAATGGGAACAGTCAAAGAGTAATGGCTTGTGCGGTGTAGCCATAAGCAATTAAGTAAACCAACGATTATGATCCGGTTAAAAAAAGGCAATACGTCATTTTGCCTTTCCGTGTCATTTGGGACACGGCTTCTTTCATCAAAAGATAGTATAATTTATGCAGTAGATATTGCATTGAATCCTGAAGTAGAGTATCTTGTTAAACAAGCAATTGGCAGCCAGAGACGCCAACAGCATGTGGAAAAATTCGAGTGTCGGTTTGCAGTAACATATGTGAAGAAACTGCATGTTCATTTTCGTATTAGCAAAGTCTCTTTTCAATAACTATCTATGACTTTTACAAAAATTTCAGTGCTGCACTGAAAAAAAAAAAAAAAAAAAAAAAAAAAAAAAAAAAAAAGCTATCACTCTATCGCCGTAGATAAGGAAGTTTTGTATTTTAAGTGTACGGCAAAATACTCAGATCTTTGCGTACTATAATCAGACAAAATTCTATATTCAAATGCAAAAATCATAGTGAACCGCGTTTTTGATTGCAAGCTATTCGAATTTCGTCTAGCGCAGTACGTAAATGTGAAATATCACAATAGCCACGACCATTAACGAAATGATAGTCACTTCAACTTGAAGCTGACATACAAGGTATCTCAAACCTTTCGGGTCAAATTGAAGCAGGTGATAGTGAGTCCACAACCGATTGTATTGAGATATAAAACCAATGGTCGGAAATGTCTGTTTATGTTATTTGGACACAGATTGCATAACAGTAACGTAGCTCACAGAAAGTGTTCGAAGTGACAGCCACCAATCTCAATGCATACACGGTAAGGGCTCATAAAGTTCACTAGCACACTCTCAAAGGTCCCAGGCGTCTGCTATACCAGGAGACAGGCATCTTGGACCCTAGGAAGCAGGTCTTCAGCCATGTCCACGGGAGTTTCAAATACCAACGTCTCGACGTAACCCCAGAGGTGAAAGTCCAGATGAATGAGATCCAGCACTGTATGTGGGACAGGAACTCCTCTTCCAGTCCAATGATGAGGGTACATGTTGTTCCAGTGCTTATGAACATTAATATTGAAGGGGGCTGGTGCAGAATCATGTTTGAAACAACATTCGCGTGGACAACATGGGGTACATTCCCCAAGAACTGTGGCAGTACATCTCACAGGAACACCAGGTAATATTGTCCTCACGTGAGAAATGGCTGTTGCAGCTACTGAAAACGCCATCACAGTTGAATGGAGGCGCATCTGTAAACAATATAAACTGTACGAAGTTCAGCATCAGCACTCCAGTGGATAATCCACTGAGAGAAGTGAATGTGGGGCTCAAAATCTGTTGGTCGCAGTCCTTGCACATGTTATTTATGATAGGAGTGTAATACCTGTTCCATCAGTACTATATCCTTCGAAGTGTGCGTTTTACAGGTAAGTTGACAGGTGCTTATTGCATGTTGGTCGACCACATGATCTAACACCATCTCCTCAAACTCTAGTGTTCAGACATGTCTTTGACAGGAGTCTCGGCGTGTCGTCTGTGCTGTGAAAGACTCAATCTCTCATAAGTTGATATCCATGGAGATAAACTTCTTCCAGTTAAGATGACACCTGTGATAAAAGTGTTCTCTGTACATTTGTGCTACTTTACAAGCAGTACATACTGCCACACCATACATTTCATGCATGTTTGCCAAATCTCATGATGGGGTCTCACTACGTTTTATGCAGTATATGCAGTAACAGACCTTACCGTGACTATATCACAAGCTAACTTATGCAATTGACAACTGACAGCAGGGATAGTGGTGTGCATGCAACACAGGTTAATGCACCAGTGTGATGCACGCGGTCGTCACATGACACATGTGCTATGAGCTAGGTTGTGTACAGCATGTGTGTTTGGTGTTCAGAGGTGTACACTGTTTACCACCTGCTGCCTGTTCCAATGTAAAACAGACCCCCGGGCTCATTGCGAGAGTGCAACAGAACTTCATCTGCTGTTGCAGTACAGGCACTGAGACTGGCGGTTTTCGCTTTGATTAACTGCTATGAGCTACTCTGTTGTTGTACAGTGTTCACCGTGTATGTCCATAACACAACAAATGTGTGTTTCCGAGCATTGGTTCCCTATATCAGTCTAATCAGTTGTGGGCCCACTACTATGCCTTTTAATTTTATCCAAAACTTTTGACACACACTGTATAGAGCTACAAGTAAAGAAAGAAGAAATTTTTTACGGATTAGTTTCTATAAAATCGTTTGAGAAAGATTTCAGGGCAGCTGGCATGTGTCCGCCTCAATTATGTCATAGGCCACCACTTCAAGCCGCACTGCACTGGCGTGTGCTACACTGGTATCTTGCTTTCTTTGTGTGTGTGGTGTAAGACTTCGTATCGGCTCCATCGTCATCTGACCAGCTCACAGGACAAACAGGTAACTCAATGGAGCAATACAAAAGAACAGAATGAGGAAATACAACAAAACAATTAACAAAGCCATTTGCTTGGGCACAACAGTGAACACTCGTATGTTAGCTTCGTTACCTTTATTAGCTGCTCTTTGTCATTCACCAGCCATGGCTGGACAGACAGCGTCAATTTTACAACAATATTATCACATTAAAATTAAGAAATATTCGTATTTTAATCTATGATACTAAAGTGGATACTACAAAACATATATTTAAGAACTAGAATATAATCTACACAACAATAATAAGAGAATTGCTGCTGTTTTCATTGGCATGGAGTTAGAGCTCAGGAAGACACAATTCTATAAATACAGAAATACTCTTCTGTACTACATACTGGCTGCTCTTTTAGTATACACAAAATTTTGGTCTATTGGTAATGACAGAATTTCTTTAGGTAGAGCATTAAATAACTTTAGGGCCGCCAATGGAAAGCTGTTCTGCATCTTGGCCTGTCTGTGCTGCCTTTATAGCGAATGCTCTATTGACGAACTTCATTTCTCTTTCTGTAGGTTTCATGATTTGTCTTTGTGTGAACAGGGCAGTTGAAAACGTATTGGCTGAAAACAGTCAAAACTCCTAATCTGTAAATAAATTGGTTTGTAGTGGTCAGTCTTTTTTTTCGTTGGGGTTATGATCATCATTGCTTTCTTTCGTAATAAAAGCATATTCTTGCAACCTGCAGAATGGCCCCACAGCCGATAGCTGATGTGATTGTGGAACATCGTATAGCACACTGTTAATAGGTACTGGTGTGGTATAATACTTTTTAATTTTCTCAAGATGTGTAGGACCTGTCACAGTTTGGAGCGTACATGTTTAGTCTGCTGTTACCACGTTAACTTTGCATCAATAAAAAAAAAGCCCCGAAACTTAACAGCTGCTGTGTCACCCCCAATGTTCCAGTATCACTTACGCTGCGTGTCATCCTCTGTGTTTTGTCTCCGTTAACTTTCATCTTGTTCATGATGAACCAGGCCGTGGCCTCACTTAATAGGACTTCCACCTGTTGAACAGTAGTTAAATGAAACATTATGAAGGACGTATTAGTAATACTTTCTGAGATACAGAGTTTATTGTAGCATCTGTGAGGTTTTGAAGGATGGAGCGTATTACTGGCTGAATCTGAAGTGTGAGGGAGGCTCACGAGTTAAGTGTGGATAGCTTAATCAGTATATGTTCTGTCTGTGAAAGATATGGTTACGAGTGTCGACCTACACACAATTTAAAACTGTTATGAAGTCTCAAACTAGTGTACATTCCACTGCATAGTGAAAGACTCATTCTGATTGTGGTTTTTGATTATGGATGTTTACCAACAAACTCAAATTGAGTGTCGGCCAAGTTTTCAGTCACACACAGACCAAAACTGTTCTAAGCAACTAAAAACAATTTGTTTCATATACCCTGCGCAGTATTATAACTCAAGGAAATGAGGTTGCTTTGTGTGCAGAAGGCCAAGCACCAAATGTGGGAGAGTATTACAGAGAAACACCTGGCGGCGTTAGTGACACGGCACTATCTGTAGTAACATCTATGAGCCGTGCACGGCTCGCACCTATCCCATTTATTGTTTGTCATCTTCTAATACGGTACCGCCGCCTCGTTTTCTTATTCCATTTACTGGCGTCACTAACTTCCTGCCTTACTTGCCCGTATGCGGCAGCAGCAGCGCGTATCGATAAGTGCACTGTCGTACCATCTCTGGAGTGACCGATAGTATTTCCAGGTCATCGTGTGTCTGGCAGTCAGTTCAGGATGGACCAGCAGTTCAGTCGGGACGCAGCAGCAGTGAAGTCGGGGACGGAGCGCCGGTGAGGCGCCGACAGCCAGTGCTCGCCGACCGCTGGCGACACACGTGAACCGTCCGACGGAGGGAGATTGTAGCAGTACGATAGTTGATTGTTCGTTCGGTTGGTGGTCTCATCGCCGATGTATATTTGGTCCTTTCACCGTTTCTGGGCCTGGGGAGTTGTTCGGTTGGCATGGAGCAGCGAGGAAATCTCCGCAGCGCGTAGTTTGGCCGAGGCCGCTGGCAGCGTCCACGCACGGTCGGTGTGTGTCGTGCTGTTCCCATTGCTATGAGGTCCGTAGCTCACCGATCCTGGACACGGAAGTTGAGTTTTGACTTAATCTACCAGCAAGTCTCAACTGTTCACATTATGTCGTTTGGATTTCGTTGTCTGCTGTTGGGACATTCCCGCAAGCAACAACTTGTGTTTTCAAGTTCGCAAATTTTAGCCACCCTCCAGTGGAGTTTAACTGTATTTGGTTATTTTGAATTGAAATGCACCAGCAGAATCTTCTGCCTTATGGCTGTTAACGTTCCAGTTACCTGCCCTGGCAGTTGACATAAATTCAGACAAAATCTGCAATCTCTGTGATGACTTTACGTGTGTGTGTGTGTGTGTGTGTGTGTGTGTGTGTGTGTGTGTGTGTGTGTGTTGCTTTGCACAATATGGTGATGTAAAAGTTACGTAAGTGCTGGATATATTTAGGAATACGCGAAAAATACAATCCTGCAACTTCGCAACAAAATCACGCGGAATTTTCGACCGCAACAACACACCAAAAATACTTCGCCACAGTGGAATAATAAAAATTGAAAACGGACGATAATGTAAAGTGTATCTTGAAAATCATGTGAACAGCCGTCTGATGATGAACTTGCCAGTTCGAAACCGGTAACGGCGCTATTTACCTAAATAAATAGCAGTATTAATAGGGGCTGGTTGCTGTTTTCTTCTTTGTAAGAATTAACCTACATTAAATGATTCCCATCTTATAAAAAAGATTTCTCTAGGCGTTGTCTGGATTTATGCAGTTTTCCAAGTCATACATAAAATTCTGACAAATTTATAACACATATTTAATAATAGTAGGCATTCATATGGGAAAATTACGGAAATCTTTTTGGTTAAAATGTTCTGCAAGATCACAGTATGAATGTGGCTCAAACAATAGATGCTAGATATACAGAATGCACTCAGTATTAACAAATTAACAGTGATGTAAAATATCAAATGCCTATTTATTTGACACTTTCATCTGTGCATTGCTCCACGTGCAAATACACGCCAGTAAAAAATACACAAGGATCAAATTATTAAGATAGGTGGTCCTCCACAGCCATGATTCTTATTATGGAACTCTTAATTGAAAACACACCATTAAATTATCAAATGAATCTCTCTATCATACTACCAGTTCCCACCTACAATATCATTGGTAGGTCACAAAACATCACTTGCCTGTGTGTATAAAGCAAGATAATCTTTCTGTCTCATCTACATTTATTTCATTTTACGTGTCTACTTCTGTAGCACCAAACTGAAGGGCAAATCTCCCGGTCTTCTGAGTGGCTTGATGTGATCCACGACAAATTTCTCACCTGTTCCAAACTCTTCGTCTCAGACTAGCACTTGCAACCTATGTCATAAATTATTTGCTCGATGTATTCTAGTCACTTGCCTTCGTCTACAGTTTTTACCAACTATAAGACCCTCTAGTACCATGAAGGTTATTCTATGATGTTTTAACGGATGTCCTATCATCCTGTCCCTTCTTCTCATCAGTGTTCCCACATATTCCTTTCCTCTCTGATTCTATGCAGAACCTCCGCATTCCTTATCTTATCAGTGCACCTAATTTTCAACATTTATACAGCATCAAATCTCAGATGTTTCGATTCTCTTCTGTACCAGTTTTACCACAGTCCATGTTTCACTACCATACAATTCCAAACGTACATTCTCAGAAATTTCTACATCAAATTAAGGCCTTTGTTTGATACTAGTAGACATCTCTTGGCTAGAAATGCCCTTTTTGCCAGTACTAGTCTGGTTTTGATGTCCTCCGGCTCCATCCATCATTAGCTATTTTGCTGCCTTGGTAGTACAATTCTTTACTTTGTTCTACTTTTTCAACATCAATCCTGATGTCATCTTTCTCGCTCTCTAATTTTTGCTACTTCTCATTGCTTTCCTGTTTCTTCTATTTTCTCTCAATCCATATTCTGTACTCATTAGACCGTTCATTCCATTCAGCAGATTATCTAACTCTTCTTCACTCTCATGTAGGGCAGCAATGTCATCAGCGAATAGTATCATTGGTATCCTTTCACCCTGAGTTTCAGTTCCACTCCTGAACCTTTCTTTTATTTCCATCATTGTTCTCCGATGTATAGATTGAAAAGTAGAGGCGAAAAACTAAATCCCTGTCTTACACACTTTTCAATCTGAGCACTTCATTCTTGGTCTTCCACTCTTATTACTCTGCCTTGGCTCTTGTACATAGTGTATATTGCCCATGTCTCTCTATATCTGTGGTGTAGGGATAGCATTTTTGTTTGGTTATCAAAACGTCCTCATTCCAGGTTCGATCGCCACCACTGCTTAAATTTTGAATAAAAATCAGCATAAGCAGTGAAAGACTTACAGCATAAGAAGTCACTGTTATTCTGCCAACGGCCTTGTCAAAGTGGATGGAGAAGTGGACAGAGGTTCAGGGCACACTCTAGCCCATGTGGTGTGAAACTGACCCTAAAGACAAAAGGAGCAGCTATGATCATTGGCATGAGGATGCAGAAGACAAAGTAAACCACTGCATTAAAGACTAATATTGTATATCCACAGGACATGTGGCCTGTAATTGAAAAAGTGTCATGATGATCTCTCCACTGGCAAAAGATTCTGGAATAGTCCCCCATTCGGATCTCTGGGAGGGGATTGCCAAGGGGGAGGTGACAATGAGAAAAAGATTGAATAACTAACGAAAGGATAATGGTCTACAAGTCGGGGCAGGGAATTTCAGAAGCTTGAACGTAGTTGGAACGCTACAAAATCTGAAAAGGGAAATGTAAAGGCTCAGTACAGAAGTAGTGGAGGTCAGTAAGGTGAAATGGAAAGAAGATACGAATTTCTGGTCAGATGAGAGTAGGGTGAAATAAACAGCAGCAGAAAATGGTATAATGAGAGTAGGCTTCCTTATGAATAGGAAGGTATGGCAGAGAGAGTGTTACTGTGAACAGTGCAGTGATAGGTTTAGTCTCATCCAAATCGACATCAAATCAACACCATCAACGTTGGTTCATGTATACATGCCAATGTCATAAGCAGAATATAAAGAGGAAGTATATAAGGACATTGTACACCTAATTCAGTATGTAGAGGGAGATGAAAATCTAATAGTCATGGCAGACAGGAATGCACTTGTAGGGGAAGGAGTAGAATAAAGGGCTATGGGAGAATATGGGATTGTTGCTAGGAATGAGAGAGAGGAAAGACTAATTGAGTTCTATAACAAATTTCAGCTTGAAACAGCGAATACTCTGTTCAAGAATCACAAGAGGAGGTGGTATACTTGGAAAAGGCCAGGAGATATGGGACGACTTCAGTTAGATTGTATCATGGTCAGGCAGAGATTCCGAAGTCAGATACTGGATTGTAAGGCATATCCAGGAGCAGATATAGACTCGGATCACAATTTTGTAGTGACTAAAAGTAGGCTGAAAGGAAGAAACTATGTCCCAAGGAGTGGGTTACAGAGGTACTAAGGAATGAAGAGATACGCTTGTAGTTCTCTAAGCTTATAGGTAATACAATAAGGAATAGCTTAGTTGACAGTTCGGTTGAAGAGTAATGGTCATCTTTAAAATGTACAATCACAGAAGTTGGAAAGAAAAACATAAGTACAAAGAAGATAACTACAAGGAAACGATGAGTAACAGAAGAAATACTTCAGTTGATCGATGAAAGAAGGACGTTCCAAAATGTTCAGGGAAATTCAGCAACGCAGAAATACAAGTCGCTGAGGAATAAAATAAACAGGTAGTGCACGGATGCTAAGATGAAATGGCTGCATGAAAAATGTGAAGAAATCGAAAAGGAAATGATCGTCAGAAGAACTGACTCAGCACATAAAAAAAGTCAAAACAATCTTAGGTGCAATTAAAAGCAACGGTGGTAACATTAAGAGTACAATGGGAATTCCACCGATAAATGCAGAGGAGAGAGTGGATAGATGGAAGAGTACACTGAAGGCCTCTATGAGTGGAAGATTTGTCTGATGCGATAGAAGAACAGACAGGAGTAGATTTAGAAGGTATAGGGGATCCAGTATTAGAATCAGAATTTAAAAGAGCTTTGGAAGACTGAAGATCAAATAAGGCAGAAGGGATGGATAACATTTCATCAGAATTTTTAAAATCGTTGGGCAACGAACTACTATTCACGTTGGTGTGTAGAATATATGAGTCTGTGATATACCATTTGACTTTCGTGAAAATATCATCCACACAATTCTGAAGGTTGCAAGGGCTGGCAAGTGCAAGAATTATCGCACAATCACCTTAACAGCTCATGAACCCAAATTGCTGAGAATAATAATATACAGAAGAATGGAAAAGAAAATTGTGTGTGTGAGACAACTATCAGTTTGCCTTTAGGAAAGGTAAAGGCACCAGACAGAGAATTCTAACGTTGCGGCTGATAATGGAGGCAAGACTACAGGAAAATCAAGACACGTGCATTGGATTTGTCGACCGGTAAAAAGCATTTGACAGTGTCAAATGGTGCAAGACGTTCGAAATTCTTAGGGAAATAGGGTCAAGCTATAGAAATTAACATTAGAAAAGTTGTAGATGACAAGCTGCTTAGTATACATAGCATATCAATATAAAGTAGAAGTTTGCTTTTTTTTCAGAAAACTCCCCAACGGAATAGAAGACTATGAAGAAAGTCTTCAGTTTAGACTTGAAAGTGCGTGGATTGCTGTTAAGATTTTTAATTCGCGTGGTATCTTTTGAAAATGGATGCAGAAGAATACTGGATGCCTTTCTGCATGAGATTCTAAGATGTTCAATCCAAATGCAGGATGGATTTCTGCCTAGTATTAACTGTATGAAGGCTGCTAATTCTCGGGAATAAGCTCATGTTGTTAATGACAAACGACATTATAGAAAATGGATACTGAGGCCAATGTCAGACTTCCAAGACTCCTGATCAGGAACGGACAAGACATTCGCGAATTTGTACTGTATATTGCTCGAACTTCCCGTTTCTGAACCAAATATGCCCTTTGGAAATAGGAAATTTATCCCAGAATATTACAGTGTACGTCATAACACAATGAAAATAAGCAGTGTAGACTAATGTTGGTGCTAGACTACCACTTATTGGAGATACTGTTCTGGTGGTAAATATAGAAGCATTCAATTTTTTAAACAGGATACTAAACATGTGATTTCCACGCCAGCTTACCGTCTATCTGAACACCTAGGAATTTGGGGAGCTCAGACACTAACGATATGCCATTCTGTGTAATTAAAAAGTCAGTTTAGTTTAACTGTGTGTTAGAAACTAGAAAAAATGATTCTTACTTTGATTTAGCATCAACTTATTTTGGAGAAGCCAAGCACTGTTGTCTTGAATTGCACAGTTTGATATGTTGCTTATGTTGCACTCATCATCGTTCACTACCAAGCTAGTATCATCAAGAGTCAGAAATATTTTACGATCACCTGTCATGTTAGAAGGCATATCATTTACACAGTATATATTAAGAACAGTATAACCCCAGCACTGACACCTGAGGCAACCCCTCTTAACCATGACCCAGTCAAACTCCACACCATACCTATTCTCCTTACAGTGGAAAATGACCTTTTGCTATCTAGTCTTAAAGTGAGAGAGAAACCAGTCATGAGCTACGCCTCGTATTCCATAATGTCTCGGCTTCAGCAGTGAAATTTTGTGATTAACACAATCAAACGCCCTGATTACCTCAAAGACGCTCAGTGTTTACAATTTTTTCTTTAATATGTCCATTGCCTCACCGAGAAAACACAATAAATCAACGCCCGGTACTCACAGCTTTACTTCTGCCATTACCTCGTCTCCTACCTTCCAAACTTTACAGAAGCTCTCTCTGCAGGTTCGCAGGAGAGCTTCTGTAAAGTTTGGAAGGTAGGAGACGAGGTACTGGCAGAAGTAAAGCTGTGAGTACCGGGCGTGAGTCGTGCTTCGGTAGCTCAGATGGTAGAGCACTTGCCCGCGAAAGGCAAAGGTCCCGAGTTCGAGTCGCGGTCGGGCACACAGTTTTAATCTGCCAGGAAGTTTCATATCAGCGCACACTCCGCTGCAGAGAGAAAATCTCATTCTGGACAATAAATCAAGTTGAATTATCAAACCACTGCTATTGACAGCAAATTAGGTGAACTGAAATTATCAATTACCCTTATATAGACAGTATTTTCTATAATTTTAGAAAATACTGGTGGCACATAAACCGGTTTAAAATGGTCCCTTCCTCCTCTTTTACAAAGGGATTTCACTACTGACTACTTTAATAGTTGAGGAACTGGCCATTCCTGAAGGAAAAAATTACATATGTGCCTAATTACTGAACTAACATATGCAGCACAGTGGATACCACATCGTATGCACGAGAGTCCTTAAACTGCAGTTGTTTAATTATTGACCAAATTTCCCCTTGCCAGTATCACGGTGTATTTCAGAAAGCAGTCTTGGAAAATCTTCGAAGAGAGTTAAATGATTCCCTGTGGAATCCACGTTTTATTTAATTCATGTACTTTACTCACAAAATTATTGTTAAATATTGTACATACAGCTGACTTATCAGCAAGAAAAACATATTTGCTACACATTGGCTTATCCTCGAACTTCACAGTTGGCCAGACACTTCCTTCACGTCTGACCACATGATTTCAACTTTATCCTGAGAATTAACTACTCTATTTTAATATCACGCCTTTTGCCTACCTAACAAAATTTTAAGCATCTTACAGTACTGTTTGTAATGGGTTACTGCACTTCGAATGCGACTATTTGTGATGTTTTGATGTATTTCCGTATAGTTCTACATGAGATCCTTATCCCATTAGTCACCTACCCAGACTGTCTGGTTTAGTGCTACTACTCTGTTTTAAACGTTCTAATGGAATGCAATTTTTAAAGGTCATAAGAAATGTGCTGAGGAAAGCAGCATATTTATCGTCTATATTATCAGCATTGTGAACATCCTGCCACCACAGTTCTTTAACGAGGTTCAAAAAAGTATCTTTTGTCACTAGATTAACATTTCTAAATATACCATACTTGTGCGCAAAACTGAAGGACGAACGTAGCTTTCGTGTCATGTGTCATTACCAATTAACACAGTTCGATAAAACATGGATCATACACAGAAAGAACTGCTACAGTATAGTACAGCTGAAAGAAATACGCAATGAAACGAACAGAATGACACTCTTATTCAAAGACAATAATTACAATCATGTTACCGTGATTCACGATAGCCCCCTGGACATTTTAAGGCAGGGTACGGTTCTCCATAGGGTGCGCGATCACCATGGACAGCAACGCATGCTTTGCAACCTGCTCCCATGTTGGCCACAAGGTTGATAAGAAGTTCTTGTGGTACGACGTTCCATTCATCCATCAGCAGGGTTAAGTAATGGATGGGCGATGGTGTATGTGGACATACGTCTCCCCGGCGCATCCCACCCGTGTTCGATGGGATTTAAGCCGAAGGAACAGGAAGGCCAGTACATTCGCCGAATATACTCTCATTCCAAGAGCTCCTCCACCTGCTCTGTTCAATGCGATCGGGAGTTGTCATCCATAAAAACATAGTTAGGACCGAGTGCAGCCCTCAAAAGACGCTCATGGGAAAGGTGTACAGTGTCGCAACAATGTTGCCTCCGGGCCATGTTGATATAAACCCCACCACCGCAGTGCACCATAACTGCTCGCTGCTTGACACACACGGTCTTCTTCCAGTTCCTTCAACTTCCTCGTCTAGCTGCACCAGCCCCATTTGGCGCTATAGTCTTGCTGACCTATAGATAACTATAATTAAAAGTTCAGTTTCACTGAATTCAACTATTCCTACATTACATTCAATGATATGTTCGGTGCACTACTTTGATACCTGAATAGACTGAATTGGAACACTATTTATTATGTAAATGGCCACTCCCCTACTCCACAAAGAACTCCTTCAAAAATAGCTAGCTAATGTGTACACCAGGATAGGAAGCCACTGAAACGTCATATTGTTTTTGTGGTGCGTGATATGCCAATAATACCACAAAAAATGTCATCCCCACCTATATTCTGCAAACCATTGTTAAGTGTATGACAGAGGGTACTTCCTTCGCACTGTATCAGTTATTTTGGCTTTTTCCCATTCAGTACAAGTACAGAGCGAGTGAAGAACGATTGCTTCGCGACCTGCACAGGAGCGATACGTAATGGACTGCAGTACGTTCCTAAATCCATCACTTAACTCTAGAAGTGCACACTGGGATGCAGACCCTGGGGTTTTTGTTTGTTATTATGCATGCGCACTGCACACTCACAGCTCGCTGCCACCAATGCCAATTCAGCACTCAGTGAGACCAAGTACAGGACGGACGTTCGAAGTCGTGAGACACTGCTGTTTACTGAAATCGACAACAGTAGTTTTTGAAGTAGTACACACAATGTTTAACTGTTCTGTCGCTGAGTATGTAGTTCATTTATGTCAAAACAGCACATAGGAATTACATTTTACTATTGGAAGATGCTGTGAAAGTGACTTTCGTGATGAAAGTGATTCTGAAGCTGGTGCTCCTGCAGCAATTATGGATAAAGGTGAAACTGTTAAAGTCTGCCAAATCTTCAGACAACGATGACGAAAATACTGGCGTCCACGGTACGAGCTATTATTGATGGAACACAGCAGTCCCTAGTAGAACAAGCCTGCCTGCTGCCAATGATATTATGGTCCATATTCCAAGAATGTGGAAATAACGAATGAACGGATTTATGAATAATTCATGTAATATGCGCATTTCATTAAATGAATAGCATCTTCGTCTAATTAATCTGCAAATAAAGTCTTCAGATCCGGATCATTTGTAAGTTTTTTCATTGAAACGTTTCTGTTTAGTCTCGAATCTTGGGTACAATCATACTAATATTGTATTGATTGAAAAAGTAGGCTACGCAAGAGGTAAAATAAAATTACAAGTTTGCAAGTCCTGTTTTCTCAGTATTTATGTCAAATTGATTTTAACACGGAAAGTGAAACAAGTATTTTAAAAAACAATGTTCAATGAGCAGTATGAAAACACCTGCGTAGTTACTGTACAGAGCAGATTACAATCGCCGAAACACGTCCAAAACGTATAAACAGTTGTTAGTCTTGCCTTTTACTCTTCAATACAAGTACTTATTTGGTCAGATCTACTCTTCTGCTCCCAGTGTTTCCAAGAAATCTGCGAGGCATGAAAACAGAAAGAAGCGTGTCGTATTTGTGGGGAAACCAACAACACAAGGAAAAAAGCACATGAAATTGTGAAAAGTTATTTCAATAACGAGGTAATAATTTAAATCATGAGGAATACGAACTGTTTTAGATACGTTTGCAACAATTTCAGATAATAAAGTTAGTGGATATCAATATTCAAACGTAGATGTAGTGAAAAGGAAATTTCTGAGAATGTATTCTTTTCATACGTATATAAACATGTGGTCTGAAATTGAGTGTACATAAAGGTAACGTAACTGAGATATTAACGTTACAATAAATCATAAAATTTTTGGAGGAGCTGGGATTTGAACCCAGGACTTTCTGCATGCGAAGCAGACACTCTACCACTGAGTTACACCCCCACACAAGATATTGTCGTATTCTATGTCTTCACTCTGTGCATGCTGTTTGTTTTTCTTTTTATCTTTAGGATTTTTCGAATGAATTTTAATACTTTATCGATTGTTCTCGTCGTTAAAGATAATATTTCAGCTTTCGTTAATCACAGTAGGCAGTTTTCCAATCGCAGTTTATATGACTTTTAATGGTTCCCACATCAAATCTAAGTTAAACAGCTAAATACTTCTGTGAAATTACTGTAAGCCCAATTATTCATCCGAAACCTAAGCGACGATTAATTGTGTGATTTCACTGATCACTAAGTGTAGAAACTAACTTTCGATAGTTATGGATGTTACTGTAAATAATTTACTCGGCACACGAATGATAACATCGTTAAAATATTTGGTTTATTTTGCGTCAGTTGCCTTTCAAGGCTTATACTCTCTTCCATCAAGTCGACGTGTTTGCCTTCTGTTACGTTGCATTAAATCAGATCCCGTATTAATCGCAGCGAGCAAAATGTATAATCTGCAAGATAAACATCTACTGTTAAGTGAAATACTAGGATTATGAACCAGCTGCAAGACTAAAGGCAAGCACTTTGTTTGATTAGAAGCGCTGAGACGCAGGCAAACATACATGATGAACGAGATGAAAGCAGGAACTGAGGACTAAAAAGTTTTGTGCTTCGCGGGATTAGCGTACCTCGCATCTGCGCAATTTCGAAATAGTTCATAAGACAATATGAAATAAAGCGTTATTAAAGTACTTTGAAAACCAGTACTGATATAACAACAGTTCGCGGAAAGTAGCATTATTTTTCCTGCCAAGGAGTTCTAACAATTAATCTCATTATTTACCACTATGTTGGTAAAACATAGTACACTTTTAAAACAAAGGGAAAAAAATTTTTTTAAGCTTTGAAAGTATGACACTGATAAAAACCCATCAAACATCCAAAGTGCAACTGTTTCCAAACAATGCCGTTACAACATTCAAAAAAATATTAATATATGTAATAACACAAAAAACTGATACTTCCAGTATTTATTTCATGTATGGTACGGAAACAATACCAACAAGTTCCTTCATTATGTGTAACTTTGCAAACACAAAGTGATGTGAAAGCTTCACTTGCAGCCGTATATTCTGCCTCCTCTGAAGAAAGAGCTGCAATTTACTTTTCCACATCATGCAGCTCAGTGAAACTCGAGTAGAACACAATTTGTTGATTCTCATGTACACTTGTTGCCACCAAGATCAGCAGCAGCACTGTAAGTTTCAATACTACAGTCTTTATTCTTCTCAAATTTAAAGCCAGCTGGTATCTACTCTGGTTCAGTTGTTAAAGATAATGGTTTTGTGTCCCTCATACTGGTGCAATACATTTGTATAACTATCTTAACGCCGGCCGAAGTGGCCATGTGGTTCTAGGCGCTGCAGTCTGGAACCGCGAGACCGCTATGGTCGCAGGTTCGAATCCTGCCTCGGGCATGGATGTATGTGATGTCCTTAGGTTAGTTAGGTTTAACTAGTTCTAAGTTCTAGGGGACTAATGACCTCAGAAGTTGAGTCCCATAGTGCTCAGAGCGATTTGAACCATTTTGAACTATCTTAACATATCCTGACTGATTTATCTAAACACCAGTTGTCACGCTTCTTGATCCATAAACCCAGCAAGAAATCAACATTTTTTACAATGATCTGAAAATATTTACCCAACCGTTCAATAAATTTAGTCGTTGCACCAATGAAGCCCAGAGCCAATCCATCATAAGCACAAAAGAATAGTACCAGGTTTCCACTTCTGAACAGCTCTCCCATAAATTATATTCACTAATAAGATTACAAGTAATTCATTCAGCATCTTGAGATATCTGTTTTGTAAATAAAAACCACCTATTTCCAAAACAAACATTTCTGTGCTTGTTTTAAACCACACAGACTCTTCAGCAACTTACATACATATCTTGTATGATCATCATAGCCCTCTGGTTGATACGAAGATACATGTAAATTTACTCTTTAAAACTAACATTGAGAAATGCTGTCTTTACATCAAATTGCCTTATCCATTAATCACGTGAAATTGCAACACTCGACAAGATTCTCAGCATCTCAAAATTTGCTACAGGACTAAATGTAGCTACAAATCTATTCCAGATCATTTAGTGTATAATTTTGCCAGCAATTGAGCCTTACATTGAACCACATCATCATTTACATTTAATTTTGTAGCAAAAACCCATCAATTTTCAGTCACATTTGCTTCAGTTTTGTAAGCTAATTCTCAAGTTTCTTCAAAAGTTGCATTTATTCCTCCACTACTTTCTTCTAGTCACCAGGATTTTCTGACTATACAGCTTCTTTAAAATTCCTTGATGTCTCACAAAAAGGCATCACTGTTGGTTAATTGGCAGAATCTCCCTGGTTTCATGTTCACATAAATTGTGACTTTCTTTGTCTTCATTTATTGCTTCCAAGCTGCTCTCATGCTTTCTGTCAGCATCATATAAATGGTTGCTGCTTATAACTACACCTTGGTTTATAAATCCCATTGATTATCCTCTTCAAAATTAAAGTTTTTACGTTCAGTTTCTGCAACACATTTTTTCATCTATATCTGAAATATCAATAATCCTTTTAGTCTGTTGAGTCAATGGTTCCTTTAATTGTCAACAACTCAATTTGACAATTCTGCATACACAAACAAACATTTTTCCAATAAAATAAACATTACACCCACAGTCATCATAACCCACCAAATATCCTGACGAAGATTTACCATCAAACTATCAAACTACTTCTGTTTTTGTGTGGGAGCCTATACAGTTTAGAAGCTTTTATAGCAACAATGTAAACAACATTCAAAGCAACTGCATTACCAAGCCTGGCACCCCCCCCCCCCCCCCTACATGAAGTGCTAAAAGATTGTGGGGCATACATTAAAAAAAGAGTTCAGAATATGTCATTACTGAGGGAGGAAATGGCATCTACAGGAACAAAAGTAGTGATGCAACCAGTGCTCTAAGGGAAATTTTAGAAAGAATCCCACATCCGTATTTTCTTGTTGTAAGCATTCCACAGAGGCACTATCTAACTGAAACCTCATGCGTAAATAAGGAAATTATCAGCATGAACAAAATTCAAGAAGATATGTACCTATTTTCAAAATGTTACATTTATTCAAGCTACAAGCTCAGTGAGAGAGCATTTCATGAAACATCGCCTGCACAAAAACAGTTTTGTGCAAAACATTTATGTCCAAAGAGATACTGGAAATTATTAACTACCCAAGGCAAGACAAGGCCAGCCACACTATCAACAATGAATGAAAAAGACATAGCAGTGCTGTCTCCAGTGAAAGGAGGACCATTAATGACTCACGATGAAAATGAAGAAGAAGAAACTCACTGTGCCATGAAGAAGAGCAAGAATCAGCATTGTATTCTCAGAAAGGAAGAAGGATCATCATTCTCTCCTGAAAAAGAAGGACAATCACAGACTCAGGCTGAAGAAAAAAGAAAGATTTGACCTACAAAGGAATACACATCACTGATCTTGCCATAGGAAAAAGCATTGTCAGCAGAACAGAATGCACAAGCAAAATTGGGAAGAGGAGAAAGAACCAAGAAACACAAACACCTGAAAGACTAGGATTTTTTGTACCAGCAGCTGGGAAAGAAGGTGACATAAAAAATTTAGATGTAAATATAAATATCTTCAACACACAAGTGGAAGTTAATTCACAGGTGGAAATTACACCTACAGATACGGTCCAACAATAAACAATGTAGTTTTACGATTATCCACAAAAACTTCAGAAGCCTTAGTAAAAAGCACAATGATCTGGACATCATAGCATGCATTAGTAAACCAGTTATGTTAGTTATCACTGAGTACTGGTATCCCGAAGAAAAAATTCTCACCACACACCCATTAACAATTAATCTTTGCTCAGCTTTCAGTACAGAAATCAAGGCTAGTGGTGGTGGTGGTGTGTTATTTGCAAAAAGAGATACTGATAGTAATTACTGTCCTGTAGTGTACTGTTAAGTTCTTTAAGTGTTGAAGGTGTCATTGAACTGTCTGTGGTAAACTATGGACAGGAAAGGCAATGTATTATAGTTGTGGATACACGCAAAGCTGCATGTGGAAGTGCAAGTATAATATTTATCTAGCTGATCTCTATCAAATGCTTGTAGAGATAGACAGTAAATACTCTGGGAAGAACAACTAGGTAAATACTTTGTATTTGGTGACATAAATATTGAAACTCTACGCAATAATTCCCCCAGAAAAAGTTTTCAGAACTTATTACATGCATTCAGCTTAAATTTACTCTGGATAATATTTTCACTAACATGGGCAAGTTTACTTGTATGACAGGGAAACTGCTATCCTCAAATGTTCTCTCAGTATCATACTGTGGAATTTCAGTGTGTGTCAATAATATAAACTCTCCACCATATAAAATGAAAAGACACATAACAAAAAGAACAATATGTGATGAGAACATCAAAACCCACAAGCACATGTAGGATGTACAGCATAGGCTGAAACTCTTAGACTATGAAAATTTTGCTAGCGACCTTTCCTACTATGAGGAATGTTCAATAAGTGCTGCACCCTCTCTTTCTAGAAGCTGTTTGGTTTTATTCAGGATTCCAATAAACCAAATGTTTCCCCACTCTTTTAGCTATGAAACAATGTTTTTCAATTAATTTTCAATGTAATCTCTGTTCACTGCAACAGCCTTATGTCACCATACACTGAGAGGGCCTGTATGCCCACATTGCACCAGTCTACAGATTGACTGCAGAGCCAACATCTTGCTGCATCAATAATCTTCCCATCATCAATGTACTGCTTCCCATAGAGTCCATCCTTCCTTGGACCAAACAGATGTAAGACGGAAGGTGCAAGATTCGGGCTGTAGGGTGGATGAAGAAGAACAGTCCAATGAAGGTTTGTGAGCTTCTCTTGGATACACAGATGTGTACATGGCCTTGCTTTGTCATGGAGAAGGAGAAGTTTTTTTGTGTCGTTATACATGCTGAAGTCATTTCTTCAGATTTCTGATGGTAGCACAATTAACTTCACAGTTTATCATTGCGCCATACGGGAAGCCGTCGAACAGAATAACTCCTTCAGAGTCCCAGAAGACTGTCATCATGAGTTTACCAGATGAGAGTGTGTCTTTGAACTTTTTCTTCAGAGGAGAGATGGTGTAGTGCCACTACATGGATTGCTTTTTTTCTTCTGGCTCAAAGTGATGTACTCGTGTTTCATAACCTGTGATGATGTTCAACAAAAAATTGCCACAGTCAGCCTTTTAATGCACAAGCAATTCCACATGGATGGTCCTTCATTGTTCATTATGGTCTTCTGTTAGGCACTGAGGACCCCGGTGGGCACACAAATTTGAGAACCCCAACTGGTGGATGAGTGTGTCAGCAGTGCCAACGGGCACATCAAGTTGAGCAGTGTGGTGTTTGATTTCGACTGAGAGAGTTCACACGTTCCAACATTGCTGGAGTCACAGCTGTGTGTGGCCAGCCAGCACGCAAGTGGCGGGACAGGCAAATGTGATTTAATCGCGATGATGACAGATGCCTTGCTCAATGACTCGCCATGCTTTTGTTCACTGCCATGTCTCTGTAAACATTCTGAAACTGCCTATGAATATCTGTGAAGCTCTGGTTTTCTGGCAAAAGAAGCTCAGTGACAACAATCTGCTTGAAATGTACATTTGTTACTGTTCCACTATGCCCCACAACATATTCCTTATTTTTTCAACTAGAATTGGCTGAGGAAAAAAAGTATTCATTAGTTGTGGAACGCTCCTCATAGTTTGAAATCAGAAGCCCAATAAAAACCATACAGTAAAAAATAATCAAATATGCAGAAAAGTATCTGGACAGTGTGTGAAGTTGTGCAAAGAAGGAAAAGGTTAATGTTGTACCAATGAAAAATGTTAGAAAAATGTGAGAATGTAAAGGTGAAAGAAGCATTCAATAGATATCATGAATATCATAAAAACTTACAAGCACACAAGAAGCAAACATGTTGTTGTTGTTGTGGTCTTCAGTCCTGAGACTGGTTTGATGCAGCTCTCCATGCTACTCTATCCTGTGCCAGCTTCTTCATCTCCCAGTACCTACTGCAATCTACATCCTTCTGAATCTGCTTAGTGTATTCATCTCTTGGTCTCCCTCTACGATTTTTACCCTCCACGCTGCCCTCCAATACTAAATTGGTAATCCCTTGATGCCTCAGAACATGTCCTACCAACCGATCCCGTCTTCTGGTCAAGTTGTGCCACAAACTTCTCTTCTCCCCAATCCTGTTCAATACTTCCTCATTAGTTATGTGATCTACTAATCTAATCTTCAGCATTCTTCTGTAACACCACATTTCGAATGCTTCTATTCTCTTCTTGTCCAAACTATTTATCGTCCATGTTTCACTTCCATACATGGCTACACTCCATACAAATACTTTCAGAAATGACTTCCTGACACTTAAATCTATACTCGATGTTAACAAATTTCTCTTCTTCAGAAAAGCTTTCCTTGCCATTGCCAGTCTACATTTTATATCCTCTCTACTTTGACCATCATCAGTTATTTTGCTCCCCAAATAGCAAAACTCCTTTACTACTTTAAGTGTCTCATTTCCTATACTAATTCCCTCAGCATCACCCGACTTAATTCGACTACATTCCATTATCCTTGTTTTGCTTTTGTTGATGTTCATCTTATATCCTCCTTTCAAGACACTGTCCATTCCATTCAACCACTCTTCCAAGTCCTTTGCTGTCTCTGACAGAATTACAATGTCATCAGCGAACCTCAAAGTTTTTATTTCTTCTCCACGGATTTTAATACCTACTCCGAATTTTTCTTTTGTTTCCTTTACTGCTTGCTCAATATACAGATTGAACAACATTGGGGAGAGGCTACAACCCTGTCTTACTCCCTTCCCAACCACTGCTTCCCTTTCATGTCCCTCGACTATTGTAACTGCCATCTGGTTTCTGTGCAACTTGTAAATAGCCTTTCGCTCCCTGTATTTTACCCCTGCCACCTTTAGAATTTGAAAGAGAGTATTCCAGTCAACATTGTCAAAAGCTTTCTCTAAGTCTACAAATGCTAGAAACGTAGGTTTGCCTTTCCTTAATCTTTCTTCTAAGATAAGTCGTAAGGTCAGTATTGCCTCACGTGTTCCAGTGTTTCTACGGAATCCAAACTGATCTTCCCCGAGGTTGGCTTCTACTAGTTTTTCCATTCGTCTGTAAAGAATTCGTGTTAGTATTTTGCAGCTGTGACTTATTAAACTGATAGTTCAGTAATTTTCACATCTGTCAACACCTGCTTGAAGCAAACATACGTCACACATTAAATAATGGAAGCAACACTGCTGCTAGCATTTGGAATGCTATAGTGAGGGAATATGGAATAGTTGTAGGTAAACAACCAGAATTCTCTCGGATACAGATTTATTCACACTTAGCTTCTACACAGATACAAGTCCAGAGGCTAACTGCCGTTAGCGTCCAACATCCTCTCCAAAGCCCTCTCCTCAAAGATAGCACACTTACGCACAGAACAAATATCGATTTTTATGGCGCTCTACGCCACATATCCCCCCCCCCCCCCCCTGCACAATATGGAGTACGTCCCTGTGAATTGGGGGGTGAGAAGTTAGGAAGGTAACGCACAGTTCTTCTGCGTCAGGCAGAAGCGGTCGACTGGTAGGAGACCGGGGGGTGAAACCCGGTACGTCGACGGTGAAGTCAGCAAGCGATGCCGGCGGCTGAAGACGACGTCCCGTCGTCAGCTGGCAGGTGGAGAATCACCTCGCCAGAAGGCCTAACAAAGGCACGCAAATTGCCACACGCACCACTTCTGCTCAATTTAAAGCGGCGCACCACACGAGATTCTGTACTTCCTCCCTCAATATTGTCACACGCGAGTACCACACACACTGTATCGCCATCTACGACAACAGATAATTTATGTATGTCATCAGGGTGCACAGGTGTTGTGAATTCTTGGATGGCACCTGTACGAGCAATGGTAGGGAGGCAGGGAGGTGTGGGAAAGCCATGGCAGGGGGAAGCATCTGCTAGAAGGGAAGTGGCAGGTGCACTGGACTGTGCAGGAGACAACCTCGGGCGATCAGCTGACAGACGAGGGAGCGTGACCGAAGGCAACGAGGAGCCAGCGTGGATTGAACGGCGTGACAAAGAGCTGTCACACGAAGATGGTAACACAATGGTAGAATCCGAGTGGTTGGCAGTTCGACTGCGAGGGCTGTGAGGAGTGAAGCCCCGAAAAGATTGGCCACTCGAATTAGATGAACGCGGAGAAGGGGCAGTGCTCGGCAGAGAAACACGCTGTGGAGAATCAATACCCAAATGCATGGTGTGGGAAGATGGATGGCCGCTCGAAGCAGGAGTGGGAGAAACAGGGGCAGAATCAGGGAGGTTCACCTGAGGCGCAATGAAAGCTGGTTTCACTCGGTTGAGTGAGACCGTGGTTACAGAGTCTTTTATGAGGAGATCCATGTTATTCTCAGAGCATTTGACGACCTTGTAAGGACCTGTGTAGGGCGACTGAAGCGGGGCTTTGACTGAGTCGTCTCTGAGAAACACGTACTCACAAGAGTCTAGCGTGCGCGGTACGTACACTCGCGGAGGTGTATGAGCAGCCGGAGGTGGCAGCTGAATTTTGCTGCAGTGCAAGCGCACCCGCTCGAGAAGTGAAGGGAGTTCAGAGGGCCATGGAAGTGGGGTCGGAGTGACTAATTCTCCAGGCAAAACCAGAGGTTGCCCATACACAAACTCGGCTACGGAACCCTTGAGGTCTTCCTTGAAAGTCGCACGAAGGCCAAGAAGCACGAAGGGCAGTGCCTCTGTCCATAGTGAGTCATGGCAACGCAGGGCAGACTTTAAGGTGCGATGCCATCGCTCGACAAGCACATTGCTTTGGGGGTGGTATGCAGAAGTATGAATTTTGACAATACCACACATTTTACATAAGTCATAGAAAACTAAAAACTCGAATTGTCGCCCCTGGTCAGTGGTGAGATAAACAGGTGAGCCAAATCTAAAGATCCACGAATCTAAGAATGCTCGACATACTGTCTCAGAGGTAATGTTCGGAATAGGCACAGCCTAAGCCCACTGAGTCATCCTGTCAATAGCTGTAAACAAGTAACGGAAACCCTCGGAGCGGGGCAAAGGGCCTATGAGGTCGGCATGAACATGGTGAAACTGGCCTGGCGGTTGGGCAAAACAGCCAAGGGGTGGAGAAGTGTGCCTGGAAACTTTGTTCTGTTGACACACCATGCATGCCCTTGCCCAAGACTGACAGTCACAGCGCATGTTTCTCCAGACAAACCGTTCAGCTACCAGACGGGTGGAGGCTTTGACACCGGGGTGTGCTAATGTGTGTAGTTTGTCAAAGACCTTGCGTTGAAGGGGCTTAGGAATGAATGGCCGCAACATACCAGTCGATTCATCACACCACACTAAGTCAGATATGCCAGGGAAAGTAGAGCGTGCCGGTTGGAGAGAGGAGCTGTGGTCTGAAATTAACTGCATGGTATCGGGGTCTGCCGATTGCAACCGAGGTAGGTCCGTTAAGTCAATTAAGGTTGTGATAGCACCAACACGCGAGAGAAAATCAGCTACCACATTGTCCGCTCCTCAGATGTAGCGAATGTCATTTGTAAATTGCAAGATGTAATCGATGTGACAAAAGCGTCGTGGGGGCGGATCAGCTGCAGGATTTTTTATGGCAGGAACCAATGGCTTGTGATCAGTGAGCACATAGAAATCTCGTCCCTCAACATCAGTTCTAAAGTGTCTTATGGCCTCGTAAACTGCAAGTAATTCTCTGTTAAATGCTGAGTATTTCTTCTGCGCGTTGTTTAGCTTTTTTGAGAAAAACTGCAGGGGGGTCGTAACATCATCGTATGTCTGACTCAGTACTGCGCCGATAACATTGTCACTAGCGTCAGTAGTGATAAACATTGTGGCGTCCGCCCGTGGGTGAGCAATAGTGACAGCGGAGGCCAACAGCTGTTTGAGTTCATTAAATGCCTTGTCCATGTCTGGTGTCCATGGTACCTGGCAGGTGCCAGAAGTTTATGGGCCAGCGAGAGCATCTGTGAGAGGAGCCTGCACCGCAGAAGCGGCTGGCAAATGTTTCCGGTAATAATTAACTGTTCTGATGAACCTGCGTAATTCCCTATAGGTCTGAGGGCGTAGCATCTCGAGAACAGGCTTGATCTTGTCCTGTGGTGGTGTCAGACTGTCTGATGACACAACATAACTTAGGAATGTGACGGATGACTGGTGCAATTGAGTCTTTTTATTGTTCAGTTCAATACCAGCGGCTGCTAAAATATGTGTCACGACTTGAACACGCTCCTCACTCTGTTCCAAAGTAGAAACAAAAACCAATATGTCGTCCATGTATACGAAACAAAAGTCTAGATGGGATAAAGCTTGATTGATAAAACGCTGCCACGTTTGGAGGGCAGTTTTCAACCCAAACGGCATAAATTTGTTTTGGAACAGCCCGAAGGGAGTGGTTATGGCAGTCTTTTCAATGTCCTCCGGAGCAATAGGACTCTGATGAAATGCGTGCTTACAGTCCAAAAAAGAGAAGTGCTTTGCACCTGCGAGCGCATGATTGAAGTCTGCAATGTGTGGGACCGGATATTTATCAATGATGGTGCGGGTATTTAAACGCCTATAGTCTCCGACCAAATGCCAAGTACCGTCTTTCTTTTGGTCAAACAGGATAGGACTAGCCCAGCAACCGGAAGAAGGTTCAATTATTCCCTTTTGTAACAGATCGTCCAATTGTTCTTTTGCAATTTTCGTAAATTCCGGCTTGAGGTGGCGTGGGCATTGCGATGTGGGCAGCCCATCGGTTAGATGTAACCGATGAACTGTGCCATTAGTGACTACTGCAATACATGGTGCGGCACGACAGTCAGATGTCCATGAAGCGGAGCAGGCCGTGGCGGACGGGCCAAGCTGTGGCCCTGAGGGCACGGAAGTACAGGTGTGCCACCCGCTCGTAGGCTGCGTAAAGGCCGCACACGTGTTAACATGGGCGAGGTTGGTACACTGGTTCTTGGTAGCGGGCCGTGCCGCTACGAGCGCTGTAGGCACGAGTGGGCATGGCCGAAGAGCAGATGGCCGTAGTTCATTGCCACGAGCTTGGCAAGTTAATTGTCCATTCGGTACGCAAGGAGCATGAACACTCGGGCATACCCTATCATTACAAAAGGGGGTGCTGACACAGTTTCCAGAGTTCACAACATTGTCGTTAACGTGTGCAGGCACGGGAACACCAGATTGGCACGGACTGACCTTGTCTGTAGCCGACGAGTTGTCTGCTTGCAGTGCCGCGAGGCGTTGTTGTGTGGAGGCCAACTCGTGGTGTATGTTGCGGAGATGCAGCAGCATTTCCATACTTTCCATCCGCAACTTCGAAGACTTGGCGCACTCCACTAGCCACTTGTTTGTCCAAGATTGCAGCTCCAAGGATAGGTTTACACACTTCTGAGCACAGCACACATGTTTGGTGTTAGCCGAACTGTCACTCGGCAAAGCGAAAGGAATATGTTTGTTAAGGGGAGGGGGGGGGGGGGGGGTTAAACACAGTATTTTGCACAAAATCTAGTGACAACTGATACTGGTGACCCCGTTTTTGTGTAATACGCGTCCGAGTTACCGCCCGAAGGTTATTTACGCGCAAATCACGTCGGGGTCACCAGTGAGGGAACATGGAATAGTTGTAGGTAAACAACTAGAATTCTCTCAGATACAGATTTATTCACACTTAGCTTCTACACAGATACAAGTCTGGAGGCTAACTGCCGTTAGCGTCCAACATCCTCTCCAAAGCCCTCTCCTCAAAGATAGCACACTTACGCACAGAACAAATATCGATTTTTATGGCGCTCTACGCCACACTATAACTTCCAAGTTAGAAATGATAATTTCATTAATAACCTTATTATCAGGCACAATGGTACTATAACAGAATGTCAACAGAATATTGCAAATATTTTTAATGAATATTTCTCTACTGTTGGTAAATCTATCAATGATAACTTCAATAACTGTGAATATAACCTTATGGGAAGTGCATCCACATACAGCACGTACCTCTGTCCAACAGACATCAATGATATAAAAAGCATAATAAAGACATCACAAAATTCTAAGTCTGTAGGATATGATGGGCTAAGTATGGACATCCTAAAATCCTTCTTCATTGATAACGTACCTGGACCCCTGTCCACTGCAGTTTACATCGGGAAGTTTTCGTGACCCATCAAAAGTAGCGCCAGTTTTCAAGGTAGCAGACAGACTGGAAAGATAAAACTATAGGTCAGTCCCAATCTTTCCTGGCTTCTCAAAGATCATGGAAAAGTATTGAAAATCAGAATGATTTCATTAAAGACAAATAAACTGTGGTAGCTTCCACAAACTTTACTGATGAGGTAATAACTGCTGACAGCAACAAGGAAAGCATTGCAGGCATGTTTAGGATGGCAAGTGGCACACACAGATCTATTATTACTGATATAAACTGTGGGGTACCCCAGGGCTCAGTACTGGGACCCCTTCTTTTCCTGATTTACATAAAAGACTTAAAATATTGCTCCCCAGCTTCAAAGATAATTCTGATACTGATGATACATCTACTGTGTGCAAGCATACAGATTATGACCAATTAAATTAGAAATATTGTGGATCTGTATTACAAATGAAATAATTCAGCAGATCAGTGGAAGTCATTTTACAATTAGTGTAAACACAAAGAAAACTGCAATAATGAATTTTAGCCCACAACAAGACAGACAGATTTTTAAATTAAATTGCGCATTGGAACTGATATTGCCATCAAAGACAACTATGTAAGATTCCTTGGGATATCAATTCAAATACACTTGGATACACATATTCAATCTCTGGAAAGGGAATTGGCTAGAAATATATGCTATGTGATCGAAAGTATCTGGACGCCCTCAAAAACATACGTTTTTCATAGTAGGTGCATTGTGTTGCCACCTGCTGCCAAGTACTCCATATCAGCAACCTCAGTAGTCATTACACATTGTGAGAGAGCAGTATGGGGTGCCCCGCAGAACTCGAGGACTTCGAACGTGGTCAGGCGATTGGGTGTCACTTGTGTCATACATCTGTACACCAGATTTCCACACTCCTAAACATCCCTAGGTCCACTGTTTCTGATGTGATAGTGAAGTGGAAATGTGAAGGGACACATACAGCACAAAAGCATACAGGCCGACCTCGTCTGTTGACTGACAGACTGCCGACAGTTGAAGATGGTTGTAAAGTGTAATAGGCAGACATCTATCCAGACCATTGTACAGGAATTCCAAACTGCATCAGGATACACTGCAAGTACTATGAATGTTAGGTAGGAGGTGAGAAAACTTAGATTTCATGGTTGAGCAGCTGTTCATAAGCCACACATCACGCTGGTAAATGACAAACAACGCCTCACTTGGTGTACGGAGCGTAAACATTGGATGACTGAACAGTGGAAAAACATTGTCTGGAGTGAAGAATTGTGGTACACAATGTGGTGATCCAATGGCAGGGTGTGGGTGTGGTGAATGCCTGGTTAATGTCATCTGCCAGCGTGTGTAGTGCCAACAGTAAAATTCGGATGTGGTGGTGTTATGGTGTGGCTGTGTTTGTCATGGAGGGGTTTGCACCCCTTGTTGTTTTGCATGCCACCATCACAGCACAGACTTACATTGATGTATTAAGCACCTTCTTGCTTCCCACTGTTGAAGAGCAATTCAGGGATGGTGATTGCATCTTTCAGCATGACTCAGCACTTGTTCATAATGCACAGCCTGTGGCAGAGTGGTTACATGACAATATCATCCCTGTAATGGACTGACCTACACAGAGTCCTCACTTGAATCCTACAGAATACCTTTCGGGTTGTTTTGGAATGCTGACTTTGTGCCAGGCCTTACCGACCGACATTGATACCTGTCCTCAGTGCAGCACTCCATGAAGAATGGGCTGCCATTCCCCAAGAAGCTGTCCAGCACCTGATTGAACATATACCTGTAAGAGTGAAAGCTGTCGCCAACACTAAGGGTGAGCCAATACCATACTGAATTCCAGCATTACCGGTGGAAGGCACCATGAACTTGTAAGTCATTTTCAACCAGGTGTCTAGATACTTTTGATCACATAGTGTATTTGCAGTAAACATGCTTACCAAATACTGCAATGATGCCTATGTATCTCAGACTGCTTATCATGCATTGATGTCATCCACATAAATTACAGAATAGAAGTGCAGGGTGGCAAAACTGAAGCAAATTTTACAGGATTTTAAAGTTATAGAAGAAGGCTCTAAGAATAATTTGCGGTGCAAAGTAAAAGACTTATGTTACAATTTATTCTCTAAAGCTTGGCTATCAACTATTAAACAAATATGTGTTTTTAAATCAATCATGTTAGCCCTTAACACTTAAACAAAATGTAGAGTCTGACCTGCACAAACACAACACCAGAAAAAGATCAGTTTCAGCTCTTGTGCCACACGACTGCACTCCATGAAAGAAATCCACTGCATGCAGTACTGCTGCTTCTCAATACATTATCAATTTCAGTCACATCTCTCCCCACTGGAAAGACTATTGATTGCCAACCTACACTACTAACAAGGTGAGTATCTTCATTCTGCACAGAATAAAGGCAACTTTATTTAGGCTTCATCACTCATGTCTAGTATCATGTAATATAAACATGTGATAACCCAGTTTTTGCTGTCATTTCTTAGGTACCTAATCTAAAATAAATCTTAGCTGTGAAGGTGAAATGATCTCTACCTTTAAATCAAGTCTAGCTATAAGTAAATTATTTGTAAAGCTGTCTTCTTGTATCACTGTTTGTTGAGGAATGAAAGTATGTTTGTATATTCACTTGTTGTTGTTGTCTTCAGTCCTGAGCCTGGTTTGATGCAGCTCTCCATGCTACTCTATCTTGTGCAAGCTTCTTCATCTCCCAGTACCTACTGCAGCCTACATCCTTCTGAATCTGCTTAGTGTACTCATCTCTTGGAGTCCCTCTACAATTTTTACCCTCCACGCTGCTCTCCAGTACTAAATTGGTGATCCCTTGATGCTTCAGAACATGTCCTACCAACCAATCCCTTCTTCTGGTCAAGTTGTGCCACAAACTCTTCTTCTCCCCAATTCTATTCAATACCTCCTCATTAGTTATGTGATCTACCCATCTAATCTTCAGCATTCTTCTGTAGCACCACATTTCGAAAGCTTCTATTCTCTTCTTGTCCAAGCTATTTATTGTCCATGTTTCACTTCCATACATGGCTACACTCCATACAAATACTTTCAGAAATGACTTCCTGACACTTGAACCTATACTCAATGTTAACAAATTTCTCTTCTTCAGAAACGCCTTCCTTGCCATTGCCAGTCTACATTTTATATCCTCCCTACTTCGACCATCATCAGTTATTTTGCTCCCCAAATAGCAAAACTCCTTTACTACTTTAAGATTCACTTGTTATGAACTAATAAATATAGAAAACAATTATCCTCATATCATTTGATGTTGAATAAAGTTATAATTATAATTACAATAACTTAGCTTTCTATTCCAAATATCAACCAATTATCAAACTGACTTTCCTTCTACAAAAATAAGTAAATTGGAGTTTATCTTTCATGCAAGCAGTTTGATTCAAAGTGTATGTTGCTGCCAGAATTGCGTCACCCCACAATGCCTTTGTTATATATTCAACAGAGCAAGAACATGTCATCTCTATTCTATTTTCTTGCCCAGCAACAACTTTCTGTTGAGCAGTATATAGAACCGTAACTGAGTGTTAAGAGTCCAAGTGAGTCAGCAAACAAATCTATGTACTACATTTTTCTTATGAAACTCCTTGCAACCATCTGTGTGTAGGAATTTTACAGTATCTTCAGTTTGAGCCTTTATCATTTTAATAAGCACTGGTATCTCTTCTTTATTTCATCTTTGTGTGGCAAAACAAACTGAAAAAATAATCCTTAGAAACAGCAAAGTAGCAAAGACCCTGTAAATACTATTCTTCGATTGGTCTGCAAACATCTGCATTAAATAATTCTCTGTGTTTAGTGAGTTTCTGCACTCTTTCACCAAATGCTAACCAATGATGTTTAGCACGGGGGCACTCCTCACAAAAGCTGCTATCAACTGTTGTCTGTATGCATACACCACAGTACTTTAACAACTGGCGCATGTACTGTTTATTTGGATGAATCTTTTTTGTGCCGTCTCTATAAGGTATCATCAGTTCCAGCAAAAACACAATACTTTTCTTTAAAAAAAGAAAAAATACCAAACAAAAAAGATCATTGTTTTCATCACTGGATGCAGCAACAGTGATTTCAATACTTTTTTTGAAAAATAGCAATGACTTGCCATTAATTTCAGTTATTTGGTCTATTCCTTTTTGATCAGCTAAGTTACAAGATCCATCTGTACAAAACCAAACATCTTCAATACATCAATTTTTTCACTGAGTAACTTTATATTAATGAGGTACATACCAAACATTTCAATTTGTTCACCAGTTTTGGCACTATTCTTCTTTCGTTGAGTTTCAAATGCCTCACACATGGCATACTAATCACAGGGATTTGTTATATGGTGCATCACACCACTGTGAATGTACCACTTGTCACAGTCCAGTATGTTTATATCTGTAGAAACATGGTTGCATCTCATAATTAAAACTGTCTTTTCAGTTTCTGAAGTATCTATGTGGCTGCAGTTTTTGTTTAACTTCCCATTGATGTTGCACAAGTTTACTACATAACACAGTCCTTTCATTTGTCTACATCTACACCTTTACTCTGCAAACCACCATGATGTGCATGGCAGAGGGGTACATCCCATTGTGTATGTTATTAGGGTTTCTTCCCAGTCCATTTACAAATGGAGTGTGGGAAGAATGATTGACTGAATGCTTCTGTGCATGCAGTAATTATTCCAGTCTTACACTCACAATCCCTACATGAGCAATATGCGGGGGATTGAAGTTTATTCATAGAGTCATCATCAGCCAGTTCTTGAAACTTTGTTAATAGACTTTCTGTAGATAGTTTCCATCTATGTTCAAAAGTCTGCCAGTTCAGCTTCTTCATTATATTGGTGACATTCCCCCAAGGATCAAACAAACCTGTGACCATTTGTGCTGCCCTTCTCTGTATATATTCAGTACCCCTGTTAGTCCTATCTGCTATGGGTACAACACACTTGAGCAGTATTCTAGAAGTGGTTCATAAGTGATTTGTAAATAATCTCCTTTGTAGATTGGTTGCACATTCCTAGTATTCTACCAATAAATCAAAGTCTACCACCTGCTTTACCTATGACTGAGACTACGTGATCATTCCATTTCATATCACCACAAAGTGTTAAACCCAGGTATTTGTGTGAGCTGGCTGATTCCAACAGTGACTCATTGACATTGTAATCATAGGATACTACATTTTCTCATTTTGTGAAGTGCACAATTTTACATTTCTGAACATTCAAAGCAAGTTGCCGATCCGCTCTGTAATCTTATCAAGATCTGACTGAATATTTATGCAGCTTTTTTCAGACAGTACTTCATTAAATATAACTGCATCAGCTGCAAAAAGTCTGAGGTTACTGTTAATATTGTCAGCAAGGTCAGTAACATACAACATGAACAGCAAGGGTCCCAACACACTTCCCTGGTGCACACCTAAACTTACTTGTAAATCTGACAATGAGTCTCCAGCCAAGATAACATGCTATGTCCTCCCTACCAAAAAGCCCTCAACCCATTCGCAAGTTTCACTCAGCACCCCATATGATAGTATTTTTGATAATAAGCCTATGTGTGCCCTTGAATCTAATGTTTTTTGAAAATCAAGAAATACTGCATCTGCCTGGCTGCCTTGATCCAAAGTGCTCAGTATGTCCTGTGAGAAAAGTGAGAGTTGGTTTCACATGATCCATGTTTTCAGAATTCATGTTGGTTAGGGTTGAGGAGGTCATTCTGTTCAATATATCTCATTACGTTTTGAGCTTGGAATATGTTCTAAGATGCTACAAGAAATTGATGACAAGAACACTGGACAGAAGATTCGCGGTTCGCTTCTACTACACTTCTTGTAGACAGGTGTGATCTGTGCTTTTTTCAAGAATCAGGCATGGCTTTTTGCTTGAGGGTTCTACATTAATACTTATTTCATTTACGTTATGGAGCTAAGCATTTCAGCTTTTGCTTTGGTACCCTCAGTTTCAGTTTCTGTCTCATTCACTAGAGACTGGACTCTATATTAGGTGCCACTAATAGCATTTACATATGACCAGAATTTCTTTGGGTTTTGCAAAATATCATTTGACAATATTCTCCTGCAGTAGTCTATGCTAGGACACTCATTTGATTGACAGAGTTCTTTCTTACATCTAACACAAACCAAACCTGTGCCATGTTTTTTTGTCACATGCAAAGCATTCCATATTCTCATTCCTTCTATAATAAGATGTTTTTGATACATCTGTTCAGATATAGTTTGATCATGCCTTTGTTACTGTTTGTTAACCTCCATTTTTAACATCATTGCTGTATCAACACTTTCGTCATCATGATCTGTTAGTCTCCACTCACAATTTAAGACATTTATTCCATGTTTTATCTTCAGAAAACAAATCATGCCATTTAGTATAAATATAAACAAACTGTTTGGGCAAAGTTTGCAGAAATTGTGCACAAAGGTCACTGACATTGATCAGCATGTCTAACATAGGAAGTTATGTTTGTATTTCATCTAATCTGGATGGATGGCCTTGCATACAATCAAATGCTTCCGAAATGATTATAAAATCCATGTCTAAGCAGATCGATGTTTTTGGATGAGTGAACATAATAAATCTTATGAAGCTTATCCCCAGTCTCTTTAGTGGTCGCACATTCCCCTAGGCAAAGTAAAGGCTTTGTGTTGAGTGGCAGAACTAGCCATTTCCTTTCCTTTCCATTGGCCTTGTTCCATTTAGCAAAACTGGTCAAGTAATTCTGAGCAATTTCTTCTGGTTTAATCAATTCTCCATTAACAATATCCAAATTTTCATCACACTCTAACATAATTTTCATTGTAAAACTCCAGGTTTCCCAATTTCATTCACAAGTCAGTTTTTGAATTTGATGTCTTGTGTGCCATTGTCTTGCTTTTATACTTCTATAGCTTTGTGTTATCATCAAAATCATTTACAACTGTCACTCTATGAAAGTTTTATCAACCATGCAACTCTACTATCATGTTGGTAAAACATCATAGGCCATTTTTAAAACAAAGTATTTATTTCAAAATCTCTTGTGTGGCAATGTTGAAAAGCCCATCCTACATCCAATGCACAACTAAGAGTTTCTATAACATCAAATCAAAGTCTTTCTATAATATTAATATATATGAGATGTGGCCCAGTTATATAAGACCTACGATTTTTTTTCCCCTCAGGACTGGAAACAGATAGAAACTTGCACTGTATGGCACACTCAACTTTAGCGGCAGTGGTGAGAGTGAGGACTGTTTTTGATACTTAAAATGACAATGTTTTCATTACTACAACAGCATGTAATCATTTGTTTTCTGCATTTTGTGGTGTGATACCAACTGAAATTCATCTGTATCCGCTGATGGCGGAGGGGTGTATTGGACAGCCTGGAGATCAGCGTAAAGCTCCGCAGTATAAACTGAACACTGATTGGGAAGCCGAAATTAATTTGGGGTGTCGCCAACAATATAGGCACTCCCTACACCTAATGATGTTTTCGAGCCATCAGTGTAAATAAATGTGGCTTCCTTCATTTGTGCACATAGAGCAGCAAATGCTCGACGATAAACAAGTGAAGGGGTACCATCCTTGGGAAATTGACAAAGGTCACGGAGCAGGCAGATCCGGGGACGGAGCCAAGGCGCTGCTGTACCCCAAGTTGTCAAGAAGGTTTTAGGAAAGCAGAAGGAAAGAGAATGGAGCAGTTGACGGAAGCGGACTCCCGGTGGTAGTAGGGAGGAAGGGCGGCCTGCATACCCTACATCCAAGGAGGCGTCGAAAAAAATGTCATGGGCCGGATTAGCAGGCATGGAAGACAGATGGCTAGCGTAACGACTCAGAAGGACAGCTCGCCGATTGGACAGCGGAGGTTCAGCAGTCTCAGCATAAAGGCTTTCCACAGGGCTGGTGTAAAAAGCTCCAGACACTAAACGTAATCCACGGTGGTGGATAGAGTCGAGACACTGAAGAATAGACGGCCGAGCAGAGGAGTAAACTATGCTTCCATAGTCCAATTTCGAGCACACTAAGGCGCGATAGAGGCGGAGAAGGACCACTCGGTCCGCTCCCCAGGAGGTACCATTCAGGACATGGAGGGTGTTGAGGGATCGCAGACAGCGAGCCGAAAGATAGGAAACGTGGGAGGACCAGCACAGTTTTCTGTCAAACATAAGACCCAAGAATTTAGCGACATCCGAAAATGGAAGGTTGACAGGTCCTATATGTAAGGAGGGTGGAAGAAACTCCTTACGTCGCCAAAAATAAACACAAATGGTCTTACTGGGAGAAAAACGGAAGCCAGTTTCAATGCTCCAAGAGTGGAGGCGATCGAGACATCCTTGAAGATGTCGTTCAAGAAGGCTGGTCCGTTGAGAGCTGTAGTAGATCGCAAAATCGTCCACAAAGAGGGAACCCGAGACATCAGGAAGGAGACAATCCATAATCGAATTTATGGCAATGGCAAACAGTACAACACTTACACGGAGCCCTGGGGTACCCCGTTTTCTTGGGAGAAAGTACGGGAGAGAGTAGTGTTCACCCGCACTCTAAATGTGCGCTCTGCCATAAACTCGTGAAGAAAAAGGGGCAGCCGACCTCGAAAGCCCCAAGAGAACAGTGTGTGGAGGATGCCTGTCCTCGAACAGGAATCGTATGCTCTCCCCAGTTCAAAAAATATTGCTACTGTTTGGCGTTTCCGGAGAAAATTGTTCATGATATAAGTGGGGAGAGCAACAAGATGGTCAACTGCAGAACGATGCTTTCGGAAACCGCATTGGGCAGGTGTTAAAAGACTGTGGGACTCCAGCCATCAAGCTAAACGGCAATTCACCATACGCTCCAAAACCTTACATACACTACTCGTGAGAGAAATGGGGCAATAGCTAGAGGGGAGATGTTTGTCCTTTCCAGGTTTCGGAACAGGAACGATGATAGCTTCCCGCCATCGTCTGGGAAAAGTACTGTCAGTCCAAATTCGATTATAAAGGCGAAGGAGGTAAAGCAGACTATGGTATGATAAATGCAGCAACATTTGGATGTGGATACCATCCGGTCCTGGGGCAGAGGAGCGAGAAGAAGAGAGTGCATGTTGGAGTTCCCGCATGGAGAAAACAGTAATGTAGCTTACGCGATTTTGAGAGGAGAAAGCAAGAGGTCGCACTTCCGCTGCACGTTTCTTCGGGAGAAACGCTGGCGGGTAATTTGAAGAGCTCGAAATCTCAGCAAAGTGGTGACCCAATGAGTTAGAAATTGCAACAGGGTCCGCTAATGTATCATGCGCGACAGTGAGCCCAGAGACCGAGGAGAAACTAGGCGCGCCTGAGAACCGTCGAATCCGACTCCAAACTTCCGAGGAGAGAGTGAAGGTGTTAAATGAGCTAGTAAAGAATTTCCAACTTTCCTTCTTGCTATCGCGGATGACGCGACGGCATCACGCTCGGATACAGTTATAGCAGATACAGTTGTCCAAAGTAGGATGATGGCGGAAAACGCGAAGAGCACATCGCCGCTCACGTATTGCCTCACGGCATGCCGCGTTCCACCAAGGAACTGGGGAGCACCGGGGCAATGCGGAGGTGTGTGGTATTGAATGCTCCGCAGCTGTAGGAATAACGTCTGTAATATGTGTGACCTCATCGTCGACGCTAGGAAAGTGACGGTCATCGAATGTCGCTAGAGGCGAAAAAAGTGTCCAATTGGCTTGTCTAAACTTCCAGTGTCGCGGGCGCGTATATGGCTGTTGAGGCTGCAGTCTAAGGACACATGGAAAGTGGTCACTCGAGTGTGTATCAACAAGGGCGAACCATTCGAAGCGCCGAGCTAGCGGAACAGTACCGACCGAAAGGTCCAAATGAGAGAAATTTGTCGCGGAGGCAGATAAAAATGTAGGGTCCCCAGTGTTGAGCCAAACTAGATCTGCTTGGTGGAAGACGTCTAGCAATAGTGAGCCACGCGGACAAGAATGTGGAGATCCCCAAAGCGGGTGGTGGACCATTGAAGTCCCCAACCAGCAAATAGGGGGGTGGAAGCTGACCAAGAAGATGAAGGAGATCAGCTCGTGCCATTGGTGTGGACGATGGAATGTATACAGTACAAAGAGAAAAGGTATATCCAGAAAGGGAAAGACGGACAGCGACAGCTTGGAAGGAAGTGTTTAAGTGGATTGGTTGATAATGGAGAGTGTCATGGAGAAGAATCATGAGTCCTCCATGTGCTGGAGTGCCTTCAACAGAGGGGAGATCAAATCTGACTGAAAAGGAGACTGAAAATGTGGGAGAACAAAGTGGTCATGGGGACGCAGCTTTGTTTCCTGCAGACAGAAGATGACCGGCGAGTAGGATCGTAAGAGGATCAACAATTCATCCCGATTGGCTCAAAGGCTGCGGTTATTCCAGTGGATAATGGACATAGGGTGAACAGAAAATGGAGGAATGTGACCAAGGTTGCCGTCAACTCAGCGATTGCTCAAAGCTTGCGACCGACAGCATAGAATGGCATTCAGCCGAAGGCAGAAGATCCTGATCCATAGGTTGTTCAGGAGCAGCTCCTGCCACCAGCGATCGGCCGGTTGATCGGCCACCAGCAGTGCGCCTCGGCGACACAGAAGATGGCCGAGGGTGATTACCGCCTGGTGGTGCTGTAGATGAGATACGCCTTGGCGGAGAAGGAGATGAACTGGGTTTCTTACTAGCCTTCTTGGAAACATGATGTTTAGATGAAGGAGGAACCGATGGTAGTGAAGTTGGGGTACGTAAAAAATCTTCACGAGTATGCTCTTTTTTCGAAGTCTTAGTGTCTGACTTTTGGGCTCGAGATTTAGCAGAACCCGATGAAGGGTGAGCCATAGAGTGGGCAGGCGAAAGTGGGGAGGTTGAACGGACAATCTTTACGCTGGCTGATCTGACGACCGTGGCACTAAAGGTAAGGTCACAAGTCTGCGTGGCCGCCTCCTTTGTTGGCCAAGGAGAGGCAAGGACAGTGCTGTATTTTCCTGTCTAGGGCACGGTGGGCTGTCGACTGGCGAATAATTTTCGAGCAGCAAAGGTCGACACCTTTTCCTTCACTCTGATTTCCTGAATGAGCTTTTCGTCTTTAAAAATGGGGCAATCTCGAGAGGAAGCAGCGTGGTCACCCATACAGTTGATGCAACGAGGGGATGGAGGTGGACGAGCACCCTCATGGGCATCCTTGCCACATGTAACACATTTGGCCGGATTGGAACAGGACTGGCTGGTGTGATTGAACCACTGACACCGATAGCAACGCGTAGGGTTTGGGATGTAAGGGTGAATGGAAATTATCTCATAGCCTGCTTTGATTTTCGATGGGAGTTGAACTTTGTCAAATGTCAAGAAGACAGTACGGGTTGGAATGATATTCGTGTCAACCCTTTTAATGACTTTATGAACTGCCGTTACGCCCTGGTCAGACAGGTAGTGTTGAATTTCCTTGTCGGGCAATCCGTCGAGGGAGCGAGTATGAACGACCCCACGTGATGAATTAAAAGTACGGTGCAGTTCCACCCGGACAGGGAAGGTGTGTAGCAGTGAAGTACGCAGCAATTTTTGTGCCTGGAGGGCACTGACTGTTTCTAACAACAAGATGCCATTTCGTAATCTGGAACAAGACTTTACAGGACCTGCAATTGCGTCGACACCTTTCTGAATAATGAAAGGGTTGACCGTGGAGAAGTCGTGACCTTCGTCAGACCGAGAAACACCAAGGAACTGTGGCAACGATGGAAGGACTGTCTGTGGCTGAGACTCATTGAACTTACACTTGTGAGCTGACATAGTAGAAGATGAGGAAACCATTGTGAAAGTATCCCCCATGATTACCGGCGTCTCCGATGGCGCGCGCCTTCCTTGTCGGGGCACTCTCTGAGGGCACTTCTGCCTTAGGTGATTGTTCACAACTCAGGTCACACCTCCCAAAAAACGGACGGAGGGACCAATCGGCACTTTCGGAAGGTATCAGCTCGGGTAATCACCTCTCCCTGGGCCTGGCCGTTACCAGGGGGTAAGTATGTGTCCTACCTGTCTATCCGGGGTGGGGAATTACGTGTTACCCCGTCACTGGCTACGCACAGAAACGCGTGGGTCGGCCTTCAGACATGCACAGGGAGGAAAAAAGAGAAAGGGAAAGGAAAGAAGGGAGGTCTCAAACGCCGCAGCAGAGAAAAGGGCTAAGAGAAGAGGTAAGGAAAAGAGAAGGACAAAGGAAGGACGAAGACTTGCAAGCGGAGAAAGCAAATAATTTGTTACAGTTTCGAGCATCCGTCTCCGGACGTAGGCACAAAACATACTCCCAGAGGGGGAGAAAGGGAAGGAAAGAGGCGGAGGTGAGGGGGGGGGGGCGGGGGGGGGGGGGCGAAGATGGGGGTTGGGGAAGGATGCGGAAAGGGAAGGTATGCAGCCCGGAAAGGAAGGAAGGCCACATTAGCTCGGGGTCCCGGGCTCGCTACGCACGTATCCTCAAAAGAGTTGTGGACCCCCTGGAGGGAGGAATGTTTCCTGAAAGTTTTTTTTAACACCCTGTATAGTACAGTTTTCTTCCTCATAAGAAAATGCTGTTTTGATTTTTATGTTTATTCTTTCTTGGCAAATATATGTTAAATCTAGATCTTGTTCCATGGTCATGAACAAAGTTGTTTGGGTGGTAATTATCGATGTTTCTTTTGAAGTGCACAACTCTTTGGTAAATGCACTCACATGGTGTGGTTAACAATGTGTGTGGTTTGAGGTTTTCGGGCGCTAAACAGCATGGGTTTACAATCCTCAGTGTTTTAAATAGAAATTTTACAATGAGCATGACTACTATTTTTAGTTACTATTCTTACTGCATTTTCCTGTTGTTTGAAAACTGTATTTATATTTTGTCCATTTGTTCCCCAGAAAAGAACTCCAATCCTAAGAACTGAGTGCACATATTAATAGTATCTAATTAAAATACACTGGCTGTTACAGATGGATGATAGGGCTCTAAGGGCACAACATGCTCACAACATTCTGTCTGCAAGTATCTTTGTGTGTTCACTTCACATCAAATGAGAATCAATGTTCATTCCTAGAATTTTGTTATGCAGTTTATAGAGGTGCTAACTACATTTAAGTTAACAGTGTGGTTTTCGCTCTTCAGTCTGAAATTCATGGTATTTGTTTGCTTTTTCTGTAGATTAGATTAGATTCAGTTTTCGTTCCACAGACCCAACAAATGAGATGATTCTCGTGGGTGTGGAACATGTCAGACAGTATATCACAAAAACATAAAACATTTGAATATAATACTTACTACCGTGATCATTTGTCAGGAGATTGTTGAAATAGGTGAATACAAGGCAGTAAAGTGGAACAGATAATATTTACAGAATTAACACATTGTCAGAATGAAACATTGTTATGCGTTGTTAATAAATTTATCATACACAAAATACCTAATCTTGACTGTTGTGACCAAGTGCTGTCAAAATTGAAATCTAACAGACATTTTTACTTAAGCTGGCTTAACAGTCTCTGTTAAGATATTAATCTGTAGAGTAGAAGGAATTGCCTATCTAAAAGTCTTTCAAACTCCATTTAAACCGTGCTTTATCTGTAACCAAGTTTTTAATGGTTGCTGGCAATTTATTGAAAATATGTGTTCCTGAATATTGGACCCCTTTTTGGACCAAGGTAAGTGATTTTAGGTCTTTATGTAGATTGTTCTTATTCCTAGTATTGATACTATGTATTGAGCTATTGGTTGGAAACAGAGCTATATTAATTGCAACAAATTTCATTAAGGAATAAACATACTGAGAAGCAGTGGTTAGAATACAAGATTCCTTGAAGAGGTTACTACATGACGTTCTTGAATTTACATCACACATGATTCTTATCACACACTTTTGCACCCTAAAATATTTTGCTTGGTTTGATGAGTTACCCAAGAATATGATCCCATATGACGTAACAGAATGAAAGTAAGTAACTTTATTTCATACTGACCGATTGTAAGCTTCCTCGAGGGTTTCACTTGCTTCTTCAGCAAGGAGTTCTCTTCTTTTCTCAGTGGCTATAAGATTGCTGTCATCAGTGACAAGAATTTTTACCAATGATCAACACGATTGGGAACATCATTTGTGTATATTGAGGTCAGTATTGGTTGACATGCTACAGTGAGGAAGCAGCAGCTATGCACTTGTATGAAATAACTGTAAAAATCAAGGTCATAGTGATATAAAGACCACCTGCTGGGAATACAGAAATATTTCATCATCAATTAAAAGCACTACTTAACATTCTGTTTATTGAAAGAGCCACTATTATTGGCTCTGGGGACTTCAATATAAATCTTATGAATGAAAGTAGGCGAATGATCATTTCTTAAATATCTTACATAGCTTTCACATATTTCACACATACAGCATATGAACCTACAAGAGCAATAACTCAACAAACAATGGAAATTTCAGGTTTAGAATATCAACAATAAAAGGAGAGGGATAGATTGCTACTCACCATACAGATGACACATTGAGTTGCAAACAATCACAACTAAAGGACCATTAAACATTTAGCTTTTGGCAAAAGCCTGCTTCAGAAAAGGAAACACACACAAGCAAGCACACCTCATGCATATGATTGCCATCTCCGGCAGCTTGAACCATAACTCAACAGTGTTATAGATAATATATTTTTCCTACAGAAGTAGAAATAAAAAATACTAATTTAGGGTTATCAGACCACAATGCTCTTGTCCTGAAAATTTCCTCAATGGCAAAAGCATACTTTTAATACATAAAAGAAATTTTTCTGCAGACAACAGAGTAAACTTTGTAAACATCAGAAGCAATGAGTCCTGAGAGGAAGCAAACAAATACCAATGATATATATACATATATTTAAATACAAAGATGATGTGACTTACCATACGAAAGTGCTGGCAGGTCGATAGAAACACAGACACATACATACACACAAAATTCAAGCTTTCGCAACAAACTGTTGCCTCATCAGGAAAGAGGGAAGGAGAGGGAAAGACGAAAGGAAGTGGGTTTTAAGGGAGAGGGTAAGGAGTTATTCCAATCCCGGGAGCGGAAAGACTTACCTTAGGGGGAAAAAAGGATGGGTATACACTCGCGCACACACACATATCCATCCACACATATACAGACACAAGCAGACTATATACATATTCCTTAGATATAGTCTGTTGACCTGCCAGCACTTTCATTTGGTAAGTCACACATATTTGTGTGTGTGTGTGTGTGTGTGTGTATATATATATATATATATATATATATATATATATATATATATATATATATATAAAAACAAAGATGAGGTGACTTCTTACCGAACAAGAGCGCTGGCAGGTCGATAGACACACAAACAAACACAAACATACACACAAAATTCAAGCTTTCGCAACAAACTGTTGCCTCATCAGGAAAGAGGGAAGGAGAGGGGAAAACGAAAGGAAGTGGGTTTTAAGGGAGAGGGTAAGGAGTCATTCCAATCCCGGGAGCGGAAAGACTTACCTTAGGGGGAAAAAAGGACAGGTATACACTCGCACACACGCACATATCCATCCACACAGACAGACACAAGCAGACATATTTAAAGACAAAGAGTTTGGGCAGAGATGTCAGTCGAGGCAGAAGTGTAGAGGCAAAGAAGTTGTTGAAAGACAGGTGAGGTATGAGTGGCGGCAACTTGAAATTAGCGGAGATTGAGGCCTGGCGGATGACGAGAAGAGAGGATATACTGAAGGGCAAGTTCCCATCTCCGGAGTTCGGATAGGTTGGTGTTGGTGGGAAGTATCCAGATAACCCGGACGGTGTAACACTGTGCCAAGATGTGCTGGCTGTGCACCAAGGCATGTTTGGCCACAGGGTGATCCTCATTACCAACAAACACTGTCTGCCTGTGTCCATTCATGAATGGTGGGAAGTATCCAGATAACCCGGACGGTGTAACACTGTGCCAAGATGTGCTGGCTGTGCACCAAGGCATGTTTGGCCACAGGGTGATCCTCATTACCAACAAACATGCCTTGGTGCACAACCAGCACATCTTGGCACAGTGTTACACCGTCAGGGTTATCTGGATACTTCCCACCAACACCAACCTATCCGAACTCCGGAGATGGGAACTTGCCCTTCAGTATATCCTCTCTTCTCGTCATCCGCCAGGCCTCAATCTCCGCTAATTTCAAGTTGCCGCCACTCATACCTCACCTGTCTTTCAACAACTTCTTTGCCTCTACACTTCTGCCTCGACTGACATCTCTGCCCAAACTCTTTGTCTTTAAATATGTCTGCTTGTGTCTGTATGTGTGGATGGATATGTGCGTGTGTGCGAGTGTATACCTGTCCTTTTTTCCCCCTAAGGTAAGTCTTTCCGCTCCCGGGATTGGAATGACTCCTTACCCTCTCCCTTAAAACCCACTTCCTTTCGTCTTCCCCTCTCCTTCCCTCTTTCCTGATGAGGCAACAGTTTGTTGCGAAAGCTTGAATTTTGTGTGTATGTTTGTGTTTGTTTGTGTGTCTATCGACCTGCCAGCGCTTTTGTTCGGTAAGTCACCTCATCTTTGTTTTTATATATAATTTTTCCCACGTGGAATGTTTCCTTCCATTATATATATATATATATATATATATATATATATATATATATATATATATATATATATATATATATATATATATATATATGTCTGCTTGTGTCTGTATGTGTGGATGGATATGTGCGTGTGTGCAAGTGTATACCTGTCCTTTTTTCCCCCTAAGGTAAGTCTTTCCGCTCCCGGGATTGGAATGACTCCTTACCCTCTCCCTTAAAACCCACTTCCTTTCGTCTTCCCCTCTCCTTCCCTCTTTCCTGATGAGGCAACAGTTTGTTGCGAAAGCTTGAATTTTGTGTGTATGTTTGTGTTTGTTTGTGTGTCTATCGACCTGCCAGCGCTTTTGTTCGGTAAGTCACCTCATCTTTATATATATATATATATATATATATATATATATATATATATATATATATATATAATGAAACTTACCAAACAAAAGAGCTGGCAGGTCGATAGGAACAAACACAAACATACACACAAAATTCTAGCTTTCGCAACCAATGGTTGCCTCGTCAGGAAAGAGGGAAGGAGAAGGAAAGACAAAAGGATATGGGTTTTAAGGGAGAGGGTAAGGAGTCATTCCAATCCCGGGAGCGGAAAGACTTACCTTAGGGGGAAAAAAGGACAGGTATACACTCGCACACACTATCGACCTGCCAGCTCTTTTGTTTGGTAAGTTTCATCATCTTTCTTTTTAGACATATTTTTCCCACGTGGAATGTTTCCCTCTATTATATTCATATATATATATATATATATATATATATATATATATATATATATATATAGTTCCTTCTCTTCAGTATTCATGGAGTATTTAAAGGTGTGCTTTTCAGAGAAGCCGTCAAGAATCAAACTTCATGCTAAAACAAAAGCAAATTCCTGGATCACATCTTCCATTAACAATTTTTGTAGAACTCTGGAAAGACTAATTTTTTAAATGAAAACAACCACAAATCAATAATCTGTAGAAATTGTTAGGTATTACAAGAGGGTGTACAGAAAAAGTAATCGATTTTGCAAAATTTCTGATTAATGACGACTTAATAAGACAGACTGACAACATTTCAAAAGCTAATTTAGGAACTGTGAAGACTGAAAAGGGAATACGTAAAGAACGGGATATATCAAAAAAAGAAAATCTGCCAAATTATGTAAACAATTATTTCATTACTGCAACAACTTCGTTGAGCTCAAAATTCAGAAATTAAGAAAAACCAAAATGCTAAATATCCACTTTTGCATGAGGCTAGATCCAGCAAACATCCATGAAATGTTAAAACTGATAAAAAGCATGAAAACGAAAATTTCAGCAGAAATAGAGGAGGTGCCAGTGTCTGTCCTAATAAACACTGTCCCATATATAATAAGGCCCTTGAGATATATTACCAACTTATCACCAAATCAACAAATTCCAAAATAATCATGAGTTACCAAACAATAATCAGCAAGGCTTTCAGGCACACAAAAATACAAAAACAGTAGTATGATAGTACACCAAACAAATAATCAGAAATCTGTAGGAAAAAAACACCCGTAGTGTAGTAGGAGCTAGTTTACATTTCTGCAAAATATTTGATATTGCCAATCATGACATCATTTTAGAAAATTTGGAAGCACTAGGTATTCAAGGGTATATCAAAAGTGATTCAAGTCATACCTACAAAATCAAACAGAGGCTGTAGGACTGATGTCACCTTACTTCAACCATAAATTCAGTTTACTTTCAAATGCATACAAAAACTGGAAAGAGGAGTATCACAAAACAGTATTCTAGGTCCAAAATTATTTGTTATCTGTATACATAATATACACAACTGAGACAGTGCAGCCAATGTCATGCTATTCACAGATATAACTAACATGAAAGTTACACCAAAGGAATTGTTGCATACAACTACTGATAAGAATGCTCATTCTTGGTTTAATGCAAACAGATTGACATTCAATGTGAATATAACAAATTACATGCAATTTTGAAAATTATGTCAAAATGTAAATCTACATCTGGTATTGGGTGACAAGACAGAATAACATCTACAGAATTGCTGGTGACTAATGCTGATGAAAATTTAAATTTTAATGACCAAGTAAAACAACTTGGACAAAATTTGAATTCAGTCTGTTTTGCTCTTAGGATTATCACAAATACTTGTGCCTCCGAAGGTGCCACAATGGCATACCTTGGCTATGTTCATACGTTTATTTATACTTCAAAATTTTCCCTTGTGCAATACCACTTGTGCAAGACGTGTGTGCTAATTTGAAATTCTAGATTCATATATTTTACTGTTCATGTCACTTCTGCTTAATCTTTCATTGATTGTATCAATACTCATTTGTATTATGATATATTGAGAAATTACAAACATTCATGAGTGCTGTTATAAACTACTGTTATTGTCAATTGCATGCTTAAACTTACTTGTATACTTTTAACATTTTTGGAAACAGTAGGCCTATCCTGATTCAAATAAATGTTTTCTAATTTCATTGCACAATTACATCAAAAACAGGGTATTTAAGAGAATTTTTGGATGCTTACAAATCTGTATTTTCATAGGTTAATAGCGTGAGTTTTTTTAGATAACTTATTTAATTGCAAATTAGCATTTATGATTCACAGTTACTGCCAAATAACAAATCACTCCAAATCTCAGAGTATGTCAATGCAAGTAAATGCACAGTTTTGAGAACTTTCATAAGTTGTGATGTACATAATCTAATTTGTAGTAAATCAGCATTTGTGATTTGGTTACTGTTTCAGATATTCTAACATAGTGTGTTACATCTAGTTTTTCCTTAAATAAAAGTAGATATTATCTACATTTATCATAATTTAACTCTGTTTTTGATATAAGTAACCACAAAAAGTTTTAGGAAATCAGTAATTTTTACCACAGGTTTTTCTGTTGCCTTAAGAGAAATCTTGTTTTGTGTATTTGCTTCAATTCTTATAGGGAATTAGTAATGTTTTTTAGATCAAGATATATAAAAGATTATCAGCCAGCTTTGTTTAAAGTTATTTGGTTAATGTCCTGTAAGTCACTGCACCAGCCAAAATGCAGACCCACTATGAATGCTGTTCTCAAACACAGGATGAGTTGGTTGATTTTTGCAAGCAGCTGGAAATTGCCCTGACTACAGTCAAATGACTGGCAGCTACTGCCAATTGGTGTGTTGGAAGAGCTCCTGAGAGTCATGTACTTGTGACATTTGTACCAAAGGTACCTCAAGTGCAATCCTCTCTTGTGGATCCTGTCTCCTTTGCAGAAAGTATCGAATCTGGCATTACTCATTTACTTAACTGCCAGGGGTGTTTCAGTGATAGATCCAGGAATCCTGTTGGTGTGGATAGGAAACATGGAGGGCTCATGGTATTATACTATTCCCCTTCACTGAAACTGAGCCAGTGGAACTCACTTCACCTGTGCTTGGGAAACCTGTTTTGCCCAGTGTCATGAGGAGGCAAACCAGAAGGGTAGGTGTCTATTAATTATCAGCAGTTCAAATGTATGGCTAATGACAGTGCCACTTAGTGAAATGGCAGCAAGGGACAGGAAAGGACATCAAGTGCACACCTGTATATGCCTGGAGGCATCAGTCAACATGTTGAAGAGGCTATTCCTGCAGCCATTGAGGGAAGAGGTGCAACTAGCTGCAGATTGTGGCACACACTAGAACAGATGCTGCCTGTCATCTGAGTTCTGGATTATTCCAGTGACTGGCAGAAAAGGTTGAGAAGACAAGCCTTGTGCATGGAGTTTCAACGAAGCTCGCAATTTGTAGCATTTTCCCCAAAACTGACCATTGCCCCTTGATTCAGAGTCGAATGGAAGTATCAGTTACAACCAAAAGAAATGCCTCCCATAGGTGACAGTATTAAAATTCTAATGGGTAACTGTCACAGCATTATCAACACAGTACCAGAGTTTAAAGTGCTTCTGAAAAGCAGTGAAGCTCACATATTACTAGGTACACAAACTGAAATTGAGAGCAGTGAGATTTTTGGGAACTGGGTCCTTCTGTCACCCACCAGACTCATCTCTTGATGTAACCAAAAACTTTAGAGAAGACCTCAGTTTGCTCGTCCTTAAGTTTCCCAATCATACTGTAATCATTGGTGGAGACTTCAATCATTGAACAATCAGTTGGAAAAATTACAGTTCTGTTAGTGGTAGGCATGATAAAACATCCTGTGAAATACTACTAAATGCCTTATCTGAAAACTACATAGAACAGCTAGTTTGAAACCCCACTCATGATGGAAACATATTGGATCTAATGGCAACAAACAGACCTCACCTCTTTGAGGATGTCCACCTCAAAACTGGTAGCAGTAACAATAATGCAGTTGTGGCATCATTGATTATCTAAGTACAAAGGGCAAGCAGAAAGATATATACATTCAGTGAACTATAAAATATCAGTAGTGTCATACCTCCATGAGGAACTTGAAACTTTCAGCACAGGAAGAAGCATGAAGAGGAACTATGGCTCAAGTTGAAGAATAGTTGTCCGTGCACTGGATAGACATGCACCCAGCAGAACAGTTCATAATTAGAGGGAACCTGCATGCTATAGAGTTACTGTAAGGAGACTTCTGAAGAAACAAAGATTACTGAAGTATAGGGCAATAGATAGAGAAATGCTGAAGGTGTAGTCCACATTAATTCTGGCAGGTTAGGAAAAAATCTTACCTTCACCTTCATAGTCTCAGATGTTATTGAATTTTGTGTATGTTGAAATGAAGGACTAAGTAAGGAACACATATTTTTTTATTTTCTCCTAAAAAATTTCTGATCTGAGATACAGCTCTCCAAAGATGATACTGCACATATAATTCTGAAGATGCAAATTTTTAAAAAAGTTTTAAAATGCTGTATCTCTGGAACAGTTCTAGATATTTTGTTGTTTTTTTATTCGAAAGACAATTGCTTTATGATTATAAACAAATTCTCTATTTGGACTTACCTGTCACAGTTTTTTTTACTATAGTGCTCTGAACTTTTTTTTTATAGTTTATGAAATTTTTTTTTTTTTCGAAAATGTCAACCTATAAAATTTTGATTTTTCTTCTGTTTATTAGTACCATATAGTCCTACATTCCCTGAAACGGAGAGCTTCCACTTCTAGGTTGAACATGTTTTATAAACAACTGAAATTTTTGCCATACATTAAACCTGTTTTATTACCACATTACCTAGCCTTATTTAACATAATTTTAGTTTTGAAAGATGAGTAAGAGACTCATTTTTCAAGCATTTTAAATGGTTCCAAAACTTAAGTGAAAGGTCCAGAGACTTAAAGGTTTCAATTTATACAACTTCTGTGCCCTCTGTTTTGTACTGAAATTAGCCAGTCAATGCACTAAACATGTGTTCCAATGCTTCAGTATATTCCTTTGATATAGAGTGATGCCTTCCTGTTGAACCAATAGGAACTGGAGCACTTACAGTCTTCAAAACATTGTGAACAGGAAATGAACACTAATGGCATTGTTGCTTTCCTTCAGCTGGAAACCTATATACAACAGCTGGTCCAAGTGGTAGCATAAAGTTCTCTACAATTTCATTTAACTCATAACTGGTGTCTATGATCTCTGCAATCCATCTCTCTCTCTCTCTCTCACACACACACACACACACACACACACACACACACACACACACACCACAAATGTACCCCTCCTCAGGTTGTGAATCTGAATATTATCCTGCTGTTTCTGAGGTGTTGGCAGAACAAACAAAATTTCTTCTTTCTTGCTCCTTAAAGTGTGTGCAATATGAGTTCGCCCATCACTTTGAGTCCAAAAATGTATCCTCTGAAATCCTTTCACAGGAGTATTTAGTTTGGATTATTTTTCTTTTTTCTGCTCATGGAGTTCTTTGATTTCCTCTTTGGACAAAAGAATGAGAGCTGTGGATGTGTAAGATTTCACGACTTCCATAAAATCCTCAGCATTCTGAATCACAGCTGTATTTGGTCTGGAAAGATTATGCTTTATAGCATGGTGCTTCAGCAGACCACCTACACCATCAAATGCCCCTTCCCATGACCAGTAGCACTGTCTACCCAGTTAGTTAGCACCAGTGACTTTCTCAATTCAAACAGCTGGTAACAATTTTTAAAATGACTAGGAGCACCATCAGAAATAACGACGGTCTTCTCTGCCCCTGTTTGCAGTTGAAGAATTTTGCACATTGCTAGCAATGCATGTGCTGAGACATGTCCTGTGTCATCACTTATAACTGCAATACTTTATTTATTTCTGTATTTATTTACCTACACATCAAGTTCCACAGGACCAAATTGAGGAGCAAATCTCCAAGGTCATGGAAAGCATCATTACATGAAATTACAACATAAAGGTAAAAACAGATAGAGACAAAATGTTTATGAACCTAAAAAAAGTCAGTCCATAAGTTTAAGTAAACGCAGTCAACAATACAACGAGAACCAGCTTAATTTTTCAAGGAACTCCTCGACTGAATAGAAGGGGTGGTGACCCATGAAGAAACTCTTCAATTTCGAACTGAAAGTGTGTGGATTACAGCTAAGATTTTTGAATTTGGGTGGTAGCTTATTGAAAATGGATGCAGCAGTATACTGCACACCTTTCTGCACAAGAGTTAAGGAAGTCCGATCGAAATGCAGGTTTCATTTCTGCCGAGTATTAACTGAGTGAAAGTTGCTTATTCTTGGGAATAAGCTAATATTGTTAACAAGAAATGACAGTAAGGAATATATATATTGAGAGGCCAATGTCAAAATACCCAGACTTGTAAACAGGGGTCGACAAGAGGTTCGTGAACTTACACCACTTGTTGCCCAAACCGCCCATTTCTAGGCCAAAAATATCCTTTTAGAATGGGAAGAGTTACTCCGAAATATAATACCAAGTGACATGAATTAATGAAAATAAGCAAAGTAGACTAATTTTTGTGTCGAAGGATCACTCCCTTGAGATACCTTTCGAATAGCAAAAATGGCAGCATTAAGTCATTGAACAAGATCCTGAACATGGGCTTGCCATGACAGTTTACTGTCTATCTGAATACCTAGAAATTTGAACTGTTCAGTTTTACTTATCATATGCCCATTCTGTGAAATTAAAATGTTAGATTTTGTTGAATTGTGATTTAGAAACTGTATAAACTGAGTCTTACTGTGATTTAGCATTAGTCTATTGTGAGCCCTTCCTTGCAGTGTCTATTCTATTTGTCTTTTATTGTTCAATAGATTGTGATACTTTGAAGTTTCATCTAACTTTTGGAACTAATGTTCCACCGCTTTGCAGATGAGCTACGTCTACTGTCATTTTAAAAGCATTAATTTCCCTGTCTTCTTTTAAGCTGCCTAAGATTAAAAAATGATTGTGAGTTTTTAATTCTCATGCCGCTGACCGGACTATAACTCTGAGGGGAGTTTGGAAGCAAGCAACCTCCAGCAGATGGAATTTGAAGCAGAAACACATTTCAATAATGTAGCGTGCCATTATGGGGTGTCTTCCTGTGCATTGCCATTTAGTTTGGTGGCGTTCTGCATTTCCGAGCCTCCTCTGAAGTATAGTACCACCGTACCACCTTCTGTCTAGTCTGACGCATCTTAAGAACTGACTACCTGCTCCTTTTTCAAATTCTTAAATGGTTTCACCATTACGTACCCATCACAGCTCTGGATTCTAGATATGTTGCACTACAGCAACACTCATTACGTAAGATTCCCCTTCAGTCATGATACACTATTTTGTAAGTTAGTGATTCCGAAATCCCATTATGAGCCATGTTTGTGCCCAGAGCTGGACTGGTATGTTTAGAACAACGTGAAGCAACTGAGTTATCTAGGATACTCAATGGAGAAGAGTCGAATGCCCCCCCTGAAGTTGAGAAGATGTGCGCCACCCTCTGCTGCAGAGCAGTAAGCGAAATAGATTTTGTGTTAGGATAAAAGTAATTAAGTTCACCCAAGTAAGTGAAGAATAGTAGTTCGCACCCCACGTGCGTTTTGCACATTTAAGAATTCACCCAGGTGAACACAAGTTTCATTACTGTTCACCCTACTTCTTATAAAGTAATTTAATGATGAAAGTGAGGAGGTTACAAGTGAGCACGGAAATCAGCACTGCTACCATTTTCATACAGTCCTCCGCCGTGTGTTTAGGAAGTGAGAGATACCCATTTGTTTATTCAAACAGATACACCCATGACATAATAAGATTGAACCAGCTGCTGAAATAAGCACCTGATTGTTGATGATTAGCACCCATGATGTGCCGTCATCATCCAAGTACAGTAATGCGTTATCTTGTTGGAAATATAGTTAGCAAGAATAAAAGTTTTCATTGTACAATGTTGCAATAGTTCGTGCCCCCCTTTTTCATAGCTCACCATGTTACTTCATGGATTTTGGGAATTTGGTAGTGGTTAACCCTCACGAGACGTAATAGCCCCTATGGAGACAGAACACAGTTCCTCCCTCACCCATGCATTGCACTGGGTTACTACCATTGCTCTGAGTCGTTCGTCTATTTGTTACAACCTCAAACATTACTCTGTACCTCCCTCCTCCAGGGCCGAGTGCCTTACACAGTGTGGTTCCTGCCCAAAGAGTGCCCAGCTGATTGGGTTATTCTTTCAGTTTTCGCTTTCATAAATTGATCACCTACCTCTCTCTTCCAACTTTGCATCATTGACACATCATGACGAGGCTCGCCTTCATCTACAACCTGGTCGGTAGCCAAGGCTATGCAGACACATTCCCTCCCCGTCTCACCATTCCTCATCCCTCACGCATACCTCTCCAGTTTTTCTCCTCCCGTAAGACGTGCGTTATGCCACAGATAATACCCCCCTCCATCACCGAACTAAAGAGAAGCACCATTTAAGTTTGTCAATGTCACATGAGTATCTCTTCTTCCCCATCGTACAAGCCATGTGCTCTTCTCCCGTCAGTCAGAAGTTTGTTTACAAACAGTGTGTGCGCATCTGTTGCACAGAACCACATCCCAGCTGTAAATCTTTTCGTATGTTATGTTATCTGATTATAAACTCACTGCATTCTTTCCTTTTTTTATGTGAAGTTTTATGAATAGGACAAGGATATTGTTAGCTGTTCTTTCACTATGGGCGCACATTTTAATTATCTTTTGTAGAGTTTTGCCTGTGTGTTTCTCCATGTCTACAACTTTGTTTTACAAGCTTATTTTATGCTATGTGACAGTACCCTGATAATCTCAAAACTGCAAACTCTAAGAACAGTTGACGGGATATAAATTTTTCTTGAACTTTGTCATTTTAGAGGAATAAAATAAGGCTGTAACTGATATTCACTGTCAATTGATAGTCCAAAAGGTGTTGTTTTGGTCCTGCCCTTCAGAATTTCTTGTTGTAATTTTAGTTTTGTAATGTGTTTGCAGAATATTATGGTTGAGTGGCACTACTGAGAAAAACATTAAATCAGTATGTTCCATGTTAAGCACTAACTTATAAGAAATATTGATTATAGCTTCCTATTATGAGACCTATAGTATTTGTTGTGCAAACCAGAAACCGTTTAGACCACAACGTGGTCACATTTTAACCTCGTTAATTTTTATTTGCCTTACTTTTAACTAATTAATTTACATGTAAGACTAAGTGATGTACATGATCAGTACTATCCCATGAGGTAATTTAAAATGGTTTTTGAATGAATAGGTGTGTCTTATCTTTTGCTTTTCTGAGGTTTTCACTACTATTTGGCTGTATGGGCCATTTCAGATGATGTATCCAAGTTGAGGTAGTGACAGCACATCAGATGCTCTGGCTACTTTATGTTACAATTTTTTACAGCTGAAACTACTAAGTAATTTTGACGTAGGTGTAATATTTCACTGTCTTCTTCTCTTACTGTGTGTTCCTATGTATTCCAGTATGCCATGTTTTGAAGGATGATTGCTCTATTAAGTAATTTAAGGTACTTTAAAGTGAGAAGATAGCATTTTGGTATTAGACATTCATGGGTTTTGATGTGTAGCCTTTGTTATCCCCTGAATTCACCCATAACTTCAGTGTTTTACAAGAAAACTTTTGTAACTTGTATTTTAACATGAGTTAATGTGGTTAAAGATTTTCATGTGATTTATGGAACATCATCTCTTCAGCTTGCTAACTGCATCCTCCATTCTACTGAAATATGTTCATGTTTTGTAGCCTGTGAAACTTTGTGCAACTATTACCCATAACTAATATGTGGAGGATATAGCATAATTTTATGTTTGTTATCACTCTTTTTAAATGTACTTCACCCAGTTCTTACCCAAGTCATATGTTAAGAATTGCATTAAGCTGATTTATTATATTTTTTACCCAAATACTTTGATTATCCTAGAACTGAGTATTCTGTCATGTTGTAGATGCATTTTATTTTTGATGTTAATCCCACTACTTAGCAATGAGATAAATATTTGCCAAATAATACAATCAATGTATGTAAATCATTAAAAGATCGGCGTTGATCCAGTTTGGCCCCCATCTACTCCCTATGACAATGAGTTTGAACTGCAACAGCAGATTAATAACAGATTTTTTTCCTGAACCTAACAGAAACCAAAATAGTTTATTCCTCTTTTGTGAAGCTTTCTGGTATGATTTTAACATCATATGTTTTACGATCTGATTATATGGACAGTGATGATTTCTACTATTACAGGAGATATTGTATTGTAATTTGAACAGTTAATATTTTACTATTTTCTTAACTCATGAAATTTGATAAACTTGACTATTTGTTAGTCCCCTCCCACTTACACTAAATGAAATATTGTAACAGATTCCTCCCATAGTATTAAGACCCCTACTAGGGCAAACCGTCTTTCCAGGGAGTGACTGACACCACTTTGTAAATAATGTTTGTCACCACTTCTCTGGAAGGGGGAAGGAATGTACATTGTGACAGCCAGTCAAGGAATATTCTAGTGAATTGATTAAAAAATTTATTTCAAAGGTACAGTGAAATCTTTACAAGTTTTCTCCCAGAGTAACTTGCATGGTATCTACATGACATAAGTCACCAAAACCAAGGCAGTTCTGTCCAGTTAAAGCTGCTGACAAGAGGTGCCCTGAGACCTCTGCTGAAACTGCTGGTGAATTCATGTCACTGGTTTTAGCCAATAGTGTGCGTGGGATACAGGTCACGTGTGTGGATGCTGGAGTGTTCTGCAGTGCGGAACACAGTTGCCTCTCTCTCTTGTAATCCAGACCTCAAGCAGAACAGAAGTCTTTTTGGAAGGCAGAACCTCTGGCTCTGCTTTTCACGACTGGCCACTAACGTAAGTAAACATGAACCGCTTCCCCTTCCGTTGCCCATTTCAATTAATTGTTCGACCTCCTAGACTGGCCTAAACCTGGTAACTTCTGACCCTAGGCCACCACTTGTACACCGTACAATGAAATGTATCCTCTTTATTGTACCTAATTTCCTGTTTTGTCATTTAACAGCAACCCTGGATGCTCACTCTCGGTGCATATGTAACAACCTTCTCACCCCTTCCCTGCCATTATACATTAACACTGGTGACCAGAAGTGGGATCATATACATTAACATTGGTGTCAGATGTGGGATCCTAAATGTTAACAGAACAAACAACATGCCAGGACATATGAGCCACATCGGTGTTAAACTTTGTGACCGGCTGTCAGGCCACATCAGAAAGTTGAAACATGAAAATAAATTTATAGAAGAATTTTAAAAAATTCTACTGGAACAATGCTTTTACTCGGTTAGTGACTGTGTTGACCAATAACATTTCTTCTGGTAATATTTATATCTAGCCAGAACTGAAAAGACTGTGTTTTGGTCCTTAAATTTTCATTACATTTATGTATCTAAAGGAGAGCTGTTGTATGATGTAAATTCTTCACTGAATCAATGTTGTGTATAAAATGATTTGCTGGGAGAGGAGGCTACAAGTGAAGGCCTCTGAGTAACTGATTATAACATTTAATAAGAAAAGCATATATGTATATATATTTGTATTACTTTAAATGATATAAATAAGTCTTTCCGCTCCCGGGATTGGAATGACTCCTTACCCTCTCCCTTAAAACCCACATCCTTTCATCTTTCCCTCTCCTTGCCTCTTTCCTGACGAAGCAACCAGGGGTTGCGAAAGCTCGAAATTTTGTGTGTGTGTGTTTGTGTGTTTTTTATTGCGCCTATCTACCAGCGCTTTCCCGTTTGGTAAGTCATGGAATCTCTGTTTTTAATATACTTTGTATTACTTTATGTACACAGGGTGAATATTAATAAAACTGACAAACTGCAGGGACAAATTACTGACTCGAAATAGAGGAAAAACGATCCTATCAACATGTGTTCAGATATGGACAGTGTGAGTGCAATGACAAAAAATCATCCCGGAAAACAGTACAAAGCTGCAATGCATACACAGCAGAACAGATGTTCAGAGTGGCCTCCATGGAATTGCAGATGATAGGGATACTAGCGGCTGTCATGCAGGACACACATAACCATACTTCGGCTTACACCATGTAGGCAGGCCACCTGCCCGGACCTTGTTGTGTGATATGGTTGGTGTCTGTGAGGGTACTTGTTTTGGTATAGCCATGCTGCCTCTTCACTATTTCCATCTGCTGAATTGTACACAAACATGATATCAGCTTGTTTCTGACATTAATACTGTATCATTCTGCTGCTTACACTGTGCTGCAACACACAAAGAACACATGGCACATGGTCAAAGGATCAGTGCCATTTACTGTGGTAATGATGCATTTCTGGACAAATGTTCACAGGATCTCTTTCCCTCCATTTCCAGTTAGGAACCTGTCACTGCAGTTTGTCAGTTTCATTAATGTTCACCCTTATTTGTATGTTCCACTTCCTTATAATGATTTCACATAAAATTTGGATTTACATCTGGATAAAATCCATACATTATATATCATCTACAGATAGACAAATAAATAATTGTATCTGTACTTCTCAAACACTGGAGGAGACAGAAGGAAAAAAGACAGGCAATATTTCCTGTATTTCCCCTTCACCCTTTCCTGTAGGGTGCTTTTATTTTGGCATATTCTAATGCATTTGAGAAATAACCTTGTTCAAAGAACTGATTTTTTAATGTAGCTAGTGGATGACATTATTTTATATACTGATTTAATTATCTTTATGGATTTTCCATCCAAACCTGCAAATTTTTGATTCCTAATAAAAATATAATATTTTCTATGGCCATTATTGAAATTATTGTGAAGATTTTCATTACAGTGTTCCATCAAGATCATAATTTTAATTTCATTAATGATTAGTTTCTGCTATTGCCATCATCAGATTCCTCTCTGCTCCCTTTTTTCCGTTCCCCTCCCTCTCCCATAGCCTCCCAATGCTACACCAGGTAGTCTTGTCAGCCACCAGGTTCCACCAGGCTGCACTGTTCCCTTTTCCTCCCACTGTACCCTGCTCCCTGTTATCCCTCCTCCCCCACTCCACTAGAGATAGCTGCCCCCATCAGTTTCAGTCTGGTTTGAGCAGCCAGAGATAGTGGTCATGTGTGTGTGAGATGTGCTTCCTTGTGTGCATGCATGTGTGTTTTTCTTTCCTGAAGAAGGCTTTGGCCGAAACCTGAACGTGTAACAGTCTTTTATTGTACCTGTCTGCAACTCAAAGTATCATTCAGAATGAGATTTTCACTTTGCAGCACAGTGTGCACTGATATGAAACTTCCTGGCAGATTAAAACTGTGTGCCGGCCCAGGACTTGAACTCGGGACCTTTGCCTTTCGCGGGCAAGTGCTCTACTCATTCTGGAAACATCCCCCAGGCTGAGGCTAAGCGATGTCTCCGCTATATCCTTTCTTTCAGGAGTGCTAGTTCTGCAAGGTTCGCAGGAGTGCTTCTGTAAAGTTTGGAAGGTAGGAGACGAGGTACTGGAAGAAGTAAAGCTGTGAGGACAGGGTGTGAGTCGTGCTTGGGTAGCTCAATTGGTAGAGCACTTGCCCGCGAGAGGCAAAGGTCCTGAGTTTGAGTCTCGGTCCGGCACACAGTTTTAATCTGCCAGGAAGTTTCAATGTATCATTGTTAATAGTAACCTCAGACCCTTTACAAATGATGCAGTTATCTATAATGAAATACTGTCTGAAGAAACTGCATAAATATTCAGTCAGATTTTGATCAGATTTCAATATAGTGCAAAGACTGGCAGCTTGCTTCAAATGTTCAGAAATGTAAAATTGTGCACTCACCTCACGAACTGAAAAAAACATAGTATCCTAATATCAATAAGTCACACTTGCAATCAGTCAACTATTGCAAAAACCTGAGTGTAACACTATATAATGGAATAATTACATAGGTCTAGTTCTGGGTACAAGAGATGGTAGACTTCAGCTTATTGCTGGAATACTGGGGAAATGCAGTCAGTCTACAAAGCAGATTGCTTACAAATCTCTCACGTGACCCATCCTAGAATATTGCTCAAGTGTGTGGGATTTGTACCAAATACAACTAACAGAAGATACTGAACGTATAAAGATAAGGGCTGAACAAATGTCACATGTTTGTTTGAACTGGCTTTAAATGATGACTCTAGGAATATTCTACAATCCCCTACATAATGCTTCCATAAGACTCATGAGGACAAGATTAGATTAATTACAGCATGCATGTAGACATTTAAACAATCATTCTTCCCACAATCCAAATGTGAATGCAACATGGGAAAAAACCCAATAACTGGTACATGGCACCCTCTGTCATGCAGTTCACAGTGGTTTGCAAAGAAGAGATGTATAAGTACAATCACATGATCATACTAAGTGTAGTAGTTAAAAACAACTGTGTGGTTGTTTTAATTACATTGCAATATAGAAAAGTCAATATTTTAAATATTTATTGACAAAAAAAGAAACAAAGAATGAAAATACAGAATCCCTCTACCCTGGGGATTTGTATACAAATTAAGCTGCAAAAATATAACAAGCCCATAAGTCATATAATCAATAACATGTCATGTCCAAATTACTAAATCAATAATGTGTGTAAAACCAGTGGGAAAATGCTCCTATCAGAGCACAAAAAAGGGGAATGGCCTCTTGTTTGACTGACTGAAAAATGGGATACTATCTGTCTCATTCTACCTTCTTCAGGACCTTTAAAAATATTCCCAAAAATTTTAGCAGGTGAACATACTCACGCTCTTTTTAACATGCAATTGCCATCGCACTTCCACAAGCTACCCTAGCTGTAACAAGCTCACACCCACTAGTCCACTGCTGTAAGCCATTCACACCTATCCACTCCCACTTGCCCATTCTCATTCCCTCTTTTACCCCAATTCATTGTCGTTATCTCTTTGTGTCTCTCTAACTGTCACTCTCTTCCATTTCACAGCCACAGTCTTCTTAGTTCTGACCTATTACTACTGTCTCTTCTCACTGTCGCTGTCTCCCCCTTGCTTATTGTACTCTCTTACTTCTACTATTTCATTCAGTCCTTCCCACGACCACTATCTCTCTCTTCCTTATTGTCACTGTCATAGACCGTCTCTCATTATCACTGTCTCTTGCCCACTTCCACTTTCTCCTCTCTTTGCTCTTCTCCAAATGGCACTGATGCTTTCACCCTTTTCCTACCACTGTTCTGTCACTGTCAACTATGTACAACCACCAATGTGTCCTTCACTTTATCTCACACTGCCATTGTCTCCTTTGCACTTACTGTACCACAGTAACTGTCTACTATCTTCCAATATTTATTACTTTTCTATTTTCCACTGCCACGGTCTACTTTTCTCTCAGAATAAAAAGGTGTAAATATAGTCACATGCCAAAATTTTTGGGGAAAAGTTTTAAAGGTGCTGAGAAACGTAGAATATGACAGCATGTAGCCCACTTTTCTGTCAAAGTCTTTTCAAACAGGAGTGTATTCACCTTTTTCGTGCTCCAATAACAGCATTTTTCTGCTGCTTTCCTTCTTTTGTCTGCCACAGCAGGGTATATCTCTTATCTCACTTATATGAAAAGAACTTTGTGGGACAGTAAAACACTGATGGTCTACTTACGTGAAATTCAAACAGCGCACATTTAATTTTACCCCTCAGATGATTTTACATGCAAAAAAATTTTGCATGTGTTTCAGTACAACAACATGGTATTCCCAGGTGATAATAGAGACACTCTACAGCACATTTCTCCATGCTAAATCACTTTATGAACCTCATTTTCATCTCACATCAGATTTTATGTATGTACGAGGGCTATCCACAAAGTACATTACGTTTTGGAATTAAAAATAAATAAAGTATTGGAATTTTTTTTTATTATATACAGATGAAAGCCACACTTAAATACTACTTTTCTACATAGTTGCCATTTAAATTAAGGCAATTATCGTAGCGATGGATGAGCTTGGAAATTCCTTCGTCGTAAAATTCAGCCGCCTGCGCCTTCAACCACGTGGCGACTGTCTTTTGGGACAGAAAAGGTGTGATTTTTGTGGATTTCCTGGAAAGAGGCACTACAATAAACTCTCAAAGGTATTGTCAAACTCTGCACAACCTCAGAAGAGCAATACAAAACAAGCGCAGGGGAAGTTGGGCTCAAAGATCTTGCTGATCCACGACAACGCCCGGGCCCACACGGCAAATGCCACTCGTGAAGTTCTTGAATCTTTTAAGTGGGAGTTGTTTCCTCATCCGCTGCACAGTCCCGACCTGGCACCAAGCAACTTCCACTTATTCCCAGCAATGAAGAAGTGGTTGGCTATGCAGCATTTTTATGACGATGCACAGCTTCAAGAAGAGGTAACCACGTGGTTGAAGGAGCAGGCGGCCGAATTTTACGACGAAGGAATTTCCAAGCTCGTCCATCGCTATGATAAGTGCCTTAATTTAAATGGCAACTATGTAGAAAAGTAGTATTTAAGTGTGGCTTTCATCTGTATATAATAAAAAAATTTCCAATACTTTATTTATTTTTAATTCCAAAACGTAATATACTTTGTGGATAGCCCTCGTATTATGCACTACATTTTGCAATGTACTGTTGGCTCAGACTGTTGCATGAATACCAATAAACTGCAGAAAGATATTTACATATACATATAAAACTACATATAACTTTAAAAATAGTTTAAAATTTGCAAAGGATGTGAAGGCCATAGAGAGCCTGAGTGCATCAACTTTTGCATCACTTGATATTTGTAACTTATACATGAACATTACAATGATGTAAGCACTCGCAACCATAAAGAAAAACTTAATGACACACAAGAGCATCAGTCAAGGACAAATAAGTGTGCTAACTGAAATGTTAGAGTTGGTGTTGCAGTTCGATTATTTTACATTTAATGGCCAGCTATGACAAAGAGCTTGACAGGAACCTGGTGGATATTTTTTAATAATTTAGATAATATTTTCTTTGAACAAGATTCTAACATTGTGTATTAAGGACAATATCTCAGGGGTTTAAGGTAATGAGAAATGAGACGAGGGAATCGGGGGGATTAATGTGGTGCACTCCAGAATTAAATTTACCATAAAATTAGAGGCAGAAAATATAAAGTTTCTGGATTTCTTATTAATTAAAAATTCTGGAAAACATAAGTTCCAGATTCTCAGAAAGCCACAAGTATGGATATAAACATTAACAAAAGTCCTTGACATCCCGAAAGGTCTAAATTGATGTACTTCAGAACAAAGACTAACAGAATGGTGGAGCTACTGACAGTTGGATGAACAGGTATTTGGTGGGAGAGGGGATCGGGGAGATAACTATAATTATAAAAGGAGAAAAAGCTAATGGTTGCAAAGAGAATGATCATTAAATTATATGATGAAATTAAACTAAATGGGAAAAGAAAAGAAAGCAGTAAGAAATACAGTTGTATGATACCTGAAAATATCACAAGTACCATTAGTTCAAGATTGCACTGTAAAATTTGGGGTAATAGACATAACATTTTAACATTAAGATTGTATAAACATATAAGGGAACATTCCCAGGCACAAATAAACCATCTTGATGAAACTTGGCAGGTATACAGAGGGGTCAAATAATGAAATACATATTTTTTGCATTTTCCCAACTCCAGTTTTAAGGGGTAAAACCCAACCAACAAGGTAATTTGTCACTTGAGCTTTAGTAGAAATCTTCAAAACCATGATATATTAAAAAAATGTGACTCATATAAAGTTGGAATTTAATTAATGCTCTTGAAATCTGTATAATGATCTTTTGTAATAATTTGGAATTTTGCACAATGCTCCACTGCCATCAATTAATTTTGAAAAGAGGAAAACTTTCACTAGAACATAAATTAAAGAAGCTTTCATGCCACATTCACCCAGATGCATTGAAGTTGATTTCTGAAACACCACTTTTGGAAAATAAGCTGTACACAATGTGCTGTCACAGTATTTTCAACATACCTCATTAAAACGCCTTTGGTGGCAATTGACAGTAGGTTAACTATGAACCTCACCAACTCAAGGAATCCCTCTGAGGCTGATGGTCTTGGGACAGCTCTTTCTTGACTTGCTTTTTAAGCATATGCTGTTTATAATGTTCTGTAATATATCATTAGTAAACTGTGATTATTCAAATTTGTGGTATTTCTGTTACACATCAGTCATATGTAGTCCTGAAATACCCATATTGGTGACCCGAGTTATTAATTTCATGCAATTTCTTCTGATTCTGCATCTCTGACGGTTCATGTTAACAGACAATGGATCGCCAGCAGTAGAGTAATTCAACACATGTGTTTCTGAGTTCCTCACCTGGATTCAAAAGTGAAACCACACTGGCATCACAGGCTCAGCTGACAGACTCTCATTATACTGTATTTTTCTCTCCACATGGAATTTCTACAGTCACCTAACCTCCACAACCCCGCCATGGCAGGCGCATGGCCTGCATCATCGCAAACACATAGCCACACCCGCCAGTACCTCGTCTCCTACCTTCCGAGTCCCGAGGTCCGGACCTACCTACCGAGGTCCCAAGTTCAAGTCTCGGTCCGGCACACAGTTTTAATCTGCCAGGAAGTTTCATATCAGCACACACATTGAAGAAATGATTTAGGTTCCCTTCTATGCTCCTAAGGGGCATACATGCTTACAGAGGCTTGCTAATTAATAAAGACAACAATAAATAGTGCGCCTTTCTGGAAGAGGAACATGAGCTGGTCCAGAGGTATTATTCCTAAAAGCTAAAAAACTACAATAAAATTTAAGGAGTTACTACATCTTAATCAATGGGGATCCTTGCTTGTGGCAGGTTCTTTGAACAGGGCAGACTATGAGACTATGAATGGTTTATAGTACTGTGTTTGGTGCCACCCGGAAGCATTGAGAAACTCGCTTCAGTGGCGCACTTGACGGTGAAGGGATGCCAGAATAGCCAGGGATGGAATGGTAATAAACCCACCTGGTACTTCTGGCACACACTACACTTCACTGAACTATTTACAAAACACTGCTCATTGTATTCCAGGTGCCGATACTGGGAGGAGGGAGGGGGGGGGGGGGGGAACGAGGCATCTCCAGGCATCTGGCATCAGGCTTTGTACAGCCACAGTCCAGGGAATGTGGCTTGGGAAGGCAGAACAGAAAACATGGTAACACTCCTCTTGTTAACTGAACCATGAAAAAACACTGACACTAGATACAGGTGCAAAGTCCTCCTGCCTGCATATACTCTGGCAAAGTGCACCAGGTGGAGTCATGAGCCATGTGACATTGCATGGGACGAGCTGCCGAGAACACAGCCAGGTGGTGTTGCCTCATCAAAGTGGAAGAAGAGACTGCTCAAGCAATGGTTCAGCACATGTTCAGGAAAGCATGGCAGTCTAAGCTCTACCTCCAGCAAAAGTGACCAGAGTGGGTGCTGGGGAGATGCGGTGGTTCCTTGGCCAGCAGGTGCTTCATGATTTCTGTTTTGCATTCAGCACAGCCCATCATCTGCTGCTACAGGAGGAGGCAAATGGAAGGAGTTGCCACACAGATCCCCCTCCTGAGAGGAAAACTCTGGTGCTGACCACACAGAGGGGTATTTGGAGCTGACTGAGGATGCTTGCTGGGGGTCATATAAGGTTGTTGCTGCTGTGCTCGTGCTCATGCTGTGGTTTCTGGTGAAAGGAGGGGTATGGGCAGCTCTGGCAGCTCCCAGGCATGACATTGAGAGGGTGTGAAATAACGTCACTGCTCCAATGGCACGGGTGCAAGCAGCAATGGTGAAAACACTCTGTCAAGAGTGGTGGGCACTTGTGGAGGCAGGGCCATGTCTACATCAGCTGGAGGCTGCAAAACGAGCAGTGGGGTGATGATATCGGAGTTCTAGGCACTGGAGGGTGTGTCAGTCGTGTAGTAGATTTGGTGGTAGGCCAGAGGTGGTGTCAGTTGGCAGTGTGTTGTAGACAGTGTTGGGGGTGGCATCAGCTGGTGGAACATCGGGAATAGAATAGGGGACAGTGTTGATCTGCATTGTATCAGAGGCAGTGTTGGTGGTGCTGCGACCGGGGTCTGTGGTAGGTGGGGGCAACTCCACCTTGATGGTGCTGTGTTCGTTGGAAGAAGGGGGCTCTGGGACATAGGCCACCTTGAACCTTTCTATGGAGTTGGGGTTGTTGCACCTGTTCAGATGAATGGAGAATGTCTTGTCCCCACATTGCAGCATCAAGTGCACTCTCGAATACTGAGAGTGGAGCAGTGGCTGGGAGGAGTCCACATGAAGCATGGCATGTGCATGCTATGAGGTCATGGTGGATGAAGGTATTGTGCTCACCATGACATTGTGGATGAGTTGGTAGCAGCTGAGCCGTGAAGTCTTTGAGCTACTTCATGAAACCTGGGATGGTGCTGATGGAAGGAACTTGGGTAGCTTCCAAAAAGTCACTGGGAACTGCAAAAGGCTATCTGTATACCAGCTCCGTGGCAAAAGTTTCCAGGCTGGTTTTGTGTGTTATCTGCAGGTCTAGAAGTACCAGAGGTTGGACAGCAGATCATTTGGAAGAATAACATGTAATGGTGACTTTAAATGTGTGGTAAAACCACTCCACTATGCCGACAGCTGCGGGTTGGTAGTGGGTGGAATGGTGGAAGTTGGAGCTACAGGTGGCCGTCAGAGATCAGAAAAGGGTTGACGTGAGCTGGCATACATGACCTGTAGCGATGTTGCAGGGGCTTCCAAAGTGGGATACCCAGGTCCAAACCAAGACTGCAACTACAGTTTCCACTGGAATGTCAATCTGTAAATCTGTCGATAATTGTCAACAGATATCAACATCCAGATGAAGAGATTGGCACAGAAGAGGAATTGGTGGCGGGCCGCATCTAACCAGTCAGAAGACTGGTGTCTCAAAAAAAAGTTGATATCCACTGGAGGAGGGTAGTGGGCCAACAATGTCAAGGTGTACATGCGTGAACCAGTGTTGTGCAGGTGGAAAAGCAGTCGTAGGGGAGTGTTATGCCATCCGACCTTGGTGCACAGGCACAGAACACAGGTCTGAGCCCAGTTGCTGCAGTCGCATTTAATGCCTGCCCAGACAAAAGGTTGTTTCGTAAGGTTGCCTGGCTGTGTGAGACTGTGGACACTGTCAAAAGCCTGTTTACAGAAGGTGGGAAGGAAAAAAGCATGAGGGCAATCATTGGAACTATCAGGTTGTGAAGGATACACGAGGGTGCCAAACCAGACTTTATGGTCAAAGCCACGTATGGATCTTAGCTGGCAATTGAGGCCAGAGTTGGTGTTCTGAAGGGTGTGGGCTAGGTCCAGGTCACCCTCTCGAGTGGTGTCATGACATTGTTGGATATGGCACAGGAGCGACTAACCAATCTACCACAATGTTGTCGATGTTGGAAAGAGCCCAGATGTCAGCAGTGAATTATGCAATATCTCCTGTAGCCTAAACTGTTGGGGTGAGATCTGATCTATGCCTCTCCTGCAAGAACCAGAGGTAAGGGGGTGGTTGTTTATAAAGACCAACTGAAGATCAGAAATAGTGAATGGCTTCGTGGACTGAGAGCAGCTCGCAGTCATATGTGCCCCAGTGGCATTATGCATCAGAGCGCTTTGATGAAATGAAGGCGAGTGGCTGGCAGACTTTGCCCATGCATTGTCGTAGGACAGCTCCAATAGCCACCTGGCTTATGTCTGCCACTATTGTCAGGGAGGGCACTAGGGTGTGGGTGGGCCAAAAGGGCTGCATTGGCGAGGTTCCATTTTTTTTTTTTTTTTTACAGCCCTACATCATGGTGTTTGTCCAAAGGACCAGTTTGTTGCTTTCTTTTTATTGCAATGGAGTGCTGTAGTAAGGGGCTCCTGGGTGACAGCACTGTCAGGATGGTGATGGGAAATGTTGATCATGCTGATGAAACACCAGAGGCATCTGAAGGTAGTAGGGCATGGAAAGTCCACTATTGGCTGTACTGTCACGGGGAGGGGGCCACATGCCAGCAGCAGAGACTATGTGTACGATGAATTCAATCTCATTCGCTCTGAAAATACATGTTGCCATGTTGAGGGTCACTTCAGCTTTAGTGTTGATGTTAGTGGTGTTCAGTAGGATTCCTGGAGTAGATGAGTACATCATCTAGATAGGCAAAACACTCTGGTGGACCCTGGAGGCTACTGTCCAAAAATTTCTACCATGTTTGAGTAGCTCTGCAGAGGCCTAATGTCATGAACACACTCTCAAACAGGCCAAAAGGCATGATTATGGCTGATTTCTCAATGACCTCCAGGGCGACTGGGATTTGTGCGTAGGCTGTAGCACAATTTATCTTACTGAAGATAGTAGCCATGAGATGGCATCACTGTAGTAGTGGAGGAGTGGGGCAGGATAGCATTCAGGGATGGTGTGGGCATTGAGTTTACAATAATTGCTGCAAGGACACCAGGAACTGTCCTCCTTGGGGGTGACATGAAAAGCTAAAGCCCAGGGGCTCTTGGAAGGGTGAAATACGCAGGTGGCAAGCAGTTCTTCAAGCTCCAAGGTGGGAGAAGTGGGCACAGCAGAAAACCAGGAAGCCATGGGTAATGGCGACGTAATGCATAGTGTCATACTGCATGTGCTAGGGGGTGCTGGGTGGTTGGAGCTAAGCATGTGGGCCTAAAATCGTCAACTGTTTCATGGTAAAACAGGTGTCAGGATGGGAGCTGCAGAAGATGGACATAGCAGGAGCTGCAGCAGATGGACATACCAGAAGTGCTGTCAATTAAATGACACTTTGCTGAGTCAGCCGGTAGACTGTAATGACTGCAGAAGTCAGCACTCAGAATGGGGTTGGTAATATCTGCGACCATGAAGGTCCATAGGAGTTTGTGCTGAAGGCCCAAGTTGATTGATTTTACATTAATAAATGATAATGCATGCCCACATGTTGCAAGAATTCTTGGTTGAAATGGAGTTTCATGCCATGGCTTGATCTGTTTGAAGGCCGGATTTGAATCCTACTGAGCATGTATGGGACCTGTTGGGGAGAACAGCCCATCACCACTATTCAGGGATCCTACAGGCTCTACAGGAGACCCTCCTGGAACAATGGCAGATGATTCCTCAAGACGACATTGAAGCATTAATTAGAAGCATGCAGTTAATTAAAAGGATGCTGTGACCAGTACAACACGAGGCAATGAATGCTTTTGGAGATGTGAAGACAGTTCAGTGAAGTGACGTCTAAAGAGTACAAAACCAAGACAGCTGCATTAGCTTCACAAGCATTTTGTCAAAATTTGGTTGAAATGTCAATCGATTCCAGTTAATTCTGCATCTGTCCCTTAATTTGTTTATAATTATCTTTCTTTCATTGTTAGACTGCTAGTTGGGTCCATACCACAATATTTTATTATATGTGGGATGTTCAATCAGTAATGCAACGCTTTTTTCTTGGCCAATTTGTCTTTAAAAAATGAAGAATTTGTTGGGGGACATCATGGAATATTCCTGTTTCAGCCCCTGTAGTTTCAAGTAGTACTATACATAGCCTTCAGAATGGCAGCCTTCATGAAAACAAATTTTACAGATCAGTGCCTCATGTTCTCCAACACGAGCCACCAGTTAACAGTAGATATTACTCACTGAAGTTAATTGTGATGACTTGCTTCAATACTAGGGTAAGACTCATAGGCAAACAAATTACAGTTGTGCTGCAAAATAATGATGTCAGTTCTCTTACTAATAAGTTAGTTCAATTCAAGGGACAACAGTCTTCCAAAAACCTTCTAACAAACTGTATAAAGAGAAATGTGTTCTGTTATTAACACATGTTAACATTTTTATTGATCTGTGCTCTGTTTTAGCTGTATAATCCTTGGCTATATAACACTATGTAGCTCAGAGGTAGTCTTCAACTGTATTTTTAAAAAATTGTATTCTTGTAATGTCTTTGATCTCCTTTGGTAATTTATTGCATAATTTCATTCCCTGATGCAAAAGGCTGGTTTGTGTTTTTTGTTTATTATTTTCTTGCTAAATTTAAGTTAAACCTGGCTTTTTTACCATATTCATGGACTGAGTTGTTCACACAATAATTGCTGTTTTTCTTTTTTTTTTAAATTTGTATAACAGTTTGGTATATGTACTCGCAAGGTACAGTTATAGTCCCAACCTCCTTAAATAGACATTTACTGGTTTTTGTTACTATTGTTATGGCCCTTTTCTGTAGTCTGAAGACTGTGTTTATATTTGGTGCACAGAGACTACTTTATTTACTTGAGTTTCTACACTGATGGGGACCTCCTATAATGAAGGCTACCTGTTACCTGTATTCATCCTAATAAACATTTATTTGTCCTGCCAAGTTACTGAATTTTGTGCTAAATAATAACCAAAATTTGAGTTTGATCTTTTATTCTTAATTTTTTAAACATAGCATATCATTTTATTTTTCTGATGAGATGATGATGAAATGTGGTAGATAATTGTGCATTTGTCTGTAAAGAAAGAAGTGTAAATAAAGAAAAGAGAAAATCATAATGGACAAACACATGGTGTAAACCATTTATTTGTTGTTAACAGTTTCATATCTCTAAAAGTGTTGCTTTTTCACGACACTTGGGAATCCCCTACAAATTCATTGTATTGTAATTAATTTGAACAGAGATTTTACAATATTAACAAGTGCAACAGAAAATCAAATAAAAAATTTCAAGGCTGTCACATCTTTTCTCAAACCGAACAAATGTATATAAAAAAAACAGTCAAAGAATGGAGAGTCCATGTCAGAATATCAACATTTATGAAGAGGAAGAGTTGCTACTCACTGTAAAGATGACACAATGAGCTGCGGATAGGCACAACGAAAAGAGTGTTACACACAGAGCTTTCATCCAAAGTCTTCTTCAGGAGAGAAGGGGAAATACACACACATTCACTGAAGCAGGCACGTCTCATGTGCAAATGTGTGCATAAAGTGTGCCTGCTTGAGTGAACGTGGGTGTATTTTCCTTTCTTTTCTGAAGAACACTTTGACTGAAAGATTATTTACGGTGGGTAGCAATCTATCCTTTTCATAACTGGAAATAAAATAAATGGAATATGAGCTAAACACTATGGTGAACAAGCACAATAGCCTTGCACTTCACATCTGTAACCCAAGTTCAGTTTGTGGTGTCAAATTGTTAAGACGTCTACAAAATGCATATGCAAAATTTCAAGATACTTCCAAAGATCATCTATTTGTACTAGCAAAGTGATAACACAAAAAACGTGCCAAGTGCTATACTGGCTAAACTGCAGTGACCCTAAATCATGTGTCTTGGTCTGCAGGAGCTGTTGCAGACAGAATTCTCATTTTGCTCAGCCGAATGCTCACTCCACAGATTTTTATACTCTATGGCTGAACTTTGAGATCCTACAGTACTCTAGCATTGAACTTAAGTGACCTGTACAGGTAGCAGCTGGTTGAACTGTATGTTTGTAGTATTTTATTTATGATGCTAACTTTGATGAAATGACACTGTAGAAGTGAAACTGTGATGACAGTCATGGGTCAGGAGAAAGGTATTTTCTCAAAGGCAGAAAATGGGAACACAAGGGGTTTGAGAACTCATGTATCTCACCTGTCTAAATTCTAAAATGTCTTTCTTTAGCTAATCAATCAGATCTTGGACTCCTCTGTGTCTGCACACTTGATGGATGTATATCTCACCACCCCCTGTGGAGGGTACTTAGTAGATTAAGTTTTGATATGGAACCCAAATCCAGAAATGTTCTGTTTGATACAAAATAAGTTGGAAAATTAGATCACTTTCAAATTTCCCACTTCAAAGTTCACACCCAAACTGAGAAGAGGGTGTCATCATCAGTCTCCACTGTAGCTATGACATCGCACACAATTATCATTTGGCTACAACATCTGTGGAAAACTGGTAAGATCACAACTAGTAGAACTCACTGTGGTGCTCCATGGACACACCACACTCTTGATTTTCAAGAGGATACCCTCTGTCACATAGAAGAGAACCAGACAACAAGTACTTGGAACATTATCCATGCCAAGGACTTCAGATGATCACACAGGTCAGAACTCATTATTTCCATTGTGTGCAAACTGTGAAGCACCAGATTTGTAAGTGATCCAATTTTAAAACTTATTTTACATCCAAATAATACATTTCTGGACATAGGTTCTTCATCAAAAATTCCTCTTAAATCCCCTTTACAAGTCCTAGAAGTCAGCAATGGGAACTTTGATACAGTCTTTATAATTATGATTAGTGAAAATTAAATGTAGTTGGTAGGAAAAATAGCAAGGCAAATGACTAGTAGGTGGAATAAGGACATTTTTTTCCTGTATTCCAATAAACAAGGCACACCAAGACAGTCATAAAATTGGTAGATGACATTGACAAACATGCAGAAGCAATGTGGCCTTGATTCACTCATGACTGTTTCATGCAAATGATTAAAAGTGTCACTTATCTAACAATGGATGATAAATGGCTAATGACCCTCACTGTTTAGCACCCCACAGTTTGTAGCCATTATATAGAGTGTGTTGGAATCTGTTCCAGTTATCCAAGTCTTTTATCTCCTGTTGGCACAGTAATCTCATGACACAGTCATAGAACATTTCAAAATTTTATACAATGATAATGAAATGCAATTAATAATAACTGTAATAATCATCATAGTAGTAGGGTTATGGAGTTAATTTCAGATTACTAACATGTGTGGGAATGGAAATAGAGAACGTGAAGGTCACAGAATTTTCTGACAGTTGGTCTGGCATCAAATGGAGGTACACTTGGGCCAATACAAAATAGGCCACTAATGTGGGGAGATATGAGCTATGAACATGTTTTATGAAGATACTTGGCAGTATTTGTAATTTTTTGCTATTTTATTGTATCTGTCAAAGAGAGGTAAAGTAAAAAAAAAAAAAAAAAAAAAAAAAAAAAAAAAAATCAAGATTTATTTTTTACTTTTTGTTTTAGAGTAATTAATTTTTAGAGTTCTCAAACTGTTCTTTAAAACAAGGGAAAAACAACCACTCACCTACAGTGGCAGATATATAACATAAAACTGTATTCATTCTATCTTTCAACCTCATGCTCAAAAGTTTATGTGTGTGCTTTTGCTACAAAAAGGGCTAGAACTCGAAAGCTAGTGTGAATGCCATTTCCAGTCACACATAAGTCCATTACAGGCGAGTGGTTTCCTTTCACTTATTTTACGAATTATTATATCCAGGAATTTCCATTATTGTTCTATAATTGGACCAACAGCCCTGACATTTTTAAGGTTTAAAAATATTTATTAATTGACCATACTCATAAATATGCTAAACATTCTCATTCCAACTTTTCCAAACCTTTGAAAGTCCAATATCAGGATTTTTTGTGCTGAAAAAAGTCAGTCACACACACTTTTTCTAATGTGAGTGCCAAATTTTGCAATGACATTCTAATGGTAACATACTGAAATAAATTTTATTTTATTGAAATTTTCTTTGCCAACTTTAACACAACTTTTACAGGCTGGTTCGTAAAACTACAGTTAATATGAAATTACTGTGTACTAATTAAGCAAACTTCAGGTTATTATTTTAATATTGCAGTAACCCTGGCCTGTTTATGGAATTTTTGGGGCCCCATCCAAAGAGCGAATCTCAGCACAGTCCCAGTTTTTATTTATGAGCAGCATGTAATTGAGAGTTTAAAAAATGTAGAAAGCCTGGAATTAACAGAATGTAAGTGTGACTTGTCGTGTTATGTTTCTTTTTTTTTAAAAAGAATTTATGATAAAAGTACAATGAAACATAACTTTCATCGTTCTGTGATTGCTTAGAAGACAATGGCGCTATTATGTAGGTTTTACTCACTATGCAAGTAAAGTTAAATCTTTTACTTTATGAAAAATTTGTAAAATACTAGGGCAGCATTCAGACATTTTTGGTGAATATTCAATCTCTCTGGATAATTCTGTCACCAGTTGCTATAAACAGCTTTATTTGAAGCTACACCTTTTGATTTCACATCATCATCAGACTTCTTAGAGTCAGTACATCTACATCTACATTTATACTCCGCAAGCCACCCAATGGTGTGTAGCAGAGGGCACTTTACGTTCCACTGTCATTACCTCCCTTTCCTGTTCCAGTCGTGTATGGTTCATGGGAAGAACAGCTGCCGGAAAGCCTCTGTGCATGCTCAAATGTCTCTAATTTTACATTGATGATCTCCTCGGGAGGTATAAGTAGGGGGAAGTAATATATTTGATACCTCATCCAGAAACGCACCCTCTCAAAACCTGGACAGCAAGCAACACCACGATGCAGAGCGCCTCTCCTGCAGAGTCTGCCACTTGAGTTTGCTAAACATCTCTGTAACACTATCACGCTTACCAAATAACCCTGTGACAAAATGCGCCGTTCTTCTTCGGATCTTCTCTATTTCCTCCGTCAATCCGATTTGGTGCGGATCCCACACTGATGAGCAATACTCAAGTATAGGTCGAACAAGTGTTTTGTAAGCCACCTCCTTTGTTGATGGACTACATTTTCTAAGGACTCTCCCAATGAATCTCAACCTCGCACCCACTTTACCAACAATTAATTTTATACGTTAATTCCACTTCAAATTGTTCCGTACGCATACTCCCAGATATTTTACAGAGGTAACTGCTACCAGTGTTTGTTCCACTATCATATAATCATACAATAAAGGATCCTTCTTTCTATGTATTTGCAATACATTACATTTGTCTATGTTAAGGGTCAGTTGCCACTCCTTGCACCAAGTGCCTATCCACTGCAGATCCTCCTGCATTTCATGCAATTTTCTAATGCTGCAACTTCTATGTTTATTACAACGTCATCCACAAAAAGCCGCATGGAACTTCCGACACTATCTACAAGGTCATTTATATATATTGTGAAAAGCAATGGTCCCTTAACACTCTCCTGTGGCACGCCAGAGGTTACTTTAACGTCTGTAGACGTCTCTCCATTGAGAACAACATGCTGTGTTCTGTTTGCTAAAAACTCTTCAATCCAGCCACACAGCTGGTCTGATATTCTGTAGGCTCTTACTTTGTTTATCAGGCGACAGTGCGGAACTGTCAAAGAAAATGGCGTCTATCTGAGAGCCTGTATCTAATACTTTGTGGGTGTCATGAACAAATAAAGCAAGTTGTGTCTCACACGATCACTGTTTCTGGAATCCATGTTGATTCCTACAGAGGAGATTCTGGGTTTCCAGAAATGACATGATACGTGAGCAAAAAACATGTTCTAAAATTTGTTTCCTATGGACCTTGACTTTTGCCAAAGTCCTCTTGTTGTCAAATAATACCTTCTGTCCTATTTGGCATTTTTATTGGGAACCAGCCCATTTCAGTCATGATCTAGCTCTTCACTTCTTGTCAAAAGGCACACTGCGTAATCCATGAGATACCAATATTATAAATGTAAAGTAACTCAGTCAGTCAGTCACCGATTCACGGCTGAACCACTGAATCAAATTTGATTAACTTTGGCATGGAGATAGCTTTAACTCCAAGGAAGAACACGGGCAATTTATAGGAAATTAAATCAGTAGGCAGAGGTGATAACAATCAATAATAGTGAATGAAGGCAGTAAAATCTTTGTTGACAATGCACTTTTCTACAATATGTTGCACAGGCGATTATAGCTAATCAGATTGGAAATTACACTACTGTAGATCTCAAAATACCTTCTTTCGATTGCATCTGGTACAATAAATCTGAGGCACATCATAAAGAATGGTAATTGTGGGTGAACCATAAAAAATAAACATATGTTCCTGGGGATGTTTTTTGCAGATTTTTTGAGATCTAAATTATAGTAGGACATTAAATTATGTACCACATACTGATTAAGTACCGTGTTGCCATGTTGCTGCCAGAAAACTCTTCACTTTATACGGTCTCTCTCTCTCTCTCTCTCTCTCTCTCTCTCTCTCTCTCTCTCTGTTTAGTTGGTTCCAACTCTCCGTGATGCCATGAACCAGAGCACACCAATTTCTTATGTCATGCACTTCCTCCCATAGGTTTTGCATTTTGGAACACATTACTTCTGTGATGACATTGATATGTCTCATCCTCTGACACCCTCTTCTTTTAGTGCCTTCGATCTTGCCCAGCAATAGTGTTTTTTCCATTGAAACATGTCTTCTCATGACACGTCCAAAATAGGTCAGTTTTTGCGGTAGTATCAGACCTTCCAGGGAGCAATCTGGTTTTATTTGCTCTAATATTGACCCATTCATTCTCTTTGCAGTCCACATGACTCTAAGAAGTTACCTCGAACACCACTATTCCAAGACTCTACTCTTCGTAGATCTGCCTTACGTTTAGTCCTTGTCTCACATCCATACATCACAACTGAAAAGACCATAACCCTTACAATAAGGATCTTTGTTGCTAAAGTTATATCTCTACTCTTTAAAATCTTGTCGATATTTGACATTGCCTTTCTACCAAGCATCTCCTGACCAAATGGCTGCAGTCACCATCAGCAGAAATCTGGGAACTGAGATAATTAAATGTAGACACTACCTCCATTGTTTCTCCTCCTATATGCCATTAAATTATAGCCACAGTTGCCAAAAGTTTCATTTTCTTAACATTCAGCCTAAGATCAGCTTTTTCACTTTCTTCTTTCACCTTCAGCAAGAGAGTCCATAACTCTTCTTCACTTTCTGGCAACAGCACAGTGTCATCTGCGTATCTAAGGTTGTTTATATTTACCCCAGCTACTTTAATTCCAGTTTCTAATTCATCTAGCCCAGCATTCCTCATAACACACTTTGGATACAGACTGAATAAGTAAGATGATAATATGCAGTCCTGCTGTACTCCTTTCTGAATCTTGATCCATTTAGTTGTCCCACATAGTTCTCACTGTGGCTTCTTGGTCAGAGTATGAACTCCATATGAGATGAATGAGGTGATCTGGTACTCCAATATTTTTGAGTACTTCCCATAATTTATTGTGATCATTACAGTCAAATGCTTTGGCATAATCAATAAATTAGACACGCACATCTTTTTGTAATTCTCTTGCCTTTTCCATAATCCACTGAATGTTGGCAATTTGATCTTGGTTCCTCTTCGTTTATAAAATCCAGCTTGTTCTTCTGATAGTTCTCACTCTAGATACTGGAAAAGTCTATTTTGTAAGACATTTTTATCTCTTCTAGCTAATTTTGAAACACTGTATTTAATCTGAACATTGCTGATCTATCCCCTATGACTTTTGCTTTCCTTTATTATTCTGTAACTCGCAATGCCTTACCCGATAGCTATCTGGCCACTTTTTTACTCTTTTTCTTGTGAATGTGTTTTTCTTCTGCCTCCTTGACGGTATTGGCTACTTCTGTATACAGCTCTTATGGGCTTTTGTCTTCTAGCTCTAATACATTAAATCTGTTTCAGATTTCTACTGTGTAATCAAAGGGTATGGTCTCAAGGTCGTATCTGCAAGATGGAACAGGTTCTGCTGTTTTTTTCAGTTTCAGTTGGAATTTTGCAATTAAGAGCTTGTGATCTGATCTGCAATCATATCCTGGTCTTGCTGTAGTTGACAGAACCACTCTCTTCCACGCTGATTAGAAAGTATGCAATCTATTTGATTCCGGTGTTGGCCGTCTGGTAAATGCATTGTTTGGGTAGCTAGAACAGTGAGTTAGTAATAACCAACATTGTCTTGGCAGAATTCTAGGAGGCTCTGCCCTGCTTCATTTGTTGTATCAAGACCAAATTTTTCTGTTACACCCCCTACAATTTGATTTCCCACTTTTGCATTCCAGTCTCCAACTATGAAGACAACATCCTTTTTTGGTGTCGACAGCAGTCATTCTTGTAAATCTTCATAGAACTGGTCAATAACTACCTTTCCAGGATCGGTGGTTGGTGCATTAACTTCAATGACTATGATATTCAGGGGCTGACCTTCAAGTCTGATGGACATCATTCTACCATTTTCGTAGTTGCAGTCCATTACTGATTTTCCAACTCTGTCACTAGCTATGAAGGCTGCTCCATTACTTCTGCTGTTCTCTTGTTCAGAATAGCAAGCCATATGGCCATCTGAGGCAATTTCTCCTATGCCAGTCCATTTCACTTCACTTACTCCCAATATATCGATGATAATCCTCTCCATTTCTCTTTTGGCTGCATCTAATTTTCCTTGATACATGGATCTTACATTCCATGTTCCTATGCAGTGCTTCTCCTTACAGCATCTTATTCTTCATGAAGCTTTTCGCAACCTCATTTCCCCCTGGAGATCCGAATGGGGAACTTGAAACTCTGGAACATTTTGAGTTGAGCAAAGCCATGGGGTTTTCTTGGGATAATTTCGGTGGTGATTTCCCATTGCCTTCCACTGACCTCCAAATCCTGTCTGCTCAATGACTCAGCTTCCTGCTGGGTTTGGTTACGCAAACTTCTTCTGAGGTGCTCAGCTTAACAGGTTCACCATGTGTAGGTAGGAACTTGGAGCATTTAGTTGACAGAGGGCGTGAAAACTCTCTTTTGAATTCAGGTAATCACATATCGCCATCATTGTATGCCAGAGTCTCAATGTGTTTGCAGAGACTTCCGCAGGTCATTTGCTGGTAGATGGCTGAACAAACTTTTATCAAACATACGAGGTGCATTCAAGTTCTAAGGCCTCCGATTTTTTTTCTAATTAACTACTCACCCGAAATCTATGAAACTGGCATTACTTCGACGTAATCACCCTGCAGACATACACATTTTTCACAATGCTGACGCCATGATTCCATGGCAGCGGCGAAGGCTTCTTTAGGAGTCTGTTTTGACCACTGGAAAATCGCTGAGGCAATAGCAGCATGGCTGGTGAATGTGCGGCCACGGAGAATGTCTTTCATTGTTGGAAAAAGCCAAAAGTCACTAGGAGCCAGGTCAGATGAGTAGGGAGCATGAGGAATCACTTCAAAGTTGTTATCATGAAGAAACTGTTGCGTAACGTTAGCTCGATGTGTGGGTGCGTTGTCTTGGTGAAATAGCACACGCGCAGCCCTTCCCAGACGTTTTTGTTGCAGTGCACGAAGGAATTTGTTCTTCAAAACATTTTCGTAGGATGCACCTGTTACCGTAGTGCCCTTTGGAACGCAATGGGTAAGGATTACGCCCTCGCTGTCCCAGAACATGGACACCATCATTTTTTCAGCACTGGCAGTTACCCAAAATTTTTTTGGTGGCGGTGAATCTGTGTGCTTCCATTGAGCTGACTGGCGCTTTGTTTCTGGATTGAAAAATGGCATCCACGTCTCATCCATTGTCACAACCGACGAAAAGAAAGTCCCATTCATGCTGTCGTTGCGCGTCAACATTGCTTGGCAACATGCCACACGGGCAGCCATGTGGTCGTCCGTCAGCATTCGTGGCAACCACCTGGATGACACTTTTCGCATTTTCAGGTCGTCATGCAGGATTGTGTGCACAGAACTCACAGAAATGCCAACTCTGGAGGCGATCTGTTCAAGTCATTCGGCGATCCCCCAAAACAATTCTCTCCACTTTCTCGATCATGTCGTCAGACCGGCTTGTGCGAGCCCGAGGTTGTTTCGGTTTGTTGTCACACGATGTTCTGCCTTCATTAAACTGTCGCACCCACGAACGCACTTTCAACACATCCATAACTACATCACCACATGTCTCCTTCAACTGTCGATGAATTTCAATTGGTTTCACACCACGCAAATTCAGAAAACGAATGATTGCACGCTGTTCAAGTAAGGAAAACGTGCCATTTTAACTATTTAAAACAGTTCTCATTCTCGCCGCTGGCGGTAAAATTCCATCTGTCGTACAGTGCTGCCATCTCTGGGACGTATTGACAATGAACGCGGCCTCATTTGAAAACAATGCGCATGTTTCTATCTCTATCCAGTCCGGAGAAAAAAAATCGGAGGCCTTTGAACTTGAATGCACCTCGTATATCATTGCAATTCTGATTAATTTAGCCTTCAAATAAATAAAAAATTGCATTGAAACTGATGCATTCATGTTGGAGCTATGATGGCACAGACATAGAAAGACGTAACATCCAAGTTTATGTGATGGGGCATTAGAGGGGATGGCGCACTTCACAAGCCGTGCTTCTTCAACATTTACTTATCATAACAGATATGTGAAAGAAGCTGCAGGTAAAAGCTAATTGAACACAAAAATAAACAGACATGGTGAACTTCCAGAAATGCTTACAGGTGGAACTCTGTTTACATAGCAGTGAAGAGCTGTGTTTTGAACAGACCGGACAGACACAATTTTTGCACTCAGTCTGTGGAAGAGTATTACCATCTGTCATTGTTCATACCTTTTCCTGATCATTTGTTGCATAAAATAACATTAAGACTCTCTATAACTCAACTAAAAAGAACTGAACATCTACAAGAATTTCTTGTGCAAAACTTTATCTCTAAAGTTATACAGCATGTTTTTCAAAGTGCTGAACCAGATAAAGATGATCACCTTTGTTTTATAGGTTTGAAGAGAGACCTACAAATCTGCAAACAAAGGTAAAAACATATGGGAAAGCCTCCAGCAGAGGTCTGTAAAACAGCAATGGAGCTGTTGAATATTAGAGTCTTGTATTAGTTGTTCTGCACATTTCTTGTAAAAACCAACACTGTTGTGAGATCTTTGTCAACCTTACACCATCTAAAGACATATCTTCTCAGCAGGATGGCAGAAGATTGTTTAAATGGACTGGCATTGATGCATATCCATCAATATATTCCATCAACAACGAACACTGAGAAAGTGTTGGATTACCTGTGTGTGTGATTGTCAAAGCCTATAAGGACATGTTGATACTTCTAACCCTTGTACCCTCGCCCAGAGAAAGGTTCGAGTATGTGTGTGCAGCTCAAACAATTTCAGTGAAATTTATGGATTAAGGATTTTTTTTAATCTATGTACAAACATGCCAGGAGTTCATTAAGTACTAGCTTATCCACAACTTTGTGGGGTAAGCCCATGTGAAGTCCTGGGTAAGCTAGTACTTGTAGGTAAAAAGACACTCAGCTATTTTTTATATGGAGTGCAGCATGTCAACCTCAATTTGTAAGAATAATGGATAGTGTACATTTCACAATATCTCTGTCCATCCTTTTTTTAATTTAAACAGATGGCACTGTTGCCCTGGCAAGGTCATCAGTTGGCTTGCTGCGTTACATGTAAGCAACTATGCATTAAAATATGCACAAAAATACCGGAAATGTAGGCTAAAACAAGAAAAATATGCACTTAAAATGAATGAATCTGCTCCTAAAACTAACACCAGATAGAACTGGAAAAAGAGGAATCTAAAAATTTATTATGCTTTCTGACATTACCGTAATACTGAAACAATTCTAACTGACTGTAGTTGTGTCTGCTACAGTAAATTACTAAATATTTTTACAAGTCTTTCAGAAAGACTTTCCTTACATTTGTCAAAACAGTTTTCATGTTTGGAAAAATATCCTCTGCATCTCATTATTATATGAAGTAGAACTTTATTGTTGATGATGAAGGTGTTTGGTTTGTGGGGCACTCAACTGTGTGGTTATCAGTGCCTGTACTAATTCCCAATCTTTACACAGTCCAATCTCATCACTTTCACAAATGATGATGAAATGATGAGGACAACATAAACATCCCGTCCCCAGGTGGAGAAAATCCCCAATCCGGTGGGAATCGAACCCAGGACCCATGATCCAGAGGCAGCAATGATAGCCATTCGACCACGAGCTGTGGACAACTTTATTGTTGGAATGTTGCTTGCAAAACAATCCTAAAGAAATCCTCCTGGAATATATGCCAAATATAATGTTTTCCTTTAACCCACAACAGCAAGCTAGTATATGATGATTTTGAAATGGACTAAAAACTTACGGTATTTCACATAAACTGAGGGAATCACAGATTACTACAGCTATCGCAGCAGCTTTAACAACTGAGCATTTCATCATAATTTATACTTTTTACGAAGCAATAGCAGCTGGTTCAGCGCTGGGTTTCCAGTTTGTGTGAAATGTTTATATGTTTTTAGAATCAAAACAAGCAGCTGGTGAGAAATTAACAACAGTACAGATAGTCTGCAAAAATCAGTAAAGTCCTCTAACTGGGGAGTTATCAAGAATTGTGTCCCACAGGGTTCAGTCTTGGATCCCCTATTGTTGTTAATATGTATTAATGACTTGCCACTCTATATTCATGAAGATCCAAAGGTATTTCTTTTTTCTGATAACACAAGTATGATAATCACACTCAACAAAGAAGAATCAGCTGAGGAAATTGTAAATAATGTCTTTCAGGAAAATTATTAAGTGGTTCCCTGCAAATGGATTCTTACTAAATTTTGGGGAACTCAGTTTCTACATCTGCATCTACATACATACTCCGCAATCCACCATACTGTGCGTGGCAGAGGGTACCTCGTACCACAACTAGCATCTTCTCTTCCCGCTCCACTCCCAAACAGAACGAGGGAAAGATGACTGCCTATATGCCTCTTTACGAGCCCTAATCTCTCTTATCTTTGTGGTCTTTCCATGAAATATAAGTTGGCAGCAGTAAAACTGTACTGCAGTCAGCCTCAAATGCTGGTTCCCTAAATTTCCTCAGTAGCGATTCACGAAAAGAACGCCTCCTTTCCTCCAGAGATTCCCACCTGAGTTCCTGAAGCATTTCCATAACACTCGCGTGATGATCAAACCTACCAGTAACACATCTAGTAACCCGCCTCTGAATTGCTTCTATGTCCTCCCTCAATCCAATACGATAGGGATCGAACAGTACTCAAGAATAGGTCATACTAGTGTTTTATAAGCAGTCTCCTTTACAGATGAACCACATCTTCCCAAAATTCTACCAATGAACCGAAGACGACTATCCGCCTTCCCCACAACTGCCATTACATGCTTGTCCCACTTCATATTGCTGTGCAATGTTACGCCTAAATATTTAATCGAAGTGACTGTGTCAAGTGCCACACTACTAACGTAGTATTCAAACATTACAGATTCTTTTTCCTGTTCATCTGCATTAACTTACATTTGTCTATATTTAGAGTTAGCTACCATTCTTAACACCAATCACAAATCCTGTCCAAGTCATCTTGTATCCTCCTACAGTCACTCAATGACGACACCTTCCTGTACACCACAGCATCATCAGCAAACAGCCGCACATTGCTATCCACCCTATCCAAAAGATCATTTATATGGATAGAAAACAACGGTGGACCTACCACACTTCCCTGGGGAATTCCAGATGATACCCTCACTTCCGATGAACACTCACCATCGAGGACAACATACTGGGTTCTATTACTTAAGAAGTCTTCACGCCACTCACATATTTGGGAACCAATCCCATATGCTCGTTCCTTAGTTAGGAGTCTGCAGTGGGGCACCGAGTCAAACACTTTCCAAAAGTCAAGGAAAATGGCATCCGTCTGATACCCTTCATCAATGGTTCGCAAGATATCATGTAAAAAAGGGGTGAGCTGTGTTTCACAGAGCGATGCTTTCTAAAGCCGTGCTGATGCATCTATCTCAAGGAAATTCATTATATTTGAACTGAGAATATGTTCGAGAATCCTGCAACAAACCGATGTTGAGGATATTGGTCTGTAATTTTGAGGATCCCTCCTTCTACCCTTCTTATATACATGCATCACCTGCGCTTTTTTCCAGTCGCTCGGGACTTTACGTTGAGCAAGAGATTCGCGATAAATGCAAGCTAAGTAAGGAGCCAATGCAGTAGAGTACTCTCTGTAAAACCGAATTGGAATCCCATCAGGACCTGGCGATTTATTTATTTCCAACCCATTCAGCTGCTTCAAAACCCCAGGGATGTCTATCACTATGCCCTCCATACAGGAATCTGTACGAGACTCAAATGGCAGTATGTTTGTACGATCCTCCTGCGTGAAAGATTTCTCAAATGCTAAATTTAAAATTTCAGCTTTCGTTTTGCTGTCTTCCGTTGCCAGGCCAGACTGATCTGTGAGTGACTGGATGGAAGCCTTCGACCCGCTTACTGATTTTATGTACGACCAGAATTTCCTTGGGTTTTCAGCAAGATCTTTTGCTAAGGTATGACGGTGGCAGTGAATGTATGCTTCACGCATCACTCTTTTTACAGCAGCATGAATCTCTACTAACTTTTGCCTGTCCTCATTCTCCCAATCTTTCTTGTACCGTGAGTGCAACTGTCTTTGCTTCCTGAGCATTCTCCGAACTGCGCTGTTAAACCACGGCGAGTCTTTTCCGTCCGTAACCCACTTTTTCGGCACATACTTCTCCAATGCATGATTTACAATGTGTTTAAAATTTGCCCATAGTTCTTCCACGTCCATCGAACCGGAAGTAAATGAAGTCGATTCATTTACTAAGTGGGATGCTAACAACTGCTTATTTGCTCTTTCTAGTAAGAATACTCTTCTAGCCTTCTTGACTGACTTTTTAACTTTCGTAACCATAGTTGTAATGACATCATGATCACTAATCCCTGTCTCTGGTCTGTTCGTGGCTGCCAGATCTAAAATATTTCCGTTATGCATTGGCTGTTGATTTAGCTGCTCAAGACAGGATTTGGATAATGTGTTCAAAAGTAATTCACACGACAGCTTGTCTGTATCACCTGTAATGAATCCATAGACATCCCAGTCTATACTAGGTAGGTTGAAGTCGCCTCTGACTTATAGCATGATCTGGGTACTTCTGCGATACAGAGTGTAGACTCCCTTTGAATGATTCTAGATCTGTCACGGTGGAACCTGTTAGCCGGTAATAACACCCAACAATTAAATTTATTTCTCCTAGCCCTGTTAAACGTGTCCAGATAACTTCACAATCACACTCTCCTTTGACCTCAGTAGACACAATATTTTTGTCAACTGCAATGAAGACACCACATCTTACGGTGTCTAATCTGTCTTTCCGATACACGTTCCAACCCTCACTAAATATTTCAGTTTACACAATTCTGTACAGTAAATGGCATAACACCATTAATATAAGTATAGAATATCAACAGAAGCCTGTTGATAAGGCAGAATATTCAAAATTTCAGGGTGTGTGCATTGATGAGAAACTCAATTGGAAAAAACACATGGATGATCTGCTCAGATGTTTAGGTTGGTTGGCTGTTTGGGGAAGGAGACCAGACAGCGTGGTCATCGGTCTTATCGGATGAAGGAAGGACGGGGAAGGAAATCGGCCATGCCCTTTCACAGGAACCATACCGGCATTTACCTGAAGCGATTTAGGGAAATCACGGAAAACCTAAATCAGGATGGCCGGACGCGGGATTAGACGTTTAGGTTCAGCTACTCACGCTATTACGGTTATTGCAAATTTTGGAGATAAACATATCAGTAAATTAGCCTACTGTGCCTATTTCATTCACTGTTTTCATATGGTGGCATTTTTTTGGGGCAATTCGTCACTAAGAAAGACAGTATTCACTGCACAGAAGTGTGTAATCAGAATAATAGCTGGAGCCCAACCAAGATCACATTGCAGACATTTATTTAAGGAACTTGGGACATTCACAGTACCTATGCAATACATATATTCACTTATGAAATCTGTTATTAATAAACTACCCTAGTTCAAAAATAACAGCAAAGTGCATAGCTACAACACTAAAAGAAAGGATGATATTCATTATTCTGGATTAAATCTCACTTTGGTACAGAAAGGGGTGAATTACGCTGCCACAAAAATCTTTGGTCATTTGCCAAATACCATTAAAAGTCTGACAGATAGCCAACCCAAATTTAAAAGCAAATTAAAAGAATTTCTGAATGACAACTCCTACTCAATAGATGAATTTTTGATATCAAGTAGTAACAGTAAAAAAAAAAAATTAATCAATCATTTTGTGTAAAGAAAACTTACATTAAAGTGACACATTTCACATTATTACAAAATGTCATATTCATGATCTGTGAAACAAGTATTAATGTATAATGTATGTAATATATGTATGTAGAGCTGTCATAGAAGTGTACTGTATTTATACGCATTAAATTTTGTTTTCATAATTCTCTATCACTGATGACCAAACTTTAGTAATGGTTCTCAATAGTTGTGAGGAAAGTGTGGCTGATTTGGTAATAAACCACTTACATGCACCACTATTAGCAAGCAAAATTAGGAACATATTTTAATAGACTGTATCTAACACTAAATAAAATAAGGAAAAACCTACAACACTGTAAAAATATTATTTTAAAAATTACTCACCAAATCTGCACTTTTCTTCCTTTTCGAGCAGTGAAGCCCTTCACCAGTTTCTCTATGTTGAGCGAACATGCAGTCTGCTTTTCCCACTGGCAAGACTTCTTAATCGCTCATTGCTCTTTGAAGATCTGAGATAATTTTTAAATATTTTTAACTTAGGAAAGCCACATTCTGCAGAAGCTACAGACACTGACATGTGCAAAAATATTCTTAAGGCAATTGATACATTTGGGAAAACTTCTTGCAAGTTCATATCGGAGAAGTACTTCTAAAGATGTGCTTGCATTTTGTGGGAGCACATGGGGCAACAGTTCCAATGCATTGGCAAGCTCCTGCAAATTTATGACTCCTGAAAGCAGTTTAGGGTCTCTCAAAGCTTCTGCAAAATTTCTACACCGTTGTGTTTCTTTGTTGCCAAGTTCTTAATGTCAAAATTACCAGTATAACTGAACATGTCACAGCAGTTACTGAGCTGCTGAAACCTTGCCTTAAATGACATAATAGCACTGTCTACCACAACGTAGAAGAAGTTCATCCTTAAGTGGTGCTCTTCATTTGGAACAGATTCATCCATACTTACATAAGAAAGCTGTCTTAATAGTTGCAGATTTGGATTCTGTTAACTCAGCAACATTTCCTAAATATGCAACCAATTTCTCTGCTTCTTTCTTAATCTTTTCGAAACCATTGGCTCTATATTCTTCAGTAACACTAAGAGTTGATTTTATTAACTTTACTGTAGTGTCTAATTGTACACCTTCTTGCGGAAATGCTTTGTTGACTCCACTTGGGTGATAAAGAACATTATGCCATGTCACAGCACACAAAGAAAACTTAAAATTTTGAGAGTTCTTTCAAGAGACTTTCTATGTCACTGAAACACCTTGAATTATTTCTGCATGTGTTCTTTAACTCTGTTGATGCAGGTCTTACATTATTAAGCTTAGATATTACAACCCAAATACTTTCAATCCTAGCTTCCCATCTTATGTCACACAGCAGCTTCAGAGTCAGGTTTACACGATTCATGAGTGCTTCCCAGCACTTTCAGGGGCAGAAAATAATGTGAACAGTCTTTCAACTACACCAAAAAAATGCAGCATACTTATGGATGTTTTAACAGTATCAAGCACCACTAACAACAAAATTCAAGCTATGAGTACAGGAAGAGATATAATGAGCTCTTGGATTTTCTCAGATGATTTGAGCCAGAGTACCACTCTTCTTGTCCTTCATGTTGCTCCCATTGTTATAAGATGGTCCCCTATAATCTGCAAGCAGTATGCCAAGGCTATTTAGTGTCTGAAGCAACAGTTCCTGCAAGACCCTTTCCAGTAATGTCACTCACTGAAATAAATCTTTAATTGCAACTGGTTTGTAAAACACAGCCAACACTCTTAAAACCATGCTTAATTTTTCCTTGTGACTTAAATCTAGAGTACAGTCTGATGTCATTGAATAATATTTATATTTGAGAATGATATCCTTCATGATAAATATAATCTCACCAGAAATTATGGTAATGGTTTTATTTTATATGTCCTATTTTATATGAAAGTAGCCAGTCTTCTGTGTTTAGCCACATGATTAATATGATCATTTAATACAGGATCGAATTGGCCATTAATTCTACTTGCCCTAAAAAGTTTCCACTGCCCAGGTTTCCCAACATTTCATGGCCATCTCTTAGAGAAGGCTTCTTTCAGCAAGGAAACATACTACGGATATTAACCTTAACAAAACTGATCTTCACCTCTTATCTTCCTGATCCATTTGCTCTTGTATTTTCTGATCAATTAATTTTGAGTTTTTAATACACTGCAAAAGTTCTTTCCACTTGCACATTTCAGTAATATGATTGCAGGACAGTTTGTGGTTAGAGAGAATTTTTGACAAGCTTTGCCAATCTCTTAAACCAAACAAAAGCAATACACAGCATCTTTTGTTCAAGAACATACAAGCCTCATTTGCGCAAGTTTTTCATCATTTGTAAGAAGAGGGAAGCGATGAAAAACAGTAAAGCACGTTCTTGTGTCACTATCCATAGGAATCGTCTTTTTTTCACTAATGTCTTGCAGACCTTCCTTAATTGCTCTTATCTTAAAATTATCATTTATAACATCCGGCCAGGTTACCAGATCACTAAGATCACTGACAATTTGAAAGTTGTAACCTTCCTTGGATGATTTTCTTTCATCTTGCAGGTCTCAGCCTGTTCCAGTTTCTTCTGCAGCAACATTATTATTAGCTATTTCCACTAATGGAACAGTTTCATCAGCTGCAGTAGCCACCAGAAAGATCGCGGGAGGCACACATCAGCATGGCGCATCACGGACGGTAGTTGCCACAAATAGAGGCCTGTCCACCAGAGGGCACGCGAGAATTCGGCCGCGACCTCTGCCAACGGAACAACAACAACAACAACAACAACAACAACAACAACAACAACTCAGGCAGCTCGGGCCGTGCCCAGTCAGTTCACATCGGGCATGCCTATGAGACAGTTCCCGGTCTACTCTGAAGTGCGACGGAAAACTTGAACCGTGTTACTACATCAGCTACTAGTTCTTGCTTGCATGAAACATAGGATTCTTCTGGATTATCAACTGATGCAGCTTTAGTGACACATTTTTTCACATCACACTGTTCATTCACCAAACCACCATCACTTCAGTTTAATCCTCTGAACAGAACATAAGTCTGAGCTATCACTATAGTTGACATTAACAATGTCAACAGTGTTGTATGGCACCTGAAGGAGGTGAGAAGCTGAATAATTCTGTAGGTCCCCAAACAGCAGCTGCTCAACAACTCATTGTCAGTGCATTCATTGTTTTCCAGTAAGTAGATCTTTTGCTACATACTGTCAGTCTGTGAGACTGTGTCCAAAAATGAGGGTTCTCTTCTTAGTCTGACAGATCAGATGCTCCTAAAAGTGTCAAGTTTCTGCCAGTGTCTCTGCCTGGGCATTCCTAAAACTGTCACACATTTGTCAGTCTGTTTCCACTCTTCCTAGAGTTCTGTTTCCTTTGTAGGAACATTTTATCCATTTTACTGAAAGTTTTGCTAGTCAACTATGGTTGGTATTTTTGTATACACAGAGGAACAAAAAATTCTAACAACTCACATTTTACATTTTAGTTACTCCATTTTTCACAAACATATTATTATTTACTACATGAATTTGCTATAGAAAGGGAAATAATCGCATTAAAGATTCATTAAAATACCTAGGATTTAGCCTTTTGGCTATCTTACAACCCCTCCCTTCCATCCCCCCCCCCCCAAAAAAAATCAGGCAGTTCTACTCCCTTCATTAATGCATGATTCCAATTACACTGATGTTTGAAAGGGTAAATCTGAAATCATATTTTTTTGTAATGCCACAAAAAGTACAATAAACACACTAGATATGAAGTGAACTCTTTATTCTGCTAGTTGTAAAACAAGAAGGTGGTCATTGTCTATTTTTTACCACAAGGTGATCATGGCTGGCTCAAATGCAAGTATTCTTTATGGAGTTTTTGAAGAAAAAAGCCTTATGTTTTGATGTCCTGAAAATAATTTCTCTACATTTGGTCCAGGATTTCATGAAATCCTGACTGACAATCTCCAATCTGCCTCAAGGGCTGCAAAATATTATTCCATTTGTAGAAGAAGAGGCAACAAAAGGAAAGCAAATGTTAGTCAACACAATAAATTTTTAGTTTGAGTTCATAATGCTTCATGTCCAGTGGACAAACTTAAAACTAGAAAAACTTGTCAGTTTTGCCCAGATAAAAAAAAAAAAAAAAAAAAAAAAAAAAGAGGAAAATTGCATACAAGGGCATTTCTTGTGAAGAACCAACGTGCTTGCAATCTTCACAAAAAGTGTGCAAAACTCATGCGATGAAAAATAAATGTTGCATTTTCTTCTAGCATAACTTTTACATATTCAATTTCGTTACACTGTGACAGTAATTATGGACAAAAAATGTATTTCTAAACAAGTAATGTGTAAACAAGCAAATGATGCAAATTAAATTTATTTCTAGTAAGAAACATGTCTTTATTAGTATTTTAATAATCGTTATAGTTTACAAACTTATTATTCTGTTTGTTTACACTTTAAAAAGTGCTAAAAATGATGTGGAAGTTTGACAAAGCCAAAAGGGGAGAGAAAAATATAGTTTAAAAGACTCAGTGGTCTGGGAGACCAATGTTACATCCTACTGCTGAATAAAAAATGTTCAGGTTAGAAGGTTAAAAAAATACTTAATTAACCCTTTTGCTGCAACTGCTCTTTTAGGATGTCACACCTACATTTCCTTTTTATGACACCCGATGAGTATTTATGATCCATTCTACATGCCAGGATACAACAACTCACAGCTCCGAGAGCATCAGACACAGTCCACAGACAGCCTTTATACATCACACCTGGCTGAGGTGCTGAACCACGACAATGGAAACATTAGGGCTCTTTACTTGAATGTACCTGACTGTGGATTAGCAGTGGAAATCCCAAACTGCTTGCTGGCCTACATGGCACACTTTGTCCAGCAAGCAAGGTATACCATGCCAGTCTGTGACACAAAACATTTCTGGTATTTCCACACAGATGGGTAACTAACTGGGACAGAAATTTAAATTCCTATTTTTGTCAGTTCACTAAGAGAACAACTGCTGTGGTATTTATCAAAGCTGTCTAGTTTAAGAAAAAACAGAACTAACAATGAAGGTGCTCTCGATGGAGGGAATAGCATGACTGGAGCATTTTAATATTGTAAATTTGAAGACTTTCTTTTTCTTTTAATAGGAAACCACACTTTATTAAATAAAAACAAATATATATGGAGAACATGGTGGGGCCCTCCCAAACTTTGGGCTCCCCGTGACTGCGGTAACCTTAAAGTGGCTTTGGCAGTAACCCGTAACATAAACACAATTCCTGGAAAAAGGTATTATCTCTGATCTCAATTATAAGTCAATTCTTTTGTTTCTATCTAATGATGTAGGTACTATTAATAATTTATGAGTAAATAAAATCTGTTCTTTATTACACATTACACTAAAACCAACATATAATACCTGCCATAATAAGATCTACATGGTCTGACAAAAAAGTGAAGCACTCAGAAGAGGAGATAGAAACAAAATGAAACATCACAGGTTAAGAGGGTTGTTGTTGTTGTTGTTGTTGTTGTTGTTGTGGTCTTCAGTACTGAGACTGGTTTGATGCAGCTCTCCATGCTATCATTCTGAATCTGCTAAATGTATTCATCCCTTGGTCTCCCTATACGATTTTTACCCTCCACACTGCCCTACAATGCTAAATTTGTGATCCCTTAATGCCTCAGGACATGCCCTACCAACTGGTCCCTTCTTCTTGTCAAGTTGTACCACAAACTCCTCTTCTCCCTTATTCCTGACACTCAAATCTATACTTGATGTTAACAAATTCCTATTCTTCAGAAATGCTTTCCTTGCCATTGCCAGTCTACATTTTATATCCTCTCTACTTCGACCACCATCAGTTATTTTGCTCCCCAAACAGCAAAACTCATTTTCTACTTTAAGTGTTTCATTTCCTAATCTAATTCCCTCAGCATCACCCGACTTAATTCGATTACATTCCATTATCCTCTTTTGCTTTTGTTGACGTCCATCTTATATCCTCCTTTCATGACACTGTCCATTCCATTCAACTGCTCTTATAAGTCCCAAGCCGTCTCCGACAGAATCACAATGTCATTGGCAATCCTCAACGTTTTTATTTCTTCTCCTGGATTTTAATACCTACTCCGAATTTTTCTTTTGTTTCCTTTACTGCTTGCTCAATATACAGATTGAATAACATCAGGGAGGGGCTACAACCCTGTCTCAATCCCTTCTCAACCACTGCTTCCCTTTCGCACCCGTCGACTGTTATAACTGCCATCAGGTTTCTGTACAAACTGTAAATAGCCTTTCGCTTCCTGTATTTTACCCCTGCCATCTTTAGAATTTGAAAGAGAGTATTCCAGTCAACATTGTCAAAAGCTTTCTTTAAGTCTACAAATACTAGAAACGTGGGTTTGCCTTTCCTTAATCCTTCTTCTAAGATAAGTCGTAGGGTCACTATTGCCTCACATGTTCCAATATTTCTACGGAATCCAAACTGATCTTCCCCAAGGTCGGCTTCTACCAGTTTCTCCATTTGTCTGTAAAGAATTTCTGTTAGTATTTTGCAGCTGTGACTTATTAAACTGATAGTTCGGTAATTTTCACATCTGTCAACACCTGCTTTCTTTGGTATTAGAATTATTATATTCTTCTTGAAGTCTGAGGGTATTTCGCCTGTCTCATACATCTTGCTCACCAGATGGTAGAGTTTTGTCATGACTGGCTCTCCCAAGGCCGTCAGTAGTTCTAATGGAATGTTGTCTACTCCCGGGGCCTTGTTTCAACTCAGGTCTTTCAGCACTCTGTCAAACTCTTCACGCAGGATTGTATCTCACATTTCATCTTAATCTATATCCTCTTCTATTTTCATAATACTGTCCTCAAGTACATCGCCCTTGTATAGACCCTCTATATACTCCTTCCACCTTTCTGCTTTCCCTTCTTTGCTTCAAACTGGGTTTCCATCTGAGCTCTTGATATTCATACAAGTGGTTCTCTTTTCTCCAAAGGTCTCTTTAATTTTCCTGTAGGCAGTATCTATGTTACCCCTAGTGAGATAAGCCTCTACATCCTTACATTTGTCCTCTAGCCATCCCTGCTTAGCAGTTTTGCACTTTTTGTCGATCTCATTTTTGAGACGTTTGTATTCCTTTTTGCCTGCTTCATTTACTGCATTTTTATATTTTCTCCTTTCATCAATTAAATTCAATATTTTTTCTGTTACCAAAGGATTTCTACCAGCCTTGGTCTTTTTACCTACTTGATCATCGGCTGCCTTCACTACTTCATCCCTCAGAGCTACCCATTCTTCTTCTAATGTATTTCTTTCCCTCATTCCTGTCAATTGTTCCCTTATGCTCTCTCTGAAACTCTGTACAACCTCTGGTGTAGTCAGTTTATAAAGGTCCCATCTCCTTAAATTCCCACCTTTTTGCAGTTTCTTCAGTTTTAATCTACAGGTCATAACCAATAGATTGTGGTCAGAGACCACATCTGCACCTGGAAATGTCTTACAATTTACAACCTGGCTCCTAAATCTCTGTCTTAGCATTATATAATCTATCTGATACCTTTTAGTATCTCCAGGGTTCTTCCATGTATACAACCTTCTTTCATGATTCTGGAACCAAGTGTTAGCTATGATTAATTTAGGCTCTGTGCAAAATTCTACCAGACGGCTTCCTCTTTCATTTCTTAGCCCCAATCCATATTCACCTACTATGTTTCCTTCTCTCCCTTTTCCTACTCACGAATTCCAGTCACCCATGACTAATAAATTTTCATCTCCTTTCACTACCTGAATAATTTCTTTTACCTCATCATACATTTCATCAATTTCTTCATCATCTGCAGTGCTAGTTGGCATATAAACTTGTACTACTGTAGTAGGCGTGGGCTGCGTGTCTATCTTGGCCACAATAACACGTTCACTATGCTGTTTGTAGTAGCTTACCCGCACTCCTATTTTTTTATTCATTATTAAACCTAATCCTGCATTACCCCTATTTGATTTTGTATTTATAAACCTGTATTCACCTAACCAAAAGTCTTGTTCCTCCTGCCACTGAACTTCACTAATTCCCACTATATCTAACTTTAACCTATCCATTTCCCTTTTTAAATTTTTTAACCTACCTGCCCGATTAAGGCGTCTGACATTCCATGCTCCGATCTGTAGAACGCCAGTTTTCTTTCTCCTGATAACGACGTCCTCCTGAGTAGTCCCCGCCCGGAGATTCGAATGGGGGACTATTTTACCTCCAGAATATTTTACCCAAGAGGACGCCATCATCATTTAACCATACAGTAAAGCTGCATGCCCTCAGGAAAAATTACGGCTGTAGTTTCCCCTTGCTTTCAGCAGTTCGCAGTACCAGCACAGCAAGGCCGTTTTGGTTAGTGTTACAAGGCCAGATCAGTCAATCATCCAGACTGTTGCCCCTGCAACTACTGAAAAGGCTGCTGGCCCTCTTCAGGAACCACACGTTTGTCTGGTCTCTCAACAGATACCCCTCCATTGTGGTTGCACTTACAGTATGGCCATGTGTATCGCTGAGGCACACAAGCCTCCCCACCAATGGCATGGTCTGTGGTTCATGGGGGGTTGAGATGGTATGTGATGTTATTTCAATGATGCAGCCCTTCTGGCCTGGAGCATGCACCAATTCAGTTGAGAAAGGTCTCAAAGCAATTGTATCATCTCCAAAGGCAAGCTGGCGTACAGTTGTTCCAAATGCTCGTGATGCCCAGGAAAATGATGTCATACCAAGTCTGAAGCCCAGGCACCATTTCACACAAAAGTGTTTTCAGATTAAAAGAGCACTTTAGGAAACTTACAGAGCGGAAGAAGTTAGCCAGCACCTCAGAAGGATGAAGTTGGACCATACTACAGCTCCAGCTAGGCTCTTTCAAGAGTTGACTAAACAAAAAAAGCAGAACAATGAAATCACCACCATCCTGTGGCAACAACTAGCCACTACAGCATGTTCCTACTTCCCCCCTGGGTGGGAGTGCTGCTGCTGGAAAATTCCTGGCCAGCAGATTCTTACAAATACCCCCTACCCCACCCCCCTCCACCCACAAAGAAAAAAATCAGACTCTCACTCTCGGATGCCCACCAACATTCTCTACGAATGACTGTACCAATGAAGGTATGTGATGTCAACCACTACCATCTACATCAGCTGCAGAGTCTGAAGTGGAGGCCCCTGTAATGGCAGATGAAGTACCCAGCCACTTTGTCTCCAGTAGCAACAGGTGACCACCTGAGCTGGGGCTGCATGTAGACAGCTTGGCGAATTTGCACTGATAGGTCACCTGCTGGTTGACAATCATCTGTTGGTGACCATCTCCCTTATAGATAATGTTTTTGAAGCTGGGCTGGGATGACCCAGTCTCCCTACTGCTGTATGCTAGTTCCTGAGAGCTTCTGTCATCACTGATCATCACCCAGTACAGGCACACACCTTCAACTTCGCCAAGTTGGGTAATACAACAAACTGCCTGTCTCAGTGGGGTATGCAATGACCATGAGTTATTCAGGCTGCCAGGACCTGCGCCTGATGCACCTCAGGGTCACAGAGGCAGCTTTGCTAATGCCACTGTCCATCACTGCCAACATTTACTGTGCCTGCTCCCAAGTTGGCAGTTCCTGAGCACATCATTCAGCATGATGGCAGCAACCAACTTCAAGGAGCAAGAGCCTCCTGCTTGCTGTAATCTCATCTCTTTACCAAAATGAACAAATGTAAACAGGGACTTTTCATTAACAGCTCGCCAAGCAGTTCCAGTCACCACCACCCATGCAACTCTCATCCCAGTGAGGAAGCATCAGCTTTTCCTGACCTACAAACAGCTGATACCTCTGCCGCTCTTGAGTCACATCCCAACCCAAACATTCTGGTGTCGGAAATATCTGAACTATTGAATGCTGCCATCTGTTGAGAGTACGTCTCAACTCTGACATATTCTCCAACTCTGTTTTGGAGTTGGGACAGTAAAACTGAGGTGACTGGACTTTAAACTTTTGTGGCTTCTTTAGTTGCTGGGCACACAAATGGCAGAGAGATTTTATGGGCATAGAAGCTTGCAGGTACTATTTTTGAAATCAGAATGACCTGTAAATGTGTTTCAATTTAAGGGAAATTATAGGAAGCACTTTTTCTGACCAGTGTGATATCAGCAATGCAACCTGATAGGCCACAAACTGCCTTGTACACAGTCAGTGCCCACAACATGTAGTACTTTCTGATGTTAAGTGTATGATGCAGATCAGTAGACAGAATCAAAGAGGCTAGCTATTTGTCATGAAGATTGAAGGCATTTCTTTTTGTTGTACTATCTGAATGCTTGTAGTGGTTATCTTTGAATTTTTGAATACTTTGGGTGTATCATATTTTTGGCAGACAGACTTTGCAGAAATGGAAGGGTCACAAAGATACGCAGTGATGATTCAGCAAGTGATTGAATTCTTGGTGAAACATGTACCTCCTATATATTCATTTTCATCAACATCAGTTGTATGTTAAGGAATATGTACATCTTAGAAATGTAGATGTGAAAATTTAGAAAACATTGGTGCATTAGTGATACATCCATTGACATTCACAGTTAAGTCCTAGACAATCATATAAATACACTCAAGATGTGATGATATACGTGAATGATGTACAGGAAAAGGGATCTGTTCATCATTTTCACATGCAGTCTGCAGTTGCCACCAATGAACAGCATACTAACCAATGGTCAAATTCCCAGCAAGTGCCATGAGATATTTGTCAGAGTATTCAGGCAGAAGTGGATGAAACTTTCTGGAGTTTTAACAGAGGGCACAGGAAGATGGGGAAGGAGGTCATGGTCACAGAGAGAGAGAGAGAGAGAGAGAGAGAGAGAGAGAGAGAGAGAGAGAGAGAGAGAGAGGAAAGGAGGAGATAAGAGTGTGCACAGAAAGAGAGCAAGTTCCCTGTGCAGGGAAGCAGCATGCAAAATATCCCCTTGTTATCTAATGAGCAAGTACACAATGGCAGCCAGATGGTGGCTCCAACTGATACAGTCTCGCAGCTACCGGCTACCAGCAAGCTTGACTGAATGAGACATTCTTTGTCCACTTTTGGTGTACTGACTGGCTACACGCTTGCAATCAAAATTGTTGCATGCTGTGCTAAAAAAATTTTTGCATGTGTTGTGCTATCCTTCTCAAAGGATTATACACAAACTATTCATTAAAACAAAATTTATTTTTATCTTACGTGCAGCTTCATATGTCAGTTTCATGGTGAAGTGACCATCTCTCAGTGATGGTCATAATCTGCATTTATGTAGGATGGTGTGCAAAATTCAAGAACCTGCAATGAAAATATGGGTTGCTATGATTTTGTGTTTGGTGCATAAAACACCATATGTTGCTGCATATGAAATTTAGCTAATGTACTGAATTTTTTCTGTAGTCTTGGGTTCAAGTCTCTTTCTGTTTCCAGTCACACTTGTTCAGTAGTTGGGATAATTTTACTTCCCCTCTTGTTTTGCCATCTGCCTCTGTAAATTCGTTTTTTTTCACTTTAAACTAATTACTATTAACATACATGAGAATAATCTCCACTTTCATAAAAGAGAAAGGGTGGCCCTCAGTTTTAAAGGATTTAACACCAGATCTAATTTTGTGCTTAGTTTTATATATGTAATTGATTTTGTAATTTATTTTTACTATTTCTAGTTAGTATCTTTTATTATAGGGTGAAATCAGTAATTGTTTTGCAACTTGAATTCTATTGTTGTCTTATAAACAAATATAAATTCTGTAATAATTGTAAACATTTGGAAGATGAAATACTAGTAATCTTAAAGGCTCTATTTGGCTCTATTCGAAAACATGTAGCAAAACCAGCCCTTAATTAATTCCAACATAATTAACAGTTTTGTCAAAAGTATTTTTTGCATAATGATATTTGTTAATTTTATGATTTAAACAAATAATTCAGCCAAACTCTTGTAGTAGAAGAAACTGTTAAAAAGATGGAAGTTTTTGATGTATTTAGTTCATTCAATGAGTTATGTTTTAATTGTAATTTCTGTAACTTTAACTTCAAACAATTTGCATTTTCAGTGCCTATTATTGTGATGATATACAAGGGTTCGATTTTTGGTCACGAGACAGTCATTCCACGGCCAAGTTTCAGACGAGGAACCTGTGTTGGTTAGAATGACAACAATGCATCAACTTAACAGTGAAATAAGTGTTACACCAATAGGCCATGTGTTAAAGCAATGACAGTGTCTGTTCAATTTATTCGAAAGACTGAACTGTGTGGTTAGGCTTTTACTGCTCATAGATGTACAACAGTAAACTATTGTAGCAGTATGTGGATGCTCGCCTGCAAACTATCAATGAGGCTTATGGAAAGTTAAACAATAGTGCACTGGCCATATTAAATCTGTATATGGAGGGTTGTGAAAAGTGAAAGTAAAAGATTGTGAAATGCAACTATGCATCTGTTAGCTACATTATTTACTGTAGCAGTGTCCAAATTACAAACCCCATTTTCCAGCCAGTGTAGCAAAGCAGTATGTCGACACCGAGGACAATAAATAAAATGAACACAGTAGGCGAACTGCTACAAACCCTTGTGTGTTCCTTTGGCATGCCTTCCCCATACACTAAAGAGCAAGCTGCTCTTCACACATTGTCCTGTCCTGCCTGCTGACTCCACCTGGCACCCCTTCACTGGCATCCTGGTCCAGGGGTGCTCTCCCCATCCAGCTCATGTGCTGGTCCTTTAATTTCTGCTCTCATATACCAGGCACCCCCCTTTCATGGAACCCAGAACTCAGTGCTGTGTAAAGAGACACTCTGAACATGAGTGCTGACACACCTTAATCCAGGGCTTGGAACGGGTCCCCAGATTCTTGCTCGCACTTAGCCTTGGCTCTATCTTCGCAATGGCCACCTTTTATTTGACTGTGCCCTAATCTTTTTTCCAGAATTTACATCTCAGAGCAAGAAACCAATGGGTGACAACATTTTTATAATGCCCCAAGATGCAAGAAAATGGGACAACATTTTGCCCTTTATTCCCTGCGTCCCTTTACTCTGCCCCCAGATGTTTTTAATATACACATTATCACTGGCCACCACAGAAAGAGGCTGCTTGCCACAATTGTACCTGGGATTCTCTCTCTGATGTGCAAGATTGATGTCACGCTTCCCACAGTATCAATGAGCTCCAGCAATAAATCATTTAACAATTCCATGAGAATTAAGTGGGAAGGTGGAACATAAGTTTTCTAGAGGAGTTTTTTTGTGTTTTGTGGTTGGCAGTATTAAAGGCAAATGAAAGCCAACCCAACAATTTATCCTAGAATCTTTGAGAGCATGAATGATAAATTATCAAGGCTGATTTCAGGTTCCTGTTAATCCTTTTCACAAAGGATGCTTGCGGATAACAATTGGTGGTTGTTATGTGGGAAACGTCATGACTGAAAATTAAAAGCTTAAACCCATTCGATGTAAAAGTGGAAGCATTATCACTCACCAAAGCCTCTGGAGGACCAAACTTGGCAAAAAATCTCCTGGAGGTGCTGAACATTGATGGCCATGGTTATTATCTTACTAGGAATTAACCAAATAAACCTAGTAAAGGTGTCCATCACCGCAAACAAGAAAAAATAATCACTCTTGGTACAGGGAAGGGGTCATAAGTCAATAACTAGCTTGTTCATCATACGGTACTTCCTGGTAGATTGCAACAGCCCCCACTTAATACCCATATTGGGCTTAGCCATCTTACATTCCTCACTTTGTGCTACAAGCCTCTGGACATCAGTGTCCATACCCTTCCACAAAAGCAGTTCCCTAATTTTGAACCTCATCTTGTGGAAGGCAAGGTGTTCCCCACACAATGAAAACTGCTACCAGGCCCACTGGCAGACAACCCTTGGGTTTATCGTCATTATTTGTGTACAGACATAAAATTCCCCTTTCCAGGGAGTAGCCCTCCAACTTATCACCCTGCACCAGCTTATTCCTAATATCACCTATCCTTCCATCTTCCTGTTGCTCCTGCTTCAGATTGGAAAACAGAGCTGGTGTTTCAGAAATGTCCATGGAGACAATGAGAGGTTCAACTGCTTCATCGTGTAAGAGTTTTTTGTCAGCCTCCAGAAACAGTCTGCTCCACGTGTCAACCCCCCTCCCCTCCCCTAATATGAACCACCTCAGATTGAAATGCCAGTACACACACAGCTCAGTGTGTAATATGGCCGATCCTAGGGGTTGATCTAGCACCCAACTCAGTGCCTGGTTATCAGTCTCCAGGTGGAACTTAACGTAAATTTTTCTAATGCAATGAGGATGGCCAGAGCTTCCAACTCATACACCGAGTATTTGGCTTCAGCAGGAGATGCTGCCCAGGATACGTACACAAACAGCCGTCTCTCTCCATCACAATACTGAATGAGAACCACCACTAGGTCTCTATGATGAAAGGAGGATTAAAATCATGAATGACCAGTATCTGAGCATTAATCTGTTATTGTTTTAATGCACCAAAAACACCTGCTGTGAGTCACCCCCATTGAGCTTTCCAGTTTTTCTCCATAACTGGTTGAGAGGGGCCACCATGTGATCGAAATTTGAGATAAATTTCCTGAAGAAATTAACCATCCCAATAAACAGAGAAATGCCTTTCCTGTCGCAAGGAACCTGGAATCTATAGATAGCCTGGGCGCAGGCGTGATCAATTTGAATGCCTTTGGCTGATACTAAGTGTCCCAATACGAAAATTTCCCTTCAAGCCAAGCTTAACTTTGAGGGCTTAACTGTAAGTCCAACATCTCTCAGACACCCCAATACTAGGCTCACATTGTTCAGATGTTCATCAAAACTCTTATTATACACAACCACATCTTCCAAATAATTGTCCATGAACTTTAACTTCAGATCTCCCATGATGAAGCCTAAGAGGCATGACAAAACAGCAGTGTCTGTGTCTAAACATAAAGGGACCCTCTTAAATTCAAACTGGTTAAAACCTGTACAAAATACTGTTACTGGCTTGGACTTCTTGGTCAGTGGTATTTGACATACGCCTGGTTACAATCCAACACAGTAAAGAACATGACCCCCCACAAACCAGGTAAAGCACTTGTGTAGCTTGGACAGTGGTACAGATTCTGAAATAAGTTTTTTATTTACCACCTGATGGTCTACCACAGGCCTATACCCCTCACTATTCAGCTAAGGGACCAAAAATATCAAAGCCACATATGGCAACACTGATGGTCTAACCACACCATCATCCAGCAACTGTTTCACAATTGTGCGCAACTGTTCCATCTTAGGGTGTGACAGTCTGTCCGACATCTGGTACAACAGATTCTGGTCAGTTAACTGGATTTGATATTTAATCTTGTTGTTCATCTCCAATGGATGTCAGGACCTCAGGAAACTCATTCAGTAACTTCACCAATCATGAAGCATCCAACATGGGGAAATCCTCCACCTTGAACTTACTGGTAGGCTCATTTGCAGCCATGCTGCACAACTTGGTGCCACAACCATGAGCACAAAAGGTGTACATTTTCTCAGGATGCATTTTAAAATAAAAGCCCCCCCCCCCCCAAAAAAACCAAGAATACACTGAATAGTTTCAGAAAAATTGCAACACAACAACATCTTTCTAGCTAACCCCTTTACCACCAGGAACTTTATCGGCCATTTAAACTCATGAATATGTACGTTAAATTTGGCCTGCCCCCAACTTATCATGGCTGCCTGAACACTGAATGGAAATTTTGGTTAACATGTTGCAAATCAATGAACCCAGCCACTTGGTGGTATCTATAATACCAAGTGTAGTCAACCAACAAGGTATTACCTCCAGAATCAAGCACAGCCTGCACAGGTTCAGAACTGAGCTCGGCGCACAAGTAGAGTGAACACAATTTACTCACTGCATGCACCCTATGACAGCCTAATGATGGAGACATGTGACCACATGGCCATGCCCTATTTTGTGGCTCTGATGCCTGTTGTATGGCTGCCCATAGTCTCATGCAAAATATCCATTTTCCACAATTAAAATATGCTCCATACCAAATGACCTCTGTCTTAGTTCAGTCAGTTGATCCTGCCCCACAAATTACTGCTGTGCTTTTCCTCTCCATACTAGCTATTAACAGTTCCCACTACCAACTTATTCAAATCATCTAAAGACTGAGGTATCAGAAAACAATATGCTAGAACAGTCTTCCAGCTACCTGTCTTCAAGACCACTGCCCACAGCATAGTTCTCAGAAATTTCAACAGAGGGCCAGGGTGGCTGTCTGCGCACTGTCAGCATATTTGCCCAGTATTTGTCACATGCTCGTACTCTAAATACATGATGGTCAATCAACTACTTCATCCTACGAATTCCTAAATGTTCCAAGCCGTGGGAGCTCTTTCCTACTTCCCACTATCGATAACTTTTAGCCGGTTTCTCAGCAAGGGGTGCAGGTTAAGACACCTCCAAAAAGCAAAGCGCAGACAGTTGATAAATATTTTTTGCTGGAGCTGGGGGCAGCAGCTGTGCTTGGAGCATTGGATACATGGTGCAGATCAGTATGACATCTTTCCAGATCATTGTTCACTCTTCTTTGCCAGGACTGAGCAGAAGGCAAATGTCTGGTTTGCTTACATTATGCACAACTAGTTGTTCAGCTCTATGCACTGATTTCCTGGATAGCATTTGTGTTTATGTTCATCGAGTCATCTACAACTAGTGTATTGCCCTGCCTGCTCTGTGTGATTTTGAAGTAACTTGTGTTAATCTACTGGTCAGTGTTCTCTCTCTTATAATTCGCCATGGTAATATTGTTATGGTCATGTAATGTGCCTAGTTGTCACACGCATCTGTATTAGGGGCTACACCCTACCTAGTTAATAAAAATTTTGTTTCCTTTACACAAGAGAATGAGCTGTTTCTAAATTTTAATATTTGTTTTCATGATGTTATAGAAGCTGGTGGGCTCTTTGGATCACTATTATCAAGCCCTTTAAGCATGTTGTAAACACCAGTTAATGGTAAGACCCTAGTGAGTTATTATTTACGAAGGTTAAAACTTAAATAGTGGCCTATTTATTCACAATCGATGCAAAAGAGTTACACATTTACACGTGTTACTTTCCTTCAAAGTAGTCACCAGCTTTGTGTAGAACTCGTTGCTGGCAATGTGGAAGATGTAATATACTGTTAGCAGAGCCTCTTCTGTTGATGGTGCGAATGGAGCGGTCTAAAATTATGGTGATTCTCACATATGACTGGCTCAGTTGATGGGACTGGGAACCTGTACTATCCACCATACTCCCTGGACTTAAGTCCTTGTGACTTTGATTTGATTCCAAAAATGAAGGAGCCACTTTGTGGCATTCGCTTCAGAACTGTTCAGAGATTCAGCAGGCAACAGACTGCTCCATTCACACCATTGACAGAACAGGCTCTACTAACTGAATACTATGCGTTTCACAACAGGCAACGGGTTCTACACAATGCTGGTGACTACTTTGAAGAACTGTACCAGGTGCAAACATGTAACTCTCTTGTATCAGTTGTGAATAAACAGTTGCCATTATTTAAGTTCCAGCCCTTATATATTCCGTCTTGGAAGGAAGGAAGGAAATAGTTCTCTGTTAGCAAGGCTTATTTCTTAGGACACGTCATCTTATTGGAAAGGCTCTGTAGGTGTAATCATGGTTAAACTATAACTTTACTTGAAGTATAATGCAGTCAACACTTATCTTTCTCGTTTATCAACAGCACTTACTAGGTTGTTGGGAGGAGCGTTCCATGTCAGCGGTTTCTTGCCATGTGGGCCTGGTTTACTTGCAGTTGTGTGCATAGCTCTCAAGCATTTCCTAACATGGCTTGCTATTTATTCACAATCATGTCTATACTCAAGCTGAGTATCTTCTGGTAACTGACTTGCACTTCAAACAAAACTTTGTTGTTAGCCAAGAGGGCTATCATTAACAGGCTTCGCACAACAAATTTTCACTTTAATATTTAACACATATTGTATCTTTGTTCTAAGTTTTATTCTAAATTTTTTGTTGTAAAACTTGTGGGTAATCCCTAATCCTTTGTTAATATTTATCTATTGGGGTCTGCCAAATATCCTGGATTTAAATTCGCTTGAGCACTTTATCTAGAACTGCTCTAATTATTTTAATTGGATGGTTTACTTAAAATTGTTTAGTTTAAAAAAATTTAAGAAGTCCAACACTGTTAAGGTCATACTTCTTGAATTTTTTTGAGGTTATTATTATTATTATTATTATTATTATTCTTTACTGTCTCAGACATTATGTCTGGATAAAAATGGAAAGTGATGCGGACCTTGATCAAGCGTGACTTCCTTTTAACTGTACAATATATGTTATATTGCATTTAGGAACTTTCGGGTAATTGAACATGTATCAATAATTACGGATTTCTGTAGTTCTATATATCAGTTTGGATGTAGCTGTATTGCATTGATGTACTGGTGGATATTGTGTGGTACGACTCTGTAGTTGATAGTATAATTGGTATAATGTCAACGTTATCCTGATACCACATGTCCTTGACTTCCTCAGCCAGTTGGATGTATTTTTCAATTTTTTCTCCTGTTTTCTTTTGTATATTTGTTGTATTGGGTATGGATATTTCGATTAGTTGTGTTAATTTCTTCTTTTTATTGGTGAGTGTGAAGTCAGGTTTGTTATGTGGTGTTGTTTTATCTGTTATAATGGTTCTGTTCCAGTATAATTTGTATTCATCATTCTCCAGTACATTTTGAGGTGCATACTTGTATGTGGGAACGTGTTGTTTTATAAGCTTATGTTGTAAGGCAAGCTGTTGTATTATTTTTGCTACATTGTCATGTCTTCTGGGGTATTCTGTATTTGCTAGTATTGTACATCTGCTTGTGATGTGATCTACTGTTTCTATTTGTTGTTGGCAAAGTCTGCATTTATCTGTTGTCGTATTGGGATCTCTAATAATATGTTTGCTGTAATATCTGGTGTTTATTGTTTGATCCTGTATTGCAATCATGAATCCTTCCGTCTCACTGCATATATTGCTTTTTCTTAGCCATATGTTGGACGCGTCTTGATCAATGTGTGGCTGTGTTAGATGATACGGGTGCTTGCCATGTAGTGTTTTCTTTTTCCAATTTACTTTCTTCGTATCTGTTGATGTTATCTGATCTAAAGGGTTGTAGAAGTGGTTATGAAATTGCAACGGTGTAGCTGATGTATTTATATGAGTGATTGCTTTGTGTATTTTGCTAGTTTCTGCTCGTTCTAGAAAGAATTTTCTTAAATTGTCTACCTGTCCATAATGTAGGTTTTTTTATATCGATAAATCCCCTTCCTCCTTCCTTTCTGCTTAATGTGAATCTTTCTGTTGCTGAATGTATGTGATGTATTCTATATCTGTGGCATTGTGATCGTGTAAGTGTACTGAGTGCTTCTAGGTCTGTGTTACTCCATTTGACTAGGTCAATATTGGCATAGCATAAGTATTTATAGCTTTTGTCTTGTTTCTTGCTGTCAATTCTGTTTTCAGTATTTTTGTTAGTCTTTGTCTATATTTTTCTTTTAGTTCTTCTTTAATATTTGTATTATCTTTTCCTATTTTTTGTCTGTATCCTAGATATTTATTGGCATCTGTTTTTTCCATCGCTTCTATGCAGTCGCTGTGGTTATCCAATATGTAATTTTCTTGTTTAGTGTGTTTTCCCTTGACAATGCTATTTTTTCTTACATTTGTCTGTTCCAAAAGCCATATTTATATCATTGCTGAATACTTCTGTTATCTTTAGTAATTGGTTGAGTTGTCGATTTGTTGCTGCCAGTAGTTTTTGATCATCCACGTATAGCAAATGTGTGATTTTGTGTGGGTATGTTCCAGTAATATTGTATCCATAATTTGTATTATTTAGCATGTTGGATAGTGGGTTCAGAACAAGGCAGAACCAGAAAGGACTTAATGAGTCTCCTTCGTATACTCCACGCTTAATCTGTATTGGCTGTGATGTGATATTATTTGAATTTGTTTGGATATTAAGTGTGGTTTTCCAATTTTTAATTACTATGTTTAGGAACTGTATCAATTTAGGATCTACTTTGTATATTTCCAATATCTGTAGTAACCATGAGTGGGGTACACTATCAAAAGCTTTTTGGTAATCAATGTATGCGTAGTGTAGCGACCTTTGATTAGTTTTAGCTTCATATGTCACCTCTGCATCTATTATCAGTTGCTCTTTACATCCTCGTGCTCCTTTGCAACAGCCTTTTTGTTCTTCATTTATAATTTTGTTCTGTGTTGTATGTGTCATTAATTTCTGTGTAATGACTGAAATTAATATTTTGTATATTGTTGGTAGGCATGTTATGGGGCGATATTTAGCTGGGTTTGCTGTGTCTGCTTGATCTTTAGGTTTCAGATAAGTTATTCCATGTGTAAGTGTATCAGGGAATGTGTATGGGTCTGCAATGTAACTGTTAAATAATTTAGTTAGATGTGAATGTGTTGAGGTGAACTTCTTTAGCCACAAATTTGCTATTTTATCTTTTCCAGGGGCTTTCCAATTGTGAGTAGAATTAATTGCTTGGGTGACTTCATGTTGCAAAATTATCACTTCAGGCATTTGTGGTATCATCTTGTATGTGTGTTTCTGTTTGTATCCACCGTGCATGCCTGTTATGTTGTACCGGGTTTGACCATATGTTGTTCCAGAAGTGTTCCATGTCTGTTATGTTTGGTGGATTGTCTATTTTAATGTGTGTGATCTATTGTCTGGTAAAATTTCTTTTGGTTTGTGTTGAATGTTTGGTTTTGTTTCCTTCTATTTTCACTTTTTTTGTATCTTCTAAGTCGTTTGGCCAATGCCTGTAATTTCTGCTTCTTTTCATCTAATTGCTCTATCGCTTCTTGTTGTGAGATTTTACCTAACCTTTTTCGTTTTTTTTTCTGACATTTCCTTTCTTATAAATTGTGTTAGCTATCCGATGACGTTTCTCAGTTTTTCAATTCGGATCTGTAGCCTGTGTTGCCATGCTGGTTTTGTGGGTTTCTTCTGTGTGTTGGTTGGTTCTGATCTCTGCCTAGTGTGTATATTTAGTGTAGTGAGTGCTCCTATATAAACCAGTAGTTGTAACTCTTCCACAGTTGTTTTTTCATTTATTTTGTTGTGTATGATTGTGTTGATAGTTTTTGTTGTTGTTTCGACTTGTGGGTTATTTGGCGGTCTATGCAAGAATGGTCTAATGTCTGTATTTGTGTCTTTGTATTCTATATATGTCAGCTGAAATTTTTCTTCTATATCTAACATGTGTGTCACATCGTGTTCCATTTGTGCCTGTTCTGGTGGCTGTCTTAAGATTTCGTTTTCCTCTGATTGTTTAATTGATGCGTGCTGTCCTTTGTTTGTTTGCTCTGGGATGTTTGAGTCCATTACTGTATTTTCTTCTTCTTCTGATCACACATTATTTTGTTCCAGTATTTGTTGTACTTGTTTGATGTTTTCTAATTCTGACTGGGGTATCCTGTTATTTTTGATTATTACACGGATCTGATCAGCTAGTCGTTGTTCTGTTAAAAATTTTAATTCTGGGTATCTGGTAATAAATGTTGTGTATACTTGTGATCTGTATCCAGTTGTGTTGGTTCCTAGGTTTGTTGCTTGGTAATAACAGAACATGAGGTGTCGATTAACTTCATCTGACCATCTCATCCTCTGTCTTTGTTTTCCTTCTAGGTTGGTTGCAGGAAGCATATCCTGCAAAACACCTCTATTTGGATTTAAATCATTTTCCAGTTGGCTAGCAGTGTCGTTACCATTGTGGGCGGGCATAGGCTTCAAGCGTCGTCCCCGACCATGACAGCGCTTGTCTGAGGCTTCTTTAGTTCTGTCCTGAACCAACTAATCACACTAAAAGAGGGGTTAGCCCTATTAGTGGTTTGTTATTTTTGTCGCCTTTTACGACTGACAGAACATACCGGAGGCCTATTCTTTTCCTGGACCTCCACGGGAATTATTATTATTATTATTATTATTATTATTATTATTATTATTATTATTATTATTATTATTATTATTATTACTGTAATACAAAGAGTGTCTCATTCATCATTTTGATTGCCTTTATCTTTGTAATGACTAATTAATTTTAATTTTCCTTCCTGTTTTTCAAAGGAGACCTGTTGTTACTAAAATAATAAAAATAAATGTTATTGTCAAAGGATGAATGGTGTTAGGTAAAGGGGCCTAGTCCTTCCATATCATTTCCCTGATCCTGGTAGTTCCCAGTTTCATGTTCCAATGTCATTTTCTTACAAAACTCACTTAACATCTCACACGTTTGCTAGGTTTACAAAATTATTCTGCCAAGTCAACCAACCTTTAATGAGAAAATAACCTGAAAAATTACATTACACAAAACTGGCAAACCTGAGCTTGTTCTTGTAATTTAATTATGAACCATAACAATTGGCAGTTAAAGAGGTTGGATAACTTACAGAATTCCAGAATGAGATTTTCACTCTGCAGCAGAATGTGTGCTAATATGAAACTTCCTGGATGATTAAAACTGTGTGCCAGACCGAGACACGAACTCGGAACCACTGCCTTTTGTGGGCAAGTGCTCTACCATCAGAGACACCCAAGCACAACTCATGACCCGTCCACACAGCTCCAATTCTGCCAGTACCTCGTCTCCTACCTGCCAAACTTCACTGAAGCTCTTCTGTGAACCTTGCAGAATTAGCACTCCTGGAAGAAAGGATATTGCAGACATGGCTTAGCCACAACCTGGGGGATGTTTCCAGAATGAGATTTTCACTCGCTTTCACCTGAGGTCTCGAGTTCGAGTCTCGGTCCGGCACACAGTTTTAGTCTGCCAGGAAGTTTCAACTTACAGAATTATTTACCAGGATCAAATCTCTACTTCACGTTACTGTGGCCCACCTGACCTCCAACATCCTCATGCTGCCAACCAAGGAAAGACACTTGCTGTTGATAATACTTCCTCTTGCAACATTTGAATTCTGAGGATCATTATTAATTAAAAGGACATCCCACAGCCTATTAGCTAGAAGGACTAACACAAGTTGTAGCCAGAAAATTTGCTTACTGGAGGGAAATGCACTTCTAAATAAAGCAACATCTTCCTGGACATCAGTGAGCAGTGTACTAAATGCAGAGAGTGCCAAAGTTACCTCTCCAGTACATCATGTGGTGCTGTTAATGATACGCTAAAGGCAGCCCACAACTATTGCCACAACTTGGTGACACTGCTCTTCCCAGCCTGCTGTCTAATTCATAATTTGTATTGGAGGCCCTCTTTCCTTAAATAAGTCAAGGGCATCACACTTCTTGCTCTCCTAATGTACAATCAAACAGTACAAGCTTACAATAGAAAAGATACTTAGGCACAGTAAACTACTTGCTTACTACCAGTGTGCCCAATCTCTGCCAAATCTAATTAAGAAATAGCCAGCCTGACCTGTTTACAATGAACTGGCACGCATCTAAAGAACTTGAGACTAGGATCATGGAATGTTCTAACTCTCTATCTGGTGCTGTAATGAAATTACTTCATCAGCTAGATGAGTACTGACTGGATATTACAGCTATTCAGGATCTGAGATGATTAGGTGAGGGAGTGATAGAGAAGAAGGATCACATTTTTTTTTATACCTGCCAAAAGAAATATCAAATGTTTGGTACTGGTTTTATCATAAATAAGAGGAAAAAACATTTTTTTATGGAATTCCGGATGAAATGGGTCAGATTGTGCAAACTCAGAATCAAAGGAAAATTTTTCAACCATCGCCTTGTATGTGCTCATGCCCCAACTGAAGAGAAGAGTGAAGAAGAGAAGATTGCTTCTCATGATCAGTTAGATCAAGTATACACTGGGTCTCAGAGGAGACTGCAAGATAATTTTTGGAGATATGAATGCTACAATAGGAAAAAAAAGATGAATATCATCAGTCTCATACTGGAAAATACAGTCTACATGATAACTCACATGGCAATAGGATCAGACTTTTACACATTTTTTTTTATTTATTTATTTATTTTTTTTTTTTTACAAGAAATATAGTAATGGTCAGTAGAACTTTTAATTGCAAAGGTGTACATGAAATGATGTGGATCCTCCAGATGGAAATACTTTTAACCAAATTGACCACCTCTTAATAGCTGCAAGACATCGGTCCAATTTAATGGATTTTAGGAGATATAGGAGTGCTAATGCTGTCTGACCATTGCCTTGTAACAGCAACAATCAGAAGCCAAATATCTAATCCAAGGAAGGTATGCAAGTCTTGTGCAAGAAAATTCCATACTGTTAAGCTCAAGGAACCTGAGTCAGCACAAAGATCCTCTGACCTACTGAAGGAAGACCTGTCACACTTTCCCAACAGTCAGATCATCAACGAAGTATGGTAGAACCTAAAAGACACCCTTACAAAAGCCACTGTTGATGGTCTAAGAAGAACAGATCAGGCCATACACAAGGGCTGGTTTGACAAAGAGTGTACAGTAGTAACAGGAATTAAAAATGAAACTTTCCAAGAGGTATACCATAACCGAAGATCTGTAGAAGATTATAGAATAGCAATAACAGAAGAAAAAAAAGCATAAAAAAAGAGAGAACCTTAAAGGGGAGAACTGCACGAAATGGAACAGCTGAAAGGGAAGAATGAAGTGAGAGCTTTTTCTCAGAGGCTAAACAGGGGCTGAATGGATTTCCAGTCAAGGACGAATTTATGTACAAATACAGATGGTTCAGTTTTGAGTAGCGATGAATCCGTATGTAGAAGCTTGGCTCAACACTTTGATGAACTCTTGAAAAATGGTACAGTTGAGGACCAAGGAATCTTAGGCTCTGTAAATACAAGGAACTCAGAAAGAAAGGAACCAGTGCCAACTGCTGAGGAGGCAGTCACCAAGAAGCTGAAGAATAATAAGGCTCCAGGTATGGATCTAATACAAACAGAACTCACTAAAAATGCAGAAAAGGAATCTTTCAAACATTTCCATGAGCTTGTAATTAATGGTAGACGGATAGATGAATGTATCCCTGACAATTGGAACATAAGAACCAAATGACCAGTACAAAAGAAATGCAATATTTTGATGTGCTTTAACTGCACAGAAACTTGCCTGCTACCTACAGCATACAAAATATTCTCCAACATCCTTTTCAATAGGCTTACAGCCTATGTTGAAAATGCTGTTAGTGATTATGAATGTGGGTTTCCTCAACGAAGATCTACTGTTGATCAGATCTTCATGATACAGTAAATACTAAATAAAATAAAATAAATAAATAAATAAATAAATAAAAAGGCAAAGAATATGGGACTGATACACATCACCTCTTTATAGACTTCAGATCAGCCTACAGCAGTTCTGACAGAAAGAAGCTGTATACAGCAATGGAAGAGTTAGACATTCCTGAAAGCTACTATGGAAAACATCTGGAGTCAATTTAAAACATCAAAGTGCCATGACCACAAAAAATGGACTAAAACAGGAAGATGCACTAACATGCCTTCTGTTTAAAGCCAAGAGCAATGAAAGCAGCCTTTACAAGTCATGAAAGAGCTGTTAGAAAGATGAACCAACACATAAATGAATGTAAAACTAAGTACATGCCTTTAATTAAGAAAGATTACACAGGTCTGCGACAAAAATTGTTTAAAATTTATTAAGTGATTTTTATAGTGTTTTCAACACTGATTTTGAGGAAAATTCCATCATGTACAGTTATTTCACAAAGTGATTGTCTAGTTTTAGCTTTTTCTGATATTTCAGCACTCTAGTAAATTTGAATTTTGGGTTTTAGGATCTCCATAAACTGTTATTTAGCCATTTTTATACTAGATATAAGCAAAATAAAGAGTAATTAGGAGAAACCACCAGTATTTTCATGCCAGTGCCTGTTTGACACACTGGCCCTTCCCCTGTCATCACCAAGCAGTGAGCTTGTGCTATTGTCCTTCAGTTCACAGTACCTCTTCACACTGTGCTGTTCATGTGTTGTTGTTACTAGTGCTTTAAAGTAGTGACTGTTTTCTTGTGTTGTGAAGTTGTTTTATGGACAATGGCCACCAGAGGATGTATAAACTCCCCAGATTGCTTCTGCTACATGTGTGGTAACGATACCATTAAAATGCAACAAAGAAACATTTCCAATTTCGTTGAAAAAGTACATTTCGCATATTTTGGTATAAAGTTAGGTGATCAAGATAAGCCTTAGGCCCCACACGAAGTTTGTTCAATGTGTGTTGAAGAACTGAGGCAATGGTTTCAACGTAAAAAGCAGTCCTTACGTTTTGGAATACCAACAGTTTGGAGGGAGCCCAAAAATCATAGTGATGACTGCTATTTTTGTTCTTGCAATGTACAAGGTTTCAATTTGAAAAACAAAAAGGATATCGCTTACCCTAACATTCAATCAGCCATTTGCCCTGTTCCTCATGGACCTGAAGTACCAATACCCACTTCTCCAGATTCTTTGGATGATATAAATGATCACAAGCTATTGGCTCAGCAAGGTGATAGTGCTAGGATCCTGGCACAACTGATCCCATTCCATTCTCACAATCTGAACTGAACAATTTAGTTAGAGACTAAGGCCTTTCTAAAGCGTCGGCAGAGGTTTTAGGATCTAGATTGAAAGATAAACATATGTTGGCTCCGAGTACATCATTTTCTTGGTATCGATTGAGGGAAAAGGAGTTTGTATCTTTCTTCTCTCAAGAAGGTGACCTTGTGTTTTACAGTGATGTTCCTGGACTCATGGCACAATTCAAAATAGAAATTCTTCTGATGAGTGGAGACTTTTTACTGATTCTTCAAAAAGAAGCCTTAAAGTAGTACTTATACACAATGGCAATAAGTATGCTCCTATACCAGTTGAACACTCAGTTCACTTAAAAGAATGTTGCAAAAACCTTGAACTGGTTTTAAGCAAACTCTGCTATTCAGTCCACAGATGGACACTGTGGTGATTTAAAAGTGATTTCAATGCTGCTTGGTCAACAAAGTGGCTACTCGTACAAAGTTCCCTTGCTTTCTCTGTGAATGGCACAGTAGGGACAGAAAGCCACACTACATAAAAAAAGCTTGGCCCTTGAGAAAAACCTTACAGGTAGAGGTTAAAAGTGTCGAGAGGAAAACCTTGTGGATCCCAAAAAGGTGTTACTTCCACCACTTAACATTAAGTTGGGGCTGATGAAACAATTTGTTAATGCATTGCCAAAAGGCTCAGATACCTTTGTGGACAGTTTCCTGGTTTATCCGAGGCAAAGCTAAAGGAAGGAATCTTTGTCGGACCAGACATTAGAAAACTAATGAGATTCCAACTTTCTGGACAAAATGGAAACATAAGAAAAAGGAGCATGGGCATCTTTTAAATTAGTTGTTATCAGTTTCCTAGGAAACAAAAGAGATCCAAACTACAAGACAATTGTCACAGACATGCTCGACAACTTTAAGAAGCTGGGCTGTAACATGAGCATTAATGTTCATTTTCTCCTCTCACATCTTGACTACTTCCCTGCAAACCTTGTTGATGTAAGTGAAGAGCAGAGTGAAAGATTCCACCAAGACATCAAAGGAATGGAAAGAAGATATCAAGGAAGATGGAATGTCAACATGATAGCGGACTACTGCTGGATGATAAAAAGAGATGATCCTCAATGAGTCCTCAGCAGGAAAAGCCATAGAAGAAGCTTCGGCAGAAAGCAAAAGTGTTATTATAAGGACTTATAAGCTTAAAGAGAAATGGAAGTGTACTGTAAATGTAGTTTAGAACATGATTTATAAATAAAATAAAATTTTATAAAGTTGATAAAAATGTGATAAATTGCATAATTTTGTTATTATACCCAAAAATACTCTTTTTTGTGAGAAAACATGATGTGATAGAAAAAAATGGATTGCATTTTTGAAATCAGCGCTGAAAAGTACATAAAAGTCAGTTATCAAATTTTAAACAACTTTCAAAAAGTATTTTTCTGCAGACCTGTGTTAATGAGCCATCACCCACAAAATTGTTTCATGTAAGTTTGATGTCATGTGTAGTTTCACTTACCTTGGATGTGAAGAAAACCATAAGAAATGTCAGTGCTGAGATCCAAATACAAATACTGCCCAGCACCAAGTGCTACCATGGCCTTAGAAAAAATTTGGAATCTAATTTGCTGTTCAGGAAAACTAAAGTTATTATGTATACAGTTTTAGTAGGACCGGTGCTAACATACGAAGCTGAAACATGCCCATTAACAAAATTTGATGCAAGGCAACTGGACATATTTGGAAGAAAGATCTTGAGACAGATTTTTGAGGCAGTTGAAACAAATAGTGTCTGGAAGAGGAAATTCAACTATGAATTACATAATGCGTATAATGAACCCGACACTGTCAGCTCCATTAAGATAAGAAGCTGGAATGGGCAGATCATATACTGAGAGCAAACAACAGAATCATTATGAAGGTATTCAGCGCAGTACCTGTATGGACCTGGAAAACGGGAATACCAATGCTAAGTTGGAAATAAGGTGTCAGATAGGACATATGGTAAATTGGAATTCAAAGTTGTAGGAGTTTGGCACCAAACAGGGAAGAAAGGAATGATCTTATACAGAAGAGTAAGGTTCACAGTGGGCTGTTGTGCCGATGATGTGAAATCTTCACACAGCTGCAATATGTTCAACATCCAAAGCTTAATATTCAGGTTTAAAATCCAAAAATTTCAAGCATTATAAAAAAAATACCAACATGAAGAGAACCACTTGCAAAGCAATTAACATCTCATGAACAATGAAGATGAATCCTTAAACAAAGTAAAAAAAGGAATACAACAACATGAAATACATGCCAGGTCACCAACAGGACCATACTACTGAGATTCAGGTAGCCCTGCTTATGCCTATACGAGGTATCACTGTACAAAGAGGCCCCACAGAACCGGTATGTAACAAGAAGAAAATATGCTTTTTAAAACAGAGAAACACCAATTAGTTTATAGGCTGATAAAACTCTAAAACGCATGAGATTAAAGCACATACATATTGCCCCCAAAACCTTGTCTTTTAACCAACAGCCATAGTTAATCTTTTAGAGCACAGTGAAAATTACTGCACAGTTACAGTTACTAATGGCTGGCACTTTGCCTTTGCCCTAATAAGGACATTAATTACGAGAGCACAACTACTGAGTGCATGAAAAGAATTGCTGCGCAATTAACTTCGCATGGCGAGTGCCTTGCCTTTAGAAAACAACATGAGCATTGATTACCCCCAAAACGCGTTCCCTTAATGACACAGAAGACAAGTCTACTTAAATTGATTACCAGAAAACAGCTTGCTTTATGCCTACCATAAACGTTCTGGGAGAAAATTAACAGAGTGTTCAGTGACCTGGCGAGAAATGCTGCATCATTAAGAACTTAGGGAACAATGACACTGATTGGATATCATGAAAGAACAGCCTTTAGAATGAGCCACAATAGTTTGTAACCCCAGCTCAATATGCTTTAACTATCAGCAAGGATGGAATGATGGCAACATCCATCTTCACGAAGATACATTTAGGCATAAGGAAGGTATTTTGAAACTAAATTCTATCACTAACCGAAGTGTGGCCTCCCAACTGAATGAACAGTTAGATAGTGATATGAAATAAGGCCATTTAGCTCTTGAGACAAATTTTACTACCATGCAATTTCAATGATGACAAGGACTAGCAATTAGAAGGCATGAAGATGTAACTTCAATTTTTTTTTCAATTGTTCCAACTCCGAAAGAATGACATAACTGATTTTAAAGATTGTTAGGGCATTCGGGGTATAAGTGGACATCCCACAATATTCAAAATGAGATCATTGATCTACTAGGAAAGTTTGTGTTGGGAAAGGTATTGGCTACAATCAAGAAGTCTGAACATTTTTCTATTATGGTTGCCGAAACAAGTAATTCTTCAATTCACAAACAAGTGTCATTTTGTATTCGTACTGTCAGTGAATCCTTTATCATCAATGAAGACTTTATTGGCTTATATGAGACCCCCCAACACTAAATCACAAACTCTGTTTAGTATTTTAAAAGACATTTTGGTTCGTCTTGATTTGTCAATGGATAACTTAAGAGGACAGTGCTTTCCCCATAAAGGAAATGGACACCATGTGGTTAGATCACAGAGAGGAAATTTCTATGTAGAGAATATATAGAAATTGGTAACATGCTATGATGCAGTCAGGAGCAAATGTAGTTGAGTGGGAAATTAATGGAAGGTATGTAGCTGTACAATAAACATCACTATTGCTATTATTTTCATGGTGGTTTCCCAACATTCTTCAAACTTCAAACCCACTACCCGATTCATTATACACCCCACAAATTATATCCTGACCATAAACAACTTTCCAATTGAAGGGGACATTTACAAGCAAATCTTTGCCACAGCCATGGTCACCCACATGGCATTCTCCTATGCCAACCTGATTATGGGCCATCTAGAGACCACCTACCTAGCCTTCCGAAACTCCCATTCCTAGTCTGGTTCAGGTTAATTGATGATATCTTCATGATCTGGACTCAGGGGCCAATATATCCTAGCCTCAATCTTTCACAACTTCAACACCTTCTCTCCCACCCACTTCACCTGGTCCTCCTCAATGCAATGTGCCACCTTTCTGGGTGTTTGCCACCTCCTATATGATGGCTCTATCCACACCTCTGTCCACATTAAAGGCACCAACCAACAAAAAATACCTGCATTTTCATAGCTGCCATCCCTTCCACATAAAAAAAAGTCCTTGCCATATAGCCAGACAACCACGGGATGGAATATCTGCAGTGACAAGAGCTCCCTTGCCCAGTATGCTGACTTTCTCATCGATGCCTTCACAGACAAGCACTAACTCCCGGACATAGTCCACAAACAGATCTCCCATGCCATTATCCCACACACCCTCAATCCTCCCACCATCCCCCGCTAAAAAAGCTGTAAATGAGTGCCTCCTTCATCAACCAGTACCACCCCAGACTTTAACAACTGAACCACATGCTTTCTCATGGCCTGATATGAGGGACATCCTACTCAAGATCCTTCCCACCTCTCCTAAAGTGGTGTTCAGTTGCCCACCAGACCACTGCAACATCCTACACCATCCCTAAATCACTCCCACTCCCAACCTCTTGCCACAGGGATCATATCCCTGTGGAAGACCCAGGTGCAAGACTTTCCCAATCCCTCACCCAGCACTTCCTATTCCAGCCACTAGTTTATCCCCCCCCCCCCCCCCCCCCGAAAGAGGCCAGGCCAACTGTGAAAATAGCAATGTCATATATCCATTATGCTGCAATCACTGTACAGCTTTTTATACTGGTATGACCAGCAAACAGCTGTCCACCAGGATGAACATCCATCATCAGAAAGAATATGCTCAAGAGTATGGTAGGCTACCCTGTGGCACAACATGCAGCTGAACATAACATGCTTTATTTCAATGGCTCCTTCACAGCCCTAGCCATCTGTATCCTCCTTTTCACCACCAGCTTTTCTGAACTGGGAGTTATCCTTACAACACATTCTCTCCTCCCAAAATTATCCTGAGCTCAATCTACAGTCACCTACCGCCTCCACCCCCTCTATCCAACAGCTACTGCCTCTTCTGTTCTATCAATTCTCCCTCTTCACGTCCCCTCATCCTCATTACGTGTGTCCTCTGTCAGCGCACCTGCTCACCTCTCTCTTTCACCACTCTTCTCCCCTCCCACCTCCCCCACAATTACCTACCTGCCACACAGCCTCTTGATGCTGCCCCTGGCAGTCTTGACATGCCTCCATATAGTTGTTGCACACACCACCAGACAACCATCTTCCATCCGTCCTCCCATACCCTGCTACCCCTTCCCCACTCCTCTCCAGATTACTACTTTTGTTCAATGTAACATTTGCACAGGGCCACCTATAGAGATATGTGGAGGTGAAGGTGGGGGTGGGTGTGAACTGTGCCACTGCCCTGGATGGTAACTGTTTTGGAACAGCAAATTTTTAATTTTAAAGTGATTGCAAAAGGATGAGTTAAACAAGACAATGAAAGTTTTGGGTACATGAAGTGCGAGAAGAAGTTGGTAACACACACCTGCTCACTGTAATAACAAAGAAATAAAGATGCATGCCAGCTTATGATGGCCTAACAGTTATTATCCAGTAACCTTAACGTCTATAGCAGTTTCACTGACAAAAATGATGCATAATAAATAAATAACAGATAAGTAATATATGCAATGTGCTTTGCATGCTATAGCACTTAAGCATACATTGTGATTAACAGTATTATTATGGGGAAAGATAACTGGTGTCCTTACCCCATGACTCCCTCTCATTTTGACCTGCCATTAATAACGTCTGCACTGCTTTTCTTCTTGCCATGCTCCTCTAAATTTTTTTTTCTTTGTCTGTAACTTTTTTAAAGTTTTCCTTAATTTTTTTTCGTTTCCCAGTGTAGAAGCCATAATAGAATGATGCCACAGAGGAATCAGAGTATGTAGTTTCATTCTTCTGTTTCATGATAAAAATTTATGATTTCTTTTCTGTGTTCACATGATGCTGGGCAGTCTTCAATGATCATATGTGCCCTAAAGTTGAAGCCATTGTGTACAAAAAGACAGGAGGGTAGGCAGGATTGATGCAGTCACCTCACTTAAGTACAACATAGAAGAGGTCTATGGTGTACTGGTTGAAATAAGTGAAAACAAAAATTTGGGCAGAATGGTTGCTCATGAGGCTGGCGGTATGGCATACCTTATCTGGGGTTTTACCTTCCTTCCTTCCTTCAGCACTGACATGGTATGATATTTTCCTCCACATTACTACTGCCAGCGAAACATAAGAAGTATTACTACAGATACATCAAAAGCTATTGACTTACTCAGAAAGACAACAGAGAATTTAATAAACTGCCAAGAGGACATTAAATTCCAAGCTCGCTCATTATACATTATGGAACTGGTAACTCAACTTGATATAGAAAACCTGATCATAGTGGTACAATTGAGATATGAAAGAGATGGAAGAAGAAACAGTTCCAGAACAAGGGAGCAGATGAGAAAATTGGAGATCCATAAATTCAGTAGAAAATAAAATTACTCTTTAAAATACTTGATGTTATAATACGTGAAAGATCTCAATAGCTTAAAAGTCACAGTGACCTTTTTGATTTTTTTATATGAGACATGAATTAAAGACGTCACCTGACATTAAAAGTCACAAGTGTTCCAAATTGTGTGTGAGTTTTAGTCATGGGCAGGCTAAGGGCACCAGTCTTGTCAATTTTAAAGATGAATTTAAACTGGTCTCAATATTGGCAAAGGCTTGTAGCACACCATGTGAAACTTTGAAAATCACACAAAGAGTATGGCTTTGTGCACAGTGCAAGTATAAGCGTACCAAATTTCTAAAATGACCAGTGACAACTGCAAGCTGAGAAAGAAGTTTTTTTGAAGTGTTAACTGATTAAAACATACCTGTGTCAAATGGCAATAATGTCAGCTGAACATCAGCTACCTGAATTTTTGGATTTCAACAAACACACAGAGCAGTTCACTGATGTCAAAGCAAGAAAAATATCTGTAATATTCGGCAAGTATGTAAACATAAGTTTATTGTTAATTTTAGTTTTGGGTTTTTTTACGTATGTCATACATTTTCATTCATTTACTTAATAAAGATTTGGTGTAGGGCAGGCCTGTATTTGTTGCGTCTAATGATGAAATAGGTTGCCAAATGTTGCCAGCCTGTGAAACCTAAAGTGTTGGAGATGCTGTTTTACGTACTATATTATGTTTACTATTCCTTGTTTTCTGAGACACACAGTTATGCTTGGAACTTGTTGACATAATTTGGGACATTTAATACCTTTCAAAACTTCTGCTGACATGTGCGATCTACGACTGTTTGGTACTGCAGCGAACAGCTGTTCAGTGTGTGATGAATAGGTGTGTATCCGTTTGTTTGTCTTTGGCACTAGGAATATGTACCACATGTAAACATGTGCTTTCATGAAACATTTACACCACACAATGAATCACTGCTATATGCGAATCCTACTCGCCTGTTTTCCCAGGTTGTTACTCTCCCCACAGTAATCACAGTGCTCTTTCCTTTGCACCACACTCTCCCCTCTTCTTCGGGAATGAGAAAAAATAAATAGATTTTAGTTATTTATAGCCTTTGAGTGACATAACATAATTTTGGTTATCATAATTCATTTTGGAGTTGTTGTTGTTGTTGTTGTGGTCTTCAGTCCTGAGACTGGTTTGATGCAGCTCTCCATGCTACTCTATCCTGTGCAAGCTTTTTCATCTCCCAGTACCTACTGCAACCTACATCCTTCTGAATCTGCTTAGTGTATTCATCTCTTGGTCTCCCTCTACGATTTTTACCCTCCACACTGCACTCCAATACTAAGTTGGTGATCCCTTGATGCCTCAGAACATGTCCTACCAACCGATCCCTTCGTCTGGTCAAATTGTGCCACAAACTTCTCTTCTCCCCAATCCTATTCAATACTTCCTCATTAGTTATGTGATCTACCCATCTAATCTTCAGCATTCTTCTGTAGCACCACATTTCGAAAGCTTCTATTCTCTTCTTGTCCAAACTATTTATCGTCCATGTTTCACTTCCATACATGGCTACACTCCATACAAATACTTTCAGAAACGACTTCCTGACACTTAAATCAATACTGGATGTTAACAAATTTCTCTTCATCAGAAACGCTTTCCTTGCCATTGCCAGCCTACATTTTATATCCTCTCTACTTCGACCATCATCAGTTATTTTGCTCCCCAAATAGCAAAACTCCTTTACTACTTTAAGTGCCTCATTTCCTAATCTAATTCCCCTAGCATCACCCGACTTAATTAGACTACATTCCATTATCCTTGTTTTGCTTTTGTTGATGTTCATCTTATATCCTCCTTTCAAGACACTGTCCATTCCATTCAACTGCTCTTCCAAGTCCTTTGCTGTCTCTGACAGGATTAAAATGTCATCGGCGAACCTCAAAGTTTTTATTTCTTCTCCATGAATTTTAATACCTACTCCGAATTTTTCTTTTGTTTCCTTTACTGCTTGCTCAATATACAGATTGAACAACATCGGGGAGAGGCTACAACCCTGTCTTACTCCCTTCCCAACCACTGCTTCCCTTTCATGTCCCTCGACTATTGTAACTGCCATCTGGTTTCTGTGCAACTTGTAAATAGCCTTTCGCTCCCTGTATTTTACCCCTGCCACCTTTAGAATTTGAAAGAGAGTATTCCAGTCAACATTGTCAAAAGCTTTCTCTAAGTCTACAAATGCTAGAAACGTAGGTTTGCCTTTCCTTAATCTTTCTTCTAAGATAAGTCGTAAGGTCAGTATTGCCTCACGTGTTCCAGTGTTTCTACGGAATCCAAACTGATCTTCCCCGAGGTTGGCTTCTACTAGTTTTTCCATTCGTCTGTAAAGAATTCGTGTTAGTATTTTGCAGCTGTGACTTATTAAACTGATAGTTCGGTAATTTTCACATCTGTCAACACCTGCTTTCTTTGGGATTGGAATTATTATATTATTCTTGAAGTCTGAGGGTATTTCGCCTGTCTCATACATCTCGCTCATCAGATGGTAGAGTTTTGTCAGGACTGGCTCTCCCACGGCCGTCAGTAGTTCCAATGGAATATTGTCTACTCCGGGGGCCTTGTTTCGACTCAGGTCTTTCAGTGCTTTGTCAAACTCTTCACGCAGTATCATATCTGCCATTTCATCTTCATCTACATCCTCTTCCATTTCCATAATATTGTCCTCAAGTACATCGCCCTTGTATAGACCCTCTATATACTCCTTCCACCTTTCTGCTTTCCCTTCTTTGCTTAGAACTGGGTTTCCATCTGAGCTCTTGATATTCATACAAGTCGTTCTCTTATCTCCAAAGGTCTCTTTAATTTTCCTGTAGGCGGTATCTATCTTACCTCTAGTGAGATAGGCCTCTACATCCTTACATTTGTCCTCTAGCCATCCCTGCTTAGCCATTTTGCACTTCCTGTCGATCTCATTTTTGAGACGTTTGTATTCCTTTTTGCCTGTTTCACTTACTGCATTTTTATATTTTCTCCTTTCATCAATTAAATTCAATATTTTTTCTGTTACCCAAGGATTTCTACTAGCCCTCGTCTTTTTACCTACTTGGTCCTCTGCTGCCTTCACTACTTCATCCCTCAAAGCTACCCATTCTTCTTCTACTGTATTTATTTCCCCCATTCCTGTCAATTGCTCCCTTATGCTCTCCCTGAATCTCTGTACAACCTCTGGTTCTTTTAGTTTATCCAGGTCCCATCTCCTTAAATTCCCACCTTTTTGCAGTTTCTTCAGTTTCAATCTACAGGTCATAACCAATAGATTGTGGTCAGAGTCCACATCTGCCCCTGGAAATGTCTTACAATTTAAAACCTGGTTCCTAAATCTCTGTCTTACCATTATATAATCTATCTGATACCTTTTAGTATCTCCAGGGTTCTTCCATGTATACAACCTTCTTTCATGATTCTTAAACCAAGTGTTAGTTATGATTATGTTGTGCTCTGTGCAAAATTCTACCAGGCGGCTTCCTCTTTCATTTCTGTCCCCCAATCCGTATTCACCTACTATGTTTCCTTCTCTCCCTTTTCCTACACTCGAATTCCAGTCACCCATGACTATTAAATTTTCGTCTCCCTTCACAATCTGAATAATTTCTTTTATTTCATCATACATTTCTTCAATTTCTTCGTCATCTGCAGAGCTAGTTGGCATATAAACTTGTACTACTGTAGTAGGTGTGGGCTTCGTATCTATCTTGGCCACAATAATGCGCTCACTATGCTGTTTGTAGTAGCTTACTCGCATTCCTATTTTCCTATTCATTATTAAACCTACTCCTGCATTACCCCTATTTGATTTTGTGTTTATAACCCTGTAGTCACCTGACCAGAAGTCTTGTTCCTCCTGCCACCGAACTTCACTAATTCCCACTATATCTAACTTCAACCTATCCATTTCCCTTTTTAAATTTTCTAACCTACCTGCCCGATTAAGGGATCTGACATTCCACGCTCCGATCCGTAGAACGCCAGTTTTCTTTCTCCTGATAACGACATCCTCTTGAGTAGTCCCCGCCCGGAGATCCGAATGGGGGACTATTTTACCTCCGGAATATTTTACCCAAGAGGACGCCATCATCATGTAATCATACAGTAAAGCTGCATGCCCTCGGGAAAAATTACGGCTGTAGTTTCCCCTTGCTTTCAGCCGTTCGCAGTACCAGCACAGCAAGGCCGTTTTGGTTATTGTTACAAGGCCAGATCAGTCAATCATCCAGACTGTTGCCCTTGCAACTACTGAAAAGGCTGCTGGCCCTCTTCAGGAACCACACGTTTGTCTGGCCTCTCAACAGATACCCCTCCGTTGTGGTTGCACCTATGGTACGGCTCTCTGTATCGCTGAGGCACGCAAGCCTCCCCACCAACGGCAAGGTCCATGGTTCATGGGGGGGATTTTGGAGTTATAACTTAAAATTTATTACACTGTAATGTTTCGAATTCTGCCTCACAGACTCTTGTCCAAAAATGTATTCACGACAGAAAAACATTTGAGTAAAAGTGGTATGTGAAAATAAGGTGTCATGGATGAATGGCAGTGTGAAATGGTTGACTACATCTGAAAATGCATGGAAGGGAGAGAAGAAGGAGGTAGGGGGGAGGGGGGCAGCACTTGAAATTTTTGAGTGAGGTAGCATAGTCCCTGGGGGCAGCCGTGCAGTAGCATTCTGGTCTGCGCAGCCAGAGAAGGTGGGCATGTGTGCATGAGGTGTGCTCATTTATATGAATGAATGAATGACTGAATGTGTGTGTGTGTGTGTGTGTGTGTGTGTGTGTGTGTGTGTGTGTGTGCTCCTTTCTGAAGAAGGCTTTGGTTAGCCGAAAGCTAATTGGCTAACAGTTTTCTCACTGTGCCCATCTGCAACTCAAAATGTCATCTTCACAGTGAGTAGCAATCTATTGTTTTCTTAATATTGTTGAGAGTAAAATAAGCAACAGGGAAGCCTAGGTGATGTTATAATTTAACATTGGAATTAAGTCATCCTTACAGAGTGTAAGCAAAAAGTTGGAGTATCTTGATTTTGAACCTGGTGACAAGTGCAAAACAAGTGTGACTGCATGCATTTGAGGTGCCTCACCTATCTAAATTTCCATTTTCTAAGGCTGGAGGACAGTGTGCATTTGATGTGTTCAGTTAGTTAGTTTCATTTCCCATTGATTATATGTATGATAAATCATAATGATGAGGAATGAGTCATTTTACATTCATATAACAAATTAATTGGTAAATATGGCTATATGCTGGCCATTTACAAGTGTGTCTTTTTTTTTTTTTTAAATTATACAGATGTGACGTAGTATTTACTACACACCACCTTTTACTTATTACTTTCACACATTACAATAATAGATATTCTTCTACGGCATACGATTTGTCGAGGAAAAACTTTTTCAGCTTGTTTTAAAATTTTACTTTGTCGTCTGTTTCACATTTTATATCACTGGACAAATGATCAAAAATTTTGGTTGCAGTATTGTGCACATGTTTTCATGCTAATGACAACCCTAATGTGAAGTAATAAATGCCATTTTTCTTCTGGTATTGTAATTATGTAATCATTACTCTTTTTGAACTGCAGTGGATTATTTACAACAAACCTCATGAGGAATAAATATACTGAGCAGCAGTAGTCAAAATGTCTAACTCCTTAAACAGATGTCATGGGTGGGTGTCACATATTTTTATTACAGCACGTTTTTGAGCAATGAAAATTTTATTTCTTTATAATGAGTTGGCTTGGTAGTTACGGGTTTATATGGCCCTATGGAGCAAGAACTTCTATGTACTAGTGGATGATTATTCCAGAAATAATTTTCTCTGGTTAAACATCAAACATCTGATTTTTTGGCAAAAAGATAGGATTGGTGCAGACCTTGACACTCCAGACGATGACTACCCTGTCAGAAGGAAAGATACCGTAACTAAACCCAAGAAATACCTTGACTACTTCATCTGTTTTACCAGTGTGGAAGAAAATCCTGTAAGCTCTGGAGCATGCCAGGAGGAAATCCAGTGAGAACTAGATACTCAGTTCAACAAAGTGTAAAGCGGCATAGAAAGTCATTAAAACAGAGACAACCTCTGAAAATTAGCACAACAACATTCCAACTCGACCCAAACATCTCACAGATAAGTAAAGGATCAGAAACTCACCTGAGTGAGTTACACAGAAAAACCGTGCTCCGCACTGTCCTGAGTGATTTATATGTTGTACAAACTGAGGAATATTGAAAGAAAACACTAACAGCATATGCATATTTTGCATTTTTCCATTGCCACCTTGCCTATCTAAATATCCATTCAGTTACAGCAAAATGGGATTTGTGTATTTCCTATAGGCGAAGAGTATGACTTGTGAAAAATTTCAGAACTTCAAAAAATGGCAGAAAATTAGAAAGAAAGGAAAATTAAAGCAGTGAAAACAGAGAATGGCAAAGAATTCTACTGTGTGTGTTTTGATAGTATGATGAGGAAAACACAGTATCATACATCAGCTGCATATCAGTTAAAAAAATAGAACAAACTGGTTCACCAGAAAAGTTGAACAGAACTGTGATAGGAAGAGCAAGATATTTACTATTTGATGGTAAACTTGATAAGAGGTTTTGAGTTGAAGCTTAAATAGTGCAGTATATTTGTGCAATAGATCAGCAAGTTCAAATTTAGTGAATGAAACACCCTGCGGACTGTGGACTAGGAAGAAACCAAATATTAGTTATGTCATGATAACTAGATGCAAAATAAGAGAACAAAGTGGGATAGAAAGGCAGCTGTAGACTTTATAATACTGAAGCAAATGATGCAGTGATAACCAGAGATGTGATCACAATGTAAAATATTGTCATGTAGAAGGAGGTGTTATCAGATGAATGATGAACGCTAACTTCACTTAAAGAAGGTTTACTCAGCACTTGCACACATGAGAGCACAGAGCAAACTGCCTCCAGCCAGAACACACACAGTATATATACAGCTACAGAACATTCCAGTACAATTATTCTTGACATATGTGGATACTTCCAGAATGTACTCTAACTGAATATAGAAATTAAAACTGTACAGTCCAGGTGAGTTTTGTACTCACGAACCTCCATGCAACAGTTTAGTATCATAACCACTACACCACAGTGCTACTCAGCTTCTTCTGAGACATTGATCCCTCCTTAAGAAAACAGCATCTTGGTGTTACGTCCTCCTAGTCTGGGAATGAGTCATCGGTCCTGCATACTCCGAATCCTGATGACTGATTCTTGTCATGGTGGTGATCTTCTAAGAACTTCTTTTGCCGCTACGCTCTTCGGTCACCTTTCCGCTTGTTGCCTGTCGCTGGAGCTTCGAATTTACCCTGGGTTGCAGGATCCTTATAGGGCTTCATTCGAAGGACATGGACCGTATCTCTGATGTTTCGTCATCTTGTGTCAGGGTCGAAATCTTCAACTTCATAAGTAACATCAGACAATTTTCTTACAACCTTATAAGATCCAAAGTAGCGCTTGAGGAGCTTCTCAGAGAGACCAACCTTCCAAACAGGATTGAAGATCCAGATGAGATCACCAGGATGGTAGACAACAGGGTGGTGACTCACGTCATATGTCCGGCGATCGTTTTCTTGAGACTGGAGCATGCGGAGATGAGCTAACTGCCAAGCTTCCTCAGCTCTGGTTAACACCTGGCCAATGTAGACATTGTCCACCTCATCAGGATGTAACAGAAACACAGTGTCCATCGTCATAATTGCCTCAGGCCCATGCACCAGGAAAAATGGTGTAAAACCTGTGGTGTCTTGTTTGGCGGCGTTGTAGGCAAACGTCATGAAAGGTAGCACCTCATCCCAGTTGCTCTGCTCAACACTGACAAACTCTGAGAGCATGTTGGCCAAGGTCTTGTTAAGGTGTTCAGTGTGCCCGTTAGTTTGCGGATGGTAGGCAGTCGTCATGTGATGAGTAATGTTACACTGGCGTTTTATCTCTGTCAGAAGATTCGATTGAAAAGCTTTCCCTTGATCCTTAATTAATGACCTTGGGGCACCATGTTTTAATACACTGTCTTCCACGATGAATTTGGCAACCTCTGCTTCGGCTGTTCTCACGGCTTTTGTAATGGCATAGTGCGTCAGATAATCAGTGCAAATAATAATCCATCTATTGCCACTAGCAGATTTTGGAAATTGACCGAGGAGGTCAATCCCAACATGCTGGAAAGGCATTTCGGCTGGTGGAATTGGTATGAGTCAGCCAGGTGGTTTCTGAGGAACTGCCTTTGTCCTCTGGCACTCTTGACAGTGCGACACACAGTGATGGACACTCCTAAATAAGCCTGGCCAGAAAAATCTTTTGCAGATTTTATCATATGTCTTAATAAATCCTAAATGTCCGGCCTCAGGTGTGTCATGAAATTTCTGTAGAACGTCTAAGCACATGTGTTTAGGAATCACTGGTAGCCACCTCTTTCCAAACAGATCAAAGTTTTTCTTGCAAAGCAATCCATTAACTACCTTAAGTTGTCCTTTCACATCCTCTGACTGTTTTAAGGCAAGCATAATTTGAGATATCTTGGCATCCTTCTTCTGCACAGCAGAGAGAGATCCTGGAGTGCAGCGAGATGGTCACTATCTTCACCAAAGTCTTGATAGTCTTGCACAGGGTTTCTTGAGAGACAGTCGGCATCTTGGTGTTTTCTTCCTCTTTTGTACACTATGATAATGTCATCCTCTTGAAGACGTAGTGCCCACCTGACAAGTCGTCCTGTTGGATCCTTAAGTCCTTCCAACCAATAAAGTGAATGATGGATGGTCTGTAACAACTGTGAATGGTCTTCCATAGAGATGCTGTCGAAATTTGCAGATGGCCCAGATCATAGCAAGACATTCTCTTTCTGTAGTTGTAGTTTCTCTCAGCTTTTGTAAGTGTTCGAGAAGCATAGGCAATAACCTTCTCTTTTCCATCCGAAATCTGCACCAGAACAGCACTGATCCCATACCCACTGGCATCTGTGTGTAGTTTTGTAGGCTCTCTCTCATCATACAGACCAAGTACAGGACCAGTCGTCAGAGCTTTTCACAGTACATCGAAAGAATCTTGTTGAGCACCACCCCAGATAAATTTAGCATAAGCTTTTAACAACTCTTGGAGTGGCCTAGCTTTGATACAAAAGTCTTTGATAAAATGACAGTAATAAGAACATAATCCAAGGAAGCTCCTCACATCTCTAATACTTTAAGGAATAGGAAATTCTGTTATAGTTCTCACCTTTTCTGGATCTGGCTGCACACCTTTGTTTGACACAAAGTGTCCAAGTATTTTGATTTCTTTCGCTCCAAAGAGACACTTTCTTGGATTAAGTTTCAGCCTGCCTTGTTGGAGACACTTAAGAATGGCCCTCAGTGTTTTTATATGTTCAACAAATGTCTCTGAGAACACTGTAATGTCATCTAAATAACAAAAACACATCGTCCACCTCAGGTGCCTTAGAAGATTATCCATCATCCGTTCAAAAGTTGCTGGTGCATTACACAAACCAAACAGCATTACCTTAAACTCATACAGGCCCTCTGGGGTGATGAATGCAGTTTTCTCACGCTCAGCCTCATCTACTTCGATTTGCCAGTATCCCAAGTACATGTCCACGGTTGAGAAAAACTTAGCCTCCTTCAGACAATCTAGTGTATCATCAATTCGTGGAGGAGGGTAAACGTCCTTTTTAGTTATCTTATTAAGCTTCCTGTAATCAACACAAAAGCGCCAACTGACATCCTTCCTGACGAGGACCACTGGTGATGACCATGGGCTGAATGATGCCATTCTTCATCATTTTGTATACCTTGTCACAAATTATTTGACATTCCATTGCTGACACAAGGTATGCCCTCTGGCTTATTGGTTGATGGTCTCCAGTGCTAATCCGATACTTCACCATCGATTTGTCTAATTTGCTCTTCACCTGTGGATTGAAGCATTCAGAGAACTCTTGAAGAATGGTAAGTAGCTTCTTCTGCTGTTCCTTAGTGATATCTGATGATAGTCAAGCTAGAAGATCTTGTCTTGTAGTGGTAGTGCTAATTTCACCCACAGACTCGGCATGGGAGGTTTCTATGACGCTTAGCTGTAATTAACGGCTCAGTGTTTGCTACGCACATGCGTCTTGGAAGGATCTGCAGTTCTGTGTGACAATTAACTATCCACAATTCACCTAATCCATTCTTAAATGAGATGACAGAGGCTGGGATGACCAAGTTACTCTTCAGTGGTACGCTTCTCTTACATTCCACTACATGTTCCATGGGTTGATGCATGGCATGACACATGGCAGTTACCTTTCTAGCACTGACTGCAAGAATGTTAACTTTATCCAGCACACAGTCTCCACACATTCGGATGTGCACCTTTCAGTCCACAGTATCTAACCTCGTCTAGCATAATCTTTGAGCGACCACAATTTATAATTGCCAGAGAAGCTTTCAAAAAGTCCCACCCGAGAATGACGTCATGACTACACTCTTGTAAGATGATGAATTCTAAGGGCTGTGTATGGCCACTTATACCCACACAAATGGTACATCTTCCTGTAGGTTTTACATATTTCCCATTAGCCACCTTCAGCAGAGATGTTTTGTTGTTGACTAATACGGTTTTCTGCAACTGGCGATGGTACTTCTCCAAAATGACTGACTATGATGCTCCAGAGTCCACAAGAGCTTGGGCTGGTCGGCCATAGGATATCGACATAGTTTCCTAACATTTTTGTAGTGATGGACGGTGGATGATTTTTCTCTTTGGCAGCCTCACCTCCGAGGAAGGTTGCACCATTTAGTTTTCAAGGTTGTGGCGGCTAGGTGATCAGCTGGAGCTTCTTAACAGTGATGGTGACCTGGATCGGCCTGTTGGGGAGTGTCCTCTCCAGCGGATAGGGATAGCTTGCGGCGATGGTGACCTACGTCGTCCTGCACCCACATCTTCTTGTTCAGCTTCATCGTCCTGGAGTTGACGTCGGCTAAGATCAGTCTGGTGTCTTCTGGCACGGGTGTCATCAAATATCTGCCACCTTTCTCAACAATAGCGCACCACATGTCCCAGTCATCCATAGTGGAAACACACTGGTTGCGTATCCTGGGTTCTCCAGACGTCAGTATTCCTTGGTGCCCAAACAGGCTCCTCATGAGGCATTGTAGGAACGTAACTCCGCCTGGGTCACGACTTTTTCACCGTTTTAAAGGGAAATGGAGGACGAGAGATTGGGTTCAATGACTGTTCCACTACCTCCCTAATGACCTCTTGAAGCGTCTCGGTTTTTTGCTTGTCATGCAATCAAAGTGCCTTCGGAACTTCCTCTCACTATCTAACGAAGAACATTTATGAAATCAGTTGCTTCCTCCATCACAGACATTGATACAACATTTGGAAGCCGTTCAAACTTCTTGCATGTAATTCTTTTTTGATGCATTGTCTCAATATACTGGCACCATTTTATGAAGTTGTCTGCTGTCGAAACCTCCTTCAGGAGTAGGGCTTGATACATGTCCTCAGCAACACCCTTCATGAGATGTGCAACCTTATCTTCCTCCTCCATTCTAGATCCACTATTTTACACAGCTCCAAGACATCCTGAATGTAAGATGCTGTAGTTCATCCCGGACGCTGTGCCCTGCACTTTAATTTGTCTTCAGCCTTGCACTTTTGTTGTCGTGTGTTCCACCTGGAATACTTCCCAGCTTGTGAAATTCTCCTTGTTGTTCTCATACCATTGTTTGGCAGTGCCTTGCAAGTAGAAAAATACGTCAGCCAAACACACAATGTCATCCCATTTGTTAAATTTGACTATAAGCTCATATCCCTTCAGCCACTTGTTTGGATCTTGGCCATCGTCACCAGATAACCCGGAAGGATGTCTCATGTGGTGGCACACAGTTGCTGTCATTGTAACATCCTTCTTCTTCTTCTTCTTCTTCTTCTTCTTCTTCTTCTTCTTCTGTCTCCGATAGATTGTGATCTGTTGAATATGCTCGAACTTGGGTTTCTCGCCACGTAAATGGCGACTCTGTCATGGCCTGATGGAAGCCACTGAGTCATCGATAATGTGTGCTATCACAAGTTCCAATACCCAGCGCCTCCACCAGAATAATGTCACGTAGAAGAAGGTGTAATTAGATGAATGACGAACACTAACTTCACTTAATGAAGGTTTTTTCAGCGCTTGCACATACAAGAGCACAGAGCAAACTGCATCTGGCCAGAACACACAACACACACAGTATATATACAACTACAGAACATTCCAGTAAAAAGACTCTTGACATTTGTGGATACTTCCAGAATGTACTCAAACTGAATACAGAAATTCAAATTGTACAGTCCAGGTGAGTTTTGAACTCATGACCCTCCATGAAACGCTTTAGTATCATAGCCACTACACCACAGTGCTACTCAGCTTCTTCTGCGACAATAATAATGCTGCAGAAATTGAAACAAAGAATTATTAAGACATCTTGAGTTCAGTGGAGGAAGATGAAGAAAAAGAAAAGTCTGATTCTACATCAAGAGAAGACTTACTTGATACTTCAGAAGACTCAGTTCAGCCAGAGGAATAAACTAATAATTAAAAACGACTTTCGTAAGACGAGGAATTGTAAAGTAATAGGTGATCACAACTGCAGTTCAAACAAATAGAAGATTTGATTATTATTAAACTTCTTTTTCTGTTGGAACTTTAGATAAAATGGAAGACCCAACAACTATACAGGAAGCTCTTTCCAGAAATGACTACGAACAAAGATATGTAAGCTTATGAAGACAATGGCACTTGAGATGTGCTAATGTTGTCTGGTGTAAAGTCAACAGTGATGGTAAAGTGCAGCATTGTGCTAGGTTATTGGCAAGAGAATTCACTCTGAAACCTGGAATTGATTACAATGAACCCTTTTCTTCAGTGCTAAGGCATTTTACACTTAACACTTCTAAAGGCTTTACCTGTTGAATTAGATTTGATCTTCATACATCTTGATGTGAAGCTGAGGTTTTTTTTAATGATATTCTCAAAGAAGAAATTTTTCTAAAGCATCCTGAAGAGTTAAGTCTTTATGACAATAAAGAGAAGGTTTTTATGTTACGCAGAGTTATGCATGGGTTAAAACAATCAGAGTATGGAATGACACTTTTAACGGTTTAGGTTACAAAAAGGTTTAGACTAGAATCTTACCTGATTAAAAAATACAGGAAATACAGGCTTAGTTGCTATGGTAGCCTTAAATGTTGTTAATTTTTATATTTTCTTTTCAAATGACACATACAACACTGAATTCCTGAAACATAAGCTAAGTCTTGAGTTCAAAGTAAAAGACTTATGAATAGGTAAAAATTGTTTAGGGACACAAATCAAATATAATAAGATGAATGGAGTGTTAGCTTCAAGCCACGAGAGGTATATATGTGTCAGCAATTGAAGCTTCAGTATGACAGACTGTAAAACCATAAAAACTTCTATTAAAACTAAAGCTGAGTTTTAAGAGAAAAAGGCAATAACATCGATAATTTTAATTATTGTGCCATCACCACACATCATGCAGGCACAGCTCTTGGCATGGGTGCAGCATGGATGGCTCAGTGATTCAGTAGGGTCAATCCACCACATCTACAGTAACACAGGTGCCATCAGAAGGACCTTCTGGAGAAGAGGGAGCAGGAGTGGAGTTTTGTTTTGGAGAGCAAGTGAGCAACAAGCAGTGGGAAGATACTCATGGAAGAAATGGCAGTTGGATTTGATTACACACCATGGCTGCCATGGTAGGACAGAGGCAACATGGAATAGTGCACTGGCTGTATACCTGCGATATAGCAAGGGGGCATGCTGTTTTCTTCAAGGCTATCTGTCTTGTCATTTCCGAAGCAGAGCCTGGAGACAGTGCGTTTTCCTGTGTGTATGTGTTGTAAGACAGTGCTGTTCTCTGCTGGTTGGATGTCTGCAAATGTTATAAGTTGGTGTGAGCTGTTATATGTTCTATGTGTAATCCGGCCTGATCAGCACACATTATATTACCAGTACTTGGTGTGTGACTTTTGTCAGATGCCTGTTTGGTTTGACACTTTCAGTTTGATGTCATTTGAGCTTCAGTTATGTTTCTGTAACCAACCCACTCCTTATTTAGCATGTATTTCCTTTCAAGATTTGAAGAAGAATTTGCCTCTTTGTATAATGTTTTAGTGTCTGATAAAAATTAATGATAATTAGTAAGCAAGTTAATGAGCCATTGGGTGAAATTAATTAATTCTTTACAGTGCATTACGCTTTAATTAGTTTTATTTGTGAAGCAGCACTGGTGTCTCATGTATGGTATTTTCCAATATAAGTGGCTTTTATGCTATTGGTTGGGCAGCGGCGTCAGTTTTTTCTGTACACCTGCCACAGAGTTTGCTCATTATTTCATGTTATACTAATTCTTCTTTTGAAAGATGAAACTGCCTCAAACCATGCTTAAAATAATAACGGTTGAGATATTGTTTACATAAAATAATTTAACAATGAGCAAGAACACTCACAGCTCAACCCTGTCCTACAACTCCCTCTAGCGATTTACTTTGGTAGCAGAACGTGATTTTGATTCATGGACCTCTGTGTTATGGCCAAGCACAATTCTGGCAGTATCTACATCTCTAATTTGCAATTTGTAACGTAATTTGGTCTTGTGCCAATCCATCATTCTGGTCATCTCTCTTGTGGCCATTCAGAAACAGATAAGTGAACAAGTAGTATATGCCACAGTAAGGAACCCACACCAAAACATGAAAACAATCACTGAACACTTAATTTTACAACCCACAGCTCACCATGCCCATGACCACGATCTCTGCTACCAACATTTACCACTAGAGGGAGTGGTGGGATTGGGCTGAGCTATGAGTGGTTCTTGCTAAAATTATTTTTATTTTATTTAAACAAGCTCTCAGTATGTATTAGCCCATATATACAGTGAAATTTTAAGCATATTTTAAAACAGTTTCATTGTCCAAACGAAGATCCAGAACAACATGTAATAACAAGTCAGCTCTGTGACAGGTGTTCAGAAAAAATTTACAAAAACAACAGGATGCCCAACCAACAGAGTAAAGTTGGCTTACATAGGGGAAATACCATATATGAGACACCAGTGCTGCTTCAGAATTAAAATCAACTAAAACTACATGCACTAATCCATTTCACCTAATACCTTACTAACTTGCGTACAAATTGTCAGTAATTTTTATCATACGACACTAAAACCATTACACAAAGGGGCAAATTCTACTTCAAACCTTGATAGGAAATACATGCTAAATAAGGAGTGGGTTGGTTACAGAAACATAACTGAGACTCAAAGGACATCAAACTGAAAGTGTCAAATCAAACCTAGGCATCTGACAACTTTAATATTATATATGAGGAATTCAGAGATGTGAACCCAAGTCACACACCAAGTACTGGTAATATAATGTATGCTGATCAGACTGAATTACACACAGAACATATAGCAGCCCACACCAACTTACATTTTCAGGCATCCAACCAGCAGAGAACAGCTCCATCGTACAACACACTCACTGTCTCCAGGTCGTTCTCCTTGAAATAACAAGCCAGATAGCCTTGAAGCTAACTGCACCCAGCCTTGCTGTATCGCAATTATACAACCAGCACACTCTTCCATGTTGCTTCTGTCCCACTATGGCAGCCACGGCATGCATTCAAATCCAACTGCCATTTCCTCGGTTGGTATCTGCCCACTGCTTGGTGCTCACTCGCCTTCCTTCCTCTTCTCTAGTAGGTCCTTGTGGTGGTGGCTGTGTCATGATGGACATGATGCAGCCCCAGCACTGACTTATTCAAACATCCGTGCTGCACTTGTGGTGCAGAATTTAAAATGCCACGGCTATGTGATGTCTTGTGATGACATACTCATCAAGCCCTACAGGTAACTTTATGCACCTGTAAGTAGTTACAAAACCAGATATTTCATTCAGTGTGACTTACTGGAGCCAGTTTAACAATTCATATTCTGATAAATATTGGAAATGTGCTTAGAGAATCTTCAAATATTTGAAGTGAAGTTAAAGTTCATTGTCTAAAGTTTGCAAAAGGAGATTTATAATTATGTGATTTTGTGGATGGGTAAATTGTTCCTTAGACAGGAAGTCATATACTGATTTTGTTTTTAAGTTTTGTGACTGTGTAGTTTCATGGCGAAGCACTAAGCAGAAAACTGTTGCTCCTTCTAGCACAGAGACTGATTATACGACTTGTTGAGGAATATTTATTTAAGAAATTTATTGCATGAACTAATATGCTGTAACACCTTTACTTAATTATAACCACAGTGCATTAAATTTGTGTGTTGATCCTTCAAATCATAGAAGGTCAAAAGGTCATTGGTATTTGTTCTCATTATATATGGGATACTGTACCTGTTGTGGTTGGGAGGAGAGCCAATACCGTGATACTAGAGGAAGCTGAAAGGCACGCATTTTAGCTCACGCAGGCTGGCGTGAGGTCTGGAACAGGACAAGGAAATTAGAATTTAGAAAAAAACGGACGTAGCTGGTGGAATACTTAACTTTAACCCATTAATGGTGAACGTCACTCTTGGAGGTACATGATTCAGTATCAATAGTAACTGGTAATGGCGCCTTGCTAGATCGTAGCAAATGATGTAGCTGAAGGCAATACTATCATCTCGGCAAATGAGAGCGTATTTTGTCAGTGAACCATCGCTAGCAAAGTCGGTTGTACAACTGGGGCGAGTGCTAGGAAGTCTCTCTAGACCTGCCGTGTGGCGGCGCTCGGTCTGCACTCACTGATAGTGGCGACGCGCGGGTCCGACGTATACTAACAAACCGCGGCCGAATTAAAGGCTACCACCTAGCAAATGTGGTGTCTGGCGGTGACACCACACTATCCAACAAAGTTGTAAGAACACTTTACTTACAGATGAATGATATGCCAACAGATATAATGAGAAAAGGGAAACATTATGAATTTATGAACTGTATGGATCTAAGTGAGTTTCTTAAGAGGGTCATTTAAATATTTTTAAAGTAGGTGTGATAAGCTTGGTCAAAGCATTTAAATGAATATCTGCGGCCTCACTGTGTGCACTGTGACCCATGATCTTTTGTAAGTCTGTCTTTCTTTTAAAATGTGTGTTGCTGCCTTTGTTTGTGTCATGTCACTTGGGTATTCACTGTACATCATATGCAGTACTGAATGCAGTAAAATGAGTGAGTTCTTTTTCACATGAAGTATTTTTAAAGAGTGTCAAGTAAAATGTCCATTAGTGTTCTCAGCACAACTGAATGCCAATGCAATCTTTAACATGTGACAACTCTCAACACATCATACATATCTTATTTGTAAGTTGAAATTGTCTCCAGATGGCCGACTGGAGTGACCGTGCGGTTCTAAGCGCTACAGTCTGGAACCGAGCGACCGCTACGGTTGCAGGTTCGAATCCTGCCACGGGCATGGATGTGTGTGATGTCCTTAGGTTAGTTAGATATAATTAGATCTAAGTTCTAGGTGACTGATGACTTCAGAAGTTAAGTCACATAGTGCTCAGAGCCATTTGAACATGTCTCCAGATGAAGCAGTATTCTTTTATGTTGGTAATCTGACACTACATTTTATCTTGGCTGTAACTGTTTGTGAGGTAATGGTCTATGTTTTGTTGTTCCACTGTATGCAGAAAGTATGCTATGAATCTGTGTTATTGTTGTTTGCTCATCCAACTTCAGACACTAGCACATTCTAACACAGACCCAACAGCATTAAACTCAGGATACGTAATTTACTACAGTGAAACATAGCAGAAATGAAATTAAAGTGTAGGTTTCATTGTGAACAGAAAATATAATATTACAGATAACACAGGAATTTAAACACATTAGCAATTCTTCTGAAATAAAAGATACTCGACTAACATCATTCAACAAGGTGCTCCTAAGTGCTTATATTCTGATGAGAAGGTAGAAGATTTAAATGAAGAATTACGAAATCTGATAAATGACAGGAAAACTCACTACAAAAGAATAATGGGGGGGATTTTACTGCAAAAACATGAAGAATTATTCTTCAGAGGGAAACTTTGGTTATATTACCAGCCACTTCAGAGGTCATGTGTTTTAGTAGAAAACAAACATCTTTCTCATTATCGCATTCTTCCATTAGGAATCAAATGGAAAACTAACTTGCCAAAGGCTAAATGGAACTGAAAATAAAACTGATTACATTTTATCAAACAATGAACAATACAGGACATCACAATCTTGTGTGATGTCATCACCATCATCATGTACAGTTTTCTGCCACTACCAGAGTTAGTTTGGAATACAAGCCTCTGTGCTTTGTTCTACTGTAGTGAAGCATTAAGTCCTGATTTTAAATCTGTTTCATATCTCCTTTTTCTCTGTCCTTCCTAGAAGCTTGCTACATATCGTTCATTCTTCTTCATAGTAACTTTAGATCTTAAAGTTCTTTAGAAAGCTCGTAACATGCAGAGTAGAAATAGATAAAAAGTGAAAATGGAATAAACTCATCAAGTATAAAGAGGTAAAGCAGTGTGAAGTAAGCTACAGTTCAATATCTTAGGAAACAAAGATTATACTGACATAGAAGGAAAACACAATTATTTGATGAAATACTTATGCAGACAGTAAAAGAAACTGCAGATATGAAGAGAGCAAAAGGCCAAAAAATGTCAAACTGAATAGGAAGCTATTAACAAGGAGGTGAGATTTTCGTGCAAATGATAATAGGATCATGACAAAAATGTTGAATACAACCAAGTTATGAGGGCTATCCAGAATTTAGATTACACCTTTTTTACCGGCAATAAGAATGCGGGGGTTGGTGTGGCTGTATTGTTGTCTGAGAGTTTGTCCATTCCGTCAGCATCCAGCCAGGCCAGTGCAAGGTTACTGTCATTTCCCATCATTTCACAATAAAAGTGTCCATCTGCTTAGCTGAGTGGTAACATGTTTGCCTACCATGCACCGGGCCCCAGGCTCAATTCCTGGCCAGGTTGGAGATTTTCTCCACTTGTGGATGGGGTGTTGTGTTGTCCCTATCATCATTTCATCATCACCAACACACAAGTCAACCAAAGTGGCATCACCTGAAATAAGGCTTGCAACCCATTAACCAAACTTCCCTGGCCAACAATGACACATGATCATTTCATTTCATAATAAAAGTTTTTAGTGTGGGCTACAATTGAAAATTGCATAAGAAAATTGCATGAGCTGAGAAGTGGAGCCGTAATAAGGTGTTTGTTTGTGCGCGCACGCTCGTGCACACACACACACACACACACACACACACACACACACACACACACACACACACAAAATTGAAAATATCAGTAAATGTTGAAGTGTGTGGAACCAATGTAATAGAATGTGCCAATAGTGCATTAGGTTTAAAAAGTGGCCAAATTAATATTAATGATGAAGATCAAAGTGGATGACCAAGCATTGTGGTGATCAACTGGTCACAAAAACCAATGAGATGACTTGAGAAAACTGCCGATTTACAATGATGGAGCTCCTGTTTCGTTCTCCACAAATTTCGTGAGATTTGTTGCACAAAATTGTTGCACAGAGGCTATGCTATCAGGAATTTGACTAACTGGCTGAAGACTTAGGCAGAAGAATTTTATGACAACGTAATTTTAAAGCTTCTTCACACTATGGTAAGCGCCTAAATTTGTGTGGAGAAAGTACTACAAATAATGATTAGTTTACAGCTTTGACAAATTTTTCTAACATCCACATTACCTAAAAGGTGTGTGTTGTGAATTTATAAAAGTGAACGAGGCTCTATAAAAAGGCATCGTTCGTATTTGCCGTAGTTTATATCATCTTTCAGTGCATTGGTTGAAGTATATTTTTAGATTTTTCACTTTATACTGGTTCTTGAAACTTTATAAATCAGCTTTCATGGGATAAATGGCATCTATCTTTTAGCCTCCACCAATTGAAATTTTTCAGCATTTCTGTGATGCTCTCCAATGAGTCAAAGAAATCTGCGGTCATTTGTGCTGCCCTCCTTTGTGTAGCCTGCACTCACCCCTGATAGTCCTATTTGGTATGAGTCCCTCATACTTAACTAGTATTCTAAGCTAGATCACATATTGTTTTGTAAGCAGTCGCATTTGTAGACTGTATCTACCGAGTATCCCACTAGTGAACCAGTCCACCATTTGCTTTACATATGACTGAGCCCCTTCATATCTGTATTAAGTGCTAAACCCAGGTATTTATGAGAGCTGACTGCTTACAACTGTAACTCATGCTGTACTCGTAGAATACTATTCTTCTGCATTTCGTGATGACACCAAACTATTAATATCTGATTGGATATTTCTGCAGTTTTTTTTTTTTTTTTTTTTTTTTTTTTTTTTTTTCCAGATAGCAGCTGTTACAGGTAATGGCATCTTCCAAATGTCTGAAGTTATTATTGATATTGTGTGTTAGGTTACTTATATACAAATTGAACAGCAAGGGTGCAAATACACTTCCTCGGGGCATAAGTAATGCTATTTCAATTTCTGTCAATGACTCTCCACCCAAGGTAACATAATATGTCTTCCCTATCAAGAAATCCTCAATTTAGTCACATATATTGTTTGATATCCAAACAATTAGGTGGTAGGGAGTGAAATGCTTTTTGGAAGTCAAGAAATACTGCATGTGCCTCAGTGTATTGATCCATGACTAAGGATGTCATGAGAGATTGCCTTGATCCACACACAGATTTTAGGAAATCATGTGACTTAAGAGAGGGTTGGATTTTGTATGATTAATGTCTTTCAATTCCATGGTAGTTGGCACAGAGAAAGTATTTCTATTCAAGGTATCTTATTATGTTTGAGCTCAAAATATGCTCCAAGAGTCTACAACAGATGGAGGTCAATGTGACAGGATAGTAGTTTTGTTGTTTGTTTGTATTCTTCTCGTAGATGGGTGTGACTTTGACATTCTTCCAACCATTTGGCCCAGTTTTTTTTGTTACAGGAATCAATGACTTGTTGTTGTTGTTGTGGTCTTCAGTCCTGAGGCTGGTTTGATGCAGCTCTCCATGCTACTCCATCCTGTCCAAGCTTCTTCATCTCCCAGTACCTACTGCAACCCACATCTTTCTGAATCTGCTTACTGTATTTATCTCTTGGTCTCCCTCTACGATTTTTACCCTCAATGCTGCCCACCAATACTAAATTGGTGATCCCTTGATGCCTCAGAACATGTCCTACCAACCGATCCTTTCTTCTAGTCACGTTGTGCCACAAACTCCTCTTCTCCCCAATTCTATTCAATATCTCCTCATTAGCTATGTGATCTACCCATCTAATCTTCAGCATTTTTCTGTAGCACCACATTTCAAAAGCTTCTATTCTCTTCTTGTCTAAACTATTTATCATCCACATTTCAATTCCATGCATGGCTATACTCCATACAAATACTTCAGAAATGACTTCCTAACACTTAAATCTATACTCGGTGTTAACAAATTTCTCTTCTTCAGAAAAGCTTTCCTTGCCATTGCCAGTCTACATTTTATATCCTCTCTACTTCGACCATCATCAGTTATTTTGCTCCCCAAATAGCAAAACTCCTTTACTACTTTAAGTGTCTCATTTCCTAATCTAATTCCCTCAGCATCACCCGATTTAATTTGGTAACATTCCATTATCCTCATTTTGCTTTTGTTGATGTTCATCTTATATCCTCCTTTCAAGACAGTGTCCATTCCATTGAAGTGCTCTTCCAAGTCCGTTGCTGTCTCTGACAGAATTACAATGTCATCGGCGAACCTCAAAGGTTTTATTTCTTCTGCATGGATTTTAACACCTACTCCGAATTTTTCTTTTGTTTCCTTTACTGCTTGCTCAATATACAGATTGAATAACATCAGGGAGAGGCTACAACCCTGTCTCACTACCTTCCCAACCACTGTTTCCGTTTCATATCCTCGACTCTTACAACTGCCATCTGGTTTCTGTACAAATTGTAAATAGCCTTTCACTCCCTGAATTTTACCCCTGTCACCTTCAGAATTTGAAAGAGAGTATTCCAGTCAACATTGTCAAAAGCTTTCTTTAAGTCTACAAATGCTAGAAACGTAGGTTTGCCTTTTCTTAATCTTTCTTCTAAGATAATTCGTAGGGTCAGTATTGCCTCACGTGTTCCAACATTTCTACGGAATCCAAACTGATCTTCCCCGAGGTTGGCTTCTACCATTTGTTCCATTTGTCTGTAAAGATTTCGTATTAGTATTTTGCAGCTGTGACTTATTGAGCTGATAGTTCAGTAATTTTCACATCTGTCAACACCTGCTTTCTTTGGGATTGGAATTATTATATTCTTCTTGAAGTTTGAGGGAATTTCGCCCGTCTCATACATCTTGCTCACCAGATGGTAGAGTTTTGTAGGGACTGGCTCTCCCAAGGCTGTCAGTAGTTCTAATGGAATGTTGTCTACTCCCGGGGCCTTGTTTCGACTCAGGTCTTTCAGTGCTCTGTCAAACTTTTCACGCAGTATCATATCTCCCATTTCATCTTCATCTACATCCTCTTCCATTTCCATAATATTGTCCTCAAGTACATTGCCTTTCCCTTCTTTGCTTAGAACTGGGTTTCCATCTGAGCTCTTGATATTCGTATAAGTGGTTCTCTTTTTCCCAAAGGTCTCTTTAATTTTCCTGTAGGCAGTACCTATCTTACCCTAGTGAGATAAGCCTCTATATCCTTACATTTATCCTCTAGCCATCCCTGCTTAGCCATTTTGCACTTCCTTCCGATCTCATTTTTGAGACGTTTGTATTCCCTTTAGCCTGCTTCATTTACTGCATTTTTATATTTTATCCTTTCATCAATTAAATTCAATATTTCTTCTGTTGCCCAAGGATTTCTACTAGCCCTCGTCTTTTTGCCTACTTGATCCTCTGCTACCTTCACTATTTCATCTCTCAAAGCTTCTTCTACTGTATTTCTTTCCCCCATTCCCTTATTCTCCCCCTGAAACTCCGTACAACCTCTGGTTCTTTCAGTTTATCCAGGTCCCATCTCCTTAAATTCCCACCTTTTTGCAGTTTCTTCAGTTTTAATCTACAGCTCATAACCAATAGATTGTGGTCAGAGTCCACATCTGACCCTGGAAATGTCTTACAATTTAAAACCTGGTTCCTAAATCTCTGTCTTACAATTATATAATCTATCTGATACGTTCTTGTATCTCCAGGCTTCTTCCATGTATACAATCTTCTTTCATGATTCTTGAACCAAGTGTTAGCTATGATTAATTTAGGCTCTGTGCAAAATTCTACCACGTGGCTTCCTGTTTCATTTCTTACTCCCAATCCATATTCACCTACTATGTCTCCTTCTCTCCATTTTCCTACTATCGAGTTCCAGTCACCAATGACTATTAAATTTTCGTCTCCCTTCACTATCTGAATAATTTCTTTTATCTTATCATACATTTCATCAATCAATGACATATTATGATTAAAAAGGGACGTAATGCAGCTATAAATTCTGTACAGACTCAGACAGGTGTTCCATCATGCTCTGGAGCCTCATTTAATTTGAGGGTCATAGACATTGAAACTAAATTCTGTATCATTCATCTTTGCAGTGGAACAAGAATTAAACTGGGGCAGTAATTCTGTATCTTCCTTCGTAAAAGAAGATTTGAAAACAGTCAGTATTTCTGCTTTTGGCTTGTTATCTTCAGCTTCAGTTCTTCTATCATCCATAAATATCTGGGCACCAACTCTGGTGCCACTAACAGTCTTTACACACAACCGAGAATCGTTCAGGGTTTATAGGAGATTACCAGTACTAGATAAGCTCTCTATGCAGAGTTCAAGGCTTACCTTTATGTGGGTAATCAGCAATAATTCATGCTCACTTGTGTGTTGAAATCTGTGCATTACTCTGTGTTAACACAGTCCATTAGATAGTGGTGGTAATGTGTGAAGAAGTTAAGTATTTGAATTCAGGAACACCTTTGATTGAAGATACAGTCAATTTCCATGGCACTGAGCAAAAACTCTGCATCTCTACCATGGGTGAAACCTGGATTTTGGCCTTGGGGGGTGAGGCTGAATCATAAAAACATTGTACAACAGCGATTTATCAAAATTTTCTTGAGAGAACAATAGTATTTTCTTAATCTTTTTGTTGTCTGTCATGTTACAGGTGTGAGAGCAATAGAATCATACATTTTTATACTTTCAAGCAGCATTGTCTTTAAACTGCACTGTGTCAAGGTGCATTCAGTTTAAAAATCTGATCAACTTACCACTGAACGCATGTAGTCTATTATGGTACACTATGGATTCACACAGTCCAGTCATATTAATATGACCACTGCCTATGTCCGATGTCAAATACAATAACCATGGGAAGGTATTTAAAGCATGTTGATGGATGGGGAAAACAGTACAGTTCTGTCATAATACGGAGATGGAATGATTTATCTGGCATTCAAAAGAGCACGATCATTGAGATTTTGGCAACGGCTGCAACAAGCAATTACAAAACAGCTAAGCTTATAAACTGTTCATGTATTGCCTTAGTTAAAGTACACTATGCATGGCAAAATGGCACTATTCAAAACCAGCACCGAGACAAATGCGGTGCACCATAGGTCATAGCTAACAGGGGTGAACGACAGGTGCGGAGATGTATCCAGGTGAATAGAAATGATTCAGCTGAGCAACTGACCATCCAGATGAACCAAGGGCTACCAACAGTCTCCTCAACAATTGTTAAGTACCTGTTTCATGCACCCATGCTAACTCTGTTCACTGGCAATGAAGTCGGGAATTTGTACGCCAATAGTGCAACTGGACGCCCACTGAGAGGTGACAGGTGATCTTTTCAGATGGATCATGTTTTATGCTCCATGCGATATATTACCATTGGCATGTACTGTGTGAAACATCTGAAAGAACACAAGGAGCATTATGGTCTAGAGAATTTTTTTATGGCATTCCCTGGACGATTTCATCTTTCTGGAAGGTACAATGGATAAATGCAAAGTAAGCATCTATCCTAGAGGACCTTGTCCACCCCTACATGCAGTTTATCTTTCCTCACCATTTTGGCAATAAAGTTCTCAGTATACATGCATGATTTTGAAGAGCACCAGTATGTGTTTACTGTACTCCCCTGGCCACGAACTCCCCAGATTTAAACCCAATCACGAATCTGTAGGACCACCTCAGTTGGGCTGTTCTTGTGATTCATCCTCAACCAAGAAACCTAGCGCAGTTGGCCATGGCACTGGAGTCATTAGACTCCACACCCCTTTCGGTACCTACCATAGCCTCAATGAATCTCTTCCTGCACATCTTGCAGCAGTGTGCACTGCAAAATGTTATTCACACAGGTCATGGACAGAGTATGCTGCCTTCTTCCTTATTTAACCCTCATGCAAAGAAATACCGCTCAGCAGACGATCAGTAATAATAAGAGCTTGTCAAGTCAGATTAGGGGGGGGGGGGAGGGGGGCGGCAGCACGCCTCCCTCGATACACCACTGATACATACAATTGCATTTTCCAGTGCCCGATAGCAGACATACCATAATCACAGTAACGTGGCATCAGACTGGATGCCACAACTGCTATGCTTAATTTTCATTCTAGAATTCATTACATGCGATTAACTTGGTAAAGACGGCATTACAGCTGAGGTTTAATGAATGCAAAATTATTGCTGTGTCTACAATCTGATTATCAAACTCATTCATAAATGCCACGACTTCCTTATTAATCGTCAAAGTCACATAACCCACGCCATGTACTGCAACTACGTTGGCGACGTTTAGTGAATAGTTAAATTACCTGTACGGTAATGAACATATCTCTAGATCTATTTGTAATTTCAAATATGTTTTGCTTTCTACAGCGTGCCAATATCTGGTAAATTACTAACGGTATCTGCAGTGTACTTTGAAATATTTAAATACCAGCCAATCTTCCAATCATATGGCCGCCTCTCTTGATTTTTTTTATAGTTCGTTCAAATACACAGGTCTCTATTAAGTTGCAAAGAACGAGTCGGCGCTTGTGTACGATGGGCATCACCTGAGGTAACAATGCCAAAACTATTAAGCTGAGACACAATTTTGGCAATTACTTACGTCCTTCACAATGTTCAAGTAGTCCAACCGTGTAAGACTGTGTAAGATTTGACTTGATCGATATTGCACAGAACACCAACGTCTCACACTGAACTTTTGTGTATCAGCGAAGAACTTTACATACGTATCACTCAATGTCGGTGTTTTTTATTTCTTCCGCGTACAACATACAGTTTCAACACTACGTCTAGGTACGCATGCTTTAACGGCTTTGGACAATGCCGCCTCAGCTTACAGCACTTTCAGTCAGTGCTGGCAATTCTGAAAGAAAAATTACCTAAATGATTAAACTAAACAAAACAATGCCAGGTATTTGTTGTTCTCTATTAAAAGACATTTCCCTAGCGCAGTTCGTTAAACTGGTATTCTGTTGATTCTCTTCGTAGGTAAACGGAAGAAGTGGTAACCGCAACGGCACAGAGACCAACCACATCGTGCATTATTGCAGTGTGTACCATTATAATCAATAGGACCTACCTTCAATTCAGTAGCATTGCGAATTGAAAGTAAAATGCTACTGGGAGCTTCTAGATATCTGGCATTTCCAGCTGTAGTGAGAATAGCGGCGAATGGCGAAATAGTTTTGAAATTTCATGACAAATGGCTCTTGGTACATTACCTGTTACACAATCTAGTTTTCCTCCAATTGCTACTAAACTGATGCTCCTCTCTAAGTCGTAGACAGCGTGCGACTTTTTTCTGTGGTGGTGTGAGGGCCGGGACAGGGCAAATGCAGCTGTCCTCCCCTGCCCATCTCTTGGTACGTCAACATGAAATTTACATAGCACTCTGCGCCAAGGTATTCCGGCGCACTACAGTGGCGAAACACGTTTCATGTAACTTTTTTGACTCAGTGTGTGACTGAATTTCGCGATTTTGTTCTATTTTCTTTTCTCGTCATATTCCTTTGTTGACGTCAATAACTCAAGCATAGCAAAAACAATACACTCACTATAAGACTAACAGCAATAACGTGATTTCTCGCATGCTGAAGGGAATATGAACACTTCAAATAAGCCTACAAATACCTGAGAATTGGCTTTTGTACAACGCTTCCTCTCTTCTTTCCATCACCACCTCCTCCACCCCTTACCTCCACCCCGTTTCCAAGGCATTTGGATATGTTAGAATTTATCTTTTTAATACGGGCAGGACATGTTTGCCTGAGACAGCAGTGCCAGTTTACTTGCATTTTGTTGAAAGGTATATCACATGCAACATCCTCATTTTATTATTTTTGTTTTTATAGGACTTGGAATTACCGCTTTTGAAATAAGACTAGCTTACGTACACTCAAAAAAACTTTAACAACAATTATTGATTGATTTGTTTAATGCCGTTCGGCTAATTGTTAGTGCTACTCAGAAGATTGCCTCACAACCGACATGTGGTTTTACAAACCTGCACATCATTGGTAAGCACACTAAACGTCAGTGGTTGATGCATATGCTTGCAGAGCCATGTCGATATTTCCAGCGCTTCTGGCAGAACTGCCAAAGCTGTAAGCTGCTCTACCGTGTGAGAGCTTCCTCTTGTGAGCCAAGCATCCCGCCTCTCTGTTAGCCCACAGCCAAGCGTGTAACGAAGTAAATTTCGCGGAACCTTACTTCGTACGAGACGGAAGGAAGATTAAAGTTTAACGTCCTGTTCACAGTGAGATCATTAGGGACGGTGCACTAACTCGGATTAAGGAATGATGGGGAAGGAAATAGGTCGTGTCCTTTTGAAAAGAACAATCACGGAATTTGCCTGAAGCGATTTAGGGTAATCACGGAAAACCTAAATGTGGATGGTCAGACAGGGATCTGTACCGTCATCTTCACAAATGCGGGTACAGTATGGTAATCACTGTACAACCTTACTCGGTCGTATGAGACGGGCTTATCACCTACACATCATGACAAATGTATCGCCCATAGACGTCAGGGTGCATATCATATGGTCATTGGTGTTTCTGCCTCTTCTTCACATATTCTCCGAACCACTGCTTCTTCTCGATTTGTTAGCGGGGGTTAATGTCAAAGGAAAATCTCGTTACACATATGCAAAAAATGAAACACTGCCAAAAAAGGCAAAAACTTCCAAGTGTATATGTGTAACATATTTTTTTTTCGACGCCTGCCTCCGCTAACAAAGAGGGAAGAAGCAGTGGTTTGCAGAATATGTGAACAAGAGGCAGAAACACCAATGATCACAGAAGGTGCTTTGTAAACGAAAAAGAAACGCGTTTGGTACAAAACTCTCTCTAATTAACTGATGTAAGCTTAAGACGGGGAAACCAATAATAACTGATTTTGATAGCTGCTGCGGAAGATTGCTATGCAAACAAAAAACAAATAACTATATTTCTTCTTTTCCTACGATGCTTTAGAGTAGTTGATTATTATTCCTATCGAATAATTTCCTTGTGTAATGCATCCACATTGTCATGAGCCTATAGCCCTCCCTCCCTCCCATCCCTTCTTACCTGTCATTACAATTGTTGAAAATTAGAAAAAAAGATTTTAAATGTTTTAGAAATTCTCAAAAATTGTTTGAAAATCATATCTCATTACTCTAATGAAAGTAAGTATAAAATCTACAGAATTAAGTGTTCCTTTTGGGAATACACACATGCAAAGCAGAGAAAGAAAATATTTCGTTCTACAAAACATCGGCCTCTACCTAGTGTTGTCTACAGTATTGCTGCCAATATCATGTGCCTTTAATCCTTCAGCCTATCATCCAGATTTTATAAATATTCTACAATGAAGCTGCAAAATCATAGACAAAAATCTTTTTAATAGTCTACATCGCAACTGTATAACATTCAATGATTACTACTTTCGGCTGAATTCTCAGCTGTCTTCAGACCAGTTTTCAATTCAAGGGCAGTGTCTGATTGTTAGATTAGATTAAGACACATTGTCATTATCATAACACTAGTCATATGATTAAAAGAGTGACCACAGTAAAACGATGACGTGTATCATTACAAATGGCTCTGAGCACTATGGGACTCAACTGCTGAGGTCATAAGTCCCCTAGAACTTAGAACTACGTAAACCTAACTAACCTAAGGACATAACACACATCCATGCCCGAGGCAGGATTCGAACCTGCGACCGTAGTGGTCGCGCGGTTCCAGACTGTAGCGCCTAGAACCGCTCGGCCACTTCGGCCGGCTGTATCATTACAAAGAAACATTACGTAAGCCAAATCTTTCTTACAAATACACATTACGCCCATAAAGTTCCGATACTTATTCTATTTTTGTCTATATAAGAGCATCTCCGCAGTAGCTACGGTGTGACCTTGAACTTAAATCTGTGAACAACAGACGTGCGTGTGACCAGTCAGTTGTGAGCAGGCAGTGTGAAGTAGTAGACGGGTGACCTGCTGTATCAGGGTAGTGTGTCACAAATCACAATGGAGCAACATCTTAAGATCAAGTGTTCAAGGCATTCTCCTGAATGTTTTGAAGAAGAGAAGAGCGAGTGCTAAATTTGTACCGCACAAAAACAATGAAGCGTGGACGTAGGCCGCGACTTAAAGAAAATGCAAAACATGAGACTAAGTGTTACCAATACGAATCTACAATAAAACGATAAAGTGCAGAAATTCACGTGAAGAGTCAACTCTTTGACGATGTAAGCAACATTCAAGACAATTTGACGCACGAGCTGAACATCATCTCAAAGAAGGACAATGCGACTCATTGATAGATGTCAAAGAAAATTGTTTTAGTAAGCAATAAGAACTCAAATATTCTTGTACATATACACATAGAATTTGGAGAAAATGTGGAAAAATATGTAAAACATGGAAAATTCCAAGAGACACGGGAAGAATTATATATTATGTTGTGGCCAGACAGAGACTTTGAAGTTAGACATCGAATTGTAAGTTGCAGCCGCGAGCAGATATAGACCTGGATCACAATTCAGTAATGTTGAGGAGCAGAATGGAGTTTAGAAGAAACCTCTGGAAGATCGGTCTGGAGTGGACTGGGATGCTAAACTACTGAAGAATGATGAGAGACGTTTAAACTTCTCTAAGACTTTATGTACTGTAATAATTACTACCACAATAGACAGTTCTGTTGAAGGGAATGGACATCTCTAAAAATGGCAGAAAAGCATTTGTTCAAGCTAGGTAACTACGATGAAGCCTTAGGTATCAGAAGAAATTCTTCAATCGATGCACGAAAGAAGGGAGTACAAAAGTGTTCAGGAAAGCTAAAGCGAAATGGCTGCAGGAAAAGATCTGAAAAATTATAAAAGGAATGGTCGTTGGGAGGCCAGATTCAGAACCGTCGTTGAAATTGAAAGCAAAGGGCATCAATATTAAAAATGCAATGGCAAATTCCTATTAAACGCAGTGAAGAGAGTGGATGGTGGGAAGAGTACATTGAAGGCCTCTACAAGGGGAAGGACGTGTCAGTTGACCTAATTCCAGAAGAAATGGATATCGATGTGGAAAACTTAAGGGATCCAGTATTACAGTGAGAGTTTAACAAAGAATTGGAATACTTGGTATTCCGTCGGAATTTCTAAAATCACGGGGGGAGTGGCAGCCAAAGGAGTATTCAAGTTAGTATGTAGAATTTATGAGATTGGAGACGAACCATCAGGTTTTCGGAAAATTGTCAACCACATAATCCCGAAGATCACAAGGACAGATACACACCTATAGTTCAATCAGCATAACAGCTCACACGCCCAAACTGCTGACAAGAATATGGGAAAGAAAATCGAGGAGCTGTTAAACGACAGTCAGTTTGGCTTTCACGTAAGTAAAGGCACCAGAGAGGCAGTCTTGACGCTGTGACTGATGTTAGAAGCTAGACTTAAGAGAAATTAAGACACATTCATGAGATTCGTCGACTCAGAAAAAGCGCCCCAAAATGTAAAATGTGCAAAATGATAGAAATTTTGAGAAAAATAGGAGTAAGCTAAAGGGGAAGACGGGTAATACGCAACACGTATACCATCCTAGAGAGAATAGTAAGAACGGACTACCAAGAACGAAATACTAGGATTGAAATTGGGAGATAAGGGTGAAGTCTTTCGCCCATACTGTCCTATCTATTAATCGAAGAAGCAATGCCGGAAATAAGGATATTGTCGTGTATTAATGGCTTGCAGGGTGACAATTACTGAACTATATGAAAAAAAAGTAAATTAGTCACAAACTACGGCGTGCACACGCTCCATTCAACGTCACTACAGATATTCGGATTCAGGTTATGACATGTTCAATATGCCTGCCATCATTGGCGATGACTTGGCGGAGACGAATAGCGAAGTTCTGCATGACGCACTGAAGTTTCGGAGCATCGATGCTGTCGATGACCTCCTGAATGGCTGTTTTCAGCTCAGCCGTGGTTATGGTATTATTGCTGTACACCTTGCCTTTAATATAACCTTACAGAAAGGAGTCACATATGTTCAGATCCAGAGAATATGGCGGCCAATCGAGACCCATGTCAGTGGCCTCTGGGAATCCCAGAGCCAGAATGTGGCCCCCTCGTGCTCCTCCAGGACATCAAACACTGTCCTGCTTCGACGGGGTCGGGGTCAGTCTTCCATGAACAATATTTTGTCGAAATCATGGTCACTTTCGATAATGGGGATGAAATCATCTTCCGAAACCTTCACGTACCGTACGGTATTCACAGTGCCATTAAGAAATATCGCACCGATTATTCCGTGACTGGACATTGCATACCACACAGTCACCCATTGAGGGTGAAGAGACTTCTCGATCGCGAAATGTGGATTCTCTGTTCCCCAAATGGGCCACTTTTGCTTATTGACGAACCTGTCCAAACGAAAGTGGACTTCGTCTCTAAACCAAACCATGCATACGCATACTAATTCCCTTCATGCCCAGCGGCCAACCGTGCCGTTTGAACATCCTAACGCAAACCGTTCAGAAGTCACGACGAATTTGTTTCATGTAGTTCAATAATTGTCACCCTGTATCACTGTCTTGTTCACTGTCAAGCTGACGATTATTGGAAACCAGAGAGCGCACTTCAAGACAGGAAATCAGAGACATAATGCAAATAACAGGAAAATGTGGCAGTGTTTAGGTTACCACAGGAACTAAGAAAAGCAGCTGGAGCTGCGGTCTCCAGTCACAAGAGCCTTCAGAGTGGGATCAAGTGACGTAAAACACTGTTGTTGCTTGCGGTGGGCAGTGAAGTTTACTTTGCAGCTGAACGCTATTGCAACCACACTTTGAGTTTGTTAATGTGAAGGCCAGCGTAGGAGGGGGGAAAGGACCAGAATGTGGATGGATAGAGGCAGCCTGGAGATGTAGAGCGGCATGTCAGATTGGACGATGCCAGTAAATTTCTGGTAGACTGGTGGACCGAGAGATCGCCAGCTTCGGGTAGCTGCGACTGTCAGTTTTTTCACTTGGAGTGCTGCTCTCAATGTTTTTACTTTACATTGCTGATAGTATAGAGATGGGGCTCCTCCACGCCCGCACCAACGTGGTGACCAAACCAAAAGTTCTATTGTCACCTCCGTAAACATATTAGTTATCAAGTAAGTGGATCACAGGATGCTGAGCTGTGATGTTATCCGCGCATCTGGGTAAGAGTACGCATTAACACGGTCCATCAGGTGATAGATAGTGGACGAAACGCGAGTGAGGGCAGCGATTTGAAGAGCAGAGAGAAAAAAGTGCCATGGCTCGTGCCGTAGGAAAAAAACCTCTGCGACAGTAGGATGGGTAGTAAGAGCAGTAGTGGCTTACTAGCTGCGATAGTTCATTCAAGGTTGGATTTGTTAGTATGGGTATCATGCATCATTACCGTGGCAAGCGATGGCGATGTATCCCAGTTGCTGCGGCCGCTACATTTCTGGAACAATCAAGATTGTTATACAGTAGTGGGAGATCGGCCATAGATTATCTCACTGTGTGGGGGATGTGTGAAGCTTGTCTGCATGCAGTGTACAGTACGGCTTCCCTGCGTGGTGCCAGTTATTCGGCAGTGTATTCCAGCTGGATATCCAGTAATGGAGTCTGATTAACAGGGGCTCACCTGTACCGTTATGTTTGCGTGTGCTTCGCCATAGATGTTAGGTCCTTACAAGTATGTCTTTTGGTCTTTTATGTTTCCATCTATGGTTGTGGTCGTAGTTCCCCAGATTCAGAATAAACGGGTTCTGCGAATGTCTGGAGTTTCTGTATAGTCTTGTGGTGAGTATGTGGATTACCTCCGTGAGAGTCTCAAATCGGTATTCCCGGTGAAGGTCCACGATGCGTGTGTATCGTGGAGTATTGCTTATGATTTTGAGTACTTTGTTTTGTATGAGCCGCAGACAGCGCAGGCGTGTAGGCGCAGCGTATCCCCAGACAGGAGCTGCGTACGTCATCAGGGGTCGGATAAGTGTCATGTACATGGACCTCGACACCCTTCTGTTCAGTGTGCTACGCCTGTTGAGCCTAGGGTAGAGCTGTTTGAGCCTCGAGCTAGCTCGGTTGGTCATGTGTTGTATGTGGTCCCCCCCAGAGTAATTTCCTGTCCAGCCAGACACCGAGGTATTTGACTTTCTCACGGAAACGTATTGGGCGTGCATGTAGAGTTATTGGTCTGCAGTATCGGTGTTTGTGCAGTTGCTTCGGTCTTCTAGTGAACAGAACGGCTTCGCACTTGTCGACGCTTACCCTAACACGCCATTTCTCCAACCAAGGCTCAGCCACTCTGAGTGCAGTCTGTAGGCGTGACGTAATGTTTGATGGTTTCCAATCTTGCGCGAGGATGGCTGTGTCATCCGCGTAGATTGCCATCGTTGTGTTGTGTGTGGTTGGGAGATCGTTTATGTAGAGGTTAAACAGTAGGGGCCCTAGGCTGCTTCCCTGGGGTACTCCCGCGTGTATACCGTGTCGTGTTGATTGCTTTCCCTGCACGTCAGTGTTGAAACTCCTGTCTGTGAGGTATGAGTGTATTAGACGCACAAGCCCGTCGGGGAATCCCGCGTCGCTGAGTTTGCGAATGAGGCCGTTGTGCCATAGACGGTCGAAAGCCTTTTCGATGTCCAGGAACACCGCCCCTGTAGCTTTTTTTTTATGTTGAAACCATATGTTATATGTTCAACGACCCGTAAGAGTTGTTGTGTTGTGGAGTGGTGATTCCTGAAGCCGAACTGCTCCGGTCTCAGGATGTCATTTGTTATGCAGTGCCTAGTGATTTCTACTTATCTTAGGTCTCAACCCAGGGATTTAGACACTGGATTCTGTTGTGCAATCAGTTGCATCCTTCGCTTCTCTAGTGCTTGAGATCAGCTTACTGTGTGGTAGTTCGTCTGAAGGAAATAAGTAAGTTGATTCAAACCCATGAATCCTCCGACTCTCCTACGAGTATCCCATCGAGAGCCAAATTTCGCGCCACTCATAGGTGTCGTGTGACAGTGTTTGACGCTGATCCAAGCAATCAACTGGGCACCACTGGAAGTTTGTCTTCCTCTATTTGCTCCTAACTGCTCGGGAATTGCGGACAGAAACCCTAATATCCCTTTATCCTGTGCTACGAGACAACAAAATCTTCAAAAATGGCTCTGAGCACTATGGGACTCAACTTCTGAGGTCATTAGTCCCCTAGAACTTAGAACTAGTTAAACCTAACTAACCTAAGGACATCACAAACATCCATGCCCGAGGCAGGATTCGAACCTGCGACCGTAGCGGTCTTGCGGTTCCAGACTGCAGCGCCTTTAACCGCACGGCCACTTCGGCCGGCCAACAAAATCTTCAATAGGTGGTTTAAAATTCAGGGTGAATGGATATCAGTGATAATATTTGCTGATGACATTGCTATCCTCAGTGAAAGGGGAAAAGAATTACAGGGCGTGTTGAATGGAACGAATAATCTAACGAGTACATATTACAAAAACCAAAGAAAGACGAGAGCAATGGGGACTGGCAGAAATGAGATAAACGATAACTTAAAATCAAAATTGGGGACCACAAAGAGTTAAGGAATTCTGCTACCTTGTGAAGAAAATAGTGCATGATGGGCAAAGTAAGGACGACTTAGAAAGCAGACTAGCACAGGGAAACAAGGCATAACTGGCCAAATTAAATCTACTAGTATAAAACAAACAGCTTAGTCTGGGGAAGACATTTTTGAGACTGTATGTTTGGAGCACGGCATTGTACGGTGGTGAGTCGTAGGCTGTCGGAGCACAGGAAAAGAAGAGTATCGAAGCGTTTGAGATGTGGTGATCCAGGAGAATGCCGAGAATTTCGTGAACTGATAAGAAATGAGAAGATTCTCTGCAGAACTGACGAAGAAAGGGTTGTACGGAAAACATCAAAAAGAAGATGGGACTGGATGTTAGGACGTGTTAAGACATCAGGAAATAATTTCCATGGTACTAGAGGGAGATGGAGAGGGTAAAAACTGTAGTGGCAGTCAGAGATTGGGACGGACCCAACAAGTAACTTAGGATGCAAGTGCTATTCTGAGATGATGAGGCTGGCACAGAGAGAAATTCTTGGCAGTTTGTATCAAACCAGTCAGAACATTGATGACAAATTTTATGTGTTGTTGTTGTTGTTGTTGTGGTCTTCAGTCCTGAGACTGGTTTGATGCAGCTCTCCATGGTACTCTATCCTGTGCAAGCTGCTTCATCTCCCAGTACCTACTGCAACCTACATCCTTCTGAATCTGCTTAGTGTATTAATCTCTTGGTCTCCCTCTACGATTTTTACCCTCCACGCTGCCCTCCAGTACTAGATTGGTGATCCCTTGATGCCTCAGAACATGTCCTACCAACCGATCCCTTCTTCTGGTCAAGTTGTGCCACAAACTTCTCTTCTCTCCAGTCCTATTCAATACTTCCTCATTAGTTATGTGATCTGCCCATCTAATCTTCAGCATTCTTCTGTAGCACCACATTTAGAAAGCTTCTATTCTCTTCTTGTCCAAACTATTTATGGTCCATGTTTCACTTCCATACATGGCTACACTCCATACAAATACTTTCAGGATCGACTTCCTGACACTTAAATCTATACTCGATGTTAACAAATATCTCTTCTTCAGAAACGCTTTCGTTGCCATTGCCAGTCTACATTTTATATCCTCTCTACTTCGACCATCATCAGTTATTTTGCTCCCCAAATAGCAAAACTCCTTTACTACTTTAAGTGTCTCATTTCCTAATCTAATTCCCTCAGCATCACCCGACTTAATTCGACTACATTCCATTATTCTCGTTTTGCTTTTGTTGATGTTCATCTTATATACTCCCTTCAAGACACTGTCCATTCCATTCATCTGCTCTTCCAAGTCCTTTGCTGTCTCTGACAGAATTACAATGTCATCGGCGAACCTCAAAGTTTTTATTTCTTCTCCATGGATTTTAATACTTACTCCGAATTTTTCTTTTGTTTCCTTTACTGCTTGCTCAATATACAGATTGAATAACATCGGGGAGAGGCTACAACCCTGTCTTACTCCCTTCCCAACCACTGCTTCCCTTTCATGTCCCTCGACTCTTATAACTGCCATCTGGTTTCTGTACAAATTGTAAATAGCCTTTCGCTCCCTGTATTTTACCCCTGCCACCTTCAGAATTTGAAAGAGAGTATTCCAGTCAACATTGTCAAAAGCTTTCTCTAAGTCTACAAATGCTAGAAACGTAGGTTTGCCTTTCCTTAATCTTTCTTCTAAGGTAATTTTATATATATATATATAATTGAATTTGTCAAGATGTATGGTTCTCCTTCCACTTCAAAAACAATTTCAGTATGTTAGCTGTACTTCCTACACAGCATTGTGTGACCCAAAATGCACCAAATGTAAACTGGCTCAGGATTAAGTTTTTCACTGTAAAGTTTTCAAAGAATCATAATAGGTCTAACCATGAGCAATAAGGAAATGAGTGACTGCTCATTATCAAGCTGCAATATGAGACTATAAGAAGTGAAAGAACAACATTTTTATTGAATAGTTTCTTTGAAGTCGATCGCATAGCGGAGATCAAATACACATAAAACTGTGTTATTTAATTTTTTATGCCAAGAGTAAATGCTTCACTGAGAAACTCACTTCATAGATGGATGTAATTTCACTTCACTTACATCATTCAGTTTTTTTGGGGGGGGGGCCTCATTAGACAGTAAATACACTCTAGGACAGTAAAAAAGACTCGCTACGACGGAATTACCCGAATGGGACAGAAATCGGTACATGTGACGTACATATACAGACAAATAAAAGATAGCAATTTCCGAAAAACGGATGATTTATTCAATAAAAGAGAATCATGGAGTGTGCAAGTCAGTAATGCATTGGTCCACCTCTGGCCCTTACACAAGCAGTTTTTCGGCGTGGCTCTGACTGACAGACCTGTTATGCCCTCCTGAGGGATATCGAGCCAATTCCTGTCCAATTGGCGCGTTAGATCGTTACAAATCTCAAGATGGTTGGAAGGCCCTGCCCGTAATGTTCCAAACATTCTCAGTTGGGAGAGATCCGGCTACCTTGTGGCCAGGGTAATGTTTGACAAGCACGAGGACAGGCAGTAGAAACTCTCACCGTGTGCACGTGTTGGAATGTAAGCGCGCGATGGCTTGTGTGACGGTACGTCACATAAATGGACATTTGGAGAAAGGGAAAGGAAGTTTTTGTTATGAGACGTGAGAGTTATAAATTATTTCAAGACTGTGCACGTGTGCGCGATGTATCACAAATAGTAAAGAACGTAAATTATTATTATCAAAGCACAAGTATCGATGTAATTAACGAAACACAGTTTCATCTGTCCCCGTTGACGTATGTCAACGCCTGTAAGCAGCTGAGGGTGTTCATTTCATTGTAACTTCATTCTAACGAGCGATGATATCTGTTCTTTCGGATATGTCCGAAAGAACAGATACCATCTTAGTATAAAAACACAGTTTTTTGGTATAATCTCTATGTAACATAAGCCATGAAGATCAAAGACAATGCTTTGATTGAACTAGTCCTCCTGTTTTGTTTCATCTAGCGGTAGGCCGCCATTGTAGTGCTGTCTGATAAATAACGTAAGTTTTATCTGTATTTTGAAAAATATAATAGAAATTGTCATTAGAAAGTGTGTATTATTGACTTATTTGTCATCTCTCAGGATCGCAACCATGAATTATAATTAACAAAGTTTTTACAGGACTTCGTAGTGCAGGGAGCTCATCTCCCCTAGCACGATTTAGTCGGCTATTACGCTGACTGTATTATTTAATTAACATATCATGTCATAATATTAAATGTAAATGCGAGACACTTCTCAGTTTTGATCTTTCATTAATTTCAAAGTTAAAAACAGTCAAAATAGATTTGGTTTATTAATATTTAGAATACTGAGTGAGTTCAGTATGTTTCATTTTGACCGCCTAATGGCAGACGAGATTCTCTCCAGTTTTGCCTTGCAAATAATGAAAAAGAAATACTGAAAAGCATTACGTTCCGCGATATCTCAGTTAATCTTTGCGTAATTGGGTACATGAATAACCAGTAGCCCCTGAGACCCATATTAATAATTACAGTTTACGTAAGAATACGCATATTTTCTTTTCTAAATAGCAGCGCTCACGCAAACTATTTATTAGAAGGCGGTGAGTCGCGCGCTGTGTTTAAAAAATATTATATCGTGCGAACTTCGGGGCAGCCGATGCCCGTACGAGTGTTTTCACGGTATAAGTTAATTAGAAGTCTCATGCTAGCCCACAATATTTAAAGCCACCCCAACCAAAATCGTAAAATATATAATTATAAAAATAAAAAAATATACACTTATACCGTGATACTTGCCATGAAGGGCCGTAGAATATCGCCGATGTACCGCTGTGCTGTAAGGATTCTGCGGATGACAACGAAACGAGTTCTGCTATGAAAAGAAGTGGCACCCCAGACCATCACTCGCGGTTGTCGGACTGTATGACGGACGAAAGTCACGTTATTATCGCACCACTGTTCTGGGTGTCTCTAGACACGTATTCGCTGATTCGCTGATCATCGGGGCTCAGTTCGGTGCGGGACTCATCGCTGAAGACAATTCTACTCCAGTCAATAAGATTCCAGTGCGATCTACTGCTTGTCTTCATGTTTGTCAAACTCTACCTTGGCCAGCAAGGCCTGCGGATCTCTCCCCAACTGAAATCTTGTAGGGAATTATGGGCAGGGCCCTCCGACCAACTCGGCATTTTGACAATCTAATGCGACAATTGAACAGACTTTTGCGCGATATCGCTCGGGAGGACATCCAACAAGTCTAACAATCAATGCCAAACCGAATAACTGTTTGCATAAGGGCCAGAGGTGGACCAACGCGTTGTTGACTTGTTCAATTAGTAAAGCTCATTCTTTTGAATAAATCTTCCAATTTTCCTGAAATCGTCATCATTTGTTTGTCTGTACACGAACATCATATCCACCGATTTCTGTCCCATTAGGATAATTTATAATATATAAATAACTGATGATGGTCGAAGTAGAGAGGATATAAAATGTAGAGTGGCAATGGCAAGGAAAGCGTTTCTGAAGAAGAGAAATTTGTTAACATCGAGTATAGATTTAAGTGTTTCTGAAAGTATTTGTATGGAGTGGAGCCATGTATGGAAGTGAAACATGGACGGTAAATAGTTTAGACAAGAAGAGAATAGAAGCTTTCGAAATGTGGTGCTACAGAAGAATGCTGAAGATTAGATGGGTAGATCACATAACTAATGAGGAGGTATTGAATAGAATGGGGGAGAAGAGGAGTTCGTGGCACAACTTGACCAGAAGAAGGGATCGGTTGGTAAGACATGTTCTGAGGCATCAAGGGATCACCAATCTAGTATTGGAGGGCAGCGTGGAGGGTAAAAATCGTAGAGGGAGACCAAGAGATGAATACACTAAGCAGATTCAGAAGGATGTAGGCTGCAGTAGGTACTGGGAGAGGAAGAAGCTTGCACAGGATAGAGTAGCACGGAGAGATGCACCAAACCAGTCTCAGGACTGAAGACCACAACAACATAGAATAATTTCTTCGTAATGAGTCGTTTTTCTGTAATAGAGTGTATTTGCCTCTGCGTATTTCGTTACACAGCTCGCCGCATTGTTGCAGGGCTCATGTGTCTCGCTGTAGTATTTCACACGTGTCCGAAAAGTTCCATTCGTGCTGCCCCATCCCCGGACCCAGTCAATATTATTGCTCGGTATTTGTGGTTGCGCAATAGTATTTAAAGTTGTGGGATAGGTTGAGAGGTAGCTCAGTAATATTTGAAAAGACAAACATTTTTGATATGTGTTTCGTTACATGGAGAACACTGTCCTGTTTGTGGGCAGTATTGACAATATCCTTGTCAGTTGCTCACGTGCTTCTTTGTTTTCGCTGTTGTTCCGATACAGAAAATGAATTCAAAACAAGAAGAAATCATTCACATTGGAATGAATCGAAATGTACAAATCATTGCTGATATCATGGGACATTAGGCACGTGAATAAAAAAACCAGAATATTTAGAACCATTCTTATGCGTTGCTGCTCATCAAATATAGCACACAACTATGAGGAAAGATCTTTTTCTTTTAAAAAAAGGACTTTTAGAACCAACAAAGGGAAACATTTCCAATAATATATCAAATGAGGGCCGATCAACACTGAAGTGTTCTGCGCATTTTTGGCACTCATTATACCAATTTTTCGTCGATCGTTTTTCCATCTTTTGAAAGGAAGTAGAGGAATCACCACAACGGCAGCGGCTTGACCGTCCAGAATTTCGAACCACATAGCGGACATCTTGAGGCACGCCCGTAGCATATGCTCGAGTATGCCCTCTCCAAGGTGGCACGTGGAAAGCTCAGTGCCAAAAAGAATGACCTCGGAGGTATAAGAATATTTCATACGCCAGACATCCGGGATTTGGCGACGATCAAATCCAGTTATCTAAAACACGAGATGTGTCATGATGGCGAAGCGTCCCGCGATTTGGTTGTTTTTTTGTAAAAATGTTTATTTAGCCCATAAAATCAAAATTATTGGGCTATGTGACAAAGTCGGTTATCTCGGCAAACAAGCTCAGTAGAAGGTAGCATAAGACCCACTAATCACATAGGTGGTGGGTTATGAAAACAAAAATTCGGATCATGTTACTGCCGTGACAATAATATGATATAAAGATGGTTGCTTTGATAATCGAAATCAGTTTTACTCTGTCATATCTGCCATATTTGTCACTTCATTGGATTATTATACTGAAGCGCAAAAGAAACTGGTATAGGTATACGTATTCAAATACGGAGATATGTAAACAGGCAGAATACAGCGCTGCGGTCGGCAACGTCGATGTAAGACAAGAAGTGTCTGGCGCAGGTGTTAGATCGATTACTGCTGCTACAATGGCAAGTTATCAAGATTTAAGTGACTTTGAACGTGGTGTTATAGGTGGCACAGGAGCGATGGGACAGTGCATCTCCTAGGTGGCGATTTTCCTGTACGAGCATTTCGCGAGTGTACCGTGAATATCAGGACTCCGGTAAAACAACAGATCTTCAACATCGCTGCGGCCGGAAAAAGATTCTACAAGAACGGGACCAACGACGACTGAAGAGAATTGTTTAACGTGACAGAAGTGCAACCCTTACGCAAACTGCTGCCGATTTCAGTGCTGCGCATCAGCAAGTGTCAGCGGGCGAACCGTTGAACGAAACATCATCGATATGGACTTTCGGAGCCAAAGACCCACTCGTGTACTCTTGATGACTGCACGACACAAAGCTTTACGACTCGCCTGGGCCCCTCAACACCGATATTGGAATGTTGATGACTACAAAGGTGTTGCCTGATGGGACGAGTCTCGTCTCAAATTTTATCGAGCGGATGGACGTGTACGTGTATGGAGTCCATCTCATGAATCCATGGACCCCGCATTTCAGCAGGGGACTGTTCAAGCTGGTCGAGGCTCTGTAATGGTGTGGGGCGTGTGCAGTTGGACTGAAATGGGACTCCTGATACGTCTAGACACGACTCTGGCAGGTGACACTTACGTAAGCTTCTGGTCTGATGACCTGCATCCATTAATGTTCATTGTGCATTCCGACGGACTTGGGCAATTCCGTCAGGACAACGCGAGTCCCCACACGTCCAGAATTGCTACAGAGTCTCTCCAGGAAGACTCTTATAAGTTTAAACACTTCCGATGGCCACCAAACTCCCCAGAGATAAACATTATTGAGCATATCTGGGATGCCTTGCAAAGTGCTGTTCAGAAGAGATCTCGACCGCCTCGTACCATTACGGATTTATGGACAGCTCTGCAGGATTGATCATGCCAGTTCCCTCCAGCACTACTTCAGACATTAGTCGAGTCCATGCCACGTCGTGTTGCGGCACTTCTGCGTGATCGCGGGGGCCCAACTCGATATTAGGCAGGTGTACCAGCTTCTTCGATTCTTCAGTGTATCTTGCCTGCCAGTACAAGATCCGTTGGCAAATGCAGTCACGTGACCGCCGAATAACGAGTTATCAGTTCGTAGCTCTCCCTCCCTCCCCCCCCCCCCTCTCTCTCTCTCTCCTACACATTTGTTCTCACTTTTGATGTAACTGATCACGAATGTACTTGGGAAAACTGCAAACAGGTTTCAGAGTGGCTCTGTTAAACAATGAATGAGGAGACGCTCAACATTCCTGTTATAGTCCTTCTATCTAACAACACATTCAAGTGGAGGTATTATGACCAGTATGGGAACATTGCTTTCCCCTGCCAACTAAACATATATTGAACACTCGTGCACAGATGGTTCTGTACAAACTTAATTATTTATACATCCGTTTCGGGAATCGAGAATTTCGATGATTTTTGCCTCTTATCGACATTGATACTGAGCTAGATATTGGTCCCAGGGATTGCAAGACTTTTGAGAATGTTTTAATTTCAAACGACAAAAAAATTTTTTTCGTGTGATATAATTACAAACTAATAATTTTCATGTTTTTTTCACGCACTTAGGCTGCGAAAACTTTCTTCTTGCCAAATTTCATGATTCTAAGTCAAGGAGATACAGGTTTTAATGAGAGAGTTTGCGAGTCTCAGTATATGTGTTTGTGACATAAATGACAGTATCTTGTATTGACTGAGAAGCTAACGTTTACAATACCGCCAAGGGACCATAGATCTTAGCATGCGACATAAATTTCAAGTTGATACGTTAACCCGTTCGTGAGAAAGAGGGGGTCTCGAAAGAGCGGTGGACAGACAGTCTGATAAAAAATAATTTTTTTTTTCATGTTATATAATTACAAACAATTTTCGGATTTTTTCACTTTAGTTGTACTGTGAAACATTACTTCTAGCCAAATTTCATGATTCTAGGTCACCGGGAAGTAACCTGTAGGTTTTGATGACGGAGTTTGTATCAAAACACGTGACGCAAATGGCCGTTTCTTTTGATTGCACCGACTTATAATCTTGACTTTTTTACGTCGACAAGGGATCGTAGATCTTAATATGTGACACAAATTTCTTGATACATCTGCCCTTTCCTGAGAGAAAGGGTTTTGAACAATAGGGCAGACAGACAGGCAGACAACAAAGTAATCCTGTAAGGGTCCTGGTTTTACCGATTGAGGTACGAAACCTTGAAAAAAGAGACGGATGTGTCACTGGAATTTTGGTGTTAATAGTAACTTTTGCTGAAAATAATTACTGAAAATTGCTATATGTCAGATTGATGCTGCGATCCTTGTACCAATCTTGCCAGAACTGAGCATTGTGACTTCTACAGCTGTCATGCAAATGACTTTCATGTCAAGATAGATTTAGGTGTCTGACGGATTTTCGACATGGGTGCTTTGTCTTAAGATGCAATTGTGCTTATTTCACAGGGTAACATTACGATATGCACTCAGCCGCACACGCGCGAACACACACTAATGAGACGTCAGTTAAGCGGGTGAAACGCTTTCTTGGGGAAGGAGGATGGGGATCTCATTTCATTATGCTTGAGCGTTGCTTCGAGCTACGCTGCAGGTTACATCGCTTTATGGTCATCGGCACGTTGTACCGCACTCAGAATTTTGGAAACATTTGCTTTTATTTCCTCTGTCTGAATGTTACCTGCCTCTTTAGGCGACGTCGCTATGGCACGCTTTTGTGGTGGCACTCTACTTTGAGGTCCGTTGGTTCGAATACTAGTGTTGGAAAATAATTTCAGTCTTTATTTGGCCGACGAGGGGAGGAGAGATGGTGGTGTAAAGATCCCACTTACCAATTTTTGCGCCAATGACCCGGATTAAATTCCAAAACTCTCCAGCAGTGTCTCATGAAGTCATGTCATGCGACACTGTTGATGGTGATGTGTCCGGTGGACGGGGACGTAAGCTTGACGGTCCCCTTGGCGCTATTCATCCATAATAACACAAGCCCAACACTACACAGTATAGGCAGTCATCACAGTTATCCCCACAACACAAGTAGTCTTCAAACTTCATAACAGGTCGGAGGAAGACAACGCCACAGCATTAGGACCAGGACTTCGCCTAGAACGGCGAAGTAGTATTCCTACGTCTGCTCCCCTATTCTCATTCTCTGAGTGTTGGACAGCTTTGACTTTGATGTGAGTATTGTGGTTGGGCAGGGGGGGGGGTGACATATGAGGAAAACATTTATGAGGCAGAGTATATTTTCGAGCAGTTTTTGAGTGGCGGATGAGAGGGAGAGGGGATGTAAACTTTGAGGTGTCACAGAAGCGATATCGTGTTCTCATGAACAATCTCCTGTGCACAGAGTAAAAATACAACAATTATCTATTTTCTGTTGAGATTTCGTTGCTTTTACAGTAATCATTTCTCCGCAGTAATGTCAAAGCACTAGACGCTGTGAGTGTGCTTACTGTCACATCTACTGGAGGAGGTAAAAAACCTTAGTAAGGCTCGGCATTTTTTTTTGATTATATCAAGTATCATTAATTCTTATACAATCCTCATGTTTGGGAGTTAATAGTTTGTAAATCCCTACTTCAGTAGTTGCAATCGTTGTGAGGTTACAGTCGAGCTGCCCACTCTAGCATGTTGTTACCGCCGTAAGGGAACAGAAAGAAACCCTGCTGAAGTCTGCGTGGTCCAGCACAGTTATCTGTGCCTGCAGGTGCGCCCTGTGAGAATGCAAGTACCCGCCAGCCAAGGTACAGTAGTATCTTTCTCAAACGATTTTAAAGAAACTATTCGGTAAAAACAAGCATTCTTTCCTATGTACGATATTGCACGGCCTGTGTTATTCTAAATTACGATGCAAAGTTCCTTTGGGCAAGCATGCATGGCCAAAGGAACGGGCACTGTGGTGACTAAAGTCGTTATGAAATACATGAAATGTACTCTAAAACGCGAATGTGGACAATCATCATCCGTAAAATGGAATGACCACAATGAAAATTTTGGCGGGTCAGGACTCGAAACCGGATTTCCCACTTATCGCAAGCGATCGCCTTACCATATTTTTCATTTTTTTAATTTCTTTTTTTACCATCAGAGTGACTTTGCACTATCATGGCACTTCACCAGACCACAGTCAAATCATCATGTAATACAAGCTGCAAATTGGAGAAAAAATTTATTATGATAGCAGAATAATAAATAAAAGGAGAAATGAAAAAAAACCACCGAGAACATAGCCGACAAACCACCACCAAGCTCTCTTGATATGTAACAACAATTATTTTTATACAGTTGCTTATATTTTATTTTTTTTATTTTTTTATTTTGTATTTTTATTTTTTTTAGTTTTGTTTAGAATCTAAAAGTAGGACAACGAAATCAGATTATATTTTAAACAGCAAACTAAGAATAATCCCAGTTTGATTGCAAGGATTGTATACGTTCATGAGTCTATGTACTTCATCCATACACATTTTACAACAGAAGTGAACCGATACTGAGTGAAAACACAAAACAAAACGAACAAGGAAACTAGGAGAGAACAAGTCGAAGCAAATCAGATGGGAACGTACACAACAAAGAAAAATACCTATCGTCAGAAAAATGAAATTAACCAACACCTTGCCGACGGAAAACAAGATACAACATGTTGACGAAGAGGTCTCGATATCGAGGCATTCGCAAGCTTGTCCAATAGGCCGTGATCATGTACTGCAAGAAGTTCATGTGATCTTCCCCCTCGCCTTCTACAACAGGTCCCAGCAACCACATAACGGTATGGGTTTTCGACCGTGGAAAGAAAGAAGAAGCTGGGCGCAATATGATGTCCGTAGTGTATACAGTCTCAGAAGATCGAGTATGGAAGGCCAATTGTGTCCTAAGCCAAAACCAATTTGCCATATGACCTCCACAAGTAAAGCGATGTCGTATCGTATCCGTAGACGTACAACGACTACATAAATCCGTGTCGCTAAGCCCAATATGGGGAAGTCGCTCGTTCGTTGGAGTCAAGTTATTGACTACCTTATACCACAAAGAGCTGCATGCATCGGCAAAATCGGAAGACTGATATTGAACCAAGCTGTCGTCCAGGTTGTTTGCGACGATTCTCTTTCAACAAGGATCGGACAAGGGATTGCTTCCCGACAAGTCTTTAGGAATTTCGTAGTGAGGACGCGTCTCCATAAAATGTCAGCTACTTAATAGCTCACCACAAGACAGAAGTCACGAATGTGTTTTGACTTATAATTTATGCGACCAACATCAATAGGGGGTTCTAGACTAGTAGGACGGACGCAGAGAAATAAACTAGACGTGAATGTATGAGTTTCTTGAGTCAATGTCAAAACAGTTCGGCGCACATATAGCATCAGCGTCTTCCTTCGTATATCAGTCAAGCTCAACCCAACCCCCCCCCCCCTCTCCCCACCCAAAGGAACGAGGCTTCGTGATCACCTCATACCGTAAGCGAAGTATATGTCTTTTTCATAAGAAACAGCCAGACAATTGTTGTAGTTTCTTCTCCATCATCGAGGGATGTGGAAAAACTTGGGCCACGTAATAAGCTTTGCGTAGGCCATATGTATCCAGTATTCGGACTTTCTGGAGCAGAGCGAGAGACTGCCTTTCATGCTCTAGTATCACTCCCCGAATTTTTTCCGAAACAAACTTCCAACTGAGCGTCGCCATTTTGAGTGGACAACGATCAATGATGATACCGAGAGACGTATGCCGATCCATTGCAGCAGCCCATGGAACAACTACGTCGTCAAAACCTCGCAAGGTAAGAAGCCTGCATTTACTTTCATTAAGTAGTGCACCTGAACTCCGACTAAAATCTTCGCTTACAGCCTTCAGTCGAGGTATCTCCGCAGGATTGCGAAATAGAACCAACACGTCATCCGCTTAGGCACGAACAGCTATAGTCCCGCTGGAAAGCGTCCAACCTTTCAGCTAGCATCAGAGGTAGGGCCTCCAGAGACAACACAAACTGTCATTGACACCGGGCTCCCTTCAGGCACTCCTCTACGGATATTTATTGTGGGCGTGAGTTGGCCATTAACAACCACCGAAGCCGAAACACCCGCAAGCAGGTTCGAGAGCACTCGCCGTGGGTCAACAGTAAAACCAACTGCCTCCAGAATCCGAAGCAAAAAGTCTGATAAACACGGTCAAATACCTTATCGAAGTCTAGAAAAGCAAGGGCACAAGGGACGGACGTTACAGAAGCAACCGAAACCACGTCACGACACCCAACTATAGCGGTAAGAATGGTACGACCAGATACACAGCTTTGATGTTCCGCAACAATCGTCTCCATCAGAGCCAACGTCCTACTATTAACTGCCCTCGGTATAGTGTTATAATCCAAGTTTAACAAAGTAATTGGGCGGAAGCTTTCAGGGGCAACGGTCCAGGGTATTTCGGGATTAAAACAATTTTTCCCACGTTGAACGAGGTCGGAACTACTCTACCCTGTACCACTTCATTCAAAAGGGACGTAAAGGTAGCACCCAACAACGGCCAAAAGGGTACGTAAAATTCTTTGGGAAGTCCATCCAGACCAGGGAACTTCTGAGAGGGCGATCCCACAATAAATTTGTAAACTTTCTCAGGCTTAAGGGCAGCTAAGAGCGTTGCATTATGTTCAGATGTAATGATTGTATGCAAGATGCTGGCTAATGGGTCGTAAAAGGTTTCACTGGACGCATCAATGTCGTAGATGTCTAAGATGTCACACAGTTAAGATCACCACCCAGCAGAATACCCGGAGGATTCTTACGCAGCAGGTAAACAATTTTCTCTTTATAAAAACGCGAACGATCCACTGCGCGACCACTGCCAGACGGGACATATAAAAGAACCACGCTCAAGATGAAAAAAATTTGCAACCTATGCCACTGCCAAAATCCAACATTTTCACCTCAGCAATAGGAATGTTTTCGCGACAGAATAGGGCGGTCCCCGTAGAACATTCTGGTGCTGCATTAAAGATCATTCGAAATCCATGTAAGGAGAAATGCCCAAATAACACTTCCTGTAAGAATACTATGTCCGCACATGAATCATAAATGAACTCACGCAGCGAAGCCAGTCGCAATTCTGATTCCACACGATTAGCATTTAAGGAAAGGAAAGTGTAGGCTTGGGTCATTGATCACAGCTATACAGGGATGTACGGAACGTATCGAACGGAATCAGGTAGACAACTTAGCGTCAAGGTCCATTGCGGAGTCTACAGATGAATCAGACATCGGGGGACCAGAACCTCCACCGTCATAAGCTTTTTTTCTTAGATATCTTAAGTGCCACCTCACGGTCAGGTTGTATACGCTGTTTCTGTCAGTTACGTGACATGGCGGCCTCTGCAGACGGAGTTGTGGGAGGGGTCATAGGCACAGCCTCCTGCCCATCAGAACAAAGGTCATGTAATGCAGGTCCAGTCACTAAGGCGGAGGCATTCTATGGAACTACCAATGCAACAGGTGATACTTGGTCGCTAATTTTATCCTCCTCAGGAGTTACTGTGGGCTGCAAATACAGGAAACCGTCGGCAGCTGAAGACGAAGGGGCAGCTCGATATCACATTGTCTCAGACTGTAGCGGAAGACACAAAGACGAAGCGGAGGGGGAGGGGGGAAGGGACTCCACTCCCTCTCCACTCACAGGCAGCTCAGAAGGAGCCACTTCTCGAGCAGGAGGGATGCTAGAGATAACTTCTTCGCCACTTACCGTACCACGGACGGCAGGTATCGTAGCATCGACAGGAGCTGGGGACATAATAAATGCGGAGGAGGTTGGGGCAGAAGGCACAGCCAAATCCTCACCCTCACCATCTTGAGTGCGACGTCACTTGTTTGTCACTGTTAGAGGTTCTATCCTGGGGGCAATAGGATTCTGAACCTGTCACGGAGGTAAAGGCGGGGATTCACTTACACGAATATTAGAACTGACTTTTTGTTCATTATGATCTGAAACAGAAATAGGTCCGACGTCGGGAGTGGAAGGAACAACCGTAAATTTGCGACGCTGCATTAATGACGGCTTTAATATAAAAACCCTCTGCAGACAATTAGACCGAACGTGTCCACTTTCATTACATAGGAAGCTGGTTCCTTCTTGACCGATATACATGACACGAACCCGGTAACCACACACTTGGAAATGTGATAGGATATTGCTTTTGACATGCATTTCCAAAGTTCACGGCCGGCCGGTATGGCCGAGCGGTTCTAGGCGCTTCAGTCTGGAACCGCACGACCGCTACGGTCGCAGTTTCGAATCTTGCCTCGGACATGGATGTGTGTGATGTCCTTAGGTTAGTTAGGTTTAAGTATTTCTAAGTTCTAGGGGACTCCTCACCTCAGATGTTAAGTCCCGTAGTGTTCAGAGCCATTTGACCCAAAGTTCACGTTGGACGATTTTCACGTCAACATAAGAAGTCAATATGCCCTTTAGAAAGTTATCATCAACCTCGGCGGTATAGTTAACATCAGCATCTGCGAGTGACACCATACTAACGGAATTATCGCGATGCTTGAACGGGACTTGAGAACCATGTCGCAACAGTAATCTTTCAACATGAAAGGGATCCATAACAGTTGTAAGTAGGCTGGTTAGGTTTCTATGTTGGTAACGCCACTTGCGCTCTGTATGAAAATCACTGACTGTGCTGTGTGCAGTGTGTGGCTGATTTGCATTGTTGGAATTTTTGCTATTGTGCTATTGTAGTGCTGGGCAGTTGGATGTGAACAGCGCGTAGCGTTGCGCAGTTGGAGGTGAGCCGCCAGCAGTGGTGGATGTGGGGAGAGACATGGAAGAATTTGAAAGCGGACGATCTGGACGTGTGTCCGCCAGAAAAAGGAAATTTGTAAGACTGGATGCCATGAACTGATATATATATTTTGACTTTTGAAATTAAGGTAGCCGGCCGGTGTGGCCGTGCGGTTCTAGCGCTTCCGTCTGGAACCGCGTGACCGCTACGTCGCAGGTTCGAATCCTGCCTCGGGCATGGATGTGTGTGATGTCCTTAGGTTAGGTTTAAGTGGTTCTAAGTCCTGGGGGACTGATGACCACAGATGTTGAGTCCCATAGTGCTCAGAGCCATTATTAAGGTAAATACGTTGTTTGTTCTCTATCAAAATCTAGCATTTGCTGACTATGCCTATCAGTAGTTAGTGCCTTCCGTAGTTAGAGTCTTTTATTTAGCTGGCAATATTGGCGCTCGCTCTATTGCAGTAGTTCGAGTAACGAAGATTTTTGTGAGGTAAGTGATTCATGAAAGGTATAGGTTACTGTTAGTCAGGGCCGTTCTTTTGGAGGGATTACTGAAAGTCAGATTGCGTTGCGCTAAAAAAATATTGTGTGTCAGTTTAGTGATGATCAGACTAAGTAAAGAGAAAAATGTCTGAATTCGTTCAGTTTTGCTCAGGTGTTTGAAAATCAAATAACGTAAGAGGTTTACCAGCACAGTAATTTATAATTTTTCTAAGGGGATGTTTCAAAGTCACGTAAAAAAAGCACACGCCTGCATCAAAGTAAGCGGTGTGGACCTGACCAGGGTTCACATGAATTGTATAGACAAGCCAATCGTGGATTTCTATAGGTCCGGTCTGCACGTGTCGCATTGTTTTATCGAAAATAAAACTCACAGTACCTTTTCGTGGAATACACGTAGAAACCATGTTAGACATAGCGGAGCGGCCGACACCGCTTCAAGGAGGCGAACACAGTCAGTAAGACAGGCGCTACGACTCACTCGGAAACAGAACAACGCTACCGAGGAAACTTCATGCAAACAACGTTGCGACAACTGAAATAAGCAAGAATCTTCCCGCCCGGCGCTCGAAGCGGAACTGCCATTTGGCAGCCTGCACTCGTACATCCATTACGTACAGGGTGACCAAACGTCAGTATAAATTTGAAAACTGAATAAACAACGGAATAATGTAAATAGAGAGGTAAAAATTGACACACATGCTTGGAATGACATGGGGTTTTATGAGAACCGAAAACAAACAAAGTTCACTAAATGTCCGACAGATGGCGCTGGACAGCAAAACTGCTACCATGACGGGTGAGAGGTATGCCGATATGTTACAGAATCGCATCATCCCCAGCCTGGCTGATAAACACCTGCTGGAACGTACGATGTTTATGCAGGATGGCGCTCCACCCCATATTGCTAGACGCGTGAAAGATCTCTTGGCGCGTCGTGTGGTGATGATCGTGTGCTCAGCCGCCACTTTCGTCATGCTTGGCGTCCCAGGTCCCCAGACCTCAGTCCGTGCTATTATTGGCTTTGGCGTTACCTGAAGTCGCAAGTGTATCGAGATCGACCTACATCTCTAGGGATGCTGAAAGACAACATCCGACACCAATACCTCACCATAACTCCGGACATGCTTTACAGTGCTGTTCACAACGTTATTCCTCGACTACAGCTATTGTTGAGGAATGATGGTGGACCTATTGAGCATTTCCTGTGAAGAACATCCATCTTTGCTTTGTCTTACTTTGTTATGCTAACTATTGCTGTTGGATCAGATGACGTGCCATCTGTCGCACATTTTTTGAACGTTTGTATTTTTTTGGTTCTAGTAAAACCCCATGTCATTCCAAGCATGTGTGTCAATTTGTACCTCTCTATCTACATTATTCCGTGATTTATTCAGTTTTCAAATTTATACTGACTTTTTGATCACCCTGTACATTCCCGTACTTGAAAGTCGCTTTCCCGATGTCGGCAGATAAACGCGGTGAGTGCATGTCCAAAGGATCTTTGCATCGTAATTTAGAATAAGATAGGCATTGCAATGTCGTATTTATCCGCCGACCCCGGGCAGGCGACTTTCGAGTAAAACGTCTCACTTGTACGAGAATATACACAATGAATGTACGAGTATAGATTGTAGACGCATGGTTGGCAACACTGGAAGTTTTGGTCTGGTCATCAGACGTGTATGGAAAGCCAACGGTTAAGGCGGCAGTTCGCGATGAACTGGAAATCCTGGTTCGAGTCCCTGTCCCACACAAATGTTCATTGTCGCCAATTCATCATACAGCTGATGGTTGTCCATACTTGCAATTGCAAAAAACATTTAATGACTTTCCTATCTTATAACTTCTCAGGGCAGCTTCAAGGTGAACCACCTATCTTTTAATTAATAGTCATAGTTATTTTGATACTTTGAAGTTAAGTAATTTACACCACGAAATTCGTATGGCTTGCAAAGTGGGAGCTGGTATGAGTTTATGTTTGATGCGCATTAGGTCATACATTGCTGTGTGTGAAATGTAGTGAACATATATTTTTTAACATTCGGAAATCTGTATCTACCTCCAATCCTGAGAGAATGGAATGTATGTACCGTATCCACTTCCGACCATGTGTGCCGCAATACAGCAACAGTGAACTATTCATAACATCCACCATATTTCATAAACGGTTCAGGATCCCTAAATTAGTTTCAGTCAAATGTCAGCCCCCGGAGAGGGAATAGTGTTTTGCCGTATGGTTATTAAACAAAACTTTCTTATCTACATAAAAGTAACAACAGTTTCTTCAGTGGAATTATGCACTGGTAATGCTTTTAAAGGAAATCGATAGCTTGTGACCGAGCGAGGTGGCGCAGTGGTTAGCACACTGGACTCGCATTCGGGAGGACGACGGTTCACTCCCGCGTCCGGCCATCCTGATTTAGGTTTTCCGTGATTTCCCTAAATCGCTCCAGGCAAATGCCGGGATGGTTCCTTTCAAAGGGCACGGCCGACTTCCTTCCCCATCCGCCCCTAATCCGATGAGACCGATGACCTCGCTGTCTGGTCTCCTCCCCCAAAAACCAACCAACCAACCGATAGCTTGTGGGAAGAAAATTTTTGAGTATTTGGAACGACATAAGTGAGGAAATTTCACATGAATTTATTTTTACCTTGACGACGAGATTTTCCGTAAGAAATTGATCTGTTCTGCCCTCAGATGATAGTTTAATAAAAGCTGTTTTAGGATTCCGTCGCAATTGCAACTGCATTAGCAATTCCTAAAATGAAGATGTGCAATCTCTGCTGTGTCTTGGCAGAAGAAGCAAAATTTAATAGGGGAATAAGAGAAATGTAAGCGTTTACTCAAATTTGCAGCTTGTAACGCTTCTATGAAGAGAAATTGGGTAGCAAATATGTGAAAAATAAACCGCTACTTCCGTTGCAGTTTCGGAGGAATTCTAAAATCCCATTTACTTTTAATAGTGAATGACTGTAATGGAAGATTACCAAAGGGTTTTCTTCCTACACTACAGTGATTTGAGAAACACGAAAACGAAAAACAGCAAGCAGTGTACCATCCTTTCGTTCTTATCAGTATACGAGGAGATGGACTGAACTTTCCACATCAAATCTGTTTTAGTTCGTATTTAGTTTAGTTTGGCGCTTTTGCTCTATTTGGCGGTTCTAGGCGCTTCAGTCCGGAACCGCGCGACCGCTACGGTCGCAGGTTCAAATCCTACCTCGGGTTTATGTGTGTGATGTCCTTGATTAGTTAGGTTTAAGTAGTTCTAAGTTCTAGGGGACTGATGACCTCAGATGTTAAGTCCCATAGTGCTCAGAGCCATTTGAACCATTTGAACAATTTTGTCCTTAACTGGCTGCATTTCGGATCGAAATGTTTTTACTATTTAGAGGACAGACAGTATGTTGAATTGCATATATGTGACAATTTAACCCTACATAGATTACAAGACGTCTTAGAAGTTATTATCGAAAGGTATTATTGCCATCTGACCGATCTTTGCATGTTATAATGATAGACACACGAATTAAACCTACCTATAGTTAACAAATGACAGTTATGGAATTAGAAAAGGGTTTTGACAACGTTGAGTGGAATACACTGTTTGAAACTATAAGGTCAACAGAATAAAATAAAGGGAACTGAAGATTACCAGCAGATTGCAGTGAAACAAAAGCGTTTCAAGACTCGGACGCATTAAAGGACGGAGTGTAACGGAGCTGTATCCTGACCCTACCTTCTTCAATCTGTACATGGAGCAAGCAGTAGTGTAGATTCAGTAGAAACCAGGTGAAGGAATTCGTGTTCTGGCAGAAGAAATAAAAATTTTAGCGGTTTCTGATGACACTGTAAGGCTTCCACTATAAAGGACTTTAAAGATCATTTGAATGGCATTGATAATGTGTTGAATTGAAGTCATGAGATGAATATCAACAACAGTAAAACAAAGATAATGGAATATGAGTAACTGAAATCGGGCGATTCTAATAAAATCAGATTATGAAATGAGACACTAACAGTAGTTGATGAGTTTTTCTATCCCGGCAGTAAAATAACTGACGATGTCCGACGTAAAAATGGAATACGGTTTATGCTCACTCATTATGACGTATGCCTGGTTGATGCCTTATTCCATGTATTCCTGACGGATACACGTCTGGACGGTCGTTAAGTGAACAAAATACTCATTGTCGTACTAGATTTGAGACTGGATACAGTAGACAGACCAGAGCACGTTGTTCTTAAAGGCACGAAATTGACAGATGTAAAGATGATTACGTGAGTATTGGTTCAAATGGCTCTAAGCACTATGGGACTTAACATCTGAGGTCATCAGTCCCCTAGAACTGACACCTACTTAAACCTAAATAACCTAAGGACATCACACACATCCATGCCCGAGGCAGGATTCCAACCTGCGACCGTAGCGGTCGCGCGGTTCCAGACTGAAGCGCCTAGAACCGCTCGGCCACTCGGGCCGGCGGGAAATAAGAAGTTGTTTAAGAAATGTCATTCGTCCAGGAAAGAAGTGGTTCTCGAAAAACTAGTTTTATCGACTTTTGAGTATTTCTCATTAGTGTAGGACCATTACGATGGTGGACTTATAGAACAGAGAGAGAAGATCCAACGAATAGAGGCGCGTTTAGTCGTGGGGACGTTTAGTAGAACTAGAGTGGTACGCGGATATTCAAGAAACACCACTGGTAGTGGCTGAAAGACAGACGTTGTTTGTAACGGAGAGGTTTGATATTGAAATTTAGAGAACGCACATTCCAAGAAGAGTTCGGTTTCATACATTATCAGATTAAAACAAGTGCAGTAGACCATTTTAACGAAAATTTATCATACTTTAATTTTAGATAATACTTGGTTGTAACAACCAAGTATCTACCTACTGTGTGAATGATGGATGTACGGACAGCAGATGTAAGTCTTAAGTCTGTAAACAGTGGAAGTTTAATTTTAAATCTTGTACATAATTTGACTTTTCTTAACTGAGGATCAATGAAATGAATTTACTTTAATTTTTGACAATACTTGGTTGTAATAGCCAAGTAACTAGCTACTGTATGAATGATGGATTTAATAAAAGCAGATGTACGTATTAAACCTGTAAATACTAGAAGTTTAATTTTAATTCATGTACATAATTTTACTGTTTATTAAAATTATTTACTGTTTATTAAAATTAATGAAACTCACGTTTTTAAATTACATTTTTGTAATGTGTTATTCTGACATGTTCCACACCCAGGTGGATCCCCTCTTTTGAGGGTCTATGGAATGATTAATCTAATCTAATCTAAAAGTATCGAGACATTTATTAGTGGATAAAGTCGCCCTTCAGCTTTACAACGGCTTGTTGGGGAAATTTTCAATGAGGTGACGCGAAGTTTGTGGAATTCACCGTTGGAAGTCACGAGAGGCGAATCCACCAGTGTAAAAGGAGGCGAGGAGTACCGTGTGAAACATCCCCTTAGAAAAATTAGTGAATTACTGTGCTGGTAAACCTCTTACGTTATTTGATTTTCAAACAGACGAGCAGAACTGAACGTACTCAGACATTTCTCTCTTTACTTATTCTGATCAACACTAAACTGACACACAATATTTTCAGCGCAACGCAATTTGACTTTCAATAATTCCTACAAAAGAATGGCCCTGGCTAACATTAACCTATACCTTTCACGAATCACTTGCCTCACAAAAATCTTCGTTACTCGAACTACTGTTAAACAGCGAGCTCCACTACTGCCAGCTAAATAAAAGTTTCTAACTACTGAAGTCACTAACTACTGACAGGCATAGTTAGCAAATGAAAGATTTTGATAGAGAACAAACAATGTATTTACCTTAATAGTGTTCAAAAGTCATTATATATATATATATATATATATATATATATATATATATATATATATCAGTTCATGACATCCAGTCTTACAAATTTACTCTCTCAGATGGACAAACGTCCAGATCATCCGCTCTCAAAACTCCGCCATCTCTCTCCCCACATCCACCACTGCTGGCGGCTCACGTCCAACTGCTCAACGCTACGCGCAGTTCACATCCAACTGCCCACTACAATAGAGAGTTTTTCAACAATGCCAACCAGCCACATACTGCACACAGCACAGCCAGTGATTTTCATACAGAGCGCTACGTGGCGTTACCAATATAAAAACCTAAACAGCCCACTTACACGTGTTGCCAGTAGAGAAGCAACAACAGCAGGAGAGCTCAGTGACTTCGAACGTGGACTGGTCATTTGATGTAACCTCTGTAACGAACCCATCGGGACACTTCAAGCCTTCTATAGCTGCCCAAATCAGCTGTTGATGATGTGACTGTGAAGTGGAAATCGAATAAACAACCGCAGATAAACCAGGACCAAGCAGCCTCATGCCGGTCGACGCGGCCGAGCGGTTCTAGGCGCTACAGTCTGGAGCCGCGCGACCGCTGCGGTCGCAGGTTAGAATCTTGCCTCGGGCATGGATGTGTGTGATGTCCTTATGTCAGTTAGGTTTAAGTAGTTCTAAGTTCTAGGGGACTAATGACCTCAGAAGTTAAGTCCCATAGTGCTCAGAGCCAAGTAGCCTCATGTACTGACGAGCCGGTACTGTCGAGAATTGCGGACTGTGACTGTAACAAATCCGTTGAAATCGGCGGGAGGAATCACTCGCGAGTACCAGCTGTGCAACAAGCACAATGACTGTGCGTAGAGAGTTAAAAAACAATGTGGTACCGAGGTCGAACAGCTCCTCATAGGCCACATATTTCTGCGGTCAGTGCTAAGCGACGGTTGAGGTGGTGCAAAGAGCGATGCCATTGGACAGCGGATGACTGGAGACGAGTGGTACCCTATACCATATGTACTATGTCATCAAAAGTATCCGGACACCATGCTTAAAATGACTTACAAGTTCGCGACGCCCTCCATGCTGGAATTCAATAAAGTGTTGGCCCACCCTTAGTCTTGATGACAGCTTCCTCTCTCGCACGCATACGTTCAAGCAGGTGCTGGAAGGTTTCTTGGGGAATGGCAGCCCGTTCTTCACGGAGTGCTGCACTGCGGAGGGGTATCGATGTCAGTCGGTGAGGTGTGGCACGAAGTCGGCATTCTAAAATATCACAAAGGTGTTATATAAGATTCAGGTGAGGACTCTGTGCAGGACAGTCCATTACAGGGATTATTCTCGTGTAACCACTCCGCCACAGGCTGTGCATTATGAACAGGTGCTCGATCGTGTTGAAAGATGCAATCGACATCTCCGAAATGCTCTTCACCAGCGGGAAGCAAGAAGGTGCTTAAAACATCAATGTAGGCCTGTGCTGTGACAATGCTACGAAAAACAACAAGGGGTGCAAGCCCTATCCGGAAACACACGACCACACCGTAACACCACCGCTTCCGAATTTTACTGTTGGCACTACACACGCTGGTAGATGACGTTCACCGGAAATTAGTCATACCCTCACCCAGCCGTCTGATCACAACATTGTTTATCATGATTCGTCACTCCACACAACGTTTTTCCACTGTTCAGTTGTCCAATGTTAACTCTTCTTACACCAAGAGAGGCGTCGTTTGGCACTTACCGGTGTGATGTGTGGCTTATGAGCAGCCGCTCGACCATGAAATCCAAGCTTTGTCACCTCCCACCTTATTGTCATAGTACTTACAGTGGATCCTGATGCAGTTTCGAATTCCTATGTGATGGTCTGTATAGATGTCTGCCTATTACACATTACGACCCAATTCAACTGTCGACGGTCTCTGTCAGTCAACAGACGATGTCGGCCTGTGCGCTTTTGTACTGTACGTGTCCTTTCACGTTTCCACTTCACTATCACATCGGAAACGTAGGGATGTTTAGGAGTGTGGAAATCTCGCGTACAGACGTATGACACAAGTGACACCCAATCACCTGACCACATTCGAAGTCCTTGAGTTCCGCCGAGCGCCCCATTCTGCTCTCTCACGATGTCTAATGACTAATGAGGTCGCTGATACGGGGTACCTGGTAGCAAGTGGCAGCACAATGCACCTATGATTTTCGGGGTCTCCGGATACTTTTGATCACATAGTGTTGCAACCAGATGGCTGGGTTTCGGTTTGGCGAATGCACAGGAAACCTTACATTTCATCACATATAGTGCCAACAGTGAGGTACGGACGACTTTGTGTTACAATATGGGGGTATTTTTCGTCGTTACGGTGGGTTCCTCTTATTGGCTTAAGAAAACGCTAAATTCGGAAAGACATGAACACGGTTTACAGCATTGGGTATAGCGTGCAGTAGATAAACGGTTTGGAGACGATAATTGTTTGTATCAGCATGATAAAAGACCTTGCCATGAAACAGCATTTGTCAGGCAATGGTTTGTGAACAATAATGATCCTGAAACGGATCGCCTTGCCCAGCGTACCGACCTTAGCCCAACGGACACCTCTGAGATAAATTAGAACGTCACCTCAGACACCAGCGTCGAACGTCACTCCCTTGTCTGGTTTAGGCCTTTGACGGAGAATGGGCTGCCATTCCTCCACAAACTTAAAGCTGTCCGGATACTTCTGATAGAATAGTGCATTACGTCCTTCCATATTCATGTCGCGAAAAGATCACGACAAGAAGCTCAGAAATCTTAGAGATAATACGGAGGTTTACCAACGGCTGTTGTTCTCACTCGCAGTTCGTGAATGAAACAGGGACAGGAGGAAATGATTGCGGTGTTAGAATTATCCTCTGCCACGCACCGGAGGTGGCTCGTGGAGTATAAAATATGCATGTGTATATGTTGAGTTACAAAAAAACTGTGTTGGACTGAAACCAGCGCCCGTTGTCCAACAATAAGTCTGCATTTTTAAAGGGATGTTTTGATGAACAAAAATGATTAAAATTGTCGTTAATAAAGAAAGAAAAGGTAGAGAGGTCAATTTAGAAACACATGTTTCTATTATTGACTTCGAAAAAGTTTCGGTCTCGGTCATTAGATTCTGACTACGGACAGTAATGGACAAGCGAGGATACACCATGCATCTTATGCAGGTAATCAAAAGCATACATGAGGAGACCCAAATAATCATATGTAAAGGTACCGGTACTGCTAAAAGAAGTAAGATAATAATAAATCAAGATGTCAGACAGGGATGAAGCCTGTCACAGGCTCTTTTTAACACGTATATTGCAGCCCTCATCATCATTAGTGTTTTGTAATCGCCAACATACGTCTCGAAGCACAACTTCACCTTTACGGCTTTAATTGGTTCTAAAGAACCTACACTGTGGTGTCCAGCCGACAGACATGCGTTATCTCTGGATTTATATGCTTTCTGTTGCATATGATATCACAATTAAGTATCTTGTTCGTGTTATTCACAATCGTATACGTGCATAATCGGTTTTCAAAGACAGTGTTAGGGAAATGAAGCCTTACGAGGTAGCACGAGGTAGATACTACTATGCAAAGAGGAACTCTAGTGCCTCAACGCATTCACTACAGGCGCCTTTCAAAATCCGGCTGCAGCCATTGCTTCAGAGGCAAGTGAGCCATCATTGAATTTTGCTTGCTTTGCAGAGCTGTTTTCTCAAGGCGATTAACACCTCACTTTCAGCTGCTCCCTATTCCATCTCTCTGCACTCAGAAGATTGCCAGCGTTAATTTCCTTTACTACCCCGTTCCTGCTCGCCCGTGCAAAGTTTGTGTTTCTGCGGAACGAGTTGGAAAATATTTTTCCTTTATGTCGACTGTACATCACCAGTCTCTTATGACTACTTTTTCACCTCCTCGAACGCTCAAAACCCCCAACTTTTTAAAGCTCTTGCTTCCCTGCGTCTGCTCATTTTGCTCGGCTCCGTCTGCTTTTATCCGCATTACTCACTAATTAAAAATTAATTGCCCGAACTGGCTAAGTGAAACTGTATTACATTATGTAATTAAACTTGCAGTGTGCCATTAATTCTTTGCTGCAGAGCGCCGTCACGTTTGGAGCGGGGATGAAATACGCTCGTCTCTTTACGACCTCCGAAAGCATTTAGTTCCCGGCACGCGCGGCAGTTACACGAATTTCAATTTATCTAGTATGGACATAGAAATGTACCATTTGGACTCATATTTCACTCGAAAACTAGCGGTTTAGCTTCCTGGACAGATAATGAAATTCCTTTCAAACCTGGACTGAGATGAGTACAATTCGGCAAGAGTACAGCTCAGAAGTCGACAGTTTAATTCCACGCTTGGAATCTAGCTTCAAAACGGGGCTAAGAAAATGTAGTACACACATTTCAGAAGTTGGAAAGTAATAACAAACTGTACTTCATATTTACACATGTCTCCCTCCAGAACTTCGCGGTTCTCAGTAGCAAAACTTTGTGCTTCCCATATCGTTAGTTTCTTTTCTTTTTGGTGTATCATCAGTGTTTCATTTACTGAGTCAGTTGCCAGTCATGTGAAACTAATTATCAGAACAAAAAGCATGCGCGGATAATAAATAACAATCCAGATACTCGTAACATTAGAGGCTATAGAGCAGCGGTGATTGTCGCGTCCCGTCAGGAGTCCGATCACCAGCTTTGGACGAACGTGCGGCGCGCGTGGGGCAATCAGGACGTTGACGACAATGTGGACTGAGATCAACTAAGATACGTTCAGCGGGGTGAGAGGTAGATAGTGTCCTAGGTTCCTTAGCACAGGTGTTTTGGAACGCAGAGGAGAAGTTGTGGGGTTCATAGGAAGCGAATAAGGACCGAACACTTACAGATCCAATTTTTACAACAATTATTTACCAGCCCTATTGGGAGAGGTGTCTTACATTGCCTTTATATCTTTGCAAATCGATGCGTGCGCCAAACCACTCTACAGAGTGGGTCACATAAGACGTTTATTTATTTATTTTTGATCCAACATCAACTGTTTATAATTTTTTTGTTCCAGTCTTCTGGATAAGTCAGAGTCTTCCTTACTATAGTTACATATTATTGCCTGGTATTATTATCTACACAAATTTTTCTAAATTTAGTTGACAGAACAATGTTACATATATGGCCTATACCTAGAAACAATTTGCTATTGCAATACATAGATTTAGAAATTTACCGTTTGTGACACAGTCTTCAGATCTGAGATTAATATACTTACAGCTTGTGATACAGTCTAAGATCTGAGATTCATACGCTTTTAGAAAAAGAGTCTTCCAATATACGACTGTACTAAATCTAGAAACTCATCTATTGAATACACAGGACTGTTTTGGAGCCATAATTTTAATTTCTTTTTAAGTTCTGTAACGGGAAATTTGGAAACTGGAAGCAATTCTGTAGTTTTATGCCTGCATAGTGAGGGCCTTTCTCATAAAGTGTGGTTCTGTGAGATATACTCTTTATACAGTGTTTTGTTATTGTTTACTGCCATAATAATGATCTTAAGTGCATAGAGGTTATCAACAGTTAGTATTTTAAATCCTTTAAAGAAATTTCTGCAGGATTCCTTGGCACATTTCATTCCCATAATTCTAAGTGCTTCTTCTACAGGGTAATTACACTTTTCATATTACCTCTATTGCTGGATCCCCACTCCTCTATCCAATAGTTGAGATGGGATTCAAGTAGTGTAAAATATATTTGCTTCATGTGGCAATATCACAGAAAGGCGTCAGGTGTCAGTTTTCTTAGGGCATATATGGTAATAAAAAGCTTTTTGCAAATATCATTCATGTTATCAGACCAATTTAACTTTGCACCAAGGACCAGGCCAAGAAACTTGGTCGAGTACTCTTTTATAATGTATTCATCACCCATTGAAATTTGATTTTTATAAGATTTGCCTCCCAAAATCAAAATAAATATAGACTGATTTATTTGTATTTAATTTCAGTTTGTTTTCATTAAAAATACTGCAGAATCATGCCTGCTGCAGTTTTGGATTCCACTTCAAGTTGCGAATAGCTAGGATTATGGCATATTAATGTGATATGATCCGCATATACGATAGATGTAGCGGGGTTTGCTATAGACTGAATATCATTAACATAAATAATAAAAAGAAGTGGTCCTAATATTGATCCCTATTGACTACCAAAATTAATGTCAATGGTGTTTGATTTGTATGCTCCCTCTGTGGTGCTAATAGACACAAACTGCTTCCTATTTGTCAAGTAGGATCTAATCAGATTATGGGCTGTGCCTCAAATGCCATAGTTCCACAGTTTGTCCAGCAATATGGTTAATATCTACACGGTCAAATGCGTTTTGTAAGTCTGAAAGATGCCAAATCCGTGTTCTTTATTGTGTATTGCTTGTGTGACGCCTTCGATTAAGTTGGATGCTGCTGTAATGGTGGATGACCCCTTGACAAACCCATACTGCCCCTTAGAAATCACTTTTTTACTTACCAGGAAGTTCCAGATTCTTATGTATATTACTTTCTCAAAGATTTTAGACATTATTGGAAGAACAGATATGTGTCGAAAGTTTTCTACTAGATTTCTGTTTCCTTTTTTTAAAAATAGGCACAACTCGAGCAATCTTCAACTCATCTGGAAATAGACCACCTTCCATATGAAAGTTGATAATTGCTGATAAAAGTTATGCAGTTTTGTGACTACATTTCTTAAGAGTGTCCAGACTAAGACCATTGTACGCCGCTGCATGAGAATTCTTCAAGCTACTCACTATCTTAAATATTTCTTCTCTACTTGTTGGTGTCGAAAATATACTTCCTGACACTGGTGTTCCTCTGAATTTGTAATTGTGATTTTTAAGCTGATTGTTTATACTGGAGCCAACAGAGGCAAAATAATTGTCAAATCCGTCTGCTACCTCATTCTGAACAGTTTCTATTGCACTATTTATCAGCAAGTGATTTTTGTTATGTGTTTCCCAGATTTACCTATTTCTCTATTTACTAGTGACCATGACGTTTTGGAAATATTATTTGAGTTCTGAATGACACTTTCAAAATGTTTCTGTTTTTCAGAATTTAGGAGGTCTATATAGTATTTCTCATACTTTTTGAACTCTTCTTTTAATTTTTTATTGCTCAAGTCATTTACCATACTGATACCATCTTAGTTCTTCTCTAGCCTCAGTGACTGAACTTAATATCCAGTTTCGGATTACAGCAGGTGACTGAATTCTCTCTTTTTTTTATTAACGGGCAGGCTTGGTTGAGAAGGTAGTATAGTTCACTTGAGAATTTGCCGTAACTGTAATGTGTTGTTAGAATATTGTTCCAATCCACACTGCTACGCATGTCATTCAAATGAGTTATATTTTGGTCTCATTCATCCTACCGTAATATCCGTTTTGTTTCGTGAATAGTTCCAGATATCTAAATGAGGTTTTCGGTAAGTGATAGTACGCTAAGGGGCTCATAATTTGTTGTGTGATAAAGAGTCTTAACTCTCGTGTCGATCGAGATATAGAAGCAAGTGTGATTTTTCGAATGGAATGAAGTACTTTTTCTAACGATATCCGAAAGCGCTTGAAAAGACAAGTGGAATGATATAATGCTTGTTAACTTTGAGGTCGAAATTCTTTGTAAGAGAATCCGAAAAACGTACTAATATTGGCAAGCATTGCTGCCAGAGTCGGCTACTGTGGTGGAAACACCGCCGAACAGAGCTCTCGGGCTAGGATTCGTCGTTATATGTAGCAAAAATACCATACTAAGAAAAACCCCGTTTCCTATACGACGTAGTTACAGCGTCAGCTATGACTTTTGTTCGTAGATCTGCGGCATATGCTAGTTTCTGCCGTATCACATGGGGCTTAGGAAAGCTGTTTCAAGTTTGTGCGTTTTCCGGTTTGTGGGGTAACATCTGCAGTTTCGTCAGGCAGTTTTCCATTTGTCGCTGCTTGCTTGTCAATGGCGAAACAGAAATGACGGTGATCTATCCTTCATACTAGTAAACAGCCCTATTCACGGAAGAAATAAACTAGTTTATTACTATCCTTAGATTAATAATAATAGTAATAATAATAATAATAATACCTGACGCCTCTTTGCCTGGGATGCCTGAATGCTTCTTAAAAGTAGAACACCTGCCGTCAGACTAGTGTGTCTATAAATACTACTCGAAATTGTAATAAACTAATCATTTTACTCAGAATGACTGATGACATGTCACCCACAAAATAAATACGTTTCTTAACGAAACGTAGTTTTACACTTTACTTCAGTATGTGCTCAAATTGCAAGGCACATTTGAAATCGCCGTTCGAGAAATAGATTGACACTTGAAAGTTCGATGGATGAGATGCCGTTGCATACTGTGACGATTCGACGTCGCACATCGTCCGGCGCTGTTGCGGTTTCATGACAGACAGCATTTTTCAGTGAGTGCTCCCTATAGTAAAAAATCAAGAGGAGTCGAATCAGGGGTCTTGACTGGCGTTTGTACTGAAGCTTTCCGTCCTATCCAGCGGTCAGGAAACTTTTCATCCAGTATTTGCGGTGCAACACGGGAGGAGTGAGCTCGGCAACCGTCTTGTTGGAAGGACACACAACGTCGCTTATCCAGTGGTACGACTTCTAAAAGAACAGATAGAATATTTGAAAGAAAGTGTGCATACTTATTAAGATCACACAATGGAATAATAATAATAATAATGGTGTGTGACGAGGGCCTCCCGTCGGGTAGACCGTTCGCCTGGTGCAAGTCTGACGCCACTTCGGGGACTTGCGCGTCGATGGGGATGAAATGAGGATGATTAAGACAACACAACACCCAGTCCCTGAGCAGAGAAAATCTCTGACCACGCCGGGAATCGAACCCGGGCCCTTGGGATTGACAGCCTGTCGCGCTGACCACTTTTTTTTTTTTTTTAATCTCATTTTGTTCCCTTTTGTTCGTTGCATCTGCTCGGGGCAGACGTCGTAAGATATCCGTTTAGGTTCGTCGTTGATCGATTAACTCAGTTTTTTTTTTATTACAGAGGGCAGCTAACCCTCTGACCGGACACGCTGAGCTACCGTGCCGGCTGCCCAGTCAGCTACTGGGGGCGGACCACCCAATGGAATTTCCTATAACGCAGCACTGTGCGTTACGCTCCATAATCGTAGCTGTTCTGCCTGACGTAACCATCGTGGATTTTTAGCTGCTATGTAGTGTATGTTACGTAAATTTACATTACCGTGGTTCGTAAACGTTGCTTCGTCAGAAAAGTGTATGGTCTCTCAGGCGCTGCAGAGCATACCGACGTAATTCTATACTTAAGACACAATGTAATTACGGATTTTGCCTGCGAGTGGGCATTGATTTAAAACAATGGGGGATGTTGAAAATTTGTACTGGACCGGGATTCGAACCCTAGTCTCCCGCTTACCAGGCAGATGCGCCGACCACTGCGCTATCCAGACACAGACTACCCTAGCACGTCTCCCGTCAGGCACAAAGTCTCCCACATACTGCGTATGTACTGCCCCGTACACTTTATCCTCATTACTCGTACCGAGCGAGGTGGCGTAGTGGTTAGCACACTGGACTCGCATTCGGGAGGACGACGGTTCAATCCCGCGTCCGGCCATCCTGATTTAGGTTTTCCGTGATTTCCCTAAATCGCTCCAGGCAAATGCCGGGATGGTTCCTTTCAAAGGGCACGGCCGACTTCCTTCCCCATCCGCCCCTAATCCGATGAGACCGATGACCTCGCTGTCTGGTCTCCTCCCCCAAAAAAAACCAGCCAACCAACCAACCATTACTCGCGGCGTTTCGCCGATTCCCATGAGTTTGGTGTCCGCACTGAAGAGATCGTTGTCATCCTCTCCTTATAATATATATATATATATATATATATATATATATATATGTTCTTTCAGACATGTCCAAAAGAACGAACACCATTTTGATCCATTAGTCACTTTGGCTGCGAGTGGGAATTGATTTAAATTATTGAAGAAAGTTAAAAAATTGTGACAGACTGGGATTCGAACCCGGGTCTCATGCTTAATATGCAGATTTGATGACCACTGCGCTATCAGAAAACAGTGGTCATAACAACTGCATGGACTGCCCTAGCACACCTTGTGGCGAAATATGCGCTGTATCTTTTTAGAGAAGCAGAGGCGAGCGAGTGTGCCTTGACTTACGCCAGTTCACTGCTACTAGCGCGCGTTGTCATAACGCGCCTGTGCGTAGCATACCAGTATTGCGCCATGACTGAAGAATGAAATCCCAAATTAATGTTGATTTTCCAAACTTTGTCAACATGTGCTTCAGTATATTAATGTTTAAACTGTGAAATGAATATCTTTCCCAAAACACATAGTTTTAAGCAAAAAATTAGCGGTACTAAATAATAAAGCTAGAAAGCCAAAAATTGGTCAGAATGTGCAAATGTATATCACAATCAACAGTTACAAGTTTCATCTTCAACGGAGCAATATTTTGCTCAAAATCGGCGTTTTTACAAAAATATTAACGGTGCTAAAGATTAGACTTAGAAATATGAAAATTTGTATGAAGCTTCAGATCGATATAAAAACAGTAACTATGTGACCCCCATTAAGCTACCTCTAATGGTTTTTGAGTAATTTACTGAAAACTAAATTTGGAAAAAATAGTCCTTCTTTGTGGTAGATCAAGTATCAGTTATGTTAATGCTCGAAAGTTCTGATTAAGGCACGTGATTAAACGAATTAAATAATTGAGCTGTAACAAGTTTCAAGATTTTGATGTAAATAACAAGCAATACAAGGTCTCTTAAAGATGTAGTTCAGACATCATGTTCTACTGTCAGTTCCGTTCTAGAAATTGTAGACGGTAAAGTTTACGTGTAGACAAGCTAAAACTTTTTCTGTGATTAAAGCCTACTTAACTCCACTGATACAAAAATTACGAGGATTTTAAATTAGCACACAACAGTATTATAAAATATTATTTGTCCGAAAAGGCGGTCATTTAGAGGCTACTACTGGGGCATAGAGCGGATGACAGCAGGTGTTCCTTTCGGGAGTCCGCTGCGCCACTGTATAAACACAGCCTTAGAGGCAACGACCAGACTTCACTTCGCGCACAGCTATCAATCGGTCCACGTCACTCAAACGTCGGCTTACGCACTACCTCAGGTGAAGGCTCAACCTGGCTGCTACTAGACGCACGTTTTAGTAATAATAGAAAATGGACCCACGAGGACTGTACACCGCCCTGGATCGTTCAGATTTCTGAAAAGACTTCACTTCGCACCCACCTACCACACGGTCTGCGTCAGTTAAACGCCGGCTTACACGTTGCCTTGAATGACTTCACAGCCAGGCTACTACCAAACGCATGGTTTCGGTACAAATAGGAAGTAAACTCGCGAGGACTGTACACCGTCCTGGGTCGCTTAGATTTCGCGTAAGTAACTGTTTGTTTGCTGCCCGTAAAGTTAACAAAACCGCATTGCAACTGGTTACTTAATTTCCCACTTTTGTGGTGAGCAATTAACTTTGATTATCAGAAATCAGGGCGAAAGCCCATTTAATCGGAAATTACCGTACAGATCGCCCCTGAATTGCTCGTAGTGCTGTTTATTACAGAAACGTCATTATTGTTACTCTTATTATTATTATCACTATTATTATTATTATTATTATTATCATTATCACGAATGTGAAAGTTCATCAAATATATCGATCAATTAGAACTCAAATTTTCGTTTATAATAATAGTGCCTGATCCTGTTGAATAAACAGAGAGTGGAGACTCTTCTTTCAGTGAACAAAAGAAGAATGTGGACTTGTAGACTGGAATCTATGGTCAGTATGTTCTCCAGTGCCTTCTGGCTGAGCACTAAAGTAGTTTTCAGGCTCTCGTAGAAGACGGCGAACAATATTTCCTATTTGCCCCGCCCCAAAACCTCCCGTCAGACCCCAAATATCAACCTATCCACACACTAGGAATGTAGTGGCCCTTGCACGTTTTCCTCATTATTCACGGCATTTCCCCGACTGCCGTAAGAGTTCGAACCTGGTGTGCACTCGACTGAAGAGATCATTGGCCGTCCTGGCCTTAATTATGTATGTGTGGTGCCTGTTCAGACATGTCCGGAAGAACAGACGTCACAGACACAGAAAATTCTGTACGATGTTCTCAATCACGTCCTCCGGGTGCCTGATATAGTGACAGATGATAAGGGTGGAATTTATGTCGGTGCAAGATGCAGATGATACACGTCTGGCTGATCCCACATTCCTCTGCAACACGTGTCGTGCCACAGTGCGGACTGATATACACTCCTGGAAATGGAAAAAAGAACACATTGACACCGGTGTGTCAGACCCACCATACTTGCTCCGGACACTGCGAGAGGGCTGTACAAGCAATGATCACACGCACGGCACAGCGGACACACCAGGAACCGCGGTGTTGGCCGTCGAATGGCGCTAGCTGCGCAGCATTTGTGCACCGCCGCCGTCAGTGTCAGCCAGTTTGCAGTGGCATACGGAGCTCCATCGCAGTCTTTAACACTGGTAGCATGCCGCGACAGCGTGGACGTGAACCATATGTGCAGTTGACGGACTTTGAGCGAGGGCGTATAGTGGGCATGCGGGAGGCCGGATGGACGTACCGCCGAATTGCTCAACACGTGGGGCGTCAGGTCTCCACAGTACATCGATGTTGTCGCCATTGGTCGGCGGAAGGTGCACGTGCCCGTCGACCTGGGACCGGACCGCAGCGACGCACGGATGCACGCCAAGACCGTAAGATCCTACGCAGTGCCGTAGGGGAAAGCACCGCCACTTCCCAGCAAATTAGGGACACTGTTGCTCCTGGGGTATCGGCGAGGACCATTCGCAACCGTCTCCATGAAGCTGGGCTACGGTCCTGCACACCGTTAGGCCGTCTTCCGCTCACGCCCCAACATCGTGCAGCCCGCCTCCAGTGGTGTCGCGACAGGCGTGAATGGAGGGAGGAATGGAGACGTGTCGTCTTCAGCGATGAGAGTCGCTTCTGCCTTGGTGCCAATGATGGTCGTATGCGTGTTTGGCGCCGTGCAGGTGAGCGCCACAATCAGGACTGCATACGACCGAGGCACACAGGGCCAACACCCGGCATCATGGTGTGGGGAGCGATCTCCTACACTGGCCGTACACCACTGGTGATCGTCGAGGAGACACTGAATAGTGCACGGTACATCCAAACCGTCATCGAACCCATCGTTCTACCATTCCTAGACCGGCAAGGGAACTTGCTGTTCCAACAGGACAATGCACGTCCGCATGTATCCCGTGCCACCCAACGTGCTCTAGAAGGTGTAAGTCAACTACCCTGGCCAGCAAGATCTCCGGATCTGTCCCCCATTGAGCATGTTTGGGACTGGATGAAGCGTCGTCTCACGCGGTCTGCACGTCCAGCACGAACGCTGGTCCAACTGAGGCGCCAGGTGGAAATGGCATGGCAAGCCGTTCCACAGGACTACATCCAGCATCTCTACGATCGTCTCCATGGGAGAATAGCAGCCTGCATTGGTGCGAAAGGTGGATATACACTGTACTAGTGCCGACATTGTGCATGCTCTGTTGCCTGTGTCTATGTGCCTGTGGTTCTGTCAGTGTGATCATGTGATGTATCTGATCCCAGGAATGTGTCAATAAAGTTTCCCCTTCCTGGGACAATGAATTCACGGTGTTCTTATTTCAATTTCCAGGAGTGTACATCGTAGCCAGTTGCAGTCTTCGTCCTCGTCCTCATACGTTGCAGCTGCCTGTTCGCACGTGACCTAGTATTTCGGGTAGTTGCCTGGCGCGTCGGGCAGCTACGATCAGTATAGATATCCCTATAACTCCGTATCGTTTCGACGACATTTCAGTGACATTCATCGCATGACATTATGATGTCTAACTTCTCAATGGTGCACATGTCTGTATGCAAAGAATGTTGAAACAGAAATGACCTCAGATCCTGCTAGTTCTGCAGTACAGACAAGTAAACAATCGATAGGCTTGATACAACACGGTAGCCTCGCATACCGTGTTTAGAAGATAATACCCGATTCCGGCCAACTTGCCTTTCGAACTCAGAATATTTCTCGGATCATTTGGAGAAGAGTCTCAAGCCTCAAAATTTACAAGCATTGTATTACTGCATTCATCTTCTCAAGCGCTTTCTGAAGCCGTTAAAAAAAATATCATTCCATTTAAAAAAATAATACTTGCTTCAGTATCTCGAGCGATACAAGAATAAAGACTCTTTATCACACACCAAAGTACGTGCCACTTAGCGGACTATCATTTGCCGAAAATCTCGTTTCGATATCTGTAACCGTTCACGGAATAAATGGCGTGTTTCTTCTTACGTCATTAACCGTATATACTGTTAGTTCTTTCCAGAAACTCCCAGTTCCTGGGTTCTATCTTCCGCTATCGGAGACGAGCGCTCTGCTCGCAATTTTCTCCGACAATACGTAATCAAGTACTTTGACCACAATGGGAGACAAGTACGAGATAGCACTTGTTCGTCTTCATATTCTGACGCTCAAAAAAATATCAATTCCTACCGTGTTTTACGGACTATAAGACGCACATTTTCTTCGAAAAACTGCCCCCAAAGTTCAGGAGTGTCTCGTACTCGAAATTAATATAAAAATGTCCAGTGTTTGATTCAAAATTCACACCAGTGTTAAAAATGGTCATATACTCAATGCCGCGTGAAACTTATCTATCTGGCAACACTGGGTTCAACTAACAGCAGTAGTCCACCGACACGACGAACGAGAATTGCAAGGATTCACAAGCTTGCTAACACTGTCTTCTTCCCGCCCCGCCATCACAAATCCAGAACACTGTTTAACCTACGATTCGTCACTGCAGTCTATGGTGCGAGTGCACTTTAATTGAAAGTGATTTGTGTTATCGGTAACAGAACAATATCTTTGTTAGTAGCTAGTTTAGAAACGGAGAAAAATTACAGGTGTTCTTATGAAAGTAACACCATACCAGTATGCAGAAGAACATGGAAACGATCAGCTGAGAGGCATTTCGGCCTTCCACCAACAGAAAGGACCATTCGTGATTGGCGGGCAAGTAAAGAAGAACTGAAAAAAATAAGGGAGACTAAATGTGCAAATAGAGGACTGAATTCAGAATGGCCAAAACTAGAATACGAAATAAGGATATGGATTCAAGTACACCATCAAAATGGGACTGGAATTAACACAAAAACGATTAAAATACACGCTAATAATCTAGCGCTACATTGGAACTTACCAGACTTAAACGGTGAGATTGCTTTATTATTCAACATCAAAAGAAAACCAATGTGGAACTAAGCCAAATAGCCAATATGCACGAAACTCTTCTGACATTTGATGTGCCGAGTAACAACTGTTGCCATGAAAGGTGCTAAATCTGCAACTGTAAAAACAAGTGAACATGAAAAAATGCGCTACACTGTTGTCCTTTCATGTTGTGTTGACGGTACTAAATTTAAACCAATGATTGTTTTTCAAGGGCAAAAGAATGTCGAAACCCTCTGAAATACCGCCAGTGTTATTAAAGTACAAGACAACGGTTGGATGGACGAGACTGGTAAGAAATTATGGATAACAGAGTGTAGGAGAGAAATAAAGGTTCTGTACTGAAGAAGAGTTCTCTTCTTGTGCTAGATCAGTTTAGTAGTCATTTGAAAAATTCTGCGAATGAGAAAATGAGACAGGGAAGTACAGAGCTTGCTGTTATTCTGGGAGGACTTACTTCACAATTCCAACCCCTTGATGTCTCGATAAATAAACCATTTAAAGCGTACCATATATGAGAGAGAAATGGAGAACGATGGATGAAATCCAACATGAAATGACGCCGAAGGAAGGTTTAAAGCGACCTTCAATCAAACAAGTGTGTCAGTGGACAAAATAAGTTGTGGTCTAGAGTTAGAGAAGATATTGTTAAATCTTTCAAGAAGTGCGGTAGAGAAGACCATCTAATATGAAGAGGACAACGATGACGACGACGAAGGAGAAGAAGAAGAAGGAGGAGGAGGAGGAGGAGAAGGTTCATATGACGATTTTCAGAGATTTTGAGTCGGTTTGGTTTTATAAACCAAGAACTTTTTTAGTCTGGTTTTGCAGTCTAATAAAAAAATAAAAAAACGTTATTTTTTAAAAATATTGCGTAAAAATTTAAGGAGCCTCTTACAGTCCGTAGCGCCTTAAACTACGTAAAATACGGTAGCTCTTCTCAGTAACGCGTTCTTGTGGCTCAGACTTGTTAAACGGAAACGAAAGAAAAGAAAAAGCACCATTTTCTAATACGTGTGGAAACTGGATATACGTCCGAATATCCCTCTCCCCCTTTCTATGTCCATCTTCTCCTTCCCCTCTGTGTCCATATCCTCCTGCCCCCCGTCTCTCTTTATCTCCTCCTTTCCGCTTTCTACGTGCGAATCCTCCCATCCCTCTCTCCATCTCCTATCCCCCCCCCCCCCCCTCCCCCGTCACTGATCTTGAGTCTTCTTTATTGCAGGTTCAGTCTCTGTAGTAGCATTCTAATCATAATACGTTAAGCCATAATTACAACTTTCCTATTTGCTAAAGACGTTGCGCTATTATATATTTCAACATTCAATTAAGAGGCTATATGAGTCCAAAGGTTTATTTCACTAAAATGTAAAAATATGAAGTAAATCAGTTGAGTACTTTTTGAGATTTTTGCTAACAACTTTTCTCCTTTATATCCGTTTCCGCCCGAATTTTCATTCGAGTACTGTCTAAAAATTTAAAATAAATCAGTCAAGAACTTTTCGAAATTTTTGGAAATAACGTTTCCCCGTTATATATTACACATTTACATGTATTATGTGTATTAATAAAAGGGTGTATAAAAATATGCTTTTATTCGAATAGAACGTTGCGAAAAATTTTCGAATCAATCTTGAAGAGCTTGCCGTAGCTTAAAATTTTGAAGAAACAAATATTTACATTTTTTGATACAGATGTAAATGTTTGGTTCTATAAAATCGTAAATCTCCGAAAGTTCTTCACTGATTGCTTTGAAATTTTGTAACAAATTTGCATTCAAACACGCACGTGTTCTTATATATATATACTGGAGTGGTATATAAGTACAATACATAAAGTGGATACATTATCAGCAAAAGCCGGCCTGAGTGGCCGTGCGGTTCTAGGCGCTACAATCTGGAGCCGAGCGACCGCTACGGTCGCAGGTTCGAATCCTGCCTCGGGCATGGATGTGTGTGATGTCCTTAGGTTAGTTAGGTTTAATTAGTTCTAAGTTCTAGGCGACTGATGACCTCAGAAGTTAAGTAGCATATGCTCAGAGCCATTTGATCCATTTTTTTGTTAGCAAAAATCTCAGTTCCTTTGTTGAAAATGTTCAATTCCCGAAAGTTCTTCACCGATTCCTTGGAAATTTTGACGTAATATTAGATTCGAATCCATCAGTGTTTTATACACCTTCTAAAGGGTCATATTATATCATCTGGCAGCCACCATTGTTGTCACGAAATGAATAAATTGTTGCTAATTGCTTCCAGATAGTGTTAGACGTTCTTTCCAAACCAGATACAAATATGTATGATATTTTAAGGTAACTGTTGCCACTTTTCCCGAAACATTGTTGCTATCTCATTATCTCTATTATTATTATTATTATTATTATTATTATTATTCCTTACACATGAAATGTAAAATGTGATGTCTAGACTTTACATGAGAAACGGGCAATGGCGTTAGAACTATAATAGACGTGACAAGTAGTTTAAACAGGCTTTCAAGTTTCTAAGCACATCATTTATTTTACAAGAGGAAGCGAAGCCCATTTGCTAAATTATTGTGGACACATGAAATGACAACGGTTATTCTCTACACTTTCCTCGAGATAATACCCTGGTCTATGACCTGCATTTCAAGACGTTGACCTCAGCACATTGTCCAAGAACCTGTGGCAAGGCCACCTTTGCTTCTTTTTTTAGTTGTGGTGGGTTTGGAATAGCGAAACAACTATAAAATATTATGCCAATCCGCCTTTCAGTGTCAGTAATCAAAATTTTTTGGTCACCAAGAAAGAAAGTATCCATTACATAGTTCAGCAACTTCGATTAATATACCGAACAATACTTATTTTTGTAATTATTGTCCGTTACCTCCATGAGCAATTTTGATGAATTTATGCTAGCTGCTGTACTTCTGGCAAAAATAAATAATTGGACCGTAATCTGAAGAAAGATCCACGCAAAATTTTATGTCTAATATAGAACAGAAAATCAGTACCTAAATATACTCCCCTCCCAAACACAAACACATACACACAAGATTGTTAACAGAATGAGATTTTCACTCTGCAGCGGAGTGTGCGCTGATATGAAACTTCCTGGCAGATTAAAACTGTTGGCAGAGCACTTGCCCGCGAAAGGCAAAGGTCCGAGTTCAAGTCTCGGTCCGGCACACAGATTTAATCTGCCAGGAAGTTTCTTATCAGCGCACACTCCGCTGCAGAGTGAAAATCTCATTCTGGAAACATCCCCTAGGTTGTGGCTAAGCCATGTCTAAGCAATATCCTTTCTTTCAGGAGTGTTAGTTCTGCAGGGTTCGTAGGAGAGCTTCTGTAAAGTTTGGAAGGTAGGAGACGAGGTGCTGGCAGAAGTAAAGCTGTGAGGACGGGGCGTGAGTCGTGCTTGGGTAGCTCAGTTGGTAGAGCACGTGCCCGTGAAAGGCAAATGTCCCGAGTTCGAGTCTCGGTCCTTGCACACAGTTTTAATCTGCACGGAAGTTTCATATCAGCGTACACTCCGCTGCAGAGTGAAAATCTCATTCTGGAAACATCCCCATAGGCTGTGGCTAAGCCATGTCTCCGCACTATCCTTCCTTTCAGGAGTGCTAGTTCTGCAGGGTTCGCAGGAGAGCTTCTGTAAAGTTTGGAAGGTAGGAGAAGAGGTACTGGCAGAAGTAAAACTGTGAGGAGGGGGCGTGAGTCGTGCTTGGGTAGCTCAGTTGGTAGAGCACTTCCACGCGAATGGCAAAGGTCCCGAGTTCGAGTCTCGGTCCTACACACAGTTTTAATCTGCACGGAAGTTTCATATCAGCCCACACTCCGCTACAGAGTGAAAATCTCATTCTGGAAACATCCCCATAGGCTGTGGCTAAGCCATGTCTAAGCAATATCCTTCCTTTCAGGAGTGCTAGTTCTGCAGGGTTCGCAGGAGAGCTTCTGTAAAGTTTGGAAGATAGGAGACGAGATACTGGCAGAAGTAAAGCCGTGAGGACGGGGCGTGAGTCGTGCTTGGATACTCAGTTGGTAGAGCACTTGCCCGTGAAAGGCAAAGGTCCTGAGTTCGAGTCTCGGTCCTTGCACACAGTTTTAATCTGCCAGGAAGTTTCATATCAGTGCACACTCCGCTGCAGAGTGAAAATCTCATTCTGGAAACATCCCCTAGGCTATGGCTAAGCCATGTCTCCGCGATATCCTTCCTTTCAGGAGTGCTAGTTCAGCAGGGTTCGCAAGAGAGCTTCTGTAAAGTTTGCAAGGTAGGAGACGAGGTACTGGCAGAAGTAAAACTGTGAGGAGGGGGCTGAGTCGTGCTTGGGTAGCTCAGTTGGTAGAGCACTTGCCCGCGAAAGGCAAAGGTCCCGAGTTCGAGTCTCGGTCCTACACACAGTTTTAATCTGCCAGGAAGTTTCAAGATTGTTAACTTCTGGTTCAATTCTAGCTTATAGTCCACACTCAGAACACAAATAGACTTGCCATATTAATTTATTCGTCAGTTGTGAGATACAATAATGCGTCATTTCAACATTCAGATCAAGTATTCTAAAATTCCATTCAGCGAACTTCCTTCCTCGATAAACGATTGATAAATAAACTGCATTTGTAACTATTGTAGTCCTCTGCTATTAGAGACAGACCAGCAGTGGTTGATAATGCAACAGCTGTGCTACAGGCTAATTTCGGATATATCAACTAATTCAGAGAAATTTAAATCTAGTAGTTTCTTGAAATATGTTTCATTTCAGCGGTCCTTTTCTGTCTCTATCCAGTTTCTTGGGATCCTGCGCAATAGCTTTTATTTTAATGAATATCGTCTTCTGCAAGTATTGTACAAAGTACCTCGACCAGCTGCTTTGCTAAATGATATTTAAATTCAGTACGAATTTCAATTGCAGACTTCGGCATGTAATGACTGGCTTATTTATGATGGAATTCAGCAACGACTTTAATTTAAAATGTAACTACAGAGAATTTCGCATTGCATTATCTGGATCACTAAGCTTGGAATGCGAGTGGTTTTTTTTAGACAGACTGTAATTATACGTATGGATAGATTCGTATGCATAACTTCGCCCATGCAGACTGGAATATTCTGGCTTCATTAATTCCAAAGGGATTTTAGTTATGTAAGTTACATATTATGTGTTTCCTGTGCTGACTTTGTGAAACAATAATGTGTAACTGTCGTTTATCAGTACTACGTCGATAAGGATTCATTTCTACTGAAATCATGATCCATCTTAAATGAAAGTCACAGGTGTGACTCAGTACGAACTCTGTTCTTTTTGTGTTTTCGTTCTTCTCTTTAGTATTCACAGCGTAGGCATTCTCATTAGAGCTGATAATCAACAATATCAGAGGTAATCAAATGCAACTAGTTTATTTGAAAAGTGTGACCTTGCCAGACTTCAGACAGAGGTCATCAAACATTTACGTATACTTCAGTTACAGCATTCAACCAGAGAAATTATTTAAACATACATCATTGGCTCGCTTCTTTATGTAACTATGTTGTAACTAGAGTATACGTATATTATAGATTATTTTCTATTTTCGTACAGTATGAGTTATGACAGATATTGTATTTATTTGTGTTTCTGAGAACAGACTCATCCTGACTGCAACTGCTGAGGGAAGTACGATCTCAATTGTTACACTTAAAATGTTACTGATTGCAGCTTTGGTTAGCAAAGGGAATAGTGGTCTTTCTGCAAGATGAGAATCTTACATCGGTATTTACCACTTAACATTCATTAAAAAAACAAAGAAACTGCAAACGTAGCACATCACAGACTTTAAAACTACCACAGGTAGGGTAACTCACTAAGCTTTGATTTAAAATATCAAATTCTGTAAACAGGAAAATATAATCACATTTTATTGACAAATAAAGCAGTTCCCCTTTATAATTGCATTAGAATTAGTGTGTCACGCTAATTTCATTCAAGAAGAAACAAAAGCTATTATTCCAATTTAATCCTTTTACAGAATTACTGTTCACCTGACATTAACAACTGAAGAGCTTGTATTAAGCAAGGACTACAATAAAAAAAATAACAGGCCAGAATTTATGGCAATTTAGCAACATCAATGTGGATGCAATTGCAATAGGTCGAAAATAGCATGCACAAATCAGTGATTTAAATCAAAGTTGAGTAAATGCACTGTATGCAATACATTGTCAATGGGTTCAATTAACGTCATAAATAAATTCGTACGTTTTGTTAGAATAATACGTGACCCATGTAGTTTTGTATTTGAGACTATCATCAGTATTTTATGAGAATGGTTTAATCACCATTTATCTTAAATTGTTTTATGTGATATAATCTACATGCGAATAACGACAGTTAGAATTTGAAGCAATGCCAAAACACTGATCATACTGTGCAAATAAATGTATGCACCTCTACGCGATCCTGTAAACTCACTAACATAATTATAGATGAAAAAGAAATGGAAGCTTGAAGTAAGAAAACAAATGACAAAGAAGTCTTCGGGCCACAATTTCCTTTGCAGAGAGAGCTTGTATGTCCTTGTGATCAAGTTTTCAGGACCGTACAAACAGGTTTGCTGCCCGTGTTTACTACTCGTAGTTATGATTGGGTTAACATAGCACAAAAATGCAACGGTCCGAAAATTGTTTGCAATGGAGAGAGTGAAAGACGATTTAATATTTACCATATAATGAAACGCAGGAAGCTAAACAGTCGCAAATCCTTTGAGGGAGCCCTTTTTCTACGAAATATAAGTCGTAATGAAAATGGTATATCAGGAATCAAAGGATTTTAGCTGTTTAAAATGAATTATATCGCTGTTAACCTAAAAAATTAAGTTAACACTGCAAAAAAGGTATCTCATCGGCTTATTCAGTACGTCCTAATCATCCACCACGTATTATCCTCTATTTTTATGTACATGTTTTATATTGTCTGCATTCTGCAATATATCGTAAACTGAGTGTTCATATCTGCTTATAATATCACAAAAACTCTTTGTAATGCATAAAACAAGTGATTAAAAGCGCATATGTAAGGACACATACTACTATTGAGATGTAATAAAAAACTAGATGGCTCCGGCAGTTAACTTCTGATTTTCATTTACTAATACATATGCATTTAATATTCAAAAGTAATGAACAAATGGCTCTAAGCACTATGGGACTTAACATCTGAGGTCATTAGTCACGTAGAACTTAGAACTACTTAAACCTAACTAACCTAAGGACATCACAAACATCCATGCCCGAGGGAGGATTCGAACTTGTAACCATAGCGGTCGCGCGGTTCCAGACTGAAGCGCCTAGAACCGCTCGCCCACACCGGCTGGCTAGTAATGAACAAAGGGTGACCAAAGCAACATGGAGCTGGGACAGCTCATAAATACGGCCACTAGAGATAGCAGAATAATCCAGATCAGCAGGTCGGCTGCTACCAGGATGTTGCAGTTCTGGCCTAACCCTTGTTATGTGTATATCAGCTTTAAAATTAAGATGATGCGAAAACAATTTCACAATATGAAAATTTATTTCTACAAAAATGTATTTGAGCCTTCATCAGTTACCTCGCAGACCAAACAGCGAAATTCACGTACTATTCTTAGTTTCACATTTTCTAATCTAATACCCAAATTGCCTGAATTAAAGCTATTACGCTCTGTTACCTTTGTTTTACTTTTCTTGTTAGTCGTACGATAACATTTCTTCAGGACACTGTCCATTCTGTTCAGGTCATCTTCAAGTCGTTTGCCATACCTGACAATGTCATTGCCGAACTTTAATTTCCTTCCCAAATTTTCTTTACTGTTTCTATTGCTTTTCTCATTGCATGCATCTGTTTCGATACTGCTGTTATATTGTCACGGCTATCGAGTTTCGCTAATGTAAGAACTGGTATGTCTGCGAGGAAAGGAGAGAAACCTTATTAAGAGTAATATTTAATACCACGCACTGAGTGTGGTGTGAGGCGGACACAAAAAAATTGGACCAGTGCTCCATGTGATGTCAGACTTGTTGAAACCTGCAGAGGAAGCGGTGCTGCACTAATGACTAGGAGAGTACGACTCCCACGGCCACCAACGTGAGTAGCGGTCGCTTGCATACAGCTAGGATAGTCGAGAACGTTCTGGAATAATCTTTGGGAAGACCACCAGAGGAGACAAGGAAAACATCTCCGTAGGGGAAACTCGCACAAAAGTCTTCCTGAATAACCAGTGTATCTACGGCTAGAGCAGGGAGCCAAGACCGTCATTACCAGAAAGAGAAGCGGTACAACAGCCTATCATCGGAGTGACTATAGCCCGACACTCAGTTGCTGCTGCAGCAAAAACTACGAGGAGTCTGTAAACAGTCGTGGGAGAACGACTGAATTTTCGATAAGTATACAGTAACAGTTATTACCTCCAGTTTTCTGATTTTTTTAGTGAAGAACAAGCTCTGTAGGGTTTGTCTCTGTTAGTAGCAACATGTAATCTGTATAAATAAAAACGTGAAACTTCGTTTATTCTTCACCGATTTCTTTGAAATTTTGTTACACGTTGCGTTCGAATACACGTGTCTTTTTATATACCTCATGAGCTTTGAGGTGCGTCTTGACACGCTACCTGTTAGTAGACAATCCACGACTCCCGCATGCTGTGGGAAAACGAGGGATCGTTAAATACTCAAATTTCACATTATCTAGTAGATGATCATGTATGGTCGGTTCTTTAATCGCTATTTCGGTGTATGGTGGTAGTTCACCAGATACTGATACACGAGGTATCACGGGAGAGTTCTATGTTGTTTTGTGTTTGATGTGCGCTACTTAGCGAAATATCGCTGACAATGACCTTTGTATCATCCTATTCTCTCTTTTTTTTGATCGGAACATTGCTTGATTTTATTGCATCTAGGGATGCAGCTATAATGCTGCTAAAGCAATCGTGCCTACAAACATAGGACTTCCAGCTAATGCGACCTTATCTCTTCACAACGATATGTCCGGACTATGACTCCCCTGGCGTTCACCTTCTTTGCCAGGCAGTGTATTTCCTTACTTTCACATAAACAAGTGAGTCACGCAAAGTTGAGAAAATTGTACCAACGATAATATTTTTGTAATGACGCATACTGTTCTGCGATGGGCTACGTCACAATGCGCACCCGACTAGCTGTGGCATTCCTGTCGCACACATTCATCTCAGCGATGATAGGAACATGTAGGACATCAGATAATGAAACTTATGATAAAATGAGAACATAGGTCAGCACAGAAAAACTGCAGTACTACAGAAAAAAACGTATGGCTGGCTGGTAACTCTAGTACACATTAAAATCAGCATTCTGGAAACATAGGATGGAATCCAGAAAATTCACAAAATTGTAAAGCAAGTGCCATATTCTCCTTGCTGTGAGCTAAAATAAAAGACGCGTTCTGAGATAAATTTGTCGCTGCCGTCTTGTCAGTACGTAGAATGTGAGAAACCTGTATTGAGCAACTAAATGGAATAAGACTCAGAAAGGAATACGGCAAGGCTGCATATTGTTGTCTTATTTACTCAGTATGTATACAGAGCACATTACTAGGAATGCCGGGCTAGATGAAGAAGGAACTGAAACTAAAATAGCTGAGACAAATATAAATAATCCTAAATTTGCAGATGATGCCAATCTGATTGCAAAAAGTGAAGAATAGTTGAAGATTCCCTAAAGGCGAAAGAAGAAAATGCGAAGGCTGGTCTACTGCTGAATATCAAGAAAACGAAAATTACGGCAACTACAGTTATCACTTTGTGGCATATAGGAGTTTCTATGTTCAATTATAGGATCCTTCAAAATGTTTTGACGATTAAAAATTTGAATATAGCTCTCTAAAAACAAAATGCAGCCATGATGGCGTTGCCCATTAGTTGTGCGGAGTGTTATGTTTCATCCCATGTAGATGTCATGTCGTACTGGACGATGCAACATCTTGCTATCGTGGCGTAGTGCCATTTTCGCTACGACGAATCTGTCGTGCGTTTTCAACATGCCTTTCTGAAGCATTCTGAGATTTAGCCACGATATGTAATTCCTGTTCGTGAGACAATATCGAATAGGGCAAGAAACTTACGTGCAGCTGCCAGTGCATCAAATAGAAAATCAACAGGCTCTCGGAAAACCGTTGAAACTCACGAGAATAGCGAACGTGTGCGCGGCAGTTTACAGGCAAGCTCTCATTGTTCGTTACGGAAACTTGGTTCCAACAAGAAGGTGCGACATGCCACACATCCCGGCAAGACCTTGCGAGTTCCCCGGGAAGAGTTTGGTAATTTCCGAACGCACTTGCGTCGATTGGTCACTTGGCCCTCCCGATTTAACCATGCCAAACTTTTTCTTTCAGTTAGAAAATCGAAATCACGATGAAATTTCCAGAATTGCTCCTGCAGTTACGAAAGATATATTCAAAAACTGAGTGAAACAAGTCGAGTATTGTATAGCTACGAATGGTCGTCATTTAATATTTCATAAATAAACTTGAATAAATGTTTTACCTCGCGTAAAATGTTCAACTTCGTTTCTCTATTAGTAGTAGTAGTATGGCATTCTGCCTTACGGCAGGTCTTGTCACGGGTTAAGCCTCTTCCACTCTTGTCTGTCCATAGCCAGTCTTTTCATTTGTGAATATTTGGCTCCTTTAATATTGTCCAGCATTTGATATCTTCTTTTTCCCCTTACCCTTTTTCCCTCCACCATTCCTTCTATTCCTTCCTTCAATAAACTGTCCCTCCTCAAACAATGTCCAATCCAGGTCCGTTTCCTCTTTCTGATGACTTTGATAACGGTTCTTTCTTCTCCAACTCTTCTTAATACTTCCTCATTCCTTACTCGGTCTTTATGTGTTATTCAAATTTGAAATCATCACTATTTGTGCAACCCCCTGTATCTCGGCTTCCAGATTTCTGCTGATGGTGACTGCAACCACGAAATCAAAAGACACTCAAGGAAATGTCCAGTCTTAACTATATTTCAAGAAGTAGAGACATAACTTTAACAACGAATATCAGTATAGTAAGGGCTATAGTCATTTCAGTTGACTCCTTTTGAATGGTGGTGTTAGAGGAAACTCCTCCGTGTTCCATGGACCACAAAAAGGACGAGTAGGTCAGTATTACAGCAAATAAAACCAGATTTCTCCTGAAACAAAAACTGACCTGCTTTGGGCACATTATAAGACATGATTCTCTGTAAAAGAAGGTCGGAGATAGAAGGCGAAGAGGGCGGAAGAGATGGATAGATGGCATCACGGAAGTAGTGGCGTACAATCTGTGAAGTCTGTGAGAGATAGCGCAGGAGGGAAGAAATTGGCGTGTTCAGTTCATGAGGTCACGGAGAGTCGGAACAGACTAAGCGAAAGAGAGCGAAAGAGAGCTAGAGAGAGAGAGAAAGAGAGAGAGAGAGAGAAATAGAACATAATGCGATAAAATTCATACGCTACAGACAATATAAACTGGTACTTTCTGCTAGAGTGAAAAGAGTGCTACGTACTATACGGGGTGGAATGAGTACGGCTTCATCCCATTGCAGACTCCTTGTCTGGTATATCGGCTTTCTCATTTCTTTTTCTGCTTTGTTACCTAGTGCATGTTAGTGTGTAGCCACTTCCCTACATTATTGAAGATTCAGGGGAGAATAAAGAAATTAGCGATAATTGTCCAATAATACAGGTATGACAATTACATAGCATGCGAAAATCACTATAAATGAGTAATTTACCTTGTTGTTGTTGTCTTCAGTCCAGAGACTGCTTTGATGCAGCTCTCCATGTTACCCTACCCTGTGCAAGCCTCTTCATCTCCGAGTAACTACTGCAACCTACATCCTTCTGAATCTTCTGACTGTATCCATCTCTTGGTCTCCCTCTACGATTTTTACTCTCCATACTTCCGTCCATTACTAAATTGGTGATCCCCTGATGCCTCAGAACGTGTCATAACAACCAATCCCTTCTTTTAGTCAGGTTGTGCCACAAACTCCTCTTCTCCCCAGTTCTGTTCAGTACCTGCTCATTAGTTGTGTGATCTACCCATCTATTCTTCAGCATTCTTCTGTAGTACCATATTTCGAAAGCTTCTATTCTCTACCTGTCTAAACTATTTATCGTCCATGTTTCACTTCCACACATGGTTACACTCCACACAAATACTTTCACAAATGGCACCTATACTCGATGTTAAATTTCTGTTCTTTAGAAACGCTTTCGTTGCCATTGCAAGCCTACATTTTATATCCTTTCTACTTAGATTATCATCAGTTATTTTACTCGCCAAGTAGCAAAACTCATCTACTACTTTAAGTGTCTCATTTCCTAATCTAATTCCCTCAGCATCACCTGATTTAATTCGACTACAGTCCATTATCCTCGTTTTGCTTTTGTTGATGTTAATCTTATATCCTCCTTTCAAGAGACTGTCCATTCCGTTCAACTGCTCTTCCATGTCCTTTGCTGTCTCTGTCAGAATTACAATGTCATCGGCAAACCTCAAAGTTTTTATCTCTTCTCCATTGATTTTAATTCCAGCTCCGAAATTTTCTTTTGTTTCCTTTACTGCTTGCTGAGTATACAGACTGAATAACATCGGAGATAGGCTACAACCCTTACTCCCTTCTCAGCCACTGCTTCACTTCCATGGCCCTCGACTCTTGTAACTGCCATCTGGTTTCTGTACAAATTGCAAATAGCCTTTCGCTCCCTGTATTTTACCCCTGCCAATTTCATAATTTGAAGAGCTTTCTCTAAGTCTACAAATGCTAGAAACGTAGGTTTGCCTATCTCCTATGGTAAGTCGTAGGGTAGTATTGCCTCCTGTGTTCCAACATTTCTATGGAATCCCAACTGAACTTCCCTGAGGTCAGCTTCTACCAGTCTTTCCATTCGTCTGTAAAGAATTCGTGTCAGTATTTTGCATCCATGACTTATTAAACTGATAGTTCGATAATTTTCACACCTGTCGACACCTTTCTTGGGAATTGGAATTATTATATTGTTCTTGAAGTCTTCGCCTGTCTCATACATCTTGCTCACCAGATGGAAAAGTTTTGTCATCGCTGGCTCTCCAAAGGCAATCAGTAATTCTACTGGAATGTTGTCTACTCCTGGGGCTTTGTTTCGACTTTTCAGTGCTCTGTCAAATTCTTCACGCAGTATCATATCTCCCATTTCATCTTCATCTACGGCCTCTTCTATTTCCATAATATTGCCCTCAAGTACATCACCCTTGTGTAGACCCTTTGTATACTCCTTCCACCTATCTGCTTTCCCTTCTTTGCTTAGGACTAGTTTTCCATCTGAGCTCTTGATATTCATACAGGTGGTTCTCTTTTCTGCAAAGCTTTCTTTAATTTTCCTATAGGCAATACCTATCTTACCCCTACAGATATATGCCTCTACACCCTTACATTTGTCTTCTAGCCATTAGCGGCTGAAATTAAATAACATCTACACTACTGACCATTAAAATTGCTACACCATGAAGATGACGTGCTACAGTCACGAAACTTAACCGACAGGAAGAAGATGGTGTGATATGCAAATGATTAACTTTTCAGAGCATTTACACAAGGTTGACGCCGGTAGCGAGAGCTACAACGTGCTGATATGAGGAAAGTTTCCAACCAATTTCTCATACACAAACAGCAGTTGACCGGCGTTGCCTGGTGAAACGTTGCTGTGATGCCTCGTGTAAGGAGGAGAAATGCGTACCATCACGTTTCCGACTTTGATAAAGGTCGGATTGTAGCCTATCGCGACTGCGGTTTATCGTATCGCGACATTTCTGTCCGCGTTGGTCGAGATCCAAAGACTGTTAGCAGAATGTAGAATCGGTGAGTTCATGAGGGTAATTTGGAACGCCGTGCTGGATCCCAACGGCCTCGTATAATTAACAGTCGAGATGATAGACATCTTATTCGCATGGCTGTATCTGATCGTGCAGCCACGTCTCGATCCCTGAGTCAACAGATGGGGACGTTTGCAAGACAACAACCATCTGCACGAACAGTTCGACGACGTTTGCAGCAGCATGAACTATCAGCTCGGAGACCATGGCTGCGGTTACCATTGACGCTGCATCACAGACAAGAGCGCCTGCGATGGTGTACTCAACGACGAACCTGAGTGCACGAATGGCACAACGTCATTTTTTCGGATGAATCCAGGTTCTGTTTACAGCATCATGATGGATGCATCCGTGTTTGGCGACATCGCGGTGAACGCACATTGGAAGCGTGTATTCGTCATCGCCATACTGGCGTATCATCCGGCGTGATGGTATGGGGTGCCATTGGTTACACGTGTCGGTCACCAATTGTTCGCATTGATGGCACTTTGAACAGTGGACGTTACATTTCAGATGTGTTACGACCCGTGGCTCTACCCTTCATTCGATTCCTGCGAAACCCTACATTTCAGCAAGATAATGCACGACCGCATGTTGCAGGTCCTGTACGGGCCTTTCTGGATACAGAAAATGTTCGACTGCTGCCCTGGACAGCACATTCTCCAGATCTCTCACCAATTGAAAACGTCTGGTCAATGGTGGCTCAGCAACTGGCTCGTCACAATACGCCAGTTGCTACTCTTGATGAGCTGTGGTATCGTGTTGAAGCTGCATGGGCAGCTGTACCTGTACACGCCATCCAAGCTCTGTTTGACTTTATGCTCAAGCGTATCAAGGCCGTTATTTCGGCCAGAGGTGGTTGTTCTGGGTACTGATTTCTCAGGATCTATGCACCCAAATTGCGTGAAAAAGTAATAACTTGTCAGTTCTAGTATAATATATTTGTCCAATGAATACCCGCCTATCAACTGCATTTCTTCTTGGTGTAGCAGTTTTAATGGCCAGTAGTGTATGACGACTACCCAGGAAGTAATGCACAACATTTTATTCTCAGCCGCCAAAGGTGTCGAAGTTGCGAAAATGTTGATGTCGATATGAGATGGCGCGAAAAATTTCCGTTCCCTCCAACTGATAGAGTAGCTACAGCAACGTTTCAAAATGGCGTCTGCGTGTGAAGTACGTGACAAGCAGCATGTCGTCCCTGAATATCTCACTGCGGAGAAAGAAACTGTTGGATATATTCACAAACGTTTGTGTTAAGTGTATGGAGCAGCTGCAGTCGACAGGAGCACAGCTGGTCACTGGGCACGGGTGGTGAGGACTTCAGAAGGCGGTTCTGAGGAGCTCTGTAATTTGGAGCGAGCGCCGATACCATCCATCACCGTCACACGTGACGTGTTGCAGTGTGCCGATGTTCTCATTCGCGAGGATCGATACGTTAGTACTCGTCAGCTGGCGCTGCTACAGTCAATTAGCAAAGGAGGTGCAACAATCCGCGCACTTGGATACTCAAAAGTGTCTACTAAATGGGTTCCACGCTGTCTTGCGGTGGAATACAAATGTCACAGAAGAAAAGACGTATTCTGAGTTACTGCAACGTTTTAAAGCTTAGATGGAGGCCTTGTTGTCCTGGACTGTGACAAGTGATGAAACTCAGGTTCACTATTTGGAGCCTAAAATAAAAAGACAATCGGTGCAATGGCGTCATCCTCACTCTCCACAAAAGGAAAAATATAGCTTCCAACTGTAAGATCATGATGATTGAGTTTTTGGAACAGTGATTGATTTTCATTGTTGTGATTCCAAGAGGGAGTACAATTAATTGGCATGAATCCATAAACACATTAGCCATACTCAAGAAGCGTTTCCAGCCATAACAACCCAGGGGATGTCTTGATCCAACACGATAACGCTCGACCTCACATGAGTTTAAGGAAACATGGAGGAACAGTGTTGGACAGTGGTACCCTTTTCACAATACGGCCATGACCTAGCTGCATTCAGTTGCTTGAGCCATTAAAAGGATAGCATTTGTGGGAGAAATTTTGAGGTGATTCGCACAGCGAAGAAACGGCTATTGATCAGAACAAGGACTGATACCGATAGGACGTTCACGCCCCTGTGTTTTTGGAGGAAGGACAGAGATATGTAAGGGATTTACGTGGGAAAATAGGGTTTTGCAGTAGATAAAAAATCGTTATTTCATTTGTGTAATTTTCATTGTGTGAAATGATTAATAGTTGAAGAAAAAAATGTGATGCACTACTTTCTGGGCGACCCTCTTATCCGCTAGATAGCTTCGTAGTTTGTTACACCTTGCTTACGCCATTGGCCACAGAGTGCATGGATGCTGTAATAACAGAGACACAGGACGTGTGCGATATGTTGGTACCACATGGTTGATTTCCACAACGAATCTTGCAGTCTGCAGCGGAGCGTAAGGCAAATTAAGCTAGGTATCAAGGGTCGATCCAGAACGATAGCTTTCGTGGTAATGATCTCACCGACTGAGGTACCGAGGCAGATTTAAAGTAATTACACTGATGAGCTAAGTGTGATATTCCTAGCTGTGGCCGCCAGTATTTTATCTTGCTATAAAATCGGCTTGATGCAGTTTTGTACACTTTAAGCAGCATGTGGTACAAAAGTGGAGTGAGGTACAAGCGACACATGGTACAGTATGTACCATTCCCGTGCGAGAGTCCAGCAATTGTACTGAACTTGGCTTCTGATTGGTCGGCACATTCGGGTGTTAGGCGCCAAAACGCCTAACTTTTCTTATTAATTATTTATATACTTTTAATTGTATTTAACCCAGTTGTCAGTATGACAATCTCTCGTGGTTACCCTACGAGTCTACAGTTTTTATTTATTAAATTTCACTAGTTTTGAGAAACATAAGAGTAAAGATATTACAACTGAAGTTCTTCGGACACCTTCGGGTCGCTTTGGCGCGCCTGGGAGACGAAGTACAGTACTTCGGCTGCGCTAGGCACTCTGTTTCGGGTGTTCTTCAGAGCCAGACGTGTATCTCTGTTATTGTACTATTAAGAAAACTACGTCGAATGTTGTAGAAGACAGTGTAAAAAGTGATATTTTAAAATATAAACAAACAGGCTTCATTAATGAGAGGTGTCGCCTACCATCTTTGTCAGTACTACAAATCTTGCCCTGTGTAGATACGGAGGCTAACCTGGGCAAGTGGCATCCCACAAAAAAAGAGAGCACAAACACAGGTTCAGGTTCGAGATCACAGCATAGCAGTCTCCGCCGAAGACTATCCCACGACCGAAGAGCTGTCTTCTGCGCCGAGGACACAACATTAGAAGACGACAGGTTGGTGGAGAGAACGGTTAGGGACTCTTATCCAATCTCTTCAGATCTGACTTCCAATACGACAAAGTATAATTTTATACAAACTTTATAACTGCCTGCTAACAGCGGTTTGGTCCATCTCTGCAGCGCAACACAGCAGAGAATCTGTGTGACACGAACTTGACAAGTATGGTCCTGAAGGTGTGTTGCACCAGGTATTTATGTACGTGTCACTTAAATCTCACACATTACAGGCCTATGGTTTGCGAGCACGAAGGTGTTGTCTGATAGAATTCGAGAGGTGTTTCATCGGATTCAGATCAGGAGAATTAGTTGGCCAAGAAATCAACATAAGTTTCTCCTGGAGCTACTGTCGCACGAATCTGGAGTTGTGACATGAACGGTTATCACCGAATAGGATGACAGCAAGCATAAAGGGAAACAAGGAAACAAGTGGTCTGCAATAATGTTCACATAGTACGCAGCTGTCATGAGTTCTTTGATTACTACCACAGGCAGCCCAGGCGAATGTGCCCAGTCTCATAATATTGTCCTGTGTCGTGTTAATAACCCACTTCTGACTTCAGTTTTTGCAGGTGCAGAGTAAGTGTGGTGAGGATAGTCAAAGTGTGAACATCTTTAAGGGGCATTAAACGAACAAAATGTATAGTAGTGTGAACAAAATTAATGTCAGAAGTTTTCCATGAGACATTTGCAGATGGTGCTGATGTTTACAGATAATTCGCAAGGTTGGAAAATAATAGAGAAATGCAGGAAGACACGCAGAATATCAACATTTGGTGCAGGGAGTGGCAACTGACCGCCGGCCGGTGTGGCCGAGCGGTTCTAGGCCCGTCAGTCTGTAACCGCGTGACTGCTACGGTCGCAGGTTCGAATCCTGCCTCGGGCATGGATGTGTGTGATGTCCTTAGGTTAGTTAGGTTTAAGTAGTTCTAAGTTCTCGGGGACTGATGTTCTCAGATGTTAAGTCCCATAGTGCTCAGAGCCATTTGAACCATTTTTTGGCAATTGACCCTTAACATAAACAACTGTAACGTATTGAGAATAGAGGGACATAAAGACCCTTTATTGTATGATTACACGATTGCAGAACAATCACTGAAAGCAGTTATCTCCACAAAATATCTAGGAGTACAGACACACCACATTCAGTTAATCGCTTGTTAGCAAATGACAGACAAAGATTCATTGTGAGAATACTCAGAAAATGCAGCCCACCAACATAGGAAGTACATAGCTTACAAAACACTCATTCAACAAGTACTTGAGTGTTGCTCGTCAGTCTGGGGTCTACACTAGAGAGGATTGCTGGCCAAAAGGAGAAAATCTGAAGAAGAGCAGCAGTTTTCGTTACAGGTTCATTTAGTAAGCGCGAAAGCGTTACGAAGATGCTCCGTCAGTTCAAGTGGCAGACGATGCAAGATAGATGTTCTGCAGCATGGTATGTTCTACTCTTAAAATTCGGAGAGTATGTGTACCGAGAAGAGTCGCCCAATATATTGCTTCCTCCAAAGTATGTCTCGCGAAAAGATAAAATTAGAGATTCGAGTCCACACAGAGGCTTGCCAGCAATCGTTCTTCCCGTGAGGTGTATGCGACCGCAAGAGGGAAAGGGCGAAGTGACAGCAGTACATAAAATACCCTCCGCCACACATCGTGAGGTGGCTTGCGGAGTACAGATGTAGATACTTATTCCATGTTCAGAGCACATTTGGGTTTGCCCATTTTGTCATGGCGGAGCAGAGAGATGATACATTGCAAAAGTAAGTTAGTAATTACGGAAGTAACGTCCACAAAGGATTTAACTGGGAGATGGTGGCAGATAGAGCTTGTGGCTTGGTGACGATGTACTCTGGTGGCCAGTAGTTGAAGCGTGATTCCTCTACTTTGGAACTTATACTCAATCTATATGTGAAATAACATACACTGTCCAGTCACATTAATTGACGACCTGTCAAAAGCCTTAATAACAAGCTTTTGCAGCGCGCAGCACTGCGAGACGTGCTGCAACAGGTCAGTGAGGTTCTAGAAGGTACCGACAGCAATATGGTGCCATGCCGACTCTATTGCCATGGGCAGATGGGCTAGGCTTCTACTCGGTTGACGGTCCATGGCGCCAAGAGTTCGATCGAAGTAATTCTACAGACTCTCGATTGGACTTACCGTAAATGCAGGGAGTTTGGTGGCCAGGAGAGTACGGTAAACTCACCCTGGTGCTCCGCAAACCACGTACATAATCTGCGAGCTGTGTGACACGTCGTGTTGTCGTTCTAGTAGAGGCCATCGTTGCGAGGAAAGCCAAACTACATGTAGTGATTCGTCATGGTCCTCAAGGATGGATGCATACTTGTGTTGATCCATTGTGTCTTCCAGAATGACGACATAACAAAGGAATGCGCTAAAATGTTCGCCTTACCTTAATGCATGCAGGATGTTTACTTTGAGATGTTTCACGCTAAACACACCAACGGCCATCTGTCTGTTGGAACATCAAGCGTGATTCATCTAAAAAGCGCACCTGTTCCCACTTAGCTGACGTACAGTCACCGTATTGGCGTGAAAATTGCAGCCTTCGTCTCCAATTAATGGCAGTTAACATGGATGCATGAACCAGAAGCCTGCTGCAAAGGCCCATAGGCAGCAAATTCATTGAAGAGGCACTACTGATAGCCCATTGGTTCATGTGGGCGGACAGTGGCACAACAGTTGCGCGTCTGTTCGCCTGTACACATCTCTGCAGTCGCCTTTCACCCCACTGTCATTTGTTGCCTATGATGCACAACAGTCACCCCCAGCGCCGGTTTTGGATAGCGCGATTTTGCCATGCACGGTATACTTTAGCGATGGCGGTACACGAATAGTTTACGAACTTGTCCTTTGCATGAAAGTCAATGACTGTGCTCTTTTGGACGTGAGATAAATAGCTCCGTTTGCGTATTACGACAGCAACTACACTGTTTTCCACGTCCCCCCACCACTCGGTGTATACCCTCCACTGCGGTTGCTGTATCTGCTGTCTGTCAGTAATTATTGCACACTGACGTCGAACATAGGCGGTGGTCATATTAATGTGGCTGGTCCATGTAAGAAGGAATACTGTGCTCTTTTCCGAAGGCTGCTATTCTGTCATTTTACTCGGCTACCCAAGTCCGCAGTTTTTTTTTTTTTTGTGTAGTTTCACAGAAGTACCACCACCTCGTGGCTGGACTTCCTAGGTGTGAAGGGGTAACTTTTTGTTATTTCTGCGTGAGAAGGGCATTGGTCACTCTGTCGTTTGACCCTTCTAAGATGCTGGTTATTTTATTACAGTTCACTTAATGTTACATAAGTCAAGTTGACTTTAAATTTCTGTCACACAACATTACATTACTTTTTCTAATTTTGTGTTTACAAATTTACATTACGTTGTTATGTCATTGGGGTGCCTCGATGATGGTGCACGTAACTCTGATGCAGTGCCACCTTTCAGAGGCGATATACCCTATGTAATCGTCTCGTAGTGAGCCTTAGTGCTTCAATGGTGGCAAGCTGTTTTTTGTGTGGATGACTTAGTAACTTCTCTGATGGTCTCCATGTGCAGTCCCTGATGGAGATCCCTGATGCTTACCCATACAGATGCCCCCAGGATTAACTGCAGGCGTTAGTTTTGTAAGGTTTGCAGTGGTTTGAGATTGTTGTTACAGGCGATCCTTCAGGAGGAGCATCCATAACAGACTGACAGGATTTTTGTTCTGTTCAGGCATAGTTTCGGCATCACATTCAGATGTTGACTCGACAGCAGTGGATGTAGTAGGTGAAAGAAGTGCATGCTGCTTCTCCGTTTTCGCTGAACGTGTTCCTTGAAAAGGTGTTTCCGGTCCAGTATTACTCCCAGGTATTTCACCTGATTTGTCCAAGGACGTAAGATATTGTGCAGCGTGAGGCGGTCTCTGATTTCGAGACAGTGACGAGTAAACGTAATGGGCTGCATCTTTTCTGCACTCAGGGTAATGTAGTTTGCTGCTGTCCATAACGTTGGAGGCATCGTATCGCTGGCTCGAGTCTGGCTCATGGTAAGGATTACTGTATGGTCTGCCAATTGCGAAAGGGCAACTTTTGGAAGTAACGGTAGGTTCGTCTACAAGACCAATAGAAGCAGAGACAGAACACAGTCTTGAGGAATGCCCTTCAGTAGTTGTTGAATGGTTGAGCGCTAACAATCAATTCGGACAAAGCAGCGCCAACCCTGAAGATAACTATCAATCTCCGCGCAGTAGTCCGGAATGGTGGCGACGTCACGTAGTCTGGTGAGCAGCTTTTTGTTTCGTACTCGATCATATGCCTTTTCAACATCGAGAAAGGCCGCCACTGTTTAGTACCCACGTTTGATGTCATACGCTATATTCTCCATAACTTAGAGAAGGTGGAGTTCAGGTGACAGGCGTTGCTGGAAAGCGAACTGGTCTGGACATATCACATCCCCTTGGGTGATTGATGGGCAAAGTCATTGGAGTATGATCCGTTGCAGTACTTTGGAGAGTGTTGGCAGAAGACTGACAGGCCAATGGTTTTGCAGGTGGCGATGGTCCTTCCCTGGCTTTGGTAGTGGTACTAAGGAAGAAATCTTCCATTCGGATGGGGATATCCTAGGAGGAGACAACTGTTGAAAGACGCAGATTATCAACACTAGTGGTCTGCACAGCAACTTCAACTGTTCGTTCGTAATGCGGTTGCTGAGTCATCGTACAATAGAGCGCACATCAGCCGTTGTGGTTTACAGTTATTCTGTCTGTTGTGCCATCCGTCAGATGTCTCCTCCTCTTCTGCTGGATCGTCATGTGCTAAGACATTTTGGGCTGCATATGTCGTGGCAAAAAGTTCTGCTTTGCCCAGTGGGACAAACAACGGGCCTGCTGGTCCCAGAACCGCCACTTTCGCTGGTCCTGAGTTTAATATGGCCGCCGACCTATTCACATTCATCACTGGTGTGTAAGGCGAGAACAGTCATTTTATCTTTGCACTTTTCTTGGCAGAATTCAACAGCTCTATAATTTGTCTCTGCTTGAGTTTTCAGCGGTCTTCGGATTTATAGCACTGCTGCCAGAGTTTTTGCAACTTGTTCTTAAGGTTCTTCAAGCGCTGGAACAGTGGTAAAAACTCTTTGCTATAAAATGCGGGCCTCTCAATTGTGACCATAGCCTGGTAGATGGCCTTTGGGATCTTTCTGGTCAATGTAGAAATGGTCTCGTCTATGTGGACTGTTGCCGTTACATCTGTTGTGGGGCAAACATTGTTGCTGTTATTGGTTCCAATTTGTGATTTGTTGTACTGGAGGGTGTAAGTGTTCAAGTGCCCCTGTGATGGTAATGACCACTGGATTGTGCTCGTACGTCAGATCGTTAATGTTTTGAAGTCACGGATCGAGTCTTAGATTTTTCACAATAGCTATGTCCAACATGTCGGATCTATGGGCTGGATTTTTGGGATGTGAATTGAATCGTCCAGCTTAAATGTGATGGCTTCCAGTCGTTTCTCCAAGCTGTACAGCTGGTTCCATCGTGGGTTGGTCCAGCGCGAATTCCACGCGAAGTGCTTGACGTTGAGGTCTCTGCAGAGTAGAGTCCTCTCATGCCGAGCAAATTACAGTAGAAGATTATGCTTGACAAACGGCTTCTAAAAGCTATGATGAGCCGCAACCAATGTAATGATGCCAAGACAAGTGGAGATGTCACCCGCAGTTGGTTTCAGAGATGTAAATTGTAGCAGTGCAAGAGGAACTTGTGTGATCGATCGCTTGATATATATGACCGTGTCGCCCCCTCAGCCATTTTCTCTGTCCGCCCGGTAGCCCTTCGTGTTTCGCAACTTGAAAGACTGGGTGGGGCGGATGTGCGTTACTGTCAAGAATAGAATGTAGATTCTTTTTGTTGGCAACATTCAGCTGAGTGGGGACAGCAACCAGCTCTTGTCATGTCTATGCTACTTGTCCCTGTGCAGCGTAAATCCGCAGTGCTTTCTGGGACTTGGTGCATGCTCTCCATGTAGCAGGATGCTCGTCTTCACGAGTTACACAGTTTGCCTTTCGGTTTGGAGGTTTTTGCTAAGTCTTGGATGGGTGGTGATTAATCCACTTCACACATCAAGGTTGCAGTTGGCAATAATTGGCTCTATTGTAGAAATGTTGACATATTTTGCATTGTGGAGGTCACTCTTTTGATCGATATTTTTCAATTACCACTTTGGTGTCGAGAAGATGTTTGACATCAGATATTGACTCCCTGGCTGTGCCTGCCAGCAGGGTCACGCTCACGATATTAACTTGCTGATTTTATTACCTCTCGATTTAAATCGAGGGACTGTGGGTTTTGGAAATAAATGTTGTACATAGCTTCTGCCGTTTCCTCTTCTGTGATTTGCGTGGAAAGGTATTTAATGAGGCCTTTGAGAGACTTGTCGGTTGACGATAGGTGGACAACAAGATGAAACTGTTGGTCTTCGTCCTAATTTGGTGGATGAGCATCAACGTCATCTGGCATGTTCGGTGGCTCAGAACCTGACGAACTTGGTAACTCCGTCGATTTCGCCATATAAAGTGTAATGTCCTCTCCTTTGTCAATGCTATGGGTCCTTTAGCACGTTCATCTCAGAGTCTTCTCTCCTGGGCGGTGATACGGTCGTCTGGTGCCGTCGACAGCTGTTGAATTGTCTGGGAAGGAGGAGCGTGTGGTTCTAGTGTAACGATCCTGCTTGATTCCGCTTGCCGGGCTCGCGACCGCGACCTTTGTGAAAGGGCGAGGGCTGACCTCACTAAGGCATGAACCAGGCGCTCGGTTGTCCTCTCCGCGTGTTGCTCCCTCGTGTACAGTATCCGTTGCGTGCTTCGTCAAAAGCCTCTGTCCGTATACCGTTGCCAGGACCGTCGAGAGTGGAGCGGTCGATGGGGCAAGCCCCGCTGGACAGCGATCGGCGAACTCCTGCGTGACCGAGGTGTCTGCCTCGGCCGCGCATGTACCTAGGTCCATCCTGCGTGGCACTGTACTCTCGACTGTAAGGCATCAGTAGCCCGTAGTGACACATTCGTGGAAATTGCTGTGTCTGGGCATGTAGCACACAAACATAGCAGGTCAACACCATTGGTAGTCGATACTCCAAATCTTTAAGGGTCACAGTAACGAGAGCCGAAACAACTTCACTTCCAAAAGACAAGAACAACAACGGCATGTTGTCAGCGGCAATTCAGGACGCCATCGATGGAACCCAGGATGCTCGCCTTGCTGCCAGGCGGCAGCTACATTGCCCCTGTGAGGTGCGCTTCGCACTGATCTATATGCTTCTGCTTTATCAGATGGTTGTAAATAGCCTACAACAGTTTCTTCCGTCAGCACGGTACTTATGACGCCACAGGTGCACTTAAAATGCCTAACTCCTTGAACAGATACCTCTATGACGACCATGGATGACCACCACATATTACTATTACTGCTCGCTTTTTTGCAGTCAGTACCGTCCTTGTAAGTGGTGAGTTCCTCAAAAAATTCCGTAAGACGTTACTGGTGGGGTTCCTGCACTTGACGTAGGTTCCACTTAGGAAATAATAAATACAAGAAACCCTCCGTTGGCAAATTTACCTTTATTGCAATTTTAATTAACGTGGAAACCATAAAAATACCAAACATGGAGGCAAAATGTACGCATCTAAAGGCTACTAAAAAAGGAATAAAATCACTTAAATTTGTTTCCACAAGAGGAGAATACAACGTCCCAATTCGGACCTCGCCAACACTTACATTCTACTGACATTAAATATAACAAGATAAATAATCATACATGTGACGAGAACAAATGAATAACACTATCAATCTTTACATATGAGAATACGACTATATCCACGAAGGTTCGCGCCCTGGCAAGGGAGATACTTAACTTCAACATATAAGGTGATTACAGTAAGCGCCGGCCGGGGTGCCGAGCGGTTCTAGTCGCTACAGTCTGGAACCGCGCGACCGCTACGGTCGCAGGTTCGAATCCTGCCTCGAGCAGGGATGTGTGTGATGTCCTTAGATTAGTTAGGTTTAAGTAGTTTTAAGTTCTAGGGGACTGATGACCTCAGCAGTTAAGTCCCATATTGCTCAGAGCCATTTGAACAATTTCACACCTACAGCAAAGAGACCGCCAGGGAGACCCAAGAAGCGTTGGAGGGATGGGCTCCATGAAGATTTAAACCAAGCGTCAATAGATGTGGACGGATGGCGGATAGCAGCAATGGACAGAATGCGGTGGAAGAGGAAACTTGTAGATGTGTGTGGTCCACTGGGTCTGATCACGTCATAGTAGTAGTAATAGTAGTGTATAAATGAAATTTTGGAGGTTTCTACGCTATTTACAGAGCCATAAACACAAAGAGAATTTGTTAAGACTTTCATGTGTTTAAACGAAATACATTACTGGCCATTAAAATTGCTATACCAAGAAGAAATGCATATGATAAACGGGTATTCATTGGACAAATATATTATAGTAGAACTGAGTTGTGATTACATTTTCACGCGATTTGGGTGCATAGATCTTGAGAAATCAGTACCTAAAACAACCACCTCTGGCCGTAATAACGACCTTGATACGCCTGGGCATTGAGTCAAACAGAGCTTGGATGGCGTGTACATGTACAGCTGCCCATGCAGCTTCAACACGATACCACAATTCATCTAGAGTAGTGACTGGCGTATCGTGATGAGCCAGTTGTCGGCCACTATTACAGACGTGCAACATGCGGTCGTGGATTATCCTGCTGAAATGTAGGGTTTCGCAGGGATCGAATGACGGGTACAGCCACGGGTCGTAACACATCTGAAATATAACGTCCACTGTTCAAAGTGCCGTCAATGCGAACAATAGGTGACCGAGTTGTGTAACCATTGGCACACCATACCATCACGCCGGGTGATACGCCAGTATGGCGATGACGAATACACGCTTCCAATGTGCGTTCACCGCGATGTCGCCAAACACGGATGCGACCATCATGATGCTGTAAACAGAACCTAGATTCATCCGACAAAATGACGTTTTGCCATTCGTACACCCAGGTTCGTCGTTGAGTACACCATCGCAGGCGCTGCTGTCTGTGATGCAGCGTCAAGGGTAACCGCAACAGTTGTGATGTATCAGGCAGTGTCTCCGAGCTGATAGTCCATGCTGCTGCAAACGTCGTCGAACTGTTCGTGCAGACGGTCGTTGTCTTGCAAACGTCCCCATCTGTTGACTCATGGATCGAGACGTGGCTGCACGATCCGGTACAGCCATGCGGATAATGCCTGTCATCTCGACTGCTAGTGATACGAGGCCGTTGGGATCCAGTACGACGTTCCGTATTACCCTCCTGAACCCACCGATTCCATATTCTGCTAACAGTCATTGGATCTCGACCAACGCGAGCAGCAATGTCGCGATATGATAAACCTCAATCGCGATAGGCTACAATCCGACCATTATCAAAGTCGGAAACGTGATGGTACGCATTTCTCCTCCTTACACGAGGCATCACAACAACGTTGCAGCAGGCAACGCCGGTCAACTACGGTTTGTGTATGAGAAATCGGTTGGAAACTTTCCACATGTCAGCACGTTGAAGGTGTCGCCACCGGAGCCAACCTTGTGTGAATACTCTGAAAAGCTAATCATTTTCATATCACAGCATCTTCTTCCTGTCGGTTAAATTTCGCGTCTGTAGCCCGTCATCTTCATGGTGTAGCAATTTTAATGGCCAGTAGTGAAGCTGTTTACTACAGAATAGCGAAGTGTGATTTCATGTTGTTATTCATTAAATGTATTGTTTATCTTAAAGTGAGTTCTTGCTTACTCAGCCCTGGACACACAGTGGCTATATCCCAACGGGACCCTAAGGACAGATCAGTTGCAGGCTGCAATCATCAGTGTCTGAGCAGTAGTGACTCGGGACCTGACTGTGGGCGACAGTGAGGAAGAAGTGGCCTAGTAGTGCAGACGATGGCTGTTGCCCAGCAGCATGCATCAGCCAGTGGTGTGATGACTGTAGGCCTCATGGCATGTGCCAGGAAGTTACATGATATCTGTGGCCTGGCAGCATGTGTCAAGCGGTGGTGTGATGACTGTGGCCTCTTGGCACATGTCAGACAGCAATTGATGACTGTGGTCTCGCGGGTTGGGTTGTTTGGGGAAGGAGACCAGACAGCGAGGTCATCGGTCTCATTGAATTAGGGAAGAACGGAGAAGGAAGTCGGCCGTGCCCTTTCAAAGGAACCATCCCAGCATTTGCCTGGAGCGATTTAGGGAAATCACTGAAAACCTAAATTAGAATGGCCGTACGCGTGATTGAACCGTCGTCTTCCCGAATGCGAGTCCAGTGTCTAACCACTGCGCCACCTCGCTCGGTGGTCTCGTGGCATGTGCCAGGCAGTAGTGGGACGACAGTGGCCTGGTGGCAGTGGTGTGATGACTGCGGCCAGATGGCATGTGTCAGGGAGCAGTATGATAATGGTGGGCTGGTGGCATGTGTCAGGTTGTTGCTTGATGACAGTACCCTGGGTGCATGTGTTATGTAGCAGTGTGATGACTGGCCTGGTGCCACGTGTCAGGCAGTGGCGTGATGACAGTGGTTTGGTGGCACCTACCAGCTGCAATGTGGTATCTGTGGCCTGGCGGCATGTATGAAGCAGTAGTGTGATAACTGGCCTGTTGGCTCATGTCAGGCAGCAGCGTGATGACTCTGTCATGGTGCTAGTATCAGATAGTGGTACGCTGACTGGCCTGATGGCATGTGTCAGGCAGCTGCATCATGTTTGTGGCTTGGTGGCGCATGCCAGGCATAATGACTGCAGCCTGATGGCGTGCATCAGGCAGTGTTCAAATGGTTCAAATGGCTCTAAGCACAATGGAACTTAACATCTGAGGTCATCAGTCCCCTAGACTTAGAACTACTAAAAACCTAACTAACATGAGGTCATCACACACATCCATGTTCGAGGCAGGATTCGAACCTGTGGCTGTAGCAGCAGCGCGGTTCCGGACTGAAGCGCCTAGAACCGTTCGGTCACAACGGTCGGCCCTCGGGAAGTGTTGTGACGAACGCCATCCAGTGACATGTGTCAAGAAATGGTATGATGACTGTGGTCTGGTGGCATGCAGCTGGTAATGGCAATGTGGCTGCATAGAGTCTCGAATTATTTCTTGCTGGCTGAGCTAGCTTTGGATGGGTTACTCATGACGGACGTTTCCACCTGTATCGACACTAGTTTGTGCCTGACATTAAGTGTGATGTCTGAAGGATGAAACAAATGATTACCAGAGGCGAATGAAAGTCACAAATACAAAAACGAGATTTAACTGTGTGTTACAGTTTCACTTTAGAATGGAGCTCTCCCAGAAGGATGTACCGTAGCTATACTACGCCACTCTCAAACAGTGGAGGGTGTCTAAAAGTTGAAATATTTTCTAAAGGAATGATAATATTTTAGGGAAGACGCAAGAGATCCACTAAAGAGATTGCCTGCATTTACGCATGTCCATTATCTTCTCGAGTATTGCTGCACGTTGTAGGAGAGTGGAATGGCAGAGAAATGGCTTGAATGTGGCTCGATGAACCCCCTGCCAGGCACTCAATTTTGAAGTACAGAGTAGTTATGTAGATTTAGGTATAGATATAGATGTGGAGGGGAATACTGAATATTAGGGGGCAGAAAACACAGCCCTAAGGCCCTCTGCTCTGAAGAAGAGCTAAAGTACAAGAGAGATAGGGGTAGACAGTCTGAGCCGTCTATCATGGAATAGAGCTAAGACGCAGGAGAGTGTAATTCATGAGCATCTCTGAGGGCAGGTGTTGCAGATAATCAAAAGGCCTCTCACTGATGCCTAGTGACGAGTTGCTGCAAAACTGCTAGATTGTGCAGTCTCATTGTGGGCTCTGTACTACCCTTGCACGTTGATCCAGCGATTCAGTGCTCATATGGTAGCACATGTGTCTGGAAAGGATAACTGGTTACTGTATGTAAAATAAATATGAAACGAAATGATAATAAAATTAATTTGTAATTTCCAAAATAACTGACACGTTCCAAGTGTCGACCATCAATGTTGTAATTTGCTCCTAGTTTCCTGTGTGCTGTTGTAACTATAACGCGATTCTGGGCAACGAAGAAAATTAAATCAAGAACTTGAAGTATTGTGAGTTATTAGTTACAAATGGAACTTATTTGGATTTAATTAATGTTTTCATCAGTAAGCGACTCCTCGCTTCCCACGCCCGGGTGCCGGGATCGATTCCCGGCGGGGTCAGGGATTTTCTCTGCCTCGTGATGACTGGGTGTTGTGCTATGTCCTTAGGTTAGTTAGGTTTAAGTACTTCTAAGTTCTAGGGGACTGATGACCATAGCTGTTAAGTCCCATAGTGCTCAGAGCCATTTGAACCATTTTTGAAGTAAGCGACTCCTTAGCGGAAACGGGCGTTATCATGCATTTACCCATTTCAGTGCACAAAGTAGAGATATTCAGCATATCCCTACACTCGTCCAGTAGTATCATTTTCGTGTCGACAGTTGCTTCATTAGTTGACAGTCTGAGGGTTCTGATGACCCTCTCTGATAAATTGTTTTCCCAATGAGAAAATTAGTTGTCCAGCTGCTCTTCTTTGGAGGAACACCGATGTTTCTTTCGCTTCTATTCATCTTTCGCTGGCCACTTCGCGCTACACTACTATTTACAGAATACCACATCAATGTGTTCGTTATTTTGCTGCTACACCAATACACATACTCCTTTTCTGTCGGTAGTTCTCTTACCACTACTGCGAGTCTGGATAGTCGAGCAAATTTGGGAAATTTACTCCAAAAATTTTCACGACAGCGAGTGACTTGTTTAGAATACCAGTTCACATCAATTAATTCGAAATAACTGAAAAACACAGTCCATGGTAACGTATTTATTCGCCTAAAAGGCAGATTTATGACTTCCGAAGTGAATATTTGCGACTGACCTGTAGGGAACAACTGCATGATGTTTGCAAAATAAATTCAAACTATAATAGTAAACACATAAACAATCGTACGATGTGAAAATAGCTTTTTCTGTTCCAAACCGCATAACCATTTTTATGAATTTCAGACATTTTATGTTGTGCAAAAGGTTTACAAAAACAAAACAAAAAGTATCTTGAGAACCACAAATTTCTCCCAAGGAAGCCTGAAGGGTCACAGTAAACAAATAATATTTTTCTGGAGACATGTTTTCGTATTCTGCTTACATCATAGCAGGAGTTCTACATCTGCGCGACGTTTCTTCGCAGTGTACACCATGTTTTTGTGGTGTTTCAGATATTTTGCATGCAGCATCAGTTCCACTGCGAATCAGTGAACATTGTCGCATCAAGGAAACGTTAAACTTGCGTATTGTCTCCAGTTCCACAAAAAGTCTCACGTGAACTCCATGACCGACAGTTGTCTTTATACAACGACTTCATAAATAAAGAAGAGGGCACGAAGACCCACGATCTGAGCGAAGTACAAGATTTTGTTCGTATCGTCGACTTTCACATTTTAAGCTGCCCACGTTTCCTGCGGATAAGTTAATGGAAAGGATGAATAAATCATAAACGAACAAGAAAAGAAACCACAACCGTTTACTACCTGGAAGTCGGGGAGAGGACGAGTCTCTTTAAATATGTATGTGGCCGCTTCTTCTGTCTCGCGAGAGAAACCTTGGAGGTTCTTTTCATCGCATGTGTACCCTCTGACCCCGTGAGGCTTGTAGAATATCTGTTAACTGTCCCTGTGTTTGATAAGGCTCCGTCCATCAGATATCGGTAGTGTATGTTTCTGACAAATATTGGGGGAAACGCAGTGCTCCGGGAAGACATTGCTGCACAGTGTGGACTGTAAATTAAATGACTAAATCAATAATAAAGTTTCTTTACTTCAAATAAATGTTTAGTGGAAAAAAATCGTACTTCAGATCTTCGTTTAGATTGTCACACGGGCCAAGAAATAACAGCTGGAGACGTGAATGACTGCGGTATCATTCAATAGCGGGGATGAGGCGGCGGGGTACTTGTTAAATTCTATATAGATTTTTCAAGAAAGATAGTCGTCTTATAGCAAACTGCTTATTGTTCGTCTCTGAAGATCTTAGCGTCACATATGGCTCAATAAACATCCATTTCATTAACATCAATTACGTTTATGAAAATGTAGTGTGCCAACATGAGGTGACTTCTTGTTTTAACACCTTGTCAGACCTCAACGCACTTCATAAACTTGGGACGTGTGCAAACGAGTACTCTCCTTTAAATAATTGAAACAAAAAAATATAATAGTGTTTCATTATTTTTGGAAAGACTTATACAGTTCAGTACTGCTGCTAGTAAAAATAAATGCGTTTTTTACGGAATATCAGATCAGTTATTTTTTATTGATATTTCATCCCACCTCTCCTCCCCCCCCCCCCCCCCCCCTTCTTCACCGCTCCCCACCCGTTATGATCAGGGGATGATCTGTCAGCGGATATAATTTGCTTTTCTCGAGCCACCTGAGAGTAAAGTTTTAGGAACGTAATCTAAAAATTGGGCGTAGCTGTGGGCGAAAATGAACGATTTGTACAATGAAAGGACAGATCGTTAGTAGAATAAGTTAAAATATAAAAGGCTGATTTGGAGATTAATTGAAATATAAACACAGATAATGGAAAATGAGTGTTGCACACGAATATATAAGAACAGGCAAATAGTTGCATAACGTAAAACGGAAAGGCAGATGTGTTGACTGATTAAAATAGATACATAGATGAGTGAAGAGATGAGTGGATTTAGAGTGACACGGTAAGGCTTTCATGGGGCACAGATCGTAAAGATAGTGAGTGGAAGATGGTTTGTGTTTGGTGGAGGGATGTGGAAGAGTGGAAAGGAATGCGGTTCCAAACTAAGACTAAGAAGGGTGGAGAGGATCGGAGGGGAAGGAGCCCCTGACAAGGGGGGAGGATCTCCTAGATCTGGTAGGACGGGTAAGATCAGTTACGGGGCTGAACACTTTTACATAAAATACACTACTGGCCATTAAAATTGCTACACCACGAAGATGACGTGCTACAGACGCGAAATTTAACCGAAAGGAAGAAGATGCTGTGATAAGCAAAATATTAGCTTTTCAGAGCATTCACACAAGGTTGGCGCCGGTGGCGACACCTACAACGTGCTGATGTGAGGAAAGTTTCCAACCGATTTCTCATACACAAACAGCAGTTGACCGGCGTTGCCTGGTGAAACGTTGTTGTGATGCCTCGTGTAAGGAGGAGAAATGCGTACCATCACGTTTCCGACTTTTATTAAGGTCGGATTGTAGCCTATCACGATTGCGGTTTATCATATTGCGACCTGCTGCTCTCGTTGGTCGAGATCCAAAGACTGTTAGCAGAATATGGAATCGGTGGGTTCAGGAGGGTAATACGGAACGCCGTGCTGGATCCCAACGGCCTCATATCACTAGCAGTCGAGATGACAGACATCTTATCCGCATGGCTGTAACGGATCGTGCAACCACGTCTCGATCCCTAAGTCAACAGATGGGGACGTTTGCGAGACAACAACCATCTGCACGAACAGCTCGACGACGTTTGCAGCAGCATGGACTATCACCTCGGAAACCATGGCTGCGGTTACCCTTGAGGCTGCATCACAGGAGCCCCTGCGATGGTGTACTCAACGACGAAACTGGGTGTACGAATGGCAAAACGTAATTTTTTACGATAAATCCAGGTTCTGTTTACAGCATCATGATGGTCGCATCCGTGTTTGGCGACATCGCGGTGAACGCACATTGGAAATGTGTATTCGTCATCGCCATACTGGCGTATCACCCGGCGTGATGGTATTGGGTGCCATTGGTTACACATCTCGGTCACCAACTGTTCGCATTGACGGCACTTTGAACAGTGGACGTTACATTTCAGATGTGTTACGACCCGTGGCTCTACCCTTCATTCGATCCCTGCTAAACCCTACATTTCAGCAGGATAATGCACGACCGCATGTTGCAGGTCCTGCACGTGCCTTTCTGGATACAGAAAATGTTTGACTGCTGCCCTGGCCAGCACATTCTCCAGATCATTCACCAATTGAAAATGTCTGGTCAATGGTAGCCGAGCAACTGGCTCGTCACAAAACGCCTTGATGAACTGTAGTATCGCGTTGAATGCATGGGCAGCTGTACCTGCACACGCCATCCAAGCTCTGTTTGACTCAATGCCCAGGCGTATCATGGCCGTTATTACGGCCAGAGGTGGTTGTTCTGGGTACTGATTTCTCAGGATCTATGCACCCAAATTGCGTGAAAATGTAATCACATGTCAGTTCTAGTATAATATATTTGTCCAAGGAATACCCGTTTATCATCTGCATTTCTTCTTGGTGCAGCAATTTTAATGGCCGGTAGTGTAGTTCTCTCTAACTTGTTCTCATTAGGGATAGGTGATCAAAAAAACAAAACAAAAAGTAAGGCTGTTTACGGGAGCAGAAGTTGCGCGTAAGGAGAGAACATATTTACGAGAGGCTTTCAATAAGTAATGCAACATTTTTCTTTTCTCGTACAGTTTCGACTGAAAACTAAGGAATTTGTTGTGAGACATCGTGGAACATTACTGCTTCAACTCCTATGGTTTCACGAAGGTTCGATAGTTGGTGGCACTATACGTAGCCTTCAAAATGGCGTCAATAACGGAGGTACGCCCCTAGCAGAGAGCTGTCATTGAGTTAATTTTGGAGGGAAACCAGGGGTCGCTGACATTCATAGGCGCTTGCAGTATGTCTACGAATCCCTGGCAGCAAACAAAAGCACGAGGAGAATTTGGGCTAGGCGCCTGTCATCGTCACGACAATCGCGCAAACCTGTGCGATCTCCTGCACACGGCTGTGACCCCTGCAATGCAGGAACGTGGGGACGTTCTCATTCACGTGACCGACGCATCACAATCAAACACATTGCAGCTTGACTGGACGTCTCTGTTAGTAGTACTGGCACACCTGGCCAACAGTTCGGGTGGTCACAGGTATTTGACTACTGGGTTCCTCGTCTCCTAACAGAAAATCATAAACGGCAACAAAGGGCCATATCTGTGGAACGGCATGCGCGTTTCGAGGCTGACGATGACAATTTTTTGTCGAACATTGTCACAGACGATAAAGCATAGACTCATCCTTTCGAACGCGAAACAAAACGGCAATCCATGGGTTGGGGCCACACTACCCTTTCTCCGAAGAAAAAATTCAAAGCTGCACCCTGAGCCGGTAAAGCCATGGCGATGGTCGTCTAGGACTCTGAAGGGATTATTTTGTTTGGTGTCCTCCCTCTTGGTACAACGATCGACTCTGAAGTGTACTGTGCTACGCTCAGGAAATTGAAAACATGACTTCATTGTGTTCGTCAGCGCAAAAACGCAAACGAACTTCTTCTCCATGACGAATCATGGCCTCAAAGAAGTCTGCGCACCCGAGAGGTGATAACAAAACTTCATTGGCCTGTTCTACTTCATCCACCCTGCACCCCAGGATACTCATCTCTGGTTACTGAAAGGCTATGACTATGGAACATACGACTCTATGGGGATGGTTTAGGATGCTGAAATCAGTCGGCATAGATTATTAATGATTTCCCTGTAAGATTTGTATCTCAAATGATTTTTTATTTGACACATTACTTCGCAGTTATATAAATCGATCCCCACTTACGACAGTATTAGCAACTTGGCAGGTTAACTTGAGTTTATTCGAAGGACCATAAGCATTTTGGGAATATCGGACTGGACTTGCGATAAACTACATTAGCAAAAACCCAAGGGTGATTCATCCGTACTCATGTGCCATAAGTGAAGTTTTAGATCTCCAACCACACATCAAAACTGCAAAATCGCTACAGCGTCTTATCCAGAGAAACCAGACTGTTTGGAAGACAGGCGTCAAATCATGCGATGTCTCACCTGATGTTTAAAAATATTTGCTCTCTTAAAGGGAATACTAAACAGTGATAGTGAATTTACTGTTGAAATCAATGGAAAAAGGTCTCTTTTTTATGCTACTGGGCACAATTCTGGATCTAAACGTCACATAAGGCATAATAAGAAAATATTACCAATTTAATTCCGCGTTATGCTCATTTACCCTCCAGAAGGGATTGCTAAACACTGAGAACGAGTCTATTATTGAAAGCGATGAACAAGGGCAAGTTTAATTTGTACTGCTGGGATCACAAGGCATCACATGAAAAGTGATAACGAACTAAAACACGTACAGATATGCTCAAAAGTATCCGAACGACCTGAATTGCATTTCACCCGATTCACATGCAACCCGCATAACACAGCTTTCTAGCAGGTCTTCTAATCGCTCCTCGGTACAGTCGTTTGACTATTGAAAATGGTTCCATCAAGTCATCACTAGACAACACTGCTTTGTGTTGCAATAAGTCAAGATGTAAAGTAATACCACGATACCACAAATATTAGGGAACACAGATAAGACTGTTCTTAAGTCTTGTAAGCTCACATTTATTACAATAAGTGACATACCTGAAATGTTAACACTCTCATTATTACGTCAGGTAAGTAACGCACGTAGTAAGTTCGTCGTATTCCTGATTTCCTCTTCAAATTAACATACCGTACTTATTATTCAACATAAAATGACGTCAAAAATTTAAGTTATTCACGAGCAGATGGTTGAAAATATGTATGAGTTTCAAATGACACGACGAACCGTCTCGTTCTGCATATGGATTCAAAACCAGATCATGCAGACTAAGCAAAGATTTCGTGACTGATGGAAACTAAGTCATTCCTGACAAGGCATACAGAAAGTGATATATCTCGATTTCAGACAGTATCAGTTAGCAAATATCAACTTTAAATTACATAACGTAAACATTTTTAACGGACGCGAATTCCTACCCAGTATCTATTTGTCCTTGTTAACAAACTACGAGAGATGTTAAATATTGCTTCTTCACAAGTAACTTACTTAAAATGCCATGAGGTAATGCTTTGTGTTGGGCAGGGATTTGCACCCAGAACCTAATCGGATTGTTATCGAAGCACAATCAACTGTGACATATCGATTTTCTCGGCAGTAGCTAGATGTTTCAACTGAAATGACGAGACGAAACATTAACTTTTTCCTTCCCAGGACTCCCACCTGGCACCTGTCGCTGTTATATTCTAGAGAAAACGAACGTTAAATATGGGTTTGTTACACCAGCAGCGACATGTGAGTATGTTTGAGCTAGAAATAATATGATGAAGAGTTCAGTGCTGACTGGGAATCGAACCCCACACATATCGTTGTTGTCTGAACACAAAGAGACGTGAGCTACCGAATTTTTCTCCACCAGCAGCTCGGAATAACATCCTTGAACTTACAGTGATCTTGGAAATAGTTCTGTGTCTCACTGAGAGTCAACAATTTAAGATATCATTAGTGTTGACAAGGATGAAAATACATTAAAAATCAAAATTATTATCCACGAGCAGATAGGTGTTCTCATGCTAGAGCTTGATAATACATAATGAAAACTTTAGTGCCGGGTCAGGATTCGAACCCATTCACGCGCAGTATGTGAAATCTGCAGTTTTGAACAAACAACAAATTGTAGTCGAGCTTTATTGTCACGAAGGGTTCAAATTTCTCGTTGAGGGCGGTCTCAGTGTCATTCCTATTTCAGAACCAATTTTATCGACATACAGAAGCTCAAATAAAAGATGGAATGAGTGTCCTGTGATCCTACATAGCGTTTGTTTCGTCACTAGAAATAAATCACTAGTATAAGAAAGGTTACAGGTGACAGGGTTTCTACATGTCGCCACTCCTGACTTCATTGAGGTTCAACCTAACGTCTACTTGCCAGAGAAGGAATATCATGTTTAGTGTGAATTTCAGACCAAAATGCCATTATACCTTCTTCACTTGTCGTATCCAGAAGAGAATAGAATCTAAGTCTCCCTATCAAAGACCATTGGCAGAAGTTGGAATCGAACCCACACTATAAAAACATGAACCTATCATCAATCCAACAGACCACCAATCCTCTCTCTGTGACTCACTTTTCTATCGTAACGCCGTTGCGCCACACTGGATGAGAATTCTGACCCACAGGCTCTCTGTAGTGGTTTGCAGCATGTTCAATACATCCATTTACTTGGTTGACCGAATCGCCATGAAGTAGCTGCCTCGGCTACTAAGTGCATACATTCTACTCTCTTTTGTAATCACCAAAATAAAATCACGTAAGTGCCACCTGCACAGAACTGCCAACTGTGTAGGATGCAGAAATTTAAGTAGGAAGTGTTCCTTTCCACTTGAGCTACTCTATTGCGCTATCTGTTTATTGATTACGTCATGCAGTGCAAAAGAAAAGCTGTAACTGTCTGTCTCTCAGAAGTCTAGAATAGGCCATATGCATTATCTCACAGCACTGTGGATTGCGGAAGTTCTGGAGGAATTGTTGTTGAGTAGTGGAGCTGCTGTAGCTATGTGTCAACGAGACAGTTTGTCGTGTCATTTGAAATTCATACATATTCTCAACCAGCTGCTCGTGAATAACTTAAATTTTTAATGTCATTTTATGTTGAATAATAAGTACGGTATGTTACTTTGAAGAGGAAATAATGAATGCGACAAACTTACTACGTGCATTACCTATGTGACGTAAGAATGAGAGTTGTAACATTACAGGTACATCATTCATTATAATAAATATGATATTACAAGCCTTAAGGACAGTCTTATCTGTGATAAGGTGTTCCCTGATAAGTCTAGTACCTTGGTATTACTTTACAGCTTGAGTTATTGCGATACAGAGCAGTGTTTTCTAGTGGTGACTTGTTGGAACCACTTTCAATAGTCAAACGATTGTATCGAGGAGCGATTAGAGGACCTGCTAGACAGCTGCGTTATGTTGGTTGCATGCGAATCAGGCGAAATGCAATTCAGCTCGTTCGGATACTTTTGAGCACGACTGTACATTGCTCTTCAATTGAACTGCCTACTGAGCTGTTAATTATCGCAGTACCTATAGCCTCCGCAAACTTGAAGCGTATCGCTTCGTTCCATACCACCTGTGTATCCCGCTTCTTAGCGGAATGATTTTTCCAGAAGAGTCTCTTTAAATTCAGTCTACTCTACGTAATTACTAAATTGTGATCTGAGTCTATATCTGCTGCTGAATACGTCCTACAGTCCAATGCCTGATTTAGGCATCTCGTTTTGACCTTGATGAAATCTAACTGAAATCTTTCCGTACCTCCCGGCCTTTTAAAAGTATACCTCCTCCCCTTGCGATTATTAAACAGAGCATTCACTCTTAATTGCTAAAATGTATTGCAGAGTTCAATTAGTCTTTCTCCTCTCAAATTCCTACTGCCAATCCCATATTCCCCCGTAACCCTTTCTCCTACGCCTTCCCCTTCAACCGCGTTCCAGTCCTCTATGGCTATTAGATTTTCATCTCCCTTGACGTACTGAATTACCTGTTCAGTACCCTCGTATACTTTGACTACCCATCTTCTCATTCCAACGTCGGAATGTATACCTGAATTATCGTTGTCGGTGTTGGTTTGGTGTCGATTCTGATGAGAACAACCCTTTCACTGAACAGTTCACAGTAACACACTCTCTGTGCTACCTTCCTATTCATAACGAATCCTGCTCCCAACACACCATTTATACCATTCTCTGCTGCTGTTGATCTTACCCTGTACTCATCTCACCAGAAATCCTTATTTTCTTTCCATTTCACTTCACTGACCCCCACTATATCTAGATTGAGCCCTTGCGTTTCCCTTTTCAGATTTTCTAGCTTCCCTGCCACGTTCAGGCTTCCATGGTCACCTCGCTCTTGACAGTCCCCTCCAAGAGATCCGAATGGAGGAATATTTCGGAACCTTTTGCCAATGTAGAGATCATCATGACACTTTTTCAATTACAGCCCACAAGTCCTGTGGACACACATTTTTTGTCCTTAATGCAGTCGTTTCCATTGCCTTCTGCATCCTCACACCGTTGATCGCTGCTGATTTTCCCGACTTTAGGCGCATTTTCACACCCCAAGTGAGTACCCTGAACAACTGTCCGCTCCTCTACCCTCTTTGACAAAGCCTCTGCCAGAATGAGGGTGATTTATGCCGGACGTCTTACGCTGACTCTGATAATGAGTCTTGCCGGCCGTAGTGGCCAAGCGGTTCTAGGTGCTACAGTCTGGAACCGCGTGACCGCTGCGGTCGCAGGTTCGAATCCTGCCTCGTGCATGGATGTGTGTGATGTCCTTAGGTTAGTTATGTTTAAGTAGTTCTACGTTCTAGGGGACTGATGACCTCAGAAGTTAAGTCCCATAGTGCTCAGAGTCATTTGAACCATTATGAGTCTTATTCAAAATTTGAAGGGTGATCGGGTACGAAACTGAGCCCGAGGACGACTTGATTAGTATTCAAAGATGGTACCCGTAGAACACGGGTACTGATGAAATTGAGATTCAGAAACACCATAATAATTTCATAGAAAAGAAGAAGGTCTAAAGTTTGATATAACACGGATGTCGATTTTGCACCATCAGAATGACAGTCGATTATTTTTATACTAGAATTATGACGCCATCCAAAAATTGTAACACAGCCGATGTCACATGGCATGTGGTGGTGCTCTCTATGCTCTATATAAAAGCGACAGCTCTCGAGCCTTAGTGGCAGTAGCCATTTTACCTTGGAAGATGTCTCCCAAAGTTGGAGACGAAACGTCAGGGAGCAGTTTTGTACATCGACCACGGCCTCTTTTCCCGGAAGTTTTAACTGAACATACAAATGGATGTTCGAATGAATAACCACTCGCTTGATCTGTCCCCACATATACAGAATATAGGTGGCGCTAGAGCCACCCAATTTGTACAGGTGCGCTGCAGTGCCAATCATTTGCATTTCCAAACATCTAGTAAATTGCATGCCTGTCGGATGGTTTTTGCATGTCACCTTCATGTCATTGCAGTTTTAATGATCATCATTGTACTAACAAGCGCACATTAGAGCATATTACAACGAAGGTTTCCGTGGAAGACGAGATAGTGATGCTGCAGCTAGTCAACTTTGGCCACATAATAAGAATGTCAGTCGAATTGAGAAGGGGAAGACCAATAGGTACGAAAGATCGCTTTGAATAGACAGTAGCAAAATAGGTATTCACATGGAAGTTCTTGAACTGATACGTGAAATAAATGAGCATATTGATTCGAAGGCCACAGAATGACTGTGAACTGTTTCCCACTATTCATTTCCTATTTACACGTCCCAAGGATAGTGATATTCATCTATTAAATGGAAAATCTGAGATGGTTTACAAGAGCATTTACGTAATTGGTTTTCAGTTATATTTAAGTATTGCCTAATGTGTTGTTGAACTGACTCCTGGAAACATTACGTATCGCATTAGCGTAATGACGGAAAGATATGAGAGAAATCTGAAAGAGTTGCGATCTAGGACGAAGACAAGGAGTACTTTAGAATATCAGCGAAAATAGATAAGGTTACAGAAGCTGAACGTGAAGACAGGATGCTCCCACTGTATGAGACATTACTACAGTTACTCAAAACTAATGTACGTGGTGTATCATAAATAATGTCGTGAACATATATAGTCGAAAGTACACGATTCTAATAGCAAAAACCGGGTCACCAAACGTGTGCTCTAAAACAAATACCTTAAGAGCTATGAAAACTTGTTCATCTTCGATACTGTGAGACAAATCTTTTCTACTGTAAAATATCTTATTTTCATATTTTTAGAGATAGTAGTATGGACCAAAAAAGGAAGAAAAGTCCGGTAAACATGGGCTCTAATGGGTATACCTTAAGGGTGATGAGCACTTCATCTTCGCTCCTTGATCCACATCTCTTCTACCACACAAGTGGTCACAGGTCTTAAGCTACGAACATTATAGCGCATGTTTACTGGACATTTTTTTCTTGTTTTGATCCACACTACCTCCTACCAACTTATGGAAAGCAAAGGTATTACAGTGAAAGAGATTTTTTTTTACAGTATAGGAGCTGAACAAGTGCTAATAGTTCCTAAAGTATGCGTTTTAGATCCTATGTTTACTGACATTTTTTGCTGTCAGTATCGTGTACTATCTACTTAATGCGTTTGTGCCTTGATTATTATGCACCTCCTTTAAACTTGACCTTGGCATGAAAACGTTATAGAAGAAATCAATAACGCACTAAGATGTACACTGAGGTGAAAAAGGTCATGGGATACAACCTAACATATATCGGACGCCTTTTTGTCCGGCGAAGTGCAGCAATTCAATGTGGCATGGACTCAACATGTCACTGGAGTTCCCCTGCAGAAATACTGACCCATGCAGCCTCTATGGTCGTCCATAACTGCGGAAGTGTTTCCAGTGCAGAATTTCATGTCGGGCGACTGAGTGGCTGAATTATTCGCTCGAATTGTCCAGAATGTTCTTCAAACCAATCGCGAACAACTGTGGTCCGGTGACATGGAGCATTGTAATCCATAAAAATTCCATGGCTGTTTGGAAACATGAAGTCCATGAATGCCTGAAAATGATCTGCAAGTAGCAGAACATAGACATTTCCAGTCAATGATCATTTCACTTGGACCAGAGGACCGCGCCCATTCCATGTAAACACAGCCCATACCATTATGGAGCCACCACCAACTTGCACACTGCCTTGTTGACAAGTTGGGTCTATTTCCCCGTGGGGTCTGCGCCACACTCGAACCGTACAATCAGCTCTAACCAACTGAAAGCGGGACTCGTCTGACCAGACCACTGTTTGCCAGTCGCCTAGGATCCAACCGACATGATCGCGTGCCTAGGAGGCACGCCGCAGGTGATGTCGTGCTGTTAGTAAAGGCACTCGCATCGGTCGTCTCCTGCCGTAACGTATTAACTCCAAATTTCGCAGCACTGTACTAACATACACGTGTGGCCCAGGCCCTGCATTGGTTTCTGCGGTTATTTCACGCAGTGTTGCTTATCTGTTAGCACTGACAACTTTACACAAACGTCGCTGCTCTCCGTGGTTAAGTGAAGGCCGTCGGCCACTGCGTTGTCCGTCATGAGAGGTAACCCCTGAAATCTGGTATTATCGGCACACTCTTGACACTGTGGATCTCGCAATACCGAGAAAATTGCGTGTATCCAGCTCCAATGCCGGCCATGGTGGCCGAGCGGTTCTAGGCGCTCAGTCCGGAACCGCGCGACTGCTACGGTCGCAGGTTCGAATTCTGCCTCGGGCATGGATGTGTTTGATGTCCTTAGGTTAGTTAGGTTTAAGTAATTCTAAGTTTTAGGGGACTGATGACCACAGATGTTAAGTCCCATAGTGCTCAGAGCCATTTTTGAACCAGCTCCAACAACCATTCCGCATTCGAAGTCTCTTAAAACTTTCGTGCGGCCACATCCACGCTGGGAACCTTTTCACATGAATCGCCTGTGTGCAGATGACAGTGCCGTCAATGCACTTCTCGTTTATATCTTGTGTACGCCATACTACCGCCTTCTGTATACAAGCATATCGCTATCCAATGACTTAACGTCACGTCAGTTTAAACGGAAGAGAAACGCATAGCATTTATAAGGTTTTCAAATAAAATTACTGCTGAACGACAACTGTATCATGAGTACTATTAACATGACGAACATGCCATTTATAAATAAAATCAATTAAAACAAAGAAGCGTATTACTCGAAAACAATACCTATCGCAGCAGCACTAGAAAATGTAAGTCAAAGAAATCAGCTGTGTAGAAAGCAAGCTTGTGTTACGTGTCAGACATTGATGAGTAGTGTGTACACGATTACCACAGGTGAACTTATGTTTTCCAAGGATGAAGAAAGGAGATAGAGAGACATTTACGAAACTGGACGCCGGGAGCAAAGTAGACAGTAGGTAATTCCGCAACTGGTAACTGAATACATCAGAAGTACACAACAAACTGAAGCTAAAATCTAACTGCGTGGATAAAAACTGAATGTAGACATATTAGATTAAATCTGATGGGAGAGAATCACACAGAAAAATCTTTGCCAGATGATCGAATAAAAAGAAATGTTAATTAATGTTTAACGTTCCGTTGAAGAGAGGATCGTTACAGATGGAGGCCATTCTTGGACTGGGGTAGGATATTGTAGGAAATAAGGCGCATGCTTTTCAACGTAAGCAGTCCGGCATTTTCCTGAAGCGATGTATGGAAATCAGATCACGACTGGCCGGCCGTACTGGCTGAGCGGTTCTAGGCGCTTGAGTCTGGAACCTCGCGACCGCTACGGTCGCAGGTTCGAATCCTAACTAGGGCATGGATGTGTGTGATGTTCTTAGGTTAGTTAGGTTTAAGTAGTTCTAAGTTCTAGGGGACTGATGACCTCAGATGTTAAATCCCATAGTGCTCAGAGCCATTTGAACCAAGCCAGATCACGGCTGGACGGCTAGACGAAGATCAGCCTTGCCAAGTCCGAGTCCAAGCAGCACCTTTGCGCCAACTTCCTCGGTATGAGAGCACAGCTTTGTGGGATACGGGCATGTAGACAGTCGATATGTTGTATAGCCACACGATTAACGGAAGCTGTTATTCATCACAATTATTATTTAACGATTCGTGTGCAACGAAATACACTATAACACAAAAAGACCAATGATGCATCACGAAAGACTTATTCGAAAAGGGTGGAAATCAGTAGATGTTATGTGGATGAACAGACAAACAAATAGTTACTATCTTAGAAAAACTGGACGATGTATTGAAGGAAAAGAGTTCCGCAAATTGAACAAGTCAATAACGTGTTGGTCCACATCTAGCACTTATGCAAGCAATTATTCGGCATGGAACTGACTGATGTCTTCCTGAGGGATATTGTGCGAGGCTATGTCAAGTTGGCGAAATAGCTCATCAAAATTCCCAGCTGGTTGGAAGGCCCTACCCATGACGCTCCAAACATCTCAACTGAGCAGAGACCTGTGGACCTTGCTGGCCAATGTAAGACAAGCGGTAGAAACTCTCGCAGTTGTGCGGGAGGGCCTCACCCTCCTCATATTTAACCCCACGTTGGGTTTCCATGAAGAACAAAAAAAAGGGCATAGAATATCGTCGACGTACCGCTGTGCTGTAAGGGTTCTGCGGATGACGACCAGAGGGGTCCTGAAATGAAATGAAAATGAAATGACATCCCAGACCATCACTCTTGGTTGTCGGCCGTATGGTGGCCGACAGTCAGATTGGTAGCCCAACGCTATCCGGAGAATCTCCAAACGCGTTTTCGCCAGTCATCAGGGCTCATTTCGGAGGGTGATTCATCACTGAAGACAATTCTACACCCCGATGAGATTCCAGGCCAAACGTGCCTGAGACCACTGCAAATGGGCTCGTTGGTGTACAGATCTCAATGGTAGTCAGCGCAGCCGGCCAGTGTGGCCGAGCGGTTCTACGCGCTTCAGTCTGGAACCGCGCGACTGCTACGGTCGCAGGTTAGAATCCTGCCTCGGGCATGGATGTCAATCCTAAGGGCCCGGGTTCGATTCCCGGCTGGGTCGGAAATTTTCTCCGCTCAGGGACTGGGTGTTGTGTTGTCCTAATCATCATCATTTCATCCCCATCGACGCGCAGGTCGCCGAAGTGGCGTCAAATCGAAAGACCTGCACCAGGCGAACGGTCTACCCGACGGGAGGCCCTAGCCACACGACATTTCCATTAGTCAGCGCAACAGCCGCCATGAACTCGGCCCCCTTTCTGTGAGCCGCCTGTTAATGGTGCTGGTGGTCATTGAAGCATCAGTTGCACGCCTGATCGGTGACAATGATGAATCCGGGGTTCTGAGTGACTCTCTGACGACTGCTCATCCTCACGTTCCGTTGTCTTTCTAGCTCGACTTTGTGTTCCGCCATGATTCACCCATTCCTGCCAACATCGTCGAATAGTGGCATCGCTCCTATTTAAGTGTTGAGCGATTCGCCGACTACTCCAACGAACTTCTTTGAGCCCAACTACACGTCCTCTCTCAAATGCTGACATCTACGGATATTCTTCACGCGTCTGTCTGCGAAGCATAGCCACTGTCCAACTGAGCATACAGAATGGATTTCGCGAAGACTTTATGCCCTGGTAATTGGTATCATCATGTCCCCTGCTTTGTACCTTTGCCAGCTGCGCGGTGAAACTGCGCTACAGTGGCACAAATACCTCCATCGACAGCAAGAGTTTACAGTTTTGCATTTTCCGTCGGTATATGTATGAACATCTATTAGTGACCAGTTTACATTTACATAACTTCTTCGCGGTGCATCGCTTTATTGTCATAGAGTGTATGTTCACAATGTGTACATTTGTTTGCTTTTAAATATGTTATTGATAAAATCTGTGTCTAAGTAACAGGGTCTGTGCAATGGGCGCGTGTGCAGTCTGTCTGACACCTTATTCAGTGTCATGTGACTGTGGGCACTCAATTACAAATTCTGATGTTCTCGTACGCTGATGAGACAAAACATAATTACAATTTTATTATTAGCGTCTTGGTCCATATTTAGAATGCAACGCAGCGGCAGTTGTACGTAATGCGGATTAGACAAATCCTTGGTCGGTTCCCAGAGGTAGGTGTCACCAAATATGGATGAACAGGTCACTCAACTCCCGTAGATTTTGGGGCGTTGGCTTGTGGGTGCCAATCTGTCGCCCGATAGCATTCCAGATGCGTTGCAAGGATTCAGATCACGTGGATTTGGTGGCCAATGCATCCACGCGAGTTCACTGTGAAGCCATTCAACGCCATTGTACCACGATCCTGACCTCTCTCAAGGACAGTTATTCTTTTAACGGATGCTACCGACGTCGGGGAAGACATCAGGCATGGAGGGATACAGGTGTTCCTCAGTAATGTTCACTTGGTCCACAGCTGTCACGATGCCTTCTATTGCTACCAAAGGTCCCATGGAAGCCCGGATTAACGTCCCCCATAGTATCGGATGTTATAATTAAATTGCAGCTACACACGAATGCTCAGTGTGGACAGTAATTATTGTATGGTTGCGAAACTTGGTAGATACGCTAATGCGTTAACATGGAACCGATTCCAGCTGGAAAAAAAATTAGTTCCAATTTTTGTCACCAAGTGCAAATCCGGCGTTGTACAGTATTCGTCGACGTCTCCATTTCTTATATTGAACAAATTGTGTAAGTGGCTGTTATTAATAAAATCAACCTACACTTTTCTCACTTGTTTGATCTTTTCTGCCCACGACCCCTTCCTGTTCCATTACATATGGAAGCATTTCTGTATGTCTTTCTTGCATTCATAGCGTCAGTTTTGCACCGGGTGGATAAAACTGGAACCAATTTTTTTGCAGCGTAAATCGTTTCCGCATTAACGTCTTAGAATATCTACCAAGTTTCGGTTACGTATGATAATTACAGCCCACACTGGACCGCTGTGAGTAACTACACTTTAACTATAATCAGCCGGCATAATGCCGTTCCTACTGGCCTGCGTCCTTGGTGCTGTCCGCGTTTGGATCAGCCATTCGCTTGCCTGTATGACGGCATATTCGGACACGGTCCTCTGCCTGGTGTGACGAGAAATGTGATCCTTGCGACCAGATAACACGTTTAAATTGATACAAGTCTAAAATTCAAACGACCTTACGCCCACTACAATCGTAACTTACGATTTCCTAAGCTTAACGTGGGAACTCGTGAGGATATTCTACTGCATAGCCCCGTGTTCAGCATTGTGTGCTGAACTGTGTGCTCCAATACTCGTACACATTTGTACCTCCACCCTCGTCAGATCTTCCATAAATCGCCATTTCACCTCTTTTATAGGGCAAGAAAGCCTCCTACCGTGCAAACGTACCGTCGTTTGACCATCGCATGGACTCCCTTATGGAGGACATAGTAATAAGCATGGCTGGTGCAGAGAAACAGCTGAAGGAGTTGAAATCAGATAAGTCGCCAGATCTTGATGCAATCCCAGTTGGGTTTTGTAAAGAGTGTTCTACAACGCTAGCTCCTTACCTAGCTTGAATTTATCGCGAATCTCTCGCCCAGCCCAAAGTCCCAAGCGACTGGGAAAAAGCTCAGGTGACTGTATCGAAGAAGGGTAAAAGAACAGGCCGTCAAAAGTATACACCAATGTCTTTAATATCGGTTTTCCGCGCAACCCTTGACCATATTCTCGGTCAAATATAATAAATACCGTGGGGAGGGAAAAGTTTCTGTCTACAAACCAGCACGGTTTCAGAAAGCATCGCTCATCTGAAAATCAGCTTACCCTTTTCTCACATTAAATCCTGCTAGCCATGGATGAAGGGCAGCAGAGAGCTCCCATATTCCTAGTTTTCCAATAAAGCATTTGACTTAGTGCAACAGTGCCGACTGTTGACTAAGCATACGGAATAGGGTCCCAGGTATGTGAGTGGCCCGAAGACTGGTTAAATAACAGATCCCAGTGTGAACCAGCTCTAATCTTCCAGGAAGTTTCATATCAGCGCTCACTCCGCTGCAGAGTGAAAATTTCATTCTAGCCCCCAGTGTGTTGACCTCGACGGCGAGTTTTCATCAGAGACAAGAGTATCGTGAGGAGTGCACCAGCAGAGTGTGTTAGGACCGCTATTATTTTCCATGTACGTATATGGTCTGAGTGTGGTGGGGTGGTGGGGGGTAAGCAGCAGTCTGCAGCTGTTTATGGATGATCTACATCTACATCTACATCTACATAGATACTCCGCAAGCTATCGTAAGGTGCGTGGCGGAGGGTACCCTGTACCATTACTTGTCATTTCCAATCCTGTTCCAGTCGCAAAAAGAACGTGGGAAAAACGACTGTCTGTAGGCCTCCATATGAGCCCTAATTCCTCGTATCTTTCCTTCGCGGTCTTTACGCGCGATATATGTTGGCGGCAGCAGAATCACTCGGCAATCAGCTTCAGATGCCGGTTCTCTAAATTTTCTCAATAATGTTTCCCCCGAAAGAACGCCGCTTTCACTCCAGGGATTCCCATTTGAGTTCCCGAAGCATCTCCGTAACATTTACCTGTTGTTCGACCCTACCGGTAACAAACGTAGCAGCCCGCCTTTGAACTGCTTCGATGTCTTTCTTCAATCCCACCTGGTACGGATCGTTAGCACTCGAGCAATACTCAAGAATAGGTCGCACCAGCGTCCTATATCCGACCGCATATAGGACGCCTTACAGGTGAACCACTCTTTCCTCAAATTCTCCAAGTAAACCAAAGCCGACCATTTGCCTTCTCTACCACATTTTTCACGTGCTCGTTCCAACTCATATCGCTTTGCAACGTTACACCCAGATATTGAAACGACTTGACTGTGTCAACCTGGACACTAGTGATGCTGTATCCGAATATTACGGGTTTGTTCTTCCTACTCATACACATTAACTTACATTTTTCCACATTTAGAGCTCGCTGCCATTCATCACACCAATCGGAGACCTTGTGTAAGTTGTCTTGTATCTTCCCACGGTCACGCAACTTCGACACCTTACCGTACACCACGGCGTGATCGGCAAACAACCGCAGACTGCTGCCCACCCTGTCCGCCCAATCATTTATGTATACACAGAACAACAGCGCTTCTATCGCACTTCCCTGGACACTCCTGAAGATACCCTTGTCTGTGATGAACACTCGCCGTCGAGGACAACATAATGGGTCCTATTATTTAAGAAGACTTCGAGCCACTCACATACAGGGTGTTTCAAAAATGACCGGTATATTTGAAACGGCAATAAAAACTAAACGAGCAGCGATAGAAATACACCGTTTGTTGCAATATGCTTGGGACAACAGTATATTTTCAGGCGGACAAACTTTCAAAATTACAGTAGTTACAATTTTCAACAACAGATGGCGCTGCAAGTGATTTGAAAGATATAGAAGACAACGCAGTCTGTGGGTGCGCCATTCTGTACGTCATCTTTCTGTTGTAACCGTGTGCTGTTCACAACGTGCAAGTGTGCTGTAGACAACATGGTTTATTCCTTAGAACAGAGGATTTTTCTGGTGTTGGAATTCCACCACCTAGAACACAGTGTTGTTGCAACAAGACGAAGTTTTCAACGGAGGTTTAATGTAACCAAAGGACCGAAAAGCGATACAATAAAGGATCTGTTTGAAAAATTTCAACGGACTGGGAACGTGACGGATGAACGTGCTGGAAAGGTATGGCGACAGCGTACGGCAACCACAGAGGGCAACGCGCAGCTAGTGCAGCAGGTGATCCAACAGCGGCCTCGGGTTTCCGTTCGCCGTGTTGCAGCTGCGGTCCAAATGACGCCAACGTCCACGTATCGTCTCATGAGCCAGAGTTTACACCTCTATCCATACAAAATTCAAACGCGGCAACCCCTCAGCGCCGCTACCATTGCTGCACGAGAGACATTCGCTAACGATGTAGTGCACAGGATTGATGACGGCGATATGCATGTGGGCAGCATTTGGTTCACTGACGAAGCTTATTTTTACCTGGACGGCTTCGTCAATAAACAGAACTGGCGCATATGGGGAACTGAAAAGCCCCATGTTGCAGTCCCATCATTCCTGCATCCTCAAAAAGTACTGGTCTGGGCCGCCATTTCTTCCAAAGGAATCATTGGCCCATTTTTCAGATCCGAAACGATTACTGCATCACGCTATCTGGACATTCTTCGTGAATTTGTGGCGGTACAAACTACCTTAGACGACACTGCGAACACCTCGTGGTTTATGCAAGATGGTGCCCGGCCACATCGCACGGCCGACGTCTTTAATTTCCTGAATGAATATTTCGATGATCGCGTGATTGCTTTGGGCTATCCGAAACATACAGGAGGCGGCGTGGATTGGCCCCCCTATTCGCCAGACATGAACCCCTGTGACTTCTTTCTGTGGGGACACTTGAAAGACCAGGTGTACCGCCAGAATCCAGAAACAATTGAACAGCTGAAGCAGTACATCTCATCTGCATGTGAAGCCATTCCGCCAGACACGTTGTCAAAGGTTTCGGGTAATTTCATTCAGAGACTACGCCATATTATTGCTACGCATGGTGGATATGTGGAAAATATCGTACTATAGTGTTTCCCAGACCGCAGCGCCATCTGTTGTTGAAAATTGTAACTACTGTAATTTCGAAAGTTTGTCTGCCTGAAAATGTACTGTTGTCCCAAGTATATTGCAACAAACGGTGTATTTCTATCGCTGCTCGTTTAGTTTTTATTGCCGTTTCAAATATACCGGTCATTTTTGAAACAACCTGTATGTGTGAACTCCTTCCATATGAGCGTACCTTCGTTAACAGCCTGCAATGGTGCACCGTATCAAATGCTTTCCGGAAATCTAGAAATACGGAATCCCCCTGTTGCCATACGTCCATTGTGCACACACAGCATGTCATGTGAGAAAAGGGAAAGCTGGGTTCCGCAAGAAGTATCGTTGTTGAGTGACTGTAGGACGATACAAGATGACTTAAACAAAATTTCCGGTTGGTGCTATGAATGACCGGTAGATCTAAATGCAGAAAAGGGTAAGTTAATGTTGATGAGTAGGAAGAACAAACCCATAATATTCGACTACAGTATTATTACTGTGCTGCATGACATTTGCACGTCGATTAAATATGTAGGCGAAACGTGGTAAAGCAATACGAAATGGAATGAACATGTAAGGGTTGTAGTAGGGAAGGCGAATAGTCGATTTCTGTTTATTGAGAGAATTTTGGGAAAGTGTGGTTCATCTGTAAAGGAGACAACTTGTAGGAAACTGGTGCAACCCAATGTTGAGTACTGTTAGATTGTTTGGGCTCCGCACTGGGTCGGATTAAAGCAAGATACTAAGATGGACTGCCTGATTTGTTATCAGTAGGTCCGGACTACACACAAGTATTACGGAGATGCTTCGGGAAATCAAGTGGGTATCGCGGGAGGGGAAGGTGACGTTTGTTTTGAGGAGCACTATTGAGAAAATTTAAGGAAGTGGCACTTGAGACTGAGTGCACAACGATTATACTGTCGCCGACGTGCATACCTCGTAAGAACCACGAAGACAACATTAGAGAGATTAGGCATATAGACAGTCGTTTTTCCCTCGCTCTATTGGCAAGTGGAACAGAAAAGGAAATGACAGAAAAGGAAATGTAGATGTATACGCAGATGTACCTCCACATTCGTGATGAGGAGTGGACGCCTTGCTTACTCTTGCTATCACCATCTTTCAAAAACGTTCCACAGATGCTGGCAAAGTTAGGAAGTGAATGGCTAATCGGCTTCATTATTTTCGAGATGCTCATTCCCAGGTGTTGGGCCAACACAGTCTACCGTATGTCAAAGTCGTTATGTCAGTGGATCTGCCCATTTGTGGCCAATATTGTCTCTAGAATTGTTTCCCAGTCGTCTCTGCCCCCCTCATAGTGTGTGTTAGGGGTATAAGTACAGATACTGTGATCATTGATACCTTAATAGGGACCCAGTTTTTGTTTTCTCTACAGCTAACAGTCTTTTCAGAAACACAGCACGTTACTAACAACCTGATGTTTTCTGCACCGTCGTAACTAAAGGACTAAGTAGACTACGCCTGTTAGTACAGAGTAAGTGTTTTGCGTCCACGTGTCTGCATTTAAACAACTGACCAGACGCCTAGGGGAAAATGATCATTAATGTAGTAGTTATATGGGCTCTTGCCACATTAAATTGGAGGTACTAACTAACCTAAAAATATACTACTCCTAAAAGCTACAATTACTCAATTGCATATGTGGTAAACCATAATGGAATGTTGTTCAGTACGCTGTCCGTAGTCACCAACAAAAATATCTGCACTTATACCCCCAACATTCTGTATAATTTCCTTACCTAGACACGTTCCTGAAACGTCTCCAGGCGCCATTGAATCCCAGGGTTGGCACTGGTCATAATGTTTCGACTCATCACTGTATGTTGCAATCCGCCGCAAACGAGGAGTGGCAGAATTACACAGCCTTCGAGGACAGGGAAGGTAATAAACGATAAATATTTTGTTCTCCTTCAGTAAAGCAGCGGTATAAAAATTCACAGAAATTGGCGATAAATACGGATACTTAGAACGTAATAACTTTCATGTTTCACGAAATCGTTGTGTATGTCGCGTTCATTAAAGTATAAGGAGGATAAAATCAGCTGTCCACTATTTCAGACGCCTATAATAAGAGAGAATCAGTAATACCGAAATAATAGTCGCAATGTGAAAGAACTGACAGTCGTCGGTAAGAGCCAGGGCGGCTGAGGACGTGGGTCACGTCTCTAGTTTGCGTCGTACATGTATCACTTCGATTCCGCGAGCTTTGTCGATTGAGGCTGCATACTAAATGTGTTAAACCTCATTGGAAATCAGGCAGTTTTAAAAGCGTGTTTTATTAAAGAGTTCATTTCTTACATAATTATTTTATCCTTTTTGGTCTTGTGTCTGTCAAATTTTTCAGTCGACTTCAAACATTTTGATGAGATTACAACAATTAGTATATTTCATGCGTATTTCTGTTTCTCCTCGCTTTAGACAATCAGTCAACCAATATATCGCTCCGTCATGCGTATATCTCGAGAAAAGAAAGTGAAGGTAAAAATTAGAGAGAATCGAACTCACACGAAGGCTTTTCAGCAATCTTTCTTACCGCGAAACATTCGAGACTGTAACACGAAAAGGGGAAATACTAGTTGCACCAAAGTACCCTTAGCCACAGACGAGACGAGAAAGGGAGTTAATATTGCATTGACATCCAGGTATGAGCTATGATGGAAGCGTAAAGTCTCTAGCTCATCTGGAAGTTAGTTTGAAACCAACTAGCCGCGCGGGGTGGACGCCCGGTTTGAAGCGCCATGCACGGATTGCGCGGCCGCTCCCGCCGGAGGTTCAAGTCCTCCCTCGGGCATGGGTGTGTGTGTCGTTCTTAGCATAAGTTAGTTTAAGTAGTGTGTAAGTCTAGGGACCGATGACCTCAGCAGTTTGGTCCCTTAGGAATTCACACACATTTGAAAATTTTTTGAAATAAACGCTAAAATTTATACAGAATAGACAGACAGAAAAACAAATTAGCCTCCATCATACACCAGACACGAAAGCGAGTTAATATTGAACTGTCATCCAGTTTTGAGATGCGGTGAAACTTTCAAATCTCTAGCTGTTCTGGAAGTTAGTTTAAAATCAGCTGCAAGATTTGTTCCGAACGAACAGACAGGAAATCGACCCAATGAATACGTGTTTAAGTGTCTCCGTATGTCCCGCAATCCCGTAATGGTTAATCTGCTAGTCTGTGTGCGCAAGTCTTATCTATTTGCCTATGCCGCACGAGGTACGGTCAACTTCACGACGCAGCATCTACACTACGTGATCAAAAGTATCCGGACACCTGGCTGAAAATGACTTAAAGTTCGTGGCACCCTCCATCGGTAATGCTGGAATTTAATATGGTGTTGGTCCACCCTTAGCCTTGACAACAGCTTCTACTCTCGCAGGCATACGTTCAATCAGGTGCTGGAAGGTTTCTTGGGGGATGGCTGCCCATTCTTCACGGAGTGCTGCACTGAGGAGAGGTATTGGTGTCGGACGGTGAGGCCTGGCACGAAGTCGGCGTTCCAAAACATTCCAAAGGTGTTATATGGGATTTAGGTCATGACACTGTGCAGGCCAGTCCATTACAGGGATGTCACTGTCGTGTAACCACTCCGCCACAGGCCGTGCATTATGAACAGGTGCTCAGTCGTGTTGAAAGATGCAATCGCCATCCCCGAATTGCTCTTCAACAGTGGGAAGCAATAAGGTGCTTAAAACATCAGTGTAGGCCTGTTTTGTGATAGTGCCATGCAAAACAACAAGGTGTGCAAGCCTCCTCGACGAAAAACACCACCACACCATAACACCACCGCCTCCGAATTTTACTGTTGGCACTACACACGCTTTCAGATGACGTTCACCGGGCATTCGCCATACCCACACCATGCCATCTCATCGCCACATTGTGTACCGTGATTCGTCACTCCACACAACGTTTTTCGACTGTTCAATCGTCTAGTGTTTACGCTCCTTACACCAAGCGAGGCGTCGTTTGGCATTTACCTGCGTGATGTGTGGCTTATGAGCAGCCTCTCGACCATGAAATCCAAGTTTTCTCACCTCCCGCCTAACTGTCATAGTACTTGCAGTGAAACCTGATGCAGTTTGGTTCAAATGGTTCAAATGTCTCTGGGCACTAAGGGACTTAACATCTATGGTCATCAGTCCCCTAGAACTTAGAACTACTTAAACCTAACTAACCTAAGGACATCACACAACATCCAGTCATCACGAGGCAGAGAAAATCCCTGATCCCACCGGGAATCGAACCAGGGAATGCAGTTTGGAATTCCTGTGTGATGGTTTGTACAGATGTCTACCTATTACACATTATGACCCTCTTCAACTGTCGGCGGTCTCTGTCAATAAACAGACGAGGTCGGCCTGTACTATCACATCGAAAACAGTGGACCTGGGGACACCCAGTCACCTGAACACATTCGAAGTCCGCCGGAGCGCCCTATTCTGCTCTCTCACAATGTCTAATGACTATTGAGGTCACTGATATGGATTACCTGGCAGTAGGTGGCAGCACGATGCACCTAATATGAAAAACGTATGTTTTTGGGGGTGCCCGGATACTTTTAATCATATAGTGTACGTGTGTGAGTGCAATACCTTTCGCGCGACGAATGCAAATGAAAGAGGCAGAAACGCAACATAAGATTACGCAGTGCAGGTTTGCTCGGACGGTCCATCGCGTCCTCGGTGAATTTTGTTTTGTAGGCAGTAGCCCCTGTGCCAAGGCAGGTTTCTCTGCGTAACGTTTAGTCTTCTATTGCTGTAGACATCAGATCCACTGGTGCCCGTAAAACAAAAATAAGACTTTTAGTTAGGAGCAAGAAGCGCCAGTAGTGGCAAGGCAATTGTTCAGATTTTAAATCAGTGCGTACGATGACACGAGATTGGTAACTCGTGTTTGTCTGTTTGAACCAATTTGGCTAAAAAATTTCTTTATTTTACTCAGCAATGCCACCGTCGACAAAAAGGCTAAGTTGTCAATTTACCAAGAAGTTGCAGGAAAGTTCATCTTTTTTCAAAAGAGTTTTAACTCTTTTTGAAGTACGATGCAATGTGCGTAACAGGATTTTTCACGTTGCTCACAACGATAGACATGATACACCTTTAAGATCTGATCAGCATTAAAAAGCGCTGACCACCGCAAGTATGTCGCCGTGATTGCGAATTTACTTCCGCCACAAGGAAAGCAACTATAAAGAAGCTTGAAAGAGCTGAAAGTCTGTGAGGTTTTTATGCGATAAGTCACAATTCAATTGTCTTTCGATGGGATACAGTTACATACAAATTCAAAAAGGCTTTGAAAAGAAGTTTGGCTACGTGAAGATTAAGTGGTGGTGGGAGGGGGGGGGGGAGAGGGGGTAATGTAAAGAATGACTGCGCCGTATTCAACAGATAGTCGTATGATGGAACTTAGAATATCTGTATATACGAGGGTGAGTCAAATGAAAACCTTAAATTTGCAATAACAAATCGAAATTTCGCACCTTTATCCTGTAAGTTGGTAAGCGTGCTACAAACAGCGTGCAGAATGGCCTGTAGGTGGCAGCATAAGGTAGATGCACACATACCGTCGCAGTATCAGTATAAAAATGGACGCCTCACTTGCGACTTGCACCAGGGAAGAACAGCGTTCTGTTATTCGGTTTTTGCGTAGTGAAGGTGTGCAACCTATTGAAATTCATCGACGAATGAAGGTTCAGTACGGTGATGCATGTTTGTCACAGCAACAAGTCTACGAATGGAGTAGCAAGTTCGCAAATGGTGTGACTTCAGTGGAAGATGCTCCTCGTCCAGGTCAGGCACAACGAGTTGTGACTCCACAGAACATTGCAGCAGTTGAAGCCATAGTGAAGGAAAACCGCCGAGTGACACTGTATGACAGTGCAGCATGTTTACAGATTAGTCATGGGTCGGCACACCACATTGTGCATGATGTGCTCCAGTTTCACAAAGTGTCTGCAAGATGGGTGCCACCGCAGCTGACTCCTGAAATGAGAGAACGACGTGTTGATGCTTGTGAAGAACTTCTTCGACGCTTTGAAAGAGAAGGTGATGGCTTCCTTGCAAGAATCGTTACTGGGGCCGAAACCTGGGTTCACTTCCACCAACCGGAAACGAAGAGAGCGAGCAACCCAGACCTTGCCCCAAGTGTTTTCCATATGTTTGGACCACTCAAAGACGCAACGGGCGGAAAGAAGTTCTGTTCTGATGAAGAGGTACTCCACGCGGTGCATGAGTGGCTGCGCAGACTACCAAAAGAATTTTTTTCTAAAGGAATTTATGCACTTTGTAAGCGCTGGTGGACCTTAATTGAGCGTGTGGGAGATTATGTTGAAAAGTGATACAGCTTTGTACCACTTCTGCACAATAAACAATATTTAAGAAAATATTTAAGGTTTTCATTTGACTCACCCTCGTATACGAATGTTTCAGACCATAAGGACATCAAAATATTCTCAACATTGCTGCGGTACTTTCATACTACTAACGGAATTAACGTCAAAATATTAGGTTTCCTGGATTTACTTGACGAAACTGCAAGTCTTTACGTATGATCCTTTAATCAACATTCTTGAAAAGCTCAACTTTAAAGACAAAGTGATAGGAATTTGCGTAGGTAACATCAGTACAAATTCTGGTAGGGTTCAATGTATAAGACAGTGTAATTTTTCTACAAATCTCAAGAGCTCTTAGGAAGAAACCGAGTTGATGTGGACTGCGCAGCACATATTACACACAACACTATCCAAACATCAACAGATCCCTTTCCGATGGACGTCGAACGTGTAGGGACGAATATTTAATAGTACTTTTGTACATACATAGTGCGTATAGAAACTCTCAAGGGTTTTTGTGAAGAAGCAGAGATCCAATAGGAAAGAAGGTTGGAACACAGTAAAACAAGATCGCCGGCACTTTTGTCTCCAGTTGAGAGAATTTTTCAAATGTGTTTACCTTTTCTTTCTTATAGGTTGGTTCCCCTCCACGGCCACACTGACGTGGTGGCCGATACAAAAGCTCTGTTGTCGCTTCCGTTTGGCTAGTTCACGGGATGTGGGGACGGTGATGTCCATACGTCTGGGTAGGATTACCCACTAACACAGGCGCGAGGAGATACAAGTGGCCGAAAAGCGAACGAATGGTAGCGGTTTTAAGAGCAGAGGTAAAAAAAGTATCCAGTCACGCGACAAGTGAAAAAAACCTCTGAGATAGTCTCGACGGGTAGTAAGAGCAGTAGCGGTTTCTTGCTATCTGTGATAGATTGTGCAAGGTGGAGACTGCTGTTAGTTTTGGCTTTCAGCCAGTTCTCTGTACCGCTATTGTAGCTTAGGTCGTCATAACAAGTATCAGTCCAATTGAGGAGGATACTGCCGGGCCGGGCATATGCGAAGTTTCCGGGGCCAGCTGCATACCTGTAACAAGCTAAGATCGTTATAAAAGTGATCGATTGGCCATAAATCGATCTGATGGTGTACGAGGTTAAGTTGGATTTGTTTGCGTTTAGAGTGCTTATCTGTGTTGCCCAGTTAGTTGGCTAGGTGTTAGCCGTTGGCACTGCCAGTTAGTTTTGCAGGAGTTCGCCAGTATTTGCTTTGTCTGTGAGCCTGCACTGTCCATCGGTGGTTAATTGTCCCTAGCTAGAAGTTTTTTTAGGTGGTTATGTTTTCACCTATCACTGTGGTCGTAGTTTCCCAGGTTATGAATGAAGGGATTCATCTACATCTACATGGAAACGCTGCAGATCACCCTCATGTGCCTGCTAGAGGGTTCATCTAAACACTTCCACAATAATTCTCTATATTCCAATCTCGAACAACGCGCACAAAAGACGAACACCTATATTCCATGAGGGTATTTTTGATTCGTCGTTGCAACTACAAAAATGCTTGATATTTTCACCAGGCGCGTTGTTAACGAACTGTTTTTCGATCTAAAAAGCAAATCAAAACATAAATAAACTTAATTACAGACACTGATGATGCTTTACCTCAATAAAGCGAAACTCATCTGGTGAAAAAAATCTCACATTTTTGTAGTTGCAATGACGGATCAAAAATGCCCTTATGAATTATAAAGCAACTACGGACACTATGGCCACACAAATGAAGAACACCTATATCTTTCCAAGCAAGCTCTGATTTCAATTATTTTATTATTATGATCTTCTCTCCTACGCAGGCCGGCGTCAACAAAATAGTTTCGCGTTCGGAGGAGAAAGTCGATGATTGAAACTTCGTGAGTAGATTCCGCCCCAACGAAAAACGCCTATGTTTTAATGATGTCCACCACAAATCCTGAATCATGTCAGTAACACTCTCTCCCCTATCTCGCTATGAATCAAAAAGTGCTGCTCTTCTTGGAAATTTCTCGATGCACTCCGTAAACCCTATCTGGTAAGGATCCCAGATCGGGCAGCAGTACTAGGAAAGAGGACGGACAAGCGTAGCGTAGGCAGTCTCCTTAGTAGATCTGTTACATTTTCTAAGTGTTCTGCCAATAAAACGCAGTGTTTGGTTTGCCTTCCCCACAACATTTTCTACGTGTTCTTCCCCATTTAAGTTGTTATGATGTAACCGAAGTTTAACGGATTCCTTTTAGCTCTTATGTGGATGACCTCACACTTTTTATTGTTTAGGTTCAACTGTCAATTTTCTCCCCATACTATCTCTTCTATATCTTTTTTCAACTTGTTTTGATCTTCTGATGACTTTACTAGACGGCGAACGCCAACATGATCTCCAAAAACGACCGCTCAGATTGTCTCCTAAATCATTCATATACAGGGTGTCCCAGCTATCTTGTCCACCCAAAATATCTCTGGAACAATAACAGCTATTGGAAAACGACTTTCACCGCTGTCAATGTAGGGCTGGGGCCCATGAATGTACATATTTGGAAACATTCTAAAACGAAAGCATATGTGTTTTTCAACACAAACTTATGTTTTTTTAAATGGACCTCCTATATTTTTTCTTCAGCAATCCATAGCATGACAAAGCACATACACAATGGCGCTGATTGCATCGCAATATTCCCATTACATCCCGAGATATTAAGACGCGAAGTTGACGCTTGAAACACCCGACATGCGCTGCTAGCGCACGTCCTGAGGCTCAGGCGTGAACCCCATGCTGCCCGTAATCGCGATGTGATTGACACGTATAATCACACCACCATACTTATCAAGAGGTCCGAAACGAATAATACCGTCTGCTGCCATCAACTCTCATAAGCACATAATGGTTTCCCTCTTGCACGTTTTACGTATCTACGTACACTATATGAACCAGTACCGATCGGTGTACACCCGTCAGGTTGTCTTATTTATCCTGCACACCCAAAATAAGGTTTATCTAATGCGTTATATGGCCCATTATGCCTGTCGCGCAGGGCCTGGCTCTACCTAGTCAAGTGTCCAACGTAGTTCCCACTACTGCCACAGTTACCACTTCGACTTGTTTATGATTTGCGACCCATGCAAACTCCCGCACTCCACCACCATCCGAGCATCCCATTTGTTGTTGATTTGGCGTGCAGTACACCGCTTGCCAGCGTAGTTGTGCATCAGAGTAATCTAGTGATGACACGGAGGTAGTACACATTGTGAATAAACGTTGTGGGTGGAACTTATACTGTACAGTATAATGTACACACATGAAGATATAGTAGAAATGCTGCTGATCTATGGAGAATGTATGTTGACGTGCGGTTCTAGGCGCTACAGTCTGGAGCCGAGCGACCACTACGGTCGCAGGTTCGAATCCTGCCTCGGGCATGGATGTGTGTGATGTCCTTAGGTCAGTTAGCTTTAAGTAGTTCTAAGTTCTAGGGGACTGATGACCTGAGAAGTTAAGTCCCATAGTGCCCAGAGCCATTTGAACCATTTGTACGTTGACGGGAAATACGTTATGCTTGTTGATAGTACTGTTAGCGAACATTATGATTATTAAGTTAATATGTCAGTTTTCTACCCTACTCTACATACCTGTACTGTACCCTGTTGTAGATGGACGAAATGCTGTTCAGACAGAACGACTGTACGGAAGACGATTCCCTGACAAGCCATCGCCTTCGCGCCGGATGTTTGGTCGTTTCACATTTCGTCTACGTGAAACGGGAAGCTTAAATCCAAGACCTCGACATCGTCCTAGAATACGCACAGATGAACGTGCTGAAGTTGCTGTGCTCGCTACCATAGCTGTGAATCCTCAAATCAGCACATGTCAAATTGAGCGTGAAGTTGGTGTGTCGAAATCAAGTGCACAGCGTATTCTTAAACGTCATAAATTTCATCCTTAACATGTTCATTTACACCAGGATCTTCATGGAAATGACTTCCGCAATAGGGTAACATTTTGTCGGTGGGCTCAGCAAAAACTTCTGACTAATCCAAATTTTTTTGCAGATGTTCTCTTTACCGACGAGGCATCATTCTCCAACAAAGGAATTGTCAATACGAGGAATATGCATTCTTGGTCCGCAGCCAATCCAAAATGGCTCCGTCAGGTAGAGCATCAACGTCCGTGGAAAGTTAATGTTTGGTGTGGGATTATTGGAGATACCATTATCGGACCTTTCTTTATAAATGGCATCCAAAATGGCAGACAATACTCTAGATTTATACGACACAATCTTCCTGTTCTCTTGGACACCGTACCTCTGAACCGGAGAATGGTCATGTGGTATCAGCGTGACGGATGCCCTGCACATAACGCCTTACGAGCACGACGACTTCTGAACCGCAAGTTCCCTGGTAGGTGGATTGGACGAGGTGGCCCAGTTAGATGGCCTGCCAGATCTCCGGACCTTACACCGCTGGATTATTTTCTTAGGGGAGCAGTGAAGGATGCTGTTTATCAACATAAACCAGCAACACCAGAGGACATGAACCAACGCATTATTGATGCTTGTACAGCCATCAAAGAGGAAACAGTAGCACGAAGTAGGACATCCTTCATCCGCAGAGTGAGCCTATGTATGCAAGCCAATGGGCATCACTTTGAGCATGAGATGTGAACGCTATGTTTAGTATGTAGTGCTAGTATCACAGTGGAAGTTTCTAAAAAGGGCCATTTAACCCAGTGATGTTACGAAACATTTGATTGCAACAATTTGTGATTTAACGCATTAGATAAACATAACATTGATAATTATATGATAATAAAACTAATTGGTTAAACATGTTTACATTCATCTTCTATGTCCTACCTGAACTTCCCAAATCAAAACATTTTTACCTAAACAACGGTAAAACTTTTAGTCCGCTTGCTCGTTTCACTAAAACCATCAACATGAATTTTACTATTACGAGTGAATGATTACCTGTCACTTGCGCTAGATCTACAGTAAAGTAAAGTTTTAACGTTTAACGGCATTACCTTTTTAGTAACAGGTTAACGATAAGCGAAGTTAACTTTGTGACTAACGTTGCGGTACACAGATATGTTACAGAACCGCATCACCCCTAGCCTGCCCCCTGTGGGTTCGGGGGTAAGAATAGGCCCGCGGTATTCCTGCCTGTCGTAAGAGGCGACCAGAAGGAGTCTCAAACGTTTCGGCCTTATGTGATGGTCCCCTGCCGGATTTGACCTCCCTATCTCAAAACTTTTCCGAAGAGCGAGCTGATTGGGGAAGGGCGCCTTACTTGGTGCATTGTGTCCATCTTGTGTTGAGAACTTTCGCCAGTTTATTCGCCGCTGCATTGCAGTCCTGCCCGCTCTCCATCTCTTGGGCATGAATCCGTTCCTGCATGTACTTTCCGCCATGCGATGAGCAGTTCCAGTTTCTGCACAGATGAAAACCATGGACGACATGTCACCTAACATCCAGCACGGTAGCCAGTCCGTTGTGGTGGGGCTGCCATGTACCCTGTTGGTTGTAGCCCCCTGTCAACACAGGGCTCGCTCTACTGATGCCTGCGCCGTTAACTCCCCACGTATGCCAAGGAGTAGATGCCCATCTCCTTGGGGCATCGGGACTCCCAGCAATGGCCATCCTGCCAGGTGGCTTTTGCTGTGGCTGGGAGGCGCCTGTGCAGAGGGCCCTTGGTCGGAGTAGGTGGCATCAGGGTGGATGACATGCAATGAAGCGTGGCACATCTTCTCTTGCTGGTGGCCAGCCACCAGCAGTCTCTCTCTCTCTCTGTCCGCCGCTCGTGGTCTTGCGGTAGCGTTCTCGCTTCCCGAGCGCGAGGTTCCGGGTTCGATTCCCGGCGGGGTCAGGGATTTTCACCTGCCTCGAGATGACTGGGTGTTTGTGTTGTCCTCATCATTTCATCATCATCCAGGAAAGTGGCGAAATTGGACTGAGCAAAGATTGGATAATTGTACGGGCGCTGATAACCACGCAGTTGAGCGCCCAACAAACCAAACATCATCATCATCCTCATCACCAGCAGTCTCTAAGCGTTCGAGGGCCCATTTTAAAGGTAACGTTTATGACCCCAAATCATTCCCCTCCCTCGCCACACCATGGGAAGAACGAAAGGCATTGAATGAAAGTGAGACGTATTCGCCCAGGTATCTTGTCTGTACCAGAGCTGATGGGGAATCCTTTATATCCGTGAAGCCTCAGTTCTTTGTAGAGCATTTAGAGGACAAGTTTGGGGAGGCGGAGGGCTTGTCCAAAATGCGGTCCGGATCAGTGTTGATAAAAACGGCATCTTCCGCACCATCGTGGGCCTTGCTCACTTGTAATAAGCTGGGGGATGTCTCCGTTACTATCACGCCCCATAAAAGTTTGAATATGGTCCAGGGCATTATCTTCCACAGGGATCTCATTTTACAGTCCGATGATGAGCTGCGCGCCAACTTAGAGCAATGAGGTGTCCATTTCGTCCAGCGTGTCCACCGGGGTCCGAGGCATCATCAAGTTGCCACCGGTGCCTTCATCTTGGCCTTCGAGGGTGACACGTTACCTGAGAAGGTCAAGGTGATGGTGTACCATTGTGATGTCAAGCCATATATCCCTCCCCCAATGCGGTGCTTCAAGTGTTGGAAGTTCGGTCATATGTCTTGACGCTGTGCTTCCAGCCTCGTATGTCGCGATTCTGGTCGACCTTCCCATCCTGATACTCCATGTGCCCTGCCTCCCATCTGTGTGAACTGTGGAGAGCACCATCCGCCTTGCTCGCTGGACTGTCCGATTCTGCAGAAGGAACGGAAAATCATGGAAATCGAGACCCTGGACCGAGTGACGTACACTGAGGCTAAGCAGAAATATGATCGGTTTCATCCAGTGTGTATGACATCGTCTTATGCCGCAACTGTCACTCCTGCTACAGTTCCATCAGCTCTAGTCAGCCCTCAGAGTCGAAGGACCACGCCTGCTCCCTTGATGGTGGGGGGCACTAAACTCCCTGTTGCTCCTGCTCCATCTACTTCAGGAGCAATGCCTCCCCCAACCATTGGGGACATTAGTTCCCCCTTCCCAGCCAGAGAAGAGTAAGACTTCTTCGGCTACTCTCGCCAGGAAGGGGTCCCTTGGTGACCTTCCTTCGCAAGTTTTGACCAGTGGAAAAGCGGACACCCGCAAGTGGCTGAAACATTCAGCGGTCCCTGGTCGTAGGGCCTCACGGTCGTCGTCCGTCCCTGAGACTGACCCAGTGAAGCCCATGAAGCCTGAACCACCGAAGGCACAGTGCGACAAGCAGAAGAAGAAGACAGTCCCGAAGAATTACGACATTGCTGTGGCACCTGTCCCACCGCTTCCTATAAGCTCTGCGTCTGAGGATGAGGTGGAGATTCTAGCGTCCGCTGAGGACCTCGATCTCGCTGGTCCCTCAGACACCATGGATAGCTCTAGCACAGGTGCTCAATCGGAGGCAGCAGGTGACCCAGCGACGTAATCTGCCTTCCCAGTCCCGTCACGCCTTTCTCAGATATGGACAATACCATCCTCCAGTGGAACTGCAGCGGTTTCTTCCACAATCTAGCTGAGCTCCGCCAACTTATCAGCCTTCACCCTTTCTTCTGCATTGCTCTTCAGGAAACTTGGTTTACAGCAATGTGAACCCCCGCCCTCCGTGGCTATCGGGGTTATTATAAGAACTGGGCAGCTTATGAAAGGGTGTCTGGTGGTGTCTGCATCTATGTCCTTAACTCTCTTCACAGCGAATCGGTCCCTCTACAAACAGCTTTAGAGGCTGTCGCTGTTCAGGTGTGGACGCCACAGGTTGTTACCGTCTGCAGCCTTTACCTGCCACCGGATGGTGATGTCACGCAGCATGTCCTGGCTGCGCCGCCACCTTTCTTGTTACTGGGCGACTTCAACGCCCATCGCCCTCTGTGGGGTTGGTCAGTGGCAACAGGTCGAGGCGCCACCGTTGAGCATTTATTGTCGCAGCTCGATCTCTCGATTTTAAATGATGGTGCCTTCACACACTTCAGTGTGGCGCATGGCACATACTCCGGCATTGACCTTTCGATCTGTAGCCCTAGCTTCTTACCGTCTGTCCAATGGAGTGTTCATAACGACCTGTGTGGTAGTGACCACTTTCCGACCTTTCTGTCACTGCCACGGCGTCACTCTCTTGGGCGCCCCAGCAGATGGGCTATGAATAAGGCTGACTGGGACTTGTTTTCCTCCACTGCCGGTATTGAGCCTCTCTCTAATGCCGGCATTGATGTGGTGGTTCACTCCATCACCACCGTCATCGTTACTGCCGCAGAAGCTTCTTTCCCCGTTCTTCTGGGTCCCCTCGGAGGAGGACTGTGCCTTGGTGGTCGCCTGAGTTCGCTGAAGCGATTAAAGATCGCTGGCGGGCGCTCCAGCGTCACAAGCGACATCCCTCCATAGACCACCATATCGCCTTCAAACGGCTGCATGCGCGAGCACGCCTCCTTATCCACCAACGCAACCAGGAGTGCTGGGAGCGGTATGTGTCCACCATTGGTCTCCATGTCACTCCATCGCAGGTCAGGGCCAAGATTCGACGTGTCTACGGCTATCGGACCCCTGTCAGCGTCCCTGCGCTATCACTGAATGGAGCAGTTTGTACTGACTCCGACGTCATTGCAAACCGCTTGGCAGAGCATTTTGCTATGAGTTCCGCTTCTGCGAATTACTCCCTGGCCTTCTGCTCCATTAAAGAGCGGATGGAACGTCGGAGCCTTTCATTTCGCACCCACCATCCAGAATCGTACAATGTTCCATTCAGTGAGTGGGAATTTCGCAGTGCCCTAGCCGCTTGCCCTGATACCGCTCCTGGGCCAGATGGCATCCACTGTCAGATGCTGAAATACCTTTCAGTGGACTGCCAGTGACGGCTCCTCGACCTTTACAACCGTATTTGGGTCGAGGGTGCGTTTCTGTCGCAATGGCGGGAAAGTATTGTTATCCCCATTCTGAAACCGGACAAGAACCATTTGGAGGTGGACAGCTACTGTCCCATTAGCCTCACCAACGTTCTTTGCAAGTTGCTTGAACGGATGGTGAGCCTGCGCTTGAATTGGGTACTGGAGTCTCGGGGCCTTCTGGCTCCATCTCAGGGTGGGTTCCGTAAAGGCCGCTCCGCCGCCGACAATCTGGTGAGCATGGAGTCGGCCTTCCGTACTGCCTTTGCCCGCCGTCAGCGCCTGGTCGCTGTCTTTTTCGTCATGCGGAAGGCGTACGATACGACATGGCGTCATCACATCCTTTCTACGCTTCATGGATGGGGTCTTCGGGGCCCTCTGCCGATCCTTATCCGCAATTTTCTGTCGTATCGTACCTTCCGCGTGCAAGTCGCAGCCTCCCATAGTTCCTCCCGAGTCCAGGAGAACGGGGTACCACAGGGATCTGTCCTCAGTGTCTGCCTGTTTTTGATTGCAATAAACGCTCTCGCTGCAGCGGTGGGAAATTCTGTCTCCGCTTCCCTGTATGCTGACGACTTCTGCCTTTGCTATAGCTCTATTGGCATTGCAGCTGCTGAAAGTCAGCTACAGGGCGCAATCCGCAAGGCGCAGTCTTGGGCTGTAGCGCATGGTTTTCAGTTTTCGGCTGCCAAGACCTGCGTTATGCATTTCTGCCGGCGCCGAACGGTCCATCCTGAGCCGCGGCTTTATCTTGACGGCGAACTTCTTGCTGTGATGGAGACCTACAGGTTTTTGGGTGTACTTTTTGATGCCCGGTTGACTTGGCTGCCTCATATTCGGCAGCTTAAACAGGCATGTTGGCGGCATCTAAATGCTCTGCGATGCTTGAGCCACACCAGCTGGGGCGCCGACCGATGTACCCTGTTACGGTTCTACCAGGCATTAATCCAGTCTCGTCTGGATTATGGGAGCCTGGCTTATGGCTCAGCATCCCCGTCTGCGTTGCGGGTGTTGGACCCAATCTTAGACAGCGGAATACGACTTGCCACTGGTGCCTTCCGGACCAGCCCTGTGGATAGCATACTAGTGGAGGCAGGTGTCCCTCCCCTGCGGTTACGGCGCCAACATTAGCTGGCCGCTTATGCTGCCCATGTTTTTAGCTTGCCCAGGCATCCAAACTATCGTCTCCTGTTCCGGCAATTGGTCGTCCATCTGCCAGAACGTCGGCCCCGGTCAGGTTGTACGATCGCGGTCCGCGTCAAAGAGCTTATCTCCGGGCTTAGGGTTTTCACTGTTACACCTCCTTTCCGGGCCACTTTGCGTACACCTCCATGGTGTGTTCCTCGCCCTTGCCTTCGGCTCGACTTGGCACAGGGCCCGAAGGACTCAATCCCTCCAGAGGCCTTCCGCCACCGCTTTTATTCCATCCTGGCCACGTATCAGGGCTCTGGCGTTGTATACACTGACGGTTCGATGGTTGCTGGTCGTGTTGGTTATCCGCTAACTCTAGGGGACCATTCCGTACAACGTTCCTTGCCGGATGGTTGCAGCGTTTACACTGCTGAGCTGGTCACCATCTTCCGTGCCCTAAAGTATATCTGCTCCTGCTCAGGTGAGTCCTTCGTTATCTGTAGCGGTTCCCTGAGCGGTTTACGAGCTCTCGACCAGTGTTTCCCTCGTTCTCGTCTGGTGATGGCTATCCATGAGTCCCTGCATACTCTTGCCCGTTGCGACCGCTCTGTGGTCATTGTGTGGACCCCCGGTCATGTCGGTATCCCGGGCAATGAACGTGTTGACCGCCTGGCCAAACAGGCCACGAGTAAACCATCTCTGGAGATTGGCCTTCCAGAGACTGATTTGAGGGCAGTCTTACGCCGCAAAGTTATCTCGCTTTGGGACGCTGAATGGCGCAGTCTGGCCACCCCTAACAAACTCCGTGCCGTCAAGGAGACGACGACTGTGTGGCACTCCTCCTTGCGAGTCTCTCGCAAGGAGTCTGTCGTCCTCTGCCGACTGCGTATTGGGCACACACGGATGACGCACGGTCACTTATTGCGCTGTGAGGACCCCCCTCTATAACGCTGCGGCTCGGCATTGACAGTGGTCCACATTTTGTTGGACTGTCCACTTTGATCTGTGCTCAGGCAGACGTTTGCGCTGCCTGACACGCTCTCTGCCCTTTTAATAGATGACTCTGCCATGGTGGACTTAGTTTTGCGTTTTATTCGGGCAGGGTTTTTTTATCGTTTCATCTGAGTGTTTATGTTTTTTAGTGTTGATTCCGGCTTTTAGCCTCTGATTTTAAACTGAGTTTTTAATGTGTTCTTGGTGGTTGGCTTTTCCCCTTTTTTTCTCTATGGTCGGCCAACCACCGTCACACTCTGTGTGTTTTCATTTGTTTTGCCTGATCTCTGTCGGAGTATTTCTTGTCCTGTGTCGTCTGCTGTCTTTCCTGTTGTTCGTTTTTTATTCTCTTTGGGTGGATGCAGCAGACCGTATTATTCGTTTCGGACCTCTTGATAAGTATGGAAGTGTGATTACGCATGTCAAACAAATCGCGATTACGGGCAGCATGGGGTTCACGCCTGAGCATCAGGACGTGCGCTAGCAGCGCATGTCGGGTGTTTCAAGCGTCAACTTCGCGTCATAATATCTCGGGATGTAATGGGAATATTGCGATGCAATCAACGCCATTGTATATCTGCTTTGTCATGCTATGGATTGCTGAAGAAAAAATATAGGAGGTCCATTTAAAAAAACATACGTTTGTGTTGAAAAACACATATGCTTTCGTTTTAGAATGTTTCCAAATATGTACATTCATGGGCCCCAGCCCTACATTGACAGCGGTGAAAGTCGTTTTCCAATAGCTGTTATTGTTCCAGAGATATTTTGGGTGGACAAGATAGCTGGGACACCCTGTAGATTAGGAACAGCAAGGGCCTATAACACTACCTAGGGTAACACCAGAAATCACTTGTGTTTTATTCGATGACTTCCGTCTGTTACTACCAACTGAAACCTCTCTGGCAAGAAATCACGAATCCAGTCGCATAACAGAGAGAAAATTCCTCAAGCACTCAATTTCACTACAAGCCGCTTGTGTGGTATAGTGTCAAAAACCTTCTGGAAATGTTGAAATACGAAATCAATTCGAAATCCCTTATCAATAGCAATCAATACTTTCTGTGAGTGAAGAGCTAATTGTGTTTCATCAGAACAATGTTTTCTAAATTCGTGTTGACAGTGTGTCAATTGAGCGTTCTCTTCGAGTAAATCATAATGTTCGAACACAATATATTTTACAAAATATTACGGCATATCGACGTTAATATGGGCCTGGAATTTAGTGGATTACTCCTTCTAGCGTCTCGAGTTCCTGCGTAGTCGTTTGGAGAGATTTTTTGGATACCGCCTTGAGAGTCTCGAGGCGGTATTCTCTGTGAAGGTCCACGGTGCATGTGTAACGTGTACATTGTTTATGATACGTATCACTTTATTCTATGTGTCCTGGAGACGGCGCTGGCGTGTTGGAGCCTCGTGTCTCGAGAATGGAGCTACGTATGTCACCAGTGGTCTAATTAGTGTCGTGTACATGGTCCTCGATACCCTCCTATTCAGTGTGGTTTGCGTGTTCATATGGTAAAGCTGTTTGAGCCATGCGTTTTCTCGATTGGTTACGTATTCAGTACCATTCCCCCCCAAGTAAGTTTACTGTCCTGCCAGACACCGAGGAACCGCACTCCCGCACAGAAACGTACTGGCGGTGTGTGTGTAGTGTTATTTGTCTGCAGTGTTGATGTTTGCGCGGTTGATTCGATCTGCGTGTGAATAGAATAGCCTCGCACTTGTCGACCTTTACTTTAACACGTCATCGTTCAAGGCAAGCTTCGGCAGTTCTGAATGCTAACTGAAATCGTGAATTAATGTTTGATAGTTTCCAGCCTCGCGCTAGGATGACGGTGTCTTCTGCGTAGATGGCTACCATCGTGTTTTGTGCAGCTCAAAAGTCATTCATGTGCAGGTTAAACAAGAGGGCCCGAGGATGCTGCCTCTCAACGGCCTTGCCGCAGTGGTCACACCGGTTCCCATCAGATCACCGAAGTGAAGTGCTGTCAGGCCGGGCTAGCACTTGGATGGGTGACCATCCGGTCTGTCGAGAGCTGTTGGCAAGCGGGGTGCACTCAGCCCTCGTGAGGCAAACTTAGGAGCTACTTGGTTGAGAAGTAGTGGCTCCGATCTCGGAAACTGACCTACGGCCGGAAGGGCGGTGTGCTGACCACATGCCCCTCCACATCGGCGTCCAGTGACGCCTCTGGGCTGAGGATGACGTGGCGGCTGGTCGGTACCTTTGGGCCTTCATGGTCTGTTCGGGAGGACTTTAGTTTAGTTTTTTAGATTGCTGCCTTGGGGTGCTCCTTCTTGTATATCGTGTCATGTTGACTGTTTGTCCTGAACGTCAGTGTTGAAGATTCTGATGGTGAGATGTGAGTACGAGTTCAGCGGGGAAACCAGCATCGCCGAGTTTGCTACTGAGACCGTTGTGCCACAGACGATGCGAGATGTCCAGGAACACCGCCTCTGTAGTTATGTTGGTGTTGTAGCCGTGTGTAATGTGTTCAGCTACGCGGAGAAGTTGTGTTGTGGAGTGGTGATTCCTGAATCCGAATTGCTCCGGTCTCAGGGTGTCATTGGTTGTGCAATGCCTAGTGAGACATTTGAGAATCACCTTCTGAACAATCTTACAGAGCGAGCACAGCAGACTGATGGGTCGGTAGTTTTGTAGGAGGGAAGATAGCTTCAAATTGCGTGGAACATGATGTTCTGAAGAGATGGGAGGAAATGACGAGCAGCACACAGCAACACTGATTAGAGGTATTTGGAATGTGTAATGAAAGGCAAATACCACTGAATGGCATCGCCTAGTAGCTTCTCTGTTTGCCAGAGCCGAACGCAGCTACGAACTAAGTATTTTCGTTGATGAATACAGCGTGGAATAATTTTCACTTAAAGCTACGTGCAAAGCCCATTGTAGAACTTCATAGGGACGGATTGGGAAAACGTTTAGAAGTTCTGAACGAAAACCCAGAATTAATAAAAATGTTACGCTTGTGAGGGATGTGATTTCAAAAATAAATCGGTACTTCAGTGTCTTTCCTAATTTTGTGGAAACCGACAGCCTCAGACACTTGTATGCAGTCCCTATCCGGAGTGACATCCCCCATTTACTTTTCATAAAGTTGGACGCCGTAGACTACATCATCATCTAAAATATATTATCCTGAATATTGGTGTCACTTGTAAGACCCATAGTTTAAAAGTGTTGTAATTAAAAGCATGAGTGTTCAAACTGAATGTTTGAACAGTATGTCATTCAAGCCATTGCCTTATCTTAAAGGGGAGATAAATAAATGTGAAATACCTTGAAAATGGCTAGTCCAGCGGAGCTAATACGCTTTTAAGCATAAAACACCAAAATTTGTTCCCCAGCAATGTATATATAATGATCAACAGGCTAAAAATACAGTGGGTAAAAACAGTTTCATGAAAAAGCTTGTCTTGGAAATTGCAGTAGCCTTGTTAATTCACCTAGTTTCGAAATTGCTTGTTGTAAACTTCTTCGCGCCTCGTACTTAAAAGCTTTTTTTTCTAATTATGTGGAGGACTGTTTCTTGAGGCATGGAAAACAATTCTACCTGTTGGATATACAGTGATGTAAATCTACATCATTCTTCATGTATATTGTTCTACATCTTCAATATATTGCATGAAATGTTCTTTCATATCTGTATTCCACCAAAGTTGCAGTGCATTCTTTTTTGTGTTAAAGAAACTAATTTCGGGCAGGACTTATTTTCAAGCGGTACCTGCATGAAATGAAGCCATTTCATATGGTGTCAATTATTGAACTAGATGAAATAAAATCGTCATAACCTTTGAACGGTTTTGGACGTTCAACTGCACGGTTGTCCGAGGGGCATGCTGGGAATTAATATGGTGGTTTAGCGACTAAGCTCACTATCATTTGGATGAGTTCGTCAATAAGCAAAATTGGCGCATTTCGGGGATTGAGAATCCACATTTTGCGATCGGGAAGTCTCTTCACCCTCAACGGGTGACTTTGTGGTGTGCAGTGTCCTGTCACGGAATATTCCTTTATGGCGTGGTGACTACCTAACGATATGTGAAAGTTTTGGAGGATGATTTCGTCCCTATTATCCAAAGTGACCCGGTTTCGACAAGATGTGGCTCATGGAAGACGGAGCTCAACCTTATCGAAGCCGGAGAGTGTTTGATGTCCTGGAGGAGCACTTTGGGTACCGCATTCTGGCTCTGGGATTCCCAGAGGCCACTGGCTTTGGCATAGATTGGTCGCCATATTCTCCGGATCTGAACACGTGCGACTCCTTTTTGTGGGGCTGTATTAAAGACAAGGAGTACAGCAGAAGCCCCAAAACCATGGCTGGGCTGAAAACAGCCATTCAGGAGGTCATCGACAGTATCAATGTTCCGACACTTCAGCGCCACATGCAGAATTTCGCTATTCGTCTGCCCCACATCAGCGCCACCGATGGCGGGTATACAGAACATGTCATAACCTAAATCTGAATATGTGTAGTGGCGTTTACATGTTGAATAGGAAGCACACATGGTTTTACAATTTACTTGGTCACTACCGGAACGCATTCGGTGATGTCACAGAAGTATTGATACAGCGGCGTTCCCAGCTGGAGTTGCTCTAGCGAAATCGTTCCAAAAAATAATGAATATCATTTCAATAGTCCGAGTAGTGATGACTGTTTTAGGGCCTACAGGAGGCCGAAAATGTTAGGGGCAACGTTATACAGCCGGTCTGGGATCGTAAACTAGATGTTTTTGAAGAAGAATGGCCGGAACAAAATATTTCAGGCGATATTGATTTATGAATGAACCAGGAGTTTGATGCCCCAATTTGCAAAATGCGCGTATTTCATAACAAATGAGTGCTACCACAAATGAAAAGCACAATCGTCTGTGATGTGCCCACGGTGGCGTTTAAACTGTTTGCAGTCTGTCGCTGATCGCTGAAGTTGGAACATTTCACGTTACGTTCCCACAATTCTTTCCTTCCTGTAGCTCCTCACATCAACACACTGATTTGACCAAACCATTATGACATCTACTCACCGTGAGGTTGAATGTCATCTGGTGGCATCATGGGCATATGATGAGGTAAGAATAGCACAGGCTGATTATAATTAAAATTCCAGTTTCAAAACGCTGCAAAAAAGGAATCTGATAGGAATACTAGCAAGAAGATGGAAACATTATGGAAACAAAAAAAATTAACTACAATTGTCCAACTAGATGGCGCTATAAGTGTCATAACGTACGTAGGTTCGACCACAAATGATAGATGGATCACAATACGACTGCTGTGGTGTGAGTTGCACATTAAACCAACCGTACAGTGGAATGTGCATGATTGCACAAGTTTGGCCTTCAATAATTGCGGCACTGTAAGTCAGGTAAGCCCATCCAACACAGCAACATCGTACCTGATCGAATGGGAAACATCGGTTTTTAGTTATCATGAGGCCAAAAACCGTATAAAAAGCAACAGTGAAATCGTTTTTTAGGATTCTGTACCTCTACCAGTAAAAACGGAACCCTTGTAGGCTCATTTTGTTATCTGTCTGTCTACCTGCCTTTCTGTCTATCTGTCTGTCCGACTATTCAGAACCCTGTTTCTCAGAAACGGGTGGAAGTATCCAATTGAAATTTGTCACATGTTGAGATCTACGGTATCTTGCTCACGTAAAAAAGTGATGCTTTTAAGTCACTGAAATCAAAAGATACGGCCATGCCACATACTCAGTTACTCCCAAACTCACTCATCTCAAAACTTATAAGGAACTTCCCATTGACACAGACTCATGAAATTTGTCAAGAAGCAATGTTACACACTACTGCTAAAGGAAAAAATCCTAAATTGTTGATTTGTACTTATTTCAAACGAAAAAATCTTTGTCGTTTGTTGTCAGACTGTTTGTCTATTCCTCCTTCTATTAAGACCCCTCTTTCTCAGGAGTGGGTAGACGTATCAAGTCGACATTTATATAACATGGTGAGGTCGTTTAAAATGTTAAGCTCCTAATTCAATACCGTTAAAAGATACGGTGACTTATGTCACATATTTCGATACTCGCAAACTCATTCATTGAAACCTGTATGATATTTCCCTATGACGTAGAATCAAGAAATTAGGCAAGAAGAAAGATTTCACAGTACAAATATGCGAAAATATGAGAAAATTATTGATCTGTAATTACATCGTACAAAAAATTTTCCTTTTGTGATTTGTTATCCGACTTCGAACTTGAAATTAAAACAGTCTGGACAGTCTTGGAATAGCTGGGACTGATATCTTGCAGCATCAGTGTCGATTCTCGTAATGGGTGAACTATCTATACACATAATTAAGTTTGTATGGAATCCCCAGTGAGCGACTACTGTTCACACCTGGCCAGTTTTTAACTGCCGTGAGACTGGCGCAAGACGTATTCAACATGCTGGACACCGTTCCTACGACGAGTTGAAATCGATAAACAGCATGCGCCACAACAGATTGGGTTGTCTTAGGGGTCACGTACAGAACATGTTGCACAATATATGCCTTTAATTTGGCTACGTTCGTAATCAGACCACTGAAAACAGCATCTTTCAGATAACCTAGTGGTAAAATATTCGTTACTTGGGTCAAATGGCTCTGATCACTACGGGACTTAACATCTGAGGTCATAAGTCCCCTAGAACTTAGAACTACTTAAACCTAACTAACCTAAGGACATCACACACATCCGTGCCCGAGGCAGGATTCGAACCTGCGACCGTAGCAGTCACGCGGTTCCAGACTGAAGCTCCTAGAATCGCTCGGCCATACCAGCCGGATATTCGTTACTTTTTTGTTACTTTCTCCATAATATTTTCCTCTTCTTTAATAATATTTTGTTAAAATTTGACGTGATTCTGTGAAGTGGTTCGTTTTTTACAGCATTTTGAAACAAGAACTTTAATTATAATCGCCCAGTATAAAAGCGGAAAAGAGGCGAATTGGGAATCATTCTAGCCACGATATGGGCCGAAAATGGGATAATCCTCTCACACGAGAGTCTTTAGCGAAGGGACGATTGTTGTGGCCCTGCGCCTTATAACGAGCATATGAGAACCATCGCAGCTGGGTGGCTGTGCACATGCTACTGTTGTGAGTACCTACCGCAAAAGGTTGATCAACTGTGAAATCATTAGAAGTGACTAGGTTTAGGACGCCCACGGCTGGTAGGAAATCCTCTCTCGCTTCCGGTTGCTATCTGATTTGGTGAAGACTGCCAGTCTCGCTGGCGGGATGAAAGCAGAGCTCACCATCTGAAGCCTCGTCGACAGGACTGACTGCGGACCTTTCGTACAGAGTCGAGTGGAGGGTCTGAATCAGAGACTGAGACGGTTCTGCGACCGCGTGGGCCTGCAGATTCCTCGACTTGCGCCACAGGGTGGAGAGGTTTCGGGTTCCGCTGGATAGGTCAGGAGTCCACTACACACAGCAGGCGGCTACACTGGTAGCAGGGGTTGTGTGGCGTGGACTGGGCGGTTTTTTTAGGTTAGATGGCCTCTGGCAAGTACACAAAGGGCAACAGCCTCAAAGGGTGCGGGGCAAAGTCAGGTCATGCGGGGACCAAGCAGCAATCGGTATTTTAATTGTAAACTGTCGAAGCTGCATTGGTAAAGTACCGGAACTTCGAGAGCTGATAGAAAGCACCGAAGCTGAAATCGTTATAGGTACGGAAAGCTGGCTGAAGCCAGAGATAAATTCTGCCGAAATTTTTACAAAGGCACAGACGGTGTTTAGAAAGGATAGATTGCATGCAACCGGTGGTGGCGTGTTTGTCGCTGTTAGTAGTAGTTTATCATGTAGTGAAGTGGAAGTGGATAGTTCATGTGAATTATTATAGGTGGAAATTATACTCAACAACCGAGCTAGGTTTATAATTGGCTCCTTTTACCGACCTCCCGACTCAGCAGCATTAGTGGCAGCATGTTATAGTCTTAGGTGGAGCTTTCAATTTACCAGATATTGACTGGGACCCTCAGATGTTTCGGACGGGTGGTAGGGACAGAGCATCGAATGACATTATACTGAGTGCACTATCCGAAAGTTACCTCGTGCAATTAAACAGAGAACCGACTCGTGGAGATAACATCTTGGACCTACTGATCACAAACAGATCCGAACGTTTCGACTCTGTATGTGCAGAACTGGGAATCAGTGATCATAAGGCCGTTGCAGCATCCCTGAATATGGAAGTTAGTAGGAATATAAAAAAAGGGAGGAAGGTTTATCTGTTTAGCAAGAGTAGTAGGAGGCAGATTTCAGACTACCTAACAGATCAAAACGAAAATTCAGTTCCGACACTGACAATGTTGAGTGTTTATGGAAAATGTTCAAGGCAATCGTAAAATGCGTTTTAGACAGGTACATGCCGAGTAATACTGTGAGGGACGGGAAAAACTCACCGTGGTTCAACAACAAAGTTAGGAAACTACTGCGAAAGCATAGAGAGATTTCCTGCAAATTTAAACGCAGGCAAAACCTTTCAGACAAACAGAAGCTAAACGATGTCAATGTTAGCGTAAGGAGGGCTATGCGTGAAGCGTTCGGTGAATTCGAAAGTAAAATTCTATGTACCGACTTGACAGAAAATCCTAGGAAGTTCTGGTCTTACGTTAAATGAGTAAGTGGATCGAAACAGCATACCAAGACACTCTGGGATGATGATGGCATTGAAACAGAGGATGACACGCGTAAAACTGAAATACTGAACACCTTTTCCCAAAGCTGACATCGAAATAAGTGTCCAAGGAATAGAAAAGCAACTGAAATCATTCAACAGAGTAAAGTCCACTGGACCTGACGGGATACCAATTCGATTCTACACACAGTACGCGAAAGAACTTGCCCCCCTTCTAACAGCCGTGTACCGCAAGTCTCTAGAGGAACGGAAGGTTACAAATGATTGGAAATGGGCACAGGTAGTTCCAGTTTTCAAGATGATTCGTCGAGCAGATGCGCAAAACTATAGGCCTATATCTCTGACATCGATCGGTTGCAGAATTTTCGACCATGTTTTTTGCTCGCGTATCATGTCATTTCTGGAAACCCAGAATCTACTCTGTAGGAATCAACATGGATTCCGGAAACAGCGATCGTGTGAGATCGAACTCGCTTTATTTCTTCATGAGACCCAGAAAATATTATATACAGGCTCCCAGGTAGATGCCATTTTACTTGACTTCCGGAAGGCGTTCGATGCAGTTCCGCACTGTCACCTGATAAACAAAGTAAGAGCCTACGGAATATTAGACCAGCTCTGTGGCTGGATTGATGAGTTTTTAGCAAACAGAACACAGCATGTTGTTTTCAATGGAGAGACGTCTACAGACGTTAAAGTAACCTCTGGCGTGCCACAGGGGAGTGTTATGGGACCATTGCTATCCACAATACATATAAATGACCTAGTAGATAGTGTCGGAAGTTCCCTGCAGCTTTTCGTGGATGATGCTGTAGTATACAGAGAAGTTGCAGCATTAGAAAATTGCAGCGAGATGCAGGAAAATCTGCAGCGGATAGGCACTTGGTGCAGGGAGTGGCAACTGACACTTAACGTAGACAAATGTAATGTATTGCGAATACATAGAAAGAAGGATCCTTTATTGTATGATTATATGATAGCGGAACAAACACTGGTAGCAGTTACTTCTGTAAAATATCTGGGAGTATGCGTACGGAACGATTTGAAGTGGAATGATCATATAAAATTAATTGTTGGTAAGGCGGGTACCAGGTTGAGATTCATTGGGAGAGTCCTTAGAAAATGTAGTCAATCAACAAAGGAGGTGGCTTACAAAACACTCGTTCGACCTATACTTGAGTATTGCTCATCAGTGTGGGATCCGTACCAGGTCGGGTTGACAGAGGAGATAGAGAAGATCCAAAGAAGAACGGCGCGTTTCGTCACAGGGTTACTTGGTAAGCGTGATAGCGTTACGGAGATGATTAGCAAACTCAAGTGGCAGACTCTGCAAGAGAGGCGCTCTGCACCGCGGTGTAGCTTGCTGTCCAGGTTTCGAGAGGGTGCGTTTCTGGATGAGGTATCGAATATATTGCTTCCCCCTACTTATACCTCCCGAGGAGATCACGAATGTAAAATTAGAGAGATTCGAGCGCGCACGGAGACTTTCCGGCAGTCGTTCTTCCCGCGAAGCATAGGCGACTGGAACAGGAAAGGGAAGTAACGACAGTGGCACGTAAAGTGTGTAACGTTCCCTGGCAAACTCACACTATTAATAAACTAAAATTTAATTGTACCAGATACGCCGCTATAAAGCAATTTGTAAATACTGTAATTATTTAACAAAAAATATTATTGAATTTTGTGTGAAGGACATTCATTATTATTGTAATATTTTCTGTAGTAATATTCTTTCTGTATTTAGGATGGTAATATTTCTATATTCATAATATAATTGCGAAATGTGTCAATATCTGCGATAACAAAAATGTAAAATTCAGCCACAGACGAAAATAATGTTATATGATTACAAAGAGATGTTAATAGTCAGCAGTAGTATAAAAGCACCACCTACTGAGTATTCTTTGGTCGTCTCCCTGTAGAGCTGAAAGCGAGAGCAGGCTGTGACGAAGCATTTTATGAATGGGTAGACGTCTTTTGTCTGTTGCTAGATTTAGCCGCCATTAGAGGAGAAATTACAAACTAATGTGAGTTGAATATTTGTTGTGGTTTAAATATATTATAATTTATCAAAAGTGTGTATTATTAATGTAAATTAGCTTGCCCATGTCATCTATAATATTTCTTTAAAGAATTTTCCGCATTTTTAGCGGTGTTGCTGGGCTGTGCCGCGAGCGAACGATTTGCAGCGGCGGCACATTTAAAAAATTGTTCCGCTAAGAAAAATTAACCAAACCCGTAAATCGGGAACAGATAAAAATTAGCAGTGAATTAAGAAAATGTTCTTCTTTTACAGCGATCCTGAGACTTATGGATTTTAAATTAGTTCACATTTGTGCATTCATAGGCGGATAGTTAATGTTGAAATTTAACAATTTTGGTTCTTTCAAATAACTTAAATGTATAGGGATGTGTGTTTTATCAGTGATAATTAAACGTCGGCTTGGCAATATTTAACCGTTTTCTGCTAATAGAGACAGTCTTGTGTTCCATAGCTAACGCCGGGAAAGAATTCAGTAAATATTAAAAAAAAAAAAACCACTGCATTTAGAAAATGTGTGCCAAGGCCGAATTATGTAAAGGATTTAATTCTCAACTAAATATTCTTAATCAGTTAATATGAGTTCACGTAATTTTAAATGTACTTAGTTCCGTGTAAATGAATTTTTTATTACCACACGTAAATGAGAGGTTCTACAACAAAGTTCGTTCGTACGTACAGAAAGAAAGAAAGGCAAATTAACTAAAAGCAAAAAATTTAAGAAAGGTAACTGATTATTTACTTTTATTCTTTAATGAAATTCCATTTAAATAGGCAAATTTCATTAAAAGTGCCTTCCGCCACACACCGTTGGGTGGCTTGCGGAGTATAAATGTAGATGTAGATGTAGAACACAGAATATGGGGGTCTGACCGTTTCCTGTTCTGCGAAGTATTGTTGGCAGTGATCTGTGGCAGATCTGACGGCAAATTTGGTGAACCGTGTTGTGCTCACACTGCTGATCGTGAGGATCAATGCGTGTTCCCACATTGGACCAACGACACCGCCAATTGTGATTCCAGTTTGCACAGAATCATCCAACTGGAGTCGTGGCACCGAGCCTGCGCGGCCCTCGCGGGACCGCAGCTCCGACGGCCGGGCGAGCCTCTACTCGAGTCGCGCTGCCCGGTCAGCCGGCAGAGCCGCACCAGGGCCCGTGCGGTTCGCCTGCCCGCCGGGCACCACACTGTTGCGGACGCGATGTTAAGTCTCTGCGGCCCGTTTGTAAGCAGTTTTTTACCCCGCACAGTATTTACTGACACAGTACTTGACCTCCGGTCTAATATTAAAATAACTGATACCTGTAACATCAGCAACAGTCGCCTGTGAAAAACCTCTGTACCTTACGATGCTGTGAATATGGTTAATTTTAATAATGGTCGTCCTACCATCCTACTAACTAGCGAAATTTTGCAATACTAATCTAAACATAAAAAAATTTTTTTTGACTCACACGGATGCAAGATGGTTATATCACAGCAGAAATTTTCTTATACTGTATGACGTGTTATCTTTTCCTCACCAGGTACACCTTTCTCTACGCAAAGTCTGGTTTCCGACTTTATCTTATTTTACAAAAAATTTCTTAAAAAAATCATCAGTTGAAATTAATTGCTTCACGGATCAGACACAGACCTGTGTAATGAGCAAGACAACATGACCGTTGATTAAACACCTTGCAGTTTGGGTAAGTGTCTAAATTACAATAAAATTAAGTGCTTCGATATCCTTCACGATTTCCTCTTAGAAATTCAGCTTACTTCGGACAAAAATGTCAAGAATAAAATTAAGCAACATTTGAAGGGATTTGGAAAAATTTCAGACACTATCTAGTAATAACAACTGGATGTGTAGTCGCTTGGAAAGGACAATAATTTTGGAATCCAAATGTAGTGAAAAACTGTAAGGAGCAGCTAGCGGAAAATTCCTGTGAGTAAGTTACAGAAAATAAATCATCGGTAAGTTTCTGCTTAAGCTTAACGATGGAGTTCCCGATTCCAGCAAATAAAGTAGCAACAAGATTATTGCGTCTCGTCCACATATCAATCCGAAAAGGCTTTTCTTTCTTACACGTATATGAAAAAATAAATCCGGAAACGAACTTCACTCTGAAAGCAATTTGAAACTGTCTTTAGCTTCTGCGGTTCGTGAATTGAAAGTTATGTCACACGCAGATGGATTCTCCTCAAAGAATTCCGGGGAAGGGTTCAGCCAGTCAGTTCCATAATGAAAACTTTTAGAGCGACAGAAAATTGAAAAATACTTTAATATTGCACACTAGATCTAACCATTGTGCAAAAGCTTCATGAGCAATTTCGATGTGGTATAGGTGGAATGTAAAGCAATATAAAACCAGGAGGGCTATTAAACCATTTGCTTTGAATTAAATTACTTCCATGTTACGGTAAGTACTTCTTTTGTGTTACACCAATCATTTTACATTGCCCGTTATTTTTCTTTGTGTAGTATCAAGGACACCCTGTTCCTACAACGTCAAACCTTCATGATTCTGAGAGGAGAGAATACGATTCAGAAAGCAATTCCGCATTCCGCACGTGTGTGGTCAGTCAATCCCGCCTTGCCAGCGCTGTCCGTTTCCCGATTGCACAGAGCCTTGTTGACTAATCCCCAAGATTGGCAAAGTTTTACAGCAGTTCGAAATATGACTCGTACTTCAATGCGAGATGCTTTTAGTAATTTACACAACGAAATTGTGTCTCGAAATCTGGCAGAAAACCCAAAGAGATTCTGGTCATACATAAAGCACCCCAGTGGCAAGACGCAATCAGTACCTTCACTGCGCGATAACAACGGTGAAATCACTGATGACAGTGCCACTAAAGCAGAGTTATTAAACACGGTTTTCCGAAACTCTTTCACCAAAGAAGACGAAGTAAATATTCCTGAATTCCAATCAAGAACAACTGCCAAGATGAGAAACATAGAAGTAGATGTCCTCGGTGTAACGAAGCAGCTTAAATCACTTAGTAAAGGCAAGGCCTCCGGCCCAGATTATATATCAGTCAGGTTCCTCTCAGAGCATGCTGATAAAATAACTCCATATTTAGTAATTATATACAACCACTCGCTCAGAGAAAGATCCGTACCTAAGGACTGGAAAATAGCTCAAGTCACACCAATACCCAAAAAGGGAAGTAGGAGTAATCCGCTGAATTACAGGTCTATATCATTAACGTCGATTTGCAGTAAGGTTTTGGAACATATACTGTATTCGAACATTATGAAGTACCTCGAAGAAAACGATTTATCGACACATAGTCAGGACGGTTTCAGAAAATATTGTTCTTGTGAAACACAACTAGCACTTTATACTCATGAAGTAATAAGTGCTATCGACAGGGGATGTCAAATTGATTCCATATTTTTAGATTTCCAGAAGGCTTTCGACACCGTTCCTCACAAGCGTCTTCTAACCAAACTGCGTGCCTACGGAGTATCGCCTCAGTTGTGCCACTGGATTCGTGATTTCCAGTGAGAAAGGTCACAATTTGTAGTAATACACCGAAAGTCATCGAGTAAAACAGAGGTAATATCCGGCGTTCCCCAAGGTAGTGTTGCAGGCCCTCTATTGTCCCTGATCTGTATTAACGACATAGGAGACAATCTGAGTAGCCGTCTTAGATTGTTTGCATATGATGCTGTCATTTACCGTCTTGTAAAGTCATCAGATGATCAAAAGGACTTGTAAAATGATTTAGATAAGATATCTGCATGGTGCTAAAGGTGGCAATTGACCCTGAATAAGGAAAAGTGTGAAGTTATTCACATGAGTACTAAGAGAAATCCACTAAATTTCGATTACGCGAAATCTGAAGGCTGTAGCTTCAACTACATACTTAGGGATTACAATTACAAATAACCTAAACTGGAACGATCACATAGATAATACTGTGGGTAGAGCAAACCAAAGACTGCGATTCATTGGCAGAACACTTAGAAGGTGCAACAGGTCTACTAAAGAGACTGCTTACACCACGCTTGTCCGCCCTATTCTGGAGTATTACTGTGCGGTGTGGGATCCGCATCAGGTGGGACTGACAGATGACATCGGAAAAGTACAAAGAAGGGCAGTTCGCTTTATATTATTGTGAAATACGGGAGATAGTGTCACAGACATGATACGTGAATTGGAATGGCAATCATTAAAACAAAGGCGTTTTTCGTTGCGACGGGATCTTCTCATGAAATTTCAATCATGAGTTTTCTCCTCCGATTGCGAAAACATTCTGTTGGCAGCCACCTACATAGGGAGAAATGATCATAACGATGAAATAAGAAAAATTAGGGCTCGCACAGAAAAATTTAAGTGCTCGTTTTTCCAGCGTGCCGTTCGAGAGTGGAACGGTAGAGAGACACCTTGAAGGTGGTTCATTGAACCCTCTGCCAGGCACTTTATTGTGAATAGCAGAGTAATGACGTAGATGTAGACGTAGAACGAGCCGCGGGCCTCGACGGTGCATCACGGTCCGCGCACTGCGTTTCCGGTACAGCTGAGCTCGACTACCTGCGGTGCGCTCAACAGGACTGAGCGGTCGGCCGCATCCGGGGGTCGGGCGGGTAAATGTGGCGCGATGCACGGCTCTGCCGTGGATCAGTGGAGACGTGGGGGTAAACTATGCTTTTTTATTTCATCTGGTCCATGCCATGCCCTGATCCTGGCCAACAACGGTGGCAGTATTATGCTGTGGGCGATACTCACGCTTTCCGTGGCACCTGTGGTAATGATCTAAGGGATCATGACAGCTGTGGACCTCGACAGCTGTGGACAACGTGAACACTATTGCGGACCACCTGCATCCCTTCATGCCTTGATGTCTTCCACGACAGGTTCAAATGGCTCTGAGCACTATGGGACTCAACTGCTGTGGTCATAAGTCCCCTAGAACTTAGAACTACTTAAACCTAACTAACCTAAGGACAGCACACAACACCCAGCCATCACGAGGCAGAGAAAATCCCTGACCCCGCCGGGAATCGAACCCGGGAACCCGGGCGTGGGAAGCGAGAACGCTACCGCACGACCACGAGATGCGGGCTCCACGACAGGGATCGCATCTTCCAACAGGATAACTATACGTATCACAAGGCCAGAATCATGCTACAGTGGTCTGAGGAGCGTGACAATGAATTTACGTTGATGTCTTGGTCACCAAATCCGTCGGTTCCCAACGTGTCGGAACATATCTGGGAAGGCATCAGGCTCTAGCCCCGCACCGACAAACCTCAGGCCCGGAACTTCAGCGAGTTGTGTGACTGTACGTAGACACCTACTGCCACACACTTTCGGAAACCTATACAGGACTTGTCGAAGCAAGTGGTCGACATTTTTTGACTCATTAGAGTGTATTAATTTAGGTTTCTTTTGTTGCTGAGCTTCTTTTGTATTGAGATCCAGTAGAAGATCGAAACTTCCTGACAGCCGAAATCTTCGTAGCGTACTGGGACTCGAAATGTAATGCGAGCCTTTTGATGATTCAGATGGAAAGCGAAGCGTAGATATGAAATTACGTCTGGCACACAGTTTTAATTAGCAGGAATAGAGTTGCAAAACTACTGCAGACAATCCTAAGTGATCGTAGACTACGGTAGTTTACTTAGAAACTTTGTTCAATTAAGATCGTAACCACGTCACCTCTACGTTAGGTGTGCCTGTCGGGTTTTACTTCATTTTAATTGCATTGTCTTCGTATGCGCTTAGTGTCTTACCAAATTTCCCCAGAAACCGGACACGATGAACCGTCTACAAATTCAGTCAGTATATATATACAAAGGGCCACGTAATCTATGTAACATTTTTATTCTACATATTCATTCTCCTATCTGTTACTTAAAAGTAAATGTATTTTTAGCAAAAATGAAACTGTCAGTGTTTAATTCAAGTTTTATTCGAGAATTGTTGGTTTGCAACATGAAACGGGCTGATCTTGTGGTAAAAATAAAAAGTAAATATTTGTCATACAACTCTAGAAAACCGCAATTTCCTCAATTAAAGGTAAAATCAAAAAATGCAAAACAAAGTCGTATCAAATATCGCTTCAATACTGCATCGCGCTTATATAAAACATGCTTCTATTATTGCTAAACAACTTTCACACTTATCGTATCAGAGGCAAGAGTTTCCTATTATTATTGAATAATAGGAAACTCTTGTCCTTGACTCGATGAAAAACTTTCTGTTGAGTACAAAATAAAAACAATAATTACATAGATTTTTTTATGTTTGTGCGTGTAAATTGCTTTTGCATCAAAAGTAATTGCCTTGGTTACATAAAAGGACTTTACGCGAGCAGCTAATTTTTGTTACTTATAAAGTACAATTTATATTTTATAAGGCTATAAAATAAGCAAAGGACTAATGCTGAACGAACTGTGGTTCTAATTATGAGCAAAACGAACACACAAAAAACAAAGAGAAGTCATAGTCTTCCAGTTTCTCTCCCACACATTCATTTATGTTTCTTTCCCTAGCGATGTTACCAATACTATTGGTAATCCTACAATTTACTATTTCATTAATGTTCTGTAACAAAACTACCCAACCGTTTTTTACGTAGAGCGCAGCTCGAAGTCAGGACGTTTCAGTGTGGCGTAACATCTATCGCAGGAGGAAGGTCTCATAACGGATATAGCACAGTTCTTGCATATATTCTGCTCAATTATGTTATGTCCAACAGGAAATTGTTCCAGTTTTTGCTAATTTGCTTTTCTTAGCCAATGCTATTTGATTCTTAACTCACATTCTGTTCTAATAAAAAATCTATTACATTTTATCAGTATCCTCAATTCGTCGTACTCTCATACACAAGGTCCACGTGATTTGCTGCTTTAAAACTTATTCCATCCTATTTTGAAACGATATTTTAATATCTCTTTGACGTAAGGACTACAAAAGAGAACTGAAAGCTTCTCTTATGCTGTCTCTGCAGCACAAGTTGATACCACTTCACTATCCACTTCTGTCTGCAAATTTGATTCCAGTTTGTTTTGACGAAGGTAATCTCTGGATTAAAAAGTATAATGGGGGCCCGACATTTTTTGAGTCATCTCTCTATTACGAAGTGTAGCCTTATTATACACTCCTGGAAATTGAAATAAGAACACCGTGAATTCATTGTCCCAGTAAGGGGAAACTTTATTGACACATTCCTGGGGTCAGATACATGACATGATCACACTGACAGAACCACAGGCACATAGACACAGGCAACAGAGCATGCACAATGTCGGCACTAGTACAGTGTATATCCACCTTTCGCAGCAATGCAGGCTGCTATTCTCCCATGGAGACGATCGTAGAGATGCTGGATGTAGTCCTGTGGAACGGCTTGCCATGCCATTTCCACCTGGCGCCTCAGTTGGACCAGCGTTCGTGCTGGACGTGCAGACCGCGTGAGACGACGCTTCATCCAGTCCCAAACATGCTCAATGGGGGACAGATCCGGAGATCTTGCTGGCCAGGGTAGTTGACTTACACCTTCTAGAGCACGTTGGGTGGCACGGGATACATGCGGACGTGCATTGTCCTGTTGGAACAGCAAGTTCCCTTGCCGGTCTAGGAATGGTAGAACGATGGGTTCGATGACGGTTTGGATGTACCGTGCACTATTCAGTGTCCCCTCGACGATCACCAGTGGTGTACGGCCAGTGTAGGAGATCGCTCCCCACACCATGATGCCGGGTGTTGGCCCTGTGTGCCTCGGTCGTATGCAGTCCTGATTGTGGCGCTCACCTGCACGGCGCGAAACACGCATACGACCATCATTGGCACCAAGGCAGAAGCGACTCTCATCGCTGAAGACGACACGTCTCCATTCGTCCCTCCATTCACGCCTGTCGCGACACCACTGGAGGCGGGCTGCACGATGTCGGGGCGTGAGCGGAAGACGGCCTAACGGTGTGCGGTACCGTAGCCCAGCTTCATGGAGACGGTTGCGAAAGGTCTTCGCCGATACCCCAGGAGCAACAGTGTCCCTAATTTGCTGGGAAGTGGCGGTGCGGTCCCCTACGGCACTGCGTAGGATCCTACGGTCTTGGCGTGCATCTGTGCGTCGCTGCGGTCCGGTCCCAGGTCGACGGGCACGTGCACCTTCCGCCGACCACTGGCGACAACATCGATGTACTGTGGAGACCTCACGCCCCACGTGTTGAGCAATTCGGCGGTACGTCCACCCGGCCTCCCGCATGCCCACTATACGCCCTCGCTCAAAGTCCGTCAACTGCACATACGGTTCACGTCCACGCTGTCGCGGCATGCTACCAGTGTTAAAGACTGCGATGGAGCTCCGTATGCCACGGCAAACTGGCTGACACTGACGGCGGCGGTGCACAAATGCTGCGCAGCTAGCGCCATTCGACGGCCAACACCGCGGTTCCTGGTGTGTCCGCTGTGCCGTGCGTGTGATCATTGCTTGTACAGCCCTCTCGCAGTGTCCGGAGCAAGTATGGTGGGTCTGACACACCGGTGTCAATGTGTTCTTTTTTCCATTTCCAGGAGTGTACTTTCATGACTGCTTGTATCTATCGTGAATCGTATGTGAATGTACGCTAACTTACTGTTACTTGTTTTAAAATTCTCTCTTTATACAGATATTATTACATTTAATAACTTAGAATCAAATATTAAACTGTTTGTACAAAAGTGAATGTAATTACCTGCTTGTGGCTTCGCTAGGAGTATGATACAAATTCTTTTTGTGAATCTGACGGTAAGTGCACTTCTTACTCAGATTATCTAAATTTTAACTTCTAAATTCACCAACGATTGCAGTAAGACCGCAAATTATCACAGAAACACCTGAATGAGACTAAGTCACTACGCGTACGGTCGAACAATTGTTGTAATACTGTATCGAATACTTTTTCCAGTCTTTCAACACGAGTTCCACATTTCTAACCTTTTGCTCAGGCTTTCTGTGGTGTCACCGCCAGACACCACACTTGCTAGGTGGTAGCTTTTAAATCGGCCGCGGTCCGCTAGTATACGACGGACCCGCGTGTCGCCACTGTCAGTGATGGCAGACCGAGCGCCGCCACACGGCAGGTCTAGAGAGACGTCCTGGCACTCGCCCCAGTTGTACAGCCGACGTAGCTAGCTACAGACACCGACGAAGACTCTCTCATTTGCCGAGAAGATAGTTAGCATAGCCGTCAGCTAAGTCAACTGCTACGACCTAGCAAGGCGCCATCACCAAGTTATACTGAAATGATAATACTGTATCAAAAAGACCAATGTTCCCCAATTGTGGATTAAAGTTAAGTATTCCAGCAGCTACGTACTTTTCTTTATAGCATTCATTACGTATCCTGTTTCAGACCTCACGCCAGCCTGCGTGAGCTTATAGCGTGCATTTCGGCTTCCTCAAACAACACGGTGTTGGCACTTCTGCCTACACTTCACTTTCAGTGTGCTCTTTCTATCCTTCCGCTAGCCTGGCCGCACTCAGAAGCGCTTTTGACGTCGACATCTTTTTTCTTTCTCGAAACTGCGTTTTCTCTTTCTGCATTGTGCATTACTTCTAGTTCGCAGTACTTGCCTTTCAATTTATTCTTATTTGACTCGAATCCTCCCCGCCTTTGTTTCCTTGCACTTCCTAGAGATCTCATCTCAACCCGACAGAGACTGCTGACGTCTTTTGCATGCGATGTACTTTTTCATTTCCTCCTTTCATCGATAAGCTTGAGTGTTACTTCAGTTATCTAAGGCAATATTCAAAATGGTTCAAATGGCTCTGAGTACTATGGGACTTAACATCTGAGGTCATCAGTCACCTAGAACTTAGAACTACTTAAACCTAACTAACCTAAGGACATCACACACATCCATGCCCAAGGCAGAATTCGAACCTGCAACCGTAGCAGTCGCGAAGGCAGTATTCTCTCTACCCTCCGTATAACTACATTAGTTTCTCCAAGTACTGTGTTAACCATACATAATAAATGTTACTATGTGGATTCTACAGTAATAAGATATTCTGCTATACAATGCAGGAAAAGTCGTTTGTCGAGTACCCGATCTTTGTGTAACTCAGAGGGGTTATTCGCTTTCTTGCCACACGTTAATGCTTTGTTGCATCCAACTGAAGATTGGTGTTACTTGTTGTATTAACATTGAGTTATAGCACATGAAACAAAGCAAGTAACAGGACAGCAACAGACAATCTTCCTATACACTTTTCCTTCATAACTGAATATTAATAAAACACTGATTAACTTTGTAGACGAAAATTTGTCAAAATTGTGCTGCCTAGCGTTAATACCTGTCTGTTTAGGAAACAGTTTGCAGTTCCATCTTGGTCCTGTACTGCAGATATAATTGCAATGTTAGATAGTGGTTGATGTACATTGACGGTACCGAAACTTCCTTCCGCGTTGGCAACGAAAATGTTACGTCTTTTAATAACAGAGACACACAAGTATGACGGAAAATACTCGAACGATGTTTTCTTCTCATTCTTTCTACATTTTATAGCTGTTTTAACGATTATGTCGCCCATCTCTGTGCTTGAAGGAACGGTGTGAAACGGATATTTCTTTTTTAAAAAAATGTATCCATCGATATGCGTGTCCATTCTCCAATATTTTCTTCAGGACTTTATTAAGGATGGACTAAGCTTTTAGGCGACTGAAGTTTTAACAGGCAGAAGCTGACCGAGTGTATGGGTCAGTGGCGCACTTTACATGTTGCGTATTGGATAAAATAGATGTGCACGCGCTGTTAAAATAAACTTGGGACGAGCGTGTACTGCTGACGGTGTCAACCGGGTTTTGCGCTAAATGGACATTAAATTTGCGCGTAGCATCCGTGTGTGCTTTTCAGACATTCAGCATGTCGCCAACTATTGAACGGCGGACTACCAGCACGGAAATCTATCACACTGAATTTTAGTTCGCAGGTTACTGATATACAGCGCAAGATTGAAAGTTGGACGTTAATGTTCCTTAGCAAAGTTCACTAATGATTCTGCTGTGATGTGCATACACAGACTCTGAGTCTGCGATATTACTATCGCGAGTAGTAGCTAGCGAGCAGTTGTCGAGGGGAATCGAAAGTGGTCGGACGCAGGGTGTGGTAGGGTGAAGCTGCGTGCCACGAGATGTCGCAGCCTGCCGTGATCGTGCAAGTGGCGCCGGAGGAGACTTTGATATTAAGTGAGGATTTCTGATAATTTGCCTTCTAACTGCACGCAGTTGTTGGCTGCTTGCGCACTGAAGGGATTTTATGAGATTTGTGTCTGCATACACTGAGAGTAATATCCGTATCATTGTTACGGCCAGAGACGTGTTTATTGAGTATATACATTGTGGAATAATTAAGGTCTGTGTACAGTTTGTGAGCGTTTAAATAATGTTTTCCGAATACAGTAAATTAGAGTCTTTATCGGTTTCTTTCATATTTTTACACGTTTAAGATTAGCTACACAAACCCCTCTTGATCATTCAGTTTCTACATTAAAATATCTATATACATGCCTGTAGTTGTTGCAATTATTATGACCATCATTGCAATCTGCATGGATCGCAGTATTGCTTCTTAATTATTTTTAGCGTGTTGCTGATCACACAGTTGCAGCGGCATGACGAGGTAAGTTGTGCGTTGCGTACGGATGCATTGCAGAACAGTTGTTAGGAGTAGTTAAAAAATGTTTTAAAATTCGCAGTCAGATACTTCAGAAATGATTTCTTTAAGATTGTAGGAAGAGTAATTAATTTAGGTTTATCGTTGTTCTCAATCAGAATTATATTGTTGTCACTTACTCCCGTACGTCTCTCTGCAGGACAAACAATAATTACGAAAATACACGAGTGTAATAAGAAGTAATTGCGATTCAGTTTCATGATGTAGAAGATATTTCTACACAAGCGACTTAATGGCACCCTCTTTTCCCTTGCGCCCTTTCACCAGAGCAGGTTTCGCTTCTATTTGTGATTCGCGCCGTAAACGAATCTTGCAGCTTTATCTGCATCTGGGTGCCCTAGGAGGCCGCAACTAATTGTGATGTGTCCTGTGCAGAAATAGTACAATTGTGGTGTTTCTGACGCCCCTCTCAGCTTTTCGTCCTGAACGGGCTTTAAAGGGGGCATAGTGATATAAAACTCTGGTTGCGAGCTCTTACGAAGACGTTCAGTTTTGTCTTGGTGTGGCGGTAGTCGCAGATTTTATTGCAGCGTCTGCGAAGTTACGTCTTCGTCCTTGACGAAACTCAGTCGTGGCAAGAATAGACAGTGAAACTTCTCAGACATTTGTACGTCAATGTTTATTTATGCGCAATACAGGGTCCGGTAAAATGACCTCCAGTACTTCAAAAGGCAGTTGCAAGCAAACAAAGAAAGGTACAGAGAAAATACTTTTTTATGAACAACAACGGCTGGTCCCGGCGGAGGTTTGAGTCCTCCCTCGGGCATGGGTGTGTGTGTTTGTCCTTAGGATAACTTAGGTTAAGTAGTGTGTACGCTTAGGGACTGATGACCTTAGCAGTTAAGTCCCATAAGATTTCACACACATTTGAACATTTTATGAACAACAAACACTATGCCATTTTACATATGTTAGTTTTGAAAACATTGTCCGATAAATGGCACCCTCCACAGTTGACAGGTCCTCGGAGCCTTTCCCTGGAGCTGTGCATAGTCTTTCGTGATATTTCCGGTGAAATGGCAGCAGTTCCTAGGTGACTACACCCTTAAGTGTCTCAACGATTATGGGGATTTTTTTTTTTTTTTAGTTTGAGCCTTTAAGTGTGCCCAAAGGAAAGAAGTCCGAGGCTGATAAATCGGGTGATTTTAGGGACCAGGCGATGTCTACTCGCGAAGAGAGAAGACGTTAAGGAAACAGCACTCTCAAAATTTCTAGAGAATACAGACAACTGTGAGCTGTGGCTCTGTGTTGTTGGAACCTGATTTCTATCTCTTCATTGCCCCTAAACAAACTGGTCTGACTTACGTACCTATCTATTTGAATTAATCTTTACCGTTACGCCATCTTCTTCGAGAAACTACAGGCCTCTTACACCAAATTTAGCAACGGCGCACCAAACTGTCATACACTCCTGGAAATGGAAAAAAGAACACATTGACACCGGTGTGTCAGACCCACCATACTTGCTCCGGACACTGCGAGAGGGCTGTACAAGCAATGATCACACGCACGGCTCAGCGGACACACCAGGAACCGCGGTGTTGGCCGTCGAATGGCGCTAGCTGCGCAGCATTTGTGCACCGCCGCCGTCAGTGTCAGCCAGTTTGCCGTGGCATAAGGAGCTCCATCGCAGTCTTTAACACTAGTAGCATGCCGCGACAGCGTGGACGTGAACCGTATGTGCAGTTGACGGACTTTGAGCGAGGGCGTATAGTGGGCATGTGGGAGGCCGGGTGGACGTACCGCCGAATTGCTCAACACGTGGGGCGTGAGGTCTCCACAGTACATCGATGTTGTCGCCAGTGGTCGGCGGAAGGTGCACGTGCCCGTCGACCTGGGACCGGTCCGCAGCGACGCACGGATGCACGCCAAGACCGTAGGATCCTACGCAGTGCCGTAGGGGACCGCACCGCCACTTCCCAGCAAATTAGGGACACTGTTGCTCCTGGGGTATCGGCGAGGACCATTCGCAACCGTCTCCATGAAGCTGGGCTACGGTCCCGCACACCGTTAGGCCGTCTTCCGCTCACGCCCCAACATCGTGCAGCCCGCCTCCAGTGGTGTCGCGACAGGCGTGAATGGAGGGACGAATGGAGACGTGTCGTCTTCAGCGATGAGAGTCGCTTCTCCCTTGGTGCCAATGATGGTCGTATGCGTGTTTGGCGCCGTGCAGGTGAGCGCCACAATCAGAACTTCATACGACCGAGGCACACAGGGCCAACACCCGGCATCATGGTGTGGGGAACGATCTCCTACACTGGCCGTACACCACTGGTGATCGTCGAGGGGACACTGAATAGTGCACGGTACATCCAAACCGTCATCGAACCCATCGTTCTACCATTCCTAGACCGGAAAGGGAACTTGCTGTTCCAACAGGACAATGCACGTCCGCATGTATCCCGTGCCACCCAACGTGCTCTAGAAGGTGTAAGTCAACTACCCTGGCCAGCAAGATCTCCGGATCTGTCCCCCATTGAGCATGTTTGGGACTGGATGAAGCGTCGTCTCACGCGGTCTGCACGTCCAGCACGAACGCTGGTCCAACTGAGGCGCCAGGTGGAAATGGCATGGCAAGCCGTTCCACAGGACTACATCCAGCATCTCTACGAGCGTCTCCATGGGAGAATAGCAGCCTGCATTGCTGCGAAAGGTGGATATACACTGTACTAGTGCCGACATTGTGCATGCTGTGTTGCCTGTGTCTATGTGCCTGTGGTTCTGTCAGTGTGATCATGTGATGTATCTGACCCCAGGAATGTGTCAATAAAGTTTCTCCTTCCTGGGACAATGAATTCACGGTGTTCTTAATTCAATATCCAGGAGTGTACGATGGCTGCGAAGTGGTCGTTGGAGAAGTTTCTGAGGGTTTTCTGCTGTCCAGCAATGGAAATTATGTTTATTTACCGTACCTGGCAAGTGGAAAACGATCTCATTGAACAAATCAAAACAGCGCCGCCGGCCGATGTGGCCGAGCGGTTCTAGGCGCTTCAGTCTGGAACCGCGCGACCGCTACGGTCGCAGGTTCAAATCCTGCCTCGGGCATGGATGTGAGTGATGTCCTTAGGTTTGTTAGGTTTAAGTAGTTCTAAGTTCTAGGGGACTGATGACCTCAGATGTTAAGTCCCATAGTGCTCAGAGCCATTTGAGCCAAAACAGCGTCAGGAGGAATATTCAGAAGAATTTCGGCACATAGGGCAAGTGTCCTAGGTTTGATGCTCTCAGGACACACGAAGATCAAGACGAGGATGTAAATAAACAGTGGATCACTGTGAGGAATAATATCAAAGAGGCAGCGAAGGTCACAATAGGTACAATTAAGAAGAACAGGAGGAAACCGTGGTTTGATGAGGAATGCAAGAAATTGGTAGAAGAAAGTAGAAAAGCACGATTAGATTGGGATAGAATGGGAGACAGAAAACGAGAGGAGTTCTTGAACTTGAGAAGGGGAGTTGGCTGTAGGCTACGGGCAAAGAATCAAATTACAAAAATGGAAACGAACAGTAAAACAAAAAACATTAGGGAACTTTACCTAGACCTAAATGGGTATAGGAAGGGCATCAGGGCTAGGACAAATGCTCTTCAAGGGGATGCTGGGGGAATACTGACAGATCCCAGTGCTATATTAAATAAATGGAGGGCGCATTTTGAGCATCTATTAAATGTACACCAGGAAGCAGGAAATGAGCAGGCATACGAAATACATACAGCAGAACCCCAGATACTTGAGCCAACGTTATAGGAAGTAAGAGATGCAATCAACAAATTGAAAAACCATGAAGCACCAAGAACAGATTGCATAACTGCAGAATTACTTAAAAATGGGGGACAGAAATTGGTGGAAGTTGTTCACAAAGTGATAACTAAAGTATTGAACACAGAGATGATACCTGAAGAGTGACAGGAGTCGATTCTGATCCCAAATTTTAAATGGATTGTAGTAATTATAGGGGGATATCGCTATTACCAGTATGTTCCAAAATTTTCTCGAATATTCTGCTAAGCAGGCTTAAACCATATGCAGATGAAATTGTGGGGGATTACCAAGCCGGCTTTCGGAGGAACAGATCAACGATGGACCAAATATTCACCCTGCGTCAAATTTTGGAAAAGAAATGGGAATACAATAAACCAATTCATAATCTTTTCATAGATTTTACAAAAGCATATGATTCAGTATTGTAATCAAAATTGTAAAGAATTCTTTTGGAATATACACTCCTGGAAATTGAAATAAGAACACCGTGAATTCATTGTCCCAGGAAGGGGAAACTTTATTGACACATTCCTGGGGTCAGATACATCACATGATCACACTGACAGAACCACAGGCACATAGACACAGGCAACAGAGCATGCACAATGTCGGCACTAGTACAGTGTATATCCACCTTTCGCAGCAATGCAGTCTGCTATTCTCCCATTGAGACGATCGTAGAGATGCTGGATGTAGTCCTGTGGAACGGCTTGCCATGCCATTTCCACCTGGCGCCTCAGTTGGACCAGCGTTCGTGCTGGACGTGCAGACCGCGTGAGACGACGCTTCATCCAGTCCCAAACATGCTCAATGGGGGACAGATCCGGAGATCTTGCTGGCCAGGGTAGTTGACTTACACCTTCTAGAGCACGTTGGGTGGCACGGGATACATGCGGACGTGCATTGTCCTGTTGGAACAGCAAGTTCCCTTGCCGGTCTAGGAATGGTAGAACGATGGGTTCGATGACGGTTTGGATGTACCGTGCACTATTCAGTGTCCCCTCGACGATCACCAGTGGTGTACGGCCAGTGTAGGAGATCGCTCCCCACACCATGATGCCGGGTGTTGGCCCTGTGTGCGTCGGTCGTATGCAGTCCTGATTGTGGCGCTCACCTGCACGGCGCCAAACACGCATACGACCATCATTGGCACCAAGGCAGAAGCGACTCTCATCGCTGAAGACGACACGCCTCCATTCGTCCCTCCATTCACGCCTGTCGCGACACCACTGGAGGCGGGCTGCACGATGTTGGGGCGTGAGCGGAAGACGGCCTAACGGTGTGCGGGACCGTAGCCCAGCGTCATGGAGACGGTTGGGATTGGTCCTCGCCGATACCCCAGGAGCAACAGTGTCCCTAATTTGCTGGGAAGTGGCGGTGCGGTCCCCTACGGCACTGCGTAGGATCCTACGGTCTTGGCGTGCATCCGTGCGTCGCTGTGGTCCGGTCCCAGGCGACGGGCACGTGCACCTTCCGCCGACCACTGGCGACAACATCGATGTACTGTGGAGACCTCACGCCCCACGTGTTGAGCAATTCGGCGGTACGTCCACCCGGCCTCCCGCATGCCCACTATACGCCCTTGCTCAAAGTCCGTCAACTGCACATACGGTTCACGTCCACGCTGTCGCGGCATGCTACCAGTGTTAAAGACTGCGATGGAGCTCCGTATGCCACGGCAAACTGGCTGACACTGACGGCGGCGGTGCACAAATGCTGCGCAGCTAGCGCCATTCGACGGCCAACACCGCGGTTCCTGGTGTGTCCGCTGTGCCGTGTGTGTGATCATTGCTTGTACAGCCCTCTCGCAGTGTCCGGAGCAAGTATGGTGGGTCTGACACACCGGTGTCAATGTGTTCTTTTTTCCATTTCCAGGAGTGTATATGAAGACAGTAACTGTTCTCGAAAGAACAGAATACTGTTGATGACCGTGCAGCTTTTCCCTGGAATAAATGATGACTAACTGAAACCCTCAGCTGCCGACAGGTGTTGTTGATATACCTGCACGGTCATCAACAGTATTCTGTTCTTTCGAGAACAGTTACTGTCTTCATATATATAGTTAAAGGCTACCCAGCCATTGACCTTCGTCTGTGCGAATGCGCACAGATTGCCCAAACTCTTACGGGAATCGCCAAAGCGTGCGCGAGTAATGAGTGAATGGGTAAATGTCTATAAGGTACATACATTACATATGTAGAATTGTGGACAGTTGGGAATGTGAGTCTCACGGGAAGCGTGCAAGGGATAAGTTCCTGCAGTCGCGCTATTCGTTTGTGTCCTCGGTGGCTCAGATGGATAGAGTGTCTGTCATGTAAGCAGGAGATCCCGGGTTCGGGTCCCGGTCGGGGCACACATTTTCAGCTGTCCACATCGAGGTATATCAACAACACCTGTCGGCAGCTGAGGGTTTCAGTTAGTCATCATTTATTCCTTTGGAACTTGAAATACCAAAGAAGTATGTTAGACTTATAGAAGCGAGTTTGAAAAACACAAAAGGTAGAGTACGCGTGGGGACATTGGAGTCAGAAGAATTTGTAATAAAGAACGGACTTAAGCAGGGAAATGCCCTGTCTCCGCTACTTTTTAATTTAGTCCTAGAAGATATTGTACGAATGGCAGCAGATAATTAAGAGGGTGTGGAGTTAAATGGAAATATTAAGATATTAGAGTATGCAGATGATCTAAACGTCATTAGCGATAGTACAGAATCTGTAACAGCAAATGCGAATGCGTTAATCAAGGCTAGTGAAGATGTAGGTCTAAGGATAAGTGAAGACAAAACTAAATACCTGGTTACTACTAGAATGCCAACAGCAGTAGATCAGGAAATGTTAAGAGTTGGAGACATGCAGTTTGAAAAAGTGAACACATTTAAGTATCTAGGCGTGGACATCACTTCGAGAAATGAGATTGAATCCGAACTGAAGAAGAGATTACGGGCGGGAAATGCGTGCTACTTCTCACGGAATAGATTACTTTCATCACGGATATTGTCTAGGAATTTAAAGATTAGAATATAGAAAACTATTATTCTACCAGTTATGCTGTATGGGTGTGAGACTTGGTCTCTCACTGTGCAAAATGAAAAGCCGTTTCGAGTATTTGAAAACAAAATTTTGAGGAAAATTTTCGGAGCAAAAAGGTATGACATTAGCGGAGAGTGGCGAAAACTGCATAACGAAGAGCTTCACGGACTCTATTCAAGCCCTGACATAATCAGTATTATTAAATCACGTAAACTGCGATGGGCGGGTCACGTAGCTCGAATGGATGAGGGCAGGGCAGCGCGCAGGGTACTGGTAGGGCACTTGGAGGGAAAACATCCTGTGGGGAGACCGAGGCGTAGATGGGAGGACAATGTGAAGGCTGATTTGAGGAGCCTGGGCATTGAAGGTGAATGGAAGGAAATAGTCCAAGACAGGGACAGGTGGCGAAAATACGTTGCTGCGGTAATGGACTCTCGAGTCCGGTATGACCAGTGAGTAAGTAAGTAAGGGTAAGTCCGGGTGATATGGTGAACCGGGCCAAATGGCGAAATGCTTTAATTCTTTACTGGTTAAACAGATGTCTCTGTATGTCTGCACACCAACAGCCTCTGATCATCTGTGCAGTATGCACGTGTTGAAAACCAGCTCCGTTTTTAAAGACCGTAAGTACTTTGTTAGAAACTGTTTTCGATGCTAAATAATTTTTATATGCTGCATGAATTTGTAGATGTTACTTCAGGTAGCATAGTCCGCGAGCTATTTTTTGATATATTCTGCCTTCTTACACTGTTTATGTACTACATAACCTAGAAATCGTTGCGTCTAGTGTATTGAACTTCTTGCCGTGCTATTCACCGTTTCACCCATAGCAAATGGGAGAAATGTTGAACTCGGGCAGGGGTGACACGGTGAAGGACTTTCCTTATGTGTAAAGTGTAACGCTTTTACTTAACAACATCCTAACCAGGGTTTTTTACAAGTCATGAAATCTTAATGTTTCCTATCCCATGCGAGAGTTATATTCTGTTTTATCCGACGTTTGAATACAATCGTTAATTTAAAAATTAGTTCTTATATATTTTTTTGCGAGTACAGTTTGGTTTGCCAGTGATTAAAAAAGTAAATGTTCTAACTACCGCCATTGTTCCAGGAAAAGATGCGTACATTTTAGAAAAGACAAAAAGGATCCAGCCCTGCTGATTGGACAGAGGAGAAACTTAACGATGCCGTAAAAGCGGTGCAAAATGGAATGAGCCTGAATAAAGCCTCAAAGGAGTTCGACGTTCCACGGTCAACGCTGAAGAGACGATTAGCAAACGGGTGCTTGAAGAAAAATCCTTTGGGTGGGCCGCCTGTACTAACACAAGAATGTGAGAAAAAGTTGGTAAAACATATCATAAAATTACAAAACATCGGATTTGCACCGACAAGGACAGAAGTACTTACCATGGCCTATAAACTAGCTGAGAAATATAACCAACATCACAAATTTAACCGAGAAAAGGAAATTGCTGGAATGGACTGGCTACAATTATTCTTAAAAAGAAATCCGGAACTCTCAATCCGCAAATTGGGAGTTTCACAAGCACGGTCAAGGGGTTTAAGTACGAAAAACGTTTGAGACTATTTTTCATTGCTGTAGAACATCTTGGTAGAGCGTAACCTCCTTGATAAGCCGGGAAATATATTCAACGTAGATGAGTCCGGACTTCGGCTGAATAACAGACCAGGTTACGTGTTGGCAGCAAATGGGTCTAAGAGCGTTCCAGCGATAACATCCGGTGAAAAGGGTGAAACCATATCTATAATCGCTTGCTGCAATGGAGAGGGCATGTTTTTACCCCCAGCTTGTGTTTTGAAGGGAAAAATGAAAAGGGCGAGTAGAAGGACGGTATGGCGCCGGGTTACACGATTTTCATGTCACAAAAGTCGGCGTACGTAACAAGTGATACTTTTCTTCTGTGGCTAAGGAACCATTTTGCACCGAGGAAGCCTGAGGGAACAGTCGTGCTTATTTTGGATGGACATAGCTCTCATTGCAGCAGCGTGGATACATTAGAGTTTGCAGAACAAAAAAAAAAAAAAAAAAAAAGCATAATTTTGCTCCGTCTACCCAGCCACACCACACACTATCTGCAGCCGCTAGACAGAGCATTTTTTAAAGCTCTGACATCTTATTGTTACAGTGCTTGCAATTCGTACATTAAAATGAATCCAAATAGAAGAATTTCCAGACTAGTGTTCGGAGGACTGCTTACAAGGGCATAGGTACAAGCAGCTACGGCAGAGAATGCAATATCGGGTTTCAGAAGCACAGGAATCATCCCGTTTGATTCTGATGTCATCCCCGAATACGCATTTTTAACATCAGCTTCAGATCAACATCAGAAAAACAACGAACGACATGAAAACAGACCTACTTAACCTCGACCAAGTTGCTCGCGCTGGCAGGAGTCACCTAATCCCTCGGAAGAAGCGACTGCAGACGTAGATAACGATCAGGGACTTGAACACATAACAAGCTTCACCACAACTGGGCTGTTGCCAACGGGTGGAAAATCCACAGGAAAACATGCAGTATCCATCAGAAGCAACAGATATGACCTCGACAGTGCCAACAGAAGAATCTCAAATAACCCCTGGCAAACTCTTGGGCCACATTTCGCTGATAACTATCCTAGATAAAATTACATCTGCAAGGAAGAAGTCCAGAGCTTTATCTGAGGTTTTGACTTCTCCAGAAAAGATAGACAACTTGCGAAACAGAAAACGACAAAATGAGTCAGTGAAGAGCAGAGAAAATGCTAAAAAGAGGACCAAATGAGAAATCGTAACCAAAGAGACTAACAAAGGAATCACCGGAAAGAAGCAGCCTAATAAACGAAAGGCGTCTACCACTGACACCGAATCCGACTCGTCGCTGGATATCCAATTACAAGACGATGATGACGAGGCGGATGATGAAGAGTGTTGTTGGGTAGGGTGCGGTGAACTGTAGAGTTGCACTAAAAAGGATGTGGATTGGATCAAATGTATTTGCTGCCAACGTTGGCTGCGTGAAGACTGTTCAAAATATGAATCTGTGTGTGACGTATGTGGAAAAAAGCAGGGAAATAAGTACACCATTTCACCCAAAGGGCATTCGCCATTTCACCCATATACATGGGTGATTGAACAACATCGGGGAGAGGCTACAACCCTGTCTTACACCCTTCCCAACCACTGCTTCCCTTTCATGTCCCTCGACTCTTATAACTGCCATCTGGTTTCTGTACAAATTGTAAATAGCCTTTCGCTCCCTGTATTTTACCCCTGCCACCTTTAGAATTTGAAAGAGAGTATTCCAGTCAACAAAAGCTTTCTCTAGGTCTACAAATGCTAGAAACGTAGGTTTGCCTTTCCTTAATCATTCTTCTAAGATAAGTCGTAAGGTCAGTATTGCCTCACGTGTTCCAGTGTTTCTACGGAATCCAAACTGATCTTCCCCGAGGTTGGCTTCTACTAGTTTTTCCATTCGTCTATCAAGAATTCGTGTTAGTATTTTGCAGCTGTGACTTATTAAACTGATAGTTCGGTAATTTTCACATCTGTCAACACCTGCTTTCTTTGGGATTGGAATTATTATATTCTTCTTGAAGTCTGAGGGTATTTCGCCTGTTTCATACATCTTGCCCACCAGATGGTAGAGTTTTGTCAGGACTGGCTCTCCCAAGGCCGTCAGTAGTTTCAATGAAATGTTGTCTACTCCGGGGGCCTTGTTTCGACTCAGGTCTTTCAGTGCTCTGTCAAACTCTTCACGCAGTATCATATCTCCCATTTCATCTTCATCTACATCCTCTTTCATTTCCGTAATATTGTCCTCAAGTACATCGCCCTTGTATAGACCCTCTATATACTCCTTCCACCTTTCTGCTTTCCCTACTTTGCTTAGAACTGGGTTTCCATCTGAGCTCTTGATATTCATACAAGTCGTTCTCTTATATCCAAAGGTATCTTTAATTTTCCTGTAGGCAGTATCTCTCTTACCCCTAGTGAGATAGGCCTCTACATCCTTACATTTGTCCTCTAGCCATCCCTGCTTAGTCATTTTGCACTTCCTGTCGATCTCATTTTTGAGACGTTTGTATTCCTTTTTGCCTGCTTCATTTACTGCATTTTTATATTTTCTCCTTTCATCAATTAAATTCAATATTTCTTCTGTTACCCAAGGATTTCTACTAGCCCTCGTATTTTTACCTACTTGATCCTCTGCTGCCTTCACTACTTCATCCCTCAAAACTACCCATTATTCTTCTACTGTATTTATTTCCCCCATTCCTGTCAATTGTTCCCTTATGCTCTCCCTGAAACTCTCTACAACCTCTGGTTCTTTCAGTTTATCCATGTCCCATCTCCTTAAATTCCCACCTTTTTGCAGTTTCTTCAGTTTTAATCTACAGGTCATTACCAATAGATTGTGGTCAGAGTCCACATCTGCCCCTGGAAATGTCTTACAATTTAAAACCTGGTTCCTACATCTTTGTCTTATCATTATATAATCTATCTGATACCTTTTAGTATCTCCAGGGTTCTTCCATGTAAACAACCTTCTTTCATGATTCTTAAACCAAGTGTTAGCTATGATTATGTTGTGCTCTGTGCAAAATTTTACCAGGCGGTTTCCTCTTTCATTTCTTAGCCCCAATCCATATTCACCTACTATGTTTCCTTCTCTCCCTTTTCCTACACTCGAATTCCAGTCACCCATGACTATTAAATTTTCGTCTCCCTTCGCTATCTGAATAATTTCTTTTATTTCATGATACATTTCTTCAATTTCTTTGTCATCTGCAGAGCTAGTCGGCATATAAACTTGTACTACTGTCGTAGGCGTGGGCTGCGTATCTATCTTGGCCACAATAATGCGTTCACTATGCTGTTTGTAGTAGCTTACCCGCACTCCTATTTTCCTATTCATTATTAAACCCACTCCTGCATTACCCCTATTTGATTTTGTGTTTATAACCCTGTAGTCACCTGACCAGAAGTCTTGTTCCTCCTGCCACCGAACTTCACTAATTCCCACTATATCTAACTTCAACCTATCCATTTCCCTTTTTAAATTTTCTAACCTACCTGCCCGATTAAGGGATCTGACATTCCACGCTCCGATCCGTAGAACGCCAGTTTTCTTTCTCCTGATAACGACATCCTCTTGAGTAGTCCCCGCCCGGAGATCCGAATGGGGGACTATTTTACCTCCGGAATATTTTACCCAAGAGGACGCCATCATCATTTAACCATACAGTAAAGCTGCATGCCCTCGGGAAAAATTACGGCTGTAGTTTCCCTTTGCTTTCAGCCGTTCGCAGTACCAGCACAGTAAGGCCGTTTTGATTATTGTTACAAGGCCAGATCAGTCAATCATCCAGACTGTTGCCCCTGCAACTACTGAAAAGGCTGCTGCCCCTCTTCAGGAACCACACGTTTGTCTGGCCTCTCAACAGATACCCCTCCGTTGTGGTTGCACCTACGGTACGGCTATCTGTATCGCTGAGGCACGCAAGCCTCCCCACCAACGGCAAGGTCCATGGTTCATGGGGGGGGGGGGGGGGGGTTGTTCACCATATCACCCTTATTTACCCTACAGCTCTGCGAGTTGCTAAATCTTTCTCACTTAATTCTTGGGCAATCATAATTTTGTAGAGGTGTATGTGAAGATCACTGTGCAGATGCTCCTCTCAGACACACCCAGGACAGCTGTGTGTTGAAGTCCTGAACGCATTGGAGATTGCTGAATGGACGCTCTCACACGCGTCACATTCTCTGGCGTTCTTACAGACTGAGGTCAGTAGATTTTCTTTTCATTGCAGAAAATGATGCTCTAAAAGTTTGATACCCAAACTCGAATAATTTTTCTATCAGGAATAAAATCATGTCAGCCAAGTTTTAACTGAATGCGAAATGCATGCTGAGTAGCAATCACAGAACCACCATTACAAATAAACTCCTCCGCAACGAACGCACAAATGTCACACAACCAAACATTTGCGCCTGCTGAAAATGGCACGTACACCGGTATCGATCGATAGCTCACCCACACCAGTGACCCCACCGCAAGCCACCCAACGGTCTCTCTAATAAAAGGAGGTCTTTTTGCCGAACCCTGTGTTTATCTGACAACTTGGGAACAGTACTGCAATATAATTTATTGTATTGCAATAGCTAAAGCAGAGCCAAAAATAGTTAACATTTATCAAGTAGTTTTGAGGTGCCAGATATTGCATGTGATACAGAATGATTGCTCGCTGCAGTCTGCTATCAAGAGCCATTATACAAGCCTCACAGTTACATTTAAGTTGCTAATAGTTATTATAACCAATCTTTACTGATCCGTTACTTTATCACTGTGGTTATTTAAATATCTTATTTTGTAGTATGATTGAGAGAGAACGTACGTGTCATTACGCTTACCTCTGACATACTGGTTGTGAACCCACTATTTTGGTAGAAAGTCTACTTAGTGGGGGACGACGGTTTTCCTGACAGTCGCTGATATTCTGTTGTTTGCGATTCATATTTTTTTTTTTTTTACAAAAAGGGGCTAATTAGAGTAACTTAAATTGAACTTTGCCCTCTATCGGTAAGAGTTGACTCATAAGGTTTAAAAAAGCTTGTCCTCTGTGTAAAGCGATGAGTTGTATTGCTTAGGCTGAACTTTTCCTGTGTGTGAGGTGTTGATTAGGTTTGGCTACACTGGTGTAACTTTGTCCATTATGGCCTAGTTGATTAATCTTCTTACAGATGGTGTGATGTGGGGAATAACAGGTTTGTCAAGTTGGATCTTTTCGTCTGTGGAATGCAGGGTATCAGGTAGTAAAAGGGTTGTGAATCAATTGTGTGGCATGGATGTACATTCCAGAGTGATTGAGTGACCGTAAGTGACGTACCTTATGTATAAACTCGATGCACTGAGATGTGCTAGTAACTAGATTAAAATGAGAGGTAGTACCTTGTAACCTCCCCACAAAATAAAAATAAATAATATGAATATGATTCTAATTTAGTGTAACCTCAAAACAGAAAAATTCCTAAACCTCTCAACAGTAAAAATTATAATTATGTCAGTGTAACGTCCCAATAAAAAAATAAATTCAGCAACCTGGTAATAAAACAATGTAACTAACCTCTCAATTAAATTGTCGCTCACTTATGACTTTTCAATAATTCACTGTGAATTTAACCTGGTAAATTTCGGACGACAGCAGTGCTGCGTCATGGCCCTGAAAGATCATTCTGAATAAAAAAAGGAAAAATTCTTACCTCAATGAAGTCGCCGGATATATCTGCTCTTACAATAAATTTTTCCGGCACAGCTCTGTGCAATGCTGGCCGACCTACCTGTCATTTATGAAAGGGAGCAACTGATTTCTCTAATGCAATAATCGGGATGATCATGGATGGGAGAAATTAGTAAATTCTTTAAATTGAAATGAATGGTTGTTAAAAGTTACTTTTTATGAGGAAGATTATTATTACGAGAGTTTTAAAACATTTACATGCGACTTGAGATAACATTACTACATATGCGCGAGGCTGCTTTTTACCTTATACAGTAATACTCAGGCTCCGGCATCGACAGCTACACAGTTCCTACTGCAGTCAACACTGCTCTCTGGTCAGAGACCTTGCATATCGCAGGCAGCGCATGAGCAATACATCGACATTACATCTGCTCGGACCTCTTACATAACCCTCCACTAGGGGGGGAGGGGGATGCAAAAATTTGGCAGTGATGATGAGTCAATTGGACTTTCCATGAGCAACAAATTTTTCTAAAATCTACTTAATTAACTAAGTTTACAGTCACAGAGTATATACATATATATATAAGTGCAGAAGACGAAATGAAATAGAGTGCACATGCACTGAGTACAGAACATATCAAGCAATGACAAAATGTATACGGAATGAGTACAGAACACATTAACAAATGACATAAAGTGCACACGCACTGTATATATTTTTTACCATTTACAAGAACTAGGATATGTAATGAGTACAAAACATATTAATAAATGACATAAAGTTCACACGCACTGTATATTTTTTTACCATTTTAAAAGAACTAGGAAAGGAAAGGGAAGGATTGCATCATGGTTGAAGCACAGTAGGTTGCACGTAGCTGCACTGAAAGTCCATATCTTTCTACAGAAGCACAACACCAAGTGAGACAATCTGAAGTTCTCTTCCCTGAAGCATTAATCAGTGTAGCCAAGACACTGAAATGTATTAATATTCAATGTTATCATTTTGGTAGTACATTAGGTACATCAAACAGTGGGACCATAATAACATCTCCATCGTTCAAGGTGGTGAACAGCATGATGTGTCAACACCACATTCTTGTAAGGTACACCGACGTAGAATTAGTGCAAAATCCAAATAGAGTGCTCCATGATCATGAGGATGGACAAGACAAACGGATATTGCAGTAATTTCTGGTAATTAGGTCAGAAGGTGAAGGACATTACGTCTTATGCTAGTCATCATTGAGAATTACACTAGTCTATTAACCGATTTGAGTAATTGTTGGCACTCATTACCTAGTTACTAAACATTTCTGTACTATGTATGGAGTATTACCAAACATCATTCATAAGTCATATGATTTCACTAAATATTGGCACTCATTGGCCAGTTACAAACCATATTTTGCATTGTTCAGAAGTCATCATTCAAAGCAAGAGTTAATTAATGGCATAGCATTAACATAATTCATATAGTTATAGTAATCGTTGGCACTCATTTGCCAGTTACTAAACATTTTATGCATTGTTCAGAAGTCATCATTCAAAACAGGAGTTAATGAGTGTAGCATCAAGCTACTGGTATTCATATATAATAGCATGTAAGTGACATAAGACAAATTTAAAATATAAGAAACAGTGGCATTCAGTGGCCAGTTACAAAGTATTCATATCGTTTTATAAAACATTATTCAGTATTATTCAGAAGTCATCATTCAAAATGAGAGTTAATTATTGGCATAGCATTTATAGAGTATAACAAAAATATTATATACAGAAACTATTGGCATAGCATTTATGCATTATTACAAAACATCATTCAGTATTACTCAGAACTCATCATTCAAGTGACATAGGACATATTTAAAATGTAACACACTATAACTATTACTCAAGGTCCATTGTTAGAAAACATCATTCAGTATTACTCAGAACTCATCATTCAAGTGACATAGGACATATTTAAAATGTAACACACTATAACTACTACTCAAGGTCTGTGGTCCAACAATATGTAGATATAATGGATTTAATACATCTGACAAATCTGCATCATATTTAGTACCATAAATACCTCTTAAACTAGTAGCATTATTTGGGACTGGTAATATATTTTTTTGTGCTAGCAATACATAGCGTTGGGATCGGTAATTAATTGCTGGTGCATGAAAATGTTTGCTTTTGACTTATTGCTGCAAATAAGGATTAGTAACGTCATTCGTCATGAGTCAGCTGTAGCAAGGTTATGAAACAAGTAGAATATATGTGATCACATTCATGAATGACACACACAAATGGGTAAAAAAATGCAAGTACTAGAACAGGTTTAATAACTAACTGCTTATAGCACATTAATTTCATGAATAGCTTCTCCTGGAAAAAATACAAAATGGATTATTAAGCTGAAAGAAGAAACGCATATTATGCTGAAAAGTAGTGAACTTCGAATTAACAGATAATGAACCGTGTACTCAATATGTATGTACTCTAGCTGTCCTTTCCAAAACATTCAGTCATTATACCATGCGATATAAGACATACTGTCAAAACGAACTGCAACAAATACTTAAATAACCACTAACAGTAAATATAAAAACTTCATCATTATCCTCATCTGCAAAGAAAAACTTCATTATTCATATTACCATAACTTCATCACTATCATCAGCTGCAAAGAAAAACCTCATTATTCATATTAGTATATTCTTCATATAACTATTCATCATCATTCATTATCATCTGCAAAAAAGACACTTCATTATTCATATTACCATTTACTTCATATAGCTATTCATATTATAGAGTTTCTTATTTCTAGCACATTTCATCACTAAAACTAAGATGTGTAGTTCCTTCAAACAGCCTGCATCAATCGCCTCGTATTCTGAAAGAAAAATAATTAGTTAAGACTGCTATCATACGATGTGTATAGTATATTCTTTTTAATGCTTGTTAATTCTGATCCATTTACTCTTCATCACGAGGTATTCCATTTTCTTTCGTTCATTCCGAAGGTCAAATTCCCATTTCCTAGTAATCCACTGTGGTTTATTTATGTTATTTCTTTTACACATTATTGCTTTCTGAAAATGATGAAAAAGGATTAATATCTTGCATTTAAATCATATACCCATTAAATAAAAACTGGTTTCTAGTGATATAATTAAGCATACAGCATAGCATGACAGAAAACGTATTATGTCAAAAACATAGACAGTTTTCAAAGTGCAAAAAAAAAAAAAAAGTACACGGAGTATCATAATGTAGTAGCAAAAAAATGTAAAATAGTCAAGCTGTTGAGATATCATAAGGCAAAATGTCAGAGTCAACTGGTGTTTGTTATATCTTAAAGATTTCGTAGTGCATACAAACAAAACAGGAAAACAATCATACATACACGAAAAATGGAAAATGTGCACGGTCTGACATATAACGACAAGAAAAGCGACCTGCTAACCTTACCTTGCCGGGCACTTGCCAAGAAAAAATATGATAATGATCAGTAAGTGTTCATATAAATATCTGCAAATGGCATTACAGTGTGATAAATCATGAAGTATGTTCATTCAATAAAGGGTTTAATATTGGAGACATGGTGATTGCCTTTACTTTTTCTGGTTGTCAAAGTTTCGACGTGTACTACATTGGGGTGAGGAATGCTGCGAATTCTGTATAGACCTGCATATAAAAGCTCAAATTCACTGCATCTACTTTTTCCTCTGTTGGATAAATAGTGTGTGCGTACTAATATCTTCTGTCCAACGTGAAAATCATGGCGTGTACAAACCTGTTTTTGCTGTCTTCTCCGGCGCTCTGCGGCACGTTTGATGTTGTTCAGCGCAATGTTAATTATTTCATGGTGTCGTAGTCGACGAGATCTAGGAAAAGATACTAATTCTTTAATTTTGTTAAGTGGTTCAACATTTTTCAGTATAATAGTCGGAGATAACATAGTAGATTCATTTGGTATGGAGTTAATTACATCCTGGAATGACAGTATGTGTGTATCCCAATCAATATGTTTTTATAGCAGTATATTCTACATAGTTTACCAATTTCTTTCATTAGTCCTTCACAAGGGTTCGAAGAAGCGTGATACCTGGATATATAGATCGGAGAAATGTTTCTTGCTCGTTACATATGTGTCCATATAGCAGATCGAAACTGTGGTCCATTGTCAGAAATTACTTTCAATATATGCCCTACATGAAATAAAAAATGTTTTATAAATGCATTCGAAATAGTTTTAGCAGTAATTTTGCGTAACGGTGTGAAGGTTACAAATTTTGAAGTGAGTTCAACAGCGACAAAGATGTAGCAAAAACCTCTATTAGATATGGGAATCGGACCAAAAATGTCTACAGCGGCCATGGCTGATCCAATCTTTTCTTCAATGACAGGGTGTGAAATGGTTTTTTGAATAACTGGTTTTTCCTGCAAAAGAGTGTCTCGAATATCGTCAAAAGTAATAACATTTTCGTGAACAGGATTCTGTGTGTCAAAGTATTGCTTGCGTTGCTGGAAGATGCAACCTGTACTGTATCTAGTCAAATTCTATCTGACGTGCTGTCATTTGCGGGAGGATGCTGTGGCATTTCGACTATTTGTACTGTTCTGTTACTTCATCCTGACGTATTATGTTCCGGATGATACCTACTGTCTGGTTCATTCATGATAATCTGTTGTTGCGAATCATTCTGTTGCTGATAAGACCGACTGTTATTAAACGTACGCTGAAAATTGTGCTCATTACATTTACGTCTATCATGATAGTCATTTCTATACGGTGCATTGCGATATGAGTTATAATGGTGTATTTTCTGTACGTACTGATTTCCTTGTTGCTATGCGTTACTATTTGGCGGAGCCGACGTTATACGTGTAGGCGGCGAAACATTAAAGCATGGTTGACCTTGCACATTACATTGTTGGTTGGGTATGCTAACCGGCTGGTTTTGTTGCTGTTGTTGGGAAAAACCTCTATTGTTACCAAAATGTGATCCTGTTGCTGATAATTTTGACGATACTGATAATTAAAATTTTGTCTGTTATTAAAATTACGCTGGTAGTTCTTGTCGTTTCGTGTCTAATGAAAACTGTCACTTTCAGGTAAAACTTGTCGTATCAGGTTTTCTTTACTCATTCCTAATCCTAGATAGATCGATAGTTGAAGAGCTGTTTTGATAGATATAAAGGATAGTAAAAGAGAAGGCAGCAGTGCAGAAAACTAAAGATGAAATAGCACTACTACGGCTCGGGGCCCTGAGCATGCCACGGCACATATTCATCGAAGCGTAATGAATCCCCTGAGGTTTATTACGCGCTGCAAATAAATTTTAGTTTCTGCGTTACAGGCAATGGCGGTGAAAATTCAAAAGTAAATTGTCGTACCCAGTCCAAAGCGAGAATCTGTTTTCTGTCATTCTTAAATACCTTAAATTTTCTCAGCGATAGAGACTGTTTGTAATCAAAATTATCGTCTCTGAGTGTCTGAGCAGGTTCAGGTTTGTGTAATAATCTGTTTTTCTGTGACTGTTCGGAATCTAACTCACGTACTCTCTGTAAATTACCTAAAGTATACTGGCTGTGTGAGTGTGACAAATGTTCGAAACGTGGCGTATGCTGTGACGTGTTAGTGACTGAAATATTTTTCATTTCTGTCACTTTAAAACGTTCGTCAATTTGGCTGTTCTGTTGTTCAAATCTCTTATCGACTTCCGCATCCAGCGTGTGTGAAAGTTCTGTTGACATTAATTTAAACACGTCGCGTAACTGTGTTGCTTTTTCAGAACATTGTTCAGTGACTGCACTACTTTCATCTCTAAGTAATTTCGTTGTGGCTGCACGTGTACTACTTAATTCTTGTGCAACAGATCTAATTTCTTCACTACTGTTCCTAGCACAAGCCTTAATTTCCTCACGTAATTGTTCTTTAGTGTCGTGACGTTGAACGGTAACGGCTGTAATCTGTTCACTAAGTTGTTTGTTCTGTTCATTAAGGTTGTCGTGTTTTTCATTCTACTGTTTGAAACTTTCATTAAGTTGTTTGCACGATTCAGTAAGTTGTTTGAAATGGTTGTCGTATTTTTCATTAAGTTGTTTGAAATGGTTGTCGAAATTTTCATTAATTTGTTTGAAATGGTTATCTAGTATTTCACTCCGCTGTTTGAAACTTTCATTAATTTGTTGTTTGAGATTTTCATTAAGTTGTAGCAATAATGCCATAACTTGATCCCAGCCAGAATTAGCGGCTCCATTCTCTGTACTGTGTGAAGGTTTGCCAATCGGATGTGCACTGTGGATCACTACATCGGAATCAAATAAATCTGACGTACTTTGATTACATTGTTCATCTCCGTGAGAAAAATTTATCTGTTCACAATTCAAATTTTGCAAACCGGGTGTGTCAAACTGGGCAGCGTTCATTGTATCGGAACGTGCCGCGTCATCAATTGTTACATTTACTGTGGATATAATTGAATTTGTTTGTTCATTATTAGTATCAAAATCATTACTAGTGATCGGTAGGCACTGATTATCTTTAATTAGACGATTATCACTGTTACACTGTGTGTCGTAATTATTATCGGTCAAATTATTCGAGTCGGCTATTTCACTCATTGCACATCGCGATGTACTGTTAACTGTTTTTCGCGGCATTTTTCACAAGGCAAAATTAAGCACAAAATGAAACAAAGACAAAGCAAAAATGGAACAAACACAATTACAACAAAGAGCAATAAATTGCCGATGATCTGTGAAAGAAAGCGTGACAAATTAGTAAATGCGTTGCGCCAGATGCGAACTATATTTAAGTAAATAAGAGCAGATTTATGACTACTTCTCAGAGACGCACAAAGAAATACGATCCTGGTCCGGTTGTCGCCAAGTGTAACCTCCCCACAAAATAAAAATAAATAATATGAATATGATTCTAATTTAGTGTAACCTCAAAACAGAAAAATTCCTAAACCTCTCAAAAGTAAAAATTATAATTATGTCCTTCACAGTCAGTGTAACGTCCCAATAAAAAAATAAATTCAGTAACCCGGTAATAAAACAATGTAACTAACCTCTCAATTAAATTGTCGCTCACTTATGACTTTTCAATTCACTGTGAATTTAACCTGGTAAATTTCGGACGACAGCAGTGCTGCGTCATTGCTCTGAAAGATCGTTCTGAATAAAAAAAGGAAAAATTCTTACCTCAATGAAGTCGCCGGATATATCTGCTCTTACAATAAATTTTTCCGGCACAGCTCTGTGCAATGCTGGCCGACCTATCTGTTATTTATGAAAGGGAGCAACTGATTTCTCTAATGCAATAATCGGGATGATCATGGATGGGAGAAATTAGTAAATTCTTTAAATTGAAATGAATGGTTGTTAAAAGTTACTTTTTATGAGGAAGATTATTATTACGAGAGTTTTAAAACATTTACATGCGACTTGAGATAACATTACTACATATGCGCGAGGCTGCTTTTTACCTTATAAAGTAATACTCAGGCTCCGGCATCGCTGCACCGCGACCGGGCCAGCCAACACGATACACTACACCAGACCAGAGCAGACTCCAGACTAGCAACAACTTACTGCTACAGCTACACAGTTCCTACTGCAGTCAGCACTGCTCTCTGGTCAGAGACCTTGCATATCGCAGGCAGCACATGAGCAATACATCGAAATTACATCTGCTCGGACCTCTTACAACCTTATATGGAAGCATAAAAAATTGCATGTGATGGATATGGCGATTGAAGGCTTGAAGAACTAAGTGAGAGTGAGAGAGGATGAGTCAGTGTCTCACTATTCAATGGCACAATCTAATGTTGATTTTTCGCCCAAGACATCGTGTTTGTGAGATAGGAAGTTATCAGCAAGAGCAGGTATTGATGGGGCCATGTACACTGTTAATGCATCCGTGATCTCTATCGTGGCTCTCCTTCAAATAGTGTTTTTCTGGAGATGAGAACAAGCAGTTTTGTCATTTAGCAATAAATCTTGCAGTGGACGTTTGGAGCCTGAAAGCCACATTCAAATAGTAGTGAAAGGAACATCATGAAGCACTTACCGGGGACAGAATGCTAGACCCAAGAACTTCTCGCACCAGTATGCAGACAATGCATTCCGTCGAAGACCTGAAAAGCGACCTATCTGGACCTACCTGTTAGCCGCCTCTTGCCACAGAATGGTCAGAGCGCATGAAAGAAATCTTGATCGCCCGGCCAAGGCGCTACAACAGTATCGTAAATGCCCTTTCTGAACAGGGATGGCGGCCATAAAAAGACGCAAGTTTCCATTTTCACCGTGGACTGGAGGCTATCAAGGGAGCCATCAAGTGGTGTCGTCCCTGGCCCGCAGAGTTTTTTGGGAAGCGGCAGGCTTTCAAAACAACTTTAGAAGGAATGCAACATTTATGGCGGCTCTGAATTGATATACTTTGGGACACAAAAAGACCTCTCTTAGTTTAGCTGGGACCACTGGTTAGACACGCAGTAACGTTCGGGCTGTCCAATAATGATCTCCAGGATAAATTTATTGCTCACTTTAGAGCTACAGAGAAATTCAAATCACGATTCCAAAAACAGTTCGAGTGCACAACATACCCTCCTCTCTGCACAGTAATTTGCAAGTCAGGGATTGGCTGCTTCTCGTGAAAAGAGAAGAAAATTGTTAGTGTTTATTAGGATTGGTTGATGAGTAGAGCAGTTGAGTCAGATAGGAAACAAGGAGCTCGTGGAGTCTTGTGATTGGCGTGAAGCCCTCGTGGGGGTGACTGTGGGAGTGCTCGTGTGGAGTTTACCGAGATTTGATGGTCCTGTGATTCAGACTCTGGTCTAGAGTGGTCTTCTGATTGCTACTCCAGTTTGGAGAGGGTTCTGGTCTTGGCTTTTATTATGCATGAGTAGAACTTGGGACACTTGTCCTGAGTGCGTCTTCGCACTAGCAGTGGTCTTGAGTGGGAGCCTGTGCTTAGCTGTACCAACAGTTTAGACTTCAAATCAACTCAGACAACTCGCTGTGCCGAGGGCAATGCTACTCGTGACAGGTCTGCCGCTTTGACATTTGATCTCCTTGTGCGCACTGCTACATAAGTGAGTCAAAATGGTCCGTGGTATGAAGGGGACTGTCACACGCTGGAATCTGCTGAGATTTCAAGGCTCCATTAGAGAGTGATTGCGCTCCTTCTGATAGATCGGCAGCAGCGACTTTGAATTTTTCGTGTCCGCGGCAGCGAATTACAGGCGCCGCAAACTGCTGCTGTGCTGACGCATGAACAACAACCATCACCAGAGACAGCGCCACATGTCGAGAAAGGGGTCTTGTATTGCATCTCTGGCTTGTTAGGGGAAACAAAATCACAGTCTCCCCACTTGTTCTCAGCAGCAACAATGTACTATTACTGCTGTGTAGAATAAATCCATCAAAATCTATTCAGTGTTAGATAATTTCAGATTGCGTTATTCATGGTTTGAGCCAGAGTAAATGTTTAAGTGAGACAAACCTTAGTCTTTTCCAACCAGCTGCCGCCCAAGGGAGTTTTGACAGTTTGTTGCATATTTGTGCTGCCATCAGATCATTTTTATTTTTGTCATCACGCTTAAAATGTATTTTTGTCCAAATTTTTATTCAATAAACTTGTGTCATAACTTCTAAGAGATCAATTCCGTGTTGATATATTAATCACTCATCAATAATTGACTAACGTAATGATAGGGCCACCATTTCATTAATACTATTTCAGCATTCAAATTCATTTAGACCCTGATAAATGTGATAACCTCTAATGCAGGCGACCAACAACAGGCACAGTCAAAGGGAAAAATCAGTTTTAGCAGGTGCGTGGAGCATGTAGTCAAGTGGAAGGTTTACTAGTTAGAGTGAATGCTATCAGGGCAGTAATTCAGCAGTAACTCAAAGTCGCCTCTCGCCTTCTGAAACATACCAGAAGTTGAGTGAAGTCTTGCAAGAGGTGTAGAATACAATGGGAAATCTGTAACAAGATGACATAGAATATTGTAAACATTAACTAATGGTTGGATGGTGCTGATGGGCAGCGTATTAGCTGTTTAAAAACTTTAGACATGTGTGATTAATTGTGAACCATGACCTGGGAAAAGCCTCACGGAATCCACTATGGATGAGTTAAGCCCAGTGGCATTAGAAATCTGTCAGAGGCGCATTGGTGGCTTGACGACAATGTGTATAATTTTAAACTAAAATATGTTCATACTCTGTACATTATCATTAGTATTTTTCGCCTGTAGTAAATTGACTGTAACACCTCGGTGCAGAAAAGACAACATGTAGGATTCTGTGAGAATCCATCTTTCCAGATGGGCTGAGATTGTGGGGAGCCACAATACAGCGACCAGTGCAATACTGGATGGTTAGCTGAGGGGTCCATAGCTCCTTGTCGCCACACAGCCCGGAGTACCAAAGTCAGAGTCCCATTCAGAGTTACCAACATTTCCATTACACAACTGTAAGATGACTGGAGCTGTAGGTACCCACTCACAAACCATCTGGATACGGACCATGTTAGAAGTGAAAATGGAAAATGCAGCTATTTTATGCATGTTCCTGGTGATTCACAATTTAATTGAAGACTGTATCATTGGATTGGAGACAATGAGAGAGAAGGATTTGAAAATTGTCTTCTCAGAGGATAAAGACAGTTTCTGCAATCAGGGGAAAGTAGCACAAGTGGATCTTACCGGGGATAAATGAAGTCAAGTCGAACACTGTAGTGGGTGTGGAATTCAAGTTATCAGAGAGCAAATGCGTCAGAAGTTTCCAGAAGAAGGAAAGCAAAGGAGGATATGTGGAATATATGGATAGGTAGAAGAGAAGACAAAGGAAACTTATGGAATAGAGTCCAAAGAAAGGGAACAGCTGTCAACAATTCTGGAAAAAAGTCTGGTTTTTGAAGAAATAGCTCGACTTACCCATGGATTTATATGCCTTTTATAAGTGATTTCACACAAGAAACATTGTAATAAATCATATCCAATTCTGTGAAAAGTGAAGAATTCTTTAGATGAAGAAATAAATAGAATGGCAGACAGGGGCATAACTGAACCATCAATGACTCCGTATTGAGGTCCATTATTGGTTACATGTAAACTGGGAGGGAAAATAAGGTTGGTATTGTAGGTATGGGTCGTAAAAACAATTATTGTACGAGCGAGAACCCACCCAGAGTACACTGACGGACTGGCACATAAGTTTCATGGGGCAAAATACTTGAAAATTATAGATCTGTGGATTCCATACTGGCAGATCCTATTAGATCAATAATCAAGGAAATATACTTATTTCATGGATGCAGGAGGAAGCTATCAGTCTAAAGTAATGGTTTCAAGCTGAACATAAATGCAGGGACATTTATAAGGGCATCGGATACAGTTTTTGGGCCAGAACTCCAAAGTCAGCTAATGCTGTTTGTAGATGATATACACTCCTGGAAATGGAAAAAAGAACACATTGACACCGGTGTGTCAGACCCACCATACTTGCTCCGGACACTGCGAGAGGGCTGTACAAGCAATGATCACACGCACGGCACAGCGGACACACCAGGAACCGCGGTGTTGGCCGTCGAATGGCGCTAGCTGCGCAACATTTGTGCACCGCCGCCGTCAGTGTCAGCCAGTTTGCCGTGGCATACGGAGCTCCATCGCAGTCTTTAACACTGGTAGCATGCCGCGACAGCGTGGACGTGAACCGTATGTGCAGTTGACGGACTTTGAGCGAGGGCGTATAGTGGGCATGCGGGAGGCCGGGTGGACGTACCGCCGAATTGCTCAACACGTGGGGCGTGAGGTCTACACAGTACATCGATGTTGTCGCCAGTGGTCGGCGGAAGGTGCACGTGCCCGTCGACCTGGGACCGGACCGCAGCGACGCACGGATGCACGCCAAGACCGTAGGATCCTACGCAGTGCCGTAGGGGACCGCACCGCCACTTCCCAGCAAATTAGGGACACTGTTGCTCCTGAGGTATCGGCGAGGACCATTCGCAACCGTCTCCATGAAGCTGGGCTACGATCCCGCACACCGTTAGGCCGTCTTCCGCTCACGCCCCAACATCGTGCAGCCCGCCTCCAGTGGTGTCGCGACAGGCGTGAATGGAGGGACGAATGGAGACGTGTCGTCTTCAGCGATGAGAGTCGCTTCTGCCTTGGTGCCAATGATGGTCGTATGCGTGTTTGGCGCCGTGCAGGTGAGCGCCACAATCAGGACTGCATACGACCGAGGCACACAGGGCCAACACCCGGCATCATGGTGTGGGGAGCGATCTCCTACACTGGCCGTACACCACTGGTGATCGTCGAGGGGACACTGAATAGTGCACGGTACATCCAAACCGTCATCGAACCCATCGTTCTACCATTCCTCGACCGGCAAGGGAACTTGCTGTTCCAACAGGACAATGCACGTCCGCATGTATCCCGTGCCACCCAACGTGCTCTAGAAGGTGTAAGTCAACTACCCTGGCCAGCAAGATCTCCGGATCTGTCCCCCATTGAGCATGTTTGGGACTGGATGAAGCGTCGTCTCACGCGGTCTGCACGTCCAGCACGAACGCTGGTCCAACTGAGGCGCCAGGTGGAAATGGTATGGCAAGCCGTTCCACAGGACTACATCCAGCATCTCTACGATCGTCTCCATGGGAGAATAGCAGCCTGCATTGGTGCGAAAGGTGGATATACACTGTACTAGTGCCGACATTGTGCATGCTCTGTTGCCTGTGTCTATGTGCCTGTGGTTCTGTCAGTGTGATCATGTGATGTATCTGACCCCAGGAATGTGTCAATAAAGTTTCCCCTTCCTGGGACAATGAATTCACGGTGTTCTTATTTCAATTTCCAGGAGTGTATTAATAGCTACAGCGACGTGGTAATAGCACGTGAACGTGTTAGTCTGATCGCTGGAAACGTTTCGAAGATGTGGAATAACAGATGATTTACAAACTCACATTTTGGAACGAAAAGGATAAGAGTTTTGGGCCACATGATAGACAAAAAAAGAAATTTAACCTGACTGCACGAAGATAAATGCAATTAAGAATTTTCCCACACCCAAGAATTAGATACAGCATGAGGGATTTTTAAGCTTAGCTTCGTTATTACGTCAATTCATAGAAGACCATGTTCTGAATGCAGAGCTGTTAATCAGTCTGTTGAGAAAGAACGTTTCTCAGCAATGGACAGCTGAATGTCAGAATACATTTGAGGGGATAAAATATGCTTTGGCAAACGCAAAATTACTATATCACTCTGATATGGAGCTTGAATTTCATCTGATGACCGATTTCTCGAACATAGGATTAGGAATGTGTTTATTTCAAATTGAGACAGTTGAGGGACAACCAATAATCTGTCCTATAGCCTTTGCAAGTTATTAAGTAGTGAAAGGGCATATATGACTACCAAGCTTGAGGCTTAACTATTGTCTACGCCTTTAAGAAGTTCCATTGTTATTTATATGGAGCACTGACAGTAGTATACTGTGAACATCAAGCCCTTAGTTTCTTACAGTAGTACAAGTTACTTACTCCGACGCTATTAAGATGGACAATGGCGCTGCAGTAGCATAGGTTTCGAATACAGTACATCAAGGGAAAGGAGAATCAAACAGCAGATGCCCTTTCGGGACTTCCTGAGAGATTGGAACAAGAACAAACGTCAGATGAGAGCCGGGAGAATTTCCATTATTGTTGATGAAGGAACAAACAGCATGGAGATATTATTTAGAGCTGTGTCAGGATGTGTCGTCATTGCAAATAAAGGATTTATTCTGGCGTGGCGTACAACAGAAGTTGGGGAAACCCGAGTATTCAGACTTAAAGCAGAATTTTAGGATAGCAAATGAAGTACAATTCCACTGATGGAGCACTAAAAGTGATAATTGGTGTGTATGAATTTCTGAAAGCTGTGAAACAAAATTTATACAGTATACAAATCTGATATGGGGCTGGAGTGCTTAAGTGTGCTAATAAACTATGAACATACTGCTATTTACCCAACTCCATTCACTTTTGCCAAGGAAGACACTAGCTTTGGCATTCGCTGATATATGTGGGCAGTTACCACAAACGAGAAGTGAATGTAGATTTAACATAGGTTTCCTAGATGTATTTACAAAATGTGGAAAGCTATATCCATTGACAACAACCATGAGTAAAACCATTCTTCGGAAACTAGTACAGAAGTATGTACTGCAAGTGGGCAATCAACGAGCTGTTTTGTCAGATAAGGCAGCAACTTTACCTCGTACACTTGATGGGGAACGTTAGGCCAAAACGAAATTAAGTCCATATCAATGTCAACAATTCAGGCAAGTGCGATAGTGAGGGCATTTCCTGAGTTCAGTAGATTTATAACGGTATACTGTCCAAATGGCCAGTCATTGACAGATTACTTATCAGATTTTGAGGAAAATGTCCGTCCTCAGAGACCAAAAACCGGAAAAGTTAACGTAATATTGGTAAACTGCAGGAGTATCCAGGGCAAGGTTCTTGAATTAGTATCTCTTATTGAAGGAAATAGTGCGCATATAGTATTAGGAACGGAAAGTTGGTGAAAACCAGAAGTGAACAGTAACGAAATCCTAGACACAGAATGGAATATATACCGCAGGGATAGGATAAACGCCAATGGTGGAGGAGTATTTATAGCAGTAAAGAATTCAATAATATCCAGTGAAGTTATTAGCGAATGCGAATGTGAAATAATCTGGGTTAAGTTAAGTATCAAAGGTGGGTCAGATATGATAGTCGGATGCTTCTATAGACCACCTGCATCAGCAACCGTAGTAGTTGAGCGCCTCAGAGAGAACCTGCAGAACGTCGTGAAGAAGTTTCGTGATCATACTATTGTAATAGGAGGAGACTTCAATCTACCAGGTATAGAATGGGATAGTCACACAATCAGAACTGGATCCAGGGACAGAGACTCTTGTGACATTATCCTGACTGCCTTGTCCGAGAATTACTTCGAGCAGATAGTTAGAGAACCAACTCGTGAAGCTAACGTTTTAGACCTCATAGCAACAAATAGACCGGAACTTTTCGACTCCGTGAATGTAGAAGAGGGTATCAGTGATCATAAGTCAGTGGTTGCATCAATGACTACAAGTGTAATAAGAAATGCCAAGAAAGGAAGGAAAATATATTTGCTTAACAAGAGTGATAGGGCACAAATCGCAGAATATCTGAGTGACCACCATCAAACGTTCATTTCTGAGGAAGAGGATGTGGAACAAAAATGGAAAAAATTCAGAAACATCGTCCAGTACGCCTTAGATAAGTTCGTACCGACTAAGGTCCAAAGCGAGGGGAAAGATCCACCGTGGTATAACAATCATGTACGAAAGGTACTACGGAAACAAAGAAAGCTTCATCATAGGTTTAAGAGTAGTCGAATCATAGCTGATAAGGAAAAGCTGAACGAAGCGAAAAAGAGCGTAAAGAGAGCAATGAGAGAAGCATTCAACGAATTCGAACATAAAACATTGGCAAACAATCTAAACAAGAACCCTAAAAAGTTTTGGTCATATGTAAAATCGGTAAGCGGATCTAAATCCCCTATTCAGTCACTCGTTGACCACGATGGCACCGAAACAGAGGACGACCGAAGAAAGGCAGAAATACTGAATTCAGTGTTCCGAAACTGTTTCACTGCGGAAAATCGTAACACGGTCCCTGACCTCAGCCGTCGCACGGACGCCAAAATGGAAAATATTGAAATAAACGATATCGGAATTGAAAAACAACTGCTATCACTTAGTAGCGGAAAAGCATCCGGACCAGACGAGATACCCTTAAGATTCTACAGTGATTATGCTAAAGAACTTGCCCCCTTTCTATCAGCAATTTATCGTAGATCGCTGGAAGAACGTAAAGTACCTAGCGACTGGAAGAAAGCGCAGGTCGTTCCCATTTTCAAGAAGGGTCATAAATCAGATGCGAATAATTATAGGCCTATTTCGCTTACGTCAATCTGTTGTAGAATAATGGAACATGTTTTGTGTTCTCGTATTATGACGTTCTTAGATAACACAAATCTCCTTCATCATAACCAACATGGATTCCGCAAACAGAGATCATGTGAAACTCAGCTCGCCCTATTTGCCCAAGAAATTCACAGTGCCGTAGACACTGGCGAGCAGATTGATGCCGTATTCCTGGACTTCAGGAAGGCATTTGATACGGTTCCGCACTTACGTTTAGTGAAAAAAATACGAGCTTACGGAATATCGGACCAGGTTTGTGATTGGATTCAGGATTTCCTAGAAGAAAGAACACAACGTGTCATTCTTAACGGTTCAAAATCTGCAGATGTAGAGGTAATTTCGGGAGTACCGCAGGGAAGCGTGATAGGACCTTTATTGTTTACAATATACATAAATGACTTAGTTGACAACATCGGTAGCTCCGTGAGGCTATTTGCAGATGACACGGTTGTCTACAAGAAAGTAGCAACATCAGAAGACTCGTACGTACTCCAGGAGGACCTGCAGAGGATTAATGCATGGTGCGACAGCTGGCAGCTTTCCCTAAACGTAGATAAATGTAATTTAATGCGCATACATAGGGGCAGAAATCCATTCCAGTACGATTATGCCATAGGTGGTAAATCATTGGAAGCGGTAACGACCGTAAAATACTTAGGAGTTACTATCCGGAGCGATCTGAAGTGGAATGATCACATAAAACAAATAGTGGGAAAAGCAGGCGCCAGGTTGAGATTCATAGGAAGAATTCTAAGAAAATGTGACTCATCGACGAAAGAAGTAGCTTACAAAACGCTTGTTCGTCCGATTCTTGAGTATTGCTCATCAGTATGGGACCCTTACCAGGTTGGATTAATAGAAGAGATAGACATGATCCAGCGAAAAGCAGCGCGATTCGTCATGGGGACATTTAGTCAGCGCGAGAGCGTTACGGAGATGCTGAACAAGCTCCAGTGGCGGACACTTCAAGAAAGGCGTTACGCAATACGGAGAGGTTTATTATCGAAATTACGAGAGAGCACATTCCGGGAAGAGATGGGCAACATATTACTACCGCCCACATATATCTCGCGTAATGATCACAACGAAAAGATCCGAGAAATTAGAGCAAATACGGAGACTTACAAGCAGTCGTTCTTCCCACGCACAATTCGTGAATGGAACAGGGAAGGGGGGATCAGATAGTGGTACAATAAGTACCCTCCGCCACACACCGTAAGGTGGCTCGCGGAGTATAGATGTAGATGTAGATGTAATCTGTCCCATACCTCAACAAGATTTCCACTTGTGGAGCTGATGTATAGGAAAGAAGAAAAATATGAATGAGTCAGTAGTTCACTCAAATTACAGAATGAAAAACCGTGCTGGGAAGAAGATATAAAAGTGGCCTTACTTAACATGGCGGAAGTCGCCAGGATGAGGAGACTAAAGCGTAACAGTAGTTTGAGAAGAGTGCAAACCTTTAATGTGGAGGATAGGGTACTCTTATGGACACACTCACAGGCATCCCTTTTCATGAAACGCAATAAGGAATGGCAGCTGCAGTCTGTAGTTCCTTTTGAGATTATAAGAATTCCACAGCCTGGTGTGTACTTACTAGCATACCCAGGAACGAAGAAGGTCAAGGCGCTCTACCCTCACGAGGCATAAAGAAGTATTACAGAGAGACAGAGAAAGAACTTTATTCACCACATGTGTTAAATGTTTTACAGACTTTCGATAGTCGCCGGCACTAATGTAAATCAAATTTAAGTGGTAAGCATAGTGAATTTAGTTAATTTGATTTTTCTTAGCAATAGAGATTGGTAGTGCTATTAAGCAGTGTAATAATTTTTTTTTCATAAGTTAGCCATGGGCAAACCACTGCGAGTCCAGTTATAATTATTTATGTAGAATGTACATGTTTTCTTTTCAGGAATTAATTTTCAACCAGATTATACAGTGTGAAAAGTATTTAAAGCGACAAACTCTGGGAGGTTGTAGGGGACATCGAAACAAATTTTTTTTCCCTCTTGTTATTTTTTCCTATGAGGATTATTTAAACCGGTAGTTGAAGATTTCTCTGGCAGCAAATTAATTAAACCAAAAAACACTTTTACATTTTACGACCAAGAGAGAACATATTCACAGAACCCAATTTCAATTACAGTAGATTTTCAAATATGCTTCCATTGCCACGTAAACAAAGGTTACACCGTCGGATCATGTTCTGTCTGACATGGGCAAAAACCCCAGTAGTATCCTGAATTGTTCCTGCTGCTGCTACTATCCGGGCAACCAGGTCCTCTTCTGATGCAACAGGAGCTGCGTGAACAAGGTAGCGAATCTCTCCCCACACAAAAAGGTCCAGAGGGGACATATCTGGGGATAGAGCAGGCCATGGTACAGGACCGCCTCTAGCAATCCACGTTTCTGGGAACCGTCTGCCCATGAATCGACGCACACGACGACTGAAATGTGCCGGCGCCCCGTCATGTTGGAACCACATGCGTTGTCTTGTAGGGAGCAGGACGTCTTCCAGACATTCTGGCAATGCTCTGGCGAGAAAATTCTAATAGTGCCTGCCATTTAATGGCCAAGGTAGCAGATACAGCCCAATTAAACATTCCCCAATAACACCGACCCACATTATCGAAGAACCGCACTTGATGAGCGCTAGTAACTGTGGCATGTGGGCTATCCCCACTCCAAACATGCGAATTGAGCGCTAGTAACTATGGAATGTGGGCTATTCTCACTCCAAACATGCGAATTGCGCATGTTGAAGACTCCATCACGCCCGAACGTTGCTTCATTGGTAAACAACACAGAGGATTGAAACGTACGATGCATTTCACACTGATCCAGGTACCACTGTGAAAACTGTGCTCTGGGTGGATAATGAACTGGTTTCAGGTTGTGGACACGCTGTAAGTGAAATGGACGTAACAATTGCTCTCGAAGGACTGTTGTTACATTCGTCTGATTCGTCCGTATGTTATGTGCAATTGCATGAGTGCTGATTAAAGGATACCGCTCAACATGCTGTAAGACAGCTTCCTCAAACTGCAGCGTTCTTAGCGTGCGACGGCGTCCCTGTCCAGGTAATCTGCTAAATGACCCGGACTCACGCAGACGTTGGTACACAGCAGCAAAGGTCGTATGATGCGGGATTCGGCGATTAGAATATTGTTGTTGATAAACGCGCTGTGCAGCTCGTCCGTTGTGGTGTGCTATGTAGTACGCACCAACCATATCAGTGTACTCACTCCAGGTGTATCGCTCCATTAGTAAACAGAGAAAATGCACTACTATACTGGTGGACAGCAGTTGCCTACAACTGAAGAGCGTAATACGGCCTCCACCGGTTTAAACAATCCTCATAGGAAAAAATGTCATTAGGAAAAAATATTTGTTTTGAAGTCCCCTACAACCTCCCCGAGTTTGTCGGTCTAAATACTTTTCACCGTGTATATGTGTAGTGCAGAAGGAAATGATATTGATGTAGCTAAAGATTTAAAGAATTATAGGATAGGAATGTATGCGAGTTAATTTTATTGCTGGATAATATAAGTACCCAAGTGATTTTCGGACTAAATTGCTCAACATTGCGTACACTACCGCTCATTAATTTCAGTACACCCAATAAATGGCATCTATTTCTCTGCAAAGAAGGTTTAATACCGCGGGTACGGTTGAGGAAGCAAAGAAATAGTACAACAGTTGTACACATGTCCTGATTTTTGTTTGTGGTCATTGAGATACAAGAATAGCCAACAGACAATGTCGTGTACATAAACGTTATGTACCTATTTGATATGTTTGTTGACTTATTTGCCGACGGACGCCGCATTTGGTGCACCTGTGTTGTTCCCTTGTAGTGATGTGATGTCCACAGCGAACGGCAAGCATTGCTACCATACATAACATGTGGTTCCTGCACGTCAGTTTCTTCGTGACAAGGAAGTATGCACATCGCTAGTAAGGCTCCACAAGTGGCGATATACATAGAAAAACGTGCTGCAGTTGTAGCACTTAGCCAAGCGGGTTTATCTATTCGCCAAATTGCGAAACAGTGTAGTGTGCCTATACGGGGAGTGCAATAGAACCTTCACCGCCAGAAGACAGCAGGTAGCAATAAGGACATACCGCGACCAGGACGACCTCGTAAAACAACTAAACGTGATGATAAATATATCAGAATTACCAGTAAGAGAAACCAATTCGTGCAGAATTGGTAGAAATGAACACGACAACAATGTCTGTTGCAACAGTAAAATGGAGACTGACTGAAGCCGGCTTGAAAGGATGTGTCACAGCAAGAAAACCCCTTCTAAGGCCCATAAATAAACAGAAGAGACTTGGATGGCCTAGAAACATCATAATTGGACATCGGAAGAGTGGACGAAGGTGTTATTCACAGACAAATTCAAGTTCGAGATTTTTGGAACCAGAGGGAGAATATTTTTACGCCGATTTGTAGGGGAAAGGGTAGCCCAGCAGTGTGTTCGACCTTCAGTTATAGACGGTGGATGTTCTATTATGTTTGAGGATGTTTTTCCGGAGATAGAGTTGGCGACATTGTGAAAATAGAAGGATGTATGGGTCACAAAACGGCTCTGAGCACTATGCGACTCAACTGCTGAGGTCATTAGTCGCCTAAAACTTAGAACTAATTAAACCTAACTAACCGAAGGACAGCACACAACACCCAGCCATCACGAGGCAGAGAAAATCCCTGACCCCGCCGGGAATCGAACCCGGGAACCCGGGCGTGGGAAGCGAGAACGCTACCGCACGACCACGAGATGCGGGCGATGTATGCGTCACAAGCAATACCACCCCATACTACAGTATCATGCAATACGAAGTGGATTGCGCTTAATAGGGAACGGATTCACCTTAAGACAGGATAATGACCCAAAACATCGGTCGGCATACTGTACGAACTACAATGTATCAGAAGAAAAACAGAAAGTACTGAATGATATTTATGGCCGTCCCAAAACCCCGATTGTAATCCCATTGAAATGGTCGGGGATGAAGTGGACAGACGTATCAGGGAAGATAATATATCGAGCAAGGAACATCTCTGAAATATTGTTAAGGATGTGTGGGATCATATAGATTCATGATACCTACAAAAACTGATTGACCGCATGCTTCGAGTTTGTGAGTCAGTCATCAAATCCAAAGGAGGATTCTTTGATGAAAATAAAATATAATGATTGTGATTTTAGTATATATGTGGAAGTTAATATAATTATATCTCGTGTGAAATAACGTTTGATTTGTACTGTATATCTGAAATACCAGGGTGTATTGTAATTAATGAGCGGTAGTGTATGCACGACAGTTCAGGGAGTAATTCTTATGATATTAGCCACTAAGAGAGACCATGACTATGCATCTCATATTCTTGAGGTTGGCTTGACTTTCAGTAGGTGGACTCAACCTTTTCATGTTATGTAATCTGATAAACTTGCGGTGTTTCAATTGATTTATATTGGAATCGGATCCAGCTTCAAAAGGATTATTGGTCGAGAGGTTCTAGGCGCTTCAGTCTGGAACCGCGCTGCTGCTACGGTCGCAGGTTCGAATCCTTCCTCGGGCATGGATGTGTGTGATGTCCTTAGTTTAGTTAGGTTTAAGTAGTTCTAAGTCTAGGGGACTGATGACCTCAGATGTTACGTCCCATAGTGCCTAGAGCCATTTGATTATGGAGCGACTAGTGCTAGATTACTTTGGATTGGGACTGATACACAATGAATATTAACGACTGGAAACGTTACCTAAAGCAAAACAGTTTAGGACATAAAACAAGTGTTCCATGTGAGACACAAACCTACCAGGTGATATGAAGTTAAAGTCGATCCGAACCTACCATGTCGGTGCAAAAATGTGTTAGCACAGCAATCCACTAACCCCATCCATTTCATGGACAATGAGTCTAATGGGTAAGAGGTTAAAATGCTTGTATTTCTCTTTTTTTCTTGTCCACCACACTCCATTTCTGATGCCGATGACAGTCCATAACTACCTGGTCCATCGAACGAGCCCACTCTGTCCTGATCCATCGACGACGCCACCCAGATCGCTGAGGGGAACGGACATCTGCCGACACCGACCAGACCCTGGGTCCCCCAGCTTCTCTGCGAGGATAAAATCTTTGTTCAAAAGATTCAAAATACTGTAACAATTGTAATTAGGAATTACGAGCTATATTTAGATGAAATATTCAGGAATCAAATTTGCACGTAATTGTAAAATCTAATAACGATTAAAAATGATTAATCATTGACGAAGCGTGAACGGAACTCAGGTTGGATAACCTTACTCCACGTTTTCCATGGTTATCCTCGGAGTCTTAGTCCGGATGTAGGATCAGAAATATAACAAGGCCATTGACTTACCAAACGCCAGTTGTAAAGGTTGTTTAATAATTACATTCCAAACTGAGACGTGAAGTAGCGCAGAAAAAGATTCATGCCATTTTTCACAAGAGCATCTTACTATTGTAAATGTCCTTGAATTTTTGTTCCCAATAAATGATAAGGTTAGTGCGAAGTGGATTGGTCCCACGAGACGCCCCATAATAGCCCAGAGAAGCCCGTGCTAGTCCGACATATTTTATTCAATTATCGTATTTAAACTTGCCGATCAGTTAACAGGTCAAGGAACTTCCTATTGTGAAGGTAAAAATGGATAAAATTCGTCGGGTCAGCGCATTTCACCTGCGGGAGGAATGCGTTCATTACGTGAAATAAGAGTTGCTCCGTGTCGCGTAGTCGGATATAGTAAAAAAACTTTTGCCATTGGAAAAAGGACTCGCTATAGGGAAGTATTAACGTACGGACCTATGGGACTCAGATGTGCATGAATGTCGATTGCCCAGCACCATTTTGTCAAAGATAAACTATTACAGAGTGGTATAAAGTTACAGAGAGATCTGAGATTTTATCGTTGTAAGCCTGTGGGAGAATATATGGAAAGTCTAAAATATAACTACGGTCGATAATAACAATCCAATCGATCCAAATTATTTTCTGAAGTGAATTTTGAGGGAGTAAACTGCACTAAGCTTCTATAGGAACTTTGAACGTTTGATTGATTGTGTTTTCTAGTGCATCTGCAGGCATATTCAAGGAAATTCCGAAGTGTTTCCTGTTATTAATAGAAATCTGCAACCGGCTACGCATTAGGTAACCAAATGTGGACTAAGTCGTCCAGAATCAGTATCCAAAAATCCTATACAAGTTTCTATTTGTGAACGCTAAAAGTTTTAGAGGCGACCGGAGAATATCGGCAGTTGCTTCTACTCTACGAGACCAACGAAGTATCACCACTACAGATTTAATATGCTTTTTAGGTAAAAATCTTATCCCTGACATTTTATGAGAAAGACTGAATAAATACCGATATGGTCATAGTCTCTAAGACTGTGGAGGTACAATAAAAACACCAATTCGTGCTGTAGTAAATGAGACTTTCATGCATTAGCAAGAGAGTTTTTGCTTATTCACGACACAAACTCTCTCACCTTGGAGCAACAGATAAAGATTCAGACTATATTAACTATTAGCTACATGTTGTAATAACTTCATGTTTTTTTTCTTTCACAATTAATTACATCTTCAGTTCAATACACCCGCACATAATTACAATACACACAAAAATAATGAGGGATGTTCTGTAAAGCATGGGCGTTAACATTAGGGGCGCAATGGGAATTCGTCTGTTAAAAACACGGAACTGAGACTGGATAGATTGAAAGAGTACTTTGAGGGCCTCTGTGAGTGGAAGGGCTTCTGATGACGTGGTAGAAGAGGAAACAGAAGTCGACATGGAAGAGATAGAGGGCTCTGTATTAGAGTCATAATTTAAAAGAGCCTTGGAAAACTTAAGATCAGATAGAGGGGATAGGTAATACCTCATAAGAAGTTCTGAAATATATGGGGGAAGTGGCAACAAAACGACTGTTTACGTTAGTGTGTAGAGTGTTTGAGAGCAACGATATACCATTTGACTTCCGGAAAAATATCATCCACTCAATTCCGAAGACTGCAAGAGCTGGAAAGTCCGAGGATTATCGCACAATAAGCTTATTAGCTCACGCATCCAAGTTGCTGACAAGAATAATATACAGAAGAATCGAGCAGAAAATTGAGGATTTGTTAGATGGCGATCAGTTTAACTTAGGAAACGGTAAAGACACCAGAGTGGCAGTTCTGATGTTGTAGTTGTTAATGAAAACAAGACTGAAGAAAAATTAAGACACGTTCATAGGAAATGTCGGCCTGGAAAAGCGTTCTGCAATGTCAAATGGTACAAGACGTTGGAAAATCTGAGGAAATTTTGTGTAACCAGTGGGGAGAGACGGCTAATATACAACATGTTTAAGAGCCAAGGAGCAATAATCAGAGCGAAAGACCAAGAAAGTAGTGGTCGGATTAGAAAGGACGTGAGACAGGGATGTAGTCTTTCGCCGCTACTGTTCAATCTGTATATCGAAGCAGCAATGATGGAAATAAAAGAAAGATGCAAGAGTGGAATTAAAATTCAAGGTGAAATGATATCAATAATAAGATCCGCTGATGACATTGCTATCCTCAGTGAAAGTGAAGAAGATTTACAGGATCTCCTGAATGTAATAACAGTGTAACGATTATAGATAACGGATTGAGAGTAAGTCGAAGAAAGACGAAAGTAGCGAGAAGTAGCTGAAATGGGTACATGGAGAAACTTAACATCAGGATTGATGATCATGAAGTAAATGAAGTTCAGGAATTCTGCTCCCTAGGCATGACGGATCTAGTAAGCACGCCATCAAAAGCAGACTAGTACTGGCATAAAGCGCATTCCTGGCCAAGAAAAGTCTACTAGTATCAAACATAGACCTTAATTTGAGGAAGAAGTTTCCGGGAATGTTCGTTTCGAGCACAGAGTTGTATTGTAGTGAAACGTGGACTGTGGGAAAACCGGGACAGAAGAGAATCAAAGCATATGAGATGTGATGCTAGAGACGAATGTTGAAAATCCGGTGGACTGAAAAGGTCAGGAACGAAGAGGTTCTGTTCAGAATCGGAGAGGAAAAGAATATACGGAAAAAACAGAGAGGAAGAAGGAACAGGATGATAGGACATCTGTTAAGACATCAGGCAATAACTTTCGTGATACTGGAGGTAGCTGTAAAGGATAGCCGGCCGAAGTGGCCGCGCGGTTCTGGCGCTGCAGTCTGGAACCGCGAGACCGCTACGGTCGCAGGTTCGAATCCTGCCTCGGGCATGGATGTGTGTGATGTCCTTAGGTTAGTTAGGTTTAACTAGTTCTAAGTTCTAGGGGACTAATAACCTCAGCAGTTGAGTCCCATAGTGCTCAGAGCCATTTGAACCATTTTTTGTAAAGGATAAAAACTGTAGAATAAGGATGATATTGGAATACATCCAGTGAATAATTGAGGACGTAGTTTTTAAGTGGTACTCTGAGATGAAGAGGTTGGCACAGGAGAGGAATCTGTGGCAGACCGCATCAAACCAATCAAAAGAACGATGAATCAAAAACAAAAACCCCTATACACTCATGTGTGGTAATGCTAAAACTTGTCTCACTGAATTTTATTTTGTGGTTTTCATGTCAAACAGTATGTTCTGCTACCGGCCGATTTTTGGGTATTTCCCAGACGACAGTTCCTTTTGTGTTCGGCTGTACGAGCGTTGACACTTCCTTTTGTGGTTCCTGTATACAGTTGTCTGCAACTGCGCGGAATTTTACATACCCCAGATGTTGCTGGGGGCTGCTGTTCGTCTTTTGCCGTTCTTAAAAATTCATAAATCTTCTTGGCTGGTAAAAGATCGTTCCAACTACATACCTGGCCAAATATTTCACACTGCGATCCATAGTTTTGTTAATGAACGGAACAAAAACTGTCCAGATGGCGGCCGTTGCTGCACAGTACTTCCGGCTTCCTCTGTTCTTTTATGGAGTGCTCCATCAGTCTCCTTACTAACATATTCATTTTTTAAGACTGATGGTAATTGATGTAATTCATCCTGCAATTAAAGAGGCTGGTAGATTTCGTTTGCTCTGTTCATCAGGGCTTTAATGGCACCTATTTTTTCGTCTAGAATGATGGTTTGATTTCTTATGGAGGTATCGATCAGTTTGTGTGCCCTTTCTGTATACCTCATGGGCCAGAGTACCGTCCACCCATTTGATTACAAATACATACACAACACTAAGGTTATCATTGCTTTCATTCGTAAACCGTATTTTTGGGTTAATACCACTGTGATGCATTGTGGGTCAATACGTCAAAGGTATCGTCCACATAGCAGTACCGCTTAGCTGGTCTTTTAATGGTCGTCTGCAACGCCTACAACACGTGGTCTAAGAAAGCTGCCCACAGCCACTCCGTCTATTTGTTCTTAAAATTCATTGTATTGTTGCTTATTGGTGAGAAGATGATATTATAAATGGTCTGTCTCTCTGTCGTGTGGCAGCTCGCCGCCAGATGCACGTCTTTTTAGATGACGCCATTTAGGGACCTGCGTATCCGTGATGATGAAACGATGATGGGACAACAGAGCAGAGAAAATCCCCGATCAGGCCAGTAATCGAATACTGGTACCTTCGTTTAGCATCCAGCCACACCGTCCCTCAGTTACCGAGGCGAACGTTATATGTGGTGTAAGAAGGTAAATGTCTGCCAGCACATGTTGGATTTAGACACTGCCAGGATGGTGCCCCGCCTAGACTGGAGATTATCGTTGCCTGATATTGTTCCTCGCGTTGGCTGGCACCTCACGAATGTTAAACTAATATGGAATCAATCAGTCGAGGACAGTCATACCACCGAACTCAGCTGCACAGCAGCGAGGTTCAGTTACGCCACATCCCGTGTTCGCAGCAATATAGGTATCGACAGGAATAGTGGAACTGTGCCTGCAACAACAAGCTGTCAACACTGTCGTATCCGAGCCCTTCGCCTGCCACCACAGTTACTCGCCTTAGAGACGTGGCCTGCAAGTTTCCAATGCTCCCGCTCTGGAGGAGACACTATCCTGACAGACCGAGATAGCGACAGTATAGCAGAGAAGGTGTACCAATCATAACACGCTGGATTGTGCCCAAAACGTGCTGGTCTGTTTTAGACTGAAACTCAACCGGCACCACAGCGGTATTTTAACCAAACTGACGGCGTGGCGATGGGAAGACCATTAGCTCTAGTAGTAGCCGACCTCTTTATGGAGCATTTCGAAGACATCGCCTTGGACACCACTCCTGCAAAGTCGAGCTGTTTTTATCGCTACGTCGACGATACCTTCGTCATTTGACCACATGGACAAGAAAAGTTAGAAGAGTTCCTGGAGCACCTCAACAGCATCGACGACCACATCAACTTCACAATGGATGTAGAGAAGGAGGGTTCCCTGACGTTCTTGGACGTGCTGGTCCGCCGTAAACCCAATGGGTCTCTAGGACATAGCGTTTACCGCAAGCCCAACCACACGGATCGGTATCTGCACACCATCAGCTTCCATCACCCAGCACAGAAACAGACAGTTCTGAGGACCTTAATACATCGTTCTGAAACCGTCTCAGACGCTGAAAACTTGCCGAGAGAATTGAGCCACTTACGCAAAGTTTTTAAGGAAAACGGTTACAACAACAAACAGATCTCACAAGCGGTGTCATCCAAGCCTCAAAGGAAGAAGACCTCCGAAGAAGACACCAAGCAGGTTGCATTCTTACCGTTTTGTGGTTCGACAACAGGGAAGATTAGTCGGCTCCTGAAGAGGTATAAAGTAGACACAATCTTCAGGCCTCCGGCATAGATCCGGCAAGTAATGAAATCTGTGAAGACGATGTAGGCCTCACAACGCCAGGAATTTACAAGATACCGTGTGGATGTGGGCATTTCTATGTCAACCAGACTGTTCGCACTATTGAACAGCGCCACATAGAACATGAAAGGTTTTACCGTCTGCGCTAACCCGGAAAGTCAGCTGTAGCAGAAGATGCTCTGGAAAACGGACACCGAATTGCATTCGATGAGACGTCTATTACCATATGAGACGTCTATTACCATATATGGTGCGGGACCGAGCACCAGTGACGTCACGAGCGACGGCGCGGCTATACAGGGTGTCACAAAAAGGTACGGCCAAACTTTCAGGAAACATTCCTCACACACAAATAAAGAAAAGATGTTATGTGGACATGTGTCCGGAAACACTTAATTTCCATGTTAGAGCTCATTTTAGTTTCGTCCACCTACGCTCAATGGAGCACGTTATCATGATTTCATGCGGGGTACTCTACCTGTGCTACTAGGACATGTGCCTTTACAAGTACGACACAACATGTGGTTCATGCACGATGGAGCTCCTGCACATTTTAGTCGAAGTGTTCGTACGCTCCTCAACAACAGATTCGGTGACCGATGGATTGGTAGAGGCACACCAATTCCATGGCCTCCACGCTCTCCTGAACTCAACCCTCTTGACTTTCATTTATGGGGGCATTTGAAAGCTCTTGTCTACGCAACCCCGGTACCAAATGTAGAGACTCTTCGTGCTTGTATTGTGGACGGCTGTGATACAATACGCCATTCTCCAGGGCTGCATCAGCGCATCAGGGATTCCATGCGACGGAGGGTGGATGCATGTATCCTCGCTAACGGAGGACATTTTGAACATTTCCTGTAACAAAGTGTTTGAAGACACGCTTGTACGTCCTATTGCTGTGTGTTTCCATTCCATGATTAATGTGATTTGAAGAGAAGTAATAAAATGAGCTTTAACAAGGAAAGTAAGCGTTTCTGGACACATGCCCACATAACGTATTTTCTTTCTTTGTGTGTGTGAGGAATGTTTCCTGAAAGTTTGGCCGTACCTTTTTGTAACACCCTGTATAAGCACGGCAATGATAACCACACGACAGTCATCCACTTGCCCGCATCTCGTGGTCGTGCGGTAGCGTTCTCGCTTCCCACGCCCGGGTTCCCGGGTTCGATTCCCGGCGGGGTCAGGGATTTTCTCTGCCTCGTGATGGCTGGGTGTTGTGTGCTGTCCTTAGGTTAGTTAGGTTTAAGTAGTTCTAAGTTCTAGGGGATTTATGACCATAGATGTTGAGTCCCATAGTGCTCAGAGCCATTTGAGTCATCCACTTGAAAATGGCAGAGGAGATCTCTACTGAAAGCTTGTGGGCAGTAAACCACTTGACGCTGCTTGAAACCCGAAAATGTTTTATTAACGAATATCGCCTCGAAAGCATGCATTTGTAGAAAAACTAAGAAGATCGGAATGTGACTGAACTTCGTTACGAGACAGGTTAACGAGAGGACGTGTATGATGTGTGTGCAATGAAACGGTCATTGTTAGCCGCCATATTGCATAATTTGTAGTTTTTGAGAGTCCCAAGTCATATGCCGGCCGAAGTGGCCGTGCGGTTAAAGGCGCTGCAGTCTGGAACTGCAAGACCGCTACGGTCGCAGGTTCGAATCCTGCCTCGGGCATGGATGTTTGTGTTGTCCTTAGGTTAGTTAGGTTTAACTAGTTCTAAGTTCTAGGGGACTGATGACCTCTGCAGTTGAGTCCCATAGTGCTCAGAGCCATTTTGAACCCAAGTCATATGTTATGTTGATATTGAGTTTAGTAAGGGCGAGAATACAGTCTGCTGCATTTCAAACGTAATTGCGCTTATTTAATTTTGATCAAAGGATTCTGTGATGAACTATTATGTACTACAAGCTTGTATAGAACTTCGAGCATTTGATGGTCGATGTTTGATTTAGAACCTGCTTCAGTAACACGGTCAAAGGTATAGAAAAAGTTTTCTCTGCTAAAAGGAACTCATTTGACTGGCAGACAATCAACGAATGACCAAATGCGAATGGCAGTGCTCCAGTTCGAGAAGACCCTATAGAAGTATTCTTTCTCTTACATTACAAGAATTTTACAGACAACCGTTGGAGTCGGCAGCTGCTTCTGCACCACGAGAGTAACTTGTCTACGTGTACGAAATTACGTACCTTGTGGGAGAAGTCAACGCCGTTTGGGATATTGTCCTTCACAGAGATACGAACAGAGACACTACACACACTAGTTCAGTACCAACGAGTTAAATATTACCAGCTCGAAACACTTTAATTTCTTCTTTTGAGCAGTAATATTGTAAGAGCGACCACAAGGAAAGAGACGGATCTGGAGTATACTGCACCACAGTCACAAAGAACGGCCGACCGTCTCCCAGCAAGCTTGGCCTCCTCCGACTTGATGTACCTCGGGCTAGGTTCTCCAAGACTGGTATTATCGTCTGGAACTTAGACTGTCAACTGTGCTCAGTAGTTGCCGTCATTATATTACGGAACATACTGTGACTTCGTCACACTTCCTGAAAGGGGTCAGAGCTGACTGGGCGTAATACTTATTATCCCCATCATAAACTAGCTCAGTGAACACCACATCGTGATTCCTCCTGTGGAACTAACATACTTTCAAGCACTTTCAAAGACAATCGTTAATTTATGGTGAAGTCCGGTTGGCGTACTAAGTCATTTCTGAACAAGTTTCTTTGTGCCTTGTGTTTTATCATGTAGTGAAAATAAATACTAGTTAACTATAATCTGGGCCAATCAGTTATTGAGTGGATGCTGCCACGTCGGACATACCAAGCACAGCGACTGCTGCTGCAGCGTCCCTTGAAGCCAGTGCTCACCTCTGGACACAGGGCAGGCGGAATGTCTTCTTTTCAGGTGACTTCTAGTTCTGCATACAGTCTCAAGTTGGAAATATTTGTGTGTGAGGGCATTTGACGTCATCACACCGGTCCTGCTCCTAGCATGATGGTGTAGGGGCCATTCGGTAGACATTCCTATTTTTTCTGGTTCACATAGCCAATAAAATTAACAGCAGCCGTTACATTTCTGAGGTGTCATAGCCGATTGCTGTGCACCGTTTTCGACACCTCCAAGATGTTATTTTGTTTTCGACACCTCCATGATGTTATCTTTCAACAAGATAACGCCAGACAGCATGTTGACTGTTCTTTCCTGGAATATATCGATACAGAGCGCGTTCATCTGTAGCTCTTGCCAGAACGTTCTTCAATTCCTCAGCCACTGAAAACATCTGCTCATGGGTTGCCAGGAGACTGGCACGCCACATCGATTGATGAACTCCTTGGCCCAGATTTGAGGCAGCGTGGAATGACTTACCTGCGTCTGCCATCGAAGTAAAAATTAAATGATTGCATGGAATCATTAACTGGGAAACCCTTAATGGGGTGTTTGGCCACCAAGTACATTTCTTTTTATTTGTCACCACTTCTGTGACTTGCGTGTCAGTGATGCGGGAATTATGATGTTGGCGATACAACACATAGTCCACAAGCGGATAAAAGGCTCAGTTTGTCTTCATGTCCAGCCGATTTTGCGCCTTTGTAGTAGCCAGAGGTGGCAGCTCTGTGGAATAAATTTCTCGCCATACACACATCATAGTTACCTATAAATTTTATGACATGGTCTCCTGCATGTAAGGGTCGCCCACTCGCGGACTGGAAAACACTAACTTTCGTCAGCATGGAAGCCAAGGAACCTGTGTGTCATCGTCAAATGCTATAAAACATCATTCAGTATGATTTGTTTTGTTCCCCCAAATACATCTTGTCCCTGTGTCTTAAGCAGTAGCTTGTGGTCTCGTAAGCTGGAGTGGACATAGCTGAATCTGGAGGCACTCTCATGCCGCCAAAGATCACTTCATCAGCCCTGAGGACAGGCCGATGACTCGCAATGTAGTGGGTTGCCCACGGGTTGGTTTGGAAGGCACTTCCTGTCGGCTGGTCTGCTACAGATGAGTCCGAGACTGCAGCACACGTGTGTTTGAATCACAAACTGTCCTGAGAACACTCTCTCCCGTTCGGTCACTGCCCATGCTGTCTCATCAGATGGACCGTGATGGTAGATGCTATGATATCGTGTGGAATGTTGATGGTGGCTTGCCAGTTGGTAGGCTGTCTGACCCAAACGATGCTCAAAATTCAGACCATTTGGTGCCCTGAAGTGGAAGTGAGTTCATACACTACTGGCCATTAAAATTGCTACATCAAGAAGAAATGCAGATGATAAACGGGTATTCATTGGACAAATATATTATACTAGAACTGACATGTGATTACATTTTCATGCAGTTTGAGTGCATTGATCCTGAGAAATCAGTACCCAGAACAACCATCTCTGGCCGTAATAACAGCCTTCATACGCCTGGACGTTGAGTCAAACAGAGCTTGGATGGCGTGTACGGGTACAGCTGCCCATGCAGCTTCAACACGATACGACAGTTCACGAAGAGTAGTGACTGGCGTATTGTGACGAGCCAGTTGCTCGGCCACCATTGACCAGACGTTTTCGGTTGGTATAATGTGCTGGCCAGGGCAGCAGTCGAACATTTTCTGTATCCAGAAAGGCCCGTACAGGACCTGCAACATGCGGTCGTGCATTATCCTGCTGAAATGTAGGGTATCGCAGGGATCGAATAAAGGGTAGAGCCACGGGTCGTAACACATCTGAAATGTAACGTCCACTGTTCAAAGTGCCGTCAATGCGAACAAGAAGCGACCGAGATATGTAACCAATGGCACCCCATACCATCACGCCGGGTGATACGCCAGTATGGTGAAGGCAAATACACGCTTCCAATGTGCGATCACCGCGATGTCGCCACAACACGGATGCGACCATCATGATGCTGTAAACAGAACCAGGATTGATCTGAAAAAATGACGTTTTGCCATTCGTGCACCCAGGTTCGTCGTTGAGTACACCATCGCAGGCGCTCTTGTCTGTGATGCAGCGTCAAGGGTAACCGCAGCCATGTTCTCCGAGCTGATAGTCCATGCTGCTGCAAACGTCATCGAACTGTTCGTGCAGATGGTTGTTGTCTTGCAAACGTCCCCATCTGTTGACTCAGGGATCGAGACGTGGCTGCACGATCCGTTACAGCCATGCGGATAAGATGCCTGTCATCTCGACTGCTAGTGATACGAGGCCGTTGGGATCCAGCACGGCGTTCCGTGTTGCCCTCCTGAATCCACCGATTCCATATTCTGCTAACAGTCACTGGATCTCAACCAACGCGAGCAGCAATGTGGCAATACGATAAACCGCAATCGCGATAGTCTACAATCCGACCTTTATCAAAGCCGGAAACGTGACGGTACGCATTTCTCCTCCTTATACGAGGCATCACAAAAACGTTTCACCAGGCAACGCCGGTCAACTGCTGTTTATGTATGAGAAATCGATTGGAAACTTTCCTCATGTCAGCAAGTTGTAGGTCTCGCCACCGGCGCCAACCTTGTGTGCATGCTCTGAAAAGCTAATCATTTGCATATCACAGCATGTTCTTCCTGTCAGTTAAATTTCACGTCTGTAGGACGTTATCTTCGTGGTGTAGCAATTTTAATGGCCAGTAGTGGCGTCAGTACTGGATACTGGTTCATAGTCATCCATGGTTACGGATTGGTGGTCATCACATCAGGCACCAGGAGTATGACAAATACTGGAATAACCTTATACAAGATGTCGTGAGTGCGAACAGCATGAACCGAATTAGTCATACTGATCGACTGCCTGTAGGCTAGGAGGGTGGGGTATTTATGGCGGTTAGGAGTGGCTTGCAGTATGACGTCATTTGTAACGACCTAATAGGTCTCGCTCATTACAAGTCGTCAGATTTAAGTTTTGCTGTATTGATTGATCAGTTTGTTTCAGTATCTTAAGTGCTTCATGAAACCCTACATAAGTGTTGTTGCGTCCTACCTAGTGCTTCTTGTATAATGTTACGAGAGTGATGGAGGTAGATTGGTATGCACTTGTCTTACACTTTTCCCCTAAGCTCACTCACACGCAGAAGTGTTGATGTTACACTCTTGGTGACAGCCTAACCGTGTAGAATTGTTTATGCCTAGTGGCTGGCTTGTGTTGATTCTTCCATGTGCTGGAGCAATGCCGTGCTGTAAGGACTTAAAAATCTTCTCTGTCCCATTCCCTTATTATATTGATGCGTAACACCACTATACTATATATACAAACGATAAGTAACATTTCGTTATTAACTATTCTGCCTGGTGTTGCAATTTTAATGGCCAGAAATGTTTTTCCAACAGTGCGTGGTACCACCAATGTCCAACACTATATCATATGTCACTGCTTTTCTTTTTTATTTTGTTTTGGGACAGGCATTTTCAAGATGTTTTCGCAAAAACAGCGTCATTTTTCAGTTTTCCTGTTGTACCATGCAGGTGGCCTACCTCCACCAGATTTTATCCCAAAATAACCACATAATATCTCTCAAGTATGAGTGGTTGTTTCATTTTCAAGGCGTTTTTTTTGTTTTTTTTTTTTTTTTGGTCGCCATAATGCGAAGATTTGAAGTGTGAGTGGTCTTCATTTTTCATTCATCTGCTTGAATGTAATGAGATTATTTGAAGCTGTACTGTTTGGCTTTAGCATGGTAGTACATGAGGTACCACTATTGCTGAGAGCGAAAAGTGATCGAGAACTTGTGCACTTCTCACATTATCTGTGCTGTATCGTCTAACACGACAGAGCCAGGGCAAAAGCACCACAGGCGCTTGTGCCAGTGCCATAGAGACTTTTTCACCAGCGCCACGGGCGGTGCTGAGGATGAAGATAGCTGCTTCGCCTCAGCCAATTGCCGGGCGAGTACAGTCCGCCAATGACCCGAGTTGCAAAGGAAAGAAGCCTGCTAGGAATATACTCGTAGAAGAGCAGCTTTAGCACTTGATTGTAGATCATCGTCCAGGGCCGACTTAGACAGGGAACGTCGTTAGTGAACTCTTTGAAGTGAACTGACAGTTGCAAATTGCATTTGCTATATACTATTTCTAGCATTTGCTGACTTAGAGAAAGCTTTTGACAATGTTGACTGGAATACTCTCTTTCAAATTCTGAAGGTGGAAGGGGTAAAATACAGGTAGCGAAAGGCTATTTACAATTTGTACAGAAAGCAGATGGCTGTTGTAAGAGTCGAGGGGCATGAAAGGGAAGCAGTGGTTGGGAAGGGAGTGAGACAGGGTTGTAGCTTCTCCCCGATGCTATTCAATCTGTATATTGAGCAAGCAGTAAAGAAAACGACAGAAAAGTTCGGAGTAGGTATTAAAATCCATGGAGAAGAAATAAAAACTTTGAGGTTCGCCGATGACATTGATATTCTGTCAGAGACAGCAAAGGACTTGTAAGAGCAGTTGAACGGAATTGACATTGTCTTGAAAGGAGGGTATAAGATGGACATCAACAAAAGCAAAACGAGGATAATGGAATGTAGTCGAATGAATTCGGGTGATGCTGATGGTATTAGATTAGGAAATGAGACACTTTAAGTAGTAAAGGAGTTTTGCTATGGGGAGCAAAATAACAGATGATGGTCGAAGTAGAGAGGATATAAAATGTAGAGTGGCAATGGCAAGGAAAGCGTTTCTGAAGGAGAGAAATGTCTTAACATCGGGTATTGATTTAAGTGTCAGGAAGTAGTTTCTGAAAGTGTTTGTATGGAGTGTAGCCATCCATACATGGAAGTGAAACATGGACGATAAATAGTTTAGACAAGAAGAGAATAGACGCTTTCGAAATGTGGTGCTACAGAAGAATGCTGAAGATTAGATGGGTAGATCACATAACTAATGAGGAGGTACTGAAAAGAATTGGGGAGAAGAGGAGTTCGTGGCACAACTTGACTAGAAGAAGGGATCGGTTGGTAGGACATGTTCTGAGGCATCAAGGGTAAAAATCGTAGAGGGAGACCAAGAGATGAATACACTAAACAGATTCAGAAGGATGTAGGCTGCAGTAGGTACTGGGAGATGAAGAAGCTAGCACAGGATAGAGTAGCATGGAGAGCTGCATCAAAGCAGTCTCAGGACTGAAGACCACAGCAACAACAACATATACTGTGAAGTCTACGTATGATTATTTGCATTTAGCCATTGATGGCGTTTTTGTGTTATACACTCCTGGAAATGGAAAAAAGAACACATTGACACCGGTGTGTCAGACCCACCATACTTGCTCCGGACACTGCGAGAGGGCTGTACAAGCAATGATCACACGCACGGCATAGCGGATACACCAGGAACCGCGGTGTTGGCCGTCGAATGGCGCTAGCTGCGCAGCATTTGTGCACCGCCGCCGTCAGTGTCAGCCAGTTTGCCGTGGCATACGGAGCTCCATCGCAGTCTTTAACACTGGTAGCATGCCGCGACAGCGTGGACGTGAACCCTACGTGCAGTTGACGGACTTTGAGCGAGGGCGTATAGTGGGCATGCGGGAGGCCGGGTGGACGTACCGCCGAATTGCTCAACACGTGGGGCGTGAGGTCTCCACAGTACATCGATGTTGTCGCCAGTGGTCGGCGGAAGGTGCACGTGCCAGTCGACCTGGGACCGGACCGCAGCGACGCACGGATGCACGCCAAGACCGTAGGATCCTACGCAGTGCCGTAGGGGACCGCACCGCCACTTCCCAGCAAATTAGGGACACTGTTGCTCCTGGGGTATCGGCGAGGACCATTCGCAACCGTCTCCATGAAGCTGGGCTACGGTCCCGCACACCGTTAGGCTGTCTTCCGCTCACGCCCCAACATCGTGCAGCCCGCCTCCAGTGGTGTCGCGACAGGCGTGAATGGCGGGACGAATGGAGACGTGTCGTCTTCAGCGATGAGAGTCGCTTCTGCCTTGGTGCCAATGATGGTCGTATGCGTGTTTGGCGCCGTGCAGGTGAGCGCCACAATCAGGACTGCATACGACCTAGGCACAAAGGGCCAACACCCGGCATCATGGTGTGGGGAGCGATCTCCTACACTGGCCGTACACCACTGGTGATCGTCGAGGGGACACTGAATAGTGCACGGTACATCCAAACCGTCATCGAACCTATCGTTCTACCATCCCTAGACCGGCAAGGTAACTTGCTGTTCCAACAGGACAATGCACGTCCGCATGTATCCCGTGCCACCCAACGTGCTGTAGAAGGTGTAAGTCAACTATCCTGGCCAGCAAGATCTCCGGGTCTGTCCCCCATTGAGCATGTTTGGGACTGGATGAAGCGTCGTCTCACGCGGTCTGCACGTCCAGCACGAACGCTGGTCCAACTGAGGCGCCAGGTGGAAATGGCATGGCAAGCCGTTCCACAGGACTACATCCAGCATCTCTACGATCATCTCCATGGGAGAATAGCAGCCTGCATTGCTGCGAAAGGTGGATATACACTGTACTAGTGCCGACATTGTGCATGCTCTGTTGCCTGTGTCTATGTGCCTGTGGTTCTGTCAGTGTGATCATGTGATGTATCTGACCCCAGGAATGTGTCAATAAAGTTTCCCCTTCCTGGGACAATGAATTCACGGTGTTCTTATTTCAATTTCCAGGAGTGTATTACATGCAGTGTTGCAGACTCCTATGTTCAATAGCGACAAAGATAAGTAAACCTTTTAACTCATTTGTGTGAATTTGTTACGTTGGAGTGTTGTAGAACCTTCGTTCTCCTACACTTTTACCTGACCCTGGGGTATAGCTGTTATGCAGTGGCAAGGAGTATTTGTCTTAGCGATGTATTGCACCAGGAGCCGTTTCACGAACTCAGAAACTCGGTGTATCGTAACAGTGGCAACTCGGCCTCCACAGCAGTAGCGACGAGCCCTTTATAAAACTGGCGACGAGGGTTTACAAAAGTCTGTTCATTAAACCAACTTACGGATCTTTCTTCCTTTGTGTGAGAGTAAGGCCACGTCATGTGAAGAACAAAATGCAAACGCAGCATTAACTCACACTAATAGCGCCCCAGAGAAAAACGAACAACGCTCCACACGTGTATGACTTAACCTGCATAACACTACTACGTCACAGTTCAGAGTTGATGCAAAGCCTTCTAGACGCAAGGCCTACGCACAGCGGCCATATTGGCACGTGACTTCACAAACTGTTGTCCTTCTTATCTTCAGTCGGCAGTCCTGTTGGCGTGTATGTTTTGTTGAAAGTGTGTGACACGTGAAAGTTATATATAATTCATACAGTATTCGTCTACATTTCTTCGAAGTATGGGATACAAGTGCTGCGTTTCCTTTTGCCAGGGAAATTATAAATCCCAAAAAGGCATGAAAGTGCACATGTTTCGATTTACCAAATGTGTGAAGTTGAGAAATCGCTGGATTGCAGCTATTCCCAGACAGGAATTTGTGTCAACGCATCATTCAAGGGTAAGTAAATAAAAAAAAAATTGCGTGTTATTTGTTTCCATTGCACCACATTTGCCAATTGTCTTTAAAAGCAGTTATGTATCATGTACCAGTATCATTTGTTTCTTAATTCTGGACCATTGCTGCGAGGTTAGTATGAAGCCAGCTGTGAAATGTCTCTCATATTTGAAACTATTGCCACGCAGAATAGTTATATCAATTAGTGTGGCTTGAAAATGTTTAGTATTCCTTATCATTCCTACCACATTATTGAGTTTCCAGTAATTTTATTTGGAAGAGCTACACAATGATTTTGTTCAGTTTTACATATACTGCTATTCGGAAATTTCAGTTTCAGTTAACTACCTTATAAAATTGCTTTACTTAATTCAGTGTTCGACAGATTAAGCAGTATAGAAAGCAGAATTTCGAGGGAAGTGCATTACGCTTAAATGAACAGCACTCTGTGACACGAATTTCAATCAAGGATATAGGAGAAACAGCCTTCTCATGTTTAAGGTTCTAAAGCTCTGGAGAAATAGGGAAATAAAATATTTTTTCGCGTTTTTTGATTTATTAAACATTATGTTACACATTATGTTTCGTGTGAGGTCAGCAAATTTTTGAAGTGGTGAGGAAAATTTACGAATATAACCAGGGAAACAAATTCTTAAATTATGTGGGAGCTCCAGCTGCTTTATTTAAAACCGAAAACGTCTGCTTGTTGTTGCATATTGCCGATTTTTAAGTGCAAGAAAGCGTAGCTCCTGAGGTAAAAGACAGAATTTCAAAGTACGGTTTGCATTCAAGCCTAGAGACGCGTACTTCGGGCAAATCGTCAAAATAATTTTACATCTTGAAATAACATAGGCCAGTTTTGTTCAGTTACTTTATGCAATAATATAAATTTCCATACTTTCATTACAAGGACATGTAGAAGAGGAAAGCACGAGAATCCCTATGCAGTTTCAGCTCTAAAACTCGTAGAGTTCGTATAGCTGCAGAGTACTTAACAGGAGCGTTCCGATACAGACCCGGCCATCAGTATGTGACGTCACAAGTGTGCGCGCAGGCCTGTAGTCTAGGTGGTGTTGGTTGATGCGCGGTATCGAACGCTCAAGTTGGTTCAACTATCTGATCAATGAATGCACAACACCGAACACGTTTTTGGCCATACACACGTACCAATCGACCGACCGACCAACAAACTGGATGTTTGCAGGCTCTTTGGCAAACCGACCGACCAACCATTCTTGTCAGTTGGTCTGTTGGGTACGACTACTCGACAGCCGAATCCGGAACCACTTCACTCGAGCAACCTCCCTCACGACCGTTTCGCCATTTTACTACAACTAACTGTGCTGTAGTTCCACCCGTCGACTGAAGTTTGTCTCTGCGTGTTATCGTAATGGCTGAGTAAACTCGGTCGGGTCGTGTGATGCACACGAAGCTGATCGGTCGGGTGATTGGTGCGTGTCTAGGATCCTTGAGTGAGACTAAAAGAAAAACAGCTGAGTACACGTGCGGCTCAGACAGAGCCGTTTATTGAGAGCGCCGGCTGCGCGGACACAGCCGGTAGTTACACCGCAGGCTGACGCGGCCCGGCTGGCGCGCGGCGGCTGCGTTGCGGTCGCAGGGGCGGCAGCGGCGGGTCCGCCTCCGCGACATGCGCCGCCTCTCCTCACTGCTGCAGGTCGAACTGCTGGGCGTCGGCGAGCGGCGGCGGAGCTCCTCACGGCGCTTCCACCTCCGGTGCGGCGCCTCCCAGCGGCTGTCGGAGTAGTAGGCGGCGAGGGCTGGGGCCGACGTGTCCTGCACGACAGGGTCAACGGTTAGCGGGGTCGCGTCAACTGCTGAGACCGAGGGGGCACTAGCAAGACTGGCATATTCCTGCCAAACAGCAGGGAACTTCGTTGCAGTTATGATAAACTACGTTTCTAGCACATGTAGATTTATAAAACAGGTTTCCAAACTTCTGCTCGTACGGAAAACTTTGGGAATCATGGTGGTTCGACAGTACACCTTCTTTATTTTGAACGTTTCAAAAGTCAGAGAAACTTGTTTTATTCAGTCATTACTTCAATTTTAAATCATATACAGGTTGAAAAGTATTTAAACCGACAAATTATGGGAGGTTGTAGGGGACATCTAAACAAATATTTTTCCCTAATGTCATTTTTTCCTCTGAGGATTTCCACCTGTGTGGCCGTGCGGTTCTAGGCGCTTCAGTCTGGAACCGCGTGACCGCTACGGTCGCAGGTTCGAATCCTGCCTCGGGCATGGATGTGTGTGATGTCCTTAGGTTAGTTAGGTTTAAGTAGTTCTGAGTTCTAGGCGACAGATGACCTCAGAAGTTAAGTCCCACAGTGCTCAGACCCATTTTCCTATGAGGATTATTTAAACCGGTGGAGGCCGTATTACGACCTTCAGTTGTTAGAGGGTTTATTACGCTCTTCAGTTGTAGGCAACTTCTGTCCACCAGTGTAGTAGTGCACTGTCTCTGTTTACTAATGGAGCGATACACCTGGAGTGAGTACACTGATATGGTTGCTGCGTACTACGTAGCGTACCACAACGGACGAGCTGCACAGCGGGTTTATCAACTACCCGCTCCCTACAAGACAACGCATGTGGTTCCAACATGACGGGGCGTACTTTTCCAGTCGTCGTGTGCGTCGATTCCTGGACCGACGGTTCCCAGAAACGTGAATTCGCAGAGGTGGTTCTGTACCACGGCCTGTTCGATCCCCAGATATGTCCCTTATGGACTTTTGTGTGTGGGGAGAGAGGCGCAACCTTGTTTACGCTACTCCTGTTGCATCAGAAGAGGATCTGGTTGCCCGGTTAGTAGCAGCAGCAGGAACAATTCAGGATACTCCTGGGGTTTAAGAACCTTCAACATCGCAGCGCGTCAGCAATCGCTGGTTAATATATTAAAGAACTAAAAAACCAGCCTCCATTGCGAAAAAAGCACCTAGTGTTAACCTAGGCCGATGTGAGGTTGAGCGTACACCGTCAAGTTAAGTAGTGGTTTTGACTTTGTACATATGTACTGTTTGTGTTTTCCTTTTTTTTCGTGTATAAATGTATAGCTATGGTGTTCTTTTAATCATTGATAAAGGTCTCCTTAGGCACTTGTGGGTTTTATTGTTGTTCTGAAGAAGCTGTAGTTATCTACGCCGAAGCCTAGGTTAACACTAGGTGCTTTTTTCGCAGTCGAGGCGGGTTTCCAGTTTTTTAATATACTCCTGGGGTTTTTGCCCGTGTCAGAACATGATCCGACGGTGTAACCTTTGTTTACGTGTCAATGGAGGCATACTTGAAAATCTACTGTAATTGAAATTTGGTTGTGTCAATGTGCTGTCTCTTGGTCATAAAAAAATGTAAAAGTGTTTGTTGGTTTAATTAATTTGCCGCCAGAGAAATCTTCCTCTACCGGTTTAACTACTCCTCATTCGAAAAAATGACATTAGTGAAAAATATTTGTTTTGATGTCCCCTACAACCTCCCGGAGTTTGTCGGTTTAAATACTTTTCATCCTGTATACTAACACAAAATTCACAATAAAATTTTAAAAAGTAATTGTGTTGCTTACACAAGTTATGTTCAGTTTGACAGGCAAGTGTAATATGCAGTTGCCAAGATCCTTAGCTGATCAATCTAGCTATGAAAATTTTTTCTAAAATTTTGCTACTATTATCAGACGCAACACAATGCAGGGTCTACGGTGCCCTTGCCCTTCCTAAAGTCAAATTACTGTGGTTAGCACACTGGATCGCATTCGGGAGTACGACGGTTGAAACCCGCGTGCGGCCATGCTGGTTTAGGTTTCCCGTGATTTCCCTAAAATCGCTTTAGGCAAATGCCGGGATGGTTCGTTTGAAAGGGCACGGCCGATTTCCCTCCCTGTCCTTCCTTAATCGAAGTTTGTGCTCCGTCTGTAATGACGTCCCTCTCCTCTAACGTCAAACTGCTCGTCATGTAACGAAACCTAAGTTTTCTTTTTCGTTTCTTGGCGTATTTTTGTGATCAACACGTGGGAAGCATCGGCTGTCGAGTTTGATTGTACTTTAGATATCTCCTCTTGCTTCTCTCGGTATTGTGTGGACGGTCTTCTTACCAAAATTCGATGGTTAAGTCCCTCGGCTCATTGATTCTATGTTTCTGCTTAGAGAGTAGATAGGATACCAAGATCCAAAATGATTTTACAAGTGCCGAAAGAATGTTATTTGTCCCTTCTGTCTTCTTTAATGGTACCTCGCCTACAGCACTGTCAAATTTTGATTATAGTGCTGGAAACCTATGCTCTCCAAATCGAAACCCACAGATTTTCTGTAACCTGCGAAACCTTTCACCTCAGCGTTTTATTTTATTAAAAAAAAGATCTGTTCCTATCACCTTTGTTGAACCATGTATTCTTTTAACCTATCCTGCTTTTACAGAGCGGGCATGCACCCTACCTCCGTGTTCTGTGATCAGGCGTGGACGTCGAACACCTTGTCGGCTACTAGGGGTTTCGTCGTCCTACAACCACATTCCATAGACGCTCACGTACGTAGATAGGAGCATGCCTACATCCGACAAGCTTCACCAGTTCCGAAATGCTTGCTCACAGGCGCCGGGAGATAACAAAATGGCTCTGAGCACTATGGGACTCAACTGCTGAGGTCATTAGTCCCCTAGAACTTAGAACTAGTTAAACCTAACTAACCTAAGGACATCACAAACATCCATGCCCGAGGCAGGATTCGAACCTGCGACCGTAGCGGTCTTGCGGTTCCAGACTGTAGCGCCTTTAACCGCACGGCCACTTCGGCCGGCCGGGGAGATAACAATTCGCCCTCTGCCAGAGTCGCTTATGTCTGTAGATTTCCCTATTTTTGGACCGTGTTGTCGCTGGAATGACTTCCCATTCGACTCTGCTCCACTTACACGCTTTCTGTACATCGTCGCATTCAGTCTCGTGGTGAGCTATGTTCACAGTGTCTTGGTCCATTAGTATATACTGTAGCTTTTCATCCACATGTATTGAATTAACGTGCACTGATGTTTCACATCGTGCCTACGTCTGCTACCCTTCTAACTCTACACAAAGAAGTGTGTAAGTGAACTGTCTATCACTCCTGGCAAGCAGTAGACAGCTCTTTCCATCTCTGTGCATAGTACACCTTCCCACATAGTATCTCACTTGTCGGGATACGGCCTCAGAAACATGAGAAAATATCAGTGTCATCTGATCACAATGGCAGCCTTAACTGTTAAAATATCTGGGGATCGCCGGCCGGTGTGGCCGAGCGGTTCTAGGCGCTACAGTCTGGAACCACGCGAGCGTTACGGTCGCAGGTTCGAATCCTGCCTCGGTCATGAATGCGTGTGATGTCCTTAGGTCAGTTAGGTTTAACTAGTTCTAAGTTCTAGGGGACTGATGACCTCAGAAGTTAAGTCCCACAGTGATCATAGCCATTTGAACTAATCTGGGGATCGAAGTAACTAATGGCTAAACCTCTGTTATCGGTTATGAACGGAAGGTAACAAGTGGACGTACAGCTACAGTCTGCGGCCTTTAGTTACGACCGAAGTGTACAGAGCTGATGCTACTCACCCCAGATGACTCCAACGTCAGCCTCACGAGCAGTCCACCGTAGAGCCCGCACAAATCGCCAAGGTAGACGGGACTATCCTGTAAACAAAACTATTTATGAGCTGAATGGTAGACAAAATCTAACTATGCTTTCTGATTTAACATGAATACGTTTAAAGGCACAATAAAAGTTTGTAAGCTTCAGTGAAATTCGGCAATATCTATGTGAGGAACGGATGATTTCACTGTAACCTCAATTATGCAGACACCGCACGCCAGTACAGTGTCTTATGGTTGGTGATGCTGACCAGCGCCTGCGAACACCACCATCCCATTTTAATGAAACACATACAACGCCGTAACGGAGAAATGACTCAACTGTTTCCGAATGAAGCCGCAGCTAGCAGGGAAGAATACGGATACTAACATAGTGATTTAAAATGTATGAGAGACAAGGAGAGGAAACCGGAAAAAAGGACATTTACTTCACAGCTTCTACTGAGTTTTAACTAGAGATCAAACTAGGTGAATCTTTATATTGCGCTGTTTCGTGATGCTCCCATTACGTCATGTGCAAACGTTGCGAAAATTGTATACTCCCCGTAATACATGAACCATACTGTGTAGTTTTACTGTGGTGTCGATGTTGTCGGTTGCAGGCTTCTACATAGCAAGCGGAAGATTTGCTTACGTGATGTCTTTTTCTGTGTTACTTCAGACCATTAGCGTAGGATGTAGGGGGTTATCAATGTGTGTGGCTTCAAATGTGAGGACTACTTTTAGTTTCCACCGACAGATTTGGAGTAACCACTCAACTCTTCGTCAGAAGCAAATCGACGACCACGAATGTCTTTCTTTAGAGCTCCAGAAATTCGCAAAACGGATGGGGAGAGATTTTCAACTACTGGACGATTGTAATGGCTTCCGAGGGAAACTTGTGCAACTTAGTCAGTACGATCTTAGCAGCATGTGGGCCTACTCGAAACACCCTTGGCAACACGTGGACCCGCCTGAATGTTGCCACGGTTGTTTCGACCACGCTGCACAAGTTTCGCTGGGAAGTGCTTACACGTCGTCAGTTAAGTCCCGGTACCACCCCATACGATTTTCGTATTTTTGGAGCCCTGAAGAAAGATGTTCGTGGTTGCCGATTTGCTCCGAACAAAGAGTTGCATGCCTGGGAATAATCATGTTTTCGTCAACAACCGCAAACATTTTTTCATGAAATGTGGGATAATTGTATTAACAGATACAATGATTACTTTTGAAATAATAAACAGTTTACTCACTTTTATTCCACCTTCCTCATTTCCATTTGATTGTCCCTTATAAAAGTACTGAAAAAGATTCTCTATACTCGAGTGACATTTCGTTCCTGTTATTATAAACATGGATACAGATGGATACGTTCATAAGTAGTGGCATAAGTAAGCTTGCTACTGTCCAGAAGCAGTAACAGTAAACCACGATACCGTATAATGCCGTGGATATGCTAAACACAATATGGCTGCTTCGAAGCACTGCTGTATTTTAACCCCCTAGAGTGAGGAACCACGGCGATGCTTACCTGCACACTGTCCCCCAGAGGAACTGGACTGGACACCTCCTCCTCCTCTTCTTCCTTCAGCTGGACACTCCTCTCCTCTTCCTCCTCCTCACCCCTCACACAGCACGAAACCCAGCGACGGAGCTTCCGCCACATCCTTGCGGACAGAAAGCACTTTAGCTGTAGTTGAGAACCTCAGCTGCAATTGAAAGTTATAGCAACGCATAATGCTGCAATCTCATACAACAGTCGTGACACGATGAAGTCCTTAGAGATCATAGGATTTAGGTAGCACCGTACAACAGTGAAAAAATGCAAATTGCATAAAATACGAAATTTTTATCGATTTCATAGTGCTAATGACGAATATAATAAAGAATAGTGAAACTTAGCTCAGGCATTCATTATACAAAGGAAACTAGAAGAAATTTATTGCCAATGCACGTATAACTGCTCCATACGTAAAAAATGAAACAATGAAACGCAAACATTACTCACTGCTCAGATCATATTAGTTCAGTATATTACGTCAGTAATAATAGTAGGTGGTATTGTATTGTATGTTAACTGGGGACCTAGAAACGACGGAGAGGCTCCATCCCCGCCGCAGCCGCAGTGGTCCACAAACTCACGACGACTACCGCAGTCCACTTCACTCCTCCGCCACCCCACACCGAAGCCAAGGTTATTGCGCGGTTCGGCCCCCGGTGGACCCCGCGCCCCCACCTCCCCCCCCCGCCCCCCCTCTCCCCCCCCAGGGGACGTCTCACACCAGACGTTTATTCGCACGAAGTAATGGCCACTATCGACAGGGGATCTCAAGTTGATTCCGTATTTCTAGATTTCCGGAAAGCTTTTGACACCGTTCCTCACAAGCGACTTGTAATCAAGCTGCGGGCCTCTGGGGTATCGTCTCAGTTGTGCGACTGGATTCGTAATTTGTTGTCAGGAAGGTCGCAGTTCGTAGTAATAGACGGCAAATCATCGAGTAAAACTGAAGTGATATCAGGTGTTCTCCGGGGAAGCGTCCTGGGACCTCTGCTGTTCCTGATCCATATAAATGACCTGGATGACAATCTGAGCAGTTCTCTTAGGTTGTTAGCAGATGATGCTGTAATTTACCGTCTGGTAAGGCCATCCGAAGACCAGTATCAGTTGCAAAGAGATTTAGAAAAGATTGCTGTTTGGTGTGGCAGGTGGCAGTTGACGCTAAATGAGTTCCAAAAGAAATCCGTTGGAATTCGATTACTCGATAAATAGTACAATTCTCAAGGCTGTCAATTCAACTAAGTACCTGGGTGTTAAAATTATGAACAACTTCAGTTGGAAAGACCACATAGATAATATTGTGGGGAAGCCGAGCCAAAGGTTGCGTTTCATTGGCATGACACTTGGAAGATGCAACAAGTCCACTAAAGAGACACTTAAAAAGATGCAACAAGTCCACTAAAGAGACAGCTTACACTACACTCGTTCGTCCGCTGTTAGAATATTGCTGCGCGGTGTGGGATCCTTACCAGGTGGGATTGACGGAGGACATTGAAAGGGTGCAGAAAAGGGCAGCTCGTTTCGAATTATCACGTAATAGGGGAGAGAGTGTGGCAGATATGATACGCGAGTTGGGATGGAAGTCATTAAAGCAAAGACGTTTTTCGTCGCGGCGAGATCTATTTACGAAATTTCAGTCACCAACTTTCTCTTCCGAATGCGAAAATATTTTGTTGAGCGCAACCTACATAGGTAGGAATGATCATCAAAATAAAATAAGAGAAATCAGAGCTCGAACAGAAAGGTTTAGGTGTTCGTTTTTCCTGCGCGCTGTTCGGGAGTGGAATGGTGGAGAGATAGTATGATTGTGGTTCGATGAACCCTCTGTCAAGCACTTAAATGTGAATTGCAGAGTAGATGTAGATGCAGACGAGTGTAGCCCCTACGTTTGCGTGGTAGAGTAATTGTGGTGTACGCGTACGTGGAGAACTCGTTTGCACAGCATTCGCCGACTTAGTGTAACTCAGGCGGAGTAAGGGGAACCAGCCCGCATTCGCCGAGGCAGATGGAAAACGGCCTAAAAACCACCCACAGACTGGCCGGTTCACCGGACCTCGATACAAATCCACCGGGCGGATTCGTGCTGGGGACCAATAGTAGGTGGTAGTTACAGATCGTTATATTTTCTTCTAAATTGATTTTTATATATTTTATGAAAAATTTCATCAAGGTTGTGAATCACGAAGGTGAGGCGTATACGCAACCGAGGGAAAAGCTCCCTCGACTGGACGAATCAAAAGACAAAACCAATATCTGCGTTGACTAGATTCCCGACCTTTGCAGGGACAAGCAATTTGACGAAATGTTAGATGAGAGGAGAACGCTTGTTAGGAAAGTTTTAATAACGTTTGCTTCAGTTACTTAGGTAACAAGAGAGCACATAATTGTAAGTAACTTGTGGGTGAACTGTTGTCATGGTACGAAAACCTTGGCTGCAACATGCCTCTGAAAGGCACTTCCCTCATACCGACGACTTCTGCCCTGAATATTGCAGAACTCTTCCTGACGAACATAGCTATCGATTTTTATCAAGTTACTGCACTCACTGAGAAGAGATGATGATGATGGTTGGTTTGTGGGGTGCTCAAATGCGCGGCCATCAGCTCCCGTACAGAGTCCTAACCTTTACACAGTCCAATTTTAGCCACTTTGACAAATGATGAGGATATCACAAACACCCAGTCCCCGGGCAGAGAAAATCTTCAACCCGGCCGGGAATCGAACCCGGGACCCCGTGATCCAGAGGCAGCGACCCTGGCCACAAGACCACGACCTGCGGACCCACTGAGAGGAGGTATGGCATGCAGAGAAGTGGCTCCCTGGTATTTTGACAGACCCCTTTTGGACTATTGTTAGAGATGCTCTAGCTGTAACTTTCAAGCGACGAGGCAAGCAGAAATGCACTGCTGGTTTATAGTGCGATCAAAAATACTTCTAAATGTTACATCGGGACACTGACGATGGTAAAAGTGTTTACAGTACTGAAATTATACAGTTCAGGGCTGTCTACCGTTATTATAGTGGTTCACTAGTAGAGAAACATTGGATTTCCCAGGTATGTATTTACAGCTGTCTCTCCATGCCCGTACTGCGCAGCGTCTGGCCTTGTGCTTGATGTTTATAATTTAATACATTTGAAGCATGTCAAGTGGGTCCGAGCACTATGGGACTTAACATCTGAGGTCATCAGTCCCCTAGACTTAGAACTACTTAAAGCTAACTAACCTAAGGACACCACATACATCCATGCCCGAGGCAGGATTCGAACCTGCGGCCGTAGCAGCAGCGCAGTTCCCGACTGATGCGCCTAGAACCGCTCGGCCACAACAGCCGGCGCATGCCTCGTACAATGGTGTAATTTTGTAGTTGCTTATCACGGCGTATGTGGACACTGTCTGCAAAAATGTGTTGCAAATGGATTTAATAGTAAAGAAGTAGTAAATTTAAACGTCATGCACGATGTGACTGTTTCTCACGCATCTCATTGTTTGTGACGTCATACTTCTTAACTACGTGTCTCACAGTAATATAAATTTGGAGTTACATTGACTGCTACATGTGCATACCGTCTGCAAAATTTGATGCGAATGCAGTTAGTAGTAAAGAAATAATAATGCCTCATACTATACTTTTACTATATGAACAGAGGAAAAGTGGTAAGGGATAAACTGTTTTCCTTTCATTATTTTGCAGGCCTTATCAAAGACAAAAAAATTTCTTAAATATATGAAACTGTATGTAAAGTTTGTTCCAAGTCGCTAAGTGCTGTAATTCTCAAATACTCGATGTACAGATTCTGAGAATTCACACGTCCCTAGCTTCGCTGCTTTTTCATCCCCAGCCCCACACTCTTGTCGGGCCGGTGGTTCTTACCCCCACAGCGATTGTTGTCTGAAAGTGAGGTACACACACACACACACACACACACACAAACACAAACACACACTTACATACACATTAAAACATCACACATACATACTCGTGTACCCATTATCGTAATATGTATGGAATATAAATTAGAGTATTAATTGCGTATGTTTGGTAATATCTATAGGAAACTGTACGAAAATGTATGGAAAATTTTTCAGCTGTACCTTCGTTAGCACATATGACCTAAGTTGGCAATACGTCCACCGTCTGTGTATCACGAGATTGCTGAAAGAAAGAGTGTTTATCTGCGGGCCAGAAAGAAGGCTGTAGATAATGACTGTACGGAACAGGAGAAGGAGCCGGCCGGGGTGGCCGAGCGGTTCTAGGCGCTACAGTCGGGAACCGCGCGACCGCTACGGTCGCAGGTTCGAATCCTGCCACGGGCATGGATGTGTGTGCTGTCCTTAGGTTAGTTAGGTTTAAGTAGTTCTAAGTTCTAGGGGACTGATGACCTCAGAAGTTAAGTCCCATAGTGCTCAGAGCCATTTGAACCATTTCATTTCAACAGGAGAAGGAAGCGGACAGTCGTAACTGACGTCCGCAGCTGGTCTGGTGTGTGCCCTTCAGTTTATGATCTGACAGATTGTACAGGGTGAGGCTCTTAAATCTGGACAATTGAAACTTCTTTTTAAAAGCAATTTTATAAAACAAAATAGAAATGAAAATCATTTTACATATTAGTAGTGGTATCTTACAAGAGTAACATTACTCGATATAGCCTCCATCAGCCGCAATGACCACCTCCAGTCTTGTCCTGAAACCATTGCACGAACTCTTAAAAACGGCGCTGTCCCTATGCGTGAATGCTGCTTCGATAGCGGTGCTTAGAGATGCGACGTTAGGGGGCCTCGTGCTATTCGAGGGTCAGAACTCCTTTGACCAAACATGTCAACGTTATCCGAGGGCCAGTTTTGGACTGAATGGCTCGTATGAGGTCCTCCTCTGCCATCCGACGCGTTTTTCTCTCGTTGACATTAAATACTGACGCCAGTTTCCTCAGCGGTTGCCCCGGGTCATCCCAAATCAGCGCCTGAGCCTTTTCGATGACTGCCGCAGTTCGTGACACGCGTTTCCTCGAAAAGAGTTTCCTCGCCGGGTTATCGGAACCTTCCTCAGTCTACTCCGAAGCGTTATACTTGGCCACAAAATCGTAAACAGTTGATCTCGGGTACCTGAAGAATTGAACTATTTCAGTAGGCGAATTCACAAAAAAATGGTTCAAATGGCTCTGAGCACTATGGGACACAACTGCTGAGGTCATAAGTCCCCTAGAACTTAGAACAACTTAAACCTAACTAACCTAAGGACAACACACACATCCATGCCCGAGGCTGGATTCTAACCTGCGACCGTAGCGGTCGCGCGGTTCCAGACTGTAGCGCCAGAACCGCTCGGCCACCAGCGGCCGGCGCGAATTCACAGCGTGAAGACTTTCGATAATAGCAGCTCTTTGGTTGTACTCCCCTCTTGTCCGTAACATGTCGGCCATTTTGAGGTCATGACTGTTTACTATATGCCTCTGGCTTTCAAGAAGGCCAATCGCGACCTCCGGCGGAACTACGGTACTGCGAGAAATTCAAATTGAAATTTGTCCGGATTTAAGCGCCGCACCATGTATATCGGTCGTCTGTATCCTTCTGGGCCTGTAAGATGCAAGAGTGAGCATTTGTAGGGTGTGTAGCGAGCCTGGGCTGCGCTTGCTCTTCGTGCTTAAAGGTACTGATATAACTGCTGAGTTCCGTCTTGGATGGAAGCGAGCTTACTTCCCAGTCCACCGCTCGACAGTGTTCCCATAATAAGCCACGCTGTAATCTTCCTCTGTGTACTTGAGTTCACTGACGGGGATAGAAAAAGATGGAAACGTTGTTAATTGCTTAGTGAGAGAAATAAACTTAATAATTTTGAAAATCAGTTAGCCCGCAATATGAGGACGATTTTCGATGGAAACGTTAGTCGCAGCGTACCAAAGGGATTTACTTTTCCGAGAAAGATACGAACGGGTTATATCCTAATGCCATATTTCATGATTATGGTTCTTTTTACAATTTAGAAACAGAACACCTGTCTCCCTTCAGATCGACGTGCAGGGTGCGCAGTACTATAATAATAATTATGTACACCGATTTACTCACTTGGATGGTTGTTATTTAATACTGACTGGACTTACTCCCCTCTGCCCAAACCCTATTCAAAGATAAAAAATTGATGATACCAGAGTGTGATAAAACAAGATCAACCTTAAAATATCTATTGTTGTTCTCCAGCGACCATAATATTCAATTCGGCACCGATATTATTTATTGAAACATTTCACCACAGAGTGTTTCTTTGGGGGCTGGCATTTCTGCACGCTATTTGCTGAATACCAATTTCACTCACGTAATTAACTACCAGACACTGGGATGTGTACTGATGTTTATGTTGGCCTCATTTGTAGTGGAAGGAAGAAGTGTTGAACTGCCTTGACGTTAAGAACAGTGATTAATTGCTATAAATTATAGTCTGTTGCTGATTAGAATCCTTTACAGTTATTATTTGAAAGAATCGATTCGCTAAATGCGTGCCACATATGCGAAGGAGACTGACACCGCTGCAGCACGCAGTGAACAGGGGAAGCTAATGCTGTTTAGATCTTCTATATTATAATGAATATCTTATATCTAAAAATCGCAGAGGGAGACCAAGAGATGAATACACTAAACAGATTCAGAAGCATGTAGTTTGCAGTAGGTACTGGGAGATGAAGAAGCTCGCAAGGATAGAGTAGCATGGAGAGCTGCATCAAATAAGTCTCTGGACTGAAGACCACAACAACAACAACAACAATATGTCTATTATAATAGTGTTCTCTAATCTTAGTTGGAAATGTTGAAAGCTAGTTTTCCTTATGTTTGCTATAGCAGTTTCTAAGCGGCTTCGTACCCTATGTATGCGTAATGATGTGCCGAAGAGAACCATACGATCAAGAATTTCCTTTGGTGGTTATGGTTGTATGTGTATATTGGCTGGTTTAATGTTTTACACTTAAGCCCCACTTGCTGGACAGTTTTAACTAAATATTTTCCTCAAGAATATTAATTCGTTCTTCATGTAAGAGTTTTCGACAGTTGCATTACGTCCTAGCGTTTCTTCTTCCTATTGTTATAACGGTTTTCGGAATTATCTGTTACTGTCAAACATGCTTAAATAATTGAAAGTCTATTCCACTAAAGCTGTCTTTATGACTGCGTTAATGTTAAAGTTACTAAAAATTTCAAAAAATATTTTGTGTATTGTATGTGATTTAAGCTCAATCAATCGCTCAACCCTTTTGGTCCTGGTTGCCCAGCCCTCAGCACCACAGTTTCTTTTCGTTTATAATTTTCTGTGTTGATGCCTACTGAATTTTATGAGTGCAAGTGTTTCATATTACAAGGGTCATTCTTCACATCACGGATTCGCAGTTATTGAGAAACTAGCTCAGTGCCCGCTTCTTTGCTCGCGTTCACTGTATAGTCTGCACAGTTGCTTTTTTTCGCTTTGATCTAATTTTTATGTTGTTCACAAATTGCAGCATCTTCTGCACTTTGCACTGGATACTTAACGCCATAGAATCATTGTATTTTTCGAGTGTACTTCTGACCAAAAAGCGATTCTGGGAGCTAGAATGTGATATCTTTGTTAATCCTATCTTTTGAGTTCTTATATTGATATTTCCATAACAACTTTCATCTCCTAATACATATTTCTTTAGATGCCAAATACAAATGTGCATAGATTTAACATTAAAAATGTTTTAATATAACAAGGTACTCTCATAAAAATCTGCACACTCTCACACTCCTTAGGGGTTGAGTTTCCAAAAACATTGAAAATTCGTATTTTTAAAAATCTAACTGAGAAGTCAAATACCAGTTTTCATAGATGTAGCTTTAAAAATGATTTATTAGTACTTCTAAAATCTTTTAAAATTTTGGACATACAGGGTGATCATTATTGAACTACATGACACAAAATCGTCGTAACTTCTGAACAGTTTCGGTTAGGACGTTCAAACTGCACTGTTGGCCGCGGGGTTTGATGGGAATTAGTATGCGCTGCATGGTTTGGTTTGGCGACGAAGTCCACTTTCGGTGCATGGGTTTGTCAATAAGCAAAATTGGTGCATTTGGAGGACTGAGAACCCGCATTTCGCGATCGAGAAGTCTCTTTACCCTCAAAGGGAGACTGTGTGGTTCAGAATGTACATTCCTGAAATAATCTGTGCGATATTTCTCGATGGCACGGTGACTACCGGACGGTACGTGAAGGTTTTGGAAGTTCATTTCATCTCCATTATCCAATGTGATGCCGATTTCGAAGAGATGAGGTTCTTGCTAGACGGAGCTCGATCCCATCAAAGCAGGAGAGTGTTTGATGTCCTGCAGCAGCACTTTGGTTACCGTATTCTGGCTCTGGGGTATGCAGAAGCCACTGGCATGGGTCTCGATTGGCCGTCATATTCTCCGGATCTGAGCACATGCGACAAGCAAGGTGTACAGCAATAACATGCAACAAGCAAGGTGTACAGCAATAACCACAAAACCATTGCTGAGATGAAAACAGCCGTTCAGGTCATCTACAGCATCAATCTTCAGAAACTTCAGCGGGTCATGCAGAATTTCGCTATTCGTCTGCGCCACATCATTGCCAATGATGGTAGGCATATCGAACACATCATAACCCAAATCCGAATATCTGTACTGACATTTACATGTTAAATAAAGTGTATGCACGCCATAGTTTGTAACTAATTTAAGTTTCTTTCATATAGTTCAATGAATGTCACCCTGTAGCTTGAGCGGCAACCATAAAATGTATTCTTCTTGTAGAAATAGTAAAGAGACAACCAGTTGCAAATTGGGAAGTTTATTACAGACCCTTTCCTATTGGTTTCAACGTGTGCACCCGGTGTATGCTGGCGAAGAAATAACATATGACAACGGCTATGTTGTGCATGTTTTAATTTATTACGGAAGTGAAAATTTATATTTAAATGTCGCCTTTCGGTTATGTTTTGAAGTACCTTTGCAACAACATGTAATCCGGTTGTCTATATCTCCCTAGGAAGATGTTTTTATAAACGTTGAAACGCTCGTGAAGAGGGTTTAATAAAGCTCCCAATTTGCACCTGATGAGCTGTTTACTATTTCTGCAAGAAAACTTTAATAATGACTTATTTTCAAAAAAATCTTTCAGCTACTGTTTAACTGACTTAGTCGTTGAATTTCCAAAAATGCTGACGCATGTATCTTTTTTCTTACCTCTGACTGATGAAATAAATACCAGTTTTTGTACTTATACTTTCAAAATTGCCTTAATAATGACATATATTCAAAATCCTTTCATCCTCTTCTTCACCCCTTTAGTTGTGAAACTTTGAACAATCTCATACTAATTTATACCTGCAGTTTGACATCAATACCCTCTCTAAATTTAAATTTCTTGTCTTTAGCAGTTTCGGCTGGGTGATGATGAATCAATGACTCACTTAGGCCATGTTTGATCGCTTTAGGGGTTGAATTTCCAAAAACACTGAAACACGCACTTTTCATTTCTGTCAGAGAAGTCAAATACCAATTTTATAGATGTAGCTTTAAAAATGCTTCAGTAGTTCTTTAATAGTGATTCCCTGCCAAAAAGCTTTCACTAACAATTCCCCCCCACCAGTGGAGGTTATATTTCTGAAAATGTTGAAACATGTATTTCTTTGTTTCTGACCGAGAAACCAAATACCAATTTCATAATTCCAGCTTCAAAATTGGATTAATAGTGAATGTTTGTAAAAAGCCTTTCATCTCTTATGTCACCCCTTAGGTGTGGAATTTCGAAAAATCCCTTCTTAAACGATGCCTACAGTATAAGATCATCAAACTCTCCAAATTTCAAGTTTCTATTCTTAGAGGCTTTGACAGGGCGATGATGAGTCAGTCAGATCATTGCCATTTATATATAGGTTTACCATAATAAACATTTGTAGTTTAGGCCAGTATTTCTATTTGAATAAATGTTTATATTGAAGGAGTAGAACAGGAAACGGGTGTCGGAAGCTGGAGCTCAGCAATTCTTTTAGTGGCTATTTTTGACTGTATTACGTCTAGATGCACGTAGAAACGCTAAATGTAAGTCTTTTACGTATTTTCAACGAAAATTTGTTGCATAGTTTAATATATAACTCTCAACATCAAAAATCAAACGTTAAATAAATACAATAACGTTCCAAACTTGTTTCCGCACAACATATTTTACTTATGGAAATATTACAAGGTAAAACTACTTATTATTGACAGAAACTTACGTATTACAGAGACCAGCTAAAAATGAAGAACTAACAGCATGGGAAGAAACGCTCACTGACGAGTCCCAGATTCTTTTTGGCTACAACTGGAACCACAGGCGTGGCGCTGTAACACTTTTCCTTCAGGGTCTTCTTAGGTTTAATTGGAACGGGCCCACACCACGTTGCCTGTTTCTCATTAAACGAAGGTACTCTTAGAACCCCAACACACAGTGTATCTTCTGCATATTATTTATCAGAAAGAGCTTCATCACGTATCAGTCCTCGACGACTCGAATACAAATTGTCTCCTTAGTTGAAACAGCAATTGTCTCTAAGATCTACCCTCTAATTATCCGATCTACAATGAATTACTGGATCCAGTTGAAACAGCAATTGTCTCTAAGATCTACCCTCTAATTATCCGATCTACAATGAATTACTGGATCCAGTCTGACCTAGGACATCGACGCATCAAATTTCAGCAAGCTCAAAAATTACTACTTTCAGAATATAACTTATCTGAACCCTTAATAAGATACGTGAGCATACCTAATCATGGTTTGCTACATTTTCATTTCTTGCCAGTAATCCCTTTTTTTATGGCTTACACGCTCGAGTACGTAAAATTGAACATAGCAAAATAATAGGAATATTATGTAGCTCAACGGACGTGCTCGAAAAAGTGCAGAAGTTGCGGTGATGGATTCCTGTGACATCACTAAATTGTGAAGCGTATTGTTCAGTCAAGAATGTTACACTTATTTCTTTCGTAACACAGATACTCAGGTCTCAGTATTTCTGTCCGCGATTATTTCACCAACGGTGAAACATTACAGTGCGGTACATAAAAAGGCTGACTAGTAGAGCAAGACGTAGCTCACTCCATATCATTCACGACTGTAAACGCTGCATAAAGTACACCGCCTGGGGCAATAACGAAGACCAATCGCCTGCATTTACTGTGACAGTGTTGCGGGAATCTCATCAAAGGAATCTTACAAACGATCTGATTAGCTGTAATGAGTATGTTCGCAAATCAGTCATCGTATAAATTCATTTTATGTAATGTACCCCAGCCTTTTTTCTGAGATGACCATGACGACGGATATTTCAGAAACTTCTGATTACTCAGGTAGACGCTGTAAAGCTTGTAAAAACCATAACAGTATATAAGAAACTCGTAAATGAATCAGACTTCAAAGAAATTGTAGCGTAACACAGTATCAGGAAGTAATTAGACTAGAGAGGTTTTCAGAAGGGATCCTACTTGTCAGTGTCTAACGGCACAATAGCAATACGTACGAGTATGTGTACTGACATTGGTAACATGACAGATCTGTAAGAAGTGTGTTCGCACGTGAAAGGCTTGATGCTGTGGCAATTATATACGAATGATACCGGTGGAAGGTGACAGAAGCAATATTATCACTAAGAAAGCAACACTTAACGGGTAACTGCATTGCAAAATTTTCAAAACATAATTTTGTTTACCTTATCAGGGGATTTGAACCTTCTCAAATACACGTCAAAAAGTCTAGTCTGAAAAAAAATTCTCTTGAATTCCGAGCTGCTCCTCTAGCGCCTCGGATGACCAGAAACGGGCACCAGCTCGATACCTCCTGTAGCGTCTGGGTAGAGTTAGAAGCGTTTCCAAACAATAATTCGTTATCTTGGCGTCGACAAGTGGCGGTGAGTTTACGAAAGAGTTTTTGATTTTTGTGTGCAGTATTAACTTTGACAGATTATTTGTGATTATACAATATATAGTTTTGCCTTCCAAGTAAGAATGAGTGGTAAGAAAGTGTACTCTGGCAGAAAAGGAACACGTATCCCACGCGGCGTCGAAGTGGTATGTGTTCAAATCGGTCAGGGAATAGATAATGAGGCAGATAGAAGCTCAGAAAGGGTCCGTGCCTCTGTTAACAAATTGAAAGACAGTGACGAAGATTTTAATGGGAATACCGACTGAGCTAGGGGATTACAAATTTTCTTCCCGTTTGCTCTATTGTTTCTCAATACCTGAAATGGAGACATCACGTACCAAGAACGAAATCATCGAGGCTGAGACTTCACATTAATTATTGCTTGTCCAAACTGCCCAGAAGTTCTACCAAGTAGTAAGTTTATACGAAACGCAAGTGAAATCAACCGTCGAATCCTCCTCTACATCTACATGGGTACTCTGCAAATCATACTTAAGTGCTTAGTAGACGGTTCATCGAACGACCTTCACAATAACTCTGCATATACGAATTTCGAGCCAGCCGCGGTGGTCTAGCGGTTCTAGGCGCTCAGTCCGGAACCGCGCGACTGCTAGGGTCGCAGGTTCGAATCCTGCCTCGGGCATGGATGTGTGTGATGTCCTTAGGTTAGTTAGGTTTAAGTAGTTCTAAGTTCTAGGGGACTGATGACCACAAATGTTAAGTCCCATAGTGCTCAGAGCCATTCTAATTTCGAGCAACGCGCAACAAAAGCGAACACCTATATCTTTCGTGAGAGCTTTGACTTCTCTTATTTTACAATAATCGTTTCTCCCTATATAGGTCGGCGTCAACAAAATATTTTCGCATTCGGAGGAGAAACTTGGTGATTGAAATTAAGTGAGAAAATTCCGCCCAAACGAAAACACCTTTGTTTTAATGATGACCCTCCTAAATTCTGTATCGTATCAATGACACTCTCTCCCCTATTTTGCGATAACCCAACACATGCTACTCTTCTTTGAAGTTTCTCGATGTACTCCGTTAATCCTATCTGTTAAGGATCCCAGTCAGCGCAGCAATACTACAAAAGATGACGCACAAGCGTAGCGTCGGCAGTCTCTTTAGTAGATCTGTTAATTTTTCTAAGTGTTCTCAATAAAATGCACTCTTCCGTTTGGTATCCCCGTAACATTTTCTAGTGTTCTTCCCAATTTAAGTTGTTCGTAATTGTAATTATAAATATTTAGTTGAAATTTCGACCTTTAGATTTTTACTGTTTGATCGTGTAACCGTAGTTTAACGGATTCCTTTTAGCACTCATATGAATGATCTCACACTTTTCTTTATTTAGAGTCAATTGCCAATTTTCGCACCGTACAGATACCTTTTATAAGTCGATTGCAGTTTGTTTTGATCCTCTGATGACTCTACTAGACGATAAACCACAATATCATCTGCAAACAACCTAAGACGGCTGCTCAGATTGTTTCCTAAACAATTTGTATAGATAAGGAACAGCTGAGGGCCTGTAATACAACCTTTGGGAACGGCAGAAATCACTTCTGTTTTAGTCGATGACTTTCCGACAGTTGCTACGAAGTTGACCTCTCTGACAGGAAATCACGAATCCAGTCACATAACTGAGACGATATTCCATAAGAACGGAATTTCACTGCAAGCTGCTTGTGTGGCACAGTTTCAAAAGCCTTCTGGAAATCTCAAAATACGAAATTAATGTGAAATCCCTCGTCAGTAGCATTCAACACTTCGTGTGTAAAAAGAGCTACTTATGTTTCACAAGAGCGATGGTTTCTAAATACGTGTTGACTGTGTGTCAATAGACTGTTCTCTTCGAGGTAATTCATAATGCTCGAACACAATATATGTCCCATAATCCTGCTGCATATCGATGTTAATGATATGGGCCTGTAATTTAGTGGATTACTGCTACCGTCTAGAAATGCACCTGTTTGGACTAGGGTTAAACGGAACTGTAAAGTTTTGTGCGTTCATGGAACTGCCACGGTCGATATTCCAATCATTCTCCAATAAACTACTGGATATGGTTTCGATAGCAACGGTAACAGAACGACAGGCCTGTCCTTTGATAGCTAATTAATGGTAAGAGTTTTCTAAAAGAAACTTTGTTTCGTTGTTCATGTCTATTAGACGCTTCAAAACTTGAAACGCGTTATCCTCGGAATATAATTTTTCAAAACAGCACGCAGCATAACTCCAAAAATTTTCGATCTTTTTATTTTAAAATCTGACAACTTTGAACTATTATTTCAGAGCCAACATGGAGGGGATTTTAGATTAGTAAATTTAAACAATATTTATTAACAAATGGCTGTGTCTCTTGATAAAAATTGAACTTTCTTATCAAATTCTCGCCAATTACACAAATACAAATATTTTTTTAAATTCCCTGTGTGAGTCACTAGCTACACTCATGCAGATTACATAGACTGTTTTTCTTTTTTTCAGACTGAAACTGCCACCATTTATAGTGTGTGCCGCAGATCGCCTCGAATTCAGCACACCTCGGGAGAATTGCTGCAGTGTCGCCATTTTGTAATACTTTCCGACAAATTTTTCCAATATACTTAAATATACACTCAATAACTATCCAAAGTATTATTTCTCTCTTCTGTTTCCTTCTGGACAAAAAAAAAATTACGAACACTTTTATTAAGATCATATCAGTGGTGTTATCTCTTAAAGTTTTCAATCAATTCAGAAAGCCAAATTTTACCCGCTGTCCCATCGAAAAGTCTGGCCACGTATGGATCTTAGCTGAAGTTAGTTAACAGTTCATACTCATCTACTGAGTCACTGGCTGACTGTACTAGCACCGAAATACATCCGGCGGCGCACCATTAAGTTATCATGCTGAGAAACTTTGACAGATCGTAACGAATACAGTTCATTAGTCATATAAAAGACGCGGTGGCAAACACAGGAAGCTTGTTGAGGATGTCTATAGGGAAATGCAGTAAGAACTGTAGAGGATCACTGCTTGTTGCAGTGATCAGCGTCAGCTGCTCAACATAAATGAACGTAGCGCATTGGAACGGTAAGATGAGTTACCATTCGATTAAACCGTTAGCGAGAAATCCCTGGAAGCAGCAAGAATTGTAAAGTAGCTAGGAGCGACCTGAAGCGAGCGATGATGTAAAGCGACTTGAGGGAACAGTAGATTTCCAGCCTGAAAAACTTAGAAAGACTCCTACAGAGATATATTTCAATTTACATCTACATCTGCATGATTACTATGCATTTCATACTTCCGTGTTTGGTAGAGGGTTCATAGCACCACCTTTAGACTATTTCTCGAGCGTTCCGCTCTCGAATAGGACATGGGGAGAAAGCACTCCTTAATCCTCCCGTGCCAGCTCCAATTTCCATTTCATTACGATGGTGATTTCTCCCTACATAGATGGGTCGATGAAACATTTTTGCTCTCGGGAGAGAAAAAGCTCTCGCCTGCACGAAAAACACCTTTGTCTTAATGACTGGCATTCAGAAGTCAGCTACCACATTTATGTTACTCAATCGCCTATTTGGTGATATACGGAACGTACTGCCCTTCTTTGAACTTTTTAGGTGACCCCCGTCACTCCTGTGTGGTAAGGATCCCATACTGCGCAGCAGTATTCCAAAGAGGACGGACAAGTGTAGTGCGGTCAGTTTCTTCTGTAGATATGTTGCATCTTGTAAATGTCCTGGAAAAAAAAATCTTGGTTTCGTCTACCCTCAACATTTTTTCTAGTTTTTGGCTCCAGTATAAGTTGTTCATGACGGTAGTTCCTAGATGTTTCTAATGGGTATCAAAAAGTTTCCATTCGTGGGCGCACAGTCCAGAATCGATATGCCAGTCAGGAAAAAATTGCCCTGAACTTTGAGGAAATAATCCCACCCTCGCACCTGGCCGATGATACCCGTTTGGAGAACACATGTCCTACAACATAAAGACCGTAAGTACCCGATGCACATCCTCGTCTGAGAGGAATCGACGAACCTTCAAGAACTTTTCTAAGGAACCGAAAGGGCGGTAATCGCATGGGCACAAATTAGGACTATAGGGCGGGTCCTCGAGTGCCTCCCACTTGAGTTGGCGTAACGTCTGCTTTACGACATTTGGGATATGGGTTCGTGCGTTATCATTAAGTAGCAACACCTCCTCCTGCACCATTCCACAACGGTGGTTTTCTACAGACATGCTGCCCCATACACATTCTGCATTCTCCGATGAATATCTGTCGCTGCTTGTCCTTTGGCGGCTAAGATAAGAATAACAGCACGTTGGTCCTGTTTGGACACATTTGGTATAGCTGCGCACAGACACGATTGCTGCACGGATTTCTTGCCCACATGTCGTTGTTTATATACCAGCATCGGAGTCGCGCTGCTGTATATAATCTGCAACAGCGACCCCAAACGGAAAGTTTTTGATCAATCCTTGCAGCTGAAACAGCAGTCTTTAAATTGTGGAGGACATCACATTTTTTACTGACTAGAGTCAATTGCCACTTTTCGTACGATACAGACGTTTTGCATAAATCACTTTGCTGTTGGTTTTGTTCTATTGACGACTTTATTAGACGGTAAACGACAGCATCATTTGCAACCACTATAAGAGGGCTGCTCGGATTGTCATCTAAAGTAGGTAGTATCGGCTGAGAACAATAGTGAGCGTTGTAACACTTCCTTGAGGAACCGTAAGTATCACTTCGGTTTCGATAGATGACTTTCTGCCAATTACTACCTACTGTGATCTTTCTGTCAGGAAAATGAGACTGTTTGATTTAATGCCGATTGTGGGAAAAGGCGTCAAAAGCGTCATGGAAGTCTGGAAATACGAACTGAACTTGAGATCCACTGCCAATAAAACTCAGTTGGTTGACTGGTTGGTTTGGGGCAAGAAACCAAACAGCGTGGTCATCAGTCTCATCGGATTAGGGAAGGACGGGGAAGAAAGTCGTCCGTGCCCTTTCAGAGGAACCATCTCGGCATTTGCCTGGAGCGATTTAGGAAAATCACGGAAAACCTAAATCAGGATGTCCAGACGCGGGATTGAACTGTCGTCCTCTCGAATGCGAGTCCAGTGTGCTAACCACTGCGCCACCTCGCTCGGTAATAATACTCAGTATTTCGTATAAATAAACCGCCATTTGTGTTTCAAAATAACGTCGTTTGCTAAATTCATGTTGGTTATGTGTCACACGCGGAAGATGTGGCTTGCAAAATAATAAATCGATTAAATTTCGTTCATCATATTGGATGATTCAGGAAAGCCTGCAACTGTGCCATTCGTGATTTAAATAATCAAAACTGCATCAATTACTTATTTTTTGACGCTTAGCACAACGTGTTGCGAGAAATTATTCTCAGTTTAAAGTGCATTTTTGCATTAGCTTACATGAATATGTTTGGTGATGTTTGCATGTGTGATTTTCAGCCTCTCTTGTGTCTTTTTGTAGTTAAACTGCAATAGAAAAATCGGAAAAATGGATCTTTGAGTGTTTCTAAGTGCTAATTATAGAAACTACTTAAAGGTTTTGTGTCTCCTCCATTACACAGATATCACACAACGCAAATCATCAATTACACTGTCTTTTTACAAAACATGCTACAAAGATATTACGACACTATGAATTCACAAAGAGTTTGTACACAGTCGGAGTTGTTACAGTATGTTGCAAAATACAAAACGTACTTTTACCACTGTTGGCTATTAAATTATCGATTTTTTTCTTATGACGAAATGTACATATTTAGAAAAATTGTTACAATTATCATATGCAGGAGAAGTATTTGAAGGAATTCATTCACTTTCTAGTTTGTCATTAAGAATTTTGTTGCTTGCTTTTTGCGGTGTACAAAAATGTGAAGCACCTCCTTTAAGCCCAAGGCATGAGATTTTTGAAAGTGGCGGGTTGTCTTAAGATCTTTTTCTTTTTTTTTCGAATGGGAGTCCTGTGTTTATTATGTGTGTTGCTATTGCTGATTATGTAAATTAGTTATGTCAGTAGCAGTTGATATGTTCATTGTATCTAACTTTAAAATTCCTGCCAGTTCGTCCTATGTAACAGCTTGAGCAAGTTTTACGTGTTGTTTTGTATATTCCTGAGTCTGAGAATTTATCGCTTCAATTGTTTGAGGTATATAATAATTTCTGTTGTAGTCCACACCTTCATTTTGTCCGATTTTTCGACTGCTGTCTAACTTCAGAAACACGCAGGAGACGCAGAAAATCACACATGCAAACAATACCAAACATATTCACGCAAACAAATGCAGAGGCGCACTTGAAAATGAAAATAAATTCTCGGAACGCGTTGTGGTAAGCATCAAAAAATTAGTTACTGGTGCCGTTATTACTAATTAAATCATAAATAATTCGATTGATTCCTGGGTGTTTGAGATCGTTAACAGATATAATTAATGAACGTGACAAATAAAATGAGTAGAAGAGCGCCGAGTTGCGTCACAGTTTCGTTTAGTAAGCACATCAAGGTTTACTGTTACAAATCCGACAACGAGAATCAAGAAAGGCGAAGTAAAATATTACTTCCTCCCGTAAACATATACTGGAATGACCATGAAAGGAAAATCAGTGAAATTAACGGAAATATGATGGTTTACCGACAGTCCTTCCTACTCAACATCTGGAATTAAACCAAAGACAGAAAAAGATTGATTGTGGTACAGGAATACGCTCCGCCACACTCCGTAATGTGACCTGCCTGATACAGTTGCAAATATGGAAGTTCATTCCAGTTACGTTTTCCTTTCTTAATGTTTGAAGATTTCATAAACGATAGAGTAGTGTACGACTGCACTAATTCATGAGTGTACGGGGTGACTATAATTAAGCCCCAATTTCAAAACGCTGTGGGAAAAAAACACACTTTCGGAATGACATCATATGTGAACGGAATATTTCCGGAAAAAGGGGGAAACACTATGAAAATAAAAGAAATAAACAGTAACTGGCATTATAAGCGGAAGAATAATCGAAACAAGAGATGCTGGGTGTGTGGCTGTACCTCATTTTGCGTGGTGCTGGTAAGGTTCTTTTACAAGAATGGTGACTGTGCGCCAGTAGCTCTGCAGAAGTTCAGGACAATCACAAGCATGAAAAAAGACATTGGTCCGATTTCTGCCAAGAGTATGGAGAATAATGATTACAAAATTCGAAAAGACAGGTTCTTTTCGACGTGGCAGAGGGAGGAAACAATTGATCCGGCGCCAGTAGGAGACGCCGAAACAGCATTGCAGGAGGGATCGAGCAGTGTGTACAAAAATGAGGTGCGCGAGGAATTACCGCAACTTCGTACATGGCTGTGAGCACGGTGCATAAAATTGTGTGAAACGTCTTACACTATTATCCATACGAAATCAACTACGTATAGGAGTTGCTTATTGCTGATCCTTGGAGATTTGTCAAACGAATATCTTGGAGTAATAGTTACCACAATTAAAGTTATTTTTTGTATCAGTTATTTTTAACCGTTATAAATGTCAGTTATTTTTCACTATCGAATTATCCAGAGGGGTTACAGTTAAATATCTACATGGAATTCGTCAGTTTAATTGGTCAGTATAAATGCGAGTAGTGTGAAGTTGTAGGAATGTCGCATGAACCGTCGCAAAACCATAACGTATGTTCACACGATGGGCAGTCTTTGACTCACGATGTTGCGACGTATTGCAATGACAAGACTCCAAAGACGATAGTTGAGACGTCTTAGAATTTCACTGCCGTTATTTATTCTTTGTAATTTGCTAGCTATCAATGTTTAGTGTTTGTGAAACCAATAATAGAGATACGGTTTTTCGATTTGATACGAAGCTGTTGATTCATTTATTTCGGAAAATGATGCGTGGCTACATTGGTGACCCAGAGCAGAAAAATAATACAGTGTAAATCACAAATAAAAAGCAGTGTAGCACAACGGCGGCGGAGCAACGGGAAGATACGAGCGTACAGTCGTCTTCGACACAAATGAGTGATTCCATTACATCAACCAGAAGCACAACTATAACATTACGTTTGCCGAAATTTTGGACAACATTACCAAAAGAGTGGTTTATAAGACCGGAGGATATTTTCCAGCAATGTAATGTGAACAGCGACAGAGACAAACTAAGCTGTATTTCGCGAATATGCACCAAGAGCTAGCAAAAGTAGCACAAGATCTCATCATGCAGCCATTTCATGAGCAATCGTTCAAAATGGTTCAAATGGCTCTGAGCACTATGGGACTTAACATCTGTGGTCATCAGTCCCCTAGAACTTAGAACTACTTAAACCTAACTAACCTAAGGACATCACACACATCCATGCCCGAGGCAGGATTCGAACCTGCGACCGTAGCAGTCGCGCGGTTCCGGACTGAGCGCCTAGAACCGCTAGACCACCGCGGCCGGCTGAGCAATCGTATCAAGCCTTCAAAGAGGCAGTTATAAAACGCTTAGTACTGCACAAGGAACAACGCATGCAACATGTTTTGTTTGAGGAAAAAATCGGTGAACGTACTCCATCAGAATTACTCAAAATGGTTCAAATGGCTCTGAGCACTGTGGGACTTGACATTTGAGGTAATCAGTCCCCTAGAACTTAGAACTACTTAAACCTAACCAACCTAAGGACATCACACACATCCATGATCGAGGCAGGATTCGAACCTGCGATCGTAGCGGTCGCGCGGTTCCAGACTGAAGCGCGTAGAACCGCTTGGCCACAGCGGGCGCCATCATCAGAATTACTGCGACGTTTAGCAACTTAGCAGGAAATAGTCTATTTTCGGACGAAACATTACTAGTATTTGGCTCAACCGTCTTCCAACATATATCAGATTAGTACTGCCAGCCCACGATACCTTGTCGCTATCAGAACTGACGGAAAAAGCGGACGCGACCTCCCAGTTCTCACCACCGATTATACAATGAAGGAAATGTGTCGCTGTTGAGGGTGAATCAAGAGGACAGCACGGAGGTGAGGAAGGCGGAAGCCACGTATGTAGAGACTAAAAAGGAAGAAAACGACAAACTGTGTGGAGCACTGAGACCCACACGATATTGGAAGAAGAACTCATCACTAGTCGGCATCAAGACATGATTTTCTCAGCAGTACAACCAGAGGCGAGGTTCGAAAAGCGAGAACACGGGAGCGTCGTGATGGCGTCACAGAAAGTTAGGTTAATGCGCTAAGATGTGTGAACAACCACGCGGGTACCCAAAAGCCGAGGGCGGCCGATAAGGGACGTTGTCGACAGCCAGCTACGATTTTATCGCCGCAAAAACCTCAACGAGAGACAGGAGCAACACGACGTGACTGTAGCGCGAAATGCTAGTCGACAAATCAGCAATACCAAAGATAGCCGTATTTTTGTCAGGCACACCTTGAATGCGAAAGAATACCTTGTCGACAGCAGATATTAGCAATCCGCCACAACAGTGCTTGGTGATGATGCAACCCAAGCAAATGTTTACGGTGTAAGCAGCGAATGAGATAACGATGCGGACGTTCAGAACAACTCTAACGTCAGAGACACTAAGTTCAGAGATTCAGGGGACATGGAATTTCGTCGTGGCTGCAGTAGCCCATCTCATCTTGGTGACGGATTTCTTAGAACATTTCAAGTTACTAATTGATTTACATAATCAACAAATAATTACTGGCGATTCCTCACACACGTTTCCTGCAATTAAACTGGCGGAATTTCAAACAACAACAGTCACAGCCAAGAGTGACGACCCATTTCGACAGACAACGCACGACTACCCGACGACACGACGGAAGGAGAGTCAGCTTTCAATGATGCTCTGTATCACAACTACAACTGGTCCACCGGTCTATGCTCGAACCCGCCGCCTAGCACTAGAGAAGTACGCAGCAGCCAAAAAACACGTCGATAGATGGTTAGACACAGGAGCTGTACGTCGTTCAGACAGCCGCCGGGCGTCGCCTCTATATCTGTTGAGTGGGAAATATGGTACCTATAGGGCGCTAAACGCCACGATAGTGCCAGACGGTTACGCAGTCCCAAACATTCGGTATTTTACGGGTATGTTACGGGGGGCAGCAGTATTCAGTGCCATAGACTGTGATAAGATCCCGATGGCTACCTGTGATATTCCAAAAACAGCGGTTATAACAGCTTTAGCGCTATTTGAGTTTTAATTTATGCCATAGGGGTTATTTGATGCTGTGCAAACAATACAGCGATCCATAGGTTAGGTGTTACGTGGATTAAATTTTCGTATCGCCTATATTGATAATATTTTGGTGTTTTCGTGAGACGAGGAAGAACACAAAAGACATTTACGACAGTTGTTCGATCGTTTAAAAAAATTTGACTTCCCTTTAAACCCTGATAAACGTACATTAGGAAAAAAAGGTAAAATTTCTGGGGTACGAGGTAACAGGGAAAGGTGTAAGCCCCGTTCCAGAGCGAGTACAAGAAATAGTAAATATGCGCCAACCAGAAACATAAAAAGAGTTCGTCGTTTATTGCGATTGATAATTTTTTACAGACGTCACTTACCACCTGTCGCTAGGATTCAAGAGCACTTTAATGCAGTGCTAACAGAGAAACATACCAGTGGCAAATGACGGGTGCCGCGGTTACAGGAGAAGACAGGAGCCTTTTCTAACCTCAACGATTCTTTGGTATTTGCTACTGTTATGTCATCCAAGTCATACAGCAGCGTTGGCTCTAACGGATGACGCAAGCCAGAGCGCCATTGGTGCAGCAATACTGCAGCGGGTAGCAGCGATATGGCAGCCATTGGCATTCTTATCAAAAAGTTAATGCCGGCTCAAACTCTGTGGTCAGCTATCGATAGGGAGTTTTAGGCAATACACAAACGAGTAACATATCTCAGTACAGATTTAGAGGCAATACCCTACTCTACCATCCACTGGTCAATGCATTTGAGAGAAATCACTAAGAGAGTACACCACGTCGCATCAGACATCTGGAATTCATAGGACAATTTACAGCGGACATACGTCTCATCAGTGGTTATGGCGACACTGTGGCGAGCTGTCTTTCAGGAACGTGTACAGCGATTCAAGGAACATCATGGCCAGCTATTGCGCCGTCACAAAAAGTGGACGATGAACTGGAGAAATTAAAGGAAGACAAAAATTCGAGTTATGAGTTGAAAGCAATTTATGTACCGGCCGCGCAAACGACATTGTGGTGCGACACAGTTCGCGGTCAGATTCACCCCCACATTCCTGAATAACAGCGTATGACGGCATTTCACACGGTTCACGACCTTTCACATCCAGCAGTTCATGCGTCGGCGCTCGCGGTTACTTAGTGTTCTACTTGGCCGAACGCAGACAAGGACTGCCGACAACTGGCAAGTGAATGTTTATAGTGTCAATAACGTAAGGTCGTACGGCATGTTTTTTCACCCATTGGCAATGCCAGTACTTCAGCAACAAGATTCACCTACATGTATGTAGACATCGTCGCACCATTACCCTTGTCGGCAAGATATAATTACCTGCCTATAATGATTAACCGCTCTACGCAATGCCCAGGAGCTGTACCGATTACGGACATTCCGGCAGAGACGGTGGCTAGGAACTTTATCAATGTATGGATTTAGAGTCCCATCCACGGTGACAACCGACCGAGGACGTCTGTTTGAACGTGAACTTTTTTCATAGCTTACGAGATTATGCGGAATTTTCCATTTGCGGACTGCAAAGGCATGGTAGGAAGACTCCAGAGAACTCTTAAAGCTGCATTTATGTGTCACCAGGAGACATGGACTGAAGCTTCGTCGGTAGTGCTACTTGGTTTAAGAACAGCTGTTAAAACAAATATAAACCTAGCACCAAGTCAGTTGGTTCTTGGCCAGCAGATTCGTATTTCCGCTGATTTAATAGAGCAACGAAATGCAATGATACCGTCAGCTACCGCCCTACAACACTTCTGAAAAAAATGACAACGTTCAGTGGAAAAAACTTTTACCCAGGCTCCTCTACGTCACGATACAAAACTGTATTTACTCATAAAGATCTTAACCAATGTTCACATGTGTGGTTACGAGTAAATGCAGTCAAACAACCATTGTGCCCGCCATATGTGGGACCATACCGAGTCTTGAAGCGTAAGACACATACTTTTGTCATAGAGCAAGAAGGCAAGGCCACGACAGTATCTATAGAGAGACAAAATCCAACGTGTGTGGCACTGGAGGAGGACAGGGTACAGCCTAGAACACTCGGAACCACAAACAGTCTTCAAAGTGGAAAGACATTAACACATGACAACACAGTGGTCTTTACGAGCGAGGAGCAAAGTAGTTCACAGACGTGTCAGAAGGAAGAGGACGAGCATCCAGCAGAGTACGCAGTCCAAGTGGAATGCAGAACGCGGGCAGGAAGAAAAGACGTACCTCGACGCCCCTACACTCCAGACGCCTCGGCAGCTAATTAACCGCAGACACGGAAACAACACAGAAGGCAATGGGCACCGGCTGTGGTACCTACTGCGACACCTCGATCAACAACAGGACAGCGCAGAGAAGTGCTCTCCCGAGCTGGACGTCGCATGTATCCTACGTATCCAGAGGTTTCATGCGTCCCAGGGTTCCAGAAGAATATTTTTACGGTTGCAAGAGAAGAAACAGCAGCCATATTCTCCAGAGAGTCGCTACACCATGGTACCTGCACGCCCAGTCTTCAGAAATTCAGGGTGGGGGGGAGGGGGGCTACTGTGGCGACGAATCACAGTGACGGTAGTCCAGAGACGATAGTGAGACAGCTGACAAGTTCGCCGTAGTTGTTTACTCTATGTATTTTGGTGGTTGTCATAATTCAGTGTTTATCAGAGTAATGAAGATTTGGTCCGACACTAATCTATTAATCCAGTTATTTCGGAGAATAGGGAGCAGCTACAACGGGAATAAAAGGACACACACAAAAATTTGTGGAGGGAACGCATGTAGGCTTGGGAGTTCTCCTGTCCACACGTCACCTCATTGCGCGGGCATTCTACTATGAATCCCCATCTTTTCTTGGGAACTTGTCTTACGTTTATTTCGATGAAAAGGCAACAGAAAAAGAATACGCAGAAACTACTGTAGGTTAAGAAGTATATAAGCAACAGAGGTACGAGAACTACAAAGTGATGACAAAATTTTGTCTGCATATTTTACAAGGAGGTCATAACAAGATTTTATATGCTCGGGAAATTTCAGCGATTATTCTGACAACAAATGGCGACTTGCATTCTCGTTTGAATTATTTATTCCTCATGTCAGAACAAAGCATTTCAGTTCTATCAAACTTGTAACTTGAAATGTGGAATAATTGTAATTTCTTATTTGATGGTTTTATACCTCTTTTCACTGCAGTAAATACCTAAGTTCGTAATTATTATCGTATTTTGTTCCTATACAGATATTACAATTTGTATCTGTTAGGATCTATAAGTATTGTTCTTATGTATAATTATGACTTGTTCCATTGCCATGCAGTTATGTTGCATACTGGATCAACGGAACACGAATAAAGAAATAAAAATAAAAGTAAAATACTTAAGGGAGGTTCCTAGTCGTTATGTGAGGGTTAATTAACTTTCTGTGCCTCATTTGTATGTAATCATGAAATATGATACGTAGATTAACATCCTAGAACTCATAGACGCCAGAATCCAAAAGAATGGAGGTTGCGTTTTTCAGTTTCGTATTTTTGCATTATCAGTGTGCTTCATTTCTATTTGTTGTAGTTTGTTGAGAAGTTTTGTACAACCAAACAGTTCTTTTGTTCAGATGTCTGACTCGTCATTTGTTGTCCTTTAAAATCGAAACAGCATGAATATTCGTCCAGTTTTCATACATACTTTTCGTACACAAAACTTACAACATACTTTACTTACAATACACAGATACTTTTAGTATCTTAGCCGGCTGGTGTGGCTGAGCGGTTCTAGGCCCTACAGTCTGGAACCGCGCCACCGCTACGGTCGCAGGTTCGAATCGTGCCTCGGGCATGGATGTGTGCGATGCCCTTAGATTAGTTAGGTTTAAGTAGTTCTAAGTTCTAGGGGACTGATAACGTCAGAAGTTAAGTCCCATAGAGTTCACAGCCATTTGAACCATTTTTTTAGTATCTTATTTCCTTACAGAAATGTGATCGGAGGCTTTTTTCTAATACGTGGCATAGAGGCCAACACATCTCGAACTTTTATTCAAATAATCTTCAGAAGTGGCATTCCATACGATTTTTTTCTCTGTCTGTAATCATCTACAAATTTAAGCGTGCTTCGTTTGAAGTCACAAGACATTATAGCACATAAATCGCTTCACAGCATAACCTCAACACACTGCACAATCAAACATCTGTGGGCACCAGCTATAATACCTGTCGTGTGCTGGAAAGCGCAAAGATTCCCACCGAAGGCGGGTAGCAATGACCTTTCGCACGGCCTCCATTTCTAGGAAGTGACGCAGTCACAAATGTGCGCGCGTCGCTCCACTGTCGAATATTTATGCACATGCGCGAAGTTGAACGCAAAAAAAGGCATAAAGGCATCGTGTGGACGCTCCTTTAGCACATTAACGGTCCAGTGCCTTTCAGTTGATGATTGAATGGATGTTGGTGTTTCGTATTATATGTATTCAGGTTATCGGTCGCTATTAGCAATATTGTCCTGGCAGCTGCAAGAGAAAGTACACGGGACTTTTCTACAGCACTGTTAAACTGAAATGTTAAAAACGCACTTTTTCTAGTATGAACTAATACGTAAACTAAATACAGTAGGTAAATTTCGAAGCTTAATTTTTGGTGCTGTTCGCTTAATGGAACAAGTGTTGGGTCTTGTAATACGACACAAAAATATCTGCAACGTGATAGGTTCGTTTACTCCTGAACAACATAATCCATTTGAGTAAGTTTTAAAAGAGATCTGGAAAACTTCTCGATTTCTTCAGCTACCGAGAGGGCCTTAATTTTTTGGTGGGAGAATGGCTACATACATTTGAGTGTCCAGACTGTGAGGTTCTGAATAAATAGTACTGATGTGGGGGGGAGGGAATACGAGTGTGCAGTGTTTTCAGAGATTTCTCAATAACAAAATTTCCTGTCCTGGGGAATATTTCACCTGTGGATTCCATGATTTGCTTTTCGTTTAACTTAAATATGATGATGGTGTACACATTCTGTCAAATATATGAGGCAATAATATGCACCCTTTCCCTGTCAGCGTCTCCTACATGCATTAATTTTTTTCTTTCTTTTTACGGTTTAATGCCATCATAGTTAACTGCCTAAACATGTAACAGGCTACTTCATGAATGAGACGGATGACCACTCAAAATGATGGGCTGAGTTTTGTATATAAAAAAACCTCAACATGGTAATGAGTGACCCGGCAGTGTTACCTAACATAATAGAAAACGAACTGACTTGAGATATTTGAAAACAAAAAAGTATATATCATTCAAATGTGTTCATGTAGTATACACAAATACTAGTAGACCCTAAAGTAAGTTAATCTACACTTTTATTTACATACTGCTGACAAGAATCTGACCTGACTGTTATTGTAAACACCTGTGTTCATTCCAAATAAGCCTCCATGAAATGCGTAATTTGCCATACTTGTCTGAAGTGAAATATTCCATTATCAATTATCCTGTATAAAACTGAGTTGCCTAATACGTTGTAGAAAGTTTTTCCGAGCCATTGGCCAAAGACTAATTAACTAAAAAATTATTTGTGTAATGGATTTGTACAAACTGAGAAAACTCGTTTTCCGCTTAGTAATGCCACAATGCTAAGTATTGCCAAAGTACACAAGCTTTTGTACTCGTAATTTGATAAGATACCTTTAATGAGCTTGATCAGTGATACAGCACTGGCAGTTTTTTATCAACGATGCCACTAAGCATTAGGGATATGGTATTGTTTAAGAAGACAGTCAACTATTTTCTGTTTCAGATCGCCTACAGTACTCAAATGCTTCAGTAAGTGTAAAATCTCTAAAAAATATTAACATGTCGCATACTCTTCACAATACTTCGTATTTTTGTGAACTATGTACGTGATAAAACAAAGCGAGTTTTGCCGGCCGTGGTGGCCGTGCGGTTCTAGGTGCTCCAGTCCGGAGCCGCGCTGCTGCTACGGTCACAGGTTCGAATCCTGCCTCGGGCATGGGTGTGTGTGATGTCCTTAGGTTAGTTAGGTTTAAGTAGTTCTAAGTTCTAGAGGACTGATGACCACAGCAGTTGAGTCCCATAGTGCTCAGAGCCATTTGAACCAAAGCGAGTTTTTCCTCACAGTAATGCCACAAATTATTAAGCACAGTTTTTGAGAAGGTTGGAGATGTGGTACATCTTGGGTTACTGGTGATATGAGATTTCTTTACTGCCCAAAATTAACACAACATATTCTTACAAATTTTACACAGCGGAGTGATTTCTGTCCAGCAGTTATTTCCGTAACAGTACGAAAATACTTGTTCATTTCAATGTCTACCTTTTCTGGAAGTATCATCGCTTTCTACGTCCTTTAACTCGAGTCCGGAACACAGTTACTAATTTTTCGGTTACGTCTTGTGGTAGCTCGTTAACTCCCAGGGAACAACCATGAGTGAATACGATAACCGCCACAGAAAAATACCGACGTCTGACGGTTATTTCCATAGTCGCGCGAATTCCTTACGGTCACTCCAACTTAGTTTGTGCCGACAGTAGCGAGAGTGCACGAAAGCGTAGCGTACCCTAATATAAACAGACGGCGCGTAGTCTCAGTTACTTCCATGGGCTATAGATCACCTAGATGGTCCGCCTCTCTCCTTTGTGGCCAGATTTCAAATGACGTGAAAGCATAGTGCGATCTTTGTTCAACAGATGGCTCGAAGCACTATTAGCAATTATTAAAATAACTAGTGATCTCAGATGAGCGGTTATTACAGCAACTGCTACTTCTCGCTAATCGGTTATTTCTATTAGTCACGTTATTTTTTGCCACCTCTACTGATCTGCCTGTAAGCCAAACGTTGGCTCTAGAATTTCTCGCTCGCATGGAAACGGACATGAAACGTCATGGAGCTTTCTGTCGACACGGAGCCCACTTCCATCTTCAAGGATGTTCCAATACACAGAATTGCAAAATATGGGCAATCGAAAATCCGCTTGCACATCAGCTGCTATGGCTTCATTCAGGAAAGGTAACTGTGTTACAGCGCCCATTATCGTAGGGTCATATTTTTTGCAGAAAATGGGTCCTGATTGTCCTGTTGCCTGTGCCGTCAGTGGTAAACGTTGTGAGAGTGTTTTGGGCACCAGTGTCATTCTAGCCCTTCAACAGCGTGAGTGTGTGGGTAAAATGATTTTTATGTAAGATGGCGCTTCACCGTACATTTCCAAGGCCAGTAAAGCGGCTGTTGCAGAGGCATTCTGGAAATGCTGCAATTATCAGCCTGGTAGTCCAGATCACTTTACCTTAATCCGTGCGGCTTCTGGCTGTGGGGTTGTCTGAAAGATGCTGTGTTCAGTGCTCCAATTAGAAACGTAGCTGAACTGAAGACATACGCGCGAGGCACCTCGAACGTGACCCCTGAGACGCTTCCACCTGTTGTGGAAGAAACTGTTTCTCGATATCAACTTGTGGCAGAAAACGGTCGACGGCATATTGAACACGTCGTGCGCCAGTCTGAAGACAGTTAAGAACCGATTTCATTTTTGATTTTATGCAGTGCATGGCCTCAAGTCAATTAAAAACAGACTTTTCACGTCGGATGTGGCGTAATCTTGTCGTAGTGGATGGCTACTTAATTAACAGTGCCACAACTGTTGAATGCCAAATTCCTGCGGTCATGCACTTTGCACAGTACGGTTGGTTTCATGTGCAACTCACACCAAAGCCGATGTGTTGCGATTAATCTGTCATTTCTATCCGAATCCATTTATGTTATGATGCTTATGGCGCCAACGAGTAGTAAAATGTTCATTAATTTTTTATTTCCGTAACATTACCTTTTTCTTCGATAATCTTATGTTCAAATCTGACGCGATTCTGAGCAACGGTTCTTATTTCACAGCGTTTTGCCCCTGGGACTTTGATTGTAATCAGCCTGTACATCTCCTCCAACTCAGTACGCTTTTCGAGGTTTGCACGTTGAGGAGAAGCGGAAACTACCAGGCAGGAAGAAACTGTCGGCTGCTCTGATTGCGTAACACAGATCTCACCATGCGACGGCAGCTTCTTTACCAACTAAGTGAACGAGAATCACGGACTGATCCAAAGCTTCCAGAGCGAACATTTCAGTAAACTGCGTAGGAGAGAGGAGAGGTTATGTGCCGCGCAGGATTAGCCGAGCGGTCTAGGGCGTTGCAGTCATGGACTGTGCGGCTGATCGCGGCGGAGGTTAGAGTCCTCCCTCGGACATGGGTGTGTGTGTTTGTCTTTAGGATGATTTGGGTTAAGTAGTGTTTAAGCTTAGAGACTGATGACCTTAGCAGTTAAGTCCCATAAGACTTCACACACATTTGAACATTTTTTTGAGAGGTTATGTGGACTGATACCTTCCTGTAAATCCCCCACTGATGACAGTGCGGTTCACAACAAGCGCAGCACACAGTTATAAATTTTAGGAGTTTTCATCGATAAAGTGTACTTACTATGCTTAAGCTGCTCCTTCGTTGTATGTTGATGTTGGCAACCCGGTATCGTTGGTCATAGCCAATCAGTTGAAACTATAAGGCGTCACTGGATGCGGATATGGAGGGGCATGTGGTCAGCACACCTCTCTCCCCGCTGTATGTCAGTTTACGAGACCGGAACCGCTATGTCCCGATCAAGTAGCTCCTCAGTTTGCCTGAGTGCACCCTGCTTGCCGACAGCGTTCGGCAGACCAGATTGTCACCCATCCAAGTGCTAGCTTGACAGCTCTTAATTTCGGTGATCTGGTGGAAACCGGTGTTACCACTGCGGCAAGGCTGTTGGCCATTCCATTCAACAGATCTTGCAATTTTTCTTCTCTTTCACTGAGGATAGCAGAAAATCTTAACACTGATATCCTTTAACCCTGAGTTTTAATCTCACTCTTGAACATTTCTTTTATTTCCGTCATTGTTTCTTCGATGTACAGATTGGACAATAGGGGCGAAAGACTAAATCCCTGTCCTACATCCTTTTTAATCCGAGCACTTCGTTCTTAGGCTTCCACTCTTGTTGTTCCCTTTTGCTTCTTATATATATTGTATCCCGATCGTCTTCCTTTACAGCTTACCCTATTTTTCTCAAAATCCCGAACATCATTTACATTGTCGAATGTTTTATCCAGGTCGACAAATACTATGAACGTGTCTGTGTTGCTTCCATTATCAGCTGCAACGTCAAAAATTCCTCTCTGGTGCTTATACCTCCCCTGAAGCCAAACTGACCGCCATCTAAAAGGCCCTCCGCCGGCCGAAGTAGCCGTGCGGTTAAAGGCGCTGCAGTCTGGAACCGCAAGACCGCTACGGTCGCAGGTTCGAATCCTGCCTCGGGCATGGATGTTTGTGATGTCCTTAGGTTAGTTAGGTTTAACTAGTTCTAAGTTCTAGGGGACTAATGACCTCAGCAGTTGAGTCCCATAGTGCTCAGAGCCATTTGAACCATTTTTTTTTAAAGGCCCTCAATTTTCTTTTCCATTCTTCCGTATATACACTAAAGCGCCAAAGAAGCTGGTAGAGGCATGCGTATTCAAATTCAGACATATGTAAACAGGAAGAGTAAGGCGCTCCGGTCGACAACACCTATATAAGAGAACAAGTAGCTGGTGCTGTTGCTAGATCGGTTACTGCTGCTACATTGGCAGGTTATCAAGATTTAAGTGAGTTTGAACGTTGTGTTATAGACCACGCAGTATCTCCGAGGTAGCGATGAAGTGAGGTTTTTCCCGTACGACCTTTTCACGAGTGTCCCGCGAATATCAGGAATCCGGCAAAACATCAAATCTCCAACATAGCCGCAGCCGGAAAGAGATCCTCCGGGAACGGGACCAACGACGACTGAAGAGAATCTTTCAACGTGACAAATATGCAACCCTTCCGCACATTGCTGCCGATTTCAATGCTAGGCCATCAACATGTGTCGGCGTGCGAGCCATTCAAAGAAACATCATTGGTATGGACTTTCGGAGACGAAGGACCACTCATATACCTTTGATGACTACACGACACAAAGCTTTACGCCTCGTTTGGGTCAGTCAACACCGAAATTGGGCTGTTGATAACTTGGAAGATGTTGTCTTGTCGGATGAGTCTCGTTTCAAATTGTATCGAGCGAGTATGGAGACAACCTCTTGTATCCATCGGGTCTGCATGTGAGCAGGGGAATGTTCGAGCTGGTGGAGGCTCTGTAATGGTGTCGGGCGTGTGCAGTTGGAGTGATATGGGACCCCCTGATACGTCTAGATACGAGTCTGACAGGTGTCACGTACGTAAACATCCTGTCTGATCACCTGCATCCATGTATGTACATTGTGGATTCCGACAGACTTGGACAATTCCAGCAGGACAATGCGACAGCCCACACGTCCAGAATTGCTACAGGGTGTCTTCAGGAACACTCTTCTGAGTTTAAACACTTCCGCTGGCCACCAGACTTCCCAGACATGAACATTATTGAGCATATCTGGGATGAACGTGCTGTTCAGAAGAGATCTCCACCCTCTCGTACTCCTACGGATTTATGGACAGCCCTGCAGCATTCATGATGTCAGTTACCTGCAGTATTACTTTAGACATTAATCGAGTCCATGCCACGTCGTGTTGCGGCACTTTTGCGTGTTCGCAGGGACGCTACACGATATTAGGCAAGTGTACCAGTTTCTTTGGTTCATCAGTGTAATTTTTGCCAGCAATTTGGATGCAAAGTTGTTGAGCTGTTTGTTCGATAATTTTCGCTCATTCGGTTCTTGCTGTCTTCATAATAGTGTGGATGATGTTTTTCGAAAATCTGGAGGTTTGTCGCCAATCTCATACACTTTACATACCAAAATGACTGTATGTTGTAAAAAATGACAATATTCTTCCAAAGCATAAGATCCGTCGATGACAGCATAACTCTGTGGAAACCGGTTATCCAGTAGAATGCTTCTTTAGCGAGTTTGGCTTTTGAAGTTTTCTTCAGTTACCATATACTGCAGATTGTCCCCAAACTGACCATATCAGGGATATCTAACTTGAACCGTAGTTTCGTTGCCACTTACCCAATGATTTTAGAAATTACGATGCAAATATTATCCACCTCTCCTGCCTTATTTGTTGTTAAATTGTTTAATACTGGACCCCTATCCCTTCCCTCTTGACCCGTGTTTCTCCTTCCAACGCGTCATCAGACAAATCTTCCCCCTCATAGAGGCCGTCAATCTTCTCTTTCCACATATCCGCTCTCTCCTCTGCATTTAACAATGGAATTCCCGTTGTACTCTTAATATTACCATCCTTGCTTTCAATTTCAGCTAAGGTTGTTTTGAATTTTCTATATGCTGGTCAGTCCTTCCAACACTCATTTCTTTTTTGATTTTTTTCACGTTTTTCTTGGAGGCATTTCGGCTTAGCTTCCCTCCACTTCCTATTTATTTCATTCCTCAGCGATTTGTATTTCTGTATTCTCGAATTTCCCTACATTTTTCTCTTTTCTCGTTTCGTCGGTTAGCTGAAGTATTTCTTCTGTTACCTAAGGCTTCATCTCGTTAACCTTCTATATACGTATATGTGTGCATCCATTATACGTGATTGCCCATTTTAGTGATGTCCAATCCTGTTCAACTGAACTGCGCTCCCTGGTATTCCTTATCGCAGTATCTACATCCTAGCAGATCTTTGAACAGTCTCATCATTCCTCAGTACTTCGGTATCCCAGTTCTTTCCTCAGTGACTCCTCCAGACTATTCTCTTAAACTTCAGTCTACTCTTCCTCATTACCAGGTTGTGACCTGAGTCTATATCCTGTGTACGCCTTATAATTGAATGTCTGGCCTCGGAATCGTTGCCTGACCGCGATGATATCTAACTGAAATCTTCCCGCATCTCCTGGCCTTTTCCATCTTTACCTTCTCTTCTTGTGATTCTTTAGTAGAGTATTCGGTGTTACTACCAGAAATTTATTACAGAAGTCAATTAATCTGTCTCCGGTCTCACTCCTACTACCAAGCCCTCCTTTCTTCTACTCCTTTCCCTACAACCGGATTTCAATACCCCATGCCCCTTTATGTACTCAATAACCCGTTCAATACCCCCATACACTTTCTCTATCTTTTCATCTTCTGCTTGCGACGTTCGCATATGTACCTGAACTACTGTTGGCGCTGTTGATTCGCTGTCGATTCCGATGAGAACAACACTATCACTGAACTGATCACAGTGACTCATCCTCTACCCCACCTTCCTGTACATAACGAATCTTAGTACCTTGATACCATTTCTGCTGCTGTTGATATTTCTCTATACTCGGCTGACCAGAAATCCATGTCTTCCACCACTTTACCTAGATGGAGGATAAGTATCTTGGATTGGGATTGGCTTTTTGAAACAATCTGTATGTTGACTTAGTTTGGGGTCCCAGGTATCCCATTCTAGTCATTAGTCATTAGTCCTGGTGGCCTTCGTTTGTTAGCAATAGATGGAAAAATCTAGAGACTTAAAGTTTATGTTGATACATACAGTGGCATTGTAGCTTCGTGGTTAGGATACTAGCCTACCGAGTAGAAAGTTGTGGGTTCGAATCTCACTATGTGCTTAAATAGTTATCGAAATTATTTTGATAGTCCATTTCTAATGTTGTGTGTGCCTCACTGTTTGTTTTTCTTTAGCTAATTTGTGCCTGATTTTATTCTGACAAGCTCAGTAATGTATGTAAATACCGTAAATGTAAATGTGATTCAAAAAGTACTAGAAGTGAAGCGAAGCGCAGCTGGACAGCAAGAAACTCTTTAGCTCGCAATCCCCACAACGATAGTATTAGAGAATCTTTGAGTATGGACTCTTAAAAAAAAGGACAATTGATTTTATTAAAAGAGACTGTTAATCTGTATCTTGCGGAAAGAAGTAGTTACATTTAATGAAAATTGATATTTTAGTAATAAAACCGAGTGAAGAATGTGTAAGAGTTGCCAAACATTTATGCATGCAAATTTTCTGGAAGTGAAGAATAGAAATATCTTGTTTTTGGAATAGGAGGTGAACTTCATTGTCGTTGCGGTCTATAAATCGACAGAATTGTAAGTGTACAAAGTTCACCAAAATACAGGAAAAAAATGCATTCTCTATGGTTTTCATTCAATAAGTAAAAACCTCTCATAATTTCTTTATTTCAGTAACTGGATTATGTTCTTGTACAATAGTATGGTGCTGAACTCCACTGACCAATTTTGATGTAGCAGGACGTGTAGTTTGAGGGAAGTTTGTGTGCCAAGCAATCTCTTTTTCTCACGAAAAGCAGATTGCTGTTTGATCTTACTTACTTACAATAGTGGTCCCTTGGTTATGAACAACTACGAAAACGTGGGCTCAAAGCTATCCGCAATACGGCCAAGTAATTAACAGAGTCGTATTTTAAACCTTAAAGAAAAATAACTTCCTCCAAATTGCAATACGTCAACAACTGGTGCAGAAGCTGATCATTCAAGGAGGCAGCAACCAAAATTCAGGTACCAGTTACGACTTAAAGTAAAAATCTCAATCAAAAATCAATCTCTCTCTCTCTCTCTCTCTCTCTCCAAACACATATATAAATATTGATATAAAAATTAAAAGAAAGTCATTTAATACATTGTTCAATTACTTGGTTCAAATACAATTTTTTTTAAAAGTTCTAATCTTAGTCTACTTAATTTTAATTTATCGTATTAACTTTTCAGTTTTCTATCTTTCTATTTTCATTTGGAATAAGTGGTTTTACTTACTTTTATTTGTCTATCACAATATGTGAATATTTGAATAGCCAATTTTTCGGTTAAAAAACGAAAGGCGAAATAATCTATTTATATTAGTTGTGAAATGGCGTCATTAATGTATTTTTCGTTACATACAAGATACACTTTCCTTTGGATAGTAATCGGCATACAAACATTGAAAACACAAATACCTGTTGCACCATAGACAAAATAACACAGATTAAGATTTAAGCAAAAGAACGGATTATAAATAAATGCGCAAAATGAGGGATAGAAATAATGAATGCAATAACATGGACGAAAATATAAGGAGATGAAATGAAAGAAGTTAAATCGAAATTAATACAAAAAGTAACTGAAGTCATATGTATACAGACAGCAAATAAAAAAGGTGAGGAAGAAAAAATAAAAATAATGTAAAATTTAATACAGTAATTAAGATGATATCTCAAATGCTTAAAAATTTCAAGGAAATTACATTTAAATCAATTAATTGAAGGAAAACACAATGATAAAAGCCATTCCGATACCTATTTAAAAATAAAATAGAACATTTCTTTCCAAGCAAAAATGAATCAAATCTTTCTTTTTATTTTTAATTAATCGAAACGACATTGAACATTACTTCCATTCAATTACTTTAAAATTATCATATTCAAAATTCTGATGTGTCACAATCTTATTTTTGGAGCGCTACCATTTCATTAGTTATTCAGAATTTTTTTCATAATCACCTCTCTTTTGGCAATTCCCTTCTGAAGAACCGAACTGGGGGACTAGTCCACAACCTTTTGCCAATGGAGATATCGTCATGATACTTCTTCAGTTACAGCCCACATGTCCTGAGGATATACGTATGTATCTTTAAAGCATTGGTTTCCATTGCCTTCAGCATTCTCATTCTGCTCACAATAGCTGTTTATTCCACCTTTATGGACAGTTCCCCACCACAAGGCGAAGACAGTGCCCTGAACCTCTGACAGTTCCTGTACCCTCTTTCACAAGGCTTTTGACAGATAAGGGTGACTTCTTATGCTGGAAGACTTCGGACGCCATTGCCGATGATATTGATTCAAAGTTTATGTAGTGGGAATGTTAGAACCCAGGATGCAGGAAATTTTGATAATTAGTGAAAGACGCTATCCTCACCCCATGGATGGATTTCATTACAAAGACGATATGGCCGACGGAGTGGAATATTCATTTTCAAAGAAAAATCTCAAGTAAACGTACTGTCGGTCCGCTTTCTAAAGGCGGTACTGTTTACATGACACAATCAGTAATGTAAATAGACAGGCTACAATCAAGCCACAGAGTGTGTAAAATAAATTGAACAACTATAACTGCATCCCACAATAAAAATAACAAGAACAAGCTGATAGATCTATATGAAAAAGAATAATTTACATATGCCATAAAAAGCCTCATACTCACATGAAAACCATCAAAAGACGGCAGCGTGATACCTGCCGCCAAAAGAATAAGGAAATTTTGAAATACATTGTGCACTAAGAATGTAATATTACTGCGCAACTGGATTAATGCGAATAATTTTCGTAAACATGCGGAATGCAGAAGGCTTTCAGCAATATGATTCAACCTGTCGTGTACAGTCTCAGACATAAACCCCACTGCCGCCTAGCCGCTGCATAGGTCAAGTCGTTGTCGTTCACTTAAGGTGGCGAGTATAACCGGCTGCTCTTCAGAATTCTAAGTCCGGCCACAGAGACGACCTGGCAACACTGCCGGATGGCGAAGTGTGTGGAGGAAGTGCTGTCACTCTTCACGAGCTGTTACAGAACTGTATCTGCTGGCAGTCTAGTGGCAGTCTGCCATCGGCAGCAGTCATATTCGGACCAATACTGCGAGTTGCGGCCGTCTCGCTTGCTTGCAGTGAGTCTCAGCCCTTATCGCAGCTTTATGCTGTGGTGTTTGTTTCTGTGTGAATATCAGAAAATGCAGGTATGATTCAGCTAAACAGAGTAGACACTTTGAAGTTCACCTTCGATTGGCATCTACATCTACATGGGTGCTCTGCAAATCAGATTTAAGTGCCTGGCAGGGGGTTCGTCGAACCACCTTCACAATTTTCTATTATTCCAATCTCGTACAGCGCGCGGAAAGAATGAACACCTATATCTTCCCGTACGAGCTCAAATTTCCCGTATTTTATCGTGGTGATCGTTCCGCCCTATGTAGGTCGGTGTCAACAAAATATTTTCAAATTCGGAGGAGAAAGTTGGTTATTGGAATTTCGTGAGAAGATTCCGTCGCAACGAAAAACGCCTTTCTTTTAATGATTTCCAGCCCAAATGCTGTATCATTTCTGTGACACTCTCTCCAATATTTCGCGATAATACAAAACGTGATGCCTTTCTTTGAACTTTTTCGATGTACTCTATCAGTCCTACCGTGTAAGGATCCCACTCCGCGCAGCAGTATTCTAAAAGAGGACGGACAAGCGATTTAAGTTGTTCGTAACTGCACTACCTAGGTATTTAGTTGAATTTACGGCTTTTAGATTTGACTCATTTTTCGTGTAACCGACGTTTAACGAGTTCCTTTTAGTACTCATGTGGATGACCTCGCACTTTTCCTTATTTAGGGTCAACTGCCACTTTTCGCATCGTTAGATATTTTTTCTAAATCGTTTTGCAGTTTGTTTTGTCGATAAACGACAGCGTCATCTGCAAACAACCGGAGACGGCTGCTCAGATTGTCTCCCAAATCGTTTATATAGGTAAGAAACAGCAAAGGGCCTGTAACACTACCATGGGGAACGCCTGAAAACACTTCTGTTGTACTCGATGACTTTCCGTCAGTTTCTACAACTGTGACCTCTCTGACAGGAAATCACAAATCCAGTCACACAACTGAGACGATATTTCACTACTAGCCACTTGTGTGGTACAGTGTCAAAAGCCTTCCGGAAATCCAGGAATACGGAATCGATGTGAAATCCCTTGTCAATAGCACTCAGCACTTCATGTGAATAAAGAGCTAGTTGTGCTTCACAGGAACCAAGTTTTCCAAACCCATGTTGGCTGTGTGTCAATAGACCGTTTGCTTCGAGGTAATTCATAATGTTCGAACACAATATATGTTCTAAAATCCTGCTGCGTATCGACGTTAACGATATGGGCCTGTAATTTAGTGGATTACTCCTATTACCTTTCTTGAAGATTCGTGTGACCTGTGCAACTGTCCAGTCATTGGGTAAGGATCTTTCGTCGAGCGAACGTTTGCATGTGATTGTTAAGTATGAAGCTAATGCATCAGCATACTCCGAAAGGAACCTAATTAGTATACAGTCTGGACCAGAAGACCCGCTTTTATTAAGTGATTAAACGGAACTGTTACAAATTTGAATAATTCCTTGAAGTAGTTATGAAGCTACGTTGTGATGATTTATTTGGTATTTATTTCTCGATCGTAAATGATGTTATGTATGTCAAATTGACAAATGCCAATCTTTGTGGTAGAATGGTCGAATCTAGTGGAGGAACTTTTAGATTTAAGCACTCTGATGGAAACATTAGTGAAGTTAGTGTAACCATTGTCGGTTTTGATAAAAGAACAGCAGTGATTTTCGAATTGCCATTGTAAGCCCCACGCAAGCAAATAAATGCAGTAGCTTCGTCTTATGAGAAAGTGTTCAGTAATGTTCCAGAAAAATGCTCGAACTCACGTAAGTTTCAGTGCTGAATGATATCAGACAACTTAAAGTGGAACTACAGAAACATATCCCTTCTTACATTAGCGTATGTTGCTGTCGACTATCGTCATGTGTGAAGCCTAGAACGTCCGTGTGGTGAGGATCAATGGGTCACGTGCGTCCCCAGTGTATGCAACGGCGCGTGGGCCAGCTACCGACAGGCGGAGCTGTTAGACCTTCATCTATGTCCTCTATGCCGATAACGTATGTGGCAGTAGTCACTGGACACCCACGCGCCGCCCCCATTATGGTCACCCCTCAAACTGAAAATGCTACAGCTACCGGTACTCAAATGGAAGTCACTGAAGTAGCCGAGGTAATTCCGGCTGCACTGCAACTGACCGAACATTCCAAGGAAGCCCTAAATGAGCCAGTTCCGAAAAGTCACCCATAATCGGATACACCATCTGATGACTGGAACATCACTGAACTTGAACAAGATATTGCAGCAGAGATATCTGCAAGCTCACGGAAAAGCTGCTCGCCTAGAAAAAATAAGAAACGAAGAATCGCACGTCAAGCTGTTGAGCAAATTGTTCCACTGGTATGCGAAAATGTCAAACAGGTAGACTAGAAATCAAATGAAAGTTCACAACAATCTTCCATCGTACTCAGTCGGCACCTGTTCACACACCAGACGGCGACATTGCGTCCATTCCTAAGGAAGCAAAACCAGACTGAAGTCCAGCTCCCCACAAAGGTCCCTCAGAAATCCGCCATATAACAGCGAAAGACACGTTCAAATGTTCGTTTTAGAACAACTGGGCAGACGAGGCCGCGGTAGATGATTAAATGAGAGAAACTCATTTGAATTTCGGAGAGACTCTGCTAGTCTCTTCTCAAGAATAGTTACCTCATCGAGACCTAGTGACAGTACGCGGGTATGTATATGATACTTATTGACGTTTTCATACAGACTGGGTGAAATGAAAGGGTTGACCTTATAAAAACGTAGTAAATTATGAACCCATCTTAAGCCTATAGAATTGCAATTTTGAACATCGACAACATACACAGATCACTGAAAGTAAATAGCCTGAAAGACTCTCTGTATGCGACAAACATTCATAGTATTCTACTTCAAGAAGTTGCGGACTTCGCATTACACAATGTGTTTGGGAATAGCACTGTTGTTGATGCTGGAACTAGAAGTGAATATGGGGCAGCGATACTCTCGAAGGGGGGTATAATATTCATTCACTTTGAAAAACTCACAAATAGTAGAGGGATCAGTCGTATTATTTACGAGATCGGGATTGTTAATATAAAAGTTACATCTGGCAGCAGCAAACGACGCAACGGAAGACAACAATACCGTTTCACCAGGAGATTTTAGCTGTTTCCTACGTCTAAAAGATCAAGTCACTAATTTAAATTCGTCTGCTGAATTAGAATACGTAATTAAAGAGTTCAGTTTAACTCATACGTGAGAGCACAAAAATGGTGACTCGCTTGGTCTTACGTTTATCGCTAATTGCTCGGCAAGTTGCTTTGATAGCATATACATATCTAACAATTTGAATCCTAATACCCTGCACGTAAAATGATGGCCCACCTGCTTTACTGATCACACTGCATTTATATGAACAATTCAAGTGGAGAAACAGGGCACCTACCGCACTAGAAGTTACTGGATGCTAAACGTTGCAGACCGAGCGCGGTGGCGCAGTGGTTAGCATACTGGACTCGCATTCGGGAGGACGACGGTTCAATCCCGCGTCCGGCCATCCTGATTTAGGTTTCCCGTGATTTCTCTAAATCGCTCCAGGTAACTTCCGGGATGGTTCCTTTGAAAGGGCACGGCCGACTTCCTTCCCCGTCTTTCCCTAACCCGATGAGACAGATAACCTCGCTGTTTGGTCTCTTCCCCCAAAAATAACCCCCACAACCCTAAATGTTGCACACTTGCAAGAGCCTAATGCCGTGAGAGATTGAACAAAACTTTGCAGAAAGGCAAAAATAAATTCACATCCTACCTTAGTGGAAATCAGTATAGAGGCATAGATATTTGTAGGAAAATTAACATTGTCGTTTGGAATGGTTGTGCACCGTGTATACGTAGTAGAATGAGATCCAGTGTGCCGACAAATGCAGTCAAGTAGTACTGCATTTGATGTCAGTAGTATAGTATATAACAAGATATCAACGCTTCCAGTGGTAGAGGTGGAACTCGGTATAGCCCGTCGGTTTAGTGCGTTATTAGCGCTTGTGTTCACGCTTACTGCAGATAGGAAACAGACACCATTAGTGAAGTGTGCATAAACCACTACAGTGGCAATATCGCCGGAAAATTGTTATCATGTGATGAAAAAGCAAAAATCAGAGTGTGCAAGGAAATGGGACTCCAAACCTCAAGCCGTCAAGAAATTGAACAGTTCAGGTACAGTGACTGATAATTTCGTTAGACTGAGCGCACGATATGGACTGAACGGAAAATATGGGAAAAGTAGACAATTTTCTGAGGCATCGAAACGGTTACTCTTGCGCAAAGCAAGTGCCTCAAACTGTTATTCTTCTCGTCTTGTTGCTGATTTACAGTTGTCAGTAGCTGCCAGACGTGTTCGACAAATTTTATAAAATGACGAACACATTGTATTTAAAAAACGTCTACAGAAACCTGTTCCAACACCCAAACATAAACTGGCTCGATGGGAGTTTGCTGAATAAAGTTAGTCATAGACTTCCAGATAAAGTGATCTTCAGTAATCAGGAAAAATTTAATTTAGATAGGCTGTATGGATATTAATATTATTGTCATGATATGAGGGCAGAGCAGCAGGTAATAATGAGCAGAGATTTTGGTGATGTAAGTGTTACAATTTCGGCAGCTTTCTGTACGACAGGTAAATTACACATTGCCTGGCTGATCGCTAGAATGAACTCTTAACACGTGCGCTGAGATGCTAGGGACAGAACTGTTTAGAATGTATGAGGACCTAGGGGAAGAAAGTCAAAACTTTCAAACAGATAATGTGTCTGTGAGTGTTTCTGCTACAGCCAAAATGTGGTTTGAAGATAAAGATATCGATGTCTTTGCCAGGCCTGTGCGTAGCACTTCAACAACATGAAAAACATTTGGAGACTACTTGCATGGCGTGTTTATCGCGTTGGAAGACAATATGAAGCCGTATGTGAGCTGAAAAGGGTGATACGAGAAGAGGGGGCTACAGTTTCACTGCAAAACTACATACCTTAACACAGTCGACGGCGAAGGTTATTTCTGATAGGAAGAACAGAGGTTGCACAAATTAATAACAGTGCAATAACACAACTGGACAGTGAGTGCCTTTATATCAATTTACATCCAGCCAATTACTTTGATTCTCGTGTTATGAAAGAACTATATAATACCCTCGTGATCATTTAAATGGTTCAAATGGCTCTGAGCACTATGGGACTTAGCTTCTTTGGTCATCAGTCCCCTAGAACTTAGAACGACTTAAACCTAACTAACCTAAGGACATCACACACATCCATGTCCGAGGCAGGATTCGAAGCTGCGACCGTAGCGGTCGCGCGGTTGCAGCCTGTAGAACCAAGAAGATCATTTATATCTTATATGTATTTACTACTTTCATGATGAATTCGGTACCTGCATGCTTGAGGTACTGTACTATTACTTTCGTAACAACATTGCTTTTATACCGATTTTCGCTACTGTACAATTCTTCTCTGCTCTGGTGGCTAAAATGTCCGAAACCGCGATTAAGGAAAATGTTATTCGACTATTGGCGGTAAAAAAGCTTTTGCTACGGGAAAGCATCAGAGTTTTATTTCCAGTGGCTACGGGACCTGTTCAAATTGGACACATCCGTCACAGAAAATTATGTCGCTATTAAGAGGCTCAAATCCACAATTTTGGCCCTGAGGCGGAAACAGTTAGGTGGGTTCCAAATACTTGTGAGAACGCAGGGTGCTGTTTTCCTTGAAGGAACTTCGGTGGTCCATGCAATAGGCGAAAAGAGTAGAGGTCAAAGAAGAATTACAACGGAAATTAAAAGAACGGACGAGACTTTTCTCACTACAAAAAATGGCATTAGAAAGGAACTCTATGACCTTCTTGCTGATGTAATGTGTAGGAGTGCTGTTAAATGCGAAGCATAAGGCCTGTTACATAACCTTCAAGGCAGTCGTAGCACTGTGGCATCTCTGAGACTTCTGGTGGAGACTGACGAAGATGGTCTGGTAACCGCAACTGCGCAGATTTCCAAAAACAAAGCGCCGGGGTATGACGGCATTCCAGAAGAGTTTTACCATCTTTTTCAGGTGCAATTAAAATGTAAATTGCTCCTCGTGTGTAATGAATTAATTAATTCTGACAGCGAAATTTCAAAGGAATTTCTAGAAGGAATTGTAGGGCTAGTTCGGAACCTTCCACACAGCGTATCAATAAACAAAGACCAGTTACATTCGTGAATAATGGTTACAAAATTATAGAGAGCACTTTCGCCCGATGAATAAAAATGATCACGCATGAAGTATGCGGCTTGTGCGGTGTGTGTATAGACAGAGCAGTTATCCAAACTTTTTTGCGAATATAGGGATATCACAGCGGCGACAGATGTTCTCAGACTTCAGTGCGCTATAATAACGCTTGATTTCGAGATGGAGGGTGAGTCACCAGTACCTTCTCAAAACAACCTTATTAAAACAATGACCGCACTGGATTTCCCCCAATGTTTTGTCAACATCATTGGTAGAATTCTGAAGAAAAGCGCATCGAAAATCATGAGTAATGGTCAGGTAAACAGGCAACTTACCATCACGATTTCGGTGGGGCAAGGTTGCCCCATGTCGATGACCATGTTTGCCATTAGAAACAACTACAGGGGCTGTACGCACATGACCAGAATATGGTAAGCAAGGCGTACGCAGATGATGTGGGTATCGTGATCACCAGTGAAAGTGCCGTGGAGAAGGCACTGCAGGTCACCAGCAAATTCGTACCTGCATCAGGTGCGCAGCTAAGCAAATCACGCGTCATGAATACACAGCACGGAATATCATTGCAAAACACGGAAGAACTAAATGTGGCCACCCATATGCAAATTCTGGGTTAGGACTGCAGGTCTAATACAAAGCATACTATAGCTGCAAACTCGAAAGAAATTCTTGCAAGAGTGTGAGTCAGCTTCAAAGAACGTAGCATGAGAAGACATCACGACATCCAAATATCAGCCTTTGCAAATACGCACAGTCTCTAAAGTAAATTATGAGGCACAGGTTTTACACATATCACTTGAAACAGATGCAAGAATTCGCTGAGCTTTGGGTCATTTCATAGCTCGTGTTAAAATTTTCGGTCTTCCTCGACACGTTGACCCTCCCATCCGAAACCACGGGACTGAATCCCACTAAAGTTAAAACCATCTGTCTCACATCCCACTTCGTAGACAAAATTACGTCCACTGTCTTGAAACCACCCATAGATACGCGGCACGTCTCCAGTGGCTGTTATCACTTTAAACAATTTTTATTCGACCTCAGTTATACCCAAACCAGAATCTGCCCGTCGAATATGGTAAAAGTTAAGGACAAACAGGTGAAATTAATGGAAGACAAAAGCAGGAGTGTCATCGAATAAAAATACCTGCACTCCAACTGGAATGTCACTTGCAAAAATATAAGCACCTGTCACCAACTAAAAAAAAATCTGAAAAGTATTTGGTACAAGGCAGTAAACAGGAAACTAGGGCCGCGCGGGATTAGCCGAACGGTCTGGGGCGCTGCAGTCATGGACTGTGCGGCTGGTCCCGGCGGAGGTTCAAGTCCTCCCTCGGGCATGGGTGTGTGCTTGTCCTCTGGATAATTTAGGTTAGGTAGTGTGTAAGCTTAGGGACTGATGACCTTAGTAGTTAAGTCCCATAAGATTTCACACACATATGAACGTTTTGAACATTTGAACAGGAACGTAGGAACCAAAGAAAAACTTCATGCCATCCATCTGGGTGATTCACCAACGTATGAGAATTTCGGCCTAATAGACACCGAAGAACATAGGTGTGTGCATTAAACTGAAGGACATTTAGCAAATTATCAGAGAAGCCACGATAAAGTTAACAGTACCCCCTCCCCTTAGTATCTTGACTGTCGATATTTTGAATCCTAGTGCTGTGCCTCATCCAATGACAAAAAGAAATGCCTTAAACTCGCCACAAGGCCAAACAGTATATTATCTCCTGACCGTACAAAAAAGAACCAAACTGATTTCCATATGTACCTTTCCCTTCAGAATCGCGAATGCATCTTTTCCTTCAGCATTACAACCAAACGAAGACAAAAAACTATAAAAAAAATTTTGAAATTGTTTTGGTAAATATAGCTTTGTGAAACTTAGTCTACAAGATGAACAGAAAAAGACAAACTCAAGAACAATACAAAAATTCTTGTTTTCCTCTTTTTTTCTCATACGGTGAATTTCTTTTGAAAGCAAACAGAAATTTACTCTGAAATACATAGATGAGAAGCACCTTATTTTGTGCTGAAGCAATCTCAGAGGAAAACTTTAGGCTGCGTTCAGACTGCCGGCCGGGCCGAGCCGGGCTGACGCGTACTGGCTCGGCTCGTGCCTAGCCAGCTTAGGCCGACGAGTAGTGCATTCACATTGCGCGCCGCGCCGAGCCGGGACGGCGAAATGGGGGAAAATCCACTTCTCCGATTTTCATGTTTTAAAAATTCTTAGCAGTATATAAGACTTCGCCACATCGTTTTATGAACTTATTTGTTCCTTAAAAGCGTTACTTACGTCGTGAAAAAAGAAAAAGTCTACTTTTCGTTTCGCGTGATTTCTTAGTTTCGTAACGCTTCCCAACCGATTTTGAAGAAAGTATGCTGCTAAAGAATCTGATTTTTGTACACGTGGTAGTGCAACATCTTAGCTTCGTATTGAATCATTTATCTTTCCATATTTCTTAACAGTAATTGTGAAATGATGCTATTTGTCAACGCTGTGCGCTTGATTTACAAATCTTGTAGTGAAAAAGTTATGTAGCGGTTAGCTTACTGTTAGATCCGTTTTAGACCATACATTGTTGGGAATGAAATGTAGCTAAAAGTACCAAAAAGTTTTTGAAATGATAGTGATACTGATATCTGTCTCTGGTCTCAAGTAATGCGAGCTATTCAGTGGCGTCAGTGCCGCGTCCGCAAGCCACGGAGTTCGCGCGGTTACAGCTTGGTTTAGTGTAGTCATATAATGCAGGACAGAAAAAAACTAATTACTAGTGATCAGCGCAGACCTAGTGCCGGTCCCTCTTATTATTTTAATGGTCTCATTCTCTAGATAAATCCAAATGTATAAGAATTTTTCCCTCGGCTACTGGACAATTCATCTGCTACGCTTTTATAATTGGCCACACGTTGCATCACAAAAGACAAACAATTATTTGTCATCAACATCCTACAATTAGTATGATGTACATTTCGTATTTCGAACTAAAAGATAACTGAAGCGCAATTCTGTAGTCTCGTTGTCTACTTTGACAGAAAAAATAATGGAGAGTTAATGAAACTACTGTAGATCGGCACAGATGTGCGTTTCATTGTTCTTCATCGTTTTTTTTTCTTCCTTGGCGGGCTGCGCTGCACTGTCAAGGTAATCCCCACTCTTTGGCTACATGGCTGGCGGCAGGCCAAATAAATAAATTTAAAAAGATCTCCACCCTCCGACAGCTGACAAGCAAGTCAGTAGAAAACGCAGCTGGAGTCAACAGTTGCTCGCCTTTAGCTAGTCTGTACTGTCGTGTAGAACAATGTCTTCACTCTTTTATTGGTATTGTTTTGACTCTGCAGTAACTCGTCGAATTTTGAAGTACAGAAGAACTAGGAGGTTATGGATTCATCCTATGAATAGCGACAGACATTTAGGAGAGTTTTTTTCTTTATATGAAGAACTTAAAAACTATCCTGAAAAATTTTATTCAAATTACAGAATGAATCATAATATATTTCAGTATGTGCTGCAGAACATTCAAGACAAAATTTCTAAACAGAACACAAATTTTCGCAGAAGTATAACAGCAGAAGAAAAATTGTGTATAACGATAAGGTAAGATTCGTTAGTACACACTTTTTGGTTTGCAGTAGAACTTTGTACAGCATTCGCTACCTCCAGTTAATTGTAGTCATGCTTTTGTATTTTAAATATCACAAACGCTAACCTCTGAGGGGAAGAGAGCTTATGGGACTCCTGAGAATCATTAGGAAGTAATTAGCTTCGTCATTTTGGGTAATGTCTTGCTGTGCCTTCAACGAAGAATCGCAGAAATACTCCTTCAGAATACTCCAACTTTTTTCTTCTTTTTTCTTCATGATGCAGCGCTTGGCAGTGGTGATGGTTCATCATGTGGAGCCACTGATGACCTCACAGAATTCTTTTCATTACCTTGTAAGATAGACAGATTGATAGGCGAAGAGTTTTGAGATAATGCCCTTTGACTCAGTGGTTCTATCTCCACTGATAAGGAACTGCCACAGCATGACTTTACAATGCATTATCATCTGGTAGGGACACATTTCCGTCCCTCAGTGACACTCATATCTGTCTCCGTTTACAAGTAAATGCGAACTATTCAGTGGCGGCAATGCCGCGATTGCTGGCAAGCTATTGTTGTAAATGCATGTAAATACGGTAGATTAAATAAATGAAATAAAAGTAATTTCGCATGTATCATCATAATAAACGTAATTTTTCCTCACTGATTGTGAAATGTGAGGTAACATCTTAAAATAAAAGACGTGTGCAGTCACACTTGTGAAGAAAGCAGAAGGGAGACGTGTGATGCGTGTACTGCAGAAGCTGTTGTGCTGCTCCACAGGCTCGCGCCTGCGGTCGGCTCGCGCCGGCAATGTTAAACTCTCGGAATGCCGTCGGCTCGGCTCCGGGAGGCTCACGCCGTGTCGGCGCGGCCCGGCCGCCAGTGTGAACACCGCAATTCAAAACCATGTGTTTGATATCGAAGCGGGCGGCGGCCCGGCCAGGCTCGGCTCGGCCCGGCCGGCAGTGTGAACGCAGCCTTATCCTCATGACAGCAGATGTTAGATTTTTTCTTTCATTTTATTTCGTGTGTCAAAATCTCTTTTAACCAGAAGAAGTGACTACCTTAGTTTCTTCTGTTCTGCGATTCATTCATCGTCATCTGAAGCATGCAGAGTGGCAGTACGGAGATAACGTCGCGTAACGTGCTCGGTGTTAAGAGCAGACCAGCTTAGCAAACAATCATCGGGAAACGGAAGCATTGAATGATTCATGAAGGTATTGCGGAATAGCCGGCCGAAGTGGCCGTGCGGTTATAGGCGCTGCAGTCTGGAACCGTGAGGCCGCTACGGTCGCAGGTTCGAATCCTGCCTCGGGCGTGGATGTGTGTGATGTCCTTAGGTTGGTTAGGTTTAATTAGTTCTAAGTTCTAGGAGACTAATGACCTCAGAAGTTGAGTCCCATAGTGCTCAGAGCCATTTGAACGATTTTATTGCGGAATGAAGTGGAAAACACACCTTCGTGAAGACAACTTTGAAGCCATTGCTCAGCTATTTCCTGTGCAGACGTTCTCTTCTAGATTGGATAGAACAACTAGTAGAGGTAGTTATTATCTTGTACCAAAGTATCAATTTCTCTGAACTTAAGCAGATGGCTCTGAAGGCAGCAGAGAAAGCAAGTATGGCGAGCGGAAGGACGGGCTGAAAGGGAGGATTAAGTCTCTGGTTCGAATCCATTGCATTTGAACTCTTAAAGATAATTCGCTTCACTTTCTGACCCACCTATAACAGCACAAATTTCCGGAAGCTATTTCGCCAAACAGCTCGGGGCTGCCCCAAGATCGCCACCCACCGCCTAACACCAGGCGCCGTCAGCCAGGTAAACCTGGCGCGGGACTGTGTGTGTATTTATCAACTGCCGTTTCCTTATTTGAAGTTCTAGTACTTACCTTGCAGTTACGTATTGGATTTTGCATGTTTGAAACTTTTGAACGTTGTTCAAGAGTTGTAAAATACACTCGAAAGTGGAAAAAGGCCTAACATCTGCGACATAGTATTCGTTTTGATTTTAATAGGTGGGTATTGGCAGCAGAGGGAACTCGAAACTTTTGTATAAAGTGTGGGGCGAATGCCTTTGGGCAAAGCACGTCAGAAAAGGATTTTCTTCTTTCAAGAAAACTGGTTCTGGTATTAATGATTTTCCATATTGAGGAAGTCTCCATAGCTGACACACGTGATGAACTCTGTGCAATAAACTGCGTCCATTTAAGGGCCGGGCGACATTTGCATTCAACAGGCGAGGTTCAGAGTGCAGGTGTAGGAATACTCCATGCTTTAATTCAAGGCAACAAAAATCAAAGCACTGATTATTACTGCATTTTCGCTTGAGCGCCATCAATTCATACATAGGGCTTTCCTATGCGATACTGTTTCTGGGGAAGAATTATGATGCCTTTATGTTAACTGCTTAAGAAGAAATTAAAAGTCGAGTTGTAACAAGCAGCATAAACTCAAGCAAAAATCAGTGTGAACACCTTTTACATCCGCTGGCGTGTTGTGCACTAGGAACTCTTCCCCATGTGTGTGTCCATCGCAGCTGACATTTGTTTCCAATGCCTGAGACACCTTTAGGTCACAGTGTAAGAAAAACGACAGACGACAGTGAATCGCGTGTTGCTTTTACACGATATCACACTCTGCCGATTTCAAAACCAAAACTATCCAGCAGGTTGTTTGGGAAGTCGTCCGTCAGGTACTTATTACTCTGATCTAATGCCTCCAAATGTGTACTTTTCTTGCTCTTTTCGAACAACTGTCAAGATTATTTTTTGCGGACGGAAATGCACTTCAACTACCTTTGGCATCTTTCACTCAGAACGGCTAGGTTTATAGAGGCGTATAAAGTGTGGGGCGAATGCCTTTGGGCAAAGCACGTCAGAAAAGGATTTTCTTCTTTCAAGAAAACTCGTTCTGGTATTAATGATTTTCCATTTTGAGGAAGTCTCCATAGCTGACACACGTGATGAACTCTGTGCAATAAACTGCGTCCATTTAAGGGCCGGGCGACATTTGCATTCAACAGGCGAGGTTCAGAGAGTAGGTGTAGGAATACTCCATGCTTTAATTCAAGGAAACAAAAATCAAAGCAAACCTTGACAAGGTTATAAGGTCCAGAGATATAACACTTGCAACAAAGATCCGTATTGTGAGGGCTATGGTCTTTCCAGTTGTGATGTATGGATGTGAGACCTGGACCATTAGAAAGGCTGAACGGCGAAGAATTGACTCCTTCGAATTGTGGTGTTGGAGGAAACTTCTTAGAGTTCCATGGACTGCAAAGAGAACCAACAGATCAATATTGGAGCAAATAAAACCAGATTTCTCCCTGGAAGGTCTAATGTTAAAACAAAAGCTGACCTACTTTGGACACACAATGCGAAGGCATGCCTCGCTGGAAAAAAACATTAATGCTGGGGAAGATTGAAGGAACTAGAAGAAGAGGACGTCAGAGGATGAGATGGATCGATGGCATCACAGAAGCGATGTGTTCCAACCTGGAAGGTCTACGGGAGAAAGTGCAAGACAGGAAAAAGTGGCGTGATTTAGTTCATGGGGTCACGAAGAGTCGGAACCGACTAAACGAATAGAGAGAGAGAGAGAATAGGTAAACTATCCGAACATTATCTGACTATTTTGAATAATATGAGAGAATACAAATACAAGTGAAATACAACCTACCACGCTAATCTTACGACAAAAGTTTATTTTAATAAAATATGAAGTATCTGTTACAAGAGCGTGATTATAGCAGTATGAATTAGTAAGATATTAACTTTATGTTTAGACATGGCCTGTGTTTACTTGCCTTCCTGTGTCATAATCAAGTGGTACAGAAATGAGAAATTTCATAAATAAAGCTATGTTTTGGCAGAAACCAAAAGTTATGTCGGCAGAAGCTAAAAGAGGCATTAACAATTGTGCAATATCATAATTTTTTCGCCCTTGCACTGAGGTACTGGAAGTAGTGAGATGATATTTGATGGAGTATATTTCTTCAGATGTCCTTACTGATTTTCGATATCGGCTAAAAATATGGCCTTCGGCGAGAATGGAACCGCAAGCCAACACAGACTTCTTTTGACAGGCGACCATGTGACCCCAGAGGTAGCAAACAGCTGTAGTATTTGTCTACCACTTACTGCCCCAGTGGTGGCTAGAAAACACAAATCGCATTGTAAAAGTCTAGATTAGTTGCAGTTTTCATGTGGAATGACCTTCCTGGGATCAAAATCATAAACTGATAGCCTTATGTTTCATCTTAAGTGAAAATCGCAATGATTATTCAGTGGTAGTGACACACAAAATCTAATGTGTTCAGCTACTTCACTCTGTACCATTCAGGAAGTGTCTCCTCAGGTACAGAATATCCAAACTTATTCCGCGTTGTTGCTAAGATTCAATTATAGTGTCATTAGGAAGAATACCAACAGATGTGTGACGTGAGCGAATTCAGAAGAAACTACAGCTTACTTACCAAAGATGCCGCTGCTGATGGTGGGGATAACAACAGTATAGGTCACTGGATTTCATTCTCGTTACTGTATCGAGTTTGTATCACCAACTGCAAATTAATTACTGTAAATCAGAAACTGTAGCAGTTACTTTTGTTTTTCGGTCTCAGGCACTCGTTCACCAGACAAGATCCACATTTTCGGAGTGCTCCAGTGGGTATACTGTAATCATTATAAGTAGGCAACACAAATTTTGATCATTATACTTTTTGAAACTATTTTTCTTAAGAACGCTGCCGTTGTCACTATCCCCAAAATAGTGCAACACAAATGAAAAGACACCACAGTACTGATCTTAAAATGCGAATATTCACAGAGAGAGTCTGTAAGCTATGAATAATAAGAAGTTCAAAATCAAGTACTCTATTGTCCACAAAAACCATACGCCCTGCACGAAAAAAACGGCTCGAAAATGAATGGAGAAAATTAAACCATCTAACATGATTGATGGATGTCATGTCTAGCATAAGTCATCCTTAAGCAAAACCGTCATTCAGTCTATAAGTACTGATAGAACGACGAAGATCATATACAGCCAGTCCCAGAAGAAAGTTTCCGCCGTAATGTTATATGTAACGTCCATAGCGACATCACTGGTAGTGGTTTCGAATCTGTACTCAATGTACTTTTGAACAGTGTGGGAGTTGAATGTTTTTGCAACATTAATCAGAAATTCCCTCTGAGGTCCGTTAAGAAGCTATTTGGTTTGTACGAGGCGAACTGGGTGCATCAAGGTGATAGTGATCCGAAACATCGCAGCCATCTCTGTACGGCACGGAGTCAAGATAATGGGATGTCAAAGATGATTTGTCCTGCTATGTCACCAGATGCAAATACATTCGAAATGTTTGGTCGTATATTAAGATGAAGCTTAAATGAAAGCCAATATTCACTTTGAAGCAGCTGTCACATAAAATCGGGACGATATGGAGATCGTTAGCGAGAGAATATACAGAAAATCTCGTGAAAAGCGTGCCAAAAAAGTGCCAAGCTATAATCTACAATGACCGCGATTGGATTAACTGTTAGGTAACTGAGCAATTAGTAATAACATATATTTTCTTGAAAATATATTTTATAATAGTGTCTTTCGTTTCACAGAGATAACGGCGTACACTTTCATGTGGAACTGATTGCAATTGTAATGAGTACAATGTTACCAGTTCTGGTGCTTCTTCAATAAAAGCGAAAAGCATCTATGCTGAAGAGCTTTTCAACATGCAGTACACCTAATACAGAGAGATCCCAAAATAACAACCGGTTTACCAAGCTGAACGTGGTGCTGAGATTCTATGCTGTATTTGCGCAGTCTGTTGCTAATTTAGCCTATGACGACGATGATGATGATGTTTGGTTTGTAGGGTGCTCAACTGCGCAGTCATCATCGCCCATATAAAGTCCCAATTTTTACACAGCCCAGTTTCTTTTTACAGTCCAATCAAGCCACTGTCACGATTGAAGATGGTGATGAAGTGATGAGGACAACACAAACACCCAGTCCCCGGGCAGAGAAAATCCCCAACCCGACCGGGAATCGAACCCGGGACCCCGTGATCCAGAGACCGCAACGCTAGCCATTAGACCACGAGCTGCGGACATTAGCCTATGACGTTTCCACATGAACGACACCTCTAGGCTGCCATAACATTCGTATGAGAATTATCGAGTTGTAATGCAACGGCGCTAGATGGACGGACATTTCCCCTCTGCGCACCAACACAAATGCATTCCGCTATGCTTTGCAGTGTGTTGATTACTGAGGTGGGGGAACAAGAGGTCAACATAAAGCAGGGATTTGGCAGTAGAAGCGACGGCAATACAGCCGAACGTTTTTTTAAGAACGCTGCCTTAACAGCAGAAATTTTGAATTTGGACGAGAAATTCGTAGCAAGTTGCAAAGTAATTTTGCAGACAATGACGAGCGGTTTCACTGTACATACCGAAAAGTTCAGGATTTATTGCTTAGACGTCGCGAAACGATGCCAACATTGGTACACACCGTTTTAATTCATGGCTACGCAATAACTAAAATGAGTGTCTTGCCAATCGGACAACTTTCTAAGGACGCTCAAGATGCGAGGAACAAGCACATTCGTCGCTACCGCGAAAATTTTTCCCGAAAATGTGCACTAGAGAAGGCAATGTCTGACGTTTGTCATCGGCTTCTTGTATCCTTGGACCCACAGATAACTAATTTTCAAAAATTAAAAATGAAGAATAGTGCACCATTACCTTCTGATTTACTAGAACTTCTATTAGAAACACCAGAAGAGTATGTCACAAATAGCAGCGTACACTCAGCAGAAATCGAAACATGTACGACGGATCCAACTGACCCAGATTATGATTTTTAATTAATCCAATGTATTGTACGGAATTGCGTACGTAAAATAAAATAGAAATTTACATCTTCTACAAAATTGTTTTTTATTTTGGAATTTCAAATGTCATGAATCTAATATCAAATTTGTAATCAGCGACTCCGAAAACCCAACGGTGTAAATTTTCGGAGCAATGAAGTGATAATTTTTCCAAAATGTCTGCCATTTTGAATTTCGTAGTTTTGATATGAAATTCGTAATCAGCGACCTCGAAAACCTAAAATTGGAATTATTATTCTCACTTTTCGACTTTTGGCCAGGGATGAGGCCGTTCTGAACCACTGTGACGAACAAGCGCTCAAAGGGCTGACTTTAGAGTCCATGTTTATTGAACATTTTTGTCTCTCTTTTGTCCATAGTACCTCCTTTCAAAATATGGAAAGCAAAGAGCTTGCAGTGCAAGAGGGCTACCGTCAGAGGTATTAGAATAACTTTCGCTTATAAATTTTCGCCCCATTCGGTTCCGGACCAGAGCCCCTTAACTCGGATTGGTAAATTTTCTCTTCTCTATTATCCTCGGAAGTTTGTACCACCATCGTGGAATCATAACGTAGATATAAATCTCAGTTCAGTGTCATAAGTTATGAGACATCCACAGTGGATCTGGTGGGCGTGAACGATGTTGTGGCAGTTGGTAACACTTGTTTCTCACCTTTACAACAGGGCGACAGTCTGCTGTCAAAGAAATTAAGTCGTTAGCAAAACGATACACGTATAGAACATGGTGCTGCGATTAATTGGCGTATAATGAGGCTGTGTTGTAGGTGGGGTGCAGGGGCGTTGATGCTATTCACCCACCGTTGACCAATTCTTTCACAGGCAGAAATTTAGTCTGCCCTATAATCCGACGTAGTGGTAATATGGCGTTGTGTATCAGCAGCGTATGGATAGTTCCAGTAAGTTCTACAGCTGTCTGCCCATCCATGCCGTCGCATTACAAGTCAATAACTCATATGTGAATATTGTGGTAGCCTAGAGGCGTCGTTCATGTGAAAACGTCATCGGATTAATTAATAACACTCTGCACAGGCACTGCATAGAATCTCAACACCATGTCCAGCTTGGTGAACCTGTTGCTATGTCGGGTTAACTCCGTCGTAAATATATCGCACGTTGAACAGATCTTCAACATACGAGCTTTTCGCTTTTATTGACAATGCACCAGTAGCGGAAGTATTGTACTCATAACAGGTACATGATACTTGTCGTTATTTCATTGTTTGTAGACTGAATAACAGTTTTACTTGAGGAGACTTATTCTAGAAGTTACCGCCAGCGTTTTGCTTTTCTTATTAGGTTCTGATAACAACTGCCATTCCTTTCACGTTATCAGAAACTTAAATCAAACGTGGACTGCTAGCGTTCGGTACTCTCATTTTCAAAGGATTGATGATCACCCATTTTCTGTCATTGCATGTGGTTTCCTGCACAGTAGCTTTTTTCGATTTGGAGTTTTATGTTGCTCGTAGCTTACGAAGTCTTCCTATGGTTATTCATGCTTGCAAACAGTTGGTTTTTGTTCTCTTTTTGGGATATGGCCAACGACAGTGATCTCAAGATACAGATTTTGTGAGACTGTAATAATTATAATTATGATATGCTGCCTACACAAAATGTTTGCAATATAACCACTGGAATGGCTCCAAAAATGTGAATCGCCTCTTATGAGTGACCTTTATAATTTTCAGTAGCGTTAAGGCAGACAAACACAAACAATTCCGACAGTTACTAATTTATGACACTTAGTTTGTAGTCGGTGATGAATCTGAGTGTTACTGGTAAATATGCTCTAGTCTTATACCTAGTTAGTGAAGTGTGAATAACACTCATTGACATATCCTTGGGTATTCCGACCCTCGGCAGCTGTGTCTTTTAGACACAAGCAGTTGTAACTTCTAAACCTGTTTCAGGAACGTATCGGCTGGTATTCTTCCTGTTTGTAGTATAACTGAATCTTGGCAATAACGTACTATATGTTTGGCAACTCTGTGAGCGACGAACTACATCCTGGATGACAAAGATTATCCTGCTAGATTCACTTTATATATTTGTATGGTTTTCATTGAATTATCTGAGTGATTTTCATGTATGGTATGAAATAAGGTTATTAATTCATCCTTTGGAGTTCCGGAAAGTCGTTCCAAGCGAAAACTGCAACTATCTCATCTTTTACGTTGCGATTAATCTCTTCTGTCTGCCCCTGGTAGCTGAGTGGTCAGTGCGACGGAATATCATACCTGACGGCCCGGGTTCGATTCCCGGCTGGGTCGGAATTTTCTCCTCTCAGGGACTGTGTGTTCTGTTGTCCTTATCATCATCATTTCATCCCCATTGACACGCAAGTCGCGGAAGTGCCGTCAGCTCGAAAGACTTGCACCTGGTGAACGGTCTGCCGGACGGGAGGCCCTAGTCACACGGCATATCCATTATCTGTTCTAATCGCCACTGGGGCAGTAACAGAGAAAGCAGTAAAGTAATGCTTCGCTAGCTCTGGGGTAACGTAGTCACCTGTAAAATAAAGATTACTTGGGCTCGTGGTTCCTGTCCCGAATTTTAGGAGTTTTGTGGAATAGGTACAGGAAGCCAAACCGAATATCAATTAGGAATCTTACTTATTTCGTTTATGAGATGCAACATTTTCTAGTTACTTGAGAGTGATCCAGGACAAAAAGTATACATAGACTGTTTAGAAGTCCAGAATGAATAACACATTACTTATTCTTGACGGTATAGGCAGTTTCTAGTTGCAAGTACCTTATGACTGAAGAAAATAAGGCTACTGTGGTACACTGTATATCTTATTAGTGGTGTGCATGTTTTAATAGCATTTTCAATTAGTTTGTTAAAAACAACAGTAAACATCAAAGAGAATTCAATCATTAATAATATAGGGTGCTAAAAAAGTGTCGAATACTCTGAGAGGTGGTAGTACTCATGAAAACAAGAAGAAAAATCCCAATAACGATTGGACTGGAAATGCATACTTTCCGAGATAAACACATGTATATAGGAAGGGATGCGTGACGCTTAGTTGCGGAGAGTAGTACAGTAGTTGCATTTTCGCTTCGTCAAATGTGTCGGCATTGTATTGCGATGTCTTATTCACAGTACTCTACGTACCATTTGGTGGTCTACAGTCAGCTGTGTGGTTCGAGACATGCTGTAGGCTACGTTAGTTTTCGTCATGTTTTTATCTTTTGTTGTACAGTACTGTCAAAACTGGATACTTATTACAGTGTTGTACTTTCTTCCAAATTCGGATTCACTTATGCATTTACAGCTACGTACAAATGGTATAGTTACATTTTCTCTTTTCCACCACTTGTTAGCAATGAAAGTCTACTACTCGACAAGTGAAATGGTGGATATGATAGTCTGCTACGATTTAGCAAATGGACTTAGCCTGCCAGCCCGTGCCCTCTACCCTGAAAAACATCCACAGCGCAAAGTGTCCTGTGCTAAGCTGTTTGACAGACTTTTTCATCGTCTGAGGGACACACGTACCCTTCAACCTCGGAAGACTGGCAGTGGCATTTCCCGTACAGTCCGCACGCCTGACGTGGAAAAGCGTATTCTACGTTCGGGGGAAGAAACCCCTGGGACCAGTGTGGGACCATTAGCAGTAGCATAAGGCGTGTCTCACTCTCTTTACTTGAAAGAGGGGGGGGGGGGGGGGTGTACTTCATGAACAATTTCTGTACCGATATCATCTACAGCACGTTGTGGCCGTAAGGCCACAGGATCACCATGGCAGACGCCGGATCTGTCAGTGGTTGTTGCAGAAGTGTTCCGCAGATCCACTGTTCACATCCAAGGTTTTATTTACCAATGAAGGAGAGTTCACAAGAGATGGTGATGTGAATTTCCACAATCAACATATGTGGACAGAAGTAAATCCACAAGGAAATTCAGGAAAGAGGGATACAACACTGATTATACTTAGGCGTACTTGGCGATAGATTCATATGGCCACACGTGCTACCACAAAGGTTAACTGGGGCGCATTACCTGGACTTCCTCATTAATGCATTGTCTACCTTGCTGCAGACTGTGCCATTGCAACAACGAATACAAAAGTGATTCACGCAGGGTAGCGCACCATCACACTTTCGCCACAATGTCCGCGTACATCTGATGCAAACATTTCAGGTCAGCTGGAATGGTCGGGCGTCCAAAGGAGGGGAGCAGGGCACACTTCGGCATTTTCGTTGCTCAGACCTCAGTCACCAAGAATTTTGGTTATGGAGACACTTGAAGGAATTGGTCTACGCCATGCCAATCAACGATGTACACACACGACAGGGTCTCGTCTTCACTGCGTATAAACTGGTACAACAACCGCAACCGGGCATACTTCAAAGGGTGCGTCACTCTTACGCCGGAGCATCATAAAGTGCTGCCAGATCGAGCATATGGCCGTACATAGGGCTCTGAGAGGCGGCCGATTGTATTGGCCATCTTCAGTGAACGACTACGATTTAGTCCCCGCGGCGGCCTTGTGGCGGTAGTTTCTCATGTCTGAGACTGTACGTATCACAGCAATATGCACGTTAAAAGGATTATGTCCTTCAGTAACATAGAACTGACATAAACGTTTTAATGTATGAAGCTGTACATTGTTGAACAGACGTTTGATACGCAATGTTCATCATTTGATGCATCTCGAAAGCAGAACTGAAATTTTCCGCATGCGAACCACGGAATTAGCGCACAGTCCGATTTCACCGGTCTGCTTTGACGCGTGACGTCATGTTTCGATTAAGCACCATATTTTACGCCATTTACTAAGACAACCACAGAAAAAAAATAATAACAGGCTGCTTACGGCCTTCAAGATGGCGATCACAAGCTAGACACTGTGTGAGTCAATGAAATGAAATTAACGCGACAACCACGGGTCGGGACAAACTTAAAATAAAACTCACATTATTCGAAGACAACCACATGATCTAAAAATAACAGATAAGAATTACTCCAGACTAAACCGAATAAAGCCACACACACACACACACACACACACACACACACACACACACACACACACACCATATACAGGGTAGTACATTAATAGTGACCGGGCCAAATATCTCACGAAATAAGCATCAAACGAAAAAATTGCAAAGAACGAAACTCGTCTAGCTTGAAGAGGGAAACCAGATGGCGCTATGGTTGGCCCGCTAGATGGCGCTGCCATAGGTCAAAGGGATATCAACAGCGTTTTTCTTAAATAGGAACCCCCCATTTTTGTTACATATTCGTGTAGTATGTAAAAAATATGAGTGTTTTAGTTGGACCACTTTTTTCGCTTTGTGATAGATGGCGCTACAATAGTCACAGGCGTATAAATACGTGGTATCACTTAACATTCCGCGAGTGCGGACGGTATTTGCTTCATGATACATTACCCGTGTTAAAATGGACCGTTTACCAATTGCGGAAAAGGTCGATATGGTGTTGACGCATGGCTATTGTGATCAAAATGCCCAACGGGCGTGTGCAATGTATGCTGCTCGGTATCCCGGACGACATCATCCAAGTGTCCGGACCGTTCGCCGGATAGTTACGTTATTTAAGGAAACAGGAAGTGTTCAGCCACATGTGAAACGTCAGCCACGACCTGCAACAAATGATGATGACCAAGTAGGTGTTCTAGCTGCTGTCGCGGCTAATCCGCACATCAGTAGCAGACAAACTGCGCGAGAATCGGGAATCGCAAAAACGTCGGTTGCACCCGTACCATATTTCTATGCAACGGGAATTGCACGGCGACGACTTTGAACGTCGTGTACAGTTCTGCCATTAGGCTCAAGAGAAATTACGGGACGATGAAAGATTTTTTGTACGCGTTCTATTTAGCGACGAAGCGTCATTCACCAACAGCGGTAACGTAAACCGGCATAATATCCACTATTGGGCAACGGAAAATCCACGATCCCAACGACAAGTGGAATATCAGAGACCTTGGTGGGTTAATGTATGGTGCAGCGTAATGATGGATAATTGGCCCTCATTTTATCGATGGTAACCTAAATGGTGCAATGTATGCTGATTTCATAAGTAATGTTCTACCGATGTTACTGCAAGATGTTTCACTGCATGACAGAATGGCGATGTACTTACAACAAAATGGTTCAAATGGCTCTGAGCACTATGGGACTCAACTGCTGAGGTCATTAGTCCCCTAGAACTTAGATCTAGTTAAACCTAACTAACCTAAGGACATCACAAACATCCATGCCCGAGGCAGGATTCGAACCTGCGACCGTAGCGGTCTTGCGGTTCCAGACTGCAGCGCCTTTAACCGCACGGCCACTTCGGCCGGCGTACTTACAACATGATGGATGTCTGGCACATAGCTCGGGTGCGGTTGAAGCGGCATTGAATAGCATATTTCATGACAGGTAGATTGGTCGTCGAAGCACCATACCATGGCCCGCACGGTCACCGGACCTGACGTCCCCGGATTTCTTTCTGTGGGGAAAGTTGAAGGATATTTGCTATCGTGATCCACCGACAACGGCTATTATGCGTCAGCGCATTGTCAATGCATGTCCGAACATTATGGAAGGCGAACTACTCGCTGCTGAGAGGAATGTCGTTACACGTATTGCCAAACGCATTGAGGTTGACGGACATCATTTTGAGCATTTATTGCATTAACGTGGTATTTACAGGTAATCACGCTGTAACAGCATGCGTTCTCGGAAATGGTAAGTTCACAAAGGTACATGTATCACAGTGGAACAACCGATATAAAATGCTCAAACTTACCTACGTTCTGTATTTTAATTTAAAAAACCTACCTGTTACCAACTGTTCGTCTAAAATTGTGAGCCATACGTTTGTGACTGGTACAGCGCCATCTATCATAAAGCGAAAAAAGTGGTCCAACTAAAACATTCATATTTGTTTACGTACTGCACGAATATTTAATAAAAAATGGGGGTTCCTATTATAAAAAACGCAGTTGATATCCGTTTGACCTATGACAGCGCCATCTAGCGGGCCAACCATAGCGCCATCTGGTTTCCCCCTTCAAGCTAGACAAGTTTCGTTCTTTGTAGTTTTTTCGTTTGACGCTTATTTCGTGAGATATTTGGCTCCGTCACGATCAATGGACCACCCTGTATATATATACATGGAATATTTCACTTGACCTTTAAACGCTGACGGAAAAAACACCAAAGACGAGTTCTACGATTTAAACGAAAGTTCGTAGGTGTATTACCACATCTGAAAGATGATACCTATTGTACGAGGGCAGTTCAATAAGTAATGCAACACATTTTTTTTCTTGGCCAATTTTGGTTGAAAAAACAGGAAATTTATTGTGGAATATTTTCAAACATTCCCGCTTCGTCTCGTATAGTTTCATTGACTTCCGACATGTGGCAGCGCTGTACGGAGCTGTTAAAGTGGCGTCTGTAACGGATGTGCGTTGCAGTGATCGAGTTTCTTTTGGCGGAAAACCAGGGCATCTCAGATATTCATAGGCGCTTGCAGAACGTCTACGGTGATCTGGCAGTGGACAAAAGCACGGTGAGTCGTTGGGAAAAGCGTGTGTCATCATCGCCGCAAGGTCAAGCAAGACTGTCTGATCTCCCGCGTGCGGGCCGGCCGTGCACAGCTGTGACTCCTGCAATGGCGGAGCGTGCGAACACACTCGTTCGAGATGATCGACGGATCACCATCAAACAACTCAGTGCTCAACTTGACATCTCTGTTGGTAGTGCTGTCACAATTGTTCACCAGTTGGGATATTCAAAGGTTTGTTCCCGCTGGGTCCCTCGTTGTCTAACCGAACACCATAAAGAGCAAAGGAGAACCATCTGTGCGAAATTGCTTGCTCGTCATGTGGCTGAGGGTGACAATTTCTTGTCAAAGATTGTTACAGGCGATGAAACATGGGTTCATCACTTCAAACCTGAAACAAAACGGCAATCAATGGAGTGGCGCCACACCCACTCCCCTACCAAGAAAAAGTTTAAAGCCATACCCTCAGCCGGTAAAGTCATGGTTACAGTCTTCTGGGACGCTGAAGGGGTTATTCTGTTCGATGTCCTTCCCCATGGTCAAACGATCAACTGTGAAGTGTATTGTGCTATCTTCAGAAATTGAAGAAACGACTTCAGCGTGTTCGTAGGCACAAAAATCTGAACGAACTTCTCCTTCTTCATGACAACGCAAGACCTCACACAAGTCTTCACACCCGAGAGGAGCTCACAAAACTTCAGTGGACTGTTCTTCCTCATGCACCCTACAGCCCCGATCTCGCACCGTCGGATTTCCACATGTTTGGCCCAATGAAGGACGCTATCCGTGGGAGGCACTACGCGGATGATGAAGAAGTTATTGATGCAGTACGACGTTGGCTCCGACATCGACCAGTGGAATGGTACCGTGCAGGCATACAGGCCCTCATTTCAAGGTGGCGCAAGGCCGTAGCATTGAATGGAGATTACGCTGAAAAATAGTGTTGTGTAGCTAAAAGATTGGGGAATAACCTGGTGTATTTCAATGCTGAATAAAACAACCCCTGTTTCAGAAAAAAATGTGTTGCATTACTTATTGAACTGCCCTCGTAATTTCGCATCAGTCGCACAACGGACATGAGCGTTAGTTAAAAAAATGGTTCAAATCGCTCTGAGCACTATGGGAGTTAACAGCTGAGGTCATCAGTCCTCTAGAACTTAGAACTACTTAAACCTAACTAACCTAAGGACACCACACACATCCATGCCCGTGGCGGGATTCGAACCTGCGACCGTAGCGGTCGCGCGGTTCCAGACTGTAGTGCCTAGAACCGCTCTGCCACACCGCCCGGCGAGCGTTAGTTACCTTTGGACGTGGTGAGTTGATGTTAAGCAAGAATGACTTTAAGGCGACACAGTCGCCATTATCTGCACGCCACTGAGTTTGAACAAGGTGGTTCCAAATGTGTGTGAAATCTTATGGGACTTAACTGCTAAGGTCTTCTGTCCCTAAGCTTATACATTACTTAACCTAAATTATCCTAAGGACAAACACAAACAGGCGTGCCCGAGGGAGGATTCGAACCTCCGCCGGGACCAGCCGCACTGCCCAACAAGGTGGTGTAATAGGGCTACGAGGAGCTGGATATTCCTACTGCGATATTTCAGAGAGACTTGGCATCAATGTAGCCATTGTACAGAAATGTCAGCGGTTATGCTAACAGGAATGTACGGTTGCAAGAAATTAGTCTCTGGGCGGCCATGAGACACCACCAACAGCGTAGACCGTCTTGTTCGGCTTATGGATCTGGCGCTTCGTACTGTATCTGCAGCAGCAGTTTCACAGCAGTTGGCACCACAGTGACATAACGAACTGTTATAAATCGATTACTTCAAAGACAGCTTCGAACCAGATGCCCCTTAGCGTGCATTACACTGAACCCAAACCAAAGCTATTTTTCACGTCAGTGGTGGCGAGAGATCATTGGAGATCAGGCTGTATGTCTGTTGTGTTTTCTGATGACAGCTGATGCTTTCTCGACGGCAGTGATGGCCTGTGTTCGTCAGGAGTGGGGCAGGTGAGCGCCTCCAGCGAACCTGTCTGCGTGCTAGGCACACTGGAGCTACACTCGGAGTTCCGGTCACGTGTGCGATTTCGTATGACATCAGGAGCACTCTCTTGGTTATCCCACGCTCCCTGACTGCAAATATGTACTTTAATCCGGTGATGCGACATGTTCTGCTGTCATGCATGAACAGCATTCTAGGGGGCGTTTCCCAACAGGATATCGCCGTTGCAACCCAACATAACAGATGTCGACATGTTGCCTTGGTCGCGTGGCCGGCCGCAGTGACCGAGCGGTTCTAGGCGCTACAGTCTGGAACCGCGCGACCGCTACGGTCGCAGGTTCGAATCCTGCCTCGGGCATGGATGTGTGTGATGTGCTTAGGTTGGTTAGGTTTAAGTAGTTCTAAGTTCTAGGGTACTGATGACTACAGATGTTTAGTCCCATAGTGCTCAGAGCCATTTGAACCATTTTTGAACCTTGGTCGCGTATCACCAGATCTTCTCCAGTCGAGCACAAGTTGGGCGTCATCGGACGACAATTCCAGCGTCATACACAAACAGCAGAAACCGTCCCTATATTGACCGACCAAGTGCAACAGGCATGGAACTCCATCCTAAGAACTGACATCCGGCGCATTTCCGACACAATGCATACATGTTTTCATATTCACATCCATCTTCCTACCGGTTACAATGGTTGTTAAAGTACCAACATTTCACATTTGCAATGGTTTAACTCGCACTTACATTAACCTGTGATCTTGCATTGTTAATCACTTAAATACGTTACCTAGACAGATGTATTCCCGAAATTTCATTACTTCATGTTAATTATTTTTTAGTGTTGCAATTTTTTTCCAGTCGAGCTAGTTTAAAGGCAGACAGCGATACCAGACCACTCTTCTTCCGCCCGTCACAAAACGACAATAATCAATACCGTAAATTTAACTTGACAACAAGGCCCCTATAAAAACATTCCATTTCATATACTCCAGGTTCTGAGATATGACATTCGGAAAAAAAGAAAAAACAGCCAAATATTTGTAAGAACCGAGATCGTAATTATGATCAACTCTCGTTTCACTAACAACAGTTTGATCTGTGCTCTTAGGATCCTGCATAACTTCACCCTCCGAACACATGCCACATTCGAAAAACAGCCAAATTTATGACGCACGAGATTTCACCCGCAAATAAGTGAAGCAGTGCTCTTAGATTCCTGCCTAGGCTTCTCCTCGGAACTCTTGCCACATACGGAATGAAACAACCAAATTGCTGTGAGAATCAAAATTATAAATATGATAGCCACTCGTTTCTCTCGCAACAATTTAGGATGTACTCCCAGGTTCATGCTCAACCACACCCTCGTAAAGCACGATAAATTTTGAATAAACTGTGTAGTTTACACCACTCGCTAAGACAAACAAGTATAACATTTAACAACAGCCCCGTACATCCTTCGCATCATAAACTCATGACGTCACACAGGACGCCACTAGTCATAGGAGGCTGGTAGCCCCGGACCGTGCACTTGACCCAGAACAACCGGGGTTAGAACCCGGGTGTCTTTCAGCTGTGAGCATGGACAGGGATGATCGTTGGTCACCTACCTGATTTCTGGCGAATCAACTTCCCGTCTCGAGAGACTGCTTTCCGCTGCTTCTCAAGACGCGATACAGCTGTTATTCTCTCCTCTGTGAAATTACAACCTTTCTCACCACGAATCAGAAAGCTCGATACGATAACGAACAAAGGCGCTTTCGAATCAAATTCGAACTGATGCTACGCAACAGCCGACGCAGCTTCAAACCATACTCTATTGTTGGGATCCTTCCTAGGTTCGACGGTAAGCCGCTGTTCCGATAGCTTCAGTCTACTCATTTCCTTACTGTTGATGTGTTACTATAATCAAAACAATTAAGAGTAATGATATACGGGTGAAATACAGGGTTATTACAAATGATTGAAGCGATTTCACAGCTCTACAATAACTTTATTATTTGAGATATTTTCACAATGCTTTGCACACACATACAAAAACTCAAAAAGTTTTTTTAGGCATTCACAAATGTTCGATATGTGCCCCTTTAGTGATTCGGCAGACATCAAGCCGATAATCAAGTTCCTCCCACATTCAGCGCAGCATGTCCCCATCAATGAGTTCGAAAGCATCGTTGATGGGAGCTCGCAGTTCTGGCACGTTTCTTGGTAGAGGAGGTTTAAACACTGAATCTTTCACATAACCCCACAGAAAGCAATCGCATAGGGTTAAGTCGGGAGAGCGTGGAGGCCATGACATGAATTGCTGATCATGATCTCCACCACAACCGATTCATTGGTTTTCCAATCTCCTGTTTAAGAAATGCCGAACATCATGATGGAAGTGCAGTGGAGCACCATCCTATTGAAAGATAAAGTCGGCGCTGTCGGTCTCCAGTTGTGGCATGAGCCAATTTTGCAGCATGTCCAGATACACATGTCCTGTAACGTTTTTTTCGCAGAAGAAAAAGGGGCCATAAACTTTAAACCATGAGATTGCACAAAACACGTTAACTTTTGGTGCATTGCGAATTTGCTGCACGAATGCGTGAGGATTCTCTACCGCCCAGATTCGCACATTGTGTCTGTTCACTTCACCATTAAGAAAACATGTTGCTTCATCACTGAAAACAAGTTTCGCACTGAACGCATCCTCTTCCATGAGCTGTTGCAACCGCGCCGAAAATTCAAAGCATTTGACTTTGTCATCGGGTGTCAGGGCTTGTAGCAATTGTAAACGGTAAGGCTTCTGCTTTAGCCTTTTCCGTAAGATTTTCCAAACCGTCGGCTGTGGTACGTTTAGCTCCCTGCTTGCTTTATTCGTCGACTTCTGCGGGCTACGCGTGAAACTTGCCCGCACGCGTTCAACCGTTTCTTCGCCCACTGCAGGCCGACCCGTTGATTTCCCCTTACAGAGGCATCCAGAAGCTTTAAACTGCGCATACCATCGCCGACTGGAGTTAGCAGTTGGTGGATCTTAGTTGAACTTCGTCCTGAAGTGTCGTTGCACTGTTATGACTGATTGATGTGAGTGCATTTCAAGCACAACATACGCTTTCTCGGCTCCTGTCGCCATTTTGTCTCACTGCACTCTCGAGCCCTCTGGCGGCAGAAACCTGAAGTGCGGCTTCAGCCGAACAAAACTTTATGACTTTTTCTACGTATCTGTAGTGTGTCGCGACCATATGTCAATGAATGGAGCTACAGTGAATTTATGAAATCGCTTCAATCATTTGTAATAGCCCTGTACTGTACCGCTGAGATCTGAGACAACTACTGGAAGCTAGGAACAAGCCTGGTGGTATTTAAAAGCCTATCATCAAATCTCTTGCGTCAACTGTAGAACGGGAGACAACCCGTCCGCTTTGATCAATGACGTCTTGTTTACTCATAGATATTAATGTCTTTATTTTCGAGCCATAGATATTAAATTGGTTATCGGCTATGGATAAGCGCATCATTGTAAATTGAATTAAATGAACATGTTTTTAAAAGACAGCGCTAAACATAGCGTGAGGCTTTTTTCGTTTGCTTTCATTTAAATAATTGTTACTTACCAATTCCTTCACTACTCGCTACTTAATTTCAGTCTTAGTGAGTTTTAGATAATTTGGAAGAATACTTTTTCATTTAGAAGAATTTTTACTTTAAGATTTTAGGTATGTATTTATCTGTTCTCATGAATTTTTTTTTTGGTCATCAGTCTACTGACTGGTTTGATGCGGCCCGCCACGAATATCTTTCCTGTGCTAACCTCTTCATCTCAGAGTAGCACTTGCAACCTACGTCCTGAATTATTTGCTTGACATATTCCAATCTCTGTCTTCCTCTACAGTTTTTGCCCTCTACAGCTCCCTCTAGTACCATGGAAGTCATTCCCTCATGTCTTAGCAGATGTCCTATCATCCTGTCCCTTCTCCTTATCAGTGTTTTCCACATATTCCTTTCCTCTCCGATTCTGCGTAGAACCTCCTCATTCCTTACCTTATCAGTCCACCTAATTTTCAACATTCGTCTATAGCACCACATCTCAAATGCTTCGATTCTCTTCTGTTCCGGTTTTCCCACAGTCCATGTTTCACTACCATACAATGCTGTACTCCAGACGTACATCCTCAGAAATTTCTTCCTCAAATTAAGGCCGGTATTTGATATTAGTAGACTTCTCTTGGCCAGAAATGCCTTTTTTGCCTTAGCGAGTCTGCTTTTGATGTCCTCCTTGCTCCATCCGTCATTGGTTATTTTACTGCCTAGGTAGCAGAATTCCTTAACTTCATTGACTTCATGACCATCAATTCTGATGTTAAGTTTCTCGCTGTTCTCATTTCTACTACTTCTCATTAACTTCGTCTTTCTCCGATTTACACTCAAACCATACTGTGTACTCATTAGACTGTTCATTCCGTTCAGCAGATCATTTAATTCTTCTTCACTTTCACTCAGGGTAGCAATGTCATCAGCGAATCGTATCATTGATATCCTTTCACCTTGTATTTTAATTCCACTCCTGAACCTTTCCTTTATTTAAATCATTGCTTCCTCGATGTACAGATTGAAGAGTAGGGGCGAAGGGCTACAGCCTTGTCTTACACTCTTCTTAATACGAGCACTTCGTTCTTGATCGTCCACTCTTATTATTCCCTCTTGGTTGTTGTACATATTGTATATGACCCGTCTCTCCCTATAGCTTACCCCTATTTTCTTCAGAATCTCGAACAGCTTGCACCATTTTATATTGTCGAACGCTTTTTCCAGGTCGACAAATCCTATGAAAGTGTCTTGACTTTCCTTTAGCCTTGCTTCCATTATTAGCCGTAACGTCAGAATTGCCTCTCTCGTCCCTTTACTTTTCCTAAAGCCAAACTGATCGTCACCTAGCGCATTATCAATTTTCTTTTCCATTCTTCTGTATATTATTCTTGTTAGCAGCTTCGATGTATGAGCTGTTAAGCTGATTGTGCGATAATTCTCGCACTTGTTAGCTCTTGCCGTCTTCGGAATTGTGTGGATGATGCTTTTCCGAAAGTCGGATGGTATATCGCCAGACTCATATATTCTACACACCAACGTGAATAGTCGTTTTGTTGCCACTTCCCCCAATGATTTTAGAAATTCTGATGGAGTGTTATCTATCCCTTCTGCCTTATTTGACCGTAAGTCCTCCAAAGCTCTTTTAAATTCCGATTCTAATACTGGATCCCCTATCTCTTCTAAATCGACTCCTGTTTCTTCTTCTATCACATCAGACAAATCTTCACCCTCATAGAGGCTTTCAATGTATTCTTTCCACCTATCTGCTCTCTCCTCTGCATTTAACAGTGGAATTCCCGTTGCACTCTTAATGTTACCACCGTTACTTTTAATGTCACCAAAGGTTGTTTTGACTTTCCTGTACGCTGAGTCTGTCCTTCCGACAATCATCTTTTTCGATGTCTTCACATTTTTCCTGCAGCCATTTCGTCTTAGCTTCCCTGCACTTCCTATTTATTTCATTCATCAGCGACTTGTATTTCTGTAGTCCTGATTTTCCCGGAACATATTTTTATTTCCTCCTTTCATCAATCAACTGAAGTATTTCTTCTGTTACCCATAGTTTCTTCGCAGCTACCTTCTTTGTACCTATGTTTTCCTTCCCAACTTTTGTGATGGCCCTTTTTAGAGATGTCCATTCCTCTTCAACTGTACTGCCTACTGCGCTATTCCTTATTGCTGTATCTATAGCGTTAGAGAACTTCAAACGTATCTCGTCATTCCTTAGTACTTCCGTATCCCACTTCTTTGGGTATTGATTCTTCCTGACTAACGTCTTGAACTTCAGCCTACTCTTCATCACTACTATATTGTGATCTGAGTCTATATCTGCTCCTGGGTACGCCTTACAATCCAGTATCTGATTTCGGAATCTCTGTCTGACCATGATGTAATCTGATTGAAATCTTCCCGTACCTCCCGGCCATTTCCAAGTATACCTCCTCCTCTTGTGATTCTTGAACAGGGTATTCGCTATTACTAGCTGAAACTTGTTACAGAACTCAATTAGACTTTCTCCTCTATCATTCCTTGTCCCTAGCCCATATTCTCGTGTAACCTTACCTTCTACTCCTTCCTCTACAACTGCATTCCAGTCGCCCATGACTATTAGATTTTCGTCCCCCTTTACATACTGCAATACCCTTTCGATATCCTCATACACTTTCTCTATCTGTTCATCTTCAGCTTGCGACGTCGGCATGTATACCTGAACTATCGTTGTCGGTGTTGGTCTGCTGTCGATTCTGATTAGAACAACCTGGTCACTGAACTGTTCACAGTAACACACCCTCTGCCCAACCTTCCTATTCAAAACGAATCTTACACCTGTTATACCATTTTCTGCTGCTGTTGATATTACCCGATACTCATCTGACCAGAAATCCTTGTCATCCTTCCACTTCACTTCACTGAGCCCTACTATATCTAGATCTCATGAATATGGAAGACTTAAAGCAGGATTTGGGCGTAGATATGATGGCAACCATTCGATTTTTGCAAATGTGTGGCCTTCTTGCTGATTACGTTCGATGTCATGAGTGCGGCGAACATATGCGCCTGGTAAGTGTGTCTGCTCGTCCTACTCGCGATTTATTCATATGGAGGTTCAGCAAGGATCGGCTACGGCGCTCAGTTGGATGAAGAATATGGTTTGAGAAATCGAAGCTGGCCTTCAGGGATATAATAAAGATTATACACTGTTGATGTTTGAGGTATCCTGTGTGGTTGTGTGTGCATGAATGTCGTGTGAGTGAGAGTACCGTTTTAGAGTGGTAGTCGTTTTGTAGGGAAGTTTGTGGAAAATATATAAAGTATAGGGTGGCTTTGGGGGGGGGGGGGAGGGGGTTATAGTCGAAATCGATGACTCTCATTTTGGCGAAACCAAGTACAACAGGAGGGGGGGGGGGGGACCTGCTGTGGGTTTATGGTTTTGGGGGGCTGTAATTTCAGGTCCAGAATGTGATGATGTAGTTTTTAAAGTAGACCCTAATCGAACGAAAAGAGGGTTGGTGAAATTAATTAAAGATCGTATTGCTGAGGGTTCTGTAGTTATTTCCGATGGTTTTTCTTCATATAGGGATTAGAGGAATAGGTGTTCTCAGCATGTTGTCGTCAATCGTAATACTGTATTGAATTCGGATCTTCATTAGCTGGGGCTTGTGTCAATAGCGTAGAAGGTTACTGGTCAGCCATAAAATCTGTTGTAGGGAGGGGGAAACGACATATTTCAACACTACAGACCCATTTAGATGAATATTCATGGAGGCGTAGTGTACCCGATGCGTATTTTCTGTTTAAGTGTTTGCTTAAACATGTTGGGCAAATGTATCTTCCAAAATTTGTTAGTTAATTTCCGGCTGGGATGGAGGTGGGGGTGGGGGTAAACGATGATTAAGGTTAAAATATTGATTTGTATTTTTTGGGGTTGATCCATCATTCTCATTTTCTTATGTTAGATAATTTTGTTCTGTGGATATTGTTTTATTATTTTTGTTCATATCTTTGAAGCGAGCTTCTGGGTTTATATGTTTGTATGTACGTATGTATGTGTGTTTTTTTGTGATGTTGTTTGTCTTGTGTATTTGGGTATGTGATTTTCTTGACGTTTTTCAAGGTGAGCTATTATTTTTAGCAAAGGTATTTGCGTATTGTAAGTTTATTTTTTTATTTTTATTTTGTACTGAATTTGTCTATTTTGTTGTATTTCTTTGTCGTATTATATTGTTCTGCGTTAGGTATGGGTTCGTCAGCTGCAGTACGGAATACAAATTTTACAGTTTTGCTCTTTTTCCCTTTCCTAGTACTGGAATAATTACGATTTTTTTGTCACTATAAGCACTACTGAATGCAAAAAGACAGACATACATAAAACTGAAGTACGTGATACTGGTGCTGGACGAAAAAAGCGACATATGTAGCGTTGGTATCTTTTACTTATATAGGTCAACTGAAGAACAGGATACAAATGTTACGTATGTCGTTTTTTTCACCTTCGCTAGCAATAGCATCCTATTCGTCAGTTTACCTATATGTGTCAACTGAAGTATGGGACACAAATATTACGTATGTAGGTCTTTTCGCCTTCGCTAGTAATAGTATCTACGTAAGAACAGAATGCTATAGTTGAATTCTTTTATCTTGGCGGCTCGCGCATGCCCGCCCAGATGCGGGAGATCGCTGCGTTGCCAGTTGCAAACGACGCACGCGCCGAGAGAAGCATAGTATAGTATAGTTCGCAAACTTACGTTTAGGGGGGAGCGCGCAGTTTATGAAGTAAAGCCACCACGGCCGTGTGAACCCTTTCGCTGCTACAGAGACGTGCTCCCCGCATTCCGCGCTGTACGCGATTTTGTTATCACTGCACTGCTCGCCTGTGCTGACACATGGTGTTCCGACTGCTTTGACACACTTATCATTCGATTTCACAAAAACTATTTGGCCCAATAAATTGATTTTTACACATCTTCTTGACAGATACCTCCCCCCTATAAATGACTTAATTTTGTTTCGATGGTCAATGCAGTTATTGTGCAGCATTAAATGTAGTAAACCATTGCACGAAATTTTGAAGAGTTTGCAGAGGTTAAAGTCCATAGCGTATATTTTCCGTATAGTCAATTTTAGTTGCCACAATGTTGAGAATGAAATGTGGACAATATACCTAAATTTCATGTATAATTTTCTGTATAACAATATCTCATTTAATTTAAGTACCAGATAGGTGTCGTATGTAATATTGAGAAATATTCCGCCTTTCGCGACTGTAATAAAAGTTTTATTTATACCACAGTCATTTCGCTTTTTTCTAAAAAGTTCTGATTAAAACAAAATTAGCGAAGTACACAAAACTGAATTGTGGACGTAATAAAACATAGAAACTAAAATATATTGTCAGTGAGGCGCAGTGCGCAAAAAATTTGTGTTTGTCACAATGGACAGCAAATACTTGCCAAAACATAGCTCAGTTGACGAAAACATTGAATATGATGATGTTGCCAAAGCAGCAAAGCAAAGAATTGCGTCAATCAAGTAGCTCGGCAACGTACGAGCCAAAATTCTGTTCAATAATACTTTTAATACTGTCGCAAAGAATATATTTCAATATGAATCGTAAAACAGCTACTGCGGAAGAGAAGATATACAAACAAAACAGATAACATGAATATTATATGTGTGCTTTTTCATTGTTTTTAATTGCTATGAAAAGAAATATTGGAGGATAAAATTAGAAAAACCGAAAACTTATTACGATTATAATGAAGGGATAAAGAACTAGAAATTTCAAATAAATTACATTCAAACAAGCAAAATTTATGAAGTAAGACACTTCGATATCGTTTTTAAATAACCAAAATACGAGTGCAGTTCAATAAGTAATGCAACACATTTTTTTCTGAAACAGGGGTTGTTTTATTCAGCATTGAAATACACCAGGTTATTCCCCAATCTTTTAGCTACACAACACTATTTTTCAACGTAATCTCCATTCAATGCTACGGCCTTACGCCACCTTGAAATGAGGGCCTGTATGCCTCCACAGTACCATTCCACTGGTCGATGTCGGAGCCAACGTCGTACTGCATCAATAACTTCTTCATCATCCGCGTAGTGCCTCCCACGGATTGCGTCCTTCATTGAGCCAAACATATGGAAATCCGACGGTGCGAGATCGGGGCTGTAGGGTGCATGAGGAAGAACAGTCCACTGGAGTTTTGTGAGGTCCTCTCGGGTGCGAAGACTTGTGTGAGGTCTTGCGTTTTCATGAAGAAGGAGAAGTTCGTTCAGATTTTTGTGCCTACGAACACGCTGAAGTCGTTTCTTCAATTTCTGAAGAGTAGCACAATACACTTCAGAGTTGATCGTTTGACCATGGGGAAGGACATCGAACAGAATAACCCCTTCAGCGTCCCAGAATACTGTAACCATGACTTTACCGGCTGAGGGTATGGCTTTAAACTTTTTCTTGGTAGGGGAGTGGGTGTGGCGCCACTCCATTGATTGCCGTTTTGTTTCAGGTTCGAAGTGATGAACCCATGTTTCATCACCTGTAACAATCTTTGACAAGAAATTGTCACCCTCAGCCACATGACGAGCAAGCAATTCCGCACAGATGGTTCTCCTTTGCTCTTTATGGTGTTCGGTTAGACAACGAGGGACCCAGCGGGAACAAACCTTTGAATATCCCAACTGGTGAACAATTGTGACAGCACTACCAACAGAGATGTCAAGTTGAGCACTGAGTTGTTTGATGGTGATCCGTCAATCATCTCGAACGAGTGTGTTCGCACGCTCCGTCATTGCAGGAGTCACAGCTGTGCACGGCCGGCCCGCACGCGGGAGATCAGACAGTCTTGCTTGACCTTGCGGCGATGATGACACACGTTTTGCCCAACGACTCACCGTGCTTTTGTCCACTGCCAGATCACCGTAGACAATCTGCAAGCGCCTATGAATATCTGAGATGCCCTGGTTTTCCGCCAAAAGAAACTCGATCACTGCCCGTTGTTTGTAACGCACATCCGTTACAGACGCCATTTTAACAGCTCCGTACAGCGGTGCCACCTGTCGGAAGTCAATGAAACTATACGAGACGAAGCGGGAATATTCCAAAAAAAATTTCCGGTTTTTTCAACCAAAATTGGCCGAGAAAAAAAATGTGTTGCATTACTTATTGAACTGCCCTCGTATCAAGCACCAAACAAGGTTTGAACTCAAATGCCTTTGCTTAGCAGACAAACACCTTAAACATTACGCTAACTCAGCTCGTCATACAAATGATCTCCGGGAGGACTATAAAAGCTCACGCAAAATACCGATAAACACTGTTGGTATGACTATTAATTATTCACATTCGTCGAAGTACAATAGGAAATAAACAATTGCTGCTGTTCTTTGTTGCGAAAAAGCGGTTCGTGAGAATGATACAAACACTTTTCCTTGCTATCGCCTGAATTAGGCTTATTACTTATTTGGTTTAATTAATTAATAGAATATGAAGCAATTGGTATAAAGAATGCTTTTTCCAAACTTTCTATAAAAGAAAGTCTGCTATCAAGACATTGCTTTTGTTCAATTACTTTATTTATGACTGAACGTTTCTAAAACTGAAGCCACTCATCCGTGCTCTGCACTGCAGTCGAGGTCTGGCAACGTCGCTCTCTGTTCATTGGCTGACTGTGTTTTGTGACGTCAGATGCGCAGAACGAACCTAAACTCGGCCGCCGTCGTAAATGACGTGCACTATAGCAGTAGCAGAGGCTAAAAAGGCAACACCTGTAAAATTTGTATCCCGTACTTCAATTGATCTATATAGGTATACCGAAGAATAAGTTACTAATGCTAATGAAAACGAATAAATCGACGTAAGTAAAATTTGTTTCCCGTACTGCAGTTAACCTATGCAGATCAACTGAAGTTTCGGATACAACTCATATACATGTCAACTGACGTATTCTATACTAACGTTACTTCTATCCCTTTTTTTCTTTATTTTTTACAGAAGTACTAAGACTGAAACAAGCGATATACTTAACATTATGTTCGAAATATTAATGAACGTGATATATGTCTACCATCTGTTTTCTCTCTCCTGCATTCCTGTGTTTACAAACACTCGTCTTTGCTGTTAAATCTGTGTAATAAATCATCTCTGGCAAATTCGGACGTCATTGGTGAAAGCTGACTGGTTGTATCCCATTCTTCAGTAGTCCCAATCTCTTAAATCCTACGTGATGTATAATTCACTATTCGAATTTTTAGAATGAGTTACGTTTGAGACTACTGGAAATAGGTACCCCATTAAATCTTATAATAAATATCCTCTTTTAATCAGAGATTCTTATATGGAGTAGAATTTTAATAGTTTCCATCAGTTTGAGAGGAAGTTTGAGGCTAATTCGGTACTTTTGTATTCGACATCAAGGAAGTATTTTTCGAGAGGTAACATAGAACGAATTTCCAGACACGAAACCGGCTTATACATAAATCAGGCAAATGTTGATTTTGTGGCTGGTAATAAATGCCATTTCTTTTATTTTTAACTGGATGGTAGCAATTCAGATGAGTAAAATTGGAACAGTTAACTGATTTGAAATTAGAGTAGCGATAATTTGTAGTTAAATGAAATATAACAAGAGTGAAGATTACTGGATGAAGCAGTAATGAATATTTTGAGCGCAGTCCGGAACCGTGTGACTGCTACGGTCGCAGGTTCGAATCCTGCCTCGGGCATGGATGTGTGTGATGTCCTTAGGTTAGTTAGGTTTAAGTAGTTCTAAGTTCTAGGGGACTGATAACCACAGCAGTTGAGTCCCATAGTGCTCAGAGCCATTTGAACCATTTTTTTGAATATTTTGATTCCATGTTATCCTCAGATTTTTGATACTGTACATCAGAAAATTCGTGATGAAGATGTAAGCAGACGACTATCATATGTGGATGAGGTATAGAGGGTGTTCCGAAACTATTCGTTCACATTAATACAGAAGGTAGAGAACATTAAAACAATTATATTCAGTTATGGTAAAAACGATTTCAATCCGAGTGCGTCATCTGGCAAACCTTATGATGGGTCTCGATTTTTCAAACGTCTTGCTCCTGTTACCAAGAGCCACGTCAGAACTGTCTCTAGGTGCCTCTACCTTTAGGAAATCCAAACTGATTGTCATCTGTCATATCCCCAATTTTATTTTCCGTTCTTCTGCTAACAGCTTTTGTCAGCAACTCGCTTCAGTCCAGAACTGCGCTGCTGCTACGTTCGCAGGTTCGAACTCTGCCTCGGGCATGGATGTGTGTGATTTCCTTAGGTTTAGTTAGGTTTAAGTAGTTCTAAGTCTAGGGGACTGATGACCTCAGATGTTACGTCCCATGGGGCTTTGAACCATTTTATAAGCAACTCGGATGCATGAGCTGTCAAGATGATTATGCGGCCCGCCATGAAAAATTTTCCTGGGCCGTCCATTTCATCTCAGAGTAGTAATTCTAACCTACACTGAGACGCCAAAGAAACTTGTATAGGCATGCGTATTCAGATATATATATATATATATATATATATATATATATATATATATATATATATATATATATATATATATATATACAAGCAGAATACGGCGCTGCGATCGGCAACGACTATATAAGAAAACAAGTGTCTGGCTCAGTTGTTAGATCGGTTACTGCTGCTACAGTGGCAGGTTATGAAGTTTTAAGTGAGTTTGAACATGGTGTTACAGGCGACGCAGCATCTACGAGGTGGCTAAGAAGTGGGGATTTCCCCGTACTACCATTTCACAAGTGTGCCGTGAATATCAGGAATCCAGTAAAAAATTAAATCTTCGACATCGCTGCGGCCTAAAAGATCCCTCAAGGACGTAACCAACGACAACTGAAGAGAATCGTCCAACGTGACAGAAGTGCAACCCTTCCGCAAATTGCTGGGCCGTCAAGTGTCAGCATGCAACTATTGAACGAAACATCATCGATATGGGCTTTCAGAACCGAATGCCCACTCGTGTACATTTCATGACTGCACGACACAAAGCTTTACGCCACGTCCGGGACCGTCAACACCGACATTGGACTGTCCATGACTGGAAACATGTTGTCTGGTTGGACGAGTCTCATTTCAAATTTTACCGAGTGGATGGACGTGTACAGGTATGGAGACAACCTCATGAATCCATGGACCACACATGTCAGCAGGAGACTGTTCAAGCTGGTGGATACTCTGTAATGGTGTAGGACGTATGCAGTTGGAGCGCTGTGGGACCCTTGATACGTCTAGGTTCGTCTCTGACAGGTGGCACGTACGTAAGCTTCCTGTCTGGTCACCTGCATCCATTCATGTCAATTGCGCATCGCGACGGAATTGGGTGATTCCAGCAGGACAATGCGACACCTCACACGTCCAGAATTGCTACAGAGCGGGTCCAGGAGCGCTCTTCTGAGTTTAAACGCTTCCGCTGGCCACCAAACTCCCCAGACGTAAATATTATTGAGCATATCCCGTATGCCTCGCAACGTGCTGTTTAGAAGAGATCTCCTCGTACTCTTACGAATTTATGGACAGTCCTGCAGGATTCTTGGTGTCAGTTCCCCCCAACAGTACTTCAGACATTAGTTGAGTCCATGCTACGTCGTGTTGCGGCACAGCTGCGTGCTCGCAGGGGCCCTCCACGATATTAGGCAGGCGTACCAGTTTCTTTGGCTCTTCAGCGTACGTCCTCAATATTTGCTGGGTATATTCCAGTCTATGTCCACCTCTACAGTTTTTAGCATCTGCAGCACTGTAGTACCTCTCTAGCACCATGGAAATTATTCTCTGATGTTGTAACAGGCGTCCTATCATCCAGTCCCTTCTTCTTGTTGGTGTTTTCCATATACTCCTTTCCTCACTGATTCTGCCGTGTACCTTCTCGTTCCTTATCTTATCAGTCTACCTAATGCGCAGCACTCTTCCTTAGCACCACACTCGAACGCTTCAATTCTCTTATTTTCTGGTTTTCCCACTGTCCATGATTCACTACTATACAAAGCTGAGGTCCAAACGTACTTTCCCAGAAATTTCTTCCTCAACTAAAGCGTATGTTTGATATTAGTAGACTTCTATTGGCCAGTAATGCCCTTCATGCCTGTGATAGATCGGTTATTATGTCCTCCTTGCTCCATCCGTCATGAATTATTTTGCTGCCTAGGTAGCAGACTTCCTTAACTTCATGTACTTCGTGATCACCAGTCCTGACTTTAAGTTTCTCTCTGGCCTAATTTCTGCTACTTCTCATCTTTATCTTCTTCCTTCGATTTACTCTCAAACCATGTTCCGCACTCACTGGACTGGTCATTCCATTCAACAGATCCTGTAATTCTTACTTTCACTGAGGATATGCAGGGAATCTTCTCACTGATATACTTTCCCCTTGAATTTTAATCTCAATCTTGTACTTTTCTTTTATTTCCGTCATTGCTTCTTCATGATATGTCATATAATATTTACCATGACGTGCAGTATCACAGAAAATCTCATTAAAGTTTGTGCTGCATGCATCCCTATTCTGGATTAATGCCTGTTACACATGTACTGCACTCCCGAATACTTATTATTGTAAATATATCCTTCTCTCTAGAAGCACGTATATTTGTGCTCATTATTCGTCACACCCTTCACCATACATGTAACAGGAGGTGTATTTTGTCGAGAAATGGTCTGCTCGGGGAAAAAATCGATCTACCCCACCCTGAAATCAAAAAATTGTTTTAACGTGTCCCCCCCCCCCCCCCCAGGAACAAACCCATCCCTAGAAATTTTGTCCCGCCATAAAATACTTTTTTAGACTTAACATGTTTTTTCTTGAACCAAATGATCTAATGTATTGTTTACTATGGCTAGCGAATCTTCTGGATTCTGGGCATGCGTCACTGACTTAGCTTAAAAATTGCAAGAAGCAGGTGTGTCACCTTGTGGTGTCACCGCCAGACACCACACTTGCTAGGTGGTAGTTTTAAATCGGCCGCGGTCCATTAGTACATGTCGGACCCGCGTGTCGCCACTGTGTGATCGCAGACCGAGCGCCACCACAAGGCAGGTCTCGAGATACGGAATAGCACTCGCCCCAGTTGTACGGACGACTTTGCTAGCGACTACATGGACGAAGCATTGCTCATTAGCCGAGCCAATAGAATAGCCTTCAGCTAAGTCAATGGCTACGACCTAGCAATGCGCCATTAGTAACATTGCATGTATCTAAAGAGTCTCACTTGTATCGCCACAATCTCCAGATGTACCACAAGGATGGATTAAAGTTAAGTATTCCAGAAGCTACGTCCTTTTCTTTATAGCATTCATTACGTATCCTGTTTCAGACCTCCCGCTATCCTGCTTTAACTTAGCGCGTGCCTTTCGGCTTCCTCTCATTGTGTCTAGGCTGTCTTGTCTAGACACAACACACCTCCTTCCAGCTAAGAGAGCTCAGTGGACTGGTTAAGTAGGAGTAACTCGTAAAAAAACGCGACCATGTCGATCTGCTTTGATTTAAATGTCTTTGAAGCTACCAGATAAGTCGAAAATCTAGGTCCCTTCTTCTATAGTACTAATTCTGCATAGAGAATATTCACTTGTTTTGTGCTGTAACAGGAGCATTTTTCATTTCGGTTCCCAACTTTTGCTCTACCATAATTTTGGCACGAGACCACCATAACGTGTCAACTGATACAGTATAAGATTTTTTGTTGTTGTTGTTGTGCAAACCATGTCGCTTATGTCATGCCAACGATAAAGATTTCACAAAACGGCAGAACGACTGTTAATTGCATATATTTGTCTACCTTCTTACAAAATACGAACCGATTCGCACAAGTTCTAAACATAGAACCACGCGAAAAAATATGAAAAGAAACGTGTTTTTTGAAAGTCAGTCCGATTGAAGATATATTTTTGAGGCCAAGTTTTCCATTTTTTTCATCTGATTCAGTTTAAGCTCGACCTTAAACTACCGTATCTCGATAGCGAAAAAAAAACAGATAAAAATGTTGTTTTTACTTTACCCATTTATCTACTTTCGTGCAGAGCTTGAACCGATTCGCTCAAGTATAAAGTACAGAAGTGGCGCAATTTAAATCCTAACAGAGAAACACTTGCTACATTTTGCACAACTTTAATCCATCGTATCTCACAACAGATAAAGATTACTGGATAATCTCTCCTTGTTCTTCGATTCTCTTCATCCATTGCCTTCCAACGGTTCAGACCTCCATTCCTAAGCTAGAAGATAGCAGAAATGTCGCCTTAGCCCACAGCCAAACTAAGGGAATGGATTTCGTGCAAGACTGGGAGTGTTTATCAAATAGAAGCTGCTGACCTTAAAGGAGTAGAATCAAATAAAGCACGTAGCCCTTAGACCATTTTCTAAAGGCAGTGATATGAATAGAATACAATAAAGGTGAAATGTAAAAAGAATAGAATACAGTATGTAGTTGATATTATATACTCTAACGAAAGATGTATCCAAAGAAAAATGCGTCTTTCATCGTAAAGAGTTGTTTGACGGAGTATATCATCATTAGCACGGCAGTGTAGTTTCAAGGCTAGACTAGCACGTTGTCAGTGTCATAGAACGGTCCACGCTCATCTCTCCCAGCTAAAGCCCTTTGCAAGTAGTCCATTTCTATGCTAATTTGTAGTAGCGTTTTCAGTTTCAGAGAGAGACCAAGTTTGATTGAGGGGTGGGAGAGGAGGTGAGGTGGGGGATGGATGTTGAACGAAGTGCTCCTCGCTTTCCTTCGCACATTTTAAAATCCTCTGTCAGTGGACCTATCTGGTGGCTGCTTTCGCGACCTGCGGCATGCACCAGCTGGAGCGGCAGTCTTTCTTTTTGTGTCGTTGAAGTGGCTTCCTTTAACACAAACTGATGAAGATGAAATTTTTTTTGTGTATCGTAGAGTCTTAAAGAAAGAAAAATCCACATCAAAAGCTGTAAAAAAAAGGAGAAGATACAATTTCTTTAATTTTTAATGAAAATACTGCAAATATTGATAACTTTCAGTTTGATTAATATCCGAATTACTGAATTTACCGAAAAAAAAGAAATTCAGGGCCAAATGGTTATTGTTGGTTAGCGGCACACTTGATGACGCATAGCCATGTATGTAGTTAATATTCATACACAGGAAATTACTTGGTAAAATGTTAACCGCGTCAGAATAAAAATGCAAGCTCGACTTTCAAATGATAAAAGAACCAACGATAGAGCGCTTATGGCGGTCTATCGTTGCTTTACGTAGTAAATTGCTTGCAACGTAACGTATGCGACCAGAAGTCACTTGATTCGAATAATTAACACAGGGAAACTGAAAGATTATTCATCTCACAAAATAAAAATGCTTTTTTAAACAGAATGCTCCAATCGTTTTTGCAAAGAGTTACAATGGAGACACATTCTCCATCGTGCCGCTGCCAAAGGGAGAGGAAACAGTCAAGTCGCGTTATACATAGCTAACACGGTTACACGTACGTAAAACAAACGACCTTTTGGAGAGTACAGACGCACATTTTTCAAATAATCTTTGCCTTTTCATAGGTAGAGTTTTTTTCTGTTCATTTAATGTAACCATCATAATTCCACAAACACTTTTGGCAGACGAAAGAGCCCATCGTTTTGGTTTCTTCTAAACTTGCGTGATAACGTGCAGTAGAGCGGAATTCGCTAGCGCTATGGTCCTCATCTAGCGGTTGCGGTGTTAGATGTTTCCCTCCTTTAATTGCTGAGGTGAGGAACTGTGTAGGTAGATGTCGGTATGGCAGGTTCCTATCGGGTCGTCGTGACCATCAGAATGTGAGAGCGTTTTGGAGTTGATTCTTTTGGATGTCAGATAGCTTGGTAGCTCATGAATCATAGAAACGCCGGCTAGCATCAGTCATATTCCACCAGTTGTAGTTTAGTGTTTACTTTCTGCTGCAGGCCCCGGCAAGGTGACCTCTGAGTAGTTCCGCAGTGAATTCGGTAGTCACTCGTGTTCCTAGTCGATTGTGGTATCACATCTTGAGGAACTGGTACAGACTCGCTTTCCGAGGATTCCACAGCGACGTGTGATTGATGATTTGGGGCATTTAAGTTTTGCTTTTTGTCTCACACGCAGACCAAGTGGAAGATCAGTTACCTTATCCAGGTTTAGCAGCTTACCTTACCACGTTCAGACTTCTGACACGCCAAGTAGAATGTTATCCTTTCTTCCGTTATTCAGTCATTTTCTCATGGTCATCATTTCCTCGGCAGTCCCCTCCCGGAGGAGGAAGAGGAGGAGGAGGAGGAGGAGGGGAAGGAGGAGATTAGTGTTTAGCGTCGCGTCGACAACGAGGTCATTAGAGACGGCCCTCCCGGAGGTCATAATGGCAGACTAAGCAGGAGCCTTTGCCATAGGAGAGATCATCATCATAGTTTTTGAATTACATGTCACAATTCCCATGGATACACATTGTCTTCAATGATGTGGTTCCCATCGCCTTCTGTGTCCTTAGGTCTATGATCATCGCTGATTCTTTCGCCTAGTAGAAGCAGTTTCCAATACCAAGTGTATAAGGGTAAAGCAAACCTCTTCGTGAGATAGGATGAGTTGAGCGCGGGCGAAAGCTCGAAGTTCCTCGGTCGCTTATATGGAGCGCTCGGTGCGGGCTGAACGAGAGCGACTTCTTATACTCAGTATCTTCGGTAACCAAAGCTGACGGTCTTTATTCATAATTTAACCGGTGGCCAGAATTCTTATTGGGACCTCTTTGCTCCTAGTCCAAGACCCTACTCATAGATCACCACCACTGTAAGACTAACGGCCCTAAAATGGCGTTCTCCATTTAAAAAAAAAAAAAAAAAAAAAAAAAAAAAAAACACTTTCTTTTTAGCCACATAGAGCAGTTAGTTACATGGAAGTTCGGCTTATGAAATTTAGTTACTGCATTTCTTCACACCAAGTAGTTTGTTTTCTTTAGATGTAGGTCACCTGTCATATAATTTGCCATGTAATACTACGTTTGATGCTCATACTCGAACGTATTGCTGCCACGGTCTGTAACTTGTGACAAGTTCGTAACCCTTCACAAATATGATGTTGGGAAGAATTCTGCTCACAGATGGTAAAACTATTGTTTATCAAAACACGACCGGTTTCGCAGCTTTAAGCCGCATCAGCAGGTGAACCTACGTAGCAAAAAGCAAAGTACAGTGTCACCACTTTTTGCGGCTACTAAAGTTAGTAAAGGAATGTCTAAAATATGCTATCAACGTTAAAAGATCATAGGCATACCCATTGCCCCTAGTCAAAAGTTACTATTCAAAGAATGTCGTCTATGTTATGGCGAGCGAAAGGTAAAGAACAGATGCCTCATTCATTAAAATTTCCTGCATCTAACAAGAGAAAATATATTTTGTACCGAGCGGCCGATAATTTTTTTTTTAAAAAGAGGCCGGATTGGCAATAAAGAATTGTCACTGCTAACATAAATAGTCGCAGCACACGCAAACAAGAATAACGATAACTTCTCGTGTGTGTTTGTCGTGGACAGAGGCGCGAATAGCATGTCCTTCTAGCAGTATCCTTGTAACTCGTGAGACAGAAGCACATGTCAGAGGCGTTGCTAGCTTCGTGTGAAGTCCAAACCTACCGTCGGCGCCACTCAGAAAATGTAACTTTCTTTTCAGGAGCGTCGCTTTGATATGATGCTAATTTTTTACGCTCGGCGTTACGGGGTTAGGAGAGCTATGATAGTGAAAATGCCAGACCGACCTAAGGCAGAGCAAGAGGAAAGAGTTGTACAATTTACGACCTTCTGCTGCATGTGGGAACTATGTCCTAAAAAAATGCCTGAAAAATTGAAATGGTGGAAGCGTGGGGGGAGTGGTAAGGTTCCAAACCACATTACAAACATACCTTAAAACAGGTTGATTGTTAGTCTCTTCACAGATACTCTTGAACACAGATAGTCAGTTCAGAAACCTTTAAACAAGCTCTGATAACCACCATTAAATAACTTTATTAACTTTACAACTCTGATTACTGACAGTAAAATAACACTGAAAATAAACAATATGTACAAAGAATTCCAAGAATATTCAAGTATAACCTGTACGCCTTAAAATAAATAATTACAAGTCACGATCTCACAAACAGCTGACTCGAGAAATCACTTTAGACAATCAGTTAAACAACAGATAACAGTCCTTGGAATCCACTGACAACCAAGGGATAAACAACAGTTCGTAACTTGTGGGAATGTTTATATGCCATAATATTAGTATTAGTTTTACAAATGGTAGGTTCTTCAGTGAACTTGCTGGCCTTTCTCTTTAGAATAGTCCACATCATGTCCCTTGGGATTTGAATAACTTACGATACCTCTAACGTAAATCTGTAGGCAGCAGGCATAGACAAATCACAGCGCTTAATTAAGTAGTTTGATAACGGCAACAATCATACAGTTAATTTTCAATGAAAAGCAGTTAAAAATATTAGAATTATCCCTTGGAATTAAACTTCACAAACCAATTTAATTTTAACCTTTTAATTTAGCCGTCTATGAATTAAACAAATAGACGATTGCTCTCTCTCTCTCTCGTACCAACTTAATAGACCAACAATTTGAATGTCGTCCAGACACTTCAAATAAAATGTAACTATTTGACCAAGGGAGACAAAAGCACTTTACTTTATTAAACAATTCCGGATCAATAGGAGTGCAAACAAATTAAGTCAGTTACTCGTATCTACACGGGCTGAGTAAGTCAACAGCTAATTGACAAAGTCCTTCGTTTGCCATGAGCAACAGGGTCAGCTCACTTAATTGGACTAGAATTTTAAACGGTTCAGTGATCATTTACCCACCTAAACTTTAGGTAAAGGTTGAATGAAAGGAACTCCCTTTAAGAAACAAAATATCTAAAGTACAGTAAAACAACAACAGCTCATGATAGATCTTTAAATATGCACACTGTACTAAGTTACAGCCACCTGATTTAAGACATTTCTTAATGGGCGAAAGGACTTGAACAGTATAACGTGGGCAAATTGTTACTGTTGTGGTCTTCAGTCCAGAGACTGGTTTAATGCAGTTCTTTATGCTACTCTATCCTGTGCAAACTTCTTCATCTCCCAGTACCTACTGCAATCTACATCCTTCTGAACCTGTTTAGTGTATTCATCTCTTGGTCTCTCTCTACTCTTTTTACCCTCCACTCTGCCCTCCAATACTAAATTAGTGATTCCTTGATGCCTCAGAATTTGTCCTACCAAGCGATACCTTCTTCTAATCAAGTTGTGCCACAAATTTATCTTCTCCCCAATTCTGTTGAATACCTACTCATTAGTTATGTGATCTACCCATCAAATCTTCAGCATTCTTCTGTAGCACCACAATTCGAAAGCTTCTCTTCTCTTCTTGTCTAAACTATTTATCGTCCACGTTTCACATCCATACCCATGGCTACACTCCATACAAGTACTTTCAGAAACGACTTCCTGACACTTAAATCTAATCTCCATGTTAACAAATTTCTCTTCTTCAGAAATGCTTTCCTTGCCATTGCCAACCTACATTTTATACCCTCTCTACTTCAACCATCATAAGTCATTTTTCTCCCCAAATAGCAAAACTCGTTTACTACTTTAAGTGTCTCATTTCCTAATCTAATTCCCTCAGCATCACCCGACTTGATTCGACTACATTCCATGATCCCTGGTTTGTTTTTGTTGATGTTCATCTTATATCCTCCTTTCAAGACACTGTCCATTCCGTTCAACTGCTCTTCCAGGTTCTTTGCTGTCTCTGACAGAATTACAATGTCATCGGCGAACTGCAAAGTTTTTATTTGTTCTCCATGGATTTTACTTCCTATTCGGAATTTTTCTTTTGTTTCCGTTACTGCTTGCTCAATATACGGATTGAATAACATCTGGGATAGGCTACAACCCTGTCTCAATCCCTTCCCAACCACTGCTTCCCTTTCATGGCCCTCGACTCTTATAACTGCCATCTGGTTTCTGTACAAATTGTAGATAGGCTTTCGCTCCATGTATTTTACCCCTGCCACCTTCAGAATTTGAAATAGAGTATTCCAGTCAACATTGTAAAAGCTTTCTCTAAGTCTGCTAATATCAAATCACCTTGACCCACCAGCCGTTTCGTAACACATACCCTGGGTAGTGCAATCCAGTGAAAGGATTGTATATAATAGTGTAGCTGTAGCCGTACATCAGGCTGTGAGTCGCCTAATGCTTTAAATATATTTTGAGTCACGAAACGAATCAAACCATCAAACGGTCACCGCTGTTTGTGAGCACAGGCCCCTCAGACTCGAGTACAGTACTCTCGTCGGAATCGTACTCAGCGACCTCACCGGCTCCGCACCATCATAGCGGACGAGATGCCCCTCACTGTACCGCCCTCCCATTCTGCCACTAGCCGCGTGACCGGCCACCTAGCAGAGTATCCTCGCACCACCGCGGAACCAAGCTTGGACTCGAGCTCAATCGACACACTGCAGGCGCTTAAACAGTGCTCCAGTCAAAGAACCTAAGACCAGCGTCTCTGATCGGAAGACTAAACCACGGACGACCATCGGTAACCAAAGAGGCTGCGAAACTAGCGTACACGGCTCAAAAATGGAAAAAGCTTAAAGTGTATGTGATCTTCCGCCCTCTGGCCTAGGCAGTAGCTTTCTTTGAGATATGTGAAAGGTGACTCTTACTAATGCCGCGTGTTTATGAAATTCCTTGTCAACGTTTCATAGGGTAGACAACACGCACCGTATAAGAACGTTACATCGATGGCCCGTGATCACTCATCTACTAGAGCCCAACAAATCTGCGATAGCGGAACATCATATTTCCATTGGCCATTCCATGGGTTACGGGAAAGTCGAAGCACTGGCCCATCCTCACTTTATTGGCATTTAGTGCTCAGGAAAGCAGTGGAAATACAATCAGCAGACATCCTGCTCAACCGAGATTAAGGTTTCAAGCTCGATAAATCAAGGAAAACATTGATTTCTTATCTGCGCTCTCAATAACTGTTAGAGTCTTCATTATCTAGCATTCCAACTCATGCCCTCCATTTCAGTAATTAATCATATGTAATGGCTGTGGATTTTCTGTCTCGGCGCTTGTAAGGCACGCCTATTATTCTAAGACCCATAATCTTTTATCTACGAGGCTCTTGTGCCAATTATTTTATCTCTGACTTACGCGAATTTACTAGATAGAATATTTGCGTCAAATCGTTTTAATTTCAGTCACCGATTCACCTTGAAAATGGCTTTACTGTTGTCTGGCGAAATTTCGGAGGAAGAAATGATTTTATCCAGGATGCACGCCCGTTAGAACGTGAAATGTTCTGTCTGCTGGGAAAACGTCAAGAAACGCACCCCACTGTTGTAAGTGAATGTGAATACTCAGTGGGGTAGTATATTTTACAGTTACGTTTGGCATCAAAATTTTTATTTTCCGTCGAATGTAAGCTTGTTCTGAACTGGATTTGAAAAAGAAAATTGATGAGAAATAACTCTTCTACGAGCCGTCACAAGTAATCAGGCAATCAAGGACGTAACCAAAGGGGGGGGGGGAGGAGAAGTTCCAGAGAGTTCGAATCCCCCTTCCCAATCACCTAAATGAATAGTATAGTTAAATTGCAGGATATTTAGATTTTCAGTCGTACAGTGAAAAAGGGATACATGCTCTCGATAGTCAGCAAGGCAAAAGATAGATTTAAACTTTTTGTAGATCCATAGCACTGTCGGCTATCGACAATCACTATTTTAGCCAAGACAATTGTTAGCCTTGCTTGAGTTCGGTTGTTGTGTAGTTAATCAGTCCAGTTAATACTTGCAGTTGAATTTAGTGTAAGTGCCAGCGTTTATTGCTTTTTAATGTGTACTGTCGTGATAGTTTCTGATTATGGATAGGTTTGTGACGAGAAAGACGAGGAAAACCGAATTTGATTCACCCGTGAGCGTTATGGCAAGTTACAAAAATGTACGTGCTACTTTAAAGGCGTTCTGCATCGCCATCCCACTTTCGTCCAAAATCTATTTACGCTGTTGGAATATTATAGTAAATGATGCCAGCAATTCTATGCACATTTCAGTTTTAAAATATGTACGCATTCACGTGTAGCCAAGTAACTAAACACGTACAATTAAAGAAGAAAATGCAATGTCGGAATTCAATCTTTTGTTGTGATGCATTTTATTTTATTCTAAAACAGTGTATAACAACCAGTTTTTGCAAATTCTCCACTGACTTGGGATAGCTCTACGTGTTGAGCCGCTGAGCTGGCAATCCCTGGGTTCGGGGGGCGAGTGGTTTGAAAATGGTTTTCTGTAGTTTCCCATTTTCAATTTATTCAAATGCCGGAATTGGTTCCTTACTATAGGCCACAACCAATTCGTTCTGAATACCTTCCTTTCCTGACGGATTCCGATTACCTTAAAGATGCAGCTGCATGGAAGGCGAGCCGAGCGTCTCTTTGGAGACTCCCGGCACAAAAAGCCATTCGATAAATAATAATAATCCAAATTCTCCTCTTTTAGGCTCATACATTTGTCTGCCGGGGCGTTCTATAATGCAGAAACCGATCTTTCTTACACTGTCGGAAATGGCAGATTCATACTTAAATGAGGAAATTTGTAAAAGTGTAAGGCTGAATGATTCCTTTGCACTTGCACTACCAAAAGCTGTTCTATCTTCTCTGTGGAACAGGAATATTTTTATTCCAAAAGCCCTGTTGTTAATAATCACGGTGTCGCAAAAAAATCGGCGATCGAACATTCCTGATAACTTCTTCAGCTCAAATCCAGACTGAAAGAAGAAGAGAGTAAAGCGACCTGGGAAGGTGAAGAGAGATTAGAGCATCGCTCCATCTTAGTGATTTGCCAAAATACAGCGTTCCCATGTAACGAGATCATATCTGCGCTTCATGAAAACTCTGCAAAATACGAGGGCAGTTCAATAAGTAATGCAACACTTTTTTTCTGAAACAGGGGTTGTTTTATTCAGCATTGAAATACACCAGGTTATTCCCCAAACTTTTAGCTACACAACACTATTTTTGAACGTAATCTCCATTCAATGCTACGGCCTTACGCCACCTTGAAATGAGGGCCTGTATGTCTGCACGGTACCATTCCACTGGTCGATGTCGGAGCCAACGTCGTACTGCATCAATAACTTCTTCATCATCCGCGTGGTGCCTCCCACGGATTGCGTCCTTCATTGGGCCAAACATATGGAAATCCGACGGTGCGAGATCGGGGCTGTAGGGTGCATGAGGAAAAACAGTCCACTGAAGTTTTGTGAGCTCCTCTCGGGTGCGAAGACTTGTGTGAGGTCTTGCGTTGTCATGAAGAAGGAGAAGTTCGTTCAGATTTTTGTGCCTACAAACACGCTGAAGTCGTTTCTTCAATTTCTGAAGAGTAGCACAATACACTTCAGAGTTGATCGTTTGACCATGGGGAAGGACATCGAACAGAATAACCCCTTCAGCGTCCCAGAAGACTGTAACCATGACTTTACCGGCTGAGGGTATGGCTTTAAACTTTTTCTTGGTAGGGGAGTGGATGTGGCGCCACTCCATTGATTGCCGTTTTGTTTCAGGTTCGAAGTGATGAACCCATGTTTCATCGCCTGTAACAATCTTTGACAAGAAATTGTCACCCTCAGCCACATGACGAGCCAGCAATTCCGCACAGATGGTTCTCCTTTGCTCTTTATGGTGTTCGGTTAGACAACGAGAGACCCAGCGGGAACAAACCTTAAAATATCCCAACTGGTGAACAATTGTGACAGCACTACCAACAGAGATGTCAAGTTGAGCACTGAGTTGTTTGATGGTGATCCGTCGATCATCTCGAACGAGTGTGTTCGCACGCTCCGCCATTGCAGGAGTCACAGCTGTGCACGGCCGGCCCGCACGCGGGAGATCAGACAGTCTTGCTTGACCTTGCGGCGATGATGACACACGCTTTGCCCAACGACTCACCGTGCTTTTGTCCACTGCCAGATCACCGTAGACATTCTGCAAGCACCTATGAATATCTGAGATGCCCTGGTTTTCCGCCAAAAGAAACTCGATCACTGCCCGTTGTTTGCAACGCACATCCGTTACAGACGCCATTTTAACAGCTCCGTACAGCGGTGCCACCTGTCGGAAGTCAATGAAACTATACGAGACGAAGCGGGAATTCCACAAGAAATTTCCGGTTTTTTCAACCAGAATTGGCCGAGAAAAAAAATGTGTTGTATTACTTATTGAACTGCCCTCGTAGTTTACCCTCCTCATGAAAGTTTTCGGAATAAATGGAAAACATGAGTCTCTTTTAGGACATTTTTAAAATCGGACCCGCCGCCCACCCTCCTCCCCTCCCCCACATTTGGACAATATCCTGGCTACTTACTTGAGGCAATTTGGAGGCTCTGGTTGAATAAACTGCTAGTATTTGGTATCTCAGGAGCAAATCACTCTGACACTAAGCCCTGCCATATTTGTTTAAAAATAGGTAGTTGTTCACAGACTGGAAATTATAAAAATTTCTTTTTAATGAAAAGGAATACGGAAACGGTTCACTGAATGAAATTTTATGCAAAGTTAGGTTACAAGAGCTGTTCACTCGACCAGAAAAGGAACTAATGTTTTTACAACGTCGCAAGTATGAACGAGGATAACGCTATGAGTTCATTAAATTGAATAAGCGTGCAGTAAAGTTTAGTATTACGTAATCTGTGTGATTAATTGAACGACGGGCCCGTAAATACAAAGTTCCGATGCGCCTCACCTTAATATATATAAACGTACTAAAATGCTGTTACAGAAACAGAAGGCCTGCAGCCACATAAGCAAGATAAATAAATTTACGAGTTCCAGAGTATACGATGTATTCCATCTCAAAACGACTATAACACTGCCAATCGCCCAGAGTTGGACAGCGAAACACACACGAAATTTTCTATCGTATTAACTATCAGTAAATTTGGCAATGAAATTACAATGAAATGAATACCCCTAGCTGCATACAGGCGTTGATATAGGTCAACGGGGACAGTTGAAAATGTGTGTCCCGACCGGGACTTGAACCCGGGGTCTCCTGCCTGCATGGCAGAAGTTCTATCCATCTTTTTTTTTTATTCGATATAGTTCGTCCGTTTGGTCTGGGCTGACGTCACAAGACATCCGTTCAAGTCGATCGTTGATTCCTTGACTCAGTTTTTTAAAATTTTTATTTATTTATTTTTATTGCAGAGGGAGAGCAGCCCTCTGACCGAACACTCTGAGCTACCGTGCCGGCGTCCATCTAAGCCGCCAAGGACACAGAGGACAGTGCGACTGCAGGGACTTATGTCTGTCACGCCTCCCGTGAGACCCACATTCCCAACTTAAACTTATTGTCCCGCGCTATATTCGTAGTGCCCCTGCCCATTATACCCATTACTCGCGGCTTGCTGCCGATTCCTGTAAGAGTTCGGGCACTGTTTGCGCATCCGCACGAAAGAAGATGGTCAAAGGGCCGGTGAGCCTTTTCTTTCGGACATGTCAGAAAGAACAGATACCATCTTCATATATAAATTTGGCAATGTCCGAAAGAATCGAGAATACGCGTTGAAATAACTATCACGTGAAATTGTGTTGTCTCGTACTGCGCATCTCTTACGCGTGTCACAAACTGACTACCGTCCACTATTCCTGTACAGAAACACGGAATACTGCACTTTGACTGACCAAGAATGACCGACTGACCCCGCTTGCCGATAACCCGTGCCGTACACACCCTCTTAGACTGCGAATTCTCTCCAGGGTTTCACAAAGCAATGTACCTCAAAATAAGCTTCACTCTCCAGTCTTTCAAAAGAACTTGCAATACACAATACTCAGTTGAGTACAAAAACAATCCAAGTCTCTCGACATGCCGAAAGAAATGAAATCACAAATAACTATGCAAACAGTTATTACAACCTAAATCTTTGCCGCCATTACAGCCATATTCACTTATAACTTCACATTTATTCTAAGTTGCGCAAAATTTTAATAAAAAGTAATTTTATCACTTGTCATTAACAAACAGTTTCATTAACAGTAACAAGTAGAGCTGTCATTTCGATATGTGAGTATGACAGTTAGGCGTAGGTCGATACAGATCTTATTTTATCGATTTTCGTTGAGAAAACCTCAGCTGTTTTCGTAAACTGCACTACAGGAAATACTGCAACCAGTCGTAAGTGGGGTTGGTCGCGGTATTTCCTACAGTGCAGTTAAGGATGCACGTCTGCTTTCATAACATGTCGCTTCTACCATTCATAGCTGTACGTGCTTAACCATAGCAATACCTCAAATGTTTGTGGGAACTTTGAAGAATGACCTACTTTCGAAGGACACGGAAGGGTAGCCGTAGTTGATAAGGGAGTGAGACAAGGTTGTGGTGGACCTCCTGGTAACATCATTTTACTTCAAGTGTGCAGGTTTAGGGTTTCTGTTCAAATGGCTCTGAGCACTATGGGACTTAACATCGATGGTCATGAGTCCCCTAGAACTTAGAACTACTTAAACCTAACTAACCTAAGGACAGCACACAACACCCAGCCATCACGAGGCAGAGAAAATCCCTGACCCCGCCGGGAATCGAACCCGGGAACCCGGGCGTGGGAAGCAAGAACGCTACCGCACGACCACGAGATGCGGGCAGGGTTTCTGTCCTCTTCTCTCTGCATACGTGATTTCTGTTACATATTACCTCATTGTCTCTTTTATCCCTTACATTTCTCGTGGTGCCAACATATACAGGATGGTTACAAAGTCTGAAAGGCTTGTAAGTGTGTTGGATGACAGGTTGTGGTGAGAAATAATTGTTAAGAGAAAGATTCGATACGTTGCCCTGTTTCCGAGTTAATTGGCATTGAAGTTAGTCAATCAGGTCGATGCGCACGCAAATTCCATCGCCCCGCCACGTACAATTAGTGTCAGTTTTTCTCATAGCGTAGATTACAGTGCACGAGACTGTCCAGTCTTTCGCTTGGGTTTGATCATTACTACCGTCCCATGCCCAGTTATCGTACCGTTGTCTTTCGGAAACCAAACGAGGAACACGTCTGACGACACCGTATCTGGTAGGATTCTTGAATTTCTGCACGCAACGCCCTAATTGGCAACCTGCAATGCCAATTATACTCGGAACGGCAGAATATATTGAATTTTTTTCTTAATAATTATTTCTCTGCGCAGTCTACCCCGCATCATCCTTAAAATCTTTTCAGACTTCCTGAACACCCTGTGGAGGAGCATATAAAACCTGCCTTTTGCTGCACGGATGTCTTAGCAGTTTCGCACGTCCCCTGCTCGCAACGGTCGTCTGCTGAGGTAGCGAGTTTCTCCCTTCGTATTGTCACTTCCGTCCCAAGCTGTCGATCCTGCCGCGTGACCAGATACCTGCATACTGCGGTCGCTGGCTACCGGTAGAGAACAATGGCTCGGTCCATGGCGAGATTTCCACCGACCTATCCCCAACCACTCTCCATCTTCTCCTCGCGGTGTTAACAACGGTGTAGCTGAGCGCGTAAATGGTGTTTCGTGTCTTCTGCCGAAGACTGTTAATTCGGCGCCTGGCCTCCGAACATCATTGTGCTCGTGAAACTCGGGGACGAGACTGCTACTTTGGTCGGTGTCCATCTTTCCTACTGTGCCTCGCCTTCTACCGGCTCCAACCACGCCGGCGAGTGACTTTGTTCAGAATATATGAATTTCTAGTCTATCTCGTGCGTTTCTTTGTAGCTGCGAAGTCGTGTGAACATCGTTCTTTGTGCGGCGCCTACTAAGCTTTGCTCTACTATTTGGTAATCGACATATAAGTTAGGTAAGGAAGCATTGCTACATCAGCGATGCCTTCCGACTGCTCTGCATCTGATGGGGAAGAAGACTTTGCTCTCTGTTCCAGGTGTACAATCGGTAACATCAACCAGTGCAGTCATATTCTTCTTTCTTTCGAAGTCTTCAATGCTACTGTGTTACAGTGGCTAATTTCACACACTATGACGATTATCCTAAGACAGCATTCGAGAGCGAAATTTGAAGAATGCAAGCCAGCCTGATGTTTTACCAGGTACTCTGTGGTATTCTGTAAACACTGCAGTTGGGCTCACTTTTTTTGCCAGGACTCTGATCTATATTCACAACTTACTGTTGGTCATCTTATTACTGGCCTTCCCTTGCTCGTTCAGAGAATGTTAATTGACTTGATTTAACTATGTTTCTGGACCTCAGGCTTGTCATTGGTCCGATGAGGTCAACCAAGACTTTTCTTCCTATGCCGAAATATTTATCCCAAAGTAGTCCTTCAGTTGTTTCGGTCCTCAGCTCCTTCTGGTATCATGGAACTATTTTACCGCTGTCTTAAAACGTACTCTAAAACAACATCACTTAATCGGAACACTTAATTTTCAGCACTCTTCGGACACAGGACATCTCAAATGATTTGATTCTCTTCTTTTTCGATTTTCCCACTCGTTGTCAAATATTTCTTTATCAAATGAAAGGGTACTTTTAATACAAATAGACTTCTTTTGGACAGGAATGCTCTCTTTGTTTGTGCTAGTGTACTTCCTCCATGCTTCGTTTGTCACATGTTTCTTTCGCTATGAAGTTCGTAGAATTACGTTGCTTCTCCTACTTTGCGACCCCAAATTTAGGTGTTACATTTGGCGGCGTTCTCATTTCTGCCACTGCTCAGTATCTTCGTCTTTCTTTGGTTTACTCTCAATCCACACCCCACGCCCATGTTGATGGTCCTTAAGCTTATTAATAACCCACTATTCAGATAAGGGTACACAGTCCACTTAAACTGTTAACTCTGTGTGAAAGTAAGCACACATTTAAATCTAATACCACAGAGTGCAGATACAAGTAGTAATCACTCCGGACGGTGACCGGTCCACGTTGCGTTTTTCGGCAACTTGAGATGACCAGTTAGTTATGAGGACAGAGGAAACCACTGTAAGGGAGACAGACATTAAAAAATGTGTTGGCTGACAGACAGCAGTCAGGTAGGTACGGGCCAGGCACAGAACACTGCTTTTTCGACAGGTTCGAAAGCACCACGTGGTCAGCGAGGGGACGGCATGCCAAGGAAGAGTGCACAGCACGTAGTCAGCTTTCCGAAAGCCAGGAGCGTAAGGAATTCCCTTCACAAAAGATAAGATCTATGACGGTAGGAGAAAATACGACACGCTCGACTTGGGGGACAGCCCTCGGGGACCGAAGGAGGTCACAGGTATAGATGATCAAGTTCTGTAAGGAAACCCACGAATGGTTCATTGTCCTTATTTTGTGAGCGGGGATGAAAACTCGCCAGTGCATATGTGCAGCCATTTTGTTTGGTGCAAATGCGAAAAAACGCTGAAGCAGGAGATAATTTCTATCTTCTGCTCCTCTCGAAGAGAAAACTGAGTGGGATTGGTTAACGACGGCAATTTCGGAAGGGGGAAGTTGTTGCATTTATTATAAACTTTTCAGTGGTTGGAACTCTGAACGTGTAGTGCAATTACCTATCGAGATTCCGGCGTTGGCAGAACCAGCTAGATTATGTAAAGGGAAGAAGAAAGTCACTTCGTCTTATAGCATGAAGGAGTTTACTTCTCCGTGGCAGGACATCAGGGAGAGAGGACAGATGTCTTCACTCTTAGAGATGATCACAGATATCAGGGCTGAAATTAGAATTCACAGCCATTACTACAGTTATCCCCTGCAAGTATCAGCAGATTGGTAAGCATGAGCTGCATTGTGTACGTCGTGACGAGGGAACCACAAGTTAGTTGTTTCAGGTCATGGTTTCGTTTTTCTGAACTGCTCCATAGCCAGCTAGCTGCACTCGGTATGCACTTAGTCGAGAGAAATGGTGCTTGTTGGCACTTTTTCTTTAGGTTATCAACTTATTCATCAATTATTGGCGTTATTAGCGGACTTAGTTTTTGCATCATTCTATCTCAAACCCATACACCTCGACACAGACCTTTCGTACATGTCTTTGCATGCTTATACCCTTTTCCAGTTACCCGTAATGTTCATTCAGTGAGTAAAATGATATAAATGCACCCATTAATAAGTAGTATTGGTATAGTGAGGTTAGGTTCATTTAGTAGTTTGATGGAAAGCCTTATCAGTATTTGTATGTGAGTTGCTGTACCTATATTTCGTGTTAAACTGGGCCACCCCTGTTTAATTCAAATAGTCGGTTAACTAACCGTTGGATGACTTTTATTTTTCATTTCAATTGGTCTCATGGAAAGCGATCGGTTCACTGTATAGATCACACGGTTCCGATTACGTAGTATCTCAGGGGTATGCCAAATGCTCATCTGACACCTTACAAATGAATTTGGCGTCTCCTGTCAAGGATTTTCTTCGAGCACTTGAGATCCTGTTACACATGCAGTCTCCTCATAGGTCGACAAATTAAGAATTTGGTGATCCTTGCCTTGGGTGTTGCGTATACTGCCGATTTGCTGATGCGTAGTCGTTCACAGTTTGAATAATTTAATTATTTATTGTATTCTAGGATCAGAAAAGTGCGTGAGAACACCATAATAATACCGAATTTCAAGTAACTAAAGCAGCGCCAGGTTACAAACTCTGTGGTAATTGATGCTTTTCTTATAGCAAGAAGAGGCATAGTAAAGTATGGTCAGTCTTTGTCCTGAGTCACAACGTTGAAGTTTTGGATTATTGATTTATTTGTGCTTGAGCTGCCAGTAGGTTTTTATTGTGTGTTCTCATATGTGTAGGGTAGATATTTCGTAGTAGGCGAGAAGTGTTTTGTTTGTGCCAGCATCTCGAATGTCGAAATTCACCCCTGCTCGTGCACGCTGTTAATCGAGATGAGTAACTACAGACAGTGACTTGACTATAGATGTTCAAGAGTACCATTGGCAAGAGACCGAAACTAGGGACAGTCAGAATTATAATTTACTTGAATAAGTTGTATCAGGGAGTGAACCGAGTAATACGTAAGGTGGTAAGGACCAGTCCAAATCTGAGTCGCGGTGATGATGTCACAGGCTCTCAATAGCCACTGGGCACAAGGATATAACATGGGGGTTACAAGTCGTGTGCCAGTCCTTTCAGTTCAGGCACCATTCGTTCTACAGTCCTTTCTGAGTAAACTGGTAGCGGATAATAACCGAGAACGCGAGAAAAACAATGAGGTTCAGAAAAAAACGACGAGCGTTGTAAAACTCCAAAGAAAATATCGCAGCACTAGCGTTGATAGATAAACAACAGAGCGAGAAAGCCGATGCGCGTTATAAGCAACAAGACAATAAAAATTACTAACGTTACAAAAAGATAGAAAATAATTTCGCACAGCTAAACAATAAGTCCGAGGAGGAGATAAAGGAGATAACGGCACTTTCCAAAGAAAATAAGGAAAATATTGCTAAGATAGAACAGATGCTGATCGATCACGTGAAAAGGTGTGGCGAGAAGATCGCTGAGGTGGATAAGAAAATGGCGGAGGAGAAAAGAAATATCCGCTGTGCTGGTCGTTGAAACAGAGAGGAAAGAAAAAGGGAACACCGAGAAGTGACAACGAGGACGACTCATCAGTTAGAGTGAAAGAGACGAGCATACACAGTAAATACTGGAAGCAGGGTATATCGTCTCTTTCTCTCTGTCTCTCTCTCTCTATCTCTCGATTTTGGTATGAAAATGCTTTAATTTTTTAAATGTAAGACGCGGTGGTGGGAAAAATGTAAAGGGTATTTAATACACTTTAGGATTCGCGTATATTCTGCACGCTCGTAAATGCGGCTTACATGTACGCCGACGATAATTGAGGCTGCTACGCAGGCGTAAATGTTAGTAAAAATGGTTACAGTTTTGCTTGTAATGGCTTAATTACGTTAGCCAACCTCACGGCTACCTTAAACATAATCAGACGTAGTATGAAACTTATTACTGTTATTGCCCGTTAAATTAATTGTTGCGAAGAGAGAGACGATATAACCACTTCTGTGGCGAAATAATTTTTATTCACGATAAATAATTTTCATTGAGAGCGAGGTGGCTTCATTTTAGGTTAAGCATTCCCTCGACAGAAATAAATTTAAGGCAACTCTAAGACTTCCTGCCTAGTGCAGTTAAATCTATCTACGCAATCCCGTGAAATTTCTGATAAAATGCACTTGCATGTATTAATACTCGAAAATTACTACCAATATTCAAAGTATTTATAATGTTCACTTGAGGATGAAGCTCAATATTTAGTATTTAATTAAATGTTACGTAATGGCCCCCTGTGCGCCAATGCGTCAAAAGAAAGCCAGATGGGCAATCTTCTACAAGATTTATATTAAAATATTTCCACAGGGAGGGAGGGATTTTGAGTAAGAACAGGAGAAATTCACTTTTTACTGTATACTGTAACAGAAAATACGTACATGAAATACTTAGTGCGTCAGAACAGCTAAGGGACTTAATTCTTCCACAGCAGAGACAAAAGTAGTAATCGACCTTTGAACCTAGTCTCTTTTAAGCTTAATGAGATAAAACGTCCATGGTTACCAAGAATGTATTTACATTGTACAGTTATACTTTGCCACTAACGAGTTGTAGGTTTTATAGCTATCTGTCGTATTATCTACGGTTTTATCTACAGAAATATACATACTTTTGTCCTTTTTTTACACTTTACACTTACACGCCAGGTATAAGTTTAGTTTGATTTTCATTGGGCTTCCCAGGAGATGTCACACAAGAGATATGCGGGGTGTCTCACTCAGCTCAGCAACCTCATGTGTTTCCGTAATGAAATAAAAAGTGAAAAATGCAATTGGCCGGGGACGCACTTATATCAGGGGCTCACACGTTGGACTGTAATCGACGGTACCTAAAAGTCAACGAACACCACTTTCAACACAAAGATATGTTTTTAAATGGCATGTGTATGTATTTTCTACAGAAATGAAAACTAGAGATACAATGTAGTAATAATAGACTGTTCTGGTGTCCTAAATACATTTATTAGTGTCATATAGCCCCCAGAAACTACAATTTTGTGAGTGACATCTAGCACAGAAATGCATTCACTAATAACGGGTAACGTCTACATCTGCATCTACTTCTACATAGATACTCCGCACCCTGTACCACTGCTAGTCATTTCCCTTCCTGTTCCACTCGCAAACAGAGTGAGGGAAAAACGGTTGTTTAGACGCCTCCGTATGAGTCCTAATTTCCCGTACCTTATCTTCGTGGTCCTTACGCGAAATACATGTTTGTGGCAGCAAAAAAATGGCTCTGAGCACTATGGGACTCAACTGCTGTGGTCATAAGTCCCCTAGAACTTAGAACTACTTAAACCTAACTAACCTAAGGACATCACACACATCCATGCCCGAGGCAGGATTCGAACCTGCGACCGTCGCGGTCGTGCGGTTGCAGACTGTAGCGCCTTTAACCGCTCGGCCACTCCGGCCGGCTTTGTGGCAGCAGAAACGTTCGGAAGTCAGCTTCAAATACCGATTGTCTAAATGTTGTCAATAGTGTTCCTGGGAAAGAACGTCGCCTTCCCTTCAGGTATCCCCATTTGCGTTCTCGAAGCATCTCAATACCTGCGTGTTGTTCATACCTACCCGTAATAAATCTAGCAGCTCGCCCCTGAATTGCTTCGATGTATTCTTTAAATCCGACCTGGTGCGGATCCGAAACACTCGAGTAGTACTCAAAAACAGGTCACACTCGCGTCCTATATGCGGTCTCCTTTACAGTTGAGCTACACTTTGCTGATAGGCGTCTTGCTACAGTTCGCGCGGCTCCCCCCGTCGGAGGTTCGAGTCATCCCTCGGGCATGGGTGTGTCTGTCGTCCTTCGCATAAGTTAAAGTTAAATTAAGTAGTGTATAAGCCTAGGGACTGATGACCTCAGCAGTTTGGTCCCATAGGAACTTACCATAAATTTCCAAAATTTTCCCAATAACTCTAAGTTGACCATTCGCCTTCCATACCACATTCCCAAAATGCCCGTTCCATTTCATTTCGCTTTGCAATGTTTCGCCTAGTTATTTAAAGACTTGACTGTGTCAAGCAGGACACTAGTAATACTGTATCCAAACATTACAGGTTTGATCTTCCTTCTCATTGGCATTAACTTATATTTTTCCACATTTAGGACTAGCTGCTATTCATCACACCAACTGGAAATTTCGTCCACGTCGTCTTGTGTCTTCATACAGTCACTCAACTTTGACACCTTACCGTACACTACGGCATCATAAGTAAACAACTGCAGATTGTTGCCCACAATGTCCACCAAATCATTTATGAATGTAGAGAACAACAGTGGTCCTACCACATTTCCCTGGGGCACTCCTGACGATACCCTTGTCTCTGAAAAACTCTGACCGTCGAGGATAGCATACTGGATGCTATTATTTAAGAAGTCTTAGAGCCACTCACATACCTGTGAACTTATTCCGTATGCTCGTACCTTTGTTAACAACCTGCATGGGGCACCGTATCAAATGCTTTCCCGAAATCTAGAAATATGAAAACTACCTGTTGCCCTTCATCCATAGTTCGCAGTATGTCATGTGAGAAAAGGGCAAGCTGAGTTTCGCACGGGCGATTCTTTCTAAAACCATACTGATTTGTAGATATAAGCGTCACAGTCTCAAGGAAGTTTATTATATTCGAACTGAGAATATGTTCAAAGATTTGGCAGCAAACTGCAGTTAGAGATATTTGTCTGTAATTTCGTGGGTACCGTTCTTCTACCCTTCTTACATACTGGAATCACTTGCGTTTTTTCGCAGTCGTTTGGGACTTGGTGCTGGGCAACAAATTCACGATAAATGGAGGCACGGTAAGGCGATACTTCCGTAGAGTACTCTTTGTAAAACCGAATTGGGATTCCGTTCGGGCGTTTTGATTTATTTGCTTCCAAATCTTTCAATCGCGTTACTCTACGCCAGGGATGCTTATTACTACGTCGTCCATACGAGACTCTGTCCGATGGTCAAATGTTGGTGTTTTTGTACTACCCTCCTGTGTGAACGATTACTTGAACGTGAAACTTAACATTTCGGCTTTCGTTTTGCTATCTTCAACTGCAACGCAGACTGGTCAAGAAGTGGCTGAATGGAAGTCTCAGACCCGCTTAGCGATTGTACACAGGACCTACGATGAAGCTGCGACACGTCAACAGATGTTCGAAGTGCCCACAATTTGCATCAGTAAACTTTTGAGACAGATGGTGAACAAGTGAGCGAGGCACTGACTGTAGTTCTTCCACAGATGTAGCACACGTATAGTGGTAATACGAGGGTCACTCCAAAAGAAATGCACACTATTTTTTTAAAAATACAGTTTTCATTCTACATGTGTGAAAGTTTTACAGTGTGTAGATACATCCTTCCTGCTTGTTTTCAAACTTAGTTCAACCTGTTCCCTTGAGTGGCGCCGTCACAGCATGTCTTCAAGATGGCTGCTACACTCGACGTTCGTCAGAAGCAACGTGCTGTCATAGAATTCCTGTGCTGTGAAAACGAGACAGTGGGAAACATCCACATGAGGCTGTAAAAGGTATATGGAGATGCTGCTGTTGATCGCAGTACAGTTAGTCGGTGGGCAAGCAGGTTACGTGATGAAAGCGGGCACGGCAATTTTGAGGATTGTCCTCGCAGTGGCAGGCCTCGTACTGCACACACTCCAGGCAATGTGCAGAGAGTTAACGAATTGATGACTGCTGACAGATGCATCACAGTGAACGAATTGTCACGCTATGTTGGGATAGGGGAAGGAAGTGTTTGCAGAATACTGAACGTGTTGGCGTTAAAAAAGGTTTGTGCCAGGTGGGTTCCCAGGATGTCGGCAGTGGCCCACAACGAAACAAGAAAAACGGTATGCAGCGAACTTTTGGAACAGTATGAGAATGGTGGAGATTAATTTCTTGGAAGAATTGTGACAGGTGAAACATGGCTCCATCATTTTTCACCAGAGACGAAGAGGCAATCAATGGAGTGGAATAATGCAAATTCACCCACGAAAAATAAATTCAAAACCACACCTTCTGCTGGAAACGTTATGGCTATGGTATTTTTAGACTCCGAAGGACTCTTACTTGTGGACATCATGCCAAGTGGAACCACCAAAAATTCTTATGCATATGTGACTACACTGAAGAAACTTCAAGCTCGACTGAGTCTTGTTCGACCAAATCGGGAAAAGTAGGATGTTTTGCTGTTGCACGACAATGCACGGCCACATTTCAGTCAAAAAACCATGGAAGCGATCACAAAACTTGGATGGACAACACTGAAACGCCCGCTTACAGTCCTGACCTGGCTCCACATGACTACCATCTCTTTGGGAAACTGAAAGACTCTGTTCGTGGAACAAGGTTTGAAGATGGTGACTCCATTGTGCGCGCTGCCAAACAGTGACTCCAACAGGCTGGTCCAGAATTTTACCGTGCAGGTATACAGGCGCTGGTTCCAAGATGGTGTAAGGCAGTTGAGGGGGATGGAAATTATGTGGAGAAATGAAAATATTGTTCCTAAAGGATGTATCTTCTAACTGTGAAACTTTCAGACATGTAGAATAAAAGACGGATTTTAAAAAAAATAGTGTGAATTTATTTTGAAGTGACCCTTGTACGTTGTTGCATACCCTCTAGTGTCACTGGAGGCTTTTGCTACACATACCGTTCCACCGTGTCCCACAGAATGCAATCTAACAGCGTCACTTAGTGGGCCCTCGCTGGCTAGCTCACAGGATCTTCCTATCCTATCCACCTATTTGGAAACACTGCATTCACAACTTCCCTGGAAATACGTGTGTAGTTTGCTGGGCTTCCGTCATGCTGGAACACTGATAGTCGCTTTTAGAATGTTACAGCTTGCACGAGAAGAGGTAGAGTGTCTTGCAGAAATGATGCATGTCGCCGTCCGGTTAATGTTCCCTGATAAAAATAGTGTACTACAGTATGGGCGTCATAGATGCCGCACGAAACGTTGGTATCCCACCGTCATTGATGAACAACCGCTCGAAGTCAGTGGGGATTTTGCACGGACCCAACAATGTATCACGTAGGAGGTCTGGATGACCTTGCAACCGCTGAAGTGCAAAACGACAGAAATCAATATGGGATTCAAAGTTATTCCCGTACAGTTCTTTGTGGAGTGAGGTATGATGCCGATGAAACGTGTACCTATCCAAAACTCTAAACACTCTACTGCGGCTTATTTCAGAACCGCGTACAGTCTGTTATACACTCACCTCAGAATTTTGCGCTACAGCAGCCAGAACAGCAAATGCGTTGACATGGTTAGTTGCACTGTTTGTACGATGACGGTTTCTCGGTGTCCAGCTGTCTGTTGCCGTGAGACTTGTGCAGATGTTGGAAATGGTGTGCCGTGAAGGACGCTGTTGATGTAGGTAGCGTTCAGCGTACACTGCTACAGCTGTGGTTACATTTCTGTGACATTCACAATAAATTAACGTCATACCTACACTGAAGTGATAAAGAAACTGGTAGGGTCACCGCGAGTATGCAGAAGTGCCACAACACAACATGGCACGGACTCGACTAATGTCTGAAGTACTGCTGGAGGGAAATGACACCATGAATCTGCAGGGCTGTCCGTAAATCCGTAAGAGTACGAGCGGGTGGGGATCTCTTCTGATCAGCATGTTGCAAGGCATCCCAGACATGCTCAATAATGTTCTTGTCTGGGAAGTTTGGTGGCCAGCGGAAGTGTTTAAACTCAGAAGAGTGTTGCTGGAGCCACTCTATAGCAGTTCTGGACGTATGGGGTGTCATAATGTCCTGCTGGAATTGCGCAAGTCCGTCAAAATGCACAATTGCCATGAATGGATGCAGATGATAAGACAGGATGCTTACGTTCGTGTCACCTGTCAGAGTCGTATGTAGACGTATCTGGGGTCCCATATCACTGCAACGGCACATGCCCCACACCATTACAGAGCCTCTACCAGCTTGAAATGTCCCCTGCTGACATGCAAAATCCATGGATTTGTGAGGTTGTCTCCATACCCATAAACGTCCATCTGCTCGATAAAAATTGAAACGAGGCTTGTCCGACCAGGCATCATGTTCCCAGTCATCAGAAGTCCAGAGTCAGTGTTGATGGGCTGAGGCGATTTGTATAGCTTTGTGTTGAGGAGTCATCAAGGTTACATGAGTGGGCTTCAGCTCCAAAAGCCCATATCAATGACGTTTCTTTGATTGGTTTGCACGGTGACTCTTGTTGATCACCCAGCATGGAAATCTGTAGCAATTTGCGGAAGGGTTGCACTTCTGTCACGTCCCCCTGCGGGTTCGGGGCTTAGAATAGGCCCGCGGTATTCCTGCCTGTCGTAAGAGGCGACTAAAAGGAGTCTCAAATGTTTTGGCCTTAATGTGATGGTCCCCCTTGGGGTTTGACCTCCATTTTTCAAAATTCTACAGAAGTACGAGCCTTTTGGGGAAGGACACCTTACATGGTGTACCACTGGTCCTAAGTGCACTAAGACCTTGGCACTCAGCATTGCACCGGCGTTGTCACCATACCCATTATTCCTCAAATTGGGCCTAAACGCCTGATGGGTTGTCCACGTTACGCCCATAGTGCCTCTCCATCTGCACCAGCGATCATGATGGACTTTCCATGGCACCAGAAATCCAGCACGGTAGCCAGCCCGTTGTGGTGGGGTCGTCATGTACCCTCTAGGTTGTAGCCCCCTGACAACACAGGGATCGTACTGCCGATACCTGAGCTGCACCCTCCCCACGTTGGCCAAGGAATAGATGCCCGTCTCCTTGGGGCATCAGGACTCCCGGCAATGGTCATCCTGCCAGGTGGCCCTTGCTGCGGCTGGGTGGCGCCCGTGGGGAGAGCCCCTGGTCGGAGTGGGTGGTATCGGGGCGGATGTTTCGCACATGAAACGTCAGCACGTATCAGGTCGCTCTGCGGCCGAGTCTTCCAAAAGAAAAGGTACCGTTTCTAGTTCTGGTTCTCCTGCCCTTTCCCCCTTGGCCACTCCATGGGAGGAGGGACAGGCCCGCCGGCTTGGGGCGAAGTACTTCCCCCACTATTTGGTCTGTTCTCGAACAGATGGGGGGACGTTCGCCACCTCCAAGCCCATGTTCTTTGTTCAACACATTGAGGACGTCTTCGGGGAAATCGAGGCTCTCAGCAAGATGCGATCTGGGTCCGTTCTTATCAAGACCACCTCTGCCACACAATCGGCGGCACTCCAGGCGTGCGACCGCCTAGGGGACATCCCGGTCTCCATTGTCCCACATCTGGCACTCAATAGGACGCAGGGGGTCATTTTTCATCGTGACCTCCTGCTACAATCTGATGAGGAGCTCAGGGCCAACCTGGAGCGCCGCGGCGTGCATTTCGTCCGGCGAGTCCAGCGCGGCCCCAAAGACCGTCGCATCGACACCGGGGCCTTTATCCTCGCCTTCGAGGGGGACGTTCTCCCGGAGAAGGTAAAGGTGATGTGCTACCGGTGCGACGTGCGACCTTACGTCCCGCCTCCTATGCGCTGTTTTAGATGTTTGCGTTTTGGGCACATGTCGTCCCGGTGTGAGGCTGAGCCCCTTTGCGGCGACTGTGGACGTCCTCTTCGTGAGGAACATACTTGCACCCCACCACCTCGGTGCCCTAATTGTCCTGGCGTCCACTCGCCTAGGTCCCCAGACTGCCCTGCCTATCAGAAGGAGAAAAAGTTACAAGAAATCAAAACTTTGGATCGGCTCTCTTATTCTGAGGCCAGGAAGAAGTATGACCGCCTTCATCCCGTGTCACTGGCCACTTCGTTTGCCTCAGTTGTGTCCACTCCTTCCGCTGTATCCTCACCTTTATCCTGTCCCCCCTCCGCCTCCTCTGCCCGTCAGGGGGCTCTGCCTCCGCCTCCCAAATCCCTCCCTTCCAACTCCTCCTCCCCCGCGGCCCCCACCCCCCCTGCCCCAGGGGCCACCCTTCCTAATCCTCCTCCCCCCACGCCACCTGAGAAGCGATCCTCTTCTCAGGCGTCCATCGGGGAAACGTTCCGGACCCCAGCTTCCGAGGTCCGGCGTTCCAAAACGGACCCCGCGCGTGAGGACCTTCTTCGGGTCCAGCCCAACATCCCTGTGCCTCCTCGGCCTTCCAAGAAGGCCTCCAAGAAGAAATCTCTCTCCCCCTCTCCACCCCGGCGCGTTTCATCTGACGCTTCATCCGTGAGTCGCTGCTCCCGGCCGTCCTCAGTTTCGCCAGGACGCTCTGCTGCCAGGCGTTCCGCCGGCCTTTTGTCGGCAAATGATGCGGCCCCTCCTACACAATCAGGGACAGCGGCCGCAGCTGGCGACGAGTCGATGGAACCGGATCCGCCTGCCGTCAGTTGTAGCGTTGTTGCCTCGCAACCTGGCCCTCCGCGGCCATCGAGGTGACCAGCTCTTCCCCGTCTCGTTCCCCCAACTTTTTGACTAGCGATGGCGTTTTTCATTGGAACATAAGAGGTATTCGATCTAATCGGGAGGAATTACAACTGCTCCTCCGCCTGCACTGTCCGCTCGTCCTTGGTCTCCAGGAAACCAAGTTGCGCCCGACTGACCGTATTGCCTTTTCCCACTATACCTCGGAGCGGTATGACCTCGCCCCTGTGGACGGTATCCCAGCTCATGGTGGGGTCATGTTGCTCGTTCGGGACGATGTCTATTACCATCCCATCCCATTGACCACCCCACTCCAAGCAATAGCTATCCGCATTACTCTTTCTGCTTTTACTTTTTCAGTTTGTACCGTCTACACTCCACCGTCATCTGCTGTTAGCCGGGCAGACATGATGCACCTGATCGATCAGCTTCCCCCGCCGTTCTTATTGTTTGGCGACTTCAATGCCCATCATCCCCTTTGGGGCTCTCCTGCATCCTGTCAAAGAGGCTCACTCTTGGCGGATGTCTTCAACCATCTCAATCTTGTCTGCCTCAATACCGGCGTCCCGACTTTCCTCTCGGACTCTACTCATACCTACTCCCACTTGGACCTCTCGATCTGTTCTACCACTCTTGCCCGTCAGTTCGAGTGGTATGTCCTTTCTGACACCTATTCGAGCGACCACTTCCCCTGTGTCGTTCGTCTCCTGCACCACACCCCATCCCCACGTCCTTCGCGCTGGAACATACTGAAAGCTGACTGGGGACTTTACTCCTCCCTGGCGACCTTTCCGGACCGCGATTTTTCCAGTTGTGACAGTCAGGTCGAATACCTCACGGCTGTTATTATCAATGCTGCCGAACGTTCCATACCTCGTACTACTTCTTCTTCACGTCGCGTTTCCGTCCCCTGGTGGAACGAGGCTTGTAGGGACGCTATCCGTGCTCGACGACGTGCTTTACGCACCTTTCGCCGCCATCCTACGTTGGCGAATTGTATTGAATACAAACGACTCCGAGCGCAATGTCGTAGAGTCATCAAAGACAGCAAAAAAGCTTGCTGGGCCTCTTTCACGAGCTCCTTTACCAGTTTTACTCCCTCTTCCGTTGTTTGGGGTAGCCTGCGCCGGCTGTCGGGCATTAAGGCCCACTCCTCAGTACCTGGCCTGACCTCAGGTAATGAGGTCCTTGTTGATCCTGTGGCTGTCTCCAACGCCTTTGGCCGCTTTTTCGCGGAGGTTTCAAGCTCCGCCCATTACCATCCTGCCTTCCATCCCAGGAAAGAGGCAGACGAGGCTCGGCGACCTTCCTTCCACTCGCTGAATCTGGAGACTTACAATGCCCCCTTTACTATGCGGGAACTCGAACGTGCGCTTGCACTGTCCCGGTCCTCTGCTCCGGGGCCAGATGCCATTCACGTTCAGATGCTGGCACACCTTTCTCCGGCGGGCAAAAGCTTCCTTCTTCGTACCTACAATCGCGTCTGGACCGAAGGTCAGGTCCCCATGCGTTGGCGTGACGCCGTTGTTGTTCCTATACCCAAACCCGGGAAGGATAGACACCTTCCTTCTAGTTACCGCCCCATTTCTCTTACAAGCTGTGTCTGTAAGGTGATGGAGCGCATGGTTAATGCTCGGTTAGTTTGGATTCTTGAATCTCGACGACTACTTACTAATGTCCAATGCGGCTTTCGTCGCCGCCGCTCCGCTGTTGACCACCTTGTGACCTTGTCGACATTCATCATGAACAACTTTTTGCGAAGGCGCCAAACGGTAGCCGTGTTCTTCGACTTGGAGAAGGCTTATGATACCTGTTGGAGAGGAGGTATCCTCCGCACTATGCACAAGTGGGGCCTACGTGGTCGTCTGCCCCTTTTTATTGATTCCTTTTTAACGGATCGAAAGTTTAGGGTACGTGTGGGTTCAGTATTGTCCGACGTCTTCCTCCAGGAGAACGGAGTGCCTCAGGGCTCCGTCTTGAGCGTAGCCCTTTTTGCCATCGCGATCAATCCAATTATGGATTGCATTCCACCTAATGTCTCAGGCTCTCTCTTTGTCGATGACTTCGCGATCTACTGCAGTGCCCAGAGAACATGCCTCCTGGAGCGCTGCCTCCAGCGGTGTCTAGACAGCCTCTACTCATGGAGCGTGGCAAATGGCTTCCGGTTCTCTGAAGAGAAGACGGTTTGTATCAACTTTTGGCGATATAAAGCGTTCCTTCCGCCATCCTTACATCTCGGTCCCGTTGTTCTCCCATTCGTGGACACAACTAAGTTTCTAGGGCTCACGTTGGACCGGAAACTGTGTTGGTCTCCACATGTCTCTTATTTGGCGGCCCGTTGTACACGTTCCCTTAATGTCCTCAGAGTTCTTAGCGGTTCATCTTGGGGAGCGGATCGCACTGTCCTGCTTCGCTTGTATCGGTCCATAGTCCGATCGAAGCTGGATTATGGGAGCTTCGTCTACTCGTCCGCTCGGCCATCCCTCTTACGCCGGCTCAACTCCATCCACCATCGGGGGATACGTCTTGCGACCGGAGCCTTCTACACTAGTCCTGTCGAGAGTCTTTACGCTGAAGCTGCCGAGTTACCGTTGACCTACCGGCGCGACATACTGCTGTGTCGGTATGCCTGCCGGCTGTTGTCTATGCCCGACCACCCCTCTTACAAGTCCTTCTTCGCTGATTCTCTCGACCGTCAGTACGGGTTATATGTGTCTGCCCTGCTGCCCCCCGGAGTCCGCTTCCGTCGCCTGCTTCGACAATTGGATTTTGCCCTCCCTACCACCTTCAGAGAGGGTGAGAGCCCGACACCACCTTGGCTCCAGGCTCCGGTTCGTATTTATCTCGACCTCAGCTCACTCCCGAAGGAGGGTACTCCGGCTGCAGTGTATTGCTCACGGTTTGTCGAACTTCGTGCTCGACTTGCTGGTCACACCTTTATTTACACCGATGGCTCCAAAACTGACGATGGTGTCGGCTGTGCCTTTGTTGTCGGGACCGCCACCTTTAAATACCGGCTCCTTGACCAATGTTCCAGCTTTACGGCCGAGCTTTTTGCTCTCCATCAGGCCATTCAGTATGCCCGCCGCCACCGCCATTCATCGTATGTCCTCTGCACTGACTCACTCAGTGCTCTTCAGAGCCTTGGGGCTCCCTATCCGGTCCATCCCTTGATTCAACGAATACAGCAGTCCCTCCATTGTTTCGCCGATAATGGCGGTTCTGTCAGCTTTCTGTGGGTCCCCGGACATGTAGGAGTGCCTGGGAATGAGGCTGCGGATGCTGCAGCCAAGGCTGCAGTCCTCCAGCCTCGGCCAGCCTCCCATTGCGTCCCGTCATCTGACGTTTGTGGGGCTGTATGTAAGAGGCTTGTGTCCTTGTGGTGGGATGCTTGGTCATCCCTCCAAGGAAACAAGCTCCAGGCAGTCAAACCGCTCCCAACTGCTTGGTCAACTTCCTCCCGACCATCTCGGCGCGAGGAGGTCCTTCTGACCAGGTTGCGGATTGGGCATTGCCGGTTTAGCCACCGCTACCTGCTCTCTGGTGACCCAGCCCCGCAGTGCCCTTGTGGTCAGGCATTAACGGTGCGCCATGTTTTATTGTCGTGTCCCCGTTTTAGTCAATTTCGTGTTGTCCTGTCCCTGCCATCTACCTTACCGGATGTTTTAGCTGATGACGCTCGAGCAGCTGCTCGTCTTCTGCGTTTTATAACTTTAACTGGCTTGACCAAAGACATCTAACCTTTTTACTTATTTCATCTGCATCTTTGTCAGGTCCTTTTGATGTCCCCCCATCCCCTTGAGTTTTAGCAGGTTCCTTGTGCTCTAACACCAGTGACTGGGCGCTAATGACCTCAGCAGTTGAGCGCCCTTAAACCCTACCAAAATAAAAAAAAAAAAATAAAAAAAAATTCTGTCACGTTGAATGATTCTCTTCAGCCGTCATTGGTCACGTTCTTGCAGAATCTTTTTCGGCTGCAGCGATGTTTTAGCGGATTCCTGATATTTACGTGCAAACCCATGTAATGGTCGTAAGAGAAAATCCCTATTATATCGCCACCTTGGCGATGCTGTATCCCATCACTGGTGTGCCTACAATAACACCACATTCAAACTCACTTACATGTTAGTAACCTGCCATTATAGGCGCATTAACCGAACTAATAACTGCACCAGACGCATGTTGTCGTGTGTAGGAGTTGCCGACCGCAGCGCCGTATTCTGCCTGTTTACATATCCCTATATTTGAATACGCACGCCTGTAATAGCTACTTTGGCGCCTCAGTGTAGTTTTTTCATTACTGAAGACTGGCATATCGAGGAAACAACCACAAATGTCAGCAGCCACACCAAAACAGGGAAATTACTGTTCGAAATGTAAGCGAAATGCGTCACAGTGTATTTCCCTGCTTAACACTGAGAGCAGTACAGCAGGCGCAAGCAGGAGATACTAAAGTACGCGTCATGTAAGAAGGCGACACAATTTTCAGCCGTTCTGCTCATCTCCCTCCACTAGCCACTGGCAGCCAATAATATTCATTTTCTTTCTGGGCAGCTAGCAGAGAGTTACAGCTACAGAGCGACTATCTCGCTCCTACATGCTGCACTGTTGCCGTATTTCGCGACCAGCGAATTATTCATTCAACTGTCAAATTTTTTTTGTTCCTTTTTTTTTCTTGCAGCAGTATAGCTATGAATATGAATATGTACCCGTAAATGTTTAAGTGCGATTTAAAAAAAAGTCAGGTTACGGTAATAAATGTGAAATGCTTCATTAGAAGGAGAGGCGGTTTATTTACCGCATTTATAACTTTATCAAAATTTGAAAGCAAGTCTCCTACTGGTGACATTTGGAAACGCTAGAACTGAGTGAAGAACCATGTGGTGTAAGCAAGAGAACTGTGAAAAGAATTGTACACGAAAGTGTCAGAGCTGTAGGAATCATAGAAACTGTTTCGTGTCGCCTGGAAAGCATTGATATCACAAGGAACCTGTAACACAAATGGATGGTTTTCACAACGATGTTTCAAAGTCATTCATGTGAATGATAAATGCCCGACATCACAAAAACCTGTTACAGTTGTAAGACATCGTGGTCTGCTGACCTTCATTGCTTACGTATTCAGCCCTCATGATCATATTCCGCACATCAAGACGCTTCATTCGAACCCAAACTCGATAAGATAAAGTCAATGTTGTACGAATTCATCTAAACGATATGAAAATAACTAATAAATCGCAAGTGCGCACTGTGGTTGAAATACTCAAGGCTGGCATACACCCATGCATTCCAGACACAACGGTCACAGGAGCTTTTAGTTCGAGAGAGGCAACTGCACACCAGGAGGCCGGTCCCAACCTATCTACGTCGGCCAGTGGACGCCTGTGCAGCAGACAGCGTTCGCCCGAGGGAAAGGAGGAACGACCCCGTGTTCAGCTTAAAAGCAAATTCCGCTACATTGTGTGGGAGCGGCCGGCCTACGCATTCTTTACGCATAGCATGCAGTTTCGGAGATCTTCACAGGGAGACAGCAAACGCCAAACGCCGATACTACAGATTTCCGGATTGGTCGCCTTAAACGAAACGTCATTCTCCCATTTTAGAAGAGCAACGCTGATTGGCAGACGATATTTCTGACGACTTGAGCTGAAGGAGTAATGGAAGAGGGCGAAAGATATACCCCTTCACGTCTGGTGTGGGGAGGCATCGTTCCGTTGTCGCTCTTGGGGGGTGAGGGGGAACAAGTCTCTCCTCAGTACTTCACTGGGAGAGCACCTCGTCGAGAGTGAATCGAAGTGGGACTCTACATTGAGTCCTTGCGATTAAGCATTGTTGACTGTGTTGGTCGATACACTTACTGTGCGGTGTGAACGGACAGAGTTATAGTTAAACGCCTGCGAACGAATTTTGAATGGCATTGCGGTGGACTGGTTATCTGACCAGTGTACCATGCCAATAGTTAGACTAGGGGTGAATAGGAATCCTTGACTTCATCAAGGCATAGAGAGAGTTTGATTGGCGAAGATAGAAAGAGAGTTATCTTATTTGTCAGCAGCGAGCGGCGCAGACAGCAGTCATCGCATCTTATGGTATTGTGCGCTACAGCTATTGTGAGCCCCATATTTCCTCCACAATGGTTCACTTCACTGCATTTCACATGCGACAACCTCGAACGTACCTAGCAACATTCTAAAGGATAATTATTCAAGTTGAGTAGGTGCACCTCTCAGCCATTCTGCCAAGTCAATAACAATATTAAGCTTTGTATAGAAATTTCATTAGCGAATCCTATCCTGCAGAGGTAACTTCACATTCCGAAGAGAACCAGGATATAACTTGTCCAATTCATAACTAAAAGTGCCATTGTGATTTCTCAGAATTTTTGCAAAATAAATAATAATTTTCGTTAGTTTCATGATTTTCTTACACTAACAAGCACTACTCCAGTACCCAAGTATGCCACTAGTTACGTAAGAAATTTTGTGAATTTTGTGTCATTTCCTTACAGCAGACGACTCGAGAAGATATTTATTGCTGAAAGTTTTTCAGGCATTTCTCTTTAGAACGTTAGGAGCGTCTGTCTGATTTCTGTAGTAGTATGTGTGTTTGTGGGGGGGGGGGGGGGGGGGGGTTGGAAATTGCATCTTGCAAGAGCCACAGGGTAAAGGGTACATCTCAGATTAATCCGTTGTGCAGAATAACAGAATAGCAGATCAACCCCACGCTCACACAGTTATGAAGCATCGTCAATGTAAAGAATTTTAGAAGACTTTGGTTCCAGATACGTTTTTTAGTTCACAGAAGTGACATAGGTGCAGCACAAACTGTATCCTATATAAAGATTTACGATACAAGAGAAAGAGTTCAATTATTCGAAGAAGATCTGGTGGAAAATGAGTGATGGTAATGGCAGTTTTAAAGTTCTCGTAGGAATAGGTTCTCAGATAATTACTCTGCGTCCTGACTCTTCTTCTGGTTTTTCGTTTCTGAGAATAAACTTGTATTTACGTGTAAGAAGAACAGCAGTGATTACCATTCAGAAATGAACGCTGTCATTTTCGTGATGTGTTTTGCAATACTTATTATACCTTGCTTCGAAGTCAGTCATTGCCAATTGTAATTCAACTGTTATAGAGAAATTATCAAGTAAAAACACCAGAAAAGCGGATATTTTTCCCCAGCTTAAAAATAAAAGTATTAAGCAGAGTATAAACCAAACGTGCTGATCTCGTGCAGCTTGTTAATTTACACAAGTCACGTGACTTCCTTGCATGTGGATGGGGTCACACAGTTTTGCCTTTACACCCTTGTCACTGTTAGTGTGGCTCCATGAAATTAATTTGGACAAACCGTTTTAAGGCTATGTGGAATAAAAAACATTCAAGATAACATGCAGTGAATCACTTGTGCATGAGACAATAGACAATAAGGCAATAGACAACATTCCACCTGCAACATGCACACTGTCTGTGCGGCATGCTGGAAAACTTCATAGCCGGCTGCAGTGGCAAAGCTGTTCTAGGCGCTCCAGTCCGGAACCGCGCTGCTGCTACGGTCGCAGGTTCGAATCCTGCCTCGGGCAGTTAAGTAGTTATAAGTCTAGGGGACTTATAACCTCAGATGTTGAATCCCATAGAGCTCAGATCCATTTGACCTTAAGCTTCAGAAAGAAGAATTTGACAAGTGGTTCAAGTGGCTCTGAGCACTATGGGACTTAACATCTGTGGTCATCAGTCCCCTAGACGTAGAACTACTTAAATCTAACTAACCTAAGGACATCACACACATCAGTGCCCGAGGCAGGATTCGAACCTGCGACCGTAGCGGTCGCGCTGTTGCAGACTGAAACGCCTAGAACCGCTGAGCCACACCGGCCGGCAGAATTTGACAGGGAAGTGACGATGGATATAAGCCTTGAACCTATCATCATGAATTTACAGTCATATTATTCAGAAACAGGCTCAAATAGAAGTGACGATGGTAATACGATACAGGCTGTGAAACAAAGTAATAATATTTCTTAGTTTTAAAGAATCGTGGTTTAAGAAATGTGTTTGTCAACATATCTGTTGCTTACGTAATAATGAGAACTCACTAGCCTTTTTGATTAGTAGTTTGTATTCTTTTCATTATGCAGCCTATAATGTTCAAAATATTTGCCAAGGAGAAGTTAACCTTCTCTCAACATGTTGTATGCTTTAATAACAAGCGAGAACGCAGCTGGACAAATTCGGCAGAAGTCAAATTTTTCCACATGTAAACATTTGTTATTTTCAAGGCACGAACTGGTTAAGGCCCTAAAATGACAGTAACTGTTACTTGTTGAGATATAGGTGGTCTTCGATGTTATTGATCAGCATTCCCCAGAGTTACTCGCAAATGATGGTTAATTATTTGCTTGTTCAATAGATTATAAATGCGGTCTTTCACTGTAGTTTCCAACGTGTTAGTTTACGCTCATAATAAGTATGACAACTTACTGACAATTTTTACAATCGTCTTTTACATTAGTCTTTTCTACCACTAATTCGTTTTCATACGCAGAGATTACACTTAACTATAGTCTAACACACACACACACACACACACACACACACACACACACACACACACGCACACACACACCTTACACATTTATAAAAATTCAATTGAGTAGAAGCAGTTGTCAAGCAAATACAATGATTTCGATTTGTGCTTGAAGTTAATTTTGTTGTGTATTAAATTTTTACTTATAATGCAGATCAAATCTCAATAAATGGTAATTATTGCAAGTAGTTTCAATGTCCTTAACGTTAGACAATTGTCATTTTGAGAAAAATTGTACTTCACGTCTTCATAAAGCTGGATCAGCTGTTCTCGCCTCCCAACATTACGCAGAGTAAATCTGTGGAGCAGTGGACGCAACGTAGTCACGACGTGAATTAATATTTCTCATGACGATAGATCGAAATTGGTTTTAATATTTATTATTCTCCTCACATATTTGAACGTATATACAATGTACCATAAGCAACGGAGCCGTTTGCAACGTGGACTTTGTTTGCCTGCCCTCTCTTGCCGCTCATGCGCAGTTCTCATACTCCCCCCCGCCCTCCCACCCCCCTCCCCCGCGCTTCTTTGCAGCTCCGCCTCTATGCACGGAAGCGCCATCCTAGGTGGTGTGGGCTACAGTAGACTGAAATGCGAGCGTAGAACGCGCCTATTACCTATGGTCTCTTTACAGCAGGGTTTAAGACAATGCAGGCAACGCTTGCCTTGCGGATTACGGCAGAATCCGCTGCGCAGTTTAATATTTCAGAATGTATGAGGAACATAATGGTGAAACCAGGTCTACCAACACTAAATGTAACTCCCAAATGTGAAAATACGGCCTGTTGATTTGGCCAGGAAGGAAAACGAGTGAGGGCTAGACCAATGTGTATTTGACACAGTTCATTCACTGGCCAAACATACAAATTTATTTTGCACATTGTCCACACGATATTCAGTCAGTCACCGAATTTATAAAAAAAATTTTTGCCTTTAAAATTTTTTGTAATATAACTGATCGGATGCCTTTATAGACCACCTGTGTCAGGATCTGTAGTTGTAGAGCGCTTCAGAGAGAACTTGCAGATTGTAATTAGCAATTTTTCTGATCATGCCGTTGTAATACGGGGTGACTTCAGCTTACTAGGGTATAGATTGGGGGTGTTATGCCATCAAAACTGGTGCAGAGACAGGGATTCGTGTGACATTGTTCTGCATCTCTAGTCCGAAAATTACCTTGAGCAGATAGGTAGAGAACCAACTCGAGAGGGGTAATGTCTTAGACCTGCTGGCAACAAACAGACCCGAACGTATCGAATCAGTTAACGTAGAGGAAGGCATCAGTGATCATAAGGGTCTGAGCACTATGGGACTTAACTTCTGAGGTCATCAGTCCCCTAGAACTACTTAAACCTAACTAACCTAAGGACATCACACACATCCATGCCCGAGGCAGGATTCGAACCTCCGACCGTAGCGGTCGCGCAGTTCCAGACTGTAGCGCCTAGAACTGCTCAGCCTCCCCCTCCCGGCCGGCTGATAAGGCTGTGACAGCATCTTTGACGACGGGTCCTAAAAGGAATGTTAAGAAAGGCAGGAGGATATATTTGCTCATCAAGGGTGACAGGATACAAATTTCACATTATTTCAGCAGTCAGCAACAAATATTCGATGATGAGGACGAAGATGTAGAGATCAAATGGGAAAAATTTCAAATCAACGTTGAATATGCCCTAGACCAGTATGTTATGAGTTAGGTTTAACGGGATGGGAAAGATCCACCATGGTTTAATAGCCGTGTTAGAAAGGCGCTACGTAAACAAAGAGCATTTCATCTCAGATTCAAGACTAGTAAAAACCTAGCTGATAAACACAAAACAGAACGATGCAAAAATGAGCGTAAGGACAACAATGAGAAAAGTATTCGGTGATTTTGAAAGTAAGACGTTGTCAGCCGACCTGAGTAAAAACCCTAAGAGATTTTGGTCGTATGTAAAATCAGTAAGTGAGTCAAAATCATCTATTTATTCTCTCAGCGACCACACCGGCACCGAAACGGAAGATAATAGAGAGAAGGCCGAAATACTGAATTCGGTCTTCCGAAGTTGTTTCACCGTGGGAGATCGTAACACTGTCCCTCCTTTCAATCGTCGTGCGAACGTCGAAATGGCAGATATTGAGATAACTGACGGCGTAATTGAAAAGCCGCTACAATCGCTTAGTAGTGAAAAGACTTCAGGACCAGATGAGATACCTATAAGATTTTATAAAGATTGTGCGAAAGAGCTTGCTCCCCTTCTAGCAGTAATTTATCGTAGACCGCATGAGCAACGAAAGCGCAGGACATTCCCGTTTTTAAGATAGGCTGTAAGAGAGATCCACACAATTATTGACCTGTATCGTTGACGTCAATCTAGTGTAGAATTAAGGAAAATCTTTTACGCTCAAGAATTATGACGTTTTGGGAAAATGAACATCTCTTCTATAAAAATCAACATGGATTGCGCAAACAGACATCCTGCGAAACTCAGCTCGTTCTGTTCCTCCACGAAATCATCAGCGCAGCGGACAACGTCGCTCAGGTTGATGCCGTGTTCCTTGATTTCAGTAAGACGTCTGACACCGTCCCGCATTGCCGTTTAATGAAAAAAATACGAGCTTACGGAGTATCGGAGCAGACTTGAGACTGGATAGAACTCAACACGTCGCTCTTAACGGAACAAAATCGACAGATGAGAAAGGTAATATCCGGGGTACCACAGGGAAGTGTGACAGGACCGATGCTGTCTACAAAAAAAAAAAAAAAAAAAATTGTTCAAATGGTTCTGAGCACTATGGGACTTAACATCTGAGGTCATCGGTCCTCTAGACTTAGAACTACTTCAACCTAACCTAAGGGCATCACACACATCCATGCCCGAGGCGGGATTCGAACCTGCGACCGTAGCGGTCGCGCGGTTCCCGACTGAAACGCTTAGAGCCGCTCGGCCACTCCGGCCGATACTCTTTAAGGCTATTCGCACACGATGCAGTTGTCTATACCAGGGCTTCCCATCCTCTTCAGCTGGCGGACCCCTTCTTCAGTCGAAAATCTATGGCGGACCCCTAGTTAGTCAAGAGCACAGTAACTTCAAATTTCTGAGTGAAATCCGTGGGAACTGAAAGCTTCTTAATGCAGGTGCCGTGTTCCCAATGACCACCCCCCCCCCCCCCCACCCGAAGTATCAATAGTCTTTGGTTTAAAGATGAATAAGAACAACTTGAAATTAACGATCCAATTTGAATTCCCACTGTATCCAGACACTTACTAGTGGATTTACTTCATTTGTTCAACACACTATAGCCTGATTAAAATTACTTGGTAATTGAAATTTCACACGATGGAGCTTTCTTCCTCCAAGAGCAATCACCGTCAAGTCCAAACTGTTCGCTGTTGACAAGCTGTCAGTTATTGTCTGTTCACTTCCACTATTTGGCTACTGTTGTGTAAGGAGCATGCATATTTCGTAACAGTCGTGTGTGTGTGTGTGTGTGTGTGTGTCTGTGTGTGTATGTGGTTTTTCGTGAAGTCGGAAGAAAAAGTCTTCCTTTGGTCGTCCTCCCTCCTCATTCATTTCAACTGGAAACTTCCCTTTTTGTGAAGGCGATGGAGAAACTGCAGCCTTCTTCAATGATCCTGACTTCAGCCACCGATCCACGTTAGAAGCAATAAACTGGTCAAAAATCGGCTTATGAAACAGGTAGTGCACTGACAAGGCAAGTTTAACATTTAATAATGGCTGGGGCCGCATATGTGCCAGCGAGCGCTGTGGTTGGTCGACAATGCTCGCTCCGCGCATGCGTAAAAGATTTCAGCGCATCTAGCGCCGTGAGCCAGCGTACAAACGACCCCCGTATTGTTGCTAAACAGTCGACCAGAGAAGCCGCATTCTCCGGCACTAAATTGTGTATACGTTCTCACTTAGGAACCGCAAAGGCTGCTTGGTGACACGACCTGACGTAAAAGTACACATCTTTTTCACACGAAAAAGAAAGTGATGAATTTGATTTTCACATTTTTATTGAATAATTTTACTCATTATTTTACACGATTCGGTGAAAGGGGGCCGTGGACCCCCTAGAAAGAGCCGGCGGACCCGCAAGGGGTCCGCGGACCACAGGTTGGGAAGCCCTGGTCTATACAAAACGAGCAACGCCAGAAGATAGTAAGAATTTGCAGAACGACCTGCAGAGAATTGATGATTGATGCAGGCTCTGGCAGTTGACCCTGAACGTAAATAAATGTAACATATTGCGCATACATAGGAAAAGAAATCCACTACTGTACAGCTACACTATTTATGAGAAACAGTGGAGACAGCGTCTGCCGTAAGATATCTAGGAGTAACCATCCAGAGCGAGTTTAAGTGGAATGACCACATAAAACAGATAGAGGGAAAAGCAGACACCAGACTCAGATTCATAGGAAGAATCTTAAGGAGATGTATCTCATCCACGAAATAAGTGGCTTATAAGTCACTTGCTCGCCCGATTCTTATGTATTGTTTATTTGTCTGGGGTCCCTATCGGGTAGGATTGATATAGGAGAGATAGAGGAGATCCAACGAAGAGCGGCGCGTTCCGTCACGGGATCGTTTAGCTGGCGAGAGAGCGTTATGGAGATGCTAAACAAACTCCACTGCCAGACGTTACAAGGGAGGCGTTGTGCATCACGAAGAGATTTACTACTGAAATTTTGGGCCAGCACTTTTCAGGAAGATTCGGACAGCATATTACTTCCCCCCACATACATCTTGCGTATTAACCACGAGGAGAAAATTCGAGGAATTAGAGCCATTACAGAGGCTTACCGACAATCATTCTTCCCACGGACTATTCGCGAGTGGATAAAGAATGGAGGGATCAGATAGCGGTACCGAAAGTACCCTCCGCCACACACCATTAGCTGGCTTGCGGAGTATGCTGTAGGTGTAGATGTAGATATGTAGACACTATATGGAAAATGTGGTATATGTGATGTTAGAGTGCTTTGTTATTGTATGTTTGCAACTTACGTAACGGAATATGTGAAATGTAGAATTTACTAAATAATATTTTGCCACGGATTAATGAAACAAAAGTGTTCGTGTTTGTAATTTTATACATTGTGCAAGTTGTCATTTGCATACAATGTTGCACGCTTAGGGACATATATGTAAAAAAAAAGTAGTGCTTTTGTACTGTACGGAAGTTTATGTGGGAAGCGTAAACGGTGGCTTTGGTTTTTGGCGCGCTACCTGTAGAGCGAGCGGGAACAAGAAGACACAGTCTGTATGCAGCAGTGAAAGAGACAACAGTCGCACGAAGCAGGCGATGCATTTCCTGGAAATTGTTGCACAGTAGCCTCGGATGACGATTGCTGAATTATTACGGCTTTGGTGCAAGTTGTTGGGCTATGTCATACACATGAAAACGACGCCAAGAGGAATAAATTAGTCCACATTTCTAGAACGTTGTGCACCGTACCATGGATAGTGTAGTCGGAATTACTGTACACTCAATGACTACAGCGAACATGTTATGAACTATGTAAATAGAATTGTAGAAGCGTGAACCATCAATTCGAAATTAACTTTATTTGGATAATAATTATGTTAAACATAAGATTTGGTTCACCCTGTTACTTTATTCCTAATAATTCTCCAATGTAGGGTGGTTACCTGGTGTTTGATTATTCCGAGTAAAACTGTTATAAAAACATTTTAAATGCTTGTAACCTCCCCACAAAAATTTGATTCTCATTTAGTGTAACCTCAAAACAGAAAAATTCCTAAGCCTCTCAACAGTAAAAAATATAATTATGCCGTTCATTCACATTCAGCGTAACCTCCCTCAGATAAATTCCGTAATCTTGCAATAATACAATGTGACTAATCTCTCAATAATAAATGTGACTCAGTTACAACCTTTGAATAATTGACTGTTAATTTAACCTGGCAAATTGTGGACGTCAGCAGTGCTGCGTCATGGCCCTGAAAGATCATTCTGAATAAAAAAAGAAAAATTCTTACCTCAATGAAGGTCGCCGGATAACGCATACATATCTGCTCTTACAATAAATTTTTCTGGCACAGCCCTGTGCAATGCTGGCCGATAGATTTGTCATTTATGAAAATAAACAACTGATTTTTCTCTTGCAACAATCGGGATGATCATGGATTGGAGAAATTAGTAAATTCTTTAAATTGAAATGAATGGTTGTTAAAAGTTACTTTTTATGAGAAAGATTATTATTAGGAGATTTTTAAAACATTTACATGGGACTTGAGATAACAATATTATATATGCACGAGGCTGCTTTTTACCTTGTACAATAATGCTCAGGCTCCGGCATCGCAGCACCACGACCGGCCCAGCCAACGCGATACACCAGACCAGACTGCTCGCTAGCAACAACTTACTCCTACTGCTACACAGTTCCCACTGCAGTCAACACTGCTCTCTGGACTGAGATTCTCTTATACCTTACATATCGCAGGCAGCGCGTGAGCAATACATCGAAATTACATCTGCTCAGACCTCTTACATAACCCTCCACTGGGGGCGGGGGGGCAAAAATTTGGCAGCGATGTTGAGTCAATTGGACTTGCCATGAGCAACAAATTTTTCTAAAATCTATTTAGTTACTAAGTCTACAGTCACAGGGTATATACATTATTGATAAGTGCAGAACATATTAAGTAATGAAATAGAGTGCACACGCACTGAGTACAGAATATATCAAGAAATGACAAAATGTATATGCAATGAGTACAAAAGATATTAACAAATGACAAAGTGCACACGCACTGTATAAGTCTTTAGCAATTTTTGCATAACATATCATGGAGTGAAATAAAGTGCACACGCACTGAGTACAAAATATATTATCCAATGACATTAAGTGCATATGAACTGTAGAAATCTTTAGCATTTTTACAACATATCATGGAGTGAAATAAAGTGCACACGCACTGTAGAAGTGTTTAGCATTTTTAGGACAACTAATCTTATTATCAAATGAAATGAAGTGCACACGCACTGTAAAAGTCTTTAGCATATTTCAAGAACAAGGAAAGGAATGGGAAGGATTGCATCATGGTTGTAGCACAGTAGGTTGCACATAGTTGCACCAAAAGTCCTTATATTTCTACAGAAGCACAACACCAAGTGAGACAATCTGAAGTTCGCTTCCCTGAAGTATTTATCAGTGTAGCCAGAACACTGAAATGTTGTATTAATATTGTATGTTATCATTTTGGTAGTACATTAGGTACACCAAACAGTAGGACCATAATAACATCTCCATCGTTCAAGGTGGTGGACAGCTTGATATGTCAACACCACATTCTTGTAGAATCCATACTCTCACATCAACAGAGAATTAGTGCAAAAACCAAATATAGTGCTCCATGATCATGAAGATTGACAGGACAAACGGATATTGCAGTAATTTCTGGTAATTAGGTCAGAAGGTGGAGGACATTAAGTCTTATGCTAGTCATAATTGAGAATTACATTAGTGTATCAACCGATTTGAATAATTATTGGCACTCATTGGTTAGTTACTAAACATTTCTGTACTCTGTATGGAGTATTACAGAACAGTATTCGTGTCATCTAGTTACACTAATTATTACAGAACATTATGCATAAGTCATCTAATTACAGTAATTTTTGGCACTCAATGGCCAGTTACAAACCATTTTTATGCATTATTCAGATGTCATCATTCAAAACAAGAGTTAATTATTGGAATAGCATTTATAGAGTATAACAAAGTATTATTTACAGAAATTATTGGCATAGCATTTATGCATTATTACAAAACATCATTCAGTATTACTCAGAACTCATCATTCAAGTGACATAGGAGATATTGAAAAGGTAACACACTGTAACTATTACTCAAGGTCTGTGGTCCAATAATACATAGATATAATGGATTCAATACATCTGAGAAATTTGCATTATATTTAGGACTAGAAATATATCCTAAACTGGTAGCATTACTTAGTTGTATACTGGTAATAATTTTTTTTTTTTGTGTTAGCAATGCATTGCGTTGGGATCGATAATTGCTGGGGCATGAAAATATATGCTTTTGACCTACTGCTGGAAATAAGGATTAATAATGTCATTCGTCATGAGTCAGCTGTAGCAAGGTTATGAAACAAGTAGAGTATATGTGATCACATTCATGAATGATAGACACAACTGGGTAAAAAAAATGAAAGTACTAGAACAGGTTTAATGACTAACTGCTTATAGAACATTAATTTCATGAATAGCTTCTCCTGGAAAAAAAATACAAAATTAATTATTGAGCTGTAAGAAGAAAAGCATATTATGCTGAAAAGTAGTGAACTTCGAATTAACTGGTAATGAAACGTGTACTCAATAGTATGTACTCTAGCTGTCTTTTTACTTCATCATTATTCTCATCTGCAAAAAAAACTTCATTATTCATATTACCATAACTTCACCACTATCATCAACTGCAAAGAAAAACTTCATTATTCATATTACCATAGTCTTCATATAACTATTCATCATCATTTATTATCATCTGCAAAAAAGGACACTTCATTATTCATTATTCACATTACCATTTACTTCATACAACTATCCATAGTATAGAGTTTCTTATTTCTAGCATATTTCATCACTAAAACTAAGATGTGTAGTTCTGTCTGACAGCCTGCATCAATCGCCTCGTATTCTGAAAGAAAAATAGTTAGTCAAGACTGCTATCATACGATTTGTATAGTATATTCTGGTTAATGCTTGTTAATTCTGATCCATTTACTCTTCATGACAAGATATTGCATTTTACTTCGTTCATTCCGATGGTAAAATTTCAATTTCAGAGTAAACCACTGTGGCTTGTTTAATTTATTTCTTGTACACATTATTGCCTTCTGAAAATGATGAATAAGGATTAATATCTTGCATTTAAATCACATACTCATTAAATAAAAACTTGTTTCTAGTGATATAATTAAGCATACAGCATAGCATGACAGAAAACGTATTAGGTCAAAAACATAGACAATTTTCAAGTGAAAAAATGTACACAAAGTATCACAATGTAGTAGCAAAAAATGAAAAATAGTCACGATGTTGAGATATCATAAGGCAAAATGTCAAAGTCAACTGGTGTTTGTTATATCTTAAAGATTACATAGTGCACGCAGACAAAAATTCTACTTTCGATAGGAAAACAATCATACATACACAAAAAATGGAAAATGTGCACGGTCTAATATATAACGACAAGAAAAGCAACCTGCTAACCTTACCTTGCCGGGCACTTGCCAAGAAAAAATATGATAATCATCAGTAAGTAATGACATAGATAGAATTGCATAAGTGGTCATAAAATATGTAAGTTTATCTGGAAAAATGTGCACGGTCTGATGTGTAACGACAAGAAAAGCAACCTGCTAACCTTACCTTGCCGGGCACTTGCCAGGAAAAAATATGATAATCATCAGTAAGTGTTCATATAAATATAATTGCATAAGTGGTCATATAAAATTCAGGAAATGGCATTACAGTGTGATAAATCATAAAGTATATTCATTCAATAAAGGGTTTCATATTGGAAACATGGTGATTGCCTTTGCTTTTTCTGGTTCTCAAAGTTTCGCGTGTACTACATTGGGGTGAGGAATGCTGCGAATTCGATATGGACCTGCGTATAGAACCTCAAATTTACTGCATCTACTCTTTCCTCTGTTGGATAAATAGTGTGTACGTACTAATATCTTCTGTCCTATGCGAAAGTCACGGCGTGTACAAACCTGTTTCTGCTGTCGTCTCCGGCGCTCTGCGGCACGTTTGATGTTGTTCCGCGCTATGTCAATTATTTCATGGTGGCGTAGTCGACGAGATGTAGGAAAGGATACTAATTCCTTAATTTTGTTGGGTGGTTCAACATTTTTCAATATGACAATCGGAGATAGCATAGTAAATTCATTTGGTATGGAGTTAATTACATCCTGGAATGACAGTATATGTGTGTCCCAATCAATATGTTTTTATGGCAGTATATTCTACATAGTTTACCAATTTCTTTCATTAGACGTTCACAAGGGTTCGAAGAAGCGTGATACTTGGATATGTAGATCGGAGAAATGTTTCTTATTCGTAACATACGTGTCCATATAGCAGATCGAAATTGTGATCCATTGTCAGAAATTACTTTCAATACATGCCCTACATGAAATAAAAAATATTTTACAAATGTATTCGAAACAGTTTTAGCAATGGCTTTGCGTAACGGAGTGAAGGTAACAGATTTCGAAGTGAGTTCAACAGCGACAAAGATGTAGCAAAAACCGCTGTTAGTTCTGGGAATCGGTCCAAAAATGTCTACAGCGGCCATGTGTCTTAATTTAACGGGTACAATGGGATGTAACGGAGGAATATGTGAAGTCGTGTCTGATTTAGTTTTCTAGCAGATTTTACATGATTAAAACTCGTCGAATATGTTTCTCCATGTTGGCAAAATAACAGTTCTGTCTCAGTATAAGAAAACATTTTCTGGCTCCGTGATGTGCGTAACTTAAATGAGTATACCAAATTAATTTGTTAAGAAGCTCGTCAGGAATACATAATAACCAATTGTTGCTGTCAGGGTGAGAGCGACGAAACAGAATGTTATTGCGTACAGTGTAATGGTTTCTAATGGTAACATTATTCTTATCTTGCCAAAGGCGTTTAATTTCTATCCACACGTTGTCTTTGCTCTGCTCTTGTGCTATGTCTCGTAATGACGATGAAATGAAGTTTCCAAATGCGACTTGTTGAATATACATGACGCTAGAATTTGCTTGGCGGAAGTTGGTTGCGATGTCTTGCTGATTGTTGCTGAGAGAACGGGATAGTGCGTCTGCTACAATATTTTGTGTACCGGGAATGTGAACAATTGTAAAAGTAAATTCTTGTAAATAACGTTTCCATCTGCTTAACCTGTCATGTGTAAATTTAGCTGAAAGTAAAAACTGGATAGCTCTATGGTCTGTATAAACGGTAGTATGTCTTCCATAAAGAAAATGCCTGAATCTCGTAAATGCCCATACAACACATAATGTTTCAAGTTCTGTGACAGAATAATTGCGTTCAGCTGGTGACAAAATGCGACTTGCAAAAGCGATGTTTTTAATTACTGTAGTACCATCTTCTTCAATTTCCTGAAAAATGTGTACGCCTAAAGCGGTGTCAGAACTGTCGGTGGCAATGGAAAAATTTCTAGTAAGATCTGGGTGTGATAAAAGAAGTGCATTCAACAAGGTATGTTTCAAATTATCAAATTCAGAATGTGCTTGGCTATCTCAGGACCAAATAGCGTTTTTTTCCGTCAACTGGCATAATCTAGGGGTGTCTAAAGCAGCGTAATGAATAAATTTACGGAAAAAGTTAATTAATCCCAGAAAACTGCGTTGTTGGAACAGTAATGTCACGTAAAGCTTGAAGTTTTTCCGGGTCAGGCGCAATACCTTCTGCTGAAATTACATGTCCAAGAAATTTTATGGAAGTTTTGCCAAAGTGCGATTTGCTAAGATTAACTGTGAGTCCTTGTGAACGAAAAGTTTGCAACAGTTGTTCAAGAATCAGATTGTGTTCAGACCAGTTAGCTTCTGCAATAAGAATGTCGTCTACATACGTTGTGATTCTGTCTTTAAGTTCTGTCGGAAGTATAGTATTCAAACCGCGAATAAATGCAGCTGAAGAAATTGTTAAACCGAACGGTAATTTGCAAAACTGATAACAATCACCAAAACAGAGAAAAGCTGTGTACTTTCTGCAGTTCGGATGGAGCTGAATTTGCCAAAATCCCGATTTCAAATCTAATAAATAGCAGTACCATGAAATTTCTGTAGAAGTTCTTCTAGTGTGTGTGGGCGATCTGTTTCATTAATAATAATGTCATTGATGTGACGCGAATCAAGTACGAGGCGAAGTGAACCATCCTTTTCTTAACAATATGGAGCGGGTTTATGTACGGACTAACTGCCGGTTCAATAATTCCTTGGTCTAGTATAGCTTGCAATTCTTTCTTAACTTGTTCTCTGAAGATATAAGGAATGGGATAATGTTTGGCTTTAAATGTGTCGTGCTGTTTAACTTGAAATTCATACATAAAACCGGACATAGTACCAAGGAAGTTGTCAAAAACTGGAGCTTTTTGTAAACGAATTTTGCGTAGCTGCGTACGTTCGTCGTCTGTATTTACGCTGCTTTGTTTTACTTTATCAGAAATCATTTGCATAACGTCATAGTCAGCTTCGTCTGGTGTATTGTAGTTGTGAACATACGTATCTGTGAACAATGTGGAATGACAGTTTATGTTATGTGATGCAGAAATGACCTCTGTCCGATTAATTGTTTGTTCTTCTGCAGATAAAGAGTGCTGAAATTCTAATGCCAGTTGTACATTTTCATCCTTTAACATTAAATAGGAATTTTGAAAGTCAGTAATTGCGTCATGTTGTACCAGAAAATTCGTACCTAAAATAACGTCTGTTGTCAGTAACGGAACAATTCAAAAATTTGAGTGGAACGTATGACCTGCAATACAAAATGATAAATGATGTGTTTTCTGTACGTACTGATTTCCTTGTTGCTGTGCGTTACTATTTGGTGGAGCCGACGCTATACGTGTAGGTGGCGAAACATTAAAGCTTGGTTGACCTTGCAGACTACATTGTTAGTTAGGTATGCTAATCGGCTGGTTTTTGTTGCTGTTGTGGTGAAAACCCTCTTTTGTTGCCAAAACATGTCTGCGATTGCTGCCAATTTTGTACATACTGATGATTACACTTTTGTCTTTCATTAAAATTACGCTGGTAGTCCTTGTCATTTCAGGAGTGTCTAATGAAAACTGTCACTTTCAGGGAAAACTTGTCGTATCAGGTTTTCTTTACTCATTCTTAATCCTAGATAGATCGATAGTTGAAGAGTTGTTTTGATAGATATAAAGGATAGTAGAAGACAGGCAGCAGTGCAGAAAACTAAAGATGAAATAGCACTACTACAGCTCGGGGCCCTGTGCACACTACGGCACGTATTCATCGAAGTGTAATGAATCCCCTGAGGTCTCTTACGTGCTGCAAATAAAACTTAGTTTCTGCATTACAGGCAACTCCGGTGAAAATTCAAAAACAAATCGTTGTATCCAGTCCAATTCTAGTTTCTGCATTAGAGGCCAAGCTGATGAAAATACAAAAGCACATTGTCGTATCCAGTCCAAAGGATGACTCCTTGTTCTGTCATTATTAAGTACCTTAAATTTTCTCACGGTTAGAAAGTGCTTGTAATCAAAATTATCGTCTCTGAGTGTCTGAGTATGTTCAGGATTGCATGAGACTCTATTTGCCTGTGTCTGTTCGGAATCTTCTAAGTCACGTACTCTCTCTAAATCACCTAAGTTACACTGGCTGTATGAGTGTGAGAAATATTCGGAATGTGGCGTATGCTGTGCCGTGTTAGAGGGTGAAACATTTTTCGTTTCTGTCACTTTAAAACGTTCGTCAATTTGGCTGTTCTGTTGTTCAAATTTCTTATCGACTTTCGCATCCGAAGTGCGTGAAAGTTCTGCTGATATTAATTTAAACTCGTCGCGTAACTGTGTTGCTTTTTCAGAACATTGTTCAGTGACTGCAATACTTTCATCTCTAAGTAATTTCGTTGTGGCTACACGTGTATCACGTAACTCTTCGCTACTATTCCTAGCACAAGCCTTAATTTCCTCACGTAATTGTTCTTTAGTATCATGTCGCTGCACGGCAACGGCTGCAATCTCTTCACTAAGTTGTTTGTTCTGTTCATGAAGGTTGTCGTGTTTTTCATTCGACTGTTTGAAATTTTCATTAAGCTGTTCGTTCGATTCATTAAATTGTTTATAACTGTTGTCTTGTTTTTCATTAAGTTGTTTGAAATTGTTGTTTAGTTTTTCATTCCATTGTTCGAGATTTTCATTACGTTGTTTGTATGATTCATTAAGTTGTTTGATATGGTTGTCGTATTTTTCATTAAGTTGTTTGAAATGGTTATCTAGTATTTCATTCCACTGTTTGAAACTTTCATTAATTTGTTGTTTGAGATTTTCATTAAGTTGTAGCAATACTGCCATAACTTGATCCCAGCCAAAATTAGCGGCTCTATTTTCTATGCTGTGTGTTGGTGTATCTGCATTTGTCACGTTTTGTATAATCAATTGGTCTTTCTCTGATTCTTGAAAAGGTTCGCCAATTGGATGTGCACTGTTAGTCACTACACCGGAATCAAATAAATCTGACATATTTTGAGTACATTGATCACCTTCGTTAGAAACAATTATCTGTTCGTTACGTAAATTTTGCAAACCGGGTGTGTCAAGCTGGGCAGCGTTCATTGTAATGGAACGTGCCGCGTCATTAATTGTTACGTTTACTCTGGACATAATTGCATTTGTTTGCTCATCATTAGGATCAAAATCAATACTAGTGATCGGCAGGCACTGATTATCTGTATTTAGACGATTATCACTATTACACTGAGTGTCGCAAGTATTATCGGTCGCCGGCCGCGGTGGTCTAGCGGTTCTAGGCGCGCAGTCCGGAACCGCGCGACTGCTACGGTTGCAGGTTCGAATCCTGCCTCGGGCTTGTATGTGTGTGATGTCCTTAGGTTAGTTAGGTTTAAGTAGTTCTACGTTCTAGGGGACTGATGACCACAGCAGTTACGTCCCATAGTGCTCAGAGCCATTTGAACCATTTATTATCGGTCAAATTATTCGAGTCGGCTATTTCACTCATTGCACAACGCGATGTACTGTTAACAGTTTTACGCGGCATTTTTCACAAATCAAAATTAACCACAAAATGAAACAAAAACGAAGCAAAAATGGAACAAACACAATTACAACAAAGAGCAATAAGTTGCCGATGATCTGTGAAAGAAAGAGTGACAAGTTAGTAAATGCGTTGCGCCAGATGCAAACTACATTTAAGTAAATAAGAGCAGATATATAACTGACTACCTCTCAGAAATTCACAAAGAAAATACGATCCTGGCCGGTTGTCGACAAGTGTAACCTCCCCACAAAAATTTGATTCTCATTTAGTGTAACCTCAAAACAGAAAAATTTCTAAGCCTCTCAACAGTAAAAAATATAATTATGCCGTTCATTCGCATTCAGTGTAACCTCCCTCAGATAAATTCCGTAATCTTGCAATTATACAATGTGACTAATATCTCAATAATATATGTGACTCAGTTACAACCTTTGAATAATTGACTGTTAATTTAACCTGGCAAACTGTGGACGTCAGCAGTGCTGCGTCATGGCCCTGAAAGATCATTCTGAATAAAAAAAAGAAAAATTCTTACCTCAATGAAGGTCGCCGGATAACGCATATATATCTGCTCTTACAATAAATTTTTCTGGCACAGCCCTGTGCAATGCTGGCCGATAGATTTGTCATTTATGAAAAGAAACAACTGATTTTTCTTTTGCAATAATCGGGATGATCATGGATTGGAGAAATTAGTAAATTCTTTAAATTGAAATGAATAGTTGTTAAAAGTTACTTTTTATGAGAAAGATTATTATTAGGAGATTTTTTAAAACATTTACATGGGACTTGAGATAACAATACTATATATGCGCGAGGCTGCTTTTTACCTTATACAATAATGCTCAGGCTCCGGCATCGCTGCACCACGACCGGCCCAGCCAACACGATACACCAGACCAGACTGCTCGCTAGCAGTCTCACACATACAGACTCCTCACACCTTGCCTATTGTGTTCTGCAGAGAGCATAGAGCCGTAAATGCCTGTAGCTTTCACAGAGTCTGCGCGGTGTCCATCGGAATATTGCTCCCTCATCGGCAGACTGGCGCCGTTTTCTCTGCATTCTCCGCCCAAGACTCATTGTTGCTGTCCTTCCATTACATCTGCTCGGACCTCTTACATGCTTTATTCAGTATCTACAAGCATTAATCTTCATCTTTGAATAAATGTCTGAAAATAATTGTTGTTTACTAACTTGTGAAGTGCAGGTAAAAGTACTGTATGATTTACGTAGCAGAAGTGAAATTTTGATTAAGTACTGAAGTAGATGTTTTCAGACAAATTTAACGATTCAAATATTCTTACTCTCTCTGTCGTAATAAGTTAAGTGAACGTGACTGAATAAGTTTTGCTAAAAAGACGAACTTCTCATCCACAATTATTGAGGTTTTGCAGGTTTAACTTCTGAGTAACGTAAAGACACATTTCGTTCAGTTGTAAATAATGTTCAGTAAAGTATAAAGAGTTATAAACAGAAAATTGCCTATGTGGCTCAGTAAGACTGAGGGTTGCATAAAAATATTGAATGACTATATAGAGTGACCACACCCTACCTTTGGCTTTTGATAGATCATTTGTTGAGAGAAAGGTATAAACGAAGTGTCTTAATAAATTTAAATTTGAGTATTATGCTGTTACAATATTTAATTTGTTGGTTATGCTATTAGAATAATCTAATTTTTTGGTTATACAAAATGCAAACATAGAAGCCAGGAAACTCTTAGGATAAGGAACTAATAGTCTGACTTCCATATCCATTAGTCATATTAGCCATACATCACCGTCAAATCCTGTGAAAGGGGTAACATTAAAAGACAGTTGTTGAAACTATGCACGTTTATTACGTGTGTACTATATGCACAGTTCCCCATGTAATAATGTTACATGTGGCTTTTTCTGTGAAAGAAGTGTCTGTTATATTGGGGTGTAGTATTATAACAGATTGAATTAAATTATATCCAACAAAGAATTTAATTAATTAATTAATTTGAATACTAAACAGTAATAAATTATCGCAGAAAGTGTCAATTATAATTTGTACGCAATCATTGTTTGGCACAATATAAGATAAAAGACTAAGATACAAACTTCAAGCCAAACTTAAACAGCCACGAAAATTAACAAAACGTCATGAGCACAGGACACCAATAAAAACTTTAATAAAACTGAACCGGTCACGTAATACGCCACTGCCAAAAATTCTTATATTAATATACCAAGTGACCAATGAAGGAGAACAAAAGATTTAAAATCTCATAAAACAGACATGGTAGCAAGGCTTACAGTGACCATTGAGACCTCAATCACAAGTTAAATGTTTAAATAACCTGAAGAAGCAATAAGGTTGTAGAATGGGAGCCTCTTTCAATTAACAAATAGAATGGCTCAGAATGGTTCTAAAATCTCAACTTAACTTTAAACAGCATTAAATGCCACGATTGTGCTTGGAAGGAATAGCACTGTAGAAGATGGACAGTGCGAGCTTTCGCTATCCTAGGCTTGTGCACAGAATCGCAGGAACTGGCGGCTGTGTAAGCGACTGGGCCTAGAATGAATGGGGTGACACGGATCGGTAAACAGTTACCCAGAGGACAAGCAGTCTTAACAAATTCTAGTTGATTTAATGAAATTTCAGAATTAGTCCTACCAAATTCTGCTGGAACAGATGGTAAAGCCATCCCCGAGCCAATTGCCTCAAATTCTACGACTCCTAGACATGTACACAGTCTAGGCCAAGCTCAGAACGGACTATGTGTCCTTTTTAACACATTAACACATATATTCTTGCTCATACAATTCAGTCTGCAAATTCCACGAAGGAGCGGCGTTCATTACCAGCAAAAAGAACCAAGGCATCCAGAAATTCCGATAAACACGCCTCTGACAGCTCGGCGGATTTTCAGTAATAAACGCCTGAGGGTCCCCGGCAATGCAAGCCAAACACAGGCCAGCATGACCCCTGCATATCCTTCCCAGTTTACGCCAACAATGAGACAGGTGGGAGACGACAAAACTCCTTCTTTCCGCTTGATTGCTTCACTGATACGCCTATCATGATGATAACTGCCATGCGGTTCCTGAGGACGCCAGAGGGAGCTGCGTTCGCTGGGCAACATCTTAGAGTAAAAGATAAGTGCATATCGTTTTCAATACATGTGCCATTTAAAAAACCAAACTTGGTGCTGAAAGTGGTGATCGTTGACGTATAGGTACCAGCCACTCCTGCCCATTGTGTAAGACTCTGAGATAGGTGCATCCCCGACAAATTGCATTTTTCACGTTTTGTTTCATTTAGTAAATTATGAGGTGGCAGAGTTAGGTGGGACATAATATATATGTTATAAGTTAGTTAATAACGGGAATATCGACGTGGGCACGCACGTGAATTAAATCGGTTTTATAATTAACCGGAAATGGCTGAAGCGATAAGGTTCCAATAACGACGAGGAAAAGATCACGAAAAAGTGAGTTTTGAGCCACAATGTTTTCTATGTCTACTGTGGATCGTTCCGAGTAAGGAGTATAATTCACGACAATGTCGTAGACCTAGACACTATTAAGATTCGCAAACTGAAGGGACGGCAACACATTTCACACCTCAGACAATGTATAGAATAACGAAAGTCAGAGGTCATACAGCGAGTCTGACACCCATCGATGGAGGCACAGCTAAAGAGCAGAAAAGGGAATCGAATCCATGTTTGAAGTCGTGTGACTAGGGCCTCCCGTCGGGTAGACCGCTCGCCGGGTGCAAGTCTTTCGATCTGACGCCACTTCGGCGACTTGCGCGTCGTTGGGGATGAAATGATGATGATTAGGACAACACAACACCCAGTCCCTGAGCGGAGAAAATCTCCGACCTAGCTGGGAATCGAACCCGGGCCCTTAGGATTGACATTCTGTCGCGCTGACCACTCAGCTACCGGGGGCGAACATGTTTGAAGTGAAGAGAAATTTTGGTAAATTAAAGCTTCAGTGCCTTTCCAAGATAGTTGGAACCTCTGTAGCAGTATGGGAGATGACAAAGACGAAAACATCGGACGGGCGGACGTATGGATTTGCCCAATCAGAATGGTTCGCGTGTCAAATTTTTTATTAGGAACCAGCAGCATTATGCACTGTGGCACAATCGTCGAAGCCCAGAGTCCTGTTGATGGGCCAGTAATGATATAGTGCCTTGCCACTATGTTTTTTAAGGGAGAACCAGTAGCAGGAGCTCTGGATCTTCAATAGGAAGAGTTACAGCACGGATAATACATTTCACATACTGATACAGGGATACTTTATGAAATAAAATCACCTTAACTTCTTAATGGTTTGCGCTTGAAAGTTCAAACTGAGCGGTTGGCCGCGGGACATGATGGGAATTAGTATGCGCATGTTCACGCGCCTTGTTGGTGTCGGTCAGTTTCATTTGGATGGGTTCGTCAATAGGCAGAACTGGAGCATTTTGCGGACTGAGAATCCGCGTTTCGTGATCGAGAAGTCTCTTCATCCTCAATGGCTGACTGTGTGGTGTGCAGTGTCCAGTCACGGAATAATCGGTGCGATATTCCTTGATGGTACGATGACTACCAAACGGTACGTGAAGGTTTTGCAAGATGATTTCATCCCCATTATTGAAAGTGACACTGATTTCGACAAGATGTGGTTCCTGCAACACGGAGCTCGACCCCATCGAAGCAGGAGAGTGATGTCCTGGAGGAACACTTCGGGGACTGCATTCTAGCTCTGGGGTACCCAGAGGCCACTAGCATGGGCCTCAATTGGCCGCCATATTCTCTGCATCTGAATACTTGCTACTTCTTTTTGTGGAGCTATATTAAAGACAAGGTGTATAGCAATAATCCCAAAACCATTGCTGAGCTGAAAACAGCCATTCAGGAGGTCATCGACAGCATTGATGTTCCGACACTTCAGCGAGTCAGGCGGAATTTCGTGTCTGCGCCACATCATCGCTAAATGATGGCAGGCATACTAAACATGTCAAAACCTAAATACGAATCTCTGTAGTAGCGTTTACATGGTGAATAAAGTGTGCGCACTCCGCAGTTTGTAACTAATTTACGTTTTTTTTCATATAGTTCAACAATTGTCACCCTGTACATGAGTCCGATGAAGTGAAGCTTCAGCATGTTTTGTGTGTGTTCTTATTGTACTGTTCGCAATGTGTACGGTTGCCATCTGGAAGAAAGTCATATACATAATTTAAAATGTCATGAAACAGTAGAAGTACAGCCACAGCAGAAATCGAGAAGTGAGGAAGCCAGTCTTGTGACTGCACGGATAAGAACATAGTTTTCGAGCTGACGATCATTATAGGATGTTCTATAATCTTTTACATCATGTAACGTGTTACGTATCTTTGTGCTGTTTGTTTCACAGTAACTGTCCATTACTTGTTTTGTAAATCAAACTGCCTTTTCCTGCTGCTAGTTACTTTATTTATCCCATACGCGTTTCGCCTTCTCCTGTGCTAAGGCATCATCAGTGGGATCTATAACGATACAGTTTTGTTAGTTTTAGCTTATTAAACAGTTCACTTCGCGTTTTTTTTTGTAAAAAATGTAATTACTTACGATTTGCTGACCTGTGTTTCCTCACATCTGGTCTGGAGGTCGCACTATCACTTTTATCACTGCCGTATAATCACATCTTTGTGTTCTCGCCTTCCACACACTGTTCCATATATAAAAGTTAGTCTCGAACGTATACTTCGTTAGGTTGGCAACAAATAGGTAAACATACCAAAGAAGATGAAACACGTAACGGAGTCGCAATATTTACGTTATGAAAAGCATTGTATGACGAAATAGTTGTATCGAGTGACAAAAGAACAATAGTCCACGACAAAAAAGAGTGAGAAACATGGTGAACAGTGTGTGGAAGGCGAGAACACAAAGATGTGATTATATGGCAGTGATAAAAGTGGTAGTGTGGTAATGCGACCTCCAGACCAGATGTGAGGAAATCGTAAGTAATTACTTTTTTACAAAACAAAAAAAAAAAAAGAAAAATCACGAAGTGAACTGTTTAATAATCTAAAACTAACAAATCTGTATCGTTATAGTTCCCACTGATGATGCCTTAGAGACGGAGAAGGCGAAACTCGTATAGGCTAAATAAAGTAACTAGCAGCAGGAAAAGGCAGTTTTATTTACAAAACAAGTATTTATATGCTTGCTGCGGAGGATGGCCACACAAACAAACTTGTTAACTGTCCATTATTTATGGTATCATTAATCGGAAAGCCACGAACGTAGAGGGACGAAAGTAATTACAAAATGAAGATGGTGAATGGTAAACGAAAGAAGTACGCAAATACTTTTTCTTCAGGTGCTGTAGTTAGTCTGACGACACACCGATAACGAAGTTAATTATGCATGACCAAGATAATGCAAAACGTTCTGCTAGGTGTCAACGATGAAAACCTCATGAAGTGATGGATTTCAAAGAGGTAAATATTTACAGCATGATTACTAATTTGTCAACGTATATACACAGTGTACATCAACCACTTCCTGTATTAGAATAATAATCTAGAGATTAGTAGCATCAATCTGCTTGCGGATGCTAGTCAGGTTGTGATTGTTCATTTTTGTAACTGGTCAAAGAGGCAACATTTATACAGTAACTTAAATAGTGACAACATCAAACAGTTTTATTAAACATTTCTATTTGATCGATGAATTATGCTACGTATCATCGATATCTTGTTACATTTCTTGAATTTGTGATGTGCAACCATGTTACACGGTTTAAGGACAAGCCTGACACGGCCAACAGAGTCCGAACAAGATGACAGCACGGCTGACCGCATAGAAAGTAATAGGAAGGTGGAGAAGGAGGTCTTGGTCCACGGCATCAGCTAGCAAGAGACGCAGGGGTCCAGCTGAGCTTTACCTGGGAGCATACTGCTAACCGTCAGCAACTGACGCACTGCTGTTAAGTACACCCACCCTCAATGGCGCATGCCAGACTGCAGATTTACGGCGGCCACACGGAAACAGTTCTAGGCATAAGGCTACACAGTGGGGACAGATACCGGCTGTAGCTGGCCAGTTGTCAATTGCCTGCACCTCCAGAACAGATTACCGTCCGCTAATTCTTTTTGGAACATCCATATTGACGACTGACAAAAAGATGAAGGTCAAGAGATGTCAGCTCATCTACTGCCGCAGCACTAAAAGCCTGAGAGGCTGTGACTCAGTCAGGGACACAGCGATATTCTGTGGCGTTTGCAGTAACCTATAATGGAATTTATCATTGTATTTCCCACACAAGGAGACGCCATATCAATAAACGATGAATATCCTGTTAACATTTACCTTGAACTTTTACACTGGTGTACAGGTAATATGATCTACAAGTGGCATAAGCGTGATTGCACTCCTGTATTGGACATTAACAGTTCAATTCTGCTTGCTGGGGTGTGAGGATGGACATTGCTAGGCAACTTATCATAGCGTCAGTTCTTGTGAACCAATCATAAAGACTATCCATGTTGGCTCACTAATGCAATTAGGACACTGGTCCTGTATCAGATCCTGCACTCATGGACGACACTCTGAAGAACATAAGAGTAATTCAAACCGAGATGATTTTATACAGTAATCCAGTTGTTTGTTACTAGCAGGCTATAGACATGAACAGTAATGTAACTCTTCAGGCTTTCCCGGCGACCTAATGACATCTTGGGTTGTCGGGTGTTCTGCCGGATATCAGCGTCGTACTTGCACGATATTTCGGTCACGTAGTTCGTAACCTTCATCAGGTGCGACCTGAGACTGCTCCTCGAGTGGATCTGGTCCAGTATTTATGCCTATGGCCTTCCCCCTCCACCAATGGCTGCAGGAAGCGCCTGCAGCCGTTGGTGGAGGGGAAAGGCCATAGGCATAAATACTGCACCAGAAGGAAGCGCCTGCAGCCGTTGGTGGAAGGGGAAGGCCATAGACATAAATACTGGACCAGATCCACTCGAGTAGCAGTCTCAGGTTGCACCTGATGAAGATTACGAGCTACGTGACCGAAATATCGTGCGAGTACGACGCTGATATCCCGCAGAACACCCGACAACCCAAGATGTCATGAACAGTAATATTACCCGGCCCTTTTTTGAAATAGAGGTGTGCCAGCAATCGATCAAAGAAAAGATGCAAGTGCTTTTCCCTGGTCTTTACTGCTGCGGTTCTCCCCTGGCTACCTGCAGTGGCCGTTCACTGCAGCACGGGAATCGAAGATCCCTTCAAATGGTTCAAATGGCCCTGTGCACTATGGGACTTAACATCTGAGGTCATCAGTCCCCTAGAGTTAGAAATACTTAAACCTAACTAACCTAAGGACAACACACACATCCATGTCCGAGGCAGGATTCGAACCTGCGACTGCAGCAGCCGCGTGGTTCCAGACTGAAGCGCCTAGAACCGCTCGGCCACCAGGGCCGGCGAGGATCCCTTCAACTTGAGGCTTTCTCCTTTCTTCCGTGTTGAACATATTGTCATGTTTGCGTATTTCTATAACTTCCCTGAATACGCGGGTGTGCCGGCCGGTGTGGCCGAGCGGTTCTAGGCTACGGTCGCAGGTTCGAATCCTGCCTCGGGCATGGATGTGTGTGTTGTCCTTAGGTTAGTTAGGTTTAAGTAGTTCTAAGTTCTAGGGGACTGATGACCTCAGATGTTAAGTCCCATATGCTCAGAGCCATTTGAATAAGCGGGTGTGATAGCTCTTCTCTACAGCAAGAACTTCCGTGTCGGCGAATTTTACTATGAAGTCTATGTGGTCGGTCTCATACAGTGCGTGCACCGTCACTGCCGACTTCTCCACCTGCCCCAACTTGCAATATCGCTTATGTTCAGTGAACCTGGTATTGAATGACTGTCCAGTCACTCCAACAGAGAGTTTTCCACATATACATATTACATGGTATACTTCCGACATTGCAAGCGGTTCCCCTTTTTATTTTGCCAATGTGAGACACTCTTTGACCTTTGATTATAAATAGTCTTTGCGCCAAGTTTACGCCATATTCGGCCGATTCTGTCCGTCAGTCTGGGAATGTTTTGCAGAAAATCCACATCAGACATTTTATTTTTCCGATGTGTGTTTTCCGATGTGTTTGATTCCGCGAAACTACTTACTTAACTGCTGGAGTAGTCAGTGCTCCTCAGAACGGTTTATGGTGTTGTATCTCGTGTCTGAGGTCCTGCGGCTAACATATTCATCTTGCTCTGTTACGAGCATATTATCCTCGCCTCTTTTATGGCTCGGATGGTGGTTTGACAGTTGGTGCAGGTATTTGTCCCCGTGTGACGGTTTTCGATACAAACTGTGTCACAGGTTTTCACCTCGCCGCGTGACCAGCACGTCTGGAAAGGGTACCTCACATGGGAAATTTTATGTTGGCATGGATACTGTTCAGATGCCTTAGGAAGTCACCGAGCTGTTCCTTACCGTGGCTCCACACCACGAAGGTATCGTCGACGCATTTGAGCTACAGTTACGGTTAACAATGTGCCATATCCAGAGCCTGTGCATAGAAATGCTTTATTGAGAAACTGGTTATCACTTAACTAACTGGAAAATCACGAACCGAGCCAGAAAATGGTCAAGATTAATACGCTCATAACGCGAGCAAGACGACCATATGAACCGCAGCACCTCAGACGCGAGGTATATCACCAAAACCGTTCTGAGGAGCAATGAGTAATCCAGCAGTTACATAAGAAGTGTCACAGAATCAGACACATGCCGAAGTGACACATCGGCAAAAGTAATGTCAGATATGGCCTTTCTGCCATACATACCCAGAGTGACTGACATCGGCCGGATATTGCGGAAACACGACGCAAAGATCAATTTATAAACCGACAAAGATCAAAGAACCCCTCATTCGGCAAACGAGAAAAGGGATGCACTTGCATCGTAGGGACTATACCGCATACCATGTACATGTGGAAAAGTCTATGTTCGAATGACTGGATGATCTGCCAACACCAGTGTCACAGAACATAAGCGGCATTGCAGGTTGGGACAGGAGAAAAAATCGGCGGTGGTGGAGCACGCGCTGTGTGAGGCCGACCACAGAGAAAAATTGCTGTGGAAAAGAGCAGTCGTACCCTATTATTCAGGTACCCCATAGAAGTACACAAACAAAACAATAGCTTCAACAAGAAGGAAGGAAATCTCAAGGTGAAGAGATCCAAGATTCCCGTGCAGCAGTGAGCGACCGTTGCAGGTAGCAAAGGAGATAACGGCAGCGGTAATGACCACTGAAAAGCCATTGGACGTCGTCGCGCCAACTACATAGAATCTGCTGCCATGATCTCGATTCCAATTCATCATCAGCAATGGAGAGTGATGCTTTGACAACGCCAGCAACCCGTGTTGGCAAAACGGCAGAAAAGTCATCAAACGAATGTTGGCCGAAGAACCCGAGACAGAAGGGAATAGGTGATCTGTCAACAAGTGGCAGCGAATGATTTAACAATTTTGAATCTAAGGAAACCTTAATACAAACTGACGAATCGCGATGCAGCTGTGCGAAATGCAGAGCAACACTTTGCGAACATTAAACATGCCATAATCGGATCATTTCTCGTGCCAAACTTTCTGTCAAGAGTAGCCTACCCGGGTGTTGAACAGTGTGTGTATGCTCCTCAACAGTGCACTGCAGGGAACATGGAAACACGTATCGTGGGAGAAAATTTCTGTCTTCAGCTCCTCTCTAAGACAGAACTGAGTCGAATTGTTTAACCTCGACATTTCGTTAGGAATGGGGAAATGGTTGAAACTGACATAAACTTTTCATTTGTCGGAATTCGCAATGTATATTGCAATTGCCTATCGAGATTCCAGTGCTGGCAGAATGTGATAGATTTTGTGAACGAGAGGAGAGGGACACTTCGTCTTAGGGCATGAAAGAGTACACTTCTCCATTGCATGGGGTCGGAAAGAGAACAGAGAGCTGATCACAGATACGGAGGCTCAACTAAGAATTGTCAGCCAATATTACAGCCATCCTATGCAACTAAGTAATAGCAAACTGTAGGATGAGGCCCACTTACGTACATCGTGACGAGCAGATTGCGAAGTTTGTTGTTTCAAGTCGAATTATCATTCGTAGGAACTAGCTCGTAGCTAGATAGCTGCACTCAGCATCTACATCTACATCTACATGGATACTCTACAAATCACATTTAAGTGCCTGGCAGAGGGTTCATCGAACCACCTTCACAATTCTCTATTATTCCAGTGTCGTATAGCGCGTGGAAAGAATGAACACCTATGTCTTTCTGTACGAGCTCTGATTTCCCTTATTTTCTCGTGGTGATCGTTCTTCCCTATGTAAGTCGCTGTCAACAAAATATTTTCGCATTCGGAGGAGAAGGTTGGTGATTGGAATTTCGTGAGAAGATTCCGTCGCAACGAAAAACGCCTTTGCCGCGCGGGATTAGCGGAGCGGTCTAAGCCGCTGCCGTCATGGACTGTGCGGCTGGTCCCAGCGGAGGTTCGAGTCCTCCCTCGGGCATGGGTGCGTGTGTTTGTCCTTAGGATAGTTTAGGTTAAGTAGTGTGTAAGCTTAGGGACTGATGACCTTAGCAGTTAAGTCCCATAAGATTTCACACACATTTGAACATTTGAAAAACGCCTTTATTTAATGATTTCCAGCCCAAATCCTGTATCATTTCTGTGACACTGTCTCACATATTTCGCAATAATACAAAACGTGCTGCCTTTCTTTGACCTTTATCGATGTACTCTGTCAGTCCTACCTGTAAGGATCCCACACCACGCAGCAGTATTCTAAAAGAGGACGGACAAGCGTAGTGTAGGCAGTCTCCTTAGTAGGTCTGTTACATTTTCTAAGTGTCCTGCCAATAAAACGTAGTCTCTGGTTAGCCTTCCCCACAACATTTTCTATGTGTTCCTTCCAATTTAAGTTGTTCGTAATTGTAATACCTAGGTATTTAGTTGAATTTACGGCTTTTAGATTAGACTGATTTATCGTGTAACCGAGGTTTAACGAATTCCTTTTAGCACTCATGTGGATGACCTCACACTTTTCGTTATTTAGGGTCAATTCCCACTTTTCGCACCATTCAGATATCTTTTCTAAATCGTTTTGCAGTTTGTTTTGATCTTCTGATGATTTTATCGTTCGATAAACGACAGCGTCATCTGCAAACAACCGAAGACAGCTGCTCAAATTATCTCCATAATCGTTTATATAGATAAGGAACAGCAAAGGGCCTATAACACTACCTTGGGGAACGCCAGAAATCACTTCTGTTTTACTCGATGACTTTCCGTCAGTTACTGCGAACTGTGATCTCTCTGACAGGAAATCACAAATCCAGTCACATTGTAAGTAGGCTGTTTAGGTTTTTTTATTGGTAACGCCACCTCTGTATGAAAATCACTGGCTGTGCTGTGTGCAGTCTGTGGCTGCTTTGCATTGTTGTAATACTCGCCATTGTAGTGTTAGGCAGCTGGCTGTGAACAGCGCGTAGCGTTGCGCAGTTGGAGGTGAGCCGCCAGCAGTGGTGGATGTGGGGAGAGAGATGGCGGAGTTTTGAAATTTGTCATGAACTGCTATATTTATACATGATGATATCAAGGTAAATACATTGTTTGTTCTCTATTAATATCTTTCATTTGCTAACTATCCCTATCAGTAGTTAGTGCCTTCCATAGTTTGAATCTTTTATTTAGCTGGCAGTAGTGGCGCTCGCTGTATTGCAGTAGCTTGAGCAGCGAAGATTTTTGTGAGGTAAGTGATTTGTGAAAGGTATAGTTTAATGTTTGTCAGGGCCATTCTTTAGTAGGGAATTTTGAAAGTCAGATTGCGTTGCGCTAAAAATATTGTGTGTCAGTTTAAGCACAGTCTTGTATAAATTGTTCAAAGGGACGTTTCATATGTCGACCCTTAGCCGAGGATACCTCACTGGAATCTTCTGATTTTTTCTTGTAGTTTGTGTAATTAGTGTAGATTTTGTTTATTGCTAACGCGTAATTATAGAGAGAATTTCCTTTGTAGTTGCAGTCTTTCATTGTTGTATAGTAAAACAGTTGTGGCATGCATGTAGATTTGCACCAAGTATTTCGCAGCTGCAATTAACTAGATATTATTTTCAGTGTTATGTTAATGTGTTCTCTTATCTTTGCTCTTCAAATTGTGCTTTTCTGTGTTATCGTGTGAAATATTGTGACAATAATGGCGTGTGAAAAACGTAACACTCGGCTCCAAAGTAAACTGAGAAATGACAGTGAAGACGAAAGCAGTGTGTTGGCCCCACCATGTAATGAATTAACTAATATTCAAAGTAGTAATTTGGTAACTGTGCATAGGGAAATGGAGCGGGCGTCAAACAATGGCGTAGGCAGTGAAACAGGTAGTGAACAGGGAAGCATTATCGATCGATCGGTCGGCAACAGCTCGCCTCAGGAATCCGAAATGATAGGACACAATTTTGCAAACACTGTAGATTCAGGTTTTGCGTCCTCACCGTTTTCTCAAATGAGTCAAGACACGTTTTCCGCTTGTCAAAATGTGAATGTTGCCGGTGCAAATTCACTGCCGAAAAGCACTGAGGAACATGTTTCAGACACCAGTGCATTGTTATTACAGTTAATGCAACAAATGGGACAAAGGCTACAAAAGTTAGACACAACGCTTGAACAAAATCAGAGACAAACACAGCAAAAGCTTCAAAAGTTAGACTCATTGGAACAAACTCTCGAACAAACACGTGAGGATTTAACTGCTGAGTTACATGACATTGAATCGAAATGTCAGAAAGTGTGTAATGACGTAAAAACACAAATTTGTGAGCATTTTCAACCTATTTTTTCGCGGCATGAAAATGCATTACAGAATCACGAAGCAGCCATAAAAGAACTGCAAACCATTGTTCATGAAAATCATGAGACCTTGTGGGCTAAAATTGACTCAGTTGCATCTACCAATTCGGTTACGCAACTTGCAAAAACTCAGGAAAACTTAAAGGACACAGTAGATTCGATTTCAACACAAATAGACACTCTGAAGCTTGGTTCAGAAAAACACACTGAGGAAATGTGTTCATTATCAGAGAAAGTAGTTGAACTTTCGGATCAGCTAAATAATTTATCTACGAAGGTAGATGATAATCTGAATGACGCAAAACCGGTAGTCTTTAATGACACAGAACAGAGCGAACAAATTAGGAAACTGAAACAAAATCTGAATCAAATTGATACGCAACACCAAAGAGAAATCCGGGAAGTACAAGATCAGCTGACACAGGTAATACAAGAATTACGTATTTCAGAAGACACTCGCGCTCCAACACGGGAAGAGGGACTTAGAAATACGCAAAAGCCACAAAATAATAACACAGGGCATTTCGGTAATTATGAAAGAAATTGGCAAGGTACACCGAATTTTGAGATGGAACCGCCGACACGACGTAACTATGACCGAGATGCTACTCGCCGACACGATGATTTTGACTATAAGCTGTTCATTACTACACGTAAATTCAAAACGTTTAAGAATTCTGCCAACGACATTCATCCACAAGCGTGGCTCCATCAATTCTCTCATTGTTTCCCTCCCAACTGGTCATTGGAGCACAGGTTAGAATTTATGTGTGGCTACTTAGAGAATGAACCAGGTGTAAGAATGCGATCGGTCATTCACGATTGTCACAGTGAAGGAGATTTTTATCATGCCTTCCTCTCAGCGTATTGGTCTCAAGCTACACAAGACCGTGTAAAACATAACATCATAATGATGAAACACTTCGAACAATCTGAATTTTACAGTCTTGTGAAATATTTTGAAGACATGTTGCACAAGAATCAGTACCTGTCAAACCCATACAGCCCCTCAGAACTCATCCGCATTTGCTTAATCAAATTACCTGAACATTTACGACACATTATTTTGGCAGGGCGTTGCAAAGACGACATTGAAGCATTTCAGGGACTGTTACAAGAATTAGAAATTGACACTGACAATCGCGGAACGCGAAACCAGGAACACAACAATTACAGGTCACATCCGTCGCAATTCCGCGATGAAAGAAGTAATAACTTGACACGACAAGGCTATTCTCACAACACAAATCGTGACCAAAACAGACACCACCCGTATGACAACCATTGGCAGAGTAGTAATAGTTACAGAGAAAGATCGCATTTCCGTAGTAATGACTATTACAGAGACAATCAGAGAAACAGACAATATGGGAACCAAAACAATTATTATCAAGGGAGGCAGAATAACTTCAGACGCAACAGTTCGGCGCACAGTTACGATTCAGGGAGAAATTCTCCACCACGTGACCGACAAGAAAGAAACTACGGATTCTACCGAAATGACGACAGACGATATGATCGTAACGACAGACCTGAATTGCATCAGAACTGGCGAGATTTAAACAGAGCAGAGCACTCTCGTCACGATGAATTTGTAGAAGTTAGGTCTCCTAATCCCAATAACGACGCACGCCAACAAAGGAACAGACAATGACTCGCACCGCAGGCAGACACGTGCGCCGGCTGGCTCCGAGAAAAATAACATTATATCTGGTACTGCTAATGAGATTTTAATGCAACATTTTGGTTTACTTGAAAATATATTCTGGATTTAAAGTGCTTTCTGAGAGATACCAGATGACACAGAGGTTAGTTTATGTGACAGCTACACGATTTTTTTATCACGACGCTACTAATGAGTGACAATTTACAATGTTGCTTTTGCGGTGTGTCTGTTTTATATCCGCACAGTTTTTCTGAATTCGTCTGGAAAGCAAAACATGTTTTAGTAGTAAGCTACAATGTGAGAGCCTTTTTCGTAGCACAACAATACTTTACAGTATAGTACTTTCTTGATCACAGTAATGTACGTAATAACTACGATATCTATACACAAAGCATTTCACTTTTGTGTATTATGAGGTAAGTACATTGACTTCTGCAGAACTTAGCTTTCGGAGGACGATAACTACGACACTTCCACACAGATTATGTTGCAACAAGACGCACATTTAGCGCTACAGTACACGTATTTGAGTGATTAATTTTGTACTTAAAACATTTATTTTCAAAGATATTTGAAATACAATGATACAAAGTTTTTCCATGATACATTTCATTCCATTGCAATAATCTGTAGCACCTGAGGGTATAATTACATTAATCCTCAGGGGGGTACACGCTTACTTTGTGTACCATGTGTGTGGCAACCACAAGGAACCCTAGCTAATATGGTATTTGCTTATTCAACTTTACACATCGGTACCATATTTCTCTAACACACAAATTACACAGCTATCTGATCATTTAACTGAGAGATAAACCTTTTTTATTACATCAGTGACAGATGTTTACGCAATACACAGTTGGGTAACTTCACACTTATGAAACTGTATTTTGTCTGTACTTTGTAAACTGTTCATATTTTTTCGGAACCATTGTGATACTATGAGAGCTTTGAATGATATATTTGGTAAGGGAGCATGATTTTAAAGTACGTTTGAGGTAGATGACACTATTGAAATGAGCAGAGAATTTTTTTAGGTTTTGAAATTATTGCAGGAAGCTACGACGATTTTGAGATTTGACTGAAGTGTTATAATGTTATTATTACGACGACGATGTGTATTATGTTGTTGAGGAATGTTTATTATGCTACGTATTTCTCGTGATGAAATATTGAAGAAGTGTCGACGAATATGTATATGTATAATGAGGTAAGGAATAATGAGTAGTGTTTAGGGACTCTGATTTATGAAAAGGATGTTGGAAACCAAGAAACGTACTTTAAGAGTTATGAAATGTGTGTGTATATGCGTGAATGTATTACAATGCAGACGAAAATTTTTTTGGACACTGTTATATCAATAGCATTTTGTTTCTACAGATTTGTAACGCAAATTCTTGATCTGTGAAATGTTTTTATGTGAGACTGTCACTGTAGCGGAAACTGCTGTCGTAAATATTTCCGTAAGAAAGTTAAGTGACCACCTGCACGTAATGCGTCGCGGGCACCCACCTGGGCGACAGCCGCCCGAAAAAAAGCCATTAGCCTTCAGCGGCACAGGTAGAAAAAAAAAAAAAAGGGGAGGCCATTATAATGACAAGTGTCTTTCTACGAGAGTTGAGAGCTACTAACTTATGAAGTGTCACATGACTACTGAATGATATTTTTATGCTTTGCTTTTCATAGTTGCTTATTTCATTTGATATCTGTTTTCCAGCTGTGTTACAGCATTAGTTTTATAAAATAAACTTAGATGCATTTGCTAATGTGAACACTTTCTGTCAACAGATCTATTAAATAATTATTTTATGATCCACATTCTTTAAAAAAGGAGCACTTGGAAAGGAAAGAACAATAAGAAGGAATTAGTAACAGTAACACATAATTTTCTTTTCAAGTACATGGTAATATTTCTTTTTACAATCAGTTGTTGTGGTGCACCACTTTAATTACATAGATATTAAGATGTGAATATACATTTCCCTTATCTGCATTGTTGTTTTAACTGTATCTATACACAAAGCATTTCACTTTTGTGTATTATGAGGTAAGTACATTGACTTCTGCAGAACTTAGCTTATCTGCATTGTTGTTTTTACTGTAATATCTTTTCTGCTTGAGCTTTGTCATGTATAGATATAAGTTTTATATTTTTTTATATTTGCTGCTGCTGTTTGCCAGGCATAGTGCTACTGAACTTTAATTTGTGTTACTCTGCTAAGCCAATTTTACTACTCATTGATTTTTCATGTTGCTGCACATTGGCTCATATTAGTTGTAATTTTGCATTTTATCTGTTAATTTAGATTTACTGTAGCTTGCTTTGCAATTTTCCAATTTTTTGGTAATTGCTGTTTATATTAATTGTTTTATGTGCTGCTGCATTGCCTCGTCCCTTAGTTTAGCATCTGAGCTCAGTAGATTTAAGTTAGCTTAAGAGGGGGTAGACTATATAAGAAACTGACTATGGACAATATGAAAAAGATTTGGGCCAACATGAGTATTGTACACTGAGAAATAATTATATTGAAAGAAATATGAATAGAATACAGAAAGTATGCTTGGATAGGATTTTTTTGGTGGAAACAAAGGATGAAATAAGAGGAAAGATATATGAAGTTTTGGGTTGGACTGCAGTACCAAATGTTACACTGAAAACGAACCCTGTCCTTTCCTATTGGTGTTATCCCACTATGTGTTTGTGTACCCTTGTGTATTTGTTTTCTTCCTGTCTCTGTGTAGTTTCATAGAATTTTTCTTCTTTTAATATTAAGCTACATTCACTATGATGAGGAATACTGTTATCCTCGAATATAATTGGCATTAATAATATGTTATTTACTTTGTAAAGATGTTAGACATTATTAATTCTGTTCTGTTCAATGCTCATGTGTGAAGTTGATGTTTCAAAAGTTATTGTGATCCTTTATGTATGTACTCATGTCATAATTCCACTGATGTATATGTTTATTTCTATTCTTTTGTAAAGCCTGTGTTACTACAAATGTTATCTGTATTGTTATGTTCTTTAATGATGTATTTTGTACCTTTGTAATTGTATTTTCATGTTGTAAATTTATAATTGTACAGACACCAGTTCTTCAAATTAAGTTACATTTCACTGCACACGTTTCTGTTGGTCCTAGTATATGGACAATATGTGAGAAGTAGGGACTGTTAGTGTTTGCACGTGTGTTAATAATTCAGCAAGGGACTGGATAACAGCATTGCTGGTTCTAAGGACAATTCCAAACACTTTGTGAGTGCACAAGTGGTGGTTATGGACTTGCTATATTCTCTGCAAGACTCTTCGATGGTGATTGTGCACCTGCACAGTCGCAACAGATGGCTGCTGGCCATTTCTACAAGGACTACAGTGGGTCTACACCTTTGCTGACTCACCAGTACCATTATTTCTACAAGGCCTGCGGTGGGTCTGCACCTCTGGTGGCCCACCAATACCGTAATCTCTACCAGGACTACAGTGGGTCTGTTCTGTGATGACCTACCTACCAATATTCTTCAAAACGTCGAATGACTCTGCTGTGGGTTTGCTATGTTGTGGCCCATTACCTGTCTGCATGTCAAGAGTCAGCACTGTCTTTCCGTTGGAAGGACAACACTACTTCTTCAAGACTGCATGGAAATCCACTACTTCTATGTGCATTTTCTTTTACTGCTCAGACTTTGAGAAAAACTCTGCATTTTTACTGTGATGAACAATGTGGACTGTTTTTATGGACTGTGAGAAATTTTTAGCTTTTGACCAACGTTGTATCAATAAGTGTGTGCATTTGATTTCTTTGTTATTGTAATTATGAAAAATTTTATCAAATCATTATTGGCCACTGCCCAAAAAAAAATTTGTAAAATTTTTTGTGGGGAGCATGGGGGCTATGTAAGTAGGCTGTTTAGGTTTTTTAATTGGTAACGCCACCTCTGTATGAAAATCACTGGCTGTGCTGTGTGCAGTCTGTGGCTGCTTTGCATTGTTGTAATACTCGCCATTGTAGTGTTAGGCAGCTGGCTATGAACAGCGCGTAGCGTTGCGCAGTTGGAGGTGAGCCGCCAGCAGTGGTGGATGTGGGGAGAGAGATGGCGGAGTTTTGAAATTTGTCATGAACTGCTATATTTATACATGATGATATCAAGGTAAATACATTGTTTGTTCTCTATTAATATCTTTCATTTGCTAACTATCCCTATCAGTAGTTAGTGCCTTCCATAGTTTGAATCTTTTATTTAGCTGGCAGTAGTGGCGCTCGCTGTATTGCAGTAGCTTGAGCAGCGAAGATTTTTGTGAGGTAAGTGATTTGTGAAAGGTATAGTTTAATGTTTGTCAGGGCCATTCTTTAGTAGGGAATTTTGAAAGTCAGATTGCGTTGCGCTAAAAATATTGTGTGTCAGTTTAAGCACAGTCGTGTATAAATTGTTCAAAGGGGACGTTTCAACATAACTGAGACGATATTCCATTAGCACTACTAACCGCTTGGGTGGTAGTGTCAATAGCCTTCTGGAATTCCAGATGCGCTTAGTCGATAGAACTGGCGCTTGTTCGTACTCCTCTGGGTTATTTCATTAGGTTGTCAACTTATTCAGCACTTATTGCCGATACTCGTGGACTCAGTTTTTGTATCATTTCATTTCAAATCCACCGTTTGGTGCTAAGGCCTTTCGTACACGCCTTTGCGTACTTGTCCCATTTTGCAGTTAATTATATTGTTCATTCAGTGATTAGAATGATATAAATGCTACTAGTAGTAAGTCGTATTTCTACAGTGAACTTTAGTCTCATTTAGCAGCTTCATGGAAACCCTAATCAGTATTTCTATGTGAGTTGTGACACCTCACACTCAGTAGGTAGTGCAATCAATTCCACAGATCCTATAATCCATGCTCACTTTCTCAAAGTGTAACAATATCATCTGTGGATCTTATCGAAGACATACTTTCGCCATGAATTTTTACCTCACATCTGAACCTATCTTTTAGATCCATCTTTGCTTTGTCGATGTTCTGATTGAACAATAAACGAGTGGGAATATGAAGCGATATTAGACAGTTTATCTCGTTCACTATTTAGACCGCAGCTGTAATTACTTCCGTAGATCTAAGCAGTCACGTAAAGTTTCATCAAATCAGTGCGCCGATAGCAAGAGGAAATCACATGAATTTGAAATCAGTTTTTTTTTTAATTCACTTTATTCTGGATCCTCTTACCTCCACCAACTCGCGCTTGTTAACAAGCTACTCGAAAGTGCGTTGGTCAGTGACTTGCCGATAAACTGTCTTCGCAAAATATCTAGTGCTTTTTGAGCTAAATACAGTCTAATACGGTCAGTTCCAGACAGTTGCATCTTGTCCTCCTAATGGTGTATTTTAATCAAACAATTTGTTATAGCAGACAATAAGTAAAGGGTCTCGGAAGAGTGACACTCTGATTTCCATCCAGTCACTTCCAGCGTGCGGTACTCTGAATTGCTAATACGCATTACCCAGTACGGTGTTTCTCAGTATTACTGCATCGCGTTTCATCTGATTTGCCTTAGACTCGCAAGTTATAACGTAATATTAACGTTAGTTGCACACAGACAGAACAAGTGGACCGACTCTTTGGTATAGCTATGGTACCGACAACCGACCTTGTGCCTGTTACATTTGCTCAAACTAAACCGGTTAAGTTGTGTGCACTGCCGGAGAAGCACTACAGACCAGTTCCGAATATACTCTTTAGGTCCCAAGCCATGCATAATAAATCTCAGAACACTGTACGCAGTCCCAGGCTATGCATAATAATTCCTAGACTCTGGTTATTAAAAGCGAACAGGCAGCTACGTCCAGTCTACCAACTCTTCGTGTCCGCACGAAGTTTTTCACCGAAAGAAAGAACAGTAATATCTCGCATTTACCAAGAGTTGCGGTCATCTTGCTTCCTTTGCCATCAGTCTTCTGACTGATTAGGTGCGGCTGTCACAAATTCCTCTCGTTTGTCAACGTCTTCATCTCAGAGCACCACTTGCACCATACGTCATCAGTTATCTGCTGGATGTATTTCGATCTCTGTCTTCCTCCAGTACCATGGATGCTATTACCTGATGTCCTAGCACGTCGTATTATGCTGTCTCTTCTTCTTATCTGTGTTGTCCGCATGCTCTTTTCCTCTACGAGCCTTCGGAGAACTTCCTCATTTCTTATCGGTCCATCTAATTTTCATTAACCTTCTGCAGCACTATGTCTCAAACGCTTCGATTCTCTTTCTTTCCGATTTTCTCACAGTCTGTGGTTCACTTCCGTACATAGCTACACTCCAATCGTTCATTCTCAGAAATTTCTTCCTCAGATTAAGTGCACTATCAGTAGACGTCCTTGCTTGTTTTGTCTGTGCTAGTCTGCTTTTTATGTCCTAATTCGTCCACCATGCGTAATTTTGTTTCCAAGGCAGCAGAATTCCTTACCTCGTCTCCTTTTTGGTCCACAATTTTGATGTTAAGTTCATCTCTAATTTCATTTGTGCAACACCTCATTACTTTGGCCTTTCTTTGATTTACTCCAAGTCCATACTCGGTACTAATTAGTAGGTTCATTTCATCGAATAGGTCTAGCTCTTCCTCATCACATTCACTGAAGATAGCAATGTCATCAGCGAATCTTATCACTGTTATTCTTTCACCAAGAATTTTAGTCGCTACCCTGTTACTTTCTTTCCATCACTACTTCTTTGATGCATAGATTGAACAGTTGAGGTGAAAGAATGTCTCCCCTTTTGTACCCTTTACAATGCGAGTACTTCGTTCTTGATCTTACATTGTAATATTCACTTGTTGGTTGTTGTACATGTTTTATATTACCTGTCATTCTATGTAGTTCACAATTATTTTCCTCAGATATGCGAACATCTGGCTCCACTTGACACTGACGAACGTTTTCTCTATGTCAACAAATCCAATTAATGTGTCTTGATTTTTCGTGTTTCTTCTATTGTCAAGCGTAACGTGTGAACTGGCTTTCTGGTGCTCGTACCTTTCCTGAAGTCAAACTGACCGTCATCTAACACATCTTTAGTTTTCTTTTCCACTTTTCGATATATTATTCTTCTCAGAAATTTCAATGCATTAAATAGATTGTAAGATAGTTCTTGCATTTATCTGCCGCTGCTCTATTATGGAATTGCGTGGATGATATTTTTCCGAAAGTCTGAAGGAATGTCACCGGTCTCATAGATTCTACAAACCAGCTCGAATATTCGTTCGTTGACCACTTCATCCATTTATTTTAGAAATTCCAAATGACTGTCCTCTTTACCTTCACTCTAACCTTCCAATGATTTCTTAAGCTCTCAGTCTAATACTGGATAGTCTTTGTCTTCCATATCGATTCCACTTTTCAGCATCTACAACATCGTCAGACAATTCTCCCCCGTTGAAGCGACCTTCAATGTATATATATACACTTTGTCTTTTTACTTTCATGTGTGCTGAATCAGTGCGTTCGACGAACTGCATTTCTGTATCTCCCTGAACATCTTGTACTTTCTTCTTTCGCCGATCGTAGGAAGTATTTTTGCTGTTACCCAAGATTTTTCGCAGTTAGTTTCTTTGTACCTATACATATATCTGTCCAACTTCTGTGATTGCCCTTTTTAGAGACGTCCATTTTCCTTCAACTGAACTGTTTACTGTGGTATTCTCTATCACAGTATTTACAGCTTTAGAAAAGTTCAAACGCCCCTCATCAATCTTCAATATTTCACTTTTACAATTGTCTCCACATTGATTCTTCGCACGTTTCTCTTAAGCTTCAACTGACACTTTCTCATTGGCATTGCTACTTCGTGATCTGAGTCTGTACCTGCTCCAAGGACGACTGATGATCATCAGGCTTGTTTGCAAAGTAGGTATTAACTTAAATTAATGTACAATTACAGAGACAAACGACTAAAGTAGGACTATAGATTTCTATTGAGAAGACGTAGTATATGACAAACATCAAGAGGACACCTAGATGGATGACAACTCACGGAGAGAAAATTCAAAAGACAATGAGGATTAAGTACCTCGAAATATGGAGAGAAACTGGGTTGATAGATAGGAAGGCAATGGAAGCACGAATAAACAGAATGAACTTAGCGCACTAACTATCTACAGTAAGAAGAATATTTCGATCAATGCAAAATTCGTTCAGACATTGCGAGACAATGATCTACCCTGAAGACTTATACGCATGAGAAACTCTTAATCTAGCAATAACAGGAGTGCTTAAGCGACCAGAGCTCGTGGAACGGAAGGTTGTAGGAGGATGTTGCAACTTCGAAGAACAGTAGATGGTCAGTTTGGAATACAAAGGGAACCATGAACAGTATACCAAGATAGAGAGAACTCTTGGACATCAGTTGGAAGAAAAGGAGTGTGTTCTTCGGACACATCCTTAGGATGAACAGCAGAACCATAGAACGATGGATCCAAGAGGTACAAGGGGATCTATAAGGAATGGGAATACAGGGACCAGAGATATATAACATGGTGATTTTTAAGTAAAAATTATAGACTTACACAGGTTTAGAGGACAGACCTAAACACAGACCAAATTGTCATGGACAGGAGAAAAGTTGCAAAGTATGAGGATATAAGAATACTGGACAAGGAGAAATATCAGAAGAAACGAAGCTGAAGCGAATTATCGTGGCTCTCAGATGGCCAAAACGAAAGGAAGAAGTAGAAAATGTGCAATCAATGTCGCACTTCTTGGGTCAGAAGCCGATGTAGGGAAGATTTTAGTGAAGTGTTTAGTGGTTCTAGGAATGTACTATAAACAAATTAAATTGTCCGATTAAAGTATGGCAATTGTGGTATAAGCCATTTTTATTAAATTCCTTCTTAAGAAGCGATTCTTCATAAGTCGCCCATTCATAGCTTCAAGTAAGAATTATATACACTCCTGGAAATTGAAATAAGAACACCGTGAATTCATTGTCCCAGGAAGGGGAAACTTTATTGACACATTCCTGGGGTCAGATACATCACATGATCACACTGACAGAACCACAGGCACATAGACACAGGCAACAGAGCATGTACAATGTCGGCACTAGTACAGTGTATATCCACCTTTCGCAGCAATGCAGGCTGCTATTCTCCCATGGAGACGATCGTAGAGATGCTGGATGTAGTCCTGTGGAACGGCTTGCCATGCCATTTCCACCTGGCGCCTCAGTTGGACCAGCGTTCGTGCTGGACGTGCAGACCGCGTGAGACGACGCTTCATCCAGTCCCAAACATGCTCAATGGGGGACAGATCCGGAGATCTTGCTGGCTAGGGTAGTTGACTTACACCTTCTAGAGCACGTTGGGTGGCACGGGATAGATACGGACGTGCATTGTCCTGTTGGAACAGCAAGTTCCCTTGCCGGTCTAGGAATGGTAGAACGATGGGTTCGATGACGGTTTGGATGTACCGTGCACTATTTAGTGTCCCCTCGACGATCACCAGTGGTGTACGGCCAGTGTAGGAGATCGCTCCCCACACCATGATGCTGGGTGTTGGCCCTGTGTGCCTCGGTCGTATGCAGTCCTGATTGTAGCGCTCACCTGCACGGCGCCAAACACGCATACGACCATCATTGGCACCAAGGCAGAAGCGACTCTCATCGCTGAAGACGACACGTCTCCATTCGTCCCTCCATTCACGCCTGTCGCGACACCACTGGAGGCGGGCTGCACGATGTTGGGGCGTGAGCGGAAGACGGCCTAACGGTGTGCGGGACCGTAGCCCAGCTTCATGGAGACGGTTGCGAATGGTCCTCGCCGATACCCCAGGAGCAACAGTGTCCCTAATTTGCTGGGAAGTGGCGGTGCGGTCCCCTACGGCACTGCGTAGGATCCTACGGTCTTGGCGTGCATCCATGCGTCGCTGCGGTCCGGTCCCAGGTCGACGGGCACGTGCACCTTCCGCCGACCACTGGCGACAACATCGATGTACTGTGGAGACCTAACGCCCCACGTGTTGAGCAATTCGGCGGTACGTCCACCCAGCCTCCCGCATGCCCACTATACGCCCTCGCTCAAAGTCCGTCAACTGCACATACGGTTCACGTCCACGCTGTCGCGGCATGCTACCAGTGTTAAAGACTGCGATGGAGCTCCGTATGCCACGGCAAACTGGCTGACACTGACGGCGGCGTTGCACAAATGCTGCGCAGCTAGCGCCATTCGACGGCCAACACCGCGGTTCCTGGTGTGTCCGCTGTGCCGTGCGTGTGATCATTGCTTGTACAGCCCTCTCGCAGTGTCCGGAGCAAGTATGGTGGGTCTGACACACCGGTGTCAATGTGTTCTTTTTTCCATTTCCAGGAGTGTAGTAATTTGAGTATTTTAGTTATATGGTTTTAAAGGGAGAATGGTAGCACAGCCTTTCATTCCACTTGCTGACAACGACTTGCTACTAACACATATAGTGGACGTAGACAGTGGGTAAAGTTTTAATTATCACCTCGATATAGAGTTATATAATTAATGTTTGGTTCGTTTTCAGTTATACTCAATGCCGGTACACATAGAAATCCCGCCCAACAGTACTGTGGAACTCACTAAATGGGTCAAAACAAATTGGCACAGCCCACTGGCAAGTAGAGTACCGTGCGATGATTCACTTTCTGCATTTTGTGAAGTTCTCATCCCCCACTCTCCAATTAGAATCCCACATCTTCTCTACCGCTGCTCGGTTGTTAGCTGACATAATAGCAGGGTGGTCTGATAAGTATGATAAATTTCCACGAGGGAATGCTGATCCTTCATGGTTGGTAAGCTTGGTTATTCTAAGGATCGTCTAAAGAATTTCAACAATGCACAGCGTACAGTTCGTTTTTGACTGCCGTCTGAATTGGCCAGTGTGTCGACTGGAATTGAAAATGATGAAAACCGAGATTCGTGCTGTTATTAAACATTTCCCTTCTTGAATTAAATTCACCCGTTCTCTGCACAATCAGTGAAGACCATTTATTTTTGGATTAATCAGTTTCAATACCGTCAGCCAAGCACCGAAGACGAAGCTCGCTGCAGCCGTCCAGTTGAGGTCACCACAAAGGAAACGATTCACAGACTCCATGAAATGGTAGTGCAAGCTCACCAGATGAAAATTTTCAAGACTGCTGAGACTGTAGGCATCTCAACTGGGCGAGTGCATAATATCCTGTGCGGAGAATTGGAGATGACAAAGTTGCATGTGAGGTGGTTGCCCCGATTGCCCACATTCGACCAAAAGCACATCCGGCAACACAGTGTCTGGCGTTGTTTAATCGCAATCCGCAAGACTTTTTGTGTCCATTTGTTGATGAAATCTGGATCCATCATTAAACAACCAGAGTCAAAACTGAGGTCAAAACAATGGACAAAGCCAGGTGAAAGAGCGCCAAGGAATGCAAAGATCATTTTATCAACTGGTAAGGTGACGGGCAACGTTTTTTGCGATTCTCGAGGAATAATCTCGATAGATCAGCTGCAAAAAGGCAGAACCAAAACTAGACCTTATGATGCTTCGTTGATGGGCCGTTCGAAAGTTGCGTTGTCTGAAAAATGACCAAGACTGGCACGCAAAAAAGTGCTCTTTCACAAGGATAATGCACCACCCCACACATCAGGGATGACGTAGGAGAAAGTACATGAACTGGAGTTTGAATTTCTTCCTCATTCACACAATGCACCAGACTTATCACCGAGTGACTTCTTCCTGTTCCCTAAATTTAATCTTTAGCGTGCAGGGAAGAAATTTTCATCAAATGATGAAGTGATGGTTACAGTCAACGAGTATTTTGCAGAGTTTGACAGAACCTGTTTTTCTAATGGGATGAAAAAGCTGGAGGATCGCTGAACCAAGTGTATATCCTTGAAAGGACACGATGTCAAGAAGTATGGTGAGCTTGAGAGGTGGCATGAGCCCCCACTCATATTTCTATCTTACGATTCCCCTCTCTAATTGCATATGGTGGAAAGTTGCTATTCCTTCACATGCGGACTTCCTACGCAGCGTCTCTCGTCACCCAGGTGGTCCGGTGACAGGCGGGTTCCACTGATCTCGAGAGGGTTAAGCCGACGTGTGTGAGGCAGTCGAGTGAATGCTTTCCAGACGCCGACATTGTCAAGAGACACGCCAGCCGGGGCCTGAAGTAGCGGCTGGGCTAGAGGTTCCGTTACTTCGCAGAATCTTAGCGAAAACACTTTCTGGCGGGCTACCAGCGAGGCGTGGGAATGACTTGTGTACCCAGGCAGTTGTGGCGGGAAAATTCCCGCGCTTTCTGCAAAATAGTAACTGTGATTGGCTTGCTCAGGGCATAGCTCCGTGACGTAGCAAAATCAGCGCAGAAATTGGCGCCAAGAAACTTCATTGGTGGAATGGTAGTGCTCCGGCAATGGGGTGAAATTTTCCGCCTGTTTTCGGGTTGCTGATTGGAACGTTTAACCACGGCCACTGTCGTGGGGGCGGGAATGTTCTGTGTTCGGCCTGTACGGGTGCTCTTGTGGGTAGTCGGCTCTCGCCTTTCGGTCGAGGACGTCGAAGCAACCAGCCATCGCCTACGGTACGCCAGATCGTGTTCTGGTAGTTAAGAAGACAGTTTGGTAATGTATGTCCGCAGCACCAGCAGATAGGGGTTTTCCTAGGTGATAATCAGAGCTCAGCAGAGCGCGCCTGTTCGTCTTTTTCTAACTTTGTTCTGTCTTGAGTACCAGCAATTAATGTTGGGTTAGTTGTGTGTCTCTCTTATGATTTGAGTAGCAAGGAATTGCCTCCACATACCACTTCGTCTTAAACCTCACAATCTAGTTTAGGGACAACTTCACCTTTACAGTGTTTGTATGAGTATCCAATTTGAGCCAATTTGATGTATTGTAAATGTTTCATGTGTTTTGGTTTAGTATTTTGTGTTTAGTCTTAATAAATCATATTGTTATTTTGGACAGAACTTTCATTCTGTTAATCGGTAGAGCAAACCTATCATTCCTCACTATGTTAATGAAACCTTCGTTTATTTAACTTATTTATCAAATTAAATTATTGCAGGTGCCAAACTCTTTTCTACTCCACTTGCAGGGTTGATTACAGTCAGTTCGCGTATATTTTTTAATCCTTGTGCAACAGCAAAAGTCGGAGTTAGAATAGGGGGGGGGGGGTTTAGAGCATCATTTACATATGTAGATTCTAGAATTTAGTGTTAAATACACTGCTAGCCCCGGCACCTCGCAAGCTGTTAACGAAACAAACATTTTTTCTCACTTTTTTTACCATACTTATCAATTCACACTCGTAATATGAGCGTTTGGTAAAGTAAATTGCGTACATTTGGGTGAATGTTCTTTTACTGTAACCTCGCTTGATACTGAATCTGAAATTTCTGCGACGAGATTATGCTGTGAAACTTAGATAGAAGTTTCATCAATATTTCAGACTTTGACGATAATCTACTATTCGGAATAATTGATGACATTTGGCAGAATTTTCGCTACCGAAATTACAAGTACCCCACTCGGCTGTCAATTTATTTCACGAGACCACTCAAAACACAAATTCAATTTTGAACGTAGAGATGCTCAATATCTTATTGCTGCAAATAACATTGTTTGTTGTTGTTACTGTATCGACCGTACAAGCTGAATGAATCGATACGCATCAACGGTGACCTCATACTTAGAAAGGACGACACTGCAGCCGTCTACGCCGACCTGGTGGAACTATACGGCAACAGTGCACCATCGTATGCAAGTGCTTCAGTGGCGCAGACGCTGCCATTGTTGCCAAACAAATCTAAACAGCAAAGTGGCAAACCATTACTCTGTGGAGAACCGGGAATCGCCATATGATCAGAGAAAACTGCAACGACATTGAAAATCCGTCATGAATCAATTTTCATCATCTAGCGCGACATTTGGAACTTCAACCGCTGAGTTTCGCGACTGTTGACAAATTCTTGCAGCTGTGTCATGCCATTTCAGATGACTTCTGTAGCCACGAAATCATAATGGCGAGTGTGGGGAGTATCACTACGACATATATGGAAAGCAAACAGCGGAAACGTCTGGATTCACCACCGCGGAAGTAGTTGAAGGTACAAGGTCCATCAACCATTGGGAAAGACAATTAGTGTTTTTCGAAAATGTTGTGATGTGGTGCCAGCAGATTATGCTTGTAAGCGGCAAGCAGTCATTGAGCATGCTACCGAAATCTGCTGACGCTGTGGGACGCTGTGAATACGAAACATGGTGGGAAGCTATCAGAGGGGCATTTTTGCTCCACAACAACACCTCTAGCTCATTTAGAGCAGCACACAGTCACACACGGTGCTTCTATGTGTTACCCTAAAGGCCCAGTCTCCTTCTTCCTCAAGCTCCACCACAGGAAAACAAGAACTTCATACACAGAAGCCTCGAGGGGGTGCCACTGAGATCCGTCGCCGGATATGTTATTGACTATCGACATTTTAATTAATAGGCACTGTTATGTTAATTAATTGTGAAGGTTTATAATTTATATAAAGAACAGCTACCAGCCACATGTATGGTTTAAAACGGTTTATTATCTTCAGACCATGACCGGTTTCGGATTTTTCTTTACAAATCCATCTTCAGATAGCAGATTACAAGCATTCTTAGTGGACCTGGTTTTGTTTGTCCAGGTCTAACTAAGAATGCTTGTAATCTGCCATCTGAAGATGGATTTGTAAAGCAAAATCCGAAACCGGTCATGGTCTGAAGATAATAAACCTTTTTAAACCATACATGTGGCTGGTAGCTGTTCTTTATATAAATTATTAGCCTTAAGTACAACAGCCACGTTTCTCAACATGTCGACTTTCGACAAAATAGAATTAATTTTTACTTACAGTTACGATTCAGTTGCTTTGTCATGCAGGATGATTTTGATTTGCAGATGTGATGCAGTTTTAAACTTTTTATTATGGCTTTTACACAACTGTCTTATTGACTTTGTCAGCTAGGAGCTTCCCATTATTACTATATGCACCTTTCATGTGGATTTTAAGTACGGATCTAATTCCACATAGTGTATATAGTTGATGTTTTGTTGTCAGACGGTCATGTTGTGATGTGAAGTTGTTTTATGCATCTTTTTGATTTGCAGCTCCTTGTATTGACCGTGTTTGCAGTTAAAGTTTTTGGATGTGAGGTCCGCCAGTTATGAAAAACACCGTTTTTCGCAGTACCCAAACATGTTTCGGCACCACTGTGCCATCATCAGTGGGTTTGGTTTTTATTTATTCTGCAATGTGAACATTTTTCTTAAATGATTATAAAATTATGTGCATTTTTAATTCAAACACCAGATCGTTTCTTTTTGTAAATACCTTTACATTTGGTGAGCATAAATTTTCTGGATCACTTTTGTGTTAATTATTGCAGGTAGCTTTTCATCTGCAACCAAAGGATGTTGATGAGAAAAGTTTTTTCTGGGAGTTAACATATGTTCTAGAATGTAATTTAGTTTTTCGCGATGTTTTCGCGCCCATTTTCGTAGTTACTTACGTTTCCATGTGGCAAGCACTTCCATTTTCCGCATTATGCTGAGATATTGTGATGCACACACACACACACACACACACACACACATACACACACAAAAAATAGATACACTAAAATCTGCAAAGTCGCACCATTTAGACACAAATAGGAATACCATATAAAAGACAACACACACCGCTAAGAAGTACAGAGAAAACGCACACACACACACACACACGCGAAGATAAAATGCAAATAAAATTCAAAATTGGTGCCGAACTCTCTTGTGAACAAATGAACACTGACGGCTAGGACACATAACAAACCACAATCACACTGTGTTCTGGTGTAGTGAAAAGTGTTTTACTACGTTATTTGTGGAAAATACTTGTTATAGTTATGTATGCATCACAATATCTTAGCATGATGGGGAAAATGGAAATGCTTGCCACACGAAAACGTAAGTAAATACGAAAATAGGCCCAAAAACATCGCGAAAAACTAAATTACATTCTAGAACATAGGTTAACTCCCAGAAAAAAACTTTTCTCATCAACATCGTTTGGTTGCAGATGACAAGCTACCACAAGCTAACACAAAAGTGATCCAGAAAATTCATGCTCACCAAATGTAAAGGTATTTACAAAAAGAAACGATCTGTTGTTTGAACTAAAAATGCACATAATTTTATAATCATTTAAGAAAAATGTTCACATTGCAGAATAAATAATAACGAAACCCACTGATGACGGCACAGTGGTGCCAAAACATGTTTGGGTACTGAGAAAAACGGTGCTTTGCATAACTGGCGACCTCGCATCCAAAAATGAAGTAGTTTTAATTGTTGACTACGCCTACTGCATTTTAGCCATTAATCTTACGACACTGGTAAGTCATGTTCCCTAGCTAAAGTGTCCTTTGTTGGCCGCAGCTATTTGTATAAATACAGGGTGCATCCTGGCCATAACCAGCTCGTACTATGTACCCCCAGACGTAGATTTTGAGGTTGGTATATACGTCAGAATATTTTATGGGGTGTACGGCTGGTAGGCATGGCTGTTAATCATATACTCGTAAATATTCTATTTTTCTGATGTATTACCAGACCTGTTATAGATTTGGCTTCAGCTAGTTGAATTTAATTGGTTACACCGCTGTTTTTTTTTTTATTTGCAGCAGATCTGAAGATGACAGTAGCCGAGACCGGTGATGTGGATTATATATAAAAAAAATTAAGTGCCACCGTATGCTCGCAGACTCATAGACTTAACGTTTTCAGTTAACATACACGTCTATGTGTCAGCTGTTTTATACATCTGTATCGAAATTGTACCGTGGAGTTGGAGAGATATTCGGCCTGCCTCCCTACCCCATATCTTTAATGGTTAAACATAGCTCAAATCCGCAATGTCTGCTACCATTGGTCAGCGAGTTGCTAGGTGATGGAAGGGTAGTGACTTCATGTTAGAAGATGGAGGAGAAAATACTTGTTGCTAGATGACTAATGAGGCAAGCCTTGCGGTCGTACAGCAGAATGTTTCTGCTTGAGAACTGGGAACACACACACACACACACACACACACACACACACACACACACACACAGACAGAGAGAGAGAGAGAGAGAGAGGTGACCTTTGACTATCTAGCCGCTAGTTTGATAAGATAGGCCATAGTTACTGTCGCCGGTTATGCAGGGACACAATATTAGTTCACGCTATTCCGAATACTTTGCAGCCAGTTAGTTTGCTTTCAGTATGCATTTTAGCGATCTCACTGGCGTTTGAACCATTTTTTGCGTGTTCTTTCTGTAATTTACTAACCATGCTTACAGTCACTGGTCGCATTCATGTGTTATTCGCGTAGCTTTGCATCTATAGCGCCAACCGACTTGTGCTAAGGTTAAAGGTCATCATAGAGCCACTCATCCAAGTAGTAAATGTTCAGTAGTTTATTTTAGTGGGTAAGTCGTGTGTTTTGCTTTTCGATAATAAACCTGTTTGTTACAGTGACCACTTGTTTCTGTTACAGATTAGTTGATCCCTCCTGTCATTAATATGTCTACGTGCATGATGTGGTAGTCATATTATCACGCTTGATTGTGCAACGCCTAATTAATCATCATTCAGTAAGACGTTTCCGATGTGTGACATTTTTATCTTCTTTAGTTAATTTTCATGATATTGTGGGGCGCTTCCGTTGTCTGTAGGCCACCGGAGATATCGGACTCTAGTATCATAGAGACATACAGAACAATACGCTCGACATCCCAATCTTTGGTAACAAAAGTTTGCCTCAACAGCCGTATTCACCTGACACCTCACCCTGCATACGAACTTAAAGCGTGCTGTAATAGCTAATAGCTCTGGGTTAACGACTTACGTTAATCACCAGAAAGAAGAACCAATAAAAAGTTGCAAATCTCACTTTTTTTATTCACTCCATGCCTAGTCTTTGGCCGGGACTCATTTTCAAATCATCGTAACACAGCCAAAAATGTTATTTCCATAATTGGTAGAACATGTCAGAAAAGTGCAAACGAACAATTACAGCACATAAGAAAGTGAAATTTGGAACTTTGGGCTGGTTCTCGTTGTACTTCACCCTGTGGCTACTTCCTCTTTTCTTGGATGGCAGTTACAGAATAATGAAGTGATTCTCCAAATAGAATGATTCCTCAACAGCCAAACTGCAGCATTCAAGGTATGTAGAGGACTTAAGCCACCACCAAGTTTGATGGTTCAAATGGCTCTGAGCACTATGGGACTTAACATCTGAGATCATCAGTCCCCTAGAACTTAGAACTACTTAAACCTAACTAACCTAAGGACATTACACACACATCCACGCCCGAGGCAGGATTCGAACCTGCGACCTTAGCGGTCGCGCGGTTCCAGACTGAAGCGTCTAGAACCGCCCGGCCACTCCGGCCTGCCCCAAGTTTGATGGTCAGAGCTTAATTTTTTTGATGTTATAATGAAAACGTTATGACCACCGTTCATAAGAAAAGCACTAAATTGGGAAAACAAGCACATGTGGCGAACTGAGACTGCCACTCCCGTGAAATGAAGGAGCTGCAGGTCGTGAACTGTTTTTCAACAGCATCGAACTACAGCAAGCTGCCTATAATAGTAATTGTGTTTGGCTCAATGGCCAGGTGCAAGAGTGAGTTTCCTATTCTTCTGACAGCGTTTTATTTTCTAAGTTTTACTTTTTATTGGGACACTACAGATATCAGCTTAGGCAGCGTTACAGAATACGACAGCGCCGAGTGAGAAGTTGTTTCACACGCACGCTTCGGTAAGAGATATGACCAGCTGGTGCGGTAGTGATTCATTTAGGTGAAGTTATGCACGTATGTGAGCCGTGAGAAAGAATGTGGCTTGGCGATTTATACGTAGGGAAATCGCATACATTCTGGTGCTAAAAATGGAATTTTCTTTATTAAATATCAAGCGTTAAGATACGCTCTTTGGACAGTAAATGTCAGGGGAGCCTTCAGTTCATTAAAGCTTTAGTGCTACAATAACACTATACAACAAATCACGTAAATTAGCAAACACATTAAAAGAATTCTACCATCAATCTCTCTCTCTCTCTCTCTCTCTCTCTCTCTCTCACACACACACACACACACACACACACACACACACACACACACACACACACATATCGCACACGTACACACACATACGAATAACTACGATCTTACATGCAGTATACTCGAGATTTCTGCTGAGCACCGACTTCGCCACTAGACAGTAGGATGTAGTCCGGGACTGTTCTTTGCACCAGTTGTCTTAACCATGCCCTCGTGCCTTATTAACTTTTTTGGTAAACTGTTTCAACTACTTCACTGTAAAATGGTTTACAGTGTTCGTTAATTCATGTTCAGAAAAAAAACAGAAAAAACGACTAGAAATAGGACGTTCATTTTCCATTCACAGGACATGTACATTAGTATGTTCTGCAGAAATAATATGCATTTCAGTCACCCCGATTCAGCATGTGTCCTGTTGCCCAGTAGGCACAGGGTCCGCCATGGGCCCTGATAATTTATTCCATGCGTGATGGCATCGACATGTATAAGGCGTGAATGGCGTCCTGTGATATAGCCATCCATGCTGCATTCGCCTGGTTCCAAAGTTCATCTGAGGTGGTTGGCACTGGGTCACAGCGCTGCATCCGTCGTTTCACCATATCCCACACTTTCTCGACTGGTGGCAAGTCTGGTGATGTGGCGGGCCAGGGAAAAAGACTGACGTCGCGTGACACCCAGAAAGTACGTGATCATGCAGGAACATGTGGTCGTGCATTGTCTTGCTGAAAAATGGTGTCTGGGGTATGGCTACGGGTCGCAGTGTATCATTCACGTAGGTCACACTGGTCACAGTGCTCTGGACACTGGTAACAGTGCTCTGGTAGTAAGCAACAGCACCCCGCACCATAAGGCCTTGTGTTGGCGCTGTATATTGCATGGGGGCTTAATTAAATTTTAGTATGCAAATAATTTTAATTTTCGTCGCTGTATGTACGATTACGAAGTCTCGTAAACGGTTGGCCCTGATTAGTATTTGTACGCAATCTGACTGCATAGAACAACAACAAAGAACGAAACGAAATTTCCGTTAACGCAATTAATTAATTAAGTCCCCAGCAACTACGAAAGCTACGAAACAACAAGGCACAAATGTCGCTATTCTGTGTGTGGAAGTGTGATTCAACGCACACATCTGGTACGGTTCTTCCTCAATAAGACCAGATATTTTAAACACCATTTATACTGAAGTAATTAAAAAAAACATGAAATACTATAATTGCACATAGAAACCAGAAATACAGTTTAAAAGAAGAACACGAGCCAGATGCTTTGTTGACTGAACCTGTGACCAAGAGGCATTATTGTTTAAGACATTGAAATAATAAAAAAAGGAATTTTTTACCTTCATATATATTGACGAAAAGCACACTCTGATCATTACAGCATCCCCAATCCAACAATATATGGTGTCTAGCCCATCAAAACAATATCACAACAACTGAACAAGAACTCTCCATGGGAACTTCTCAACAACGACTCGCTACTGGAACATCTCAACAAGCACTCTCCACCACGACTTCTCGATAAGAACTGCCAGTGGAGGCGGCTGAATAATACTCTTTGGCGCAATCTCTGGCGTTGTGGCTCAGTGTAACCACCTTTCAATATCTTGTGCGAATGCAGTCACTGTGATGCCGCTCCCCCTGTCTGTGGCAGACCAAAACGCAGCCAGCATTTTTATACAAACAGAAACCGTATTCGTCCGGAAACACTATCTGTTGCCATTTCTATCCCCAGTGACGTCGTTCCATACTCCATTGCCGTCTGGTATGTTTCTGCACATTCGTCAAGGTAGGCGGAGAAGTGGACGTCGCGCACGTAACCAATGCCTCAATAAACAGCGACAGACTGTCACCCCAGATAGCGTTACTCTGTTGCGCCAGAGCCGAGGAGGCCACAGATCTGCCCTGCAATGTCAGTCGGATGAGGCATCGATCTTCCCTGGTGGTGGTCTTGGTGGTGCGGCCTGACCCATCTCCTCGTGTTCTATGGCCTTCTGTGAACCATTCGGCACACACCAGGTGCACTGCCGAAAATGCAATTTCTAGGATGGATTCATCGCATCTTCTCATGCCAATAATGTGTCCACTTTCACGCTCACTGATTTCACGGTGGGCGGTTAGCTCTTATGTCTTTGAGGCATCCTGCACGTCTGCTCAAGTCACACTGATCCATTACCTTCGGTGTACAGCAACAACGACAGCCACAAGCACATTTCACCGGTAGGTGATGTTGCGCCACGATATCGATGTTGATCTTGAACCCGCGGGCCGACATCCTTCAAATGCTAATCATTTCTGCAGAACATACTAATGTACATGTCCTGTCAATATGAACGTTATATCTCTACTTCTTCAAGGGGTTCTGATACTTCTGAAAGCGAGTGTAAATGCACCATAATAATGGCATTCATTTCAAGTACACTCATGCTCATAAACTAAGGATAATTGCAGAATGTGGTGCCACTACACAAAGCTGGCGCTAATAGCATAGGCACACAGAAAACACACACGACACAGATCTGTACATCCACGGTATTGGTGATAAGTTGAGAAAACCGTCCCGAAATACATGCGCTACAAAACGCCACAGCTTCCTGTGCATGTAACCCGACATCCACATGGGATATGATCACCATGCGCACGTACACAGGTTGCTCAACCGGTTGGCATACTCTGGATCAGGTGGTCAAGCAGCTGCTGGGGTATAGCCTCCCATTCTTGCACCAGTGCCTGTCGGAGCTCCTGAAGTGTCGTAGGGGTTTGAAGACTTGCAGCGATACGTCGACCGAGAGCATCCCAGATGTACTCGATGGGGTTTAGGTGTGGAACAGGCAGGCCCCTGCATTCGCCTGATATCTTCTGTTTCAAGGTACTCCTCCACGATGGCAGCTCGGTGGGGCCGTGCATTATCATCCATCAGGAGGAACGAGGGACCCACTGCAGCCCTGAAAAGGCGGACATACTGGTGCAAAATGACGTACCGATACACCTGACATGTTACAGTTCCTCTGTCAAAGACATGCAGGCGTGTACGTGCACCAATCATAATCCCACCCCACACCATCAAACCACGACCTCCATACTGGTCCCTTTCAAGGACATTAAGTGGTTGGTATCTGGTTCCTGGTTCACGCCAGATGAAAACCTGGCGAGAATCACTGTTCAGACTATACCTGGACTCGTCCGTGAACATAACCTGGGACCACTGTTCCAATGACTAATGGTTCAAATGGCACTGAACACTATTGGACTTAACTGCTGAGGTCATCAGTCCCCTAGAACTTAGAACTACTTAAACCTAACTAAGGACATCACACACATCCATGCCCGAAGCAGGATTCGAACCTGCGACCGTAGCGGTCGCGCGGTTCCAGACTGTAGCGCCTAAAACCGCTCGGCCACTCCGGCCGGCTCCAATGACTATTTACTATATTCTTGACACCAGGATTTACGGGCTCTCCTGTGACCAGGGGACAGTGGAATGCACCTTGCAGGTCTCTGGGCGAATAAATCATGTCTGTTCAGTCGTCTGTAGACTGTGTGTCTGGAGACAACTGTTCCAGTGGCTGCGGTATGGTCCCGAGCAAGGCTAACTGCAGTACTCCGTGGCCGTCTGCGGGCACTGATGGTGAGATACCGGTCTCCTTGTGATGTTTTACACTGTGGACGTCCCGTACTGTAACGCCTGGACACGTTTCCTGTCTGCTGGAATCGTTGTCATACTCTTGAGACCACACTATGTGACACACAGAGGGCCTGTGCTACGACCTGCAGTGTTTGACCAGCCTCCAGTCGCCCTAGTATTCTACCCCTCATGACGTCATTAATATGTGTTCTTTGAGCCATTTTCAACATACAGTCACCATTAGCATGACTGAAACAGTCTGCACACCTACTCGCTGCACCGTACTCTGACATGCACCAACACATCTCTGAGTATGAGGATTGCTGCCAGCGCCACCGTGCGACGACCGCAGGTCAAATGCACCGCATGGTCACACCCCAAGGTAATTTAAACCCGCAAACCGTCCACCAGAGCGTTGTTTCACCATGTATCAGCATTATCCTTAATTTATGAGGATGAGTGTAGATTATTTATCTGCACACCACAGTTATAGACAAACAGGTTGGCTGCTTGGCTCAAATGGCTCTGAGCACTATGGGACTTAACATCTGAGGTCATCAGTCCCCTAGAACTTAGAACTACTTAAACGTAACTATCCTAAGGACATCACACACATCCATGCCCGATGCAGGATTCGAACCTGCGACTATAGTGGTCGCGCGGTTCCAGACTGTAGCGCCTAGAACCGCTCTGCCACTCCGGCCGTCTGGTTGGCTGCTTAATTCTGCATATGAATACAACGCGGTTCCAGAACTGCTTTAAGATATCAGTAATGAACGATCTATGGAGAGTAGGTAAGAGGAAGTCCTACGCGCCGATTCATAATGACAGTCTAGGAAAGGGTTAAAATGACCTATGCAATGTGGAGCAGGAAGTTATGACCAACTGTGCTGTACGTAACCTACTGACTCGTGGCTAAGCTGAGGAACTACTAAGGATTAAATACTTATTTGTATTTTCTACTACCAGTCACTTTTATTTATTTATGTTTAATTTATCATACTGCAACACTTTTCGACCACATTCTGCTCATCTTCAGGCGTTTATACATACATGAATTTGTTAACTATCCTCGAGCTTTGGAACGAAGTGGGGATCTTGCAAAGTCTTTCAACTGGACGCCAAGTCAGCGACTTGTTTATCCATAATCTACCCCAATTACCGAACTGCGGAGAGGGGACCTGCAGCTTAACGTACAATCCGAACCACTTTTCTGCCAGCCCCTCACATCGTTTAGAGATGAAGGCCAGATTAAAGGCAGACTGAAAAGTTCCGTGACCCGACAGGGATTCGGTCTTGCGACCTTTCCGTTTCCAGGCACACGTTTTGCCGTTAGAGCACCAGGCCCGACAATCTCCCTGTCATCCAGGTTAATCAGGACCCGAGACTGCACACTAAACTTAAAAACATGAATACTTCAAAATACCCGTTTTTGTTGGAAATTTCTATTTATTATGTTTAATAAACAAACTATATATCACAATTTAAATCTCATTGATGTACTTACGCTCTACTCGACAGAAACTAACACTTTAAAAACAATGCATTTCATATAACTTGCTTTCAGTTCACTGTCGGAAAACAACCATCAAACTTTAGTTCTTTCAATTCTTTATTCACTTTTATCCGTAATTACGGTTTTCATTTTCCGGAGAGTGAAAACACTGATATAGTTAAACGAATGCTGTCCTGCATTATCTAATAAACGACGATTCAGTGCCTGGTAACGGATAACTTGATTGCCTCGTCTTTACCATCCCCTACTGGACCCGTTTTGTTTACTATCTCGACACCACATAGCTGCTCATACACCTGTTCATAGTTATTGCCTTTAGGCACTCGCCGATGTTTTCGTAATCGTCGTTTACGTCTTCACAACCAGCGGTTTCTTCACAAAAGCGATGACCGAGTAGAACTATATCAGTCCTCACTACTGTCATCTCTAGAACCACTTTTTCGGAGAGTGTTGCAATTTTCTTCCAACATTTCTGAAGGGAACCCTTAGTGATAAGAATATTTTATTCATCAGCACAAAGCTTGATGTCTGACACGGAGACAATGAAGTGTTTATGTAATTATTTCAATGTCAGCGGCGTTAATGAGGGAGGCGGCAGAGCAGTTGCGAGGCGTGAAGTATTCGAAACTGTGACAACTTTACAAAACTGTTAAAATTAACAGTGTTGTTCTTGTAAGTATTTTTATTATTGCCATTGTTATGATGTTATTGCTTACGTTTATCCATTATAGTGTCGCATCATGCCCTAGTATTACACTGAATAATGTCGTATGCCTTCTATTAAAGTACAAGGCCCAACCTCTGAGCGGTGCTGGATACTCAGAAAATACCCGCTGTTGTATCTACATGAATGAGATGAATATTAAAAGTTCCGATACTTACTATATTATTTATGTTTGAGGTCGATTCTGCGATCCTTCTTGTCGAAAACGTCAATCACGGCCTCATAGAATGACACTTGTCGTCTCACAGCCTTGAGCAGTCGTTTTTCAGTGAATAACAAAGCAAGGTGAGAAAGTCTGGTTTGCGATTAGCCAATCGACTGATCATTGGAGGGCTTGTTACTAGATATGGAATCCAGTTGATTTTGGCCCCGCTCCACTCGACTTCGTTGGTTGCACATGCTGGCGTACATGCTTAATAAGCTGTACTGTTTCCATTCAAAAATCCCGTTGGTCGGTGTCATTGCGGTTCGTACTTTGATGGCAGATTACGCTTGGGGCATGAAGAAAAGAAGTAGCATGTTTTGAAGAAATGGCGTTGGATTACAGTACAGCTGTTGATTTTAATTATCATTATTCAAGTACTTCACGTACGGCTGCTATTCCACGATGGATTAGCAGAGGTTCAATTGCAGTGTGGTGTACTTGTAAGTATCTACGTCCGAACGACTTGTCTGGTGTAGCGGTAATGAATAATACACACTAACCTTCCTCGTGACCGAGCGAGGTGGCGCAGTGGTTAGACACTGGACTCGCATTCGGGAGGACGACGGTTCAATCCCGCGTCCGGCCATCCTGGTTTAGGTTTTCCGTGATTTCCCTAAATCGCTCCAGGCAAATGCCGCGATGGTTCCTTATAAAGGGCACGGCCGACTTCCTTCCCCGTCCTTCCCTAATCCGATGAGATCGATGACCTCGCTGTCTGGTCTCCTTCCCCGAAACAACCAACCAACCTTCCTCGTGAACCAGTCTATCAGTAGAAACTGGATCAAACTTCATCCAATAGTTCATGAGTTCGGCCTTCACATATAGACAGGTAATATGTACGAGGTCTGTTCAAAAAATTCCTGAACTTTGTCCACAAAATTTCTCTACGTTTACCTTTTACTTATTGTGCGTGGTATCCATCGAAATACTCTCCTCCACAACTGATACACCGTCCTCAATGTTGTTTCCACTTCCGGAAGCAGTCCTGACACGCCTCTTGCTGGATCGCGTTTGCGCCGTCTGCGAATTTTCTTATATCTCGTCTATCTTTGCATCTCTTCATCCTTTCGACGGGGTTTTCAATTTTGGAAATAAAAAAATGTCCGTTGGGGCCAGGCGTGGAGAATAAAGAGGATGAGACAGCACAGAGAATTCGTGTTCTGTGAAATAGTCACGCACCAACAGGAATGAATGTGCTGTTGCGTTATCCTGATGCAAGAGCCATGAGAATTGTTTCGCCTCTTTTCGGGCCGTTTCCTGCTCACATTTTCTCGCAGGCGTCGCAAACATTCCGATAGCACAATCGATAAACGGTTTGTTCCTTTGGCACGAATTCATGATGAAATAATCGTTCAAACAAAAAGGAAACTGTCAGCGTGGCTCTGACATTTGACCTTGTAATGGTACTCTATTTACGTGACCATTACGGCACTCCAACCCCAGTTCTCGATACCAGTAATATCGTACTACTTTTCAGCGAAGTAACAGACGTACTTTTGTGACAATATTCACAATTGGTTTTATTAATGTATAGGTACTCCGATGTATTGATATATTACAGTGATATGGTTCTTGTGTGTATTCATTTCTGTGAGACTGTCATAATCTTTAGCTTACTTGTAACCGCTTTGGCGCGAATGCGCACAGAGCAGCCTTTGTTCCACTTTGCCAGAAGTTAAGTTGCCATTTCGCTTTGTAAAAGAACAGTCAAGTCTTGTGTTTGGTTAAAGTGGAAATTAAATATATGAAGATTGATACAAAACTGTTTTCTTGCTTATGGCCGCGCAGGATTAGCCGAGCGGTCTAAAGCGCTGCAGCCGTGGACTGCGAGGCTGGTCCCGGCGGAGGTTCGAGTCCTCCCTCGGGCATGGGTGTGTGTGTTTGTCCTTAGGATAATTTAGGTTAAGTAGTGTGTAAGCTTAGGGACTGATGACCTTAGCAGTTAAGTCCCATAAGATTTCACACACATTTGAACATTTGAACATCTTGCTTATGTGACGATTAAGACGAAGTATATGTGAATTTACAAGAAGTTTAATAAAAATGTGGATCGTGAACACCAAGTCAAAAATTATTTCTACCATACCATTGTTCAGATATGGGATTGTTTGATTATTAAAAATTTCCAGAAAAACGCATTTGTTAGGTCTTCAAATATTGCTAAAATACATATCTGGACCTTCTAGCAGTCAAAGTGGAATCACCCTAAAATGAACAAGATGAGCCATAACAACTTCGACGAAATCTACGTGGGAATCCATTCAAGATAAGTGCCAAATTAATGACTTTTTTACAGTGACCTCATTATTTCCATTCTGACGATACCATCCACAGTCAATAACTTTGTTGTTGCCCGATAAAGCGAACATATGCTGCGTGAGCAACATTATTAAGCTGATTTCTAACCTACTTTTCAAGTGTTGGTATTGTTAGGACCTGACCTGACGAAGTTTCTTTTGTCTCAGAGAACCTTTCCCGGTCTCGTGTGAAGATTGAACTTTGGTCTCTACGTCATAAGCTTAGACCCACGTCGCATCACTAATTATGATTCTGTTAAGGAACATCTCGTTCTCACTGCAGGATCCAGAAACGTTGCTCCTCTTAAATCTGCGATCTCGAAATTCGCAAACTGCGTGACACAACGTTCTACTCAATACAGCACTGAATAATAGCTACCAGCCATAGAACAATGGAACTTCAGGCATTACGCGTTTAACACAGGTGTTCAAAAAATGTTCAGATGTGTGTGAATTTCTAAGAGACCACCAAACTGCTAAGGTCATCGGTCACTAAACTTACACAGTACTTAAACTAAATTATGCTAAGAACAACACACACACCCATGCCCGAGGAAGGACTCGAACCTCCTACGGGAGAGGCCGCGTAGTCGCGACATGGCGAACACAGGCATGTGCAGGGGTGCCAACCGCATTTCGTTCCGAAACGCCGTTGGCGCGAAGTTATTAATGTTCCGCAATTTTTTGAACAGACCTCGCAGAGATACGTAATTGAGGCTTCGTATTTTACTTTTTGACAATCGCCGAATAATCCATAAGTTGGATAATCATCACACTAATAATCAGACGTCGGCTGTATTTGTTTTACGTGTTTGTAACATCCACGAGATAAATTTTAGCTACAGTGCGCCGAGAGGAAATTATGCCTCTAACAGTTATAAACATTATCTATCCGACATAAGAAAAAACAATGAAATAAATGACGATAAATATTAATTATTTATATAATATTTTATAATGTAATTGGACATATCGATGTGTATTATACAAAGACAATGATAATTGTAAATTCCTTTCATGATCTGCGTTTGTCTTCCTTTGTTTTTACCTTTTGTTGGTTGGCTTTTGTAGGTTGCGGACGCAAGACGCATATCAAACTGAGGGCTGTTAAGAAATTGTAATTATTTGTTAATTGTTACTTGAGAATTGAGTTCATTATTATTTGTAACTTTAATTCCTCTCTCAATAAGCATTATCTGTGTTGAAACTTCCTGGCAGATTAAAACTGTGTGCCGGACCGAGACTCGAACTCGGGACCCTTGCCTTTCGCGGGCAAGTGCTCTACCAACTGACCTACCCAAGCACGACTCACGCCCCGTCCTCACAACTTTACTTCTGCCAGTACCTCCTCTAGCTGTGAGAACGGGGCGTGAGTCGTGTTTGGGTAGGTCAGTTGGTAGAGCACTTGCCCGCGAAAAGCAAAGGTCCCGAGTTCGAGTCTCGGTCCGGCACACAGTTTTAACCTGCCAGGAAGTTTCATATCAGCGCACACTCCGCTGCAAAGTGAAAATCTCATTCTGGATTATCTGTGTTAATTATTTCATTCCGCTGCAAGGGGCGCAGCCATTGATGATAGGGATTTGTATCGCGTTTTTATCAAAGGTTTTATCAAAGGTTTTCTTTATGAAAATTAGTCTAAATAGTGCACAATATGAAAGTAAAGTTTAATAAGCATTTCAAATACTTATCCTATTAAAAAGAACATTTACTCTAACAATAGAAATTCTCTATCAATTGTCAGCCGCCATCTTAACAATTATCTCAGCGGCAAATTCAAATTACGCAACTCTGCAGACAGAAACGCCGAAGGTAATAAAATTGTGTAAAAATAAATGTGCACCGGTGGTCCCGAACTCATTTTAATGAAAATAATTCGAATGAGATTGGTTCATTAAAAACAGTGCTCATAGCACGATGCATATAACAAGGTTTTCTTGCTGATGTATGGGGCCGAAATTAATTACGCACGAGTTGCGAAGAATATTGTTTCAGGTAACATACGTCAGTGTTGTGTGCGGCTGATATTCCGTGGTTTTAATGATCATTTTGCTGAAGATAACTGTTTCAGTCATAATAAATAGTTGTATAGAATCTATGATAACTAACTGAAACCCTTGGCTGCCGACAGTTGTTGTTGATATACCTCGATGTGGACAGCTGAAAATGCCTACCCCGACCGGGGTAGTTGTATAGAATGTATGATGACTAACTGAAACCCTTGGCTGCCGACAGTTGTTGTTGATATACCTCGATGTGGACAGCTGAAAATGCCTACCCCGACCGGGAATCGAACCCGGGACCTTCTGCTTACATGGCAGACGCTCTATTCATCTGAGCCACCGAGGACACAGATGAACAGCGCGAATGCAGGGACTTATCCCTTGCACGCTTCCCGTGAGACTCACATTCCCAACTGTCCACAATTCTACATATGTAATGTATCTTATAGACCTTGCTCATTGAATGGGAAAAGCTGCATGGTCATCAACAGTATTCTGTTGTTTCGAGAACAGTTACCGTCTTCATATATATAGTTAATGGCTACCCAGCCATTGACCTTCGTCTGTGCGAATCGCACAGGTTGCCCAAACTCTTACGGGAATCGCCAAAGCGTGCCCAAGTAATGAGTGAATGGGCAAATGTCTGTAAGGTACATTACATGTGTAGAATTGTGGACAGTTGGGAATGTGAGTCTCACAGGAGAGTGCAAGGTATAAGTCCCTGCAGTTGCGCTATTCGTTTGTGTCCTCGGTGGCTCAGATGGATAGGGCGTCTGCCATGTAAGCAGAAGGTCCCGGGTTCGAGTCCCGATCGGGGCAGGCGTTTTCAGCAGTCCACATCGAGGTATATCAACAACACCTGTCGGCACCTGAGGGTTTCAATTAGTCATCATTTGCTCCAGTGAAAAGCTGCACGGTCATTAGCAGTATTCTGTTCTTTCGAGAACAGTTACTGTCTTCATATATTTGTATAGAATCTGTTGTATGAACTGTGATTTAGTGACACTTACACAGCTTACAGACAACACTTACACACAACGTTAACTTGGATTTCTTTAGCACCTTGACCAAATTTTTAACCGGGAGAAAAAGAAAATTATTTACTAATTACTCAATGTAATAAAATAAGATCATGATTTTCATTTACAAATTAGTTAAATACCAAACCACCGAATAACACAGCGAACGCCAGATGTTGTTATAACATTGTTATTGGTAAGCGTTCGCTCCCTACGGTGCGGACCTGCGGGAAGTAAGGTGTCAGTGTCGGAAATGAGTGGTGGCAGCTGCGGCGCCGTTGGCGACCGGAAGCGTCGCTATGACGGGACAGGGGATCCCGGTACGCCGCCCGCGGACGTTGAGTTAGTGCGCCACGGCCGGGGGCCGAGATAGCCCGCGTTTACGGCCCACTATTTTGCCCGCAATCGTAAGGCCCACACGCGGCGAGTAAGTCCCGCCTGAACGGGCGCCGCTCTCAGGTTTTATGTGTGGGAACTGGCGGCCGGGTCGTAAAGCCTCGCCCCCACCCCACTGCGTCACGCATCCCCCTCCGCCTCGCGGCCCGAAGTAGACACACGCCGGGATATTTGCAGCGACGCCAAGGCCACACCGCACAGCGCCGCGCCTCGCCTCTGTCGCCGAGGGAGCGGCAGCTTCCAGGACTGGCCGTGCGTGGCGCTCCGATCGACGCGTCCGACCGCGCGGAACAATACTCGCGCGTCTATAAAATGCGGGTCACGCACGGGCGCCCCCCGAGGCTTTCTTCTCGTGCCGTGTGTGCGTGTGTGTGCATGAGTGCGTGCGTGAATGTGTGTGTGTGTGTGTGTGTGTAGTGTGTGTGTGTGTGTCCGGTCAGCCATTCTGGACGCGGCGGGTGGCACAAAGGGGCGACACAGGTGGCCTTGCGTGAGCCTGCCGTCTTGTTACTGTCGCAGGTAGTTTACTGCGTCACGAGAAATGCGGAAGGTGAGGCCACAGGCACAGCTGTGAGAAATAGGACACTTGAAAATAAATAAATAAATGAATACATAACAACATTTAAAAAATATTACACGGTGGTTGTATTTATGGCAGAACTATCGGAATAAGTTCTTCTCGATATTAAATCAATAAATTACGATAAAAATAAGCTTACCCCTTGATGTACTTTAGACAGAGCAATCGGAATATGTTCTTCCCGAGGCCGGAGCGTTCCAATAAATAGCCAATCAGACCGGGAATACAACAATTAGAATACAATATCTGCGTATCACATGTATCAAGAACGACCTCCCAGCACGGCCGCAGCGTACAGTAATAATAAAACTTCTCAGTTTCAACCAGTAAGATCTCTCCCCCCCTTCCGATTCTTTAAAGAGTGTGACTATACAGGGTGAGTCACCTAACGTTACCGCTGGACATATTTCGTAAACCAGATCAAATACTGACGAATCGATTCCACAGACCGAACGTCAGGAGAGGGGTTAGTGTAACTGGTTAATACAAACCATAAAAAAAACGCACGGAAGTATGTTTTTTAACACAAACCTACGTTTTTTTAAATGGAACCCCGCTAGTTTTGTTAGCACATCTGAACATATAAACAAATACGTAATCAGTGCCGTTTGTTGCATTGTAAAATGTTAATTACACCCGGAGATATTGTAACCTAAAGTTGACGCTTGAGTACCACTCCTCTGCTGTTCGATCGTTTGTATCGGAGATCACCGAATTACGTAGGGATCCAAAGGGAATGGTGATGGACCTTAGGTACAGAAGAGACTGGAACAGCACCCCACAGAAAGAAGTCCAGAGGTGTAAGATCAGGAGAACGGGCTGGCCAATTTATGCGTCCTCCACGTCCTATGAAACGCCCGTCGAACATCCTGTCAAGGGTCAGCCTAGTGTTAATTTCGGAATGTGCAGGTGGGGTACGTTAAAGGAGAATGTCTACCGTGATGTGCCTACAACCCCAGAAGATATGAAACAACGTATTGTGGCAGACTGCGGCGACATTACACCAGATGTACTGCGGCGTGTACGACAACCATTACGTCAGAGATTGCAATTGTGTGCAGCAAATGATGGCCACCACATTGAACATCTATTGGCCTGACATGTCAGGACACACTCTATTCCACTCCGTAATTGAAAACGGAAACCACGTGTGTACGTGTACCTCACCCCTCATGGTAATGTACATGTGCGTCAGTGAAAATGACCAATAAAAATGTGTTAGCATCTCTTCTGTACCTAAGGTCCATCACCGTTCCCTTTGGATCCCTACGTAATTCGGTGCTCTCCGATACACACGATCGAACAGCGGAGGAGTGGTACTCAAGCGTCAACTTTAGGTTACAATATCTCCGGATGTAATTAACATTTTACAATGCAACAAACGGCAATGATTACGTATTTGTTTATATGTTCAGATGTGCTAACAAAACTAACGGGGTTACATTTAAAAAAACGTAGGTTTGTGTTAAAAAACATACTTCCGTGCATTTTTTTATGGTTTGTATTAACGAATTCCACTTGTCCCTCTCCTCACGTTCGGTCTGTGGAATCGATTCGTCAGTATTTGATGTGGTTTACGAAATATATCCAGCGGTAATGTTAGGTGACTCACCCTGTATATAAAACAGCCCGTCCGGTTGGCCGTGCGGTCTAACACACGGCTTTCCGTGCGGGAAGGAGCGCCTGGTCCCCGGCACGAATCCGCCCGGCGGATTGTGTCGAGGTCCGGTGAACCGGCCAGTCTGTGGATGGTTTTTAGGCGGTTTTCCATCTGCCTCGGCGAATGCGGGCTGGTTCCCCTAATTCCGCCTCAGTTACACTATGTCGGCGATTGCTGCGCAAACAAGTTCTCCACATACGCGTACACCACCATTACTCTACCATGCAAACATAGGGGTTTCACTCGTCTGGTGTGAGTCGTTCCCTGGGAGGGGGGGGAGGGGCACCGGGGGCCGAACCACACAGTAACCCAGGGTTCGATGTGGGGCGGCGGAGGGGTGAAGTGGACTGTGGTAGTCGTCGTGGGGTTGCGTGGATCACAGCGGCTCTGGCGGGGACGGAGCTTCTCTGTCGTTTTGTAGGTCCCCAGTTAACATACAATACAATACAATACAATGTATAAAACAGCTTCAGACCACTGAGTAGTTTACAAATGATTTAATGTACTAAATGTTTAACGTTAAGCATGTAAAAAATTTGTGGGTGAAGACGCAAAAACCCTAATTATGTTGGTTTTATCGTTTTCGGATTATTCAACCGTAGACTAATGAAAAAGTCGAAACCAAAACCGTTGAACCAATTAAGTGACAAACACTCTATATTTTCATATAAGATATTTTTCACGCTTTTCATATCTCCTCAACTATGTGTAGTACAGTAATACAATTTTCCAGACACATTCAGTGGTATGTGTGAATACTGCCTGTAAATTGTGTTGCGAATAGAATTATATTAAAGAAGTAATAAATTAAAACACCATACCTGATACTGAAGATTGACAGCATGGAGAGCGAAAATGTATGAATCGATAATTTTTTTCTTTTGGCTATTTTGTAGGAAGTGTCACCTAGAAAAGTTTCGAAAAAGTTTGATATTATGTGTAATGTTTACCGCAAGTCATTAAGTACTCTCGTTCTCAAATACCGGATAAATATAGCGCAAGTAATTTGCGCCACTTGAGTAACTTTGCCTCCAGATATATTCAGTTTTTAACTGCAATAAAATAAAAAACGATGGAGTTCACGTAAACTGGTCACAAACTGATATTTACACAGGTGTTGTTGTTGTTGTTGTCTTGAGTCCTGAGACTGGTTTGATGCTGCTCTCCATGCTACTCTATCCTGTGCAAGCTTCTTCATCTCCCAGTACTTACTGCAGCCTACATCCTTCTGAATCTGCTTAGTGTATTCATCTCTTGGTCTCCCTTTGCGATTTTTACCCTCCACGCTGCCCTCCAATGCTAAATTTGTGGTCCCGTGACGCCTCAGGGCATGTCCTACCAACCGGTCCCTTCTTCTAGTCAAGTTGTGCCACAAGCTCCTCTTCTCCCCAATTATATTCAATACCTTCTCGTTAATTATGTGATCTACCCATCTAACCTTCAGCATTCTTCCGTAGCACCACATTTCGAAAGCTTCTATTCTCTTCTTGTCTAAACTATTTATCGTCCATGTTTCACTTCCATACATGGCTACACTCCATACAAATATTTTCAGAAACGACTTCCCGATACTTAAATCTATACTCGATGTTAACAAATTTCTCTTCTTCAGAAACGCTTTCCTTGCCATTGCCAGTCTACATTTTATATCCTCCCTACTTCGATCATCATCAGTTATTTTGCTCCCCAAATAGCAAAACTCCTGTACTACTTTAAGTGTCTCATTTCCTAATCTAATTCCCTCAGCAACACCCAACTTAATTCGACTGCATTCCATTATCCTCGTTTTGCTTTTGTTGATGTTCATCTTATATCCTCCTTTCAAGACACTGTCCATTCTGTTCAACTGCTCTTCCAAGTCCTTTGCTGTTTCTGACAGAATTACAATGTCATCAGGGAACCTCAAAGTTTTTAATTCTTTTCCATGGATTTTAATACCTACTCTGAATTTTGTTGTTGTTTCCTTTACTGCTTACTCAATATACAGATTGAATAACATCGAGGAGAGGCTACAACCCTGTCTCACACCCTTCACAACCACTGCTTCCCTTTCGTGCTCCTCGACTCTGCCATCTGGTTTCTGTACAAATTGTTAATAGCCTTTCGCTCCCTACATTTTACCCCTGCCACCTTTAGAATTTGAAAGAGAGTAGGTATCGACGGAAAATGCAAAATTGTAAACTTTGCCTGCCGATAGATGACTGTGTGGCACTGTAGTGCTGTTTCACGGCGCATGTGGCAAAAATGTGTCGTACTAACAGGGGACATACCGATACCAGAGCGTAAAGCCTTTGCGAATTTCATTCTGTGTACTCAGTATCTATGGACAGTAACTATGCCTCGCAGACAGACGCGTAAACAATGTCTGCAGATGTCAGCATTTGAGAGTGAACGTGTAGTGGGGCTCTAAGAAGCCAGTTGGAGTAATCGGTGGATCGCTAGATATTTGAATAAGAGTTCTGCCACTATTCGACGATATTGGCTGGAATATGTGACCGTGACCAAACACAGCATTAAGAAGGAAGCGGTCGACTTAGACACACGGCATGAGGACCAGAGCATAAGTCATAGAAGCACTCAGAGAACCGGATTCATCATCCATCATCATCATCATCGATCCGACGTGCAATCGCTTCGGCCCTCACCAGGACCAATAATAGAAGACTTACAGAAAGGCGGCTGAGTTCACGGCTACTAACGTGACTTCCGTACACCAATACGCTTGAATGAGATTTTCACTCTGCAGCGGAGTGTGCGCTGATATGAAACTTCCTGGCAGATTAAAACTGTGTGCCCGACCGGGACTCGAACTCGGGACCTTTGCCTTTCGCGGGCAAGTGCTCTACCATCTGAGCTACCGAAACACGACTCAGGCCTGGTCTCACAGCTGTACTTCTGCCAGTATCTCGTCTCCTACCTTCCAAACTTTACAGACGCTCTCCTGCGAACCTTGCAGAACTAGCACTCCTGAAAGAAAGGATACTGCGGAGACATGGCTAAGCCACAGCCTGGGGGATGTTTCCAGAATGAGATTTTCACTCTGCAGCGGAGTGTGCGCTGATATGAAACTCCCTGGCAGAAGTAAAGCTGTGAGACCGGGCGTGAGTCGTGCTTCGGCAGCTCAGATGGTAGAGCACTTGCCCGCGAAAGGCAAAGGTCCCGAGTTCGAGTCCCGGTCGGGCACACAGTTTTAATCTGCCAGGAAGTTTCACCAATACGCTTGTTTATAGTGGCGTCGATCAATATTCCGTTTTGTTGACCTTCATTGCAAGCCATCCTGGGCTTACATTTCAGCAAAATAATGCTCGCGCACAAGGCGAAAGTTTCTACTGCTATTGTTCTTGCTTGCCAAACCACACCTTAGTTAGCAAGTTCACAGGATGTCTCCGCAGCTGAGAATGTTTGGAGCATTATGGAAACCTGCTCGGGAGTTTAGCGACCTAACGCGCCAGATGGGCAGAATATATCCCTCAGGAGGGCACCATACAACTCTGTCAATCAATCCCAGGTCGAATAGCTTTTCTCACGAAGGCCAGAGATTGGCCTGTGCATTATTGACTTTCTCAATTGTTGAATAAATCATCAAATTTTAATGATCTTTTAATCATTTGTACATTTCTGTTCCATTCGGATAATACCCTCGGGGTGTGCATTCTTTTTTTTTTTTGTCTTAGAGTGTACTTGTGTTATTGAGCTAGACTTTTCATGTAATATTATATCTCTTAATGAGTAGATTATAAATCTGGTCCATTATTGTATGAGATGCTGAAAATGAAGTATTTTTTGCACATAGAAGCTTTTAGACACACAATGTGCAACTGGGACCGGGTGACCGTTTTAGCCATTTACTTACATAGACACTATGGCGCAAGCCCCCTTGTACAGGAAATAGACCTGGACTATTTATTTTGTTTGGGATCATTCGTCTTTTTTAGTGGACGCTAGATAGGAATGAAGTCGTTATTCCCCTTTCAAACTTTGCAATCCTTGTAAAATTCCCTGTGATATCTGGTCAAACGTGTGACAATTCTGGCAAACACTTATGACCGCTAAGAGAAAGGTTAATAGAATTTTGTCATGTTGAATTCAGCAAGATTTCGCGAAACTTCCACTTCTCCGAAAACTCATTTCATCCTAAACGGGATCAATAAAACGTCAAAGATGACGTTCTAGGTATATAACTGTCACTTTGATCACAAACAGTAATTGAAAAATGATCAAAACTGAAAATGATGAAAACAGACCTGAATCTCCATGTTAGAAGAGAGCCCAATATTTTTTTGATTTCGCTCAGTATATTATTTCAGCTCAGTATATTTTAACTTAATTAAGTTTTAAGGATATCTTAATTTATCTATTCATTCTCAAGTTAGTTATATATCAATGCAGACAATCATGTTAGAAAATTAGTGTGATGTGAAGGGCAAATCAGTTACGTATTTATCCTCTTCAGTTACGTATTTATCCTCTTTATCCTGGACTAGATTTTATGAATGAAAAGATTATGTTGATCAATGCACTGCTGTGGATCAAATTAAGATTAAGATATTACATTTAAAGAAATTGATACGATTCAGCAAGAAAATTTTAGACCATGTTCAAACTGAATACTAATTGTATTAGAAAATAACTGAAATACGTGCAGTACTCAGAAAACTCAACATTAAACACCTAAAAGTTATAAAAAGAGTGCTACTGGAACGTGAAAGAACAGGTCGATGCCGACTGTAGTCCCAGTAAACCTTTCGGGATATAAGGTCGTGGTGCACGAAACTCTTCTGTTCGTAACGTTTCGTCCGGAACTACACTGGACATCTTCAGAGGCCTTGGTCCTCCGTTGAGTCTTGCCGACTGACGGGTCGTGCGTATGAGGGCGACATATATACTGATTGCATATGCCTTTTTCTAATATATATATATATATATATATATACACAATGTTGCTCTAATACCTCCGAGGAGCAACGCCTCTGACGTTGTCCAGCTTAGTTTTGGACGAAAAGTTACAAACACAAGGGTTTCGTGGACCACGACCTTAGACTTCGCAAGGTTTACCAACAGCAATATCTTCTGATCGTGAAAGCTTTCATTCTATCTTGTATTCCCAGTGCTATATCGAATATATATCTATATATTGTACTGCAATAAACAATCAGGTATTCGATTCGAAAGCGTAGTGTATTACCATATTAGAGTATGTTTTAAATAGGTTCTAGTTCAAGGTTTTTAAAACAGAGAAATTACCTCTATTTATCGAAGATAACTGACACTGAGAGCCGCGCGGGATTAGCCGAGCGGTCTTAGGCGCCGCAGTCATGGACTGTGCGGCTGGTCCCGGCGGAGGTTCGAATCCTCCCTCGGGCTTGGGGGTGTGTGTTTGTCCTTAGGATAATTTAGGTTAAGTAGTGTGTAAGCTTAGGGACTGATGACTTTAGCAGTTGAGTCCCATAAGATTTCACACACATTTGAACATTTTTTTGACACTGAGATAAACAACTTTCTTAAGCAGATGCTGCCACTTACTGGGAAGATGAAGAAAGAAAGCAAATGTTGGAAGGACAGTACATGGTGTAAGGTGTATTCTACAATCAGGCATTGCGAGTTTACTTTAATCACTAAGCTAAACAAACAGTGAAATCTGGATGTAGCGTATTGGCTACGTATGGACTGAGGAAGTTCAAGTATCCATTCTAAAGCAGATTAACTGTAAAAGCTTGGCTCTTATTTTCTCTTTGTGATCTTGGATTTGCGCACCATGTTTTATTCTGGTAGCCATATACACTACTGGCCATTAAAATTGCTACACCGAGAAGAAATACAGATGATAAACGGATATTCATTGGACAAATATATTATACTAGAACTGACATGTGATTACATTTTCATGCAATTTGGGTGCATAGACCCTGAGAAATCAGTACCCAGAACAACCACCTCTGGCCGTAATAACGGCCTTGATACGCCTGGGCATTGAGTCAAACAGAGCTTAGATGGCCATGCAGCTCCAACACGATACCACAGTTCATCAAGAGTATTGACTGGCTTATTGTGACGAGACAGTTGCTCGGCCACCATTGACCAGACATTTTCAATTGGTGAGAGATCTGGAGAATGTACTGGCCAGGGCATCACTCGAACATTTTCTGTATCCAGAAAGGCCCGTACAGGACCTGCAACATGCGGTCGTGGATTATCCTGCTGAAATGTAGGGGTTCGCAGCGATCGAATGAAGGGTAGAGCCACGGGTCGTAACACATCTGAAATGTAACGTCCACTGTTCAAAGTACCGTCAATGCGAACAAGAGGTGAGCGAGACGTGGAACCAATGGCACCCCGTACCATCACGCTGGGTGATACGCCAGTGTGGCGATGACGAATGCACGCTTCCAATGTGCGTTCACCGCGATGTCGCCAAACAGGGATGCGACCATCATGATGTTGTAAACAGAATCTGGATTCATCCGAAAAAATGACGTTTTGCCATTCGTGCACCCAGGTTCGTCGTTGAGTACACCATCGCAGGCACTCCTGTCTGTGATGTTGCGTCAAGGGTAACCACAGCCATGGTCTCCGAGCTGATAGTCCATGCTGCTGCAAACGTCGTCGAACTGTTCGTGCAGATGGTTCTTGTCCTGCAAACATCCCCATCTGTTGACTCAGGGATCGAGACGTGGCTGCACGATCCGTTACATCCATGCTGATAAGATGCCTGTCATCTCGACTGCTAATGATACGAGGCCGTTGGGATCCAGCACGGCGTTCCCTATTACCCTCCTGAACCCACCGATTCCATATTCTGCTAACTGTCATTGGATCTCGACGAACGCGACCAGCAATGTCGCGATACAATAAACCGCAAACGCAATAGGCTACAATCCGACCTTTATCAATGTCGGAAACGTGATCATACGCATTTCTCCTCCTTACACGAGGCATCACAACAACGTTTCACAAGGAAACGCCGGTCAACTGCTGTTTGTGTATGAGAAATCGGTTGGAAACTTTCCTCATGTCAGCACGTTGTAGGTGTCGCCACCAGTGCCAGCATTGTGTGAATGCTCTGAAAAGCTAATCATTTGCCTATCACAGCATCTTATTCCTGTCGGTTAAATTTCGCGTCTGTAGCACGTCATCTTCGTGGTGTAGCAATTTTAATGGCCAGTAGTGTATTTGTTTAGAGCATAAGTTCGCAGCGTTTTTCCGTAAGTTTAATAAATGCAACAGAACACGTAACAAAGTCTTTAGCATCAATAAAATATTTCCTTCACTAATAACAATCCTCCAACGCTGGGGTACTTTTTGATTTCGCGACTGTAGAAATTACGTCGTTTTGAGGCGGTGAATTCGTCGAGCCACGTGCGGAGAGGATTTCCATCCGGAAAGGAAATTTCTTGGTTTTGCGATAGAGAGACGAAAAGATGAAATCCAAGGGCGAAAGATCAAGTGAATAAATCGGGTACAGAATGAATTCCCAACCAAACTCCAGTATAGTGTTTTATGTCAGTCTAGCAGAATGCTTGGATGTGGGCGTTACCATGGAGTAGCATCGGTTCACGCAGACTTCTTTGCCGTTGTTCTTGGACTGAGTCTGCAAGACGTCTCAGTTGTTAGAAACAAGTGTCAGTAATTATGATCACACCTCGGGGAAGCAATTCATAGTACACCACACCGCCGCTTTTCCACCATACACATGAAGGGCTTCTTTCAATACTGGTCCAAGTTCATTACCTCCACTTTTCTGTCTATAATACTTTTGACATTGATGGTCCAAACAAACAGAAAGAAAGGTTCATCTCTAGCAAGAAGCCATATGCTTGAATATTTCTGGTATCTCAACAGCAGATTTTTCAGCGCTCATTTCACTTTAGGACTCTGTATCTCAGAATGAACAAAAGTGAACTTATACCACTATTGAAATAAGCCATTCACGTAACATTATCTTTAGTGGATGCGTGCAGGTCTTTGAACAGGGAGTTGCTGCTTTCTTTGACCATTTATCGTCGCCAGCAACGATACAGGGCAGGTATGGTCGGTGTTGTTCACAGAGCAACTGATGACGAGCGGGCAGAGATACTCAAATAGCCAACTGCTGATTTTTGTTATTTCGGCATAGAGCGTACGGTACCCGCACACTCGATTTTTTAGCCTTCTCCATTGCATGCAAATGTCGCACGATGGTGGAATGATCACAGATCATCAAATGTGCGATCATCACTGACGTGGATAGTTGTGAATAAATGCATTCAAACGATCTTCATCGAACCGCAAAGGTCTTCCTGCACGTGGAGAGTTATTACTGTCCAAACGATACTCCTTAAAACGGGAAAACAATTTTCTTGCTGTGCTCTGCCGAGTGGCATCCCCATTACGACGCAGATATTTCTGGCTGTCCCCGCTGCTGTCACCCATCTACTGAACCCCAAGAGAGCAATACAGTATGTTGGAAATTTTCCGATTTCTCTTCTTGGCACCCCATTTTCCATTGTCCTCAGCTCTACTCATTAACTCCAAATGAAAAAAATGTCAATATGTAACGTCAAATAGCAAAAGTGAACTACAAATAAAAAATGACAATCGATAAATAAGCACTTAGCAACCGGAACCCAATATGCAAAACAAAAACATTATGAACTTATGTACAAACCTGTTATGTTACAACTGTATTTAAATGTTACAGTTCTTCACAACGGACGTTAATACATCGTGCTGTATTCCTTAATGATTTCAGTTCTTTTCGTTTTTTAAAATCTATATTGTTTAAATCATGAAGTTGTTAGTAAAATTTTGTACAATTGTATAATAAACATTAAATGGTGCGTCATAGACTTCCAATTAAAAATTTGTTCCAAAGTGCTTTTCTTTCGGGTTGGTTATAAGAAAAGGACGGTTTCAACCTGGTGTCTACGTATCTCAAATATGATCGTGCCTCCAAGGCACTTGCAGGATGTTGGGCAGAGAAGGTGTCGAAGCGCACGGATAGTGGTCTCTTCCCTCTCTTTTTTTTTCTTTTTATCCGTCTTCTGACTGGTTTCATGCGACCCACCACGTATTCATCTCCTGTGCCAACCTCTTCATCTCAGAGCAGCACTTGCAACCTACGTTCTCAATTGTTTGCTGAATGTGTTCCAATCTCCGTCTTCCTCTGCAGTTATTGCCATCTGCAGCTACCTCCTGTACTATGGAAGTCAGTCCCTGAAGTCTTAACAGATGTCCTCTCATCCTGTCCCTTGTCAGTGTTTTCCACATATTCCTCTCCTCTCTGATTCAGCGCAGAACTTCCTCATTCCTTACCTCATCAGTCCACCTAATTTTGAACATTCGTCTGTACCACCACATCTCAAATGTTTCTATTCTCTTCTGTTCCGGTTATCCCACAGTCCATGTTCCACTACCATACAATGCTGTGCTCCAAACGCATACTCTCAGAAATTTCTTCCTCAAATTAAGGCCTGTGTTTGATACTAGTAGTCTTCTCTTGTAGAGGAATGCCCTTTTTGCCAGTGCTAGTCTGCTTTTGATGTCCTCCTTGCTCCGTCCATCATTGTTTATTTTGCTGCCTAGGTAGCAGAATGCCTTAACTTCGTCTACTTCGTGACCATCACTCCTGACGTTAAGTTTCTCGCTGTTCTCATTTCTGCTACTTCTTAATAATTTCGTCTTTCTTTGATTTACTCTCAATCCATATTCTGTACTCATTAGACTGTACATTTCATTCAGCAGATTTTTTTCATTTTCACTCAGGATAGCAATGTCATCAGCGAATCGTGTCATTGATACCGTTTCACCTTGAATTTTAACTCCACTCCTGAACCTTTCTTTTATTTCCTTCATTGCTTCTTCGATATACAGATTGAACAGTAGGGGCGAAGAACTACATCCCTGTCTTACACCCTTTCTAATCCGAGCATTTCATTCTTGGTCGTCCACTCTTATTATTCCCTCTTGGTTCTTTTACACACTTTAAGTTACTCGTCTCTCCCTACAGCTTACTACTATTTTTCTTAGAATTGCGAATTGTCGAACGCTTTTCCTACGTCGACAAATCCTATGTACGTGTCTTGATTTTTCTTTAGTCTTGCTTCCGTTATCAACCGCAACGTCAAAATTGCCTCTCTGGTGTCTTTGCCTTTCCTAAGGCCAAATCCTGAATTTTCCGTTCCATTCTTCTGTATATTATTATTATCAGCAACATGAGTGCATGAGCTGTTAAGCTGATTGTGCGATAATTCTCGCACATGTCAGCTCTTGCAGTCTTCGGAATTGTGTGGATGATATTTTTCCGAAAGTCAGACGGTATATTGCCAGACACACACATTCTACACACCAACGTGAATAGTCGTCTTGTTGCCACTTCCCCTAATGATTTTAGAAATTCTGACGAAATGTTATCGATCCTTTCTGCCTTATTTGGTCTTAAGTCCTCCAAAGCTTTCTTAAATTCTGATTCTAATACTGTATACCCTATGTCCTCTAAATCCGTTCCTGTTTTTTCTTCTATCACATCAGATAAATCTGTTTCCTCATCGAGGCCTGTCCGCTCTCTCCTCTGCATTTAACAATGGAATTCCGGTTGCACTCTTAATGTTACTACCCGTGCTTTTAATTTCACCGAAGGTTGTTTTGACTTTCCTATATGCTCAATCAATCCTTCCCACTATCATTTCTTTTTCGATTTCATCACATTTTTCCTGCAACCATTTAATCTTAGCTTCCCTGCACTTCCTGTATATTTCATTGCTCAGCGACTAGTATTACCGTATACCTGAATTTCCCTGAACATGTTTGTACTTCCTTCTTTCATCGATCAGCTGAAGTATTTCTTCTGTTACCCAAGGTTTCTTTGCAGTTACTTTCTCCGTGTCCCTGTTTTTCTATCCAGCTACTGTGATTGCCCGTTTTAGAGATGTCCTTTCCTCTTCAACTGTACTGCCTTCTGGACGGTTCTTTATTGCTGAATCTACAGCCTTAGAGAATTTCAAGCGTATACCGTTATTCTTTAGTACTGCCGTATCTCACTATTTTGCGAATTGATTGTTTCTGACTAATCTCTCAAACTTCAGCCTACTCTTCATCACTACGACTTTGTGATCTGAGTCTATATCTGGTCCTAGGTACGCCTTACTATCTAGAATCTAATTTCGGATTCTCTGGCTGACCATTAACTGAAATCTTCCCGTAACACCCTGCCTTTTACAAGTATATGTTCTCCTCCTGTGATTGTTGAACAGAGTATTCGCTATTACTAGCTGAAAATTATTACAGAACTCAGTTGGTCTTTCTCCACCTTAATTCCTTGTCCCAAGCCCATATTCTCCTGTAACCTTTTCTTCTGCTCCTTCCCCTACAACTGTGTTCCAGCCTCCTATGACTATTACGGGTAAATTTTCATCTTCCTTTGCGTATTGTATTACCCGTTCAATATCCTCGTGTACTTTCTCTATGTCTTCATCTACTGCTTGTGACGTCGGCATGGATACCTGAACTATCGTTGCCGGTGTTGATTTGCTGTCGATTCTGATAAGGATAACCCTGTCACTGAATTGTTCACAATAATACTCTCTCTGCCCTACCTTCCTATTCATATTGAATCCTACTCCTGTTATACAATTTTCTGGTGTTGTTGATATTATCCTTTATTCATCTGACCAGAAACCCTTGTCTTCATTTCACTTCATTAACCCCTACTATATCTAGATTGAGCCTTGGCATTTCCCTTTTCAGATTTTATAGCTTTTTTACCACATTCAAGCTTCTTATATTCCGCTCCACGGCTCGTAGAACGTTATACTTTCGTAGGTTATTCATGGTCACCTCCCGCTTGGCGGCCGCCTCCCGGAGATCCGAATGGGCGACTATTCGGGAATCTTATGCCAGTGAAGAGATCATAATGACACTTTTTCAGTTACAGGCCACATGTCCTGTGGATACACGTTATGTGTTTTTAAAGCAGTGGTTTCCATTGCCTTCTGCATCCTCATGCCATTGATCATTGCAGATTATTCCGCCTTTAGGGGAAATTTCCCACCCCAAGGGCAAGAGAGTCCCCTGAACTTCTGTCCGCTCCTCCGCCCTCTTTGACTAGCGCGTTGGCAGAATTAGGGTGACTTTCAGAATGAGATTTTCACTCTGCAGCAGAGTGTGCGCTGATATGAAACTTCCTGGCGGATTAAAACTGTGTGCCAGACTGAGACTCGAACTCGGAACCTTTGCCTTACGCGCGTCAGTCCGGAACCGCTCTGCTACTGTGGACGCAGGCTCGAATCCTGCCTCGGGCATGGATGTGTGTGATGTCCTTAGGTTAGTTAGGTTTAAGTAGTTCTAGGGGATTGATGACCTCAGATGTTAAGTCCAATAGTGCTTAGAGCTTTACGCGAGCAAGTACTCAACCATTTTTGTTTTTGTTTTTTGCACTTTGTTCGGTATTGTTTATTGCGTTTGGTCTGGGCGGACGTCACAAGACATCCATTCAAGTTGATCGTTGATTCCTTGACTCAGTTTTTATTACAAAGGGCGAGCAGCTCTGTGACCGAACACGCGGAGCTACCATGCCGGCGTCCATATGAGCTACCCAAGCACGATTCTCGCCCCGTCCTCACAGATTTTATTTTGCCTGTATCTCGTCTCCTACCTTCCAAACTTCACAGAAGCTCTCCTGCTCGCAGGAGCCTTATTTCTTTATTCTTTCTTCGTATTGTCCTTAGATCTTCCATATCGTCATCTTTTTAGCGACATCAATACGAACAAGCTCTCACTGTGTGTGTGTGTACGTGAATGGTCAGGTGGGGAAGGGGGGGCGGGGTGTAGTTGCTGGTGACTTCACAAGAGTCACAGTAAGCTGCTTGGTCTAGAATCGAAGCGTTGAGATACAGTGATTCCCATGCAATGGATGGCGCAGTTCTGCTTCGTATCGGCAGTCACTTCTCTGCTTACTAAAGGTGGACTTATTCCAGCTACCTGCAATTAGCTTGCAAGTTTCATTGTCTGGTATACAATATTCTGTACTCGACCAAAGAGGCATGTTCCGTGGCAGAAAAAACAGTGCCAGTCGAGAGACACAAATTGTTGGAGGGTGTTTTAGTAGTGGGACTAAGTATGTGTCAAGACATGCTGCATTGTTGCCAAATTTATTCAAGATGGCGGCGATGACGACATCCAAGATGGCGGCATGTAGACTTGGCAACATCAGATGACGTCATCCAAGATGGCGGATTTTGGCTGGAAAATAGCCCAATTGTGCTACGTCCACTAACTTAACCTCCAGAAAAATGGCAGAAATTTTGAATTTTGGCGGGAAAATAGCCCAGTTGGGCTAAGTCCACTAACCTAAGCCCCCAGAAGAAACAATGTGGGGAAGCTTGAATTCCAACAGCACAATGCATGCAAAACCGTACTTGTCTTTATCATTATTATTATTCATTATTGTTGATTATCAGTTATTAACATTCATTGTCATTTATTATTATTTATTATCATTTATTATTATATATGATCACTTATTATTATTTGTTATTATTGACCTGTCTCCACTAGAAAATTCCCTCCAAAATCAAATTCCAACACAATAATGGCTGTAAAATCTTACTTTTGTTTATTATTATTCATTATCATTTTTTAACATTCATTATCATTCTTTGTCATTTATTATCATTCATTGTCATTTATTATCATTCATTATCATTTATTATCATTCATTATCATTTATTATTATTACTATTTATTATTATAGGCCTACCTCCAGTAGAAAATTGCGTCAAATTCAAATTCCAACACGATAACGTTGCATGGGGGCTTAATTAAATATAATGCAAATAATTTTAATTTTTAGTTGCTGTCTGTCCGGTTATGCAGTCTCGTAACCGGTTGGCCCTGACTAGTATTAGTACGCAATCTGACTGCATAGAATAACAACAAAGAATGAAACGAAATTTCCGTTAACACAATTAATTAATTAAGTCCCCAGCAACTATAGAAGCTACGAAACAACAAAGCACAAGTGTAACAGTTCTGTGTGTGGAAATGTGATTCAATGTACACATCTGGCACGGTGCTTCCTCAATATGACAAGATGCTTTAAACGCCATTTACAATGAAGTAATTAAAAAAAACAGAAATACTATGATTGGACATAGAAACCAGAATTACACTCTAATACATGAACACAAGCCAGATGCTTTGTTGACTGAACCTGTGACCAAGAAGCATTGTTATTTAGGAAATTTGAAATACAAAAATTTTTTTATTACCTCATATATATTGACGAAAAATACACTCTGATCATTACAACATCCCCATTCGAACAGCATCGGCTGTCTAGCCCATCAGAACAACTGCACACGACATGCTCACAACTAGTACTGCTATCGACATCCTCTCAACAAGCACTGACTACGGCAACCTCAGAACTGCGACTGCCCACGGCAACTTCTGAACAAGCACTGCCAGTGGAGGAGGCGGAATAAAACTCTTTGGCGCAATCTCTGGCGCTGTGACTCAGTGTAGCCACCTTTCATATGCCCCTCCTCCACGGACTAGAATTTAATGGTATTTTTGCCAGCATTGGTGGTGAAAATACCACCAAATTCGTCCAAAAAAAAAATACAGACAAACATAAAAGATAATATTAATAAGTAAATATCACATTTTTTTTGTCATCAGTCTACTGACTGGTTTGATGCGGCCCGCCACGAATTTCTTTCCTGTGCTAACCTCTTCATCTCAGAGTAGCACTTGCAACCTACGTTCTCAATTATTTGCTTGATGTATTCCAATCTCCGCCTTCCTCTACAGTTTTTGCCCTCTACAGCTCCCTCTAGTACCATGGAAGTCATTCCCTCATGTCTTAACAGATGTTCTATCATCCTGTCCCTTCTCCTTATCAATGTTTTCCACATATTTCTTTCCTCTCCGATTCTGCATAGAACCTCCTCATTCCTTACCTTAGCAGTCCACCTAATTTTCAACATTCGTCTATAGCACCACGTCTCAAATGCTTCGATTCTCTTCTGTTCTGGTTTTCCCACAGTCCATGTTTCACTACCATACAATGCTGTACTCCAGATGTACATCCTCAGAAATTTCTTCCTCAAATTAAGGCCGGTATTTGATATTAGTAGACTTCTCTTGGCCAGAAATGCCTTTTTTGCCATTGCGAGTCTGCTTTTGATGTCCTCCTTGCTCTGTCCGTCATTGGTTATTTTACTGCCTAGGTAGCAGAATTCCTTAACTTCATTGACTTCGTGACCATCAATCCTGATGTTAAGTTTCTCGCTGTTCTCATTTCTACTACTTCTCATTACCTTCGTCTTTCTCCGATTTACTCTCAAACCATACTGTGTACTCATTAGACTGTTCATTCCGTTCAGCAGATCATTTAATTCTTCTTCACTTTCACTCAGGATAGCAATGTCATCAGCGAATCGTATCATTGATATCCTTTCAGCTTGTATTTTAATTCCACTCCTGAATCTTTCTTTTATTTCCATCATTGCTTCCTCGATGTACACACTGAAGAGTATGGGCGAAAGGCTACAGACATGTCTTACACCCTTCTTGATACGAGCACTTCGTTCTTGATCGTCCACTCTTATTATTCCCTCTTGGTTGTTGTACATATTGTATATGACCCGTCTCTCCCTATAGCTTACCCCTACTTTTTTCAGAATCTCGAACAGCTTGCACCATTTTATATTGTCGAACGCTTTTTTCAGGTCGACAAATCCTATGAAAGTGTCTTGATTTTTCTTTAGCCTTGCTTCCATTATTAGCCGTAACGACAGAATTGCCTCTCTCGTCCCTTTACTTTTCCTAAAGCCAAACTGATCGTCACCTAGCGCATTCTCAATTTTCTTTTCCATTCTTCTGTATATTATTCTTGTAAGCAGCTTCGATGCATGAGCTGTTAAGCTGATTGTGCAATAACTCTCGCACTTGTCAGCTCTTGCCGTCTTCGGAATTGTGTAGATGATGCTTTTCCGAAAGTCAGATGGTATATCGCCAGACTCATATATTCTACACACCAACGTGAATAGTCGTTTTGTTGCCACTTCCCCCAATGATTTTAGAAATTCTGATGGAATGTTATCTATCCCTTCTGCTTTATTTGACAGTAAGTCCTCCAAAGCTCTTTTAAATTCCGATTCTAATACTGGATCCCCTATCTCTTGTAAATCGACTCCTGTTTCTTCTTCTATCACATCAGACAAATCTTCACCCTCATAGAGGCTTTCAATGTATTCTTTCCACCTATCTGCTCTCTCCTCTGCATTTAACAGTGGAATTCCCGTTGCACTCTTAATGTTACCAGCGTTGCTTTTAATGTCACCAAAGGTTGTTTTTACTTTCCTGTATGCTGAGTCTGTCCTTCCGACAATCATATCTTTTTCGATGTCTTCATATTTTTCCTGCAGCCATTTCGTCTTAGCTTCCCTGCACTTCCTATATATTCCATTCCTCAGCGACTTGTATTTCTGTATTCCTGATTTTCCCGCAACATGTTTGTACTTCCTCCTTTCATTAATCAACTGAAGTATTTCTTCTGTTATGCATGGTTTTTTCGCAGCTACCTTCTTTGTACCTATGTTTTTCTTCCCAACTTCTGTGATGGCCCTTTTTAGAGAGGTCCATTCCTCTTCAACTGTACTGCCTACTGCGCTATTCCTTATTGCTGTATCTATAGCGTTAGAGAACTTCAAACGTATCTCGTCATTCCTTAGTACTTCCGTATCCCACTTCTTTGCGTATTGATTCTTCCTGACTAACGTCTTGAACTTCAGCCTACTCTTCATCACTACTATATTGTGATCTGAGTCTATATCTGCTCCTGGGTACGCCTTACAATCCAGTATCTGATTTCGGAATCTCTGTCTGACCATGATGTAATCTAATTGAAATCTTCCCGTATCTCTTTCCAAGTATACCTCCTCCTCTTGTGATTCTTGAACAGGGTATTAGCTATTACTAGCTAAATTTTGGCTTTGCACTGACCCTTCATTAACCTAATATTTAAAATACAGTAAGGAATACAAATGCGTTCATACATGTGATTTTACACAGTAGTTTACACAAGTATCATTTAACCAATGGCACCAGCAATGACGAGTAGGTGTAGGTAAGCAGTATTTAAAAAAGCTCCAACAGTGGCACCCAGAAATGACGAGCAGGCGCAGACACCAACAAGTGACATCATTTCAGCAGAAGCAGTTCAATCAAGGGCACCCAGTAATGTTGACAGGTGCAGACTCAACAAGTTACATCATTTCAGTAGCAGCAGTTCCACCAGTGGCACCCAGCAATGATGAGCAGATGCAGACACCAACAAGTGACATCATCTCAGTAGAAGTAGTTCCAACAGTGGCACCCAGCAATGTTGAGCAGATGCAGACAGCAACAAGTGACATCATCAGTAGTAGCAGTTCCATCAGTGGCACCCAGCAATGTTGAGCAGGTGCAGACAGCAACAAGTGACATCATCAGTAGTAGCAGTTCCGTCAGTGGCACCCAGCAATGTTGAACAGGTGCAGACAGTGACAAGTGACATCATCACTAGTAGCAGTTCCATCAGTGGCACCCAGCAATGTTGAGCAGATGCAGACAGCAACAAGTGACATCATCAGTAGTAGCAGTTCCATCAGTGGCACCCAGCAATGTTGAGCAGGTGCAGACAGTGACAAGTGACATCATCACTAGTAGCAGTTATATCAGTGGCACCCAGCAATGTTGAACAGGCGCAGACAGCAACAAGTGACATCATCAGTAGTAGCAGTTCCATCAGTGGCACCCAGCAATGTTGAGCAGGTGCAGACAGCAACAAGTGACATCATCAGTAGTAGCAGTTCCATCAGTGGCACCCAGCAATGTTGAGCAGGTGCAGACAGCAACAAGTGACATCATCAGTAGTAGCAGTTCCATCAGTGGCACCCAGCAATGTTGAGCAGGTGCAGACAGCAACAAGTGACATCATCAGTAGTAGCAGTTCCATCAGTGGCACCCAGCAATGTTGAGCAGGTGCAGACAGCAACAAGTGACATCATCAGTAGTAGCAGTTCCATCAGTGGCACCCAGCAATGTTGAGGAGGTGCAGACAGCAACAAGTGACATCATCAGTAGTAGCAGTTCCATCAGTGGCACCCAGCAATGTTGAGCAGGTGCAGACAGCAACAAGTGACATCATCAGTAGTAGCAGTTCCATCAGTGGCACCCAGCAATGTTGAGCAGGTGCAGACAGTGACAAGTGACATCATCACTAGTAGCAGTTATATCAGTGGCACCCAGCAATGTTGAACAGGCGCAGACAGCAACAAGTGACATCATCAGTAGTAGCAGTTCCATCAGTGGCACCCAGCAATGTTGAGCAGGTGCAGACAGCAACAAGTGACATCATCAGTAGTAGCAGTTCCATCAGTGGCACCCAGCAATGTTGAGCAGGTGCAGACAGCAACAAGTGACATCATCAGTAGTAGCAGTTCCATCAGTGGCACCCAGCAATGTTGAGCAGGTGCAGACAGCAACAAGTGACATCGTCAGTAGTAGCAGTTCCATCAGTGGCACCCAGCAATGTTGAGCAGGTGCAGACAGCAACAAGTGACATCATCAGTAGTAGCAGTTCCATCAGTGGCACCCAGCAATGTTGAGCAGGTGCAGACAGCAACAAGTGACATCATCAGTAGTAGCAGTTCCATCAGTGGCACCCAGCAATGTTGAGCAGGTGCAGACAGCAACAAGTGACATCATCAGTAGTAGCAGTTCCATCAGTGGCACCCAGCAATGTTGAGCAGGTGCAGACAGCAACAAGTGACATCATCAGTAGTAGCAGTTCCATCAGTGGCACCCAGCAATGTTGAGCAGGTGCAGACAGCAACAAGTGACATCATCAGTAGTAGCAGTTCCATCAGTGGCACCCAGTAATGTTGAACAGGTGCAGACAGCAACAAGTGACATCATTTCAGTAGTAGCAGTTCCATCAGTGGCACCCAGCAATGTTGAACAGGTGCAGACAGCAACAAGTGACATCATCAGTAGTAGCAGTTCCATCAGTGGCACCCAGTAATGTTGAACAGGTGCAGGTAACAGTCCATAATATTCACTATCACTAATTAGACAGTTCATCGGAGTTCATCAGCAGAAATTAAACATTTCCAAGTGGCACCAATCTTGTTGAACATGTGCAGGTAACAGTCCATAATATTCACTATCACTAATCAGACAGTTCATCAGAGTTCATCAGCAGAAATTAAACATTTCTAAGTGGCACCCAATAATGTTGAACAGGTGCAGGCATGATCAACAGTTTGAATGCACACACAATTGCTTTTACAAAATTATTCTCAATGCTCTTACACTAAACATACAAATTATAACAAACACACAATTGATATCAGATAATTGTCATATTAACTATTACAATACACAAATATCAGTAAACCTATAATATTTATGGGTGTCAGTGCAAGTTACAACAAACAAATAAAATAATATTTAGGAGATAGGTCGGTACCAATTATTTGGGATTAGGAGGGGAAAACATACAAAACACACTCACGCATCTTTCATCCACATTTAAGTACTACTGTGTAATTGAATAGTGTTAACTGTGTAAATGCAATTCTGTCAAAATTTGATGTTCAACATGCGTATCAAGTAGTAGTGGCACAGTGTATAACGGTCAATAATAGTTAGTCAACGTCATAGTCATCATGTCAAGACCAATGTTTGCCAAGCCAAATCAAATGTACGGTTGCTGAACAACTGTCAGTGTGCCAAGATATGCAAATACTTCCTCTCTCCAAAAAAAGTATATACTGGTTATTGATTTAACAAAGTGTGTGTGTAGACAATCTTCCTTCCACTTGAGTGTTCTAGTCTGCCATCTTCATCCTCCTTGTTCCATATAGACCAACAAAAAATATGCTCCTCACTTACTTTACCTCTTATCCACCAAAACTCCAATAATCATCAGCATCACATAATCTTAATACTTCAATAATACCTCTTACGTCGATACATATAAACCTTATCATAAATATCATTTACCTTACCTCTTGTCCACCAAAACTCCAATAATCATCAACTTCACACAATCTCAATACCTCAATAATACCTCTTCAATACGTCAACACATATAAACCTTATCGCCAATATCATTTGACTTCCATAACAACTCTTTTCTCTAGTCAGTCTCCTCGAACAAGTACAGATAAAATCCTAGTGCAAACTTCAATTTATCATCCCATGCAATCCGAAGACACAATGTCCACACACAACCTCTGTGTAATCCATCTGGCCCAAATCTTCTACTCATTATGAATTATAAAATACATTTTGGTTACCTTGTCCATCATTAAATAAAAGAAATGCATACATGACCTCTAACAGCCTTTAGTTTGAATAACTCTCAGTAAGTAAGTACGAGTACGGAGTGTGAATGATCGTAATATTTACCAGTGTGTACACCACTTCAAGAATCATGGCAAAACAGAAGCAAACATGTGGAGTATTTCTTGTGTCAAGTGTCACTTGCTATTTCAATTGCTCACGAACAATGCAGTGTAATAACTGTCAATGGTCTAAACCTAGTGTTGGTATGTCATGTCGTTAGCTTCCTTCCTGTTAGCATAAATTTATACATCTTCCATAAAACCTCCAGCTCATGTGACTTCAATGAAGTTTCTTGTACTAATGTCGTTCGTAGCATTATAGTAGTTCATTTTCTTATCTTAAAATATAAGGCACTGAGCGTAAGCAAAACATGCAGTAGCGAGTAAATATACCAGTACAGAACAGAATGTCAGCAAGTGGATGCAGCACAATCCCTACATCGAGGCTCTGCCAAGCAAACAATCTATAATTAATACCATAGTGTAACCTAAACTCTATGTTCGTACACAGTATATCAGCATTTCTATGTACCAAATTAAAGAGTAGTTATGACAACAAACAGAAATGTATAAATATGCAATGCATACGCAAATCAGCAAATATATATCTTACATAATAAACAGGTCATTAGCATCATATCACCATAAGCAAATAAATGTTCATATGTAATCTTAATAAGTAAACATTAAGGCGCAAGCAGATAAATCACAAAGTATAACTTACATACATAACCACAGTCAGCACAATTAATCAGGTGACAATTATAATTTAAAGAAATGAGCACAGCAGGCACATAATAAAAAAAAGTGACATCAGTGAAAAAGCAGTGCAGCCAAGCGATGCATAATATACACAAGTAACAACCCTGTTCATTAATAAATCATTGTCAAAATCAGCAAATGTACGCAAGCACGTCGCTTTACAAGTAAATTCATAGAACATAAAATTTAGCAGAAAGTGTAAATCATGTAATCGCGAGCAGCAAATTACGTATAAAGTACATACCTAAGTAGAAATATGTTACTTGAAAAATAAACTCAATTAATAGTTACCTTTTTAGTTTATTAGTTTCTTCTTCGAAATTACATTCTTCCTGAAATTTTCTCGATAGCAAGTCCTCTTAACGTCGGACACACACAGAATTTACCTGAAGTTCTCAAATATTTTATACAACTGTATCCTGAAAAATACATAACGTTAATAACATAATTTATCAAGTCACTATAGCCTTATACTGAATTTAATCGGAGAAATTAGACTGTGTATTTGTTTACGGCTGTCAGTGCATTCGCACTGAGCGCTTGATCAGCTGTAGGTACGCGTAACGCAGGAAGTAATTGTTTGCGGTCAACGACTGCCTTGTGCGTCGCGCAGACTTGACTGTTGCTTTGAGTATGTGCCGCCGCCAGAACACGGCGCGGTATCCTTGTATTCTCTGCGTGTTTACGTATAACTGTTAGTTTCTCAAAAGTATATCATTCCACAAAAATTGTAACGTTCGATGTATGATGTATTCCCTTAGAGCGCCGAGATTTAAGAGTTTCTACTTCGACAGTGCTATCATGAATAATTTTGCGAACTCTTTATAGGCCGTTGTAAAGCAGAAAAAATTTGCAACACAAGCCTTTTCCTTTGTGAGACAAACGATGAGACTTAATTAACACCTTTTGGCTAACTGACTTTTCTAATTTAGAAAGAACACGACTTCCAAATGCAATAGTTTTCTGTACTACAACGCCGTTTTCTTCTATCTCTTGAAATAAATGTGCACCTAGGCCTTTTTATGATGAGTCCGTCGCCAAACAAAAATCTTTAGATAAATCCGGATGTGAAAGAAGTGGAGCAGCAACTAAAGCATCATGAAGTTGTTCAAATTCTGATTGAGCTTCCTCATCCCAACACCAATTAGAATTCTTTCCAGATAGTTCACATAAACGAGGTGTGGTCAAATCGTCCAATTTAACAAAGCGTCTAAGAAAATTACAGACACCAAGGAAACTACAAACATCACGTATTGTAGTAGGAACAGCATAATTACGAATAGCGTCTAGTTTCTCTGGATCAGGAAGAATACCTTCTGTAGAAATAATATGACCAAGAAATTTCACCTGAGAACGATCAAATTCAGATTTTTCTAAGTTCCCTGTAATGCCAACTCTTGCAAAAATACGTAATAATGAATCTAAAATTCTGTTATGCTTTAAACAAATGTCTGTCGAAACACCAGACAAAGCGCATCTGACAACAACATACCATAGCAACTGGAGCATTTACGTTTGAAATGAAAATTTTAATTACGCAACTGAGAGTAATTTGCAATCCATATCTTAAACTGATTGACTCCTTTTCTAGATAGATTGATAGTTGAAGAGTTGTTTCGATAGATACAAAGAATAGTAAAAGAGTAGGCAGCAGTGCAGAAAACTAAAAGGGAAATAGCACCACTACAGCTCGGGGCCCTGTACACGCTACGGCACATAGTCACTTAGTGTAGTTAATCCCCTGAGGACTTAAATAGCCACACATAAATTCCAGTTTGTGACAGTGGCAAATTTGGCGGACGTGCAAACGTAAATTGATCCAATCATGAACATGGATGTATTTCATTCTTAGAATTGCGAAAGATCTTAAATTTCCGAACAGTTAAAAAGTGTTTATAGTCAAAGTTTTCGCCTCGTGGTGACGACCTACCGCGTCTGTCCCAGTCCGAATGTCGATTATTGTCAAGTTCGCGCGCCTGGCGCTCTCTTGTTGCACCTCGAAAATGAAATAAATTATTTTCTTCAAAACCTGCTGCTATCTGTGATTCTAAATTTCTTCTGTCCTTTCCTACGATTTCGCTTTCGATTTGTTTGACTTGCTTTCGTAACGCCTTAAATTCCCTTTTAACGCGTTCATTAAATTTTCCCTGATTTTCAACATATTTACTTATGTTCTGGTACTCTTCTGTTTCTGCAAGTTGTAATGGAGCTGTATCATCTGAATCTCTGTCCCCATTTAAACTAAGACTTGTCAATTTAATTGAAATCTCCTCAACTGTTTCCGATGAGTCACCTATTTGTTATTTCTGTTTATTTACGTCTTCTGTAAGTGTCGCGACTCGGGTTTCGGTATTGACACATTTAGTAGTTAACTGTTCATACTGTTGCGTTAGGTTATTTATCTGTGAATTGGTACTGATTCCTCGATTCTTTCAAATGTTTCTTCCTTATCGTGCGCACGTTGTGAACGTAACTCTGAAAATTTTTGTACTATCACGCGATCTCTTTCTTCCTGTTCTCTATCCTGTTCCTTTTGTCTAATTTCCATTGAAATTAATCTATTACTGTGAGCATTCAAAATTGGTTGTACTTCTTCTCTAATTTCATTCTTTAATTCATCTTTCATGTTTTTGAAACATGTCCCTATTCGTGAGTCTAACCATTTTTCCATTGTTTCCATCTCTGTTTTAATTGTTCCTACTTGTGATCCCACTGTTTTTAATTCATATCTTAACTGTGTTACCATTGTTCCCATATCAGTTTTAATTGTTCCTATTTGTGATCCCACTGTTTTTAATTCAGATCCCAAATTTAATATTGCACTCATCAACTGCTCCATATTAACTGGTTCGAAATTCTTTTCACCCCTAACATTTCCCGCAAAACCAGCTTCCTTCGTCATAGCTGTAAAGCTATCTGTGTTCGATACTATTCCAGAATCTTCTGTCGTTCATCTCGTATTCTGAAAATTCTCTAATTGTGAAAAGTTTTGAACTGGTTCCGGACTATTTTCCCTGCTTATTAAATTGTTTTCTACTTCATTATTCATCATACTGTTCTCCTGTGTTGACGAGTTCGCCATGTTAACAATTTCGTCATTCTCACTATCCATCATTTTTGCCTTTTTCATCGATCGCGTAATCATTTACAAAACATAGAAAACTCGTCACTATACGAAAATTACACACAATATGACGCTTTATCACCAACAATACCATTCACACGAAATGCTTCCCTCAAACACGATTAACGAACAATTGAAATCTTCATAATTGCACAAAATTGTCAAACGCGTATACAAGAAATCAAAAATTAAATTCTGCAAAAATACCATTAGAAGAAAGACAAGACAACTACAAATGTTCATTACCAAATCTACACATGCAATATAGACTACAATTACTAAACTACAAATTACTTCAACAATACTACTGTCTGCTATTTTTACTATCAAAAGAATTCCAAGGGACGATCCGAAGCAGCGGTCGCCACGTGCATGGGGGCTTAATTAAATACAATGCAAATAATTTTAATTTTTAGTCTGTCCGGTTATGCAGTCTCGTAACCGGTTGGCCCTGACTAGTATTAGTACGCAATCTGACTGCATAGAATAACAACAAAGAATGAAACGAAATTTCCGTTAATACAATTAATTAATTAAGTCCCCAGGAACTATAGAAGCTACGAAACAACAAAGCACAAGTGCAACTGTTCTGTGTGTGGAAATGTGATTCAACGTACACATCTGGCACAGTGCTTCTTCAATACGACAAGATGCTTTAAACGCCATTGACAATGAAGTAATTAAAAAAAACAGAAATACTATGATTGCACATAGAAACCAGAATTACGCTCTAATACATGAACACAAGCCAGATGCTTTGTTGATTGAACCTGTGACCAAGAAGCATTGTTATTTAGGAAATGTGAAATACAAAAATTTTTTTATTACCTCATATATATTGACGAAAAGTACACTCTGATCATTACAACATCCCCATTCGAACAGCATCGGCTGTCTAGCCCATCAGAACAACTGCACACGACATGCTCACAACTAGTACTGCTATCGACATCCTCTCAACAAGCACTGACTACGGCAACCTCAGAACTGCGACTGCCCACGGCAACTTCTGAACAAGCACTGCCAGTGGAGGAGGCGGAATAAAACTCTTTGGCGCAATCTCTGGCGCTGTGACTCAGTGTAGCCACCTTTCAATGTCTCGAAAACTGTGCTTCTATTTATTATTATCATTTATTATTTATTCAAGATGTCCGATTTTCTCGGCGAGAAAGCCATTTTCCTTACATCCATAACAAAAAACTATCACAAGTTCAAATCCCAATACCATAATTAATCACACGTACTAACTTTCTCCATCACTTACAATTTTCCCTGGTAGCCTATCATAATCGTGTCAAATAATAAACTACACTTATAGTAACGTAAGTCACGTCCTTTGATTTTGCAGGGGGGGAAGGGACTGAAGACTTTATTTCAAGCAGTACGGTCATCACTTGTGCTCCAACACAGTCAGCACACCCATCTTTGATATCGCAGTGCAGTCGCAACGACGTCCGCACTCCAACTAAATTAGTTCAAATCCTCACCACCCCAGCGATCGCTCCCACGACGTAAACATGTTTTCGCTGGAAACGCTGGAACTTGCTGAGTTTGACGTCACAGCGGCCCCTTGTCCGCTCACCACGTGTATTCGTCGCCTCCGCACGTTTCCCGCCAAAATTGTTGGCCTCGGAGCTGAATCACACAACGGTCAGCCATTCCCTGCCACACTTTAGGCGCCAAAGTTGTTTGCATGGGCACGTTCAAACCTGTCGATGCAGACTGCTCACCGTCCACCATGTGTCCTTGTGCGAGCGAGAATGCAGACTACACTTTTGGTGGCAAAGTTTGCTCTACACTGGAATCCGCCATGATTATATAACAGCACGTTTGGTCCACACTAGAACGCTCGCTAATTCACTCTTACGTAATAACTGTACAATCGCTGCGCCGCCGCCCCGTTTACATCACACACCTCCACACATGCGGCGGACCTAGTCTTCTGTAAATACCTAAGTACTTAATTCCATTTCGTTTTTAATCATATTAAATAATTCAATTTACAATTTCATATACGTATGCAAAGGTGTTCAACTCCATAATTTTAACTACTTTTTGAGGACCAGACCGCCACCTCGTCCTAGGAACCAGCGCCAAGTTTGAAATCTGCCAGTAAACAAAGCTCACTTGCACTTTTGACACCAACCTAAGAAAATTGTTTCAAACTAAGCCACCAGCACTCAACCTCCTCCTACACGTTTCTGGTAAAACGACTCACCCTGCACTAGGTCCATGGATGGAGGAATGAATTTACTTCATTTAGGAATGGAGTATATGTATCACACCGACATGTCCCACATCGTACCGACCTGCAAAACACTCCTACATAACTCATTTATAATGCTCTAGACACACGCTTCCTAATTGTAAACAGTTAAAAATAATGCATAGCACGATCTACAGACATTACAAACACTAGTAAATAATGCAAAACATTTACATCACAATAGCCAAACAACTCCTAATTTTCCAAAATAATTTCAGTCCATAGGCTGATGGACGGAGTGTACTTTATTTATTTGGGATATATATTTTTGAAACTTCCGCATCTCATAGGTTTCGATATGTAAGGCTGACATAAGGCAGTTTCTGAACTCCAGTAGTGCACGACACTTGGCAACACAACCACACCCATCAAGATATTCATTCCAATCCAGACCTGTAACTCCACTACAGATAAATTTGTCCAGTTATTTGTCTACTCACTCACATTCTGACCAGATTGCTGTTATTGCGCAGAAGCAACTCAGACTGCGCCGTGCTGCTCGGGGAAGTGAGGAAGGGCTGCACTCTATTTATTTGGAGCCCTTTTATTTAGTCGTGGAGTATATTTATCACAAAACAGCCGCACTGATCCGACAGTGGTCATCTGACACAGGCCACAAAGATGTAAACAACTCCTCATTTCACCACACAATAGCAAACTGAAGAAATTGCAAAAAGGTGGGAATTTAAGGAGATGGGACCTGGATAAACTGACTAAACCAGAGGCTGTACAGAGTTTCAGGGACAGTGTAAGGGAACAATTGACAGGAATGGGGGAAAGAAATACAGTAGAAGACGAATGGTTAGCTTTGAGGGATGAAGTAGTGAAGGCAGCAGAGTATCAAGTAGGTAAAAAGACGAGGGCTAGTAGAAATCCTTGGGTAACAGAAGAAATATTTAATTTAATCAATGAAAGGAGAAAATATAAAAATGCAGTAAATGAAGCAGGCAAAAAGGAATACAAATGTCTCAAAAATGAGATCGACAGGAAGTGCAAAATGGCTAAGTGGGCATGGTTAGAAGACAAATGTAAGGATGTAGAGGCTTATCTCACTAGCGGGTCAGATAGATACAGCCTACAGGAAAATTAAAGAGACCTTTGGAGAAAAGAGAGCCACTTGTATGAATATCAAGAGCTCAGATGGAAACCCAGTTCTAAGCAAAGAGGGGAAAGCAGAAAGGTGGAAGGAGTATATAGAGGGTCTATACAAGGGCGATGCGCTTGAGGACAATATTATGGAAATGGAAGAGGATGTAGATGAAGATGAAATGGGAGGTAGGATACTGCGTGAAGAGTTTGATAGAGCAGTGAAAGACCTGAGTCGAAACAAGGGCCCGGTTTAGACAACATTCCATTACAACTACTGACGGCCTTGGTGCAGCCAGTCCTGACAAAACTCCACCATCTGGTGAGCAAGATGTACGAGACAGGCGAAATACCCTCAGACTTCAAGAAGAATATAATAATTCCAATCCCAAAGAAAGCAGGTGTTGACAGATGTGAAGATTACCGAACTATCAGTTTAATAAGTCGCAGCTGCAAAACACTAATGCGTTATTTACAAACGAATGGAAAAACTGGTAGAAGCCGACCTCAGGGTAGATCAGTTTGTATTCCGTAGAAATGTTGGAACACGTGAGGCAATACTGACCTTATGACTTATCTTAGAAGGAAGATTAAGGAAAGGCAAACCTACGTTTCTAACATTTGTACACTTAGAGAAAGCTTTTGACAATGTTGACTGGAATACACTCTTTGAAATTCTAAAGGTGGCAGGGGTAAAATACAGGGAGCGAAAGGCTATATACAATTTGTACAGGAAACAGATGGCAGTTAAAAGAGTCGAGGGGCATGAAAGGGAAGCAGTGGTTGGGAAGGGAGTGAGACAGGTTTGTAGCCTCACCCCCGATGTTATTCAATTTGTATATTGAGCAAGCAGTAAAGGAAACAAAAGAAAAATTTGGAGTAGGTACTCAAATCCATGGAGAAGAAATAAAGACTTTGAGGTTCGCCGATGACATTGTAATTCTGTCAGAGACAGCAAAGGACTTGGAAGAGCAGTTGAACGGAATGGACAGTGTCTTGAAAGGAGGATATAAGATGAACATCAATAAAAGCAAAACGAGGATAATGGAATGTAGTCGAATTAAGTTGGGTAACGCTGAGGGAATTAGATTAGGAAATGAGACACTTAAAGTAGCAAAGGAGTTTTGTTATTTGGGGAGCAAAATAACTGACGATGGTCGAAGTAGAGAGGATATAAAATGTGGACTGGCAACGGCAAGGAAAGTGTTTCTGAAGAAGAGAAATTTGTTAACATCGAGTATAGATTTAAGTGTCAGGAAGTCGTTTCTGAAAGTATTTGTATGGAGTATAGCCATGTATGGAAGTGAAACATGGGCAATAAATAGTTTGGACAAGAATAGAATAGAAGCTTTTGAAATGTGGTGCTACAGAAGAATGTTGAAGATAAGGTGGGTAGATCACGTAACTAATGTGAAGGTATTGAATGGGATTGGGGAGGAGAGAAGTTTGTGGCACAACTTGACTAGAAGAAGAGATCGGTTGGTAGGACATGTCCTGAGGCATCAAGGGATCACAAATTTAGCATTGTAGAGCAATCTGGAGGGTAAAAATTGTAGAGGGAGACGAAGAGATGAATACACTAAGCAGATTCAGAAGGATGTAGGTTGCAGTAGGTACTGGGAGATGAAGGAGCTTGACAGGATAGATTAGCATGGAGAGCTGCATCAAACCAGTCTCAGGACTGAAGACCACAACAACAACAACAAAAACAATAGCAAACTGCTTTTAAATAATGCAGCACACAATATCGGCAGACGAGCCATCTACTCTTAAACTCTCCAAATAATGCACAGCTCAGTGACAGACATGCTCGCAAAAAAAGTAGTCCAACAGTCGCACCCAAACACCCCCAGCTGCTAAACCGACCAAAAAGTCCCTGCTCGGCCTCCCCCAAACATGACCTCAGCACAGTCGCATTCGCACCTATCACCGGAGAAATTGATATCGCCTATGCGCCTTAGCTTACGCTCCCAGACAGGTCCATGCTGCGCGCGTGCGGTCGGCGGAGGAAGGCGTTCCAGAGCCTTCACTCAAGTTCAGCTTCCCAGCGCTCCCTCCTCACAGCCGACCAGAAAGGGCACTATCATCTGACACACGTGAAAGCTGCATTGTCCTTCTCATGTATACCACCGGCGTCTCAGGTCTGGACCTGCCTTCACGTCTATTGTCAGAATAGCTCATAAGCTCGTTGACACACACGATTAACGTGGCCGGGAGAACATTTACTACCAGCATGCAACAGAGATGGTGACGGAAAACCAATCACTCTGATTTGCGCTGCAGGCACGTGTAATAATTGAGATCACACTATTTATTTTTTCCAACAACTTATTTAACCATACAGTATATCTAATACGCTGTCAGAAAAAACCACCCAGATGTGCCCTGGGCCATGTTGCACAGCACACAGACACGCACCCAATCATAATTTCAGTACACACTATAGCAAACTGCTACTAAATAATTCCTCACACAGATGTGTAGATACGCTCAGTACTCGTAAACTATCCTAAGAACGCATAGCAGAGCCTGCAGGTCCGCTCGCAAAATAACTCAGCAGACGTGCGCAGGTATCCCCCATTCCGCTCCCTGCCCACAGGATCGTGAAGTCACTCATCCGTCTGATTCCAGACCTCGCACAGCCCCTGCTCGGCTTCCACAAGCGTGAGTTGGCGCGGTCAACGCGCTCGTCAGCGGTCAAAGCACACACGTGCGACCGCCCAGGACCGTGATCCGTCACAATCCCGTGCCGCGACTACCGAACGCGGGTGAAAGTCAGCTTTATATCAACTTATCATATTTCCAAAGCGCAGCCTCAATACGCTAGACACATCATAGCAGCACAGGTCTTTACCTCCTATGACACTGTAGCAGTCTGCGCATGGCTCCATACACGACATTACACGGCCCTTTAACTAAACATAACTACACATCCCTGCTCTCGCCTCGTCGCGGGACCAGCCATCTAAAACGTTCTCGATATTATTCTTACTTTACAACATTTTTTTTAAAAAATAAGATCTAATTTACACCTCCCACCGCACCTAACCTCACATCCATCCCACCATCAATACGCAAACGTCCTCAGCCCTATCTTGACACTCATATATCACCCCACAAACCACGCCCATTAATCAATTTACCATTCTCAGCCCCTCTTTTCGAATTAGAAACGTAGCCTCTATCTAAACACCAATCAACTCATCTTTCTCGCACTTTCAACAGTAAAATTAATTTTACACACACCCAGAAATACTAAAGAGTCAAACTTTTATACAGAGCGTCAAGCACATACCACACTCCCACCAATATTCAAAGCCTGGTCCATATTTACAACCTCCACCTTGAATGAAATATTATAACCAATGCCACAACATTCTGCCAGCGCTCGATTTGTACCTATTTTTCGGCTCTTAACTGTTGTCACTAGCGGTCGAATATCACTATCTATAGATTGCATAAATTTCCACATTAAAAAAAAATCTCGCCCTGCCGTTTAGAGACTCCTATAACTGAACACGTAGCATCTTTCAACTATCACTTGCTCTTATCTAATAACCCATCCATCAGGTCTGGGGGCAATGTCACCCTTTTCTTTCTTTCTTTCAGCAGCAGACAGCATTTTTTTACAGTGGTGGCTAAATTGCGCCATCAACTTAACATCACCATTTGCGAAACGTATCTTCAAATACCTAAACACACTTACTCAATTACACAGCGGTCCAGCTGAGGACATGACCTTCAATATTATAGTTCTTAATCGAATAACCACCGAAACAAGTACTAAATGCTCAAACTAGTCCCATAGCGCCTTACAAAGCGAGTCTCCGAGCGCCGCCGGCGGCATGTCAAAGCCACATAGCTGTCCATCTAAACAGCCGTCCACTCAGCCCACAGGACCAGAATGCTGAAGTGGGCTCACCCTATAACTGCTCTCCAGCTATTGTCTAACGACATACAGTGCACAAATGGATTCCTGAATAGCGCAGATCTCTATCTCCCCCTTGCATCTACGGCCGCGGTGGTCTTGCGGTTCTAGGCGCTCAGTCCGGAACCGCGCGACTGCTACGGTCGCAGGTTCGAATCCTGCCTCGGGCATGGATGTGTATGATGTCCTTAGGTTAGTTAGGTTTAAGTAGTTCTACGTTCTAGGGGACTGATGACCACAGAAATTTAAGTCCCATAGTGCTCAGAGCCATTTGAACCATTTGAACCTTGCATCTCCAACAGGACATGTAAACAGTGTCTCCCCCCAGCCAGCGAACCCGACGTCATTCACCATTCGCTGAAACACTCGCATATATGAAATCATATTCACTCCTGTCAAAACTCACTTTATAATAAAAAAGCATTCTCCCTTCTAAGCATAGATGAGTATGCATTTATCTTCACCCACCTGATCTCTGCAATTTAAGTCGGAGAAGACATATCTATTACCTTCTACAACCTTTCTATAAACAGAACGATCTCAGTTACTGCAACAGGACTTTGTTTTGACCATTCGCCGGAAATGCGCGCAATGTTGTACGCCTCAAACTAGGTACAAGTACAACAGATCCTCAACACCCTATCATCTTTATCCTCTACCATCAAACAGTGAAAAAGTCACGAAGGCACCAATGCGATCCACCTCCAGCGCGGTCAAACGGAATTCACAATACTCCCCCAGAATAACTCAGAGTGCGACCATCCAAGAATTCCTAACAGCTCGCCAAGTCCGACACCTCGAACTACAGTTGCCTACATGAACAAGATCATACTAAATATACACACGCTGCAGAGACACCTTTAAAGTTTGATCGCCCCTACTCTAAGCGAATGAGAAGCTGCCTCTGGCCCTTGTTCAAACAGTGTTTTCTAACACGCTTTTGCACACTGCCGAGCATTTCGTCTTTCTGCCGTGAATTCGAAGTCAGTGGCTGATTCTAAACAGACATTAAAACGGACTGATGCACGGCCTCTCAAAGGAAACTATACCTTGCACCTTGTAAATCATATTCTTACAGTCGATAGCATAACATTGAACGATTTTAAATAAAGGACAGCCACAACACAAGGAAACTAGAAGAGCCTGCTGGCGTTGTAGCGACTACATTCGATAGTGAATGACCACCTCTACATTTAAACTCAAATGTCGCAGTGACCGAACAGTTTATAACTCTGCGTTCCATTTCTAGTGATTGGTCATTTTTGCACACAAGTACGGGATCACCGTTTTCGGTGCAAACAATCCCGGAAGTTGCGGTCCATCAACCAAAATTTGTCCCCCCAACACAAGCAAGCATTGTCAGTCAATCATAATGTCGTACCCAATGCACAGACACGATGGATAAGACACCACTGATCTACTGTAATATTATCCATCACAGCTGATATCGCGAAACATTTTACCGTAAGTCCAACACAGGCCAATCATTTAACAGCTTGTTTTCTTAATTTCAGTATCATAGCTTAACCATACATCCTCTACTTTGCAAGTATCATTGCGAACATTCATAGATGGCCGCTCAGCACGTCCATTCACACTTAATTCTCGAACACATAAAGACGATCAAATTATACCAGACAACGCTATACATATTTCTACGACCTCGCGCATAGTATTTGATCAATCTCTCTGCGTATGGCGGTCACAGAGCTATCTAGTCCTCTTACGTTAAAAGATCATCCTCACCTCGGTATTGACCGATCTACCCCGCAACATCGCTACTCAATTATTCCTCAACCGAGCAGACGAATTCAGCTACGCTCCACGTCTCTTGACTGAATAGAGCTTTCCTAGTCCTAAACCCTCCAAGTGCACCAAGTCTTGGAGCTTAGCACACCATATCGATCTATAGTGACAGATGTCAAAGTGCCTTAATTTAATGGCATACAGTTAAGAAGAACAAGAATGGAGCGATATTTATACACAACGTAGTTCGATACATTTTTAAGTAAATCATTCAATCTATCATGTGTAAAGTATTGTTCTAGAGTCCATGATCAGTGCATCGAAGGTTCCGGTAGGAGAGAGAGAGAGAGAGAGAGAGAGAACATAAACACACACACACTCCTAAGACTAGAACGTTCAGCACTTAAAAACGGGCAATAATCTTAGATCGTTTACTTTTCCGTCCTGTCAGACATACATCCTTCTCCCCGGTCACCCTACGCTGAGCGATCTCTACCCCAATCGTAAAACTTTTCCTTTTTATGATAGGAGCCCAATATAGCCCTGCGGACACGACTAGTGCCCAATGATCACACTAGATCACCAGTCGAAAATAATACTATTACTCCATCAGGTGTATATAAAAATGATAGTTATTAGCAGCCGGTACATCCTACAAGCAAACAGATACGCATAGCAGCGGAGTTCAACATGTGAAAATTACAAGTCATCCCGTAACCAACTCTGTAAACACCTGTCTGTCGGGTAAGTGTGTACACAATGATTACAGCCCCTCACAAATACCCACGGCTAACTTTGTTATGACGCTGAAGTCTAGATTTTACACCAAGCATGCGACAGGGTGGGGATAGCGTAAATCAAAGTGCGTTTAGAGGAATGTGTCAACCTTCATCACACATGAGATGGAAGTCCTCTGATGACCGACGGATTCACCGTCAACGATCGCATGTAGACAGTGGTTTAAACCACATACCGAACACGTAGCCGCATACGAGTAGAATGCTGGCTGTATCACGTGACTAAAGCATCGGAATAGAATACTGGAAAACAAATCTACCTTCAGCAACTTGTCCTTCTCTAGAATAAATGAGTCAACGTTTGAATCGTACCTAGTTGCAGCTCTGTCTCAATCGATCATCCCTTACACCCTCTGGTATCATTTAACACAGATGTGAGTAAGTTTAGGCGTGAATGATTCTTGGTCCTCCTGAAAAGCATCAAATACAGTATTCAACTCGCGTGTATCACTGCTACCTCAGTAGACATACACTATAATACGAACTCAACGAGAAAAAATTGACTGCATTCCTTATTCCTCTAGCTTCGATGTCATCGTTTTCCTGCATTCCTCTTGTTGCCGCATACTTGAACCATGCACAAATTCCCCCCTGCGAACCAGAAGATAAACAAGTACGTTCTCATTTTCACCGCATTTCAGTGTATATTATGTCAGTTTATATCTATGCGCTAATCAATTTTCGCATTTCTTTTGATTTTATGTCAGATCCATCTATGCGACCGCGCCATAAGTTATCGTTCTGTGTTCTAAAATTGCCTATAAATGTAACCAAGGCATATCCAGTCACCTCCACATTCGGAGAGCGTTTGCTCTGTTTTTCGGTATCTCTATGTACATGCACGCCTCGCGGACGGCTCCCAGGACCGATGGTAGAGTAAGGTTAACGTTCGAATGTGGATCCGCCGCGAGTTATTTCGAGAGCGGTGTTCAGATGCAGATCCACAATATGCCTCGCACGGGGTAGTGTTTGAAGGTGGATCCGCCTCACGCAAGGTAGGAAGCTGTATTCGAATGCAGATCCATAGTATACAATACCCGAGTTAGTGTTCGAATGTGGATATGCTGCGTACTATATATCCGGACGTCGTGGCGACTGCACTGCGATATCAATGATGGGTGTGCTGACTGTGTTGGAGCACAAGTGATGACCGTACTGCTTGAAATAAAGTCTTCAGTTCCTTCCCGCCATTTTTTCTTCTTGGGGCTTAGGTTAGTGGACTTAGCCCAATTGGGCTATTTTCCCGCCAAAATCCGCCATCTTGGATGACGTCATGCGATGTTTAAAAGTCTACGTGCCGCCATCTTGGATGACGTCATCGCCGCCATCTTGAATAAATTTGGCAACAATGCAGTGTCCCTTGACACATACTTAGTGCCACTACTTGTGTTCCCCGTTTGACTCTACTATTTTACGAATCAGACTGTTCCGTGCGGGGATTATCATTTCGTTGTTTTTATAGTGTTACTAAATCGAGTTCTCTCAAGGGTTACTCCTAGATAATTTGGAGTATGACCTTAATCGGATTGCCAAGCATACTTTATGTATATACAGGTGTTTGTTCTTTCAGACACAATAATTTAAAAGAGGTGGCCATGATCCACTTAAGACCGGAGTGTGCCATTAACATGACGTTATTTTGAAAGGCAAAACTCTCAGGTGCAATCTACAACTCAGCAGTATTGGCCTATGGAATAAAAGGAAAAAGAAATAAGGACTGGTACGAGCAAAATTTGGAAGAAATGGAACCAGTCACTGAGGCTAAAGGGAAAGCACTGCTTGCTTACAAAAGAAATCCAAATGAAAGAACTCGAGATGACCTACGAAAAGCAAAGAACAGGGCACAGCAAACATCCAGGAGATGCGTAAATAACTACTGGCTGAATTTATGCGCAGGTATACAGAAAGCGGCCGACTCTGGGAATGCTAAGGTAATGTACGATGGTATTAAGAAAACAATTGGACCAACTGTCAGAAAAACAGCTCCTCTGAAGTCCAAGACGGGTGAAGTCATTACTGATGAAGGCAAACAAATGGAACGCTGGGTTGAACACTAACTCGAGTTGTATGCAACCGAGAATGAAGTTAGCAAGGATGCATGTGACGCCATCAAACAACTGCCAGTTATGGAAGAACTAGATGCAATGCCTACTATGGAAGAACTTAGTAGCGAAATAGATTCTCTTGCTGACCGAAACGCCCCAGGTGAAGATGGGATCCCTGCAGAGGTTATTAAGTATAACAAGTCTGTCCTTCTCAAACATTTATATTCACTCATCACATCTAGCTGGGAAGAAGGTTATGTCCAGATGAGTATGCAGAATTCGAGGGTAGTTACTCTATATAAACAGAAAGGGAACAGAAGTGACTGTAACAATTACCGAGGCATTTCATTACTAAGTGCAGCCGGGAAAGCTTATGCAAGAGTCATCCTAATGCGATTACAGATCTTAGCTTCCAGAATCTACCCAGAATCTCAGTGTGGCTTCAGGCCCGGCCGATCAAACGTAGATATGATCTTCTCCTTAAGACAGCAACAAGAGAAATGTCGTGAGCAGCAGAGGCCACTTTGTATTGCTTTCATTGACCTTGTTAAAGCGTTTGATTTAGTGAGCAGAAATGGGCTTTTCAAACTGTTGCAGAAGATTGGATGCCCACCTAAACTACTGCAGATAATTGTCTCTTTCCATGAAAAAACACAAGCAACAATTTGCTTCAGTGGTAAAACATCAGAAGCATTCCCTGTTAATAGCGGTGTGAAACAGGGGTGTGTGTTAGCTCCTACATTATTTGGGATTTTCTTTTCCCTTCTGCTCAGATTTGCCTTTGAAGACTGTGAGGAGGGAGTGTATCTACATACGAGGTCTGATGGAAATCTTTTCAACATTGGTCGCCTCAAGGCCAAGACCAAGGTAAATACAGTTGTTATCCGTGAGTTGTTATATGCGGACGATGCAGCTCTAGTAGCGAACACAGAAGATGAGCTGCAGTATATAATCAACAAATTATCAAATGCCTGTGAAAAGTTTGGTCTACTCATCAGCCTTCGAAAGACTGAGATCATGGCGCAGAGCACTACCAACCTTCCATCCATTAGCATTGATGGCAATCCTCTCCAGATAGTTGATGACTTTACCTACTTGGGATACACAATATGTAGCAACTTGTCCATGGACACTGAACTTACTAGCAGAATCGCAAAGGCATCATATGTCATGGCTAGATTGAAAATCAGCGTATGGAACAACGGACTGCTTACCACAAAAACTAAATTAAAAGTCTACAACGCTTGTGTTATAAGCACCCTTCTCTATAGCTGTGAGACATGGACAACTCTTCCTAGGCATGAATCTCGACTCAACAGCTTCCATCTCCGCTGTCTCCGGAAGATCCTTCAGATCTCTTGGAGAGATAGAGTACCCAACACCGAGGTCTTTCATCGTGCAAGCACAACCAGCATCTTTGCACTCCTGAGTCATCGATGTCTAAGATGGTTGGGACATGTCAGGCGCATGGATCCTGAACGGATACCGAAACAGCTGCTGTACAGCGAACTTCAGGAAGGTGTGAGGCCAGTGGGACGACCGCATCTTCGTTTCAAGGATGTCTGCAAGAGAGACCTAACCAAGACCAGAATCAATCCAAGTCGCTGGGATAGCATTGCAGATGACCGTGTTAAGTGGCGAGTAACTGTGCGCAACGGCGTCAAGCTCTCAGAGGACGAACGCACACAGGAAGAAATCAGGTAGAGGACAAAGCGAAGAGACAGAGCGGCTTCTGTTCGAAGTCCCTCAAATTTCACATGTCCAAACTGCAGTAGGGACTGCCACTCTCTAAAGGGACTTTTTAGCCACAGCAGACGCTGCAGACTCTGAACCAAGCATGCTACACCATCATCCCTCAAGGATGGATGGATGCCATTTATTTACTTCTAAAAAGCGTTACCGAGACATTATGACCATGCTGCATGGAGTTCACTTGATACGGCTAACAGAGTTAAACGCACCTTTTCTCGTGGCATCAGACATGACGAATATGTCCGCTGCTTCATACTATTCGTTATGCAGGACCTTTCGACGCAAACGCAGACTTTGACGGGGTAGAAACTCCCCTCGCCTATTGGCAGACGGCAGTCACCACTTGGCGCTCCGGGCAGACGCTTGCCCAGAGAATCTGTAGAAGGCATATCGGTTTTAATCGAGATAAATCAACTCGTAGCACTGTCGTAGACGCATTGGCTGTGTGTGCTGTTGTCTTGTCTTGCATGGAATATCCGTGTGGATTATCGTTAGTTATCAGTGTATGAAAAGAGGTCTCAGTATGCACCACAACATATTGCGTCCTGTGAGGCAGGGCGAGTGGACGAGGTACCTAGTCTCACCCTTTTGCTGGTGCCTAGTGTTACACTGCCTTGTTAGGAGGAGCGATGAGTGGGTAAATAAGTACAGAATGACTACTTAACATTTATTAATTTAAAAAATGTAAACGGTTTTATAATTTATTGTAAGTAATAATTCACGATTTACTCCAGAAATAATGAGCAGCCATCTTCAGTGCTCGGACGTAAATTTTGCTGCACAGCTTACAGGTGGCCGTATACATATGGTTCTTGCTGATCAGCCACTCTTCTGAAAAATAGGTTACATTACAGTTTGGTTCTTACTGTCCGAATCCCTGTCATCCTCTCAGGTGAATTACGCACACAATATTGTAAAAGGTTACTCTCAGATTGGACGTAAGATATAAACACCCATACTAGTGAAACAGCTTAAATTACTCTTCACAGTATCAGTAACATGCGTGCACAATATTCCTTGAAACACCAAGTGAGCCACAGACAGAATTCAATTAATTAACAACAGCAAATTATTTAATACAAATGCTTAAATTAAATGATTGAAGTAAGTACTTAAACTAACCGCCTATAAGAGATTTATAACATTTTCTGTTCACCTATTTGAAAAAAAGATTTAAGTCCGTTAAACACAGCAGCCTAGGGGTTAGTTCGTGCCCAGTAGTAGCTACCGCCACAAACTGTCTCGCCACTACCTGTCTTCTCTTCGCATATAGTTCAATTGCTCTCCGGATAGCACTCAGTAACCGGTTCCAGCAGGCAGTTTACGGCTCCCCCCGGTCGAAGTCTCGCTGCATTGGTGGCCCCTCCAGCTTCCCTCCATGGCTTCTCCAGCTAGGAGCACCACTACTGGAGTCAAGGATAGCAAGTAGCACACGATAACCGAAAGTGTAATTGTAAAATCTAAACTTTTACGGCCGGCAATGTCACAATTAATAAAATGTTCTGGTCCATTATGCCGTAGTCGAATTGATTTCACTTTAAAACCCGACGTTTCGTCCCCATCTGTGGAGGACATTTTCAAGAAGGATCTTTGCTTTGTTGAATGTCCGATTCACACGCTGGCTCGTTACCAAGTGACCCCAGATTATCTGCACACAATGCAGTAAAAAGAGCAACCCGGCTGTAATTGAAAGGCCATGGGTAGATCGAAATATGCCTACTGGTACGTCATTTTTGAGCTGTTGGCTACAGAAAACAGACTGCAACTTAAGGATACGAAGCCGGACATAATGAGCATAAATCTGGCAGTTTGAATGAAATAGGTCCAGTATTCTCACAGAGAGACAGGAGAGAGCATGCAGACCAGCTGCTGCGTGTCCATGACGGAAGGATGTGACACACCGAAGACGGGAGGACTGGCTCGAAACCAGGATGAGAATGAAGGGAAAAATGTTAGGTGCCTCCTCTTTTCCCAAGCCGAGTTGGGGTCAGAAGCAGGGACGGAACATGAGATGGGATCTTGTGTAACTCATGTATTGCACGTCTGGTAAAGTGGGAAATACTCCAGTACGTCGTAGACAAGCTTTCGTATCCACAAGAGTTCCTAAATGTTGTGCGGAGAAGAAACTGGACGTTATGTACGCCAGCCACTAATATTACCTAGAAAAGTTGTCTTGTGCTTATCATCTTCTCCTTAGATTAATGACATATTTCTTTAATATTCTAATAGTCGCAGTTGAAAATTGTCACAGATGATGATTGATTTCGATTACTTAATGATCATCAAGAGGCAATCACGAATAAGCAAGAGACGTAAAAAGTAGAAATTCGGAATATCTTTCTTTTCTTCCAATTTCTATGCTTCTTTTTGTTCCTTCTCTCTTTCACTTTCTATTCTTTACACCTTTCATTTCTCATTATTAGTAGTTTCTTGCTGTAATAATCGCTGGAGGATAGTATCAATGGGTAGTTTTAATGTATAAATTAGTAACAGTTAGCTTGTAGAAGAAACAAGGACAGAGGAATGCACAATGCCGGACGGGGTCGTCCGACGACAGGTAATGTGGTCACCAGTAGGTATTAGGTGCTCTGAAACTGGCAACAAAAATATACTAGGGGTACCACTTTGCTTCCGCCATTTGCCAATAGGTGGCGACAGCGGTAAGTAGATCGCAGACGTCAGGCAGTTAACTTAGATCTCGGTCAACATAACCTCATGCAAACATTAGTCGATTTGTGTCTGTATCATAAAATTGTTCTTGACTGAAAATGTCAGTTTACGAGCCTAATTCTTGTCATTTGAGGGAGGTTTTACTGTTTTCTTTCAGTCTGAAGAAAACAGCGACTGAGTCTCATCGAATGCTCTCAGGTACGTATTGTAAGGACGCTGTTAGTGAAAGAACGTATCGTGAGTGGTTTCAACGCTTCAACGACGGTGGTTTTAACGATTTTAACGTCGTAGACCGGCATAGTGGTGGAAGAGAGAATGTTTTCGAAGATGCAGAATTGCAGCCATTGCTGAGTAGAGACTCGCGTGAAACTCAAGAGGAATTGGCAAAATTTGTGGGATTGACACAGCAAGCCATTTCAAAACGTCTCAAAGCTGTGGGCATGATTCAGAAAGAAGAAACTTGGGTCCCGTGTGAGCTGAGAGCAAGAGACGTTGAAAGGTGTTTGTGTATTTGTGAACAGTTGCTTCAGAGGCAAAAATGGAAAGGATTTCTGCATCGCATTGTGACCGGGGACGAAAAATGGGTTCATTACGATAACACTAAACGCAAAAAATCATGGGGATATCCCGGCCACGCTTCCACGTCGACGGCCAAACCAAATATTCACGCCTCCAAGATCATGCTCTGCATTTGGTGCGATCAGCTAGGCGTCGTGTACTATGAGGTGTTAAAACCAAGTGAAACAATCACAGGTGCTCGATATCGAACGCAATTAATGCGTTTGAGCAGAGCATTAAAAGACAAACTGCCGAAATACAGCCAGAGGCACGATAAAGTGATGTTGCAGCACGACAACGCTCGACCCCACGATGCAAAAAGAGGTCAAAACGTACTTGGAAATGTCAAAATGGGAAGTCCTACCCCACCCACCGTATTCTACAGACATAGCTCCCTCTTACTATCACCTGTTTAGATCAATGATGCATGGCTTGGCTGACCAACAATTCCGATTTCATGAAGAAGTCACAAATTGGGTCGAATCATGGATCGCTTCAAAAGATGAACAATTTTTTCGACGCGGGATTCGTAGACTGCCCTAGTGCGAAAGTAGTGGCCAGCGATGGAAAATACTTTGAATGATACATGTGTAACAAATTTGTTTCATTAAAGCCTCAAATGCTGGGGAAAAACGGCGGAGGCAAAGTTGTACACCTTTTATGTGTTTTTTCTATTTGTGTAATTTGCTTTGAATTTAAATCAGATCCACTTCTTTAACTGTTTATAAAACTAAAAATATATTCACATACAAATCTAATTTATAGTTTAGTGGAAAAAGATTGGTGCATTAATTAATGTTACAATAACTGCTTATCATATGCTTTTTCTTCACTTTGTGTAGAGGCTCGTGAAGTAATCGACGATGGGTTTCAAAACTACAGCACCAGCTGTTCTACAAGCTATCCCGATAAATGTAACAATAGTTCGTCAGAAAAAAATAGCATTTCAGGATCAACCTCTCTATCGTGCACAGACTGCAATAGTCCAACACAGTACAGAGGACAAGAGCCTTGTGAACAGGTGCCACTGACACAAGTATTTAATGGGGCAACGATTTTCCCGGACTTCTCTCCATTCCTGCCTCGTCTACATTATTCTCAGTCAAAATCGATGTACCACCTGCCAGTCTATCCGAGCATTTGCCGGTGATGTATGCCAGTCCACAGGTGTAATGTTTCCCGCGCAAAACCTAAAGCGTGTGCATCGTACGGCAATAGCCTGTACTGTTTCTATTCTTGTTAGTATAGTTATGCTCACAGCTGGATTGGCAGCTCGACAGTTGATGGCTGGAGAGACAACATCGCTGTTAGTCTGCGAAAACCAGTTATAGATTTTGGCCACTGATGCATCGTATATACAGATGCTGTTAATCCCATTAGTGTAAAATAAGGTCTGAAGATGGTGTAACGAAGAACCGAAACTGGTAGCCATAAAATAAATGACATCTTAAGGAAGGCTGTAGGTTTTATTGCATAAGTGTATGGCCGAAGTCTCTCAGACTTCAAATCACAATGGTGGACACAGAAAAACTTTATATATACGTACACCACAGCCCTAACAGCAAATAAACCGAGATGTTGTTCCACTACCGACTCACATGAAGCAGGCAAGTCCCCGGTCATGGGCCATATGCGCCAGATTTTACACTACTGGCCATTAAAATTGCTAAACCACGAAGATGATGTGCTACAGATGCGAAATTTAACCGACAGGAAGAAGATGCTGTGATGTGCAAATGATTAGCTTTTCAGAGCATTCAAACAAGGTGCGCACCAGTGGCGACACCTACAATGTGCTAACGTGAGGAAAGTTTCCAACCGATTTCTCATACACAAACAGCAGTTGACCGGCGTCGTCTGGTGAAACGTCGTTGTGATGCCTCGTGCAAGGAGGAGAAATGAGTACCATCACGTTTCCGACTTTGATAAAGGTCGGATTGTAGCCTATCGCGATTGCGGTTTATCGTATCGCGATAGTGCTGCTCGCGTTGGTCGAGATCCAATGACTGTTCGCAGAATATGGAATCGGTGGGCTCGGGAGGGTAATACGGAACGCCGTGCTAGATCCCAACGGCCTCGTATCACTAGCGGTCGTGATGACAGGCATTTTATCCGCATGGCTGTAACGGATCGTGCAGCCACATCTCGATCCTTGAGTCAACAAATGGTGACGTTTGCAAGACAGCAACCATCTGCACGAACAGTTCGATGACGTTTGCAGCACCATGGACTATCAGCTAGGAGACTATGGCTGCGGTTACCCTTGACACTGCATCACAGACAGGAGCGCCTGCGATCGTGTACTCAGCGACGAACCTGGGTGGACGAATGCAAAACGTAATTTTTTTTGGATGAATCCAGGTTCTGTTTACAGCATCATGATGGTCGCATCCGTGTTTGGCGACATCGCGGTGAACGCACATTGGAAGCGTGTATTCGTCATCGCCATACTGGCGTATCACCCGGCGTGATGGTATGGGGTGCCATTGGTTACATGTCTCGGTCACCTCTTGTTCGCATTGACGGAACTTTGAACAGTGGAGGTTACATTTCAGATGTGTTACGACCTGTGGCTCTACCCTTCATTCGATCCCTGCGAAACCCTAAATTTCAGCAGGATAATGCAGGTTTTGTACGGGCCTTTCTGGATGCAGAAAATGTTCGACTGCTGCCCTGGCCTGCACATTCTCCAGATCTCTCACCATCTGAAAACGTCTGGTCAGTGGTGGTCGAGCAACTGGCTCGTCACAATACGCCAGTCACTACTCTTGATGAACTGTGGTATCGTGTTGCAGCTGCATGGACAGCTGTACCTGTACACGCCATCCAAGCTCTGTTTGTCTCAATGCCCAAGCATATCAAGGCCGTTATTACGGCCGGAGGTGGTTGTTCTGGGTACTGATTTCAGAGGGTCTATGCACCCAAATTGCGTGAAAATGTAATCACATGTTAGTTCTAGTATAATATGTTTGTCCAATGAATACTCGTTTATCATCTGAATTTCTTTTTGGTGTAGCAGTTTTAATGGCCAGTAGTGCACTTTGAACTATTAAGCTGGTTGAAGACGTGCCACCTTCTATGATCATTTCACAGGCAAATTCTTGTTGAACCAAGACACTTTTGTTCCCGCCTCTGGAGAAGGGGCTTCTGCTCAACTCATCGTACCTCGTACGGCGTTCCCATTCGTTTATCGTGGAGAGGGAGTACTTCAGTCATAACAATTTACTGACGTAGATTTGTGGCTATTTTACGGTGGCGTGCCATGAACTTTGCGGGACTGTAACGGCTCAAACACGGTCAGTTGGGATTGTCGTCTGGCCACCGAAACCGAGCCGCAATCCATCGTTCGACGCCCTGCCAGCTCGGCAGCGTCAGTAGCACGACTTCCACAGCCGCCGCTTCCGTATAAAGGACGTCACGTAGTCTCCCGCGCATGATCGACCGACGCACCGATTGCACTATGCCAGGTTACGAACCACACTCCAGATGTTTCAATGCAGCCTCGATACAGCGGACCTTCTGCAGCTGCCAGCGAGTGAAAACGGGATTTTAACTAGCTAAACCAGCCCGTCTGCAAGTCGTCAGCTGGGCCGTCCTATGACGCACAGCCGGTGCGGGTCGCCCCGCATCTATGACACTGTTTCCACGGGGCTGTGAAACAATGACTGCTGCCTGAATGTCCAATCTGCGATCAGGGACGTCGCCTCATTGCCGCACCGCCACTCCACAATAGTCAGCCGCCATCCACCGGCCTGTTGCGATAGCCAGGCCGCCGATACCGTCCGCGGGAAACGCCTGTGTCGGCATGCTCGTAGCAGTGTGCTGGGTCGCAGGATCAAAAATGGTTTAAATGGCTCTGAGCGCAATGGGACTTAACTTCTGAGGTCATCAGTCTGCTAGAACTTTGAACTAACCTAAGGACATACACACATCCACGCCCGAGGTAGGATTCGAACCTGCGACTGTAGCAGTCTCGCGGTTCCGCTCGCGGTTCCGGACTGAAGCTCCTAGAACCGCTCGACCACAGCATCCGGCGGTCACAGGGTCGCCTACCGTCTTTCGTTTCAGATGTGCTGTACTGTGTCTGTTCGTGTTCATCAACGAAGTTTTTTATCAACCGACTGACTGGGTTCTCCAGCAGAGAACTACTCCTACCCTATCATTAGAGGAGGGTTGACCGATAATTCAATTCTGGTGCACGCCTATACAGACGTCCTTGCCCCTTGTTTTCCTTTGCCATGTCATTTGAACTCGTGGGTCACACAAGAGATATTGAATTTAATTGGTGAAAGGAGAAAATATAAAATTGCACAGAACGAAGCAAGCGAAAGAGGAATAAAAACGTTTAAAAAATGAGATCGACAGGAAGTGCAAAATGGCTAAGCAGGAATGGCTAGAGCACAAATGTAAGGAAGTAGAAGCCTATATCGCTACGGGTTAGATAGATGTCACCTACGGGAAAATTAAAGACAGCTTTGGAGAAAAGAGAACCACCCGTATGAATATCAAGAGCACAGATGGAAAACCAGTCCTAAACAAAGAGGGGAGAGCAAAAAGTTTGAAGGGGTATATACAGGGTTTATACAAGGGAGATGCATCTGAGGGCAATATTATGGAAATGGAAGAGGACGTAGATGAAGATGAGATGGGAGATATGGTACTGCGTGAAGGATTTGGCAGAGCACTGAAAGACCTAAGTTGAAACAACGTCCCGGGAGTAGACAACATTCCGTTAGAACTATTGATAGCCTTGGGAGAGCCAGCCATGAAAAACTCATTCATTTGGCGAGCAAGATGTGTGAGGCAGGCGAAATACCCTCGGCCTTATATAAGAATACGAGATTTCCAATTATAGGGAAAATGGGTGCTGGTAGGTGTGAAAATTCCCGAACTATCAGTTTAATAATTCACGGTTGCAAAAAAACTAACACGAATTCTTCACAGAAACGGTCAGTTTAATAAATCACGGTTGCAAAATACTAACACAAATTCATCACAGAAGAATAGAAAAATTGGTATAAGCCGATCTCGGGGAAGACCACTTTGGATTCCGGAGAAATGTAGGAACACGCGAGGCAATACTGACCCTACGGCTTCTCATAGAAGATAGGTTAAGGAAAAGCAAACCTACGTTTATAGCATTCGTGGACTTAGAGAAAGCTTTTTATAATGTTGACTGGAATACTCTCTTTGAAATTCTGATGGTGGCAGGGGTCAAATACACGGAGCGAAAGGCCATTTTCAACTTGTACAGAAGCCAGACGACGGTTGTAACAGTCGAGGAGCATGAAATAGGCACATGACCGGCACTCGACATTGGTGCAGTGGCGGCGCGTTGCAGGGTCTGATGAATACCTGATACCTTCTTCATCGTGCCTACGGGAGGGCGCAAATGCGCCGACTTCAACGGCTACTGCTCCTTGACACCTGTGCTGCAGTACGGAGATAAGCCGCGGCGGCTCAATTCACGTGGGTGTCCATGGGACCAGTGCAGCTCATGCAAGGCACTGTGATGGCCAAGGAGCATCGTACACTGATTACAGACCAAGAACACCCCTTCATGGCAATCATGTTTCCCGACTACAGTGGTATTTTTCAACAAGATAATGCTCCATGTCACAAGGCCAAGAATTTGATGGAGTGGTTCGAGGAACACAGTGACGAGTTCCAGTTGATGCGCTGGGCCCGTGACTCGCCATATCTGAACCCGATCGAACACATCTGGGAAGTGATTGCACTTGGCTTCATAGCTCATCGCTCCCGTGCCCAGAATTTATGGGAATTAGATGACGAGTGTGCAGGTGTGGTGCAAACTTCCTCCAGCAACGTACCAAGGCCTCAATGTTTTTATGCCACGAGGCGCCACCGCTGTTATCCGTGCCAGAGGTGGACATATCTGCTATTAGATAGTTGATCTTAATGTTATGGATTATCAGTGTATATTTCACACAGGCGTATTACATTCTGAAGTCAGTCGCTAGCGACATCATCGATCCTTTGTGGACGTGATGATGATGACCCAAATAGATGATGACCCTTTGAAAAGATATCCTAAACCGGATATTTTATGGCTGAGACAGTAGTGCAAAAATTTCGTAAAGTGAGAAGATAGACGAGTAACTAGGAAGCCAAGGTCCGCTGTTGCCCAGAATGTCGTTGGGAAACCCAGCAACCTAAGAAATGTAAATAGTAATCTCTATTGTTTGAAGGAGTAAGCGAGTAACATAGTTGACATGGTAGATGAGGAGACAGATGCTCTTCAAATTTTGAACTGAGAGGTACGTGAAGTTAATTTCAGGCGCAAATCTGGGTACAAACTTTGCAGCTTACGATTACTGAATGTAGGGTCGAACAAACAGTGGAGAGGTTAAGGCTCATCCCAGGTTCCATGGAACAAGTAGCGTATGAGAAAGTCCAAAAGCAGTCCAGTGTCAAGCGCTGAGTGTGGAGTTACTTAATCGATTCGATGATTGGGTGCGGAGCTTAAATACAGCAATAAATAATAGGATCGCTACAGTCGAAACTGTCCTTCTCAGTTGGGGAAACGGGAACTGGAAGTCATATACCAGCCGGAGTAACGAATTTAGTCAGTGCCAACGCTATTTTGTGGGAGCGAATCACTAAACCGCCTCCTGCAATTGAAGTACCTGGACGACTTTGTCGAATGTCAGTGTAACTTCGTACATGCACAAACTGCCTGCAGTTATGTACATTATTCTCTTGTGGAAGGAGAGTACCCACCAGAATCGATTAGTGTTGTTGATGTTCAGTGTTGTTAAGAGGTCTGATAGTGTATGTAAGGGGCGGAAACAGTGTCAGATGTTGAATGATTACTCTTAAGGACACGAAGACGCTACGTACACGAGTGTGACTCATATATCGGGAGAAAGAGTATGAAATGAAATGAAATGAGTGTTTGGCGTTGTTGGCCGGGAGGCCCCATGCGGGTGAGTTCGGCAGCCGTATTGTAAGTCCTTTTTAGTTGACGCCACTTCGGTGACTTGCGAGTCAATGTTGATGAAGGACACATAACACCCAGGCAGAAAAAATCACTGAACCCGTCGGGAATCGAACAAGGGACCACGTGCACGGGAAGCGAGTACGCTACCGGAACACCACGAGCTGCGGACGGAAAAAGAGTATGAAAGCGTCTCATTGTGGGTCTACATTTCAACGGCCGATCGAATCGCGAAATATCAAGATTTTGGGCGTCAGTGGTACGATGTTTGTGTGCATGGGAACGTAAGGGCAGGCATATTCGTCGTCAAGGTTCTGCTTGTGTGGAATGGCTTTTAGTGAACAAAGCACGTTGTAACCCCTTCATATCCGTGTCTGCCGTCCAAGAGTAAGTACTGGACTCCTTGCAATATTCTGTGTCATTCCGACCCATTGACCAGAGACTTGCAGACGTTGCGTTGATGGGAAGCTTAGATTGCTGATGAATGGCGTCGCATTACGTTCAGCGATGAATCGCGTTTCTGCATTACTCCGGATGACTATTAGTGGGGAGTACGCCTGCGACGTGAAGGGAAATACCATGCTACCAACACAGCATCTTTACTTCTGGCGTCATATTGTGGGGAGCCATCGAGAAAGACTTCAGATTAAGGCTGGTAGTGACTGTAGGGACTCCAAATGGTCCAGTTACTTCTCGTGTTTCATTATCGTGGTGCCACTTTACAACAAGGCAATGTTTGTCCAGACACTGAACGTGTCTCTATGAACTGAGTGATGTTGAGATATCCCGTGGCCATCTCTCCCCTTAACAAAATTTGTTGGAACGTCTCGGACGTCAACTTTATTCCAGTGCTAGTTTCCATGATATCAAGGACCTGTTACGAAAGTTGTGGTCCAGCCTGTCTCAGAAGGCAAATCTATGACTTTAAGATATTCTTTCCGATCTATGTAAGTGCTTGCAACCTGACCAAAGGGGATGCTACGTCGTAGTTTTAAATATTCTCATGCTGCAGTTTCCTTCGTCAGATTCAATCGATTTTGTAATCACTGCCGGCCGCGGTGGTCTAGCGGTTCAGGCGCTGAGTCCGGAACCGCACGACTGCTACGGTCGCAGGTTAGAATCCTGCCTCGGGCATGGATGTGTGTGATGTTATTAGGTTAGTTAGGTTTAAGTAGTTCTAAGTTCTAGGGGACTGATGACCAAAGATGTTAAGTGCCATAGTGCTCAGAGCCATTTGAACCATTTTTTTTTGTAATCACTGAAACTATATCACACACTTTCCCACCCATTGAACTTTCATTTCGTTTGCTAATCCTCCTCTGGGTGCTCCACCCATTTTTGCTAGACAGCGTAGATCATTCTGTAAGTACGATAACTGTGACCAAAATAGCAAACTTTTATTATCTTCACGAATTTATTAGTTGCCCTCATAACAAGATGGTAACAGCTCATTACAAGTACATTCTGATTTTTGATACGTATATGTCGCCTTTCCACAGTGAAAGAAAGACTCTGCGACGGACTGCGCGCTGAGTTCAACAACCTGCAGGTTAAAGTCCTGTCAAAGCGAGACTCGAACTTGGGATCTTTGTCTTTTGTGGGAAACTGCTCTACTGACTGAACTCTCCGGGCACGGCTCACGACCCCCCCGCACAGTTTTAGTTCCGTCCGTACCTCTCTGCTAACTTCTAAATTTCACAGTTTTCGGAAATACATTTGGGACAAGTACTCCTGGAAGAAAGGATACTGCGGAGAAATGGCATAGCAACAGCCTAGGGGATTGTAAGCAGAATGATTTTTTTCACTTTGCACCATGATTTGGAAATTACTGGTAGAATAAAAGGGTGTCCTGTACTGGGACTCGAGCCTGGAAGTTTGGAAAGTGGGAGTGACGTTCGAGTAGACTTCTGATACAAGATCCAGAGTCGTGCCTTGTAGCTCGGTCGGTAAAGTAAAGCGAAGGTTCCGGCTTGGTTTACTGTCTAGCATGCTGTTTTACTCAACCACGGAGTTTCATTTGCTATGTCACAAACTGAGTAAACATAATGCCCCTATTCGTACGTGTTAAAAGCTTATGTCGTTCTTGACTTGCAGTAGTTTGTGCCACAAGATTGCTTTTCTTCGCCCAAAAGTGGCAATTTTACGATACTTTGCAGCAATATAGAGAGCTATTTTTTTAATAAAGAAACTTGAAGTATTGCTTCTCCGTTTTCTGCGGTGCAACACAAGTATTCATAAAATGAACTTGCGATTATCCGAGAAGTTGGGCATAAAATGGTATGCAGGAATTAAGTTCCCACTGTACAGTTCAAGGGGTGATATATGGCAGAATAAGAAGGAGACACCCGAAGCAACACGGTTCTGCTCGTACGAACTCCACAGGTGCTTTGCTTCCTACCTCTCCGACCCCACGCTAGACTCCCTCCTCGGCAGGAAGCGGTTGGGCCAATACTGGCTGCGAAATGTCACGTGGCAGGCAGAGCCTCGCTAGCGACAACCGCTTTGACGTGCACTGCTGCGAGAAATGAAGCTCGTTCATCCTTCTACCGCCAGACTGACGATAAGGTTAACGCGAAAATTTCAGGACTGTACTACAGCGTGCTACACCAGTCCGTAGAAGAATTATGACGTAAATGTTTCCTTCTCTTATACGATGTTGGCTTACTGGAATACACTTTCTGAAATTCTAAAGGTAGTGGGGATAAAATTCAGGTACGTACGGAAACCAGATTACTGAGTCCAATGATATGAAAGGGAAGCAGTAGTTGAGGAGGGACTGTGACAGGTATGTAGCCATGTCAGTGTGTATAATGAGGAAACAGTAAACGAAATCTATAAGAAATACGAGAGGGGAATTAAAGTCCAAGGGTGAGAAATAAAAGCTCTACAGTTAGTCGATAACACTGTAATTTCGTCAGGGACGGTAAAGGACCTGGAAGGGGAGGAGAACGGAATGGATAAGAATTGGAACGAGGTTGTAAGATGAACAGCAACTAAAGAAAAACAAGTTAGAAGAAATGCAGTGGAATTAAATCACGTGATTAACAAGGAGTTAGATTAGGAAATGAGACATTCAAGGTAGCCGACGAATTTCTTCACACGAGCAGGTGGGCGAAGTAGAGAGGATAGAAAATACAGACTGGCAATTGCACAAGACGCGTTTCTGAAAAAGAGGAATATTTTTACACCTGATATTAACATCAGATTAGGAAGCCTTCTCTGAAGGTATTTGTGAGATGCGCAGCCTTGTACGGAACTGAAATGTGGACGGCAAGCAGTTCAGACAACAAAGGATTAGACGGCTTTTGAAATGTGGCGGTACGGAAGAATGCTGGAGGTAAGATGCACAGATGGAAAAAGAAATGAACGCCACAGTTTGACTAAAAGAAGGGATCTGTTGATAGGACACATTCTGAGGCACCAACTCTTCGATAACGGACGTAAGTGACGGAGAACTATTTGCAGAAGGAGACAAAGGCTTGAACACAATAAGCAGGTTCAGATTGCGTAAGTTGCAGCAGTTTTGCAGTGATGAAGTGGCTTGCAAAGGATAGGCGGTTGGAGTGCTGGATCAAAGCAGTCATTAGGATGCAGGCCACAATATATAGACAATCAAAAATGGTTCAAATGGCTCAGAGCACTATGGGGATTAACGTCTGAGGTCATCAGTCCCCTAGAACTTAGAGCTACTTAAACCTAACTAACCTAAGAACATCACACACATCAATGCCCGAGGCAGGATTCGAACCTGCGACCGTAGCGGTCGCGCGGTTCCAGATTGAAGCGCTTAGAACCGTCGGCCACTCCGGCCGGCTATAGATAATCAACGGAAAAAATTACGTCGACATTATTACGCAATAGCAAGCCGTACACGTGTAAATTCTGCTATGTTGAGATGAAAAATTTTGAAAAGTTTCCTTAGTCAGTTTTGTTAAAATAGCTGCCGTATCTCTTTGGCGCACCACACCCAGGAATAGTGAGTGAGCGTCACTCAAAACAAACAAGGAACAAAACATCAGCGGAAGTCCTAGGAGGAAAATGCAAACTTTGAGACGTTCTTCATTCTGTTGAATTACTAAACTATCAGTAATTATGGACATAAAAGGTAGTAATGAATTATTTAGTTAAAGAAGTAGCATGCACTTTTATTTTAATAACATGAACCATGCAAGGAGTTAATGTATTAAAGTGAAAGTGTATTAAAGTGTGTAGGACCACCAATCGCCAACGTTCCTCAGCGATAATAGACGGTGGAATCGACGCTAGAGAAGATATCTAGACTGGAGGTGCAACAGACAGGAGTCCCATAGAAAGTGAAAGTTATGGTGGCTGCGGTCGGGATAGCTGTGAGGAGCGGAGAGTTTTTTAGAAGCATTTGCAACTCAAGGTGTTGTGGTGAAATGGAAGCGCCAGCTGTTTACGTAGAATTTGTCCTTGTGTGGTGAACATCTCTCAGATTTGACGGCGAAAACGTTATGTTATTTAATTTGGCTGAATACCATGAAAGAGATAAATTAATTAACTGAAATGCAAATGGCCCAAAATTTATTAAATTGGAATTGATACACGAAGAGTCACATGTCGAACTTCAAAAATGCATTCCATGCTGGGTGTCAGAATGTAGTAAATTTTAAAGTGATACATGGAAATTAAAATGCAAATGAATTTGCAGTGAAAACAAATTCATTTCCAGTCGACTGGTGAGTTCTTCCACCTGGGCGCTACGGATTCGATGGGATGGTGAGGCCTACAGGAAACTGTTGCAGGTGGAGGTGGTTGCAGCAAGACGGACGGCGTTCACTGATGATCTTTACCGTTCCAGCAAGCTGGGGCAGCTACTGGTGCTCGCCTCGTTCATTGGCACAGCTTGGCATTGACCCGCAATGTCCATGTTCTGCTGCGGACGTGGTTATACTACAGCGTGAACCAAGCACAGAATTTCGACTAAGAATTATTTACAAAAATTTTCCGTGATAAAGTTACTGTTGTCGCATTTCTTATAATAAAGTAGGAAGAACTGTTGCCTAAATACTAAAACTTCTCTTCTAATTTCCGACAGACCCGTTCATTGTATCGTGCTTCATGAATTCCGCTATCCACTGACGTATCTGTTTAGCTACAAGCGCTCTACCAGCTACAACTTGTACACATTAATTAAACTGTTATGACTCAATAACATTTTCTTCTTGTTATAATTCCTGAAACGCGATTATGTTCTCCCATTACGACTCCCCTTATGCCTCGTACTGATCCTGCCTTTAATCTGCAGCAAATTCTCTACTATCACGTCGACTGAATTCTTCAAGGGACGAGGAGCGGTATAACAATGACATCATGGCCAGTGATCCACCTCACGTCCGTTTTGTCGCAGCGTGTTGCTACGCTATTTTGAGTCAGCGTTGTGTGGTGAGATGTCAGAATTATGACCCGTAAGACAATGTTGTGATAGTGATCTATTTTTATCCCGTTAGCTTTGTACCATGGCATATAACTACGTCGATAGAGAACAGAAAGAATGCAGTGTGGAAGGAAGAGACAAACTCTACATATGATTCAGGCAAACCATATATCTAGTAGTCCTTGGAGGACTCCTCAACTTTTAACTTACTTGACAATATTGTTTACAATAAGCTATACCTCCCATGACCAAATCTCCCCTGGTGTTAACGTACTACCACTTCTTAACCACATATTCGCTTTACATTGCTTGGCGTAATACTGTATTTGCTGGCATTCCCAATGTACCGTATCATGTGACTCGGTACAAGGAGCGACATGACATGGTAGCTTCATGTTCATTAGTTCATGCACTGGTCGTTTCCAGGCTTCAAAACGAAATCTAGCCCTGACATAATCAATTAGGACAGCAGAGAGAACAGTACCAAGTACCAATAGACACAAAGACTTCAAGAGCAGCTGTATTATGCACCTAGCCCACCTTATTGTTGACTGTGTTGCTGACCACCCTAGCACCTCCACAGATCCCGTTTGTTATACCACTTGTATAGGGTGTGGCTGGTTATACCACTTGTAGAGAGTGGCTGGTTGGGATGAGACAGAAATAAAGTCTCTTTTGGCTGGCAGTCCGCTCAATCTGCGGAGGCTAACAGGGGAGTAGACGTCCAGGGAGCGAAACCTGGTACAGCAGGGGGCTGGCAGTGACGTGTTGGCTGGCGCCCCTGTGGCTCGGTGGCCAGGAGGGTCTCAATTCGATGCTGATCTGGTAGCTGAACCGATGGTATGTGGTCCTCTCAGGATGATAGTGGTAGCGACCTCACAGCGGAGGTCGTCCTAACAGCTGTAGAATCATTGAAAGGAAGTTTGAGGCATGTTAACTACCGAGTATAGCCTGGGACGTCTACAGAGTCACTGCTGGTGGTACGGACAGACAGTCCTGTCAAGTGTGTAGTTCTGAACACGTTTTCCGGAAACTGCATGGAGCAGCTAGTTCAACAACCCACTCGCTATGGCTGTAGAAATATCTAGGTTAACTGCCACATGTGTACCCTCTAAAAGACTTGTTGACGTAAGGGCCACTTCATCTCTATAGGAGCTTAATACCGTGTGTATATTGCTGTCACCTCCCAAACATGTTTGGTCAGCGTGAATGGCATCCTTGACAGTAGCGAGGAGGCGAGCACGAAGTATGCATACGAGTAGCGTATAATCCAAATCCATTAACGTCAGTGGGCGGAAGTCTTGCGATCTGCACTTACCATTCGGTTTTCACACAGGGATTATTACGCCCTCCAAAAATTCGGGAGGAACGCAGATCTCCGGATCCAGGAGTTTGCAACATATCTGTCGAAACACTTTCCCGTCTGGTCAGAAGAGATGCTACAAAATTCAAACGGATGACCAGGTCCAGGGGATATGTTTCTGGCGCCCCGCGACAGGGCCATGCACTATTATTCCAGCGTGACGGCCTCCAAAATGTGTCGTCTGTTTGTGTAGTAGCCAAAGTCGGCAGGGCGCGCAGGACGTCATCAACGTCTTCGTCAGATCATCGATCGTCCAGGTAAGATGGGAGATGGTCAGTGTCTCTGCACGTTGCCGTCTGCCGCACTGACTGCCATGGTGGGTCGCCTCTTATGATGTTTCCGTTCTCTAAAGACGTCATAAAAAGAAGCTAACTCATCTGAGTCATTTTCTTGCAGCCTCGCTCAAACCAGCCTTCCTTCCAATCTACTTGCCATGATGTGAAGGAGCCGTGCTTGTGTCTGGTGGACATCTGTTTGCGTGCCAGCGAAGGTGGGCTGCCATCACATCCAGTCTCTCCTATACACCTATACTAGCATGTGATGAATAGCTGGTTTGACAGAGTGTGTCCACCGCCGTGTCGTGGAATCGCAGGACTGTCGTTGTCGTTCACATTTGTGCAACGTATCAGTGCAAGCCTCTTTCTGGATAACGCTGACGTTAAGATTCCATGGCCATCTACGACAGTTCGCTTACTGTCGTGGCAGGGTCGCAGCACGGTTGAAGGCCTGATGGTCAGTGAATACAATGGGAGACAATTCGGCACCTGGAGTCACTGAGCAAAAACCTTGGGAAACGTAAATCCTGTTCAACCTGCAAGCCAAGGGGCTGGTGAAGTAAGTATATCTACATTGTTCACTGTGAACATATCGTCCAAAGCTGGATCGCTGACCGACGCATGAAGGGCTGGATGTGGGACATGGTGACAGATCTGCTTCTCAAGGTGTAAGACGCTGTTAAGGTCGCCACCAACCATTAAGTTCTCCGAGGTGCTCTGAAGAATGGAGGCATCTCAGAAGAGTTATAGACTGTTCACTCTGGAAGCTTCGCCATTCCAGATAGGGCATACAGATTCACAGAGCAGACCACACTGATAGGGAGCGCAATGTCTTGTGCTAATGGCAAATATTGAATATCCATTACTTGTACGCAATCGCGTATTAGTTTGGCTGTACTACCATCACCTTTGGTAGTTGGGTTGATTAAGAAGTTTATCCATAAACAACCAAATGAAGCCCAGACCGGACCTTTTGAAGATGCTCTATATCAATGACCATTTCCCAAATCATGTCCAGTAACGACTGGGTTTTGATCGTGACTGACTGTACATATGTGATACAACTGGGTCATTGGCTAGAGTGACGACGGAACCCACAGTCGTTTGGGCAGTAAGCGCCTCATCGCCCACCTGACTGTCACCAGCAACACGTACATTACAGTCGACAAAGACAAGATGTCCATCCGAAGATCTGCCAGCTGCAGCATTATGTGGTCGCTCAAGTGTGACATCATACTATCCATCTCCACTTCAGATGCCCATACACAATGGTGGAGATGTGGTACATTGGCGGTCCTTGCCAGATGTGAACTTGGAACCGCTGAAGTTGGGTCCATAGCCTGGGCCGCAGAGGGATCATCCTCATCTTCCTGCAATGTGTCACAATATTGCGAAATGTGTCCTGCAGACAACCTACTCTTCATTCAAACTCTAGGTGACTTCCACTTGCTGGAACGCGTGTCTGCGTCCAGTGGATCGCGACGAACATTAGGCATCTCCTGCATCTCCGCGTCTGCACTTGAATCGACCTACAGGTGTTCCTCTTCTTCACACGGATAAAGAGCGAAGGGATCGCTGTATTCGAGCACGTCAACGGATCCGATGCAGGCCGTGGCACCATAGGCATGGAAACGGAGCCCATAGAGTCTTTAACTGGGACGGATCAACGTCCGCGTTCATGTTCATCGCTGCCTCAACGTAGATAATAGGCAGTGTCGCTGGCTGCGATGTAGGCGCCGTGTCAGCACGAGATATCTGCACAAGGCGTCTCTGCAGGCATTCGGAGACGGAACAAACCCATTCTGCACACACCCCAAACAAGACCGCGGTTGACCGTCATAAATGACGATCACTTTGCATTCATCAACGGTCTCTGACGACGGGATGTGTTTGCCCATTTCAGTTCTCACCTGACTCACTCCGTTTAGAACAGGATACGGCTAAACGTGTGCCACTTTTCTTCCATATGACTTAATACCTCCCTGTAAGACAGCAGTGCGTCCACGACAAGCGCGGCAAGAACTTCAAACGTAAGCTCGAAGATTCGTATGATTCGCGCCCCGAGTCCTGCAGGGCCGACAGTCACTACGCCCACGTTACCCCCGAGTGATAGGTGAAACGGCGAATAAGCTGCCCGCGCGCTGCTCCATCGACAAATTTCAGGTAAATCGTGCTGAAGACGATCGAGAAATGTATTCCGAGAAGGTCCTGTGGGTCGACGTGCAATACTTCACGCAGAAAACACTCTACTTCGTATGCATTAGGTCGTGCGTACTGGGCATGGGACGTTAAGTTTATCGTTGCTTTGTGTACGAAAGCGCCGTAGTCGGTGGAGATTATCTGTTAACACAACAATAGCACAACTCGTCCAGTTAAACAACAGCCCACTCGGGGGGCGCCACACACAGCCTCGCGCACAACCACTTCGCAACTCGGCTGCGAGACGACTGATCACTAGACCACGTGTGACTTTCATGCTTCTCAATCTCTGACTATCTTTTATTGAGCTGATGAAAAGTTAGATAAACCACGAATTTTGCAGCATTTTCCTATACCTTAATGCGAGAACCCAACAGGTTCCGAGTACAACGCTTCAGAAGAGTGTGAAGAGTTCCACCACTAGTCTAAAAGAGTGTCTCGACAGGAATGGATGCCATTGAAATGATGTATTTTTTCAGATCTGAATACTTCATTCAGCCTTTCGAATTTCTTTCATAAGTAAAGTTAACACCAACAGTTCAGTTTTAACTGAAGACCAGAGTGATTTTACATGTGGAAGAACAACATTGGATAATATTTACTTTGAAGATACTTATGAATAAAAGATTAGAATTTACGACACACTACAGCAGTGCGTTTGACAGATGAAGTAGAACAAAATTCTGGTCAATATTACAATTCAATGGAATTCCACGACATTTGATGTAGGCCATAAGAAGCTCATATAATCGAACTAAATTTGTAATAGAAACAGGGAACAAAATAAATAATAAATGCATTTTAAACAACCAAAGAGTTGAACAAGGTTGCAGTCTTTCTGCAGTTTTATTCAGTTTATGTATAAACAATACTTTTACAAAATGAAATGAGAAAACGAAAAAAAAGGAAAGGAATAAAACTAGATAATTACTGTCTAATAAAAACAGTAATGTATGCTTCGACCAGACTATAATAGCCACTTCAGAAGATCTGCACAGAAGTATTTTTAAATTAAACCGAATTGGCCAAAATTATAATTTCAAAATATCTATTCAAGAGAAAACATAGTGGCATTCCGAGGGAAAGAAATGGTAATACAAATCAAAATCATCGACCAAGTGGCTCATTTTAACTACCTGAGTTGTAGCATTTCTTTTGATTATAATGAAGAAATAAAAAATAAAACAGCAAAATTTCAAGGTATCTATGGAACAATAAAAGGAACACTAAACAAAAAGACAACCGAAAAACCACAACTCAAATTCTATAAAACACTATCTGTTCCAATATTACTTTACCGTTCTGGTGCTTGGATAACAGAGAACGAAACATAACTCGAATAGTGATGGCTGAAATGAAATTCCTCAGAGGAGTTAAAGGACGTAAACTAAAAGATAGAATCAGAAACGAACATATTAGAAATGAGCTTAAAGTATTTGCAATAACAGAAAAGACTGACACATAAAAGTAGAAATGGAAGCAACACATAAACAGAATGGAGCAAGACAGGTATACTAAAAGAACCCTGCAATATTCAGGTTGTCCCACCTAAACTTTTCACCACCATTAACTTTGATCCACAATGAATACTGACAAACGGCTTACATGGATATGAATGTACGGCAGGGGCTCACGAAAGTAAATAATATGAGTCATTCTAAATCATGTGCATATGTTGGTTTCAACACAAAGTTAAGTTTTTCTAAATGGTCACCCCATATTATTCCACACGCAATCATTCACATGAGAAATCACAATAATAACGGCGTTGGTTGCATCGCAAGACGTCAGTTACGATCCGAGAAATTGGAACGCGAAGTTGACGCGTGAAGTGAACGAAACGTGCCGCAGTTGCACTTCACGCGATGCAAGAGTAACCCGCACGTTTCTCTCAATAGCTATGTGATTGACATGCGCATTCCTACTTTACCTCTTATCACGAGGTCCTAAAGTAATAATATGGATTCCTGCCACAAACTCTGATATGTACACAACGGTTTCCCGCGTGTTGTATTTATCTACGTACACACTACGCCGACTCGTTACACCGCCCAGGTCAACCCTTCGTCTCTGCAGTTGTGTACACGAGCGGCGCCGCAATAGGCGCTATGTGTAGGAACGGCTCAATACGAAGCAGGTTGTTTCGCGTGGAAGTAAGTACAGGTACACGGCACCGATATACTGTACACTGTAATTTGTGTCACTGTTGTAATCGTGATATTAATTTACCTGTCCATCCGTTCTAGGCATTCGACATGGTATTCATAATTGAGAAAATGGTTGACATGATATTACTGTACAGAGAATGTCATCAAAATGGCACACGTGCGGAACAGGTGTATGACCGGCGATATTCTAACAGGCACCATCCGACCCACCATACCTTCATCACTATTGTTGGAGGGCTTCGGTGCTGAGGCGTAACACACGAAGCAGCAGTGGTAGCTGTTTTGGTGGCCCCTGAAGCATACCATCGTGCAAGTATTCTTGAAATGGACAGACAGATGGGAATCCCTCGAACAAGCGTGATGCGTATTCTCTACAGGCACAGATGCCACCTATATCAAGGCCTCTATCGCAACGACGTTCACAATCGCCGCCAAAACTTCCTGTGGCTTCTGTGGCAAGGCCATGACTTTGTGCGTAGGGTTCTGTTTACCAATGAGACCACGTTTACAAACCACTGGAACGTCAACTTACACAATATGCACTACTGGTCACCAGAGAAACCACACTGTATTCCCCGGGTTGAACATTAACGTCAGTGGAATGTCAATGTATGGTATGATATTGTAAGACACCACATCATTGGCTTGTATTTCATTGATGGCACTTTTAAAGGGCGACAATACGAGAATTCGTGAGATGTCCTTACCTGAACTGATGGAAGACCTACTCCTTCGTTTGCGTCAGATAATGTTGTATCAGAACGATGGATGCCCTGCGCAACATGATGGATGTCCTGCACGTTATGCCGTGGTTTCACGACAGGCGCTAAACCAACAATTCCCCATTCAGGGATCTGCAGTGTGGTCGTTGGACATCATCCCCAAGGCCTTTTTCCTCTGTGAACATGTATTACTGCTGCATACTGACACTCTGACAGCCGTGTGTGGAACCGTGATGGAGCGCACCCAGCATTGCTGCCAAGCAGTTGGCGATCTCTTCGAACATATGTTGTAACGTTTCGTCTGTGAGACATGTGATTGTACACCGGCGTACATTTTCGGTATTACGGAGTAGTCGTATGCTTGTTTTGGTGGTACTACTACACGTTTATGTATGCGTTTCACCGACTGCAACAGTTCAGTTTGTCGCAGTCGTTATACAGTGAAGAGCCAAAGAAACTGGTATAGGCATGCGTACTGAAATACAGAGATATGTAAACAGGCGGAATACGGCACTGCGGTCGGCAGCGCCTATATAAGACAAGTGTTTGGCGCAGTTGTTAGATCGGTTACTGCTGTTACAATGGTAGGTCATCAAGATTTAAGTGAATTTGAACGTAGTGTTATAGTCGGCGTACGAGTGATGGGACACAGGATCTCCGAGGTAGCGGTGAAATGGGGATTTTCCCGTACGACCATTTCACAAGTGTACCGTGAAATCCGGAAAAAACATTAAATCTTAGGCATCGCTGCAGCCGGAAAATGATCCTGCAAGAACGGGACCAACGATGACTGAAGAGAATCGTTCAACTTGATGGAAGTGCAACCCTTCCGCAAATTGGTACTGTTTCAGTGCTGGGGCAACAAAAAATGTCCTCGTTCGAACCATTTAACGACACATTATCGATCTGGGCTTTCGGAGCCGATGACTTCAAGACGCAAAGCTTTACGTCCCGCCTGGGACCGTCAGCAACGACACTGGACTGTTGATGAATGGAAACACGTTGCCTGGTCGGACCAGTCTCGTTCCAAATTGTGTCGATCGGACTGACGTGTACGGGTGTGATGACAACCTCATGAATACGTAGAACATGCATATCAGCAGGGGACTGTTCAAGCTCGTTTACGTTCTGTAATGGTGTGGGGTGTGTGCATTTGGAGTGGTATGGAACCCCTCATACGTCCAGATACGACTCTGACATGTGACACGTACGTAAGCATCCTGTCTGATGACCGGCATCCATTCATATCAATTGTGCATTCTGACGGACTTTGGCAAATCCAGCAGGCCAGTTCACAACCCACACGTTCAGAATTGCTACAGAGTGGCTCTAGGAACCCTCTTCTGAATTTAAACATTTCCGCTGACCACCGAACACCTTAGACATGAACATTATTGAGCATTCTGGGATGTATTGCAACGTGTTATTCAAAAGAGATCTCCACCCTCTTGTAATCTTACGGATCTATGTACAGCCCTGCAAAATTCATGATGTCACCCCCCCCCCCCCCCCCAGCAGTACTTCAGACATTAGTAGTGTCCATACCACACCGTGTTGCTGCACTTCTGTGTGCTCGCAGATATTGGACAGGTGTATCAGTTTCTTTGGGTCTTCATTGTAGATGTTCAGTGACATGCCCTGTACATGGCACGTACCATTGTGGTTTTGATGTACAACTACGTACAAATTGGATGACCCCTGCATACGACCGTTTGACAGCCATTAATTATCCATTAATTTTGTTTACTCTGGACGCTGGTTATCGGTATTTCGTTACCGTTATGTCCATTGTAGCACTGTCTAAAAGTTCAATAAAGCATGTACAAGTAAACTGTGTCTTTGTTTTCGCTGTGGGTGACTGGAAAACCGCATGTTTCCCATGCCACGTACTAACAGTTTGCATAACAGTATGCAAGTACAGCGTTAGCTGCATCGTAGTCCGTCAGTCACATCGTGTTTACAAGCAACGTGCGGGTCACACGACCATCATGGGAAGTGCAATAACGGCGCCATTTGTTCATTTCACGCTTCTGCTTTGCATTCTAGTTTCGCGGTATGTAACTGACGTATTGTGATGCAACCAGTTATTGATTGCGTCTGGAATAACATGGGATGTCCATTAAAAAAAAACATTTGCGCACGGTTTAGAATGTCTCACAGTATTTACGTTTGCGAGCCACTGCCGTATATTCTTACCTGTGAAAGCCGTTTGTCTTTATCTACTGTGGTTCATAAGATGCTGGCGGTGAGAAGATTAGGTTGGACATCCTGTACACCCAAGGGGTATAGAGCATAGGTCAGCCCGACAAAAGTTGTAGCTAAGACGCTGAAACTTTAATCTATGCTGCGCAAGTGGGTAACAGTTTTTTCCACAATTACTGCACCTCACTGTCAAACTCTGTAAATTTCTTTTGTGTTCACAAAACAAGCGTTCTCTTAACGAGCCTCAGAGAGAAACATATTACTTTGAATAGCAGTTACATGTCCTCAAATCCACTAGCATTGCTCGAATTACTGTGTCTCCCGTGAATGTTACAATTCAATTAGCATGCTGAAAGGAGGAGAATAAGAGCGTGTTTACATCGAGAGTAGCGACTCGTGTGCTCTTAATTGCAAATTACGGGAGCGGTGATTCTAGTTTCAGTAATTCATGTTTTCCGCATTTTAGTCTTCTCCGGTGTGTAAAGCATACGTGATTTCAGACAAATACGTTTCGTTTCCTTGAGACGCCAATTGGTTTAATGGAAAGAGAAATAAACAAGCACCAAGCATTTTCTCAAGCGACCACTGAATTGTAGCTGACATCCTAGTATATAAGTGGAGAGAAGAGAATCTTTCTCTTACGTGGGCAGTTGCAACAGTTCCCATCAATTTATTTTTGTTTTATGTAATCATCCTCCCTCACAAACAGCTTCCCGGTAGGTTCCCAGTGTTTTCGTCCCTAACGAATCCGTAGTTAGCTTAACTGTGATGATTGTTTTCGCAATTCGAATGTTTCCCTTCGTGTTCATTTCCCGTAATTAGAGAGCTATTATTCTCACAGAACTGCAAATAACATAAAATCTTAAAGACTAATCGCTATAAATTAATACAGTGGGAAGTTCAAGAGAAAAACAGGGAAAATTAGCATTGAAGTTAATGGGGAGACGCTAAAGCACTATCGAGGATAGTCAGTTGCACAAGCTTCCTTCAGTGTCATTTAATGTTCGTGAGGAGTTCCTACAAACTCATTCGCATTGCCACTGGGTCCTGCAGCATTTAAATGAAGTTGATTTTTGATTACAATAGTGTTCCCAGCATGCACTAGTGAAATTAAATTCTTGTGACTGTACATACTTTTAATTCTTAATATTCTTATTTATTTAGTCGCATTCTAAAAAACTAATGCAAAAGAAACGACGTTACTGTGGGGCAGCTTTCTTACTCTTTCCGATAAACGTACCCTTGCAATGCCCTCTTCATCGTACAACCAACAGTTTATTTTTATACCACTTTACTAATCCAAAAATCTATTAATGGATTACTTCCATCAAAAAGACCATAATTGTAAATAATATTTATTTGCTTCAAAAAGTAGTCTGAAAAGTGAATAATAGGTCCTTAAAATAATATAAGTTGAAAACAGCATATTCACACATGCTATCTGAATTTAAATTTTAACGAGGTGAGTGGTACTGGTCCTTATTTTCGCACGTATTTATAACATTATGCTTTATGGATGAAAGCTGTCTTCTTGTAACAAGTTTGTCATCAAGTCTGTCAAGCTATTTATTTTTATCGACATATAAGCTGAAAACCCCGCCTTCGCACATACCTGTAACTTCTAAACTGAAGAAGAATTTCATCAACGGTATGAATTTAAAATTTTCTTCCAAATGCGAATCATATAACACTTTAATAAAAGTTTCGCGTTCGTTTGGTTACATGATCAACGTTAACAATAAGAAGGTTTTTAATCCGAAATTCAATTCGATATTTAATCTATCGTACATTTGGAAAACACTGATTTAAAGCTTCATACAAAGCTTTTAGGTGCTGTACAACGTTTTCGTTGAACATGTCTGTTAATTCAGTCCATTCCTCTTGTAAAAAGTCTTTTATTCTTGGAAGCAAACAGTCTCATTCTAATATACACAAATTTTTCAGAATTCTCTCTTTCTCTCGAGAGGAAGAATATTTTCCTGACCAATAAAAACATTTACTTGCTTGACTTGAAGGGTTAAATTAAGTTGATGAATTTCTATAAAAATGTCGCTGGAATAAATTTTAAGCAGCCAGTTTCCATCAAATAAGCGATCTTTTAACTGGAAATCGTATTCTCAAAATAAAACTCACAGTTGGTCGTCCACATCAAAACCGTGGGTTAGGAACTTTCCCTGAGGTAAACATCCGTCCTCGCTGCTAATACAAGAGATTGTGAACATTTACCATGCCCTCACACAGTACACCGTAGAAACCTGTATTTTGTGGTCGACATTTCATGGTGTACGTGATTTTTAGGTGTTGTCAAGAGGATTTTTTATAAATGTTGTGGTAACTTTTACATTGAGTGCAGCCTGTGGATCATGCTTTGGCTATTAAAACAGTATTTAGTGATATTTTTAATAATCTGTGCAGCCTCATTAATTAGGCAAGTCATGGCCTTTGCTCCATTGGTACAGAACAGATATCAATTAACCTGCCCCATTCTGCCCTATTCTCTTCAAGAGAATAATACAGATGACCAAATATTTCAACATCAGTACCTTAGCATTTCTTAGTACAAATTTCCTTAAAGGAATATCCTCCAAAAATGCATTTTCGTTATGACACCTAAACATTATAGTTAATACTGCGAGTCGAGGTACAACTTTAGGTTCGTCCATTCACAATGAAAATATGCAAGATTTGGCAATAAATTTATGTTTATTCTTTATATGGCTGCTAAGTTTCTGAAGCACCGTGTCATTCATGAGACGGAACTTAGTAATTTCTTTCGCAGATTTTTTATCTAACAAATATATTATCATCACCATAGCGGAAGATTTGAAGAGATTTTCCGCTACTGAATAGGATTCACTGCGGTGAGCTATCCGATAGATGACAAAACAAGTGCCGGCCGGGGTGGCCGAGCGGTTCTAGACGCTTCAATCTGGAACCGCGCGACCGCTATGGTCGCAAAAAAATGGTTCAAATGGCTCTGAGCACTATGAGACTCAACTGCTGTGGTCATCAGTCCCCTAGAACTTAGAACTATTTAAACCTAACTAACCTAAGGACATCACACACATCCATGCCCGAGGCAGGATTCGAACCTGCGACCGTAGCAGTCGCACGGTTCCGGACTGCGCGCTTAGAACCGCGAGACCACTGCGGCCGGCGCTATGGTCGCAGGTTCGAATCCTGCCTCGGGCATGGGTGTGCGTGACGTTCTTAGGTTGGGTAAGTTTAAGTAGTTCTGAGTTCTAGGGGACTGATGACCTCAGCTGTTAAGTCCCATAGTGCTCAGAGCCATTTGAACCATTTGAACAAAATAAGAAGCCGTAGTTGCTTTTTCATTTATGCTAGAGCGTAAACGGTTTTAATTCTAAGAATTCTTTAGGCTTTCGAATGAAGAATTCAAATTTTTTTCGTTTAAGCTCTCCATGAACAGTTTCCAAATGTTCCAAATGACCACTCATTTCATCTGCAGCCATAGAGCCATTTGGAAGAACTGTGTATTAGACACAGAATTATCATTAGCCCTAGTATTCATAAATACTAAAAATAAATAACTTTCCACATCTATCTACTTATTATACACATCTATGTGAAGTGCATGACAGAGTGTACTTAAAATTGTAGCGTATGTCAAGGTTTCTTCCTGTTGGGCGATTTTATAATATGGGACAACAACTGATTTTTAATCCGTCTCCATCATAGACTGTCTGCATTTCTCCAGTATCTTAGCTTACCTTCATACCATGTTGCTATATATTGCTGTACATAGGCGTTTGTATAAGTTTATCGAGCTCCTCATCAAAGGCCGCCGTGTTATCCTCTGCCTTGTGGCATCATTTGGATGCGGTATGGTAGGGCGCGAGCTCAGTACACCGCTCTCCAGGACAGTTTTGAGACTTTCCAGACAGTGGAGCCTTTACTAGTCAGTCAAGCAGCCCCTTAGGTGACGTCATGAGGCTGGTTGCATGCCACATCAGTCCTATCACCAACGAAAACTTCATGACAGCGCCGGAAATCGAAGTCAGGCATAGCAGCCATCTACGCTGACCCCAAATTACGGAGGTGGGGATTTGTACGAGTTTATTGACTAAAATGTGAATCACTGTTATTGTAATCAGAAATTACTAGGCTTTTTTTGTCAAGGGCACAGTTTTACGTTTATGTACATTTAAAGTGCCCGCCGGCTAGCCGCACGCTCTAACGCGCTGCTTTCCGAGTGGGAGGGCGTGCCGGTCCCCGGCACGAATCCTCCCGGCGGATTAGTGTCGAGATCCGGTGTGCCGGCCAGTCTATGGATGGGTTTTAAGGCGGTTTTCCATTTACCTCGGCGAATGCTGGCTAGTTCCCCCCTATTCCGCCTCAGTTATACTGTGTCGGCGATTGCTGCGCAAACACTGTCTCCCCGTACGCGTATACCATATTACTCTACCACTCACACATTTGGAGTTACAGTCGTCTGGTATGAGACGTTCCCGGTGGGTTCCACTGGGAGCAGAACTGCACAATAATCCTGTTTTGGGTGTGTGGCGGCGGTGGGGTGGGTGGACTGCTGTGGCCTGTTGTGGGGTAGTGAACCACTGAGGACTGAGGACTACAAAGGGAGGAGACCTCTACGTTGTGTCTACGTCCTCGATTTAATAGACAATACACGTTTAAAACAAGCTGCCAGTCTTAGCATCACTTTCAAATCTTATCAAGATACCGCTGTATATTTTTGCAGATTTTTTAGACAGTTTTCCATTACAGCCAACTGCACATCATCTGCGAAAGAAGCGTAGGAGTGGTACTAAGTCAAATACTTTTTCTGAGTCAAGAAGTACTGTATTTACGGGACTGGCTTGATCAGTGGCTTTCAGGCCGTCATATCAGAAAAGAGCGGCATGGATTTCACAAGGCCGATCCTTTCGGATTTCGTGCTGGCTGGCACGAAGCAGATTATTCTGCTAGAGATACATCATTATGTTTGAATTCAGGATATGTTCTAGCATTATTCAACAGATGACTCTCAAAGAGACTGGTGTATTACCTCTGTTATGCCGGCCGGAGTGGCCGTGCGGTTCTAGGTGCTACAGTCTGGAGCCGCGAGACCGCTACGGTCGCAGGTTCGAATCCTGCCTCGGGCATGGATGTGTGTGATGTCCCTAGGTTAGTTAGGTTTAAGTAGTTCTAAAGTTCTAGGGGACTGATGACCTCAGAAGTTGAGTCCCATAGTGCTCAGAGCCATTTGAGCCACCTCTGTTATCCTCCTTGTTGACAGGTACGACCTTTGCGTTTTCCCTATCACTGTGCGCAGTTTTTTTGCTCGAGGGGTGTACTGTATGCTATGGCGAGAACGAGACCCAAATTAGTTGCAAATTTTATATAGAATCCGGCAGGGATCACATCGGATGTTCCACCCAGTTTTAATAATAACGATTCTAGCTGTTTCTCAAGGACACTGACAGTAACATCGATACCACTCGTTTTTGCTGTTGTGCGAGAAGAAAAGAGTGGCAACTCTTCTGTACCTTCCCTAGTAAAGAAACAACTGAACTGGAGTTCAGCGTTAATGCTGCTGCTTTGTCATCAGGAACTAAACTTCCTATGTCATTTACGAATATCTGGGCACTAACATTGGTGATATTGACAGCCTTTACACTTGACCAGAAATTCGTTGGGTTTCGGTAAAGTTTTCTTGATGCGATTCTGCTACAATAGTCATTGATGGCTTCATTAATTGCCCATGATAGCCAAATGCGTTTTATTCAGCATCTTTCTGACTACGACCATGTCTACTGTTTAATATACACTCTAAGATAACAAAGAGGGACAGACGCACCACGAAGGAATTACTCGATTGGGACGGAAATTGGTAGACGTAATATAAGTGTATCGAGTAAGAAATGATTACAATTTCAGGGAAACTGGTTCATTTGTTCAAGAGAAGGAGCTTCACAAAAAAAGAAAGTCAATAACGCATTGGTCGGCCTCTGGCTTTTATGCAAACAGTTGTTCCGCTTGGTATTGAGTGATGAAGTTGTTGGATATCCTACTGACGGATGTCGTGAAAGATTCTGTCCAATTGGCGAGTTATTTCTTCAAAATACCCAGCTAGTGGGAGAGCCCTGTCCATTATGCTCAAAAATTTTAAATTGGGGAGAGATCCGGCAACCTTGCTGACCATGGAAGGGTTTGACAAGTACGAAACAAGCAGTGGAAACTCTTGCTGTGTGCGGGCGGGCGTTACTGAACTGTAAGTCCAGGATGGCTTGCCATGAAGGGCAACGTAACGGGGCGTAGAATATCTTCAACGTACCGCTGTGCTGTAAGGGTGCTGCAGCTGACAGCAAAGTGGTTCTGCTTTGAAAAGAAATGGCACTCCAGACAATCACTGGTCAGCCGTATGGCGGGCGACTGTTAGACTGGTGTCTCGCTACTCTCATAGGTGTATCCTGACACGTATTCGCTGGTCATCGAGGTTCATTTCGAAACGGGACTCATCACTGCAGACAATTCTTCTCCAGAACGAATTTCCAAGACGAAGACGTATTTAGCGACGCCTTGCACAACGGTGGCACCCAACTCTGACCATACGGCCTGACAACCAGAAGAGATTGTCTGGGGTGCCATTTCCTTTCACAGCACGACCCCTATAGTTCTCATTCGAGGCATCCTTACATCACAGTGGTACGTCCACGACATTCTACGCTCCGTTTCGTTGACCTTCATACCAACCTATCTTGGAGTTACACTACTGGCCATTAAAATTGCTACACCACGAAGATGACGTGCTACAGACGCGAAATTTAACCGACAGAAAAAAGATGCTATGATATGCAAATGATTAGCTTTTCAGAGCATTCACACAACGTTGGCGACGGTGGCGACACCTACAACGTGCTGACATGAGGAAAGTTTCCAACCGATTTCTCATACACAAACAGCAGTCGACCGCCGTTGCCTGGTGAAAAGTTGTTGTGATGCCTTGTGTAAGGAGGAGAAATGAGTACCATCACGTTTCCGACTTTGATAAAGGTTGGATTGTAGCCTATCGCGATTGCGGTTTATCGTATCGCGACATTGCTTTCGCGTTGGTCGAGATCTAATGACTGTTAGCAGAATATGGAAATGGCCTCGTATCACTAGCAGTCGAGATGAGAGGCATCTTATCCGCATGGCTGTAACGGATCGTGCAGCCACGTCTCGATCCCTGAGTCAACAGATGGGGACGTTTGCAAGACAACAACCATCTGCACGAACAGTTTGACGACGTTTGCAGCAGCATGGACTATCAGCTCGGAGACCTTGGCTGCGGTTACCCTTGACGCTGCATCACAGACAGGAGCGCCTGCGATGGTGTACTCAACGACTAACCTGGGCGCACGAATGGCAAAACGTCATTTTTTCGGATGAATCCAGGTTCTGTGTACAGCATCATGATGGTCGCATCCGTGTTTGGCGACATCGCGGTGAACGCACATTGGAAGCGGGTATTCGTTATCGCCACACTGGCCTATCACCCGGCGTGATGGTATGGGGTACCATTGGTTGCACGTTTCGGTCACCTGTTGTTTGCATTGACGGCACTTTGAACAGTGGACGTTACATTTCAGATGTGTTACGACCCGTGCCTCTGCTCCTCATTCGATCCCTGCGAAACCCCACATTTCAGCAGGATAATGTACGACCGCATGTTGCAGGTCCTGTACGGGCCTTTCTGGATATAGAAAAGATTCGACTGCTGCCCAGGCCATCACATTCTCCGGATCTCTCACCAATTGAAAACGTCCGGTCAATGGTGGCCGAGCAACTGGCTCGTCACAATAAACCAGTCACTACTCTTGATGAACTGTGGTATCGTGTTGAAGCTGCCTGGACAGCTGTACCAGTACTCGCCGTCCAAGTTCTGTTTGATTCAATGCCCAGGCGTATCAAGGCCGTTATTACAGCCTGAGGTGGTTGTTCTGGGTACTGATTTCTCAGGATCTATGCACCCAAATTGCGTGAAAATGTAATCACTAGTCAGTTGTGATATAATATATTTGTCCAATGAATACCCGTTTATCATCTGCATTTCTTCTTGGTGTAGCAATTTTAATGGCCAGTAGTGTACATTTCAGCAAGACAATGCCCGCCCACACACGGCAAGAGTTTCTACTGGCCATCTTCGCATTTGTGAAATCCTACCTCGGTCAGCATTGTCATCTAATTTCTTCAGAATTTTCAGCGTCTGGAGCGTCATGGGCAGAGGTTTCCTACCAGATCGTGGTTTTGACGATCTCTGGAACCATGGAAGTTATTCCCAGATGTCTTAATAGATTTCCTATCATCTTGTCCATTTTTCTTCTAGTGCTTTCCATATATTATTACCAAAGTTCCAACATTCGTCTGTAAATCTCATCTAAAGTGCTTCGATACTCTTCTGTTCAGGCTTTTCCACAGCCCATGTCTTTCTACCATACAATGCAGTGCTCCAAACGTACATTCTCAGAAATTTCTTCCTCAAATTAATGCCTGTTTTTGATGTTAGTACACTTCTCTTGGCCTGCAATACTTTCTTCCCAGTGCTAATCTTCTTATGATGTCGTCTTTGCTTCGTTCATCATGGGCTATTTTGCTGCCTAGGTAGCAGAATTCCTTATCGTCATCTACTTCTTGACCATCAGTCCTGATATTAAGTTTCTCGCTGTTCTCATTCCTGCTACTTCTCATTACTTTCGTCTTTCTTTGATTTACTCCCAGTTCATATTTTTTACTCCTTAAACTGTTCATCCCATTCATCAGATCCTGCAAATCTTCTTCACTTTCACTGAGGATATCAATGTCATCAGCGAACCTTATCATGAACAGCCTTTCATTTTGAATTGAAATTCCACTCAAAAATTTCTTTTATTAGCATCATTACTTTTTCGCTGTGTAGATTGAATAGTAGGGACGAGGGACTTCACCCCGGTTTCACACCCTTTCCACTCCGAGATCTTGGTTCTCTGTCGGCCACTCTCACTATTCCCTATTGGCTCTTGATATGTTCTGCATAACCCGACTCTCCCTATAGCTTACCCCTACTTTACTAAGAATTTCGAACATCTTGTGCGCCATTTGACATGTGACTTTGTCGAATGCTTTTTCCGGAATATGAAATCCTGTGAACTCACTTGTCTTCAGCCTTGCTTCCATTATCAACCGAAACGTCAGAATTGCACCTTTCGTGCCTGTCCCTTTCCTAAAGCCAAACTGATCGACATCTAGTATATTATCAATAATTTTCTTTTCCATTCTTCTGTATATTATTCTTTTGGATGCATGAGCTGTTAAGCTGACTGTGTGATAATTTTCGCATTTGTTGTCTTGCAGTCTTCGGATCGACATCTAGTATATTATCAATAATTTTCTTTTCCATTCTTCTGTATATTATTCTTTTGGATGCATGAGCTGTTAAGCTAGTATATTATCAATAATTTTCTTTTCCATTCTTCTGTATATTATTCTTTTGGATGCATGAGCTGTTAAGCTGACTGTGTGATAATTCTCGCATTTGTTGTCTTGCAGTCTTCGGAATTGTGCGGAGGATGTTTTTCCGAAGGTCAGTTGGTATATCGCCAGTGACATGTAATCTACAGACCGACTTGAATATCCGTTTTGTTACCACTTCCCACAATGATTTTAGAAATCATAATGAATGTTATCTATCCCTTATTTTGTATTTGATCTGAAGTCTTATAATGTTATTCTACATTTTTATTCTAATATCGGATACCCTATTTCTTCTATATCGACTTCTGTTTCTTCTTCTGTTAGGCGTACATCAAACAAGTCTTCACTCTCATAGATGCTTTCAGTGTACTCTTTCCATCCATCCAATCTCCCCTCTGCATTTAACAGTGGAATTCCCACTACATAAAATCTCTTAATGTTAATATTCTTGGTTTTAATTTCACCGAATGCTGTTTTTTTTTTTTTTTTCAATTTGTATATTGAGTCAGTCCGCTGGCCGCTGGGGCCGAGCGGTTCTAGGCGCTTCAGTCAGGAACCGCGCTGTTGCTACGGTCGCAGGTTCGAATCCTGCCTCGAGCATGGCTGTGTGTGATCGCCTTAGGTTAATTAGGTTTAAGTAGTTCTGTGTCTAGGGGGCTGATGAGCTCATATGGTAAGTTCCATAGTGCTTAGACCCATTTGAACCATTTTTTGGGTCAGTCCTTCAAACAATCATTTCTTTCTCGATTTCTTCACTTATTCATGCATCCATTTCACCTTAACTTCCCTGCATTTCCTATTTATTTCATTGCTAAGCGACTTGTATATCTGTATTTCTGAATTTCCATGAGCATTTTTGTACTTACTTCTTTCATCGATAAATAGAAATGTTTCTCCTGCTGCCCTCTGTTTCTCTGCATTTACCTTCTTTGTATCTATGTCGTTTATTCCAACACGTGTGTTTGCCCTTCTTAGAGTTGCCCATACCTATTGAACTGAACTGCCTGCTGAGCTATTCCTTATCTCAGTATCTAGAGCCTTCGATAACTTCATGTGTATCTTCCGTCTTTAGTACTTCCACTTCTTTGCGTATTCATTCTTCCTTACTAGTCTCTTAAGCTTTAGCCTGCACGTCATCACTACTGAGATGTGATCTGGCTCTGTACTTGCTCCTGGGCACGCCTTACAATCGGGTATCTGGTTTCAGAATCTCTGCCTGACCGTGATGTAATCTAACTGAAATCTTCCCGTATCTCCCGGCATTTCCCAAGAATAGCTCCTCTCCTTGTGATTCTGTAACAGAGTATTGGCTGTTAGTAGCAGTAGTTTATTTGAGAACTAAATTAGTCTACCTCCTCTCTCATTCCCACTGCCAAGCCTGTAATACCCCGTGACCCTTTCTTCTGCTCCTTCCCCTACAATCCAATACCAGTCCCCCAAGACTATTAGATTTTCACCACTCTTAACGTACAGAATTATCCGTTCAATATAATCATATACTTTCTCTCTCTCTTCATTTTCATCTCCATCGCCACTCCGCGCGGTTTGGGGCGTCGTGTCACGGACTGCGTGGCCTCTCCCGCTGGAGGTTAGAGTCCTTCCTCGGGCATGGGTGTGTCTGTTGTTCTTAGCGTAATTTAGTTTAAGTTAGTTTAAGTAGTATGTAAGTCTAGGGACCGATGACCTAAGCAGTTTGGTCCCTTAGGAATTCACACACATTTCTTCATCTTGGACTCGCGACATCGGCTTGTATACCTGAACTACCGTTGTTAGTGTTGGTTTGCTGTTGACTCTGATGAGAATAACCTATTGTTGAACTGTTCACCGCATCTCTCTCTCTCTCTCTGTCTCTCCCTCTGACTCTCTCTCTCTCTCTCTCTCTCTCTGCCGTACCTTCCCATTCATAACGAATCCTACTCTTGCTGTGCTGCTGTTGATATTACCCTATACTCATCTGCCCAGAAATCCTTGTGTTCTTTGCATTTCACCTCATTTCCCCTTACTGAATGTAGATCTATCCTCTAGAATTCCGTTTTCAGGTTTTCTAGCTTCCCTACCACGTTTAAACTTGGGTAACAATCCAAGCCTTGAACATGTAGAACGTTATTCTTTAGTTGGTTTCTCATGGTCATCTCCTCATTGGCAGTCCCCTCTCAAACATCCGAATGGGGGCTATTCCAGAATTCTTTGGAAATGGAGAGATCAGCATGACACATTTCCATTTACAGGCCACATATACTTTGGATACACATGTGTCCTTAATACAATGATTTGCATTGCCTTCTGCATCCTCATGCCTTTTATCATTGCTGATTCTTCCGTCTTCAAGAGCAGTTTCCCACCCCAAGGGAAATGGGGTGCCCTGAACCACTGTCAAAAAAAAAAAAAAATGTTCAAATGTGTGTGGAATCTTACGGACTTAACTGCTAAGGTCATCAGCCCGTAAGCTTACCCACTACTTATAGTAAATTATCCTAAGGACAAACACACACACCCATGCCCGAGGGAGGACTCGAACCTCCGCCGGGACCAGCCACACAGTCCATGACTGTAGCGCCTGAGACCGCTCGGCTAATCCCGCGTGGTTGAACCTTTGTCCGAGCGTACTATCAGCTGCGTGGTCAAATATTCTTTTGAACTTGAGCATCAATCCTTGTACATGGTCCTGCCCAGTAATAAATGTTTTGAGTTGCTCTTTGAGATGTCACACTGCTGTCTCTTTGTCTGACTTCCTACTTCTTTTTAGCTATCATTTGTGCTGGTACTCACTGTTGTTACAACGGCCTCATATTCGCTGATTCCAGTTTTTGTAATGACACAGATATATGTGTTATCATCAGGTCTAAATATTTCCATTCTGAGTGGGGCCCTGAACTACAAGATAGTTTTGAGAGATTCTATTTACACGCACCACCTACAATGTAACTATCCCAACTGACTGTTGAATGATTAAAGTCTCTTCGAGTAAGGTTTGCTCTGAAGTATTTGATTACATCAGGTGGTTCGTCCCTTGGTCGATATAAGACACAATTACAAGTTTATGTACACCCTTGATACTGAATCTTGCCCAGTTTCGGATATAGCTTCAGTTTCTGTCTCTAAATTCTCACTTATGTCGATTTGAGGCTTTAGTCAGCTTTCTGTGCCCAGTAGTGCATGAGCCCCACTGCTTTTTGTGGCTACTTCAGCCTCTGCTACGTGGGGTCTTAATCGTTCCCTCTTTGGAGGCATTTTGTTTTACACTTTGCTTAATGATTCGGGTTCTCCTACAGCTACCAATGCATGTGCATGTGTAGTCACTTAATCTAAAAGGCCCTTGCGTGAAATCCGTAAAGTAAGCATCCTGGGTAGCAACCTCCCGTGTGTAGTGCACCCCAATCCATTTAGGGGAGCCCTACAATTTCACTTTCTTCCTATGTTTTTAGTGAGGCAATTGCTCTGGACTGATTACTTGTAGAAAGATTAAATGAACTAAATTCATTTTAAGTGACTTTATTGTTCCCACTCAAAAGCGCTATTAGTTTAAGCGGAAGCAGGAGAGCTAAGTTCTGCAGTACAACGCCTTAGCGTGCATTTCTTAAGCTGCTCCTACATTCTTCAATAAAGTATCGAAAAAGATTTTAAGGCAGAAAATACAGTGATAGTGACCTTTCAGAATCGAGTAATTTTAAATGTTTACTTAGCTTCTTAACAGCACGTAGCGGAACATTCTCAAACATTGTATAATGTACTAAGCGAATCAGTATTGAAATTTCTATTGAAATTTGCGTTGTCATCTACTTAACACAAAAAAGGAATTATTTTAAAGCAGCGCCACACATTAGACTCCGTTTACCATCCAAAAAGTTGAATATCGAATACGATCGAGTTTTAATCGAATTGCTTGTAGCCCTAACTTTTACCATTATGCAGTCATACAACAAGAAACAAAAATCATATAACATTATCCTTTCCAAATTATTGCACGCAAAAGAAAATAGAAACTAAGCATAGAAATTGTGTAAAACACTTTCCTTATAAATTTGATGTAAATGAGCACAAGCATGTTCAACGCGGATGCATAACACCGCTTTATTCACAACGCAGCAGTGTCACAGCAAATGAAGCGTAGCCGTAAGAGGAAACTAGCAGGACCATAACCACTTTTACATTCGTATCAGCACAACATTTGCTTGCAGCAATACTACACTGAGCGTAAATAATTAGGACGATGCCACCTACGGATGTGCAATTTAGTGGCAAGTAATTTATATCGCAGTTCCGTTGTGCAAGTTGCCTAGTGCAATGCAACGTAACTATTCTCTTCGTAATTTTGAGCGACTAACTATGTGAACTGATTATTATTAAGTCTTTAAGTGATTAAATACTGCAACGCCTCACGGTAACGATTGTAATTCAGGAGAAAAAAATTTATAGTTTCGGATAAAAAAATTTCATATGGACAAAAAATAGCTAAGACTCATCTGAATCACAATACTCTTGTTTCTAATTCGTTTGAAGTTACTGAGTAGTCAGCTTACAAAACCGAGTGAGCAAATCAACACTTACTTGTCGTACAACGTATCTTCAAATAATGGTGAGGCCATTTTCTCCAACTAGACAACACTCTGGATACTACCTATTGTAGAAGATAGGAATTCCATCACTTACCCGGCTCGTATTCATAGCTAGCCATCTTCCTTCTGCAGCATGTCCGTCGGGAAACAAACATTTATTTTAAACGACTACAATGTTCTTTTGACAACGCGCAAAATAAGTGTTCTTTACAAAGATTTTCCCGTACAAAAACTTTCATTGCGTTACTATACTTTCATGACTAATGTTTACACATGTATACACATGAACTTTAAAATAACTCAAAGTTACGTAATTGAAAGAATTAGAGAACCGGCCTAAAGATGCCCCCAAACACCTATAAAACATCATACATGCACTGTCAGTACAATAGATATAGTTCAGAACAAACGAAACATAAAATCTACGTATGCAGCCGTTGTATTAGAAGCGTAATATAAAACTGAAGCTATTATTACGGACTTACAAACACAAACATTCTCTTTTATATAAGCTTCTTAAAGAGGGTGAGAAACACGAAGTGGCGATATGAAATGTTATACAGACATTGACTTTCCGTTACTTTTGTTGGACGTGAGACAAGTATACAAAATTTTTGCCAAGCTAGGTATAAAACTATAGTTTTCTATGACGAAGAAACATCCAAATGTGGCTTACCTTTCTGATGATAGGTAACTGAGAGATACTGGCGTACTGTGAGATTGGCGATGTTGGTGGTGTCAATGGACTGCTACAAACACACCTTGTGCATTCATTCCCACATTGTTGAGTGTGATGCCTTCAACACTGCCGTCTTGTCTATTATTAATAGAGTCACCTTCGCTCTCGGTAAGTGGAGGTCATAGTAGGTCATTATTTAATTTTATTAATTTTTCAGAGATGTTAATATTTACTGATTTTTTTAAGATACTGTTTTGAAAGTTATGAAAAAAGGCAAGTAAGTTAGGCGAAAATATTGAGTGATCCCCATGAAATCCCACGATTCCGCAGAACACAGCCCTAAGGAATGGATTAACCCTCATTTTTTATCTAACACCAGAAAACTCTATTATGCAGTACATGTGCAAAAGAACGTTCATTATGACAACTTCCTTTACGATTTGTACACATTTTCTTCTGAAGTTGTAGGACCCTTGTAAGAAACCATAATCACTTGTTATTTCTACTGTAACAGTTGTGTTACTAAATGTGACACTTCTGTCACTCAATGTAACTAGGTTTTCTCCTTTGATGCTGTCAATTGTCAGGATGAGCATTCTAAAGCATTCTGTCAGGGTGAAAATATTAAATAAATTAACTTTTCTCTCTTACAACATGTGGGCAGGGTGGGTTCTTCCTTGGCTCGGGTATGAGGTCGAATGAACATCATTTTTACATAAGATAACTTTTATTGAAGATTTGTACAACTGTATCTTACGGGATGTTCTGGTTCAGAGAGCGGCAGCTGTGTCGTTTGTGAAGTCTTCTGCTGCGGCAGCGGCGACGGCGGCGGCGGCGGCGGCGGCGGCGTCTGATTACGCGTAGCGGTGTGTATCTCGTGTCGCCGTCTCGCCCAGTTGACTGGAGACGCGCAGCACGAGGTGGCCCGTTTAATTATTGCGAGCGAAGTCGTGCATCGGATGGTGATACCTTGGATGTGGCGTCCCAGTGTTTCTCTTCTCTAAGCGGCCGCGTGTGTTGTGCGACGACCAGCGGAGCGGCGCGGCGGGGCAAGGCCAGTGTCCCGAACTCGAACCACGGACTCCCGCTTGCCAGTCTTCGGCTGTCAGGTCTTCATCCCAGCTCACAGGTGACTGCTTAGGTGAGGCCATCTCCTTCCCGTCCTCACGAGTCACCCGGGTACGTAAAAATCAGACTTCAAATACCTTTTAACTTCTGTCTTCTGGCGCCGTGACTGCTGCTTGCTATTCCATTACAGCGGCGGACTTGTTGCGTCTGTGCATGATGCAGTCTATTCTTGCATGACGGTCTTCAGCACCGAAACTGACTGAAAACTACTGCTACTCTTCTTCGTCTCTCGTCTTCGTCTCCATCCCCGTCTCCGTCTTCATCTTCGTCCCCGTCTTCATCTGTCGGGCCCACCGCGTATCACGTATTTATTCACTTCAGTTCACTGGAGGTGAACGACTTAACGGCCATTGCCTCTTCTGTCACGTTGAAAAGCTTCGCGAAGAATCTTCTTGACCTCGGTCATTGGCTCTTGGAATGTAGGCGGGGGCCTCTGATCGCATCTGACGACTGAGAAACACGTGAGCCGGTCATTGCCTCTTCCGTCACGTTGAAAAGCTTCTCGAAGAATCTTCTTAACGTCGGTCATTGGCTCTTGGAATGTAGGCGAGGGCCTTTGCTCACATGCGACAACTGAGAAACACGTGAGCCAGTCGGGCGATGCCCTGACGGCTGAATCGACAGCGCCCGCTTATGTGGAACTTACTGACTTAACGGTCATTGTCTCTTCTGCTCTGCTGTTGTGCCCGCTGTGTGCCAGTATGTAACTCTCCAAACTAAACCAAGTTTTCCATTTATATTCTAATTTGTAGTTCACTTTGATTTCACTAATTTATTTACTTAAGTACCACTCAACATTCCTCCACCCTTCGGAGAAATTCGTCCTCGAATTTACCACTCAACATTCCTCCACTCTTCACACGGAAAAAGCACAAGCACTGAAAACTCTCGACTTAGAAGATTACACACGCTTCACATTAAGTATGTGGAAAATACTTTATCACTTTACAAAAGCACTGTACGGTCAGGAATCACATAGTTCTTACATAAATGGTTGTAATAAGTGTAACAAATCTTGATGACAATGAATAAACAAAAAATAGATTTTGCACTTAGAAAATTACATAGCAACAGCTGTTTAATCTACGCTATACTAATGCAAGAATATCTATCCTACAGTATTGATTATGTTAACAAGATACTGTTTAATAAAGAATGAAGTACAATAAACAAAATTAATACACTAACGCTCAAAAGTAACTACTGAAGTACACCAGTTAAGAATGTGGTATCCAGTTAACAGGGATTTGATGAAGTGGTATATTATTATTTGGCTTATATTTTCGTCTTAAATAAAAGAAAACTGTACAAAGCAGAAACACCAACACAAAGGTTCCAGATATACCCGTTCCTAGCATTATAATTTTAGTTTTGTGTTCACCTTTTAATTTTAAGACATGTTGCATCATAACATCGGCATCAATTTTGCCTTGCTGTGAGTTTATGACTTCAGAAGGGAACTGTCAGGGGAGTCATTGAGGTAGGATAGGTTTTGTGTAGGAAATGCTTGCATGGCGTTTTCTAAAAAAAACGCGAACCTAGTAAAATCAAAAATAAAGAAAAGAAGGAATACATTGTTAACTACAAGATGTACATCAATCTACGTTCAACCTTTTTTTTCTTAAAAAATAAACCATTATCATGTATTAATTATTCACATTTGTATATTATCCACAGTCTACTAAGATTCCACTAGGACATTCGCACTCTTGGTCGAAGATTGTATGGTGCCATGTCTGTATGTTGTGCCGGCGTGGCCACTCTTCTTCCTCTTCGGGAACTTCCTCAACCCTTCGGGAAAGCAGACACTATTGTTGAAGGAATTACATCTGGAGCGCCCTTAAAAGGTCTTAAACGACTTGCATGGACAATGATAGTTCGGGTGGGCAGTTGCAATTTAACGTTGACTGGTGACGTGATCTCCATAATTTGATAAGGACCTCTGTAGTTTGTTACAAATTTCTTCGTTTTTCCTTTCGCTATGTAAGGAGTTGAAAGCATAAGCCACTGACCGATTTTGTAATTTGGACATTTAGCTTGGGTATTACCTAATCTTTCTTGTCGTTCCAAAGCCTTTGTATTAGATTTTTGAACTTTTTTCCATACATCCTTCATCATTCGACTGAAATTTCTTACTGTTTCTCCGACTTTTCCGTTTTTATGCCTGATTACATCAAAAGGGGACGGCATTTTTCTCCCATAGACCACTTCATAAGGTGACATGCCAGTTGCTTCATGCGTTTTGGCGTTGTATACCGACACGATTATTGGTAAATACGTATCCCAATTAGAATGTTGTTCGTTAATATAATAACTAAGCATCTTGCCAATTGTCCGATGAACTCTTTCTGTGCGCCCGTTGCACTGAGGGTGTAACGGAGTTGTGCGTAATTTGCGTATTTTTAATAAGTGGCATAGCTGTTTCATTAATTCAGACATAAAATTAGATCCCTGATCTGTGATAATAGCTTCAGGTACGCCAAATTTAAGTATCCAGTTGTTAACTAAACCTTGGGCAACTTTATTTGCTTGCTGATCCGGGAGACTCACCATAGCTTGGTAGCGTGAAAAGTGATCTATAATTGTAAGAACATACTTATTACCAGCACGTGTTTTATGAAATGGCCCGTAGAGATCCACTCCGCAGATTTGAAATGGACATGAAGCCTCGGGGAGCCTCTGTAAGGGTATTTTTGAACGAGAGATCAGCTCGTTGTGCGCACGCAGTGCAATTACGAACGTACTGCGCAACATCCTGCTTTCTGGTTTGCCACCAAAATCGCTCTGCTACTCGTCTTTCGGTTGTCCGCTGTCCACCGTGTCCTGCAAGGATATGATCGTGGGCCTCTGCCATTATTTCTTGTCTAAGGTGTTGGGGAACAACAATTCGCGGTCCAAGTTTTGTTTTACGGCATAATACACCATCTTCAAAGCAAAATTGTTTTTGAGTTGCGTATTTTTTACATTCTGTATCCTCATCTTGTGCCTTTCTCCAGTCCTCAGTATCTCGGCCTGTTGCTTCCAAAAGTGCTATTTTCCGACTTAGGTAATCTGCATTCGTGTGTTTTTTGCCTGGTTTATGGATAACTTCGAAATCCATTTCGGAAAGACATAGGGCCCAACGGGTAAGACGACTAGATGGATCCTTTAATCCAAGCAACCATTTTAAAGCTGCGTAGTCTGTAATAACCTTGAATTTCCTACCATGCAAGTAGCATTTAAAGTATTTGATACCATAAATAACACCTAACAATTCTTTCTCCGTTGTGGAATAATTTCTTTCTGCCGTTGTTAGTTGTCTCGAAGCGTAGGCTATGGGATGTTCCGCGCCATTAATATTCTGACTCAAAACAACTCCTACTGAATGACCACTTGCGTCACAGGATAAAATAAATTCTTTGTTATAATCTGGGTAGGCTAATACTGGACTGTGTGTTAACTTACCTTTAAGGGTTTGAAATGCTGATTCACAATCTTCAGACCAATGAAATTTTGCACCCTTCTTCAATAATTGGGTTAAGGGTCGGGCAATTTCAGCAAAATTTTGAACATATTTTCGGTAATACGATGCGAGACCAATGAAACTTTGTACTTCCTTAACGCGTTGTGGTGCTGGGAAGTCCTTAACTGCCGAAATTAATCGAGGATCTGTTTTAATTCCTTTTTCACTAATGACATGCCATAGGTATGTAACCTCTGTCAATGCAAAAGTACATTTTTCCATATTTAATGTTAATTTAGCTTTTCTAAGTCTCTGGAAAACATTACGCAGACGCACAGCATGTTCATTAATGTCTCTGGAGAATACAATAATATCGTTTAGATATACACAACATTGCTGAGTTTTGAGTCCTCGCAATACTCCATCGAGTAGTCTTTGAAAAGTTGCTGGTGCATTTTTCAAACCGAAAGGCATTCTTTTAAATTGCCAGTGGCCTCCAGGGGTAGAAAATGCTGTTTTATGCCTATCTTCAAGTGCGACTTCCAATTGATGATATCCGCTACGTAGATCGATTGTTGAAAAGTATTTACTGTTACCCATACTGTCAATGATATCTGTAATGTTTGGAAGAGGATAAACATCTGAAATAGTTTGTTTGTTAAGGTGCCTGTAGTCACAACATAATCTATATCGTTTCGTACCGTCGGGAGACTTCTTTGGAATAATTACGATATTTGAATTATAAGGCGAATCAGAATATTCTATAATTCCATCTTTTAGATGCTGTTCTAAAAATTCATCCAGTACTGGCTTTAAGTGATGCGCAACTCTATAAGGCTTCCTATAAACTGGGGGGTTATTTCCTGTTGGGATCCTATGATGTGTGATGTCTGTTGCTGGCAATGGACCTTCTGAATTAAATAAATCTTGGAACTCAACTAAAACTGCTTCTATCGTGTCTCTATCCTTTCCTTTCAAATGCTCAATCTTCTGGCGCAATGCGGTTTTATAGGCGTCTGGTTTCTGACCATCATTAATATCTGACCAAATGAAATCTTCTTCTTCAAAAGTACTGACTGCAGCTACTAATATTCCCTTATGCATCTCTTTGTCCTCCACTCCGAAATTGTAAATATGTACCGGTACTTTTCTTTCTCCCTCAACGTCTTGAACCCGTACAACACTCCTACGTACAAAACAATGTGATACATCTAATTCCTCATTTTCCTCTAAAGGCTCTATTAGACACACTGTATCTGTAGGTACTTCGTGGTCAACGGTCATCCAGAGAAGTTTTCCTGAGCCAGATGGTATCTGATCCCGCGAATCAACCTTCAAGGACGTTGCACGCAGTATAGTTGATTTCGCCTTCTGGTTAGGGAAATCTTGCGGCAGAGGGCCCTTTGCAGCGGTGTCACCTAGCTGAAACACTATTCCGCTAAGTTCTACAGTTTGCTGTCTGAGGTCGATTTTAGCGTAATGTTTGTTCAGGAAATCCAACCCTAGGATCGCGTCGTAGCCGTCAGTTACGTTTGTTACCACTTCTACATCTTCTTGAAATTGTACACCGTGAATATAGAAAATCAATGATGTACATCCTAATGACTTAACTGTACCTCCTCCTACTCCATTCAATCTATACCTTGGAGGGTCATATTTCTTTTCTCCAATACATTCATTACTTACTATTGATACGTTTGCGCCTGTATCCACCAGTATCCTTGCCTCTTTACCCTGTATGGTAGCAGATAACCAGCATTCCGCCTTCACATTCGCCTTAATGGCATGAAATTTTATTGGGAACGCCTGGCGGCGGCTCCGACATTCCCGTTTGAGTTTAACTGATTTCTATTTCCAAAAACTTTCTTAGACCTGCATTCCTTGAATGTGTGATCTATTCTTTGACAATTAGTGCATTGAGGTTGTCTGCAGTTTTTTGCTATATGTCCGTGTCGATCGCACCTAAAACATCGTACTCCTGCTGAAAATATATTTCGCTTCTCCTTGTATCTGGTGGCAATGTCAATTTCTTCAAAAGCTGTCGCCACAGATACAGCTTCTGCTAAATTTTTAGGATACTCTGCCCTGACACGACGGGACGTTTCAGGAGGTAACCTACGTAAAAATGTATCCAGAGCTCTATCTTCTGCCTCTTGTAAAATAACCTTATTTGCTTCATCACTAGTTGTCAACTGATAGGTGTTAATATTAACTTTTCTAATCCTATCTACAAAGCTTTCTAACGACTCGTTTTGCCTCTGAGTGATAGTGTTTAATTTTTCCCTATAAAATCTACAGCTGTTCTGTTTTTGAAAACGTTTAAGCAATCCTTTCTTCAATTCCTCAAATGTTGGAGCATTCCGTAATTCTTCATAGTATAAGACGTGTGCTTTAGCCTCTCCTGTCAATTTTAACTTTGTCATTTGTAAGAGCTGTTCATCTGACCATGATCCTAACATTCAAGCTGCTACTAAATCATCAAAAAAGGCTGTTATGTCCTCGCCAGGTTTACCTGAAAAAGGAGTTACTAAGGCTGCTGCTGAGGAATCTAGGGTGGGAGGGATTGAACTGGTTTGCCTAACCTCACACAACTACTTCAATAACGCATTATTATCACTTTTAAGCTGTGCTATTTGATTCACTAAGCTCTGAATAGCTTCATCAGTAGAAACTGCTTGTGGTGTTGAATCTGACTTTGTACGATTTCGTGTCATCATTTTACAAATTGTTAGTTACACAATATTCCTATACTCAATTTAAAAGATGTTTAAATATTTCTGACAAACTCTTAAAATCATGAGAGAAAATACACTTCCAAATAAAGAAAATATTACGACTGCTATGCAAACCTCTATCCCTTCACACATTAAAAAATACTAGCTGGGGACCTTTAGTGACTGTCATTCACACCTCATATTGAGCCAAGGGTTTTTTTCTCTGACACCAAATGTAACAGTTGTGTTACTAAATGTGACACTTCTGTCACTCAATGTAACTAGGTTTTCTCCTTTGATGCTGTCAATTGTCAGGATGAGCATTCTAAAGCATTCTGTCAGGGTGAAAATATTAAATAAATTAACTTTTCTCTCTTACAACATGTGGGCAGGGTGGGTTCTTCCTTGGCTCGGGTATGAGGTCGAATGAAACATCATTTTTACATAAGATAACTTATATTGAAGATTTGTGCAACTGTATCTAACGGGATGTTCCGGTTCGGAGAGCGGCAGCTGTGTCGTTTGTGAAGTCTTCTGCTGCGGCAGCGGCGACGGTGGCGGCGGCGGCGGCGGCGGCGGCGGCGTCTGATTACGCGTAGCGGTGTGTATCTCATGTCGCCGTCTCGCCCAGTTGACTGGAGACGCGCAGCGCGAGGTGGCCCGTTTAATTATTGCGAGCGAAGTCGTGCATCGGATGGTGATACCTTGGATGTGGCGTCCCAGTGTTTCTCTTCTCTAAGCGGCCGCGTGTGTTGTGCGTCGACCAGCGGAGCGGCGCGGCGGGGCAAGGCCAGTGTCCCGAACTCGAACCACGGACTCCCGCTTGCCTGTCTTCGGCTGTTAGGTCTTCATCCCAGCTCACAGGTGACTGCTGAGGTAAGGCCGTCTCCTTCCCGTCCTCACGAGTCACCCGGGTACGCAAAAATCAGACTTCAAATACCTTTTAACTTCTGTCTTCTGGCGCCGCGGCTGCTGCTTGCTATTCCATTACAGCGGCGGGCTTGGTGCGTCTGTGCATGATGCAGTCTCATCTTGCATGACGGTCTTCAGCACCGAAACTGACTGAAAACTACTGCTACTCTTCTTCATTTCTCGTCTTCGTCCCCATCTTCATCTGTCGGGCCCACCGCGTATCATGTATTTATTCACTTCAGTTCACTGGAGGTGAACGACTTAACGGCCATTGCCTCTTCTGTCACGTTGAAAAACTTCGCGAAGAATCTTCTTGACCTCGGTCATTGGCTCTTGGAATGTAGGCGGGGGCCTCTGATCGCATCTGACGACTGAGAAACACGTGAGCCGGTCATTGCCTCTTCCGTCACGTTGAAAAGCTTCTCGAAGAATCTTCTTAACGTCGGTCATTGGCTCTTGGAATGTAGGCGAGGGCCTTTGCTCACATGCGACAACTGAGAAACACGTGAGCCGGTCGGGTGATGCCCTGACGGCTGAATCGACAGCGCCCGCTTATGTGGAACTTGCTGACTTAACGGTCATTGTCTCTTCTGCTCTGCTGTTGTGCCCACTGTGTGCCAGTATGTAACTCTCCAAACTAAACCAAGTTTTCCATTTATATTCTAATTTGTAGTTCACTTTGATTTCACTAATTTATTTACTTAAGTACTACTCAACACTACACTTAAGCGCCAAAGAAACTGGTATAGGGATGCATATTCAATTACCGAGATATGTAAACAGTGTGAATACGAAACTGCGGTCGGCAACGCCTGTGTAAGGCAATTGCTAGATCGGTTACTGCTGCTACATTGGAATGTTATCAAGATTAAAGTGAGTTTGAACGTGGTGTCATAGTCGGTGCACGAGCGACGGAAGACAGCATATCCGAGGTAGCGATGAAGTGGGGATTTTCCAATACGATCATTTCACGAGAGTACCACGAATATCAGAAATAAGGTAAAACGTCAAATCTCAGTCGTCGCTGCGGTCGCAAAAAGATCCTGCACGAACGGGACCTCTCCAGACCACCATCTTGGCTCACTGGTGGAAGTACTGTGTACTAGGTCAGTTTAGAACTCGTGGTGGAGACACTGTCTGCAAAATAAAGACTTACGTCCAGCACAAGCAGAGTACTTTTCCCACCATTTCCCCCACCCTGGACCATTTTCTTGGATTACATCATGGAACAGATGACAGTGCTGTCTGGTGGTGGTACTGTGTACTAGAACTGGACCTCATGGTGAACACACTATTTCACACCATCTTGGCTAATGGGACTTGCATCATCAGCTGACATCATGGAGCCTTCTTGGATTATGTCATGGACGAGAGCACTCTCTGCTGGTGGTACTGTGTACTAGGTAAGTTGGAGTCTGGGCCCCTTGCTGACCACAATGGATGGTAGTATTGCCTCTAATTGCTTAAATAAAATTGTGTATGCAAAATAATAGAGACTTATGTCAAGCTCAGGTCGAGTCCTCTCCCCTCCTATCAAATGGTTCAAATGGCTCTGAGCACTATGGGACTCAACAGCTGAGGTCATTAGTCCCCTAGAACTTAGAACTAGTTAAACCTAACTAACCTAAGGACATCACAAACATCCATGCCCGAGGCAGGATTCGAACCTGCGACCGCAGCGGTCTTGCGGTTCCAGACTGCAGCGCCTTTAACCGCACGGCCACTTCGGCCGGCCCCCTCCTATCCCTAGGAGGAGGTGGCGGTCGGGTGAATTAGATTAGTGGAGGTGGCCCAACTGCCCTTTCTTTCCCACCCTTATTTTAGGTTAGTAGACATAGCCAAAGTGACCTTCCTTTACCACCAAAATTCAAACTTGCCGCCAGTTAATAGGAGGAGGTGACGGTCGGGTAACTTAGGTTAGTGGAGATAGTCCAAGTGCCCTTTCTTTCGGTCTATTTTCTTAGGTTAGTAGAGATACACGAAATTTACCCATCTTCCAGCCAAAATTCAAACTTCCCGCCATTTTTCTGGGGGGAGGAGAGGGGTTAGGTTATTAGAGGTAGCCCTAGTGACCCATATTGCCGCCATTTTTCTTAGGTTAGTGGAGATAACGATGGTATGATGCATTATCCTGCTGGAATTTGAACTTCTCACCATTTTTCCGGATGAGGGGAGGGGAGCAGGGTTAGATTAGTGGAGGTAGCCCAATTGACCTATCTTCGCGCCAAAATCCGCCATCTTGGATACCGTCATGCACTGTTGCCAAGTCTACACACCGCCATCTTGGATGTCGTCATTGCCGCCATCTGGGATACATCTGGCAAGAATGGAGAGTGGGGTGGTAACCGCCTTGCCCCAAAATTTATGTACTGTCTGCAGACCAACAGTCTATGGACTCCTGGTCGCATACTGTACCAGGAGTACTCTTGTCATAATCCCTGGCTGCTGCAACAGTGTAGACTCGAAACTTTTCGGTTTCTGTTTCCTCAATGTGAATAACGACACTGTCGCTTAAAAATTGGCTCAAAGCCGGAATTGCGGCTAGTAGCTGTATTTTACGGCTGATTCGCGAAGATAATAGTACATACTTGAGGAGTGAATGAAAAAGAAGGTGGAATGTTGTGGAATCTAAAACTTTTCTCTTTTTTTATCTCGCGTTTTACAGTTTCTTTCTTTGCATTCCGGTCAGAAGTTAATCAACAAAAACCAACTGTTGATTAATGATTAAATAATATAGTAAGAGTTACTAATTAAGTTAATACCTTCTGGAATAGCGTCCATTTAAAATATTTCTGAACTAATATATTTCATCGGAACGATGCAGTACTTTTCCAGTCTGGCTTACTCGGCGCGAGGCTCACTAATGAATACCTCAAATTCAACCGTCGGGAGATAAAGCTGATCTCTTCTAAGACCGGTATTCAATAGTACGAACACTACTCTAGCCAACCTATTAAACGTAACTTCTTACTTATCTCTCAGGTTCTTAACTCCCAACTTTTTCTTCATTTATTGCCGTTTATTCGGGATTTTGACCCAGTGTGCGACGCGTTGATTTTTCATGGCAGCTGCGGCTTCTCCTAGAAACGTTTGACACAGTGCTCTGAGAAACAATGATGTCTTCTGAAGTACGACATTGAAATCTGTGAATTCCTGTTCGTCTTAAGCACTTACGGTTCCGCATCCTGTTTCTTTTATTTTAAGGAAGAAATATGCAGAAATCTATTTTACAAATTCATTCTCTGGAGCTACACACAATTCTGAGTTATATGGTTCTTACGTTCGTGATTAAACTTTCTTGCTTGTGAAGGAAAGAGCATTACTAAATGACGTCAAGCTCGTTCTACAATGCAGAAAATACGGCCTCTTATCTCACCTCGATGAGCCACCATTTTTTTTTTTACTTGCACAAAGCCAAAAATCGGTATCAACTGGTGGAGATAATTAGCTGCTACTTAATGCCATGGAACTTGGTGCTGACATTTTTATTCACCCAGAACTAAGACGTGTGCAGAGACCCGTGTTTCAAGTCAAAGAACTACCTACTACTTGGGCCTTGTTAGAATTTACAGTCACAACTAGAGTTACAGTGCTCTCTGTTCCTATACTTGCTCGCAGTTGTAAATTTTCGTCTCGCTTGACTGCAATAGGTTCACAATTTACGGAAGATAATATCAGATTCTACGTCCAATAACGTTATCCAGTCTTACGTAATGGGCAGATAGGTTCCAACAGCCGACACAATGCATAAATAGTGATGTGCCAGACAATATGCAACGGTTGATCACGGACTGCCTGTTTCTGGAGTTCAAAACATGTGGACGTGTTTCCTCCTATGCTTGGTGAGATGTTTTCGTACCTCAGCCACGACCGTCTTCTTGTTCATCCAGTAACCGCTCTTGAATCAGTAGCGGCTGCCTGTGCAACCAGCAGTTGAGTTCTTCTTGCACCGTCGCTGCGTTGAATTTTTCGGACTACCTACTGAATTCTGGCGTTGGACGACGGCCACGTTTACTCGTACAAAATGCGGGCAGCCGGTCTAAAACGGTCGCTTTCGAAGACAGGAATAGCATGCAAGTGCGAGAATTATCGCACGATCAGCTTAACAGCACATGCAACCAAGTTGCTGAGAAGGATTATGTGCAGAAGAATGGAAAAGAAAATTGAGGATGTGTTAGATGACGATGACAGTTTGGCTTTAGGGAAGATAAAGGCACGAGATAGGCAGTTCTTTCGTTGCGATTGACAATGGTAGGATGACTGAAGAGAAATCAACACATGTTCATAGGATCTGTTGTTGCAGAAAAAGCATTCTACAGTATCAAATGGAGCAAGCTGTTCGAAATTCTGAGAAAAAAATGGGTACGCCATAGGGATAGACGGATACTATACGACATGTACAAGAGCCCAGAGGGAACAGATCATAGGATTTCACGACCTGGAAAAGGCATCCGACAATGTCAAATGGTGCCTGATGTTAGAAATTTTGAGAAAATTAGGGGAAAACTGTAGGGGAAGACTGGTAATGTACATAATATGCAAGAATCAAGAGACATCAACATCACTGGAAGACTAAGACCTGTATTAATGCCGTTTTTTAAGCTGGCTACGAGGTATTAAAGGTATCACTTTCCTTCACATATTAGTCCAGAAAACGCGAAAAGATCGTGAGGTCGGGTTGTAATCGTACATTTGTTTACATTTTGGCATTTTTAGAGAATCCCGGTTAATTTATCTGTTTCTCTTTACAACAATTTAATCTGTGCATATCCATTCACTGCTAAGTTCGTATTTCCGGAAAGTAGCGCAAATCTTAATTTGATTGATGCAGAATCTTTTGGACTAATCAGTTATTTTCGTGCGTTTTGCTTACAATTAAGTTACATTCTGTTGTTATTAATATAATTTAACAGACACTGCCGGCCTGGGTGGCCGAGCGGTTCTAGATGCTACAGTCTGGAACCGCGCGACCGCTACGGTTGCAGGTTCGAATCCTGCCTTGGGCATGGATGTGTGTGATGTCCTTAGGTTAGTTACGTTTAAGTAGTCCTAAGTTCTAGGGGACTGATGACCTCGGAAGTTAAGTCCCATAGAGCTCAGAGCCATTTGAACCATTTTTTTAACAGATGCTGCTGTTAAGTGTGTGCCAAATGAGCCATACCTTGTCGATAGGTCGCGTACGTCTTCGGCATGCCATCTTTGCCTCCAGCGGAGGGCGAGCCGTTTTGACACAAACAAGTGGCAGAGTGAGCAATGGGTCGGACGGCGGCAGGCGGCGTGGAATGAAGGGCTCTTCAGGCAGGGCGTGTTGTGATTTGGGCCGTGCCAATTCTCTGTCGATCGACATGACTTCGGTATTCCGCCTGCGGCCGCGTGTCCCGAGAATGAGTTTTCATCCTGACGGCTCCCAAGTACACGAGGCGGCCGAAGTTATTCCTACTGCCGAAGTCCGTGGTTGTGAAGCCTCGGATAAGATCGAAATGTGACGTAAGGTACCTTACATCTGAGGAGTGAATTTGGGAACAGCGTAAGGTTCGCAAAATGTCCCTTTCTATTGTCTTTCCCACGGCGGAGCTGTCTGCTTATGCACCTTACCCGCCTTCACGGCTATTAGAACTCTAAAAATACCGGCTCAGTCTTCCTACTTCCTCAAGCTCCTGTTGTGGGTACGCTGTATGCGAGTTAAGGAGACCTGCACGTGTTTGTACCAAATGCTTATTGTATGAAAAGCTTTGATACTTGCTAGTTAACGTTTAATCCTGGGAGAAAACGATTAATGCCAATTTCTTGTATTTAAAATACTGTCTGTTAATATAACTGAAATTCGTTTGCCAACCGTGTGCATCCATTCAAACCTTGCTAATTTTTCGTACCGTGAAGCGGTCCTTTGCTACTGTTACGCAACTGGAGGGCGAATTTTCTTACCTCCTTGTAGAGATTTTGGTTTGTGTCCAGTAACGAGGCTCCAGTTTGTTTTCGGCTCCGTAACTGGTGGGGGGTTAAAGATCATTTATGATTTGATTATTCGTTGAATTAAACATCCTTTTTCTTCCCAGGTAACACTAACAGTTACTAGCGCCACGCGGTGAATAGTCTCGATTATCCGGGTGATGTCTATACCTGTATTACACTGACTACCTGCATACTGCCAGTTGGATTCTGTGGTCGCGGGTGAGCTACCTCTTGATCAGCAGTGTAGTGCATGGTGTTTGTGTTGAACCAGGGACCTAGAAACTACGGAGAGGCTACGTCCCCGCCTTAGCCCTCAGTGGTTCACAACTCCACAACAGGCTACAGCAGTCCACTCACCCCACCGCCGCCCCTTTCCGAACCAAGGGTTACTGTGTGGTAGAGTAATTATGGTGTACACATACGTGCAGCCAGTGTTTGCGCAGCAATCGCCGACATAGTGTAACTGAGGCGGAATGAGGGGAACCAGCCCATATTCGCCGAGGCAGAAAGAAAACCGCCTTAAAAACCATTCACAGGCTGGCTGGCACACCGGAGCTTGACACTTATCTGCCGGGTGGATTCGTGCCGGGGACCGGTACACCTTCCCGCTCCGGGAAGCAGCGCGTTAGACCGCGCGGCTATCCGGGTGGGCTTTGATCACCAGTACTCGCATGGAAAAAAAAAAAAAAATTACTCCACGCAACGTTGCACCTATCTTGGTTTTTCAAAGTTATATATATTTTGGAACATGTGTGTATCCTTTTGAGGAACTGAATGTAAATTTCAAGGTCATTGTTACAGTTAATTTTAATTCGTTTGGTCAATAGTGTTGTGGAACATTCTGTCATACCAAGCAATTGTAAATCAGTAACTAGCTGTCAGAAAATACGACGAGGTGAATTGCTAAATCGTTTATCAGACAAATTTTCTTGATGTAGCCGTCGTTTTGAAGCGTAGATACTGTATTAAATTTTTTCACGCTTCTTCTGTCCCATAAGCTTCTGCTAAAAAATTTTCTGTGTTCTAATAATTATACGGTATATCATCATAGGAACTGAAACTTAGTGATAACTGATTAATTCTCTAGGAACTGCAACAATTTCTTTACCTCTGTGATGTGGGTTGTTTAAAGTATTTGCTTCCATAACTGTGATAGTTAAGCACAAAGCTCATTTCTTTTCTGTGAACATAGATATTTTCATAACCATGTAATGCATTTTGGGTTTCCTATGATTTTAATAGTAGGGTGTAGGTCAGTGCGACAGTGCGACATAGTGACGATGTCCACTATGGACAAACAGTAGATACAGTTATTCTGAAGAAGGTTGGGTTATCCCGACTGAAACCTAGGTAAATTCTCGGTAAAGGGTGCAACTGAGGCTGTTCATTATGAAAATTAAAATTAGTAAACAAAGTTCTTAAAGGTATTATGGACTGGTTTTCTACAAATGGTCTCACCCTCAATTTTAAAGAGACATAACAAACTCACTTCTTCACATCTAGAGGTACTACACCAATGATAAGTGTAACACATGCTGAGGAAATAATATATAGGATTGAAACTTCAAAATTCTTAGGGGTCCATATTCATGAAAATTTAAATTGAAGAAGGAAAAAACAAAGCTTCGGAACTTGTAAAACAACGTAGTTCAGCCAAATTTGCGCTTAGAATCATTGTTAATCTTGGGGAGAGACAAATCAGTAATTTGGCATATTCTGAATGTTTTCATTCAGTATTGTCATATGGAGTAATGGTCTGGGGTAACTCATCTTCAAGCAAGAAAGGCTTCATTGCGCAAAAACTTGCTGTAAGAGTAATATGTAGTGCTCACCCGCGATCGTCTTGCAGACAGCTGTTGAAGAAGTTGGGCATTCTGACTACTGCTTCACCATATATTTATTCCCTCATGAAGTTTGCTGTAAATAATCCACTAGAGTTTAAGAGGAGCAGTGATATACATAAATACAATACCAGGAGGAAAAATTAGATTCATTGCTCCACATTATTGGTTTCATTAGCACAAAAAAGGCTGTACAATGTTGCAGTAAAATTTTTGATCACTTATCCAGTGATATAAAAGTCTGAGAGACAGAAAATTAAAATTTAATAACAAACTGAGGAAGTTTCTCCTTGACAACTCCTGCTCTTCCGTAGAAGAATTTCGATAACTATAATGTGTAGATGGTGGTGGGTGGGAATGACTAACTCACACCTGTATATTTATTTTAAGAAACAACAATCTTAGAAATATTCTGAATGTAGGCGTATGTGCAAATAAACTTACTATGTTAATGTAAAAAGACTAGTTTTACGTCCTTACGATCTATCGTGCAATGTTATCCATGGAACATGTACCTACCTACTTACCTACCTAAATAACTAATTGTGGTAACCATGAAGGGAGGCCTCAGACTAAAATGAGTGTATGACAGAGACGTAGCCTTTCACCCTTACTGTTCAGAAATAGTTCTGGACACGAAGGCTTCGAAGTCAATAAAATGCCGAGGGCAAGACGGTAGTTGGTATAGTGCCATAAATATGATAATCTCATTAACGTATCAGAGGGCTGCAAGGTTGCCAGCGGCAGGGGCTGAAGTGGGTAGTGCTGGATACTGTTTAGCACGTATAATGTATTACCACAAACTGCCGTTGACATACATGTGTGGAGGCAGGAGTAGCCCGGCGCACCAGCATGTACTCCGCGCTTTAGATGTGTTTCAGACACCAGGCAAATGTGAATAACTTCGTCTCGGAGAAACTGGCAAAGTCCTCCAGCGTGAGTGCAGACGCCACTGATGTCCCACGCGGTAATTCTCAGTCCTCTAATACTGTGCATAATGCGGCCTTTGTGGTCTACATCCGGTGGTATTCGGTAGCTGACATAACTGCACCACTAATTTCCCGCTGAAGGAGCTCTGTCAGCTTTGTTACGCTGTTCGCTGCAGCCGTGGGTGCCTCAGTGAAGTTATTGAAATAATTGTTTGAACAGCTGTTACGACATAGTTGCTGGTCCTAGTTTCTCGGCTACTTCACAGGCAGTGCTCGTGGACCGGCGAACTTCATTTGTGCGTTGCTTTACGTCTACGTCCCTATTTTATCCCACTTGTCGAGACCCTTCGCGTGACTGCATCAGAAATGTGTCGAAAGTAAACTGCTGTTGGCTGCGGTGTAGTCTTCTGCGTCATTTTGGTGGTGCTTATCTGCTGTGAGGTGCTGGGCGCTGCCGAACATATGCCTGTGCATTGAAAGGCACATTTAGGCCATTTTATTTTGTTTCAGCTCAGAAGTTTGTCAACGTAGGAGAGCTATAGCGCGCTTCCGCGGTAGCTACTCGTATGACCTTCCGCGCCATAGCCTGTTCAATTTTTGTTCTTTTTTTTCTCTGTCTCAGTCATCAGTCTTCTGACTGGTTCGATTCGGTCCGCCATGTGTTCCTCTCCTATGGCAACCTCTCCAACTCAATGTTGCACTTGCAGCTTATGTCCTCAATTATTCAAATATCTATTTTTCCCTAACAGTTTTTGACCTCTACAGTCTCCTCTAATACCATGGAAGTCACTCCGTGGTGTCTTAATATATGTTCTACCATCACGTCCCTTCTTCTTATCAGTGTTGTCCTAAGATTCCTTTTCTTCGCCTTCTTTAAGCAGGACCTCCTCATTCCTTGCGTTATCAGTCCACCTAATTTTCAACATTCTTCTGTAGCACCACATCTCTAATGCTTCGATTCTCTTCTTCTCCGGTTTTTCCACAGTCTGTGTTTCAGTACCATTCAGTGCTCTGCTCCAAACGTACATTCTCAGAAATTTCTTCCTCAGATTAAGGCCTATGTTTGATAGTAGTATACCTGTCTAGGTCAGGAATGCCCTTTTTGAGAGTCCTACTCTCCTTTTTATATCTTCATTCCTCCGTCCGTCATGAGTTATTTAACTATCTAGGTAGCTTGGGACCTGTGGTCTAGTTGTAGCTTCTTTGGTTGGTAATCAAAACATCCTCGGTCCAGGTTTCTAAATCCAGCCACCGCTTAAATTTCGAATAAAAACCATAAACAATGGCATCCAAAGGCTTCCGGCGTAAGAAGTCAGTCTCATTCTGCTAACGGCCTTGTGAAAGACGACGGGGGAGCGTACAGAGGTTCAAGGCGCTCTCTTGTCTTTGGGGTGGGAAACTGTCCATAAAGGCGGAAGAGTCAGCAATGATCAACGGCATGAGGATGCAGTATGCAGTGGAAACCACTGCATTAAATACGTATAATGTGTATCCACAGGACATGTGGTTCGTTAATGAAAAAGTATCATGATGATTTCTTCATTGGCAAAAGAGTCCGGAATACTTTTCTGGGAAGGAACTGCAAAGGGGAAGATGACCATGAGAAAAACATTAAATAACCTACGATAGGATAACGTTCTACGAGTTGGGGCCTGGAATGTCAGCGGTTTGAACGTGGTAGGGAAGCTACAAAAGCTGAAAAGAGAGATGCTAAAGCTCAGTCTGACACTTTTGGCGTCAGTGAAGTGAATTGGAAAAAAGACAAGGAATTCTGATCAGATTAGTATAAGGTAATATCAACAGCAGCAGGATATGTTATAACAGAGAACGATTCGCTATGAATCTGAAGTTAGGGCAGAAAGTGTATTACTGTGAACCGTTCAGTGTTAGGGTTATTCTCATTAGAATCGACGGCAAACCAACACCAACAACGATAGTTCAGGTATGAATTCTGTCGTCACAAGCCGAGGATGAAGAGATGAAAGAAGTATATGAGGTTATTGAACGGATAGTTAAGTACGTAAAGAGAGATGAAAAGCTAATAGTCATGCGAACTGGAAGCCGATTGTAGAGGAAGAAGGAACTGTTACGTGAGAATATGGTTCAAAATGGCTAGGAGCACTATGGGACTTAACTTCTAAGGTCATCAGTCCCCTAGAACTTAGAACTACTTAAACCTAACTAACCTAAGGACATCACACACATCCATGTCCGAGGCAGGAGTCGAACCTGCGACCGTAGCGGTCACGCGGTTCCAGACTGTAGCGCCTAGAGCCGCTCGGCCAACCCGGCCAGCGTGAGAATATGGGTTTGGTAGTAGAAATGAGAGAGGAGAAATGCTAATTGAGTTTTAGCTAGTAATAGCGAATACTTTACTAAAGAATCACAAGAGGAGGAGGTATATTTGCAAGAGACCCGGAGGTACGGGAAGATTTCAGTTAGATTATATCATGGTCAGACAGAGATTCCGAAATCAGATGCTGGATTTTAAGGTTTACCCAGGAGCAAGTATAGACTCAGATAACAATTTAGTAGTGACGAAGTGCAGGCTGAAGTTTAAGAGACTAGTCAGAAAGAATCAACACGCAAAGAACTCGGATAAGGAAGTACTAAGGAATGAAAGATACTCCTTAAGTTCTCTAAGGCTAAACGTACTGCGATAAATATATATAAATGACCTAGTAGATAGTGTTGGAAGTTCCATGCGGCTTTTCGCGGATGATGCTGTAGCATACAGAGAAGTTGCATCATTAGAAAATTGTAGCGAAATGGAGGACGATCTGCAGCTGATAGGCACTTGGTGCAGGGAGTGGCAACTGACCCTTAACATAGACAAATGTAATGTATTGCGAATACATAGAATGAGGGATCCTTTATTGTATGATTATATGTTAGCGGAACAAACACTGGTAGCAGTTACTTCTGTAAAATATCTGGGAGTATGAGTGCGGAACGATTTGAAGTGGAATGTTCATATAAAATTAATTGTTGGTAAGGCGGCTACCAGGCTGAGATTCATTGGGAGAGGCCTTATAAAATGTAGTCCATCAACAAAGGAGGTGGCTTACAAAACACTCGTTCGACCTATACTTGAGTATTGCTCATCAGTGTGGGATCCGTACCAGATCGGGTTGACGGAGGAGATGGAGAAGGTCCAAGGAAGAGCGGCGCGTTTCGTCACAGGGTTATTTGGTAACTGTGATAGCGTTACGGAGATGTTTAGCAAACTCAAGTGGTAGACTCTGCAAGAGAGGCGCTGTGCATCGCGGTGTAGCTTGCTCGCCAGGTTTCGAGAGGGTGCGTTTCTGGATGAGGTATCGAATATATTGCTTCCCCCTACTTATACCTCCCGAGGAGATCACGAATGTAAATTAGAGAGATTTGAGCGCGCACGGAGGCTTTCAGACAGTCGTTCTTCCCGCAAACCATACGCGACTGGAACAGAAAAGGGAGGTAATGACAGTGGCACGTAAAGTCCCCTCCACCACGCACCTTTGGGTGGCTTGCGGAGTATAAATGTAGATGTAGATGTAGAAAGAGTAGCTCAGCAGTCAGTTCAGTTGGAGAGAATCTGCAAATCTATGAAGGGCACTCGCAGAAGCAGGGAAGAAAAACAAAGGCACAAAGAAGGTAACTACGAAGAAACCACCGGTAACAGAAATAATACTTCAGTTGATCAATGAAAGAAGGAAGTACGAAAGTGTTCAGTGAAACTCAGGAATACTGAAGTACAAGTCGATTAGCAATAAAATAAATAGGAAGTGCGGGGAAGCTAAGGTGAAATGGCTGCATGAAAACTGTGAAGAAATCGTAAAAGAAATAGTTTCGAAAGGACTGACTCAGCACATAGAAAAATTGTAACTACATTCAACGAAATTAAAAGCAAGGCTGGTAACGTTAATAATGCAATGGGAAATGGAAATTACGCTGTTAAATGCAGCAGAGCGAGTCTATGTGAGGAGGAAGACTTGCCTGATGTGATAAAAGAAGAACAGGAGTTGATATAGAAAGAGAGGGCATCCAGTATTAGAGTCAGAAATTAAAAGAGCTCTGGAAGACTTAAGATCAAATAAGCCAGAAGGGATAGTGGTAAATTATTGGGGAAAGTGGCAACGAAACGACTATTCACGTTGGTTTGTAGAATGTATGAATCTGGCGACATTCCATCTGATTTTCGGGAAAACATCATCCACACAATTCCGAATACTGAAAAGAGTTGACAAGCTCGACAATTACTGCACAATGAGCTTAGCAGCTCAACTATCCAAGATGCTGACTACAAACTGCATACTGATCCTGCCCGTGTCTTAACCATTCACGTCTTAGTTACTGCATAGCTATCACCTATGAATTCACAGATCGACAGTAGCGTCCATGTAATCGTGTTTCAAATCATTTCCTGTATATGTGCTCTGATTGGATTAATGCAGTATCTTCGCTTTTTTACATCACCATTGAGACAATTACGTAGCCAGAAATTATATATAGTCAGTATCTCGATCAAATTTTCCAGTAAGATATTGCTGGTGGCCCTTTTATTGTAGCCAATCATGCACAAGTTTTTCTAAGGAAATTACATTTTTAATAATTTTAATTCAGTGCTGTTTCTTTCTGTTTGAAATCCGCGAATAAATTTCATCCGTTTATCAGATCAGACCACTTGTATTTCGTAATAAGATTCCCTATAACAAAATGGACGAATTGTCGGTCCATAAACAGATAGGTAAGGCCTCTGTAAATTTTAGAAGACTTAGGTAGCATTTCCTTAGGATTTCCTATGTGTCACAGTCGTAGCTGCTCCTATGTTCGCTTGTTTCACCGTATCATTTTATCATTACTTATGATCTGTCTTGACCATTTGCGTACCGTTAGAGAATTCGTTGAAACGATGCTTGGGCTTTACCGGCACCGACTTTTGGCAACTTTGTTAGGTGGGGTGCGTCTGTATACTAAGGCAGCTTTCTTTCCGATGCTTTCTGTGTCATTCGTCGAAAATCTGCGGCAGTAGTCGGTGACACCCTGCAATGATCTCTGCCAGTCATATTCGCGTTGAAAACAGTCGTTACCCAGTTACCAGGAAGTAACCGACTTCGTCCGTCGTCCGTCGTTCTGTTGAAATTAAAATACCAGCGGTTGATGTGGTGGTTCAACTTTATGAGCCGGACAAAAGCGTTCTGAGTTTTTGGATATTTAAGAGGAGTGCAAGTGCATTAGTAGTTTCAGCTAGTGAGGTTGATAATTCTACTCATCGAACAGTTCTTCTGGCCCGCGCGAAGTCCTCGCCGTCGAGTGCTGGTTTCTTCATCGCTATTTAGGTTTCTGAACCACGATCGATACAGAACCCTTATGGGATACTTTGTTATACTTCTGTCTGTCTGTCTGTTTGTCCAAGTGTTAAAAACGCTTTTTGTCATGAATAGGTAGACGCATCGGGTTGAAATTTATGCATTATACTAAGGTCTATGATTATGATGGCCTGGCGGTGTAAAAATTTGAAACTTCTAAGTCAGAGCTAATCAAAAGTTACTGCCATTTATGTTACATTCTTCGACAATCGCAAACTCGCTCGTAGAAGCCTGTAGGGGACTTCCCGTTCACCTGCTGTAAACCGAGCTAGGTAGCGCAGGGATTAGCACACTAGACTCGCATTCGGGAGGACGACGGTTCAATCCCTTGTCCGGCCTTTCTGATTTAGGTTCTCCGTGATTTTCCTAAATCGCTTCAGGCAAATGCCTGGATGGCTCCTTCAAAAGGGCACGGCCGACTTCCTTCCTAATCCGAAGGGACCGATTACCTCGCTGTTTGGTACCATCCCACCAAATCAACCAACCTGCCAATCATGTAATTTGGCAAGAAGCAAGGTTTCATAACAGAACTAAAAGCAAAATTAGAAAATTGTTAATTTGTAGTCATATCGCAAGAAATTCTTTTCTTGGTATTTGTTCGTTTGTCTGTTAAGATTCCAGTTCTCAGGAATGGGCAGACGTATCCAGTGGAAATTTAAGTCACATTCTATGGTCTATGGACTATCGGTAGCGTAAAAATCCTAAGATTCTAAGTCGATGAAATCAAAAGATACAAAATTTCATACTCGCTGACGCACTGATCAAAACCTATATGCTATTGCCCTTTGGCTTAGAGTTATGAAATTTGGCAAAAAGTAAGGCTTTGCTGTACAACTAAAGGAAAAAAAAACGAAAATTCTTAATTTGTCATTTGTTATCTGACTATCTGTAGGCCGTCTTTTAAGACACCTTCTTCTCGGGAACAGGTGCACTTGTCAAGTTCAAACTAAAGTTCTTTTCTGGTGTTAAACATTTAAGCCTCTACGTCAATGCAGTCAAAAGAAACGGCCATTTATGTCACGTATTTTGATACCACGCCAGTGTCGATGTCGGTAACAGGCAAAAGTTGTCGAAAATCTCGATTCTCTGGATGGATGAACTATATCTACAAGGTGCGTTCCATAAGTAATGCGACCAAATTCATAAAATATCATTTATTGAATATATTCGTACAAATAATCAAAAATTTTCAAAATAGCACCTTCTTGCGTCGATACACTTCTGGAGGCGGTGTTTCCATGCCTGGAAGGCATCCCGGAATGCCTTTTCCGGAATGCCCTTTAGAGCTGATGTAATATGCGCCAGGATGCTTTCAATTGTGTCCCAATGTTTTCCTTCCATGACTTCTTTTAACCGAGGAAACAAAAAAAAGTCAACAGGAGCCAGCTCAGGACTGACTGTAGGGAGGTGGTGGTGGTGGTTAGTGTTTAACGTCCCGTCGACAACGAGGTCATTAGAGACGGAGCGCAAGCTCGGGTTAGGGAAGGATTGGGAAGGAAATCGGCCGTGCCCTTTCAAAGGAACCATCCCGGCATTTGCTTGAAACGATTTAGGGAAATCACGGAAAACCTAAATCAGGATGGCTGGAGACGGGATTGAACCGTCGTCCTCCCGAATGCGAGTCCAGTGTGCTAACCACTACGCCACCTCGCTCGGTGACTGTAGGGAGGCTGGGGAACCAATGGGGTCTTGGTCCTGGCCAGGAAGTCGTTGACAATGAAGGCGCTGTGACTCGGCGCATTGTCATGATGAACTTTCCACGTGTCCTTGATGTCGCTTCTGCAGCGCGAGACCCTCCTTTTCAGTCTTTTTAGCACTTCCAAGTAGAAAGCTGAGTTCACTCTAGTCCCGGTAAGTACGAGTTTGTGGTGGACAATGAATGCCTCTGACGTCAAAGAAGACAATGAGCATGGTTTTGATCCTGGACTTGCTCATGCGTGCCTTCTTGGGACGGGGCGACAATGGGGTGTGCCACTCTAAACTCTGTCTTTATGTCTCAGGGTCGGACTCAAAAATCAACGACTCATCACCAGTGATAACTGAGTTTAAAAAATGAGGATCATTCTCACACATTTCCAACGTTTCTCGGCACAGAAGCACTCGCATGTGCTTGTGTTCGTCAGTCAACACTTTTCGGACGAGTTTGGCAAACGCCTTTCTCATGTTCAAATCTTCTGTCACAATGTAGAAAAACGTTGTTTCTGACATTTTTAGAGTATGTGCTATCAATTGAAGGCTCATTCGTCTGTCAGAGTTTAAACAATCACACACACGCGTCACATTTTCGTCGACTCGTGCGGTTGATGGCCGTCCACTGCGAGGTTCGTCGGTGATCTCCTCTCGGACCTCCATGAACGACTTGTTCCATCGGAAAACTTGTGATTTGGAGAAGCAATCAGTCCCTAAGGCATGTTGAAGTAATGGAAACGTTTCGGTGGCGGACTTCCCAAGTTTAACGCAAAATTTGATAGCGTACCGTTGCTCTACGGAATGATCCATCGTGCCGTGTTACATAAACTCAAAACGGGGTTGACGGAAACGCAGGCCCTGACTGTCCGGCAGCTCGCAGCCGAATGAGACAAAGAGCGTTTTGAAGTTAACACCCCCCTCCACTTAGCCCGGCCGGCTACAACACGCTGTGTTGTACCGTTGCGTCAGGAAAAAAATGGTCGCATTACTTATGGAACGCACTCTGTATACATAGCTGAGCTTTTGCGGGACTTTTGGTGGGTGAGTTCTGTTGTGGACTGGCAAGACAGCCAATCCACAGTGACGGGTAGCCGAAAAGCACGCGTTTAAGCTCACGCAGGCTGGCGTGAGGTCTGGAACAGTTAAAGGAGTTATACTAGCAAGAAAAGTACGTAGCTGCTGGAATACTTAACTTTAATCCATAATTGGTGAACATCGGTCTGACGATACATGAATCACAAGATAAATAGCAAATGATAATGGCGCCTTGCTAGGTCGTAGCAAATGACGTAGCTGAAGGCTATGCTAACTATCGTCTCGGCAAATGAGAGCGTAATTTGTCAGTGAACCATCGCTAGCAAAGTCGGCTGTACAACTGGGCGAGTGCTAGGAAGTCTCTCTAGACCTGCCGTGTGGCAGCGCTCGGTCTACAATCACTGACAGTGGCGACATGCGGGTCCGACGTATACTACCGGACCGCGGCCGATTTAAAGGCTACCACCTAGCAAGTGTGGTGTCTGGCGGTGACATCACAATTTCCATTCACACATACCGGGATTTGTTCCCCCTTGGCGAGGTTCGTATGTTGGCGGTGGTAGCCGGAGTTCATCTTTTGCTTCTCAAGGCAGTTTCAGGGCTAATGGGTGGTTCATTTTCAGACTCCGAGGTCGATACTGCCCTAGGCTGTCGCCTCTCAGGAAAGCCCCTGCGGCCGGCTATTGAGGGCCTCGGCATTCGCGCTATCTACTGCATGCTTCCCATCGCCAACTATCGCTAACTCGATTAACTCTAGTGTGCCGGACACCAGTGGTGTCGGCCTTAATATGCTAGCCGCGAGTCACGTGTTTCGCTCATGTGACCCACTTCTCGAGTCGTCTCGCCAGCTTCTGCCCTTGTGGATCTCGCAGCGGCCTTTATGGCAGTAGCGTCACCAGCTCTATCATCAGTGACTACAGTCATGGACGCGTTTTAGTACGAGAGGTGTCTGCAGTACTGGTAAAGACTGAAATCTCCGCGCCAGAGCACCGTAGAGGAGCTAATGCAAAATGCAAAATGCGACAATGCAGAGATCAAGCCGAGTACCGAGTGGCAATTTCTTTTCTGGATTTGAAGGGGAATAATACGGCAACAATTGATGCCGAGAAAGGAAAGGCTAAAGGCCTCTGAACGACTAACCAATTCGGCTCATGTTTGGCAGGTCGCTTGGGTACAACTTAAACTGAAAGACTAAGATATTTCGGCTCAACATCCGTTCTTAAGAAAACCACCCATAAATTTTATTACGCAAAATCGTCTCAGAACTGATAGGGTCAATACATAGTTGGAAACTGAGCATTTTTCGTCATCATACGTTGGGTCCACGAACGCCTATTTTCCAAGAGATCGAGGTAAGAAACTGTTACTGCCACTTGCCTACGTACAAGGTGAACGAAAGCGACGAAACATTTAGCTGGGGAATGGGGAAGCCATGTTCAGTTCCGGAACGAATTCTGTTCCTTTAATTTTTCCGTACTGAAGATGGTAAGGATATGAGGGTTAATAAGGCAAGTAAAAACAACAGCGAATAATAAGGTGAATGATGTTCAGCCCTACAGCAATTTACAAGACGAATTCAACTGAAATGAGTAGTCATGTGGCTGTGGTAATGGATGTATTAAATAGCTTAGTGTGTGATTTGATAATGAGCTTAGGCTCGAAACTAGTCACCAAATAATAATAAAATTATACTGCAACTTTGACGATTATCTGCAGTTTTTCACATACTTTGTAATAATAGAAAGGTGGACAGGTAAATTCCTCAAAAGATTTAGATTTTTGAAGAATTAAAATTTTCAGCCTCGTTGTATGTATAACTTCGTAGTAAGACTGAAAGGGTACGGTACCACCCGACATTGGAAAAAGGTACAACATACTTCATTATTTTTGTCAGAACAACACATTTTTTTCTAAAATAACTCAATTTCAATTAATTCAGCGAAGCCAGATACCAGTGTGGGAAAGAATGACAATTTATTTATTTAATTGATCACATGTGCACTCCCACAAAATAAATCCCTACATCCAGTTTGGTGAGATCTGTGAAATGAATGAATGTATGGTCGTCTGCTAACCGCAGATAGTGAATGTGAATATATGATCATCTTTGAGACGATCCTTTGGCCACCTTTGGTAGGACCAAAGAGATGAAATTTACCTGAGCTTTGAGCACCTGAAATGTGGCTGACCAATACAGTAGCAAGGTGCTCCCCCACTTCAGCAGAGGTGCGAGAGGACCTGAAGAACGGCCATGTTTCGGCACTCTGCCGCTGGATCTTGTGCTGTTAAGACCTGTCTAGGTTGTGCTCCGTAAAGACAAGAGTGGAGACATGGTATGCATGTGGAATATTTAAGAGTAGTTTGAAATAATAATTTCTCTATTTCAGGAACTTTTGTGGGGAGAATTAAATGTCAGGCAGGTAATATTAATGGGATCGTAGTAATCTTCGGAAGTGACCTACGGTCACAATGAAACCACGTGTAGCAATAAGTTGAAATACTTCTGTGTGCTTAAGTTAAGCTGAATTACTAGCATGTGTACTATAAGCTGAAATATTTAATAAATAGCGTGTGCAGGACTTGCAATTAGAGGCGAGTACTTCCACATGGTGAGTACTATGTGAGTCTCAATCTGTGTATGAGACAAAGGATAAAGAGAAGTACTCGTCCATGGTATCAGTTGAGGACTCGTGTGTGTGATGAATATGTTCTTAATATTACTTTGCGTGATATGTTTCCATGTGACGCTTGATTCAAACTATAATAATCTGAGAGAGAAGCAAGGTGAGTCAGCCGTATATCCAGCAACGCCACATGGCTTGCATGGCACAGGAAGACGTGCTTATATCTCCAGAGTTCATAGTAGGAAAGTAGAATTACGAAGTGGGGCAGTGTCGTGCGAAACTGGGATAAATACTAATTGAAGTGGGAAAGCTGAAAGTGTTAGTGTTGTGACTATTTATTGTATTGTATTCCATGTTGTAGTGTGGTGTATGTCATGTAATTTGGGTATGTGTGGTTTGCATGGGAGAAGAGCAAGGTAGTTTCAAAAGATTAGTGGGTTATGCTTGTTCCTTCTGTACTGCTCGATCTGGAGGAAGGTTTTGTGATGATAATTGTGAGAGTCGAAGTGTTAGATATAATAAAAGATCCACCATCCTATCCAGAAAGTGCACTGTAGCGTTAAATAATTAAGAGACCATAAGGTAGAGAATCACCAATGTAAAGCCATGCCCACTGGGCGGAATTTCTCATGTGTCATTGTTTTAGGTTATAGAATTTGTGTGTTTAGGTTATAGAATTCATCGGAATAAATAAAATAGTGAAAATAAAAAGATTGGTGGCCTTTTCCTTCGAATTGTATGTTGTCATCCAGAATTTATAATGTGTGCGCCATTCATATTCAGTGCGATGGCCATGTGTGATAAAAGCCGTTAAAAAAAAAAAGAAAATGTGGTATTGCCCGTGCGTAGTGAACAGTCAGAGTTCTGTAAATTACTGACAGTCAGATGTGCGTTTCCGTTGTGTATTATTCATATTGGAGGATAATTTGTAACTTAGTTGTGAGTACGAGAGTTCATGTTACTCGATAAATAAGAATGAATCCACTCGCTTGGCAGACCACTCATCTTGCCGGCCTGACTGCTTGATGCCACAGTATGAGCAAGGCACGTGGGTGCCTCTCATAATTTCGACCCTGCCAGGATATTTTGCCAGGATATTTTGCTGTTAGTGTTTGCTCTTAAGATTTTTTTTATGGAATGTATTGTGATAGCGCTAAGAAGTAAAATTTTTTGTTTGTTTGCAATATCTTTCTGGATTGGTGAGGATCTTTTATTTTTTTATGTAATTGCTTGCTACGTCGTCTAAGGCTGGAAGATTGTTGTATAATTTTTTTGCGTACTGTCCGTAGTAACTAGGATGCAGTCGAAAAGTGTAGTCACCATGGAGAATAGTGATTCTGGCGTGAACGTAGCAGTGCAGCAGGAAGTAGGTGTCGACCATGGGTTAATGAGCGAGAACGGCAAACACTCGGAAGGAGCTGAATTGTTCAGGGGATCGCGGCTAGGTGATCCATTATGCGGCAGGCTTTGTCCACAAACGGGGGCTTTTCCCAACGACGCGGGCGATCTGGGACTAGGTCAGGTATGCAGTGAAAGTGCAGCTACCCTTAGCGAAGCTACGGTTTCTCAGGCGAACGAGGTGAGCGCACCGAAAGTAGCAAATGACAATGTGCTACTGCAGTTTTTACAGAGGATGGATAGAGATAATAAGGAAAGATTGAAAGTGATGGATAGAGATAATAAGGAAAGATTGGAAGCGATGGATAGAGATAATAAGGAAAGATTGAAGGCAAATAAGGAAAGATTGGAAGCGATGGATAGAGATAATAAGGAGAGAGATAGGGAGACTAAGGAAAGATTGGAAGCAAATAAGGAAAGATTGGAGGCAATGGATAAGGGAAATAATGAGGCAATGAGGAAGCTACACACAGTTATCGATGAGCGTCTGTCAGTAGTTAATAATTGGTTAGATGAGGGGGAGAAGAATCTGGGTGCAGTGAAGCAAGTATGTGACGCAGTGAAAGAAAAAGCCAATAATTTGTAGGTACGAATTTTTGCAATAGAGAGTGATACTACAGAACGTAGGGACGTGTTGCCAGATGAGCGAATCAAAGAGGTAGTGGGCAGAATGAATACGATTTGTGCAGATGTAGAAAAGATCAGTATAAGAGGCGAGACAGGCTCAGACAGTACGCAGCGAGAGGTTTATGCCAACCAGGAGGAGATACAATCACTATTACAGCTCAAAGAGGCACAATCAGAAATAAGTTGGAAACATAGGGAAGAACTAGCACAGTTGCAATTAGCGTGCAGTAGCGAAGGTGACACACCACCAGGTAGATTGCAGAGGGAGAGTGAGATAAATTCAAAAAACGAAAATAGGCAGAAAGAGGAAGACGAATTCAGAGAGTCAGAAGAACGGTTGTGTCGGTTAAAACAGGTGGAAAACCCAACTGGGTATAGTCCAAGGCTGTCTCAATTTCAAGATTCATTACCGTCATCGTGGGGACTGCTCCTCAAAATGAAGATTGTGTGTAACCATTTGAGGGACGAGGCTAGAGCGAAAATGCAGGAAGTTATTAAAGACTGTCGTAGCTACAAAATATTTTGTGACAAGTTGTTAAATGAATTCTGGTCGAAAAGTAAGCAGGACCAGGTTAAGCAAAGCATATTGATGATGCCAAATTGTAACGAAGGTGGTATAATAGATCCAGTGGTGTGCTATCAGGAAATGCTGAGACAAAATAGGTATTTGGATGTGCCATACGAACCTGGCAAGTTCATTAGGATCTGTATAACGAAGTTGCCAGTGAGATTGCGCAGAGATGTAGTGATAGCAGGCAGAGGCTTAGACGATTCCGTGTCATTTCAGCACTTGTTACAGGAACTGGGTAATGAGAGCAACATTGTGAACGGAGACACGACTCATAGGGCAGACTGAGTCGAGGATAGGAACGGCAGAAACCATCAGAATGACAGGAGAGCATGGAATCCTGGCATTTCATTCTTGTCGTAACAGATTGATGGATCCAACATATCAACATATCAGCCCTTAGCATGTTGCCTTAAAACACTTGCCGCTGGCACTGAAAATTGTCTTTGTAGCAGACATACTCAACTGATATGTAGGAATGCAAATACCATACTTCTGATCAGAGAATAAAACACCAGTAATGGAATCTGTTAGGCTGGTCTCTCAGAGCAAAATTTGCAAATTTTTATTTGGAACACTAAAGTAAAAGGACTGTTTCCTCAAAAACCAGTTGCTAAAAAATTTTAGGTTAATGCCAATGAGTCCAGTTTAATTAGTGAAATTTGACTATTTCACATACTTAACACGTAATGTAAAAAGTCAACATTGTGATCTGTATGGAATAGGGTACGTTTATACTGCTGTTACAGGTAATATCAGCAATGTGATCGAAGTTTTTAGATTAGCTGCTATCTGATATATAGTATGTCATTGTCGTGGTGACAGTTATAATGAGGTGCTGCGTATGGTTGTTCGGAATCTGGCGTTAGGGCAAGAGGCCACTAGCACCAAAGTTTCTAACACTTGGGCAGTCCCATCTCTCCCAGCTTGTATACTCTCTGCACACATTTAATTTTCATGTAAGCTCAGATTCCTAACCAGCAAATTCTTTACTATGTATAGTGGACCATTCAGAGTGAGGCGGATTGTCCATGAAAATGCTGTACTGATTGAGACGATCAAGAGAAAACAATCTCGTGGGCTTCATCACATTTCTAACATCAAATTATGGAAAAGTTAAGGATAGATCGAGAGTCGGCAATTTATGGTAGATAGTCAGTGTATTTATTTGTGGTGTGTAACGTTGTGCAGGGTCAAAATCGAACATAACAATTTTCAGGCGGGATGTCAGGAAGTATGACGGAATAGACAGGTCGAATGAGTCATGAACAGGAGTCGACAGAGTGGTGTATGTACGTATTTTTTGTCATATGAATAAGGATCAAGCAGAAACGACGTGATGATTAATGAGTGGATAAAAATGGTAGATAGAGAAGCGACGTGATAAATAGTAGTGGATAAAGGTGATATTTAAGGAGAGAAGCGACGTGAAGCAGTGAGATTAATAAAGAGAGATTCGACGTGATGAAACAGTGGTAAATAAAGGTGAGTAGAATTAATAATGTGGAGATGTCTTGGATGTATGTTACAGAGAGGCCTGTGTATGCTGCAGTCGAGATCGATGCGAATGGCGAAGGAAGACCGGGAAATGATGGAGTAATGGACCGACGAAGAGCCGAAATACGAATGAAGAGATGAGGACAACTGCACAACGTGAAGGGACACAAAGGGAGTATGAGATTCAGATGGTGAACGTTGTGGAATACTGATGTAAGATGTAATATAAGTGTAAATCTAATTCTTACCATAACACTTGCAATATGAAAAAAATAACTTTTGTTGTTGTTGTTGAAGCCTGGTACCAGTATAACTAAACAAAACGGTACCAAGAATGTGTACAGTTGTTTTGCAGAATGAATAATTTGTGTATTTTTTGTTCTTAGATGAAATGTCGCAATTCTAAAGTGATGTTTAGCAAGATGAATAGTCGGTAAAGTGAATGCGGAGGTAAGCCGATGGAGGGAGGTGCCAGAGTGAAAGGACGAATTCGGAGGCTGGAAAGCTATCTCCGAAACAGCTTCATGTGTTATGTGGTTGAGTATAAGGGAGCAAAGGTATGGCATGTTGTCGTGAGTGTGGTGGTGTTAAGGTTAGCTGACTTCTAGACCTATTCTGTCAGTGTATTAATGGATTGAATGAGAAGGAAAATGTGATGTCTGGTGAGTGAGAGTCGTAGAGTAGTGTGATCAATGCGTACACTCCTGTAAAGGGGATGCTACCGATCCATAACTAAAACATTGTTGTGTATTGTTTGATTTGGATGAACCTCGATGGCAGGTCAGGATCTGACATCATGTGGATGGTTCATACATGTCCTAGAAATGTTGTTACATATAATAAAAAGGTAAAATATATAAAAAGATACTAATTTCAGTCTGTCACAAGCACAAAGGTGCATTGTATATTGTAGTTTTAGAATCAACAGTTTCTAACGTTTTCACTGTGATAGGATGTTAGAGTAGTCTACTATTTGATATTGTAATTATGAGCTGTACAGATTGTTTCTTATTCTTTTTTTTGACATGTTCATGTTTTGTATGAGGGACGACAGGTACAATCAATAGCACAAGTGTGGGCTGTATATAAAAAAGAGATAAATGTTGATGTTGTATGTGTAGAAAACTAGGGTGTATGATTTTATGATTTTTAGAACAAAGGTTCTTTTATTACCAATGTATCTAATAGACCATACATGTAATCAGTGATTATTTAAATACTGTAAGAATATCCTTTTGTCTGTAATGTTGCGAGATGCACGGTGAAACACATATGTATTCATTACCAGCGATGGCGAGGCATGACAGAATCTCTGACCAGAGAGTTATTTATCGTTGCTAGTCTGCGCTTGACCGCGTGATTGTTCAGTTGTACTCAGTCTGCAGTAGTAGTAGTTACGTGTAGCAAGTCGGCCGGAACAGTTAGTGTCTGCGCGAGTCGGCTGAGGGAGTAGTCAGTCGCCAGTAGTAGTAGCGAGTGGATGGTTGTACTGAGCAGAAGTCGGCATGCGTCAGCGGCGTGCTCTTCTTGCGACTCTGGTCAGGACTCCAGAGGATGAGTATTGTTGTAGAAGGTAATAAAGCAGCATTGTGCACATCTAGTAATGTATGTTAATTGTAATTAATCTGTTCATAAAAAATGCCCCAATAATAATTTTTTTATAAAGTAACTCTTTTAAAGAAAAACATTCATTTCAATTCAAAGAATATTTCCTATGCATTTCCTCCAAGAATCAAAATTAAATATACGCCAGCATTGCACGAAGCTGTGTCGATAAATAAGAGCAGATATAGATGCAGTTTTTTATTGAGGTAAGAATTTGCTTTTGTTATTCAGAATACTGGGCCGAAGGTCAGCGCTGCTGTCCTTATAAAATTTATCAGGTTTAATTATTTCACAGGGCCGAAGGTCAGCGCTGCTGTCCTTATAAAATTTATCAGGTTTAATTATTTCTGTTGAGATGTTAGATACGGTTCATGGTTCATTATCTAATAAATATTATTGTTATTGGTTTATGGTCTATTTTCATTCCTTAACATTTCTGCGGGGAGGTTACACTTGGCGACATCCGGACCAGGATCGTATTTCTTCGGGAATCTTCTGATAGGTAGTCATATATCTGCTCTTATTTATTTAAATATAATTAGCATTTGGCGCAACGCATTTACTAATTTGTCACTCTTTCTTCCACAGATCATCGGCAATTTGTTGCTCTTTGTTATAATTGTATTTTTTGCATTTTGCATTGTGTTTGTTTCATTAGTGAATAATTTTGATTAGTAAAAATTCCACGAGAAACTGTTAACAGTACATCGCGATTTGTAAGGAATGAAACAGCCGATATGAATAATTTGACCGATAGTACTTGCGACGCTCAGTGTCTTAATGACAATCCTCAATTTACAGACAATCAGTGTGTACCGACCACTAATGTTGATTTTGATCCTAGTGATGAACAGACCAATTGTGTCCTCTGTTAATTTAACGACAATTGATGACGCTGGACGTTCTGTTGCAATGAGCGCTGCCCAGCTTGACACACCCAGTTTGCAGGATTTACGTGATGAACAGACAACTTTTTCTAATGGAAATGAACAGCGTACTCAAAGTACGACAGATTTATTTAATTCTGAGGTAGTGACTAACAGTGCACATCCGATTAGCAAACATTTTCAAGAATCACAGAATGACCAAATGGTTACAGAAAACTTGACAAATGTATATACACCATCAAACAGTACAGAGAATAGAGCTGCTAATTTTAGCTTGGATCAATTTATGGCATTATTACTACAAAATAACGAAAATGTTAAACAACTACTTAATGAACATTCCAAACAACAGAATGAAAATTTCAAACAACAACTTAATGAAAATTCCATACAACTTAGTGAAATTCTCAAACATCAAATTAATGAAATTAATGAAAAACAAGATAACAATTTCAAACAACTTAATGAAAAACATGACAACCTTAATGAAAAATTAGACAATTCCAGACAGCTTAGTGAACAGATTACAGCCGTTTACGCGCAGTGTCATGATACTTAAGAACAATTACGTGAGGAAATTGAGGCTTGTTCTAGGAAAAGTAGTGAAGAAATTAGATCAGTTGCTCAAGAATTAAGGGATATGCAAACAGCTGCAACAGAAACACTTAGAGACGAAATTAGTGGAGTCGCTAAACAATGCTCTGAAAACACAACACAGTTACGCGACGAGTTTAAATTGATGACAGCTGAACTTTCGCATACACTGGATACAAAAATAGACGCGAAATTCGACCAACAGAACAGTCAAATTGACGAACGTTTTAATCACCACCTACAAAACAGTGAAACGCGTTTCCGTAAATTTATACAGGAACAAAATACAGTAAAACGACAAGTCATGGAAACATTTACTGCACAGAGACAGGAAGACAAACGTAAATTGTTTGCGAAAGCAAAAACATACGTAGACAACAATATTGCTACAGTATCAGACAAAATTAATACTATCGATCAGTTGAACACCGAATTGCGTGATGAAATTTCCGATCTTAAATCAAAAACAGATACACACACAGTAGATTTTCAAACAGTGACCGACAGACTCGAACAATTAGAACTAACACAGGATTCCGATGTCATCAAAGCCGACGTTAAAAAATTGAACGAAACCACACATAAATTACAAAAACAGGTTAATGCTTCTGACACTAAAAACGATGATCAGGTAAAAATACTGACTGAAAAATATGATGAATTGGCCAGTCGTATTGATGTTATTGAAAGTAATAATGACAACAAATCAGACGATACTTCACCGATTTCGTTTAACCAAACACCTGAATTCCAAAATCTACAGCAGACAATCAGTGAGATAGATTCGTCTAATAATACATTGCGTAGAAAATTGTCAACTTTACAACAAGAAGTGACAGAGATAAAAAATATTTCAGTTAATAACACCCATCATTTGTCAGACTCACACAGCCAGTATAATTTAGGTAATCTACAGAGAGTATGTGAGTTAGATACTGAACAGTCACAGTCAAGCAGATTCTCATACAATCCTGAACCTGTTCCCTCATACAGAGTCGATAATTTTGATTACAAAAATTTTCTATCAGTGAGAAAATTTAAAGTATTTAAAAATGACAGAACACAGATTCACCCACTGGATTGGATACAACAATTTAGCTTTGCTTTTCCACCGACTTGGCCTGTAACGCACAAACTTGAATTTATTTGCAGTTTTTTGGAAGGCGAACCGGCAACTCGCATGAGACCGATTGCGAGGCAATGCTATTCGGTAGAAGAATTTCAGAATGCTTTTCTGTCAGCATATTGGTCAAAGACGACACAGCACGGAATTAAGGATCAACTAATTAGTTTACCAAATTATGAGAACTCGAATTTTTCCACTGCCACGCAATTTTTTGAGCACATGGTCCAACAAAACCAATACTTAAGTGAACCATACAGTGAATCTGCACTTATACAATTATGCATTTCTAAATTACCACGGTCATTAAGAGTGTCACTTTTAATGGGTCAGCAAGAAGAAAATATTTCGGCATTCAGGGATCTGTTACAGCTTTTGGAAGTGCAGCAATCGGATTATTCATTTATAAACAAAAATTTTTCATATAATAACCAAGGTCAACAAACGTACAGCAATTACGATCAGGCACGTAATTTCAATAGCAAAGGTAATAGACGCTTCAGGAACGACGACCACCAGAACTATAATAACAGACAAAATTTTAATTATCAGTATCGTCAGAATTATCAGCAACAGCAAACACATTTTGGTAACAATCGACGTTTTTCACCGCAACAGCATGAAAGCCAGCCAGTTAGCGTACCTAACCAACAATGCAGTGTGCAATGTCAGCCAGGCTTTAATGTTTCGCCACGTGCACGTATAGTCTCAGCTCCAACAAATAGTAACACACAGCTACAAGGGAATCAGTACGTACAGAAAACACACTATTTCAATTCCTATCGCAATGCGCCGTGTAGAAATGACTATCACGACAGACGTAAAAACAATGAGCACAATTTTCAGCGTACATCTAATAACAGTCGGTCTTACCAACAGCAAAATCATCCGCAAGAACATATTCTCATGAATGAACCAGACAGTAGATATCATCCAGAACGTAATACGTCTGGAAGAAATAACAGAACAGTTCAAATAGTCGAAATGCCACAGAATCCTCCTGATAATAATGATGCGTCAGATAGAATTTGACTAGATACTGTACAGGTCGCATCTTCCAGTAACACAAGCACTACTTTTGACACGCAGAATGTTGTTCACGAAAATGTTATTACTTTTGACGACATCCGAGACACTCTTTTGCAGGAAAGACCAGTTGTTCAAAAAACTATTTCACACCCTGTCATCGAAGTTAAAATTGGATCATCGAAATTTTCAGCAGTAATCGATTCTGGATCTCCTATGTCAGTCATAAATGTGGAAACTTTCAACGAATGTAACAAAGAAAATAGCTATCCTACGTTACCATTAGGCAAAACTAAAGTAAATCAGCAGTATCTGGTAAAGGAGTAGATGTAAAGTTACAGACACACTTATCATTTTGTATTGCAGGTCATACATTTCATTCAAATTTTTGGATTGTTCCCTTATTGACAACAGACGTTATTCTAGGTACAAATTTTCTGGTACAACTCGACGCAATTATTGACTTTCAAAATTCCTATTTATTGTTAAAGGATGAAAATGTACAACTAGCTTTAGAATTTCAGCACTCTTTATCTGCAGAAGAACAAACAATTAATCGTACAGAGGTCATTTCCGCATCACGTAACATAGACAGTAATTCCACATTGTTCACGGATACGTACGTACACAACTATAATAGTCCAGACGAAGCCGACTATGACGTGATACAGACGATTTCTGATAAAGTTAAACAGAGTAGTGCAAATACAGACGGCGAACGCACGCAACTACATAAAATTCTTTTAAAGCAAGCTCCAGTTTTTGACAACGTTCCTGGTACTGTGTCCGGTTTTATGTATGAATTTCAAGTTAAATAACACGACACATTTAAAGCCAAACATAATCCCATTCCGTATATTCACAGAGAACAAGTTAAGAAAGAATTGCAAGCTATGCTTGACCAAGGAATTATTGAACCGGCAGTTAGTCCGTACATAAACCCGCTCCATAATGTTAAGAGAAAGGATGGCTCACTTCGCCTCGTACTTGATTCACGTCACATCAATGACATTATTATTAATGAAACAGATCGCCCACACACACTAGAAGAACTTTTACAGAAATTTCACGGTACTGCTATTTATTCTACATTAGATCTGAAATCGGGATTTTGGCAAATTCAGCTCCATCCGAACTGCAGATAGTACACGGCTTTTCTCTGTTTTGGTGACTGTTATCAATTTTGTAAATTACCGTTCGGCTTAACAATTTCCTCAGCAGCTTTTATTCGCGGTTTGAATACAATACTTCCGACAGAAGTTAAAGACAGAACCACAACGTACGTAGACGACATTCTTATTGCAGAAGCCAATTGGTCTGAACACAATCTGATTCTAGAACAAGGACTCACAAGGACTCACAGTTAATCTCAGTAAATCGCACTTTGGCAAAACTTCTATAAAATTTCTTGGTCATGTAATTTCAGCAGAAGGCATTGCGCCTGACCCGGAAAAACTTCAAGCTTTACGTGACATTACTGTTCCTACGACGAAAATACAACTACGCAGCTTTTTGGGTTTAATTAACTTTTTTCGTAAATTTATTCATTACTCTGCCTTAGACACCCCTAGATTATGTCAGTTGACAGGTAAAAACACTATTTGGTCCTGGGACAAGCAAGCACATTCTGAATTTATGAACCTGAAACATGCTTTGTTGAATGCACCACTTTTATCGCACCCCGATCTTACCAGAAATTTTTCCATTGCCACCGACAGTTCTAACACCGCTTTAGGCGTACATATTTTTCAGGAAATTGAAGAAGATGGCTGTACAGTAATTAAAAACATCGCCTTTGCGAGTCGCATTTTGTCAGCTGCTGAGCGCAATTATTCAGTTACTGAACTTGAAACATTATGTGTTGTATGGGCTTTTACGAGATTTCGGCATTTTCTTTATGGAAGACATACTACCGTTTACACAGACCACAGAGCGATACAATTTTTACTTTCGGCTAAATTTACACACGACAGGTTAAGCAGATGGAAACTTTATTTACAGGAATTTAATTTTACAATTGTTCACATTCCCGGCACACAAAATGTTGTAGCAGACGCACTATCTCTTTCCCTTAGCAACAATCAGCAAGTCATCGCAACCACCTTCTGCAAAGCAAATTGCATTTGAAAATTTCATTTCGTCGTCACTACAAGACATAGCACAAGAGCAGAGTAAAGACAACGTATGGAAAGAGATTAAACACCTTTGGCAAGATAGGAATAATGTTACCATTAGAACCCTTTACACTGTACGCAATGACATTCTGTTTCGCCGCTCTCATCCTGACAGCAACAATTGGTTATTATGCATTCCTGACGAACTTTTTAACAAATTAATCTGGTATACTCATTTAAGTTACGCACATTACGGAGCCAGAAAATGTTTTCTTATACTGAGACAGAACTGTTATTTTACGAACATGGAGAAACGTATTCGACGAGTTTTGGCGTCATGTAAAATCTGCCAGAAAGCTAAGTCAGACACAACTTCACATATTCCTCCATTACATCCCATTGTACCTGTTAAATTGAGACATATGGCCGCTGTAGACATTTTTGGTCGGATTCCCAGAACTAATAGAGGTTTTTGCTACATCTTTGTCGCTGTTGAACTCACTTCAAAATTTGTTACCTTCACTCCGTTACGCAAAGCTACTGCTAAAACTGTTTCGAAAGCATTTGTAAAACATTTTCTATTTCATGTAGGGCATGTATTGAAAGTAATTTCTGACAATGGATCACAATTTCGATCTGCTATATGGACACGTATGTTACGAATAAGAAACATTTCTCCGATCTACATATCCAAGTATCACGCTTCTTCGAACCCTTGTGAACGTCTAATGAAAGAAATTGGTAAACTATGTAGAATATACTGCCATAAAAACATATTGATTGGGACACACATATACTCTCATTCCAGGATGTAATTAATTCCATACCAAATGAATCCACTATGCTATCTCCGTCTGTTATACTGAAAAATGTAGAACCACCTAACAAAATTAAAGAATTAGTAAACTTTCCTACATCTAGTCGACTACGACACCATGAAATAATTGACATTGCGCTGAACAACATCAAACGTGCCGCAGAGCGCCGGAGAAGACAGCAAAAACAGGTTTGTACACGCCGTGACTTTCACATTGGACAGAAGATATTAGTACGTACACACTATTTATCCAATAGAGTAAAAGGTAGGTGCAGTAAATTTGAACTTCTATACGCAGGTCCATATCGGATTCGCAGCATTCCTCACCACAATGTTGTACACGTCGAAACCTTGAGAACCAGAAAAACCAAAGGAAACCACCACATATCGAATATCAAACCTTTTATTGAATGATTTAACATGCTGTAATGCCATTTGCTAATTTTTATAACCACTTATGCAATTATATTCACATGAATACTTACTGATGATTGTCGTATTTTTCGTGGCAAGTGCCCGGCAAGGTACGGTTAGCAGGTCACTTTTCTTGTCGTTACACATCAGACCGTGCACATTTTTCCAGATGAACTTACACATTTTATGACCATTTATGCAATTATATTTATGTGACTACTTACTGATGATTGTCGTATTTTTCTCGGCAAGTGCCCGGTAAGGTAAGGTTAGCAGGTCGCTCTTCTTGTCGTTACACATCAGACCGTGCATATTTTCCATTTTTCACGTATGTGAGATTGTTTTCCTGTTTTGTTTGTATGCACTATGAAATAGTTAAGATATAGCAAACACCAGTTGACTTTGACATTTTTGCCTTATGATATCTCAACATCGTGGCTACTTTACTTTTTTTTTTTTTTTTTTTTTTTTTTTTTTTTTTTTTTTTTTTTTTTTTTTTTGCAGCTACATTGTGATACACTGGGAACATTTTTGCCTCTGAACACTATCTATGTTTTCGACATATTACGTTTTCTGTCATGCTATGCTGTATGCTCAATTATGCTACTATAAACCAGTTTTTATCTAATGGGTATATGATTTAAATGCAAGACATTAATCTTTGTTCATCATTTTCAGAAAGAAATAACGTGTAAAAGAAATAAATTAAACAGAAATGGGAATTTCACCTTCGGAATGAACGAAAGAGGATGCAATACTTCGTGATGAAGAGTAAATGGATCAGAATTAACAAGCATTAACAAGAATATACTATACACATCGTAGAATAGCAGTCTTAGCTAATTTTTTCTTTCAGAATACAAGGCGATTGATGCAGGCTATCAGACAGAACTACACATCTTAGTTTTAGTGATGAAATATGCTAGAAATAAGGAATAGTTGTGTAATGAGTAATGAAGTGATTTTTTTTGCAGATGACAATGAATGGTAATGAATAATGATGAAGAATATGCTACTATGGATAATGAAGTTTTTGTTTACAGGTGATGATACTAATGGAGTTATGGTGATATGGATAATGAAGTTTTTCTTTGCAGATGAAAATAATGATGAAGTTTATATATTTGCTGTTAGTTAAGAGATGCTATGTAGTTATTTTAGTATTTGTTGCAGTTCGTTTTGACAGTATGTGTTATATTGAATAGTATGATGACTGAAGGTTTTGGAAAGGACAGCTAGAGAACACATTTTTTTATACACATTTCACTACCTGTTAATTCGAAGTTCACTACTTTTCAGCATATAATGCGTTTCTTCTTTCAGTTTAATAATCCATTTTTGTATTTTGCAGGAGAAATTATTTATGAAATTAATGTGCTATAAGCAGTTGTTCATTAAACCTGTGTCATTTATGAATGTGATTACATATACTCTACTTGTTTCATAATCTTGCTACAGCTGACTCATGACGAATGATGTTACACATCTTCATTTGCAGCAACAACTCAAAAGCAAATATTTTCATTCTTCAGTAATTACCCAACGCAATGCATTGCTTACTATATATATATATATATATATATATATATATATATATATATATATATATGTAATGCTTTATAATTAGGCAATGAGTGCCAATGTTATCTGTAAAACGACTGATGAACATTATTCTGTAATACTATGTCATTTATTAGCTCCTGTTTTCAATGATGACTTCTGATGGTTTATAGTTAGGCAATGAGTGCCAATGTTCTCTGTAAAACGACTCATGAACATTATTCTGTAATAGTATATACGTGGTACAGAAATGTTCAATAACTGGGCAATGAGTGCCACTATTTACTAGTGTAATTCTCAATGAAGACTAGTATGTGACTTAATGTCCTTCACCTTCTGACCTAATTACCTGGAATTACTGCAATATCCGTTTGTCCTGTATATCCTCATGATCATGGAGCACTATATTTGGTTTTTGCACTAATTCTACGTTGGTGTACCTTACAAGAACGTGGTGTTGACACGACATGCTGTCCACCACCGTGAGCGATGGAGATGCTATTATGGTCCCACTGTTTGGTGTACCTAATGTACTACCAAAAAGATAACATGGAATATTACTACGACATTTCAGTGTCTTGGCTACGCTGATTAATACTTCTGGGAAAAGAACTTGGTGTTGTGCTTCTGTAGAAAGATACGGACTTTCAGTGCAGCTGTGTGCAACCTAAAGTGCTACAACCATGATGCAATCCTTCCCTTTCCTATCCTAATTCTTGTAACATAGTGAAAATCATTTTTGCTAACATGATTTGTATTCATGACCTATACATTTTGTGATTTGCTGATATGTTCTGCACTACAGTACGTGTGCACTTTTGCCATTTGTTAATATGTTTTGTACTCATTGTGTATACATTTTTGTCATTGCCCGATATGTTCTGTACTCAGTGCATGTGTACTATATATTTATTTCATGTTCTACACCCATATATATCTGTATATTCTGTGATTGTAAAGTTAGTTACTTAAAAAAAAATTGTTGCTCATGGCAAGTCCAAATGACTCACCATCGCTGCCAAATTTTTGCCCCCCCCCCCCCCCCCCCCCCAGTGGAGGGTTATGAAACACGTATGTATTCATTACCAGCAATGGCGATGCATGACAGAATCTCTGACCAGAGAGTTATTTATCGTTGCTAGTCTGCGCTTGACCGCGCAAGTGTTCGGTTATACTCAGTCTGCAGTAGTAGTAGTTGCGTGTAGCAAGTCGGCAGGAACAGTTAGTGTCTGCGCGAGTCGGCTGAGGGAGTAGTCAGTCGCCAGTACTAGTAGCGAGTGGATGGTTGTACTGAGCAGAAGTCGGCATGCGTCAGCGGCGTGCTCTTCTTGCGACTCTGGTCAGGACTCTGGAGGATGAGTATTGTTGTAGAAGGTAATGAAGCAGCATTGTGCACATCTAGTAATGTATGTTAATTGTAATTAATTTGTTCAGAAAAATGCCCCAATAATAATTTTTTTTTATAAGTGACTCTTTTAAAAGAAAAACATTCATTTCAATTCAAAGAATATTTCCTAAGCGTTTCCTCCAAGAATCAAAATTAAATATATGGCAGCATTGCACGAAGCTGTGTCAATAAATAAGAGCAGATACAGATGCAGTTTTTTATTGAGGTAAGAATTTTGCTGTTGTTATTCAGAATACAGGGCCGAAGGTCAGCGCTGCTGTCCTTATAAAATTTATCAGGTTTAATTATTTCACAGGTCCGAAGGTCAGCGCTTCTGTCCTTATAAAATTTATCAGGTTTAATTATTTCTGTTGAGATGTTAGATACGGTTCATGGTTCATTATCTAATTAATATTATTGTTGTTGGTTTATGGTCTATTTTCATTCCTTAAAATTTCTGTGGGGAGGTTACAACAGAAGGGTCTGACTGATTGGGTGTCGTAGCGCTGAGGTGCTATGCCGAACGCGCCCGTACCTCTAGCGGGGCCAAGCCGACGTCGACATGGGAGAGGCGACATAGCCTCGGCACTCCCCACTCCACTGCCGGTCGGGGTACACTCCACGCGCCCACTACAGCAGGTCAACGGCCTGGGGCGACACGCACGCACCACTGGCCATTCATAAGTTCCGCCACCCTTACGACTGGAGACAGTATCCCGCAGAGGCAACAGCGAGTGGTTTCTACTGCTCAACGGCTCGCGCGGCGGCGCCACAGCAGAATAAACGACACGTGGCAGAGTCCGGCGGGCATTTTTTACCAGCAACTATTAACTAGTACTGGACTGTGGAGCCGTGAAACAAGACGACTGCTCGTATGTCTCCATAAGGTGGAAAGTGAAGGACTGGTGTTCCCACATTGTGAGTGGTGGAAAAGATTTTGTCTTTAGCAGACAGGACGATTGTTTTGTTTTGTCTTGACCACTGAATAGTGAGATCCATAAACTTTTGGCAGTGACTTGTTAAGTGTGCTTTGTGAATTGCATGTGGGACGTTTGGTATACTTAAAGAGGACAGTTGTCGTTTGGTGACTAATTATTGTATGAACGCAAGAAACTAAAGTGGGACATTGACATTTGCATTTGTAGTATGAGACATTTCTTTAATTGGTGCGGGAACAAGTGCTGTTTGTTGGAACTTAAGACGTTTAATTATACCATGAACTGAAAGGACAGAACCGTGGGTAATAGTAGTTGTAGGGCAATTTCTGGACGACCAGATTCATGTGGATGGTACTCTGAGAGTGACTATGACATTTGTGTTTAATGTGAGATACAGTTTATTGTTCAGTACGTGTTCAAAATGCCGATTTGTGTGACTTAAAGACTTTCGTCTGGGTAACCATGGGAGAGCTTGGACACCGAGACAGTGTTTCTGGGGAACCTGTCAGCAACTTTTTTGACCTCAAGAAAATCACAGAATGAAATGATTCTGTGTGACTCGCAAGATAGGGAATAATGTATTTGTACTTGTAATTGTGTAATTTTTTTATATGTTTCATTCCTGAAGGCACAGCAAGTGTAATTGTATTTCATTAACATTTGTGTTTAGAATATTTTTTTTTTTCTGGGTTATCAAGTTCACGTAGCATGTTTATTAGAATATTTGGTACAATGATGCTTTAATTATTAGCCAGTGGCGTAATACTAACGTAGCGGCTCTTGTTGCATTGGTCAGTAAGGTTGTCACAGGGGACAAGAGTTTGCATTGCACAACAAATATCGGAATTAACTGATGCATTTTGATGTCGTGGACAGTAATGATCTTGTTGGTGTGTTGACTGAAGCCACTTAATTGCATTGTTGCAGTGGTGATATTTCACATTAAAGTGTAACGAAGGCTATTCGAAATGCAAGTTCTTGTCGTCTAAATGTGTAACAACAGAGAAATGAGCTACTGGTGGATTCAAGCACTTATTGCTAACTATTTATTGCGTGTATTGATCAAAATTGATGGACTTACTAGCTCAGCAGCAGGTATTTGTACTGGTGGACAAGGATAAGGTTAAACACACAGTCGAGTAGTGGTAGCAATTGCTTAAGTGATGATAGTTAATGAGGTATGACATGATGTCTTAGACAGACTATATTATGTAACCAGTATATAACTTGTGGTGTATATATTTTTTTTTCTCAGTTTAATTTCTCTGCAGGTTTGATGTATATTTTAGAGTAATGGTATGGAGCCTGACATTCTACATGTAACTAGTGTACACAATTTTTTTTCTTTTGTTGATTTTGTTTTGTATTTACACATTGCCGTGTAAAGATTATTACAACGCAATTTATGAATGTCAGATTACTTGTTCTGTGTTTGGACGGTGAGCTATTTAAAATTTCATGTGTACAATTAGTATTTTTTTTATTTGTCATAGAATTAGTGAAGTTTGGATTACTCATAAAAATAACGAAGATCCCAGTAACTAAGCAAATTTTTATCTCAACATTATTTTTTATTTGTATGATGTAATGTTTTATTTGTCATGTGGATTGTTGTAAATTGGTATGTGTACGTTACTCTGGATTGTGGAGAGTACAATAATGTAACAACTGTGTCAATAATTTGGTAAAGTAACAGCATTTGGTCGTCTATTTGAGGTCACCAGGGGCTAAGGTCTCCTCCTGGTTATTTTGATGACTTGCTACGTTTGTTCTAATACAGCTTTCTAAAAAAAAAAATGTTCGGAACTACCCTCGCATTGCAAGGATAGTACCATGCCATTTTTTTCTGCATTGGTAGCCGGTGGTGAAAGGGTACAGTACCGCCTGACACTGGAAATAGGTACAATATACTTCATTATTTTTGTCAGAACAACAGATTTTTTTTGTAAAATAATTCAATTTCAATTAATACAGCGAAGCCGGATACCAGTGTGGGAAAGAATGACAATTTATTTATTTAATTGATCACATGTGCACTCCCACAAAATAAATCCCTACATCCAGTTTGGTGAGATCTGTGAAATGAATGAATGTATGGTCGTCTGCTAACCGCAGATAGTGAATGTGAATATATGATCATCTTTGAGACGATCCTTTGGCCACCTTTGGTGGGACCAAAGAGATGAAATTAACCTGATCTTTGAGCGCCCGAATTGTGGCTGACCAATACGGTAGCAAGGTGCTCCCCCACTTCAGCAGAGGTGCGAGAGGACCTGAAGAACGGCCATGTTTCGGCACTCTGCCGCTGGATCTCGTGCTGTTAAGACCTGTCTAGGTTGTGCTCCGTAAAGACAAGAGTGGAGACATGGTATGCATGTGGAATATTTAAGAGTAGCTTGAAATAATAATTTCTCTATTTCAGGAACTTTTGTGGGGAGAATTAAATGTCAGGCAGGTAATATTAATGGGATCGTAGTAATCTTCGGAATTGACCAACGGTCACAATGAAACCACGTGTAGCAATAAGTTGAAATACTTCCGTGTGCTTAAGTTAAGCTGAATTACTAGCGTGTGTACTATAAGTTGAAATATTTAAGAAATAGCGTGTGCAGGACTTGAAATTAGAGGCGAGTACTTCCACATGGTGAGTACTGGGTGAGTCTCAATCTGTGTATGAGACAAAGGATAAAGAGAAGTACTCGTCCATGGTATCAGTTGAGGACTCGTGTGTGTCACGAATATGTTCTTAATATTACTTTGCATGATATGTTTCCTTGTGACGCTTGATTCAAACTATAGTACTCTGAGAGAGAAGCAAGGTGAGTCAGCCGTATATCCAGCAACGCCACATGGCTTGCATGGCACAGGAAGACGTGCTTGTATCTCCAGAGTTCATAGTAGGAAAGTAGAATTACGAAGTGGGGCAGTGTCGTGTGAAACTGGGATAAATACTAATTGAAGTGGGAAAGCTGAAAGTGATAGTGTTGTGACTATTTATTGTATTGTATTCCATGTTGTAGTGTGGTGTATGTCATGTAATTTTGGTATGTGTGGTTTGCATGGGAGAAGAGCAAGGTAGTTTCAAAAGATTAGTGGGTTATGCTTGTTCCTTCCATACCGCTCGATCTGGATGAAAGTTTCGTGATGATGATTGGGAGAGTCGAAGTGTTAGATATAATAAAAGATCCACCATCCTATCCAGAAAGTGCACTGTAGCGTTAAAGAACTACGAGACCATAAGATAGAAAATCACCAATGTAAAGCCATGCCCACTGGGCGGAATTTCTCATGTGTTATTGTTGTAGGTTATAGAATTTGTGTGTTTAGGTTATAGAATTTATCGGAATAAATAAGATAGTGAAAAGAAAAAGATTGGTGGCCTTTTCCTTCGAATTGTATATTGTCATGATATCCAGAATTTATAACGTGTGCGCCATTCATATTCAGTGCGATGGCCACGTGTTGATAAAAGTCGTTAAATAAAAAAAAGAAAATGTGGTATTGTCAGTGCGTAGTGAACAGTCAGAGTTCTGTAAATTACTGACAGTCAGATGTGCTTTTCCGTTGCGTATTATTCATATAGGAGGATAATTTGTAACTTAGTTGTGAGTACGAGAGTTCATGTTACTCGATAAATAAGAATGAATCCACTCGCTTGGCAGACCACTCATCTTGCAGGCCTGACTGCTTGATGCCACAGTATGAGCAAGGCATGTGGGTGCCTCTCAAGACTGCTGTGAAATTCTCGCGAGCGACCACAGATTGTCAACCATGCATGAAGGGACGGAATTTTTTTACGAGGCTTCAAAATTGCAATGATTTTCTGGAAATGCAGCGGGAACTGCCCAACGCGGATGCAGTTAGAATTCACGATCAACTGTCAGCACCGATTTTCCAGGCGATGTTATCGTATGAATGCCACGTATGAAAACCAACAAATATTTTAAACGTAGAACAAGTCTGTTCGAATTTTCAGAATAGGATAGTTGCGGGATTACTGGTTTCGTTAGTCTTGATGCCGCGAATATATTTACTTCTTGTGTTTATGTGCCAAGTACCACCCATGTAACTTTTCAAAGGGAACAGAGCGTATAGCACCTGACAAAAAGAGCCAATGGTAGGCGATAAGGATAAAAATTTTAATTCTTTATTAATCAAAGCAGATTGAGAAATTTATTATTCTTTATTGTTTTACTTTCCTTATTAACCATCTTCTTCCTACCAAATTCCATGCGGAAAAAAATTCAACTAAAAGAAGGCCACAGTATCTTCCTGAATCGAACACGGGTCCTCTATTACCCAGCCAAATGCCTTGGCTATTACGCCAGCGGTGCTTTGGTTCCACAGCCTTTACCTTATAAATAATATGACGGAAAAGAATCACAGCACCGAGTAGGAGTTCGACTTAAGATGAAGCTGGCAGACATGTTTCTACCGTGGCCGAGCGGTTCTAGGCCTTTCAGTCTGGAACCGCGCGATCACTGCGGTCGCAGGTTCAAATACTGCCTCGGGAATGGATGTGTGTGATGTCCTTAGGTTAGATAGGTTTAAATAGTTCTAAGTTCTAGGGTACTGATGACCTCAGATGTTTAGTCCCATAGTGCCGAGAGCCAGTTTTTTTGTTTCTACATCTGAATGATGTTTATTCGAATTTCGCGTCAGTCACAAAAGAGTGGTCTAGTACTGGCACTATGAGGATGGAAATCAGTTTTGCCTTAAATACACGCTGTGTCGGTCGTGCGATTTAGTTACCTTTGAGACTGGACGTGGGTGAGTTGATGTTAGTCAAGAATACCTTTAAGGCGACAAAGACGCCGCTATCAACACCTCAATGAGTTTGAACAAGGTCGTGTAACTGGGTTACTAGAAGTTGGATGTTCCTTCTGCGATCTTGCAGAAATACTTGACAGGAATGTTGCCACTGTACATGACTGCTGGCAACAGTGGTCCCTAGAATGTACGGTCGATGTACGGTCGCAAGAAGAGTGGGGTCCGGACCGCTATGTGGTACTACCGAGACGGAAGGCCATCGTGTTCGGTATATGGCTCTGGCGCATCGTGCTGCAAATGCATCAGCATCTGAGAAGCAGTTGGCACCACAGTGACACAACGAACTGTTAAAAATTGGTTACTTAAAGGACATGTCCGAGCTAGATGCCCTATTGGTGGATTCCACCGCCATTAGAAACTTCAGTGTTGTCAAGCGAGAGCAAATTGGAGGGCACGGTGGAGGTCCACTACGTTTTCTGATGAAAGCTGTTTATGGCTCAGTGCCAGTGGTGACCGTGCCAGATCAGTTAAGGGCCTGCAAACGACCTGTCTGCGTGTTAGAAGCACTAGCCCTGCACCTGGACTTATGACCTGAGGCGCAGTTTCATATAAAAGCAGAAGCGACTATCACACGCAGCCTGACTGCAAATTTATGTGTTAGTCGGGTGATTCGGCCTGTAGAGCTGCCATTCATGAAACCTTCCGGAGGTGTTTTCCAACAGGATAACGCTCGCGCAAGTACCGCTGTTGTAACTCAATATGCACTGCAGAGTGTCGATACATTGCCGTGGTCTGCTCGATCACCGGATCTGTCTCTAATCGAGCACATATGGGACGTCATCGGACAACAACTCCAGCGTCATCCACAGCCAGCATTAACCGTCCCTGTATCGACGCATCAAATATAACTCTATTTAACGAACTGGAATACAGTTCATTCTCATCTGGATGGTTGCATTCAACGTTCTGGCTGTTATGCCTGTTGTTAATGTACCAGCCATTTCACTTTTTCAATTGCTTATCTCGCGCTTATATTAACATGTGATCCTGCAATGTTAATCACTAAAATGTGTTACCTATTTTCATAATTTCATTACTCTACATTAATCATGTTTTGATGTTACTAAATTTTCTGTCATGGAATGAGCTACCTCAATATGCGTCTGCGGACCTCCATATACTTATAATGATGAAAAATTGTCAGTTTTCAATAATCTGTCGAACCCGTTAGTTTTGAGACGATTGTACGTATTGATACTGGTGGTTTCCTCAAAAACAGGAAGGTGTTGAGTCAAAATATCTTAGTCATTCATTTTAGGTATCACACAAACGACACGCCAAATATGAGCCGAATGTGTGGGCCGCGTCTGAGGCCTTCCCCCATGTGTGTTGGTGGAAGAGGACAGCGATAATGCACCAACATATGACACAGTGGTTTGGTGGAGCTGACGCTTCCAGTGTGGGCAAGCATGTCCAAATGGAGAAGAACGAGGTGGTGAAGCAACTCTCTGTGAAAAACCAGGAATCACAAGGTCGTTTTGTTCAGACATCGGCGTATCTCAGTGCAGTAGTGAACAACTGTCATGGATCGGATTTAGATATCTTGCACGACATTTTGACAATGACAAGATGAGCGTGACAGATATCCAGTTGCTAGCATCTCACTTAGATAACGAATTGGCATCACTTAGTTCGACTACGATGGACGTAGACGAATTATAGGCAAAATTTGAACAGATTTTAAATTGTGATCTGGGCAAGTACGTACCTAGTTAGTGGATTAAGCATGGAGAGGACCCAATGTGTTTAACAATGAAATTGGAAAAACATGAGGAACCAACAACCGTATGCATTGTAGAAATCTATTTTATGAATTTCTTATTGCCATCTTCAGGCCCCTCACGTCATAGTCGTAAAATGGCTATACAGGGAAGGAGCCATATAACTGGATCCGTGAATCAAGTCCTATGGAACAGCTCTTGGTGGTTAGGCGACACAGACTAGGAGTCTCAGAACCATGTACGTTACGAGGTTAAGGGGCGGGATGACGCGCTGATTTCGGATTATCTACATATGTTGAAGTTATCAAAAGGGAACCCCGGTGTTGCTTCAGGTGCGGCAGTACGGCTCATTTGGTGAACTCTTGTGTTCAGCCTCGTGCACCCAGAGTCAATAGATGACGCCGGTTTGCGCCACGAACTCGGGTTCGAGCTTTCAGACCTTGGCATACCCGGGTGGTCTCTCCCTCATCACTCCCCTTGCGTTACGTTTGTTCTAGGGTAGGTGGCGAACTGGTTTGTGCTCTTTTGGATTCTGGTAGTTCCTTTTCATTATTGAGCTTCAAGTGGTTTTTGGAATTTGGGAATTTTACGAAACTTCTGTCGGTCCCTTCGCCAGTGCAGGGATGTCGGGTGGCCAATGGCCAGGTGTTGCGTCTGCATCGTTGGGTCCGGGGGAGTACATCGGTCGGAGATTTTTCCTGGCCTATGTCTTCAGCCTTGGTTATGGAACTGGCCGTTAATCTAGTTTTGGGTGTGATTTCATCAATAAAATCTGGTTGGTCTTGGACTATACCGGACACACCTTTTCCTTTAAGTTCGCTCCAGAAGAGACGTTTGGGCTTTCCGATGCGCTAAACCTATTGTGCATCGAACTGTCGGGGCGTTGGCCGTTGAGGCCGTAGCTAACGAGTTTGATCTGGCCCATCTATTACTCCATCAGGCTTCTCAGTTACGCGGTTTGTTGCACAGTTTTCCCCAGCTCCTTAGCGATAACCTGGGTGTTACTGACGTTCTTCATTATCATATCCGTCTGTCCGACAATATTCCGGTTATGCAGTCCCCATACCGCCTCTCAACTCCTAAGGTGAAGATACTCAAGGGTAAAATCTCTCAGATGCTCCAACAAGGAGTGATTAGGCCTTTCTGCATACACTTTCACAATATTTCTTGTACCTAAAGATCAGGGGCGCGATTCCAGACCTGTGGTTAACTACCGCCGTTTAAACGCTAAGGTTGTCCTTGAATCGGTACTCCAACCTGTTCTGTATAATTCTTTTACTTGGTTTGCGGCGCTAAGTGGTTTACGGTCCTTGATTTGAATCAGGCCTATTATCAGATTCCATTGGATGAAGAATGTAAACATGTTGCCGCATTTTGTACTGATTGGAACTTGTTTGAGTTTAACAGAGTTTCTTTTGGGCTAGCAACTGGAGCGGCTGTGCTTGCTCTTTTGTTGGATAATATCCTTGGCGACTTGAAGTTAGTCTGTGTGTATAATTATTTTGACGACTTGGTTATCTATAGGCGTTCGTTTGAGGATCATTTGGAGCATATCCACCAAGTTCTTTTGAGATTACATGGCACGGGGCTGACCGTTGAGCCTAGTAAGATGACGCTAGCCAAGCAGCAGGTATCTTTCTTAGGTGATATAGTGTCATGTTAGAGTATTCGCATTGACCAAGAGCGAACTAAAGCCTTACGGGCTTTGCCTCCGCCTACTGATAAGCGGGGAATTGATAAATTCATAGGCATGGCAAATTACTTTACGCGTTTCGTTCCCAATTTTGCTCAGCAGGCGGCACACTTAAATTAATCACACTGGAAAGGCGCGCGTTTTGAATGGGGACCCTCCCAGGAGGCTGCCTTTGAGCACATTAAGGCAGCAATAGCCAGTCCTCCGGTTCTTGGGGTATCCGTTTTTAATAAAAGGTTTGTTGTTCAAACTGACACTTCTAATGCTGAAATTTCAGCTGTTCTCCTCCAGGAATTTGAGGGGCAGAGACAGTCATTAGCCTGAAATAAAGTACTCTGTCTACGAGTGCGAGGCTTTGGCCGTTTTAGTTGCATTAGAGAAGTACCGCTTCTACCTTGAACACCGGGTTTTTCACTTATAAACCCAGTTTGTGCTGGGTGTTGGCTAGGCCGTGTAAAACCGGTGTTTCTGTATGAAATTTATCCCAAATTTACCTCCCACTCTATAAAAAGTATACGTATTACCAAAACTATGTAACCACAAATTCTTACTCAAATTAAACTCGTGCTAACCCTTGAACTGTAAATAATCTTAATACAACACGTCTTTATAGTAAATGCGCAACTGAAAGAGAAACAACTATCTGCACCGATCAAAGTTTATACTTATTTCACGTCTTGACAACATTGTTGCAGATTTCGCGAAAGCACAATAGCAAACACCATGCAGGCAGCGGCTAAGTTAAGTTTCTGTTTTTAAATAAAATTTCCAAAAAGTATTGAAACTATTGCATATAATAAGGTAATACGTAATGATAAACCTTTCTTAAACAGTGGGATGGGGAAAGTAGCTATTCCTATGAAACGATATTCCAGGACAACGACTTTAGACTCAGGTATGCATTCAAAAAACAGAGTAAAACTTCGCAAGATCTTCATACATAACATTGGTCCTAGCAGTACTATCCCTTTAAAGAAGTGAGCAGTGATTAGAAAGGGTACAATATTAACAAAGAATTTCTATTTAATACAAACAGCTTATCAACTGATATGTTACTGCATAAATCAAGGAAGTGGGGTGGTATTTCTCTCAGCTCTGAGCAAGTAAACAAAATTAACTATCTCACAATAATCATTTCTACAAATTAGGTGCGCATTGCCGGAGTCTTACCTCAGACTTCTTCTCTTCAATAAAATAATACTATTCAAAATTTATACTCCTTTCGCCTTTCGATATATACATCATACACATTCTTGGTGTCCTTTACAATAAAGCTTTCTTCATCCAAGAGATACAATCACAAATCTCCACAGCACCTGCCGGCCGTGGTGGTCTCGCGGTTCTAGGCGCGCAGTCCGGAACCGTGCGACTGCTACTGCCGCAGGTTCGAATCCTGCCTCGGGCATGGATGTGTGTGATGTCCTTAGGTTAGTTAGGTTTAAGTAGTTCTAAGTTCTAGGGGACTGATGACCACAGCAGTTGAGTCCCATAGTGCTCAGAGCCATTTGAGCCATCCACAGCACCTACTAAATTCATCCATCACCTACCACAACAGAACTAAGAATGTATCAGACCTTGCAGTGGCAAAGACTGTGCCACAGCTAGACCAAAGATTCCTCAACTGTAACATAACTTGCTCTCTAGCTGACGTGCACATCTGTAACTTAAAAAAATCAAAATGACATGCCCAACTTACACTTTGAATATCGGGAAGTCCCAAACCCCAAAGAGTAGAAGCACACGTAGCCACCCCCTATCGTAATCGAAACAATGTGATACTTCCATAAAAAAAGGCTGGAGAGTTGTTTTAGCTTCCTAGCCATCATCGCGGAAAAGGGAAAGATCTGAGCGATGTAACATGCTTTTCACAAGACATATGTATCCAGAATCTGAACTTTCTGAATCAGGATAGGGGGACGCCGTTTATGTTCCGGGACTGCTCTTTGTATCTTCTCCGCAACCGACTTCCAATTAATTGTTGCCATTGGAGTGGAGAAAGGTCAGTTATGACTCGCAAAGATTTACGTCTCTCGACCACTGTCGCCCAGGAAATGACAGCATTATCAGATCTCCGTAATTCCATAAATCGACATCCTCCTTCCTTGATGCGGACACCAGATAGACGGCAAAAGACATCCAGCGTAGCCTTGTGGGAATCCAAAACTACCAGAGGAGCAGGAACAGAAGTAACAGCGGCTACTGATGTGACATCACGACGACGTGCTACCAGTGTCAGAAAAACACGCCCAGGAATACTACTTTTATGGTCAGCAACAACTTTCCTCAGCAGCACAAACTGAAAGCTATTCACCGCTCTTGCCAAAGTCTTATAGTCATAATTTAGCCAGGTAATCTGGCGAAATTTATCAATTGCTGCTTGTCCAGAACAGGAAGTAACCCTATAACGGTGTTTTTTTTCCCTTGTTCTAGAACTGAGAACAACTCTGTGAGGTGAAATGACAAGTTTAATGTCGCAATATTTCTCAGCAAATTACAGCTTTTCACACAGTTTTCAACTCGCCAACATAAAAACAGCGCAAAATATAACGCATCTTGCCAATGCCAAAAAGTTAAATTAATTTATACACAATAATTTTAAATATTAACTCTCTGAAAGAGCATTAATCTTAAGCGCAGTATTATTAAAGTTTAACTGGAAGTTTCTTTACATTAATCCTAAGCACAAAAATATGAAAGTTAAATTGGACGTTTCCTTAGAAAATTGCTTCTACACATACATTATGATGTTGGTCAGTACTACGAAAATCGCCCGATTCCGGTTCAAAGTTCGGTGGATGGTTAGTCAAGTGACAAATTTGAACGCAAGATTACCAAGGCCGCTCGAGTTTACTGTGGACGCAAGCTGGTGAACCAACAAAGTTTACGCCTCTACACACGGTATTTATCTTAAGCTGCGACGTGCTGCTGTCTGCAAGGCCGCTCTCTCCCACTGAAATTCCTACAAAACTAATCTGGCCTTTGCTGAACTTTCCAGCAGAAACTCTCCCTATGTTTTTCGTTATGCGAGAAAACATGTACTCAGCCCTAGTCTTATTATGTGGCGATATACACACGCATTGTAGGAGCAGCGTGCTTATTATAGTGCCCTCTCAGTTCTCGCAAGAACAATTAACTAATTTGGCTGCTTCGTTTCTCCACAGTTGGAGCTAAACGTTGCTACAGCTAATTCTTTAACTGGAGTGCAGCCGCTGTGAACGCAGTGTCCACACAAATTTCTTCTCTGCGCCATAAAGTGCATTAAGCACTCCGTTCTGCACTTGACGCCAGTTCAGAGACCAATCCACGAAAATTTCTCTCTTCTACATCTACATCTACATCTACATTGATACTCCGCAAGCCACCCAACGGTGTGTGGCGGAGGGCACTTTACGTGCCACTGTCATTACCTCCCTTTCCTGTTCCAGTCGCGTATGGATCGCGGGAAGAACGCCTGTCTGAAAGCCTCCGTGCGCGCTCTAATCTCTCTAATTTTACATTCGTGATCTCCTCGGGAGGTATAAGTAGGGGGAAGCAATATATTCGATACCTCATCCAGAAACGCACCCTCTCGAAACCTGGCGAGCAAGCTACACCGCGATGCAGAGCGCCTCTCTTGCAGAGTCTGCCACTTGAGTTTATTAAACATCTCCGTAACGCTATCACGGTTACCAAATAACCCTGTGACGAAACGCGCCGCTCTTCTTTGGATCTTCTCTATCTCCTCCGTCAGACCGATCTGGTACGGATCCCACACTGATGAGCAATACTCAAGTATAGGTCGAACGAGTGTTTTGTAAGCCACCTCCTTTGTTGATGGACTACATTTTCTAAGCACTCTCCCAATGAATCTCAACCTGGTACCCGCCTTACCAACAATTAATTTTATATGATCATTCCACTTCAAATCGTTCCGCACGCATACTCCCAGATATTTTACAGAAGTAACTGCTACCAGTGTTTGTTCCGCTATCATATAATCATACAATAAAGGATCCATCTTTCTATGTATTCGCAATACATTACATTTGTCTATGTTAAGGGTCAGTTGCCACTCCCTGCACCAAGTGCCTATCCGCTGCAGATCTTCCTGCATTTCGCTACAATTTTCTAATGCTGCAACTTCTCTGTATACTACAGCATCATCCGCGAAAAGCCGCATGGAACTTCCGACACTATCTACTAGGTCTTGTCCTACACATGGCAGAACTGCCCTCTCCACTGGGGTTCCTTTTTCACTTCACGGCTTTTTTCGACCAATAGGAGCGTTCCTCTTATTTTGTAGAAACACCTTCTACCAATCGCAACGTCCCTTCTATCGAACTGCGTTGAAACTTCAGTACTTTTCTCCTTCCTAGTGCGTTTCCGCTAATGGTACGTTTTGTGCCCGTTACAGACGCCGAAAGTACACTGACCTTTCTGTGTGTCACACTTGCTGGACGAAAATGTTTCACTTGCTTTTGTTGGTAACCCGTTAGAATTCCGAAACGCAGTTTCCTAAAGCTTCTTCCCAGCCCTTGAGCAGATGCCTCGATACAGGCGGTCCTCAGGCTTGAATCACCTGGTCTGTGGTCGCTGTCCTCCTTCAGCCACCCCTTTAAGTGGTTGCCGGCGTAACTCCCGCAGTGCGACTTTGCTACGCCATTGTGGAGCTGGCTTTTCAAAACTAAAAACGATTCGACTCGCATTCCCTGTGCTACCTTCCGCTTAAGGACATGCATTTTATAGGAATGGTGTGTTAATTACCGTCGATTGACTGTCATCCCTTTTTGCATTACATATTGATAGGCAAATGTTCTCATAACTGTCGATTTACGTTGGATGTCATCTTCACCTTCTCATTGCGATTTGTAAAGGTCTCATGTAAGGTGCGAATCTGACCACCTTACAACCCTAAATAGCAAACTTTTAATGAGTCGGGCACAAATCCTCTTCTGAACATTACAATTAAAATCAGTGTAAAAGTAATACCGACAAAGGCCAAAAACTCACATAAAACTCCTTAGGCAGACCACCAAACCCCGTCGACTTATGAACAGACAATCTGACAATAAGGTCATAGAAATCGTGTCATTGAAAAGCTTCTAAAAACGTAACATTAGGAGCAGGTGTAAGTCTACGATCCTACGATCCACAGCCTGAACAAAAAATCTGATGTATCGATGGAACAGATATCTCATGCAGCCCGACATAGAACTGATGTAGAGCATGAACAATGTCCTTTTGTGCTGTCATAACATTGCCGACATTGTCTTAAGAGACACACACGACATACATTCTGACATAGACGACGAATCTGATGTCGACTTAGATGATGCAGTGGAGTTAAAATCATCCGGTACCACGGAATATGATTTGGATCCTATTCGTAACCCTCCCACTTGACGGTGCTTCAATCGCAATAATTGCGCCTTTACACGCCTGACATCTACAGTCTGTAGCGGAGCCTGACGCACACTTTCATAAACGTCACGTTAAGAGAGAGAGAGAGCGTACTAAAATTCTTGTGTCCGCCGAAATTCCACGCGATCTATCAGTGCAGAATTGTATCAATGTTTGTCTGAGACCGGCCGGTGTGGCCGTGCGGTTCTAGGCGCTTCAGCCTGGAACCGCGTGACCGTTACGGTCGCAGGTTCGAATCCTGCCTTGGGCATGGATGTGTGTGTGTGATGTCCTTAGGTTAGTTAGGTTTAAGTAGTTCTAAGTTCTAGGGGACTGATGACCTCAGATGTTAGGTCCTATAGTGCTCAGAGCCATTTGAACCATTTGTTTGTCTGAGCCTTCGCTCACCCACCATTCCTAAATAGAGATGTATCGCGCAGTTGATCGGAGACTACGGCTCCTCACTTGTCGGATCACTTCATGAAGAGAGGGATCCTTCGATTGCGCCACGTTCAGCATCCAGGCCATCGGGACAATTCCACCGACAGACAGTCAGGTGTGATTTAAGCCTGTCAGACTCTGTGGCTACGATTGTACGTATTAAATTTTACTGCGTCTTAGATGCAACAGAAGTATTTTAAACTTGAGGTGCACATTTGTGAATGTTCAACTTTTCCATCATGCGCAAGTACTGCTGTTCGGGATCACTATGAAAGTATGAAAGTACCAGCAATTCAATGCAGCAGCTTGCAGCATCTCGTGACCACCAGAATACGGGGATGTGGTTGGTTTGCCATATTCCATACTATAATTCAATCTTGTTATTGCTCTTTTGAATGAACATTTCGCTATTTATTAAAATAAAGAACATTTCCTAATTAGTTATTTTAGTCCATAAAGTGAAGCTGAGTGTACAAAGTATGTTTTGAAAACGGGTACTTTTTTTAAATCATCAGTTTTGTGGCTGGTTTGATGCGATCCACCACGAATTACTCTCCCGTGCCACCCACTTCATCTCGTAGTAGCACTTGCGACCTGCTTCCTCAATTATTTGCTAGATATATTCCAATCTCTGCCTTCCTCTACAATGTTTTCGATCTACAACTCCCTATAGTACCATGAAAGTTACTCCCTGATGTCTAAACCGATGTCCTATCATACTATCCCTTTTCCTTGATAGTTTTTTTCCATATATTCGTTTCCTTACCGATTCTACGAGGAGGCTCGTTATTCATTACTTATCAGTCGACCTAATTTTCAACATTATTCTGTAGCATCACATCTCAAAGGCTGAGAGTCTCTTCTTTCCCAGTTTTCTCACAGTCCTGTCTCACTCCATACCATATTTTTGTATAAATCTTGAATCTAAAATCATTAAAAATCATTTAGAAGCATTACCATCACCTAAGAGCATTTCCATATAAAGATATTTTATTTTCTCTAGAAAAATTTCAAGTCTTAGAGGATTAAAGTAACAGTCACCGCACAGTGGTCAGTAAAGCTGGGGCAAAGGGGGAGGGGGGGCGGGAGGAATTACACAGAAAACCAAAACCCTATCACACTTCCTATCAGATAAATAATATCTGTCAAGCCTACTTCTAGCAGCAGCAGTGAAATAGGTATATTTTTGCAAGAGTGGGATATTTACAGACCCAAACATCTTTCATTTTCAAGGAACGAACTAAATCTTGCAGAAATTAAAATTGGGAGACCGATCTACAGGACGCAAAACACAGGTAAAATCACCACCTATCAAAATATTCTCCGGACTATTACGGAACGAATGAACTACCTCTTCCTTATAAAATCGGGTACAGTACGAAGTGTGTCCGGTACCGTACGGTGCATAATAGAGATTCAAGGTCAGGTGTAAATAGGTGCATCTTATTCCTCTACCATTGTAAAGGTTCAATTTCTTCAATGGGAATTGCCTCCCTAAAAAAACAAAACAGTTCTCATGGAACGTTCGGGAGCAACATAAAAACACAATATAAGAACCAGGGAGAGAATTGCGTGGAAATTGTACTTCTTGTAGGAATGGACCATCCGTAAAGGAATCACATAAACTGACGCAACGAAGCGAACCGCAGATCCGATTCGATCCTATTAATATTCGAAGAAAGAAACTTACAGGCCAGTGTACTTTAACAGCCACCAATCGCATCCACTGGTGTAACAACAGTTGGTTTTTCCGACGTTACCTGAATGGGTGACATCAAGGGAACAGGTAATTTTAGGGACGCCTCACTTTTCTAATGTTGAGTCATTAGAACATCAGAAAGCTCAACGACTTCCTCACCCTTAGGTGGTTCCGAGGGAGTAATCTGAATCACAGGGAGAATGCTAGGAGAAACACTCGAGACCTGAGTAGTTCTTTTCGCTCTATCGACCCAATCTGGAATACAGGACTCAGCACTACAAGAACATCAACCGACGAAGTGACTTCAGGCAGGGGTTGGTAAGGGGGAGACTATCCGGTACCTCACCAACCTGCATACGACGTCTCTTATGTTGCACTACGGACACTGCTGCCTTAGCAACAACAATTTCAGGACTGTGCAGCAGCGGTAAAGGTGGGAAGCCTGGAGCAGTAAACTGAACATTCCTCTGGTGTTCCATTGCCCCCGGGGAAGACGGGGCACCAATCTCGTGAGCAGTAGAAACGAGATCGGCTAACGTAAAGTTTCTACGCTGTTCCAATGAGGACGTCAATAGAAATACCCGCAGGGGGCAATTAGATCTAAGGTGGCCACTTTCACTACAGAAAAAGCACGTCCCTACACTATATATGATGTGAGTGCAGTAACCACAAACCTGTAGGTGGGAGGGAATAGTACATTTAACCGCAGTCTCGACGGAACGGATCCCGCGATAACATTGCAACTGGTGTTGAGCTGTCCGGTTTTGGCGTCGTGTACCCCTCACATCATGACAAGGGAGCTACATCTCCTTCAGTTGACTGTCGTCAACTTCCGGTGGGAGACTGAACACTCTGACATTGATATAAGCCAGTCCCGAGTTAGCAGGAAAACCATACTTATGGAAACGTCACAGTGCTTAAAGGAAACGCGAGACCCAAGACGCAAAAACAACCTATCTGCTTCTAGTGAATCCAAAAATTTTACGAGAAAAGACATTGTTGTCAGAATCAAAATTGGCCCTGTGGACCTGATGAGATGTTACATGCACTGTAACAACGAGCCAATCGTGAATCTCCAAACATCCGGGCTGCTCGGAACGCTTTGGTTTATCGAAACTAAAGCTGACTGTACCTTTCCTTGGAACGAACTTGTAACCTGTGGCGCACATTATGAGCGGACTTCGACGCTGCTAACGGTCACATACAAAAACTAGCACTACGTATCAAACAGAGATGCGACACACACGAAGATACAAGCAAGACTGTGCCAGCCGAAGTGACCGAGCGGTTCTAGGCGATATAGTCTGGAACCGCATGACCGCTACGGTCGCTGGTTCGAATCCTGCCTCGGGCATTGATGTGTGTGATGTCCTTAGGTTAGTTAGGTATAAGTAGTTCAAAGTTCAAGGGGGCTGATGACCTCAGATGTTAAGTCCCTTAGTGTTCAGAGACATTTGAACCAAACAAGACAGTAGAAAAGCGACGTTGCAGTGAGGCAATAAACTAAAAACATCGCGTTCGGCGCTCGATTCGAAACTACTGCGCGACCACCGACCTCCTCCACTAGACGCATAGAATGACGGGTTCCTTAGCTACCACATGAAAACATAAAAATGTTTGTAACTCGAACGTTATTAACTTTAGACTCCGTATTATATTAATAAAAAAATTTATTTTTATACGATCTTTCGACGTATAGCATTGAAGATACAATTTTCAGTCATCAACTTTGTCCTCGATATGTTCAAAAACTAGAGAATACCTCGCAGAAAACCGAAACATTTATTTTTTGGTTTTCAATACAGAGAGTCTTTGCAAAACTTTATCAAAAACACTGCCCCCACATGACAGACCCTTCCCTTCTTAGCTCTGTCGAGCTGTATCACCCGATCAACTAACGCGACAGTACTCTATAACAAGATGAATATTACTCAGCATTCGATGTTCAAAACAGATAAATTCTAAGTTCTAAATATGGCAGTTTCTCCGAAACTATTATTCGTATTTTGAAATGTGAAAAGCTGCTGAATTTGTCTCTATTAGATCTACGACTTTAGAGGCAGAAATTGCCACATTTCCTTTCGATAAAGTGAAGTTGGCTCTGGTATCCCTATAATTATCATAGCTTTGAAACGGGACTCTTCGCCGTTTAGTGAGAACTTCTACCTACCGCTTTCGCGAGAAAAAAATTTACGATATCATAAACTGTTCGAGAAGTATCTGATGTTAGCAGACAAGCTGAATCACCTTGTATACTGGTGAGCAAACCATTACGATCATTGCCCACCGCGAAACTGAATGTTGCGTCTAGAGATGCAGGCAAGTAATGTCATCCCTGACCGCAATAGCATCTTCCAATAGGATAAGTCAAAATAATGATTCAAATGGCTCTGAGCACTATGCGACTTAACTACTGAGGTCATCAGTCGCCTAGAACTTAGAACTAATTAAACCTAACTAACCTAAGGACATCACACTCAAACATGCCCGAGGCAGGATTCGAACCTGCGACTGTAGCGGTCGCTTGGCTCCAGACTGTAGCGCCTAGAACAGCACGGCCACTCCGGCCGGCCAGTATAAGTCTGTGTGAGAACACGGGAGTCGTACACAGTGTTTTGAGTAGCGTGATAGTCAAGTCATTCGACTGATCTGACCTGATGACGTAGGGGGCGCTGTCGGTAGCCAGTTTTGGCCCTCAAAACAGTGACCAGTATTTTAAGGGAATCGCGTGCCTGTGCTTAGAGATATCTTCGAAAACTTACCAAGGACGCAGAATCTCTGCTATGTTGCTTTACAAAAGTAGACAAACATGCTATTAAACAGTACGTCATAATATTTTGGCACAATGGAGTATACGCAATATCTGACCAAAACTGTTCCGACAACTATGATGGCATGAATCCTACTGGGGACACTTTTAGTCAGCTCTCGGAATGTGTGTGGGGGAATGGTAAGCTATGCTTCCTTAAGAGTCGGAACTGAGAAGGTTGTGATCTGGGACGCTGGGGTCTTGAGTCTATGCCAAAATTTGCCATTGGGTTTAGGTCAGGGCTCTCATCATGCCTGTCCATTTCAGGAGTGTAGTTGTCCACAAACTATCGCCGTATAAGTGCCGCTTTATGATAGGGTGCAATATCGTGCTAATAAAGACTATCATCGTCACCGAACTGTTATTCTAGTGTACGTCATACAAATGGTGAAAAAAAATTTTTGATAACCTTCCACAGCTAGCATTTCCTTAAGCGCAATAAGGGGAGCACGAATCGAACAACGAGAAACACCCCGTACCTCAAAAAAAAAAAAAAAAAAAAAAAAAAGAAATGTAACTCTTCAGGCTTTCCCGGCGATCTAATGACATCTTGGGTTGTCGGGTGTTCTGCCGGATATCAGCGTCGTACTTGCACGATATTTCGGTCACGTAGCTCGAGACCTTCATCAGGTGCGACCTGAGACTGCTCCTCGAGTGGACCTGGTCCAGTATTTATGCCTATGGTCTTCCCCCTCCACCAACGGCTGCAGGCGCTTCCTCTGTGATCCGCGCCCATTCCCTGCGAACTGCTGGAGCGTTGCTGCTCCGTTTTCCGTCCGCTGCGGTTCTAGGTGTTCCCTCTGCGGTCCGCGCCCACCAAACCCGCTCCTGGGGGTTTCATCTACGGTCTGGGGTACCAGGCGTTCCCCCTGCGGTCCGCGCCCGCTCACCACGACCTGTTGGAGCGTTGCCGCTCCGTTTTTCGTCCGCTGCGGCTCTGGATGTTCCCTCTGCGGTCCGCGCCCACCAGTCCCAGTTCTGGGTGTTCCATCTTCGTTCTGGTGCTCCTGGCAGTCCGTCAGGGGCTCGTTTACCATCTCCATGTCTCTGGTTCTTCTGTCTGTGAAGTGTTGCAGCTGGCCCCGTTGCTCCTTTAACAATTCCAGAGCCGGATCCCAGGCTCTGCTTAGCTGGTACCCTGTGTCACGATTCACAAGATCGTCAGCCATTTTAATCTCAATCGATTCTCTTATAACACTGTCCCAAAATCTGGGTGTTTGGGCTAGAATCTTGGTATCCTCATACTTCATGGTATGATCTAGTTCTAGACAGTGTTCGGCAATGGCTGACTTAGTCACCTGTCTTAATCTAGTGTGCCTCTGATGTTCTTTGCACCTGATCTCCACAGTTCTTGTCGTCTGGCCAATGTAGGACATGCCACATTGACAAGGTATATTGTAAATCCCTGGTTTTCGTAACCCCAGGTCGTCTTTGACACTCCCCAGCAGTCCCCCGATCTTGTTGGATGGACAGAAAACACACTTGATATTGTGTTTACGCAGAATCCTACTGATTCTGGCAGAAATAGAGCCAGCATAGGGCAGATATGCCACCTTCTTTGCTTCATCTTGGTCTTCTTCAGGAACCTGTGCTATAGTGGCTGGTCGGAGTGCCCTCTCAATTTGTCTCTCCGTGTATCCATTCTTGGAGAAAACTGTTTTGAGACGTTCTATCTCTATGGGTAGATTCTCTTGGTCTGATAGGGCACGTGCTCTGTGGACCAAAGTCTTCAGAACCCCACTCTTCTGTGGAGAAGTGGTACCAGTATTTGCCAGAATTAAACATCACATCAACTCCAGAGCGGCGAACAAGATAAAACGCAGAGCTAGCATGGCACTGGTGAGAGAGAGGATTCGAGATATGCGCCACAGGTTAGATGTTGTGGCCAGGGAGCTGTTACACATTCATCTGTCCATGGCAGCCTCCTTAACAAGAGAAGATTGGGATTGGGTAGACCGTGCCTCCTGGTCTTTAGCTGAGTGTGCTAGAAGGAATGCCTCATCTTGCCAATCTGCAAAGTTTGACCGCATGAGCAAGAAAGCACAGCAGATGGAAGAGACACGCACGGTGACGAATCTGAGTGGCATACAGTTTGATGATACAACCTTAAAGGTACTCAGCAAGGGTCTCAACTTCGCTACGACCCCTAGAAAATAAGGGATCTATCTTTCTATGTATTCGCAGCACATTACACTTGTCTACATTGAGATTGAACTGCCATTCCCTGCACCATGCGTCAATTCGCTGCAGATCCTCCTGCATTTCAGTACAATTTTCCAATGTTACATCGTCTCGATATACCACAGCATCATTCGCAAAAAGCCTCAGTGAACTTCCGATGTCTTCCACAAGGTCATTTATGTATATTGTGAATAGCAACGGTCATACGACACTCCCCTGCGGCCCACCTGAAATCACTTTTACACGCTGCGTTCTGTTATCTAGGAACTCTTCAATCCAATCGCACAATTGGTCTGATAGTCCATATGCTCTTGTTCATTAAACGACTGTGGGGAACTGTATCGAACGCCTTGCGGAAGTCAAGAAACACGGCATCTACCTGTGAACCCGTGTCTATGGCCCTCTGAGTCTCGTGGACGAATAGCGCTAGCTGGGTTTCACACGATCGTCTTTTTCGAAGCCGATGCTGATTCCTACAGAGTATATTTCTAGTCTCCAGAAAAGCCATTATACTCGAACATAGTATCGTGTAGGGCACCTGCAAGCACACAGAAGTGCTGCAACACGACGTTCCATGGACTCGAATAATGTCTGAAGTAGTGTTGTAGGGAATTGACACCATGAATCCTGCAGGGCTGTTCATAAATCCGTAAGAGTACGAGGGGGTGAAGATCTCTTCTGAATAGAACGTTGGAAGACATTCCAGATATGCTCAAAAATGTTCGTTTCTGGGGAGTTTGGTGGCCAGCGGAAGTGGTTAAACTCGGAAGAGTGTTCCTGGAGCCACTCTGTAGCAATTCTGGACGTGTGGCTTGTCGTATTCTCCTGCTGGAATTACCCACGTCGTTCGGAATTCACAATGGACGTGAATGGATGCAGGTAATCAGACAGGATGGTTACGTACGTACCACCTGTCAGAGTCGTATCTAGATATATCAGGGGTCCCATATCACTACAACTGCACACGCCCTACATCATTACAGTGTCTCCGCCAGCTTGAACAGTCGCCTGCCGACATTCAGGGTCCATGGATTCGTGAGGTTGTCTCCATACGTCCATCCGACCTATATAATTTGAAACGAAGCTCTTCCGACCAGGCAACATGTTTCCAGTTGAAAGGGTCCTATAGTCCCCTTTCACTATCATTTTATTTGGTTTCCACTATAATTTGCATCCTACAGAACAATTCGGGTGTTTTCGTTGCTACATTTCGTACCAGAGGTGACTGAGCTATGTTTCAGTCTAGCCGTAGCCTATTTCCTTCTACGATTGGAAAGCATCATATGGCTGTAATGTTGGTTCTTATCAGACTTGCAAATGCGTCTATAACGCCATTATAAGTCTTCCATATTTTATATGTAACCCAACTGACGACTACGCTTCCATAAAATGTTTATCCCTTGTTCTCCTATTCCAAAACTCACTGGTATGCGTGAGTGAATGACTGTGGGTGTGTTTCATTTCGCTGTACGGTGGTTCAATCTGCTGCAGAGAATAAGCGGTAGTCTTACAGAATGGCCAACCCTTGTAGTTTTCAAATAGGCAAAGAGATTTGTTCCCTTTTTGTGGAAGTTGCCGGTGTTAGGTTGGTGGCGGAAGCCTCATCTCTGTGCTTTCCTGGCCAGGGGGTTGTGTGGGAGAAGCTTTAGTGTGAGATAGTCATTCTGCTTCCAGCTCTCCAAGGATCTGCAACCGAGGTCTCTTTGGAGAAGGGTGAGTTGATTTAACCGCGTGGCGCTGTGTCTCATAACGAGAGGGGAGCTCTTAGCTTTTGGCCTCTCGTTTTGTCTTCTGTAGATTGTTTTGCTGGGTCGCAGCAAGGAATGCAAGGATCTTGCAGACTTTCAGTTTGATTCCTAATGCAGACATTTGTCTGTAAGAAAAACGTAGTACAAGGGAGTTGCAGACTTTCAGTTTGATTCCTAATGCAGACTTTTCTCTGTAAGAAGAACGTAGCACAAGGGAGTTGCATATATTGAAGCTATCTCACGTAGGAAGTGCGCCCTCGGTTCAGTTTGAATGTTTGTGTGCCTCCAACTGCGTCTGTATACATTCTAATCTTTTCCGAATCTTGATACTTTTTGCCTCTTTGTGAATTTTATTTGTTTCATAAATATATATCCGTTGAAAACCACCCACGTGGGTTAATATTAGAGTTTGTTGGCCGTCTGCCATTATCCTTTCTCTATTCAAATGTGTCCTCTGTAAAATGTTGTTTGCGGCTGGAAGGTTTAATGTTGCTAAAATTTGGACGTGGTGTGTAGAAATTGTGTCCGCGAACCACGTGGCCACACGAGTTAACTGTGATCCTAACATTCCTGTGCCTTCCTGCCTCTGTCCTAGGGTTTAATAATTGCTCTGATTTTGAAATATTAAATATATTCTGTCGGGGTTATTCAATTGTATTTGTGGTTTGTGATATCATGTTAAGCACGTTCAGCTTTAAATGCAACCGTCATATTCAGATTTGCTCTTTCATTCAATCATTTCTCAACACAGCGGAACAAACCTCCTAGCTTCGTTGCATGTTAGTGTTAGGGACGTCCTTGCTGTTCTTGAGTGAATGTGAGTCTGAATGCGAGTATTAAACCTTTCCCGTCGCCCTCGAATTACGATCGCTATTCCATATTAAGAGATTCTGTTGTGAAATGTACAGCGTTTTACAAGCAGTAGTACGTGGTTACCAGGCAACAGCAGTTATACGGATGTCTTATATCAACGTCTTAAGAAATAAATACTTTTGTTTCAAGTCCTATCCTGTGTACCGATGTTATGTCTCCTTTACCTATGCCATTTACCTCGTAGTTTCCTTGTTAGCCCATCGATAGCGTTTCCATGCGCACAGGTCTCACAAATAATGTTCCCTTTTTACTTAAAACAAATTCCTTAGAATAGATCTTGTTTTCAGAAATGTTGCTGCAAGCTGCTCTTATTCACAGTATTTACACACTTTTTACATTATTTTAATATTTGTTTCATGTGAACAGTCCCTGGATCACATTAGTAATTGCATCCCATTTTTTATGAGTGACATTACAATGAATATTCTTTTATGAGTTTTTTCTGATAACTAAATTACTTAATTTTCCAACTCAGTCGAACCTCTTCTTTGTCGTGTGGCTAGAGCTGGTGGCGACCCAATCTTTTACTTTGATTATAATCTCTGATAGCATTTCCATTTGCGTGTGGCTCTTTTAGCCATCAGGATATAGCTCAGGGCTCAACTCATTTCATAAACTCCACTTAAGTGCACGTCACTTACACATGGCTTACCCTGCTCTACGATTTCGGTAAACCATAGAACTTCTTATGCGCAGTTGGGTTTAGTTTAATTTCTTTTGGATGTACAAACTTATATATTGCCGTTCCACAGCGCCGAAAAACTTTTTCGTTGATTTAAACTATAGGTGTAGATGGCATTGTTTCCGCGTTTTATCTTTTTATGTATTGCTTTATAGGCATTGTAATTTATTTCACTGCTCTGCAGTTGTGGTAATTAGTGATTCTTGATCAATGGCGTGTGTCGGTATACTGTAGCAATTTTTTGAGTACTTTGTGGGGAATCTGAGTTGATTAGGAGCATTTTGGTATTATTTTTTTTGTTTTGAACACTGAATAACTAAGTATAAGATGGAGACGCGTAGCCGTTCAGGGAGTCACAATCGGGGAACCGGTCAGACAATAATGCTGAACAAGGACGAATTCAAAACGTGGAGGCCGGCCGGGTGGAAAACACTGGAAACACTGTAAACGCTGTTTGTGTGTCAAACAGCTGCAGTGATGCTATGGTTACATTTCTCTATACAGTAAATAGAATGCGAAAGCTTTCTTTGATCAGGTCTAGGGCGAAGTGCTAGATCTCATCAGGGAATATTTGACAAATCCCTGTCTTAGACAAAGTTCCTTATTACAATGTCAAACTGAATGGGTAATGCTGTCTTTAAAGTTGACAAACTTCCGCTAATTTCATGCCATTTTTTACAGCTACTCTCTGCAATGATCGACGTTCCATGTCCGTCAGAACATGAGGTTGGTTTGGTCTTCGTTTATTTGTGATTGTTCCTTCGCGTTTCCTTTTCACCATTAGATTAAAATACCTTGTACTAAATGACGATCGTAAATTTAAAATGGAAACCGCATCTACATACGGTACAACAAGAAGCTCGCAATGTACATGGAGATTGCATTCCTACAATATACCCCACACTTACGAAGTCTCAAGGCAGTCAGTCATCTCTTATGCCAATATGTGGTCCACCGAAGTTCGACGTCTCCATATTTTCGAAGCCAATGATGACCGCCACATCATCCGTATCCCTCCACTGAATAATGTTTGAACGTATGATAGACCCCCCCCCCCCTACCGCTCTCTATTTACTCTCCCACACTGATCACCTTCACATTTCCTAAACATTTCGTGATGTCCTCTGTTATATCATTCCTCTCCTTGTTGCACAAGCTAACGAAAAAAGAAGTTTATTTTTTGTTAGGCATTAGCTACATCTTATGACCTTTTGGGATGTGAATGCATATCTTTATATTATAGTTCATTACTTTAAGAGCTCGTAATTACTACACACATTCACATGAACTGCTTGAGCATATTACTACCATATACGGACGTGGTAAAAAATTACAAACACTTTCGTCAAGGTGAAGAGATACAGTGGTGAGCAAAACGTGAGAACGAAAGTAACTTCCGCATATTGTATCACTGCCAGGGAACATACCTTGATGAAATTTAGACCATACATAGAAAGAACTGCAACAGTATAGTAAAGAACTAAAAGAAATATGCATCGAGACGAATAGGGTGGCACTTTTATCCACAGACAGTTATTACAATGGAGTTACCGCGATAGATAATGATCCCATGGACATTATAACAGGTAAAACAGGGTTCTTAAAAAGGTATGTAACCAACACGGACGGCAGTGCATGCTCTGTAAAATGATCCCATGCTGGCCACAAGGTTAGTACGGAGCTGTTGTGGTTGGGTTCCATTTCTCTACCAGCGAAGTCAACAACTGAAGGATTGTCGTTGGCGGATGTGGAAGAGCTGCAGTCCGTCTCCCCGACGTATCCCACACGTTCTCGGTCGCTCTTTCTCACCCAAAAGTGAAGTCAGGACCGAATGTACCAGTGCAATTTTACGCACATGAGGCAGGAGTACAGTGTCACAATAACGTTGATCGGTGACTGTACCGTATTCAAATATCTGCAAGTCAGTATGTGGATGCAGCTCCACGCCTCTACACATTATAAAACCTGGACAATTTCGAAATTGATCATTATCGTGGTCCAGGTGTTATGGTGGGTGAAGACATAACGTTGCATGAGTAACTTGTAACATTTCAGTAAAATAGCCAATACTTCTCTTATGATTAATTTCATTTTGTATGAAGTGTAATCTCTGTAATGCGTGCTCTGTGATATACTATGATATGCCTTGTCTTTCCTACATAATCTCTTTGGTTATCTTTAGAGCTGAATAATTTTGTTTAAATAATTTTATGTTGAACTGCCGGTATGAGTACATGATATATTTTCTTTAAAATATTTGTTTGCTACTCTGTAATTGCTGATCCTCACTGAGGGTTCTTAGTTCTCTGTGTATGAAAAGGTGTTGTGGTTCCCCTCTGGAATGGAAATTAAGTAGCGCGCGAAGAAAGTGGTGGATGCAGGAGAAAAGGTAAACAAGGTGGTCAGTCGGAGACTAGCTACCGAATCGCTAGCACCTAATGATCAAATAGTGCATGGTGCAGGTGCCGAGAGGTTTTTTGTGCCAGTTTCAACTACGCCCAAGCCTCGGGTGGGTGGATGGATTAATTATTATGCTCTGTCACTGGAAATTATGTAAGTGTAAAGTGAAGGATCAGAACTTTTAATGTGTTTTAAAAATACAAGGTAACACAGAACAAAATTTGTAAACTTACCTTGATTTGTTTCCAATAAAAACCTATCAGGGTCTTCTCCACTTGAATTATGATTACCGAGTGTTCTTGATGTGGAAAAATGAGAGTCTCAGAGCATAACAGCTATGTAATTAATGTTGTTTGATATTGAGTGAAAAATATTAGTTAAAATTACTGTGGATTTGGCAAAATTGAGGGAGGTTGTAGGTGCAGCTTTGTGAAAGCCTCCCAGTGATTGAAATAGTTCAATTTAAAGTTTTGTGGACTTTCAAAATTGACATTAAAGTAAAAGATTGTGGTAATAACGAATAGGCAATAAACGATTTTGAGGTTAGTTTCAAAAGTAAATATTATTAAAGGTTGGCTTGAAATGTTCTTCTTGGTAAATACTAGTTGTGCAGTCTACTGACATAGTACAAAAGGTGAGTCAGTGTTTCAGAAAGTGGGTCAATTTTCTTTATAACAGTAGTAAAGTTTAAAGTCCCCACTATTGAAAGTTGCTCAAAATACAAAAAGTTAATATATTTAAATTTATGCTGTGTAAAAGGTATTTGCTAACTTGATAATAAGTCCATACCCAATTTCCAATTCAGTACTGATTTTCATTAGTAGTGTTAATGAGTAACTCAAATTGATAAAATATTTAATATTGAAGGGAGTAACAGTGTATGTTGTGTTTGTGAGGACAGATTTGTTTTACTTTGACTGTTAGCACCCACTTTAGCATTTTCATATGCTTGTGACTAGGTTCATTGCACTTTCGTACGAGAGAAGCATAGGCTGTGTCTTTCCACTAAAGTTACTTATTTCAGCCTAACTAAGTTGGCGACCGTATTCACTATCATTTGAGCGATCTGATTAGTAAAAACTGTTTCTAAATAGTATCTGTTATTTGTTGCGTGTATTTATATAACTCTAAATTAATGCCCGATAGGCTACACCCTTTACCACTTCATGGTCAAAACTACAAAAATCCTTACAGAGGGTAACATTGTACTGCTTCTATATACCATAATTGGTTAACAAAATAGTTTCAGAACACATACGAGAGGCAGTGATACTGTTATACACTGACTTCCAAATCTTCCCCCATTTTTCATTTGCCAATCGAGACTATTGTGACACTACTCTTTCCTCAGAGGTGTCTTTTCATTGAAATATTCGGCCATGACTTCATTTTTTGTGGATGACAATGCGTGACAGCATCGAAAAACACAGGTGGAGCAGCTCTTGGAACGAGAGGATAGTCGACGAATGGACTGACCTGCCGTTCCTCGGCTTGAGTCACATCAAGCACGTATGGGAGATTTTGTCTTTGAATATAAGTTTCATTCCCATTCGTCTCTTTGCATATTCCTTTGACTTACCTTCTTTTGTACTCTACTGTTGCCTACGAGGGTCATTCTACAAGTAATGCAACATAATTTTTCTCGGTCAGTTGCGCTTGAACAGATGTGGAATTTATGGGACATCGTGAAATATTCCGATAGGTGGCGGCGCTGTACATAGCCTCCAAAATGACGTCTGTAACGTAGGTGCGTTCCAAGCAGAAAACTGTCATTCAGTTTCTTATGGCGGAAAAGCACCGCAGATGTTTATACGCGCTTGCAGAATATCTGCGGAGTCTGTCAGTGAATAAAAGCACTCTGAGTTGTTGGCCGAGGCGTTTGTCATCATCGCAAAAGGGTCGCCAAATCTGTGCGATCTCCCATCTGTCAACCGGCTGCACACAGCTGTGACTCCTGCAGGGTTGGAAACTGAAGACACTCATTCGAGGTGATGGACAGACTCAATCAAACACCTCTCTGCCCAACTGGACGTCTCTTTTGTTGGTGCTGTCCACTCGTCCACCAGTTAAGTTACACAATGCTGTGTGGCCGTTGGGTTTCTCGTCGGCTAACTGCACCAGTTAAGTTACACAATGCTGTGTGGCCGTTGGGTTTCTCGTCGGCTAACTGAAGGCCATTAAGAGCAACGAAGGACCATCTGTGTGGTGCGTCATAAGGCTGATTGTTGTGTCTAGACAAGACAGCCTAGATACAATGAGAGGAAACCGACAGGCACGCGCTAAGCCAAAGAGGGTGCGTGAGGTCTGAAACAGGATACGTAATGATTGCTATAAAGAAAAGTACGTAGCTTCTGTAATACTTAACTTTAATCCATCCTTTTGGTACATCTGGAGGTTGTGGCGATACAAGTGAGACTCTTTAGATACATGCAATGTTACTAAAGGCGCCTTGCTAGGTCATAGCCATTGACTTAGCTGAAGGCTATTCTAACTATCTGCTCGGCAAAGGAGCGAGGCTTCGTCAGTGTAGTCGCTAGCAAAGTCGTCCGTACAACTGGGGCCGGTGCTACTCCGTATCTCGAGACCTGCCTTGTGGTGGCGCTCGGTCTGCGATCCCTAACAGTGGCGACACGCGGGTCCGACATGTACTAATGGACAGCGGCCGATTTAAAACTACCACCTAGCAAGTGTGGTGTCTGGCGGTGACACCACACTGATCATGACATGGATGCGTCACTTCGAATGGGAAACAAGACGGCAATAGATGAATTGATAACGTCCCTCATGGTGGAGTGATGTATGATGTGCTACCCTCAGGAAAATGAAGAAACGACTTCAGCGTGTTCGTCGTCACAGAAATGCAAACTAACTTCTCCTTATCCATGACAACGTATTGCCTAACATAAGTTTGCGCACCTGAGGGGAGGTTGTAAAATATCATTAAACTCTTCTTCCTCACCCACCCAACAACCAGGATGTCGCACCTTCCGACTTCCATCTGTCTGGACCAGTGAAGGATGCACTCCGCGTGAAGCAGTACGTGGAAGATGAGGAGGTTAATAATGCAGCAAGACGCTGACACAGACATCGACCAGTAATGTGATGCCTTGCGGGCATAAGACATCTCCCAGTAAGGTGGCGTAAGGCCGTCGCATTGAAAGGAGATTATGTTGAAAAATAGGATTTTGTAGTGAAAATAATAGGGAATAATATGGTGTATTTGAATCCCGAAAAAAAACCAACATGCCTTCACGAAAAATGTGTTGCATTTCTTGTTGAATGTACCTCGTATGTATGGTCCATTTTTTATCGAACTGTCTTACTTGACACATCCTGCTAAAGTTACATTCGTCCTTAATTTTTGCGCACCACTGTGGTTATATGCATCATGTGGAAAGATTTTGTGAACTTTTAGCACACCTGACGATGGAGATAATATGGTGAAACCAATACTGTAATTGTCCGTAGTAATTAGGAGATTTTGACATAATAAATCATATGTGGGTTTATGAGATCGCTTGTTTGACAGTATGACAGTTCTTTGAATATATATCTGACACCAAACTGTTGTGTGCAGCAAATATTTTGCGGCGATATGACCTCGTTATAAGCTTAAAAGATCAGCTAGGGATTTTTGGGATTTTTCCTCAGAGAGAGGACTGGTACGGGGTGCAAACAGCCTCGTGAGATTACCTGGGCAGCTAGTCGACCGATTAGCAGGTGTTCCGAGGTCAAGACACCCGACAACGCCCGAGGGAACAGCATATTGAGAACACGCCAGCCCCCCTCCAACCCCCCCTCCTCCCCCCCCCCCCCCAACCGCATCGGATGGCGAAGTTGGCAGAGGATCAGACGGACGTCGGTCGGACTCGATTGGCCCGTTTAACGTTTAAGACCAGCAGGTGGAACTATACCTCACTGCTAGTAACACGAGAAACTGGATCCGGGTGGCGTGTGAGTAGACCTAAAATATTTTTCTCTGAATATGTGTAAATTGAAGAAGGGAAAGGGGGGGGGGAGAAAGGAAAGCAAGGGGTTATTGATGTCAGCTGCATCGGAATGTTACTCGGAATCAGCGGCGACGAGTGAAAATGTGCCACACCCGAATTCGAACCCAGGATATCCTGCTTACCAGGCTGGTGCAATAAGCACTGTCCCATCCAGTAAACAGCGTTATTGTAACTGGGCGGACTGTCTCGGTGTGCCTAAAGGCCGACCCACACTCCTACCGAGCGCCACCTATCCGCTGTCCCTGTCCACTTCCGGTCGCAGGTTCGAATCCTGCCTCGGGCATCGATGTGTGTGATATCCTTAGGTTAGTTAGGTTTAACTAGTTCTAAGTTCTAGGCGACTGATGACCTTGGAAGTTAAGTCCCATAGTGCTCAGAGCCATTTGAACCATTTTTTGTCTACTTGCTTCACGCTGGCTACTCTGAGTTTCCCGCAGGAGGTCGGACGCACTTGTGCACCCCCACTGAAGGCATCTAGGCAAATCAGTTATATGAATGTGGGGTCTCTGTTATTTCGCACGTGTCCGAGAATTTTTCCATGAGTCTCTTTTAACCAACGATGTGGTGACGTGAATTTGTTTTCTTTTGATAGGCGTGGTCATTTTGCGTTTATGATTTTTTATGCCTTTTTGACGTTCCTTTTAATTTGAATCTTCTAAATTATATTAGCTCTAATCTGTAAGAGGTAATAAAACACCTTTTATGAAATTAGCTTTTCAACCAGCCTGTTGTGACCAACAAGGTAACGGGTTTGATTAATGCCGTAATAAATTAAGTCAAAATAAATTTCTGTACGAAACGATCGGCGTTTTACAGTTCTTTCATTGTGACTTCCAACGTAGTTTAATGCATTGTCGTGCAATAAAAGACGCAGTTGGCCATAATCAATGAGAAACCTAATGGATTAGCATTCTTACAAACAATTTGTGATTGAAAGGGACGGGAATGATTGTGATTTAGACGTGGCAATATGCAGAGGTGGGCCGAATGTCATGAAGGGGCTTATATCTGTAATACGTTTTTATCGTCAGTTTCTGTTGATTTTTCATAGACCTAAAGAGCAAGGATGGGAGGTAGTAACAAGAGGGATGTAATCTCAAGCGGAAAGGATAAAAGAATTAATAAAAAAGTTACAGTGATACATTTTACGTTTCTAATTATACACACAGGCGCGTTTCAAGGATCTGGGTGTGAAGTCACTGCCGGCTGGAGTGGCCGAGCGGTTCTAGGCACTTCAGTCTGGAACCGCGCGACAGCTGCGGTAGCAGGTTCGAATCCTGTCTCGGGCATGGATGTGTGTGATGTCCTTAGGTTAGTTAGGTTTAAGTAGTTCTAAGTTCTAGGGGACTGATGATCACAGCAGTTAAGTCCCATAGTGCTCAGAGCCATTTGAACCATTTGTGAAGTCACTGGCACGGAGCCAAATGATGTAAACTGGCATTTTATAATGAAAATATTCAAAACTCCAACGGCCGCTGGCCGTTAAAAACTTACCACAAACAAAATTCTGCTATAAAGGTACAGTTTAAACAACGACCGATAATTTTTACAGATTCACTCAGTTATAAAGGAGGGGGAGGGATTTAACAGCAGCCAAAGACTCTTAAAATGTTATTTACACTCCCCCCCCCCCCCAAAAAAAGAAGAAACGCTAGTTACTTAAGCAGCTTGAACACGAGTGGCAGCCATAGGAGTTTATAAGGAGGGATAGTTCATTTTTCTCACAGCAGTCTGTTTCTGGAACATTACAATCACAACACCTCACGAACGTATAAATTTTAGTTGTAAATTATTTCTTTTAGTTCTTTTAACAACTGGAAAAAGCAAATATGTGGTATGTCCTGAAAGTAAGCGCCTTTTCGTTTCACCGCCAGCGCAGCCAAAGTCACAGTTCCGCACATTCGTTCTAGTCTCTCTGGTGCACTGTCTTTCCACTGTCGCCATTACAGCCGAATTATGTTTTGTTTACATTTGTTAGTCATCGTTGAAAATGTTTACGACTGTGAAGTGCGTTCTGTAATACGGTGTCTGAACCTAAAGAATGTTAAGAAAGCTGAAATTCGCTGTCAGCTTGTAGTGATTTACGATGGAAATTTAATGACTGATGAGAAAGTGGGTAAGACAGTTCAATGATGGACGAACTAATGTTCGCGGCGGAGCACGGAGTGAGCAGCCATTTGTTGTCAGTGATGATGTGGTTGAGAAAGTGAATGAGAAAATTCGTGAAAACAGACGGCTCACAATACGAATCCTTTGTGATGAGTTTCTACAAATGTGAAAAACTGTATTGCACGAGACTGTCACATATCGCTGGGTTGGGTTCCTGTTGGCTTCCGGAAATGCTTCCGAATATCCACAAAATGAAGCGGCTTGGTAGTGATTTAACATTTCTCGCCTCGTGCAGTGATGAGGAAAATGAATTATTAAAGATTTGTGACTAGTGAAGAAGTTGGGTTTGTCATCTCCCTCCAGGCTCTCACGATCCCCCCAAAAGCAGAAATCAAAGTGACGTTGTCGGCACAAAAAATGATGTGTACTGTGTTTTCGGACGGACAGGGCATTCTGATGTTTTGTTTCTTCCCATAAGTGAAACTGTCAGCGCGGTACGATATTGTGAAACACGGAGAAAACATCGGCACACAGCTAAAACAAAAAAAAAAAAAAAAAAAAAAAAAACATGGAATGCTCAGTCAAGGCACTACACTGCTTCATGACAACGTACGTCCCCATTCTACTGATGTCACTGAAATTATTATTCAGCAATTCAATTGGGCACAGTTCGATCACCTGCCGTACAGTCCTGATCTTGCGCCCTCTGACTACCACTTGTTCTTGAGCTTGAAGTGTGATTTCGGAGGAAGGCAACTTGAAAGCGATGACGACGCGGAAAACGGTGTTCAGCAGTGGCCATCTTCAGTGAAGAGGGCATAGAATAGTTGGTTTCCCACTATGACAAATGTCTGAACATTGGGGTCAATTATGTAGAATAATAGTTTAAGAAATTCTGTCTTACAAAAGTAAATTTTGATTTGAAAAAAAAAAAAATGTTTTATGAGTTTTTTTTTTTTTTTTTTTTTTCAAAACGGTACTCACTCTTCGGACATGCCCCGTAGTTTCAAGACAAGTTGTTTACAATACTAGCTCCTGATCGGTGGCACCTGACATTCAGCAAATTCAGCAAGAGCAGTTGGTGTAAAATCCGTTGTTCCACACAGGCCCTTGCCATTTGTACTTTCACAGTTGAGCATTCTGCAATCATGCATGCACCAAAAGGTACAGCCTTGTCACGATTTACTGCAAATGAACTTGCGGATAACTGACTCGTTAACACTAGAACGGCGGAGGGGGGTCAAAATGACCTCTGTGATACTTTTTCGTTCATTGTCACATCCAGTTTCTTTACATCAAATGACATTTTCTTATTCTGTCTCCCCTTTCTAAGGATGTTTTAGTATTTACAAAATATTTTAATTTTCTTCGCCATTTCATTCAGTATCCTAGAACGGCGGAAGGGGTCAATTTCACCCCGCTGTAATTTCTCTTCTGAATATAAGTAAATTATCCAACAATTCAGTGGCAACAGTGAGCAGTAACGCAGAGTAGTTGCTCGTAATTGTTGCAACTTGGCACGTGTACATACCAGTCCACCACAGCTTATGTTGTCACTCAGGCAGTCCTTATCCGTGAAATATGTTTCCAAATATGTATCGTCAGCGTGGACTTTCTGATGAAGAAGTCTTACATCTCTTAGAGAATTCCGAAGTTGAATCCGAAATTGACTTCACTGATGAAAAAGATGATTAGGTACCTGACACAAATGAAGATGAAGACATAGTGAACGAGGGGCAATTAGTGGAAAGGGATTCATAAGCTGATATACGTCAATAATCACCTCTTTCACCACAGTAGATACAGTTGCAAACGTCTACAAAGATGATTGCAAGGGATGGAACCGTGTGCGAGATTGGAAATTATTCATCTTCTGGAAGGCGGTCAGCTGAGAATGTTCTGAAGGAGAGAGGGAGACCCATTGCTTATGCTTGCCAACGAGTAGACAGCTTTATCATCAGTGCCTTCCGTCTTATTTTTAATGAAGTAATGCTACATGTCATGAAGAAATACACAGAATCAAATGCTCAAAAAGTACTAAAAACAATGATTTGACTGTCACTTGAGGAACTGGAGAAACTGATAGCCATCATGTATGTTCGGGGTGTATTGTGCACAATAGGTATGTCTGTGGATGATCTCTGATCACACTCTTCGTGGCCTGCTTTCATCGAGGACATTATGCCAAGGGACAGATTTAAGAAGCTTCTCAGATTTCTCCTTTTTGATGAAAAATCAACCTGGCCTGAACCGTGCAGCCTTGGAGAAAATGTAACCATTAACGAGCAACTGTTCCCCACAGTCGTTTAATGAACAAAGTAAGAGCATATCGACTATAAGACCAATTGTGTGATTGGACTGAAGAGTTCCTAGATAACAGAACGCAGCATGTCATTCTCAATGGAGAGAAGTCGTCCGAAGTAAGAGTGATTTAAGGTGTGCCGCAGGTGAGTGTCGTAGAACTGTTGCTATTCACAATATATATAAATGACCTTGTGGATAACATCGGAAGTTCACTGAGGCTTTTTGCGGATGACGCTGTAGTATATCGAGAGGCTGTAACAATGGAAAATGGTACTGAAATGTAGAAGATCTACAACGAATTGACGCATGGTTCAGGGAATGGCAATTGAATCTCAATTTGGACAAGTGTAATGTGCTGCGAATACATAGAAAGAAAGATCCTTTATCATTAGCTAAAAATTATCAGGTCAGCAACTGGAAGTAGTTAAATCCATAAATTATCTGGGAGCAGGCATTAGGTGTGATTTAAAATGTAATGAGCATATAAAATTAATCGTCGGTAAAGCAGATGCCAGACTGAGATTAATTGGAAGAATCCTAAGGAAATGCAATCCGAAGACAAAGGAAGTAGGTTACAGTACACTTGTTCGTCCACTGCTTGAATACTGCTCTTCAGTGTGGGATCCGTACCAGATAGGCTTGATAGAAGAGAGAGAGGAGATCCAACGGAGAGCAGAGCGCTTCGTCACAAGATCATTTAGTAATCGCGAAAGCGTGACGGACATGATACATAAACTGCAGTGGAAGACTCTGCAAGAGAGACGCTCAGTAGCACGGTACGGGCTTTTGTTGAAGTTTCGAGAACATATCTTCACCGAGGAGTCAAGCTTATATTGCTCCCTCCTACGTATATCTCGCGAAGAGACCATGAGGATAAAATCAGAGAGATTAGAGCCCACACAGAGGCATACCGACAATCTTTCTTTCCACGAACAATACGAGACTGGGTTAGAAGGGAGAACCGATAGAGGTACTCAAGGTACCCTCATCCACACACCGTACGCTGCATGCAGAAATGGCAATAAGCGAGGAAGGAAAGAAAAAACCTGAAACTGTGACGTTCTACAATGCGACAAAACATGGGGTTAACGTGGTTGACCAAAAGATCCAAAAATATACTACGAAAGTTGCATGTAGGAGATGGCCAATGCATGTCGTCTACAACATACTGGACATGGCCGTAATAAATGCATGGGTCATCTACAACATAGTAACCAACAAGAAAATGGAAAGGAAGAAGTTCAATGAACTCAAGGGAACGAAAGAGCAAGGACATAAAAAATGGTTCAATTGGCTCCGAGCAGTCCCCTAGAACTTAGAACTACTTCAACCTAACTAACCTAATGACATCACACACATACATGCCCGAGGCAGGATTCGAACCTGCGACCGTAGCAGTCGCGCGGTTCCGGACTGAAGCGCCTAGAACCGCTCGGCCCCTGCGGCCGGCAGCAAGAACATCAGGAAAATTAAGAGGATATGGGACTGGAATTACCTAGAAAGCGGAACATCAGGAAAATTAAGAGGATATGGGACTGGAATTACCTAGAAAGCGGAGAAGTGCCAAATCAGCCTTTGCAAGGGCAACAAGAGCAGCAAAAATAGTGCAAAGTGCCAGAAAGCCATGTGTGAAAAATGTTGTGTAAAACAGAAATCACCTGTGCTTCAAATGACTTGAGTGAAAAGTAATATAGAGCTGTTTGTAAAACACATGTGAGAGCAACGTGGACCAAATGTGCTAAATGTGTCTAGAAAGTTGTATGAATAATTAATAAATTAAAGCCTATAGTTAAGAAACTTGTTAGCAGTAGCAACAATAAATTTGTATAAGACATAGTTTTTCAAATAAATTATTAATTATTATTTATAATTGTAAATAATTGTTGTGGTTACTAGAAATAAAATATGTAATAACAAACACTAAAAAATACTTCTTTGAGTCAAACATGAAAATATTTTATGCGGGGTCAAAATGACCCCTTTCCACCGTTTTAGGAATGTCAGAAACTCCGCCGTTCTAGTGTTAATAAGCTCCACACAACTGACTAAGGAATGATAAAACCTTAACAGAAAATTCGACCATATTGGCGTGCTTACACTGTAGCCCAAACGGACTTGATAAATGCTTACAGTTCAGTATTCACAGTAACTACAGGGTGTAATGGGAATAACTGCAGATATACTATTGGTGACTCAGGACGATGTACTGAACAACTTTTACATCATTTGTAAAATACAAATTATAGCTATTAAAAGTCGTGTGGTTTTAGGTTGGGTAGGACCTCGGAGTACAAGTCGTAGAGGAAACAATTAATACTTATTTTCCTCTGGGCAGCTTGTTAGATGTTGAAGTGTGGACGCGTGGACGCAAAACGGCGATTCTGCACTGATGGCGGTAGTCCACTTAGTTTCGCGTTTACGTCCATGCAGAAAACATCAGGTCGTAAAGTTAGTGACATGTTTGTGGGAACATTGTTATTCACAGAGAAAAACCAGCCAACACACTGATGTGTGTACATTTAAGGTGCCACAAACAAAAAATTTTAATTTCTAATTCCATTGGGAACCATGTGCACCATGACCGTACTACTTTCAATATATTTCGGATAAATGGCAGCATCGGTCGTAAATACTGAAATCATTTATTTTAAAGATGGATTTCGGTCACTGTGCGACAACCTTTAGTGCATATTTTTCTAACTTTATAGGCTCATATCATAAAAGCACAACATTTTCTGTGAGGTGTAACACTGTGATGATTACTTCCAACAGATATCCTCATTTGTACTGCACACAATAATTTTTAGATTCACAGAAAAGCCTCTCTTGTAAACTTAGCAGCAGAGTCAAGTTCGAAGTCAACATTCTGAATCCTTCACTGCCCACTATGATCTGTTGGTCGATTTCTTAACGAAATGTGGCACGTATACTTATCACAATATCCGTACCATTTTCAGTCTCCAGACACTCTGCAATATTCAAATCATGATAATCCATCCAGATGTCGATTTTCTTTTAAAAATTTATCGGTTTACAACATAACTCTGTTGCTGTTTTCCTGTTCTCTCACTCTCTTTTTCAGGGATAGCAACTATTAGATCCAGTTTTGAATGAAAGGAATGATGGCGTCATAAGGTCCGCTTCCTCTCTATCCTCGCCCTGTTCCCGGCCACACAAATATCTCACCTCTTCTACAACTAATTAGAGAGTAGTATTAAAATAAGGTTTCCAGTAAAAATGTTGCTGTGAAGTTATGGAAGTTTCTGTAGCCAAGTTCGAAGATACACTATGTAATCAAAAGGATCCGAACACTTGACTGAAAATGACTTGCAAGTTCGTGGCGCCCTCCATCAGTAATGCTGGAATTCAATACGGTGTTGGCCCACCCTTAGCCTTGATGACAGCTTCCACTCTCGCAAGCATGCGTTCCATCAGGTGCTGGAAGGTTTCTTGTGCAATGGCAGCCCATTCTTCACGGAGTGCTGTTCTGAGGAGTGGTATCGTTGTCGGTCGGTGAGGCCTGGCACGAAGTCGGCGTTCCAAAATATCCCAAAGGTGTTCTGTAGGATTCAGGTCAGGACTCTGTGCAGGCCAGTCCATTACAGGGATATTATTGTCTTGTAACCACTCCGCCACAGGTCGTGCGTTATGAAGAGGTGTCCCCGAATTGCTCTCCAACAGTGATACGATGGAAGGTTCTTAAAACGTCAACATAGGCCTGTCCTGTGATAGTGCCACGCAAAACAACAAGGGGTGCAAGCCCCTTCCATGAAAAACACCACACCATAACACCACCGCCTCCGAATTATACTGTTGGCACTACACACGCTGGAAGATGACGTTCACCGGGCATTCGCGATACCCACAACCTGCCATCGGATCGCCACATTGTGTACCGTGATTCGTCACTCCACACAACGTTTTTCTGCTGTTCAATTGTCCAATGTTTACGCTCCTTACACCAAAAGGTGTCGTTTGACATTTTACGGCGTGATGTGTAGCTTAAGAGCAGCCTCTCGACCATGAAATCCAAGTTTTCTTATCTGCCGCGTAACTGACATAGTATTTGCAGTGGATCCTGATGCAGTTCAGAAATCCTATGTCATGGCCTGGATAGACGTCTGCCTATTATACATTACGACACTCTTCAACTGTCGGCGATCTCTGTCAGCCAACAGACGAGGTCGGCCTGTACGCTTTTGTGCTATAGTGTCCCTTCACGTTTCCAATTCACTATCACATCGGAAAGAGTGGACCTAGGTATGTTTAGGAGTATGCAAATCTCGCGTACAGGCGTATGACACAAGTGACACCCAATCATCTGACCATATTCGAAGTCCGTGTTCCGCGGAGCGCCGCATTCTGCTCTCTCACGATGTCTAATGACTACTGAGGTCGCTGATATGGAGTACCTGGCAGCAAAATGCACCTAATGTGAAAAACGTATGTTTTGATCACATAGTGTATGCATTATTTTCGTAACCGTCCATTTCACTGGCGTCAAAGCCAAAGATATTTACATAAAATAATGTCATGTTCAAAGATATTTATCTCTGAATTCCATAAACACTAACATACATTTTAGCAGTTCGGTATTAAAATTACTTGGTCGTTTACTTGAATTGCGTAAAATGGTGTCAGGTTCGAATATATGCATACTTTCGAGAATATTACGTAAGCTTCCCTCGAATGGTCCTTTTATTCAGAGATCCTACTGACATAAAATGGTGTCGTTTTTTACAGTATTCTGAATTGTGTATGCACATGTGCACACACACACACACACACACACACACACACACACACACACACACACACACACACACACACACACACAAACGAGTACTTATGTCACATACGGTAGCCTTGTCAGTGAATATCGTTGCTTTTTGTGCTTTACTCTTTTCGTATGTCGGATACACTGCTATATTGTCTGTAAATTTCCTCTCTCTCTCTGATACTCTGGTCTCATACTCCATTAATGTTTAAGCTAAGAGCTGTCTCATCATTAGTAAGCCTCATGTCTCTCTGTTCATGTCAAATACTGTAATGCCTAATTATCACTAAATTTCATCACTGCCTTTGTAATATAGTACAGAGAGAATGGGAAAGAACAATATCTTAAACAACATATCTCTAGATACAAACTTTAAAAAAGTACAAAAAGTTACATTCAAGACAAACATAAATGCACATTTGATGGACTGGGCACATTTAGATGCACTCTAGCTATGACAAGTAATATTCAGAGCTTTTAATTTTGTACGCTGTTCTTAAATGCATTAGTTTTACATTTTTTTCGTAAATTGTTTCAGGAAACTTGACCTCAGTGGAGGAGGGTTGTCCGACTGATCGAGCAGGGACAACAATAACACTTTAAATATTTATCTTAAAGTCACAGAAAACTTGATCATTGATAAAATAACAACAATACTCAATACAGTCGTCCAATACAGCGTAAAAACTTCGACTGAAGTTATTTCCTTAAGGAAAAAAATATTTAAAAAATCATATTACAGCCATACCAATACACTAAAATTTACAATTAAATATATTTACCGATCGACATTCATATATTTCTCCATACCCATTTCAACATTCATTTACAAACTGTCTGATATACCACAAAGCACTGATAGTCAATAGACAAAATTGTGTTGCACAGGTCGAGCAGAGCGCATACAGGTTCTCGTTAACCATAGCAAACGTGGAATGCAAATGGCCTCCCACACGCCTTTCTTATCCTGATTACCTTTGTGGTGTCACCGCCAGACACCACACTTGCTAGGTGGTAGCTTAAATCGGCCGCGGTCCATTTAGTACATGTCGGACCCGCGTGTCGCCACTGTGTGATCGCAGACCTAGCGCCACCACAAGGCAAGTCTCGTGATACGAACAAGCACTCGCCCCAGTTGGACGGAAGACCTAGCTAGCGACTAGATGTACGAAGCCTTTCTCTCTCATTAGCCGAGAGACAGAATAGCCTTCAGCTAAGTTAATGGCTACGAACTAGCAAGGCGCCATTAGCCTTACAGTGATTGTAATTAAAGTCTCCTGTGTATAGTCAAGAGCGATGTACCACAATGATTGATTAAAGATAAGTATTAATCCAGCTACGTACTTTTCTTCATAGCATTAATTACGTAGCCTGTTCCAGTACTTCACGCCCGTCTGCGTTAGTCTAGCGTGCATTTTCAGCCATCTCGAACTACAAGGTGTTGGCCCAGCTGCCGACACATCAACCTTCTCTCCACAACCCTTCCTTATACAACCCTACCTGCCACACTTTCATCGCGTTACCTTCTATGATATTATTTCACTCCACTTTGGAGAACAGGGGTTTTTTCTTGCGATGTCCTACAATACTTGTGAACTTCCTATTTTCCTTCTGCCTACCTAATTCTTACCGCCTCTTGTTTTGCGTCATGTGAACGCCGATGCACAACTATTGACTCCATAACCTGTATTCATATTTGCATTGTTACTTCAATCAGCTGAGCAGAAGTCCCAAGAATCTGACAAAATATACTTTCTGTTATTTTCAGGATTGAACTCATCTAGAATATGGCTTTCAACCTATTCTTCAGTGCATGCCAAATCAATCGTTACCATCTTCTCTTAATTTGCTCCACATATCTTATTAGTGACTCTCTAGTGCCATGTTCATTCCAGTATTGGTTATAAACTAACTCTGGTGTGGATCTTTGTGGAATTGCTTCCATGTACTTTTTTCCTGTATGACCTTCCACATTGCCTTGATGGTAAGCTGGGTCTATGACTTCGTGGGCTCTGCGCCACATTCGAACATCACCATCAGTTCTTACCAACTGAAATCTGGACTCGTCTGAGCAGGCCACGGTTTTGTAGTCGTCTAGGGCCCAACGGATATGATTATGAGTCCAGGAGAGGCGATGTCGTGCTGTTAGCAAAGACACTAGCACCTTTCGTGTGCTGCCGTAGCCCACGAACCCCACGAACACAACATTTTGCCACACTCTCGTAACGGCTATGTTCGTCGTAGGTCCCTCATTGATTTCTGCTGTTATTTCTGGCAGTGTTGCTTGTCTGTTAGCACTAACAACTTGATCCAAACGCAGCTGCTCTCGGTCATTAAGTGAAGGCCGTCGGCCACTGCGCTGTCCGCGGCGAGAGGTAATGCTTGAAATTCGGCATTCTCGGCGCTCTCCTGACATTGTGGATCGCGGAATACTGAATTCCCTAACAATTTCCGAAACGGAATGTCCCATGCATCTAACTCCAACTACCATTCCGCGTTCAGCGTCTGTTAATTCCTGTCGTGCGGCCGCAATCACGTCGGAAAACATTTCACACAAATCACTTGAGTACATATGGCAACTCCGATATAGCGCTGTTCTTTTATGTCTTATGTACGCGGTACTGGCCCGATCTGTATATGTGAATACCGCTATCCCGTGAATTTTGTCACCTCAGTATATGAGCCACACGGTGCCACTGTTGAGAAAGTCTAGTTCCTCTTCACTGATAGTCGTGAATCTTGAGGATGCATATATTTTACAATATTTTAGACAGACCATCATCCCTTTCCAATTTGGTGTGGAGGTGTCTTTTTCTCAAGACACACACTTCTCCAATACTGAAAGTCTTTTGATACTATCTGAATTTCCACCACGACCCAGATAGCTCAAGTTCTGTAACTTGAAATCAGAAGAATGCATACTTCTTTGAGTGATGACAAGTAATTGACAGTCAAAATTTAGTGCACATTATACACAGGTCACGCACAATGGCAGTAGCAACAGCAACAATGACTTACTTTGACTAATAGTTGCATTTATACATAATTTCCTGCAGAGACAGCAACTGTCGCCGACTTGTTCTGACACATTCTGGCAAGAAAGGTGCTTCGTCGTCAAGTTAGTATATTCTGCGGTTTCCAAGGGCGTTAGATTTTACCAGCTCGAGAAGTGCGACATTTCTGGCATTGGAGCCGTAAGATTCCAAAATTCACTCCATAGTTTGGTGCAATACATGAGGCACGACATAAGAAAAGCGGCGAGAAGAGACGACAGACGGTACATGAGTACCAATTCCGTGAGAAATTGCGGCAGTTTAGTAGTAAGATAATCTGACTGACTACCGCCACATCAGCCAGTGAGCCAAATTCTAAATTTCATTTAATAATATTTGATAAGGTATAAATAATATTTATCTACCACGCCGCATACACACTCAGTAGCAAGTTATATAACACTTGCTTCAGATCTCACTTTATAATAATTTCTATTAACATTAGAATAAGTTTTTGAGACAAAGCTCTTCTTGTATCTCCCTCTGCTGAAAAAAAACTGCTCTGCGAAAGGAAGTGATTCGGGTATGGTTCGAATTACAAGCTGCACAATTAAGATCTCGAACGAGCGCCGTATGAAATTGTATTCAAATACCGCGACTCTGCGTGGAAAGCAGAGAAGACCAGAATAAAAGTGTGTTAGTCGTGTTGGCTCGTATCGGTTTCTCTTTCGGCCGACTTCCTCTGCTTGGTTTTTCCTCTGGTCGTCTGGTGGTGCTGCAGTCGCGCCGCGGCCGTTGGGCGGCGTGCGACTCTTGTTTGGACAGCGCTGGGAGGAAGATGGGGTTCCGAGCTGAAGCGGTCTGGACGGCGGTTGGCCGATTGTGCGCGAAATGACCAAAGGCCGAGTTCCGCAAGAGGCTGATGGTTATTGGATTTCCATCGAAAGAGTGTTGCCGCCGCCGCACATTGTGTTGCCGTCCGCCGAAGTGGCCTCTAGGTAACAAGGTGTCAGTTGGCGTCTATTTTGCAACCTTTTCCTTTGCCTGCGATTTCATCGGGAACGACCGTTGGTTTGTCGGTCGGTCGTCTCAACAGACGTCGTGTATTGGTTCTTCTGGCCGCCTCTGGGATCTGCGTGCCCCTGATTACTTAACCCTCTAACGGTAAGGTGAAGTTTCCTGACATAAACGATAATGTGGGGTTGGATCAGACCCCACCCTCAAAATATCGATTTTTCGGGGTAAAATAAAAAATGAATAATGGGAAAAAGTTTTATTATCAATTAAACACATATAATATTTGTTATAACAAAGATTTTTTATTTTTATAGTCAATAAGTAAGAATATAAAGTACTTTGGGAAAAAAATAGGAACTTGATTACAAAAAATACCTTAATAGAAATATTCTCTATAAAATTATTGAAAACATAGTAAAAATCAATTGATTTAGTCATCAACTAGGAACTTGAGTGCTTTAGAAATTCTAAAGATATGAACTAAATGAGAAACATCTTTTACTAATTATAGAAAATAATTATAGTCTCAGCAGTTTCGAAATAAAAAGTTCTCAATAATAAATGTCTTTGTACACATAATGTAATAGGAATAAATAATAAATGTATAATGTTATCCTGGAAACGATCACATATAGCCCTGAAAATACATATTTGGCACAATTTATCACATCTCAGTTTCTTTACAGCCAGGGCATATAATAACTTTGTGCTCTCCACATATAGAACGATTACACTTACTACAAAAAGCATTCCCCTTCCTATCTTTTGATCTGCCACAAAAATCACAAAATCTTTTCTTTAGTGGCTGTGTTTGGTAGGCTTGTCTAATTCGATTGATTCTTTTTCTAAAAGCTCACGGGGAATATGTGTGTTGTTCAACCTCTTTTTCATAAGAGGTTTTGTCAAAGAGAGCGCAAGATTTTTGAGAAATGATATTCTCGCGTCATTTGGAAAGCTGCCCATTTTGCTATTGCTTTTGTAAATGATAAAACTATTTATAGCAGCGACGTCTAAAATAGCATAAAAGTAACTCATGGGCCATCTTCTCGATTTTCTTTTTGTGGTCCTGCTGTGGCAAAGCATATCTAATACATCGACCTCTCCTTTAGTTAGATTGTAGAACTCCACAATTTCAGGCTTATTTGATTTTTCATTTATCTCTCCTGAGAAGTGCATAGACGATATCAGTAAAACTTTTTTATTTTTCTTTGGGGTAAATGAGACCAAAGTTTTGTCGTCCTGATACATAAATGTTGAAGAGCCTACTGGAGCGGAAAGCGGCACTGATGGTGGTATTTGCGCTTTGTTACTCCTCAACGTACCTACAAATGAGAGTTCCTATTGGAGGAGAGCGTCAGTCACCTGCAGTGAGGAGAGCCAATTGTCCGCTGTAATGTTTCTATTTGAACCCATGATATATTCCGTCAGGCGCAAAACATACTGGGCAGGTAAAGGCAAATCTCCAGGTCTCCTCTTTATTCTGTTGTCCTTTCCAGTGTATGGAATGCCACGTAAAAAATAGAATGTCCTTGCGTCGCATAGTGACATTATTTTCAACCCATATTTGTCGGGTTTCGATGGGATATAAGTTTTGAATGGACAGGCACCCCGAAATCTCAGTAGAGTCTCGTCTACTGTGACATATTCAGAGGGACTATATTTTTTTTCGCTGTTAGATTCAAACATGTCCCACACTTCTCTGAAAGCCGCAAATTTGTCGTTCCTTTATCTAGCTTCTCTGGTGGCTTTATCATCGAAGCGGAGGTTTTCTAGAAGAAATGCAAACCTTTTCTTGCACATAGTGCAACGGAATACCGGAGGTCCATAGGTTGCTGAGAACATCTCATCTACACTGAGCACAGTTTTTTAGGACACCACTCATGAAGAGAAGGCCCATCAACCCTTTTATTTCAACGCTCTCTGTTGGTGAATGAAACCACTGGACCGTATTGCCTAGATTTGCCTAGATTTCTTGATTTCAACATTTGTGTACAAAACACTTTTTTCTACAATTTTCGAATCTATAAATTATAAAAATATTTCCAATTCACTAGTGACCCCCCTTGCTTCCCCACGTGGACCAGGGAGATGAATAATAATATTTGACGCTGGTGTCCTAGAAAATTTTGAATGGATGGGTTTCTTGGTCCATATTGTCTCTAAGTCTTTACCTAGCTCAAAATTTCTGTCATCATATACATCTGACTGAGAATTATCAAACTCGACTGCTCCTGCCGCACAATGAAACACATCATCCTCGTCATCAGTTGGATAATACATCATCCTCGGTTTCTGAACAGTTTTCAGTGACGGGTTTTGGTATTGTTTGAGTTGCTTGTGGCATCGTTTTTAAGTGGATCTGTGAAGATGTCCTACTGGGACCGACAGGGCAATTATTGCGCCGAGTTGTTAAACTCTCTTCTTTTTTAATTGTGTTTTAGAATTACATCGACCATTCAAAGGAGTGTCCGTTACCCCTAGCCGCACAGGGAGAAGGCTGTCGTGTAGCAGACACTTTGGACTGTTGATGAATGTCCTATATTCGTAAGGTGCTGTATTAGTATCTAGCGAAATTCTTGAATGAGCAGTCAATCATATACCTGTGTGAGTACTGGATTCTTGGAGGCTACTTGCTGTAATTACCTTGGATTAATCTTGCGTTTATCACCCCCCCCACCCTCTCTCTCTCTCTCTCTCTCTCTCTCTCTCTCTCTCTCTCTCTCTCTCTATATATATATATATATATATATATATATATATATATATATATATATATATTGTGTGGTCCATCTGACGTTTCGGATCAGATTATCTCAAAAACTATACATCGGTTAAAAAAAGTGGGTAAGAAAAGTTCGTATTCTCAAAGGGAGTCATGAAATTATACTACATGCGACCCCCCCAGCCCCCGACCCCTTGGAGGGGGGGGGGGGTCAACTTTTAAATCTTAAATGGAAACCCCCACTTTTTATTGCAGATTCGGATTCTCTATAAAAAAGTAATCAAGTTTTGTCTGAAACATATTTTTAAACCATTGACTGATGGCGCTGAAATAGAGAAAAATTAAAATTGGGGAAGAACTCCCATTTATTTAGAATGATCGGAGAAGGACGCATCAAATCAATACAAAATGTGCACCATTTCTTTCATTACGCCAAATTAAGCTCTTTTCTTACGCAATGTATCCTACCTGCCACACTTTCTGATGGAGGGAGGTGGAATGGTCTTAAAATCCTTTTAGGGAACTCTTCACAATTGCATTACTCACCCGACATTCACTATACTGTGCAATAGTTCGCAGTTTGGCCACGGTAGCGCCACACACACACACACACACACACACACACACACATATATATATATATATATATATATATATATATATATATATATATGGGGACAAATAATAGTTTTATTCCAGTTATCTTCGAATATTTCTTGGGCTTAAGTGTTATAAACTTATTTGTTTGTATTCTTTTTTTTAAAAAAAACAACAAATTTGCAGAAGATTCAAGTGATAAATCATTTTTATGTTTCACGTGGTTTGCTGCCTATGTGGATCTAACACTAATATCAGTTTGTCAGTTTTGGAGGCTGGGCTAATTAGTCTTATTGTTTGCTGATCCAGTTCCTGGTTGCCCGATCGGCCAACAAATTTAAATTTTTCTTGTGTGCCTCACCAGCTGGGAGACTTGACGACGGGAGAGGAAGCGGGAGTGGTTCTGGTCGGAGGTCGGTACGAGGACCACATTGGGACAGCTGTTCCGCGCCTAGTTGCAGTTGCGGGTCGTCGGTCACTAAAGTTCTTACGCTTATTACGACGCTCTGCCGCGGGGATCTTCTTAATTTTCCGTTCCTCGTTAATTTTTCCCTTACCTGCTTTCGTCTCCCGCAATCAAGCTTCAAAATTGTGCAAATAGGAAGGTTACAAGCTATCAGACAGTTACTAAATTTTACCAAGATAAAGTATATTGCGAGATTAGTTCAATTGTTTTCAATATACCAAACGTTGAAGCCCGTATAGACCTGCTGACTGCCACTGTCGTTACATTTGTTGTGTACCTAGTAGCCGCCACCGCGGCCTATGGTTTTGAAGCGGAGCACTTACTCTCTTAAATGTTTTGGAAAAATTGTAAAATATATGAACCATGGACCTTGCCGTTGGTGGGGAGGCTTGCGTGCCTCAGCGATACAGATAGATGTACCGTAGGTGCAACCACAACGGAGGGGTATCTGTTGAGAGGCCAGACAAACGTGTGGTTCCTGAAGAGGGGCAGCAGCCTTTTCAATAGTTGCAAGGGCAACAGTGTGGATGATTGAATGAGCTGGCCTTGTAACAATAACCAAAACGGCATTGCCGTGCCGGTACTGCGAACGGCTGAAAGCAAGGGGAAACTACAGCCGTAATTTTTCCCGAGGGCATGCAGCTTTACTGTATGATTACATGATGATGGCGTCCTCTTGGGTAAAATATTCCGGAGGTATAATAGTCCCCCATTCGGATCTCCGGGCGGGGACTACTCAAGAGGATGTCGTTATCAGGAGAAAGAAAACTGGCGTTCTACGGATCGGAGAGTGGAATGTCAGATCCCTTAATCGGGCCGGTAGGTTAGAAAATTTAAAAAGGGAAATGGATAGATTGAAGTTAGATATAGTGGGAATTAGTGGAGTTCGGTGGCAGGAGGAACAAGACTTCTGGTCAGGTGACTACAGGGTTATAAACACAAAATCAAATAGGGGTAATGCAAGAGTAGGTTTAATAATGAATAGGAAAATAGGAATGCGGGTAAGCTACTACAAACAGCATAGTGAACGCATTATTGTGGCCAAGATAGATGCGAAGCACACACCTACTACAGTAGTACAAGTTTATATGCCAACTAGCTCTGCAGATGACGAAGAAATTGAAGAAATTTATGATGAAATAAAAGAAATTATTCAGATTGTGAAGGGAGACGAAAATTTAATAGTCATGGGTGACTGGAATTCGAGTGTAGGAAAAGGGAGAGAAGGAAACATAGTAGGTGAATATGGATTGGGGGACAGAAATGAAAGAGGAAGCCGCCTGGTAGAATTTTGCACAGAGAACAACATAATCATAACTAGCACTTGGTTTAAGAATCATGATAGAAGGTTGTATACATGGAAGAACCCTGGAGATACTAAAAGGTATCAGATAGATTACATAATGGTAAGACAGAGATTTAAGAACCAGGTTTTAAATTGTAAGACATTTCCAGGGGCAGATGTGGACTCTGACCACAATCTATTGGTTATGACCTGTAGATTAAAACTGAAGAAACTGCAAAAAGGTGGGAATTTAAGGAGATGGGACCTGGATAAACTAAAAGAACCAGAGGTTGTACAGAGATTCAGGGAGAGCATAAGGGAGCAATTGACAGGAATGGGGGAAATAAATACAGTAGAAGAAGAATGGGTAGCTTTGAGGGATGAAGTAGTGAAGGCAGCAGAGGATCAAGTAGGTAAAAAGACGAGGGCTAGTAGAAATCCTTGGGTAACAGAAGAAATATTGAATTTAACTGATGAAAGGAGAAAATATAAAAATGCAGTAAGTGAAACAGGCAAAAAGGAATACAAACGTCTCAAAAATGAGATCGACAGCAAGTGCAAAATCGCTAAGCAGGGATGGCTAGAGGACAAATGTAAGGTTGTAGAGGTCTATCTCACTAGGGGTAAGATAGATACAGCCTACAGGAAAATTAAAGAGACCTTTGGAGATAAGAGAACCACTTGTATGAATATCAAGAGCTCAGATGGAAACCCAGTTCTAAGCAAAGAAGGGAAGGCAGAAAGGTGGAAGGAGTATATAGAGGGTTTATACAAGGGCGATGTACTTGAGGACAATATTATGGAAATGGAAGAGGATGTAGATGAAGATGAAATGGGAGATAAGATACTGCGTGAAGAGTTTGACAGAGCACTGAAAGACCTGAGTCGAAACAAGGCCCCGGGAGTAGACAACATTCCATTGGAACTACTGACGGCCGTGGGAGAGCCAGTCCTGACAAAACTCTACCATCTGGTGAGGAAGAAGTATGAGACAGGCGAAATACCCTCAGACTTCAAGAAGAATATAATAATTCCAATCCCAAAGAAAGCAGGTGTTGACAGATGTGAAAATTACCGAACTATCAGCTTAATAAGTCACAGCTGCAAAATACTAACACGAATTCTTTACAGACGAATGGAGAAACTAGTAGAAGCCAACCTCGGGGAAGATCAGTTTGGATTCCGTAGAAACACTGGAATACGTGAGGCAATACTGACCTTACGACTTATCTTAGAAGAAAGATTAAGGAAAGGCAAACCTACGTTTCTAGCATTTGTAGACTTAGAGAAAGCTTTTGACAATGTTGACTGGAATACTCTCTTTCATATTATAAAGGTGGCAGGGGTAAAATACAGGGAGCGAAAGGCTATTTACAATTTGTACAGAAACCAAATGGCAGTTATAAGAGTCGAGGGACATGAAAGGGAAGCAGTGGTTGGGAAGGGAGTAAGACAGGGTTGTAGCCTCTCCCCGATGTTGTTCAATCTGTATATTGAGCAAGCAGTAAAGGAAACAAAAGAAAAATTCGGAGTAGGTATTAAAATTCATGGAGAAGAAATAAAAACTTTGAGGTTCGCCGATGACATTGTAATTCTGTCAGAGACAGCAAAGACTTGGAAGAGCAGTTGAATGGAATGGACAGTGTCTTGAAAGGAGGATATAAGATGAACATCAACAAAAGCAAAACAAGGATAATGGAATGTAGTCTAATTAAGTCGGGTGATGCTGAGGGAATTAGATTAGGAAATGAGTCACTTAAAGTAGTAAAGGAGTTTTGCTATTTGGGGAGCAAAATAACTGATGATGGTCGAAGTAGACAGGATATAAAATGTAGGCTGGCAATGGCAAGGAAAGCGTTTCTGAAGAAGAGAAATTTGTTAACATCCAGTATAGATTTAAGTGTCAGGAAGTCGTTTCTGAAAGTATTTGTATGGAGTGTAGCCATGTATGGAAGTGAAACATGGACGATAAATAGTTTGGACAAGAAGAGAATAGAAGCTGTCGAAATGTGGTGCTACAGAAGAATGCTGAAGATTAGATGGGTAGATCACATAACTAATGAGGAAGTATTGAATAGGATTGGGGAGAAGAGAAGTTTGTGGCGCAACTTGACCAGAAGAAGGGATCGGTTGGTAGGACATGTTCTGAGGCATCAAGGGATCACCAATTTAGTATTGGAGGGCAGCGTGGAGGGTAAAAATCGTAGAGGGAGACCAAGAGATGAATACACTAAGCAGATTCAGAAGGATGTAGGTTGCAGTAGGTACTGGGAGATGAAAAAGCTTGCACAGGATAGAGTAGCATGGAGAGCTGCATCAAACCAGTCTCAGGACTGAAGACCACAATAACAACAACATATTGGTCAGTATCTATTATAGCGCATTTTTTACAATTTTTTTAAAGGCGGTATTTCTAAGCTTTCTGGGGCTCTGTACTGATTTTGATATTGTTGTAACACTCAAATTTCAAGGCAGTTTCTAAGCCTTCCGGCACTTGGTGGTTGTTGATTTTTTTGAGAGAGAATTTTAAAGTAAATTCTAAGCCTTCTGCCACTCTGAGATTATAGATCTTGATCTTTTCGTATACGTTTTTTAGTGGATATATTTTAAAACGTTTTTTAAACTCTTCTGTGATAGTTGGTTGTTGTTATCTGGCTCTTCTCTTCATTCCATTGTAAAGGAAAATTTTGGCTGGCCCGGGTGGCCGAGCGGTTCTAGGCGCTACAGTCTGCAACCGCTATGGTCGCATGTTCGAATCCTGCCTCGGGCATGGCTGTGTGTGATGTCCTTAGGTTAGCTAAGTTTAAGTAGTTCTAAGTTCAAGGGGACTGATGACCTACGAAGTTAAGTCCCATAGTTTTCAGAGCCATTGGAACCATTTGAAAAGAAAATTTCAAATTTTTTCACGAAAGAAACCTAGATCTTGTAATCGACAAGTGGTGTTGAATCTCGGGCTTGGCTCTTCCATGAATTCATACTACCACCAATGAGACGTTTCAGTGTCTATTATATATCTGAACATAATTTCTTCAAGATACTTTAATGTATCAGACTTGTGACTGAGGCCGGCAGCTGTGGCCTAGCGGTTCTAGGCGCTTCAGTCCGGAACCGCGCGACTGCTACGGTCGCAGGTTCCAATCTTGCATCGGGCATGGATGAATGTGGTGTCCTTAGGTTAGTTAGATTTAAGTAGTTCTAAGTTCTAGGGGGCTGATGACCTCAGATGTTAAGTGCCATAGTGCTCAGAGCCATTTGAACCATTTTCATCTTGTGACTGTTAGTATCAGTCACAAACATTGGCAATACACGTATATGCAAAACACTTATTAGCAGAGTATAGCTTTATCTGCTCAATATTTTTTGATGAAAGTAAAGGTGTTGGCATCCGAAATTTGGAAGTTATCCGATCATTTAGTAGAAGTGACAGCTTTATTTTAATCCCTCACCTCAAGAACAGTGACCTCTGGACCCGAACACTACAATTGCGCTGGGATAAGGACGCCGAGTAAAGACGATCTCAATTTAGTGGAGTGTTTCAGAATATCAATGTTCTACCTTGAAGCCGCAGAACACGTCTATGCCCCTTGCGTTTTCAGTACAAATCGAAACAGTTACATATCGTACGTGGTAACACGGAGGAGGGAAAGTGAAGACGGAGTTATTGTGGAGAATGAATGTTGATTTGAAAGCAGACTGAAATCGTCACATTGTATAGACAGATGAGTTAGAGCTGGATTTGACGGGATTCCACACAAGCCCTAATTTCGCTCTTATTCGATCACTCAAGGGAACATCTCCTGTCTTAACTTTTGCTCGTACAAACACATATGGGATCCCTTGTGTGGATATAGATGAAGATTACGTCCTTTGAAGGAAGATTTTTAGGAATTGAAGGAGGTGACTTCAAAAACTGCAAAAGTAAAGTGTGTTAGAACTGTATTTGATTGCGTTAGAATAATATTTGAAATGTACTCGAACTGTGTGTAAACTGCGCATGAGTTGTGTTTGTACTATGGAAACTAGTGCCTCGTATTGTTAGTTCCGTCATCTGGAGCACAGTGTATGTAGAGGCTCAGTGCTCAGTTTGTGTCAGAATACATTAAAGTATGGTGGAATAATTTTAGTGTGCGAGGTTCTTGGATTACGTGAGTGCTGATTTTAAGATTTCGTCATGCTACGAGACAACCCAACGTGGTTGGAAGCGCAGTGGGTCTAAATCAGAAGCAGCCGACAACAACAGGTGTGAGATTCATCATCTGTGACAACGAGACGCATTAGCAAAAGCGCCGGAACACATGATTCATTTGTCCTGGAAGCAATACATCACACTAGCTTCAGGAGCTGGCAGATCGGCAGAGCTTCTCTGTGGCAGCACGTGGAATAAAGCAGATTAGACTGTTACGCTTGTACTGCGCGGTTTAATGAATGTAGTGGTTAGCAGAGAAAGTTGTCGGACCGAGCTGACAGAATTTATTTGTAGTCGCTACTATATTGTCGAAGTGCTGTAATAACTGCAGTAATATCATAATACTGCAAAACTGGCAGATAGTAATAAAGTTTTTGTGGCAGAACCAAACGAAGAGTTGTCACAAGAGTCAATCATTAGACTGAAATATACGATAAAGTGTATGTTAGAAAGACATGAAGGTGAAGAAATTGTTTGAGTGTGATGTTATGGTTGAACCACAGAAGGACGTAGTGAAGCAACAATTTCGTAAACATTATGAGTTACCGTAAATTTGAATTGACGAGTTTAGCAACAGCAACACGGAATTGGGTAAGAAGCAGACTTAAGCGGACGCAATAATAAAAGTTGTGACGGAACAATAAGGCTAATGTATAACCACTTGATGTAGGGTCGAATCCCTTTTTTGCCGTTAGAGGCAATGTTGAAATTAGAAAGTATAGCAGAGCGTGGTCTAAAAGAAGCGAAGGTGAAGAATGTTTTAAAGAGTACGGCGGAAAGTCCAGAGACTTGTTCAATTCACTGGTGTTAGGAGCATCAGAAGAGGCTGTAGTGATAGTGAAATAAAATTGGTGAATGCTGCAGCTGTCCTGTGAGGATAAATTGTGGAAGTTAGTGGTGCTAATGCAAAAGTAGATAAATGGAAGGCGATGTCAGCTAAGAACATTTCACATGAGTTGATCGAAAACTATCAGGAATAGAAAAATGGGAAGAAATACTGGCAGAAACGAAGGAGTTTGGCGAAAACATCGCTGAAAGTCAGGAAAAAGTAGTGGAAAGACTGCAGGAACAAATCAACGTTCACTGTGTAATGAGCTGCTCTGATAAACAATTCGAAGCACATTCAGTTAATAGTTATCGGTTATATTCTGAAATTACTAATGAATTGGTTAATGTACAGAGTAGTTGAAGTGAACTTTTTCATAGATACACTCCTGGAAATGGAAAAAAGAACACATTGACACCGGTGTGTCAGACCCACCATACTTGCTCCGGACACTGCGAGAGGGCTGTACAAGCAATGATCACACGCACGGCACAGCGGACACACCAGGAACCGCGGTGTTGGCCGTCGAATGGCGCTAGCTGCGCAGCATTTGTGCACCGCCGCCGTCAGTGTCAGCCAGTTTGCCGTGGCATACGGAGCTCCATCGCAGTCTTTAACACTGGTAGCATGCCGCGACAGCGTGGACGTGAACCGTATGTGCAGTTGACGGACTTTGAGCGAGGGTGTATAGTGGGCATGCGGGAGGCCGGGTGGACGTACCGCCGAATTGCTCAACACGTGGGGCGTGAGGTCTCCACAGTACATCGATGTTGTCGCCAGTGGTCGGCGGAAGGTGCACGTGCCCGTCGACCTGGGACCGGACCGCAGCGACTCACAGATGCACGCCAAGACCGTAGGATCCTACGCAGTGCCGTAGGGAACCGCACCGCCACTTCCCAGCAAATTAGGGACACTGTTGCTCCTGGGGTATCAGCGAGGACCATTCGCAACCGTCTCCATGAAGCTGGGCTACGGTCCCGCACACCGTTAGGCCGTCTTCCGCTCACGCCCCAACATCGTGCAGCCCGCCTCCAGTGGTGTCGCGACAGGCGTGAATGGAGGGACGAATGGAGACGTGTTGTCTTCAGCGATGAGAGTCGCTTCTGCCTTGGCGCCAATGATGGTCGTATGCGTGTTTGGCGCCGTGCAGGTGAGCGCCACAATCAGGACTGCATACGACCGAGGCACACAGGGCCAACACCCGGCATCATGGTATGGGGAGCGATCTCCTGCACTGGCTGTACACCACTGGTGATCGTCGAGGGGACACTGAATAGAGCACGGTACATCCAAACCGTCATCGAACCCATCGTTCTACCATTCCTAGACCGGCAAGGGAACTTGCTGTTCCAACAGGACAATGCACGTCCGCATGTATCCCGTGCCATCCAACGTGCTCTAGAAGGTGCAAGTCAACTACCCTGGCCAGCAAGATCTCCGGATCTGTCCCCCATTGAGCATGTTTGGGACTGGATGAAGCGTCGTCTCACGCGGTCTGCACGTCCAGCACGAACGCTGGTCCAACTGAGGCGCCAGGTGGAAATGGCATGGCAAGCCGTTCCACAGGACTACATCCAGCATCTCTACGATCGTCTCCATGGGAGAATAGCAGCCTGCATTGCTGCGAAAGGTGGATATACACTGTACTAGTGCCGACATTGTGCATGCTCTGTTGCCTGTGTCTATGTGTCTGTGCTTCTGTCAGTGTGATCATGTGATGTATCTGACCCCAGGAATGTGTCAATAAAGTTTCCCCTTCCTGGGACAATGAATTCACGGTGTTCTTATTTCAATTTCCAGGAGTGTATGAGCAACGTCAGCACAATAGTACTATGTCATTGCCTGACAATGAGACTGTTAATGTACAATCATTTAATGAGGATGAAATGGATGTAAGTGAAGTTAGCAAGGCAACAATACGCGCTAAAATTAATCAAGCTATCAGAAAGAAGTTAGTGAACACCACGGTATTGAACATTCACTTCAGGAAGCACATATTCATCCAGTGATTATGGAAACATGTGTAATATTTTGAATGTAGTAACCTTTTATAAAGGCAATGAAAATGTAATCCAAGTCAGTTCGACAAAAGTCGTGGGTAAAATGAGGAATTTTACCGAATTAGTTAACGTAATTATGACCATTAATTTCACCAAACGTAGTGTTAATGCTTAGCCTTACCCAGACGCACGGACAACATCACAGCCCAGCATCCTATGATCCACTTACTAGATAACTAACATGTTTACGGAGGTGACAGTAGAACTTTTGGTTTGGTCACCACGTTGGTGCGGACGTGGAGGGGTCCCATGTCTCGGGAGAGGGAGGATTAAATCCAAGGTCGAATCGCAGTGTGCTCAGGAAAAGAGAGTAAGCTGCGATGGTAACAACAACGCAGCACGTTGAGACAACGAGTACGCAAAGTTCACACTGTGTCGCCAGAAAGGAACGCGTGCTCAAAGACCTTCATGTGAGAGTTGGAGATAAATATATCTATCACATGGACACAACAGGAACATTTACAGTAAGTTGGGTGCAAATTGAAAGTCATTCAGATGAGAACAGTATCCACAATGTTGTTGATTTCCAGGTGCAAATAGCAGCTGGCAAAAGTATTTCAGACGAAGTTACACTGCAGTAAATGATGAATGAATAAGTACCTCAGAGGGCATTGCACTCGTTACAATGCTAGGTGACAATCACCAGGCACCCAAATTATTGACAATATTACTTAATTTCCATTCAGATTGTCAATATTCATCTTGTATCACTCAGAACTAAATCTGTCATCCGTACCATTCTTCACCTTCTCTTTGAGTCAACAGTCTTCTGACTAGTCTGCGGATTTTTCTCAAGTGCCATCTCAGACTAGCACTTGCAACCTACGTCCTCAATTACTTGCTATATGTTTTCCAATCTCTATCTTCCTCTAACAGTTTTTACCCTCTACAGTTCCTTCTAGTACCATGACAGTTAATTCCTGATGTCTTAACAAATGTCCTATCATCCTGTCCCTTCTTTTTGTCGGTGTTTCCCCTGTTTCTTTTCTCACCGATTCTACAGGGGGAATCTCATCATTCCACCTAATTTTCAACATTCTTCTGTAGCACGACATCTCAAAGGTTCCGATTCTCTTCCGTTCCGGTTTTCCCAAAGTCCATTCTCACTACCATACAATGCTAGGCTCCAAACGTTAATTCTCTGAAATTTCTTCTTCTGTTTTGTACCAGCGGATTCCTCTTGGCCAGGAATGCCCGTTTTGTCAGTGTCAGTCTGCTTTTGATGTTCTTCTTCCTCCGTCCGTGGTGGAGCCTAGGTAGCAGAATTCCTTTACTCCGTCGACTTCGTGATCCCAAATTCTGGTAAGTTTCTCGATTTTCTCATTTCTGTTACTTCTCAATACCTTCGCTTCCTTCGATTTACTCTAAATCCATAGTCTGTACTCATTAGATGGTTCATTCCATTCAACACATGCTGTAATTCTTATTCACTTTCACCGAAGATGGCAGTGTCTTCAGCGAATCTTGTAATTGATATTCCTTCACTCTGAATTGCTTCTTCAATGTATACATTGAACAATAGAGGCGAAAGACTACATACTTGATTTAAATCCTTCTTAACCCGGAAACTTTGTTCTGTATTACGAGTCTTAAAGTTCCTCTTGGTTCTTATATATTTTGTATATTATCCGTCTTTCTCTACAGCTTACTCCTGTTTAACTCAGAATTTCGAACATGTTGCACCACTCTCCGCTATCGAACGCTATTTCCAGGTCGACAGATCCAATGACGCGTCTCAAGTTTTCTTCAATCTTGCTTCCATTATGAACCTTCAGGTGAAAAGTGCCTCTCTGGTGCCTTTACCTTCCCTAAAGCCAAATTGATCCTCAATTTTCTTTAGTATTCTTCTATATATTACTCTCATCAACTTGGATGCATAAGCTACTAACCTGATCGTGCGATAATTCTCGCTCTTGTTGCTTTTGATAACTTCGGAATTGTGTGGTTGATGTTCCGAATCTCTGATGGTGTGGAGCAATCTCATGCATTTCTCTCAATGCTTTTATAAATTCCGATGGACTGTCATCTATGTCTTCTGCCTTATTTGATCTTACGTCTTCCAAAGCCCTTATTCAAATACTGGATCCCGTATGTCTTCCCTGTCGACTCCTGTTTCTCCTTCTGTCACGTCATCACCCAAGTCGCACGCTTTCCTCTTTGTAGATGCCTTCAGTATATTCATTCCACCTATCTGCTTGCTCCTCTGCATTTAGCAATAGAATTCCCATTGTACTCTTAATATTACGGCCATTGCTTTAAATTTTACCAAAGGTTGTTTTCACTCTTATGAATGGAGTCAGTACTCCCGGCAATGTTTTTGTTTTTTCAGTTTCATCATTTTCCATACAGCCATTTTGCCTTAGCTTCCTTGCACTTCTTGCTTATTTCGTTGATACGTTACTTGTATTTCTGTACTTCTGCATTTACCTGAACATTTTTGTATATCCTTGTTTCATTGATCAAGTGCAGTATTTCATGTCCATGGTTTCTACGCAGTTGCCTTCCTTGTACCTACGGTTTTCTTTCCAACTTCTGTGACTGCGCATTTTAGAGTTGCCATTCCTCTTCAACTGAGCCTCCTACTGACCTGTTCATTATCGCAGAATCTACTGCCACAGAAACTACGAGCATGGCCCTTCATTCCTTAGTGCTTCCGTATCTCATTTCTTTGCGCATTGATTCTTCCTACTCTTCATCATTACTAAATTGCGATCTAGGTCTATATCTGCCCCTGAGTACATCGTACAATGCAATATCTGATTTCGGAATCTCTGCCAGACTGTGATGTACTCCAACTGAAATCTTCCCGCATTACCAGGCCTTATCCAAATATACTTCCTCCTACTGTGATTCTTGCGTAGAGTATTCGGTATTACTAACATTCTTTCTCCTTTCCCATTCCTACTACCAAGCCCATATCCTCCCGTAACCTTTTCTTCCATTCCCTTTCCTACCATCGTATTCCAATCCCCTATGACTATTATATTCTGATCTCGCTTAACGAACTGAATTTGCTGTCGATTCCGAATGAGAATAACCCTATCACTGAACTGCTCACAGTAACTCGATCTCTGCAATACTTTCCTATTCATAAAGAATCCTTCACCCGCTATATGACTTTTTTCTGCTGTTGATATTACCTTATACTCGTCTGACCGGAAATTCCTTTCTTCTTTCCATTTCACTTCACTGACGCCCACTATACCTAGGTTGAACCTAAACATCTCCATTTTAGGATATTATAGCATCCCCTACCACGTTCAAATTTCTGACTTCACACTCACCAAGTCGTAGAACGTTATCCTATCGTTGGTTATTCAGTCTTTTTCTCACGGTCTCCTCCCCCTCAACAGTTCCGTCCCAGAGATACAAATGAGGGACTAATCGGGTGCCGTGTGGTTCTAGGCGCTAAAGTCTGGAGCCGAGTGACCGCTCCGGTCGCAGGTTCGAATCCTGCCTCGGGCGTGGATGTGTGTGATGTCCTTAGGTTAGTTAGGTTTAATTAGTTCTAAGTTGTAGGCGACTGATGACCTCAGAAGTTAAGTCGCATAGTGCTCAGAACCATTTGAACCATTTGACTATGGAGAGATCATCATGACACTTTTTTCGTTTACAGGCCACATGTCCCATGGATACACATTACGTGTCATTAATGCAGTAGTTCCCATTGCCTTTTGCATCCTTACGTCATTGAGCATTGGTGATTCTTTCACCTCTTTCCCACCCCAAGGACAAGAGAGAGCCATGAATATCTGTTTGCCCCCCCCCCCCCCCCTCCGACAAGGCCTTTTGCAGAACAAGGGTGACTTCTTATTCCTGTAGTCATCGACCGCCATTACTGATGATTTTTTTTTTCCAAATTTAAACAGTCTCAAATTACGAACCTGGGATTGAGGTCGTTTTGATTACTAGTCAAAGATGCTTTCTTTTTTTCTTTTTTTTCTACCAATTCAGTTTTTTTATCTCCATCTTGGAAAGTTTAAAAGTGAATGACAAACAAAAGCAGTACTGGCAACGGGATTCGATCCAGATACCCCTCGCTTATGAAAGTATATTTTGAAGGGACCAGAGTGTCAACTTCGAGCAGGTGGAGACAGGGTCGTCAGGTGTCGAACTCCGAGGGCTGGCCACGATGCTTCCCGCTTCCCGTCCCTGAGCCGCTACCCGCCAGTTTTTTTAAAGTAAACAAAACGTCATTATTTGTACAGCATAAACACAACAGAAAGACTATTCTTTCGGTGGAACTAACATGAGACAGTATACTCGAACAAGTCGTGCAATTCTCTCTATTAACAATATGTGGGGAAAAATAATAACAATAATGCTGAAAGTAAGCTAAGAGGTGCGAGACCCTAGACAAAGAGGGAAGAAGGAACGGGAGTATGATAAGACTTGCAGGCATCCCTCGGCTCGGCAGATACGGCGTGGAGGCAGAGTGGGCATGGGTCAACATGCGAGGCCTGGCTACAGTGTTTCCGGCACCACTGCAGGGAAGAAGCACCCGATAGGAGGCAGAAGCTAAGGAGAATGGGACAGTAAAGTTGGGGGAATGACCAGCGTGCTCTGGTCTATGGGTGAAAAAAGGGTCGAGTGTCCATACGCCTACCACACCCCACTATTGGGTACTGTTTAGAAGTATATCGCGAGGAGTGTCAGATGCCAGCAGGGGAGCGGGACGGCCGGGGGGGGGGGGGGGGCAGGAGTGTCGCCAGAGTATGGCACCATTCAGCTAAGAGAGGGTGGCGGAAAGATCGCACGAAGATAACTGGCATAGAAGACGCGGTAGCGGGGTCGGAGCCCGATTTAATTGTGCGTGATTTGTTAGTACTACTAGAAGTGAAGGTGTAATTTATCGCCATCAGTATACAGATAAGTGATCGTCCATCCCTTTGAACCATACAATCACATGATTTTCAGTGGCGGGGAAACAAGCGTCCACAGTATGGATAAAAGACATGGGTCAATTGAGTCCGGCGGAAAGCGAAGGTAGCAGGCAAGAAACAGTCGACCCAGTTTCCGGACGTCACTGGTGTCAGTGAAAGTCATCCAAGAGGTGGCGCATTGAATAAACCGTAGTGTCCGACAATGCGTTTGCGTGAAGACTTTGATTTGTGGCGTATTATCCATATGCGACCTGTTACCACGTAGCCCTGACGTCGGAGGGAAGGAAACGCTTGTGGACATGTCAGACAGTGGGCCACTGGGTTGATGGACGTTTGAGTTTCGACTTTGTTGCTGGGTATGTAACGAAGCAGTTGGGTGCAGAAATCTTTGGTTCGAGGGAGGCGCGTGCTCTGTAAGTGAGTGTGAGCGTAACTGAAGTAAATGATGAAATCAGAAATGTGCGTCAGACGGTACATGATGCCTTCTGGTATTGACGGGGTATGATCGCGGGCATAAGAATGTCCAGTAATCTGCGCGTGAGGGAGGCGCGCCATTTCACTGCTTGTGCATGGTGGAAATATACTAGAATTCTGCTCGGAGTCGCACACTGACAAAGTCGAGGTTGAGCGTTTTGTAACGGACATCAGAGAGCGTATCGGCCGTAATAATGTATCCGAACGCGCCCTGGAGGCTGCGTCCAATAGTTGATGGCAGAGGGAGTACCTGCCCGATGTGGACCACCCTGTTCGCCACATATTGATTGAGGTATTGTACACGGCAAGAACTGAGTTGGAGGAGGAGATTTTGTCGCACTACCGTGCAATTTTGGAGAGTACGCCGAAAATTGATGGCAGTGGAGCGGCTCACGATGGAGGTGAAAATGATACCAAGGTATCGTAATTTCTGTATGCACGGGAGGGGTGCTAAGTCGATGTGTGAGAGGCTGCGTCCAATGGGCACCGCCGAGGGTTTAGCCGCATTAATGTTACTGCCCGCTGCTGTTCTGTACGTTGATATCAAATCAAGTACCATCTATCAATCCATGGACGGACAAAAAGGAGTAGGTCGTCCGCATACGCGCGACACCTATAAGTGTGCTGTTGCAAAGTGAGACCAGAAAGTTGGGTCGTCGGGCTTCCGATGAGTGGCTCCAGGGTTATGGCATAGAGTAGTGTCGAAAGTCGGCAACGCTACCTTATGGAACGGCGGATGGTCACTGGGCCCACCACACGGCCATTGAGCTGAATCAGGGATTCGGCGCTGCCTTACAGTCGCCAGATAACGATTCCACACCTTGTTGAATGCGCTGTGAAAATCAATGGCAATCACAGCGGCTCGAAGTCTGCACGCCGCTGCCAATGCGATTAAGTCACGGAATTCCCCATTGGCCGTTTATACATTAACTGAGCCACCCGGAGTGTCTGTTCTGCGGATGGAACGCTACACAGTATCCTTAGGCAACCTGACGCCAGGAGTGGTGCAAAAATTCGTGAAGCACAGTTAGAGGGTGGTAATGTGTTGTCGTCACTTCCGGTGTCTGTTTGTGGGTGGGTACAATAATTTACGTGACAAAGGATGGCGGTACGGCGTTGCCCATCGTCATCAGTTCGTCCACTGCGACACTATTAGCGCAAGGAAGGCGCGATAAGGTTCTATCGGCAATCCGTAGACACCAAGTGACTTATTCAAAGCAGCTTCATCACTGCAGCTCATCAGCAATCCTAAGTATCGAAATTATTATGAAAAATCCGCCTCGTCTGCACAAACTACCTGATGTTTACCTAGGTTTCAGCGTGGGTAACCGCGCCTTCTTCAGAACAAATATGAAACAGCTTGCCTAAATGGGCATAGTGAAAGGCTAAAATCAACACCTACAGCGCAAGACCCCATAAAATTTTTTTTACAAATACGCGGTACATATGTGCAAGTTAATAATAATATCTATCTCAACCCTGCGTGTGTTTATTGACTTGGTACATATATAATGCATATTTGTAAAATTTTTTTATTGGGTCTTGCCGCTGTAGCCTTTGACATTGCCCATTTCGGAAAGCTATTTTATATTTGTTCTGAAGAAGGCACGGTTACCCACGCTGAAACCTAGGTAAAAAGCAGGTAGTTTTTGCAATCGAGGCGGATTTTTCATAATTATTATTCAAAGTGTTGTGGCGTAACAAGACAGCTACGCCACACTGAAGTAGCCGAAAGGCACGCGTAATCACAAGTAGGCTATATAGAGGTCTGAAACAGGATACTTATTAATGTTATAAAGAAAAGTATGTAGCTACTAGAACACTTAACTTTTATATCTTCAGTGGTTTACAACGTTCTTGGTGATACAAGTGAGACTCTATCTTGAGGTACATGCAATGTTACAAATGGCACCTTGCTAGGTCGTAGCCATGGACTTAGCTGAAGGCTATTCTAACTATCTGCTCGGCTAATGAGCAATGCATGCTAACTATCTGCTCGGCTAATGAGCGATGCTTCGTCCGTGTAGTCGCTAGCAATGTCGTCCGTACAACTGGGGCGAGTGCTAGTCCGTATCTCGAGACCTGCCTTGTGGTGGCACTCGGTCTGCGATCACACAGTGGCGACACGCGGGTCCGACATGTACTAAATGGACCGCGGCCGATTTAAGCTACCACCTAGCAAGTGTCGTGTCTGGCGGTGACACCACACAAAGCACCTTTGTTGATTGCATCGTGGACTTCGTCGCACATAATCATGAAACGTCCCCTTAGAAAAATTATACATGACTGTGCTTTAACTGACACACAATATTTTTAGCGCAACGCAATCTGACTTTCAATAATCCCTACAAAAGAATGGCCCTGTCTAATATTAACCTATGCGTTTCGCAAATCACTTACTTCACAAAAATCTTGGTTACTCGACCTACTGCAATATAGCGAGCACCACTACTGCCACCTAAATAAAAGATTCAAACTACGGAAGGCACTAACTACTGATAGGCGTAGTTAGCAAATGAAAGATTTTAATAGAGAACAAACAATGTATTTACCTTAATAGTCATAATATATATAGGAGTTCATAACATCCATTCTTACAAATATCAAAACTCTGCCATTTCTCTCTCCACATCCACCACTGCTGGCGGCTCACCTCCAACTGCGCAATGCTACGCGCTGTACACATCCAGCTGCCGCTGCCCAACACTACAATGGCAGACAACAATGCAAACTAGCCACAGACTGCACACAGCACAGCCAGTGATTTTCATACAGAGCGCTATGTAACGTTGCCAATAAGAAAACATAAACAGCCTACTTACAATCAGCTCCATCAGCTCGTCCATCTCGTCGCCGCCGAGGGCGTGAGTGTCGTGTAGTAACACAAACTACTCAGCGCGGGTGTTGGTTATGTACTCTGGTACAATGTGCGGTAGTCGTCTGCAAAGGCATTGACGATTTCGGCCTGGCAAGTGATGTGCTGGGCGCGACAGCTGTAGATCTCGGAGGCGAGTCGTTGTCGGTATTTCCTATCGGAGGTGGCATGATATATCCTGTGGTGTTCCTGTTCCCCCGAATCTTGACGTTGGGTCCGCACCACCACCTCCTGCCTTGCACGGCGTGTCAACGTTACAATTTGTGCCTTAATCCTGCTGAGTTCAAAAAAATAGTTCAAATGGCTCTGAGCACTATAGGACTTAACTTCTGAGGTCATCAGTCGCCTAGAACTTAGAAATAATTAGACCTAACTAACCTAAGGACATCACACACATCCATGCCCGAGGCAGGATTCGAACCTGCGACATTAGCAGTCTCGCGGTTCCAAACTGTAGTGCCTAGAACCGCACGGCCACCTGCTGAGTTCCCTCTGGGTTTCAGGGGTGGGTGGCTGGGCTTCCAGGTCGCAGAGAACGGCGTAGAAATAGTCAGTAGTGTCACCACCTGCTACATAGTCGCGAATATGAACAGTGACCCAATAATGTCAAACGTTTTCGATAACAATATCAATTCTTTTGACGGTGACCGGTTTCAGTCCGTAATGACCATCCTCAGATCTGCTCTACACCATGTCCTAATGCAATAAGGCCGTAATGGCATTTTAGATCTATGTGACGATGCTGTGCTGAGTATATTTATACGTTTTGACGATGCCATTACAGACTTATGACATTAGGACATGATGTAGAGCAGATCTGAGGATGGTCATTACGGACTGAAACCGGTCATTGTCAAAAGAACCGATATTGTGATCAAAGAATGGAATAAGAAACATTAGTCAGTAGTGAGCCGGCGCCACACAGCTATTTCCTTGCAATACTGAATCAAGGTACGTCGAATGGCGGGTTTGGCACATTCCAGCCATCAAGTCATGATTGTACAGTACGTTGGTAGGCAAGTTCACCGGTGGCCCGTGTCTCGGTAACACTTTGAAGACAGTTGTGATCGTGGAGATAGAAGGTTTCAGCTTCCATGGTGCTTGACTGTGAGTATTGTGGATGCAGGCACAGTGGTCCGAAAAGGCCAACGGCGAAAGTTCTGTAGTTTGGATGTGTAAATTCCCGAGAAACGTAAATCATGTAAAGTTGGCTCACGAAGTGACCCGTCTGGTAAGTATTTCGAGCTGCGTCGCCGTGCTGAACTTGCTAATCGTCGCTGACGACTGGGTGCAGTTCTTGACAGATGTTGCAGTGGGGCATTTGACCATTAGGGTGCAGAACACAGTTGAAATCACCCGCAAGCAAGTAATGGACACAGCGCCCAAGAAATAAAGGGGGGATTTCCTATGTCGCGTCTGCAAGTGCAGCCTGACGAAGCTAAATATTGAGAATACGTGTCACCATGATGGTCAGTGCCATGTCTCTGGCGAACGGAAGGAATGTGATGTCAGCCACCGGAATGTCCTCTCAGGGGAAGATGGCTCCGCCACGTCTCAGGTGGTCACCATGAGAAGGATAAGTGTTTTATCCCGCGACGACCGGATGTGTGGCCAAATAGACGTGTACTAGTGCGGTGTCGGCGTCCATTGCCCATATTATTTCCTACAGCAGTTGAATTTTCACGCGGGATCCAACGTTCTTGCCGGGCGCGGTGGTCTAGCGGTTCTAGGCGCTCAGTCCGGAACCGCGAGACTGCTACGGTCGCAGGTTCGAATCCTGCCTCGGGCATGGATGTGTGTGATGTGCTTAGATTAGTTAGGTTTAAGTAGTTCTAAGTTCTAGGGGACTGATGACCACAGATGTTAAGTCCCATAGTGCTCAGAGCCATTTGAACCATTTGAACCAACGTTCTTAGTGTTGATCGTTGCTATTCGGTTGTTTGGTGTCACGCCCCGCCGTGGAGGCGACTCCATCAGCGGTGGGTGTAGAGGGGCAAGGTTGCGGCGAGCCGTACCGTACACCACCTGACAGCGTTATTGTCGGCGTAACTAGGTCACCGTCTGGGGCATCTCCGTCCCCAGCGTGTGGGGCTGACCATCGTCGACGTCGTCACTCTCCGCCATCGAGAGCGCCGTCGTTGTGGTGTTCTTATGTTCCACCTCGTCTGTAGGAGCGAAGAACACCTCGGCGGCAGTTGCAGCCGTTGGACGCATTGGTTCAGGTGCACCTGGGCGAGCTGGCAGAGTAGGATCCGGCACAGCCAGAGCCATCATCTCGTCGGACCGGCCTGCCTGTGGAGCCTCAGGGGGAGGAGAGCTGTCTAGGTCCACGACCGTTTGGTGACTCCTCTTGAGCCTTTTAGGTGACAGTTGTTTGCATTTCCGTCCCTCTATGTCGGAAGATGAGAGGGAGTTGCGTCGGTCTGGGAGGAAGGCTGTCGCTGGGACGATAAGCGATGGGAGGTCAATATCATCGGCCGGGAGGGGATTGGAAGTCGTCGCTGCTGGTAGTGGCGTCAGAGTAGCTTCAGGTTGTCAGGGGCAAGGCTGCGTCGATCCCCGCGGTTACCGTCGACGGTCGGTTGGAGAAGAAGAAAGCACCGATGCGTTGGTGATCGGAAAAACCGTAGTCGGAGTCCGAGGTGCCACGGAAGAGGCCAGCAATTGGAGACACTGAGATCTGAGGTGGCCTTCTTTGGCGCACCCGGAACACTTCTTGGTACGGCCGTCGTATGTGACGAATTCGCGGCACCCGCTCACTTGCAGGTAAGGTGGCACGTGGCAATGCTGATCCATGGTGACCTATCGCACACCGTTAAGAACGGGTTACATTTGGAACTGCGCCCAGCATTCGGCAGTGTTGCCAAGTACAGTGCCATAGGGGTAGAAAGCCGCGATGGCGTCTGCCACTGGGAGCTCGAATGGAAATTCGAAAACCCTTGCTTTCCGCCGGCGTGGCAAAAGAGTAATTCATGTTTGGTATCACGAAGTATTCCTTCGCACAACGCGTCATTAACGACTTTGATCTACACCACACTGTTTAAGATGGACAAATAAATGCCCAAAATGTCGGAAGCTGGAATCTTAGCTTTGTCGCGTTCCACTTCCGAGGCCTTTGGTTGAATGCAGTCTTTGCAGAAGGTGATGCGTAGTGTCGATTTTAGAAAACGGCTGGCCGTGATTCTAATAGACCTAAACGTCACTGAAAGGACTGCTGCTAAAGGTAAACAACAGCAAGCGCACGCTCTCCGCCGGCGGAAGCAACAGAACGGCCGCGCTGCGAAAGCCGGACCAGCCCCGAGTTTCTACTGGGCTTAAGGCGATGTGTTTCCGAATGTGATTAACGAGATGTTAGGGAGAGACAAACACATTTGGGTAAATACAAAACACAGTGTCAGCAGTATAAAGCATTAAAATGAGTTAATATATAGAACGTATAGCAATTCAGTATTATGCCATCATAAATAACATACATACAGAATGTAAAACGCTTAACTAAGGTCACAGACGCTTCACAAAAGAAGTAACTCGGTATCAGACAATTCACTTAGCCTCATGAGGAATATCACACTTTCATACGAAAATTTTTGTTGTCACGGACACTAAATACAGCGTGGACCACGTGCAAACACAGAAATGTAGTAATTCATAAACATCGTTCCACGAATTTTAAAGTAAGGTAATCCAATAAATGTATAACAGAACTGGGAGAATGAATTTTTTCACAGATAATAAATGGTTCAAATGGCTTTGAGCACTATGGGACTTAACATCTGTGGTCACCAGTCCCCTAGAACATAGAAGTACTTAAACCTAACTAACCTAAGGATATCACACACATCCATGCCCGAGGCAGGATTCGAACCTGCGACCGTAGCAGTCTCGCGGTTCCGGACTGAGCGCCTAGAACCGCTAGACCACCGCGGCCGGCCACAGATAATTCCAACATAAGGAATAAACCTCTAACTGTCGGGTGAAAGCAATAACACACTATTCAGGTAGCTTATTTTTCATTTCTTCAGACACTGAAAAAATATTTGATCTTCATTTGACATACAGAACAAAGTGTTCTTATAAATGGAATATCTTAACAACAGATCCAGTTCTAACTAGAGTATGAATCTTCCTAGCCCTGAAATTAAGAGACGGTATTGTTAATCTAACACGTCGCATTGTAACACTAACTTCCTGCATCCTTATGCATACGGCTACTTGATCATTGAATGATATTTGCACCTCTCAGATTTATATTACCATGATTTATTGGGACTGTGAACAACGTAACGAAAAAAGAATGTGTCAACGTCGTAGAAAACTGACATTAAATTTTGTTACAAAATTATGGTGAATTGCTAAGCACTGTTCGGTGTAGTGCAGATGATATAGGGCCTACAATGAGGGAATCAATCCTAAGTTTTGACCCAATCTTAGCTATATAGGCTTTAGGCAGAGCAAACACAGGTCAATATCGGAATGGCTAAGTTAGAGCACCGATGATTAAAGATTCGGGAGACAGTAACAAAATGGACATCTGCAGGACCCCGCTTTGCAAAAAGAGCTGATCAGTCACTTTCGCTAAAACCACTGAGCAACACCGATTGTTCACTGTTCCCGTCAGCACTAATGCTAACAAATTCCGCCGTGGCCTATACTCCTCACTAATCTCGCCTACAATTACATGTTTTCTTACAATTTCAGCAGAAATAGTTTTTCATGGCGGCAACCTCTTAAGCTTTCAATCAACCTTCTGCCGTGTCATATACAAATCTGATTTATACAATGCCCAGTATCTGTCGGATACTTTTAGCATCGAAGTTGCTCCTGACAAATTCTCACTACTATCTGACTGAACTCTACATTTCCCACGGCCATCTGTCTATATACATCACAATTACTTTCCACCATTCACGGACATCTGGCCCATATCACTCCGCACGGCTATCTGACTGTCCTCTATGAAGACACATAACTATCTCCATTTTGGCCACTGAAAGACACTGCTACACGCCCGCGTTCTCCAGTCCTATCTGACCAGTCCACTATCACACTTCCTTTCGTGGTACTCTAGCTCAATCAGAGCCCCACAAAAGTGCATAGGAATACACCTTTTTGGCACACTTGCGAAAAGAGAAACCCAAAAGATTCCTCTAAGAGTCTTTTTCGAGAGATCTGACGAGCCAAAAAAAAATTGTCGCCTAAAAATTCGGCAGGAAAGCTTCTTTCACTACCTGTATATACGTCACAAGTCATTTAGAGGACACAGAAATGTGCTGGTGTTCGTTCCAACCATATTTTTGGTGTATCCATCCTGCTTTTGTCTCAAGAAAGCTAACGGATGCTCCTTGCCCTGCTCCAGCAAGGCAGAGCTTGAAGATGTCCCAACACCCAGCTAAACTTACATTGTCATGCAAGGAAGTGAACAAGCACAGAGTAGAGATTGCTGATTATTAAAGGTACTTAACACACAGGGTTCACAGACGCTTCCTCATGGGTGTCCATATTACTCAAGAATTAGAAAGAGGCAAAAAATTTATATGTTACGTAGTTAAGTTAATGAGTTCAAGAATTAAAGAAAGCGGTACCAAAATCAACAAACGTCTTTCAATGCATATGTTGATTTAGAGTTTGGGAATAATACAGAATCCGTTTCAGATTTTGACAGACATGTAAATGCAAAGTAAACCATCAAATCAATAGAACATTGAGTAAACACTCAGAAAGTTAAAGTCCTGCACATGGACCGTGTTACTAGGGCTATTCGGAAAATGAGGAAGGATCTATCGCGAAATTCAGTCCGATGAAGCTTTGCACAGATGTGTCGAGCAGTTAGTATGCCCATAGATAGCATCAAGTCACTGTTTCTAGTTCAGTGAGCGCGTAAAGGTGCCTAGAACATAGGCCTGGAACCAAGCAACTGTAACCACTCAACTAAGCAAAATTTTCGTCCCTGACCGAGACAGGACCACAGAAATGTTTGTCGTTGCTAGGCATAAAGAGCCGAGATATATCGAAGTTTTTACCAGTCAGAGTTAGCCAATCTAAAACTGAAAATTTTAGTGCTCTACCTGGAATCCTGTCAAGACCCTCATTTCTCCCTCAACTAACCACGACAAACGTTTAATATAACTTCATGTGACAATTATTACGAGAAAATATTAATATAACTTCAAGTAACACAGGTTGCAAGTGTCTAAAATGAAGTGCCATGATGTAAAGTTTAGTGACGGGAACTCGAACCCAGCACATAATCAGATTGTTAACTAAATAAAATCAGACGTTAGATATCAATTTTTTCACAAGGAGAGATGTCTGAATTTTAAGTGTGGACACAATATTTTGTCTGACAGGGAATCGAACCCAGCACCTACCGCCGTTGTTTTCTATCCACGAATTGTTTGTTTACCAATAGTGAGATGTGTGCATGTTTTACTAGAAGTAAAGGCACCTATCGTTGTTGTCAACACACGAAGAGACATTAAAAATGAAAATTATTTATCAGTATTAGTTCGATGTGAATATGACAGAGTTTAAAACGTAACCAAGAATATTTTTGTGCTGCGCTACGTTTCGAACCCACATATGTCTATCCTGGAGACATAGAGGAGATCTGAATTCGAATCCCTGTCCAGCACCAAATTCTTTATCATCTTAAGTTTAAACAAAATAAGAGTCGTGTGACCTGAGGCGACCATTTACTCGTTAAATAAAATAAAGTTTCTAGTGTAAGGAGGCTCAATGGTGAGAGAGTTTCTGTTTGCTGCGACTTCCAGCCCTGGTGTGGTCCAACCCGAACCGGCAGAGCGCCACATCTTAGCGAAGAGATGTGATGTTTATAATGTAGTTTCCAAAGTATGGTGCAACGTGACGTTCTTCACTGAGCATTACCAGACGAGAAGGACAAATGTTCTTGTTTAAAATTCGTAACGGTAGTGGGAATTGAAACCATACCTAGCAACCTGAAGTTACCATCAGCCTACGGGATCACTGTAGGTTATATTTGTTACATACATGATCGTGTATTAACGTGTGAGGGCATAGCTTACAAATAAGACACTGTAAAAGAATTATCTATCACTGAAATTTCCTGGCAGACTAGAACGGTGTACCGGACCGAGACTCGAACTCGGGACCTTTGCCTTTCGCGGGCAAATGCTCAACCAACTGAGCTACCCAAGCACGACTCACACCCCGTACTCACAGCTTTACTTCTGCCAGTACCTTGTCTTCTACCTTCCAAACTTTATAGAAGCTCTCCTGCGAACCATGCAGTACTAGCACTCCTGAAAGAAAGGATATTGCGGAGACATGGCTTAGCCACAGCCTGGGGGATGTTTCCAGCATGAGATTTTCACTCTGCAGCGGAGTGTGCACTGATATGAAACTTCCTGGCAGATTAAGACTGTTGTAAGTAGGCTGTTTATGTTTTCTTATGTTTCTTATTGGCAATGCCACGTAGCGCTCTGTATGAAAAATCACTGGCTGTGCTGTGTGCAGTCTGTGGCTAGTTTGCATTGTTGTCTGCCATAGTAGTGTTGGGCAGCGGCAGCTGGATGTTAACAGCGCGTAGCGTTGCGCAGTTGGAGGTGAGACGCCAGCAGTGATGGATGTGGGGAGAGAGATGGCGGAGTTTTGAAATTTGTAAGACTGTCATGAACTGCTATATATAATATGACTATTAAGGTAAATACAGTGTTTATTCGATATTAAAATCTTTCATTTGCTAACTATGGCTATAAGTAGTTAGTGCCTTCCTTAGTTTGAATCTTTTATTTAGCTGGCAGTAGTGGCGCTCGCTGTATTGCAGTAGTTCGAGTAACTAAGATTTTTGTGAGGGAAGTGATTTGTGAAACGTATAGGTTAATATTAGACAGGGCCATTCTTTTGTAGGGATTATTGAAAGTCAGATTGGTTGCGCTAAAAAATATTGTGTGTCAGTTAAAGCACAGTCATGTATAATTGTTCTAAGGGGACGTTTCATATGTCGACCCTTAGCCGAGGATACCTCACTGGAATCTTCTGATTTTTTCCTTGTAGTTTGTGTAATTTGCGTAGATTTTGTTTATTGCTAGCGCGTAATTGTAGAGAGAATCGCCTTTGTAGTTGCAGTCTATCATTGTTGTACAGTAAAACAGTTGTGACATGCATGTAGATTTGCACCAAGTATTTAAGTAGACATTATTTCCATTTCTATGTTAATGTGTTCTCTTATTTTTGCTCTTCAAATTGTGCTTTTCTGTGTTATCGTGTGAAATATTGTGGCAATAATGGCGTGTGAAAAACGTAACACTAGGCTCCAAAGTAAACTGAGAAATAATAGTGACGACGAGCGTAGCTTATCAGCGCCGCCGAGTAATGAATTTACTAATGTTCAAAGTAGTAATTTGGTAACTGTGCATAGGGAAATGGAGCGGGCGTCAAATAATGGTGTAGACAGTGAAACAGGTAGTGAACAGGGAAGCATTATCGATCGATCGGTCGGCAACAGCTCGCCGCAGGAATCGGGAATGACAGAACACAATATTGCAAATACTGTAGACTCAGGTTTTGGGTTCTCACCGTTTTCTCAAATGAGTCAAGACACATTTTCCGCTTGTCAAAATGTGAATGTTGCCGGTGCAAATTCACTGCCGAAAAGCACTGGGGAACATGTTTCAGACACCAATGCATTGTTATTACAATTAATACAACAAATAGGACAAACACAGCAAAAGCTTAAAAAGTTAGACACGATGGAACAAAATCAGAGACAAACACAGCAACAGCTTCAAAAGTTAGACTCATTGGAACAAACTCTTGAACAAACACGTGAAGATTTAACTACTGAGTTACATAACATTGAATCGAAATGTCAAAAAGTCTGTAATGACGTAAAAACACAAATTTGTGAGCATTTTCAACCTATTTTTTCGCGGCATGAAAATGCATTACAGAATCACGAAGCAGCCATAAAAGAACTGCAAACTATTGTTCATGAAAATCATGAGACCTTGCAAGCTAAATTTGACTCAGTTGCAGCTACCGATTCGGTTACGCAACTTGCAAAAACTCAGGAAAACTTAAAGGACACAGTAAATACTTGGTTCAGAAAAACACACTGAGGAAATACGTACACTATCGGAGAAAGTAGCCGAACTTTCGGATCAGTTCACTAATTTATGTACGAATGTAGATGATAATCTGAATGACACAAAACCAGTAGTCTTTAATGACACAGAAGAGTGTGAACAAATTAGGAAATTCAATCAAAATCAAATCAATATACAGTACAAAAGAGAAATCCGGGAAGTACAAGATCAGTTGGCACAAGTAATACAAAAATTACAAATTTCAGAGGACACTTGCGCTCCAACATGGGAAGAGGGACTTAGAAATACGGAAAAGCCGCAAAACAATAACACAGGTCATTTCGGAAGTTATGAAAGAAATTGGCAATGTGCACCGAATTTTGAGATGGAACGGCCGACACGACCTAACAATGACCGATATGCGACTCGCCGACATGATGATTTTGACTACGAGCTGTTCATTACTACACGTAAATTCAAAACATTTAAGAATTCTGGCAACGACATTCATCCACAAGCATGGCTGTATCAATTCTCTCACTGTTTTCCTCCCACCTGGTCGTTAGAACACAGATTAGAATTTATGTGTGGCTACTTAGAGAATGAACCAGCTGTAAGAATGCGATCGGTCATTCACGATTGTCACAGTGAAGGAGAATTTTACCATGCCTTCCTCTCAGCATATTGGTCTCAATCTACACAAGACCGAGTAAAACATAGCATCATGATGATGAAACACTTTGAACAATCTGAATTTTCCAGTCTTGCCAAATATTTTGATGGTATATTGCATAAGAATCAGTACCTTTCAAACCCATACAGCCCCTCAGAACTCATCCGCATTTGCTTACTCAAATTGCCTGAACATTTACGACATATTATTTTAGCAGGACGTTGCAAAGACGACATTGAAGCTTTTCAGGGACTGTTACAAGAACTGGAAATTGACACTGACAATCGCAGAACGCGAAAACAGGAACACAACAATTACAGGTCACATCTGTCACAATTCCGCGATGAAAGAAATATTAACTGGACACGACAAGGCTATTCTCACAACACATATCGTGACCAAAACAGACACCACCCATATGACAACCGTTGGCAGAGTAGTAATAATTACAGGGAAAGTTCACCTCTCTGCGGTAATGACTATGACAGAGACAATCATAGAAACAGACAATATGGCAACCAGAACTATTATTATCACGGGAGACAGAATAACTTCAGATGCAACGGTCCACCGTGCAGTGATAATTCAGGGAGAAATTCTCCACCACTTAACCGACAAGAAGGAAACTACAGGAACTACCGACATCACGACAGACGATATGATCGTAACGACAGACCTGAATTGCATCAGAACTGGCGGGATTCAAACAGAGCAGGGCCCTCTCGAGGAGGTGAATTTGTAGAAGTTAGGTCTCCTAATCCCAATAACGGCGCGCGCCAACAAAGACACAGACAATGACTCGCACAGCAGGCAGCCGCGTGCGCCCGCTGGCTCCGAGAAAAATAACATAAGACGCTAGCCTTGAGAAAAATTTTAGCATTCTTTACCAATGTATACAACATGATAATTGCTTTGAAGTTGAAACTCTGCGCACTAGGAAGAGTAAAGGTTTACACCACATTTCACATGTAAAACCGTTTATTGAAAAATAATCTGCTTTTTAACTTTGTCTTTGCCATATAACTTTTCACTTTACATTACTAGTATGCTTTGTCAGACTTAGAATCTGTTAATATGCAACAATGTTTGAAGTTAAATATCCAATCAACAACCAAGAGAACTTATTTAAACAGAAATTACGAATGCATTGTTATAGTGAACGGACGTCACAGTGTCATTGTGTGTGTACATTCTTGCGTGTTAGTTGCACGATTAAGTAACGACTATAACGCTCGCATACTTAGAACATTTACCAGTACTGCTAATGATATTTTAATGCAACATTTTGGTTTATTTGAAAATACATTCTGAATTTAAAGTGCTTTCTGAGAGATACCAGATGACACAGAGGTTAGTTTATGTGACAGCTACACGATTTTATCACGACGCTACTAATGAGTGACAATTTGCAATGTTGCTTTTGCGGTGTATCTGTTTTATTTCTGCACCGTTTTTCTGTATTATTCTGGAAAGTAAAACATGTTTCAGTAGTAACTTTGGTGGTATAGCTACAATGAGACAGCGTTTTTCGTAGCACAACAATACGTTACATTATAGTGCTTTCTTGATCACGGTAAGGTACGTAATAACTACGGTATCCATACGCAAAGCAGTTCACTTTCGTTTATGATGAGGTAAGTATATTGACTTCAGCAGAACTTTGCTTACAGAGGACGACAGAATTATCTTACAGGACGCACATTTAGCGCTACAGGAGACGCATTTGAGAGAATAATTTTGTACTTAAGCCATTTATTTTTCAAGATTTTTGAATTACAAGGAAAGTTTTCCATGATACATTTCATTCCATTGCTGTAATCTGTAACACCTGAGGGTATAATTACATTAATCCTCAGGGGGGTACATGCTTACTTTGTGTACCATGTGTTTGGCAAGCACAAGGAGCCCTGGCTAATATGGTATTTGCTTATACAACTGTACACATCGTTACCATATTTCTCTAACACTTAAATTACACAGCTATCTGATTATTTAACAGAGAAACAAACATTTTTTTATTACATCAGTGGCAGATGTTTATGCAATTACACAGTTGGATAACTTCACACTTATGAAACTGTATTTTGCCTGTACTTTGTAAACTGTTCATATTTTATCAGAACCATTGTAATACTATGAGAGCTTTGAATGATTTATTTGGTATGGGATCATGATTTTTGAAGTGCGTTTGAGGCAGATGACACTTTTGACATGAGCAGTGAATTTTTTTAGGTTTTGAAATTATTGGAGGAAGCTACGACGATTTTGAGAGTTGACTGAGGTGTTATGATGTTATTATTACGATGACTATGTGTATTATGCCGTTGCGGTACGTTTATGATCAGTAAGCTGATGTTATATGAGTTATTTGATTATGTTACATATCTGTTATGAAGAAATATTGAAGAAGTGTCGACGAATAAGGTAAGGAATAATGAGTAGTGGTTAGGGACTCTGGTTTGTGAAAAAGGTTGTTGGAAACCAAGAATCGTACTTTAAGAGTTATGAAATGTGTGTATATGCGTGAATGTATCACAATGCTGGCGAAAAATTTTTGGACGCTGTTGTATTTATAGGATTTTGTTTCTACAGATGTCTAACCCTAATTCTTGACCTGTGAAATATTTTTATATGAGACTGTCACTGTGGCAGAAACTGCCGTTATAAATATTTCAGCAAGAAAGGTAAGTGACCTTGGCATAATGCGTTTTGGGCGCCCAGTTGAGAGGTAGACGTCTGACAAAAGAAAGCCATTAGGTGCAAAAAAAAAAAAAAAAGGCCATTAGCCTTGCTATTGACATTCCTTTGTAGAAAGCACCGCAAATACGACACGCTCGAACTTGAAAACATATGATTACACTGTGGAGCTCTTAATTTAAGATATTTACTAAAATGCCTAATGAAATGATGAGAAACATTTTACATCCATTGTATTTCTAGTTGAGAGATTGCTCATTTTGTTTAATATCTAGTTTCTAGCGGCACTGCAGCATTGGTTAAAACAAAATTTTATAGATGTACTAATATAAATATTTTCTGTCTACAGATCAAGTAAATAATAATTTTTCAAAAAAATGAGGGAGCGCAAAAAGACATTTACCTTCACAGGAACTGCATTCATAATTTTCTTTTCAAGTACTTGGTAACTTTTTTGGTAGAATAACTTCTTGTGGTGCACCACTTTAATTACTTAGACATTAAGATGTGATTATACATTTCCCTTATCTGCATTGTTATCTTTAGTGTACTATTTTTTCTGCTTGAGCTATGTCATGTTTAGGTATAAGTTATTTCATTTTCCGCTGCTGTTTGCCAGGCATAGTGCTATTAAATTTCACTTTGTATTACTCTGTTAATCTAGTTTTACTACTGATTTATTTTTCTTGTTGCTGCACATTGGCTCATATTAGTTGTAATGTTGCATTGCGTGGTAATTTAGATGTACTGCAGCTTGCTTTGACAATTTCCATTTTTTCCCCATTGTTGTTTGTGTTAATTGTTTTGTGCTGCTGCATTGCCTCGTCCCTTAGTTTAGCATCTGAGCTCAGTAGATTTAAGTTAGCTTCAGAGGGGGTAGACTATATAAGAGAATGAGTTGTGATGAATTGGAAGAAACGCATTGAGAAGTTATACGAAAAAAGTACAGAAAGCAGGTATAGATAGGACCTTTTGGGAATAATGAAGAACGAAGGGAGATCTCCGAGAAGTAAAGAAAGTGTTTGTGGACCCTTGTGTATTTATGTTCTTCCTGTCTTAACATGTTTATCTGATAAGATTAAAAACAGCCGACCAGTTGCAATGGATAAAGTAATCTTTACCTAGGTTTCGACAGATTTAAATATATCTTCTGAAGAAGATAGATTTAAATCTGTCGAAACCTAGGTAAAGATTACTTTATCCATTGCAACTGGTCGGCTGTTTTTAATCTTATTACGTGGAACCGTTGCTGTTGCGCAGCAATGTTTAAAATATCTGATAAGACTTATGTTGTAGAATGTTTCTAATACTCAGCTACCTGAACTATGACGAGGAATACTGTTATCCTCAAATATAATTTGCATTAATAATATGTTATTTACTTTGTAAAGATGTCAGACATTATTAATTCTGTTCTGTTTTAATGCTCATGTGTGAAGTCGATGTTTCAATAATTATTCTGATCTTTTATGTATGTACTTATGTCATAATTCCTGTAACACTGATGTATATGTTATTTCGATTCTTTTGTAAAGCCCATATTACTACAAATGTTATCTGTACTATTATGTTCTTTAATGATGTATTTTGTACCTTTGTAATTGTATTTTCATGTTGTAAATTTATAATTGTATAGACACCAGTTCTTCAAATTAAGTTACATTTCACTGCACACGTTTCTGTTGGTCATAGTACATGGACAATATGTGAGAAGTAGGGACTGATAGTGTTTGCACGTGTGTTAATGATTCAGCAAGGGACTGGATAACAGCATTGCTGGTTCTAAGGACAATTCCAGAAATTTTGTGAGTGGACAAGTGGTGGTTTATGGACTTGCTATATTCTCCTCAAGACTATTCGATGGTGATTGTGCACCTGCACAGTCGCAACAGATGGCTGCTGGCCGTCTCTACAAGGACTGCAGTGGGTCTGTGCCTCTGGTGGCCCATCAATACCGTAATCTCTACCAGGACTACAGTGGGTCTGCTCTGTGATGACCTACCAATACTCTTCAAAACTTCGATTGACTCTGCTGTGGGTTTGCTCGGTTGTGGCTCATTACTTGTCTGCATGTCAAGAGTCAGCACTGTCTTTCCATTGGAAGGACAACACTACAGGGCTATTACAAATGATTGAAGCGATTTCATAAATTCACTGTAGCTCCATTCATTGACATATGGTCACGACACACTACAGATACGTAGAAAAACTCATAAAGTGTTGTTCGGCTGAAGCCGCACTTCAGGTTTCTGCCGCCAGTACGCTCGAGAGCGCAGTGAGACAAAATGGTGACAGGAGCCGAGAAAGCGTATGTCGTGCTTGAAATGCACTCACATCAGTCACTCATAACAGTGCAACGACACTTCAGGACGAAGTTCAACAAAGATCCACCAACTGCTAACTCCATTTGGCGATGGTATGCGCAGTTTAAAGCTTCTGGATGCCTCTGTAAGGGGAAATCAACGGGTCGGCCTGCAGTGAGCGAAGAAACGGTTGAACGCGTGCGGGCAAGTTTCACGCGTAGCCCGCGGAAGTCGACGAATAAAGCAAGCAGGGAGCTAAACGTACCACAGCCGACGGTTTGGAAAATATTACGGAAAAGGCCTTACCGTTTACCATTGCTACAAGCCCTGACACCCGATGACAAAGTCAAACGCTTTGAATTTTCGGCGCGGTTGCAACAGCTCATGGAAGAGGATGCGTTCAGTGCGAAACTTGTTTTCAGTGATGAAGCAACATTTTTTCTTAATGGTGAAGTGAACAGACACAATGTGCGAATCTGGGCGGTAGAGAATCCTCACGCATTCGTGCAGCAAATTCGCAATTTACCAAAAGTTTACGTGTTTTGTGCAATCTCACGGTTTAGTTTACGGCCCCTTTTTCTTCTGCGAAAAAAACGTTACAGGACACGTTTATCTGGACATGCTGGAAAATTGGCTCATGCCACAACTGGAGACCGACAGCGCCGACATCATCTTTCAACAGGATGATGCTCCACTGGACTTCCATCATGATGTTCGGCATTTCTTAAACAGAAGATTGGAAAACCGATGGATCGGTCGTGGTGGAGATCATGATCAGCAATTCATGTCATGGCCTCCACGCTCTTCAGATTTAACCCCATGCGATTTCTTTCTGTGGGGTTATGTGAAATATTCAGTGTTTAAACCTCCTCTACCAAGAAACGTGCCAGAACTGCGAGCTCTCTTCAACGATGCTTTCGAACTCATTGATGGGGACATGCTGCGCCGAGTGTGGGAGGAACTTGATTATCGGCTTGATGTCTGCCGAATCACTAAAGGGGCACATATCGAACATTTGTGAATGCCTAAAAAAACTTTTTGAGTTTTTGTATGTGTGTGCAAAGCATTGTGAAAATATCTCAAATAATAAAGTTATTGTAGAGCTGTGAAATCGCTTCAATCGTTTGTAATAACCCTGTACTTCTTCAAGACAGCATGGAAATCCACTACTTCTGTGTGCATTTACTTTTACTGCTCAGATTGCCACGTAGCGCTCTGTATGAAAAATCACTGGCTGTGCTGTGTGCAGTCTGTGGCTAGTTTGCATTGTTGTCTGCCATAGTAGTGTTGGGCAGCGGCAGCTGGATGTTAACAGCGCGTAGCGTCGCGCAGTTGGAGGTGAGACGCCAGCAGTGATGGATGTGGGGAGAGAGATGGCGGAGTTTTGAAATTTGTAAGACTGTCATGAACTGCTATATATAATATGACTATTAAGGTAAATACAGTGTTTGTTCGATATTAAAATCTTTCATTTGCTAACTATGGCTATAAGTAGTTAGTGCCTTCCTTAGTTTGAATCTTTTATTTAGCTGGCAGTAGTGGCGCTCGCTGTATTGCAGTAGTTCGAGTAACTAAGATTTTTGTGAGGTAAGTGATTTGTGAAACGTATAGGTTAATATTAGACAGGGTCATTCTTTTGCAGGGAGTATTGAAAGTCAGATTGCGTTGCGCTAAAAAATATTGTGTGTCAGTTAAAGCACAGTCTTGTATAATTGTTCTAAGGGGACGTTTCACTGTGTGCCGGACCGAGACTCGAACTCGGGTCCTGTTAACTCGTTAACTATCAGCAGGCTCCTGACATGGAAGTTATGGATGTAAAAACGATTTTAGCTATTACAGCCTCGATTCGAAGCCATTTTGAAATTTTCACTATTTCAAGAAATTTCTTAGATCGAAAAATACGGTTTGAGTGTAGGAAGTTGCCAAATACTTCGATTCTTGCTGCCATTATAGATATTAGCTTCTTCATTCTGCTGCTGCTCCACGCGTGCTTGAAAGAAACATTTAATGCTCCTCGCTCATTTTTAGAAAAATTTGCACAAAACAGATAAATATTTAGTTTACAGTAAATCCCTACGACGTTCTGTGGCATGTGGACCTTAGTAAGTGGTTATTTATATCTTTCCATATCTTAGGAACAGTTTTCAAGTTAATGTAGGACATCTCCAATTACTCGTAGACAATATTAAAACTTATCTGCCAGCAAGTTTCATATCAGCGCACACTCCGTTGCAGAGTGAAAATCTCATTCTGAATATTAAAACTAAATTAACTGATAAACACGTTATTTCATAACAGTAATTGCGTTGCACGACTTCATTTACTTGCGTTTAGCAACAACGGTTGTAAAATGCTAAAACTGCAGTAAAGACCAGAGGATGTTAATGTCTCCACTTAAATGTCACGATCATTCTGTCCAGACGACTTGGTTGACGTCACCTATTTCAAGCAGTACAAGGAAGATAATATTGCAGAAGATCAACTTTTTTCCGTTGCAATAAACTTATTTTACGTGGTCCAAGTTCATATTTTCGCTGATTTGCTCTAACTGTCGTATCCACATCAACAAAGCAGAAAAAGACTTCGACGTTGCAAAACCGACATCCGATTCAGAGGCCTTAAGCTTACTTTAAAGTCAGTACCGCCATTAGACTGCCTTTTATTTGCAGTGTTACATTTACACGATCATGATCTCGGTTTTACAGTGCCATTATCAAGTGTTTTAATGTTATACAGTGCCCAAGATGGCATACTGTCATATTTAAATTACACTATTAGACACATTGTCTAAGGGTAAATGATTGACGGAGTCATTATTTTGTGATGGTGCTAAAACACGACAAATACATGTTACCCGGAGTGTAGCCCCTGTTTGTTCGAATACCCAATGATCAATGTATTTGAGTAAAGTAAAACAACATTTTAGCAAGCTGTTTACTGCGGTGAAATATAGAGCCTGTGCACGCGCTGTCTTTTCAGTTGCGTAACAGAATTTTATTAAACAAATATGTGCAGAATTTACGTATTAACCACAGGAATGAACTGTGTTCCTGCTTGGTGGTAATGAGGTAGTCTGTTACAAATATTAGATAGAGCATCCTGCTAGTGTTAGGAACTTTTGGTTCCATTAACTACTTGTTTTTGGGGTTAATATGAGGTAGCATATCAAGGAAAATGTTCATAGGCATACATCGGTGCATAGTGTACGCTATCTTGAGGAACAGGATGGTACAGGTAGAGTTTAATCATTGTGTTAGCCGTAAGAAGCGACAACGCTATCACGTCATCTTAACTTAGGCAGGCAAAGTTAGATATACTGCGTTACCACTAACGTCATTCAGAACAGGTAGATCGCGCACAATCACCACATCCTCTGAGCGCCCGTACCATTCTCGTCATACAGTTGTTACTACACTCCTGGAAATTGAAATTAGAACACCGTGAATTCATTGTCCCAGGAAGGGGAAACTTTATTGACACATTCCTGGGGTCAGATACATCACATGATCACACTGACAGAACCACAGGCACATAGACACAGGCAACAGAGCATGCACAATGTCGGCACTAATACAGTGTATATCCACCTTTCGCAGCAATGCAGGCTGCTATTCTCCCATGGAGAAGATCGTAGAGATGCTGGATGTAGTCCTGTGGAACGGCTTGCCATGCCATTTCCACCTGGCGCCTCAGTTGGACCAGCGTTCGTGCTGGACGTGCAGACCGTGTGAGACGACGCTTCATCCAGTCCCAAACATGCTCAATGGGGGACAGATCCGGAGATCTTGCTGGCCGGGGTAGTTGACTTGCACCTTATAGAGCACGTTGGGTGGCACGGGATACATGCAGACGTGCATTGTCCTGTTGGAACAGCAAGTTCCCTTGCCGGTCTAGGAATGGTAGAACGATGGGTTCGATGACGGTTTGGATGTACCGTGCACTATTCAGTGTCCCCTCGACGATCACCAGTGGTGTACGGCCAGTGTAGGAGATCGCTCCCCACACCATGATGCCGGGTGTTGGCCCTGTGTGCCTCGGTCGTATGCAGTCCTGATTGTGGCGCTCACCTGCACTGCGCCAAACACGCATACGACCATCATTGGCACCAAGGCAGAAGCGACTCTCATCGCTGAAGACGACACGTCTCCATTCGTCCCTCCATTCACGCCTGTCGCGACACCACTGGAGGTGGGCTGCACGATGTTGGGGCGTGAGCGGAAGACGGCCTAACGGTGTGCGGGACCGTAGCCCAGCTTCATGGAGACGGTTGCGAATGGTCCTCGGCGATACCCCAGGAGCAACAGTGTCCCTAATTTGCTGGGAAGTAGCGGTGCGGTCCCCTACGGCATTGCGTAGGATCCTACTGTCTTGGCGTGCATCCGTGCGTCGCTGCGGTCCGGTCCCAGGTCGACGGGCACGTGCACCTTCCGCCGACCACTGGCGACAACATCGAAGTACTGTGGAGACCTCACGCCCCACGTGTTGAGCAATTCGGCGGTACGTCCACCCGGCCTCCCGCATGCCCACTATACGCCCTCGCTCAAAGTCCGTCAACTGCACATACGGTTCACGTCCACGCTGTCGCGGCATGCTACCAGTGTTAAAGACTGCGATGGAGCTCCGTATGCCACGGCAAACTGGCTGACACTGACGGCGGCGGTGCACAAATGCTGCGCAGCTAGCGCCATTCGACGGCCAACACCGCGGTTCCTGGTGTGTCCGCTGTGCCGTGCGTGTGATCATTGCTTGTACAGCCCTCTCGCAGTGTCCGGAGCAAGTATGGTGGGTCTGACACACCGGTGTCAATGTGTTCTTTTTTCCATTTTCAGGAGTGTATTATCTCCTCGTAATAACTACAAAGTAATTGCTAATGATTATGTGCCACAAAAAGCGAAAAGCGCCTTTTGCATTAGTTTTCCATTTGCAGTACGCCTCGGGTCCTAGCAGTATGATCTTAAATGGTTCCTAATAGTGCCACAAAGTTACCGGCCCTTTCGGCCATCGGGACATTCGTACAGGAATTATCAAAATGTAATTTCTCAAACATGTGACTGCCTTAAGTAATACTCCATTACGGGTTGAATATGACTCGGCAAGCGGCACAATTTGACTTTCAACCCATCTCCTGAGCTACGCGGGGTAGCCGCGTGGTCTATGGCGTTTTATCACGATCCGCGCGGCTACCCCGTCGGAGGTTAGAGTCCTCCCTCGGGCATGGGTGTGTGTGTCATTCTTAGCGTAAGTTAGTTTAAGTTAGATTAAATAGTGTGTAAGCTTAGGTACCGACGACCTCAGCAGTTTGGTCTGATAAGACCTTACCACAATTTCCAAATTTCCATCTCCTGTCGACTTATTGAAAGATGTCTGGAATATTCTGATAATGGTGTTCCCTGCTGGGTCAGTTCTGTGAAAGGCTGTGACAGCTGTCAGTCAGTGCTAAATGCAGACATACACAAATACCTTCATTGCTGTATGGGCTACTCTCCTTTTGTGCATGTTACCCATACTGTAATTAGTAAATAGCGTAAGGTAGCTTCTGCTGCAAAACTACTTGTCCCCAAGTCCGTCAATAAGAATCTGCAATCAGTAATTAAGCATGAAATGAAAGAGAATGTTGATTTTTGTGACACCACCGATCGGGACTATGATAATGATCGGTACCGTATTAGGCTTCATAATCCTAAAATTTGTATTTCCCCACTTTATATTAAAGCAAATGTACAGGACTGGAACTGTCCTTGGCTTATAGCAACGAAGTCGATGTTGCCAAATATTGGACCCAACTATTGTAAATGTGTTTATTACTTAAAAATTGATTTCTTACTCCTGTGCGAATTATGTAAATATTGATTTCTTACTATTGAGTGTATTATGACTCTTTTTTTTTCCTATGTGTTCATCTTATTTCGTTTATATGTCCATGAATTACTCATGTTTACAAATATGAATGTTTTTAAATCAGCATAGTCTGTGTCCTGGTACTTCTGACACGACTATAAAAAAAAGAGGAAGAAATGCATCATATACTTATCAGAAAAAGTTTTTCCATGTGTACTACTATCACATGCAGAGTAGCTCCTTAGTCTTTTGTGTCTTGCGTAAATTTTGGTTCCATGTCAGCTTACTTTGTGAGAAGGTTCTTTCTTGGGGTCAGAAGAGAATGGACACTACCACTGGTTTATTTTCTCATTACTAATGAGATGATACTGGTTTCACTTCGAATATGCGACGATCAGTTTGGATTCCGTAGAAACACTGGAACACGTGAGGCAATACTGACCTTACGACTTATCTTAGAAGAAAGATTAAGGAAAGGCAAACCTACGTTTCTAGCATTTGTAGACTTAGAGAAAGCTTTTGACAATGTTGACTGGAATACTCTCTTTCAAATTCTAAAGGTGGCAGGGGTAAAATACAGGGAGCGAAAGGCTATTTACAATTTGTACAGAAACCAGATGGCAGTTATAAGAGTCGAGGGACATGAAAGGGAAGCAGTGGTTGGGAAGGGAGTAAGACAGGGTTGTAGCCTCTCCCCGATGTTGTTCAATCTGTATATTGAGCAAGCAGTAAAGGAAACAAAAGAAAAATTCGGAGTAGGTATTAAAATTCATGGAGAAGAAATAAAAACTTTGAGGTTCGCCGATGACATTGTAATTCTGTCAGAGACAGCAAAGGACTTGGAAGAGCAGTTGAATGGAATGGACAGTGTCTTGAAAGGAGGATATAAGATGAACATCAACAAAAGCAAAACAAGGATAATGGAATGTAGTCTAATTAAGTTGGGTGATGCTGAGGGAATTACATTAGGAAATGAGGCACTTAAAGTAGTAAAGGAGTTTTGCTATTTGGGGAGCAGAATAACTGATGATGGTCGAAGTAGAGAGGATATAAAATGTAGGCTGGCAATGGCAAGGAAAGCGTTTCTGAAGAAGAGAAATTTGTTAACATCCAGTATTGATTTAAGTGTCAGGAAGTCATTTCTGAAAGTATTTGTATGAAGTGTAGCCATGTATGGAAGTGAAACATGGACGATAAATAGTTTGGACAAGAAGAGAATAGAAGCTTTCGAAATGTGGTGCTACAGAAGAATGCTGAAGATTAGATGGGTAGATCACATAACTAATGAGGAAGTATTGAATAGGATTGGGGAGAAGAGAAGTTTGTGGTACAACTTGACCAGAAGAAGGGATCGGTTGGTAGGACATGTTCTAAGGCATCAAGGGATCACCAATTTAGTATTGGAGGGCAGCGTGGAGGGTAAAAATCGTAGAGGGAGACCAAGAGATGAATACACTAAGCAGATTGAGAAGGATGTAGGTTGCAGTAGGTACTGGGAGATGGAAAAGCTTGCACAGGATAGAGTAGCATGGAGAGCTGCATCAAACCAGTCTCAGGACTGAAGACCACAATAACAACATGCGAAAGTGTTTCACTTTTCTACTGTTATGGAACTGTGTTGTGTGTCAGGAGAGGCGTTCTTGGCGTTGATGCTGTTCACCCACTGTTGAGATATTCTTTCACAGCTAGAAATTAAGTATGGCCTGTCATTTTATGTGGTGGTGATTTGGCGTAATGATTCAACAGCACATGGACCATCTCTGGAAATTCTAGAAACGCGACCCATCTCTGCAGCCGCAAAAGAGCTCGATAATTCTCATATGACTGTTTTCTATTGTAGAGGCTTCGTTTATATTAAAACGTTAGGCGCTAAATTAATAATATGCATAGAATCCCAGTACCGCGCTCAGTTTCGAACCTGTTATTATTTCGAGTTCTCTGTGTCTTAAGTTAACTGCACGCTGAAAAACTCTCTAAAGATAGCCGCTTTTCGCGTTTAGTGGCAAGTCATCAGCAGCCGATATATTTTAATCATAGTGAATAAATGAAACATATACCTCATTCATTACTCGTGGACTTTCGGATTACGGTTAACCTTGAAAACTTTTAATAACTCATTAGCGAAACATAATGTGCCAGTACACTACTGGCCATTAAAACTGCTACACCAAGAAGAAATGCAGATGATAAACGGGTATTCATTGGATAACTATATTATACTAGAACTGACATGTGATTACATTTTCACGCAATTTTGGTGCATAGATCCTGAGAAATCAGTACCCAGAACAACTACCTCTACCTTCATACGCCTGGGCATTGAATCAAACAGAGCTTGGATGGCGTGTACAGGTACAGCTGCCCATGCAGCTTCAACACGATACCACAGTTCATCAGGAGTAGTGACTGGCGTATTGTGACGAGCCAGTTGCTCAGCCACCATTCACCAGACATTTTCATTTGGTGAGAGATCTGGAGAATGTGCTTTCCAGGGCAGCAGTCGAACATTTTCTGCATCCAGAAAGGTCCGTACAGGACCTGCAACATGCGGTCGTGCATTATCCTGCTGAAGCGTAGGGTTTCGCAGGGATGGAATGAAGGGTAGAGCCACGGGTCGTAACACATCTGAAATATAGCTTCCACTGTTCAGAGTGCCGTCAATGTGGACAAGAGGTGACCGAGACGTGTAGCCAAAGGCATCCCATACCGTCACGCCAGGTGTTACGCCAGTATGGCGATGACGAATACACGATTCCAATGGGTGTTCACCGCGATGTCGCCAAACACGGATGAGACCATCATGATGCTGTAAACAGGACCTGGATTCATTCGAAAAACTGACGTTTTGCCATTCGTGCACCTAGGTTTGTCGTTGAGTACACCATCACTGGTGCTTCTGTCTATGATGCAGCGTCAAGGGTATTCGCAGCCATGGTCTCCGAGTTGATAGTCCATGCTGCTGCAAACGTCGTCGAAGTGTTCGTGCAGATGGTTGTTGTCTTGCAAACGACCTCATCTGTTGACTCAGGGATCGAGACGTGGCTGCACGATCCGTTACAGCCATGCGGATAAGATGCCTGTCATCTCGACTGCTAGTGATACGAGGCCGTTGGGATCCAGCACGGCGTTCCGTATTACCCTCCCTCCTGAACCCATCGATTCCATATTCTGCTAACAGTCATTGGACCTCGACCAGCCCGAGCAGCAATGTCGCGATCCGATAAACTGCAATCGCATTAGGCTGTAATCCGAGCTTGATCAAAGTCGGAAACGTGATGTTACGCATTTCTCTTCCTTACTCGAGGCATCACAACAACGTTTCACCAGGCAACGCCGGTCAACTGCTGTTTGTGTTTGAGAAATCGGTTGTAGGTGTCACCACTGGCGCCAACCTTGTGTGAATACTCTGAAAACCTAATCATTTGCATATCACATCATCTTCTTCCTGTCAGTTAAATTTCGCGCCTGTAGCACGTCATCTTCGTGGTGTATCAATTTTAATAGCCAGTAGTGTAGTTTTACTGAAGTATGAGCTACTCTAGACATTAGTGTCAGCGATTTGTGTGTCTGCTGATAACAACTGCTTCTCCTTACACGAATCGCCAGTTTAAATTTCAAAAGAATTCCGAGCCTTCATTTTCTGCCATTTCTTAAGGTTTCCTGCGCAGTAGCCTTCGTTTGGAACGTCATGTTATCCGTAGCTTACGAAGTCTCCTCGTGGATGGTACGTTTTGGAAACGATGCTATGTTGTTTTCCGTTCATTTGTGTGCCTATCTCTCATGGAGAGTTCCGCTGACAGGGATCTCAAGAAAAATATATTCCAAGTCTATTATTATGAAAAAGATGTGTTGTCTAGTCACAACATTTACAGTATAAGTACTGGAGATGTTCTAAAAATGTGAAACGTATCTTGTGAAGAGCTTTAGGGTTTCAGTATGCTTCAGACAGAGAAACGCAAATAACTATCACATATAATGAGTTCTGGTGTTTGGTTAACAGTCATAGTACCTGAGTATTATTAGTAATGACGTTCTAGTTCATAAACCCAGTTACATAAACGCAAATAAGTCTCATTGATACATTATATGGGTATTTCGGCGCTCGACTGCCACGTCTTCGAGTCATGAACTCTAGTCACTTCCTACACCTTTCAAGTCTGGTGTTTTTCCTGCTGGCAGGGCTTGGCAACAATGGAGGATATGTCTGGCATCCCCGTGACTGGACGAGCTACTTCCTGAATTCAGCAGTGTTAGCCTACAAAATTTGCTAGATATATTCATATCATTTCTATCAAATAATCTGAAAGTTTTTCGCGTAATATGTTAAACGAAGTTATCATCTCATGGTTTTGAGCCAAGGAAAGTCTTTTGATGAGGAAATTGTATCTCGTCTTTTTTTAGTTGCGAAATTACCTGCCCTAGTCAGCGCTGGAGCAGTAAGGGAGAGCACAATGTGGCAGTATTCTGCTAGCTGTGAGATAACCTGGTCACTTGTATAGTGTGTGCTGCTTAGCTGCCAGATCACAATTTTATTGGAAGGTACACTTTCAGCTCTCTTGTGACAGAGCTACAAGTAGTCAGATCGAAAGTTAATAAGGAAATTTTATTTTTGAATTGCCTCAATTCCATACCACTTCATTGTGACACAGGATACCAAGTAAACACAGACCGTTTTGAAGTCCAGAATGAGTAACATCTTAGTAATTGAAGCTGATATATCCTGACTCCTGTTACAGATACTTTATATTGTATTAAAATAGTTTTGTCACAAGGAATTCATTGTTGTTGTTGTTGTTGTTGTGGTCTTCAGTCCTGAGACTGGTTTGATGCAGCTCTCCATGCTACTCTATCCTGTGCAAGCTTCTTCATCTCCCAGTACCTACTGCGACCTACATCCTTCTGAATCTGCTTAGTGTATTCATCTCTTGGTCTCCCCCTACGATTTTTACCCTCCACACTGCCCTCCAATACTAAATTGGTGATCCCTTGATGCCTCAGAACATGTCCTACCAACCGATCCCTTCTTCTGGTCAAGTTGCGCCACAAACTTCTCTTCTCCCCAATCCTATTCAATACTTCCTCATTAGTTATGTGATCTACCCATCTAATCTTCAGCATTCTTCTGTAGCACCACATTTCGAAAGCTTCTATTCTCTTCTTGTCCAAACTATTTATCGTCCATGTTTCACTTCCATACATGGCTACACTCCATACAAATACTTTCAGAAATGACTTCCTGACACTTAAATCAATACTGGATGTTAACAAATTTCTCTTCTTCAGAAACGCTTTCCTTGCCATTGCCAGCCTACATTTTATATCCTCTCTACTTCGACCATCATCAGTTATTTTGCTCCCCAAATAGCAAAACTCCTTTACTACTTTAAGTGCCTCATTTCCTAATGTAATTCCCTCAGCATCACCCAACTTAATTAGACTACATTCCATTATCCTTGTTTTGCTTTTGTTGATGTTCATCTTATATCCTCCTTTCAAGACACTGTCCATTCCATTCAACTGCTCTTCCAAGTCCTTTGCTGTCTCTGACAGAATTACAATGTCATCGGCGAACCTCAAAGTTTTTATTTCTTCTCCATGAATTTTAATACCTACTCCGAATTTTTCTTTTGTTTCCTTTACTGCTTGCTCAATATACAGATTGAACAACATCGGGGAGAGGCTACAACCCTGTCTTACTCCCGTCCCAACCACTGCTTCCCTTTCATGTCCCTCGACTCTTATAACTGCCATCTGGTTTCTGTACAAATTTAAATAGCCTTTCGCTCCCTGTATTTTACCCCTGCCACCTTTAGAATTTGAAAGAGAGTATTCCAGTCAACATTGTCAAAAGCTTTCTCTAAGTCTACAAATGCTAGAAACGTAGGTTTGCCTTTCCTTAATCTTTCTTCTAAGCTAAGTCGTAAGGTCAGTATTGCCTCACGTGTTCCAGTGTTTCTACGGAATCCAAACTGATCTTCCCCGAGGTTGGCTTCTACTAGTTTTCCATTCGTCTAAAAAGAATTCGTGTTAGTATTTTGCAGCTGTGACTTATTAAGCTGATAGTTCGGTAATTTTCACATCTGTCAACACCTGCTTTCTTTGGGATTGGAATTATTATATTCTTCTTGAAGTCTGAGGGTATTTCGCCTGTCTCATACATCTTGCTCACCAGATGGTAGAGTTTTGTCAGGACTGGCTCTCCCACGGCCGTCAGTAGTTCCAATGGAATATTGTCTACTCCTGGGGCTTTGTTTCGACTCAGGTCTTTCAGTGCTCTGTCAAACTCTTCATGCAGTATCATATCTCCCATTTCATCTTCATCTACATCCTCTTCCATTTCCATAATATTGTCCTCAAGTACATCGCCCTTGTATAGACCCTCTATATACTCCTTCCACCTTTCTGCTTTCCCTTCTTTGCTTAGAACTGGGTTTCCATCTGAGCTCTTGATATTCATACAAGTCGTTCTCTTATCTCCAAAGGTCTCTTTAATTTTCCTGTAGGCGGTATCTATCTTACCCCTAGTGAGATAGGCCTCTACATCCTTACATTTGTCCTCTAGCCATCCCTGCTTAGCCATTTTGCACTTCCTGTCGATTTCATTTTTGAGACGTTTGTATTCCTTTTTGCCTGTTTCACTTACTGCATTTTTGTATTTTCTCCTTTCATCAATTAAATTCAATATTTCTTCTGTTACCCAAGGAGTTCTACTAGCCCTCGTCTTTTTACCTACTTGATCCTCTGCTGCCTTCACTACTTCATCCCTCAAAGCTACCCATTCTTCTTCTACTGTATTTATTTCCCCCATTCCTGTCAATTGCTCCCTTATGCTCTCCCTGAATCTCTGTACAACCTCTGGTTCTTTTAGTTTATCCAGGTCCCATCTCCTTAAATTCCCACCTTTTTGCAGTTTCTTCAGTTTTAATCTACAGGTCATAACCAATAGATTGTGGTCAGAGTCCACATCTGCCCCTGGAAATGTCTTACAATTTAAAACCTGGTTCCTAAATCTCTGTCTTACCATTATATAATCTATCTGATACCTTTTAGTATCTCCAGGGTTCTTCCATGTATACAACCTTCTTTCATGATTCTTAAACCAAGTGCTAGTTATGATTATGTTGTGCTCTGTGCAAAATTCTACCAGGCGGCTTCCTCTTTCATTTCTGTCCCCCAATCCATATTCACCTACTATGTTTCCTTCTCTCCTTTTTCCTACACTCGAATTCCAGTCACCCATGACTATTAAATTTTCGTCTCCCTTCACAATCTGAATAATTTCTTTTATTTCATCATACATTTCTTCAATTTCTTCGTCATCTGCAGAGCTAGTTGGCATATAAACTTGTACTACAGTAGTAGGTGTGGGCTTCGTATCTATCTTGGCCACAATAATGCGTTCACTATGCTGTTTGTAGTAGCTTACCCGCATTCCTATTTTCCTATTCATTATTAAACCTACTCCTGCATTACCCCTATTTGATTTTGTGTTTATAACCCTGTAGTCACCTGACCAGAAGTCTTGTTCCTCCTGCCACCGAACTTCACTAATTCCCACTATATCTAACTTCAACCTATCCATTTCCCTTTTTAAATTTTCTAACCTACCTGCCCGATTAAGGGATCTGACATTCCACGCTCCGATCCGTAGAACGCCAGTTTTCTTTCTCCTGATAACGACATCCTCTTGAGTAGTCCCCGCCCGGAGATCCGAATGGGGGACTATTTTACCTCCGGAATATTTTACCCAAGAGGACGCCATCATCATGTAATCATACAGTAAAGCTGCATGCCCTCGGGAAAAAGTACGGCTGTAGTTTCCCTTTGCTTTCAGCCGTTCGCAGTACCGGTACAGCAAGGCCGTTTTGGTTATTGTTACAAGGCCAGATCAGTCAATCATCCAGACTGTTGCCCTTGCAACTACTGAAAAGGCTGCTGCCCCTCTTCAGGAACCACACGTTTGTCTGGCCTCTCAACAGATACCCCTCCGTTATGGTTGCACCTACGGTACGGCTATCTGTATCGTTGAGGCACGCAAGCCTCCCCACCAACGGCAAGGTCCATGGTTCATGGGGGGGGGGGGGGGGGGGGGGGGGTTGTTCACCATATCACCCTTATTTACCCTACAGCTCTGCGAGTTGCAAAACGGGGGGGGGGGGGGGGGAAGGATTTCATAGCAGTTTGAATTTCATTTGAATTAGAATAGTGTATATCGTTGTAGCATTGTTCATTATTTTATTGAACACATCAGCAAAAATCAGAGAGAAATTAATCATACACAATTTATTCTCTTAGATTAGCTAAAAGAGTCTGGTAAGGCTCTGGTGGTTTACTGATTCCACACTTACTGTACCAGAGATGAACATGTCATCAAACCCGGTTTTGAAGTTCATTCTCGCCCAGAGAGGACTTTCCTTGACTGTTTTTCGATAATGCAGGAGAGTAAGTGTGTGACTTTTCAAACTCCTAGATATTTTTGTTAGTGAAATCAGCAGAGTGTATTATCATGCGATGAGGTTTTTTAGGTCGCTTTTTTTGCACTGGGACCAATACATGTACTAAATGTTGGCAAAAAATACTAGCAGCGGTATACTCTTCCCCGGGGAGGTTTTCGTAGTTCGCAACACTCTTCTTGAGCCACCAGAGGCAAAGTATTAAGCTCATATTGCTCTTTGCTCTAGTGTATGTCTGTTGTTAGAGCTCAGCCATTATTTCTTCTTAAGAAGTTAATATTAGGAAATCATAAATAGTCACCAGACGAATATTGCACTGGAATTCCCAATGTGTCAACCGATGGGGATCGAGCAAAAATGCATCTTGCCACCCCTATGATTTCTATTGCTTTAAATTAAAGCATGATGTACAAGTATTTCTGACTTCTGAACCTCGCATATTGCACGATGCTTAAATAGTCGCACTTCATCACACAAGTCTGTTATCGATGCTAACTAAGTACGCAAAATCATTCATTCCACAACGATCTTTCCTGAAGCACAAAATCGTTTTATGGAGGGTTTTGTCCAAAAGCATTTGCCCTAGACACCGCATAAATTTTCAGAGCTGCCCCTGCTGCCTTCAAAGCCTGTAGAAAACACAAAGGGAGCAATTTGTCAAAAATATTAGACCTTTTTCCACTTGTGACTATATTTTATCACACTTAAACAATATTCATAAGTTTCACGCATGCTAAATCCAAATTGTAACTGCTAGATAAATATGAGAACTTCAAGTACGAGAATTACATTTGATAAATTCACAACCGCGCGGTTGCTACGGCCGCAGGTTCGAATCCTGCCTCGGGCATGGATGTGTGTGACGTCCTTAGGTTAGTTAGGTTTAAGTAGTTCTAAGTTCTAGGGGACTGATGACCACAGATGTTAAGTCCCATAGTGCTCAGAGCCATTTGAACCACTCGATAAATTCACTTGTAGCGCCGCACAACTTTCACCTGGTCAGAGACGTCTTACTTGGGCTGTGGGAGGTTCATTGTCAGCAGCTTCTGTGGCGTGAGAAAACCCTCGAGCACAAAATGTTCTGATCTTGATGCAGCCATAGCTGTTTGGCGAAAATGTTTCTGGAATTTTTTGTTATTACAGGTGGATTAGAAAATGAAACGAATTATGATCAAGGTTCCATCAGATTGATAACTTAAGCAGGTATCTAATATGCAGCTTAAGAAACTAAGAAATGAAGTGGAATCGAACACACAACTTTATGTTTACAGAGCACAATGCTTACACGCTCATACATAGATATATCTTCATAACTGTTCGTAAAAACTGACACACCTTCCGACTCATTCCTGCATGCTACAGTGTTGCCAGTTCGAGCATGCGGCCGGACGTAGATTTATGTGGGGTGGTCAGGAATATTGGCCATCTTAAGTGACTGACTTAGACCTCGTATCTGCAGCGGTGGGGGGGGGGGGGGGGGCGGGGGGGCTATTTAAAGTGTAATACTGAACTTTCTTGCCATCTCGATGAAATATTCCGAATGGCTTTCATTTGAGAAGTGACATTAAGTAAAATCAGTTGTTTGAACCCAGATTTGACATTTGGGGCCTAACCTACGTTTGCTCTCTAATATCACGTTCACAACAGTCCACATTAGGAAATATAAATGTAATGAAAAAATGTATACCACAGCAGTGTGATGTTGCATTAGCGGTAACAAACTCGTTTTCCAAAGTGTTGGTTGATATGCAAGACCTCCCTGGAGAAACGCTGCGGTCTGCAAGTCTTTCTCTCGTTTTCTTTATTCAGTCTGCAAACGGTCAAAACGAATTTCGGTGACTGAATCATAAGACAAGCTCTGCATTATAATCCATCTCACAAACTCCATTCAATGCATTCTAAGAGTGAGCAGAGGTTCCTGTTTTGGAAAAACTAAGTCTTTTCACCAGAAATGTTCATAAAAGGCTAAAGGAACCATTAATGACAGTAATTTGTGTGTTGCTTGTCATTTAGGTATTCATCACCCTAGGCAATTATTATGGAACGAAAGAACATATTGAGGTAAATATGGAGGTGAAAAATGTACTGAGTAGCAGAATTTCACGCTTTTTCGTATCTTCCTTTCTATAGGTGCATCAGAAGAGATACATTTTCCTAGTAAATATACAATTTAATTACTGTGTGATATATCCGCAGCTCGTGGTCGTGCGGTAGCGTTCTCGCTTCCCGCGCCCGGTTTCCCGGGTTCGATTCCCGGCGGGGTCAGGGATTTTCTCTGCCTCGTGACGACTGGGTGTTGTGTGATGTCCTTAGGTTAGTTAGGTTTAAGTAGTTCTAGGGGACTGATGACCATAGATGTTAAGTCCCATAGTGCTCAGAGTCATTTTAACCATTTTTTACTGTGTGATGTACTTGAATAATTTGACAACTGTGACTGAAACTGTTTTCTTTCATTACATTGAACATTCATTATAAGACAGGTGTATAGCTCGAATGCTTTTTCTCATACATTTCAGTCAAGGTGATGAAATATATGCTTCAAAGAGTCTCATACCATTTTCTGCGTTAGCAGTACCAGAATGAGTAACTTTTCCAACACTGTGTCGAAATTTTATGACACTTGCGATAGCACATATTATGATCTCACAGTCTCCGACGCACAGCATCTCCAAAACAAGCAGATCTGATAAAACCTACTGTGTCACTTTGAAATAACTTATGTTCTTCATATCTCCGTTCATGGAATTCAAAGTCAAATTGACTGTCTGCTTTTCCTCGAAGACAATCTGCTCTGCTTTCTCTCGATACACGACATCTTCTTCTTGGACTAGTGTAATATCAGTGACCATATCATATAATTTCTTAATGACAGCTTTTGCGATTGGTAGAATGGGTTACGGTTAAAGCCAGTGAGTTTATAATCTGTAGGCAGGGGGTTCGAATGCTGTCACTAGCATGAATTTTAATTCGTGGTAGGATTTATTAGTTTAGGAGGACATGGGAAATTATTAAGTATTCCTAATATTAAAAAAATTCATATGTGCGTAACTGACGATGTTGTAAAATCAAACGCTCGACTGAGTCTGCACCACCAGTCTTGCACCACTTTTTTTCTCTATGTGTAGTGATTTCTGTCTGGCATTAAAAGAAAATGATATCTACTTTGTACTTTTGAGGGTATTGGACTCCTGCCTGTATGTCTTTAAAGAGAACACAAATTAATATGATGCCTTTTCACGATGGAAAAGCTATAAATACGCTCTCTTTGATGGCTTCGTCGGTACTGTCGTCATGCACCACGTGACAAAATAATTAGTTTCATGTTTGTCTTAGACTTTTTGATCAGTATTTAAAATAAAGGTTGTATACAACGATTGAAAAGAGTGACATAGCAGCCTACTTTATATGTATAATAACTCGTTTTTAGATAAGGTAAACGAATTTTCCTCTTCTTCGAGGAAAAACAAAACGTTCATTTGTCATAAACAAAATTTCCTCCCTAACAACACAATAATTCAGTTACGCGTTCAGTGTCCGATGTCCACTAAGCTGCATTTATCTGTCAGGGAATATGGGCAACAAGTTTGTGAATGAATCTGTTATTCTGTGACAACTCCTCCCATGCGCCAAAAACTGCTTCGAACAGCGCCTTCTTGTTTGTCGGTGCTGGTCTTGTACACCTAATAATTTTCTCCATCTCGGCCCATACATACTCATCGGGACTGTGGTCAGCAGCTTAGGGAGACTCGTCCTACAGCTCAACGTCACCGTTCATTTGAAAGCAGAATTTTACACTTATCTATGTGTGGACAGGAGAACGGCTATGCTGGAAGATAGTTCTGCGTCCCGAAAATCTCAGACGAACTGAAGGGGGCATTATGTTCAGCATTATTTCGCAGTAGTAATGGCCAGAGAACGGACGGTCCAGTTGCCACAGAATGCTGCAACCACATGCTGACACCCATACCCAAACTCTGACAGCAATTCGGTCACACCTTTGCCTCTGATGGACGTGTTTGCTGTGGAATCTCGCTCCATTTAGTCTTTATAGATGGACTGAAGTATTTGGTGCAGTAGAAAATACCTACTCTTCCGTAAATATTATCTGTTCGCAGTATGATAGCAGTTTTCGTCAGCATGCAGTCCGCAGCTCGTGGTCTAGCGGCAGTCTCGCCTTGCGCGTCGAGCGAGTAGGTCGTAGTTTTAACTTCCGCCTGTGCTGCAGCACCGCTTGCGCCGAAGCTACTCAGTCTTGTTGGTGTATCGGCCGGAGTCACACCGCAGTTGCGTAGCGGAGTTTGTTGTCGTTTTCTCTTGGCGGCGGTGTTTTCTGCCCGCGTCATGGGCGCCAGTCGAGCTACTGTTTGTTTCAGTTTTGACAGGAGTACGCGTCGTGTTCAGCCCGGCTCTTTAGAAATTCTCGACTGTTTAGCTGATGTTATCCGCCTTACACCAATCAGGTAGATGTGGCGTACTTTGATTCTGAATTGTATGCGTTATTTGCGAAGTTTTATGATCCCGTTCAAGTAGAACGACTTCTCCTCGGGTTGGTTCTAAAGTTTTGTTTTCACATCGCGATGGATCCGTTAGTCGGGTCCTCCTTGAAAATGCGGCACTCGAGAATAATTAGGTTAGAGTTTATAACCTTCCTCCTGAAGTGGACGGTTCATTTCTTAAAACGGCTAGGCGCTCAGTCCGGAACCGCGCGACTGCTACGGTCGCGGGTTCGAATCCTGCCTCGGGCATGGATGCGTGTGATGTCCTTAGGTTAGTTAGGTTTAAGTAGTTCTAAGTTCTAGGGGACTGATGACCATAGATGTTAAGTCCCATAATGCTCAGAACCATTTTTTTTCTTAAAACGGCGTTGCTTCCGTTTGGAGTAATACGGCGTATCCGATGGGAACGCTGGTCAGCACAACATCGCTTTCAGTGTTATAATGGTATCCGGACTGTGGACATGTGCGTTAAAAAGAATATTCCTTCCCACTTAACTGTTTGTGGTTACCGGATCCACGTTACGTATGCAGGACAAGAAGGAACCTGTTTTCTCTGTAACGAAAGCGGTCATCTCAGATCCGATTGTCCGCGCCGGACTACTGTTCTGAAGCCGCCTTACCAAAAACTTCTTCCTTTAACATTAGCAGACATAGTGTCTTCGCAGTCTACTGGCAGTCAGTCTCCAGCTGTAAGCGATATTGGGGCAACATTACCCCCTACTCCCCGCGAATTCCCACCGTTACCGGCGCGTCCCAGTGCGGTCTCTGTCCATGAGGGGACGACGGCTGATGCCGCGCAAGTCAAACGCCGGCGGAGTGAGAACGGCACAGATTTCGAGAGCGCCCCTCTCCAGTCTCGTTCTTCTCATACGGCGTTGAAGAGGGTGCACCTTCTGGCGGTAATGAGTTGTCTACTGACGTTAATTGTGATTCCAATATTACCAGAAATGTTTTAGCTGCTTCTGTTGATATTGAAATGTGTGTTGTATCTCCGTCCCCCACTTCACCTGTAGACGCGACGGTTTCCGTGAGTTCAGATGTTCCCGCAGAGACGTTGCCTGCTGGCCAGTATTTACAATGTTCGAGTGAAATACCACCCCTCCTCCACGCTGAGACAGTGGGGCAACGGAATTCTACGGGTTTACCTCCTGATGACCAGGTGATGCAATCCGACACCGGCATCGCATTACCTGTCTCTTCTGTACCTGATGTTGCTGTAAGTCTTTCTGAGTTGTGCTCCCCGATTTCTGATGAGTGCAGTGGAGATGGCTCCTCTATCAAATCGGATGCTTGACGTGCCCCCAACCCTTCCATATCAGGGGTGTATGTTTTCACGGAGTGGTGTGATGCAGCGTTTTGAGCCTGCACGTGCAGCGGTGAGCCGTAACAAGAAAAACGAGAATTCCCCGGCTTCCGGAGGGGAGAATTAGAATTATACCTTCTTTCCACCGCCTCCGGACGCTGAGGAGAGAAGGGCGTGATGAGTGCATTTTTTTTTTTTTTTTTAAAAAAAAAAAAAAACATGTTTATTTAAACACAATACATAACAACTACATAAGATATATCAATAACCCACTACCTGAATGATTAGTGAGTCTATTTATTATACTACTACTAGAAGACTGCAAATACTACATTTCATTATTTCAACTGGCTATCTTATGGGCAAGGTTAGTCTATTGTCTATTCTACTTTTCTAATGTATTCTGCAGCGATTACAAGTGTGCCAGTTGGTGATATAAACCTACTATTCAGGCCTGCTCACTGAGCTAAACCCATGTGAGCTTGCCCCTGGCACTGGGCTGGCCAAATCTATGTTGTCGCTGCAGTCCCTACTTGTTAGTGTTGTTAGTGTTCTACTCTACTAATACTACAATTTAATGGTACTATGTCTAAGAGTGCAGTTGTCATATCCGGTGGGAGTGATGCACTCGCTGGCCTGGTCCAGTGGCGCGGCGGATTCCAGTCTGGGGAGACTGGCCAGTTCCGCGCCCGGCGGTATGGCGAGTGCATGTTGGTCAACTTCGGGTTCAAATTCGTCCGTCTCGTGTTCTTAAAAATTCTCGCAATATTTTTTGAGATACCTCATTTGCCAGAGTATTGATGATGCTGAATGTATCGGCACGTCGCAGTAGGGCATATGTGTTATGATCGGGTAATTGCGCTCGCAGGTCATGCGTCACATCATCATATAACGGGCAGTCATAGATGATGTGCTCAGGTGTTCCGTCTAGGGCACCACAGTCACACTCTGGTGTAGCCCTTTTCCCAAACCGACATAGATATGTCGGGTATGGTCCATGTCCTGTGAGAAAGTGCAACAGTCCCCTGCTAGGCTCGAAGTAGGTCATCCCAAGTCGCTCTTTGATGTTTGGCAGTAACTGGAAGACCCTTCTGCACGCTTCTTCATTCTCCCATGATGTTTGCCAAAGCTCTTCCCCCCTTCTTTTGATGGCAGGTTTATCTCCTACTTGAACCCCCAAAATGTCCCTAGTCTTATCTATTTTCCCTTTAGTGACCCAGTACCATGCGGCCTGCTCTCTTATCTTTATGCCTAACGGGCATAAACCCATCAGCACCAATAGAGCCCCCCCAGGAGTTGTTCTGTAGGCACCTACAGACCGCATTATCATATTTCTTTGCACCCTTCTCACGGCCATGGCAGGCATTACCCTCGTGAGCCTGTGAGCCCAGACCCCACATGCATACCCAACTACTGATGACAGGATGCTATTGTGATATAATTTTATGAGAGCGGGTGGCAAGTGAAATCTTTTGTGTCCAATATTGATGAGATTATTCAAGGTTTCTATGGCACGTAATGTGATGGTTTCGATGTGTGATGTATAGCTCCATTTTTCGTCAATGATTACTCCTAAGTATCGCGCTTCGCGTCGCCGAAGAACTGGTGTTCCATCAATTCTTACGGTTGGGTTCCTAACCAGACTGCCTTTTAGTAGAAGGTAAGTTGATTTGTTTGGTGCTATTTTCATTTTGCTTTGTTGGCACCATTCAGCTAATATATTAATTGCTGTTTCTACCTTGGGTTCAAGTTCTTCACGGCTACGGCCGCCGACCAACAGGAGGAGGTCGTCAGCGTAGGCTATCACGTCTAGCACGTCCTCGCTGTGTTGTAGTCTTTCTAACAGCGGTTCTATATTTACGTCCCAAAAGAGTGGCCCCAGTACGGAGCCCTGGGGACACCCCTTCGTAATGGTCTTACTTATTTTGTCGCTAGGCGATGATAGCCAGACCTCCCTGTCCATGCAATAGCTCCTAAGACAGCCATAGAGGGGCCCTGGACACTCCTTCTCACGCAAGCGGGAGAAGAGCGAGGGCCACCACAGGTTGTCGAAAGCGCCACTGATGTCCACCATGATGCCAATCACGTATTTGTGCGGGGCAGAGCCACAGACCTCAGCCGCTAGGGCGATTGCGTCGGACGCCGATCGCCCCGGCCGGAAGCCGAACTGCCTATCGCTCATCCCGCACAAAGTTCTGTGTGCGGTCAGTCTGTCAGCCAACAGCTTCTCTAACAGTTTCCCCATAATGTCTAGGAGACATATTGGTCTGTAGGACTTAGGCTCCATGGGGTCTTTGTCCTTGCCCTTCTTAATAATAACCATATTTGCTCTCTTCCAGATCTTTGGAAATTTGCCGGTCCTGAGACATTCGTTGTATAAACTTGTGAGAGGCGCTGTTAGCTGCGGGGCGAGGAACTGTACCACCTCCGCTACTATACCATCTGGCCCTGGCGCTTTCCCCTTTTTTAACGATTTTATGTGTGCAGCAATTTCTTCCTCAGAGAACGGGTACGCCCGGATGTTGTTGGTGTACTCCTGCTGGTCTGCCCTACGAATTTGTTGTTGGATCTCTGTTTCTTCATTCTCCTCGTCATCTGGGAGTAGAGTCCTTAGGAGAACCTCGGCGGTCTCCCTCCAGGACTCTGTTGTTCTTCCAGCTTCTCTGAGAGTAGACAGGACTGCTGGGGACCTTATCTTCTCCCTGACCAACTTGTAGGGAACTCCCCATGGGCCAGTTTCCAGTTGTCTTAGCACGTAGTCCTCCCAGCTTTTCATTCTGACCTGTTTTAGCTCTTCCTGAAAGGCTTCCTTTACTTCTCTATATTGCTGCAACCAGTATTGCTTTTCCGGCCAGACAGCACTTCGCTGGTAGTACCTCCTCGCCCGTCGGACAGACTGGCGCAGACGTTCGAGGTCAGCGGTCCATGGTGATGGGGAGGCCGCTACAGCCCTTCTCCTAGTCGGAACAGCGGCTTTTACCGCCCTAACCACCGATCCTACCAGTTCTTCGGCGTACCTATCAACGTCCAAGTCACCCTCGGGCAATGGAGGAATACTACACTCTCGAGCCAGGCGTTCCCAGTTTGTTTTATTAAAATTATACTGTGTTTCCCACCCCAGGTCCCAGCGGCACTCTTCCTGGCTAAGTTGAAAGGTGATCAGATTATGGTCGCTTGTGGTGACCTGATCTTGAACTATCCAGTTATGGATATTGCTGCTGATGTTTGATGTGGCCAGGGTGACATCTATGTTGGTCCCTAGTCCACCTCCACCTGTATAGGTGGGGGGATTTCCTGGTTTATTTGCCACGACAAGCTGTTGGGCCATGATGAATTCCTCAGCCTTACCGCCGTTTACGTCTCTGGTGCCGCTGTGCCAAAGGGGGGATTTCGCGTTCATGTCTGCCGTGATGATTATTTTCTTGCCTTGTAATGTAGTGATCGCTTCCGAAAGATGATTTAAGTAGTCCTCAAAATTCCCTCCATATTGAAAGTACATATTTACTATGAAAATCAAGCCGAAAGGTGTCTGTAATTCTACGACATTACAATGACTATTTGATAGCTGAGTTATTGTTGTTGCTCTTAATGCTTTATTTGTAATAATCATAACTGCTTGGGATTCTTCCCCAGTGGAGATGACTTGCCAAGAGGCTGACATGAAAGGGATTTGCCCAGCTCGAGAATATGGTTCCTGCAGACAGATTACGTCCAGTCTCATCTCCTCCACTATCCTTCGCAGCTCCTGCATGACAAGGCGACTGTTGTGGGTATTTAGTTGTCCGATAACAACCTTTGGTGACATTATGGAAAATATGTGTGAAAGTTACATTCGGGCCATGGTTTGTTCCAGTTTGACGCTATTCGCCCATTTGCCAAAACGGATTGTGCATATATTTCGTCTAACTTAAAAATTTCCCCTCTCCTTTCAAATACCTTTTTTAGTAAGTCACGCAGGGCTCCGAATTCGGTGGGGAGGTTCATTGACCTCAGCTGTATTCTGTCTACAGCCTCCATTGTTGAGAAGGTGACTCTTCTTCCATATTTATGCCCTACACGTACGACGTGCCGAAGTGCTGTGGTGAGGATAGCCGGCTGCTCCAGGCGGGAAAGCTGCATCGCAAATTCTAGATTTGGGTAGATTCTCCTGGGATCTACACCTGTGGGTTTGGATGGTGATGTGTCAGGTTGTGTAGTGCTTGTGACAGAGCTGTCTTGTAAAATTGCTGTGGTGGTGTCATTCTGTGTGGGAATTGTGATGTTTGTATCTTGGGATCTTGGATCATAAGTTAGCGAGTGGGTGCTTTGTGTTGGCGGGAGTTTCGTTATTGTTGCCGAAGGGGCGACAAAACTTGCTGCTTCGGGGTTGAGTGTGGAGATAACAGCTGGAGTGTCATTGTTTACGTGTTCGGCCTGCGTAGTTGTATCTTCTATGGGGGCTTTTTGTTCGTCTACTTCGTCCTCTGGTTCTGTCTGTGTGCTTATACTCCTCAAGGTTATTTTTTGTTTCTTAATGTCTTGGACTTGATTTAAGAAATTTTTGAATTTGCGTGCTCTCTCGGCGTCTCTTTTTTGTTTGCTGGGTGATTTTCTTTTCTTAGCTATCCTAGTTTGGTTTTCTGTGTCAGCCATAATCGGTTCTGGCAATTAAGCGCTGTTCCAACATCTTGTAGGTTGGACAGTTTCTGCCAGTTGCCCCGCATGACTTTTTCCCTCTGCGTGTGCATGGCACACAGATGTTTGTTCGGCTGCAGTTTTTCCTAAGATGATCCTCAGAACCACACCTGGAGCATGCCGGTTTCCTGGTACAGTATTTGTGTATGTGATCGATGTCTGCACAGTTATGGCAACGAGGTACCACCAAAAAATCTTTAACGTTTATGGCATGAAAGCCTATGTAAACCTTGCCCATTACTGTTAATCTTTTCCAGAGAGCCCCTGAGACCTCTGCCACATGGTGGACGGCGTCTCGGTCCCTCGGTCCTGTTTTGAATCTTAATCTGAATTCTTTCATAAAAGTCTCCCTGTCCATATCATCTAAGTTCTGTTGATACAGAGTATCACAGAGGTCCTCATTTGTTAGTGAGACTGGGACATGATATAGGATGACCAGTGGGTTCCTCTTTCGTGGGGGCTCACATCGTACTGATTTACAAAGTTTTTGGTTTGCCAGTAACTTGTCTTTGTCCTCTTCAGTGGCGACATCGACAATAACTACGTTCTTGGTTGCTTTGACTCTGTTGATTTTTATTTTATCTTTGGCCGGGTTTACAGAGGTTGCAAAGACCTCTTGGACTTTCTTGATGTCCTGTCCGGGGAGTGGTCGCAGAAAGACCGCTGTATCGGGTCTTTTAGACACTTTCGCAATCGTGTCTTTAGTCGATTGAGTCTTTGTTGCCGTTTGCGCGACAACGCCGGCCCATGATTTCGTTGGCTGCTTCCTGAGCCTTTCATTTTCCCTTTCTAACTCCTCTATCCTGCCCTCTAACTTGGCATTTACAATTGACCATGCCGCCAACTCATTTTTAAGTGTTTGGACGGCTGCCTGGCTGATTTTGCCGTTTTTAACATTTTGGTCAATAAACTGGCTTAGTCTCATGAATCTATCTACAGTACTCTCCTCTGTCGCTTGATTCACGCCATCTTGTGGCGAGAGATCAGCTAGCATAGAAGCCCTCGTAGGCGCACTCGATTCGCTTGTCTCTTCTGTAGCCATCATTATCATATTGACAAGCGAAAAAATTGGGAGCCACGTCTCTTGCCCCGGACCGGCTCCTCTGGCATGGGGGGGGACTAAGAATGCAGCTCGCCCACCAACCTCGTCCCTAGGTCAAGGGCATCCCTAAGCCGCCGAGTTCAGTACACCGTTGCCAGTGTCCTGGTCTCCTTCAGTGGCCTCGTCACCGTCGATTTCTCCCAGTGTTTATCGGCAAGTGCACCCCGCACTCCGGAGAAGCGGATGCACTTCTCGTCCTTCGCCGTCTACTAGCCCGAGCTCCCACCTGCAGGCCAGGGGACCCGCTCATACTCAGGTGGCGGGCCGGTCACCCAGTCGTTCGACGGTCTGGACCCAGCTAACCTGGCCCAGGCGATGTTACCACCCCCTGGGTTTGGCAGAACACGCCCCGGTTACCCACGGGCGCGGCGAAGTACACTTGCCGACTCGCGCCGAGGTCCCACGCCGACAAACGAAGTCGCTGGCATGCAGAGCACCAGCTGGTCTTGTGCTCTGCGAGTTGAGGGACAGATGGTTAGTCCCTCAGACACAGCTCCCCCTGTGCCACGCACCCTTCGCTTTCGCCTTGGGTTGGGGGCGTTTAACGTCCTACCGTGACGGGAGTTTAACGTCCTTCCTTGACACAATGACAACCCTCACCGTTCCACAGCCCGGAGGTGTTATGAGAGTGATGATGTGATAGAATGATGGTATGGCCCGGGTCTTATGTTGTGGAGTTTGACATCATCGAGACGGTGCGGCACTCAAACCCGAGTTACGTTCCCCGGAGGGCCTCCACACGTACTGGGGGATCATGGCCGACCATGTCTCACCCACCGCTTTTGATAATTCACGGTGGGCCAGTGCGGTTCAGTGAGGATTGCACCCAGTTAAGGGCTAGCCGTTTAACGTCATGCATGGACGGCCCTTCCCGTGTTAGCTTCACCCCATCTAAGGGGGTTACTGAGCGCCGGGGCCACGTCAAGGCCACGGGATAGGACATTACGGTCCCCGCCCCACTCAGGTTCCTCTGAGCCACAGAGCACTTCAGACAGTCTGAAGATTTCCGGGAATCAGAGGGTCTCCTGGCGGTTTTAACCCAGTTTCGGAAGGCAACACACCTTCCCCAGGTGGCGCCACGCAGACCGCTTTCCCGTGCGGCTAACATTACATAACTGTCGTGCTGTTTCGTCTTCACGACAGTTCTCAGCCGCATTCTGCAGGGGCAATGAAGATGCTCCTGCATCGTTTTCAAAAGGAAATGTTAGTGCATTTTCCTTAGTATTGTTTCATTGACCTCACATGTGCTGACGGATGCAGGCATATACGAGGGGCGTTCAGAAAGTAAGCTCCGATCGGTCGCGAAATGGAAACGATTATGAAAATCCGATAAAGCTTTGCACAAATGTGTTGGGTAGTGTCTCTAGTATAACCCCAGTTAGCATCACGTCGCTCTTCTCATTTCTGAGCTCGCAGTGAGTGCGTAAAGATGTCTAGAAAATAGTGTCTGCCGCCAAGTACGAGGGCCTGGTGAGAAATTTCGCCTGAAGCTATGCAGCTAACATTACATAACTGTCGTGCTGTTTCGTCTTCACGACAATTCTCAGCCGCATTCTGCAGGGGCAATGAAGATGCTCCTGCATCGTTTTCAAAAGGAAATGTTAGATTACCCACAATACAGTCCGAAATTGTCTCCCCCTGAGTTTCATCTCTGGTCACATGAACCGCTGTCTTTGAAGACAACATTTTGACACAGACAACGAGATGTAGGCCAGCGTGGAGAATTGGCGGAAAGCACTGGCGGCTGCCTTCTATGATGAGGCTATTGAAAAGTTGGTACAACGCTATGACAAAAGTCTAAGTCAGAACGGCGACTACGTAGAGAAGTAGCTGAAAGGTGTAGCTAATTGTTACAAGTAAAACATTTCTGATGTTCACTGTGGTTTCAATTTGGCAATCAATCGGAGCTTACTTTCTGAACAGGCCTCGTAGATTTCTAACCCTCAGTGTTAATAGGATATGTTCCCAATTACGGCTTGGTGCGTTACGCCAGTTTATTTACAATTCCCAAGCTGATATCGTGTGTTTACAAAAGGTATTATTTGATGTGTTTTGCCTTCTTGGATACTCTTCTTTTCAATGTTGCGCCTGAAAATTCTACCGGTACGGCTTTGCTTTATCGAGATGGAATCCCCCTGACGGAGTTCGAAACGCTAGATCATGGTCGCAGTATAGGCTGTAGTTTTTATGACCTCACCTTCATTTTTCTTTACTCTTCGTCTGGATTCGGTCGTTCATCCGATTGCTGGCGGTTTAATAAGGAAGAAGTTGTTTATTTACTCCTAAGGGACCCGCGCAAGGTTTTGTTTGGGGCGATTTTAACTGCGTCTTACGTCGTGTAGATCAGACCCCCAATTATACATATTGTCGTGAACTTAACGATATGGTGACCTCTTTGCATCTCCAAGATGCTTGGGTTTGCAGATCTCCTACATTGGTGCGGTTTACGTTTTTTACAGCTACTTCAAGTAGCCGATTATACCGCTTTTATTTATCTGCCCCCATATGTAGTCAGCTTCTATTAATGCAATTCCTGCCAGTTTCACTATGCTGTTTCAGTGACTTTTAACCACGTCCCGCGGCGGGTCCATCTCTCGCGCCCTTTACGGAAGCTAAACACTCTACATATCACGGACGCCTCTCTGGAAGGCACCATCGCAGACGTATGCCGGCGGACAATCCAGTCCCGGGCGCGTTATCCCTCAATTCTAGAATTGTGGTTTACTTTTGCTAAACTTCGGATTAGAAATACACTCTAGCATTTTAGCGCTGAAAGAGCGCATGAAATAAGGCGAACTATGGAATTTTATTATGTTGTCCTTCGCGGTCTTTACGATAACGCTCGTGATGCCCCCTTGAGAATTGTAGACGTCTACCCTGTGAAGGCAAAACTTCTACAACTCAAACGTAGGCAAACGGATGGTGTCCGATTTCGTTACCAGCCCCGTTCAATCGTACAGAATGAGTTGTCCTCTCTCTGTCATCTTCTTTGGCTTCACAAGCGATTTCAAAGGATGTGTCTTACTACTTTCTCTAGATGGGCGGGATTGGTCCTCCGAATCTGATATCATCGCGAGCCATCAAAGTTGTCATCAAAGTTGACTCCCGTTGCTGAATGTCGTGATCTCATTTCGATTGCTTCCACTATTCCAGTGCCAAGCGCTTTGCTTTTCATTGATTTTCACCAAGCGTTCGACCGCGTTGATCATGGATTTCTTATGCGAGTATTGACGACTGTTGGTTTTAACTTTGCTGCACGACGGCTGTTTAGCTCTCCAGTTACTGATATTCGGCCGTCCATTGACGTAAATGGCAGTCTTACTTCCCCCACCGCGATATGTCAGGGCGTCATTCGAGGAAATCCATTATCTGTGTCGTTCTACGTTCTGTTTCTGGAACCCTTATTGCGATCTGTAGTTGCTCGTTTGGGTGGCTGCTCGCTGTTGGGAGAAAGTGTGGTGTCTGGCGGTGACGCCACAGAAAGGTTTACCGTTTGTGCATATGCTGATGACGTTATGGTTCTTCTACGTACCCATGATGGTATACCACTGCTGAAGGAAGTATTGGATGCTTTCTCTCGTCTTACGGGAGCGCGGGTTAATGACTAGAAATGTCGCTTACTCAATTTGGGAGGACTTGACGCTGATGACATTCCATGGGCTTTGAAGGTCACCCGACGTCAATTGTTAGGTGTTACAGTTGACAGTTGTCCGCTAAAGATGGCTACGAAAAACTGGAAGTCTGTCACGGAAAGGATTCAGGGAGCACAATCATTGAACACGAGCGTCGCTCTCTCTCACTTCTTCATAAGGGCCGGCCTGAGTGGCCGAGCAGTTCTAGGCGCCACAGTATGGAGCCGCGCGACCGCTACGGTCGCTGGTTCGAATCCTGCCTCGGGCATGGATGTGTGTGGTGTCCTTAGGTTAGTTAGGTTTAAGTAGTTCTAAGTTCTAGGGGACTGGTGACCTAAGAAGTTAAGTCCCATAGTGCTCAGAGCCATTTGAACCATCTTCATAAGGTCTGGGCCATGGAAACGTATGTGTTAAGTGAGGCTTATTTTACTGCACAAGTCATTCCACTTCCTAAGATGATGTACTGCAAGTTGCAAAGTGTAACTGGCAGGTTCATCTGGCGCAACTCTATATTTCGCGTACGTTGTGGGGTCATGGCGCGCTCCCCATCTGCTAAGAAGTTTGGGCCTCCCTGACATTCGAGTTAAGGCTTCTGCCTTATTCATCCGTCGCACCGTTTTAACATGTCTACGCGCCCCCCAGTCACTGGCCAATTCCTCATACTATTCCATCTGTGGAAGCCTTGTCGGCAGAAACGAATTGGGAGACTGTTTGGTCTAACATTAGACTCCAGATTTTCTCGATAGAAGTGGCGTCCTCGTGGTACCAACTTGTTCATGATATTGTACCATCCAACGTGCGACTTATTCGTATTGGCTTCAGTGTGACGGGTCGTTGCAGCCGTTGCCATGAAACTGATACATTATATCATCGGCTGATCTGCCGTCATGGCCATTGGAGATGGCTTCGCCGACAAATGGCTTTACTTCTCAGGACGTCGGAGGCGGCTATCTCGGGGGAGATTCTATTGCGTCCCGATTCAACCTTCTTTCCCCGATCGAAGAACAATGCCATCATGTGGCCTGTGGGACATTATGTCGACTACGTGATGATGAGTGGATATGACGCAGATCCCAATGCCTTTCCCCAATATCTGGTCACAGCCAATTGAACGTGGCTCAGGATGCTATGTTATCGAGAGCTTTTTTCTAATATGCTGTATCTTGTTTTTCATCGGCAAGGAGTTGGATGAGTTGAAATCCTTCTTTTTTTTGTGGGTACCCTTGTTCGGATTTAAATATAACACGGTGTAGAAGTGACGGAGGGAAAAGTGTGTGGGCACGTTAAAATTAACGCCATATTCATTTATATACGTTTTTCTGATTTAACTCTTTTGTTTTTGTCGAAATGACTTCTTTAGTTCAATTTTTAATCGATTGCCTTAAATAAGTGCTTTGCAGAGAGGAAAAAAACCTGCAGAGTAAAAGGTTACTTGCTCGAATTATGGAAGAGTCATATACTGTGAAAAGTTTAAAAAGAAATCTGATCACAAATTTTATATTCTTGCTGTAGTCCCACTCAGACGCCAAAGCTCTTTCATAGGTGCTTAAAAATATTACTGAGTATAATTCTCCTTCTGGTTAGAAAATCGCCAACCGATTAGCAGTGAACGTCCAGTTAGACAAATTAAATTCCTCCCATTATTCATTTGGCAAGCACTGTTTACTGTCGTTACATTGATGCAAACCCGGAGAACCGTTTTTCCTTGTTGTAGGTTCTGATTATTCGGTCGCACCACTCCAACAATCAGAAACGGCTTTGTCACCACTCCTCTCTGCCGGCCGAAGTGGCCGTGCGGTTAAAGGCGCTGCAGTCTGGAACCGCAAGACCGCTACGGTCGCAGGTTCGAATCCTGCCTCGGGCATGGATGTTTGTGATGTCCTTAGGTTAGTTAGGTTTAACTAGTTCTACGTTCTAGGGGACTAATGACTTCAGCAGTTGAGTCCCATAGTGCTCAGAGCCATTTTTGAACCACTCCTCTCTACATTCATACCACTACTCGCAGTATAAAGGCTACTAGATACTGCAAAGTCCAACACCTGTTTACACACTTCCTGCAAACGCGCCTCTGTCCGTTCTACTCGTTCTAACGATGCTGTCTTTTCTATTCCGTGATCCTCACCTTGGAATGAACACTTTCCGCTAATATTACCCTTTAAAGTACTTACTGCTTTACAATTTTCGAAAGATTTTTGTGTTTGCTTCACTATGTTCTTCTTCTAGTCGATCAGCAATTACTGCCATCTTTCCACTCGGAAGTACTGTGTGTTCAGCGTCCCCTGTACAAGCATTCTTAATAATAATAATGTCGGGTAGACCGTTCGCCGGGTGGAAGTCTTTCGATTTGACGCCACTTCGGCGACATGCGCGTCGATGGGGATGACATGATGATGATTAGGACAACACAACACCCAGTCCCTGAGTGGAGAAAATCTACGACCCAGCCGGGAATCGAACCCGGGGCCTTAGGATTGACATTCTGTCGCTCTGACCACTCAGCTACCGGGGGGGGGGGGGGGGGGGAGGGGGCGGACAGCAGTATTAATACATGCTAATAATTCATTACGAACGCCGTCAGTATGGCCCACGATCTGTCAGCGGATGACAATACTATTTTTATCAGTTTCCTCCCGAACTACAACTTTCATACTCCCTGTTTGGAGGGTCAAATTAAATATCCTTTTTCGTTAGCGACCGTTCTTCTGTAAACTAGCGAATGTGATCTTTTGACCTGGAATGAGTGTTCCCAACTTGAATACTTGAGCTAGTTAATTCTGATTTTAAGGCAGCTAATTCAGATTTAATCTCTACGTTAGAGGTCTTTAAACTAGTCATATTCCGGTTTTCACTACCTAATTCCTGGTTTAGTATTCTAACCCACATACACCTTTCATCCTCATCCACAACGCTCTCTTTCGGCATTGTTACTGTTAATTGAAAACACGGGTACACTCTCTACCTGTATATCTACATTTATACTCCGCGAGCCAACCAACGGTGTGTGGCGGAGGGCACTTCACGTGCCACTGTCATTACCTCCTTTTCCTGTTCCAGTCGCGTATGGTTCGCGGGAAGAACGACTGCCGGAAAGCCTCCGTGCGCGCTCGAATCCCTCCGATTTTACATTCGTGATCTCCTCGGGAGAAACGCATCCTCTCGAAAGCTGGACAGCAAGCTACACCGCGATGCAGAGCGCCTCTCTTGCAGAGTCTGCCACTTGAGTTTGCTAAACATCTCCGTAACGCTATCTCGCTTACCAAATAACCCTGTGACGAAACGTGCCGCTCTTCTTTGGATCTTCTCTATCTCGTCTGTCAACCCGACCTGGTACGGATCTCACACTGATGAGCAATACTCAAGTATAGGTCGAACGAGTGTTTCGTAACCCACCCTCTTTGTTGATGGACTACGTTTTCTAAGGACTCTCCCAATGAATCTCAACCTGTCACCCGCCTTACCAACAATTAATTTTATATGATCATTCTACTTCAAATCGTTCCGTAGGCATACTCCCAGATATTTTACAAAAGTAACTGCTACCAGTGTTTGTTCCGCTATCATATAGTCATACAATAAAGGATCCTTCTTTCTATGTATTCGCAATACACTACATTTGTCTATGTTAAGTGTCAGTTGCCTCTCCTTGCACCAAGTGCCTATCCGCTGCAGATCTTCCTGCATTTCGCTGCAATTTTCTAATGCTGCAACTTCTCTGTATACTACAGCATCATCCGCGAAAAGCCGCATGGAACTTTCGACACTATCTACAAGGTCTTTTATATGTATTGTGAAAAGCAATGGTCCCATAACACTCCCCTGTGGCATACACATACAATAACCCACCAGTAACACGGGGAAAGTTATGTCTGTACATTACAGAACACTTCTAATGATCATCGACGCGAATTGCGCCCACTGAATTTCCTGTATTGATGATTAGCTGGCTCGTAGTGTGGGCTGCGACTCGCCAGTACCCGAAGTTTCGCTCGGCTGCTGCTTCAGCTTTTCGATACCTCCACCAGGACGCGATACGCGATTCTCGATGCTGTTAACGGCCGGCACCTACCCACCAGGAAGCGTTGCCACCGCACGAACGCGGCGTCTCGTGGTCGTTGAATTCGAAGTCAACTGCATGGTCGTTGCTTGTAATATCGGCTGCCCCACCTGCCAGGAACCTGTGCCTTGTTACCGCCCCTCACTCGCCCAGGAACGAACGTAATATTCTCCAACGCACTGGCTCACACTCCTCTTCACTCGTGCGTCAATCAGTGTCTAGTTTTGTATTTCGTCCGGTCTCTCCCTCCCATCGCGAGCTTCGCTGCTGCAAATTTATGCTCACATATCACTGTATCAGTCACCACGTGTGGCGCCACATCTTTGTTATGGGTTCTTATTACTTAAATATCGAACATCAGTAGATGAAGTATCTTACAGCAGTTGACGAAAACATTCAATGAGGTACGTATAATAACTCAGCTTAAGCGTTTCAAACTTCTTTTCCGGAGGGAGCACCACAACTAATTTGAATTTCTCCAATTAATTGGTTAAATTAACTTCCAGCAAGCACGGATGTAGAGAGAGGCAAAAATTCAATCATTTGCGTAACATCACCTTCACAAAATTTCCGTGATTTCTCGAATGGTAACATTTGGCGTATAATCTCTTCTCTTTCAATTAAATATGGATAACTAATTCACTTGGAACATCAATAATTATAGTAATTTCAGCAAAGCTCAGTCATGCAGAAAAATCAATCTTCTTCTAATAAAATCAGATTTAAAATCAAATAAAATTTTTTCACACAAACCTTCACTTTAACTTTTTTGGCACATAAATAAATCAGTTACCACTTTAAAAAAAAAGTGGGTAGCGTTGCTGCCCCTGGATCACAGAGTCCCGGGTTCGATTCTCGGCCGGGTTTGGGATTTTATCTGCCCAGCGACTGGGTGTTCGTGTTGTCCTCATAATTTTACCATCATCATCATTCGTGATAATGGTTAGATAGGACTGCATGAAAAATTGAAGTGTGAAAAAATTGGGACTTTGTATGGGTGCTGAGGACCGCTCAGTTAAGAGCCCCACAAACCAAACGTCATCATCTTCAATACGCCAGTACGAATTTTAACCCGGTAGCCTTATGTTGCTCCTGCAACATTTCCTTAACGGCTGATTTGCGTCCATACCGTCTTTTCTACAGAGACGATGACGAATGGTCGAACAATTTACTTTTACCTGGAGGATGTTCCTAATTTCTTAGTCCTGAAAGGGTTCATCACTGCACTGCAGTATACTATTGTCTTGATTCTCCGTGGTAGTCCGTGGACGTCCAGAGCGACGATGGTAGTAGATGTGGCCTTCCTCTCCATCCTCTTTATCTAGAGATGTATAGTAGATTTCTTTTTAATCCTAGGGCACGGGAAGTGAAGCTAATACACTACCCATCTTCATAAAGGGCAAGAATGCGCTCTTTGTCAAACACCTTGAACTGCGACATTTCTCAAGTAGAGATCTACTGACAAGGCAGGAAGAAACGAAGTGCCATACAAGGTGGAGAGCACTTCATTCGCCTGATAAGTCGAATTCGTTCCGGATTACGTGCTTTGAAAAAAGAATTAATAAATTAGTTATTTTTGAGTATTGTTTAGTGTATCGTGTAAATGTATTTTGTCTCTAAACGTCACCCATAGTAATAATAATGACACCGATTTCAGAGATTAAAGGCAAAATTTAGATTCACACGTTGTGGTGCAGGTCATGGTGCTCCAGCTACTGTATTTTGGTTAACTGTGTTACCTTTCATAATAGACGACAGAAACCTGTAAAAGCTCTTCATACAAGGAGTACTGTGGAGTAGGTAAGCCTGTAGGTCTGTAATCTCTCGTTATTGGGTTCGAATTCTGTTGCTTCTACAAATTTTGCCAGCCGAAGTGGCCGTGCGGTTAAAGGCGCTGCAGTCTGGAACCGCAAGACCGCTACGGTCGCAGGTTCGAATCCTGCCTCGGGCATGGATGTTTGTGATGTCCTTATATTAGTTAGGTTTAACTAGTTCTAAGTTCTACGGGACTAATGACCTCAGCAGTTGAGTCCCATAGTGCTCAGAGCCATTTGAACCATTTCTACAAATTTTAATTCCTCACAAACGAAGAATTGTTAATTTAGAAGGATAACGTCAATTGTATCATTCAGAGTCGTCGTAATATTGTAAACGTTTGAGTATGTGGCTTCCAATGCTCACAGGAGGAAGACGAAGGCAAACGGTGTCCCCTGGTTTCCCTATTATAAACACACCTCATTAGGAGGGTGAACTCAGCCTTTGATTGTTAACCGTTTTGTGTTTTTGAGCGTACCATACCCTTGAATGTTAAACTCGGTTTCAACTAATAATTTCCAAAACAGGAGGAACAAGACTTGTGATGCTTGCTAGGCAAACTATAATTCAGTGCTATCAGACGAAAAGATGGACCTGGCCCAGATTGTGCAGTGTTTGTTTTTAAAAATTTTTCCACATGGACAATAAGCTTTCCTTGTTCGGAAAATTTGTGAACGTTGCTGCTTAAGATGTTTTAATATCAAACTAAATTCCTTCACCTACGAGTACGTTAAATGGTTAAAAGAAAACTACTTAACAGCATTAAATAGCAGTTTGTTAAAAGTTTACTGGCCGAATTTTGTCTCATTTCGTTGGTTAGAAGGGAAAAAGCTTTCTGAGCAGAAAACTTATCTCCGAGAAGAAAAGGAGGAATGAAATGAAACCTCTCATGTTGAGAGGTCATGTGACTTTTATTTCAATGATGAAAAAATTCAGTGAAACCAACAATGGAGCTGGCAGTACGAGCACACATTTGGTGTCAGTGTGACGTTGCAGTACCTGTGGCTTAAAGTGATTGAGAGCGTGTGTAATTCAGGAACATACAGAAGCGGAAACAGCGGCACTATTAAATTCTGCAATTCGTATACATTGCGTATGCATTGATTTCTCGCGACATTATTGTAGCAGTATAGGTATAGAGTCTAATGCGTCAATGTCAGGCTTTCCGTTGAAAAAGTGCAGTGGTAAACAGTCTTCGCTGCATCAGTTTATTGAAACTGGTGTTCCACACAGGTAGAACTTCTGCTTGGCGACTAAGAGTAAGGCCAGTCAGTCAGATGCCAGTTTTGAAATGTTGGAATCTTTTCTGCATTGTTGATGTCGATAACTACAGTTAGAGTGATTCGGCGAATATGTGAACATGGACCACGTAAAATAAGTTTATTGCAAGGGATAATAGTTGATATTATACAATATTTTCTTCGTTGTACGACTTGAAATGGATGACGTCGACCAAGTCGTCTGGAGAGAATGATCGTGATTTTTAATAGACGATATTAAAAGCCTGTGGGTTTTAGCATTTTACAACCGTCGTTGCTCAGCGCAAGTAAAAGAAGCAGTGCAAAGCAATTACTGTCGTGAAGGAACGCCTTCATCAGTTAATTTGGTTTTAACGTGATCTGCGAATAATTGGAAATGTCGGGTATTAACTTGAAAATTATTCCGTAGACATGGAAAGATCTAAATAACTACTTGGTAAGGCCCACTTGCCACAGAATGCGGCAACCATTTGCTGCGAACTGAATATTGAGGGCATTCGAATAGCTACGCACCCTCCGACTCAGAGTTGCAATATTAAAAGTTTTTGCTGGTTTCTTTGTCTACGGCCTGGGATACGTAGTTGCGACATTACAGGCCAAATACTGCGGAGTCAACAGTATACGATAAGAGTACACACATGAATCGACTGGTCGAAGATTTCTATCACTCGGAAATTGCGAATTACGAAAGTAACAAATAAATTTATAAATGACAGAACGCAATTAAATAAAATCTGCAGGTACTAGCTCAAAGACCTTAAGTGATGAGTACGATAGTAGAAGTACTTTCGAGAATGTGGTATATTTCTGCAAAACACTTATTGGTGTCGATGGTGCAGCAATTAAATAAAATATAAGTTGAATAACAGAGAAACAATAGATTCCTACCGCACTTAATTAGTTGTGAACAACAACATAGCTCGCGAGATTTTCACTTCTAAACACGCACTACGTCTTCACTGTAGAAGCCACGGAGATCTCACAAGTGCACAAGTGGGCACTCCGAAGTATTTCTATCTGCCGCGACCACGCGCAAACTGCTCCACTGTCCAAGTCTTTCCCGCCGACTGTGCGTCCGTCGCGCTGTACTGTCCGCGTCCAGCACTCACTCCCGTGTCCAGTGTCGTACCCTCTAGAACTCCCTCTTGTGTTCTCTCTCGATACGATCTCCTTCCCCACTTCCATACAGTCTCTCCACGTGTCCTTTTTGCAACGATCGCTGTGATTAGTTAGAGCCCTCCCGCCCTGTCTTCAAACCAACGCACACTCACAAACATAATGAAACATATTCGAAATACTGGATCTACACTTAAATACTTGAAACTAAATAAATATTCCTATGGCTGGGCCATAAACACGCTCCAACACACAATATTAGATACATAAACAATTAAACATATATCAAAAGAAAAGAAACAAAAGGTAGGCCAGTAGCGTAATGTCTCTGTGCTTTCTAAAACACAGTAAATATTTAACCAATTTCTTCATAAACAGTATATATCGGATATAAACAAAGACATAAATGAATAAATACACTCCTGGAAATTGAAATAAGAACACCGTGAATTCATTGTCCCAGGAAGGGGAAACTTTATTGACACATTCCTGGGGTCAGATACATCACATGATCACACTGACAGAACCACAGGCACATAGACACAGGCAACAGAGCATGCAAAATGTCGGCACTACTACAGTGTATATCCACCTTTCGCAGCAATGCAGGCTGCTATTCTCCCATGGAGACGATCGTAGAGATGCTGGATGTAGTCCTGTGGAACGGCTTGCCATGCCATTTCCACCTGGCGCCTCAGTTGGACCAGCGTTCGTGCTGGACGTGCAGACCGCGTGAGACGACGCTTCATCCAGTCCCAAACATGCTCAATGGGGGACAGATCCGGAGATCTTGCTGGCCAGGGTAGTTGACTTACACCTTCTAGAGCACGTTGGGTGGCACGGGATACATGCGGACGTGCATTGTCCTGTTGGAACAGCAAGTTCCCTTGCCGGTCTAGGAATGGTAGAACGATGGGTTCGATGACGGTTTGGATGTACCGTGCACTATTCAGTGTCCCGTCGACGATCACCAGTGGTGTACGGCCAGTGTAGGAGATCGCTCCCCACACCATGATGCCGGGTGTTGGCCCTGTGTGCCTCGGTCGTATGCAGTCCTGATTGTGGCGCTCACCTGCACGGCGCCAAACACGCATACGACCATCATTGGCACCAAGGCAGAAGCGACTCTCATCGCTGAAGACGACACGTCTCCACTCGTCCCTCCATTCACGCCTGTCGCGACACCACTGGAGGCGGGCTGCACGATGTTGGGGCGTGAGCGGAAGACGGCCTAACGGTGTGCGGGACCGTAGCCCAGCTTCATGGAGACGGTTGCGAATGGTCCTCGCCGATACCCCAGGAGCAACAGTGTCCCTAATTTTCTGGGACGTGGCGGTGCGGTCCCCTACAGCACTGCGTAGGATCCTACGGTCTTGGCGTGCATCCGTGCGTCGCTGCGGTCCGGTCCCAGGTCGACGGGCACGTGCACCTTCCACCGACCACTGGCGACAACATCGATGTACTGTGGAGACCTCACGCCCCACGTGTTGAGCAATTCGGCGGTACGTCCACCCGGCCTCCCGCATGCCCACTATACGCCCTCGCTCAAAGTCCGTCAACTGCACATACGGTTCACGTCCACGCTGTCGCGGCTTGCTACCAGTGTTAAAGACTGCGATGGAGCTCCGTATGCCACGGCAAACTGGCTGACACTGACGGCGGCGGTGCACAAATACTGCGCAGCTAGCGCCATTCGACGGCCAACACCGCGGTTCCTGGTGTGTCCGCTGTGCCGTGCGTGTGATCATTGCTTGTACAGCCCTCTCGCAGTGTCCGGAGCAAGTATGGTGGGTCTGACACACCGGTGTCAATGTGTTCTTTTTTCCATGTCCAGGAGTGTATATTTATAAGCATGCTGCTACCGTTTTTTTGTGTAACTGTGGAGTACTTATGGCCTGACGTGATCGATAGTAATCGGCCATTTTGACCTCCAATAAGTCATGTACTATTTACCTCACATGCCTGTAATTCATACCAATTTAGGTTTATACTAATAGCTGTCTAAAGACACGGCGATCAAGAAAATCGGGCGAAGCGTTTATATTTTGGAAATTCGTTACTGGGTGTTACTTGTATAATTCACCATCAGATACTAAACTTTAAACTAATAAAGATATTGAAAATCTGAGTACACCATCAGAATCGTGGTGCAAATAATAGTAATGTACATGTTTCTTTTTGAGATATCATGATTCATCTGGCTACTATTAATTTCTGTATGAACTGTGAAATGTCTGCCATTAAGGTTTCATAAAGTCCGCCATCTTTGGCACTCCCGGCATAGGCATCTCCTTCATCGGCACAAAGCACCGTCCTCGTCACAGCGGGATTCCCACCCACGCGGCTGGATTATGCTCTGGGGCTACCCCTCTCGTCCGGCTAACGTTTGGCACCACGTGTTTGCTGCCATCCCCCGGATTTGACGGGCGTCCTTTGCGACCACCCCAATTCCGAACATATTTTCAGGGCGCCACAACTCGCCCGTTAACTCACAATATTCATCTGTTTCTGGGCAACTGCGTCTAAAATTGAGCAAGAAGAATTAAATTCTTCCTTCCAGCACGCGTGTAATAGTAGCGCAATGAGGAAGTTAAAAGCGATAGCGGCAGTAATAATCGAAATATTTGGTAACTTCATACTCTTGGCAAATATGATGAAATGTCACCAGGAACCGCCAGCTAGAAGTCTACTGCTATGAGTCCAGAACTGTGGAAAGAACTTCAAATCGGCAAGCTGCACTCTTCCCAGTCACACCTGTGATTACCCAGATATGAGGTCCGGGACAATATTTAGTGAATGCAGAACCGCTCTGCCAGTTTGCGAGCTGCTCAGTTTGGGAACAATGTGCCTGCCCCGCCACTCCTGGGCAGGAAAAATACTGTCTTATCGGTTTCATGGTGGGACCGCCTCTCAGGGCCGAGCCTAACTGCAGCTTTACTCAACAAGAGCATTGAGGCCCAGAGAGAAGTCTGCAGCCACACCAGGCAGCAGCAACGAGTCGGTCGAAGTGCCTTCTTACGCTGTGGGCACAGTGGCACCGATATCGATAGATTCCGCCGACGACCGATCCGAAGTCGGCCGATCTTTTCAAATCAGTACGCCACTACGTGCGCGCTCACAATGAAGACAATCTCATCGCCCGAACGTAGAGATTTACAACGACAGTGGGTGAAATTCAAATCAGTTTGCTTTTCTCGGTCATAATGGCCGACACGACACGGAACATGACAGTGAGAAACTCATCAGTCTGGTCAAAGGAGTATTTTGTGGTATCCTGAGAATGGAAAATATAATCGGAATATAGTTCGGAAACTATTGACTGAAATGACAGGTTTATTGGAAATCACAACTAGGCAAAATCTTTACCAGAAATTTTAGGTGTACATCTACATGTAAGTGACTTCTCTGCTATTCACAATAAAGTGCTTGGGGGGCGGGGGGTTCAAGGAACAACCTTCAAGCTGTCTCTACCGTTCCACTCTCGAACGGCGCGCGGGAAAAAAAGAGCACTTAAATTTTTCTGTGCGAGCCCTTATTTCTCTTATTTTATCGTGATGATCATTTCTCCCCGTGTAGGTAGGTGCCAACAGAATGTTTTCGCAATCGGAGGGGAAAACTGGTGATTGAAATTTCATGAGAAGATCCCGTCGCAACGAAAAACGCCTTTGTTTTAATGACTGCCACTCCACGTATCATGTCTGTGGCACTATCTTCCCTATTTCGCGATAATACAAAACGAACTGCCCTTCTTTGTACTTTTTCGATGTCATCTGTCAGTCCCACCTGATTCGGATCCCACATCGCACAGCAGTACTCCAGGATAGGGCGGACAAGCGTGATGTAAGCAGTCTTTTTAGTAGACCTGTTGCACCGTCTAAGTGTTCTGCCAATGAATCGCAGTCTTTAGTTTGCTCTACCCACAACATTATCTATGTGATCGTTGTAATTTAGGTTATTTGTAATTGTAATCCCTAAGTATTTAGTTGAATTTACAGCCTTCAGAATTGTGTGACTTATCGCGTAATCGAAATTTAGTAGATTTGTTTTAGTACTCATATGAATAACTTTACATTTTCCTCTGTACTGGGTCAATTGCCACTTTTCGCACCATACATATATCTTATCTAAATCATTTTTCAATTCGTTTCGGTCATCTGATGACTTTATAAGACGGTAAATTACAGCATCACCTGCAAACAATCTAAGACGGCTACTGAGATTTTCTGCATGTCGTTAATATAGATCAGGAACAATAGAAGTCCTATAACACTTCCTTGGTGTAGGTTATAAACTCGAAAAATAGTTCGTTCCGGTGAAGAGGTTGAAAAATCAGCCAACCGGTTGCAAATAAAGGTTTGTTAGACCTTGACCAGCAGGATGAATAAACCTTTAGTTGCAACTGGTTGGCTGATTTTTCTACCTCTTCACATTTACACAGTTGCTGTTCCGCAGCCATGTTTAAGATTTTGTTCAAGTGGCATGGATGGTGTATCTTATGATTAAAGTTACTGTAATGGATCTTTTTGGGTTGTAGTTAGTGGTCATTTTTAGCTCTCTACAAATTATTGTCACCACTTACTGGAGTTTTTATGTCAGTGGGCCGGTAGTTCTGTTAGATGAAGTGGTTTGTAAGTGTGGTGTACGTATGTGTTTCCACTTTACAGTGCTTTATGTGACAGAGTATCTTACTCCAGACTTTGTGTTTGTCTTCCACACATATATGCTGCATGACAGTCTTTGAAAGTTAACTGACGTATGTCTGCACAACTTCAAAAAAATTCAGCAAAACAGACTTCGAGCTCTTGCCTAGAAGTATGATTTTGAGCTATATTAAAAAATGCGATATTCACATTAAAGATGCAATTCTGGCTCAAGTAAAACTAGAAGTGACACACTGAAATTTGGCATCTGCCGATTAAATCTTTGCAGTGATTTGGCCTTTAACGCGTTCTAAAAATTACAGTTTCAGAATGTTTGTGTGATACGGTGGACGTTATTTACCACGCCCTAAATACCAATTTAAAAGCTAATATTTTCACTCTTGTGCCCAAAAATACTACGATATTTTTAATTTGTTCTATATCGAATGTTGGAGGTATGTTTCGTGCAAGTGTTTTAGACGACACTGTAACGTAATTTTTTGGAAATTTGTGCTGAGATCCAATTGGCAGCAAACAGCTGAGGTCATCGGTCCCTAAGCTCACATACTGCTTAATCTGATTTATACTAAGTTATGCTACAGACAACACACACACCCATGCCCGACGGAGGACTCGAACCACCGACAAGGGGAGCACTGTGGCATAATTGATTTTCGTAACTGAAAGCTATACTGAATCTGAAATAATACTGCCACCAGAAATCTTGTTACGTACTTTCTCAAATGCACTGGGCAAGAGGCTAAGAGCAGAGAAGTTTCCAGCGGTGTAATTGGATTATCAGAATATATCTACTACCAAAACTGCATTAATATTCACCTGTTTTAAAGGAAGTGAGCTGCTTTGGAATCACAAATCTGCTTTTTATTAATTAAATAATACTTATTTACTAACACACCAATTTTAAACACTCTCATGTAATAGAAACATCTACTTTCACCACTGAAATTAACCGTAACCTCATAACCTCATTGGCAAGACCTTTACACTCAGTAGTCGTTTCTGTAGCATAATAAACCATACTCTGAACAGCGTGTTTGGAAGAGATTCTTACTGCAGTGTAGCACTGAAACTACCATTATATATTTTCATAATACATGGGTATTTCGTGAAACTTGCCTGGTAATTCCAGTAACTGAAGACAGGGTGTACAGTACTCGAAGCGTTCTTTTTGAGACAGTCATGGCTCATTCGGCATCTTTTCAATAGCAAACGCCACACTGCAGCACTCGTCTCTATGCATAGAGGTGTCATGGTGTCTCTCCCACCCTTAGAAGTTATAATCTAACCTACTTCGTTCAAATGCCTCTGAGCACTATGGGACTTAACATCTGTGGTCATCAGTCGCCTAGAACTTAGAACTACTTAAACCTAACTAACCTAAGGACATCACACACGTCCATGCCCGAGGCAGGATTCGAACCCGCGACCGTAGCAGTCGCGCGGTTCCGGACTCAGCGCCTAGAACCGCTAGACCATCGCGGCCGGCTACTTCGTTAGCGAGACAACGCCGGGAAGAAGAGCAATGCGGTTGTTTTGGATCTTTAGAGCGTGTATTAGACCTCCATAGACACAAGATTTCAGTAATCTGTAGCATATCTTACTCAAGATAGGGGGAAAACTTTTATTTATAGGAAGTCAGGATTTTTTTAGTACCGTGAGATTGATCCTTGCAATGTTTTCTCTTTTCTTCCAAGAAGCGTACTACGCTAATAATGGGCTTCTCGAATGCACACACATCTGGAACCTGAATATATGTAGTAAGTCAATTCGAAGTTGTGTGCCTATTTCAGGAGGCCGACGTCATACTTAAGGTAAGAAACACATCCTCTCTCATTTAGTATTATTTTTTGCTAGCAGTAGATTGCTTGTTGCTATGTTTACGTACATCATCATCTTTGATTGTGAAATGTTCCGACAATCGATTTTTGTTGAAGGAACTTGCCTTTCGGATATTGGGTGGTGCTCGACGTAACGTAGTTGCTTCTGATAGTTTCATTGTGCCTTGGACAGGGCTCTGCTATGAGTGGGGTATAGCTTGTGCAAAATGGTTAAAAGATAGTCACCAGCATTACAGTATGGGCTCAACTGATGTGCCACTGGAGATGGTCCTGAGTAGTGTATGCTCAGTTATTCCACTTGAGTTACATGTCTTTGTGAAGGGTTTGGGGAAAGTAAAGCGGATTACAGACTTGTTACCAGAATAGATGTGCATAGTACTGAGAGCAAGGGGTGTCCCTCATCTCCTGCGCTCTGAATTAAAATATGAGTTGAAAAATACGAGCCTGTGACTACAGAATTATTTGTGAAGGTGTTGGAAAAGCTGTGGTATGATTCTCACTTTACAGGTTTCCCATATGACACCAACGAGTGGAACAGACTTCGTTGTTAAAATGAAAACATATAACATTTCTTTAAGTTCAATGAACGGAATGGACCGTATTGTTGAACAACTACAGAAATGTGTAGTTTTTATGTTAAAATTTATATCGTGATGCCAGTTAGTAGAAAAGGCCTCATTGACGAACGATGAAATTGTAATGTATATTGGCTTGTTTTGGTTTCCCCCATCTTCCCCTGAAAGGTACAACGTAAAGAAACACTTGTTGCTGACGCGTCACTGCAACAGGATCTTTCTATTGTTGCCACCTTCATTGTAATCAGCTGAAGAATTTATTTGTTCAGAATGTAAAAGTCTATCTGAAGAGAGAGGTTATCACAAAGGGAACTGATGACCTTCATCAAGTTGAATTAGTTGGCCTTATTGCAGATTTTAAATAAACTTCAGGTAATGAATATTTATTAACAGTTATTGACATGTACTCCGAATACAAATGGGACGCTGCTCTAATGATTAAAACTGGCGCTGGGGATGCAGATGTATTTAGAAAAATATACAGGAAAGGTAATAAGATTCCGATACGTTTAGAAACAGACTTAGGAATGAATTTTAGAACAGTCAATTCAAGAAGCTAATGGAAAAACGTAATATTAATTACTGTTCACCTCTTTCCAAATTGAAAGCTTCATCTACCGAGCGATTCAATAGAACTCTTACAGGAAAGAATTTTAAACCTTTCACTGCTTTGATACAGTGCTAGGGCTTATCAATCAATATAATTACACAAAAGATACAACAATTAATACGAAACCTGAAATGCCTTTTGTCAGCTGTATATAATATGATCAATATTATAGGTACACGAAAAGTTAAATCCATATTCGGTTATTGAGTTGGAAGTAGTATCATATGTCGATTTTCGAGACACCTTTCACCCCAAACTGGTCTAATCAGACATTCAAAATTCGAGTAGTTCAGGAGAGCTACCCAACAACGAATGTTCTGGAAGATTACATGTCGCGACCTGCACTAGGAGGTTACTACAGCACGGAAATACAAAGAAACAAATGTCCAGCAACATATAGAGTTGGAAACACTCAAACGAAGGAAAGGATTGGGTTTTGATAAATCATGCGATTCCTGCATTACTTCATAAGCGTACATACGTACAAGTAGTGAGACAAACAGCTGCAGACGTTGCATAATGTATTCCTGATTCCTACGAAGAGAGACAAGTCAAGACATGAACAATACGTTGAGGAAAGCACCACACTACCCTGCTTGCCTCCATTACGCAAGGGCGGAGATTCTCAGACAGAAGAAAAGAAGCAAAGACAGTGCTTACAATACGGGACTACCTGACTCACAAACGCATAACGATTTTCATCAATTTTCGTCATTTAGGCCTTCGGAATATCTGGACCCAGGGTGATAGATTACTTATCGAACCAACAGCTGGAAAGAAAACAGTTACTGATATGACTGATAACATTAAGAGTAAAAATGCGACCCCACGTGTAAACTTATAGCTACTTGACTTGGTTTAACACTACGAGTAACCCAACATAACATCCCCTTTTCTCTAAAATACTGCCTTAAACTGTGTAAACTCTGTAATTATCTTTGATTTTGTACCTTCACCTAATTGTAATTATAATTGTACCAACATGGTAATTATTCATTATTTGTAACTGCACCTGTCACTTAATTTTACACTACTGGCCATTAAAATTGCTGCACCACGAAGATGACGTGCTACAGACCCGAAATTTAAGTGAGAGGAAGAAGATGCTGTGATATACAATTGATTAGCTTTTCAGAGCATTCACACAAGGTTTGCGCCGATGGCGACACCTACAACATGCTGACATGAGGAAAGTTTCCAACCGATTTCTCATACACAAACAAACAGCAGTTGACCGGCGTTGCCTGGTGAAACGTTGTTGTGATGCCTCGTGTGAGGAGAAGAATTGCGTACCATCACGTTTCACTGTGATAAAGTTCGGATTGTAGCCTATTGCGATTGAGGTTTATCATATCGCGACATTGCTGCTCGCGTTGGACGAGATCCAATGACTGTTAGCAGAATATGGAATCTGTGGGTTCAGGAGGGTAATACGGAACGCCCCGCTGGATCTTAACGGCCTCGTATCACTAGCAGTCGAGACGTCAGGCATCTTATCCGCATGGCTGTAACGGATCGTGCAGCCACGTCTCGATCCCTGAGTCAACAGATGGGGACGTTTGCAACACAACCACCATCTGCACGAACAGTTCGACGACGTTTGCAGCAGCATGGACTATCAGCTCGGAGACCATGGCTGCGTTTACCCTTGACGCTGTATCACAGACAGGAGTGCCTACGATGGTGTACTCAACGAACCTGGGTGCACGAATAGCAAAACGTCATTTTTTCGGATGAATCCAGGTTCTGTTTACAGCATCATGATGGTCGCATCCATGTTTGGCGACATCGAGGCGAACGCACATTGGAAGCGCGTATTCGTCATTTCCATACTGGCGTATCACCCGGCGTGATGGTATGGGGTGCCATTGCTTACACGTCTCGGTCACCTCTTGTTCGCATTGACGGCACTTTGAACAGTGGACGTTACATTTCAGATGTGTTACGACCCGTGGCTCTACCCTTCATTCCATCCCTACGAAACCCTACATTTCAACAGAATAATGCGCGACCGCATGTTGCAGGTATTGTACGGGCCTTTCTGGATACAGAAAATGTTCGAGTGATGCCCTGGCCAGCACATTCTCCAGATCTCTCACCAACTGAAAACGTCTGGTCAATGGTGGCCGAGCAACTGGCTCGTTACAATACGCCAGTCACTACTCTTGATGAATTGTGATATCGTGTTGAAGATGCATGGGAAGCTGGACCTGTACACGCCATCCAAGCTCTGTTTGACTCAATGCCCAGGCGTATCAAGGCCGTTATTACGGCCAGAGGTGGTTGTTCTGGGCCATTGGTTTCTCAGGACCTATGCACCCAAGTTGCGTGATAATGTAATCACATGAGAGTTCTACTATAATATATTTGTCCAATGAATACTCGTTTATCATCGGCATTTCTTGTTGGTGTAGCAATTTTAATGGCCAATAGTGAAGTTACTGTTAACGCTAACACTTCTTTACCCCAAAGCTGTCTACCTGTTTGTAATAGCAGCACTGTATTCTCTTTACCTTGATTCATTACTCTGTCAGATTTTTTGTTTAAACCGTCAAACAGCAAAAATAACAACCACTGCTGTTATAGTAAATTATAATTTGCTTCTAGCTGTCTGTGCCGAACCTATAGTTATCAAACTTACTTATTCTTTTCTGCTGGCAGCATCGGCCTTGTAAATCCTCCCTATTCTTCTTTCCATCCGGAATCGTACAATACACTAATTACATTTATCCTTTAAAACGGACGGTAGATTCACAGTGACTTCTTATGACATGATCGAATGGATTTCACATTAAAACCTAACGTTTCGTTTTTATCCTTACAGGACGTCATGAAGGAAACCGAAACTTCTTTGAGAGCCCTATTCGTACAGAAGCTGTAGGAATTTTGGCTCGCATGAAGTCTCCAAAGAGACTACCGTCGCCATTCCCGTTGTCAGCGGGGAGATTAATAATACTATCGTCCACATTCAGGCGTTTTGTGGCGTTTCTTTTGTGAATGTGGACGATAGTATTATTAATCTCCCCGCTGACAACGGGAATGGCGACGGTAGTTTTTCATGTGAGTCACTACGAGTTGTTATATCCTCAGACATATAGGAAACTGAGTCAAGACTCCACTGTCAAAGGTCTTAGAACTGTTACGTCGTTGATGAAAGACCGTTCAGAAAAGTCTGTTCAACTGCGGTACCACCAAGACCTTATGGGTTGCCAAAGGTACATAAAAAAACATGTTCCACTTATACCAATAGTGGTAGTGAGTGGTAACGATTCGCTCACCTACTCGATTTCCAAGATCTTAAGAACATTATTATGATCTTACGTAAGCCGATCCTACCCCTATTTCAATAATCTGGCACATTTTATCAATAAATTAAACGTTATCGTGGTCCAGCCGGAGGCCATACTATTTAGTTTTTATGTTGTATCGCTATTTACTATGATTCCACTCAGTGAGGTGTTGTAACACCTGAATCGGATTTTCCTCCCGATGTGGAAGAACTATTTCAATATTGCCCTACGACCACGTATTTCATACGGAAGGATCATATATGAACAAACGGATGGGAGACCTTTAAGTCTAATTATAGCGAATTTTTCAAGGGAAAACACGAGGAGCCGTCATTGGAAACTGCCAACAAAAGACTGAAAATTTGGTTCCGTTACGTAGATGAAATGTTTGTTTTTTGTTGAGGCATGGCAGAGAGGAACTAGGTCTTTTTCACAGCATCTCAACGGGATTAATCTGAAGTTGACCTTGGAAGAGGGGGCAGTTGGAAGATTAAATTTTCTTGATGTGCTTCTTCTTAAGATAGAAGATCGGAATTTAGGCCACACAATTTACCGACGACCCACGCGCACAGACCGTTATCCACACCTAAATTCGAACCACGACCCACAACAAAAGCGAAGGGCCACAAAACGGTGGTGGATAGAGCAAGGAACATTTATGAACCAGAGCTACTTGATGCATAATTACAACACCTCACCAGTCCATTGCTCAACAATGGTTACCTGTCCGCTGAGGGAAAAAGGGCGTTAAGACCGCACGCAAACATGATAGTGATGCACAAGCACCTGTGAAATCGAGTTTTCCTGTCTTTCCTTGAGGTCTTTACTGGCCGCATAGGAGAGACCTGACAAATAGAATGTCGCGGTAACTTCCAGCCCCATCCGAAAGGTGTCGGATCACATAAAATTGCAAAGGATGCTCGCAAACCGCTGTAAAAAGCAGGAATTTACAGGAATCCATATTGTTTGGGAGGCTATACGGGGGTACTACAAAAAGAAATCTCAATAAACGACTGCAAGAGCACAAGTGGAACTGTAGTTGGTGTAACACAGGCTGATCAGCCGTTCTGGAACAATTTTCATTCAGGAGACTACCACATTCAATTCGCTAGGACTCAAGTACTGGCAGACACAAGGGGATACCATGAATGGCTATTCAGGGAGGCCATACAGGTGGTTAAACTTCTCAGGAAGGTGGAGGACCTGAAATTGAATGATATCTTGATCCCAGTGCTCAAGAAGATGTGTACAAGTATTTCATCATGGGTTGACAGCTATAGCAAGGCCAATTGTGAGCGGGTATACAAAGCATGTGGCGTCACACCACTCCGTGGGAGCAAACCCTAACGAAATTTTGCTGCAGTCAGTAGCAAGCCAGGGTGTGAATCGAACGCTCAAGAAACCTACAAATTCCCTTTAAAATGTTGCGTTTTAATGTGAAATCCATTCGACCACCGTATAAGAGCACGCAATATTTTATTGATTGTGACCTGGCCAGCCGGCCACTGTCGCCAAGCGGCTCTAGGCGCTTCAGTCCGGAACCGTGCGACCACTACGGTCGCAGGTTCGAATTCTGCCCTAGGCATGGATTTGTGTGATGCCCTTAGGTTAGTTAGGTTTAAGTAGTTCTAAGTCTAGGGGACTGATGACCTCAGATGTTAAATCCCATAGTGCTCAGAGCCATTAGTACCATTTTTGTGACCTGGCCGAGAGGGTAAATTGTCTCACAGTCGTCATTACATCGGTTATTCCTCACAACGAATACTACTACTCTATTTCCCACACCTCTGTAACCTTAGAGAAAACTATCGCCCTAATGAGTGACAACCCCTGCAGCCTGCAATGTCATGACCACCCTTAGAGAATGCCGCCTCATCAGAATTCTTTCATAATTTTCGCTGGGTTCAGCTCAAAACCACCTCCCAAGCCGCTCCCTGTCGTTTTACATTTAGCATGTTACTTGCTATTTCCAAAGCTCCGGAATATATTATTAAGTACTGAATACTTGTGCAAATTGAACCTGTATGAGAAATATTAGTCGGCTTTCGTAACCGCCATAACATACACTGCTCTTATTTAACTCGCCGGTAATCCAGTACCATATAGAAAATGGTGTGAAACTTGGGTGTATGTTTGAATGAGCTCAACACGTCGGAGAATACTGTCGAAATGTTCCGCGAGACTTCCACTTGCCTCTATGGCCTCGCACAGTTTGGGAACATACCTCGTCTGGACGCAAAACCTAAACTCGAGCAATCTTTGGATCTACCGCACCTCCACTATTGTGATGCGATTCAACATGACACGAGTAGTGAAAACTGAAGACGGCTAGTACTAACCACGAATGCTTGTGTACGTTACACCTGCAACATTTGTCGGTGTGACGATATCAGTGATTCATACGTCCAGTTAGGGTGCTTGTGGCCATACAAAGTACGTGAATACCACACACTTTGTCTACTTTACCGGTTCCATATTATCTCGCATCAGATATGACACACCTCTCAGCCATCATACTCGAAACACAAAATCTATTTATTAACCATCTTAGATTCACCCACTCACAAAACAAAAATATTCCCGAACTCCTTCTCTGTCGTTGCTGTCCGCCTCTGGAACAACCTGCCCTGCAATCTGGACCCTGCTACTTTTAAGAAGAAGTCAAAGCACTTCCTTCTATTAGCCTCATAGTTTCCAGCCAACACTCATATATTCTCCCAGTCACGCTTCCTTCTCTTTTCCTTTCTTTGGGAGTCACGCCACCTTCTTTTCCTTTATGTTCTTTAACTGTGTGTTATCAAGTTCCTCTTTCAATTTCTCCTTATCTACAGCTACATCTAAATACATACTTCTGTTTCTGGGCAATTGCGTCTAAAATCGAGCAAGAAGAATTAAATTCTTCCTTCCAGCACGCGTGTAATAGTAGCAGAATGAGGAAGTTAAAAACAATAGCGGCAGTAATAATCGAAATATTTGGTAACTTCATACTCTTGGCAAATATGATGAAGTGTCACCAGGAACCGCCAGCTAGAAGTCTACTGCTATGAGTCCACAACTGTGGAAAGAACTTCAAATTGGCAAGCTGCACTCTTCCCAGTCACACCTGTGATTACCCAGATATGAGGTCCGGGACAATATTTTGTGAATGCAGAACCGCTCTGCCAGTTTGCGAGCTGCTCAGTTTGGGAACAATGTGCCTGACCCGCCACTCCTGGGCAGGAAAAATACTGTCTTATCGGTTTCACGGTGGGACCGCCTCTCAGGCTGTGTTCCGTGTCGCTGTTAGACCTTCCACCTACACGCCAACTCGACGACCAATCACAGAGCATGCAAATTTATGGGGCCGAGCCTAACTGCAGCTTTACTCAACAAGAGCATTGAGGCCCAGAGAGAAGTCTGCAGCCACACCAGGCAGCAGCAAAGAGTCGGTCGATGTGCCCTCTTATGATGTGGTCACAGTGGCACCGATATCGATGGATTCCTCCGACGACCGATCCGAAGTCGGCCGATCTTTTCAAATCAGTACGCCACTACGTGCGCGCTAACAATGAAGCCAATCTCATCGCCCGAACGTAGAGATTTACGACGACAGTAGGTGAAATTCAAATCAGTTTGCTTTTCTCGGTCATAATGGCCGACACGACACGGAACATGACAGTGAGAAACTCATCAGTCTGGTCAAAGGAGTACTTTGTGGTATTCTGAGAATGGAAAATATAATCGGAATACAGTTCGGAAACTATTGACTGAAATGACAGGTTTATTGGAAATCACAACTAGGCAAAATCTTTATCAGAAATTTTAGGTGTTCATCTACATGTACGTGACTTCTCTGCTATTCACAATAAAGTGCTTGGGGGGCGGGGGGTTCAAGAAACAACCTTCAACCTGTCTCTACCGTTCCACTCTCGAACGGCGCGCGGGAAAAAAAGAGCACTTAAATTTTTCTGTGCGAGCCCTTATTTCTCTTATTTTATCGTGATGATCATTTCTCCCCGTGTAGGTAGGTGCCAACAGAATGTTTTCGCAATCGGAGGGGAAAACTGGTGATTGAAATTTCATGAGAAGATCCCGTCGCAACGAAAAACGCCTTTGTTTTAATGACTGCCACTCCACGTATCATGTCTGTGGCACTATCTTCCCTATTTCGCGATAATACAAAACGAACTGCCCTTCTTTGTACTTTTTCGATGTCATCTGTCAGTCCCACCTGATTCGGATCCCACATCGCACAGCAGTACTCCAGGATAGGGCGGACAAGCGTGATGTAAGCAGTCTTTTTAGTAGACCTGTTGCACCGTCTAAGTGTTCTGCCAATGAATCGCAGTCTTTAGTTTGCTCTACCCACAACATTATCTATGTGATCGTTGTAATTTAGGTTATTTGTAATTGTAATCTCTAAGTAATTAGTTGAATTTACAGCCTTCAGAATTGTGTGACGTATCGCGTAATCGAAATTTAGTAGATTTGTTTTAGTACTCATATGAATAACTTTACATTTTCCTCTGTACTGGGTCAATTGCCACTTTTCGCACCATACATATATCTTATCTAAATCATTTTTCAATTCGTTTCGGTCATCTGATGACTTTATAAGACGGTAAATTACAGCTTCATCTGCAAACAATCTAAGACGGCTACTGAGATTTTCTGCATGTCGTTAATATAGAACAGGAACAATAGAAGTCCTATAACACTTCCTTGGTGTAGGTTATAAACTCGAAAAGTAGTTCGTTCAAGTGAAGAGGTTGAAAAATCAGCCAACCGGTTGCAAATAAAGGTTTGTTAGACCTTGACCAGCAGGATGAATAAACCTTTAGTTGCAACTGGTTGGCTGATTTTTCTACCTCTTCACATTTACACAGTTGCTGTTCCGCAGCCATGTTTAAGATTTTGTTCAAGTGGCATGGATGGTGTATCTTATGATTAAAGTTACTGTAATGGATCTTTTTGGGTTGTAGTTAGTGGTCATTTTTAGCTCTCTACAAATTATTGTCACCACTTACTGGAGTTTTTATGTCAGTGGGCCGGTAGTTCTGTTAGATGAAGTGGTTTGTAAGTGTGGTGTACGTATGTGTTTCCACTTTACAGTGCTTTATGTGACAGAGTATCTTACTCCAGACTTTGTGTTTGTCTTCCACACATATATGCTGCATGACAGTCTTTGAAGGTTAACAGACGTATGTCTGCACAACTTCAAAAAAATTCAGCAAAACAGACTTCGAGCTCTTGCCTAGAAGTATGATTTGAGCTGTATTAAGAAATGCGATATTCACATTAAAGATGCAATTCTGGCTCAAGTAAAACTAGAAGTGACACACTGAAATTCGGCATCTGTCGATTAAATCTTTGCAGTGATTTGGCCTTTACCGCGTTCTAAAAATTACAGTTTCAGAATGTTTGTGTGATACGGTGGACGTTATTTAACATGCCCTAAATACCAATTTAAAAGCTAATATTTTCACTCTTGTGCCCAAAAGTACTACGATATTTTTAATTTGTTCTATATCGAATGTTGGAGGTATGTTTCGTGCAAGTGTTTTAGACGACACTGTAACGTAATTTTTTGGAAATTTGTGGTAAGATCCAATTGGCAGCAAACTGCTGAGGTCATCGGTCCCTAAGCTCACATACTGCTTAATTTGATTTATACTAAGTTACGCTACGGACAACACACACACCCATGCCCGACGGAGGACTCGAACCACCGACAAGGGGAGCACTGTGGCATAATTGATTTTCGTAACTGAAAGCTATACTGAATCTGAAATAATACTGCCACCAGAAATCTTGTTACGTACTTTCTCAAATGCACTGGGCAAGAGGCAAAGAGCAGAGAAGTTTCCAGCGGTGTAATCGGATTATCAGAATATATCTACTGCCAAAACTGCATTAATATTCACCTGTTTTAAAGGAAGTGAGCTGCTTTGGAATCACAAATCTGCTTTTTATTAATTAAATAATACTTATTTACTAACACACCAATTTTAAACAGTCTCATGTAGTAGAAACATCTACTTTCACCACTTAAATTAACCGTAACCTCATAACCTCATTGGCAAGACCTTTACACACAGTAGTCGTTTCCGTGACATAATAAACCATACTCTGAACAGTGTATTTGGAAGAGATTCTTATTGCAGTGTAGCACTGAAACTACCATTATATATTTTCATAATACATGGGTATTTCGTGAAACTTGCCTGGTAATTCCAGTAACTGAAGACAGGGTGTACAGTACTCGAAGCGTTCTTTTTGAGACAGTCATGGCTCATTCGGCATCTTTTCAATAGCAAACGCCACACTGCAGCACTCGTCTCTATGCATAGAGGTGTCATGGTGTCTCTCCCGCCCTTAGAAGTTATAATCTAACCTACTTCGTTCAAATGGCTCTGAGCACTATGGAACTTAACATCTGTGGTCATCTGTCGCCTAGAACTTAGAACTACTTAAACCTAACTAACCTAAGGACATCACACACATCCATGCCCGAGGCAGGATTCGAACCTGCGACCGTAGCAGTCGCGCGGTTCCGGACTCAGCGCCTAGAACCGCTAGACCATGGCGGCCGGCTACTTCGTTAGCGAGACAACGCCGGGAAGAAGAGCAATGCGGTTGTTTTGGATCTTTAGAGCGTGTATTAGACCTCCATAGACACAAGATATCAGTAATCTGTAGCATATCTTACTCAAGATAGGGGGAAAACTTTTATTTCTAGGAACTCAGGATTTTTTTAGTACCGTGAGATTGATCCTTGCAATGTTTTCTCTTTTCTTCCAAGAACAGTACTATGCTGATAATGGGCTTCTCGAATGCACACACATCTGGAACCTGAATATATGTAGTAAGACAATTCGAAGTTGTGTGCCTATTTCAGGAGGCCGACGTCATACTTAAGGTAAGAAACACATCCTCTCTCATTTAGTATTATTTTTTGCTAGCAGTAGATTGCTTGTTGCTATGTTTACGTACAACATCATCTTCGACTGTGAAATGTTCCGACAATCGATTTTTGTTGAAGGAACTTGCCTTTCGGATATTGGGTGGTGCTCGACGTAACGTAGTTGCTTCTGATGGTTTCATTGTGCCTTGGACAGGGCTCTGCTATGAGTGGGGTACAGCTTGTGCAAAATGGTTAAAAGATAGTCACCAGCATTACAGTGTGGGCTCAACTGATGTGCCACTGGAGATGGTCCTGAGTAGTGTATGCTCAGTTATTCCACTTGAGTTACATGTCTTTGTGAAGGGTCTGGGGAAAGTAAAGCGGATTAAAGACTTGTTACCAGAATAGATGTGCATAGTACTGAGAGCAAGGGGTGTCCCTCATCTCCTGCGCTCTGAATTAAAATATGAGTTGAAAAATACGAGCCTGTGACTACAGAATTATTTGTGAAGGTGTTGGAAAAGCGGTGGTATGATTCTCACTTTACAGGTTTCCCATATGACAACAACGAGTGGAACAGACTTCGTTGTTAAAATGAAAACATATAACATTTCTTTAAGGTCAATGAACGGAATGGACCGTATTGTTGAACAACTACAGAAATGTGTAGTTTTTATGTTAAAATTTATATCGTGATGCCAGTTAGTAGAAAAGGCCTCATTGACGAACGATGAAATTGTAATGGTTTGTAATGTATCTTGGCTTGTTTTGGTTTTTCTCATCTTCCCCTGAAAGGTACAACGTAAAAAAACACTTGTTGCTGATGCGTCACTGCAACAGGATCTTTCTATTGTTGCCACCTTCATTGTAATCAGCTGAAGAATTTATTTGTTCAGAATGTAAAAGTCTATCTGAAGAGAGAGGTTATCACAAAGGGAACTGATGACCTTCATCAAGTTGAATTAGTTGGCCTTATTGCAGATTTTAAATAAACTTCAGGTAATGAATATTTATTAATAGTTATTGACATGTACTCCGAATACAAATGGGGCGCTGCTCTAATGATTAAAACTGGCGCTGGGGATGCAGATGTATTTAGAAAAATATACAGGAAAGGTAATACGATTCCGATACATTTAGAAACAGACTTAGGAATGAATTTTAGAACAGTCAATTCAAGAAGCTAATGGAAAAACTTAAGATTAATTACTGTTCACCTCTTTCCAAATTGAAAGCTTCATCTACCGAGCGATTCAATAGAACTCTTACAGGAAAGAATTTTAAACCTTTCACTGCTTTGATACAGTGCTAGGGCTAATCAATCAATATAAATACACAAAAGATACAACAATTAATACGAAACCTGAAATGCCTTTTGTCAGCCGTATATAATATGATCAATATTATAGGTACACGAAAAGTTAAATCCATATTCGGTTATTGAGTTGGAAGTAGTATCATATGCCGATTTTCGAGACACCTTTCACCCCAAACTGGTCTAATCAGACATTCAAAATTCGAGTAGTTCAGGAGAGCAACCCAGCAACGAATGTTCTGGAAGATTACATGTCGCGACCTGCACTAGGAGGTTACTACAGCACGGAAATACACAGAAACAAATGTCCAGCAACATATAGAGTTGGAAACACTCATACGAAGGAAAGGACTGGGTTTTGATAAATCATGCGATTCCTGAATTACTTCATAAGCGTACATACGTACAAGTAGTGAGACAAACAGCTGCAGACGTTGCATAATGTATTCCTGATTCCTACGAAGAGAGACAAGTCAAGACATGAAGAATACGTAGAGGAAAGCACCACACTACCCTGCTTGCCTCCATTACGCAAGGGCGGAGATTCTCAGACAGAAGAAAAGAAGCAAAGACAGTGCTTATAATACGGGACTACCTGACTCGCAAACGCATAACGATGTTCATCAATTTTCGTCATTTCGGCCTTCGGAATATCTGGACCCAGGGTGATAGATTACTTATCGAACCAACAGCTGGAAAGAAAACAGTTACTGATATGACTGATAACATTAAGAGTAAAAATGCGACCCCACGTGTAAACGTATAGCTACTTGACTTGGTTTAACACTACGAGTAACCCAACACAACATCCCCTTTTCTCTAAAATACTGCCTTAAACTGAGTAAACTCTGTAATTATCTTTGATTTTGTACCTTCACCTAATTGTAATTATAATTGTACCAACATGGTAATTATTCTTTATTTGTAACTGCAGCTGTTACTTAATTTTACACTACTGGCCATTAAAATTGCTGCACCACGAAGATGACGTGCTACAGACCCGAAATTTAAGTGAGAGGAAGAAGATGCTGTGATATACAATTGATTGCCTTTTCAGAGCATTCACACAAGGTTGGCGCCGGTGGCGACATCTACAACATGCTGACATGAGGAAAGTTTCCAACCGATTTCTCATACACAAACAAACAGCAGTTGACCGGCGTTGCCTGGTGAAACGTTGTTGTGATGCCTCGTGTGAGGAGGAGAAATGCGTACCATCACGTTTCACTGTGATAAAGTTCGGATTGTAGCCTATTGCGATTGAGGTTTATCATATCGCGACATTGCTGCTCGCGTTGGACGAGATCCAATGACTGTTAGCAGAATATGGAATCTGTGGGTTCAGGAGGGTAATACGGAACGCCGCGCTGGATCTTAACGGCCTCGTATCACTAGCAGTCGAGATGACAGGCATCTTATCCGCATGGCTGTAACGGATCGTGCAGCCACGTCTCGATCCCTGAGTCAACAGATGGGGACGTTTGCAACACAACCACCATCTGCACGAATAGTTCGACGGCGTTTGCAGCAGCATGGACTATCAGCTCGGAGACCATGGCTGCATTTATCCTTGACGCTGCATCACAGACAGGAGTGCCTGCGATGGTGTACTCAACGAACCTGGGTGCACGAATGTCAAAACGTCATTTTTTCGGATGAATCCAGGTTCTGTTTACAGCATCATGATGGTCGCATCCATGTTTCGCGACATCGCGGCGAACGCACATTGGAAGCGCGTATTCGTCATTTCCATACTGACGTATCACCCGGCGTGATGGTATGGGGTGCCATTGCTTACACGTCTCGGTCACCTCTTGTTCGCATTGACGGCACTTTGAACAGTGGACGTTACATTTCAGATGTGTTACGACCCGTGGCTCTACCCTTCATTCCATCCCTCCAAAACCCTACATTTCAACAGGATAATGCACGACTGCATGTTGCAGGTCTTGTACGGGCCTTTCTGGATACAGAAAATTTTCGAGTGATGCCCTGGCCAGCACATTCTCCAGATCTCTCACCAACTGAAAACGTCTGGTCAATGGTGGCCGAGCAACTGGCTCGTCATAATACGCCAGTCACTAATCTTGATGAACTGTGGTATCGTGTTGAAGATGCATGGGCAGCTGGACCTGTACACGCCATCCAAGCTCTGTTTGACTCAATGCCCAGGCGTATCAAGGCCGTTATTACGGCCAGAGGTGGTTTTTCTGGGCCATTGGTTCTTCAGCATCTATGCACCCAAGTTGCGTGAAAATGTAATCACATGTCAGTTCTAGTATAATATATTTGTCCAATGAATACTCGTTTATCATCGGCATTTCTTGTTGGTGTAGCAATTTTAATGGCCAATAGTGAAGTTACTGTTAACGCTAACACTTCTTTACCCCAAAGCTGTCTACCTGTTTGCAATAGCAGCACTGTATTCTCTTTACCTTGATTCATTACTCTGTCAGCTTTTTTGTTTAAACCGTCAAACAGCAAAAATAACAACCACTGCTGTTATAGTAACTTATAATTTGCTTCTAGGTGTCTGTGCCGAACCTATAGTTATCAAACTTACTTATTCTTTTCTGCTGGCAGCATCGGCCTTGTAAATCCTCCCTGTTCTTCTTTCCATCCGGAACCGCACAATACGCTAATTACATTTATCCTTTAAAACGGACGGTAGATTCACAGTGATTTCTTATGCCATAATCGAATGGATTTCACATTAAAACCTAATGTTTCGTTTTTATCCTTACAGGACGTCATGAAGGAAACCGGAGCTTCTTTAAGAGTCCTATTCGTACAGAAGCTGTTGGAATTTTGGCTCGCATGAAATCTCCAAAGTGTTATTTAACTGTGGACGAAAGAAACGCCACAAAACGCCTGAATGTGGACGATAGTATTATTAATCTCCCCGCTGACAACGGGAATGGCGACGGTAGTTTTTCATGTGACTCAGTAGCATAAGAAAAATTACGAGTTGTTATATCCTCAGACATATAGGAAACTGAGTCAAGACTCCACTGTCAAAGGTCTTAGAACTGTTACGTCGTTGATGAAAGACCGTTCAGAAAAGTCTGTTCAACTGCGGTACCACCAAGACCTTATGGGTTGCCAAAGGTACATAAAAAAACATGTTCCCCTTGTACCCATAGTGGTAGTGAGTGGTAACGATTCGCTCACCTACTCGATTTCCAAGATCTTAAGAACATTATTATGATCTTACGTAAGCCGATCCTACCCCTATTTCAATAATCCTGCACATTTTATTAATAAATTAAACGTTATCGTGGTCCAGCCGGAGGCCATATTATTTAGTTTTTATGTTGTATCGCTATTTACTATGATTCCACTCAGTGAGGTGTTGTAACACCTGAGTCGGATTTTCCTCCCGATGTGGAAGAACTATTTCAATATTGCCCTACGACCACGTATTTCATACGGAAGGATCATATATGAACAAACGGATGGGAGACCTTTAAGTCTAATTATAGCGAATTTTTCAAGGGAAAACACGAGGAGCCGTCATTGGCAACTGCCAACAAAAGACTGAAAATTTGGTTCCGTTACGTAGATGAAATGTTTGTTTTGTTGAGGCATGGCAGAGAGGAACTAGGTCTTTTTCACAGCATCTCAACGGGATTAATCTGAAGTTGACCTTGGAAGAGGGGGCAGTTGGAAGATTAAATTTTCTTGATGTGCTTTTTCTTAAGATAGAAGATCGGAATTTAGGCCACACAATTTACCGACGACCCACGCGCACAGACCGTTATCCACACCTAAACTCGAACCACCACCCACAACAAAAGCGAAGGGTCACAAAACGGTGGTGGATAGAGCAAGGAACATTTATGAACCAGAGCAACTTGATGCATAATTACAACACCTCACCAGTCCATTGCTCAACAATGGTTACCTGTCCGCTGAGGGAAAAAGGGCGTTAAGACCGTACGCAAACATGATAGTGATGCACAATCACCTGTGAAATCGAGTTTTCCTGTCTATCGTTGAGGTCCTTACTGGCCGCATAGGAGAAACCTGACAAATAAAATGTCGCGGTAACTTGCAGCCCCATCCGAAAGGTGTCGGATCACATAAAATTGCAAAGGATGCTCGCAAACCGCTGTAAAAAGCAGGAATTTACAGGAATCCATATTGTTTGGGAGGCTATACGGGGGTACTACAAAAAGAAATCTCAATAAACGACTGCAAGAGCACAAGTGGAACTGTAGTTGGTGTAACACAGGCTGATCAGCCGTTCTGGAACAATTTTCATTCAGGAGACTACCACATTCAATTCGCTAGGACTCAAGTACTGGCAGACACAAGGGGATACCATGAATGGCTATTCAGGGAGGCCATACAGGTGGTTAAACTTCTCAGGAAGATGGAGGACCTGAAATTGAATGATATCTTGATCCCAGTGCTCAAGAAGATGTGTACAAGTATTTCATCATGGGTTGACAGCTATAGCAAGGCCAATTGTGAGCGGGTATACAAAGCATGTGGCGTCACACCACTCCGTGGGAGCAAACCCTAACGAAATTTTGCTGCAGTCAGTAGCAAGCCAGGGTGTGAATCGAACGCTCAAGAAACCTACAAAATCCCTTTAAAATGTTGCGTTTTAATGTGAAATCCATTCGACCACCGTACAAGAGCACGCAATATTTTATTGATTGTGAACTGGCCAGACGGCCACTGTCGCCAAGCGGCTCTAGGCGCTTCAGTCCGGAACCGTGCGACCACTACGGTCGCAGGTTCGAATTCTGCCCTAGGCATGGATTTGTGTGATGCCCTTAGGTTAGTTAGGTTTAAGTAGTTCTAAGTCTAGGGGACTGATGACCTCAGATGTTAAATCCCATAGTGCTCAGAGCCATTAGTACCATTTTTGTGACCTGGCCGAGAGGGTAAATTGTCTCACAGTCGTCATTACATCGGTTATTCCTCACAACGAATACTACTACTCTATTTCCCACACCTCTGTAACCTTAGAGAAAACTATCGCCCTAATGAGTGACAACCACTACGGCCTGCAATGTCATGACCACCCTTAGAGAATGCCGCCTCATCAGGATTCTTTCATAATTTTCGCTGGTTTCAGCTCAAAACCACCTCCCAAGCCGCTCCCTGTCGTTTTACATTTAGCATGTTACTTGCTATTTCCAAAGCTCCGGAATATATTATTAAGTACTGAATACTTGTGCAAATTGAACCTGTATGAGAAAGATTAGTCGGCTTTCGTAACCGCCATAACATACACTTATTTAACTCGCCGGTAATCCAGTACCATATAGAAAATGGTGTGAAACTTGGGTGTATGTTTGGATGAGCTCAACCCGTCGGAGAATACTGTCGAAATGCCGCGAGACTTCCGCTTGCCTCTATGCCCTCGCACAGTTTGGGAACATACCTCCTCTGGACGCAAAACCTAAACTCGAGCAATCTTTGGATCTATCGCACCTCCACTATTGTGATGCGATTCAACATGACACGAGTAGTGAAAACTGAAGACGGCTAGTACTAACCACGAATGCTTGTGTACGTTACACCTGCAACATTTGTCGGAGTGACGATGTCAGTGATTCATACGTCCAGTTAGAGTGCTTGTGGCCATACAAAGTACGTGATTACCACACACTTTGTCTACTTTACCGGTTCCATATTATCTCGCATCAGATATGACACACCTCTCAGCCATCATACTCGAAACACAAAGTGTATTTATTAACCATCTTAGATTCACCCACTCACAAAACAAAAACATTCCCGAACTCCTTCTCTGTCGTTGCTGTCCGCCTCTGGAACGACCTGCCCTGCAATCTGGACCCTGCTACTTTTAAGAAGAAGTCGAAGCACTTCCTTCTGTTAGCCTCATAGTTTCCAGCCAACACTCATATATTCTCCCAGTCACGCTTCCTTCTCTTTTACTTTCTTTGGGAGTCACGCCACCTTCTTTTCCTTTATGTTCTTTAACTGTGTCTTATCAAGTTCCTCTTTCAATTTCTCCTGATCTACAGCTACATCTAAATACATACTTCGCAACCCAACGTCTAGTGCGTGGCGGAGTGTACCCTGTACAACTACTAGCTATTTCTGTTACCTTTCCACTCGCAAACAGAGCGGAGGAAAAACGACTATCTGTATGCCTTCGTAGGATCCCCAATCCCTCTTATCGTGAGCCTTATGTGAAATGTATGTTGGCGGCAGTAGAATCGGTCAGCCTCAAATAGCGGTTCTCTAAATTTTGTCCATGATGCTCCTTGAATTGAACGTCGCCTTCCATCGAGTGATCCCCATTCGTGCTCGAAAATAATCTCCCAAATACTTGCGTGATGTTCGAACCTACCGGTAACAAACGTAGCAGCCAGCTTTTGAATTGTTTCGATGTCTTCCTTTTTACTCGACATGGTGCAGATCCCAAACACTGAGACAGAATTGATCAATCGGTCTCTCTAGTCTCCTGTGTGCGGTCTAATTCAAAGATAGAACACACTTTACTAAAGCTCTGTCAACAAACCGAAGTCGACCATTCCCCTTCCCTACTACAATAGTTACGTGCTCATTCCACTTCATATTGATTTGCAACGTCGGGCCTACATATTTAACCGAGGTGACTATATGAAGCATCATGATAACAACAGTGTATTCGAAAATTAAGGGTTCGCTCTTACTACTCATCTGCTTTAACTTACGTTTTTCTACATTGAGAACTAGAAATTTTGTGTAGTCATGTTGTATCCTCGTACAGTCACTCAAAGACCACGCCTTCCCATATACCACAGTATCATCACCAAACATCCGCTGATTGCTGCTTATCCTGTCCGCCAAATCATTTATGGATATGGAGAAAAACAGCTGTCTTGTCACAGTTTCTTGGGGCAATTCTCTGTCGATACTCTTGTCTCTGATGAACACTCGTCATCGAGGTCCACATACTGGGTTCTATTACTTAAGAAGTTTGCGAGTCATTCACATATTTGGGTACCTGTTTCGCCGGCCGCTGTGGCCGAGCGGTTCTAGGCGCTTCAGTCCGGAACCGCCCTGCTGTTACGGTCGCAGATTCGAATCCTGCCTCGGGCATGGATGTGTGTGATTTCCTTAGGTTAGTTGTAAATATAGGGTTTTGATGACCCCAGATATTAAGTCTCATAGTGGTTAGAGCCATTTGAACCATTTATGAACCTGTTTTGTATGCTTTTACCTTCTTTAACAGTCGACAGTGTGCACCGTGTCAGACGCTTTACGGAAAGCTAGGTATATGAAATAAGCCTGTTGCCCTTCATGCATAATTCGCAAAATATTATGTGAGAAAAGGACAAGTTGAGTTTCGAATTCTAAAACCCTGCTAATCTGTGGACAGAAACTTGTCCTTCTCAATAAAATTTATTATATTCCAACTAAGAATGTGATCTAGGTTACTGTCGCAAATCAGTGTTAAGTACATCAGTATGTAATTTCGCGGGTCCGTTATTTTACCCTTCTTATATAAATAAGTCGCTTGAGTCTTTTTCCAGTCGCTTGGGCTCTCCGCTGGGCGAGAGATTCGCGATAAAACAGGGGCCAGTGCTGTAGAGAGTTCTTTATAAAGCCCAACTGCGATTTCATCAGGACCTGACGACTTACTTGTTTTCAACTCTTCCAGTTGTTACTCGATACCAGGGATGCGTATCACTTTGTCCTCAATACGATAGCCTGTACGATGGAAAAACGACAGTACGTTTGTACGAATCCCTGCGTGAAAGATTTCTTAAATTTGAAAGTTGAGCTTTCGTTTAGCGGTCAAAATAGAATGATTGAAGAGTGCCTGGTTAGAAGCCTCAAACTCACTTAGTGATTTTACTTAGGACTAGAATTTTCTCAGGTTCTCGGCAAGATGCTACCCCTAAGATCTGTTGCCACCCTTTTCTTCCATCGCCATTGTTGCTACTACTAAGAACTACAATAACACATTACCGTATTTTGCAACTATTGTTGTTTTTATCATGTACGAATACAAACAGTGTGCGTGGTTTTTTGTCTGTGCTAATGTAATTACTAATTTCTAAATGTAGTATAGCATGCTAATTGAAATACATGTAATGAAGAATATGTAGAATGCTTAGTTATACACTGAAGCGCCAAGGAAACTGGTACAGGCATGCTTATTCAAATACGGAGATATAGAAACAGCCAGAGTACGGCGCTGCGATCGGCAACGCCTGTGTAACACAACAAGACTCTGGTGCAGTTGTTAGATTGGTTACTGTTGTTACAATTGCAGGTTATCAAGATGTGACTTTCAACGTGGTGTTACAGTCGGCGGACGAGCGATGGGACGCAGCATCTCCGATGTAGCGATCAACGGGGATTTTCTCCTACGACCATTTCACGAGTGTACTGTAAATGTCAGGTATACGGTGAAACATCAAATGTCCGCCATCGCTGCGGCCGGAAAAAGATCCTGTAAGAACGACACCAACGATGACTGAAGAGAATCGTTGAACGTGACAGAAATGCAACCCTTTTGCAAACTGCTCCAGATTTCGACGCTGGGCCATCAACAAGTGTCAGTGTGCGAACAATGCAACGAAACATCATCGATGTGGGCTTTCGGAGCCGAAGGCCCACTCGTGTACTCTTGACGGCTGCACTAGACAACGTTTTACGCTTCGCCTGGGCCGGTCAACACCACCATTGGACTGTTGATGACTGGAAACATTTTACCTGGTCGAACTTGTCTTGTTTCAAATTGTATCGAGCGGATGGATGTGTGCGGGTATGGAGACAACCTCATTAATCCATGGTCCCTGCATGGGGGCGCGTGCAATTGGAGTGATACGGGACCCCTGATATGTCCAGATACGACTCTGACAGTTGACACGTACGTAAACATCCTGTCTGATCGCCTGCGTCCGGTCATGTCCATTGTGCATTCCGACGGTCTTGGGCAGTTCCAGCGGGACCAAGGGACACCCCACACGTCCATAATTGCTACAGAGTGACTCCAGGAAGATTCTTCTGCGCTTAAACGCTTCCGCTGGGTCAGACTCCCCGACATGAACAAATTGAGCATATCTAGGATGCCTATTAACGTGCTGTTCAGAAGAGACCTCCACCCCCTCGTACTCTTACGGATTTATGGACAGCCCTGCAGGATTCATGGTGTCAGTTTTCTCCAGCACTACTTCAGACATTAGTCGAGTCCATGCCACGTCGTGTTGCGGCACTTTTGCGTGTCCGCGCTACACGATATTAGGCAAATGTACCAGTTTCTTTGGCTCTTCAGTGCATGTAATAGGTTTTCCGACGGCGTTAATCTTGCCAGGTTAAATAAATAAGATAAAATAAAAATTATGCAACGTATGTCTCGTTTCTGCGAAGTCATACGACTCTTCACTTGACAAAGATGCTGACGAAGGCATCATATCTACATCAACACTTCGTAAACTACCTGTGTGGTAGAGTGTACTTCTGGTACCACTAACCGATCCTCTACTTCCATGTTCCATTACGGATGGCGTGTGGGAAGAATAATTGTCGATAGGTCTGCGCATTAGTTCTAATTTCACGAATTCTCGCTGTTTGGTCATTTCGTGAGACGTATGAGAGGGTACTGATCACCTTGTTGCCATCTGGTGCTGGAAGCTTTCATGAATCATGTGCAGATATGTTTGCGTGTGTCTTCGCAATTCAGAGGAAAAAATCTTTGAACATAAGGAAATTCCGAGAATAGTCTACGTAACGTTTCCCGAAATATCTGCATGTATTTGAAAGTGACGTCATTTTTCGTTAATTCATGTAATTGTCTGCCTGATTTTAAAACTATGCTGATGACATACAGATGTATGTAAAAGTGTGCGTGTGTGTGTATGCAATTCTGAGGTAAATATCTGTGACTGGATGCCTCATTTTAATACTGTGCTGTAATTGGCTGTACAGGGGCAGGGGAGAGAGAACGGTGGGGGTGGAAGGTGTGAGAAGGAGGCAGAGAGGGAGGGGAGAGGCTGGCCGTGAGACGTTATCATTTCTCACGTTCCTTGAATTCCATATTTGATCAAAGTGTTGTTATACCCACTTGTGGGCTTCGGCGAATCCCAAAAGTATGCTGACAGAGAAGCATGAGCACCTGTTCAGCCTGTATGTATCGCCAGGAATTACAGGCAATCTCCTCCTGTGACCAGACATTCTTACTCAACACATGGTTGTTAGCAAGCATACTATTTGTGACGTATTGATTTGTTTCCTTGTTTTATAGCACTTGATATGGAAATGATGTAGTTCCGGAATATGGTGTGGTAAATATGCCACACGTTTGACAACTGGCACGCAACATTCTCAGTAGTGATTCATGACGGAGTTGTGCGCTGGAGTCACAACGGATAACTCAGTACTGACCTCACAGGTGAGGCTATCTGCGCTTGATGCGGGTGACCCTGCCTCGTTTGCTTGAAGACATACCCTTGGTAGTACGAAGGGTACTGTGACCACTACACACTGGTACTCCAGCTCACTTCCTTCTTGACTTTATTTTATTCGTGTCAGAAGCATTTATTTACGATGTATAAAATAATATACAATATTTACATGTCGTGTGTATATATATTTACAAGACAATTATTTACACTTTTTCCGCCCAGAAGTTAGCGACCACTATTGCATTTGGCGTTGCATGTAGCAGGTCTTCTGTTGTGCATGTTGCTGGACATTGGGTACACAGGAGCTGGTGGAAGGTCGTCTGCGTTGCTCCACACTCACAGAGTGGCGTCTCCTCTAGGGAACCTCATTTAGTCAAATTGCTCTTACATTTCGTGACACCCGAGCGTAGTCTGTTGAGGGATCGCCATTTACTCCAATTCTCTGTGTAGCTGGGTGGTAGTCTTTCGCTTGGTGTAATCAATCCCACAGTACTGGTAAGCCTTGCATGCCATCGCTCGATTCGGCATTGCTGTGGTGCCCCAACTAGAGCCTCGGTAGATCTGAGGAAGCTCTTTCTGAATTTGCTGGGATTTCTGGATTTTTTGGGTTTGCTGATTGATAGCCATATAGCGGGTGAGCTTCAGAAGTTTATGATTTTTTCTTCTCACTTTTTGCTGCTACCTCTCGGCGGATGTCGGGGGGTGCAATGCCAGCGAGGCTGTACAGTTTATCAAGAGGAGTAGGCTTCAGGCACCCGGTGATGATACGACAAGTATCATTAAGAGCCACATCTACTGTTTTGGCATGGCAAGAATTGAACCACACTGGGCTTGCGTATTCTCCGGCAGAGTAACACAATGCAAGGGAAGAGGTTCTCACAGTGTTGAGGTGTGCTCTCTATGTTGTCCATATGACCTTCCCTGCTCCTTAAACTCTGTGCAGTCGTATCCTGCTGTTTGGCTCCACTTACCAGAATGGCCCTGTATGTGTTTGTATCTGTGTGTGTTGCTATGTGTTTGAGAGATGGTACATATTTCAAGAACAACAATATGAATTCATAGTGTAATACATTACGGCATTGATGGGTGGCGGAGCCGCTAGGCATCATATTTAGTTTAAAAAGGTCTTGAAAATTCTTGCCGTGTTACTAACATGTAACTAATGGAAAATCATGGACCATGGCATCATAAAATAACATTCTGTGTTTGAAATTAAAAAAAAAAACGTTTTATCACTAGAAATAGATGTAAATTCTACTGAAATTCGTATGTCGTTCAGTTGGATCCAAGGTTTTCAAGGTGACTTATTGGTGGTGCTAATAATTCTGCCTTACCAGATTATAATTTGCTTGCCGAACTCTTGGACAGATTTACATACAATACGTTGCAGAGTTGTTGTTGTTGTAGTCTTCAGTCCTGAGACTGGTTTGATGCAGCTCTCCATGCTACTCTATCCTGTGCAAGCTTCTTCATCTCCCAGTACTTACTGCAACCTACATCCTTCTGAATCTGCTTTGTCCTATATTCATGTCAGGTAAAGTAGAAGGAAAGTCCTAATAAACATATGTGTAGAAAACTCGATGAGATACGTGTCATTAAATCCTGCGACAGCTGACTGTGGAACACGGGAATTGCTCTGTCATTAACACACATTGTTACACATGCACCAGCCGGTCTTCTCAACAAATCTAGAACTCGTGTGAACACACCTGACTGCCCTCAGATTTGGTGCAAAACATAATACATAGATTTCTGTAACGTGTGCACGTTGTTAACTGGTGTGCAACACAGTGTATTTACACCGTATGTCACTGTAGCCGAGAGCTAATGGAAGAGGATCTGGTGAGCGGGGAGGAAACATTAACTGAAGCACCTCGACCAATCCAGTGCTTATTAAAGATTTGTGTTAAGTACTAGCGTACGAGTCACATGCTCGTTAATTAAGGTTTACACGCCTACCTGTTGACGAAAGCCTTTGCCTAAACAATACCAGGATATAGTCTGCGATTTACCGGTTGCAAAACAGGACTAAATTTCACTTTGTACGCTGTTCCCACTTTACGGATTCACTGACTTTGTTCTGATGCTGTAATATCTCCAAACACATGTATGGGGTATCTGACGTAGCAGACAGTTGTCAGTGCTATGTGTGACTACGACGTCATAGTCTAAGGCATAAGTTCACTTATTCTATTTTTATGTTATCAGTGAAACGAGTTGCTGAGTGTACTTGAACTGTGCCAAGCATACAGACAGTGCTCGGTCTACAGTAGAAGACCGCACACAGCAATCACTGTAATACAAGGAGGATGACGGTGTATTAAAGTAAGTTTATGTCAAATGATACTGCAGCAGCAGCAGAATGTTAAGCGTTGCATTCGCGCCAGCATGAATGACTCCGAGGACGTGATTAATCGTTTTTTCGAGCTACTACCGTAATCTGCACTGCTAAAAAATAAATGCAAAACGCTGAAGGACTGTATTCAGTGGCACTATGAAAGTATGTCCGCACTATGCCTCTTTCTTCGTGCTCAATCGCAGACGCACGGGAATAAAAATTTGTGGAAAGAACGCCTGTACGCATGAGCGTTCTCGTATCCACACGTTGCCTCATTGTGCAAGCAGTCTTCTGTGAACTACATTCTCTGCTTGAGAGTTTCTATTGCGTTTATTGAGATAAAAAAGCGATAGAAATATAAAACACAAAAGCGACTGTAGGTAAAGTATCGGCATCTATAGAGCGGTATGAGAAATACGAAGTGGTGTCAAACTTTTGTCAACAAATTTCAAAGGATTTTAGATCCTTTAGATTTTCTGCTTGGAGAACTGCAGCGATAAGGCTGGCAATAAAATTTCGTTAGCTAGTAAATGGTGACTTGTATACGAGTTTGAACTACTTATTCCTTATTTCAAAACAAAGCATTTCAGTGATTTTTCCTGAAACCGAGAAATACTGAAGGGGGGTTCTTAATCGTTAAATGAAGATTAATTACCTTTCAGTTCGTCATTTGCATTTAATTTGTTTATGTAACGTTAATTATGAAAGATGATATGTAGACCGACATCCTAGCACTCGACTAATCCGGAAGTTTCATGGACGCCAGAATCAACTGGAACGGAGTTTGTACTTACCAATTTTGCATTTTTTACATCATGAGTGTACGTCATTCAATTTTTAGTAGTTTTTTGAAGAGTTAAACACACCCCATCATTGTGCTTTTATGTCTCCATAGCATGAATGTTCGTCCACAGCTTTCATATAAGCCCATACTTTTCATAAATTTTTGGTTTATTCTTCTCAGCTTTTCTGCTAGTAAACTTACTTTCATTACAAACGTATGATCGGAGACATTTCATATACTACATGACGCTGAGGGCAACAGATCTTGAATTTTTTTTTCAAATAATCTTCTCACGGGGCACTCCATATGACTTCCTTCTTTCTCTGTAATCATGTATAAATTTAAGAGTGCTTCCTTGACATTACTTCACATAATTCGCTTCATGGCATAACCTCGGCACATTGTATAAACACACATGGGTCTCAGCTACCTGTCGTCTGCTAAAAAGGGCAGAGATTCCCACTGAAGGCGGGTAGCAATGCGCTTTACACGCTGCCTCCATTTCCAGGAAATCAGGCATGCACAAAGGCGCATGTGTAGTTGCGCTGTTGGAAATTTACGCTCATGCGCAAAGTCGAACACAAAAAAGACATCGTGTGGGCGCACCTTAACATGTGCATAATGATGGTTGTATTGTTGGTGATTCATCTGTCAGGTTCAGATGGTGCACTGGAGGCGTCTGTGTGGGCCCTCTCTTTTGACTCTGCAGGTGATAACTGTTAAGAGTTTGGAGACAAACAGTTGTACAACATTCATTCCGAAGTACAGCCATGCCCCGACAGCGTCTACGTACTCCTGTTGAACAACTTCAGCCATCTGAAAAGGGTCACATTATGGGCCTGCGGGAAGCTGTATGCACATATCAACAGGCAGCTGCATATGTTAGGCACAATGTATCGGTGGTTTGTCACTTGTTTCCGCAGTCGTTTCCCATGTCCGTAGGCCAGGTTAGGACGCCCCCGTAGTAGAGACGCATATCACAATCGACGCGATGTGGTAGTGGATTCGGGGATGAAATCTGGGAGCTTGTTGCACCTGATATCTCACCAAGGACCACTGGGAACTTTCTTCTCACACCAGGACTAAGATCAGTTGTGCCTCTAGTCGCGCTACGAGTGACATTACGACGCTGCAAATCACGGCTAGTAAGGTGTGATGAAGGAGTTGACTGTAGAATGCCCCTCTGCAGCCGTCAGTGATGAGAATAATATCTGTATGGGAGCGATGGACGTAGACGTGTACGGCATCGACCTAGTGAGCAGCACGACACAATTGTCTCAATCCACGCTTCTCGGTATGAGGGGACTATCAGTTACTACTCGCGGTCACCTTCGGACTTTCTGCAAGGTTGCTACTGCCATTTCTTCGGTAGTGATGTGATGTGATTTCTCAGCAGGACGATGCACTTCCATATACAGCTGCTGCTAAGCAAAGAACTCTGTGCTCGTCATGGTGTGGAATATCTTCCCTGGCCAGCAAGACTGCCAGATCTCTCACTACCTGAACACCACAGGACATGGTGGAATGGGAACTTATTCGTCCTCCAGAGCCTAGGATAACGATTGCCGAAATCGAATGAGAGATGCAACTTCCTTGGGACACTCTGTGTCTGGATAACATTCGGCACCCTTACGTTCGTTTGCACTCGAGAATACAAGACTGTGTTGGCACCAGAGGAAGGCAGCACTATGTACTCATGGGACTGTTTACTGTGACTTGTGTGTCTCATTTGGTCTCAATTTATCATACACTTCTACAATGATGAAAAACCTGTCACATTACTTGCCAGCAAAACGGCCTTGTCGCTGATGGTGATGAATTTTTTCAGCAGTTTGTAAGCTATTAGAAAACGCTTAAAACAGTCACACAATTGCAGGTAAAGGTTGTCTATCTAACAACTTCCAGGGTCAATTTTCAGTATTTCATTCAGTTACTGGCGGATTTTCAAACTGTGAAGAACTCTTTAAGGGGAACAAACTTTCGTTGAAAGTTTAACGCAATAAGTCTAGTTTTAAAGTTAGAAGCTACATACATGTGTTGAGGTATCGTAACGTGGCACTAAAGTTCAGCCTGTATCTGAGAAGGAGAGCGCTTAGCACTTCTGACAAGCTTTACAAATAATTTCAAACCCTTCCGAAACTTCTTGCCGACACCCTTCGCAAAACAAGGGATAGAAAAACGATGGCCTCTTCCCACACTTTCACTGTTAATGCAGTAAAACTTCAGCACCAGGTATGACGTCTAAATTTATTACTTCCGAAAAACTAACTCGTCCGTCTCCACAGCTCAGTGGTCAACGTGTCTGGCTGCTATGTGAGGACCAGCCGGTACATCCAGGGATTTTTCCTTAGTGGTAGGACTGCAGTGGGGTGCAGTCTCCCTCGGATACCTGCTGAGGAGCTACTTGAGACAGAAGTAGCCGCTCGTAGGTCGAGCAAGCTCAGAAAAGGCGAGAGAGCGGCGTTCTGATTCCAGTCCCATTTATACCGCACCCAGTGACTTAATTTACAGATGATGACATGGTGGTCGGTCAGTCTCGACTGGTCCATCAGGGCGACAACACGGATCTTTGTTTTGCCTACTGATAACTATAGAAGCAACTCATTTTGATGATAGTATTCACAGAACAAGCGCACTGCTGTGTACTAGCAATAAGCGCACAAGACAAAAAATATTAGTCTTCCCTAGAGAAATCATTACTACCATCATTTAATACCGTGTAGTTCCGTCCCTGGACTCCATAACTACTTGGATTCGGTTAGGAAGTGAGTCCACTACATTATGCAGCCACGTCGCATCCAGTTTAAACTACTTGCTGATGATTTGATCGTTCATTTCCATCAAACTCAAGGGATTCTCATATGTGCTTCTTACCCGCTGTTCCAACATGTCCCGCGGGTTTTATATGGGTTTCTAATGAGGAGACTTTGCAGGCCAATAGAGATGTGGTAGGGTTGGAACGTCTTCAGAAAACTAGTCACGTATTCTTATATCACAATTAACTTCGCTGTTGTTTTTATGTTTCTGTGTGAGCAAAGGCCTCTTGCGAGGTGACCGACTCCAAATGCTCATTGCAAGCAGTTACCGTTGCAAGATTCTCTCGTTAATATGTTGGGCCGGGCCTTCATTCAGTACCCGCACCCGCAGCAACTGTTATCGGGATTGGAACCTGATTTGATTCACAAGCGGGGAAAAGCGTCTCTGGTCCCTCTCAGTCAGAATCTCTTCGGACCACAATTCTAAATACGTGTTTCACGGCCAAGTGTAACACACTGCTAATCGTAGAAACGTTGAACAGTCCTCCACTAAACACCAACAAATCCAACAACTTCTACATCTACATGGATACTCAGGAAATCACCCTTAAGTGCTTGGCAGAGGGTTCATCAAAGTATCTTCATAAAAATTCTTTATTATTGCAATCCCGAACAGCGTACGGTAAAAATGAACACCTATATCTTTCCCTACGAGGTCTGATTTTCCCTGTCGTATTATGTTGATCGTTTCTCCCTATGTAACTGGGCGCAACAAAATATTTTCGCATTCGGAGGAGGAACTTGGTGATTGAAATTCGTGAGAAGATTCTGCGCCTTTGTTTTAATTATGTCCACCCCAAATCCTGTATCATGTCATTGACACTCTCTCTCCTGTTATAGTTTCCAAGTGTTCTGTCAATAAAACGCAGTCTTTGGTTTATCATCCCCACAACATGTTCTATGCGTTCCTTCTAATTTAAGTTGTTCGTAATTGTATTTCCTAGGTGTTTAGTTTAATTTACGGCCTCTAGATTTAACTGATTTATCGTATAACCGAAGTTTAAAGGATTCCATTTAGCACTCATGTGGATGATCGGATACTTTTCATTATTTAGAATCAATTGCCATTTATCTTCTGATGACTTTACTAGACGATAAACGACAGAATAACCTGCAAAAGTCCTAAGACGGCTGCTCAGATTGTCTCCCAAATCGTTTTTATAGATAAGGATCAATAGACGGCCTATAATATTACCTTGTGGAACGTCAAAAATGACTTGAAATCCTTTGTCAATAGCACTCAGCACTTCTTGTTATGTTTCACAAGAACTGTACTACTCCTACTTTTCTTGAAAACTGGTGTGATCTGTGCCATCTTTGTGTACGGATCTTTCGTCGAGTGAACGGTTGCATATCATCGTTAAGTTTGGAGCTATTGCATCAGCATGCTCTAGAAGGTACCTAATTGGTATATAGTCTGGACCGGATGATTTGTTTCTATTAAGTAGTTTAAGTTGATTCACTACTGTAGGGTATTTATCTCTAAGTTACTCGTGTTGGCAGCTGTTCTTGATTCGATTTCTGGAATATTTACTTCGTCTTTATTGGTGATAGAATTTCGGAAGCGTGAGTTTAGTAGCTCTGCTTTGGCAGCACCGCCGATAGTATTTCCATTGCTATCACGCAGACAAGGCACTGATTGTGTCTTACCGCTGGCATGCTTTACATACGACCAGATTCTCTTGGGGTTTTCTGCCATGTTTCGAAACTAAGTTTCGTTGTCGAAACTGTTATAAGCATCTAGCATTGAAGTCTGTGATAAATTTCTGTGGAAGGTCGCCAATCTTGGAGATTTAGCGTTCGTTTAAATTTTGCATGTTTTCTTCTTTGTTTCTCAAAAATGGTTCAAGTGGCTCTGAGCACTATGGGACTTAACTTCTGTGGTCATCAGCCCCCTAGAACTTAGAACTACTTAAACCTAATAACTAACCTAAGGACATCACACACATCCATGCCCGTGCCAGGATTCGAACCTGCGACCGTAGCGGTCACGCGGTTGCAAACTGTAGCGCCTACAACCGCTCGGCCACCCCGACCGGCTTTCTTTGTTTCTGAAACAGTGTTCTGATCCTTTTGTGTACCAGGGAAGATCAGATCCGTCGTTAGTTAATTTATTTGGTATAAATGTCTCAATTACTGTCGATACGATTTCTTTCAGTTCAAGCCAGATCTGGTCTACACGTTCATTGTTAATTTGGAAGGAGTGGCGATTGTCTCTCAGGAAGACGTTAAGTGAATTTTATCAGCTTTTTTGAGTAGGTATATTTTTCGTTTATTTTTGGAGGGTTTGGGGCTTACAATATTCAGTCTCGCTACGACAACCCTGTGTTCACTAATCCCTGTATCAGTTTTGTTGCTCGTTATTAGCTCAGCATTATTTATTCCTAAGAGGTAATGTGCGTTTTCACAACCGTTTACTATTCGCGTGTGTTCATCAACTAACTGCTCCAAATAATTTTGAGAGAACGCGTTTAGTATAATTTCGGGCGATGTTTTATGCACACAACCGGATTTAAACACGTATTTTCGCCAATATATCGAGGGTAAATTAAATTCACCTAAACTATAACTGTGTGAATCGGGTGCGTTGTTTTCCCACACTCTATGGCTATGGGCATGACCTAACACGATTTCCCCTCTTTGCCACTCTGTCATGTTCTTATATTTACCATATTTACCCATGTTTACATACAATGCCCGCCTGAAACACAAATGTTCAACTGATCGCTACTGCCTGATGGTCACGTAGAGGCAAAGCGCTCATGGTTGAGTACGTGACTCGATGGTTGCGACTTCTGTTAAGGCTTAAGGAATCATCTGTCCGTTCGCGGTAGGGTGAATAGTTGTTTTGTCCGGTGAGCTTGTATCACTGAATGTTCATGCAAAATTGTATCATGGCACGACAAACAGTTGTGGGTGTATGAAGTCATGGACATTGAGATGCGTTTTGTGCATGCGAGTAGGATTCTCCATTATGGGTATTTGCAAATCGAGCTATCGCCGAGAGCGAGCAACTAGATGCTTAAACGGTTTGCTCATCGAAAACAAGCGGCTATACCCGACCGTTGGAGGCTCCAGTACGCAGTGACGCTGCTGCAGCACGGCGCGTGAACTGTTGATCCATGTGGCTTGGAGGCTGTTTCAACCTGTCGTGTGAAAGCTTGGTGGCTTCTTCCCGGCAGCCAATCAAGTGAGAGCTACTGCTGGTTTTGAGAACTACATTGACACGTAAAAAACTACAACACTATGAATTTATTGTGCGAGATGAACGACTGTTGATCGGCATCTTTCTACATCTGGAAGTTGATGTCTGTTCACATCTCGCGGCAGTCGCGTAAGACTATCGCTAGAAGCGCCGCTTTGAGGATGCATAACAAGTTTGCTTTAAATGCGGGCTGTAATGGTCATGAGGATTAGTTACATTTGAGATCGTCATAGTCAACTGATGTTAGTCCAGAATGCCTTTAGGTCGACGGAGACACAATTGTCAACAGCTCACTGGGCTCCAAAGAGGTCGTGTGAAACGACTACGGGCGGCTATGTGTTCCTTCCACGATAATGCATAAGGACTTGGCAGGTATGTAGCCACCGTAAATAATTGCTGGCAGTGGTGGTCGCGAGAAGGTACACTGGCAGGAAGACCGGACTCCGAATGGTCACTGGGAACTCCCCAGAGGGCAGACCATCACATTCGGCGTATGGCTCTGGCGCATCGTACTGCATCTGCAGGAGCATTTCGAGCAGCAGCTGGTATCACAGTGACACAACGAACTGTTACAACGAACTTCAACAGCAACCCATAGACAGACCCTCTGTAACGTACTTTTCACTGACCCCAAACCATCGCCGTTTCAGACTTCACCGGTGTTAAGCGAGAGCTCGTTGGAAGGCGGATTGAAGATTAGTTGTCTTCTCTGACGGAAGCCGGTTCTGCCTCAGTGCCAGTGATGGCAGTATGTTTGTTAGGAGGAGGGCAGGTGAGCACCTGGATGAAACCTATCTGTGGCCTAGACACACTGGACGTACGCCTGGAGTTGTCGCCTCGGGTGCTATTTCGTACGAGCAGCAGCAGCAGTTCGTGGTTATCCCAGTCACCCCGACTGCAAATCTGTAGTTGAGCCTAGTGATTCGATGTGTTGTGCTGCTATTCATGAACAACTCTCCAAAGGGTGTTTTCCGGCGAGAGAACACACGCCCACATACCACTGCTGTAACCCAACATGCTCTTGGCCTGCTCGGTCACCAGATATGTCTCCAGTCGAGCAGGCCTGGGACATCACCGGACAGCAGCTGCACCACCATTCACAACCAGCATTAAACGTCCCTGTACTGACTGACCAGTTGCAATAGGCATGAAACTCCATCCTACAAACTGACATCCGCCAGCTGTACACACAATGCATGCACGTCTGCAAGCTTCCATTCAACATTCTGGCGGTTATACTGGTTATTCATGTACCAGCATTTCACATTTGCAGTGGCTTCTCTCGCGCTTACATTACTCTGTAATCTTGTTACCTTAATCACTTAAATATATTACCTATACAAATGTACCCTCTTAATTTCTTTACTCCACATTAATTATTTCTTGGTGCTGTGATTTATTTTATCAGTATAATTAAAAACTAGAGTTGAATTTAAAAACTCGTACGAGCATAAGGAAAAGGTTTCCACATATATGGGTAATAGAACCCAATACGTTGATCCTTATGGCGAGTATTCACCCGAGATAAGAGTAATATCAAGAATGCATCGGGGAAGTGTAATAGGACTGTTCTTGTTCTGTACATACATAAATCATCTGATGGAAAGGGTGAGCAACAATCTGCGATGACGCTGGAGTGTATGGGAAAGTGCCTCCACTGAATGACTGCAGGACTATATAGGATGATGTAAGCAGAATTTATATTTGGTGTGACGAGTGGTAACTTGTTCTAAATGTAGAAAAATGTAATCAAAGAAAACAGTGCTCTAATATTAGAAAACCGTATTATGGTGTGCTGCTTGTCAGAGCCACGTTCATTAAATGTCTAGGCGTATCGTTTCAAGACGATATGAAATAGAATGAGCTCGTGAGGATGATAGTCGAGAACAATTAGCTCCGGTTTACTGGCAGAATTTTAGGAAATTGTAGCTCATATGTTGACGTAACCACGTATAGAACGCTTGCATGATCCATTTATGAGTAATGCTCGAGTGTCTGGGATCCCCACCAGGTGGGATTAAAGGAATGTATCCAAGCAGTTGGGAGCCGCGGAGTTAGATTTGTTAGTGGCAGGTTCGATCAACACGTGAGTGCAACGGAGATGCTTCGTGAACTCAAGACGGAATCCCTGGTGGGAAGACGACGTTATTTTCACGAAATACTATTGACAAAATTTAGAGAACAGGCATTTGCAGTTGACTACAGAGCGATTCTTCTGCCACCAACGTAAATTTCGCGTAAGCTCCACGAAGACTAGATAAAACAAATCAGGGCTCGTACTGAGTAGTTTTTTTCCACTCACTTTGTTAGTGAAACAGGAAAAGAAATGACTGAGGGAGGTACAAGGTACCTTCCACCATACACCATACGGTGGCCTACGGATTATGAATGTAGGTGCAGATTAATCAAGGCTTGGTCACTCTCACATCGTACAAGAAAACTGATATGCAGATTTGTACATTCATTAACTATTGTAGTTTCTTAATTAAGTTTAGTCTTACATAATTTATTTTCTTTAATCCAAGTAATGATAAAGTTCCATGAGATTCTGGCATCACAAGATGACACATTTTGGACCAGTACTGTCCTGTGGTGGAATGCGGGACATGTTTTTTTAGTGTCCTCTATAGCTTTCTCCTTAACAGTTTTTATCCATATATCTGAAATACTGTAATTTGTAGCATCAAATGGCTGCAGTTTATTTCCATAGTTTGTACCAGTGATTTAACCGAGTTAATATTTCACATATAGAGAAATCCAGTTGCTGTGTATAGTATCATGTAGAGAGAGAGAGAGAGAGAGAGAGAGAGAGAGAGAGAGAGAGAGAGAAAGAGATAATTGTGCTGAATTACTGCAGGGGTGACTGTTGAGAGAAAGGCAGGCAGAACATACATCGCGTGGCCGTTGAATGGACCCTAAAAGCTTTTCGTGACATCAAAAGGAACGACCTACCAGCTGAAAGCTATTCACTGATTGACGTTTTCGCTGTGCGGGCGCACGGACTGCTTCTGGGACGATCTAAAAGCACGAAACGTCCACTTCAGCTCTTTCACTTCGATTTAGTGGAGGTTGTGTCGTTGTGGGCGTTGCTCATGAGACTAGAAATAACCCTTCCGGTTATGATTTTTTTTTCGGTGACCTTGCCTAGTGCTGACATTTTCTAGTCGCCTGTTACCGCGAACAGTGTGCTTCACCACCGCTATATAACGATTTAACTGTGGGATCACGACTGTTATTCACAGTTTTAGATTACTGGTCTTTTACATTCATTAGTGAAGCCTGATATTGTCAGGGAGGAGACGGCCGTCCTGATGTGACTTATTAAATTACTTTCGGCTGCTTTCTAAAACCGCCTTAACATTGTTCAAATAGTAAAAAAGTGGTGAACATGCATTGAGAAACATCATTAATTACAGTCATCCAGTGATATGCATTCATTTTGTGGGCCAACAAGACTGATACTATTTAGTTTAAAAGTTCATAGTGAGCAAGTAGTTTTCAAACCATAATCTTGCAAGATGACGATAATGACGAAGGAAAATTGCCAGTTGCATTAATAAAACTTGCATCACATGCCCGTATAAATTGCAAATTACGAACTGAAGATCGTCGTAGAAAACAACAGATAGTAGTCTTCATGCTGCAAATCTGTACTGAAAACTGTGGTCTAGGCTTAAAAATTTTTGTACGATGTCTTAACACGTGTATCTTACTGTGCTTTCTTCCAGTCATTGCCTTCGATAGCCGGCCGGGGTGGCCGAGTGGTCTAGGCGCTACAGTCTGGAACAGCGCGACCGCTACGGTCGCAGGTTCGAATCCTGCCACGGGCATGGATGTGTGTGATGTCCTTAGGTTAGTTATTAGGTTTAAGTAGTTCTAAGTTCTAGGGGGCTGATGACCGCAGAAGTTAAGTCCCATAGTGCTCAGAGCCATTTGAACTATTTTTTGTCTTCGATATATTCTCTTCCTCGACGATTCTCCGGATATTTCTTATCAGTCCTTCTTTTTAATCGAGAATCCATTGCGTGTAGGCAACTCCAGCTGTTTCTGACGCTCATCAAAGCCATATCTAAACTGACATTTGAAGAAAGTATCATAAGTCAAATAATTATATTTTTGCCCATCGGCCTTGTAATGCGGACAGGCAAGTTGTAAGGGTTTAGGAAGTGCGTCTGGTCAAAGGAAAGTAACTGCGAGCATAACTTTTTTTTCCTGTCATTAGAACCAGTAGCTGTTTTGATGCGACTGAAAAGATCTACTCTCCTGGACTACTCCTTTACATGTAAGTAGATTTCCACCCAACATCATCCACTGTGCATTAAAAGTACTTCCCCCAAATTTCGTGCACACTTTGGCTCCCTCTAACAGCCTAATAACATGAAAACTCTTCTACCCCACGATATCTTAACACATGTATGTTGCTGTCCCTTCTTCCAGTCATTGTCTTCGATATATTCCCTTCCTCGACAATTCTCAGGCGTACCTCCTGATTTATTATCTTATCAGTCCACCAAATTTTCAACAATCTTTTATAGCATCAGGTCTCAAACCCTTCGATTCACTTCTTTTTCTGTATATCCATGGCCCATGATACATTAGCACAGAATGCTGTATTGCAAACGTGCAATATAAAAAGGTCTATGTCCGATACTATTCGACTTTTGCTAACGTTTAATGCCCTCTTTGCCTGTGCTAGTTAGTTTCGTATACCCTCCTTAATTTGTTACACGTTTATTTTGCTTTCAAGATAGCAAAATTCCTTCAGACTGGGCATCTATTATGTGGGCCCCAATTTTGATGTTAACTTTACCGCCGATCTCATTTCTGCTTCACATAAATATTTTTGTCTTTCTTTCGTTTCCTCTCAGCCCATATTCTGATCCCCTTGGGCTACTGTTCGTATCATTCAACAGATCCTCAGATTCTTCCACACTACTGCCAAAGAAATCAACATCACGGGCGAATGTCATCACTGACATCATTTCACGTTTAGGTTTAGCCTCACTCCAGAAACTTTATTTTATTTCCCTCATAGAGTCTTTCATGAAGGGTTTGAATGCTAGGAGAGGAAGAGTGCCCTGCTTTACGGACATTTTAATATGAGCGCTTCCCTCTTGATTCTTCTATGTATAGTATCGCACTTGTCTTTCCTATTAGCTTAGAGCTATATCCCTGAGAATTACAAGCATGTTGCAGCATTTCACGTACGACCGCTTTATCAGGTCAATAAAGCCTATAAAATTACTTTAGTTTCTCCCAAGTGTTGCCCCATTATGGAGCACAATGTTAAAATTGCTCCGCTGGTGTCTTTAACTTTGCTACAGTCAAAAAGATCATAATATAACTGATTCTCAATTTTTTATATTCATCTACAGATTATTTTGTTGTCTTGTTGGAAGCATGGGATGTTAAGCTAGGCAGCAAAGGTTGGATGGGTACAAGTCTTGCAAGTAAAGTTGGCTGCTGTTGGCAACGTCACATAAATGAAAGGAATGCCACCATCTTGTAAAACGAATTGTGCAATTCAAATTCTTGCTGGAAGGGAGGGGTTTATTAGTAGTGGAGCAATCTATGTGTCACCCCACTCTCCATTGTTGTCACATGTATTCAAGAAGACCGTGATGACATCATCCAAGATGCTGACAAGTGGAATTGGCTACAGCGCGTGACGTAATCCAAAATGGCGGCCGTGACGTCAGCTGATGACACGAGTACTGTTATCCAAGATGGCGGCTTTTGGTGGGTAAGAACCACATCCTCTGGTGGGAAGTTTGAATTTGGTGCGAAATTGAATTATGTACTTCTATGGGTCACCCGGCAGTCCCCTACCCCCTTTCCAGATTTTTGCATGAAGGCACATTATCCTCTTGGGAAATGGGCGTGAATTTCCAATTTTGGAGGGAATTTTGCTCTAAGAACTTACTCCTGCAGCTGAGGGCAGTTAGTATGGGGTTGCCCCACTAGAGGCTGCTCATGATGTCATTCAATTCGAATATACACTGCTGGCCACCGTAAATGCAACACCCTGAAGGAAGCATCCGAATCAAGTGAAATTTACACCATGGGTTTGCAGCGATGAGATATGCAAATGATTAGAATTTCAGCGCAGACGCACATCACGCGCGCCCGTGGCGCCACCTCATAGCGCCATTTAAGGCTTGGCGATTTCGACGAGTGTACGTTCGGCACGTGTGTTTACCTTGTGGTTGTTTCACAAGACGATCAGTTATGCCTCGTAGACAACAGCGAACATCGTTTGATCAAGTATCCGAGTTCGACAAGGGAAGGATAGTGGCTTACCGAGATTGTGGATTATCATACAGAGAGATCGCTAGTCGTGTTGGACGAAACCAAACAACTGTAATGCGGATATGTGACCGTTGGATGCAGGAGGGTACGACGGACCGACGTGGTCGATCGCATTCACCTCGGTGCACCACTGCACGTGCTGATAGGCAAATTGTGCGCATGGCAGTGACGGATCGCTCAGTGACATCCCGAACCATAACACAGCACATTGCGTCTGTAACGCATCATCCAGTGTCTGCGCGTACCATTCGACGCCGTTTACAGCAGAGTGGTCTGTCCGCAAGACGTCCATTGCTTCGTCTACCATTGACGCAGAACCACAGACGTCTCCGTCGCCAATGGTGTGATGACAGACGGATGTGGACGGCAGAATGGAATGACGTTGTCTTTACTGACGAGGCACGCTTCTGTCTGCAGCACCACGATGGTCGGATTCGAGTGTGGAGACACCGTGGAGAGAGGATGCTGGACAGCTGCATTATGCACCGCCACACTGGTCTTGCACCGGGTATTATGGTATGAGGCGGTATTGGATATTACTCTCGCACGCCTCTAGTACGCATTGCCGGTACTTAAAATAGCCGGCGCTACATATCCGAGATGCTGGAGCCAGTTGTTCTTCCTTACCTTCAGGGCTCGGCCACAGCCATATTTCAACAGGATAATGCGTGACCACACGTGGCACGCATTGTCCAAAGGTTCTTCGTTAATAACCAGACTGAATTGGTTCCCTGGCCGGCTCGCTCTCCGGATCTTTCGCCGATAGAAAACATGTGGTCCATGGTTGCTCAACGAGTGACCCAGATTACATCCCCAGCTGCCACACCAGATGATCTTTGGCAACGTGTGGAAGCTGCTTGGGCTGCTGTACCCCAGGAACACATCCAACGTCTCTTTGACTCAATGCCGAGACGTGTGGCAGCGGTGATCTCCAACAATGGCGGCTACTCCGGCTACTGATTCTGGCAGGAACCACATGTCACAGACGTCTGTAAACGTAATAATTTGATACTTGATCAACATGTTATCTCCAAAATAAATTTTGTTGTGCTACCTCTTGTCTTTCTTGGTGTTGCATTTACGGTGGCCAGCAGTGTAATTTGTTTACATTTCTATAAACTTTTTTAAATTTGTTGAAATTTATTATCTACCTACACCATTAGTGGAATAGTGTGGTGTTACCACCACAAGAGGCTGAGATGTCAGTGGTTGTTGAGCTGTCAGTGTTGGAAGAGCATGTGTTCAATTAGCAAGATGTTGGTGAGAGACATGGGGAATTTTAATTGCTGCATTACATGCACTCACCCAGGTGAGGAGTGCATCCACAGCTCACTGCATGAAGAATGGAAGTGAGCATTAATGCTTGACAAGAGGAAGAATACGGTCCTGCAAATAAATGCTTTTACCAAGATGCGTTGGAGCTGCATTGCACAATGCATGGAAACAACTGCCTCCGATCCAGCAGACCAAAGAACTGAGCTAGTTCTCGAGTTCACCACTAGAGGGTGCTGCGTTAGGTCACATGATCATGCAGTTCAGTCAATAGGAACACAGCTTCACGTAGTTTATTTATTACTCTGATACAAACCCCTAACCTGACGTGCTTGGGGTTACAATATACAGTTTACAGACCTGGAAACTACTCGTAAATAATGCAGTACACTAATGTGCAGAGAGGGAAACATCTCGTAAATTACCGAAATAATCCAGTACACGGTACATAGACGTGCAAACTACTCGTAGATCACAAAAATAATGCATTTGTAACACTATGCAAACACGCTCACAATGCTTAAACACCCGAAAATAATGCAGTGAACAAACACACAGTGCACGTAAAAATGCAATGTATCAGTGACTCGAACCCTGGCCCTTCTGGGTGGAAAGCCCAAGTGCATCCCCGTAACACAATTAAACCACTAGAGGTGCTTGAAATAGACTGGAAATTAAAAATGGCAGATGAGGGAGAGAGAGGTTAGGTTAGTGTACATTATTTATTTTTGTCAGGTAACTGACGCAAATATCAATTCTAATTACGCATTCGGGAGGACGACGGTTCAATCCCGCGTCCGGCCATCCTGATTTAGGTTTTCCGTGATTTCCCTAAATCGCTCCAGGCAAATGCCGGGATGGTTCCTTTCAAAGGGCACGGCCGACTTCCTTCCCCGTCCTTCCCTAATCCGATGAGACCGATGACCTAGCTGTTTGGTCTCCTTCCCCAAAACCAACCAACCAACCAACCAATTCTAATTATGTAATTAATCACAAAGATCGATCCTGATTACAGAACTATATGCATAGCATCACAAGGACGGCACAAAATCGCAATACACCGCAAAAACTGACGATACCATACAACTGGTATTATCCTGCTGGGAAAAAATGTTGCAATACCACTCGAAACCAGTGACAGAAACAGTCCAACTCTACTCCACACCTACAAGCTAGGGGGAAAAAGCTGGGATGTAAGGTACTGTCTTTATTCTTTTTGGTGGGAAATACGTGTAACTGCCTAGATACTGGTGTTGGACAGAGAGGAGTTAAAAAAAAGTGTATTACCTGCAAGCATACATCATCTATCGTTGTTTGACGTCGGAGTTCGCTACAGACACCTACTAAAAATCTCCCTATAGCCCAGGTAATCGAAGCCAATACGCACTATCACAGTTTATGGACAAAATGCGTCACAGTTCTAATTGCAGTTCGGAATTGTCGTGAAAAACCAGAACTCGTACTGAACAGGTCATAATGCAGCACATGTACTAGGGGAAAGCGTCGTCCTAAAAGACTACAGACGAAGTGGTAGTTCAACTTGCGTTCTCGTCGATGTAAAATCACAAAATGCCGAAAATCGAGGCCCTCTCTCCACCTACAGGGTGGATGGACCAAGGGAGGGAGCTACCCTACCAGCAGCCTCACGACACTGGCTGCCAGGTGTCCGACTTGGCCGGCCGAAGTGGCCGAGCGGTTAAAGGCGCTACAGTATGGAACCGCACGACCGCTACGGTCGCAGGTTCGAATCTTGCCTCGGGCATGGATGTGTGTGATGTCCTTAGATTAGTTAGGTTTAAGTAGTTCTAAGTTCTAGAGTCCCATAGTGCTTAGAGCCATTTTTTTGTCCGACTTGATTCGATGGTCCTTCGCCAACACAAAAGCAGGTATAATTGACTAAACAATAGAAGTTAAAAGGACGACGTTCCAGTATAGTGACACAGTCCCCTAACGGTTAAGGGGCACATGAACTGTCACAGACTAGACAGGTCCCCAACTCCCCCAATAGGTCTCTTCTTCTGGAAAGGAAAACCTTTTTGTTTAACGTCACACACCAGCTGGGACCGAGGGGGAGCCACAGTCTCGTAGAGAAGTCGCCTGCCATTCTGCGCTGGACTGTTTAACATCATTTCGAGTCCTATAATGAAGATACTACTCAAAAACGGAAAAAAACATTCGCGACGATAATAAATGTCCTCTTTCCATGAAAATAGACAAAGTCCGTTTTCATTTTGTTTTATGAGCAAACTCGGTATAGCTTTTTACGTTCTACTGCTCTCGCATCTCATTACTTTGTGATGTCCAGTTAAGCGTACCGCCACTGATCACAAATGTTCAGCAGAGACATACCTACCCTACATAAAATCTGGAAAAAACTCTTCGACTATTTTGATGCGAAAACTACCGAGTCAGCACAGGATGTCCTCATTTCGAAATTAAATTTATCATGAGAGTCACTTTGCATGGCGAGTAATTTTTGTTTTCGCTTTTTTCTGTAGTCGGATTACACTCACCAGGTAGGTTAAAGGGGAACCCGTGGAGGGAACAAATGTTCTTTTCGAGGAACACTGTTGAGAAATGACATCTGAAGCTGACCACAGAGGGATTTAACAGCGCACAACATACATTTCGCGTAAGGATCATGCTATTAAAAACACTATCGTGGCGACCACTTTACCGTCACCCTGCATAAAACGCAGTCTTAAGTCTACAGGTACACACACACGAGCCTCTGATAGTGTTAGGCTTTCAGGTAGAAATGCTCTCCGCGATTTGGGAATCGAGTCTATCCATTCAACCACTTACTTGCGTTGGATCCTGTAGAGAAAAGTTTTAATGATTACAACCACTGGTGAATCATATTCGTGGCACTCTCATATCTAGAAATGAGTCACATTTTTCGAACCTATCAGCTAAGGATCCCATACACAGAAACTCCGGAGCTGTTTTCTGGACAGTCCCTCTGCATCTTGTAACTGCTCCTAAGTCTCTGCCCTGACCTCCCTGAAGCTTAGTCTATGTGATCGGCCCCATTTAAGTCTGACTTGTTCCGGATTCGGAGAACGCTACATCTAAGACCTTCTGCATCCTGTAGGGAAAGAGGACGAGCTGAGTTAATGCGACAGGAGCACGTTTTGACCACTCGGTGGAAATGGGAATGTGGTGTCTTATCTCAGACAGCCATGTACAGTCGGTAAGACCAGCGACAAACTAAGCTTTTCCCTACAACACGAGGTAGTAGGAGAGATAGTACGAGCAGTTATGGTGGTGTTTCTTGCAGGGAAAATTAGGAGGAAGGACGAAGTTTTCCGACACGTCTCCTAACTACATACAGCTAGTCCGAAGGAGATCTGAGTCTGTCAGTGTGCATTCATGTCCATCATGTAGTAGGAGAGATAGTACGAGCAGTTATGGTGGTGTTTCTTGCAGGGAAAATTAGGAGGAAGGACGAAGTTTTCCGACACGTCTCCTAACTACATACAGCTAGTCCGAAGGAGATCTGAGTCTGTCAATGTGCATTCATGTCCATCACCCAAATATATGTGGCTATCCTATTAAATACACAGGTATTTCATTGGAGCAGGTGGTTCGTGATCGAAGTCGTTCCACAGACCGATGTAAAGTTTCAACATCTATACTGTAGGATGAGCATATCCAACAGACTATCAGTCACACGAGAGGGTTCCTGTATTGCTCCTTCATAGACAGTTTAATACATTGTTTTTTCGGTTGTACACCTACATACACTTTTTTTATTTTTTATTTTTTTCCTACCAAGACTTAGAGATCCGTGTCAACTGCTGCTAAACCGACATTAATCATAGAAAAGTGAACTTCGCATGACATGAACTATACAGCTACCACACCACAGTCTGGAAGAAATAAAACACAGACGCGATATTTCTCATTGACAAAAATGTGGAAGACATCGCAACGGTTCCAACAGCTATGCCTATACAGTTAATCTCATCTTCCCATCGAAAGGGTAGCAGATGTCTTGGTGCTCCGTTTCGTAATGCATTGGTCCTTCATTTTGCAGTCATGTACATGATTACTGTTCCGGTGCTGACCATCACCGAAAGGTGCCGTTCACAACACGTGTGAGGTAGTACAAATGAAAAGAGGTGCTCTTGTCTTATTGGTGAAAAAAAAAAAAAAGAGACATGTGCAGGGTACCGCAGCATATGGAAATAGGAAGAGTCTGTAGCAATGAGGAACTTTTCTAAACAGCTGTATTAAGGTGATGACCTCTACACTTCATCCCATGATTCACAATGATAAGTAGCAGATATCCAGCATTCCGTCAAGGTTCCCTCCATCTCAAAGGATTGGTGTCAGTCATTCATTATGCGGTAGTCAACAGCGTACTGAGTCGACGATCGGGATTGGAAAGACGCCACTGATATGGAGCGATGTACTGTAATACACACTGCAGTTGACAGCGAGATCAGTTTTAGCAATTTTACTCATAAGTCGGAGAGAGCAATATCCAACACACAGAGTGAGCTGAGTTAATGCTACAGGAGCGTGTTTTGACCCCTCGGTGGAAGTGATAGCATGCTGTCGTCCCTCAGGATCCATTCGCGACTATCACCCAAACATTCTATCATCGTTATTCTTTACCATCCAGCAGAGTAAAATTACGAACTATAAAAGCTCCATTAATTTCATCCCATAGATTTTTACCGCATCTCTCTCTTCCGATGTATCGAAAACGAATACCATGTACGTATCGGCATCGAACATATGCGCTTCCGGCCATCCTGATTTAGGTTTACCGTGATTTCCCTAAATCGCTCCATGCAAATGCTGGGATGGTTCCTTTGAAAGGGCACGGCCGACTTCCTTCCCTAATCCTATGAGGCCGATGACCTCGCTGTTTGGTCTCTTCCCCTAAACAATCCAATCCAATCTAATCCATATGCGGCGATCCTATTAAATATACAAGTATTTATCCATTGGAGCAGGTGGCCAGTGATCGACGTCGCTTACACAGTCAGGTGTAAGGTTTCATCGCCTGTAATGTACGAGAACCTTCTCCCATATGTGATCAGTCGCAGGAGAGGGACCCTGTTCATAATTTTCGGCTGGTCCCGGCGGAGGTTCGAGTCCTCCCTCGGGCATGGGTGTGTGTCTTTGTCCTTAGGATAATTTAGGTTAAGTAGCGTGTAAGCTTAGGTATTGATGACCTTAGCAGTCAAGTCCAATAAGATTTCACACACATTTTTTAATCATAATTTTAGAACCTACCAACGACGCCGCAGTATGCTTCCCAATTGCTGTATCATAGCTAAACAGACCCTCCACTGCTTTGCGAGTACCATCGCGAATGTAAGTATGTGACTGTGCAGTATGTTCATTAATTGTTAATTCGCGGAGATATACACCAAAGAATAGCAGACAGCGACAGACATGCCCCCTGCGGCTCTGGGGTAAGAATAGGTCCGAGGTATTCCTGCCTGTCGTAAGAGGCGACTAAAAGGAGTTTCAACCATTTCGGCCTTCAATGTGATGGTCCCAATTGGGGTTTGACCTCCATTTTTCAAAATTCTACAGAAGTACGAGCCTTTTGGGAAGGACACCTTACGTGGTGTATCACCAGTCCTCAGTGCACCAAGACCTTGGCCCTCATCATCGAAACGGCATCGTAACTGCACCCAATGTTCATCAATTTGGGCCTAAATACTTGATGGGTTGCACAAGTCACGCCCATAGTGCGTCCCCATCTGCACCTACGATCATGATGGACTTTCCATGGAACCCGAAATCCAGCACGGTAGTCAGCCCGTTGTGGTGGTGTCGTCATGTACCCACTAGGTTGTAGCCCCCTGACAAAACAGGGATCATACTGCTGATACCTGAGCTGCACCCTCCCCACGTCAGCCAAGGAGTAGATGCCCATCTACCTGGGGCATCAGGACTCCCAGCAATGATCATCCTGAGGCTGGGTGGCGCCCGTGGGGAGAGCCTGTGGTCGGAGTGGGTGGTATCGGGGCGGACGTCAACATGCATCAGGTCGCTCTGCGGCAGCGTATTCTAAGAGGAAAGGTTCTGTCTCTGTCTCTGGTTCTGGTACTTCTGCCTTTCCCCCCTTGGCCACTCCCGGCTTGGGGCGAAATACTTCCCCCGCTATTTAGTCTGTTCTCGGACCGATGGGGGGACGTTCGCCACCTCCAAGCCCATGTTCTTTGTACAGCATATCGAGGATATCTTCGGAGAAATCGAGGCTCTTGGTAAAATGCGTTTGGGGACTATTCTCATAAAGACCACCTCCACTACACAGTCGGCGGCGCTCCATGCATGCGACCGACTAGGGGATATCCGAGTGTCCATTGACCCACATCTGGCGCTCAGTAGGACGCAGGGGATTATTTTCCATCAGGACCTCCTGCTGCAATCTGATGAGGAGCTCAGGGCCAACATGGAGCGCCATGGCGTGCATTTCGTCCGGCGAGTCCAGCATGGCCCCAAAGATCATCGCGTCGACACTGGGGCCTTTATCCCCGCCTTCGAGGGGGATGTTCTCCCAGAGAAGGTAAAGGTGATGTGCTACTGGTGCGACGTGCGACCTTATGTCCGGCCTCCTACGCGATGCTTTCGATGTTTGCGCTTTGGGCACATGTCGTCATGGTGTGAAGCTGAGCCCCTTTGTGGCGATTGTGGACGTCTTCTTCGTGAAGGACATACATGCACCCCACCACTTCGGTGCGTCAATAGTCCTGGCCTCCACTCGCCTAGATTCTTCGACTGCCCTGCATATCAGAAGGAGAAGAAGATACAAGAATTGAAAACCTTGGACCATCTGTCTTATTCTGAGGCCAGGAAGAAATATGACCGCCTCCATCCCATGATGTTGAGAATGTCGTTTGCTTCAGTCATGTCCACTCCTTCTGCGGTATCCTCACCCCTATCCTGTCCCCCCTCCACCTCCTCACCCCATCTGGGGTCTATGCATCCGCCTCCCCAATCCCTCCCTTCCAAATCCTGCTCCCTTGCGGCCCCCGCCCCCTCTGCCCCAGGGGCCACCCTTCCTCCTCCTCCTCCTCCTCCTCGTCCTCCACCGCCTGAGAAGCGATCCACCTCTCAGGCGTCCATCAGGGAAACGTTATGGACCCCAGCTTCCGAGGCCCGGCGTTCAATAAAGGACCCCAAGCGTGAGGACTTTCTTTGAGTCCAGCTGCCACAGCCGACAATCCCTGTGACTCTTCCAAGAAGGCCTCAAAGAAGAAGTCTTTATCCCCCTCTCCACGCCGGCGCGTTTCGTCTGATGATCCATCCGACAGTCGCTGCTCCCGGGCGTCCTCAGTTTCGCCGGGACGCTCTGCTGCCAGGCATTCAGTTGGCCTATTGTTGGCGGACGATGCTGCCCCTCCTGCGCAACCCAGGAATGTGGCTGCAGCTAGCGACGACGCGATGGAACAGGATCCGCCTCCCAACGGTTGTAGCGATGTTCCCTCGAAACCTGGCCCTCCGCGGCCGTCGAGGTGACCAGCTCTTCACCGTTTCCTTCCCTCTTTCTCTGATTCGCGATGGCTCTGTTACATTGGAACATAAGAGTTATTCGATCTAATCGGGAGGAATTACAACTGCTCCTCCGCCTGCACTGTTCGCTCAGCATTGGTCTCCAGGAAACGAAGTTACGCCCAACTGACCGTATTGCTTTTACCCACTATACCTCTGAGCGATCTGACCTAACCCCTGTGGACGATATTCCAGCTCATGGTGGGGTCATGTTGCTCGTTTGGGACGATGTCTATTACCATACCATCCCATCCCATTGACCACCCCACTCCAAGCAGTAGCTGTCCATATTACTCTTGCTGCCTTTATTTTTTCTGTTTGTACTGTCTACACTCCATCATCATCTGGCTGACATGATGCACCTGATTGCTCAGCTTCCTCCGCCATTTTTATTGTTTGGCGACTTCAATCCCATCATCCCCTTTGGGGTTCTCCTGCATCCTGTTAGAGAGGCTCCCTCTGGGTGGATGTTTTCAACCACCTCAATCTTGTCTGCCTCAATACGAGCGCCCCGACTATCCTCTCGGACTCTACTCGTACATACTCCCACTTGGACCTATCGATCTCATCTACCACATTTGCCCATCGGTTCGAATGGTATGTCCTTTCTGACACCTACTCGAGCGACCATTTCCCCTGTGTCATTCGTCTCCTGCACCACACCCCATCCCCACGTCCCTCGAGCTGGAACATACCAAAAGCTGGTTGGCTCCCTGGCGTCCTTTCTGGACCAAGATTTTCTCAGCTGTGACAGTTAGGTCCAGTACCTCATGGCTGTTATCATCAATGCTGCCGAACGTTCCATTCCTCGTACTACCTCTTCTTCACATCGCGTTTCAGTCCCCTCGTGGAATGAGGCTTGCAGTGAGGCTATCCGTGCTCGACGACGTGCTTTACGCACCTTTCAGCGCTATCCTACGCTGGCGAATTGTATTGATTACAAACGACTCTGAGCGCAATGTCGTTGAGTCATCAAAGACAGCAAAAAAGCTTGTTGGGCCTCTTTCACAAGCTCCTTTAACAGTTTTACTCCCTCTTCTGTCGTCTGGGGTGGCCTGCGCCGGCTGTGGGGCATTAAGGCCCACTCCTCGATACCAGGCCTGACTGAGGTAATGAGGTACTTGTGGACCCTGTGGATGTCTCCAACGCCTTCGGCCGCTTTCTTGCGGAGGTTTGAAGCTCCGCCCATTACCACCCTGCCTTCCTTCCTAGAAAAGAGGCAGAAGAGGCTCAGTGACCTTCCTTCCGCTCGCTGAATCTGGAAGATTATAATGCCCCCTTTACCATGCAGGGACTCGAACGTGCACTTGCACTGTCCTGGTCCTCTGCTCTGGGGCCAGATGCCATTCACGTTCAGATGCTGACACACCTTTCTCCGGCAGGCAAATGCTGTCTTCTTCATACCTATAATCGCGTCTGGTATGTCAGGTCCCCATGCGTTGGCGTGAGGCTGTCGTTGTTCCCATACCCAAACTTAGGAAGGATAGACACCTTCCTTCTAATTACCGCCCCAATTTCTCTTACAAGCTGTGTCTGTAAGGTGATGGAGCGCATCGTTAACGCTCGGTTGGTTTGGATTCTTGAATCTCGATGGCTACTTACCAATGTTCAATGCGGCTTTCATCGACACCGCTCCGCTGTTGACGACCTTGTGACTTTGTCGACGTTCATCATGAACAACGTTTTGTGAAAGCGCCAAACGGTAGCTGTGTTCTTCGATTTGGAGAAGGCTTACTGTGGTGTCACCGCCAGACACCACACTTGCTAGGTGGTAGCTTTAAATCGGCCGCGGTCCATTAGTACATATCGGACCCGCGTGTCGCCACTGTGTGATCGCAGACCGAGCGCCACCACAAGGCAGGTCTCGAGATACGGAATAGCACTCGCCCCAGTTGTACGGACGACGTAGCTAGCGACTACACTGACGAAGCCTCGCTACTTTGCCGAGCAGATAGTTAGAATAGCCTTCAGCTAAGTCAATGGCTACGACCTAGCAAGGCGCCATTAGTAACATTGCATGTATCTAAAGAGTCTCACTTGTATCGCCACAATCTCCAGATGTACCAAAAGGATGGATTAAAGTTAAGTATTCCAGAAGCTACGTACTTTTCTTTGTAGCATTCATTACGTATCCTGTTTCAGACCTGACGCCATCCTGCTTTAGCTTAGCACGTGCCTTTCGACTTCCTCTCATTGTGTCTAGGCTGTCTTGTCTAGACACAACAGCTTACGATACCTATTGTAGAGGAGGTATCCTGCACACTATGCACAGGTGGGGCCTATGTGGTCGCCTGCCCTTTTTTGTTGATTCATTTTTAACAGATCAAATGTTTAGGGTACGTGAGGGTTCCGTATTGTCCTACGTCTTCCTCCAGGAGAACGGAGTGCCTCAGGGCTCCATTCTGAGAGTAGCCTTTTTTGCCATAGCGATCAATCCAATTATGGATTGCATTCCACCTAACGTCTCAGGCTCTTCAGCGTTGTCTTGACAGCCTATACTCATGGAGTGTGGCTAATGGCTTCCGGTCCTCTGAAGACGGTTTGCATCATCTTTTGGCGATATAAAGCATTCCTTCCACCATCCTTACATCTCGGTCCCATTGTTCTCCTATTTATGGAGACGACGAAGTTTTTAGGGCTCACACTGGACAGGAAACTTTGTTGGTCTCCGCATGTCTCTTATTTGGCTGCCCGTTGTACACGTTCCCTTAATGTCCACCGTGTTCTTAGTGGTTCATCTTGGGGAGCGGATCGCACTGTCCTGCTTCGCTTGTATCGGTCCATAGTCCGATCAAAGCTGGATTATGGGTGCCTCGTCTACTCGTCTGCTCGGCCATCATCGGGGGTTACGTCTTGCGACCGGAGCATTCCATACTAGTCCCGCCGAGAGTCTTTATGTTGAAGCTGCCGAATTACCATTGACCTACTGGTACGACATAATGCTTTGTCGATATGCCTGCCGGCTGTTGTCAATGCCCTACCACCCCTCTTATCAGTCCTTCTTCGACGAATCTCTCGTCTGTCAGCATGGGTTGTATGTGTGTGCCCTGCTGCTCCCTGGAGTCCGCTTTCGTCGCTTGCTTCGACAATTGGATTTTGCCCTCCCTACCACCTTCAGAGAGGGTGCGAGGCCGACACCACCTTGGCTCCAGGCTCCAGTTCACATTCACCTTGACCTCAGCTCGCTCCCGAAGGAGGGTACTCCGGATGCAGTGTATTGCTCATGGTTTGTCGAACATCGTGCGCGACTCGCCAGTAACACCTTTCTTTACACTGATGGCTCCAAAACTGACGATGGTGTCGGCTGTGCCTTTGTCGTCAGGACTTCACCTTTAAATACTGGCTCCTCGACCAGTGTTCCAACTTTACAGCCGAGCTTTTTGCTCTCTCTCAGACCGTTCAGTATGTCCGCCGCCACCGCCATTCTCCGTATTTACTCTGCTCTGATTCACTCAGTGCTCTTCAGAGCCTTGGAGCTCCATATCCGGTCCATCCCTTGGTGCAACGAATCCAGCAATCCCTCCATTCTTTTGCTGATGATGGCTCTCCTGTTAGCTTTATGTGGGTTCCACGCCATGTAGGAGTGCCTGGAAATGTGGCTGCTGATGCTGCGGCCAAGGCTGCAGTCCACCTGTCTCGGCCAGCCTCCCTTTGTGTCCCATCGCCTGACATTAGTCGGGTTGTTTGTAAGAGGCTTGTGTCATTATGGTGGGATACTTGGTCGTCACTTCAAGAAAATAAGCCCTGGCCTGTAAAACCGTTCCCAACAGCTTGCACAACCTCCTCCCGACCATCGTGGTGAGAGGAGGTCCTCTTGGCCAGGTTGCGGATTGGGCATCGCTGGTTTAGCCACCACTACCTGCTATCTGGTGACCCCACCCCGCAGTGCCCTTGTGGTCATGCATTGACAGTGCGCCATGTTTTATTGTCGTGTCCCCGTTGTAATCAATCCCGAGTTGTTCTGTCTCTACCATCTACCTTACAGGAAATTTTAGCTGATGACGCTCGAGCAGCTGCTCGTGTTCTTCGTTTTATTACTTTGACGGACTTGTCCAAAGACATCTAACTCTTTTAATTATTTTATCTGCGTCTTTGTAAGAACTTTCTGGTGCCCCCCCCCCCCCCCCCCCGTGAGTTTTGCCAGATTATATGTGCACTTACATTTCATTTGTGACTGGGCGCTAATGACCTTAGTAATTGAAAGCCCTAACCCCCCCCCCCCAAAAAAAAAACGACATACATATCTCTAGCACTTCGATCATAGTGTGTAACTTACGATCTTTCTCTATGTGGATGGGAGTCACAGGGCATTCTCGCATTCTTAGGATAAAGTAATAGACCGAAAGATCTCTCATTTTCTTTCACCAGCGCCCCCTGCAGCTGACCAGAAGTATACCGCTACATTCCACGTTTCGTGTGGACCAGTGAGAACTGAGGCTGTAACAAAAGTCCTGCACCGATCCAAGAGCACAAGATTTCTCCAGATACGCGAATGTCGAGGAGGTTGGCGCCCATTATCGGTGTACAGTAGATATGAAACCATTGTGATGATACACTACTGGCCATTAAAACTGCTACACCAAGAAGAAATGCAGATGATAAACGGATATTCATTGGACAAATATATTATACTAGAACTGACATGTGATTACATTTTCACGCAATTTGGGTGCATAGATCCTGGGAAAACAGTACCCAAAAAAATGGTTCAAATGGCTCTGAGCACTATGGGACTTAACAGCTATGGTCATCAGTCCCCTAGAACTTAGAACTACTTAAATCTAACTAACCTAAGGACATGACACACATCCATGCCCGAGGCAGGATTCGAATCTGCGACCGTAGCAGTCGCGCGGCTCCGGGCTGAGCGTCTAGAACCGCTCGACCACCGGGGCCGGCAAATCAGTACCCAGAACAACCACCTCTGGCCGTAATAATGGTCTTGATGCGCCTGGGCAGTGAGTCAAACAGAGCTTGGATGGCGTGTACAGGTACAGCTTCCCATGCAGCTTCAACATGATACCACAGTTCATCAAGAGTAGTGACTGGCGTATTGTGAGGAGCCAGTTGCTCACCCACCATTGACCAGACGTTTTCAGTTGGTGAGAGATCTGGAGAATGTGCTGGCCAGGGCAGCATTCGAACATTTTCTGTATCCAGAAATGTCCGTACAGGACCTGAAACATGCGGTCGTGCATTATCCTGCTGAAATGTAGGGTTTCACATGGATCGAATGAAGGGTAGAGCCACGGGTCGTAACACATCTGAAATGTAACGTCCCCTGTTCAAAGTGCCGTCAGTGCGAACAAGAAGTGACCGAGACGTGTAACCAATGACACCCCGTACTATCACGCCGGGTGATAGACCAGTGTGGCGACGACGAATGCACGCTTCCAATGTACGTTCACCGCAATGTCGCCAAACGCGGATGTGACCATCATGATGCTGTAAACAGAACCTGGATTCATGCGAAAAAATGGCGCTTTTCCATTCGTGCACTCAGGTTCGTCATTGAGTACACATTGCAGGCGCTCTTGTCTGTGATGAAGCGTCAAGGGTAACCGCAGCCATGGTCTCCGAGCTGATAGTCCATGCTGCTGCAAACGTCGTCGAACTGTTCATGCATGTGGTTGCTGTCTTGCAAACGTTCCCATCTGTTGGCTCAGGGATCGAGACGTGGCTGCACGATCCGTTAAAGCCATGCAGATAAGATGCCTGTCATCTCGTCTGCTAGTGATACGAGGCCGTTGGAATCCCAGCACGGCGTTCCGTATTACCCTCCTAAACCCACCGATACCATGTTCTGCTAACAGTCATTGGATCTCGACCAACGCGAGCAGCAATGTCGCGATTCGATTAACCGCAATCGCGATAGGCTACAATCCGACCTTTATCAAAGTCGGAAAAGTGATGGTACGCATTTCTCCTCCTTACACGAGGCATCACAACAGCGTTTCAAGAGGCAACGCTGGTCAATTGCTGTTTGTGTATGAGAAATCGGTTGGCAACTTTCCTCATGTCAGCACGTTGTAGGTGTCGCCACCGGCGCCAACCTTGTGTGAATGCTCTGAAAAGCTTATCATTTGCATATCACAGCATATTCTTCCTGTTCGTTAAATTTCTCGTCTGTAGCACGTCATCTTCGTGGAGCAGCGATTTTAATGGCCAGTAGTGTATAACAAACGGTTAAGAAAAAGAAACGGGCAATTTTTATGCATGATGGAGCTCCAGATGGACGGAGTTTGGTGCGTTTTACTTAAATCAACTTCGCTAGCAATTGTAAAGTATTGTTCTAATGTATGGGGTCATTACCAAGAAGGTGTTGCTAAGAGAGAGCATAAACCCAGGAACTCCTAAGGCTATAATATTCTGCACTTAAAATACGCTGTAGTGTTAGATCGTTTTGGTTTACGACCTACTAGTCGTATGGAATGCAATATACTTCCAGCGCATGACATACATTCTCCTTGCAGGTTTCTCTACGGTAAACTACGGTGATAAACTGTAAAATGAAAAACTACAATCTACTTCATTAAAACATCGATTCCTTGTAATATGCGTACAATATACGTACAAGATAGCTTTCCAGAGGTGTATAGGCCCCATTATTCACATCTGATAACGGTTCAGAGAATATACTATGCTCGCATCAGTCCTATATGAAATGATCATTAGTAACGGAGAATGGCTCTAACAAGCAAAGAGACAAACGCATAGCAGCGGCGTTCGACATGTGAAAATACACGTCATGCCGCCACTAACTCTGTAAATAGGACATATGTCAAGCAGATGTGTACGTGGGGATTGTAGTACCTCAGAGACACCTGTCGCTATCTTAGAAACACGGTAGTTACGAAACTGAAGACTCGATTTTATGCCAAAGATGCGGCAGGGGGATGGAGTGCCTCGCATAAATCTTCATTCGTCTAGAGGAATTTGTCGAAACAGGATTGTCATGTTTCAACACACATGAGATGGAAGTCCTCTGATGAGGAGAGGTTTGGTGTTAACGATCCCAAGTAGACAGTGCTCTAAGTCAAATGGTTGGTGGTGTGGTTGTTTGGGGAAGGAGACCAGGCAGCGTGGTCATCGGTCACATCGGATTAGGGAAGGATGGGGAAGGAAGTCGGCCGTGCCCTTTCAGAGGAACCATCCCGGCGTTTGCCTGGAGTGATTTAGGGAAATCACACTAAGTCAAATAAAGAACACGTGGTTGTATACGAGTCGAACGCAGGCTATGCCACGCGACTGATGCATCCTGACAGAACAACGGAAAGAATAGTCAAATGACTTTCGCCAACATCTCCCTCCCTCTCTAGAACGCATCATCAGTATGCCATTAAATCGTACCTCGTTACAACTACATCTCAATCGATCACCCCGTCCACTCTCTGTTATTCTTTAACACAGATGCATGTAAGTTTAGGGGCAGATGGTTTTCTGTTTTCCTGAAAGGCGACAAATACAGTAGTCAAATCGCGTGTGTCACTGTTACCTCAACAGACGTACGGTAGAATGCTGCCTCGACGGAAAAAAGTGACTATTTCCTTTGTCGCCTTCACTTCCCTATCGACGTTTTCTGGGATTCCTCTTGCTGTCGCATGCTTGTTCCCGTATACAATAGTTGTTCTGCACCAACCAGAAGACATGAAATTACTTCCTCAATTTCCCCGCATTTCTGCGTATTTTCTCTCATTTTATACGTATATTCCATCATTTTTCGCAATTCTATCGATTTTTTATGTCACTTCTACCGATGCGGTCATGACATAACCTCTCGTTCTGTGTTATAAAACTCTTGTAAATGTAATACAGCTGCCAACGCCTAGCGCAAATACACTGTTTTTCTGACCGGGGGGCGCAGTACAGCACTGTATTAGATTGCAACCAGTCACCTCCACCCACATATTGCACATTTGCAGTGCGTATGCTGTTTTCTACACTCCTGGAAATGGAAAAAAGAACACATTGACACCGGTGTGTCAGACCCACCATACTTGCTCCGGACACTGCGAGAGGGCTGTACAAGCAATGATCACACGCACGGCACAGCGGACACACCAGGAACCGCGGTGTTGGCCGTCGAATGGCGCTAGCTGCGCAGCATTTGTGCACCGCCGCCGTCAGTGTCAGCCAGTTTGCCGTGGCATACGGAGCTCCATCGCAGTCTTTAACACTGGTAGCATGCCGCGACAGCGTGGACGTGAACCGTATGTGCAGTTGACGGACTTTGAGCGAGGGCGTATAGTGGGCATGCGGGAGGCCGGGTGGACGTACCGCCGAATTGCTCAACACGTGGGGCGTGAGGTCTCCACAGTACATCGATGTTGTCGCCAGTGGTCGGCGGAAGGTGCACGAGCCCGTCGACCTGGGACCGGACCGCAGCGACGCACGGATGCACGCCAAGACCGTAGGACCCTACGCAGTGCCGTAGGGGACAGCACCGCCACTTCCCAGCAAATTAGGGACACTGTTGCTCCTGGAGTATCGGCGAGGACCATTCGCAACCGTCTCCATGAAGCTGGGCTACGGTCCCGCACACCGTTAGGCCGTCTTCCGCTCACGCCCCAACATGGTGCAGCCCGCCTCCAGTGGTGTCGCGACAGGCGTGAATGGAGGGACGAATGGAGACGTGTCGTCTTCAGCGATGAGAGTCGCTTCTGCCTTGGTGTCAATGATGGTCGTATGCGTGTTTGGCGCCGTGCAGGTGAGCGCCACAATCAGGACTGCATACGACCGAGGCACACAGGGCCAACACCCGGCATCATGGTGTGGGGAGCGATCTCCTACACTGGCCGTACACCACTGGTGATCGTCGAGGGGACACTGAATAGTGCACGGTACATCCAAACCGTCATCGAACCCATCGTTCTAGCATTCCTAGACCGGCAAGGGAACTTGCTGTTCCAACAGGACAATGCACGTCCGCATGTATCCCGTGCCACCCAACGTGCTCTAGAAGGTGTAAGTCAACTACCCTGGCCAGCAAGATCTCCGGATCTGTCCCCCATTGAGCATGTTTGGGACTGGATGAAGCGTCGTCTCACGCGGTCTGCACGTCCAGCACGAACGCTGGTCCAACTGAGGCGCCAGGTGGAAATGGTATGGCAAGCCGTTCCACAGGACTACATCCAGCATCTGTACGATCGTCTCCATGGGAGAATAGCAGCCTGCATTGCTGCGAAAGGTGGATATACACTGTACTAGTGCCGACATTGTGCATGCTCTGTTGCCTGTGTCTATGTGCCTGTGGTTCTGTCAGTGTGATCATGTGATGTATCTGACCCCAGGAATGTGTCAATAAAGTTTCCCCTTCCTGGGACAATGAATTCACGGTGTTCTTATTTCAATTTCCAGGAGTGTATATGGCTGTGTATGTGCATGTGTCGCGGACGGTTCCCAGGACTCTGTGCTCCCGCTGGTGGTTTCGATTACCTGGGCTGTAGGGTAATTTTTAGTAGGTGTCTGTAGCGAACTCCGACGTGAAACAACGATAGATGCTGTATGCTTGCAGGTAATACACTTTTCTTTAAACTCCTCTCTGTCGAACACCAGCAGCTAATCAGCTGAATATATTTGCCACCAGAAAGAATAAAGATGGTGCCGTACACCCCAGCCTTTTTCCCACCCGCTTGTAGGTGTAGGGTAGAGTTTGAGTGTTTCTGTCGCTGGTTCCGAGTGATATTGCGAAACTTTTTCCCATCAGGATAACACCAGTTGTATGGTATCGTCAACCTTTGCAGCGTATTGCGTTTCTTTGCCGTCTTTGTATATCACTATGCATATAGTTATGTAATTAGGATCGATCTTAGTGATTAATTACGTAATTAGGATCGATATTTGGGTCACTTTCGAGTGGTATAGCGAAATCTTATCCCAGCAGAATGAGACCAGTTGTATGGTATCGTCAGTTATTGAGCTGCGTTGCGATTTTAAGCCGTCCTTGTGGAGCGCTATCCATATAGAAGTGTAATTAGGACCGATCTTTGAGCGCCGGCCGGAGTGGCCGTGTGGTTCTAGGCGCTACAGTCTGGAACCGAGCGACCACTACGGTCGCAGGCTCGAATCCTGCCTCGGGCATGGATGTGTGTGATGTCCTTAGGTTAGTTAGGTTTAATTACTTCTAAGTTCTAGGAGACTGATGACCTCAGAAGTTAAGTCGCATAGTGCTCAGAGCTATTTGAACCATTTTGGAACCGATCTTTGAGATTAATTACATAATTAGGATCGATATTTGCGTCAGTTTGGAGTGGTATTGCGAAATTTCTTCCCAGTAGGATAACATCAGTTGTATAGTATCGTTAGCTTTTGCGCTGTATTGCGATTTTATTCTGTCCTTGTGCAGCGCTATGCATATAGTTGTGTAATTAGGACAGATCGTTGTGATTAATTGCGTAATTAGGATCGATATTTGCGTCAGTTTGCCGACCAGAATAAATAAAGTACACTAACCTAACCTTCTCCACCCGGATCCGGACAGTTTCCATGTGTTGGGGGTGCACTTCAGCTTTCCATCCAGGAGCATCAGGGTTTGAGCCCTGGAAAGGGCACAACCGTTTTCAATTTCCCGTCAATTCCAAGCGCCACTGGTGGTTTAATTGTGTTAAGGAGGTGCACTTCCACCCAGAAGGACCGGGGTTCGATTCGCTGATACATTGCGTTTTGTACGTGCACTGAGTGTTTTTGTAATGCAGTATTTTCGGTTGTTTAAGCATTGTGAGCGTGTTTGCATAATGTTACACATGTGTTATTTCAGTGATCTACGAGTAGTTTGCACGTATGCATCCTGTGTACTGGATTATTTCGGTAATTTACGAGATGTTTGCCTCTCTGCTCATCAGTGTACTGCATTATTTATGAGTAGTTTCCAGGTCTGTAAACTGTATATTGTGCCCCCAAGCATGTCAGGTTGGGTGTTTTCTATCAGCATAATAAATAACTACATGAAATCTGTCCCTAAATAGCCGGCCGGTGGGGCCAAGCGGTTCTAAGTGCTTCATTCTGGATCTGCGCGACGGCTACGGTCGCAGGTTCGAATCCTGCCACGGGCATGAATGTGTGTGACGTCCTTAGGTTAGTTAGGTTTAAGTACTTCTAAGTTCTAGGGTTCAAATGGCTCTGAGCACTATGGGACTTAACATCTGAGGTCATCAGTCCCCTAGAACTTAGAACTACTTAAACCTAAGTAACCTAAGGACGACACACACAGCCATGCCCGAGGCAGGATTCGAACCTGCGACCGTAGCGGTCGTGCGGTTCCAGACTGAAGCGCCTAGAACCGCTCGGCCACTCCGGCCGGCTAAGTTCTAAGGGACTGATGACCTCAGATGTTAAGTCCCATAGTGCTCAGACCCATTTGACCCATTTGTTCCTAAATAAATTGTTGCAAAAATAAATAAAGTACCTTCCTTCTTCTCTCCAGCAGCCTGGAACAGGCTGTTTTCACGTCACTTTTTCCCCCCCCAGACCGCCGGGGGTTGAGGAGGCTGGGGCACATGTGCAGCTGAGAAATACACGTCATCATGATTCTGTGCTCCTATTGACTGGACTGGACGATCACATGACCTTTTGTGGCGCCCTCTAGTGGTGAACTCGCGAACTAGCTCAGTTATTTGGTCAGCTGGATTAGAGGCAGTTGTCTCTTCTGTGGTGGGTGCTTATACGTACAGAAAATGGAAAGTGGAGTGACACATAGTTTGCTCCACTACTTTTACTAACTTCTCTTAGCACTGTAGCAATGGTTCAGAACTTGATTTATGTAATGTACTGACAGACAATTCCAGCAGAGACATATGTTTCCAAGCATTGTGTAATGCATCCTTAATGTATCTCGACTGTATTCTGCCTCTGCATATGTTCAAGCATCAATGCTCACTTCCATTCTTCAAGCAGCGTGCTCTGAATGCACTCCTTGCCTGAATGAGTGCATAATACGACTCTTAAAACTCCCCCTGTCTCGAACCAACATCTCACTAATTGAACACATGCTCCTCCAACACCAACAGCTCAGAAAGCACTGATATCTCAGCCTCTTGTGGTGGTAACACCACACTGAGCCACTAATTCTGCAAGTAGATAATAAATTTCAACAAATTCTTACACATTTATACAAATTTAAACAAATTATCATCGAACTGAATGATATCACGAGCAATCTCTAGTGAGGTCAACCCCATACTAACTCCACTCAGCTGCATGAGTAAGCTCATAGAGCAATATTCTTTACAAAAATCGAAATTCCCACCCATTTTCCAAGATCATAATGCTCCACATGCCAAATCCGGAAAGGGGGACAAGGAACTGCTGTTTGACCCATAGATGCACATAATTCAATTTCCCACCAAAATTCAAAATTCCCACCAGGGAGCATGGCACTTTCCTGCCAAAAGCTGCCTTGTGGGATAATGGTACTCGCGTCATCAGCTGACGTCACGGCCACCATCTTGGATTACGTCATTCATTGTTGCGAAGTCTATAGCTGGAATCTTGGATGACGTCATCGCCGAAATCTTGGATACATCTGGCAACAATGGGGAGTGGGGTGACACATAGTTTGCTCCACTACTTTTACTAACTTTTCTTACACTGTCGCAATGGTTCAGAATTTCATTTACGTAATGTTTGATAAGAATATATCATTGACAGGAGATATATGAACCTGTAGGTTATTATTTCCGAAGACTTTATAAATTAGTAACGTTGCCCTGAGGAAAAGTGTCTTCTGGGTATTTCAGCAGGGAACGAGATGACAACAGGTTTCCCTGAACTGAGTGCTGCGAGGACGTCCAAGTATGAGGAGTTTTCAACTAATACAGCTGTGGTCAGCGCAATTTCTAGTAGTACACTTAACTGGCTAGTTACTTTTTGTTTATTTAACTCTTTAACTGTTATGACTTGTTGTTGGAACATAGATAGTTAATTACTGTTGTTATTGATGTCGCAGCAGAAAAAGAAGTAAGAAACTTTTATTTTTCATCTTGTTCACGCATCTTTTGGTATCGACTTCTTCGACTAGGTTGAGAAGCGCCTGTCACTGTCATTGGCTAAAGCATTGCATTCAGAGCTCAAGTTAATGTTAAGTAGTGGTACGAATGGTACAAATTTTACTTTGCGTCAAGTCAGTTTCATCCACTTTGGACAAAAATGAGTAACGCAAGGAGGACAGTTAACAGTGAGAGTAATGCTGATTACGGCTTGCCCTGTTGCCAGGAGTGGAAAGTTTATTTTGCGGACATTTATTATCCCTGGAATAGCGGAGAAAGGGCGACAGTAAATTTTGTTTCTGGCCACACACATGTTTCATTACTGATTCTCGCTCAGTACCATAATCAAAACAAAATACTACAGCTGAAAACTTGTTGCGGCCTGAGTAAATAGGCATTTTTTTGTGAGAAATAGTGCACTGTAGGGTCCTGATTTAAAATCTCAAGCATTATGCACAATACGCGCTTCTGAGTCTAGTTGTGGTAGTGGGAACGGTTCTCGTACTTTAACTAGCAGCAACAATGTCTCGTGGGACATAAAGAACTTTTGACTCCGCGTCTTGTTTATGTGTCGCTGAACTATTTCTGCCCGGTTTCTACAGCTGCCTTTGCCTTACCGTCGATATTGATTATGGTGCTCAGGAGCCAACGAGATTGTTGCCCAGACCCACAAAAACTACTGAATCTCGTTCTCTGAAAGTATGCTGAGATCGTGCTGGTGGCTGGTTTCTGTCTCGCTGTAGGAGACAAAGTGCTATCCTTGGTTTTCATGAAGAAGTTCAGGTGGGCTCTTTCCGGCGATGGGTGTGGTATGGTATGTAGCAAGATCGTCAGTGTTGTTCTATTCTCCTATTGTATGCTCTGGGTTGTGTGTTGTGTTCAGCAGCCCACAACAGACGTTCTGCTGCACCGCTGGAAAGGAGGGTGGGACAGTGGAAGAAGCTTCATTTCGTTAGAAGTGCAGAGGTTTGAAAACCTTAGCGGCTGGAATAGGGCTCCATTAACGAAGACCCTCTTCTGTAAATATGTTGGTTAACACCCACATGGTGCCTTCTGGTGAGGTGGAAGATATTTATAACGCATAGAGTACATGTGAATAGCCATCCATTGCTACTACCCACTGCTGCTTCAGAAACAGTCCCAATTTCCCATGTGGAGGTGGTCCCAGCGACCCTAACAGAGGTGGCTAGGAGTGGAACTGCTGATGTGCTGGCTGGGGTGTGATGTACAGCTGGGAGTGTTCACTTATGTTGGCGATGTCTTGACTGATACCATACGTGTCTGCATAGTATGTGCAATTTGTTTGGCTCTTTATATGTTCCAGTATCCTTCATGGAAAAATGCTGGCACCTGAGACTTCTGGAATAATCACAGAGGCGCTTTCAGCCGCTGGTGGGTCTTTTGTTTCCCAATAGGTCTCAGTGGAGGATTCTAATGCCTTGTCTGGATAAAGGATAAAGCGTCTTCATTGGTGTGGCTATTGGCGGATCTACATGTGACCTTACAATAGTCATTACTGAGAAACACTGACAACCAATATAGGCAATCAGCTGTGCATTTTGGTAAGTGATGATAAGGTACAAATATTGCCAGCAGTGTCTTGTGATAAATGATCATTAGAAATTACTGTACATATATTCACTTCATTTTCGTTTGACTTAGATCATGGAGAGAACTTCTTTTTCAATCCGCTGTTCTGTTCGGCATGTTACAAGTTTTCATATACATAAGCTGCAGGACACTCAGAACCATGAGTTATTTGATGCAACAAATTGTTCCAGCCCTATAATGGAAGGCATGTGTTGGGAGAAATATGTGACTGAGGCACAGAGCTTACATTATGCTGCACTTGAGAGCCGACAACACTTTCTTACAATCGCAAATCCACTGAAAAGAGAGACCAGCCTTATGGAATCTTTTCAGTGGTGCAGCTATTGCGGCATAATTTGGAATGAAACGTCTATAACAACTCTGTTTAACTGCATTTTTGCCACAAAGAATATGAATGGTGTTCTTAGTATGAGTGGTGTTCGTGGTTTCTGAATTCCAAAATAATACCCATTGTTGCCTATCAGGCTCATTTTTCGTGATGTGGTACCCTCTGCCTATAAAATAACTTGAAAATACTGCATACTGGTTACTTTGGTATTGTTTGGTTAATTTGCTTTTATTTATTTTTTGGGAATGTAATTGTCTGTAAACAATCGTAATATAAAGGATTTCATAAATTATCCTCAGCTCCGACTTTCACTGTCAGGATATGAAGTTGTCTTACCAATGGCTCATGCCCATATTGCATAGCATTATGTTGTGTTTCTTGAACCAGCCGCAGTAGTGAGAGAGCTTTGACCTTATGAAGTGAATTGGTGTAGGTTCGTGAAGGTTTGTGTTAATTTAGAAGTGTAGGTGTCTCCTACTTGAATAAGTAACCCAGTTCCCTTTTGTTATGTCTGTGATTCGTTAACTCTGAAATCGCAAAAACGAAAAATGAATCATCTTGTTCAAAAAATTCTATAAACTTTGAGTGAAAGTTTGGGGCCACGACAGAAAACTGGCCCCCACGTATGCTGTTCGACACGTGTTACACTGCTGACAGGATGGTTAGAAGGATCACATACCTTTTGGTGTCCTCATGATTTCGAGAGAACACGCAACAGACTGTTATTTCCCTGTGGCAAAAAAAAAAAAAAAAAAAAAAAAAAAAAAAGAATTGGTGGAATGACCTCTAAAACAAGGAAAACGGTGCAGTACCTTCATTTACCCATTTACCACTTGCGTTAAGACTTATATGCCAGAGTGAAGAATTGCCCGTGCCACCTCAGAATGTGACTTTGAGTAAATATAAATACAGAGACTAACATCCAGAAGACAAAAAAAGGAGATATGCATGCCGATCCAACATTCGCGCCCCCTATGAGCGAAAAGAGCCACATTTCTTTTAGTCAAGGTGATTCCAATGGTCTTATTCGTAATTTAAAATTTTCGAAGCAACAGGCTGAGCTTCTAGCTTCATGGTTAAAAGAAAGGAAACTCCTTCCTGATAAGAAAGTGTTTATCGTGTCCACCACGCTCTTTTTTCCGAGTATTTCTCCAAGGAAGATGACACTGAATCCCTTACGGGGACTATTAGGAATGATTTTAGTGTAAGTGACTGGCGCTTGTTCATAGATTCTAGCAAACCACAAAAATATATCTAACTCAGCTACATATTAAACATCATGAAAGCCATGCACAAAACATCACATGAATTCATGTATTTGCGAGGTAAATTCCCAGGGATCACTGGTGAAAAAATTAGTGTGGGAACTTTGTAGGACCGAAAATAACGGAATTAACGACAGCCGTGATTTGTTGATTGGTACTGAAGAAATGACATGGCTGTCTTTCACAAGTGTTTGAAAGTACTTTTTGGGCAACTATAATGGAGAAAGCTACTGCGGTATTGTATCAGAACTGGAGAGATCCTACCACCTCAGCAGCATTAGTGGCAGAACCACTGAGAGAAAATTTGGAATACATTTCACATACATTTTCTCAGTATGTTATAGTCTTAGGTGGAGATTTCAATTTACCAGATATAGACTGGGACACTCAGATGTTTAGGACGGGTGGTAGGGACAGAGCATCGAGTGACATTATACTGAGAGCACTATCCGAAAATTACCTCGAGCAATTAAACAGAGAACCGACTCGTGGAGATAACATCTTGGACCTACTGATAACAAACAGACCCGAACTTTTCGACTCCGTAAGTGCAGAACAGGGAATCAGTGATCATAAGGCCGTTGCAGCATCCCTGAATATGGAAGTTAATAGGAATATGAAAAAAGGGAGGAAGGTTTATCTGTTTAGCGAGAGTAATAGAAGGCAGATTTCAGACTACCTAACAGATCAAAACGAAAATTTCTGTTCCGACACTGACAATGTTAAGTGTTTATGGAAAAAGTTTAAGGCAATCGTAAAATGCGTTTTAGACAGGTACGTGCAGAGTAAAACTGTGAGGGACGGGAAAAACCCACCGTGGTTCAACAACAAAGTTAGGAAACTACTGCGAAAGCAAAGAGAGCTTCACTCCAAATTTAAACGCAGCCAAAACCTCTCAGACAAACAGAAGCTAAACGATGTCAAAGTTAGCGTAAGGAGGACTATGCGTGAAGCGTTCAGTGAATTCGAAAGTAAAATTCTATGTATCGACTTGACAGAAAATCCTAGGAAGTTCTGGTCTTACGTTAAATCAGTAAGTGACTCGAAACAGCATATCCAGACACTCCGGGATGATGATGGCATTGAAACAGAGGATGACACGCGTGAAGATGAAATACTAAACACCTTTTTCCAGAGCTGTTTCACGGGGGAAGACCGCACTGCAGTCCCTTCTCTAAATCCTCGCACAAACGAAAAAATGGCTGACATCGAAATAAGTGTCCAAGGAATAGAAAAGCAACTGGAATCACTCAACAGAGGGAAGTCCACTGGACCTGACGGTATACCAATTCGATTTTACACAGAGTACGCGAAAGAACTTGCCCCCCTTTTAACAGCCGTGTACCGCAAGTCTCTAGAGGAACGGAAGGTTCCAAATGATTGGAAAAGAGCACAGGTAGTCCCAGTCTTCAAGAAGGGTCGTCGAGCAGATGCGCAAAACTATAGACCTATATCTATGACGTCGATCTGTTGTAGAATTTTAGAACATGTTTTTTGCTCGAGTATCATGTGGTTTTTGGAAATGCAGAATCTACTCTGTAGAAATCAACATGGATTCCGGAAACAGCGATCGTGTGAGACCCAACTCGCTTTATTTGTTCATGAGACCCAGAAAATATTAGATACAGGCTCCCAGGTAGATGCTATTTTCCTTGACTTCCGGAAGGCGTTCGATACAGTTCCGCACTGTCGCCTGATAAACAAAGTAAGAGCCTACGGAATATCAGACCAGCTGTGTGGCTGGATTGAAGAGTTTTTAGCAAAAAGAACACAGCATGTTGTTATCAATGGAGGGACGTCTACAGACGTTAAAGTAACCTCTGGCGTGCCACAGGGGAGTGTTATGGGACCATTTCTTTTCACAATATATATAAATGACCTAGTAGATAGTGTCGGAAGTTCCATACGGCTTTTCGCGGATGATGCTGTAGTATACAGAGAAGTTGCAGCATTAGAAAACTGTAGCGAAATGCAGGAAGACATGCAGCGGATAGGCACTTGGTGCGGGGAGTGGCAGCTGACCCTTAACGCAGACAAATGTAATGTATTGCGAATACATAGAAAGAAGGATCCTCTATTGTATGATTATACGATAGCGGAACGAACACTGGTAGCAGTTACTTCTGTAAAATATCTGAAAGTAGGCGTGCGGAACGATTTGAAGTGGAATGATCATATAAAATTAATTGTTGGTAACGCGGGTACCAGGTTGAGATTCATTGGGAGAGTCCTTAGAAAATGTAGTCCATCAACAAAGGAGGTGGCTTACAAAACACTCGTTCGACCTATACTTGAGTATTGCTCATCAGTGCGGGTTCCGTACCAGATCGGGTTGACGGAGGAGATAGAGAAGATCCAAAGATGAGCGGCGCGTTTAGTCACAGGGTTGTTTGGTAACCGTGATAGTGTTACGGAGATGTTTAGCATACTCAAGTGGCAGACTGTGCAAGAGAGGCGCTGTGCATCGCGGTGTAGCTTGCTGTCCAGGTTTCGAGAGGGTGCGTTTCTGGATGAGGTATCGAATATATTGCTTCCCCCTACTTATACCTGCCGAGGAGATCACGAATGTGAAATTAGAGAGATTCGAGCGCGCACGGAGGCTTTCAGACAGTCGTTCTTCCCGCGAACCATACGTGACTGGAACAGAAAAGGGAGGTAATGACAGTGGCAGGTAAAGTGCCCTCCGCCACACACCATTGGGTGGCTTGCGGAGTATAAATGTAGATATAGATGTAGATGTAACATGCCACTTAAAATGAATTTCCCGAACGACCATTTGGACCATTTCCCAGATAACTTTGGTGCCGTTAGTGAGGAACAAGGAGAACTGTTCCATTGCGACAGTTCACAAATTTAAAAGCGTTATAAAAGCTATTGGAGTACTGCAATATTGTCCGACTATTGTACCTCTCGAAGAGGCGTTCCTGAGTCAACGTATCGCAGAAAACCAGGAAAAAATATTTTTAAGTACGTTTATTGACTGTTCTTTACTCTTGTGTTACTGATTTTTGGGATTAATTGATGTGCTGACAGATATTGTCTTTCTTCCTTTTTTACAGACACATATACTGCTGTAATAAATAGGCTGATGTACACATTTACAAAAAGCAGCATCACACAGAAACTGAGACAGATTGAATTCAGGGTCGAATTATTTCCAGAAACAGCGTGTTTTTTGTTATGAATGATAAGAATTATTTTGTACAATGTTGTTGATCTATTTTACTAAGGACTGACTGAAAATCCTTCAGTCTATTCAGTTCAGGAAGTTATATATCGATTACATGTGCGGTTGTTTGGTCTCATTCCATCTTTTCCCATTTACGTCCTAAGTACTCTACTTCTGGGTGAAAAAATGCCCACTTTTAGGGTGCAGTGTGATAACTTGCTGGAACTTGCGTAAATAGTCTTCTTTATCGGATGCAGTACTATGATAAACTGAGCAGTAGGAGAGTGTCCCACAGTAAATGTGTCAGTAACATTTGAAACATTTGCAGGGTGCATGCTGCATAAAATGGCAACCAGCTGACAGAGTAAGAACCCACCAGTAGTCCAGCAGAGTGAGACGATGAATATAGCAGAGAGCAGTGGAGTGATGCCCTAAAAGTAGTATAGTGGCAGTGATCGTGAAATGATGATGGCATAGCTTAGGTGGCGTTATCGGTTTGAGGTGGCTGCCGGAAGAAAACGTGTCATTCTGCTCTTCATCATACACATTCATAAGGCCACTTTCGAAATTCGGACACCATTTTCTAAGCTTTTCTTCACTGGCTGTAGGTCTATAAAATAGGTACAAACCCGATGAATTTCAGCGACGTTAGATCCTCTTGCACACAAAAATTGAATTACTGCAAGTATTTCACAACTGGAGACATCAATTATTTTCATAGGTATTGTTGGTCGATTTCAGCTTCAGTCTAAAGATTATGACTAAAACCAATTATGACAGTAAGTTGCTTACATGTTCCACTGATCGTTTGATCGATCTGTCTATTGGATGTGTACACATTTTTTGTTTTAACACTACTGATCGTATTGTGATCCTGCTCGTGGAACTAGACTTAAAAATAATTTTCCTTTCCAAGCTAATAGCTTTTTTTAAATCAATTCGTTCATGGAATAGAAAGAATTGTCCAGAAGATTAGATTTAAAACTTGCTTTGCTACCTGTCAGACATTTCATGTTATTAGACAAATGATCAAAGATTTTTGTTGCTGCATATTGAACTCTTTTCTGAGCCACTGACAGCTTTAATGGAAAATAAAATTAGTTATTTCCTCTAATTGTAGGTATGAACGTAACTATTCTTCTCAAAAAGTATTTGATTACTGATGATGATTTTCATTAGCGAATATATATATATATATATATATATATATATATATATATATATACTGTGGCGGTGCGTTCAAAATGCCTAGCTCCTTGAAGAGTTACCTACAAGATGACTGCTTGTAAACACCACATTGTTCTCACTGCTTGTTTTTGTTTCGCCAATACTTTCTTTCTAAGTGAAGAGTTACCTCAGAAAATTATTTCAAAGACATTACCGAGTGGAAGTATGCAGTATATGTTAGGAGGTTGATACGTTTGTTTTGAAGACTAGCAATTATAGGGAGATCAAAAGTAACCTAAGTCGTTTGAGCAGCTTCTTCCATGCACATGTGGCTCTAAGCACTATGGGCCTTAACATCTGAGACCATCAGTCCCCTAGAACTTAGAACTACTTAAACCTAACTAACCTAAGGACATCACACACATCCATGCCCAATGCAAGATTCGAACCTGCGAACGTAGCAGCAGCGTGGTTCCGGACTGAACCGCTCGGCCACAGCGGCCGGCTCTTCCAGGCATTCTTCATGTGATCCATCAATGGTTCTATTTGTTGTACAGAAATGAAAACAGCGTTTTCTTTTCAAAACTTGGGTAAAGTCCATTTTAAGAGAACCACCTAATGATTCTCTGAAAAATATAATCTCTTTTGTTGTTTTCTGTCTAATGGGATTTATAATTACCATTACCTGCAAAAAGTACCGTTTATACTTGATAAATGTTAATTCGAAGGAAAATCGCGTATAGAAAGAAAAGGAGTGGGCCAAAATTTGAACCCTGTGGGACTTCCTATGTGGTTTGTTCCCAATGACTAAAATTTACTCTTGTTCCAACATCGTTTCAATTATGCAGTGCAAGAAGCTAAATTTTGTTTGTAAGTATGATTCAAACCAGTTTTCTTTGTAAAATCATTACTTCTGTAACACTTAATTTTTTCTATAAGTGTAATATCATTCACACAGCAAAATCCGTTGGAAAGATCACAAAAAATATCATCTGTCGATATTGTATTACTTAAGAGTAATAACATTTGATGAGTGAATGTACAAATAGACTTCTGAGTCGAGAAACCCTTTTGTACTCCTACTAGTGATGTGCTAAGTGAATTGTTTACATTTAAATGTGAAACAACTCTAGAGTGCTTTACTTTTCGAATATTTTGGAAATGAGATCATCAAGGAGACTGCATGATAATTATTTAGATCTTGGTTGTCACCTTTCCTAAAGTGCTTTGTTTAATCCATCTGAAATACTGCCCTATGCTAGTGTTGCAGTTTGTATATCTCTGAGGACATTAGTTATGAAGTTAGAATAACTTTCGAGAATTATGTTTGAATTTCCATTAACATAATATGTCCTTTGTTATAACTTTTACAATTCTGTTAATTTCAGTGATAGATGGTGTTGCTACTTCTATTTGATTCAAGCTTTGTGAAATATAATTTATAATGCACACTCTTCCCTCTTGAACTAGAACATTTAGCCCTATTCCTGCTGTTAGAATGAGGAAGTGCTGGTTGAAAACACTCGTAACTTGTGCACTATCAGTCGCAAAATTGTTATTTAGTTTAATTGTGCTGGTATCTTGGGCACTGTTCCATTGTCATGTCTCCTGTGCCACGATATCCACATGGTTTTGATCTTATTATTTACGTGATTGGGTTCTATCAGGGAATGCAAACTTATGGACATTTTAAAGACTTATTTAAAATATTACAGTATGTTCTGTAGAATGCAGATAACGTCAGATCTTTACTTGGTCGGACGTTAATACGAAGTCGCCTTTCCCTCTTACTTAGGATTATAATTCCTTCAGTTATCCATCACTGGGGACGACGTTGATACCCCAGGTGGTCACAAACATTTTCTATCAGGGACAGATTTTTTGAATTTGCTGACCGTGGAAATATCTCAAAATCACATGTGCATTTCAAAGAGACACATGTCATTTGCTGACTAGCACTGTCCTGATGAAGAGTTTCACCACAATTCTGTCACATGACAGATCACACATGCAGCCCCTGGACGTCTGTTACATGCCATTGTTCTAGCAGAGTTCCCAGAATCGTTCCCAGCCATGACCTGAAGTCATACTCAGTGGCTCCACACACCATGATGCCAGGAGTAACACCGCTGTGGCCTCTAAAACTTGGGAAGAATTGGACCTCTTCCCGTTCTACTACCATCCTCACCAGTGATGGTCATCCAGAGTAGTATAGAACTGCGATTTCTGATTGAGCACAATGCAAGACTATTCATTAGTATTTCATGCTTCCCAGTTAAGCACTCATCCAAACTCAGACATTTGTGCTGTTGTGTTAACTACAGCCTATGCAAGGGATGGTAATTCTGTAGTCCAGTTGCTGCTAGTCTCCAACCAATGCTGCGAGATGACACAGAATGTAGCAAAGAGTCCATTATTTATTCTCGAATAGTAGGCATACATGGAAAGAGGATATGATGTACCTAGTTCGCAATACACCGAAACTTCTTCATGGTGGTCTGGTTGGGAAGAAGCTTGAGGCCGAGTGTGCTTGCTGACACTTTCCCACACCTTCCAACATCGTGACGTTGTCGCATTCAAATGCCCCAAAAATATAGATATTGCAAGATTCGACCAGCTTACCAAATGGAGACTCACAATGGGGCCCCCTTCAATGTCTGTCAGCACGCGGGATTAGCCGAGCGGTCTAGGGAGCTGCAGTCATGGACTGAGCGGCTGGTCCCGGCGGAGGTTCGAGTCCTCCCTCGGGCATGGGTATGTGTGTTTGTCCTTAGGATAATTTAGATTAAGTAGTGTGTAAGCTTAGGAACTGATGACCTTAGCAGTTAAATCCCATAAGATTTCACACTCATTTGAACATTTTTTGAAGTCTGTCAATTGCTGATAATGCTGTCTCATACGAGTATGTGGTGTAACCCTGTCCTCGACAGTGATCACTCAACATTTGATACTGTTCGCGCCCCTTCTTATATACCCTACCAGGCGTAGTAAACACACTAAAAACGGACTATACCAGTCGACTCTGGTGGCCATCCTACCTGTCACAGAGAATTTCAGCTCTAATCATTTAATCAGATGCCCACAGATAGTGTGTGTGTATGTATGAAGGTTTATTGTAAACGAACTATGACTTATGAGTGCGTCACTTTTCTCGTCAGGCACTAATTATTGTATATGCACATGCTTGTATTTTTGTTTTTGAGATGTTAAGAGTTTTTATCATTTGCATTACACTTTTGTACAATTAATATGATATGCTAGCGATTTACCAGAAACTTCTCCAGCATACTTGTATGTCAGACATATTGCACACTTGTCTTCCATACCCCTCTCCATCCACCTTCTCCTCCTCCACTCTGTCCATCTCTCTTCCTTCCTCTCTCTGTTGATAGTCCATATCAACCTCCCCCTTTTTCAGTCCATCTCTTCCTCTCCCGATTTCTGTCGATGTAGTCCTCCCCCCCTCTCTCTCTCTCTCTCCCTCCCCCCCCCTCTCTCTCTCTCTCTCTCTCTCTCCCCTTCTCCTCCTCTCCCATGCAGGTACGTTAATAAGCGGCATAACCGCCAGAATTTTCAATACGTCTATGCAAACGTGCATGTACTGGGTCATACAGATGTCGGATATCAGTTCGTGGAATGGAGTTCCACACCTATTGTACTTAGTCGGTTTGTACAGGGACAGTTAATGCATGTGGGGGACGACACTCAAGTTGTCTGATGATGTCCCATACATGCTCGACTGGAGACAGATGTAGTGATCAAGCAGGCCAAGGCAACATGTTGATACTTTGTACAGCATGTTGGGTTACAACAACAGTATACTGAAGAGCGTTATCCTGTTGGGAAAAATCGCTTGGAATACTGCTGATGACTGGCGCACAACAGGTCGAATCAGCAAACTGACATATAAATTTGCAGACAGGGTGAACGAGGTAATGACAAGAGTGCTCCTGCTGTTACACGAAATAGCACTACAGGCCATAACTATCGGTATAGGTCCAGTGCTTAGCACAGAGACAGATTGGTTGGACGCCCTCAACTGACCTCCTCCTAACCAACATCCAGCGATTACTGACACGGAGGCAGTACCAGCTTTCATCAGAAGGCTCAACAGCCCTCCACCCGACCCTCGAATGAGCTCTCACTTGACACAACTGAAGTCGCAAATAGCAGTGTTTTGGGTTTAGTGGAATGTACGCCACAGGGCATCTGGCTCTAAGCTATTCTTGAAGAAACCAATTTTTAATAGTTCGTTGTGTCACTGATGTGCCAATTGCTGCTCAAATTATTGCTGCAGGTATGATGCTCTAGAGCGATACGACAAACTCCATGGTCTTCCCTCTTGGTAGTGCTACGTGGCCGTCCGCAGCCCGGTCTTACCTCCCCCTGACCTCTGCAGGTAGCAATCATGTACAGTATCTACATTCATGCCAATTCCTTCTGGAAAGGAACGTTCAGCTTCTCGTAGCCCCTTTACCCGTCTCGCTGAGAGTCACTGAGCTACTGATAATGGCGTCTTCGTCTTCTTAAAGACATGCTTGACTAACATTGACTCACTATGTACCGGGTGATGAAAATGTCAGTATATCACGGAATAATGTAGACAGAGAGGTAAAAATTGACACACATGCTTGGAATGACATGGGGTTTTATTAGAACCAAACAAAAAAAAAACAACAAAATATTGCTAGACGCGTGAAAGATCTCTTGCGCGCGTCGTTTTGTGATGATCTTGTGTTCAGCCGCCACTTTCGTCATCCTTCGCCTCCCACGTCCGCAGACCTCAGTCCATGCGATTATTGTCTTTGCGGTTACCTGAAGTCGCAAATGTATCGTGATCGACCGACATCTCTAGGGATGCTGATAGACAACATCCGGCGCCAATGCCTCACCATAACTATGGACATGCATTATACAGTGCTGTTCACAACATTATTCCTCGACTACAGCCGGCCGAAGTGGCCGTGCGGTTAAAGGCGCTGCAATCTGGAACCGCAAGACCGCTACAGTCGCAGGTTCGAATCCAGCCTCTGGAATGGATGTTTGTGATGTCCTTAGGTTAGTTAGGTTTAACTAGTTCTAAGTTCTAGGGGACTAATGACCTCAGCAGTTGAGTCCCATAGTGCTCAGAGCCATTTTTTTCCTCGACTACAGCTATTGTTGAGGAATGATGGTGAAGATACCGAGCATTTCCTGTAAAGAACATCATATTCGCTTTGTCTTAGTTTTTTGTGCTAATTATTGTTATTCTGATCAGATGAAGCGCCATCTGTCAGACATTTTTTGAATGTTTGTGTTTTTTTGGTTCTAATAAAACCCCATGTCATTCCAAGCATGTGTGTCAATTTGTACCTCTCTATATACATTATTCCTTGATTTATTCAGTTTTCAAATTTATACCGAATTTTTGATCACCCTGTACAATCTCGAAGGTAACTAACGCTCACGATAGTTACATCGCGTATTTAAAGGGAACCCCAGTTGCTCTCTTAAGCTACTGTGATTATTTGACTTGTCGCTCTAACTTAGTAGGCGAGTGTCAGCAATATGTCTCGTGGTCTTATCATGGCGTTTTTATCTTCTGCCGTTAGGTCAGACGATAGAATTGCCACTTGCACGCTTAGAGCAGCAGATTGACAGTGACCAACTTTAAACAGAACTTGATTAATTTTCACACACATTTATTAAAATAATAAAAATCATAAACGTTACTTAACTTGATTCTGGATGCTATTTACAATTGACAATCTGAAGTTCCTTTGGTCTTGGCACATTAATCTTATTCTCACATGTCTCTGATACTTGACGAAGTGTCTATACATTTATCTTCATGGCTATGTACAGGAATATGATAATCTTATTAGGCACAGACTGAAACTTGACTATAGACTGGTAGAGACTAATGCAGACTTGGTTGCTTGTTTTGGGGAAGGAGACCAGACTGCGAGGTCATCGGTCTCATCGGATTAGGGAAGGACGGGGAAGGAAGTCGGCCATGCCCTTTGAAAGTTTTTTGCTTTATTGTGATTTTAATACCCGTATAAAAACAGGCAGGCTGGCAGCAGCACAATACGCCGCTCTTCAGCCAAAGATATTACAATGATAAGACAGAGAAGACACATGAGTTGGAACAAAACGGCGGGGAAAAAACAGTAGACACATGAACATAAACATAAATGAAGCCGTTCACACTCGATGACAATCCACACTACAAACTGTTGACACGACGCACAAACATTGAAGATGTCGATGGCACTGGTGAACGATGGAGTGTGACGGTGAACACTGAACACTAAACACGACGACACACATGAGACACTAATGGTGATGATCTCCGGCGCGCAAATGTCCATGTAGTGTGTGCGAGTCCGGGGACCTGACAAGAGGGGAAGAAGGGTGAGGGGGGGGAGAGGGGAGAACAAAGATGTCAATGGCTGAGGAGATAGGAGGAGGAGTAGAGGGACAGGGGGGGAAGCCTGGGGGAGGAGTGGGGAGAAATGGAGGAGTGAGGGAAGGGGAAGAGAAGGGAGGGAGGGTGCCCAAAGGAGCAAACACAGGAAGAGGGAGGGAGGATAAAGTTGGTAGGAGGGGTAGATGGAGGGGAGGAGGGCATAATCAGGGAGGTGGAGCTGGCGGATGGCACCTTGGGAGAGGGTAAGGAGGGTGGAGAAATGGGAGACCGGGTGGGACGTGGGAATACAGGCGCGGCAGTGGGCGGGGGTGGGAGAGGATGGGGAGACAAGCGGATGAGGAGGATCGAGTTTTCGGGATGTATACAGGATCCCTATCCGTTCAAGGAAAAGGAGGAGGTGGGGGAACGGAATGAGGTCGTACCCTTTGAAAGGAAACATCCCGGCATTAATGCTGACTGATGCAGGCTAAGGCAGACTAATGCAGACTGACTAATCGGAGGTTTGTACACTCGTTATAATACCTCGCACGTTCAGGTATCACTGCGCGAGTGTGATCCGCGAGGAGAAAAGGTTCTACGTTAGCGGCAATCACATTGGCTGCGTTACATATCAATACGCGGATCTGCGGAAGCAGAATTTGGTTCGTCTTTATGGCAGCGCCATCTCGTAGTGCGGAGACGGACGAGCGCTGCGCCTGCGCTGTTGTAATTAGCGGGGCGCGCTCTAGTGGGAAAGTTGTGTACGCGCTAACTGCGCGGAACTATGTGCACAACACGTACCAACAACTCTTTCTTGGTGTTGCGACGTTTTCCAGTCCCTTTTGTTCAGAAATAAAATATCCTCATAGATATCATACCCTCTAAGTTTGAAAATAAGAATGGGAAGTAAAGCGAAGTGCTGGAGTATTAGGAGTCTAACAGCGAACGTGGAAAGGTCACACAACCGCTACTTGCAGTGATCCTACTTGCTGGGGCAGCGCACGGCTGCAAGCAGCGGGTTCCTCCCCCCCCCCCCCCCCCCACCTGCCTCCCGGTCACTGCCCGCAGGCCCGGTGCGGTCGCGTCGCTCCGAGCAGCCGCACCGGCCATTCCGCCGATGACGCAGTACACACCCAGCGCATCCCAGCCCGCTAACGGTAATACCCGCCTAATTACGCGGTGGCCGCGCGATGGCAGCCCCGGGGCGTATCGCCGCAGCGGCCGCCGCAGCGCTGCCGCCCGCGGACGTCTCTTGTCGTCTCTCTGCGTCTGCGACCGCACAGTGGCAGCTAATGAACATCCCGCTATCTCTGCGATGACAATACGAAGCGCTGACGTCGGCAGTTGTTGTTGTTGTTGAACTTCGCGGCTCAGAGCCTCATGTACTACTGTTAATCTTCATTAGGATGGTACCGAGGTCATTTCAAAAGTTTTGTACACTATATGACACTACTGACCCTTAACATAGATAAATGTAATGTATTGCGAATACATAGAAAGAAGGATCCTTTACTGTATGATTATGTGATAGCGGAACACACATTGGTAGCAGTTACTTCTGTAAATTATCTGGGACTATGCGTGCGGAACGATCTGAAGTGGAATGATCACATAAAATTAATTGTTGGTAAGGCGGGCGCCAGGTTGAGGTACATTGGGAGAGTCCTTAGAAAATGTAGTCCATCAACAAAGGAGGTAGCTTACAAAACACTCGTTCGACCTATACTTGAGTATTGCTCATCAGTGTGGGATCCGTACCAGATTGGGTTGACGGAGGGGATAGAGAAGATCCAAAGAAGAGCGGTGCGTTTCGTCACAGCGTTATTTGGTAACCGTGATAGCGTTACGGAGATGTTTAGAAAACTCAAGTGGCAGACTCTGCAAGAGAGGCGCTGTGCATCGCGGTGTAGCTTGCTCGCCAGGTTTCGAGAGGGTGCGTTTCTGGATGAGGTATCGAATACATTGCTTCCCCCTACTTATACCTCCCGAGGAGATCACGAATGTAAAATTAGAGAGATTCGAGCGCGCACGGAGGCTTTCAGACAGTCATTCTTCCCGCAAACCCTACGCGACTGGAACAGAAAAGGGAGATAATGACAGTGGCACGTAAAGTGCCCTCCGCCACACACCGTTGGGTGACTTGCGGAGTATAAATGTAGATGTAGATGTAGAACTATATAAAACAACTTATTTTACGAAATATCCCTACAGGCCTTAAATACACTGAGGAGCAAAAGAAAGGCGGAAAGGTCGGGGAAGAAGGCCAGTTGAAACGTCCCCTTTGAACAATTATACAGGACTGTCCTTAAACTGATACATAATATTTTTTTAGCGCAACGCAATCTGACTTTCAAAAATCCCTACAAAAAAATAGCCCTGACTAACATTAACCTATGCGTTTCACAAATCGCTTACCTCACAAAAATCTTGGTTACTCGAACTACTGCAATACAGCGAGCGCCACTACTGCCAGCTAAATAAAAGATTCAAACTATGGAAGGCACTAACTACTGATAGGCATAGTTAGCAAATGAAAGATTTTGATAGAGAACAACCAATGTATTTACCTCAATAGTCATAATATATATAGCAGTTCACGACAAATTTCAAAACTCCGCCATCTCTCTCCCCACATCCACCACTGCTGGCGGCTCACCTCCAACTGCGCAACGCTACGCGCTGTTCACATCCAGCTGCCGCTGCCCAACACTACAATGGCAGACAACAATGCAAACTACCCACAGACTGCACACAGCACAGCCAGTGATTTTTCACATAGAGCGCTACGTGGCGTTACCAATAAGAAAACATAAACAGACTACTTACACAGTGTTCACTCTGTCTGCTTGCCGGGGGCTCTCATCCGAGATGTGGAGGAGGCCCTGCCGGCGGCGATAGAGAGCACTGGGTGCACCCGACTGCAAATTGTTGCTCACGTCGGCACCAATGACTCCTGCCGTCTGGGTTCAGAGGTCATCCTCAGTTCGTACAGGCTAACTATTTGTAGTATCGTTCCCAGAACCGATCGCGGTCCTCTGGTTTGGAACCGAGTAGAAGGCTTGAACCAGAGGCTCAGACAATTATGCGGAGATCTGGGGTGCAAATTTCTCGACCTGCGCTATCGGGTGGAGAAATGTAGGGTCCCCCTGAATAGGTCACGCGTGCACTACACGCCGGAAGCGGCTACAAGGGTAGCGGAGTACGTGTGGAGTGCACATGTGTGTTTTTTAGGTTAGAGAATTTTGTCTGCTCTTTCAACACCTTCATCGAAGAGTCAAGCAGTATATTGCTTCCTCCTACGTATATCTCGCGAAGAGACCATGAGGATAAAATCTGAGAGATTAGAGCCCACACAGAAGCATACCGACAATCCTTCTTTCCCCGAACAATACGAGACTGGAATAGAAGGGAGAACCGATAGAGGTACTCAAGGTACCCTCCGCCACACACCGTGAGGTGGCTTGCGGAATATGGATGTAGATGTAGAAACTGGAACACCTGTCTAATATCCTGTAGAGCCCCCGCCAGCACGCAGAAGTGCCGCAACACAACGTGCCATGGACTTGATTAATATCTGAAGTAGTGCTGGAGGGAACTGACACCATGAATCCTACAGGACTGTTCACAAATCCGTGAGAATATAAGGGGATGGAGGCATCCCAGATATGCTCCATAATGTTCATGTCTGTGGACACTGGTGCCAGCGGAATTGTGTAAACTCAGAAGTGTGTTCCTTGAGCCACTCTGTACCAATTTTTGACAAGTGGGGTATTGCATTGTCCTGCTGGAATTGCCCAAGTCCGTCGGAATACACAATCGACATCAATGGATGCAGGTTATCAGACAGGAAGCTTCGTATGTGTCACCTGTCAGAGTCGTATCTAGACGTATCAGGGGTCCCATATCACTCCAACTGCGCACGTCCCACACCATTACAGATTAGATTAGATTAGTACTTGTTCCATAGATCATGAATACGACACTTCGTAATGATGTGGAACGTGTCAGGTTAATAAAAAGATATTACATTACCCAAAATATTACATCACACTTAATATTTTTATTTTTTATTTTTATTTATTTATTTATTTGGTGGGGGTGTTGGGGAAATTATCCACTTACTATATCCAAAAATTCATCTAATGAGTAGAAGGAGTAGCCATTAAGAAATTCTTTTAATTTCCTTTTAAATGCTATATGGCTAGCTGTCAGACTTTTGATGCTACTAGGTAAGTGACCAAAAACTTTTGTGACAGCATAATTTACCCCCTTCTGAGCCAAAGTTAGATTTAACTTTGAGTAGTGAAGATTATCCTTTCTCCTAGTGTTGTAGCCATGTACACTGCTATTAGTTTTAAATTCGTTCGGATTGTTAATAACAAATTTCATAAGTGACTATATATATTGTGAGGCTACAGTGAAGATCTCTATCTCTTTAAATAAGTGTTTGCAGGATGATCTTGGATGAGCTCCAGCAACTATTCTACATCTACATCTACATGACCACTCTGCAATTCACATTTAAGTGCTTGGCAGAGGGTTCATCGAACCACAATCATACTATCTCTCTACCATTCCACTCCCGAATAGCGCGCGGGAAAAACGAACACCTAAACCTTTCTGTTCGAGCTCTGATTTCTCTTATTTTATTTTGATGATCATTCCTACCTATGTAGGTTGGGCTCAACAAAATATTTTCGCATTCGGAAGAGAAAGTTGGAGACTGAAATTTCGTAAATAGATCTCGCCGCGACGATAAACGTCTTCGCATTAATGACTTCCATCCCGACTCGTGTATCATATCTGCCACACTCTCTCCCCTATTACGTGATAATACAAAACGAGCTGCTCTTTTTTGCACCCTTTCGATGTCCTCCGTCAATCCCACCTTGTAAGGATCCCACACCGCGCAGCAATATTCTAAAAGAGGACGAACGAGTGTAGTGTAAGCTGTCTCTTTAGTGGACTTGTTGCATCTTCTAAGTGTCCTGCCAATGAAACGCAACCTTTGGCTCGCCTTCCCCACGTTGTTATCTATGTGGTCTTTCCAACTGAAGTTGTTCGTAATTTTAACACCCAGGTACTTAGTTGAATTGACAGCCTTGAGAATTGTACTATTTATCGAGTAATCGAATTCCAACTGATTCCTTTTGGAACTCATGTGGATCACCTCACACATTTCGTTATTTAGCGTCAACTGCCACCGGCCACACCATACAGCAATCTTTCCTGAATCGCTTTGCAACTGATACTGGTCTTCGGATGACCTTACTAGACGGTAAATTACATCATCTGCGAACAACCTAAGAGAACTGCTCACATTTTCACCCAGGTCATTTATATAGATCAGGAACAGCAGAGGTCCCAGGACGCTTCCCTGGGGAACACCTGATATCACTTCAGTTTTACTCGATGATTTGCCGTCTATTACAACGAACTGCGACCTTCCTGACAGGAAATCACGAATCCAGTCGCACAACTGAGACGATACCCCATAGGCCCGCAGCTTGATTAGAAGTCACTTGTGAGGAACGATGTCAAAAGCTTTCCGGAGATCTAGAAATACGGAATCAACTTGAGATCCCCTGTCGTTAGCGGCCATTACTTCGTGCGAATAGAGCTAGCTGCGTTGCACAAGAACGGTGTTTTCTGAAACCATGCTGATTACGTATCAATAGATCGTTCCCTTCGAGGTGATTCATAATGTTTGAATACAGTATATGCTCCAAAACCCTACTGCAAAACGACGTCAATGATATAGGTCTGTAGCTCGATGGATTACTCCTACTACCCTTCTTAAACACTGGTGCGACCTGGGCAATTTTCCAATCTGTAAGTACAGATCTATCGGTGAGCGAGCGGTTGTATATGATTGCCAAGTAGGGAGCTATTGTATCTGCGTAATCTGAAAGGAAACTAATCGGTATACAATATGGAGCTGAAGACTTGCCCGTATCAAGCGATTTGAGTTGCTTCGCAACCCCTAAGGTATCTACTTCTAAGAAACTCATGCTAGCAGCTGTTCGTGTTTCAAATTCTGGAATATTCCGTTCGTCTTCCATGGTGAAGGAATTTCGGAAAACTGCGTTCAATAACTCCGCTTTAGCGGCACAGTCGTCGGTAACAGTACCATAGGCACTGCGCAGCGAAGGTATTGACTGCGTCTTGCCGCTTGTGTACTTTACATACGACCAGAATTTCTTCGGATTTTCTACCAAATTTCGAGACAATGTTTCGTTGTGGAACCTATTAAAGGCATCTCGCATAGAAGTCCGTGCCAAATTTCGCGTGTCTGTAAATGTTAGCCAATCTTCGGGATTTCGCGTTCTTCTGAACTTCGCATGCTTTTCCCGTTGCCTCTGTAGCAGCGTTCGGACCTGTTTTGTGTACCATGGGGAATCAGTTCCATCTCTTACCAATTTATGAGGTATGAATCTCTCAATTGCTGTTGCTACTATATCTTTGAATTTCAGCCACATCTCGTCTACATTTGCATAGTCAGTTCGAAAGGAATGGAGATTGTCTCTTAGGAAGGCTTCTAGTGACACTTATCCGCTTTTTTAAATGAAATTATTTTGCGTTTGTTTCTGGTGGATTTGGAAGAAATGGTGTTGGGCCTAGCTACAACGACCTTGTGATCACTAATCCCTGTAACAGTCATGATGCTCTCTATTAGCTCTGGATTGTTTGTGGCTGATTACACGCTTTTGTGCGATGAACACTCTTTTACTCAATGATGAGTTAGCCCAGAATATGATGACATTCGAAAGCAGAGAATGAAAATAGGTGTGATAAGCTAACTTACTGAGACGTATATCGCCAAAATTAGCAATGACCCTAATAGCATAAGTAGCTGAAATCAAATGTTTCAGCAGATCTTCAGTGTGTTTTTTCCAGTTCAACCCCTCATCAATGCAAACACCTAGAAATTTTGAATATTCTACCTTAGCTACCAGTTTCTGATCGAAGTCTATATTTATTAATGGTGTCATTGCATTTATTGTGTGGAACTGTATGTACTCTGTTTTGTCAAAGTTTGATGAGAGCCCATTTGCAGAGAACCACTTAATGATTTTCTGAGAAACATCGTTTACAGTTTCACCAGTTAATTCTTGTCTGTTGGATATGACAGCTGTACTTGTATCATCGGCCAAAAGTACCAGCTTTGCATCTTCGTGAATATAGAATGGCAAGTCATTAATATTTATTAAGAACAGCAGAGGACTCAAGACCGAACCTTGCGGCACCCCATTCTTGATTGTTCCCCCGTTTGAGAAATCACCAGTTTTTTTGCATATTATGTAAACTGCTTATTTCAACTTTGTGCACTCTTCCATTCAGGTATGATTTAAACCATTTGAGCGCTGTCCCATTCATACCACAGTACTTGAGCTCATCTAGAAGTATTCCATGATTTACACAATTAAAAGCCTTTGAGCGATCACAAAAAATCCCCATGGGTGACTTCCGATTACTCCACGAGCTTTAACAGTCCCCTGCTGACATGCAGGGTCCATGCATTCATGAGGTTGTCTCCATACCGGTACACGTCCATCCGCTCGATAGAATTTGAAACGAGACTCCTCCGACCAGGCAGCATATTTCCAGTCATCAACAGCCCAGTGTCGGTGTTGACGAGCCAAGGCGGGGCTTAAAGTTTCGTGTAGCGCAGTCATCAACGATAGACGAGTCGGCCTTCGTCTCCGAAGGCTCATATCGATGATGTTTCGTTGAATGGTTCGCACGCTGACATTTCTTCATGGACAACACTGAAATTTGCAGCAGGTTGTGGAAGGGTTGCACTTCTGTCATGTTGAACGACTGAATAATTCTCTTCAGACGTCGTTGGTCCCTTCCTTACAGGATCTTTTTCCGGCCGCAGCGATTTCGGAGATTTGATGTTTTACCAGATTCCTGATATTGATGGTACACTCGTGAAATGGTCGTACGGTAAAACCCCACCTTCGTCCTTACCTCGGAGGTGCAGTGTTAGCCGGCCGCAGTGGCCGAGTGGTTTTAGGGGCACCAGTCTGGAACCGCGAGACCGCTACGGTCGTAGGTTCGAATCGTGCCTCGAGCATGGATGTTTGTGATGTCCTTAGGTTAGTTAGGTTTAAGTAATTCTAAGTTCCAGGGGACTTATAACCTCAGATGTTAAGTCCCATAGTGCTCAGAGCCATTTGAACCGTTTTGAGATGCAGTGTCCCATCGCTCGTGCGCCGACTATAGCAGCACGTTCAAACTCACGTAAATCTTGGTAATCTACTATTGCAACAGCAGCAACCGATCTAACAACTGCACCAGACACTTGTTGTCTTATATTGGTGTTGCTGACCGCAGCGCCGTATTCTGCCTGTTTACATATCGCTGTATTCGAATACGCATGGCTATAACAGTTTCTTTAGTGCTCACTGTATAATCTCCATTCTAGCTCATGACCGTTTCCTAACGTTTCGGCAACGTCTGTATTTCAGATACGGCACCTTCATTGAAGAGGTGTCTAGTTACTCGGGTCACCTCACTGGAAGCTCCACCAATATTGTATCAAAAAGTTTTCTCTGAGTTGTTCCTTCAGTTTGGGAAACGAAGTCTGGTAGGCTCATAGAAGAACTATATGGTGGGTAGAGAAGTATTTCCCATTAAATTTGTCGTGCATGTCTCTCACTGGTAGGGTAACTGCATTATCGTGAAAAATGATGACAACTGCTGCAAGGACATAAAGAATTCTCTGACGAATATCCGGAACCAAAACATCTCTCAGAAGCAGCTTGTAATATTCGCCTATTGCAGACGTGCCCTGGAGAACTGTGACTATGAATCCATTCATATCGTACACAATGATAATTAGCACTGTCACCTTTGACTGTTATCGGCTGAATTTCTTTGAGTGTGGCGAGTCTGAACTTTTCAATTGTGACTACTGAGACTTCAGTTGTGGCTCGAAATAGCGTAGCCGGGTTTCATCAAAAGCAACAATCCTTTTCGGAAACTGTTTTCCCTATGTGCGATAACGTAGAAGCAATTCTTCTGCGATTCTTTTGCGCCGTACTTTCTACTCGTCACTCAGATTGTGTGGAACCCATCAGACAGCAACCGCTCTCATCTTTAACTTTCCAGTTACGATTGTGTAATCTGAAGTGAGATACATTCTGGCCTCATATGCAGTTTCCTCACACGTTTTTCGTCGATGCTCTCTCAACATGTCAGTAACCTGATAACTGCGAAGGGTAGCCGCGCCTTCTGAGGCGCCTTACCGCTGTTCGCGCGGCTCCCCCCGTCGGTGGTTCGAGTCCTCCCTCGGGCATGGATGTGGGTGTTGTTCTTAGCGCAAGTTAGGTTAAGTAGTGAGTACGTCTAGGGACCGATGACCTCAACAGTTTGATCCCATAGGAACTTACCACGAATTTCCAAATAAACTAAAACTTGTAGTGATGTTGCGCTTGATGGCCTTCCACTTTTTGGGTTGCCTTCCATGCTTACGCGACGTTTACAGAAATGACCAGAGAACCCTGATACTGTGATACAATCCATTACAGTATTCCTACACTTCTCTCTTAAAGCATTGTAAATTTCCGTTGAGTTCATTCCACGTAGGGATTCAGTTATGGTTTATAAACGCTGTTCGCTACCCGTAATTCGATCTGACTCGGTTTCAGCTTCCATTTTAAAATTGAATTACTCACGAAATAGCCACGTGAACCAGCAAACACATATACGGCCGTCACACCTAAAGTCTCGCATACAGATGACATGAATTTCAACGTGGTCGCACCACTGTAAAATGTGTGTGTGAATTCCGAAGGTACCAAACTGCTGACGTCATCGGTCCCTAGAATTACACACTACTTGGACTAACTTATGCTAAGAACAACAAACACACACCCATTTCCGAAGGAGGAATCTTACTTGCGGCTTGAAGGGCCGCGCAATCCGTGTCATGGCGCCTGTAACTGCTCGGCCACTCCGCGCGGCGCGTCACTATAACGTTCGGGCATGCGGGTTGGGTGGTTTGGGGGAAGAGACCAAACAGCAAGGTTGGGGGGGTTGTTCTGGGGGAAGAGACCAAACCGCGAGGTCATCTGTCTCATAGGACTAGGGAAGGACGGAGGAGGAAGTCGGCCGTGCCCTTTCAAAGGAACCATCCCGGCATTTGCCTGGAGTGATTTAGGGAAATCACGGAAAACTTAAATCAGGATGGCCAGACGTGGGATTGAACCGTCGTCCTCCCGAATGCGAGTCCAGTGTGCCAACAACTGCGCCACCTTGCTCGGTCAGACATGCGGAATGTGCAGGAAATATGTAATGACCCTCGTACTTCTGGCTTCACATTTCTGCCTTACGTTATGGCAACGCTACTACTGACGGAAATTGCCATCCATCGCGTCATCTAAACACACTCAATCCCATTAAAATTACAACACAGTGAAGGCGACATGAAGCAAACGTCGCATTGGCATACTACACGGTGGTTAAGATTAAACTGGCGGTATTCCGAATGCCTGGAATTCGGGTTATATACATCTTAGGACACTAAAACATCAGAGGTATGTTTATTAATGGGTGCTGTCTTGGAGTAAGCCGAAAAAAATAATAATGTTTCCACTTTCTGCCACCAGGTGAAAATGGAACGCTGTTAGCAGTCACAATGTTGTGTGGATGCAGGAAAAGTGGGAGAATGATCAAACACTCGGTAACGGTGGTTTTGGAACGTTTCGCACGTTTATTAGGATATGCTTGCTAGCTATAACACGTGTTTTATATGGTTCTGGACTCAGCAATATGTTGGATCCCTATCACGGCATAGTCGACAGTTGCTCTAAGCATGTCTGGTGTAATCAAATCGTTATATCGTATGCTAGCCTTCAGATCAGGAAGAGCCCAGATAAATCCCTGACAGACGCGATCTTTCAGATTTCTCTACAACGAAGAGTCACATGGGTTTATGTCGGTAGAACTGGATGGCAACACATCTTGAAATTGCCTAGAGTTGATGCAGTCGTTTTCTAAGGTTGTTCGAAGCAAATCTTTCAGCTGGCAAGCAGCTTGTTGTGTCGCCCCATTTTGCATGATAAGAGTAGTGTGGACACAGCTACGTTCTTGCAAAGCTAGAATCACGTATTGCAGAAGGGGGTGCTTATAACACGCAGATGTCGCTGTACACCTAACAGGCCCGCGAGGTGTCATCTTTTCGAAGAGAAACTAACTGAGAATGAAGGAGCTTGTGACACAACAGGACACAGTAACGTAAGTTGCGTGCAGTGGATGTTCCTGCACCACTAGTGGCGGAGTAGAACTTCACAAGCGACAGTTGTGTGCATTCGAGAGAATATTCCCCAGGCACATCTCATCCTTTTCCACGTGTGCCAAGAAACGAGCCGGCTGTTCTGACCGAGCGGTTCTAGGCACTTCATTCCGGAAAGGCGCTGCTGCTACGGTCGCAGGTTAGAATCGTGCCTCGGGCATGGATGTGTGTAATGTCCTTAGGTTAGTTAGGTTTAAGTAGTTCTAAGTTCTAGGGGACTGATGACTTCAGATATTAAGTCCCATAGTGCTCAGAGCCATTCGAACCAAGAAACGAAGGGCAAGGTCAATGGGTTGTAGCCTATCTTAGGACTTCATTTGGTGCATATTCTATATATTGTATGGACATCATTCTAAAATGCACCGCAAAATCTTAAAATCTTTTGAATTGTTGACTAGGGGAGGGACAATTACCCCACACAGATCGAGCACTGGCTGTGGAATTTGTGGCATGTGCTGCACAGTCGATTATGGGCCGCTTAAAACACTCTGCTGCACCACCTAATTCACCTGTTTGTTCAAATTTCTTCATTGTTTTTCTCAGCCTTTCTACGGACAGGGACCTCTTTTGAAGTTTATGTCTGCGACAATCCCGCAGTGCACCGCTGCTATTGCTGCCGTTCTGAGAAAACAGCTTTACCAGTAGTGCACTGTCTTTCTTCTCAGCAGCTGTTGGAAAACTTCAAGCTTCTGAACCCTTTACATCAACAGTCACTCCACAAAATAAACCAAAACATGTCACCAAAGAACAAACAGTACAGCGATGCGAAACAGGAAATGTTACACATTCTGACTGCTTACAGCGCTATGAATGCAGAAAGTGGAGCTACACTGATTAGTGAGCTTACCTACGACGTTTCAGTGCCCTGCGATATACAGACCGCACTGCAACACTCGTAACACCATCAGTTGAATTATAACCACCCGGTACATGCTTGGATTATAATATGATTACTATTTCAGTGTAACAGCACAAAATACGCACGTATAATGTTATCTACATTCTATGTAGAAACAAGAATTGCTGTGGAGGATTTTTCATTCACATTTGAATGTTGTTTCTTTGTGAGAACGTCGCGTTATTCCTCGTGTATCAACGATAACCATCAGTCAGCACGCCGTGCAAATACGGAATCGATCTGTTCAGGAGCGACATACTCAACGTCATTGCTCTATGTCATTCGTTCTGGGCACCTAGCACCCTAGAGAAAAGACGTATTGTTCACTCTACAATGGTGGATTTCACACCCACGCGACGTATCAGGAAATGAGCTCATTTGCAACAAGTCGAGTATCGACAAGAACAGCGCGATTATGTATAGAGTACAGCTGACAACTCGTAGACCGATCATTGCTGCTCCTTCGCTTCACATGGTAGCAGAGAGAGCCAGACTGACAGTGCGGAAACTAACGATTAACACGGGACACAGGAGAGGTGACAAATCATCTTTTCAAAGAAGTATCAGATGGTGGTTGATGTATCCGTGAGTTGGGGCCCCAAGGATAACGTAAGTGTCCAGACTGCATTATTCATCGACGTATGGGCCCAGCACGTGGTATGGTGCTTTGATGTGCCAATTGGTACACAACACGCTCACCTTTATTTGGCAAAGACGGTAATCTGATCTTCAGGGGCTACTTTTACGACCCCTTAAGGCTGTTGGCTGTGCTCTACCTTTCCACACTATAACTCACGACAGCTTTCTGTTGTCACCCACTTCGATAGGGAGGATGTTCGCCTACTGCTCTCGCCATCACGTTCTGCACATGTCTAACACTCTAACAAATCTGGTCATGGAGTGCCAGGAGCCTCTACGACTGTGAACTCCAGCAAAGAGCTCAAGGAGCATAGAAGGACGTACCCGCGAAAGTCATCCTTGCTCACTGCGACTCGATGCCCATCTGGGCAACAGCCGTTGTTGTTGGCAGCAGTTTAATTTCCATGGCGTGAAGGTTCATATTGAAGTAGTCGACGAATAATTACAGCAGTTTAATTGCTGGATACCTAATGGTTACAAGAGTGGTCAATATGACAGATATTGCTGCCTCGGTCATCCATGATGCGTGGTGAGGTAGCTGCCAAAGTCGAAAGAAAAAAAATCATTATGTGCCAACCATCTATAGAATATGGTCTAGGGAGAGCTGTATGAAAGCCAGAGACGTCTTCAGTAAGTAGTGTAACGCTTTTCCTCTCACCCAGTTTCGGTTGAAAAATGCGTGGCTTTTGTGGGACATCGTTGAATATGCTCGCTTCAGTCCTGCAGTTTTATGAAATTACGGTAGGTGGCGGCGCTATACCTAGTCTTCAGTATGGCGTCTGTAACAGTGATGCGTTCCGAGCCGACAGCTCTGGCTGACGGTCTTTTGGTGGGAAACCAGAGCATCGCAGATACTCATAGACGCATGCAGAGTTGTCTACGGAGATCTGGCAGTGAACAACTGTACGGTGAGTCGTTGGGCGAGGCGTCAGTCATCACAGCAACGAGATCACCGAAACATGTCTGATCTCACGCGCCGGGCTGCCGCACGCGGCAGTGATTCGTGTAATGTCGGAACGTGTGGACACCCTCATTCGAGGTGATCGGCAGATCAAAGACCTCGCTGCTCAACTGGACGTCTCTGTTGGCAGTGCTGACACACTCGTCCACCACTTTGGTACTCAGAGGCGTGTGCCCGTTGGATTCCTCGCTTCCTAACAGAAAACCATGAAGTACAACGGAGGGCCATCTGTGCGAAACTGCTTGCGCGTTACTAGACTAATTGTGAGAATGTTTTGTCGAACATCGTTATAGGCGATGAAACACGGGTTCATCACTTCGAACCGGAAAGACGACGGCAGTGGCGCCACACCACCTCCCCTCTGATGAAAAAGTTCAAAGCCGCGACCTCAACCGGTAAAGTTGTGGCGACGGTCTTCTGGTACTCTTAATGGGCTAATGTGTTTGATGTCCTCCGTCGTGGTGCAACGATCAACCAACTGTGAAGTGTGTTGTGCTACCCTCAGGAAATTGAAGAAAGGACTTCAGCTTGTTCGTCGTGACAAAGACGCAAATGAACTTACTTACCATGATAATGCAAGTCTGTGCACTCGAGACCAGCCCACAAAACTTCATTGGACTGCTCCCTCTCTCTCATCCACCCTACATCACGGATCTCGCTCCTTCCGGCTTCCATCTGTCTTGCCCAATGAAGGACGTATTGCCGGTCGATGTATCCGAGCGGTTCTAAGGGCTTCAGTCCGGAGCCGCGCTGCTGCTACGGTCGAAGGTTCGAATCCTGCATCGGGAATGGATGTGTGTGATGTCCTTAGGTTAGTTAGGTTTAAGTAGTTCTAAGTCTAGGGGACTGATGACCTCAGATGTTAAGTTCCATAGTGCTTAAAACCATTTGAACCATTTGAAGGACGCACTCTGCGTGAAGCAGTACTTGGGGGATGGGGTGGTTATGTTGAAGCAAGACGTTGGTTCTGACGTCGACCTGTAGAATGGTACGACGCCGGCATACAGGCCTCCCAGTAAGGTGGCCTGAGTCTAACGCACGCAACAGAGATTATGTTCAAAAAAAGGGTTTTGTCGCCAAAAGAGTTCAAATTGTTCAAATGGCTCTGAGCACTATGGGACTCAACTGCCGTGGTCATTAGTCCCCTAGAACTTAGAACTAGTTAAACCTAACTAACCTAAGGACATCACAAACATCCATGCCCGAGGCAGGATTCGAACCTGCGACCGTAACGGTCTTGCGGTTCCAGACTGCAGCGCCTTTAACCGCACGGCCACTTCGGCCGGCGCCAAAAGAGTGAGAAATAACATGGTATACTGAAATCCTGAACGAAACCGTCCCAATTTCAGGATAAAAATGAGTTGAACTACTTACTGAACGCCAGTTTTTGGTTTGGGGTTGGGTTGTTTTGGGAAGGAGACCATGCAGTGAGGTCATTGGTCTCATCGGATTAGGGAAGGAAGTCGGCCGTGCACTTTGAAAGGAACCATTCCGGCATTTGCCTGGAGCGATTTAGGGAAATCACGGGAAACCAAAATCAGGATGGCCGGACGCGGGATTGAACCGCCGTCCTCCAGAATGCGAGTCCAGTGTGCTAGCCACTGCGCCACATCGCTCGGTCCTACTGAACGCTCTTCGTAAGAGCAGAAATATGGAAATGTCAGTTTCGACCGATCTTCATTAGTCTCATTCGTCTGACAGCCTCTCACCTTGTCACCAAGAGGGATTACATGGCTCGCTCTCAATCGCCAACTCCATGGAATCGAACGATCCAAACGTAATTTCCAAAAAGTCGTTAGTAAGAGCTGCGAAGTGGAGAAGCTTGTACCATAGACGACTTGCCCTCCTGCCGGCATATTGCCGCACCCTGCATCGACCGTAAAAACCAGTTCAATTTTACTTAAATTTATGGAATTTTTTTATTGAGAAATTATTTCTTTCCTTCTTAACGAATTCTGGTATCTGTGCATACGATCCCTGCTCATGTTGACCTGGACCTTCTGTCCCTGGTGCGAGTCCATGTCAAACGTCTTTTTAGGGAGTTATTCCATCTTTTGTCACTTCCCCTTCTTGGTTCGGATAAGTTAGAGAGCGTTACGAATTCTGTCTGCTCCTGTGATTCCTCCTGTTATATGAAGAATCTCAGTACTTGACGTTAGACTATATTTATTTTTATGGAAAACAGAACGCCAAGTCATTATAAACAAAACAGGTAAACAAGGAATTTGTTATTATTTCTGATTCATTACCGCCGCCCATTGTCGAATCAGTCTATTTTTGTTAATGTTTCACTTGTAGTGTCGAGATAATAATCTAAGGACTAATGCTGCCGCTGTGCGAGATGTATTATATAGTTATAATCGCAAGCCCGCAGATTAAATCAAGTGGAGGTGCTGAATCGAGCTTGTTTTTATGTGACGAGGAATTAAAGAACTTATTGAAAGGAATGTAGCGTCTAATAAGCATTGGATATGGACTATAAATACGAAAGAGATGAAGAATAACAAAAATGAGATTACCACCAAAATTGACACCAGAATTGACAATATGAACGATTTCTGCGATGCATAATGGGTGATGCATGAACAAGGTATTACACCTGGAAAACAGAAACAAATAATCTTTATTACACATTAAGGGACGCTATAAGATTATCAGGTGATATTCATAAGAGCAGTGCACAACGGGTCGTTGAAAAATTACAGAAACATACTAAGTGAAGACTGCAGATCAAGGACGGCCACAGCACGCCAAACGGCATGCGAAACAGATGTGGTGGTCACCTGTCGACCGAGGCTTGGCCTGTCTCGGTTTGCGCGGTCCCTCTCGGAAGAACCCGGTACTGGGAGACATTTCATTTAGGATCAGCTGCTCTCGGCCACACGTTTCTGTGGCTCAGGCCTGGTTAAATAAAAATAATAAAAAAAACAGAAAAGAGAAAGTACGTTGCTTTAGTATATACGGGAATTTGATATATGCCATCATCTCCTTCTCCCCCCTGTCCCTGTGCATCTGAGCTTCCTCCTTTCTTTGTCCACCTTCTCCTCCTCCTGGTCTCTCTCTCTGCATGCCACCACCTATCTCCTCTCTCTCTTAAACATGAACATAGTCACAAACGCAAGAAACTACTTTTTTATGAGTTTACCGGTTTCTGTCTGTTTTAGACCATCTTCAGGCTTCATACCGAGATCGAAGACGGAGGCTACGACTCAACTGATAGTTCATAATGTTTGTGACTGTTCATGTTCATTTTTAGGTAACAAAGAAAAACCGCTGCCGGCCGGAGTGGCCGAGAAGTTCGAGGCGCTTCAGTCTAGAACCGCGCGACCACTATGGTCGCGGGTTCGAATCCTGCCTCGGGCATGGATGTGTGTGATGTACTTAGGTTAGTTAGGTTTAAGTAGTTCTACGTTCTAAGGGACTGATGACCTCAGATGTTAAGTCCCACAGTGCTCGGAACCATTTGAACCGAAAACCGCTGTACTCCAAGAGAAATGTTCTCAAATATTACTCTTTCTCTCTGTTCATCTTCTCCTCCTCTCTCTCTATCTCCTCATGCCACCCTTCTCTACGACTCTGTCTGTCATTGACCTCCTCTCCCTTCTTTTGTTTATCTTCTTGTTCTCCCACTCTCTGTCTTCTCCTACCTCCACCATTTCTCCATCTCCTCCTTTCCGTATTCTTTGTCCATTTCCTCACACCCTCTGTCCCTCTCCAATTCATCTCTCTCTTTGAGCCTTGTTTATTGTTATTGCAATTTCAGATTCAGTAGCAATATTCTAATCGTATTCTGATAAGCCTTAGATACAAGTCTCCTATCTGGTAACAAAGTTTCACTATTTTATATTATACATATATATTATATGCATTAAAAATATACACTGAAGCACCAGAGAAAATGCTATAGGCATGCATATTAAATACAGAGATATGTTAATAGGCAGAATACGGCGGTGCAGTCGGCAACGCCTATATAAGACTCCAAGTGTCTCGCACTGTTGTTAGATCGGTCACTACTGCTACAATCGCAGGTTATCAATATTTAAGAGAGGTTAAACGTGGTGTTATAGTCGGCGCACGAGCGATGGGACGCAGCATCTTCGATGTAGCGATGAAGGGGGATTTTTTCGCACGACCATTTCAAGAATGCACCGTGAATATCAGGAGTCAGGTAAAACATCGATTCTCCGACATCGCTGTGGCCGGAAAAAGATCGCGCAAAAACGGGACTAACAAGAACTGAAAAGAATCGTTCAGCGTGACAGAAGTACAACCTTTCCGCAAACTGCTGCACATTTCAATGCTGGGTCATCAACAGTGTCAGCGTGCGAACCATTCAACGAAACATCATCGACATGGACTTCCGGAGACGAATGTCCTTGATGACCGCTGGACTCTAAGCATTACGCCTCGCCTGGGCCTGTCAACACCGACATTGGGCTGTTGATGACTGGAAATATGTAGCCTGTTAGGACGAGTCTCGTTTCAAATTGTATCGAGCGTATGGACGTTTACGGGTATGGAGACAACCCTGTGCATCCATGAAATCTGCATGTCAGCAGGGGAGTGTTCAAGCTGGTGAAGGCTCTGTAATGGTGTGGGCCGTGTGCAGTTGGAGTGATATGGGACCCCTGATATGTCTAGATACGACTTTGACACGTATGTAAGCATGCTGTCTGATCACCTGCATCCATTCATGTCCATTTTGCAGTCCGACAGACTTGGGCAATCCCAACAGGACAGTGCGACACGCCACGCGCCTAGGATTACTACATAGTAGCTCCAGAAACACTCTTCTGAGTGTAAACAATTCCGCTGACCACCAAACTCCCCACAAATGTACATTATTGTGCGTATCTGGGTTGCTTTGTAAATACGTTGTTCAGAAGCGATTTCCACTCTCTCGTACTCTTACGGATTTATGGACAGGCCAGCAGGATTTATGGTGTCAGTTCCCTCCAGCACTGATTCAGTCATTTATCGAGTCCATTCCACGTCGTACTGCCGGCCGCGGTGGTCTAGCGGTTCAGGCGCTCAGTCCGGAACCGCGCGACTGCTACGGTCGCAGGTTCGAATCCTGCCTCGGGCATGGATGTGTGTGATGTCCTTAGGTTAGTTAGGTTTAAGTAGTTCTAAGTTCTAGGGGACTGGTGACCAGGGATGTTGGGTCCCATAGTGCTCAGAGCCACGTCGTACTGCGGTACTTCTGCGTGCTTGCAAGGGCTATACATGACGTGACGTAGGTGTACCAGTTTCGTTGGCCCTTCAGAGTATATAGCTATTGTTTGTCCAGTTGTTCATTAGTATATTGTTAAAAATGTGAAATAAGTCGTCCAGAACTTTTGGAAATTTTTGGTAATAATGTTCCCCTTTATATATTAGATATTTCTTTATATATTCCGTATATTAAGAAAATGGGTGTATAAAAATACGCGTGTATTCGAATGTAACATTGTGTCAAAATTTAAAAGAAATCGGTGGAGAACTTTCAGGGATTTAAGATTTTGAACAAAAGAACATTTACTTTTTTGTATAGCGTGCTGTCACAAGACGTCTTGCAGCTGTGGTCCTTTAAAATCCACGCCACTCGTACGGCGCGGATTGTCGAGTAATTCAGAGGCGGGGTTGCGCCACATTCATCGCGGCACACACTCCACCGCGAGAAACTTCTGGAGGGGACGAAGCGGAAGTGGGGTCTTGTTTTGGAGAGCGAGCGAGCAACAGGTAGCGGGCAGATGCCAAGAGACGAAACGGCTGTTGGATTTGACTGCACGCCGTGGCAGCTGAAGTTGGACGGCGTCAACAAAGAAGAATGTGCTGGCCTGATGTTCCCGATACGGCGAGGCTGAGCGCAGTTTGCCGCACGGCTACCTGGCTGGTCGTTTCCAAAGCTGAACCTGGAGACAGAGAGGTTTCCTGTGTGAGTGTGTAGTAAGACGGGGCAGTCCTCTGCTGGTTGGATGTCTGCAAATATTAAAAGGCAGCGTGCGCTGTTGGATGTACTGGGAGCTATTTTAGCTAATCAGCACACGTTATATTACCAATGTTCGCCGTGTGACTTGCGAGCTTCTGAATTCTTTATCTGTATTGCCAAAGTTGTCAGATGCCGGTTTGGTTGGCCGCTTTCAGTTTGACGTCATTTGAGTTACATTTATGTTTTGACAACTTATTTGTTGTGTATTTCCATTTAAGATTTCAAGTAGAAGCTGCCCCTTTGGAAACGGGTTTAGTGTCCGATAAAAAATACTGACAATTTTTGAGTAAGTTGATGTGCTATTGGGTGAAATTAATTAATTCCTTACACTGCAGTTAGTTTTCACTGATTTTAATTGCGACACTATACCGCTGTTCTACGTGTGGTATGTTCCATTGTAAGTGGGTTTTACACTATTTGTTGGCCATCTTGTTGATTTCGTAATTTTTTTATATTGATCTGCTGCAGAGCTGAATCGGTATTTCAGTTGTACTAGTACTTCTTCTGAAACATAAAACTGCCTAAAAACATGCTTAAAAGTGTACTGTGTATTTAGGAAGGGTCAAGAAGCACTCACAGCTCAATTCAGCCCTACTACTTCCTCTAGCGGTATATATAGATTTCCCTTATAATTATTGCTTATATATCTATATATTACATGTGGCGCTGCAGTGTGTAAAGGAACTGGCTCTCTACTTCTAAAAAAAATACCCTTTTAAATAATAGAACATGACCTATACAAGGAATCTGATTACCCCTGTTAGCCATGGACGAAAAAGAGAAAAAAAGAAAAAAATATACTAGGTAATTGAGTACAGTTATTATATAGATGCGATAAATCACTGTAACGGGGGCTGAATAAACAATTAAAGTCAATATAATTACAGTAAACCCGCAAAAGTAAAAACAAATTATTGTAGGGTCCTACATAGACATCGAGCATCTGCTAGATGCCCACGAAATAGGTAATTTTGTTTTGAAGCTGACAGCCAATGAGAAAATAGGTGCAGTTTTGAAATAGTAATGGCGGACAACATCAGCTGGTAATATACGTAATTTTATGGTAGCTAATTTTACAACAGAAAAAAATGAAATATGTACTCCCTCCAAAAAACGTTACACACAAGCATTACAATAAAATTATGATGAGCAGAAAAAAGGTCTGAGAAGAATTTCGAAAGAAAATTATTAATTGAACTTTAATTTGGCGAGTTTTCAACACTGTCAACAAGGCGAAATAATGGAAAGAATATTTATTGGAACTAAACAAAATTGAGATATTGTGACAGTGTTTTTAAAATAGTTAATTTAACAGCAATTGTCTTTAATTTTGAAATGAGAGAGATCGTAATTTTCTTTTAATATCTTAACTGTTGCAGCAGGCAGTGCGATGACGTCAGCGGTGGTCCGCGCGAACAATGTGTGAAGTAAATCCGGGTTCGTGGCGTGGAGATAATGATGGATCCTCCTGTTTCATTAATATTCCAGTTACGGCGGTGGTCCACGTTTCCGTTGCAGTCGAATCAGCTGGCAGCACTAGCGCCATAATAATAGTTCCAGTGTATGCGTTGTCATTACGCGCGCGACGTTTTATTATTAAAAGTTTATTAATCACGCGGTGTGGGTAGGTCGGAATTATTCAATGTCTTTAGTATTTACGATGTATAGCCGGTTAATGCCAATACTTCGCACAGTTCTTTCACCGTGTTGCCCCAGGAAAACAGTCACTTGTGTTTATACCAGTCCGTTAACATCAGTTCAATTTACGTCGTCGTATTTAAGACAGTTCGGATGACATAGTAAATGTTTCTTGATCAAATCACAGCACTGTTCTTTTACTTAACATTTTGGTTTGTTCCACTTTCACGCAGTTCTAACAGTTAGTGTCGCCACACGACAATGGTGTCTGATTCATGGCTAATTGTTACAAGTTCACACAGTTTGTAAAATTGTCACCGCAAACACTCGATATACTTTTCAGGTTTTACTGTTCACTTAATAATGCACGATCTCCTATTAACACAGAGGGCGCACTGCAATTAATTGTTCCTCCGCGTATCACCGTCTTTCACGCCGAACTTTGCCACGTTTTTTCACCCCAGAGCCGGCCACGTACCACAACAACTCGCACGCTCTCTATCGATAGTCGTTCGCTCTCTCTCTCTGACAACGTACTTCTCCTAGCCAAACCAAAGATTTACAAAGCATATAGAACCAGAACATTCATATTCGTACAATATAGAATATAAAACAGTAGCGAAATGAATGTAGAAGCAATGTGACGTATTAACAAATAAAGAATAGTTGAAATAAATGATACATACGTACTATGACAAGGTAATGCACAAAAGAAAAAAAATATTATCGACTTAAGGGGAACGAAATGTCTTTACTAGTGGCGATATAAAACACGCTCGTATTCGGTAGCAACATCGTGTCAAAATATGAAATGTACCAGTGAAGAACTTCCAGCGATTTAAATTTTGAACAAATGAGCATTTTCATGTTTATTTACATAGACGTAGTCTAGTTTCACATTTATATAAATAAAAATGAAAATGTTCGTTTATTCAAAATCGTACATTCCGAAATTTCTTCGGCGATTCATTTGAAATTGTAACCATATTACCTTCGAATATATGCATGTTTTGTATACCTACGGGAGCATTATATAGCATATAAACATATATATTAAATACAATAAATTTTTGTTTATTATTGTGTGTATTTGCTCTATAAAAACACGCTCGTATTGGAATGCAAAGTTTCGTTAAAATTTCAAAGTAATTGATGAAGAACTTTCGGAGATACAAGATTTTCAGCAAACGAACGTTTCTATGGTAGATTGGAAAGTGACATTTCTCACTCGGCACGACTCTCTTCAGGTAAGCAGAATCGTCGTGTCAGCACTGTTTACCCTTCGCTATTTGTTCTTGATATGATGGACGTTCACAGGTCCAGTGGCTGTTTGCACAAAAAGAGGCAATCTAGCGATCTGTCGTCACAAGCCTTTAAAAATTAATGGGAGTAACAGTAGAGGTGGATGAGAATTCTCAATACTATAATGCAGTAGCATGATCGATGAGTACTTCAAATTTGCCATGAAACGAGATTAAAATACGATATAAAAAGAATTTCATGATTTAGTTGACAATGAAAAAGCAAATTCAACGATTGACAGATGGGATTCATTTTTCTGAACATCAAGAAGCACTTCGTGCTAAATTTGAAAGCATGGAGCACGTGAAGAATCTGGCGGTACAAACAGGAATAACGCATTATTTCATTGTCAGCCGAAACAGTTTGTAACAGAACTGAATGTCGTCAGTGGATACTCTATATATTGCTGCAAAGTACGTTGGTTAAGTCAAAGGACATGTCTGAAAAGATTTTTTGATTTAAAACACACTGGTGTCGAATTTAAGAAGGGAAGAGGAGAGCAGGAACGAAAATTAGAACATCCAGAATGGATTGCGGACCTCGCATTTTAAGCAAACTTGACTGCACATTGCCCACAGTAAGACACTGCAAGGTGAAATAAAACTTATTTCTGATTTGTTGGGCAACAATTCAAAACTGAAATCCCACTGTAGAAGGTACAAATTCTGACAAACACAGTCCAGTTCCCTAAGCTCACAGACATTAAAAAGAAAGTAAGGCTTGAAGAGTTCATTGTGGCCTTGAAGGAATTACAAGGATGGTATTCTAACCATTCTGAGGACACTGCCAATCTTATATCGGTTTTGAGCTATTTTCGATACAGTTTGCCGTTCGACTTGAAAGAGCCTCTGAGCTTGTGCAGATGTGATTGATAAGTAATATATTTCATGTCTTAAATACTAGAACTTTTACGTTAAAACTCTCCAGGTTATGAACTTTGTTTTCCTCGGGTAGTTTCCATGTCTCCATAATGAGATTACAAAAGTGCTACAATAGTTCTGTCAACATATGTTAGTGAAATATCGTTCTCTGTTATGTAATTAAATAAGTTATATTGTATGAAGGGCTTATTTCAGTAGTGGTACAAGTCCATTTTTGTTCATTCTGAGATACAGAGTCCTAAAGTTAAATGAGCGCTGAAAAATCTGCATTTGAGATACCAGAAATGTTCCAGTATGCAGATTTTTCAGCGCTGATTTAATTTTAGGGCTCTGTATCTCAGAATGAACAAAAATGGACTTCTACCACTATTGAAATAAGCCCTTCATATGGCATAGGCCTACGTAAATAGTCTGCAGCTTTCCGTACAATGACAGTTTTTTCCAGATAAAAATTCTGTTATGTCATAAGCATGCTAAAAATAATTAAATAATACTGAAACTCCGTTTCGTTAGTGATCTCTGTTGTTTTGATCAATGTGCTAAATGAAACCATGCCATATCTTGTGCGACTTCATGGCCATGTAAATACGACGTGTTCAGTTTCTCCCTCTTCCCCCTTCTCCCACTCAGATAAGGTCATGGAGTGGTGGGGGAAGTGTGCAAGCCAGGATGCTTTGTAGTTGAGAGTCGCTTGCATCGTATTTATTCGCCGACACTAGGCAAGCGACTTTCAAGTAAAGTGTCTCCCCTACACGGGAATACATAATGGATGTACGAGTCCAGATGTGTAGACGCATGGTTGACGACGTGTGGAAGTTTGGGTCGGAGGGGGGGTGGGGGGGTTGGAGTTCATGCTCGGAAAGTCTAATGGTAGGGGCGACCGCTCGCTACAAGCGGCAAATCAGTGTTTGAGTCCCGGTCCGGCACGGATTTTCATTGTCGTCATTGTATTAAGTTATCTAAATGAATAAAAATTTTTCTGAAGTACTCTATTTCTGATTGTAAATCTCAGCTGTGGTAGTAATGGTTCAAATGGCTCTGAGCACTATGGGACTTAACATCTGTGGTCATCAGTCCCCTAGAACTTAGAACTACTTAAACCTAACTAACCTAAGGACATCACATACGTCCATGCCCGAGGCAGGATTCGAACCTGCGACCGTAGTAGTCGCGCGGTTCCGGACTGAGCGCCTGAACCGCTAGACCACCGCGGCCGGCTGTGGTAGTAAATCAACTGTCGTAAACTGAAGGCAAAGCTGCACTATAATATTAATTAATTGTCATAGAAAAACGGAAGAGTTTCATATTGTAAAAGTTAACAATCTGACTGCAAGAATTTTCAATAGTGTAAACTGCCTGAATAATTAAAATGGCTCTGAGCACTATGCGACTTAACTTCTGAGGTCATCAGTCGCCTTGAACTCAGAACTAATTAAACCTAACTAACCTAGGACATCACACACATCCATGCCCCAGGCAGGATGCGAACCTGCGACCGTAGCGGTCGCTCGGCTCCAGACTGTAGCGCCTAGAACCGCACGGCCACTCCGGCCGGCCCTGAATAATTATCTTGGACATGAAACCTAGAGACAATGGCTTAGCAAAATTTCATCACGAAAACTGTCTCTGAATAGCGATAACACGGCCCTGTTTGAATAAATAAAAGAGAATCACAATATTTTCTCCATACTCTAATCTGCGCAGCTCTGGATAACGCGTTGCAGTACTGCTCTGTCTATCGCACCGCTATGCTAAAGCTGCAAATTACTGTATCTGTACAGAGAGATTCGAGAGGTATAGTGAGTTCTCTGTTAACTGCTAATCGAACATACTTTGTTCGATCATCCATTAAAAAGAATTGTAAGACAAAGGTTGCTAATAAAATGAAATATCCGCATAAATGACAATACTATATTTTCTTTTATGTAATGAGAAAAATTACTCAAAACAGATATTAAATTTAATGAACTTCTCAGCATCCAAACAATACATTTTTCTATCTCTCAAATCTAACAACTTTCAGTACAATAACCATTTTCGTTCGATGGCGCAGCAATAGAAACAAATAATAACACCTTTATTGTGTTTACCTCACATTCTATTAGATTTCGTCATTCACAGATCAGTTTCATAGTCGTGTTTGTTGAACTAGTGATAAATTTTAATTATAATCATAATATCGCCATGGATTCCTCACTAACACTGCTAAATCAGCTTAACTCCAACACAGATGTACTTCAACTTCACTCGCAACCAGAGATAAACATTGTCTTCTTTACTCAAACAGAGCTCAACTTCGACTGTTCCTCTGCGTCCTCACGCAGCTCAAAGATGTTAGCTTAACTTCTACGATACAGCTTACCACATCGCTGCGCGGTTATAGTCGATTCATATACCAAAAATTCACATACCAAAATTATACACGACACCTATCAATATCCGCAGCTGTGAATACATTTCATGTATTTCATAGTGGCTACAGTCACTGCAGTGCCTGTTGCATGCATGTCCGAAAGAATATTCCATTGTATTTACGAATAACACAGACGCTGCAATATCGTATAAAGGTATATTGTCGATCTGATATTCTTGGATATTGAAAATTAAATACGCTGTAGAAATTACTCTGGAAAAAGTCTAGAAAACGTTCTTAGTGAATTACGAAACTGATAGAAATACTCTTGACAGTTTCCATAACTACATCAAAAGCAGAACGCTGCTTTCCAACACTGAAAAGAAAAACAAAAGCTTTGCAAAAAAGTGCTACGAATTCGGAAAGACTAAAAGCGTCCGCAGTGCCTTCAATGGAGTAAAATTATTCAGCTTTGATCCAAAGCCGGCCGGTGTGGCCGAGCGGTTCTAGGCGCTACAGTATGGAACCGCGCGACCACTACGGTCGCAGGTTCGAATCCTGCCTCGGGCATGGGTGTGTATGATGTCCTTTAAGTTAGTTAGGTTTAAGTAGTTCTAAGTTCTAGGGGACTGATGACCTGAGAAGTTAAGTCCCATAGTGCTCAGAGCCATTTTTTTTCATCGAAAAATTAAGGAGAAAATTATTGACTTTCTTGCGCAAGTTAAAATACATCTTTAAAATGAATTAATTTTGTCTCTTGACAAATAAAACGGTAGGTCATACACATAGAATGAAACAATATTTCCGTTGTAATGTTCCCCTTGTAGCTACCTTGAAGTTCACAAGAAAAGTATACACTCAGAGTTTATGCCTAGGCCTATTCCGGCTGGCCAACAGCTGCCTACAAGTCATAAAAGTACTGAAGTATGATCGAGGTAAACGTGATAAGCAGGTCGCCAATCCCGCCAGCCGTTATTGCCAGTAGATGGATCCTGACGGTGCTACTGCTTCTTTGTTCAAGTAGTTCCTCATCTGGCCTCACTAGGGCTGATGTATTTTAACCAGCTGTGAACAAATCATTTTAAATCACATTTTTACGACATTTAGTTTGGGAGCTAGAAACCTTCAAAGTGTTAGGGGTGGAAGCAACATGCTGTACATAATACTTGGCTGCTGTAGATGGATGATCGGGCTGCGGAATATTGATGTAATGCACAACGTGATGTGCCTCTAAATAAATGAATTGTGGATAGGATGTAGCATCGCTGGTGTCACAGAGCGAGAGACTTGCTCGTTGCGCAGTTTGAAATTGTCTGGGGATGTGGCTTCAGCGACATAAACACGATTCTTCAGAGGTTCCACAAAAAGGAATCTGATGATTGAAAATTTCACTCTGCAGCGTTGTGTGCACTGTTATCAAACTTCTTGGCAGATTATAACTGTATGCCGGACCGAGACTCGAACTCGGGACCTCTGCCTTTTGCTGTCAAGTCCTTAGCGCACACTCCGCTGCAGAGGGAAAACTTCATTCTGGGAACGTCGCCCAGGCTGTGGCTGAGCCATGTCTCCGCAATATCCCTTTATCCTTTGTTCCAGAAGTGCTAGTTCTGGAAGTTTCTTAGCAGAACTTCTGTGGAGTTTGGAGGGTAGGAGACGAGGTACTGGCGGAAGTGAAGCTTTCAGGACGGGTGGTGAGTCGTGCTACGGTATATCAGTCGGTAGAGCACTAGCCCGTATGGCGAAGGTCCTGAGCTCGACTCACGGTCGGCCACACAGTTTTAATCTGCCAGGAAGTTTCATATCAGGGCACACTCCTCTGCAAAGTGATAATTTCATTCTGAAAACTCCCCCGAGGCGGTGACTGGGCCATGTATTCACAATATCCGTTCTTTCTGGAGTGCTAGTTCTGCAAGTTTCGCAGGAAAGCTTCGGTGGAGTTTGGAAGGTAGGAGACTAGGTACTGGTGGAAGTGAAGCTGTCAGGACTGGTCGTGAGTCGTAGTAGGACAGTTCACTCGGTAGAGCACTTGCCCGCGAAAGGCAGAGATGCCGAGTTCGAGTCTCGGTCCGGCACACAGTTTTAATCTGTCTGGAAGTTTCAGGAATATACTGGTTTAAATCGGGTGACTGCGTACCGCAGACCATTCCTGAGGTCCTCGGCGCCGCATCATTGTTCCAGGGATTCTGTTGTTCGATTCCTGCGCAAAAATCACTGGCTGTATGGGATGGGTGACTATCGTGCTGCATCCACATGTGGCATCGAATGTCTACACGATAAATCTGTCAGCGTTTCCGCGAAGTAGTGTGGACCTATGATTTCATCCGCAAGGATACACACCTCACGTTAACGGACCGTCTCCGTTCACGATCGACAGCCATATGGGAATTTGTCTGCTCCCGTAATGCATATTATGATTGCTCACTGACCCGTAATTTGTGAATATAGAACACCTTTTTATGGGTCCAGCACAGCCCAATCTTAAGGAGTAACCCACTGATTGAAATCGTTCCAATGCAGCTCCTGTGCCAGTGACAGGTGGTACGGGTGAAGCTGAGATCCTTTATTATACGCCACTCAGATGTAAGCGTGATACCCACGATTGCAGGAAATTCTCGTAAGGTGATATGAGCACCCTCCCGTATTGCAGCTAAAAGAAAAATCTCCATCTCTTCATTTCTTCTCGTTTTTTGCTGGTCTTCGTCTGTTATAGCCACACCTTCTCTGTTTCCCGAAATTATTGTTCAGCACGTAAGAACGCAATGACTTTCGGAGCTTTTCGACCAGGATCGAAGATCAGCGACATGTCAGTGTACTCGTTGGATGTGAATGCCCTGTTTGTTCAACGTCATTATCCGCGGCACCTGAAACCTATGCTACCTGTCGTGTCTATGGCGGTGTAACGCCACAGTCGGCAATCTAACCGAAGATGACTCCTAGCGCATCGAGGAAGTTTGTCGTTCCGTGACACCGGAAGCGTTACGTTCCGTCCGGAGGTTGTTAAGAAGGCGCACTGCGTTGTGTATTCAGGTACAGGGCCACACATTTGAACATCTTAGTTACATCAACATTTTTCCGCCAGAACATCCATCTGCCCGCAGCCAAGTACCATTTATAGCTTGTTGCAACCACACCTAACACTTCGAAGGTTTCTGTAAGGGACGATCATAAAGTTACCGTTCAAAGGCCGCGCAGTACGGAATCGGTATGTTAATCAGGCAAAATCTCCGTGAGTACTGATGCAATTATCCCACTGACACACTACATTGAAGATATCCATCTGGTAAAATATACTGTCCTGCTGCGTGAAGAAGTCTGTAACTGCCTGCTGCACATCCTGGTTTCATCGGGAGGGCACTCGAATATCTCCCACGGGAATTGGCTTAACTTCTGCTTTACAACATTTGAAATACAGGAACGTGCTGCTGTGCTAGTGTCAGTCTTAGTCGAGGAAAAGGAAAATTTTATCAAAATTCAATGAAGGCGCGGTTGGGCGATGAAAGCTGGGGCCACTGGCAGAGTGTGGTAACAGTCGACAGTCAGCGGGCCAATCAAGGTGAACATGGCACTCGCGGGCACGGAGCTGGGACAGCGGTATTGCACGCATGATTTGTTTTGAGTGGAGCAACAATGGGGCAGGAAATTGCAGCATTGCTTCGACTTATTGCAATGTATGAGGCGGAGCACTAGGCCAGAGCCAAGAGTGGCGATTTCTACGTATCTGATTTGTGGGAATTTATCTCTGCCATAGTTTCTGTCTCCCTCTGACAGTACATCAGAAGCGAGGGCAAAACCACTATAAATAGACGGGCAATTTTAGCTTGGGTCAGAGTGTGTTAGGTCAGTCGAGTGTCGGGATGGACCTGTGCTGGTCTTCGTTTATAGGGGCCAGTCTGAGAGCAATGTTATAAGTAATCTGCATAAACTTATATTCCGTTTACTATGTACTTGTTAGGGCTATATTCTGCCTCTGGGGACACAACACTGGGGCGGGATGGAACGGCAACCAGGAACTTAGAGATCGCACAGTCGGCCTGAGAAAGGACAGTAACAGCGGTCTGCAGCAGGTTCAGGAAGGGCTCGGTTCCACTCCAGTCTACAGGCCACGTTCGCTTCCCACCTGGTGTACCAGGGTCTGGGCGAGGTGATGCTAGGTGCAGCAGTGCTGTGACATCACCGTAGACAGTGGTGAGTGTTACCTTCCGGCAAGTACCACTAGTGGCAAGTTGTGGCACAGTGTCCAGGAGGGCGCAGGTTCGAGTCTGGTCCTGTCCTGGGAGCAGCGGCGGCCTGAGGGCCACAGATGACCAGTACACCCACCTTTGTCCCATGTGTAGTGGTAACTTCTGGCACCAAATGTATAAGTATGACCAAATGCAGAGGGAACATATTAAGACCCATCCTAGCTTTCCAAGTGATTTATTGTTTCCAACTACAGTGCCGTGTTCCCCTTGGTCTGTGTCACTGGGCCCCGCAATGCTGAGGACACCACTTTGCTGTCTGCAAAACTGCTTGGCGTGGAATAGATACCTTAGCAACCCGTGCACACACTGTGTGTTGGCCTTGTACACCAGTGGAGTTGCGGCGTCGTCAGGATGCCAGCAGTTGACTCAGCAGTCGGTTTCCTGCCGACTCAGCGCCGCTTGGTGTGAGCCGCAGATGGCCAGCTGTGTGCTTCTCGCCGGCATGGCTGAGATCGCAGCGACAATAAACACCCGCAATCCAGAGTCCGAATCTGTGGCCCTCGCTCTGGGATGCCTCCAGCATGTTGAAACACGTATGTAACGCAGCAGCGATGGCGAGGCATTGTAGCATCTGTGACCAGAGTATGCGCTTGACCGCGCGAGTGTTGCGAGCGGTTCTCAGTCAGTAGTCGTTGGTCAGTCTGTTAGTAACTGTAGGCCAGTGCAGTACAGTAGTCTTTGCGAGTTAGTTGTCGCTAAGTAGCAGCCCAGTGCGGTTGTGTGATGTAGGCGGTCGGCAACAATGGTCAAGATGAGGAATAAGGTATACTGTTAATTAATATAATCATTAGATAATGAAAAATTTTATTTATTGTAATTATTCTCCAACAAGTCTCCCAATAATAATTTTTTATTTCAAAAGCATTTTCTCAAAAGTTTAATTTTTTTGAACTAAAGATCTCGTTGCACTTCCCATTTCATTCCACTTCTTTTGAAGAAAAAATTTCACTAGAATCACAAAAAAAAAAGGAGAATATTATTATTTGCAATGCAGTTCCTCCGAGCGGTGCGCAGTAACAAGAGCAGATATGTGACATCTATTTATTCTGAGGTAAGACTTTAATTCTGATTGTTTTACACAGGGCCAAAGACCGATATTTCGGTTTAATTGAAATTTCTTGTCACTGAATGGACTTTAATTTTGAAGGATTTATATTTGAGTCAGATTGCGAATTTCACTTTTTTGTTGCCATTGTCAGTACATTTGTTTGTGGGCAGGTTACGCATAGAGCAATGTCCATTAGCATCCCTAAATAATATTGTCAATTATTATAAATTTTGCGGGGAGGTTACACTTGGCTCCCATTTCTATTAAGTATTGTCATATTTTCTTGGATAATTGCGGTGGGGAGGTTACACTTGGCGACACCCAGTCCAGGATCGTATTTCGTTGAGAGTCTTTTGAGCGACAGTCAGATATCTGCTCTTATTTGCTTAGATATAATTAGGATTTAGCGCAACGCTTTTAATAATATTGTGACTTTCTCTCTACAGGTCAACGGCAATTTGTTGCTTTGTTGTATTTGTGTGTTATTTTTGCATTGTGCTTATTTATTTTCTGAAAAATTGTGACTATTGTAAAAATGCCGCGAAAGACTGTGAATAGTGTATCGCGAGGTATTTTGAATGAAATTACCGACTCAAACAGCGTGACCGATAGTAATTATGACACGCAGTGTGATGATGACAATCCTGCGTTCACTAACAATCAGTGCAATACAACCACTAATGATGACTTTTGTCTTAATGATGAACAAACGAACTCGGTTATGTCCTCTGTTGATATGACGACAATTGATGACACGGAGCGGTCTATAGTAATGAGCGCTGCCGAGCTTAACACACCCGATTTAGAAAATCCAAGTAATGTACAGACAAATTTGTCTAATGAAAATGAACAGGATACTGAAAGTACGACGGATTTATTTAATTCCGGAACAGTGTCTGACAATGTACATCCGACTGACAAACCTTTTTCGAAATTACAGAATGACCAAATGGTCACGGAAAGCGAGAGAGTTCTAGATCCACCACTAAACAGCACAGAGAATATAAACGCTAATTTTGACTTGGTACGAATTATGACAAGATTGCTACAACAACAGAGTGAATATATCAAACAACTATTTAGAGAACGGAACAAACAATTTTCTGAAAGTATTAAACAGCCGAGAGAAAAACACGATAATGTTAATGAACAGAACAAACAAGTTAGGGAAGAGATTATAGCTGTTACCGTTCAATGTCAGGACAGTAAAGAACAATTACATGCGGATACTAAGGCTTGTGCTAATAACAGTAATGAAGAAGTTGGTACTGTTGCACAAGGCTTAGATAATTCAAATGCAACACAGATCCACGAAATTAATGCAGTCACTGAAGAATGTCCTAAAAACGAAGTACAGATTCGCGACGAAGTTAATTTAGAGTCAGTGGAAGTTTCATACACTCCGAATACGGAAGTTGACGAGAAAAGTGAACGACACAATAACCAGATTGACGAAAGTATTAAAGTAACAGAATTAAAAACTATTTCAGTGACCAATACGTCACAGAATCCGCCACGTTGCGAGCATTTGTCAGAGTCACGCAGCGTGTATAATGTGAGCAATTTACAGCAACTACGAGACGTAAGATCCGAAAAGCCACGCGATTTAAAATCTGAAAAGCTACGCAACTTGAAATCCGTAATTACACAGACGAACAGACTTTCACACAAACCTGAACGTGTTCTCAAATTCAGTGACGAGAACGTAGATTACGAGCAATTTTTATCCGCCAGAAAATGTAAAGAACTTAATAATGACAGCGTACAGGTACACGCTTTGCACTGTAAACGACAATTTATCTTTGTACATTCATCGCTATTATCTGTAATGGAGAAACTAGCTTTGAACCTGAGGCGACAATTTGTTATTGCACTTTCAACAGCATTGCCTGTAATGAAGAAACTAGAATTAGCATGCAGACAGCAATTTATTTCTGAATTTGTACCGCCGTTGCCTATAACACAAAAGCTAAAAATTATTTGCAGTGCGTGATTGACCTCAGGGGATTCATTACGCTTTAATGAATATGTGCCGTAGCGAGCATAGGGCCCCGAGCTGTAGTAGTGCTGTTTCATCTTTAGTTTTCTGCACTGCTGCCTTTTCTTCTACTATCCTTTATATCTATCAAAACTGCTCTTCAACTATTGCTCTATCTAGGATTAAGAATTTGTAATGAAAACCCGATGTGACAAACTTTTACCGAATGTGACAATTTTCAGTAGGCACCCCCGTAATGACAACTACCACCGTAATTTTAATTACAGATAAAATCGTAATCATCAGTATGTACAAAATTTTCGGCAGTCGCAACCACATTTTTGTAACAATAGACGTTTTCCACCGCAATAGCATGAAAGTCAACCGCTTAGCATACCTAACCAACAATGAAGTCTACAAGGTCAACCAAACTTTAATGTTTCGCCGCGTGCACGTATAGTCCCAGCTCCAACAAATAGTAACGTATGGCAGCAAAGAAATAACAACGCACAGATAACACACCATTTCAATTCGTATCGCAATACGCCGTATAGAAATGACTATCATGACCAACGTAAAAATGATGAGCACAATTTTCAGCGTAGATTTAATAACAGTCGATCTTATGAGCAGCAACAACATCAGCAACAACAAATAATCATGAATGAAACAGACAATAGGTGTCATCTATAGCGTAACAGGTCAATAAGAAATAACAGAACAGTTCATATAGTGGATATGCCACAGCATCCTCCCGTAAATAATAGCATGTACGTCAGAATTTAACCAGATACAGCACAGATTGTATATTACAGTAACGCAAACATTACTTTTGACACGCAGAATTTTGCTCACGAGAATGTTATTTGAAACATGCTCTGTTGAATGCTCCACTGTTATCGCACCCCGATCTTACTAGAAATTTTTCCATTGCCACCGACAGTTCCAACACCGCCTTAGGCGTACATATTTTCCAGGAAATCGAAGAAGATGGTTCTACAGTAATCAAAAACATCGCATTTGCAAGCCGCATTTTGTCACCTGCTGAGCGAAATTATTCCGTTACAGAACTGGAAACATTATGTGTTGTATGGGCTTTCACGAGATTTAGGCACTTTCTTTACGGCAGACATACCACCGTCTACACAGACCATAGAGCGATACAATTTTTACTTTCAGCTAAATTCACTCACGACAGGTTAAGCAGATGGAAACTATATTTACAGGAATTTAATTTTACAATAGTTCACATTCCCGGTACGCAAAATGTTATAGCAGACGCACTATCGCGTTCTCTCAGTAACAATCAGCAAGACGTAGCAACCAACTTCTGCAAAGCAAATTTCAGTGTCATGTACATTCAGCAAGTTGCATTTGAAAATTTTATTTCATCGTCATTACAGGACATAGCACAAGAACGAAACAAAGACAATGTGTGGAAAGAAATTAAACAGCTTTGGCAAGATAGGAATAATGTTACGATTAGAAACCACTACACTGTACGCAATGACATTCTGTTTCGCCGCTCTCATCCTGACAGCAACATTTGGTTATTATGCATTCCTGACGAACTGGTTAACAAACTAATTTGGTACACTCATTTAAGTTACGCACATTACGGAACACGAAAATGTTTTCTTATACTCAGACAGAACTGTTATTTTACCAACATGGAAAAACGTATACGACGAGTTTTAGCGTCTTGTAAAATTTGCCAGAAAGCTAAATCAGACACCACTTCACATATTCCTCCTTTATATCCCATTATACCTGTGAAATTAAGACACATGGCCGCAGTAGATATTTTTGGTCCGATTCCCAGAACTAACAGAGGTTTTTGCTACATATTTGTCGCTGTTGAGCTCACTTCAAAATTTGTTACTTTCACTCCGTTACGCAAAGCTACTGCTAAAACTGTTTCGAAAGCATTTGTAAAACATTTTCTGTCTCATGTAGGGCATGTAATGAAAGTAATTTCCGACAATGGATCACAATTTCGTAGTAGTATATGGACACGCATGTTACGAGCTAGAAACATTTCTCCGATTTATATATCCAAATACCACGCTTCTTCGAACCCCTGTGAAAGATTAATGAAAGAAATTGGTAAGCTGTGCCGAATATACTGCCACAAAAGACATATTGATTGGGATACACACATACTCTCATTCCAAGATGTAATTAATTCCATTCCAAATGAATCCACTATGCTATCTCCGACTGTTATACTGAAAAACGTTGAACCACCGAACAAAATTAAAGAATTAATAGACTTCCCCAAAAATCGTCGCCTACGACACCACGAAATAATTGACATTGCGCTGAACAACATCAAACGTGCCGCAGAGCGCCGGAGAAGACAGCAAAAACAGGTTTGTACACGCCGCGACTTTCACGTTGGACAGAAGATATTAGTACGTACACACTATTTATCCAGCAAATTAAAAGGTAAGTGCAGTAAATTTGAACTTCTATACGCAGGTCCGTATCGGATTCGCAGTATCCCTCACCCCAATGTTGTACACGTCGAAACTTTGAGAACCAGAAAATCGAAAGGCAATCACCATATCTCAAACATTAAACCGTTTATTGAGTGAAACCACTGTATGATTCAACACACTATGATGCCATTTACTAATGCAATTATTTCACGTGACTAATTACTGATGATTATCGTATTTTTTTCTTGGCAAGTGCCCGGCAAGGTAAGGTTAGCAGGTCGCTCTTCTTGTCGTTACACATCAGACCGTGCATATTTTTCCAGATGAATTTACACATTTACGACTATTTCTGCAATTATATTTATGTGACTACTTATTGATGATTATCGTATTTTTTTTTCTTGGCAAGTGCCCGGCAAGGTAAGGTTAGCAGGTCGCTTTTCTTGTCGTTACACATCAGACCGTGCACATTTTCCATTTTTTGTGTATATGACTGTACTCCAGTTTTGTTTGTATGCACTATGAAATAGTTAAGATATAACACACACCAGTCGACTTTGACATTTTTTTTTTTTGCCTTATGACATCTCAACATCGTGACTGTTTCACATTTTTTTTGCTACTGCATTGTATTATTCTGTGTACATTTTTTTGCATCTGAACACTGTCAATGTTTTTGACATATTACGTTTTCTGTCATGTTATGCTGTATGGTTAATTGTGTCTCCATAAACCAGTCATTATTTAGTGGGTATAGGATTTAAATGCAAGACATTAATCTTTGTTCATCAATTTCAGAAAGGAATGATGATTCTAAGAAATAAATTTAACATCAATGGGAATTTCACCTACGGAATAAACGAAAGGAGATGCAATAACTTTATGAGGAAGAGTAAAGGGATCAGGATTAACAAGCATTAACAAGAATATACTGTACTCATCACAGAATAGCAGTCTTAACTAATTTTTTCTTTCAGAATACAAGGTGATTGATGCAGGCTGTCAGACTGAACTACACATCTTAGTTTTAGTGATGAAATATGCTAGAGATAAGGAATAGTTACGTAATGAGTAATGAAGTGATTTTTTGCAGATGATAGTGGATACTGATGAATAATGATGAAGGAAATGGTATTATGAATAATGAAGTTTTTCTTTACAGGTGATGATAATAATGAAGTTATGATAATGTGGATAATGAAGTGATTGATAATGAAGTTTTCTTTACAGATGAGGATAATGTTGAAGTTATGTATTTATGCTACGTAGTTATTTAAGTATTTGTTGCAGTTTGCTTTGACAGCAGGTGTTACATTGCATAGTAGGATGACGGAAAGTTTTGGAAAGGACAGCTATGGAACACATTTTATACACATTTCACTACTTGTTAATTCGAAGTTCACTACTTTTCAGCATAGTGTGCGTTTCTTCTTTCAGGTCAATAATTCGTTTTTGTATTTTTTCCAGGAGAAGTTTTTCATGACACTTACTAAACCTGTTACTTATTATACCTGTTCTAGTACTTGCATTTTTATATTTTTTACCCATTTGTGTTTATCATTTATAAATGTGATCACATGTACTGCCTTGTTACATAATCTTGCTACAGCTGACTCATGACGAATGACGTTACCTATCCTCATTTGCAGCAATAGGTCAAAAGCAAAAAGTATTATGTCTCAGCAATTAATTATCGATCCCAACGCAATGCATTGCTACCAAAAAAATGTATTACCAGTCCCACATAATGTCACTAGTTTATGATAATTCTGAATAATACTGATCAACTCTGAATAGCATGTCACTCGAGTAATGACCTCTTAATGAGACTATATTCAAAATAATGCTATGTCACTAGCTAATAACTGCCACTGTTTATTGTAATGCCTGTGATTACTAATGATTTGACTGTAATTAACTGATTTTTAATAATGACTTTGTAATGATGTGAATAATACTGAATGATGAACTATGTTTTATTCTATTCAATACTTGATGGCCACTGAGTGCCAATCATTAATGTCACTCCACGAATTGTGATTAATTATGCCATTGATTAGCTCTTGTTTCCAATGTTGATACTTTGTAACCAGAAAAGAATGTGACTGTTTAATAATGCTTTGTAATTAGAAGAAGGCTAATAATTCTTAGTATATTGAAATGACAAATGATTAATTAATTAACTGTAATTAGACAAATGATTAATTAACGACAAATGATTAATTAACTGTAATTAGACAAATGATTAATTAACGACAAATGATTAATTAACTGTAATTAGACAAATGATTAATTAACGACAAATGATTAATTAACTGTAATTATACAAATGATTAATTAACTGTAATTAGACAAATGATTAATTAAAAACAAATGATTAATTAACTGTAATTAGGAGAAGGTTAATGATTCTTGATTATACTCTGTAACTGAAAGGAATGCGATTATTTCATAATGCTTTGTAACCAGGAAAAGAAGGCTACTGATTCTATGTAAAACAATTAATGAACATTTTTCTGTAATACTACATACTTGGTACAGAAATGTTCAATAACTGGGCTATGAATGCCACGAACTTTCAATGAAGACTGTAATTGTCAATATTATGTGACTTGATGTCCTTCACCTCATAAGCTGACTACCCTGAATTACTGCAATGTCCATTTGTCCTGTTTATCCCAGTGATCATGGAGCACTATATTTGGTTTTGCACTAATTCTACGTTGGTGTGCCTTGTAAGAGTGTGGTGTTGACACGACATGCTGTCCACCACCATGAGCGATGAAGACATTATTATGGTCCCACTGTTTGGTGTACCTAATGTACTGCCAAAATGAAAACATGGAACATTACTACGACAGTTCAGTGTCTTGGCTACACTGATAAATTCTGATGGGAAAAGAACTTCAAGTTGTGTCACTTGGTGTTGTACTACTGTGGAAAGATATGGACTTTCAGAGCAGCTGTGTGCAATCTAAAGTGCTACAACCATGATGCAATCCTTCCGTTTCCTATCCTGATTTTTGTCACATAAAGAAAAATTTTTTTTTTGGTAACATCATTTATGTTCATAGGTTATACATTTTTCGATTCGCTAAACTCCAGTGTGAGTACGCTTATGTCACTGGTCGACATGATGTTTGCCATTATGTTTATTTGTTGTGAAAATACTAAAGACATTTTTCAGTGCATATGCACTCTGGACATGAATTTTTTTTTTTTTTTGCCATTATGTTTATTTGTTGTGAAAATGCTAAAGACATTTTTCAGTGCATGTACATTTGTCAACATAATATTTTTTGCCAGTCTGTTTATTTGTTCTGAATATGCTAAAGAATTTTTTCAGTGCCTGTGCACTTTGTTATCTGTCAAATAATTTGTATATATTTTTCTGATTTGCTACTATGTTTTGTACTCACATTTTGTCTTTGTCTGATATATTTTGTACTTAGTGCGTGTGCACAACATTTAAATATTCTGTAAGTTGTAGGATTTTGTTAATTAAAGAAAAATTTTGCCGCGCTTGGCAAGTCCAAATGACTCACCATCGCTGCCAAATTTTTGCCCCCCGAGTGGAGGGTTATGAAACACGTATGTAACGCAGCAGCGATGGCGAGGCATTGTAGCATCTGTGACCAGAGTATGCGCTTGACCGCGCGAGTGTTGCGAGCGGTTCTCAGTCAGTAGTCGTTGGTCAGTCTGTTAGTAACTGTAGGCCAGTGCAGTACAGTAGTCTTTGCGAGTTAGTTGTCGCTAAGTAGCAGCCCAGTGCGGTTGTGTGATGTAGGCGGTCGGCAACAATGGTCAAGATGAGGAATAAGGTATACTGTTAATTAATATAATCATTAGATAATGAAAAATTTTATTTATTGTAATTATTCTCCAACAAGTCTCCCAATAATAATTTTTTATTTCAAAAGCATTTTCTCAAAAGTTTAATTTTTTTGAACTAAAGATCTCGTTGCACTTCCCATTTCATTCCACTTCTTTTGAAGAAAAAATTTCACTAGAATCACAAAAAAAAAAGGAGAATATTATTATTTGCAATGCAGTTCCTCCGAGCGGTGCGCAGTAACAAGAGCAGATATGTGACATCTATTTATTCTGAGGTAAGACTTTAATTCTGATTGTTTTACACAGGGCCAAAGACCGATATTTCGGTTTAATTGAAATTTCTTGTCACTGAATGGACTTTAATTTTGAAGGATTTATATTTGAGTCAGATTGCGAATTTCACTTTTTTGTTGCCATTGTCAGTACATTTGTTTGTGGGCAGGTTACGCATAGAGCAATGTCCATTAGCATCCCTAAATAATATTGTCAATTATTATAAATTTTGCGGGGAGGTTACACTTGGCTCCCATTTCTATTAAGTATTGTCATATTTTCTTGGATAATTGCGGTGGGGAGGTTACAATGTGTTGGAAGCCAGGACAACTGCCCGCAGTAGTGAGCCATGGAGTGGCTCGCCACTGGCTGGCTATGGACATCTGTGTCGGCCTCAGAGGCCAGTGACCTGTCATGGATTGGAACACTGGCACCCCATCTGCTGCTCTGTGTAGCTGGTGGTGTGACACAACCTGCCATCTAGGAGAGCTGCCACACTTGAATGAATTTCGTTAGGAATCTGCACCTATTTTTACGTGCCTGTATGCCTCTGTTCTGCCATATGTGTTGCTTCTCGTTACATATTCATAACACACTAGGTTGGCTAGTGGGCCCTTCTGCCTTGTTTGGATCGGCACCTATGGCATATTTCCTTACTATTAGAAAACTTAAATGTGGTATAGTGCTCCTTAAAACCATGGCATGAAACAAAACGTAAATATTCCTTACTTGACGACCACTGCTCGATGAACCCATTACCTACTCATCTCGCGCCCTAGGTATCCAATCCACTGGGACTTGGACTACCTTTGGTTCCCTCTTGGAACTATCTCTCTGCCTGATCAGAAAGAAAATAACACATAACAATGTTAAGGCTGCGATGACACTTGGCACAGAGGTGCTCAAAATAATCGTTATTTGCTGTTGCCTTTCCCTATACTGAGCGATATGTTGCACAAACTGTTCGGCTGATATGCACCCCTCTTGCTCTAAAATGAACTGGTTTGTGGATCTCAATAGACCTGGCTACAGAGTTCGATTTAACAACGTCAGATTTTGCCTTGGCAAAAACTCTAAAGTGGCTTCTGCCCTGTACAGCTGTGACTGCGTAAAATTCAATTGCGCGACTCCTGAAATTGACACTGGCATTTGGAAGGTTGGTCCTATTATGTTACACTTAGTTACATTGATTAAAAATCCGGTCCCCTTGAGCTCTATACGTTTTGCTTCTGCAAATACTCACTGCTCAAAACAACTTGCTACTACGACCAAATTCTCGTAGTTGGAGAAGATCCAATGCATCCCGACCCATTGCAAGCTCAATTTAGATTCCACGATGTCCCTTGGACAGTCTGTCCCTTTCTCCCTGGCTAAAAATAACCGCACCGTGCATGTGTGCAGATTGGTACTTACCACCCTGGCTGGACATACCGTTACCTTCCCTCTATGACAGCTTCGTAATTCCTGCCTTGCCATCTCGGCGTACCGGTTTCTAGTTGCCGAGATCAGCAATACCTCTTTAGGGTCAACTTCCACAAACTTGCTCAACGCTCCCCACTTCACTGGATATGGGTGGACCTTGTAACACTGAAACCTCACGTTCTTACCCATAACTGGGAACTGGACCAAAATATACACTCGTGCGCGGTCGGTTGTTATCCTTACTATTGCACCATGGTAGAAAAACGGCAAATTTAACTAGCTGGGCTCCATTATTAAATATAACCCAGATGGTAGTTCCTTCTACGCCTTGCGCAACCTGCATAAGTATTGGTCCGTTGGTAACAAATCGGTACTTATCTGGCCTTGCAGTGCGTGATGCAGCGCTTCCAACAGATTCGTTATTAGGCCCTACTCCCTGCACATCCCTCACACTGTCAGCTACTCCTTGCAAAAGTCTGGTTAACACCACACTGCTATCTAATACTTCTAGATGGCCCTGTAAGGTTCCCAGGTTACGATATGTTATGTCTTCCGACACCTTAACGTACTACACTACCTGCCCCTCTCCTCTGCGAGTTGCCTCATCGCTTCCACTGTGTTGTTTAGTTCTTTTATATTGCTTTCCTGCTTCCTCCATCCGTCCTACCTGACTCCATAGCGTCTTATAAGCCCCGGCAACTTCCTTCAACATTTCCTTGCCCTCTGCACATTGCCTAAGCTCTTTGAACACTTCCTCAAGCCTCCTTACTTCATTCCACATTTCCCATATTTTCCATATCAACCTTAATGCGCACTCGTGACTTGACACCACCACATTTTCCTGCCTTGAGTACAGCACACCCCCATCCAGGTGCTGCACCTGTAAGGCATCCACCCCGATGATGAAGAGATGAATCACTGCCAACGATCCCCCTTTCAGTAACCTGGGTTTCCAAGTGCTTAGCACCTCTCTTCACTCTCCCTTTCTCCCACTTTCCTTCCTGTGATACGCCTGGAATCACATCCGGGCAACCCTTAAATGGCCGTAACTGCCCAATGTGTACTATCGTTGTTCTAGTTGGCAGCTGAAACTTAACATTAACGGGGGATGTGGTTTCAACAACTTGGTTTGGCCCTTGATACCTCGTGAGGAACTTATTCGTTTTCCCTTTTTGCATTTTGAGGCTGGGCAGCATTAGCCATTGCCTCACTCTATAATGCGGTAAACTTCCTTTTCGCTTTATTGCGTCTTCCTGCCTTTCCAATGCCTTTGTATTCTCCTTGTGTACCCGTTTCTAAACATCCCGACTTTTCCTTGCGAATTGACGTACAGATTCATCGGTCCTTCCTTTCTGCGGCCTCACCGAATCAAACGGTGACGGCATTTTTCGCTCGTACACTACCTCATATGGTGACAAGCCAGTATTTGTATCGACTTTTTCATTGTATGCGCATACAATATGCTGCACATACTCGTCCCACTGACGGTAATGAGATTCCACATAAAAACTCAGCATATTCCCGATTGTTCTGTGTACCCGTTCTGTCCTTCTACTGGCCTGTGGATGCAACGTACTCGTCCTCAACTTCTTTACTTTCAACAATTTACATAGTCCCTTCATTAAAATTAATTATTGTCTCTGGTACACCAAACTTCAAAATCTAGTTGTTTACTAATGCTTCCACGATCATTGCTACCTGTTGATATGGCATAGCCACCATCTCCAAATACCTCAAAAATGGTTTGTTATTGTGAGAAAGAATCTGTTCCCTGATGTTGTTCGCCTAAAAGGTCCTAAGACATCAACTCCAACTTATAAAATGGACATGTCGCTCCCGGTAATCGTTGTAGCTGTATCTGTTTCCTACTCAAATCTGCTCTCTGCGCACATGGTATACAATTCTTGACATACTGATCCATATCTACTTTCCTACCTCTCCACCAATATCTCTGCGCCACTCTCCTGTTTGTGCTCTGCACCCTCCATGACCAGGTAACACGTGATCATGTGCTTCCTTTGAAACCTTCGCTGACACTACTACCCTTGGCGCTAACTTCGTTTCCCTGCACAGAAGACCATCGTACATATTAAATTGTGGCTGTGTCTGATACAATTTACAATCGTTGTCCACATCCTGTAATTCTTGCCATACCGATAGGTCGTAGGCTATGACTTCTATTTTTGCCACCTTCCCACTTAGAGTATCCACATTACCGTGCTTCTTCCCATGCTTGTGCATCACCTCGTAGTCGAATTCACTAAGCCTCACAGCCCATCTAGCGAATCTAGTGGATGGATCCTTCAACCCCATCAAACACTTCAACGCACCATGATCTGTCACTAACCGAAATCTTCTCCCATATAAATAACATTTAAAATATGTGGTTCCATTGATTACACTAAGCATCTCCCTCTCTGTTTTTGAGTAATTCCTCTTTGCTGCATTCAACTGCCTAGATGCATAGGCTACAGGATGTTCTTTCCCATCAATTTCCTGACTAAGAAGACACCATAATGCTTGGTTCGATGCATCGCATGCTAGGATAAACCCCTTTCCAAAATCCTGAATCACAAGAACTGGACTTGATGTTAACACTTCTTTCAGTTTGTCAAACACTTTCTGACACTCTTCTTTCCACTCAAATTTCACACCCTTCCGTAGCAATTGCGTCAACGGCTGTGCTAAATCTGCAAAACCCTTCACGAACTTTCGATATAAATTGAAAATTCCGCTGAATGACTGCACTTCCTTAACTGTTTTCAGTTCCCGAAAATCCCTTACAGCCTTTACCAACCTCGAATCGGTTCGCACTCAATCCTTACTGATAATACGACCCAAATATTTTACTTCTTCTAATGTAAAATGACAGTTCTCCAGGCTGAACGTCAAACGAGCTGCTCTTATATAAAGACTTCGTTTAACCGCTGTCTATGTTGCTCCATACAACTTGAAAACACTATAATGTCATCCAAATAGACTACACACTGCCCTGGTTTTAAACCCCTCAACACACTGTCTAGCAACCTCTGAAACGTTGCCTGAGTGTTTTTCAAACCGAATGGCATTCTAATGTACTGGTAATGTCCTCCAGGAGTAGAGAATGCACGATCCTCTGGAGCCACCTCTAACTGATGATAACCACTTATCAAATCCATCGTAGAAAAGTACTGGCACTGTCCTAAGTGATCCAAAGTCTCCGATATGTTAGGCATGGAGTATGCGTCCGTTACTGTCTTATTATTGAGGTATCGGTAGTCACAAAAGAACGTATATTTCCTAGTTCCATCGGTAGATTTTTTAGGCACAACGATAATGCCCACACCCTAGCAACTATTACTATGCTCTATTATACCGTCCTCAATGTGTTGATCAATGAAAACCCCCAGAATCGGCTGTAAATACCTTCGTTCAAAATGGTTCAAATGGCTCTGAGCACTATGGGATTTAACTTCTAAGGTCATCAGTCCCCTAGAACTTAGAACTACTTAAACCTAACTAACCTAAGGACATCACACACAACCATGCCCGAAGCAGGATTCGAACCTGCGACTGTAGCGGTCGCGCGGTTCCAGACTGTAGCGCCTAGAAACGCTTGGCCACCTCGGCCGGCTAATACCTTGGTGTTCTGTATGGTTTACGGTAAACAGGTGCTTCATTCCCAGTTGATATCCTTTGTTGAACTAATGGAGTTGCTGGTAACGGCCCTTGGGGAAAAAACAAATCCTTAAATTCCCACAATAATTCTTCCATATGCTCTCTTTCCCCTCCTTACAGATGCTTAATTTTGTCAGGCAATGTAGTTCCATTGGCAGTTAGTGGTTGATCGCTTCGCCTATCTTTCGAACACTAGTCTTCGTCATCTGGCACATCCAAATTTGCTAGTAAAGCTCCTTTGCTCAAATTCGCGTCTACAGCGCGAAAACTATCCACATTCGCGGGAACTACTCGCCCGTCGTTCCCCTCCTGTACGCGTACAACATTATGTTTCACAAAACAACCCAATGGATCCAAAACTTCATTATCCTCCATTGGTTCAAAAACACATACTATACCCACAGGTAGATTTGACTCCACACTTACCCAAAGCGACTTCCCTGTGTCACAAGACACACACTCATTCTAATTAAGCCTTAATGCTTGTGTACGCGGTTAAATTGGTTTGTTCATTACGTTGAACGCCCCTCGCGACAGCTCTGCATTGACAGCCGTTTCCCTTAGCTGAAACAACATTCCACTAAGTTCCACAGTTCGGTGTCCAAGGTCAATTTTGGCATGAAGTTGACGCAAGAAATCTACTCCTAGGATCATGTCGTAGCCCTCGTTTACCCATGGTACTACCACCATGCATGCATTAAGTCGGACTTTCTCTATTCGGAAGTCAACCTATAACGTGGTGGGTCTAGGTTGCTTCATCCCATTACATTCCTAGTAGCCACTGACACTTGCTCCCCTGTATCCAACAAAATCTTATACTTTTCAGTTCCTATGGATCCTACCACGGAATATTCCACCTCTGCATCCGTATTCATAGCATTAAAATGAAACGGGAGGTGGGTCTTGGGCCCCCTCTGCCATTTAACGCTTGTCCACCTCTCCTATCTCCTCCATCCTCCCCGCTGGCGGTTTCCACCCCTACCTTTATTCCTTGGTGACGGGGTACATTGCCTCTGCACATGTCCCGTACGACCACACTTAAAACATTTCACACCCACTGCAAACACTGTCTGCATCTCGCGTACCCCTGTTGCCATGTCTATTTCCTCACATTGAATTGCCAGCTGAATGGCCGAATACAAATCTTTCGCAGTCCCTTCACGCACTTTCCGTGACATATTCCCTGGTAACCTCTTCAAAAATACCTCAAGTGCCCTTTGCTCGGCCTCCTGCGACAGAATACTACTCGCTTCATTGCTCTGACCCAACACGTAAGTATACTCAATAATTCCTTATTCTGTCCGCAAATTTATCCATTGTCTCCCCCTGTCTCTTTGTCACTGTACTTAACCTCTCTCTAAAGTACAGAGGGCTATTCTGTTTTTTGTACCTTTGTAAAAGCCCTTCATTTAACTGCTTAAACTGTCCTGCCTTCCTTAAGGCCTCAGATCACTTTACATATGTTTTCACTTCACCGGATAATCTAATCTTGGCTATATGTAGCAACTGCCCAGCAGACCAACCATTCATCACCGCTGAAGTTTCCAGGTTCTCAACAAACGAACGCACATCCCCAGATGCTTTGCCAGAAAACGGAATAATCAAACTCTTGGCAGCTGGATCTATCTCCTGCACCCTAGGGAACATAGACTGATCAGATGCGGTTTCCCACTCACTTCTAGACGTTAATTCATTTCTCAACATGGTATTGTCTGCTGTCAATTGTGCTACTTTTTCCAACTAAATCTGTATCGCTTCTGGATCCGACACACCTCGCATCCCTGACTCTGCCATTGTGTTGCTTTCGTTCCCAGTTAGCCCTGAAACAAAACATTTAAATACAAGAATAACCCGACACCCTACACCTCAGTGTCATCATACTCGGTAACATCATACTCAAACCAATACAAAAGTAACTAAATGCAAAGAAAAAAATTAATCTTATTGCCCCAAGCACACTAACATTTATTCTAACAAAATGTAATATACCTACGCAAAACATCTAAAATGGCCTGCCATGAGACATACTCAAAAACACACAAAGGCAAGAAAATGTCCAATACTCAAAAGAAAACTGGTCAAAACTCACTAGATCTTGTGAATGTAACGCGGGTGGTGGGCTCGAAAGTCGTACTGTACAGACGACGTGTGCTATTCTGACACCAAAGGTAGTGCAAATTTTTGCCACCGAATGTATCAAGATGACCAAATGTAGCGGGAACAGGTAGAAGGCACCATATTAAGACTCCGAGCTTTCCTAGTGATTTATTGTTTCCAACTACAGTGCCATGTTCTCCCCTCAGTCTGTGACACTGATTCCTGCAATGCTGAGGACACCACCTCGCTTTCTGTGAAATGGCTTGGCGTGCAACGGCTGCCTCACGCACTGTGTGTCGGCTTTGTACCACAGTGGAGTTGCAGCATCGTCAGGATACCCGCAGTTGACGCAGTGGTAGGTGTCGCTGCTGAGTCAGCGCCGCTTGGTGTGAGGCCCAGGCAGCCAGCTACATGCCTCTCGCCGGTGTGGCTGAGATCGCAGCGACAACAAGCACCTGCAATCTGGAGTCCGAATCTGTGGCCCTCGTCCCAGGATGCCTCCAGGATGTGATGGAAACCAGGACGACTGCCTGTGGTAGCGAGCCATGGAGTGGCCTGCCACTGGCTGGCTACGGACCCCTGTGTCAGCCTCAGAAGGCCGAACAAGCACCCAGATGTGGACTGGAACGCTGGGCCCCCATCTGCTGCTGCGTGTAGCTGGTGGTGTGACAAGACCCACCGTCCAGGAGAGCTGCCACACTTGAATGAATCTTGTTAGAAACCTGCACCTATTAATACGTTGTTGTGTGCCTAGGCTTTGCCTAATTCACTGTTTCGTTTCACATACTCATAACATGCTAGGTTAGTCAATGGGCCCCTTCTGCCTGTGATTTGCAACATGCAAACCTGCTATGCATACTCTTCCAGCAACCTGATGGCCCTATGGCCTCTATTGCACTTTATAACTGTTGGTATGCGCGACTCTCTGCAATCCGGTTCGCACCTGGCATTAACTTGTGTTCAGAATATTGCACAAAACTAACTTTCCCTGTCCTAAACGGTGTTGCCGCTACACGTCGTTGGACAGAGCAGACCAAATGGGGCAGTGTGCGGCGAGGACCAGGGACTGTAGCAGTCTCCTGAACCGCAGGCAGCAATGTGGCGCAAGTCGCAACTCATCGGCAGGTAGCGACCAGGAGAGCGCGGCCGACTTCCAGCAGGGTGGCCTTGATGACCGCAGCAGCAGCATCAGCATATTAGGAGTCTGCTGAGCCAGCTGGACTTGCGGGACAGCACGCAGATGGCATGCCATGACTATGCTTCACCCATTGAGTACTGTAAATTATCGTAACAAACAAATGTTACTGAATACCGCTGTATCACTCTTCACTGCCCCTTGACGCTCTTGAACTTCCTCAGCCTCCTGACAAAATATGGATCGGAGGGTCCCGGCTTCAGGTCTGCCATCTGGGGTCTCGGGTTCGACCCCCCAACCCCACAATAGTGGTGTCAGAAGTGGTGCCAGTTACAACATTGGTACCAGATTTCCACTGCCATATCTTATGTCGAGCAAATAGCATTCAGGTATGCCTGTGTAGAGGGGTAGTTGAGATGTTTGGTTGCGTTCATGATGGGTGGTCATGCACTTCTCGTTACGTCTTGACATTTGGGAGGTGTTCGTCCATACAAGTGTAGGCAGAAAAGCAGGACTGTTCACCTGCACACGAGCACGATGTGGAGAGGTGAGTGACGTTTGATTTATGGTTTATGTGTCAATCTTTTGTTAATTAGGATAGAATTTTTAAAAGTGTCTTTTGTAAGGCTGAAGGAGCCTGTAGATTTATATGGATTCAGGGAAAATGGGGGACATGATAACATAGCGCCTAAGTGATGCAATTTGTGTAAGCTGTCACGCCACGGATTACCGTGTACAAAGTGGCTGCCAAAGAATTGTTTTATTTGTAAGAGATTTGGTCATTTGGCTCATAATTGTTCAGAATGTAGGTGGGTGATGATTCGTCGCAAGAACTAAGCTTAAGGAATAGTAGAGTGAAATTAATGGCAACAGTGGAGCTATAAGCAAGAATGGTGGAAACACAGCAAGCAGTGGAGGCTGCAGCAGTGACTACAGCGGAAGCTGTAGCCGCTTTAAAGAGCAAATTCGGGTATTGTCAGTGGCGAGGATAAGAGACAAAGAAAAATGTGAAGATTTAGCAGGGAGATTTGAGGCACTGCAAGTAGGGGAAGGGACCTCAGGTAAAAGTAAATTACAGGCTGGGGAGTGTCAAAGACCGTTTGACCGGCAATTTTGGCATTGATTAACCCCTTTTCGGGTAAAGAAATGGAGGATGTGTCGGTATTCCTTAATGAAATTATCACAATGGCTGAGGCCAATGGGTGGTCGGATGTTGTAATGTTAAGAGTGGCGAAGCTACGCTTGATAGTGAATGCCAAGTGGTACATATTGTACCGTGAAATGTTGAACAATGTTGGGACGTTTTCAGAGCTTGAGGCTGGGTGACGCCAGAGGTACCAAAAACAGAATACTACCAGGTTTTTTCGTGAAAAATTAAGTGCATCAGTTATGAGGAGAAATGAGACTGTGGAGTTTTTCTCAGACAGAATTCGAAAATTCAATGTATAAATGTTCGAACTGTTACAGAATGGGGAAACTAATAGAGTGCTGTTACCAGAGGCCGAGAACAGGGCGTTAGATGTGTGTTTGCGGGGAGTACTGTCGGAGATATCACGTCGGGTGAGAATGGAGAATCCCAGTGGTCTTGCGGTGGCTGTAAGGATTGCTAGTAATTAGAGGAGGTAGATTATGCGTCGAAGCAAAGGGTGGAGCATAAAGTTCTGGCAACGGAAATTAAACGTTTTGGTTGTGGCCAGCTGGGCCATATTAGGAGGCAATGTCAGCGTCAGTTTCGGTGTTACTCATGTGGGAAAATGGGTCATCGGGCAGTGAACTGCAGGAGTAAAAGTAGGGGGGATCCGCGGCGGCAGAAGCCGTTAAACGAAAACGGGATTGCTTCAAACTATCAGAGAAGTCCCAGTAAAAGTAGGTAATGCGCTTGTAGCTGCACAGGTGGAATGTTGCTTATTAGGCTTGGTGAACGGAAGCGAACAAAGGTTTCTGGTTAACACGGGGGCACACCTGTCTATTATTAGTCTAGATCTGGTTAGCAGGAGAAGGCTTGAGCCGCCACGTTATAGGTTACGTGGGGTGTGAGATAATAAAGTAGAGTCACTGGGTACGACAGTACTTCAATTCCTGATAGCTGGAACTAAGTTTCGTGAGCAAGTAGAGGTGTTACCATGTGTAGGTGCTAACTTAAAAATTTCAACCCGAATTAACTCTCAGATCGTAGTTCCAAAAGAATCGTACCCACCGAAACTTAGAACAAGAATGTCTAGGACCCAGAATTTAACGCCCTTCGCTGCACACTGAGAATGTGTTGGCGGCGCCGGCCGAAGTGGCCGTGCGGTTAAAGGCGCTGCAGTCTGGAACCGCAGGACCGCTACGGTCGCAGGTTCGAATCCTGCCTCGGGCATGGATGTTTGTGATTCCCTTAGGTTAGTTAGGTTTAATTAGTTCTAAGTTGTAGGGGACTAATGACCTCAGCAGTTGAGTTCCATAGTGCTCAGAGCCATTTGAACCATTTTTTTTTGTTGGTGGCGGTCTGGTCCCATCGCCAAAGCCCACTACACAACGCACCAAGCTAAGCCACTCAAACGGATTGCAAGAAGCGCGGGAGGCTAACAGCCTCAGTGCATTAAAGACAGTGGACTATTTAGTACATTCTGGTAGCTTCCGCACGCGATCTCCCAAGTCTTGAAAACGGCTGGAAAGTGCCTTATCACGTTTATGGCTTGCACCTTCCAGGCAAGTTTTTGAAAAAAGCCACCGAATTTACCATGTCCCTGATGTAGAGAAAGATTAAAGAAATCGTGTCAAACTAGCCCCAAACACGTCATGTTACTGTTCTCAGCAAGTGGCTACGTAAGGTATTGGGATATGGAAAGATATGAGGACGCTGATATTAATCACATGTGGAAATTGTATAACATAAAGTCTACATTAGAAATCATTCCCCAGCTATCGACAAGTGACAGAACGATGCGAGTTAGACACTGATTAAATGTACACCCGCTACATCTCAAAAATAAAAATAATAAAACAATATAAATCCACTACATCTCAAAAGCGAAATTATGAAAGATACACGCAAGTAACATCCACATTATGAAAGATACAAACAGCTGACACACACCTTTTACAACATTCTCTCTCCTGCAAGAGCATCTTCTGATTTCAGCCATTAATAACAGAGTGGTCATACAATTGTAGATACAGCACCACATGAGAAGAACACTAGAATAATAGAAAGACCGTTCCAGAGGAATAACAGAGGTTCAAATTTTTCTGAGCTTCAGGAGAAACAGTAGAGGATCGTAGTAACTAGTAGAGTTACCATTAGCTTAACATGTCCCTTGGGAACTAACAGGAAAAGCTAATGTAAGGCTGAGATACACTGGGAGAATTTTAATGAAATGTAACGCATGCACGCAAAAACTGATTTTTAAAACTCTCGTTCGAACGATTCTTCAATATTCTTTATCATTCTAAGACTCAACTAAGACCGGTGCGTACCGTTACGGAATCTTTCATCTGCGTGAGAGCTTTATGAAGATGCTTAACTAACTACGCTAGAAATGAGGCATTGTGCGTCACGGAGCAGTCAGCTGTTGAAATTTCGGCAACGTATGTTACAAGAACAGACGGATGAGGTATTATAATATTTCCCCCACGTACTAATCGCCTAATGACTTTCATGAGATAATCAGATGAATTAGACCTCGTCAATAGTTCCATGCGCCATGGTGAATGGTACAGGGATGAGAAGAAAACGTAGTGGTATCAGAAAAATGCTACACGTGTGGAGTATAGATGTAGATGTAGATTCAGCTTCCTAGCCGATGTTTTTTCCTGTGACATAGACTAAATCAACAGCGACCAGGACTATGGATTATTAATTAATATGAGGCTCCCATATCGTTGCTTCCATTTTACGTTTATAATTCACAAACAGATGCCAAGATAAGACACCTCTTAATGTAATTCAGTGTTACAGGAGTTATCAGCTGTTGCAAGTATATAGTGTTGTTTTTGAATTATATGTAGGATGTTTCGTAAATGCAAAAAATAAAATAAACACATAAACGAAATGCTGTATTTTATCGAAGCTGAAAGAAATTCCTGTCACAAACGTCGTACTTTAAATAGGATATTTTCAGAGTGATCCCATTAATTCACTAACGAATGACGTTTATTGCAAAGGTGAGGACTTCCGTACCTCAGGCATACTGCGTCCATGGTCCCGAACGCAGACAGTTTCAACATTTAACAACTCATGTATACTGTATGTCTTTCTTTGTCCGTGACAGCCGCGAGCGAATCGGGAGCCCAAATAAATATTTGAAGTTTGGTATAATATACTGCAACACGCGGAATATCTATCGGAGTACAGCTAAACATAAAGCAACAAAACTCCAATCAAATACACGCAAACGATTCCCTTGATATGAATAATTGAGACACACTAATGGAAACCTTCAATAGACCATATGATGAACAGAACTAAACAAGTTAAAATGAACGGCTTTTGTTTCAAAGTCTGCTCAGCAACAGGAAAAAGAAATAGCATATCCAGGTACTAGCCTACAATTTAAATGAATACAGCAAAACACAAAACGAAGTAAACGTTATACTTCCGGTATTGTATCAATATAACCGTAGGATACGAAAATTTTTCATAGCAAAAGCAAACATACTTCACTGTTTGCACCAATAATATGGTTTCCGCTTCTGTACGTACGTCGTCATCTCAGTAAACTCGTAAAAGTTATCCCCTGATGTCTCAAATAATGTCCTATCAATATATGCCTTCTTCTAATAAGTGTTTTTCACACATTTCTTTCCACGTCAGTTATGCTGATAATTCCCTCCTTTCTTTGCATGACAGTGAAAAAAAAATGGTTCAAATGGCTCTGAGAACTATGGGACTTAACATCTGTGGTCATCAGTCCCCTAGAACTTAGAACTACTTAAACCTAACTAACCTAAGGACATCACACACATCCATGCCCGAGGCAGGATTCGAACCTGCGACCGTAGCAGTCGCGCGGTTCCGGACTCAGCGCCTAGAACCGCTAGACCACCGCGGCCGGCACTTGACAGTCCATTTAATTTTCAGTGTGTTCTCTAATACTTCGATTCCTCTTTTCCCGTTTACCACATTATATAATTCATTTCACTTACTCCAGAAGCAAATTCTCAGAAATCTCTTTCTCGGATTGAGCCCTATGTTTCTTACCAACTGAGGTATTTATCGAGGAATGTCTGCTTTCCCTGGGTTAATCTACTCGTTAAATCTACCTTGCTTCATGAGTTATGACACGTATTTCGTTTCCAAGGTAACAAGATTCCCTATCTTATCCCATTCGACAGGTACTGTAGTGTTTTCCCATTTTCAGAGTTCGTGAATTACTGTTAGCATCATTTCTAGTTTCACAATTTTTTATTTTTTAAATCTTAACATATTTTACACAGGAACTTCACAGCGACTAAAATGTTGACATATGCTGTGTAGTATGTTTTATTTAAAATTTGTTTGGCCGACCGGTGTCGGACCTTATGCTCTTCTGCACCTGTACCACGGTTAAAAGAACTTTTACACACAAATTTTTCAAATTTTCACTGATTAATAGGTTGCAGTAAAAATTTCCGTGTTAATTAATCTCTTAGAAAGAAAATACTGATAGCAGGATAGGGGAACTGTGAGAAATATATCACTCATAGTATTCTTGTATACGCCTCTGTATGGTGTAAGACATTCAGACCATTAATTCATAAGATATATGTATATTTTCTACCAAAATTCTTCATGAAAAGTACATGAGAAGTTTACAAAAGTAACAATATGTAAACTGCAAAATCAATAGAAAAATTCCCTCTTCACTCCCCCACAAAAAAAAAAAAAATGCTAAGAGGTATTAATAGCCAACAAACACATTTAACATGTATCTAGAGAAATCGTTTTTCGTTTGCATAGTAATTCAAAAATCCTGCGGGTAGAAAGGCAGATGTGAAATACTAACAGTGTTTCCTCTTTTCTCTAGGCCAATTAAAAATCAATATCTATATAGTATGTAAAACTCCAACTCAGCTGGACGTCCTTTATTGTACTACTAACGGTTAGGGTTCTACAAGCAAATTATACAAGTCCATTTTGAAGTGCTACGACAACGATGACATCTCCAGTATAGACAGTGGTCACAATCAGTCTGAAAAACTTATAAGTGTGTTGCAAAGTAGGCTGTGATGAGAAATAATTGTTAAAAATAACTTCGATACGTGAGCCGTTTCCCATTTAATTAGCATTGCAGTTAGCCTAAAAGGCCGTTGGTTACACAAATTCAAGCGGCCCGCCACATACAATTAATGTCGGTTGTTCTCATAGCGCAGATGATAGCGCAAGGGACTGCTCGCGTTCAGTTCTTACCACCGACCGATGGCCAATTTTTGTGTCGTTCAGTATCAGGGAACCAAACAAAGAACACGTTTGGTGGCAACGTCGCTGACGGGCTTCTTGAATTTACGCGCGCAATACCCTTACTGGCAAATTGTAATTTACCTGTAAACGGGCACAGTGTATCGAATTTGTTTCTTAACAATTATTTCTCAGTACAATCCACCCTAAAACAACTTTACAAACTTTTCAGGCTCTGTCTCACCACCCTGTATAAGATGAAAATGAGACAGATAGGAAAAAGTAAGTAAGTTATTTATTATTGCAAAAGGTAAGACAGTAAATGCCTTCATGCAAAATTTTTTTCGGTTGCCTACTGAAAATAACTGTACCCAGACGCGCAGCTTTTCGTCCGAACCAAATAGATGACAACGAATATGGAAAACACGTGGGGAATGTGTAACGCCTTCCCAGAAAACTTCTGCAGGTTAAGCAAAACAACATTGGCAACACTGGGGTGGGCATTATCCTGCAACAAGATACTGTCGTCCGTCAACGTTCCTGGGCGTTTGGAACTGATTTTTGCAAAGCTTCCAGGAGGATCACATCCACATCGCTTCCTGGGAACGAAAACACTGTACGTCAAGGCTGCTACTGCGGAATCACGCTTGAGTAGAAGGATGCTGTAGAATGTTGGAGACAAGTTGAAGGAAGTTACCATACAAAATTAATTCAGCTTGAGATGGAACAGTGAGTTGAACGTCATCTGTAGCTTCATTCCGTGACTGGGGAGAAGATTTCGGTTAAAAAGGATATAGCCAATGACAGTACTTAAAATCTGATCATGTGCTGCAAGGTAGCGCCGGGGTACAAAATCACCCAGGTTGTCCTTGTTACATATCCCGTACTTTGACCACCAGATCATTTACCGTGCTTCTATATACCCCACGAGCCGCCAAATGCATATCTGCTCACACAAGGGTATTACGAAACATGATAAATGTGGTACTCTTCTCATTATGAGTGAACACCAGAGCAGGCAGTTAGTGTATCGTTCAGGAATGAGTCCTGGTTTAGCATGGAGAGTAAGTCTCGTCATCCGTTCACCCGCCACTCTCCACGACACCGTAACAACCAAATTGTCGATATCTCAGCTGTCATGGAACGTTACTGATCACGTGATGCCCAGTGTCGGTTTGAACCAGACGGCGAAAAATGACTGACAATTAAGACGAATGGAAACCTGCAAACATTGTGGCAACCGATGTTAGCATGTCGCTTCATTATCAGGATCACCTCTCGTATATCAAAGGTGAGTAGCTGCACAGTGGAGACGTTTGCTTTCCGGGAATGAGCAAAGCAGCGCGCCGACTGTAGCCTTCTGGCTGGCAGCGTATCTCCATAGATGTGTAAGTTTTTGGATAGATATTCTAAGAGGAATTTAAAAATATTTATTACAGGAAATTCGCATCGTCCACTAGTAAAGTTTACAGCTTCCCTTGGCTCCATTAAGAATGATAAATTATTGAGGACGTTCAGTATTTATAAAAAGCCTTGCCCTTGTGGCAAAACATATAATGAAACGCAGATAGTTCCTCCAGTCTCTCGCTAGTGAGACAGTGCCGTAATGGAAGGAACCGAAATTAGACTCGTAGATAATATTACAAACAGAGAAAAGTATTATGTGGAACTGTGATACAGGTGGGCACGTATGTACTTTTGTTTCCTCTTTCAATTTTACGATGTGCTGCCATTATGTTGTGTCTTTCCTTTTTATCTCTTTTTCTTCCCTGAAATAGAGAGTAGCTCATGCAGCTCGGTTACGAATTTCCCGCGTCTTATCGGATGTGCCCTCATGGTTGACGGTTGTATGGTAAAACTTTGCTGTTTAGGGTGATAGTGAGAGCGGTGCATTCAGGAAAATTAAAAGAGTGTGGTGAAACTATTCCCCTAATTTGAGTAAAACCCTTATTTCTATATTACGAACATCCACGCTACCCGCAAGAACTCTCTCTCCCTACTCTGCACGAGGATACCTGAATACAAAACCCTTAATATCGCCCTCTTTATGATAGAAATTCATGGACTGACTCCTTTTACATAATTTACAATATATTGAATAATCTCCCACAAAAATGTGATTAAGTGCAGGATATTCTAATGTGGTTCTATAATTACTGAAATGACAGAGGGATTATTACTGTCAAACACAAAAAAAAATATTCAAATGTGTGTGAAATATTATGCCACTTAACTCCTAAGGTCATCAGTCCCTAAGCTTACACACTACTTAAAATAAATTATCCTAAGGACAAACATACACACCCGTGCCCGAGGGAGGACTCGAAACTCCGCCAGGACTAACTATAAAACACATATGAATACTATCTCTCGATATTATGGTGTTGTTGTTGTTGTTGTTGTGGTCGTCATTCCTGAGACTGGTTTGATGCAGCTCTCCATGCTACTCTATCCTGTGCAAGCTTCATCATCTCCCAGTACCTACTGCAGCCTACATCCTTCTGAAACTGCTTAGTGTATTCATCTCTTGGTCTCCCTCTACCATTTTTACCCTCCACGCTGCCTTCCAATGCTAAATTTGTGATCCCTCGATGTCTCAAAACATGTCCTACCAACCGATCCCTTCTTCTAGTCAAGCTGTGCCACAAGATCCTCTTCTCTCCAATTCTATTCAATACCTCCTCATTAGTTACGTGATCTACCCATCTAATATTCAGCATTCTTCTGTAGCAACACATTTGGAAAGCTTCTATTCTCTTCTTGTCTAAACTATTTATCGTCCACGTTTCACTTCCATACATGGCTACACTCCATACAAATACTTTCAGAAACGACTTCCTAACATTTAAATCTATACTCGATTTTAACAAAATTTTCTTCTTCAGAAATGCTTTCCTTGCCATTTCCAGTCTACATTTTATATCTTCTCTACTTCGACCATCATCAGTTATTTTGGTCCCCAAATAGCAAAACTCCTTTACTACTTTAAGCGTCTCATTTCCTAATCTAATTCCCTCAGCATCACCCGACTTAATTCGACTACGTTCCATTATCCTCGTTTTGCTTTTGTTGATGTTCATCTTATATCCTCCTATCAAGACACTGTCCTTTACGTTCAACCGATCTTCCAAGTCCTTTGCTGTCTTTGACAGAATTACAATGTCATCGGCGAACCTCAAAGTTTTTATTTCTTCTCCATGGATTTTAATACCTACTCCGAACTTTTCTTTTGTTTCCTTTATTGCTTGCTCAGTATACAGATTGAATAACATCGGGAGAGGCTACAACCCTGTCTCACTCCCTTCCCAACCACTGCTTCCCTTTCATACCCCTCGACTCTTATATTATGGTAATACATTGATATTCAAAGCATGATAAGTACAACAAGTTTCCAAGAATAATTAGTTGACGAAGTTGAAGAGGTGGCCTATCAAATGATTGTAGTTCCCTTCCCTCTTCTGGGAGTGGATTGATTGTCCTAGCAGATTGCTAATTCGCTAACTCGTGGTACAGTGATCGAGTAACAGAACTCATCTACAGAACCCCTCACAGAAATCACTCCGCAGCTCATGGTCGTGCGGTAGCGTTCTCGCTTCCCACGCCCGGGTTCCAATGTTCGATTCCCGGCGGGGTCAGGGATTTTCTCTGCCTCGTGATGACTGGGTGTTGTGTGATGTCCTTAGGTTAGTTAGGTTTAAATAGTTCTAAGTTCTAGGGGACTGATGACCATAGACGTCAAGTCCCGTAGTGCTCAGAGCCATTTGAACATAAATCAGATCTGCTGTTGGCACTATGTGGGTAGGCGCGGTGCTGGAGCGTCAAAATAACTGACTGGGGCCCTGCCGAATACGTTACCAAACGCTGTGCTCGATTCGTGTGGAGTCGGCTATTAGCGGTGGGCTGGACTGCAGGCTGAAACCAGAATTGCTGACCACGCTGACTAGATGCGGCCGTGCACGATGTTCCGACAAGTCGCGATATAGACCCCGCGTTATGCGGAGGTCTGGAACGCGGCATACGAAACAGTGTCTGGGCTACCGAGACAGTGAATACCGGTCACCAGTCTCTACATCACGGCTTTTCTCAGGAATAGAGTCCCCTGAGAAATTCCATTTTCTACACAAAACTCCTAAACAATTAGGATGCGCTAAACCCACCAAGTTGCATGGTTGCCAGTCGTGGTTAGTTGTGTATCTTAGCGCCAATCAGAAGTGTACAAATCGCCACACAAAACCCCCGAAACACCACGAAAAATGATGCTCTAATTGAAAAGCTTGCGGCCAAAGCTACCGGCACATTGTTACATGAGCAAGCGTCACCAACTGATCGCCACTCAGTTAGCTCTTTTTAGTAAACATGGGAAGACCGTGCCGTGGGAAGAGTAACCGACACAGAAAAACGATTTGCCTACCTGAGGCACCAGCTAGTTGGACAACACACTGTCACCGAGTCGTGATACTAAGAAAGCAACGACACAGTTCCGAACCGCCCTGACCCAGGCACCAGCGTAGCGCCGGCAGATTCCACGCACTCCTCATTGCCTTCCCGCCGGTGAGAAAAAGCCGAGGGTTCCTTTGAGAGAGAACGTCCCCGACCACAGCTATTGTCGCCTGGGCGGGTCCAAACATCCTGGAACTCGGTAGACGCGGTCGCACACAACTCCCTGACCCGCGTGCCCCTCCCACACAGAATGTGCACCATAGCAAATGGAGTAAGACCCATCGCCTGATTTAATTTGAGCAAAGAGTAACTGATACCCGACCACCTTGCTATCATCATGCCACGAGAGGGAAATAAAATAAAATAAATGAGATAGGACAAGCCAAGAGGGTTTGGCACCTCCTGCCCTGTGCAGCCCGTAGCCCAGAATGCTATCGGGTTTCCAATATACTTCCACATCGAGGGAAGGAAGGAATAAGTCATGTTACATTTTCGTTGACACTTCCGCTGATCTTCTCCAGGTGACCAGCTGAACAACACCATCTATTTCCAAGTGCTAATATTCAGGGCATTTGTAGAGCAGAGCTTCAGACGGATGTTTGCTGAAATTGTGAGGGTCAGAATCATCTGGATGTGACACCCATCTTTACCTGGTCATTTCTTTACTTCGCATAACAAAGATCCACGGGCTCCACATTAGGCTCCATGCACCCTTTAACATGTTCACAACATTGTCCACGGGTAGTTCATGATTAAAGACTTGTGTGAAAACTGACTGTAAGGTCCATGGACGAGATGAAGCTTTCATTCGTGCTTGTAAAGGTGGGAGAGAAAGAAAATACATTAGGATGCTGGGAGATGAAAATCTAATAATACTGGGGGACTGGAACGCGGATGTAGCAGAATTAATAGACGAAATGTTTACGGGAGTATTTGGACTTGGTAGTAGGAACGAAAGAGGAGAATGACTGTTTGAGCAGTGCAATAAATTACAGCTACTAGTTGTGAATGTTCATTAAAGAAACAAGACGTGTGGGCTGCAACTGAAAGTGTCTTGGCCAAGGATTCCGGATTAGATTCCCATCTGGATCTCCAGCAGCGGACTGCCAGTGGTGGGGCGACCATCAGGAGAAGGTGGAGCAACCAACGACGACATAACATGCCACTAGTAGGAGCGTAGAATCTAAGAAGTTTGAATGTTGTAGAAAAGTTAGAAATCCCGAAAGGGAAAGGCAAAGGCCAAATCTGGATGTAGTGGGGGACAGTAAAGTGAACTGGAAAGAAAATAAAGACTTTTAGTCGAACGAATATAGGCTAATATTAACAGCAGCGGGAAGTGGTATAAATGGAGTACGATTCGTTGTGAACAAAAAATTACGGCAGAGAGAGAGTTACAGCAAACAGTCAGTGATAGGATTGGTCTCATCAGGATCGAAAGAAATCAACGCCGACAATGACAGTTCAAGTATGCATGCCATCGCCGTAAGCAGAAAGTGAAAATTTATTTATTTGTTTGTTTTATTAATTTATTTATTCCATCGTAGCCTGTTACCTACTATTTAAAGACATGCTGTAGCTGTTCTTATACAAATTCTTACATAAATTATGTGGTATTATTATTATTTCCTACAAAGTACTATCTCCCACCACCGCAACTATTTCACTGTTAATAGTAATAATAATTAGTTAAAAAGCTATTTCTACGGTATACAAACCTACACCTAACACCAAATTTGACTTTGTGAACTACAGTTATAATAACGTCCGTCCTTGTCTGTCATATTCCACAGTGCATTCCATCGCTCCCCATTCTGTAACCGAGCCCTGCCCGGTCCTTGGGCTGTGTCGAGGGTGTTGTGGTTGCATACAAGTCCTTCATTTTTTGTTGGCTCCGTACTTGCCGGGGACGATCCCCCAGTTCCGAGGCAGCATCGTTGTTGTCGGTAAGGAGCACAGCCACTCTGCCGACCCACGTTATCGCGGTTCTAGTTCCTTGGGAGGCGAGATACGGTACCCGGCTGCGTTTCTCTCTAGTGTTGTTACGATGGTTGCGCATGCGGTGTTGGCCGTTCTTCTGCAGCAACTGTCGACCTCAGCTGCCTTTGCGGCGTTGGTGCTCGATTTCCTGTCGCAACCTCTCGTAGTGCAGTAGAAGAGGGTTGATTGATAAGATAACGAGCCACCTTTCTCGCAGTAGCACCGCCAGTGTTGTCCAAGATCTGAGATTCTGTCTCGGAAAATAGTATTTCCTTGGCATCGAGTATTTCGTGCTCAAACCGTTTCTGCCGGTCAGTTTTGGTAACATAGGGATGTAGCGGACATCTCCGGATAGTTTAGCCTGGCGTACCTTCGTAATCACAAGCACACTCATAGGATTTTTACCCATCAGTTCCATGTCAGTAAGCGGTGTAGGGCCTATGACCAATCACGAAATGTGGCAGGTCTCCTGAGGGACTGAGGTACCTCACACTCAGTGTTTGTATAAAAAAATGGTTCAAATGGCTCTGAGCACTATAGGACTTAACATCTGAGGTCATCAGTCCCCTAGAACTTAGAACTACTTAAACCTAACTAACCTAAGGACATCACACACATCCATGCCTGAGACAGGATTTGAACCTGTGACCGTAGCGGTCGCGCGGTTCCAGACTGAAGCGCCTAGAACCGCTCCGCCACACAGACCGGCGTCTTTGTTTCATAATTGACAGAAAACTATAGCAGTGCCTGTTATTTGGGCATCATGCCATAGTCTTTGCGAATTATCTGCTTGCCTATGGCCCGTCTTCTTACTAGATCCAGCACTTCCTGATACTGTTCTACCTTCATCCGGTGTAAAGCCGCTTTTTCCTTATCTGGAAATCGAATCGACATAAAATGCGGTGATAAATGTCATGGGATACCTCCTAATATCGTGGTCGACACCTTTTCACCCTTTTGCATATCTATGTGCCGTCGACTCAGGAAGTCTTTTGATGGCCCCTGCAGAAATATTGAGCCACACTGCCTCCGTAGCCGTCTAAAATTGCGAAAGTTTTGCCAATTATGCCCCATTAGGGCGATGTGGGTGCTACAATTATTCGCTGTAATTTTCTACAATGATCTTCAAACCATCGCAAACAACTGCGGCCCAGTGAAGCGGCGTATTGTCATCCTCCAGAATTTCATCTTTGTTTTGGAACATGAAGTCAACGAATGGCTGCAAATGGTCCCCAAGTAACCGACCGTAACAATTTACAGTCAATGATAAGTTGGACCAGAGGACCCAGTTTATTCCATATAAACACTGCTCACATCATTAGGGAGCTACCACTAGCTTGCAAAATGCCTTTTTTTTACAACTGGGTTCCATGGTTTCGTGGGACCTGCGCCACACTCAATCCCACCATCAGCTGTTAACAAATGAAATAGGGGCTTATCTGACTAGGCACAGTCTTCCATTCGTTTAGGGTCCAACCGATGTGGTCGTAAGCCCAGGAGAGGCGCTGTAGGCGATGTCGTAGTATTAGAAAAGGCACTCGCGTCAGTCGTCTGCTGCCATAGCCCATTAACGCCGAATTTCGCGGAACTGTCCTAATGGATACGTTCGTATTACGTCCCAGATTGATTTCTACTGTTATTTCAAGTAGTGTTGCTTGCCTTTTAGCATCGACAACTCTACGCAGACAACGCTGCTCTCGGTCGTTACGTGACGCCGTCAGCCACTCAGTTGTCCGGGGTGAGAGGTAACGCCTGAATTTGCTATTCTGGGATCCCGGAATATTGAATTCTCTAACGAATTTCGAAATGTAATGTCCTGTGCGTCCAGCTCCAGCTACCAATCTGCCTTCAAAGTGTATCAATTCCCGTCGCGTGGCCATAACCACGTCGGAATCATATGACTAGAAATGACAGCTCTGCCAATGCACTGCACTTTTATACCTTGTGTACACAATGCTATCATCATTTGTAAATGTGTATATCGCTATTCCGTCACTTCTGCATCTCAGTATAATTCCAGTTCTACTTGGAACGCATCAACTTACTCAGTGCCAAAAACTCCCGTCAGTTGAGGAGGTATATCTGTTATGATGACGACGAACGAGTCGTCGCCGAAGTTGACTGGTGGCCCATGCTAAATAGAAACATATAAATCACAACAGGTTTGCCAGTAACGTCGATAAGGTGCTGGCTACATGGTCTGGATCTGCCACGAATTTAATTATAAACAGATAGCTATTGAGGCCTCACTTAGGCCATACGTTACTAAGCGCCTTGTTAGAGGTTGCTTCCTATCAGCTGAATGCTATGCTACTTTACTACTTGACGTCCCGAGCAAGAGTGGACGAGAGCTCGCTAGAGACTTGATACAAGCCGCGGAGCGGCACTGGTCGCGACTCGCGAGTCCAACGATACTAATACGAACCGCGGTCGATAACTGCAACCCCTAACAAGTGTGGCATCGAACGCTAATACCACTATATCACTTTGCACCGTGTTAACTATCAGTGCTGGTGTTAAGAGCAGATACCTGTGTTCCCAAGCAGTCGCACGGTAAGGTCTCTCCCGTGGTCACAGTTAAGACAGCGCTTTGTTACCTTATAATTTATTCTTCGCTTTGGCAGCTTTTACTCGGAACTGGTGGGACTAATAGCTTTGTCCATCACTTGTTCAATGTGTGCACTATGATTTTGCCGTTCTCCCAAGAAGACGCCTAAGTATCTGATAAAGGGCTCTCTATTTATGAGACTGTAGCTTAATTTCATGATCGGGTCTCTTAAAAGATTCCCTTTTAACAGCATGTACCTGGTCTTTTCAGGCGCAACAGACAGTTTGACACTTTGGTACCACTGATGTAATAATTGGAGGACTATGTTATATCCCACGGTACAGGTTGCTTCTGGAACCTCCCTTCACAAGAATCATCATGTAGTCGGCATACACCACTACCCCTACGACCACTTCATTATCCTGCAGCATTCCTAATACCGGGTCGATTACTAGATTCCAGAAAACCGGGCCGCTTGTGGATCCCTTCTGGCAGCCTTCTGAAATTTCTTTTCTTAGTATCTCTCCTGGGCATGACAGTGTTGCTTTTCTGTTTCCACAATAGTTCTTACACCTGTTGTATAACGCTCGTGGGTAGTCCATTTCCCTCAGACAATAAAAAAATAATGGCCACTGTAAATGATCGAACGCCCCGGCGATGTTCACGATTATGGCTATAAGGAATCGGTTTTCAAATATCGCTTCTTTTACAGCATAATCTCTTGAGTACCAGCTTCTGATATGATACTGTAGCTAGTTCACTTCATGAAGAAATCTTTTATCCCGAGTCTACTGCAAAGTAGCTTCTGCAGAACTTCCCTAAGGTATCGAGGAGGCGTATCGGTTTGTAAGACTTGGGAGCTGGGGGATGATTGTCATCTCCCTTTTTCAGAATAATCATATTTGCTTTCTTCCATGGACCTCGTGTTCTTCCCTGCAATAAACACGCGTTCTAGAGTCGGCACAAATCTAAACTTACATGAGTACAAAGCGTTTGTAGAGCTTCAGCACTGATGCCATCATGGCCAGGTGATTTATTCCTTTTCAGTTTCAGGTTATTTTTCCTCATCACCTCTTCCGAAAATGGTCAAACTCTTCTGTCTTCTCAGTATGCTTTCCTACGTTTGTTCTACAGTTCCCTGTGATTTTCAAATTCATCCTCCCCGAATCATCTAGAAAGAGAGTGCCCAACAATCACTGTGCGGTTTTCCACCAGTTGTATGTGATGCTGCAGCCTGCTCGTTTAAAGCTGATAACATTGTCGGAAATTTTAGCTTTTGACAGACGATTTTATACGGAGTACTCCATGGCTCAAGATGTACGTTCCGTGCCACAAATTAGTTCCAACTACCTGTTCTTGCCTCTCGCAGGAGGGTTCTACGTTACTGCTTTATATGTTTATTTGTATCGCTGAAAGCCATTGAGTTGTTATATCCGCATTGCACCGATACTGGTGGTAACTGTAGTTTACTTGATGTGTGTTCTCAGTATGTGGAGACACTCGCAAGTTTTTTGAAAATTACAGATCGTTTGTTTCATGACGATAATGTAAGATGGTGTACGAACACATGATCCACGCTTTGGATTACCCCGATCCATCCTTCGGATTGCGCGTCATTGAATGATCTTACGAAACGCTCGCTATTCTTAAGATTTCATCCCTTTTATTGTTTTAATTGTTATGGTTTGACAATTTATTTTACCAATACGATTTTGAATAACCTACATGCCCGTTTGTCCATCCATGGGACCCCCAGTTTCATTACCTCCAGTTGCGTAAGTCAACTTCGGTTATTCCTCGAGATGAATCCAGTTGGGAATTCACCGTACTGACTGTCTTGCATCCTTCACAGTGCTCATATATTAGTAGAAACTCTTACAGTTATAACTTGTTACCTCAGTTGAGGACTGTGAGATATTTATAAGGTGTTCAGTAGTGCAATATTGTGTTAATGTAAACGAAAGACAGTGATAGTAGTGCTAGTACTCACAAGAAATCTACACCCATCGTGTCTAAATGTAACAGGTGTAAACAACAATATATAAATGACTAAGAAACTAATCCTGAATTTAAAGGTTGGTTGTGTACTGATGAATCGAATTCTGAAAGGGCTAGTGGTAGAATTTGTATCGTAACTTTTGTTTCAGAATTGGGATGTGTTAAAAAACATTTGTGAAAACCATGTCAGAAAAGTGATGGTGGTGTTATATAAAAAACAGACAATTCTGAGATCATTTGTGAAATCAGCTCGGCTTGAAGTCTCTTTGAATAATCATTCTCACACTGCTGAAATTAAGCCAGCAGGATTCATGACAAAACGCAATATTCCTTTCAGAGTTGCAAATCACCTGGAGGGCGTAGTTAAGAGCAGCTTTCCTGATTCTAAAATCACCGTCTCTATACATCTGTGTCGCACTACATGTTTCCAAATCGTAAAGAACATGGTAGGAGAGATCCACAAGAAAAAAATTCAGTGTTCTTACTGATGACTCAACAGACGTAGGACCTGTTAAAATGTCGTGTGTTGTGGTTAGACATTTTGATAAAGATACAAAATTGAAACCACAGCCGTATTATGCAGATTTACTGTATGGTTGAATGATGATGGCGTGCTCTTGGGTAAAATATTCTGGAGGTAAAATAGTCCCACATTCGGATCTCCGGCTGGGGACTACTCAAGAGGACGTCGTTATCAGGAGAAAGAAAACTGGCGTTCTACGGATCGGAGCGTGGAATGTCAGATCCCTTAATCGGGCCGGTAGGATAGAAAATTTAAAAAGGAGAATGGATAGGTTAAAGTTAGGTATAGTGGGAGTTAGTGAAGTTCTGTGGCAGGAGGAACAAGACTTCTGGTCAGGTGAGTACAGGGTTATAAATACAAAATCATATAGGGGTAATGCAGAAGTAGGTTTAATAATGAATAAAAAAATAGGAGTTCGGGTAAGCTACTACAAGCAGGATAGTGAACGCATTATTGTGGCCAAGACAGACACGAAACCCATAACTACTACAGTAGTACAAGTTTATATGCCAACTAGCTCTGCAGATGACGAAGAAATTTAAGAAATGCATGATTAGACAAAAGAAATTATTCAGATAGTGAAGGGAGATGAAAATTTAATAGTGATGGGTGACTGGAATTCGATAGTAGGAAAAGGAAGAGAAAGAAACGTAGTAGGTGAATATGGATTGGGGGTAAGAAATGAAAGAGGAAGCCACCTGGTAGAATTTTGCACACAGCATAACTTAATCATAGTTAACACTTGGTTCAAGAATCATAAAAGAAGGTTGTATACATCGAAGGAGCCTGGAGATACTGACAGGTTTCAGATAGATAATATAATGATAAGACAGAGATTTAGGAACCAGGTTTTAAATTGTAGGTCATTTCCAGGGGCAGATGTGGACTCTGACCACAATATATTGGTTATGAACTGTAGATTAAAACTGAAGAAACTGCAAAAAGGTGGGAATTTAAAGAGATGGGACCTGGATAAAGTGGCTAAACCAGAGGTTGTACAGAGTTTCAAGGAGAGTATAAGGGAACAATTGACAAGAATGGGGGAAAGAAACACAGTAGAAGAAGGATTGGTAGCTTTGAGGGATGAAGTAATGAAGGCAGCAGAGGATCAAGTAGGTAAAAAGACGAGAGCTAATAGAAATCCTTGGGTGACAGAAGAAATATGGAATTTAATTGATGAAAGGAGAAAATATAAAAATGCAGTAAATGAAGCAGGCAGAAAGCAATACAAACGGCTCAAAAATGAGATCGACGTGAAGTGCAAAATGGCCAAGCCGGCAAAGCTAGGGGACAAATGTAAGGATGTAGAGGTTTATCTCAGTAGGGGTAACGTAGATACTGCCTACAGGAAAATTAAAGAGACCTTTGGAGAGAGGAGAACCACTTGTATGAATATCAAGAGCTCAGATGGAAACCCACTTCTAAGCCAAGAGGGGAAAGCAGAAAGGTGGAAGGAGTATATAGAGGGTCTATACAAGGGCGAGATAGTTGAGGGCAAAATTATGGAAATGGAAGAAGATGTAGATGAAGATGAAATGGGAGATATGATACTGTGTGAAGAGTTTGACAGAGCACTGCAAGACCTAAGTCGAAACAAGGCCCCGGGAGTAAACAGCATTCCATTAGAACTATTGACAGCCTTGGGAGAACCAGTCCTGACAAAACTCAACCCTCTGGTGAGCAAAATGTATGAGACAGGGGAAATACCTGCAGGCTTCCAGAAGAAAATAATAATTCCAATCCCAAATAAAGGAGGTGTTGACAGATGTGAAAATTACCGAACTATCAGTTTAATAAGCCACGGCTGCAAAATACTAACACGAATCCTTTACAGACGAATGGAAAAACTGGTAGAAGCCGACCTCGGGGAAGATCAGTTTGGATTCCGTAGAAATATTGGAACACATGAGGCAATACTGACCCTACGACTTATCTTACAAAATAGATTAAGAAAAGGCAAACCTACATTTCTAGCATTTGTAGACTTAGAGAAAGCTTTTGACAGTGTTGACTGGATTACTCTCTTTCAAATTCTGAAGGTGGCAGGGGTAAAATACAGGGAGCGAAAGGCTATTTACAATTTGTACAGAAACCAGATGGCATTTATAAGAGTCGAGGAGCATGAAAGGGAAGCAGTGGTTGGGAAGGGAGTGAGATAGGGTTGTAGCCTATCCCCGATGTTATTCAATCTGTATATTGAGCAAGCAATAAAGGAACCAAAAGAAAAATTCGGAGTAGGAATTAATATCCACGGAGAAGAAATAAAAACTTTGAGGTTCGCCGGTGACATTGTAATTCTGACAGAGACAGCAAAGGGCTTGGAAGAGCAGTTGAAAGGAGTGGACAGCATCTTGAAAAGAGGATATAAGATGAACATCAACAAAAACAAAACGAGAATAATGGAATGTAGTCGGGTTCACTCGGGTGATGCTGATGGAATCAGGTTAGGAAATGAGACACTTAAAGTAGTATATGAGTTTTGCTATTTGAGGAGAAAAATAACAGATGCTGTTCGAAGTAGAGAGGATGTAAAATGAAGACTGGCTATGCCAAGGGAAGCGTTTCTGAAGAAGAAAAATTTGTTAACATCGAGTATAGATTTAAGTGTCAGGAACTTGTTTCTGAAAGAATTTGTGTGGAGTGTAGCCATGTATGGGAGTGAAACTTGGACGATAAATAGTTTAGACAAGAAGACAATAGAAGCTTTCGAAATGTGGTGCTACAGAAGGATGCTGAAGATTACTTGGGTACATCATGTAACTAATGAGGAGATATTGAATAGGATTGGGGAGAAGAGAAATTTGTGGCACAACTTGACTAGAAGAAGGGATCGGTTGGTAGGACATATTCTGAGGCATCAAGGGATCACCAGTTTAGTACTGGAGGGCAGCGTGGAGGGTAAAAATTGTAGAGGGAGACCAAGAGATGAATACAATAAGCAGATTCAGAAGGATGTAGGCTGCAGTACGTACTGGGAGATGAAGAAGCTTGCACAGAATAGAGTAGCATGGAGAGCTGCATCGGACCAGGCCCTGGACTGAAGACCACAACAAAAAAACAAAATTGAAAGAATTGAAAGTAAATTTTGGAATCTTTGCGGAATATTTCAGCAGGGTGAATATGATAACGTAAACAAAGTTACAACAGGTAGAAACCTTTATTCTAATCTAATGCTCTCATTTTCTGAGTAAATTGCTTCTGAAAACAATATTAGAGGACACTTCGTACCGTAAACATACGCGAAAATATTAAGAACTATTCAGAAGTGGACGTATTTTGGGGAAACATACCCAATATAAAAACTTTATTTGGTGAGAGAAAATTCCGGGCCCTTCCATAGTTTGCGCTCTCATTTTTATCCCTTCTATATTCAAATGCTGACCGTGAAATAGTTTTAAGTAAGATCAATCTTATAAAAGTGGAAAACGGGAACGGGCTCGTTACTTCCACAGTGAATGGATGTTTGCTTGTCAGGCAGTACGTGAGGAGCAGTAACTCATGCAAGAATTTTGTTCCTAACGAGAATATTATCAGTAGCATGAAGAAAATGCAGCTGTATTAGTGGCCACACACCTCCAGTTCTCTTTTGTTCCTGACCTTCCAGAGGAGGAAGATGATGATGATTCATTCAGTTTTTAAGGCTTCTTCCAACCTAAGCAAATAACTAAGTAACTTTTTATATAATGTTATCAACCGTACTAAAGTTTTTTAAATTGTTTCAAACCAAAAAATAAATAAAAATCAGTAGCATTAAAATGTGGAGGAGTTAACGTGAAATAATAGGACACGCCTGTGTTCATGCGGTCGCAGTATAAAGCCCCGGCTGAGGCCGCCAGGAGTTCTTCCCAGTGCATTGCTACAACCATAATAACGCATTAATTCCGTCATTGTGCACGATAAGTATGTAAATAAGAAAAAGTTTAGAAAAGGACTGAAACTATGCTTAAAATTCGTTGGAAATCACTAAGCGTTTTTTTAATGAAATACTGGATGACTATAGGATAGGTAATTTGGTCTCCCTTTTAAGCAGGACCCCGTTTTTGATACGTCTCATTTTTTCTGGTGACGTATCTCCTTATTCTTTTTGCTGTACAGTGACATTATGGTACAGGTGCATTTAGTAATATATGTTGATATTAGATGCAAAATGTGTTGCGAATGGCATTAGTAGTAGGGAAGTGATAAATTAAAACGTCACGCCTGATGTAGACGTTTTACTGAACGCCATTGTAAGCAAGCTACTTTTTGACACGTCTAAGAGTCTATCACGTCATACCCCATGAACTATTAGCCTACAGTGATATAATTTTGCAAGTGCATTGAGGGGCACATGCATATACTGTTTGTAAAGTGTGTTGCGAATAGAGTTAGTAGCAAAGAAGAAAAATAAATGAAAGGTCTGGCACATGCTGAAGTTTGACCACATAAACAGTGAAAATGTAGTACGCGATAAACTGTCAATAAGAAAAAGATTCGTTAAGGTTTGAAGTAACATGTGAAGTTAGTTAGGAGTCACCGAGTGCTATCATTTTCGAGTAATGGAGGAAGGAAATTGGAATATTTGAGCGTCATCAGCTTCAAGACAAATACTTAGTTTCTAATTGTAAAACGTATCTTATCGTGTTAAACATTACTTACTCTTAATGAGTAGATTATGGAGCATGTTAAATGATTAAAGTCGGTCAATCATTACGCGAAATATTGAAAATTAACTTGTCCCTGAAAGACGTTGGATAGGCCACCTGCAACAAAAGTCCAGGACAGACACCCTAAAATGAATGTTATATTGTAGACTGTAGACATGTACGGTCCCTTAACAAAATAATTTCGATGCAGTTATGCGATCCAGTAGCGCTGAAAGGTTGACAGCGATGTTCATGATTGGTATTGAACCTATCATGGCCTCTTGTATCGCAGTGACGAGTTCTTGGCCTTTTGTGTCAATTGTCAGCAATTTCTGCCAGTCGCGGATGGTGGGATACACTCCTCAGATGTTTACAGTCGGCTTTCCTTATGTTGTAACGTGTGTTTAATGTGTCGTCATTACCGAGTTCATTTTTGCAGGAGTCAACTATGAAGATAACGTTGTAGTCATTTGACTTTCCAGGTTCTGACATTTCTGACAGCATCTTTGTTAACAATTGCGACATCTATATTGGGCTGCGTACCAGCTCTCCCTTCAAATGTCGGTGAATTTCCACTTCCATTCGCCACTTCAATATTTAATTCCGTTATGGCTTCCTGTAGTATAATGCCTCTTTCATCTTGCACTGAGCTGAACCAAAATGGCAGCTTAGTGTTCGCGTCCATGATGTAGGTTAGTAGTTTCCTTTGGCTAAGGTGACTGGTGTCTTGGAATTGCTCTAAGTAATCATCCACGGCGTCCTTGAAAAGGAAATGCATATAGACAAAAATCAAACTTTCAATTTTAAGTGAGAGTAACGAAAAACAGAAATTGAACGACTGAAGCAATTCGTGGAGGCTAACTTAGAAACCGAGCCTTGGGAAGTAGCATATAAAATAGTGTGCGAGAAAATACGATCACCAGCAGTCTTATCGACGCTCAAAAGGAATAGTTGGGACGGTAAAAGAAAGTTCGGAACAGTCTTTGGCCGTATTAACAGAAACACTACGTCCTGACGAAGAAGAAGAAGGCGACAGATGATCAGCTTAAGTTACGAGAAACGTTGTGGGAAGGCTATAGAAACAAAAACTTGGTAACCCTCCCACAAGAGGAAGTTAGGTAAAAATTATGTGAATGAAAAAGAAGAACTTCCAGAACCGGTCGGGAACTCAGCCGAAGTAAAACAAGCCTTATGTGAGCAATTAGATAGTTACTTGTGCGAACTGCACAAGTTTCTCTTGCGAGGAAGGGTCCCTGCACAGTGTAACAACGCTGACGTGGTAATAATTGGTAAAGGGCAAGATAAGTACCCATTGATACCCAAAGCCTACAGACCAATTTATATTTTGAACGTTCTCGTCAAGATATTTGAAAACCTATTGTGCAAAAGGATTGTTAGTTCGTAGATCGCCACACGGGATGCGCTCTCACCAGTACGGCATCAGAAGAGGCAAGTCAACTGAAGACACTATTAATAAGGCGATTTCACTAGCGACAAATAATTCTACGTACGATCTAGCGACGATGATCAGTACTGCTGGCGCTTTCGATAACCTTAGGTGGCCGTATTTTTTTGGCCGCCTTAAGGATTACCTTGATGATCCCTGTATTTCAGTTGAGGACAACATGAGAAAGGGAAATATTGACAAGGCCTATAAATGTGTGAGACATTTGTTTGGAGACAGAAGAAACAAGTGTAGGGCTGTGATGGATGAAAATGGCAGTGTGTTGGATGACGATGATGAAGTTGCAAGAAGATGGAAACAATATATAGGAAAACTGTACAGTGGACCAGAACTGTCTGAAAACACCACGGAAGAAGAAACAGAAGTATATGCACACAGCATAAGTGAACCTATATCAAAGGAAGAGTTTGAACTATCTCTGAAAAAAATTGAAAAACAACAAATCGCCTGGTATAGACAATATCCCAGCTGAACTTCTGAAATCTGGAAGGGCAAAACTGAATCAGGAGTTGTATAATGTTGTTTTCAACATGTACGAGCAGGGTAAAATTCCTACAGACTTTGAGAAAAACATTATGATCCCCATTCCAAAGAAGGCAAATGCTACAAGATGTGAAAGTTATAGGACGCTCATCCAACTTACTCACGCCTCTAAAATAGTAATCTCAATTATCCTAAAATGCATAGAACAAAAAGTCGAAGCTACACTCTCCGAAGACCAGTTTGGATTCCGGAAAGAAAGAGGAACCAGAGAGGCAATATTTGCTCTAAAACTAATAATGGAGAAACGACTAGATAAGAACCTGACAACATACATTGCTTTCGTAGATGCAGAGAAAGCCTTTGATAATGTTAAATGGGATAAGATGTTTGAGGTACTCAAAAAAGTAGGAATAGACTATAAGGATAGATAAATGATATGGAACCTGTACAAAAACGAGACCGCAGTTATCCGTGGACAGACAAAACAAGAAGAGGTGCAGATACGGAAAGGTGTCCGACAAGGTTGCGCACTGTCCGCTGTTATTTTTAACCTATACATTGAAGAGGCGCTGAAAAAAGTAAGGGAAAATTCACAGACAGGTGTAGTAATTCATGGCCAACGAATAGATATGATAAGATACGCCGATGATATAGCTGTCCTAGCTGAAAGTGAAGAAGATCTTGTAGTCCTAATGAATAGAAAGGATAAGGTTATGGGGGAAGAATATAATATGAGAATTAATAAAGCAAAAACAAAAGTAACGGTATGCGACAAAAAAGATCAAGTGAAAGTCCAAGTTAATGAAGGCAATGAACTGCTTGAACAAGTTGATGAATTTACTTATCTGGGCAGTAATATTACCAGGGATGGAAGGAGCAAGGCAGAAGTGAGGCCGGCCGCGGTGGTCTCGCGGTTCTAGGCGCGCAGTCCGGAACCGTGCGACTGCTACGGTCGCAGGTTCGAATCCTGCCTCGGGCATGGATGTGTGTGATGTCCTTAGGTTAGTTAGGTTTAAGTAGTTCTAAGTTCTAGGGGACCGATGACCACAGCAGTTGAGTCCCATAGTGCTCAGAGCCATTTGAACCATTTTTTTGAGCAGAAGTGATGTAAGTAGGCTGTTTAGGTTTTTTATTGGTAACGCCACCTCTGTATGAAAATCACTGGCTGTGCTGTGTGCAGTCTGTGGCTGCTTTGCATTGTTGTAATACTCGCCATTGTAGTGTTAGGCAGCTGGCTGTGAACAGCACGTAGCGTTGCGCAGTTGGAGGTGAGCCGCCAGCAGTGGTGGATGTGGGGAGAGAGATGGCGGAGATTTATAATTTGTCATGAACTGATATATATATTATGACTTGTGATGATATTAAGGTAAATACATTGTTTGTTCTCTATTAATATCTTTCATTTGCTAACTATCCCTATCAGTAGTTAGTGCCTGCCATAGTTTGAATCTTTTATTTAGCTGGCAGTAGTGGCGCTCGCTGTATTGCAGTAGCTTGAGCAGCGAAGATTTTTGTGAGGTAAGTGATTTGTGAAAGGTATAGTTTAATGTTAGTCAGGGCCAATCTTTTGTAGCGAATTTTGAAAGTCAGATTGCGTTGCGCTAAAAATATTGTGTGTCAGTTTAAGCACAGTCATGTATAAATTGTTCAAAGGGGACGTTTCATATGTCGACCCTTAGCCTAGGATACCTCACTGGAATCTTCTGATTTTTCTTGTAGTTTGTGTAATTAGTGTAGATTTTGTTTATTGCTAGCGCGTAATTGTAGAGAAAATCTCCTTTGTAGTTGCAATCTTTCATTGTTGTACTGTAAAACAGTTGTGGCATGCATGTAGATTTGCACCAAGTATTTCGCAGCTGCGCTGGTAATTAACTAGATATTATTTTCAGTGCTATGTTAATGTGTTCTCTTATTTTTGATCTTCAAATTGTGCTTTTCTTTGTTATCGTGTGAAATACTCTGACAATAATGGCGTGTGAAAAACGTAATACTAGGCTCCAAAGTAAACTGAGAAATGACAGTGAAGATGAAAGCAGTGTGTTAACGCCACCATGTAATGAATTAACAAATATTCAAAGTAGTAATTTGGTAACTGTGCATAGGGAAATGGAGCGGGCGTCAAATAATGGTGTAGACATTGAAACATGTAGAGAACAGGGAAGCATTATCGATCGATCGGTCGGCAACAGCTCGCCTCAGGAATCCGAAATGACAGGAAACAATCTCGCAAATACTGTAGATTCAGGTTTTGGATCCTCGCCGTTTTCTCAAATAAGTCAAGACACATTTTCTGCTTGTCAAAATGTGAATGTTGCCGGTGCAAATGCACTGCCGAACAGCGTAGAGAAACAGATTCCAGACACTAATACATTATTATTGCAATTAATGCAACAAATGGAACAAAATCAGAGACAAACACAGCAACAGTTAGACACAGTGGAACAAAATCTCAAAAAGTTAGACACAATGGAACAAAATCAGAGACAAACACAGCAAAAGCTTCAAAAGTTAGACACAGTGGAACAAAATCTTAAAAAGTTAGACTCATTGGAACAAACACTTGAACAAACACGTGAAGATTTAACTACTGAGTTACATAACATTGAATCGAAATGTCAAAAAGTCTGTAATGACGTAAAAACACAAATTTGTGAGCATTTTCAACCTATTTTTTTGCGGCATGAAAATGCATTACAGAATCACGAAGCAGCCATAAAAGAACTGCAAATTATAGTTCATGAAAATCATGAGACCTCGCAAGCAAAATTTGACTCAGTTGCATCTACCGATACGGTTATGCAACTTGCAAAAACTCAGGAAAACTTAAAGGTCACAGTAGACACGATTTCAACACAAATGGACACTCTGAAACTTGGTTCAGAAAAACATAGAGAGGAAATGATTTCACTATCGGATAAAGTAGCCGAACTTTCAGATCAGTTCACTAACTTATCTACAAAGGTAGATGATGATCTGAATGACACAACACCTGTAGCCTTCATGGACACTGAAGAGTATGAACAAATTAGAAAATTCAAACAAAATCAAAATCAAATCAATACACAGTACAAAAGAGAAATCCGGGAAGTGCAAGATCAGTTGGCACAAGTAGTACAAGAATTACGTATTTCAGAGGACACTCGCGCCCCAATACGGGAAGAGGGACATACAAATACGGAACAGACACAAAATAACAACACAGGGCACTTCGGAAATTGTGAAAGAAGTTGGCAAGGTACGCCGAATTTTGAGATGGAACCGCCGAAACGACGTAACAATGACCGACATGCGACTTGCCGACATGATGATTTTGACTATAAGCTGTTCATTACTATGCGTAAATTCAAAACATTTAAGAATTCTGGCAACGACATTCATCCACAAGCATGGCTCCATCAATTCTCTCATTGTTTCCCTCCCAAATGGTCATTGGAGCACAGGTTAGAATTTATGTGTGGCTACTTAGAGAATGAACCAGGTGTAAGAATGCGATCGGTCATTCACGATTGTCACAGTGAAGGAGATTTTTATCATGCCTTCCTCTCAGCGTATTGGTCTCAAGCTACACAAGACCGTGTAAAACATAACATCATAATGATGAAACACTTCGAACAGTCTGAATTTTCCAGTTTTGTGAAATATTTTGAAGACATGTTGCACAAGAATCAATACCTGTCAAACCCATACAGCCCCTCAGAACTCATCCGTATTTGCTTAATCAAACTGCCTAAACATTTACGACATATTATTTTAGCAGGACGTTGCAAAGACGACATTGAAGCTTTTCAGGGACTCTTACAAGAATTAGAAATTGACACTGACAATCGCGGAACGCGAAACCAGGAACACAACAATTACAGGTCACATCCGTCACAATTCCATGACGACAGAAACGATAACTGGACGCGACAAGGCTATTCTCACCACACAAATCGTGACCAAAATAGACACCACCCGTATGACAACCGTTGGCAGGGTAGTAATAGTTACAGAGAAAGATCGCATTTCCGTAGAAATGAATATGACAGAGATAACCATAGAAATAGACAATATGGTAACCAAAACAATTATTATCAAGGGAGGCAGAATAACTTCAGACGCAACAGTTCGGAGCAGAGTTACGATTCAGGGAGAAATTCTCCACCACATGACCGACAAACAAGAAACTATGTAAACTACCGACATAATGACAGACCTGAATTCCATCAGAACTGGCGAGCTTTAAACAGAGCTGGGCCCTCTCGGCAAGGCGAATTTCTGGAAGTTAGGTCTCCTAATCCCATTTGTAAAAATTTTTGTGGGGAGCATGGGGGCTATGTAAGTAGGCTGTTTAGGTTTTTTATTAGTAACGCCACCTCTGTATGAAAATCACTGGCTGTGCTGTGTGCAGTCTGTGGCTGCTTTGCATTGTTGTAATACTCGCCATTGTAGTGTTAGGCAGCTGGCTGTGAACAGCACGTAGCGTTGCGCAGTTGGAGGTGAGCCGCCAGCAGTGGTGGATGTGGGGAGAGAGATGGCGGAGATTTATAATTTGTCATGAACTGATATATATATTATGACTTGTGATGATATTAAGGTAAATACATTGTTTGTTCTCTATTAATATCTTTCATTTGCTAACTATCCCTATCAGTAGTTAGTGCCTGCCATAGTTTGAATCTTTTATTTAGCTGGCAGTAGTGGCGCTCGCTGTATTGCAGTAGCTTGAGCAGCGAAGATTTTTGTGAGGTAAGTGATTTGTGAAAGGTATAGTTTAATGTTAGTCAGGGCCAATCTTTTGTAGCGAATTTTGAAAGTCAGATTGCGTTGCGCTAAAAATATTGTGTGTCAGTTTAAGCACAGTCATGTATAAATTGTTCAAAGGGGACGTTTCAGTGAGAAGTAGAATTGCTCAAGCAAAGGCTGCTTTTAACAAGAAGAAAAACATCTTAACATCTAAGAGCATCAGCCTTGAAATCAGGAAAAGACTTTTGAAATCATATGTGTGGAGTGTGGCATGCTATGGGTGTGAAACATGGACTCTTGGGACAGAGGAAACCAGAAGCTAAATTCTTTTGAAATGTGATGCTATAGACGTATGCGCAAAATAAAATCTATCGACAAGATCACAAACGAAGTGGTTCTGGAAAGAGCAGGTGAGAAGAGAAGCTTCTGGAGTTTCATTGTTAAAAGAAGAGTGCAATGTACAGGCCATCTATTAAGACATAAAGGACTCCTGAACACAATCATACAGGGATATGTCGAGGGAAAAAGACCAAGAGGAAGACCACGGCTGAGGTACATGGATCAAATCGTGAAAGATGTGGGATGTAACACCTATAAATAAATGAAGCGAAAAGCTGAAAGACGCACAGAATCGAGACAAGCTGCCATTGTAGCTGTTGCAAGCCAATCCTTGGATTGAAGAAGAAGAAGAAGAAGGAGAAGAAGAAGAAGAAGAAGAAGAAGAAGAAGAAGGATTTGTAGCGTGTAGAAGCTCTGTACAACTGCCTGAGAGGTTACTGTCCCCGGAGAAATGCTTCTTTAATGTATCCAGGAAAGAAAATAACGAAGACAATAGTAAAAGGCTGTCCGCAGGGATGAGTGTATGTTCCAGAGTTTGGGGATATACCACTGGAGCCCATACTACAGAACTTAAATGACAGAGGTAGTATAACTGGATTGGTAGCATTTGCAGATGAGGTGCTCTTCGACGTTAAGTGTTGATTCCAGAAGAATTATAGGAGACAAACGTAATGTGGTCCTCCATGAATTTGAGGACTCGTGTCGAAGTGTTAAATTGTTACTAACACCTCACAGAACAATGTACCTCCTGCTGAAAGGGAACCTACTAAGAAACACTAAAATATAATTAAATCACGTAACGATTAGGAGAAGGGCATAAAGAGATATCCAGGTGTATTTCTCGACGAACGTCTTAACTTTGGACATCGTGTAGAGGAAGGAGGCAAAAAAGGTACAAACGTAATGAATAAACTTATAACCATTGCAAATAGGCAATTTCGGCTTCTATTGGAAGCAATCAGTGTATACCACCAATCTATATTAGCATCAGTCGTTGGACATAGTACGACCATTTGGACTCATTAGATTGCAGCTTGTCAAGCCAGCCTGATTAGTGCGAACAGTTCAACGAAGGGTGCTAGTAAGATTAACGGGCGCCTACTACACTACTCCGAATGACGCTTTTTTAGTAAACCTAGGAATATATCAACAGGACTTTGAAATTAGGAAAAGGGGATACTTTTACTGGTTAAAGAAGGGCAGTCAAAAGGAATTACGATGGGTGCTTGAAAGAGGCCACTTGGATAAACGTAATAAAAGGTCACATAATACAACTGTGGCAAAACGAATGGGACTGTGTATATCGAAGAAGTAATGGCGCATCAAAAGAAATTTTCACAGCTGGATTAAAATTCAGACTAAACGATAATGGTGTTAAGATTCCTTGATGACGTAGCTATCCTAGGTGAATGTGAAAAAAATTACAGAATCTATTGAATGGAATGAACAGTCTAATGAGTATAGCATACGGACTGAGAATAAACTGAATAAAGACGAAAGTAATGGAAGCAGCAGACATAAGAACAGCGAGAAGCGTTAATCTCAAAATTGGTGATCACGAAGTAGGCCGAGTTACGAAATTCTGCTTCCTTGGAAGCCAAAGAAAACATGACGAACCAAGCAAGAAGGTCATAAAAAGCGCACTTTTGCAAGAAAGGCGACATTCCTGGGTAAAAATGTCTGCTAGTGTGAAAGATAGGCCTTAATTAGAGGAAGAAATATCTATGAATGCAGTTTTGGAGTGCATAATGGACTGTGGGAAAACGGGAGCAGAATAGGAGTGTGAGATGTGGTGTAACAGAAGAATGATGAAAATTTTGTTGTCTGATGAGAAGAGAGGAGATTCTCCACAGAATTGGCGAAGAAAAGAACATTTGGAAAACACTGACAAGAAGAAGAGACAGGATCTTAGGACATGTTTTAAGACTGGAGGAAACCGTAGAGGGTAAAAACTGTAGAGCACAGCCAGACACAGCGTGCCAAACTCCACACAGGCATGGTGTGCTGGGCACTGCTCGACCCGTCCCGAATTTGCTAGCTCCTTCTCGGAAGTATTCAGAACAGCGTAACACTTCATTTAGTATTGCTGTGTGCTATACTTCTGTACGTACAACTCTCTTCAGTTCAGTATAACTGTGTTGTCAGGGCCGTGGAATGAAGTTCGTTCACAGGTGCAATGGCTGTTTGCTCACAAAAAAAGGCAGTAACGATATATCGTCACAAGGCTTTGCAAAAGGAATGGCAAGACAGGGGTCTGATTCTCAATATCTGTTATGCAGTGGCCTAAGTGACGGGTACTGCAAATTTGCTAAGAAACGATTTTACAATGCCATGCAGAAAGAATTTAAAAATTTAGTTGACGATGAAAGGGCAAGGAATTACATCACGAAGCAGTTACTTTTAAAACTCCCTAGCAGATTAAAACTGTGTGCCGGACCGACTCGAACTCGGGACCTTTGCCACTGGCGGGTAAGTGTTCTACAATCCGAGTTACCAAAGCGGAGTTCACGACGTGTCCTCTCACGTTTAATTCCGCCAGTACTTTGTCTCCCACCTTCCAAATTTCACAGAAGCTCTCCTGCAGACCTTGCACTCCTGGAAGAGAGGATATTGCGGAGACATGGCTTAGCCTCAGCCTCGGGAATGTTTCCAGAATGAGATTTTCACTTTCCAGCGGAGTGTGCTCTGATATGAAACTTCCTGGCAGATTAAAACTCTGTGTCGGACCGAGACTCTGACTCAGAGTGCTAGTTCTGCGAGAATTGCAGGAGAGCTTGTGCTAAGTTTGGAAGGTAGGAGATGAGGAACAGGAGAAATTGAAGCTGTGAGGACGGGTCATAAGTCGTGCTTGGGTAATTCAGATGGTAGAGCACTTGTCCACGAAAGGCAATAGGTCCCGAGTTGGAGTCTCCGTTCAGTACACAGTTTTAATTTGCTAGGATGTTTCATATAAGCGCACACTCCGTTGCAGAGTGAAAATTTCATTGAGGCACTCAGCACCTGATGGAGTTGGTAGTATGAACAGCAACATTTATGAACTCGCAAGCATTGTCCTCTATCATTGATAACTGTTTTTGGATCATGTGAGTGAATAACATGGAGCCTTAATGAATACTGCAAAGTATGTTGGTTAATTCTAGGCTTATCGGCAGAGTGACGTTTCGCATTAAAACTTTCTGGTTTTGAATTTATGATGGAAAAAGGAGTGCATGAATGAAAATTAGGACTGAAGACGTCAAATTTTAAGTGGATTTGACTCATATTGTTCGCAGTAAAACACTGAAACGTGAGAAACAACTTCTTTCTGATTTGATGGGGAAGCATTTAAGAAGAAAATCGCGTTGTAGAAGAGTCACATTCTGACAAACGCAGTCAAGTTTCCTAACCCCGCTGGTGTTAAAGAAAATACGAGGTTTGAATTATTCATTGGGGCCTTGAGAGAATTACTTGTATAATTTTCTAAACGTTTTGGGAACACTGAAGCTTTCATGTGTTTTCGCGCTGTTATCGAGACCGTTTGCCGTTTCAGTTGAAAGCGCCTCTGAGCATGTCTAGATGTAATTGATTGACCTGCAAGGTAATTACAGTTTTAATGATAAATTTTGTAAGTTATAAACAGTCCAGGGCATCCATATTACTTTCTTCAGGTATAATGCCACGTCTCCATAGCGAGGTCGCAAAAATCCTACAATATTTCAATCGGCACATTTGTGTTAAAAACCTTTCTTCAATTACTAAACTGAATAAGTCACAGTACCGTGGAAATCTGGGTACAAAAGTCTGTGAAATTGTCTGTCTCTGTCCGTAAGCCGATAGCCTGTACTAGGGAAAAATTATATCTTAGCGGTACCGAAAATATTAACTAACACTGAAATTTTATATTTGTTTGCGACCTATGTTGGTGACAAAAGTGAAATATAAAACCAAGTCGTATGCAGTGCGAATGCAATACCATTTAAATACGACGCGGTCGCAGTATTCTCTTTTCCCCTGCCTAGCCCTCAGACAGCGGGGCTTGGCGGTGGGGGAAGTGTTCAGCGAGGCTGAGTGCTTTGGCACTCGTACGAAGGCATGGCCCACAAACCGGAATGTTGGCCGCCCCTGCTGTAGAGGAAGACACAGATTGGAATACATCCAGCAACTAATTGAAGTAAAACAATAAAATGTCGTGCGACTAGGGCCTCCCGTCGGGTAGACCGTTCGCCAGGTGCAAGTCTTCCGATTTGACGCCACTTCGGCGACTTTCCTTGTCGAACTAATTGAAGTATGGTGCGAGGGCTAATGGAGATGAAGAGGTAGACACAGGAGAGGATTTCATGGAGGGTCACCCAGTGAGAAGATGGAAAAAAGGAAGTCCATATGGATAATCGGTTTTAGGTTTCAGATCTTGACGCTCACATGAGTTTCCATTGACATGTAGCTGGACTATAAATTTAAGAAAGACAGATTTGTCTGAACAGTCGATTTTCGTTACATCTTCATCGCCAAGCCAACAGTAATAGCTAAGCGAGAAATCTTGAGGAAAGACCTTCTGCGTGTTCAACATCTACATCTACATTTATTCTCCGCAAGCCAACCAGCGGTGTGTGGCGGAGGGCACTTTACCTGCCACTGTCATTACCTCCCTTTCCTGTTCCAGTCGGGTATGGTTCGTGGGAAGAACGACTGCCGGAAAGCCTCCGTGCGCCCTCGAATCTCTCTAATTTTACATTTGTGATCTCCTCGGAAGGTATAAGTAGGGGGAAGCAATATATTCGATACCTCATCCAGAAACGCACCCTCTCGAAACCTGGACAGCAAGCTACACCGCGATGCAGAGCGCCTCTCTTGCAGAGTCTGCCACTTGAGTTTGCTAAACATCTTCGTAACGCTATCACACTTACCAAATAACCCTGTGACGAAACGCGCCGCTCTTCTTTGGATCTTCTCTATCTTCCCCGTCAGCCCGACCTGGTAGGGATCCCACACTGAAGAGCAATACTCAAGTATAGGTCGAACGAGTGTTTCGTAAGCCACCTCCTTTGTTGATGGACTACATTTTCTAGGGACTCTCCCAATGAATCTCAACCTGGTACCCGCCTTACCAACAATTAATTTTATATGATGATTCCACTTCAAATCGTTCCTCACGTTTACTCCCAGATGTTTTACAGAAGTAACTGCTACCAGTGTTTGTTCCCCTATCAAATAATTATGCAATAAAGGATCCTTCTTTCTGTCTCACATACCAAATCCTTGTACGATGAGTGAAAAATTTGTGACTGAAATTACTGTTCCTTTCCACAGGAGCGATTTTAAAACGTTTTCAACCACGCCTGTCAACAAATGGCATGAGAGAAATATCTGGCTCTTAATTTGCTATCACGTAGAATAAAAGAAATTCACCCTCTCACTGGCGTGCAGTAACTTGCATAAGTCGACCGGATGTACGCAATGCGATGTATGACAATCCTCACTCACACAACGATCCTGACCTGTCACCTACATACATTTCCAACTACCACCCACAGAGTAGTGCCTGGAATACATTTAAGGTACCATACATTAAAATTTATTACTGTTTCTTTTGCGAATTGAGCGTGGCAAGACCAACTCTTTATATGCCCTTAAGCACATTGTAACAATGTTCGTGTACAAAGCACACAGATTATCTATATCCTGCCCTGTATGTGCCGTTTGGTGGGACAAAACCACCATACAAAACACATGCCACGGACTGCACGTGGCCAGTGGGTGACTGAGAGTAAGGCCGGCTAAAGGCTCAAGCGACACAAGCAGCTACTTGGGGTGCCAAGATGTGGAGAGCACCAGAGGCGCCACAACTGTAAGATGTCTGCACAAGAAGCACCAGAAATGGTAGAGGCTGTTTCGGGCGCCAGGGCTGCCCGACTGCAAGATTTATATACAGTGCAAAACCTCATATGGGTGAAGGGAAATAGGAAAAGTACGAAAAAATGCTTTGGAATCGGCCCTGCGTCTGACATCGAGGTGACAAAAGTTGTGGGCAGTGATTTACACATGCACAGATGACGGCAGTATCGCTTACAAAAGGTATAAAAGAGCAGTCCACTGGCGTATCTGTCATTTGTACTCAGGAGATATGTGTGAAACGGTTTCCGACGTGACTGTGGCCGCACGACGGGAGTTAACACACAGTGAACGTGGAATGGTAGTTGGAACTAGACGCATGGGACATACCATTTCGGAAATTGTCAGGGAATTCAATATTCCGAGATACACAGTGTCAAGAATTTACCCACAATATAAAATTTCAGGCATTACCTCTCACCATAGAGAACGCCGTGTCCGACGTTAGCGTTGAGTTATCAGTGCTAGCAAGTAAACAACACTGCCTGAAATATCCGCAGATATCAGTGTGAGATGTAGGACGAACGTATCTATTAGGACAGTGCGGCGAAATTATGCGTTAATCGGAGATGGCAGCAGACGATCAACGCGAGTTCTTTGCTAACAGCACGATATCGCCTGCTGTGCCTCTCCTAGGCTCGCGACCACATCAATTGGACGCGAGATGAATGATAAACAGAGGCCTGGTCAGATGAGCCCTGATTCCAGTTTGTAAGAGCTGATGGTATGGTTCGTGTCCGGCGCAGAGCCCACGAAGCCCTGTCAACCAAGCACTGTGCTAGCTGGTGGTGGCTCCATAATTGTGTGGGCTACGTTTTCATGGAATGGACTGGCTCCTCTGGTCGAACTGAACCGATAACTGACTGTAAATGTTTAAGTTCGGCTGTCTGGAGACCATTTGCAGCCATTCGTGGACTCAGTGTTATCAAAGAATGATGCAATTCTTATGGATGACAATGCGTAGTGTCACAAGGCGGCAGCTGTTACCCACTGGTTTGAAGAACACTCTGGACAGTCCGAGTGGATGATATAGCCATCCAAAAAAAATGGCTTTGAGCACTATGGGACTTAACTGCTGAGGTCATCAGTCCCCTAGAACTTAGAACTACTTAAACCTAACTAACCTAAGGCCATGACACACATCCATGCCCGAGGCAGGATTCGAACCTGCGACCGTAGTGGTCGCGCGGCTCCAGACTGTAGCGCCTACAACCGCTCGGCCACTCAGGCCGGCATTTAGCCATCCAGATCGCCCGACATGAATCCCATCGAATATCTATGGGACGTTTTCCGAGAGATCGGTTCGCGCACAAAATCCTTCACTGGCAGACTTCCGCCTATATAGGCGGCTATAACAGCAGCAAGGCTCAATATTTCTGCAAGGGACTTCCAACGACTTGTTGGCTCTATGACACGTCGAGTTGCTGCACTACGCCGGGGGAGAAGAGGTCCGACACGACATTTGCAGTATCGAACGATTTTTGTCACCTCACTGTAGTTCTCGTACAGTGGCTATCGTAGTCGGTGTTGGTTAAGAGTGGAATCGTCATTTAAAGGGTTACATATATCCATGAAAACTGTACCAGTACCACACTATGTAATTTGACTCCAGCCCTGCAGAATATCTGGAATACCAGGCTGCCCGTGCATCATAATGCTCACGGAATGTGCATCGTTATCAGCTCATTGACTCTAGCTACGCCCGGGCACAGATTCACAGTGCGGGGCCGAGCATTAACGCTGTCCGTTTCGTGCGCAGTTAATATCCGGACGCGAAAACCGCAGAAACCGTGAGGCTAATCATGCGCGTACCGAGAGTAGCCGAATGCGGCTTCGCTAGTATTCGGACGCCGCACAGCGATGTGAGCTGGAGATAGGGGGAGAGGGGGAATCACTTTTGCGGCTACGCGGGTGGCGAATATTATTGCGGATTCCGAGAAATTTAATCAGGCGCATTGTTGCTGATGGGGAATCGCCCGAGGGCAAGTGGAGTGCCCGACTGACGCGGACGGATTGGAAGGTGCAGCGCCAAGGGGATCAAAGCGACGGGCGCCTTTGCGGAGGGAGGAAAGGGAAGAGGAGTGTGGAGCACCACCAAGGTGCCGTACGATGCGCGCTGCCGCTGGCCAGTAGTTAGGAGATAAGGCTGTCTGACTGACACTCTCTCTGGCGTCTGTTCTCTGAAAAGCCTGCCTCCACAGTGTGTCGGGAAAATGATGCCAACCTTCGTATTTCATTCGCGGATAATGCGCGGGACGAACAAATGACTCTAACTTCTCTACTACCCTTCCTTATTCTTTTCAGACTTGACGTCCATTATATTATACACCGACATTATACTCATTTTGTAACAGCAAATGATTTCGTTGACCTTTGAGGGCCAGTGGCCTATTTACTGGACGTCTGTCGCTTTTAGTTTCATGATTCTTGCTGAGCTCTATCACTGGAATGGTGTACTACTTCGGAAAACAGTGAAGATGGTAGATCCATTGATAATTTCTGCAGGCAAGTCATATTTATGTATTTCTGCAATGTGCAGACTTTCTGGTACTAAAAAAATATGCTGAGAAAGAGGTATCTGTAAAGATTGAGTTTATGGTGTCCAACTTATTGGACATTTTTCTTAAAATTTTGAGCCAAGTATGACAAATTCTAATGTTGCTCCTGCGCTCAATAAATAGTCCATGTACACATGAAAAATACAAGAATATTTTTTTCTATTTGTAGAATAATCAAAGATAGAAACGGTTAACTATACTGTCATAGCCGTTGTGTGAGATGCTAACTGAGTAACGATCCTCTGTAAATTGTAGATGTTGAGTTATATGCACCTCTTTTATTCCTCCCTTAAATAATTATTTAAAACGAACCATGGACCATTGGTGGGGAGGCTTGCGTGCCTCGGCGATAGAGGTAGCCGTACCGTAGGTGCAACGACAGTGGAGGTGTATCTGTTGAGAGGCCACAAAAACGTGTGGTTCTTGAAGAGGGACAGCAGCCTTTTCAGTATCTGCAGGGGCAACAGTCTGGATGAATGTCTGATCTAGGCCTTTTAACATCAACCAAAACGGCCTTGCTGTGCTGGTACTGCGAACGGTTGAAAGCAAGGGGAAACTGCAGCTGTAATTTTCCCTGTGGGCATGCAGCTCTAGTGTATGGTTAAATGATGATTTCATCCTCTTGGGTAAAATATTCCGTAGGTAAAATAGTCCCCCATTCGGATCTCGGTTTGGGGACTAATCAGGAGGACGTCGTTATCAGGAGAAACAAAACTGGGGTTCTACGGATCGGAACGTGGAATGTCAGATTCCTTAAGTGGGTAGATAAGTTAGAAAAATTAAAAAGGGAAATGGATAGTCTCAAATCAAAATGGCTCTGAGCACTATGGGACTCAACTTCTGAGGTCATTAGTCTCCTAGAACTTAGAACTAGTTAAACCTAACTAACCTAACGACATCACACACATCCATGCCGAGGCAGAATTCGAACCTGCGACCGTAGCGGTCTCGCGGATCCAGACTGCAGCGGCTAGAACCGCACGGCCACGTCGGCCGGCGGATAGGTTAAAGTTCGATATAGCGAGAACTGGTAAATTTGGGTGGTAGGAGGATAAGGACTTCTGGTCAGGTGAATACAGGGCTATAAATACAAAATCAAATAGAAGTAATGCAGTATTAAGTTTAATAATAAATTTAAAAAAGTAAGAACGCGGATAAACTACTATGAACAGCACAGTGAACGCATTATTGTAGCCCAGACAGACACGAATCCCACATCCATCACAGTAGTACAAGTCTATACGCCAACTAGCTCCGCAGATGCCAAATAGATTGAGGAAATGTACGATGAGATAAAAGAAATTATTCAGATAGTTAAGGGAGACGAAAATTTAATAGTCATGGAGGGCTGGAGTTCGATAGTAGGAAAATGAGGAGAAGCAAAAGTAGTAGGTGAATATGGACTGGGGGAAAGGAATGAAAGAGAAAGACGCCTGGTAGAATTTTGCACTAAACCTAATTTAATCATAGAAAACATTTGGTTTAAGAATTATGAAAGAACTTTGTACACGTGGAGGGTACCGGGAGACATCGGAAGGTTCCAGATTGATTATGTAATGGTAAGGCAGAGATTTCGGAACCAGGTTTTACTTATAAGACATTTCCATGGCATATATGAACTCTGACCACAATTTACTGGTTATGAACTGCAGATAAAAACTGAAGAAACTGCAAAAAGGCAGGAATTTAAGGAGGACAACAAGAAAGAAACAGACTTTGTAGAGAGTTTCAGGGGGAGCATTAAGGAACAATTGACAAGAACAGGGGAAAGGAATACAGTAAAATAAGAATGGCTAGCCCTGAGAGATGAAATAGTGAAGGCAGCAGAGGATCAAGTACGTAAAAAGACGAGGACTAGTAGAAGTCCTTGAATAATACAAGTGATATTGAATTTAGTCGATGAAAGAAGAAAATGTAAAAATGCAATAAATGAAGCAGGCGGAAGGTAATATAAACGTTCACTATGTAGTGGTTGTATACATGGGAGATGAACTTGAGGGCAATATTATAGAAATGGAAGAGGACGTAGAAGAATATGATACTGTGTGAAGAATTTCACAAAGCACTGAAAGACTTAAGTCAAGTCCCCGGGAGTAGACAACATTTGGTTAGATCTACTGATAGCCTTGATAAAATTCTTCCATCTGGTGAGCAATGTGTATGTGACCGGTGAAGTGCCTAATTTCAAACAAAGCACGTGCTGACATGTGTGAAAATTACCGAACTATCAGTTTAATAAGTCATGGCTGCAAATACTTTACAGAAAAATGGAGAACCTTGTGGAAGCTGACCACGGAGAAGACCAGTTTGCATTCCGGAGAAAAGTAGAAACACGCGAGACATTACTGACCCCACGACCTCTCATAGAAGATACGTTCAGTAAAGGCAAACCTACGTTTCTAGTTCTTGTAGACGTAGAGAAAATTTTGACACTGTTGACTCGAATACTCACTTTCAAATTCTAAAGATGTTAGGAGTAAAATACAGGGAGCGAAAGGCTATATACAGTCTGTACAGAAACCTGATGGCAGTTACAAGGGTCGAGGGGCGCGAAAGGGAAGCAGTGGTTGGGAAGGGAGAGAGACAGGGTTGCAGCCTATCCCCGATGTTATTCAATCTATATATTGAGCAAGCAGTAAAGGAGACAAAAGAAAAAATTGGAGAAATGAATTAAAGTCCAAGGAGAAGAATTAATAATCTTGAGGTTTACGTTGACTGGAAAAGTAGTCCCCTTACGAGTCGAGAAAAGTGCCCAAATTGTTTACCTGGTAAGGATTAGTTACTTCCATGCATCAAGAATAATACTTCAGGTCAGATTTACTTCCAGTCTCTTTTACATAAAAAGCTATCCCCTGGCATTCTATCGCCTGAATTAATTTACATTATTTTAAACCGTCTCCATTCTGTTACATATGGTCTAATCCAAAAATTCCGATTGAAAACGATCTGGCCAAGGCTCTTGGTTTTGTTTCAGATACCGAGATGTCTAGAAAGTACGTCCGAAAATCAGAACAACAAACTTGGGATGCTTTTGCAATGGAACTGACATTATCCCCCTAGGTAGTGAAAAGTGACCACTTCGTAAGCCTTCAGAAAAAAATGCGTATAGCTCCTCTATATTATTTTCATTTTCATTTACAAACATTTGATGTGATGCCTTGTAATATGTCTATTCAAAAAATGTTGGCAGTAAACTTCTATCGATGACAATAGTCTGCTGAAAATTCAGTTTCCCTGAGAGACCGCTTTACCCCACCTTCCCTTATATCTAACAGAATTAAAGTGGTTGCCCTCGAAAATAATGATCAAGCAATTCCTTACGTACAGAATTAAGGAAGGACCTTATTTAACTGAGATTATTACATAAAATGCAATCGAAATGGATTTACAATCGCTGACAACGATACGCTAATGCGTTGGCAAGTTTGGACGAGGAATCTGGAATGTGATTCTGTCAACGCCATAAGCAATTATATTCGCGTAAGTCGTACTGTGCTTGAGAAAGGGGCACTGTTGAAAGACAGATAATGCTACTGAAGGACAGGCCCATCCCTCGTGGCTGGTCTTGGAATCATAGTGGATCTTTAACTGCAAACAGGTCTTCAGAAGGAAGACTAAAATTTCTGAATCTCAACAAAAATGCCTCGACTTTCCCACAATTCGCGTCGCTGTTGGAACTGTTATCACCATATTCATCTGCAGCAGGTGGCTGAAGTGACTGTAGAGTCAGTCATTGATTTCGTACCAACAACTTGGGTATGCATCTAAATTCAAGGCACGTCGCCGGGCAAGCGCTCAACGGAAGAGGTGGTCACATGATCGCTCCTGACTGCTGAGAATTTGTGACACATAACCTTGATTGACTGATAAACATACCGAATACCGACCGGTAAAAGGTTGTCTTGAAAGACGCTGGCCTCCTTTCCTTACCGTCACATCAGACAGTTAACGCGTAGCAAACTGTGTAACTCACAAGGTGGAGTGTATGACATTTAGGGGAGGGACTTGGAGAACTATAGTGGGGCAGCTATCTATGCAACATTAGTAACGGAGAGGATGGTTGGGATCAAGGGATTATAGGTGTCGAGGATAGTGGAAGGGTGTAATCCCAAATTTTAGTGAATAGTTCTAGTTATTTTAGTGAATTTTACACTTTCTGTTGGGTTTTTAGTAGGTTAGATTTCCCATGTTAGTTGCCAGTCGAGGGTTAGTCAAAGGTATTTTTGTGTATCAGTTAACGGGAAAGTACGGCAGGGTAAAACTCAGGAGGACGTAAGGTGCACGCAGTTCCTCCTGTGCTTATTACCTGTACTTTGGACGGGTTGATCTTAAGGAATCATTGGCTACACCAGCAGGTAAACTGATTGAGGTTGTTTCGCAGGGATCTTGCCGACTTCTGGCGTGTTTGATAGACGGCGAGGAAGGCGGTATCGTGAGCATACTGAAGGAGATTAAATGGCATTGGTGGTCGGGGCATATGGGCAGTGTAGAGGAGAAAAAGGTAAAGTGAAAATACCGTGTCTTGGAGCGCATCTGCAATGAGATGGAAGCTATGGGAATTCGTATTGTTAATAGTGACAAAGGCTGGGTGAACCATACAATAATGGAAACAGTTAACTGGAAATACGTATGTCTGGAGTTTGAATAAGAGACTGAAATGGCATACATGGTCATATTCTTTCTTTAGGTCGAGGTAGACAAAAATAGCGGATTTAAAATGGAACAGGAACAGGACATGTTTGAGTTACAGAAGCTGCTGGTGAGAGGCAAAGGTGGGATGGAAGCCACAGTGGCTGATGGAGAGGAGGTGTTGAGGTGCTGTTGGTTCAGGTGTTGAAGGATGTGTCGGGTGCATTGGAAGATCTTGCTAACGCTGACGTGAGGCTGTTTGGGTGGTGAGGTAAGTTATCATTAGGGGGTTCGTGCCGCTTGAGTAGGATTTTGGAGGTTTTCCACTGTGTGGGATAGTAACCTATAGATAGGACGATGCAATACATGGCTGCAAGTGTGAATAGAAAGGAGAGGAGAGGGACAGTTTATGGAGTTGCAATAGGCAATGTGGTCATGACCAGGTAAGGTGTTGCCTTTCATAAGAGGAGTACTTGTTTCATGTCATGTTCTGTGATTGTTGTATTTAATTCTAATTGTAGTATGGTGTCAAAGTTGTGGAAACTGGGTGCCAGGTGTTGGACAAAGGTGTCTGTTAGTTCCTGGATTATAGGTAACAGGGAGTAATGAAAATGGCGGTCATCAGGAATTAAGAACATGTCAGACACACTTGATCAGAGTGTTCAGCTTTGCACATGTTATCAGATAAGGAATAGTCATTATGAAGGAGAGTGTAGTGAGGGAAGAAATTACTGCCCTGGATCGATGGTATGCTTCCAGTACTTTGGAGAGTTAATGTGGAGTTCGGCACTGAGTCTGGTGCACGTCTGGAGCCAGTCCCAGGGTTATTTAGTATTTAACAAATTCCTGATACATCTCTGTACTTTTCTTGTGTTTTTTGAGTGTGTCCCAGCCTCGAGCCTATAGGAAGGAGGAGTGTAAGGGATGGGGATTCTTGGAGATGTAGTAGGGCTTTTGGGGGAAGAGTTGGACAGTGAGGTTAGGAGGAATGTGGGCAGATACAGCACGTGACAAGATGTGCTGCAGGAAGGGCGTGACATGAGCGATATCATCAGATTGCTGGAATGTTTGCTTCCAAGCTGGGTATCTACGGATTTCCAGAAGCAATACTAGCTGGTGTCGGGTAGTCTAGATAAGTTTCAGTCAGAGACAGTGATGGAGTGTGGGGAATGGAATGGGGCATATGGTGGTGCATAGCAGATGACAGGGAGAGCAAGTAAGTGGATACTTGTAACTGGATTGACAAATTCTGCTATGTGGCTTCCACAGAGGTTGGGATATGTGAGGATGATATCTGGAGTGGAACTACTTACACCACAAGAGTGCTGTGGGATGGGGACAAAGCACTAATAATTGGTCTCAGTGATATGCCATATTTGTGTATTTTAGGGAGACCTTGACAACAGGTGTGGCCTAGGTATTATTCAATTTATATTTTTCACAAGTGGGTCGGAGAGGTCATAGCTCTTTAATAGCTCCCCTGTCTTCATGCTAAGTGATGATGGAGGATCTGGTTTGACAATCCAGTATTAGTTACGTTCCAGTAACAGACCCACTCTCTTACGATGATCTGTAACAATGAGAATGACTGTAGCACTCCCTTTGTCAGTTGGTAAGACACTTTACTCTTCATCCTTCTCCAAGAATTTCAGTCCTTTCTTCTCAACTCTGCTAATGCAGAGCTTACTGGGCTAGGCTGTCACTAACATTTGGATAGTAGCACGTCTTAGGCCATCTTCCGCTTACTGAGGAAGATGCTGCGCTGCTTGTTGTATTACAATGAGAATCTCAGCAACTGATAGTACGTAGCTGGAGTGAAGTTCAGTTCTTTACTAGGTGTTGTCTTGCTTAACACTCGTACGCCCAAAGGGGTCAAAATGACCGTTTTCAGTTTTTAGGTGCTAGCTATGTTTTGAAAAACGATTAAAGCAACATTTACTGTAGTGACATTTACTTATTTGGCATGTAGTTTCATTATATTAAAAGACAGTGCATTTCGTCTCATTGATTATCACTTTTTCCCAGATTTACCTTTAACGCCAAGAGGGGTCTTATTGACCTCTTTAGAAAAAAGCTATAATTTTGCTTACAGTTACGCCATACATTTATCTCATGCATTCTCAAGCCTCGGATATTTTTCTCTGTAGTGCAATAATTTACTTTCGTTCATATTATTGCCATATAAAATGAGAACAACGAACTCGGTTCATCATTGTTCGTCTTTCCCTTGTAAGAATCAGTATTTCAAAGGTGATTGCGAGTTGAAGATTGAAATGAATCGGATAGAGTATTTACGAGATGAAGAGAATCTTGCAGAGTTAGGAAGAGTTATGGAGCGTGAGTCAGACGGTGGCGAACCTTTTTCTTATGATGCTAAGGAAAAGTTTTCCTGCAGACGTTCAGAGAAGATGAACCATCTAATACTAATTATTCTGATTCTTCAGATACAGATAATGGAAGTTTACAGTCTAGTAAAAACACTATTATTATTGCTGCTAATTTATAATCAAAAATGTTCAAATGTGTGTGAAATCTTTTGGGACTTAACTTCTAAGGTTATCAGTCCCTAAGCTTACACACTACTTAACCTAAATTATCCTAAGGACAAACATACACCCCCATAACCGAGGGACGACTCGAACCTCCGCCGGGATCAGCAGTACAATAATTTATAATCACTATATTCTTACTTACATATAATGTTACTGTGCTTAATTTAGATTTTCTGGTGGCTTTCTTACATTTGATCTACTATTCGTGCTCTATAGATCGAGAGGAATCATGTAACAGAAGAGGAGGTAATCCAGTTCCTCGGAGTGACAAGTGACTGCTTCTTCATCGTCAGATGAAAGACATAAAGAAGTTGCTCCTGATGGAACAGTGTGGATAGAAGCAGTGTCTAATACACAAGGTGGGAACTTCCTAATCACAATATATTGAGAGAATCTCCCGGACCTACACCACATCCAAAAAGAAATGTAAGTGATGAACTTGTAGTCCGCAGCTCGTGGTCGTGCGGTAGCGTTCTCGCTTCCCGCGCCCGGGTTCCCGGGTTCGATTCCCGGCGGGGTCAGGGATTTTCTCTGCCTCGTGATGACTGGGTGTTGTGTGATGTCCTTAGGTTAGTTAGGTTTAAGTAGTTCTAAGTTCTAGGGGACTGATGACCATAGATATTAAGTCCCATAGTGCTCAGAGCCATTTGAACCATTTTTGATGAACTTGTATGAAGTGCTTGGCACTTGTTCAGAAACAATTATATAATCAAACATATCTTGAAATGCACTAAAAAAGAGACACACAGAGTACTAGGAAATGACAGCTGGTCAATGACCACGGAAGAGCTAGAAAAATTTATGGCAATTATTTATGCTCATGGTGTGAGTGGTTACCGATGTACAGACCTTCACAGCTTATGGTCAGATTCCTGGGGCCTAACATTTTGTGTGGAAACCATCAGTAGAAATAGATTCTGTGAGATTATGTGATTCCTGAGGATCGATGAGAAGTCTGCACGCTCTGTACGATTACAGAATGATAAGTTTGCATTGGTTTCTGCTGTCTGGAACAAGTTCATAGAAAACTGTACAATGTGTTAGGAAACCTGGAAGTGACATAACAGTAGCTGAGCAGCTCTTCCCAAGTAAAAGCAGGTGCCTGATCACACAGTTCATGGCTTCAGACCCTGACAAGTATGGGCAAAAATACTGGGTAGCTGTAGATGTTGGAAGCAGTTATATATTCGATGGTTTCCCTTATCTTGATAAGGATATTGCATAATCCCAAGACGAAAAGGTTTCACATTATGCAGTGATGCGTCTTATGGAACCATTTGTGGGCAAAGGAAGAAATGTCACTACAGACAAATACTTCACTCAGACTATCCGAAAAATTGAAAGAAAAAGCAACCTCCATTGTATAAAGAGAGCAAGAAGAGAAATACCACATCCTCTGAGGTTGTTTAAGAACCCTCTGTATTCCGCAAAAGTTTTAAAACATGATGGTATTTCCTTGACGGTCTATCAAGGAAAGAAAGCAAAAAATGTGCTGTTAATGTCTTCCCTTCATCCTAGTGTTGCCATAGATACAAATGAGAAAAAAACTCCACCGTATGTTATTACAACAAAACAATATTTGGGGTCGACATAGTAGACAAAACGGCGAAGAAGTATTCAGCCAAGGCTTCCTCAAGAAGATGGCTAGTGCACTCCTTATACAACATTCTTGACCTAGTAGGAATAAATGCATATGTAGTATTTAGGGCTGTTACTGGGCAGAAGATCAAAGGAAGACATTTTATTCAGAAGCTTGCAGATGAAATACTCTCTGACTAGTTGAAGAGTCACTTTTCTCGTATGATCACAGACCGGTATGAAAAGAATGAGAATGAAGATGAAGAGGAAATGCCTCAGAAGAGCCGTCAATTCTACAAATGTAATAAAACTATTTCCAAGTACAGAGTTTGTAAGAAGATAGTTGGAAAATGTGCAAAGGAAACTGAATACAAATGCGTCAATTGTGTAAAACAATGAAGTAGCTGAAATTTCTATACAAGTGAAAAGTTAGATTTTATGAATTTAGAACAAAAAAAGCCTGTCACTTGCATACACTTGTTTGGGTGTTACCAGGTTCAGTGAAATTTGTTTGTATGTCAATAAATAATATATGTTGTGTCTGTTCTCTTTGTAAAGAACTCTGTATCTGAAATGGTTTTATTTCGTTTAAACATTACTGTATAATAAATGCATAAAATTTCGAAATAATAGTTCAGAACTTTTTTTTAAATGGTAGGGGTCAAAATGACCAATCTGGGCGTTCGAGGGGGCAGGCCAAGTCTGGGCGTCCGAGTGTTAAGTCATTGATGTGCAGCCAAAGTCATGTCTATCCATTCTCAGTCACATGGTGAGAGAACTGCGCACCATACAAATACATGACAACTAAATAAGGAGCCAGAGTTGGCGTCAAGTTCATACCGCATACGATGTATACTCTCTTTGACGATAGCATAGCTTTTCTTGTTAAAATTCTGTTCGCTGCAGCGGTTCGCATGTGTTGTTTGATCACTGTAAACTTCGTTACAACCTTGTTTTTATCCAACGACTCCAGAGAGAAAGACTTTGTAGATACTAACCGTTGTTTCTTCTTTGGAATTCGAACTTTTAATTAAATTGTTTTACGGGAATCTCCCTGCAGCGTCGGAACCTTAACATTACCGAGCGAGGTGGCGCAGTGGTTAGACACTGGACTCGCATTCGGGAGGACGACGGTTCAATCCCGCCTCCGGCCATCCTGATTTAGGTTTTCCGTGATTTCCCTAAATCACTCCAGGCAAATGCTGGGTTGGTTCCTCTGAAAGGGCACGGCCGACTTCCCTCCCCATCCTTCCCTAATCCGATGAGACCGATGACCACGCTGTCTGGTCTCCTTCCCCAAAAACAACCAACCAACGTACCTTAACATTACACCGTCAGTTGCTTATTTACTTGAGTACATTTAGTCAGCTCCATTAAGGCGGTGTTTTCCCAAGGAGAATTACGCAATTATTCAAGAATGGTTTTTAATGATTTATAAAAAGTTGAAACAACTTTTTTCCACACTTCTTAAAATAAAGTGAATATTTGTCTATTACAGCGTGACAATTAATTATCGAACTATAAGAAAAAAAACGTATATTAGTTACAAACTACGGCGTGTAAACACTTTATTCAACATAGTCAAAATATCCACGGGTGTGCTGCCGGTCTACAGTGTCCAACGGGCACAATATTTCGGCGATCATACATGTCGCCATCATCAGGTGAACTGACGGACTGAGCTCCTGTGAACGTGCCGGCACGGAGATCCGTACGCTATGGCTGCTCAGAGGGAACTGGGTTCGGTCGCGGCGGCGGCTGATTTAAATACCCTCCGCCCGCGGCGCGCTCCCTCCGCCGTCCGCGCCCCGCGCCACGGTCGCGCGGTGGAACAGATTGCAGCACGTGCTCTCCGCCCAACCACTGCAGCACAACCTCTTGAGATGGCTGAAGTCACGAGGGAGGAGGTAGGCACTGCATTTATTCCTTACACAGGCGCACTCTCGGGGAAAATCGCTCGCATTCTGAAGAAACACCGGGTCGGAACTGTGTTTTGTCCTCCAAATAAAACTCGTGCACTGGTGGGGAGTGCCAAAGATGACCTCGGTTTGAGGAAGGCCGGCGTGTACCAGATTCCGTGTCAATGTGGCAAGTCGTATATTGGTCAGACGATGCGTACCGTCGAAGATCGATGCCGTGAACACCAGAGGCACACTCGTCTGATGTATCCGAGCAAGTCGGCGGTCGCTGAACATTGTTTGTCGGAAAATCACGCCATGGAATATGACCGCACGAGGATTCTGGTACAGACGTCGAGATATTGGGACAGCGTTGTTAGAGAGGCCATCGAAATTCGCACCAATGACGACCTCATAAACCGTGACTGTGGCTATAATCTTAGCAAGGCTTGGGAACCAGCGATCGGGTTAATCAAGAGTAAATCGAGCAAACGTATAGTTGTGACGACCACGGCGGACAGAGCCATCACTCCGACGTCATCTCAGACGCCGTCGCAATCTGTTCCACCGCGCGACCGTGGCGCGGGGCGCGGACGGCGGAGGGAGCGCGCCGCGGGCGGAGGGTATTTAAATTGCCCGCCGCCGCGACCGAACCCAGTTCCCTCTGAGCAGCCATAGCGTACGGATCTCCGTGCCGGCACGTTCACAGGAGCTCAGTCCGTCAGTTCACCTGATGATGGCGACATGTATGATCGCCGAAATATTGTGCCCGTTGGACACTGTAGACCGGCAGCACACCCGTGGATATTTTGACTATCAAATACGCCGGGAGAAACTCAAGAATCACACTTTATTCAACATGTAAACGTCTGTACAGATATTCGGGTTAAGATTATGACTTCCCTGCCATCATTCACGATAGTATGGCGCAGACGAATAGCGAAATTCTGCATGACCGGCTGAAGTGTCGGAACATGGATGCTCTCCATGACATCCTGAATGGCTGTTTTCAGCTCGGCAATGTTGTTGTGGTTATTGCTGTACACCTTGTCTTTAATACAGCCCCGCACAAGGAGGTCGAATCTGTTCAGATTCGGAGAGTACTGCGGACAGTCGAGGCCCATGCGACTGGCCTCTGTGTACCCCAGAGCCAGAATGGGGTCACCTAGCGAGGTGGAGCAGTGGTTAGCACACTGGACTAGCATTCGGGAGGACGACGGTTAAATCCCGCCTCCGGCCATCCTGATTTAGGTTTTCCGTGATTTCCCTAAATCGCTTCAGGCAAATGCTGGGATGGTTCCCTTGAAAGGGCACGGCCGACTTCCTTCTCCATCCTTCCCTAATCCAATGAGACCGATGACCTCGCTGTTTGGTGTCTTCCACCAAATCAACCCAACCAGAATGGGATCCCCAAAGTGCTCCTCCAGGACATCAACCACTCTCCTGCATCGATGGAGTCGAGCTACATCTTGCATGAATCACATCTTGTCGAAACCAGGGTCACTTTGGGTAATGAAGATGAAATCATCTTCCGAGACCTGCATGTGCCGTTTGATAGTCACCGTACCATCATGCAATATCGCTCCGATTATTCCGTGACTGGATATTGCACACCAGATAGTCACCCGTTGACGGTGGAGAGACTTCTCGATCGCGAAATGCGGATTCTCAGTCCCCCAAATGCGCCAGTTTAGCTTACTGATGAACCCATCCAAAAGAAAGAGGGCTTCGTCGCTAAACCAAACAATGACAGTCCTGTTCGTCAATTCTGGGGACAATAGTTCCATGGCCCTGGAGTTTAATGACTGATAGGTTTGAATTTTGTACGGGAAGAGATGCAGGTCTTCAACAGCAATTTGTCGCAGTGTCTCCCAGTTGATACCCACCTGTTTTTCAGCTCTTCATATCGATTTCTTGGGGCTAGTTTGAAACACAGCGCGTGTCTTCTGGATGTTTTCAGGCGTTTTCCTCCTTTCTGGTCGGCCGACATTGCCAACACTCTCATCACGAACACTACCCGTTCTCTCAAACTTGCGAATTATTTTTAGCATACTTAGACCTTTGTCTTCAGTTTGAACTCGGTCGTCAACCTCCTTTGAGTCGCAGCTGGTCTGTTATTGTCCGCATAGTAGGCCTTCACAAGCGCTATACGCTCAGGCACCCTGCACCGTGACATTTTCACTTGCAATAACAAAGCGAATGCGTATGCGCATACCAATTCCCATCATGGCCTGCGGCCAACCATGCAGTTTGAAAGATCTGACGCAAACCGTTCAGATGTTACAACGATTTTATTTCATATAGTTCAATAACTGTCACCCTGTACATTTTCTTGTGACAGCTGTTTTATTATGATTCTTGAGTTTCTCCCGGCGTATTTGATAATCAAAATATCCACGGGTGTACTGCCGGTCTACAGTGTCCAACGGGCACCCATTGGACACTGTAGACCGGCAGTACACCTGTGGATATTTTGATTAGCTATTTTATTGTTATAGCACGATCAGCTACAAATATATTTTTAATAGTTTTATTTGCAGATAACTCCGTATAATCTACCACTTACTGACTAAGGTGGGCCTTGTTTTCATATTATTTAATTTTACTTGTACTTAAAATTAAGATAATTTGGTTTCTTACCGTATAACAACTTTGCTGCTTTATATACATTTAAACTAAAAACAAATTAAAAATCGAAAATGTCTCAGATTAACAACTGATGTATGAAGAAGGAAAGAGTTTTGATTTTTAGACCTCGTCCGTGAGCGAGGACTTCAGAAAGACGTTGATCCTCTAAGCAGCCATCCCCCGATCTACCACTACTCGTCATCCGAGGGCTAGGACCTCAGTAACGCCTCAGTGATACTTTGAGCCTCTCGCCCTCAGACGACGTTGTTCTACATCTAATTTACGTTCTATTTTTACATCTAAAGGGCAGAATGTGTTGTCCTCTGTTTCCAAATTCGTCTTAAAGTCTAATATCCACGTATCATGTAGACCTTTTCTTCTTTCCAGTGATAATCACGTTTAATTATTATACTGTTTATAATGTTACAATTCTAGTTTGGTAGAATTCTACCACATGTGTAGTGTGTGTGGGCACCGTGCGTCTTTCGTGGTGTAGTGGTCAGTATATTTTCGTCATTAAGGCATCGGATTCACCTGGTAAATCGGATTCACCTGGTAATTCTAGTGTTCAAAAATTGTTCAAATGGCTCTGAGCACTATGGGACTTAACATCTGTGGTCATCACTCCCCTAGAACTTAGAACTACTTAAACCTAACTAACCTAAGGACATCACACAACACCCAGTCATCACGAGGCAGAGAAAATCCCTGACCGCGCCGAGAAAATTTTAGAGTACCACCTAACCGAACCTAGTACTTCACACTTAGTCCTTAGTCAATGTTGGTCAGTACTCACTTGTGAGCTATCGTCTGGTATTCTACCACCACTACTATTGCCTGTCTCGGAAGTATTGTCTGCAGAATGATTCGTTGGTGCTCATTGCCGCCCTTATCTCGTTGCTGTACAATAGATAGTCTCTAAGCACTGACCTTGAGATCAGTCGGCAAGATGTGGCCTCTTAAGTGATTACGTTACTTCACTGCTTGTGTGGCTAGTTCTCTCTCCAGCAACCGATTGTCGCAGCATAGGAGCACGTGTTCTGACGTCCGTCTTTCTCCACAGCGACAATAGCCCCCCCCCCCCCCCCCCCCATCGCCGTTTACAAGCAGAAAATGTGAAGGGTAAGGCCCTTGGCCGGTGAAGAAGTGAAATACGTCGGGCTGGAGTTCAATTCTATCATCCACCACTGCTCCCCCGTTATATGGAACAATACATTCCGATTTCAAAGTATCAGAATTTCATTAACTTAATGATACCTCTCGACCACGTGTTTCTGATATTCTGGCTGTAAATAAACGCAGCAAAGCAAATGCTGTGGCACATGTCAACAAAGGACCACGATGTCACGTTTGAGCCCTCATAGCTGACTTTTTCGTTTACTCCAAGGGTGGAAGACGTGATTTTCCATAGGGACTTACAGCAGAGCTGTTTAGGAAACTTACCCGATTGCCTGCAAAATTCACTTTTGCTGGTAGAAACATTTTCATTAAACTTCTCAAGTGCTGTTCTTGCTTTCCACTGGACATCTGCCGTGTTCGAGAAAGGATATATCTCAACAGGCCACAAGAAAGCAGTCTAGGATTATTTCGTTGCTTTCCAGAGAGACAGTTATTTAGCTGATTATTGTTTTTGTAAATACTCATTACTGTTTTCTAGGACCAATGGTGGATATCATCTAGGTGCTCCGCAGAGGAGGACCTGTACCCTCATTCACCTGGCGTTCTGTAAAGGCCAACCTGAGTATGTCCTTGCGTCTGACTGGCCAGCTCTCTTTCTTCATCTCGTCAATCAAACGACTCACTAAACACTTTCGTTGCTCTGTCGCAATGCACTTTTCTCCCACACAAAAAGAAATATACGCTCGACAAAATATGTTACAAATACGTAAAAATTAAAACATATTTTGATAGCAGTTTTTTATAATTTTTTGCCCACTTTCGAGCTATATGATCATTTCCAGATAAATCTATAAAATACAAAAATTGAGTAAATTCTTACGATGACTCTGATTTTGCACTAACGGGAATGACAGTTCGCCTATGACGACCGTCAGTACGTAATTTTAATCCTCGTGTACATCATAAAAATAGGAGATTTTAATCGCTCGATATTGTTGAGCGGGCAGGCAAAATTACTAGTGGGGGATCAACTTTTGCTAACATTTGTGGAAACATGTTGCAGAAGCAATTTATTGTACCGACGTAATGCAGTATCCAGATGTGCGGGGGAAGGTGAAGTTACCTGTCACTCGACTGTGTGAGCAACGACAGCAGGGTGACAACAACGGCAGCCAACAAATGTCGGGGTGCCATTGCTGCTGAACAAGAAACATGAAAAAATCTAATACCGTACTCTGAGTCGTTCGAATGTATTCTTCAAGATAAAAATGTAGACTTCGTGATAGTTAGGGAGACACGGCGCATTTCATGCATCTGGTTTCTTCAGAATGCAAGCAGAAATTAGTAACAGCATTTATATCTTGTGATTAGTAGTTTTGTGCTATCGAAGTGATAGCACTTTGCATTTATCATTGATTTGAAGTTTCTAATTGATCAGTTTTAATTAATTTAGTGTGGAGAAACAAATATGAACAGTGGCAAATGTTTATTCTTTGGGAACTACTGAAACTCTTAGAGAATTGAAAATATTAGATAGTGTGAAGGAACGAAGTTCAGTTTAACGTAGTCAGACGCAGACTGTTAATCAGGACCACCATTTTAATTAACCATTTCGTTTTCACTTGGGACTTACATTAGGTACTGTACTGTTGGTGATCGGATGGAACGGAATCTCTGCGTTCAGCATTCAGGATCTGGAGTGACAAAGAGGACCGGCAGTGTAAGAACAATTAATATTCACCTCCTGATAGGGACACTGGCTGCTCGGCCATTTGAGTTTCTTGATCATGTATGATGAGTGAGCAATGTTTACTTCTTCCAACTTGTGACAACGGCTATCTTCGCTACAAGAGTTTTCCTCTTTACATACTTGTTCAGCGAGACGTAATTGTTGTCCTGTGACAACTTTTAGCTGGCTTTCATGTCATTTAAGTTAATTCTACTTTCAGTACTGTAGTACTATGACTAATGCTTAGATAACAATGCATAGATAACCATGCACATTTTCTACGTCTTTTCTGGTCATATAGACAGACGTACCCTAGACACGGAGACATAGGCTACACAGATCCCCTCCTAGTGTGATGATGGGTGGGGGGGGGGAGGGGGGAGCGGTCAAGAGACAGATGACCGTCGATGTTTAGTCTCCTGAAACCCATTACCAGAAGCAGTAGCAGCTACAATCTGCAAATGCTGTGCTCCACAGAGTCGTAGATATTCATGTATTCGGAATCGTCAAGTCACAACCACAACTGAAATGCAATCGAGCAACAAACCATGAGTGTGGTAACTAGGACTCAGAGCTGCAATAGGTCTCCTGCTGGCTGACCTGGAGTGTTACTGCTGATGACATGACTCCACTGAGCTTGCGCCCAGGCAAAATGTGCTAATCGATTAATTCCTTTTGCAAAAGATTTTAATTGGGCTGAAATTAAAAATGAGTGATTGGGGAAGGGACCAAGTAGGGAGCTCATCGATCCAATGATATAACATTGCAGAATGAGGGGGGAACAACACAGTTCAATCAAGGGGGAGGGAAATGGGTAAACAAAGAGCTAAAAGGAACTTCGATGCAGCAGCAAAAGGAAAGAACAGGGAGGAGGGGGTGTGGGGGAGGCAGTGAGAGCAGCGGTGCCCCAGATAAGCTAAACAAGTTGAGGCACCAGCACCAGCACTTCCTGATCCCAACACCATACCATGATCATGACACAACAGGTACAAGACCGTAAGAAGAACACACAAGAAAAGGGGAAACAAACGGCACAAAAGACAAGACAAAATGTAGGGAAAAAGTGGGTGGGGGATGAGATCCTGAACGGTGTGGAGGGAACGTCAAGGCCTCCATAACCAACGCCAACACCAATGCTAACCGATGGACTCAAATTAAAAACAGAAATTCAAGGATTTAAAACTGTCAAGAAAAACCACTTTCACAGACAAAATAGAGGACAGCGGGGCGTCTACTAACATTCAGGAGAAGGAAGGTGCGTGTGTGGGGGGGGGGGGGGGGGAGGGGGTTCATTTGGTGTGAATGGCCAAAAGATGAATGCAGTCTAGCAAAATATGGGTCACTATAAAAAGGGCCCTGCAGCTACAAAGGGGGAGAAGAGGTAGCTCATTGTGGAATAAGAAACAATTGGTCAACCTAATGTGTGCGATAGAAGATGGCAGAGGGTGGTAGATTCCCGATGGGTGAGGTGAAGACGAGAATGTGACATGATGGGAACTCGTTGACTGCATGAAGTTTATTAGACAGATAGGTAGCCCCAAGAGTCGGCCACAATTGAGCAAAAACGAATTTGACATAAAGCCACAAAACCGCCGCCAGAGGGTCATGAAGAACCAGGGGGATAGGTGGTTGCCCTCACAGAAAGTCCATTACATGGTTGGAAACCCAAAGGAAATTGACCGAACAAGCAGCATCACCAAGATCGGCGGGAAGGTCGTGGATGGCAGAGGCCAAGGAGTGGCGGGATTAATGTTCATCGTTAGCCTGAAAATCAATCGTCGAGTCCATACATAAAAACAAAAAAACTGTTTAACAAAACATGGCCTGATAGATGGCCATCAAATTCGGCGTACACACTCCACACATGACAAACAAGAGATGATATTCTGTGCCAACAGAAAATGTGAAAGCGAATCCCACATGATCAGCAGATTTAGAGCCATCAGTGTAAAAAGGAATGTCATCCTGAAACTCCTGTAAGAACAGGCGGTACATACAACGAAAGACAATTGAAGTGATTGGGGCTTTCAGACGCCAGTAGAGATCCATCCAAGACTGGGGCCAAGGAACTAAACAAAGGGAAAGGGGGCTGGATGGCAGAGAAAGTGGGGAAGAGGACAAGAGGAGAGATGGAAATCGTGGGAGAGACGTGAGATGGAGTCCAGCCAATAAACCAACTCAAGGGTGGCCAGAGGGTAGATGACGTCCCAAAGCCACAAAGAGAATAGGAATGGATGGTGGTGGCATAGAAAACCAGGAGCTGGGACCATCGAACCAGAAGAGGAGGGATCCCAGTGTCAACCAGAAGACCATAGACAGGGCTAGTCCGAAAGCCACTGGTGGTTAAATGGATATCTTGAAATGGGTTCCAGAGGAGCTGATCCATAAACTTGACAAGCATAGTCCAGATGACACAGAACTAATGCCCAATAAAGTCAGGGAAGGGTCGCATGATCTGTGCCTCAAGAGTTGTGGCAAGGAAGCGAAGGACACTAAGTTTACGGGAACAGCCAACCTTTAGAATGTGGATACGGAGCAACGATATAAGCTTGTTTTCCAAAAGAAGACCCAAGAAACCGAACTGGGGACCTCAGTCAGGTGAGGGGCGTCGAGGTAGAGCTACAGATGAGGATGGGCCATAGTACACATGCAGAAGTACACCATCTTCCACTTAATGGGAGGGGATTGAAAACAGACGTGAGAATGTCCACACGGGAGCTTGCTGGATGGCACTCTGGAACTGTCGTTTCACAGAGACCATTGAGTGGCAGCTAGCTTAAATGCAGAAAATCATCCACGTACAGAGCAGGGGCAACAAGTCCATTAATAGTAATGAGAAAAAAAACAGTTCCTATAGAGGTCTGTGGAATGCCATTCTCCTTGACGTACAGAGATGTGAGAACGCTGCCAACACGAACTCTGGTGGGACAGGAACTGGTGAATAGAAACAGAGAGTTGTCCCAAAGACCCCACTCACGGAGCATAAGTAGGATATGATGGTGCCAAGCTCTGTCATAGACCTTACGATGACCTATGAAAACTACGACTATATGGTGGTGCTGAGAAAAGGCTTGCTGAACTGAAGTTTCCAATCAAAGCAGACGATTGATTGGAGACTGTCCCTCTCAAAATCCACACTCATAAAGAGGCAAAAGTTCCAGAGATCCGAGGATGTAACTGAGGCAACGAGCTGCCAGCCATTCAAGTAATTTCAGTAATTTGCAGGGGTCGTTGGTCATACTGATGGGCAAGTAACTATCAAAGTCCAACTGATCTCTGACAGGCTTAAGGATAGGAACCGCAATACTATTGAGAGAGGAGAAAATATCTTAGAGCCAAATACGGTTAAATGCCCAGAGAAGATATTGTCGTTGTGTAGGATTGAGGTGTTGAAGCAATTGTTTGTGAATGCAGTCAGGGACAGGGCTGAATCGTGGGATGAAGGGAATGCCAAAACAAGTTCCGAAACAGCGAAAGGTTCATTGAAGAGGGGAGCTTCAGCTCGGTGTTTTTGGACCAGGAAAATGGCTGGGTAGGAGGCTGACGCTAATGCCACTGCAAAATGGGTTGCGAGGTGTGCTGCAAGAACCGATGGATATGTACAAAGGAAACCTGTAAAGGCAAGCCCAGAATAAAAGACCGCCGCTGACAACATTGGAGGAAGCGTAGTGTAGCCCATATCCATGACAGAGTGAGAGAAGGAGGGAGGAGAAGGAAAGGACGTAACAGAGGTAAAGCTAGAAGTCGTCGACACGGAGTGAAGTCAGTCATATCTGTGACATGTTGCAATATAGGATACTTCTGTATCTTCATTTCGTTCTTATAAACGGGTAATCTGGCGAGCGTCGGGGGAGATGGTCGTGATAATAAATGCACATGAATGGCGGAACAAATGGTTCAAATGGCTCTGAGCACTATGGGACTTAACATCTATGGTCGTCAGTCCCCTAGAACTTAGAACTACTTAAACCTAACTAACCTAGGGACATCACACAACACGCAGTCATCACGAGGCAGAGAAAATCCCTGACCCCGCCGGGAATCGAACCCGGGAACCAGGGCGTGGGAAGCGAGAACGCTACCGCACGACCACGAGCTGCGGACAATGGCGGAACACAGGGGCTCTCCTCATGGAGTGGTTGTCCTCATTCACCTCGTAAAGGATCTGCTGTACAGCGACAAAACATGTGCTCAAAGTACAAGAACTGAAAACACTTAATGGGTGGTGGGATGTACGTGTTCACATCTCATCGATAAGTCATAACCTTGTCCTCCTCTGGGAGGCATCTCCCTCAAATGCCAGAATAGAGTCTCCGTTATGAGTACGATTGCCTTAAGACATTTCTGAACACGCCAAACAAACTGAACATTTCATCATTCCAGATTGGCCTGGAGTTCGTCATAAGTTTGAAGGATGAGGTCCCTATGTCTCCCTGAGCCCTAATCAAAGACTGGTGAGGAGTAATTGACACCAGGATGTCGTCAAGATGGCCACAAGCACGAAGGGCTACAGGTTGGGCAGCAGAAGAAGTTCTAATCACAGCAAAGCTGACCGCATCTTAGTGAGAAACTCCATTTCGCCAACCTTGTTTTCGATATTTTCCACAAAAAATAACGGCTGGTGAACATGTCCCTGAAAGACCTAGTACAGACCAGGTAGTGAGGGAAGTGTTTCACACCAAGCCAGCAAGCTGGCCCTCCTCGCAGGTTGTAGCCAGGGAAGGAAAGACCACAGGGTCATAAGCAGCAACAGTAACTGACCCATTACCATTCAAAGAGACGTCCATAGAAGAATGGCTTAATTTTTTTTGGAGCTAAACATGTTTCATACGCAACGGAAGGATAAAGTTCTACGAGTCAGACCGTGGAATGTCAGAGGCCTTAACGTGGTAGGGAAACTAGAAAATCTGAAAAGGGAAATGCAAAGGCTCAATCTAGATATTGTAGGGGTCAGTGAAGTGAAGTGGAAAGAAGGATTTCTGGTAAGATGAGTATAGAATAATATCAACAGCAGCAGATTATGGTATAATGGGGGTAGGATTCGTTATGAATAGTAAGGCAGGGCAGAGAGAGTGTTACTGTGAAGAGTTCAGTGATAGGATTGTTCTTATCAGAATCGACAGCAAACCAACATGGACAACGATAGTTCAGGTATAAATGCCGACGTCGCAAGCTGAAGATGAAGAGACAGAGAAAGTGCATGAGGATACTGAAAGGGTAATACAGTACTTAAAGGGATTTGAAAATCTAATAGTCATGGGACACTGGAATGTAGTTGTAGGGGAAGGAGCAGAAGAAAAGGTTACAGGAGAATATAGACTTGAGACAAGGAATGAGAGAGGAGAAAGAATAATTGAGCTCTGTAACAAGTGAGAAACAGCGAATACTCTGTTCAAGAATCATAAGAGGAAAGGGTGTACTTGGAAAGGTCGGGTGATACGGGAACATTTCAGTTGGATTACATCATGGTCAGACAGAGATTCCGAAATCAGATTCTGGATTGTAAGGCATACCCAGGAGCAGATATAGACACAGATCACAATACGGTAGTGACGAAGAGTAGGCTGGAGTTTAACATATTAGTCAGGAAGAATCAATACACAAATAATTCTGATACGGAAGCACTAAGGAATGACGAGATACGTTTGAAGTTCTCTAACGCTATAGATACAGCAGTGAGGAGTAGCTCAGTAGGCACTACAGTTGAAAAGGAATGGATGTCTCCAGAAAGGGTCTTCACAGAAGTTGGGAAGGAAAACACCGGTACAAAGAAGGTAACTGCGAAGAAACCGTGGGTAACAGAAGAAATATTTCAATTAATCGAGAAAGGAGGAAGTACAAAAGTGTTCCGGGAAACTCAGGAATAGAGAAGTACAAGTCGCTGAGGAATGAAATAAATAGGAAGTGCAGGAAAACTAAGACGAAATGGCTGCAGCAAAAATGATGTGACATCGAAAAAGAAATGATTTACGGAAGTCAAAGCAACCTTCGGTGACATTAAAAGCAAGGGTGATAACACTAAGAGTGCAACGGGAATTCCACTGTTAAAGGCAGACGAGAGAGCCGATAGGTGGAAAGAATACATTGAAAGCCTCTATGATGGAGAAGATTTGTCTGGTGTGATAGAAGAAGAATCAGGAGTCGATTTAGAAGAGATAGGTGATCGAGCATTAGAATCAGAATTTAAAAGAGCTTTGGACGACTTAAGATCAAATAAGGCAGAAGGGATAGATAACATTTAATCAGAATTCCTAAAATCGTTTGGGGAAGTGGCAAGAAAACGACTATTCACGTTGATGTGTAGAATGTATGAGTCTGGCGACATACCATCTGACTTTCGGTAAAGTATCATCCACAAAATTCCGAAGACTGCAAGAGCTGACAAGTGAGATAATTAAGACACAGTCAGCTTAACAGCTCATGCATCAAAGTTCTTACAAGAATAATATACAGAAGAGTGGAAAAGAAAATTGATGATGCGCTGGATGACGATCAGTTTGGCTTTAGGAAAGATAAAGGCACGAGAGAGGCAATTCTGACGTTGCGGTTAATAATGGAAGCAAGACTACGGAAAAATCAAGACACGTTCGTAGGATTTGTCGACGTGGAAAAAGCGTTCGACAATGTGAAGTAGAGGAAGATGTTCGAAATTCTGAGAAAAGTAGGGGTAAGCTATAGAGAGAGACGGGTCATATACAGTATGTAGAACAGCCAAGAGGGAATAATGAGAGTGGACGACTAAGAACGAAGTGTTCGTATTAAAAAGGGTGTAAGACAAGGCTGTAGCCTTTCGCTCCTACTGTTTAATCCGTACATCGAGGAAGCAACGATGGAAATAAAAGAAAGGTTCAAGAGTGAAATTAAAATTCAAGGTGAAAGGATATCAATGATACCATTCGCTGATGACATTGCCATCCTGAGTGAAAGTGAAGAAGAATTACATGAGCTGCTGAACGGAATGAACAGTATAATGAGTACGGAATAAGGACTGAGAGTAATTCGCAAAAAGACAAAGGTAATGAGTAGTATAAATGAGAACAGCGAGAAACTTAACATCAGGATTGTCGGTCACGAAGTAGATGAAATTAAGGTATTCTGCTACCTAGGCAGTAAAATAACCAATGACAGATGGAGCCAGGAGGACATCAAAAGCATACTAGCAATGGCAAAAGGGCATTCCTGGCAAGAGAAGTCTACTCATATCAAATACCGGCCTTAATTTGAGGAAGAAGTTTCTGAAATGTACGTCTGGATTACAGCATTATGTGGTAGTGAAAAATGGACTGGGAAAACCGGAACAGAAGAGAATCGAAGGATTTGAGATGTGGTGATACAGACGAATGTTGAAAACTAGGTGGACTTATAAAGTAAGGAATGAGGAGGTTCTGCGAAGAATCGGAAAGGAACATGTGGAAAACACTGATAAGGAGAAGGAACAGGATGATACGACACCTGTTAAATCATCGGGGAATGACTTCTATGGTAGAGGCCAAAAACTGTAAAGGAAGTCAGAGATTGGAATGCAACCAGCAAATAATTGAGGACGTACGTTGCAAGTGCTACTCTGAGATGAAGAGGTTAGCACAGGAGAGAAATTCGTGGTGGGCCGCATCATACCAGTCAGAGAACTGATGACCGGAAAAAAAAAATGCAAAGCATCCGCCCTGATACCACCCATTCCGATCATGGGCTCTCGCCATCCGTGCCAACCGGCCACAGCAAGGGCCGGCTGGCACGGCGGCCATTGGCTGGAGTTCCGATGCTCCAGAATGACAAGCAAGCCAGAATTACAAGCAAGCACTACTAGGCATAAATAAGAAGGCAACAGCTCAGGTATGAGAAGTATGATCCCTGTTTTGTCAGGGGGCTCAGCCAGATGGGTACGTAACCCCCTACCACATGGACTGGTTATACGTGTAGGTCACCTAGTGGGGAGGGGGAGGCTACAGCGCGGAAGAAAGAGGGAAGGAAGGGGGAGAGGAATCCACGGCAAAAATTAAGGATGGAAAGGAAAAGGCAAGGGGAACATAAGGTAGAACGAATACTAGAAACCAGGTGGATAGCCATGTCGACATAACCAAGAACACCGAGAGAGGGGAAGGTGGGAGCAGATGCGAAGGAACGAGGACAGGGTAGGAGGGAAGTGGGGAAGGAAATGCAGCCAGGGAATGAAGAATGGGCCGCAATATCTCGGAGCCCCGTATGCGCCATGCACGAACTCACGAAAGAACCATGAGCCCCTTGTGATGGTGGGGGGGGGGGGGGAGGGGGCGGAAGAAGGGGCGGAAATTAGAGCTCAGCTAATGACACCATACCAATGTCCACAGTTCGGATTTTACATGCGAAAACAGTTACGTTTAAATAACTGCACACTGATCCACTGGTGTGTCGGACCTTGGACTAAACTCTTGTTTTGTTTAGACTTGAAGTGCAGAAAACATGTTTTGCTGTTGGCTTTTTGATGCGCTTTACATTTATGCTTTAAATTTGTACGATCCGGTTCAAACGTTGCACGAAAGTAGGTACAAGGATAAAGTCAAAAAGAAATTCTTTTTATCCAGTAATATTTATCTGTTATAGAGATACGATGGTTTACATTCGAGCTAAATGTAGCTCGTGAAATTCGTTCGTAAATGTACGGAATGAGCGGAAATGGTTTAACCCTTTCGTTCATGGCGTCCTCATATAAGGACATAGTAAATAAATGCGCGGTATATTAAAATTCTTTAAATTTTACCATTTGTGACGGTTGTCCTCATATTTTCATAAACGGAGCATTTGTTTGAGAACAGTGTCGACATCTCCTCTCAATCTGTGGTACCACAAACCAAAACTGTATGTGCACAGTTTCATGGACGCTTCCGAGTAATCTTCGTACCTTCCATGAGCAGGTTAATATCTTGTGACTTTAGGTAAAAAAAAATTATGTGTGTAGCAAGGTGCATTCTTGAAGGTTTCTTTCAGAATGAAAGGTGTGACATATTTATAACTTTACATATGTCTCCAAATAAGGACATTGTGATTGAAAGTTGTATTTGCATAGAAATTTAGGACATTATTTTTCACTGTCTTTTTAGTCATCTTGCGGTGATTTCTCGTATCCCGAGTCCAAGATAGACGAAGGCCACTTACAGAAGAAGAAGTTATAGAGCTCCTTAATTAATCTGAAACTGACGATCTATCCGATAATTTTGAACAAGAGGACAATGATGGAGGTAATATTAGACGTTTTATATCATACGGTGTATTGTCAGCTGAGTAGCCTGAAAGCAATGCCCGCTAACTTCATGATAAGTGACACTGAGATAATCACGAAACATTCGTCCCATCCAAACGACAACGCATTACTGTTGCGTACGAATTTGTTACGGTGCAGCCAACCTATAGCTGAATAAGAGAAATATCCATTCTAATCGTAACTGAATGAAAGCTGGCTTTGAATGTCCAGGATGGTAAGCCTGATGTCTGTTCACGCACGCGCTTTGCACCGGGCATGGCAAGGCGACAGCCACGCCTATTAGGTATTTAGCGAAGACAACATGCAGTTAGCTGTTTCGAGAGCCATTTTCGACAGTTTATATCTGGTTTTGCAACCTGCAACATATTCCATCACGTAGGCGCTGAAAAAATCTATAAGGCAGTGTGCCCACCTCATAATCGACATAAAATGAATTTAGCAGCTTTTTCATCTGGGTTACTCAGAAGTACATTTTTTTATGAGTTTCTCTTTTTGTAATAGCATTTTTACTATAGGTTCTGGAAATCCCCAACCATCGGGTCGCAAAACGATGATGATAATGAACAAGACGGTCCTGAAATAGATATTTTGCCTGAAACTGATGCGATGGACGTTGTTGATCTAGAGAGGCCTCATAATTTTGGACACTTAACATCTAAAAAAGATATATGGTGGAGGAAAAGAGCACTCACTTATGTATCTCCTTTTATCGAATGGTACAAATGTTACTCTAAGCCAGTGGACAACCCTGAGATTCCCTACCAATTTAAAAATAAAGTATTTCACTGATGTTCTTTTGCAGAAATGTGTGGAATGCACAAATATTTATGCAGTTTAGAGAGGTAATTTTCCTCCTACGACAGAAAAAGAAATACTTTCATTTATAGCAATTCACATTCTGATGGGAATTTGAAACACCCGAGGAAACTGATGTTTCCCAGACACTGTATCAGTTCACCGTTACCTAAAATTGAGACAGAACTTCCACAGTGTTGTCTGAACCGTATTTGTGTCCGGCTCCTCGAAAATCGCGCCAGGCGGAGTGGTTTCGCTTCGCGTCTAGTGTTTGCAGTGGCGCTTTCGGTTTGGCGCGCTGTTTGGATCACTACCGCCCTCTGGCGGGAGGTGGAGCAAGTGTACGGTCGCTTGATGAGCGGGCGGTGACCGAGAGAGGTGGTGGCGCGAGAGGGGCCCTGCAGCTGGGGATCGTCAACTGCTCGCCACGTGCTTTGGCCGACCTCTTGGCTGTCAGGTGCTAAGTCTGCCTTACCTGCATGTACGTGGCTTATGAAGCTTAGAAGCCGTGGTGCAGGAGATGAGTGCGTGGGACCGTATGTCTTCTTATCGGCCGTTGAAACCACTGGCAGCGGTTGACTGTGACGAGCATTTAGAAGTGCAACGTGTTCCCGGCGCTGTGGTGAAGTGTGAGAAGTTGAGTACTGTTTTTTCGTTTGCCTGTCCGCGGGAATGTGGTAATTGCTTCTTGGTCGGGCCGTTTCATTCACACCTCGATTGGGTGATTTAGGGTTGGTGTCGCGTGTCTCTGTGGTTCGGAGTCTGTGCAGGCATTTCCCTTGCTACATCTTCTGGTTTTGAGTAACTCGGGGAGGTGGTGGCTTGTAATAGAAGTTGTGGGGCTGATCTGCTGTGGCCCTGTATCCCTGTAGACCACCAGTAACTACTCCACCTGTTGTGATTTGGGCCGCTTTACACATGTCACTCCCTCACCGAGCTTATGATAATTTTTTTGGGAACTGCCTTTAATGTGAAGGTTTGTGTGATGGCTTATTCACATTTATCTTGTAACAACTGACAGGTGTAATATAAGTTATTTAATTGGCGAGAGACAACTATTTTAGCTTTAGTAACAACTAGCTACTTAAAGGTGTCTTTTTAAGGAACTGTTCTCTTATAGATATAAAAAGTTTAAAATCTTAATAATTGGGAAGTTGTTAACGTCATACCTTGCAATATCCTTTACATACAGAAAATTTGACAGCTATTTAAAAGCGTTTTTTTAATTGTTGTCTTAGAGAGATATATATATATGTCAAAATCTTACTATTGGAAAGTTGTTAACGCCATACATGGCAATCTCCTTTTCATAAAGAAAATTTGTCAGCTATTCGAAATTGTTTTTGAAATTTTTTTTTTTTTTGTAAATGCCAGACTTAAAAATTATTATTGAAAAAGCCTTTTAATATAAAAAGATAACCTTAGCAGTGTGTGTTATTTCAGCAGCACCTCCTGGCCCCTACTTCCACAATAACGTTTTTGGAATAAAAAGTGTACTTGAGTTGTTGTTTGTGAACCATCCTAATTGACGGTTCATTGTCATAGTAAATGATCCTGACAAAAATGGTCGATTTTGGAAAATCAGACCAATATACAATTCATAAGAGAACGGGTGCTGAGTTCACCTATAGAAAAAAAAAAAATAGTTCAAATGGCTCTGAGCGCTATGGGACTTAACATCTGAGGTCATCAGTCCCCTAGAACTTAGAACTACTTAAACCTAACTAACCTAAGGACATCACACACATCCATGCCCGAGGCAGGAATCGAGCCTGCGACCGTAGCAGTGGCGCGGTTCCGGACTGAAGCTCCTAGAACCGCTCGGTCACCGCGGCCGGCTCACCAATAGAGGAACATCTTAGTGTCGACGAGCAAATAGTGCCTTTCAACGGTGTTGAAAGTAAAATAGTATGTAAAGGGCAAACCGAAACGATGGAGAATAAAAATATTAGCACTCCGTGGAACAAGCGGTCAGATGTTTGATTTTATAATGTATCAAGGATGACAATAGAACCTGATACTGCAATGTTAAAAACGTTTGGTCTTTGTGCTTCAGTAGTGGTGAAATTAGCAAAAAGTATCAATGAAACAAATGTGCTTCTCATTTTCAATCATTATTTCCCAATTATAGTATCCTGCAGTATTCGAAAAACAAGAATATGTACGCAATATATACGGTGCGCCGAAATCGGAACAAGAACCCACCATTTTGAAGTGACACACATGAAGTAAAGTAGTAGAGGCTGTTCTGAGGAACTGATAAGATGGAGACATTATAGTAACAAATTTATATGACAGTAAGCCAGAGATAATGGCATCGAATTTTGTGGGAGTTGGAAACAAAGATGTGTGTGAAAGATGGGATAATACTGAAAAGAAATATGTTGAAATTGACCGGACCAGAAGTTATTCAAGTTTACAATCAACATGTTGGAGGAGTCGACAAGATAGATTTTCTGATCACAGTTTATCGCACATTCATCAGATGTCGAAAGTGGATTCTTCGCCTGTTTGCTCATGCAATTGATATTGTATGTGTGAATGCTTGGATTGAGTACGACAAAAAGGCATCAGAATTAGGTGTTCCTAAAAATAAGACCCTTGATTTGCTTCACTTTAGGGCATGTGTGGTCTAAGCAATGACAAAAATAGACAAGCCAGCTGCCAGGAAAAAGGGGCGTCCCACTAGTGAGAGTCCAATGCCATCTCCAAGTACTTCAAAACGAGCCAATGCGGACGTTGGTCCAAAAGCTGATGTTCGTTTGGATAACGTTGGGCATTTTCCAGTGGTCATTAGCAAAAAATCATTTGACAGTTCCAAGAAACCGGGTTGTAAAGGCAAAACCAAATTTTATTGTGTAAAATGCAACATTCACTTATGTGAAAGAAATTGTTTCTTTGATTACTATTCTTCACAAGTGTAAAACCATAGTTTATGTATAAATCATTAAGTAAGCTTTGTGTAATTTATGTATTTTGGTGAAATAAAATAAAATAAAATACTTCAACTTTCGACTTGTACCACACCCACTTGAACACAATGTCCTAATTTTGGGACAGGTCGTATCTCTCCTTGGGGAGCACCTCGTAATATTTTATACATCTGAAAAATCATAATTTGATTCTAAGAACTGGATAGCAAAGCCATGATTTTGTTTTAAGGAAAAATAATTCATAACCGAAAGGGTTAAAGTAAGCCAAAGAAATAAAAAATGCATTGTTGCGATAAAACTGACCACTCGCTTTCAGAAATTTAGTTCATTCTGATTTTACCGCAAAAAGCACGATTTCCCTGTTCTTTTTTCAAGTGCCACTTCTGTGTTTCACACTTTTCTGAATCGGTACAAATTCTGTAAGAAGGTGGGAGGATATATGTAATTAATAATCGTCCTGCTGTTTTGTGAAAATTTTATCCATTGCTACAATATAGTGGTCTAAAGCTGCTCATAAAATGCACGTGAAATCCAGTTTTACGCGAATCGCAATCTCCTGAGATGTTTTGAAGTGATAAAGATGACAATAAAGAAATATTCACGTGCGTTTTTCTAGCAGGAGTGTCTCAGTTTTCAGTTTTTATTATTGCATATACTTTTTAAATAAACAATTTCAAGAATTTTAAGGTAAGAGATAATAACGAGACTTAAGCTTTTCAATAGTTTATTATTTGTTGCACGTATCGTTCAGCTTGAGATATAATAAGCTTTTAAGAAAGTGTATCTATGTAATATTGTCGTACCATTAGTTTACCTACATAATGTAAACTATTTACCTAGATTAGTATCATAAACTTCACACAGTATTTAATATTTCGTTCGGTATCCTATTTGTGTTTGCTGTTATTTTGTGCACTGTATTAAATACTTATGGTTATTTTTCGTATCCTTTGATACATAATCTCATACATATGTGAATAAGATGTGTGTAACTGTAAAACATTAAAATTAAGAAAATAATAAAAAATTAACAAAATTTTTACAATTACAAAATATAAAAATAACAAAATTAAGAAATTTAAAAAATATGAAAAAATTAGAAATCTAAAACAAAAGTCCTCCAGCAGGTATATGACCTTGACGTGCTGGTGAGGCTTGTGTGCTCTGAGGACACGGTAGACTACACTGGACAGGTTCAATCATACTAGGTAGATAACTGAAAAGGCGTCAGACTAACGCTGTCCAACTCAAACAACTTGGTTCGAAAGACAGTACTAAAACCTACACCGAATCATTCGTGGCCTGAGTCAACAAAAATCTACATCGGCTGCCAAGATATGGTAGCCTAATGTCAAAATTATGGTAGAGTAAAAGTTAGGAAGCCAAAATGAGAAATGCTCCTATCATAGCAGAATAAAGGTAAATGTGTCCTGGTCAGAGCTAGAGATGTAAAACAAGAGAACTAACTTTTCGACTGAGGTGGTAGCTTCAAAGGCGTTTAAATCAAAACATCTTGACATATTTCAGTTTTTTTCAAGAGTTAACCCTACTTTCTCAGCGCATTGAGTTGTCTTGGCTGCAGGTTTGGCACACCTGCTTCTTTCAATTTATAGGGTGCAGTTCTTGAACATGTGCCCAAAATCCAGAAAACTGGGAGGTCATAGGGAAAAATATATACTGTTATATGACAGCAGGACATAAACGCAGTAGCTAAAACAGTTTTCTTGGATGGATAACATTTCTGGGTTCCGTTTGTTCGGGGGGAGAAGCTGAAAAAGATTTTTGTTTTTTGGGTCAGGAGAATGGGGTTCATTTATTCCTCTAAGGGACCATTCCTCCCTCACTCCGCCCCCAGTTACATGTTAGGGGTGTAAGAACTAATAACACAACTTTTTAGGCTCCTAGGTATCGTGATGCATCTATTATAGTAAGTATCCGAGAGTGTGGGTGCATCTATAATTGGAACTCTCCCAGTGTGAGGATGCATGCACCCTAAACTTTAATGACACATTGTATCATATTTCAAAGACTTGACAAATTCCATGTAGGATGACGTGATGGCATGTGTCATTTTATGCATGACATAATACATTTACTTTTCTTGATATGGTGCACCATATTACTTGATATGGGTACTAACACTAACAAATAAAGAAGCGGATTTATGTCAAGATGATATTGATTTAAATGTCTTCGACACTGTGAGATCAATGAGATTAATGAAAAGCGAGTTCCCTCATTTACATCCCTAACTCCGCCCCGGGATAATTGAACATTTTCGTGCTGTGACAGCAGCATTGTTCATTCTGGTCGCTATAATTCTGATGTTTTATCTAATTTGGCGACATTGTATAATGCTGCACGACGGCCGAAACGTACAGCATTCTCGTATGAAACACCACAGTCGGTGCATCTTCCATCACTGAAGGTTCATACTCTACCACACTTGTATAAATATGGTATGTATTGGCTGTTGCCTCCACGTTAAATAATTAATATTAAAGTTGGCGGATACTGCTATTGTCCCTTCAACCAAAAGCTCGGGCAGCGAAAATACGTAACCTTGCAAATGTGTTTTAGTACCGCGAAGAAGCTTTCCGGACATTCATTTCTATTTAAAATGACACGTATTCGGATCGGACAGTTCGTCTTTAAAGTGTGTAATTGGGACTCAGAACACACTCTGCACTTAGAGTGGATTGGAGACTAAAAGCAGCTAGAGAAGTGGATAAGTATACGCCTCGCTGAACTCAGCAAATAACCATAAAAGATAATTACCCATATACTAGTCAAATAGTACTCAAATGTGTTTGCTTCCGCACAGGAATTAGCGAAGGGATGGCGTCCACAAGCACTGCCACCACCACTACTAAGATTCCGTCCCCATTCCATCGGTCCGGTACGTAGAGTCGTCCTGAGGGCAATTAGACGGTAAAATTACTCAGCACATTTTTATACGAATAACCACTGCGAGAAGAGTTCCTAGCATGGCGCAGCCTGAGCATAAGCATCTGAAGAGAAGAATGCAATGACTTATCCTAGAACGTGAACTAATGGTTCAAATTGTTCAAATGGCTCTGAGCACTATGGGACTTAACATCTACGGCCATCAGTCCCCTAGAACTTAGAACTAGTTAAACCAAACTAACCTAATGACATCACAAACATCCATGCCCGAGGCAGGATTCGAACCTGCGACCGTAGCGGTCTTGCGGTTCCAGACTGCAGCGCCTTTAACCGCACGGCCACTTCGGCCTGCCGTGAACTAATGCTTACGCATTTACACAGAAAGAAGACCAAAGTCAGAAGATGCACTACTCCATATTTGTGCGTTTATTATGTATCGTGTAAAGTGCTTTCAGTCAGAAATCTAAGGTAAGTATGATACCAAGCGTAGAAACGTTAGATGAAACTATGAACTCTGTGGTCGTCCTCAACAGAAAAATCCACAGCAAACGTGTCTTTTGTCACGATGAACGTAAGCTTCGTTACGTGGCCGAGCAGGAGTTGTAAGTCGCACATCATGTGCAGAATGTTGTCAAGGTTCTTCAATGTGTATACGTCCACCAAAATTGCTACTGCTGTACCTACTTGCTGTCGTAATCCCATTTCTGGCAGTATTGAAAACAATAAATTACCTCGGAAGCATATAACCTAAAAGTAGTTCAAAGTAAGCGATATTCACAATAATTCACAATAATTAATTCATATTAATTCACATTAATTCGTCTTACGGAAACACATTGTGTCAGCAACACTAAGTCAGTACACAGAATTAACTGACATTTGTTAGAAGTTTCATTGTTGTACGTTCAATAGCCTTCTCACAAATGCAACAAATGTTAGGTGTAAAATTAACATGGACCGGATAGGGAAATACGCACCATGCATTGGTCACTTCAGTATTTCTGTATACAGGCATCGAAGCCAGGCTTACCTTAATCTTTTGCCTTTCAGGTCGACTGTTAGTTTCCTATGTCTGGTTCCCAAACGTTTTCTTTACATGGTCGACACTTTCCATTTTGATAATTTCCACATAGGGGTTGAATTCACCACAGTCATGTAGGGCTTGCTGTCTGCGAGAAACCGAGTATAACGAACGTCTTTTGTCGTTTCTGATTTTTCAAGTATTTTTTTTTTAAACCAAAGACTTCCATCCCACCGCTGTTACCCTCATAGTTAGGAATGCAGTTCAGCTTGTGTACTTCCTGTCTTACCTCCTGTTAATATTTTGAAAGTTTGACAATATTTCGTCATAATATCTACATCAGTGACCTTTCCTGTGTCTACGCTTGTAGTTGTAACAACACCGCATAGACGGAGATGTCCGCTTTCTTGCCAGTTCCAGTTTAAAGCAATGGCGAGGTCTGTCCAACCTTAATTTTCTACGACGGCTTCACTTACAGCATACTTCATGGTCTCCTCACTAACTTCCACTACAGCTTTCTCCAATAATGCTCTCAAATTCTGAAATTTCTTTGTCGGAGCATGCAAATTCATGACAGTACAGAAAATCTTTCCAGCAGCCAATTGAACGTAGAGCGAATATATGTCTTGTATTTACTTCATATGACCCATTTGAGTCTTGCTTCGACGAAATGCCGGTTGCGGTGGTCTCGCGGTTCTAGGCGCGCAGTCCGGAACCGTGCGACTGCTACGGTCGCAGGTTCGAATCCTGCCTCGGGCATAGATGTGTGTGATGTCCTTAGGTTAGTTAGGTTTAAGTAGTTCTAATTTCTAGGGGACTGATGACCACAGCAGTTGAGTCCCATAGTGCTCAGAGCCATTTGAACCATTTTTCGACGAAGTCATAAAGAAATCTACAGATAAACAATTATGGCAACCAATTCATAGTGGAATTGCAAGACATTTTTACCATTGTCACTTTCTTCAATCTTCACGCATTCAGATGCTCCACCCTTCCTGCATTTCATAAATTTAAAAACAATTTCAGATAAAACACTCATGTCCACAATAATGTTGTTCTTTCTTAATTATTTTCTGCGAGCATTCTATATTCTTCAGAGAAAGTGGTCCGTTTTTTTTTCGAAACAATGTGAGCACTCTTCCGTGGTTTTAGCTGTCATACTTTCGCGCGATATACGCACAAGAGGAGTGTACATTCTGTGATGACTTCCTTTCAACTTTGTCTTTGTAAATGCACCTTTCGCTTTCGTCATCTTCCTTGAGATCTATGTAAAACTTGATTCACTACAACACAACAACGCATATACATTGATCTCAACAGCAACAGAAACTTCTGAACATGAAACACTGTGAAACAGCTGAGCATCGTGATGGCACTGGTACAGGTTAGACACACATTTCACATTAAAAATAAAAACTAGAAGATATGTGAGAAGGTAAGATGAGCGTCAAATCGTACTGTCACAGCAAATCCGGGCATGACACACAAACACAACGAGTAAAATAAATGTTCTAAAACCAATTTTTCAGGAAAACCCTTTGGAGAGAGTATGAAGAAAATCCCATTCCATAAAAAATCCAGTTACTTTGACCAGTACCACATATCGGTCCCCGTATAGAAAAATATTAAAGTACAGCATAGCTATTGTTTAACCGGAGGTGAGTACTTTCTTTTCCACAGGTGGCTCACTTCGATCAGACGTACTGCTAGCACGAGTCTCAGTACCGCCGCGGCGCAGAACAACATTGCGGGCGGGCTTGGAGTGCGAGTGACTTGATCGTGTTGGTTTGAAGGAGTCTGTGATGTGATTCCACATACTGGATGGCCAGGAACAATCTGAAAAGCTTGTACGGGCACTAGGGCATTGCAGGGTAGCTTGTGCTGAGAAGTAATTGTTAAGAAAAATATTCGATTCGTTGTGCCGTTTCCGAGTTAATTAACATTGAGGTTATCCAATCAAGTCGTTGTTAAAAAATATATCGACTCACCCACTTGTTTATAGTGTAAAACACTAAAATTGACGCGTTTCGGAAGTCAAGCTTCCATCATCAGAACAATAAAAAGTAAAAGAACCTGTTAAAACTCGCTGAAATGGAACATGCACCAGGCACAATAAAATTGACAATAAAATTAAAACATCGTGGCTACTTCCCTTGTTTCAGCCGTGTCTTCCAAGGTGCATCTCCACATAGTCGTCAAAATATAAAAAAATCTAAAATGGTGTCGCCTACGGTTTTCAACATCTAACCACATGGCTCTCTCCTCTATAGTCGTAAACCGCCCGTGTGTCTTCGTTGGTACCACATACCATGTAGCCTTTTAGTAACTACATTTTTAGCAATTGTCAGGATACCATCATTTCATGAGGTCCTTGGAACATGTATACGTTATCTGTTTGTCTAGACATCTCTGTGACGTCCTTGTTTACTTGCGCGTGAGCTCACTCGCGTTTCAGTGTCGTGTTTGGCTATGTAGTGTGTGGTATCAACGAAGGCGCACGGGCGGTTTACGAAGATAGAGGAGAGAGCCCTGTGGTTATTTATTGTCAATTTTACTTTGCCTGGTACATGTTCCATTTTAGCGAGTTTTAACAGGTTCTTTTACTTTTATTATTCTGATGATGGAAGCTTGACTTCCGAAACGCGTCAATCTTAGTGTTTTACACTATAAACAAGTGGTTGAGCCGATATATTTTTTAACATTGATATTCACAACCACGACCTCTCATCCACTATGGATAAAATCAATCAAATCGTTCTACGTGCAAATTCAAAAAGCCTGTCGGAGACGGTGTCGCCAAACGTGTTCTTTGGCTGGTTTCCTGAAACCGAACTAGAGAGCGATACAAAACTTGGACATGGGACGTTAATGAGGATCGAGCCCGTTTCAAAGGCTGAGCAGTTTCTCGCGCTGTCGTCTACGCTGTGAGAAGAACCGATACTAACTGTACCTGGCAGGCCGCTTGAATTTGCGACCACTCCGACCTGATTGGCTAATTTCAGGGCCAATTAATTCGGCAACGGCACTCCGTACCGAATTTTTTCTTAACAAATGTTTCTCAGTAACTACTCTTCAGGTCACGCTGTATGTACAGGACCTCTTCCCTAAGGGGTATCAGCTGCATTGGTCTGGGGTTTCAACAGATATCTGCATCTTAAATTGTGTAGCTAGAGTCACCCAAACAAATGGTGTTCATCGCGTCCTTAATGTGACGGCCAGTGTCGAGTGAAAGCACCGAAAAAAAAGTCGGTCCCGATTAGTCTCACGCGATAACCAGTACTCAGGTAGTGACAGCCATGTCTTGGGCAGCACTGACTTCTACCGCCAAGCGTTCAATCCTACGGAGTCGCTGCTAAATTCCTGTTTATTTTCCTTGCTTTACTGTCTCTGTTCATACATACCGATAAAGCGAATATCTGACTAGACTAATTTTGGAGCACTCTGTCGATTGGGGACGTAAAAATATGTTTTAAAAATTATTTTGTTTGCAATGGGATGCAAACCGACACTTTCTGCAGACACTTGACCTCGCATGAGGGATGTGACGAGTAGTAATTGCTTGGGCTGACTACAGCTACACAATGCAAAAACGAAACTGCAAATATCTGACGAAATATCAGAGGAAATGCGACTGACGAGTCTTACTATAGGTACCCGGTCGGGAATAGTCAACATTCAGAGATATGAAAGGAACAATCATTGGATGTAGAGAAAGTCTAGTAAACATGGCTTTGAAATCAATATTTTAAGAGTTATGAGAATTTTTTCGTATTCATAATTCTTTAGACATGCAATTTAGGGCCCGTGATTATTAGATAATTTTTTGCTGGTATTGGTTCGTACTACAACCTCAAATATTAAAGGCAAAAAGTTTGCAGTAGAAGAAATGGTTTCACAGTGTCGAAGGTAAAGAGTGCTCATAGCTGTTCAGGTACGCATTTTAGAGTCCATGTTTACTAGAGTCAATGCTTCGAATGAAATTTCCTGTCATATTCCTGGATATCGACCAAGCCTCCTGGGACACGCTGTTTATCAGACATGCGGAACACAGCCGAGAGCATTATCGTAACGATGCTACATCTACATCTACATTACTAATCTGCAATTCACAGTTAATTGTCTGGCACAGGGATCATCGAACCACCTTTAAGCTCTGAGGAGAAAGTTGGTGATTGAAATTTCATGAGAAGGTCCTACCACAGCAAAAAAACGCCTTTGTTTTCATGACAGCCACCCCAATCCGTTTATCGTGTTGGTGGCATTCTCTACGTTATTTCGCGATAATACAGAACGAGCTGCCCTTCTTTGAACTTTTTCAATATCTTCCGTCAGTTCAGTCTCATGCGGATCCCAAGCTGCAGAGCGCTACTCCAGAGGAGGGAGGACAGGTGTAGAGTAACCAGTCTCTTCAGTAGACCCATTCGATTCTACACAGAGTGCGTGAAAGAACTTGCCCCCCTTCTAACAGCCGTGTACCGCAAGTCTCTAGAGTAACGGAAGGTTCCAAATGATTGGAAAAGAGCACAGGTAGGCCAAGTCTTCAAGAAGGGTCGTCGAGCAGATGCGCAAAACTATTGGCCTATATCTCTGACAACGATCTGTTGTAGAATTTTAGAACATATTTTTGCTCGCGTATCATGACATTTCTGGAAACCCAGAATCTATTCTCCAGGAATCAACATGGATTCCGGAAACAGCGATCGTGTGAGACCCAACTCGCTTCATTTGTTCAAAGACACAGGCTCCCAGGTAGATGCAATTTTCCTTGACTTCCGGAAGGCGTTCAATACAGTTCCGCATTGTCGCCTGATAAACAAAGTAAGAGCCTACGGAATATCAGACCAGCTGTGTGGCTGGATTGAAGAGTTTTTAGCAAACAGCATGTTGTTCTCAATGGAGAGACGTCTACAGACGTTAAAGTAACCTCTGGCGTGCCACAGGGGAGTGTTATGGGACCATTGGTTTTCATAATATATGTAAATGACCTAGTAGATAGTGTCGGAAGTTCCGTGTGGATTTTCGCGGATGATGCTGTAGTATACAGAGACTTTGCAGCATTAGAAAATTGCAGCGAAATGCAGGAAGGTCTGCAGCGGATAGGCACTTGGTGCAGGGAATGGCAACTGACCCTTAACATAGACAAATGTAATGTATTGCGAATACATAGTAAGAAGGATCCTTTATTGTATGATTATATGATAGCAGAACAAGCACTGGTAGCAGTTACTTCTGTAAAATATCTGGGAGTATGGATACGGAACGATTTGAAGTGGAATGATCATATAAAATTAACTGTTGGTAAGGCGGATGGCAGGTTGAGATTCAGTGAGAGAGTCCTTAGAAAATGAAGTCCATCAACAAAGGAAGTGGCTTACAAAACACTCGTTCGACCTATATTTGGGTACTGCTCATCAGTGTGGGATCCGTATCAGGTCGGTTTGACAGAGGAGATAGAGAAGATACAAAGAAGAGCGGCGCGTTTCATCACAGGGTTATTTGGTAATCGTGACAGTGTTACGGAGATGTTTAGTAAACTCAAGTGGCAGACTCTGCAATAGAGGCGCTCAGCATCGCGGTGTAGCTTGCTGTCCAGGTTTCGAGAGGGTGCGTTTCTGGATGAGGTATCGAATATATTGCTTCCCCCTACTTATACCTCCCGAGGAGATCACGAATGTAAAATCAGAGAGATTCGAGCGCGCACGGAGGCTTTCCGGCAGTCGTTCTTCCCGCGAACCATACGCGACTGGAACAGGAAAGGGAGGTAATGACGGTGGCGGGTAAAGTGCCCTCCGCAACACACTGTTGGGTGGCATGCGGAGTATAAATGTAATTGTAGGTGTAGATCTAGGATAATAGGATAATATCAAGTTTGAGTTTTGACAAGGGCCGACCCTGATTTTTCTTTGGAGAGGGACGGATGGCGGAAGGAGGAGAGGGAAGGGGCTTGAGCTCCTTGTGGCTCCCCGTCCCCCTCTAATTCAGGATCTGCTGCTATTTCTATCCAAAAATGCGCACGAATTTTGAAAGAATCGTCCTTACGAAGTTCAACTAGCCGTTTTCCCGCACGGTAGTCTGCGAACCATGGATGAAGCGTAATAAATAGTTTCTACATTCCTAGATTTCAGGGAAACAGTCACCACAGTGCCTCACTGGAAACTGTTTACATTGGTCAGAGCATAAGGAATAGGCCACCAAATTTGTGAGTGACTCTAAGATTTTTTAAGTAACAGAAGATACATAAATTGCTCTGGTTCAAAAATGGTTCAAATGGCTCTGAGCACTATGGGACTTAACATCTGAGGTCATCAGTCCCTTAGAACTTACAACTACTTAAACCTAACTAACCTAAGGACATCACACACATCCATGCCCGAGGCAGGATTCGAACCTTCGACCGTAGCGGTCGCGCGGTTCCTGACTGAAGCGCCTAGAACCGATCGGCCACACTGGCCAGCTGCTCTGGTTCTGTAAATAATTACGCGATCTAATGAACAGGGTGAGCGGCAATCTATGGCAATTTCCTGATGACGCCGTAATGTGAGGGAAGTGTTGTCAATGAGTGACGGTAGGAGGATGTGCGATGACTTACACAGAATTTTTATTTGGTGTGGCGAATGGCAACATGCTCCAACTGTAGAAAACCTTAAGTCAAAGCAGATGACTAGGGAAAACGATCCTGTAATGTTCGAATACAGTATTCATGGTGTGCTGCTAGACACAGTCACGTCTATTAAATATTTAAGCGTAACATTTCAAGGAAGTACGGGAAAGAACGAGAATGTAAGGTTAAGAACAGGGAAAACTAGTAGCCAACTTATTGGGAGACTTCGAGGAAAGTGTAGCTGTCTATAAATGAGACTGCATGTAAAACACTAGTTCGATCCATTCATGAGCAGTGCTGGAGAGTTTGGAACCACCACCACTTCGGATTGAAGGAAGACACCGAGCAATTGAGCGGCATGCTGCTACATTTGCTAGAGTTAGAATCAGCTGTGGGGAGTCGGTTAAGCGGCTTATTATATCCCTATGATGCATAAAGTACGATCCCTAGTAACGTACTGGGAAGGGAAGCTACCCATAATATCAGTCAAAGAGTGTCGCAGAACCGAAATGCCTTATTGCATTAAAATATAAGTACAGCACCACACTTGCATGTATTAATGACAGGACACATCTAGCTACAAAAGAAACTAGAAGTCAATAAAACAATTTGGTTTATTACCATAAACCATCAAACAAATTAAATTTTCTTTGCATTAAGAACGTAAACATTCAATAAATGAACAAAAGGATTGTATCTCTGAAATATAGCATTAGCACAGGTGGAAACATAAAATTAAACTGTATCACTGATATGGGCTGTGACTGCGAAAATGGTAATGGTTTAAAGTAAGCATCTTGAAAAATAAGTGTGAACACCAGTAGAATCGCCGAACTGCGTGGTGGAAGCAACTAGTTGCCTGCAGACTGTGCAATTAAAGCCGTCCGCGGTGACCGAGCGGTTCTAGGCGCTTCAGTCCGGAGCAGCTCGACTGCTATGGTCACAGGTTCGAATCCTGCCTCGGGCATGGATGTGTGTGATGTCCTCAGGTTAGGTAGGTTTAAGTAGTTCTAAGTTTTAGGGGACTGATGACCTCAGATGTTAAGTCCCATAGTGCTCAGAGCCATTAGAACCATAAGTTAACTAGCCTCATGTCCCCTCGATTTAATGACTACATAGCCGGCTCATTCTTACCACTCCTAAAGGGTGTGAATGCGAGAGACGGCGGCAGCTTTTGCTGGAAATTCTGAGGCAGCTCGCCCTCTATAATAACATGCCAAGGTGATAAAATTCATACGACATCTCCTAATGTCTTGCCGGAAGACCGGCGTAGCGCAGCAACTCGGCGTGGCGTGGTCTCAACAAGTCTTTGGAAGCAGATATATTGAGCCTTCCTGCCTCTTTAGTCGTCCATAGTTGCGAAAATGTTGTCGGTGCAGGACTTTGTGCACTAACTGACCTTTCCATTATGTCCCATAAACGCTCGATGGAATTCATGTCGGGCGGATATGGGTGACCAGACAATTCGCTCAAATTATCCGAAACGTTCTTTAAACCAGTTGCAAACAGTTGTGGCCTGGTGACATGGCACATTGTCATCCATAGAAAGTATATCATTGTTTGGCTGCAAATAACCTCCAAGTAGTCGAGCATAATCATTTCCAGCCAACGATCGTCTCAGTTGCACCATAGGACCCAGTCCACTACATGTAAACACAGCCCTGACCATTATGGAGCCACCACCAGCTTGCACAGTGCCTTGTTCACATCATGGGTCCATGGCTTCGAGGCGTCTGTGCCACACTAAAACCCTATCATCAGCTTTTACCCACTGAAATCTGGACTCATCTGACTACGCCACGGTTTACCAGTCGTCTAGGGTCCAACCGATATCGTCACGAGCCAGGGGGTGCGCTGCAGGCGATGTCCTGCTCTTAGCAAAGGCATTCGCGTCAGTCGTCTCCTGCCATAACCCATCAACGCCAAATTTCACTGCACCCCACTAATGGATACGTTCGTCTTACGTCCCACATTGATTTCTGCGGTTATTTCATGCGGTGTTGCTCATCTGTTAGCACTGACAACTCTACACAAATGCCACTGCTGGATCTCGGAAAACTAAATCCCTAAGGACTTCCGAAATCGATTGTCTCATGCGTCTAACTCGCCCTACCATTCCTCGTTCAAAGTCTGTTAATTCCCTTCGTATGACCATAATGACATCTAAAACGTTAACACATGAATTACATGAGTACAAATGACAGCTATGACAACGCACTGCCCTTTAATACCTGGTCTACATGACACTGTCACCATCTGTGTATGTGCATGTCGGTATCCCATGACTTTTTGCCAACTCAGTGTATGGAGACATCACCGCTCGTGACGCCTCGGCAGCAAGAGTCTTTCAATGCCTTGATAGCAAGTGTCGTCCCATTGATTTATCAGCAGCAAGTGTCCTCCGTGTTTCTGCCAGTGTACGAATGTCACTGACCAATTGCTGGAGACTTTATGAGACTTGACAAGTAATAAATTTATAATTACACTGTCAGAAAAAGTAATACACCTGGAAAGACAACGTCGATTTCGATACGATGACGGCATATGCCACTAGGTAACCGTAATGGCATAGCTACCAGAGTGCCATCTGTGTCTGCCCTTTAATGGGAATATTCACAGCCGGAAGGCTCAATGTGGCGTAAATGTGTGAAGCAAGACGGCAACCATGCCAGAGAGACGAACTCATGCACCCTACAGATTGAATGATAGGGGTCAAATTGTGACTTCCGTGTGGGGGAATGGCCCTGCCGGAGAACTGACACATAACCTGAACGTGCTCCATCAGTTGTACGACGATACTGGTACCACTGATCAAATGAACATTCTCACACCTGTAAACGAGTTTCATGCAATACTCACAGCCACTACGGTCGTCGTATTGTAGGAGCAGCGATGGGAGACGCTACAGCTATCACGGCAGAGATAAGAGAACTTGTGAGTCCAGAGGCGTCAACACAAACTGTTGAGAACCAGTTATTAGCAGTGAGACTACTGGTACGTTACCTCTAGCCCATCTTCCAGTTACGTTGCAGCACTGACGTGCATGGTTCGCCTGGTACCGCCAGGGGATCACTTGGAAGATGGAATGGCTTGAGGTTTTCTTTGGCTATGAAAGCAGATTCTGCCTGCAAGGAAGCGATGGTCGTTTGGACGTACAATGTAGACGTGGTGAACGCTGTCTCATAGCGTACATTCGTTCAAGACACACTTGCCCCACCACAGGCCTTATGGTCTGCAGTCTGATAAGCTACAATCGTCACACGCCTTTGATGTTACTGGAAGGGATGCTAAGCAGTGCCTGGTAGGTGGAGAAGCCTGTTGGACCCATTATTTTGCCATTCTTGCAACAGGAAGGTTGTTCCAAGAGGATAATGTTCACTCCCACACTGCCTGTAAAACTCCATTTGTTATGGAAGATGTGCAGCACGTTTCTGGTCAGGACGATTTCCAGACTTGTCACAAATCGAGCACATGTGTTATACGACGAGACAACAAGTGATTCATGCATCTTATCAACCAACAGTCCTTACAGAACTACACAAGTAGGTCCAGCAGGCATAGTATAGCATATCCCAAGACATTATCCGCCGTCTGTATGATCGGCTAGATGCCAGAGCCAGTGGAAGCATTGGCGCCCATGGAGGCAATGACACATTTTAATATGGGTGTTGAACTACTGGTTGATACCTGGTTCGTCAGAACTGCTTGTGCTTTTGATTAGTAAATGTAGTCATTACATGTGCCAATGGCCTTGCCGCAGTTGTAACACCAGTTCCCGTCGGATGACCGAAGTTAAGCGCTGTCGGGCTGGGCTAGCACTTGGATGGGTGACCATCCGGTCTGCCGAGCACTGTCGGGAAGCGGGGTCTGCTCAGCCCTAGTGAGGCAAACTGAGGAGCTACTTGATTGAAAATTAGAGGCTCGGGTCTAGTAAACTGACATACGGCTGGGAGAGCGGTGTACTGACCAAATGCCTGTCCATATGCGCATCCAGTGATGCCTGTGGGTTGAGGATGACATGGTGGCTGGTCGGTACCGTTGGGCCTTCCAAGGCCTGTTCGGAAGGAGTTCAGTTTAGTTTAGTCATTACATGTACGCCATATGCACTGTTGCAACAATAAATAGTGAGTGATTTGGAAGATTCTAAAAGAGCATACTAATATTTGTTATGGAAGTGTAAGTTCAACAAACTCCTATTCTCGTGGATCCGGGCTCAGGGAGAAATGCAGAAGACGTCTCCCACTCCATGACTGGTTTCTAACTCTGGACAATAGAAAGGCTTACATGCAGACAATTGTGGGAAAGAGGGCCTTCTACATAAATAGATTTAAAGAGTCTACTGGTGCATGCTTGTATGTGTCACCCAGACATGACAATAATATTAATGTAAATTAAAATGAAACTATTATATTGTAAACGATGTATGTCTCTGATAGGCTTTTATAATGCGGATCGCTGACTGTGCACGACCGTAGAGCCAAAGATACTGCTTCTGGTCAGAGTTTGTAGTGTTAGAGTTAAAGAGCGCTTGGCGCTCAGTTGTATGTAAGTGTTGGTGAGCAAAAGACAATGGAGCAGGCTGTTTCTGTGGTGTAATCTGTGAAGTCACTAAATGTTAAATTAATGTAGGTATGTCAATATTATTAAGCATGGAAGCTGAAGTCTTCATGGAAGCAAGGCAAAGATGTTGAGATATTATTATTGTTGTTTTGCCAGCACGTTAGTATATATGATTTGGGTGATAATTTGTAACTGTTGAGTAACCTCAGAATGTATGTAAACTGATTTGATAAAAAGGCTAGTTAGATATTTCACTTTTGTAATGCTTCATTTGTTAACAGAGCTATATGTAATTTGATGATATGCATTTATGGTGGATTAGTGAGGTTAGATAACACTCGCTGTTTAAATCTCATTGTTGGTGAATCAATTGAAAGTAGTGTAACTTCATTTGTCAGATGTTTTTGAAAGGACGAACATAACTTGCAATACAATTTTGCAAAAAGCCTCAGTGTTATTAACTCACCAGTATCAGTACCGCCTTCCTGTCCACGTCACATGTTTTCCAAAGAAGTAGGATTTTACATAAATGATCTCATTTATCAGAAGAAACAATTTCATGTGCAAATTCAAAGTTTTGCAGCCAGAGGAGCCATTAGCTAGCATATTTATAGTTTTTTTCGTGGAAGGTCAGAATATATCGCGTTCCACCGTTGCTGCTTTAGAGGGAAGACAATTTAATTTATTTGTTACGTGCACAGGGACAAAAGTTTTCATTTTTGAACAACGCCAGAGGATTCAGTGCCTAATGGGCTGAATGTATTTTGCAATGACTGCATTTCTTCATTGGTATTGAGAGTTACATTGCCCAGTCAATGAGTATAAAGTCTTTTGCTATCAATAACACAGAGTAAGCACACCACTTACAGTTACAATACGGTACACAATAATTCGAGTTTTGTATCCATTCCAAAGATCAGACATTCATCAACGTAATCGTAAACTTTTGTTTTTCAGTGAACATTACAGAGTATTGTGAGCCAATCAAAGTATCTATTACAAAGATTTAAATGAACATTATTTTGTGGCGTGACTACAGAGAAAACAGCTAGTTTCACACACTCTCATTCTGCAGACTACACCTGGCTTGGAATTTATGTTTCTTCAAATGGTTTTTCGTAGTGTCTTGGACAAAAGAGTTTCTATCACACACAGGCTGCCCCAAGTCGCTATTGTGCTGAGATGGGATGTAGTTAATTCTCTGACAACTACGAGCCTAGGAGGGCTTCTTTCAGCTCCAAATACTTTTATGACCCTCTGCTTAAATAGGCTTCCATCTTGCACGAGCCAGCTAAGGAAATCTCAATTGGCTTATTGAATACAGACTGTAGCTATGATACAATGTTAAAGAATCGACTATACTGACTACCTGGATATGCATATCCCAATAAAAAATTTGCCTCATGACAAACTATGGTGCGATATCACCTCCTGATTATCTTCAGATTGCTTATAAAATTTATCTGTAGCGTAAGTTCATCAAAGGCACTTTTGTTGATATATGTTTATTCTTGTTTTTGGTCACATGCTCCTCGAGTGATGAGTTTCATGGACAGTTGAAAAAGGTTAACCTGGTGCCCAAGTGACAAGAGGAAAATACACAAGCACACTTTTTTTACAAGTCTCTTGACACTCACTCATATATACTGATGCAACGGTATGTTTGTTTGGAGAACATATAATAAAAAGGAGAAACACCAGCTAGTGCAAGGTTACACATACATACTAATCATTTTTTCAATGCTTAAGAATGAAGGCATGGCCTTGATAATCTCACACCACACATCCACACATGGATGGCTTGTGTTTTAAGTCTGCACATACTCGAAATCAGTTTACTATTAGTTACCATACCAATACTTACTAGGTTATAATACCAAATCATTCATTCTATTATGACCATATCCCATTAAATGGTTTATCACACTCAACAACAAGAATAATAAGATACTTCAATGTTACAGAAACGCAAGTGCATGATAACCAAAACATAATAAAACCTAAAGAACAATACGATAATGTGGAAGAAAGAAGATGGACATTCTAAAGACAAGTAATCGTGACTAGATACAACATGTTAAATGCAAAGACTGTATCATGTATACCAAAGCAATAGATAAATTCTTATTTACAAAATGCTTGTCTCACCGTATAAAAAAAACTGAGGCACATATTGGTGAATAAGTTTCATAATTCGACATCAGGCACAGTCAGTATCAAAAATATGAGCAACATAACAACAACATATCTTCACAATAAATATCATAAAATTACAAATATTCAAAAATTGCTTCACTGCTGATTGTGTGTGTCATAATTACTATGTAATCATGAAGATAAATTTGAAATTGCTATTGCAAACAATTTGCAGACCACTGATGGTGTGCTTCAAAATTATTGGTGACTGCTGGTTGGGCCTACTGACAAATCTTCTTATATGTCCCTTAAACATAAAACTAAAGCACGAAACCAACACAGTGTTCACTATTCTCAGAAAAATACACTGTTAATCACACAAGTTGTTTTTACTAATAGTTCAACACACGAGGTAAGATGCAAATGAAAGAGTTAATGTTTATAGTTTATGTAATTCTCATCACTGAAGAGCAACATGACTCTTAAGTCCAAGTTAGTAATTGATGGCAACCCTAAATTCTAATTAATGGGCTAGGTAGCACAAAGTTCATATACACAGCCTGCTTGTGACAACAACAGGTTCCTTCTCACTTTCCATGAAATCTCTATCATAATGAAGTTCACAATAAATCTTTTTCTGATGTCTTACCAGTTTTCAAATAGTTTGTGAGCAGCAGTAAGGATTCATATTCTTGACTCACAGATACCTTGATGTTGTGGTGAATGATATAATTACGTTAAATCCCAGACATAAGCAACAAAGTATAATGACAACATCTGAAACTGTGAAATAAATGTATCTGAATCGTATGACTGAAGATTTAAGTAGATAAACATGCAGTTCAATTGAGTTGACAGATGAGTAATGCTTATATCTTTAGCATGAGCTGCAGTGGAAAGCGGTAACGAGTTCGGAGACAGTTCCTTATCCAGTCCTCCCACACAGGTTCGCTAATGACTCAGGTTGACTTGAAGGCTGTCTGATAATTAATGTTACAAACGTGCATATGATAACCTCCGCAGTGTCGTATGTACTCAGATCGTCGGCTGACGTCGTGGCTGTCTTAAGTCAGTTGGTTTGCTGTAAACTCTCCTGGTGGTGTCCCATGTTGAGTGGTATGATATGGTACAGAGTTACGAATAATTCGGACAGAGCTGCTCCTCTGCCCGGATGCAATAAGCACGTGCCACCCGGAATGCAGCTCTCGACAGCAGGTCCCAGATGGGGTGGAGATGGTGGAATCCGTCAGCAGCAATTGCTCATTGGGTCATACTTCCTCAGCTCGTCAATCAACCAAGGTCGCGTCACTTTCCTTTTTATTGTTATACGGATATGCATGACGTAGGCTCATTAGTTTAAAACTGTGTCTTGGTTCTGAAGTGAAAATACCACGCTCAGGCTCCTGGGCCTCTTCGTACATGAACAACAAATTTAATAATTAAAGTAACATGCCCTTTTAGATGCTAAATGGTGTATGAATTAACTATTTACAGTTCCTTGATTTTAGTGCCCTTTGGAAGACAAATGACAATTTAGTGCTTTGGTTAGTAGTAAAAGGACACACAATTAATACAGATCGCAAGTGACTGCATTTATGATTGTCAGATATATCTGCAGTTGCTAAACGGAATACCATTTACATATTTGAGCCTGCCCTCGCTCGAATTATTAAGTGACCTTCAGCTGATTACTGTGCTTGTAGTATACCTTGGCACATTCCCTAATTATAATGGCAGGTTTTACTCTCTCTCAGAAATTCTTCCTTCTTCTTGTCATCCACGAATATTGAAAATAATTGGTCACTCCATATCTAAGATATCTGTTCTGAAACACACGAAAGACAAGGGAACGTAACATATGGTTGACAACATGAGAATACACATAACAGTCTATCATGCAATTCTTTACAGTTGTAAAATATTTACTTTACTGTACCTGAAACTTTGACGTATTACCACTAAGTTAGATTGTTCTTCATCAAGTCCTTACATCCATGAGCGACATTTGTCTTCTCCAACACTTTTTTAACATCACAATGATGGACTTTATGTGGTTGACAGTCACATCCGTGCGAACAGTACAAACAAATACTGCATCTTCTGTTAATCAAGCTCACGTTCCTTTATGTAATATGGCGTCTTAGTGAGACATCCTTTTACCCAGCCGCTCAGAGCCTCACGCTACTGACCCCAAATATCGAAAATATAACAAGCAATTCATCCTCTAAGGGCAAATGTATCCAATGCACATTCGATGGTTTCATCATTGTCTTCTTCCAACACTACCTCAACAGTTTAAACCTTACTAGGAAGTCGTCCACATACAATTCGTAACAAAATTCCTCCTTATAATTCACTTTTATTTCTCCTTGTACACTCGTCCATGGCTGTGAACTAGTCTTTTGTTCTCTGACTATACCTATTTAATGATTCTTTTCAGGTACGAATTGTATCAACAACCTTTCGATTTGTTACTCCTGGTGGTCTCAATCTCAACGGTGTTATTATGTATAATTTTCCCCAGTCAGTGCGCTGCATAGTACACTCTAAAGAATTGATGGGTTCAACATTTGCTCTTTTGTGATCTCTTTATCGTCTTCAGTACAATTTCATTGTCTCCAGCAATCTCGCTTCTTCTCATTGCATTCTACAGTTTCCATTGCATCTAGTTATTGATTATAATGCAAGCGTTTATCTTCTACACACAATATACAATCCTGTCACCTCAAATGCTTCGTAACTACTTAATTCCTTGAACTATTTCAACTATAACTGGACTGTGACTCTTAACCTTCAATTAAGGCTCCTGGGGTTGTATTTCGTGTAACTGTGAGGTCGGAACCTAGAACGTTGTCTGAACCCGCCACATATTTTGTTTTTTTGACATTTTCAGCGGATCCCTTTGTGGATCTGCGCCACATATTTCTACAATTACTGCACCCTATCATCTCTGATTATTCGTACTCCACCCGTTAACATTTTCGTGGAGTAAATGCCTTGCTCACCAGTTCGCATTAGGAGGTCCATGTTGTGACGATTCGTAGTGAGTGCTACGATGCTGCATAATGCTCCATTAGCAAAATACCTATTCTGACACTCTCCTGCTTTCCTTGCGTCCAAAATTCGTGCCGAAACGCCAGATAAAGATTCTCTTTGCCGCGATCACTCGAATTGTGACGGCTCACTCGTATCGCAGATACATGCAAATGAAAATAATATTTTAACCAGCAGACCATTATGTATCGACACAGCTAAATAGACATTTATATTTTCCAGAAACTGTGCCCATCGAAACAAAATCTTTATAATGTCAGGCAGTCACATTGTTGAGAAAGCGTGCCTATTCTAACAAAATGTATTATATTTTGTCCTTGTCATTGTGGGCGACACAGTTGGCAAGACATTCACAGGTGTCGGCACAGGATCAACGCATTCACGGCAGTCTGCCTATTTCGCATAATTCCTCGTCTTCTTTTTGTTGAAGCATTAACGTCTCTCTGACACTCACACTATTTGCTGACACGCTATTGCATTGTCTCTCCTTCAACAATTCTACCAGCGCTTCACGACTGCAACAGGTGATGTCTCCTTGTATTTTCTTAAACTGGAACAATACCCTTATTTACTCCTAATGTTTTAAGTTTACCAAGCAGTTCTATCTTAACCCGCGTCATTACGTAACGGCAACACATATACATGTTTGTTGACTTGCGATAGGTCGTCTTTCCACTCTTTAATGACGTCAGCGTTTTGAATAAATTTTCGGTTGCACCATACACTTCTTGAGTAGGCGTGTCTAATTTATTTCTGCAAGTATCGATTTATTGCTCACTTACTGTTTAGTCTAGTCTTAGGATTTCTTAATTAATTCTTAGATCTTCTTCTTTAATATGACCATCCTTTCGTCGCACCTTTGTATATAACCCGTTAACTACTCACCTAAGTGATAAGTATATTTCTGGATTGTTCTTCAATCTTTATGAAACATGTGCCAGTCTCCTTGTTTAGCTTATGAAATTTTCGTCTGTTTTTGTTGAAAAATTCTTCCGATCTTCTATGTTGCTCTTCGGTACTTTTGAGAAACGCTTTTTCTATTCTCTGCTGCTGTTCACGGCGCATCTTTGTCTTTTTGTAACGTCGACCGTTCTTCTCATAATGGCACTTGTAAAGCCATTTGAATTAATAGTGATTAGAGATGAAAAGGGGGCGGTGAAGAACACTTCGGTGCACGATGGGTAACACTCTTTGTGTGGTCCTAGCGAGCAGTGGCTACGGAATCTTGTTTTTCATCTCACATACTCTTCACACAACATTTCAGCTTCGGATTGTCCGCTGTTACTCTGCAAGGTATTTGGTTCACTATTCATCGCTACTGACCCTTCTAAATTACGTTCATGACGTTCCATAACCCCAGTACCGTTTGAACTGCCGTCTTCGACTTCCATAGTAAGTTCGTGATTTACAGTTAGAGATGAACTCGTTTCTTCCTTATCAATTGTACTCTTTTTTCCTGAATTACTTGAATCATCATAGGTTAACTTTGGCATAATCAAATACTTACGCAAAACTCAAAAACTTCCCCTGATAAGCAAATTCCTAACTGAGACATGTCACTAAACACAATAAAATTCTACCAAAAATACAAACACATATAAATACTTCCCCTAAAACTGCACCGTGCAAACTCTGGACAGTGCTGGACTTTTACTCACGAATCTATCCTATAAGAGAAGCAAAAATTACTGCGGCGGAAGCAACGGAACATTAGTTTAAATTCTTCAATTTCTTTTCTCTTTAAGATGTTCATCTTTACTTTTCCGGTTAAAATGCGATCAAGAAACAAATGAATCTGTGGCGACTGGAATCGGACAAGTCCGGGACGACATCGCAGCCAGCAGCGGCTGCCCGACTGGGCGACGCGCGTCGACAGGGAGTCGCCGGAGAACAACAAAATGGTTCAAATGGCTCTGAGCACTATGGGACTTGACATCTGAGGTCATCAGTCCTCTAGAACTTAGAACTACTTAAACCTAACTAACCTAAGGACATCACACACATCCATGCCCGAGGCAGGATTCGAACCTGTGACCGTAGCGGTCGCACGGTTCCAGACTGTAGCTCCTAGAATCGCTCGGCCACCCCGGCCGTCCGAGGAAGAACAGGTGGACGACTAGAGAAGGGCTGACAAAGGTGACGGCGTGGCAGAGTGACAAGTCCAGAGGGCAAACAAAGATCGAATACTAAGACGTAGCGAATTCGGAACAGAGACAACAATAGGCAGCGAGATCCATGCGGTAATGAAGATAAATCAATGCTAACGGACGGAGCAGCCGCTCTGCTAACTTCAAAGGGCGGCCAAGAGCCCTTACAGAACGATGAGAAGGACGTGGCCTACGGCGACGCTTACATCGGTGACCGCAGCGCCCGTATTTGCAGCGCTAATCGATGTCTATAGCATCCCGCGAATCTTCAAACGTGCAGAGCGAGGATACCAGAGACTCAAACACTAAGATTTACTGACCTAAAATTTCGACTATTTAAATCAGAAGATTGCGGGACCACGGAAAGTAATTCTGGACGGTTCAAAAATGGCTCTGAGCACTATGGGATGGGACTTAACTTCTAAGGTCATCAGTCTCCTAGAACTTAGAACCACTTAAACCTAACTAACCTAAGGATATCACACACATCCATGCCCGAACCAGGATTCGAACCTGCGACCGTAGCGGTCGCGCGGTTCCAGACTGTAGCACCTAGAACCGCTCGTCCACCACGGCCGGCTAATTCTGGACGGCAGCCGCTATATTCATATGTGAGGTGTCGCTCGAGCTGTTCTCCATGTCCCTAAGATGCTTTAAGTCTGACTTACGAAAACAGTGTTGCGTAGCGGGAACGCCTTATCGAAAGAAAACTACTAGGATTGACCCAAATGAAGCGCAAAAATACAGACATCACAGTGCACATAGACACAATTTATATACAAAAGAAACTGGCAGTCTCTATAACAATTTCGTTTATTATCATAAAACTTCAAACAAATTAAGCACACTGCATTAAGTGTCCTAACGTTTAGTAACTGGGGAAAAGGATTGTAATTATGAAATACAGTCTTGGCACAGTTGAATGCACACATGAAGGCATAAAGTGAAATTATATCACTTTTATGACCCATGACTGTGAAAATAAATAATCGTTTAAGGAAAGAACCTGGAAAAATAAATAAGATCACCAGCAGAATCGGCAAAGTGCATGGTGTAAGCAACTAGCTAGCTGCAAACATTAAAACAGTGCTATTAAACCCTGGGGTATGCTAACTAGACTCATGTCCCACTCGATTCGGTAATTGCAATAATCACTCATTCTTACCACTCTTAAAGGGTGCGAGTGAGGAAGATGATCGCAGTAACAGCTGAAAATTCTGAGTCCAGCTCACCCTCTGTACTGAGATCTAATATGGCGACATCGCAGTACCTCGGTAGCAGGCGTCGACACTCTGATGACCAGCCAGGAAGCGTTCTCCCATAGATCTCCAGAAGCAAGTGTCCTCTGATATTACAGTTAGAAACTCAGCTGTTTCGGCCAGTGTAGCAATTTCGCCGACCATTTTGAGCAGATCTTGCGAGCACTGATGACTTGTTGTTGTTGTTGTGGTCTTCAGTCCTGAGACTGGTTTGATGCAGCTCTCCATGCTACTCTATCCAGTGCAAGCTTCTTCATCTCCCAGTACTTACTGTAACCTACATCCTTCTGAATCTGCTTAGTGTATTCATCTCTTTATCTCCCTCTACGATCTTTACCCTCCACGCTGCCCTCCAGTACTAAATTGGTGATCCCTTGGTGCTTCAGAATACGTCGTACCAACCGATTCCTTCTCCTAGTCAAGTTGTGCCACAAACTCCTCTTCTCCCCAATTCCATTCAATACCTCCTCATTAAGTAAGTGATCTACCCATCTAATCTTCAGCATTCTTCTGTAGCACCACATTTCGAAAGCTTCTATTCTCTTCTTGTCCAAACTATTTATCGTCCATGTTTCACTTCCATACATGGCTACACTCCATACAAATACTTTCAGAAATGACTTCCTGACACTTAAATCTATACTCGATGTCAACAAATTTCTCTTCTTCAGAAACTCTTTCCTTACCACAGCCTGTCTACATTTTGTATCCTCTCTACTTCGACCATCATCAGTTATTTTGCTCCCCAAAGAGCAAAACTTCTTTGCTACTTTAAGTGTCTCATTTCCTAATCTAATTCCCTCAGCATCACCCGATTTAATTCGACTACATTTCATTTTCCTCGTTTTGCTTTTGTTGATGCTCATCTTATATCCTTCTTTCAAGACACTGTCCATTCCGTTAAACTCTTCCAAGTTCTTCGCTGTCTCTGACAGAATTACAATGTCATCGGCGAACCTCAAAGTTTTTATTTCTTCAACCTGGATTTTAATACCCACCCCGAAGTTTTCTTTTGTTTCCTTCACTGCTTGCTCAATATACAGATTGAATAACACTGGGGATAGGCTACAACCCTGACTCACTCCATTCCCAACTACTGCTTGTCTTTCATGCCCTCGACTCTTACAACTGCCATCTTCTTTCTGTACAAATTGTAAATAGCCTTTCGCTCCTTGTATTTTATCCCTGCCACCTTTAGAATTTGATAGAGAGTATTCCAGTCAACACTGTCAAAAGCTTTCTCTAAGTCTACAAATGCTAGATATGTAGGTTTGCCTTTCCTTAATCTTTCTTCTAAGATCAGTCGTAAGGTCAGTATTGCCTCACATGTTCCAACATTTCTACGGAATCCAAAATGATCTTCCCCGAGGTCGGCTTCTACCAGTTTTTCCATTCGTCTGTAAAGAATTCGCGTTAGTATTTTGCAGCTGTGGCTTATTAAACTGATAGTTCGGTAATTTTCACATCTGTCAACACCTGCTTTCTTTGGGATTGGAATTATTATATTCTTCTTGAAGTCTGTGGGTATTTCGCCTGTCTCATACATCTTGCTCACCAGATGGTAGAGTTTTGTCATGACTGGCTCTCCCAAGGCCGTTAGTAGTTCTAATGGAATGTTGTTAACTCCCGGGGCCTTGTTTCGATTCAGGTCTTTCAGTGCTCTGTCAAACTCTTCACGCAGTAAACGTATTCTTCATCTTCATCTACATCCTCATCCATTTCCATAATATCTTCCTCAAGTACATCGCCCTTGTATAGACCCTCTATATACTCCTTCCACCTTTCTGCATTCCCTTCTTTGCTTAGAACTGGGTTTCCATCTGAGCTCTTGATATTCACACAAGTGGCCCTCTTTTCTCCAACGGTCTCTTTAACTTTCCTGTAGGCAGTATCTCTCTTACCCCTAGTGAGATAAGCCTCTACATCCATACATTTGTCCTCTAGCCATCCCTGCTTAGCCATTTAGCACTTTCTGTCGATCTCATTTTTGAGGCTTTTGTATTCCTTTTTGCCTGCTTCACTTACTTATATTTTCTCCTTTGACCAATTAAATTCAATATTTGTTCTGTTACACAAGGATTTCTACTAACCCTCGTCTTTTTACCTACTTGATCCTCTTCTGCCTTCACTACTTCATCCCTCAGAGCTATCCATTCTTCTTCTACCGTATTTCTTTCCCCATTCCTGTCAATTGTTCCCTTATGCTCTCCCTGAAACTCTGTACAACCTCTGGTTTAGTCAGTTTATCCAGGTCCCATCTCCGTAAATTCCCACCTTTTTGCAGTTTCTTTAGTTTTAATCTACAGTTCATAACCAATAGATTGTGGTCAGAGTCCACATCTGCCCCTGGTCATGTCTACAATTTAAAACCTGGTTCTTAGATCTCTGTCTTACCATTATATAATCTATCTGATACATTCTAGTATCTATAGGCATCTTCCACGTATACAACCTTCTCTTATTACTCTTGAACCAAGTGTTAGCTATGATTAAGTTATGCTCCGTGCAAAATTCTACCAGACGTCTTCCTCTTTCAATTCTTATCCCCAATCCATATTCACCTACTATGTTTCCTTCTCTCCCTTTTCCTACTCACGAATTCCAGTCACCCATGAGTATTAAAATTTCGTCTCCCTTCACTACCTGAATAATTTCTTTTATTTAATCATACGTTTCATCAATTTCTTCATCATCTGCAGAGCTAGTTGGCATATAAACTTGTACTACTGTAGTAGGCATGGGCTTCGTGTCTATCTTGGCCACAATAATGCGTTCACTGTGCTGTTTATAGTAGCTTACCCGCACTCCTATTTTTTTTATTCACATTAAACCTACTCCTGCATTACCCCGTATTTGATTTTGTATTTATAACCCTGTATTCACCTGACCAAAAGTCTTGTTCCTCCTGCCACCGAACTTCACTTATTTCCACTATATCTAACTTTAACCTATCCATTTCCGTTTTTAAATTTTCTAACCTACCTGCCCGATTAAGGGATCTGACATTCCACGCTCCGATCCGTAGAACGCCAGTTTCTTTCTCCTGATAACGACGTCCTCTTGAGTAGTCCCCGCCCGGAGATCCGAAGGGGGGACTATTTTACCTCCGGAATATTTTTCCCAAGAGGATGCCATCATAGTTTAACCATACAGTAAAGCTGCATGCCCTTGGGGAAAATTACGGCTGTAGTTTCCTCTTGCGTTCAGCCGTTCGCAGTACCAGCACAGCAAGGCTGTTTTGGTTAGTGTTACAAGGCCAGATCAGTCAATCATCCAGACTGATGCCCCTGCCACTACTGAAAAGGCTTTTGCCCCTCTTCTGGAAGCACACGTTTGTCTGGTCTCCCAACAGATACCCCTCCATTGTGGTTGCACCTACGGTACATGTGTATCGTTGAGGCACGCAAGCCTCCCCACCAACGGCAAGGTCCATGGTTCATAGGGGGGGGGGGGTTGCTCTGAAGAGTAACAAATTTATAATTAAGTTTAATATACTCCCACTCTCGCTGATTTTGTCATGATTAACCAGTGATGGTCTGGCTCAGAAAGGAAGGCAGAAAATGTTTCCCACTCAATGACAGGTTTCTAGCCCTCAACAACTGGAAGGCTTACATGTAGACACGTGTGGGGTAGTGCACCCTCAACAGAAATAATTATTGTGAGTCGCCCAGAGTCCCTGTTACAAGGACTTAAAACGAACAACCGTTAGTGGTGTCGTCACAGAGAAAACAGCCAGTCTCACAGTACTTCATTCTGTGAGTTGCAGCTAGCTTGGATTTTATCGCTCTTAAAAGGGTTTCTTCTACTGTCTTGCACAACGTATTTCTTGTGGCAGACAGGCTGCCCCTGAATCATGTGCCATGTTGAGATGGGATGTAGCAATTCCCTAATTTCCAAATGGCCAGGAGTGGGGCGGGGGCAGCTGCTTTAAGTTCCAAACACATTTATGACCCTCCGGTTCTTTTATGTAAGTTAACATGTTGCAAGCTAAGAAAAGCACAAAGGCTACAGAAAATACTGGATACTGTCCACAATTACCATGCAGCGTTAAAGAATTGACTATACTCACTATTTGAATGCGCATCTTCCAGTATTCCAAAATAAAATATGTTGCATAATAGGCCTTGGGATAACTGCCACATAACACGATCGAAACTTGAATATATCGAGATGCTTCATGAACTCCAATGCAAATCCCTGGAGGGTAGATGAACTTCTTTTCAGTAAAACGTATTGAGAACATATAGACGACCATTATTTGTGGTAGACTGTAGAAGGATCCTTCTGCCAGCAACTTACATTTCACATAAGGACCGCAAAGACACAACAAGAGGAATTAGGGCTTTTACGGAGGTGTATAGACAGTCGTTTTCCCTTCACTCCCATTTGCGAGCGGAACTGGAAAGGGGGTGAATAGTTGTGATACAATGTGCATTCCCCAATGCTTGCAGAATATGTATGTACACTGAGGTGTCAACAAGTCATGGGATACTCTTAACACACTGTCAGACCTCTTTAGCCCGGCATAGTGCAGAAACTCGACGTGGCATGGACTCGACAAGTTGTTGGAAGTGTCCGGCAGAAATTCTGAAGTGCTGGTATAGCTATTCATAATTCCGAAAGGGGTTCTGATGCTGGATTTTTTGCACGAACTAACCTCTCCATTATGTCCCATATATGTTAGATGGAATTATGTCAGGCGATCTGGTTGGCCATATCATTCGTTGGAATCGTCCAAAATGGTTTTGAAACCAATAGCTAGAAACTAATAACCACTGTTCATTGTTTCCCATGAAAATTCCATTGTAGCTTGATAATATAAAATCCACGAACGGCTGCAAATGGTTTCCAAATTGCGGAACATAACCATTTCCAATGAATAATTGGTCGAGTTGGATCAAAGGACTCAGTCCATTACAAGTGATCAGAGCCCATTCCATTATGGAGCCGCCACCATTTTGCGCACTAACAGCTTGGGTCCACTGCCTCTTGACGCCCGTGGCACACTCTAACCCTATCATCACCTCTCACTTTTTGAAAGCGGGACACATCTGATCAGCGCACAGTTTTCCAGACGTCTAGAGTCCAACCGATAGTGTTACGCAACCATCAGAGGCGCTTCAGGCGATGTCGTGCTGGTAGCAAGTGCACTCGCGTTGTTCTTCTGCTACCATAGCCCTTTAATGCCAAGTTTCACACCGCTGGATGCGTTCCTCAAGCGTCCCATATTGATTTCTGCTGTAACTTCACGCAATGTCGCTTGTCTTTTAGCACTGGCGCAAACGACTCTGCTCTCGGTTGTTAAGTGAAGGCCGTCGGCCATTGCATTTTCCGTGGTGACAGGTAGTGCCTGAAATTTGGTATTCTCGGCACGATCTTGTGACTGTGGATCTCCGAATATTGTGTTCCCTAACGATTTACGAAATGGAATGTCCCATTCATCTAGCTCCGACTACGCTGCCACGTTCGAAGTCTCTTAAATCCAGCCGTGCGGCTATAATCACATTGGAACATTTTTCACATGAATCACTTGAGTACAGATGACAGCTCCACAAATGTACTGCCCTTTCATACTTGGTGTACATGATACTACAGCCATTTGTATTTGTTCATGACTCTCGTCACCTCAGTATATGTAGAGGTAGACTGGTGTGTCCGGTGATAGTCTCTTCACCTCTGTGTATTTACTGTACCCCCATCTGTCTGACATCGAAACGAGTGTCCAGGGAATAGAAAAGCAACTGAAATCACTCAACAGAGGAAAGTCCACTGCACCTGACGGGATACCAATTCGATTCTACACAGAGACGCGAAAGAACTTGCCCCCCTTCTAACAGCCGTGTACCGCAAGTCTCTAGAGGAACGAAAGGTTCCAAATGATTGGAAAAGAGCACAGGTAGTCCCTGCCTTCACGAAGGGTAGTCGAGCAGATGCGATAAACTATAGATCTATATCTCTGACGTCGATCTGTTGTAGAATTTTAGAACATGTTTTTTGCTCGCGTATCATGTCGTTTCTGGAAACCCAGAATCTACTCTGTAGGAATCAACATGGATTCCGGAAACAGCGATCGTGTGAGACCCAACTCGCTTTATTTGTTCATGAGACACAGAAAATATTAGATACAGGCTCCCAGGTAGATGTCATTTTCCTTGACTTCCGGGAGGCGTTCGATACAGTTCCGCACTGTCGCCTGATAAACAAAGTAAGAGCCTACGGAATATCAGACCAGCTGTGTGGCTGGATTGAAAAGTTTTTAGCAAACAGAACACAGCATGTTGTTATCAATGGAGAGACGTCTACAGACGTCAAAGTAACCTCTGGTGTGCCACAGGGGAGTGTTATGCGACCATTGCTTTTCACATTATATATAAATGACCTAGTAGATAGTGTCGGAACTTCCATGCGGCTTTTCGCGGATGATGCTGTAGTATACAGAGAAGTTGCAGCATTAGAAAATTGTAGCGAAATGCAGGAAGATCTGCAGCGGATAGGCACTTGGTGCAGGGAGTGGCAACTGACCCTTAACATAGACAAATGTAACGTATTGCGAATACATAGAAAGAAGGATCCTTTATTGTATGATTATATGATAGAGGAACAAACACTGGTAGCAGTTACTTCTGCAAAATATTTGGAATTACGCGTACGGAACGACTTGAAGTGGAATGATCATACAAAATTAATTGTTGGTAAGGCGGGTACCAGGTTGAGATTCATTGGGAGAGTCCTTAGAAAATGAAGTCCATCTCAAAGAAGGTGGCTTACAAAACACTCGTTCGACCTATACTTGATTATTGCCCATCAGTGTGGGATCCGTACCAGGTCGGGTTGACGGAGGAGATAGAGAAGATCCAAAGCAGAGCGGCGCGTTTTGTCACCGGGTTATTTGGAAACCGTGATAGCGTTACGGAGATGTTTAGCAAACTCAAGTGGCAGACTCTGCAAGCGAAGCGCTCTGCATCGCGGTGTAGCTTGCTGTCCAGGTTTCGAGAGGGTGCGTTTCTGGATGAGGTATCGAATATATTGCTTCCCCCTACTTATACCTCCCGTGGAGATTTCGAATGTAAAATTAGTGGGATTCGAACACGCACGGAGGCTTTCCGGCAGTCATTCTTCCCGCGAACCATACGCGACTGGAACAGGAAAGGGAGGTAATGACAGTGGTACGTAAAGTGCCCTCCGCCACACACCGTTGCGTGGCTTGTGGAGTATAAATGTAGATGTGGATATCTGATCCCACTTAGTGTATTCAGACCTTACACTGTCTCTAGAAACTTACTTCTTGAGAGCTCCCTACATTACCAAATTAAAGACTCCATGACACCTGGTGAGGTATCAGCCGGTATCAATCTACCTTTTGTTACCGTCAATTTGTGCTATAAAAATATTTTCATGTTCATTCGATTTAGAACCTAGCAACCAATTATCCCACGTACCTAACTGGTTTTTCCTTCACTTGCGTAACAGCACAGTTTTCAAAAGCTACTCTTCTTATCAGTTGACCTAATTTTCAACATCTGCCTATAGAACCATATCTGAAACCCTTTCTGAAGCTTATACCTGTAAGGCGTATAGCTTACATTAGAAGAAAATGGTTCAAATGGCTCTGAGCACTATGGGACTTAACATCTGTGCTCATCAGTCCCCTAGAACTTAGAACTACTTAAGCCTAACTAACCTAAGGACAGAACACAACACCCAGCCATCACGAGGCAGAGAAAATCCCTGACCCCGCCGGGAATCGAACCCGGGAACCCGGGCGTGGGAAGCGAGAACGCTACCGCACGACCACGAGATGCGGGCTTACATTAGAAGACTTCTTTTGCAAGTAACGATGTCTTTGAATGTGCTAGTCCAGTCCTCCTAGCTCTGTCTCCCATGCATTATTTTGCTTCCAAGATAGCAGACTTCCAAACTTCGTCTCGTTCGTTGTCACCATACTCGATGGCAAATTTATCGCTAATATTATTTATGCGTCTCCTCTTTACTTTTGTCCTCTTCAGGTTACTGTCAGTCTATAGAGCCTGCCAGTTAGATTATCGATTCCACTTAATAGATCCTGTACTTCTTCTTCAAGTTCACCGAGGATAGCAATGTTGTCAACAAGTGTTATCACCGATAACGTTCTGCCTAGAATTTATAATCCCACTGTTTACCATTGCTTTTATTTCTGTCATTGTTTCATCGATGTATAGATCGAACAGTAGGGGAGGACTACTGCATCCATTTCTTACACCGCTTTTAGTCAGAACATTTCCTTCTACTCTTTTCACTGTTTCCTCTTGGTTCTTGTACATATTGTATATTACCAGTATTTTCCTAAAGCTTACTGCTATTTTTCTAACAGTTTAAGATATCATTCACCATTTTACGCTCTCGTACTATTTTTCCCGGTCGACAAATCCTATGAACGTGTCTCGATTATTCTTAAATGTTCCTTCCAGTATCAATCACCTCATAACTTTCTCTCTAGGGTCTTTGTCATAGCTTAAAATTCTCCAAATAAGTGTCTTGATAAGGGGTTGTTTGTTAATAAATTACTCTTTGTTTCTGAAGACGTATTCGGTCTCTGAAATCCTTCTTTCAATATCCACTATACTGGTATGATGTATTGTATTAATTTCAGGATAGAAATATTTACTTACATGTATTAACATTGCATAATCTATCTTAACATTTGCACTTACAAGTCTGAGCGATTTATCCATCAGCACTACTTCGATGTTGTTTGAGTTTATTCCGAGTTTGTGGTTGTCCAAGGCATCAGGCAAAATTTTTAACAGAAACCTCATGTTCTTTTTGTATCTGAGAGACTATTACCAGGTGGTTGTAATTAAAGCACAGCTACTCATAGAGATCCAATGTGGGCTGCAGCTGTCGTATGACTGTGAAACTTGGTGGGTGTTATAATGCATCAATGTGGAACTGATTTACATTGGAAATAAAATTACTTTCAATTTAGACCAACAGCTGCAAATCTGGCGCTGCACAGCATCTACTCGATGTTTGCGGTGCTCATATTGAACAAAGTGTGTAACGAGAGCTTAATAATAACGCAAACATTACGCTTTTCTCTCTTGTCTGATCTTTACTGCCTAAGACCAGTTCCTAATCAGTTACATACAGAAACCTTTCTGTACGTCTTTCTTGCACTCACCGCGCCAGGTTTGCACTTAGTGGACAAAATTGGGACTAATTTTCTTCCAGTATAAATCAGTTCCCCATTAACAAATTAGAATGTCAAGTTTCGCTTCCATACGATAATTACAACGCACACCTGACCTTTGTGAGTTGCTACATATTAATTATAACAAACTGGTATGTACACTACTGGCCATTAAAATTGCTACACCAAGAAGAAATGCAGATGATAAACGGGTATTCATTGGACAAATATATTATACTAGAACTGACATGTGATTACATTTTCACGCAATTTGGGTGCACAGATCCTGAGAAATCAGTACTCAGAACAACCACCTCTGGCCGTAATAACGGCCTTGATACGCCTGGGTATTGAGTGAAACAGAGCTTGGATGGCGTGTACAGGTGCAGCTGCCTATGCAGCTTCAACACGATACCACAGTTCATCAAGAGTAGTGACTGGCTTATTTTGACGAGCCAGTTGCTCGGCCACCATTGACCAGACGTTTTAAATTGGTGAGATATCTGGAGAATCTGCTGGCGAGGGCAGCAGTCGAACATTTTCTGTATCCGGAAACGTCCGCACAGGACCTGCAACATGCGGTCGTGCATTATCCTGCTGAAATGTAGGGTTTCGCAGGGACCGAATGAAGGCTAGAGCCACGGGTCGTAACACATCTGAAATGTAACGTCCACTGTTCAAAATGCCGTCATTACGAACGAGAGGTGACCGAGACGGGTAAATAATGGCACCCCATACTATCACGCCGGGTGATACGCCAGTATGGCGATGACGAATGTGCGTTCACCGCGATGTCGGCAAACTCGGATGCGACCATCATGATACTGTAAACAGAACCTGGATTAATCTGAAAAAATGACGTTTAGCCATTCGTGCAGCCAGGTTCGTCGTTGAGTACACCATCGCAGGCGCTCCTGTCTGTGATGCAGCATCACGGGTAACCGCAGCCACAGTCTCCGAGCTGATAGTCCATGCTGCTGCAAACGTCGTCGAACTGTTGGTGTAGATGCTTGTTGTCTTGCAAACGTCCCCTCTGTTGACTCAGGGATTGAGACGTGGCTGCACGATCCGTTACAGCCATGCGGATAAGATGCCTGTCATCTCGTCTGCTACTGATACGAGGCCGTTGGGATCCAGCTCGGCGATCCGTATTGCCCTCCTGAACCCACCGATTCCATTCTCTGCTAACAGTGAATGGATCTCGACGAAGGTGAGCAGCAATGTCGTGATACGATAAACTGCAATCGCGATAGGCTACATTCCGACCTTTATCAAAGTCGGAAACGTGATGGTACGCATTTCTCCTCCTTACAAGAGGCATCACAACAACGTTTCACCAGACAACGCCGGTCAACTGCTGTTTGTGTATGAGAAATCGGTTGGAAACTTTCCTCATGTCAGCACGTTGTAGGCGTCGCCACCGGCGCCAACTTTGTGTGAATGCTCTGAAAAGCTGATCATTTGCATATCACAGCATCTTCTTCCTGTCGGTTAAATTTCGCGTCTGTAGCACGGAATCTTCGTGGTGTAGCATTTTTAATGGCCAGTAGTGTAATCAGGCAGCTGAATGCATTGTATTTGCGTACAAATAATTTTGGTCCCTTTGGTGCCACTTTAGTTCTTATTACACTTTCTACAAATAGGCTAAATAAATACGGATAGAGGCGACAGCCATATCAGTCACGATATTCTAGACTCTTTCTTAACACCTTAAACACCTGTTTCTGAATTATGATTTTTGTGTAGGTTGGAAAACAATCTTTTATCTCTCATGGCCATTCTAATTTCATTGATTTATTCAGACAGTACCTTGCAGTTCAATGAATCAAAATCCTCCTCTAGCTGAATGAATGTGTCATACGTTTTCCTGTCATGTTCTCTGAAATTAACATAGCTAACCTGTTTACTTTTCTTTTCAGAAACATAATTTCATCTTCCGCTAAATGTTGGTTAATCTCAGCTTTTATTGTTGCTTTAACTATATTCAGTAAAATTTTTGAAGTATCTCTTAATAATACCGTGGTTCTATAGCCTGAACGAACGTTGGCACTTTCTTTCTTAGGTATGTTAACTCTTTTGCTTTTAAGTAATTCTTGTGGTAGAACTGCATCGTCATGGCAAACACACAGCTGACTCCAGCTGCAGTGCCCCTGTTAAGTCCCGCATCCTTGCAGTACGGCTACAGAGAAAGGGAGCAACTGCTCCTTTGTGTCGTACCCTATCCGCCACGTGCTTGGCCTGACACGGACTGTGCTCAAGCCACCTGTCTATGTTTCCCACCTGGTAACCTCGCCAGAGACAGACACTGCTCTGTCTCCCCCCTCCTCCCCCTTCCAGTACCAGTCCCTTCATTCCACAGCGCTGGCCGACTCAAGTAGATAGACTTTTATACCAACTACTCTCTCTCATGTACGTTCATTCCTTGCAACAAATTATCGTGTGTGGTTTATTACAATTTAACATGTGCTTTTTCTCACTACTTCGTACAGTCAAATTTTTTCTGCTGTCAGATTCGATTCTGCTGGAAGACATATTAGAGAAAAGATTCGTGTTACGTCTCAGCAAAGCCTCTTTTTAGCTATTTTTATCCACCCACAAGTATCATGCGTAAGAACAAAAAATTTGTGTACATAAATATAATTTTGTGCTGCATTATGACGAGCTACGTTTGAAAATTTTACGGGAAAAATGAAAATAATAATAAGTGTAGTGGAGCATGTTTGGTGTATGGTACCTACCTACAAAGCCGAGCTCGCTATCGCGTGCCTGAGCGCAGGATCTCGAATTCGGGGTACATGGATGCGAATCCTGGAGGTGGATGAAACTTTGGCTGTCAGTGTTTGGCAGACAAGAGGTGGAAGCGTAAAGGCCCTGATCATTAGTCTTTGCACCAATATACTAGATTAAGCTTAAAATCTCTCTGCAGTGTCTCACGAAGTGGGGGCATGTGACACTGTTAATGGTGATCCGTCCATTGGAGGGGCTGCCGTTCAGCCCGGCGGTCTGGTTCAAATGGTTCTGAGCACTATGGGACTTAACTTCTAAGGTCATCAGTCCCCTAGAACTTAGAACTACTTCAACCTAACTAACCTAAGGAAATCACGCACATCCATGTCCGAGGCAGAATTCGAACCTGCGACCGTAGCAGTCGCGCGGTTTCAGACTGTAGCGCCTAGAACCGCTCGGCCACTTCGGCCGGCCCCGGCGGTCTCCTTGGTGCTATTCGAGAAATGTAAGCTATGTGCCGGGAACGAGTTTCACCCTCTCCCTTCTCTCACCATATCAGACTACGCAAACGTAGCACCACATTATACAAGTATCAATTACACTCACCTACTCTCTACTAATACACATGCGACACAATCCACGTATATGGGCAAAGACACCAGTTCCAACAGGTACATTCCACCAAACAATGCCATAAGACATTTATTTATACTGCATGGTCCTCCTAAACTGCAGTATATTAAATATGTCTTATGCCCAAATACAGGATGAATAAACTAAAACTTGCACCGCAAATATTGCGGAAATGGAAAGTGATACTGGTGTGCGGTTTTCACAGAATGGGTTGGTAGTCAATAAACAGACAGTAGTAATACTTCGAAAGTGAATTTTGGTGCAAAAGTACACTTCTTTAATTAGAATAATACCTGTTGACATTAACAACCTAAAAGTAGGGCAATTCATAATGTAAGTGGTGTTTGTTGCAGGGTTGTAGTGGGAGCCCTTCGCGAGATATTGTATCTAGAAAAGTTCCTAATTCGTCACTCCCACAGTACCTGTGATAGCACACACTAAAGACAACACAAGCGCATACACTAGTTATGTGGTTTCTGACCAGTCACGAGGCAATTGACCATCGCAGATTGTGTGAGAAATGACCACCGACAGCAGCAATACACGCTTCCAGTCTCGTATGGAACGACAGCTGCACACATGGTACTATGTTAGCGGAGATGTCCAAGCAGGCTTCAGTAAAAACGTCGTTGCATATGTCTTGATGTGTCTTGAAAACAGTGTCTTTCAGTTTTCCCCAGAGAAAAGAGTCTATAGGCGTCAAACCTAGGGAACGCGCCTGTCAAGTTACAGGACCTCGATTTGTGAAGACATGCTGTAGTGTTTCGAGCACTACAAGCTGGACCGCCATCTTGTAGGTACCGCAAGTTCCTCCTAGTCCGCAGAGCATATCTTCTAGCATCCATCGAAGATGGTCTGTTAGAAGGCTATGATACTTGTGCGTGTTCAGTGTTACGTCTATGAAAAACGAGCCTACGAGCCGATGGATCGCAACCTCACACCACACGTTTACACTGCATTGAGGCTGACGCTCCATCTGACGAAGCCAACGGGGATTATGAACAGACCAATAGTGTATGTTTCAGTGGATTGCCTTGACATGATTGGTAAACGTGGTTTCATCACTAAACAAGATAAACGATACATCTGGTGTATACTGTCTTAATGCCCATGTACAGTAGTTCAGCACGATTCTCTTAATAGAGAGAGATGTGATATCCATGGAAACTATGTCATGGGTTGAATAGGTTGATAAATAACTGCCGACATGGTTGATGTGTATATTTTAATACAGCATACACCATACAAGAACGAACTGTGTCCTTCCTACACTACCAAGACTCCATGAACATGTCAGGTTTCTCTGGGAATAACTTGCTGCATACACCATACAAGAACGAACTGTGTCCTTCCTACACTACCCAGACTCCATGAACATGTCAGGTTTCTCTGGGGATAACTTGCTGCATACACCATGCAAGAACGAACGGTGTCCTTCCTACACTACCCGGACTCCATGAACATGTCAGGTTTCTCTGCATTGGTAAATCCCATCGCCCACTCACAACCTACTGCTTGGACCGCGCGCCCTAACTGACTAACATGTGACAGTTCATTCAAGGAACACACAAGCACACTGTAAGCAAATACAATAACATCGTAACTAACAACTGCGCAGGCTGGACGCAAACAAGTGTCGATGTGGAAACTTACGATATAGCGCAAGCGATTCGCTCTAGAATCCTGCAATAAACACCACGACATTCTAATTTACCCTACTTTTAGTAGGTTTAGTTAAAAAACGTCTGTTTGCACAAAAGTACTACTACTAAGTATTTCTACAATCTGTTCATTGGCTAACAATACGAGCCCTGACTACCAATCCATTCTGTGAAACCAGTAAATCAATAGCGCTTCGGTTCAAGTTTAGGGGACTTACCCTTTACACAATGAGAATCACCTAAAGTTTGGAGCTCGTTTATTTCGTGATATCGAAACGAGGTTCTCAGCAAACGGTGGTAGGCAAGGGGGCACGTAATTTTATTGTCCGGGTTAGAGAATTAACTCTTATACAAACCAAGTTTTTGAAGCAAGTATTGCTTGCTATTGGAATTTTTAGTTTCATTCGTAAGTTATTGGAAACACGAGTATACACATATAAGGGTCCTAAATTCCAGCGCTGAAACATATGGCTAACCTATACAAGAAGTCAGTCAGAACCGACTCTTCCGGTGTAAGCACCGGCAGGTCCGGTTCTCATGCAAGATTTTTCCGCCATATGAGACCTTTCGTCTAGTTACTCGTTTGCACAGGGGGTGTTCACTTAAGCATAAGAATGTACACAAGCTGCAATGTTTTTCCTATGATCCTACCGATACGCTGGAAGGTATCATATAGTTCCACTAAAAGAATTGTACCCATAACAGGGCCAAGAGGATAAACATTTTATCTTAGTAGCGGATGGAGATCTTACAGCTGCATATGCCGACGGCTCGTGGCATGAAAGTCTCACTTGGCGGTGTTTACACCAAAGTCACCCTTGCCTTCCAACTAAAAGCCACGTATTCAGGCGAAAATCTGTATAACAATGAATCCAGAAGGAATAATGACCCTTGATATACACTGGTGTGGTAAACTATTTTAAGATTTGAAAATTTTAACAGATACATACAAGGGCAAGCGGGAAAGTAATGCTCCCAAATTTTTTATGTAAAGCTCTTAAATATTTTGAAATAAGATCTATTCATAATAAAATATTTAAAAACATTTAAATACTTACCATCACTTAAATTGAAGTTCTGTTCACTTACTTCTGCTTTTTTTCTTTACAGCCATATATAACATTAACGAATTGTGGAGAAAATAAAATAATAAGAATAAATCACAAAGAACCAATGTAATAATTTCAAATCAAATAGCTTCCACTGAAGACTCAGCCAAGAAAACTAAGAGCTGACTGCTGTTTACATGTGCATTTAAACTCTTTGAGTTCTAAAGATAATGTGATATTGTCTTAGCAGTTTTCTTTCCAGCCACTAGACGTCAGCACCAGACTGCTCGTTAGTTGTATGTGTTGGCTGTAGAGATACGTGCTTGCTTTTACTGAAATCTACATTTATCTCCAAAATTAAAGATTTGCCACTTATAGTCTTTGGTTACTAGGGGTCTCATTTGTGAAAATGAAAAAAAAGAACCTTTTCAGATACAATAAATCTATTGAGGTGGTGGTGTGGTGCTTGGTTTGTGGGGCGCTTAACTGCGTGGCCATCAGCGCCCATACAGAGTCCCAATTTTTACACAGTCCAGTTTTTACGCAATGCAGTCTAGCCGCTGTCAAAAAAATGGCTCTGAGCACTATGGGACTTAACATCTATGGTCATCAGTCCCCTAGAACTTAGAACTACTTAAACCTAACTAACCTAAGGACAGCACACAACACCCAGCCATCACGAGGCAGAGAAAATCCCTGACCCCGCCGGGAATCGAACCCGGGAACCCGGGCAAGGGAATGAGAACGCTACCGCATGACCACGAGATGCGGGCTAGCCGCTGTCATGAATGATCATGACGAGGAGGAAGAGGACAACACAAACACCCAGTCCCCGGGCAGAGAAAATTCACAAACCAGCCGGAAAACGAAAACGGGACCCCATGATCCAGAGGCAGCAACGCTGGCCACTAGACCACGAGGTGCGGGCATTGCAATGTCAAAAATTAACACTTCACATTTCGAAAACGCTCTGCATGCACTTATTTCACATAATCTAGAAGTCATCTATTTGCCAGCACTGACACTCTGAAAATTGAGACTAGTATGTAGGAATAAACAAACAACTGACATTGTATGTGAATGCACCCGGTAGTTACGTTGCTGACAATAATTATTTTACGATATTTCTGTTACGATTAGAAGTGTTATATTGTTATTAGTTTATGCAAATTGTGTAGCGTGGCTATTTGGGTAGACTGGGGTCTGGTTGGGAGTTGTGCAGCTGTGGCCTTATTATAGCAATGACCGTTTGTTAAACACAAATAAATCCTTCGGTAAACCAGAATGATAGAAAATTAACGAGAGTAAACTAAAATACACTCCTGGAAATTGAAATAAGAACACCGTGAATTCATTGTCCCAGGAAGGCGAAACTTTATTGACACATTCCTGGTGTCAGATACATCACATGATCACACTGACAGAACCACAGGCACATAGACACAGGCAACAGAGCATGCACAATGTCGGCACTAGTACAGTGTATATCCACCTTTCGCAGCAATGCAGGCTGCTATTCTCCCATGGAGACGATCGTAGAGATGCTGGATGTAGTCCTGTGGAACGGCTTGCCATGCCATTTCCACCTGGCGCCTCAGTTGGACCAGCGTTCGTGCTGGACGTGCAGACCGCGTGAGACGACGCTTCATCCAGTCTCAAACATGCTCAATGGGGGACAGATACGGAGATCTTGCTGGCCAGGGTAGTTGACTTACACCTTCTAGAGCACGTTGGGTGGCACGGGATACATGCGGACATGCATTGTCCTGTTGGAACAGCAAGTTCCCTTGCCGGTCTAGGAATGGTAGAACGATGGGTTCGATGACGGTTTGGATGTACCGTGCACTATTCAGTGTCCCCTCGACGATCACCAGTGGTGTACGGCCAGTGTAGGAGATCGCTCCCCACACCATGATGCCGGGTGTTGGCCCTGTGCGCCTCGGTCGTATGCAGTCCTGATTGTGGCCCTCACCTGCACGGCGACAAACACGCATACGACCATCATTGGCACCAAGGCAGAAGCGACTCTCATCGCTGAAGACGACACGTCTCCATTCGTCCCTCCATTCACGCCTGTCGCGACACCACTGGAGGCGGGCTGCACGATGTTGGGGCGTGAGCGGAAGACGGCCTAACGGTCTGCGGGACCGTAGCCCAGCTTCATGGAGATGGTTGCGAATAGTCCTCGCCGATACTCCAGGAGCAACAGTGTCCCTAATTTGCTGGGAAGTGGCGGTGCGGTCCCCTACGGCACTGCGTAGGATCCTACGATCTTGGCGTGCATCCGTGCGTCGCTGCGGTCTGGTCCCAGGTCGACGGGCACATGCACCTTCCGCCGACCACTGGCGACAACATCGATGTACTGTGGAGACCTCACGCCCCACGTGTTGAGCAATTCGGCGGTACGTCCACCCGGCCTCCCGCATGCCCACTATACGCCCTCGCTCAAAGTCCGTCAACTGCACATACGGTTCACGTCCACGCTGTCGCGGCATGCTACCAGTGTTAAAGACTGCGATGGAGCTCCGTAAGCCACGGCAAACTGGCTGACACTGACGGCGGCGGTGCACAAATGCTGCGCAGCTAGCGCCATTCGACGGCCAACACCGCGATTCCTGGTGTGTCCGCTGTGCCGTGTGTGTCATCATTGCTTGTACAGCCCTCTCGCAGTGTCCGGAGCAAGTATGGTGGGTCTGACACACCGGTGTCAATGTGTTCTTTTTTCCATTTCCAGGAGTGTATCTAGCACAGCTTTAGCCCTTGAGAAATAGGTCACCAAAAAACCGTAAGCAGAGTGAAATTTCTTCGAGTGACGCTCACAGAGACCACAACTGTGGAGGGATACTAAAACAATTTACAGCACTCATTACTCGGCGGCATCTCGGCCGATAGTACACCATAGAACACAACAAAGAACAAAACAAGAATTAGCATTCACTCCAAACAAAATCGTACCAACTATAAAATAACAATCCCCACCGACGGCTCACAATTCGACCAGATGACCAAATCACTGGCCTGCCACAGAAGGATACTCGTAGTGCTCCTTACCTCTCGTAATAAACGATGCACTTGTTTGCGTAGCTCCTGGAGCCGCTTTCCTCTCGCTGTCAGGAAGGACACGAACGCCTGTTGTATCCACGGCATACCCTACGACGTCCGTTATAGTGATTCCCAATGGCCAAGCACCACGGCTTGCAAGTTCGCAGTTCACATCCTTCTAGCTCGCTCTGCGCAGAGTGATAATTGTTTTCTTCTTCTGACCTCGCACCTCAGCTCCAGCAGTGCTGGCATCGAAGCCGTGCAGACAGCTAGCCCTCTGGTGGCACACAGCAAGGGACACCCGCCAAACCAGGACTCTGATGGGGGGAAAAACAAAAGTACCATTTCACATGGCACAGCTGGAACATGCACCAAGTGAAACACACAATAAACTTTGCTGCGTACATGAAGTCCAAATTCGTTGATGTACGAATAGCATATTTATAGAACTTATGTCATAGAAATGAATTCTTAGAAGTTTGGTGCTTACAGTAGAAAGACGTGAACACATAAATTGTGACCTGTTATTATGAACCGGTGTGGGGTCATCCTTAAGGATCTTATAGTTTATATCACGTTTATAGAGAAGGTGCTTATACACCCATTACGTCACATTCCGAGTCTAATATGCACAGCTTCATCTCTGTGTGTGTTTGACACTCATAATGTACTTCATACATCTGTTCCTCCCTTTTCTTGGTCCATCCCTATGCTTCCCATCAACTCCTTATCTTCATATCTGTCTAGCTCCTCTTCAGACCAATCTGTTCTTCTTCTCCAATCTCACTGGCCATTTCCTCATTCCTCATCTACCTGTCCATCTCCTCTTCCTCCCCACTCTCCTCCCAACTCCCCTCCCCACCCATCTGTTCGCCCATCAACTCACCCCATTACTCTGTCCATCCTCCATCTACCTATCCATTCCCTCCTGACAACTCTTACCCCAACCAATCGTTTCTGCCATCTCTGTCAACCCTCTCCAGCATTCATCTCAAACACCTCTGAGGTAATCATCTGTGTGAGTCACCTCTGACAAACAGGTCGACAAAGAGGGCCAATACTACTACAGCACATCACAAATGTTGTGCAACGTAACCTATATAGCAGGAGCTTAAGCAACACGTATTTACCCATGTCTCTGGTTTTCCTTGAGGAAGGGAAACCTGACAGTGCTGGTACTCAGTAAATTAGGTAGTTGTTTGCCTAATTTAATTTAAATCGATCAAGAGGTTTGGGAGGAGATCCCAAACACATACAAAACATACAGTCTACTTTATATATAAACTAGCTTTTCTCCCAAGCCTTTGGCCACTTATTTGTTTGACAGATGTGTTGAACACATCTCCTCCATCCCCTCTCTGTGTGAACCTCTTTCCCCCTCCTTGTCCACCTCATCCTCACTTCTCTGTTTCTATATCTCCTCCTCCTAACTCTGTTTCTTCACCTCTTCCTCCCCCTCCCTTTGTCTATTTCCTTCACCCATTCTCTTTAACCATATCTTCCTTCCCCTCCCACATTCTCTTTCCATGCCTATCTCCAACTCCCCATCCTCCTTTTCCACCCGCCTACCACACCTCTAAATCTTCCACATGCGTCATCCCTCTCTGTCAATTTGTCAATTTCCTTCTTCACCTTGCTCTGTCCATCGGCTTCTCTATGGACTTCAACCTGTCCGCAGCCAAGCTCATTGGCACAGGTATCCCCAGCAGTATAGCTCAGTAGTGCACCCATGGTATAAGCGTAGCGTCTTTTTTTTTAATCGTCAGTCTTCTGTTTTCTGACTGGCTTGATGCGGCCCACCACAAATTCCTCTTCTGTGTCAACCTCCATATTTGATAAGTAATCAAAAATTCCTGAGACCTGCCTTCGAAATATGCCACCACTTAAATTTTGAATAAACATCATCAACCGTGGTGGACAGAGACTTCTGTCATAAGAAGTTGTCCTCATTCCCCCAATGATGTTGTCGAAGATGTCAGAGGAGCCAGCAGAGGTTCACGTCCATCTCTTGCACGTGGGGTGGGAAGCAGCCACGGCAGGCGGAAGAAAAAAAAATGGTCTGAGCACTATGGGACTTAACATCTATGGTCATCAGTCCCCTAGAACTTAGAACTACTTAAACCTAACTAACCTAAGGACATCACACAACACCCATGCCCGAGGCAGGATTCGAACCTGCGACCGTAGCAGTCCCGCAGTTCCGGACTGCAGCGCCAGAACCGCTAGACCACCGCGGCCGGCAAGGCGGAAGAATCAGCGATGATAAATGGCATGAGGATTCAGAAGGCAACGGAAACCACTGCATTAAAGACACATAATATCATCCATAGGACATAATCGCGAGATTACCACACTCCTAAACATCCATAGGTCCACTGTTTACGATATGATAGTGAAGTGAAAACGTGAAGGGACACCTACAGCATAAAGCGTACAGGCCGACCTCGTCCGTTGTGTGGAGTGGCGAATAACGGTACGCAATGTGATCCGATGGCAAGGCGCGGGTATAGCGAATGCCCGGTGAACGTCATCTGCCAGGGTGTGTAGTGACAACAGCAAAATGCGGAGGCGGTGGTGTTATGGTATGGTCGTGTTTTTCATGGAGGGAGCTTGCACTCGTAGTTGTTTTGCGTGGCACTATCACTGCACAGGGCTACACTGATGTTTTAAGCAACTTCTTGCTTCCCACTGTTGAAGAGTAATTCGGGGATGTCAATTGCATCTCTCAACACGATCGAGCACCTTTTCATAATGCACGGCCTGTGGCGGAGTAGTTACACGACAATAACATCCCTGTAATGGACTGGCCTGCACAGAATCCTGGCCTGAATCCTACAGAACACCTTTGGGATGTTTTGGAACGCCGACTGCGGGCCAGGCCTCACCGACCGACATCGATACCTCTCCTCAGCGCAACACTCCGTGAAGAATGGGCTGCCAGTCCCCAAGAAACCTTCCAGCACCTGATTGAACGTATACCTGCGAGATTGGAAGCTGTCATCAAGTCTAAGGGCGGACCAACACCATTCTGAATTCCAGCAATACCGATGGTGGGCGCCACGAACTTGTAAGTCATTTTCAGCCAGGTGTCCGGATACTTTTGATCACATAGTGTGCGTCGCAAGCTGGAGATAAAGAGATAGAGAAAGTAGATGACGATATTGAAAGAATATTACAGTACGCAAAAGGAGACGAAAATCTAATAGTCATGGAGGTCTGGAACGTGGTTGTAGGGAAAAGAGTAGAAAATAGGGACGCGACAATATGGTCTTGGTACTAGGAATGAGAAAGAAGAAAGAATATTCAGTTTTGCAACATAGCGAATACTCTGTTCGAGAATCACAAGAGGAGGACGTATACTTAAAAAAGGCCGGGAGATACAGATAGATTTCAGTTAGATAACATAATGATCAGGCGGACTTTCTGAAATTAGATACTGCATTGTAAGGCATATCCAGGAGCAGATATAGACTCAGATCACAGGTTACCAGTAATGGAGAGCAGTCTGAAGTTAAACAGACTAGTCAGGAAAAATCAGTGCACAATGAAGTATGAAATGAAAGTACCAACGCATGAAGAGGTATGCTTAAAGTTCCCTATAGATTCTGCGAGAAGGAATAGTTCAGTAGGCAGTTCAGTTAAAGAGTAATGGCCATCTCTAAAAATGGAAATCGCAGAAACTGGAAGTAAAAACATGGGTACATGGAAGGTAACTGTGAAAATCCCTGGGTAATGGAACAAATACTTCAGTTGATCGATGAAAGAAAGAAGTACAAAAATATTCTGGTAAATTCATAAATAAAGAAATACAAGTCCCTTAGGGATGAAATAAATAGGAAGAGCAGGGAAGCTAAGACGAAATGGTAGCATGTAAAATGTAAGGAAGTAGAATCAGAAATTATTGTTCGAAGGACTGACACAGCATACAGAAAACTCAAAACAGCCTCTGGAGAAATTAAAAGCAAGGGTGGTAATAATTGGGAGTGCAATGATAATTCCATTATTAAATGCAGAGGAGAGAGTGGATACATGGAAAGACTACATTGAAGTCCTCTAAGAGCGAAAAACTTGTTTGGTGACGTGATTAAAGGAGAAACAGGAGTCGATATAGAAGAGATTTTAGAATACAAAAGAGCTTTGGAAGACTGAAGATCGACCAAAGCAGAAGATATAAATAACATTCCATCAGAATTTCTAAAACCGTTTGAGGAAATGGCAACAAAACTCTATTTGTGTTAATTTGTAGAACGTTTGAGTGTGGCAGTATAATATTTGACTTCCAGAAAAACATCATGTACACGATTCCGAAGACTGAAAGAGCCGAAAAGTGCGAGAAGTATCACACAATCAGCTTAACAGCTCGTGCATCCAAGTTACAGACATTCAGAAGAATTGAAAAGAAAATTGAGGATGTTTTTGATGAGCTGTTTGACTTTAGGAACGGTAAAGGAACACAGAGGCAAGACTGAAGTTGCAGTTGATAATGGAAGCAAGACTAAAGAAAAATCAAGAAACATTCATACGATCTGTCGACCTGCAAAAACCGCTGGACAATCTCAAATGGTGCAAGATGTTCGAAATTCTGAGAAAAACAGGGTTACCCTGTAGGGAGAGATGTGTAATATACAATTTATACAAGAGCCTAGAGGGAATAATAAGAGTGGGCGATCAAGAAAGAAGCGCTCGGATTAAAAATTGTGTAAGACAGGGGTATAGCCTTTCGCCCCTGCAGTTCAGTCTGTACATCTAAGAATCAATGATGGAAATGAAAGAAATATTCAGGAGTGAAATTAAAATTCAAGCCGAAAAGATATCATTGATACGTATCACTGATAACATTGCTACACTGCGTGAGAGTGAAGCAGCAATCTATGATCTGCTGAATGGAATGAACAGCCTTATTAGTACAGAATATGGATTGAGAGAAAACTGAAGAAAGACAGAAAGAATGAGAAGTAGCGTAAAAGAGAACAGAGAGAACCATAACATCAGGATTGTTGGTCACGAAGCAGATGAAGGTGAGGAATTCTGGTACCTAGGCGAAAATTAACGCATGACGGATGGAGTAAGGAGGAGATAGAAGACAAAATAGCTCTGGCATAAAGGGCATTCCTGGCCAAGAGAAGTCTTCTACTATCAGACTGAGGCCTTAATGTGAGGAGGAAATTTCTGAGAACGTATGCTGGAGAACAGCATTGTATGGCAGTGAAACATAGACTGTGGGAGAAGAGAATCGAATCATTTGAGATGCGGTACTACTGAAGAATGTTGAAAATTGGGTGGACTGATAAGGTAATGAATGGGGAAACTCTCCCCAGAATCGGCGAGGAAAAGAATATTAGGAAAACACTGGGAAGAAGGTGTACTATGGTAGCGCATCTGTTACGGCGTCGTGGAATAACTTCCAATGTACTGCAGATGGCAATAGCTGTAGAGGAAAAGAGAGACTGGAATACGTTTAGCAAATTACTGAGGACGTAAGTTGCAAATGCTACTCGGAGATGAAGAGGTTGACACACGTGTGGAATTCGTGGTGGGCCGCATCAAGCCAGTGAGAAAACTAACGACTCCAAGAAAATAATTAAAAGAGCACACCGTTACTACAACATTCAGCCCTGCAGGAAGGCTATACCTCAGGAGCTTGAAAATCGTTTATTAACGCTCATATCAAGCACTATAGCCTACATGTCAGGTACGAGAAACGGTTTCCTGGGCACAGACACACCTTCGTGCATGGCAGCCTAGACGGCTGCAGCTTTAAAAACACGTTTTTGCCCGTATTTCAAGATTTGAGACGTGGTATCAAGGATCTAAACAAGAAAGAAATGATGATTCAGTAAGGGCTCTAAGATGTATAGCTCAGTTTATGAGCCTTCGATCATCTTGTGCTGCAAGACCTCTGCTACTACCAACGACCTACAGAATGCAGCAAACAAATGAGGACACATTTGTCATTGCTCTTGGAGAGCATGCAGTAAACATATGTTTTCAGCACACAGGATAATGGGTCACCAGCTGCTTCAATATCCCAGGCCATTACAGAATATCATGTTTGCTATTTCCACTGTGAAATAATAGCATTCCGTTATACTGGTGGTGGAAAGATAAAACAACAATGTAAAAGCATTCCAATATAAACCTGGTTTCATAAGAACTAACATATTTGGTGCGCTTACCCAGAACTAGGAATACCGTTTGTAGCCGGCCGGGGTGGCCGAGCGGTTCTAGGCGCTACAGTCTGGAACCACGCGGTCGCAGGTTCGAATCCTGCCTCGGGCATGGATGATTGTGATATCCTTAGGTTAGTTAGGATTAAGTAGTTCTAAGTTCTAGGGGACTAATGACCTCAGAAGTTAAGTCCCATAGTGGTCAGAGCCATTTGAACCATTTGAACCGTTTACAAGAATATCGTGCTGCATCCATCGACAGTAACACAGGTACGTGTCTACATTTTTTACTCAATTTCGTATGACGTTCGTAATAACAAAGTGGTGGCGTTAAAGAGGTGTGTTTCATAGTAACGAAATTGAAGATGCGCTCATTGCTCTTAAGATAAGCATTTTAAAGCCTATGTTTACTGGTTACATTTGTTTTGGGCATACTACCGCCTATCAAAACAAATCTTTTGCAACATGCAGTGCAGTGTATGTAAAGCGGCAATATGGTAACTCGAACGCTTCCAGTTTTTTATGAAGATGGAAAATTCTCCTGCCTTAATTTGTACCTTATGCCAAGTGCCTTGCGTTGTGATTCTGTTCTTTTTCCCTGTCTCAGATCGATTCGGATCTACTGAGCAAGTGATCAGGAAGTTCAGTAACTAGGTGCCATCTGAGGACTTACCTCTTCCACAACTAAGAGATAAAATCGGGGGAAAGAAAATAAGGACGCGATGCTGCATACCCTGTTTTCGTTGCGGGATGGTTTTCTTCTGTTTCGCCGCTGCGTAAACAAGATATAAGCGGATTACTGATCAAAGCGGGACGGAAAATTTATCCGTGGGAGAAGAAGCTAATAAAATGGCTCAAGGCTGCCGAGACTAACTGTAATAACGTTTGTAACAAGAGGCCACCGGTTTCAATCTTTGCATCAACTCAGTATTTTAAAAACATCTTCTCCGAAAAATTTTCTGTCTCGTACATTGTGAAAACAATGATATTCTGAACTACCAACTTTTACATGTTTTACTTGTTGTAATTTTCGATATAAAACACACAATAAATCACTTGCAGGCTGCTTAATGCTATTAACTGTTTCTACAGAATGTGTACTATCTTCATAGTATTTTTATCACAGCATACTTCGAAATCACAGCCTCTTCATTACGGCTTCCTGTTGTACTGTAATGCCCTTCGTTGCAGCGTCAACAAGCTACGAATGTGTCTCTGTGGTTTCTGCACATTTAATTAGTTTATGACATCCCAATGAAGCGATACCCACATGTTCAAAAATGGTTGAAATGGCTCTGAGCGCTATGGGACTTAACATCTGTGGCCATCAGTCCCCTAGAACCCAGAACTACTTAAACCTAACTAACCTAAGGACATCACACACATCCATGCCCGAGGCAGGATTCGAAACTGCGACCGTAGCAGTCGCGCGGTTCCAGACTGTAGCGCCTAGAACCGCTCGGACATTCCGACCGGCTGGTTTGCACACCACAGGACTTTAGTAACCATGGTCATGTTGCCTATAGTAGGCACAAGTCACTCCCAGTCACCTGAACACCTTGACTTGAATGTCGGTTATATCGTCAAAGGTCTGAGCCTCATGTGAATAGCACATCGTCGTTTTGTAATAGATTCGTATTGATAACGACATTTCTCATCACCTCTGACGAGTCTTTTTCCAGAAAGGAAAAGTCTGCGATGCGTATTTCAGTCAATTCGCAGCAGGTATCGACGCTTCGTTGTTTTTGTTCGGGATTCAAGGTGCGCCGAACAGCTGTGTAAACTCTTTTCTTACCTTGACAACGCTCTGGAGAATGTCTTGAACACTTGATTTACAGGAGATTTATGACACAACGACTTTGGCAAATTACGCTCTCACACCCACTACTTAACACTGCCTGCTCCTCCGTTATTTATGACAGTTTGTTTAGGCTACCACCTTACTTACTGCGTTGACGTCGTTTATGCACCAGGTATAAAATCAGTCCATGAAAATTTTGTATGGACTGTGTGTAGGCTTTTCTGCAATAATACGTTGAACGCCTTAAAAATAACTCTGTGAAGGAACTGCTTGTGCTCGAACAGACTTTATGTAATTCGAACAATCATGTTGTTTTAATGTTGTATTCGAGAAGTATCGAATAACTGGTGCACCTGAATACTGCAGTGTGTTTTATATGTCAGACTGCTTAATTAGAATAATCACCCGTTGTATTGATAATGAGGGGTTCAGTATAGCGCAAGGAATGTCCGTGAAACTCATTGTCGGTCTACATCTACATCTACATCCACACCCTGTAACTCACAGTGAACTGCATTGCAAAGAGTACTGCAAAACGAGCCACATAAGTTCATCGGACCAAAAAGTCACTCCTAGAGAAATCGTTACAAGCATCGTTTAATACTGCATCATTCAGCCCCTGGACTTGATAGCCGCGTTGATTCGGTTAGGAAGTGAGTCCACAGTTTTGTGCAGGACTTCGCTGTTGATTTGATCGTAAGTTCCAACAAATTGCGAGGATGCAGACGTGACGTTTATCTCACACCGTTCCAACATATTCCACGGATTTACTGTGGGACTCAAATAAATCACGCGGGGGGGGGGGGGGTGTCCGACAACCGGTCACATATTTTTCCAGCCCGATAAACTTTGTTGCTGTCATCTTTACCTGTCTGGGTGAGCAATGCGTCTTTCTAGGTGAGCTACTCTAAATGTCCATTGCGTGTATTTCCCGTCGCAATGTTCTCTCACTAACAGACTAGACTGAGATGAACCTTCGCGCACTACCTGCAGCAGTTACGTCGGGTTCGTAAGTGATTTTGATTCACAAGCAGGGAAACGCGTCTCTGGTCCCTCTGTCAGGATCATTACCCGACCAGAATTCTGAATCCATGTATTACACAAATGTTTGTAGACACATCGAACAGTCGGCCACGAAACACCTACATATTCAGTAACTTTACACAGCGTGTGGCCATGGGCACGACCAGACACGATTTCCCCTTTTTGCACTCAGTCAGGTTTTTACATTACACATGTTTACATACAATGTCCGCTTGCTGATTGCTACCGCCTTGTACGAATGTAGATGCAAAATATTGAGGTTGAGCACGTGACTCCATCGCTGCACCATCTGTAAAGTTTAATTATTCGGCTCCTTCGTCCACCGTTTATATCGTGATTATGAGTTTTCTGTTGTTTCTCCAGCATGAGTGGCTGCAAATGTCAAGCCAGCATGAGTGGCTGCCTGTGTCAAAGCTTCACATTTCAATGCTGATGGCGAACTACGCCGCCAGCAATTGAGGTTGAGGCTTTGACAATGCCAGCCACTTGTGCTGCCGTAATGTCAGAAATATCTTCAAACGAATGTCGGCCGTAGGACCCGAGACCGAAGCCAACAGGCAATTTGTCAACATAAGGCCAGGTAAATCTCAATAAATTTGTTTTGTAAGTTAACTTTCACGGAAATTTTGTGTCTATCTACAACATCTGTTTCTTCTGGTTTTTCAGAATTTCTGTGAGGCTCAACGTGTGACCCCTATTAGGTTAGTTCTACTTTGCATGTGTTCTACACAGCTGAGCAACATTTTAAATGGGACACAGGAGCGTTTTGTAAGCAGCATCCTTTGTACACTGCATATTCCTAGTGTCATAACAAGGAACCAAAGTCTGTCATCTGCTTTACTTACGATTGAACATACACTTTGTGATCAAAACTATCCTGACAAACCCAAAAAGCATACGTTTTTCATATTAGGTGTATTTTGATGCCACCTACTGCCAGGTACTCCATATCGGCGACCTCAGCAGTCATTAGACATCGTGAGAGCAGAATGGGGAGCTCCGCAGATCTCACAGACTTCGAATGTGGTCAGTAGTACAGTAGAAATGAACAATCATTTATAACTTTTGTTTAAGAATTAGATAAGGAAATGCTAAAGTTTCTAAATTACCTAATTAAACGTCACCTTTAATTCCTAATGAACTTTTGTGCTTCAGAAATGGGAGAGTGTGTGCAACTGACCAACGTGTGCCGAGACGCCCTTTCCAAGTGTAGGCCTAGAATTTTTTCACAGATCGAGCGTCCCGGAAAAACAGAACAGCAATCCGTTACTGAATATTACTAGAAAATTGTAGCCTGGGTTTCGGTAAAAGATATTGATTTAAGCGGCGACTGGTTTCGGGCGAAGCCCACTTTCAAACAACCATGTCAATATGACAACCACAGTATAGCTGTTAATAAACCCATGGAATATCGATAGCTATCCATCTTCTGTGAATTTATTAACATCTATAATGCGGTTGTCACAGTCTTTGTTTTACATGGTGGTTTGAAACTGGGTTTCGCCCGAAACTAGTCGCCGCTTAAATGAATATCTTTTACCGCAACCCAGGCTACAATTTTGTAGTAACAATAATGCTAGAATTTTTTTCTTTAATTAATGATATTCTAGAATTTTTTCTTTAATTAATGATAATTGCACAAAGTTTAAGGTTTAACTTCTACCAAGAAGTTACAGAAGAATCCATAAATTTGTACGAAGTTTTTATTTTTGCACCTTCTGTACGAATATTTGAAGCATCCAGTCTGTGTTACTCAGCACAGACAAGATGTTTCCCACATTCGTACATAAGGTGTTTGTCATCAAAGTAATTCATCTGGAGAGGCTCTTCAAGCCCATATAATTCAGTGTTTTTCCACAGTTATATTTCCCATCCTTCTTTCTCATCCGGGCTTTGGACCGGCAATGGCGAAGTTAAAAATATTTTTTTTTAATTTTTGGAATTATTTTTTTAAATTTTTAAGTAATATTTTTTCAGAAGTAAGGGCTTCATTCCATCTTCCAGCTATAACAACTTGACTAAAAGTTCATCTTTGTGTGGTATGTTTCAATACATGGGTCAGGGCACAAAGGTACATTGGATGTTTTGCAGTCATATTTCGCTTCTCGACGCACATTCTGTTTCGAGCAGACTGCACATCTACGCCATAGTCCACGTTTCCTGGACTGCTCACTTGGAATGACATGTGGAAAGTGCCTCCCAGCAAAGCGAAGAGGATTTTCGTCATCAGAGCGTCTTCCTTTCCTATCTCTTCTCCGTTCTTTAGCAAATTTTTCCACAAATTCTCGTACCAGACGTAAATGAAAATCTGCTAGTGATGTTTTTCTCCCTGTCACCGATCTGTGAAGAGTGTGAGCATTCAAAACACAAAGGTCCACAACATAAAAAAACTTTTTGTACCATTTAAAAGATTTATGCACTGATGCAACAGAGCTTAATAGCATGTCGGAGTGGTCTACTGCTCCAATATTTGCATTGTAATCAAGTAGCACATTGCGGCTTCATTACTTTTTGGCCAGTTGTCCTGTTTGTCCTTCCTGTGTCACGCATTTCTGTAGTGTTGCAGGTAGTCAGCATGAAAACTTCTCCCTTGTCGCACCGCTTGATGGCAGGCATTGCGTCAGTTGACATAAACTCAGCTTCTCCTCGTTTCAGTTTCCTTCGTAGTTTCGGAAAGTTGCGCATATTCCTTTGTACAGTACCGCATGCTGCTGTACTCTGGTTGTGAAGCCAGAGGAAGAAGGCTGGACTTGTATACCAATTGTCGACATACAGGGTATGTCCACGTTCAAGGTATGGCTTCATTAGTGTTGCCACAATATCACCAGATTTGCCCAAATTATGGACTTCAATTTCTGTTGTTGTGTCTGTGTATACAATGAATTTCAAGACGTATCCAGTTTTTCAGTCGCACAACACAAATGTTTTGATTCCAAATTTACTTCATTTCGAAGGAATGTAGTGTTTAAAAGATAAGCTCAGTTGTAGAGCACTTGCCCGCGAAAGGCAAAGGTCCCGCGTTCGAGTCTCGGTCGGGCACACAGTTTTAATCTGCCAGGAAGTTTCATATCAGCCCACATTCCGCTGCAGAGTGAAAACCTCATTCTGGAATAATAGGCTTTGATCAACAGAGATTTCGGTATGGATTAAATGCACTGCAGAACGCCACACGAACTGAATCAATTATTTTCCTAATTTGAAACAAAATGTCATCTCCAGAATTGGCCGAGTTGTCGCTAAAATTCAACATTCTCAAAAGTAACGTAAAACGGTCACGGGACATAACTTCGCCAAAAATTGGGGTACTCAGAAGTACATCTCTGAACCAATATTCCATTATTCTCAACTTCTTAACACGAGCCATGAGGAGCCAAATACCAATGAAGCTATACATTTCATCAAAACCTGTATCTTTCCAGGTGGATGCTTGAGAACGAACTGATTCCGACGTATTTGCTATGGTGAAAGTGAGAAACCGGTTCGTTTCCAATACTATAAATTTCAACAGATCTTCAGATAGAAATAGCACGAAAAAGGATAGAACGCTTGAATCAGGCTCTACTTGGCAATTATGTCCTAAAGACGAGTCATAAAAAGCATGAAGTGCTGGACTGAAATCACGTTTTTGCCAATCAAATTTCTCATTCTCACTATGGCGTGGCATTTTACGGATCGATTCAAATGTGCAAATGTGTGTGAAATCTTATGGGATTGAACTGCTAAGGTCATCAGTCCCTAAGCTTATACACCGCTTAACTTAAATTATCCTAAGGACGAACACACACATCCATGCCCAAGGGAGGACTCGAACCTCCGTCGGAACTAGCCGCACAGTCCATGACTGCAGCGCCTGAGACCGCTCGGCTAACCCCGAGCGGCACGGATCGATTCGTCTTCACTTTCAGAACCAAAGGAAGAACTGGGTTTATTACTAAGAGATTCTTCTGATGAACCTGCATAGTCATCACATTCATTGAAGATGCCACACTCACTGACACTGTCACTCATTGTCAGTATCCCTAGTATCTCTTCGTCAGTGCAACGACACCGATGTGCCATTTGTCTGTGGAACTCAAAAGTGACAGCACTCTAAAACTCCTGATGAAACGGCAGATAGCTAAACGACACCACAGAAGCAAAATGCATATCACATGAACCAGCTACCACGTATGTCGAACAGCAACTGCGAAATCCCTAGCAGAGTCTTTCCCAGATAGCATCTGCAGCGGCACAGAACAATAAATAGGGTACATCCATCCCACGGAGTGCACGTTACAAAAGAAATTGTGACGGGCCGGCAGGCCCACAGGCAGTGGAACCGGCTGCGTTATGAGCCGTCATTAGGACTCAAGTACCGGCCAGGCCGCGCGGCAAATGCCGTCTGCAGGACCCACGGGAAAGCCCATTTCAGCGGCAAACAACGTCCGCAGGCTCTATGGCAAGGTAGGACGCCGCGGCATATCACGTCTGCTGTACTCAAAGGGTTATAAATGAGATGTCTGTTCGTGCACAACATCCTGCACTAGCAACGCTTTCGCAATTACGGACGTCTATAAAGACAGCATGGCGCAATGTTTCTGCAGGAGTCTTCCATCGACTTGAGTCCATGCCACGCAGAGTTGCTGCACCACCCCGGGAAAAATGAGGCCGACACGATACTGACTTCTTAAGTAATAGAACCGAGTACGTTGTCCTCGATGGTGAGTGTTCATCGGAGGTGAGGGTATCATCTGGAGTGCCCCAGGGACGTGTGGTAGGTCCGCTGTTGTTTTCTATCTACATAAATGATCTTTTGGATAGGGTGGATAGCAATGTGCGGCTGTTTGCTGATGGTGCTGTAGTGTACGGGAAGGTGTCATCCTTGAGTGACTGTAGGAGGATACAAGATGACTTAGACAGGATTCGTGATTGGTGTAAAGAATGACAGCTAACTCAAAACGTAGATAAATGTAAGTTAATGAAGATGAATAGGAAAAAGAATCCCGCAATGTTTGAATACTCCATTAGTAGTCTAGCGCTTGACACAGTCACGTCGATTAAATATTTGGGCGTAACATTGCAGAGCGATGTGAAGTGGGACAAGCATGTAATGACAGTTGTGGGGAAGGCGGATAGTCGTCTTCAGTTCATTGGTAGAATTTTGGGGAGATGTGGTTCATCTGTAAAGGAGAACGCTTATAAAACACTAATACGACCTATTCTTAAGTACTGCTCGAGCGTTTGGGATCCCTATCAGGTCGGATTTAGGGAGGACATAGAAGCAATTCAGAGGCGGGCTGCTAGATTTGTTACTGATAGGTTTGATCATCACGCGAGTGTTACGGAAATGCTTCAGGAGCTCGGGTGGGAGTCTCTAGAGGAAAGGAGGCGCTCTTTTCGTGAATCGCTACTGAAAAAATTTAGAGAACCAGCATTTTAGGCTGACTACTGTACAATTTTACTGCCACCAACTTACATTTCGCGGAAAGACCACAAAGATCAGGTAAGAGAAATTAGGGCTCGTACAGAGGCATAAAGGCAGTAATTTTTCCCTCGTTCTGTTTGGGAGTGGAACAAGGAGAGAAGATGCTAGTTGTGGTACGAGGTACCCTCCGCCACGCACCGTATGGTGGATTGCGGAGTATGTATGTAGATGTAGATGTAGTAGATGTAAGCCGTGACATTCGTTACCTCAGTGTATAGGCAACACTCATCATGTAAGCAACACGGCATTTGACAATGTGCAGTTAATTTTAAGACACATCAAGATGGAAGTTCAGTAATTTATTGAATTCGGTCACCCAAGTTTCCCCCCCAGATGCTTTTCTACGTTATCCTATTACTGCACGTAAAATACGCAGAAGTCCTGTAACGGAAAAAATTGTTTCACAAATTACTCCTTGCCGTACAGTTTGAGTGGCGTTAAACTGATCCACAGGCCATCTGGTGAGATGTGCACAGCATATGCCATTGATGTCGGGCTGGGAGATAAGTACTTTTGGGATACAGCTCCTGGAATAGGAGAAGATCCCCTTCAAGAATTACGTACAAGCTGCGAAGCAGGCAGCACACTTAATCATCTCAGCTGATGGAGTCGTTGCCCGTGACCAATAAAACCTTGAGCCACTTTTAAAATAGTAATTTATTAGTAACTAAATCCTTTGTTGTCGCTTCCACATTACAGAAAATGTTATTCCATGATTACGTTTAGGGCCCATGTATAAGGAAAATAAGTCGTGATGTAGATTATTCCTATTCTTAGCACTCATTTAGCGAATGGAAATATTAGTCGGAAAGAGGACGTTTTATTTACAAAGACCATATGGTATAAAAACGCTATAAAAGCGTAAGTAGGACACACATTAACAGGAACATGCTTCCGTGGAACGTTCTTCAATTTCCACCATAAATCGTAATGCTCTCTTTTGGACATGAAAAGTTTAACTTGAGGAATAACCCTAAAAGATTTCCTATGCAGGTAACTACATCGACATAATATTGTGCTATAATAAATAGTTTAGACTATATTAAGGTAAAGTATTTCTGTCAGTACAGGCTCTCGGAATTAAGAAAGTAATTTTAGTGGAAATAAAATGTCTCCTCTATAGTCGGTTTTGTGTTAAGTCTGAGTCCTTCCATCTAACTCTGGATTTTAATCATCGCCCTCTTCATAAGTTTTAGCTCCCAGTAGTTGCCGACCTCATTAAGTCCAATTAGCTGACGACGGCACACAGATCTGGGAAAGTTCGTTGAACGAGGATGAAAAAGTTTTGGTTCTGAACTTTATCACACTTATAAATTAAGACAGTTTGCATATTGCCTTCCGGCAAACTGTTTCACGTTTTAGAGTTAACTGGCATTGAACAGAGAGTGGTTATTAAGAAGTTTTTATATTTGTGATAGGTTTTGGATGTGTTCCAGTGATATGACAACAGAAATAGAATTTCTTATGTGTTTGCATCAAGTGACTTCACCTGGTTTGATGATCGCGCACCGTGAATTATGTGTCATATATTTTTTTTCTCTTCATACCTGGCTATTTGTTTTCACCTGAGCTGTTATGCACCATACGAATCTACACATGCAACCCCCATTATTGTATGATGACGAACCCAACATACATTAACACAACATAAACTACCTAACAGAAATACGATAAATACCAATAAATACCAGTGTCAGTGTAAGTTCGTACCATACACACAGTCGGTGTGTACGTAAATTTTTAGGGTTGCAGTTCTCTGTGATTCATACTGAATTTCCTACCAAGCCCAGTGTGGTATATAACGGGCGTCAGACGTTGAATGATCACTGTGTAGGATACGGAGATACCGTTTACTCGTGTCAAACAGCGTTTCCATTACCTAACACGGTTTTAAAGGGACCTCATCGTGGGTCACCATTTTGCCGACTAGTAGTGTCATGCAGTATCCAGATTTGTGGGACATTCGAATGTGACAGCAGCTTAATGCTGGACTGCATTGGAACGTGTGGGTAGCATTCTAATCGACAAAGTCTAACCAGCACAAGCGAGGATTGCAGAAGTTTTGCACCAAGTACATCGTAATCCCTTCACATGAGCGCCCGACATCCGACAGCAAGTACCGATAATGGATTTCCTACGACATTCTGCGTCATTCCGCACTTTTCGGACACTAGCAGCTGCCAGACTATGGAACCACTGTCCCATGTGTTGGCTACTTAACACCACAACACTAATGCTTGAGTTTTGAGTGGTTCCATGACCTGGAAGCTTGGACTGCACACAAATGGCGTTGCGTGTTGTTCCACGATGAACATTCGTCGCCTAGTATGGTGGCAACCTGGAGAGAAGTCCCATTCTTCCACGGTTTTCGAGCGTCATGGCGAGGAGACCCATTGGTAATATATAGGACCAGCTCCGTGCCATGGGTTGTGTCCAGGATATAAAAAACAAGTTATAACAGGTGTGGATCACCCTGCCTCAGGGGAGAATACAATACTGAGGCCCTTCCCAACAGAATCAGTACAGGCACCCAGGCTGGAAGAAATGCTACGTCATACTGAGAAGTGGATTCGTAATGCTAAGTTCTATGAAAATTCTACTCGATTTCTTGATCACTGAAATAACAGCATGTACCCTCGCAAACGGCGAAGTTTCAGTCTTTTTCAGACGCATAAGTTGGCTCACACAGCGTAAGTGACTTGGCAGAGGAAATATCCGATTCGTCACTACCACAACAGTGTGTGTGTGTGTGTGTGCGTGTGTGTGTGTGTGTGTGTGTGTGTGTGTGTGTGTGTGTGTGTGTGTGTTGAGAAAGATGGTAGCTATCACTTATCCCGAAACACGAATAGCTGTCGAGATATTCTCTCCTATGATAATTACCTGTCTATTGAGACATTCAGTAATCTCAGGACATTCTTACACATTCTACAGCCTTAACGCGGAGTGTTCCCTCTCACACTCCCTGCGGACCACCTCCTTCTCAAAGAATCACGATCTCGTGCAGATATATGTTCTGCCTCTGGTCAGGCATAGGAAACACGTTGCTATAGCTTATGGACGCTGTTGGGATGTGTAGAGTATACGTCTTTAAATGTCCTCATAGTCAGAAATCTAAGATTGAGGACAAGTAAGCGGTATACCATTCTAATGGACGTCCTCAACCAGTCCAGAGCTAATTGAATGTTTGTGTGGAACTGTATTCAGCATAGGTTGCTCGGAAACAGCGGTCGCCAGTTTGTTAGTCCGATCTCCGTAAGGTCTTTGGGAAGGTGAAAGAGTTTACGAGGTGCATTCACGTTCTAAGGCCTCCGATTTTTTTTCTAATTAACTACTCACCCGAAATCGATCAAACTGGCCTTACTTCTGGACGTAATCGCCCTGCAGACGTACACATTTTTCACAACGCTGACGCCATGATTCCATGGCAGCGGCGAAGGCTTCTTTAGGAGTCTGTTTTGACCACTGGAAAATCGCTGGTGAATGTGCAGCTATGGAGAGTGTCTTTCATTGTTGGAAAAAGCCAAAAGTCACTAGGAGCCAGGTCAGGTGAGTAGGGAGCATGAGGAATCACTTCAAAGTTGTTGACCGGTATATTTGAAACGGCAATAAAAACTAAACGAGCATCGATAGAAATACACCGTTTGTTGCAATATGCTTGGGACAACAGTACATTTTCAGGCAGACAAACTTTCGAAATTACAGTAGTTACAATTTTCAACAACAGATGGCGCTGCAAGTGATGTGAAAGATATAGAAGACAACGCAGTCTGTGGGTGCGCCATTCTGTACGTCGTCTTTCTGCTGTAAGCGTGTGCTGTTCACAACGTGCAAGTGTGCTGTAGACAACATGGTTTATTCCTTAGAACAGAGGATTTTTCTGGTGTTGGAATTCTATCACCTAGAACACAGTGTTCTTGCAACAAGACGAAGTTTTCAACTGAGGTTTAATGTAACCAAAGGACCGAAAAGCGATACAATAAAGGATCAGTTTGAAAAATTTCAACGGACTGGGAACGTGACGGATGAACGTGCTGGAAAGGTAGGGCGACCGCGTACAGCAACCACAGAGGGCAACGCACAGCTAGTGCAGCAGGTGATCCAACAGCGGCCTCGGGTTTCCGTTCGCCGTGTTGCAGCTGCGGTCCAAATGATGCCAACGTCCACGTATCGTCTCATGCGCCAGAGTTTACACCTCTATCCATACAAAATTTAAATGCGGCAACCCCTCAGCGCCGCTATCATTGCTGCACGAGAGACATTCGCTAACGATATAGTGTACAGGATTGATGACGGCGATATGCATGTGGGCAGCATTTGGTTTACTGACGAAGCTTATTTTTACCTGGACGGCTTCGTCAATAAACAGAACTGGCTCATATGGGGAACCGAAAAGCCCCATGTTGCAGTCCCATTGTCCCTGCATCCTCAAAAAGTACTGGTCTGGGCCGCCATTTCTTCCAAAGGAATCATTGGCCCATTTTTCAGATCCGAAACGATTACTGCATCACGCTATCTGGACATTCTTCGTGAATTTGTGGCGGTACAAACTGCCTTAGACGACACTGCAAACACCTCGGGGTTTATGCAAGATGGTGCCCGGCCACATCGCACGGCCAACGTCTTTAATTTCCTGAATGAATATTTCGATGATCGTGTGATTGCTTTGGGCTATCCGAAACATACAGGAGGCGGCGTGGATTGGCCTCCCTATTCGCCAGACATGAACCCCTGTGACTTCTTTCTGTGGGGACACTTGAAAGACCAGGTGTACCGCCAAAATCCAGAAACAATTGAACAGCTGAAGTAGTACATCTCATCTGCATGTGAAGCCATTCCGCCAGACACGTTGTCAAAGGTTTCGGGTAATTTCATTCAGAGACTACGCCATATTATTGCTACGCATGGTGGATATGTGGAAAATATCGTACTATTGAGTTTCCCAGACCGCAGCGCCATCTGTTGTTGAAAATTGTAACTACTGTAATTTCGAAAGTTTGTCTGCCTGAAAATGTACTGTTGTCCCAAGCATATTGCAACAAACGGTGTATTTCTATCGCTGCTCGTTTAGTTTCTATTGCCGTTTCAAATATACCGGTCATTATTGAAACGCCCTGTATCACTTAGGAACTGTTGCGTAACGTTAGCTCGATGAGTGGGTGCGTTGTCTTGGTGAAACAGCACACGCGCAGCCCTTCCCGGACGTTTGTGTTGCAGTGCAGGAAGGAATTTGTTCTTCAAAACATTTTCGTAGGATGCACCTGTTACCATAGTGCCCTTTGGAACGCAATGGGTAAAGATTACCCCCTCGCTGTCCCAGAACATGGACACCATCATTTTTTCAGCACTGGCGGTTACCCGAAATTTTTTTGGTGGCGGTGAATCTGTGTGCTTCCATTGAGCTGATTGGCGCTTTGTTTCTGGATTGAAAAATGGCATCCATGTCTCATCCATTGTCACAACCGACGAAAAGAAAGTCCCATTCATGCTGTCGTTGCGCGTCAACATTGTTTGGCAACATGCCACACGGGCAGCCGTGTGGTCGTCCATCAGCATTCGTGGCACCCACCTGGATGACACTTTTCGCATTTTCAGATTGTCATGCAGGATTGTGTGCACAGAACCCACAGAAATGCCAACTCTGGAGGCGATCTGTTCAACAGTAATTCGGCGATCCGCCAAAACAATTCTCTCCACTTTCTCGATCATGTCGTCAGACTGGCTTGTGCGAGCCTGAGGTTGTTTCGGTTTGTTGTCACACGGTGTTCTGCCTTCATTACACTGTCACACCCACGAACGCACTTTCGACACATCCATAACTCCATCACCACATGTCTCCTTCAACTGTCAATGAATTTCAATTGGTTTCACACCACGCAAATTCAGAAAACGAATGATTGCACGCTCTTCAAGTAAGAAAAACGTCGCCATTTTAAGTATTTAAAACAGTTCTCATTCTTGCTGCTGGCGGTAAAATTTCATCTGCTATACGGTGCTGCCATCTCTGGGACATATTGACAATGAACGCGGCCTCATTTTAAAACAATGCGCATGTTTCTATCTCTTTCCAGTCCAGAGAAAAAAAGTCGGAGGCCGTGGAACTTGAATGTACCTCGTAGGTTAGACCCTTCTTTATCAGGGAGGTTACAATTTGTTTAACCTTCTTGGGCGGTATGGAGGCGAATACTGTATTGCGGCTTTTACTATTAAAAGGACGCCAATTGCATGTCTAAAGGGATGTGGCGAGTACTATACACTCTCTCAGTTATGGGAATGACCAGACAAATTTTACGAATATATGAGATGAAGAAACCCTGTATCACATAATCGAGGTGATTCGCGGCGACATTAAAAAGGAAGATTACAAACACTCTGAATAACTTCAAATAAAGTGAGAAAAAGAGACATATACGCTTTATCAATTATCCGATATTGACTGTCAATCAGCATACATCTGAAAGAGAAAATCATTCATTTTTGAAGAAGATGCTCTGGCCACTCAAAGCACTGAAAAGTGGAAACACGTACACCACATTTGCAAAACACCTCATACAACAAAATCACTAACATAAGCGAATAAGAACGCAAGTAAGCAGTAACAATAATTCGTAGATTACCTGTCACAGTCCAAAAATGACCCACTACAGTATCTTCAAGCACAAGGTACGTCACCCTTATCATTGAACAATTTCTTTTAAGTTATAATTTACAATAGCAATTTACGATTTTGTCTACTTGTGATTTCCAAATAAAGCTACGATTTCAGTCGTTAGATTTCGTTTTTCATCCTAGGGATACCAAAAACTCCGTTTTCCTTGGACTAAGCTTATCAGTTTCTCACAGTCGATTCGCTCTGAAAAAACATACTGATTTGAATTTCACCGATTGTAGTCCAAACTCTTTACGTTCGGGTGATGAGATCAGCAGCATTTTGACAGAGCACGTAATGGCGTACTGATTTGAGAAGATCAATCGTCTTCGATGTGTTGATCAGAAATTGGTGATAAGCAGCACGGATTAATTTGTCCGATAAAGTGTATAACCCTACAGATCTGTTACTCATAACTTCTGCGCACACATTGAATCTAAAGCGAACCCCATGCCTTGCTTCCATGATCGTTCGAGACCTTGCTTCGGCCCAGATGTGTGTATTGTAGCAATGTATCCAACTCTGAGTGAATCCCACCTCGTCCACAAATAAAATTCTGGCTGTGAACCGCAAATTTCAGCGCTCAATGATGTCCTCCGTGAGGTAGGAGTCCTGCAATTGAAATGAGGCCACATCCGTGGAGTAAGCTCAGAAACGAAAGTAGATGCTGGTAACAGACGAGCACTGAGCGTGAAGACAGCCGACACCGCTCAAGACCGACTATTTTCGACGCAAGTAAAGTAGCTCACATCCCAGCAAGTATTTGCTGCCAGACAAAGGTTTATTGAAATGTTGTCACTAGTTTCGACCAGTATTCTCTTTTGCAGTAATACCCGACATTTTTTTGTAAACACGCCTCGTGTTTGCTACGATTATTTGGTGTCTTTCTCGGAAACATGTTCTCTGTGGACAGGGAAATTGGAAATGAAAGCAGCGATTACAAAAGACTATAACTATTTATTGCATAGCGACACATCTGTCAACATTACAGCCAGTGTACAAGAAGTATCAATTTCTTTGGAGACTTGTAGGTGTCCCACGTGGTTCCCCTTCGTCACACCGCATCCAAGTGATAATACATTTCACGCCGTGTATTCTAATCTAAGCCATATGTGGAGTCACGAAAGCGAGCGCATTTTGAAATTATTTTCGATACACGTGGCACATAATCCCAGCAAAAAATATCAGTGGTTGTGTAAGGTGTCAGGCAAATCCAACACCTTCCACGAAAACCCTGACATGATAAGCAAATCCAGTAGTATGTCACATAGCTCCGAATAAATCGTGACATTAAATTAACCAAAGTAATACGAGTAACGAGTGAGCAAAAGGAATACCACAGACTAACACAAGAATGCCTAAATGCATGTCATACCTTCCCACCGTGAGACAGACGCAGTTCCGAGGGGAGAAACGAGAACAGAAGCCGAGAGCAGAACCGTGTTAAGCGAGAAGGTCCTACGATAAGGGACGGACACCAACGTCGCCAGCTAATCGCTAGGACCACACCCCAGCCGCAAGTTTTAGTGTGAGACTTTTTCGCGTCTCTGTTACGTCAAACCACCCCCCAGCCCATGTTAAAAGCTAGAGCCCTCCAGAAAAACAGTATAGATCTTACGATAACACTAAAAAGGCCACCCACCCGCAAGTTTTAGCGTGAGACTTTTTCGCGTCTCTGTTACGTTAGGACCACCCCCCAGCCCACGTTAAAAGATTTAGTTAGTATTAAGATTCTTTTACAGGGAGTGCAGTGGAGCTGACGCTGAAATCATTAAGTATTTGGTTATATCGTCGCTAATCTCACTGAACTCTTCTGAATTCTACATGTCATGTGTGGTCTGGCGTCTCCTTACCAGCAACAGGACCCCAGTTCAAACTAGTCAATTCCCTGAAAAACACACTCAGAGTGTCTTTGCGTGAAAGTGGTAGGGATACACGATATAAAACAAACAGACACCACACAGAATGTTAGAAAATGGCGACCCTGCCAGGATTCGAACCTGGAATCAGGGTCTCAATGTTAACCTTAAGCTCCGCCTACAAAAATTCTGTCTATCCAATGAGAAACGTTATACTTTTCGTGGTGGGGCAATGTTTTTAAAGTTTGCAACGTAACAGAGACGCGAAAAAGTCTTACGCTAAAACTTGCAGCTGGTGTGGTCCATTAATGTTATCGTAAGATCTATACTGTTCTTCTGGAGGGCTCTAGCTTTTAACATGAGCTGGGGGGTCGTCTCACATAACAGAGACGCGAAAAAGTCTCACGCGACTGTGGTGTGGTCCTAGCGGTTAGCTGGTGACGTGGGTGTCCGTCCGTTATCGTAGGGCCTTCTAACTTAACACGGTACTGCTCTCGGTTCAAATGGTTCAAATGGCTCTGAGCACTATGGGACTCAACTGCTGAGGTCATTAGTCCCCTAGAACTTAGAACTAGTTAAACCTAACTAACCTAAAGACATCACAAACATCCATGCCCGAGGCAGGATTCGAACCTGCGACCGTAGCTGTCTTGCAGTTCCAGACTGCAGCGCCTTTAACCGCACGGCCACTTCGGCCGGCTACTGCTCTCGGCATCTCGTTTCTCCCCTCGGAACTGCGTCTGTCTCACGGTGGGAAGGTTTGTCATGCATTTAGGAATTCTTGTGTTAGTCTGTGGTATTCCAGTTGCTCACTCGTTACTCGTATTACTTTGGTTAATTTAATGTCACGATTTATTCGGAGCTATGTGATATACTACTGGATTTGCTTATTATGTCAGGGTTTTCGTGGAAGGTGTTGGATTTGCCTGACATCTTACAGTTGTCAATTTCAGTTGTGCCGTTATTCTGTGGCGCGTTGGAACTCCAACCCTGCTCTGCTGGTAGTGCCATGGCTGGAACAGTTTTCTCTCTCTGATGAGCTATTTAGGCATTCTATTGAAGTCACAATGGTATTTGATTGACACCTGCGCAAATTTATTTTGCTCCCGTGAGCTGTTCTGCTGTTTAGTGAGAAGGAGCACAGGCGCTATCCTCATCCGACGATGCGCTTCCTGCAGCTGCTCGCAGGGTATCGCACTTCACAGTAATCGTTGTCACTGTAGCCGAGCTCATCGTCTCGTGGGACTGTGTCATGATGGCACCCTGCTGCCCTCCAGTTGGCCACGAGCTCCCAACCCCGTAGGGTCGTGTCGTTTCGGCACCTGCTCTTCCTCAGGACGGTACTTACGTATTCCCAGCCTTGGGCGGTGCCGTTGTTAATCTACCCTGCTCCCCAAGACATTGCTGTTCTGAGGTTGTGTAGACATTCATTGTTAGAAATTGTATTTAGTTTGATTTTTGCAACAAACAGTTGTTTTTTTCCGGAAAGTTTTTGTCACCGTTCCTCACAAGCGACTTCTAATCAAGCTGCGGGCCTATGGGGTATCGTCTCAGTTGTGCGACTGGATTCGTGATTTCCTGTCAGGAAGGTCGCAGTTCGTAGTAATAGACGGCAAATCATCGAGTAAAACTGAAGTGATATCAGGTGTTCCCCAGAGAAGCGTCCTGGCACCTCTGCTGTTCCTGATCTATGTAAATGACCTGGCTGACAACCTGAGCAGTTCTCTTAGGTTGTTCGCAGATGATGCTGTAATTTACCGTCTAGTAAGGTCATCCGAAGACCAGTATCAGTTGCAAAGCGATTTAGAAAAGATTTCTGTACGGTGAGGGAGGTGGCAGTTGACGCTAAATAACGAAAAGTGTGAGGTGATCCACATGAGTTCCAAAAGAAATCCGTCGGAATTCGATTACTCGATAAATAGTACAATTCTCAAGGCTGTCAATTCAACTAAGTACCTGGGTGTTAAAATTGCGAACAACTTCAGTTGGAAAGACCACATAGATAATATTGTGGGGAAGGCGAGCCAAAGGTTGTGTTTCATTGGCAGGACACTTAGAAGATGCAACAAGTCCACTAAAGAGACAGCTTACACTACACTCGTTCGTCCTCTGTTAGAATATTGCTGCGCGGTGTGGGACCCTTACCAGGTGGGATTCACGGAGGAGATCGAAAGGGTGCAAAAAAGGGTAGCTCGTTTTGTATTATCACATAGTAGGGGAGACAGTGTGGCAGATATGATACGCGAATTGGGATGGAAGTCGTTACAGCAAAGACGTTTTTCGTCGCGGCGAGATCTATTTACGAAATTTCAGTCACCAACTTTCTCTTCCGAATGAGAATATATTTTGTTGAGCCCAACCTACATAGGTAGGAATGATCATCTAAATAAAATAAGAGAAATCAGAGCTCGAACAGAAAGGTTTAGATGTTCGTTTTTTCCACGCGCTGTTCGGGAATGGAATGGTAGAGAGATAGTATTTTTGGTTCGATGAACCCTCTGCTAAGCACTTAAATGTGAATTGCAGAGTAGTCATGTAGATGTAGATGTAAATGTAGATGTAGAGTGCAATTCACTACGTCCAGCCACACCTTTATGAAGGGGCTGATGATCAGAATTCTCCCCTTTTGGCTAGTTTATTTTCAGTAGAAAGATAGGTCAAACGACTACAGACCAGCCGTGATGTGAGTTCATGATCGCCAATGGCGATCTTAGCGCTAGTGGGACATTGTAGGTGGGAATCGCAGCATGACACGTGAAGAGAAGGTGCACGTGTAGCTTATCGCCATCTTTCAGATTTTGAGAAAGATCAGTTCATTGGTATCAGGGATACAAGAACGTATTACCAACAAATCGGACGAATAGGTTTATGCAGAGCAATTGATCCGTGGCGGCTTCCGTGAGGTCGTGCGCGTGATCCTACTGGTGCCGCTTGTGCTCGCCTTCCATCGATCCTAGTTCTTCGCTTGGTTATGTGTTCCCTCTGGGACTGTATGGTGGTGAGTGGTGTGTCGGACATGGAGCTGCACGGGTGTGCCTGAGTAATCGGCGTCCTGGCAAATGCAGCGAGTTAACACAGTTGACCGTTGGGCTATGAGGGCCCTTGTTGTCCTGCAGCGTAGACCGTTTGTACCGGCGGTTTGGTGGGCAAAGAGCGGCTCTCGTCGCGTGCAACAGTTATTTCTGGTATACTAAATACGCCGAGATGTGTTGAATAACTTGTTAGCAGCCACTCGTAGCGGGGCAGTATCATCCTAGAGACTTGAAGCTATAGGCCTCCTTGCAACTGTTCGAAATTATCTATGAGCACCGTTTAGAAAGTACTGTACTTAAAGACTGTTAATTCTGCCCCGTGAGAGTGTCAAGGAATCCAATTTCTGTATACCTTTCGGTGACGGCTTCGGGGCTGTGTGTCTTAGTCTGGAGATTTCTGGATGCACCAAGCAAGTATTTTGCAATGTTAATCTTGTGCTTGTTACTATTGAGTATTTGATACTATTGATTGTAGTTTCTGTTTGTTGTAGACCTCATGGCCGTTCCTGGGGTGAGTTGTTGGATATGATCTCTAACTAAAGTTGTGTGCCCTCAGCCGAAAGATACGCATGTGTGGATCACATGTGTGTGCGTGCTTGTATTTGCACACACTATTACTCAGTGTTGAGAAGCCTTTCGGGTTATAGGAACACACTTTAGCCAACAATCTGCAATTTGGTGCGTATTCCAATTACAGTGCATTTTATTCATTAAGAGACCCCAGTAAAGGTATACCTTGAGGTTTTAAATCTGGTCGAATTATTATGTAATCATTCTTTTACATTAACTTGTATATTGTTTCTTGTTATTGTTTGGAACGTTAACTTGCAATCTTGCAAGCGGCCACTACCTTCCTGTATCTTAAACATTTGAATCTTTAACTGCCTATTTAAGTATTACAGTACCAGAAGAGTAGTAGGGTTTTCATCCCAATTTTGATAACAAATTGATATGCATATTCATTAAATGGATCAATTAATTCCCCCCACCCTCGACCACGCCCACCCTAGCCCCACCCACGCCCACCCCCAGATGACACCACATGTTTCTCTGACCCTGCACGTGGGCCCCAGCTCCCTCCCACCTTCTCACCCTTCTGCTCCCCTACCTAACTTATTGGCGGGAATTTCGGTTTTGGCGGGAATTTGAATTTTGGTGAGAATTTCTTTGTCTCAGGGCTGTACTGACGTCACCCGCCCTCACACCCTGGAATTGGCGGGAAATTAAAATTGACCGTTCCCATTCCGGGAATCGAACCCTGGTCCACCTGGACAGAAAGTCCAAGTGCACCCCCCCCCCCCCCCCCTCCAACCTCCCAACACAAATATAACGCCAGAGTCTAGGGCAGCACGCTTTCGAGCGGTCAGCTTTACCGACACTGACAAAAGCTACACGTACAATAGAGCGCGACCCCAGCATCCCTCAGAACAAAGCAGTGATAAATGATGGCGATCTTGACCTCGGGTTGTTTGTCTAGAGGCACAGCCGCGACCTCTTAGGGAACTCAGTTTGCGACCACACCGTTCCTTGCACTGTACTTAACATCAATGTGACTCCTGTAATAAAGCAACTATTAACACAAGGAAAACACAGTCGTGACGATAAAAAAGTCCTTTTTCCACAAAAATAGGCACAGTCCATTTTCTTTGAGTTTTACGTACAGAATCGGTAAAGATTTAACTTAATTCTGCAGCATAGGATTTGGATCACATTAGTTTGCGACACCCACTGAACTGCAGCACCGCCGATCATAGTTGATCACGCGTGTATTACATGCCTTTCATACACTGGAGAATACACTCTTTCGCGTTATTACCTCGCATGACTGAAAAAAGCACAATCATTTTACGTTCGACAACAACAAGCTATAATTCAAGACGACGTAGCTGTTTTGTACACTATGGCAGGTCTTGTTCTATCATTGCAATGCTGTATCATATACACGTTTAGGAAATAAATCGTGAATCCCTGTCTTCTAATAGAACCTCCTATAAGAATCGCACTCGTGAGTCGACGAGAGTAGAGACGGCCAATTCCTATCAGGTTTATTAGCAAAATCGGTGTAGTATTGAGAGAACTATCTGCATGAAAACTCTAACTAGTTGTAGCGCTCCTTGTAATAGTACCTCCTATAAGATTTTACCACATATCTCTCTCCCGATGCATGGAAAATAATTACAGTCTGCGTTTTACCGCTGAGCATATTACATACACCGTATCACTCCATTGGACTGGAGGCCAGTGCTCGAAGTCATTTGCGCAAATCTGAACAAAATTTTGTCGTCTGTACTGGAGGAAGACCATATCCAGTAAATTATTAATCATACGAGAGTGCTCCTGTGTTGTTCCTTCATCAGCACTGTAAAAGAAATTCTATGACTCCCCTTAAGGCTACTGCAGTTTTCCGTGTCAAATCCATACCTTCCCTTACGACAGGACATAGTCATTTTCTTTGCACATGTCGGAACAACTACATACTTTGTAAGTCTACTACTCAAGGCGAATCCATCACGCATCCCCTACTATTACTAATTATAATACTGTGATGGGTGGACATATCTTGTGCGTGGTACCACTATGCCTTACAAGCCGCCCGATGTTAAAAACACGATCGCAACGGCCATGTTACTGTCACATGCGATCACTGGAGTGTGTATTAACAGAGCGACAGTGCTGTTACACGTCGCCGATGGTGTAAGCTCGTAATAAATCCCGAATTTAGAACGTGATTCCTCTAAGGAACGTGGTATGGAACCGGTATTTGCAGCTGCCTCATGCCACCACTAGATATTTCTCCAGTATTTTTAACGCATTCCGTCTGGATACTACGTCAGAGGTTCTGCGATATATCCACTGGGTTATAGGCGGTGGTTGAATGAGAACGACCACGTACAGTAGGTGGAGTATTGATTGAGGTCGTAAGAAATGTACACTGGCTTTTCTGATCTCTAAGTGTTACACTTTCCGGTAGAAATGCTGTCTGCGACTTGGAATCAAGTCTTTCCGTTCAATCGCCGACTCGCGTTGCGTCCTACGGATAAGTCTTAATGATTACAGCCGCTAGTGAATCATATTTGTGGCACTCCCATGTCCCCAGAAGAGTCACCTTTTTCGAAACTATCTATTACAGTAAAATTCCACTTTGTAAGTGCTCCTCAGGCTGTGGGGCCGGCCGGAGTGGCCAAGCGGTTCTACGCGCTACAGTCCGGAACCGTGCGACCGCTACGACCGCGGGTTCGAATCCTGCCTCGTGCATGGATGTGTGTGATGTCCTTAGGTTAGTTAGGTTTAAGTAGTTCTAAGTTCTAGGGGACTTATGACCTCAGCAGTTGAGTCCCATAGTGCTCAGAGCCATTTGAACCATTTTCAGGCTGTGGGTGCACCTGACTGGGTGTATTCTAGTACAGTGGTACACTATGCTGCACAGCCAGAAAAATAATGCATTTGGACTAGGTGTTATTAGCAGTACTACTTTGACAAGCCATTTTAGAACAAGGAATAAGAAATGATGTCATAATCACATGGACAGAAGTGTTGTAAAATCGATGAATTACGAAAAATGACAGAAAATATTTATAAATTGAGGGAACATAAGCTGAATTGAGGGGAAATTGAGGGAGTACTTGCATGTCATCTCTTTGGTGCAGAACAGTTCTTGTACATGGGAACGAGCAACGGATAGGAAGAGGAATACGAGAAAATGTCGAGATGGACGCATCGGGAACCGGGGAAACAGTCTTTTATTTTTCGTTGAGGTAATATTCAACTGGATGTCTATTGAGGTAATAGTGATACACGTGAGTTTACTGCTGTCTTTGATGCTTTCCTGGAAAAAAGTGAGCCATCTGCCTCTAAAATTTCCTGCATATGCCTTAAAGGATGACAGAATGTGGATGGAGTGGTCGGTTGAGATGGTGTTGTAACGAGGTAGGACTTAATGGTAGACTGATGATGCATTCCAGAGAGAGAGGGACATTTTGCTGCAGGTCATTCGACCATTTTCTCCGTTGTGCTGTCGAGATGCATCGATTGTGTGACATAACCTGCGTTCGACTCGCATACAACTGTGTGTTCTATGTGCGACTTAGCGCACTGTCTACTTCGATCGTTAACAGCAAACCTCTCGGTCATCAGAGGACTTCCATTCTATTTCGACACATTCCTCCAGACGAACGAAGATTTATACGACGTACTCCATTCCTCTTCCGCGTCTTAGACATAAAATAAAATCTTCAGTTTCATAACTACAGTCATTCTAAGTTAGTGTCAGGTGATTGTGAGGTAATACAATGCCCGTGTATACATCTGCTTGACAAATGTCTTGTTTAAGGAGTTAGTGGCGGCATGACGTTTAATTTCAGACGTCAAACGCCGCTCCTATGCGTTTGTCTCTTTCTCTGTAAGAGGCATGCACCGTTACTAACGATCATTTTATATAGAACTGATACGATCGTAGTATAATTTGTTACTTACGATCGGATGTGAGCAGAGGGGGCTATACACCTCTGTAAAGCTATGTTGTACATGTATCACAAAAGGAATCGATGTTTAAAGGAGGTAATTTTTCAGTTTATGGTTTGTCACCATAGTTTATTGTAGACAAACCTGCAAGGGGAATGTATGTCATGCGCTGGAAATATATTTCTTACATTGGGATAGTAACAGCACTGCATTCCGTACGACTAACAGGTAGGAAATGGCAACGATCTAACATTATAGCGTGTTTTGAGTACAAAACCTTGCAGCCTTAGAAGTGCATGTGTTTATTTTCTCTCTTACCAGTATCTTCTTGGTAATGATCCTAGACACTAGAACGATACTTTAGAATTGATTGCCCAGTTGATTTACGTAAAATGGTGCAAACTCCGTCCGTCTGGAGTTCCGTCATGCATAGACACCACCCGTTTCTTGAACTTAACCGTGTGTTATATCATCACAACAGTTTCATATCTATTACACACCGATACGGAGTGTTACGCTCCTCGACATTAGCGCATTCGGAAAAATCTTGTGCTCTTGGATGGGTGCGGGACAGCAGTTACAGCTTGTTGTCAGCTCCAGGTTAAATCGGTGCCTGTGCTGCAGGGAGCGCTGCTCAAAGGCAATGCGAGGAGATCTTTCGGTTTCTAACTTTATCCTAAGAATGCGAGAATGACTTGCGACTCCCATACACAAAGGGAAATTACGCACTATGATCGAAGTGCTAGAGATACACTCCTGGAAATTGAAATAAGAACACCGTGAATTCATTGTCCCAGGAAGGGGAAACTTTATTGACACATTCCTGGGGTCAGATACATCACATGATCACACTGACAGAACCACAGGCACATAGACACAGGCAACAGAGCATGCACAATGTCGGCACTAGTACAGTGTATATCCACCTTTCGCAGCAATGCAGGCTGCTATTCTCCCATGGAGACGATCGTAGAGATGCTGGATGTAGTCCTGTGGAACGGCTTGCCATGCCATTTCCACCTGGCGCCTCAGTTGGACCAGCGTTCGTGCTGGACGTGCAGACCGCGTGAGACGACGCTTCATCCAGTCCCAAACATGCTCAATGGGGGACAGATCCGGAGATCTTGCTGGCCAGGGTAGTTGACTTACACCTTCTAGAGCACGTTGGGTGGCACGGGATACATGCGGACGTGCATTGTCCTGTTGGAACAGCAAGTTCCCTTGCCGGTCTAGGAATGGTAGAACGATGGGTTCGATGACGGTTTGGATGTACCGTGCACTATTCAGTGTCCCCTCGACGATCACCAGTGGTGTACGGTCAGTGTAGGAGATCGCTCCCCACACCATGATGCCGGGTGTTGGCCCTGTGTGCCTCGGTCGTATGCAGTCCTGATTGTGGCGCTCACCTGCACGGCGCCAAACACGCATACGACCATCATTGGCACCAAGGCAGAAGCGACGCTCATCGCTGAAGACGACACGTCTCCATTCGTCCCTCCATTCACGCCTGTCGCGACACCACTGGAGGCGGGCTGCACGATGTTGGGGCGTGAGCGGAAGACGGCCTAACGGTGTGCGGGACCGTAGCCCAGCTTCATGGAGACGGTTGCGAATGGTCCTCGCCGATACCCAAGGAGCAACAGTGTCCCTAATTTGCTGGGAAGTGGCGGTGCGGTCCCCTACGGCACCGCGTAGGATCCTACGGTCTTGGCGTGCATCCGTGCGTCGCTGCGGTCCGGTCCCAGGTCGACGGGCACGTGCACCTTCCGCCGACCACTGGCGACAACATCGATGTACTGTGGAGACCTCACGCCCCACGTGTTGAGCAATTCGGCCGTACGTCCACCCGGCCTCCCGCATGCCCACTATACGCCCTCGCTCAAAGTCCGTCAACTGCACATACGGTTCACGTCCACGCTGTCGCGGCATGCTACCAGTGTTAAAGACTGCGATGGAGCTCCGTATGCCACGGCAAACTGGCTGACACTGACGGCGGCGGTGCACAAATGCTGCGCAGCTAGCGCCATTCGACGGCCAACACCGCGGTTCCTGATGTGTCCGCTGTGCCGTGCGTGTGATCATTGCTTGTACAGCCCTCTCGCAGTGTCCGGAGCAAGTATGGTGGGTCTGACACACCGGTGTCAATGTGTTCTTTTTTCCATTTCCAGGAGTGTATATAGGTCACTGTCTGGTATACTTGGGTGTATATGTCTGAGAATTATCATGGAATGAACGTACTGCACAGTCATCTATTTAAATTCGTGACAGTACTCTCAAAGTCGTGGAGGGGTGGTTTAGCGATGATACAGAAACTGCGAAGCATGCTGCCACATCATTGGTCGATGTTGAAATTACGATGAAATTGCTAAAATCAATCGCACTTTCAACTAGGATGCTTATTACTGCAGTACATCGACGGTGTCTTTACAATCCCATCCGTCCACTTGTTCACTGTTGATTACCACATAATGATTAATCGACATCGCTTGTTTGAGATGGAGAAAGAGTCTTGGTGGAGGAGGCAACACCTTCCGTGGATAGCTAGTACCGAAACAGTGATAGCGTACGTGGCAGCAGTATGAGGAATCAATCAAATGGAACACAGCCCCATTAGCTATTCTGTCACTGCGAATGAATGTAGTCATCAATCATCTTCAGACAGCAGTTAGGAAATGCACCACAATTCCTCAAAACTCTTCCAGTTTCCTCATGTTGTGACAGTCTTTTATTTCAATCACACAGAGTATGTGTGTGTGTGTGTGTGTGTGTGTGTGTGTGTGTGTGTGTGTGTGTGTGCTGTGGGAGCAGCATCACCAACGTGATTTACACCATGCGCTGTCTAGTTTTTTCTGTGAGAGCCAATGGATCAAAACGAGTTAATATCAGTTTAGGACCTGGCACAGACCTTGAAGTCGTGGCGGAAAATACAAAATGTATGGCAGAGTACAAAGCACGTTACAGCAGAAAAAGCGGTGTATCAAACAACATAACAGGGACGCTCTGTTGCAACTGATATTCTGTGTGAGATAGTTCTCATAAAGTAAAGGCGACAAAACTTTGCACTGCTCTGTGCAAGCGACGTCCATCACTGGCCACCTGCTCCTATGGATCTATACATGTATATTTAATAGGATCGCCACATATGCTTGATGACAGCATGCAGACAGTATTTGTTTCCGGTATATCACAAGAGGCAGATGCGGTAAAATTCTATCGGGTGAAGTTAGCGGAGCTTTCATAGTTCGTAATTTTACTCTGTTGGATGGTGCAGAATAATGATGATGGAATGTTTGGTTGGTGGACGTGAATGGACCCTGAGAGACGCAGATCTCCTTCGGACAGCAGTATCTGTATGTAGTTTGGAGATGTATCTCAATGCAGTAGCAAAATCCTCGTCCTTCCTCCATGGCCTGTGTGATGTGGAGTTTTCCCAATTTTTCCAACAAGAAACACCACCGTAACTACTCGTACTATCTTTTCTACAACTTCATGTTACAGGGGAAAGCTTCGTTTGGCGCTAGCCTTAAACATCGTAAACGGTTGGCGAAGCTACGACATTTCTCCCAGAGTGATCAAAACACGGTTCTGTAGCATTAACTCAGCTCACTCTGTTTCTACACGGGTTTCAGAATGTGGAAAATACAGTTTTCTTCGACTCCACTTCATTCGGAGGTAATGCCAATACCAAGATTCATATGGCATTTGTGTGGAAAACCACTTCATTCGGAGGTAATGCCAATACCACGATTCATATGGCTTGTTCAGTTTTTAACATGGATGTGTTAGTGATACTTGTAAGCACCTGTAGAAGCAAGACCACATGTGACAGTAACATGGCCCATTACAAACAGTGCTGTAAGGTCGATGGTCTTGAGACAGCAACTAGCCACAATTTTATTTTCAGTTCCTTTATTCAGAAGGTACAGTTACCGGTTTCAAATCATTAACATTCATCTTCAGACGGTTTTCATGCTTTCATTACATGCAGTGCGCTTTTTTTAATAGAGTAATTGTCGTGAAATTTCGGTTTGTAGTGTTTGTTTTCATAGTCCAAGAGATGTGAATACATTTCCACTGCATTCTTATCGTTGCACACGTCAATTTTTCTCACTGAACACTTAAGATTTGTCACAGACTATATTTCTAACACGCACCACGCAAAACATGTGGTACGTGTTAGAAATCTGTTCTGTGACAAATTTAAAGTGTTCAGTGAGAAAAATTTACGTGTGCAACGATAAGAATACTGTGGGAAGGTATTCACATCTCTTGGACTATGAAAACAAACACTACAAACCGACATTTCACGACACTTAATCTATAAAAATAAACAAAAAAACGCACCACATGTAACGAAAGCATGAAAACCGTCTGAAGATGAATCTTGATGATTCGAAACCGGTAACAGTACCTTCTGAATAAAGGAACTGAAAATAAAATTGTGACTGGTTACTGTCTCAACACCATCAACATTTGTCTTCAAATAACAGCCACGGTCTCCAACAATGTTATCATATGACAAAATTGTAGTATTGTAAGGTGCTTAAGCTGTTATTAGAAAGGTAATGAGTATGTGGTATGCAAATAGAATAGCTAATTCACAGGATAAAATTAAAACCATATGGTCAGTTGTGAAGAAAATGTCTGGTCTGAAGCACAAGGTCGACGATATAAAGCGAGTTTGCAGAAAAATATTTCTGTTCCTAATAAATCAGATATATGTACAGTATTTAACAATCATTTTATGAGCGTTGTTGGTGAATTAAATAAATATTTAGTTTCTACAAGGAATCATACAACTTCTTGGCAAATGCCTTTCCCATATTGATGTCTGAAATACTTCTCTGTGATACAGACAAGAGAGACATTGAGTCAGTAATTAAATCTCTGAAGACAAAGGATTCCATGCACATTATGGCGTGCTTAGTAGAATATTAAAGTACCATGTTGCACGTGCTAGCCCTGTATTTAGCCATATTTGTAATTTTCCTTTTAGGAATAGTCGGTTACCTGCACTATTAAAGTACTCAGAAGTAAAGGCGTTTTATAGAATGGGAGAAAGGGATAATGTAGATAATTTTAGACTTATTTCTATGCCATCAGTGTTTGCAAAAGTTATTGAAATGGCTGTGTAAGTGAGATATTTGATCATTTTATATCTGACAATTTGCTATCAAATGTACGTTTCGGCTTTAGAAGTCATTTAACAACTGAAAATGCTATATTCTCTTATCTCTGTAATTTACTGGACGGGGAAACAAAAGGTTTCGAACTTTTGACACATTTTTTGATTTAACTAAGGCATTTGAATGTTTTGATCACAAAATTTTGCTCCAGACGTTGGACCATTACAGAATATGGGGTGTAGCTCACAATTTGTTAACGTCTTACTTTAGCAACAGACAGCAAAAGACCATTATTCACAGTGTTGATAAAGGCTGTGATGTCAGGTCTGAGTGGGATACAGTCAAGTGCGGGGTACCCCAGGGATCAGTCTTGGGGCCACTATTACAGGTAACTCTAAAATATTTCTGTTTGCTGATGACACTCCCTTAGTAGTAAAGGACATTGTGTGCAACATTGGTTCTGTTTAAAGTAGTGCAGCTCATGACATCAGTTCATGGCTTGCAGAAAATAAAGTGACGCTAAATCACACGAAGGCTCAGTTTTTACAGTTTCTGACACTCAATTCAACAAAACACGACCTTTTAACTTCACAGAATGGGCATATGATTAGTGAAACTGAGCAGCTCAAATATCTAGGTGTTCAGATAGATATTAATGTGTCGTAAAAAGCCCATGTTCAGGATCTTGCTCAAAGACTTAATGCTGCCATTTTTACTATTCGAACGGTATCTAAGTAAGTGATCGTTCGACACGAAAATTAGTCTAGTTTGTTTATTTTCATTCGCTTATGTCGGATGGTATTATATTTTAGGGTAACTCTTCCCATTCTGAGAGGAAATTTTTGGCTCAGAAACGGGCGGTTCGGGCCATAAGTGGTGTAAGTTCGCGAATCTCTTGTCGAAACCCGTTGACGAGTCTGCGTATTTTGACATTGGCTTCTCAATATATATATATTCCTTAGTGTCATTTCTTGTTAACAATATCAGCTTATTCCCAAGAATAAACAGCTTTCACTCAGTTAATACTCGGCCGAAATGAAAGCTGCATTTGGATTGGACTTCCTTAATTCCATTGCAGAATGATGTGCAGTATACTGCAGCACCCATTTTCAATAAGCTACCACAAGAACTCAAAAATTGTAGCAGTAATCCACGCGCTTGCAAATCGAAACTTAAGACTTTTCTCATCTATTCTGTCGAGGAGTTCCTTGAAAAATTAAGCTGATTCTTGTTGTATTGTTGAGCGCGTTTACTTAAACTTTTGGGCTGACTTTTTTCAGCATCATCGACATTTATTTTTATCTGTTATTACTTTTACGTTGTAATTTCATATACTGACACGTTCTTGACCTTGGAGATTTGCTCCTCAACTTGGTCCTACGGAACGTGACGTGTAAATGAATAAGTAAATGGCCGTTGCGATCGTGTTTTTAACATCAGGCGGCTTGTAAGATCATTGCTCCTCTCTTTGTAAGACACAGTCGTACCACGCGCAAGGGAAAATCTTATGAAACATGTCCACCCATCGCTGATTTTCTCTCAGTATTGTTTCTTATCGCAAGCTATTTAGTTATTAGTGAAGTATTACACTGTTAGTAGGAGACGCGCCTTGAGCAACAGACTTATTAAGTATGTAGGTTTTTCCACAGGTTCAATGAACATGACTATGTCCTGTCGTAAATAAAGGTATGGATTTCACTTGGGAAACTGCGATAGCAGCAAAGGGAATGAAAGACTTTCTTACACTGCTGATGAAGGATCAATACAGGAGCACCTTCGTATGATTAATAACTTGCTTGATATGGTCTTCCTCCGGTACAGACGACAAAATTTTCTGCAGATTTGTGCAAATGACTTCGAGCACTGGCCTCCAGTCCAATGGAGCGATACGGTTTATGAAATATGCTCAATTATAACACGCAGACAGTAATATTTTTCGATACATCGGGAGAGAGAGACGCGGTAAAGTCTTATAGGAGGTACTATACAGGGAATGCTACATCTCATTGTAGTTTAGAAGCAGATAGTTCTCTCATAAATACAACGATTTTGCTCATAAACCTAATAGGAATTGGCTGTCTCTATTCTCGTGGACTCATCACTTTTCTTTATTAATATCGTAGTGATTGCGTGTTTAAAAAATAGATGTTACTTCATATTTGATAATTTCTAAGTACAGACACCACTTGAATTATAGCTCCTTGTGGACTCTAGAAGTGATAGTGGTTGTTTTTTCTGACACGTGAGTAGATTATGTGAAACAGGATGTGATGATCAAATTGCTTGCGAAACATGATGTGATTATCAAATTGCTTACAAAACTAGTACGCAAGAATCTGATGCTGTATAACAGAAACTTTACAGACATGTCAGTAGAGGTGAGTTATGCATCAAAGATGTCAAATGTAAGCATGCAGATGGTAATTGTTTTCAATGTAATGTAAGAGACACGTGATAGAATCTTATACAGGCTCATTTACGGGACAGACTCTTACGATTTGTTTAGTAAACGGCTGTATGATACAGCATCACAATGGTAGAACGAGACCTGCGTAGTGTACAATACAGCTATGTCCTCTTGAATTACAGCTTGTTTTTGTCGAACGTAAAAGATTGTGTTTTTTGCGACATGTGAGCTAATGACGTGAAGGGCTGTATTCTCTAATGTTATTTCACATGTCTGACATGCCTGTGATACACATGAGATCATCTGTGATCGGCAGCGATGCACTTCACTGGACATTGCATAGTAATGAGATCCGAATTGTATCCTGCAGTTGAAGTAAAAACTATACCCATTTTGCTCGTAAAACAAAAAGAAAATGGACTGTGCCTATTTTCGTGGAAAGAAGACTTTATTATCTTCACGATTGTGTTTCCCTTGTTTTAATAGTTGCTTTATTACAGGAGTCACTCTGATGTTAAATACAAATGTTACAGTCCAGTGTAAAGAACGGCGTTGGGGCAAGCTGAGATACCTAAGAGGTCGCGGCTGTCCCTTTATATAAACAACCCGAGGTTGTGATAGACCTAATTTATCATGGGCTTATTCTTTGGGATGCCGGCGTCCTGCTCTACTGTACGCGTGGCTTTTGTCGGCGTCAGTAACACTTACCAAACAGCAGTGTGCCTGCTGGAGCTCAAATTGTTCAAATGGCTCTGAGCACTATGGGACTTAACATCTGGGTCATCAGTCCCCTAGAACTTAGAACGACTTAAACCAAACTAACCTAAAGATATCACACACATCCATGCCCGAGGCAGGATTCGAACCTGCGACCGTAGCGGTCACGCGGTTCCAGACTGAAGCGCCTAGAACCGCACGGCCACACTGGCCGGCTGAAGGGTAGAGCTTGAGTACGTCTGTCACTAGTTTCAAGTGGTATTGTGAAATGTTTTTCCTGCAGGATAACAAGAGTTGTATGGTATCGTTAATTTTTGAATTGTATTACGATTTTAGGCCGTCCTCGTGTAGCGCTACACATGTAGTTGTGTAAATACGCCCGATCTTTATGATTAATTATGTAACTAGGACCTATCTTTACTTCAGTTTCCCAACCAAAATAAATAAGGGGGGGGGGGGGTTGCACTTGCGCTTTACTTCCACAAGGGTTCGAGTCCAGGAAATGCATCGCCATTTTTAATTTACCCATCAATTCCAAGTGCCTCTGGTAGTATAATTGTGTTAGGGGGTGCACTTGGGCTTTCTGTCCAGGAGTATGTAACACCGCAAGAAACCCGAAAACCCAAATAAGAATGTCATGATAATTTAAAGTAGGGAACAGTGTTATCCTGACAGGTACGACAAGTTTGACAATAATATAACACCTTCAAGTTTTGATGAACACCAATTTCTGTAATTACTGAGTATGTCATGATATAAAGGTAGAAAGAAAGAAAGGTTACTTTTAATTACCTATCAAACATCTCAGTAATAACTGCAAATCAGTACGACGAAAGTTAAGTCCAAAGTAACAATGTAATATGTGAAAGAGAGTTGTAAACGCGGCGAAAAGCAAATTCAATGCGTCTACAATGCTCGATCATGGAAATGTTAGTCGCTTGCTAGCTTGCTTGCTATTGAGAGAGAGAGAGAGAGAGAGAGAGAGAGCAAAATAATCAAAATAATTAACTGGGAACATTTGAATTGAAAGAGTGACTTGATGAACATCGAGCATTGAAAGGAGTGTTTTGCCGAAATAATATCACGACGCACGAAAGCAAGATAGCATTATAGAATATCTCTGTATTTGTGTCATGCCGTAGTGAACAATTCTGCCTAGCAACGTAACAACAACTACTGATACTGAACCACAAATGAATTTTTCCTCGCTTCAGCGGTGTGAAACGACGGCGGTGATGAATGATTCACTCAATACTGCAATAAATAACTAACCGGGCATAACAAATCATCACAAAACCATAATAGACAATTAAAATCAGCAATTCGCATCGCTGAGAAGACTGTGTGGACTCGCAAACAGACTTTCATACATTACCCAAGGAACAATTCTCTTTAGAGATTTTCAGGTGCTGTTCCACGTTATCTGCTGGGGACAACCATCACTGCGCGTCGCGTCTCCATTCCACTGACCGAACTGTTGAAGTAGTGGCTCAACATCAACAGTGACAACAAAAGGATAAGGGAGAGGGGACGTCACAAGTACCAGGTTTAGAGTTCCAGAAAGGGTACAACCACTTTTAATTTCCTGTCAATTCCTGTGTGCCGGGTGAGGTGGTACATCAGCACAGCCCTGGGACAAAGAAATTCTCAACAGAATTCGAAATTCCCTCCAATAGGTTAGGTTGTAGGAGGGGGAGGGTGGGGTGGAGGGAGGGGGCTGGGGCCCACCTGGAGGCTGACAAAAACATGTTGCATCATTTGGGTGGGGATGGGCATGGTTGGGAGTGGGGTTTGGTTGTAGTCGGTATGGGGGGAATTAATTGATCAATTTAAATAATTTGGTATAAAAATAGGACTGAGGACCCCACTACCCTACTACTTACAGCCATTTTAAATTTTTATCAAACTTATTTTGCTGTTTGTTGTATGGTGTATGTCGACAGACTTATATCAGCAGCATTTCAGGCGTTGCAGTTATGTTTGGTCCGCGAGAGGAACGTGCTTTCCTTCTGGTTCGGTGGCTTTCCCTTCATCGCAAGATGCCTAAGTGTTGGTACGTCGCACGCGATTCTGCGGATATCCCATTCCAGCCTCAAATTGACTAGTTTGTTGTTATTCATTTGGTATCATGCAACTGTGGGAGTGTCGCCGGATGAGAAAGTAACTGACTCAGTATTTCTGTTATTGCAAGGCGCTTGTGGGCGTATCATGAAAGTTTTTGGGCAAACTGAGCATTGAGTCGACAGACTTATAGCAGCAGCATTTCAGGCGTTGCTGTTATGTTTGGTCCGCGAGAGGGACGTGCTTTCCTTCTGGTTCGGTGGCTTTCCCTTCATCGCAAGATGCCTAAGTGTTGGCACGTCGCACGCGATCCTGCGGACCTCCCATTCCAGCCTCAAATTGACTAGTTTGTTATTATTCATTTGGTATCATGCAACTGCGGGGGTGTCACCGGATGAGAAAGTAACTGACTCAGTATTTCTGTTATTGCGAGGCCCTTGTGGGCGTATCATGAAAGTTTTTGGGCAAACTGAGCATTGAGTTCCTTAATTTCTTTTAAAAAATTAAAGGTTTGCAATTATGATTTAATTGTATTTAGGGACCCAGTAATTTGTTTAAGCGCTTAACGTACTTTATGTGGAGCAGCTTTGTGGACAACTGGTGAAGTTCTGTTGTGGCTTCGGTGTTAGATGTGGGTATCCTTTGGGAAGCTTGGGCGTATCACACCTATATGGAAGTAGAATTCCAGTGGAGATGTATACATTTAAATGTAATTTATTTAATGATATTTAAATTTATATTCAAGTCGTTGCGTGATTGGCCTGTGTTGTGATTTAGTTGCGGGGACAGAGTGCCGCCGCAAATTTATTAAATTAATTGTTTGTAATCGGGCCAGCCTTGTGTTGCAAATTTGACATGTTTTAGTATATATGTATTTTATGTGTAACTAAAGTGTACATACACGTAGTGAATTTAATTTAAAAATCTTAACTATTTCTATGTGTTTTGCTAGAACCATGAAATTATGAGTTGGCTCATGATATGATTGTTATTAAATAAAAATATTTGTATGGGAATGATAAATGACGCATCATGTTTGGTCACCCTTCTACCGATACTTATTCTTCGTCTCAGCAGTGATTGCATTATAAGTGGTGATGAGACAGTCCCAGCACAACTGTGTAACGCGAATAGTAGGTACATGCCCTTTTATTAGGACTTGCAAGGTTACATGGGTTGCGGTTGGACTAGAGGTGTGTTATGTGGTCTTGGTAATCTGACATAAATAATCCTTACCTTCCAAGATAATGAATGAGGAAGTCATTTTATTACATTAAAAGTGCACGAAAAGACATTTGACAAAGACTGACAAATCAAAAATAATACCATGGCAAGAATGGTGTAGGGTCTGAGTATGATAAATGCATATCAGTAAAAACAATTATAATTGGTAAGTCATATCGTAAGTGCTTGAATGTTGGTACTAAAAGGCAGAGAACCCCATAGAAGGGTATACATTTGCATCTATTTATGGCGTTGGAAGTATGTTGACCATAAACTCTGCAGGCATGTCTTCCCAATGAATATTGTAATTATTGAAACTCGGTAATTATGATATGATTCTGCATACACTCAGTCTCGCTCGCTATCATAGCTATGTCTCACCATGTTAATATACAAGTGGAGTCTAAAGTGGCTGCGAAATCAGTCAATTGGTCGCATCTGTGACTAAGGTTAAGTTGATTGTATAAATTTGTAAGTTCCCGGCTTACCTTATTGGAAGTAACTGGTCGCACAGCTGACGAGGTGCGAAGAGAAAGTCTGTTGGTTGAGAGCCCCAGAGGTGAAGGCACACGGCGAAGAAGAGCTCCGGCGGTGAAGTGATTTTGTACCTACTGCTTCGTAAATGGAGGACATGTACCTTCGCGTTTTCGTTTGTCGTGTCATTCCTTGGCTAAACTACAGCCATTCCAAGTGCTGACCAGTAAAAATATTCCTTAAAAGAAGCTGGCCCCCTTCCCCGAATCTTGTTTCAGGTGATTAACCAGTAGTATGCTCCCTAACACTTGGCGGTGAAAGCCTGTGTGCTGCTCTCTCTCTGTCTCTGTCTGTGACCAGTGAGATATGTCCTCGGTACTACAGTCGAATTTCTTCCGCTGAAATCTATATTACTTACGTTAACCAGTTTCGGCTAATCTTACATCATGTTAAAGATTTGATTTCTGTAGGCCATGTATTCGACAGCATCCCATGACATCAAATGTGGCCTAACTCATGCGTTCACCTTCCAGTTTCTAATCTTTTCTTATCGTACTTCGAAAAAGCTGTGCCTTCTATATTCTGTTCATAACAGCTCTCTTCTGGGCCTCGCTAAAACGGCACTTCTCCCCTTTCCAAATTGAGGTTGTTTAAAAGCAGACAATGTCATCTGCCCTACACTGTGGGACATTGTATCTGTATTACGACTTGTGGTGAGTGGCGTCGAGATGCTGTTCTTCAAAGCGAAGGCTATCGACCAAGTGGTATTTACGTTCACCACACCCATCGGGCCCTTCTGAGAATCCTTCCAGGGCAATCTACCATGTTGGCCTACGTGACCAGCTATGCCAGTGCAATTGCAGCTCAGTGTGCTTTCACAGTTGCCTCTTATTTATATGACCCATGGAATTCCGTTTAAAATTGTAAAATACGTTAATTTAGAACTGACAATCGATGGTACTGATAAATATCTCATTTTCAGTAGTGATTAATTATTCCTGTTTGTTTGGTTTTTTAATCTGTTTTATATCAATTATGGAACAGTTTTTGATAAACAGTCGCATGACAGACTACCTCAAGAGAAAAACGTGTGTTTGGTGAATAGACTGATGACAACATCTGAAATCTGGGCGGGAGTTACAGGCAGAGTACGGCTGGAAACAGATTAGTTTAAGCTACACAATCTGATCAAAAGTCTCCGGACACCTGGTTGAAAATGTCTTACAAATTCGTGGTGCCCTCCATCGGTAATGCTGGAATTCAATGTGGTGTTGGCCCACCCTTAGCCTTGATAACAGCTTCCACTCTCGCAGGCGCTGGAAGGTTTCTTGGGGAATGGCAGCCCATTCTTCACGGAATGCTGCACTCAGGAGAGGTATCGATGTAGATCGGTGAGGCCTGGCACGAAGTCGGCGTTCCAAACCATCCTAAAAGTGTTCTATAGGATTCAGGTCAGGACTCTGTGCAGACCAGTCCATTACAGGGATGATATTGTCGCGTAACCACTTCGCCACAGGCCGTGCATTATGAACAGGTGCTCGATCGTGTGGAAAAATGCAATCGCCATCCCCGAATTGCTCTTCAACAGAGGGAAGCAAGAAGATGATTAAAACATCACTGTAGGCCTGTGCTGTGAGCGGGCCACGCAAAACAACAAGGAGTTAAAAACCCCTACCTGAAAAATACGACCACACCGTGACACAACCCCCTCCGAATTTTACTGTTGGCACTACACACGCTGGCAGATGACGTTCACCGGGCATTCACCATACGCACACCCTACCATCGGAACGCCACATTGTGCACCATGATTCGTCACTCCACGCTACATATTTCCACTGTTCAGTCGTCCAATGTTTACGCTCCATGCACCACGCGAAGCGTCGTTTGGCATTTATCGGCGTGATGTGTGGCTTATGTTCATCCGCCTGACCATGAAATCCAAGTTTCCTCACCTCCTGCCTAACTGTCATAGTAGTTACAGTGGATCCTGATGCAGTTTGGAATTCGTGTATGAGGTTCTGGGTAGATGCCTGCCTATTACACATAACGACCCTCTTCAACTGTCGGCGGTCTTTGTCAGCCAACAGACGAGGTCGGCCTGTACGCTTTTGTACTATACGTGTCCCTTCACGTTTCCACTTCACTATCACTTCGGAAACAGTGGACCTAGGGAAGTTTAGGAAAGTGGAAATCCCACGTACAGACGTATGACACAATTGACACATAATCACCTGACCGCGTTGGAAGTCAGTGAGTCCTACGGAGCGCCCCATTCTGTTCTCTCACGATGTCTAATGACTACTGAGGTCGCTGATATGGAGTACCTGGCAGTAGATAGCAGCACAATGCCCCTCATATGAAAAACATATGTTTTTGGGGGTGTCCGAATACTTTTGATCACACAGTGGAGGTTGATGTCTCAAGTTTCTAGGCCTCGTTTACGTGTGTCACCATACCACAGACCACAGATAGCTGAATGACCGAATCAACTGTGATACTGAATGGCCGTATGTGGTGTTCGGCGATGAATCTCCCTTATGACACACGAATGCCAACATGGTTGTAAACTATATGAAGAAAACATCACAGGAGGAAGCAAATGTTGGGAGTCATCCTCTGCAACTCCAGAATCTTAATGTGGGAGGGAGACGGAATGCTAGCTAGTACGTGCACGAATGGTATCCCATTTTGTTATACCCTCATGAGCAAGGATCCAAATGGGATATTTTAGCAGGATAATGCAAGATCGCACACTGCAGTCGCCAAAAGAAACACCTTCAGCAATGTAGAGAACATTGACTGGCTTGCCCACTTCCTTGATTTGTCGTATGTCTTGGAAGCTAGGGAAACACTTATACTTTCACAGCAGACAGCTAACTTCATGAACTGATACAGCACGTATTTCAAACACGGCAAGTGTTTCCTCAAGTTTACATTCAGAAGCTGCTTGCTTGCGCGAAACTGAGAAAAGAAAAGTATGTTTGTTCCAATGGGGGTCACACCTCAGCTTGATGTTGATAACGGACTTCAGTTCAGAATGGAATGAAAGACACTCATTTAATTCACTTTATATGATGAACATCTCAACAAAGTTTGATAACACCAGATTGATACTTCGTGATGTACCACTTTCCATTTCATCAGGATAGATTTCGGTCACTGGAGAAGTGCCCATGCTAAGCATACCTCAGGCGAATAGAGAAAGACATTGAGAAGTACGAACATGCACATAGTGAACTGTGCACTGAGCGTCTCCCCTCAGGCCGTCATCCTATAGTGAAAACTTCGTCTCCTTGGGGCAATACTCCTGCTATTGTGTGGCCTGTGGTGTTGGGTTGAGTATTTATTATGTACAGATAGTTCCAGTCAGTGCTCACTATATTACATGTTGTACTTGCTGACTTTCGCCGTTCAAAAGTAACAACCACAACATAGACAGCCTCTAATTTGACTTTCGGCAGTATTTGGTTCTTCACCCAATGGCGAAAGGGAAAGTATGTTACCCACGTTCAGATAACACAAAAGAAAGACAAGGGGGAATCTTCCACATAAGTCAAGCTAATGCTATTTTAATGCTATTTCTCAAAGAAAACCTTCGTGGTGTCTTCCGCCTAAATCGGAGTAATACTATTTCTCAGCATGACCAGTCACGTGTCGGAGACTAGCCGAGGGATCGAGGCCAACATCTTATTACACGCCGCATGCCATCATGATTTGCCCTCGGTCACAGGCAGTCTCCACCTGCCTGGGCTACTGTGTAGTCCCACATGTTTGTTCATTCCCAAAGAGTGGACTCAAGCCGTGGTCAACTGTTGCCCGAGGCCGCATTTAACATTTGACATGACTCCCAAAACTACGTCTACATACCTACTCCACAAGTCACCGTATGGCGTATGACGGAGGATTCGTTATTCCAAATTATTCATGTCCTTTCTTGCTCCATTCGAAAATGGAGCGAGGGATAAAAGACTATCTCCCAAGCCTTATTTCCCTAGTCTCGTCTCTCCGATGTTTGTTGAAGCCAGTAGAAGTGTTCTGCAGTCAACGTACAGATGTGGGTTTTCTAAACTTTCTAAATAAAGTTTCACAAAAAGAACGTCGGCTTCCCTACACGATTTCCCTTTTGGGTTCATGAAGTCTATGCATAACATTTGGATATTGATCGAACATACGGATAAGAAATCCAGCTGCGCATACCTGAATTGCTTCCGACCTGCTTAGGATGCCAGACAATAGAGAAGCGCTTGAGAATGGGCCGCACAAATAATCTGTATGCTATCTCTTTTACAGATGAACTACACTTTCCTAGAATCATCCCAATAAGCCGAAACCGATCATTCACGTTCTCTGCAACTGTCATTACATGTTTGCTACGATTCGTTTCGCTTTGCAACGTTGTGCCTAGGTATTTAAAACACGTGATTGGTTTAAGCAGCAAACCATTATTACTTTATTAGAAACGTTAGAAAACTGGTTTTCCTACCTACCTGCATAAACTTACGTTTTTATGCATTTAGAACAATCTGCCATCCATCACGAGAAACAGAAATTCTAAGTCACCCACTATCTTTCTAAAGTCACTCGAACACTACAGTTTACCGTATACTACAGCGTCATCAACAAACAATGGTGCATTCCCGTTCACCCTATCCGGCAGACCATTTAAGTCTGTAGAGAACAAGAGTAGTCTCATCACATTTTCCTGGGGCACTCTTGGCGATACCCTTGTCTCTGATGAACATTCGGCGTAGAGGACTACGCACTGGATTCGGTTACTTAAGAAGTCTTCGAGCCAATTATATAAGTGAGAAACGAATCCGTGTGCTCGATCCTTCGTTAACAGTCTATAGTTGCAACACCGCGTCAGATGTCTGTAGGAAATCTAGGAGTATGCGATATGCCGGTTGCCCTTCATCCATCTTATGCAGGACATCATATGAGAAAAAGGAAAAATGAGTTTCTCATGAGCATTACTTTCTACATCCGTGGTGATTTGTCGAGAGGAGCTTTTCCATCTCAAGGAAATCTATTAGATTCGAAGTTATAAAATGCTCAAGAACTCTGTAGAAACCAATGTTAAGAATAGAAGCAGTGCCAATACGGGGAGACATAAACATCTTATCACATCTGGTGTCATGTTACACACCCGGAGTCAGGTTCCGCAGTTGGGCGTCCTGTACTCAAGGTCACATCCACTCCCTCTCCCACAGGGAACCACCGAAAATTGATCAAGGTCACCCACAAGAACCCACCAGGCAATTGTGTCAAGTGACGTGAAAATACGGTAACACCTCTCAGCCAATGGAAGCACCCGAGACCCCTGCCATTTGAGGTCTGAACTTCATAGTAAGAGGATGATGAACTGCCAGCAGCCGGGGCAGCCCGGCGCTCCCAGGCATAAGAAGAATAAGACTCTCATACGTCGCCATTGTCGCAGCAGTGGCCCTTACATGGACTTCCCAGTTTGTTAGAGCTGGTGTCATTATGCTATACTGCACATCTGCTGCAGCAGCCGCCTTCGTTCAATTTGACCTTACCGTCGCCTCAGGAGCTTCAATAGCGGCATCCGCCACCACCATTGGAGCTGCCACAGCCCGCAGAACCGCAGAAAATTCGGCCATAAACTTTTTGCACGCACATATACCTACACTGCATATGGATCAAAACGAGTCAATGTGGGTGTGGACCCGGAAAATTACTTCGCTGTGGTTACTGAAATTGAAATTACGCGACATGTTGAGTCTAAAATTCAATATTCATGGTATGAGTGGAAATATATGAGCAATATGATGCGTTATACAAAGAATAAAATGACAGACGAGTATTATCCTTCCCATACATGGACTGACTTTCATATTCTGGCCAGAAAGTCACCATAGTTGATGTGTACAGCGAGGCCATGTTGTAATAACGTCTTGTGGTCCGAATATACGTTTAAATGATTAGAGTGTTGTGAAATTAGGTGATAGGTACTTTGCAATGACAGTCGCTATGGAATGAGTGTGTGGTTGGTTCCCATATGTAAGAGCTGTTTGCCGGCCGCTGGTGGCCGAGCGGTTCTAGGCGCTTCAGTCTAGAGCCGCGCCACTGCTACGGTAGCAGGTTCGAATCCTGCTTCTGGCATGGATGTGTGTGATGTCCTTATGCTAGGTTTAAGTAGTTCCATGTTCTAGGGGACTGATGACCGCAGATGTTAAGTTCCATAGTGCTCAGAGCCATTTTTAAGAGTTGTTTACAGCGAGTTTGTAGACTATTTGAGCAAAAACAGTGTTACAGTGTACCACGTGGAGTGGTGTATAAATTCCTGTGCACCGTTTTCCAAAGTGTGTAACAGTGAAAACGGTAGAGGAAGAGTTCACAAGTGGAATTCTTCTGGATAATGCCACCAGGTCACTTGATCGCCATACAGACTAAGGACTACAGATGGCAGTCATTAGCAAAATTTTGTGCTGCCACAACACAATTTACCTAAAGTGAATAAAGCACGATGTGTGTAAAAAGTTGGTATTGTTTCAGTCACAGCTGCACCCCACCCACGTCCGACAACCTGTTAAGAGGCTGAACATCTAGCTTAAGCGATGGTCAACAGCATGTACAAATTTTACAAAATGTATAAAACTGTGTTGTCTGTGATGATATTATTTGCTCTGCTACTGGCTTCGGTCCTATACCATCATAAATGGCCGAAAAATTATCACAGATGTATCACATGTCATACATGCTTTGTTGTAACTTACCACTGAAACCCACAATTGCCAATAAAAATGAAAATTTTGACAAGATTAAAATATGCTGGCTCACTGATATTTTTTTGGCACTGTTCCATCATATTTTAATCTTGTCACAATTTTTCATTTTTCTTGGCAATTATAATTTTCAGTGGTAACTTCATACCTTCGTGATAATTTATTTCCCGTTGCTGATGGTTTGGAACCGAAACCGTTAGCAGAGTAAATAATATTATCTCAGACTGCTCCGTCGTATGCATTTGTAGTATTAAGAGACTATGTAGAGTTCGTTCAAATGGCTCTGAGCACTATGGGACTTAACAGCGGAGTTCATCAGTCCCCTAGAACTTAGAACTACTTAAACCTAACTAACCTAAGGACATCACACACATCCATGCCCGAGGCAAGATTCGAACCTGCGACCGTAGCGGTCGCGCGTTTCCAGACTGAAGCGCCTAGAACCGCTCAGCCACTCCAGCCAACCTCGCTTTTAGTGCAGCCTCCGCTGCTTCTGGGCTTCTGCCTCTGCACCCTCAACGACGCTGCCCCTGGAGACGTGAGTACTGCACCCCGACACGTTGCTGCCTCCAGATTGTCTGCTCTCAGCGATTCGATCAGCAATGAATGAGTGCCGGATAGGAAGCGCCCGTTGAGGCAGCCACAGACAGGCCGTTTATCGGCTGCCTGATAAACGATTTCTCACTCTGTGTTTGGTTCATACGACAGTATCGCATGGAACGAGCAAGCTAGATCTAACTGTGTGTCATTGAAACAAGAGTTGTGGGTGGTAAACCTCTATGTCTGAAAAAATACACTTAATAGGAAACCAAAACATGATTTATTGTATTCCACTTGACAAACAACACAGTGCAATTTGATGCGTGGAAGTCCATTAATCCGGCATCAAGTATTCACTTCATAATGTTTATAGCAGGGCTCACACACAAAAGGTAGTGTATCAGTTTTAAAAATTTGAGGTAATAACTTAAAGCTGTGATAACCGTCACACAGCCGAGGCACAAGTGGCGTAGGAAACAGGTAGCAGCCTACTGGATTTAAAACTATTAAATCACAGTAAGTTTCGTACTAAGGTCCAACAGCACTTTATAAGTATTTCCTGATTTAAAAATGGTTCAAATGGCTCTGAGCACTATGGGACTCGACATCTCAGGTCATCAGTCCCCTAGAACTTAGAACTACTTAAACCTAACTAACCTAAGGACATCACAAGCATCCATGCCCCAGAAAGGATTCGAACCTGCGACCGTAGCAGTCGCGCAGTTCCAGACTGAACCTGATTTAAATTACTCAAACGCTTAACAGGCAACTGTAAGTGACTCTTTGTCCTCTTGGGACCCATACTAGTTCATTTGAATCATCATAACACATTTAGTAATATCCAGAGAGTGTAGGATAAGCCGCCTTCATGAGTACACTCAAGTTATGCAGTCATTCTTACTTCTAAACAGCGATGTAATGGTCAATACATCAGCAGATCTAACCTGCAGTACACACTCTCTGCACTCACTTAAGTTCACGATGACCACAGTTGCTTCACGAATGATCACTAACTGTGTGGGCTGTCGGTTGTGGTTGGAGCATACAATTAATAAGCTAAACCACATTTGACAAATGAAATCCGTCCCGCAGTGTTCTGTTTTACTCATGATATATAAATGAAAATAAATCCTATTTAACTTAATATTACTCCCACAGTGCCATGCAAAGTAACAAGGAACAAATAACACCAAATAAGAGAAAAATTATCCTACAAATTGTCATTATGTACTACATTTTATTAATATCTAAGGAATGGAAGTAAATGCTTTACCATATTTCACTGTTCTAGCTTATTATGATTTCTTAAAAAGTGTGTATACCTTAATTTATTTTTAATTTTTTTAGAAATCCACCAAAAATATGAAGTTCCCCTTTTTTATATCCTCTCTTCCCTTTACTGTAAGTTAGTTTCACAGTGATGTGCTCAAATTCTACTATACCCCACAAGTAACGGAATACAGGTAGCTAATTACCAATGAAGTTAAAGCCAATAATAATACATAAAGACCGTAAATGTAAAATGTCATGTAGTTTCATCATAAGTTGTGACCCATGCATGAAATGCAAAATTAATACCAAAGTCCGATAAACAAATAAAGCAAGAGAACTGTAGCTATAAATCAATTGTATGATTGACAGATTATATCTTGGTACACATCATCATATGCAAATGGGTGATGCTGGCAAGATTTCATTAACAGAGAAAAGGAAATTAATTAGTGAAGCAGTCGGAACATCCCAGTTACTGTCTCCTGGCAGATTAGATACATGTATGGCGTGTTATGTAGTGCAATGAACCACTCCCATGAGCAGTTAAGTAAGGCGCTGAATTATTAAGCTGTACTGTAAAATATGGTCCTGTTAGCCACATTAAACGAACTAGAAAATGCAACACTCACAGGATCATACACATAGTTAACGCAGGTGCTACAAAAGTGAATTTTACACATCTAAATGTTCAAATATGTAACAATAAGTAATTTAGCTCTAACAAACTGCTCAAAAATTTTAAAATGTGTTAGTCTTTGGCTTATAGTCCCATGCAAATGACGATGTTCTCTGGTTATTAAATTGAAAATTGAAAGATTTATTAAATAAATGCTTTCCTGAACCACTGAGATAAAACTTAACTTCAAATCATTGTTCCCACCTTAGGTTGCAAGTAGAAAGCTCCTTCGTTTCATATGTCTACCATATATCTCACCAGCATACCACGTTATTACACACCTTACTCAAAGCTCATTAATCTTCCAGACAGAAGCCTAAGACTTACCTTTCCCCATCTGAAAACTAACTTCATGCGACTGCAGAGTGTAATTTAATATATTTAACCTATCATGCTACGTCAGAGCATTTACGTGACGAAGTTGTCTGCAAGTATACAAAACATGTCAGCATGTCAGCATGTAACTGCTTTCACTAAGGACAATGAATGAAAGGACTTGGCTTGGACGAAATTATTTCAAGAAAATATTACAAATATGTATGTACATTGCCCTCGAAGGAATGCAAGAGGTGTACAAAGCCCAAACAGGTCCTCAGAAGTAGTAGATACAAATATGATTCTCTCAGTGGATAATCGGTATCACATGTTCTTAATATACAGATTCCAGCAAGGCAGTAACTCTCGTATGATACATGAAATGATGGTAACTTTGAATCTAGAACACAACGGATTGAAATGAATAGATATTAGTCGGTCATCTAACCAGCTTCCAGTTAAAAAAAGTGAGCAACTCGGGAGCTTTTATTTCATCTAGAGGAAGTATATCATCGCATTTGTGAACGAAGAATGGTTAGAGTTTAACTGTAGGGATATTTGGAATGCACTTTTGAAATGATCGTTAGCATAATATTCGCCACAGAAAGTAGTTGAACAGGTAACACTCAATGACTTCATCGTCGCAGAAGTTGGAAGCGGCTCATACTGACATCAGACTGCCCCCTAAAATAAAGCAGGAACCAACATGTGTAATATTGAAACATTATCAAATAATGTAGTTCATGATATAAGTTCGTGGCTTGTGGAAAATAATTTGATGCTAAATCACAGTAAGACTCAGTTTATACAGTTTCTAACCCACAATTCAACAAGAACTGACATTTTAATCAGACAGAATGGGCATGTTATAAGCGAGACGGAACAGTTCAAGTTCCTAGGCGTACGGATAGATAGTAAGCTGTTGTGGAAAGCCCATGTTCAGGATCTTGTTCAGAAACTAAATGCCGCTTTATTTACCATTAGAACAGTATCTGAAATAAGTGACATTTCAACACGAAAAGTAGTATACTTCGCATATTTTCATACGCTTATGTCATATGGTATTATTTTTTGGGGTAATTCTTCTGATTCAAAAAGGGTATTTTTGGCTCAAAAACGGGCTGTTCGAGCTATGTATGGTGTAAGTTCGAAAACCTCTTGTCGACCCCTATTCAATAGTCTGGGAATTTTGACATTGCCCTCACAGTATGTATTTTCTTTGATGTCGTTTGTTGTTAGCAATATTAGCTTATTCCCAAGAGTTAGCAGCTTTCACTCAGTTAATACTAGGCAGAAATCAAATCTGCATGTGGAATGCACTTCCTTGACTCTTGTGCAGAAAGGAGTGCAGTATTCTGCTGCATCCATTTTCAATAAGCTACCACAAGAACTCAACAATCTTAGCAGTAGCCCAAACACTTTTAAGTCTAAACTGAAGAGTTTCCTCATGGCTCACTCCTTCTATTCTGTCGAGGAGCTCCTGGAAGAGATAAAAAATTAAGCAAATTCCAGTGTTACATTCTTGATTTTCTTTATTTAAACTAACGACTTGTTGCCTGAATATGTTTCTTATATTTCATTTTATCTGTTTCTACAATCGTGTTATAATTTCATGTATTGACTCGTTCCATGACCATGGAGACTTCTCCTAAATGTGGTCCCACGGAACAATAAATAAATAAATAAATAAATAAACATGACTGCTTCAGCTACAGAGCAGAAGGGAATACAGACAAAAGCTGCGAATGATTCGGTTACTCTGTCTTCCAAAAACTGCCAACGTTTCTCATTGGCTGATGGTCTAATCCGACTCCCGAAGATAGGAAATGCATCAATGGTGACACAAAGAGACTGTTCAAAGAGTTCATTTCGCACACTAGAAGCTAACTGTAGCAGAAGCACTTAAAGCATTTCAAAGACAACACGTGAGTGAAAAATGAAATAACAAATGAACAAGGCACCATTCAATGTCTATCTAATAATTTCATCAAGACAACTATTCCAGCGTTTTCCAAATACCGCATATGATTTTGATGGACATTGACTTACTACCTTCCGACAATGATTCCTGGAATTCCTCTGCCGTGCCACCATCTTCAGCTTAGTACAGTTCTTGCATCCAATATACTCAATTACTTGTTGGATGTATTCAAATCTCTGTTTTCACCTACCGTCTCCCGAGAGTTTATTTTGCTGCCTAATTATGTTTCCAAGATATGGTAATTCCTTCGCTTCGTCCCCAGTTTATCGCTAGCCCATTACTGCAGTTCCTCATCACATTCGTCGTTCTTTGGTTTACTCTCAGGAAATTGTGCGTGCTTATTCGACAGTTCTTTCCATTTAACAGGTCCTGCAGCTCTTCTTCACATTCAGCGAAGACATAATTATAATCAGCGAAACTCATCACTGACAGCCATTCCCTCTGAAACTTAATCTCACTCTGCAACCTTTATTTTACTTCCGACATTCATTTTCTGACTGATTGATTCAACAGTAGGGGCGAGAAACTTCATTCCAACTCTTACACCCCTTCTAATTTGACTTCTTTGTTCTTAGTTTTCCATTCGTATTGTTCTATCTGGTCTTTGTACAAATTGCGCATTACCCTTGATTCTCTATTGCGTAAACCAATTTTTGTGTAATTTATAACATTTCGCATCATTTTAAACTGTCGATTTTTTGTAGGTAGACAAATCTGGAACATGTGTCTTGAGTTTTCTTAAGTTTGCCTTCTATTATCTATTCAGCCAGAACGTTAGAAATACGTGTCTGGTGCCCTTACCATTCCAAAAGCCAAAGTCGTCAGCAACAGATCCTCACTGATCCTTACAATTATTCCGTATGTTGTCACGTCTTACCCAGAATTTAGTCCAAATCTGAAAGCAAGTTCGTCGATGAAATACACTGTCTGTCACGGAAAGCACGTGAACTACGAACATAAACGTACAGCCAGATCGGATAGAGAATGCAGCTATTTGTAGAAACATCGAATTTTCCAGATCCTAACACTTATTCATGTATCAGATATTTCAGAACATACAAACACTACAAACCTAGAATACTTCACGAATCTTACATAAATAAAAACTACGACGTAGCGAATAACTATTGGTAGCTCAGGTTAGAACTAACAGGTGGCCAACAGCACACGTAGTCGTAGCGACACAAGACACTACGCTACAAAGCACGCACCAGAGCTTGCGACAACATTGTTCGAGTCAACAATTTCCACGCATGGGCTGATGAACTGTGCGGCTGTTCTCGCACTTGGCTGCCGCTTTTATTTTTGAAATTGTGTGCATGATACTTTTGTTAATGTCTGATGAGGTTTCTCCAATCAGCTTCCATCATTGCTTCCTCTCTTAGAGAAACAGCAACATACTGTTTCAGGCATTCTCATTTGATCCGACAACAGCACACTACACCTAAATCTTTAACAGGGTCGTCTGTATTGCATTAATGGTGGATCCTTGCGTTCTGTCGTGATGCTGTATCTACTTCAGTATGATATGATAAGTATCGATGGTAACCCCGCGCCGTCAAACCTTGAAGACCGTTGAATGGGTTTTCAGTTTTCTTGAACTTCCCTCTGTCGATGTGCGTCTCTGGACTTTAATATAGCTCCATATGGAGGACACGTACGATGTATCTGCCCCTTTGTCTTTTCGGTAATGGATCATAACCATCGATTTTGGATGTGACGCCAGACAAGCGGCGATGGATTGAATGCAACCCAAAGTAGAGGTTTTTGTAATTTTTCCGGTGATCCCATTTTCCGCAGAGGAGTAAAAATCCATTTCAAATCTCCCTTGCTGTACCTCATTGTTCACCGAGCGAGGTGGCGCAGTGGTTAGACACTGGTCTCGCATTCGGGAGGACGACGGTTCAATCCCGCGTCCGGCCATCCTGATTTAGGTTTTCCGTGATTTCCCTAAATTGCTCCAGGCAAATACCGGGATGGTTCCTTTCAAAGGGCACGGCCGACTTCCTTCTCCGTCCTTCCCTAATCCGATGAGACCGATGACCTCGCTGTCTGGTCTCCTTCCCCAAAACCAACCAACCAACCAACCAACCTCATTGTTCGGTGCTCTCCCTCTTTCTCCTTGGCATCTAGAGTCCGTATGCAAGCCAAATACTTTGCTTCTTTGCTCCTCTTGATGAGGTGTTTAACGTAGTCATCATGTCGTCCAGTTGAAAGGAAGTTGTCCAATATCATTTCAGCCTCGCAACCATGGAGCAGTGTGTGGAGTGTAGTGATTTGCTTAGATTTGTTTTCTGCGAATGTCACGAAGGGCAGTATTGTATTCCAATCCCTCTGTCTCATTCAAGTGTTCTGTGAGACCATTCGTGTGTGAACAGTAGGCAGTTGTAATCCGTTGGTTACGTCCCAATGTACAGTTATCTCTGACACTAATTTCGATTGCAAAATTTTCCACGATCAGAGATCGTGACAAGGGTTGCACCGAGTATCTGAATGGTTTCTTCTACAAGGAATTTTACAGTTTGTGGAGATTCGGTAGTCGGTACGGGATTAATGACAATGTAGCGGGTGAGGTAGACAGCTCAAGCTGTTAACCACAGATTCCTGTTTGTCGCCTTCAGGAAACACGTCACGTGGTCGAATCCAGTATGGTGTAATGAAGCTGCTGCAGGTAGGATTGGAACCAGATGCCGCGGAGGTAATTGCGCCACGTGTTTCCGTCGTAGCTGTCCCTTAGAGTAGCTCACATAATGTGTAACCGACAGGTGGAGACCTGCCCTATGATGCCTCTGTCCGATTCTGTCTAGAGTCTTCACAAATACCCAGTGACCCGATGTTGGACAATCGTATTAATGTTTCAGGATCACTGCCGTAGATGAGCTGGGATGACGAGTAACCATTTCCACCTCTTCGGATCCTATTTCGTCTTGTACAAAGTTCCGTTTATTAATCGGAATCCTCCTTTGATCAGTTCCTTGGTCCTACATCTGTTTGGCAGAAATGTCATTTAATGCAGTGATGATTGAGATTTTTTCCATGTAGCATGTTCTGGCAAAGGATTCCTTGAAAGACACTTGGCCTAATGGTGATTGCGTCCGTTTTTGTATATCATTTTGCCATCATACTCCTGGAGTCTCAGTGCCCATCTCGCCAGTGGATCTGATGGGTCCTTCAGGCTAGTCAGCCAGCATACAGAATGTTCACCTGTCACAACGATGAGTGACGTACCAGGAAATGCTTCTGGAATTCACTAATGACCCAAGCAACGTAAGGCACCTTTTCTCAGTTGCAGTGCAGTTCATCTCGGACTTGGCGAGTACTCTAGAAGCATAAGCTGTCACGTTTCCAGTGCCATCCTGAATTTGTACTAATACTGCTCTTATCTCATAACCGCTAACGTCGGTCTGAAGTTCTTTCTCGGCATTTTCGTCATTTGCTGCCAGAACTGGAGAAGATTTGCGCTTTCTTAACGACAAGTGTTTTTCAATAAATTACTAATGAAACGTGAGAGTAAAGTTTTTTTATGTATCCGAACGCCCGCTGTTAATGGATAACGTGAAAGTTTCACCAGACGCCAACCAGGAAGTGTAAACATTTCTTCTCCACAACTGATTGAGGAGGGCAGCCACCTCGACACTCTTAAGAGAGACCGCGAGCAACTCATCAGAAAATGGTTCGAACAGTGCAGGTCAAACCACCTTCATTACTCTTGCAACATTACTTAAGAGACACTAGGTAGGACACAACAACGAGTAGCACAAGTCTCAGTAAGCAGTAAACATCCTGTAGTAAATTCGTTAAGCAAAACTAGCGGAAATGAAGACCACCAACGACTCGGGAAAAGCAGAATCTGTTGGTCATCACAAAAGACGTCGTAGAGCAGAGCCTCTCCTCGGTGACGTAAATACTCCAACCCCACTAGCTTTTGGCATTCAATCAGTAGAATCGATTAAGTTCATGTCGTTCACAGTCGGTTCTCTCGTTATGGCATGGTGACGTGTTATGTGTGAGACTGTTCTAGTGTCGGTCTTGCACTTTCTGCCCTACGAGACTATCAGAAATCCGAGGCCACAGCTGATGGATTCCAGCATCCGGTACTGCTAGCTGATCGATTGTTCGAAGGTATACCAACAAAATTCCATTCCAGGGCAGAAACTGCCCAAAACTTCAGTGTCGCATGGAACTGAGAGCCTACCATACCGCCAAAGGGGACCGGCAGATTCTCCATTTAGCACGACTACACCTAAGAAGACAATGCAGGTAGTGAACTAGGAGGGATTGACCAACCCCCAATCTGAAATGATGCAGCGTCGTTGGCAGCTGTAAGTCCACTTTTGGATTCAGAGGATTCTGCTTGGTATTACTTAGCCGCCAATCAACGCAGAAGAAGGAGCAACGGCTTGTATATTCAGTAGTAAATGGAATATTTTTGAACATTGTTTTCCCTCTGTCTTCATGCTAACGAATTAGTAAGGATTTTCAGCCCGGCAGGGGGCGGTTACACAAGGAAAGAGTTTACTTTTTTGTCTAGTTCCAGCTAAATTTGGTATTTTCCTAGAGTAGTTTTTGAAAAGGATATCCCCGTGATCTAGGGATAGCGCTTCTGATAAATAATCAAAATGTCCTCTGTCCTGGGTTCGAAACGCGCCACTGTTTAAATTGTCATTAATGTTCAACCATGGCGGCCGAGGACTTCCGGAATAGAAATCACCTCATTCCGCCAACGGCGTTATCAAAGTGGACGGAGGAGTGGACAGAGGTTCAGGGGACTCTCTTGTCCATGGGATGGGGAACTGTTCCTAAAGGTAGAAGAATAAGAAGTGATCAACAACATGAGGATACAGAAGGCAATGGAAATTACTGCATTAAAGGCACGTAACGTGTATCCACAGGACATGTTGCTTGTAATTGTAAAAGTGGCACGATGATCACTCCATTGGTAAAAGATTCCAGAACAGTCCCCCATTTGGATCTCCGGGAGCGGACTGCCAAGGGGGAGGTGGCCATGAGAAAAAGATAGAAAAACCAATGAAAGGATAACGTACTACGAGTCGGGGCGTGGAAAGTCAGTAACTTGAACGTGGTATGGAAACTAGAAAACTGAAAAGGGAAATGCAAAGGCTCAGTCTAGATGCAGTAGGTTCCAGTGAAGGGAAATGGAAAGAAGACACGGATTTCTAGTCAGATGAGTATAGGGTAATGTCAACAGCAGCAGAAAATGGTATAATGGCAGTAGGATTCGTTATGAATAGGAAGGTAGTGGAGAGAGTGGTTTACTGTGAACAGTTCAATGATAGGGTTGTTCATATCAGAATCGACAAGGATAGTTCAGATATACATGCTGAAGATAGAGGGATAGAGAAAGTGTATGAGGATACTGAATGGGTAATACAGTACATAAAGGAAGACGAAAATCTAATCATCATGGGGGACTGTGATGCAGTTCTAGGGAAAGGAGTAAAAGAAATTGTTACTGGAGACTATAGGCTCTGGCTAAGCAATGAGAGAGGAGAAAGACTAATTGCGTTCTGCAATAAATTTCTGCTGGAAATAGCGAATACTCTGTTCAAGAATCACAAAAGGAAGTAGTATACTTGGTAAAGGCCGGTTAATGCCGCAAGATTTCAATTAGATTACATCATGGTCAGACAGAGATTCCCAAATCAAATACTGGATTGTACGACGTGCTCACGAACAGATTAAGACTCAGATCCCAATGTCGTGGTGATGAAGAGTAGGCTAAGTTTAAGAGATTAGTCAGGAAGAATCAATACTCAAAGAAATGGGATATGGAAGTACTGAGGAGTGACGTTATACGGTTGAAGCACTCTAGGGCTGTAGATACAGCAATAAAAAATAGCTCAGTAGGCAGTACAGTCCAAGTGGAATGGATGTCACTAAAAAGGGCAATCACAGAAGTTGGAAAGAAAAACATAAGTATAAAGAAGGTAACTGTAAAGAAACTGTGGGGAACAGGAGAAATACTTCAGTTGACCGATGAGAGAAGGAAGCACAAAAGTCTTCAGGGAAATTCGGGAATAAAGAAATACAAGTCGTTGAGGAATGAAATAAATAGGAACTTCAGGGAAGCTAAGACGAAATGACTACATGATAATGTGAAGAAATTGAAAAAGAAATGTTTCTAAAGGACTGACGCAGCATGTAGGAAAGTCAAAACATCCTTCGGTGACATTAAAGGTAAGTGTTGTAACATTAAGAGCCCAAAGGGAATTCCGTTGTTAAATTCAGCGTAGATAGCAGATAGGTGGAAAGAGTACACTGAGGGTCTCTAAGTGGGGGAAGATTTGTCTGTTGTGATAGAAGATACAGGAGTCGATTTAAAACAGATAGGGGATCCAGTACTAGAATCTGAAATTAAGAGACCTTTAGAGGACTTAAGATCAAATAAGGCAGAAAGGGTATATTAAATTCCTCAGAATTTCTAAAATCTTTTACACAAATGGCAACAAAACGACTATTTAGGTTGGTGTGTAGAATATATGAATCTGGCGATATACCATCTGAGTTTCCCATGAACGACATCCACACAACTCGAAGATTGAAAGAGAGGGCAAATGGAAAATTTGTTGGACAATCAGCTTAACAGCTCATGCATCCCAGTTGTTAACAAGAAGAGTGAAAAACAAATTGCCGATGTGTTAGATAAAGATTAGTTTGGCCTTAGGAAAGGTAAAGGCACCAGAAAGGCAATTCTGACGTTGACGTTGATAATGGAAGCAATGAAAATCAAGACACATTCATAGGATTTGTCGACCTGGAAAAAGCGTTCGACAACGTAAATTGGTGCAAGATGTTCGAATTTATGAGAAAAATTGGGGTAAGATATAGGGAGATATGAGTAATATATAACATGTACAAGAGCTAAGAGCGAATAATCAGAGTGGACGACCAAGGACGAAGTGGTCGGATCAGAAAGGATGTAGGACAGGGATATGGTCTTTCGCCTGTGCTGTTCAATCTGTACATCGAAGAAGCAATGATGGAAGTATAAAACAGGTTCAGGAGAGGAATTAAGATTCATGGTGAAAGGATATCAACGAACGATTCGCTAATGACATTGCTATCCCGAGCGAAAGTGAAGAAGAATTACAAGATCTGCTTAATGGAAAGAACGATCTAATAAGTACAGTATATGGACTGAGAGTAAATCGAAGAAAGGCAAATGTAATGAAGTAGCAGAAATGAGAACATCGAGAAACAACCTCTAGAATGATGGTCACAAAGTAGATAAAGTTGAGGAATTCCACTACCTAGATGACAAAATAACCAATGATGGACGGAGCAAGGAGGACGTAAGAAGCAGACTAGCACTGGCGAAAGGTCCATTCCTGGCCAAGAAAAGTCTACTAGTATGAAACATAGGTCTTAATTTGAGGCAGAAATTTCTGAGAATTTACGCTAGGAGCACAACATTGTATGGTGGAAACTTGTACTTTGGGAAAACTAGAACAGAAGAGAATCGAAGCATTTGAATGAGGTACTACAGACGAATGTTGAAAATGCCTAGGTACAGATGTCCTTTATGAAAAGCCAGTAACAAGAATAATTCTGAGAGTACTTCACATATCACTCGTGCTGAGGAGACCAAAAATTTGTAACCGTTCTTATTTTATTTGAATCTAGACGGCTTTCATCTCTATTCGATAGGTGCCCCAAGATTTTCATTCCTTGGGCGATAAAGAGGCACTTTTTCGAATTTAGGTGGAGGTCTGCAGTGTAAGCAAGACTTTAGTTTGGAAGACACTAAAATACTGTCCACACAGGAAAGACATATCATCCATTTAAAGTTTTGGAGCAGATGGATCATTATATATTTCAACTTGTGAAGGTGGCTTTAGCATTACATAGTTCACATGGAATAATTCATAGGGACCGTGAGCAGCTACATAGGCAGTTTTCTCCCACTCAGCCAAATTGTTACCAAATACAACACGGCAGCTCTGCCTGTGTGGTCCACCCACCTCCTCTCTGTGGAGGTGGTGGGGGGGGGGGGGGCTATGTGCGAACATCAGATTGTTTACATCACCCTCCTCTCCCTTCACAATTTCCCCTCCCCTCCACGATTTCAAAATGGTTCAAATGGCTCTGAGCACTATGGGACTTAACATCTGAGGTCATCAGTCCCCTAGAACTTAGAACTACTTAAACCTAACTAACCTAAGGACATTACACACATCCATGCCCGAGGCAGGATTCGAACCTGCGGTCCCAGACTGAGGCGTCTAGAACCGCTCGGCCACACCTGCCGGCTCCACCATTTCCCCCCTCCCCAGCCACACTTGGCAATCCCGCCATTTGAGAATGGGAAGGATAAATGCTCAATCCGTGGTGAGCTGCTGGAGGGAAAGGATGTGAGGTACTATATTTATTCATTTATTTTATTTAATTTTGAAAATGTTAGCCTGCTGCTGGATTGATTGTCCTACAGCTGCCTCCAAACACTACCACACCCCACCCACAAATTTTCCCATTGGATGTGTGTATGGCTGCCTCAAATTTGAGGCTGAGTGTTATAGTCCACAATACGACAACCAGAGGGAGCTTGAGGCAGTCCTACAGGCATCCCCCAAACTCCCCCAATTTCCACTGCCCCCTGCCCCTAATGTTGACAATCATGTGTGTAAGTAAGTTCACCTTGCTGTGTTCCCGGCCGGCCAGAGTGGCCGAGCGGTTCTAGGCGCTGCAGTCTGGAACCGCGAGACCGCTACGGTCGCAGGTTCGAATCCGGCCTGGGGCATGGATGTGTGTGATGTCCTTAGGTTAGTTAGGTTTAAGTACTTCTAAGTTCTAGGGGACTGATGACCTCAGACGTTAAGTCCCATAGTGCTCAGAGCCATTTTTTTTTTTTTTTTTTTTGCTGTGTTCCCTATTCCACAATACAATTTGACAATGGTGGGAAAGGAACCTACAGCCGCTGCCAGGAGAATTTTCTCTTTCTGATCTAAAAGTGTATAGCTTTTGAGGAAGTTGATCACAGGTACATAGTTTGAGGGGATAGGGCAGCAAACAATCACTGAAGTGTAGAAAGATTATCCTCTTACCATTCTACAAGGGAAGTAGCTGCTGAGAAACTTGTACACAGACACGTGGAAAAAAGAATATGTCAGCAAACGATCACTGAATTGTAAAAAGTCCTACACATGGTACAACAACTGAAAAAATATGTTTAGTTGCTCTATTTACACACAGAAATTGTCGTGAAAAGCAACCACTCGTAAACAGTGGATCATGATGTAAGACATGCTTTAGGAATTGAGAAAAATCATTGTAATAACACAAGTTCCACTAAAATCGACCCCAAAAGATGTCGCCAGGAGAGAGTGACGGCACAGACTAAGCAGCATAGAACTAGTTTTACCTTCTGTTATATCCCAGCCAGTAATGCCACCCGAGCCCGCTGCCAAAAGGTTGGCAGCATCAAAGTCCGGACGCCGTCCGCATAAGCAGCGCCAGCGAGACAGCAAATCGCCGCAAGTCTGCGCGCGCCACCGCTGGCTTCTGGGTTCTTAAGCGCTGGAGTCGCGAGCGCTAGGACAGTTCTGTATTCGCCGCTCAGTTGTATACTCGCCACCGAATTGTGTACTTGCTAGTCAGTCGTGTGTTCATCGCAGCAGAGTTGTTGTTTGTCGTCAGCCGACGCTGACCTAGCCGCTCCGACTCGAACTAGACAGATTTCTGTATACACGGAGTTCACTATTGTGTTGCTGTATCTTCGTTAATAAAGATAAGTACCGACTTTTATTTAATCAGAGTGTTCGGGTTTTCATCTTTCTGTTCACTGTTCCAGCGGACCGGTCGGCCCGCTATTAAAAGTGTGGCGGTGACTTCGTAAGCCGTTTCTACAGCGAATTGTTTGTCGCTACGAACACCGCCACAAAACCTTCTCTCCCAGCTTCCCTCCTAATTCCCCTCCCCCGTACCTGTCCTCCCTCCATAGGCAGTATCGTTTTCCAGGCGTGTTCTAATCTGTCGCTGGCAGTGATATACTGTGTCCAGTCCGCAGAAATCGACCACAGATGGGCAAAAGTCTCAAGAACAGGACATTTCCTGAATATCATTAAATCTGTTTCTTAGGAAGACTGCCCCCCCTCCCTAGAACAATAGAGAAATACCTATCTTTCATAGATGGAGAACGGAGCTGTCAACAGTGGCATGCTTGCAAACATTCTGGTTATGCCGGCACTGCCTGAAAATGACCTTCGGCTAAGTAAAATCAGTCTGATGTAGGAAAAACATTATAATAATACATTTTGCATAAATGAGAAGGCTGTCTGGTAGGAGTTTCAAACATGTTCCACTGTACCAAATAACAGCATTGTGCGTGTGTGTGTTTGTGTGTGTGTTCTCGTATACTGTGCAAACTGTGGAAGTGTGAGATACCCACTGTTCAGTCAATGGATGAAAAGACAGTGGAGGAATTTCACTTGGATCACTTGCTCCTTGTGAAGTACCGTCCTGAATGACTGCCTAAAGTGCTGCCGTTCTTAACACTCAGATGCTCTAATGTCAGCTCATTTATTAAAAAAAAAATCTGACTCAATAAACACGAACAATCATTTGTAGCAGAAAATATTAACATCGTGTATTGTCTAGGGGTGATCCTTATACTTGCTGCAACGAATATTGTACTGACAGCCCTCACCGCACATTGTGTAAAGGATTTCATCTTACGCTTTTAAAACTAATACTGTAATTGTGCAAATAGTGGATATAGTACTAAAGTAAATGAAACATCCAGCTAAATAACTGTAAACGCACTCTACAGGTTTGATTCTTATGCTTTTTACTATGAATGTTGTACCGACAGATCTTATCTCACATTTCGTTTTAAATAAATACTGTGACAACCACAGTTCAGTTAGCGAATACAGTACTAAAAGCAATAAAATCTCCAGCTCAAGTGTCAAGTGACTCTTGTGGTATGTGACTCCTATGAGATTCTAAAATGAACATTAAACCAAGAGCGTTGAGTGTTGCATTATATATATTATAAAATAAGCACTTAACACAATCCAACAATCCTTAAACGTACATTAAGCCAGCAAGTTCCACAAACTATTGTGAGTAGAAGACGTTAACCATAACCATAACTGTGCAAACATTCCGGGATGGGTAGATGTGTTATTCTTGTGCGTTGAAGCACTGTGACTTAAAAGGAGAAAGGTGTAATAATTTTAGAAGCGAGCAGCTATAAAAAAAATAGCGATGACAATGTTATGCTGTGAGTACATCCCAGAATTGGTTCTAAAGGATGACAAAAGGCTGTAGTAACGGAACACAATTATCGAGAAAAGAAAACCTTCCACCAGAACAGTGCAAGTATCTTCAGCTTGATGTGTGGATATAGACTAAGCAGCTTAGAACAAGTCTTACCTCCTTTCCTCCCTACCCTCCCTCCATCCTCTCTTCCCCCACAGGCAGGGATACAGGTTTTCCAGATCTGTTCTAATCTGTCGCTGACGATACACAAAATGTTCCATCCATTGCAGATTCTCTGCTCTGGTCAGTGTTGGGCTGACAATGGTATACTGTTTCCGGTTTAAAGCTGGACCCTCCTGTAGGTAGTGATTCTAGGCCCGTTCTAGCCTCTCGCTGATGGTACACAAAGATATTCATGTGCTGGCGATGCTTTATTTTGGTCAGTGTTCGGTTGACAACGATGTAATGCTTCAGGTCTGTGGAAATAGGAAGTTTTCCTAGAGAATACTGACCCCTGGAATAATAGCGAAATATCTGACTATTCGTTATCGTTATGTATGGGGCAAAGACAACTCTCCAGGAGAATGGTCAACAGCATGCGACGACCCACGGCTACGTCTTGCAGTGGGAAGAGGCAGCTCCAGGGGATAGTCTCGCCACAGGAGTGGGCATCGTGACTAGTGGCTATTGAGACCTCTGTGGCCAGGTCTATTCGGTGCGTTGGCGCCGTCCTTACCCCCTGCCACCAGCTGTTTCCAGCAGCCTCCAGTAGCCTGCACACTCTCGTAGCCTCTGAGCACTCAAAATTAGTGTCTGTAGAAGTCTTGTAAATAAACTGTCACACATACAGGTACTACATACATTATGGAAACACAAACATCGATTTTCACGCCATCTGTTCACATGCCAGAAAAAATATTGTAATTTTTTTTGCACCTGACAGCAAGCTACAATTCGCTTCCTCTCCCTCCTTGGTGTTTTGTAACGTAGAACTGAATAAAATTATGAACTCGATCTATCAGACTGTTGTCGTTGATGAATAACCATACTGCCGAGGTCGAAGCACTATAAAAATACATCTGATACATGTATTAAGCTATCGGACATCTCTTGTACAAGTCTACCATGTATAACATCAGTAACACATCCTAAACGAATTGTGAGAACTATCGAACACACAGAACGTCCTTGATATCTCGGAACATACGTCTGCGAAAAATTGAGAACGTTAATATCTGAAAACTTTCAGTCTACCGAAACATTCATGTTATAAGCTGTTGTGTGACGGAAAATTTAATTGGAGCAGTTGTATTTTACATAAACTTACCACTTCTAAACGATCAGCTATTAGAAAGGCACATTCGCGATGATAATTATGCAATCATGTTTCCACCATTACTGATACAGCCGATTTCTTTTAGTTTGATGGACAAATTAGTACAGTCATTCCTCGAGTTCAAAATAAGAGTATGTGCAAGTCTTGTTGATTGGTTGGTTGATTTGTGGGGGAGGGGACCAAACAGTGAGGTCGTTGGTTCTATTGGGTTAGGGAAGCATGGGGGAGGAAGTCGGCCATGTCCATTCAATGGAAAGGAAGTCTTGTGAGTAAATTGTTCTGCAAATGAGTACTACATGAACATCAGACGCGTGAAATGTCAATACAGAACAGTTTCTTTCACGCTATCTATTCACATATAGGGGAAAAAAATACAGTCTTCTTTACGTTCAACAACCAACTACACGTCGCATCACTCCCTCTCCTCCCTATTTTGTGACATCCGATGGAGTAAAACTATGAATTACGAGAACTTCTCCAATTATGAGAACTTCGCTGATACAGAACTAAATAAGGTTTTTACTGCATCTCTCGCTTCTGATGTATGAAAAGCATAATACGTTCTCATATTGACTTCCCACATATGTAGTGATCCTATTAATTATACACGTAATTTTAAGGCCTCGTCTGGAAGAAGACTGTACCACACAGACTATCATTCACGATAGAGTATTCCTACATCTACATCTACATTTATACTCCGCAAGCCACCCAATGATGTGTGGCGGAGGGCACTTTACGTGCAACTGACGGAAAGCCTCCGTGCGCCATCGAATCTCTTTAATTTTACATTCATGATCTCCTCGGGAGGTATAAGTAGGGGGAAGCAATATATTCGATACCTCATCCAGAAACGCACCCTCTCGAGACCTGGACAGCAAGCAACACCGCGATGCAGAGCGCTTCTCTTGCAGAGTCTACCACTTGAGTTTGCTAAACATCTCCGTAACCCTATCACGCTTACCAAATAACCCTGTGACGAAACGCGCCGCTCTTCTTACGATCTTCTCTATCTCCTCTGTCAACCCGACCTGGTACGGATCCCACACTGATGAGCAATACTCAAGTATAGGTCGAACGAGTGTTGCGTAATCCACCTCCTTTGTTGATGGACTACATTTTCTAAGGACTCTCCCAACGAATCTCAACCGGGCACCCGCCTTACCAACAATTAATTTTATATGATCATTCCGCATCAAATCGTTCCGTACGCATACTCCCAGATATTTTACAGAATTAACTGCTACCAATGGTTGTTCCGCTATCATATAATCATACAATAAAGGATCCTTCATTATATGTATTCGCTATACATTACATTTGTCTATGTTAAGGGTCAGTTGCCACTCCCTGAAACCAAGTGCCTATCCGCTGCAGATCTTCCTGCATTTCGCTGCAATTTTCTAATGTTGCAACTTCTCTCTATACTATAGCATCATCCGCGAAAAGCCGCATGGAACTTCAGACATTATCTACTAGGTCATTTATATACTGTATATTGTGAAAAGCAATGGTCCCATAACACTCCCCTGTGGCACGCCAGATGTTACTTTAACGTCTGTAGACGTCTCTCCATTGAGAACAACATGCTGTGTTCTGTTTGATAAAAGTTCTTCAATCCAGCCACACAGATTCTCTGATATTCCGTAGGTTCTTACTTTGTGTATCAGGCGACAGTGCGGAACTGTACGAACGCCTTCCGGAAGTCAAGGAAAATGGCATCTACCTGGGAGCCTGTATCTAATATTTTCTGAGTCTCATGAACAAGTAAAGCGAGTTGGGTCTCACAAGATCGCTGTTTCCGGGATCCATGTTCGTTCCTACAGAGTAGATTTAGGGTTTCCAGAAATGACATGCTAGGAAGTCTGTAGCAGCGACTTCAGTCGCTTTCTTGGAATGATCTGGCACTTAAATGTCGCTCAAGATGACTGGAAGTGCTGGCCTCATTGTGTGTCCTGACCCCAAAGTGTTTGGACACATTACTGCAATACTCTGCATCTTTCAGAGTGCATTCATTTCTGTGGCTTACAGTATGTAACTGCATTTGTGGCGGAGGTCTTGGTATGACAGCAGGCATGGTCTGACGTTAGGTAGTATGGCTCATGTGTAGGGGGATATGGAAGTTCCGTATTAGCACCACGCCTCTGTAATACATCTTCCTTCCATTGTTAAGATGTATACATGTAGTATCAGTCCACTCTCACCATAGAAAGAGCAATTGAACTGATTTTGGACATCACTGCAACACATGCCCAGCTTCCTTTACTGTAATCGCTTTCCCCATAAACAATACTTAATGACGTACGTAAACCCTGCACACACATCTGCATTTGCCCGTTCTTTTTCCATGTACAGTCTGCGCCATATACCCCAGTTCCCATGTCATGACTTCAATGGCGCGTAACTCCAGTTTCCTTTTTTACACATAGCACATGAATTGTACATAGAGGAGTAATTTCCTTAATCCGGTGAGGATGTGGAATGGTCAATTTACCCTACTCATATTGTCTTGTTGGCAGTTCTTTGTTGCGCAGTTGCACATTGTCGAAGTTTTCAGTAACTTTAATTATTGAACTCCCCTCCCTAACGCACGCACTCTTTCGGCTACCGTCCTTGAAAGGAGATAAACGAGTGCAAACGGTATGAGGGTATTCTTCATCCTTCCACAACGGCGAAGTAGTATTTCTGTGCCACTTTTCAATTTATCTTTTTTCATGAGTGAAAATGGACCACGAAGAAAGGTAGGCTGAGTGTATACGTTGTTGGCTGGCGGACTTATCAGACAGTGAAAACGACTTTACGACTGATGGCAGTCAGAACGAAGATTGTGTAAGTGATCGCAGTGACAGTCGTCGTACTGAGCAACATGCAAGTGAAGGCAGTGACAAACAAGATAACATACTACTAAATGAGCTACAAAATACTGCCCACAATGCTGCGTTACCAGAGTCAGCGATCGAAAAGTCAGATACGCACTTCACTTTATTTTGGTAAAGATGGATCCAAGTGGTGCAAAAATCCTCCTTAACGACAAGTTCGGACCCGTTCTGGAAATGTCATCAGGCAGATACCTGGCTTGAGTTTAACGGCAAGATTAGCAAAGACAGAGCTTGGATACTGGAGTCTGTTTTGCAATGAAAATATGCTTTGTATTATATTGAAATACAAAAACTTGCAAGTTGCAGAAAGGAAAGCAGCTTGTGAAGTAGTTGCAAAAATCTATTTTATGAAGGAAATGACCATGAGTGAGCTGAAGACTTGTATAGGCTTGTTGCACATTCCTGGGTTTAACCGATCTGAGAGGCAGAACACCGTTGACCTTTGGGCTTCAGACGGAACAGGCGTTGAAATATTTTGGCTGACAATCACACGGCAAAGTTTTCATTTTAATCAAAGCAGTCTTCGTCATGACGATAAATCCAAACGTGAACAAAGAAAACAGCTGGACAACATAGAACCAATTTGTCAGATATTTGAAATATTCGTTGAAAACTGCAAGAAAGGCTATGTACTAGGTGGATATCGAACCATAGATGAAATGCGGCTTGCATTCAGAGGCAGATGCAAATTTAGACAATACATTCCATCCAAACCGCCAAATATGTCACAAAAATATTTGCCTTGGTCGACTCAAAGAATTTCTATACTTCAACCTCTAAATATATGCCGGGAAGCAGCCAGAGGAAGGCTTTTCACTGAGTAATGAACCATTTGATGTGGAGAATCGGCTGGTGCAACCCATTTCAAAAGTAAGCCGTAGTGTGACTTTTTACATCTGGTTTACGAGCTATGAACTAGGGTCACGTCAGTTGAAAGAAGACAAGCTAACTTCTGTGGCAACACTGCGTAAGAACAAGAGACAAATCCGCCATGAATTTTGCAAAACTCGAGGTAGAGAAATCCCATCATCTAAGTTCGGTTTCCAAAAGGATATTACACTTGTTTCTCATATACCAAAGAAAAACAAAGTTGTTTTGCTCATGTTCAGTCTTCACCACAATGCTGAAAGTGACGAATCTACAGAACATAGGAAGAAACCAGAGATAAACTTGTTTTATAATTCTACGAAAGGTGGAGTTGACGCTGCAGATGACATGTCAGCCACTTACAATGTAAGCTCCAACTCAAGAAAAAGGCTTCAGACTGTCTTCTATGGAATACTGAATATGGCCAGCTTAAATGGTGCTATTGTTAAGCGATCAGATAACAATAAAAACCAAAAGAGTCGTAATTTCACAAAAACTCTGGGATGTATGCTCGTCAATGAACACTAGAGTGCCCGACAAGAAATACCTCAACTACCAAGCACTTTGCCTAAGAAAATCAGAGAATTTAGTGGAGAACGTGCACTGGAATTGACTGCCGGAATCCAAAGTGTACGGAAAAGATGTCAAGAGTGTCCCTATGCTACACATCGTAATACACCTAATGTTCGTGAAGGTGGTCTTAAGTACATTTGTCAAGAACACATTGTTCGATTCTGCCAACAAAGTGCTATGGCAAGAGATGATTAACAGATTATGTCAAAAGCTTATTGTTCATTTTATGTTCGAAGAAAATTTATCTTGTAAATAATTAGCAAAAATTACTGATAGGAATGTATGGTTTCGTAGATTTTAAAAAATATGTAATGTTAAGAGCTGTTAAAACGATTATTTTGTAGACTTTATGTAAAAATTAAGTAATAAAGCATTTGTATGCTTAGTTTAATTCTATGAAAATCCTTTAATTAACAATTAATTCATAAATTTAATTCATGTCTTTTGTTAAAATGTGCTAATAAATACTTAAAAAATATAAATGAAAAACCGGGTCAATATTACCCTCCACATCCTTGATGTACCCTTTTTGCTTCACATCCTCGCCGAGTTAATAGGGAGTGGTTTAAGGCTGTTCAATATACTGGTACTTCTCCTTAATACTTTTGGGAAAACATTGTTTGCGAGATCCAGCTCTAAATCAATAATACCTAAAATCGGTGGTAGGCGAAGAACATTGTCCTGGACTGGGGGAAATATGTTTCACCTGCTTTAATATAGCGTTTGTGTGGAACAGTTACGTCGTCTCTGTTGGAGGAGATGTTACGAATCCCACGTAGTTTACAGATGATTAATTAAAACTGAATGCAGACAGAGAAAAATTGATATGCTTTTCACGATCTTGAATGTCTAGGGAATCGACACTGTATCAAAACGCTCGCAAATCGTATCAAAACGTCACTCGAAATATATCCAAACAGCAATAAACTGTTTCCGAAGCTACAACATCCTTCATCATGACTCTCGCTCCTCCACCAATACTGACTTGGTTTTTCTGCAGTCAGGAGACAAAAAGTTAACACAAGTCTTCGATACATCTGTGTAAATGACTTAGATCACAGTCCCACACATTCAGCATGGTAAGTAGAATCCGAAGCAGTTATTCTGTGAACTGACGCATTTTCGCTAACTGTAAGTATAAATGCAGATATCCAGTAAGAAGAACAAAGTTTACTGATTTTATTATGTTTTTCCATGTTTTCGATATTTATCCATTTTTATGTATACTTAATGCTTGCTGGAGGCTGCTTGTTATTTCTGTTTGTACCATCCTACTCCCATACATAGCCTCCCCAACCCACTCACGCTATCTAACATCTATTGCAAAAATACATACACATGTAAATGGACTGTTGCGCCGAGTTTGGGTGTTGACGTTATTCTGTTTTAGACACACATATAGCAGAGCACAGTTACGCTATCTCATGTTTAGGATTCCGAAGGTGGGACCTCCCACGCCCTCTCTCCATTACTGCACTGACACCTGAGGCTTCCTCGTCGTCTTCAGCTCTGGGGGTACTGGGATGCATCCGAAATTTGCATCTGTGGGCATTGTGCATTCCAAAATCCTGCCATGTATAATCTAGGGTAATGACGTGGTGGATGCATATGCAGAAAATTCGTGGGTAAAGTTTAGTATGGATCCACCTGATTTACGATCCAAGGTATTCTCTGAAAGGTAGATCCTTTTACATGATTTTCGATCTTACTAGAACCACCTCTGATGGTGCATACTATCTCTATGGGTTTAAGTAATGCAGAACCCACTGTATTCCATATGCAGGATTGCATTGTAGGCCAGAAAAGTTGGAGATGCAGTGTCCAAAAATTATAGATAAAGAGAACCAACACCTAAGGTACCGAAACAGTGATCATATGTGGTTGCAATATGAGGAATCATGCTCTTGGTTTCTTCAAAAACGGAACACTGAGACATCTGCTATCCCACCACTGCAAACATCAAATTAAATGTAGAGGTCATTTCCTTTGGACGGCTGTTTCGGTATGCTCCACTGTGGTCTAAACTCTTCCAGTTTCCTTATATTGCTATGTCTTACATATTTTATGAATAAAAAATACTGCCTCTGTATTTTATTTACACTGCTCTGTGTGTGTGTGTGTGTGTGTGTGTGTGTGTGTGTGTTTGTGTGTTGTGGAGGCAGCAAAGCCAGCACATTGTGATGTACAGCTTTCTGTGACAGTCAATGGATCGAAATGTGTTCATGTCAGTTTAGCACCTGATATAGACCTCAAAGTTGCGGTATGAAAAGAGAATGTATGGCGCTGTACAAAGCTGTAGTGTTACAATGCTTGGATGTATTACAGAAAAAAACAACGTATAAAACTGCTTATGGAATTGCAACACAGGAACCCTCTGTTGTGGTTGATAGTCTGTGGGGTATGGTCTTCTTCCATAACAGGCGACAAACATAAATTTACACAAGTCTGTGGAAGTGACTTTGATCACTGGCCATCTGCTCCAGTGGATCAATACATGTGTATTTGATGAGACTGCCACATATATTCACTGTCAACACACTGCTGGTATTTGTTTTATATACATCAGAAGAGAGACTTCCAGTAAAAATTTTATGAAATTCTGTACCAGGTGACATTAGCGAAGTTTTTGTAGTTCATAGTTTTACTCCGTTGGATGACTGAAAATAGCGAGGAGAGAGAGAGGTGCAAATTGCAGCTTGCTATTGAACATAATAAATGATTGTTTTTTTTTTTTCTAATATGCGAATACATTGTGTGAAATATGCTGCTCAGTATTGATATTTCATGCTTCTGAAATTCTTGTAATGCCCATATATGCGGCAATTTATTTACAAATCTTGCACTCACTGTAATTTTTAACTCGAGCAATGGTCTCAACTATTCTGATTTGTCCATCAAACTGAAAGAACTTGGCTGTACGTAATCGTGGAACCAAGGCTGCTTTATTATTATCATGAATGTCCTTTTTTAATAGCTGATCGTTTATAAGAGGCAAGTTGACGTAAGTACACCTGTGCCAATTAAAATTTCCGACACACAACAGTTTATAACATAGATGTCTCGTCAGACTGAACGTTTTCGGAGACTGAAATTCTCACTTTTACTCTGATTAATGTTCCAAAATAACAAGGACATACTGCAATGACTGGTAGTTTCCACGCCAAACTAATGGAAGTTTTCGATTCATTTTGATGTGTTATCGATTTCACACAAAGTAAATATGAATAAGAGATGTGTGATAGGTTAACACATGTATCACATGATTTGTTACATAGTGCCAACCTTGGCAATTTGCTCATCCGTCATTGAAAACAGCATCATAGACCGATTTCATGGTTTCACTCAACTGGATGTTATGAATTAGCGAGGAGGGAGTTGATGCGAAATGCAGCCTGCTGTTGGGTATAAAAAAAAAATTACTCTGGTTTTTTCTTTTTTTCAACATGTGAGCAGACAGTCGGAAAACCGCTGTTCTGTATTGATATATGTGCATCTGAAATTGTGTAATACCTACAGGCATGACAATTTATGTACTGGACTTTAAGAGACACTATTTTTGAGTGCTCTGAGACTAACAGAACGTGCATACTACGGGAGAATGCTGCTGGAAATGGCCCGCTGCAACGAGGAAGGATGGTGTTGGCATACTGAATAGCGACTGCCTGCAGCGACCTCCATGAAATCTGGTTACAAAGCCCATCAGTCACGTGAATGCAGCCCATGGAGCTGCTTCTTCCCAGCGAGGGCCATAGCATGCCGTTGGTCAATCTTCTACTGGTGAAGTGTCTTTGTCCATGATGAATAATGAGTATTTTGCTATTGTTTCAGGGGTCAGCATTTCCTAGGTACGTTTTATTTTCATAGACCTAAAACAGTGTATCATTGTCAACCCAGTACCGACCGAAGCGGAGCATTGCCAGCAGGTAGATCTCTTTGTGTACTATCAGCGAGAGCTAGGCTTGGAAAATCAATATCCCTCTCTGCAGGGGGGAGGAGATGGGGGAGGAGGGGAGGTAAGACTTGATATAAGTTGTTTAATCTGTATCCATACATGATGGTGAAGACATATACACTGCTATGGCAAAAGTTTTTTTGTTTTGTTTTCGATACTGGAGTGGTTCATGGTGTGGGTTCCTGTAGTCATGTCCGAGTTCATGAACCACGGGCAACATATGAGTGGCCAAGTAAGTGGTCCCGACAGTCGGGATACCAGTTACTTTGGAATAAGGATGGGCATCTCGGACATATTCTATGTCGTGGCCAACTCTGTGCTCATACGGCAAAGACTACCAAATCCACCGGTTAGTCCCTCAGCCGTTATGGGTAAAACCCAATGGGACTCGGGGCAAGTAAGGCTAGCAACCTGCTTCCTTGGTACTTTAAATATGATGCTGGAAATAATCAGAGCAAAATGCCTCGGACCTTTGGAGGTGACGGAGTCCCACCTCTAACTGACAAACCAGGGACTCCTAAGATACGACTTGGCAAACAAATGTTAATAAGATGGGGAGCTACTAATATCAATGGGGGCTACTCTGGGAAGAAGGTAGAGCTGGCAGAGGCTGCGGGTAAAATGGGGCTGGACGTTTTAGCTCTTTGTGACATTCGGGTAAGGGGTGAGAAAGAAGAGGAAGTGGGAGAATACAAGGTCTACCTGTCAGGAGTCAAAGCAGGAATAGCACAATGGGGTGTAGGGCCTTACATCAGGAAAGAAATGGAACCCAGCGTAGTTGCAATAAGGTATGTAAACGAACGAATGATGTGGATAGCTTTGACAGTGTCTAGCAAGAAAATTAGGATTGTGTCAGTATATTCGCATTGTGAAGGGACAGATCAAGATAAGATGGATAGTTTTTATGAGGCACTAAGTAATGTAGTTGTTAGAGTAAATGACAAGGACAGTATTCTGCTCATGGGTGATTTTAATGCCAGGATTGGAAATCGAACAGAAGGGTATGAAAAGGTTGTGGGTAAATTTGGAGAGGATATGGAGGCCAACAGGAGCGGGAAACAACTCTTGGATTTCTGTGCCAGTATGGGCTTAGTAATCACAAACTCCTTTTTTAAACATAAGAACATTCACCGGTATACTTGGGAAGCCAGGGGAACCAGATCTGTCATTGACTATATAATAACAGATCAGGAATTCAGGAAGGCTGTTAGGGACACACGTGTATTCAGGGGATTCTTTGATGACACTGATCATTATTTAATCTGCAGTGAAATTGGGATTGTGAGGCCGAAAGTGCAGGAGGTCAGGTCTATATGTAGGAGGATAAGAGTGGAGAAACTTCAGGATAAGGAAATCAGGCACAAGTACATAACAGCGATCTCAGGAAGGTACTAGTTAGTTGAATGTAGTCAATTACAGTCATTGGAAAAGGAATCGACAAGGTACAGGGACACAGTACTACAGGTGGCTAAAGAATGTCTTGGAACAGTAGTGTGTAAAAGTAGGATGAAGCAAACAGCTTGGTGGAATGACACAGTCAAGGCAGCCTGTAAAAGGAAAAAGAAGGCGTATCAAAAATGACTACATACTAGAACTCAGGTAGACAGAGAAAGTTATGTTGAAGGAAGAAACAAAGCCAAACAGATAATTGCAGCATCCAAGAATAAATCTTGGGAAGACTTTGGAAACAGGTTGCAGACTATGGGTCAAGCTGCTGGAAAACCATTCTGGAGTGTAATTAGCAATCTTCGAAAGGGAGGTAAGAAGGAAATGACAAGTATTTTGGACAGGTCAGGAAAACTGCTGATGGATCCTGTGGATGCCTTGGGCAGATGGAGGGAATATTTTGAAGAGTTGCTCAATGTAGGTGAAAGTACGATCAGTAATGTTTCAGATTTCGAGGTAGAATGGGATAGGAATGATTATGGAAATAGAATCACATTTGAGGAAGTGGAGAAAATGGTCAATAGGTTGCAGTGCAATAAAGCAGCTTGGGTGGATGAAATTAAGTCGGAACTCATCAAATACAGTGGAATGTCAGGTCTTAAATGGCTACACAGGATAATTGAAATGGCCTGGGAGTCGGGACAGGTTTCATCAGACTGGCCAAAAGCAGTAATCACACCAATCTTTAAACATGGAAACAGGAAAGATTGTAACAACTACAGAGGTATCTCTTTAATCACTGTTGTGGGTAAAATCTTCTCAGGTATTGTTGAAAGGAAAGTGTGAGTATTAGTTGAGGACCAATTGGATGAAAATCAGTGTGGCTTTAGGCCTCTTAGAGGTTGTCAGGACCAGATCTTTAGCTTACGGCAAGTAATGGAGAAGTGTTATGAGTGGAACATGGAATTGTATCTATGCTTTATAGATGTAGAAAAGGCATATGACCGGGTTCCTAGGAGGAAGTTATTGTCTGTTCTACGAGATTATCGAATAAGAGGCAAAATTTTGCAAGCAATTAAAGGTCTTTACATGGATAGTCAGGCAGCAGTTAGAGTTGGCGGTAAATTGAATTCATGGTTCAGAGTAGTTTCAGGGGTAAGACAAGGCTGCAGCCTGTCTCCACTGTTGTTCATATTATTTATGGATCATATGTTGAAAACAATAGACTGGCTGTGTGAGATTAAGATATGTGAACACAAAATAAGCAGTCTTGCATATGCAGATGACTTAGTTGTGATGGCAGATTCGATTGAAAGTTTGCGAAGTAATATTTCAGAGCTAGATCAGAAATGTAAGGACTATGGTATGAAGATTAGCATCTCCAAAACGAAAGTAATGTCGGTGGGAAAGAAATATAAACGGATTGAGTGCCAAATAGGAGGAACAAAGTTAGAACAGGTGGACGGTTTCAGGTACTTAGGATGCATATTCTCACAGGATGGCAACATAGTGAAAGAACTGGAAGCGCGGTGTAGCAAAGCTAATACAGTGAGCGCTCAGCTACGATCTACTCTCTTCTGCAAGAAGGAAGTCAGTACCAAGACTAAGTTATCTGTGCACCGTTCAATTTTTCGACCAACTTTGTTGTATGGGAGCCAGAGCTGGGTGGATTCAGGTTACCTTATCAACAAGGTTGAGGTTACGGGTATGAAAGTAGCTAGGATGATTGCGGGTACTAGTTGATGGGAACAATGACAGGAGGGTGTCCACAATGAGGAAATCAAAGAAAAACTGGGAATTAACTCTACAGATGTAGCAGTCAGGGCGAGCAGGCTTAGATGGTGGGGTCATGTTACACGCATGGGAGAAGCAAGGTTACCCAAGAGACTCATGGGTTCAACAGTAGAGGGTAGGAGGAGTCGGGGCAGCCCAAGGAGAAGGCACCTGGATTCGGTTAAGAATGATTTTGAAGTAATAGGTTTAACATCAGAAGAGGCACCAATGTTAGCACTGAATAGGGGATCATGGAGGAATTTCATAAGGGGGCTATGCTTCAGACTGAACGCTGAAAGGCACAATCTGTCTTAAATGATGATGATGATGATGATGATGATGATGATGATGATACTGGAGTGATTTTATTACATTGTTTCATCTTCCTGTAGAATGAAGGCAGAAATGCACTCATACCATAACATAGTCGCTGTTATTTTATGTTGAATAGTTGTTCGCTTATAAGAGAATGACGTCTACATCCTCTTAATACACACTGGTCTATTTATCGTGGATTACTCGGTCATTATTGGTTATTATGTTGTCATTTGATCCTACCAGCATTTTGTCACTGATGGTGTCTTCAGTCACAGTATGCATTTTAAAAGCGTAAGACTAAATCCATTACATAATGTGAGGTGAGGCCCGTCGGCACAATATTCATTATGGTAAGTATAAGAACCACTACTGGAGAATACACAGCGCTAATGAATGTTGCATGTGTCATCTTTTTTAAATAACTGAGCTCACATTACAGCAGTAGTGCTGTATTCTTAACAGCACTTTACGCAGACAAGCAGTATGTTACTTCACAAGCAATAAGTGACTTCCACAGAATATGAAAACACACACACACTCACACACACACACACACACACACACACACACACATACACTCACACACACAAACACAAACACAGCTATTATTGGGCACAGTGGAGCGTCTGAAACCTCCACCAGACAGCCTTCGGACAGTTTACTTGCCGAAGCAGAATAAACGTAAGCAATAATATTTTATAGCTGCATGCAGTAGTGGAGGCTAGCGAGTGCAGGCACTGCTCTCCAATGTGGGGGACGGGGGGCAGAGCTGGTGGGCCTGTGCACAGAGAGAAGACTAGTATAAAGGTCCATAACCAACCGGTTTTAGCACAACGTTTTATTTCAATGCTTTTTCTACCTGAAAGTGACTTTACATAGCTGAGGACCACTTTTAGACAGTGCCGGCATGTCCAGTCTTTTGAAACAATGCCACTGTTGACCGTTCAAAAAATGGTTCAAATGGCTCTGAGCACTATGCGACTTAAATTTTGAGATCATCAGTCGCCTAGAACTCAGAACTAATTAATCCTAACTAGCCTAAGGACATCACAGACAGCCATGCCCGAGGCAGGATTCGAACCCGCGACCGTAGCGGTCGCTCGGTTCCACACTGTAGAGCCTAGAACCGCACGGCCACTCCAGCCTGCTTGACCGTTCACCTCTTCATCTATGACGGACAGTCGAGTCTTTCTCTATGGTTCCAAGGGGACAATCTTTCTGAGAAATAAGTTCATCAGCTTGTAGGAAGTGTCCCGTTCTTGAGTCTCTTGTCCATCTGTGATAGATTTCTGGAGACTGGAAATGGTATACCGTTGGCAGCAGATGGATCTCTTTGTGTATCATGAGCAACAGGTTAGCACACACCTGGAGAGAAGGTAGACCTATCTGTGGTGGGAGGTGAGAGAGGGAGGAGGAGAGGTAGGAGGGGACGTATGAGGGGTGGTAAGGCTGATTCTAGGGTGATTAGCCTGCATCCACACATCAAGGTGAACACATGTGCAGCGGCCACCACTCTAGCCCATTCAGATATTTTGAGGTCGGTTTTTGTAGTAGTTGTGTTATTAGAACGACTTTTCTTAATTCCCAGTGTACCCGTTGTTTATGAGTACTGGCTTTTTTAATGACAATTTCGCTGTGTAATTAGAGCAGTGAAGCATATCCTGTCAGTTGATGTGATGTATTGGTTTCCCACATTTCAGTGATAGTTTACTGTGCTACCCCTCCTTACCATGTATCTGTGTACAAGTTCCTCAGCAGCTATTTCACTCGTACATCGATAGGAGGCAGATCTTCCTACACTTTTGTGATAGTTTGCTACCCTATCCCTTCATACCTTGCATCTGTGTACTACTTCCTCAGCAGCTATCCACTTATAGATCATTAGAAGGCATTCTTCCGGCAGTGGCTGTAGAGAAGTTTCCCACCAATTTAGAGTGGCATTGTGGACTAGGGCAAACAGCAAGGTGAACATGTGTGCACACACATTCTGAAGAATAGGAACAGGGGTCAGTGGGGAATGGGAATGACAGGCTGTGGGGTGTTGGAGCGAGTAGGATGGGGTGGCTGCTTGATAGTTTCAAGCATCCTCTGGTGGGAATATTGTGGAATACGTCTTCAAACTTCGAGGGAAGCATATGCACATGTTATCGAAAAAACGGGGGGTGTCAGTGGGGAGGGAAAAGTAGGGACTGGTGCCAGCATAATGTAGAGGCAGCTGTAGGACAATTCATCAGCAGGATAACACTGTGAAAATAAATAAAGTAAATAAATTAAGAGAGTACCTTACATCCTTGCTCTCCTGCAACTCAGCACAGATTGTGTCTTTATTTAGAAGTGGGGGAAGGGAGAGGAAGTGGTGGAGGGGGGGCCGCTTGGGGAATTTAGGGGAAGTGGAAGTGGTGATGCCAACAATGTGATGTTATCAAATTTACCCCCTCAGAGAGGAGATGGTCGACCACCCATGGAACGCTGCCACCTTGAATAAATGCAGACTGCACTGACTACAGCTTTATCCCTCTACCCATAGTCGAAAAATAATTTGCTCTTTTCAAGAGAGTTTCGTCAATGCACAACAACATAAGGCATCTTTCTTGGTGATTTTGCTCATTCGTCGGTAGTTAATGGAGGAATGCAATGTGTCACCCATCCTCTTCACAAGGACAACAAGAGAGGACTGTGGATTCTCTGAAGATTAAATTATGTGATCTAGCAGCATCTTCTCCACTTCCTCCTGCATTCTACATCGTTCAGCTGGCGATACTCTTTATGAGCGAATGCTAATTTGTGGCTGCTTCTCTGTCTTCATATGATGACTTATCACATGTCGCACCATTTCTCTTTTCTCCATTTTGCATTTGAAAGTATTTGATGCATAATGTCAACCACTCACCTACATTGTTCCTCGGTCAGTCCAGAACCTCTTGGTAGTTTGATAATAGCTTCCTCCCCTGTGTTGTCTGTAATGATAGCGTAGCACGTTTCTTCGTTGGTGACACTAATCTACCCTTCCTGGCTGGTATGGCTGTCGCATTCACAAACCTTTGGGGATGAACTTTGGGTACTCGTGACAGTTAGTGATTCAGCCTACTTGACAATATACAGTGCTTATAATTCGCCAAACGTGCAGAGGAATTATTGTTGGAATTGATTCACCAATATGAATCTTCCAATGTCCATGATTGATTGTGGTACGTGCAAGAATTCCCACCCGAGAATAATATCATGACTACATTCTGTTAAAGCGACAAATTCGAAGGGCTGTCTTCTGTCACTGATAGTCATTCCTGCAACACGTGTTCCTGTCGGTTCGACGTAGTTCCCACTTGAGACCTTCAGCACAGTCGCTTTCGTTTCACTGAACATAGTCTTCCTTAGCTGGCGACGATAAACATTGTGCATTACAGAAAAAGAAGCCCCAAGTTTCTACTAGCATCTGGACTGGTTACCTGTCGATGATGATGTCGATGAGATTTCCTGTCGTGTTGGTGACTATCTTCCATGAAGGACTTTCATCTGTGGCAGCCTCGCCTCGGGCTATCGTTGCCTTGTTCAGTTTTCTCAATTCGGCGGCTAAGCGCGAGGCTGGTACCTCTGTACTGTGATGGGGAACGGCTAGGGTGTGTTGGTGAACGACCTCATCCAGTCATCCAGGATACGACGATGAGCTTCGGCTCACATGTCGACCATAATCATCTGCAGTATATTGGTGTGAACAGGGCTGTTGTAATGGTTGACGTGTTGAGGAGTAATAGTCGTCGAATACTCGTCCTCTCTATCCAGGAGAGCATAATGTGTCCAGGACGTCCTTAGTGGAAACACAGAGGCATTCTCCCTGTTTTCCTTCGGGGCGTTTTACTTGGTGGAGAAGTTGGTACCTGTGTCCACCGGATGCGAGGTTGCCTTTTGACGGCGGGAGCGTACGTCCAGTTGATCTAGTCCATTTTCATGATGCGTTCGAATAGTAGTGGAGATGGCTGCCGTAGATTGATGCATTTCTTCTTCAACACTCACCATTATCTCCTGGGGTATGGGGTCGACGGTCGTAGCTGCTTTCCCTTGCATACTTGTCGCACAGTTCTGGCTGCCATAAAATGCTACGTCCGTATTCTTATTGCCTAGCATATGAGAGATGCGCAGTGTTGGTTATTGGATCTGGGGATCACATGCGGGTGACAATCATAACTCTTTAGTCCGATTATTTTCCGCTGCATTTCCTCCACGTGCTGACACAACTTGATGATTTCTTCTGCCGTTGTGACCATCTTTTCCTAAAGAGCTTAGTACATGTCTTCTGTGACTCCTTTCATCAAATGTGGGATTTTGTTGGCTTCTGTCGTATTTGGCTACACAACTCTGCGAAGGGCCAAAACATGGCCGAGTCGTTTTGCTGTGACATTTGTTCCTGGTCTTCAACTGTTCTTCTGCTAAGTGGACTTGCTATTGATTATGACAAAATATTCTCTTCTGTTTGACCTGCAATTTGTCATAGCTATCGTGCTCCTTTCCGTCGTTCTGCAACCGTTGATGCCCTGTGCTGTCTAAGTGAAAGCACTCTTTTCCGAAATAGGTCATGTCACCCCACCTATTGTATTTGGCGACACAATCGAATATTTCAGCTATTTCGTCACGTCCTCACCAGTGTCTGCGGGAAAACTGACCGATGCCTCGATTGCAGATGACTTACCGCTTACTTGAAAGCCACGGGTCTCTTGAATATGCGGACCTTTATAACCAACCACTGCTTGTATTATCCCTATTCGTGTCCGTATACGTGACGGCTGTTGCACTGCCTAACAAGACCACCATGATGTAGATATTTCAAAGTAAGTGGCGGCTCCACAAAACAATGTCACAATCATAACTAGAATCTAGTCTAATTCTGGAAATAAGATCGCCAATGTAATACATGAGTTAGCACGGAAAGCACGTTTATCATGAGCACTAACTTACAGCTACAAGAAAAATTGTTCTCGTAGATGTTTATGCAAACATCCAATATTCTAGAACGTTAATATTTATACAAATATTGAATGTCTAGGAATACACGCACTTTACAAAAGTAAAATATGTACTGTTCCTTACAGAAGTTGTGAATACTACATAGCAAAAAACTGCTGGTAGTCATGTTTCACTGATGAGCCGCATCACGCAAGTCAGCCACACTAACCAGTCCATTATACTACACACACCCTTCTCCTTATTATAATACATTTTTCAGGTGGCTTTCGACCCGTGCCCGTTCATCCATCTTACTTATGTAGTGTCAATTATAACGGCAGGTGATCGTAAGGACAAATATATCCCCTCCTACGTTCCTTCCATGGACTGCTACTCTTTCGACCTATCTGATATCTCCTCTCCTTTAAAAGTGGACGACAAAGTTAATCATGTTCCCTTTTCCGATAATTTTATGAGGTGGTGTTTTGATTTTTCTATGTGTGGGATCAGTCTTCCCGAAGAGCATTTCTCTCGATCTCTTCGCGTGTTTCCTCCAGTCGTTTCGCCTTTACTTCCCTGTATTTTTTCTTTATTCCGTTTACAAGCGACTTATATTGCTGTCTCCCGCCTTTTCTTGAACACTTTTGTGACTTCCTTCTCTAGTCGATCAACTGAAATGATTTCTCTGCTACCCAAGGTTTCTTCGCAGTTACCTTCCTTGTCCCTATGTTTCACGGTACAAGATCTGTGATTGTCCTTTAAGAGATGTGCTTTCCTCTTCACATGAACTGTTTATTGAGGCATACATTATTACCTGTAGCTTTAGAGAACAAACGCACATCATTATACATCATTATACATCAGTAGCTCAGCATCCCCCTTCTTTCAACACTGATTTTTCTGGATGATTCTTTGAAGTATCAGTTTACTCTACATCTTTATTAGATTGTTAACTGAATCGATATCTGCTTTTGGGTATACTTTACAATCCAAAATCTGATTTCGGGATCACTGTTCGACCGATACGGTCCAGCTCGAATCTCCACGCCTTTTCCGGATATAACTCCTCCACTTGTAGTTTTAGAACGGTTTAGTCGCTATTACCAGCATAAATTTACTGCAGAACTCAGTTATTCCGTATCTTCTCTCATTCCCATCACTGCTACTTACACAGTGACAGTTGGCAATACTACATACAGTAAGCAAACACAACCAAGGCACAGTGAAAGTAAAGCGCTTGATGGAATGTGTCCAAAGAAATCGAAATTCGGAAATCCTGGTGTACGCACGCCAAATAAGAACAACTACAGGAAGACAAATCTGACAATAATGGAAGGCCGTTTTATGATTATTTTTTGTCATTATAGTTCGTTTCTAAACGTGTTCATGCTCATTGAGATACACAATGAAATGAGGGGTGGAGCGGGGGATATATGTAGACAATTTTTACTCCGTCTTGAGCTTACTGCAATTTAAGACGGATAAGCAACAGTAACTGATTTTAACAGCTGCTGCGGGAGATGGCCATGCAAACAAACGTATTAATTTTTATTCCTTTTCGACAGTAAAATTATTCATGCACGCTGATCAAGAACGCTGCCTAATACACGCAAAAGATGCTTTGAGGTGACAAAAGTCATGGGATACCTCATAATACCGTTTCAGACCTCCTTTTCGTGGGGTGCTGCCAGCTCTTATCTTATAGGGTGCCTAAAGGATGCTGCTTTCTCGGCTGACTATACAAGAAGTCAAGCAAATCACGTTAAATAATTTTTATTAGCATAAAGTAGATTGACAATACCTAACTTTGGCTTACAATGATGTCGCAAGCGATGGGCAACATGCAAATAATCAATGTATTTCGCTATACACTTTGTCCATGAAAGTAATGGATATGGTTCACTAATAACAGCTCCACCACTCTCCGTCTTCTATTGTCCTAGTGCCGGTCCACTACTGTCTGGCAGAGGCTGGTTTTTTTCCTTTATTGTTATTTTAACACCTTATACAAAGGTGGGCCGGCAGCGGCAATATTACGCCGCTCTTCGGCCACAGACAGTACAAATAGAAACAAGGAAGACACAGAAAAACAAAACATAATGGTGGACAAAAAACAGTAGACACCTGAGTAAAAAACACGAAGTCGTTCGCAGGTGTAGTAAAATAAAAAACGGTCAGCACTGTACACGAATACTGATGACTGAGATGACACACGTGAACGATGGAGCGTGGACGGAGAAAACACTGAAGCACTAACACGACGACACTCACAATGGCGATGATCTCCGGCGCGCGAATGTTCACTTGACGTGTGCGAGTCCGGGTAGTACAGGTAGTACACTACGCAAAGGAAGATGAAAATCTAATAATCATGGAGGACTGTAATGCAGTTGTAGGGAAAGATGTAGAAGAAAGGCTTACAGGAGAATGTGGGCTTGGAACAAGGAACGAGAGAGGAGAATAATTGAGTTATGTAATAAATTTCAGCTAGTAATAGCGAATACACTGTTCAAGAATCACAAGAGAAGAAGGTACGAGCTTGGGAAAGGCCGGGTGATATGGAAAGATTTCGGTTGGATCTCATCTTGGTCTGACAGTGACTCCGATGTCAGATACTGGATTATAAGGCGTACTCAGAAGCAGATGTAGACACAGATCACAATGTAGTAGTGATCAAGAGTAAGCTGAAGTTTAAGAGATTAGTCGGGAAGAATCAATACGCAAAGAAGTAGGATACGGAAGTACGAAGGAATGACGAGATACGTTTGAAGTTCTCTAAGGCCGTAGATACAGCAATAAGGAATAGCTCAGTAGGCAGTACAATTCAAGAGGAATGGACGTCTCTAAAAAGGGCAATGACAGAAGTTGGAAAGAAAAACACAGGTACAAAGAAGGTAACTGGGAAGAAAGCATGGGCAACGGGAGGAATATTTCAGTTGATCGGTGAAATACAGAAGTATAAAAATGTACAGGGAATTTTAGGAATCAAAAAATACGAGTGAATGAAATAAATAGAAACCGCAGGGAAGCTAAGACGAAATGGCTGCATGAAAAATGTAAGGGAATCGAAAAAGAAATGATTGTCGGAAAGACTGACTCAGCGTGTAGGGATGTCAAAACAACCTTGGGTGAAATTAAAGGCAACAGTGCCAACATTAAGAGTGCAACGAGGATTCCACTGTTATGTGCAATGGAGAGAGTGGTCTGGTGGAGATAGCACATTGGACGCATCTATGAGGGGCAAGAGTTGTCTGATGTGATGAAACAAGAAACAGGAGTCGATTTATAAGAGATAGGAGATCCAGTATTAGACTCATAATTTAAGAGAGCTTTAGAGGATTGCAGGTCAAATAAGGCAGAAGGGATAGATAATATTCCATCAGAATTTCTAAAATCATTGTGGGAAGTGGTCACAAAACGTCTATTCTCGTTGGTGTGTAGCATGGATGAGACTGGCGACATACCATCAAAGTTTCGACACAATATATACCACAGAATTCTGAAGGCAGCAAGAGCGAGAAGGGCGTGTATTATCCGCAATCAGCTTAACAGATCCTGCATCCAAGCTGCTGACTACGATAATGTACAGAAGAAAGGAAAATAAAACTGAAGCTGTCTTAGATGACGATCAATTTGGCTTTAGGAAAGATAAAGGCACCAGAGAGGCAAATATGACGTTGAGGTTGATAGTGAAAGCAAGACTAACGAAAATCAAGACACGTTCATAGGATTTGTCGACCTGGAACAAGCATTCGACAACGTAAAATGGTGCAAGATGTTCGAAATTCTGAGAAAAATAGGAGTAAGCTATAGGGAGAGATGGGTAATATACGATATGTACAATATCCAAGACGGAAAAATAACAGAGGACGACCAAGAATGAAGTGCTTGGATTAAAAAGGGTGTAGAACGGAGATTTAGTCTTTCAACCTCTATTATTAAATCTGTACACCGAAGAAGCATTGATGGAAATAAAAGAAAGGCTCATGAGATGAATTAAAATTCAAGGTGTAAGGATATTAATAATACGATTCTCTGATGACATTGGTATCCTGAGTGAAAGTGAAAAAGGATTACATGATCTGCTGAATGGACTGAACAGTCTAATGAATACAGAATATCGACTGACAGTAAATCGAAGAAAGACGAAAGTAATGAGATGTAGCAGAAATGACAACGGCGAGAAACTTAACATCAGGTCTGATGGTCACGAAGTGGATGAAGCTAAGGACTTCTACTTCCTAGGGAGCTAAATAGTCATTGACGAACGGAAAGAGGACATCAAAAGCAGACTAGCACTGTCAAAAAGTGCATTCCTGGCCAAGAGAAGTCTGCTGGTATCAAACAGGGCTTAATTTGAGGAAGAAATTTCTTAGAATGTATGTTTGCAGCACAGCTTTGTGTGGTAGTGAAACATCGACTGTGAGAAAACCGGAACAGAAGAGAATCGAAGTATTTTGGATTTGGTGCTACAGACGAATGTTGAGAATTAGGTGGAACGATAAGACAAGGAATGTGGACGTTCTGCGCAGAATCGGACAGGAAACGAATATGTGGAAACACTGACAAGGAGAAGGGACAAGATGATAGGACATCTGTTAAGATATCAGGGAATGACTTCCATAGTACTAGAGAGAGATGTAGAGGGCGAAAACTGTAGAGAAGGAGAGAGAATGGAATACATGCAGCAAACAATTGAGGACGTAGGCTGCAGGTGCTACTCTGCGGTAAAGAGGTTGGCTCAGGATAGGCCGCATCAAACCAGTCACAAGACCGATGACTGAAAAAAAAAAGATGTGTATCACATATATCGAACTCCGCCCCATTCTGATAATTGCATGGTGGTGCGTCGGTTTTCGTCTTAGATTGTACTTAAATGTAATGTATTAAGAGTAATAGACAGTGTAAGGAGTCGCTGAGACTGCAAGATACTCGAGGAACGTTTGAGCTACATGTGTTTTCTTTATTTATTATTCAACGTTCGGTTTTGGTGTATGTTGGACTACCTTCAGGCTATAAAAACCTGCTCACCGGACCATCATGCAAAATCTGTCCTTTCAATACGACCACTTTATGTCAGTTTTACAAGTTTTGTAAACTGTTGAGTGGTGATACTGTAAGGACAGGTTTCTTATGATGCGAAGCTGATCATGTTTAACTACGGTGAAGATGGAGCAGTATCGACTGAAATCAGTTGCAGAACACTAAATATAAAATCGTGCAACTGTTGTACACAGAAAGAAATTCGTGGCGGAGGTAATGTTGGGAAATGAATATTAAGTTTTCACAGGCATAAACAAGTCTCAAAGAGAATATAAAAATGTAGTACTTAGTCCGCGATTGAGTGTTATATCGTTTAATAGACTATTGCTGTATAATGTACCTGTATAATGCATCAATTTTCATACGTCATTAAGATAGTGACACCTTAACTATCAGAGAAAGAGTTGTAATACAGCTTTTTAAATAACCTTTCGTCACACTAAATGGAACGACGCAGTGTGCCGAAATTGTTCTGGAGAACATTTTCTATAATTCTCTGCTCCACAAGCCGCCCTGCTGCTGGTTCAAGCTAAATGAAAGGTAATTTAGTGTATCGTTGTTGGCAACCCCGTGGGAATAAAATACACGTTACACGCCAGTTAAAATAATAGGCGCATTAATTAACGATCGGAGAGGTAAATGGACTGTAGACGTGTACGGTGGTTTGCATCTAAATTAATAAACTGTTTCGCATCGCCACAACTGCATATGGATGACGAATGGCTCGTCAGTACAACTCGCGTCCACCGAGCGGTGACCCATGCATTGCGAAACTACAGGATAGAATTAAACTGGACAGGACGCTGTACACAGAGCAAAGAAGTAAAAGTGGAAAAGCCATTCATTAAATTCAGTAGCCAGAGCCTGACGATTTAACAGTTTACGGTATGGCGGAGAGAGTTTATTACATTTTTTAGGGCTCTCGTATCGCTACGTGCAACTCCAAATGAAACGCTACAAATAACTGTGGTGCATTCATTTGACGTCAGTGCTAGCAGTGGCTATTGCAGCCTGTATCCGATGAAGAGGTTGATCCTCAGAACGTCTTTTTTTCTGATGACGCATTCCGGTAATATGTACACTGAGGGAAAAATCGATGTTGCAGTCGAGAGTCTCTTTGTGTGCGGAAAACAGCAGTATGGTGCGCAGTTAGAGAGGCAAGAACCACTGCATTTATCGTTATTCTAAAGCCTGTCTCATAGGTATGTGAGCAGTACGGCATCTGATCAAAAGTACCCGAACACTCCTACGTAATACGTAACTGATCGCTAGATGTCACAAGAGTCGGATTCGCCACCATAAAAGGAGGTGTCGAATATTGTATTGTCGGTAAGAAGTACTGACGGGCGAATGGACCGGTCACGAGAGGTCAGTCACCTGGAACGTGGGCTGGTTATAGGATGTCACCTGAGTAAGAAATCCATCAGGGACACGTAAGCGTGTTCCGTAGTGATCGTCCGATTAGCTAATTTCGACTAAGCGTCATTGGTAAGCACCTGTAAAACCAACATGGGAAAACACTACATTAAGCACTACATTTTCTGCATGTTGATACCTATAAATAACACTTTACACACCTCACATTAAGATAAAACGCTACTATACGAATTTATTACTTCGATTTGTAACATCTGTATTTCATGTCAGTTTCAAATCACTCTTGATTACAAGTAAAACGTAGCCATATTGCGTCATTTTACGAAAGGATCCACGCTACGGTGACACCTTTTAAGATCATATTCTGAGCCTTGCTCTACGTACAACAACAGCATGGTAACTGACAGCAGATGGTAATTTGTTGTAACAGATACATATTCGTGCAAAGACTTTAAGACTGTCGGTAGTACATATCATAGGCGCGTTACATATACAGGGTTATTACAAATGATTGAAGCGATTTCACAGCTCTACAATAACTTTATTATTTGAGATATTTTCACAATGCTTTGCACACACATACAAAAACTCAAAAGGTTTTTTTAGGTATTCACAAATGTTCGATATGTGCCCTTTTAGTGATTCGGCAGACATCAAGCCGATAATCAAGTTCCTCCCACACTCGGCGCAGCATGTCCCCATCAATGAGTTCGAAAGCATCGTTGATGCGAACTCGCAGTTCTGGCACACTGAATCTTTCACATAACCCCACAGAAAGAAATCTCATGAGGTTAAGTCGGGAGAGCGTGGAGGCCATGGCATGATTTGCTGATCATGATCTCCACCACGACCGATCCATCGGTTTCCCAATCTCCCGTTTAAGAAATGCCGAACATCATGATGGAAGTGCGGTGGAGCACCATCCTGTTGAAAGATGAAGTCGGCGCTGTCGGTCTCCAGTTGTGACACGAGCCAATTTTCAAGCATGTCCAAATACACGTGTCCTTTAACGTTTTTTTCGCAGAAGAAAAAGGGGCCGTAAACTTTAAACCGTTAGATTGCACAAAAACGTTAGCTTTTGGTGAATTGCGAATTTGCTGCATGAATGCGTGAGGATTCTCTACCGCCCAGATTTGCACATTGTGTCTGTTCACTGCACCATTAAGAAAAAATGTTGTTTCATCACTGAAAACAAGTTTCGCACTGAACGCATCCTCTTCCATGAGCTGTTGCAAACGCGCCGAAAATTCAAAGCGTTTGACTTTGTCATCGGGTGTCGGGGCTTGTAGCAATTGTAAACGGTAAGGCTTCTGCTTTAGCCTTTTCCGTAAGATTTTCCAAACCGTCGGCTGTGGTACGTTTAGCTCCCTGCTTGCTTTATTCGTCGATTTCCGCGGGCTATGCGTGAAACTTGCCCGCACGCGTTCAACCGTTTCTTCGCTCACTGCAGGCCAACCCGTTGATTTCCCCTTACAGAGGCATCCAGAAGCTTTAAACTGCGCATACCATCGCCGAATGGAGTTAGCAGTTGGTGGATCTTTGTTGAACTTCGTCCTGAAGTGTCGTTGCACTGTTATGACTGACTGATGTGAGTGCATTTCAGGCACGACATACGCTTTCTCGGCTCCTGTCGCCATTTTCTCTCACTGCACTCTCGAGCGCTCTGGCGGCAGAAACCTGAAGTGCGGCTTCAGCCGAACAAAACTTTATGAGTTTTTCTACACATCTGTAGTGTGTCGTCACCATATGTCAATGAATGGAGCTACACTGAATTTATGAAATCGTTTCAATCATTTGTAATAGCCCTGTATTTCTGGCGTGCCGGACCTAGTTGATGTCGGTAAAAACAGTCAGCAGCCAAAGAAGACATTAAGGGCATACAAACTGCCACAAAATGTGGCATGCGGTACGTAACATATATCGGACAAACTACATTATTTTAAACATCATATAAACAAACATATATGTGAGGTACGTACAAAATTCCACAAATAATTGAAGTAGAATACTCCATCAGTTGCTGCCATGCCAGGTATAAGCACTGCCTTACATCTACATTCATCAGTGTCTGAAAGCTATTTCTAGATACACAGAGGCCAGATCTTACTATTAGTACAGAAAAATAAGCCTCAGAGTCTATTTTTTTTATATTAAGTAACAACCGATATACAATACGTGTAAGGGTGACAACCAAATGTGACCTGCATTATAAAATGTATCAACCAGTGTCGGGAACATCAAGTATATCATGACTTACAGTGTACGATAGTATTCTAACATAAAATACATTTTAAAAAACCATGGGATCGGTTCAATATCAAGAGAAATAACGTGGGGAAATAACTGTAAATGTAGGAGAAAGGAAGCCTCAGAGCAGGAAGGGTTGTGTGGCCACAGAAAGTAATCATAACACCGAAATATGAAATGTGTAAAAATCGGCATCACACTCTTAAAGGAAGAGCAGTTTGTTACAATATGTATTTAACATTCACTACATCATACGAGTACTAGTCAATATTCACTACATCATGGTACTCGCACGATTAAATAAACATCGCATTACAGCAAACTGCGTACGATGTTTACATTTGTTAAACACCTGGGGGCAGGTTATACTCAAAAATACAAAATTTTAGAATTATGTTGTTTGCTGTGTCTGTAAACTGTTTTCCTATTCTTGAAATTTCGCATATATCTCTGTTCTAATGTGAACCTGAAAATGCATATGGTCTGCTTACGTTTACGTTATCTGATGAAATGAGCTCCAAATTCCACTGCAGGAAACTATTACCAAACATAGAGTACATAAATCTTTGTACTAAAGAAACTGTCTGTGAAATTATGTATCATGCAGTGCAGTGAACAGTACTACATAGCGTGACGTCACAATCGTTGTCTTACGGTTCCAAGACACAAAACTAACAGAATAAAATTTCCAGAAAATATTAATAACCGAATTTTGAAAGAATAAATATACAAAATGTTTTTTTCAAATGTCCTATAATTTTATGTACGTAACTAATTAAGTAAAATCCCAAACACTAAATGACATAGTCACGCAAAGGAGTATGTGACACTGCACTGTAAGAATAACGTTTTCTGACAAAGTAAATGAGATTTTAGCTCAACTTCACTGAACTGAACTGAACTGGGTAATAATTTTAAAATGCAAGGGTTGACCGTGAACGATTTTACTCCGTTCTGACTGTGACGTTAAACTTACGCTGGCAAGGTTTCACGACAAACCTTGTGACAGCGGAAGCTCCGTACTGCTCGAAAGTAGTGAATATTAAAATACAGCGCAGCAGTAATTCAGCTACAGAAAAAGCTTGGCACATGAAATACAAGGAGAAACAGCCATTCTGTGTTGTGCTCAGTTCAATGCGGCGACACACAATTAAAACACAAATTTTTCGTGAGGAGACTGTGAAAGAATACTTACTGAATACTTAAAAAGAGACTAGTATTCAAAAACTCTGTTATAAAACTCTGAATCATTAACAATTCAACCATCTTTGCAAAGTTCACTTTCTATGGTAAAATGTAACTCTACCATATAATACAACGAAGTGAAAAAATCACAACACCAAGAAGAGGTTGTGCGACATAAGCCGAAGTTGGTAAGTGTGTCTCTACATCCGAAAGATGATGTCAATTCAAATTGCACGCCTGAAGCATAATACTTGCTCTGGCGCTGGTACCGCCACTATAAGGATGAAAATCAGGTTTGCTTTAAATATCTGCTGTAATGGTCATGAGTGTGTTTGTCTGAGATCGGGCGTGGTGATTTGATATTAGTAAAGACCGCCTTTAAGGCAACAAAGACGCTATCATCAGTATCGCTCTGAGGTCGTGTAATAGGTCTACGAGAAGCTGGTTGTTCTTCCTATAATATTGCAGAAACACTTGGCACGAATGTCCCCAATGTACATAATTTCTGGCAGCGGTGATCACAAGAATGTATTGTCACAAGAAGTCTGGGCTCCGAATGGCTACATGACACTAGCGAGGGGAAAGACTATCGTGTACGGCGTATGGCTCTGGGGCATCGTACTGCATGTGTAGCAGCAATTAGAGCAACAGCTTTCACCACAGTGACACAACGAAATGTTACAGATCGGTTACTTTTACGACAGGTCCGAGCCAGATGCCTTTCCAACGCACCGCCATTTGCGACATCAATGGTGTCACGCGTGAGCTGATTGGATGCCATGGTTGTGTTTTCTGATGAAAGCTGGTTCTGCCTCGGTGCCAGTGATACCAGTATATTGGTCATAAAAACACCAGCTGGGGGTTGCAACCCACCTGTCTGTGTGCTGGACACACTGGACTCACACTTGGAGTTAAGATGTGGGATGCGATTTTGTACGACCGCACTCTGGCTCCAAATTTGTACGTTTGTCTGGTGACTCGACCTGTTGTGGCGCCATTTATGACCAGCGTTCCAAGAGGTGTTTTCCAAAAGAACCTTTCGCCCACATGCCTCGGTTTACAGAGAGTCGACATGTTGCTTTGGCCTGGCATTAACCTTCCTTGTATTAACCGACTAAATGCAACAGACATGGAACTCCATCCCACAAACTGATTTCCGGCTGACGTACAACACAATGCTTTCACGTTTGCTTGCTTGCATTCAACATTATGGCGGTTATACAGGTTATTAATTTACCAGCATTTCACATTTGCAATGGCTTGTCTCGCACTTGCCTTACTCTGTTATCTTGCGATGTTAATTCCTTAAATATGTTACCTGATCGATTTCATTACTCTACATTAATTATATTTTAGTGTTGAAATTTTTTCCGTCAGTGTACGTTACTGAAATGTTGAAGGAGTGGTGAATTTCTAACTCTGAGTCCAAGCTGTGAGAGCTGATAATTTTGTTTAATCACGTCTCCACAGTGAAACTAACTGATCCGATTCATTAAAGAAAGAAATTGTGCTAAATATGTGCCTTTATCACACTCATCATAAATTACGTGCGAGCAAATAATGCTACGTCAAAATTGCCTGATTAATTTCAGTCATTTCAAGTCAATCTTTACAAAATCGTATTTCCAGAAAACAGCATATTTTGTGTTTGCATCTGTGTGTTCTGCTAGTTATTTCCAGACCACTCAGCAGCGTGACGAACACTCGATTCTTTCACGTACTTCTTACTGAATGCTGCACTGCCAACAACAATGTTACTGACAACCAAAGATCACATTTTTTTCTACTGAGAATATCAGATGTGAGAGAGCTCACATCACTTTCAATGAAAATAAAAAATAAGGTGTAACCTTACAAACGTTTGCTGCCATCATTGTGTAGTACGCGTGAGGTGGTGTTACGGTATCGCGGTGTTTTATGTAGTTAGATTGTAGTCACGCTGAATGCAGCAGTATATGAACTTATTTCACAGCATTGTATAGTGTGCACAGTAGAAGGACAGTTCGGAGGTGGTGATTGTATCAGTATGACAACCCACAATTTCATAAAACACCATACGTCAGGCAATGGTTTGTGGACGATAACATTCCTGAAATAGATTGGCCTACCCAGAGTCCCAACATCAGCACAACCGAACACCTCTGGGACAGGTTAGAATGTTAACTTCGCTTCAGATCCCAGTGTCCAACTTTGCTCGGGTTTCGTCTTTTGAGAAAGAAAGGGCTGCAATTCCTACATGTCTTTGAAAATGTCTCCAGCAGATTTCAAGCTGTTACAAAGACGATGGGTGGAAACAGCCCGCATTAATGTCCATTAATATTTATGACCAGTTAGTGTACAGTGCAAATCCCTTTTTAAGGGCATAAGTAACGAAAATACCTTTGGCTGTTGCATACAGTAATGTGCAAATCCATCACACTGGAAAGAGATATTTTCCTTGATAGAAATGACCACCTTAATACAGTCACAGACGCACTGTGCATTCTAATGGACTAGTGGTAAAGTAGGTGCTCGGAAACCGTACTTTTCGATCCACTGAGTATTTCAGTCTTCCGTTGACCTTCACCTCGCAATGACGTGAAGATTCACTACGAACGACACGTGGTCAGACGTTAAACTGTAGATTCCATTTCCCCCGTAGTATTACTGACGTAGATTGCGGATACTCAAGTCGACGAATTGGCGTCCAAATAAAAGACTTGCACCAGACCTTTGGGATACATGGGATTATTATACAATCATTGTCAGTGGGCGTTCCTGCGTTGTCCTGCATGAAATAGCCGCGATTGTACAATTTCATATTTTGATTAGTAGCTTCACTGTAGCAAGACCCTTTTCAGACTTGTCACAGAACAAACTAAAAGACTCAATACCTACTTTAGCGAAATCCATTTACTTACTGAAAATAGGTAGCAAACAGTAGAACAGTAATTACAAAATCTTCCTATCTAGCTGAAAATGCAACCAACCATACCCATTTTGCTTACAGATTGCGTTGCATTATGGAATAAATCACAATAGCAAGCTGTAAACCTACACTACTGGCCACTAAAATTGCTACACCAAAAAGATGACGTGCTACAGACGGGGAACTTAGCCGACAGGAAGAAGATGCTGTGATATGCAAATGATTAGCTTTTCAGAGCGTTCACACAAGGTTGGCGCCGGTGGCGACACCTACAACGTGCTGACATGAGGAAAGTTTACAACCGATTTCCCATACACAAACAGCAGTTGACCGGCGTTGTCTGGTGAAACGTTGTTGTGATGCCTCGTGTAAGGAGAAGAAACGCGTACCATCATGTTACCGACTTTGATAAAGGTCGGATTGTAGCCTATCGCGATTGCCGTTTATCATATCGCGACATTGCTGCTCGCGTTGGTCGAGATCCAATGACTGTTAGCAGAATATGGAATCGGTGGGTTCAGGAGGGTAATACGGAACGCCGTGCTGGATCCCAACGGCCTCGTATCACTAGCAGTCGAGATGACAGGAATCTTGTCCGCATAGCTGTAACGGATCTTGCAGGCACGTCTCGATCCCTGAGTCAACAGATGGGGACGTTTGCAAGACATCAACCATGTGCACGAACAGTTCGACGACGTTTGCAACAGCATGGACTATCAGCTCGAAGACCATGGCTGCGGTTACCCTTGACGCTGCATCACAGACGGGAGCGCCTGCGATGGTGTACTCAACGACGAACCTGGGTGCACGAATGGCAAAACGTCATTTTTTCGGATGAATCCAGGTTCTCTTTACAGCATCATGATGGTCGCATCCGTGTTTGGTGACATCGCAGTGAACGCACATTGCAAGCGTGTATTCGTCATCGCCATACTGGCATATCACCCGGCGTGATGGCACGTGGTGCCATTGGTTACACGTCTCGGTCAGCTCTTGTTAGCATTGGCGGCACTTTGAGCAGTGGACGTTACATTTCAGATGTGTTACGACCCGTGGCTCTACCCTTCATTCGATCCCTGTGATCGTATCGCGACAATGCTGCTCAGGTTGGTCGAGGTTCAATGACTGTTAGCAGAATATGGAATCGATGGGTAATGCGCGACCGCGTGTTGCAGGTTCTGTACGGGCCTTTCTCGATACAGAACCTGTTCGACTGCTGCCCTGGCCAGCACATTCTCCAGATCTCTCACCAATTAAAAACGTCTGGTCATTGAAATCTTCTCGATTTACTTGCAGCTTTACTTCGAACAAAGCACTTGAGCTTTCAACAGTGTCTCCACCGGCACTGGCACCGTTTCCTACTTATATATAGCCCGAGGGGCTGGAGTGGCACCTGCAGGAAAGACAAGTTGGGCAGCTCCTGCCAGGTTAGCCCGGCTACGGGACAAATTGACACCACATAGTGGGGCGGGCCGGCACCACATTTGAAACCACCACTCCTGCGTAACCTACAACCGTCAAGACTACACCTTTCCTTTCACTCAATGTCCAATGCCGGCCTCCGTACCCTACTAAGTGTACACCCTGGTTTCTGTTAAAGTTGTTGCTGTTTGTTTCGATTTCAGCCGCTTTTTAGGTAACAGAATTCCAGTTTGATGGTATTTCAGCCAAACCTCTCGTCTTTTCCAATTGTATTTTACTCCCGTTTTCTAGGCAGTTCTCAGCCACTGCCGAATTCTCAAGTCTCCTTTGTCTCATACTCGTATGTCGTGAATGCTCTGCGCAACGTTTAGAACTAGTGCGTACAAAAATCGTGTAACATATGCGTAAGACGAGGGGAGTAAGCCGCAGCCAAGTCTACTTTCCCATAAAGTAATGCATTCCCGACATACGGATCTGCGACGTTATCAAACGTGAAGGTGTAGGAAACAGTCCTCAACGAGATGATCACAGCCCTGGTAAGAGCGGCCTTACTCGCAACCTCTGTGTCAAGGCTGGTGAGACGCCACCTGTCATTTGGCGGAGAATCATCACGATGTGACAATCATATAAGAAAGATTCTTTGCTCCAGGCACCAGCCTATCACACAAGTGATCAGTCGTCAACGGTACGACTACTCAATATTCATCTGCGAACAGCGAGACCTTCCAGTATTCGCATGAAAAGCCGTCTTTTAGAAATTGGTGTGGTCAGTTCTAAAGTTATACATGACTGTCAAAGTAAATTAGATATGGGCCGCTTAAGAACCCAACAATTGTTTGAAATTTGACGCATTTTACCAAAGACACTCGACTGGTGCACGCATCCACACGAAAAGGTGGAACCTGGTTACGACACAACACGAAAATTGATTAACTGTTTCACGAAATTTTGCTGTTGACGGTATAATGACTTTTACTATTGATGGCAGTGATACACAAGAGCTGTCATTTCATTTAATGGCATACTAAGGACATTGCCACCCTGTTTTAAACAATTTTATGATATCTGTAAATGATCAGATTGTCGAAAATGGTAGGAAATAAAGAACTAGGGTAATTCATCAAGAGCTCTTAGTGGTACTAAAATAAGACATTTTTCAAGTACTGAAGCATATTGGAACCACGTGAACAGTATAAATTGCATTTATTACTGGGTATGTTACATATCTCCATATTTTTGAAAATTTCCCTTCGGCAAGAAATTGCGTCATATCTCAGGTGGTCGACTTCTTTCGACAGTTAGAGGCCCTCCTCAGATCGCGATGGTTTCACTGCAAAGTAGCACAGCACAACAACCACCTTAAACGGTTTCGCGGCCATTAGAAATGTAATCGTATTACATTCGAGGCGAAGACTGTCAGACGTGTTGCACTGTAACCAACCAATCGACTTTTGAAGATGCCTGGAATCAGCCAGAACCAGTCATGATCACCTAAATTATCTAATATCTGTGATTTAAATGGATATTCCTTTTTAACCCCTTACGAGTAACTATGTTTCTAGCAGATACTAAGACTGTCCTTATAAAATAACGTCAAATCCAGAGCTTGCCATATTCTGCCCTCGGTTCCCTCAAATAGTGAACATTTACGCCTAAGGAAAAACATAAGGTGGTATTATCGTGTTAAAAAGTATCTGAAACATCTGAACCTGGTTCTGCCTGGTTTATGTGTAGGCTACATAACATATGTTTCTTGCAAGCCTTCTAACCTCTCGGCGATACAGTCGACAGATCATGAAAAATATCTACCGCAAGTAACAGCAATGGAACACTGCTCTGCACTGCAATTGTTAATTACCACTACAATTAGTATCTGACACAAATTATACTCGTAACTCTGTCACATAAATCATTCGCTAATTCTTAGTCAAAACTAAATTGTCGAGTACTAGACTTCACGAAGTTCAATGTTCTATGACTTTCGAAATATTCTTGTTGCCTAAAGATCTTCACACCACCTATTACCTATCTTTCGCTTTCCAAGTGCTTTTTCAAAAAATGGCTAAAAAATAAAGAACTAATCAGACTTTAAACCGAGATTAACAACGTCAACCGCCTTGTGGAAACCTCAACATCAAAAGTGTATCATCAGTAATATCACAGTACTCATGACGACACGTGAATCTTTGTACACATCGAAAGTCATCTATCTCCGCGTTATCTAGCATAAAGTGACCAATATTGAAGAAGTTCATTAACAGGTGGTTGTGCACACGTTTAAACTTCAGATGACATGATGGACTGTTCTGTTCGGGGCATGAACTCAAACTCAGTGCCTATAACTTATGCTAACCGAACAAAGGTTTCATGCCTGACCGAGACTCGAACACAGCACCGACGGTCATTGACAAATGGTTTAATTTACTAGTAGCAAACTGCGCGCATGTTTACCATTAGCGTCTGTGACACGAAGTAGGACTAGGGTCCTAACCCAACATCTAATCGAATTTTTGAATAAGCACAGTAAAATGTTAAATATCGAAATTTTTCACCAGGAGTGAGATGGTTGAACTTGAAATGACGGGACGAAAAGTTCTTTGCATAATCAGGATTAAAACCCAGACCATATCACCGCTGTATTCTAACGAAGAGTAGGCGCTAAACATCGGTAACGACATCTGCACATGTCTGAACAGGAAATAAAATAACGAAAGGTTCTGTGTCTGACTGGGAGTCAAAAACAGGCTACTGTTGCTGTTATTAAGAGACAAGAAGAGACGTTAAAAGTCAAATTAATTTTTCACCAATAGTGTATGTGTAAATGCTAGGTCTTAAGAGGATTACAATTTTTGTGCTGCACCACTATTCGAAGCATGACATGTGCCTTTCATGGAGACTTTGAGGTATTTCGTATCTTGGGAAAACAGTGAAATAGTGGAATTGTACAGTTCTGAGGGGGTCAAACCCCATGGAAGATAAGATATCGGTACGAATACCGGTCCGGCACCAATGTTTTCAGGATTTCAAATTCAAAGAAAATAAGAACTGAGACACCTGTAACCTACGTGATGACTGACTAATTAAATAAAACAAAAAAGCAGTATATGAAAGGTTACTTGTGATAGTGTTTCTACTTGGTGAAACCGATACTCTAGTAGGTAGCAAAGGTCATCATGTTTATTGTGGATTTGTAATCAAGATGCAATTCTGGCACTATCATTCTTGGCATAATCAAAGATGAAGGGGTGAAGGGGTTCTGCTCGTGCTTGTTAGAAATGTTTGACTGAATTGGGAATCGAATGCAGCGTCTAAGTATACCAAGCTACCCACAGTCCCAAAATCTGCCTTTCTCTGCATTTGGCTGGGTGGTGATTTTGTCATAACGGAAGTTGCGCCACATTGCATGAGAATTCTGTCTTGCTGTAGGTTGATTACAACCTATTACATATTAATTTCATTGTTCGACCACCTCCCAACTCACCAGCTGCCTGGGCTACCCAGTGGACTTTACATTATAATCACTGAAATGAAATCCCTTTGCGGCTAACTGTACGAACTGGCATCACTGTACGATGCGGAAGGGTCTGTAGGAAATGCTGTCTTCCACTTTAGCTATTCTGGTGCTGTAACTGTTTGTAGTCCGGTGTTAAAAACCGTACAAGGTAAAACGTAGCTGAGATACTAAGCGCACGTCTTTGATTACTTTTTTGTACAGTTTTTTATTTGTCTGCTAGTAATATCAGTCTATGGAAGCACAGGGGTAATTTATTTTATTTTATAACCCACCAGCATTGGTAAGAACATTTCCCTGAACGAGCTCGCGCGTGCCTGTCCTGATTAGATACATTTCTGCTAGTGAGTTTCCTCTCACAGCAATGGACACCAGGCTGCAAGCGCCAGGTCTGTTAGAGACGTATTTATGCTTGCATTGACAAGTTAGAATTTTCTATTACTGTATATTGACTAGTATTGTAGACAAATTCGTGGCGAATTTGTCTGATGTGTCGCTATGCAGGTTGCTACAAGTGTATTCATCAAACATGATATTTTATTTGGGGTTCTAGTGCTGTTATTGCTGTGGTTTGTTGAATTATGCATATTGAAATTGATGAGCAGCGTTGTATGAGAATAGGAAAAGGAGGATAAACAGAAAGAAAATAACAGTCATGACATTGTTTTTCTCTTTAGGGTTAATGGAGGTGTGAAGGCATTGGAGGTAGCTCGACATCTGTGTTTCTTATAGGTAATTCAGTGTCAGCTCAACGCAGAAGTCGACACATTGAGATTTCTATAAAATTTAGTGCAGTCAATTGTCCATGTAACAAATGAATAACAATTTGCAGAAGTATACGACTGCTGTCAAGAAAGTTATAGGTCTCCAATGCTCGGAATACGTGTGCAGTTTACAGGTATCAGTCTCAACATAAATTTCAATCATTGAAAATCTAATGAGTGGATCTCTACATTTATGTGCAACATAGCGGATTTTCAAGAATTTTCACATTCAAGGTCATTGACTTAACCTTTGACCTTGAACATCTCGAAACGCTACATCTTCAATTTTATGAAAAAAGAAATACTTTTATAAATATGGTTAGTATCAAGTGACACACCAAAGGCATCAGCGCCAAACATTTTCGTCTACATCACTACACTGCACTAACAAAATGCAGTAAGCAGCTGTTCATCCCGTTTTCTTCTATAGCAGCAGGCAACATAGCTTACTACTATTATGACAAATTGATAAACATTTCTTGCTGTGATCAGTCAGTGAGAGAGACATTTATTCCCACCAGTCATCATTAGCTTGTTCCAAGGGTATGGATTGTTTACTCAAACTGCAGTGTGTATGTGGTTGGTTGGTGATTTTGGGGAGGGGAACAACAGTGAGGTCATCGGTCCCATCGGATTAGGGAAGGGTGGGGAAGTAAGTCGGTTGTGACATTTCAAAGGAACCATCACGGTATTTAGATGTAGCAGCGACCCCTCGCTGGGTAGTGTATATGTGCTGTTAAGTAGTATTTAATAGTAATTTGTAGGAAATGTCTTCCTTGTTGCAATACATTTAAGAAGGAGGTCATGCAAGAGTACAGAAGAGTTTCACGAATATTAAGCAGTGAATGGTAAACAAGTGTTCATAATGTATTGCTAAGTGGGAAAACTTGCAGCAAATGTGGAAACCCGTCAAGACTTGCATGTGTTGCCTCAGTTGTTCTGGGTACTTTCAGGGATGACGCTAAGGGAAGATGAAGTAGTATCAGATTTTGCACTGAATACATTGAATACTAGCCTACAGTCTTTAGGTGAATCTCCTGCGAAGAAAGACAGTCTTCAGCATGAGAAAAAGTACCCAAAGAAAAAGTTGAAACAGTTTATCTCAGTATTAGATCACACTTATGTGATACATCTGGATAAAGAACAGGATGAAAAAATGGAGAAAGATAAGACATAGTCTAGCTGAAACGTAAGTTTCACAATACAGATTCTATGTATGACAAAACCCAAATTTTTACAGTATTTCCGAAGAACTGGAGTATAAGGAAGAAAGATTGCATGGTATGAAGAGAAAAACAGCTGTAGCAGAGTATGGTCTGTTATTAAAAGCACATGCGAAGCCAAGTAAAATATTGGGTCGGAAACCCATCCAAGCTGTTCGTCATTTTTACTGTGATCATAATGTGAGCTATGTGATTCCAGGAAGAAGAGGCTATGTGTCTGGGAAAGATTATCTAATTAAGAGTAATAAGTGGAAGCAGCTAGCGTTGCACATTCTTAATGAATGGATGCAGACTTCAGAAATACACACCCAGGTTATGCCCGCTCACCCACCGTCGTCGCAACTGCACTAATATCGCTTCGACGCTCCCCACTTTTAGGCAGCAGAGCTGATCTCGCAAGTTTGTATATATACACTCCTGGAAATGGAAAAAAGAACACATTGACACCGGTGTGTCAGACCCACCATACTTGCTCCGGACACTGCGAGAGGGCTGTACAAGCAATGATCACAAGCACGGCACAGCGGACACACCAGGAACCGCAGCATTTGTGCACCGCCGCCGTCAGTGTCAGCCAGTTTGCCGTGGCATACGGAGCTCCATCGCAGTCTTTAACACTGGTAGCATGCCGCGACAGCGTGGACGTGAACCGTATGTGCAGTTGACGGACTTTGAGCGAGGGCGTATAGTGGGCATGCGGGAGGCCGGGTGGACGTACCGCCGAATTGCTCAACACGTGGGGCGTGAGGTCTCCACAGTACATCGATGTTGTCGCCAGTGGTCGGCGGAAGGTGCACGTGCCCGTCGACCTGGGACCGGACCGCAGCGACGCACGGATGCACGCCAAGACCGTAGGATCCTACGCAGTGCCGTAGGGGACCGCACCGCCACTTCCCAGCAAATTAGGGACACTGTTGCTCCTGGGGTATCGGCGAGGACCATTCGCAACCGTCTCCATGAAGCTGGGCTACGGTCCCGCACACCGTTAGGCCGTCTTCCGCTCACGCCCCAACATCGTGCAGCCCGCCTCCAGTGGTGTCGCGACAGGAGTGAATGGAGGGACGAATGGAGACGTGTCGTCTTCAGCGATGAGAGTCGCTTCTGCCTTGGTGCCAATGATGGTCGTATGCGTGTTTGGCGCCGTGCAGGTGAGCGCCACAATCAGGACTGCATACGACCGAGGCACACAGGGCCAACAAAATAAATGGTTCAAATGGCTCTGAGCACTATGGGACTCAACTGCTGAGGTCATTAGTCCCCTAGAACTTAGAACTAGTTAAACCTAACTAACCTAAGGACATCACAAACATCCATGCCCGAGGCAGGATTCGAACCTGCGACCGTAGCGGTCTTGCGGTTCCAGACTGCAGCGCCTTTAACCGCACGGCCACTTCGGCCGGCCCACAGGGCCAACACCCGGCATCATGGTGTGGGGAGCGATCTCCTACACTGGCCGTACACCACTGGTGATCGTCGAGGGGACACTGAATAGTGCACGGTACATCCAAACCGTCATCGAACCCATCGTTCTACCATTCCTAGACCAGCAAGGGAACTTGCTGTTCCAACAGGACAATGCACGTCCGCATGTATCCCGTGCCACCCAGCGTGCTCTAGAAGGTGTAAGTCAACTACCCTGGCCAGCAAGATCTCCGAATCTGTCCCCCATTGAGCATGTTTGGGACTGGATGAAGCGTCGTCTCACGCGGTCTGCACGTCCAGCATGAACGCTGGTCCAACTGAGGCGCCAGGTGGAAATGGCATGGCAAGCCGTTCCACAGGACTACATCCAGCATCTCTACGATCGTCTCCATGGGGGAATAGCAGCCTGCATTGCTGCGAAAGGTGGATATACACTGTACTAGTGCCGACATTGTGCATGCTCTGTTGCCTGTGTCTATGTGCCTGTGGTTCTGCCAGTGTGATCATGTGATGTATCTGACCCCAGGAATGTGTCAATAAAGTTTCCCCTTCCTGGGACAATGAATTCACGGTGTTCTTATTTCAATTTCCAGGAGTGTATATATATACGGCAGCGGAGCTGATCTTACATGTTTATATAGTCCCGGCTAGCAGAGGACCATTCCCTGCCGTATGGGTCGGGCATGAAACATCTTTGAATCGCGTTCTGAATATAATTGTGTAAACTAGCAGTTGAAAATTGATCTCGTTTTCTGTTTCCAGAGGTATTTCATACACTTTCGACCACGACGGATCCAAAGACAGTGATTTTATTTGTTACTCGGGAATAACATAACAATCGGGCTCCAGTCTATTTTTTCTAATTTTTGTTCCCCAAATAATTTGATTAGTTACCTTCATAGTCAATATACCTACGTTAAATCCTATTATCCGTCTGTAACAGGTTGATCTACTTTTCTCAATAACCCTTGAATGTTCACAGATATAACTGTCTATGTACTAGCTGATTTTTGGGACTTAGAAAACACGGAGAAAGTCTCGTATATATTGTTTTATTGACACAGTTCACTTGTTACATTAATGAGAGATGGCACTGGGGAATCAATGAAGAAGGAATTGATCCTAGTGTGTATCGTTGCGGTATAACAACAGTCAGTCCGTACCACATTCCTACGCGTTCCTATCACCAAAGATATGATTTCCCATGAAACTGTCCTTTACGCTTAATATCTGATAAATCATAAATATGTCTCTGGCTTTATAATGTCTAAGCTTCTTAATTCTCACGACATGATATTAATTACGAGTTCATTCAGTATCTGTTAGCAAAAATTTAGTCTTTTCACGGGCACTATATCTCACGTCTCATTTATTATCACAATCGCCTTGACAACGATTGGCAAAGATATTAGTATTGTAAGGTCCAATTATTTTCTGTCCCAATATCTACATAATCTATTATCCTTCACTCCAATATCTAATCCAGTTATCAGAATGATATTTAATTAGGCTTATAATCCCTAACTTCCGACTACCACGGAAGAATGCGAACATGCACCATTGAAAACAAAGACTCAAGAAAGCCAACAATGCTGTGCATTGGCTCATATATTATATTCAAAACATGACGAGCTCTGATAAGTTTTCCTTGGAATCCCTTTGTACTACTTTGCGTTACTCCATTTCAAATATCTACTCTTTGTAAGATTTTAACTAACTATTATTTCAAAATACAACTACCTTTCTTTGGCTCTTAAGTCATTTCGTATTACAGAATTTAATCTACATAATATTCGTTTCTGAATACCCACTCTCTAAAGAGCGGTTACAATGTGTAAATATTGGATTCCCAACATTTTATGTGTTTCATCAAAAGCACTGTGTCCTTTCCTACGTCAGTTGGATGCTGTTTATGTGAGTGTTTCACACATGAATTTCGAGTTTACAACAGCTTCTACCACACTCACATATCACCCTGTAGCAGTCGCAAATCTTTAAAATCACTAAAGAAGAACTCTAAGTAACTTTGCACTTGTTGTTTGTGATCTTGCAGAGTTACTCCTTCAGCATTCAGAATGAAGTACAAGGATTTGACTGGAACAATTCACAGGTAGCAGTTCAACCCTTTGTAGCTTAGCACAGAGAAGCTAATACTAATAAAATACGCCACGTGTCATGCGTAGAAATATCTGACTGCCTCCTGGATGTACACTGCGCACGCATGTGTGTGTTTGTATGTACTTTCCAGCATCAGTTTCTTAAAATTCACTTTCAACTCCAAAGCACATTTATTATTTTTCGGATGGATGTTCTGCCCAGGACAGAAACCGAAAAAAATTAATTAACCTCTCCTACCACCAGGAAAATTTTGATGTTGCAGAAGAATGGCATTTCTCTGCTACAGCATGTGATAAATCACTTTCGATGGGGTTGCAGGATCTGTAAACAGATTAGCCACACTTGCCAGCCTCAAGCGTCTTAATGAAAATCATATTTCGACATCACAGCAGACGTTTCAGTGATACAAACAAAATACTTCTTCATGTGTCTTAGATTATTCATCGGCTTTCTTTCATGATTAAGAAATTGTCAGGCTGCAACAACATTTCAAGAATATAACCACGAATCCAGTTACTCATAAGCTACATTGTGTAACACCTATTAAAAAAGGTGTAGTAAAAATAAAACATATTAAGCTTCTTTAGTGAGCAGAGAAGAGTCAGTGATTGCTATGGAGAATGAAATGCTGGTAACAGACACACAGTGATTTGTTAACTACGCGTATGATAGTCATTTGTGGGTGTCATATGCCTTACAGACCTGTAAAGCAACAAATGAAGTCGTGCTTCTTGCATACACAGGGACCATCGCTATCATTTGTGCTTCCTGTCAAACCAGACCCATGTGATGGCAGGTGACGTGTCATTCTCACAAGACTGGATCCAGTGACACCATCTGGGAGGTCATACACTCTCCCTGTATCAGATCTGATGAAAACCAAAAATTTAATAGCAGGGATGTAGAACGAGATGTAACCGCTTTTTATTGCCTTTTCATTGAAGCTGCACTGTAAATGGTTCATAATATCACAACATTAATATAAACCACATTTTAGTACTACGTTACTGATAACTTGTATTGCTTGGTAAATTGTGTTTCATATTTATTTGCTATCTCCTGCATTTTCGTAGTGTAATGATGCTGGCAAAATAATTTTTTGGGTATGATGCCTTCGGTGAGTCATCTTGATTTTTAGTGTATTTATAGTGGTATACTGGAGCAATAAAGCATAATTTTCTTCGAAAAACTTGCAGTTGGATAATTTGAGATATTCGTGGTCAAAGGCTAAGGTCAATAACCATGAATGTGAAAATTCTTAGAAACCCATTACGTTATAATTCAGTGCAAAGCTGTACTCTAAGTTTTCTATGATACCAGTTTTATCGATGTATTTGGTTTAGAACCACAGTTATGGTCATTTATATTGCGACAGACGCATGTAAACTCCACACAATTTCCAAACTTTCAGACCTATAACTTTCTTCATGATTATCATATACCTCTGCAAATTAGTAATTTTCCGTCCATTATCTGCATCAATGGATGCATCAGATTTGAAAGAAATCTGAGAAGGTTCGGTTGGAAATGGTATTATTCTGCTTTTCATTAACATTATATTATCCATATATGAGATGAGCGCTATTGACGAAATTGTATCAGGCAATAGATTGGTGGGTTGAGTTAGGATGACTCTGAAATAAATGATTAGCCACAGTCAGCAAGACGAACAAAAATTGATGAAGAATGTTTCCAATGTTTACCATTATGGTCCATATCAGTGTACCCAGTAGCAGGTAAACTGTTATTGGTTGTAACGGCAGCAAGACGAAATAATATCTTGTCGTATAAACTTAAAACATCTCTTTACTGGTGAATAATTCTATATCTACCATCTGAATGTCCTTAGTTAACAATCGGAACTTGGTTCGTATCCCCATTCAACATATGAATTAATTTCACGTTATTTTAGTTTCAAACATACGAACTGTTTGTCACGTGTAAATAAAACTACTTTCAACATCTGTCATGTTTAGTTAACAAAGACAATAGTTGTTTGATACGAGTGCCGCTGCAGTACAAAAACTTTCGTTAGGTATTTTTAAACTGAACTTACTGGCGCTGGCCAAAAATTGGATATTTCACGTAACCTCACGTCTGGTTAGCAGTGAAGATCAGTTCTATGTTCGAGTCCCAGTGAACCACGAAAGCTTTGTGTGGTAAGTTTTAGTTACAAGTGATGCGTATGAGTCCATATTCAGAGCAAACCAATCCGTCATATCATTTAAATTTCAGACATGTGCACAACTAGCGGATCATGAATGCCTTAGATATTTAAGATCATTTTGTGCTAGATAACACGGGAGAAACGTGAGTTTTGATCTACACATAGGTCCACGTGTCGTCATGACTTCTGTGATACTACCAATAACATGATTTAATACCGGTACCGAGGTTTGTTGTTAATCGCGATTTTGTGACTGTTCATTTCTTTAAACATTTTGTTCAAACTTCTTACTTACGAGGAATCGAATTAGCATAGAAATTTGAAAATCCTGATATTTTTGCAAAATCTATTAATATAAAAATAAGTTTTGACTAAGGATTACTAAATGATTTGTGTACAGAGCTATAATTAGAATGGTAATATTTTTTAAACATCACTTATTGAAATAAATTTGAGTTTACAAGCGCTAAGGACTTGCTCGTCTTCAGTAATGTGGTTCCTGAAATTTGCATGATCGTAGTATTAACCTGCAGCTACACTGATGGCTGTACAGTGATCTCTTTTCGTTACTTTTGGTGAATATTTTTATAGTCAAGAGAGGAAAGAGGTTTGACCTGTAAGGAAGTTACGTTATTTGGGTTATTCACAAATCATGGGGAACGCACAAATCACGGGTGCTTTTGAACATGACATTATTCAAAAGTGACTAATATGTCACTGTTTAAAATGTTGGTTTTTTATTTTCCTTTTGTTACCCAATGGTGCGGTTACGTTCCATGTAAATGTGAGCTGTCTGACATTTTGGCTTTGCAAGGTAAAGGAAAATAATCTTTGACGTTTTCTGCTGCTGAGCTGATTCATCTTGACGTTAATAAGAACCAACAAAACTGTATTTAAGGTATCAGGAAAAGTCTTAAAGTAGTCACGGTCACTGAAGGCGAATTTTTCAGTGCCACTGCCCTGTTTCATAGTTTCACAAATTGCAGGAAAGCGTGCTACTCTTGACTTTCCGCAATATCGCCATCCTGACGAGTCTGACCCGCCAGCGGTTCGGCCTTTGCGATGGTTAGCGTAACATATTGCCGTCAGTTGAGGAAATTGACAGGCGCAAACCAATGAGAGCGCAGGCCTCCATTTCGTTGTACTGATTTGTCCTGGAAAAGGACACTTTTCTCTCACGTCTAGGCCCTATATTGGTGCGGTACAGGCAGACTTTCTGGCTGGTGGTGGTGACTGTACCGGTGCTTTAGCATCCCATCTGGAACAACAGGGTGAGACTGATGCCTGCTTTATGCTTTAGCGATCATTTCATTCGTTTATTATGTTTTAAGTATACTTTCGAGTCATGTTGATTCAAAATAGCTTCACGTGCCATGTGCGTGTTCCAGTTGGTACGGGAGTTCAGTATTCCTTTCTGGTACGATCGAATCCACGTGTACATTAATTTTGCGTAAATAACTATTCCAGGCATGAATGTAAATGGCTTACAATCCCTCTCACCCTCTCAAAAAGCAATGGAAATTTTGTAGCTTTTCTTACAGCTGTGCTATTTATGAGCCAATACACCACATCGTTCAGTGATAACTACACGTATGAATATAGACTGAAGTGACGGGTGAAAATTTGTACCAAGGCCGGGAATCGAATCCAGGTGTCCTGTTTATTTTGCAGGTGTGTTAGCCACTCAGCCACCTTCGAACAGAGGTTCACACAACTGCATGGATTACCCTGGCACGTCTCCCTTCTCGATCCAAATTCTCACTGCCGTCCCAGTCTCCTTTAGCCTGAAACCCAGGTGCACATACTTATACAATGAAAGTACGTGCACCTGGATTTCAGACTGGATCCCCCATTTACGTTCGATGCCGAGGTGCTATTCAAGAACTCGGATAGCCCCAGTAATTATGTTTGTGCGTAAGGGGGAATTTAACGTATACTGGGGTGACAGTGAAAATTTGGATCGAGGAGGGATCCAAGCCAGTGTAATCCACGTAGTTGTGTGAACGGCTGTGTGAAGGTGGCGTCGTTGCTAACGTACCTGCTTAGTAATCAGGAGACCTGGGTTCGACTTCCAGCCTTGGTACAGATTTTAACTCAGCGCTTCAGTTTATATATATAAAATCATATCTGTATGAGACCAGTAAAGTATCCGAAATTGCGTTATAACATACAGTGTTATAACCACACGGTGAGTCAGAAGAAAAGGTATATGCTTAGTCGGGTGATAGTATTAGTGATTCTGGACAGAAAGCTTGACGTGGACATACGGCGTATTTCGAATTGTTTCCGCGACAGAACACATTCAATGTAAACTGTTATTTATTTACCGTATTATTCAACAATGTTTTTGTTCACAACATACCACCACAGTTGTATAGAGGAGGCTGAGGTGAACTATATGATACCGGGCACTTGTTGCCTATAAAGTCGTGAAACTACTTCAAACTGGTCTCCAAAAACTAAGCTACAGCGCATCCGCGTCATGCGCCATTTTCATTATTCTTCCTCTCCCTCCGCGCAAACTATTGGTCCTAAAAAAAAAAAAAAAAAAAAAAAAAAAAAGGAATGGGACCCTTTTCAAGGAAAATTAAAAAATAAAATAATACCTTCTGAGCAGGCCCTGAACGCCCATTGGTGCCGACCGGGCGTCGTATTGATCTCAGCGCTTAGGCGTCACCAGGAGATGATACGGACGTGCATGTGTTCAGTTTTCGCGAACGGTGTCACTACTTCTCAATCAGAGGCTCCTCAATGGTCTCACAAGGGATGAGTGCAAAGCGCTTGTCACCAGCACTCGGCAGACCTGGACGGTGACACATCCAAGTGACAGCCAAACCGACAGCACTTAACTATGGTGATCTAAGGGGAATCAATGCTAACACTGCGCTAAGGACGTTGGGCAACGAAAATTAATGTAGTTTAATTTTGTACTGCAACACGGGTTTGCTGGAGGATACAATTTTAGAGTTACTCAAGAAAAGCACAAAAATGTGATAATATTTGTAAATTTGTTCTATTGGAATACGGTCTATGTAGGTTTGAAGCAGTTTTGTTTAGAATCACTAATACTATCACACAACAAAGCAATTATCTTTCCTCCTGGTTCACCCTGTGTAACAGATGGCTGGCATATTTGCCCTACTGTATGAACAGGGCCTGTAAACCAAAGTTCATTATGTCTTCTTTTTCTTTCTGCATGTAGTAGGCGTATTCCTGTAGTAGGACATATCTTTAGACGTTTTCCTCGATCTTTGTAAAGATCTTTCACAAGTGGGGGATAATTCGTTATGAAGTGTGGTACTCCGTCGCCTTCAATTCTTGTGTCATGGTCTTCGATTTGTTTCTGTATTTCTTAATCTACTCATTTAAGCTTGGCATTCTCGGCTCTTCCCTCTCTTTCTTGATATCTGCCTTCCACCTCCTGGCGGAGAGTGTGTACCTAGTTACTCGTCTTATGAACCACATCTCCGATGCTTGCAGTCTTTGTTCATCTCTTTTCCTTTCAGGCCATGACGAACTTACGTCGAGGGTGGTGCTTACATTGTTTTGTAGAACTTAAGTAGAGGTTCCTTTCCCACTTTGGTTCGAAGGCTCTATAAATTGTGCCGTTAACGTAAAGGAATCGTTTTACTTTCTTTTGTATGTTCATTTCTGTCATGAATTAGGTGGATCTTTCTAAGAAGGTGAACGAGTTCACTCTTGGTATTTCGATCATTCATTATTTTTTTGTGAATGTGCTCCTGGCCTATGAAAACAATAACGTCTGTTTCCTTTGAAGATACTAGTAGGTAACGTAACTGTTGTGGATGAGAAGCAAGCAGCTGTTTGGAATGTGTGTTCTCGTTATCAACTACCACAATTTCTACACCAGCAAGGATTAATGTCATACAATAGTACCTTTCGTTATTGTCATAACACTTGTGCCGTCAACCGTGGGAGTCAGCACGGACACAAATAAGGAAGGAGTGAAGTTACAATAACCGGTGGCAGGATTCCAAAATGGTCTGTACATAACACTTTCAAATTAATAAAATATTTTATTTCTAAAAAGGAAAGAACCATGACTTAACTTCTCGGTATGAGTGGCTTGATGGGTTTCCTATGCCTCGTATATGCAATTGCTTTAAGCATTATTACACTACTCTCCATTAAAATTGCTACACCATTAAGATGACGTGCTACAGACGCAAACTTTAGTCGACAGGAAGAAGATTCTGTGATATGCAAATGATTAGCTTCTCAGAGCACTCACACAAGATTGGCGCCGGTGGCGACACCTACAACGTGCTGACATCGGGAAAGTATTCAACCGATTTCTCATACTCAAACAGCAATTGACCGGCGTTGCCTGGTGAAACGTTGTTGTGATGCCTCGTGTAAGGAGGAGAAATGCGTACGATCACGTTTCCGTCTTTGATAAAGCTCGGATTGTAGCCTATCACTATTGCGGTTAATCGTATCGCAACATTGTTGCTCGCGTTAGTCAAGATCCAATGACTATTATCAGAAAATGGAATCGGTGGGTTCAGGAGGGTTACACGGAACACCGTGCTGGATCCCAATGGCATCGTATCCCTAGCAGTCGAGATGACAGGCATCTTATCCGCATGGCTGTAACGGATCTTGCAGCCACGTCACGATCCCGGAGTCAACAGATGGGGACGTTTACAAGACTACAACCATCTGCACGAACAGTTCCACGACGTTTGCAGCAGCATGGACTATCAGTTCGGAGACCATGGCAGTGGCTACCCTTGACGCTGCATCACAGACAGGAGCGCCTGCGATGGTGTACTCATCGACGAACCTGGGTGCACGAATGGCAAAACGTCATTTTTTCGGATGAATCCAGGTACTGTTTACAGCATCATGATGGTCGCATCCGTATTTGGCGACATCGCGGTGAACGCACATTGGAAGCGTGTATTCGTCATCGCCATACTGGCGTATCACCTGGCGTGAATGTATGGGGTGCCTTTGGTTACACGTCTCGGTCACCTCTTGTACGCATTGACGGCACTTTGAACAGTGGACGTTACATTTCAGATGTGTTACGACCCGAGGCTCTACCATTCATTCGATCCCTGCAAAAGCCTACATTTCAGCAGGATAATGCACGACCGCATGTTACAGCTCCTGTACGGGCTTTTCTGGATGCAGAAAATGTTCGACTGCTGCCCTGGCCAGCACATTATCGAGATCTCTCACCAGTTGAAAATGTCTGGTCAATGGTGGCCGAGCAACTGGCTCGTCACAATACGCCAGTCACTACTTCTGATGAACTGTGGTATCGTGTTGAAGCTGCTTGGGCAGCTGTACCTGTACACGCCATCCAAACTCTGTTTGACTTAATGCCCAGGCGTATCATGGCCGTTATTACGGCCAGAGGTGGTTGTTCTGGGTACTGATTTCTCAGGATCTATGTACCCAAATTGCGTGAAAATGCAATCACATGTCAGTTCTAGTATAATATATCTGTCCAATGAATACCCGTTTATCATCTGCGTTTCTTCTTGGTGTAGCAATTTCAATGGCCAGTTGTGTACTACTACCAGAACGCAGGCTAAGTATTGTCCTCCTATTACTTAGTACTGATGATCTTGAAGCCTACAACAGAACTAGGCCCGACCAGCGATGGGTGGCTGTTTAAGTCAGCGTTGACAGGGGGCGCTGTACTTCTGTCTTCCTGGAAGTGTGGCTCTGCTCGCTCTTTCCACAGGCGCAGGGTCAGCGCCTTCTTGATGCCGCTTCGCGGCGCTGCATTGGTCAGTGTGCAGTCGATGCTTTAGGACTGCACATTAAGTATGAAAACTTAATTTACTTGACCAGTGTGTCAATACACCATCAGCGCAGATGTTAAAAATACTCAGACAGACACTGCATACTTGCCTTACACCTAAATTTGATGTGGAGCTGGATTTCCCATTTTCTGCAATGGTGGCTTCTGGTCCTTGGTACATGCATTCTACATTCTTTACTGTGTGTTAATATATCCCTCTTCTGTTCATCATCGCCAGCAGCATTTCTTTATTTATTGTAGGTAAGTATTTCACGTAGGCTATGAAACTCTCTGTGTTTTTCTATTATTTATCTAACAGTTACCTTACTATCTCCGCACAATGTCTCATTCCTTAAGCCTTTTTGCTCTTCTAGCAGAATATACTAAGAAACGAGTGCTAGTCTCTGCGTTACTGTTTTATAACATATTTTATATCACATGTTTAGCAGAGAGACGTCCGTATAGTTCCTTCAATTACTTTTGTCAGTCACCTTTCTTGTAACTACGAGTAATTATTGTTTTATGGTAGCTACTTTACATTCATCTGGAATTTTTTATTTGTCGAGCATCTGTTGATATAGTTGAGAAATCTAGATTTCCTTGTAGGAGATGCAAATGTAAAATCTCGTGTCTTTTAATTCTATATGCGCTCAGTGTTTACACAGTGCATCTTCTAATTCTTCAGTTCAGTTCAATGTAACGTTGTCTCTTGCTGCTCTTCGTGAATGTAATTTTCGTCCAGATTTTTATTTACATCGTGTCCTGTTGTCCAAATTTTATTTTGGTCGTCCATCCATTGTGTCGCATCTGCCAGTTCTAGTCTACTACTATCTTCTAAGTTTTTATTAAAGTTAATCATCATTTTATAAAAAGATACCTCTCATCCACGAACATCGCTTTCCACTTGCCAAATCAATCCATCCCAATTTTCTTGGCTAATTTTACATACAGTTCTTTATAGTGACGGGGCCAAATATCTCACGAAATAAGCATCAAACGAAAAAACTACAAAGAACGAAACTCGTCTAGCTTGAAGGGGGAAACGAGATGGCGCTATGATTGACCCACTAGATGGCGCTGCCATATGTCAAATGGATATCAACAGCGTTTTTTTTTTTTTTTTAAATAGAAACCCCCATCTCTATTACATATTCGTGTAGTATGTAAAGGAATATGAATGTTTTAGTTGGACCACTATTTTCGCTTTGTGATAGATGGCACTGCAATAGTCACAAATGTATAAGTACGCGGTATCACGTAACATTCCTCCAATTCGTACGGTATTTGCTTCGTGATACATTACCCGTGTTAAAATGGACCATTTACCAATTGCTGAAAAGGTCGATATCGTGTTGATGTATGGTTATTGTGATCAAAATGCCCAATTGGCGTGTACTATGTATGCTGCTCGGTATCCTGGACGACATCATCCTAGTTTCCGGACCATTCGCCGGAAAGTTACGTTATTTAAGGAAACAGGAGGTGTTCAGCCACATGTGAAACGTCAACCTCGACCTGCAACATATGATGATTCCCAAGCAGGTCTTTTAGCTGCTGGCGCGGCTAATCCGCACATCAGTAGCAGACAAATTGCGCGAGAATCGGGAATCTCAAAAAGGTCGGTGTTGAGTATGCTACATCAACATGGATTGCACCCCTACCATATTTCTATGCACCAGGAATTGCATGGCGACGACTTTGAATGTCGTGTACAGTTCTGCCACTGGGCACAAGAGCAATTACGGGACGATGACAGATTTTTTGCACGCGTTCTATTTAGCGACGAAGCGTCATTCACCAACAGCGGTAACTTAAACCGGTATAATATGCACTATTGGGCAAGGGTAAATTCACGATGGCTGCGACAAGTGGAACATTAGCGACCTTGGCGGGTTAACGTATGGTGCGGCAATATGGGAGGAAGGATAAATGCCCCCCATTTTATCGATGACAATCTAAATGGTGCAGTGTATGCTGATTTCATACGAAATGTTCTACCGATGTTACTACAAGATGTTTGACTGCATGAGAGAATGGCGATGTACTTCCAACATGATGGATGTCCGGCACATAGCTCACGTGCTGTGAAGCGGTATTGAATAGCATATTTCATGACAGGTGGATTGGTCGTCGAAGCACCATACCATGGCCCGCACGTTCACCGGATCTGACGTCCCCAGATTTCTTTCTGTGGGGAAAGTTGAAGGATGTTTGCTATCGTGATCAAACGACAAAGCCTGACAACATGCGACAGCGCATTGTCAATGCAAGTGCGAACATTACGCAAGGCAAACTACTCGCTGTTGAGAGGAATGTTGTTACACGTATTGCCAAATGCATTGAGGTTGACGGACATAATTGAGAGCATTTATTGCGTTAATGTGGTATTTACAGGCAATCACGCTGTAACAGCATGCGTTGTCAGAAATGATAAGTTCACAAAGGTACATGTGTCACATTGGAACAACCGAAATAAAATGTTACATACGTTCTGTATTTTAATTTAAAAACCTACCTGTTACCAACAGTTCGTCTAAAATTGTGAGCCATAGGTTTGTGACTATTACAGCGCTATCTATCAAAAGCGAAAAAAGTGGTCCAACTAAAACATTCATATTCCTTTACGTACTACACGAATATGTAATAAAAATGGGGTTCCTATTTTAAAAAATGCAGTTGATATCAGTCTGACCTATGGCAACGCCATCTAGCGGGGCAACCATAGCGCCATATGGTTTCCACCGTCAAGCTAGACAAGTTTCGTTCTTTGTTGTTTTCTCGTTTGACGCTTATTTCGTGAGACATTTGGTCACAATCAATGGATCACCCTGTATATTAATTTATAATTCTCTCTGTTTTGGGCTGCCCTATTCTGTAACCACTTCAAACCTGATCATTTGCCCTCTTCGTCAATCAAGCTATGACTTCGTTCCAGCAGTTCAACCCATTTTTTTCTTTCTTTTGAATTAGATATCCTAAGTCCTCTGCAACTGTCTGTTCTATTACACTCTAGATCTTGGCTTTATTCTATGTCACCGTAGTAGTCTATGGCCATAAACTTTGATGGTGGAAGTTTCTTTTAGCAAATACGATTTCCAGTTGTTATTCTCGTGCCCATTAAGTGATTTGTGTCTCGTCCATTGTGATTTGACCAGCATCAGAGCCACTAACAAACAATAGTCTGCATTTAATTGATCCCCCCCCCTCCCCATATATACTGTCACTTCACTAAATGTTACGGCTGGTTCATAATTTGCCAAACCAAAACCTGCAACTTCCTGGCAGATTAAAACTGTGCCGGATCGAGACTCGAATTCGGGACATTTGCCTTTCGCAGGCAAGTGCTCTACCAACTGAGCTATCCAAGCACGACTCACGCCCAGTCCTCACAGCTTTAATTCTGCCAGTACCTCTTCTCCTACCTTCCAAACTTTACAGAAGCTCTCCTGTTCGAGTCTCGGTCCGGCACACAGTTTTAATCTGCCAGGAAGTTTCATATCAGCGCACACTCCGCTGCAGAGTGAAAATCTCATTCGTGAAACCAAAACCTATTATCGACTGCTGTCTTCTTCCAGCCCGGGTTTTTCTGGGTTTATACATACATAAATTCATTCATTATTCGGAAGTCATTAAAATATGAAGACTTGCACGGTAATTTTCCAACGTACGCCGCTGTGGTTAGTGCGGTTGAGAGCTATGGAGAGGTCAGAGTTCAATTTCCAGTACTGCTGTGGTGTGTCGGTTGTGATCGACGCATAACACTAGCATGCGCAAAACGAAATATCCTTTCTTTCAGGAGTGCTAGTTCTGCAAGGTTCGCAGGAGAACTTCTGTAAAGTTTGGAAGGTAGGGGACGAGATACTGGCAGAAGTAAAGCTGTGAGTACCGGGCGTGAGTCGTGCTTCGGTAGCTCAGTTGGTAGAGCACTCGCCCGCGAAAGGCAAAGGTCCCGAGTTCGAGTCTCGGTCGGGCACACAGTTTTAATCTGCCAGGAAGTTTCATATCAGTGCACACTCCGCTGCAGAGTGAAAATCTCATTCTCGAAATTCTGGTGTCCGACAGAATGAAGAACCACACCAAATGACCATGAAAATTAATTGACTGCAAGGATACGTCTCGCAACGTTAAACGTCTGGTTAAACGACTATTTAATAGAGGATGCAAAACTTAGCATGAAAGAAATCGGTACCAGACCACTCACATTGATGTGTTAATGGGAGGAGGGATCTTGTAGCTATGAATGGGAACTAATGACGGAACTATAACAAACAGGTACATTGACTTTGAACATGGCAGTTTCCCACTGACATCGTAAAAAGGACCCTTAACAATAGGACAAGGGATTACAACTCAGATCGAGAAATGTGGCACAGTGTTTAGCACACTGGGCTCGCATCCGGGTGGGCAACGGTTCAAACCAGAGTCCGACCATCCAGATTTAGGTTTTCCGTGATTTCTCTAAATCGTTCCAGGCGAAGGTTCCTTTGAAAGAGCAAGGCAGATTTTCTTTTCTCTGGTAACGCGCGCCGCGGATTTTGAATCCCCGCCAGACGTCGTGGACGTCGAAGACCCCTAGAGTTCTCTGCACCATCGCGCCTACTGGGCCGCATTTAGTGTGAGGGCGCCACAGTGGAACACGTGGTTCCAGCGGCCAATAGCGGCGTCCCCGATAGAACTACTTAAGCGCCTGCCTTTCGCTCAGCCAGCCTTCCCACCTATCCGACGTCTTCTACATTCCTGACCATCCCCATCTTGATTACTCCCTCTTCCCCACCATCCTTGACTGCACTGACACCTCTGTCGCCCCACTTGTCCCTAGCTTCCAGTACTTGGATCGGTTGCCCCCCTCAAACATCAACACTCCCTTCACCGCACAAGACATCACACTCGTTCTCTGCTCCAAACGCAACACCGCCCCTGGTCATGATGGCGTCACCTACCGCCACCTCAAGGAATTCCCCCCCCCCCCCCCCAATCCTTCCTGTCTGTCTTTGATACCCTGCACAATGTCTTCCTCTCCAGTGGATTTTACCCCAACCTGTGGAAGACCTCCCATGTCGTGCTGTTCCCTAAACCTAACAAACGCCCCTCTGAAACCTCTTCCTATCGTCCCATCTGCCTCACCTCTGTGTTCAGTAAGGTCTTCGAGGCCATCCTCTCTCACCTTATTCACTGCCACCTTAACCAGCACCACCTCCTTCCCCTTACCCAATGTGGCTTCCGGCCTTCCTTTTCCACTGATGACAAGCTCCTTAATGTTACCAATCTTCTTTTCCTCCAACTTAACTCCCGTCGCTCTGCTGTCTTTCTTTCCCTTGATCTCCAGGACGCCTATGACCATGTCTGGCATCCCAGGCTCCTCTTCAAACTACAGACCTATGTTCTCCCCATCAATTTCGTCCATCTCGTTGCTTCCTTCCTCTCCCATCATCCCTCCTATGTGACTGTCCATGATTCCAACTCCTGTACTTTCTATCCCTCTGCCGTCGTGAGCCTTGTGTTGGATGGTAAGGAGATGGGGAGTCCGTGTGAGGCGGCGGTCGAGTGTGAGGCCAAGGTATTTGCCATCAACTGGGCAACAATTACTTTTCAAATCATCACATGTACTGTTAGCAACATTTTTCGTTACTACCTTTGACTTTTTTCGTAATTACTGGTTTACGCAAGCGTTTGCTGATGAGCAGTTATCGAACGCATTCGGAAGATTAATATCCGTTAATGGGATTTTAATTTATTCCGTGTTTGATCTTTGTGTATTTGTAGACCTGTACTTGTCTCCATAACGTAATACAAGTACCTTGAGAGTAATTTTTATGTACTCTCTGTTCTGAAAAAGTGTTCCTGTATTGTTAATCGCTTCACATTTCTGTACATTTTACATTAATAGGTGATTTTCATTTCACATGTTTCTATTCACATTTTCCTGTAAAAATAGTAGGTTATGTCACGATTGACTACATGTGGGTAAAAGAATCTATTAAAGAAGAAAGTACAAAACATGTTCAGGGAAATTCAGGAACACAGAAATATAAATCACTTAGGAATGAAATTAATAGGAAGAACAGGGACGCTAACTCTAAATGAGCACAAGAAACTTGTAAATAAATCGAAAAAATCCCCGCAAGACTGACTCAACATACAGCAAGGGCAAAAAAAATCGGTAAAATTAAAAGCAAGGGCGGCAACATTAGGAGTGTTACAAAAGTTCCACTGTTGAACGCAGAGGAAAAACCGGACAGGTGGAAAGCGTTCATTGAGAGCATCTGTGAGAAGGAAAACTCACCTGTTGACGTCATACAAGAAGAAACAGGAGTCTACAGGAAAGAGATAGGGGATCCATTATTAGAATCTGAATTTAGAAGAGCTTTGGAAGACGTAAAGGTAAATAAGGCAAAAGGAACAGACAACATGCCATCGGAATTACTAAAATCGTTGAGGGAGGTGGCAACAAAATGATTATTACGTTGGTTTGTAGAATGTATGGAACTGACGAAATAACATTAGACTTCTAGACAAACATCATCCATACAGTTCCCAAGCTTGCAAGACCAGACAAGTAACAGACTTGTAGCACAAACAGGTTAACAACTCAAGCATCCAAGTTGCTGACAATAATATTATGCTGAAGAGTTGAAAAGAAAACCGATAATGTATTAGATAACGATCAGTTTGGTTTAAGGAAACGTAAGGGCACCAGAGGGACAGTGCTGACATAGAGATTGGTGATGGAAGCAAGACTGAGGAAAAATCAAGACTCATTCATAGCATTTGTCGATCTACAAAAGGTCGCTTGAGATGAAGCACAAGGTCGTCTTGTGGCAAGTATGGGAAATGTTGTAACAACGACCGGAACGGTCGCTGTGTTGAAGTGACGGGAAAGCGCGGTGGGACCCGCCGAGAGACCCGCGAACAACACAATGGGAGAGGACGAACACAACCAACGAGGGACGGAACGAACAACAAGAAGATCGAAACAACGGAGTCACAAGAAAACCTAACAACCACGTCCACTCGTACACAGAACAAGATTGTAAATAATCTGTCTAAGGTTAGGCGATGGGTCCAGAGACGTACATAAGGTGAGAATGGCTGGCTGAGCTTCTTTCTTTTTTTTTTCTTTGTTGTGATTTCATTCCCCTGCCCCATATGGGCAGGGGAGGGCTGTCAGCGGCACAATCCGCCGTTCATCAGCCGAGTGACACAGCAACTAAAACAAGAATAAAATGATACATACATAAGCCGATAAAAAAGGGGAACATAAAACAGAGTAAGGGGAGAAAATGGAGGTAAAAAGACACTGACATGGAGACGTTCATGTGGGACAGTTAAAAATGTCACCAGAAAGTTAAAAATCACAGTTGGCAATTCTTAAAACACAGAGAAGACACTGAATGCGCATGCACAGGTTAAAAGTCAGCCACAGTATTAAAAACACTCCAGAACAACACACTTAAAACCCACTAGGAGCACACACGATGAAGGATGAAACTGCCAGGTGGGACCTGCCGAGGGAAAGGTCAAATAGGATGGAAAAGGACGGGAGAGCAAAGGGCAGCAGGGGAAGTGGGTACACTAAGAGGCAAGAGACACGTGGGGCAGGAGATGAAGAGGGGAGACAAGGCAGGAGGACGTGCAGGGACATTGAAAGGGGGCACAAGAGATGGAGGGGGAATAGGAGGGTGAAGCCACTGAGGGGAGGAGAGGGAGCCCTGAGGAGGAGGCAGGAAGATGGGGTTAGAGTTGGTAGGAAGGGTAGATGTCAGGGCGAAGCTCATCATCCAGGAGGGGTAGATGGTGGAAGTTGCGTTAGGAAAGGAGATGGAGGGTGTGGAGATGGGACACAATGGTAAAGGCGTGGCAGCTGGTTGGTGGTGGAGAGGAAGGGATACACCGGGGGTGAGGGGGATCAAGGCGGCGGACAATATATAGTGTGCAGATGTGTTCAAGGAAAAGGAGAAGGTGGGGGAAGGGGACGAGGTCGTAGAGGATGTGCGTGGGGGGACAGAAGGCGGATGCGGAAGGCGAGGCGGAGCGCATGGCGTTCTAGGATTTGGAGGGCTTTATAGAACCGGGGAGGGGCGGAAATCCAAGCAATGCTGGCATAACAGAGGATGGAGCGGATCAAGGATTTGTAGGTGTGAAGGACGGTGGAAGGATGCAGACAGCACGTCTGGCTGGACAGGAGTTTCAGGAGGTGGAGGCGGTTGTGAGCCTTGTGTTGGACGGTAAGGAGATGGGGAGTCCGTGTGAGGCGGCGGTCGAGTGTGAGGCCAAGGTATTTGAGAGTAGGAGTGAGGTGGATAGGTCGGCCATAAATGGTGAGGTAGAAATCATGGAGGTGGAAGGAGTGGGTGGTGTGGCCTATGGTGATCGCCTGGGTCTTGGAGGGATTGATGCGGAGGAACCACTGATTGCACCAAGCAGTGAATTGGTCAAGGTGGGTTTGGAGGGTGCGTTTGGACCGTTGAAGGGTAGAATAAAGGGCTAGGAAGGCGATGTCATCATCAAACTGGAGAAGATGAACCGGTGGGGGAGGTTTGGGCATATCAGCAGTGTACAGGAGATAGAGGAGAGGGGAAAGGACAGAACCTTGGGGCACGACGGCAGAGGGATAGAAAGTACAGGAGTTGGAATCATGGACAGTCACATAGGAGGGATGATGGGAGAGGAAGGAAGCAACGAGATGGACGAAATTGATGGGGAGAACATAGGTCTGTAGTTTGAAGAGGAGCCTGGGATGCCAGACATGGTCATAGGTGTCCTGGAGATCAAGGGAAAGAAAGACAGCAGAGCGACGGGAGTTAAGTTGGAGGAATAAAGAATAAATTAAAATAATAGACATTTCTTTAAGCAATATATCGCAGTCCTGATGGAAAGTTATAAGCTTCACTGTTTTTTCGGGTGGTTGTCCAGTCTTCATTAATAATTGTCCCTAAAATGTACATACTAGGAACAAAAAAGTAGGAGACAGAAATTACGTCACTCTTCTTCGGCACAACACTGTACACCATACAGGAAATTAAAGAACAACAATCGAGACACGGGTGACGAGTAAACGAATTATCGTGTGTTTACAGTTCGAAACAAATCTTCTCGCAGACGCGCGACGCGAATCACAAATCCAAAATCTTTTGTTGTGCAAATAACAGGCCTTGACGAAAGTTAATGGACAGACTAGCATAGCATATATGTTCATGGTCTGCTAGTTATGTTAATTAGTCTACGTCCACCCCTCTCACATCATGCAGCAACGTGGAGTACAGAGCTACTAACTTTAAAACCTGACCTGTCTTCAGTAGGTAACGTGAGTAATTGCAGCAGTGTTTATGACACACAAATGGTGTGGCGAGTGTCATATAAAAATGTTCACTCAGCCACAACACACAATAAGGAAGATGTCGAGGACGACAGCAATATTCTACATGTTTCTGATTAGCGTAAGACTTATTGTTTCTTGACATATGCGTAACATCGTAATACCCAGCATGACCTTGCGGCGCTTTAACGACCGTAGGAAGTTCTCTGAATGGCATTCCACACAGGTACTTATGCATTAAGGCCCACAAAAATTCTGCCCGACAAGTCATATTTTGCCGTGGATTCAGTGATCCCTGTAGTGTCGTCCTTCAGTCTGCTTATTCTATTACGGGTCAGGCACCATTCATTTGCAGCAGTAAGGATGCTCTTGTTGTGGAGAAACCGGCCGCTCGCAAGTGAAGGTTAATTCGGGATAGGCCGACATTGGCAGGCTCCATTTGACAGCCACCCGCAGAGGGGAACTGAGGGTGGCTCGAAAGTGAAGGTGTGGCAGCCCTAACTGGTCGGGCCCAGCATTATGGCCTAAAGGGCAGGTCTTCACTGTCTGCCACCCGGGGAGTGATCACCAGAATGCGATCCTCCGCACAAGAGGCTCAGCACTCTGCCAGGTCCATTCTGACAGCCGCAAACTTCCAACGCTCTCGTAACGGCGTTCCTCGCAGTGTCGTTCCTTTGTAGGGCGTAACTGCCTTTGAACTTTGAACAACGGTACTACTCAGCATGTCCGCTGCTCGTGGTCTCGCGGTAGCGTTCTCGCTTCCCGAGCACGGGGTCCCAGGTACGATTCCCGGCGGGGTTACGGATTTTCCCTGCCTCGAGATGACTGGGTGTCGTTGTATCGTCTTCATCATCATCATTCATCCCCATTACGGCCGGAGGAAGGTAATGGCAAACCACCTCCACTAAGACGTTGCCTCGTAAGGCGGTGCTGGTCTCCCGCATCGTTCCCCTACGCTCTGTAAAGAGGCATGGGACTTCATTTCCACATTTCACTACCCAGTATCTGAGATACAGTACAGAAGTCTTATACGAAACCATAGCACATGACAACCATCTGAACACAATAAAATATATCCTAACGTACAACTTAAGCAGCAGTATTGCTAAATATTTCTCTGTGGCCTACAGCGAATTTTATATTTTACATTAAATGTCACACAATTATGGTTCAGTAGGCTCAAAAAGATTTGAAACAGATTAAAGAAAAAAATACAGTGGTGTCAATACAGCTACTTTGCCTCATTGGCCTAAGGAGAGTCTATCTATTTATAAAACATTTATATCATGATCCTGGACGCTATTGCTTTGCAAACGCTTCAAATCCTAAACAAACTTCGAAATGAAGTTTAATTTATAGCTCTGTGGACCAAAAATAATTACAGTGTATTAAGAACTGAGACGCTTAAGTCTTCAAATTTTCCTTTGCTTTTATTATATACTGACGGAACTTGGAATCCTTACCCAGAAAATTTTATTACAAAATGGCTGGAACCATTCCCAGTAATGTTAACGATGTAGTTCAGTGATAGAGGACCTCAGCATTAGGAATGGTCACCATTAGTCTGCATGTAAATTGCGATGAATAGCATGCAGTTACATTATTGAAATAGAGGGTGATTATAGTTAAAGTTAAACTTTCTTAACGCTATAGAAATAACACCACTGGTCAGAATGACGTCAAATAGCAACGGAATATTATCGGAGAAGGGGATAAACTTATGGAAGAAGGAAAAAACAGTGTGAAAATTGATGAATAGATGGCGCTGTATGTGTAAGAGTACATAAACGAAAACACCTGTCATGAGCATGACCCACTGAAATTTGTATAAACACGCCAGAATCTCCGCATTTCCTCTTTTCCCTTACTATCTACGCTCGTCCTGTCCGCCTCTCCCCCACACTCACCTACGTTGGACTCACCGTTGACTGTCCCATCACCAGGATCCCACATCACTGCTCTACTCAATCCAAAGCCCACAACTACCTCCATCTCCTTAAAATCATCTCTGGATGGAATTGGGCTTGCACACCTCTACCATCCTCCACACCTACAGATCCTTAATCTGTCCCATCCTCTCTTATGCCAGTCCTGCCTGGGTATCTGCTCCCCCCCCCCCCCCAAATTCTATAAGTCGCTCCAGATCCTCAAGCGCCGTGCACTCTGCCTTGCCTTCTGTATATGCCTCCCATCCCCCAGTATGACCTGATTCCTTTCCCCCATCTGTTCCTTTTCCTCGAACATGTCCTCTATAACACCAATCAACTGAACTTGATACCCCTCATCCTCTGGTTACTCCTCCCCTCTCCAACCCTCGCCCCCTGCCATGCTTTCACCACTGTGTGCCCCCTACCCTCCATCTCTACACACTTCATCTCCTATGCCGAGGTGGCGTCCATCAACTCCCCCTCCCAGATGATGCCCTCTCTCCCTCCATTTATCCCTCCTATCAACTATGATCCTCACCTCCCTCTCCCGCCCACTGTCCTTTTCCCAGGCTCCCTCTCCCCCCACCCCACACACCACCTGTTTTTTCTCCATCCCTCCCATGCTTCCCCCACTCCTTTCTTGCATTCGCCATGATCCCCCCTTTTTTGTGCCCTCTCCCTCCTATGGCTACCCCCTTTTCGCCTCCCCCCCCCCACCACTCATCTGTCCAGGTCCTCTCCCCCCCCCCCCCTCCCATACCCATACAGCTTCATACTCTATAGGTCAGTGTTTTTCATGAGTGTTGAGTGTTGTGCATCCCCTTTTTAAAGTGCTCCGAACACAAACCAGACTGTCGCCATGTTTTTTAATTGTGCCTATCTGTGAATCACTGATATCTTTGTTTTTTATGTTTTCTTCACAACTTTTTCGCCATGTACCAGTTTTAAACAGTCGCCGTTTTCTCACCCCTTTCGGTTTTATGTCTCCTCATTATGTTTTTTAACTTGATCATTAGGCTGCAGAGCGGTGTATTATGTTGCTGCCAGCTCTCCCCCCTCCCCGTTCTGTGGTGGGGGGGGGGGGGGGAATCAAAATACAATAAAGAAACAAGAAAAAACACACTTGTAATTTGCCAGGAGGTCTCATATCAATGCACACTGCGCTGCAGAGTGAAAATCTAACTCTGGAAACATCCGCCCGGCTGTGGGGGTCATGTCTCCGTAATATCCTTCCTTCCAGGAGTGTTAGTTCTGCAAGGTTCGCAGAAGAGCTTCTGTGAAGTTTGGAAGGTAGGAGACGAGGTACTTGCAGAAGTGAAGCTGGGAGGACGGAGTGTGAGTCGTCCTTGGGTAGCCCAGTTGGTAGAGCACTTGCCCGCGAAAGGCGAAGGTTCCGAGTTTGAGTCTCGGTCCGGCACACAGTTTTAATCTTCCAGGAAGTCTTTTTTTTTTTAAAAAAAAAAAAAACTTTTCCTCCTTTCGCGTATGCGACCTTCGCCATGACTGTCTCAATGCAAGATCGCGTTCTGCTTGTAAAGCTGTATTACAAGAATTATGACTTTACACGTGTCGCTCTGCAGGCGTTCCGGACACTGAAAGGTTTGAAAAAAGGCGTTGCTCTGATGACTGCCGTGGATCTGGAGAAAATCATTCAGAAATTCGAAAAGACTGGGTTTTTTGGTATGCCACCTGCTAGAGGGAGGAAACGAATTGATTCGACGTCAGTCTAAGCAGTGGCCGCAGCAATGCAGGAGGAGACGAGTGGTGGTGTGTAAACGTGTAATGCACAGAGAACTGCTCGAACGTTGGACATACCCGTGAGGACGGTGCGTAAAATCCTACGAAACACACTTCTTTGTTATCCATTCAAAATTACCAATATGCATGAATTGCTTCCTGTCGACCTGCCAGCAAGAGAAACCTTTGCTTTACAATTTCTTGCTCGCACGGAAGAGGACAATGATTGCCGTGGAATAGTTTGTGGACACACGAAGCCCACTTCCATCTGACAGGATATGTCAATACAGCGAATTGTCGAATATGGGCAATCGAAAATCCACACGCAAGTCAACCAGTACCAATTCATCTTGAAAAGGTCACTGTGTGATGCGTGTTTACGGCATCATTTATCATAGGATCATAAGAGACAGGTGCTCACGATCCTGTTACCTGTAACGTCACTGGGAAGCCCTACGAGTGTATTTTGCGCAACCACGTAATTCCAACTATCCAACAGCGTGGATATGTGGATCGAATCATTTTTATGCTAGATGGCGCAGTTCTGCACATTGCAAATCCAGTTCAGCAGCTGCTGAAGCGCCATTTCGGAAATGCTAGAATTATCAACCGCCATTTCCCTACAGCCTGACCATCCCGATCACCTGATTTTAATGAGTGTGAGTTCTGGCTGTGGCGCTATCTGAGAGATGTTGTGTTCAGTGTTCTGATTGCAAACTTAGCTGCATTGAAGGCACGTTCTGAACGTTATCCCGGAAACACATCGATCAGTTGTGGAACACGCTGTTCTCGATTTCAACTTGTTGCAGAAAACGGTGGACAGCATATTGAACATGTTTTGCTCCAATCACACGAAAATTAATAATCCGATTTGATTTCGACTGATGCTCTTTATGCGGTTTTTGCCCTTAGGACAAAAACCGATTTTACCTACCCGATGTGAAATGACCTTTCCGTGGTGAGTGGGCTTACGTAACTAACAATATCATACCTGTACACTCATGCACGCTGAGTAGTACGTCAAACGTACATGTTAGGCATTGTTGTATGATTCATTTGTCATTTGTAGTCAACCACTGTTAAATTATGATGCTTACAGTGCCATGTATTACTACATTTTGTAACTATTTGTTTCTCTTCTGCCAAACGTTTTCCCCTTACTCCGATAATATTCCGTTGCTATTTGACGTCATTCTGACCAGTGCTGTTATTTTTATAGCGGTTTGAAAGTTTAACTTTAATTACAATCACCCTGTATTTCTATGATTATAGGCACGCCCCGCTATCAACTACTGTAGTCGTAACCTAAGCGATTATACGACCTGAGTTACAAGTTGGTTAATCATCTTGCATTTTATCTGCCTTTTCCCGTTATTTCCAGTTTAAAATACTCCCTTCTAATTAGAAATTTTTTCCGTAGTACAGCCCTGAAACAAACAACGATCACGAGCGTATTATAGTCTAATTTCTTCACAAAGTGTAAGTTTTACTGACTGCAGTCATTAAAATTAAAAGTGAAATAAATGCTTCCTCGTCATATCTATAATGGGTTCCGTATTACTTCTTTTTGTATCTTAGTTAAGGCTTTTCGAACATGTGTGATTTTGTTGCTGTAATAAAAATCTTTCGAGCATTGTGGCATGAACTTACGTTAGACGTGTATGGCCTTTCAGACCATGATGCACATATTTTAACACAAAAGGCTTTTGTATTCAAACCACTGCCATATTTAATTACTATGTAGGAAAGTTAATACGACAACAATAGAGAGTTTTGTAAACCTTGTCAAGGAACAAGAGTGGCAGATGATAAATACAATGCTTTCCTTAACACATTTCTCGTGCTCTTTGAGAGTTGCTTTCCATTAGAACATTCTAAACTGGGTACTAGCAGTAATGGGCAGCCCGGGTGGCTGACTAGTGGGGTAAGTATATCATATGGGACAAAGCGGGAATTATATCAAAATGTTAGAAGTAGTCACTGTCAAGCTACAGTAGCCCATTACAAACAGTATTGTAAGATGCTTAAAAATGATATTAGGAAGACAAAGAGTATGTGGTATGCAAATAGAATAGCTAAGTCCCAGGATAAAATTAAAACCATAGGGCCAGTTGTGAAGGAAGTGCGTGGTTAGCAGCACAAGGTCGACGATATAAAGTTAGTTCGCAGTAAACATATTTCTGTTACTGATAAATCAGATATATGTACAGTATTTAACAATCATTTTATGAGCATTGATGCTGAATTCAATAAAAATTTAGTTTATACAGGGAACCATATAACTTTCTTGGCAAATGCCTTTCCGAGTTTGATGTCTGAAATACTCCTCTGTGACACAGACAAGAGAGAGATTGAGTCAATAATTAAATCACTGAAGACTAAGGACTCTCATGGTTATGATGGAGTGTCTAGCAGAATATTAAAGTACTGTGCTGCGCATGTTAGCCCTGTATTTAGCCATATCCGTAATTTTTCCTTTAGGAATGGTCAGTTTCCTGGGCGATTAAAGCACTCAGTAGTAAAGCCGCTTTATAAAAAGGGAGAAAGGGATAAGGAGATAATTTTAGACCTATTTCTATGCCATTAGTGTTTGCCAAAGTTATTGAAAAGGCTGTGTCTGTAAGGATAATTGGTCATTTTATATCACACAATTTGCTATCAAATGTACAGTTCGGCTTTAGAAATCGCTTAACAACTGAAAATACTATATTGTCTTTTCTCTGTGAGGTACTGGATGGACTAAACAAAAGGTTTCGAAGGCTTGGCATATTTTTTGATTTGAATAAGGCATTAGATTGTGTTGATCACAAAAAATATTGCTCCAGAAGATAGTCCGTGCAAGCCTAGATTACTGTACTAGCCTATTGTACCGATGACCACGTGGTCCTTGCCAAACAAATCACCCGGTGTCCTGTTTGTAAAATCGACATAACGCGTATGTGAAAAGGGCCGTGAAGCGCAAGGACCACCGAATCGATTCCTTTCGATATCTGATTTCATCGGGGGTGGGCAACAGTCGCTTTAAGAGCGGCCCTGTGCACGTGGTCCACATGAAGCCCCATGGGTCACAAAGAACAAACCGTCACGAAATTGACTTTCCAGAACGGAGATCCTATCCTTCGCAAATCTAGTCATTTCACACGCTATAAGGTCTTGTAGTTAATGTAATAGGGGAATGTAAGAGGTTTAAACTTCAGCACTGGCTACCACGTGGCGAGAAACAAGGAACAGCGTCCTCTCTTACACACTTTAAGGCAAATCTTAATAAATTTCGCAAGTAGCAGACATGAAGTCTTTCCCCATGCAAAGACGTGCTAGAAACAAAACGGTTTAATACATTTTTCAAATACTTTAGTCCTGAATTTGGAGATGGACGTAGTGAAGGTACGTCTGCTCCCTTACCTGCCCCCGTGTGCCGAATTGGCGGGCGGCTAACGTTACTGCTGTGCGTCGGTGGAGGGGATGAATGCGCCAAAAAACTGCCGTGACCAACCTCTCCAACTCTAAGCTTTCTCCAGTCAACCGACTATCTCTGGTCACTACCTCCCAGAGTGGAAGAAACTAAGTTGGTATTACTCTGTAGAGCTTTTCTGCTACGAAAAGTCGTCTGCTTACCAAGCAACGTTGACTACGCTCAAGGATACGAGAGGAAGGACATGGGATGAATACACACAAAGAGCGCTTCAACACTAACCTAATAATAATAACTAATCCACACAATCTATTTACAATGTTTTTGACTCCTATCACCCGTCGACATGGGGTTGCGCGGCGTCCAACGGGGACCCGCTCCAAATGAAAGGTGGCGGAGCAGCCGCCTGAGTTATTGCGGACAATCTTATATTGTTATTATTATTATGGAACGGCATAAATGGTCTTGTTTCAAATAAAATGCAACACTTCAATATGCTCACCAGACAACCAATTCCAAAATATGTCCGGTTCCAGCTAGTTACTTTCATTAATGGGACAAACAAGTTCACAGATATTACACGTAAGTATTGACTTCATTGTAAACAAAAGCCGCTTCTTGCGTGTTTTACTGATATTTTATTTTTAATTTTATTGTTTTAACCACATTATTACAGACAAATATCATGTTGATAATAGGATTGGAAGTTTCTAGTTACACGAAAACACAAAATGTGTATGACAATTTTATGATTACGTCGTTGCTCGAAAATAACTCTTTCTTACACACATTTGGATAATTCATGGCCGGCCGCGGTGGCCGAGCGGCTCTAGGCGCTTCAGTCCGGAACCGCGCGACTGCTACTGTCGCAGGTTCGAATCCTGCCTCTGGCATGGATGTGTGTGATGTCATTAGGTTAGTTAGGTTTAAGTAGTTCTAAGTTCTAGAGCGCTGATGACCTCAGATGTTAAGTCCCACAGTGCTCAGAGCCATTAGAATCATTGTTTGAATAACCAGTTCCAAATTTTGCCCGGTTCCAGCTAACGACTTCCTTGATGGGACAAAGAAGTTCACCGATATAACACAAAGTACTGACTTCATTGTAAACAAAAGCAGCTTCTTGCATATTTGACTGATAATTTATTTTTAATTTTATTATTTTAATCACATTATTACACACAACAATCATGTTGATAATAAAATTGGTGAAGTTTCTAGTTACACGAAAACACAAAATATGTATGACAATTTTATGATTACGTTGTTTCTCGAAAATAACTCTTTGTTGTACACATTTTGGATAATTCATGCGTGTATCTTACATTAATAATACTTGTATTGTAACAAAGGTTAAAAAAAATATTTTGTTCGTGAAATTTTATTGGACCATAAAGTGTGTTAAAAGAATGTGTACGTCGTTTGGAAGTAATCAAGTTATTGTTCAGTCAACTGTACTGCTCAAATGTTCAAATGTGTGTGAAATCTTATTGGACTTAACTACTAAGGTCATCAATCCCTAAGCTTACACACCACTTAACCTAAATTATCCTAAGGACAAACACATACACCCATGCCCAAGGGGGGACTTGAACCTCCGCCGGGACCAGCCACACAGTCCATGACTGCAGCGCCTCAGACCGATCGGCTAATCCCGCGCGGCTGGCCCTTTACACATCTTGTATTTATCGCGAATCTTTTCCCCAATGCAAGGTACCAAGCGATTGGAGAAAGGCGTAGGTACTGCCTCCGTCCGAACAGGCCTCGGAAGCACTGTAGGTACCGGCTGACCACTGTTTCGTCCTCAGCCGATAGGCGTCACTGGATGCCGATGTGGAGGGTCAGCACACCTTTCTTCCAGCTGTTGTTGGTTATGTGATCGGAGCCGCAGTCAAACAGCTTATCAACTGTCCTCACAATGTCTGAGTACACCCAGCTTGTCAACAGCTCTCCGCAAACCTAGACGCTCACCCATCCAAGTGCAAGCCCAGTCAGACAGCACTTAACTTCGATGACCTGACGGTACCCGGTGGTTACCACTTCGACAAGGCTGTAGGCTCAACCTACTATAGCCCTACAATATTTTTTAAAATTTAAAAAGTAATTGTAGAGCTTCCAGAATGAAAATTTCAATCCGCAGCGGAGTGTGCGCTGATATGAAACTTCCTGGCAGATTAAAACTGTATGTAGGACCAAGACTCGAACTCTGGACATTTGATTGCGCGGGCAAGTGCTCCGCCAACTGAGATATGCAAGCACGACTCACGACCCGTCCTCACAGCTTTATTTCTGCCAGTACCTCGTCTCCTACCTTCCAAACTCCGCACAGTTATAATCTGCCAGGGAGTTTCAATTTTACAGCTATTTTTCTTGATTTTCATCAGTTTTTGGGGACAAAGGCCACTCAATATACTTGTCCAATTTTTTCCAGTACAACCTACAAAGACAAGACCGAACTAATAAAAGCAGAACCACACTTTTGCTCATTACGGGATGGAAAGTCGATAGTAAGACGGTGAATAACGGAGTGGGCAGAGACCGCCGAATTGGGGTTTCTTGGCCGGAGGTAACAGATACCGCAGCCGGGTCGGCATAATTTCGCCGCTAATGACCCACCGCAGGCTCTCAGTTATCGCGCCGGTGGGGCCGCCTTCTGCTCCACGGCGGAGGAGTTGTCGGGGCGGTGCACTCGGCGGCCCCCGGTAAGCCGTAGACCGCAGCGGTTTGTCTCGGCAAGTTGCGCGCTAAGCCTCCGGTGCGCCGCGGATCGCCGGAACACGGGCAGCCGACTAACTCGGTCCGCGACGTCTCCTGCATCGCAAACCGCGGAAGGTAAGCCAAGTCGAGTCTAGTCTGCCGAGTGCCCCTCTCCGCCTCGCCGCGCGGATGGGCCGCGATCGATACCGGGCCTGGGTACTGACCTGCATTCCCTCCCCACGCAGCGCGGTCCGGCGTCCTCAGAGGCTGCGCCTCCCATTAGGGCAAGACCAGAGGAAGTTCCTCAGAGGTACAACGGACGGGAAGTAATGTCTCATGCTCCACCTACATTTCTTAACGGTTCACCATATAACGGTACTGAACAGATGTAAAACTTGTGGCGTCACCTGGAAGACTATGTAATGTATGACGCGATTTACTCAGCTGATATGAATGTAACGTAAACAGAGAAAATAATGCCTGTAATATTATGAGTCATTTTGTCGAGTCAGTATATTGTAATTATTATAAATATATAATATATTATATAATTATTATATAATGTATTGTATTTATTTTCCATTAATCTCAAAGATAAAGATTAAGATATTTCAATATGTTCCATGAAAGCATGGAACTTAAAATGTAATATATACAGGCCAGTCCATTGATAGCGACCGGGCCAAATATCTCACGAAATAAGCACAAACGAAAAAACTACAAAGAACGAAACTTGTCTAGCTTGAAGGGGGAAGCCAGATGGCGCTATGGCTGGCCCGCTAGATGGCGCTGCCATAGGTCAAACGGATATCAACTGCGGTTTTTAAAAATAGGAGCCTCCATTTTTTATTACGTATTCGTGTAGTACGTAAAGAAATATGAATGTTTTAGTTGGACCACTTTTTTTCCGCTTTGTGATAGATGGCGCTGTAATAGTCACAAACGTATCAGTACGTGGTATCACGTAACATTCTGCCAGCGCGGACGGTATTTGGTTCGTGATACGAGTACATTACCCGTGTTAAAATAAACCGTTTACCAATTGCGGAAAAGGTCGATATCGTGTTGATCTATGACTATTGTGATCAAAATGCCCAATGGGCGTGTCTGTGTGTGCTGATCGGTGTCCTGGACGACATCATCCAAGTGTCCGGACCGTTCGCCGGATAGTTACGCTATTTAAGGAAACAGGAAGCGTTCAGCCACATGTGAAACGTCAAACACGACCGGAAACAAATGATGATTCCCAAGAAGGTGTTTTAGCTGCTGTCGCGGTTAATCCGCACATCAGTAGCAGACACATTGCGCGAGAGTCGAGAATCTCAAAAATATCGGTGTTGAGAATGCTACATCAACATCAATTGCACCCGTACCATATTTCTATGCACCAGGTATTGCATGGCGACGACTTTGAACGTCGTGTACAGTTCTGCCACTGGGCACAAGAGAAACTACGGGGCCGGCCGAAGTGGCCGTGCGGTTAAAGGCGCTGCAGTCTGGAACCGCAAGACCACTACGGTCGCAGGTTCGAATCCTGCCTCGGGCATGGATGTTTGTGATGTCCTTAGGTTAGTTAGATTTAACTAGTTCTAAGTTCTAGGGAACTGATTACCACAGCAGTTAAGTCCCATAGTGCTCAGAGCCATTTGAACCATTTATTTGAAACTACGGGAAGATGACAAATTTTTTGCACGCGTTCTATTTAGCGACGAAGCGTCATTCACCAACAGCGGCAACGTAAACCGGCATAATATGCACTACTGGGCAATGGAAAATCCACGACGGCTGCTACAAGTGGAACATCAGCGACCTTGACGGGTTAATGTATGGTGCGGCATTATGGAAGGAAGGATAATTGGCCCCCATTTTATCGATGGCAATCTAAATGATGCAATTTATGCTGATTTCCTAAGTAATGATCTATCGATGTTACTAAAGGTGTTTCACTGCATGACAGAAATGCGATACTTCCAACATGATGGATGTCCGGCACATAGCTCGCGTGCGGTTGAAGCGGTATTGAATAGCATATTTCATGACAGGTGGACTTGTCGTCGAAGCACCATACCATGGCCCGCACGTTCACCGGATCTGACTTCCCCGGATTTCTTTCTGTGGGGAAAATTGAAGGACATTTGCTATCGTGATCCACCGACAACGCCTGACGACATGAGTCGGTGCATTGTCAATGTATGTGCGAACATTACGGAAGGCGAACTACTCGTCGTTGAGAGGAATGTCGTTACACGTACTGCCAAATGCATTGAGGTTGACGGATATCATTTTGAACATTTATTGCATAATGTGGTATTTACAGGTAATCACGCTGTAACAGCATGCGTTGTCAGAACTGATAAGTTCACAAAGGTACGTGTATCACATTGGAACAACCGAAATGGTCAAATGTACCTATGTTCCGTATTTTAATTTTAAAAACCTACATGTTACGAACTGTTCGTCTAAAATTGTGAGCCATATGTTTGTGACTATTACAGCGCCTGTTTGTTCTCTCTCGTCTGTGGGTCGATGTATGTATAACTCGCTGTCTGTATAATTGCATGGACTTTAAAGTTACAATATATTGCTAGTTTCAAGTATCCTATGTTTCCTTTCAAAAACAATTATCCCTCCACGTGAAATTTATTTAAAGATAATAACATCGTTGGCTTTCGATTGCCCATCTGGTGTCGACTGTTTCGGTGGCGCTGAGTCCGCCATTACGCGTACTAAAGAATATTTCAATGTTTGCGAGCTTCACTCGCAAAAGGAAATAGTTGTAAGTGCTTGTATGAACTTTTACAGTCAGTTTACAGTATTGAAGTTACAAATATTTTTCATTACGAAACTTATTCCGAGATTTAACACAGCTAGGCTTACTTGAGGCTTAACCTCTGGTTTGAACTAAATGGTTCAAATGGCTCTGAGCACTATGGGACTCAACTGCTGAGGTCATTAGTCCCCTAGAACTTAGAACTAGTTAAACCTAACTAACCTAAGGACATCACAAACATCCATGCCCGAGGCAGGATTCGAACCTGCGACCGTAGCGATCTTGCGGTTCCAGACTGCAGCGCCTTTAACCGCACGGCCACTTCGGCCGGCCTGGTTTGAACTATTTTCAGTTAGTTGAAAGGATTAAAAGTTAACTCAATTCTTAAAGAGATGAAGTTAAAGAAATTCTTTGCAATTATTTCAATAATACATAGGTGTTTGTACCACTCTTTCTTTCTGAGTAACATTAGATTAATTTACTGGGAAAAGAAATCATTTCATGCTCTTTATTATCGCTGGATTAGTTGCAGATTACGTTACATTGTCATTTGTTGAAAGAGAGCGTAACATTTCCATTAACTTTTTGCCTCCCTTTTGAGATTATGTACATTTAAAATATTATCGAAATCCTGAAAGAATGCGCCGAGAAAGTCGGCCTACAAATCTCTTTTGAAAAAACGCAAGTCCTAGCAAGAGAAGGCGACGACATCACAACCAAGTACGGCAAAATTAAAGGGGTCACACACTTCAGATACCTAGGCGAAATCATCGAACCGACCGGAACAGAGAAACTGGCTTACGAAGACAGACAACAGAAGACACGGAAATCACTAGGCATGGTACGAAACGTCTACAACAAACAATGCATTTCCAGAAACACCAAGATCAGACACTATAACACAGTGATCAAATCCGCCGTACTGTATGCCAGCGAAACACTAGCACTCAAAAGGAAAATCAAAATTGAAGAAATCAAAAAAGAAGAACGCAAAATCATGAGGAAAATTTTAGGAGGAAGACCCACACCAGATGGCTACAGACTACAGAAGAACTCAACAGTAGAAGCATATTCGAACATCGAGAACGATATGAGAAAAAGGCGCCTTAAATTCTACGGACATTTAGATAGACTCCCTGAAACAAGACTCAACAAGAAAATTCTAGAACACATCAAGACACTTAAAGTCTCGACACCCTGGATGGAAGGAGTCCGAAAAGACCTACAAGCAATTGGCACCACAAACACCACAGACAGAAGCACCTTCCGAAAACACATAGACAATTGGGAAGTAAAGTCAGAAGCGCTAAAACAGCGGACCAAACAAGAATGGTCTGAGGAGAGAAAAGAGGCCCTCTCCAAGAGAATGAAGGAGTACTGGAAGGACAAGAAGAACAAGCCTTCAAAGTCATAAGCTTAACGATTTCCTTTTAGGGAAAATTCGCCAACAATAATATATATATATATATATATATATATATATATATATATATATATATATATAAAAGACGCATTTCCTCACTCTCAAAATATAGGTGGCGTTCTGAAAACAATATTCAGAGTTTAAACTGCTACATTGCATTATCATTGCTGCAGGTTGCGACCGACGCCTGCGCGCGTATTTCAAACCATACGTAGCAATCTGCACTGACGTATACTAAATAACGAAATTAATTCCACTTCACAACAATTATGCACAAAGGAGGTAATGGTACAAACTTCAGCAAGCTCACGATTATCCAGGTCAGTGTAGATAATTAGGATTACGGATGACAGGATCACATACATATTCCAAACTACTGAGCATGTCTTATTATATCACTACTCTATTAGGTCACGAAAGAAGTTGTAGTAGACGACAATCTAAATTGCACTGACCGCATAATTGCACTGTGCAAGAAGGCTACACGTTCTGTTGTTGTTGTTGTTGTTATTGTTGTTGTTTTTGTCTTCAGTCCAGAGACTGGTTTGATGCAGCTCTCCAAGCTACTCTATCCTGTGCAAGCTTCTTCATCTCTGAGTAACTACTGCAACCTATAACCTTCTGAATCTGCTTCGTGTATTCACCTCTCGGTCTCCCTCTACGATTTTTACCCTCCACGCTGCCCTCCAGTACTAAGTTGGCGATCCCTCGATGCCTCAGAACATGCCCTACCAACCGATCCCTTCTTCTACTCAAGTTGGGCCACAAATTCCTCTTCTCTCCAATTGTATTCAGTACCTCCTAATTAGTTACATGATCTACCCTGAAACTTCCCCTTTGAACAATTATACAAGACTGTGCTTAAACTGACACACAATATTTTGTTAGCGCAACGCAATCTGACTTTCAAAATTCCCTACAAAAGAATGGCCCTGACTAACATTAAACTGTACCTTTCACAAATCACTTACCTCACAAAAATCTTCGCTGCTCAAGCTACTGCAATACAGCGAGCGCCACTACTGCCAGCTAAATAAAAGATTCAAACTATGGAAGGCACTAACTACTGATAGGGATAGTTAGCAAATGAAAGATATTAATAGAGAACAAACAATGTATTTACCTTGATATCATCATATATAAATATAGCAGTTCATGACAAATTTCAAAACTCCGCCAACTCTCTCCCCACATCCACCACTGCTGGCGGCTCACCTCCAACTGCGCAACGCTACGCGCTGTTCACATCCAGCTGCCGCTGCCCAACACTACAATGGCAGACAACAATGCAAACTAGCCACAGACTGCACACACCACAGCCAGTGATTTTCATATTGAGCGCTACGTAACGTTGCCAATAAGAAAACATAAACAGCCTACTTACATAGAGAAAACATAAACAGCCTACTTACATAGCCCCCATGCTCCCCACAAAAAATTTTACAAATTTTTTTTTTGGGCAGTGGCCAATAATGATTTGATAAAATTTTTCATAATGACAATAACAAAGAAATCAAATGCACACACTTATTGATATTATGTTGGTCAAAAGCTCAAATTTTCTCACAGTCTATAAAGACAGTCCTGATCATTCATCACAGTGAAACTGCCGTTTCTTTTCTCAAAGTCTGAGCAGTAAAAGACAATGCACACGGAAGTAGTGGATTTCCATGCCGTCTTGAAGAAGTAGTGTTGTCCTTCCAACGGAAAGACAGTGCTGACTCTTGACATGCTGACAGGTAATGGCCCACAATGGAGCAAACCCACAGCAGAGTCATTCGAAGTTTTGAAGAATATTGGTAGGTAGGTCATCACAGAGCAGACCCACTGCAGTCCTGGTAGAGATTGTGGTATTGGTGGGCCACCAGAGGTGCAGACCCACTGCAGTCCTTGTAGAAATAATGGCATGGTGGGTCATCAAAGATGCAGACCCACTGTAGTCCTTGTAGAGATGATGGTATTGGTGGGTCATCAAAGATGCAGACCCACTGTAGTCCTTGTAGAGATGGCCAGCAGCCATCTGTTGCGATCTGTTGCGACTGTGCAGGTGCACAATCACCATCGAAGAGTCTTGCGAATAATATAGCAAGTCCATAACCACCACTTGCGCATTCACAAAGTTTTTGGAATTGTCCTTAGAACCAGCAATGCTGTTATCCAGTCCCTTGCTGAATTAGTAACACACGTGCAAACACTAACAGTCCCAACTTCTCACATATTGTCCATATACTATGACCAACAGAAATGTGTGCAGTGAAATGTAACTAACAAGTTAATAATATCATGAACTGGTGACAATTACAATTTTATAACATAAGAATACAATTACAAAGGTACAAAATACATCATTAAAGAACATAGCAATATAGATAACAATTGTAGTAACACAGGCTTTACAAAAGAATAGAAATAAACATATACATCAGTGTTACAGGAATTATGAGATAAGTAGATACATAAAAGAACAGAATAACTTTTGGAACATCAACTTTACACATGAGCATTAAAACAAAACAGAATAAATAATGTCTAAGCATATTTACAAGGTAAATAACATATTGTTAATGCCAATTATATTTGAGGATAACAGTATTCCTCATCATAGTGAATGTAGCTTAGTATTAGAAGAAGAAAAAATCCTATGAAACTACACAGAGACAGGAAGAAAACAAATACACAAGGGTACGCAAACATATAGTGGGATAACACCAATAGGAAAGGACAGGGTTCGTTTTCAGTGTAACATTTGGTACTGCAGTCCAACCCAAAACTTCATATATCTTTCCTCTTATTTCATCCTTTGTTTCCACCAAAAAAATTCTATCTAAGCATGCTTTCTGTATTTATATGTTCACACATTTCGTACCTCAACATTTATTTCCAAGAAAACCCTACCTAAACCTGTTTTCTGTACTTTTTTTCGTATAACTTCTCAATGCATTTCTTCCAATTCATCGCAACTCATTCTCTTAGAGGCTACCCCCTCTTAAGCTAACTTAAATCTACTGAGCTCAGATATATATACCAAGGGACGAGGCAATGCAGCATCACATAAAACAATTAATATAAACAGCAATGAAAAAAAACGCAGATTTGCAAAGCAAGCAGCATTAAGAGATTAGCAAAGCAATTGTAATATTACAACTAATCTAAGGCAATGTGCATCAAACAATAAAAATAAATCATTAGTAAAACTGGCTTAACAGAATAATACAAAGTCAAATTCAATAACACTATGCCTGGCAAACAGCAGCAACTTATACGTAAACATGACATAGCTCAAGCAGAAAAAATATTACACTAAAACGGCCATGTCTAATACCTATGTCACATCTTAACACTAGAGTGATGCATCACGTGAACTTACACTAGCAGATAAGTTACCAAATCGTAAAGAAATTATTTATGCAATTCCTGTGAAAGGAAATGTATATTTATGTGCCCTCGTTTTCTTGGAAGTAGATCATAAATTTCTTATTGACTGGATCTGTAGGCATAAAATAACTATATTAGTACATACATTAAATTTTATTTTAACCAATGCTGCAGTGCAGCTAGAAACTTAATATTAAACAAAATGTGTAAATAAATACATAAAGCAAGCCATATGGCATTTTTCTCAACTAGCAATACAATAGCCGTGAAATGTTTCTCATCATTTCATTAGGCATTTCAGTAAATATCATAAATTACGACCTCCACAGTATACTTTCAACAAGGAAATGTCAATAGCGAGGACAATGGCCTCCCCTTTCTTTTTTTCTACCTGTGCCGCTGAAAGGCTAATGGCTTTTTTTTCGGGCGGCTGTCGCCCAGGTGGGTGCCCGCGACGCATTACGTGCAGGTGGTCACTTAACTTTCTTACGGAAATATTTACGACAGCAGTTTCCGCTACCGTAACAGTCTCACATAAAAATATTTCACAGGTCAAGAATTAGCGTTGCAAATCTGTAGAAAGAAAATCCTATAAATATAAGTGTCCAAATAAAATATTCGTCAGCACTGTGATACAGTCACGCATTTACGCACACTTCATAACTCTTAAAGTACGATTCTTGGTTTCCAACAACCTTTTCCACAAATCAGAGTCCCTAAACACTACTCACTATTCCTTACCTCATTATACATATACATGTTCGTCGACACTTCTTCAATATTTCATCATGAGAAATACGTAGAATAATAAACATTCCTCAACAACATAATACACATCGTCGTCGTAATAATAACATCATAACACCTCAGTCAAATCTCAAAAACGTCGTAGCTTTCTGCAATAATTTCAAACCCTAAAAAAATATTCTCAGCTCATTTCAATAATGTCATCTACCTCAAACGTACTTTAAAATCATGCTCCCTTACCAAATATATCATTCAAAGCTCTCATAGTATCACAATGGTTCTGAAAAAATATGAGCATTTCACAAAGTACAGACAAAATACAATTTCATAAGTGTGAAGTTATCCAACTGTGTAATTGCGTAAACATCTGTCACTGATGTAATAAAAAAAAGTTTAGATAGCTGTGTCATTTGTGTGTTAGAGAAATATGGTACCGATGTGTAAAGTTGTATAAGCAAATACCATATTAGCTAGGGTTCCTTGTGGTTGCCACACACATGGTACACAAAGTAAGCGTGTACCCCGCTGAGGATTAATGTAATTATACCCTCAGGTGTTACAGATTACAGCAATGGAATGAAATGTATCACGGAAAACTTTCTTTGTAATTCAAAAATCTTTAAAAATAAATGTTTCAAGTACAAAATTAATCACTCAAATACGTGTACTGTAGCGCTAAACGTGCGTCTTGTTGCAACATAATCTGTGTGGAAGTGTTGTAGTTATCGTCCTCCGAAAGCTAAGTTCTGCAGAAGTCAATGTACTTACCTCATAATACACAAAAGTGAAATGCTTTGCGTATAAATGTCTTAGTTATTACACTTATTGCCATGATGAGGAAAGTACTGTGCTGTAACGTATTGTTGTGCTACGGAAAAGGCAGTCTCATTGTAGCTATACCACAAAAGTTACTCCTAAAACCTGTTTTACTTTGCAGAATACAACAGAAAACTGTGCAGATATAAAACAGAAACACTGCAAAAGCAACATTGTAAATTGTCACTCATTAGTAGCGTCGTGATAAAATCGTGTAGCTGTCACATAAACTAACCACTGTGCCATCTGTTATCTCACTGAAAGTACTTAAAATCCAGAATATATTTTCAAGTAAACCAAAATATTGCATTAAAATCTCATTAGCAGTACTGGTAAATGTTCTAAGTATGTAAGCCTTATATTCGTTCCATAATCATGCAACTAACAAGCAAGAATGTACACACACAATAACACTGTGACGTCTGTTCACTATAACAATGCATTCGTCATTTCTGTTTCAATAAGTTCTCTTGGTTCTTGACTGTATATTTAACTTCAAACATTGTTGCTTGTTAACAGATTCTAAGTCTGACAAGCATACTAGTAATGTAAAGTGAAAAGTTTTATGGCAATGACAAAGTTAAAAAGCAGATTATCTTTCAATAAACGGTTTTACATGTGAAATGTGGTGTAAACCTTTACTCTTCCTAGTACGCAGAGTTTCAACTTCAACGCAATTATCATGTGGTATACGTCAGATTCTGTAAGGTCCATTGTAAACTAGAAAGAATTTGTGACTCAAGTGTTTCTTCTTATGTGACAATGAATGAGCTTTAATGAGAACTTTCTGACCAATATATAATTTCTTTGCATTTGCTTTACCGTGTAGTTCTCTCCTTTTGTCTGCTGCAGATTTTATATTTTTAAGAGCCAAATCAATTATGTCTTTGTGTCGAAGTTTACGTGTATTCGGGAAAGGTACAAGCTCTCTGATTCTGTTCGGTGGTTCTTCATTCTTCAGTACAAGAGTAGGTGGTAAAGCAGTGGAATCATGAGGCATTTCATTCAGCACATTTTGAAATAATTGTAGATATCTGTCCCAATGCTGATGCTTTCTGTGACAATAAAGTCTGCAAAGCTTATTGATTTCTTTCATAATCCGTTCAGACGGGTTGCAATGTGGTGAGTACAATGAAATAAAAACAGGTTTGATTTTATGATTCCAAAGCGTGCGTGACCAAACAGCAGATCTAAATTGCGGTCCGTTATCTGAAATGACTTTAGCAACGTGGCCAACTTCACGTAAGAAATTTTTAACAAAGGCGTTGGATACAGATCGTCCAGTGGCTTTACGTAACGGAGTGAAAGAAACAAATTTTGAAGTAAGTTCAACAGCGACTAGAACGTACGAAAATCCATTGGATGTTCTGACAAGCGGTCCCAAGAGATCAACAGCAGCAAATTCTTTTAATTTAGAAGGAATAATAGGAAACAACGGAGCACGATGTGAGACAGTAGATGGTTTCGCCTTTTGACAAAGTTTACAAATAGACAAGACTCTTCGAATTCTTTTTTCCATATTGTTAAAATAACAAGTCGTTCGAAGAATATGATAACATTTTCGTGGACCAAAATGTGCGTAGCTGAGATGAATATACCAAATGAGCTTATTAACAAAATCGTCAGGAATGCAAAGTACCCATAGCTTGTCATCAACACTGCAGCGTTTGAACAGTATGTTGTTTCTAACCAGATAATAATGCCGAATCTGTGTGTGTGTCTTTTCATGCCATTTGCTCTTGATGTCTTTCCAAATCGGATCTTTATCTTGTTCATGAGCAATGTCCTTTAAAGATGTGGTGATGAAGTTTTCAAAGGCGACTTTCTGAATGTAAAGAATACTGAAATTTTTCTCGAGGTTGCCTTCTGTGGTACTTTTCTCAAGCCCAGCCGGTGCGCGTGACAGTGCGTCCGCAACAATGTTCTCCTTGCCGGGAATGTAGACTATTGTGAAGCGGAATTCTTGCAGAAACAATGCCCAACGTTTTAACCTGTCATGATTTAATTTTGAAGACATAAGAAATTGTAATGCACGATGATCACTGTATACTTTTACGTGCTTACCAGAAAGAAAGAAACGGAATTTGTTAAATGCCCAAACGATAGCTAAAGCTTCTAATTCAGTAACGGAATAATCTTTTCAGATTTTGTTAGCACTCGGTTAGCAAAAGCAATGGTTTTCTGAATGGTAGTGTCATTTTCTGTGGCTTCTTGAAATAAATGGGCACCAAGACCGACTTTAGAAGAATCCGTGCTAAGGCAGAAATCTTGTGACGGATCTGGATGAGCTAAGATTGGCGCGTGAAGTATCGCTTCTTTCAAAGAATTGAATTCCAATTGTGCTTGTTCGTCCCAGTTCCAAATAGTATTTTTTCCAGTGAGAGAACAAAGTTTTGGTGTAACAAGAATTTGCATATTCAGAAAACGACGGTAAAAATTTACGAGACCTAGAAAACTGCGGACTTGTCTTTTTGTGGATGGAACTGGAATGGCTCTGATTGCTTCTAACTTTTCAGGATCTGGCTGAATGCCTTCAGAAGAAATAATATGTCCCAAAAACTTCACCTTTGTCCTACCGAATTCAGACTTTTCGAAGTTAACTGTAATTCCAGATTCTGCAAAAATGCGTAACAAACTGTTGAGGATGCGATTATGTAGTTCCCATGAAGCTTCTGCTATTAGAATATCGTCCACATATAAGGTGATGTGACGTTTTAAGAACTCAGGTAATATGAAATTTAGCCTGCGAATGAATGCTGCTGATGAAATGTTCAAACCAAAGGGAAGTTTCCGAAACTGATAAAAAACGCCGAAACAAAGGAAAGCTGTGTATTTTCTACATTCTGGATGAAGTTCGATTTGATAAAAGCTGGATCTGAGATCAATGGAAGACAACACTTTTACACCATTAAAATTTTGAAGAAGTTCTTCCAACGTTTGCGGCCTGTCTGTTTCAGGAATAATGATCGTATTGATTTGTCTCGAATCTAAGACAAGCCTGATCGATCCATTTTTCTTCTCAACAACATGTAATGGATTGTTGTATGAGCTTACTGCAGGCTCAATAATGCCCTCGTCAAGCATAGATTGTATTTCTGTTCTAACACGGTCCCTATAATGTGCTGGAATTACATATGGTCTAACACAAAATTTAGTATGCTCACGAACACGAAATTGGTATTGAAATCCCTTGATTGTTCCTGTTTTATGAGTAAAAACTGTGGAATGTTCTTGTAAAATCTCAAAAAGGTCCTGCTTATCAGTGTCATTACAATTCTCAATTGTTTGAATTTTATTCTGAATTAACTCATTAATTTCAAATAAGCCGTCGATATCATCCCTGTCAGTTCTTGATGAGTGTTTGTTAGTGTCTAGTTCCGTAGAAAATTCCGAACTGTTGTCCAACAGAAGGTAAAGCCGATTGATTTCTTCGTCATGGTTTGAGAGCCAATCTTCAAATTTCAAAGCTATTGACTTACCTTCCTTCTCTAAACTTATTTCAGCATCGTGAAAGTTTAAGATTGCTTTGAATTCATTCAAAAAGTCTACTCCCAATATAATTTCCGTCGACAATAATGGAACAATAAGAAAGTTCGTAGAGAAGCTGTGGCTTTGACAAAAGAATTCTAAGTTGGTTTGTTGGCGTACATCTACACTTTTTCCAAAGATTGCACCTTGTAATTTAATCTTACGTAACGGAAGTGTGGGGCAATCGTTCGATTTGTTGCATTTGCTAAAGGCTGTTTCACTAATTACTGAGATGGGACTGCCAGAGTTAAGTACTGCCGTAAATTTTACGTCATTTACAGTAATGTGAATCACAGGATATGCAATGTTGTTATGTTTTACGTCGTGTTCCTGGAGTAAGATGTCCCTAATGTCTTCCATTTTTACGTAATTACTAGCTACGGCAGCTGCGTCATCAGTTTCATAAGTACGTTTTGTTGCTGCCAGCGGTGTGAGTCATTGCCTATTGTCTCTTTGTTGGCGCGCGTCGTTATTGGGATTTGGAGACCTAACTTCTACAAATTCACCGTGACGAGAGGGCCCTGCTCTGTTTGAATCCCGCCAGTTCTGATGCAATTCAGGTCTGTCGTTACGATCATATCGTGTGTCGTCATGTCGGTAGACTCCATAGTTTCTTTCTTGTCGGTCACATGGTGGAGAATTTCTCCCTGAATCGTAACTGCGCGCTGGTCCGTTGCATCTAAAGTTATTCTGTCTCCCTTGATAGTATTTATTTTGGTTCCCATATTGTCTGTTTCTCTTATTGTCTCTGTGATAGTCATTACCACGGAGAGGTGATCTTTCCCTGTAGTTATTACTACTCTGCCAACGGTTGTCATACGGGTGGTGTCTGTTTTGGTCACGATTTGTGTTGTGAGAATAGCCTTGTCGTGTCAAGTTATTACTTCTTTCATCGCGGAATTGCGACGGATGTGACCTGTAATTGTTGTGTTCCTGGTTTCGCGTTCCGTGATTGTCAGTGTCAATTTCTAATTCTTGTAAAAGTCCCTGAAATGCTTCAATGTCGTCTTTGCAACGTCCTGCCAAAATAATATGTCGTAAATGTTCAGGCAGTTTGATTAAGCAAATGCGGATGAGTTCTGAGGGGCTGTATGGGTTTGAAAGATACTGATTCTTATGCAACATGTCTTCAAAATATTTCATAAGACTGGAAAATTCAGATTGTTCGAAACGTTTCATCATTATGATGCTATGTTTTACTCGGTCTTGTGTGGCTTGAGACCAATATGCTGAGAGGAAGGCATGGTAAAACTCTCCTTCACTGTGGCAATCGTGAATTACCGATCGCATTCTTACAGCTCGTTCATTCTCCAAGTAGCCACACATAAATTCTAATCTGTGTTCTAACGACCAGTTGGGAGGAAAACAATGCGAGAACTGATGGAGCCATGCTTGTGGATGAATGTCGTTGCCAGAATTCTTAAATGTTTTGAATTTACGTGTAGTAATGAACAGCTTATAGTCAAAATCATCATGTCGGCGAGTCGCATATCGGTCATTATTAAGTCGTGTCGGCCGTTCCATATCAAAATTCGGTGCACATTGCCAATTTCTTTCATAACTTCCGAAATGCCCTGTGTTATTATTTTGTGGCTGTTCCGTATTTCTGTGTCCTTCTTCCCGTATTGGGGCGCGAGTATCCTCTGAAATACGTAATTCTTGTATTACCTGTGTCAGCTGATCTTGTACTTCCCGGATTTCTCTTTTGTACTGTGTATTGATTTGATTTTGATTCTGTTTGAATTTTCTAAGTTGTTCATACTCTTCTGTGTCAGTGAAGGCTACAGGTCTTGTGTCATTCAGATCATCATCTACCTTTGTAGATAAGTTAGTGACCTGATCCGAAAGTTCGGCTACTTTTTCCGACAGTGAACACATTTCCTCAGTGTGTTTTTCTGAACCAAGTTTCAGAGTGTCCATTTGTGTTGAAATCGAATTTACTGTGTCCTTTAAGTTTTCCTGAGTGATGGCAAGTTGCGTAACCGAATCGGTAGATGCAACTGAGTCAATTTTAGCCCACAAGGTCTCATGATTTTCATGAACAATGGCTTGCAGTTCTTTTATGGCTGCTTCGTGATTCTGTAATGCATTTTAATGCTGCGAAAAAATAGGTTGAAAATGCTCACAAATTTGTGTTTTTACGTCATTACAGACTTTTTGACATTTCGATTCAATGTTATGTAACTCAGTAGTTAAATCTTCACGTGTTTGTTCAAGTGTGGTGTCTAACTTTTTGTTCCACTGTGTCTAACTTTTTAAGATTTTGTTCCACTGTATCTAACTTTTGAAGATTTTGTTCCATTGTGTCTAACTTTTGAAGCTTTTGCTGTGTTTGTCCCATTTGCTGTATTAATTGTAATAACAATGCACTGGTGTCTGGAACATGTTCCTCAGTGCTTTTCGGCAGTGAATTTGCACCGGAAACATTCACATTTTGACAAGCAGAAAATGTGTCTTGACTTATTTCAGAAAACGGTGAGGATCCAAAACCTGAATCTACAGTATTTGCGAGATTGTTTCCTGTCATTTCGGATTCCTGAGGCGAGCTGTTGCCGACCGATCGATCGATAATGCTTCCCTGTTCTCTGATTGTTTCACTGTCTACACCATTGTTTGCCGCCCGCTCCATTTCCCTATGCACAATTACCAAATTACTACTTTGAACATTAGTTAATTCATTACTCTGCGGCGCTAACACACTGCTTTCGTCTTCACTGTCATTTCTCAATTTACTTTGGAGCCTAGTATTACGTTTTTCACACGCCATTATTGTCACAATATTTCACCATAACACAGAAAAGCACAATTTGAAGAGCAAAAATAAGAGAACACATTAACATAACACTGAAAATAATATCTAGTTAATTGCAGCTGCGAAATACTTGGTGCAAATCTACATGCATGCCACAACTGTTTTACTGTACAACAGTGAAAGACTGCAACAACAAAGGAGATTTTCTCTACAATTACGCGCTAGCAATAAACAAAAGCTACACTAATTACACAAACTACAAGAAAAAATCAGAAGATTCCAGTGAGGTATCCTCGGCTAAGGGTCGACATATGAAACGTCCCCTTTAAACAATTATACATGACTGTGCTTAAACTGACACACAATATTTTGTTAGCGCAACACAATCTGACTTTCAAAATTCCCTACAAAAGAATGGCCCTGACTAACATTAAACTATACCTTTCACAAATCACTTACCTCACAAAAATCTTCGCTGCTCAAGCTACTGCAATACAGCGAGCGCCACTACTGCCAGCTAAATAAAAGATTCAAACTATGGAAGGCACTAACTACTGATAGGGATAGTTAGCAAATGAAAGATATTAATAGAGAACAAACAATGTATTTACCTTGATATCATCATATATAAATATAGCAGTTCATGACAAATTTCAAAACTCCGCCATCTCTCTCCCCACATCCACCACTGCTGGCGGCTCACCTCCAACTGCGCAACGCTACGCGCTGTTCACATCCAGCTGCCGCTGCCCAACACTACAATGGCAGACAACAATGCAAACTAGCCACAGACTGCACACAGCACAGCCAGTGATTTTCATATTGAGCGCTACGTAACGTTGCCAATAAGAAAACATAAACAGCCTACTTACATAGAGAAAACATAAACAGCCTACTTACAACCCATCTAATCTTCAGCATTCTTCTGTAGCACCACATTTCGAAAGCTTCTATTCTCTTATTGTCTAAACTATTTATCGTCCATGTTTCACTCCCATACATGGCTACACCTCATACAAAACTTTCAGAAAAGATTTCCTGTCACTTAAATCTATACTCGATCTTAAAAAATTTCTCTTCTTCAGAAACGCTTTCCTGACATTTTATATCCTTTCTACTTCGACCACCATCAGTTACTTTGCTCCCCAAATAGCAAAACTTATCAACTACTTTAAGTGTCTCATTTCCTAAACTAATTCCCTCAGCATCACTTGATTTAATTCTACTACATTCCATTATCCTCGTTTTGCTTTTGTCGATGTTCTTCTTATAACATACAGAAAAGCTGTATACCCCTCGGGAAAAATTACGGCTGTACTTTCCGCTTGCTTTCAGCCGTTCGCTATAACAGCGCTGCGAGGCCGTTTTGGTTAATGTTACAAGGCAGATAAGTCAACTACTGAAAAGGCTGCTGCCCCTCTTCAGGAACCACACGTTTCTCTGGCCTCTCGACAGATACTCCTCTGTTGTGGTTGCACCTACGGTACGGTTATCTGTATCGCTGAGACACGCAAGCCTCCCCACCAACGGGAAAGTCCACGGTTCATCTCTTCTCTCTTGACCTGAATAAGAAACTTGTTCGAATACATACACCTCAAATTATTGATTGCAACGATGTTATTCTGCAAGGCCATTCCAGGAAACTTCACTGCGCCTGGCATGGTTAAAATGGCTCTGAGCACTATGGGACTTAACTACCGTGGTCATCAGTCCCCTACAACTTGGAACTACTTAAACCTAACAAACCTAAGGACGTCACACACATCCATGCCCGAGGCAGGATTCGAACCTGCGACCGTAGCGATCTCGCGGTTCCAGACTGCAGCACGCTTCTGGCTCCGAGACACGGACAGTTATGCTGATGAAAGATGACATCGCCGTCGTGGCAGACAGCAGGTGGTCAGCAGCTGTCACCTTGTGTTTGATTACTGCCACAGGTCCCATGCGAATGCAGGGAATGTCTCCAACAGCACAATACTGTTCCCACCAGCCTGCGTCCGTGACGGGTTGCATGTTTAGAGCCGCTGTTCACCTCGATGACGGCGATTGTGGAGACGACCATCGACATGGTGTAACAAAAATTTGATTCGCTCAAGGAGCCGACGGTCGAATCTTCCTAGTTCCGTGCCCACTGCAATCGTAATTCACGATGTCGTTGGGTTAACATGTGAATGTGTAACAATGGTCTGCTGCGGAGCTTCATGTTCGACTGTGTACGATTGGTGCTCTCCGAAACACTTGTGCGTTCACCAGCATTGTGCTCTTATGGCAGAGATGCCAAAGATCACCATCTATCGTACTTTAGAGAGCAGCAAGCCTCCGAAACCCACATTCTGTGTAGAATCGTGGACCTCCAACCATTTAACGCCTAGTGGTAGTTTCACCGTCCTTGAAGTAGATCCTCACCGAAGTAGCACTTGAACATTCGACCAGCTTCCCTGTTTTCGAGATACTCGCTCAGAGGCTCCGAGTAATAACACAGGTCTGCAAAAAAATATTTTTTCGAAGTTGTTTGAAATTTGGTAACTGACATTTAGGCACCTTTCAGCTGTGATTTCAAAAATGCAATCCATTTTATTCCTATCACGACAGGTTTTCTCACAAAAAAGGGAGTATTTTTGGGTATAATAACAAAAGTTAAGCAATCATCACACTTTTGAAAAGTTATAAATTTTATTTTATTTATAAATCATGTTCAAAACTACGTTTGCAGCACACTTCCGTTTCTCTTTAAGCTTATAAGTCCTTATAATAACGCTTTCGCTTTACGTCGAAGCTTCTTTTGTTGCTTTTCTGGCTGTGGACTCGTTGAGGATCATCTCTTTTTATCGTCCAGAAGTAGTCCGCTATCATGTTGACGTTCCATCTTTCTTGATATCCTCTTTCCATTTATTTGATGTCTTGGTGGAATCTTTCGCCCTGTTCTTCACTTACATCCCCAAGGATTGCAGGGATGTACTCAAGATGTGAGTGGAGAAAATGAACTTTAATGCTCATGTTACAGCCCAGATTCTTAAAGTTGTTAAGCATATCTGCGATGATTGTCTTGTAGTTTGGATCTCTTTTGTTTCCTAGGAAACCAGTAACAACTAATTTAAAATATGTCCATGCAGCTTCTTCTTTTGTTTTCAGTCTGCCCACAAAGTTGGGATATGTCATATGTTTTCTAGTGTCTGTTCCGACAAAGATTACTTCTTTTAGCTTTGCCTCGGATAAACCAGGAAACTGTCCACAGAGGCATTTGAAGCACTCCCCTTCTCTTGGCAATGCCTTAACAAATTGTTTCATCAGCCCCAACTTAATGTGAAGTGATGGAAGTAACACCTTTCTGGGATCCACAAGGCCTTTCCTCTCAACATTTTTGACCCCTACCTGTAAGTTTTTTCTCAAGGGCAAAGCTTTTTTTATGTAATGTAGCTGTCTGTCTCTACTGTCGCATTCACAGAGAAAGCAAGAGAACTTTGTATAGCCGCCTTGTTGACCAAGCAGCATTGAAATCACTTTTAAATCACCACTTAGTGTCCATTTGTGGTTTGAATGGCAGAGTTTGCTTAAAACCAGTTCATGGTTTTCGTAACATTCTTTTAAGTAAACCGAGTGTCCAACTGCAATAGAAGCATACTTATTGCCATTGTGTAGAAGTACTGCTTTAAGGCTTCTTTTTGAAGAATCAATAATAAGTCTTCACTCACCAGGAGCATATTCTATTTTGAAACGTGTCATGAGTCCAGGAACATCACTGCAAAACACCAGATCACCTTCTTGAGGGAAGAAAGATACAAACCCCTTTTCCCGCGATCTATACCAAGAAATGGATATACCTGGAGACAACATATGTTTATCTTTCAATCTAGATCCTATAACCTCTGCCGATTCCTTAGAAAGGTTTAGGTCTTTAACTAAATTGTTCAGTTCAGATTGTGAGAACGGAATGGGTTGAACCAATGCCTCGTGATCATCTATATCATCCAAAGAATCTGGACGAGAGGGTATTGGTACTTCAGGTCCATGAGGAACAGTGCGAATGGCTGACTGAATGTTGGGGTAAGACATATCCTTTTTGTTTTTCAAATTGAAACCTCGTACGTTGCAAGAACAAAAATAGCAGTCATCACTATGATTTTTGGGCTCCCTCCAAAGCATTGGTATTCCAAAACGTAAGGACTACTTTTTACGTTGAACCCATTGCCTCAATTCTTCAGCACGCACTGAACAAACTTTTGGTGGGGCCTAAGGCTTATCTTGATCGCCTAACTTTATAGAAAAATAGGTGAAATTTACTTTTTCAACAAAATCGGAAATGTTTCTTTGTTGCTTTTTAACGGTATAGTTACCATAAATGTAGCAGAAGCAATCTGGCGAGTTTATACATCCTCTGGTAGCCATTGTCCATAAAACATCTTCACAACACAAAAAGCAGTCACTACTTTAAAGGACTAGTAACAACAACACGTGAACAGCACAGAAGGAAGACGTACTGTGAACTGAAGAACAATAGCAGAAGCTCACTGGTTGGTGATGGCGGGGAATCAGCAGTGTGACAGACAGGCACTGACATCAAAATACTGCTGGTCTCTCCTAATTACTCTTTAATATACCTACATCTGGTATAAAAACGGCTAAATATCAATTTATGGAGATCCTAAAAATCAAAATTCAAACCCACTAGAGTGCTGAAATATGCAAGAAAGCTAAAACTAGACAAGCAGTTTGTGAAATAACTTTACGTAATGGAATTTTTTCATTATTTTTGCAGAAATCAGCGTTGAAAACACTATAAAAATCGACTCACGCCCGGTACTCACAGTTTTACTTCTGCCAGTACCTCGTCTCCTACCTTCCAAACTTTAAAGAAGCTCTCCTGCGAACCCTGCAGAACTAGCACTCCTGAAAGAAAGGATATTGCGGAGACATGGCTTAGCGACAGCCTGGGGGATGTTTCCAGAATGAGATTTTCACTCTGCAGCGGAGTGTGCGCTGATATGAAACTTCCTGGCAGATTAAAACTGTGTGCCCGACTGAGACTCGAACTCGGGACCATTGCCTTGCGCGGGCAAGTGCTTCGGTAGCTCAGATGGTAGAGCACTTGCCCGCGAAAGGCAATGGTCCCGAGTTCGAGTCTCGGTCGGGCACACAGTTTTAATCTGCCAGGAAGTTTCATATCAGCGCACACTCCGCTGCAGAGTGAAAATCTCCTTCTACTATAAAAATCACATAATAAATATGAAACAATTTTTATGTCACAGTCCTGTGTAATTTGGCCTTTGTCGAAGTCGTTTATCCCAGTGGATTTCTCCATTCGCAGCCCATATCTTCACTAGGATGATCCCCTGTCAGTGTCTGCTCCGCTTACACTTTTTAAAACGTCATGTACCAGCAGCACCACCAGGCGGCATCCAACGCTGCGGTGGGCAGTGATCATAATGTTTTGGATTATCAGTGTGTGAGAGCCACGGCTTTTGGACAGCATTTGACTAGTGACACATAACGACAGTGAAAGTACAAGCACAACCTATATAGGACATTAAGACATACTTAAATAGTTTTCATGAAGTTATAAGCGCACAAGGAATATAGATCTACAAACTGCTAAAAAGAAGTAGTATTGGAAAAAGTAGCTACATAATAGGAAGAAACAGCTACAAGGAAAATGAAAAAAATAATAGTGAAAATTATATAAACCATAGTACATCAGTCAGTCACGTCATACATTTGAGAGCTGATGGGAAGTGAGAACAGAGTGGCGGGGGTTACATGTCGGGGCAGTCGCAAGCCAGTTATGTCTAATAGAGATGAGAGTAACATAAATCATTTTCGAATCTAGCAGAAAGAATCACCAAATGTTCATTATGAAATGCAAATGAAACGGAACGCGGACAGGGAGGAGGGGAAGCTCAAGTATGGGAAGGATTATCTTTATCTACAAAAGTATCGGGACACTTGGCTGAAAATGAGTTACAAGTTCGTGAAGCCCTCCATCGGTAATGCTGGAATTCATTATGGCGTTGGCCTACCCTTTGTCTTGATGACAGCTTTCACTCCCGCAGGCATACGTTGGGTCAGGTGCTGGAAGGTTTCTTGGGGAACGGCAGCCCATTTCTCACGGAGTGCTGCATTGAGGAGAGGTATTGATGTCGGTCGGTGAGACCTGGCACGACGTGGGCGTCCCAAAACATCCCGAAGGTGTTCTATAGGATTCAGGTTAGGACTCTGTGAAGGCCAGTCCTTTACAGAGATGTTACTGTAGAGCACGTTCTCCAGATCTCTCACCAATTGAAAACGTCTTGTCAATGGTGGCCTAGCAACTGGCTCGTCACAATACGCCAGTCATACTAATGATGAACTGTCGTATCGTGTTGAAGCTGCATGGGCAGCTGTATCTTTACACGCCATCCAAGCTCTGTTTGACTCAATGCCCAGGCGTATCAAGGCCGTTATTACGGCCGGAGGTGGTTGTTCTGGGTACTGATTTCTCAGGATCTATGCACCCAAATTGCGTGAAAATGTAATCACATGCCAGTTCTAGTATAATATATTTGTCCAATGAATACCCGTTCATCGTCTGCATTTCTTCCTGGTGTAGCAGTTTTAATGGCCTGTAGTGTAAATACTGAGAGTATTTCGAATCACTTGCTTTCAGTTCACGTTCGTGAAATTATCGTCCAGTGTATGTATTTCTGTTTTTGATTCACTTTTCTGATGACGATGATCTTTATTTTCTGCAAAGTCGAACCAGTGGCATAGCGGACGGTTTTTTTTCTTTCTGAAAGCAGTTCAGTTCCTTATTGTACCTCCTAACGGATTCCCCGATCACCTCCAGTTCGAAAGGCAGGATATTGTACGCTGACATGTTAATAAGCATAATTTCGCCTCCAATGATCCACCGCAGGGTGTCAGTAATCGCTCCAGTAAAACCACGGACTTATAGGTGCAAGTTTGCATGTGGATGAAATGAAAACAGTGGAAATAATTTGGGTATGTCCGACGATGGCACTGTTCTGTTAAACTTAAGGGTGAACTAGTTAAAGCAGTACAGAATATTAACTACTAGGTGTGGGAGCCTGTTACTAGAGGTCTCCCAGTCGTCCATAGAATGTTGGACGTCGCATGTCGTTAGGTAAGTGTGACAAGAGTGTCAAAGTGGGCTGGTCGCGCAACAGGAGGCAGTTGAAAGAACACAGATGAAAGTGGTCTTGGAACTAGACAATATTCGGCAAATGGACTAACCCGCCGGTTCTCCCGAAAAATCCCATCTTGCACCAGTGATATGCACTGGGCAGGCACATTGCGCATTGCAGGGCGTCCTAATGCACGAACGACCATCCACCAGTTGTCCACCAGTGTGTCACTCGAACTCCTTACTTTTTCTGTGCCCTGTGTTGGAACACATTGCAGATCATACACTTACGTCCGTGGTGATTACACACCTTTTAAGAACCATGACCTGCCTTTTGTAATGTCCTGGGGACCATCAGAAATGGCGGTGACATCAGTGTACATTCAGGTGACAAAGCCATGGGATAGCGACAGACACATAGATGGCGGTAGTATCGCGTACATGGGTATAAAGAAGCACAATGCATTGTCTTAGCTATCATTTGTGGTCAGGTGTCTCATGAGTATAGGTTTCCACTAGACGGGAACTAAAGGAATTTTAATGCGGAGTGGTAGTTCGACGTAAACCCATGGGACATTAAATTTCGAAAATCGTTTGGGAATTCAATATTCCGAGATTAAAAAAAAAAGTTCAAATGTGTGTGAAATCTTATGGGACTTAACTGCTAAGGTTATCAGGCCCTAAGCTTACACACTACTTAACCTAAACTATCTTAAGGACAAACACACACACCCATGCCCGCCAGGACCAGCCGCACAGACCAGAATGCAGCGCCTTAGACAGTTCGGTTCCGAGATTCACATTGTCAAGAGCTTGCCGACAGTACCAACTTTCAGGCATTACCTCTCACTACAGACAATACAGAGGCCGACGGCCTTCATTTAACAACCGAGAGCAGCAGCGTTTTCTTTAAGTTGTTAGTGGTAATAGACAAGCAACACTGCGTCAAATAACAGCAAAAACCAACGTGAAACGTCCGGCAAACGTGTCCGTCAGGTCAGGGCGTCGAAGTTTGGCGCTAATGTGGTATGCCAACAGACGATCGACGCGAATGCTCTTCCTAACATCACGACGTCACCTGCAGCGCCTGTCCTGGACTCATGACCATGTCGGTTGGACCCTAGACGACTGTAAAACCGTGTCCCGTCAGATGTGTCCCAGTTTCAGTTAGTAAGAGATGATGGTAGGCTCTGATTGTGGGCCAGACCCCACGAAGCCATGCACCGAAGTTGTCAACAAGACACTGTGCAAGCTGTTGGTGCTTTCACAATGGTGTGATTTGTGTTTACAGGGAATGGACTGGGACCTCTGGTCCAACTGAGCCGGTCACTGATAGAAAATGTGAGGGTCAGCTATCTGGGGACCATTTGCCGCCATCCGTGGTTCTCATGATCCTAAACAACGATGGAATTCTTATGGACGACAAGGTGTCGTTTCACTGGATTACAGGTATTTACGTTGACAGGTCCGTTCTTACACAAAATTCTGCGCCAGCAAATCTTTTACAATTATGGATAACTGTAAGGCTAACATGGCTCAGTATTTCTGCAGGAGACTTCCAACGACTTACTGAGTCGATGTAACTTCTAGATTCTGCAATACGCCGGACAAAAGGAAATCTGACACCATATTGGGAGATATAACACGATTTTTGTCACTTCAGTGCAATTATTGTATTTGAACAAAGGTGTCATTCTTCTTTGCCTCACTGCATATTTATATCAGTTACCTTATGTACTACAGTGCAGCATCTCTTTCTATGTGTCGTCCTAGTTTCATCGAGTAATGTTATTTGGCAGTGAAACATAATTCGAAACTTACTTTCATCGTTAAGGTTTGCTCATCTGTGTATTATTGCTATGTCACCTTCGTTGACAACTACTCAGTTCGTCGGTAGAACAGCTTTTAACAGCCTAGGAATGAATCAAACGGTCTTCATCTCCGTATTGTAAATTAATCTGTAGCTTGGTGTCGCACAGGGTTGCACCCCACATGGTTTAACAGCCAAATTGTTCAGAAAAGTCCCAACTCCTTTCCCACATTTGTGTCTCACCATTTTTTCCTTTAGAAAAAGAAATGTGTATCTTTTTAAATTTATTATTTACCCTACAGATGGAGGACATGCGACTACACATAGGTCATACTGTGCCTGTGCTCCAATTATTCTACCATGTAGAGCTGAATGATATCTTTGCAGGCCTTGACGGGTAAAATACACACTTACTGTTGAGATTAAGAGGTGCGTTGGTGAAAGGGCTGTTCCTGTGGGAACTGGCGTCGAGTATTCGGCAGTTATATCGCAGCTGTGTTTATAACGTGCTAGGACTAATGATTACAGTTTCGTGTAGCTGAATGACCCGATGTATGTCAATCGATTGTACTCCATTCTGGCGACTTGGGTATCCCCTTGGGTATCAGACCAGGGTACGGGGAACTACAGTTTGAGATGGAATCATAAGGCCTTGTCATTCTCGGCGACTCCTCACATCAATGAGAGATGGACGGAAGATAAAGGCAAACTGAAAATTTCCGTGAACCATCTAAGATTCGATCCCTTGCCCTTTCGGTTTGTAGACACGCGCTTTACCACTATTCCATCATTTACAACTGCTAGGTGCTCCAACTATGTCTTTCTGTTATCTCTTTAACGGTTGTATCAGGAAGCGAAGGAGAAGTCGTCGGGTACTCTACTTCGGCAATGTTCTCTAAATACTCGTATCCCCCAAGAATGCAAAACATCGAAACGTCACCACGACAAGGAAATGGTGTAACTTTCCGTGAACAATTTGACAACCGACGATGCAGTATTTCATTGGAGATTGTAGTATTCATTAAAGCCTCTGAGTTACACCTTTCACACGATTGAGTACAATCATGAGACAATCATTTCTAGAAATGTGTGAGAATTTTGAAATTAATGGGGCCTACCACAGGCACCACGAAGGGCTGTTCGATGTGGAAACATGAAACTGGCATCAGTGAGTTTTGGAAGACATGCAATATGTTTCCTTACTAGTTTTATTTACAACGAGAAATTTTAAATGGTTCAAATGGCACTGAGCACTATGGGACTTAACTGCTGTGGTCATCAGTCCCCTAGAACTTAGAACTACTTAAGCCTAACTAACCTAAGGACATCACACACATCCATGCCCGAGGCAGGATTCGAACCTGCGACCGTAGCGGTCACGCGGTTCCAGACTGAAGCGCCTTTAACCGCACGGCCACACCGCCCGGCGAGAGAGAGAGAAATTTTAAGATGATGTGCGAAATGATAACGGGGTTGATGACGTTACGAATTCACAACAGGTGAGAAACTTTTTAGTTATTGAATTTAGATTATAATATGTGAATGAAATGTTAAGGGTAAATCGTATTTTATCTGCAAACAAGTCCTGTGTCAAAGACTTCTAGCATGAGATAATCTGAGTTAAATGTGAAGTATAATACCCATTCCGCTTTCGTGTCAAGAGCCAATCGGTCGTCCGTTTGCTTTCATTATGACAAACAAATCCCCTGAATTGACCCACGTTTATCTTTTCCGATATTCTCCCACAAAAATCCGCCTTAGAAAGCGGTCAATGGCGACGCCTGTCTAACGACATTGGTAATGGAGCATGTCTTCAGACGCGCATGTAGTTCCTCCTTAAATAAAATCAAATCGTTAACGAACGTAGTCTTGGACGGAATGAAATCATATGGTGAACAGTACCACACTTCAAAATTAAAGTCATAGTAAAATAAATATCATTTGAGAAAAGATGAGTAGTTATTACCCAGTTTTTGAGTCCAGAAGAAATTTTGATTGCTGACAACGATAATAACAAGCGATTTTCATCGTCAGAAAGATCGTGAATCATCTCTGAATTAATAGTTTTTTCCTCACAGTCGCTTTTCGTGCTGAAGTGCTGTGAAAGAGAGAAAGAGAGAGAGAGATAAGCAAGAATCACACGTGTCACTCGACTGTGCTTTTCCTTACAGTGTAGTCTTCTTATCTTCCCCGCATTTGTAGCACTTTGTTTGTTTTCCATTTTGTAGATATCGCTCTTTTAGTAATCACTTTGCAGAATTTCACCAACTCTAGAAGGCAGAGATAAAGAAAACCTGGATTTCAAATTCTCCTGTGCAAGTGGTCTTGGACTAACTGCTTCCATGGAGCTAGAGGATAATATTGACATCTCATTATATCTTTCTCACTTCCGACATATATAACTCACTGTTGCGACGTCCAGAGTAAGATAAAATATTACTAATGGCCATCTATTGTCTTTCGCAAGATACTAGAGGATGAACACATGTTATATACAATACAATGACCACATTTTGTTTTATTATAGTATGTGGTTATATCAGCTTTCACTTCACTTCCTGTTTCTTTGTCAGTCGGCGCATAAAAATGTAAGACGTAAATCAAGATATCACTCTTTTTCGCCTTCGGCACGTAGGGGAACATGCATCCTTCCTTGCCGCATGCGAAAGGTATTGTTAAGCATAACTTTTTATATTCTTTACCTCGTGTGGCATTTACCATTTACAGTTTTTAAGCGCCCAGACGAAAGACAATCTACGTTTTTTGTAATTAGAGATGTAAAGAAGAAATGTAGGAAATACGAGAGTCAGGAGCAACTCTCAGATACCTGGAGGGTTTCTGCAAGTTTATTTTATTTTTTTTTTTTTTTAGGAAATACTATAAAGAGAAAACTTTTGATATTAAATACCAGTGGGGAAATGGGAAATTATAGAAAAAATACAATTCAGCACACAGTTACAAAGATTACGCAGTTGGTATTGTTCAGCTCTCACACACGTAATAATGCGCTCATAACTGCGATAATGCGAGAACACTGATTATGAGGAAGGCAGTCCCTATCAGAGAGGGATAAACGGGGTGGGGGTTGCGAACTTCCTTCTGCTCTCTGGTTTTCTGAGAAAATGTGTGGTTGCATATGTCAGAACACCGTGACTAACCGAGTATTAAAAATCAACACAACCACGAAGTTGTATCTTCATCTACAGGACAGCTTGCGGCCACAGAACGGTCGATAATGAAAACCCATGTTGAACAGAACCGTAAATTACGATATGCGACGCCTCTAAAATGGCTTTCTTTCTTATGGTTGAGGAATAATTTGCTGAGTGTCAGATGTTTCTTTCTGCGATAGGAATCATGAACATGACAACATACTGCACCCTCAGGAGACACTGACGGGAAAAAAGATCGCAACATGAAGAAGTAGTCAGGCAGTGTAAACGAAAGTTGGTAGTCCTAGCCACTATAAGGATGCAAACCATGTTTGCTTTAAATGAACACTGTAACGGTGGTGAGTGTTTGCTACCTTTGAGATTGCAAGTGGTGACATGTTAGTGAAGAATGCTCTAGGGTGACAAAGACGCTATTTTCAGTACCTCACTGAGTTTGAACGATGTCGTATAATAGGTCTTCGAAAAGCCGAAGGTTCCTTCTGCGATACTGCAGAAAGACACGGCGGGAATGCAAGCACTGTACATGACTGCTGGCTGCGGTGGTCACTGGAATGAATTAAATGTCGTGTGACGAGGGCCTCCCGTCGAGTAGACCGCTCGCTTGGTGCAAGTCTTTCGATTTGATGCCACTTCGGCGACTTGCGCGTCTACGGGGATGAAATGATGATGATTAGGACAACACAACATCCAGTCCCTGAGCGGAGAAAATCTCCGACCCAGCCGGGAATCGAACCCGGGCCCTTTGGATTGACAGTCTGTCGCGCTGACCACTCAGCTACCGGGGGGGAATGAACGGTCGTAAGGACCGGGCTCCGGTCGGCCACGTGGCACTACAGAAACGGAAGACATCGTGTTCGGCGTATGACTGACGCATCGTCCTGCATATGCAGCAGCTATTTGTGTAGTATCTAGCTCCACACGGACACAACGAACTGTTACAAATTGGTTCCTTGATGGACAGCTCCGAGCCAGACGCCCTCTAGCGTGCACTCCAGTGACCCAAAGCCATCGCGATTTGCGACTTCAGTGGTGTCAAGCGAGAGGTCACTAGAAGACAGGGTGGAGGTCTGTTCTGTTATCTGATATGAGCTGGTTGTGCCTCGCTAGCAGTGACGGCCCTGTGTTGGCAAGTAGGAGGCCAGTTGAGGACCTTGAAACAATCTGGTCTGCATGCTAGACACACTGGACCAACTCCTGAAGTTATGGCCTGCGGTGCAGGAGCACGATCGTCGTTTTCCCATGCATCTTGACTGCAAAACTGTACGTCAATCTGGTGATTCGAATTGTTGTGCTGCCATTCATGAACAGCACTTCAGGGAGTGTTCTCAAAAGGATAACGCTCGTCCTCATATCGCTGTTGCAACCCAACACGCTCGATACATTTCCTTGGCCTGGTCGATCAACAGATCTGTCTCCATTGGAGCACATAGTGGGCATCATCGGATGACAATTCAAGTATCTTCCACAAACAACATTAACCGTCTATATAGTGACCTACCAAGTGCAAAAGGCATGGAACTCCGTCACACAAACTGACATACGGCACCTGTACAGCCCAAAACATGTACGTTTGAATGTTTGCATTCAAAATTCTGGCGGTTACACCGGTTTATTAAAGTACCAGCGTTCCACATTTGCAATGGCTTGCACCGCGCTTACATTAACCTCTGATATTGCAATGTAAATCACTCAAATATGCTACCTAGATACATGTAGGAATTTCATTACTCTACAGACAGTAACTCTTTTCCCGTCAATGTATGTTGGCAATACGGTTGTCTATCCAACAATTTTCGCCACAGTTTCCAGTTTAGATGATTTTTTTTCTCTCTCTTCTTTCTCAAATATTTCCTTACCAATCTTCACAACAGTGTTCTTGTTTGGATTAAAAGCTACAGCAGACCTTCCTATCACGTTGTCAACTTGGAGAAGCAGACCACCGAGAACTCCTTCTGTGGCGAAGTAGGTACGTGTCGGGCAAACATGTTCTTTCGACTGACGGCGTACGATAATCACCTGCCCAAGAGAGCTTCCCAAACAAAACATCTGACAATCTTTCGTCCGAAATCGTTCGCAGCTGGTGCCAAGGCTGAGCAGCTTTGTCGCCTAGATAAGAGGGCGCGGGATTCAACGGTGGAGCCCTCTGCTACAGCCACCTCTATCAACGACGGGCCAGGAGCTGAATGGGGAACGACATCGAATGAGTTCCTAGAAGGTTGCCGGCTGACAAAGAGGAGGTAGCGGCTTTGAATGCATGAAGCACGGGCCAGACATTGTTGCACAGGATAGACTGGACAGACAATGATTGCGCCTTGTACTGTGTTCCCCGTATACAGCACTCCCCAAGGAAACTCTCTTGCCGGCCGCTGTGGGCGAGTGGTTCAAGGCGCTTCAGTCTAGAACTGCTCTGCTGCTACGGTCGCAGTTTCGAATCCTGCCTCGGGGATGGATGTGAGTGATGTCCTTAGGTTAGTTGGGTTTAAGTAGTTCTAAGTCTAGGGGACTGATGACAAATGTTAAGCCCCATAGTGCATAGAGCCATTTGAACCTCTCATGCACTATCTAATCTAAAATATCCTTACACCCTTACGTAATGCCAAACTGACCATTAGAAGCCACGAGAGGCGGCAGTGAAGCAGTAACATGGGTCGTTCAGGAGAGCTCACGAAGAAAACACGGGGAATGCCACAGCCTGATTTGCGAGAAACTTGGGTTAGTGGATGACGTAAGAGAGCACACGTCTCTACCTACCGGGAAAACGACAGTCAAAGTTTTAGAATACTTTATAACAGTTGCGGATACAGAAAATCCTCAATGAGAGGGCGCTAAAGATATCTTGAACTACATTTACTTTTACCGTAATACAAAATAACTCACAGGCAAAGTTAAAGCTAATTTCATTTAAACTGATCGTACACATGTAGAAGACAACGCCACCTTATGATGTAATAATGTACAATTGTTGTTCTCTGACAACGCCACCTTATGATGTAATAATGTACAATTGTTGTTCTCTTCCTTAAATGATGAATTCTATGCGCCTATTCTTCCGGGAAAATTGGTTAATTACGCCGTCAATTGGACAATAAATGTCAGGGTGTGTGTTCAACAGAGCTAAGCCATTAAGTGGAAAGTACAACTACTCGATAACTCAATTCAGTCGAGGCGACTGACGAAAGAAACGAACGAACAGCGTGCGGGCTGACTGGCGGGGGCGGCGCGGGTGGCAATACGGGTGTCCCCGCAAGGGGGGCCCTCCCCCCCCCCCCCCATATGTATCCTTCACTGCTTTATATGAAGGCTAGTGAATAGTTTAGCCTAAGCGGTGGCACATTGACTCGCGTTGAGGCTTTTACGCGCCGTGAACGAAACTTGATTATTATTATTATGGTTTTTCATTTATCTCCCCATTTCCATAGAAGATTACTGCCTGAAAGTTTTCCAGTATATAACGAAATAACTTTGTCCTTATTCTTGTACTAATTGTATGTCTGATGGATGAGAAAACTTTTTGAATCTTTTTTCTGTGAAATTCCTGTCGTGTATCTTGATTCATAATCAGTTGAAAGTCCTGTTTTCGGTAAAGAGATTCGCTATGCTTGGCTTGACGCGAAATTATTGCCAACCCGTGAAATCTTTAGCAGTGTTAACAATTTTTTCTCGACGAGCCGGCCACTGTGGCCGAGCGGTTCTAGGCGCTTCAGTCGGGAACCGCGCTTCTGCTACAGTCGAAGGTTCGAATCCTGCCTCGGGAATGGGTATGTAATGTCCTTAGGTTAGTTAGGTTCAAGTAGGTCTAAGTCTAGGGGACTGACGACCTCAGATGTTAAGTCCCATAGTGTTTAGAGCCATTTGAACCATTTATTTTTCTCAAGTGAGATTAACGAAGAAATGTTAATGGGGAAAATCTGCCGTTTCACGATGCTCTTGGTGTTCGAAATTTTTATGTTTCGAATCGTTCTACGATCGGTATCAAATGGTTCAAATGGCTCTGAGCACTGTGGGACTTAACTTCTATGGTCATCAGTCCCCTAGAACTTAGAACTACTTAAACCTAACTAACCTAAGGACATCACACACATCCATGCCCGAGGCAGGATTCGAACCTGCGACCGTAGCAGTCCCGCGGTTCCGGACTGCGCTCCTTGAACCACTAGACCACGGCGGCCGGCTAAGATCGGTATCATCCAAGGGAATGCACCAAATATTCCTGGAGAGTAAGCATAAGAATAAAACGTAAGAGCGTACGACCTGATATAAGAATTAAATATATGAATATGAGAATTTCAAAAGATTGTAACACCAGAAAATATCATTAACATTTGTTGTGAAACACAGTTGTCATTTCGCAATTTCTATAACCATCTTGTAGCCCCTAAGCTGATAAGAAATATTTGAGTTATCACCTTACGCGGACATGGATAGATAAATGAAAAAATAAATAAAATAAAATAAATAAAACCAGTAACATGATTTCGAAAACAGAGCGCAAAATGGAGAGGCCACGATGCTAGCCTCTGTGCTGCCATTTCAGCTGTCATGGTCGTTCAATAAAAGGCATTTAAATTATAGCGGAAACCTTACCGTCGTTTTCTCAGCAGTGGACGAGTGTGCACGGATAAGCCAAAACACGGGTTCTCTTATTTTTATTCCCTTTCCACTGAGGGGAGATTCTGGGAAATAGAGCTGAGACGCCCGCTAAACCCGCTGGCCAGAACAGGTGACTAGGATTGTGGAAAGGGCCAAATAAGTTTGGAGTCAGTTTCATCTTGAAATTGTAATCTATTATAATCTAATTACACATTTACAACCAAAGAGGCACATAGTCGAACCTTTACAACTATGAGATTCAAAATGCAAATCTTTCACGCCTGAAAGCCTCCAAACAAGAAATCTTAAAAATCAACAAGATAAAAATGCAGTTAAAATAGCTGATAATATAATTAAAATATGAAAAGTCTCAATGCAAAAGTAGATAGAACAAACATATGCAAGTTGCAATACAAAAGGCTGAAGGGCCACAATAAATTTTCCAAAATTAAAAAAAAAATAAGCATAAGGGTTAAGTTTTAAGTAGCTGAAACCGGACTAAAAGGAAGACAACACAACGGCAATAGCCTTTGAGCCCTTGCCGGAATTCGAACTTATTTACATGAAACAGAGAAAACTAAGAATTTCTTTTATCGTTAGCTATAATAGATTATAAACAGACAATTAAACAGCGGTGAAAAACACGGTAAAGACAATAGCACTCAGAAATCTCCAGGGGCTCGGTTTGCCATCGTTCACTTAGGTGAGACAGGTGGTGAGCCCAACTACACTTGATCCGTCGGAACCTAACCAAGGGACAGTCACAGATCGACCGACAAAACGACTTGCTTGCCACCAATCGATACATGAGAACTCAATCACAAAAGTTAGGAACGTGATTATCCACAACAAAATACGTATCGAACCACACAATATGAATGGACGTGGCTTGGGTTGCTGAAACCACTACTCAACTTTGACGTCCTGGGTCGGTGAACCACGAAGCTCGTAGCGATCGGACATCGCCACACACGCTCCGACACTGCGCAATTACCGGCAGTGCACCCAGCCGACTGCACCGCACGGAGATAACTTCCCTGGTCCGTAGCAACCGACCGACTCCCTGCTGGTTTGTCCGCGACTGCTGCTACGTCGCGACTGCATTGCTGGTGTGTCTCCCACTTACTTTCAGACACACGACGGCTGAAATACTGGCTGGGGTCCAACCATGCAGAGGAAACATGCCCACTCGCTAAATGACATGCTTGCACCAGGAAAGGACCGACCCAAGTTCCACAAGACTGCAACTAAAGGTGTCCAGAAGCGTTCAGAGAACGAGTTACACGGTGCCCGATGAAACGACTGACCTCTCAGAGGTAGTACGCCGACAACATTTAAAATAATCATCAGTGGAACTAACGCCAACTACACACACAACCTGACAAACACTTGCACGAAGGCCTGAACGGTACAACAGCAACTAAGCACGCACGAAGACAAATCGGGAGTCGATGCGCCACACCGTCGACTCATGAACGATCGGCGAGCCAAAACGAGTCGTCCGGTAGGACGACCGACCGACGATCCACCAAGACCGTGGCCCGGCTCAAGTGATGCGTGGCGGCAACGGTCGGGCGAGGCATGTCGACGCAGACCTCGCTGCTGCTCGACCCGACTGCACTAGTGCCGCATTGCAACTTCCCGACTGGCAGGACCGGACTGCGTTCCAGACGCGTTCCAACTGACTGGCAGACCCGAACTCGCAACCACAACTCAACTACGACAGAAAACGATCGGGAAGTAATAGCAGTAAAGCCAAGATACTACGAGAGGTGATACATCGATACGCGCTGCTAGCGACGGTCACGATCAGGCAAAGCAGCAACTCAGTGACAGTAGTAATTTAAATAAACATAGGGAGGTGCAAGTATGTTAAAAACGGGGTGTAAAATACATGATGGCTGGAACTCGAGCCACGCACGTGTCAAGGGCTAAGTGACTTGCCGTGTTCTTCTCGTCAATGGCTTCGAAAGATGTCCATCAGGGACATTTCAAACTGTGTAAAGCTGCACAAGTCGAATGCTAGTGAGGCGAGTGTGAAGTGGAAACACGCAGGAAGAACCATAGCTAAACCCGGACCAGGAAGACGTCATGACCTGACACGCACAGGGATCGTGGAGCATAGCGGACATTAGTTGTAAAAAATCCCATAGAATCATCGGAAGAAATCATTCATGACAACCAACGTGCTACCAGCAGTTCAGCAGAGCGATTACTGTGCGTCGGGAGTTCAAAATCATGGGGCACAATGGTCAAGCAGGTCCGCAAAATCGATACATTTTTATAGTCAGTGCTAAGTGACGCTTGAATTGGTGTTAACTGCAAGAAGTGACGCCGCCAGACACTGGATTCGAATTGCTGAATCATGCTATACACTATGTAAATCCGACGGATGTGTTCCGTTTGGCAAATGCCTGGAGGATGTTACCTGCCATCATGTGTAGTGCCAACAGTGAAGTATGGATCATGTAGTGCCATGCGATGAATATCTTTCTCTGGGTTATTGTGTGGTCCCCTTATTGAACTCAAAACCGGTAAATGCTAAAGTGTGTGAATACGTTGTACGACAGTGTCTTCTGCTTACAGTAGGCGAACGGTTCATAGAAGATGATTACTTCATCATGACAATGCATCCTGTCATGAACAGAATCTGTAAGACAACGGTCTGCGGACAAAAACATTAATGAAATTGACTGGTCTATCCAGAGGCCACAATTGATTCCAGTCGTTACCTTTGGGGTAAGTTACAACGTCCACACTAGAACAAAAGCGGCCAACGTCACTACCTCCTCTGATTTAGACTCTTCAGGGAGAATGGGCAGCCATTCCTGAACGGACATTCTGACATCTAATTGAAAGTATTTGCATAGGAGTTGAATCCACGACAGAGACGAAGAATGAACATACCCAATAACAATGTCCACTAGAATGTGTCTGGGTACGTTTGATGGAACAGTGTACCTTAAATTTTCGAATAAGAGCTCTTTAATTCTACTTATGCATCCTGTTGGCATCACACTGGTATTTTGTTTAAAACTGTGCAAGTTTTATTTTTACTGAAAGTTACTCGCTGATTGCCAATACTGTGATATCGGCTGTATTGGATATGGATCACAATCTATTAGGGAAACATGAAAGTCTTTTCCTAACCGTGACCTGAATCCGCATATCCCGTTTCCCGCGAACGGTCGTCTTAACTACTTTCTACATGCTCCCCGGACCGATCCAAACCTCCATATCCCCACACTGCATCCCATAATACTCGCAACATTACGTAGATTCCCAAAATAGGAAGAATGAGACAACGTCATCGTTTTATCCTTCTTGCTTGTAACACCTATTTTATTTTACAGTGTCGATTCCTGCAGAAGGCATGTAGCCACACACATTTTTAGTGGACATGGACATGGGGTGAGACCATCAGGCGTCAGAATGTCCGTGGAGGAAAGGCAGTATATCCTCCACGAAGAGTCGAAACCAGAAAAGGTAGTGACGTAATAAGTTATTAAATAAAATAAATAGCGATGTTAAATAAAATAAGAAGTGATGTTAAATAAGTATTAGTAGCCTCGATGGAGAAATCGACGACTTCATAGTTTCATTCTCCCTCCTGCCGGAATCTAAGTAAGGTTGCGAGCATTATGGGATGTAACTAGTGTGGCATATGGAGGTTGGGGTATGTCGGGAGAGCCTGTACGGTTAGCCGAAGTCGTTATGGCGATCGCTCGAGATATGCTGGAGATTCAGGTCCGAGTCCTCGTCCAGTGTAGATTTTCATGCGTCACTAGTAGTTGATACGCCTCTATCCAATACACCCGATGTCGAAGTATTTGTAGCAATCGGCATATAAATTTCGTAATATTTACTGTAAATGTGAAACATAAACAATGTATGTTCGTTCAAACCTGGATGCGTGTCTGCAAGAGTAGATACTGTAAAACAAAATAAAATAAGTTTTTATTTTTTTCTCTGTGCACTATTAAGCCGACTGTTTACTCAGAGGAAACGGCACAGGCACTATTGCTCAAACAGATTTACTTAGGTAACCTTCGCTGGTATTCTCACAATTTGTGTTTTTTTGGAAAGTGTGGCAGCTTAATTTTTCCACTCCTCAAACTTTCCTTAAAAATTGCCATGTCCTTATTTCTAAGGATTGCAATACTTTGTTCTGATCTGGTGTGTTGCTGGTTCTTTTTTTTTCTTTTTTTTTGTATGAGCCCTCCACCTGATATTTCATAATGTGTTTGAAAGATGTCGTTAACGGCTTTTTCATTGCCCCGCCCTCAGTCTGATTTAACAGCTACATTTGAGATACTAAATCCGCCACATTCACAACATCGAATACGTCTGTGAACACTATGCGTAACCACTGCAGCGGGGAACCTGTCTTCGGTGAGCCGTTGCCCCTCACTCAGTCTCGTGCTTTGGCGGTAGAGTTACCAAGAGCCTTCCTTGTTCGAGGGAAGTCAACCACTCTTTTTTTCCACTCTGGTGCTAGTTGCATTACATGTCGTGCACGGTGATCGTAAGACGCCTTTGGATTTGGATCTGCAATTGTTGGAGCATGCAATTCTGATGAATTTACTTTCACCTGATGGCGAGTACGATGCTGAATAATTTGGACAATGCGCAAAATTACGGAAAAAACAATTCCAAGTTATTTTATTCTAATGAAACCTGTGGTACCGTTTGAGATGAGTTAGGTCGTGACGTTGTATGCTTCCGCGCACTTGTTTTTATTCATGCATATTTATGTGCGTAGTTATAGGCTGAGAGACGGTACGAATAAATATCGAGAAGATGGTTACTGCGTGATCTGTAATTTCGTTTCGTTCTACTTTATATTCATTTCCTCCATCTTAAGTATGATGAGAAAGATGAGGTCAGTTTGCTACATATGTCGGACTGTGTTTCTGACAATTTAAGTTTGTTTTGTGAGACTGGATGTGCATAGAAAGCTTGTCTTTTGTGTATGTTTTTTTTTTTTTTCTTCAAGAGCAATATATTCGTTATTAACAGCACGTGTTGCACAATAATTTCTAGGCAGATCATTTCCTTTCTTCATGTTGTGCTTAAATACAATGAACAAACCATCATCTGGTCAACCTAAGGTTAGAGGAACAGCAACCGAAGAGAAAGTTGTTCTGTTATGTGTTATGAGTCCAAGTTGTAAACCGAGGACAGATTTTTAAGCATTATCTCTGCGTTGTAGTTAGTCATTTTCATCCATGAAATAAGGTAAGTCGAAGTGGGTTACTGCTGGTGAAGATAAGCTATTAAGTGTGGTAACACTGCATCAAAGAATCATACTCATTTTACGTGCGTGAACTGCCATGGAATGGCTCTTATTCAGATTAGTGGTTGTTGCATTTGTTGTGAATAGATTACTACATACTTGTATACAGCCACTTGCACTGAGTATCGCCAGCACAGATTAATATCACCTGTTGCTTTCATATGTTTTCTTTCATATTCTATCCTATAGTGAGGCATGTATACCCTTTATTATCCGATGCGCCAAATTTTGTGAAAGTGTGTGCTACGTAATTACTTTTGAAACATTTTTGCGGATCAGACAGTGTTAATAATTCTTTTGTGGCCGTTATGATTTTCTTTTGGCGTATCACTGTAAAATCGGGGCTTGCACATCATTAGTTCTGAGAGTAACAGACGTTTGAACACAAACATATGCGCCTTTCAAGTCGATGTATGTGTGTAAAATGACAACAATTCTCAATTACTGTAAGAGTATCTGTGTCTTCGAAAAACCTGATGTGTGATTTGTTTATGAACTTGAATTTTGTTCTCTGAAACTTAAATCCTAATTGTAAAGGCTATGTAATGGATTTTAAATCGTGATTTCAGTGGTTCTCTTTTTCTGCGAGGAGGGTGGTTTGGAGGAGAGATGAGTGGAATCGAGAAATTCAAGATAGAACTCATTTATATCACCGACTTTGATGCTTTAGTGCATGCTAAAATATGTTTTAATTCTACTGTTACTTCATTCACGGGATATATCTGCATTATTTGTATGGGAATTTATTGGAAATGGATCAGTTAGTTTCAGTTGACCAGGAATATTGACAACACCATACACTCTGCTGCAGAGTGAGATATTCGTTCTGGATAGACTTACAACAAGAAAACTGATAATCAGTGACATGCCGATCAGTTAGTATTTAGAAAAGGCCAAGGCGCAAGAAAGGCAGTTTTGACGCTTTGCTTGATAATGGTAGCAACGCAAGACATAAGAAAAATCAAGACACCCTCACATGACTTGTCGACCTAGAAAGACCATTGGATAATACCTCATACAAAATGTTCTAAATGATCAGGAAAATATGTGTACAATATAGATAAAGAGGGGTAATACTAAGCGTAAAGAAACAAAGAACGAAAAGTATGAGTGGAAAACAAAAAAGGTGGTCAGCTTAGAAAAAGTATAAGGTACACATGCAATGTTTAGCCCATGCTGTTCAATCTATACATACAAGAAACAAGGACGAAAATAAAAGAAAGGTTCAGGATTGCCACTGAGAGTGTATGGATAGCAATGATAATATTCGCTGAAGTGAAGAAGAATTGCTTTACCTGTTAAGCTGAATGATATGCTGAGGACAGACTATGGTCTGAGACTGAGCCAAAGAAAGGCTAAAGTATTGAGGAGTAAGAAAGAGAAAACTGGAGAGGAACTTAATGTAGAAATGGGTAACACGAAGTTGATGAAGTGAGGAAATTCTGCTACATTCGACTGAAGCACAGCATTGTACGAAAGTGGATCTTGGACTGTGAGAAAAATCGAATAGGAAAGAACTGAAACACGTTTTGACATTTGGTGCTACAGGATAGATGTCAGCAAAGGAGGATGGGGGTTATTGCAATGGAGGAGGGGGCACGGACACTTTCCTGGATCCTGAAGTACGGTGTTTACTGCTTTATTTTCCAACTAATTGATTATTTTGTTGGTTGCATGTCAGATTTACTCGTAGGAAGATATGATTTCAGATCACTGACTTAAAAAATTGTCACATCCATAACCACTGTAATACTATAAAAATATGTGCGTTGAAGATAATCATAAAATAATGCTTATTTTTAGGCATGAAAATAATCCATATATAATAAATATTGAGTGGACAACCATCACTTCACTGATATATTTTGTTTGTGTCACCTATAAAATATGAACTCGAAACTGACCCACTCATTTACACAAAAAATATATCAATTTCAAAATATGGTCCCTGGCTCCGGAAAGTTTTCTGCGGACCACACATGCTATAGCAAGATGGTAAAATTATGTGAAATGGTAAGATAATACACTCCTGGAAATTGTGAATAAGAACACCGTGAATTCATTGTCCCAGGAAGGGGAAACTTTATTGACACATTCCTGGGGTCAGATACATCACATGATCACACTGACAGAACCACAGGCACATAGACACAGGCAACAGAGCATGCACAATGTCGGCACTAGTACAGTGTATATCCACCTTTCGCAGCTATGCAGGCTGCTATTCTCCCATGGAGACGATCGTAGAGATGCTGGATGTAGTCCTGTGGAACGGCTTGCCATGCCATTTCCACCTGGCGCGTCAGTTGGACCAGCGTTCGTGCCGGACGTGCAGACCGCGTGAGGCGACGCTTCATCCAGTCCCAAACATGCGCAATGGGGGACAGATCCGGAGATCTTGCTGGCCAGGGTAGTTGACTTACACCTTCTAGAGCACGTTGGGTGGCACGGGATACATGCGGACGTGCATTGTCCTGTTGGAACAGCAAGTTCCCTTGCCGGTCTAGGAATGGTAGAACGATGGCTTCGATGACGGTTTGGATGTACCGTGCACTATTCAGTGTCCCCTCGACGATCACCAGTGGTGTACGGCCAGTGTAGGAGATCGCTCCCCACACCATGATGCGGGTGTTGGCCCTGTGTGCCTCGGTCGTATGCAGTCCTGATTGTGGCGCAACCTGCACGGCGCCAAACACGCATACGACCATCATTGGCACCAAGGCAGAAGCGACTCTCATCGCTGAAGACGACACGTCTCCATTCGTCCCTCCATTCACGCCTGTCGCGACACCACTGGAGGCGGACTGCACGATGTTGGGGCGTGAGGGGAAGACGGCCTAACGGTGTGCGGGACCGTAGCCCAGCTTCATGGAGACGGTTGCGAATGGTCCTCGCCGATACCCCAGGAGCAACAGTGTCCCTAATTTGCTGGGAAGTAGCGGTGCGGTCCCCTACGGCACTGCGTAGGATCCTACGGTCTTGGCGTGCATCCGTGCGTCGCTGCGGTCCGGTCCCAGGTCGACGGGCACGTGCACCTTCCGCCGACCACTGGCGACAACATCGATGTACTGTGGAGACCTCACGCCCCACGTGTTGAGCAATTCGGCGGTACGTCCACCCGGCCTCCCGCATGCCCAGTATACGCCCTCGCTCAAAGTCCGTCAACTGCACATACGGTTCACGTCCACGCTGTCGCGGCATGCTACCAGTGTTAAAGACCGCGATGGAGCTCCGTATGCCACGGCAAACTGGCTGACACTGACGGCGGCGGTGCACAAATGCTGCGCAGCTAGCGCCATTCGACGGCCAACACTGCGGTTCCTGGTGTGTCCGCTGTGCCGTGCGTGTGATCATTGCTTGTACAGCCCTCTCGCAGTGTCCGGAGCAAGTATGGTGGGTCTGACACACCGGTGTCAATGTGTTCTTTTTTCCATTTCCAGGAGTGTACATGAGGAGCCTCTTGGCAGAATCGGCGAGGAGAGAAACATGTTGGATACATTGACAGGATTATGTGTTAGGACATCAAGGAGCAAGTTCCATGGAACTTGACTGAGATATGGAGTGTAACAACTGTAGTAAATTCCGAGACTGGAATATACCCTACAAATCGCGAAACGAACAGTTGCATGCCGGCACCCATTACTGGGCATTAACGTGGGGAGTGTCCACACACCTTTACGATGGCCTGGTCTCTGCTGGAGACACTTTCAATGACGTGTCTGAATGTCAATCGAAGAACGGGAGCCATTCTTCCATAAGAACTGAAACCAGAGAAGGTAACGAAATTGCGCTCTGGAGCGAAGCTGACGTTCTAACTCATCCCAAAACCGTTCCACTGGATTAAAGTCTGAACTCAGATTAGGGCAATCCGTCATAGGAACATTGCCAGACCGTTGCCTCATAGATGCTGATTATGACTGGTTTCTTCTTCATGTTGATGCAGTCGTCTTCGAACTGTTCTTCTACTGTACGCATTACAGAAAACTGTAAACTCCGTTCATATACTTTCACATTTACGAGGGACGTTCCGAAAGTTTGTTTGGTCATTGTGTTCGAAAGGGCAGATTGTACACCGTGTGAAACAAACTAACGCTATATCAACCCACATCCAATGCTGGTTCAACGACGAAAGGGGAGTCAGTGGGGGTGAATTGGAGCATGTGCAGATCGATGAAGAAGAGAGAACAGCAGCAGACCGGAGTGCGTGAGGTTATTCGAGCGCACGTCACGCCGGCAGACGGCCGTGTACTGGCAGTGTGTTCGCCAATGGATGTGGTTTCTTGAGCCCTCCTTGCTGCGTTCGTCATGGTTTACTTTGCTAGGAGGCACAATTCCATAACTTCATCTACCTCACGATCACCAGTTGTGATGGTACGTTTCTCGATTTTCTCGTTTCGGCTACTTCTCATTACTTTCATCTGATTTCGATTTACTCTCAGTCCATATTCTGTACTCATTAAACTATTCACTCCGCCCTGTAATTCTTCTTCAATTTCACTGAGGACAGCAATGTTATCAACGAATCTTCACACTGAAATCATTTCGCCTTGAATTTTATATCCACACTTGAACCTTTCTTTTATTTCCGTCATTGCTTTTACGATGTATTGATTGAACAGCAATGGCGGAAGACTACGTCTCGGTCTTACACCCTTTTTAATCCGTGCACTTCGTTCTTCGTCTTCCACTCCTATTGCACATACGAGGTGCGGCTAGAAAAAAACCGGACTGATGCTGGAAAAACACATTTATTTACAATTATTTACAATTTCATGTTATCTCCTTCAATGTACTCTCCTCCTCGGTCTCTACACCGCTCCATACGAATTTTCCACTGTTCATAGCAATGCTGCAGATCATTTTCGGTAAGTCCATACATTACTTCCGTCGCTTTTTCTTTTACTGCTTCAACAGTCTCAAATCTAGTTCCTTTCAAAGCTGACTTGACTTTAGGGAAAAGAAAAAAGTCACAGGGGGCCAAATCAGGTGAGTAGGGTGGATGATCTAAGATGGGAATGTTGTGTTTTGCCAAAAACGTCTTCACTGACAACGCACTGTGAGCTGGGGCATTGTCTTGGTGAAGGATCCATGACTTTTTTCTCCACAAATCGTTCCGTTTTCTCCGTACTCGCTCACGTAGGGTAGCCAGGACGCTAATGTAGTAATGCTGATTCACTGTTTGTCCCTCTGGTACCCAATCAATGTGCACAATCCCTTTGATGTAAAAAAAAAAAAACAATCATCATTGCCTTGAATTTCGATTTTGACATTCGTGCTTTTTTTGTCGTGGAGAACCAGGAGTTTTCCAATGCATCGATTGGCGTTTAGTTTCGGGATCGTAAGTAAAAAACCACGATTCATCGCAAGTAATAACATTTTGTAAGAAGGTGGGATCACTTTCAATGTTTTCCAGGATGTCAGAACAAATCATTCTTCGGCGTTCCTTCTGTTCAATTGTGAGACACTTTGGAACCATTTTTGAACACACTTTGTTCATGTTGAAACTTTCATGAAGAATCTGCCTAACACTTTCCTTGTCAACTCCTGTTAACTCAGACACTGCTCTGATTGTTAAACGGCGATCTTGTCGAACAAGTTTACCGATTTTTTCAATGTTTGCATCAGTTTTTGCTGACAATGGTCTGCCAGTGCGAGTGTCATCACTGGTGTCTTCGCGGCCATCTTTAAATCGTTTAAACCACTCAAACACTTGTGTTCGCGATAAACAATCATCGCCGTACACTTGTTGTAACATTACAAACGTTTCACTTGCAGATTTTCCTAGTTTGAAACAAAATTTGATCTTAACACGCTGTTCTTTCTGTACACTCAACATTTTCCGACGCACAGACAAAACGTCAACTACTTAAAACAGACGCCACGGGCAGACTGAGTGCAGGAGGCAGATAAAACTCGAGCAGTAGGCGGAGCGAGAGTCAATTCACAGGCCACGCGACTTTCAGCCTTATTGCATTCGTTTTATTGTTTCACCAGTACTAGTCCGGTTCTTTTCTAGCCACACCTCGTATTGTGTAATTAGGCTGTTTAGGTTCTTATATTGGTAACGCCACCACCACGTAGCGCTATGTATGAAAATCACTGGCTGTGCTGTGTGCAGTCTGTGGCTGGGTGGCACTGTTGGAATTTGCTATTGTAGTGGGAAGTTGGATGTTAACAGCGTCTAGCGTTGCGCAGTTGGAGGTGAGCCGCCAGCAGTGGTGGATGTGGGGAGAGAAATGGCGGAGTTTTGAGAGAGAATGATCTGGACGTGAGTCCATCAGAGACAGTAAATTTGTAAGTCTGGATGTCATGAACTGCTATATGTATTATGACTTTTGAACACTATTAAGGTAAATACATTGTTTGTTCTTTATCAAAATCTTTTATTTGATAACTACGCCTATCAGTAGTTAGTCCCTTCAGTAGTTAGAATCTTCTATTTAGCTGGCAGTATTGGCGCTCGCTTATTGCAGTAGTCCGAGTAACGAAGATTTTTGTGAGGTAAGTGATTCGTGAAAGGTATAGGTTATTGTTAGTCAGGGCCATTCTTTTGTAGGGATTTTTCAAAGTCAGATTGCGTTGCGCTAAAAATATTGTGTGTCAGTTTAGTGTTGATCAGAATAGGTAAAGAGCGAAATGTCTGCGTACGTTCTGTTCTGCTCAGCTGTTTGAAGATAAAATAATGTAAGAGGTTTATCAACACAGTAATTCATTAATTTTTCTAAGGGGACGTGTCAATTGTATATTATCTGTCTTTCCCTATACTTACCCCTACTTTTCTCAGGAGTTCTCACATCTCGCACCATTTTACATAGTCGAACGCATTTTCTAGGTCGACAGAACGTATGAACGTGTCTGTATTTCCCTTCAGTCTTGCTTCCTTTATCATCTGCAACATCAGAACTGTCCTTCTGGTGCCTTTACCTTCTCTAAAGCGAAGCTGATCGTTCTCTAACAGACCCTCTATTTCATTTCCAATTCTTAACTGCATTATTCTTTACAGCAACTTTTTGGATGATTTAGGTGTTAAGATGACTGTGCGATAATTGCAACCTCGGGCATTTTGTGGATGATGTTTTTCCGAAAGTCTGATGGTATATTGCCAGTCTCATACATTCTACACATCAACGTTAATAATCGTTTTGTTGCCACTTCCCCCAATTATTTTAGAAATTCCAATGGAATATTATCTATCCCGTCTGCCTTATTTGATCTTAAGTCTTATAAAGCTCTTTTAAATTATAATACTGAATCCCTATCTCTTCTAAATCTACTCCTATCTTTTCTTCTATCGCATCAGACAACTTTTACCCTCATATTAGGCCCAATGTCTCTTCCCATCTGCCCGCTCTCACCTCTGCTTTTAACAGCGGAATTACCATTGTACTCTGAACGTTACCACCCTTGCTTTTAAATTCATCCTAGGTTTTTTTGAGTTTTCTGTAAGCTGACATTCAGACAATCATTTCTTTTTCGATTATTTTACATTTTTCGTGTACCCATTTCGCCTTTTATTCGCAACATTTCCTGTTTATTTATTTCGTAAGTGTCTTGTATTTCTCCGTCCCTCAATTTCCCTGAACACTGTTGTACTTTCTACTTTCTTCGGTGAACTGACGTACTTCTTCTGTTTCCCACGGTTTCTTCGTAGTTACCTTCCTTGTACGTACGTTTTCCTCTCCATCTTCTATAACTGCCCTTTTTATAGATGTCCATTCCTCTTCAACTGAAGTCCCTATTGAGCTGTACATTATGACAGTATCTATAGTCTGAGAGAACTTCAAGCGTATCTCTTCATTACTTAGTACTTCAGTATCCCATTTCTCTGCACATTGATTCTTCCTGACTATTGTTTTAAACTTCAGCTTACTCTTCATCATTACTAAATTGTGATCTGAGTCTATATCTTCCCCTGGGTAAGCTTTACAATCTAATATCTGATTTCGGTATCTCTGTCTGACTGTGAAGTAATGTAACTGAAATCTTCCTGTACCTCCTGGACTTTTCCAAATGTAACCCCTTCTCTTAAGATTCTTGAACAGATTGTACACTATTACCATGTGAAATTAACTGCAGAATTCTATTAGTCCTTCTGCTCTGTTATTCCTACTACAAATCCCATACTGTCCTGTAACCCTTCACGTCAACCAAACCCCAATCTCCCATGACTATTAGATTTTTCTCTCCGTTTAAGTACTGAATTACCAGTTCAGTATGCTCATATACTTACTCTATATCTTCATCTCTTGCTTGCGACGTCGGCTTGTATAACTGAATTATTTTAGTTGGTGTTGGTTTGCTGTCGATACTGATGAGAAGAAGCCTTCAAAGGGAGTCTACACTCTGTATCGTAGAAGTACCCGGATCATGCTATATTAGTCGGAGGCGACTTCAACCTACGTGGTATAGACTGGGATGTCTATGGATTTATTACAGGTGGTACAGACAAGCCGGCGTGTGAATTACTTTTGAACACATTATCCGAAAACAGTCTGGAGCAGCTAAATCGAAAGCCAACGAGTAATGGAAATATTTTAGATCTGGTAGCCACGAACAGACCAGACCTTATCGACGGTGTCAGTGTTGAGACAGGGATTAGTGATCATGATTTTGTCATTACGACTATGGTTACGAAAGTTAAAAAGTCGGTCAAGAAGACTAGGAGAGTATTCTTACTAGAAAGAGCAGATAAGCAGTTGTGAGCAATGTGCCGAAAAAGTGGATTACGGACGGAAAAGGCCCACCATGGTTTAACTGCGCAATTCGGAGAATTCTAAGGAAGCAAAGACAGCTGCACTCGCAGTACAAGAAAGATCGGGAGAATGCGGACAGGTAAAAGTTAGTAGAGATTCGTGTTGCTGTAAAAAGAGCGATTCGCGAAGCATTCAACCACTACCACTGTCATACCTTAGCAAAAGATCTTGCTGAAAACCCAAGGAAATTATGGTCTTATGTAAAATCGGTAAGCGGGTCGAATGCTTCCAACCAGTCACTCACTGATCAGTCTGGCCTGGCAACGGAAGACAGCAAAACGAAAGCTGTAATTTAAATTTAGCATTTGAGAAATATTTCACGCAGGAGGATCGGATAAACATACCGCCGTTTGAGTCTCGTACAGATTCCCGTATGAAGGACATAGTGATAGACATCCCTGGGGTTGTGAAGCAGCTGAATGGGTTGAAAATAAATAAATCGTCAGGTCCTGATGGGATTCCAATTTGGATTTACAGAGAGTACTCTACTGCATAGGCTCCTTACATAGCTCTCATTTATCGCGAATCTCTTCCCCAACGCAAAGTCCCGAGCGACTGGAAAAAAGCGCAGGTGACGCCTGTATATAAGAAGGGTAGAAGGACGGATTCTCAAAATTACAGACCAATATCCTTAACATCGGTTTGTTGCAGGATTCTCGAACATATTCTCAGTTCGAATATAATGAATTCCCTTGAGACAGAGAAGTTGCTGTCCATGCATCAGCACGGCTGGAGAAAGCATCGCTCCTGCGAAACGCAACTCACCCTTTTTTCAAATTATATCTTACGAACCACGGATGAATTGTATCAGACGGATGCCATATTCCTTGACTTCCGGAAAGCGTTTGACTCGGTCCTGCACTGCAGACTCATAACTAAGGTACGAGCATATGGGATTGGTTCCGAAATATGTGAGTGGCTCGAAGACTTTTTAAGTAATTGAACCCAGTACGTTGTCCTCGATGGTGAGTGTTCATCGGAGGTGAGGGTATCATCTGGAGTGCCCCAGGGAAGTGTGGTAGGTCCGCTGTTGTTTTCTATCTACTTAAAAGATCTTTTGGATAGGTTGGATAGCAATGTGCGGCTGTTTGCTGATGATGCTGTGGTGTACGGGAAGTTGTCGTCGTTGAATGACTGTAGGAGGATACAAGATGACTTGTACGGGATTTGTGATTGCTGTAATGAATGGCAGCTAACTCTAAATATAGAGAAATGTAAATTAATGCAGATGAATAGGAAAAAGAATCCCGTAATGTTTGAATACTTCATTAGTAGTGTAACGCTTGACACAGTCACGTCGATTAAATATTTGGGCGTAACACTGCAGAGCGATATGAAGTGGGACAAGCATGTAATGGCAGTTGTGGGGAAGGCGGATAGTCGGCTTCGGTTCATTGGTAGAATTTTGGGAACATGTGGTTCATCTGTAAAGGAGACCGCTTATAAAACACTAATACGACCTATTCTTGAGTACTGCTCGAGCGTTAGGGATACCCATCAGGTCGGATTGAGGGAGGACATAGAAGCAATTCGGAGGCGGGCTGCTAGATTTGTTACTGGTAGGTTTGATCATCACGTGAATGTTACGGAAATGCTTCAGGTACTCGGGTGGGAGTCTCTGGAGGAAAGGAGGCGTTCTTTTCGTGAATCGCTACTGAGGAAATTTAGAGAACCAGCATTTGAGGCTGACTGCAGTAAAATTTTACTGCCGCCAACTTATATTTCGCGGAAAAACCAGAAAGATAAGATAAGAGAGATTAGGGCTCGTACAGAGGCATATAGGCAGTCATTATTACCTCGTTCTCTTTGGGAGTGGAACAGGGAGAGAAGATGCTAGTTGTGGTACGAGGTACCCTCCGCCACGCACCGTATGGGGGATTGCGGAGTATGTATGTAGATGTAGATGTAGATATTGACATTAACGTACTCTCGATCTTACCTTTCTATGCATGACGAATCCCACTCCCAAGATATCACTTTCCTCTGCTGTTGATATTACTCTATACTCGTACGGCCAGAAATTCCTGTCTTTTTTTTCCAATGCACTGACACCCACTATATCTATATTGAGCCTTAAGACTTGCCTTCTCAGAGTTTCTAGCTTCCTCACCACTTTCAAACTTCTGACATTCCACGCCCCAACAAGAAGAACGTTGACCTTTGGAAGGTTATTCAATTTAATGTCATAGTTACCTCCCACCTTGCAGTGCGCTACCGAAAATTCGAATGGGGTACTAGTCCAGAATCTTCTTCCAATGGAGAGACCATGCAGTAGGTAAAATGAGGGTGACTTTTTATGGTGAAAGTTTTCGGACGCCATTGCTGGTAATATTTGTTCGTAATTAATTAAAGCAGTGGTGAATTTACTGTAGACGGTTTGGAGCATCATTCTAAGGCGTGTCCAACGTTTCTGTAATCCTTTTTATTTCTTACATTTAGAAAATAGTTTCACTAAACTTTTTGCCTTCATTTCACAAAACTTTTTATCATTTCTTTTCAATTTTTTTAAAAATTTATACTTGCTGTTGTTACACATGAACCGCACCATAGAATCTACTTCATGGTGTGTTTAACAGTTATTATTATTGTTATCACAAACCGCAGTACGTTAATAACATAGCTTTCTTCACTTAGGAACTATTATCCCATACCTCAAAAACCCAATACATTACACTAGTTAACTTCTTAAAAAGAAGAGGAAGAATAATGAATGAAAAGAATATGGTGTAGAAAGGGAAGAAAGGTAGAAGAAAGAAGAATCCGATATTGGGAAAAGCAGGTCACTTACTAGTCACTAACAGGCATTAAAAATAATGAAAATCTATTGCCAGTAATAGTAAAAATGTAAGTATGTTAGCAGCCTTACACTAATTGCATGTAATAATTGTTCATAATTCTCTTCATGTTTTATGTGCATTTAACGAAGAGTAATCTACATGTCACAGTTAATGCAACTGTATCCGCAGCTCTGTAGGACCAATGGCACACAGTGCAAGACTCGGAAAGCTTGGCGTCCTTCACTCTCACATTCTCCGAATGGGATCGGATTTATCACTTGTCCGGCACTGCAGGAGTTCTTCACGTGACGTACCGTCCTCTCCCAGCCATCCTAATTTAGGCTTCTGTGATGACCTCTAATCGCTCCAAGGAAATGTCAGAATGGTTTCCTTGAAAGGACATGGCCGATTTGCGTCCCCATCCTTGATATATTCCGGGACGTAAAGCCCCAATCTTCCAGTTTCTCTCCTCTGCTGGAGTTCGCACTAAGCCAGAATCGTTGTTACTAATCAGTAACTTCTTGGGTAAGATAGATTAGGAACATCATGCAATTCGTGACATTTATTGCCGCTAATCATCATTTTTTTCCTCTGTCCCTCTGGTGTTGAGTCTGCAGTGACGCAATACTGTCAGAATCACCGAGCAAAGCGCACTCACCATATCTGAAGGTACTCCGGTAGCCCCCAGTAGTGTTCATCTGGATCAGTACGTTTGCCTTCAGCACGTGAATAAACCCATTTGAAGGAATTAGGCTCCCCAAACGTTGTAACTTCTTCTTATATTGGTAGTGTACCAGACTCATTAGCAATCATCACTCATCAATTTTTATCTATTTATTGTCAGTTATAAATTTCCCTCATTTTTTGAAAAATTTCCTAAGAGTCCATTCACTGATATTAGCTAGTAGGCTTAATTAATCCTTAAAAGGACAGCACCCTGCAATCTTCGAAGGAATAGAACTGTTCACAGTTTCTGTAGTTTAAAGGCTTATACACACGCACCTAAACTAAATATAGAGATCAGCTCGGCGTCATTATAAAGACATAAGTGATACAAAATTATCCTAAAATTTATTTTGCAACACCAGGCGTTTTTCATTTGAACTAAAGCATTTTTTACACGGTTGTGAAATGTGGACGTTCCATATAACACATTCATCGAAGTGCATCGCCACTTCACCACTAATCAGAACACCGTCTATTCTGATGCAAGATTTCCTAGTGTTTGATTTCTTTCTCAGTAGCAGCACGTAGACAACCTTCTTTGCAAAAATACTAAATTCGTTTTCTTCACACTACTGCATGATACTTTTGTTCTATCGGAGGATTTGACCATCATATGTGACGACTGTACTATCATCTTTCATTTGCAGCAGTGATTTAGTTACAAAAGCTGACAAGACAGGGCCTTATAAAGTTACCTGAGGGCACTGGTGGAGCTGAGAGAGTTCTACGTGAATGGGCCCATTGTTCTTATGTAACCAATATTTACATTTGGTCTTGTCCCTTACACAAACAAATGATACACATGTACTGTTGAGTTATATTTATGCAAGTGTAATTTATGATCATAATGTTAATGAACTGTGCACCAGTATTGTTATCGTTGATGTTTATCCATCTGACAGCTTTCAAGCTGCCATCTTGCTTCTGCCCTCGCGCCTCTTTCCACTTCTCTTTTCCCATTGGTTGAAAACAAAGAAAGGTGGAATACTGCCCAGTTAGGAGGATGTGACCTCCTTCATTAGATCTCTCCATCGCTCATCTCGGTTATAGCAGCAGTTGTGAGATGGATTCGTCATCCATGCTCTGTACATTGTTCGATCAGTATGAAATACCAGCAGCATCAGCAATAGCAATCATTAGCCATTGCCCCTAAAAAGGATAAGAAGAAGAAGAAACTGGTTGTTACATTCGAATGTGAGTATTATTAACCCATTCCTCTCATATTATCGTTGTGTGTGTATATGTGCATTTACGTTTGTTATTATTTGTTCCACAGTGCAGTGGGTCCATGATGATCCAGTCGAGGAACTGTCCTCAAGTTTTTAATTTCAATTGCCCACATCACGACCACTTCAGCAGTGCATCAACAGCCTACCTGATTCATCGGACCAGGACATTCAGACATTCCTATTTCTGGCGTCTACACTGTAGCAGTAGGGGCAGCAGCAACACATTGACAATATGAGTACGACAACCAACCGCTCGAGTTCGCAATACCGCCTCAAGCCACTGAGCTGCAGTGCAGTGGTGACAGAGTACTGCTCTTCACCAATATTTATAATGCAAGTGCCAACGGATTGAAATGCATGCATTTAGGCTTAGTGCAAGATAGTGACTTCGACTTTATAATTGAAATTCAGAATTGTCGATGTGGTACTGAAGTATAGTTTACATAGTTTGATTGGGACTGTCTATGTAGGATGACGGATTACGTCAACAAACAATGATGACTGATTACGTCCCGCCTCATACTCCTTGGTGACATTCACACAAATCTGCAGACTCTTGCATTTATTAACATGAACTAAGTGTTTTAAAATTACGTTACTGATTGCAAAATACTGGCTGAGTCACTGGTGGTTATATGTGAAAGTATTATTCGACTACTTTGTAAGCTATCTGCATGAACGTAGAGGGCATATAAATGAAGTACAACAATGTGTAAATTCATGTGTTCATGCAGTACGAAAGTATGCTCCTACGGCCCCTATCATTATTAAATCCATACAAGGAGAGTTTACAGACAGAATGGCCAAGCATATTGCTTGCGAAAACATCTGGGTTCTGAAACCACGTGGCACACTGTGTACGCTAATCAGTAACCCATCCCAATCAGTTGTGAAAAGTCCTCAGTACTTTGCAAGTTCCAGTCGTGGTCGGAACAGTGTTCTGTGTAGTTGCAAGTGCATCATGTCGGAGCTAAATGGATTGGAACGTCGGCAAAGTGTAAGTGATTATATGGCGGATGATTCTGTAACCAAGATAGCTGAAATGTTTGGCGTTCCGAGAGGCACCGTAACGATGATTTAGGCCACATACAAGGAAAGCGGAAAAAGGTCTGTCTTGAGTGATCGTGACAGATGGTCATTGACGACAATTGTGACGAGAAGTAAGAGGACGACAGCTGCAAAAGTCACCGCGGAACTGAAACTTGCACTCGCGAACCCTGTAAGCACCAATACAACACGAAAGGAGATCCATAATCAGGGAACTGTATTCCGAGACACAATTCCAAAATCTCGCAGCACTGATGCAAGTGCCCATAAGAGGAAAAGGTGGTCCCGATGTCACCAAACTTGGACTGTGAACCATCGAAAGAAAGTCTTATTTCATATTGTTTACAATATCTGGCTGAGTTTACATCCCAAGCGTGGTTTGGGCAGCCATATCGTGGCATTCCATGAACCCTATTGTTATTATGCACAATCACATTACTGTCAAATATTATGTGACCATTTGCATTGATCAGTACTACCCCATGGTTAAATGTTTGTTCACCAATGATGCTGCTGTATTCCATCAGGGTCTCTTATCATACAGATCGCACCAAGTCTGAAGAAGAACCCCATTGTTATTCTGCACAGTCTCATTACTGTCGAAGATTATGTGACCATTTGGATTGATCAGTTCTACCCCATGGTAAAATGTTTGTTCCCCAATGATGCTGCTGTATTCCATCAAGGTCTCTTATCACACAGATTGCATCGTCCAAGTCTGGCTTTGTGAACACGAGGATGAGCTGTCACATGCCCACATGCCCCGTGGCAACCACGGTCACAAGATCTCCCAGCCTTCGTGGTCTGCTGAGCAGAGAAGGATGCGTGATCCCCATCCATCTCCATGATCGTTACATGAGTTTGCCATTATTTATTTTGCAGGAAGAATAGCACAAGATTCCCTTCAAAACCATACAGGATCTGTATTTATCCATTCCGAGACGAATGCAAGCTGTCCTGAATGCCAACGGTACTCCTACTCCATATGAGGCGCTTATTTGAATAGTGGTACAAGTCCATTTTTGTTCATATTGAGACACAGACTCCTAAAGTTAAATGAGCGCTGAAAAATCTGCAGTTAAGATACCACAAATATTCAGGCATAAGGCTTCTTGTTAGAGATGAACCTTTCTTTCTGTTTGTTTGGCTCATTAATTTCAGAAGCTTTATAGACTTGTACCACTATTGAAATATGCCCTTCATGTATTGGGCCGTCCCCTGTAGAATTGGATGCGCTCACTGCACAGCTGAGGAGGACGATTCTGTGAATTTATATTGTGTCAAACATTTCACCACCTATCAGCTGCATCACGTATTTGTTTTTTCAGCCCATTTAAATGTATTCACAATGAAAAAATTTCATTAGGGATAGTACAAGTCATGGAGCTTATGAACGCTCAACGCCGAGGTTATCCGCTTTACAAGTCTTCCAAATGATGCCGAATCAACAGGCGTTACAGAATGTGGTGCGTACAGAGACAGTTGTAATGACTATAAATGTACCGTAAACATGTTTGCCTTAGAAGTGTGGAAGCGACTTGGACGTATTGCCTGATGAAACAACAACAGCAGACGTTCCTCTGAAGCTCATACTAAAGATCAAGTGTAGGTTCGCCAACGTTAGAGACAGCAATATGTCACAGTGATTAGTGTTGGTCAGAAGCAAAAAGGGAAGTTCACACACGATGGCACACGGAATCAAAAATTAGAATTAATCACTGCTTTTGCGTGACATCGAATAACAAGGAAAAGCCAAAGGCTTCCAGTCAATACCTATTGTTGCAGACAGTATTAAGGTTGTTTAGCACCTAGACGGTCATCATCAAGTTTATTAATCTGTGAAATAACAGTTTTGCAGGGTAATAAACCAGTTGTATAAATTAAAGCCTAAAAGAGATTCGTTCTGCGAAAGTGACCTATCAGCTTTACTCCTTTTGTCTTCCGGTAGCTGTAGCAAATTCTGATCTTTGCTGGAGAGGGAAATAATATTTGTCTTAGGTTAATAAAAAGGGTGCAAAGCCAAGACAAGGAATTTTCGCTGTCGGTTACAGTGGCACTGAGAAATATTAATAGAAAAACTTTGGTTATTGGGCCATTGTCTTTGGTAACAGGAAGAAATGTAGACTCATGAAATTATTAAAAGTTGCAAGGGAATCTGGACGTATACCCTTTTCTCTGCCAGAATTGCTCCGTCGTACTGCAGGAGGTAAACTCTGTACGTGTCCTTTTATTCAGTGAGATACTAGTGGTATCGTTTGCCGGATTTCACGTTTCATTCGTGTCCTTGCACAAGCTGCGCAAACAATATCCTGCAGGAAGTGGATTCGTTAAGACCAACTACCTCGTATCACCTGGAGCTACAGGCGTATTTTGCGCGTTTTTATCCCATTGTTTACCCGAACGGCAATGACGAGAGCGGGACGATAGCAGATATTGTCTCTGCTTGAGCAGAATCAGAGAGAAGTTGTCTTACTTTTGAAAACTGAATATTTCGTTGGTCAGAAACGGGTACACGAGCAGTACATTCAGTCTTTCTCCCGTTTTTATTCATTTTTAGTTTTAAACTACGAATGCAGCACAAACAGTGAGCGAGGGACGCAGTGTCGAATATGGTAAAGGTGGCAGAGAGGCAGAATAAATTGATAACAGTGTACTCATTTCAGACAATCGTTGTCACTAAAATCGAAAGGAGTTTCCTGTTACGCTAGATCCCACATCGCTTTGCTGGCAAGTGGAAGGACTCGGAAAAGGTGGGACTGAACATCTCCTACACCATTCAAAGCTTCAGAACAACATTTATTAACACACAAAGAAAGTTAATGAAGCGCTAATCGATCTCTGAAGTTGAATAGGACAAATAAAAATCTGACAGTATTGAAATCTGAAAATAATTGAAGTAAGATATTTAAGATTAAATTGATTAATAAAACGTGAAACACGTTTCCCAAGATGAAGAACTTTTGAAGTTTTGCCATTACTGAGATGTGGTAGTAATTTAACTTAACTGTTTAAGGCATTTCATTAAAACATCATTTCTGATTAAAACACGAAACTTGTTTGGCAAGATTAATAAAATTTAACGACTTGCCAGTTCTCGAACATGAAAGTAATTTCACTCAGATTTTTAAACCAGTTCATTTCACTAAACAGTTTAAGCCTGTTCATTGATTATTAGAGCATGAAACTGGTTTGCCAAGATTAGCAACAGTGAAAAATATCAGGACCTGAGACTCAATACGCTCACTAGGGAGTAAAAAAAATTACTTACAAACATTAAGACTTGGGAATTAACAACGTGAGTACAAGAGTTCTTTACTGAAATCTATGTAAAACACAAGCCAATTGATCCACAGTGCCTGCCGCCATTGGCCCATGCTCAGAACAGTCAACAAATCGAACGGTTCAGAATTCTGGCACTTGGCTTCTAGAACATATGTAGGAATTGTAAGTGACTATATGCAGATACATAATATAGTTAACAATTAGACAAGTTGAAATCAGGGGGCAGTGATAAAGGAGGCTGCGTCAGGAACACCGTAATATCCAAGGAAATTATATCAGGAGACTGATATGACAAGCACATAGAACCGTTACGAGACACCACTCTCGTTACATCATCAGGAATAATAATAATAATAATAATAAGTAAACTGGCAGCAATGCGCTCAAAATAATTTCTGATAAGAAAACCTCTCATACCGAGGTCACAAATTTAGAAAGTTGTAAAGGACCCCGTTCATTTGGTCCCTGCAGACCGTAATAAGTTCGAACCCGAACCGTTAACGAAACTGAGACATTGCACCCTTGTCGCGGAACCGAAACAAACCCATGTCTCGGTAAGCGGAACACAGCTCAGCTCGCGTGGGTAAATACAGGGTGTACATAAAGTCCAGGAACACATTCAATTATTTACTGCACAAGAACCAAAGATTGTGCATACATGATACACATGTCATTTTGAAGAGAAACCCTGAAAGTTTTTTTTTTTTTTTTTTTTTTGTCATGCATGCTGCCCCTGCGTACTTTGGTAATTTGCCGATAGTCAGCGATAGTCGCAGACATGGCGAGTTCAAGTGCGGAGTTCGACTGGATATTCCTACTTGGACATGTTGCAGCAATGGCTGATGGAATCGGACTTTCCGTTCATCTTTCTGCAGGCTCCACACCATTCTCATCGTGAAATTCGTGGGTACCCGAACACGGATCTGCCACATCGATGGACCGGCCGTGCTACAGAACGGGACAGCTGTTTCATGAAATGGCCTCCGTGATCACCAGACCTCACTCCGTGTGACTTTTTTCTGTGGGGACACATTAAAGATCTGGTGTATGTACCGCCTCTACCACGTGATGTAGCAGAGCTCCGGGAGAGAATATGGGAAGCGACTGCCACAGTCGACGATGCCATGCTAGGACGGCTATGGCAAGAATTCGATTACCGCATTAACTTTTGCCGGGTCACTCATGGTTCGAATATCGAATGTTGTACTACCAAAAGGTTGGCTGGAGAGCTTACTTCGGTCTGAACCAGAAAGCTCTTATTGGTGGGCAGTAGTAATTAATGATTCACGAAAATTACTATAGAATGCTGCGAGATTTAAATTTCGCGACGTATATCAGTCCCAGGCTCGAAATCAGCCCAACACTTAAGTCATAATAATAATAATAATGATAATAATAATGCATAAAACATAAGTAAACAGGAAAGGAATAAAATCAACAAGCTTCAGCACGATAGCTTATTATACTGTAAGGCAAAAGTGGCACCAGCGACCCACTGGGAAGCGGTTAGGAACAGCGTGCACAGTAACGTAGGTCGTTGAGTTCAAATCTCGAGACAGTACGTGGTCGCCAAACACGAAATTCTGAATCAGGAGTTTCTATCACGCACTGGAATCATTGATGCCAGCTCTGTACAAATCACTTTGAATCACATTCTTAACACGTTTAGTTTCGGAGCTACAACCCTCAAATTTTCAGGGTCAGATACCACACGCTGTACATAATACGTGATTGCGTGGTGACGGGTGTTATTGTGGCGGAATGGTGATTTGAATGAGGTGTTCTACTGTGTGTCCATGTTCGCAATGTGCCTTATAAAGGATTTGCAGACGAGATGCAACGTCGCCGATGTCAAGGAGCGACATTCTTTCTCGATGCCCCGTTTTAGGTCACCTGTGGCCTCAGTAACACAAACACAATTCCCCCAGAAAAGGAAATCTACTGGTGTGAACTTGCGAGACCATGCAGGCTATTCATGAGGACCACGGGGCACCAGCAATCTTCCACGGAACCGGTTGCTCAGTTTTTCCACAAAAGCATGTGAAGAATGGGTTGTGTGACCAACCTTCTGCATCCAAATTTGGTCTCGGACGTCTAGACACTATGCTGAAGGAGGGCACCCAGACTGACGGGTATGAAAGCCCGATACATCTCACCTGAACGTGTTCAAATGGCTCTGAGCACTATGGGACTTGAAATCTGAGGCCATCAGTCCCCTAGAACATAGAACTGCTTAATCCTAACTAACCTAAGAACATCACACACATCCATGCCCGTGGCAGGATTCGAACCTGCGACCGTTGCGGTCGCGCGGTTCCAGACTGAAGCGTCTAGAACCGCTCGGCCACTCTGGCCGGCCCTGAACGTGTACTTGGGAAGTAGTGTAGACTGATGATTTCAGCCCCATACATTAATAGACCATCGATGTTGATGTTCGACAGGTCCCACTCACCGAGGATTGTCTGTGGCCTAGTAATGCCTGTTATGACGGTTTACTACACCGTGGTTTGTGAACGGGGACTCATCGGAGAACATAACACTTTGCAAGGAGTCCACAGTGAAATTACACACGGCCTATTCAAGAAAGTAACTCTCCAATTGAAATTGTTTCGACGCAGGGTCAGTAACAGGTAGTGACATTGTACTTTACGCCACACAGACGTAAGGCTGATACCAGCGAGTTCACCAGTGTCTCGTACGCTGACAATGGGATCATGGTGTATTGAATCTAAAACCAACACCTTCATCCCCTAATTTCTTGCAGATCCTGGTCTGTTAGTGCTGCACCTTCCCAACCTGTCTGTTTCCCAAAAGTCGTTCTTCAGCGCGTAAGAGCGTAATGGCTGCCGCAGCTCTTCTCCTTTGATATCTCACAGGATAAGCCATAGCTGCTTCAGTGGGATCGTCACGGCTTTCGTCGAGCACAAGCAATGTGTCAACGTACTCGTCGTGCGTGTATGCCTTCATCATCCAACGCCAGTGACCGTAACGCACTGAAACCCATATTTTTTCGACAGTCGGCAGTCTTAACAGCGCATCGAGGATGCTTGTAATTCCCAGACACTGGCGACGTTCCATATTGTCCACAGCACCTATAGAAGGCGCATAGCGTTATGTACAGCGTGTTTGTCCGCCCCCGAAACTTTAAAGGATTGTAGCTCCCAAACTAAATGTGAAAGGAATGTGATTCAAATTGATTTGTACAGAGCTCTCTTAACTGATTCAAGTGCATGACAGAAACAACTGCTGCTCCATTTACAAAATAGTACCTCTTTGTCGTAACTCTTTGGGAAATAACAAAACATATTTTATTCATAGCTCAGCAGAGAGTGTAATATTTCTTATGCGCCCCATTGCAATAAATTTTTCCGTCACATGTTAATTTGCACGCTACAGAGGTAAACATATATAAGTGATGAGTGTTTTGTGTTGGGATATTATCGGTGTGCTTTATCGTCCTGCTTTACAAGGCAGCCAAAAGCAACAAATTGTTTTCCAGCCTTGACTTGTAACGTATTCTAAAAAATTGGCAAGCTACGTTTGAACAGTATTGGCTTGTCTGTTAATGTGGCTTGTAGGACCGCATACATTTTAGGGGCATATAATGATTTTAAAGCCCCTGACGTGTCTGCTGCCCTACACAACATGAGGTTATGGGAATAATTGTACTACTTTACTGATTTATTTTGCGTATGCTACACATGTTGATGGGCGTCTCTGAGCACAGAGAGGGTGGGAACAAAATGAGTAGTGAGATAGGAGTGGGATTATGTATACAGAGAAATGAGATAGAAGGAGATGGGCAGTGGCAGAGGGGAGGAGGAGATGGATGAAGAGAGTGTGAATGAGAATGAGATGGGCAGAGTGGGGTGGAGGAGGAGGACAAGAGAGAGTGTGAGAAGAGGATGTACAGGAAGAGGGGAAGATGTAAGGTACAGAGACAGTAGTGAGGATCACATGGGCAGAGAGAGGGGGAGGAGAAGATCGACAGTGAGAGTGTGAAGGAGGACGAGCAGCAGCAGCAGCAGAGAGAGAGAGAGAGAGAGAGAGAGAGAGAGAGAGAGGGAGGGAGGGAGGGCGCAGAACAGAATATCTACAGAGATATTGGTGGGGAGACAACAGTCAGGGGGAGAGATGGGTAGTAGGAGATGGTTGGGGTGAAGGGAAAGAGGAGATGGGCAGATAGAGGAGTAGAAGAGGGAGATGCAGGAGGCAGGTGGAAGGTGCAGACTGATAGTGGGCAGCTGGAAAAGGAAGAGGGGAAGAGAAGTACAAGGAGAAGAGAGTGGGAGAGGAAAATAGGGATGGGATTTTGGAGGGGGGAGTAGAAGGGGTATACATAGAGATGGGGACGTGTCTGTAAAATAGTGTCCAATGCATACACGAGCAAAGCTACTGAGAAAAGGCTGGTGTAGAAATAAAACAATATGTTGAAAAATACAATTAAACAAAATAATATAAATTAAATGGGATTTAATTAAAGTTTTAAGTGAATAATTTTCAGACAATGCTGCTACGACTCTTACTGGCTGCTTTGAAGGAGCTTTGGGTTTAGCGACCAAATTTAAGTACATATAGAACTGTTGTTACTACACCTTCAATATTGTCCCAGTGTTACTGGTGTGCCTTGGCGACCCTAAGGTTTATGCATACCCATTTAAGCCAACGCATTTTTAATTTTTTGTTGTGTAGTATCTTTCAGTTATAATTTAATCTTCTCTATCAGTATTTGTTACGGAGGTTACACTTCTTCTTAGTGTTATACTCTCCTCGTCGGATCTGTTGAAGTTATTTTCACTTGTATAGCGTCCATTTGATCTTAAATTTTGAAAGGTTAGAAGGTTTTTTTAGATATTTGATGAGCTGTCAAATTAACTGTAGTCCATAAACTATGGTCATTTGCAACAATCTGCAAATTGCCATGTAACTGTCTGCGTTCAATATCTATCTGGAAACAGGGACACCTGGAAAAAGAAAATTTTCTGTAACCTTTCAGAGACTGGTGCGTTCCTACATACCACTCGACGTAGATTTTTGCGATGTGGACCAAGACTCGTTAACAATTGCACCATACCTCGTGAAGGGGCAATATCGCGCATACTGAACCTGTTCATAATACTTAGCAATATGCAGTACACCTGGATTACAGTGGTTCTAGTGTCCCAGTCTGACACCCATTCGTCTAATATCCAGTCTCGCACGCGTCTTTCACTAGAAATGTAACCTCCTCTGATGTCGAACAGTAAATCGTATTCTTCTTGACAAAATCGGTACAATGTAATATGTCACGATACGCAATGGACGTACCCTGGAATAATCAGTAAGGCCAGGTTCAGTCCGAAAGGCACTGATGAACACCACGACTAGGTTCCGCTGTATTTGTTCCAGTGCCGTCCTACTCGAAGGAGACAACAATTAGACAATGGGAGAGAAGCCCACAATAGTGTTCAACAAAGTTCTGTAACGTGACCGCAAAACATTCATCGGTAATTCTTAGTCATCAGAGTCAGCAGGGGCATTCTTACGCATATTTTGGACCGCGTTCCGAGTACCGGCTTTTACATGTTCCAGAGTGTTTCTTTTCTTATCTAGGAGACCGCCCAGATACCTACAAACAATGCAGAGGTTTATAGGGACTCGGTCAAGCCTCATGGAAGTATTTATGGTGTCGTCGTAACTGCCGTCTGCTTCACGTCTGCTGTGCAGTGAGCTACCTTAATTTAAGTATTAACTGTATTTTTCTTACTTGTCACTTCTTCTTCCGTGTGTATTTGCTTTTAGGAAGCTTTAATTGTCGGGTGCTATTAATAGTGTTCCATAGATTTCGTGTTTGTTTTGAATACAGTCAGAGAGAGTCCCTTTAGTCAGCCATAGTGCCAGTAGAGTCAGTGTCGTCGTAACTGCCGTCTGCTTCACGTCTGCTGTGCAGCGAGCTACCTTAATTTCAGTATTAACTGTATTTTTCTTACTTGTCACTTCTTCTTCCGTGTGTATTTGCTTTTAGGAAGCTTTAATTGTCGGGTGCTATTAATAGTGTTCCGTAGATTTCGTGTTTGTTTTGAATACAGTCAGAGAGAGTCCCTTTAGTCAGCCATAGTGCAAGTAGTGCTAGTGTTTGTTTTCAATACAGTCCAGAGACAGGTAGTGCTATTTTCATTGTTTTCTACAAGAAGTGCCTACCAACCACAGTTTAGTGAATAAACAGCCGCCTTTAGTGAATTAGCAGTCTAATTAAAGGTTCAGTAAATTGATTCCTTAGGATGGATAGGGTGTGTGACTGCTGTGTACGGACGCAGGAGGAGCTGGCCACTGTTCGCGAACAGCTGAGCGTGTTGATGGCCGCGGTCAGCCGTCTTCAGGCTGCTGCCTCGGAGTGTAGCGGCAGTGGGGAGTCTGGTGCGTCGCAAGGTACACCCCAGGTGTTACATGCTTCACCCACTGTCCCTGCTGTCGAGACATCTTCGCGTGTACTGGGCGCGGTTGGGCCACCGTCTCCCCAAGGGGAGTGGCGGGTTTAGCGGCGTTCGCGGCGCACGAGGCGGAGGGTCAATGTGGAGGCTGGCCGTGTGGCATCGCCCGCTCAGCCTGTGAGTGGACATGTGGCTGCTCCTTCAGCAAGGTCCGAGCAGGCACACGGGGGGAGGGGTTTATTAGTTATTGGGAGCTCCAACGTTAGGCGGGTGATGGAGCCCCTTAGGGAAATAGCGGGAAGGTCGGGGAAGAAGGCCAGTGTTCACTCTGTCTGCTTGCCAGGGGGTCGCATCCGAGATGTGGAGGAGGCTCTGCCGGCGGCGATAGAGAGCACTGGGTGCACCCGACTGCAAATTGTTGCTCATGTCGGCACCAATGACTCCTGCCGTCTGGGTTCAGTGATCATCCTCAGTTCGTACAGGCGGTTGGCGGAATTGGTGAAGGCGGAAAGCCTCGCTCGCGGGGTGAAATCAGAGCTAACTATTTGTAGTATCGTTCCCAGAACCGATCGCGGTCCTCTGGTTTGGAGCCGAGTGGAAGGCTTAAACCAGAAGCTCAGACGATTCTGCGGAGATCTGGGGTGCAAATTTCTCGACCTCCGCTATCAGGTGGAGAAATGTAGGGTCCCCCTGAATAGGTCAGGCGTGCACTACACGCCGGAAGCGGCTACAAGGGTAGCGGAGTACGTGTGGAGTGCACATGGGGGTTTTTTAGGTTAGAGAATCCCCTCCCTAGGCCCGACAAGACACCTCCTGAGACGCAGCAAGGTAGGAGTAGGCAAAATGCAACAGGGAATAACAATATTAATGTGCTAATAGTAAACTGTAGGAGCGTCTACAGAAAGGTCCCAGAACTGCTGTCATTAATAAACGGTCACAACGCCCATATAGTACTAGGGACAGAAAGTTGGCTGAAACCAGTTGTAAATAGTAATGAAATCCTAAACTCAGATTGGAATGGATACCGCAGAGACAGGCTGGACAGTGAAGGGGGAGGCGTGTTTATAGCGATAAGAAGTGCAATAGTATCGAAGGAAATTGACGGAGATCCGAAATGTGAAATGATTTGGGTGAAGGTCACGGTTAAAGCAGGCTCAGACATGGTAAATGGATGTCTCTATAGGCCCCCTGGCTCAGCAGCTGTTGTGGCTGAGCACCTGAAGGATAATTTGGAAAATATTTCGAGTAGATTTCCCCACCATGTTATAGTTCTGGGTGGAGATTTTAATTTGCCGGATATAGACTGGGAGACTCAGACGTTCATAATGGGTGGCAGGGACAAAGAATCCAGTGAAATTTTTTTAAGTGCTTTATCTGAAAACTACCTTGAGCAGTTAAACAGAGAACCGACTCGTGATGATAACATATTAGACCTTCTGGTGACAAACAGACCCGAACTATTTGAAAAAGTTAACGCAGAACAGGGAATCAGCGATCATAAAGCGGTTACGGGATCGATGATTTCAGCCGTAAATAGGAATATTAAAAAGGGTAGGAAGATTTTTCTGTTTAGCAAAAGTGACAAAAAGCAGATTACAGAGTACCTGTTGGCTCAACACAAAAGTTTTGTCTCAAGTACAGATAGTGTTGAGGATCAGTGGACAAAGTTCAAAACCGTCGTACATAATGCGTTAGATGAGTATGTGCCAAGCAAGATCGTAAGAGATGGAAAAGAGCCACCGTGGTACAACAACCGACTTAGAAAACTGCTGCGGAAGCAAAGGGAACTTCACAGCAAACATAAACATAGCCAAAGCCTTGCAGACAAACAAAAATTACGCGAAGCGAAATGTAGTGTGAGGAGGGCTATGGGAGAGGCGTTCAATGAATTCGAAAGTAAAGTTCTATGTACTGACTTGGCAGAAAATCCTAAGAAATTTTGGTCTTATGTCAAAGCGGTAGGTGGATCAAAACAAAATGTCCAGACACTCTGTGACCAAAATGGTACTGAAACGGAGGATGACAGACTAAAGGTCGAAATACTAAATGTCTTTTTCCAAAGTTGTTTCACAGAGGAAGATTGCACTGTAGTTCCTTCTCTAGATTGTCGCACAGATGACAAAATGGTAGATATCGAAATAGACGACAGAGGGATAGAGAAACAATTAAAATCGCTCAAAAGAGGAAAGGCCTCTGGACCTGATGGGATACCAGTTCAATTTTACACAGAGTACGCGAAGGAACTTTCCCCTCTTCTTGCAGCGGTGTACCGTAGGTCTCTAGAAGAGCGTAGCGTTCCAAAGGATTGGAAAAGGGCACAGGTCATCCCCGTTTTCAAGAATGGACGTCGAGCAGATGTGCAGAACTATAGACCTATATCTCTAACGTCGACCAGTTGTAGAATTTTGGAACACGTATTGTGTTCGAGTATAATGACTTTTGTGGAGACTAGAAATCTACTCTGTAGGAATCAGCATGGGTTTCGAAAAAGACGGTCATGTGAAACCCAGCTCGCGCTATTCGTCCACGAGACTCAGAGGGCCATAGATACGGGTTCACAGGTAGATGCCGTGTTTCTTGACTTCCGCAAGGCGTTCGATACAGTTCCCCACAGTCGTTTAATGAACAAAGTAAGAGCATATGGACTATCAGACCAATTGTGTGATTGGATTGAGGAGTTCCTAGATAACAGGACGCAGCATGTCATTCTCAATGGAGAGAAGTCTTCCGAAGTAAGAGTGATTTCAGGTGTGCCGCAGGGGAGTGTCATAGGACCGTTGCTATTCAAAATATACATAAATGACCTTGTGGATGACATCGGAAGTTCACTGAGGCTTTTTGCGGATGATGCTGTGGTGTATCGAGAGGTTGTAACAACGGAAAATTGTACTGAAATGCAGGAGGATCTGCAGCGAATTGACGCATGGTGCAGGGAATGGCAATTGAATCTCAATGTAGACAAGTGTAATGTGCTGCAAATACATAGAAAGATAGATCCTTTATCATTTAGCTACAAAATAGCAGGTCAGCAACTGGAAGCAGTTAATACCATAAATTATCTGGGAATACGCATTAGGAGTGATTTAAAATGGAATGATCATATAATGTTGATCGTCGGTAAAGCAGATGCCAGACTGAGATTCATTGGAAGAATCCTAAGGAAATGCAATCCGAAAACAAAGGAAGTAGGTTACAGTACGCTTGTTCGCCCACTGCTTGAATACTGCTCAGCAGTGTGGGATCCGTACCAGATAGGGTTGATAGAAGATATAGAGAAGATCCAACGGAGAGTAGCGCGCTTCGTTACAGGATCATTTAGTAATCGCGAAAGCGTTACGGAGATGATAGATAAACTCCAGTGGAAGACTCTGCAGGAGAGATGCTCAGTAGCTCGGTACGGGCTTTTGTCAAAGTTTCGAAAACATACGTTCCCCGAAGAGTCAAGCAGTATATTGCTCCCTCCTACGTATGTCTCGCGAAGAGACCATGAGGATAAAATCAGAGAGATTAGAGCCCACACAGAGGCATACCGACAATCCGTCTTTCCACGAACAATACGAGAATGGAATAGAAGGGAGAACCGATAGAGGTACTCAAGGTACCCTCCGCCACACACCGTCAGGTGGCTTGCGTAGTATGGATGTAGATGTAGATGTAGATGAAAAAAATACAAGCGGTTTAATTGATGGCTATTGCCAGGTTACTATAAATACACCACTGCTGCATCTAAACGATCAGGCAATTCATCGTTTCTTCAAGGTTCATACCGGTGTCCACAGACATAAATACTAAAATGTCATCCCCATACGCAGTAACACCTTCATCAGTATCTGATACGTCTAACAGATGTGATAGGGTTTAGTGCTATGATCCCAGAACCATGACCACCCATGGAGCTTTGGAGACAACCCGTGGCAATCATTTTAATAACCTTTCTTTGGGCCACAACCCAATAGATCGTACATGCGCTACACTAATAGGAAAACTCTTGTACAGACATTTGGGGGCCAAAGAATGTCGAAGGCGGCTGCAGTGTCAATCATGAGCGCAACAGTACATTACAGTGTTAAATATTCGACAATCTGCAGAGCTCCCTTACCCATGTTATCTATGTACTTCCCGTATCTGAATCCAAATTCAGTTCCCTTGAGCTGGTTATAAAGCGGACGCTACTTTATCTAGGCCTAACTGTTTAGTAACCAAATAGGTCTGTAACACAATGTAATTCTGGGTTTCTACGCTTTCCATTTTTAATCACTAGTGTCCAGGCTGTTTTGAAATCGCCAGTATCCTACTTATTCCTAACTCCTCATTTAGCAATACGTAAAATAATGCACTGCAGGCGTTGGAGGGATGTGACACTACGAAGAATAACGAAGGCTGGAGGGCGGCGCTGAGGGCCTGTCAAGCACCCCGAGAGTAGTAGGGCAAGGTTCGTGCCACCCCACTCTCCATTGTTGCCAAATTTATTCAAGATGGCGGCGATGACGTCATCCAAGATGGTGGCATGTCGAATTTGCAACAGTGCATTATGTTATCGAAGATGGCGGCTTTTGGAGGGAAAATAGGACAATTGTGCTACGTCCACTAACCTAACCTCAAGAAAAAATGGCTGCAAAACCTTACTTTTGTTTATTATTATTCATTATCATTTATTAACATTCATTATCATTCATTGTCATTTGTTATCATTCATTATCATTTATTATTATTCATTATGATCTATTATTATTTATTATTATAGGTCTACCTCAAGTAGAAAATTCCACCAAATTCCAACACGATAATCTCTCGAAAACTGTACTTCTATTTATTATTATCAATTATTATTTATTCAAGATGTCCAATTTTCTTGGTGAGACAGCAATTTTCCTTACATCCGTAGCAAAAATCTATCACAGGTTCAAATCCCATCACCATAATTGATCACACATACGAACTTTATCCGTCACTTACTTTTTTCGGCCCGCATCTCGTGGTCGTGCGGTAGCGTTCTTGCTTCCCACGCCCGGGTTCCCGGGTTCGATTCCCGGCGGGGTCAGGGATTTTCTCTGCCTCGTGATGGCTGCGTGTTGTGTGCTGTCCTTAGGTTAGTTAGGTTTAAGTAGTTCTAAGTTCTAGGGGACTTATGACCACAGCAGTTGAGTCCCATAGTGCTCAGAGCCATTTGAACCATTTGAACTTACTTTTTTCACTGTAGCCTGTCATAATCGCTTCAAACAATAAACAGCACTTATAGTAATGTAAGTTACGTCCTTTGATTTTGCAGGGGGGAAGAGACTGAAGACTTTATTTCAAGCAGTACGGTCATCACTTGTTCTCCAACACAGTCAGCACAGCCGGCCGAAGTGGCCGTGTGGTTAAAGGCGCCGCAGTCTGGAACCGCAAGACCGCTACGGTCGCAGGTTCGAAACCTGCCTCAGGCATGGATGTTTGTGATGTCCTTAGGTTAGTTAGGTTTAACTGGTTCTAAGTTATAGGATACTAATGACCTCAGAAGTTGAGTCCCATAGTGCTCAGAGCCATTTGAACAGTCAGCACACACATCTTTGATATTGCAGTGCAGTCGCCACGACGTCTGCGCCCCAAATGAATTAGTTCAAATACTCGCCACCCCCTGGCCAGCACGTGGAGACATTGCCGACGCCTGTCACGTGAGGCAACCGCCCGCGCTGGACTGCAGGTGCTCTGGGGGGCGAGCCCAGCGATCGCTCCCACGTCGTAAACATGTTTTCGCTGGACACGCTGGAATTTACCGAGTTTGACGTCACAGCGGTCCCTTGGCCGTTCACCACATATATTCGTCACCTCTGCACGTTTCGCGCCAAAATTGTTTGCCTCGGAGCTGAATCACACAACGGTCGGCCGTTGCCTGTCATACTTTTGGAGCCAAAGTTGTTTTCCTGGGCATGTTTAAACCTGTCAATGCCGACCGCTCACCATGCACCAAGTGTCCTTGTACGAGGGAGAACACAGGCTACACTTTTGCGGCAAAGTTTGCTCTACACTGGAATCCGCTATGACTATATAACAGCGCGTTTGGTCCGCAATAGAACACTCGCTAATTGACTCTCTTAATTCTATTTCGTTTTTAATCATATTAAATAATTCAATTTACAATTTCATGTATGTATGCAAAGGTGCTCAACTACCTAATTTCAACTACTTTTCGAGGACCAGACAGCCACCTTTTCCTAGGAAACAGCGCCTAGTTTGAATTCTGGCAGTAAAGAAAGGCCACTTCTGCTTTCTCTACCAACCTAACAAAATTGTTGGAAATAAAGAGCACTTGTGCTAACCTCAGCAACCCGACCACCACATCCTCCTAGGAACCAGCGCCAAGTTTGAAATCTGCCATTAAGCAAAGCTCACTGGCGCTTCCGCCACCAACCTAAGAAAATTGTTGCAAACCAAGCTCATCACTGCTAAACTAAGCCACCAGCACTCAACCTCTTCGTACATGTTTCAGGTAAATGGACTCACCCTGCACTAGGCCCATGGATGGCGGAACCAATTTACTTTATTTAGGAATGGAGTATAGGTATCACACTGACATGTTCCACACAATACAGACCTACAAAACACTCCTACATAGCTCATTTAAAATGCTCTAGATACACGCTTGCTAATTGTAAACAGTTAAAAATAACTCATAGCACAGCCTAAAGACATCAGAATGACTCGTAAATAATGCAAAACATTTACATCCAAATAGGCAAACAACTGCCAGTTTTCGCAAATAATTTCAGTGCATAGGCTGATGGAAGGAGGAACGAGTGTATTTTATTTATTTGAGACATATCTTTTTGAAACTTTTACTTCTCATAGGTTTCGATATGTAAGGCTGACATAAGGCTGTTTTTGAACTCCAGTAGTGCACTACACTTGGCAACACAACCACACCCATCAAGATATTCATTCCAATCCAGACCTGTAACTCCTCTACAGATAAATTTGTCCAGTTATTTGTCTACTCACTCACATTTGTGATCCGACTGTGGTCATCTGACACAGCCCATAAACACGTAAACAGCTCCTAATTTCACCACGCAATAGCAAACAGCTCTTAAATAGTGCAGTACACAGTATCAGCAGACGAGCTCTGTACTCTTAAACTCTCCAAATAAAGCACCGCACAGTGCACAGCCATGCTCCCAAAATAGTGCAACAGACGCGCCCAAACACCCACGGCTGCCAAACCGACCAAAAGCCTCTGCTCGGTCCCCCCCTCCCCCCCCCACTCCAAAAACATGACCACAACACAGTCGCATTCGCGCATAGCACGGGGGAAATTGATATCGCCTATGCACCATAGATTACGCTCCAAGGCAGGCGGGAGAGAGGGTTCCACAGCCTCCACCCAAGTTGCTTCCGCACTCGTTCGTGACAGCCGACCATAAAGGGCAATTCACGCGCCATAATCTCTGGAAAACCGCCCAACACATACTATTACTTCGCTGTTCGGTCGTCCAGAGGACATCTAAGTTAAGTCTTACAGCAACAGCTCTGTCTCAATCGATCATCCCGTACACCCTCTGTTATCATTTAACACAGATGTGAGTAAGTTTAGACTTGAATGATTCTCTGTTCTCCTGAAAAGCATCAAATACAGTATTCAACTCGCGTGTATCACTGCTACGTTAGTAGACATACACTGCAATACGAATTCAAAGAGAAAAAAAATTGACTACCTTCCTGATTCAGCTCACTTCGATGTCATCGTTTTCCTACATTCCTCCTGTTGCCGCATACTTGACTCCATGTACAAATTGCTCCCTGCGAACCAGAAGATAAGAAAGCATGTCCTCATTTTCACCGCATCTCGGTCTAAATTAGGTTAGTTTTACGTATGTGCTAATCGGTTGATCAATTAACTTAGCGAGGGACGTTGTGGTGAGCACATGTGCTGGACCACCTGTGTGACGTCATGGCGGATTCCACTCTCGAGCAATCTCTGGCGTCAATCGTGCGGCAGGGTATTCTTTGTCAACCAGGTGCTGGATCAACCGACCGACCGTTATGAAATCGGCAGGTTCCAACCTGTCCAGCGAACAGCTTTGGCGTCAGCTGGTCGGTGGGGGGTGGACTCCACTGTCCACGAAAACATGTTTACATCGCTGGATCAGCACAGGCCTGTGACGCGAGTCGGCGGCAGTAGGCTGTGACGTGGAAGGGCCGCTGGAAGGGCAGCGGGCGTGGACGCAGCTGGCGGCCGACACGTGAGGCGCCCGCTGGCTTGCCGGTGGCGCGCGGGTCGGTGGCGACCATGTGAACTAATTCAGTGGGACTGGGGGCCGCGTGGCGGTTGGACTGCGATCTAAGATGTGTACTAACTGTATTAGAGAACAAGTGATGGCGGTACTGTTTGAAATAATGAGTTCAGTCCTTTTCCCACGAATACACAGGAGGTGACTTACGTTAGTAAAAGTGCACTTCATTACTATTTGACGCGATTTTCATAGCATAGGTGGACTTAGGTTAGTGCACATGTGGCCAATTTATCTCATTCTTTCTCGTAGGTGTGACAGATTATCATGTTTGAATTTGAATTAGTAAGAGATTTTTTGTTATGGATGTAAGGGAATTGACTTTCTTGCCGCAAAAATCGACCATCTTGAATAAATAATAATAAATCATAATAAATGCTAATAAATAATAGTAAATGATAAAAATAATAAATAGAAGTACGGTTTTCCAGAGATTATGGCGCGTGAATTACCCTTTATGGTCGGCTGTCATGAACGAGTACAGAAGCAACTTGGGTGAAGGTTGTGGAACCCTCTCTCCCGCCTGCCTTGGAGCGTAATCTATGGTGCATAGGCGATATCAATTTCCCCCGTGCTATGCGCGAATGCGACTGTGTTGTGGTCATGTTTTGGAGGGGGGGGGGGGGGGGGGGGACCGAGCAGAGGCTTTTGGTCGGTTTGGCAGCCGTTGGTGTTGGGGAGCATGTCTTTGCACTGTGCTGTGCTTTATTTGGAGAGTTTAAGAATACAGAGCACGTATGCTGATATTGTGTACTGCATTATTTAAGAGCTGTTTGCTATTGCGTGGTGAAATTAGGAGCTGTTTATGTGTTTGTGGGCTGTGTTAGATGACCACAGTCGGATCAGTGTGGTGTTTTGTGACTAATATACTCCTCTACTAAATAAAAGGGCTTGAAATAAATAGAGTGCAGCCCTTCATTACTTCCCCGAGCAGCACAGCTCAGTCTGAGCTGTTTTTGCGCAATAACGGCAATCTGGTCAGACTCTGAGTGAGTCGACAATTAATTCCTCAATAAAGTAAATTGGTTCCTCCATCCATGGGCCTAGTGCAGGGTGAGTCCTTTTACCCGAAACGTGTACGAAGAGGTTGAGTGCTGGCGGCTTAGTTTAGCAGTGATGAGGTCGGTTTGCAACAATTTTCTTAGGTTGGTGGCGGAAGCGCCAGTGAGCTTTGTTTAATGGTAGATTTCAAACTTGGCGCTGGATCCTAGGAGGATGTGGTGGTCGGGTTGCTGGGGTTAGTACAAGTGCCCTGTATTTCCAACAATTTTGTTAGGTTGGTAGAGAGAGCAGAAGTGGTCTTTTTTTAATGCCAGAACTCAAACTTGGCGCTGGTTCCTAGGAAGAGGAGGCTGTCTGGTCCTCGAAAAGTAGTTGAAATTAGGTAATTGAACACCTTTGGATACAAATATGAAATTGTAAATTGAATTATTTAATATGATTAAAAACGAAATGGAATTAAGTACTTAGGTATTTACAGAAGACCATGTCCATCGTGTGTACGGAGGGTGTGTGACATAAGGGGGGCGGCAGCGCAGCGATTGGTCAGTTATTACGCGCACGGGAGAGAGAGTCAACTAGCGAGCGTTCTATTGCGGACCAAACGTGCTGCTATGTAGTCATGGCGGATTCCAGTGTAGAGCGAACTTTGCCGCCAAAAGTGTAGCCTGCGTTCTCCCTCGTACAAGGACACGTGGTGGACAGTGAGCGGTCGGCATTGACAGGTTTGAACGTGCCCAGGAAAACAACTTTCGCGCCAAAAGTGTGACAGGGAATGGCCGACGATTGTGTGATTCAGCTCTGAGGCGAACAATTTTGCCGGGAAACGTGCGGAGGTGACGAATACACGTGGTGAGCGGACAAGGGACCGCTGTGACGTCAAACTCGGCAAGTTCCAGCGTGTCCAGCGAAAACATGTTTACGACGTGGGAGTGATCGCTGGGCTCGCCCCCTAGCGTACCGGCAGTCCAGCGTGAGCGGCTGCCTCACGTGACAGGCGTCGGCAATGTCTCTGCGTGCTGGCCAGGGGGTGGCGAGTATTTGAACTAATTCAGTTGGAGCGCGGACGTCATGGCGACTGCACTGCGATATGAAAGATGTGTGTTGACTGTGTTGGAGAACAAGCGATGACCGTACTGCTTGAAATAAAGTCTTCAGTCCCTTCCCCCCTGCAAAATCAAAGGATGTGACTTACGTTACTATAAGTGCTGTTTATTATTTGACGCGATTGTGATAATCAACCAGTGAAAAAAGATAAGTGAGGGAGAAAGTTCGTACGTGTGATCAATTATGGTGAAGGGATTTGAACTTGTGATAGATTTTTGTTATGGCTGTAAGGAGAATGGCTTTCTCACCGAGAAAATCGGACATCTTGAATAAATAATAAATGATAATAATAAATAGAAGTACAGTTTTTGAGACATTATCGAGTTGGAATTTGGCGCAATTTTCTAGTGGAGGTAGGCCTATAATAATAAATAATAATAGATGATAATGCATAATAATAAATGATAATGAGTGATAATAAATGACCATGAACGATAATGAATGTTAATAAATGATAATGAATAAACAAAAGTAAGGTTTTGCTTCCATTATTGTGTTGGAATTTGAATTTGGAGGGAATATTCTAGTGGAGGCAGGTCAATAATAATAAATAATGATAATAAATAATAATACATGATAATAAACAATAATAAATGATAATGAATGTTAATAAATGATAATCAACAATAATGAATAATAATAATAAAGACAAGATCGACTTTTGCATGCATTATCATGTTCGAATACAAACTTACCGCCATTTTTATCTTTTGGAGGTATAGGTTAGTGGACATTGGTCTATTGGTCTATTTTCCCTTCAAAATTCAAAATTCCCGCAATTTTTTCTTGAGGTTAGGTTAGTGGATGTAGCACAATTGGCCTATTTCCCCGCCAAAAGCCGCCATCTTGAATGACGTCATGCACTGTTGCCAAGTCTACATGCCGCCATCTTGGATAACGTCATCGCCGCCATCTTCAATAAATTTGGCAACAATGGACAATGTTGTAGCACGAACCTTGCCGTACTACTCCTGGGGTGCTAATGAGAGCCATCCGCTGTGGCCATGCGGTTCTAGGCGCTTCAGTCCGGAACCGCGCTGCTGCTACTATTATCTACGGCGGCGGCGGCGGGGACAGCAATAGAAGCAGCAAGCGTGCTAGGTCTGTGATGATGGGTCTACCTCAGCAGTCTAGACGGCATCAGCCTAGTCATGACAGCCAGCACAACAGGATCAGCCCTGAGTAAGGTAGCTAGCCCAGCTGGTTAACCATCGGCAGTGACGCTCAGTAGCACGATGAACGGTTTGCTAGGGTAATCTTGTGCTCATCAAAGGTAGTGCCCCAGTAAGAACCCAGCTGTTTACAGGGCGGCAACGGTTGTGCAGAGTTACATCATGGCCTGTCCAGTAGAGGAAGACTGTCAACGCTGGTGACCCCCCATAGATGAAAGTTAGGGGGAAAGGGGGGATTGCAGCAGCTAACTTTACTCCCAGAACAGTTCAACAATGAGCCAAACACTACCAGTTTTCCCCCAGTGAACACTTGGTAGAAAAACGCCGAGTGATCCATCAGCGGACGAGGAGAAGTTAACCACAACAGTTAAGTCTAGAGTCCAGCTGAATGGGCTGGTTGCTGTCTCGTAGGTAGTAGTCATCTGGTGAATGGTAGTCACTGCATCACATGGCCTGCATTCAAACTGGCTCAATGGAACTGAACAGAAGGAGGGCTCAGTAGCAAGAATATTTGTAGTTGTTTACCTGAGGAAATGGCGTTATCTCTTGCCGCCTGTCCCAACCTTAGGTTTCGGGCTTTCAGCTCGTTACTTTCTGCAGTATGAGTGTGTTTAAAGTCATTCTGACTTACGAGTAGCTACTCCACCGTGCGTTACTTACGTTGTGGTCCCTTCACATGGAGGTCATACTGCTGCATTTGTGTTTCAGATACCTCTATCGACATGTGTAGCAGTGGTGTCGGCTCTGTGTCACGTTATCTGCAGTGGCTTGACTCGGCGCTCCCCAGGGAGAGACAGCAAAAATTTTACATTTGCCTAGGATATCTCTCTGCAGCGAAACAGGCCACACTTTTTCAGAAAATTCTCCCCCAATTTTTTTCTCAGGCTCCTTCTGTAACAATCATGTTACACGCATTTTTACATTGACAACTAAACACTGTAGATGTTTTATTATTTGAACGCTCATTGGCCTGACCAAAAGATTCATGTTTCTTGTTTCCTAATGCTGAACACCATTATTGATACGTGACAGTTTTTGTGTTAGTGTAACGGTAATTGAAACAGGACCTGTATTTTTGGTGCCATCTAGTGATTTCTGCAGGACAATGACTATCGGTGCATCTCATGGGCTATCACTATCTTCAGTTATTCCCTCCGCTAGTCACTGATTAATGAATCCATCATTTAATGGCTGGAGATGCCTTGGTACACGGCATGTCTCTCCCAGTGTTACCACTTGTTTGTACAGGTTGCTGGTAATGCAGTATTTGTAATAAACAAATCCATGAATCGTAGTAGCAAGGCTTGGCCACGTGTGTGCAGTGTAATGTCGTATGGGAATGCTTTCCGATAGATAATACATTCTGGTTAGCTTTTAATGAACGTTTCTGCCGATTCTTATTTCCCTGGTTCTCATTCCTACACTCCTGCGAATTATGGGCATCTGCTTAGCGCTCTTAGCAGTCTGACTGACGAAAATTCTACTGGAGATGGCCCTTACATCCACATATGTGACTTTTTATTTCTTAAGCAAAAATCCGATGTTCACTAAGCCCTTTTGTTGCAATTCTTTTTTTTTTTTTTGGTCATCAGTCTACTGACTGGTTTGATGCGGCCCGCCACGAATGCCTTTCCTGTGCTAACCTCATCATCTCAGAGTAGCACTTGCAACCTACGTCCTCTATTATTTGCTTGACGTGTTCCAATCTCTGTCTTCCTCTACAGTTTTTGCCCTCTACAGCTCCCTCTAGCATAGAAGTCATTCCCTCATGTCCTAGCAGATTCCTATCATCCTGTCCCTTCTCCTTATCAGTGTTTTCCACATATTCCTTTCCTCTCCGATTCTGCGTAGAACTTCCTCATTCCTTACCTTATCAGTCCACCTAATTTTCAACATTCGTCTACAGCACCACATCTCAAATGCTTCGATTCTCTTCTGTTCCGGTTTTCCCACAGTCCATGTTTCACTACCATACAATGCTGTACTCCAGACGTACATCCTCAGAAATTTCTTCCTCAAATTAAGGCCGGTATTTGATATTAGTAGACTTCTCTTGACCAGAAATGCCTTTTTTGCCATAGCGAGTCTGCTTTTGATGTCCTCCTTGCTCCGTCCGTCATTGTTTATTTTACTGCCTAGGTAGCAGAATTCCTTAACTTCATTGACTTCGTGACCATCAATCCTGATGTTAAGTTTCTCACTGTTCTCATTTCTACTACTTCTCATTATCTTCGTCTTTCTCCGATTTACTCTCAAACCATACTGTATACTCATTAGACTGTTCATTCCGTTCAGCAGATCATTTAATTCTTCTTCACTTTCACTCACGATAGCAATGTCATCAGTGAATCGTATCATTGATATCCTTTCACCTTGTATTTTAATTCCACTCCTGAACCTTTCTTTTCTTTCCATCATTGCTTCCTCGATGTACATATTGAAGAGTAGGGGCGATAGGCTACAGCGTTGTCTTACACCCTTCTTAATACGAGCACTTCGTTCTTGATCGTCCACTCTTATTATTCCCTCTTGGTTGTTGTACATATTGTATATGACCCGTCTCTCCCTATAGCTTACACCTACTTTTTTCAGAATCTAGAACAGCTTGCACCATTTTATATTGTCGAACGCTTTTTCCAGGTCGACAAATCCTATGAAAGTGTTTTGATTTTTCTTTAGCCTTGCTTCCATTATTAGCCGTAACGTCAGAATTGCCTCTCTCGTCCCTTTACCTTTCCTAAAGCCAAACTGATCGTCACCTGGCGCATTCTCAATTTTCTTTTCCATTCTTCTGTATATTATTCTTGTAAGCAGCTTCGATGCATGAGCTGTTAAGCTGATTGTGCGATAATTCTCGCACTTGTCAGTTCTTGCCGTCTTCGGAATTGTGTGGATGATGCTTTTCCGAAAGTCAGATGGTATGTCGCCAGTCTCATATTTTCTACACACCAACGTGAATAGTCGTTTTGTTGCCACTTCCCCCAATGATTTTAGAAATTTTGATGGAATGTTATCTATCCCTTCTGCCTTATTTGACCGTAAGTCCTCCAAAGCTCTGTTAAATTCCGATTCTAATACTGGATCCCCTATCTCTTCTAAATCGACTCCTGTTTCTTCTTCTATCACATCAGACAAATCTTCACCCTCATAGAGGCTTTCAATGTATTCTTTCCACCTATCTGCTCTCTCTTCTGCATTTAACAGCGGAATTCCCGTTGCACTCTTAATGTTACCACCGTTGCTTTTAATGTCACAAAAGGTTGTTTTGACTTTCCTGTATGCTGAGTCTGTCCTTCCGACAATCATATCTTTTTCGATGTCTTCACATTTTTCCTGCAGCCATTTCTTCTTAGCTTCCCTGTACTTCCTATTTATTTCATTCCTCAACTACTTGTACTTCTGTATTCCTGATTTTCCCGGAACATGTCTGTACTTCCTCCTTTCATCAATCAACTGAAGTCTTTCTTCTGTTACCCATGGTTTCTTCGCAGCTACCTTCTTTGAACCTATGTTTTCCTTCCCAACTTCTGTGATGGCCCTTTTTAGAGATGTCCATTCCTCTTCAACTGTACTGCCTACTGCGCTATTGCCCGCATCTCGTGGTCGTGCGGGTTCCCGGGTTCGATTCCCGGCGGGGTCAGGGATATTCTCTGCCTCGTGATGGCTTGGTGTTGTGTGCTGTCCTTAGGTTAGTTAGGTTTAAGTAGTTCTAAGTTTTAGGGGACTGATGACCATAGATGTTAAGTCCCATAGTGCTCAGAGCCATTTGAACCATTTGAGCCTACTGCGCTATTCCTTATTGCTGTATCTATAGCGTTAGAGAACTGCAAACGTATCTCGTCATTCCTTAGTACTTCTGTATCCCACTTCTTTGCGTATTGATTCTTCCTGACTAATGTCTTGAACTTCAGCCTACTCTTCATCACTACTATATTGTGATCTAATCTAATTGAAATCTTCCCGTATCTCTCGGCCTTTTCCAAGTATACCTCCTCCTTTTGTGACTCTTGAACAGGGTATCCGCTATTACTAGCTGAAACTTGTTACAGAACTCAATTAGTCTTTCTCCTCTTCCATTCCTTGTCCCAAGCCCATATTCTCCTGTAACCTTTTCTTCTACTCCTTCCCCTACAACTGCATTCCAGTCGCCCATGACTATTAGATTTTCGTCCCACTTTACATACTGCATTACCCTTTCAATATCCTCATACACTTTCTCTATCTGTTCATCTTCAGCTTGCGACGTCGGCATGTATACCTGAACTATCGTTGTCGGTGTTGGTCTGCTGTCGATTCTGATTAGAACAACCCGGTCACTGAACTGTTCACAGTAACACACCCTCTGCTCTACCTTCCTATTCATAACGAATCCTACACCTGCTATACCATTTTCTGCTGCTGCTGTTGTTGCAATAGACTTCCTCAAACTGTGTGGCGCCCCTAATAGCTTTGGACGGATCAGACAAATTCTCCATCCTGGCTTTGAATGACATATCAGTGCGGATACTCCATGAGAAGGCATTGAGAGCCCTATTTCCATCTTCACCAAAGATAACAGTGTCAGCCACTGCACTCCAGCTTATGTTTGCACATTAATCGTTCACATTATATCCGAGAAGGTGCCAGTGATTCACTGTGTTTCTGTACCAGGATACCTAGATTTTCTGTGAAGAACTTCGTAGTATTCTGTTTAAGGAAGTGCTGACGCAGGCCAACAGTGAACTGCTCGAACATCTCTGTCTATACTAAGTGTTTCATGATACACTACGTATTAATTAAGTTCATCCATTAACCGTAAATTAGACATAAGTAGACACTTCTCATCTCATTAATGACTCAGTATGGTGGTTGCTACAACATCGTTATTTCCCCAGAAATCGTTATTCTGCCAGAAAAAGGCATTGTCAAGTTGGTTGTGTTACGTGCGCGTGGGGCACACAATACTCATTAAAGCCTGTACTATGGTAAGTGAGTGGGGTTTACCTTACGAGACAGGGTTTTTGTATAGATATTTACCACGTGTACCTGAATGGTGGCAAATCAGACTTACACCCACTCTGTAATAACAATGATACGTCAAATAAGTCCGAAATACAACTACACGTCAGGACGGACAAAAAGCAACACAGCAGATGCTACCAATTTGATAATAATACAGTCGCCAGCCTAATTAGGCATTAACTTTGTTTCTTCCCTGTACAAGTTGATGTACATTCATGCAAAACAACACGTAGTAACACTGCATAATATACTAAATTTTAGAACCAGAAAATCTATTGAACTGATAGTTTCACTTTCTGTACTGATCTGGAAAAACCATGAATACATAACACTACACTATAATGTATACTACCAAACTTCGTACTGTCTATTGATGTGATTAAAATCGGGCATAGGTTACCCTAGAAATAGCACTTTGGGGCCACACACAAAATGTCAGATTTGATAAAGATAAAACATTAATAACTTTTGACATATATATTGAATTTAACTTTTGCTGGTCAAATAAATTTAGAACACTTCAGAATTCAAATGAATAAAAAGGGGGGGGGGGACCCTGAAACTGTTGTGATCACTGTATTAAAAAAATTGATTGCTGAAATTATTATGCGCTCAAGATTTCCAGTATATGAGTTACTACTCTTTTTTGTCTTATTTCCTGCTCATTTAAATACCTTTATATCTGTCTCGAAATAATTAAACTTCATTACTAAATCAATATTAAAGTTATCTTCCAGCTTTATCAGACCTTCGTTATTTATTTACTGGTTCATTAACAAAAACAGTTCTTTAAACACCATTCTTACATAGTTAGGTCTGCAAGTAACTATTATTAACACAAAATTTAATTTTTCATTTTGGGACACTCGGATTGCACAACATTTGGAAAGGACCCTATCTAGGTTAGTTGTGAGGATAATTAAATGATAGGAAAGTATTGGTAAAATTTAAGTTATTATTGCATAAGTCATTCTCTGGTCCATGCGAATACAGTACTAAAAGTTTCAACCTGCTTGTATCGATGCGGCGGTTGGTGGGCGGCGAGATGGCGAGGCACAGAGCACACATACAACCACAGCTATGGCTCTTGACGTATCGGCACCTTAATTCTTTTTAGCATCGCAATACTTTTCCTTTTAGTGCCTATGGAATTTTGCCATGCTGTATGGGCGTTGGAACGGCATACCCAAGGCTCAATGAAACTACGTCTTCCAGGAGAGCCTCCTCGCTCCAGAACGTGTTGCTGAGACCAATGCCAAACTCCAACAACAACTGCTGAGCCCGTTGTGCCATACAGTGCCCGCATGCATTTTCCCGCGCTCGCCTGCCATCCACCTTTTACCGCTCCCTTACAGACAGGGTATTCACCCGAGGTTTTACATTCTACGTATTCTAACACATTGCCTACGTATGGACCAGACGCACAGTTACAATTTTAAACATTAACATTAAATGTTACAACAGATTCAACATTTGTTACCTTTCAATTCTATTACAATATTGCTTGACATTTGACGTAAACATTAATATTCACATTGAAAATTGTTTACACTTTTCTTAACACAATGGCATGAAACAAGAAAACAAATGAATTCATAACATCAATTACTCAAGTTTAACGAAAAATCAGATGAAAAAAAAAATATTTATATGTACAATAGTACAACGTCGTTGTTGTTACAGGTGGTAATGGATCCAAAGAATGAGGGGTTCACTCAACATTGGATTTGGTTCTCTTGATCCCCATTATATTTGCTGTTGAACGGCTAGTATTACTTCCACTTGTCTATTTAACTCCTAACTAAACCCTTGTGAATGTGAATTAACTGCCAATATCTTGGTTACAGGCTCACTCTTAGAAGCTGCACGAATGTCTGTTTCTTTGTGCATCCTACAAATGCTGTAAAAATGCATTTACACTACATACGAAAAACAAACTAAATTAGCTTTTACACTTTTTCATAGCCCAATGGAACTCAAAATGATCCTAAGCCAAATGACCTAAGCGTCTGTAACTGACACATACAGTTGGTACTGCCTTAGTCCTTGGCAACTCGTGCCCTCACAAATTACGGTAATTACATCGCACTGGCGTTAAGTACGTTCCCCTGCAGTTTAGAGGAAGTCACACCCAATGTGGAAGCTGCTGTGGTTTAAGAGATGACAATTTTAATCTGCTATGAATGTTCCTATGACTAGACATTGCTACAACCAAACGAACGCAAAATGAAGGCTGACATAAAAATGTTCACTCACCATACTGTATTACGTCAGGCTGCAATCCGGAACCGGCCGATATGGCCGAGCGGTTCTAGGCGCTACAGTCTGGAACCGCGCGACCGCTACGGTCGCAGGTTCGAATCCTGCCCCGGGCATGGATGTGTGTGATGTCGTTAGATTAGTTAGGTTTAAGTAGTCCTAAGTTCTAGTGGACTGATGACCTCAGACGTTAAGTCCCATAGTGCTCAGAGCCATTTGAACCATTTTTTGCAGTCCGGACAGGTGACGATCGCTGACGCTACAGATTTGATTCCACTGTCACTGAAGTTCTGAGGTGACAGCCAACGCTGGCACCAACGTGTAAGGACTGGTGGGATGTAGTTTCTAGGTATGCTGGATGACGGAGCGTTGAGTGTGGCAGTGAGACCTGACTGCCACCCCAGGGAAGGTAAGGACAGAGCATAAGCGTTTTACACTTTTATTAGTTTTTAATTTAAATTTAATAATTTTCTACGTGGTCGGGTGACGGTGGCCACGCCAGTAGATGCCAGACACGTACTTGGAAGATGCTGAAGCTTCCACCTCTGCAGACACGAGGGCGTCCACTTTTTCAATTCCGCCAGCGAGCAGAAGCAGTTCTGTGCAAGAGAAACATCTCAGCTGGTGGAAGGCGTTGACCATCAACAGCGATGCCCAACAGTACGACAGTATGTTTCAGCAGGCTGAACTGGTTGACATTGAATGTTCTGCTCCAGTAAGCTCCCAGCAGCTCTGCATGGGACGACGGCAGTTGTGTAGAGTTATCTCATAGCCTATCCTTCAGAGGAAGGCTGCGGACACTGGCGCCCACACATAGAAGATGGAGGAGAGCAGCAGCTAGTACGCCTCCTCAGTACAGCGCTAGTGCACCAGAACGCTACCACTGTGAGCAGGTGGTGGATGGCTCCAAATCTGACCGATGGAGAAGAGGACGACAGCTCATAATGGCTTAGTCCACCTGGCTGGGCTGGCTACTGTCTCAAAGGCAGCAGTCATGGTAACCAGTGCCCACAGGTCTTGCCATGAGACAGTCTAACTGCAACTGAATAAGAAGGGTTCATGAACCCGAGTGTTGCTTCATGTCTGACTGAAGAATTGACGTTATTCCTTGGTGAGAATGACCGGACGTGGCTTGTTCTTCTGGTGCTGTCAGCATTCTTCATCATCTGCGAAATCCCAGGTTTACGTTTCACATTTTCAGCTTGTTACTTTCTGCAGTATTAGCTTGCTGAAAGTCGGTCTTTCATATGATTTACATGTTGTTTCTCCGCCGTGCATGCTTGGCAGAATAATGTCATGTTCCCCTGACGGTGAGGTCATACTTCTTCATTGGCGATTCAGACACCTCGCTCAAGAAAAGTGTAGCAATAGCCCCCGTTGTGGGTGACGCTATTTACAGTATAGGGTCTCTTACTTTTTTAACAAACCAATACTGAAGTTGCGCATGCAGCTGACTTGGCTTCTCTAGGCGCTGGCCGGAGAGAGACTTTCATGCAGCCTATATTTCTGCAGTCCAATATCACTGCCCATAATTAAATCATCGGCACGACCTCAGATCACACGCCATGTGGACCTGATGCTTTTCCAGTTTGAGCTTGGAAAATGTGTTAGCAACTTCTTCCTCACCAAAGCTGTCACCAGCATATATTGTTTCTATTATCAACTGTAATTAGGGTAATTAGCAAGTATTCAACTGACTCGCCCGACCAAATAGTTATTGGCTATCCGTTATACGAACTATGGAAATTGCAGTAAGCTCCAGAAACATTTCAGTCATAACATTATACAGTCTTCTCCACATGAGAAATCACAGTTGCCTCTCAACAAATTTCTCTCACTGTATTCTTCTGATAAGCTGTAACACTATTTGCTAGGACATCATAACAGTGCTATATTCATGGAGCCTTGCAGTGCGCTCTGGCTCACCTAAGCCTCGTCGATAAACCTTTTCTTTTTGATCATATTCTTTGCTTTTACACTGAAAGTGCTGGCTCCAGGCGAAACGTCTGTTAGCAGCTGCGCACCGAAATCTACATCGACTGCAAGCAATTCTGTCGGAAAACCAGCAATGTTGGTAGTTGATCCACCCCATTACGTTCTCTTGGTATCTACGCCGTTCATGATTTCCTTCGCTTGTCTCCTACTGCTGCTGCTTTCCCCACAGATTACAACTGCAGTATGACCATTGGATGACAGGTAATGGAAAACTTACAGGCGTTAATCTTAGATGCTGCCATCCGGTTCATTAAGTGACATCTCTATTAGTGGAAATAAATGCAAATTTTGTTGCATACAGTAACAAAAAACATTTCATAGGGTGTTAAAACCTTGAGTTTATGTGTAAAATGGCCGATAAGTTGTGTATGCTATATGATCATCTTACTCCAGTCCACTTTGCACGTTCTTAAATTCTACCGTGACGATATGTTTGTCACATCACTGTGATGCCTTACATACAGTGAATTTCCTATTATATGTTCGTCTCGTCTACGATATAAGAAAATTCGGAACAGTTACTCTGATACACTTGTATACATGGTGCTCCTTAGATCGTGACCGGCCAAATATCTCACGAAATAAGCATCAAACGAAAAAACTACAAAGAACGAAACTTGTCTAGCATGAAGGGGGAAACCAGATGCCGCTATGGTTGGCCCGCTAGATGACGCTGCCATAGGTCAAACGGATATCAACTGCGTTTTTTTAAATAGGAACCGTCATTTTTATTACATATTCGTGTAATGCGTAAACAAATATGAATGTTTTAATTGGATCACTTTTTTCGCTTTGTGATAGATGGCGCTGTAATGGAACTTAGAACTACTTAAACCTAACTAACCTAAGGACATCACACACATCCATGCTCTAGGCCGGATTCGAACCTGCGACTATGGCGTTCACGCCGTTCCAAACTGAAGCGCCTAGAACCGCTCGGCCACATCGTCCGGCTCACACCGGTGACAACAGACAGAAATACTAAGATATATATCATCCTCATACGCAGTAACACCTTCATCAGTATCTGCTACCTCTAACAGATGTGAGAAGGGTTTAACTCTATGATCCCAGAATCATGACCACACATGGAGCTTTGGAGACAACCCGTGGCAATCCTTTTAATAACCTTTCTCTGTGCTACAGCGCAATAGATCGTACATGCTCTACACTAATAGGAAAAATTGTTGTATAGATATTTGGCGACCAAAGAATGTCGAAGGTGGCTGCTGTGTCAATCATGCGCGCAACAGCATATTACAGTGTTGAATATACGACAATCTGCAGAGCTGCATTACCCATGTTATCTATGTACTTCCCGTATCTGAATCCAAATTCAGTTCCCTTGAGCTGGTTAGAAAGCGGAAGCCAATCTGTCTAGGCCAAACTATTTAGTACCTATATAGTTCTGTTACACTATGGAATGCTGGGTTTCTAAGCTTCCCATTTTTAATCACTAATTTCCAGGCTGTTTTTTAATCGCCAGGATCCTACTTATTCCTAACTCCTCATTTAGTAATACGTAAAATAATGCACTTTAGATGTTGGTGGGATGTGACACTACGAAGGATAATGAGGGCTGGAGTGCGGCGCTGAGAACCTGTGAAGCAACCTGGGGCGCTGATGAGACCGCATTAGCATTTTGAATGAGCATTTTTTTCTGTTTTACAGTTGGACCCTATTATCTACGGCGGCGGCGGCGGGGACAGCAATAGAAGCAGCAAGCGTGCTAGGTCTGTGATGATGGGTCTACCTCAGCAGTCTAGACGGCATCAGCCTAGTCATGACAGCCAGCACAGCAGGATCAGCCCTGAGTAAGGTAGCTAGCCCAGCTGGTTAACCATCGGCAGTGACGCTCAGTAGCACGATGAACGGTTTGCTAGGGTAATCTTGTGCTCATCAAAGGTAGTGCCCCAGTAAGAACCCAGCTGTTTACAGGTGGGCAATGGTTGTGCAGAGTTACATCATGGCCTGTCCAGTAGACGAAGACTGTCACCGCTGGTGACCCCCCATAGATGAAAGTTAGGAGGAAAGGGAGGGGGTTGCAGCAGTTAACTTTACTCCCAGAACAGTTCAACAATGAGCCAAACACTACCAGTTTGCCCCCAGCGAGCACTTGGTAGAAAAACGCCAAGTGATCTCGTCAGCGTACGAGAAGAAGTTAACCACAACAGTTAAGTCTAGGGTCCAGCTGAATGGGCTGGTTGCTGTCTCATAGCTAGTAGTCATCTGGTGAATGGTAGTCACTGCATCACATGGCCTGCATTCAAACTGGCTCAATGGAACTGAACAGAAGGAGGGCTTAGTAACAAGAATATTTGTAGTTGTTTACCTGAGGAAATGGCGTTATCTCTTGCCGCCTGTCCCACCCTTAGGTTTCGGGCTTTCAGCTCGTTACTTTCTGCAGTATGAGTGTGTTTAAAGTCATTCTAACTTAGAAGTTGCTACTCCACAGTGCGTGACTTACGTTGTGATCCCTTCACATGGAGGTCATACTGCTGCATTTGTGTTTCAGATACCTCTATCGACATGTGTAACAGTGGTGTCGGCTCTGTGTCACGTTATCTGCAGTGCCGACTTCTGGCTTGACTCGGCGATGCCCAGGGAGAGACAGCAAAAAGTTTACATTCGCCCAGGATATCTCTCTGCAGTGAAACAGTCCACACTTCTTCAAAAAATTCTCCCCCAATATTTTCTCAGGCTTCTTCTGTAACAGTCACACGCATTTTTACATTGGCAACTAACACTTAGAGCTTTTACTATTTGAACGGTCATTGACCTGAGCATAAGATTCATGTTTCTTGTTTCCTAATGCTAAACACTATTATTGCTATGTGACAGTTTTTGTGTTCATGTAACGGTAATCGAAACTGGACCTGTATTTTCAGGTGCCATCTAGTGATTTCTTTAGGACAAGACTATCGCCACATCTCATGGGCTATCACTATTCTAATTTATTCCCCTCGCTAGTCACTAATCAATGAATCCATCCTTTAATGGCTGGAGTTGCCTTGGTGCAAGGCCTGTCTCTCTTTCAGTATTGCCACTTGTTAGTACAGGAAGCTACGTAAAAGGCGTTGCTGGCAATGCAGTATATGTAATAAACAAATCCTAGAATCGTAGTAGCAATGCGTGGGCACGTCTGTGCAGTGTTATCTCCCACGGGAATGCTTTCCGTTGGATGATAGATTCTGGTTTGCTTTTAATGAACATTTCTGCCGATTATTATTTCCCTGTTTCACATTCTTACACTCGCGTGATTTATGGGCATCTTTCTAGCACTCTTAGCAGTTTGGCTGACGAAAATGCTACTGTAGATGGCCCTTACATCCACATATGTGACATTTTATTTCGAAAGCGAGAACCCGATTGTCACTAAGCCCTTTTGTTGTAATATCGGATTCCTCAAACTGTGTGGCGTTCATAATAGCTTTGGACGGATCACACAAATTCTTCATCCTGGAGTTGCATGACTTGTCAGTGCGGATACTCCATAAGAAGGCATTGAGAGCCCTATTTTCATCTTCACCAAAGATAACAGTGTCAGCCACTGCACTCCACGTCAGCTCATATGTTTGCACATTAATCTCTCACATTATATCCGAGAAGATTCCAGCGATTCATTGTGTTCCTGTACCAGTCTGCCGAGTTTTTCTCTGAAGAACTTCGTAGTATTCTCTTTAAGGCAGCGCTGGCGCAGTCCAACAACGAACTGCTCGAACATCTCTGCCGCATTAAGTGTTTCATGATACACTACATATTAATTAGCTTCATCCACTAACCGTAAATTAGTCACATGTAGACACTTCTCATCTCAACAATTACTCAGTATGGTGGTTGCTACAACATCGTTAGTAAACACAGTTACATCCTCTGTCATTTTCCCGAGAAAAGGCATTGTCAAGTTGGGTGGTATGGGAACCAAAGAAAGAGGGATTCACTCAACATTGGATTTGGTTCTCTAGATCCCTACTGCATTTGCTGTTGAACGGCTTGTATTACTTCCACTTGTCTATTTAACTCGTCACAAAACCCTTGCTAATGTGAATTAACTGCCAATAACTGAGTTACAGGCTCTTAGTAGCTGCACGAGTGTCTGGCTCTTTGTGCATCCTAAAAATGCTGTAAAAATGCATTTACACTACATACAAAAAACAAACTAATTAGTTTTTACGCTTTTTCATAGCCCAATGGGACTCAAAACGGTCCTAAACCAAATGACCAAACCGTCTACACTGACACATGTAGATGGTACTGCCTTAGCCCTTGGCATCTCGTGCCCTGACAAATTACAGAAATTACATATCACTGGCGTTAAGTACCTTCCCCTGCAGTTTAGAGGAAATCACATCCATTGTGGAAGCTGCTGTGGTTTAAGAAATGACAATTTTAAAGTGCTATGAATGTTCCTATGACCTGACATTTCTAGAACCAAATGAACAGAAAATGAAGGCCAACATAAAAATGGTCACTCTCCATACTGCATGCGTCAGCCTGCAATCCGGACAGGTGACGATCGCTGACGCTACAGATTTGTTTCCAGTGTCACTGAAGTTCTGAGGTGACAGCCAACACCGACACTAACATGTAGGGACTGGTGAGATGTAGCTCCAACTGATGCTGCATGACGAAGTATTGAGTCACAAACATCTCTGGTAGCACATGGATGTTCTGTGACTCCGCGACGACTCTATGGGATATTTCGGCCAATAAAAGTACCTAACCACCTAATGATGAATCACCTGGTTGAATCGGCTCGAGACTTAGAAATCTGAAGCGGCAAGAACTCCGTAAAGCATCTTTTCCAGTTCTTATGTGATCTCGTCCGGTGTGCTTCGAACATCCCGTCTTGGAGAGTGCAAATTTCGTAATGTAGTATAATTATACCACATATATCAGGAAACAGATTGATGAAGCGAAACTCATGGAATCTTTACGCGGACATTTGGGTTCGGACTAATTTCGCTATTGTTGATGCATTTGTTTGTAATAGCTACCCTATATATCTATACAGTATCTAATGTAGGATACCTGCTAAGACTGTGAGCATGGCGGTTCCTTAATAGAGAACTTTTTTCTACACTGCGTTCTCAAAACTACTTTGAATTAAAACGGAAAATATGCTAACACCAGTAAGTCACGTTGTGATTTATTTCAGTTACATTCTCTATCAACAGCTAGACTTAAAAATGGTGGCTCACATTTACTCACAATTGGCTCTGAGCACTATGGGACTTAACATCTGTGGTCATCAGTCCCCTAGAACTTAGAACTACTTAAACCTAACTTACCTAAGGACATCACACACATCCATGCCCGAGGCAGGATTCGAACCTGCGACCGTAGCAGTCGCGCGGTTCCAGACTGAGCGCCTAGAACCGCTAGACCACCGCGGCCGGCATTTACTCACAGAAGGAACAGTCGATGTCATCAGAAAAGTGGTATGAATCGAGACAGAGGCTGTGGATGTCATCAGAAAAACTGTATGAACGGAAGGCGAGAAGGAGAGCGTATCGCAGTTCGGAAGAAATGATAGAAATGTTACCATTAATAGAAAGGTGAATCACATTATGAGGCATTCCTGAAGATAATTTACTTGCAGAGAGTAATATGTTATTGTTATTGTTTGACTGATGACCTGATTTTGCTGAGACAGCCTCGAACCTGACGTGTGTACAGAGTACAAATGGTTGCTGTTAGTACTACCTTAATTGGCTCTCGTATTTTCTCTTCCTGGAGCGCACAGTGAATATTTTCGGCTCGTTGAATACTCTGAACTAGCTGACGTAACGCTCCGGATATTTCACTCTATTTTGAGTAAAGGAACAAAATTCCTAACGTTTACAATGCCGCAAGGAAACAGAAATGTGTGGGTATCGGTATTTACATTGAACACGGTTGCGTCTGATATTGCCTTCAACGAATTTACTTTTCGGGCTGCCATTTCTTGGAATGTACCGACGTGGATGTTTGATTTTCTAACATCCTGGTGGCCATTTCCCTGCTCTGCACAGTTACACTCGCCCATCACAACAGGGCTGCAGGCTGTGTGTCAGGCAGTAACGAATGGAGTATTAAGAGTCTCACTGCTCTACACCTGCATCTACTTATACATACATATCACGCAAGGCACCCTAGGGTGTGTAGTTGAGGATACCATATACCACTACTAAACACTTCCATTCCTGTGCCACTCACAAATGGATCGAGGGATATATTGAATCTGTATGCCTCCAATACGACCACTAATTTCTGCTATCTTCGCGGCCCTGACGCGAGATATACGTTTGCAGCAGTAGAATGGTTTTAGTCAGCTGCTATTTGCTATTCACCAAATTTTGTCACAGTATTTGGCGAGAAGAACGTCGGTTTCCCTCGAGGGATTCCCACTTCGTTTGAAAAGGCATCTCCGCAACACACGCTTGTGAATCTACTTTACCAGTAACAAATCTAGCAGGACGGTTCTCATCTGCTTCGATATTTTCCATTAATAGACCTGATGAGGATCTCAAACAGTGGGCAGAAGTCAAGAATATGTCACACAAGTGCTGTACACGTGGTTTCCATTCTAGGTGAGTTACGCTTTGCTAGGATTCTCCCAATAAACCGACATCGACCATACACTATCTTTACCATCGTTCTGAAGTGTTCATTACATTTCATATCGCTTTGTAACGTTGCGCCTAGTTATTTGATTGACGTGACTGTGTCAACCAGCACACCATTAATACTGTATTCGAATATTAGAGGACTGGTTTTCTTGCTCATGTACAGTCATGCTCAAAAGTATCCGAACGACCTGAATTGCATTTCGCCTGATTCGCATGCAACCCATATAACGCAGCTGTCTAGCAGGTCCTATAATCGCTCCTTGGTACAGTCGTTTGACTATTGAAAATGGTTCCAACAACTCACCACTAGAAAACACTGCTCTGTATCGCAATAACTCAAGATGTAAAGTAATACCAAGATACTAGAAATATCAGGGAACATCTTATCACAGGTAATACTGTGCTTAAGGCTTATAAGCTCACATTTATTGCAATTAATGGCATACCTGAAATGTTACCACTCCCATTATTACGTCAGATAGGTAATGCACATAGTAAGTTCGTCGTATTCATGATTTCCTCTTCAAAGTAACATACCGTAGTTGTTATTTAACACAAAATGACACTAAAAATTTAAGATATTCACGAGCAGCTAGTTTAGAATGTGTATGAACTTCAAATGACACGACGAACCGTCTCGTTCTGCATTTGGATTCCAACCCAGGTCATGCAGACTAATATTTCGTGATTAACGAAAACTAACAGTCATTCCTGACTAGGCATACAGAGAGTGATATACCTCGATTTTAGACAGTAACAGTTAGCAAATATCAACTTTAAACTACATAAAGTAAACATTTTTAACGGACACGAATTCCTATCCAGCATCTATTGTCCCTGTTAACGAACTAGGAGAGATGTTAAATATTGCTTCTTCACAAGTAACTTACTTGTGTTGGACAGGTATTCGAACCCAGAACCGAATCGGATTGTTATCGAAGCACAATCAACTATGACATACCTGATTTACTCCGCAGTAGCTATATGTTTTAACTGAAATGACGAGACGAAACATTAATTTTTTCCTTCCCAGGACTTCAACCCAGCACCTATCGCTGTTATATTCCAGAGAAAACTATCGTTAAATGTGGGTTTGTTACACCAGCAGCGACACGTGAGCATGTTCGAACTAGAAATAATGTGACGAAGAGTTCACTGCTGACTGGGAATCGAACCCCACACATATCGTTTGTACACACAAACAGACGTCAGGTACCGAATTTTTCTCCACCAGCAGCCCGGAATATCATCCTTGAACTTAACGTGATCTCGCAGATAGTTATATGTCTCACTGGGAGTCAATAACGTCAGATATCGTTATTGTTGACAACGAATGAAAATGCCTTAAAAATCAAAATTATTATCCATCAGCAGATAGGTGTTCTCATGCTAGAGCTTGATAATTCATAATGAAAGCCTTAGTGCTGGGCCAGGATGCGAACCCATTCACACACAATATGTGGAGATGTTAAGGAATCTGCAGTTTTGTACAAACAACAAATTGTAGTCGAGCTGTATTGTCACGAAGTGATCAAATTCCGCGTTAAGGGGGGTCTGAGTTGCATTCATAGTTCAGAACCTTTTTTTCGGCATACAGAAGTTCAAATGAAAGATGGAATAAGTGTCCTGTGACCCTACATAGCGTTTGTTTCGTCACTAGAAATAAAGAACTAGTATAAGATGGGATACTGGTGATAGAGTTTCTACATGTCGTCACTACTGACTTTATTGTGGTTCATCATAACGTCTACTTGGTAGAGAAGGAATATCATATTTAATGTGAATTTCAGACCACAATGCCACTACACCTTCTTCATTTGGCGTAGCCAGAACAGAATAGAATCTGTCTCTCCCTATCAAAAATCATGGGCAGAAGATGGAATCGAACCCAGACCATAAGTATATGAACCCATCAACAAACCAACAGACCCTCCCCCTTTTTTTTCTTTTATTATTATTATTAAGATTCCATCCTTCTACCAACTTTTTTTTACTTTTTTATTTTATGTACTTTTTTATGTTTTTGATGCCAAATCCTCATTTTTCTTACTTTTTGCGAGTGCTCGGCCACTTTTTCTTTTTTTGTGTTTTGTATTTTATTTTATTTTTTCATCTTTTTATTTTTTATTTTGGCATCATTTTGTGTAAGCTGGATGCGTAAATTACCTTAGCTAACATAAAGGAGAATGAATATTTCTTCTTGATATTAATTAAAGGTAATGAATCTTCCTCTTGCTAATGGAAAGACAAGTATATTAAAATAAACTGAAACGTCAAGTCTCTCATCTTCATAAGGAAAACATAAAATCTTGCGTCCCCTTGAAAAACGTTTTTTAGAACTTAAAATTTCGTATGGCATAAGATGATTAAAAAAATAAAATACATAAAATTTGATGTCTAATTTCGTCATGAGGATGTAGCCCGGTGCGTCTTGCCACGGACTTGATTTCTCTTCTGTAGTGTCTCGTGAATGGATCGAAGACATTCCGGTTCCAGTTATCTGTAATCATGCAAGGCTGACATCTCTGAATTCCGTACCAACCTTAATCTGTTATTGTTCTCTGTATAATTTTATTCCATGATTCTATTTAGGAAGCATGCGTAATTTTTTTTTGTAGTCTTTTGTCCGCATGAGATGATGGTGCTGAGTCGTTAGATACACCCAGTAATCTTCTTTGCTTTTATTTTCTGCCTTCAAGATATAGTGCACTGTGTGCCCGTTCAGCCAGTTAACAGCATTTCTTTTCGTATTAGGATATGGCACTGCGTCTGGAGTCAGAAAATCTGCGGCGGTGAAAGCGGTTGGACATGTTCTGTTAACGGTCGCTAATTTCTGCTTAACTATATGCCATATGTCTCTTACTCTTTCACACAATAATCGGTGTTCTTCAGTGTCAAGAAGGTTGCATGACGCGCACGAGGGCGAATTTGTGAGATGTATAGCATGCAATTTGGAATTAGCTGCTATTATCCTATTGACTGCATTATACCAATTTGCTTTCACCTTAGAGGGTAAGTTCCGATCGTGGATATTTTTCCAAATTGCAGACCAGTCGTTGTTGGGGTATTTTCTTTCAATAATATTTCCTTCCTTAGCCTCCATTAAATATGTATAGATGTCCTTTACGCTCTTCAACTGCTGTTCTGAGAGCCTCGAGGAGATATAACTGTACTCAACGAGAAAAGTTTTTAGGTGACAAAGACCAGCTATTATATTCTTCACATATAATGGCGGCTGCATGCTTGCTGGAGCAATTTCATTCAGCAAGTGGGCCGTTAAGCTGTCGGGCATTTGTTTCCATTGCTTGCTCATTCGACACACATGTAACGCTCGTGACCTGTAACTGACACCAATGAGGTTTAAACCTCCTTTCCTTGTTGGGAGTGTTAGTGTATTGAACTTCACTTTGAAAATGTTGCCTTGGCATACAAAGCTTCCTATCGCGGATAAAATTCTTCTGGCTATTTCTAATGGCATCGGAAAAGCTTGGACAACATAGTTAAGTGTGGATCTTATATAAATATTTACTAGTTTGGTTTTCTGTATCTCGTACAGTTGTCTCATACTGTTTCCTTGTACAGATGCTCGTATGCTTGCAAGAAGTTTTTTATAATTGACGGCAATAGTGTGTTGGATGTTGCTCCTAAATTCAATACCCAAACATTTCACTGTGGATACTTCCGTAATTGTCCCCGATTTTGCATGCATATTCCTCTGCCTAGCTTCATGATGCCTGACTTCCTTTTATTTAGTTTGGCGCCAGAAGCAAGTTCATATGTGTGTACAATCTGAAGAGCTTTCGCCACTTCATCTTCGTTTATAACCAAGACGCCCACATCATCTGCGTAGGCGTTGCACACTATTTTCTTGCCGTTTATACACAATCCTTGCAGGTGATGCGTGAGTGTCGCGAGGAAAGGTTCTATTGCTATTGCGAAAAGGGCCATTGACATTGGGCAACCTTGACGTACGGATCCAGTCAGTTCAATCTCTCTACTTAGTTGTCCGTATATCATTATTCGTGCTACACTGTTGTTCAGAATTTGTTGAATAATCCTCACGAATCGTGGTGGGAATCCCATTACTTCCATGATACCAAGGAGATACTTATGATCTACTCTGTCGAACGCCTTCTCGAAGTCTAATGACACTAAAGCACATTTTATTCGGCATACATTTGCGGTTGATATTATATCCCTATATTCGCATATATTCTGATATATGTTTCTGTCTTTGCCTACACATGTTTGGTACGTGCCAGTTACAGAGTTATTAACCATTTTTATTTTTCTTGCTAATACGCGGGCCATAATTTTGTAATCACTGTTGACGAATGTTACTGGGCGAAGGTTTTCAATTGCTTTGCTAAGTGAGTTTTTAGGAATTAGAACTATGATCCCTTCAGGAAATTCTTTGGGAGCAGTAACAGTGCCATTCATGATTTCGCTGTACATACATAGCAAATTGCTTTTCATTTGTGGCCAGAACACTTGGTAGATTCCACGGGGATACCATCAGGTCCTGGAGATTTATTTTTAGGACTCTGTGGTATTGCCTCTTTCAATTCGTCCTCTTCTATTTCAGCCGTGAGATTTTCTACTTGCTCTGTACTAATTCGTCCTGATACGTTTCTAACAAGATCACGTCGCGCCTCGTCGACGGTAGGTTTGGTGGACATCATATCTGAGATATATTTATGAACAGCGTTTCGAATTTCATGCTGTTTTGTCTGCCTGGTCCCATCAGGTAACTTAACTTCTGTCAGTATTTTTCTGTTTCCTCTCTTATTCTCATGCATTACATGGTACATAGCTGTTTCTTCCCCTTCTACAATGTTGTGTATTCTCCCTCTGACTTTAAAACCTTCTGACTGTCGCTGCTTCAATGCTAAAAGTTTTGCTTTAACTTTCTGAATCCGGCTAAAGTTCTCCATTAATCGTGTGTCCAAAGTGCACAGGTCTCTAAGGCAGCTAAAACAAAATTCAGTCGTCTTTTTAATCCAGAAACTTTTCTGTCGTGAGTAATCGATCAGCATTCTTCTTATTTTAGGCTTCGCACATTGTAACCACCAAGCTATGGCAGAACTGTATAACGGGAATCGTTTCTTGCCTTCTTGCCACACATTAGTAAATGCTACGCGACATTCCTCATCTTGTAGATGTGTAATGTTGAGTTTCCATATGCCCCTCGCTCGGTAAGTCTCTTGTTTTTCGAAATTTACTGTGGTGGTGTACGCGGCGTGGTCAGAAAACATAGTGCGCCAGACCTCAGACTGGAGTACATGGTTCTTAAGGTTGAACGAGACGTAAATTCTGTCTAGCCTGCTTGCTGAGTGACTGGTAAAATATTTGAAACTGGCCTGTGCGCCATGGGTATGTTCCTAGGTATCGATTAACTGCATTTGGTGGACTATTCTTTCCAGTTCTAAGGACTTGTTGAAATTCGGTGCCTGGTCTTTCGGGCTAAGCACAGAATTAAAATCGCCGGCTAGGATTACATAATCTTGACGTGTACCGAAGAGATAAACGATTTCACTTTTTAAAAAATCCGCTCTAACACGCCTGTTATTGTTGCCTGACGGTGCATAAACGTTGATGATGCGGGCATTATTAACAGTCACTGCAATCCCTCTGCTGTTTTCAAGTTTTGCTATTTGTGTGACACGGATGCCACCTTTCGTGAGAATTACGGTTCCCAGTTCTGCACCGATACCGGGGTTTATTATGGCGTTGTATCCACGTATGTTTTCTAATTTAATATCTGTTACTTCCTGTAACAATTGTATATCAACGTCAGCTGCGTATAGAAAGTCTTGCAGATGTTGTAAATGCAGGGAGGAGCGTATCTTATTAATGTTCAACGTAGCGATTTTGTATGCTTGTGCAGCGTTCATATTGTCCTATTCATTACCGAAGTCAATATTCGTCATACGAAGTGCCTACGGAGGAAAATCCTTTTTCACATGTATGTTCCGGCAATGATGTAACCATCGTGTTCAGTTGATCTCTTGGGGCAGGAGTCTGTTCCGTTCCTCCAGTTTCATTCAATTCTTCATATTAATTCATTTCATCCGATTCATCAGCCCAGGTTTTGTGTTGATTAGCTTTCGATGTCTCTTTTTCTGCGTTTCTAGTATCAGGGAAAACCTTGTCTGCATCGAAATTTGCTAGCAGCTTCAATCTCTCGTGTGACGAATGGTCCGCTGACATGGGGCATGGTGTATTTGAATTGGCTTGCAAGCTGCGAGCTGCATCATCCTGAGTAGCGACCCGAGTAGCGTCAGGAGCGTCACGCGTATGGAGTTGTCCAGCGGCTGCCGCTACATGAGTTAAAGGCAACGTTGACATGGTTGGGGGTCTCACTGCTTCGCCCGCAGGTAGCTGGGCCACTCGGCGTTGTATACACTGCGAGCGGACATGGCCTGTATCGCCGCAAGACGTGCAGGTTCTTGGCTGCCCATCATATATTACTATAGCCCGATAACCACGAACATTTATATACGAGGGTATGTGCTTGTGTAAATCAATTCGCAATTGCCTGATACCATTCAAGACGGGGAACTTGTGAGCAGGAGACCACTTTTCTGCAATATTGCCAATTATTCTCCCATAAGGAGCTATCACGGAATTCATCTGCTCAGCGGTGATTTCAAATGGTAGCTCAAAGATACGGACAGTCCTTAATCCAAAGTCAGCCTGTGTAACAAGAACTTCACTAACATTGCCATCGTGGTGTTTGAACTTAAATAATCCGCCACTAGATTCAACAATGTTGTCACACAATTTCGTGTTTTTAAGCTTGACATACACAATGCTTCTCACAATTGAAAGGTGAATACCTGCAATATCCTCAAACGAAATTTTCACAACTTCCTCTAAGCATATCTCAATTTCGAACGAATTCGGTCTCTGCCCTTTCTGATCATAAACAAATGTCAATGTGTCTCTTCTATTAGGCTGATCCATCCCTCCTTCTAATATGAATCCATCAAGGGTCTGAAATAACGCAGCCGACTACTGCAACAGGCGCTTGACTTACCGAGCGGAGCGCAGCAGACCGCAGCGCACAGCACACGCCGGAGGTCCGCACACCACGGCCGCCAAAAGCCGACTTACGGAGCGCGGCTACGACCACCAAATCCCCTTCTTTTGGAATCATTTTCCTATCATAACATGAGACTTCTGACACACAGTCTCCCTGTAGTGGTTTGCAGCATGTTCAGTACATTCATTTACTTGGTTGACCGAATCGCCATGAACTAGCTGCCTCGGCTACCCAGTGCATACATTCGACTCTATTTTGTAATCACCGAAATAAAATCACGTAACTGCCACCTACACAGAACTGCCAACAGTGTAGGATGCATAAATTTAAATAGGAAGTGTTCCATTCCATTTGAGCTACTCTATTGCGCTATCTGTTTGTTGAAACCGTCCTGCAGTGCAAAAGAAAAGCTGTAACTGTCTGTCTCTCAGAAGTCTAGATCCGGCCCTATGTATTATCTCACAGCACTGTGGAATTCCTAAGTTCTGGAGGAACTCTTGACTTCCGCAGCAGCTGTAGCTACATGGCAGCTAGTGGCGTAACAGTAAGCGTTGGGCACTGTAGATAGGATGTCGTGAGTTCGTGTACATTCACTGCTACATTTTTTAAAACGCAATTTCTGCTGTCTTCTGAAGTTATCAATTTAATGGAACTTTGAACATAATTCCCTTCACTTCTCAACCCAAAATATTCGCATGTAGAAAAAGGGCTAACTTCTGCAACATTTTGTTCTTTTCAGGTTTAATAGACGGCCAGGCAGCAGTTGCATCTCGAAGCTTTTGTATTATGTGTGGGGAGAGCGCATCGTGCCCAAATAGTCAGGAAAGTATTTTCTACATTAGCTGTCGTGTGGTAGTGGCATTTTATTCTTCTTCAAACCTTTTGTGACAGCTTTAACTTAGAACAAGTTTTCTACGTACATGTAATCAGTAAACTGCATGTGCACAGTCAGACTGTTATAGTTAACTTCAGAGAATTCGCATATATCGTTGATGATTAATTTCTCTCTCATGTTTAGTATTGTTTTAACAACACTAAAAGAAACCTTACGAAAATTGTGCACTGTATTGTAAGATATGAAATAAAACTACCCACGATAACCTTACGACGAAAGTCTCTCTGAATAAAACTATATGTACACAAGCGTGCCTCTATCGGCACGAATTTGTAAAATACTACTCAATTAGATTTCGATTGGGTCTGTGTTTAATTGGTATGCTGTGTCATGTTCAACAGGTATGCAAATGTAGCGTTTCATAAATAAAGTTACGTGTTCGTACAAACCCAAAATTTGCTTGTCAGCAGCGGAAAGAGGTTTTACCTGTTGTGCAGCATTGTAAGTTTTTCACCACTGCACTGTGAGCTGAAAGTATTTTCTTGCGATTTTCTTATCAGTTCATTTCCTTGATACTTATCACCCTGACATGAGAGTCTTAAGTGAAGAACAGTATTGAATTTCGTATCGTTGACGGTCGATTCGAATTTCTTCAGAGACGCCTGTATTGTGAAGCAGCTTGGCAGCCAGAAATGCGAGATCTATTATAATTAACACTACTTACTGAGTTGAGCTGCCAAGAGGATTTGATGTATGAAGGTTTTCTTCCGAGTTCGTTACAGAATTTTTTCTGGAAATTCGTAGCTCCATAAAATAGAGGACAAAAAAAAAAAAGCTCGCACACGCTGGTCCCTACGACGGCTAAAACCGACGACTCCTTTAACCGTTGCAACACGAGACACGGGCGGTACCGCGGGGCTACGAACACACTGCTGCCTGTGAGCCTCTCTCATCATGTGGTACTGGTCGCCCAGACTCATAACGCATCGTGAAAGATAATAAAAGTTGTCACTTATGTGAAGAATAGCATTTCTGTAGCCAAAAAATTGAATTTTCTGTCTCAGTGTCTTAGTTAATATGAGGATTATATAGTACGAGTCATTCAAATGAAAAGGGAATATCAAGTGAATTTAGGGAGTTAATTCAGTACCATACGCGGAAGTGATTGCGCTGCCACAGTGTTGCCAAATGTTTGTTACGATGTTGCCAATTCTCAGCTGTGCTAGGAACAGCTCTGTAGCGTTATAGGAGGAGAATCCCGTGCTCGTGTCATAGGAGGAAACGGAGAGGAGGCGCGGGGTTTGGTTAATATGCAGCGTTTTCTCCTACCAGTTGTGTCAAACATTCAGGTGTGTAATCTTCCGTCACGATTACAGATTCCCACAAAATATATACGAATAAAACACTTACATTTTTACTTTGTGACAAAAGATTAATTCAGTACAATAAAAAGTCTTTGGAAATCAACTTTGCCCACCTTTCGCGAAAAGTAAGATAACAAACACTTTGCATCTTTGTGCAGTCTTGTGATCATACAAGTAGAATTTCATGAACTGCACGAGAATGTAGAAAAATGTTGATGCGAATGGAAGCTGTAAGAAACACAGTTAACTAATTATTCTACACCACGTAACAATCAATTCATTTGAAAATTCAGAAGAGAAGGAACTAAAAATTATGCCCATTAAGACAGGAACTAAAGTGCAGATGTGGGCACTGTAGATCTGTGCTTTTTCATCTTCAGATCTACACGAATAATGTATAATAACCAGCGTATTCATTGCTTTTGTAATGTTTTCCTCTTGTTTAGTCTTCTAATGATGAACTGCATCCACACCCATGAGTTTGATTGTTCCTTTTACCCTTCCATCCACTATCTTGGTGTGTTATTGTTCGGTGTTCAAAAAGCAGAATATTATGCCTGCTCCCACGAGGTATTAAAACGAGGTCGCAAGAAGGCTAACGAATTAATATCAAAATACAGTGAGACGCCAATTTATCTGTCGTCATGGTGTTGAGCCGACAGAAATAGTTGGGTGTTATTACCTGCATCACCGGCATCCCGTTGTCGTCATCTCTTATTGATATTTTCATGCTACCCTGAACACAAGAATACGAGATAAATGTGTTTATTCTCCGTGACGAAACACCCCACATTCCATTCATCCTGATCCATTCTCTACGTGCATCGGCGGCAATGAGTGATAGGAAAGCTGTTGTGAGGTGACGAATAACAGTAACAATGGTAGTAATAACAAATCAATAATCAATGATGTTTGCTGCATTACAGACGATTAACAAAATAGCCAAGAAAGGCTGTGTGTTTAATTGGCGCACTGCATAGATGTTCTTGCCATTTTGTTACTGAATTCTGTTCTGGTTGTTTGTAGCCGTACATATAGCTAGCACAATGAGATATTACCTGTCAACTATCCTTGCTTTACATCACGAGCAAACATATTTGAAATACATTCCTGTTTTCTCTCTCTCTCTTTTCTTTTTCTTTTTATTTTTTGAGGAAAGCATCGAGAAGCGCGAATAATAAGCAAGTAGGCATATAACCTGTTTACAGTTATTTTCATTGTGATACGTAATGCAAAAATACAACTTTTAGGTGTGTTATTGCATAATTCCAGTTATTGACAGTCTATTCGTGAGCTTGCTCGCATTCAGTGGGGTGAAGTCTATCACAAAGGCAAGCAAAACACAAATATTTCTTGCATCATGTGCAACACACAAATTAAATCTCGCTGCACTGACTTGTTGTCCGATATATTGTTGCTAAATTCAGGTCTATCAGATACCAATTTGGATGCTTACCAAGTGTTTAAAAGTATATCTTGAAATACGCAGAAAGGGACATAGAGGTATTCAACTGAAACATAGCCATGACCAAGTTTGTAACTGGGGTCGACAGCATCGTCGTCTACCACTTTGACATCTCGATCGGTGACAGTGCTCAGCCGGTTACTTACGTTTACTGGTATCAAAGCTACAGCATGAAAACACAAAAATGTTATTAACCCGAAGATCATTAACTTTGGAACCCGTAGTAAAGTAAAGCAATCGTCAGTCGAAAGAGTAGTTTGAACACCACAGTGCCTTAATAGGCACGGTCTTGGTGGAGGTGGTATGCCGTTGCTTTCCTCCGACCTTTGAGTTGACTTACGTAGCCAGTTAATAGGGGAACCTACAGTTTAACGTGCCTTTCGGACCACAATGCAACTCGGCATTTTTCACATCGAAAAACACTGCCCGAGGGGAAATCAGTATAAAATGGCACATAAAAATCGTGAGATTATTGAGGGATCGAACATCAGACCTTCATATCCGTAGACTTGCTCTTTATCACCTTACCACCATGCAGCAAACACTGTGGTTTCTGCTTGGCATTAAAATTAGGATTTGTCGTTTGTGCCTGCGTTGGCACTTGCGTGTCCCTTAGGAGACAAATACGCCTCAGTTTGTGGATGAATGCAGACTTAGGTTGATAATCTTTTTGAATATTTAGCAGTACTGTACCCATTAGTGTTAAACTCGTTTTCAACCAATGTTTCCCGCAGCTACAGGAACACTGCTTGTGATATCTCTTAGACAAAATACTTACGCAGTGGTATCAGACGAAAAGATCAACCTGATAAAAACTGTGGGAAGTTTGTGTTACAACCTTCGTACCTGGATAAAGAGCTTTTCCTATTTGAGATAACTGTGAACGTTGCTGCATAAGACGATTCAAGAAGAATCTAAATTCCTTCAGCTACGCCAATGTTTAAATAAATCGTCTTAAGGGCACTAAATCATGTTTCGTGAATAGTTTACCGGCCGTACTTTGCCGCTTTTCGCTGCTTGGAAGGCAAAAAGCTTACTGACAAATTTCACAGGAGGAAAAGGGGGACGAAATGTCTCCCACTGGAAGATCATGTTGTTTTATTTAAATGATTACAAAATCAGTTAAAACGAACAGTGAGGTAGTCAGTATAAGCACATTACTGTTGTCAATATGATGTTGCACTGCCTAGGATCTGTATTGATAAAGGGCCCGTTTAGGTCAGGCATATTGTATACAGAAGTGGAAGAGAGCGCACCACTAAATTCTACAATCCGTATCCATTGCATACGCACAAAAATTACTGTTACAGTGTACTTATGGAGCCCAATGAGTGAATTTGAACTAATATTGGATAGCTTAGAACGAAAATCTTTGTTTATTGCAAAGGAAAACAATTGATTTTCTAAAACATTCTCTGCCATACACAACTTGAAACAGGTTACGTCGAACAAATCATATGGAAGAACTGACAGCGACGTATATCGGAAGGCAGTAAGTTCCCTTGTCTTTTGGTTTGGCAGTATTCGGCAGCCATTTCTAGGCGCAAGTAAATGAAGAAAGGCAGCTCGTTTTCGTTATCAAGTAACGTCATCATCAATTACTTTAGTTTTAATGTGATCTACGAGTAATTGCTGATGTTTGATATTAACATGAAAAGGATTCCGTAGACAGGGAAAGAACCTGTTCTTGGGCAACTACTTCTATAATGAGCAAAAGGCTTTAATGATCTTGAAGCACATGTGTTCCAGCAGCATTATGAAGAAAATGATAGTAATAATGACGATAACTTCACACTTCACAGTGGATTTTCTCGAACTGAGAAATTTGCTGAATTAGTGAAAATTTCAAAATAGCTTCACATGGAGGGTATGATGCCCAGAAGAGTCTTTACGTTCTGCTGACATGAGAATAGCATAATCTCTACTTCAGAAGCTTCTTCTACTTAACCATTTAATATACTCGCATTTTTTCTACCGTAACTAATTTTGTAAGCTAAGCACATCATCCGTTACAGCACACTCCTGGCCACATTGGTCTGGTGGAACAAACTATCACAAGTGGAATACGTGGGTTCAGGCATTTACTTCTAAGAAACACAAACAGATTTACTTTACCTCTGGTAACCTCAAGAGAAAGGCGTTATAATACTGAACCCTCATTAAACATCACGTTCCTTCTTTCTCAAATGGGCAAGGCCGGTTTACGTTGGGAAATGACATAGGTGGAGGTAATGGTAAACAGAAATACTGTCGCCAGTAAACTTACTTACACTAGAAAATTTTATTTTATTTATTTAACTGATAGCCATTTAAAGGCTCTTATTTTACTTGTACTTGATTGAACTAGAGACGTTGCAAAATTTGGTGCTGGACTGTGATTCGAATTCGTATCTACTCTTTGGAGGATCTGAATATCTCGGAACAGTACAGTTCAATCATTTCGTTTCTTTTCCCAAGACTGCAATCTTCTCTAGGTCTTTCCCAAAGTATGTGGGTCTGAATCCTGATCCGGTACAAAAATATTCGTAATTTCATTTCAAGCCCTATCACGTGCACACCGGCCGGCTGGTGAAAATTAACGTGCATTTTTAATGTCTGTTCATGTGTTGCCAACAATTTCTGGTCAAACCCGCACACATCTTACTGTTAGTGAGTAAGCAAGTGATACTTAAGTTATATTCTAGGACGATATAGAAGAACGATAGGCGTGCGATTCGGATGTCGCTCAGGCACAAAAATTTGTATCCTTATTTTAGATTCAGACACCTAGCAGCTGGTAAGAAAAACCGATACGTAACATTATGTTTTACTTAGTTAACAATCCGATTACGTGTTGGGTTCGTATCTCCATCACAGAACTTCACATCATGCACTTCATCTTCAAATGGATACACACTTTGTTACTTCTGAATTGAGGTATATCAGACATCTTTCGTGGTTAGTTAACAGGGATGAAAGGGTCTTGATAGGAGTTCCAGTTTATTACAAAAACTGTCGTCTTTTATTTTCAAGGTTAGATTTGGTTACTGATATTGGGGAAAATTTCGGTAATTCATGACTCTTCATGACTAGTCAGCAATATGATATGATTAGATTAGATTAGATTAATACTTGTTCCATAGATCATGAATACGACATTTCGTAATGATGTGGAACGTGTCATTTTAATCAAAGATTTCTTTACATAGCAGTATTGAATTTCTTTACAACAATTTTTTACCCTCTCTCTCATTCTTTTTTATTTTTATTTCTGTCTCTCTCTCTCTCTCTCTCTCTCTCTCTCTCTCTCTCTCTCTCTCTCTCTCTCCCTTTCTCACTCTCTCTCTCGCTCTCTTCTCTCTCTCTCTCTCTCATACACATACACACACACACACACACACACACACACACATTCTCTTTTTATTTTTTTTCTGTTCGTTGTGCTCGACTATCGGCGAGGCACGAAAACGTCCGTGAACGAGTTTCTTAGTTATGAGTATAGTTACGAAAGAAATATAAAAACAACTATGAGAGTTACTGACTTATGATGCTTAGTTAGCAGTCAGTTCTGAGTATTATTAGTAACTACACTCCAGTCCCTAAACCTAGTTACAGAAATGCGAATCAGACGCATTACGTATTCCAGGCCCTAGCAGCCGCGTCTTTGAGACGCCAGCTATGGTCACTACCCAGCCCGCTGTAGGATCACATCGGTTCGTCTTCTTCTGCTGGTACTGTAACTGAGATTTGGCAACAAGGCAAGGTATGTTTGGCAACACTGTGATCGACGAGTTATTTCCTGGTATGTACGGAATTAAGCCTCAAAGTTCACTTGATTTTTCCTGCCATTTCCATTGAATAATCTGAGCTATTATCGCTTGAGGTGTAACAGAAGATTGTAAATTTACGGTTATCAGCCCAGGAAAATAGTTGCACGTGCATATCGCAACTAATCTCGTACTATTCTAGCCCTATTGATCTTCTAAGAGGAGGGCCTGGGATATACCTCTTCGCTAGCTCTGTGGTGACGTGCTGACCTATGGAAAAACGTCTGTTACGGTTCGCTTTTCCAGTCTCGCTGACTGTAATGTTTTTATCCCTTCTGTGAAACAGCTACAAGCAGTCAGATGAAACATCTATACGCACATCGCAAGAATATAATTTCAGCTCGTAGTGCAATGGTGAAAAACGTACAATGCTGCACAACAGGCAAAACCTCTTTCCGCTGCTGACAAGCAAATTTTGGGTTTCTAGGAACACACAACTATATTTATGAAATGCCACATTTGCATACCTGTTGAGCATAACACAGCACACCAATTAAACACAGACCCAATCGAAATCTAAGTGAGTAGTATTTTACAAATTCGTGCCGATAGACTCACGCTTGTGTACAGATATTAAGGTTTATCAAAACAGACTTTCGTCGTAAGGTTATCATGGGTAGTTTCATTTCATTTCTTACAATACAGTACATAATTTTCGTAAGGTTTCTTTTAGTGTTGTTAAAACAATATTAAACATGAGAGAGAAATTAATCATCAATGATATTAGCGAATTCTCTGAAGTTATCTATAACAGTCTGACTGTGCACATGCAGTTTACTGATTACATGCACCTAGAAAACTTGTTCTGAGTTAAAGCTGTCACACCAGGTTTGAAGAAGAATAAAATGCCACTACCACACGACAGCTAATGTAGAAAATACTTTTCTGATTATTTGGGTACGATGCGCTCTCCCCATACATAATACAAAAGCTTCGAGATGCATCTGCTGCCTGGCCGTCTGTTAAACCTGAAAAGAACAAAATCTTGCAGAAGTTAGCCCTTTTTCCTATTTTGGGTTGAGAAGTGAAGGGAATTATGTTCAAAGTTCCATTAAATTGATAACTTCAGCAGACAGCAGAATTGCGTTTTCAGAAATGTAGCAGTGAATGTACACAAACTCACGACATCCTATCTACAGTGCCCAACGCTTACTGTTACGCCACTAGCTGCCATGTAGCTACAGCTGCTGCGGATGTCAAGCGTTCCTCCAGAACTTAGGAATTCCACAGTGCTGTGAGCTAATACATATGGCCGGTTCTAGACTTCTGAGAGACAGACAGCTACAGCTTTTCTTTTGCACTGCAGGACGGTTTCAACAAACAGATAGCGCAATAGAGTAGCTCAAATGGAAAGGAACACTTCCTATTTAAATTTCTGCATCCTACACTGTTGGCAGTTCTGTGTAGGTGGCAGTTACGCGATTTTATTTCGGTGATTACAAAACAGAGTCGAATGTATGCACTGGATAGCCGAGGCAGCTAGTTCATGGCGATTCGGTCAACCAAGTAAATGAATATACTCAACATACTGCAAACCACTACAGGGTTACTGTGTGTCAGAAGTCTCATGTTATGATAGGAAAATGATGCCAAAAGAAGGTGATTTGGTGGTCTGTTGGTTTGATGATGGGTTCATATACTTATGGTCTGGGTTTGATTCCATCTTCTGCCCATGATTTTTGATAGGGAGAGACAGATTCTATTCTCTTCTGGCTACGCCAAATGAAGAAAGTATAGTGACATTGTGGTCGGAAATTCACATTAAACATGATATTCCTTCTCTACCAAGTAGACGTTAGGATGAACGACAGTAAAATCAGTAGTGATGACATGTAGAAACTCTATCACCCGTATCCCTTCTTATACTAGTTATTTATTTCTAGTGACGAAACAAACGCTATGTAGTGTCACAGGACACTTATTACATCTTTCATTTGAACTTCTGTATGCCGATAAAATAGGTTCTGAACTAGGAATGCAACTCAGACCGCCCTTAACGCGGAATTTGATCCCGTCGTGACAATACAGCTCGACTACAATTTGTTGTTTGTTCAAAACTGCAAAAAAATGGTTCAAATGGCTCTGAGCACTATGGGACTCAACTGCTGTGGTCATAAGTCCCCTAGAACTTAGAACTACTTAAACCTAACTAACCTGAGGACAGCACACAACACCCAGCCATCACGAGGCAGAGAAAATCCCTGACCCCGCCGGGAATCGAACCCGGGAACCCGGGCGTGGGAAGCGAGAACGCTACCGCACGACCACGAGATGCGGGCCAAAACTGCAGATTCCTCAACATCTCCACATACTGCGCGTGAATGAGTGCGAATACTGGCCCAGCGCCAAGGTTTTCATTTTGAATTATCAAGCTCTAGCATGAGAACACCTATCTGCTGGTGGATAATAATTTTGATTTTTAATGCATTTTCATTCGTTGTCAACAATAACGATATCTGACGTTACTGACTCCTAGTGAGACATATAACTATTTGCGAGATAACGTTTAGTTCAAGGAAGTTATTCCGAGCTGCTGCTGGAGAAAAATTCGGTAGCTGACGTCTGTTTGTGTGTAGAAACGATATGTGTGGGGTTCGATCCCCAGTCAGCATTGAACTCTTTGCCATATTATTTCTAGTTCAAACATGCTCACATGTCGCTGCTGGTGTAACAAACCCACATTTAACGTTAGTTTGCTCTAGAATCTAACAGCGATAGGTGCCGGGTTGAAGTCCTGGGAATGAAAAAATTAATGTTTCATCTCGTCATTTCAGTTAAAACATCTAGCTACTGCGGAGAAAATCAGGTATGTGACAGTTGATTGTGCTTCGATAACAATCCGATTAGGTTCTGGGTTCCAATCCCTGTCCAACACAAAGCTCTACCTCACGACATTTCAAGTAAGTTACTTGTGAAGTAGCAGTATTTAACATCTCCCGTAGTCCGTTAACAGGGACAATAGATGCTGGGTAGGAATTCGTGTCCGTTAAAAATGTTTCCTTTATGTAATTTAAAGTTGATATTTGCTAAGTGTTACTGTCTAAAATCGAGGTATATCACTCTGTGTATGCCTAGCCAGGAATGACTTAGTTTTCGTTGGTCACGAAATCTTAGTCTGCATGGTCTGGGTTTGAATCCATATCCAGAACGAGACGGTTCGTCGTTCATTTGAAGTTCATACATATTCTCAACTAGCTGCTCGTGAATAACTTAAATTTTTAATGTCATTTTGTGTTAAATAACAAGTACGGTATGTTACTTTGAAGAGGAAATCATGAATACGACGAACTTACTACGTGTATTACCTATCAGACGTAATAATGAGAGTGGTAACATTTCAGGTATGTCATTTATTGCAATAAATGTGAGCTTACAAGCCTTAAGGACAGTCTTATCTGTGATAAGGTGTTCCCTGATATTTCTAGTATCTTGGTATTACTTTACAACTTGAGTTGTGGCGATACAGAGCAGTGTTTTCTAATGGTGGGTTGTTGGAACCATTTTCAATAGTCAAACGACTGTACCAAGGAGCGATTAGAGGACCTGCTAGACAGCTGCGTTATATGGGTTGCATGCGAATCAGGCGATATGCAATTCAGGTCGTTCGGATACTTTTGAGCATGACTGTACATTAACTTACATTTTGTTTTACGTTTAGAGCAAGCTGCCATTCAGCGCACCACGTAGAAATTCTGTGTATATCATCCTATATCCTTCTACAGTCACTCACCGCTGATACTTTCCCGTATACTAAAGCGTCATCCGCAGACAGTAGCAGAGTGCTGCTCACACTGTCCTCAGATTTATGCGCCACTCTCTTATAATTATGTGCAGCTTCTCAGAGAGCTCCAATGCGGGCTGTAATTATCTGATGCCACCGAAACATGGTAGATATTCTAAATCGTTAATGCGAAACAGATGAAGGTGAAGAAAAATAGTTCCAATTTTGTCGACCAGCTGCAAATATGACGCTGTCAATACTAGAAAGACGTACAGAAATATTTCCAAAGGTAACAGATCAGGGTCGTGACGTGGCAGAAACGGTCAAACAAGCGAGAAAGGCATTATGTTGATTTTATTACTAACCACTGCTTACACAGTTTGTTCAGTACGACCTCTGGAGACGACAGATGCTGCATCAACAAAACATTGTGATCAACAAATGATCGCAGCTGGAGTCTCAGCAACGTATTCACGTCTGTATATTAGTTGGAGATCGAACGTGTCTCTGTTAAACGGGTTCTTTTAGATATGCCGAGAGCCAAAAGTCATATGGATGCAGATCAAGCGATCTTGCAGGCTATACATGTGGAGAACATATGGATGTAACACGTTCATGGAAGATTGCATTAAGCAGATCTTTCGTTTGTCGACTGACATGAGGTGTTGCTCCATCTTTCAATGAAAATAGTGGTTTTAACTCAATTGCGTTCTTCCAAAGCTCTACAAGATGCTCTCGATAACGAGCAGACGTCACGATACATCTGACAGGCCCACTGGCTGAATTCTCTTCAAAGAAGAACAGACCGAGAATGAATCCGTGTTTGTGAATCCATACAAGACAGCCACATGCGCCGAGTGCAACGGCTCTTCGTGCACAACACGGGGGTTAACAGTACCCCAAATTCAGCAGTTGTGCGTATTCCCTGCGCACTTCATTGCAAAATGTGCCTCGTCACTACATAGAATATTGTCCGGCCACATATCAACAACTTCGATCCGTGCCAGAAACAGAAGAGCGAATTCAGAATATTACTACCGATTGTGATATTTCAGTTGCTGTACCGTCTGGATGTTGTAAGGGTACCGATACATGTGTGAAACAGAGTGCAAAACTCTCCATATTGTTGCTGACCGTGGGTGGAAAATTCTTGTGACACTGTACAAGCACTAGTACAACATGGGACACGTGACGCATGCTCAACTACGGAAACACACAACTTCGTCAGTAACTTTGTACATCTACATCTACATCCATACTCCGCAAGCCACCTGACGGTGTGTGGCGGAGGGTACCTTGGGTACCTTTATCGGTTCTCCCTTCTATTCCAGTTTCGTATTGTTCGTGGAAAGAAAGATTGTTGGTATGCCTCTGTGTGGGCCCTGATCTCTGTGATTTTATCCTCTCTTCGCGAGATACACATGGGAGGGAGCAATATACTGCTTGACTCCTCGGTGAAGGTATGTTCTCGAAACCGCTACTGAGCGTCTCTCTTGCAGAGTCTTCGACTGGAGTTTATCTATCATCTCCGTAACGCTTTCGCGATTACTAAATGATCCTGTAACGAAGCGCGCTGCTCTCCGTTGGAACTTATCTCTTCTATCAACCCTATCTGGTACGGATCCCACATCGATGAGCAGTATTCATGCAGTGGGCGAACAAGTGTACTGTAACCTACTTCCTTTGTTTTCGGACTGCATTTCCATACGATTCTTCCACTGAATCTCAGTCTGGCATCTGCTTTACCGACGACTAATTTTATATAGTCATTCCATTTTAAATCACTCCTAATGCCTACTTCCAGATAATTTATGGAATTAACTACTTCCAGTTGCTGACATGCTATATTGTAGCTAAATGATAAAGGATCTTTCTTTCTATGTATTCGCAGCACATTACACTTGTCTACATTGAAACTCAATTGCCATTCCCTGCACCATGCCTCAATTCGTTGCAGATCCTCCTTCATTCCAGTACAATTTTCCATTGTTACAACCACTCGATATATTACAGAATCATCCGCAAAAAGCCTCAGTGAACTTCCAGTTTTATCCACAATGTCATTTATATACATTGTGAATAGCAACGGTCCTACGACACTGCCCTGCAGCACACCTGAAATCACTCTTACTTCGGAAGACTTCTTTCCATTGAGAATGACATGCTGTTCTTTGTTAGCTAGGAACTCTTCAATCTAATCACACAAATGGTCTGATAGTCCATATGCTCTTACTTTGTTCATTAAACGACTGTGGGGAACTGTATTAAACGCCTTGCGGAAGTAAAGAAACAAGGCGTCTACGTGGGAACCCGAGTCTAGGGCCCTCTGAGTCTCGTGGACGAATAGCGCGAGCTGGGTTTCACACAATCTGAAACGTCCCCTTAGAAAAGTTAATGAATTACTGTGCTGATAAACATCTTATGTTATTTGATTTTCAAACAGCTGAGCAAAACTGAACGTACTCAGACATTCACTGAAGTGACACACAATATTTTTAGCGCAACGCAGTCTGACTTTCAATAATCCCTACAATAGAATGGCCCTGACGAACATTAACCTATGCCTTTCACAAATAACTTGCCTCACAAAAATCTTCGTTACTCAAGCTACTGCCATACAGGGAGCGCCACTACTGCCATCTAAATAAAAGATTCAAACTACTGAAGGCACTAACTACTGATAGGCATAGTTAGCAAATGAAAGATTTTGATAGAGAACAAACAATGTATTTACCTTAATAGTGTTCAAAAGTCATAATATATATATCAGTTCATGATATCCAGCCTTACAAATTTACTGTCTCTGTCCAGATCATCCGCTATCAAAACTCCGCCTTCTCACTCCCCACATCCACCACCGCTGGCGGCTCACCTCCAACTGCGCAACGCTACGCGCTGTTAAAAGCCAACTGGCCAACTCAACAATAGCCAACAACAATGCAAACCAGCCACAGACTGCACACAGCACAGCCAGTGATTTTCATACAGAGCGCTACGTGGCGTTACCAATATGAAAACCTAAACCGCCTACCTACATATCGTCTTTTTCGAAACCGGTACTGATTCCTACAGAGTAGATTTCTAGTCTCCAGAAAAGTCATTGTACTCGAACACAATACGTGTTCCAAAATTCTACCACTGATCGACGTTAGAGATATAGGTCTATAGTCTCCAACGGGGTATGACGCCTTCCTCTTCCAGGTGCCACACCAAGCTTATCCGTGTTTTCGAATTTCATTCTCATCTTCTTCGAGCCAATTAATAATATCGGGCCTCTCTTTAAACCTTTCAGTTGGGAATACTTTCTCAATGGAGCACTGTAATTGCTGCCGTTCACATAAAATAGTGCAGTCTCCCTTCTTGATAGCTACACTGTTCACACACGTTATGGCTCGTCAGAAGAGAGCGTGGATGTCACATCTTCGCACTAACAGTGTTCAGCGCCAGATTTGGGCCTGGTAGCCACATCTGGAACTCACTTGTTTTCCGGCGTAAGTCGGTTCTACATTAACGCATTTGCATGTCTATCAGATTCCGCTGCCATACGATAATTACAGCCACAGTGGACCTCCATCAGGAGCTGCACCTTAGTTATAACGACACGGTATCCTCGTCTAGAGAACAATAGCGGTCCATTCGCACTTCCCAGCGGCACTCTTGGGTATACCCAAGCTCTGTCGAACCCTCGTCGTCGAGGACGACTTACTGGGTCTTATTACTGAAAAAGTCTTCGAGCGATACACATTTCTGGGAACGTATTGCTTACCCTCGGACCTTCGTTAACAGTCTTCAGGTGAACACCGCTTCAAACACTTCTGCAAAATCTAGTATTAAGCAATTGTCCATTGGCCTTCAATCATGGTTCCCTGGATGTTGTGAGAGAAAAGAGTAAACTGTTCTCGAATCAGCGATGTTTTCTAAATCCGTGCTGGTTTGTGGACAGAAGCTTTTGTATCCTAAGGAAATTTATTATATTCGATTTTAGAATATGTTCAAGAATTATACAGCATACCGATGTTAAAGATGTGGGTCTGTAACTTCACTGGTCCGTTCTGTCACCCTTGTATAGAGCAGTCATCTGTTCCTTCTTTATAGTCACTTGGGACTTCGCGTCGGGCGAGAGATTTACGATAAATTCAAGCTAAGTAAGTGGATTAGTCCCTGTAAAACGAAATTGGGGTTGCGTCCACACCTGCCCACTTGTTTTGTTCTCAACTCTTTCAGTTGCTTCTCCATGCCAATGATGTCTATTTCTTTGTTTCTCATACGGGAGTCTGTGCGACGCTCAAACGATGGTATGTCGGTTCGATCCTCCTACAAGAATGATTTTTTTTGAAACGCCAAATTTAAGTTTCTGTTTTGCTGTTTTCTACTGCCATAACAGAACGGTCGACGCGTGATTGGATACAGGCCTCCGACCCGCTTAGTGACCTTATTTTCATCAATCCAACTTAAAAGTAATTTTACGTTTACATAAGCAGACACATCACTATTTTCACACATCTTCTTGAGCTGATGGATAGCAGGTGACCCGTAGGATTCCAGATCTTGAATAGATGCCAACCTGAATTTTCTGGAGTTCTCGGCGACATACTTTGCTAAGATATAACGATGGAAGTTGTATACTTCATGGGTCGTTCTTTCAGTAGACGCACAAATTTACATTAACTTTCTCCAGTAGACGCACCTAGTATCGTATTTGAGCGGGAACTTTTGTGCCCAAAGGATGTGCTGACCTCCCTCCGCCCCCACCCCTACCCGGGGATTAATGGAGATTTCAAAATGGCGATGTCGTATGCGAGGCTCGAACGCCAATCCTTCTGGAAGGGAAGCCCAAGTGAACACCCCCACTCCCCCAACATAATTTTGCCACCAGAGGTTCTTGGAATTGGCAGTGGCCAATAGGAACGCAGCATCTGAACACATCGGGGACATAAAGCGGGCCTAGCAGCTCTGCAGCCTCCGCTGCAGTAAGTCAGCATGAAGCGCCAGCCGAGATCGACCAGCGCTGCCCAGCTGCAGCAGCAGGAGAATGTGAAGAAGCCGCGGAAGAGTACTCGTAATTACCCCTTGCTTAATGTCTACGTTTACTGTCGTACCGTCACAGAATATTCCAGTAATACTGCGTGGACAAGGTGAGGATTTAGTGGATTAGAAAGTAACAGTTAAGCCCTGTGCATCACTACAGTTCACGTCAGCGTCTAATTTAACCGCTAGTGACTCGAAGCGCTTACGTATTGGTATAGAAGCAACCGCAGACAGAGACTGGCGTGTTGTGATAGAGACCAAGAATGCAGTTAAAAGTTTTAAAGTGCGGTTTAAGGAGATGGAATGGGATGAAATGTGTCGTGCAAAAGCCTGCATGAAGCTGCAGCTGAGCGCCGAGTGTCAACTGCGCCGTTCTCCTCCGGAAATTTACTGTTTTGCTCGAACTGTATCCATTACAACAGTGTGCAATGACTCTGCACACCGTGTGAAATCGGACGACACATCATCAAGGCCTTTCAAGAATGCGCATTGTGCTAAAACACTAAGGAGTGCAAAGTGGTTAACATGTTTCTTTCATGGACTCCACTGGGACGATCGTGGTATACATCAACAAGGTATGATGAAATCACTTCGAATATTCGATCATCCTGAGACAATCATCTACCACAAAGGCGAGGAGAAGATCACGTGGATGTAGCGAATCTTCAGGTTTGCATCTATTCGAGACCTGGAATCCTACAGGTGAGCTGCTATCCATCAACTCAAGATGTTGAAAATAGTGATGTGTGTGCTTATGAAAATGTAAAATTATTTTGAAATTAGATTAATGGAAATAAAGAATGTTTTACTCCACATTCTGTGTTTTTTTCCCTTCTTCTTACCTATCTTCTTCTCAGATAATACGTAGCTTTGTACAGATCCTACGTCTGTGCCTTTGTTGAAGCACAGGAGATATAATTTGAGAGATGTTAGCCCTATGTCTTAGGAAGCGGTCACGATCACGTGCCATCTGTTGCCAGAAACCTAAACATTCAGAACAACAGGCGGAATCCCATGCAATCATACCTATACATTGAAGTGCCAGAGAAACTGGTATAGGCATGCGTATTCAATTACAAAGATATATAAACAGGCAGAATACGGCGCTGTGGTCGGTAACACCTATATAAGACAACAAGTGTCTGGCGCAGTTCTTACTCGTAGATTGGTTACTACTGCTGCAATGGCAGGTTATCAAGATTTAAGTGCGTTTGAACGTGACGTTATGGTCAGCGCACAAACAATGGGACACAGCATCTCCGAGGTAGCGACGAATTAGGTATTTTCCCGTACGATCATTTCACGAGTGTGCCGTGAATATCAGGGCCAGTAAGACATCAAATCTCCAACACCGCTGCGGCTGGGAAGAGATACCTGCGGGAACGGGACCAACGACATCTGAAGAGAATCGTTCAGCGTGACAGAAGTGCAATCCTCCCGCATATTGCTGCGGACTTTAATGCAAGGCCATCAACAAGTGTCAACGTGCGAACCATTCAACGAAACATCATCGATATAGGCTTTCGGAGACGGAGGCTCACTCGTCTACCCTTGACGACTGCACGACAAAAACGTTACGCCTCGCCTGGGCCCGTCAACACCGACTTAGGACTGTTAATGACTGGAAACATGTTGGCTGGTCGGACGAGTTTCGTTTCAAACTGTATCGAGCGGATGGTCGTGTACGTGCATGGAGACGACCTTATGAACCCATGGGCCCTGCATGTCAACAGGGGACTGTCAAAGCTAGTGGAGGCTGTATAATGATGTGAGGGATGTACAGTTGAATTGGTGTGGGACCTCTGATACGTCTACATACGACTCTGACAGATGAAATGTACGTAAGCATCGTGTCTTTTCACCTCCATCCATCCATGTGCATTCCGATGGACTTGGATAATTCCAAAAGAACAATGGGACAACCCACACGTCCAGAACTGCTACAGAGTGGCACCAGGAACACTCTTCTTCCGAGTTTAAACACTTTCGCTGGTCACCCAATTCCCCAGTCATGAACATTATTCAACATATCTGGGATGCTTTGCAACGGCTGTTAAGAGGAGATCTCCACACCCTAGTGCTCTTATGGGTTTACGGACAGTCCTGCAGGATTCATGGTGTCAGTTCCCTCCAGCACTGCTTCAGACATTAGTCGAGTCCCTGTCACATCGTGTTGCGGCGTTCTGCGTGCTCGAGGGAGCCCTACACGATTAATATCGTGCCAGTTTTTTGTCATTTCTGTGTTTTTATTTTTTTCCTCCATCTTAAACGTTATCTCCCTCATGCTCAAAATATTGCCTTGTGCATCTTTCTTAACGATTATAAACAATTTTTAAGGGTAAGGATTTATGAAATAACATCAAAGAAGCATGGTAATTGATAACAATTTTTATTCAGACGTAAATATTCGCAGCAGTAGTACAGCTCTACATCCATAAATTTTGTTTTTTTTTACAGTACACGAAGTAATACTCCTTTTACATTCACAGTTATTGTTACTGTTTGAGATTTTTTTATTCATAGTTCTTGGTTTTACAAATAATAGTACCAGTTGAAAATTTTTTACTGTACATGTTGTGCTGATTACCGCTACTGCAGAAGTGTAGTTTCTCTTACACTAATACTATAACTAGTCAAATTCCAGCGAAACAGAAGACTTATTTAATATGTTGAACTGGGTGGCTCTCAACATTTTCCACCACAAGCAGCTGAAATAATTTAATAATACAATGAAGTTAGTTGCCCTAAAATGTTCATCCAGAAAAGCTGCACTAAAATGAAAGGGTAGAACACACACTTAAAATGAGAATGACTTGGACAGCTAGCGGCATGTGAAACTTAAAAGGTAGTCTATTTAGACATGCACTCACACAATCACACATGCACATGAAGTGCACAAGAGAGAAGTTAAAATTTTCTAATTTTTTCGACTATTTTAGTCCAGTTTTCTAACTTTCCTGTATATATATTGTAAATTTTTAACTGCTTTTAAAATATTTTGATAATTTTTTCCAGAAAATGGAGCTTATATTTTGATGCACCCATAGTATGCTAGTTATTAAGAAAAAAATGAATATAATGTATCTACTCACTGGCATACATACTTACACAGGCACCTACACTCAGTATACTCAGAAGCATACACACAGACACATAAGCAGCCACACATACAGGCGCACTATACATCACAAACATACAGTCTTCACACTATGGTAAAGGAGCCATACTCTTCACCACAAGCTATCACTCAGCCAGTCACTTACTCACTCTCCCTCTCATTCACACCTTCGGAATCCCCCACCCCTCTTGCGCTTCGAGTAAATAGTGTGAATATCAGAGAGATTCTATCCTGTCATCGCAAATGGCTCTTTTATTGTCATGAAGTGACAATCCAACGTTTAGGTTGCAGCGCAGCGTACACCTCGTGACTTCACAATCGAATACTATTTTCCTGTACCAAATGGTGAGGTTGTGGCAGATCACCACGAACACCACTGTACAGGCACTGCAAGTAGTCTTCGACCATGTGGAAATGCGATGCCACACGTCACCTACCCTTAGCTCATCTCTGGTTGGCTCCATTTATTGTACGATAAGCATGCATTTTGGATTTTAGACCCACAAATTCCACATCTGGTAGTCCATCCGCCTCATCTTCCATTAAACCGATAACCGTCTTGTTCCCAGGAACAGTACTGTAAGGATTAACAACAGCATACCCCGAGTGTGGAATTCGTTCCCGTAACACCCAATTATTTCATATGGATCACACTTCTTCACACAAGAGATGAAGCTGTCTGTATTCGTATAAAATAACTTTGGTTCCACGCATAATGGAAGCGGTACATATGGAGTTAAGAGATGTCCACTATACGTATCACATACGTTTCGTAAACTCTATTGAAACCTTCCACATCTCCACAGCAACAATTTTTTCATTGGAAATGGAGACCCACTTTAATTACGGATGGCAATGGACTTTCATATGGCCCAACGCCCATCACATTCAGCTCTATTCAAAATATCGAGTTCATTTCTTACGTTATGCATAGTTTTAACGAAAATGGAATTATTCATTAGTTTATAAAAGTCTTTTCCGAAATCACTAGCCGCGCTCGCCCTCTTTTTGGTATTTAATTCAATACACTCCTTCAGCCTTGGGGAGTGATTGAAGGAGATGACCCAGTTGATTCTACCTAGCTCCATCCCTAAACTGAAACACTACTGGAGATTACGATAATGAGTCATATACCTCTGCTTGTGTCCAACAGTTGTCGTCAGTTTAGGGATACTGCTTGCTCGTAGAACTTACTGCTCTGGACATAACGGCAAGTCTTTTGTCATATCATGCATACTAACAGGATATATGAGGTCTACCTTCACCACATGCCCTACATCAGAGTCTGCCGCTAGACCCATTATTTTTCCACATAATCTGAGTAATTAGTTTTTGGGCACCAACAGAAACCCAGGAACTGGCAATGGCTGCATCGTGGTGTGCCCGTGTAACTTATTCAGATCCAAGTATAGAATATAACTTGGATCAGTGGATGCATTGAATCCCACATCCAGACATGTGTTATTTGCATCGACGTGTCCACGGACACTGGCAATGTCCTGCACAAGAAAAGAAGCGTATCAGCACCAGTCAAAAGTTGAAGGCCACACCTAGTTTTCTTGAGATTGCGTCCTGGGCAACACAGGTGCTGTGGTGTCACCGCCAGACACCACAATTGCTAGGTGGTAGCTTTTAAATCGGCCGCGGTGCGGTAGTATACGCCGGACCCGCGTGTCGCCACTGTCAGTGATTGCAGACCGAGCGCCACCACACGGCAGGTCTAGAGAGACTTACTAGCACTCGCTGCAGTTGTACAGCCGACTTTGCTAGCGAAGCTACACTGACCGATACGCTCTCATTTGCCAAGACGATACTTAGCTTAGCCTTCAGCTACGTCATTTGCTACGACCTAGCAAGGCGCCATAGCATTTGATATTTATCTTAAAGCATGTACAGTCAAGAGAGATGTTCTACAATTGTGGATTAAAGTCAAGTATTACAGCAACTGCGTCCGTTTTTCTAAGTTCTCATTTCCTTGTAATGTTCCAGACCTCACGCCAGCCTGCGTGAGCTTAACGCGTGCCTTTCGGCTACCTCCGAGTGGTTTGGCTGTCTTGCCAAGTCACTACAGGTGCCATGAGATAAAAGATGGTGTCCAGAGAGTACGTGGCCATGCAAACACTCCAGAACTTTTCAAATACATCTGCAGTCAAGCGCATATTGGTGTCCATGTATAGTCTTGCGTCTTGCGTATTCACTCAAACTGAGAGTGTTGAATTCCCGCCAGGTATTCATAGCATGCTCATTATCTGCACTAGGTATGGCATCGCCTGTGAGAGTACTGGTAAATGCAGATGTGTCAGGTAGCCTGGTTTTGTAGAACCTTGCCTTATTATCCTGATACTTGTAAGGGACAACTCATTTCCTACTCACAAGCTGAAACATATTCTCAGCAGGTTATGCAGATGGGGTGATACACATATCCTCCCTCTCAGGGTAGAGTCTCAAAGAGTTTCTGGAATGGTGCCTGAATAAAGCGCAAAGAGTCAAGGAAGCGGAGCATAATTTTCGGGTGTCGTTAAATTGGAGAATGAAATTATTTCTGACCACTTTCAGGCAGGACACTGACCAGAATTTTCTCTCAGCCGAAATTAACCAATTGCTCAGCTAGAAAGTGAGCTTCATACCCATTTAAATTATGGAAGGAGACGGGTATGTGCCTTGGTAACTAATACTTAAAGTTCCATCCATTGTGAGCTGCACCGCAGAACCTATCCGTAAGCCGACAATGACCTCCAGAGGGAATTTCAGCTTTTGTATCTAACTGCAGCCCACAAATATGACGGTTAACCACATCATTGTATAATTTTTATCCTCCTCCCATGCGGTCATGGGGATGTTGGTGCTGTAAAGCCTATGAACTTCCCATGAGAGTTTTTCAAACTCAGTGAGCAACCAAACCGCGTGATATACCCGACATAAGATTCATAGAGGTTAAGACTTGAATCATATGAGCATGCAGTTTGCTGCGATACCACATACGGTTTGTGTTTTTGCGTGAAGTCGGTGTGTGAGACAAAGGGCTTTCCTTTACAGCGCGTGATAGGGGTAAGGAGACATTTGAAGTCTGTGTATACAGCAAACATACTTCGTTTTTGTAGTGAACATTCTTGAATTTATTGAACTGGTTTCCTTCTGTATGCATAACAACACCTACCAGTTTCATGGATTCACAGTCCTTCAGAAGTCTTTTCGAACACTTTTCTCCCGAAAAGATATTTAGATGCCCGAAGCAAATGTACTCTTTACACCTGTTTTTATTGAGTTGTTAGTTAAGGAGGTGGGACATGTCTTTTATCCAAATATAATGCTGATTATGGCCTTCAGAGAAGAGCAGCATGTTTACAGGAAGATCACGATCACCTGAATATTTCGAAAAACACGGTAGTCCAACTGCAGTATCATCTGGCTTGCTTTTCTCCTTCCTCAAGCCATAGACTTATGACCAGCATTCTGGGATTTTGTGCCTCACATTTTGGTGTGTATTGAATATTTATGGGGAATTCGATACCGTCAAAGCTATAAAATCCACGAATATTATGGGTTGTTCTTCTGTATCGAGATGTGTACTCTGGATTATGTTTAATTTTTCTTTCGCAAGCCACAATCGACCATGCAAAACAAGCGCTATCGTTTTCATTTCGAACGTTATGACACGCCTGCTTGTTCTTAATAGCCTCAGCGAGATTGATGTAAGTGGACCCTCCATTTAACGGATCATATACATGAATATGGATGTCGAGGTTTGTTATTTGGCTGAGTGCTTTAGATGATCCTCTTACATCCATCTCGGAAATTGGGTCAGTATAGCACCCAAGGTGGATTTACGATAGTCGTTTGTTGTACTCCGAGATGTAACTCCATTATCACCCCGCATTTAGAGCAGACTTTTACCGTCATCAGCACTCTGCTGTTTGGGAAGGTGAGACAACTGGCAACAGAGTACTACGTTACATTTAATGACATTATATCTCGGATTATCTAAGGCTTTGAGAAGCTCTGTCTCCGGCACTGGGGGGCATGGCTCTAGAAACTTGACTGAGTTGCGATACCCAGTTTCTTAATTCTAATGAACGAGATACGCCCCTCAAACGCGCTAGAACTGACGAGTATTCTAGATGGCTCATGACGCCACTAACATCTTCACCGTCAGGAAGGGACAGTGCACTACCGCTAGCCATGGGTTCATTATCATTAACACTACAACATGGAGACGACTGCATCCACCTGGTGGCTGATGGCGTTGGGGAGGGAGCGCCTTCTGGGGTGCGGGTATGAGCCCAGGCACACATACCTTTCGCTGTTGGCTAGGGGGAACAGCCGGAGGAGGTGGCGGCGGTGAGCTCCTTTGGGAGCACCACGGTTATGGAGATGGTGCTCATTGATGCTGTTGCATGCTGGAACCTTCACCATCGCCAGCCGGAGGAGTGTGAGATCATTGCTCTGACTGAACCACCCATAGATGCCTGAGGGTGTGTGATGGTGCGAAGGCTGGCACTGCAGTGGCCGCAGCTGCTTCCACTGACTCTTGTGCAGCCATGAGCAGCACATCGCACATCGCTCAAGTGCGTGTTTGATGCTTGCCCCATTCTAGGAGCATGTGTTACAGCAAGCTGTTGTGGTGGCATTGTTGGTGGAACCTCTGTAACATATGAATGAAGGAAAACAACTAGATAAAACGCTCAAGATTTTTTAAATATATGCTGTAAACAAATAACAACAATTAGGTGTATCAGCATTCCAGAATAATAGTTATTTACTGTAACGATGACAGTAGCATTACATCACCTTTTATACTCTGCGTCCAAGGATTGAGCATTTCAGTTGATCTTTCTGCTGATTCTTCCCCAATCAAATATTTCCTCCTCCTCATCCAAAAGGGCGAGATGGCGCTGCTTTCCAGCAGCCACCATCTGATACACCCTTTCCGGGTATTTTGCCCTTGCCAGAATTGTTATTGTGAAGCCACTGACCCATCTCACAGAAGTCTCTAAAACAAGGCACTGATGCTGCTGCTCTGATGCTAGAACAACAGTAGAAATGTAATAAGAGTTGTTGCAACTTGATCACTGTAAGAGATGTTTCCTGAAGATTTAAACTATCACACATCGAATTTTTAGATGTGCTTACATGATTGTGTTTCTGGCGACTTTCAGCTTCCAGGTGACATTCTAATTCAGCCAGTATTTTGGGAATGAATGCTGCAACAGCAAGAAAATGAAAGTATCTTTTGTAGCCACTTGTTACGAAAATATATCACAAGCTCGAAAAATCTGTATACTTTGCTATGACGTTTTATAACTGACAAAATCTCTACTTATAATATTTTTATAAACACTTACGTATAAATTGCCCCAATTTTTTGCGTTTCCCATCACCAGTGCAGATGTTGTTCATTGGGGTAGGACTGTGGGAGGAAGAAGCTAACCTTCAAAAACAAATCTATTGGTCATGGTAGATGCCCACCGCTGTGCAGCTATGGAATGGCAGCCACATTAGAATCATCTGCTGGTTTCTCTTTGCCTGCTGGTTGGCCACTCGAGGCACCCCAGTGGTGGTATGTGGTAGTGGAAGGCGTGGAGACTGGGTGGGGGTAGTATGCAGGTCCAGTAACGTAATGCGCGGTTAGGCAGCTATGGCAGCCATCCCAAATACAAACATCAAGATCATGCAAGCAAATTGCAGCCCTATGCAGGGCGGGCAGCAAAGAGCAGGAGGTGGGGAAGGAATGGAGTCAAGCACACCACTAGTGGTAGAGGGAGAAGTGTGGGATGGGTCCTGGTGACACATAGCTAGTGGGGTCTGCACCACAGGAAGCCTATTCACTTACGATCACTAGTGCTAGGCAGATACAGTCAGTGCAGAGCTTTCTCGCTGTACTTACGCCCAGCAGTGCACTGATGATATCCTAATTAATTTGTGATTCCAGTATACAATGCAGTCGGAAGTTAAACAAGAGCATCCCTGTCCTACAAAAAGCACATTATGTCCTCTGCAGTGCATAACTCACCAATTTTCCGTACTCTGAATGTTTTTCGGTTTCTACTACCTGTCCCCATTTTATAACCAATTTCCATTAATGTTACGTCCTCTGGATTCGCAGTTGAATTGTACAGCGAAATTCGAATTTCCCACCAAAATTCTAAATTTTCCTCAAATAGTGTAGGTGTGCGAGGGAGAGATATGGTGAGCAGGAGAAGATGGGGACCCACATGCTGTCAGGAGAAAACACATGACGTCATACATGGTCAGGGTGGTTGGGGCTAATTAATTTATCAATTCAATTAATTTCCATATTAATTTGTTGTCAAAATTGTACCTGGTGCCCCAGTGCCCTGCTACTAATTACTGGCTGCTGATATGCGTATGCTGCGGTGGCGCTCAATAGCATCCCAGACGGGTATTATAGGATTTACAGCAGGTGGAATTTATCACCGAGACATCAGTGAGTTCACCATAATGCTCCTAAAACCACTGTAGCATGGTTCTGGCTCTGAGACACAGACAGTTATACTGCTGACATATAGGACTTACATCAGGCGGATTTTGTCGCTCTTACCTGAATGAGTTCACTATAATGCTGCTCAAACCACTGTAGTCCACTTCTGGGTCTGAGACATACAGCGTTATATTGCTGACATCTCTTCTGACATCTGTGTCCCATTATGTTTTCGGCTGTCCCTTTTTCTTCTTCTTCTTCTTCTTCAGTTAGTTGAAATTCATTTCACTGTATTCCTAGACCACCTGTCCTAGTTCAAATGATGTATGTACCAACACCATCTCAGTCGTTTTGGTGTGACTGAATTCATTACCGTGGTGTCCAGATTTATTCTTGTATGTATATCTCTATTTTTAATTTTAATCTGTAGTACCAAACGCAACACATTCAAGATCCTATTTTTATTCACAGTAGATATTCGCAATAGATAATTCATAATTCTTTCAGTTATTTTTCATGTTTCAGCTCCCTGCCTTGCTATACTTCCCAATTTTCGTTTCTGATTCAGTGTGTGTGCTCCTTAACCCCACTGTTGTCCTTGGCTCAGTATGACCTGACAATAAATTTATCTTTCTATTATCAATATAAATGTATGCCTGATGCATGTAAATTTATATATTTGTTTTTATTCGTAGCTCCTATGCATGAAACCCTGTCCAGTAAAAAAACTAAATTACTTTTTATAACATCTGTGGAATATTCCGTCGGCTCTTGGAGAAACATAGACATATTAATAATTAGAATACAACTTACTAAAGTTCCACAACAACATTTATTAGATCGTTATGAACCAACTTTCAGATTCTTAGGCCAAACATAATGTTGAACAGATGGCCCACACAACTTCAACCAGAATTCACCGCTGTACAAAATATGCTATATATAGGTATGTGACATTTTATGACTATATCGATTCAAAACAAAGCATGTTGTAATACCTAAAGAGACATTGAAAAAACAAATCTTACATTACAGTAATTCAAATACTAAAATTATGGGAGGGTATAAAACAGCAATGTTCTACAAGTGAGTAATGTCACAGGCCTGGATGTCATATGGACAAACTGGAGAATGGGATGAACAGACCAAATAAAGGAAGTGGAAGAAAGATGTCTATGGAAGATGGTTGTCAAACAGTTGTAACATTCTTATTAGCTAATGCTGAGACGAATAATAACTGGCTGCTACTTTAGCACTCGAACGCCCAGAGGGGTCAAAAGGACGCTTTTCGGTTTTTAAGTACTAACTATGTTTTGAAGAATAATTTAAGCGACATTTACTTTTGTGACATTTATTTATTTGGTATATATTTTCATTATATTAAAAACAGAGCATTTCGACTTATTGATTATTATTTTTTCCCCATTTTACCTTTAACACCTAGAGAAGGAAAAAGCAGTTATTTTGTTTAGTTATGGCATGCATATACCTCATGCATTCTCAAGCCTCGGCTACTTTACTCTGTAGTGCTATTATTTACTTTTGCCCTTATTATTGGTGTATGAAGTGACAACAATTGACTCAGTTCGCCATTGTTCGTCATTCCCTTGTGAGAATAAGTCTTACAAAGGTGATTGTGAGCTGAACATTGAACTGAATCGGAGAGAATATTTACGAGATGAAGAGATTCTTGCAGAGTGTGGCTAACATTTTTCTGACGATTCAGAGGAAGAGTTCTTACCACAGACATGGAGAGAAGGTGAATCACTTAATAATAATGATTCTGATTCTTCAGATAGAGATAATGGAAGTTTAAAGTCTGATAAGTATATTATTATTATTGCTGCTAATTTATAATCATCATATTCTTATCTACATACAATGTTACTGTACTTAATTTAGATTTTATGGTGGTTTTCTTACATTTGTTCTATTATTCATGCTCTATAAATCGAGAAGAACCATGTTGCAGAAGGAGAGATAATCGTGTTCCTCAGCGAGTAGAATAAGTGACTGCTTCTTTATTGTCTGATGAAGACATAAAGAAGCTGTTCCTGACCGAACAGTCTGGATAGAAGCAGAGTCTAATTCACAAGTTGGGCATCTTCCTAATCACAACATTTTGAGAGAGTCTCCTGGACCTACACCTCATGTAAAAAGATATGTACGTGATGTACTATAACAGATGCACACAGAGTACTAGGAAAAGAACATGGAAGAACTAGAAGCATTTATTGCAAATATTTATGCTCGTGAAGTGAGTGGTTGCTGAAATACAGACCTTCACATCTTATGGTCAGATTCCTGGGGCCTAACATTTTGTGTGTAAAACCATAAGTAGAAATAGATTCTGTGAGATTATGAGATTCCTGAGGTTCAATGCGAAATATACACACTCTGTGTGAGCACAGAATAAGTGTGCATTAGTTTCTGCTGTCTGGAACAAGTTCATAGAAAACTGTACAATGTGTTATAAACCTGGAAGTGACATATCAACAGACAAACAGATCTTGAGAGACTGAAGGGCACTCTCACTTCTGATTCGGTGTCCTGCTGCTTAATGTTCTTAGGGATTACGATCTGACTTTATACATCATGATGAAATGGTGGGCAGTAGTTAATGCTCTTGCTTGTGTGCTCTACTGAAGGAATAGCTGTAAGCTATACCTGCGGTCAAAGGACTCTGGTGCCGATTTAAACGACTTCAGTAAAAGCATAAGGCGACTACGAGCCGACGGGAGCGTTTTTTCTGAGGAACCAGGGTGAAAACATTTGCAGACCGACGAGTCTACGAACTCATTGTGCAGAAACGCTGGACTGCGTCGGTCGGTCGGCAGCCGCGTCCAGATAGACTGACTAGCTCCGAGAAGTCGCTTCTGCAAAGGGCAGTGCATTGAAAGCCGGCAATAAAGCAGAGGATAGGCCCTCATTACGCAGGAAGTTGATGAGACAACTGTGAGCTTTCTGAGAGTTTCCGTGGGACAGGTAACTGGCGCCCAGACGTCCAGACTCTGTTACGAAACATATTTGTGAAGGCACGAGGCTTTTAACGAGTTTATGGACATTCTTTGGAAACTTCGAAATGGACACTATAGGGGAGATAACAGTCTTTTTATGGAGGACTGTGGTTGAATCCCGGTCATGTTGTTAGCAAAAGACACGGCGTAAACGCTTGGGAAAGAGGCGGCGAAGCTGAATCTTTTTTACCTTTTCTCCCAATTAACTTTAAAGTCTCTGATTGCTCAAATCGGTGTATGCAGAGCAAGGGGTGCTCTCCGAGCTTCGAATGTAGCACTCCAAGTCATGAATGGCTTGTGCTAAAGTGGTGGAAGTCTAAGATGTAAATGTGCTTTGCTACTGAGCTGAGGAGGAAGCAGACAGAAAGAGAAGAACTCACTCTTGTACTGGCGCTTGGCTAGTAAAGAAATGCAGGTCTCTACCTAAACGGCGAGACTTGCATCCTTTGCTAGTGTGTCACTTAGAGGAGGAGGAAGTTAGTGTTTAACGTCCCGTCGACAACGAGGTCATTAGAGACGGAGCGCAAGATCGAATTAGCGAAGGATGGGAAACGAAATCGGCCGTGCCCTTTCTAAGGAATCACGGAAAACCTAAATCAGGATGGCCGGACGCGGGATTGAACCGTCGTCCTCCCGATTGCGAGTCCAGTGTGCTAACCACTGCGCCACCTCGCTCGGTATGTGTCACTTAGAGCCTGTGTCAGTCACCTTCTGAACCATCAGAGGTACTGCTTCTAGGATCATGCACACAATGAGTGATGTGTGGGTGTACTTATTTGTCCTGAGTCGGCCGTACACACATTTGACATATTCTGTCACGCATGGTCGTGGGATGGAGTCAAATTGGTTTCGCAGACCAGCAAACGGGTCCATCTGCACACTGGAATCCACTGGGCTTTCAGACGTTCATAGGGAGGTACCCGCGTTCCGAATTAACCGAACGCAAGACCGCTTACTTGCATTTTTCGTGTGCGGGCCATTAATAATAGATTGCTGCCGTAGATGACTTCAGTCATTGAACGCATCGTGGTGTGCCGCCATGACCAGCAGAAGGGTAAAGTATTCGCTGCAATGGCGTAGGGCTCCAGTATATATTTCCCACCACCATGTTCTTTCGAACCATATTTTTCTTTCTGGAATAGTAGAGTATAGGCGCTTGATGGTGGCGCAACGTTTGTGTCTTGCTGTGACCAGAATTTCAAATAATGTTCTTTTTCCCTTCTGTTCCTTTGTGGAGAGCATCACATTTCACATCATACGAACGACATCCATTCCGAGCATCACAGCAAAGGTGGTGTCTTCCCTTTTCAGTCTCTATCTCCTTTCATGCTGAGTCAGTGTAATAGTTACAACTCTACACGGTTGACTTACATATAATTTTCCACACAGATTGCAGGAAATTCTATAAATTCCATTCTGTTTTAGATGTGAAATCCTATGTTTACTGTTGAACAGAAGGTAGTCAACAATATTCTTAGTGTAAATAGCTGGCGTATATTTCCTAGACTTTAGTTTCCTGGCAAGAACTCGTAAAGTCCTACTCACATATAGCATCAGGCCCCACTTGCTATCAGTGTCGTTTTGTGCTGTATTAGGTGGATAAAGGAGACCTTTTATTCTCTGTCTCTCTTTTTTGTTGAGTATGTTTTTAATCTGTGAAGGACTACAATCATTACTGTATGCTATCGTTTAATTATTTTCAATTCATTTACAAAATACAGTTTGGTTTGTGGTACGGATAGTAGACAGTGCACCATGGAGTGGAAGGCTTCGATGGTGGAGTGGATGGTTTGGTTTGTGGTATAAATAGGAGGCAGTGCACAATGGCGTGGAAGGTTTTGATGGTGGTGTGGATGGTTTGGTTTATGGTACAGATAGGAGGCAGTGCACAGTGTGGAAGGCTGCATGTTTATGTGTTATGATGGGATGTAGGTTGGTAAGTGGCTGGTATTACTGTGTCTATTGAGGTTACATTCCCATACATTTTAAAGAAATACTGTTGGTTCCTGATGTAAATGGTGAGGTCTAAAAATTGATAGAGCCTCTTCTTAACTCCACTGTAAACGTGATTTTACTGTGGTGTGAAATCAAATGTTGAAAAAAAAAAACTTAATTGTCTGGTGGTACCGTATGTCTAGTAGCACAGTACATCATCCACATATATAGTCCAATATCCTATTTTAGAAATTAGAGGCTCTTTAACTAAAAATGTGTGCTCAAACGTATCCACAAGCATTTCAGGCAATGAGGGACTCTGTGGACTCCCTTATTGACTGCACAGAGACCTTTTGATTGGAAACAGTTCTGCTTTAAGCATGTTTCACTTGGCATCCTGATATCTTATGCCTCCACTGAATTTTTTTCTAGCTTTATGTAGCCATTCTGATAAAATTTCCAGCTCCTCTGCAGCAGGAATATTATAAAACAGGCTGCAAACATCGAAAGTGCCTCTAAGGTCTGAAATACGATATGGGAGTAGGTATGTGAATGATGTTGTGTGCCAGTAGACAGGTACCACCAGACAATTAAATAAATTTTTTCAGCATTTGAATTCATACCACTGTAAAATCAAGTTTACAAGGGAGTGGGGAGGAGACTCTATCAGTTTTTTAGATCTCACCATTGACATCAGTAACCAACAGTGTTTGTTAAAAATATTCGGGAAAGTAACCTGAACAGATATACTAATACCAGCCAGTTTCCAACATCCCACAGCACATAAAAATGCAGCCTTCAACTCGATGGTGCACCACCTGCTATCTGTACTACAAACAAAACACGATTTTGAAAATGAATTAAAAATAATCAAATAAATTACCATTAGCTAATAAGCTTGTTGTAACTGTTCGACAGCAATATTCTATAGACATCTTTATTCCACTCCCTTTATTCGGTCTGTTCATCACATTCACCAGTTTGTCCATATGACATTCACTGGTGTCCCGAAGTTAGGCAACAAACCGCTGTTTCCCCATCTTATGACTAATTTACGGCATAGTCATACAAACTGTCAATAAATCGTGTTCTGCACTCAAGATGGGATTCCGGTCAACAGACAACCACGTCCGCGTTGATGTCAGGGCACCTATGAAACGGGTTTGTGGGTGCTGGATATCCCCACAACACAATCGCTGTGTACACAGTCACAGACGGTGCAGTATGGCACAGAGAAGACGCCTACCAGACTCTCTGCGATGGAGGGACTTAGGAAGAATGGAAGCAGTGATTTGGCCCGATGGCTTAATGTGAATCGTTATGTTGCTTCTCGGATGTGGAGACAGTTTATAGAGACCGAAACTGTATCCTGAAGACCTGGGCAAGGCTAATACCTGTCATATTAGAAAAGAAGGACCGTTATTTGGCAGTAAGGGCACGGCAGTGCCACCTTAGCACTCCACAGTAACTGATTAGCTGACCTCGTAGCATCCGCTGGACATGTTGTATCAAGGCAAACGATGTCGTCAACATGCCACCTTGACAGTCGAACAACCGGCCAAAGTTCTTTTCACGGATGAGTCCCAATTTGGTCTGGAGAGTGATTCACGGCAGATTCGCATTTGGAGGGAACGAGGAACACGATTTCGTGACCGAAACATTGTGGAAGGAGACTGATATCGAGGAGGATTATGTTGGCCACTCGAGCGCCGCTTCATGAACTTGTTCTGATGAATCGGAAAGGTTTAACTGCTCTCAGGTATCGTGACGATATCTTGTGACCTTATTGCGGTTGTTGACAGGTGCTGTGGGCCCTGCCTTCGTAGTGATGGACGATAATGCTCGACGTCATAGAGCATAAGTGGCTGATGTTTTCTTGGGAATGGAAGTTACTGCACGCACGGCGTTCCTTGCTCGATCTCCGGATTTGAATCCCTTAGAACACTAGGTAGACGAGCTGCATCACGTCAGCATCCACCAACCACTCTACAAGACTTGCGAGCAGCTCTGCAGGAAGAATGGGTGTCATCGCTTCGACTTAAGATTGATGGCATCATCCACAGCATGCCCCGTAGTAGGCAGGCCTGTACTGCTGGGTCAGAGGTAGTCACACTCCAGACAGAACGCAATAACCAGTTGTCGGGATGTGTGTGAAAATCCGTTAAGCTGAGAAAAACGAAGAACATTTCTGTCTGCTGCTATGCATGCTGCAGTTGTTTACGCTCTTTATTCTGTACACTGTTTCAAGCTTTTATAACTTTTTTGTGACAAAATAAACGCATCCTTGTAAAATTACCGTTTGTTGCTTTACACAGGCTACTTCACCAGTGTAGTAGCCTGTACCATTACTCTCTTGTAGAAGACTGTTGTTTTATACCCTAACATAGTTTAAATATTTGAATATACTGTAGTGTAAGATGTAATTGTTCCATTTGTCTTTAGGCATTACATCATACTTGTCTTTCTTTGTTAAAATGACACAAATATTTGTACAGTGTTGTTTGTACAACGATGAATTCTCTTCGAATTTGTGTGGACTATCTGTTCAACATTAAGTTATTTGTTGGTGGATTAAAAAGCCGAAAGTCGGTTCATAACAAACTAATATTATTGTGGAACATTAATACATTGTATTCAAGTTATTAATACTTTTTTATAGTTGCAATTGTTACACTTATGTGTCTTGGGTCACAACTATCCGATTGATTTTGACACTTGTTTGTACACTCCGTCCACTGCGTTTTCACGTTCCTTTATATCCAAATCCATGAGTATATCAATGTGCACAACAGTGGTGGTCACTGCGTGCTTTTGCAACAATATACCATATTTTGATACTTCTTGGCAGATTAAAACTGTGTGCCTGCGAAAGGCAAAGGTCCTGATTTCGAGTTTAATACCAGCGCACATTCCGCTGCAGAGTGAAAATTTCGTTCTTGAGACCAAATTTGGTTGAAGAGTAAGAATTCAATTAGTTCTGATTGACTATTGAAGGAAGACGCTATACTTTTTGCTGTTGCAGTAAATAGTGGTGTATGTTTATCATGGCAAACATTGCCTAACTGAATGTTAATCAGAACAAACAGTCGATGCTTCTGATAGTGGGGCGGATATTTCAGAATAGAAAACAGAAGGACATCAAACTAGTGAAGTCGGGATTCACCCTACATCAGAAACAGAAGACTGTGCTTCAGACAATATGTTAACTGGGCAATTTTCAAACTGTAGACGTAGTTCAATCGAAAGAAAAGAACATCAGTTGGAATTCGGTACTCTTCTCACCTCATGCAACAGCATCCAGTGGAGACACAGGGAAAGATTCACCTGACCTAACCATATATGTTATATCCAGACTGAATGATAACAGATATATTTTTCAAGTTATTATGAAACAAAGTCTCTTCAATATTGTTTTGCAAAGGACTAGTACTGATGCCCAAAGTGAGTACGGCAACAAATAGGAAGATTTAGATATACTTACATTAGAAGTATATATTGGCGTATTATAGTGTTAATTATCGTCTGGTGAACCAACAGGGCCGGCAGGTGCGACCGAACGGTTCTAGGCGCTTCAGTCTGGAACCGCGCAACCGCCAAGTTCGCAGGTTTGAATCCTGCCTCGAGCATGGATGTGTGTGATGTCCTTAGGTTAGTTAGGTTTAAGTAGTTCTCAGTTCTCGGGGACTGATGACCTCAGATGTTAAGTCCCATAGTGCTCAGAGCCATTTCAACCATTTGAACCAACAGGCAGTTTTGGGGGTACAGATTAAAGTAGAGCAATTATTCCTGCTACACTGTCACAAGAGATATTCTTTTGCGTCTGTTGAGTATTACGTTTTGATGATTAGACTGATCGATGGATGCAGAGAGCAAACAACGAACTAGGACGTATAAAGGTCTGACACCGAGCGATGTGGTGCAGTGGTTAGCACACTGGACTCGTATTTGGGAGACCGTCGGTTCAAACCCGCGTCCGATCATTATAACTTTTAGTTTTCCGTAATTTCCCTAAATCACTTCCGGCAAATGCCAGGATGGTTTCTTCAAAAAGTGTGCGGCCGATTCCTTTCCCCATCCTTCCCTGATCCGATGGTACCGATGACCTCACTGTTTGGTACCCTTGCCCGGATCAACCGATCAACAAAAGGTCTATAGGAAACAGTGGGTGGAAGTACTTGCAAAACTGTACAATCCTGGATCAGATGTACCTATTGATGAATAACGGATGAGCTTTAGAGGTCGGTGTTCTTTCAAAAAATGTATTCCTAGCAAACTCGCCAATTATGGGGTAAAAATATGGGTACTGTGCGACGGTGTTGGTTCGTATGCTCTGTAAAGACAAATCTCTACAAGAAATGCCTCTGCTGTAGCACGCGAGAAATATCAAGGTTTGCGTACTGTCGTGGATCTTGCTATATGAGCTGCGACAGAGTGTTAAGAGTCATAACTTTTTTTAAAATTCTATTCGTTGTGTCAAAGACAGGTTACGATCCTGGATACTGTCAGAAAAAAAAGCAGAACAGCCCAGGGTATACACAAAAAACATCCACAGTCCAGAATTCTGTTCCAGGAAAGATAGTACCGTAGTACCCTACAAAATAATGGAATGTTGTACTGGTGAGCACAGGGAATAATGATGACGAAATAAACATTATAGGAGTTAAAAAACCAAAAGTGATATAGCCTACAGTGCCATGAAAGGCGACGTTGACACGTTCGACACGTGTAAGAGAGAAACCAGTCGTTGCCCTGTAGCGGTATTTTTGCAATATATTTGTCACTACTGCCTGCAATACTTTTTATCTGTGGAAAGAAACCAATCCAGAATGGAAAAGAGACATATTCTTTGCAAAAGAAGAATAGTCTTTGAGGAACTAGGAAGTCTTCATACTATTCTGTTAAGCGAAGCGGAGAACGGTTTCAACTAAATGCAACATCCATTGCAGTTGTGAGAAAGGTACAAACACAGGAATAGTCTATATAAGGCTTTATACCAACCTGTGGCAGCGCCAAGCAAAGCTGCAAACGTCCCAAATGTGAATTTTGTCCTTATTATGTGCTCGCCTTGTCAGAGGCATGTTTGTAAAGTCCATGTTACATGTTATTGCCCTAACGGTAAAACGTAATGTGTATAGATGTTCGGTGTCCAAAACTAGCGTGTCCAGTATTGTTTACTTGCATTTTTAGGAACGATTTGCTCTGTACAAACACGTTATTTACTAGACGTACACACACGCACACACACACACACACACGCACACACACACACACACACACACACACACACACACACTCACACACGCACACACGCGCGCGTATGCGCGCGTACACACATACGCACACACGCGCGCGTACGCGCGCGTACACACATACGCACACATACTCACACACACACACACACACACACACACACAGTCAGTTATTTATACTGCGATATTCTTTGTTGAAAATGATGCATATTTGGAAACATGTCTTAAAGAAAAGAAAACAATGATATTTGCTTACATTTCTGTGAAATATCCATTGGATTTAAGAGAGAGATACCTACGTTTCTATGCTTGAATTTTCATCAATACCAATATTACATTTAATGATAATGCTTTTCCTGAGTCTAAGAAGAATTAAATCCTTCCTGCTCTAAATGAAAAGTCCGATCTTGACTCACTCCTCCAGTAAATACATATTCCGTTTACTCTAAAAAAACACTTCTGATATTCTGTGCGAAATTTTCTAACCATGTTGTTTATGTCATTTTCATCCTCTGTTAAACCGACCTGGTCATCAGCAAGATGCAAAATGAAGAGCTTGTTATCATTTATAGGCACACACACATATTACGACAGGGACGTTTACATAACCACAAGCGAGAATTCAAACATATTTTAAATAATGCACGTGCTATCGTGCATCCTTCACGTAACCATCTGTTCACGGAAATCTCTCCATATATTTCTATACTGGCTCCAAGCCTACGAGATATTCGACAATATAAAGCCCTTACAGCTTTAACATTCAGATAACTCCATTCCCTACACCGTAGCCTACGATTTACAGAAACAATGCTACCATAGGGTTCCTTGAGATCAGTGACAACTCTAAATTCCTTGCCAGTCTCTTCTATTCCACCTATTTTAGGCAAAGACGTGGACGATCTTCCGACACGGAAGTCAAATTTTATTGTTTTCTGTCCATAATGTGTGATTCGATCCTAGTTTCTCTGATTTTCTCCTTCTCGGGCGTTACCACCGTGATGTGTGGTGAGGGGGCGGGGGGGAGGGCGGCCTAGTAACCATTGAACTAGAAGTTCAGCATGGTAACCTACGTAGTTAGTTAGCGAGTTGAATGGAAGGGAGGAGAAACTTAGAATAGTTTGCAACTAATTCGGGGCGTCTTTTCTCCAGTAAGAACGAAGATCTCCAAAGATTCTGAGAGTGTATTAATAAGAGGAAACTGATCGCCCAACAGTCAATGAGGTGCGAGAGACTTCCGTTCAGAAGCGCTTCGGCCTTGCAGTGCATGCTGTTTGTTTATGGAACACTAGGGACAGGAAACGCTTGAGAAATTTTACCTGGTTATCTTGGGAGGGGATTGCGGAAGTGGATTAGTGTCACACTTTGCGTAAAATCACTAAATCATTAGAAGTTGGTACTGCCAACGGAAACGGATGATGATTTTAGGAGTTGTATGGTGATGGTAACGCAGGTCAGCAAAAATTTTTTTTTTCAGCTGCATGAGATATTCTTACTGAATAATATGTTTTAGAATGCGCTGATTTCAGAAGTGATGTTCATTTTTTTCTATCACGTAAGGTTTTATTGCAAATTCAAACACAAAAAATTGATAAAAGCACTCATTTATTCAAAATTATCAAACATAATATTTTTTACATGTAATAAAACATTATTTCCAGACATATAGTAACAGTATTATATCAATTCATGTTTTTTATGAAATCTTTTCTTCTTTTCCTCGATACTTCGCCGAGTCCTTTTCCGATTTCGATCTTTAGTTTCCCGCTTAAGCATTCCACAGTAGTCAGCAAGCATAGTGACATCCAATTTTCCTTGGTACTGTGGTGTACGCTGTGTTATTCAGTGGTTTGTTATTTAACTAATTTGTAAATGAAAATGATAATCTTATTTTATTACAGTGAGCAATTACTAAATAATTTTTCTCCCGGATACAGATTTGGTCAAATTGCTAAAGAAATCCAAGTTAACGTTGTGTTAAAGTGTTGTCTGTAAGTAGTGTTAGTGTCACTAAATCTCAGTTCATGCAACAGATTCTATACAACTACTGAATAAGACAGAAACAGTTATCTTCAGCAAAATTATCATTAAAACCACCGAATATCATCCGCGCACAACACTGACGTATGTTACCTGAAACAATATTCTTCGCAACTCGTGCGTAATTAATTTCGGCTCCATACATCACAGCAAGAAAAGTTTGTCGTATGGAACGTGCTATGAGCATTGTATTTTAAAGAACCAATCTGATTCGAATTATTTTCATTAAAATGAGTTCGGGACCACCGGTGCACATTTATTTTTACACATTTGTATTACGTTAGCCATTAATGTCTGCAGAGTTGCGTAATTTGAGTATGCCGCTGAGATAATTGTTAGGATGGCGGCAGACAATTGATAGAGAATTTCTATTGTTAGTGCAAATTTCCTTTTAAGAGGATAAGTATTTGAAATGCTTACTAAACATTGCTTTCATATTGTGCACTATTGAGACTAATTTTCATCAAGCACACCTTTGATACTTCCGTAAGAAACACAGATAAAAACGCGATACAAATCGCAATCATCAATGGCGGCGCTTCTTGCAGCGGAAAGAAATAATTAACACAGATAATGCTTATTGAGGGAGGAATTAATGTTACAAATTGTTATTCACTCATATTAATAACAATAATGAACTCTATTCTCAAGTAATAATTAACAAACAAATACAATTTCTTAACAGACCTCAGTTTGATATACGTCTTGCGTCCGCAACCTACAAAAGCCAACCAACAAAAGGTAAAAACAAATGAAGACAAACGCAGATCATAAAATGAAATTACAATTAGCATTGTCTTTGTGTGATACACATCGATATATCCAATTACATCGTAAAATATTATATAAATAATTAATATTTATCATCATTTTATTTCATAGGTTTTTCATATGTCGGATAGATAATGTTTATAACTGTTAGAGGCATAATTTCCTCTCGTCGCACTGTACCTAAAATTTATCTCGTGGATGTTACAGTACCGTCTCTTGATATCACTGACATTCTAATGAAACCGCTCCCCCTGTTCTTCACTGTAAGCTCCCAGGTATTCAGGAAACTGTCTATGTGGAAGTGTAAAATATGGACATTCAAGCTCATCTTGCAGCCTTGAGCTTCGTATGCTGCTAGCATCCGTTGAACAATGGTTTTGTACTCAGGATCCCTAGTATTTCCCAAAAACTTTCGCACTACATCCTTGAACGATACCCAAGCTACTTTTTCCTTTTCATTCATACTTTCGACAAAGAGGGTTTAGGTTAAAAGTTTTATCATGTCGGGCCAGTGAAAACTGCCTCTTTCAGCTTTGCTTCTGACAGCTTCGAGAACTTCGTACATAGATATTTAAAACAGTCCCCATACTTTTGCAGCGATTTTACAAATTGTTTCATCAACCCCAATTTGATATGGAGAGGGGGCAACAAAACCTTTTCTGGTGGTACCAAAGTAGTATTGATAACATTTTTCTCTCCTGCTTTTATAGTTTCTCGGGGTGGCCAATCACTTTTAGTCCAGTGCTATTCTCTGGCTCTACAATCCCACAAGCATTTAGTATTTAGTATAGCCTGCCTGCTGACCCAAAAGCCTACAAACCATCCATTGGTGGTCTTGATATTTGATTTTTTCCAGGATAATGGCCAAATCGTTATAGTTTTCTTCCATATGTCAGAATGCCCCATCGGAAGCCATGCAGATTTATTTCCATTGTTCAATAATACTACTTTAAGATTAGTTTTGGATAGATCAATGAATAGGTGCCATTCACATGAGTCATACTACATTTCAGAACAATGTATGAGTCCTTCCACATCATTCCAAAATACTAAATTTCCTTCTTTTGAGAAAGACTGGGTAAATTCTTTTTCTCTGTGTCTTTACCATGAAAATTAGGTGCCAGATGATAAAAGGCTTTAATTTTTTTAATCTTGAACCTAACAGTCCGGCTGCATCTTTTGAAAGACCTATATCTCTTACTAGATCACTGAGCTCACTTTGAGAAAATAGTTGAGGCCTCTCATCCCCGTCTGAAGAAAGATCTGAGCTTGATTCCCCCTGGGGAGGTAATGTAACTTCGTCCTCCAACTCACTCGTGTATTCATCCAAAATGGAAGATGGCTGTGGGATAGGTATTTCAAAGCTATGGGGCGCTGGACGTGTAGCTGAGTCAAGGTTAGGATAACTTATGCTTCTTTTGTTTTTTGAATTGAATCCCTTTATGTCAACTGAACAGAAGTAGCAATCAGTGGTATAGTTTTTCTCCTCACGCCATATCATAGGAATTCCAAATAGAAATGAACTTTTCTTACCCTTAAACGACAAACGAAGATCTTCTTCACATCTTCTACACACCTTATGCGGGGCCCATCGTTTATTTTGATCACCAAGTTTTAAAGTAAGCAAAATAAACTTTCCTCACAAAATCACTTACGTTTCTCTGTTGACTTTTAATAGTGTATGCACCACAGATATAACAGAAACTGTTTGGATAAATAACACAACCTCTTGTAACCATGACTAGACAGAAATACGAGCACTGTTCACTTGAATCGCAATATGTCTACTGAGAGTTTCTATTCATTTCATGCGAGATACAAATCGTCATTTGACTTGTCGCAACAGGATAAAACTGAACAATAAGAATGTTTCCGTTAGCGTCTGGCGCCCAGGTGTTCAGGGTAAAACCTGCACGTTGTAACAAAGAATAGTTAACATTGTAAATTTTTTAAATTTAAGCTTATTTTATCAATTATAATTGATACAATTTTTAATAATTATTAAATAAGAAACACATAGGTTTATTACTAATGAAAATAAACACTGCAATATACATAAAAACCTACGTCATAGAATTTCTTGAATATTTTCCTGTTTTTGTAGGTCAATATCTGTAAGAAAATGTTAAAAAATCCTATGCAGTTTTTTAGTGGCAGACCTGTGTAATTAATCCACGCCGTCGGTCCATAAGTAGTAACATTCTATATTGATTCGCACCCAGGTCCCAGTTTAGGACTTAAAACGTTTTCTTAGTCCCGTACAACAAACGGTGACATGCCTGTCCCCATATTTGTTTTGGAGTACTCTGCTCAAATCACGTAGCGAAAATAGATATCCCTGCCCTCGTGTCTAGCATTCATACAGAAGTTTATCATCTGCGAAATGGTCTTACGAATGGGCTCCTTCCTATCGTTGGTCCGAGTGTCGAGTTACTTCGTCGAAATATTAAAAGGTCAGACGACACTATTTGTATTTATTAGTGACAGGAATCGTTCTTTGGCTTTGAGTCAAGTTTGTTTTTAATTATGACCAATTTAGTTAGTGATGATGTTGTTTAGCTATTATTTGTCTAGGAATGAGAAATAAAACCTGAAAATGAATAAAGGCTGTGGTAGTGGTCTAGACGTTCACGTTGTTCAGCTGCAGGCATGTAGAAAGAATATACGGTGGCCGAAATTTTATAACGTGGTGTAATTTCGCTGTAGGACCTCTCAGGAATAGCTTGAGTAAACGCAGTCCGTGAAAAATGAAGTAAGTAATCTAATTAGCTGAATGAAAACTTTAACAAAAGGAAACGATAGTGAAACAAGCTGTGATAAATCCGTGGTTAAAGACTTATCACACAAGCTTTTAAATTCATTACATTTTACATGCGCAAGCTGTAAACTTTCTCTGTTTTAGCTTCAGATAACAATGAAGTTTCTTTTTTGTAAACTTCGATTTTTTTGCACAAATTTTAATTTATTTCTTAGTTTTTCTCTTTTGGGACTTTGAGCTGATGAATAAACTTCACCTACAACGGAAAGACCTGTTATGGAACACTCTGCAGGAGTTTTGCTGTTAGCATGAGATCTGGAATTTTGGTTCTTGTTTTCAACTTACAAGTGACTCACTGTTTATTTTTATGTCTGGATGAATAGTTATTAATGACTACTGACAGCCGTTCGAAATTAATTCGAAACCAATAGGCGTGCGCAGACAGCCGAAGTGACTAAGGCAATCATTAGCGTTTTTATTGGAAATCTGCTTTCGAATCCTGGTCTGGCACAGATTTTTGCTTTTCACAAATAGGTAGTATATCTATACCTAACACAGATGATGCCAAGATTTCGCAAACTTCGAATTATTTCGAATTACATAGGTATTATAACAAAAGAAGACATAAGGCTGCATTAAAATTTAATTTATACAAATGTTTTCGATTAGACCCGGACCTGTAAGTTCACTCTAACATATTATTTAATATGGATCGTATTTGTTTGTAAGTAACGATAGATAGGCTTCGAAAAAATTTTTTTGTCAAGCTCAGTCCTAAATATGAGATATATTTCAGCTTTTCCATTATGTAACTGTTGGTGTGGAATGTCTTCATTTTTTTTTCAGCTGTAAGGACAACGATAGATCACCATCACTAATTTGAAAAATATCCGTCTGTTTGTACCAACTGTTGACGTCTAAGCTGCAGATTACTATGGCATGGCACTCGAATGAAATTAACTTCGGTTTTCTCCGTACTGTAGTGAGATGTGATTTTCCTTACCACTTTAAAAGCAGGGAATTAAGTATCACCGTAACTGTGACCAATATCGAAAAAGTAGACCTTCGTTATTGAGCACAGAAGTGAAACTATAAGATGCGAAAGAAATCAACTTTGTGCACCACTTACTTTCCTTAGAATTGATACAGCAGCGATTAAAACGCGCAAATGAGAAACAAATCGTTTGTAATTTATTAAAGGAAAAGGAAAACCTCTACCGAAAAACGAACTCCAGGAGTTGATGTAGTTTTGCTTCATTTACTTAGAGTATCTTAACAATTTTGTGAGCTTGTTGTTGTTTGTAGCAAGAAAATCGGGAATCTCATTTTTCTTTTGAGCTATTATTAGCGGCTTTATGGGAAGCGCTCGTTGCTTACATGTGTAGTCTTTTGTATTTCTGCTCATTATATATTTCTAAATTTGACAGTGCATCCGACGACTGTTTACTTGTAGTTGAGGCCAGCGACTAATATGCATAATTAGTAAAATAAAGAAAACGTACCTGTGCACCTTTGGCTTCAGACACAACTCTTCAATCAGTTTCAGTATGACAGACATCATACATACGTACTACATTTTGGCGCATGCACTGCAGCCGAATCCCCCGTCTAGATACTCTCTATTACATGCATGTTCCCTACAGATGTGTTTGGCGGATGGCCTGCATATGTCACGCCCAAGCGTTTTAAACGGCTTCGACACCTTTGGCAACCTCTGCAAAGGAATTTTCTGCTGCGAGATATTCGCTCATTGAGCGCCTGGTACACATTCTCTGGCATACTGCTTCATGTCACGCTTCCTGTTCCTCCACCAATATCATTCCGCAACCCGCCTAGCTGCCATGACCTGACAACGTCGTCAGCCTGTTGTAATAGATTCTTGTGAGAAACTGCCGGGACCACGGTATGTGGTTGGTCCGCATTTCGTGACTCTACACAACAAATAGTAATGTACGATGACGTGCAACTGTGACTTAAAAACCTGACAGTCTTTAACCTCAGCTTGTACATATTGTCATTCGAGCACACTATTGACCTATGTACTCAACATGGACGCTTTGTGACTTAACGTGTCTGCCTTGAAGTGTTTTCTGCTTGGTTTATGGATGACCTCGTAGTCACATTACTAAGCTAGAGAACCCAAGACATTAGATGACTAGACGTATCTTTCAGACCAACCAGCCATTTCAGTTATGCACGAGCAGTCACAAGTCTTCTACCATACAAGTAACACAGGAAATTCGTAGTACCCTTTTGTGACCACTAAAACTTCTTTGACTGTTGACGAGTAATTACATTACACTTTACTTAGCTTCCATGAAGCATACGCTACTGGATGCTCCTATCCATTAACCAACTAACCCGACATACAGCCGACTGCTTAGTTAGAAGCGTCACAAGACATGATAATTATTTTTCAAAATCTGAAAAGACCAATACTGGGTCCAAATCAATGCCTCCTTAAATTTTTCGAATCACAGTTGACATTGCTGTCACCACTGCAGCCTTACATCCGGTTTGACTAATGTTTTCAAAGGGTTTGATTATTTTTTTGAAATCCTTTACGAATTCAGGGTCGTAGTTACACAAACTGATGAACGACTGTATCTCTTTGGTTATTCGTGGTGTTGCAAAAGATTTGAATAGCTTCTGTAAGATGAGGATCGGTCTGCACAACAAAATTAACTAACTACGTGTCCCTGAAAGTACACTCAAGTTTTAGCGAAATGGCTCTTGTCTATGCCCAGCATGAAGCGTGCTGATTTAATCTACTAACCATATGCTACAAGTGTCTCACCTGCACTGTTACGTCCTTTGAATAAACTATACACTATAAAGGTCCTAAATTTTAACTGTCTTAAAACTGAATACAATAATCGCCGAAAAGTAGGAGGTATATTTTATACCACGAGTGCCTTTCGCTTATACTGGAAATGACCACATGATCCTGCAAACTTTGTCTTTGCTCTATCCTTCAGTGCTACTTCTGACTGATGACAAACCTCTTTTCAGGTACAGTGAAGTAAAGTAACGACACCAACCCAATTTTTCCGAAGTTTCCATAATACTAGGGATTGGATAAACATCTTTATCGATCAGTGGATTCAGAAATCCGTCATCTCAGCACAAAATCTGTATTTCTTCGTTCCTTACAGTGATTTCTTGGAGACAATAACTGTATTTGCACTCCCAGGATGGTCACTAGTTTCTATGATTATATCTTGCAATTGTTGTCCAACGTACTCTGTATTGGTGGCTATAAGTGTCTTGTTGTGTGATATGATTTCCTATAGGAATACTGTGCTGAGTCACCAGAGCTGCTGGTAACCATCCATCTGTACAAAACAACTCGCTATACTTCAACAATAGCTCTTCCACATCTTGGCGATCACAGCTGCTCAAGTGACCCAACTTCTTCAATTATGTTCCTACGTCGACAGTTTAAACATGGATTATATTCAGACACGACCTATGAACACCTTTTCCTCTAATACTAGAGAGGTTATAACTATACCCTTTGCCGAACAGCTTCACGTCTGGCAAAGTTATCTGTGCTACCTCGAATCATTTGTTCCCCATTAACATTACTCGCATGCGCAATGTTTCTGTGCACAAAACAATGTGAATCAATCAACTCTTCATTCCTTGAGCGACTCAGTCACTTACGAAGCCCCACAAGGGGAACTGGTCCCCACTGAAATCCACTATACTTTCCCGGCACCTGCTGGTAATTTATCATGTTAATCAAACTTTAAATGCTAATCTGCTGTTTAGGTGGGTCAGTATTATGACAGGTGACCTCTGCAACATGACTTCGTTTGCATTATTGTCACCCAAGAGACAGATAAATGATCAGATGTACGGACCTCGTCGTTTTGTTGGCAGCTTTATCGAACCGTGAAAAAATATTATTGTTGTTTAGAAATGGGATAGAACCTAAAAGCGCAACTTTTCTGCACTGGATCCTTACAAGCAGGAGCAATATCGTTGTTCAAATGCACAAGTGCCAGTATAGTTGCTTTTGACTGGAATAAATTAATTGCGAAACATTCTGACTGATGTCATAAACAGGGCGCCATCTCGAATCTGGGCATCGCTTAATACTGTCAGTGCTCTTATCGACTCAGTTACATGGGCGTCACTTACCGATCGCCGCACAGTTTCCACCTGCAGTATAGTCCTCTGAACTATTAATCTATTCACAGGCTCTCCTACTGATAATGTAGTGGTACTTTCTAAAGATTTGACCTAAAGTAATAATTTATTACGTACGGATCGCCTCATAACTAAAAATTCACGTTTCTGATTTCGCGAATTTAGTGTTGTAAATGGAGTAACCACATGTGAATAATTTAGTTATTATGCGATCTTAACTTTCACACATATTTTAAAAAATATGTGTCTACAAATATGTATGTACGTTCCACATCTCCTTCCAAAGTGTTGGACTAATTGGAACCAAACTTCGTACACATACCACTTACTATCTGGAAAGATGCTCTATGATGGTGAGAATCACCCACCTATCAAAGGTGTGGGGCTGGGACGTGAGAAATAATTGTCGCTGACGACGCATAAATGCTCAGGATTTACTCACCCAGTTTTTGAGAATGAGAGCTTTCAGCCACTTGCAACAAACGTCACACATAATTGTGAACTTTCGTGAAATGTTTTCTCGCTGACACCATCTACAAAATATGAAGGTAAAGAAGTTCCCGCTGTTCATGCAGAAAAACTGCCACATCAGGCATGACATTTCCATTTATTACATCTTAAATACCAACACTATTCGCGACACATTCTGCAGGAAGCATTCACACATATCAATGAATATACTTGCAAAATTATATCATTTTACGACACGTAGTGAAGGAGGTAATGACATCGTAAACACAGCGATACATGAACAATTGCAGCAGAGTGTGTGACACTTTCATTGATTTGACAGAGCAAGGTGGGGAAGGAGGAAATGGGAAGTCAGAGAGGGGAAGTAAGAGATAAATATTGATAGGGGGAAGTAGGAGATGCACAAAGAGAGGGGGCTGAGGAGATGAACAGAGAGAGGCGGAGGAGGAGGTGGACAGAGATGGGGAAGAGGAGAGGCTGAGGGAAGCAGTAGTCCAGAAAGAGAGTGAAGAAGAGGTGAACAGAGGGAGGGGGAAGTAGCAGATGGATTAACTTAAGACTGCAATCAATTCATACACGGGCAATGCTGGGTACTCTGCTAATAGTAATATATGGAATTTATCCATACAGAATGGATATTGGGGGTTGTTGCCATTATTAGTACGTGGGCAAAGGACGTATATTACGAATAATAAAATTGTACTCCTCGCAGTAAACGAAGGAGTACACGCAAACAAAAAAGAGAAAGGTAATTTGTAACAATCTTCGAGCAGTTCTTCATAATTTAAATTTAATTCGAACGTCACATAGAAATCCTGTCGGATCCACTTCGAAATGGTTCTGGAAGTAACGTCAAGTAAGATTTGTGGGAGGCGAATCACAGAGAGCTCTGTATGCCGGTGATGTGGCCTGAAGTACAGACAAAAGCGATACTGGCTCTCATGTGTGTTCGTTCTCCTTCGTTTCTATCTCTCTCTCCTCCTCTACGCATCTTTACTCTCCCCTCTCCCACCCCCCCCCCCCTCTCTCTCTCTCCCACACATATCCAGACACACAGACGCGTGCTCACTAACGCCTACGCAGAAGCTAGACTGCCGCGCACAAAGGGGAGAGGGAGTGATGCAGGAACCAAGAGTCGGGGAGAGAGGAAGGGAGAGGTTAAAAAAGGGAGAGGGTAAGGCGACACGACACCATATTTCCCCTGAGCTGATACCTGCGTGCCTTTGCGCGCAGCCCGCCGCCTGCATTAAGGTTTAATAATTTCGCAGGTGAGCCCCTAGCCAGTTTCGCTTCAGTCTGACGGCCTGTGTGGGGGTGGGGCCGAGCCGCCCCCACACTCAGGCGGTTTCACGCCTTTGATGTCGCCCTCGCTTTAGACGTGGCGTCAGGTCAAAGAGCGGGAGCCGCGGCTTCAGGATTTCAATAAGATCACCCGTCTTTGATTTGTTGATAGCCCGTTTACGTCGTAATTAGCAGCCTAGGGCGCTGTAAGGGAACAGAGGTCCGAGGAAATCTCGACGTTATGGGTCAAGCTTAGATTAACGGAAGTAGCAGAGGTACGTTTCAGAGGCGTCCTCTCCATTTTATACGCCCAGCCATCAAACAACGGAAATTTATCACCTCTACCTTCCATGTATTAAAAACAACGTGTAACAGAGAAAATGCCAACTGAATATTTCCTTCTGCTGTAAATATGTTTTGAACTGCATTCTCCTAAAAACGAAATTATGGAATGAGACTCAGTTTTTGTTGCTCATGAAGAGGAAAATAGTTAGCATCACAAAAAGAGGTAAAATAAAAGGAAAGGAAATAAATATTGTAATGACTGATATTAACTGGAATGGAGACAGTGGTCTTTATGTAATTTACTAGTATTTTGCATTTTTTAAGAAAATCTCTTAATGCCTACAACGCATTTACATAAAATAATTAAGAGAAATGGCTAGCTGGTTCTACTGTAAGTAACAACCATCTTCAGATCCGTAAACAAGCAAAGAAAGCAAGAATACAGAAAATCGCCTGAAGAGAACCTCTTAACAAAGTAAATATACAAGATACGAATACTTCAAGAGTGTCCAAAATCCCAAAATATACCCACTACTCACGAAAAAAAGAGGCATAACAACATAGCTAAAATCCATAATGTATAAAACGAACCTACATCGCAGTTGACTTTACAGTAATACATCGGTAACAATTTTATGCTTTAATGTAACCTACCACACATATACAAAATGTGGGTCAGCCACGACCTGGATATGCTATGCGTATGTCAGAAGCCTGTCTCATGTTACAAGAGTAGTACGGTATAATTCTATGTTTGGTACCGTCTTCGCTGTTATTTTGCATATTTACTTCGTTAAAAGGTTTTAATCAGGTAATTTTGTGCGTTGTTGCTTCCCTTTTTTCGGTTTTTGCTTATTTAGAAATCTGAAGATTGCTGTTACTTACAACCGAAACTACCTCGTCATATTATCTTAATTATCCTGTGTAAATGCGGTCTATGTAATTAAAGAACTTTGTAAAAAAGTGTAAAATATATACACTACTGGCCATTAAACTTGCTACGCCAAGAAGAAATGCAGATGATAGACGGGTATTCATTGGACAATTATATTACACTACAACTGACATGTGATTACATTTTCACGCAATTTGGGTGCATAGATGCTGAGAAATCAGTACCCGGAACAACCAACCACCTCTGGCCGTAATAACGGCCTTGATGCGCCAGGGCATTGAGTCAAACAGAGCTTGGATGGCGTGTACAGGTAGAGCTGCCCATGCAGCTTGGACACAATATCACAGTTCATCAAGAGTAATGACTGGCGTATTGTGACGAGCCAATTGCTCGGCCACTATTGACCAGGCGTTTTCAATTGGTGAGAGATCTGGAGCATGTGCTGGCCAGGGCAGCAAACGAACGTTTTCTGTAACCAGAAAGACCCGTACAGGACCTGCAACATGCGGTCGCGCATTATTCTGCTGAAATGTAGGGTTTCGCAGGGATCAAATGAAGGATAGGGAGCCACGGGTCGTAATACATCTGAAGTGTAACGTCCACTGTTCAAAGTGCCGTCAATGCGAACAAGAGGTGACTGAGATGTGTAACCAGTGGCACCCCGTACCATCACGCCGGGTGATACGCCAGTATGGCGATGGCGAATACACGCTTCCAATGTGCGATCACCACGATGTCTCCAAACACGGATGCGATCATCATGATGCTGTAAACATAACCTGGATTCGTCCGAAAAAATTACGTTTTGCCATTCGTGCACCCAGGTTCGTCGTTGAGTACACCATCGCAGGCGCTCCTGTCTGTGATGCAGCGTCAAGGGTAACCACAGACATGGTCTCCGAGCTGATAGTCCATGCTGCTGCAAACGTCCTCGAACTGTTCGTGCAGATGGTTGTTGTCTTGCAAACGTCCCCATCTGTTGACGGATCGAGACGTGGCTGCACGATCCGTTACAGCCATGCGGATGTCTGTCATCTCGACTGCTAGTGATGCGAGGCCGTTGGGATCCATCACGCCGTTCCGTATTACCCTCCTGAACCCACCGATTCCATAGTCTGCTAACAGTCATTGGATATCGACCAACGCGAGCAGCAATGTCTCGATGCGATAAACCGCAATCGCTATAGGCTACAATCTGACCTTTATTAAAGTCGTAAACGTGATGGTACGCATTTCTCCTCCTTACACGAGGCATCACAACAACCAGTCACCAGGCAACGCCGGTCAACTGCTGTTTGTGTATGAGAAATCGGTTGGAAAGTTTGCTCATGTCAGCACGTTTTAGGTATTGCCACCGGAGCCAACCTTGTGTGAAAGCTCTGAAAAGCTAATTATTTGCATATCACAGCACCTTCTTCCTGTCGGCTAAATTTCGCGTCTGTAGCGCGTCATCTTCGTGGTGTAGCAATTTTAAGGGCCAGTAGTGTATATTTAAATTTTAATAGAACAACTTACATTTCTTCTATCTGATGCTTTTCTGTGTCACTAGGCTGTCGGAAGGAAGTGTCTCGTACCTAATCTATATTATATTACCAGTAGTCGGGCACCTGAATGATTCTCATATACATGTGGCATCATATAACCTGTGATGGAAAAGAGTGAATGTGAGTTCTCATGAGCGCAACCAGTAGTTGTCCGTCTGCCGCCGCAAGTCCGTCTGCTGCTCCGGTTTTGCCAATAGCTGTAGTGGAAGTAGAAATGCAGAAATTTCTAGCTAGGTCATCAGAGTTGGAATAATAATAGGTAAAAGAGTTAAGTTGGCTGGTAACGACGTTCACATCTTTGGTGGTTTTCCGAAGAGCGAAGTGTCAGAGCGAAGATGGTAATTGGTAGCGCAGTCACAAGAAACAGTAGTCGCTACGAGCCGCATCAACGACCGGGCGACACCGCTAGCCGCCCCATCCGATCCTCTACCTATGGCCGAGCACGGGTTGTCATTTCTTAACCTGTTACCAAAACAAAAGTAAAGAAAGTCGAATCTTAGTTACGATCCTCTGGCTAAAAAGCTCAAAGTCATTGCTCTTCGTACCTTTAAGAAAAATTCAGTTCATTGTGGCAGACTGTTAAGATGTGTATACAAAGTTTCACGGTACTTCTGAAGGTGATCTGTCTGTATCAGAGATGTAATAACACGCTAATAATACGCTGACAGCTATAATAGCTAAATTGTACCGTCCCAAAATCAATTGACTTGAGCTGCAGGACATGTTACGGACAGAATTCTCGTTCTGCACATCCGAATGCTCAGTCCATAGATATATCTACACTATGGCTTGATACAACAGGATCTCTTCCCCATCCACCATCCATTCGAAAGGGGAGTCGTTTTTCTGCGAGCGACACGACTGCTGTTGGACAAGTGGGCAGCCATTATTTTGCTCTGTTGGATTATCTGTTACAACAAACTGGTGCTTGGATTTGTTATTTGAGAACCAGAATAGCTTAAATCTCTTTTTTTCAGATTCAATTATATTAGGGAAATGAGTCGGGGCCCCCTGTTTCGTTTATTTTGTTAGACTTTGTGCGAACGAGCAGTCTAGTGGCCACTGTTTTGTCAGGACTTGAGCCATCGTCCTGGTTTATCCTGTTTTATCATTATGCAGTTCCGTAAGCATTATGGGCATATACTCTGTTAAATACTGGTTACCATTAACTCGTGAAGTAAGTGGAGAGATTCCTGCCATAATTTATATCTTTTCAGTGGTCGTTTCTTTGAATCTAGTACGGAGACCCCAGTTTGGTATAAAACCACGCGCTCATAGTTTCGCAGCTAATAAGCTATACTACCTTGCATTGTTCAGTACGTTTCGAACTACCATGTATATGCATTCCGAATTATTGTGCGGTGACCATTCGTTTGATTTACGAAATGTTGGCGACTGTGTGTCGTTGATGGGGCTGTATCGAGACCATCTACTGCGCTCATTCTCTGCTTGGCTCAGTAACAGTAGAGAATGAGATACACAGTTGCCCGCTGTCTTTAATCGTATGAGTGCCAGTGTGAGTTACGTAATTTTTCCCTCCACAAATGAGTTTTACGCCTTTCACCCGATACTATATCCAGTACCAACGAACCGTGTATCCAAGTGATTTCACCATATTAATGTGTCAACGCACCACCTCTTCAGTAAATGATTAAATGCGAGTGTTTGCCCAACGAATATAATAAATTGAATGTTCCAAAAGGTTTTTGTCAGCAGTCCTTCGGCTATAGATGAATAAATGCTTCCCAACTATGATAAAAAGAGCCCTGTACGCGGTAAAATCATTTTGTCACCACCGTCGCCATTATCCTTTCCACCCCTCTGTACAGAAAGCCGAGAGATCAATGTGCATTCAATGTCGAAGTACACTTGACGAAAGCAGAGAGTGAAGAGAAACGTACAGTACGATAGAATCCAGCGTGGCTTACGGCTCGTTGCCTTCCCTGGCATGCTCGTCAAAATTGGCGTTACCTTTTGTGTCAAATTTTAGATCAATTCCATTACTGGGTCATATCCGTTGTGCTACCAATCTCTCATTCAAACGAATGCGCTAATCAGAGAACGTCAAATATCCGGAAGTGCACCTTTTACGCGATCTATGCACACTCCAAGTTAAGCCGCGCTTAGGTACTTTGTTATTAACAATAGGCATCACAGTTTCTTACAGCCACCATTCATCACCCTGTCTCTGCTACGATTTGCTACATCTGTATCATGTGTATGTGTGTCATACATATTATTCCCATCCATACTGGGCTGGACAGTTAACACATTTTTAAAACTCTTATCGGGCTGGATTGTTTGATTAATAAGTATTTACTTTGTGCTTTTTGTTTTTTCATTTTTAGTGATGATAGTGTTAACCGAAAGGTGCTGGATAATACAGTTTGTGGGATAGCCGAGATGTGTTTACTGAAATCAAATTTGTTCCTGAAATTCATGCAAGCAGTGAAAAACATGATTTCACGAAGAATTTGCGTTTCTAACAAGGCGTGAAGCATACTACGAGACGCGGCTGTAAAATATCGGGACTATTGCTATAAAACATTTTATTTCAAAACATATATACACTCCTGGAAATTGAAATAAGAACACCGTGAATTCATTGTCCCAGAAAGGGGAAACTTTATTGACACATTCCTGGGGTCAGATACATCACATGATCACACTGACAGAACCACAGGCACATAGACACAGGCAACAGAGCATGCACAATGTCGGCACTAGTATAGTGTATATCCACCTTTCGCAGCAATGCAGGCTGCTATTCTCCCGTGGAGACGATCGTAGAGATGCTGGATGTAGTCCTGTGGAACGGCTTGCCATGCCATTTCCACCTGGCGCCTCAGTTGGACCAGCGTTCGTGCTGGACGTGGAGACCGCGTGAGACGACGCTTCATCCAGTCCCAAACATGCTCAATGGGGGACAGATCCGGAGATCTTGCTGGCCAGGGTAGTTGACGTAGACCTTCTAGAGCACGTTGGGTCGCACGGAATACATGCCGACGTGCATTGTCCTGTTGGAACAGCAAGTTCCCTTGCCGCTCTAGGAATGGTAGAACGATGGGTTCGATGACGGTTTGGATGTACCGTGCACTATTCAGTGTCCCCTCGACGATCACCAGTGGTGTATGGCCAGTGTAGGAGATCGCTCCCCACACCATGATGCCGGGTGTTGACCCTGTGTGCCTCGGTCGTATGCAGTCCTGATTGTGGCGCTCACCTGCACGGCGCCAAACACGCATACGACCATCATTGGCACCAAGGCAGAAGCGACTCTCATCGCTGAAGACGACACGTCTCCATTCGTCCCTCCATTCACGCCTGTCGCGACACCACTGGAGGCGGGCTGCACGATGTTGGGGCGTGAGCGGAAGACGGCCTAACGGTGTGCGGGACCGTAGCCCAGCTTCATGGAGACGGCTGCGAATGGTCCTCGCCGATACCCCAGGAGCAACAGTGTCCCTAATTTGCTGGGAAGTGGCGGTGCGGTCCCCTACGGCACTGCGTAGGATCCTACGGTCTTGGCGTGCACCCGTGCGTCGCTGCGGTCCGGTCCCAGGTCGACGGGCACGTGCACCTTCCGCAGGCCACTGGCGACAACATCGATGTACTGTGGAGACCTCACGCCCCACGTGTTGAGCAATTCGGCGGTACGTCCACCCGGCCTCCCGCATGCCCACTATACGCCCTCGCTCAAAGTCCGTCAACTGCACATACGGTTCACGTCCACGCTGTCGCGGCATGCTACCAGTGTTAAAGACTGCGATGGAGCTCCGTATGCCACGGCAAACTGGCTGACACTGACGGCGGCGGTGCACAAATGCTGCGCAGCTAGCGCCATTCGACGGCCAACACCGCGGTTCCTGTGTGTCCGCTGTGCCGTGCGTGTGATCATTGCTTGTACAGCCCTCTCGCAGAGTCCGGAGCAAGTATGGTGGATCTGACACACCGGTGTGAATGTGTTCTTTTTTACATTTCCAGGAGTGTATTTAATTACTGTCACTCTCAATATACTCCCCTACCCTGTTCCTGCAAATCTCCATGAGAATTTTCTATTCATGGAACCAGTGCTGTAAATTTTTATCTGTTAGCTCCTTGATAACGCCTGCCGCTTTCCCTTTCATGCTTCAGCGAACTGATATCTTATTTCTTTTAATACAGATTTGACCTTGAGAAATATTTGAAAAGTAACAAGCTCGTGGTCTAAGACTCGGATGCATCATTGAGTTTTCTTGATGCAGATCCCATGACACGTTCTTCCAGAATTCGGAGCGTTTTTATCATATTTTCTCGTCGAGTTGAGCAAGAACCTTAATATCGTAATCCTGATTAATAGTCTGACCTTCAGGAACCCAGTGAAGCTAGACATTTCCATCTGTCTCAAAGAAACACTCGTCATCGTTTTGAATCTTGATTTGCTCATTCGAGCATTTTTCGCTCTCGGTGAAGTTGGGCCCTTCCATTGCACGGATCGACGCTGAGTCTCTGGTTCATAAGAGAAAAAACAGGTTTTGTCACATGTTACCACTCTTTTCAAGAAAATAGAATCATTTTCAGTGGAATACAAGGTGTCAGTACAAACATTTTCACGAGCATCTGTTTGTTCGAGCAAGGAGAATTTTCAGCATGACTTTTCTGGTGCCCGCATCTCGTGGTCGTGCGGTAGCGTTCTCGCTTCCCACGCCCGGGTTCCCGGGTTCGATTCCCGGCGGGGTCAGGGATTTTCTCTGCCTCGTGATGGCTGGGTGTTGTGTGCTGTCCTTAGGTTAGTTAGATTTAAGTAGTTCTAAGTTCTAGGGGACTTATGACCACAGCAGTTGAGTCCCATAGTGCTCAGAGCCATTTGAACCATTTGAACTTTTCTGGTGTTGAACTGGTTATATAAAAATTGCCCTACCCTTCTTTGTCGATTTCTGCAGTTTTAGCAATCAATTTAGTACTCAACCGACGGTCTAATCCAATAAGATTACCTACTTTTACAATACTTCCATTGTTTTTTGTACTAAGGGCTCCCCAGGCGTGAGTAATTTTCCGTGTCTTCTCGGCCATCGTGGAAACGCTTGAACCGCTCAGAAACTCGCGTACGTGATAAACACTCTCCGCCATGCACTACCAAAAGACAGGTTTCAGTATCAGTTTTTCCAAGTTTCATGTGAAACTTTACAACAATTCGTTGCTCTATTATTACACTTAACATTTCTACGCCGAAGCAAAATAATAGCTCTTAGACCAGCGAAGGTCACAGATTTGTCTACAGACACCAGAGATGCCGCATTCGACTGAAAAGCTTCCACATTTCACAGTGGCCCGTCGTTCATCTTTCGAGCATACCTATGTACCCCGTGATAGTATTAGTCCTGTTATTTTACAGCCGCGACTCGGATACGATACTGAAGAATCTCTCGATAGTCTATTAGCTTACGGCGAATGTCTAAGGCTTGCCAAAGAAGTAAAACTGGTCTTAGTCAGTAGCATTTTTCACGACAAATGATTAAAATTATTTAGGTATTTAGCCAAAAATTTCATATTTGTACGTAGCATGCATCATACCACTGAACTCCGGTTTCGAAGAGGTGTTCGTTGAAAAAGTGTTAGATATCACACAAACTATTTTTAAGTGGTAAAGTAAATGATACACATTAGCTGTAGGCATCTTTCTGAAGCATAACATTGGTGCCACTTTTCCCATCGTAGGCAAGTAATATGGCCAGTGCCATCACAATAAGGTCTCATGTACCGTGTTCTGATTTCTGTGGTGTCGTCGCCAGACACCACACTTGCTTGGTGGTAGCCTTTAAATCGGCCGCGGTCCGGTAGTATACGTCGGACCCGCGTGTCGCCACTATCAGTGATTGCAGACCGAGCGCCGCCACACGGCAGGTCTAGAGAGACTTCCTAGCACTCGCCCCAGTTGTACAGCCGACTTTGCTAGCGAGGGTTCACTGACAAATTACGCTCTCATTTTCCGAGACGATAGATAGCATAGCCTTCAGCTACGTCATTTACTACGACCTAGCAAGGCGCCATTATCATTGGCTATTTATCTTGTGATGCATGTACCGTCAGACCGATGTTCACCAATTATGGATTAAAGTTAAGTATTCCAGAAGCTACGTACTATTTTTGCTACTATAAAGACGTTGTCATTTTCCAGACCTCACGCCAGCCTGCGTGAGCTTTAACGCGTGCCTTTCGGCTTCACCTCGTAGTGGCTTGGCTGTCTTGCCAAGTCACAACAATTTCTATACATATATTCTAGCCATCTTGTTACCCTAGTATGTGAAACAATAACAAGTGGATAGAGCAGACCATTCTCAATCGTATGTATTTATTAGGTAAAATATAACAAAAGTCACAATTTTAAATAGCAGAAATTAATTAATTCAAAATCGTCACACAAGGATGTAATGACGGGTGATAGCTTTGTATACAAAAAACGAAGCTAAAGACCTTCCGACCACCCCATGAAGAGCCAATGGTACCGACCGGCCGCCGTGTCATCCTCAGATCACACGCGTCACTCTCATGGATATGGAAGGGCGTTTGGTCAGCACACCGCTCTCCCGGCCGTACGTCAGTCTACCAGAACGAAACCCCTACTTTTCAGTCAAGTAGCTCCACAGTTTGCCTTACAAGGGCTGAGTACACGCTGCTTGCCAACAGCGCTAGGCAGACCAGATGGTCACTCATATAAGTGCTAGCCCAGACCGGCAGCGCGTAGCTTCGATGAGCTGACTGGAACCGGTGTTACCACTGCGGCAAGGCCGTTGGCTTTTTATACAAAAAGGGGTTAGATTTCTGTCTGATCTGTTGTGTTATGCCTGATATGTGGGAGTAACTAACTCTTATTGAAATGAACACTTCCCGTCGAGTAGTATAGCCACTTTTACAGATCGGACATCATATCGCCACTGGAGAATCACAGTTGAAGTTATCAAACTGAAAAAACTACGAGAATCTATATTTCATGGCCAACAACGTTACTGAAACATTGCTATGTTAAGTAAGAATTACACACAAACATGAGGTAATAAAAAAAGCCAGAGTTTCGCCTATAGTTACTGTGGCCTTCTTCTGGGTCTACGGAGTAATGTGAGTGACTTTCCTTACATGAGACGACTGAGAATCAGAAAAGGTTTTACCAAACAATAATGAAACAAGCTCCCTTTGTCAAACTCACTGACAACCATGACGGTCAGTATCAGAGTTATTTGATCACTTTTCGGCAGATAGCAGCACCTTTTAGAGGAAAAAAAGTATGTGAATGCCACTTTTCCCGCTTGGTTAAATTAACTCTTCTTCACACACACACACACACACACACACACACACACACACACACACACACAGACACACAGAGTACCGGCCCATAATGGCTAGTCATGACAGTAAAACCACTAACAACGTAAATACTGCTGCAGCAGTATCATTGCTATAAAGTTGGGTAAGTAGAACACTTTGAACGACTGGAGACAGTTCGTTCATGTTCACGGGACGTATTAGTGAAACTAAAACTCCGCCCGAACAGGCCATGTAGGCCCAACGGTACCTACCGGTCGCCGTGTCATTCTCAGCTCTCAGGCGTCAATGGATATAGAGATGAAGGGGCGTGGGGTCAGCACACCGTTCCGCCGGCCGTACGTCAGTTTACGAGACCGATCTACATTGGTATGTTCCGCAGGAATGATTAGCATTTGAATCGCGTCGGCCCACGGGTTAAAGGTCAAGACCACATGCCGGTAAAATGTGCATTTGGCTCTTGTTGTCGCTATTAAGCCGAAGGTAACGGATCAGTGTTTCTTAAGAGACTTGCAGGATGCCTCACAGACGATTGCGTAACCGTATTGTGAAATCAGTGTGTTTGAAAGTGGGCGCATTATTGGCATGAGAGAATGTGATGCTTCTATTCTAGAAATTGTTCCTCATGTGGGAAGAAGTGTTTCGGCAGAGCAACGGGTGTGAGCAGAATGGTTCACGGAAGGTCGTGGAGCACGACGAGATGAGTCAGGTCGCACCACCCAGACCACCTCCCGAGAAGATCGACTCCTGATCCAAATGGCGCTGTACGACAGGTCAGCGTCCTCCTAGTCTTTGTCGCGACAGTAGGACAGTAACACTATCAGGGGTGACAGTCCGTCGCCTTTATTACGGTGTGGGTTAGGTGCGCGCCTCCACTTCTCCGCCTACGAATGTGTAGAAACGTGCTAGACAGTAACGGTGTGGAGCGCCGTCGCTGTGGACAGGAATGGCATGAGATAGTGTTTTCGAAAGAATCTATATTCTGTTTGTTTGGAAATGACGGCCGCATTTTGGTTCGTCACAGACAGGGGCAGCGGCATCACAATGACTGCATTCACACAAGACATACAGCGCCATCTGGAGGCTTTATGGTGTGGGATGCTATTGGGTGCAGCCAAAAACCACAGGTGGTGAGTGTCCGGGACACTGTAACTAGTGTGACGTATGTGAATGACATCCTGCGACCTGCAGCCGTACCCTTTCTTCACAACACCGCAAGCGCCATTTTTCAGCAAGCCAATGCACGACCACTTGCTAGCTGCACGAACATGCGGCTTCTTGGTGTCAAAGGTGTCAGAGTTTTTTCCTGGCCAGGCAGGTCGCCAGACCTGTCTACAATAGAAAATGGGTGGGATATAGTGAAACGACGGGAACAGCACTGTGATCCAATGCCAACCACCACAGATTAACTTTTAAACCAGGTGAGTGGAGCACGGATGGCTATAACACAGGACGCCATTCACGCCCTATACTCGTCGATGCCATCACACTTGGAAGAAGTTTCCAGGGCCCATGACGAAGCCTGTACCTACTAGGCTACAGGACACACGCTGAACTGTAACTGAAATGCTAATCATTTCTGCAGGACGTACTAATGTACATGTCCTGTGAATATGAACGTCCTATCTCTAGTCGTTCAAGGTGTTCTGTCTTTTCTGAATATGGATATTACAGTGGTTGTAAATAAACTTTCTGTGCCTGAGCCAGTGTAGACTAAAAGTTGTTATTTATAGTATATTGTATGCACCCAACTTTATTGGAATGATACTGCTGGAGGATTTACTTTGTTAGTGGGATTAGTGTCATGACTGACCACTAGGTACCGGTACTGGGACGGCGACGTAGGATTGGAACAGAAGGTGTGCAGGCTGAACACGTCAAAAAAAAAAAAAAAAAAAGAAAAAAAAGCAGCAGTGCCGCCGCTCTTTGCGAGTGTCGACGCATTCAAGTAATGTGGAGAGCTACTCTTTCTGGACTGGGGCTGAAGGAGATGATTCGAAAATTAGAATCAACTGGCGATTTGGGAACTGCTCCTGCGAGAGGCCGACGGCCAATTGCGACTCAAGCAGCTGAAGATGTTACTGTTGTTGTGGCTGAGAAAGCTGCAAGTGATGTGCGATATTCGAGCAGTGCGCGAGAAGTGTCACGACATGTGAACATCCCTTGGTGCACCAGTCGAAAAACGCTGCTTGCAATTGCGAAATGGTATCTCCAGTGCGTCTCCAGGCTGTCGTGGTTGCAGACGGTCGTCAAATTGAGCAACATTTGTAACCTGGAACGTAAAAATGAGATACAATCATCAAATGTTATCCTCTTGAGTGGAAATTAAAATGTGTCTCTTTCTATTGTTTATTTGTTATGTCTCTTCCGCTTGTACTTACAGGTGTTTCCACAAGGTTTCATTATTCAACGAGCAGTTGTTCTCCATAGGGTCTCCCTCAAGTAGCGAAATTTTAATTATAGCAATCCTGTATTTTCTGAGCTAGTTTTATGTAATACTGGTTACCGTTTCAAGCATAATTCATGTGCAAATAATTTACAATAAACCAGCTGGAATGGGTCATAAGCTAAATTTGGAGCAAAGATTGAGTGTAATGTACAATGCATATATATCAATAAAATCAATGTATGGGTTCGTACTATTGTAATATAGGGAGTGAACTGTATATGGTTATGTTCGAGAACATAGAGAAGCCGAAAGAACTACGTATAAAAAATTTTACAGTGTTTAGAGGAAATAATAAAATTAATTTTTCCTGTGACAAAAATTTCACAGGTACATCGTTTCCTACACAGGAACCCACGATGATTTTCAAGGTAATGGTGTTCAGAGATGATGTTCAATGTAAAGTGTGAAGAATATTATTTTATAGATGTTGCTGAAAATTTCGCTCGTTTACATTAATGCACAAGTGTGATCTGCATGCTAATGATGGTATAACACATGTTCCACGAATAATGGCTGCAGGCTCAGCCAGATAGGCGTCTAGATCTTTTGGAGGGTCTGTCGGCCACGCCTACAGCAAACACTTCATCTCCCACATAGAAAGGAGCGCATAGAAGGTCAGCAACATAACGAAAACAGTGTTTAACACACGGCAATGTGAACACCGTGACCCTAGTATCAAAACCTTCATTGCCTACTAGCGGAGAAATGGTGCATCCGTGGAATTCTTCCGACATAAAAAGGATTTTCTTTTATCTTCTGTGAGCACTTCCAAATTTGGTATTCGTAGGTTTTTGTACCGTACGTATCGATATATGTTGCTTCAGCCGGTAATGTAGTTTGCAGTTGATTTAGAATGAAAACACTAAGTATCACTTGGCACTGCTTCGCTCCGCTCTTTGTGTGTGAACTAGATAACTGAACCCTACTGAGAAGTCACTGCAATTAGCAACACTATTGTTGAGGTTTGTTGTATTCACTAACGAGAGTAACTTACGATCAAAAAGAGCAAACTGTTGCCAGAACTGTGTCGCTTTAAATTTCGCTCTCAAAATAAAAATGGAAACGTACTGTTTCACCTACTTTTATTGTGCGCCTGTTTAGCCAGAGTTCATTACTCGTTAACGATCTGTTTTCAGAGACAGGGCAATACCCCTGTGGCCTATTATCGGCGTGTAGGCCACAGCATTAACATTACCAACCGTCCCGTCTGCGGCACCAACTGTTGTGGTAATGTCGGCCCCTGTTGTGGTTTTGGTTGTTTTGTACGGTACGCACTAGCAATAAAATCTGTCCCAACGATATTGCCGTACACGTCCACGTGACATTCGAGTTCGTTCTGTTGATGATGCTAATTACGCATGCGGTGAGAGTAAGAATTTTAATTTCGTTGCGTGTTTTTTTCTGATCTTTGCAGGAAATAAACCAAAGGCGTCTGCAATTTTTTTAGTTTTAGCCGGTCAGCAAGTATTTATATGAATAAAATCTTTTCTAAAACGACGCAGTATCATCGCAAAAAGTAAAATAATTTAATATATGTTTCATCTTCCAGAAGATGTACTCCTCAGGGCGGTAGATACGTGTAAAACGGAATTCCCATGACGGACAATAAACTTTATTACATACATATTTATTTCTATGTCCAAACGTTTCAGGGCTTATTTATTGCTTGGTGCATTAATTTCAGGCCACAAGATTCCATTTTCAGTCACTTAAATGTCAGTACACAGTTACATATAGGATAAATGTACCAAAGAATGCGCAGTTCCAAAGAGAGCACAGCTTGTGTTCCTGACAGTTGGCCAAACTGACCAGCTCTCCATTGACGTATTTGTGTTCAGAGAGGGTTCAGAAACACCTCGTAGAAGTTGTATCAAGAAATCCTGTGTTTCCCAAGTGAAACAGGTAAGAATCACTTTTCAGCTTTATTGATGTACTATACACAGAATACACAAGCCTTTAATTCTTGATTGCATTTTACAAAGGCTGGCTTGCAATCTACCAGACTGCATCCACATGTTTTGCAAATCTGACGTGTGTTGCCATCTGTTGACTTCGCTTGGAATCATAGTTTCTGTACGAAAGAGTTGTGTATAACGTCCGCAAAGAGTGCCTGCGTAGTCTTTAGCGTTCTTTGGTTGGTTGGTTCATCTGGTGGAGGGGGCCAAACGGCGAGATTATCTGCCCCATGGGATTAGGGAAGGATGGGGAAAGAAGTTGGCCGTGCCCATTGTAACATCCACGAGATAAATTTTAGCTACAGTGCGGCGAGAGGAAATCATGCCTGTAAGAGTTATAAACATTATCTATTCGACATATAAAAAATAGTGAAAACGATGATAAATATTAATTGTTTATGTAATATTATATGATGTAATCGGATATATCGATGTGTATCATACAAAGACAATGATAGTTGTAAATTCCTTTTATGACCTGCATTTGTCTTCCTTTGATTTTACCTTTTGTTGGATGGCTGAGGTCTGTTAAGAAATTGTAATTATTTGTTAATTATTACTTGAGAATAGAGTTCATTATTATTATTATAAATATGAGTGAATAATTATTTGTAACTTTAATTCCTCTCTCAGTAAGCATTACCTGTGTTGATTATTTCTTTCCGCTGCAAGGAGCGCAGCCATTGATGATAGCTATTTGTATCGTGTTTTTTGTCTGTGTTTTCCTCAGAAACAAATCAAGCGTTTGCTTGATGAAGTCTAAATAGTGCACAATACGAAAGTAGAGTTTATAGAGTTTAATAAGCATTTCAAATACTTACTTATTTGGTCTAACAATTGAGAGTCTCTATCAATTGTCTGCCACCATCTTAACAATTATCGCAGTGGCAAATTCAAATTACGCAACTCTGCAGACATAAAGGCCTAACGAAATGCAAATGTGTAAAAATAAATGTGCACCGGTGGTCCCGAACTCATTTTAATGAAAGTGATTCGAATCAGATTGGTTCTTTAAAAACAGTGCTCATAGCACGATCCTTATAACAAACATTTCTAGCTGATGTATGGAGCCGAAATTAATTACGCACGAGTTGTGAAGAATATTGTTTCAGGTAACATACGTCAGTGTTGTGCGCGGCTGATATTCGGTGGTTTTAATCATCATTTTGCTGAAGATAACAATGTCCATCACAATCAATAGTTGTATAGAATCTGTTGTATGAACTGTGATTTAGTAATACTTACACAACTTACAGACAACACTTTGACACAATGTTAACTTGGAGTTCTTTAGCAGCTTGACCAAATCTTTATCCGGGAGAAAAATTATTTAGTAATTATTCAATGTATTGAAATAAGATTATCATTTTCTTTTAAAAATTAGTTAAATACCGAACCACTGAATAACACAGCGAACGTCACGCCATTCAAGGTAACCATCCGGGCATTTGCTTGAAGCGATTGAGGGAAATCACGGAAAATCTAAATCTGGATAACCGGGCGCGGGTTTGAACCGTCGTTCTCCCGAATGCGAGTCCAGAGTGCCAACCACTACACCACTTCGCTGGGTCTCTCTTTAGGGCACAACTGCAAATCTGTATTTCTTGAGTGCGTTGTGGGTCCGAAGGATAGGTTTTGTTTCTGTATAACTTCAAATTAAGTACGAAAATCGGACAGGAAGATTATTCAAACGGAGGAGCTGTTCAATGACGCCAGACGACGATTTGAAAATGGAGAAAGCAAACAAAGATTGCCGCTACTCGTTGTACGAAAGAGTCTGCCTTGAGGAAAATATCGGATGCTGTGGTTAGAGAACATGGATTTTGGCGTTTATAGAGGACTGGATCCGGTGCATAAAGTGTCGGAGTTGGTGGCACGAGGGTGATATTGCGTTCATTTGTGACATTTGCTAAATGCGTAGTCTTGGGCATGTTTTGCGTAGTCTTAAGGGCAGGTAAACGAAAGGGTACACATTTCCTGTTTTTTGTACTTTTGAAGAGTTCGATAAGGGTATTAGCTCTCTGCTGCTGTAGTTTTCTGGACATGTGGAGTCTGTGTTAATAAATATAAACCTAAAATAATTTTGTTTTCCTGTCAACAATAACCCAGATATTTACGGTTATTCCTTAACTGCGCAATCTTAGATGTTGTTTCCCTAATCAATGAGATAGCAATTGGGACATGAAGTACTGATGAGGATTGTATCCATACGTTTCCTATACAATCGTCGCACACGTCCAAAAGTAAATAATTTATCGCGTCAGATAATAAAAGTGGAGTATTTAATAGAACTGTACTAGTGCCAAAGGCTCAAAGAACCGACTGAGCATGTATACCTCAGTCACCTACTGAACAATATAGGTGATGTTAAACATCTGACCTTCCGCCGTACAAAACGAGGATGAAGGGTATCTGAAATGATAAAAGGAAATCAATAGTATTCACGTCCAAAATGCCAATGGGCTTGAAAAATAGAGTTTTTCACCAGTGTGGTCTTCCACATTTTAACCTGCACCAGTGGAATGCTGTCATTACGCGAATTCACAAATGGTGGCATGGGAAAATCGATGCCAGCCTGTCTCGAAGAGATTATAGAATAGCCAGAAGTACTGGCTTTGTCAACGATGTGGGTAATGAAATACAGTGGTATGAGATACCGAAAAGCTAATTGTCATGAAATTGCGCGAAAAGACACAGTTCAAGGTATACGGAAGGAGTTTTCTATATTTAGTGAGGCAGAAGAGAGGAAGTGATCGCGAGAACACCACCAGACCACCGGAGCTTCAAGTCGCAAAATATGAGTACTGCTCGAAAACAATATGAATATCCTGGAGGTTACATCTCACTTGAGGCTGAAAGAACTAAATGTAACTGTAATAAGTTTTGCATGTGATCCGTATTTACGGTTACTGGCAAAATCTGTGAAAAATGATATCTCGGTGAGGAATATTTGGTTACGTCAGAAAGGGTTTACTTAGTTCCATCAGTCAGTCTAAAAGACGCAATGGAAATAATAACATTTGTTGTCAGTTGGCACTGATTTAAATCAACGGAGAAAATTGAAAATTTGGGCCAGACCGCGATTCGAACCGTGGTCTCCTGCTGTTTGGGCAGATGGGCTGACCTCTGCGCCATCCATGTCCGAAAGAACAGTCAACACATGTACAACTAAGGTGAGGATGACCAACTGATCACTTCAGTGCCGATGCACACTGCGCTCGAATTCTTACGGGAATCGGCGTAGTGCCGCGATTAATGAGGATAAGGAGCAAGAGTGTGTTCCTGTTTCAGTTGCTCATATTCGCCAAGTATCTCTTCGTTGAAGCAACTACATATTTTCTGGTACTTCTTACATAGGTCCATTACACCAATAAGTCCGTTCAACGCCTTGCATGTCGCGAAGCGCATGTGTGACCATTGCACATGTCGAAGAGACCCTTTTGAAGGAGTTGCCGCTCACGAGATGTGGCCGATTCCTGCAGGACGCCAAGTACTGTGTTCAATAGATCCCTAGGATGTTAAAGAAACCAATCACTCCGACTTATGGTCCCAAGTAAAACCTATGAAATGAATGAGGGCTGTAAAACTTCGAGAAAGGATAACTCGGGAATTCCAGCATATTAAATAAACTAATGTTATAAGAGGCACTCTATGATCCCTGCAGAACCGCCAGTCCGAAGCGTGAAACGCCACAACGGAATTGGGAAAAGGTGTATTGCAGTCAGCGTCTGTTTACTTGAGTTTTTTAGATCACTTTCACTTTCATTTATAGTTCAATTCTTCAGGCTGCGAACACACCCAATAGTTTTATTTTAATTTTCTTTTGCGGCTGAGTCCTATTGTATCCATGCATGTTCATGTTTTTCATAAAAAAAATCATTCCTATAGCAGCGGATCCTTCATCAGTTGAAATAACATTACTAGTCGTAGGTATTACTCGTGCAGTGTCGCCTGATGCAGAAACCAATCGTATTTAATTCATTAGTTCAGCTACAGTATAAGACTACCTGTAATCCCTAATGCATAGCCGTACCTAGCAAATCTACCAGCAGTCCACATCCACTAGCGATACCAATCAATTAAAATGTGAGGGCTGTGAATTATTACGTAACAGGCTTGCTACTGAATAATGGAAACGAGTCCTCAACTAAATTGGCAGGATCTCCCTAATTACAACTGTGTGTAGCTCAAGCGGGCCTAATTAGAGCGGATATATCGTATTTCATCCAGATACTTTAAGCGAGTTAGGCAGGGAACAATAATAAGACGCAGCCTTCGTCAGGAAGCCGTTCCGCCAATCACTGTTCTCGTGGAGACAGCGAATCAACACGCAGATGGAAGTTACACTGGAAATAGACATTATAAAATTATTCAGATAAAGTATCTTGTAGTTTTAAACAAAAAATGTTGTAGGGTTAACTCTGCAAGTTGCGGAAACGGCAGCTAATACAAATTTTCACGAGACGAGAGTTAATTAGAACAGTTAGAAATTTCTCTCAGTTAGTGCAGTCAGCTAATGCTTTATATCAATCAATTATTAATTGTTTTTAGTCAAATCAGACAACTGATCTACGTCAGGAAATCACTTAACAAATGTCGCACACTTCAGACAGTAGGTGGTTCCAATGCAAGGGAAATTATGACGTTTATTAATGTACCTTATGATTGCGACTCTCGGAAATGTGTGATGGCCAATCGAATTTTATCACTCCATTATTTTCTCTCTACTTTGATACGAATTGTTCGCTTCGCACCGTATAACATCACTCATGACAATCATTTACTCAGAACCATGAGTTAATTCATGCCTACAATTCTGAATGAGCAGAGGACATCAAGGGGACTACTTCCTCTCTGGTGGAATGGAGTGTATTGTAAACATTCCGAGCTTGAGTAACCAATACGTAACTTTTTTGTTTCAGAATGTATTACTACTATTATTATTTCAAGGTCTTGTGGTAGTTAACAGACGACGTGTGGTAGTTACCTGAAGGATGTGTTGTTGTGGTCTTCAGTCCAGAGACTGATTTGATGCAGCACTCCATGCTACTCTATCCTGTGCAATCTTCTTCATCTCTCAGTACCTACTGCAACCTACATCCTTCTTAATCTGCTTAGTGTATTCATCTCTTGGTCTCCCTCTACGATTTTTACCCTCCACGCTGCCCTACAATACTAAATTGGTGATCCCTTGATGCCTCAGAATATGTCCTACCAACCGATCCCTTCTTCTAGTCAAGTTGTGCCACAAACTCCTCCTCTCCCCAATTCTGTCCAATACCTCCTCATTAGTTATGTGATCTACCCAACTAATCTTCAGCATTCTTCTGTAGCACCACATTTCAAAAGCTTCTATTCTCTTCTTGTCCAAACTATTTATCATCCATGTCTCACTTCCATACGTGGCTACACTCCATACAAATACTTTCAGAAACGACTTCCTTACACTTAAATCTATTCTCGATGTTAACAAATTTCCCTTCATCAGAAACGCTTTCCTTGCCATTGTCAGTCTACATTTTATATCCCCTCTACTTCGACCATCATCAGTTATTTTGCTCCCCAAATAGCAAAACTCCTTTACTGCTTTTAGTGTCTCATTTCCTAATCTAATTCCCTCAGAATCACCCGACTTAATTCCACTACATTCCATTATCCTCGTTTTGCTTTTGTTGGTGTTCATCTTAGATCCTCCTTTCAAGACACTGCCCATTCTGTTCAACTGCTCTTCCGAGTCCTCTGCTGTCTCTGATAGAGTTACAATGTCATCGGCGAACCTCAAAGTTTTTATTTCTTCTCCATGGATTTTGATACCTACTCCGAATTAGAAGGTTGGGTAGCACCCTCGAAATGCACTGCCGAAAAAAAAATTAGTATTTATTGAAAGAAGACGTCAGTTTGATCCGCTGACGACGTATCCCACCTCGGGGATGGTAGATGTATTGATAATGGTCTCGGCGTTGTCCGCCAACGGACAGCGTATTGACATGGCTACCAGAGCCCCATGTGATCCTACCCTTTAACAGAGAATGCTCGCAAGCAGAACGCTCAGTGAGGTCCAGATGTGTTAAGCAAGCAGGCTACCATGCCATGGAGACCCACTCGTGCTTCTTACAGCCAAGTGAGTAGGCTTTGAAGGGGTCAAATTGTGGCCTGAGTGACGGTACGATCCTTTCGGAGAACTGCCACACGAGTTGGACGTGCAGTTGTGCAACGATGGTGGTGGCAGTGGTCACGTGAACATTCTCACCCCAGTAGATGAGGTTCTGGATGTGCACACAGCACAGGCGCCCGCCAGGATCGTCGCATTAAAAGGGCGGCAGTGGCAGATCGTAAAGCTATCACAGTACGTAATGAGGGCTTGTGAGCCCAGACTGTTGCGAATCAGTTGTTAGCAGTGGAATTACGGGCACGCACTCCTCCACCCCTCCTTCCACTCACGCCACAGCGTCGATGTGTACAACTCGACTGGTGCTGCCAGAGGATCATTTGGAAGACGCAATGGCACGCCGCGATCTTCAGCGATGAAAGCAGTTTCTGACTGATGGCCGTTTGCGCGTAAGACGTAGACCTAGTGAATGGTGTCTCTTGGAATGCCCCACCTTAGGCCTTATGATCTGTGGTGTAATAAGTTACAACTCATGTTCAAATTTGGTGTTCCTGCAGGCGGTGCTAACCAGCGCTTGATGTATGTAGAACGTTTTTAGACCCGTCCTTTTGCCATTCTTCCAACGCGAAGGTGATGCGTTATTCCCGCTGTGTAATGCTCGCTGACACACCGCCCGTGAAATTCAACGAGCTCTGCAAGACGTGCGGCAACTTACATGGACAGCACAATCTCCTAACTTTTCTACAGTTGGGCACATGTAGGATGTGATGGGACTAAAAGTGACTCCTGCGACTCGTTAAACAGCAACTCTTACAGAACCACGTGAACGTATTCCAGGACAGTATTTTCCATCTGTAAGATCGACTGGAGGTCAGACTCAGCGATTGAATTGCCGCTCATGGAGGCTACACCATGTTCTAGTATCGGTGTTCCAGCCTGGGTCGATTCCTGGTACCTCAGAACCGCCTGTGCTATTGATCTGAAAATGTGATCATCTGCTGTATGTGCACTGTTGCAACAATAAATGTTGAATGAAGTGGATGCCTGTAAAACAGTGGACTATTGTTTTTTTCGGCAGTGTATAATGGAAACGTGCCGGCCGTGACAGTGAATCACCGCTTCACAAACATCACTGTTGCGAACGGCAAACAGTCGCCTTGAAGGTAACGGCACTAAACTTCATGATCACATTGCCCATACTTCACTCAATAGTACCGCAGTCGTAACCTGCTCTTCGGCAGGCCGGAGTAGTCGAGAGGTTCTAGGCGCTACAGTCTGGATCCGCGCGACCGCTATGGTCGCAGGTTCGAATCCTGCCTCGGGCATGGATGTGTGTGATGTCCTTAGTTTAGTTAGGTTTAAGTAGTTCTAAGTTCTAGGGGGACTGATGACCTTAGAAGTTAAGTCCCATAGTGCTCAGAGCCATTTGAACCATTTTTTGAACCTGCCCTTTCGGCAGTTTCAGACTACAATGATAGCTAATTCAACAACTCTTAATTCAACAACTCTAATTGTTCCAATATCCGCAGCGGTAGTCTAGCGCGGGATGAAATGTTTTAGTGGAACAAATCTGGTTGTCTGCGTTCATGAAATGAAGACATCTTGACGCGTGCGTTTCGAGATATGGAGAACGAAATTGCATGTCTCTCAGGCTTACGTCCTGTTCAGTAATTCGGATCGCGTTTACAATTTACCTGAACGCACTGTGAGGCAATTCATTATGTTTTGTGGCATAAGGGAATCAAAGTGTAGATCGAACTTTTTGGTGACAGAACAAATGCAACAGCAAACAATACATTTCGTTCTCTGTGATCACCTGTTGGCGAGTACAACCTTTCCTGTCAGCACCAAAACACGCATAGTAAGAAAATCTTAAATCATTTTGCGCTAATTTAAGCAGTTTAATAGAGTCACTACCATTGGACGACTAAGAAATAAAGTAGAGATACGAAGGCCAATGTAGTGCCGTCGCTCGTAAGCTAGAAACAAAGAGCACGTAAACAACGAGGGGAATGTGGATCCGTATGTAAGACGTAAGACAAAAGATGCAGAAAAATAGTGTCGCTAGTGCAGTGCAGTATTTTGGAAAATGTGGCGCCTTTATGTAGCTGAAGACAAGGAAATATTATAATAAAAATAAAAGAAAAAATCAACACTGATGATGGTTCTAAATCAAGTGCAACGCCTTTGTCGAGATAACAACTTTTTCAATCTTAAAAGACGGTATAAGCCCCATATTATTTGTAAATAACGGTCTTTGCTTCTAGACGTCTCCAGCTGTTTCCGTTGTCCTTGCATCCAAAAGGCGACATCCGTCAAAATTTTAAGGGCTACTTCCTTAGTAGTTCGATTCCGCCTGCGTGCACTCATTGAAAGTGCTGTCCATATTAGGAATTAGTATTCACACACATGTAAGTAGAAAACTTCATGCTACGCTAAACCCTAATGTTCAAAATTCTTTTCTTTGCGATATTTTTTTTTTCTTTTCGTTAACATGAGACCACATTACCGATTTCATATATTTAGAGGACTTGGAGCAGTCGTATCAGTCATACGCTGTTCTCCGTTTTTATTTTTAGAAAAGTTCTGCATTCCACTTGCCAGTAGAATATTGCGTCTTTAAGCCGAGGGATAGCGAATAGATTAATGAATCGCAATTTGGCCGCGGATGTCCCAGTAATTTCGGAGTGACATTCTATGTCAGATGAAATGCCTCCGTATCGCAGATGCAGTTTGTAAACTATTTTGTCACTATGACTAGATGTGGAGAATCTGATGCCTAAAGCGTGAAATCGAGTATGCAGTATTAAACCCGCTACGATATCCAGTATTCTGATAGGGCGCATTTGACGAGTGAATGTTAATGTCACTAAAATTCTGAGACAGTAGGGTGTATCATTTTGTAAAACGTTTAAATTTTCATAATTAGCTTAATCAAAGCTATATTAGTGGAGCTGCTCTGGACTGCTGTGTAACAATTTCTTTTTTTGATGTATTTATTACTGTGATTTGTATCCGAGTGTTCTTCCGCCTGACTGCAATTAATATTTCGAATAAATGCCAGTTTCGAAATACTGGGGCAAAACATTAGGTAATTAATTCACCGACAACATAACAGAACTGGGCATTTCTGAAACAAATTTAATTGCACTATTTGTAGTTTATATTTTCATCGATGGCACGTTTCACAACGACTGTTCTATTTAATTAGTGAAAAAATTAGACAGCAATTGACTCTTTTCGTGATTGGATTCTGTATTTGTAGCAGACAGAGGATGAGCTGGAGAAAATAGTCCTTTGCTACATGGACGACAGTTAACTCATTGGAGTTAAGTAGTCAGAATTCGTGAATATTGTTCTATTACACTACCGGTTATAATCACTGGAGCAGGTAAACCCACTTTTGGAAGTAACCGTCCGGTGCAACGACAGTATAAAACTACCTGTAGAGAGACAGACAGAGAGAGAGAGAGAGAGAGAGAGAGAGAGAGAGAGAGAGAGAGAAAGCAGACAGAGCGTCTGGAAGAATACAGAGGAAATGTACAAGGGCTGTTCGGAAAGTAAGCTCCGATCGGTCGCGAAACGATAACCACAGCGAAAGTCAAACATTTTTTATTAGCAACAGTTAGCCACACCTTCCAGATACCTCTCTAAATAACCGCCGCTCTGACATAAGACATTTGTCGTAGTGTTGTGCAAACTTTCCACCACCCTCGTCGTAGAAAGCAGCTGCCTGTGCTTTCTGCTAGTTCTCTGTGCTGGTCTGTCTTTCGTGGTTTGCCCTAAAATGTTGTCTTTCTAGCCAGCGATTCATGTGAGCAGAGGTGAACAACACAGGGCCTGATGCAGAATCGACAAGTGATTGTCCTTTGTTAGCCGCCATCTCAGTGAAATATTGCAGCAGAAGTTTAAACTAAATTTCTTTACAGACATAAATGTTGTTGGTCATAATCGCTATAATAATTGTGTATTGGCGGCTGAGAACCAACTCTGAGGTAATAAATTGCAGTTCACAGTGACTACAGTGAACTACTATGAATGCAAACAGCATCTTACGTGATATAACTTTTTATCTGCTGATGTATGAAGCCTGGTTATTTCGTAACAACTTTTATGAAAACTTTTGACAGGAAAAAATACGTTAGTGTTGTTTACGTGTGGTATTGTGTGACAAAACTGTTCATTTTGCTTAAAGAAAAGTGTTGCCACCTCGAATAACAGTAGCGTTAAATTCGATAAACGATCTACAGCTAGTAAAGAGACTATAATACAACAACAATGAAAATTACTAAAAATCATTACTCTTGTTTAGTTCAGATTACTTATCATACATTTAGCTTGTTTGCTGGTTATATATGATTGCATGAACTTAATGCCATTTACACTGCTTGACAGACAACATTGCTACACGTTCACAGGTGGAGATTTATTTAACAAAATAAGGGTAATTAGCCGGGGATAGCAGTGATTAAATAAAACCTCATGTTGCATTAATAATAAGTAACTAATTTTATTGTAATATTGCTTAAATTATACAACACGCAATCAAACAACACCCGCCACAGTCCACAGAGTAAGCAACAACAAGAAGTCTGTAGCTAGAACAAAATTGTGATTTTCATGCCCCGTGAAAGCTAGTGTGCACTGTGTCCGAAACTGACGTCGGTTTGTTCTGTGCATAAAGAGCACAATAACAATACGTGTTGCGTAGCTGATTAATCGGAAGTGTTACTCGGTACATTAACCTTAAGAAATCTGTGATGGCCAGATCGCGAAGGTGCGTGAATGCTGTAATTGCACGGTTCTGAATATAGACAGCACGGACTGTTAAGTGTATACTTCTTGTCGTAGAATTAAAAAGAAATAAGGTAACTCACATCCACATCTACATCTACATCCATACCAGGCAAGCCTCCTGACGGTGTGTGGTGGAGGGTACCTTGAGTACCTCTATCGGTTCTCCCTTCTATTCCAGTCTCGTATTGTTCGTGGAAAGAAGGACTGTCGGTATGCCTCTGTGTGGGCTCTAATCTCTCTGATTTTATCCTCATGGTCTCTTCGCGAAATATACGTAGGAGGGAGCAATATACTGCTTGACTCCTCGGTGAAGGTATGTTCTCGAAACTTCAACAAAAGCCCGTACCGAGCAACTGAGCGTCTCTCTTGCAGAGTCTTCCACTGGAGTTTATCTATCATCTCCGTAACGCTTTCGCGATTACTAAATGATCCTGTAACGAAGCGCGCTGCTCTCCGTTGGATCTTCTCTATCTCTTCTATCAACCCTATCTGGTACGGATCCCACACTGCTGAGCAGTATTCAAGGAGTGGCCGAACAAGTGTACTGTAACCTACTTCCTTTATTTTCTGATTGCATTTCCATAAGATTCTTCTAATGAATCTCAGTCTGGCATCTGCTTTACCGCCGATCAACTTTATATGATCATTCCATTTCAAATCACTCCTAATGCGTACTCCCAGATAATTTATGTGATTAACTGCTTCCAGTTGCTGACCTGCTATATTGTAGCTAAATGATTAGGGATCTTTCTTTCTGTGTATTCGCAGCACATTACACTTGTCTACATTGAGATTCAATTGCCATTCCCTGCACCATGCGTCAATTCGCTGCAGATCCTCCTGCATTTCAGTAAAATTTTCTATTGTTACAACCTCTCGATATATCACAGTATCAACCGCAAAAAGCCTCAGTGAACTTCCGATGTCATCCACAAGGTCATTTATATGCATTGTGAATAGCAACGGTCCTACGACACTCCCCTGCGGCGCACCTGAAATCACTCTTACATCAGAAGACTTCTCTCCATTGAGAATGAAATGCTGCGTTCCGTTATCTAGGAACTCTTCTATCCAATCACGCAATTGGTCTGATAGTCCATATGCTCTTACTTTGTTCATTAAACGACTGTGGGGAACTGTATCGAACGCCTTGCGGAAGTCAAGAAACACGGCATCTACCTGGGAACCCGTGTCTAAGGCCCTCTGAGTCTCGTGGACGAATAGTGCGAGCTGGGTTTCACACGATCGTCTTTTTCGAAACCCAAGCTGATTCCTACAGAGTAGTCTCCAGAAAAGTCATTACACTCGAACAAAATACGTGTTCCAAAATTCTACAACTGATCGACGATAGAGATATACGTCTATAGTTCAGCACATCTGTTCGACGTCCCTCTTGAAAACGGGGATGACCTGTGCCCATTTCCAATTCTTTGGAACGCTACGCTCTTCTAGAGACCTACGGTACACCGCTGCAAGACGGGGGGCAAGTTCCTTCGCGTACTCTGGGTAAAATCGAACTGGTATCCCATCAGGTCCAGCGGCCTTTCCTCTTTTGAGCGATTTTAATTGTTTCTCTATCCCTCTGTCGTCTATTTCGATATCTACCATTTTGTCATCTGTGCGACAATCTAGAGAAGGAACTACAGTGCAGTCTTCCTCTGTGCAAGAGCTTTGGAAAAAGACATTTAGTATTTCGGCCTCTAGTCTGTCATCCTCTGTTTCAGTACCATTTTGGTCACAGAGTGTCTTGTCATTAGTTGATATTAATAACGGTAATCTTCAATGCACCCTGTACCAGTTGCCATGTGAGAAGTGTGAGTTTACAGTGGCTGTCGTGCACAGTATGGATTGTTTGATGCGTGCCGCGGACTATTCATTTAAATTAAAAGTATATTAATGTACTCCTCATTGTGGACGGTGATACTGCGACATGTTAGAAGCCGCGACTGAAAAGGAAACCATAAATTTAAAGCTAGGAGTATTAAAGGCTAACAAACTTTATGATGTCTGTATATTTCGCACCTTAGCGGAATGAAACGTTTTTTACTTTCGTCGCTAACTGAGCTATTTCTACAAACATCGCGCATTCCTACTACGTCCACAATGGGTTGCTACGATCAAGAGAAAAAGCGTCATGACGGTGATTATGGGGCTGCACGTTGAAGCATTATGGGCCAAAGACACAGACATCAACGACTCGCCGAAAGCACCATCTAAATGCAGACTGAATTTGAAGTCTAAGGACTTACCGCAAATGCAGAGGTTGTATCCTGTTGTCACTGATTTCGCATAACTGCAGATTAAAACACTGAAACGCATTCTTTCAGTATCATAGAAAATTAAAGACTAAATTCACCTTTGTTCAGTAAATCAGTTAGTTTTATGACATTTCCTTGCAAGCCATGTATCTTCCAATAGTGCTCGTATTACTGGAATTATTAGGAGAGATTCAACAGGCTGCACATTCTCATTCCTTTTTAATATACATACATTATCATCTACGTTATTTGCGAGTTCTTATCCGGATTTGTATGTTGTCTTGTCTTCGAGTATGGATTATTGTCCTTTGTGGATTATGTTGATGAAATACGTGCATTGTGCAGTGCCCGCCACTACATTAGCAGACGGTAGACCACCGTCACTTTTCCAGTGTTTTGTGAAACACTTCGCCCGGGTAATATTTTTGATGTTGTCAGATGTGTGAGTATTTTTCATGTTATAGTTTTATGAACCTGACTTTCATCTGTGTGCATAATATTGAGTTAACCATGGAAAAATTTAAATATTCTAGATTTCAGTAACGTCAAACCTCAAGTACATGAGCAATCAGGGGAGACGTATTGGGGTACCTCCACTTTGTGTGGTTTCAAAAATACCACATTCTTTAGAGAAAATTTATTCTTTGATTTAGGATAAACCAGGTAGAAAGCATTTGGGTGAGGTACACTGGAAACTTCAAATGGGTCTTTGTACACATTAAAGAATTTGATATTTCATTATTTACTTATGTAGTTATTTCTGTTTCTTGTACATGTTCCCTAATACCAACCACATCCCTGACCTTTTATTTGATCATCATGCTGTTTTTTTCCACCATAACAGTTTCTTCTCCACCATTTCCCTCTCTCTCTTCTTCGTTTCATCCCAAATCAACTCATACCTAGGAGGGAAAAATATTTTCTCCTCCACCAAACTTAATGATTTCTCACCAGTCAAAGTTTCATGAGAAGTAAACATTTGTACATCACAAACAAAAGTATTCATTATGTCCTCAAGGTCCTCTACATCTCCCTATGAAATATGGTTATTGCAAAAATATGTGTGGCATAGTCTGCCAATTTCTTCAAGTAGCAGTCTGCTCGATTTCCTGCAAGATGATAAGCTGCAGTTTATACATCTGTTACTCCCTGGTTGGTGAGAGCTTACTCCCATTTTTCACATGTAAATCATAATCCGTTATCAGAAAGTTGGTTTCCCAAGTGTCACAGAATTGTCTGTTCTGATCTTAGTCAAGATTACTTTACCAGTTGCTGTGTGCAAAGGATAAAGGTATATAAATTCAGAATAAACTCCAATACTATAAAAAGAACACAGAAATCCATGGCTAGCAGTTCCATTAAATCGCTGGGTGTAACATATTGCGTGGGAAGTCTGCAAATTTGGTAGATCACTTTGGTTCCCTGACATTTATGACATGTTTCAATATGATATTTCACCCTCTTTGAAACTTTGTCATAAATAAGACGCTCTCTTAACCTCTGTACACACTTTTTGGCGCCTATGTGTCCGCAACACAAATGAATGTAATCGATTATCTCATCTATGTATGCAATTCACCAACACACTTTCCGGTCTTGTCTTCCAAATTTTCATTGGTTCATCTAATCAATACACCAGGGTATACCTTGTAATATTTCGGTAATTTGTTTTCGTTACCTTTCCTACTCAAGCTCCGTTTTATCATCATATCCAATCCTGATTCTGATATTTTGTCAACTTTTCGCTGATACTTACAAATTTGTTCTCCCCTTGTATTTCCTTTGCATTACTCCCTCTTACTGGTAGTCTGAATAGTGCATCAGTTACCTTGTTCTGATTACCCTTAGCACATTTGATTTCGAATCGATATTAATGCAAAAACAACATCCAGCTTGCTCAGAATGCATGTATTAGCCTACTTTTTAGAAAAATATTAGGACTCAGTGATTAGTGTAAGTGATGGTTGTTTTCCTGACACGTAAGCTTTGTCAAAAGTGCGAGCTTCGTAACACTGTAATTTTTCTCCTACCTACTTAATGAACAGTGCCCTAAAGCTATCATCCTATGATGTTCCTTCTCCTCATTCTCAAAATTCTGGAACAATTCCATTCCTGTGCCATATCTACATGAGTCAATTCCTAAATAAAGTGACCAACGGAGGTGAGAATGATCTCTTTTGTCAAAGCCCCCTCAAGTTCGTGAAAAGATTATTGATACTTGTCTGTCTAAGGAAAAGCTACAATAGGACTTAATAACTTACTAAATCACTAGTTGGTGAAGACGTGTCCAGGTTCAAAATTTCTATTAACATTACATAAACCAAGAAAAGCTTTCAGTTGCTTCCAAATTTTTGGGGATGGACATTCCTTAAGATCTCCTATTTTTTCAGCTGAATTGTAATACCAGTAGAGTGGTCAGTATTGTACGTAAATATTTTATCTCTTTTTAAGAATGCAAGTCATGCCTTCTTTTCTTAAAGCATGAAATACCCTGTTCAACCAGTTACAGTGTTCTTTCCAAGATTCAGTGGTAATTAACAGGACATCCAAATATATCGTTGCTTTTGAACTGAACTCCGGTCCTTAGATTTGGCCTAGTGATCGTATAAACACTGACACACTAATAGTCAACCTAAAGGGGCCAATTGTACGTTGGTAACAATTCCCACTCACCTAAAAGGCTGAGCACTTTCAATACCCGACAGCGAATTTCACTTATCAGTAACCAACTGTCAAGTTAAGACTGGCCATACATTTCATCTTGTAATACTTTTGATATATTCCCTCGATATTTTCAGGACGATTGGTGTCTTTCCTCACTAGTGTATACAACATTCTGGCATCTATAACAATTCTCACTCCACCATCTTTTTTACTCACAACGATAAAACTTCTGTTGTATCCACTCTTATTTCTTGCTATAACTCCACAAACCACTATTCCTTCAATTTCTTTGTACACTGCTTCTCTTAATGCAGATGGTATAAAAAGAAGTGTTATTGAAAAATGTTCATGCAGTTTTATATCTAGTTTACACTCAAAGTTCTTAACTGTATCTGCTCTGTCAGAGAATAATTACCGATCCATAAAAGTCATCTTAGTTCCTCTTTCTGATGCTTATCTAATCCATCATCTTTATTGATTTTGTTCGTTAACTCTTCTATAATTCCAGTCTCATCTTAATCACAATGTCCAGGTTCACGTCTAACTTCCCAAAACCAGTTCCTATCAGCATCATCTTCACTTTCAGACATCCCAATAAATAGTTATTATCTGTTAGCAAAGCAACAATATTCACACTCAATTTTGACCCATCACTCTCAAAATTAACAAAACTATCCCCAGAAATCATCAGTAATTAATGCTGAAAATGATATCTACACTCAGACTAAGTACCACAAAAAATCTGTGCACCACACTTATGCCCCAAATTCCAAATCCTAAAATTATTTCTTATGTAAGAACTTCACTTAATTTACTGATAGCAGCCGCTATTTTTAGTCCCATTACTGCGAAATCCTTTACATATTTATATTCTTTTATGTAATTAAAAATTCTCCTAGTAACTGCAATAATTTTCTTATAAGTGCCCAAAAGGGCTTTCTCTTTTGTACCATAGATACCAATTTTTCCATGAGTTGTCCAGCACTACTGACGTCAATCTCACCTATTTCATGGAACAATTCCTGCTCAGCATCACTATGTTCCGAGTCACTACTACTTATATTGGATTTATGTCTTGTGGGCTTTCAAATAACTACGCACCCTCCGACATAGCGTCGAAATATTAAACGTGTTGGCTGGTTTCGTTGTCTAGGTGCTGGGAAACGTAGTTGTCGCATTACAGTCCAAATACTGCTGAGTCTACAGTGTACGATAAGAATACACACATGAATCGAATGGTCGAAGGTGTAACCTCCCCACAAAAAATAATAAAATGATTATTATGGATAATGATTCTGAGCCAAGTGAAACCTCAGAACAAAACTGGTTCCCATTTATAACCTCCCTACAGAAATTCATTCACATTTAACCTCCACACAAAATTTGTTTCCCATTTAATGTAAGCTCGAAACAGAAAAATTCCTAAACCTCGTAATAAAAAATAAATTCAGTAACCTGGTAGAATTTAGATGACAGCAGCGCTGCGTCACGGCCCTGTAAGATCATTCTGAATAAAAAAGGAAAAATTCTTACCTCAATAAAAACGGCGAATATATCTGCTCTTATATAAAATTTTTCCGGGACAGCTCTATGCAATGCTGGCCGATAGATTTGTCATTTTATGAAAGGAAGCAACTGATTTTTCTTTTGCAACAATAGAAATGATCATGGATTGAAGAAATTAGTAAATTCTTTAAATTGAAATGAATGTATTTTTTAAATTACTTTATATCACGAAGATTATTATTAGGACATTTTTAAAAGATTTACATGGAACTTTACATAACATTACTAGATATGCGCGAGGCTGCTTTTTCACCTTATACAATAATATTCAGGCTTTGGCATCGCTGCACCGCGACCGGCCCAGCCAACAAGATACACCAGACTGAACAGACTAGCGCAGACAGGCGACTGCTCGCTAGCAACAGCTTACTGCTACTACTACACAGTTCTTATTGCAGTCAACACTGCTCTTTGGCCTCAGATTCCCTTATAGCTTACATATCGCAGGCAGCACATACCTCTTACATAACCCTCCAATGGGGGGGGGGGGGGGGCAAAAATTTGGCAGCGATGGTGAGTCAATTTTTCTAAAACCTACTACATTAACTAAGTTGACAGTCACAGAGTATATACGTATATATAAGTACAGAACATAAAACGAAATAGAGTGCACATGCACTGAGTACAGAACATATCAAGCAATGACAAAATGTATATGCAATGAGTACAAATCATATTAACAAATGACAAAAATGCATACACACTGTAGTACAGAGCATATCAAGCAATGACAAAATGTATACGCAATGGGTACAAAACATATTAACATATGACATAAAGTGCATACACACTGTAGTACAGAACATATCAAGCAATGACAATGAGTACAAAACATATTAACAAATGACATAAAGTGCATACGCACAGTAGTACAGAACATATCAAGCAATGACAATGAGTACAAAACATATTAACAAATGACATAAAGTGCATACGCACTGTAGTATTTTTTTTACCATTTTATTAGAACTAGGATAGGAAAGGGAAGGATTGCATCATGGTTGCAGCACATTAGGATGCACGTAGCTGCACTGAAAGTCCATATCTTTCTACAGAAGCACAACACCAAGCGAGACAATCTGAAGTTCTCTTCCCTGAAGTATTAATCAGTGTAGCCAAGACACTGAAATGTCGTATTAATATTCCATGTTATCATTTTGGTAGTACATTAGGTACACCAAACAGTGGAACCATAATAACATCTCCATTATTCAAGGTGGTGGATACCATGATGTGTCAACACCACACTCATTTACCAACGTAGAATTAGTGCAGAATCCAAATATAGTGCTCCATGATCATAAGTATAGACAGGACAAACGTATATTGCAGTAATTTCTGGTAATTAGGTCAGAAGGTGAAGGACATTAAGTCTCATGCTAGTCATCATTGAGAATTACACTAGTCTATCAACCGATTTGACTAACTGTTGGCACTCATTACCTAGTTACTGAACACTTCTGTACTATGCATGAAGTATTACAGAATAATGTTCATAAATCATCTGATTACAGTGAACATTGGCACTCATTGGGCAGTTACAAACCATTTTTATACAGTATTTAAAAGTGATCATTCAAAGCAAGAGTTAATTAATGGCATACCATTTACATAATTCATCTAGTTATAGTAATCATTGGCACTCATTGGCCAGTTACAAACATCAGAAGTCATCATTCAAAACAGGAGCTAATGAATGGCATAGTATTAACATAATTCCCTAGTTATAGTAATCATTGGCACTCATTGGCCAGTTACAAACCATCAGAAGTCATCATTCAAAACAGGAGCTAACGAGTGTAGCATCAAGCTACTGGTATTCATATATAATAGCATGTAGATGACATAATACAAATTTAAAATATAAGGAACAGTGGCATTCATTGGCCAGTTACTAAACATATAGCAAGTACTGAATATTACAAAACATTTTTTATCATTCAAGTGACATATGACATATTTAAAATAATTGTTGGCACTCATTATCCAGTTACTAAACATATAGCAAGTATTGAATATTACAAAACATTTTTCATCATTCAAGTGACATATGACATATGTAAAATAATTATTGGCACTCATTGGCCAGTTACTAAACATATAGCAAGTATTGAATATTACAAAACATTTTTCATCATTTAAGTGACATATGACATATTTAAAATACTTATTAGCACTCGATGGCCAGTTACTAAACATATAGCAAGTATTGAATATTACAAAACATTTTTCATCATTCAGTATTACTCAGAACTCTCTTAAACTGGCAGCATTATTTGGGACTGGCAGTACATTTTTTTTTGTGCTAGCAATGCATTGCGTTGGGATCGATAATTAATTGCTGGGGTATGAAAATATTTGCTTTTGACTTATTGCTACAAATGAGGATAGGTAACGTCATTCGTCATGAGTCAGCTGTAGCAAGGTTATGAAGCAAGTAGAGTATATGTGATCACATTCATGAATGACACACACAAATGGGTAAAAAAATGCAAGTACTAGAACCGGTTTAATGACTAACTGCTTATAGCACATTAATTTCATGAATAGCTTCTCCTGGAAAAAATACAAAATGGATTATTAAGCTGAAAGAAGAAAAGCATATTATGCTGAAAAGTGGTGAACTTCGAATTAACAGGTAATGAAATGTGTACTCAATATGTATGTACTCTAGCTGTCCTTTCCAAAACATTCAGTCATTATACCATGCGATATAAGAAATACTGTCAAAACGAACTGCAACAAATACTTCAATAACTACATAGCATCTATTAACTGATAGTAAATATATAAACTTCATCATTATTCTCATCTGCAAGGAAAATCTTCATTATTCATATTACCATAACTTTATTACTATCATCACCTGCAAAGTAAAACTTCATTATTCATATTAGCATATTCATTCATTATCATCTGCAAAAAGACACTTCATTATTCATTATTCATATTTCCATTTACTTCATATAACTATTCATAGTACAGAGTTTCTTATTTCTAGCATATTTCATCACTTAAACTAAGATGTGTAGTTCTGTCTGATAGCCTGCATCAATCGCCTCATATTCTGAAAGAAAAAATTAGTTAAGACTGCTATCATACGATGTGTATAGTATATTCTTGTTAATGCTTGTTAATTCTGATCCATTTAGTCTTCATGACGAGGTATTGCATCTTCGTTCGTTCATTCCGAAGGTGAAATTCCCAGTTCATAGTAATCCACTGTGGTTTGTTTAATTTATTTCTTTTACACCTTATTGCTTTCTGAAAATGATGAACAATGATTATTGTCTTGCATTTAAATCATATACCCATTAAATAAAAACTGGTTTCTAGTGATATAATTAAGCATACAGCATAGCATGACAGAAAACGTATTATGTCAAAAAAAAAATGGTTCAAATGGCTCTGAGCACTATGGGACTCAACTGCTGAGGTCATTAGTCCCCTAGAACTTAGAACTAGTTAAACCTAACTAACCTAAGGACTTCACAAACATCCATGCCCGAGGCAGGATTCGAACCTGCGACCGTAGCAGTCTTGCGGTTCCAGACTGCAGCGCCTTTAACCGCACGGCCACTTCGGCCGGCTATTATGTCAAAAACATAGACAGTGTTCAGCTGCAGAAATGTACACAGAGTATCATAATGTAGTAGCAAAAATGTAAAATAGTCACGATGTTGCGATATGATAAGACAAAATGTCAAAGACAACTGGTGTTTGTTACATCTTAAACATTTTATAGTGCATACAAACAAACAGGAAAATACTCATACATACATGAAAAATGGAAAATGTGCACGGTCTGATATATAACGACAAGAAAAGCGACCTGCTAACCTTACCTTGCCGGGCACTTGCCAAGAAAAAATAAATATTCATCAGTAAGTAGTCAAAGAAATATAATTGCATAAGTGGTCATAAAATGTGTAAGTTTATCTGGAAAAATGTGCACGGTCTGATGTGTAACGACAAGAAAAGCGACCTGTTAACCTTACCCTGCCGGGTACTTGCCGAGAAAAAATATAATAATCATCAGTAAGTAGTCACATAAATATAATTGCATCATTGGTCATATAAAAATCAGAAAATGGCATTACAGTGTGATAAAACATAAAGTATGTTCATTCAATAAAGGGTTTAATATTCGAGACATGGTGATTGCCTTTGCTTTTTCTGGTTCTCAAAGTTTCGACGAGTACTACATTGGGGTGAGGAATGCTGCGAATTCAATATGGACCTGCATATAGAAGCTCAAATTTACTACATCTATTCTTTACTCTGTTGGATAGATAGTGTGTACGTACTAATATCTTCTGTCCAATGTGAAAGTCACGGCGTGTACAAGCCGGTTTTTGCTGTCTTCTCCGGCGCTCTGAGGCACGTTTGATGTTGTTCAGCGCAATGTCAATTATTTCATGGTGTCGTAGTCGACGAGATGTAGGAAAGGATACTAATTCTTTAATTTTGTTAGGTGGTTCAACATTTTTCATTATAACAGTCGGAGATAGCATAGTAGATTCATTTGATCTGGAGTTAATGACATCCTGAAATGACAGTTTGTGTGTATCCCAATCAATATGTTTTTTATGGCAGTATATTCTACATAGTTTATCAATTTCTTTCATTAGTCGTTCACAAGGGTTCGAAGAAGCATGGTACCTGGATATATGGATCGGAGAAATGTTTCTAGCTCTTAACATATGTGTCCATATAGCAGATCGAAACTGTGATCCATTGTCGGAAATTACTTTCAATACGCGTCCTACATGTAATAGAAAATGTTTTACAAATGCTTTCGAAACACTTTTAGCAGTAGCTTTGCGTAACAGAGTGAAGGTTACAAATTTTGAAGTGATTTCAACAGCGACAAAGATGTAGCAAAAACGTCTATTAGTTCTGGGAATCGGACCAAAAATGTCTACAGCGGCCATGAAATCAATTTAAGAGGTACAATAGGATGTAATGGAGGAATATGTGAAATCGTATCTGACTTAGCTTTCTGGCAGATTTTACATGGCGCTAAAACTCGTCAAATACGTTTCTCCATGTTGGCAAAATAACAGTTCTGTCTCGGTATAAGAAAACATTTTCTGGCTCCGTAATGTGCGTAACTTCAATGAGTATACCAAATTAATTTGTTAACAAGCTCGTCAGGAATGCATAGTAACCAGTTGTTGCTGTCAGGGTGAGAGCGGCGAAACAGAATATTATTGCGTACAGTGCAATGGTTTCTAATGGTAACATTATTCCTATCTTGCTAAAGGTGTTTAACTTCTTTCCATACGTTGTCTTTACTCTGCTCTTGTGCTATGTGTCGTAATGATGCCGAAATGAAATTTTCAAATGCAACTTGTTGAATATACATGACGCTGAAATTTGCTTTGCAGAAGTTGGTTGCTATGTCTTGCTGATTGTTGCTGAGAGAACGGGATAGTGCGTCTGCTACAATATTTTGTGTACCGGGAATGTGAACAATTGTAAAATTAAATTCCTGTAAATAAAGTTTCCATCTGCTTAACCTGTCGTGTGTAAATTTTGCGGAAAGTAAAAACTTGTATAGCTCTATTATCTGTGTAAACGGTAGTGTGTCTTCCATAGAAAAAAATGCCGAAATCTCGTAAATGCCCATACAACACATAATGTTTCAAGTTCTGTGACAGAATAATTGCGTTCAGCAGGTGACAGAATGCGACTCGCAAAGGCGATGTTTTCAGTTACTGTAGTACCGTCTTCTTCAATTTCCTGAAAAATGTGTACGCCTAAAGCGGTGTTAGAACTATCGGTGGCAATGGAAAAATTTCTAGTAAGATCTGGATGTGATAAAAGTGGTGCATTCAACAAAGCTTCTTTCAGATTCACAAATTCAGAATGTGCTTGGCTATCCCAGGACCAAAAAGTGTTTTTACCCGTCAATTGACATAATCTAGGGGTGTCTAAAGCAGAGTAATGAATAAATTTACGAAAAAATTTAATTAAACCCAAAAATCTGCGTAGTTGTTTCTTCGTCGTAGGGACAGTAATGTCACGTAAAGCTTGAAGTTTTTCCGGGTCAGGCGCAATGCCTTCTGCTGAAATTACATGTCCAAGAAATTTTATATAAGTTTTCCCAAAGTGCGATTTACTGAGATTAACTGTGAGTCCTTGTGCACGAAAAGTTCGTAACAGTTGTTCAAGAATCAGATTGTGTTCAGACCAGTTAGCTTCTGCAATAAGAATGTCGTCTACATACGTTGTGATTCTGTCTTTTAGTTCTGTCGGAAGTATAGTATTCAAACCGCGAATAAATGCTGCTGAAGAAATAGTTAAACCGAACGGTAATTTACAAAATTGATAACACTCACCAAAACAAAGAAAAGCTGTGTACTTTCTACAGTTCGGACGGAGCTGAATTTGCCAAAATCCCGATTTATAATCTAATGTGGAATAAATAGCAGTACCATGAAATTTCTGTAGAAGTTCTTCTAGTGTTTGAGGGCGATCTGTTTCATTAATAAAAATGTCATTGATGTGGCGCGAATCAAGTACGAGGCGAAGTGAACCATCCTTTTTCTTAACAATATAGAGTGGGTTTATGTACGGACTAACTGCCGGTTCAATAATTCTTTGGTCAAGCATAGCTTGCAATTCTTTCTTAACTTGTTCTCTGTGAATATACGGAATGGGATAATGTTTGTCTTTAAATGTGTCGTGCTGTTTAACTTGAAATTCATACATAAAACCGGACATAGTACCAGGGATGTTGTCAAAAACTGGAGCTTGCTGTAAAAGAATTTTGCGTAGTTGAGTACGAACGTCGTCTGTATTTGCACTGCTCTGTTTAACTTTATCAGAAATCATCTGTATAGCGCCATAGTCGGCTTCGTTTGGAGTATTATAGTTGTGTACGTACGTATCTGTGAACAATGTGGAATGACAGTCTATGTTACGTGATGCGGAAATGACCTCTGTCCGATTAATTGTCTGTTCTTCTGCAGATAAAGAGTGCTGAAATTCTAATGCCAGTTGTACATTTTCATCCTTTAACATTAAATAGGAGTTTTGAAAGTCAATAATTGCATCGTGTTGTACCAGAAAATTCGTACCTAAAATAACGTCTGTTGTCAATAAGGGAACAATCCAAAATTTTGAGTGAAATGTATGACCTGCAATACAAAATGATAAATGTGTCTGTAATTTTACATCTACTCCTTTACCAGCTACTGCTCCTTTTACTTTAGTTTTGCCTAATGGTAACGTAGGATAGGCTTTTTCATTGTTACATTCGTTGAAAGTTTCCTCATTTATAACTGAGAGGTGATCCAGAATCGATTACTGCTGAAAATTTGGATGATCCAATCTTTACTTCAATGACAGGGTGTGAAATAGTTTTTTGAATAACTGGTTTTTCCTGCAAAGGAGTGTCTCGAATGTCGTCAAAAGTAATAACATTTTCGTGAACAAGATTCTGCGTGTCAAAAGTATTGCTTGCGTTGCTGGAAGATGCAACCTGTACAGTATCTAGTCAAATTCTATCTGACGTGCTATTACTTGCGGGAGGATACTGTGGCATTTCAACTATTTGTACTGTTCTGTTACTTCGCCCTGACGTATTACGTTCGGGATGGTATCTACTGTCTGGTTCATTCATGATAATCTGTTGTTGCGGATGATTTTGCTGCTGATAAGACCGACTGTAATTAAAGGTAGGCTGAAACTTGTGCTCATTACTTTTACGTCTGTCATGATAATTACTATAAGGTGCATTGCGATATGAGTTGAAATGGTGTGTTTTCTGTACGTAGTTGCTGTGCGTTACTATTTGGTGTGGCCGACGCTATACGTGTAGGCGGCGAAACATTAAAGCTTGGTTGACCTTGCACATTACATTGTTGGTTAGGTATGCTAACCGGTTGGTTTTGTTGCTGCCGTTGGGAAAAACCTCTGTTGTTACCAAAATTTGTTTGCGACTGCTGAAAATTTTGTACATACTGATGATTAAAATTTTGTTTGTTATTAAAATTCTGGTGGTTGTCATTTCTGGAGCGTATAATGAAAATTGTCACTTTCGGTAAAACTTGTCTGATGACGTTTCTTTACTCATTCTTAATCCTAGATAGACCGATAGTTGAAGAGCTCTTTTGATAGATATAAAGGACAGTAGAAGAGAAGGCAGCAGTGCGGAAAACTAAACATGAAATAGCACTACTACGGCTCGGGGCCCTGTGGACGCTACGGCACATATTCATCGAAGCGTAATGAATCCCCTGAGGTTAATTACGCACTGCAAATAAATTTTGTTTGTGTGTTACAGGCAATGTCGGTGAAAATTCAAAAACTAATTGTCGTATCCAGGACAATTCTAGTTTCTGCATTACAGCCCAAGCTGATAAAAATACAAAAGCAAATTGTTGTATCCTGTCCAAAGCGTGAATCTGTGTACTGCCATTATTAAGTACCTTAAATTTTTTTAAGGATAAAAATTGCTTATAGTCAACGTTATCGTCTCTGAATGTGTGAACAGGTTCAGGATTGAATGAAAATCTATTTGTCTGTGTCTGTTCGGATTCTATGTCACGTAGTCTCTGTAAATTACTTAAGTTACACTGGCTGTGTGAGTGTGACAAATGTTCGGAACGTAGCGTATGCTGTGACGCGTTAGTGACTGAAACATTTTTCATTTCTGTCACTTTAAAACGTTCGTCAATTTGGCTGATCTGTTGTTCAAATTTCTTATCGACTTCCGTATCCAGAGTGCGTGAAACATCTGCTGACATTCAATTAAACTCGTCGCGTAACTGTGTTGTTTTTTCAGAACATTGTTCAGTGACTGCACTACTTTCATCTATAAGTAATTTAGTTGTGGCTACACGTGTATCACGTAACTCTTCGCTACTATTCCTAGCACAAGCCTTGCTTTCCTCACATAATTGTTCTTTAGTATCGTGACACTGCACGGTAACGGCTGTAATCTGTTCACTAAGTTGTTTGTTCTGTTCATCAAGGTTGTCGTGTTTTTCATTCGACTGTTTGGAATTGTTGTCTACTTTTTCTTCAAGTTGTTTGAAATGGTTGTCGAATTTTTCATTAAGTTGTTTGAAATGGTATTTTTGTTTTTCATTCCACTGTTTGACATCTTCATTCGTTTGTAGCAAAAATGCCACAACTTGGTCCCAGCCAAAATTAGCGGCTCTATTCTCTGTACTGTGTGATGGTGTATCTGCATGTGTCACGTTTTGTGTAATCATTTGGTTATTCTGTGATTCTTGAAAAGGTATGTCAATCGGACGTGCACTGTTGGTCACTACACCGGAATCAAATAAATCTGACGTATTCTGATTACACTGTTCATCTTCGTTAGAAAAATTTATATGTTCGTTACGTAAATTTTGCAAACCAGTTGTGTCAAACTGGGCAGCGTTCATTGTAATGGAAAGTGACACGTCATCAATTGTCGTTAAATTAATAGTGGACACAATTGAATTTGTTTGCTGATCCTTAGGATTAAAATCATTACTAGTGGTCGGTACGCACTGACTATCTGAAAATCGAGGATTCTCATTATTACACTGAGTGTCGCAAATATTACCGGTCAAACAATTCGAGTCGGCTATTTCACTCATTGCAAATCGCGATGTACTATTGACAGTTTTTCGCGGCATTTTTCACAAATCAAAATTAAGCACAAGAATGAAACAAAGACAAACAGAAAAATGGAACAAATACAATTACAAAAAAGAGCAACAAATTGCCGATGATCTGTGAAAGAAAGAGTGACAAATTAGTAAATGCGTTGCGCCAGATGCAAACTACATTTAAGTAAATAAGAGCTTTATGACTACTTCTCAGAGATTCACAAAGAAATACGATCCTGGCCGGATGTCGCCAAGTGTAACCTCCCCACAAAAAATAATAAAATGATTATTATGGATAATGATTCTGAGCCAAGTGTAACCTCAGAATAAAATTGGTTCCCATTTATAACCTCCCTACAGAAATTCATTCACATTTAACCTCCACAAAAAATTTGTTTCCCATTTAATGTAAGCTCGAAACAGAAAAATTCCTAAACCTCGTAATCAAAAATAAATTCAGTAACCTGGTAGAATTTGGACGACAGCAGCGCTGCGTCATGGCCCTGTAAGATCATTCTGAATAAAAAAGGAAAAATTCTTACCTCAATAAAAACGGCGAATATATCTGCTCTTATATAAAAATTTTCCGGGACAGCTCTATGCAATGCTGGCCGATAGATTTGTCATTTTATGAAAGGAAGCAACTGATTTTTCTTTTGCAACAATAGGAATGATCATGGACTGAAGAAATTAGTAAATTCTTTAAATTGAAATTAATGTTTTTTTTAAAATTGCTTTATACTACGAAGATTATTATTAGGACATTTTTAAAAGATTTACATGGAACTTCACATAACATTACTAGATATGCGCGAGGCTGCTTTTTCACCTTATACAATAATATTCAGGCTTCGGCATCGCTGCACCGCGACCTGCCCAGCCAACAAGATACACCAGACTGAACAGACTAGCGCAGACAGGCGACTGCTCGCTAGCAACAGCTTACTGCTACTACTACACAGTTCTTATTGCAGTCAACACTGCCCTTTGGTCTCAGATTCTCTTATAGCTTACATACCGCAGGCAGCACATACCTCTTAAAGGTTTCTATCACTCGGCAATTGCATATTATAAATGTAACATATAAATTTATAAATGAAAGATTACAATTTAGTAAATTCTGCAGGTACTATATTAACGACATTAAATAATGAGTACGATAGGAGAAGTACTTTTGAGAATGCGGTATATTTCTGCAAAACACTTATCGGTGCTGATGGTCCAACAATTAAATAAAATATAAGCTGAATAACTGGGAAACAATAGATTGCTACCGCACGTAATTAGTTATGAACACCAACATAACTCGTCAGATATTCACTTCTAAACGCACACTACGTCCACGGAAATCACATAAGAGCACAGGTCGGCACTCCGAAATATTTCTACCCTCCGCGACCACGCGCAAACCACTGCATTGTCAAAGTCTTTCCGCCGACTGTGTGTTGGCCGCGCCGTCGCGTCCAGCACTTCCCGTGTCCAGTACCTCGTCCTGGGCCGTACTGTGCCTCGCGCCGCCCCGTGAATGGTATATATCAGACATAAACAAAGACACAGGTGAATAAATCTATTTACCCTACTGGCCATTAAAATTGCTACACCACGAAGGTGATATGCGACAGACCAGAAATTTAACCGAAGGGAGAAGATGCTGTGATATGCAATTGATTAGCTTTTCAGAGCACTCACACAAGGTTGGCGCCGGTGGGGACACCTACAACCTGCCGACATGAGGAAAGTTTCCGACCGATTTCTCATACACAAACAGCAGTTGACTGGCGTGAAACGTTGTTGTGATGACTCGTGTAAGGAGGAGTAGTGCGTACCATCACGTTTCCGACTTTGATAAAGGGATTGTAGACTATCGCGATTGCGGTTTATCGTATCACGACATTGCTGATCACATTGGTCGACATCCGATGACTGTTAGCAGAATATGCACTCTGTGGGTTCAAGAGGGTAATATGGAACGCCGCGCTGGATCCCAACGGCCTCGTATCACTAGCAGTCGACATGACAGGCATCTTATCTGCAGGGATGTAACGGATCTTGCAGCCACGTCTCGATCCCTGAGTCAACAGATGGGGACGTTTGGAAGTCAACAACCATCTGCACGAACAGTTCGACGATGTTTCCAGCAGCATGGACTATCAACTCTGAGACTATGGCTGCGGTTACCCTTGACGCTGCATCACAGACAGAAGCGTCTGCGATGGTGTACTCAACGACGAACCTAGGCGCACGAATGGCAAAACATGTTTTCGGATGAATCCAGGTTCTGTTTACAGCATCATGATGGTCGCATCCGTGTTTGGCGACATCGCGGTGAACGCAATTTGGAAGCGTGTATTCGTCATCGCCATACTGGCGTATCACCCTGCGAGATGATATGGCGTGCCATTGGTTACACGTCCCGGTCACCTCTTGTTCGCATTGATGGCACTTTGAACAGTGGACGTTACATTTCAGATGTGTTACGACCCGTGGCTCTACCATTCATTCGATCCCTGCGAAACCCTACATTTCAGCAGGTTAATGCACGACCGCATGTTGCAGGTCCTGTACGGGCCTTTCTGGATACAGAAAATGTTCCACTGCTGCCCTGGCCAGCACATTCTCCAGATTTCTCACCAATTGAAAAGTCTGGTCAATGGTGGCCGAGCAACTGGCTCGTCACAAAACGCCAGTCACTACTCTCAATGAACTGTCGTATCGTGTTGAAGCTGCATGGGTAGTTGTACCTGTACACGCCAAGCAAGCTCTGTTTGACTCAATGCCCAGGCGTATCAAGGCCGTTATTACGGCCAGAGGCGGTTGTTCAGGGTACTGATTTCTTGGGATCTATGCACCCAAACTGAGTGAAAATGTAATCACATGTCAGTTCTAGTATAATATTAATCTGCCAGGAAGTTTCATAATATATTTGTTCACTGAATACCCGTTTATCATATGCATTTCTTCTTGGTGTAGCAATTTTAATGGCCAGTAGTATATAAACATGCTGCTACCGTTGTTTTGTGTAACTGTGGAGTACTTATGGCTTGATGCGACCGATAGTAATCGGCCACTTTGACCTCCAATAACTCATGTACTATTTAAGTTACATGCCTGTAATTCATATCAATTTAGGTTTACACTAATAGCTTTCTAAAGAAATGATGATCGACGAAATCGGGTGAAGCGTTTAGATTTTGGAAATTCGTTGCTAGGTACTTGTATAATTTACAGTCAGATACTAAACTTTAAACTAATAAAGATATTGAAAATCTGATTACAGCATCAGAATCGTCGTGCAAATAATGGTAATGTACATGGTTCTTTGAGGTATCATGATACCACTGGCTATTATTAATTTCTATATGAACCGTGAAAGGTCTGCCATTATGGTTTCACGAAGTCCGCCATCTTTGTCGCTCTCGGCATACAGCGTCCCCAAGAAATTCCCAGCCACGCGGCTGGACCATGCGCTGGGGCTACCCCTCTCGTCCGGCTAACGTTTGGCACCACGTGCTTACTAACGAGTTCGGCCCTGCCGCACGGCGTCCGCCAACTTAGATTTCCGGGGCGCCGCAACTCGCCCGTTACCTCACAGTCTTCTTCTGATTCTCTTTGAATTACACATAAGCTTATTTCCTTCTCATTACAAGTTGCGAACGCTCTGTCTTTACTAATGATGAAAACAATAACTTTCCGTTCAAACCTAGAGCTGTTCCATGGTTCAAAGATTCTGTGGTAGACTTCTCCTCAAAAACTTCAGAAAATGGTACTTTTACTTCCACCCCTCCTTCCTGGAAGTTATTATGTAAAACAAATACATCCTCTTGTGTCCATTCATCTTTGTTTCCACAACTGTTACTAACACCAATATCTTCCTCATCACTAATATCGTATCTTGTTATCCAATGCATTCTTTTCCTTCAGTCCATTTCCTTGCCGCTCCTCACATTCTTTAGCTCCATCATACATCCTTGAAAATATTTCCACACATGATCACACTAATTCCACATTAATTCTGTAATTAACTGAAGGCACAATTCCTTCCACTATCAGATTCTGAATTCGTTAATTCCAGAACCACATTTAGTACTGAAAGGCCACAGCATGAACCATTCTTGTTACAGGAGTCTGTTTCCCGTCTGGGTCTCTCCTGTTCTTTCATGATCTCTATAATTATCCCTGTAATTCGCTCAACATCATCCACGTCTACATCTCACATTTATTTGATTCATTCTGTTTATCTCAACCCTGTTCTCACGATATTACTCAGAATCTCTGTTCTCATGAAATGAACGATTTGTTTACCAGCTATCTACATCCTTCACCCAATTCAGAAAATCCTTATTATTATTATTATGTTTTGTCAACCCACATGTCTTATTAGGAGGCAACTTTCTATTAGTACACGTGTAGTGTCTCTTTCACTCCATGGGGTATACAAATGATTCAACTCATTGATCCACCGGTCACAGTACTCTTAGATTCTACTTCCGTTTCTCCTGTATCACCATGAAACCTTCTTACAGTTTTTCTATACCATAACTTTGGATTAGTGCAGTGATAGAAATGCTGTAAGTTCCTTAAAAGTCTTCTGGTATATCTACATCCCAGTCTAAACTTCCTCCCTTTAAGCAGTCACTTTCCCTTCTTACTCTATCTTTTTCCACCATATCTGCAGTAAACTGACTTCTCAAACTGTTGATAAAGACACAGAATCCAAGTTCCAATTAGGACAAAACACTATTACTAAAGCTATTATCATCCCTTTTATGCACCACATTCTGTGATGCTGTAAAATTTTTATTTTGTACAGTGTTTTCTACATTATTCACTCTCTTCTCAATACCAGAAGTGGTTTCTTTAATCTTCTCCACTTCTCTCATAGATTTTCCCTATGTCCTTTAATATTTGATAACAATAGCGTTACCTTTCAGTCTTTCCTTGTTCACAATCATTAGCTTGGGCTTCAAATCTTTATCCTAGCACTCTACTCTTTCCTTTACGAAATTGTGAAATTTCTTTTATTTTTGTTTTAATGCAAATTTTGTTTTTCTTTTAAATGCCTCTTTAACATCATCTTTGAATTTTTCAAAATCTTTAGTTACCCATAACTTGATCTGAGAAATATTTCCTAACCCAGCTTCCAACCAATTTCTAAAGTGCTTGAAGTTTTGCCAGAATCTTTCTGTACCTTTCTCATCTTTTTGTCCATTTCCTTTCGAATTCATCTACCTTCTTGCCAATAGTCTTTACGTTTTTGACAATTTATGTCCTATTATTTCTTCCTATGAGTTACTAATAGATTCTGCTTCTTTACTAATGGCTACTATCCTTAGATGCATTTCTTTCTGTCCTTCTTTCATTTCTTTTTTGATTCCTGTACCGTTTCGCACACTTCTTACATTTCCATTAATAGCAATAGCAACACACTTTCTGTCTCTCCGTTTCCATTTAGTTCTCTTTTAATACCTGGCTCTAATCTAACGACTGACATTTCTCTTGCCCTCTCCCTGACAGGTCCTGTTTCTATCTTTCCACTTCTTCATATTTGGACGCTAGCTACGTGTTCCTCTAATCGTCATTTTATGGATCTAATGAAAACAAAATCAACCATAATAAATTACATTCAAACTTTCGAGCTTCAACCGGAAAAATGGGTTCCAAAAGCAACAATCGTGTGAAACCCAACTCGCTCTGTTCATACAAGACAACAAGAAAGCAGTAGATGCTGGTTCCCAGGTACATTCCTTGTTCTTTGACTTGCAGAAGGCCTCTGACACAGTTCCAAACTGCCGCCTAATGAACAGTCTAGCTGTGTTATTTGGTTCAACAGTATCTAGCAAACAGAGCAAAAGCATGTCATTCTAAACGGAGCGAGCGGTTTAGATATAAGAGTAACAGTAACTTTATGTGTACCTCAAGGTAGTTTTATGAAATATTAACTTCTCATAATATAAATAACCTAGTGGATAAGGTTGGAAATTTCATAAGGCTTTCCGCGGCCGGTGGTACTTTATACAAATAATTGTAGAGATCTGCTGGAAGATCTACAGAGGGTCAATACTTGGTGCAGGACTTGGTAATTCACCGTCACCATAGACAAATATAAAATATCACAGACAAGGAGAGCTTTAGACGCGTTATTGTATGATTATGTGCTTGCGTAACAATCACTTGAAACAGTTAAATCCTTAAAATAACTAGGAGAATGCGCATTGAGCGATTGAAAGTGGAACGTTCACACAAAGCTAACCACAGGTAAGGTAGACGCCAGACTGAGGGTCACAGAAACACTCAACAGAAAGTGCTGTTCATCAACAGACTCATCAAAACCATCGTTCGTCCAATACTTCGTCTTTAGTCTGGGATCATGCCAGATAGGACTGGGAGCAGCGCTTTAGCTGGAGGTTGATTTAGCAAACACGAAAGCGTCACAGAGATGCTCATCTAACTACAGCGGTAAAAGCTGCAAGGGAGAAGTTCTGCATCACGGTGTTGTTTACTATTACAGTTTCAATAGCGTACCTCCCTAGAAGAATTAACCAATATGTTGCTTCATTGCTTCTCCTACTTATATATCGCGAAGGGGCGATGAAGTTAAAATTAGAGACATTCATAGCCCACACGGAGGCTTAAAACATTAGTTCTTCTCGCTGACCATCCACGACATTAATGGAAAAAAGAGGAAATGGCTGGTTCAAAAAGTACCCTCTAGCACACCCCGTAAGGTGGGATACGGATGCAGATGTTGTTGGGAACGAAAGTAGCAAATTTTGGATGAAGAACTTGTGTTCTCTCTCTTTTGGATGTAGCTGCAGAGTGTTCGTCATTTAGTGATAGGATGATTGATACCATGGAACAATTAGTGTTACTTACCGCAAGTAATTTGAAACTTCTTCATTCCCAGTCGGTATTGTCTCACGTCGTTTACATTTTGTTATTTTTCTTCGTTCGGTTCTCCAACGAGCTTATTTAATTTGGTTTCTCCTACTTTATCAGTCGTCCTTTGCCAGCGTTACAGTTTTCCAAAAGAGTCGACATTCATTGGTGTAGCCTGCATGATGGTGGTCAATAAGTACACTCCTGGAAATGGAAAAAAGAACACATTGACACCGGTGTGTCAGACCCACCATACTTGCTCCGGACACTGCGAGAGGGCTGTACAAGCAATGATCACACGCACGGCACAGCGGACACACCATGAACCGCGGTGTTGGCCGTCGAATGGCGCTAGCTGCGCAGCATTTGTGCACCGCCGCCGTCAGTGTCAGCCAGTTTGCCGTGGCGTACGGAGCTCCATCGCAGTCTTTAACACTGGTAGCATGCCGCGACAGCGTGGACGTGAACCGTATGTGCAGTTGACGGACTTTGAGCGAGGGCGTATAGTGGGCATGCGGGAGGCCGGGTGGACGTACCGCCGAATTGCTCAACACGTGGGGCGTGAGGTCTCCACAGTACATCGATGTTGTCGCCAGTGGTCGGCGGAAGGTGCACGTGCCCATCGACCAGGGACAGGACCGCAGCGACGCACGGATGCACGCCAAGACCGTAGGATCCTACGCAGTGCCGTAGGGGACCGCACCGCCACTTCCCAGCAAATTAGGGACACTGTTGCTCCTGGGGTATCGGCGAGGACCATTCGCAACCGTCTCGATGAAGCTGGGCTACGGTCCCGCACACCGTTAGGCCGTCTTCCGCTCACGCCCCAACATCGTGCAGCCTGCCTCCAGTGGTGTCGCGACAGGCGTGAATGGAGGGACGAATGGAGACGTGTCGTCTTCAGCGATGAGAGTCGCTTCTGCCTTGGTGCCAATGATGGTCGTATGCGTGTTTGGCGCCGTGCAGGTGAGCGCCACAATCAGAACTGCATACGACCGAGGCACACAGGGCCAACACCCGGCATCATGGTGTGGGGAGCGATCTCCTACACTGGCCGTACACCACTGGTGATCGTCGAGGGAACACTGAATAGTGCACGGTACATCCAAACCGTCATCGAACCCATCGTTGTACCATTCCTAGACCGGCAAGGGAACTTGCTGTTCCAACAGGACAATGCACGTCCGCATGTATCCCGTGCCATCCAACGTGCTCTAGAAGGTGTAAGTTAACTACCCTGGCCAGCAAGATCTCTGGATCTGTCCCCCATTGAGCATGTTTGGGACTGGATGAAGCGTCGTCTCACGCGGTCTGCACGTCCAGCACGAACGCTGGTCCAACTGAGGCGCCAGGTGGAAATGGCATGGCAAGCCGTTCCACAGAACTACATCCAGCATCTCTACGATCGTCTCCATGGGAGAATAGCAGCCTGCATTGCTGCGAAAGGTGGATATACACTGTACTAGTGCCGACAGTGTGCATGCTCTGTTGCCTGTGTCTATGTGCCTGTTGTTCTGTCAGTGTGATCATGTGATGTATCTGACCCTAGGAATGTGTCAATAAAGTTTCCCCTTCCTGGGACAATGAATTCACGGTGTTCTTATTTCAATTTCCAGGAGTGTATTTTATAAATGAGACCGCTTGGAACCTCCTCCGTAAAATATTCTGCAGATAAAGTAGTCTCACATTCGGATTTCCAAGCAGGGACTGCTCAGGAGGATGTCTTCCTTAAGAAAAACAAAACCGGCATTGTACGGGTCGGAACGTGCGAAGTCAGATCCCTTAATCGGGTGGGCGGGTTAGGTAATTTAAAAACGAAAATAAATGTAAATAGACAGGTAGCAGTTAGGTACAGGGGAAATTAGCAAAGTTCAATGGGAAGATGGACAGGACTTCAAAGCTAATATAGACTAGTAGCCAACACCCTCTCTCCCAGAAACAGCACATGCCACATAGCTCCTCTGATGATGCAGACAATAAAAGAATGTATGATCAGACATAAGGGACTCTTCATGTATTTAATGGAAAGAAAAATGTAACTGAGATTAGAGACTAGCAGGTGATAGTAAGAAATGAAATGGAAGGAAAAATAGTTGGAGAATATCCACTGGGGGAACGGAAAACAGAGAGAATTGCCTAGTAGAATTTTGCATAATTTAACATGTTGCTGACACATAATTTAAATGCTGTGAAGGAAAGTTGTATACATGGAAGAGCCCTCGAGACACTGGAAGGTTTCCGAATGATTACGTAATAGTAAGACAGAGATTTCGGAACCAGATTTTGACCTGTAAGAGTTTTCCAGGAGTTGATGTGGATTTCGACTACGATTTAGTTACGAACTGTAGATTAAAGCTGTCGAAGTTGCAAAAAGATTGGAAATTAAGCAGATGGGACCTGGATAAATTGAAAAAAAGAAACAGAGGTTGTGTGAGAGATTCAAACGGAGCTATCGCCGATGATTGATTGCGACTGGGAAGATGAATGCAATAGGAGGCGAATGGCTTGCTCTGAGAAAATAAATAGTGAAGGCATTAGTGCATCAAATATGTAAAAAGGCAAAGCTTAATAGATATACTTAGACATGAAAGGAGGCATTGACTTTAATTTATGAAACGAGAAAATATGGAAATGAGGCATGTGAAGGGGAATACAGACATCAAAAAATTGATACAAGAAGCTAGACGAGAAATGTAAATCTGTATGCACAGCTGGGGAAAAGATAAATACCACCTATAGGAAATTAAAAGAGCTCTGGAGAAAAGAAAAGACTATGTATAAATATTAAGACCGTAAATGAAAATCAGCACCTGACAGAAAAGGGAAAGTTGATAGGTGGAAGGACCATATACTAGGGGCTATACAAGGCAGTATCATAGGAAGGTGAGAGGAAGTATGTGAAAATGAGATGTTACGTACGACACTGTAAGAAGCATTTGACAGAGCACTTTAAGATCTAAGTCGATACGAGGTCCCTGGTATGGATGACACTCCCTCAGAACTACTGAAACTCTTCAGAGAGCTAGAAATGACAAAACTATTCCATCCGATGTGAAAGTTCAAAGGCGATATACTCCTACACTTTGAGAAAAATGTAATAATTTCAATTCCGAGGAAAGCAGGTCCTGACAAGTGTGGATATGATCTAACTATCAGTTTAGTAGGTCATGGTCGCAAAATACTGATACGTGTTATTTATGCAAGAAAGTAAAAGCTGGTAGAATCGGTCTTCGGTAACTATCTTTTGGGGTTCCGGGGAAATGTAGAAACACACGAGGCGTTATAGATCCTACAGTTTACCCTAAACATAGGTTGAGGAAAGGCAAACCAGCGTTTATAACATTTTTAGACCATTTACAATGTTAACTGGAATACACCCCTCAAAATTCTGAAGGTGGAACGGGTAAAATATAGGGAGCAATAAGTTATTTACACTTTGTACAGAAGTTAGACTCTTAAAAGTCGAAGGGCATAAACTGAAGCACTAGTTGAAAAAGGGAATGAGATATGGTTATAGCTCTTCCCAGATTTTATTGGAGTTGTACAGTGAGTACGCACTAAAGATAATGAAAGAAAACTTTGGAGAAAGAATAAAAGTGTAAGAAGAACAAGTAAAAACTTTGAGATTTGTCGAAGACATTGCAATTATGTCAGAGACAAAAAGGACTCGGAACAACAGTTGAGCGTAATGGACAGTTTATTGAAAGGAGGATTCAAGATGGCATCAGTAAAAGCAAAAGTGCAATGTAGTCGAATTAAATCATGCGATGTTGAGGGAATTAGACCTGGAAATATGTCACTAAAAGGAGTAAACGCGTTTTTCTGTTTGGACGCAAAAATGTCTGACAATGGTCGAAGTAAAGGCAATATAATATGCAGACTGGCTATGGCAAGGAAACTTTCCGATAAATAGCAATTGTGAACATGGTAAGAATTTCAGACTTGAGGGGCAGGTTTTTGAATTGTGGTGCTACAGACGAATGTTGGAGAACACATGGGTAGATCGCGTCACTAAAAAAGAGGCACTGAATATGAAAGGGAAGAACAGAAATTTGTGGCAACAAAAAAATGGTTCAAATGGTTCTGAGCACTATGGGACTTAACATCTGAGGTCATCAGTCCCCTAGAACTTAGAACTACCTAAACCTAACTAACATAAGGACGTCACACACATCCATGCCCGAGGCAGGATTCGAACCTGCGACCGTAGCGGTTGCACAGTTCCAGACTAAGGCGCTTAGAACCTCTCGGCCACTCCGGCCGGCTTGTGGCAACAACTTGACTAAAGCAAGGAAGTGGTTGGTAGAACACATTCTAAGACATCAAGGACTCATCAGTTTAGTGGGGAAGTGTAGAGAGTAAAAATTGTAGAGAGAGACCAAGAGATGAATAAAATAAGCGGATTCAAATGTATGTAGGTTGTGGTAATTATGGAGAGCTTACATAGGATAGTCCAGAGAGGAGAGTTAGGCTTTTGACTGAAGATAACAACAAGAACAACAACAACAACAGTGACAACCGTGCTTGATATTTCATAAATGCTACTGATTAAGTAAGAGGGGCACCAAAGTTGGTTTCAGAGCGATCCTTTCATAACTCTCAGAATTTATTCTCATACGTAGAGTAATTACAATAGCTAAGGACACCATGCTTGTAGGGTAATCGTTAATCTGGTGGGAGACGTACTAAGTTTGATTTATTACAAGAAATGTGTTAGTTGCCTTTCCATTCAAGAAGAACTGCTTTGATCGCAGGTCAACCGCAGTCATTACTAAATTTGACACGTCTACATAGGAGTTACGTTAGTAAGAACACCCAGTAGCAGTATATTTTGTGGCGGCTAATTTTCAGACAAGTACTGTCGCAGTTAAGCGTTACGCGATTGCAAACCATTGTTTCTAAGTAAACTAGTTGTGGTACAAAAATTTCCTAGTGCTGCACATTTCACAAGACGATTGCGGCTCGCGTCTTTTTTGGTATTTTGTAGGGTACAGAAAATTCATGGTATGCTGATATTTTCGCAAGGTATTACGTGAAATTAAATAAGATAAAGTCAGTTTTCGAATAGGAAAGCTCTGAATTTATGGACTTGTATTTTTTGTGTTATTTGCGCTGCAGGAAATGAGTTATGCTTCTCTGCTGTGTTTTTTCTTCGCTAGTTATTATTTTTTAGCATACGAAGAACACAAAATTTGTAAAAATAGAAATAGTCAATAATCGCAGATTCTTTCTTTGTTTTATGCCTGATTTTTATGTATGTGCGTCGTCATAAAATATAACAGTCTTCCGAAATGATTATATAAACAACAAACCTTGTAGATGAAATATGCACTTTCAAAACGTGCAGAATCGTAAAGAAACTAGCGAAAACATGCTCTAGAACGTTGACGCTGATTCTATGCAGGTGGTTATTTGTGTCTATTTATCATAGTTTCCTTATAGTATTAAGTTTTTACTTTTGTAATAACTGTGTCGCTAGTTTCCGTTTTGGCCACAGGGAAAAAAAATACCTCATACAAGGTGGGGGTGTTACAAGATTGTATGCTTTAAACTTCCTTTAAAGTGTGTATATGTTTTGCCATATGTCTCATAGTGTAATGCTTGCTTGTGAAGAAAGCTCTTTGTGCCGTTATTATGAGCGTGGAAAAAAAATAAAGGAGAGAGAATAGACTCAGTCAGGGTTCTATTCCAAACGAAAATTGAGTGCTGTGTCACCACAGTCATATGCTATTCTCGTCGCACCGTAATGTGTATCTCACATCTTTAATCGATTGCACTGTCAGGTAATGTTTAAAGAACTGTTCTTCACTACTTGGGATTGTAATGGCCATATTTTCTCTCCTGGAAATCGGTTACACTTGAAACAGTGATATTTAGCGATTCCGGTTGCGTTACTTGCTACGTAAGTTCGTTAACTATACAGATACTTGTTACTGTAATTGAGTAAATGAGTGTGCGAGTAAACTTGGAGATTCTCAGACCACAGGAATGTCCCTCTCCTTGCTGTGAAAGTTCCCTCATGTTCCTGCAAGACACTGTTGCTCAGGTAGCTGGAATACTGAACTTCGTGCTGGGTACACATTCTGGTGGACTAGCGGAGCGCCATCGTTAGCCACTGTGTGTTTATACGCTGGTATGTGCTGCTCGCTTCCGGCAAACAACACTTGCTGCGGCAGGTAGTCGGGTCGTCTCACCGCTTAGCGCTTCAAGCGTTCTAGAAGCGAGCCTTCATGGTACTGCTTGCTGTTAACAACTAGGTGGATCACGAAGGACAATGCGGAGAGAGATCATTGCGTGTTGTATCTCCTATTAATCCAACATGTGAAATAAAGTGGATTAATCAACGAGTAATTCGTGCTGACGATCTTGGAAGCGGGTTAAAGTGAGAGGACCCATTCGTTGCTTCGACTTACTCTGCCATAACAGATTAAAGGGAACAACTTACATCTACATCTATCTACATCTACATAAAGGGTGGCGCACGAAATGTGTTACCGAATTGTTTTTGAATATAAACTTCATTGTCAATACAATCTGAAAGGCACATACACTACTATGAAGAGCCGTCCATGGAGATTTGTTTTAACTCAGCACATGCTCAAGACGTACACCATTTCGTTTCCTAACTTCCTTCAAACGAACACTGAAGTTAGTGATTACCCTAAGGCACATGTCTTCCGTAAGTTCACTGCAAGGTTGAAGAATAAGTCTTCTGAGCTCCATTAAATCACGTGGACGTTTCGGGAAGATTTTTTCTTTTAGGTACCCCCAAAGAAAAAAGTCACATGGATTGAGGTTTGGACTATTGGGGGGCCAATTTTGTCCCTCATTGAAGCGACCTGGAAACCTGAGTGAAATGATCCGCATGTCGAAATGGTTGTGTAAAAACTCCAACACAGTGTTTGCAGTATGTGGGCCTTGCTCCATCTTGCATGAACGACTGCATGTTGAAGGGCAAGGCAGTGGCAAGAAGCTGTGGAATGAAGCTATTGCGAAGCATGCTCAAATAACACTCGCTGTTCACAGTTTCTTCAAAGAAAAAGGGTCCAATAAGTCCGTGACTGGAAATTGCTGCCCACGCTGTAATTCTCGCAGCATAATGTTGTCGTTCATGAAGCACTTGTGGGTTTTCAGTGGCCCAAAAGCGTACATTTTATTTGTCAGCCACAACGTCTAAATGAAAATGCGCCTCGTCTGAAAACCAAACGTTGTTGAGAGTTTCTTCCCTATCCTCCGCCCACTGAGCAAACAGTAGTCTCTCCTGCTTGTGTTCTCCAGTGAGCTTCTGTGCACAGGTCATCTTGTATGGGTTCATCATGGGTCACTTTTAAGAATGCGTTGAACGGAGCGTCTGGATATTCCCAGTTCCACTGCTACCTTGGTACACGATTTCCCGGGACTTCTCTGTACAGCAACTCGTACCGCTTCAATATTCTCCGGCGAACAAACAGGCTTAGGCCGAGGTCGCTTCGCTTCCAATAGTGTTCCTTCCTGTACAAATTTGTCGTACAACCTGTGGATGGTCTTCTTGCAAGGGACCCATCGTGTGTTAAACTGTTGTCGAAACCGCCTCTGAGTCACAACAAGGCTTTTCGTTTATTGAAAAAGTAACACAATTGCCGATCGTTGCTGTGTCGTCAGTCTTCCATTGTCAGCCATTGCTTACTAGTCTCCTAGTGGCAGTATCGTGAATTACACGTCATTTCGTAACTCATTTGTTTTTCCAAGCTCTGCTGGTACTGCTGTAGAGAGCCCAGCGGGATATCTAATGTGCGTCGTAAATAGTGAAAGAAACAATTGGTAACCCTGTAGATACTAAGCAAGCCACCGTACGGTGCATGGCGGATGGTAGACGATACCAGTACTAGTCGTTTCCCTTCCTGTTCCACTCGCAAATAGAGCGAGGGGAAAACGACTGTCTGTACGCCTCCGTATGAGCAGTAATTTACCGTATATAATTTTCATGGCCCTTACGCGCGATGTATGTTGGTGGCAGTAAAATCGTTCGGCAGTCAGCTTCAGATGCGGGTTCTCTAAATTTCCTCGATAGTGTTTCTTGAAAAGAATGTCGCCTTCCCTCCCGGGATTACCATTTGTGTTCCCGAAGCATCTCCGTAAAACTTACGCGTTGTTAGAAACTGCGGGCAACAAAACTAACAGCCCGCCTCTGAATTGCTTCGATGCCTTTCTTGAGTCCGACCTGATCGGATCTCAAACACTCGAGCAGTACTCAAGGATAGATCGCACCAGCCTCCCATATGCAGTCTCCTTTACAGGTGAACCACACTTCCCTAAAATTCTACCAGTAAACCGAAGTCGACCATTTACCTTCCCTACCGCAGTTTTCACATGCTTGTTGCACCTCATATCGCTTGGTAACGGTACGCCCAGATGTTTAAACGACTTTACTATGTCAAACAGGACACTTGTAATACTGTATCTGAACATTACAGGTTTGGTATTCCTATTCATCCGCATAAACTTGCATTTTTACACATTTAGAGATGGATGCCATTCATCACACCAACGGGAAATTTTGTCTATGTCGTCTTGTATCTTCCTGGAGTCACTCAACTTCGACACCTTACCGTGCACCACGGCATCACCAGCATACATACGCGGATTGCTCCCCATGCCGTCCACCAAATCATTTATGTATATAGAGAATTACTGCGGTACTATTACATTTCCCTGGTGCACTACTGACGATAGCATTGTCTCTGATGAACACACGCCGTCGAGGACAACATACTCGGTTCTATTGTTTAAGAAGTTTTGGGGCCACTCACATAATTGTTAACTTATTCCACATGCTCGTACCTTCGTTAACACCCTGCAATGAGGCGCTGAAATCTAGAAATATCGAATCTGCCTTTTGCCCTTCATCCACTGTTTGCAACATATCATGTGAGTAAAGGGCAAGCTGAGATTCACTATGCAATGGCTTCCAAAATCATGCTGATTCTTTGTTTTGGTTAGTATAGCTCGGTGTCGTTTAGACCGTTAGTGAGAGAGCACCTTGAATTCCCCTGTCTCAAGAAAGTTTATAATATTTGAACTGAGAATGTGTTCAAGGATTCTACCGCAAACCAAAGTTAGAGATATTGGGTTGCAATTCTGCGGGTCCATTCTTTTACTATTCTTATGCATTTGAGACACCTGCGCCTTTTTCACTCTCTTGGAACTTTGCGCTGGGCGAGAGATTCACGATAAATGCAGGCTAGGTAAGAGGTCAGTGCCGTAGAGTACTCTTTGTGCTATGGGATCCCATCCAGGCCTGGGGATTTATTTGTTTTCAATTCTTTCAACTGTTTCTCTACACCAGGGATGCTTATTACTATGTCGTCCATACAAGAGTCTGTCCATTGATCAAATAACGGTATGTTTATACGATTATCAGTGTTGGATAGACAATCACAGAGAGAGAGCACATAGTGTTCCTGCTGCTAAGAAGGCGATCACACTATTTGTTTGTCATATATCTTTACGAGCTTCCAACAGGAGAGACTTATCTAGAAAGACCTGTGTAGTTACTAGATTATTTTTGTAATTTCTTGCGTGTTCGAGTGCTTACTAGGCACAAGCTTTTATTTTAATAACAGTGTAACGGACCGTACCACCGTTGCTATTGACCCGTGTATCGTACATGCTCTTGTTTGTTTTCGTTAGTACAGCTCAGTGTGGGTTAGACCGTCAGAGAGAGACCATATCGTGTACCTGCTGCTAAGAATCCGAGTACACTGTTCGTTTGTTATATGTTTTTACGAGCTTCCAACAGGGGTGACTTACTTACAGATACCTGTGTAGTTACCAGATTATTTTTGTAATTTTCTTGGGTGTTCAAGTGCTCACTAGGCACATGCTTTTATTTTAATAACAGTATAGCGTACCGTACCGCCGTTGCCATCGACCCTTATATCGACCAGCGTATTCTACAGGTTTTTGTTTGTTTTGGTTAGTATAACTCAGTGTCACTTAGACTGTTAGGGAGAGAGCACTTTGAATTCCTGCTGCTAATAGCTGAGTACACCGTACGTCTGTTGTATATTTTTACGAGCTTCAAACGGGAGCGACTGCAGTAATGGATCGGAGCTGTGATTGCTGTGTACAGATGCGAGCTGAGTTGGCGACCCTTCGCTCACAGCTCCTGGCTGCGTTGGCTTCCATCGCACAGCTTGAGGCTGCTGCCAAGGGGCATCACTGTGAGGGTCAGACATTGGAATGCGAGGGACGTCGAGCACGATCGCGTGTCCCACATTCGGACCCACTGCTGCGGCCGCCCCGGGTACTGCCTGCACTGAGGTTGACCCCTCACATGTGGTCAAGTGGGAGATCATTCCAAAGTCTGGCAGGGAGCGAAAAACTTTCCAGGGGGCCGATCGTAGGGCATCCCCAGTTCGTTTGATGAACAGGTTTTGGGCGCTATCTGTGGCTGACGATGTCCCTGAGCCGGATGCAGTCATCCACCCTGTTCCAGAGGAAGCATCTCTGTACCCAAGATCTGGGCGTTCACAGAGGGTGGGTTTGCTGGTAGTTTGGAGCTCCAACGTTAGGCACGTAGTGTGGCCCCTTAAGAACATGTCTGCCCAGAAGGGGAAGGAAGCCAGTGTGCACTCCATATGCATACCGTTGAGAGTCATTCCGGATGTGGAAAGGCTGATTCCGGATGTCATGAAGAGTACAGGGTGCAGCCAACTACAGGTGGTGGCTCATGTCGGTACCAATGGCATATGTCGCTATGGATCGGAGGAGATTCTCTCTGCTTTCGGGCGGCTAGCGGAAATGGTAAAGACTGCCAGTCTGGCTTGCGAGATTATGGCGGCGCTCACCATGTGCAGCATCGTCGATAGAACCGACCGTGGTGCTTTGGTGCAGACCCGAGTGGAGGGTCTGAATCTGAGGCTCAGGAGGTCCTCTGACCGTGTAGGCTGTAGATTCCTTGACCTGCGCAATCGGGTGTTGGGTTTCCAGGTTCCGCTAATAGGTCATGAGTCCACTACACCCAGGAAGCGACTACACGGGTAGCGGGGGCTGTATGGAAGGGACTGGGCCGTTTTTTTTAGGTTAGATGGCCTCAGGGAACCACAAAAAGGGCGTCCGTCTAAAGGGGGCAGGTAAAACACCTTAAGTTAGTTGTAAAAACGTACGGTATTGCAGTTGTAAATTGTGGTAGCTGCGTTGGGAAAGAACCAGAGCTCCAAGCCCTATTAGAAAGCACTGAAGCTGAAATAGGTATAGGTACAGAAAGCTGGCTAAAGCCGAAATAAGTTCAGCAGAATTTTTTTCAAACGCTCTAGCAGTGTTCAGAAAGGATAGAATAAATACAATTGGTGGTGAAGTATTTATTGCTGTCAGAAGTAGTTTGCCTTGTAGTGAAATTGAAGTAGATACTTCCTGCGAAATAGTATGGGTAGAGGTCATACCTGACAATCGGACTAAACTATTAATTGGAGCGTCCTACCCACCTCTCGACTCAGAAGATGTAGCTACTGAAGAGTTCAAAGAAAACTTGAGTCAAATTTCCAATAGGTACCCCACACATACAATTATAGTCGGTGGTGACTTCAATGTGAGATGCTTTCAGTAATTTTCACAACAAAACTCTGTCTCGAAGTCTGGCAGGAAACTCAAACAGATTCTGGTGGTAGATAAAGCACACCAGGGGCAAGACGACGCAATCAATACATTAACTAAGCGATAACAGCAATCAAGTCACTGATGACAGTGACACTAAAGCAGAGTAATTAAACACGGTTTTTCGAAACTGCTTCACCAGAGGAGACGAAGTAAATATTCCTGAATTCCAATCAAGAACAACGGCCAAGATGAGAAACATAGAAATAGATATCCTTGGTGTCGCAATGCAGCTTTAATCACTTAATAAAAGCAAGGTTTCCGGTCCAGGTTGTATAACAGTCAGGTTCCTGTTAGAGTATACTGAAACAAAGCACCATATTTGGCAATTATATACAACCGCTCGCTCACAGAAAGATCCGTACCTAAAGACTGAAAAATTACTCAAGTCAAACCAATACGCAAAAAGGGAAGTAGGAGTAATCCGTTGAATTACAGGCCAATATCTCAACGTCGATTTGCAGAAGGGTTTTCGAACATATACTGTATTCGAACATTACGAAGTACTTCCAAGAAAACAATTTATTGACACATAGGCAGCGCGGATTCAGAAAATATCGTTCTTGCGAAACACAACTAGCTCTTCATACTCATGAAGTAATGAGTGCTATCGACAGGAGATGTCAAATTGATTCCCTATTTTTAGATTTCCAGAACGCTTTCGCCACCGTTCCTCACAAGCGTCTTCTAAACAAACAGTGTGCCTATGGAATATCGCCTCAGTTGCGTGACTGGATTCGTGATTTCCTGTCAGAAAGGTCACAGTTCGTAGTAATAGACGGAAAGCCATCGAGTGAAACAGAAGTAATATCCGGCGTTCCCCAAGGAAGTGTTATAGACCCTATATTGTTACTGATATATATTAACGACATCGGAGAAGATCGCAGTATCCGTCTTAGAATGTTTGCAGACAATGCTGTCATTTATCGTCTTGTAAAGTCATCAGCTTACCAAAACGGATTGCAAAATGATTTAGATAAGATATCTGTATGGTGCGAAAAGTGGCAGTTGACCCTGAATAAAGAAAAGTGTGAAGTTATTCACCTGAGCACTAAAAGAAATCCGCTAAATTTCGATGGCGCGGTGAGTCACACAGCTCTGAAGCCTATAAATTCAACTAAATACTTAGGGATTACTATTAAAAATATCCTAAATTGTAACCATCACATAGATAATGTTGTGGGTAGGGTAAACAAAAGACTGCGATTCATTGGCAGAACACTTAAAAGGTGCAACAGGTCTACTAAAGGGACTACTTACACCGCGCTTGTCTGCTCTACTCTGGAGTGTTGCTGTGCGGTGTGGATTCCGCATCAGATGGGACTGACGGACAACATCGAAAAAGTACAAAGAAGGACGGCTCGTTTTGTATTATTGTGAAATAGGGGAAATAGTGGCACAGACATGGTACGTGAATTTTAGTGGCAGTCATTAAAACAAAGGCGTTTTTCGCTGCGACGGGATCTTCTCATGAAATTTCAGTCACCAGTCTTCTTCTCCCATTGCGAAAACGTTCTGCTTGCACCCACCTACATAGGGAGAAATGATCATCACGATAAAATAAGAGAGATCAGGGCTCGCACGGAAAAATTTAAGTGCTCGTTTTTCCCGCGCGCCGTTCGATAGTGGAACGGTAGAAAGACAGCTTGAAGGTGGTTCCTTGAACCCTCTGCCACGCACTTTATTGTGAATAGCAGAGTAATCACGTAGATGTAGATGACGCAAATTATCCTGTGAGCATATTCGTATTCTACTCCAAAAAATTCGTACGATTTATTCAAATCGTCGCAAAATATCAAATGTGCCAGTTTTCGCAATTAATAACCGAAGCCTTTGAGTTTATATTACAAATGGTTAACCTTTGAGTTCTGACGATTGATATTGATGCTCAGACGTTATTTGAGTGTTGCAGATGTCATTGTACAAAACATATGGCAAGACACCGACATTTATGACGAATGAGCGATTTCTATGGTAACGTAGTTTTGTGTTCCGCACAAATAATCCGAAACCCTGATTACGATGGCCGCCCTAGAGCTCCTCCTACATGGTGACCGATTTAGATATATATTTCTATCCAGCGTCATAACACTGAAATGTAAACCTTTGTGTTCTAACTGTTGATAATGATACAAATTAGCAGCACTAAAGTAAATTTCGAACATAAATATCAACCGTTAGAACGCAAAAGGTTTACATTTACGTCGTAAAATGAAAACTAAATGTAGACTCAAATGCGTCGGTTCCTCAATGTATAAGTAAATAAATAAATAAAAGGCACACTTGATATATGTCGATAACAGCACCATCTACCACGAATGGAAAACGATTGTTTGAGTAAACCTTGCGTGTCTTTTGGCGTATAATCCGAATTTGAAATAAAAATAGAGGGTTCCCATATGATAATGGAAAGTTAATCCCACCAAGCGGGAATTGTGATTATGAGATGGCCAGTTGCAGCACAGATAGATGTCCCATTTACTAATACTAACTTTTCATCTTGAACATTTTTTTCGTAGCGTAGAGATAGTTTGTTGTCTCAGTTATGCAGATCCATGCAGAGGTGCTTAAGAGGCTAGCACCACAGATCACCCCTTACTTAACAGAACTATTAAATGACGCGTACCGACAATCTGGAAAACCTCAAGCGCAGTTATTACACGTAAGTCAGCAGACAGAGATCCATCAGATGCTAAATCATAGAGACCAATATGTCTAATAAACATCATGGGAAAAGTCCAAGAGAGGCTACTGTGTGACCGCTTGCAGGATCACAGAGCCCTACTTGGACTAAGGCCACACCAGTTTGGATACAGAAAAGGCAAAAGTATTGAGACGCAATTAAGAGAGCTCTCGAAATTACACAAAATACAGACAACCAATACTCATTGGCAATTATGATTGACATCACAGGGGCTTTTGACAACTTATGGTGGCCAGAAGGAAGTAACCGCAGCCCTCTACAATAGTCTATTACAATGTAATGAACACCCTTAGCTGCTTACAGGCGTTGACATACGTCAACGGGGAGAGATGAAAATGTGTGCCCCGACCGGGACTCTAACCCGGGATCTCCTGCTTACATAGCAGACGCTCTATCCATATTTTTTTTCTTTTTCTTTTTACATGTGTAAGGAAAAAAAAACTTAGGAGGAGAAAAGAGAAGTGAAATAAAATAGAAATATTTTCCGCGCCATGCTCCACTTTGGCGCGCCATCAAAACAAAATGCATTCTATCACTGACCATTAAAGGGGAACGTGGGATCGTCCAGTCTTGGCTGGCACAGTTCGTTGAGATTCTAGCTTTGAGGCGGGTTGGTGAAAATACTCTGTAAATAGTTCGCGAAAGTGGCTCGAGAGTGTCGATGTCGGCGAAGGGTGTGGTGATGTACTTGGAGGTGTGTCCAAAAGTCCGCCGGATCGACAATGTCGTGCCGGAAGAGGTAGTTGACAGCCATGCCACTGATCCATGTGATGGCGTGCCATTTAGCCGATGGAAAGTAGGTCGAGTCGGGATATATCATCATGGTAGGAGAAACGTGATGTGGTGGTACTCAGAGGTAGAAAGCCACAATCATCTGTGCGAGGGTCCAGACACCTGCTGCTGGCCCACACTCAAAACGATGTTAATCTGTATCTTCGACATTGCACTTGAGGCACAGGGGTGAGTCCACCAGTGCGATGCGATGCAGTTTTTGTTTTGTAGTATATTTGCCGTTAACGAGAAGGTACCACATAGAGGTGGTGTCTGTGGTGTGATATGGTTTGTGGATCGTTTTCCAAACTGTAGGCCATGAAACCTGGGGGTGACGTGTTTCGACTGGGTTGCGGGGTGGAGACTTTCGGAGAAGGCAACAGATGTCGCGGGTGGTCGTCTTCCTGGTCCTGGGGAGCTCGGTGCATATGTAGCTGTACTCCAAAACGAAACGGCCGATATGTGACATCGGAGGTGGGATGTGTGCCAGAGACATCGGTGGGCGTCTCGAAACAGGTGCGAGCTCAGTGGTCAACAGTAAAACTAGCATTTTGGCTTTTCCATAACCAGAGCATAGTATTGGTGTAAAGTGCTGTAGTCCTGGCTTTCACATTAACCAGATCGAGGCCACCGTCCCGCTTCGGTAAGGTGAGAGCATGATACTGGACTTTGAAGATGTGTCCAGAACAAATAAAATAGCCGAAATCCGCCTGTAATGTGGCCGCCATTGTCGCAGTGATGGGCAGAATCTGAGCTATATGGGGTATCCGGGCTGCCAGATGGGTATTGACGAAGGTGACTCTCTGGCACATATTCAGCGGTCGTAGTATGTGATTTTGTATGTTGGCCCGGATGCGTTGCAGTAGCGCCCGAAAATTGATCGCCGAGGTGCGGCGAATGTCTCGCGTGTACACCAATCCGAGACAACGAAGGGTGTCCACCAGTTGAAATGGGACTACGCTGTCTGCGGCAACGCCGCGGCCGATCTTCATGGCGCATGATTTTGCCACGCTCATAGCGCTCCCTGCCCCTGCACTGTAACGGGTAATCCACTGCATCGCAGCTTGTACGTCAGCCGCTGAACGTACGACGAGGGCCAAGTCGTCCGCGTAAGCTCGGCAGCGGAACATATGATCCCGGAGTGGAATACCTGTCAAACGTCGCCGTAATCCGCAAATGAGTGGTTCCATCGCAATGGCATGAAGCACCGTCGACAAAGGGCAACCCTGCCGTACTGAGCGTTCAATCCGTATAGGTTCTGTAAGTCTGCCGTTGTCGAGAAGTCTGGAAGTTGCTCCACGAAGGAGCCGCATAATCACTTGCGTGAACGTCGGGGGAATTGCCATTCGGTCCGTCACTGCGTTGAGGAATGCATGATTGACGCGGTCAAACGCTTGTTTGAAGTCGATAGAGATTAAATTCGCCTGGTAGTCGCGAGTGTGTTGCCACAGCGATCAGATCTCGATATTCGCTGAGGGCTGTCTGTTTATTACGATAGCCGCCTAAGGATGTTTGTTCGTGGGAAACAATGTCTCGTAAGACATGTTTGAGTCGCACTGTTAGAAGGCGTGCGAAAATCTTGAAGTCGGAATTGAGTAACGTGATTGGCCGATAACTGTCGAGTCGTGTTCCTCCTGCGGGTTTCAGGACTGGTACAAGTAAGCCTTCCATGAACATTGGTGGCGGGTTCGCCGCGCCGGACAAATGTTCCCAGTACATGACCCTCCATCGTGGCAACATCAAATCTTGGAAGGTTCTGTAAAATTCGAGAGGTAAACCATCCGGGCCGGGAGATCGATTCAGAGACCCTTTGGCCACGTCGCCTTAGACGTCGTCGGTGGTCACTTCAGAAGTCAGGAGGTCTGCAGCTGCTGCGTTTAGAGTACCAAGTGTCTACTGGGCAACCTCAGCAATGGCCTCTGCACCGGCAGGTACTTCTTGGTAGAAAAATCTATAGTGCGTTGTGAATGCATGCGCAATGGTAGCTTGCGATGTCAGCCGTCGTCCATCAGGTAGGTCTAAAGTTGACATTGAAGCCTGTCTGCGTTGACGAACGTTTTGAACAATATGATGCATAGAAGGTTCTTCACCGTTAATCCTATCTTGGCTGCGCGCTCGTACAATAGCTCCCTCTAGACGGCATCTGGTCAAGGTTAAAATCTTTGCCTTAATGCGTTGAGCTTCTTTTAGGTGATCCGGGGATGGAGGATGATCCATGAGTTCACGTAGAGCGCTATAGTAGAAATCAGTTGTGTGGTGATTCCACCTGGCTTTGGCTCTGCCATAGTGTGTCAATGTGCGTCGGATGGCCGGTTTGGCGCACAGCAACCACCACTGCAGTGTGGTCTCGTAACGCATAATGCGTTGAACACAGGTGTGCCACGTGTCGGTGAGCCGTTGTCGACATTCAGGGTCCCGTAGTGGCGTGACATTGAGTTTACAGAGTCCTGCACTGCGCCATATAGATTGTCGACGTAGGTTCATGGTACAGATGCAGATTTCATGATCCGTAAAGGCAGACGGCCAACGTTCCGCGTCGAGGAGAACTGACTTCAGAGCGTCAGGGATGTATAGTTTATCAAGTCGGCTGGCGGAGTGGCTCGTGATGTGTGTATACTCCGGGCGGTCACCGTGTACCACTCGCCAAGTATCGAGGAGACGAAGGCGGCGGACGAGGAAGCGAAGTTCCGGACATGTGGTGAAATGGGGGTATTGGTCTGTGCGCTCGAGAACACAGTTGAAATCTCCACCAACGATGAGATGATCGTATCGGCCGAGGAATAAAGGCGTGATATCTTCTGCGTGGAACTGGGAGCGATCCCTCCGTTTATCAGTGCCCGATGGGGCGTAGAGATTTATGATTTTGAGTCCTTCAACTGTTATGGCCACCCCTCGCGCCGTTGGGAGGTATGCGACATCGGAAACTGCAATCCCTTCTCGTAGGAGGATGGCTGCGCCTGTGTGTTCCATAGCTGCAGGGGCGGCGTACGTCTCATATCCATAACACCCAGTCCAAGTTGCTGTCCGCAGTTCTTGTAACAGGGCGATGTCGATGTCCGCTGCTCTTAGCGTGTCACGGAGCAGTTGAAGTTTAACGTGGGAGCCGATATGATTAGTATTGATAGTAGCTATTCGGTACGCCTGATGGGAGATCCGTGCTGCCGATAGGTTCGTAGCTGGTGAAGATTGTCGTGGTGGATGCGTGAAGTCCATAGAAGTCACAGGAGTCGCCGCAGAAACGTCCCCCATTTTAGTTTTGGTCTAACGGAGGGACAGATCTCATTTCCGCATCAGATGGAGGTGGGAAATCCGTGTCATCCGCCCATGAAAAATGTCCGACAGGTTTGACATCGGCGAGAGATGGCAGCGCTGGCCGAGTCGGAGCAATTGCGTCGGTGACAACAGGCGTGCTATGTTCCTTGGCTTCTGGGCGCGGGGCTTGCGCACGATCTCTGTTGGACGGTTCACCGTCTTGTGGATGCCGCGTCTCCGTGGCAGAGGAGAAAGTGTTATCGTGTTCTCCGTCAGAGTGATGTGCCATCTCTTCGTCCTGCGGAGGGAGCTCAATGGACGATTCTGATGTCTTGCGGCGTTTTTTTCGTCGTTTCGGCGACTTCTGCTTTCGGCAATGAGTTTCGGTGTCTGAGGAAGGAAGAGATTCACGTCGTTCCGGTACAAAAGCCGCGGGTGTTATGATGCGGTCGTCATTCTCCAGAACAGTCTCGTTGGTATCCTTGTGATCTTCTAGTGTGGGCGTGTCGGGCTGTTGGACATGTTCACGGGCGGCATCGCCGGTGTCAAGGTGCTGGGACGCCTCCGGGTGTATCGGATCAGAGAGACGCTCATGAACGGCGTCTTGTGAGGGCTGGACGTGCAGTGTCGCCGCATAGGTGACTGGAAGGATGGTTGTGGTTCTGTCGGTGTTCGTGTCGTCGTGCCTTAGTTGTGTGATGTGGCGTTGCAGGCATTCATTATGGACGTGGCCTTCTTTGCCACAACCGGAACATGTTCGAGGTTATCCGTCGTAAATGACCACCGCACGGCAGCCGCCGATAGAAATGTACGATGGAACGTACCGTTTGAGATCGATTCTGACTTGTCTCACATCATTAAGCACCGGATACGTCGTAAACTGTGCCCATGTCTCGGCTACGTGGCTCTGGACTTTTCCGAACGGGCTTAGCGCCGCGATGACTTTCTTCTTCATTCACTTCGAAAGGCATTTCGAATACACGGATCGTCCGAAGGCCAAGTCCTGCATGGTCGACATCCACAGGCCCTACGTTTCCGTCGGAGTGCCGAAATATTAGTCCATGTCGTGTCCTTTGAATAATCTCATTGCAGGCAGCGTCGGAAATCATCTTAACATAAACGACGCTGCTAATGATCGATAGGTGTATGCCGCTGAGTTCGTCACGGGGGATCTTCACGTCTCCGCGTAGGAAGCGTTCGACGGCCAGTGCTTTGGGTCGTGCGTATTCATTTGAGAAGGTGAACTTAAGAGTGATCTTCCTGTAAGAGTTGGTCATTAGAGCTTGTTCGACTGAGAAGCGCGGTGACGAGGAAGTAAACAAAACACTCCGCGCGCGCAGCGGCGTGTATGGCCGAGCGCGGTGCGCACTGCTGCCCTGCCGAACCCAGACTGTCCATCTGAGCCACGGAGGACAGAGAGAATAGCGCGACTGCAGGGATTTATCTCTGGCACGCCTCCCGTGAAACCCACATTCTCAACCTATTGTCCCACACTACCTTCGTAGCGCCCCCGCCAATTATACTCATTACTCGCAGCGCGTTGCCGATTCCCGTAAGAGTTCGGGCACTGTTTGTGCATTCGCACAGAATAAGATGGTGAAGTGGCCGGTGGGCCTTAACTATATATATATACTAAGATGATATCTGTTCTTCCGAACGTGTCCGAAAGAACAGATACCATCTTAGTATATAAATAGTCTATTAGACTACTGCAGGGATAGAATAGTGGAATGGCTTGTGGGCAAACAGACGGTAATAAGGAAAATTACCAAAGGTTGTCCCCAGGGTTCGATCTGTGGGCCCATCTTCTGGGACATAATCTTTGAACCCCTCCTGCAACTGCTGGATGGGGACAATAGGACAGATGGAGTTGTCGCATATGCAGACGACCTGCTTGTGGTCATCTCAGCAAACACAAGAACCCAGCTAGAGGAGAAGGCGAGTGGCACATTGCAAACAATAACACAATGGTGCAACACAAAAAAGCTCAAGATAGCGGGTAACGAAACAACATACACGCTTCTGAAAGGTCAATTAAAACGCAACCCATTGGTCAAAATAGGGGACAACAACACAAAAAGAACCAGAGTAGCCCGCTACCTGAGGGTACACATAGATGAAGAGCTGAATTTCCATGAACACATTACAATATCAATAGACAAGGCAGAAAAAATACTGCACAAACTGGCAAAGATAAATTCAAGACAATACAGACTTCCTTTGTCAGTCACACGAACCTACCACTGCGCACTCTTCAAACCATTACTAAGTTTTGCGGCCAGTACATGGGCGCACAGATTCAACCTCGTCACAAACAGAACAGCAGTTAGCGCGGGGACAGAGAAGCGTCCTAATGCGACTATCAGGAGCATTTGGCATGACATCGATCGAAGCGCTGTGTGTAGTGCTTGGAATCTTCCCTGTAGATATAACAATTACGCATCGGGCCGCACTGTACTGGTTAAAGATGGGCAGACTAGACCAGGTTAATATAATAACTGGTTCTCCGCTGAGCAACAAGCGGGATCTCAATCAATGGAAAATCGGTACATGGCAAGAAGAATGGGGCACAAGTGATAAGGGACGTAGAGTACATACATTTTTTCCAGATATCACGGGAAGATAAAGGATGAAACATGCCGATCCTAGCCACGGCATGGTGCATTTCTTGTCTGGGCACGGACCTTATCCCACACACTTGAACCTCATGAGTCTTGGTTCAAATGGCTCTGAGCACTATGCGACTTAACTTCTGAGGTCATCACTCGCCTAGAACTTAGAACTAATTAAACTTAACTAACCTAAGGACATCACACACATCCATGCCCGAGGCAGGATTCGAACCTGCGACAGTAGCGGTCGCTCGGCTCCAAACTGTAGCGCCTAGAACCGCACGGCCACTCCGGCCGGCCTTGAGTCTAAGAGACACATCTACACGTACATCATGCGAGATATGGGAACCTCCGAACACACAATCCTGTTTTGCGGGAAATACAGACATCACAGGAACACACCAGGAATACAGCACTTACAAACTGAACGACACATATACGATGCAATCAGAACACCAGAAGTATGGGACGAACTAAACGTACTGACCGAAAAAATCTCAGACGAAGTCCATAAAGAGTACAGGCGCGAGAGACTGTACAGACGACAAACCTAGATGCAGCACCTACATAGACGCCATATTGTGGAGGATGAAAACCGAGACAGAAAGAAGACCGACAGAAATGCATTAGTCCAAACATAATGTACAGATATCTCAACAGATAACACAAAACTGAAGCTCAACATGGATAGATGCAAACAGTGTCGGCGCACCGTCGCAATTGCCACAGGCAAACACGGCACTTTAAGCCTGTCAATAGCGTAATTATCTTAGTAACAGCTTTAGTAATTAGCATAGTAATTATAGATTAGCATAGATCTTCTTAGTTAAAGGTAATCAAAGGATTGGAGACTGAGGATCAACGGCTTGACTACTAATTCCAAGGCTTTCATCCGCAGTTCCCCAGGGTGGAGGGACTATAAACTTCTTCCTTTCCTATCTTCTTTCCGCTTCTTCATTCTAAACTACATTTTTGTATTTCTATTTCAAAATTAAAATTTCATGTAAATTTTTGTCAAACGGTTTGGGAAAGCTGCCATAAAGAAAAGAAAAGAAAGACAAATAGCAAACAAAGGTAACCAAGTAAAAGAAAACAAAATAAAAGAGACAAAAACAAAACATGATCAACTGTGACAGGCCTCCATGTGGCGGGATACAGGCAACGGTGCGATCGGATGCGGGAACTGACGTGGAGGTTGAGCCACATCAGCGCCCATATACCGATTGCAGCGACCATGTGGTCAATAAAGACTCACCTTAAGCAATTAGGTGGTGGGTCGTAATATCGGGGCGGCAAGTGAAAAAAAAGTATGTCTCAGTTAAGACAAACACCTTATATATAGCACAAACTTCTCTGATGTACCATGTATCAACTGATACTGAATTCCCCGTAAGCTATGTGTGGCATAGCTTCCACGGGCGGCCGTGAAGACCCTGACTCTGGCGTCCAGTAGATCGTACACATGGCTAGTACCGCCCATGGATACGTCATGCCATACCTGCTAGACCTGTTCAAGCAGGTCTGTAAGAGTTGTTGGCTGATGGGTCGCACGAATCACTTCTCATCATATCCCATACGTGCTCTTTTGGAGACGAGTCCGGAGATCATGTTGGCCAGTGAAGTTGTTGCACGTCTTGCAGGGAACGTTGAGTTTCACTGGCAGTTTTGGTCGAGCATTGCACTGCTGGCGCCACACATCACCTTCCTGTTGCACTAAAAACAAAAGAACAGGTCTAACACCACTCTGCACGTACAGAGAACTGGTTATTTTACCCTCCAGAAACAACAAAAGTGAACTAGAGCTGTAGTTTATCGCAACCCGGACCATAAGGCCTGGGGTGGGACCACTGTGTCTTTGACGAATGCACTATGCGACAGAACGCTCACCGGCTCTTTATCGCAGGTGCAAGCGACCACCACTGGCGTGCAGGCAGAATCTGCTTTCACCGCTCAAGATAACGACGCACCATTCCATGATCCTCTGGCGGCACCAGTCGAGTCGTGCCCGTCGATGTTGCCGATTGAGTGCAAGACGGGCTAGAGGTGTGTGTGCACGTTGTCCCACTGCGAGTAATCACTTCCAAATCGTTTGTGTTTACACGTCTAGGCTCACGAGCCCTTTTATCTCTGGTATCTGTACGATCCACCACCGTTGCCCTTAAAATACAACGATCCTTGCTGGCGTCTGTCCTGCATGGACATCCAAGACCCCCTCGTCTATGGGTGTGAGAATGTTCACGTGACAGCTGATACCAGCATCGTTGCACAACTGGCACAGTACTTCCAAAATGTGTGAAAATTCTCCAAAAGAGCCATACCATCACTCGGAAGGCCACAGTTTGATCCCTTTCAAACATGCTCAGTTGACTGTATGGAGTACGAGTGAGACTCTGTGATATAGTTATTTAGTTATTTCTTGCTCCACACGCTTGCACGACACTGAACCTTCCTCCAGTGAGTATTCCCTATTAACGTGTAGACACAGACATGGCCGTGGTTGCTATGCCACTATGCTCTATGCAAGCGGAGACGTTGAAAGCATTACTACTACATTTACTCTCCCCCATATGGCATATGCCATCATCGTGTGTACTATTTTTTTCCAGCAATAGAGACTGATCTACTGTCGGTATAAATCCGTCCAGGCGACAGTAGCGTCACCTGTCAGGAATGACTGCTAGTCAGACACGTGCATGTGCATGAAGTATCGCCGTTCGGTGTGGCCGTGCGGTTCTAGGCACTTCAGTCTGGAACCGCGTGAACGCTACGGTCGCAGGTTCGAATCCTACCTCGGGCATGGAAGTGTGTGATGTCCTTAGGTTAGTTAGGTTTAAGTAGTTCTAAGTTCGAGGAGACTGATGACCTCAGATGTTAAGTCCCATAGTGCTCAGAGCCATTTGAACCATTTAGGAACATAGCTGCCAAGAAGTGGAAGGAAGCCAGTGTACACTCTGTGTGCATACGCGGGGGGAGTCATTCCAGATGTGAAAAGGCTACTTCCGGCTGCCATGAAGAGTACGTGGTGCAGCCAACTGCAGGTGGTGGCTCATGTCGGTAACAATGGCGTATGTCGCTTTGGATCGGAGGAGATTCTCACTGGCTTCGGGTGGCTAGCGGAAAGCGAGATTAAGGCGGAGCTCACCTTCTGCAGCATCGTCGATAGAACCAACTGTGGTGCTTTGGTGCAGAGCCGAGTGGAGAGTCTGAATCTGAGGCTCAGCCGGTTCTGTGACAGTGTAGGCTGCAGATTCCTTGACCTGCGCCATCGGGTGGTGGGTTTCCGGGTTCCGCTAATAGTTCAGGAGTCCACTACACCCAGGAAGCGAGTACACGTTACACGTATAGCGGGGGCTGTGTGGAAGGGACTGGGCCGTTTTTTAGGTTAGAGGGCCTCAGGGAACAACGAAAAGGGCGTCCATCTAAAAGGGGGCAGGTAAAACCCTGTAAGTTAGTTGTAGAAACGATCGGTATTGCTGTTGTAAATTGTCGTTGCTGTGTTGGGAAAGAACCAGAGCTCCAAGCCCTATTAGAAAGCACTGAAGCTCAAATAGTTATAGGTACAGAAAGCTGGCTTAAGCTGAAATAAGTTCAGCAGAAATTTTTTCAAACGCTCTAACAGTGTTCAGAAAGGATAGAATAAATACATTTGGTGGTGAAGTTTTTATTGCTGTCAGAAGTAATTTGCCTTGTCGTGAAATTGAAGTAGATACTTACTGCGAAATAGTATGGTTAGAGGTCATACCTGACAATCGGACTAAACTATTAATTGGATCGTTCTACTCACCTCCCGACTCAGAAAATATAGCTGCTGAACAGTTCAAAGAAAACTTGAGTCAAATTTCTAATAGGTCCCCCACTCATACAATTATAGTCAGTGGTGACTTCAATGCGAGATGCTTTCACTAATTTCCACAACAAAACTCTGTCTCGAAATCTGGCAGGAAACCCAAACAGATTCTGGTGATACATTAAGCATACCAGGGGCAAGACGACGCGATCAATACATTCACTGCGCGATAACAACAGTGAAGTCACTGATGACAGGGACACTGAAGCAGAGTTATTAAACACGGATTTTCGAAACTGCTTCACCAAAGAAGATGAAGTAAATATTCTTGAATTCCAATCAAGAACAACTGTCAAGATGAGAAACATAGAAACAGATATCCTTGGTAGCCCAATGCAGCTTAAATCACTTAATAAAAGCAAGGTTTAAGTAGTTCTAAGTTCGAGGGGACTGAAGACCACAGATATTAAGTCCCATAGTGCTCAGAGCCATTTGAACTATGAAGTATCAGTGAGAATGCTGTCCGTGTGTAGAATGATATCTATGCAGACTTTGATGACCCAGAGGCTCAGCACGGGCATATCGGAAACTGCATGACTTGTCGGGTGTTCGCGGAGTGTTGTGGTGAGTGCCTTCAATACCTGGCGAAACCAAGGTGAAACCATGTCCAGACATCGAGGGATTGGGCGGTCATCCGTCCTCATAAATGGTGTCAGACGTCGTTGGCTGGACAAATTGGTACAACAAGACAACCGCCGAACTGTTGCGGAACTAACTGTGGGCAGGGTATTGCTGTGTCTAAATACACCGTGCACCGAACACTCCTAACGATGGGCCTCCGCAGCCGACGACCAATGTATGTGCCAATGATAACACCGTGACATCAACAACTGCGAGTGAAATGCGAACCTGAACATCGACACTGGTTGTTGACGCAGTGGCAGAGCGATGCATGATCTCATGAATTCCGATACCTTCTTCGTAATGCCGATGGGTGGCTGCGAATCCGTCGTTTTCCAGGGAGACAGATTCCTGACGGCTGTAGTGCGTGATGGAGGTAAGCTGGAGGTGACTCCATTATGCTCTGGAGAGCATTCACGTGGGCAACCGTGGGTGCAGTGGATCTCGTGCAAGACACCATGACGGGTAGGGCGTACCGAACGCTGGTGGCAGACCACGTGCACTCCTTCATAATGATCAACGTTTCCCGACGGCAGTGGCATTTTTCAATAAGATAACAGAATTCAGGAGTGTAATGGTGGGGTTCTAGGGAGAAAGTGGCCAGTACTAATTGACGTACTGGACACCCAACTCGCCAGATCTGAACCCAAACGAAGACCCCTGGGATGAGACTCAACGTGGCGTCTAAGCTCAGTGCCACCGTCCCTGCCATTTTCGGGAATCAGATGACTTATGTGTGCAGATGTGTTGCCATCTCCCTCCAACGACCTTCCAAGGTCTCATTTCTTGCATGTCATGAGGCGTTGTCGATGTTAGCCACGCAAAAAGAGGACATACCGGCCATTACGGTCATAACGTTGTGATTGCTCAGTATATACAGGGTGGTCCATTGATCGTGACCGGGCCAAGTATCTCACGAAATAAGCGTCCAACAAAAAAACTACAAAGAACGAGACTCGTCTAGCTTGAAGGGGGAAACCAGATGCGCTATGGTTGGCCCGCGAGATGGCGCTGCTATAGGTCAAATGGATATCAACTGTGTTCTTTTAAATAGTTAGTTGGACCACTTTTTTCGCTTTGTGATAGATGGCGCTGTAATTGTCACAAACATATGACTCACAATTTGAGACGATCAGTTGGTAACAGCTAGGTTTTTTAAATTAAAATATAGAACGTAGGTACGTTTGAACATTTTATTTCGGCTGTTCCAATGTGATATATGTAACTTTGTGAACTTATCATTTCTGAGAACGCATGCTATTACAGCATGATTACCTGTAAATACCACATTAATGCAAGAAATGCTCAAAATGATGTCCGTCAACCTCAGTGCATTTGGCAATACGTTTAACGACATTCCTCTCAATAGTGAGTAGTTCGCCTTCCGTAATGTTCGCACATGCATTACAATGCGCTGACGCATGTTGTCAGGTGTTGTCGGTGGATCACAATAGCAAATATCTTTCAACTTTCCCCACAGAAAGTAATATGGCGACGTCAGATCGGGTGAAAGTGCGGGTCATGGAATGGTGCTTCGACGACCAATCCACCTGTCATGAAATATGCTATTCAATACCGCTGCAACCGCACGCGAGCTATGTGCCGGACATCCATCATGCTGGAAGTGCATCGCCATTCTGTCATGCCGTGAAACATCTTGTAGTAACATCGGTAGAACATTACGTAGGAAATTAGCATACATTGCACCATTTTGACAGCTATCGATCAAATGGGGGCCAATTATCCTTCCTCCCTTAATGCAGCACCACACATTAACCCGTCAAAGTCGCTACTGTTCCACTTGTCGCAGCCATCGTGGATTTTCCGTTGCCCAATAGTTTATATTATGCCGGTTTACGTTACCGCTGTTGGTGAATGTCGCTTCGTCGCTAAATAGAACGCGTGCAAAAACTTTGTCATCGTCCCGTAATTTCTCTTGTGCCCAGTGGCAGAACGTTCAAAGTCGTCGCCATGCAATTCCTGGTGCATAGAAATATGTACGGATGCAAATTGATGTTGATGTAGCATTCTCAACATCGACGTTTATGAGATTTCCGATTCTCCCGCATTATTGTCTGCTACTGATATGTGGATTAGCTGCGACAGCAGCTAAAACGCCTACGTGGGCATCATCATTTGTTGCAAGTCGTGGTTGACGTTTCACATGTGGCTGAACACTTCCTGTTTCCTTAAATAACCTAACTATCCGGCGCACGGTCCGGAAACTTGGATGATGTCGTCCAGGATACCGAGCAGCATACATAGCACACGCCCGTTGGGCATTTTGATCACAACAGCCATACATCAACACGATATGGACCTTTTCCGCAATTCGTAAACGGTCTATTTTAACACGGGTAATGTATCACGAAGCAAATACCGTCCGCACTGGCGGAATGTTACGTGAAAGTACGTACTTATACCTTTGTGACTATTACAGCACCATCTATCACAAAGCGAAAAAAGTGGTCCAAGTAAAGCAGTCATATTTCCTTACGTACTACAAGAATATGTAATAAAAATGAGGTTCCTATTTAAAAAAAAACGCAGTTGATATCCGTTTGAGCAATGGCAGCACCATCTAGCGGGCCAACCATAGCGCCATCTGGTTTCCCCCTTCAAGCTAGACGAGTTTCGTTCTTTGCAGTTTTTTCGTTTGATGCTTATTTCGTGAGATATTTGGCTCGGTCACTATCAATGGACGACCCTACATACAGGGCGAGGAAAAATTCGCGCACTCGGACTTCGCAGAGCGACCTCTCACATACTGGCAAAACAAAAACGTCACTCACAAAATGTTGTCCTATGCATATTTCGGGCAGTAAATGGACGTAGAGACTGGAAATCTGGCAACACTGTAATCACGTGTACGTTAACTACCTCCATGGACAGATAAGATAGGTCAGTGCTACGCGGTTGGTGCAGTGGATAGGGTTTTGGGTTAACATGCAGAATGTCGACGGTTTGATTCTCGATTGAAGATTATTTGTTTTTGTTCACTAAAAGTAGTCAGCATGGTGTAGTATCTGGCGTCTTAATCGTCATACAGAGTTTACATTCGGTCTTCTACAAAATATTTGTAGTTCGAAATTACGAATATAGAAATGGAACTATAATCAATTTCCCTGGTCAGCTTTTAAAAACGTCTTTAGCACGTCGTGGACGCGATTTGTTTCGCGCCACTGCATGTTTTTCCTGTGTACCCTCCCCAAATGCCGCCCTAAAAATTATCTGCAAAGCACGTTAGCCCTACTGGTGACGTAAGACACTGACGAAATGTAATGGATCTCAACGTGGTAAGAATAAAGTATTAATCGATGGGACCATTGGGGGAGGGTACACGCAAAACAATTCTGGAATCTAACAGATGCAGTGGAGCGAAACAACTCGCGCACACGACGTACAAATGGTTTATTTAAAAGCTGACCAATGAAAACGATTGTATTTCCATTTCTGTGTTCGTTGTACGTAACTGCAAATGTTTTGTAGAAGACCCAATGTACTGTACCATGCAGACTACTTTTATCAAATAAAAACAAATAAGCCTCGCTCCAGAATCGGGCCCTCGAACTCCTGCATGCCAACCAAAAACGTTATCCACTGCACGAAGCGCAGAGCACTTCAACAAGTTCCTAACAGAGGTAGTTATTGTACACGTGATAAGAGTGTTGCCACGATGACCATCTTAAATGTTCGTATACTGCCCGACATACGCGCAGGAGGAAGATTTGTGAGAGACATTTTTGTATTGCCAGTATGTGAGGAATCGCACGAGAGCACGAATTTTTCCTCACCCTATATAAACAATGTTATGAAAGGTAATTGGCTATTCAAGATGTAATATACATCATGTGTGTGTGTGTGTGTGTGTGTGTGTGTGTGTGTGTGTGTGCTTGTGCGTGTGTGCATTACTAATCTTTGATGTTGCCAATTGTTATTACAGAAACTTCTTTAGTTTGCGTTAGAGTGGTGTTAATTGTGCTTTGGTTGTTTTGATGTATTCTTCCAGTATATTCGCATTTTCGTGGTGCTTCAAATAAATGTTTTGTTATGAAACTACATTTGATGTTTTAACAGGATGTTAGCAGACATGCGTGGTTTTCATGAAGGGCGAAGTTTTGGATGGTTTTTACGATAATTCGACGTTGCAGAAGTGCAAGAAACGAGAAAATGGGCGACGAAAATCAGCAAATTGAAAAACTGACAGACGAAGATAATTAATGGATCTGGAGCATCATGAAGAGAACTATTTTAGGCTATGAATAAATATCTGAAATCTAAAATGGCGAGCTGAATAAACAAGGAAAGTATGTAATATTACGAGATCGGTCTTTCTAAATTGATCATGGCCAATGCAAAAGTTATTAAATGGTTAATTTCATTGTTTGACACCAAGCCTTTACTTCATATTAGAGAATCCAAGGCTACCAGCGAGATGTGGGTTGAGCTCCGTAGAATATGTGATGTTCACTCAGCCAAAAACATTCATATGCTTAGACACGAATTTCATAAAATTGTATGGGGAGCATCTGTTGCTGTTTAGCCAAATTTTAAGAAAAACAAACTCAAAATTCTTCGTTACACAAACAGCGAGACGACGGTTACTTTTGTGCACGATTTTGCAAATTTTGTCGAAAGAGTTCGAGTATGTTTTTATTACATAGCACGATTTACCTGCCGAAGAATAAACATGAAATAAGTTAAAGAAGCGGTGTTTATCCCCATTACGGTGTTTATTATGGACATACAATCAAGATGATTGGGACAAATAGGCCCCAGTTTCTTTTCTGTTTATGGAGGATATACTTTTACACATTTACGTGTTGAAATCGCAAATAAATTTATAATTTAGATAATTTACTGCATTAATCATTCAAACTGTATAATAGAATAGTACAACGATACGATAATCTAATATTAAAGACATGTGTTTGTTGATTTTACTGCTCTATGCACGCCTAATTTTTTCTAGACGTTTTTACATGTGCATGTCATAGGTTACTTGCAAACAAATGTTTTACACTTAGCACACTCACTGAGGCTCAGTAATCAGTTTTTCCACACATATGACATCTGCCTCTCCTCTTACTCCTAGGATTATTTTCTTCCGGTTTGAGGGGTACGGATTCAAACGACGTTCTTCTCTCTACACCTTCTCTCAAGGCATTTCCTCTTGGAAGATGTCTTCGTCTCTTCATTTCCCTACCCCAATTAGCTGCTGTCCAAGAGTCCCTACAAAAAATGTCCTCGCTGTTGGGTGTCTACTTTCCACTGGGGGTGTGCTCCCTTCAATATTAGATAAAGAGTAACGTGCAAATACGTCTATGATATGTGAGAACACAACAATAAACCATATGTTTGTCTTCCTCTTTACTGTACAATTCACCACAATGTTTTCTAGTGCTTCCACAGCTCCTTTTGTAACGTTGCAGTCTATAATAACTTGAGGTTTTCTTTTGGTGCCATCAGTAACTTTTGCGTCGTGGTACAGAGTAACATAGCTGGTTTTTTTTTTTTTATTTTTTTATTTTTTTTTTTTAGTGCAGAAGCGTTGTGCCTTTGTTGAAATGCGATTAGAAATCCCCCTGGTCTGCAATAGTTTTAGCGGGATGGAAGCCTTGTTTTCGGTCCATTTCCAACCATTGTGATGTTTCTCTTTATCAACATTTGTAGTAGCGTGTACGAAAATTTTTGACTGTTCGTTTGACAGTCGGTGTCACGGGTATGAGGAGCACGCGCGCTCATTAAGTTCAGGTATCTAGAGAAACAGATGCACATATTGTTGCCTTGACTTATATATGCAAGAGCGATACTGGGTAATCGTTCATGCGACAAGGCTGAAGATGACGTGACTGTGACATCGAAACTGGTTGCCTAGTAAAACAATATCAAAATAACGGCCGTTGGTACAATATTGTTACATTTTGTAGCTGATGGGATGTGATAAGCTGTCACAGGTAACTTTATGTCCTATTAAGTCGTAAGACAAGTCAATTGAAATCCTTACGCCTTGGTTCTTTTCGGGGACGGAATCGGAACGTTTCCCATTGTATGGCTGAAGGTTCTATACATGAGCTACTTCATTGCCGCAGAGTACCGACGTCTTAATGGCATATTTCGCTGATTTACTACGCATATAATGGCGAAGATGGCAGTTTCCGTGAATTCAAGACGTCCCCTTCTAATGTAACAAACACATTAGGATTGTGTAACTTAGGTAATATCTCAGACCATTGCTCCCAGAAATCTATTATAAACGCTACCTTATCTTGCCACGTTTCTTAAATCTTGTTGTACGGTCTTGTCTTACGAATAACCCTAGATATCATTTTCAGTGTTTCTAGTGACACGGTAGCTCTGGAAATTGGGCGACATTTGGACTGATCTCATCAAAATTAGTACACTCATTTTGTGACTTCCCCAAACCTTCTAATAACAACAGACGTATTCAAGCATCTACGTCTTTCGCTTAACTCGTGTAAAAGCGTTCCATTACCATTAGAATGGATGGAAGCTGTGAAGGCTGATGGATGATCAGCAGTAGACCTGCGAACGCATCCCATCTTACATTACTCGTTGTTCCTCACTCATGTCTTGTGGGAAATAAGCGGCAATCTTTGCAGCTAGATGGGATGCTGAGAATAACAGCTAATCTCCGGAGAACTATCTAATGTACTGGACAGACTGAAAGCTTGCCACTCAGTCACAGGTAGTGAAAATGTTTTCGCCCTACGAGGCCACCCAGAGGCAGGGAAGCCCAAGGCAGCCACGGCCGTTTTGAGTCTGGGGCCTGACGATGAAAGCTGCAACTGGTGCGTCGATGACCCTCTGTGAGAATGCCATGTTCTGTAAGCTATATGGACACAGACAATTTTCAGAGTACAAATTTATCCTTCTGATTGAAACAGAGACTGTAGGTATCAGAAGAAATGCAGCTTACCTCTACCAGATAAATACTTCCAATTAGTAAACGGACGGTATGGATCATCCAAGAAAGTCGTGGTTAAAGTATTCTGTTGGCAAAAGGAAGAACCTGAGCTGGCCAGTCAGATAGATGGACACAGTCATAGAAAACGTTAGGATCCACCCGGTTTTAGTGAGATACTCAGGTCTGCGCCTTCATGACTGACTGAGGCTTTGCCACTAATGTGGGAGGTTAGCACCAAAAGGACCACAAACAAGTCACCAGAGCCGGCCGTAGTGACCGAACGGCTCTAGGCGCTACAGTCTGGTACCGTGCGACCGCTACGGTCGCAGGTTCTAATCCTGCCTCGGGCATCGATGTGTGTGATGTCAAAAATGGCTCTGAGCACTATGGGACTTATCTCCTGAGGTCATCAGTCCCCTAGGACTTAGAACTCCTTAAACCTAACTAACCTAAGGACATCACACACATCCATGCCCGAGGCAGTATTCGAACTTGCGACCGTAGCGGTCGTGCGGTTCAAGACTGTAGCGCCTAGAACCGCTCCGTCACTCCGGCCGGCTGTGTGATGTCTTTAGGTTACTTAGGTTTAAGTAGTTATAAGTTCTAGTCGACTGATAATCTCAGAATTTAAGTCCCATAGTGCTCAGAACCATTTTTGAACAAGTCACCACAGCTGTCTTCATGAAGATTTTCCTGTGTCTCACTTGGAAACAGCTACACCATCAACGTACGTTGAAACGCTCTAGTCATGGATCCATCCGTTTCTGAGAAACTAAAAGATCCTAGACAGTGACTGGTATTACTCTTAACACATACGTAACAGTTTTGTCACTGTCTAGTCATCATAAACTAGCCAGCTTTTCTCTAGCACTGGCTTTCTTTAACTTCTGTTGCAAAGTGCAGACAGACCGCTAGTAAATAAATGAACCACAAGGAAATGCTAACATTGGTACTCGTGCAAGTTTAACGAAGACCACGACAATTACCTATGCGAATCATGCAAGTGCTGTTGAATCGCTGTTCGCTGTTATTTTACTTAATACATCTTCTCCTCGCAGCATAAACAGCTAACCTCATTATTTGTCGAGTACACACAGAGACGCGTTGCTGTGAAGTTCACAGCACGCCGGCGCTGCAGGTTTTGCAGTTCGCACTGCCGGACCTCCTGTGTGGTTGGCGCGACAACACAGGAGCCTGTGTGCAGGTGTTTGCTCGGTGCCGGTGAAAGCGCCGCTCTCGACTGCACGTGGTCACGCTGCGGTGCGCCACACTAGTGTGATGGCGTCGTCTGTCATTTCACCGACCGCATGGCGACTGCCCGTGGCCCTGGCTCTCTTGGCAGCGAGCAGCGAGTCCCTGGACGGCCATACGACACGAATTCCACACCTCTCAGCAAACAGTGTCGTACAGTGTACAGGTATCTTAATCATGGCAAGCTGCAGCGGCTGGTGTATACATACTGAAATTACAAAATTGTAAGTGGCCATTGTTTTAGATCTGCATATTGTTAATACAGAAAAAACATCTCGCACAGCTCCCAAATTCTTTAGTCCGACATGGTTACACAATAATTCAAAACAAAACAAAAAAGTAGTGACGTAAACAAAGCGATATAGAGCGAAGGACTGTCAATCAAGAGAACATCTTAGATGTAAATGTAAATGTTTTTTACGAGGGCAGTTCAATAAGTAATGCAACACATTTTTTTTCTGAAACAGGGGTTGTTTTATTCAGCATTGAAATACACCAGGTTATTCCCCAATCTTTTAGCTACACAACACTATTTTTCAACGTAATCTCCATTCAATGCTACGGCCTCACGCCACCTTGAAATGAGGGCCTGTATGTCTGCACGGTACCATTCCACTGGTCGATGTCGGAACCAACGTCGTACTGCATCAATAACTTCTTCATCATCCGCGTAGTGCCTCCCACGGATTGCGTCCTTCATTGGGCCAAACATATGGAAATCCGACGGTGCGAGATCAGGGCTGTAGGGTGCATGAGGAAAAACAGTCCACTGGAGTTTTGTGAGCTCCTCTCGGGTGCGAAGACTTGTGTGAGGTCTTGCGTTGTCATGAAGAAGGAGAAGTTCGTTCAGATTTTTGTGCCTACGAACACGCTGAAGTCGTTTCTTCAATTTCTGAAGAGTAGCACAATACACTTCAGAGTTGATCGTTTGACCATGGGGAAGGACATCGAACAGAATAACCCCTTCAGCGTCCCAGAAGACTGTAACCATGACTTTACCGGCTGAGGGTATGGCTTTAAACTTTTTCTTGGTAGGAGAGTGGGTGTGGCGCCACTCCATTGATTGCCGTTCTGTTTCAGGTTCGAAGTGATGAACCCATGTTTCATCACCTGTAACAATCTTTGACAAGAAATTGTCACCCTCAGCCACATGACGAGCAAGCAATTCCGCACAGATGGTTCTCCATTGCTCTTTATGGTGTTCGCTTAGACGAGGGACCCAGCGGGAACAAACCTTTGAATATCCCAACTGGTGAACAATTGTGACAGCACTACCAACAGAGATGTCAAGTTGAGCACTGAATTGTTTGATGGTGATCCGTCGATCATCTCGAACGAGTGTGTTCGCATGCTCCGCCATTGCAGGAGTCACAGCTGTGCACGGACGGCCCGCACGCGGGAGATCAGACAGTCTTGCTTGACCTTGCGGCGATGATGACACACGCTTTGCCCAACGACTCACCGTGCTTTTGTCCACTGCCAGATCACCGTAGACATTCTGCAAGCGCCTATGAATATCTGAGATGCCCTGGTTTTCCGCCAAAAGAAACTCGATCACTGCCCGTTGTTTGCAACGCACATCCGTTACAGACGCCATTTTAACAGCTCCGTACAGCGCTGCTACCAGTCGGAAGTCAACGAAACTATACGAGACGAAGCGGGAATGTTTGAAAATATTCCACAAGAAATTTCCGGTTTTTTCAACCAAAATTTTTACTTATTGAACTGCCCTCGTAACTAGGGCCTGCCGTCGGGTAGACCGTTCGCCGGGTGCAGGTCTTTCGATTTGACGCGACTTCTGCGACTTGCGCGTCGATGTGGATGAAATGCTGATGATTAGGACAACACAGCACCCAGTCCCTGAGCGGAGAAAATCTCCGACCCAACCGGGAATCGAACCCGGGCACTTAGGATAGATGTTCTGTCGCGCTGACCACTTTTTTTTTTTTTCGTTGCATCGGCTCGGGGCGGACGTCGTAAAACATCCGTTCAAGTTGGTTGTTGATCGATTCACTCAGTTTTTTTATTACAGAGGGCAGCTAACCCTCTGACCGAACACGCTGAGCCACCGTCCCGGCATACCACTGAGCTACCGCGGGTCGACAACATCTTAGACACCGAGATGAAATAGACACTATGTGATCCAACGTATCCAGACGTCCCCAAAACCATGCATTCTTCATATTAGCCGCATTGTACTGTCATCGTACTAGCCATGTAATAGTTTAGAGAAAAAAAAGCCTATCGTGATACGTTAAGGGTAGCGTTTCAGTTTTCAGCTTCCTGTTGGGTATGAAAAAGTGGTTGAATCAGCACTAGAGTTATCGCTACCTGTGACAAATGGTTAATCTTTCTGTTCATTAAAAAATGTTCAAATACTTATTCTAAGAACAACACACACACCCACGACCGAGGGAGGATTCGAACCTCCGGCTGGAGGAGCCGCGCAATTTGTAACACGGCGCTTCTAACCGCGCCTCAGACACACAGTCCAGCGAGTGCAGCAAGGTGGAGGTTCCATGATGTTTTGGGGTGGCATTATGTGGGGCCGACGTACGCCGCTGGTGGTCATGGAAGGCACCGTAACGGCTGTACGATACGTGAATGCCATCCTCCGACCGATAGTGCAACTATATCGGCAGCATACTGACGAGACATTCGTCTCCATGGACGACAGTTCGCGCCCCCATCGTGCATATCTTGTGAATGACTTCCTTCAGCATAACGACATCGCTCGACTAGAGTGACCAACATGTTCTTCGGACATGAACCCTATTGAACATGCAGGGGATAGATTGAAAAGGGATGTTTATGGACGACCAGGCACTCTAAGGGATCTACGCCGAATCGCCGTTGAAGAGCGGGACAATCTGGACCAACAGTGCCTTGATTAACTTGTGGATAGTATGCCACAACGAAGATAGGTACGCATCAACGCAAGAGGACGTGCTACTGGCTATTAGAGGTAATGGTGTGTTCAGCAATCTGGTATAACATACAATGTGTGGTTTTTCATGAGCAATAAAAAGGGCGAAAATGATGTTTATGTTGATCTCTATTTCTGTTTTCATGCAGTAATTAGCAAAGTCCAATTCCTTTCAGCCAAACATATTCATAAATTAGTTTTCAGTGTCAATTTCCTTTCAGAAGGCCATATTCTTAAACTACAACTTTTAAAAGTCCATTTCCTTCCTATCATATTCTTAAATTACCTGTCAAAATACATTACTTTTCAGACACCATGCTCTTAAATTGTTATTCGAAGTCCATTTCTGTTCGGACAACCACATTCCTTGCCTACTCACGAAAGTTCATTAACATTCCACTTAAAACTCTTGGTCGTCTGTTTTTGTTAGAGATCAAGAAGCACATTAACATTATTAGGTCACCTTTTCAGATAATTATATACTTAAAAAGCTCACCAACACCAATTCCAATTTTTTCGACAATTCAATTCTAGAATACTTTTCTAAGTACATATTCTTCCAAGCAACCGTATCTATAATTTCGAATATGTTACCGGTGCAAGATTTTGTGCACGAACTGACTTCTCGATTATGTCCATTTATGCTCGATGGGATTATGCCAGGTAGTCTGGGCAGCCAAATCATTCGCTCGAATTGTCCAGAAACCGATTGTGACGAGTTGTGGCATGGAGACAGAGCGCATTGTCATCCACAAAAATTCCATCGTTACCTGGGAACATGTAACCGAACACAACCATTTCCGATCAATGATCGGCTCTGTTGGGCCAGAGGACCCAGTCCATTCCATGTAAACACAGCCAACACTATTATGGAGTCTTCACCAACTTGCTCAGTGCCTTATTGGCATCTTGGGTTCATGGCTTCGTGGCTCTTCGCCACACTGTAATCCTACCATCAGGTTTTACTACCTGAAATAGGGAATCATATGCCAGGCCACGGTTTTCCAGTCGTCTAAGATCCAACCGATATCGTCACGAACGAATCGTGCCGTTAGCAAAGTCACTCGCCCGTTAACGCCAGATTTCGCTGCACTGTCCAAACGAATACTTTCATAGTATGTCCCACATCGATTTCTGCTGTTATTTCATGCAGTGGTGCTTGACCGTTAGCACTGACAACTCTTCACACTGCTCTCGGTCGCTAAGTGACGGCTGTCGGCCACTGTATTGTCTGTCGCGACAGGCATGCCCAGAAATTTGGTACTTTTGGCACATTCTTAACACTGTTATTCTCGTACTATTTAATTCCCTAACGATTTCCGATATGGAATGTCCCATGCGTCTAGTCCCAACTACCATTCCGCGTTTAAAGTCTGTTATTCCCGTCGCGTGTCGGAAATCCGTTCACGTTTGTCAAAAAAATGGTTCAATTGGCTCTGAGCACTATGGGACTTAACATCTGAGGTCATCAGTCCCCAAGAACTTAGAACTACTTAAACCTAACTAACCTAAGGACGTCACACACATCCATGCCTGAGGCAGGATTCGAACCTGCGACCGTAGCGGCCGCGCGGTCACAGACTGAAGCGCCCAGAACCGCTCTGCCACACCGGCCGGCTCATGTGTGTCACCTGAGTACAAATTACAGCTCTTTCAATGCACTGCCCCTTTATACTTTGTGTATGCGATGCTGCCACCATCTGTACGTGTGATTATCTCCATGCCATGACTTTCGTTATCTCAGTGCAGGAAGTAAAGGTAGGTCGCATATCAGATTTTTCATCGAAAGGATAGTAAAACGTGTGGCCAATGACACAGGAATAGCAGTAGGCCGAAGTTGTAACCGGATTAGTTCTTACGAAAGACGCAAGTTGGTAGCTGAAAATGCCTGACATGAGAACTAGATGGCACAACACATGAGTTGGGACGGAGATCAGGGTAACTCAAAATGCCGCCCGGTTTACTCTGTGACCAACCGTTCATTATTGTGTTTATGTTTAAATTAATAGTAAAACTGAAAGGAGTTGTTATTACAGCAAGAGGCCTGCAAAATCTATTCCATGTTGTTGGTATTGTGGTCTTCAGTTCGGAGCCGGCCGGGTGGCCGAGCGGTTCTAGGCGCTACAGTCTGGAACCGCGTGACCGCTATGGTCGGTAGGTTCGAATCCTGCCTCGGGCATGGATGTGTATGATGTCCTTAGGTTAGTTAGGTTTAAGTAGTTATAAGTTCTAAGGGACCTCGGAAGTTATGTCCCATAGTGCTCAGAGCCATTTGAACCATTTTTTTCTTCAGTTCGGAGACATGTTTGATGCAGCTCTCAATGTTACTCTGTCCTGTGCAAGCTTCTTCATCTCCAACTAACTACTGCGACCTACATCCTTCTGAATGTGCTTAGTGTATTCATCTCTTGATCTCTCCCTACGACTTTTACCCTCCACGCTGCCCTCCAATACTACATTAGTGATCCATTCATGCTTCAGAACATGTCCTACCAACCGATCCCATCTTCTAGTCCGCTTCTCCCCAATTCTGTTCAGTACTTCCTCATTAGTTATGTGATCTCCCCATCTAATCTTCAGCAGTCTTCTGTAGCACCACATTTCGCCAACTTCTATTCTCTTAGGGTCTTAACTATTTATCGTCCACGTTTTACTTCCATACATGGCTACACTCCGTACAAACACTTTCAGAAAAGACATCCTGACACTTAAATCTTTATTCGGTGTTCATAAATTTCGCTTCTTCTTCGGAAACGTTTTCTTGCCATTGCCAGTCTACATGTTACATCTTCTCTACATCAGTTATTCTGCTTCCCAAATAGCAAAACTCATTCACTACTTTAAGTGTCTCATTTCCTAATCTAATTCCCTCAGCATTACCCGATTCAATTCGACTACATTCAATTATACTCGTTTTGCTTTTGTTGATTGTCATCTTATATCCTCCTTTAAAGACACTGTCCATTCCGTTCAACTGCTCTTCCAGGTCCTTCGCTGTCTCTAACAGAATTACAATATCATCGGCAAACTTAAAACAAATTATTTCTTCTCCATGTATATTAATTCCTACCCCAAATTTTTCTTTTGTTTTGTTTATTGCTTGGTCAACATAAAGATTGAATAACATCGGGAATAGGCTACAATCACGTCTCACACCCTTCCCATCCACTGCTTCTTTTTCATGCCCCTCGTCTCTTATAACTGCCATCTGCTTTCTGTACAAATTGAAAATAGCCTATCGCTTCCTGTATTTTACACGTGACACCGTCACGATTTGAAAGAGAGTATCCCAATCAACATTGTTAAAAGCTTTCTGTAAGTCTACAAATACTAGAAACTTAGGTTTACCTTTGCTTAACCTATCTCGTAAGATAATTCGTAGAGTCAGTGTTGCCTCACGTGTTCCAATGTTCCTACGGAATCCAAACTGATCTTCCCCGACGCGGCTCCCTCCGTCGGAGGTTCGAGACGTCCCTCGGGCATGGGTGTGTGTGTCGCCCTTGGCATAAGTTATTTAAATTAGATTAAATAATGATTAAGGTTAGGGACCTATGAGCTCAGCAGTTTGACCCCATAAGACCTTACCACAAATTTCCAAATTCTTTTCCCCGAGGTTGGCTTCTACCAGTTTTTCCATCGGTCTGTAAGTATTCCTGTAAGTATTTTGCAGCTGAGACTTATTAAACAGATAGGTCGGTAATTTTCTCACCTGTCAGCACCTGTTTTCTTTGGCATGGGAATTATTATATTCTTCTTGAAGTCTGAGGATATGTCGACTGTCTCATACATCTTGCTCACCAGATGTTAGTTCTGTCAGGTCTGGCTCGTCCAAGGCTATCAGTAGTTCCAGTGGAATGTTGTCCACTCCCTGGGCCTTGTTTCCACTTAGGTCTTTCAGTGGTCTTTCAAATTCTTCACGCAGTATCATATCTCCCTTTTCATCTTCATCTACGTCCTCTTCCATTTCGATAATATTTCCCTCAAGTACATCGCCCTTGTATAGACCCTCCATATAATCCTTCCGCCTTTCTGCTTTCCCTTCTTTGCTTATAACTGGTTTTCCATCTGAGCTCTTGATATCGGTACAAGTTGTTCTCTTTTCTCCAAACGTCTCTTTAATTTTCCTGTATGCAGTATCTTTCTTACCCTAGTGATATACGCCTCTACATCCTTACATTTGTCCTCTAGCCATCCCTGCTTAACGATTTTGCACTTGCTGTAGATCTCATTTTTGAGACGTTTGTATTACTTTTTGCCTGTTACATTTACAGCATTTTTATATTTTCTCCTTTCATCAAATAAATTCAATAGCTCTTCTGTTACCAAAGGATTTCTGCTAGCTTACGTCTTTTTACCTACTTGATCCTGTGGTGCCTTCACTATTTCATCTCTCAAACCTATCCATTCTTGTTCTACTGTATTGCTTTCCCCGTTCTTGTCAATCGTTCCATAATTTTCTCTCTGAAACTCGTTACAACCTCTTCTTCTTTCCGTTGATCCAGGCCCCATCTCCTTAAATTTCCACCTTTTTGCAGTTTCTTCAGTTTAAGTCTACAGTTCATAACCAATAGATGGCCCCTGGAAATGTCTTACAATTAAAAAGTTTATTCCTAAATCTCTGCCTAACCATTATATAATGTGTCTGGAACCTTACAGTGTCTCCAGGCTTCTTCCACGTATACAGTCTTCTCTCATGATTCTTAAACCAAGTATTAGCTATGATTAAGTTGTGCTCTGTGCAGAATTCCACCAGGTGGCTTCCTCTTTCATTCCTTACCCCCATTCCATATTCGACTTTTTCTTTTCCTATTCTTCCTTTTCCAAGTATCGAATCCCAGTACCCCATGACCATTAAATTTTCGTCTCCCTTCACCATCTGAATAAATTCTGTTATCTCAGCATACATTTCTTTAATCTCTTCGACATCTGCGGAGCTAGTTGGCGTATAAACTTGTACTACTATGGTAGGAGTGGGCTTCGTGTCTGACTTGGCTACAATAATGCGTTCACTGTGCTGTTCGCAGTAGTTCACTCGCGCCCTTATTTTTTTATTCATTATTATACCCACTCCTGCATTACTCCTATTTCCTTTTGTATTTACAACCCTGTATTCACCTGACCAAAAGTCTTGTTCCTCCTGCCATCGAACGTCCCTAATTCCCACTATATTTAATTTTAGCGAATCCATTTTAAATTTTCTAACATACTTACACGACTAAGGGATCTGACATACCACGCACCAATCCGTAAACCGGTAGTTTTGTTTATCCTGATATCAACGTCTTCCTGAGTAGTCCCCGCCAGGAGATCCGAATGGGGGACTATTTTACCTCCGGAATATTTTACCGAAAACGATACCATCACCATTTAACCACGCAGTAAAGCTGCATGTCCTCGGGAAAAGTTACGGCTGTAGTTTCCCCTTGCTTTCAGCCGTTCGTAGTACCAGCACAGCAAGACCGTTTTGGTTAATGTTACAAGGCCAGATCAGTCAATCATCCAGACTGTTGCCCCTGCAACTACTGAAAAGGCTGCTGCCCCTCTTCAGGAACCACATGTTTGTCTGGCCTCTCAACAGATACCCGTCCGTTGTGGTTGCACCTACGGTACGGCCACCTGTATCGCTGAGCTTCGCAAGCCTCTCCACCAACGGCAAGACCTGTGGTTCTTGGGGGTAAGTCATAGTTTGCCGTCTGCCAAGAAACTTACCTGTTTACATTCAGTGGTAACGCCTAATTTTGTTATGTGTTACGACCTAATTTGTATGTACTTTTCCTTTGTGCAAGCTAACTGTAAATACACTCCTGGAAATTGAAATAAGAACACCGTGAATTCATTGTCCCAGGAAGGGGAAACTTTATTGACACATTCCTGGGGTCAGATACATCACATGATCACACTGACAGAACCACAGGCACATAGACACAGGCAACAGAGCATGCACAATGTCGGCACTAGTACAGTGTATATCCACCTTTCGCAGCAATGCAGGCTGCTATTCTCCCATGGAGACGATCGTAGAGATGCTGGATGTAGTCCTGTGGAACGGCTTGCCATGCCATTTCCACCTGGCGCCTCAGTTGGACCAGCGTTCGTGCTGGACGTGCAGACCGCGTGAGACGACGCTTCATCCAGTCCCAAACATGCTCAATGGGGGACAGATCCGGAGATCTTGCTGGCCAGGGTAGTTGACTTACACCTTCTAGAGCACGTTGGGTGGCACGGGATACATGCGGACGTGCATTGTCCTGTTGGAACAGCAAGTTCTCTTGCCGGTCTAGGAATGGTAGAACGATGGGTTCGATGACGGTTTGGATGTACCGTGCACTATTCAGTGTCCCCTCGACGATCACCACTGGTGTACGGCCAGTGTAGGAGATCGCTCCCCACACCATGATGCCGGGTGTTGGCCCTGTGTGCCTCGGTCGTATGCAGTCCTGATTGTGGCGCTCACCTGCACGGCGCCAAACACGCATACGACCATCATTGGCACCAAGGCCACTCTCATCGCTGAAGACGACACGTCTCCATTCGTCCCTCCATTCACGGCTATCGCGACACCACTGGAGGCGGGCTGCACGATGTTGGGGCGTGAGCGGAAGACGGCCTAACGGTGTGCGGGACCGTAGCCCAGCTTCATGGAGACGGTTGCGAATGGTCCTCGCCGATACCCCAGGAGCAACAGTGTCCCTAATTTGCTGGGATGTGGCGTTGCGGTCCCCTACGGCACTGCGTAGGATCCGACGGTCTTGGCGTGCATCCGTGCGTCGCTGCGGTCCGGTCCCAGGTCGACGGGCACGTGCACCTTCCGCCGACCACTGGCGACAACATCGATGTACTGTGGAGACCTCACGCCCCACGTGTTGAGCAATTCGGCGGTACGTCCACCCGGCCTCCCGCATGCCCACTATACGCCCTCGCTCAAAGCCCGTCAACTGCACATACGGTTCACGTCCACGCTGTCGCGGCATGCTACCAGTGTTAAAGACTACGATGGAGCTCCGTATGCCACGGCAAACTGGCTGACACTGACGGCGGCGGTGCACAAATGCTGCGCAGCTAGCGCCATTCGACGGCCAACACCGCGGTTCCTGGTGTGTCCGCTGTGACGTGCGTGTGATCATTGCTTGTACAGACCTCTCGCAGTGTCCGGAGCAGGTATGGTGGGTCTGACACACCGGTGTCAATGTGTTCTTTTTTCCATTTCCAGGAGTGTATAAATGTAGTTATAAGAAGTGTGAAGTACAGAACCTGCACTCATTTCTTTGGAACTAAAATCGGTAAAAGGCAATGTAATTTTGATTTTGGTTTAGTGAGTCACTTCTCTACGTGGTGTTTTATGAGCACACTCTATTTTTTCCCCACAATCTCCATCCTGTTCTATGGTCTTCCTCCAGCACGAAACAAGGGCGTGAATGCCTTGTCGGTACCAATCCTTGTCCTGGTGGCGGAGCCAGTGCTTCACTGTGTGACTCACCTGCTCATCGTCCTCATAATGTCTTACACGAATGACGTTCTGTGATGGCCCAAACATCAGCTTGCTGTAACGTGTCAGGTGTGACAACTGTGAATGGTCTCCCCGACCGCTGTAAATAGTGGAGCTCCCCCGAACCGCCTTCTGATGACCACACCCTCCGTGTCCAGCGACTAACTGTACTTCTGTCGACAGCAGATTCTCCATAGACTTTGCACAAGCGTTTGTGAATATTCCTCACAGTTTCTTTCTCTGCTGTGTGAAATTCAGTGGCGGAGCGCTGCTCGTAATGTACGTAACCTACAGAAGCCATTTTGAAAGAGTCCTACAGCCACGCTATCTGTCGCAACTTTATTGAGGTTTTTCTGTATCCGCCAGTGGACTCGGAAGTGACGGAAACTTGGAGCTCTCACTCTGGAGACTTCAAATAATACACACGTAACGTTTCGCTTTCACAGGACTGTTTTCGGCTGAGAAAAAAAAAGTGGTGCATTACTTTGCTGGCAGCCCTCTTAGAAGGTGTGATAACAGCACAATGCACAAAAACAATAAACGATACCACTTACATTAAATTCAACCGTAAATAAGAACTGAGCTGATTGGCAACACAACTGAGCTCAAGCAAGGCTAACACCTGTCTTGGCTAAAACAGGGGTTGGCGACAGCCGATAGAACTACTGATGTATAATAAGTTTAAAACTATCATTGGTCTTGCTGACTATCGATAGTGCGCATACGTTTCTCGTGTTGTGACTAAAAATCTAAGTCTTTTAATTTAACTACATGGCAACTAGATCGTGTTTAGTTACAAATTTACAAATGGGTGAGTGGGGGGGGGGGGGGGCTTGGACCCCCTGGACCCCTCCATACCCTTTGGCCGTGTCCTTGAATGTCTGATTTCTTGTGATGGCACGTAGACGTAGAGGAATTCTTTCTCATCGACTTCCTTTTTCAAATTCGAACCGCAAGACGTTTACATATGACAGGAAAATGAAAATTTTGATGGTAAGCGCAACTGTAAGAACTGCTGTCCCATTGTGTATCTGCATTCCCTTCAAACAATGGGGTACGTTTCTTGACGTTCTCCCGACAGTAAGAATATTCCACGTTCTACCGGGCGTGCTTCCGGGATAAAATCATTTTTCTCTCTGAAGTTTCGGCCGATAACCGTACACCGATTTTCAGCGTGTGAAAAGGAACTAAAAAAATGTTGTAATTTAATCTCAAAGATACAAGAAGAAAATTTGTTCGACTGTGATACCAGAGGAATACTCTAAAAAACTTTTTTATCATTGAGAGACAATGGACTAATTTCGAGATTCTTTTATTACTTCTAGTATTAACTACCTTTTTGTTCTGATGTGCTGGTGTAAAGACGTACTGTATAGTTTCATGTCTATGTGTGTGTTAATTGAAGGTCTTAAATGATGAAAAATGTGTTTTATAATTTCTGTCAAGATCAAGCCTAAATCCCATACCAATGGAGTACAAACTATTCTGTTAATTCGAGAAGGCGAATTTTAGATGGGGGCGACGATCTTTACGACGGCGCTGCTCAACAATAGAGGTACGTGATTGTGCTCACTGCTTTCCTTTGGTGGCTGCTAAGATTAATTTCTATGTGTTTTTGCCGAGACGTTCAGAACCTGCAATCTTCCTTTTCATATAAAAATAGGAGTCCGATTGAAAAAGAAATATTCTTACATTTAAATAATTGCAATTCTTTTACCCAGGCCACGGGGAATGATAGAAAGTACGTGCCTCTACCCTGATTGTACGTTCGCAATCTCCGAGTGTGTTACGACGTAATTATTTTACACAAAAAAAATTAAGATAGATCTTTCTCATCAGATCGCAACCACTCGTACGCGAATGTACGTACCCTCTGAATGTGTCTAGTTAGTCGTGCCCATTGTTCTAAAGCTCTTCTGCTAATATTCTGTGGATTGCATCTCCGCAATTAATTTTTGTTTATGCCGCAAATCGCACTTCATGCGAAGTATTTATTTCGCAAGTTTCAGGCTCCATTTAATGTCAAAAAATTCCGAAGTACGGCTGCCTAAGCAAACCGCTACAATAATTTCATATCTCAACAAAAAACAATAACAAAAAAACAATAACAGAGAGAGAGGGTACGTTACAGGTGGGTCGCTGACTTAAATTAAAACGATTTGACGCAAATACTCTGTGGAGTAAATTGGCGGAAGTCAGAGACAAAGTAACTGGCATAAGAGCTTCGTAGATTAAAGTCCATCAGTATTAGAATAATAGGCCTACTTTACAAGAGCCGAGTCAGAAAATCCAACGTCATTACATATGATTAATTATTGAGGTGGAGGGTATGAGTTGGAAGGCCAGGTACGGAAGACACAGAACAGTAATAGCTCTGAGAGCGCAGATATGAAATGAATGGTTTCCATGATTTGTCGAGTTGGAAGCCTTCGTCTTCGTTTAGCGGAATGTCTGTTGATTGTATTTCCACGGTTTTTTTGAGCACTGAATCCCAATATGATCCGGCTGGGCCAGTGTTTTGACCTTACCGTAATCCATGGAATGGTCGGTGGAAATACGATGTTCAGACACTATTCATTTCTTGGGCTGTAGTAGGTGACTCATCGCTGTCGTGCCATGTAACGCTCTTGTACACTGCGTATTGGGTACCCTATGAAACTTTGACAGGTAATTTCATAAATACGCGTCATTAGTAATAGCATACCACCTATCACATATTTCAAAGAAAGCTGTCGCCTAGTCCAGAGTGTGGAAGATCACATACACTGTAAACTTCTTCATTTTTGAGACGAGAGAGCTGGCTTCGCGGCCAGAGTAGTGGATCTCTGATTATCGATAGTCATTCGTTGTTTAGTCTTCCGATCAGAGACGCTGGTCTTCGGTTCTTTGACTGGAAGACTATTTACGCTAGAGCAATGTGTCGGTTGCTCTCGAGTCCTTCAAGTTCGGTTCCACAGTGGTGCGAGTATGCCCGGCAAGGGTGGTGGGTCATTCCGCTGCTGGGGGGGGGGGGGGGGGTGCAGTGAGGGGTGTGTTGTCCGCTGTGATTGTGCGGAGCCAGCGTGTTTTTCTGAGTACGAGTCCGCCTAGAGTTCTGTACTCGAGTCTAAGGGACTAATTTGCTCTGGTGTTCACACACAGCGGTGACATATTGTTGGTTTGGTGGCTAAAAGGCTGTTTAAAGCATTGGTGCGTTCTACAGCTTTGTTACAGTAGAAGTAGGAATACAGATACGGTATTATATACTATTCTGTCACCGGATTGCAGTACTGAGCGCACAAGTTATGAAATAGCTGGTTGATCTAAGTGATTTGATATTAGTAAATTGCCCACGTTGTACTGTTCACGTTAACTTCATGTGTCTGTAATTTAGTACGGTGCACATATTTACAGAATTATCTGTTATGGCGTTAAGTCAGCGCACAAACGAAAAAATGGCTGACATCGAAATAAATGTCCAAGGAATAGAGAAGCAACTGGAATCACTCAACAGATGAAAGTCCACTGGACCTGACGGGATACCAATTCGGTTCTACACAGAGTACGCGAAAGAACTTGTCCCCCTTCTAATAGCTTGTACCGTAAGTCTCTAGAGGAACGGAAGGTTCCAAATGATTGGAAAAGAGCACAGGTAGTCCCAGTCTTCAAGAAGGGTCGTCGAGCAGATGCGCAAAACTGTAGACCTACATCTCTGACGTCGATCTGTTGTAGAATTTTAGAACATGTTTTTTGCTCACGTATCATGTCGTTTCCGGAAACCCAGAATCTAATCTGTAGGAATCAACATGGATTCCGGAAACAGCGATCGTGTGAGACCCAACTCGCTTTATTTGTTCATGAGACCCAGAAAATATTAGATACAGGCTCCCAGGTCGATGCTATTTTCCTTGACTTCCGGAAGCCGTTCGATACAGTTTCGCACTGTCACCTGATAAACGAAGTAAGAGCCTACGGAATATCAGACCAGCTGTGTGGCTGGATTGAAGAGTTTTTAGCAAACAGAACACAGCATGTTGTTCTCAATGGAGAGACGTCTACTGACGTTAAAGTAACCTCTGGCGTGCCACAGGGGAGTGTTATGGGACCATTGCTTTCCACAATATATATAAATGACCTAGTAGACAGTGTCTGAAGTTCCATGCGGCTTTTCACGGATGATGCTGTAGTATACAGCAGCATTAGAAAATTGTAGCGAAATGCAGGAAGATCTGCAGCGGATAGGCATTTGGTGCAGGGATTGGCAACTGACCCTTAACATAGACAAATATAACGTATTGCGAATACATAGAAAGAAGGATCCTTTATTGTATGATTATATGACAGCGGAACAAACACTGGTAGCAGTTACTTCTGTAAAATATCTGTGAGCATGCGTTCGGAACGATTTGAAGTGGAATGATCACATAAAATTAATTGTTGGTAAGGCGGGTACCAGGTTGAGACTCATTGGGAGAGTCCTTAGAAAATGTAGTCCACGAACAAAGGAGGTGGCTTATAAAACACTCGTTCGACCTATACTTGAGTATTGCTCACAGTGTGGGATCCGTACCAGATCGGGTTGACGGAGGAGATAGAGAAGATCCAAAGAAGAGCGGCGCGTTTCGTCACAGGGTTATTTGGTAAGCGTGATAGCGTTACGGAGATGTTTAGCAAACTCAAGCGGCAGACTCTGCAAGAGAGGCGCTCTGCATCGCGGTGTAGCTTGCTGTCCAGGTTCCGAGAGGGTGCGTTTCTGGATGAGGTATCGAATATATTGCTTCCCTCCACTTATACCTCCCGAAGAGATCACGAATGTAAAATTAGAGAGATTCGAGCGCGCACGGAGGCTTTCCGGTAGTCGTACTTCCCGCGAACCATACTCGACTGGAACCGGAAAGGGAGGTAATTACAGTGGGACGTAAAGTGCCCTCCGCCACACACCGTTGTGTGGCTTGCGGAGTATAAATGTAGATATAGATGTACTCCAATCAGAAACGACACACAAGAGACGGCTGTGAGAAGAAATCAGTCAATGGCACGCTGACTGACCTGCCCCCAGGACGACAACGCGACAGCAGCGGCCCCTGTGTGAAGATGACATAAGCGCTGCGCCCGACTGGTGGCAGTTCACTTCGATAGCAGCTTCAACGTTAGACACTTCGTTAGCAGACGCATCGTTACATCTATTACTAGCAATCACTACGTAGCACAGACTTGTGTTTGTCTATTCTGAAGAAAATGGCTCTGAGCACTATGGGACTCAACTGCTGTGGTCATAAGTCCCCTAGAACTTAGAACTACTTAAACCTAACTAACCTAAGGACAGCACACAACACCCAGCCATCACGAGGCAGAGAAAATCCCTGACCCCACCGGGAATCGAACCCGGGAACCCGGGCGTGGGAAGCGAGAACGCTACCGCACGACCACGAGATGCGGGCAATATTCTGAAGAAGACTGATTATTTCGTATGTTGCCCTTTACTTGTGACACATCTATTAAGGTTTAGTATTTGCACTTGTCTTGTAATAAAACTCATTAATAAGTGTTGTTTAATTGTTTGTCTAGCGGACCGAGTATGCAGGATTCCTACGCATAACAATATCATGTGTTGTTGTTGTTGTTGTTGTTTTACTGTACTTTAGATACTTCGTGCTTTGATGTGAGTCCCTTTTGCTGAACCATTACGTAATAGATGATCTCTAAATTGTTTACTGTTTTAGTAAAATTAAATGGGCTGGCCCTGTTGCTTCTCGTAAACCGAGGAGGTGTTTGTGAACTGCTGTTGACTTACTGAGTGTGTAGGGAATACGAGTTACTGGCTTAAACTGTTTGCACTGCTGTTGATCCGGAATTGTTTCATAAAGTCAAGTGCTCTTGTCTGCATTGGTCAAATAGTTACATCTAACTGGAAGCGTATGGAAAACATTCAAATTTTTGGTACAAGAGGGAGCAATCATGTATTGCATATTTCACAGACGGATAAATTTAAAAGTTAAAATTAAATGGATATGTCGCGTTTAATGCCAAGGGATAATTCTAGTACTTTTGATTGCTTTTCATTCCAACTTTACTGTTTGTTTGTTGCCGTTATTAAACACCTTAATTAAGTCCTGTGAATTCTTGTGTATGCCCCGTGCTAACAGATTTGTGTTACAGTATCATTAATTGTTCTAACTAGAAGGGCCCAAGATGTTGACTGTTCTAGATAGAAACTCCAGCAAGTTTAGTGAAGGACCGATCACTTGTAAAACTAGTACCAACATTGTGGCATACAAAGCTCTCCCCGTCCCCCCTCCAGAAGATAAATACTGTTGTTTATCCCTTGGTTGTTAATGGAATTGCAAGGATTTTATCTGTTTTTAACTAATTGTCTTGAGTGATTTTGCTAGTCAGCCGTTTGTGAGATTGTGAGAAGTAATTTTTTTTTTTCAGGAGAAAAGGTCACACTTGAATACTTTTGGAATTCTTTATACATACTGTTTATTGTCAATATTATTTTACTGTCAGCGATTGGAGTTGTAAAGTTAATAATGTTCTTTAAAACTGGTTATCAGAGTTTGTTTAAGGTTTTCTGAACTGACAATCTATGTTATGGAATTTAATGTTTTGAAGAGACTAACAGTAAATGCGTTTTCCAGATTAATTTGTAAAGTGGCTTGACACCTTATTACTACCCTCCCGCTCCTACCATTTCAGTTTTTCCTGAAATTTTAAGAAACATTCCCTACATGTAGCAGAAAGGTTGCAGGTTTTACATCTCTTTCCTTTGGCTCTGACTTCGGTCGATCTACCATTTTCACTATCGGAGCTGCCCTAACTCCGTAATGCCGAGCATCACGATTTCACATCATTTCAAAGATACGCTTACAAATGGAAAATTCGATTTTTTGATTGCCACTGACGGTAGGTGTGGATTTCAGACGAAGCTACCAACGCTTGTCACTTGTGCTTCTGCCTCACGGGTTTTTGGTGCACTGCTAGAAGGACCTGCAGGTCGCGCCTCTGTCCACAACACACACACCCGTGAGACGAAGCTACCAACGCTTGTCACTTGTGCTTCTGCCTCACGGGTTTTTGGTACACTGCTAGAAGGACCTGCAGGTCGCGCCTCTGTCCACAACACACACACCCGTGAGACGAAGCTACCAACGCTTGTCACTTGTGCTTCTGCCCCACGGGTTTTTGGTACACTGCTAGAAGGACCTGCAGGTCGCGCCTCTGTCCACAACACACACAGGAGAAGCTGTCGTCATTATTTGGCTCTGTTCAGTTAGGTACTGAGATAGTTTCAGTTCTGAAATTTACTTGTTTGTTCTATAGCATCTTTGATGTGACGACAAAGTATTAAGGTAGATGACTGCTAGTTTACGATCGGGTTCCGTGAAGGAGAATCGGCGTGTGAAATGAGATCTGTAGTAAAACAAATCAATTTTTTATACGTTGCCTCGGATGACCTACACATGTGATCACATGTTAATATTAGTAGTCTACGATGCGTTCGTGGAGTGGCAACACATGATTTCGCTTGCAGATGGAACACTTTCGTTAAAAATTGCCTCGGGAAGCACATAAGGCGATGTCTTGTAGATTCTAACATAGTGTGAAGCATTTTATGTGACTTCTTACGTTTCTCAGAAAGTAACGACTAGCATCTGGGAACCATAATGGAAGACTCGCTCTACTGATTTTACAATCAGACGAATAAAACAAACTTAGGTGGCCTCTTAACTTCTCGCAGTTTTCATCATAGTAACATTAAAACCGTCTCGTTTGCCACTCTGTTGTGCAGTGTTCGTTGCATGCACTTTGCCGCCGACGAGGCCTGCGGAGAATAAATCAATTGGTACAATGACTACGAGTCATCTTTAGAAGACAAGAAGTAATTAAGTTTAAATCAAACAAGAAGTTTACTGTTACCAGTCACTGTTTATTTTTCTCAACATAGCGTTTCAAAGGTTTAAACCTCCATCATCAGGTGAATTTACATTTGTTAGTATGACAAGAGTGTGTGTGTGTGTGTGTGTGTGTGTGTGTGTGTATGTGTGTGTGTGTATGTACGTTACGATTTTTTGGAGGAATTTGTGGCACTGTCCCCAGTGGTCACAGGTTCCTTTCACTGCCTAACACAGCACATGTATATGTCATTTTTGTAAACAAATATGGCGTCGGGAAACTAAAGATAAACAGTGACTGGTAATAGTAAAATTGTTGTTTCATGTAATGCCAATAACGGTCACGATAAAGCCTAACCTAAAATGTTCACATTTAAAGTAATTAAGTTTAGTGAGTGCGGATTCGGATTTTGGAAATCCACTTAGTACGTTGTACTTGGCAAGTCTTTTTGTTGGAAAGTGCAACGTAATAAGTGCATTTCCAAATACTGCATTCAGCATTCCACTGGGCAGTATAAAAGGGTTACAAGTTGCATTTCCCATCGAACCGTTAATAGACAGTGAATACTAGTAAACACCCTGCCATTGCACTTGTCATGTTGTAACACTACGCTACTGCGCACGATACTTATTAAAGCCTGTACTATGGTAAGTTGACGGGCTTCACCTTATAAGAAAGGATTTTGGTATATATGTTCACCGCGTGCACCTGATTGGAGGCAAAATCAGACTTCCACCCACTCAGTAACAACAATTATACGTCGAGCAAGTCTGAAGTGCAACTACACGTTAGGACGGACAAGAAACGACACAGCAGATGCTACCAAATTGTTAATAATACGGTCGCCAGCCTAATTCGGCATTAACTGAGTTTCTTCCCAGTACAAGTTGATGTACGTTCATACAAAACAACACGTAATAGCACTGCATAATATGGTAAATTTTAGAACCAGAAAATCTACTGAACTAATAATTTCACTTTCTGTACTAATATGGACAAGCCAAAAATACACAACAATGCACTATAATGTTTACTACGAACTTCGTACTGTCTATTGATCTGATTAAAATCGGGCATAGGTTACCCTAGAAATAGCACTTTCGAAACACACATACAATGTCAATTTTGAAAAAGGTAGAACACTAATAAATTTTGGTTTTATATTGACTTTAACTTTGCTGGTCAAATCAGTTCAGTACACTTCAGAATTTAAATGAATAGAAAAGAAAAAAAAGGGGGGGGGCGGAGGGAACCCTGAAATTGTTATGATCACTGTACTGAAAATTTTGATTATGGAATCGTTAAGCACTCAAGATTTCCAATATATGAGTTACAACTCTTTTTGTCTTATTTCTTGCTCATTTAACTACCATTAATTTTGTCTCAAATTAATTAAACTTTATTACTAAACCAATTTCAACATTATCTTCCAACTTTGTCAGACCTATATTATTTGCCTATATATTCATTAACAACAAAGTTCTTTAAACATCATTCTAACATAGATAGGTCTGCAGGTAATTATTATTAACATAAACTTTAAATCTTCATCTCGGGACACTCGGATTGCACAACATGTGGAAAGGACCCTGTCTAGGTTAGTGATTAGGATAATTAAATGATAGGACTGTTCTGGTAAAAGTTAAGTTGTTATTGAACAGTAAGGAACAAACGTAACACTGGTCCGCACGAATACAGTACTAATAGTTTCAACCTGTTCGTATCGATGTGGCGGTTGGCGGGCGGCGAGATGGCGAGGCGCAGAGCACACATACAATCACAGCTATGGCTCTTGAAGCATCGGCACTTTACTTCTTCATAGCGTCGCAATATTTTCCCGTTTAGTGCCTATGGAATTTTGCCATGCTGTATAGTCGTCGGAAACGGCACATCCGAGGCTCAACGAAATCACATTTTCCAGGAGAGCCTCCTCGATCCAGAACGTGTTGCTCAGATCAAAGCCCAACTCCGACTACTACTGCTGAGCTCGTTATGCCGTGCCGCGCCTGTGTGCATTTTCCCGCGCTCGCCTGCCATACACCTTTTACCGCTCCCCTACAGACAGGGTATTCACCAAAGGTTTTGCACTCCACATATCCTAATACATTGCCTACGTATGGACCAGGCGCACAATTACAACTTTAACATCTTACAACAGTTTCAACATTTCTTACATTTCCATTTTGTTATAATACTGCTTGCAATTTGACATAAACATTAATATTCACATCGAAAATTGTTTACAGTTCCTTTAACATAATGGCATGAAACAAAAAAGAAATGAAATCAGAACATCGATTATACTAATTTATCGAAAAACAGAAGCAAAAATTATTATATGTACAATAGTGTAACGTTGTTGTTGTTACAATGTTAATAGAATACTGAATGCCATAGAACATATTGATGTAGTGGTTCTTTCACGTGCTAGTGAATACGAAAATATGGTTTGTGTAAAATGCCCATCAAGAGGCATTCGCGTGCGTTTCTGAGCGCATACAAGAGGCAAAACTAAGTATAGCGACAGCAAATACAACATAAGACAAAGAAGACGCACCATGAAAGAGTTACGCAAATTGGTCATAGCCTAACTGATATTCACACAGGTATCGATGGAAATTGCAAAACTGTTAACTTTGACGGCCGATGTATGAATGTGTCACGCTGCAACGTAATCTCACCGCGAAGATGGCAAAGATAGCAAACAGGGACATGTCGGTACCAGTGCATAAACTCTTTGTGAACTGCACTCCGAGTACTCAATTGGACCGTAACTATGCCTCGCAGATACGCACGTGAAAAATATACGCAGATGTAAGCACTGAGAGAGGACGTGTAGTTGGACTGAAAGAAGCCGGTTGGAATAATCGGTGAATCGCTCAACATTACAATAGGAGCGATATCACTACACTATTCGATGATGGTGTCAGGATTGAGTGAACCATGGGCGAATTGCAAGTCCTTTTTAGTTGACGCCATATCGGTGACTTGCGGGTCAATGATGATGAAGGACACACAACACCCAACCGTTTGGCGCAGAGAAAATCAGAGACCCCGTCGGGAATCGAACCCGACACCCCGTGCGTAGGAAGTGAGAACGCTACCGCAAACCCACGAGCTGCGGACACGTTTCCATTCGTGCCATATGGATATCCGACCTAAACACTGTTCTGACTGATTAAATTTCACTTTTATTTCGTTGTGGAAATTCTAATGAACTGCTAATGCTCTGAAGTATTTATTTTATGAGCGATGGATCCCCGAGGCTTTATGCTTCACGAAATGCAAACGGAGACGTCAGTGCTCGTGTCCACTTGCGGTGAGGGACTGTAACAGTTTCAAAATTCCCCGCAATAAAAAAAATGATCTACTAGAATTAAAATCCATAATAGCAGAGCCACTCTTCAAAGAGGGAAAAGGCGAGGCAAATGGAAAGAGAGATGGGCCTTTAGTTAATATAGAGGCAGAACTAATACTAAGAAGCATGAGGATCTTACAAAACCGATTTCACATAAACTTACCTGAACTGATATGGTACGTCATTGACTTCATGTTACAGACAGAAGGCAAAGACGCAAAATACCAAATTGTAAAGGACACACAGTATTCATATGTAGCAAGTGTAACGTTCATCTGCGCCAAAACAAGAGCATAAACTGTTACCGAGAATTTTAATAGGACTATATTTAATGGTATATAATAATTAAAACGAATGCCACTAAGTATTTTTCATTTTCAATCAAGTAAATCCTATCAAGTATCATCAAAATGTTGAAAACAAATCGTTTACTAATTTAAGTATTGTACGTGTTCAGTTTCTCAAGTGCCTTTTGTCGCAAATATGTGACAAACCGAGTTACGTCTGACAAGTACAAATCATAGATTTGGCCTTATGTGCTCTATAACATTTCGTTACTGGTTAGAAAACACTATTTTTCAATTTTTTTCTGTTTAGTAGAAGTTTATGGGGGAACCATAACTAAGACTGCGCAGTTGAGGAATAACCGTAAATGTCTGGGCTATTATCGACAGGAAAACAAAACCGTTTTAGGTTTATATTTATTAACCCAAAATGTTTGGTTCAAATGGCTCTGAGCACTATGGGACTTAACTTCTGACGCCAGCAGTCCCCTAGAACTTAGAACTACTTACACCTAACTAATCTAAGGACATCACACAAATCCATGCCCGAGGCAGGATTCGAACCTGCGACCGTCGCAGTCGCGCTGTTCCAGACTGTAGAGCCTAGAACCGCTCGTAACACAAAATGTACATGTTCAGTAAACGCCAGTGGCAGTAGATAATACTTTCAATGATCTTTTAAAAATACAAGAAACTGGAAATGCGCACTCTTTCTTTCACCTGCGTTTAAGAGCACACAAAACGTACCCAAAGAGTACGCAGTCATAAAATGTCAAAAATGAACGCTATATCTCCTGCAAATGAAGAGCCCTGTTCGTACCACCAGCAGCCACATTTAATGCACTGGATCCAGTCCCGTTGAAACGCCCAAATCTGTATACTCTACTCATAGCTTTCAGTCTTTTTCTTAAAGCAATTCCTTTCGTACCAAGAACAATGCCAATATTTGTTTCCTTTTTCCGTTCTCAATTCGTTTTCTGGCGACAGTGAGCAGCTCTCCACTTTAGGTGAGCTTTCTGTCGATTTTCACACTTATTTTAAGTTATTCAGACACAAAACCTGTCCTTTGTATCCACAACGCACTCAAGAGGTTCAAATTTGCAATTGTGCACTAAAGAGAGACCGAGCGAGATGTCGCTATGGTTAGCACGCTGGACTCGCATTCGGGAGGACGACAGTTCAAACCTGCGTACGGCCCTCCTGATTTAGGTTTCCCGTTGTAACACTTATATGGTTCAGAAGGAGGCTTATATTATGTAACTGCGTACCTGCAATTATGGAGTGTGTATTCTTTGTAATTTAAAGTCATTGATTTTGTGACAGGAATTTAAGAGTTGTGTAACGTATGTATGAAAAAAGCAAAATAATTTGTTAAAATTATAAATTATTATAATACGTGTATGTTTATAAAAAGACAATGTTTATTGGAAACTGGTTCATTCTTTGAGCACTTGTATTTGTGATATGTAAAAGACGTAGGGAAGTCCCTCCGCAACGGAAGTGGTATGGCGCGGTGTAAAAGGTGATTTTGGCGGTCGAATTGGGCGGCTCCTTGGTGTGAACGGTACGCAGAATGTGGGTAGCCGTAGCACGGTACACCTCGACGGTGCTAAGAGAGGCAATTAGAAGTTTCTTTGCAAGGAATTTTTACCTGGGATGTGGAACTGGGTATTATTTGGTATTCTCGGCATAAATCAATGGCTCTAATATGTTGAAAATCCGAGGCCAAGAAGAGATTTTATAGATCATTCGAACATCAACAGACGTGAGTACAGTTAGCCGCCATGTCGCTTGCCACCAAAACTTCGCCACTGTTTTACTAACTGCATACATCCAGCTATGTATATGGGCATGGACCAGTTAATTTGTGTGTGTGGTTTTAATACTAATCCAAATGCTATAAATCTGTGTTCCAGCCATATCTCCTATCCTGATCACGATCCTATAGAGGGTCCTCTCCTAAATGTTACTAAAACCGAGTATACGGTTTTAAATGAACAGTTCTTCCATTCAAGTGTTTTTTTTTTTTTGTAAAACGTAAAAGGAGTAGCAAAGGTTAAAGTTAAAACCACAAAAGTGAAGTTAGATGGGATTTTGTTGAAGTACTCTTAGTTTATTGCAAAGTGTAGTTTTGCAGGAATACAGTGCCAGATTGTGTAAATACTATTGTCTAAAATACCTGCCTCACAGGTGGTAAAAAAGTAAAATGAGTTAAGCTCTTTTTAAAAATGGTGGTGTTTCGATTTCCATCTTGAATGGTTCCTTTTTCGAAGTTAATTGAGCTCAGTGTTGAATTTTTCGTCTTGCAACGTAAATTATGAACTGCTCCTAGTGATGTGAAGTATTAGCTTTGTTTGAATTAGTCCTTTCTACTGAAATAATCATAGAGCTCTACTAGTGACACTTCACTAATTTATGGGTCCCCATCATATTCTCCACATAGTAGAAAGCTAATTAAACTATTACTGCTGTTGAGAAAAACTGATATATCTAGAGGAGTATAAACAGTGTATTTATTATATTATTTATCTTTATTTGTGTTTTTACATGTCAGTTAAAATATAAGCCCCTCATGTCCAAATTTAGTTCTGCACTTCATGCAGTAACATTTCAGTATCTGTTTAAGCAATGATCTTGAGTGTAGCTGTTATTAGTATGAGCTTGGTGCAAATTTGCTTTCCATAATTACTTGTGTGCGCATTATTTATAACTGCTGCTACACACAGCTCAGAGTGTCCTGTGTCAGTTAGAATACTGTGCGCTATTCAAAGGGAAATATTAACGAAAGTAATTTCAATGACCAATATTCAGTTTTCTCGAACATGTATTTCCAAATTAATGTGTCTAATTGGGCAGGTGACCGTTCATTTTTAGTATTCTCTATGAACTTTACCAATTTCATTAATTCCTAAGGTTAAAGTCCGTTTGGTTTTTCTGTTAATATTACCATATTCAAAATTATAGTGCGATAAAAAATGGTTCAAATGGCTCTGAGCACTATAGGACTTAACTGCTGAGGTCATCAGTCCCCTAGAACTTAGAACTACTTAAACCAAACCAACCTAAGGACATCACACACGTCCATGCCCGAGGCAGGATTCAAACCTGCGACCGTAGCGGTCACGCGGTTCCAAACTAAAGTGCCTACAACCGCACGGCCACACCGGCCGGCCTATAGTGCGATACCTTTACCCATTAGACACACGTGTGGTCAAAATTCTAAATCCTTTCAAAGGGTAACCTTGGCTTATTTCACGGTACGCTTCTGTACATACATGGCAAGTTTGTGTTAGCCTACAAAAATGGTTCAAATGGCTCTAAGCACTATGGGACTTAGCATCTGAGGTCATCAGTCCCCTAGACTCAGAACTACGTAAACTTAACTAACCTAAGGACATTATACACATCCATGCCCGAGGCAGGATTCGAACCTGCGACTGTGGCAGCCGCGTGGTTCCGGACTGAAGCACCTAGAACCGCTCGACCACATCGGACGGCTTAGTGTTATACATGGCTTTTCCCATGACAGCACCAAAAGCTCGGGTGTTAGGGAAGAGTGACGTACATCAGGCTAGTGTTACACCGTCATTTCCCTAAATCGCTTCAGGCTAATGCCGGTATGGTTCCTTTGTAAGGTTCAAAATGGTTCAAATGGCTCTGAGCACTATGGGACTCAACTGCTGAGGTCATTAGTCCCCTAGAACTTAGAACTAGTTAAACCTAACTAACCTAAGGACATCGCACACATCCATGCCCGAGGCAGGATTCGAACCTGCGACCGTAGCGGTCTCGCGGTTCCAGACTGCAGCGCCAGAAGCTGCGGCTACTTCGGCCGGCTTCCTTTGTGAGGAATCGGATGTGACTGATGACCTCGGTGTTTGGTCCCCTCCTCCAAATCAATCAACTAGATAACCAACCTCAAAGAGAAAGCACACACTCTTTTGGTTCGTTATATAGGCGCTTTTTCGTACAGAATTAATGATTCCAAATGAAGTCAACAGATGGCAGCATACGTCACATTTGCAAAATCTATTCATGCGGTATGGTAGGTTGCAAGATAGCCTTCCAAAACGCAATCAAGAATTAAAGGCTATGGCTCGTGTATTCTGTGTATGACTTATGCAAAAGAGTACGAGAATTACATCAAGAAAGCTGAAAAGTGATTCTTATCTGCTTCACTTCGTAAATACAGGATATCTTCACACAATTTCTACTCGTTGTTTTTGATACCACTTTGAACACACCTACACCAGTAGCGAGCTGACCAGTTTAGTCAACTGTCAGGAACACTCGTTGCGCTCTTTTTGGGACTCCTACATATTCATCCTGTAGGCTGTCAACGTCGGACACTATATGAGACCTGCGTACTAAGGTTTTAAGTACGATCATCATTTGCGAAAGATGGTGGCAGCTGGACGATTGCAAGTAAAAATTGGTAGGGATTGGCTTACGTTACACGAAATACCCTGGAAACACAACTTACTTATGTCTAACTAATACGTCAAGGAACACCAGACAGCCATTCATCCCTCATTCTTAGTTAATCTCATAATTTTATGAATGGAGTTAAGATACTCCAGAAACACCACCGACTTTTCCTCGCCGTGGGTCATGAGTCATCGATGTGTACCCTGAACGCCGCCAGTTTCAAAACTGCATAATTAAGTGTTTTTCCTTCAAAATCGTACATAGATAAATTAGGTACCACGAATGAGAGAGCACCTCATGGTGACATCGTCAATCTGCACTAAGTACTGATTATCAAATAAAAAGTAAATAATACTGTTACGTTTATCTTGCTGCTAATCAGTGATAAATAATCTTTCAATAGGTACTTCAGTGAATAAAAAGAATTCATCAAATCTAATCAGTAAATCAGAGCTCTTAAGTTTCAAAGCTGAATTACCGATATTATGTTAAGATTCACCCACAAAATGTCTCAACAACAAGGCTAAACATTCGACCAATGAATAAGTAAATGCATCATTCTCACTATTGTTCTAAGAATGAAAAGATTTTTCTGTCTGCTTCGTAGACGGATGACCACTACTTTCTTCCGAACCAGTCTCTGCATAATTTTTTGAAACTAGGGAAGCCGTATAATCTGAGAGACAGGGAGCTGTGTCCCTTCAGGAAACACATTCGCATTTGTGAATATCAAAGGCCTTTAGCTGTGTATTGGGATGACGGCAATGAAAATTTTTGACAGACCTGGAATCGAACCTGGATTTCCCGCTTTACGCGAGCGGTCGCCTTAACCGCTTCAACTCTCCCCACACGAATCACGGCCAGACCCAAACTTTCATATGTCGTTGTTTGTGTGTCACAACCTGCACTCGCACTTTGCTTGTATTCCCGTTCACGAAGGACATTTATTGAGAGTAGAGTGCTTGGTATTGGTGAATAAATGCAAAATGGCAGTGCCTATGTTATTAACAAGTACGATGCAATGTTCCTCGGACATGCAGGAAGATCGTCTCTCTTACAAACATGGGCACCGGTATTTCGTATATGTCCCTTCATTCTTTGACGACTACTCTGGTAGAGAGCTCGAGTTCACAAGCGAAACAGTCCTCCTGTGAGAACGGGCAGTGTGGACCTCGTCGAACTTACGATGTGTTAAGTTCTCAAGTGTGTTGTACTTCTTCTCTATGAAGACATTCTCGGCAACAAAACAGTGCTATTACTTATGTCTGCAGGATAACCCCACCGTCTGGGAATCGTGTAAGACATTACGAAGTGCAGCTCTCTCAGAGGGGGTATGTTCTTTTCTTGAGTATGGAATCTTTCTGATGTTCGGCATACTTCTCGCCTTATTTCCTTACCAGTGTCACCACGTATTTTTCTAACAGCTACTTCATTCCTTATATTTAGACGCAAAAAGTTTTATCTGTGACTGACACTATGTGTTGATTGTCTTATCTCTGACGCACGCGTATTTATTCCACAGTACAGTATATTTGCATCCGCATCTGTAGCAGATAGGTCAGCGCGGCTGACTTATGCGGGGGATACGGGTTCGATTCCTGGTACTTCCAGCGATTTTCCCTTGATGGCAGGACTGGTGCGGGGTGCACACATCCCCATGAGACCAAATGAGGGGCTCCTCCACCGATTAGTGGCCGTTAGAATGTAAAGAAATCAGAAAACGTTTGGGAGAGTGCTGTGGTGGCTACACGACCCTCCGTACAGCATCCACTGACGCGATTGGCAGAGGATGACACGAAGGTAGGACCCTTATAGGGTCAGAACAAGAAACTTCACCTATGTTACAGTGAACACTGATGTGATAAAAGTCATGCTTTAGCTATATGCACATACACGGATGGGGCTCGTATCGCATACATAAGGTATAAAAGCGCAGCGCACTGCCGTTGCTGTCATTTGTACTCTGATGATTCGTGTGAGCAGGTTTCCGACATGATTATGGCCACACGACGTGGAATGGTCGCTGGAGATGGCTAGACGAATGGGAGATTCCATTTTGGAAATCCGTTATGCAATCCGTTATTCCGAGATCCACAGTATCAAGAGTGTGCCGAGAATACCAAATTTCAGGCATTACCTCTGACCACGGGCAACCCACTGGCTGACGGCTTTCATTTAACGACCATCCTTAGGACAGTGCGGCCTAATCTGGCGTTAATGGGCTATGGCAGCAACGACCGATGCGAGTGCCTTTGCTGACAGCACGACAGCGCCTGCAGTGCCTCTTCTGGGCTCGTGACCGTATCGGTTGGACCCTAGACGACTGAAAAACCATGTCCCGAGTTTAGTAGACAAGAGCTGATGGTAGGGTTCGAGTGTGGCGCATACCGCACTTAGCCATAAATTCTCAACAAGCCAATGTTTAAGCTAGCTTCCACGATACGACCGTATATGTACATATCGGTGTCCCATGACTTTTGTCATCTCAGTGTATACTGTAACACAGGTGAAGTTCTGTGTTCAAGCTCTTGGAGGGCCAGTCAGGTCCGCCCGACCGTCGTGTCATCCTGTCTCAGTGTTATCTCCATAATGATGTGGGCTGTGTTTACATGGAAGGGACCGGGTCCTCTGGTCCAACTACGCCGATCATTGACTGGGATTGGCTACGTTCGTCTACCTGGCAACCATTTGCAGCCATTCATGGACTTCATGTTCCCAACGTTGGAGCTTGTATGGATGACAATGCGCCATTTTTCAGGGCCATAATTGTTCACGATTGGTTTGTAGAAGATTCTGGAGAATTCGAGCAAGTGATTTGAGCACCCACGTATCCCAGCACGAATCCCATCGAATATTTTATTTTTTTATTTATTTTGCGTATGGCTCATAATATCGCAGTAAAAATTACAGAAACAAAACGATTTTTAAAAAAAATCGCATATGTATAAACAGAACAATAAGTAACAGTTTGTATATAAGGACACCACACTCACAGAAGAGCAATCACAAACAAACGTCCAGCTTAAATAATATATAGTCGATTGTCTCTTGGGTCGCCATTAGGAAATCCTGTGGGTCACCCTCACATGCCCTTAGTGGGAATTCCTGCACGATGTGTTTGACCGTCTGTCTGTCAGCGCCACAGTCGCAAGGGGCCGAAGGAAGTTTACCCCATCTGTGTAAGGAATCGGCACATCTCCCACAGTTGGTTCTGATGCGATTAAGAGTTGACCAAATTTTGCGAGGGCAATCAAATCCTTTTGGTTTACTAAAGATGCATGGCATACTGTGGCAGTTTACTGCCGTTCTGCTCTCCCATTCCTTTTTCCATCGGGCATTTATTTTAAAGTTGGTTTGGTGCAGCACCTGTGCGGTCTTTAGTGGAGGATGCCTAGACCGGAGTCGGCTTCCTTGGATGTCGTGAGTATCTTCATGGATTTGTAATTGAGGGTTGCTCATGATTTTTGAAATTTTCTAACCAGAGCGTGTTCTCGGCGCAGGTTAGGAGGGGCTATGTTACTGAGAACGGCAGCCACACTGTAGGAGTTCGCCTGATTGTGCCTCATATAATACGCATTGTTGCATTAAGTTGGCTATCTACCATGGGTGTGTGTTTGCTATTGAGCCACACTGGGGCACAGTATTCTGCCACTGGATACACCAAGCCAAGTGCGGATGTTCTTAAGGTAGATGCTGTGGGGCCCCAAGTGGTGCCACAGAGCTTCTGCAATATGTTGTTGCGTGTTTTAAGTTTCGCTGCAGTTTTCGTCAGGTGTTCTTTGAATGTTAGTGTCCTATCTAGGGTAACCACAAGGTACTTTGGGTGTTTGTTGTGATTTAGTATTTTCCCGTCTAGATATACATGTAGTTCTCTGTTGGCCATTTTGTTGTTCAAATGGAAGGCAGATACTTCCGTCTTTGTAGCACTAGGTTGTAGCCTCCATTTTCTAAAGCACTCGCTTAGAATCCCTAAGTCACTCGTGAGGGTATCTTCGGCAGTTTCTATATTTCTGTGGGCTGTTGCCAGAGCCCAGTCGTCAGCATATCCAAATTTGCGCGATCTGGTTGCAGGCATGTCAGCGATGTAAAGGCTGAAAAGAAGGAGCGCAAGGACAAAATGGTTCAAATGGCTCTGAGCACTATGGGACTCAACTTCTGAGGTCATTAGTCCCCTAGAACTTAGAACTAGTTAAACCTAACTAACCTAAGGACATCACACACATCCATGCCCGAGGCAGGATTCGAACCTGCGACCGTAGCGGTCTTGCGGTTCCAGACTGCAGCGCCTTTAACCGCACGGCCACTTCGGCCGGCTGCGCAAGGACAGAGCCTTGTGGGAGCCCATTATTAAGTTTCATCTGTTTACTTCTCTCATTCCCCATTATTACTTGGAAGGTTCTATTTGACAAATATCTTCAATGAGGTTGGTTATCTTCTTGCAGGGGACGGTACAGATTAATGTGTACATGAGTCCCTGTTTCCAAACTGTATCATAGGCTGCTGTTAGGTCTATGAATTCTGCAGCTACTTTATGTTTCTTCTGAAACCCCGCCTCTAGACATGTTGTCAGTGATATTACTTGATCTGTACAGCAGCGATAGGGACGGAATCTTGCTTGTTCGATAGGGATTTTTTGAGTATAGTTTGGCCTATTCTGTTGAGGATCAGTCTCTCTAGCAATTTATAGACGATACTGAGAAGGGCAATGGGGCGGTAACTCTCTGGTCTATCGCCTGTTTTACCAGGTTTCAGGACTGCGATGATCTTTGCTCGTTTAAGTGAGGAAGGAATGTTACACACTTGGAGAATGTCCGTAAAGAACATAGCCAGCCATTGTTTTGTGTAGGCTGCGACTTGTGTGAGGAACTCAGGGTGGATACCTGCCTGGTTTAACCTCCTTCAGGACATTGGTAACCTCCTCGATACGAATATTTGATGAACATTCTGAGTCCTTTGCACGGGTCCTTTTTTATGTTTTTAAGTCCTTCTTCACTTTTGTTGTGTGCTTTCTATCTCGTTGGGCTCTAGACGCAGAAACTATGAGGGATGAAACCTTGTTGGGAGATATTTCGTCCTTTCAATGTTCAGGTGGATTTGCGCCTCCAAGTTTACGCAGTAGGGGCCAGGCTTGTCGGCTTGACTTTGAAAAGTCTACATTTTCAACAGTATTCTCCCATTTTTGCCGTCTAATAAAGTCGATGTTATGTAATAGTTTATCCGCTATTTCCCGGTCACCATTATTGAGGAACCCCGCGTACATATCCCAGTCCAACAGGGAATGTATTTTTTGCGGTACCCTCTTGGGATCGCTGTTTTCGCAAGAGCTAATGGCCGCTCCTACAAACCTCTCATAGCTCTTGCTGCTTGGAGGGATCCAGTTCAAGGTATAATCAAGTTGTTCAGAGCATTTTGTCCAGTCAGTTTTTGTAAAATTCCACCTTGATCGAGGGTAAGACCTTATTATCGGGATGGATATACCGATATTAATAAGCACAGGGCGGTGCTGGCTATGAGGGAAGTCCATCAGGACCCTTCTAGAGGCCGTCAGTGGTTTATCGTTTGTATCCCTCGAAACAAAGCACAGATCCCGGTTATAGTCGCAGTTGAATGTCCCTCGGTCCTTGGCATCAAAGACCAGATATGTATTTTGTTCCTGGGATCAATCGACCAGCATGTCTCCATTGCTAACATTCGTACTGTGTTTCCATATATCGTGGCGACTATTATAGTCCCCAACGTATACGGTTGAGTGTGGGTGGATCTTTATCACTTCAGCCGGCAATGTAGTAACAGGAGGTCTATAGATGTTAGTTACTGTAACTTCTCTTATTTTGATGACAACTTCATGGATATTATTTGCAATGGAGGCTTCAACTAGGAAGGCGTCCTCTATGTCCCCACGTACATACGTCGCAACGCCATAGTGTCTGTCATACGTGGCTCCAAGTAGATCGTATCCCAGTATCCTTCCTCTAGCTTCAAGTTGGACTCTATTTTCAGCGTGAATTTCGTGTATGGCTACCAGGTCAATGTCGTTATCGTGTAAAATTCTCTGCAATACTTGACATTTTGCTCTGCTTATGCCCTCAATGTTGGAATAGCAGATTCTGGTGCATGGTCCGAGATCCTTAGTCGGTTGGTCCCTAAAGGGACCGTTGTATGTATCTTGCATAGCGCTTTGTCTGTCGTTCTGTTTCATTGTGATGTGGGGCAGGAATTCTTCGTTCGGTCTGCCGCCAGTTATGTTAGTTCATTTAGCGTTACCCAGGGTGCAACACGTGGAGGCAAACTAACTTTACACCTCGAACATTTATAAGACATAATGGAGAGGTCAGTTCGTACAGAGTGTCCTGCAAGGGCAACACCTTCGCATTTGTGGACTGTGAGCCGTGGCGAATCCAATATATTTTATCTCTGTCTTGCCGGTACCTTCTTTCACTGGCTCCCCGATAGGTGGCGCGAATTTAACTTGCTGTCTTCGTTAATGACCGCTGCCTCAGAGGGTTTGAAATACGCTGGCAGTAGGTTGCAGGAGGGGCGCAGTGTGAGGCTATCACGCTTGAGTTTTGGCATTAACAGATCCTTCGGCCGTTTGTTCTGTTTGTGCCAAGATCGACTTGCCACTCCTTTGGACAGTGGCATTCACACTGCTGTATTGACATTGTCCTCCAACGGCCTTGCCGCGCGGTATGAGCCGAGCGGTCTAGGATGCTGCAGTCAAGGACTGCATGGCTGGTCCCAGCGGAGGTTTGAGTCCTCCCTCAGGCATGGGTGTATGTGTTTGTTCTTAGGATAATTTAGGTTAGGTAGTGTGTAAACTTAGGGACAGATGACCTTAGCAGTTAAGTCCCATAAAATTTCACACACATTTGAGCATTTTTCCTACGGCCTTCAGAGGTTTGGCACTTCCCTGTCTATCCATGCTGTGCGTGGCTGGTCACTGGAAGTTTTGCCCTAATCAAAAATGGTTCAAATGGCTCTGAGCACTATGGGACTTAACAGCTATGGTCGTCAGTCCCCTAGAACTTAGAACTACTTAAACCTAACTAACCTAAGGACGTCACACAACGCCCAGTCATCACGAGGCAGAGAAAATCCCTGACCCCGCCGGGAATCGAACCCGGGAACCCGGTCGTGGGAAGCGAGAACGCTACCGCACGACCACGAGCTGCGGACTTATCCTAATCGTTTCCACGTATGCAAGGACCATTACTGGAAAATTTTGCGGTCAGTATTGCTCGCGCTCTGATATCTGTAGTCACCCTTCAATGTGATCCTTTTCCTGTCCCAACCTGTATATTGAAGTCTCAATGGTAGCCACAGAGCGTGGTTACGCTCTTACCTGGTAAAAAGAGGGTGGTGATTTGGGAGAGGGGGGTGGGTGAGAGTTGTCTACCCCTTAAGCATCATTTGTCCTTTGGAACTTGAAATTTCTGTACCAAACTCCTTAAAATCTTTCAGAGAACTATGTAAGGGCATGGAAAAGAGAAGTTGTTTGGGAGTATCTTATCTCAGGTGCGAGCATCTTGAATGTCAATTACGGGTGCGCCGCTTTCCTGGTGAAGATGACGTCATGGAGCTCGAAGCTACGTTATGCGCGGAATTGGATAACTCTCTTCACATTTGCCCTAACTGGCGAGTTAGTTGCCGTTGTTACTACGACCTCCGTTGCTGTGAACGAAACGTCTCGTAACGTTCAATCCTTCTGAGACTATTGTGTAAGGCTGAGGCGCATTTGTTTCATTGGAGTAATCACCTTGCTGATTTTAACCATCCTGAGCTTAGTGATCAGCTACAGGAGGCTGTTTAGCGTTTGAATGTTCGAGTAAAAGATTTACTGGTTAGTACCGGCTCATTGGGTTTGGTGAGTGAAGTAGGTAGTGTGGCAGAGGGCATGTCAGCCACTAATCAGTCACAAGGATGAAGATATGTTGATGGGCATCGCTGTGATAGGTTGGTTTCTGATTCATTTGCTAAACTGCCTAATCCTAATATGTGTTTCTTTAGCGGTATTTCTGAGTTAGTTTTCGATCAATTGAATCAAGTTTGTGAAGTATTGTGGTTAACTGTCCGATTTGAAATTCGTGCTGATGCGTTGCAAATGTTACATTCTATTATACATTCTTTGTTTTCCCCTTTGTCGAAGGGCTTATTAAGGATTAGTTATCCGAGATACCTCAGGATTAGGGAACTTTGAGGCAGCTCTGGGCTCGTGTAATGGAGAGAAAGTTATCACCACACATCCGGAATGAGCTTAGCGTGTACATTATTAGCAGGTGCAAGCATCTACAGAAACCTTGTCTGAATATATCGAGCGTGTTCGCATTTTGTCTCTACTTTGGAAATGAAAATTACTGAACAAGATAGCGTTTCAAACATTTAGCAAGGCATGAGACCAGAAAATCTGTCACGTCTTATTTTTGCCCGGAAACCTACTACATTTTCTGACTTAAATGAATTAGTTACTTCTATGGAAACACTTGGGTTCGCAAATGAGCAACGCAATCAGGGTAAGTAAGGGCTTTCAGTCAGTCCCTCCTTCCAGAAGTATTATCAGTCATCTACAAATTCATTAGACGGTAAACGTTCTTTTTGTTATGGTTTTCGTAGCTGTATCGTGCGTGAACGTCCTGTTAGGCGTGGACCTAGGACTAACAGCCGACGCCACCCTAAGCGAGCTAAAACTCCTTTGAGTTAGCCTCCCTCTAATTGCGAGCGTATTTGTGCACTCGATAAACCTGTTCTTCCGTACATTTGCTCTCGCCTCAGCTGAGAATCGATTTGTGGCCTGTTTGATAATGGAAGTACTCTTTCACTGACTGACTAGATTTGGTATCTCAAGTTTCGTAATTTTTATAAATTGTCTCTGATACGGCCCTCCTCCCACAGATGTCGTGTTGCCAAATTGGAGTAGTTGCCTGTGATGGGGGAGATGCGGGGCAGTTTATCCATTTGTAATTTTTCTTGGCCCGTTAAACTCAATGTACACTATGTGATCAAAACTATCCGGGCACCCCCCGAAACACACGTTTTTCATAGTAGGTACATTGTGCTGCCACCTGCTGCCACGTACTCCACATCAGTGACCTCAGTAGTCATTAGACATCGTGAGAGAGCACAATGGGGCGCTCCGCGGAACTCGCGGACTTCGAAAGTGGTCAGGTGATTGGGTGTCACTTTTGTCATACATTTGTAAGCGAGATTTCAACACTCCTGAACACCCCTAGGTCCACTGTTCCTCATGAGATAGTGAAGTGGATACGAGAAGGGACACTTAGAACACAAATGCGTACAGGCCGACCTCGTCTCTTGATTGACAGAAACCGCCGACAGTTGAAAAGGGTCGTAATGTGTAATAGGCAGACATCTATACAGACCATCACACATGAATTCCAAACTGCATCAGGATCCACTGCAAGTGACAGTTAGGCGGGAGGTGAGAAAACTTGGATTTCATGGTCGAGGGGCTACTCATAAGTCACACATCACGCCGGTAAATGCCAAACGAAACCTCGGTGTAAGGAGCGTAAACATTGGACGATTGAACAGCAGAAAAACGTTGTGTGGAGTGACGAATCACGGTGCATAATGTGGCGATCTGATGGCAGTTTGTGGGTACGGCGAATGCCCGGTGAACGTCTTTTGCCAGCGTTTGTAGTGGCAAAAGTAAAATTCGGAGGCGGTTCTGTTATGGTGTGGTCGTGTGTTTCATGGAAGGGGCTTCCACCCCTCGTTGTTTTGTATGACACTATCACAGCACAGGCCTACATCGATCTTTTATGCGCCTTCTTGCTTCCCACTGTTGAAGAGCAATTCGGGGATGGCGATTGCATCTTGCAACACAATCGAACACCTGTTCATAATGCCCGGCCTGTGTTGGAGTAGTTACAGGACAAAAGAAGAATCCCTGTAATGGACTGGACTGCACAGAGACCTGACCTGAATCATATAGAACACCTATGGGATGTTTGTGAACGCCGACCTCGTGCCAGGCCTCACCGACCGACATCGATACATCTCCTCAGTGCAGTACTCCGTGAAGAATGGGCTGCCATTCCCCAAGAAACCTTCCATCATCTGACTGAACGTACGCCTGCGATAGGGGAAGCTGTTATCAAGGTTAAGGGTGAGCCAACACTATAATGAATTCCAGTGTTACCTATGGAGGGCGCCACGAACTAGTAAGTTATTTTCAGCCCGGTGTCCGGATACTTTTGACCGCATAGTGTAATTAAGGATCCGTCACTGACCTTGTTGCTCGGATGTCATTTCTTTGAACCAACAGAGTTGGTTCTTCACGTTACGAGTAACACCTTTTTTTTATATTTTGTTCATCTCAGAAAATATCCCTCTGTTCTTGTCGTCTGATTACTAACAACAATTCTGTAAAAACAGTGTGGTCGGAATTCGGCCTTAGTCAGCTTAATGCCGGTCAGGCTAGACAGCTAATGAGTGTTTTAGAACAGTTTCTCAATGTACTAACTAATAAATTGGGTGTAATCTCTCAAGTTCAATACGGAATCCATTTGGTCGATGATATTCTGGTGCGTCATGCCCCTTATCGTCTCTCACCCCTGAGATGATAATATTGAAGTAAAAGATTGACGAACATGTGGAACGGAGTAGTCAGACCATCAATTCCTCTTAGGCTGATGCCTAAGGGGTAGGGCGAGGGTTATAGTCCTATCGTTGATTATAGAGTACTTAATGAGAAAATGATCTTGGAATCAGTTCCACTCCCTGATCTCCATAACTGACTCACTTGGTTTGCTGATGCTTCCTGTTTTACTGTGCTCGATTTGGCTCTGATCACTATGTGACTTTACGGCTGTGGTCACCTAGAACTTAGAACTACTTAAACCTAACTAACCTAAGGACATCACACACATCCATGCCCGAGGCAGGATTCGAACCTGCGACCGTAGCGGTCACGCGGTTCCAGACTGTAGCGCCTAGAACCGCACGGCCACTCTGGTCGGCTGTACTCGATTTAAATCAAGCTTACCGCCAATACCTTCTAGTGAGGAGTCCAGCTAGATTACTGCCTTTCCTATGGACTGGAATTTGTATCAATTTAATCGGGTACTCTTTGGCTTGGTTATCATGTATTGGGTGACCTTAAACATTGTTGCGTATGTAATTATCTTCATGATATCGTCGTTTATAGCCGCACCTTTGATGAACACCTTCTCCATACTCAGCAGTTTTTGATGAGGTTTTGTTCTGGGGAGTTAAAGGTTACTCCGTCAAACGTTACTCTCGCCAGTCATCAGATTTCTTTCTTGGGTCCCCTGGTCCCCAGAGACATTATTGGGATTAATCAAGAATGTGCTTTCACTTAATTTCCTCCCCCAAGAAATAAGAAGAAGGCTAAGCCAGATTCATCGGTCTGGCCAACTATTTTATGCAGTTTTTCCCTAATTTTCTTCAGTTTGCTGTTCCCCATAATAACCTTCATAAAAAAAGGGGAATATTGTTTTGGGGAGATAGTCAGCAATCCGCCTTTGAAGCCATCAAAACGGCCCTTACATCCCTCCCGTATTGGCTATTCCGGAATTTGGGAAGAAGTTTATTATTCAGACTGATGTTTCTAGTGCCAGAGCTGCTGCTGTACTTTAGTGGGAGGATTCGGGTGGAAGGCGCCCTCTAGCATTTGCCTCAAGGAGGTTAGTAGGTCCTGAGCTGAAATATTCATGCCAGTCGCTGTGCTACCGTCGCAGTTTCGAATCCTGCCTAGGGTATGGACGTGTGTGGTGTCCCTAGTTTAGTTAGGTTTAAGTAGTTCTAAGTCTAGGGGACTAATGACCTTAGATGTTAAGTCCCATAACGCTTAGAGCCATTTGAACCATTTCTTTTGGCCAGTTTTACTGTTTGTAGCGTCTTAACCGAGACAACCCACTCTTCACCGATCTCAAGGTTCAACAAGATCAGGATCTTTATTTTAGGCCTATTAGGATGCGTCTGTTGGCTGGGGGGGATAGTTCCCAGTTTTTTGTTGAGAGAATGTACTAGTATCTTATCATGAGGTCAGTAAATTAGCTGAAACAAAAATTTGTTTCCCTACGGAACTTGTAGCCTTAGTCTTTCGTTGTTTTCATGATTCATTGCTGGGTGGGCATTTGAGCTTTCATAAGACTCTTGCTAAAATGCTTTGCCACCCCTCATAGCCTTCATTATATAAGGATATTTGACGATTAATCAACGAGTATGAATTGTGAAAAATCGGTAAGTCAGTAAGTAACCTGGGGTCTGTTAGAATCTGAACGTGAACAAACCCATTGGATAAACTACTTCATGATTATCTGCCCCCCCCCCCCTTACCCGTACTAAAGTAGGAAACATATACTGGTTGTTGTGGATTGTTTCTCCTAATTTGTTTCGTTGATTCCAAGCAGAGGAGCCACGACTTCCTTAATTATTCGCAACCTAACTAAGTTTTTTCCATTTTTTGGACTGCCCAATGCTCTTGTTAGCGACAATGAACTGGCCTTTATATATGGCGAGTTTAAACAGTTTTGCTTTAGTAACGCTATTCATCATGTTACTACTATTTCCTATTACCCTCGACCTTCCTTCTCTGAGAGAGTTAATAGGAATTTAAAGGTCACTTTCATCATTTATCATGCTAAGGCTCAAACCAAATGGGTATTTCTCTCCCTTGGATAATTTCACGTTTAATTCTACTCAGCATGAAGCCTGTGAGGAGGTTCCGTCAGCTCTTATATTTAGTTACCTTCTTTATTTCGCTCTGGCTAATGTGTGGAAAATAAATGACCTTTTTCCCTAGGACATTACTCCTGATCTTGTTAAGCAGAACCAGGACGGGGCTAGCAAGAATACGAGGTTAGCCCATTTCTGTCAAAGGAGACATTATAATTAGAGGAGAGCCAGTGTGATGGATAAGGTATTCGTCCAAAATTTTAATGATGATCGCGGACAGTATGATAGTATAACAGGGAAACTTGCCCCCCCCCCCCCCCCCATTTGTAGGGGCTTGTTCTATTAGTAGCATCCTGAATATTGTTAATTTGCTTGTTTGTAATCATGCCGTAGGCAAAACCTTGAAGGGCCACGGCAGTCACGTAAAGCAGGCTAATTAATTGCGCCTGTTGGTCTTCCATTTGGGGAGGGGGACTTTTGGAATAGAGTGGGGGAGGTTGAGCCGTGGCACCAGATAATTTTATTTTGGAAATTTTTGGTAAGTTCCTATAACATCAAATTGCTGAAGTCAACGGTCCCTAGGTTTACATAGTACTTAATCTAGCTTAAACTATCTTACGCTAAGGACAACACATACACCCATGCCCGAGAGAGAACTCGAACCTCCGACTCGAACCTTCAAACAAGCGGAGGCCAAAACATTCGGAATACGGGTTTACTTCAGACTCCATTAGCACAACATAATGTGCAAGTAGAAAGGTGTACTACTAAGGCAATTTCGAAAAAATCGCAAGAGACGTTTTACATACCAATGACGTACAAGGGCGTTCCGACTGTTAGTATGGGCTGGTGTTAGTTATGTGGTTAACGTACTAGTTCCGTAGTCTGTAGATCGCTGGACTGTGTGCCACTCATCTTTTTTTTTATTGTTTTATTTATATTTTTTCAATGCTAGTCTTATTATTTCATATATATTACATTCGAAAATGACACGTGAATTTTAATGAAGTTATTGAATTTCTAGTCTTACTTAGCAGTTTACGAACTTCTATTAATGCAGCTAATATTACTCTAATTTTATTTCTATTGGCAAGTTAAAAACTTTATCAGACGCCTTCAAACTTGTTCACAGTTCATTGACAAAGAACGAGAAATTGCTTCTCGTGAAAGGGCTATTAAAATACATTCTATCGTACATCAACAGTTTACAGCATCAGTATTTACGATTTACGCGTGGTTTGCATCCATATTGTCGGAAGAAAGAGATATTTTTCAAAATGCCAACAAGCTTTGTTTTCCCTCATTAATAATGAAGGTTAGTTGTGGATGCTGGAAAACTGCATTCATTGGGTGTAACAAACGTTTTAATTTCTGTTTTCCGTGGCTGTATGAAAAATATCTTCCTGCAATTTTTAATGTCGAAACCGCTTGCGATGATTAATCGTAGATTACCCTCATATTCTGGCATATTGTAACTCACTGTATTATTGAAAAAAGGTATTTACTCGTTTATTTATCGATGTTTCACTTGGCCTTTTCTGGCCTATCCCTCATCCTTGAAATCTGTGGCTGCAGATCGAAGTGTCCTGCTGCAAAACAGTTCTCGGTATCTTACCCGATTGCAAAATGGTTCAAATGGCTCTGAGCATTATTGTACTTAACATGTGAGGTCATCAGTCCCCTAGAGCGTAAAACTACTTAAACCTAACTAATCTAAGGACATCACACACATCCATGCCCGAGGCAGGATTCGAACCTGCGACCGTGGCAGTCGCGCGGTTCCAGAATTTTGTGCCTACAACTGCTCGGCCACACCGGCCGGCCATTACCCGATTGCAGGTGTAAGGGATTTTGGAAAACACGACAGGAATACTTTTCTAGAAAAAACTTTTGCGTTTGGTAGCTTACTTCTAGATAGGTATAAAGATAAAATTTCTAGTGACAATAAAAATTAGTAAACAACCAAATAACCGTGGAGATTCAATAAAATTTCATACATATACACGTCTGTTTTCATCATATTACATGTGAAATATCATATACAGGGTGTTACAAAAAGGTACGGCCAAACTTGCAGGAAACATTCCTCACACACAAATAAAGAAAAGATGTTATGTGGACGTGTGTCCGGAAACGCTTAATTTCCATGTTAGAGCTCATTTTAGTTTCGTCAGTATGTACTGTACTTTCTCAATTCACCGCTAGTTGGCCCAATTGAAGGAAGGTAATGTTGACTTCGGTGCTTGTGTTGACATGCGACTCATTGCTGTACAGTACTAGCATCAAGCACATCAGTACATAGAATCAACAGGTTAGTGTTCATCACGAACGTGGTTTTGCAGTCAGTGCAATGTTTACAAATGCGGAGTTGGCAGATGCCCATTTGACACAACATGTGGTTCATGCACGATGGAGCTCCTGCACATTTCAGTCGAAATGATCGTACGGTTCTCAACAACAGATCCGGTGACCGATGGATTGGTAGAGGCGGACCAATTCCATGGCCTCCACGCTCTCCTGACCTCAATCCTCTTGACTTTCATTTATGGGGGCATTTGAAAGCTCTTGTCTACGGAACCCTGGTACCAAATGTAGAGACTCTTAGTGCTCGTATACTTCCGAGTTATTTCCGAGTTATTTGTAAGTTTGACTCGATTTTGTGATCACCGAAACAATGTCACGGATCCTTTCAACCTGTGAAATGTCAAATAGTGTCCTCCCTTCCTGCTGGGTGCTTCGCTCTTTATGTCAGGCCCTGTAGTGAAGCGGCTGGTGCACCATTGCCATCTTTTCCAGCCTTCGACCTGAGATATGTAGCCAGTCGTAGGGTGGCTTACATTTTAAAGTGAACTCAGAATCGCGGCGCAACTTGGCACTTCGCACATACAAACCATTGCCATGGATGAAGGAAGCCGTTAGTCGCAGAGACTATTCTAAGACCGACTAGGTACTAAATTCACTACATTTGGGTCTGTGCTGTGTGACACTCATTAGTTCAACAGTAACAATTTAACTCTTTAAATTCAAGAAGCAGATGGGATGTTGAATTATTTTCAATGATAAATCGGTAAGCGTATGTAGCCACATGTCGCAAGCAGGGGAAGAAACTGCCTGAACATCCTTTTCAGTATCCCAGGGCGATAAAGTCAGTGACGCTAGAGAAAGGGTCAGTTTGAAACCTGTTATCGGAAGATATTTTCGCGTCTATGAGATGACCCTAAATGTGAAGAGTTTGAGGGGTGCATTTAGGTTTTTAACCATCAGACTCACCGCCGATGTCTCGAATGTCTCATGTAGTGAGAGTAAGCAATGCTGCCAGCAGTAGTCCATCTTCCCTAAGCGGCAACTGCGCTCTGTCACTTTAGAACGGCTCCAGGTTTCACTCCATGTCTGCTGCATCCTTTAGTTTTTAGCAACGGAAACACCACAGTAAGCTCTGGATGCATTCAACATATTAACCTACAGAATAAGGTGACAAAGGTCATGGAAATCCTCCTAACATCGTGTTGGACGTCTTTTTGTGCGGCGCAGTCCACCAACTCGACGTGGCATGCGCTCAACAAGTCGTTTGAAGTATCCTGCAGAAGTATTGAGCCATGCTGCCTCTATAGCCAACCATAATTGCAAAACTGTTGCCAGTGCAGTTTTTTGTACACGAGATGACGTATCTATTACGCCCCACAAATGTTCGATAGGAGATATGTCGAGGGACTAGGAGGCCGAAAAATTCGGTCCATTTGTCCGAAATGTTCTTCAGATCAATCGCGAACAATTGTTGCCCGTGACATGGCGCATTGTCATTCATAAGAATTCCATCGTTGTTTGGGAACATGAAGTTCATTAATAGCTGCAATGGGTCTCCAGGTACACGAACATAACCAATTCCAACCACAGATCGGTGTTATAGGACCAGAGGACACAGTCCATTCCATGTAGACACAGCCCTCAGCGTTATGGAGACACCACTAGCTTGCACATTGCCTTGTTGAGAACTTGGGTCCATGGATTCGTGGTACATACACTCCTCTCGTGCTCTATCATCAGCTCTTACCAACTGAAATCGGGACACATCTGACCAGGACAGGGTTTGACGGATATGGTCACGCGCCGAGGAGAGGCGCTGCAGGCGCCGCAAGCGATGTACTGTTAGGAAAGGCACTCGCGTTGGTCGTCTGCTGCCGTTGACTGTTATCGCCAAATTTCGCTACACTGTCCTAACTTATAAGGTTGTCTTACGTCCCACACTGACTGATTTCTGCGATTATTTCACACAATGTTGCTTGTCTGTTAGTACTGACAACCTTACTCAAACGCCACTATTCTCTGTCGTTAAGCAAAGGCCGTGCGTTGTCCTTGGTGAGAGGTAATGCCTGAAATGTTGTATTGTCGGCACACTCCTGACACTGTGAATCTCCGAATGACTTTCGTAATAATTTCCGATATACAAAGTCCCATGCGCCTAACTCCAACTGTCATTGCGAGTTCAAGGAATGTTAATTCTCGTCGTGCAGGCATAATCACGTCTGAAACCTTATCGCGTGAATCACATGAGTCCTAGTGACAGCTGCGCCAATGAACTGCTCTTCTATAACTCGACTACGTGATACTGTCGCCATCTGTATATGTGTGTACCGCTATCCCATGACCTGTCGCCTCCGTGTATTCCGAAGACATCAGTTTTGCAGTGATCGCATTTATTTCAGTAAATAGTGTTTCTTTATAACATAGCGAGCCGTATTGTGTATCGGTAGAGACAGCAACTGTGTCTCAAGGTGTGCGCGCGGTTCCATGCCTACAGCATTTCACCTTGAAGGGCACCGTCATCGATACCCTTGTAACGGTCCACACAGCAGGTGATATCTGATGGCTACCATTGATATACACCTGAATGTTCAGTGTGCTGGAACTTCATACCAACAACCACGACAGTCGTGCATCAACGACAATATTCTGGTTGGATGCGTGTTATTTTAAGTAGTGGAAAGGAGCAGAGCTGGCGACGACGTCTGAGAGTGAAGATTCGGCTGCAGCCTTGTTGGTTGGCAATAGTTAAAAATTGCGGAAAGAGCAGTTCGGATACAGGGTGTTTTACAACTCCTCCTGTAGGCTTCTGGGAATGTAGAGGGGACTTTGTAGACAAAGTTTGGTAAGAAACCCATACCCAGAAATAAACCGTCTGAGTGTAACATACGTGTGATGCTCGGATCTTTTTCAAATCTCCCGCTTCACGGTATGGCACAGAGCTGCACAACGCGTGTATGGAGAACATTCCACCGGCCGGTGTGGCTGTGCGGTTCTAGGCGCTTCAGTCTGGAACTGCGTGACCGCTACGGTCGCAGGTTCGAATCCTGCCTCGGGCATGGATGTGTGTGATGTCCTTAGGTTAGTTAGGTTTAAGTAGTTCCAAGTTATAGAGGACTGATGACCACAGCTGTTAAGTCCCATAACGCTCAGAGCCATTTGAACCATTTTGAATTTTGAACCATTTTTTTGAGAACGTTCCCTGGACACATTCAGTCTACCGCATACTTCTCTTCGTCTGGCTGCAAGAAACTGTTACCCTCGCAACTTGTAGCGTTGATTATGGTGCTTCACGGACACGCAACGAGGTGTGTTGACTGTATAACAGCATGCGTCGCAGACATACCTCGCGCAACGGACAGCAGTGTAGAGTAGTTCCTGTAGAGCACACAGGTCAGATATCATTCCTTCCGCTGTTTGCGTACAGTTAAGCGAGAGATTTCCTATTGATCCAATCTTCAAACTTATTTTACATCCAAACACTGCACTGTCGGGCATGGACTCCTTACCAAATCTCCAGATCTTTATTTACTGAGTTCATTCTGCAACACCTTTAATTCTGTAACAGAAATTGTGGTACGTACTGTATAACTAAAAAAAAACTTTTAGAATTGAAGAAGTATTTAAGTTCCTCAGGAAGTAACGGGGAATTATTTGTGAAGGGTTACGAACTTGTCACGAGTTACAAACCATGGTTCAAAATGGTTCAAATGGCTCTGAGCACTATGGGACTTAACTACCGAGGTATCAGTCCCCTAGAACTTAGAACTACTTAAACCTAACTAACCTAAGGACATCACACACACATCCATGCCCGAGGCAGGATTCGAACCTGCGACCGTAGCGGTCACGCGGTTCCGAACTGACGCGCTTAGAACCGCACGGCCACACCGGCCGGTACAAACCATGGCAGCGATACATTTGCGTATGAGCATCAACCATTGCAGTACATGGCAAATTATGTTACAGATGACCGTATACAGAAAGAAGACAGACTACTTGGCGTGAAGAAATGCAGTGACTAAATTTCATGATGCGAACTTCCATGTTACGAACTGATCTATGTGGCTAAAGAGAAAGCTCGATTGTTCAATGGAATGCTCCAGTTTAAGACCGTTAATCTTACAGAGGAGGTGGTCTATGAGTAGCGTCTTTTACTAGTAACCTAGGTCCCAATTTCATTCCCAGCCACTGCCGGAATTATTAATAAAAAATTGTTCAAATAGCGCTGAGCACTATGGGACTTAACTTCTGAGGTCATCAGTCCATTAGACTTAGAACTACTTAAACCTAACTACCGTAAGGACATCACACACATCCATGCCCGAGGCAGGATTCGAACCTGCGACCGTAGCAGCAGCCCGGTTCCGGACTGAAGTGCCTAGAACCGCTCGGCCACAACGGCCGGCCATTAATAAAAGCTATGAGCACTAGATACCAAATATGTCGAGCATTAGAAGCCACTCTCGTTCTACCAGCGGCCCTGTGAAAGGCTGTAAAGGAGTAGACAGAGGTTTTCGATACCTTTATACACTTGGGAAAAGGAACTGCTCCTAGGAAGCAAAAGAATCAGCTTAGATCAAAATACATGTGATTGTCTCTCCATAGGTAAAGGCTCCGGATTAGTCTGCCATTATGACCTCCGGGATGGCTGTCCCTAATGACCTCGTTGTCGACAGGACGTTAAACATTAGTCTCCACCTCCTCCTCCTCCTGGAGGGGACAGCCAAGGAGGAGATGAGCATTAGAAGACTGAATAACCAATGGAAGGGTAACATTTTATTTGCTGGAGCGCGGGATGTCAGAAGTTTAACTTGGTAAAGAAAGCCAGAAAAACTGAAAAAAAGTAACTGATCGTCCACTTAGTTTGCGTTTGAGACAAGAAACACAACGTAAAAGCCTCAAATCAACTACGTGTCGCTCCGGAAATCTCGGAAAGAGAGTCAGAACCAATTTCTCAAGATGTGATACAATAATCATCTGGGAACACAGGCGATTACCGAACTCACTGCAAAGTCACTCAGAGGTCAGCTTGTCGGTGCCTGCAGCAGGAGGGAAACACAAAACTGCAACTGGTAGAATATGACACTAGCTGGCGTTTCCACAGTTCGTAAGTGGCTATCCGGCAACTGAGAGAAACTACTCCAAAACACATTCATGTCAGGAGAGTATAACTCTATTCTCATGGGACACAACGACCCGATGGGAACGTGTCATATCAACGTGTATCTACATCACTCCTCGCGTCAGCGATTCAAAGAGGAAGACACCTAACACCACAACGGCTATAACGCGTCTGTTGATGAAGCCAAGAAGATGGGCACTTTTCCTGGTTAAACTGTTTGTGGAATTATTAGACTTACATTCAATGAACAGAGGAAAAGACTTTTTCACAAATGCGTATCTATACACTCCAGAGAATGTACTAACCTTTGTTTTACTAGCGCGTAACCTTGTTATCTATGTAAAAAGCGAAGTGACTTTGTTTTATTCTTTTTGTTTTGGCAGCGGCAAGATAGAAATGTGTCTTCGTTGTAACTCTTTCCCTATAATGATGGGGGCATTTTGTTTCAAAAACGCATTTTTATTTTTTGAATTGAATAATCTTTCAGTTTCTCTGTGTTAATTATATGAAACAAGTAATTTCTGGTCGTTTATCTTACATTGGAAGCAGTTTACTTGGTAACAACGATCGACCGCCATAAGCACTCTATCGTAGGTTCTTTTATCTTTTAAAAATTGAGCCTGCATCTTTATTCTGAGTCCGATTAACATTTTAGCAAGTAATTTCCTTTGTATGAATATTAATTGGATAGACGATCATGTGTCATCAAGTGGGCAGCAAACAGACATTGACCATTATGGCCGGCCGGTGTGGCCGAGAAGTTCTAGGCGCTTCAGTCTGGAACCGCACGCCCGCTACGGTCGCAGGTTCGAATCCTGCCTCGGGCATGGATATGTGTGATGTCCTTAGGATAGTTAGGTTTAAGTAATTGTAAGTTCTATGGGACTGATGACCTCAGATGTTAAATCCCGCAGTGTTCAGAGCCATTTTTGAACCATTTTGCCCTGAATTTAATTTTCTTTCTTTAGGCGGTAAATTCAGTAAGTCAGACGTTATTCAAACTGAAGGTAATCAGTATTTTCAACAAAAGGCAGCATTTACAGCAAAAAGGAAAAAAAAAACTCTATCTTCCCCTTTTGACGTGGATTCCCTTTGTTTAACACTTTACGATACACGAATACAAAATATCTCATCAATTTATGAAAACAAAGCCGCTTCAGCGTCACAAAAACGACATCTGAGGCTCCAGCTGGTGCGTGTCCCAGGTCGAGGAACCAGACACCAGTCAGCTCCACTAAGAGAGAGCGGTGCACACGGTAGGCGGCAGAATTTTTAAATCTTCGAAAGCGACGACTGCTTCACTCAATATTCTTCCCCCCTCCCGCAATCAAACTTGGACTGTATCTGAAACTGAAAATGGTAGAACAAATGAACATAGAAATGGACTATTTGCAAAGTGCCTTAACTGGGGGAGACTGGCATGCACCGTTCTATGTCTAACATTGATAACGTGTTATTCGAGCATTCAGATTACACTGCTGTACTAATTATGGTATACGTCATAAAACAACTCTTTACGATGAAAGATGCACCTTTTTTTTAGTACATCTTTCATTAGAGTATATCGTGTCAACTAGATACGGTATTTTATCGCTTTATATGTTCAAATGTGTCTGAAATCATGTGGGAATTAACTGCTAAGGTCGTCAGTCCCTAAGCTTACACACTACGCAAACTAAATTATCCTGAGGACAAACACATACACCCACGCCCGAGGGAGGACTCGAACCTCCGCCGGGACCAGCCGCACAGTCCATGACTGCGGCGCCTCAGACCGCTCCGCTAATCCCGCACGGCTTTATCGTTTTATATTCCATATTTATTATATTATACTCAGACCAGTGCCTATAGGAAGTAATCTGTGGTGAATGCGTTTTATCTAATTCTAACTTTACCATTGTGATCAGCAGCCTCTATTTGATAAACACTCGCTGTCTTGCATGAAACCCATTCTGTTAGTTGGGCTATAGGCTAACTCGAATTTTCTGCTCTCTTCTAGCTTGGGAATGGAGGACTGAACCGCTGGAATGCACAGAACAATGGCAGAGGAGGAACTGAAGAATGGTCGAGCAGTTCTAGGCGCCTCAGTTCGGAACAACGAGGCTACTACGATCGCAGGTTTCGAATCCTGCCTCGGACATGGATGTGTGTGATGTCCTTAGGTTAGTTAGGTTGAAGTAGTTCTAGGTCTAGGGGACTGATGATCTCAGATGTTAAGTCCTATAGTGCTTAGAACCATTAGAACCATTTTGAACAGAAGAAAAACGAGAGGGATTGTGGTGGTGAACCCCAGTTTTCACTGTCTTAGTGTACCTGACTTGGAGAGCGTAGGTGGAACGATCTTGGCGCAGTGGCAGAGTGTTGTGCAGTCTGATGAACCGCAATACCTTTCCATCACGCCGATGAGAGGGCCCCAATCCGTCGTCATCCAGCCGAACAGCTCCTCGACACCTGTACTGCCGGTCTGAGACAAGAGGGTGGCAGCTGCATTAGGCTCTGGGGAACATTCACTTGGACATCCATGGGTCCAGCGGAGCTCGTGCAGGGCACCGTGACGCTCATGGAATATCGTATACTGGTTACAGACCACGTACACCCCTTCATGAAGACCGTGTCTCCCGACGGTAGTGACATTTTTCAACAAGATAATGCGCGATGTCTCAAGGGCAAGAGTGTGATGGTGTGGTGCGAGGAAAACAGTGGCGTACCAAGGCCTCGTTCTTCCATGCCGCGACACCGCGACACAGCGCCGCCTTTATCTGTGCCGAAGGTGCACATATTGGCTGTTAGGTAGGTGGTCAAAATTTTCTGGTTGATCAGTACGTCAGAAACAAGTTTCCCCTGAGGATTTCTGAATCGTATCACTGCTATACTTTATATCTGTACGAACTGGTACATACTTTGCTCGAAGGCAGATAAATGGACAAAATCAAAACGAAATTTTCTCATCCAATAATATATACCCGCTGTGAGATACGATGGGTTAAACTCGAGCAAGATGTAGCACATCCTTTCCTGTCATGATTTGAAGCCCACTACTTCTGTTTTTTACACTTCTGGGAATCCTTTCAAAATTTGCATAAATGGATAAAGTCAAAACGACAATTTTTATCTGATAATTTTTATCTGGTATCGAGATACGATGTTTTAAAGTCGAGCTTAAAATGAATAGGATAAGAAAATTAAAAACACCCTATCAAAACTCTAAGCTCATTCTGATTTACCTGCATAAACACGTTTTTGAAATTCTTCTTGGCGTGCTGCTTCTATGTTAGAAACTTATGCGATTCTGTTCGCATTTTGTAAGAAGGTAGGAAAATATATGGAATTAACAGTCGTGCTATTGTTTTGTGAAATCTGTATCAGTTGCCATGATATAAGCAACAGGTTTAGCATGACAGTAAAAAAAAAAAAAAAAAAAAAAAACCATATGCCGTATCAGTCGTTTCCGAGTTAACAAAAATCTACATCAGCTGCCAAGTTATGGCGGTCTCATGTCATAATTACAGTAGATTGAAAGTTGGGAAACAAATGAAAGATGCTCGTGTTATAGCACAAAAACAGGCGAACGTGTCCTGGGCACTATTAGGAATGTAGAAGAAGGGAACTACCTTTTCGACTTATCTGCTACTTCAAAGACCTTTATATCAAAATATATGTACGTACTCGCGCAGTGAGATCTCTTAGGCGAAAGGTGTTCGCACACGTGCTTCTTGCAATGTATAATCTAAGTACCTGGTCCTGTCCCGAAAATCCAGAAGATTCGCCAGCCATAGTAAACAATACATTACATCAAGAAAATGCATCTGAAGTATAAAAAAGTTTTTCTGGAGGGATGAAATTTCTAGGTGTGAGTTTGTTCCTGAGGCGATGCTAAAACAGTATTGTGATTTATAAGTGGGGAAATTGTCATTTCTCGACCAAATCCACCCCCTGGTTACATCTATGGTGAAGGGAGTAACAATCGGTAGGAACAAATTTATGTGCTTCTAGAGATTGGGATACATCCATAATAGGAAATATCCGCGAGATGGGGTGCATTTATAACAGGAATTATCCAAGAATGAGGAGGCATACACCCTACCCTAAACTTCAATGACACGTTGTGTGACATTGCACGACATGACAAATGTTATACGGCGTATTATCTGTGATTCTTGAGTTTCTCCCGGCGTATTTGATAACCAAAATATCCACGGGTGTACTGCCGGTCTACAGTGTCCAACGGGCACAATATTTCGGCGATCATACATGTCGCCATCATCAGGTGGACTGACCGACATTACTCCTGTGAACGTGCTGGCACGGAGATCCGTACGCTATGGCTGCTCAGAGGGAACTGGGTTCGGTTCTTAGAGATGGGGCCCCTCCATGCCCGCACCAACGTGGTGACCAAACCAAAAGTTCTACTGTCACCTCCGTAAACATGTAAGTTATCTAGTAAGTGGATCACAGGATGCTGGGCTGTGATGTTATCCGTGCGCCTGGTTAAGCCTACGCATTAACACGGTCCATCAGGTGATAGATAGTGGACGAAACGCGAGTGAGGATGGCGATTTGAAGAGCAGAGGGAGAAAAGTGCCAAGGCTTGTGCCATGGGAAAAAAACCTCTGCGACAGTGGGATGGATAGTAAGAGCAGTAGTGGCTTACTAGCTGCTATAGTCGCGGCGGCGGCCGATTTAAATACTCTCCGCCCGCGACGTGCACCCTCCGCTGCCCGCGCCCCGCGCCACGGTCGCGCGGTGGAACAGATTGCGACGGCGTCTGAGATGACGTCGGTGTGATGGCTCTGTCCGCCGTGGTCGTCACAACTATACGTCCGCGGGGCGCGGACAGCGGAGGGAGCGCGCCGCGGGCGGAGGGTATTTAAATCGGCCGCCGCCGTGACCGAACCCAGTTCCCTCTGCGCAGCCATAGTGTACGGATCTCCGTGCCGGCACGTTCACAGGAGCTCAGTCCGTCAGTTCACCTGATGATGGCGACATGTATGATCGCCGAAATATTGTGCCCATTGGACACTGTAGACCGGCAGTACACCCGTGGGTACTTTGATTATCAAATACGCCGGGAGAAACTCAAGAATCACATCATACACCTTTACGGGGAGGAGATGAACCGCAGCATGAAGAAATTTGAAACGTTTCGCCACCGTAGATGTCGTTTGCTAAGTACTCTTGCCTTTCTAAAGAGATGTCGTTCTTAGAATGTTGTTCCAAATTTTGCTAAGGTTATGCGTCACATTGATTCTGCAGCAGCTAAGAGAATCAAGAAACGAGCCAGCCTCGCATTGGTACGTGAGAGAGTGCAATTCACCTGCCGGAGCCTTGAGTTTATCTCACAGGAATTACTCAAACTACATTTGCAACTGGCTAGTAATTTCACTGCTTTTTCCTGGGATTGGATTGATTGTGTCACCTGGGTTGCAGCTGATTCCGCCCTTAAGAAGGCAACGGGACGTCAAACAGCTAAGTTCTCACGTCTCCTTGACAAACCATCTCTGCAGGTTCCGTGCAAGACTGTCATCAATTTGAGTGGCATGGTGTTGAGTGATGATGCGGTCTCGGTTTTGCAGAAAGGTCTCAACTTCGCTGCCACCCGCAAGTTCACTCCGGTCGCAGAAATTGTTAATGCTGTTGAACAGGTTGCAGCTCGACTTCCGCCTGAATCAGCTGCGGAAATACGTCGTGAAACTTGTCGTGCGTTGACGAAATCAAAACTGATGAAGTCAAATATCACCAGTAAAGAGGGGGCGGCCATTCGTGATCTGAGGGAGCGCTCTGAAATTGTTGTCTTACCGGCTGACAAAGGCAATGCTACAGTTGTTGTCTCCCATAAGGACTACACTGATAAGATGCAGAGCCTACTAAATGACTGTTCCTACCGGAAGATCAGCGTTGACCCTACGAAGAAGGAGGAGAACAAGACGAGGTCGCTTCACAAGGACGCAGGTTTACCGGAGGGTGACGCTAAGAAATTGTTACCCCAAGGTCCGGTACCGCCTAGACTGTATGGACTCCCGAAGGTTCACAAAGAGGGGGTACCATTACGCCCCATTGTCAGCAACATCAGGGCACCTACATATTTGTTGGCCAAATACCTGACGGGAATATTAAGTCTTTATGTGGGTAAATTCCCTCATCACATCCGTAATTCCGTGGATTTTGTTAAACGCCTTGATAGCTTCAGGTTGGATGAGTCAGATATCATGGTGAGTTTTGACGTCGTTTCCTTGTTTACGAGGGTACCCCTGCGAGAGTCACTAGAATTGATTAGTCAGAAGTTTGACGAGAAGACGACTGAACTTTTTAGGCATGTCTTGACTTCCAAGTATTTTCTTTTTAATGGAGAATACTACAAATAAACGGAGGGAGTCTCCATGGGTAGCCCACCCTCACCGGTGGTAGCGAATTTGTACATGGAGAACTTCGAGGAGGAAGCCCTGTCGTCATCCGAATGGAAACCTACTTGCTTTTACGTTACGTGGACGACACGTTAGTCATCTGGCCACATGGTATGGATAAACTCCTTGACTTCCTTACACATCTAAACTCCATACACCCCAACATCAAATTCGCTATGGAGACTGAAACTGGGGCTAAATTACCTTTCCTTGACGTCTTGTCAAGAGAAGGGTTGACGGCACCCTAGGTCATTGCGTGTATCGGAAGACAACGCACACTGATCTGTATTTGCACGCAGACAGCTGCCACCACCCTTCACAGAGGAATGGTGTACTTAAAACTCTAGTACATAGGGAGCGCACTATCCCTGAAGCAGAGAGTCTACCCCAGGAATTGGAACATCTGAGAACTGTATTTCGAAAAAATTGGTACTCAGAGTGGCAGATTCAACGTGCTCTCCGCCCAACCACTACAGCGCAACCTGTGGAGATGGATGAAATCACGAGGGAGGAGGTAGGCACTGCGTTTATTCCATATACAGGCGCACTCTCGGGGAAAATGGCCCGCATTTTGAAGAAACACCGGGTCGGAACTGTGTTTTGTCCTCCGAATGAAACTCGTGCACTGGTGGGGAGCGCCAAAGATGACCTCGGTTTGAGGAAGGCCGGCGTGTACCAGATTCCCAGTCAATGTGGCAAGTCATCTGTTGGTCAGACGATGCGTACCGTCGAGGATCGATGCCGTGAACTCCAGAGGCCCACTCGAGTGATGTATCCAAGCAAGTCGGCGGTCGCTGAACATTGTTTGTCGGAAAATCACGCTATGGAGTATGAACGCACTAGGATTCTGGTACAGACGTCGAGATACTGGGACAGCGTTGATAGAGAGGCCATCGAAATTCGCACCAATGACGACCTCATAAACAGTGACTTTGGCTATAATCTTAGCAAGGCTTGGGAACCAGCGATTGGGTTAATCAAGAGTAAATCGAGCAAACATAGTTGTGACGACCACGGCGGGCAGAGCCATCACACCGACGCCATCTCAGACGCCGTCTCAATCTGTTCCACCGCGCGACCGTGGCGCGGGGCGCGGTCAGCGGAGGGAGCGCGCCGCGGGCGGAGGGTATTTAAATCGGCCGCCGCCGCGACCGAAATACGAGAGGATTCTCCATAGAATCGGCGAAGGGAGGAAGATATGGAAAATAACAACAAGGAAATGGGACAGGACTATAGGACATGTGTGGCGATCTTACGGGATAACGTCCATGGTACTAGAGGGAGCTATACATACATATATACATACATACAAACATTCATACATACGCAGCCAGCACAGGCCTTACAGACCACGCACTCTTTCTACAAACCACCTCCATTCCTTTGTGTTTTTTGCTCGGTTCCACCAGACGTCTTCAGTCATCACGGTTGCCACGTTCCTTCGCCAGGGCGTCTATGCAGCGCCGCCGTGCTCGTCCTATGGGGCGTATGGTGTTTGGTTTCCCCTTAAACGCCTTTTCGCCTGTCTTTCTTCTGGCACACGAGTTATATGGTCCACCCGCTGAATGCTTTTGCTCCTCAGCTTCTGTAGGATTGTTGGTTATTACATCAAGAGTTAGATTTCCTCGTTCTAACTCCTCCTCCATTATCATTTTATCTAAGATCGGTCCCAATATATTCCTCATTACTCTTCATACATATGTTAAAGCTTTTACTTCTCTTGTGAACAGTGATGCTCCAGGTTGCTGAATCGTACTTGACTGCAAGGCAATAGAGGTTAAAAATTGTAGCGGAAGACAGAGTTTGGAATACATTCAACAAATAACTGAGGATGTAGTGTGCGAGTACTATCTGCTGCAATACGAACAGATTGACACAAGAGAGGAACCCATCGCGAGCCGAATCAAATCAATAAGAAAAATGCTTCCTCAAGAAATCTTATTTTTATCGGTCTTTAGAAATAAACAGGAAATACAAACACTGCGAAGAATCATCGGTTGCTTCTGTGAATATTATGACCATGTGGTATATTATTAAATACAGTGATTCCAATAAATATGAACGATTCAGAGGGATATGTCTTGCTGATTCTGTAAATACCAAAATACCAGGGTCCAGTCGTTTCGTGGCTTTATTTATAATAGAAATATCCCTCTGAATGACAGCTAACGGCTTCCTTGATTATAAAGTCTTCCTGAGTGACAAATACAGATTTGTGAAAAGGGTTTTCTGAAGGGTAAATCAAACTTAATTGCAGCAGCAGTAGCATTTGGACGAGTATGAAACCTCGCCCTTACTAATCGGCCTATCCTGCTTGCAATACAAAATATGAATGTGGATCGCGGGTATGCCTAAAGGATTTTTACTAATTAGATAAGGCTATCTTTTCTGAAGAAATAATACCGATAAGTAGGAGTAAAGTGTACAACAGAACCTTGTGATGGAAAAGTCTGCTAAAAATAAAAAGTAATTAAACCTAACAGGGTTATAATTCGGAAAAATGAAAGTTATTTTGTGCATTCTTTCACGAACTACACTGGACAGAAAAGGGGTTCCACTGTTCATGAATCCAAAAGATACACTAATGAAAGAAAAGGAAATAATTAATGGTCGACAGCCCACTAGGGCAATTGACCTCCAAAATCCTGTACAGTATGATGGGAAAGAAAAACATGTATTATTAAACACTGATTTTAATTTAGTATGCCGACCGGTGCGGCCGAGCGGTTCAAAACTCTTCAGTCTGGGACCACGCGACTCCTACGGTCGCAGGTTCGAATCATGCCTCGGGCATGAATGTGTGTGATGTCCTTAGGTTAGTTAGGTTTAAGTAGTTCTAAGTTCTAGGGGACTGAGGACCTCAGATGTTAAGGCTCATAGTGCTCAGAGCCATTTCAACCATTTAAGTGGGTATGTAATGACAAAGAAAACTGAGAAGTTACTCTTACGTTCTGTTTGTCATTAAATTAAAAAAAATCGAGTAATGATTTGAAAATATACAATTTAACAGCATTTTAGTACTGAACGTCTTTACGTGAACAATGACTTTCAGTGATCTCAACGTAACGTCATCAAAGAAATTTAGAAAAAAAGCAAATACCTTTTGCTTTGTAGTTACTTATTTTGCAAATTGGATTTCAAATTATTGTCTGAACAACTGAGCCTTTTTTACTGACTTGAACAGAAACAAATAATAGAATATGTTTCAAACCAAACAGCCAGGTGCTCCAAGCTGCATGTAAAATAAATAGAACTTCCACGCTCTTAATTTGTGCATTTTTTTAGATTTGGATTATTTCCAGTGATTGATTCTCAAACTTGAAAAATGGAATTGCTTTACTTTACTCGTATACTGAAGCCTCAGTTGTGAAACAGTCAATTGAAAATAGACTGAGGCAAGAATTCTTAAAAGTGAAATTATTCATTAATAAACTGGCTGTAACTATTTAATTTGTTTCTTATGACACTCGGTTAGCATCTAAGGAAAAAAAAGGAAGAGTTACCCTGCTTGGTAACAATGTCTGAGGACAATGAGGACACAATCACTCTGAGTTTAACTGATTATTATTTAAATACATTTTATCAGTCAAATCACATTCAGTTGTGCTGCTGGGTTAGCCGTTAATACTTTCTACCAATGAACAGCCTTACTTCAGTGCTGTGCATACGACAAAACTCGGAGATGACGACGAATCTGTGTTGCTGGAACTTCTAGTGTTATAGATTTTGCTATTCACCCATATTTAATCAAATATAACAGTAATGAGGATAATGTCTGGCAATGTTTGACGACAAGCTAAATATTGCAACCTATAACACTAGACTGCGTACTCATGACAGTTCTGTTTTTCCGATTGTGGTATGACTTGGGAAATGAGAAAAACAGATCGATGATCGCCGATGTGTCGGTTCTGGATTGTATTCAGGAGACGTAAGGTTTGATTACGCAAAGGTCAGTCACGAAACCGCCATTGGGTAATAAAACCTTACGTCTCCTGAACACAATTGAGAACCGACATATCAGCGATCATCCATTGATTTTTCTCTCTTTCCAAGTCATACAAAAATCGGCAAAGCAGAACTGCCATGAGTACGCGGTCTAGTGTTATAGATTGCATTCTTTATTTTACCGGCAAACATTGCCAGGCATTATCATCATTACTGTTATATTTGATTAAATATGTGTGAATAGGAAACTCTATAACACTAGATGTAGCACCCGAACATGGACTTGACTAAAAATTAATCTGTTCTTTTTATTTTTCACACAACCAGCTGAGGGAGACTTGGAAGCGACTCACAGAAAAATCTGTAAAAGAAAAATAATCACAGTACGAAACCACAACAGCCGTAAATTGCAGCACTCAAGACAATGAAAGTGAGTATGCAATCTAGCGTTATAGGATATATTATTTATCTTGTCGGAAAACATTGCCAGACATTATCATCATTATTGTTGTTGTTGTTGTGGTCTTCAGTCCTGAGACGGGTTTTATGCAGCTCTCCATCCTACTCTATCCTGTGCAAGCTTTTTCATCTCCCAGTATCTACTGCAACTTACATCCTTCTGAATCTGCTTAGTGTATTCATCTCTTGGTCTCCCTCTACGATTTTTACCCTCCACGCTGCCCTCCAATACTAAATTGGTCATCCCTTGATGCCTCAGAACATGTCCTACCAACCGATCCCTTCTTCTGGTCAAGTTGTGCCACAAACTTCTCTTCTCCCCAATCCTGTTCAATACTTCCTCATTAGTTATGTGATCTACCCATCTAATCTGCAGCATTCTTCTATAGCACCACATTTAGAAAGCTTCTATTTTATTCTTGTCCAAACTATTTATCGTCCACGTTTCACTTCCATACATGGCTACACTCCATGCGAATACTTTCAGAAATGACTTCCTGACACTTAAATCAATACTGGATGTTAACAAATTTCTCTTCTTCAGAAACGCTTTCCTTGCCATTGCCAGCCTACATTTTATATCCTCTCTACTTCGACCATCGTCAGTTATTTTGCTCCCCAAATAGCAAAACTCCTTTACTACTTTAAGTGCCTCATTTCCTAATCTAATTCTCTCAGCATCACCCGACTTAATTAGACTACATTCCATTATCCTTGTTTTGCTTTTGTTGATGTTCATCTTATATCCTCCTTTCAAGACACTGTCCATTCCATTCAACTGCTCTTCCAAGTCCTTTGCTGTCTCTGACAGAATTACAATGTCATGGCCGAACCTCAAAGTTTTTATTTCTTCTCCATGGATTTTAATACCTACTCCGAAATTTTCTTTTGTTTCCTTTACTGCTTGGTCAATATACAGATTGAACAACATCGGGGAGAGGCCACAACCCTGTCTTACTCCCTTCCCAACCACTGCTTCCCTTTCATGTCCCTCGACTCTTATAACTGTCATCTGGTTTCTGTACAAATTGTAAATAGCCTTTCGCTCCCTGTATTTTACCCCGCCACCTTTAGAATTTGAGAGTATTCCAGTCAACATTGTCAAAAGCTTTCTCTAAGTCTACAAATGCTAGAAACGTAGGTTTGCCTTTCCTTAATCTTTCTTCTAAGATAAGTCGTAAGGTCAGTATTGCCTCACGTGTTCCAGTGTTTCTACGGAATCCAAACTGATCTTCCCCGAGGTTGGCTTCTACTAGTTTTTCCATTCGTCTGTAAAGAATTCGTGTTAGTATTTTGCAGCTGTGATTTATTAAACTGATAGTTCGGTAATTTTCACATCTGTCAACACCTGCTTTCTTTGGGATTGGAATTATTATATTCTTCTTGAAGTCTGTGGGTATTTCGCCTGTTTCATACATCTTGCTCACCAGATGGTAGAGTTTTGTCAGGACTGGCTCTCCCAAGGCCGTCACTAGTTCCAATGGAATGTTGTCTACTCCGGGGGCCTTGTTTCGACTCAGGTCTTTCAGTGCTCTGTCAAATTCTTCACGCAGTATCATATCTCCCATTTCATCTTCATCTACATCCTCTTCCATTTCCATAATATTGTCCTCAAGTACATCGCCCTTGTATAGACCCTCTATATACTCCTTCCACCTTTCTGCTTTCCCTTTTTTGCTTAGAACTGGGTTTCCATCTGAGCTCTTGATATTCATACAAGTCGTTCTCTTATCTCCATAGGTCTCTTTAATTTTTCTGTAGGCAGTATCTATCTCACCCCTAGTGAGATAGGCTTCTACATCCTTACATTTGTCCTCTAGCCATCCCTGCTGAGCCATTTTGCACTTCCTGTCGATCTCATTTTTGAGACGTTTGTATTCCTTTTTGCCTGCTTCATTTACTGCATTTTTATATTTTCTCCTTTCATCAATTAAATTCAATATTTCTTCTGTTACCCAAGGATTTCTACTAGCCCTCGTCTTTTTACCTACTTGATCCTCTGCTGCCTTCGCTACTTCGTCCCCCAAAGCTACCCATTCTTCTTCTACTGTATTTCTTTCCCCCATTCCTGTCAATTGTTCCCTTATGCTCTCCCTGTAACTCTGTACAACCTCTGGTTCTTTCAGTTTATCCAGGTCCCATCTCCTTAAATTCCCACCTTTTTGCAGTTTCTTCAGTTTTAATCTACAGGTCATAACCAATAGATTGTGGTCAGAGTCCACATCTGCCCCTGGAAATGTCTTACAATTTAAAACCTGGTTCCTAAATCTCTGTCTTACCATTATATAATCTATCTGATACCTTTTAGTATCTCCAGGGTTCTTCCCTGTATACAACCTTCTTTCATGATTCTTAAACCAAGTGTTAGTTATGATTATGTTGTGCTCTGTGCAAAATTCTACCAGGCGGCTTCCTCTTTCATTGTTGTTATATTTGATGAAATATGTGTGAACAGGAAAATCAATTACACTAGAAACTGCTGCTGTTGTTAAAGATGGTAGCATCTTGTGGAGGAATTACAGGAATGGGCAATAGTAATTAATACAGCCTCTTCCATCCGCCCATTGTCCTTACTCCTGCTACTAGACATCTGGCCGGCACGCATACATGATGCCGCCGAAATGGTACTCTCTACTGCGAGAGCGTTAACACCACAATTTCACACACTACAAGTGCTGGAACCCGTCTCCCTCTCTCCGTGCTCTCCGAACAACAACTCCTTACCCAAAGATTTTACAATGCACAAGCAGTGCTATTATCGTTGCTAGTCGATGCAAATAACAGTTCTTTTGACTTTTCTCCATAGCTTATAAATTTCACAGTAAGACACAGATAAATACAATGAAATGTTAACAGACTCCTACCTAAATTTACCCATGCAGTGGAGCAATGACCTTACTTGTTAAAAGAAATTACAAATATTTACAAACTGTTCAGCAAAAAAAGTCTTAGATATCGGTATCAGGTGCCTTGAATCCTGCATTTTCTGTGCTACAAGTGTACTCGCAGATGTAATACACTCGTGCTTCAACAGCACAGTTCAAGTTTGTGGTTTTATTTTTCAAAAATTTGATCGATTTTTGTGGGGGTGCATTTGTTAGCGTGGTTCATGTTGAACTAAGATGACGTTAAAGGACTTCCCCATTCATATGTTAAGATCTGCGGTGACACATTAACTCCAGACCGAGTGTGACGTACGCTATGACGAAATGTAAGAGATGGAAAATAAAAAGTATGAAATAAAGGGAAAAAAGTCAGATGCAATGAGAATAGCTTCTTGTACTGCATTCCATTGTATATTCTTAAGTTTTTTCCTTTATTGTCACTCTTATTGAAGCTTGCAGCTACATGTTGTGTACTTTCGCAGTGCAAATTTGTTGTTAAAAACAATAACCAGATTGTGACGTTAAGGCTCTGGACACTATGGGACTTAACAGCTGTGGTCATCAGTCTCCTGGAACTTAGAACTACTTAAACCTAACTAACCTAAGGACAACACACACGTCCATGCCTGAGGCAGGATTCGAACCTGCGATCGTAGCGGTCGCGCGGTTCCAGACAGAAGCGCTTAGATCCGCTAGGCCAGCCCGGCCAGTGACGTTAAGGTACAAGCGTTTTCAGTGTGCGCTGTCTGTATACTTTCCATCAACAGGATGTTCCGAAACTATTCTTTCAATTTAATATTGTAGGCAGAGGACATCAAACAAAAATATATAGTTAGGGGACATGTGATCTCTGAAGTCAGTTTATATGTTAGGCAAAACTTTTTTAGTGTGGGTGATGTATGCTGATGTGTCGGTGTGGCGGATAGGAACTGTGACCGGAAATTTAAAACTGCTCTGTGTATGGATGGGTGGCCCTGAGGTCTGTTTATAGACAAAGGATGTACTCCCAGCACGATGGAGCGCCAGCCCATTTAGCATTGCTGTGAGGAATGTTCTCAGAGCAACCCCCGGATATCGATAGATCGGCCGGGATGGCCCTGAGGCCTGATTACCTTTGGCATCTGACCTGAAGTGCTTGGATTTCTTCTTCTGGAGGAACTTGAAGCAACTGGTACACATGGCACAGTTGTGGAAACAGAAGGAGACCTAGTCACTAGAAGTGTCGTCGTTGGTGGTACCGTTGCGCACATGCCAGTCATCTTTGAACGGACACACCAGCGTATGGTCCGACGAAGCAGTGCGTGCATGCAGGCCAATGATAGCACATTCGAGCAGTTCGTATGAATGCGACTGATTTACTTAGCATGCTCAAGTACATTCTGTGTAAATCTCCTCTAGCTTCAGAAACTACCGCCAGGGATCACATGTATTGAGAGGCACCCACATGCCTTGCTCATACTGTGGCATTAAGCAGTCAGGCCTGCAAGATGAGTGGTCTGCCAAGCGAGTGGATTCATTCTTATTTATCGAGTAACATTAACTCTAGTACTCACAATTAAGTTACAAATTATTCTTCTGCATGAATTTTACGCAACGGAAACACACATCTGACTATTAGTAATTTACACTACTCTGACTGTTCACTACACACTGGCAATACCACATTTTCTTTTTTATTTAACGGCTTTGATCAACACGTGGCCATCGCACTGAATACGAATGGCGCACACATTATAAATTCTGGATATCGTGGCAACATACAATTCGAAGGAAAAGGCCACCAATCTTTTTCTTTTCACTATCTTATTTATTCCGATGAATTCGATAATCTAAACACACAAATTCTATAACCTTCAACAATAACACATGAGAAATTCCACCCAGATGGCATGGCTTTACATTGGTGATTCTCTATCTTATGGTCTCGTAATTCTTTAACGCTACAGTGCACTTTCTGGATAGGGTGGTGGATATTTTGCTATATCTCACACTTCGACTCTCACAGCCATCATCACGAAACTTTCCTCCAGACCGAGTGGTACAAAAGGAACATGCATACCGCACTACCTCTGAAACTACCTTGCTACTCTCCCATGCAGACCACACATACTTAAATTACATGACATACACCACACTGCAACAGGGAATACAACATAAGGAACAGTCACAACATTATAATCACATCACTTTCAGCTTTCCCACTTCAATGAGTGTTCATCCCAGTTCCACACGACACTGCCCCACTTCGTAACTTTTCTTTCCCATTACGAACTCTGGACGATATATGCACGACTTCCTGTGCAATGCAAGCCAAGTGGCGTTGCTGGATAGACGGCTGACTCACCTTGCTTCTCTCTCAGAGTATTATACACTCCTGGAAATTGAAATAAGAACACCGTAAATTCATTGTCCCAGGAAGGGGAAACTTTATTGACACATTCCTGGGGTCAGATACATCACATGATCACACTGACAGAACCACAGGCACATAGACACAGGCAACAGAGCATGCACAATGTCGGCACTAGTACAGTGTATATCCACCTTTCGCAGCAATGCAGGCTGCTATTCTCCCATGGAGACGATCGTAGAGATGCTGGATGTAGTCCTGTGGAACGGCTTGCCATGCCATTTCCACCTGGCGCCTCAGTTGGACCAGCGTTCGTGCTGGATGTGCAGACCACGTGAGACGACGCTTCATCCAGTCCCAAACATGCTCAATGGGGGACATATCCGGAGATCTTGCTGGCCAGGGTAGTTGACTTACACCTTCTAGAGCACGTTGGGTGGCACGGGATACATGCGGACGTGCATTGTCCTCTTGGAACAGCAAGTTCCCTTGCCGGTCTAGGAATGGTAGAACGATGGGTTCGATGACGGTTTGGATGTACCGTGCACTATTCAGTGTCCCCTCGACGATCACCAGTGGTGTACGGCCAGTGTAGGAGATCGCTCCCCACACCACGATGCCGGGTGTTGGCCCTGTGTGCCTCGGTCGTATGCAGTTCTGATTGTGGCGCTCACCTGCACGGCGCCAAACACGCATACAACCATCATTGGCACCAAGGCAGAAGCGACTCTCATCGCTGAAGACGACACGTCTCCATTCGTCCCTCCATTCACGCCTGTCGCGACACCACTGGAGGCGGCCTGCACGATGTTGGGGCGTGAGCGGAAGACGGCCTAACGGTGTGCGGGACCGTAGCCCAGCTTCATGGAGACGGTTGCGAATGGTCCTCGCCGATACCCCAGGAGCAACAGTGTCCCTAATTTGCTGGGAAGTGGCGGTGCGGTCCCCTACGGCACTGCGTAGGATCCTACGGTCTTGGCGTGCATCCGTGCGTCGCTGCGGTCCGGTCCCAGGTCGACGGGCACGTGCACCTTCCGCCGACCACTGGCGACAACATCGATGTACTTTGGAGACCTCACGCCCCACGTGTTGAGCAATTCGGCGGGACGTCCACCCGGCCTCCCGCATGCCCACTATACGCCCTCGCTCAAAGTCCGTCAACTGCACATACGGTTCACGTCCACGCTGTCGCGGCATGCTACCAGTGTTAAAGACTGCGATGGAGCTCCGTATGCCACGACAAACTGGCTGACACTGACGGCGGCGGTGCACAAATGCTGCGCAGCTAGCGCCATTCGACGGCCAACACCGCGGTTCCTGGTGTGTCCGCTGTGCCGTGCGTGTGATCATTGCTTGTACAGCCCTCTCGCAGTGTCCGGAGCAAGTATGGTGGGTCTGACACACTGGTGTCAATGTGTTCTTTTTTCCATTTCCAGGAGTGTAGTTTGAATCAAGCGTCACACGGAAACATAACACGCAAAGTAATATTAAGAACATATTAATCACACACGTGAGTCCTCAACTGATACCATGGACGAGTACTTCTCTTTATCCTTTGTCACATACACAGATTTAGACTCACACAGTACTCACCACGTGGAAGTACTCGCCTCTAATTTAGAGTCCTGCACACGCCATTTCTTAAATATTTCCAACTTATAGTACACACGCTAGTAATTCAGCTTAACTTAAGCACTAAGAAGTATTTCAACTTATTGCTACACGTGGTTTCATTGTGACCGTTGGTCACTTCCGAAGATTACGACGATCCCCTTAATATTATCTGCCTGAAATTTAATTCTCCCCACAAAAGTTCCTGAAATAGAGAAATTACTATTCTAAACTACTCTTAAGTGTTTCACATGCATACCATGTCTCCACTCTTTTGTCCTTACGGAGCACGCCTAAGACAGGTCTTACCAACACTAGATCCAGCAGCAGAGTGCTGAAACACGGCCGTTCTTCAGGTCCTCTCGCACTTCTGCCGAAGTGGGGGAGCACATTGCTACCGTATTGATCAGCCACATTTCAGGTGCTCAAAGCTCAGGTAAATTTCATCTCGTTGGTCCCACCAAAGGTGACCCAAGTACCGTCTAAAAGACGAGCATATATTCACATTCACTATCTGCGGTTAGCAGACGACCATACATTCATTCATTTCACAGATCTCACCAAACTGGATGCAGGGATTTATTTTGTGGGAGTGCACATGTGATCAATTAAATAAATAAATTGTCATTCTTTCCCACACTGGTATCCGGCTTCGCTGTATTAATTGAAATTGAGTTATTATTAGAAAAAAATATGTTGTTCTGACAAGAATAACGAAGAATGTTGTACCTATTTTCAATGTTGGGCGGTACTGTACCCTTTCAGTATCACAACCAAATATAAGCGCTTTAATGTTCTCTATCTACTGTATTAATTTAAACGAACAGTCTCTAAACACTCTGTATACCTCATCCATAAATGACAGTCGTCTGCTTATTTCTTCATCACGATTGTTCTCATGTCCAGTATCAAATATCTGAGGCTAATATGGAATCAATATAGTCCTTACTGCTTCGTTCAGTAAGTTCACTCTTGTATTTCACTTAAACACGAACAATTGCTACTCGAATTTCAGTTCAGGCTACTATTCCAATTTCATCAATCTGTATCGGTCTCATGCAGTTAAAAATAAAAAAAAATATAAAAAACTGGCGTCTCTTACCAGACACTAAATCAACATTAGCCTGTATATGTATAAGCCGGGGTCGTGAATGGAAATTCATTCTTTGTAAACCTCAAACTTCCTTTCAAGTTTGATGGAAACTATTAAAATTCTACTCTATACAAGAATCTCTAGTTGAGAGAAAATATTTATTATAAGATTTAATGAAGTATTTGTTTCCACTACTTTGAAACGTAACTGCTTCTAAAAATTCAAATAGTGAATTGTATATCACATAGGATGTAAGAGATTTGATGATAGACTTTTAAATACTACTAGACACGTTCCTAACTTCCAGTAGTTGTATCAGTTCTCAGCGGTAAAGTATTTCACCCTTATATCATTCCTCTTCATTGTTTTGCTTATAGGAATACATGAACAATAAGGCAATGAGTGGACTGAAGCTATCGGAACAGCGGCTTATCGTTGAACCCCCCGTACAGGATACCAACAACACAGTTTGGTTTGAAGCTGCGTCGGCTCTTGCCTAGCATCAATTCGATATTGATTTAAATGCGCCTTTGTTGGTTATCCTTCAGAGCTTTGTAATTCGTGGTGAAATAGGCTGTAATTTCGTAGAGGAGTGAAAAACAGCTTAGCATCGCGTCTTGAGAAGCAGGACAACGCGGTTTCTAGGGACGGGGAGTTGATTTCCACTGAAATCCGAGTTCCAACCCTGGTTGTTCTGCGTCAAGAGCACGGTCCGATTCCACCAGCCTCCTTTGACCGGTGACGTCCTGTGTGACGTAATGAATTTACGGTACGAAGTATATACGCGGACTGTTATTAAATCTTATCCGTGGTGGTGTAAACTACACGATTTATTCAAAATATGTCCTGCCTTACGAGAGTGTGGTTGAGTAAGAAGCTGGGAAAACTTCCTAAATTGTTGCTAGAGAAAAGAGGGTCGATCATATTTATAATTTTGGTTCTCACAACTACTCGGTTGTTTCAATGCGTATGTGGCAAGATTTCCGAGAAAACGGTTACGCAAGAACCTAAGAGCACTGCTTCAATTGTTTGCGCGTGAAACAAGTAGTGATTACATTTATAATCTTGTGTGTCACAAATTTGGCTGTTTTTCGAATGTGGAAATTGTTGCGAGGGTGAAGTTATGCAAGAATATGAGGGCACAGATTAAACGGTTGTTAGTGAATCGAGAGTTGATTATAATTACAATCTTGGTTCTTACAAATATTTAACTTTTTGTTTTCGGATGTAATGTTGCGGAGCCTGGCGTATTTGAAGTGGGATGTTTTTGTAGAGAGCTTGTTGTCAAATTACATTTACGGTACTGGTTGTTATAGTTTCGTGGCGGGCGGGGAAAGAGTAGTCTGGTATCGCCGTCTCCCATTGAACTAAGTTGACGGGAAAAACTGCAACATTAAGAAGTAATTGATATGAAGTAACGAAATTTCGGGAAAAAATTGTCTAAGTAACGTATTTAAGTGATTAACAATGAAAGATCAGCGGTCAACGTAAGTGCGAGTGAAGCCACTGCAAATGTAAAATGGTGGCACTTTAACAATGGGTGTAACCGCCAGAAAGTTGCATGTAAGTATGCAAACGTGAATGCACTTTGTCGTAAAGGTGCCGGACGTCCGTTCTTAGGATGGAGTTCCATGCCTGTTGCACCTGATCGTTCAAGACAGGGACAGCTAATGCTTTGTGTATGACGCTGGAGTTGTGGTCCGATGACGCCCAGCATGTGCTCGATGGAAAAACATCTGGTTATCGAGCAGACCAAGGCCACATGTCGACATCTGTCACGTTGCGTTGCAACGACGGTATGTGGGCCAGCGTTATCCTGTTGGAAAACGCCCCCTATAATACTGTTCATGAAATGACAGTTCAACAAGTCGAATCACCAAATTAGCGTACATATTTGCAGTCATAGTGCGTGGGATAACCACGAGAGCGCTCTTGCGGTCATACGAAATCGCACGCCAGTCCATAACTCCTAGTGTTGGTCCAGTGTGTCTAGTACGCAGAAAGGTTGGTTGCAGGCGCCCACCTGCCCTCCTCCTTACGAAGGCATGACCATCACTGGGGCTGACAAAGAATCAGCAGTCATCAGATTACATAACAGACGTACACCCTGACCTCCAACGATCTCTCGCTTGACACCACTGGAGTGACGAATTGCTTTGGTTTGCGTCAGTGTATTGCACACTACAGGGCAGTTGGATCGAAGCTGTCTTTGAAGTAACCGATTTCTAACAGTTCGTTGTGTCAGTGTGGTGCCAACTGCTGCTCAGACTGCTGCTGCAGATACAGTACGATGCGCCAGAGCCATACGCCGAACAAGACGGTCTACCCTCTAGGTAGTGACACATGGCCATACGGGGTCTGGTTTTGTTGTGACCGTCCATTCCTGTGAGAATCCCCACTAGCAATGATGTAGAATGACTACATTCATGCCAAGTCTTTCTGCAGTATCACAGTAGGAACATCCAGCTCCTCGTAGCCGTATTACAGCACTTTGTTCAAACTCAGTGAGGTGCTGACAATGGCGACTTTGTGAAGTCATTCTTTATTAACATAAACTCACCACGTCCAGTCTCAAAGGTGACTACCGCTCATGACCGTTGCAGCGTGTATTTAAATCTAACCTGATTTGCATCCACATAGTGGCGCTAGTAGCGCTTCCCTTATGCGACTGGCGAGAAATTGCAGTAGACATTATCTTTGAGATGTGGAAACACACCTTCCCACTTTTATTTAAATCGCGGAACTCCTCCATGGTGTTTTTTCTTCCGTCAATTTCTATAGGTCAACGGAAACGTTCGATTCCAATTTTATTTGTGTTTGTTTGTTTGTTTTTGCGTGTATATGTAGTTTTTTTCTGTTTAATCTGGAAGAATTCTTGTCTGCTATTTTTAGATTATGTGGTTGTCTTCTAATAATGTTAATCTTATTGCATTTTAAGTTTGGCCTAACTCGTCGATCTCCAGTTACTTTCATTTCATGAAGTGACTGACACATTGTAGCCCGCAGCTCGTGGTCGTGCGGTAGCGTTCTCGCTTCCCACGCCCGGGTTCCCTGGTTCGATTCCCGGCGGGGTCAGGGATTTTCTCTGCCTCGTGATGGCTGGGTGTTGTGTGATGTCCTTAGGTTAGTTAGGTTTAAGTAGTTCTAAGTTCTAGGGGACTGATGACCATAGATGTTAAGTCCCATCGTGCTCAGAGCCATTTGAACCATTTTTGACACATTGTGCGTGTTTTTTGGTTTGTTTGCAACCGTAACTGTCTAGCTTTCCATCGCTATCTTGATGGCCTTAAACGGCCTGTTATTAAATTTTATGTGTGGTTGTCTTGGTGAATGGGGTAAAATATGCTGTTTATTCGAAATATGACCTCACGTGTCAAAGCAGACAGGTGGAATCGGATCGTGCGCTAATTCCGTGGTTCGCATGCGGAAATTTGTAATTGCACTCTCGAACTGTGAACGCCTGCCACTTAAAATGTGTCAAATGATGAACATTGCGAATCAGAACGTCTCCTCATCAATGGGTAGCTTCATCTATCAGTACGTTTATGCCAGTTCTATGTTTCTGAAGGATATAGTCCTTTTAACGCAAATATTACTGTAATACGTGCAGTTTTAGACATGACCCACTACCGCCGCCCGGCCACCGTGGGGAATAAGTCGGAGTCAAAGAAATGGCTCTGAGCACTATGGGACTGAACATCTGAGGTCATCAGTCCCCAGTAACTTAGAACTACTGAAACCTAACTAACCTAAGGACATCACACACATCCATGCCCGAGGCAGGATTCGAACCTGCGACCGTAGCGGTCACGCGGTTCCAGACAGAAGCGCCTAGAACCGTAGCCGGCAAGTCGGAGTCGTTCATTTAATGTGGCCAATACAACTGGCCGCCCCTCAGAAATCTAAGTCCAGCCATATATTCGATCTGACAGCACTGTATGATGCGTAAGTGTGTGGAGGTAATGCCGACGCTCTTCAGGAGACGAGGCCCACGAGAAAGACAGACCTTGGCGTGTACGTCAAAGCACGTGAGACTGCAGGCCTCTGGCGAGGAGCGAGTAACTGTTTCGGACACGTTTAACAATTCTTGAGAGCGTGTATAAATGCATGCAACTTTTCAATAGCACAAGACAAAATTAAGACCTTCAGTGGGAAGCTTTCCAGTTAATATTGATTTAGCGTGAGCTCTGCATGGAGCCGACCGTTCGCGAAGGGTGGCGAGTAAGCCGACTAGTGTGAAGTCACAAGCAGGGCTCGTATAACTCGTTGGCTGTCACGAGCTGTTGAAATGCTGTATCTGCTCGCGGTGTAGTGGTAAGCGTTGCTCAATGTAGATGCAAAGTGTCGAGATCGGGTCAGCTCCATTCCCTACATTTTAAAATCGTATTTTAGTTGGCTGTTAAAGTTATAAGTCACTTCACCTTTGAACCCAACTGTAATGGCGAAAACTTTCAGAAACAGTTCCGTAACACAGCTCATGGCTGTGTCAAGCTCACATTACGCTCTCGAATTTCATCGCTCCGCAGCGGCCATCAGTTGCCGGCTACCGGCCAAACGCAACTCGCCGCGTGACCTCGGCGGGCCGTCCGATCAGGTGACCGCAGAGCAGCGCGGCGCTGTGAGTGAATTTATCAACAGTCGCTTCCTTGTCTGAAGTTGTATTCATGTTGCAGTTGCGTACTGGAGTTCGCTTGCTTGAAACTTGTAAATGTTCTTCAGTTGTTGGAAAACAGAGTCGAAAGCGGAAAAAAGTCTAACATTTGCGACATATTCTTCGACTTGGTTTAGTAGCAGGCAGCGGAGGTAGCGCTAAACCTTTTGTATTGTGCGTGGGGCGAGTGCTTGTGTGAAAAATGGGTCAGACATATGCTTTCTTCTTTCACGAAAGATCGTTCTGGCATGAACGATTTTCTGTATTCAGGAAGCCACGATAACCGACATACGTGATGAACTGCGACAAATAAGGCATTAGTATTGCCAACAACTTGAGACATCTTTCGGCCGCAGTGTAATAGAAACGACTGAAAAACTCCATTACCTCCCGCTGCTACGCGATAACGCACTATTTTGATTTCACAAAGTTTTTGTTTGGGAAGTCATCCATCATGCACTTATTCTTATCAGCTTATGCCCTCAAATGTTTACTTTTCCAGCTCCTCCATGAAAAACAATCAAGAAAACTACTTTCCAGGTGAAAATGCACTTCCAATCTGGTAGAACGACATCTTTAACTCAAAATCAGTAGGTTTCCACATGCCTGGAATCTGTTATCTGATCATTGTCAGACAGTTTCAGATCATGTGACAGAATATAGCAGGTGTTCAAAATAAGTGCCGAATACTTTGAGAGATGGTAGTACTCATCGAAACAAGTGAATTAAGTCCACCGAATAAAGGGTCCCGAAATGCATACTTTCTGCGATAAACACGTGTTTACAGAAGGTGTTGAACGTGGCGTCCGTTCATGACAATGAACTCCTCCGGCGTAAAGAATGACGCAACCTTTGAAGTATTTCCGGTTTTCGTTGTAGCTGTTGAGACAAATTGAAGACCCTGTAGTGTCTACACATCGTTGACTGCCGTAGCGTAGATCGGTTGCCTTCAAGTACCCCCATAAACGAAAGTTCAGGATACAGAGGTCTGGAGAACGAGCAGGCCTAGGTGAGTGTGTGTGTGTGTGTGTGTGTGTGTGTGTGTGTGTGTGTGTGAGTGTGAGTGTGTGTCCCACCCGACCAATCCAGCGCTCCTGAAATGTGTGCGTTTTTTAGCGAGCATTGTGGCGCAAGTGTGCTGGCACGCCATCATTCATGAGCGACATTTGTATTCATTGCTGCAATGGCACAGCCTCCACCAAGATGGGTAATACATTAATGAGAAAGTCCAGATAATGCCCCCCAGTCAAACTTTGTGGTAGCAGGTATGGCTTTATTAATCTATCGCGAAGTTCGCCTGCCCAAACATTGATTGAGAATGGATGCCCTCTTTCCTGAATTTCTTGGGGATTTGCATCTGCCTATACATGCTGGTTATGGAAATTCACGAAGTCGCCTCTTGTGAATTCTGCCTCATCGGTAAATCGGTAAATAAAATCTTGGGTATGAACACTGGGTCTGCTGCAGACTTCTGCAACAGCCATTGGTGGAAGCGCCATCTGTCATAATGATCTTACGGCCTGAACGCACGTACAACAGTTCCTCATGAAGTTCCTCTCTCCCTCCACCTCCCCACCCCTGCCAATGAGAGAGTGAGATACGCCATCTGCTGCTGCTGCTGCTAATCGTCGCACACTGGTCGCAGGGGTTTCTTCCGAGGCGCAAGGGTACTTGTGTCCCTCAGACATTGGAAAAGTCTGCCGAAAGGGTCATCAGAGGGCACTCTGCGCTGTTGATATTTTTCAGCGTATAGGGCACTGACTCGTAGGCTACGCCCGTTTGCTAAACCATTGCAGAGTATCATATCCACCATTTCACTTTTCGGGTAGTAGGCTTCCATTGCTAACAAGTGAAGGAAGAGAGAAAATATAAATTTCTTACACCATTTGTACGTACAAACGGCGCAATAACAGTAAATCCGTAAGTAAATCCGCGTTTGGAAGAACGTAAGACACCATTATACGTACTCAGGGTTGACAGTACTGTCCAGTAATGCACAAAAACACGATGAAAAGTAACGTAGCCTACAACACGACTCCAACTTCACAGCCGACTGCAGACCCCTAATGGTACGTAGAGTACTGTGAATAAGACATCGCAGTACAACGCCGACACATTCGAGGGAGCGGCGATGCAACGACTTTGCTAATATCCGCAAACGTCGCGCTTCCCTTCCTATAAACACGTGTTATTTCGGAAATTACACGTCTCCAGATCCATGTTTATGGATTTAATTTTCTTGTTTCGATGAGTACTTACATCTCTCAAAGTATTTGATACGTTTTCCTGTGTTGTTGATGATTGAATTCTCTTTGATATACGGACGCAGGTTCGAATCCTGCCTCGGGCATGGATGTGTGTGATGTTAGGTTAGTTAGTTTTAAGTAGTTCTAAGTTCTAGGGGACTGATGACCTTAGCAGTTAAGTCCCATAGTGCTCAGAGCCATTTGAACCATTTCTGTTTGATGTTTACTGTCGTCTTTAAGAAACTAATGGAAAAGGCTATTAAAATATGCATTCCACTAATACAAATGAGATGTAGTGTACCACAATAGCCTTATTTTAGTAAAACATAAGGTACTTGTAACTAGAAACTGCCTATATCGTGAAGAATGAGTAAGATTTTACCCATTCTTGACTTCTAAACGGTCTATGTATACATGTTGTCCTGGATCAATCTCAAGTAGTAGGAAAATATGGCACATAAGCGAAATAAGTAAGAGCCCCTTATTGGTATTTGATTGGGTTACCGGTACATATCTGACAAAACGGCTAAAATTCGGGCCTGGATCGAGATTAGAACAGTAAACAAAACTATCCTTTACTTTACAGGCGACTACGTTACGTCAGAGCTAGCGAAACATTATGTCACTGCCTTCTCTCTTACTGCCGCATTGGTGGTTAGAACAGATTACTTGCAACGTAGGAGATGAATAGTTGCAATTTTCGCGTGATGTGACTTTCCTGAACTCGAAACGATAAATTAATAGCCTTATTTCATATATTACACCAAAATCACTCAGATTATTTAATGAAAACAATAAAAATATTTTATGTGAATTTAGCAGGATAATTCTGCGTCATCCAGGACGTAGTTCGTCGGTCACAGAGTTGCCAAACATATCGTATGTTGTTTCCAAGATTCAGTTATACTATTAGCAGGATGAATACCAACCGATATGTTCCTGGAACAGGCTTCGAAGTGACACCACCTGGTGTCTAGAAGACACAGTTGTTGAAGGCCGGAATACCCAAAAATATGTAAAGGAGCCTTATTCATATTTCAGTAACTAGGTGTAGAGGCTAGAGCATAGTTACTAATAATACTCAGATTCACCGACGACAAAGTAAGCATCATAAATCAATAACTGTCAGAATTGTTTATGTTTGTCTGCCTTTACACTACTGAAAACTGGAAAGGTGTCTCATAAGAGGCGATTTACATTGTTGCAAACATTATGTGTAGGTAGCAAATCATTATTATAATTACTACAGACTCACAAAATCTCTTTATTGAGATCACTGTCGTCGGCACTATCCCCAAAAGAGAACCACAGTAATAAAGAGACAGCCACACGAACTGTTTGCAAAACATGAATATCTGTAGGGAGACTTCGTAAGCTAAGAGCAACCTACCAAGTTCCAAATCAAGAAGATCTGCTGTTCAGAAAACAACACGCAATAACAGAAGATGTGTGGTCATTAATGCTTTGAGAATGAAAGTAGCGAACGCAAGCAGTTCTCCATTAAATATCGTCACACTACTTCCAGTCCCTCACAATGCAAGGGCGAAACATTTATGACATTGCACAATAGTTGATGCCTCTTTCCGTCTCTGCCGACATAACTTTTGGTTTTTGTGAATACACAGCATTATTTATGAAATTGCACATTCCCGCACTACTTGGGTATTACACAGGAAGGCAAGTAAACATAGACCACATCGAAACCCAAAGTGAATAATATCTTACAAATTCATAGTAATATAGGCACGCTCGTGTACAGGCACTTCGTGTTTTATTAAAATAAACTTTGGTCTTAAGGTTATCGTGGTAAGCTGTATTTCATTTGTATTGGTATTCTCTCACATTATCTAAAACATTCCGGCAATGTTCAGATAGCCTACCAATTCCACGCCTGTATATACCTAGAGGTTCTGAGTAAAAGATGTTGGCAAAGCAAGTTGGAAGTCCATTTTCGTCCGCAAAAAATAATCTTGACGGCAGTTCGATAAAAGCAGGAAAATCGTACATCTGAAGGCATAAGAAAAAATTAAAAAGTGTGTGACTCTTGATTTCGCAGACAATCTCCTTTATAGTTTTGTTTTGGAAACCGGCAGAGTGTGATATCGTGTAGTACAACACGCGGTTGAGTTTCGTGTGTCATTTTTCTTACACTGCGACCGAAAGGTGTCTCAGGTGTTGGCAACAAATTCCAGCTTCGATGAACACACGTGGGAAGGAGTTCCTAGTGCACAACATCCTCCTTCAACCACCGTATGCAAAAAAGTCCACACTGACCTTTTCTACAGGATATTTTGCTTGTTACGGCTCGGCCTTTCTTGTTAAGAAATTAGCATAAAAGCGTCATAACTCGTCACCAGCAACAGTATCGAATACGAAAGCGTAATGTATGAACTGATGACGTTTGAACAAAAATGCAGTAATTATCACAGAATTAGAGTATGGAGTACTACATCCGATCTCTGAAACTTGTCTCGTGAATGCAAATGTCGCACGACGCTTAAATGGTCGCAATTTACCACATACCGCCCATCAAGTATGTCAACCGCCGAGACGTCCAAAACGCCGAAAATCATGAATGACAGAACGATCTATTTCTGACTGGTTTTGCCCAAAGGCACCTCGGTTCACACAGAACACAAAGGCTTCGAGCTCCCTCTGTTGCCAGTACTTCTCTATTAAATTCAAAGCGAATAATACGTCGCAGATGTTAGACCTTTTTCCACTTGCGAGTTATTTTACAGCACTTGTACAACGTTCGTAAGTTTCAAGCATGCAAAATCCAATACGTAACTGCAAGGTAAGTATTAGAACTACAAATAAGAAAATGAGAGTTGATAAATACTACACCCAAAGCCCCGCGCCGCGTTCACATGGCGGACGGCAGCTGGCGTTAGGCGGTGTGTGGCGATCTTGGCGCAGCCACGAGCTGTTTGGCGAAATAGCTTCGGCAAATTTGTGCTATTACAGGTCGGTCAGAAAGTGAAGCGAATTATCTTTGAGGCACCTAATGGAATAGACTCGAACCAGAGACTTAACATCTACACTGACTGATGTTTAACACCTCCCCCCACATTTCTTTTTTCTGCTTCATTTGTGAGAAATTGATACTCTGGTAGTAAAGTAATATTTATATCTCCTCTTTGTTCTATCTAATCCAGAAGAGAACGACTGCACAGGAACTACCTCAGCTGAGCGATGGCTTCAAAGTTGTCTTCACGAAGGTGTGTTTTCCACTTTATTCCACAATATCTCCATAAGGTATCCAACGCAACCGTTTAACAATGTTTGTGTGCTGAGCTGGTCTCTCTTAACTCTGAGCACGCCACTCGCCGGAATCTCCGTACTGCCATTTTCGATGCATTAGATCATGGTGAATGTATCGCAGAACTGAAGAAATTCAGGTAGTCACTTCTGATTATAAAAGGTTTTGAGACACGGAGTAAAATAAAATAACATAAATAGTACGACGTCTGCTGTTGTGAGGATAAAGTTTTTCTCTGAGATTGCTTCAACACAAAATAAGTTGCTTCTGAGTTTATTTCTGCGTATATTTATGTTACCTTAAAAAAATGACGATCAAAGAAAAAAAGGGGAAAATAAGAATTTTTTATTTTGTTCTTGACTTTGTCTGTTTCTATTCGCTTCGTAGACTAAGTTTGATCATGTTCCTGATTTTATCCTCTACTAATTTCGCGTTTATGTCCTTAACTTTTACCATTTTCGACTGGCGGACTCTGTCTTGGATATAACTGAGTTCGAGTAAAAATTCTTTAAAATGGTAACAGCCATTGGGGCCGTCCCGCATACATATAGGTGGATTTCGTCTACGAAGGAGATGTGTGACTGATGGTTGTAACTTGTAACTTCCTCCCAACATCAGTGAGATTCAGTCCTTCGTTTATGCTTGGGAGGGTCAACATGTCAAACATGACTGAAAATTTTGCCACGAGTCATAAAATGATCGAATGCTCAGAGAATTCTTGCTGCTGTTTCACGTGATATGTGTAAAACCTGTGTCTCATAGTTTACTTTAGAGACTGTGTGCGTATTTGCAAAGGCTGTATTTTTAATATCGCCAAGTCCTCTCACACTATGTTCTTTGACGCTGGCTCACACTCTTACAGGAATTTTCCTTGAGTTTGCAGCTACAGTTTGTATTAAACCTGTAGCCCTTACTTAAAATTTGCATGTGGCTGACCACATTTAGTTATTTCTTGTTATGCAAAGCTATTCTGTGCTGTACATTAAAGATGGACGATTCAATTTTGCTTAGCGTCGCACCTGATTAAGTTCCTATTTGCTGGAGACCTGCAGTGCCTTCTCCACGTCACTTTCACCCGTCATCACAACACCCACGTCATCTGCGTATGCCTTGCGTGTGATGTTATGGTCATGTACGTACAATCCCCGTAGTTATTTCTGCATAGTAGGTAGCATGAGCCAATGGCAATGCAAACATGGCCATCGACGTGGGACAACCTCGTGTCACCGAACTCGTGATCGTAAGTTACCTGTTTAGCAGACCATTATTCACGATTTTCGGCATTCTGTTCTTCTAAATTCTAACAATTCTGTTGGCAAAACATTGGGGAAGATCCAGTGCTATCATTGTTCTGTGATGGTACTGGTGGCTAACCCTACTGAAACACTTTTCGAAATCAAGCGTCATTATAGCGCACTGAAGTATGAGAACACCTGCAGTCGCTATAATGTCTCTATATCCGCAGAAAGTTTGGATAATTGATCTGTCTTTACCCACACTACATGGGCCGGTTACTTTACGCGTTTTCATTTTTAGTCTTCGGGCAAGAATGCGAGCAGTAATTTTGTAATCACTATTCAGTAGAGTAATTGGTCTTAGGTTTTTTATTGGCGCGCTGCGTTGAATGTTCGGAATTAGCACTACAGTTCTTTCTAGAAATTCTTTCGAGATCTCCCTGTCAGAATTCATTAATTCATTACACGCGAGAAGCAATTTAGATTTCATTTGCATCTGGGAAAGATGGTAAAATTCTGCTAGTAGGCCGTCTGGCCCCGGCGCTTTGTTTTTGGGAGTCTGCTCAACTGCGGTTGCCAGATCATCATCGTCAATCTCTACTAGAAGATTCCGATATGCTGCAGTGCTATATCTGCCTTGAAGATTATGTATCAGGTCTTCTTGTGATTCGCTATTAAGAGCACTGTCGCTTCTTAAGTCAGCAAGAATGTATTAGGTTTATTTTTCAATGTCCTTCTGTTATGTGACAACAGTCCCGTCAGTTCTTTCTGTGGTAATTCTTCTTTGTCCTCTATTACTTTCACCTATTACATGAACTATCCAAGTTTCTCTAAGAAAAACAACACCCTGCGTTCTCACAAGCATTTGGAACCCAATTCTTTCCGCCTCTGTGCAAAAATTGTTGATTTGAGTCCCTTAATCGCTACATGATTTTTAGTGACAGATGCGTCCAGTTTGAAATGGGGCCCGCAGGCATTGGCAATAAAACTCTGCTACTTTCCTGTAGCAAAAACTTTTTTTCCGCGAGTAGTCGATTAACATTTTCCTTAATCTCGGGTTCACGCATTTTAGCTACAAGGACATAGAAGAATTGTGGAGTAGTGGAAGCCAGTATAAAAGCAGTTTTCCTACGAAAGTAATAGTACAATGTCTCAAGTATTCAAGCATCAAATTTATCATACAAGTAGTAGATACACATAATATATAAATAATCACGACGAAATTACGCAGTGCTTTCAGGACACGAGTAACAATGTAAGGCGTTTGAATTGCGTGGATGAAAATTGATATCAAGGCATTCGCAGTCCAGTTGTGTTATTGCATTGTTAGTACTTTGTCCAACCTCCGTTGTTCCTAAATAACTCTGAAATTATCTTCGGCGTTGATTGTGCCAAAGTTCGTAGTTCTTGCGGTAAAACTGTCGCCCACACTTCTCGAACACGGCCTCAAAGAATCTTCCATTGCGATGAACACGCCTTTCAGGTATTCCCGAAAGGTTTTCCACGTTTTTCAAATGCTAGGTACAGGCCTGGGCAAGACATCGATATCTTCGAACCACATTTAGGCTGTAGCAGAAACAAGCACGGATGCATTATCTTATTGAAGCTTTTAGACTTTCTTCCCCTAGGTCGTCATGCATTCTAATTAGTTCTGTTCCAAGCATCTCGCCAGCCGGTGTGGCCGAGCGGTTCTAGGCGCTTCAGTCTGGAACCACGTGACTGCTACGGTCGCAGGTTCGAATCCTGCCTCGGGCATGGATGTGTGTGACGTCCTTCGGTTAGTTAGGTCTAAGTAGTTCTAGCTTCTAGGGAACTGATGACCTCAGATGTTAAGTCCCATAGTGCCCAAAGCCATTTGAATCTACCATCTCAGTGTACATGTTAGAGTTCATTCTAGTGGTCAGGCACGCAATGAGTCTTTTACCTTTAGCGCAGAAGGCTGCCCAGAACATATGACTTAATTACCAAACTTTCCGCTCACTCTTACCCGCTGCCTTGCTCTCATATCATGCCAATGATATTAAAATCAGTCCGGCCCACCTAAATTAAATTTCTTCTCATCACTGAAAATCAAGCTCCCATCTAGCCTGTTCACGTCTGGGTGTTAGAACACGTTTATCCAGTCGTTTCTTGAATGCAATATATTTGTCGTTTGACAAAATTTGTTTTACACGTCTGGCAGATACTGATAGCTGCAAATCAGCAACAGGTTGAGAAGAATAACGGTTTGTGACCCTTGCTTTGCCCAAACACAGCCGTTCCGATGCGTGAGATGATTTTCTACTTTCCCCATATTTTCTGTTCTGTCCATAGCGTGTGCCTAGTCTAGCGAAATTATCACTCAGTGTACTTGAACGGTTCAGCTTCTTGACGACTTGAGGTTCAGAGTATCATTTCCTTGTACACTCTGATTTTTGCTTTTTCATCACATGATAACAGTTTCCTCATGTCATTGCCACAATAATGGTTTATGCACACAACGCGCACTTCACTAAGGGTATCTCTTTCCTATCTGCAGTAAAGGCGCGTACACAAACACTAACAACCCCAAAGCCGACTGGGTATACAGAATTCCATACTCTACAACTAGAAGCGTTGATGTCTTGCTCTATAGTATACAACTTACATCAAATGCGGTACCACTTAACTGCATTTGTCCTATACTGCATCTCATACTACTGCATGTACTCTGTGTACAGCTATTTCAAGCGACAATGTTAATCTTCCAACGAATATCTATGCCTTTATACCGATTTACACTAAGGTAGGGTGTGAAATTACTTTCGGATTCCTGCCAAGTTTTGTGAAAAGGCTCGCGGCATCCGGCATCTTTCAAGTACGCAACGTTAACTTCCAGTAGCTTCTAGCGCTATAGGTGCTCTTTTTCTCCAGGTTAATTGTGCATATAAATGCAGCGTGATCAGTAAAGCTAGTGGGCCACACTTCTATGTGCAGGATATTAGTCTTCAAATTATTAGACACCTATATCCTGCCAAAGCAACTTGCCGAGCAATTAAAAATGAACGTAAAACCAGGCCCTTCCCCGTTTTGTGTTCTCTCACGCATCACTGAAACTGAATTCTTTAATTATGTATTCTATTTCAATAGACGACTTGAAATTAGTGACTTCATCTTTGAGACGTAGGCCACAGTTCAGATCTCCTGCTAAAATGATAATGTCATAATGGACTCCGAAGAGTCACACCACGAATATGACGTGCTACAGATGCCAGATTTAACCGACAGGAAGAATATGCTGTGATATGCAAATGATTAACTTTTCATTCACACAAGGTTGGGGCCGGTGGCGACACCTACGACGTGCTGACATGAGGAAAGTTTCCAACCGATTTCTCATATACAAACAGCAGCTGACCGGCGTTGCCTGGTGAAACGTTGTCGTGATGCCTCCAGTAAGAGGAGAAAATCAGATCATTGCGTTTCCGACTTTGATAAAGGTCGGATTGTAGCCTATCGCGATTACGGTTTATCGTATCGCGACATTGTTGCTCGCGTTTGTCCAGATCCAATGACTGTTAGCAAAATGAATCGGTGGGTTCAGGAGGGTAATACGGAACGCCTTGTTGGATCCCAACGGTCTCGTATCACTAGCAGTCGAAGTGACAGGCATATTACCCGTATGGCTGTAACGGATCGTGCAGCCACGTCTCGATCCCTGAGTCAACAGATGGGGACGTTTGCAAGACAACAACCATCTGCACGAACAGTTCGACGACGTTTGCAGCAGCATGAACTATCAGCTCGGAGACCATGGCTGCAGTTACCATTGACGCTGCATCACAGACAGGAGCGCCTGCGATGGTATACTCAACGACGAACCTGGGTGCACGAATGGCAAAACGTCAATTTTTCGGATGAATCCAGGTTCTGTTTACAGCATCATGATGGTCGCATCCGTGTTGGAGACATCGCGGTAACGCACATTGGAAGCGTGTATTCGTCATCGCCATACTGGCGTATCACCCGGCGTGGTGGTATGGGGTGCCATTGATTACACGTCTCGGTCACCTCTTGTTCGCATTGACGACACTTTGAACAGTGGATGTTGCATTTCAGATGTGTTACGACCCGTGGCTCTACCCTTCATTCGATCCCTGCGAAACCGTACATTTCAGCAGGATTATGCACGACCGCATGTTGCATGTCCTGTATGGGCTTTTCTGGATACAGAAAATGTTCGGCTGCTGCCCTGGCCAGCACATTCTCCAGATATCTCACCAACTGAAAAGGTCTTGTCAGTGGTGGCCGAGCAACTGTTAAACTGTGGTATCGTGTTGAAGCTGCATGGCAGCTGTACCTGTACACGCCAGCCAAGCTGTGTGTGACTCAATGCCCAGGCGTATCAAGGCCATTATTACGGCCAGAGGTGGTTGTTCTGGGTATTGATTTCTCAGGATCTGTGCACCCAAATTGGATGAAAATGTAACACATGTCATTTCTAGTGTAATATATTTGTCCATTGAATACCCTTTTATCATCTGCATTTCTTCTTAGTGTAGCAATTTCAATGGCCATTAGTGTACATCCTCCTTCCAAAGTATCGCCGTCGCAGAATGACTTCTAGTTCCAGCATTGATTACAGCGCCTTACCCAAATGTATTGTGTTGTACGATGTTCGTTACTTCATGAAGTAGAATAATATAAATGTTTGCCGCATACAGAAAGTCTTTCAGGTTAATTAATTTCGGCGAACTGCGTCAGCTGTTGTTGTTCGAAAGTACAATTCTGTAGGCTTGATATTGTTTCATAATTTACTACGTTTGTATAAATTCAACTTTTTCATCACACGCTGTCCATACGTATAAGTTACATATTCGCGTCGTGTTGTTAGGTCTCGGAGGGGTAACCGTTCTTGATACGACGGTTGCAGTGCCTCACCGAAAGTTAATGAATTTTCTCTCATTTCCGTGGTCTCATCTCCATAGTTCTTCTAAAACGATTATCTGTCAGCGTCTTTCGTGGCTGTACGGCAGATTTCTGCGGCACCTCTGTGGGGAGCTGCAGTTGTGTCTTGTTTTCCTTCTTGGGGAATGCGTTAACTGTCGCCGTCTGGTGTGTGAACTGGTACAGACTGAGTACGACTGGAAGATTCCTGCGAACTGTCATTTAGCTTCTGGGTACCTTTCTGACTTTTCTCCGCATCAGTGGAACAATATGGATAGCAGCTCGTGTGCGATTCTTAGTTTCTTATTTTTTCCCTGCGAGCGGCATTTCGGTGAGTTTGCAGATTTTTCTGCTGCTATATCGGGTTCGGAGTTCCTCCTGGCTGCAGACTGTGCATCCGATTTCGGATTACTTTCCGAAACTGGCCCGTTTGGGGCTCCCTCGGAATTTTCGTCAGTTGCAGTGCGGCCGGAATTACTTCCACTACTTCAGTGACTTCCATTGGAATGCCGTTATCATCAGTATTATCGATTTGGGGAGTAACCATATTGCGGACGGTGCATGGGAGTCCAGAGACTGCCGCCACTTACATTATCAGCATACAGAACATAGCTGCAGGTCTAACATCTCCGCCGGCCGACAGCTGGTCCACGAACCGTTGTATACAATGGGCACGCACGGGACTCATGCAGCCACACCATGTCCACGTTCTAGGCTGTCCTTCATACAGGACGATAGCTCAATAGCGACGGATGTTAATGTACTATGGGATATGTTCGTGTAGTTCCAGTTAAAATTGTCTAATATCATTCAGCACTGGTAACGTACGTAAATACGAGCATTTTTCTGGAACATTACTGAACACTTACTCATAAGGCGATACTACTGCATTTATTTGCATGTCTGGGACTTCAGATGGAAATTCGAAGACCATTACCGTTCTTATACCAAAACTGGCTAGGATTAAACTAACTTCAGTAATGTTTCCATCAGTGTGCTTAAATGTAAAAGTTCCTCCACAAGATTTGACTATTTTACCACAAAGATCGGCATTTGTCAATTTGGCACAACGATACTCGCCATTGAGAAAGGAATACCAACTAAATCATCACAACCTATGTTCACAGTTGCTTATTCAAATTTGTAAGAGTTTGGTTTAAAAAAGCACTAATCGAAGGTGAACTTTGAAGCACCTGGTCTATTTATCTTACTCTTACCTGTGTTTTCTGAAAGTCACACAAAAACAAACACCACACTATAAAACTGCAATAAGCTCTCAGATTCACCGCAAGCGAGCAAGACGGCCATAGCTCGCAGCAGTGTTCCGCATATGACTTCTGCCAAAGGCAGACAGCCAGTAGACCATGAGCAGATACAGCACTATAACAGCTCGCGAAGGGTGGCAGCACTTCCCCCATACACTTCAGCATCCTCCAGTGTTGCCATATCGTGCATACGGCTGCACTTAGAATTCTAAAGGGCGGCCATATTGGCTACCTTAAGTGAACGACACCGACTTGATCTCTGCGGCAGCCTGTCAGCGGTCGGGTTTATGTCTAAGACTGTACATGACAGCTGAATCGTATTACTGAACGCCTTCTACATTCAGTATGCTTAGAGAAAATTATTCATATTACTCCAGTTGTGCAGTACTTAAGCTATTATTGCTTACTAATGCATTATGTATTACCAAATTTCTGTAGTCATTTGGCGCCAGGTATAATACTGTCGTCATTTGAGTATCAGGATTTGTATGGCATATGTTTTCATACAGAGCTATCAGTTTGTTTTTGTTATATTTATTGTAGAATGAAATTATAGTTCTTCAATTTATTTTACACAATGTATGGCTTCATTGTACACTGTTTATTTACGTTTGTTATTGTGTTGTGTAAACACTACTGCCTTTAGAAAGTGGATCTATAGTAAGTTTACTTTGACTAAATATTCCACTCCATTGGCTTTACCATCTTTTTAGTGAAACCTGCCTATGGAATGAGGATATAGTCTTTCAATAACAATCAAAATTTCCTGCTTCCTGGGTTCTAACCTTGTCACAGCCTAAATTTTGAATAAAAATCATCAGCAATGACGGTCGAAGTCTTCCAGGCGAAGTCACCCTTTCCTACCAAAGGCTTGTCAAAGAAGGGAGAGGAGTACACAGAGGTTCAGGGCACTCTCTTCCCTGTGGGGTGGGAAACTGCCTCTAAGAGGTGGAATAATCAGCAAGTATTAGCAGTGTGAGAATGCAGACAGCAATGGAAACCAATGCATTGAGGGTACATAATGTATGTCCTCAGGACGTTTGGGCTGTAGTTCAAAATGTACCATGATGATCTCTCCATTGGCAAAAGGTTCTGGAGTACTCCCCCAATTCGTATCTTCAAAAGGGGTTACGAAAAGGGAGGTGACGTCGGAAAATGATTGAATAGCTAATAAAAGGCTTTGTAACATCAGAATTTTTAATGTGATGGGGAACTTAAAAAAGAAACACATTTAAATCAAGTAAATGAATGAAAAGAATGATCAAAGTCATTTTGACATTTATTTAAAAATAAAAAAAAGTTTGATTCCTTTTGGAAAGGAAAGAAATGAAATTCGATATTATTTTTAAATATATATCTAAATGACTCTGATAATTGTTTTCATTCAGTTGATTGATTTAAATGCCATTTTCTTAAAATATCCAATCCTTTGCCACATCATTTTAATCACTGCATTAAATTTTACATTTATGCTTATATTTTCTTCCTGTTGTTTTTTTATTTGCTATCTTTGTTCACATGATTTCAATTTTTTTTTTTCTTTAGTATCGACTTAACTTCTTCCATTTGATTATGTTATATTTTCGTCCATGTTTTGCATTCATTATTTCTATCCCTCATTTTACGCATTTATTTATACCCCTTTATTTTGTTTAGATCTCATTTTGTGTTATTTTGTATATGGTGCAACAGGAATTTGCGTTTTAAATGTTTCTATGTCGACTATATCCAAAAATACGCATTTTGTGTGCACCAAAAACTACATTAATGTCATTGTCTCACAGCCAATATAAGTAGATTACTTCGCCTTTCGATTTTTACCCGACAGATCGGCTATTGAAACATTTAAATATTGTGACAGATAAATAAAAGTAACTAAAACCACATCGACAATGATTACAACTGAAAATAGGAAGATATGTAGAATAAATGACAAAGTTAGTACGACGATCCAGGTTATGTAGAATAAAATTATATTTAAAAAAACATTTAAACCGAGTAACTGAATAAAATGGACTATAAAGGTAGTTTCGATAACTATTTAAGCACTTAATAAGATTCAAACACACAACATTCTACTCGTTAGGCTCGTATCCCAAAAACTAATTTACAACTCCACTGTATGTACTAACATCAACTTCAGAACATCACGAGAAACTACGAATTTCTTTATCTATCTATTACTAGCAAACGGGAGACCACCAGGACTAACGACTAGGAAGTCATACCTGGGACCTCAACCTACGTCATCATAAATGGTTTCAGAAGGCCAGTCCCAACCCAAGGTACCTCTACTTGTAAAGCTCAAACTAGATTTAGTAGGGGACAGTAAAATGAAGTGGAAAAAGGACATGGATTTCTGGTCATACGAATATAGGGTGACAACAGTTGTTTAGGTATACATGCTAACGTAGCAAGCAGAAGATGAAGAGAGAGAGTGAGAAAGTATATAGAGATACTGAATGGTTTATTCAATACGTAAAGGGACATGACAATCTAATACTCATGTGTATTGAAATGCAGTTGTAGGGATACGTGAAGAACAAAGGACTGCAGGTGAATATGGGCTTGGTAGTAGGAATGAGAGAGCAGAAAGATTAACTGAGTTCTGCAATAAAATTCAGGTAATAAAAGCTAGTACTCTGCTCAAAAATGACAAGAGGAGAAGGTAAAAGTGGAAAATGCCGGGAGATACGTGAAGGTTTCAGGTACATTACGTCACGGTCAGGGAGAGATTCTGAAATCACATATTCAATTGTAAGTGTACACAGGAGCAGATATAGACTCAGAAGAGCGGACTGAAGCTTAAGAGAATCGTCTGGAGAGCTCATTGTAGAAAGAAGTTGACTGCTGGACTACTGAGGAATATGACACTGTTCGAAAGTCTCCAAGGATGTGCATGCTGCGATAAGAAATACCAGGGAAATGAGTGTAGGTGAAGAGGAGAGGACATCGCTAACATGGGCAATCACAAATATAGGATGCAGAAACAAATGTATGACGAAGGTAGCTGAGAAGAAGCATTAGGTAACTGAAGAAATACTCCAGCTAAACGACGAAAGAAGGAAGCATAAAAATTTTCAGAGAAATTCAAAAATACAGATATACAAACCACTTAGGAATGAAATAAATAGGAAGTGCAGGGAAGCTAAGGCTAAGTGCCTGTATGAAAAATATGAAGAAAACAAGAAAGAAGTGACTGTCAAAAGGAGAGACTCAGCATATGTAAACATTAAAACAACCTTCGGTGAAATTAAAGCGTGGACGGTAAGATTAACAGTACAATGGGAATGCCACCGTTAAATGCAGTTGGGAGAGGAGATAAGTGTTGGTTGGTTGGTGCTTTAATGCACAAAACTGCTTATGTCATAATCGCCTGTATCATAATGTAATAAAAAACAATGTGATCGCTCTAAGCTTGTTGATACCAGTGCCTACCAATTGTAATTGTATATTACAGCACTGAGGATGCTCACTAGGTGACCGAAAATCGGTTTTTCGGATAATAAAACAAAAAAATTCGGCCAATGCTGATTCTCCTTCCAATTGTATACACTATTTGGTCGTGGTGCACAGAACACTCCATGAGGTCGCCAATCAATTCATTTTCTATTATGTTAGGCAACACTGAAAATCTTTCTGCCAGGTGCACTCATTTCAGTATTCAGGTTCTGTTATATTTTTAGATAGTTAACTATCGTAATATTAAATTGTAAAGAGAAAAATAGGCAAAGCAAGCTGGTGACATTGATAGACGAAGTATAGTGGAAAAGGTGCATATTATTGCCTCATATATTTGAGACAACGTTTACACTATCGTCATACTCAAGTTAAAAATGCAGAACATGGAATCTACGTCTACAGGTGAAGTACTCCTCATGACAGGAAATTTTGTTGCTGAGACATTTCCTGTTTTCAGTGTGTGTGTGTGTGTGTGTGTGTGTGTGTGTATTCACACACTGAAAACACTGCAAACTTCTGTGTTTGTGTGTTTTGGGATCTTATGGCCGTTGGGCGCCGATAAGATCCCAAAACACACACACACACACATATATATATATATATATATATATATATATATATACACTGAAAACACTGCAAACTCGTATCCCCCACATGACTACTATTAATTGAGAATCTCACAATCTGGATACCCAAAGAAGAATTATATCGACAGAGTAAAAAGGTGTAGACTCATATGATGCCTTTAAACCTGTTACTCTTATGAGGTCAACACTATCAATCATCCACTGGTATTCTGCGTACAATAACGCCAAACGTAAGGGGAACATAACAAATTGAACACTTTGAGAAATGGAATTAGCTATTCTTAAACTTAATTCCTCCCGAACAGGCCATGGTGGCTCAACGGTACCGACCGGCCGCCGTGTCATCCTCAGCCCACAGGCGTCAGGGGACGCGTGGTCAGTACACCGCTCTCCCGACTGTTTGTCAGTTTACGAGACCGGAGCCGCTACCTCTCAGTCAAGTAGTTCCTCAGTTTGGCTCACAAGGGCTGATTGCACCCCAGTCGCCGACAGCACTCGGCAGACCGGATGGCCACCATCCAAGTGCTAGACCAGCCCGACAGCGTTTAACTTCGGTCAATTAGCCATTCTCCCTCTCGGTAGCTGAAGAAAATCGAGCAGTTTTCCAGGTATCACACAAAATTTTGCACATTCGGATTATCTTGTACAGGAGTAAACGAATCGATCACGTTGCGTATATATTTGTGTTGTATTACAACGCACTAAACTTGTTCCATTAAGCAAACAGCACCACAAATTTAGCTTGGAATTTTTCCTAAGGTATTCAGCTCACATATTAGTTCATAACTGAGAACGTGTTTGTTTAACATTTCACTTTAACAGTGCTGTAGCAAAGTTCCGTACACTTCCTGTTGCAGCTGCAGGGATAATATTTGAATTAGCGACCGATAACCTATACACATATAATATGAAATACCAATAATCGTTAAATTTTCAACTGAAACGTAATGGACCGTTAATGTGCTGAAGGTGCGGCCACGAGATGCCTTTTTGCGTTCAACTTTGCGCATGCACATAAATATCCGACAGTGGAACTACGCACGCGCATTTGTTCGTATTACATTTCCTGGAAATGGAGGCCGTGCGCAAGGCGCATTGCTACCCACCTTCTTCGGGAATCTTTCCGCTTTTCAGCAGACGACAGGTCAGTAGGTCAGTAGGTCAGTAGGTCAGTTGGTTTCTGATTGTGCAGTGTGTTGAGGTAATACTGTGAAGCGTTTTATGTGCAATAATGTCTGTTGACTTCAAAGAAAGCACGCTTAAGTTTGTAGATAATTACAGACAGAGAAAAACGTCGTATGGAATGCCACTTTTTAAGAGTACTTGAATAAAAATTCGATGTATGTTGCCCTAAACGCCACGTATTAGATAAGAGGCCTCCGATCATATTTCTGTAAAGAAAAAGATGCTGAAAGTATCTGAACATTATAAGTGAAGTATACTTTAAGTTTTGCGTGTGAAAAGTGTGTGTGAAAACCGTGGACGCATATTCATGCTAGGGCGATTTAGAAAGCACAACAACTGACGACTTTGACATCTAAACAAAGGATGTGTTGAGGTATGTGTAGCTCCTCGACAAACTACTAAAAATAGAAATGAGGCACGCTGATAATGCAAAAAAATACGAAACTGGAAAACACAACCTCTGTTCTTGTGGATTCTGGCTTGTATGAAGTTCCCATTCTTGTCGAGTCCGAGAATGTTAATCCAAATTTCATTTTTCACGATTACATACAATTGGCGCACATCACAAGAAAGAACCTCCCTTAAGTATTTACCTTTTATTTTTATTTGTTTATTCGTATTCGGTTGATCAAGTATACAAGAGAATTGCATGGATATGAAAAAAAAAAACAAATGGTTCAAATGACTCTGAATACTATGGGACTTAACATCCGAGCTCATCAGTCCCTTAGAACTTAGAACTACTTAAACCTAACTAACCTAAGCACATCACACACATCCATACCCGAGGCAGGATTTGAACCTGCGCCTGTAGCGGTCGCGCGGTTCCAGACTGAAGCACCTAGAACCGCTCGACCATTTATGCCGGCTGCATGGATATGAACCAGCCATAAATATACATGAGAACAGTACTTAAAGATCCCCATAGAAACAGACTGAAACATGTGTATAGGAACAAAATATGCTAATAATTGCAAGCTTAGGCGTTTCCTGCAGTGAACAGAAGTATAAAGCAATCAGATAATAAATTACAAGTTACAAGTTACAAATTTGATTGAATTAAAGTGCTTTGTTTTGAAATGAGGAATAAATAATTCAAACGAGTGTGTAACTCGCCAGTTGCTAGCTAACACTATGTTACTCCAAATCTCATCGCTGCAGTTTCCCGAGCACAAAATATAAAATCTCGTTATGATTTTCTCCTGAAATTTGCAGACAAAACGTTGTCAACAATTTATAGTTCTCGTACCTCTGTTGTTTATACGCTTTTTCACCCATAGTCTTTTTTGCGTTTTCTTTTTCTGTCGCCTTTTTATCACAATAAACGCAACACGAACTCCTGAGCAAAGAAGGGGATTCACAGTGGACTGCCCGCCCAATGACGCAACGTGTGGACACGAGAACGTCCAAGCGTACATGCGTCCTTCCCACAAATTTTTGTGTGTGTCATTTTATTCCTTCTGTAGTCGCTCACTAGTCTCCAAAATAGCTGGATTAATAGATTCCTGTTGAACTCAAAACCCCATTAATTATTAACACTCTGATAAACAGTAAACTCTCACATCCAGTAAATTACAAAGAATAAACAATAGCGGTAAACTTCTCAGCCATCTCAGTTATCGTCTCTGGATTAGTGTCACTGTAATACGTCGCCAGGGTAACACCCTCCCTCCTCCCCCCCTTTTCTTATGTGAGGCATGCAGGTACCATTGTGTGGCGACTCTCCTTAGAATGTGACTGCTGTTTTTTCTCTTCTGACTGTAGAACTTTTCTTCTGGAACTCTGGTGCGGCTGGAACCTCTGGACACGTAGGATAAATACGACGTCTGCTCGGGAGAGCACCCCTCTGCGCTGTCCTGTTGTTGATCGAGGTGTCTCACCAGGTACTACAGCCGTTGTCCATGACCTTCTTTGCTGTTCCTGTGACTGTCCCTATGAAGGATTCATACGATTACTCATAAACTGCCTTTATGAAGAGATCTTGTGCTACCTTTCCTAGTTGTTTGTCCATATTCTCGAAAATAAATCTTATTGCCACTGTCACTGTTCACATTATACTGCTGGAAAATGTTCTCGTCATTTATGTACCACTCTTTTGGCAATGTAATCCAAAATTTCGGCAAACGTAATGTTGTAGTCATATTTCTGGTTGCTGTAAAGGAATCGCTCACTTGGTCGAAGACGACTGTACAGTCATACCTTCCCACTGCTCTGACATTGTTGTGCTACACTGCCTTTTATTTGTGATTTACACTGTATTCTTTTTTCTTTGCTGGCCACCAACATAGCCGCTCACTATTATCCGAAATAACTGGATTAACAGAATCGTGTCGAAACCAAAAACAAAATCATTCTTTAAATTTATCCATGCTATACGGATATTGTTTGAGGTCTTCGACTGTATTATAAGATTATGTGGAATAATTTATGCGGATAATGTCACTTTCTAATAATATTTTACGAACACACCGCATTTCGGCAGCATGCTGCCATCATCAGGTGCATTGTACAGTTACTTACACATTAGCTGATAGGTTATCTACATTAACTGTGTGTGCCAGTGGGGTTAAGACTCGAGAAATAAACCTGTGTGGAACGATAAATCTGTTACAGTGTGTACTTTATGTAAATAGCATGATTAGGTAATATATTAATATGTTTATTTGCATTTCTGTTGACGATTTCATTTTCTGGCACACAGAGCACAGTAACAGGTAAATCACAACATAGCATTTTCACAAACATCTGTTTACATCTTTCCAAAGAGTTTTAAAATCTAAGAAAATTACTTACAGTTTCAAAGACTGTTTACATCTTTCAAGAGAGATATAAAATCTAAGCTTAACTACTTACGAGCACAGTAATATATAACTGTAGTGGAGAATGTTACATGGGTACTTAATGAAAACTATTCTGTCAATGAAATAACATTTAATGTTGGAGAAATTTTTGACGAAGCTAACATGATCACTGTGAAGTTTATCATTTAATAATATATCTCCATGTGATGTGCCATGAACGAAGATTTCCAGTTCTTCATATAAGTCGTTTGGTGTCCGTTAATCTTTTTATATAGTATATGAAGATCGTTTGCAATATCATGGAATGGCTGGCCGGGTCTTTTCTGTGGGTGACTATTGCTGATCGATTGTAACTGTTAGTGTGGTAAGCTTTTGTGTGTTCATTATATCTTGTTTGAGAGTCTCTCCCAGTTTGGCCTTTATAGAGGGATCTGCAGGTATTACATACTATTTTATAGATACCTGATTGTGTGTGTATATCCGTCTGTGTGCGTATATTGTGTCTCTGTGTGTGTTACAGTTTGTTGTGTGTTTTAAAGGATTGTTAATGTCATGTGGTCTGAGAATGTTTGTTATTTTGTAAGATGTTTTGCCTGTGAAAGATATGCAAGCGGCGGGTTTATTTTCCATTTCATGTATAGAAGGTGGTTTATTATTGTTTTTCCTTTTTTTGTGTAAATTTATCAATTAATACATCACCATAGATATTTGTTGAAGCTATTTATTTCATTATGGTTATCTCATCAAGATGTGCATATTTATCCAGTGATATCTTGTTGACTCTGTTAACTAGTGCTCTGTATGCAGCAAGTTTGTGTGTTGTGGGCTGACAAGATGAGCTGTGTATGGTGGTATCTGTAGCTGTTGCCTTCCTGTAAACTTTGAAGATGTGTGAGTTGGTTTTCCTTACTGATATTTAGGTCAAGGAAGTTGATGTTATCATTGGTCTCATATTCCACTGTGTATTTTATATTTCTGTCTCGTTTATTGAATGTGTCAAGTATGTTGTTAATATCATTTATGTTACCATTTTCCAGGAGTAATGTATCATCAACGTAACGTTTATAGTAATTGATTTTATCCATAGAGCTTGATTTTTTAGCAAGAGTCTTTTGTTCAAAGTAATTAATATATATGTTGGCAATTGTAAGTATAAGTAACTGTATAAATGCTGCATCTTGCACAAGACGACGCCAACGAAGTGAGACTTGTTACCAGTCGCGCCGGCCGAAGTGGGCGTGCGGTTAAAGGCGCTGCAGTCTGGAACCGCAAGACCGCTACGGTCGCAGGTTCGAATCCTGCCTCGGGCATAGATGTTTGTGATGTCCTTAGGTTAGTTAGGTTTAACTAGTTCTAAGTTCTAGGGGACTAATAACCTCAGTAGTTGAGTCCCATAGTGCTCACAGCCATTTGAACCATTTTTACCAGTGGCTTTTTGGCCTCAGCTAAGACTCCCAGATCTAATACCGGTAGAGAGGAGAGGGAGGGGCTCCGTTTACTTCGGAAGGATGAAGATCTTGTCATATTACCAATGCCACCGTGGTCCTTAATACTACCGAATTTCATAGTAAAGTGACATCACTGTTGGAGGACAGTACGTATTCTTAAACGGGACCCAACATTGACTTACAGCAGAAAAACCATGAAGTTATAGAAGAATTCCGGGCAGCCAGACGATGTTACAAAAAATCTCAGAGTCCGAGCTCCTAGACCGCCCAGGTTGTACGGACTACCGAAGATCCACACAGATAATGTTCTTTTGAGACCTATTGTTAGTGCAATTGGTTCTCCTACTTATAAAGTGGCCAAATACCTAACAAAGTTGATGACTCCTGTAGTCGGCCGGTGTGAACATCACATCAAAAACTCCCAGATGTTTACTGAGAAAATCGAACACATTAGAGTTGGTCCAAATGACTTTTTAGTCAGCGTGGATGTGGTTTCGCTGTTCACAAAAGTTCCTGTAGAGGACACTTTGCAAATGCTTGCGGATCTTTTTCCACCTGAAACTATAGAGTTGTTCCGGCACGAAATGACGACCACCTACTTCTTGTATGGTAACTAAGTGTATGAAATGACTGATGGTATGGCGATGGGCTCTACATTGTCTCCATCACTGGCTAACTCTTTTATGGAGAAATTTGAAGTACGTGTATTAAATTCGGCTCCCCTCCGTCCATCCTTATTTTATCGTTATATTGACGATACATTTATGATCTGGCCACACGGTGCAGAAGCTCTCGAACAATTCATGGAACACATGAACAGCATACATTCGAGCATCCAGTTCACTGTCGAGATGGAGAAGGAAGGGAGACTGCCTTTCTTAGACGTTTCTGTACAACGACAGGCGGACGGGCGTATTGGCCACTCTATATACCGTAAGCCAACGCGTACCGATTTATACCTGAATGCACAGAGTTTCCATCATCCTGTTCAGAAGAGAGCCGTTTTGAACACGTTGGTATATAGAGCAAAACTGTTTCTGACGAGGACCACTTAAGGTCCGAGATTAACCATCTGAAGTACGTGTTCCGAAAGAATGGCTATGGTGCACGCGATATAAAGGCAGCGTTCTCCAAAAAAAGGAAACGTGAAAATGCTGCACACTCACAGGATGAAACACAGATTGCGGTTCTTGCTTTTTGTGGCGCGATTTCCAGCAAAATAGAAGAGTTCTACGTAGACGAGGTATAAGACCGATGTTTCACCCTCCTAAGAAGGTTAAGGAGATGATGTGCCCTGTTAAGGACAATCTCGGCCTCAGGATCCCTGGAGTTTATAATACACCCTGTGAGTGTGGAAGTAATTCTATAGGTCAGACGATTCGTACCGTTTCCGACCGCTGTGCAGAACACCAACGCCATATTAAGAGTAGAGAACTGGAGAAATCGGCAATTTTGTTCGATGAAACAAAAATTCTGTCTCATGCTTACACTAACTGGGATTCTGTTATTAAGGAGGCTGTTGAAATAAAAATGAACCAAAACAATTTTAACCGCGATAGCGGATACCATCTGAGCTATGCATTGAAACGAGCGCTTGATGCAGAGAAGCAGCAGAGACGTTCCTTCCAAGCTTTACGTTCCAACGGAAGCGGTGGCGCACCGGCGCACACATTGACACCGTCTGCGACAGCAGTACGTAATCGCCGACCAATCATAAGCCGACCAATCAGAAGCTGTCCACTGGCTATAAATATGGCTACCACAGCAGCAGTGAAGACAGTCAGCTCCTGACGATGACGATGAAGGTAATCGTCGAAAGCTCGAGATTTTATCCAGAACTGACGCGGCAAGAATACCGAGAATGTTTTACATATAAGGAAACACAATAATAAACCACCTTCCATACACGAAATGGAAAAGAAAGCCATGGCTTGAGTACTTCTCACAGGCAAAATCTGCTACAAAATAGCAAACATTCTCAGACCACACGACATTAACATGGCCTTTAAAACACACAACAAACTGCAACGCACACTGAGACACCATATACGCACAGAGACGGATATATACACACAATCAGGCATCTATAAAATAGTACGTAATACCTGCAGATCCCTCTATAAAAGCCAAACTGGGAGAGACTTTCAAACAAGATATAATGAACACACAAAATCTTACCACACTAACAATTAGAATAGATCAGCAACAGGCACCCACATAAAAGACACTGGCCATACATTCCATGATATTGCAAATGATCTTCATATATTATATAAAAGGAATAAGGGACAGCAAATAGACTTATATGGAGAACTGGAAATCTTCATTCATGGCACAGCATATGGAGATGTATCATTAAATGATAAGCTTGAAAGTAATCATGTTAACTTCTTCAAAAACTTCTCCAACATTAAATGTTTATTTCATTGACAGAATAGTGTTCATTAAGTATCCATGTAACATTCTCCATATTACCAATACATCTAGATAAAAGTACTCATCTTCACTACAGCTATATATTACTGGGTTTGGAATTGTAAGTAGTTTAGCTTAAATTTTATAACTCTCTTGAAAGATGTAAACAGTCTTTGAAATTGTAAGTAGTTTATCTTAGATTTTAAAACTCTTTGGAAAGATATAAAGAGATATTTGTGAAAATGCTAAGTTGTGATTTACCTGTTACTGTACTCTGAGCGCTAGAAAATGAAATCGCCAATAGAAACGTAGGTAAACGCATTCATATATTACCGAATCATGCTATTCACATAATGTACACATTGTAACAGATTTATCCTTCCACACAGGTTTATTTTTCGATTCTCAACCACACTGGCACACTCAGCTAATGTACATAACCCATAAACTTGTGTATAAATAACTGTATAATGCACCTGATGACAGCAGCATGCTGTCGAAATGCATTGTGCAAGTAAAATATTAGTAGAAGTGACTGCAGCAGTATAAATTATTCCACAAATCATTATTGCCTCTCTGATAAACGCTAAGCTAATACATACAGTGAATTATAAAGAATAAATAACGGTGATGAACTTCTCAGCCGTTACAGCTATCGTCTCTATACTAGTGTCACTGTAGTACGTCGCTTCTCCCTGAGTCTGAGATTGCGCACGACGAATGAGATATCGTGTGGACACACGTTAAGGTTATTGCACGATTCATGCGTCATTCCTACCACTTCACACCACTCGCATTTATACTGACAAACTAAACTGATGGATTCCACGTAGTTATTTAGCTGTAACCGCGTCTGGAGAATTCGCTAGTAAAAAATAACTGGCACTTATTTACAACGGTTAAAAATAACTGATGTAAAATTAACTTTAACCGTGGATGCTGACATTCCAAAATAACCGCTTGGCCCATCTCTACGGATCAGCAGTAAGCAACTCCTGAACGTAATTGATTTTGTATGGATAAGAGTGTGTAATGTTTCACAGAATTTTTCACATCATGCCTACAGGCAGATCCAAAGTTGCGACAATGCCACGCTTCCTGCATGTTTGCACTCCACCGCTCGATCCCTCCTGCAGTGTTGTTGCTGCTTCTCCTACTAACGTCGAATCCGTTGTTTTCCTCCCTCTGCCACATTTGCACTTAAAAAGAGCCTGTCATTTTGAATTTTCTAATCATTTTCTCCATACTCATTGCAAACATCGGACCAATGTCTTTTTTCATATCTGTGATTGTCCGGAACTTATGCGGAGCTACTGGAGCACAGTCACCAGTGTTGTAGAAGAGCCTTACCAACACCACGGAAAATGAAGTAAAGCCACATACCCAACATGTTTTATTTTGCGTATTCTTTCGCTTATAACACCATCTAGTGTTTATCTTTCATTTTTGTTTCATATCGTTCTCCCCTTTTCCGGTAATATTCCGTTCACGTATGATGTCATTCCGAAAGTGGTTAATTTTTTTTACAGCGATTTGAAACCCAGTCTTCAGTTATAATCACCCCGTGATGCATGAATTAGTGCAGTCGTAAACTATTCTATCATTTGTGAAATCTACAAACATTAAGAAAGGAAACCGTAATTGGAACGAACTTCCATATCTACAACTGTATTACGGAGGTCACAACACGGCGTGTGGCGGAGCGTACATCCTGTTCCACGATCAATCTCTCTCTTTCTTTGGTTTCATTCCGAATGGTGTGTAGGAAGGACTGTCGGTAACCCATCGAATTTCCACTAATTGACTGATTTTTCTCTCATGGTCTTTCCAGTATATATTTATGGGAGGAAGTAATATTTTACCTCGCCCTTCTTGTAACTGTCGCTAACGGAATGATAACAGCAAACCTCGATGTGTTTACTAAACGAAACCGTGATACAAGCCGCCGCTCTTTTACTCATCTTATTTGTCATCTCTATGTATTAATCCTATCTGTTATCCATCTCAAACACTAAGGAACCAATCGAATTACTTACGGTTTAAATAATGAAAACTGCACCAGTTACTTATTTTTTGATGCTTAGGACCACGCGTTGCGAGAATTTATCCTCATTTTCAAGTGAATTTCTACATTTGTTTACATGAATGTGTTTGTAAATGTCTGCATGTGTGATTTTCTGCCTCTATTGCATGTTTTTGAAGTTAGACAGAAATCGGAAAATCGGACAAAATGTAGTTGTGGACTGCAACAGAAACTAGTCTATACCTTAAGCAATGAAAGTCAGCAATATACGAAATAACGTGTAAAACTTGCTCAAGCTACTACATAGTACGAACTGGCTGGAAATTTTTAAATTACATACAATGACCATATCAACTGCTACACACATAAGTCATTTACAAAGTCAGCAATAGCAACACTCATAAAAGACATCGGACACCCATTCTAAAACACAGAATAAGATCTTAAGATACTCCACCACTTCCTAAAATTTAGTGCAACGGATTTAATGGAGGAGCTTCAAAATTTTATACACCACAAAAATCAAGGAGACCAAAGTCTCAGTGACAAACTAGATAGTGAATCAATTTCAAAAAACGTTTCTTTGGTCTACGATAATTACAACAATTTTGTAAAGTGACAGCGCAAATGATGATTTGCATGTGTGTGATTTCTGTATAATGAAGGAGACATAATACCTGTAAGCAGTCAACCAAAAATACCGTTTCTCACATTGGCGTTTATAAATACTCAAGTATTCATTTTGCCCGTTTGTCGGGCTGCAGTCCAACTTCAAAAAGACGCAAGAGAGGCAGAAAATAACTCATGCAAATATCACCAGACATATTCATGTAAGCAAATGCTAAAATGCACTTGTAAATGAGAACAAATTCTCGCAAAGCGTTGTGCTCAGCATAAAAAAATCAGTAACTGGTACAGTTATTATTTAAATCATGAATAACAGTTATAGTCTTCCATGAGTCATCTAATATGACGCACGAAATTAAAGCGATTTATTGTTTTGCAAGCCAGACCTTCGGCGCATGACACATAACTAACATGTATATAGAAAATGTCATTATTGTGAAACACAAGTTGTGCTTTATTTGTACAAAGCACTGAGTATTATGGACAGGGGATTTCAAGTTCAGTTTAGATATTCAGATTTACAGAAGGCTTTTGACATCTTTTCCCACAGTCGGCTTGAAATCGGACTGCTTGCCTATAGAGTATCGTCTCAGTTGTGCGATTGGAATCATGATTTCCTAACAGAAAGATCACAGTTCATAGTAACTGGCAGATCGTCGTCTGACGAAACCGAAGTGACGCCTGGGGTTCCCTAAGAAACTGTTGCTGCCTAATAAAGTCACCAAAAGAACAAAACCAATTGCAAAATGATTTATACAAAACATCTGTATGATACGAAAAGTGGCAACTGACCCTAAGCTGTAAAAAGTGTGAGGTCCTCCACAATTTAAAGACTGCCGATTCAGCTACAAGGGGAGATCAAAAAGTTTCAGTTTGAGGTCGATGTTGCGCAGTATATACATCATATCACGACTCCGATGTCGGTATACAAGCACCGACATGTAGGCAAGGGATTAAAGTGGCATTCGTCTCAGAAACATGTGTGCAGTAATTACGTAAAGTGAACTATGGCGAAGTTATTACCAAATGTGTCCAAACAGGACAAACGTGCTGTTATTCTTTACTTAGCTGCCGAAGGACAAACGTCGATAGACGTTCATCGGAGAATGAAGAATGCCTATGGGGCATTTGTCTATAGAAAACCACCTTTGTGGAATGGTGCACCAAGAGGTGTTGTTAATTCACGAGAACATGTGTATCCAACTCCGAAATGCAGAAGTTACGCCAACTCAAGTGGGAGGTACTCGAGTACCCGCACTATAGACTTAATCTAAGCACAAGCGATTATCACGCTTTCGGTCCCTTAGAAAAGGTCTTGAAGGTTCGTCGGCTCCTGTCGGACTAGGATGTGCTGCCGGCACTTACGGCCTTCTTCATGTAGTAGGACATGGTGTTTTCCAAGAGGGTACCTTCAACCTGGTGCGCCGGTGGGATGAATTCCTCAACGGTCATAGCGATTTATTTTATTTATTTTTTATTTTACACTTCTAGTTCTGTAGAAACAAACTGAGGAGCAAATCTCCAAGGGCATGGAACGTGTCAGTACCTGAAAGTACTACATAAATGTAATAACAGATAAAATCAAATATTTATGATCCCAAAAAAAGATAAGCCCTAAGATATGTAAACGCAATAAAAAATCAGCTTATTTTTCAAGGAACTTCTCGACAGAATAGAAGGAGTGGCCCATGAAGATATTCTTCAGTTCCATTTGAAAGCTTCTGGACTACCTCTAATATTTTTGAATTCTGTGGTAGGCTATTGAAAATGGATGTAGCAGTATACTGCACACCTTTCTGCACGAGACTCAAGGAAGTGCGATCCAAATGCAGACTGGATTTCTGTCTAGTATTAACTGAGTGAAAGCTGCTCATTCTTGGGAATAAGCTGATATTGTTAACAAGAAAAGACAGTAAAGGATACATGTATTGAGATGTCAATACCAGAACACCCAGACTAACGAACAGAGGCCGACAAGAGGTTTGCGAACTTACACCACTTATTGCCCGAACCGCCCGTTTATGAGACAAAATTATCCTTTGAGATTGTGAAGAAACAGCCGAGGTGGCCGAGCGGTTCTAGGTGCTACAGTCTGGAGCCGCGCGATCACTACGGTCGCAGGTTCGAATCCTGCCTCGAGCATGGATGTGTGTGATGTCCTTAGGTTAGTTAGGTTCAAGTAGTTCTGAATTCTAGGGGACTGATGACCTTAGCAGTTAAGTCCCATAGTGCTCAGAGTCATTTGAACCATTTGACTGTGAAGAGTTACATCAAAATATAATACCATAAGTATTATGGTATATAAGGAAAGTATTTGAAGCCATTTTCACTGTTTCGACCGTGACTGTCTGAAGAAATATGTAAAGGTTTTTTTTTAATTATCGCTACCAGTCACAAACTTTGTCAACTATTGTAGTACTTATTTATTTAGTGACATGTTTCAAGTGTTATACCTCACCTTCAGGCTAAATCACATTACAAAAACAGCTTTACAGTATGACCTTATTGTAAAGTTGTTTTTAGTGCCATTTAGCCTGAAGATAATGTATAATCCTCGAAACATGTCGCTAAATAAATAAGTAATACAATAGTTGACAAAGTTTTTGACTGGTAGCAGTAATTTAAAAAACCTTCACATATAAGGAAAATAGACTAATTTTCATGTCGAACTATCAGTTGCTTGAGATACCGTTCGAACATTAAAAACGGCAAAATTAACTCGTTGAACAAGATCCTGAACGTGGGCTTTCCAGGACAGTTTACATTCTGGACTGTGCGGCCTACTAACGGAAACTTCTTGACAGCACTTAGAAATATCTAGGAACTACTGCCACGAACAACTTGAATTGGAACTATCGCATAGAAAATGTTGGGGGAAGACGAATCAATGATTGCGTTTTCTTACAGAACATTTGAAAGACGCAACAAATCTGCAGAAGGAACTGACGGCAATGTACTTGTCGGTCTTCTTTGGATACTGCAGCGCAGTGTGGGCTTCTTACCAGATAGGACTGATGGAGGACACTGAAAAAGTTCAAAGAAGGGAAGTTCTTTCCGTGTATCACGAAACAGCAGACTAAGTAACATGGATATGATAAGCGAGTTCTGCATGCCTGTCATTTAAAGAAAGATTTAAAGAAAGATTTTCTCTTCCGAAAGCAAAAATATTTCTTTGACTCCCGTCTATATAGGAAGAAATGCCTAACGAACTGAAATAAAGGAAATCACATGTCGCACGGAACGATTAAGGAGTGTTTTTCCCCATACGCTATTCCAGTGTGGAATGCTCAAGAAAGAGTGTAAAAGTGGCGCCAAGAACCCTTTACCAAACACGTAAACATGAAATGGAGAATGATGATGGAGATGTAGATGTAACATGAATTACATCTTCTCAGGTGTATTTCTAGGTTTTTCTGTCTAGCATCTACTGTTTCCACAGCTTTCTTTACAGCATCACTCGCTTCATGTCGCTTCTAGCTATTTTACATGTCTTGCTGCTTCCAGGGAGTTTTCGCTAACAGTCTAATCAAATCGTAATCTATCTTACCGTCACAGAGCGCTACGTTCATTTATGCCGGGCGTCAGCTGCTCATCCCTGCATCAAGCATCGAGTCTCTACAGTGTTTACTACATGTGGCTACAGACATCTGACGTTGCAGCTTCCCTACGGTCAACAGCACCATCTGCACACATCCTCATCAATCTTCCTACGTTTGCAAACTTATCGTTTATATGAATTACGAAATGTATTAGTTACGGTCTGTCGGGTTTTCCCGGTATGATAACTTAATGGTGCGCTTTTGTAAGTATTTCGGTACCAGTACAGTCAACCAATGACTCAGTAGGTGAGTCTGAACCGGTAACTATCTTCTGGCAAGACCAGCACATCTCAGACTTTTCGACGAGACAATCACTAAAATATATCTTTCAAAATTAATGTAAAACTTTAAGAGGTAACACTAATGTAATGGTCCAAAAAAGCGTGTTATTAGCAGTTTTTTGGTCCGAAGAAAAGGTAAGACAGAAATAATACTTTCGATGGTTATTTAGCATATTTTGAAGTATATTAGAAAAATTTTTGGTGGAAAATGTTACGAAATGGTGACATAGCATCAGTTCTTCTATTCGTGCTTAGTCTGAGGCGATCTGAGACACCCACAAAAACTGGTCTAGTTTGAGCCTGGAAAAAAGAAAAACAGTCTATGCAATCTGCATGAGCGTAGCTAGTGACTCACGTAGGGGATTTTAAGACTATTTATTTTTGTATAATTGGCTAGTATTTGATAAAAGCGTTCAATTTTCACCAAACGGGAGAACCATTAGTTAATAAATATTGTTTAAATTACTTATCTAAAATCCGCTACGTGTTCACTTTAAAATGTTAATCCAAAGTTATTGTTAAATTTTAAAATAAAAAGATTGAACAGTTTTGTAGTCACGCTGCGTGCCGTTTTGAAAAATCATATTCCGAAGATACCGCGTTTCAAGATTCTTCGGCAGAGGCACTGACTCCTTCCGAAAGATTTGATGACGTACTGCTTCGACGATGCTTTGGATGTGACGTTTTCGTACCTTTCCTGCCCGAGTACTATTTTCTATGACTCATTCTTACTCGAAAGACGTAGCTGTATACGGTAAGCTCGCAAATAAACTACCAAAAGTCAATACTGCATACAAAAAGTAAAAAAAAAAAAAAAAACTGAAGCGGAAGAATTGTCTCTTTCGTACACGTGCTAACCACTGAAAACGCCAAACTAACGCATTATTGTTTTGAAATGTTTCTTACTATACCCATACACAACAGGGGTATCGGGTTGGCGCAGGTAAGCCGTTTCTAGTCGTCCGAGGATTAGCTTGGAAATCCATAGAAACTTTTTTTTTCAGGGATTAGACTTCTTGACTCATATTTTAGATGGTTGAAAGCATCGTACAAATATATAAAAAACGATTTTTTTGAAAATTTTACGATGCTGTCAACCCTTCAGCGTTGCTTTATTAACGCTCATTTTACTTCTGTTACCTTCCGCCTTCCACCGGTTTCATTCGCATATCATTGCCACAGCGTCAAGCCTTTCACACACAAACACACTTCCTACAGAGCTGTCATGTTACGCATGTCAACTCACATATTCGTACGTATTGATATTGTCCCGTTAGATATGGACTAGTAGAATCCCTTCTGAACATCTTCTCTCTAGTGTAATTACTTCTTGATACTTGTGATGCTAAAATTTCTTAGAAGTGAGATTCATTTAGGCCTTCCTTACATACTTTTATGATTTTGAGAAGCTTTACAGACTCTTTCTGTAGAATCTAAAGCTTGTGAAATACCTGCTGTCATGGACATATCAGAAAGGAGGCTAGTGTACATGGCATTAAATGAATTTACACGACGGTTTATTTGTGAACAAACGCATTACATCTCGTTTAGATCGTTTGTAAGATTGCTTTGATGGGAATCCCGCAACAATGTCACAGTAGGTACAGACGACGGGTCTTCGTTATTGCCCCATTCAGAGTACACTATGGCAGCGTTAACGGTCATGAATGATACGAAACGAGCTACATCCTACTCTACTAGGCAGTCTTTTTATCTACCGCGTTGTAATGTTTTACTGTTATTGAAATAATCGCGGACGTAAATACTGATACGTCATAATCTGTGTTGCGAAAGAAACAGGTCTGACAATATTGACTGAACGAAACGCTTCACAATTTAGTGAAGACGAAGTACTCCATGACGGGAAGATCTGTGCGTTTGGAGACACTTCCGTCGAACTGCAGAATCTTGCTATTATTTTCCTATGCTCAGTTTTACGTACTCGTACGTGTAACCGATAAGAAAGGGATCATACACAACAAAGTACAATGAAGCAAACCTGGATTAGCTATGCTCAGATATCTTATTAAGGGTTCAGATACGGGATATTTTGAAAAGAGTAGTTTTTGAGCGCGCTGAAATTTGATGTGTCAATATCAATCGTTAAATTGCACCCATAAACTCATTGTAGGTCCGATAATAAGGGTGCAGCTCCTTCAGATAATTGCTGTTTCAACTAGGGAGACATTTTATTTTCGACTCGCCGAGGACTCAAACGAGATAAAACGCCTTCTGATCAGTAATATGCAGAAGGCGCACTGCGTGTTGGGGTTCTAAAAATACATTAGCTTGGACTCAAACAGGCAGTTAAACCTCGGCTTGTTGCAGTTAAACCTAACAACGCCCTGAAAGAAAAGAGCTACAGCGTCACGCCAGTGGTACCACTTGGAGCTGAAAACAATGTGGAACTCGTGAATGAACGTTTCATTCCATGACATGAGGGGTGTACTTTGTCCTGCACGACACTTTAGAGCGACTGTTCGAACAAAGAGGTCATAGTGAAAGCAACACATGCTGCTAGTTCGTTAATCATAAGTGGTGTTTGTAAGATGGTAAGTTTCTGGCAATGATAAGCAGTTTTACCATTTCCACAAAAGTACATGTTCTGCGGCAACAATTTTGGAGGATTAGTGGGTTTCCTTAAAGTTTCATTTTTAGTGCTGTGAGTTAGATAGTAAACTGTGCATCAAATTTTCGTTGAAAAACAGCCACTAAAGGAAATGCTGAGCCCTAGCTTCCGACATACGTGTCTTGTTTTACCCCATCAATATAAATATTTATTCAAATAGCGATACTGACGTACGATACAAATGTTTAATATGGAAAATCTCTATATAAAAATGGAAATGTCCCTACTGACTGATTCGTCATCGCCCTGCCCAAACCTATAAGAACAGAAACTTGAAATTTGGAGACGGCGATGATCTCATACTGTGGGCATGGATTTTTCGTAACTCCATCCCTAAGGGGGTGAATAGGAGATGAAAGCTTTTTAAAAATTACGTCACTATTAATCCAATTTTGAATTTAGAACTGTGGAAATTGGTATTTCGGTTCTCGGCCAGAAGTAAAGACGTACCTGTTTCAACATTTTTGGAAATTTAACCTCTATCGGAGGAAATAGTTGGTGAAACGTTTCTGACAACGAATGATTTTTAAGGAACTACTGAAGCATTTACAAAGCTACATCTATAAAAGAGGTATTTGACTTCTCGGATAGAAATGAAAAGTACGTGTTCCAGTGTTTTTGGAAATTCAACCCCTAAAGGGATGAAACAGGGCCTGAGTGAGTCACTGACTCTTCATAACCCAGCCCAAACAGCTAAGGACAAGAACTTTAAATTAGGAGAGGGAGTTAATCTCATACTGGAGGTATAATTTAGTAAGGGACTATTCGAAATTCCACCACTAAAGGGGTGAAGTTGAAGATGAGAGGATTTTTGAAAATATATCGCTGTTAAGACAATTTTGAAGCTAGACGTTCGAAAAGTGGTATTTATTTTATCGCTGATAATTAAAATGTTTCAGCATTCTTGGATATTCAGCGACTAAGATGGCAAAATAGTAGGTGAAAGATTTATTATGAAAATAAGCAATTATTAAAGTCTTCTTGTGGAAATAGTAAACAGCTAACCAGGTGCAAATTGCGGTGTTTATTAAAATCCTTTACCATGGTTTCAACGTTTATTAAAACGTTTGCTTCACAAGGAGGTATAGACAACCAAATTACGTGTTGTGACAAACGTACATTAAAATACAGCCGAAAGACTGCAGTTAAATATAAAATTTTACCTCCTTAATAAATTAAAACCTGCACAACATGGCTGTTGCCATATGGTATTTCCTCGCCAATATACAGCTGGCGCACACGTTGAAACCATGGTAACATTCCAGTTTGCAACTGACCGACTGTTTACTATTTCTACAATAAGATTTCATATTACGGTTACTGCTCCAGTCGTGTACAAAATTTTAAAACATCATTAAACTACCAATTAAGCATTATTACAGCAACGTCTTTGAAAACGGGTATCTGACTTCTCGGATGGATTTAAAACAATATGTGTTTTCAATTTTTCTGGAAACTCTACTCGTAATTGTATTAAACAGAGTATGAAGAATTTTATGATAATACTTCGTTATATTAAAATTATTTTAATGTTAAATCTACGAAAATTTGTATTGAACATCAAAAGAAATATGTATCAGGGGACGGAAATTGTTACGGAAATATCACTACAAGAACTCAAAAGATATGGTTAGCTGGCTGATTCGCTTTTTGGCCAGAAGTACTCTTCGGAAAATATGTTGCTTCTTAGGCCTTCATTGGCGTGCAAAGTTCAGAAGATGCTGCAATTTGTGAACATGAAAATTCGAATAAAGGAAAAAATAACAAAAAACAGTGCATACTACACAGTTAACCTCAGCAAAGCAGGGTGAGCTAAGCCAGTATCTTAATAATTGTGAATCCGTGAGTTGAAGAATCACTTCAATAATATAAAACACTTGCACTGATGACATTCAATAGCCATCAAAACAGAAAATTATAAAAGAAAGGAAACTGTGGTGCAGGAACCTGGGCAATTAGCATCGAAAGGGTTGAGCTATTGACTGAACTTGGGTCACATATTTTACACAAAATATTTATTGAAATTTTTATTAACTTTAAAATTAACCCAATTATCAAGACAGCTTTAGTCAAAAAATCTTCTAAATATTTAAACATGTTTGCTAGTGACAGTGACTCCAGAAAACCCTTACGATAATAGAGACAAAGAAAGGACATAACGCAACTGTTGAAAATTCTTATCTGAAGAATGAATTAACATTCTTGGGGGAAATATTCTTTAGGTAAGTCTGGCCAGCAAGTGGGGCTTAATTGTAAAATATTAAACCAGTCAATACACACATATAACCATAACAACCAAAGAAAATTCTTGATCATATGGCCCTCTTCGGCACATTATTACGTAAACATAGGGAATGAAGCTGCTTAGAAAGTGTTATGCCAATCATAAGGAAAACTACCTTCAACACGTCCAACTAAGATTAGAAAATGCAATTGTAATAGATACTGGACATTCATTATAATAAAAGGATTATGCATCAATAGCTTCCCTTGTTCTCTGCGTGATGTACCGGCGTCACTCTCCTTTCCATATGTGGCATGCATTTAGGGCATCGATTCTTTCAGGTAATAGCTGTAAAGGGAATCTAACCAGCAACAGACTATAATTAATAGCCATTAGTCAATGTTTTTAATGTTAAGGTAGTTCAACACTCTTCTCTTTCACTACAAATGCCGGTCAACGTAAACATCAGTACACATCCCAGTAACTGATAGTCAATCATGTGAATGAATAATTCCGTTCATTAATAAATAATACTCATTCAAGTGAAGAAATTGGTCTTTATAAATCTGCGCGTTTTTGCTTGCCCTATTGCCTATAAGTTATAGTTAGAGCGTCTCTATCATTTGTCCAACAGTGGTGTATCGTCAATCATTTCCTCAAGCAGCTGTATCACTTTTGATTCGTTCAATCATGGGTATTTTTCCCTCGATTGCGTATAGGCCTCACCTTCGTGATTAATTTTCTTTATAAAATTTCTCGTGAAATATGTAAAATCCGGTTTAGAAGAAAAAAACATAACAATAAATTACTGTAACTACCACCTACAATACTAACTGACGTTAAGATACTGAATTGGTGATATCTGAGCATTAAATAATGTTTGCATTACATTTTTTCAAATGTTCAAATGTGTGTGAATTTCGAAAGGACCAAATTGCTGAGGTCATCGGTCCCTAGACTCACACACTACTTCAACTAACTTATGCTAAGAACAACACACATACCCATGTCCGAGAGAGGGCTCGAACCTCCGGTGGAAGGGACACATTGTTTCATTTTTGACATATATACCAGTTATATGTTCATTGCCACTCAATTTCATCTTTTTTTCTTTGTGGATGAAAACTTTTGTGAAATGAATTCCTGACCTAGGTTTCACTTTTCTTTATTATATTCGTCATTATCATTACAAAATCGAAAAAAGTCAGGTATTTCATGCAATTTTCGGTTTCACTGTTGTACGGTGTTACCTAAATCCAATGATCTCTATCTAGCCTTCGCGTCTTAGTGTCACGAATATTATATGACCTTGCATCATTAAGTGTTGTGAAACCTTTAATAGCAGCTGAATTTCTCAACTATAACTAAAGTGCTTTCTGTCCGCAAGGATGTGGCGGAAGCTCCGCCGCTGGGTTTCGTGCTGTGTGAGGGGAGAGGAGGAAGAGGAGAGCAGTGTTCAGGAGAATGAAGAAGAAGAAGGCGTCCCGTACAGTTTCTATGGGGGACAGTCTGCAGGTGAGGAAGCTCGTGTTTCGTCACTCTAGAGACGTTAAATCACAGCAGTGCTTCGATGAAGCCGGTTTGTGTTTAGTACGTCCGAGGCATTATACAGTATCACAGAATTACTGTTACTGCTTCTGGAGAATAGGAAGCCTGCTTGGCTACACATAGTTGCAAACACTGTAGGGTCGAATTCCAACTTCTATGCCTCTACTCATGAAAGCACCCCTCTTTATCTCTGTTTGTAATATGAGGTATGAAATGTCACTCGAGTTTCAAAAATCGTTCTCTGTGCTTTTATAAGGGACAGTCAAGTGGAAACGAGGCAGGTGGAATAAAAATAAATAAACTGTTTATCATTTCAAAAGTAATCACTGTATCTGTTATTACAATTATCCCACAGTTAGATAAGCTTCCATGGATAAATGTTTGCGGTTGTCGAGGAAAACCTGATTGTTCCCAGTCATGCACCTCTTTGTTCGGAGTAAATCGACAGCCACGAACCTCTTTCATCAGGGCTCCAAAAATATGAAAATCGTATGGGCAGAGACCGGGACTTAACTGACGACGTGTAAGAACACCCCAGCGAAATTTGTGCAGCGTGGTCGAAACAACCATGGCCACATTCAAGTGGTCCCAAGTGTTGCCAAGGGTGTTTCAACTATGCCCACATGCTGCTAAGATCATATCGACTAAGCTGCAGAAGTTTCCCTCTGGGAGGCCCTTGCACATGGTCCAATAGGTCCTGATCTCTCCCCATCCGATTTCCATAGTTTTGGAACCCTAAAGAAGGACATTCGTTGTTACTGATTTGCTTCTGGCGAAGAGTTGTGTGGTTACTTAAAATCGGTCGGTGAAAGTGAAAATTAGTCCTCACATATGAAGCCACACATATTAATAAAACCTTCCATTCTATGGTAAAACTTTCAAGTAACACAGAAAAAGACATCACGAAAACAAATCATCTACATGTAATGCGGAAGCCTTCAGTGGACAATATCAACTCCATAATAAAACTACACAGGTTGGTCCGTGTGTTGTAGGAAGCATAAAGGTTTTGCAACGGTTGCAGATACCGTAATGCAGGTATCACAAAACAATAGAATATAAAGATGGAGCTAGTTTGTTCTCTGGTTAAAAGGGAAAGTTTTTTTTTTTTACTGCGATATAAACGTAAGTATATTCTTCTTAAAGGCAACTAAAATATTGGCAGTTCATAAAAAGAGAATACAGTAATACAGCAGTGCATGGTAAGGCTCATAGAGAAACATTTCACTAAAATATTCTTGAAGCTGTGCTAAAAGCTTGATCAAAGTTTGTCGACAGAGCGTAGTTTCTCAGGATTTGTTTACAAAGAAGTGGAGCTCAAAACGTAGTCGACGGACATTGTGGCCGAGCGGTTCTAGGCGCTACAATCTGGAACCGTGCGACAGCTACGGTCGCAGGTTCGAATCCTGCCTTAGGCATGGATGTGTGTGATGTCCTTGGGTTAGTTAGGTTTAAGTAGTTCTAAGTTCTAGGGGACTGATGACCTCAGATGTTAAGTCCAATTGTGCTCAGAGCCATTTGAACCAAAACATAGTCTCTTAATAGATTTCGCATACACGTTTAGTGCAGATTCCAACTTGCTTTTGTGAAATGTTCGTTGTGAACTTTGCAACCTATTTCTTGGCGCTTCGTGTCTGTGAGTCATGAAATCAGTTGATTACATTTATTGCATAGTTCTTTAATTACATGTATACACACCACTATAATAAGCTAGAGAACATGTTTTGTCATATTGATACACATCATGAAAGTGAAATTAGGTGTTCAATACTACCATTTGCGTTTATTTCTTCAAGCGAGATGATTTATTTCGAAACTTCGTTCATTTTGTAGCTGTAAAGTGTTGTATGTTTCAGAAATAGGGGCTTTGGTCTAGAAAACAGTACGTCAGTGATCTGCATAAAACAACACATGTATGCTGAGTGTACAGATACATGTACGCAATGTAGTGTCTTAAATATGTTAAGTAGGAGTATAAGAGGAATTCTTACATCTCGATAAACTGAGTGCTCTAGTTAGACTACAGACTTATTAAAAAAAACTAGAATAATCACTGTTGCTGTTGTAGCGTTCACTTTCAAGCCACAATTTGCAGGTCAACGCTGTGTTTACTCTTAGTAAATGATGTCAAATACGTGAAAACCGTTGCATAAACAATGACACACCGAGCGAGGTGGCGCATTGATTTGCACGCTGGACTCGCATGCAGTAGGCCAACGGTTAAAACCCGCGTCCGGCCATCCTGATTTAGGTTTCCCGTGATTTTCCTGGACGCTTCAGAGAAATGCCGGGATGGATCCTTTGAAAGGGCACGGCCGACTTCCTTCCCCATCCTTCTCTAATTCGATTGGAATGGCGACCTCGCAATGTGATCAGCTCCCTCCCCCCCCCCCCCCCCCCCCACCCACAACAAGCAACCAATCACTGAACTACAATGACTTAACGGATGCAGATAATGTTCATGAGGACTCTGTATCACTGTTAACAGCAATTGTGAAAATGGAATGACTAGTTCAAGTTATAGTGGAGATTACAGTTACACAAGTCCCAAATAGTTTAAGCAAAAGTAGGATAAAATTGTGGAAATGAAGGTAGACAAAATTGTATCACGGCAAAATTAATTCAAGACTGAAAAATAAGCGCAAGTTACAGACACAGGGGATGTGCTAGGAAATATTAAAGAAGAATCAGATGTGAAAAACTTAGTGAATGATAAATTAATCCCACTATTTGCTACTTCGTAAGTTTCATGCAACTAAGCTGAACTGATAACTTGCAGCATTTTCGCATGTGCTTGTAAGAAACGAAACCTACGTTCTTGAACAGATATTTACAGCGTCCAGTCCCTTGATGTTGCCCTTATACAGAACACTAAAAAAAGAATAAAACTAATTTCATTTAAGACAGACGTGATTATTCAGTAGGGGTTGTGAAGTAAATGTCCTTTTTTCGCTTTCCTCTCGTTGTCTCTCATAGTCTTGAAATCACTGGGCCAGTATTCATATTCGTACCTGTTAACTGCGGCTTCTTTCGAAAATAATTGCGTAATTTCTCCGGTATGGCGTTGTGTGGGCTTCAGTAAAATGGGAGCGGCGTTTGAAGGTGCCAGAAGCATCACCAACAATAAAACACTAAATTGGCATGCGATGTCTAATCGAACGAATACATAATTGAGATTACGGTGAATCATGCGTTCTTCACATCAATATTCTTAAATTTCAAGGAAGCTTGACAGCTTTTGTTCTGCCTTTGAACGTATTCATGTTATATCTGGAGCTATAGTTAGATTTTAGCTACGACGCAGCTCATAAGCCGTTTTGTTTACAGGATGGACGCGTCTACCTTGACGATTTCTACGGAATGTACAGCCGGCTGCTCTGGGAGCTGGAGTTGGAGTCATCTGGGGTGAGTATCATCAGCTTTGTAGAATTCGGTCGTAACTGAAGGCCGCAAGCTGTAGCTGTACGTCCACTTGTTACCTTTCGTTCATAACCGACAATGAAGGTTCAGCCATTAGTTACTTTGGTCATCAGTTATTTTTAACCGTTAAGGCTGCCATTGTGATCAGAAGACACTGAGATTGTCTCATGTTTTTGAGGCCGTATCCCGACAAGTAATAAAATTTGTGGGAGTGTGGACAATGCACAGAGATGAAAAGAGCTGTCTACCGCTTTCCAGGAGCGATAGTTAGTTCACTTACAGAGTTCTCTGTGTAGGGTTAGAAGGGTAGTAGACGTAGGCACGATGTGAAACACCAGTCATCTTAATCCAGTTCAAGTAGATGAAAAGCTACAGAATGTACTGATTGGCCAACACACTCCAACCACAGCCCACCACGAGACTGAATGCTTCGCGCTAAAGGAAGTGTGTAAGTGGGACAGAGGCTAATGGGTAGTCATTCTACCCAAAACACGGGCCAAAAATGGGGAAATCCACAGATATAGGCGACTCTAGTAAAGGGTGGATTGTTATCACCCAGCGCCTGTCAACAAGCATTTCGGCCACGGTGAAGCTTGTCGGGTGTAGGCATGCTAGTATCTACTGCTGTGAGCGTCTATGGAAAGTGGTTGAATGACGGCGAAACTCCTAGTAGCCGGCAAAGTGTTCGCCATCAACACCTGATCACAGAAATAGTCGGATGCTTGCCTGCTCTGTAAAAGCAGGAAAGGTTAAAAGAATACCTGGTTCAAAAAAGGTGGTTGGGCCAGATTTTTTTCCTTTTTCTATTTTTGTAAAAAGGAAATACTGAGACGAATGCTCTCGTAACTTATACAAACTCAATGGGATTCGATTTGGAGAGCATAGCGTTCCAGGACTAGAATTAAAAGTTGACAGTGCTTTAGGCGAGTTGGCGTCAATGAAGACAGAAGGGACAAATAACATTTCTTTGGCAATTGTAAAATCATTTTGGGACTTAGCATCCTATCTACTATCCAAGCTGGAGTGTAGAATCAATGAGCCGGGGGACTTACCATCGAATTATGGGAATACCATCCACACAAAGCCGATTGAAGCAAGGGCAGGTTACTATCGTACAATCAGACTCGGCATCTCATGCACCCGACGTGTTGATCAGAAAATAAGAAAAGGATAGGAAAAGGGAACTGAGGTTTCGTTACAGGAGGAACAATTTCACATAAGAGGAGAGGGAGGAGGTTAGTGTTTAACGTCCCGTCGACGCCGAAGTCACTACAGACGGAGCACAAACTCGGATTAGGAGAAGGTAGGGGAGGAAATCGGCCGTGCCCTTTCAAACGAACTATTCTGGCATTTGCCCGAAGCGATGTTAGGGAAATCACGAAAAACCTAAATCAGCATGGTCGGACGCGGTTTTCAACCGTCGCACTCCCGAATGCGATCCAGTGCGCTAACCACAGCGCCGCCTCGGTCAGTAATTTGAGATTACGAAGGGCAACGGCGCCATACTTACTGCATTGTGGTGCGTTTGATAGTGGTAGGAAGACTTTAGAAGCAATTTTCATACCTAGATTGATCACCAAGGATCTCGGCAACTGCTTATTACACTTGCCTGTCAAACTGACCATAACATGTTCAAGAATCACATTTATCAACGGTCAGGCAACAGTGTTGGTGTTGTTGTGGTTTTCAGTCTGAAGTCTGGTTTGATGCAGCTGTCCATGCTAGTGTATCACGTGCAAGCCTCTTTATCTCTGAACAGCTATTCCAACCTTCGTCCATTTCAATTTTCTCACAGTATTCGTCCCTTCGTCTACCCCTACAATTTACCCCATCTCCTTCTCCAAATTTTCTTCTACTGCAAACTGACATGTCTTGATATCTCAGGATGTGTCTTATCAACCGATCCCTGCTTTTAGTCGAGTTATGCCACAAATTTATTTCTTGCCTAATTAGATTCAATACCTCTTCATTACTCATCCGGTCTAGCCATCTAACCTTCAGCATTTGACTGAAGTACCGCATTTCAAAAGTTTCTATTCTCTTCTTGTCTCAGCTGTTCATCGTGCGAGTTTCACTTCTGTACATGGCTAAATCCCTGACAAACGCCACAGAAAACATTTTCTAGCTCTTAAATTTTGCATTAAACGTGAATAAATACATCTTTCTTTCCAAAATGCTATCCTTATCATAACCAATCTATATTTGATCTTCTCTCTATTTAGACCATTGCAAGTTATTTTGCTGCACAAACAGCAAAACTCATCTAGCATATTTAGTATATAATCTCGTAATTTAATAGCCTCAGCATTCTCTGATCTAATTCGAGCACATTCCATAACCTTCATTTTACTTTTGTGGACGTTCATCTCTTTACCACTTCTCAAAGTACTATCCACTATACCGAAAAGTTCTTAGAAGGACTCTGGTATCTCTGACATAATTACAATGTTATCGACCAACCTCGAAGTTTTTGTTTCTTTTCCCGAACATCAATTCCTTTTCCAAATTTCTCCTTGCTTGCCTTTACTGCTTGCATGATAAACAGACTCAATAACAACGTCCTTGGACTCTTAAAACAGCAGCTGGTTTCTGTGCAAGCTGTATACAATCTTTCACTCTCTGTATTTTATCACTGCTACAGTACAATTCTAAAGAATAGATTCCAGCCACCACTGTAAAAGATTTAACCTAAATCAGGGTTTCCCAGGTTGCGTTCCGTCTAACACTGGTGTTGAGAAAGAGCTCTGCAAAAAAACTAATGAATAACATGGCGCTATTTTCCAATATATTGCCAATACAAATTACCGTTTTAAAATTTTATTGTGATTTTTGTGTTGGTAGGAGGAAGAGGAGGAGGAGATTACTGTTTTAACGTCCCGTCGACAACGATGTCATTAGAGACGGAGCGCAAGCTCGGGTTAGGGAAGGATGGGGAAGGAAATCGGCCGTGCCCTTTCAAAGGAACCATCCCGGCATTTGCCTGAAACGATTTAGGGAAATCACGGAAAACGTAAATCAGGATGGCTGGAGACGGGATTGAACCGTCGTCCTCCCGAATGCGAGTCCGGTGTGCTAACCACTGCGCCACCTCGCTCGGTGTTGGTAGTCATCATATAAAATTGAAGTATTGACTGAATAAAACAAGTTTCTCTGATTTTTATATATTTTATGAGCCTTCAAAATGAGGAAGGTGTTCCATCGAAGCACCAGGATCCTCAAAGTTTTCTGTCACAGCGGAAGGCTGAAACTCTTTATTCTAAATCAACACTTGCTATAAACGTAGGTTAGTATAACTGCAACGAAATTCCACGCCATTTCGTAGAAATCTGCCAGACTTGTTAGTGCTCCCTTAGTCTCAGCAGTTGACACGACCCCGCTAAATGTTGACCCTGTCGTGCCCATCCCCTGCCGCCTACTACTCCGACAGCGCTTGGGAGGTGCCGCGCCGGAGGCGGAAGCGCCGTGAGCTTCGTCGCATCCAGCCCACGCCCAGCAGTTCGTCCTCCAGCCGTGAGGGGGCTCGGCGCGTGTCGATGAGGTTGAGCCGCCGTTGCCGCCTCTGCGTCCGCAACGCATCCGTCGCGCAACAGCCGGACCGCGTCAGCCTGCGATGTAACTACAGGCTGTGTCCGCGCAGCCAGCGCTCTCAATAAACAGCTCTGTCTGAGCCGCACGTGTACTCTGCTGTTGTTCTTGTAGTCTCAGTTAAGGGTCCCAGACACGCACCAACCACCCGACCGATCAATTTCGTGTGCAATCTTAACACGACCCGACCGGTTTTACTCAGCCATAACAATGGAGCAACGACCCACTTTTGTCGGGCGGTTGGCACGACAGCGCTACATACTGCACAGTTATTTTGAGTAAAATGGGAGAGGGGGCGGGTGAAGTGGTTGGGGGTCGGGCGTCGGTTGGTCGTACCCAACTAACCAACTGACAAGAATAGTCGATCGCTTGGTTGGCCAAAGCGCCTTCAAATATCCAATTTGGTGGCTGGTCGGTCGGTTGGTACGCGTGTATGGCCAGAAACATTGTTGCTGTTATGAGTTCGTTGATGAAATCGTTGAGCCAACTTGAGCGTTCGATACCGTCCGTCAGCTCTGAGCTATGACGTAGTGGAGCTGTGTGGGATAAGTCATCCATGTGTGGAGCGTTATTCGTTTGCTCTGGGGTGCTATTAGTGCGAGTTAATGCTGCTTTGTAGTTTTTTCTTTACATCACATGGCCTTACACGCACACAAAGGAAGAACTGTAAATTGGTTTAATTAACAGGTGTTGTGAGAGGTGCACAACTTTTCAACCACTTTTCGCGCTTGGAAAATAGCGACACCATACTAAAGCCTAACACGGCAGCTTCAATTTATCTCATTCGTTTCAAACACATGAATGGAAAATGTGGACTGTTCATACTTCATGTCTTTCTGCTGAAAGCGACTAAATAAAACTCACCTCAATTTTGTATGGTTATTTTGAGATACAATATGGAAGACGTAGGCCACCAACATGATACAACAGGAAAATTGAAAGATGAAACCGTCTTTGCATGAACATATTGAAAAATGTCTATCTTGAAAAGAAAAAAAAAACAGCGAAAGATGATATTCTGTTGGATCGTGACAGTACCATGCTTACTTTGAAATACACTGCTACCTATTAAAAATACAACACCCGGAAGAAATAGTTAATAATCAAATGTTACATATTCTATGTATATACAGTATAGTGGTGTTATCAATCAAGGTAGTAATGAAATTGAATAGAGAATGTCTTTTTAAGTCCCTACAGCTTGGTATTACTCAAGTACATAGAAGAATCAACACAAGCCAGCCACTGGGCATAAAAATTTCTACGTGGTTAGTCAGTCATCAAGAGTCAACATCAACACTGCTGCGTGTCATTGCGAGTGAGCCTAGCAGAAAACTGTAAAACTAGTACATACCAACGTGGGCCCATCACTCTCATAACATTATGCAAGAAGAACTAGCTAGGAAACAAAAACATTTATGAGGGGTCTGATGAAGAACTTAAGATACAGAAATAAACTGATCAGTCAGTACAGCAAAACCGAAGACATCTGACGACTTGTAGCGAGTGAGACCTATTACGTTGTTATAAATGACGTCGTACAGCAAAGGCGCTACTCAGTGCCATATACAGGGAGAGTCACCTAACGTTACCGCTGGGTATATTTCGTAAACCACATCAAATACTGACGAACCAATTCGACTGCCCGAACGTGAGGAGAGGGGCTAGTGTAAATGTTTAATACAAACCATACAAAAATGCACGGAAGTATGTTTTTTAACACAAACCTACGTTTTCTAAATGGAACCACGTTAGTTTCGTTAGCACATCTGAAGATATAAACAAATACGTAATCAGTGCCGTCTGTTGCATTGTAAAATGTTAATTACATCCGGAGATATTGTAACCTATAGTTGACGCTTGAAACCTCTGACGTTCAGTTGCGTGTTGTAACAAACACGGGCCACGGTCGGCGAGCAGCATCTGCAGGGACATGTTTACGATGACGACCGTGTTTACGAGTGTGACTGTAGTGCACTGTTATGGTTTGGTCTAGCTGTCGCAGTGTCTGGATGTAGCGCTTGCTGCTATTGTTATTCTGCATTCGTCTCCGCACTCAGACCAACTGTAGTACACCGTGTTACCAGACGTCTGTGATTGTGTAGTGTTGTAGGAACTGTGACCATGGTGTATTCGAACGCTGAAAAGGCGGAGATGATACTCATCTATGGCGTGTGTCGACGAAATGCAGCTGAAGCCTGCAGGTTGTATGCAGAACGGTACCCGGACAGAAAGCATACAACGTGCTACACATTGCAAAACATCTACCGCCAACTGTATGCAACAGGTACGGTCGTAGCACGCAAACGGGTCCGTAACAGGCCCGTCACAGGAGAAGCGGGTGCAGTTGGTGTGTTAGCTGCTGTTGCCATGAACCCACACATGAGTACACGGGACATTGCGAGAGCCGATGGACTGAGTCAAAGTAGTGTCATGCGCATACTGCATCGTCACCGCTTTCACCCGTTTCACGTGTCGCTACATCAGCAATTACATGGTGATGACTTTAATCATCGAGTGCAATTCTGTCAATGGGCATTAACAGAGAATGAGTTGCAGTTCTACCTGTTTACCGATGAAGCGGGTTTCACAAACCACGGGGCAGTGAATCTACGGAACATGCATTACTGGTCCGTGGACAATCCTCGCTGGCTCAGACAGGTAGAGCGACAGCGACCGTGGACTGTAAATGGATGGTGCGGAATCATTGGCCACCACCTCATTGGTCCTTACTTCATTGCAGGGGCCCAAACAGCTACAACATACATCGCGTTTCTCCAAAATGATCTGCCAACGTTGCTCGAAAATGTCCCACTGGAAACGCGTCGACGTATGTGGTATCAGCATGATGGTGCACCTGCACATTCCGCAATTAACACTAGGCTGAACCTTGACAGGATGTTCGACGGGCGTTTCATAGGACGTGGAGGACGCATAAATTGGCCAGCCCGTTTTCCTGATCTTACACCTCTGGATTTCTTTCTGTGGGGTACGTTAAAGGAGAATGTGTACCGTGATGTACCTACAACCCCAGAGGATATGAAACAACGTATTGTGGCAGCCTGCGGCGACATTACACCAGATGTACTGCGGCGTGTACGACATTCATTACGCCAGAGATTGCAATTGTGTGCAGCAAATGATGGCCACCACATTGTACATCTATTGGCCTGACATGTCGGGACACACTCTATTCCACTCCGTAATTGAAAACGGAAACCACGTGTGTACGTGTACCTCACCCCTCATGGTAATGTACATGTGCGTCAGTGAAAAGACCAATAAAAAGGTGTTAGCATGTGGACGTATTGTGCTGTTCCAGTCTCTTCTGTGCCTTAGGTCCATCACCGGTTACCTTTAAATCCCTACGTAATTCGGTGCTCTCCGATACACACGATCAAACAGCGGAGGAGTGGTTCTCAAGCGTCAACTTTAGGTTACAATATCTCCTTATGTAATTAACATTTTACAATGCAACAAACGGTACTGATTAAAAAAACTTAGGTTTGTGTTAAAAACATACTTCCGTGCATTTTTTTATGGTTTGTATTAACCAATTACACTAGCCCCTCTCCTCACGTTAGGTCTGTTGAATCGATTCGTCAGTATTTGATGTGGTTTACGAAATATATCCAGCGGTAATGTTAGGTGACTCACCCTGTATACGCCACCTTGCTAGCCTAAAGGCAGTCAGTCAGTACGATCTATGGCATTCATGTTGTTCACACACGATTCTCTGAATAATGTTACTTATAATCCGTCTAGACGGGTTATAAGTAACATTAGAAAATCACTGATTGCTGTTATCCCATCAGACATTACGTCTGTTTTTGCAAAGATTCTCTGATTATCATATCGTAACAGCTAGCATAAGATTGTTCCAGTATTTGTCATACTCTTGGTGGCTGATGTGATGACCATATACCCATCAACAGGAAGACTACTCACGGGTGGTCCACGAGTGTATGAATACCATTTCAGTTCAAAGCATTAAACGCTCTGAAAAAACGTAGGTTTGTGTTAAAAAACATACTTCCGTGCATTTTTTTATGGTTTGTATTAACCAATTACACTAGCCCCTCTCCTCACGTTAGGTTTGTTGAATTGATTCATCAGTATTTGATGTGGTTTACGAAATATATCCAGCGGTAATGTTAGGTGACTCACCCTGTACACGCCACCTTGCTAGCCTAAAGGCAGTCAGTCAGTACGATCTATGGCATTCATGTTGTTCACACACGATTCTCTGAATAATGTTACTTATAATCCGTCTAGACGGGTTATAAGTAACATTAGAAAATCACTGATTGCTGTTGTCCCATCAGACATTACGTCTGTTTTTGCAAAGATTCTCTGATTATCATATCGTAACAGCTAGCATAAGATTGTTCCAGTATTTGTCATACTCTTGGTGGCTGATGTGATGACCATATACCCATCAACAGGAAGACTACTCACGGGTGGTCCACGAGTGTATGAATACCATTTCAGTTCAAAGCATTAATCGCTCTGAAACTTGAGCATCGTTTGGGTCAGACATCCTACCGAAACGGCAGGCGAGGATCACCATTTCACACAACATTTTAGCGTCTTACATTATGGTCCATGTGATGGGACAACCAAGGCAGTAACCTAAGGTAGCAGATTGCTTTCAAGGTAGCGTGTGAGCCAAACACAGACATGTACCATAGTCACGTCCTCATCCACTGCAAACCAGCCGACAGGAAGCGCCATCCAAAACCAATGGATGCGCAATCCACCCCACCTCGAGTCACCGGCCTGTGTTCAGCCCTGATGCAGCGATCTTTGGCAGCGATAAGTTTGCCTCTGGATTCTGCAGAGTCCACTAAAGCTTACAAAGACATCAGCAACTGCCGAAGACATGGGGACAATATATAGTTTAGAGAATAACAAAGATTTTAAACATTTTATTGGCTGTGATCCAGCAACCGTACGCTATTTAATTACAGGACGTGAACACACCCACTTCGGTTCCACAAAAGTTTGTCAGTTGACCACGGTTTCGATTGAACTACGGCAATCGTCATCAGAATAAAAACATACGTGCAATAACTAAAAATATAATGACATTAACTGGAATAATATACACTTAATAGGATTATTCCATTAATTATGTACAAGCAGAATGTACTTACATGTAATCACACCGTGGTTTAAAACGTCTGAACAAAAATGCCCTCGTCAAAGGGAAATGTCATAAGAACAAAAACTGCAAATGTAAAATTATAACGTAATTGCCAATCAGATAAAATACTCCGTACAATATAATGATAACTTCTTGGCAGAGGTTCGATGCCTCCCTCGGGCATGGTTGTGTGTGTTTGTCATTAGGATAATTTAGGTTAAGTAGTGTGTAAGCTTAGGGACTGATGACCTTAGAAGTTAAGTCCCATAAGATTTCACACACATTTGAAATTCTTTTATAATGACATCCGTAAGGTCGCTTAGGCCCAAGAGCTGAATAATACAGCCGCTACCTCGAAACTAAACAGCTAACACGCGGACGCCAGCACGAGGTGGACACGAAAGCAGATTGGCGCCATCTAGCAGGAAGTAATCGAAATACAGACAGCTTAAGAATAACTGAGGCATTGCAAGGACAATTTTAAAAATTACTGGTAACATATAGGAACCAGTGTATGAAAGTTACAACATAACGTAACAGGCTTTTTTACAAAAGAAAATATAGTTCTGGTAATAAACAGAGAAAACATAAGACTGGAAGGAAAAACGATGTTTAGGGGACTACACAGAGGAGAGTATCGTCGTCTAGACAATTTTAATTAGCGACTCTACGCCTTGAACAAAGCTTCTGTTGCGTAATTGCAAATTGTCGTTAAGAATGAGACCGTCCTTCGGAGACAGGTGTTTAAAGATTTCTAGCTCTTCTAAGTTGTTAAGCCTAAAGCCTTGTTTGTCTGAGTGCAAGATCTGCACGTCTTCTGCATCTTTAGGATTATGCCCTATGATTAATAAATGATCGGCGAAAGCTGAATTATGAACATTGGTGCCTTTTTTCTTTAGAAGGTGTTCCTTGAATTTTATCTAAATAGCTCGGCCTCTTTTCCCCATGTAATATGCGGTACAATGGTCCCAAATATTGTTTTATAAACAGCACAGTTTTGCAAAGAGGATAACGTAGGTTCAAGTAACATATGATGTTATTTTTTAAAGAATTATTAGTGGTGAAGGCTTTTCTACAGTTATACTTATTTTGAAGCAGACACCATATTTTGTAAGAAACCCCACCAACAAAAATGGTATAGAGAAATTTTTTAAAATTAGGTTCGTTATTAGAAATGCCTAGGATGGTGCTTCTGTTATTGGTTTTACTACTAAAATATTATATACTGTTCGAGGGTCGTAGCCATTATTGACTGCAATAGTTTTAATCAGGCTGATTGAAGATTGACATATTGATCATTTACAAATGGCCTAATGATGATATAGACTTGTAAATGAGTTCTGGCAGTTACATTTTCTAGATCTTACTCTTACAATAGTAGACGACAAAATTAGCTTCAGTATCTTGCGTAAAGAAAGCACTTCTGATCAAATTATATCTTTCGCTTCAGTATACCCACATTCTCATGAGAAAGACTTTTAATCCAGATATCCATGGAGCCACCTCCATCCCACTTTCTAGTAAACATCTCTAATCTGAAATCAGTCTGATTGAAATTCTGGCAGTCAGTAATGGCTATGACCCTTCCATAGTAGATAATATTTTATTAGGAAAACCAACTGTCTTCCATGGTAGATCATATTATAGTAGTAAAGCCAATAAGAAAATCACCACCCTAAGCATTTCTGATAATGAACTTAATTAAAAGAAAATATTTTCCACTGTATCATTTCTGTGTCCAGTTTCTTACAAAATACATTGTCTGCTTAAAAGTAAGTATTACTGTAGAGTAGCCTTCTCCACTACTAACTCTTTAAAAAGTAACATCATATTTAACTTGAACCTACGCTTTCCCCTTTATGAAAGGTCCCCTTAGAAAAATTAATGAATTACTGTGCTGATAAACATCTTACATTACTTGATTTTCAAACAACTGAGCAGAACTGAACGTACTCAGACATTACTCTCTTTACTTATTCTGATCAACAGTAAACTGATACACAATATTTTTAGCCCAACGCAATCTGACTTTCAAAAAACCCTACAAAAGAATGGCCCTGACTAACAATAACCCTTACCTTTCATAAATCACTTACCTCACATAAATCTTCGTTACTCAAACTACTGCAATACAGCGAGCTGCTGCAATACTTCTAGCTAAATAAAAGATTCGAACTACTGAAGGCACTAACTACTGTTAGGCATAATTAGCAAATGAAAGATTTTGAAAGTCATTATATATAAATATATCAGTTCATGACAGCCAGTCTTACAAATTTACTGTCTCTGATGGACACACGTCCAAATCATCCGCTCTCAAAACTCCGCCATTTCTCTCCCCACATCTACCACTGCTGGTGGCTCACCTCCAACTGCGCAACGCTACGCGCTGTTAACATCCAGCTGCCCAACACTACAATAGCAAACAACAATGCAAACCAGCCACAGACTGCACACAGCACAGCCAGTGATCTACATACAGAGCGCTACGTGGCGTTACCAATAAAGAAACTTAAAAAGCCTACTTACACCTTTGCAAAACTCTGCTGTTTATTAAATAACATTTGCTACAACTGTCCCGCCTATTACAAAGGGCAAACAGGCCGAGCTTTTTCGATAAAATTCAAGGAACACTTACTACGGAAAAAAATTCACCAATGCTCATAATTCAACTTTCGCCGATCATTTATTAGTCACAGCGCATAATTCTAAAGATGTATAAGACGTGAGGATCTTGCACTCAGAGGAACAAGGCTTTAGGCTTAACGTCGTAGAAGAGTTAGAAATTTACAAACAACCATCTCTGATGGACGGTCTCATTCTTAACGAACGTTTTCAATTACCCAACAAAAGCTTTGTTCAAGGCGTAGAGCCGATAATTAAAATTTTCTGAATGACGATACTCTCCTCAGTGCAGTCTCCTAAACATCGTTTTTCCTTCCAACCTTATGTTTTCTCTGTATATTACCTGAACTATATTTTCTTTTTGTAAAAAGACTGTTACGTTATGTTGTATCTATCACAAGCTGGTTCCTATATGTTACCAGTAATTTTTTTAAAATTGTCCTTGCAATGCCTCAGTTGTTCTTAAGTTGTATGTATTTCGGTTACTTTCTACTAGATGCCGTGAATCTGCTTTTGTGTCCACCTGGTGGTTGCCTCGGCATGTTAGCTGTTTAGTCTTGCGGTAGCGGCTGTTTTATGCCACTTTTTGGCCTAAGTGACCTTGCATTTGTCGTTATATTGTATGGTGTATTTTATCTGGTTGGCAATATTGTTATACTTTTAAAATTTCAGTTTTTATTCCTATGACATTTCTCTTTGACGAGAGCACTTTTACTCACACGTTTTAAACCACAGTGTGATTACAGGTAAGTACATTCTGCTTGTACGTAATTTATGGAATAATCTTATTAAGTGCATATTATTTCAGTTAATATCATTATATTTTGAGGTAATCCATGTAAGTTTTTGTTCTGATGAAGATTCTCGGTGTGCAATCGAAACCGTGGTCAACTGACAAACTTTTGTGGAACTAAAGTGTGTGTATATACGTCTTGTAACTAAATAAATGCAGCCATATTTGACCTTGTTTTATTGCGTCTGATGACGCCACACACGTTCCTCGGTTTCCATTCTGATAAAAGATTATGGGTTTCCAGCCTGAGGTGACCAAACCTTACATTCGGAAGAACATACCTTAAAATTATAGGTATCTAGGGACCGTGCACGGTGAGAAATTTATTGCACAGAGCTGCCACTTTTTTCTGTAAGAAAGGTGCAAAATCGGCTGGTCTTGATGTCATACTGAGCCATTATCCACTCAGGGATTAGATGTTGTATCGTCGACATCATAATTCCGTCATCATTGATATGCAAGTCCCAAAGTTACGTCAAATAAAAAGAAATGCACTTCATGGTGAAACAGCCCCAGATGGGGTTTCGCAATTAATAACGCCGTACAGTCATTTAATTTTCATTTCGATTGCAGATGCAGGTAAATCATTCCATACTGCTTCAAATATGAGCCAGGGAGTTCATCAATTGAAGTGGCTGGCGTGTGGTGGCCTTCCAGTCTTCCGGCAACCTTTGACCAGATGTTTCCAGTGGCTGGGAGATTTGTAGAACATGATGTCAAGAGTTACAAATGAACTCCCTCTGTGTCGAGATAGATCCGGACAGCACAGGCAACATGCTGTCTGACATTATCTTGGTGAAAGACAGAGTCACCGGTATCTCGAAGTGGTGCACACCAGTCGAACATGACAGTCATCAGTTTAATGGGTGTAATGAATGGCTGCTGTTCATACCACTGGCTATGTGAACCAGAAGTAACCGGAATGGCTACGGAATGGCACCCTGTACCATCATGTTAGCTGCAGAGCCGTTATGACAGTGATAAATGCCCTCACACGCAGATTCGTCCATCACGAGTCTGTACACAGAACCAGGAGTCATTTGAAAACAAGACATTCCGCCTACGCTCTGTCTACAGCTGAGCACTGTCGTTGCAACTCCCCCATCTGTAGCTTCAAGGGAAGCTGCTAAATACCTGATTGCCCCAGCACATAGTTAACGAGGATTTACTTTCATTGCACTCTAAAGTACAAAAACACAAAGAAACTCCTTCAGCAATCACTTAGTGCGCCAATTGGACTTCATCACAAATTAATGATGGTCCATGAAATTGCTTGGAAGTATATAAGTTGTGGTGAAGTCCAATAGGCAGACTAAATCATTTGTGAACAGTTTTCTTTGTGTCTGCAATGGTATCAGCAGCGACGTCACATTGCGTTACTCAGGCCAAAAGTTTGGTTAAAGAGACTGTAGCTGATAGATTATGGATAGTTCTGCTTCTGTTACACCAGTTCAAAAGTTTCAACATTAAAGTGAGCTACTATACGGTCTGCGGAGAAGAAATCAATTAATACCATGACTACGAGTCATCTTTAGAAGACAAAATAGACAAATTGAAGTCCCTTGATGGAACCTTTCTGCATATTCGGGATAGTTACTATAGGGATTTTCATATCGCTTTCACTAATACATAAAGTGATTTGCGAGCTAAGTTTCTGTATTTAACTTATAAATATTTCCAGCAAATTGGATGGGTTATGATGAATTGTTAGTTGCCAATCTGAAAACGATTCCGCTGACGTCCAGTGGTGAATGATAGAACTCCTTGAATCAACAGCTCTACGTAGTACGATGTTTCCACAGGCCAAATGAGTGTGCTTGAAAACTCCGCTTTCTTTGACGCTCAGATAACAGAAGGAACGTGTTTGGCTCGGTGCGGTCAGTTTTGGCCTAAATAATGTATCAGTGCATACTAAGGTTGACGAGATGAGTGCTGTCACGGCAAACACATCAAGATCAAGCATGTTTCTTTCTGCTTTCAGGTATTATTTGTTTGGAGACTCTAAAATTAAGCAGTACTTGACGCACATCACTGTATAACCTAAAGAGCGCAACCGAAAATCAGCATCATTACTATAATCGTTGGTTTATGCGTGAGCATCCTCAAGAAGGAAACAGGAATGATTTTCTTGACAACTTAAAAACAGATGTTGAAATAGCAAGCAGTAACTCCTAGCGGATGACTACAGAAAATTTCGGAACACCTGTACAGATGATTGGGGAACACAGTTAGAAAAATAGCGACATATATAACATTTGTGTCCTATACTTCAGTTGCCTTGCATAGGTAAATCACATCAATGTTACATATGTCGCTTTTTCGTCTAGCTGGCACCAGTATCCCGCACTTCAGTTGAGCTGTCTACGTCAACTGAAGTATGGGATACAGATTTTACGTATGTCGTTCTTTTCGCCTTCACTAGTGCTAGTATAGACTCGAAAAAATCTTAGTGGTATTAGTGCTGGGAAGGGAGAAAGAGCAACAACTGCAAAATTTTAATTCTTACTGCAGCTTGCGAACCCATACTTAGCGCAGAAAAGTGTAATACAACAAGAAATACCTCAAAATAGAGAAATTCGGTACAATATAAAAAAAAAACTAAACTTACCATACGCAAATTCCCCCGCAGAAAACCAAAGCTCGCCATGAGAGGCATCAACAAAAATCCCATACCCACATACACAAGAAACACAACATCACGAAAGAACACACATACATACAAATATATAAACCCAGAAGTTCACATCAACAAAATGAAGTAAAATAAGAAGAAATCTACAGAAGAAAATTACGCAACATAAGAAAATGAAGAATGACAGATCAACCGCAATAAACCCAAATCAATATTTTAACCATCTCGACCAAACTCACACTTCTTCTTGATTGTCCGTTACACCAAAACCCATCCCAACCTGAAATTATCTAACAAAGTTTGGACGATATATTTGCCCTACACCTTTAAAGGAAACACTTAAACGGGCAATATGTATCGGGTACACTACACCTCCATTAACATTCATCTAAATGACTCCGTAGTGTCGAAATCCTTCGTTTCCCCCTCCCAGCAACAGATTTCATGGCTGACCAGTAACCTTCTATACTAAAGGTGCAAGCCCCAGTCGATGAAGATCTGAACTCAATATTATGACTGACAACATGATGCTGAAAACCAATATTCCCCACAATATTCCCCAAATCCCTATATGTAGAAAAACCATCGGAAGTAGCAACAGAACCCTTTGCAACATGATCTTCAATTAATTTCAGGAAAACTTTCTTCGTTCAATTAGGAATTACTTTAAAAACTACATCGGCACATTCTGAACCTGAAATTACAGTCCCCCAAAACCCATAATCCTACCACAGGTCCCCCCCAGCCCCTTTGGTTTTGGCAAAACGAGACTCATCGACTTCGACTATAACACCCGCCGCCGACCTACAAAGACCCCATATACTTTATATACTTCCAATAAACTTCCCAACAAAACGAATACCAGTCTAAAACGGTACGCTCACTCACACAACATTCATGCGCACACAACCACACAGGATACCTCAAACACTAATATTATGTAATTTTTATTATATTCCTCAAGGCCAGCTTAGATTTCTCAAACCATGTTCCTCGTATAACTGAGGGCCATAGTCGATCCTTGCTACGCCTCCATAGGAATAAATCATGAGTACGAAGAGCAGATACGTATCAGGCGCACATTTTAGCCGCACTCACGACATCGAATGTAATCAGCAAGAAGACCAGACATTTGCAGAAATCCAATGGTGGCCACCATGTCTACGCCCAAAGCATCCTTTAAGTCTTCCATATTCATGGTAATATATAAATCCATACCTACAAACGAAAATGAAAAACTAAAACTTCTTCTGAATGAATAACTATTATTTCAAATTATGTCAAACTCACCAAGAATGAAATTAAGTACCGGATAAATGGGAAAGAACCAATTATTTAAATCAGTGCAATGGAAAAAAATCTTACGCAATGTCTAACGCTGTCTTTTAAAACCACATTCATTTTTTTAACTGATTGCGCCTATCCACAACAGAAAACTGATTTATTATCTATGGCTCGAAAGTACACAGATAATTATCTATGAGCAACCTATGATGTCATTCGTCAAAGCCGATAAATTTTCTGTCATAATTCGCACATCTCACTGCATATACTTCAAACAATGGTCAGTGAGTTACTTCGAAGAATTGTGAGCAATCGTATGAGAACAACTGTGCATCGAAATAAAACACGAATACAATATCATTGGTTTTCAATTTTTTTTGCGACAAGTAAAACATTTTCCGAAAAATGCTTCAGCAAACGATGCACTTTTGATTCATTTACATAGATAACGTTTTTCAACAGGGAATCAAATGACTCAACTTTCAGCTTTCTGCTTCCTTTCAATCAATCCTAGGTGCGGACACGATTCTTTGCCTGGAGCTGAATACCTCTGCCTCTAAGAGGCTGTAACAAAAAATTGCGACAATGAGCCTAAACAATGAATCAATGCATACTTAGGTTGACGGGATGAGTGCTGTCACGGGCAACACATCAAGATCAAGCATGCTTCTTTTTGCTTTATTTTCTTTTACTTTTGTCCTCGGACCTGCTCCATTCAGCCAGCCACCGACGGGCGAAGTACTACAAATTCAAAGACATACGCAGTCACATACCGTGGAATATTTTCATTGGGTGGAAACATATCAATTAAATCATGGTGCGTTCCCATCATGATTTCAAACGCTATTTACATATGGAACAAATAACATTCATGTCTCGTACATCTACATCAGCATCTATATATCTATATAAGTGCTTTACAACCGTCTGTGCGGTGCGTGGCGGATGTACGTTTTACCACTGCTAGTCATTTCCCTTCCCGTTCCACTTACAAATACGGCGAGAGAAAAACGACTATCTACACGGCTCTCTACGATCCCTAACTCGTCTTACCTTAAGTTCATGGTCTTTACGCGAAATGTACGTTAGCCCCTGTAGGATACTTCTGCAGTCAGCTTCATAAGCTGGTTCTCTAAATTTTCTCAATATTATGCCTTGAAAAAAAAAGTTACAATGACTGGTAGACCTGTGTGTTGACCACATGCCCCTCCTTATCTGCATCCAGTGACCCCTATCGGCTGAGGATGACACGGCAGTCAGGCGGGGCCGTTGGGCCTTCCAGTGCCTTTTCTGATGGGGAGAAGAGAGATTCCACGGAAAGAACTTCGCCTTCCTTCCATGGATTACCATGTCAGTTCCCGAAGCATTTCCGTACTACTTGAGTGTTGATCTAACCTACCAGTAACCAATCTGGCAATCCACCTCTGAATTACTTCGATGTCTTCAGTTAATTCTACCTTGTGCGGATCCCAAACACTAGAGAAGTGCTCAAGAATGATGCCATTAGTGTCCTAAGGCTTCTTGGCGTGCATTGCTTAAATACACTCCTGGAAATGGAAAAAAGAACACATTGACACCGGTGTGTCAGACCCACCATACTTGCTCCGGACACTGCGAGAGGGCTGTACAAGCAATGATCACACGCACGGCACAGCGGACACACCAGGAACCGCGGTGTTGGCCGTCGAATGGCGCTAGCTGCGCAGCATTTGTGCACCGCCGCCGTCAGTGTCAGCCAGTTTGCCGTGGCATACGGAGCTCCAGCGCAGTCTTTAACACTGGTAGCATGCCGCGACAGCGTGGACGTGAACCGTATGTGCAGTTGACGGACTTTGAGCGATGGCGTATAGTGGGCATGCGGGAGGCCGGGTGGACGTACCGCCGAATTGCTCAACACGTGGGGCGTGAGGTCTCCACAGTACATCGATGTTGTCGCCAGTGGTCGGCGGAAGGTGCACGTGGCCGTCGACCTGGGACCGGACCGCAGCGACGCACGGATGCCCGCCAAGACTGTAGGATCCTACGCAGTGCCGTAGGGGACCGCACCGCCACTTCCCAGCAAATTAGGGACACTGTTGCTCCTGGCGTATCGGCGAGGACCATTCGCAACCGTCTCCATGAAGCTGGGCTACGGTCCCGCACACCGTTAGGCCGTCTTCCGCTCACGCCCCAACATCGTGCAGCGCGCCTCCAGTGGCGTCGCGACAGGCGTGAATGGAGGGACGAATGGAGACCTGTCGTCTTCAGCGATGAGAGTCGCTTCTGCTTTGGTGCCAATGATGGTCGTATGCGTGTTTGGCGCAATGCAGGTGAGCGCCACAATCAGGACTGCATACGACCGAGGCACACAGGGCCAACACCCGGCATCATGGTGTGGGGAGCGATCTCCTACACTGGCCGTACACCACTGGTGATCGTCGAGGGGACACTGAATAGTGCACGGTACATCCAAACCGTCATCGAACCCATCGTTCTACCATTCCTAGACCGGCAAGGGAACTTGCTGTTCCAACAGGACAATGCACGTCAGCATGTATCCCGTGCCACCCAACGTGCTCTAGAAGGTGTAAGTCAACTACCCTGGCCAGCAAGATCTCCGGATCTGTCCCCCATTGAGCATGTTTGGGACTGGATGAAGCGTCGTCTCACGCGATCTGCACGTCCAGCACGAACGCTGGTCCAACTGAGGCGCCAGGTGGAAATGGCATGACAAGCCGTTCCACAGGACTACATCCAGCATCTCTACGATCGTCTCCATGGGAGAATAGCAGCCTGCATTGCTGCGAAAGGTGGATATACACTGTACTAGTGCCGACATTGTGCATGCTCTGTTGCCTGTGTCTATGTGCCTGTGGTTCTGTCAGTGTGATCATGTGATGTATCTGACCCCAGGAATGTGTCAATAAAGTTTCCCCTTCCTGGGACAATGAATTCACGGTGTACTTCTTTCAATTTCCAGGAGTGTAGTTTCGGTTATATGAAATCGATGATATTGAGTTACCTAACATTGTTCTGAGAATTTTACGTGTAGATCCACGCAGTGGCCCACAAACAAGTTTATCTCTACGGCGGACAAGTCGTCCGGCCATAGATACTTACTTGATGTTATCTGTGCCAAGCCGGGGCTGGCCGCTAGGTAGCAGTACAGATAAAACTGAGATGGCTGCGTAATATCGACAATTCAACTTTAAGCAGACGATAAATACTTGTCGCATATTGTTTGACTTCATAAAATGCGCATGTTCATTGTGTTCTAAGACATTTAAAGGTCCCTTAGGATGATCATAAACACATGTTTACGCTTTATGAAAAAAATAATAATAAATAAATGGGAACTTGGTTTTCCAAATCAGAGGGGTAAGAATTCATAATTCGACTCCCTCCAAGGGTAGTATATCGAACATCTACATCATACTCCGCATGCCAGCCAATGTGGGTTGCCGACGGCCTTTTTATACCACAAACGGAGCCCTCCAATCCTGTTCCACTCGCCAATAGCGCGTGGGAAAAATGTCGGTAAGCCTCTGTATTGGCTATAATTTCTCACATTTTCTCCTCGTGTTCAAAACGTGAGATGAATGCGAGGTGAAGTAATAAGTTGTTCCACTCTTCCCAGAAAGTGTTCTCTCGACATTTCAATAGTAAATCTCTCCGTGACGCACAACGCCTCTCTTGTAACGTCTGCCAATGGAGTTTGTTGAGCATCTCAGTAACGCTCTCACGCCGGCTAAAACATCCCGTGATGAAACGTGCCGCTGTTCGTTGGAGCTTCTCTATTACTTCTGTTCTAATTGGTAGTCATCCCAGATAGATGAACAATACTCAAGAATCGATCTAACAAGTGCCTTATAAGCCACTTCCATCGCAGATACGTTACATGTCCTTAATATTCTCCCTGTGAATCTGAGTTGTCATCTACTTTTCCAACAGTTTGTTTTATGCCGTCATTCCTGTTATGTTCGCTCTGGATAGTTACTGCAATATATTTTGCGGTATATACTGCTACCAGCAATTTGTCATCAATAATGTAGCTCTACAGTAGCGGATCTATTTTCCTATGTATGCGCAATAGGTTATATTTATTCATTTTCAGGGTCAATTGCCAAAACCTGTACCAGACAAATCCTGCCCTTCCCGTTCACAAAAATTGCAAACAGTAACGGTGCTCTTACACTTCCTTTGGGTACTCCGAAATTACTTTTGTATCTGTCGATTTTGTTCCGTTAAGAGCGACGTGTTGAGTTCTATTTGGAATGGGGTCTTGAATCCATTCGCAGATGTGCTCCGATACTCGATAAGCTCGTACATTTTTCACTAAACAACAGTGCGAGACGGTGTCAAATGCCTTGCTGAAGGAACAGGGCATAAAGCAGAGTGCCGCTGTTTTCGGCGCTGTGACTCTCATGGAAGAACATAGTTAGCTGAATTTCGCAGTATCTCTGTTTTCGGAATCCATGTTGATTTTTGTAGAGAAAATTTTCATTCTCCAGAAACGTCATAATTCTTGAGCGTAACACACATTCCATTATTCTACATCAGAATAGTAGGTCTATAATTGTACGCATCTATCCTACGGTCCTTCTTAAAAACTAGAATGACGTGTGTTTCCCTTCAATCGCCAGGTACCCTTCGTTGCTCAAGTGATCGATAAATTGCTGATACAAGGGGAGCAATTTCCTTCGCATAATCTCTGTAGAATCTTATAGGTATCTCATTTGGTCCTGATACCTTTCCACTACTAAGCCAGTGTAGCTATTTTTCTATACAGCGATCGGCTGTCTCCATATCTGAAATTTCAAGTTCGTTCGACGATTAAAACGAGGGATCGTGTTACGATCTTCTGCAGTGAAAAAAATTGGGAAGGCCGAATTCAGTATTCCGCCCATCTCTGTGTTATCTTCCGTTTCGTGCCATTATGGTCACGGAGTGAATCAATAGATCATTTTGACCCTCTGACTGATTGTATATACGATAAACGCCTCTGAAGGTTTTTACTCAGATCAGTTGACAAAATTCTACTTTCAAAGTCATTGAACTCTTCTCTCATTGCTTTCCTTACGCTCAATTCGCTTAGTTCAGCTTTCGTTTGTGAGCTAGTTTTTTACTTCTCTTGAACCTCATTTCGTACAGACAAAAGCTACTATTCACGCCGGAAATATTCAAAAGAATTTTGTGTCCTAATCTTAATATCCAGAGGAAGCATTGCGCCTTTGTGGACGCCTACCCCTAATAAGGCATCAATCAACAAGCGATTTTATCATTTTTAAAAAATAGTTTTCCAAACTCTCCTTCCATCGCTCTCGAAACAACTCTTGTTCGACAGGTGAATTTCTGAAAACTAAAACAAATATTACAGAGTGACCAGAGGAATTGTGTCTTATTCCTTAAAAACGTGTTATATCTCAGGAAGGATGACCAAGCTATGAAGCTTCTGAGTGATGATAATGCTTCTTTCCTGATATCCTCAAGAACCATATGCACCATCAGCATGGATATGCAGCAGGTATTACTTACTGCCACGCTCAGACACTCCAACACATTTTACAGCCGTCAACTGTCGAACTTATACGTTTGAATTCGTTTTGGAGACGCTAGCCAGAGTTTCATTTGTTTGCGACATGAAAGTATTCCTGATCGCTAAAGAAATGAGATGGTCTCTTGTGTTTTAAGGGTGCTCGCGTTTCATATAATTCAGAAAGAACTTTGTGCTGTGACCACTGTGCCCGAAAAACTAAAAATTAAATGGTGTTAGTGACTAGAACCTACGCAGTGGTAAAAGAGTATGGTTGATAATGTGACCGATATTTCGGCATAACATTCTTGAAGTATGTTTTGTTAATTTAATATGGATGTCCTGTAGCCATTTTGCAAACACAACTCCTTGTTCAATACTGCCAAAACTGTTCTTTGCTTCTACTGTAAAATTTGCTTTCCATGTTTCCCACGTCATTGCCACAATTACATTTCGAGGTCCATTTCTTTTCTACATTCTTAAATTACTTTTCGAAATCAACTTCCACTCAAACGACCATATTCTTCGTCTACTCACGAAAGTTCATTGCCCTCCCACCTGAAACACATTGTCACTTTTATACATACTAGCTGTTAAACGCAGCTTCACCTTCATACACAATGTACATTGTACACATGTCTGTCTGCCACCTTTGTGCACCTCCTCTCCCTTTGTCTGTCCAGCTTCTCCTCCCCCTCTCTGGCCATATCCTCCTTCTCCCTCTCTGTCCATTTCATCCTCCCTTCTCTCTGTACATCTCCGCATCTGCCCCCCTCTGTCCATATCCTCTCAACTCTCTCTATCCTCTCCTCACACCTCGCATTGCTCAGCAATACTGAGACACTCGCATACCCTCCTGAAGCACATTTCGATACTGCCTGCAGAACATGTCTGTTGTGCACAATAGCCTAGATGTCAAACATTGTGACACCTTTTCACTGCAAACCCTACAGTGTTTGGGAAACCATCGAGCAGGCAAGCCTGGAGACATATATAGATGAGAACTGCTCAGCTTGTCCAAATAACTGAAAGGCAGCAGAGGTGAAATAATCTTTAATCATTATCCAAGCAGGAAACCATATGTACGAAGGAATCGAGAGTGAAAATATTCGGAGCCGAACCTAAAGCAGTGACATAAAATTGTAATTTTCTGTTAGTGTTATTCTAGTGGGTGGTCACTTCAAAGTGACTAAGGAGGATGGGCTGTCAGCTGCAGTTCATAAGATGTTTATGGGATGATTGCAACTGGGGAGACCTAATCTAGGCATAGTAATCCTCACTGGGGAAGGGGGGGAGGGGACATGGCTGTCCTGCGTATGTTTGAAAAGTGAATGGGTGGTCGAAAATATCTAGTGTGACTCTCAGTTCCTGTGGCCAGATCACGTAAATTCTGTTATGCTTGTACTGTGGCGCAGGAGGAGGTGTGAGGCTGCCACAGACTGTGGCTCCTGGGCGTCTCAGAGTTGGGTGTATCAACACTGATAGCACTCGAGCAGGGGCAACCATGGGGGTGATCGCAATAGGACATGGATGGAGTAGACTCGTAATCTAAATTTACTTTGTGAGTCACAGCATGGTTAGTGCAGTCTTTACTAAAGAAAAGGCAATTATAATCCCCATTCTCTTGCTTGGTATGGGAATGGGCTGAATTCACTGCCGTCCTTGTTAGACACTCAACGGTGTGAATCTCGGTTCCCAGCCGTCATTATTAGACGCTAAACAGTCTGAATCTCGATTCCGCAGTCTTCTGTGTGAAGGGGAAGAGCGATCGATAAAAGAAATTCAGTGACGGAAAAAAATCGCTGCACAAAGAAGGAGTTGTGCGACGTAAGCGAAAGATTGTAGGTATCTTTCTACATTTGAAAGATGATGTGTAATCATATTTCGCACTAGTCGTATTATAGTGGCGCTAGTAGCGGAATTATGAGGATGCACATCAGATTTACTTTAAATAAAGTAGTAACGGTCGTGAGCGTCAGTTACCTTTGAGACTGGACGTGGTGAGTTGATGTTAGTCAAAAACGCCTTCAAGGCAACAAAAACGCCATTTTCAACTCCTCACTTACTCTGAACGAGTCGCGTAATATGGCTACGAGAAGCTGGATGCTTCTTCTGCGATACTGAGGAAATAACTTGCAGGAACGTAGCCACTGTACACGATTACTGGCACGGATGGTCACGGAGATGTACGGTCGCAAGAAGACAGTGCTCCAGACTACCACGTGGCACTACCGACATGCGAGACCATCGTGGTCGGTTGTATAGCTCCGGCGCATCCTATAACATCTACAGCAACAATTTCAGCAGCAGTTGGTACCGCAGTGACACAAGTAACTGCTACAAATCGGTAACTTCAAAGAGCCAGATGCTCTGTAGCGTAAATTTCACTGACCCTCAAACCACCGCCATTGTCGTGAAGATAGAGCTCATTGGAGGGCAGAGTCGAGGTATGGTGCGTTTTCTGATGGAAAGTGGTTCTGCCTCGGTGCCAGTGATGGCCGTGTGTTGGTCACAAGGAGGTCAGTTGAGTTGCTTCAACCAACGCAGCACACAGGTGGTACACACACTGGACCTACACCTGGAGTTATGGTATGCTGGACGATTTTGTATGAGTGCAGAGCAGTCACATGATTATCCCACACAACCTCACGGCTAATTTGTAAATCATTATGGTGCTGTGCTGCCATTCATGAACTACGTTCCAAGGGGTGTTTTTCGTGAGGATAATGCTCACCCACACACCACTGTTATAATCCCACATGCTCTACAGACTGTCGACATGTCTCCAGTCGAGCACATATGGGACATCATGGGACGACAACTCCAGCGTCAGCCACAAATAGCTTTAACCGTCCATGTATTGACTGAGCATGTGCAAAATGCATGAAACTTCGTCCCACACGCCAGCAGTCATTGGGACGATACCACCTGACAGCTCCCTCGATTGTGTCCAGTCGACCGTGAATATGGAAACTCGCGTATTTTTAGGGCCACTTCACAAAGGGTGTATACGACACTGTCGAAACGTCTTTTCCAGGCGACCTAAATTTCTCTTGACTGGCTATAGGTGCCTAACAAGTAAATCCAGGTAGGCAGTTCTTCGTCTCTTCGGCCGAAAGCATTGTCTGCACACAAGTGCGAGAAGTTCTTGGGACCAGCGTTCTGAGCCCGGTAAGTGCTTGAAGAAGCTCCATTCCCTGATGGCTGCCCGTGGCTTCCAAGCTCTAAACATCCACGGCAAGGTTTCCTGTTAAATGACAAAACTGCCTGGTTGTTCTCAGCTCCAGAAAATAGCATATGATGGAAAGCCACTGTAATGATCCTGCATGCATTAACAACGTACAAGCTCTCATCAGTCCCTGCTCATGTTGATAACTTCCTGTCGGCTCACAAAAATGATGTCTTGGGTGTAAAATCAACCTCACTAAGTAGCCTTGAATACGAAAAATAGTGAGAGAGTGACTCGTGCTCCCTCCCATTCTGCATTTTGCAGCGCTACCTACTGTTTCTAATACTACTGCAACTACTACTACCACTACTACTTAACAGTGCTAACTAACCACTACCTCTACAGTGCATGGCCAGATCAGGGACGAGGTACCGGCAGCGTGACCAGACGATCTAGCTTGCAAGTTTTGGGCCAGACCTTGACAGCTCATGGTGTGGAAACTGATCGTCGGCCGAGCCACTGAGATGGCGGCCCCGTCGAATCGCCTCCATGCAGGGACGATGGTGATTAACACTCCATCCGTCCCCATTCCCCATTTTTATGTCGTTTCATGGAAGGCACCAAAGTATTGACACAACCAGGAGCTACAGCAGACGAATGTATTGTTCCTGCATTTTGTCCGACATTTCGTTTGTTAATCTGTTCAATATATAGAACTGCTCTGGGGCTTCCACGAGTTACTTTATAATGAGCCCAGATGGGCACGCACCACTGTCCCACCTTTATGAGTTCCTTTTCCTTACCTGGTGCAAGCAGAGTGGGTGTGACCCATGACCAATGAGGAAGGCACAAGACATTTGTTTGGTTCGAAATGCATCATTTTAGCTGTTCTCTGATGCTTGAGAAGATGTCACATACCTTCTAGCTGTGTCTGATGCATCCCACTTTCTTCGTCATATACCCAAAACCACTTCTTGTACTTCTCTTTTATTTATTACCAGAGGTCGAAAATACCGTTACACTTGTAGCGGTTCTAAATAAAGAAACCTTAAAACTGTAGCGGTATTTTCAACCTCTGGTATAATGTTCAGTTGCGAATGTTCGTCCGACAGGATTGTTTGTTATGTTTCTTAGGTGATTCCCCATTATGTCTTTTACTTTTTCTGTATTTCCTTTTCGCATCCAGTAATTGGCCATCTTTTGTCTGACTAATAATGATACACAAGCCCATTATTACTAAATGTCCATCAGTGGGAGAAGTACCAAATGCTCCTGTTGGTCTTATTAAAATGTTTCTTTGCATCCTCTATATGCCCATCGGAGTCTTCACAAGGTACAATCTGTAGCCCCACACGCTGAATTCATATCCTACCGTCGACAGTAAAAGAATAATTCTGAGTACGAGGTGGATCTTTCTTTGCCTGATACTAATTAAATTAGGCAAAACAGCAGCTACCTTGCCACTTATACACTCGGTGTGGGACTCAAAGTTTCATCTTTAGTCCAAGGCTACTCACAAGTACTTACAAATGTTCTTCCTTTGCAGTAAGGCCTTGTTTATTCTTATACATACATCACGGTTTAATTTGTCCTTTAGTAACATGTATTAGGGCTTTTGCGTTGCAATGGCTAATTTTGATCTGTTACCCTATGCTGTTCTTTTCTCCATTACATTGCTGCAGCTATGCTCTAATTGGAGTCTACTATTGCCTTGCTCCAGTATCGTAACGTCGTCCACGTAGTCGACATCTTCCAACACCGATGCGCTTTCATGCAGGAACCTCTGCATTGGCTCCATGTTCACATCACAAAAGACAGGTCCGCTCAGTGAACTCTGGGGACATCCTTTTCTGATATCCTTGGGGACAATTGTGTTTCCTTCGGTCTTTACCTTCTTTTCCTTAGGAGATCATTTCGGCTACCTTCCATATTTCTGGAAAATGTCTGGTTTCTTGGCACTTTTTGAATAACAGGTCTAGTGCTGGCAGCAAATTTGGCACAATAACCTGAAGCACCTCACCGGGAATCCCATCCAGTACAAGCGATTTCCTCCTTTACATGGTGTGAATTATGTTACTGGTATATCGTTGCCATACTAATCTTCTGGGGTGTTTATGATTTCGATTTTTTTTTGCGGTATCAAGATCTTGGTTATTGTCTGGAAGCAGTGCGTTCATTAAGACTTGTATGGTCTGATGTCCTCATGTGGTCTACTGCTGCTGGTCCAGAATTCTGATGGATGATAATACTGTGGGTGCTCTTATTCTTTCCCCTCATTAATTTGTATTGAGTACATCACAGAGTAATTGTTGACGAACGTGGATCACCTCTCTTCTCTGACTTCGATGATTTTCTCTTTAAATAATTTGCTCTTTGCACTATCCTGTGAATGTTAAGTCCAAATTAAATGACCTTTGCTACCTTTTTCTGGCTGTGCGCACAGACTGCCGAAGCCTGGTTAGCTCTTGTGACCATAGGGCTCCCTTCTCCCGTGCACAGCAACTGATATTGTACTGTTTCTTGATTCGGGATCTGAAACTGTGGCTAAGGTGAATTCTATCACGTAGTGGTCATTAGCTGTAATTAAATCTAGTACTTTCCAATGTAGAACTTTCTCTGCCGCTGAGCTAGAGGCCAGTATTACATCAAAATTTTACATTGCCTCAGCTCTACTGGTGCACGTAGGCACAGTACTTGGCTAATTATTAATAACATACAGGCTTAACTCGCTAATAAGGTACTCGAGGGCCTGACCATCTCATTTTGTGCCCCAGTGAGCCATATGAATGACGTCGTATTGCCATCCAGTGTCAGAACTACATTTTTACTTTCTAGTGTCATACAAATGGATTTTATTTGCTGTAAATAGATTTCTATAGGACGCCTGAATTGATAATACACGAAGACCAATTACCAAGTTATATTTGGAACTAAAATTTCACTATCTACAGTGTATTCATTAATGAACTGTAACAGAACTACTGATGTTTATATTTAATACCACTATAGCGGGCACAGGCTGTTCGCCGCTCACAGTTTTACAGTTTCCTGAGCATTTGAAGGCTGGTCAGCTATTTTACCACCTTGGGTGTCTTGCATTCATTTGATGTCAATACTGTTTTCTTCTGTATGTCCCCGTCTCTCCCTACAGCTTACACCTATTTTTCTCAGATTTTCGAACATTTTGCGTCATTTTACATCGTCGAGCGCTTTTTCTATGTTAAAAATCCTATGAATTTGATATTATTAGCCTTCTTCCATTATCCACTCCAACGCCAGAATCGCTTCTCTGGTTCCCTTACGTTTTCTAAAGCCAAACTGATCCTCATCTAACACGTCCTCAGTTTTCTTTTCCATTCTTCTGTATATTACTGTTGCAAGCAATTTAGAGGCACGGGCTCTTACGTTGATTGTGTGATGATCCTCGCTTTGTGAACTCATGCAGTCTTCGGATTTCTGTGGCTGATATTTTTCCAAAAGTCTGATGGTATGTCGCCAGACCGATACATTCTGCACACCAACGTGAATTGTCCTTTTGTTTCCACTTCCTCCAATGATTTTAGAAATTCTGATGGAATGTTATCTATCCCTTCTGCCTTAGTTGATCTTAAGTCCTCCAAAGCTCTCTTAAATGCTTATTCTAATACTAGATTACATATCTCTTCTAAATCGACTACTGTTTCCTCTTCTATCACATCAGACAAATCTTCTCTTTCATACAGATCTTCACTGTACTCTTTCTACCTATCCGCTCCCTCCTCTGTATTTAACATTGGAATTCCAGTTGCAGTCTAAATGTTACCCCCCTTGCCTTTAATTTCACTGAAGGTTGTTTTGACTTTCCAATATGCTGAGTTAATCCTACCGACAAACATTTGTTTCTCGACTTCTTCACATTTTCAGTGGAGCCACTTCGTCTCAACTTCCCATCACTTCCTGTTTATTTCATTCCTCAGCGACCTATATTTCTGTATCCCTGAGTTTCCTTGGACATTTTTGTACTCTCCTCTTTCATCGATTAACTGAAGTATTTCTTTTGTTACCCACGGTTTCCTCACAGTTACTTTCTCTGCACCTATGTTCCTCTTTCCATCTTCTGTGATTGCCGTTTTTAGAGATGTCCATTCCTCTTCAACAGTAGTGCTATTCTTTATTGCTATACCAACACAAGAGAGCAGCCCAGTCAAGTAACACACTCACTCAGGCATTTCTGCTGTCTTCAGGTTCTGCTTCGGTAACAGCCAGTCAGATAGCCCTGAAGCAAACTGCGCCCAGTTTCTCTGTATCGCAAGTCTCTGGTCAACACCCCCACCACTGCAACCACAGCGTGCAATTAAATCCAACGACCGCTTCCACTACTGAGTCCTGCTACTGGGCCGCGTGGTGGGGTCGTGCGGTTAGGGGCACCATGTCACGGATTGCGCAGCCCCTCCCGCCGGAGGTTCGAGTCCACCTTCGGGCATGGGTATGTGTATTGTTCTTAGTTTAAGTTACTTTAAGTAGTGTGTATGTCTAGGGAGCGATGAACTCAGCGATTTGGTCCATTAACAATTCACGCTCATTTTCTGGTCCTGGTAGGTACTCGTTCTCCGTCCAAATTCAAGACTGCTCGTACTGCCAGCTGTTCTACGAAGGTTCGCTTGGTGGCGCCTACGTCGTGATGCACGCGGTGCAGCGCCGCCACCGAGGTGCTCAATCATGTATGCCACGCAGTGGAACTGTTTTTAACGTATGGCGGTTGCGTGACTCTCTTATGAAGGCACACTCTTCATTCCCCTTCGCCATTGTCCATAAACAATCGCTACTGATCTCCTCGAGCCTCACAGCTACCATCTCCAGCTTGCATTTGCTCATTCGAATGCTCCGAAATTTCTCTGTCGCTTTCACTATCTTTCCTTCGAGACAGTCAAAAAAGCCGGATGCCTTGTAACAGACTGACCCTCTTGGAGGCAGGAGGGGATAACAGACAGACCCCTCTGGCGAGACGGGGTGGGGGGGGGGGGGCAATTGCAACTAACCCACAGATCCTGCCCTATCACCAAGGGCTTTTCCAATACACTGTACCTTGTCCGCTGCCAGACCACTAAGGATTTAAACCATCCCTCCCAGACAAACGCTCCCTGCGTTCTGCAGGGGTGAATTCACCTCTCGGCCTTCGCCATGTACTCGAGCGAGTTTCCGAGCAAGGTCATGTACCTCTTCCTAATTAAGTGCTGGGCTAGTCCCAAAGACTTCCCAAGGTCGTTAATAACGAACAAAAGTCACTCGAAAATCTGGCGATATCTAATGTAGCCAAAGACATGGCGCCACGCCGTCTCTAGGTGGATCGTGTACGTGATTTCCTGGACACAGTGAAGAGCCTTTGCTGGCTCAGGACACGACCCCTCTCCAGCGAGTCCGGTCGCAGGAAACGGAGCCACAGATTGTGGTGTACCCAAGCGGCATATCACCTCCGACACAATTCACTCTTCGCATTCGCCATGGGCTGAGGTACTTTCACGTCCTATCTCCACGGAAGACCACCAGTCGAGGACGCGATACTCGCTTAGACAAGCAGTTCCCTCTCAGATGGCAGCCACCTTGCCCTCAGAGGACAGATGCCATATGTTGAGGTACAGTTCCCCTGACCCATGCAGTCTCGGATTCAGCGGCTGAGTTCTGGGCGTTTAACATTCCTTCCTTGACAAAAGACAACTCTCTCCGACCTGCAGCCCGGAAGACTTGAAGAATGGTGGTGGTGGTGGTTAGTGTTTAACGTCCCGTCGGCAACGAGGTCATTAGAGACGGAGCGCAAGCTCAGGTTAGGGAAGGATTGGGAAGGAAATCGGCCGTGCCTTTTCAAAGGAACCATCCCGGCATTTGCCTGAAACGATTTGGGGAAATTACGGAAAACCTAAATCAGGATGGCCGGAGACGGGATTGAACCGTCGTCCGCCCGAATGCGAGTCCAGAGACTTGAAGAATGGAATATGGGTTTTATTGTTGTGGAGTTTGACTTCATCAACGGAGGCTATGGGTTGACTTGCCAAGTTACGTCTCACTCAACCCGGATAATCGGAGCTCTCAACACGTACTTGGAAAATGCCCACACTCTCCACCCCCGTCGTTCGTCCATTCGACGAGGGCCAGTGCAGGCGATGAGAGTTGCATCCTTGCAGGATAACTTTTCAACTACATGCCTGGACGGCCCTTCCCGTACCAGCTTCATACCATCTAGGGGGAATACTGGGACCCTGGGTCACGATGAAGCCACGAAATACGAGCTTACGATCTCTGACCCACTCAGGATCTCCTGAGACCGCTGAGATCTTAGCATGTATTCTATATCTCTTGGAAACTGGAGGTCACCTGTCGGTTTTAACAGAGTTAGGGAGGGGCAACACCCACCCTCTCTCCTGGTGGCGCCACGCAGATTACTGTTCAGTCATGGCAAGCTGTCGGCGCAGCCGAATTACAACCGAGTAAATATTTATAATTACGACAACGGAGCTGGAAATGCTCAACAAAGGGTCCCGATGTTTTCGCTTGTAAACAATATCATTTTACACAATAGTGTATTTCATTCCAAAATAAATTTTCGCTATGCACTGCTGTGTGCTCTGGATGGTAACTTCCTAGTAGATTTAAACAGTGTTCCTGGTAACGACTCGAACCTCCAATCCTTGCCTTTTGCGAGCAAGTGCTTTTACCGACTGCGCTATAGAAATACGACGCAGGACTAGCCCTCACAGCTACACTTTCGGCAGTATCACGTCTCCATCTTCCAAACTTCACGGAATTTCTGGATACCTTGCGAGGGTAGCACTGCTGGAAGAGAAGTGCTGACCGAAGAAAGCAGTGAGGACATGTCATAGGATAATTCAATTGGCAGAGCATTTGCCGCGATTGGCAAAAGTCCAAGGTTCGAGTCCCGCTCCGACAAAAATGGTTCAAATGGCTCTGAGCACTATGCGACTTAACTTCTGAGGTCATCAGTCGATGACTTAGAACTTATAACTAATTAAACCTAACTAACCTAAGGACATCACACACATCCATTTCCGAGGCAGGATTCGAACCTGCGACCGTAGCGGTCGCTCGGCTCCAGACTGCAGCGCCTAGAACCGCACGGCCACTGCGGTCGGCCCCGCTCCGACACACAGCATTAATCTGCAAGGTTGTTTCATGAATTTCTTTTCTTACGATCCTCCGACATTATTAAACAAATATTCTTCGTTCAGTTGAAAATCAAAATGCCTTCGGTATCTTCGCTGTTATAACGTCGAAGCATTAACCGCGTATCTGCTTTACCCACTTGCTAGAAAACTAGTTTCAGTATCTTGGACTACCTGTGATATTTAAACAAAAATAACACTTTAATAACGAACGGAAGTCATTCCATACCGAATATATCATACATAACTGCGTTTATTCGCATTCTATTGTACATTCTCATTGAGAGAAATTTAACTCGTTTAAAGCAACGCGATGCAGCCTTTAATCGCGCTGATCCCCCAGATAGCGGCAGAGGATTCGCGGAACGGCCTTAATTGGGCCGTTGAGGCGCCACGAATTTCCGCAACTGAGCCTTCTTACACAGTCTCTCTCTCTCTCTCTCTCTCTCTCTCTTTCTCTCTCTCCCATCTCCATTCCTTCCCGGCAGTCTCCACAGAGCTGCCTCACTGGCAGATATAGCGTCTCGCCTTGCTCTCTCTCTGACAGAAGTCCTGTATTAATCATGTCCCTGCAAATACCCAGAGTAGCCGCAGTATTAGGGCTAAACCCTTCTCTCAGAAATGAAATAAGTTTTCAACGTATTTTTTGCATGCATCTGCATACCTAAAATACGGATTTACTGATAGTGAGCAATATCAGCAGGTGCATATGTTACTAGTAATTCACGTTTCTTTCTTTGTTGTTTGTTTTATTTTGTTTTATGCTGAATTCTAGTGCGCGAAAATAATTTTTTACTTTACTTACTTGTGTAATTTGGTTACCATAATAAAGGTTGTGGTACTGGAAGTGATGTGTGGGGCAACTGAATGTCATCATAATATTCTGAAGCAACAACTTTCCTCTGTTTTGTATTACCCATTTCTTTATGTTTTCGACACTTTAGTATCTACAACAGATCTAAGATTTACTTTCTTGGGCTAGTCTCGATGTTCTTTCCCAAAAGCTTTCGTGCCAGTATGTTTGATATCAACTTATTGATATAAATAAATGTCGTAAGAGTCATGTTTTTCTTTTTTAAACAGTTTCTTTACGATGTCTTTGCTTATTGATCTGTATCAGAACATCTTAACCGTAATTTATTTCTCTCCGGCTAGTTCTCGTTAGCCTTTCCAAAAGTCCTATTTCCTTCAGTTCTAAGCGTTTTATGTCTGCCATCTACAGTATCCAGTTTTCACAGCCATGCAGAAATATAACCGAGTTGAATGTCTTGACAAACGTTTTTTTGTATTCTAAAATACCTGTTTACTGGGACCGATGACCTCGTAGTTTGGTCCCTTTCCCCCTCTTTTAAACCTACCAACCAACTTGTTTACTAGTACTTGGCCAGTTCATTCAATGTACAGTTTATCATAGCAATTCTTTTCTCGTTTTCCACACTGAATCTGTTGTCTTCTTTAACTACGCTATCTAAGCAATCAAGTAGATAAACTTGTTGTGTTTCACTTTATAAACTAATAGCAGGGTTTAATCGATCACTTCAAGCATAGAAAGTGACGTAGCTTAAATGAGTTCTGAATGCAGGTGTTTCTCGTGATCTTCTTTTCTGACTTTCCAGCTATTCGTAGAGCCTTAGTTAATAGCACTGGGTAAATTATGGAAAATTTGAATGAAGGGTGTGTTCGGAAATACAAAGAATGGGTTTATGGATCAAGCAGCCCACATACACTAAAAGAAGGTATCAGAGTTGGACAAAAATACGGAAACACAATGAGAAATGCGTGTTTGAACATAAATGCAGATGCAAGCTAAGCCCGCATGATGCGCTATTGTATCTTACCACTAACTGCACCTGTATATTATTCTCAATACGTTGAAAGTGTCAGTCGGGGTCAGAAGAAAGTCACGTGTAGCGATGAGTGCATTATGTAGGAGCAAATTGTTGATGCTTGTGTGGTGGGAGTTCCCGTATTCAAGGTATCTGTTGTTTCATGAGGCACTGTACCGAAGGTTTGTATCGCATATAATGAAAACGGAAAAAGACCATCCGCTAAGTCCCATGGCGGTCGAAAGTGTGTGTGCTGAGTGATCGCTATGAACAGTCATTGAATATAGGATTGTGACGAAAAATAAGAAGATGAGAACTGCAAACGTCACTGCATAGCTCAATGTCACACTCATGAGATCTGTGAGCACCAAAACGTCATGAAGTTCGTAAACTGAGAATTGCAAGGCGAACTATAATCTTAAACCTCTCATCACTGATGCAGATGCCCGTCAGAGGAAAACGTGGTGCCGATGCCATAAAGCCTGAACTATGGAGCAGCGGAAGAATTCCGTATGGTTCGGTGATTATTTGGGCAGCCATATCGTAGTGTTGCATAGGCCATTGGTTACTCTGCAAGGTTTCATTAATGCCCCATTGCGATGATTTTGGCAGGCCATGTCCTTATCATGGTACAACCTTTCTTCGCGAATGGTGCTACTATGTTCCAAGACGATAAGCCACCAATTCACACGGCTCGCAGCGTTCAGGACTGGTTTTGTGAGGACGCTAATGAATTTTCGCATATTCCCTGGACACCAGAGAAACCGTATCTCAGCGTTATTGAGTCTTGGTCGTTATCCACCTCCTTCATCGTTACCTGAACTTGTTACTATTTCGAACGAAGAATGTCACAAGATTCTCTCGGAAACCATACAGGACCTATATTTATCAATTTTCAGACGACCGTAAGCCGTTTTGAATGCCGGTGGATCTTCTGCGCCTTACAAATAATTGACCGACCAATTCGTATATTATAACAGGTTGTTTTGGTACTGCGAACTGCTGAAAGCAAGGGGAAACTACAGCCCTAATTTTTCCCGAGGGCGTGCAGCTGTACTGTATGATTAAATGATGATGGCTTCGTCTTGGGTAAAATATTCCGGAGGTAAAATAGTCCCCCATTCGGATCTCCGGGTGGGGACTACTCAAGAGGACATCGTTGTCAGGAGAAAGAAAACTGGCATTCTACGGATCGGAGCGTGGAATGTCAGATCCCTTAATCGGGAAGGAAGGTCAGAAATTTAAAAAGGGAAATCGATAGGTTAAAGTTAGATATAGTGGGAATTAGTGAAGTTCGGTGGCAGGAGGAACAAGACTTTTGGTCAGGTGAATACAAGGTTACAAATACAAAATCAAATAGGGGTAATGCAGGAGTAGGTTTAATAATGAATAGGAAAATAGGAGTGCGGGTAAGCTACTACAAACAGCATAGTGAACGCATTATTGTGGCCAAGATAGACACGAAGCCCACGCCTACTACAATAGTACAAGTTTATATGCCAACTAGCTCTGCAGATGATGAAGAAGTTGATGAAATGTATGATGAGTTAAAAGAAATTATTCAGGTAGTGAAGGGAGATGAAAATTTAATAGTCATGGGTGACTGGAATTCAAAAGTAGGAAATGGAAGAGAAGGAAACGTAGTAGGTGAATATGGAATGGGGCTAAAAAAAGAAAGAGGAAGCCGCTGGTAGAATTTTGCACAGAGCATAAGTTAATCATAGCTAACACTTGGTTCAAGCATCATGAAAGAAGGTTGTATACATGGAAGAACACTGGAGATACTAAAAGGTTTCAGATAGATTATATAATGATAAGACAGAGATCTAGGAACCATATTTTAAATTGTAAGACATTTCCAGGGGCAGATGTGGACTCAGACCGCAATCTATTGGTTATGAACTGTACATTAAAACTGAAGAAACTGCAAAAAGCTGGGGATTTAAGGCGATGGGACCTGGATAAACTGAAAGAACCAGAGGTTGTACAGAGTTTCAGGGAGAGCATAAGGGAACAATTGACAGCAATGGGGGAAATAAATACAGTAGAAGAAGAATGGGTAGTATTGAGGGATGCAATAGTGAAGGTAGCAGAGGATCAAGTAGGTAAAAAGACGAGGGCTAGTAGAAATCCTTGGGTAACAGAAAACATACTGAATTTAAATGATGAAAGGAGAAAATACAAAAATGCAGCAAGTGAAGTAGGCAAAAAGGAATACAAACGTCTAAAATGAGATCGACAGGAAGTGCAAAATGGCTAAGCAGGGATGGCTAGAGGACAAATGTAAGTATGTAGGGACTTGTCTAATGAGGGGTAAGATAGATACTGCCTACAGGAAAATTAAAGAGACCTTTGGAGAAAAGAGAACCACTTGCATGAATATCAAGAGCTCAGCTGGAAACCCAGTTCTAAGCAAAGAAGGGAAAGCAGAAAGGTGGAAGGAGTATGTAGAGGGTCTATACAGGGGCGATGTTCTTGAGGACAATATTATGGAAATGGAAGAGGAGTTAGGTGAAGATGAAATGGGAGATATGATACTGCGCTAAGAGTTTGACAGAACACTGAAAGACCTAAGTCGAAACAAGGCACCGGGAGTAGACAACATTCAATTAGAACTACTGACAGCCTTGGGAGAGCCAGTCCTGACAAATCTCTACCATCTGGTGAGCAAGATGTATGAGACAGGCGAAATTACCTCGGACTTCAAGAAGAATATAATAATTCCAATCCCAAAGAAAGCAGGTGTTGGCAGACGTGAAAATTACCGAACTATCAGTTTAATAAGTCACAGCTGCAAAATACTAACGCGAATTCTTTACAGACGAATGGAAAAACTGATAGAAGCCGACCTCGGGGAAGATCAGATTGTATTCCGTACAAATGTTAGAACACGTGAGGCAATTCTGACCTTACGACTTACCATAGTAGAAAGATTAAGGAAAGACAAACCTACGTTTCTAGCATTTGTAGACTTAGAGAAAGCTTTTGACAATGTTGACTGGAATACTCTCTTTCAAATTCTGAAGGTGGCAGGGGTAAAATACAGGGAGCTAAAGGCTATTACAAATTTGTACAGATGCAGATGGCAGTTATAAGAGTCTATAACACTCCCCGTCTGCTAACTACTGTACCATAACCTCAATGCCAGAAGCAGGTTGTAACATAAAACAATTTTGTAAAAGTAACTATGGCACAAAGCAACAGAGCAGTGTTACCCTCTGAGAGGAATTTTGTTAAGTTGACCGTATTGTTCCTAATGGAAGTGGCTTATCGGAAATGAAAGTCAGAATTACGTTAATATTGGAATAGTGACAAACAAAATTTTGCCTAGCAATACTGTTTATAGAATAAGGGAAACGGTCGCCAGCCTAATTAGGCAAGAGAAAGATTAACATTCTCGTTTATGAAAGTAGGTATAAGTAACTATAATGGACAACACAACAGACACAACCTAGACTTAGCAACACGCGAATGCAATGAACTCTAACACACATATGTTTTAAGATTGAAGCTAACAGTTAGAGCAGCAGGAACTATTTTCAAAATTATAACAGGTACAGAAAAACACTATCACTTTCAGGGTTTACACAAACTGAGTGGTCTTTATACTGTTAATATGCACACAAGAGAGACAAACACTTGGCATACATGAGAATGTAACGTTTCACAACTGCAGCTTTCTCACTTTTACTACAACGAAACACAATGTTGACAAAATTGCAAGGAACTGACTCTACTTTTTAGAATTTACTACAGACAACAACGAGATCATTTACTTTATAAGACTCAGCCTAAAGTTTGAAGTTGGTAACAGCACTTTAAATAACAGTTTCAATTGGAAAATTATTATTGGACAAATAACATTTGCTTTAACTCACTCTGTTACCACATTAGCTTTAACTATCTTTCTAATAAGTTCAAGAGGCATTATTTAACAAAGCTCTAGGCTTCAACGTACTTTCAGTAAGGACACTCGGTAATCACTTTACTTCAAACGGTGAGGACCCTGAGAGGTGTTATGATGAGGAGTAAAATCAAGGTAGGTAAATAAATTCTGATATGAATTACCTTATATTTCAGCACACTAACACATCCATTAGGCCGATCCTTCACTGTACATCAATATAGTATTACGTTACAGTGATTGCGCAATGTGGTGGCAACTGCAAGTTGGTAGGTGGAATTACAGGTAGAATTGCCGGACTTTATCGTATCTTCATGGCGATGATTCATACAAATTCCAGAATAGATCCAGTTATTTATCCACCCATCCGAGGCATTGGAAAGAAGCAGTAAAAGCCTCTCTCTGAATCAGCATGATATGCACCTTTACATTGACAGTGCACAGACTGGTAGCTCCTTTCCGACTGATGGCTCGTCTCCGACTGACTATCAGTTCCACCTTTTCCACCTATGCCAACCACAATTTGCGCGTGCTACGCATTTCCGTTCCAGAGGGGAACCACTACACCATTTACATACAAACTAACTAAGAACCCTAAGTGAGGATCAGCAATTTACATAACAGCAAACAAATACATTAAATAAAACAGAACATTTTCACATATTGACACTTCTACAAAAAATTATTCACACAAAATTACAATTACATACAATAAGTTCTGTTCCCTCCAAATGGGACAAAGAATACAAATTGCAGATACACTACTTTGCATAGAATCAAATCACGACATCAAAGGTTTGACAAAGAAAAGAATACACAATTTTATGCTATCGATTTGAACACATTCACAGGCGATCAACAATGTAACATTAAATAAAGCAAAATGAATCCATACAGCATAAGAGCTGTGGTGTTACAAGTCGAGCGACCTGAAAGGTAAGCAGTGGTTGGGAAGGGAGTGAGACAGGGCTGTATCCTCTCCCCGATGGTATTCAGTCTGTATATTGAGCAAGAAGTAAAGCAAAGTTCGGAGTAGGTATTAAAATCCATGGAGAAGAAATAAAAACTTTGAGGTTCGCTGATGACATTGTAATTCTGTCAGAGACAGCAAAGGACTGGGAAGAGCAGTTGAACGGAATGGACAGTGTCTTGAAAGGAGGATATAAGATGGACGTCAACAAAAGCAAAAGAGGATAATGGAATGTAATCGAATTAAGTGGGTTGGTCCTGGGGGAATTTGGTTAGGAAATGAGACACTTAAAATAGTAAAGGAGTAATGCTATTTGGGGGGCAAAATAACTGATGATGGTCGAAGTAGAGGGGATATAAAATGTAGACTGGCAATGACAAGGAAAGCGTTTCTGAAGAGGAGAAATTTGTTAACGTCGAGTACTGATTTAAGTGTCAGGAAGTCGTTTCTGAAAGTATTTGTATGGAGTTTAGCCATGTATGGAAGTGACACATGGACGATAAATAGTTTAGACAAGAAGAGAATAGAGGCTTTCGAAATGTGGTGCTACAGAAGAATGTTGAAAATTAGGTGGGTAGATCACATAACTAATGAGGAGGTATTGAATAGAATTGGGGAGAAGAGGAGTTTGTGGCACAACTTGACTCGAAGAAGGGATCGGTTGGTAGGCACATATTCTGAGGCATCAAGGGATCACCAATTTAGTACTGGAGGGCAGCGTGGAGGGTAAAAATCGTAGAGGGAGACCAAGAGATGAATATACTAAGCAGATTCAGAAGGATGTAGGCTGCAGTAGGTACTGGGAGATGTAGAGGCTTGCACAGCATAGAGTAGCATGGAGAGCTGCATCAAACCAGTCTCAGGACTGAAGACCACAACAACAATAACAACAACAACAACAACAGGTTGTTACATATAGATGTTAAAACCATTAAAATATAAATTACATGAGAAATCCAGTAGCCCGCTTTAGCTGTATTTATTTAACTCTATTAGCCTCTCAAACAACCGGTTTCGCATCTTTAGACTTGCATCTTCCGGTATATATGATGCTATGTGATATGGAATAGGGTGTTGTTATAGAATGTCGCAGAGTAATATTTGGCGTGGGTAGCTGAAGTTCACAGCCTTTTTCAACTGATGTAAACCATCGTAACAGCTAACAACACGCTTGACACCCTGAAGCTTGTGTTGTCAGCTGCTACAATTACTATTATTTTACTGTGTAACGCACATAAGCGTGTCGACTTCCTGACCGATGGATAACAAGAGGGGCATCGTCCGTTGCTTGACAAAGGCTCACAGCAACATATTTTAATTGATGGTGTTGAGACAGCAACCAGCCACAAATTTAAGTTCCTTTATCCAAAAGGTACCGCTACCGGTTTCGAATCATTACAATTCACCGTCTGACGGCTTTCATTCTTTCATTTGACGTAAACACCTCTTATACTCTATGGGTGCTCCATCAGCTATGTATGATTACCTTAGCTGTGGCTGTCCTAGTTTTAAAATTATCGGTTCCTAAACCTCATTAGGCATGCAATGTGTTGCGTTTTGATGTTTCCATACTTTTGCCCAACCCTTGCACAATACCCCAGAGCACCATGTAGACGAAATTAGGATTCGAGAGTATAGCGTACCACGTGGTCTCGGACTTCACCGTGATGCAAAGTGGCACTGGTAAGCATTGGTAGCTACTTAATTTTGCTTGAGTAGAGGTATACCGCAACAGCGAGGCCCAGAAACCCACTTACCTTTGGACTGCGTACCACTACGTTGACTCGTGACCTGGGGCTCTGCGGCACTTCGTCATTCGTCACTTGTTTGTGCCTACGAAGAACACTCCATAGGACGTATGATTAGAGAATATCAGCTCCTTAAACAGGGAAAGTATTTTGTTAGAGTTGAGTCAAATTTAATTGGTAGCATGATGGCTCCACAAACCAATGCATTCTGAACAAGAAAAATTCCGCACATGAACTTGGTACTGGCACGAAGGCAGTATCGTTGAAAATAATGAGTGTGAAGAAGGCCACTTCGTTTCGTTTAATAGCGATATACTCGAGAGAGTATCACGTATATGATACGCAAACTGCGGTGTCAATCATTAACACAAAGGCGTTTTTAGCGGAGAGGTCTTTCCACTAAATTTCAGTCAAAAACTTTCTCCACTAACTTCAAAAATCTTTTGTTGATCACCCCCCCCCCCCCGCTCCTCCTGCGATGGGGAAAATACCATTGTAATAAAATAAGAGAAATCAGAGTCCGTACGGTATTTATTTTTGCAAAATGCTATTTGAGAGTGGAAGGGGCAAAGAGGTGGTCTGAATGTGGTTCGATGAGCCCTCTGCCAAGCACTTCATTGTGAACTCCACAGCGGTCGCGTGGTTGTGGATGTAGATAATAAACATTCGGTATCACGTCACATGGTTTTACGAGCGCCACGGAGGCGGCAAGTAATAACTGACCGACCAAGTGTACTACTCAAATTCTGCTTTGTGTCTGCCAAGAGGGATTCCAGTATTAGCTGCTAAAAGAACACTTTCCTAGATCTTTCGCAAACTACTGTAAATTACGACTCGTAAAATGGAACTCAAGATTCAGGGACTTACTTGCTGGTGATATTAATTGCAGTATATGTTCATCAACTATAGAATACCTGTTGCCAAGACAACACACACACACGATGAATTTTCGAGCTGAAGACTTTTCTGAGAGGAGCGAGGTTCGCAACTGCACGATTATCTTTAACGCCAGTAAATACAATTTCACCAGTGGTTGGTTTATTACGCAGTCCATGAGAACATATACGCAGCATTCGTTGCAAATCATCGCATGCAATGACCATGAGGTACCGTTAACCATTCTCGCAGGTTCAAATGGCTCAAATTAACTTCTGAGGTCATCAGTCGCCTAGAACTTAGAACTAATTAAACCTAACTAACCTAAGGACATCACACACATCCATGCCCGAGGCAGGATTCGAACCTGCGACCGGAGCGGTCGCTCGGCTCCACACTGTAGCGCCTAGAACCGCACGGCCACTCCGGCCGGCTTCGCATCAAGTTAACTCTCACGCTAATGAACAGATCCTTTGAAGCTAACAGTGACAGTAGCAAAGAAAAAAAAAGACTCATCCATTGGTGGTTTTCTGTTTGGAAACTATTCTCATGTAATTCAACACATAGAACTGCATCATATGTTTTGTGCTACAATTCATATAACATCACTTCAATACTTGATACTAAGCAGAGATAGCAGGCCTGATTCCGTGCGACGAATTTTTGAATAATACGCTCAAGGTTAAAAAAAATAAAGATTAGAAGTATAACTGTCCCACCCAGGTTCGTCTGCTGAACAACGGTAGTTCAGCTTCAAAGAAGTTGAAAATACGGAACTCCAAGAAATCATAAATTCCATTTTATAAAAGTGAAATGTATGATACTAAAACTATTTTTAAAATTAGAAATTAATTCTTTACGATTAGTGAAAGAAACTTATACCTGTGCCTTAAATGCGACGACGTGCCTCACTTACTAGCCACTGTACTTAAAAATTATTTATGGCAGAAAAGCAACCTTCTGTACAAAATCAGCTAATTACAGATTTGAGAAAAACTACCAGAAAAGACCTGGGAAAGATCTAACCAACACAGCATTAAAGTAACAAATCTCTGCTAAAAGCTACACTACAATCGATAAATGTAGAGACACAATGGATGTAATTTGATCAATAGGATTATTTCGTACAGCGACCAAACCGAAATAAATTTAACTGCCACGAAAGGCCTACATCAGCTTTGTATGGAAGCATCGTCGGCTCATGGAAGTCCGCAGCATTACGTTAGTCAGTACCGTGTGCACGCCAAGAGTGGCACGCTGGTCTGCTGGTTGCTATCCATTCGAGCTTCCGCCGAAGATCCTGCATGATTTGCGCTTTTTCCTTCAGCTCGCCTAAGACATCGAGGACCCTTTCTCTTCTGGTCTCGCTCGATTGTATAGCTGGCAAGTTGAGGTTGAATGGTGCAGTGCCTATCACTGCACGAATTAAAGGGGACAGTGCCCATCATGACACAGTATCAGACAAAAACTGTTCCTTTCTAAGAAAACAGCTAAAAATCTACGTACCCTATGTGATCAGAAGTGGGTGGAACCCCTATGTAACAGAGAACTGACCACTAGATATCACGATTGTGTAAAAGAATGCTGGTAGTTCCCTGTTGTCACTAGAGAAGCAGTAACAACAGAATGCGTCAGTCGGGAAATTTCAGTGCCTTTGAACGTGGGCCCGTCACCGCATGTTGACTTTGTAACAAATCCATCTTTCCCTTCGAGATGTTACTTCCGCTATTTGGAGTTTTCCCTATAAAAGGTAATCTGTACCATTTCTTTTCCAGTTTGCCTGGACATTACCTTAAAGATAGGAGCCAGTAACGATAAATTTAAAATTTACCGAAAAGATACCTTCACTGGGACTTTCATTCCGCCTTCCTCCCAACATCCTACAACCTGCAAATACAGCATTCCATCACATGACCTACTGTCTCCTTTCTGTCCTTATGTCCCAAGAAGACTTTGATCATGAACTTAACACACTAAAAACAATAGCCACAAACAATGAATTCGAGCCCAAACCATTGACAAAATTTTGGATAAAAAGATGAAGGAGCAAGCCAGATCTCTACTGTCACCAATGAAAAACAGACAAACTGGAAAAGAAATGGTGCAGATTACCTGTTATAGGGAAAAACATCAAATAGCGTAAGTAACACCTGGAAGGTAAAGGGTTTATCTGTGTTTTTCTCTGTCCCTCAGACAATAGGTAGCTTCTTTTTAAAAGCGAAAGACAAACAACCAGCTATCACAAAAGCGGTGTTTTTTAAAATCACATGCCGTGAGTGTCAGTCTTGCTACATTGGACAGACGGGGAGGTCCAGCTGTACCAGGCTTAAAGAACACCACAGAAGCTGGAGACTGAAGAAGCCTGATTCAGCCTTTGCAAAACATTGCCTGAACAATAACCACAAATACACAATAGATGAACAAGCCCTACACGCAGAGGAAAAGGGGGCCAAACTTAACCAATTAGAAATTTTAGAAATTAAAAGCCAGATTTGTATATCCCCCACTAATTATTATACGAACTAACGCAATCCAATTATTCACCTCTTTTAGGTCAGATCACAACCCCAGGACAGGATCAAAACTTTGGGCCACAGTCCATCGTAGTTAAAAAGTTCTTGACTCATGCATAATTCTGAGGCAGCAGAAGAAACACTTCAATTGATTGATGAAAGAATGTGCAGGGTTTAGGCATATGGAAATATAAGTCACTTATGACTGAAATAAATAGGACGTGTTGGATAGTCAAAGCGAAATGGCTGCAAAAAAACGTGAAGCAACAGGAAAAGCAATGGTCATCAAAATGGATAACTCGACGTACAGAAGGACCAAAACAACCTTTTGAAAAACTAAAATCAAAGAGTTCAGCATTATAGTGAACGGGTATTCTGCTGTTAAGCGCAAAAGAAAGAGCGGATAGTTGTAAAGAGTACGGTCAAGGCACCTACGAGTTGGTCGACGAGGTGATATAAGAAGGAACGGGAGTCGATATGGAAGACATATGGGATCCAGTATTCACGCCTGTCTGAAGAATTTTGCAAACAAACCGTCACACATCAGGAAAAGTATCACCCCTACAGTCCTGACGACAGCAAGGGCAGATAAATTCGAGAACCACGGCACAATCAGCTTAACATTTCATCCACTCAAAGCTACTGACAACACTAATATACAGAAGAATGAAAAAATAAGGTAATTAAAGATGACGAGAAGGTTCACTTTCCGAAAGGGTAAAGACACTAGAGATACAATGGTGACGTTGCACTTGATGATGGAGACAACATTTAATACAAATGAATACACGTTTACTGGATGTTTGTACCTAAAAATAGCATTAGACAAAGTAAAGTTTAGTAAGATATTCGAAATTTTCAGAAAGTGACAGTAAGCTACAGGGTAAGATGAGTAATATGCATTGTGTACAAGAACCAATAGGGGACAATAACAATGGAAGATCGTACTCGGTTTAAAAAAGGTGTGAGACTGGGGTGCACACTGTCTCCCTTACAGACTCAAACAGCAATGACAAAGATAAAAGTAATTTTCGATAGTGGGACTAAATTTCTATGAGACGGTTAACAGATGACGTTACCAGTCGCAGTGGAAGTCTACAAGAACTACAGAATCTGTTGAACTGAATGGACGGTGTAATGGTTACAGAGTATGTTGACCGCAAAGCAGACGAGGTTAAGGAATTCTGAAAATTGTAATCTAAAAAACACACGCCACAAGAAACTTGCAAGACGTCAGAACTAGGCCAGCAGTTGCGGAGAGGGTTTATCCTGTCAATAGAAATATACTAATATCAGACATAGGGCTTAATTAGAGACAGAAATTTCTCAAAAGGAACGTTTGTTGAACGGTATTGCTTGGTAGAGAATCATAGGTAGTGCAAAAACCGATGAAGACGAGATGAGAAGCGTTTGAGATATCACGCTATAGAAAAATGTTAAAGTTAGGAGAGTGACAAGACGGGAAATGTTCTCCATAGAATCGATGAACAAAGGAACATTTGGAAAACACTGAAACGGTGAGGAGTCATGTTGATAAAACATGTGTTGAGACATCAGTGAATAATTTCCATTGTACCAGAGGGTACCGTAGAGAGCAAAAACTATAGGGAAAACGGTGATTGTATGACATCCAACAAATAGCTGGGGACTTAGGGTACATGTGCTATCTTGACATGGAAGTGTTGGTGCACGAGGAAATTCCTACGACCCTCAACAAATCAGTCTGACGACTGCCGCTCAAAAAAATCATTAACAGCAGAGACAGTGCAATTTTTCATGGCTAACTGTTATCTATCGGCTAAAAATTTAATGAAATACAGTCAACATCGATTTATGACATCTGAGCCCTTCTGATCAATTGAATGTCATATCTTAAGCCTTGACTTCCCGATAACGTCTAGTTCTTTCACAGACCAGTACAAACAAAACGATTATGGAGAAAGAGAAGTATCTATCGCACTACCAAATAGGAGAATCCTTTGAAATGCGTTAAAAATGAATCTAGTGCACTCTAGACGTAAACGTATGGCGTCTACGTTAAGTTAACACTAAGAAATAAATGAAATTCAATGAATAATTGACATCAGCAGACATGTAGGATAGCTGACAGCGAAATTTACTTTAATGCATTGCTCTTGTATTTTGAGCCCTTGGCAAGTTTCAGTAACAGAAGAATTCGGAGGAATTTAGAGACGTGTTGCTGCTAGTGTATGCGACCGCTATTGTTCATACGAAAGTGTAACAGAGGCGCTGGGTAACTTACATGGGAATCGTCGGGAGAAAGGTGACAAAGATGTTGGAAATCAGTATTTAAGGAAGACTGCCCAAAATTTCTAACTCCTCCACAGCACGTCTTCCTCGGCGTTCGTGAAGTTAAGACATATTAGGATGTATACAGAGACCTGTCCCGTTTCTCCACAAGTGAGCCAATCAGAACAGGGAGTGGGTAATATTGACAAAATATCCTCTGTCACACGATGGTTCAAATGGCTCTGAGCACTGTGGGACTTAACATCTGAGGTCATGAGTCCCCTAGACCTTAGAACTACTTAAACCTAACTAACCTATGGACAGCACACACATCCATGCCCGAGGGAGGATTCGAACCTGCGACCGTAGCGGTCGCGTGGCTCCAGACTGAAGCGCCTAGAACCGCTCGGCCACACCGGCCGGCCCACACAATATTTCCTTGCTTTTGAAGCTCTAAGTAAACGCAAATGTAGAATGTGGAACGCCAATTTAGTGCTGAGAAACATGTAAAATTCTTGACTGGCGGTAAGTGTCATGCTGTAATTCGAAAATGGCGGATATCGACATGTGAACATTTAATCGTCTACGAAAATTACGATGTTGTGTGGATGCACAGCTGATGCAGTTACTTCGATATATGATGTTTGTCATTCACCTCCATCGAGGTGACAACAACACATGTCACTCAATCAGGTAATTAAAAAATTATCTGATTGAGTGACATGTGTTGTTGTCACCTCGATGGAGGTGACGCTTACTGATGTGTAAGCCACCTATAAACAGACCAGGAGGTGATGAAGTTTTTACCGTGGGAACATCATCTTTGATAGATGAGTCGGAGATGCACGAATTATTGGTATAGCAGATCAATAAGTTGTGTCATTCTTTCGGCTAAATAGTAAAAGGTGCTAGTGAAGACTAGGGACATCAACTTAGGTATTCTGTACCCTATTTATATCGTCTTAACAATGAAGTTCCTGGTATTTCGGCAACAAAAAAGTATAGACAAGGGAATAGGTAATTCGTTAGGCCGGCTGCGGTGGTCTCGCGGTTCTAGGCGCGCAGTCCGGAACCGCGCGACTGCTACGGTCGCAGGTTCGAATCCAGCCTCGGGCATGGATGTGTGTGATGTCATAGGTTTAAAGTAGTTCTAAGTTCTAGGGGACTGATGACCACAGCTGTTAAGTCCCATAGTGCTCAGAGCCAACCATAATTCGTTAGTTTTACAGAGATAATTTCGCCACTGGGCTCAGTGGCTGTGGCGGTGGCATTCTGTTTCTTCTACACATGAAATTCATTGTGAAAAAGTATGTGGTGAAATCAGCGAAGTCAATTTCGGGAATCTGTGAAAGTGCATCTTGAATCAGGTTGACAAAGCAGTCGCGATAAATTCGTTAGAGGCAACTCAAGTTCTTAACAACTTCTCCCTATTCCTGCCCGTAATCTATGAAAAATTGAGCCAACAATCTATAGTAAACTGTGATGATCTTCGTGTTCTTCGATACGAACTGTGAATAATGGTTCCCTCCATTCATGCTGTTTATGCACGTCGTCTTCTGGGTGTTTTCCTATTTTTCTAATCTAACAAACAACTTCCTTGCTCTATGTATTATATACACACTTTGGGAATGCCAAGGATTTGTGCTTCTTCTTCATTATCCTTACAGTTGTCTTTTGCACTCTGGTCTGTTCCCTTTATCAGGTATTTGTTCCTCTATCTGTCTTAGTAATTCCGAATACGCCTTACTCTATTGCTCACTGAGCAACATTAAGTTTTTGAACGGTTTTCCCATTAAAATTCCATGTTCCATTGTCATACGTCTTAACTGGTCATACAAGCAGTATGCAAACATCTCGATAAGCACATAGAAACATTTGTTTTGAAATCCATTAATTTACGATAAACCCTCGAGTCAGTTTTCATTCTTCAGTCTTTTTTGTGGTGCGGTTGGTTTATGAGATGAAAAAGTATTATTCTGATACGTTTTCCTCGTGTTAAATAACCAAGCAACAACTGCCATTGTCTGATAACATAGAAATTCACAAATGTTTGTGCTACAACAAGAGTTCTTTGCAACAGGAATTTAGAAACAAAACTAAAGTAGTGCTTTCGAAGAGCATTGGTGAGAAAAATTACAAGAAACGTCTGCTTAAGAGGTTTCCGTTTAGCGCTTGGAAGTTCTTACATTTTCTATAATGTCCTGAGGCATGTTTTTGTTGCAATTGAAGAGTAGCGCGACGAGCTGAGGTAATTCCTCCAAATGCTAAGCACGTACCGGATGCTTGAGTGCACAGTGGACGCAGCCAGAACAGACGCAGAGGAGCAACCGGATTTCTCTGGAATACACAGCAGGGCCTGCAAAGGGGGAGGGCCGAGCACGTGTCTGGCGAGCTTACTTCCCGCCTGGAGTCTGAACCACCTGTTCCCGCCCACAGGCTCTACACCAGGTTCTGCTAAGCGGACAGGAACACGCCCTAGGACAGCTTTGTCGCACAGCTCTCTCCCGCTCCTCACACCACGTGGCTGTGCGTTCGCGTTTAATCCCAAGCAGAGACACAAGCGTACTACAGTTTACTTACTTTCCAATTGAAATATGGCACAGATTCAGCCGACTACGTCAGCTGTCGTTCCTTCGTTAGTGGCAAAACTCTCGTGTTTAAGCAGGAGTAGAGAGAGAGAGTGAGAGAGAGAGAGAGAGAGAGAGAGAGAGAGAGAGAGAGAGAAGGAGATATTACCCACACACTCAACCGAATAGTTCGAAGCACAGTGCTGCCACACGCCACTGGAGGACGTGAGTAGTAGGGCAAGGCGGCGTTAGCCCTTATGGCAGTGCGCCTTGCCCACATCAGGGGCAGGTATGCACTTAGGCGCAAACTTATTGTTCTCCTTTGATAGACAGGTACGTAATCTTTCTTCTCCTTTAATTGACAGGTACTTAACATATTTTTCTGTTAAAAGGATCCTTCCATTTGACTGACAGGCACATAACCTATGCCCCCCCCCCCCCCCCCCGCCTCCTATCAGGAAACCTCCCACCTCACTGCTACAGGTACACTTTCAGGTCCGACTTATTACAATAGACCCTCTCACTCTTATCAGTTTGATTTACTTAATTAAATTGATCAATTAATTAACGTCTCTCCCCCTGGTAACCTGCTACCCTCCCACCCTCCTTCTCGGAAACTGGCGGGAAAAAGACTCAGTTGATCGATAATTTGGAAGGAATTCGATTGTAGTGTATTGAATATTGCTTAAACAATTTATGCAATGTACAGAATACTTTTTAGTTATTTATTGTAGTGTATAGAATATAGTTTATGTGTATAGTTAAATAATTTGTCCAGAAATCGATAGCTGTATATGGAATATTGTTTAATTAATTTAAACAATGTGTGGTACATTGTTTATTTAAACAATTTAAGGAATTCAAGTTAGTTGATGGAATATAGCTCATTTATTTAGTTTAAGAACTTTTCAGAAAATCCATCAACACCACCGCCATCCCATCCCCGCTCCCCTCGCCCCCTCTCCTCTCCCCCTCCCATCCTCTGTCTGGAAGAAGGCGGTTCTGCGGTGGAGAGGAAGGATCTCACAAAGGGAAATTCAAGGATATATTGTTTTTTTATAAAAATATTCTGTTTGTGGGCCTTGGATTTCACTTGCTCGAGGATTCTCTGCTGTTTAGAAAGATGCAGATCTTGTTAGAAGTAATTACATCAGTCGCATTTCTGTTCTTATTCCGTTTGCGCAAGGAATACCGTCATGAAACACACACCACACGTAAGTACTCACAGTTAAAAAGTTTTCGGTCGAGAAGCACGTACCACCCGCTGTCCCTGTCCACTGGACCGCACACGACGCTATCGCACACGCTCCCAGAGTCAGAACGCCCTGGCAGCGCCCGCGAAGTGTCGACGTGACCGTCAGCTGCCGAACCATGTGCTAGTGCCAGCTCAGATCCCGCATGGATGAGGCGGCGGCATCCCTCAATACATGAAACCTGAGAAACACCTGTCGAAATACGTGTTCACCTAGGCACCTTGCTGGCACGATGACGCTGAGCTGTGGGTCCAGTGCTGAGAGAGATGAAACGTGATAGCCCGTCCATTACTTATCAGTCCCTTCCCGGAATTCTTAAAGTGCTGGAGAGGTAGTTAACTGTCGCTTTTGTAAGAGCTTTTGTGATGTCTCAGCTTGCATGCATAGAACTTCATTCGCTTACACGATCTGCATAATATCTGTTATATCCTAGCCAGTAATGCCACCCGAGCCCGCTGCCAAAAGGTTGGCAGCAGCAAAGTCAGGACGCCGTCCGCATAAGCAGCGCCAGCGAGACAGGAAATCGCCGCAAGTCTGCGCGCGCCACCGCTGGCTTCTGGCTTCTTAAGTGCTGGAGTCGCGAGCGCTAGGACAGTTCTGTATTCGCCGCTCAGTTGTATACTCGCCACCGAATTGTGTACTTGCTAGTCAGTTGTGTGTTCATCGCAGCAGAGTTGTTGTTTGTCGTCAGCCGACGCTGACCTAGCCGCTCCGACTCGAACTAGACAGATCTCTGTAGACACGGAGTTCACTACTGTGTGTCTGTATCTTCGTTAATAAAGATAAGTACCGACTTTTATTTAATCAGAGTGTTTGGGTTTTCATCTTTCTGTTCATTGTTCCAGCGGACCGGTCGGCCCGCTATTAAAAGTGTGGCGGTGACTTCGTAAGCCGTTTCTACAGCGAATTACTTGCCGCTACGAACGCCACTACAAAAATATCCACCACGTAGACCACACAGCTTTCCCATGGCTAAGAAATCATTGAGAGCCACTGAGTAACTACAGGGTGGCGCACGAAATGTGTTACCAATTGTTTCTTTCACAATTTATGACGCACATTAGATATCCTACTGGGATCTCTACAGCAGTACCAGCAGAGCTTGGAAAAACGAATGAGTTACGAAATGACGTGTAATTCACAATACTGCCACTAGGACACTAGTAAGCCGCAATGGCTGACAATGGGAAACTGACGACACAGCAACGATCAACAATTGTTTTACTTTTTCATGAAACGAAAAGCCTTGTTGTGACTCAGAGGCGTTTTCGACAACAGTTTAACATACGATGGGTCCCTTGCAAGAAGACCATCCACAGGTTGTACGATAAATGTGTACAGGAAGGAACAGTATTGGAAGTGAAGCGACCTCGGCCTCAGCCTGTTTGTTCGCCGGAGAACATTGAAGCGGTACGAGTTGCTGTACAGAGAAGTCCAGGGAAATCGTGTAGAAAGGCAGCAGTGCAACTGTGAATATCCCGCGCTCCATTCAACAAATTCTTAAAAGTGACCTCCATATGTACCCATACAAGATGACCTGTGCATAGAAGCTCACTGAAGAATACAAGCAGCAGAGACTACTGTTTGCTCAGTGGGTGGAGGATAGGGAAGAAACTCTCGACAACGTTTGGTTTTCAGACGAGGCGCATTTTCATTTAGACGGTGTGGTTAACAAACAAAATGTATGGTTTTGGGCCACTGAAAACCCACAAGTGCTTCATGAACAACAACATTATGCTCCGAGGATTACAGCGTGGGCAGCAATTTCCAGCCACGGACTTACTGGACCTTTTTTCTTTGAAGAAACTGTGGATGTATTGAGAATGTGATAAGTTAGAACAAATCTCCATGGACGGCTGTTCATTGTAGTATATCTTCCTTTCAGAATCTATTCACAAAAAAGCTTATGTTCAAAAACAAAATGGTAACACATGTCGTGCGCCACCCAGTAGAAACGTACCCCGTTTGCAAGGACCTTTACGTGAAAACTCGAAAAAATAGAGGAAACTGATGTTTCCAACCGAGAATACCAACCTCGGTGATATAACAGATTCCAAATCATTTTTATAATTTACAAAGTCAACTAAGGTGTTTCTCATGTCTAGAGCACCAGCAAACGTCTCCTCCACCCGTCTTTCACCTGTTAGATGTACTCAACACACACCACAATAGATGTTCTCTCAACGAAATAAAAATTGGAAATGTGAAGAAGCAATCTATCTGACTATTTACATGGGAGGGAATAATGGTCCAGCGCAAACACATGTCCATATTGAATTTTCTCAAATTTCCACGCGATCACGAAAGCTGTCGAACACATACTCAGTATTAGTCCGCTATTCGGCTATCTATAGGACGACATGGTTAAGTCAACTTCATTCGTACATCTCAATTAAATGCTACGATTGCGAATAAGCGAATTATGGGAAATACACCCTACTGGATATAGAAATATCTGTACTATTCTTATGACTTCACATTTTCTTCCCGTTGTTATCACAGAATTCCACGTCAAATCCGTACCTCGACACATACACTTCCCGCTGCTATCACAGTATTCCACGTCAAATCCATACCTTCCTTAGGACTGGACATAGCCATTTCATTTGCACACGTCGGACAACAAACACATACTTTATAACCTTGATGCTCAAGGCGAACCTATCACGCATCCCCTGTAATAGTTCGCCAATAACTGATTGCTGGGGTTACGAAATAATACTGACCGAAAATCAGCGATGGGTGGACATGTCTCATAAGTTTCTCTTGCGAATGGCTTGGAAAGAGAGGCGTAGTCGCCTTACAAACTGCCAGATATTAAGAAACACGATCGCAACAACTACTACGTGTCACTGTCACAAGCGGTCTTGGTTCTAGAGCTTCATACAAGTATCCATGTTAAAAGTTATACTGGCTTCACAAATCGAGTTACGGCATTACCTCCGAGTGAAGTGGTTTCTCCATACAAATACCGCAACCCCGAATATAGACGGTGATCGCTTGAACAACAGTGCAGTTACAAGTCGCCGAAGTTGCAACCTCGTAATAAAATTACCGAATGTAAAAATGAGTCGGCTAAGGAACGTGGTTTGAAGCCACTGTCTGTAAATCCCTCACGCCGCTGCTAGATATTTCTCCAGTATATTTACCGCGTTCTGTCTCGACGTCTTGATATCTCATGCATATACACAGACATACAGAAAACAGAACAAACTCACTGCAGATGTGGAATAAGTGGGTGGAGGCGACTGGATGCGGTCGAGGATAGTGCTTTACTAAGCTTCCCTATCAGTGCATTTGCCCTAGGTGTTGGCAGCTGTACTACATTTACAAGGAATTTTAGAACACGGAACGGGAGGGGATGTCATGATCGCATGGGTAGAAGTGACATACAATAAATGAAATAAAATACGTATAAATTGATAAAAATACCCTGAAATCCCTGGAAATTGAGGAAGCACTTCTGTGTCTTCTGGTCGGCGCAGAAAAATTTTTGTACTTGCGAATGAGTAAGCGACAGCAAGAGGAATACAAGAAACATTGATATGGAAACATCAGGAAGCAGGGAAACAGTCACTTTTTCTTCCATCGAGGCAGCATTCTACTATACAGGGTGTTACAAAAACGTACGGCCAAACTCTCAGAAAACATTCCTCACACACAAATAAAGAAAAGAAGTTATGTGGACATGTGTCCTGAAACGCTTAATTTCCATGTTAGAGCTCATTTCAGTTTCGACAGTATGTACTGTACTTCCTTGACTCACCGCCAGTTGGCCCAATTGAAGGAAGGTAATGTTGACTTCGGTGCTTCTGTTGACATGCGACTCATTGCTCTACAGTACTAGCATCAAGCACATCAGTACGTAGCATCAACAGGTTAGTGTTCATCACGAACGTGGTTTTGCAGTCAATGCAATGTTAACAAATGCAGAGTAGGCAGATGCCCATTTGATGTATGGATTAGCACGGGGCAATAGTCGTGGCGCGGTAAGTTTGTATCGAGACACATTTCCAGAACGAAGGTGTCCCGACAGGAAGACATTCGAAGCAATTGATCGGCGTCTTAGGGAGCACGGATCATTCCGGCCTATGACTCGCGACTGGGGAAGACCTAGAACGACGAGGACACCTGCAATGGACCAGGCAATTCTTCGTGCAGTTGACGATAACCCTAATGTCAGCGTCAGAGAAGTTGCTGCTGTACAAGGCAACGTTGACCACGTCACTGTATGGAGAGTGCTACGGGAGAACCAGGTGTTTCCGTACCATGCACAGCGTGTGCAGGCACTATCAGCAGCTGACTGGCCTCCACGGGTACACTTCTGCGAATGGTTCATCCAACAATGTGTCAATCCTCGTTTCAGTGCAAATGTTCTCTTTACAGATGAGGCTTTATTCCAACGTGATATAATTGTAAATTTTCACAATCAACGTGTGTGGGCTGACGAGAATCCGCACCCAATTGTGCAATCATGTCATCAACACAGATTTTCTGTGAACGTTTGGGCAGGCATAGTTGGTGATGTCTTGATTGGGCCCCATGTTCTTCCACCTACCCTCAATGGAGCACCTTATCATGATTTCATACGGTATACTCTATCAGTGCTGCTAGAACATGTGCCTTAACAAGTACGACACAACATGTGGTTCATGCACGATGGAGCTAAAAAAATGGTTCAAATGGCTCTGAGCACCATGGGACTTAACATCTGAGGTCATCAGTCCCCTAGAACTTAGAACTACTTAAACCTAACTAACCTAAGGACATCACACACATCCATGCCCGAGGCAGGATTCGAACCTGCGACCGTAGCGGTCGCGCGGTTCCAGACTGAAGCGCCTTTAACCGCGTGGACACACTGGCCGGCGCACGTTAGAGCTCCTGCACATTTCAGTCGAAGTGTTCGTACACTTCTCAACAAGAGATTCGGTGACTGATGGATTGGTAGAGGCGGACCAATTCCATGGCCTCCACGCTCTGCTGACCTCAACCGTCTTGACTTTCATTTATGGGGACATTTGAAAGCTCTTGTCTACGCAACCCCGGTACCAAATGTAGAAACTCTTCGTGCTCGTATTGTGGACGGCTGTGATACAATACGCCATTCTACAGGGCTGCATCTGCGCATCAGGGATTCCATGCGACGGAGGGTGGATCCATGTATCCTCGCTAACGGACGACATTTTGAACATTTCCTGTAACAAAATGTTTGAAGTCACGCTGGTACGTTCTGCTGCTGTGTGTTTCCTTTCCATGATTAATGTGATTTGAAGAGAAGTAATAAAATGAGCTCTAACATGGAAGGTAAGCGTTTCCGGACACATGTCCACATAACATATTTTCTTTCTTTGTGTGTGAGGAATGTTTACCGAAAGTTTGGCCGTACCTTTTTGTAACACCCTGTATGTCTATTGAGGTAATAGTGATACACATGAGTTGAGGGCAGTCTTTGATGATTTCCTGTAAAAAAAAAAAAAAAAACCATCTGCCTTTATACTTACTTGCACGACATAGAGTGGATGGGGTGGTCGGTTGAGATGGAGTTGTAACGAGGTTCGATTTAATGGTAAACTGATGATGCATTCTAGAGAGGGGGGGGGGGGGGGAGAAGTAGCTGCAGGTCAATTTTTCCACTGTTCTATCAGGATGCAACAGTCGCGTGACATAGCTTGCTTTCGACTCGTATACAACTACGCATTATGTGTGGGTCTCAGAGCAGTGTCTACTTGCAATCGCTAACAGTAAACCTCTCTGTCATCAGACGACTTCCATCTCATGTGTGATGAAATGTGACACAATCTTCTACACGAACGAAGATCTATGTGATGTACTCCATTCCCCTAAAACATTTTGGGTATAAAATCAAGACTTCAGTTAACTAAGATGATTCTAAGTTAGCGATAGGTGTTTGTGAGGCACTGCAATCCCCGTGTATACATTTGCCTGACGAATGTCTTCTTTACAGAGTTAGTGGCAGCATGACCTGTAATTTCACATTTCAAATGCCACAGCTATTCATTTATCTGTTTCCTTCTAAGAGGTATTCACCGTTAGTAACAAACATTTTATATAGGACTGATGCGGGCATAGTATAGTTTCTGAACCGTGATAGGATGCGAACAGTGGATGATATATATCTCTGGAAAGCTAAATTGTGAACGTGTCACACAGAATCGATATTTTAAGGAAGTAGTTTTTTCTTTTAACATGTTGTTACCATAGTTTATCGTAAAGAAATCGGCAAGGAGGATGTATGGCATGCGCTGGAAATATATGTCTTACACTGGAATATTAGCAGCATTACATTCCATATGACTAATAGGTCACTAACTGGAGCGCTCTAACATTATAGCCTGTTTTAAGTGTGCAACCTTGTAGCCTTAGGAGTGTGCTTGTTTATGTTCTCTCTCACCAATACCTTCCGAGTACTGATTCCAGACTATAGAACAATACTTTAGAGCTGATAGCGTGGTTGATTTCCATAAAAATGCTTCGAACTCCATCCGCCTGGAGCTCCAACATGCACAAAAACCAGCTCTTTCTTGTTCTTCTTAATTGTCTGCTATTACATCACAACACTTTCCAGCTCTTTCTTGTTCTTCTTAATTGTCTGCTATTACATCACAACACTTTCAAGTCTGTTACCACACATCGATAAGGGGTGCTAACCCCCTCGACATGCGCACTTCTGGAAAAATTTTGTGCACTTGGATGGGCGAGGACCCGGCCAGATCCATTCATTTACGAGATGAGGAATGTAGTCATCTACTTCTGGTCAGCTGCAATTCAAATCGGTAGCGGTGCTGCAGGGTGGGCTGCTCAAAGATAATGCGAGGGGGTCTTTCAGTCTCTAATTTTACCCTAAGACAGCGAAAATGCTCTGTGACTCCCATCTGCATAGAGGTAGATCGTAAATTATGCACTATGCTCGAGGTTCTAGAAATATGTAGAGTGTTGTGTTGTATACTTTGATGGTGTATGTGTTCCAGAATTAACAATGAATGGAAGTAGTGCACTGTCATCTACCTACATTCGCAATGATACTCGCAAAGTAGAGAAAGGCGTTTTAGCTATGATACTGAAACTGGAAAACATGCTGTCGCATCATTGGTAGGTGTTAAAATTACTGTAAAATTGCTAATGTGTTAATACTATCAACTGTGATGTTTATTATTGCAGTACATCCAAATGGTCCAAATGGCTCTGAGCACTATGGAACTTAACTTCTGAGGTCATCAGTCCCGTAGAACTTAGAACTACTTAAACCGAACTAACCTAAGGACACCACACACATCCATTCCCGAGGCAGGATTCGAACCTGCGACCGTAGCGGTCGTGCGGTTCCAGACTGAAGCGCCTAGAACCGCTCGGCCACACCGGCCGGCTGCAGTACATCAACGGTGCCATTTCCATCTCGTCCCTCCACTGGTACACTGTTGGTTACCACATAATGTTTGACTGATGTCACTTATTTGAGATGGAGAAAGAGTTCTGGTGGCGGGGCAACACCTTCTGGGGATGGCTAGCACCAAAACAGTATCACGAACATGACTGCGATATGTGGAATCAGTCGAAAAGGAATGCAGAGCCATTAGCTATTCCGTCATTGTGACAGATGAGTTAAAATGTAGAGGTCATCGGACAACAATTTGGAAACTCTCCGCAATACTGCCAAACTCTTCCAGTTTCCTTATGTTGTAACTGTCTTTTATTCAAAATTATCCAGTATCTGTGGTGCGTTATGGTAGCAGCAGTGACAACATGAGTTATACTGAGTGATATCTAATTTTCTATGAGAGTCATTGGATCAGAACGTGTTAATGTCAGTTGAGAAACTGACACAGACCTTGAACTCGAGACAGACAAAAAATATGTGGCGGTGTACAAAGCGTATTAGAGCAGAAGAAAACAATGTTTCAAACAATGACACATGGTCATAAGGAGGGTCTCTGCGACTTATACTGTAGATTGAGGGACACAGTCATCCTCCTATGGTACTGGCGATGCAACTTTACACTGGTGCATGCAATGGAGCAATAGGTGCATATTTAATAGGACCATCATGTGTGTTGGATGCTGGCATGCAAACAGTATTTGCTTTCAATATATAGGGGGAGATAGATGCTATAAATATCTTATTGAGTTCTCTGTTGGATGAAGTTAGTGGAGATTTTCTAGTTCCTAACTTTCCTCTGTTGGATGGCATAGAATAACGAAGATAGCATGTTGGGATGATAGATGCGAATGGGCCTTGAGGGATGCGGATCTGCTTCAGACAGCAGTACCTGTTTGTAGTTTGTGGATGCACCACAATGCAGTAGTAAAATCCTTGTCCTCTCCCGATTTCTCCTACTGTCTTTTATACTACCTCGTGTTCCAGAAGCAGACTTCGTTTGGTGCTGACCCTACACATCGAACACTGTTGGCAGAGCTACTACAACATGTTCCCATTTCCACCGAATGGTGAAAACATGGTGCTGTTGAACTAACTCAGGTCAGTCTGTTTCTACAGGGGTGCAGAACGTGGTGGATACAGCTCTCTCTGACTTCTGCTCAGTTCCTACTTAAATTGGAATGACCCACATACGCAAAGCTGCAGAAATGTCGACAGTTGAAAGAGGTTTAGGGACTATCTAAAATTTTACTGTAGCTGATAGGTTAGAAAAAAATGGTTCAAATGGCTCTGAGCGCTATGCGACTTAACTTCTGAGGTCATCAGTCGCCTAGAACTTAGAACTAATTAAAAATAACTAACCTAAGGACATCACACACATCCATGCCTGAGGAAGGATTCGAACCTGCGACCGTAGCCGTCGCTCGGTTCCAGACTGCAGCGCCCAGAACCGCATGGCCACTTCGGCCGGCTAGGTTAAAAGGTGACTCGTTTCAGGACATGAGAGAGCCAGAAATATGATTCACTAGTGGCTGTAATCATTAAAGGACTTCTCCATAGGAGCCAACGCAGGTATGCGGTTGAATAGAAAGACTTGTTTCCATATCATGGGCATCATTTCTACCGGAAAACGTAGCACTAGAGATCTGGAAAGTTAGTGTACATTTCTTACGACCTCAATCAAGACACCATCTACCGTTTGTGATCCTTCTCAATCAACCATCACCTAGAACCCAGTCGATATACCATTGAACATCTGATGTGACGTCAAGACATAATGCATTACAAGTACCGGAGAAATATGTAGCAGTGTCGTGAGGGAGTTACAAATACTAGCTTCATAAAACGTTCATTTACAGAATCACTTTCTAACTTTTCTAACTTCAGTAATATTAATACGAGGTAGCACTGTCACCGACATGTCGATCATCGTCTATACTCAATGTCGCGGTATTTGTATGAAAAAACCACTTCATTCGGAGGTAATGCCATATCTCGATTTGTAAAGCCAGTGTCGCTTTTAAAATGGATACTTGTATGCAGCTCGAGAACCAAGACCGTTTGTGACAGTAACACCCAGTAGTTGTTGCAATCGTGTTTCTTAACATCTGGCGGGTTGTAAGACGACTACGCCTCTCTTTCTAAGACACTCGTAAGAGAAACGTATGAGACATTTCCACCCATCGCTGATTATCGGTCAGTATTATTTCGTAACGCCAGCAGTCAGTTATTGGCGAAGTATTACACTTAGAATCAGGGATGCGTGATATTTCGCCTTGAGCATCAGTGTTATGAAGTATGTGTTTGTGTTTCAACATGCGCAAAGGAAATGACTATGTCCAATCGTAAGGAAGGTATGGATATGACGTGGAATACCGTGATAGCAACGGGAAGAGTATCTGAAGTCATTAGAATAGTACAGATATTTCCATATCCAGAGCCACAGCCGTCAGGAGGGTGTATTTCCGATACTTGCTTCATTGTCGAATGTCGTTCAACGGAGACCGCAATCGTAGTATTTAATTGTAAGTATAGCGATTAAATACATACGTGCCAATGTCGTAGGACTACTCTGTCTATGCGTGCTTTGCGCGGCGTTGGAGGTCGCCTATGGTGTGAATTACTCACGTTTCCTGCTAATGGCAGATGCCGTCTTAATGCAGAGGTCTATTGGGATGCAGGAATGAAGTTGACTGAACCATGTCGTCCACTAGGTAGCCGAATAGCGGACTAATACTGAGTATGTGTTGGACAGCTTACGTGATAGTGTGGAAATTTGAGAAAATTCGATAGGGACATGTGTTTGCGCTGGACCATTATTCTCTCCCATGTAAATTGTCCGTTTGACTGCTTCTTCACATTTCCCATCTTTATTTGGTTGAGAGAAGAAAATCTATTGTGGTGTGTGTTGAGTACATCTAGCGGGTGGAGGACACGTTTGCTGGTTCTCTAGACATGAGAAACAACTTAGTTGACTTCGTAAATTATAAACATGATTTTGAAACTGTTTTATCACCGACATTGAACACCTGCCCCTGATGTAGGCCACCCACACAAACAAAATGCTGTAACTCTGGCCTTGCCCTACTACTGAGGTGATCATGAAACTGTCTCCCAAGTGCCTTTGTAAAATAAACAGTTGCTTGTGTAATAAGTAAAATTATACATCTGTCCCATGTATTTTGTTAATAATGTTACCAGTGTCAATGGAGTTCCCTTGCATCGTGAGGCATCTCAGTATCGCTAGTTAAAGTCTACTGTGCAGTGATATGCCAGTCTTCAATATTACTTGGGCTAATGCATCAGTAAGACTAACATGAAAAGCCCATGCACTGGATGATAAAACATGCTGTGTCTTCGAATTATGTCATTCGGTAACTGCAACCTATGTTTCTAACTTGTTGTACACAAGCAGACACAGAAGAAGTGCATTGCAATCGCTGGCGGCATTTCTAATTTGTCCAGTGGCAGTTATTTGAACATGCAGCACGGCACCATACTCAAACAACCCTTATGTTAACGGAACGTGGCCTCAGAACCCAGCACACGTATACTTGTTTTCATTTAACGTTGCAGCGGCGGAATATGACACTCAAGTTCATAATCTTTGAAATGCAGCCCGGCCACAGCTCCATAGCCAATCACTGCCATAACCTGTTGCTCTGTCTTTGCGTTTTTGAGTGAATAGAGTGTCATTTAGCAGCATAGACTCATGATGTGCCCGCCATATGCGTGTACAGGGTGACTACTGTATGGTAGAAATAGTGAAAGAACTCCAGTATTTTTAATGTAGTACATGAGGGTTAATCCAGAGAATACGACTCTGAGCACAGCGATAGCAAAATTCATAAGCGGTTCAGAATATCTTGGTAAACTTTGACCCGTGATACAACAAGAAATTTCTGCTGTTATTTGACAGTGTGGTATTACTCAAGCGATAAGCATTTGACATATCCTCACTCGAGGGAGAATGAAGAACCAAAACATAAATTCTGCGGAAAGAGTTATGGGTCACGTTCAGGAGATATTACCTCATCCCCTTAGGTGGTGTATGCCTGTGTGGTGCTGCTCTGGTGGTGGATGGTATTTCCACAATTACTATGTGGCTGGGCCGTGGAGGAGTGTTGGTGGCGTCTAATTCCTGATCAACAGTCTTTGCGGGAGTGTCCTCTAGTAAAAAGCAAATCCGTTGAATGTGATCAGTCCGTTGGATGGGGACATTAAGGTTGGTGTCTCTGTTCAGCAGGGGTGAACAACTGTCAGTCCACTGGCCAGATCAGGTCAGCACGCCGAAGACATAGAGTATGTGATCAAAAGTATCCGGACACCCCCAGAAACATACGTTTCTCATAGAAGGTACATTATGCTGCCACCTGCTGCCAGGTTCTCCACATCAGCGACGTCGGTAGTCATTAGACATCGTGAGAAAGCAGAATGGGGCGCTCTGCGGAACTCGCGGACATCGAACGTGGTCAGGTGATTGGCTGTTACTTGTGTCATACGTCTGTAAGTGAGATTTCCACACTCCTAAACATCCATAGGTCCATTGTTTCCGATGTGACAGTGAAGTGCAAACGTGAAGAGACACTTAGAGCACAAAAGGGAATCAAGCCGAACTTGTCTGTTCACTGATGGAGACCGCAGACAATTGAAGAGGGTCGTAAAGTGTAATAGGCAGACATCTATCCAGAACATCACACAGGATTTCCAAACTACATCTGGATCCGCCGCAAGTACTATGATAGTTAGGCGCGAGGTGAGAAAACTTGGATTTCATGGTCGAGCGGCTGCTCATAAGCCACACATCAAACTGGTAAATGCCTAACGACGACTCGCTTGGTGTTAGGAGCGTAAACATTGGCCGACTAAACAGTGGAAAAACGTTGTGTGGAGTGCCGAATCATGGTACACAACGTGGCCATTCGATGGCAGGCTGTGGGTATGGCGAATGCCTTGTGAACGTATCTGCCAGCGTGGATAGTGCCAACAGATTCGGAGGCGTAGTGTTACGGTGAGGCCGTATTTTTCATGGAGGGGGCTTGCACCCCTTGTTGTTTTGCGTGGCACTATCACAGCACATGTCTACGTCAATGTTTTAAGCACCTTCTTTCTACCCACTGTTGAAGAGCAATTCGGGGATGACGATTGCATCTTTCAACACGATCGAGCACATTATCATAATGCACGGCCTGATTACGCGACAATAGCATCCCTTTAATGGACTAGCCCGCACAGAGTTTTGACCTGAATCCTATAGAACACCTTTGGGATGTTTTGGAACGCCGACTTCGTGCCAGGCCTCACCCACCGACATCAATACCTCTCCTCAGTGCAGCACTCCGTGAAGAATGGGCTGCCATTCTCCAAGAAACCTTCCAGCACCTGATTGAACGTATGCTTGCGAGAGTGGAAGCTGTCATCGAGTCTAAGGGTGGACCAACACTATTCTGAATTCAAGCAATACCGATGGTGGGCGCCACGAACTTGTAAGTCATTTTCAGCCAGGTGTCAGGATACTTTTGATCGCATAGTTTAGCCGGCTCGGTCGCTAAGACTGTTCGGTCAGAGAGCTGGCTGGTATCTGTAATTAAAAAAAACGAGTGAAGGGGTCAAAAACGAACCTCAACGTGTGTCATGTGACGTCTCCTACGATCAAATGTAATGAGCAAAATGGGAAAAAAAAGATATTGGTGGGACACAGAAAGAGCGCTGCTGAAGTTTTCAACGCAAATTTTTAAGACAACCATAGAAAAAAACTTAGTAAGTAACGCGACAATGTTCACGGCGCTTAAATAAATGTAAAGATAGGAAGGTCGTGAGGAAATAAAACTTATGCACTTTAAAAAACACGTTTTTTGTGACACAGATCGTTGGTGTAGTGTGTCGGGAAAGCGGTAACATTCTTATCGATGCATAGACATTATCGCCATGAGCGCTTTTGTTTTGATTTACGCGCAAAGAATCTGATGTGAGAAGGTGGCCAGCGAGCTTAAGTATGTGAATCAGGCCCGGAGGTAACCAGACGTTGACTATGCCTGGTGTACAGGTGTACTTTTAAAAAGCTTAACAAAGGTTCACTGTTGGCGATGAGGCTGCTGCAAAACCGATTGGGGGGGGGGGGGATGTTTTGGAGGGACTCTTTGCTGTTTTATTCATGCGTGTATCAATGTGGCTTCCAGTAGATCCTCCTCCATCAACCACACTGGGTACCACACTGCAAGAAGGCACGAAACAGGGGGGTTGAAAAAGCATAAACATTCTTTGGTGTTTCGGACCAAGATCCCATTTTGTCGGGTGATTCTGAATGGTCCCAACTGTTTCGCTCTATGTATTAGAGAAAAAATTTCGTCTGCTCTATACTTCAAAGAGGCCAGATCACGTTCAGTGGAATTGCAGCCACAAGACTTATTTAGAGACATTTTAAGTTGTTCAGAGGGGTGTCAGCAGTGTCAAAAACTCTGTCGAGAAGGTAGTTCTGTTGCACATCACACAGCAAACAGTCGTTTTAGTTCTCCAAAACAAATGTAATAGAACGCCCCAGGGGAAATGGTGGTTTCACTGACGCCCTTTGTGCCACCTCCTGCGGTTTTTTCCTGTCGATTCTGAGCAGCGGTGTGTTTGAAAAAATTTCTTTGGGCAATCATAAGAATACCACGTGATTTTAGTGCTGGGCGTCGAGGATCTGACCTTAGTCGCAGAGGCGTTAAAAGTTGGGGTGAAAAGTAGATGAAGGGTTTGAGACTACCTTCTTATAGTGCGACGCGTTCACGGTGCGTTGGGAAGAATTGTGGTGCAAATTGGTGTCCCTGTAACGTCATTAAATCTGTAACACGAAATATAACGAAATTACTGTCAAAAATCTGTTGAATGGAGAAACACTGTCGGTATTACGGAGTAACAAAGTCTACACGAAAGGAAATAAACAGTAAATAATATAATAAAAAACGGAAACACAAAGGAAACAGAAATGTATGATAACAAACCAATCAGGAATTATCAGCGATGTGACCGCTAGATTTATAGAAAGTGTCGGCAACTTCATTATTTCTTCCAACATCTGATTGGATTCCTGCTTGGAGGCAATAAGGCAGTGCTTGATGACCTGGACTCACGATTAGTAACGTCCTCAATGCTTCCAAGGAGAATTAAATCTCACGTAGGAAACCGCGGAATGAAACCTCGTATTAAAAAATATATTTAAAATTACAAAACTACTGTTTCGTTTCATTTTACCATTAGAAATAAACTTAACAAATAAATTTCCTTTAGGAAACGTCACTTTCCAGCTATTTACTAATTACTTATTCTTTTCCGAGTGTTCGGTATCAGGAAATCATCAGAAATCTGACAGAGGACGCAATAAAAAAATATGATTCTGTTTCATTCAAAGTCGTCATGTCAGAAAATAAACGGAAGTAATAAAAGGTGCCTTACACGCGCACTAATCCAATCCATGTTGGCACCATGTATAGTTCGTAGAAATTTCAATCTCCCTTTTGTCAGGGATTAAACTGGAATAAAGTGTATAGTCATCAAAAAAGTAAAATATAGAAACTACAGGATTATTAATAGCCTGACAGAAATGGTTGCTACAATGTTCCCTACCTAAACCTAGATAATATTCTGCCTTATCCGTCAGAATTGCAATGGCGTCTTCGACTAATTTGTCAGGCAGTGAGAAGTTTTGACTGGAGACCCTACTCATTCTCGACTAATGCAGGTGGGTATGACTTCACAAGAACAGAAAATTAACTGGGATGACGAATGGTTAACTATTTCGTAACTCCTATCTTTATCCGCCTTTCAAAGAGCTATCGAAGCAGGTGATCATGAGCATGTTGTGCCATGTAATATATTGAACAGATATTTTCGAATCAAAAACGTACTATAAGAAGGAAGTTCTTTTCGAAAAATTGTCTCCAAAATTCGTTGCGTCTTACACTCTAAATTAATAAAAAAATGTCCAGTGGTTGATTTAAAATACCCACCAGTCCTTAAAGTGGCCATACATTCGACGCCGTGGGAGACATATCTAAATCTGGCAACGTTGGATTCAAGTGGTAACATCAGTGTAGCGATGAGCCGAACATGAGTTGCGGGGATCCACAAGTTTGAAAAAACTGTATCCGTCCGCCCCACCATACAAAGCCAGAACAGCTTATGAGGGGTCGTTGCAGTCTACGATTCCAGTGAACTTAAACTGAAAGTGATTCGTGTTATCGGCAACAGTACAATATTTCTGTTAATAGCTAGTTTCGTAATGGCAAAAATATAAAATGTATTCATTTGATAAGAGCTATAAATACAAAGTAATAGCATATGCAGAAGAACATGGAAACAGAACAGCTGAGAAGCATGTCGTCACCTCACCGACAGGAGAAACCATCCGCGATTGGCGGGCTGGTAAAGAAGAAGGAAGAAAATGAGGAACACTAAAACTGCAAATAGAGGACTGAATGCAAAATGGCCAGAAGTGTAAGTTGACGATTTCAGGGATTTTAACAATCAGTTAGTTTTGTAAATTACAATTTTTTTTTAGTCTGGCTTTTCAACCTAATAACAAAAATGGTAAAAATGTTTTTTTTAAACTGCTTGAAAATTAAATTGCATCCTATAGCCCGTAGTGTCTTATAGCGTATAAAATACTATGCTCTCGATAGCTGTGACAAGGCAGTTTTCAACGGGCCCCATATACGCTCCGTATTTTAAGAGAGAGGTTTCAATGGAGAAAAGGAAGAACACATGGAAGTGTGGGTCTTCTATTCATTTCTATGGGACGCACTGGTTCAACGCTACCCTACGGGAAAAGTCACCCGAAGTGAAAACTTGCACTCCCTGCAGCAATCCTCCAAGTTCGTTATATTCTAATACCAGTCTCATGGTTGCTTTCAACAGTTTGAACAGTCTTACGAAGATTGTGTGCCATGGTATATAGCTATATAGCTCGTCGGATACCCTACTTTCTCCACGTGGTTGTTCGTACACAAAATCGACGCCTGGCAATTTAGTAACCGAGTATGCTGACATATCACCAGGGCTGCACGACTTCTAAGCTTAGTGTACACATCAATCTAACTGCTGCACATCAGTGCAGTTTCCTGTTCCTAAACCCACATGGTTTACGGCAGCATATTTTACCTATTGTACGTTATTAGAAATTAAGAACAAACAGTTTTCATATGTCCTCGAACTCCTACAACAGTCATCCCACAACATGTTTAGTGTCGTATCTTTGTACTTAGTCGTCTCATACGAATACAGTTGCCATTCTCGAACATCCTTGAAAATATGATCAGTCATAATGGAGTAAACCTGAATATTCATATGAGGCGTTAAATGTAAAAGGAGATTTCAAAAAAATCATTGCGAATCAGTAGTCATCAGCCATTCGGAAGATGCTTTTGTTAATATATACAGCCACTGATAAATCAGGTTCTCCTATTATGCAAAACAAGGAAACTATTTTTTTGAAAGCTCAAAAATGCTTGTTTTGCTTGCCGGCGATAATGTGTCAATTAATGCTGTATATGTGGTTTGTTTTTAGACGTAAAGGGCGCTGACAGTTGTGGTGTAATAGGTACCCTGCTAAATCTACGAATTCTACTGCTTGAACAGAAGATAACTAGCTTAGTCTAGAAATACAGATAACACTCATCTCACAAAGTTTCCTGCAAACCATTTGCGCCTCCGGTTTGTGTATTTCGCGCGCTAACGACATGAGTGAGCTGTTACCTATGCCGGAGAGGTCCGCATCGAACGATAAAAAATCGACAGGAACTACCGCAGCTGTCGTATTGCGAGCGACGTCACTTTTGCAGGACGTGTTGTGAAAAGAGTGTTACCCTGCAATTAGACAGAACTTAAATACTATCTTTGGTTGTCCTAGTGACGAGTGTAAACAGTGACTACCATACGCAAATTATTAATGTTATAATTTTTCACAAATTGTAGCTAACTTGCAGCGTAATAAATTTAATATTATTCAGTGAATAATAAGATTAACACCATTAAATCAAGAAAAGATAATGGCTCGACTATTACATAGTACGTCAGTCTTCTGATGTTAAGCTGCAAAGAGGACTGCATCCTTTAATGTACTGTGAGAGAAAATCAATGTTAATTAGTAAAAGTTATTTACAGAGGTGTACCAGAATTAGTTGTGACGCGGACGGACACCCGATCCAGATCAAATCGACAGATTGAAGTAAATTATCATCGCCAGGTCCACCTTCATTTTTAATATCGGACATCTCTCTGACATCAAGCGTAACTGATACCCGAGATATTGGCTCTTTGTGCTGGTATTGATTTGTAGCTTTTTGTAATGATGTTGGCTTTTGGCTTTCTGTATTGACATCTAGCTTTCCAACCGAGCTACGTAAGTAAAGTGATCTTTTCGCAACTAGATGTAGTTGGTGCTTGCTGTTTTCTTGTTTTTGTGTGTTTGATACCAACCGTTTTATGATAATTTTGTTTTTTATTTTGCTTTCCATGTTTCAGTTTCTTCATGATTTTGTGGTTGTCATTGTCGTTTTACGTTTCCCTTGCGCAAAAACCCAAATGTTTCGTGGTTTTCCATTACGTTAGGTATTCACTATTAGGAATTTGTTCAATTGGCAACTTGCATTTATATTTTTACGCCATTATTTTTTATTTTGTCGCCACGATTACCGATTTGAAATTATGTTTGTGTTGCATTTAGGGGCTTGTAAAGACGTCATTGGTTAAAGACAACGGGTGATATCGATGCTGTGATATACCTGTTGTGTTAATAACCGAAGTGTCGCAAGAGACACCCAGATGCACCCACCAAAGACAATGGAATATCGCATCAGCCGGCAAAACTTCTGGAATAACATGGTATATCTTAGTATTGAACAGCACCTACATGTTAGAACAATTTTGATAATGCTGCTGTCCGTTAGTTCCCTGTTGATTTTGATGTTGGCATGCTTTTATGATCCTTCTAGCGCCTCATTTGACTTCTGTTTACCTTCTCTCTCTCTCTCTCTCTCTCACTCTGCGTGTGTGTGCGTGTGTGTGTGTGTGTGTGTGTGTGTGTGTGTGTGTGAGGAGTTTCTGTAAACTGTAAAACAGTGTTCTACTACATTGGTTAACATCTTCGCTTATAATCTGTTTACTCTCTACTATATCCTCCTGTATGAGAAAGTGTTGTCTTTTGAGAGTTCTATCACTTACGCTGCAGTACAGTTTGGGAACTCCATGTCTCAGGGACTGTGCGGCTGACACCGGCGGAGGTTCGAGTCCTCCCTCGGGCATGGGTGTGTGTGTTTGTCCTTAGGATAATCTAGGTTAAGTGGTGTGTAAGCTTAGGGACTGATGACCCTTAAGATTTCACACACATTTGAACATTTTTGAACTTCATGTCTGTTTTAGTAGGGTGATGGATAAGGGCCTTATTTTTTGAACACGTGTGCAGTGTCAAGTATTACTTTTTATGGCTGAGAATTAGGAAATTTTTCTTTTCAAATTTCTGAATATGTGCATTATGTTTTGTGAGTTGCAGTTAAAATGGTACATCTTCATTATGTTGAATTGGTCTGTGGGTGTGCTTTGTTTTCAGTTGCTTTTTTCGTGTGGTCTGTTCGATACTCTATCTGAAGTCTGGTTCGATAAAATATTTACTATCTCGAATATTATTTCCCATTTTTAGCTGTTACAATATGGAGTTACTTTTTAATAATTTTCTTCTAACCTATTGATGTTTATTTGGTTTTACATTTCAGTCCCTTACAGGTCTTTTGTAATAAGATGAAAGTCTCTTCTGTCTCGTTCTCTAGAGCATTAATTCACAATGGTGATTTTCAGTGCGAGGGAGAAGACCTACGTAAGAGAGCTGAATCTTTCCATTAGAAGATTTTGCAAGAATGAAGCGGTGTCATTACCTAGAACGTTTAACATCGTCAATAACGGCAGAGGAACTCCTCGTTTCCTTTCAATTATGCTGACTCTGTGGGCTGTTTTATTGTTATAGGTGAGTATATGCCATTTCTCTTTGTGTGTGTGGCTTTTTGTCCTATTGTGCGTTCCGAGTTTCCGATGTGTGGGTGTTGGGTAGTTCTTTCACCGTGTAGAGCTTTCTATGAGTGTGATGTGTTCGTTTCATTTCCGTGTGCGCATTGTGTGATTTAATTCCTGTGATATGTTGAGTTATATTTGTTATCCGTTGCTAATTTTTGCCTTTTGTTATTTCCCGCCTGTAGTTTTGTAGGTTTTTTTAATTACTCATAAGACTGCTCTATTTAATATGTGGATCATAATATTCGGGCTTGCGTTCTTGCACGTCTTTAGGTGGTTGGATCGGTTCATGACAGTTGTGCATGTGGTTGTGGTTATTCATTTACTACGAAATCATGTTTGATGATTTTCTTTTGGCTTCCGAGATTCTGAAAAATTTTACTTTTCGTCTTTTCCCCCTTTCTAATGTGAAACTGTTTTTTTGTTGTTGTTTTACCTACTGGAATATAAGTTCGCAGTGATGTGACATCTAATGGTATAACGTTTGCTACATCTGGAACGGCTGATTACTGATCACGTCAGGTTGGTCCTTGGAGGTTTACACAAAAGAATATTTTCTGTAGTAACACAAGTGTATTTGGGCCAAGAAGTGAGATGGACCATATATAAAACTAATAAATGGCCTTGTTTGAATATTTTGTTCGTTCACTGTACCCAAGAAGTTAGTGTAGCAGAATATTTCTGTATAACTCCTTTCGTGTGACCTTTGGTGAATGTGTTAAGTATTTCGCTATTCTCATTTGTATTGTTTGTCGTTAGTTTGGTCTTTTAGCGGTTTACTCTCATGTCATATTCTGTTCGTATTAGACCGTTCAATCTGTACAACAGATCCTTTCATTCTTCTTCACTTTGAATGAGGATATCAATGCCATCAGTGAATCTGATCACTAATATCCTTCTACCTTGAACTGTAGTCACATCTTGAACCTCTGTGTTTATTAAGCAATTAAACAGCCTTGTTGTTATATAGTTGGCCACCACTACATATTTATGTCACCCTTACCTTTATCATTATAACATTAGACCCAAGTGTCTACCGTATGTTTTTTCAAGACATCCTTATTTTAATTACTATAATTTACAACGCAACGTACTCGCTATATTCCAAACCTGTTTTCCCAAGATATTAAACAATTCTACTGGCATCGGCAATATTGGTTTAAGTACCACACGGTCGAGGTTTTTTTCCGGAAGCAGCCTTGTCTGATTAGTATAATCTATGATCCAATATCGCAAATACACTACAACATTACTATCAGGCAGCCCATGGCATATGTTAGTTCACAGCAACCATCAGAGCTGTGCATAAGCCTCAACGTGACGCTGTAGGACCAAGGAGACAGCAGAACAGCACGACGCTGCCTGGTGCAGTGTGAGGTGTGACGACACTGGCAGTAGTTGTCGATTTTAGTGTAAGAGGAGGACACGTAGTCCAATATGCTATTATTTTATTTTCTGAACGCCGCAATTTTGTTGGTAGACATTTTAGCTCTTTAACATCATATCTCAAGTTTTACAACCTGCTGACAAGAGAAATGTCTCTCGAAACGCGTTGTTGCTGTGAAGGACAAAAATTACGGCTGAAACTTGGAATCAGTACCGAAAAACCAGAAGCAATCCTTACCTCACATCCGCAATAGACACTATTAAAATGCGAATATGTTTGGCTGCCTCCTCATACAGAGGGAGAAATGATCACTGTAATAGCGTAAGAGGAATCAGAGCTCTCTCCTAAAGATTTTAGATGCTTAATACTTGTCTCATTCATTTTTACGTGACTGGAATGGTAAAGGAATAGTCTGTTAATTCTATGCCAATTGCCTGGGTGTTAACTGCAGAGTATTTTTCTGCGACTGTTCTGCTTTAATACAAGGATGAAAGTAGTACATTGTCATAACTTTATATTCTTATTTGCGACCAAGAGTACTACTAGAAATAATAAACCAATCTGTTACTTATATCGGCAAAGACACAAAGAAAGTTTGGCTCACAGTAGAAATTCACTGATTTCAACGCAAAATTAACTGTTTTTTCGTATAATTTTGAATGTCTATGGCTTTAGAAGTGATTCTGTGTTCCAATACGAAGCGTTGACTTGGGTCTAAACTTAGAACATAATAGGTAGCAATGTCCAATGGTCAATACGAGATTCAACGTATCACCGAACTTCCCCTAAGTCAGTCTTCCATCGAGAAAGAACTATTATATTGAAATAAGATACTATTATCGCACATGATCTTTATCAACGAAAAAACAAATCCTCATGAACTGAAATTTCTACCAGTTCTGTTAACCGCTAATATTACGTTTGTCAAAATCCCTTTTGTAGGTACTCTCTCGTGTGACATCGCAAAGTCTTCAGGAAACGTAGTGTGTACGTCGCCTTTTCGTCGACAAATAAAGTCCAACATCGGTACATCCATAATCAACTATATACCAATGGCAAATACACTGTCTCTGGGGTCTATAGGATTGATTAAGTAGACAGTGAAGCTTCATATGTGGTCCAGACTTGTAGGAATTTTCGAGAGAGATTTAGTGAAGATTTACTTAACAAGAAAACACAAATTATAAAGCATTCGGCTTTTACTGAGCACTTAAAATATAGTGACCACCAGTGGCTACTGGACTCCTAAGTTCAATTTACTTGTGTTCCATGCTGCCCACAAAGCGGAAGAGTAAAATCTTTTAGAGGAAATGAAAATTCTTATACACGCCTGTGCAGAGAAACGTACATTATTGAATGATCAATGTCTTATCAGAAACCAGTTTTATTATGCTATTACAAGACCCATTACTCTAACACATCAATAATACTTTATGGTGAAAGTGACGTAACCATATTGATTCCTTTACCTTCTAGCTGCTTTTTCCTGTTCTGATTTGTTATGTGTTACTCTCACTTAAAGTTTTGTTGTTAACTGGTATTAACAGTGTCACACAATACAGAGGTCATTTTACCCCTACAAAGCTTGTGTTTTTGCATTTATTTTGTCACTATACTTGCACTAATTTAATTTTAACAGTTGTACTGTTTACCTAGTTTTCCACATACGTAATTTAGCTGTACAGCCGCTTTCCTCAAGTACATTGGTTAACCAATGCCATCTGCTCTTAATGCCTTTTACTACGATTGTATAATCTTGTTTTTACGTCTCTGTGTTTGTGTAGGCGACTGTGAGTTCTGATGCATTTTGTGTTCTCGACCGCATTATGTTTACATTTCGTCCGCAGTACGCAGCGCTCCATGCACTGCACGCTGGAACGCTCTTGGCTTCGTGTTATGTAAGCTGTCTTAAACATTTTTCTTGGTTTTCCGTAGTTCTTCTTTCCTGTCCATATTGTTATTATACTTTGGCATTTTATTCCCGGCTTCACGTTCCTTACGCTTTTATTTGCCTACTGACTATAGGACGATGTTTCTTTATACTTATTATCTTAATGCTGTATGTCGGAATTCAAGGACGAATGTTGGCTCACCACACTACTTCTTACGTCAGTTCACAGTTATTGTTAGTCGTAGAGACGGCTACACAGCCTGGAACTTCGCCTTATACTACATCCATCCACCAGTTTTTTAATGTACCTCTTTAATATATAATGTTATTTTAAATAATTAGGTTAATCTGCAAGATCCCCCACAAGGGTGAAACGCATCATACCCAAGAAACACGTAAAATAGTTGGCAACCAAGACTGTCTTACTTCAAGATAGTCACACATTTATTTCATGTTATAAAAAATTTCCAGCACAGGGGCTACAAAAACATCGTAGCAATCATCTACAAGCTGGGAAGCAGGTTGCTGAGTTTTTAAACGATGGAACTACTATACTTGACGCCTATTCGTTCGCAAAAGTAATTAAATGTCATGTAAACTATGTGCTAATTAATTACGCGGCCTCCAACACTATTCGCAGTTAGATAATCATCTACCCGATCTTATAAACAAAGATAAATCCAAAACTGGTATTTTGGGAACGGTGGTAAGTCCAATTACAAAACCGTCTCTCCCATCTGGAAATCGTTGACAGGTGCGCCGACCATCAATGGACAGCGCAGTCATTACAGGATGTGTGCTGTGTGGAGCTTCGGGTCAATGATCTGTGTTCTGTGCTATGATACGCATTAAAAACATGAACTGCTGTATACCCTTCCCATAGTAAATGCAGGAACTGAAGTAAACCAATCCCAGTTTAATGGTTATGGAGTATTACCATCGATCACAGTTTATTTTGTTTACGAAAGTAGTTGATATTGTTGTTGTGGTCTTCAGTCCTGAGACTGGTTTGATGCAGCTCTCCATACTTCTCTATCCTGTGCAAGCTTCTTCATCTCCCAGTACCCACTGCAACCTACATCCTTCTGATTCTGCTTAGTGTATTCATCTCTTGGTCTCCCTCTACGATTTTTACTCTCCACGCTGCGCTCCAATAGTAAATTGGTGATCCCTTGATGCTTCAGAACATGTCCTAGCCACCGATCCCTTCTTCTAGTCAAGTTGTGCCACAAACTTCTCTTCTCCCCAATCCTATTCAATACTTCCTCATTAGTTGTGTGATCTACCCATCTAATCTTCAGCATTCTTCTGTAGCACCACATTTCGAAAGCTTCTATTCTCTTCTTCTCCAATTTATTTATCGTCCATGTTTCACTTCCATACATGGCTACACTCCATACAAATACTTTCTGAACGAAACCATTTTTAAAGATTCACTGAGGATAGCAATGCCGTCAGTGAATCTGATCACTAATATCCTTCCACATCGAACTGTAGCCACATCTTGAACCTCTCTTTGTATTAACCAATTAAATAACATAGTTGTTATTAAGTTGGTCACCACTATATATTTATGTGCCTTGATTTTTAAATCATACATAGAGAGTGATTTTTTTCCATCGTGTACAAGCTCAACGGATTTATCGGTGAGTTGACATGGAACAAAAAAGTTCTAATAAACGTATATCTGGAAATGCATGATTCCCATGCTAGAGACCATTTATTTAGTCGTACTTTTCTACGCAGACTACGGTCTAATACGCCCTGTACCATGCATCCACAGTTACAGTATGCATGGTTTCCTCCTAGAGGGTGGTACCGTTCATCTTACGTCACGTCCTAGCGGCCACTCCTGCCGTAGTAGTTGGTAAAGTAGTTTCAGGTGCACTTCTATTGCTGACTCACCTTCTAGTTGACGTGATATAGCAATGTACTCAGTGGTTCTGTATTCGAATCGAGGGCTTGCCGACTTCGATTTTACTTATGGAATGGCAATGGCATCGGACGACGGAAACAAGGTAGTATCAGGAGCCCCATCCCGCCGACAACAATCACAGCATCCAGTGTTTGCAACAGTGTTTCGACGTTTGTTTGGGACAGGGTCGATTCAGGAAGCAGGAAATCATGAAGGACGTACCCGAAATATTCGGTCATCAGACTTGGAGAAAAATGTGATGAACATTGCGGAAGGCGACCGCCGTGTCAGTATCAGGCAATTTGCCGCCGGTACAGCGTTAGCCAGATGACCGTGTGGAACATTCACCGTAACAATTGTATCATTTAAAGCGCGTGCAGGGCTCAATAGCACCAGACTATCCATATAGGTAGCAATTTTTGTCACTAGTTTGTTACCACGATTCCTGGTACTGTGTCATTCATCCTATTCACAGATGAGGCCAGCATTTTGTCATGTGTGGGATAGTATGCAGAACAACCATGGTATGGTGAGAGCGAAAGTTCAACATCGGTCCAGCAGGAATGTGTGGGCCACGATACCTGGGGACCATATTTTGGGACAAGTCTTCCTTCCACGTCGGCTAACAGACCGGAACTATAGACGTTTCTTGCAAGTGACTCAGCCTCCCCTACTGGAAGAAGTGCCATTGATAATTCGAAGGGCTATGTGGCTGCTGCATGATGGTGCTCTTGCTCACTTCGCCGTTAACGTCCGGACGCGTCTCAATCGTGTCTTCCTTGGTCGATGGATCGAACGAGGTGCCAGTTGAATGTCCTGCTCGTTCACCGAACCTCAACAAGTGCGATTTCTGGTACAGTGCCATCTCAAAAGTAGAGCTTATGAAGAGCCCATTCCAGATGTGGAGACAATGGGGCAGCTTATTCGTGCTGCCTTTGCACTGTTCGGATGCGAAATAGCCGATGTGAACATGTGAGACAGAATATGCTTCGGCTCTTACATGTATGCGTTGAGGCACCTACAAATCACTTGCAACACATAATGAACTGTGGCTTCATGGTACAGCGGGTATTACAACGCAGTTGCTGTAACGTTGTGTGGTTGAATAAATAGTGTCATGCATTTCCGGAAGTAAGTTTATTAGACCTTCTCGTTCCGTATCCTCTCACCGATCAATCCCTTGAGTTTGAACACAGTGGGAAACGTCACTCTGTATACCATTGCTATGTAGTTGCCATGCAGAACACAGGGACCCAACTGATATTTGCAAATCCTCACATTCGCTAGAATTTGGTGTAAAAACGTATATTACAAACATTACCTTTAGTGATCGTCTATAGTAAGATTCCAGAGTATAATTTCGAAGGGTTCCGATTTTTTAAAGCCTAACTCTGACATTTTAATAGTTTGCCGCTATTTTGCTCTGTCATACACTCTTACATAATACGGAGGAAGCGTTTTAGTGTCATGTATTTATTAAAGTCTAGATATGTAGTATCATTTCTCTCTTATATTGCTTTGTAGTTTTATTTCACAGTGCATAGTTACATCATTTGCCCGACGCACGTGATATGAAGGACTTATTTCAGTAGTGGTACCAGTCCATTTTCGTTCACATTGAGATATAGAGTCCTAAGGTTAAATGAGAGCTGAAATATGTGCAGTTGAGATACCAGAAATATTCAAGCATGTGGCTTCTTGCTAGAGACGAATCTTTCTTTTTGTTTGTTTGGCTCATTAATTTCAGAAGCATTATACACTCCTGGAAATGGAAAAAAGAACACATTGACACCGGTGTGTCAGACCCACCATACTTGCTCCAGACACTGCGAGAGGGCTGTACAAGCAATGATCACACGCACGGCACAGCGGACACACCAGGAACCGCGGTGTTGGCCGTCGAATGGCGCTAGCTGCGCAGCATTTGTGCACCGCCGCCGTCAGTGTCAGCCAGTTTGCCGTGGCATACGGAGCTCCATCGCAGTCTTTAACACTGGTAGCATGCCGCGACAGCGTGGACGTGAACCGTATGTGCAGTTGACGGACTTTGAGCGAGGGCGTATAGTGGGCATGCGGGAGGCCGGGTGGACGTACCGCCGAATTGCTCAACACGTGGGGCGTGAGGTCTCCACAGTACATCGATGTTGTCGCCAGTGGTCGGCGGAAGGTGCACGTGCCCGTCGACCTGGGACCGGACCGCAGCGACGCACGGACGCACGCCAAGACCGTAGGATCCTACGCAGTGCCGTAGGGGACCGCACCGCCACTTCCCAGCAAATCAGGGACACTGTTGCTCCTGGGGTATCGGCGAGGACCATTCGCAACCGTCTCCATGAAGCTGGGCTACGGTCCCACACACCGTTAGGCCGTCTTCCGCTCACGCCCCAACATCGTGCAGCCCGCCTCCAGTGGTGTCGCGACAGGCGTGAATGGAGGGACGAATGGAGACGTGTCGTCTTCAGCGATGAGAGTCGCTTCTGCCTTGGTGCCAATGATGGTCGTATGCGTGTTTGGCGCCGTGCAGGTGAGCGCCACAATCAGGACTGCATACGACCGAGGCACACAGGGCCAACACCCGGCATCATGGTGTGGGGAGCGATCTCCTACACTGGCCGTACACCACTGGTGATCGTCGAGGGGACACTGAATAGGGCACGGTACATCCAAACCGTCATCGAACCCATCGTTCTACCATTCCTAGACCGGCAAGGGAACTTGCTGTTCCAACAGGACAATGCACGTCCGCATGTATCCCGTGCCACCCAACGTGCTCTAGAAGGTGTAAGTCAACTACCCTGGCCAGCAAGATCTCCGGATCTGTCCCCCATTGAGCATGTTTGGGACTGGATGAAGCGTCGTCTCACGCGGTCTGCACGTCCAGCACGAACGCTGGTCCAACTGAGGCGCCAGGTGGAAATGGCATGGCAAGCCGTTCCACAGGACTACATCCAGCATCTCTACGATCGTCTCCATGGGAGAATAGCAGCCTGCATTGCTGCGAAAGGTGGATATACACTGTACTAGTGCCGACATTGTGCATGCTCTGTTGCCTGTGTCTATGTGCCTGTGGTTCTGTCAATGTGATCATGTGATGTATCTGACCCCAGGAATGTGTCAATAAAGTTTCCCCTTCCTGGGACAATGAATTCACGGTGTTCTTATTTCAATTTCCAGGAGTGTAGATAGAAAAGTGGAGGTAATGGACTTGTGCCACTATTGAAATAAGCCCTTCATATGTAATTAGATGAGTAATTTAGGATGTTACTTCTTTCCTTCGTTGAAGTCAACATATGTGGTGTCATCTGCTTTTTAAATTCCACGTTTACATTAAGCTCCACAGCTTTTACAGCCTATTAAAATTACCTTGTCTGTATACCACCTTTTCTAAGATTATCTATAGATCAATGTGCATTACTAAAACTATAATTCTAATGGATTTTGACATACGGGCGTGGCAAATGAATTATGTTTTGTTGCGATATGGAGTGCTTGTGTGATGATGGAATTTGGTGTTTTCCATGTTATACGTTCTGCTGCACGCGTGAGTCATGACTAGGTTAGCATAGTTTAATAGTTACTCTACCGTGCTATTACCAAATAGCAAAGCCCATTTTAGCTTATTATATTGAACTTGTTAGTACAGGCCTAAATTTCTTAACGATAGTTCTGTGCAGGGAGTAAAATGGTGTTCTTTAACACTGAAGAAGACTGACCTTGTAGACAAGTGGTGTTACTGTACAGAATCTTATAAACGAATTTTGGGACTCTAATCACGGTTCGTCATTGTTGGCTAGTTTTTTCGAATGTGGTGTTAAAATCGTGATGTAATCATAGCTGTCTTGTTAATAATTGACCTGTTTAGGTATTAAGGGCCTTGATATAAAATATCGATTTGTGTTTTATCACTTTAACAAATAGGCACATGCATCCTTTGGGCATAAAGTATTATACGGTATCCTGTTAATTCCACCATCGGATTACTGACTGTATGTAATTAGTGCAAAGCAAACAGCGCAGAATATCGAAAAAGTGTACGTGTCTTCCATGTCCTCATGACAACGTGTTGTGGGCTGGGACGTCCGCTTTGATCGAATTCGCGCTGCAGCTGATAAAGACTAATAAAGGTGTCCTGGTAGCAGGATGCGTGGGTTCTAGGGCAGCATACGCAGAATAGCGGTACACACAACAGTGGGTAGCAAAATATAACACTCATATTTGGCAAGGCTGGTTAGAGCAGCTGTAGGATGCAGGTTGACTACAGATCCATGAACACAATTTACATTATGTTCTCTGAACTAAGTCGGAAGAAAACTAATTTTCTCTCTTGATGTACTATTGAAAGAACGGTTCAGAACCAAAAATATTCAGTTAAACCACTAGGCATGTGATCTCTTTCCAGACATGGTAAGTCTTTTCACTGTTCTCTTTCTACTAAAGACTAAACACTGTCTATCTACTGGCCACTATTCCTGTGACACTCGATGACTTAAAAACAGGACGGACGTTCTGCAGGAGCTCCTGATCAAGACTTGTACTTACTTACTTCTTTCCGTGTATGCTTACTTAAGCACGCGTATCTTATTCTGCTGGCGCTGCCTCTCCAGGGGGCGTGATTTTCGCAGCCACCGTAATTTGTTTGCGCACGGCGATGTTCCATGTGTGGACGGATGTCCACGGTATTTCTGGTACCAACTGTTGAAGCCTTTACTTGTGTCGTATCCCCGTCTATCACACGAAGTATAATAAAAACTACTATGAATTACTGTAAGTCACAGTAGGACTGTGTGCTATTATTGGTACAGTTTGGAGATGTAACAAATATCCCAGAAAGACTACATATGATACGGCTTGCAGTAACAAGGGGCATTTTGGGTTGCACTATTGTTTTTTATTTCTTGCTTTTTGTATCAGATCCCAATGGCAATTGAGGCTTATCACCAGATAATTTTCAGATGTCCTCTAGTGAAGTGCTCGAACCAATTATTTCTGGTAAGTACATCAACAGGTGATCAGTCTTCATTGGAATTTACAGTAAACGCCAAACTGTATCTGTTTTTTTTCATATTACATACATATATCTATATTCAATAACTAATAACGTTTAGTGTATAAGAATATGTGTAATACTATTCGTTAATGTAGTTGTTGCTTGGATTGATTTACATCCAACAGGAATTCTGATTCTCTCATCCAGCCAGAGAATCCACAAAGTGTTTGTGGAGAATTTATTCTCCTTCCAACAAACTGATATTCAGCAAAAGACCTTCTGTCAACGTTACGTTAGCTATCGAAGCCACACTAAAACACATGTACTATTATAAAGCTGGAGTGAGTTACTGTAGTAATTAGCACATCGTAGACAGCTGTGTACCATTTAATCATCGTAAATATGTTTACTGATATTTAAAAAATATATCTCCACAGCCACCTGTCACCTAATAGCGTTTGTAGCATGTGGAAGATACGTGATGACCATAGGATTTATGGAGACTGCTCCTTGTGAGTACCAACAGGACATAATGGACAATCCAGCACATCACCTGGATGGTGGACCATAGCAGTGTACCTGGATGCAATACTTAGACAGGATAGCGCAGTGCGTTAGAAGGGTAGTATGTGTAATGCTGTACCCAAATGCGGTAACAGGATTATGTGGCGTAGGCTAGGGCAGCTCCAGTGAGGGGCTCACTGACACCTTGAATGGTTTTAGAATATATCTTCCATCTGTTATACACGTCTTGGATCATTAGATTAAATAGTAAAATGTGACAGCTGCAGTTTATCAGTATTCTGTATTATTAACATTCAAGAAAATAAAAATGGGTGTCATCGATGCTTAGTGGTAATGAAGCTAGGATGTGTAGGAATCAATAAGCCTAAAGGTGTGTGAGATACATAAGGTCAAACACTGCCTTTGATGTGCTAAATATCGTTGTGTCTCGCTCCATCTTCACCACAATCCAATTGTTTTACTGTGTACAAGGGGTGGCTTGACAGCTAGCATTGTGCTGATGAAAGATTTCTTTTCTGAGTAGACATTTGAAAGAAGAAGAGTGAATTCTTCTTAACTCTCTGTATATACGCTGGCTTGGTGGGGAAATCAGAACCACAGTTGGATGCTGAAGAAACCAAGTCATATCTGGTAAGTTAACAGATAAGAACACAAATAATTATGTATAGTAAATGTTACCAGTCATTGCAAAAACATTTATGTAGAGGACATAGAAAAAACAGATACTAGTGAGGAATATAAGATATCTGCATTTACTGTAAGAACCAATGGAAAATGGTCACACATTGGTGAACTTGCACGAAAACGATTTACGCAAAGATGTTTACTATATTATGGCACATGAAACGGTCTTTATAAATCTATTCCTATTTGGATCTCCTTAAGAAAAGTATGGCTATATTGTATCAACATGGGGTGGTCTGGACATCGTGCATCTTGTTTTTCTACAGGCCTCAAGCAAAAAAGATTTTAAATTGACACTGTTCCAACAGATACTGTCATTCCACAGGTATTAAGAAAAAGAGGCAATGTGTCAAACAGATTTCATGTGCTTAATATTAAATTAATTACTACTTGACGAGAAGTTAATGTGGAAAATTGGAAATGGAAGACATTGAGGTGAGAAAACCAGAACTGTGTTATTTCCTGAAAACAGGTGCCACTAAGGCAAATTATAAAATGCTATTCAAAGCAAAAAGGAGGCCACTTCCAATGTGCAAGGAAGATTTACAAATGACTTTAAACAGAGTATTGGTATAAAGTCTTAACACATATGGGGAATAAGAGTATCTCTATTAGCGTAAATGCCAATGGAGTGTAATCATGCATATGTGTACTTGCCGAAAGAAATGGATTCAAAAGCGTTTACTACATAATAGGATATACATCATAGGTTATGCAGTCATTTTATTAAATTTGCTACATCTTATGAGCCTACGACAGTAAAACATGGTAATACAGTGACATAACATAAGCAGTACACACTAGTTCACATTACGCTTTGGATGTGAGATACATGGAAAATAAGTAGAGGTTTTTGATATTCGGCATAGTTTACATTGCACTAAAAACACACAGACACAAGTCCTGTGCTAGAGTTAGCTAAATGCTGCAAACAATATAGGCCCAAAGGATGTAGGTGTCATTTTGTTGAAGTGATATACCACACATCAATATACTATATCAAGACATACACTCCTGGAAATTGAAATAAGAACACCGTGAATTCATTGTCCCAGGAAGGGGAAACTTTATTGACACATTCCTGGGGTCAGATACATCACATGATCACACTGACAGAACCACAGGCACATAGACACAGGAAACAGAGCATGCACAATGTCGGCACTAGTACGGTGTATATCCACCTTTCGCAGCAATGCAGGCTGCTATTCTCCCATGGAGACGATCGTAGAGATGCTGGATGTAGTCCTGTGGAACGGCTTGCCATGCCATTTCCACCTGGCGCCTCAGTTGGACCAGCGTTCGTGCTGGACGTGCAGACCGCGTGAGACGACGCTTCATCCAGTCCCAAACATGCTCAGTGGGGGACAGATCCGGAGATCTTGCTGGCCAGGGTAGTTGACTTACACCTTCTAGAGGACGTTGGGTGGCACGGGATACATGCGGACGTGCATTGTCCTGTTGGAACAGCAAGTTCCCTTGCCGGTCTAGGAATGGTAGAACGATGGGTTCGATGACGGTTTGGATGTACCGTGCACTATTCAGTGTCCCCTCGACGATCACCAGTGGTGTACGGCCAGTGTAGGAGATCGCTCCCCACACAATGATGCCGGGTGTTGGCCCTGTGTGCCTCGATCGTATGCAGTCCTGATTGTGGCGCTCACCTGCACGGCGCCAAACACGCATACGACCATCATTGGCACCAAGGCAGAAGCGACTCTCATCGCTGAAGACGACACGTCTTCATTCGTCCCTCCATTCACGCCTGTCGCGACACCACTGGAGGCGGGCTGCACGATGTTGGGGCGTGAGCGGAAGACGGCCTAACGGTGTGCGGGACCGTAGCCCAGCTTCATGGAGACGGTTGCGAATGGTCCTCGCCGATACCCCAGGAGCAACAGTGTCCCTAATTTGCTGGGAAGTGGCGGTGCGGTCCCCTACGGCACTGTGTAGGATCCTACGGTCTTGGCGTGCATCCGTGCGTCGCTGCGGTCCGGTCTCAGGTCGACGGCCACGTGCACCTTCCGCCGACCACTGGCGACAACATCGATGTACTGTGGAGACCTCACGCCCCACGTGTTGAGCAATTCGGCGGTACGTCCACCCGGCCTCCAGCATGCCCACTATACGCCCTCGCTCAAAGTCCGTCAACTGCACATACGGTTCACGTCCACGCTGTCGCGGCATGCTACCAGTGTTAAAGACTGCGATGGAGCTCCGTATGCCACGGCAAACTGGCTGACACTGACGGCGGCGGTGCACAAATGCTGCGCAGCTAGCGCCATTCGACGGCCAACACCGCGGTTCCTGGTGTGTCCGCTGTGCCGTGCATGTGATCATTGCTTGTACAGCCTTCTCGCAGTGTCTGGAGCAAGTATGGTGGGTCTGACACACCGGTGTCAATGTGTTCTTTTTTCCATTTCCAGGAGTGTATAATACCTACATAGGCCGACTCTCAATACGATAGCTATGATTGCATCACGATCTTAACAGCTCCTTTCGAAAATAAGCCAACAATAAGGAATCATGATTTTAGTGCCAAAATTATTTTACAACTGTGTTTCTCAATAACACCACTAGTGTGTGTGTACAATCTTCTCCAGCGTTACAAAACATATTTTGTTCCCTGCAGAGTACTATTGTTAAGAAATTGATGCCTATAATACAATGCTAAGTATAATCAGTTAAAATGGGTTTTGCTACTTTGGAATAGCACCCTACCGGTGACATTTGCACTGCTTCAACCCAGTTATGACTTGAGTCTGTTGCACGATGTATAGCGAGGAAAACATCCAATTCCATTACCTCACCGCACGGAGTGGCTGCGCGGTTTGATGCCACCATGTCACTGGTTGCGCAGCCCCTCCCGCTGGCGGTTCGAGTCCTCCCTCTGGCACAGGTGTGTGTGTTCTTCCTAGCATAAGTTAAGTTAGTTTAAGAAGTGTGCAAGTCTAGGGATCGATGACCTCTGTAGTTTGGTTCCTTAGGAATTCACACATTTTTGAACATTTGAACGCCACATCAGAAAAATTAGATAAATCTTTGGTCGCACCAATAAATCCTTTACAGTTTGCACTTTAGTATTATTACACTGACTCATAGACAGCCTTAGAGAAAGAGGTATAAAGAGGAAGTAATGTGATTTGGAGTAGAAACTGTGTGGATCTTCGAAGTAAATGTGCGATTAAAGCTGGAAATGACAGCAGTTATGTGTATTTTAACATAGAAAGGATGAATCATTTGAAGTTATACATCAAGTTATATATCCCATGAGTTGAATAAACGGTGGAACTACATGCTATGAGGTAACAGAATGAAGCAATATGAGACGAAGGTAACACCATGTATCTGTCCTTTAATCTTTAAGTACAAGTTCTTCTAAATTTCACCAGTGACTGCCCAACACACATGGATATATATATATACATATATATATATATATATATATATATATATATAGAGAGAGAGAGAGAGAGAGAGAGAGAGAGAGAGAGAGAGAGAGTAGAATATAACCAAAAGAAAATCATAACTGGTAGCAGAAACATATTTATCGCTTCATCATTTTATCTGACTTATTCCTCATTATCATCGTGTGGAACTCACTACCCGTACTTGTACATCAGTTATCCATACACGAGCCAGTTGCTTATTGTAATACACAATTTACTTGTGGATCACAGTCATAAAAAATGTTTCAAATAGATTGGTGATTTGTAGTGTAACGATGCAATACAGCTGTCAGGCTACTGACAAAATGCACTTACACACTACTGGCATACATAAATACGTCTATAAATACAGTACTGCATGATAACATTCTTGGAAACAAATCACTTGAAACCGTAATCACTTCAAACTCTACCAGTTTCATGGAAGAATGTTGTCTGAAACCTACACAGGAATTATAAAACCTAGACAAAAGAAGTTTGTATTATATCCATTTTTTTAAAAATAAAGAATGCAGTCATTACCACACTTACATTCTATGGAATCTGTGGCAGAGCTGCAATTCTTCATAAATAATAGAGGGCGAAATGGATCACTTCGTGTAAGAAAGAGGAATTCTACAATACCATTTAAAAATGTGTTACATAATTCACAGTATATATGTGTGACTGAGAACTCGACACAGCACATTTTTGTGATAGAGATACTGTGTTAGTCCGTCAGTGTTCGCTGTACGAGATCACAGTCACCAAAACATTCTAAATAGTTTGGGGCTTTCGCTGTACACATTGCCTTACTGTGCAAGAAAGCAATATATCTATCAAACTAATACATAAGAGTCACTTTAACATATGTACTCCTAAATTTACTGCCAGTTAGGTGTTTCCGGAAGGAGAGTAACAGGATGTGTACAAGTCTCCTGCAGGCTGAATACCATGTTACACAAATGTTATCACAGATCTCTGATAGTGAATGAAGAAGTTTCGATTTTGTGTCAAAACAACAGTTTCTTGTATTATTCAGGTCCTTGAAAAACAGTCATAATGAGGCAGTGTTCTTAAATTACTACACAGGTGCAAATCCATTCATAGGAAGATACTCATTTCCACAAAAAGGTCACTTAATGCGAAATCCAATACATTATAGAGAGTAAAGGCAAAGCAGTCTCAGCTGTTATAAAATAGGAAGCAGAGAGTGATAAAGGAAGGCACAGTAAAATATTGATGACAATGGTGGAGAAAGTAATAACTGAGCCACACCACATAGCAAGCTATATGTGTGAGCAGTTTTTAAATAGGACAGAGAAGTTACAACAAAAACGGTCAAAAACAGATATAATATTTGTAAATAATTTGACCCTAAGTACAACAATGTTACTACCAAACACGAAGCATGAAGCCAGTAAAACAGCACAAAAACTAAAAGCTTCTAATTCTGTAGGCTTAGATGAAGAATCATTGTGTGTACTACAACAGTGCAGAGAGAAGATACAAGCTATGTAAACAAATACAGTAAATGGTCTTTCGTATTGGGATAATTTCCAGAGTATTTAAAACTGTCAAGGGTTCTATCTTCGCTAAAGAAAGGTAATGAGGAAGATTTGGAAAAAATGATCCTCTCACTGATCTCACCATCCTCAAAAATAATAGTACTAAGTATTAAAGAAATATTAATGAATTAACTGTATAAATACTGCCTGATAAGTAAATCACAGTTTATTCTCCATACTGTTAGAAGTACAGAATCATGTAATGTAGAATTCATAAATGTGGTACTTGATTCTATTAAGAAAGTTGACTACGGCACAAGCATGATTTTAGACTTTGCCAAAGCTCTTAATACTCTTGAGCATAAGATTTTATGGATGAAGCTAGATGAATTATGTATAAGTGGAATAGGTAATGACTGGTTCCACTCATCTGGCAGATAGTTTGCAAAGGACAGAGATGACACATACCACACACAAGCTCACACTTTTAGTAAATCAGTTGTTGGAACCAAATTACATTAATATGTAAGGTCAAGGGTGCATATTAGGAGCAGTACTATTATTGATATACGTTAATGACTTTCCCAATGATGCTAGTCATGGCAAAAATCCTCTTTGCTGATTGCAATAATACTATAGCCACTGTGGAAACAGGAGGACTAATTGCAGGGACAGCAAATCAAAGCCTGAAAGAAATATATAACTGATCATTAAGAGGGAAAGTGACACGGAACAAAATGCAGACTAATGCCATAAATTTCAGTTTGAAGAGTAGATGCACATCTACAGATTTTATAACAAATGCAAATATTCTAGGTATAATTATTGAGTCTCAACTGAGGTGGTGTAATCACTCAAAATTACTTATAAAGTGAGTGTCATCAGCATCTTATGTCATTAAGGATAAAAGGCTGTGTCTTTTTGTTACATCTCACTCAGATGTACAGTCAGTTCTTAGCTATGGTATTCTTTTCTGGGGAAAAATGGACAAAATTTGAACACGATTTTGAAACTACAGAAAAGGGCCATAAAACTAATAGCCCAGTTCACTATAAAGATCAGTTCAAAACACTGGCGATTTTAACTTTTCTGTGTTAGTGTGCTTACTAATCATTTGTAGATATCAAACATTGATAATTACCGCACAAACAGCTCTTTCCATGACTGTGGAACATGACGTAGAGTGAACTTACATTTACCAAGAAAGAATAGACATAAAAATCACAACCTCATTTTCTGAAAATTTATGCTCCGAGAACTACACAGTTTGTAAGACCAACACCTTATCCTCCTCCGGAGCTCAACATCTCACTCAATATGGATACATGCTGACTCCATTTTGCAGGCTAACTAATGAGAAATACTCTCAGAGCTACACAATGTACAATACTAACGCCTTATTTTCCTCCTGAGCTCAACATCTGACTCGACTTAGAGAAATGCTAACTTGAGTTTGTGGGCTAACAAATGAGAAGATTCAGTACAGAAAATGACCCTGACATCAGCTACTGTTGTCTGATGTGTTGTGAAAAGTATTCTAGTGTATGATGTGTACAGTTTATGCAGTTACTGGGGGTGAGAAATGAATGAACAATATAGCATTAGCTTTTCAAGTAACTAAATAAATTATTTTTAAACAGTATGGCGCACTGGGGATAAATTGAATGATTTGGTCCTGTTTTAAGAGTGTGACCTTTCACGCATGCGGGTGAGTGGAGGCTCCCGACTTCTTCCAGCCATCCTGATTAAGGTTTTCTGTGTTTTCCCTAAATTTCTTCATGCAACTGGTGGGGTAGTTCCAATTAAAAGGACACAGCTGACTACCTGTCCCATCCTTCTCATACAAGATCTGTAAGTACATAAATGTCTGTATATGTAATTTACTTTATTGTTTTAGAACCGACTGTGGCCTTTTGGTGCAGAGCCGAGTGGAGGGTCTGAATCAGAGGCTCAGGCGGTTCTGTCACCGTGTAGGCTGCAGATTCCTTGACTTGCGCCATTGGGTAGTAGGTTTTTTAATAACAAACCATGTATAGCATCCTTGTAAAAGAGATCTATGGATGAATAAAAGTACCATCATGACCGCCATCACTCCTACTACTGCTACTACTAATTATAATAATAATAACTGTTAGTCAATAGAAGCTGGAATAATCATAAAATACTTGGAAATAACAATCTGAAGCTAGCTAAAATAGAATGTGACGTAAAACATATAACTGGCTCAGATTCATTGGAAGAATCTTAAAGGACCGTAATACATCCACGAAAAGAAAACACATGTTCGATTTCCTTTTATTTTTGTAAGCTATTGCTCATCAGACATTAACCCTTAGCAGGTCATATTGATAGAAAAGGTAGACAAAATCCAACAAAGAGCAATGTGCACATGACTATTACATGTTGCAGACATGCTAAACAAACTCTCTTGAGAGATACGACATGAGAGGCATCGGGCATGACAGGGAGATTTACTATTGACAATGTGAGAGAGTTCAAGGTAATTTACCAGACTTATCAAACCATCTTTACATCTCTCTCGCTCTCTCTGTCTGTCTGTCTGTCTGTCTGTTTGTGTGTGTGTATGTGTGTGTGTGTGTGTGTGTGTGTGTGTGTGTGTGTGTGTGTATTTATTGCAAACTTCAGTCACATATCAGAAACATAAATATGTGATCGTATCCACTACATTGTGGTTACTATACGGAAATTTCATATTCTTAAAATTTCCAACCAAAGTGTGCATGTGTGTGATACTATAAAGGAGGACTTGGCTAGGACTATATGCTAGGGTGATGGAATATTCATAATAACATCTCATTTGCAGAAATATTGCAGACACCAAAGGTTTCTAATTAGAGTGTATGAAATGGAAGTCTGGTGGCTGCTGTCTGCATACACTGGTGGGGCAGTCCCTCAATGTGGTAATTGGCATGGTGACTCAAAAAGACTCTTACCTGTTACCAGGGTGGCATGGGACAGCCTAGGATGGTGTTGTTGACCACACTATCAAGATCATCCAGCACTGTACCTCCAGTTCACCGGAGTATGCAGTTGGCAGCACATGCTTTCGCAGGCTTGTGGCAGGAGGGTCATTGGTAGAAGCCTGGTCCTGTCATAGGCTTCCTGTTCACCATATTGTGGCATGTGAGTACCCTACAGGTATGGTGTTTGTTTATATAGATACATGTCTCATTATATTCTCTGGTAACTGTTAAACAAAATGTCTGATATTTACTGTAATCAGTATGTCTATTTGGATGAAGATCTAGGATAAGAATGAATCCTAGCAATGTGTGTTTAAAGCACAATTCTTTTTAATGCAGCTATGTTTTTCTTATTGTTAAGTTTCTGCTTCATCATTAACTATACTAAAAAGCTACAACACATCACTGTTTACTGTATATCGTGCATCTCATACTTCTTATCATTAGAACAGTGCTGCTGATGATGGTAATATGTTTTTTAACGTCTTGATCAACCATGGCTTGATTTTGGCAGACATTTTATGTGTAAATTGTACTGATTACGAGTGGACTTTGCTGGGAAAACATTTAGCGACCATGTTGAGTCATAAATTATAGTGAAAAATATACATGAGGCATCAATACAATGATCTTAGTGGAAATAAGGATAATTAATTCGACAATGAATTTAAGTTTAAATAAGGTCTGACATCTACTGGAGTAACACAGAGGGTCATAAGTAATATCATAAATAAACATAGAACAAAAGGCCAGGTGGCCTACTGGGAGAGTGGTGAGCATGAGAGAGGGATGACAAATGGCTTTGAGTAAGAGGTGTTCTTTTTTTACCTGAGATGCATAGGTAATTGCGCCCAAAGTGATACTGGTCCACTACTGTCCATTACTATATCATGTTCTGCATCACATTTAATTAAAAATGTACAGTGTCATTTCAAGCAGGAGCAACTCATTTCGGTTATCTGTGTAGTTAATAGTTTATTTAGGTAATTTCTTACGCATTGGAGTGATTACTAGACACAACCTTTTATTTTAGTAACAGTGTGGCGTAGGGTACTGCCGTTGTTATCGATTCTTGTATCGACCCTTGTAACATACAGGCTTTTGTTTGTTTTGGTTAGAACAGCTCAGTGTCAGTTAGACCATCAGTGAGAGGGCAACTTGAGTTCCTGCTGCGAATAAGGCGAGTACACCGTTGTTTAGTTATATATTTTTATAAGTTTCAAGCAGGAGCGACTTCAGTAATGGATAGAAACTGTGATTGCTGTGAGCAGATGCGAGTTGAGTTGGTGACCAATCGCCCACAGCTCCAGGCGATGTTGGCTTCCATCACACAGCTTCAGGCTGCTGCGAGGGGACGTCATTGTGGGGGGTAGGACACAGGGATGCGAGAGACGCCGAGCAAGTCCCACACGTCCCCCAATCGGTCCACTGCTGTGGCTGTCCCAGGTACTGCCTGCACTGAGGTTGAACCCTCACCCATGGTCGAGTCGGAGATCATTCCAAAGTCTGACAGGCAGCAAAAGACTTTCTGAGGGGCTGATCGTAGGGCCTCCCCAGATCGTTTGATGAACAAGTTTCGGGTGTTATCTGTGGCTGAGCTGGATGCAGACGTCCAGCCTGTTCCAGAGGAAGCTTCTCGTCCTGCAAGATCTGGGCATTCGCTGAGGATGGATTTGCTGTTAGTTGTGGGTTCCAAAGTTAAATGTGTAATGGAGCCCCTTACGAACACTGCTGCCAAGGAGGGGAAGGAAGCCAGTATGGACTCCGTGTGCATACTTGTGGGTGTCATTTGGGATGTGGAAAGAGTGCTTCCAGATGCCATGACGAGTACAGGGTGCAGCCAACTGCAGGTGGTAGCTGTTGTCGCTACCAATGACGTGTGTCGCTTTGGAATGGAGGAGATTCTCTCTGGTTTTGGGTGGCTAGCGGAAATGGTAAAGACTGCCAGTCTTGCTTCCAAGATCAAGGCAGAGCTCACCATCTGCAGCATCGTCGATAGAACCGACTGTGGCCTTTTCGTGCAGAGCAGAGTGGAGGGTCGCAGTCAGAGGCTCAGGCGGTTCTGTAACCGTGTAGGCTGCAGATTCCTTGACTTGCGCCATCGGGTAGTAGTAGGTTTCTAGATCCGCTGAATAGGTCAGGAGTCCACTACACACAGGAAGTGGCGACATAGATGGGGGGGGGGGGGGGTGGGGGTGGGGGTGGAAGGGGCTGTGTTTTTTTTTAGGTTAAAGGGTCTCAGGAAACCACAGAAAGGGCGTCCATCTAAAAGGGAGCAGGTAAAACACAGAAAAATAGTTGTAGAAACGATCGGTATTGTAGTTGTAAATTGTCGTAGCTGTATTGGGAAAGAACCAGAGCTTCAAGCCCTAATAGAAAGCACTGAAGATCAAATAGTTATAGGTACGGAAAGCCGGTAAAAGTCGGAAATAAGTACAGCCGAAATTTGTTCAAACGACCCGACAGTGTTCAGAAAGGATAGATCAAACACAGTTGGTGGAGGAGTATTTATTGCTGTCAGAAGTAGTTCGCCTCGTAGTGAAATTTATGTGGACAGTTCTTTCGAAACAGTATGGGTAGAGATTATACTTGAAAATGGGACACTATAAATTGGATCGTTTTACCGACCCCTCGACTCGGAAGATACAGTAGGTGAACAGTTCTAAGAAAACTTGAGTCTCATTTCAAATAGGTATCCCAATCATACAATTATAGACGGTGGTGACATTAGTCTACCCTGGATGTGCTGGAAGAATTACACATTTAAAGCCGGCTGCAGGCATAAAACGTCATCCGAAATTGTACTGAAGGCTGTCTCAAAAAATTATTTTGAACAATTAGTAAATATGCCCACTCAAAGCGTAAAAGTTTGCGAAAGCATACTTCACCTCTTAGCAACAAACAATCCTGGACAAATAGTTCATGATGATCAAAATATCCACGGGTGTACTGCCGGTCTACCGTGTCGAATGGGCACAACATTTCGCCGATCATACTTGTCGCCATCATCAGGTGAACTGACGGACTGAGCTCCTGTGAACGTGTCGGCACTTAGATCCATACGCTATGGCTGCTCAGAGGGAACTGGGTTGGGTCACGGCGGTAGCCGATTTAAATACCCTCCACCCGCAGCGCGCACCCTCTGCTGTCCGCACCCCGCGCCACGGTCGCGCGGTGGAACAGATTGCGACGGCGTCTGAGATGACGTCGGAGTGATGGCTCTGTCCGCCGTGATCGTCACAGCTATACATTTACTCGATTTACTCTTGATAAACTCAATCGCCGATTCCCAAGCCTTGCTACGATTATAGCCACAGTCACAGTTTATGAGGTCGTCATTGGTGCGAGTTTCGATGGCCTCTCTAACAACCCTGTCCCAATATCTCGACGTCTGTACCAGAATCCTCGTACGTTCATACTCCATAGCGTGATTTGTCGACAAACAATGTTCAGCGACCGCCGACTTGCTCGGATACATCAGTCGAGTATGCCTCTGGTGTTCTTGGCATCGATCCTCGCCGGTACGCATCGTCTGACCAATATACGACTTGCCACATTGACACGGAATCTGGTACACGCCGGCCTTCCTCAAACCGAGGTCATCTTAGGCGCTCCCCACCAGTGCACGAGTTTTATTCGGAGGACAAAACACAGTTCCGACCTGGTGTTTCTTCAAAATGCGGGCGATTTTCCCCGAGAGTGTGCCTGTATATGGAATAAACGCAGTGCCTACCTCCTCCCTCGTGATTTCATCCATCTCCACAGGTTGTGCTGTAGTGGTTGGGCGGAGCGCACGTTGAGTCTGCCATTCTGAGTACCCATTTTTTCGAAATACAGTTCTCAGATGTTCCAATTCCTTGTGTTGACTCTCTGTGTCAGAGATAGTGCGCGCCCTATGTACTAGAGTTTTAAGTACCCCATTCCTCTCTGAAGGGTGGTGCAGGTGTCTGCGTACAAATACAGATCAGTGTGCGTTGTTTTCCGATACATCACTGAATTACGGGACCGTATCACTAACGTCGATTTGCAGTAGACTTTTCGAAGATCTACTGTGTTCGAATATTACGAATTACCTCGAAGAAAACGATTTATTGCCATACGGTCAGCACGAATTCATTAAATATCTTTCTTGTGAAATACAATTAGCTCTTTATACTCATGAAGACGTAATGAAAGCTATCGACAGGGAATGTCAAATTGATTCCACATTTTTTGATTTCCTGAAGGCTTTCGACACTGTTCCTCACAAGCGTCTTCTGACCAAACTGCGTGCCTATGGAATATCGCTTCAGTTGTGCGACTGGATTCGTGATTTCCTGTCTGAAAGCTCGCGGTTCATAGTCAATGGGACAATAGAAGTAACATACGGCTTTCCCCAAGGAGGTGTTGTAGGCCCTCTATTGTTCCTGATGTATATTAACGACGTAGAAGTCAATCTGAGTAGCCCTCTTAGATTTATTGCAGATGATGCTGTCATTTACCGTCTTGAAAAGTCATTAGATGACCAAAACGAATTGCAAAATTATATAGATTCGATATCTGTATGGTGGGAAAAGTGGTAACTGACCTTGAATAGGGAAAAGTGTTATTCATATCAGTAGTAAAAGAAATCCGCTAAATTTCGATTACGCGATAAGTCACACAAAACTGAATGCTGTAAATTCAACTTTATATTTAGGGATTACGATTACAAATAACCTAAACTGGAACGATCACATAGATAGTGTTGTGGGTAGAGCAAACCAAAGACTACGAAGTATTGGCAGAACACTTAAAAGATGCAACAGGCCTACTAAAGAGACTGCTTACACCACGCTCGTCCGCCCTATTCTGGAGTGTAGCTGTGCTGGGGTCCGCATCTGGTGGGACTGACGGATGACATCGAAAAAGTTGAAAGAAGAGCAGCTCGTTTTATATAATCGCGAAATAGAGGAGATAGTGCCACAGACATGATACATGAATTGGAGTGGCAATCGTTAAAATAAAGGCGTTTTTCGTGGCGATGGGATCTTCTCATGAAATTCCAATCACCAGTTTTCTCCTCCGATTGCGAAAATATTCTATTGGCACCCACCTACATAGGAAGAAATGATCATCACGATAAAATAAGACAAATTAGGGCTCGCACAGAAAAATTTTAGTGCTCGTTTTTCCCGCGCGCCGTTCGAGAGTGGCCGGCCGTTGTGGCCGAGCGGTTCTAGACGCTTCAATCTGGAACCGCGCGACCGCTACAGTCGCAGGTTCGAATCCTGCCTCGGGCACGAATGTGTGTGATGTCCTTAAGTTAGTTAGGTTTAAATAGTTCTAAGTTATAGGAGACTGATGACCTCAGGTGTTAAGTCCCACAGTGCTCAGAGCCATTTGAAACATTGTTGAATGTTCGAAAGTGGAACAATAGAGAGAAAGCTTGAAGGTGGTTCATTGAACCCTCAGCCAGGCACTTCATTGTGAGTAGCAGAGTAAACACATAGATGTAGATGTACACTGAAGAGTCAAAGAAACTGGTATGTCTGCCTAATATCGTGTAGGAGCCCCACGAGCATGCAGAAGTGCCACAACACGACGTGGCATGGACTCTACTAGTGTCTGAAGTAGTGCTGGAGGGAACTGACGCCATGAACCCTGTAGGGCTGTCCGTAAGTCCATAAGTGTAGGAGATGGTTAAGATCTCTTGTGAACAGCACATTGCAATACATCCCGTATATGCTGAATAATGTTCATGTCTGCGGAGTTTGGTGGCCAGTGGAAGTATTTAAATCAGAAGATCGTTCTTGGAGCCACTCTGTAGCAATTCTGCAATCCTGGAGGTGTGGGGTATCGCATTGTCCTGCTGGAATTGCCGACGTCCGTTGGAATGCACAGTATACACGCATGGATTTAGGTGATCAGACAGGATGCTTGCGTATGCATCACCTGCCAGAGCCGTATCTGGAAGTATCAGGGGTGCCATACCACTCCAACTACAGATGCCCCACACCATTGCAGAGCTTCCACCAGCTTCAACAGTCTCCTGCTGATATGCAGTGTCCATTGATTCATGAGGTTGTCTCCATACCCATGCACATCCATCTGCTTGAGACAATTTGAAACGAGACTCTACTGACCAAGCAACATGTTTCCAGTCATAAACAATCCAGTGTAAGTGTGGAAGGGCCCAGGTGAGGCGTAAGGCTTTGTGTCATACAGTCACCAAGGGTGCACGAATGGCCTTCGGCTTCGAAAGCCTATATCAATGACGATTCGTTGAATGGTTCGCACGCTGTCACTTGTCGATGACCCAGCATTGAAATCAGCAGCTATTTGTGGAAGGATTGGACTTCTGTCACACTGAAAATGGTTCAAATGGCTCTGAGCACTATGGGACTTAACATCTATGGTCATCAGTCCCCTAGAACTTAGAACTACTTAAACCTAACTAACCTAAGGACAGCACACAACACCCAGCCATCACGAGGCAGAGAAAATCCCTGGCCCCGCCGGGAATGGAACCGGGGAACCCGGGCGTGGGAAGCGAGAACGCTACCGCACGACCACGAGATGCGGGCTGTCACACTGAAAGATTGTCTTCTGTAATCGTTAGTTCCCTTCTTGCAGGATCTTTTCCCGCTGCAGCATACTTTCCTTATTTGTGCTGTGTGCTTTGTGCCTCTCGATTTTTACGTGTCGTCGTTGAGGCCTCGCACCTGAACTACTTTACTTTCCCTCTCTGTCTCTCTCTATGGGTGAGTCACCTAACGTTACCGCTGGATATATTTCGTAAGCCACATCAAATACTGACGAATCGATTCCACAGACCGAACGTGAGGAGAGGGGCTAGTGTAACTGGTTAATACAAACCATAAAAAAATGCACGGAAGTACGTTATTTAACACAAACCGACGTTTTTTTAAATGGAACCCGTTAGTTTTGTTAGCACATCTGAACATATAAACAAATACGCAATCAGTGCCGTTTGTTGCATTGTAAAATGTTAATTACACCCGGAGATATTGTAACCTAAAGTTGACGCTTGAGTACCACTCCTCCGCTGTTCGATCATGTGTATCGGAGAGCACCGAATTACGTAGGGATCCAAAGGGAACGGTGATGGACCTTGGTTATAGAAGAGACTGGAACAACACATTACGTCCACATGCTAACACCTTTTTATTGGTCTTTTTCAATGACGTACATGTACATTACCATGAGGGGTGAGGTACACGTACACACGTGGTTTCCGTTTTCAATTACGGAGTGGAATAGAGTGTGTCCCGTCATGTCAGGCCAATAGATGTTCAATGTGTTGGCCATCATTTGCTGCACACAATTGCAATCTCTGGCGTAATGAATGTACACGTCGCAGTACATCTGGTGTAATGTCACCGCAGGCTGCCACAATACGTTGTTTCATATCCTCTGGGGTTGTAGGCACATCACGGTACACATTCTCTTTTAACGTACCCCACAGAAAGAAGTCGAGAGGTGTAAGATCAAGAGAACGGGCTGGCCAATTTATGCGTCCTCCACGTCCTATGAAACGCCCGTCGAACGTGTACCTCACCCCTCATGGTAATGTACATGTGCGCCAGTGAAAAAAACCAATAAAAGGGTGTTAGCATGTGGACGTAATGTGTTGTTCCAGTCTCTTCTGTACCTAAGGTCCATCACCGTTCCCTTTGGATACCTCCGTAATTCGGTTTTCTCCGATACACACGATTGAACAGCGGAGGAGTGGTACTCAAGCGTCAACTTTAGGTTACAATATCTCCGGATGTAATTAACATTTTACAATGCAACAAACAGCACTGCTTACGTATTTGATTATATGTTCAGATGTGCTAACAAAACTAACGAGGTTCCATTTAAAATCAACCTAGGTTTGTGTTAAAAAACATACTTCCGTGCATTTTTTTATGGTTTATATTAACCAATTACACTAGCCCCTCTCCTCACGTTCGATCTGTGGAATCGATTCGTCAGTATTTGATGTGGTTTACGAAATATATCCAGCGGTAATGTTAGGTGGCTCACCCTGTATATATACAGGGTGATTCAAAAAGAATACCACAACTTTGAAAATGTGTATTTAATGAGAGTAACATAATATAACCTTCTGTTATACATCATTACAAAGAGTATTTAAAAAGGTTATTTTTCAATCGAAAACAAGTTCAGAGATGTTAAATATGGCCCCCTCCAGACACATGAGCAATATCAACCCGATACTCCAACTCGTTCCACACTCTCTGTAGCATATCAGGCGTAACAAGTTGGATAGCTGCTGTTATTTCTCGTTTCAAATCATCAATGGTGGCTGGGAGAGGTGGCCGAAACACCATATCCTTAACATACCCCCATAAGAAAAAATCGTAGGGGGTAAGATCAGGGCTTCTTGGAGGCCAGTGATGAAGTGCTCTGTCACGGACTGCCTGGCGGCCGATCCATCGCCTCGGGTAGTTGACGTTCAGGTAGTTACGGACAGATAAGTGCCAATGTGGTGGCGCTCCATCCTGCTGAAATATGAATTGTTGTGCTTCTTGTTCGAGCTGAGGGAACAGCCAATTCTCTAACATCTCCAGATACTGTAGTCCAGTTACAGTAGCACCTTCAAAGAAAAAGGGACCAAAAACTTTATTGGCTGAAATGGCACAGAAAACGTTCACCTTAGGCGAGTCACGTTCATACTGAGTTGTTTCCCGCGGATTCTCAGTGACCCATATACATACATTGTGACGGTTGACTTTCCCGTTAGTGTGGAAAGTTGCTTCATCACTAAACACAATCTTTGAAACGAAAGATTCATCTGTTTCCATTTGAGCAAGGATAAAATCACAGAAATCGATTCTTTTAATCTTATCAGCTGCAGACAGTGCTTGAACCAGTTTCAGACGATAAGGTTTCATAACTAACCTTTTTCGTAGGACTCTCCATACAGTTGATTGTGGAATTTGCAGCTCTCTGCTAGCTCTGTGAGTCGATTTTCCCGGGCTGCGAACAAATGCTTGCTGGATGCGTGCTACATTTTCATCACTCGTTCTCGGCCGTCCAGAACTTTTCCCTTTGCACAATCACCCATTCTCTGTAAACTGTTTATACCAACGTTTAATACACCACCTATCAGGAGGTTTAACACCATACTTCGTTCGAAATGCACGTTGAACAACTGTCGTCGATTCACTTCTGCCGTACTCAATATCACAAAAAGCCTTCTGTTGAGCGGTCGCCATCTTAGTATCAACTGACGCTGACGCCTAGTCAACAGCGCCTCAAGTGAACAAATGTACAACTAAATGAAACTTTATAGCTCCCTTAATTCGCCGACAGATAGTGCTTAGCTCTGCCTTTTGTCGTTGCAGAGTTTTAAATTCCTGAAGTTATGGTGTTATTTTTGAATCACCCTGTATATATATATATATATATATATATATATATATATATATATATATGTGTGTGTGTGTGTGTGTGTGTGTGTGTGTGTGTGTGTGTGTGTGAAGTGGTATGACAATGCCTACTATAGTGTAGTCAGTTATGTCTTCCTTCTGCTGTTGTGGTCTGAATGCAGAAGCTATTTCTACCGAAATTTGCTGTGGCTGGAAGTTAGAATTTTTAAATGTGTGTCTGTTACAGTGTCGTGGTGGTTGTGGGCTATTAAGTTTTTCCAAAATGTGGTAAGTGAGTTGTAGAGGCCATCGATTTGGATGTGGATAAAATAGAAAACATGATTGTGTCAGTTGAAAGTCATAAATAAAATTAAAATATAGACATTTATTAAAATTGGGCTTGGTCTGCAAATTAAGATTGCTCTGGAGATTGTACACTCTTCCTCCCTGTCGTAGAGGTCCATGACACAAAGATGAAACGATCCTACTGGTTGCTTACTATTGCATAACATAGCGCAGCTAATCTTTTAGTGTGCTTTGCATTGGATGGGATTGATTTGGGGGAAGAGACCAAACAAAGATGTCATCAGTCTCATAGCATTAGGGAACGATGGAGAAGGAATTCAGGCATACCCTGTCATAGGAACCATCCTGGAGCTATTTAGGGGAATCACGGGAAACCTAAATCATGATGGCTGGGTGTGGGATTGAACCATTGTCCTCTGGAACGCGAGTCCTGTGTACTAACAACCGCACCATCTCGCTTGGTGTGCTTTGCATTATGGTGACGGAAATACTACCATATCTACACACAACAAATTTTTTTCTAACATTTACAGTAATCGGGGTCCTTACTATGGATTTCCATATTTAGTGGTAGCTGATAATTGAACATGTAACATATCAGCCTCAGTTCCAAATAGAAACCAATCTTTACCTACGTTTCAGCGAAAATAATTTGACCTCCTTCAGATGCCATTGACACTAAGCTACTGCATGCCAAAGTTTGGTCATGTCAAGTATAAAACTGTAGCACCCTAGTACCCAGTCATAAAAGTACATTACTTGGGCTGAAGAGAAACAGCAGGCCCCACTGTGCTGATGAGGTCGGTAGGTCGCGAGAGCTGCGCCAGAACTAAACTTGCCGAGCAGCTGTGTACTGAGCATCGCTGATGGTGCTTCTTGCACATGTGTGCGTGGAAATATAGATAGATAACAGTAGCTACCTTGACATTAGGAATTGGATTAATGGAACCATTAAAACCTTTAAGGATGTAATATGCAAAAGTACTTACTTCTGAGGAGAACGATACCCCTATAACAGATCTGGAGCCTGTGAGTGAGACTATCTATTACTCGGCAAAACTATTTCTCAACTTGTTATACATTGCTCAAACTTTATCTGCTTCATTAATAAATTTATGTGTGGCTATTTTCCAGAATGATCTTTAATATCGTGGAGAGCTCATCAGTATGACTAAGCATCAACAAAGCAACAGCACCTAAAAGGTTAAAAGTAAAATGCAAAAAATTCATAGGTAGCTGATAAGGCAGGTCTCTAGACGTAGGATGCTAAGAAGGAACAGAATCTGAAACACCAGGAGGATCATCGAGAGAAAGCTTTGAGGGAAGGGCATGTGGATGGGGTAATATCAAATTTAAGCACTTTTTGATACTTAAGGCTCAACCAAATACACAATGTTTTGTTTTAATTTCGACAGTTAACGTTTCCAGAAATTATAAGTGATGAGGGCAACAGAAATTAACGTCAGAATGAAAGTATCAAGACATTCATCATGTGAATACACTCTACACTGTAAAACTATTAGGTGTATCATGAATAGCTTGTTATTCAATATTAAATCCATGATACAGTTGCATACAAAGAGAAGCTGTCAGTAAAACTTAACTAACACTGCAAATCAATTACTCACATCATTAATATATTTAGCATTGTAGCTTGCTTTACGTGAACCTTAAAAGAACAGCATCTATGGGAAACATAAAGAAAAAAAATTCAGTTAATCACAAGTGTTTGAGCAAAGGTGAAAAAGAGGAACTTTTGTGGTCTGTTTCTAAAATCCATTACAATAAAACCTAATGCTTACAATGAAATTAGCACAAGAATGAAATGCCTGTGCATTTGTATAAAACATCACTATGAGTGTAAATAACAAAAAAAGAGGGAAAACTCATCAAAGTTATTGAGTACCGTATCTTCCCTAAACAACAAATTACCCAATGCAGTAAAGACATTAAGGGAACAGCCTGGAAGTCTGTGGTAGTTTCAGTAGGATCCATAAACATTCGTTTGCGTTTCTGGAAATATTAGAACTTCAAATTTTTCCTTTTCCCATTCCAGAAGATCGACTTCAACATCAATACAAAAGAGTGTGATTGCCCTTAACGTACAGCGGAGTTTTTAGCGGAATTTCTTAAACTTAGCTGGGAAATAGACGACAGAAAGTGCTTCTGAAAACTTGAAAAGCCATGAGTCAAAACTCATAAAAAATAACTGCAAAATTCCAGAGTCCCATCTACACCAACACTATCTTCTTCAACAAGTAATACACAGTATAAAGCAACACTTTGCCAAATCACGACCATAAATTTAGCCTTGATTTGGAATGGAGTGTAAAGGAATTGCAGCAAAAAATACGTACATTATAAATGGTTCAAGGGGCTTAGTTTCTGTGTGAGCCCACTACAAACACGAGAGTCAACCGACAAGGGCCTCTTCTCCTCGATTAAGAGCGCAACAGAGATGTACCGATATGAATAATGTTTAAACCAAACAACTGTATTGGTTTCACTTTGTATCAGTGTAATTTTAATAAGACATTAAGTTTCTCAGATATGAGGAGGTAAATGTAACTAAACATAAACGCATGTAAAGTTACATGGGTGTGTATGTTACGAAGATGTATGGTGGTAAGACAGTTATCAGTGTGAGACTCACAGTGAAGTTTGGACAAAAAAGCAGATTTTCACGTTTTGTGAATGAAGATTTGAGATAGTAACTGGGTAGATGTTGAAAATTCAGGATACAGACTAAATTTTGTTCCAGAAAAATTAAACAATAGCTAAACACAAACCAGTGTGAACTTCAGCCACAATTATATATGTGGAGAATTCAAAATGTAATAAATTAGAATAAACTCTGTGGAAAGATGGGCTTCACATTCGATATTCGGCAACAAAAAGAAACAATCTACGAAATGAAATCGTGAGATAACTGTGGGATGAAATTTAGGAATCACATTCATACAACAGTAATTAAAAGAAATCTAAGTCCTTGGTAGGTTTCATTAGTAGGTTCTGGGTCAGCAATAGCTCACTAGCTCCCTCTCGTAGTTTTCTCGTTATCGACCCAAAACTTAACGCAGGACCTAGCAATGCAATTTACTATTATTCCGATTTCCAAGTCTAACTCACCTTTTTCTTGCTAAAGTTGCATATAGGAAAAGAGGTTTAATTTTTTTTTAAAAGGGTGCACACCGGAAAATAAATAAAATGAATCACGGTGAATGTAAGAAATTTTTACAATGTTTTATAATTTGTAACATCTATACGAAAATGGACCCAATTTATTTTCCAAAACACATCTTCTGTTATCTTGAAGCTCAATAATTTCTTATTTATTCCAACTGTATATTTCGCTTTTTTGGTTCGAATCATATTAACTCTTCTGTACAATTCCCAATTTTTATATGAACAATCTTCATAGTCTCCTAAGCTTATTCTACTTTTGACAATACATTTCTCAACTGCTTTAGATTTTTCTCTATTTCGTCAGAAACTTCATAAGAATACATCTTTGCTCTCAGACAATTAAATTATTCTATTACTTTTGTATTGAATTCGTATGTTTTTCCTACAACTTTCTTGTTAACTTGTGGAATACAGTAAACACTATTTTCAGGATAATCGCTACTATCAAATTTATCAGTCATCGATTTCGTATCTTTGTAAAAATCTTCAGTTTGTGTATTATACATAAATCTCTGCATCTTGATAACACAATTCAACATTTTCTCCATATTTCTTTTTCATTATTGTATAGAGAAAATCTTGCATTAGTTCTGTTGGTAAGTCAAGTATACTCGTTCCTACATTGATTAGTTTATTAAATGTGGTTTTTGTTGTATGTATATGAATAGCAGCAAGATTTTAATTATATATTCTTCCTGTATTAAAGTTTGGCTTTCCTATTGATTTTCACATTTTTCTCTGTCTAACACTAATTTTATATCAACTCTATTTCTAATATTTTCCATTGTCTTACCAAAGACTGAAGTTTATAGAAATCTTTTTTAAAATCATTTTTGGCATTAGTTCTCATTCCCATAATTAAATCCATATACTTCTTCAACCAATCATATTCTTAAGTTCTAAAACTCTATGTCTTTTTGTTAATTTCATTCCTAAATATAAATACTGGTTAAGATTTCTAAAATGAACTACATATTTAGTTTTGGTTTCTAAAGTAATTAACAATTTGCTTTGTTAAGTTCCAGGCACATTATTTTCAGGAGCCAATAGTGAATCTTTACGTACATCATGTAATGCTTTTGGATACTCTAAATCTACTTCAGAAATATATCTAATTTTAGCAGTATCCGAAATCACACTTATTTTTCTATCAAAAGAATCTGTATTATTCCAATCCAATTGACCATATGGTAATTGCTGATTCATAGGACCTCCATAAAGGTTATTTGCATCTAAATATGCTAGATAATTTGATATGTTTTTACTATGAAACTTGTTCATTAACTTATTGTTTGCCTTAACATATCTTTTATAACCATGGAACATTCATCCACTTACTCCCCTTCAACCATTAATATCATATCATAATCATGTAATAAATCAAGTGGTTGTTTAGTTAATTTACATCCCAAGATGATCTTGGTGCAGTGAAATACCAAGCTGAATCTATGTCGTATGCCTTTATATAAGTTTTTAAAATTTCAAAATACATCAGATAGTAACAATTCATGTGTTTGAACATATAGATCATTATATTCATCTATATTTTTAATATTAAATTTTTTGCTAACAATTTTTGCATTGTTATATTCTTCATCACTTATTTTACAGGCTCCCTATAAAACTCCTCTTTTCTGGTAGTGTATTTTCATATTTATTGCAAGATTCCATGTAATCCTATAGATATACACCTTTTCTGATCATCAGATTAAATAACACGTTTAGGAAAAATTTTCTAATGGTTTTCTTTTGATGTTTGATGAAACTCCCTCAAATGAAGAATCCATAAATATAGATGTGTCAGTAAACCTAATTTTTAAACTTTCTGTTCTTTTACCAAAAGTAATATATGTACCTTTGTTTGTAATCACAGCCTTTTCTTTTTCGTTATAACCAAGTTCTGTCACTAACAGCTGAAAATCATATCCTGATAGATTATGTAAGCAAATTGGTAAAAAATGTGAACGTTTCAAGTGCAAAATGCATTTATTACAGAATCGGTTTATAAATTTTTCTATTTAAATTATCATGATGGTGTATCTTTTTACTTTTCACTGAGTAATGACAGTTACACAATGTCCATTTTTTCGACCTAGCACGTCTTGATTGTTCTTCAGGAGTTAATGGTTGCATTTCTTCAACTTCAGAACAGATTCTAGAAATACCTTCAACCACCTGTCTTACACATTCACTAAATTTTTATGACAATTTGGTTCTCTATAAACAACAGGATCTTTATAGTGTCTATCTACATATTTATTATATAACAAATTCTGCTTGGTTTGTGTTTCTAATATTTTATTGTATTTGAATTTTCTGGATTATTTTTATCAGTAATGAACCTTAAACAGTAAATTTTCAAAATAAGCATAAAAAACAAATGGAAATTTCTGCAGATGTTGATAATTTTTGAAATTTACTTAGTAACCTTTCCCTGGCGTTTCTACTCTTAACAGTTTGTTAGCTAAACAGCCTACTGTGTGATTACCTAATTTTTCTTCACTTGTGAAATGGAGTAAACACATCACAAATAAATTTCACTTCTTCATGTTTATTAATTTGACTCAAAATGGGCCTAGTTATATTTTTATACAACAATAATGTGAATTTTTTCATTCTTGATGTAAAGATTAACATAAATCTCTTTCTTAGTACACTACTTTTCAGTGGATACACTTGACAGTTTTCATCAAATGAATAAACATTGATGGATACATTAATTTTATTTTCAACTTTTGGAATATAATCAAACATTACTGCAAATTCAAAATTTTATAGTTTCTCATTAAGATCAGGTCAATCATTTTTAAATTCTATAACTCTTCTGAATTTTTGTCTACAGTATATAAAGGCGATTTCTTAGCCCACAGAAAATATTTTTGATATTTATTTTTCATATTAATTAACACTTTTTAATTTTTTAGTTTACCTGGCCATTCAGTGTGAGATAATCCTCTAAGTGGAACATATCTGTTAATCCCTAGTTGTAAGGCAATGAATAAATTTAATGCCCTGAACCACATGCTTGAAAATCACGCATGCTTGATAAAATATTTTATTTACCAAACTCTGTATTTTTCATTATCTCTATTTAATATGTGTTTGTATTTTCTGGAACTGAAATTCCATAATATTTCTGGTTGTCTGCATTTGGTCTTCACAAAAATGTCTTAAAGTTATTTCAATCCATGATTTCCCTTACATTAGCTTTCACAATTTTTATAATTTTCAGTTTTACTGTGATTAAGAAGTGATTAGTTTCAACTGAGTTTATATTATTTTCAAAATTTATATTTTGTAATCTGTTTTAAAATGCAGTGTCAATTACATAATCTCTGTTCTTCTATCTCTTGTTATCTCAAATAAATTACTGTAAAAATGAAATAAAGTTTCCTTACTAGTTATAGTTAATTGTTTCCCAAAGATTTTATTAGAAAATAACAATTTCTTGAATGTTCTATCTTCATTAGTTGTAGTTAATTGTTTAGCAAAAAGGTGGTAGAAAATAAAAGTATTTCTTTCAATGTTTATCTTTTTATTTTCAAAAACATCATCATCCTTTTTAAGTCTACAGTGAGGTAATTGTTTCTAATGGCTTATTCCTCACCGATTGAAATTGGTGGTGTAATGTCTTTTAATAGATCTAATTGGATGGCCATTATTTAATTTGCTACATCCTCTTTTACAAAATCATGAATATGAACAACTGTGAATCTTAGTGTTTAGTCTTCTGTTTATAGAAAATAACACACATTAGATAAGTAAAAATTAATTTTACAGCATTTATCGGTGAGATGTCTTATTTCACAGATATTTAAAACTAAGGTTAATATGACTGACAATAATATTTTTATATGTTCTTCTCTTGGAATTTGTTATAAATGATTTTTATAATTATATTTAGAAATATTATATCTATATACACAAGGAATATGATTATCATTAGAATTGTTTATGTGATATTCATTCACATATTGTCTATATATCGTTCTAAAGCCCTCTTTTGAATTTTTCTGTGAAGTAAAATTTTCATTTCACTTCCCAGTATCACTATATTTACAAGAGTTCAATTTGATTGGTGGTTGAACCTGCTGCCTTAATTAGAGAAAAATATTTATTAGGTTGGGAAAAAATTAAATTCTTTAATTTTCTATTTTACTTTTAAATACATTTATTACATTATGCAGTAATGTTGCACATTTAATACCAAACAAAGATAAATCAACTGTACCAGCCCTACTTTTTTCACAAATTCTTAATATTAATAAAAATATTGTCCTTGAAAGAATACAAGAATCCGTTCATGTATCTGAATGCAGAATTCAGTCTGGTAGGTATCCTTGCACATTGCCTGGTTATGACTCCTTGTGATTTATGTATAAAATTACATATATCTAATTCCACATAGAATAGTTCATTAAAGAATAAAAATGTTCTACCTTAATAGGGATTGACTACACCAATTAATAAACGTTTTTTTCATAATCCTATACTAGATATTGATTTTTGGTGCCCCAAAATTAATTGCAATGTTTGTAAATTTGTCATATATATGTTGTTAATAAATGATAGAATTCCACCACTTGGCCTTTGATATGTTCCATCTATTTTTGTGTAAATTTTGAGGTAAAAATTGTAACCAATTAGTTATTAACTGTGAATACATATCATCACCTATCCATTTTCACTTCTCATAAAGAATATTAGAACTTGTTTCGTAATTAATAAGTGATCAAATTTATCAATTTCACATAGTGCTTTAACTGATTCATTGAAACTGACTTTTGATACAATTGGTGTAGATTTTGGTATAGCTTATTGTGTTGATATTTTTTTAATCTATAAACTGAGAATACTAATAATATCATCTTAAAATAATCCTAAATGTGAACCCTTATGTAATGGATACATTATTGATTCACACAAATCTGAATGACAGAATCCTAACGAGTGTTCAGTTTCATGAACCAAATATGTTGGATATTTTGGCATACATGTATCTATTTCCATATACCAAATATAATCTTTATTCACATGTATTTCTACAGGATCATTACTCTTATGTCGAAAAAATGCATATTTCGTTTTCCATCTACCTCTTTTGAACATCGATGAACAGACATTCCATTAAAATAGCTGGATTATATATCGTGAACAACCTGAATATTAATATCCATTTGTTCCCATAAACCTCTAACAATTTTATTTGCTCCATTACAGTTCCATTTTATAAAATATTATTCCATTTAAATAAACCAGTTCTATAACTATCAAAACAATCTTTTTTGCCACATCTGGGTCTGTTTGTAAAATTTAAAGTTTCATCACTTAACTTACCAGTTACCTCAAGATAGTTGTTAGTCGAAAAATGGTACTGATTCTTCTAATAAATCATCATTCCCTTCAGTAAGTTTTGTTTCATCCATCTGTATATCTAAGTAACTATAGTCATACAAATATTTAATTGCTTCATTTTATTATCTGATTGCTGGCATACAACTGATACTTCTGAAAAAGTCTTTTCACTATCAACAATAGCAGAACTGTTTATACTTATATACAATTAAAAATTATAAGATTATTGTTCTCTTAATCATCATTACCAGTATCAGGATTGTCAACGAAAATAATTCATCATAAAACTGATTTGTAATAGAATGTTCTTTAAATACTTTAATAATTCTTCTAGATATTTGACATTTAATTCTTTTAACCATTCGTCAATACCTTCTATATGAAATATATGATTTAGCTTGCTTTTATAAATTAATGATTTTCATTACTTAAGCATTAAGGACATTCATATTTTTTAGATTGTTTCATTAGTATTTCATAAAGTATGATTATTTTTTCTAAGAAATGCTCTGTTGGATTGTCAGCTCTTAAAATTGTTTCCCTATTAAGTTCATCTTTAAAGTTTCTTAAAAAATCTTCAGACTATTTCTGTTCACCTGATGTACCCTACCATTTTAATATACCTTGAAATTCTCTCATAAAATCATTAGACATTTCTTGTGGATATGATAAATTCTCCCAGTTAAATTTATCTTGAAACTATCTCATAAATTGACCACACAATAATAAATTCTTTTATTAATTTCTCTAATATTTTTTTTCTAAATGATATATGCTCCCAGTTTAATTTCTTTTGGAATTCTCTTGCAAAATTCTCTTATAATTTCTGTCTAAATGTTATAAGCACCTGGTTTACTTTATATTGAAAGTCCCTTATAAAATCTTCATAATTTTTGTTCCCTCAGTATATATGTCCAATTTCATTTATTCTGAATTTCTCTAATAAAAACATCTGATAATATTATGTGTTGAGATACAAGTCCAAGTCAGATTATCTTGATTTTTGTCAAATTGAAAATTCTTGAAATTATTTATTTCCTTTCGGTTTCACTAAACAGATTTATCTTTCCAATTTAATCAACAACTATTTTACTAATTGTTTCATTTGTTAAATACAACTTTTATAATTATGGAAAATTTAATTTTTTGTACTTAAGATAAAGCCTTTCAATAAGTTGTTGTATACTTTTAATTTCATTAAACTCATTGTGCTCAGAAAAGCTCATGCTTGTTATGTTAATACTGTTATAAATACATACAATAAGTTCTTGTTCTCTCATTTTAGAATAACCTTTGATTCCTAATACTTTCGCTCTAACTCTCAGTTCATTGACTTTCAGACTAAAATTTGGGCTCTCCATTTATTAGAAATAATTTTTATTAGATTTGTAAAATATGAATATTCAAAAAATGCCATTCTGTACTTTCAAAGAATTAATTCATTCCTTGAAGAGAGATATGTCGTAATTCGTAATGATATTTTAAACTTTAATCATTTAGTATTTTCAGTGAGTAATGTTCCACTTTCTGGAAAATTAAAGGATATAAACACTATTCTAACGTATTCCTTAAATAGTTATAATTCTGAATATACAGAAAATATGATGATCACTGAAATAAGAATGACGAAAACCATAATTTTACTGAAAAATTATTCATCTCATAAAAAAAACAAAACATTCTTTGTGATAAATGGTAACTATTCCAGCAACAGCTGAATGTTTCTTATGACTGCACCCAAGTACTTCTAATGCAGTTGTCAGTAGTTTGGAAACACAAATGACAAATGCTTTTGAATTTATTTATAAGAACAATTGTCAATAAAAATTAGATTTTCAGTTAAAGGATATGTGTGTTGTATTGCTTAATTAAAAAATATTTTAATAATTAGTGACATTTCATGTTCTACTGAACCTGGAGTTTCAGCTGGCGCAATGCTGGCCCATGAAAAATAAAAGCAATTTAACAAGAATTTTATTGAATATTTAAACACATATAACTCAGATTATATCGAAATAAAACATAGTAGTCCCCTTGATTTAGAATTTGATCGTATTCAATGTGAAAACAGAAATGTAACACAAAATAATTGATGTAGAAGAATGTGGATTTTATTATCTGCTAGAAATTTTAAGAAATTTTTTCATCTTGGCATTGAAAGAGCCCAGACATTCTTCCATAAGTGCACTCAGAACGGTTACCCACGCCATTTTGTTTCTCCGCCAAATGACTCTAAGCTTATTGACGTTCATGTTTTTGAAACAATGCAATTTTCCGCCATTCCCATCACCAGTTCCTTCTCCATTTCACCTGACATGTTGTCAAACAGCAGCTCAGTGAATCTTTCCTTGGAAATTTTTTCGCAGTACACTTTTCACATCGAATTCCAGGCGATGTTGAAGGCAGTGCAAGGTAGGAGAGCAGTGTACAGTTTCATCGGCATAGAACACATCTTCTGGGCAACTATTCGCGATTACGTGGTACAATATTGTCTTCCATTCTGTTGTTACACTTTCTTGCACATCGTTAACTTCGGCAGCCACTTCATTTCACACGGTATTGTGCCAAACTTTCGAATTGTCCAGCCATCCTGTAGATGTCTTAAACTCCATATTTCCAATTACTTTAGCAACTTTCAGAGCCTCATTCTGCAAAATGCGCCCAGAAGAAGGTAAATTTTTAGTGCACGTACCTACGAACCATTCCCACCCTCTCCCGTCAACTCTTTCATTGCCTGTTTTCTTCGCCTCCTTTTCATTTACCGTTCATCCAGTATCTTAGTGTCGTTTATTAAAGGTATCATAATTTGTGTTTTAGCATACTTGAAACGCAACTTTACTTCGATCATAGAGTGTTTCTCTGCTCATACTCCTCGATTACTTCAACCCTTTCGTTAAATGTTAACCACACGTACGTTTTTTCGACATCATGTAGGCCTAATCACTTGTGGTGCTATTAGCCAACTGAAACTGCCAAAAAGTAATGCAGGTATAGACCAGTAATGACGTCACAAAAGAGGCCGTTTGCTTACAAGAAATTAGATGCAAGATTGTTCTTTTTGCCTAATGTCTATAGTTGAGACTGTATTGAATGCAAGTTTCTGACATTCAGAACCATCCTGAAAAATTTTGTGGCCAAAACACATAATTTGATAATTTGGCACTTCTTTCAGATATTCCCCAATACCTCTAAATGTCACACAAAATGAAAGAGCAATAAAGTTCTGACGAATGACCCACTTAAATGTCAAAATCGGTACAGCCGTTTGAATGAAAGCAATTGTCAAAGTTACTTAATTTTTACCAACTTGGCGTAAAACTCGGCTCCAACCCCGGTACCACATTAATAGCTACCCCAAATGAAAAAGTCGAGTTATCAAAGTTGTAGATCATGGCATTCTGTGTTAGAAAACAATCTAGTTTACCAGTTTTAGGTACTATTAGGTACTCATACACTTGAAAGCTAAAATTATTGCATTTTTTTGTTATTTTTTTAAAGTCAAATTTATACAACGAAATGTAATTTCCTGTGGGAAATATACGTATTTTCTGTATTAATGAGTATTTTTATTCATTTTTATCCATGTCTTAACAGGTAGGAGTCGGTTGCTAAAATGAGAACCCATTACATAGTTTTGGCCAATATGTACTCCACTGGCAATTAAAATTGCTACACCACGAATATGATGTTCAACAGATGCGAAATTTAACCGACAGAAAGAAGATGCTGTGACATACAAATGATTAGCTTTTCAGAGCATTCACACAAGGTTGGCGCCGGTGGCAATACCTACAACGTGCTGACATGAGGAAGTTTTCGAACCGATGTCTCATACACAAACAGCAGTTGACCGGCGTTGCGTGGTAAAACGTTGTGATGCTTCGCGTAAGCAGGAGAAATGGGTACCATCAGTTGACCGGCGTTGCGTGGTAAAACGTTGTGATGCTTCGCGTAAGCAGGAGAAATGGGTACCATCGCGTCTCCGACATTCATAAAGGTCAGATTGTAGCCAATCGCGATTGCGGTTTATCGTATCGCGACATTTCTGCTCGCGTTGGTCGAGATCCAATGACTGTTAGCAGAATATGGAATCGGTCGGTTCTGGAGGGTAATACGGAACGCCGTGCCGGATCCGAACGGCCTCTTATCACTAGCAGTCGAGATGATAAGCATCTTATCCTCATGGCTGTAACGGATCGTGCAGCCACGTCTCGATCCCTGAGACAACAGACAAGACAACAACCATCTGCACTAACAGTTCGACGACGACGTTTGCAGCATTATGGACTATCAGCTCAGATACCATGGCTGCAGCTGCATCACAGACAGGAGGGACTGCGATGGTATACTCAACGACGGACCAGGGAGTACGAATGGCAAAACGTCATTTTTTCGGATGAATCCAGGTTCTGTTTACAGCATCATGATAGTCGTATCCATTTTTGGCGACATCGCGGTGAACGCACATTGGAAGCGTGTATTCGTCATCATCATACTGGCGTATCACCTGGCGTGATGGTATGGGGTGCCATTGGTTACACGTCTCCATCACCTCTTGTTCGCATTGACGGCACTTTGAACAGTGGACGTTACATTTCAGATGCGTAACGACCCATGGCTGTAATCTTCATTCGATCTCTGCGAAACCCTACATTTCTGCAGGATAATGAACGACCTCATGTTGCAGGTCCTGTACGGGCCTTTCTGGGTAAAGAAAATGTTCGACTGCTGCCTTGGCCAGCACATTCCCCAGTTATCTCACCAATTGAAAACGTCTGGTCAATGGGTCGTCACACTACACCAGTCACTACCCTTGACGAAATGCGGTATCGTGTTGAAGCTGCATGGGCAGCTGTACCTGTACACACTATCCAAGCTCTGTTTGACTCAATGCCCAGGCGTATCAAGGCCGTTATTGCAGCCAGAGGTGGTTGTTCTGAGTACTGATTTCTCAGGATCTATGCACCTAAATTGCGTGAAAATGTAATCACATGTCAGTTGTAGTATAATATGTTAGTCCAATGAATACTCGTTTATCATCTGTATTTCTTCTTGGTGTAGCAATTTTAATGTCCAGTTGAGTATTTACGAATAAGCAATGTAAAGAAATTGTACAAATGAACATGGATGTGACAATTTTTAAAAGAAACACACAATTAAAATTTCAGAATTTTACAATTCCTTTGAGGTCGTTTGGGAGTCTGCAACAGGTCTCAGTCCAGCGTCCAATCTTCAGGATGCATTGCCGGCGACTTGACCAACTTTCTCATCCAGTTACATATCTTTGATCTCTTCATCATCCTCATCAAGCACAAAGTGATGAAACTTGAATTAAGAGATACTGTTATTCGGGTAGTAGAAAGGCAAGGAGTTGGGTGGGTTCGGGAAGTACTGGAATGTATCCGTTATGATGACTTTCGTTCTGAAGATTCAACTGTGGAAACGGCTACTACCCAAGCTGCTGAGGGTGACAGTCAGAGAAGACATTTACATGCTTGTTTTTCTAATGGGTCGAGGAAGCACCTACAACAACTTGTACTTCCATAAACAGGGAGGAGGAAGATCAGCAGAAGCGAGGTACTGCAGTAATTCTATCAGTTGTGATCCTGCACTTGCCCTATTCAACACAGCTTTTATAGGGTGGGATATCACAGTATTGGGGCAAGGCGCTTTGTGCACCACTTTCCATTGTTATCAGATGTATCCAAGATGGCAGCGACAATTTCATCGAACATGGTGTGGTGTACAGTTGGCAACAGCGCATGACGTCATCCAAGACGGCGGCTGTGACATCATCCAAGAAGGCGGATTTTGGCGGGAAGATAGATCAATTGTGCAACCTCCACTAACCTAATCCCCCTTCACTTCCATCCCCTAGAAATATGGAGTGTAGTTCAAATTCCAACAGGATAATGCATCACACGACTGTTATCTCTACTAACCTAAGAAAATCGCCGGCAGATAGGTCACTTGGGCTACCTCCACTAGCCAAAGTCATCCGACCCCCACCTTTTCTTAAGAACTGGCACCAAGTTAGAATTTTGGCTGTAAAGAAAGGTCAATTGGGCTATGGAGGGAAAGAAAGGTCACCTCCCCTAACCTATGTCACCTGACCACCAACTTCTCCTAGGGATTTGTGGGAAATAGACTTGACCCGTGCTTGACGTAAGTCTTCATTATTTTGCAAGCCCTATTTTATTTAAACAATTAGAGGAACTACCACCACCCCATGTGGTCGCCAATGCATTTGGACTCCAACTGACCTGGCGCATAGTACCATCACCAGAGGGTGCTGTCATCCCTCTTCTGATGTAATCCAGGATGGTGGGGGGGAAATGGCAGGAAACAGTGTGGTAGGCATGGGGTGCCATTCCTCTGGCCTTCACGATCTCTCTGACTTCACTTGCCCACTATCTTTGTCAAACTTGTTCATGTTGAGGGGGTTAATACTATCGTACCACAGACGACTCTACACATGCAGTGCTATGACCTCTGACCAGAGCTTACTGCTACATGACATACTATATCATTCACACAGTCCAAGGTCGCATAAGGGAAAGGACACAGGGAAATATGGCACACAAGAAATAAAATGAATAAAAAAATAAATAAACACCACTTGGTACATTCTCTTCTGTTTGTTATACACGGAATTCCCTTCTGCAGAGTCAAAATACTCTGGCTATAGTTCTCCTGTACCGGAATTTATTGGAAAAATATCCGTTTTATAACATCTGGAGGTTAATCCTCCCTTTTTAGGACATGATGGTAGCACTTGCAAGAAAAATTTATGAGACATATCCGCCCATATTTGATTTCTTTCAGAATAATTTCGCATCGTCAGCGATCATTTATTGACAAAGCATTATACTTAGTTGTAGAGGGAGCTTGATGTGTTCGTATTTGAGCATCAGGTTCATGAATTGTGTGTTTGTTTTCCTACATGTGCCAAAGAAATGACTATCTCCAGTCGTACTGAAGGTGTGGATTTGATGTGGAGTACTGTGATAGCATGGGAAGAGTATCTCAATTCATAAGAATGGGTACCGATATTTCTATTTCCAGAGACACAGACGTCAGCAAGGTGTATTCCCATTTCTTCGCTCATTCAACTGAGACCGAAACGCTAACATTTATTTGTAAGTACAAGGATAAAATATTTATGTGAATGAATTTGTAGGATCATTATGTGTATGCATACTTGGCCTGCAGCGCCGGTGACCTGTGCGGGAATGGTTCACGTTTCTCGTTAACGGCAGCAGCCGTTCGAATGCAAAGGCCTGTTGGAATGCAGGAATATATCTGAGTTAACTTTGACGTCCTCTAGAGGGCAGAATAGGTAACTAATAGTTAGTATGTGTTGGTCTGCTTTCGCGATCGCATGGAAATTTGAGAAGATTGAATATGGAGGTGTGTGTGTGCTGGACAGCGTAAATTGTTCCGCTGACTGCTTCTGCAGATTTCGCTCCTTTATGTAGTTGAGAGAAGATCGGTTGTGGTGTGTGCATCTAGCAGGTGAAAGAGACTTGCTTGTTTTCTAAACATGAGAAACACCTTAGTTGACCTTGTATGATTTTGAATCTGGTACAGAACCGACATGGGTATTCACGTAAAGATCTTTGCAGACAGGATAAGCGCTTAAGTTTCGGGTTTGTAGAGAAATTATTTCCAGTCTATATCTTCGGAATTATGTTGCCTGAGCGATTGGTAGGCAACTGCTGGGTGCTTGATATCGAGAAGTACCGCGAAAATGGTATAATATTATGGCAAACAATGCGAAAATACATTTGTTGTTATAATGCCAGAGTCTGGAGATGGGTGTAGAAAAGCAAGCAAGTCTGGACCAGAAACAGTAAGGCATTTATACAGAAGGTATGCGATCCAGAATTTGTAGAACAGTTCTGAGAGTGACTTCAGTCTGCTCAGGGTACCGTGGCCACCATTATGTGTGGATGCCCTAGTGCCACTAGTGTATGTTCTGTGCTGTCTGTCTTTGCCATATTTGTATGAATGATGGAAAAGGGGTGATTTTGTATGTTACTACATCGACACGGTACACAGTGATATAATGCTGGGTTTGAGTTTGGTTTCACACTCTAAAGTTCAAGCTCCCATTGTCAGTGGAAGAGTGGTGTAATTGAGTAAGATTCTTTTTTTATTAGACCATATGTGGGGGCACTTTGCAGGGTTTAATTGTCGATGCCACATGCCTATCTGTGTAAAATATATTTTTTTCCGCTGAAAGAAATGGCGGATGGTGCTTCCACACTGGTCACATCAATAATTCAGAGGGTAAATTCGATACAAGCCAAGCATTACGTTACATTAATTCACAAGACATTCTTTTGTTCTGGGATATAGGAGTCTCTACATAGTGGAGGGAACGTGTGTGTGAGTTGAAAGCAGGAAGGGTAACATGTGATGGACGGGGCACAATGTTAGGCCTTCAAGGAAGAGACACCAAGAAAGCGAGCATTAACTATTTCTGGCTCGCTATACCGTTTCCTTGAGAATGACTTTGTTCTGATTTTACATAGCAATTGACCTTTCTTTACCGCCAAAATTCAAACTTGGCGCCAGTTCCTACAAAGACATGGCGGTCGTGTGACTTAGGTTAGTGGAGGAAGCCCGAATGACCTGTCTTCTGGCGATTTCCTTAGGTTAGTAGAGATAACTGTAGTATGATTCATTATCCTGTAGGAATTTGAACTCCCCACCGTATTTCTGGGGTAGGGAATGGGAGGGAAGTTGCCCAATTGACCTACCTTCCCACCAAAATCCGCCATCTTGGTTGACGTCCCAGCCACCATCTTGGATAGCATCATGCGCTGTTGCCAAGTTTACACACTGCTGTCTTGGATGACGTCATCGCCGCCATCTTGTAAACATCTGGCAACAATGGAAAGTGGCGCAGAAACTGCCTTGTCCCAATGCTTAGCACATCTTCTTTTCTTTGGCCAAAGGGAAATTACTGAACCTTACAGAGTGACAGTCGCACTTCTGAGTAGAGGCTGCTGAATTTACTAAATGCTTGGTCGCTCAAGAATTAACAGCACAGGCAGGAGAACAGCTGAAGTTAGAGCTGTGTGGGAATTGAAGCTATGCGACTTTGGATGTGTTCAGATAGTAGTTTTTTGTAAAGTCTGTCCAGTCTTTCAAACATGAAGGGTTACCACCAACATCGAACACAGGAAGGTGGCGCTCATTGTGATCCCACCATGATGTGCAATCTTGGCAGGGGAAGAAAACTGATCCATGCTATTGAGGCTATGAAAAAGAACCTATCAGGCTTGTTTCCCCTGACGATGACGAAAGATGCAACACCACACACGCTTCTGAAGATGACCTTCTGTGCATGCGAAACAAGAGGCACAGCAGTACATGGATGTTTCAAATTGGACTGAACAGCTCCTCAATGTGCATACACTGTGCGGCTTATCCTGCGAGAACGCTCCAGAAACTGAGTTCGACGACGATGAGGAAGAGATCGAAGATGTGTTTCATGATAAGGACGTTGGTGAAGGTGCCACAATGGAGCCTGAAGATTGGGTGCTGGACGGGACCTGCAGCAGTCTCCGAAGGGACCTCGATCGAACTCAAATTCTAAGGGACTCAATGGAATTGAAATTTGATAAAGTGTGTGTGTTTCTAATCTTCAAATGCTTTTCTAACATAAAATTTCATGGTCTAAAACTTCGGTAACTCGAAATTTTTATCTGGAGTAGTCGTTGATGAGTTACAGGCGTTGGAGCCGACTTCTTAGATAACTTGGTCAAAATTAACGAACTCAGTAGGATGTATAACTTCCGAAAAGTTGTCACTAGGTTTCCGAAGGCCGAGAACGTGGATTAGACGCACTCTTAGCGATATGCTCAACATAAAATAAAATGAAATCTTCTACCTCGTTTCGCAAAATTACCCAGTTACTGGAATAGTAGTACTTTTCTTTGGAAAGTTTGACGTTGCCGGATAAAACTGTTGTTTAATGGAACAACACGTACCTCTTTCACTGTGCAGATTGCAGCAGAGTGTACGTAGGTGCGCCCGTAAAAGTTAATAATGATTAAAAACGAGAATCGCAGGCATACAGAACGAACGAAGCATTTCCTTTGCTGTTCCGATACTACGCGGAACTTGTTCGTTGTTGCGCATAGCGGCACCGTTTGCTGTCCACAAACATAAAACGTTGTTGCACTGAACCTCTTTTCTTTGTTTAGCGCCGCATAACATCACTGTCTTGGCTGCAAAATCCTTGTGCTGAAATTAACATCCTTGTAGAACCATGAACAACAAGTGACAATTGAAACGTCCCGTCTGGAAAATTATGAATTACAGTGCTGGTAAACATCTACGTTATTTGATTTTTAAACAGCTGAGCAAAACTGAACGTACGCAGACATTACTGTTTTTACTTATTCTGATCAACACTAAATTGACACACAATATTTTTAGCGCAACGCAATCTAACTTTCAAAAATCCCTACAAAAGTATGGCCCTGACTAACAATAACCTATACCTTTCATGAATCACTTATCCCACAAAAATCTTCGTTACTCGAACTACTGCAATACAGCGAACGCCAATAGTGCCGGTTAAATAAAAGATTCTAACTACTGAAGGCACTAACTACTGATAGGCATAGTTAGCAAATGAAATATTTTGATAGAGAACAAACAATGTATTTACCTTAATTGTGTTCAAAAGTCGTAATATATATATCAGTTTATGACATCCAGTGTTACAAATTTATGCTCTCTAATTGACACTCGTCCAGATCATTCACTCTCAAAACTCCGCCATCTCACTCCCCACATCCACCACTGCTGGCGGCTCACCTCCAACTCCGCAACGCTACGCGCTGTTCACATCCAACTGCCCAACACTAGAATAGCGAATATTCCAACAATGCCAACCAGCCACAGACTGCACTCAGCACAGCCAGTGGCTCTCATACAGAGCGCTACGTGACGTTAACAACATAAAAACCTAAACAGCCTACTTACACAATGTAATACAGGAATACTGTATAACGCTTTTTCGCGTTATACAACGAATTTTTAACTATATGTTAAAATTTGCATTCCGTTTTCGCTTTACGCACATGCCGTTTTATACAAAAAATTTGCATACAAAACGTACTGAATGCGTCGGGACTGAAATAACAATACGGTTTGCACAGATTTCCGAATTAAACACGCTCTGCTTTGATCAACTTTTTATATATGTATAACAAATACGTTAGCAATCATTCCATGAAGATAAGATGCAGTGCCTCTACTCTTGTAGCCCTACACGTTATACCCTAAGACATTAACGCTGGCCGTCCCATACACAAAGTAGTCCAAGCAAAGGAGTTAGTAAGAAGAACGAGCAACGAGTTAATAAGAAAAACCAGGAATTTTAGGGCAACTGTGAATGAAATTTTCTAGTCTTTACAGTAACGTCAGTTGGTTACTTATTCACAAACTGCCGGGTAAGTGTTTAAATTTCGTTACCATTGTACCCTCATGCTATGTATTTGGTGTCCTGGTCATTACATAGGCGTCTATGGCACAACAAGGTGATGTTTTCGTCTCGTATACGCTTCACCTTCTTTAATTTCATGATTGCTTGGTTACACACTCTACTGGACAACAAGTCGCCATTTTCTTTGAGGTTGTTACTACTAACTTCGATGCGCACAGTTTCTTTTGTTACACTGTCTGGCTTTATACCTCGCGTAACGTGACAGCCTATTTTAATGGGAAGAGACGCTTTATTAAGTCACAAACACGCGACCGCGGCGGGAGCTAAGATAGAGACATATTCGTGTTGACAGGTGATATCAGCTTGGCAGGGGCAAGTGGAGGGCCAGTTTCAAACTATGCTCCACAGATGGCGTTGTCCCTGACTTCCACCGACCACTAAGGTGACCGAGTTACCAGGAAATCTCGTCCGTTGGGCAGCGTAATGGCAGCTCATTTCTTATGGCCGCTGTTCCCGTCCAGTGCAAAATCGAAGCTTACCCAAAATTAAGACAGATTAAGCCAAATGTGTCACTAAAGAGCCAGTAGGCGGATTTGAAGCAGAAAAGTTGGACGATTACGCATGAGAAGGCGCGCCTTCGATATCGGCATTAGTTTATAAGTTATTGTATGTCGAATGTTAGAAATAATTTCTGAACTGTAAAAGTGAATATTTTTGCAACGCATTATCCGATTGTTACAAACGTGGTGCCTATGGATACATCTCGTGCAACTGTATCGGACTGTGATAGTGCATTTACTGAAATTATTCACATATTTTAATGGGAGGCCGAAAAGTCGATTTCGCGCAATTAAAAGCAGCTTTTCCTACTAAATAAATAGACAAACATTGAAAGTAGCGGCAGAACTGTAGTCTAAGACTACATACGAAATTATTTAATGTATAATTTAGATTCATTGTTAATATTTACACTTGTAAATCCGAAAGTGGAGGATAACCATAGAAATTACTGTATGGCAGATGAAAGGAAACTGATAACGTAGTAATATTTCTCGGAGAATTTCAGAGTGATTTCATGTATCATATGTGCATCAGAGGTTGATATTATGAATTTCATCAATTTTCGTGTTCTATAGTTTAACTGACTTCAGTGGTGCTTGACAGTGATTTATGGGGTGAACAGCGGCTGTTTGCAGGGGGATCTAGATTCGGACGCAGTTGGAGACGGTCAGGGTGTGTTAGAGTGTGTTGGGAGAAAATTTTATCTGATGACCGATGACATACCATTAGTTCACGTTTGTAAATTATTCAGACTTCCTACTTACGGACATAGGTATATTTCGGCATCGGATGAACTTTTTACTTTTCGGGTTGCGTGTGATACAAGCCACAATTACGAGGTTTCAGTGTGCAGCCATTGTGGAATTTATAGTTTGAAATACTGTGGACTTTCAGGGTTTTCTAAAGATAACTCACGCAATTCAAATAATGGCTCTGAGCACTATGTGACTTAACATCTGAGGTCATCAGTACCCTACAACTTAGAACTACTTAAACCTAACTAACCTAAAGACATCACACACATCCATGCCTAAGGCAGAATTCGAACCTGTGACCGTAGCAGTCACGCGGTTCCAGACTGAAGCTCCAAGAACCGGCCTCACGCAATTAACCTTGGTTTATTCGACACTGCACTATCTTAACAAACTCTGTCAGGCTCGGAAATTCATTGATTGTGAACTGTGAGTTTCTATTTTTCTATGTTCGTATTGGAAATAAACCCTAAGTTGTGAAACTTTAAAAAATATGCGAGTGCTTACGTGACTTTTACATACCAAATCTTGCCTGCATTTATAGTAAATACTTTGTGGATCATTGGGTACACTGCGACGAATGCGAGGTGGCGTCCCATGGACCAAAGGCAGAAAACTTTTAAGTCCAACCAAATTTTCGGTGGCCCATTAAAGTGTTTGTGCTGTCTAATGTGCGGATAAGTCTTTTCGCGCAGTAGCACGGGGGGGCTGCAAGCTGATATAAAACTTGTTAATGGCTTAGAACTTTGATTTTTGGCGAGTTGAGGAGAGAGATTGTAGTTTATTTTTTCATGTACACCACAAGCACATTCCCATGCAACCCGATCAGTCACACTCGTGATGGTGGAGGCCTCGTCAAATGCCTTCTTAGTTCCAGATTGCAAATCATGATAACCTACCGCTAATTTCTCTAAGTAGTATTGTTGATGGCACTTCTTATATTAAATGTGACGTGAAAGTTCGCTGTTGGATTCTCATATGGAACCTACATCCGCTTTCTTTTATATACTGTATATGATAAGATACTGTCATCCCCCTTCCCTTCTTTGTGAAAGGATGAATGAGCAAATGTATTTCAAGTTGCATGATTGATGGTAGGAGACAAGCCTGTCTGCTAGAGAACAGTAGGACCAAAGTTGGAAGAGATAGCTACACTTTCTAAAAGCAAAGAGGTTTCTATTCTTGGTATGGACCTGTCGGTCCCTTGTCATGTTGCTATAGGATGCTGCCTCTCTGGTCACTTCCGTTTGTATCTGTGAGGTACCCTCGGTAGGGGCCCAGGCCAGTCTGTCCACAGCGAGCGTCTGAAGTGGTGAGATCTCCAGCTAAGCCCGTCTCTACTAAGTCCATGGGACAATGGATTTCTTAAGTTCAGCCTAACTTAAAATTTAATGACCTTTATTTCAGGTTTAGATCTAAAATATCTAATGTTTCCTTAAATCGTAACGCAGTGTAATTCAGATGTGAAGTTCAGAATATCTTCCAGTAGTTGCTTTGCCACTACTTTGTGAGTAAGTTCGAACCGCGTGTTGATGATTCGTAACTCTAACTAAGATCATAAATCTTACATGCAAATGTGCATGAGATTACAACATCTCGTCTTGACAATATTTTTCAAAATAGCAATTTTTCTTTATGTTCAACCCACGTGGGGGGTACTTCGTGAGACCAGTACCATGTGCTTATACAATTGTTTGACCCATCAGGTTAATAGTAAGACGATAGTAACTAGTTTGAGAATTTTCTTTTGTTAATTGCATTTCGATGTAATTTATTTGAATTATCAAAATTATTGTGGAGTTACAATCTTTGTGTAAACCAAGTTGACCACGTGCAGCATGTGGTGTAATCATCAAAGCAGCCCTCAGCTATTCTTTTCGGAAAGATTTCACAGAGAGTTAGTATGAATTTCGTATACCAGTGTGTGGTAATTTCATGACGGACAGGATTGCGCTACGACAGTAACTTCCTTGGGTGAAAATTGAATCGATATAAAACTCCTGCATATATTTCAACGTTCTTCGTGTGTTATTTTATGAATGCAGAGTTGTATGCAGTCTCCCAATCTTGGCTCCATATTTGATGTGTTCCGTAAGATTACAAACTCACATTTTCACAATCCTAAATAAGGCACGCGTTTAGTTATGAATCAAGTTTAATATGCTGAAACTTTAACGGAACAATGATCAATGTTAAAACAAATATCCAAATATAAACTGATTTATTTCTTTTTATTTAAATTCTCTTTTTATGTATATATATCACCTGTATTTGTAAGATGACTATTAAAAAACTATAATTAATGTTAGTCTGGTTGGGAATTTGGTAAGCTGGACTGGATACCTGGTGGAACAGTTGCTCAGTAATGCAAGGTTAACTTCCGCAGATAGCTCACCGCTTTTACTATCTTGAATTTCAGCACCGCATTCAGAACAACTTAATGCATCAACATTACAGACGTATTTCTGTTGTGGACATCATATGCTTGGCGTAACGTTGTCTATGCTCATGTGGTACTGTGAAAATGTGTGGATCATGAGTTTTATAATATTTTCGCATGTCTCGTGTTGTTGTATTTTACCACAGGACTCACAGGTTGACTTTAAGTTACTCTTTTCAGAAGACTGTTAATTTCACTGTCAGTGAACGACAGAATGGCAGAAACACGAGTTCTTTACTCTTCCTCTCGGCGCTTTTCTCCCGAAATTACTTGCGATACTTTGATTGTTGGGTCGCTCGGCCAAGAGCTCATGGATGTTCAGCGCAACCACTTGACGTGACTAGAAGCTTGAGAAGATCTTATCCGGTGACATCGCCACAATTCCATAGATTCATGCAGTGCTGCGCTTTTGTCCGTGTTATATAGTTTAGCAGGTGCAGATGCCTTCCTGTACGTTCTGAGAATCAAAATTATTTCCAACATGGATTGTTAGTGCACAGACAGTGTGCTCATACTCGTAAAGGGTGGCTGAAAGGGAGTAGCACAGCGCCTTTAACTCTCATTTCGTATCGGAATGCGAGGGTTAGCGCAGACGCCTTCTGCGGCCGCAACCCCGAGTTTAATTAGTTAGCCTGTAAGCTTGTACCTCTGTGCAGCGACACATGGGGGCACTTGGGTGAGGCGGCTCGTGGGAGTCAGCGCTGTGTGGTGGCACCCCTGACCATCTCCCACAACCACTATCTCGCCCCATCCGGTCTTGCGAATTACTTGAAGCACTAGAGGTTCGACCAGACGGCGGCAGCTGTCTCTCGGCCATGACGCTTTTGATAATGGGGCTGCCAGATCTCACCTAGGACAGAGTGGATAGATGGGAGGGGGAGGGGTAGGGGTCCCACCTCTGTAGTGTCCAGCAATAAGCTCTGCAAAGGTAATACCAAAATGAAACTGAAGCTTGGGAACTAAATGGAGATAGTCCTCAAACACAAAATGAAATTGGTGACTATTGTGGAAAATATAGTAAAGTTTTAATTTGGTTTTGGCACGGTTGTAATATATGCAGCGAATTGTTAGCAATTTGTATCGTCTCTGACCTTCGTCAGAGATAATGTAAACGAACATCTGAGTTTGTAGCGCGGGATATTAGTCTCAGTCATCTTTGAACATGACTCGATAGTCATTGTAAGATACAATAAAAGTAGTTACGGCATTTTTAAATTACCGCTTCGCTTGAGTTCTTGACAACTTGCGTTACTCATTATTACAGGAAAGACATAAGCACTTTTAAATCGATAAACTCCGCATATGGACGTGCTATAATATGCTCTTAATATCTATGTAGGTGAATCTTAACCACAATGGTGCCGGATAGTGATGCTGCCCCTAACGTCAACTCCACGGACCTATATAAAAGCACATGTGAAAACATACATGTACCAAACATTCATTTCAACAACTGCAAGATTCTGGTAGTGAAAGTCACCAGATCTCAGTTTGTCGCCTAATAATTATAGCGATGCTATGCACGATCTTGGTGGTAGATTTATTGGTAACGGACCGTACGTTAAGGATGGATAGATCGTCGGTTATATGGCTAGTTCAGGCGTGTACACCATTTATTCGTGAATTATTTTTATGAGCTTCAAAGAGGAGGGACTTATTTTCCGTTGTCTGTATCGTTGCTGTCTAGAGTAAATTTCCTCCGCCTTTAGTATGGATAGGGACTGTGATTGCTGCGTCCAGATGCAACGTCACTTCGAGGCCCTTTGGTCACAGCTCGAGGCAGTATTGGCTTTGGTCACAAAGCTTGAGCCTGTTATCTACGGTCAATCGTGTGAGGAGCTAGACCAGAGAAAATGAAGCACTTTCAGCATGTTTCCCATAAGCAGTTCACTACTGTGGCCGCCACACCCATGGTCTAATAGGAGGTCGTTCGAAGATATGGCATGCAGTGAAAGCCTTTCTGATGGGGCTGATCGGAGGGCCTCCCACGATCGTCTGACGAATGGGTTTGAGGTGTGTGTGTGGCTAACAAAGACAATGAGCCAGATGAAGTCGCTCGCTCTAGTCCTGAGGAAGCCACTCGGCCTGCATCGTCTGAGCAATCACACAGACTGAGATTACTGGTATTTGGGAGCTCCTACATGAGGTGCATAAGGTGGCCTCTTAGGGATGTAGATGCAAAAGTGGGGAAGGGATCGATTGAATACTTTGTGTGTATACCGGGTGAAGTCATTCCAGATGTGGAAAGATTGCTTCTGGATGCCATGCAAAACACAGGACAGTAGCCAACTGCAGGTAGTGGCACACGTCGCGAGTAATAATGTGTATCACTTTGCGTTGGAACAGTTGCTCTCTGGTTCCATGTGGCTAGCGAAGTTGTAAAGACAATCAGTCTTGCTTGCGAGATGAAGGGGTTCTCTACATCAGGAGCGTTGTCGACAGAACCGGCTGTGGTCCTTTGGTACAGAGCCGACCAGAAGCTCTGAATCAAGGCTCAGACATAAGATAATGAAATTTCAGCAAAAAACGTGAACTTGATGATCCACAGGAAACTGCGAAATCGGCCCAAACATTTGTGGAAGAGATAAACAAACCTCCATCGTTCAGTAGGGCATTTGTATTCATCTCCCTCTAATCGGAATTTGAAGAGGAAACGCATATGAAAGGATCCCTGGAAGTAAGAGGTATCAATGCATTCATAAACAATTACGCTAACTGCTAATCTGAATGGTAAATTGTCTGGATTGTTATCTGTTGTACTGCGAGAACTCAGAGGTGCTCTGCTCCCTATGATTCTTTCTCGTGCGGATGATCTTGCAATGGCAGTAGGGAATATTTCGTTACAGAAAGTAAGAGTGGGAAAATGGGCGTAAGAGAAATACAGGTATGGTACGAGCACTGCCTTTGGCCAATAGGTGGTCAAAATAACATCCTTTTCCTTGATTCCGTGTCTGTGTATAAAAAGCATATTGGTTTGTAACAAAATATCCATCCAGGAAAATGTGTGACATTGCTATTCACACCACTTGGAACCACTGAACAAATTCAGCCTCTGGGTGTTTGTTTCTTTTCGTTTCTATAAAACATATTATCACAGGATCCGCATCTAATCCTTAAATGATAGCCAGTTTCGCGACAAGGTCCCTAATGAACTGTCTTTATGGAACAATAAGTACGCCGGGAAAACTTTAAACATCCCTGATAAACTGTTTCCCATTCGGTTGCATGTCCTCACATTCCATCAGTTCTCATCATATGATTGTATATGCGTTCTTTGAGAATGAATACATAGCTGAACGTCCGGCACAGTTTGTAACACCCAAGGAGTTCGCGTTTGAACTTCATGGTGCAAATATTTGTGGTCATTCTCGCTCACTACTTTTCATTCATTGTTACTGGTGCAAGTTAATGGTTTGTTTTGAACGTTTCTTCAATGTCAGATTTGTGAAGTGTAGTACATGCATATCACAGAAGCTTGATTTCTGCACCTCCTGGACACTCATTTTCTGTCACCTTACTGATGCGCATGACGAGTCAAGATCAGCTGACATTTTATGTATCATAGTTGTTATCACTTTCATACCAGCCGTACTAAAGACGGAACTTGAAACCTCGCAGCCAAGGGAGGGCTTCGTAAGAATGAAAAACTCTCACACTTATTCATAGGTTAAATTTACGCAAGTGGGACACCGTGAAATTGTATGTAACATACACAGAATGCGACAGTGAAAGTTTAGGTGAGGCCCACTTTTAGAGGATAAGAAAAATAATTTTAAATCAGAATTCGCTGACAACGGCCTGTTGCAAGTCAGGGAATGAAAAGTCTCATGGCGGTACGAGCAAATGTTTATTTTAGTTTATTTAACCAAAATGATCCTCATCAATAGGTACATAGAATTAGGCACAGAATAAGAGCCTTACTGCAGTAAAAAGCAAAATGGACTAGCACATACATTCCATCAGTGGTATCTTGTTGCCTAGATTCATAAGTGAAACACCTTTTGGCAGCAAATTAATAAATCAAGTAAAATGTTTTGTGGCGACTATCAAATTAAAAATTTTGAAGATAAAGGAAATTCTTGATAATTAATTAAAACAAAAATTGACGCCCATAAACTTCAAATACGAAGTCTTGTTTTTTGTCCGCTGGGGTAGCAGACGGACGAAGAACTGTAGGTAACGACAGAAAATGGTGGCATCAGAAAGGATCAAGCTTATCCAAAATGTCGCTGAAGCTTTGAAAAGTTACAACACAATCACTCAAATTATCTGGCTTGTCATCTTCTTTAATAACATGAGATGAGTTCATTTATTGGCCGCAGCATTCAGAAACTTAGGATCGAAGGTCTTGTTCATGGTTTTGCCCAGTTTTCCACGGAACAAAAAGCAGGTGATGAGGCTCATTTAAAATGATCTGGGACACACCAGAAATCCGTCTTTGCAATCTATAAAACATGTTGATAACAATCGACAATGAAAAGAAATACGAAAAAGAATTAAAAAGAAATGGTATCTGTGAGGGAAAAAAGGAAGACGAGAAAGAAATTCTGTGAAAAGTAGCCGAACTGTGTTTCATACAAACCCAATGTAATCAAAAATGGTTAGTAAAAGAAACCACTTACACCATATCTCTTCGGCAGATAAAATCTTAAGGCAATACAGGCTTTGTAATATATGAAGCGAAATGATAATAATTCGTGTTGCCTTTGATCTTGGTGACTGTTCAGGTAACAGCGCACACGAGAATGTAGCGCGAAAAATGAGTCTGTGTCGCCTTCGAATTTAATCGCCGGTCACTTAATCATACTGTAAAAGCCATTACGACTATGTTAAATTCCCACTTTGTTTCTGTTCTTGACAGCTTTTGGTACCCATTACTGCATGAAATATATGTTATTTTAAATGAATCTCTGTGTGTAAAATGCAATGTCCTGCCTGCCTGCCTCACTGACTGACTCATCATCGTCCAGCGCAAACTACTTAGGATAGTAACGTGTAATTTGGAGAAGGTATGGCTCTTATAATTTAGGCGTCCTTTAAGAAGTGATGTTTTGAAATTACCGTCCTTGGTGGGTGAAATAGGGGATGAAGTGTTTTTTTCAAAAATGTCGCTATTAAGGCAATTTTCAAACTGGGCGTACGAAATTAGGTGTTTGGAAATTAAGAAATACTAGCTTCAGGATTTTTGAAAATTGTCCATATGGAGGGGAAGCAGAGGGTGAAAGCTTTTTTTGAAAGTACTTCATTATTAAAGAACTACAAAAGTATACTGAAAGCTATATCTATGAACGTTGTTATTTGACTGCTCAGCAACAAATGAATAATACCTGTTTCAGTATTTTCGGAAATTAAACCCCTAATTGGGTGAAATAAGGGATGAGATTTCTTATGAAAATATTTTATTATGTAAGCATTTCTAAAGCTATGTCTATGAAAATGTAGCTTTGTCTTCTCAGATAGACAACAAAAAAAGTGTTTCACTGTTTCTGGAAATTCAAGCCCTAAAAGGGATAAACAGAGGGTAAACATTTTTATGGGAATATTTCATTGTGAAAGGATTTTTAAAAAGAAATCTCTGAAAACTGGTATTTGGCTTCTCGTTTGGAGATGGAAAAGTACATGTTTCACTGTTTTTGCGAATTCAACCTCCCATGGGACGAAATGGTGTCAGACTGATTCACTGACACATCATCGCCCATCCAAAATCGCGAAGGATAGAAACTTGTAGTTTGGAGAGCATGTGGATCTTATACTATAAGCATTGTTTAGAAAGGGATTGCCCGATATTCCACTCCTAAGGAGGTGAAGCAGGGGATGAAAGCCCTTCTGAAACTGCGTCCCTATTGAGGAAATTTTGAAGCTACAACTACGAAAACTGATATTTGGTTCCTTAATCAGAAAATAAAAAAAATACGTGTTTCAGAATATTTGGAAATTCAACCACTAAGAGGGTAAGAAAGTGCTTGAAAGGTGTTTTCAAAATAAATAATTGCTTAAAAGCTTTTAAATAATTTTTAAGGCTACGTCTATGAAAACTGGTATTTGCCTTCTCATTTAGAAATTAATAAAAAAGGCTTTCAGTGTTTTTGGAAATTGAGCGCCTCAGGAAGTGCAATAGAAGATGAAAAATTTCAAGGAATTATTTCGTTACATTAAAAGATTTTTAAAGCTATATTTATGAAAACTGGTTTTCACTTCTCGGTTAGGCATGAAAAAAATATTTCAGAGGTTCAAAATACCGCTTCAGTTGTTAATTTCTTTTATTATCACGACCGGTTTCGGGCTCTCATAAGCCCATCCTCAGGTGTCGCAACTGAGCTGTGTCCCCCGAGCGCCGCGGTGGACGAGTACTAGGCGCGGTGTGATATCTATTAGCGTGGAACAGATACTCCCTGTTGCGTGCTCATAGATAGCGCACTGCGCCTATTGTAGTAAAGTAATATAGTAAATGTACAACGTAGAGGTGATCATATTTATATTACAAGAACCAAACATTGAAAGATGGTTATGGAAAGAATTAATTTTATTGATGTAGAGGTGTTTAAGATTATGGGAGATGGTTTCTGGAACTATGTATATTTGTGGGAATTTAATACCTTGTCAGTTGAACTGATCATAGTCAGTAACTGATATCATAATATTTTGTAATGGGAAGTGTTAGAAATGATGAGACATTAATCCACTGATTATAATGAATATGACTACTAAAGTAAATGCATAAACGAGGTTCTATTTCAAACAAAGATTCAAGTCTTCATCTTTTGTATAATGTAGATGTTTTTCTGCAACCTAGCTGATTTCTTCACATGTGGTCTTAATTGGGAATTATTCACATTGATCCCACTTCTGAAGTATTCTATTGACTTAGCAAAGTTAATGAGAATTTATTCCATCAGGGAGGGTCAGATATAACAGTGAAATATATCAGGTGTATATGCAGTGTTTTATTTCCCCTTTAAAGCAGTAACCCTAGGCAGATACTGTAAGGGTATTTGCTGAGTAGTGGAATTAGGGATTAGGTGGAGGATAACCATTTTCATTAACTGTTTTGGGAATCTGTTTGATGTTTGGTAACAAATCATCGTGTTGTTTTTCAGCTCTCCAGAGAATGGAATATTTTTATGGGTGTGATGTGAGCAGTACCGCCAAGAAAGCATTACCATGGACTCCAAGAAAATTGTGCAGAAGCTTTAGAGAGGTAAGTAGAAGAAATAAAATATTTTGAAACACATCAGTCGTTGGTAGGTGTCATCTGTGACTGAATTTAGTCATTTGAAAGGCAGGCGAGACTTTTTTAATGTTAACATTGATATTGAAATACATTATTTAAAACATAGTTAAATATTGCAAGGGTGTTGGTTGTAATTGAATTTCAGAACATATTCAACAAACTTAATTAAATGTTAAGACTTTTTCACGCTGAGGATGGCATGTCACAGTGTAATGATACAAAATTGAAACTATTACAGTGCAAAATTTGTTCATCTAACGAATATTAACGTTTCTAATTGAGATAATTATTCTGCAGTTCTGCTGAACAATCTGCCAAACTGATTTGATCTAGAGGGATAGAAGTTTCTTTATTGAAGGATACTGTGTGTAGAGACAGTCAGATGCAGATTTAGGGTCCCAGAAGACTTACATACTGGATGAGCTGTGACGTTGTGCGATTGTTAAGTTGGGGTACATTTTACTGACGGTTCCTCCAAGCTAGCTCGGTAGAACTAGCCATTTACTATGGGAGTTCTCTGAGAGTTACACGAGCAAAACAAACTTTCAGGTCGTAAATATGACGAAGGCTATACATTACTTAAGAATACACCTGCGCAGAGGACCATAAGGGAGTTGCTTTAAAGAAACCAAGATGGAGACTCAATATCCCTGAATACAAGAGAAAACTTGGGTTTTAATCTATCTGTCGATATGGAACATTTCAGCCGCAGATGCACTGCACGAAGGTACTGTCACTGTGAGATACAGAAGTGAGAAGGTCGTTGCACTCATCAAATGTTGATGAATAGGAGTGTTGCAACAGTTCAACGCTATTGGGCGCACTGTTCTCTGTATGCATACAAGCGAGCCCCTTGCCTGAGCTTTATTTAATTACCATTACGTAAACAAGGTACATTTGCTTTGTTTATTTAGGACTTAATTAACGCTCCTAAAATGCCATTACATTTAAATTAATTTACAACCCAGATGCCTAACAAGAAACCTACATTAATCCAGTTGTTCAAGGATAATCTTAGTGACTATAATCTAATACCTAAAAATGTTGGTCTCCCCTGCCCCACTTACGTAGTTTGGACCTATTCATCCAGACCCACACCATGCCCCTCTTAAAGTACCCAGCATCCTGAGACAGGGCTGGGCCTTGCTCGAGCAACAGCAGCAAATTTGTACGATATCTGCAAATTTCCAGCTTAGTATTGTAACCAATGATCTTTACAGTTTCAGGTCTTCTTAGTCGCAATTTCCAGCAGAGCGTGTTTCCCAAGTGTATTTATTCAATGTATGACCCTATTCAAAGTTTCAGGGGTTCGGTTTTATCAATTTCCAATAGAGTTGGTATTTTCTGAAACAAATAAGAATATTCACATTTTCTGGGAGTCCTTTTCTGAGTTTATCCTGCTTTTCAAGAATACGAGTGTAGTTGAAGGACTTAAAACATTAGCAACTGTCACCACCATATACGTACACATCAGTTTATGATGCTATTTACACTTTTGGAGAACTAGTTACACTTTCGCAGGGTTTTTCCGATTCTTCCCCAAATAGCCATTTTTCAAGAAGACAGTCGTAAATACAGAGCCCTTAACTGCTATGACATCCATCACCACCATGCACACCCTGCAACCACAGCCATGTATTATGTAATTTACAGTTTTGGTGCTATTTTACAGGCTTTCTCCCACTTTGTTTCAAGAAAAGTAGATCATCGCTAAATAGCTCTCCCACCTACACTCTAATGCTGCTGCTAGTAACATCAACAAATGCGATAATAGGGGAACTATGCAGAACTACGAACTTTACTTAGAAACAAGCTAAATGATGGAGGGACTCCCTCCAATCATAAGGGTCGCATCGTGTTGGATAATCATTAGCTTCTATCTGCACTTGTTGTGGAGCCACCACTTCATACACCTCAGCCCGCCACCACCACTGCCATGTAATGCAAACTATCACCAGTACTATGGTTATATAAGAACAACTGCAGTATCTACATTAAACGTTACACTGTGTAGTATACCCCTTGCGCACTAAAGAGTACCATATTGCCACTTGTCACGTGACTCTACAGTCACAGTCTGCTGACAGTCTCACCTCAGCCACTAGTCTTTCTACCTCGCTGGGCCAACGCCACTGATGGACCCTACACCTCACGCTCCCTCACGCACCTACTGCCACAATGCAGATAAGCGAGGCAATGGTGCAGCAGTTGTCCAGTGCTGCAGCCGATCCTCCATTCGAGATATCCCTGGGAACATATTTCGATCAAAAAGACGATTAATAACGTGTTCGACCACTACCTTCCCCTTGCTCTGTGTATTCGAGCGGACCACAGGCAATTTGATAACTGAAGTATTTGATTTCAGAAATTGTCCCGGCGTGTTTCTTCTTCCAGTAGTTTTCGGGTTTGCAGCCGGATCCCATCAACATTCTGCCACGATATTTCAGCCCAGACACATTCGGCCAGTGCATTCTGCGCATGTGAATCGTACTGGTGGTTAGGAGGCAACGCACGTGAGGCAGACAAGTTGTGTGTGCTGCCCTCAGTGGTGAAGTAAAAACAGTCTTATCGCTGAGTATCGGCTGAGCAAGTCGATTCCAATGGGACCACATAATTTTAATAAATGGATTCCAATTTTTATCCAGATGAAAGACGTTATCATGACGCATTAAATTATCATCAAGACGTATTTCCATGGATTCTTTAATTACAGAGTCCCAGAAGCTGGAAACCGGTGCTAAAATTTTGGTGTTATTGTATTCCATTGACTGCCCCATGGAAATGCGATGTTCTGCTACTGCTGATGTTAAAGGCTGCCGCAGAGTGGTGTGTCTTTCGTGTTCTAAAGAGCGTTCCGGGACCGTTCGTGTCGTGTGACCCACATATGCAGAGCCACATTCATAGGGAATTTTATAAACACCGGCCATCCTCAATTATAAATCGTCTTTAACGGATCCGACTAAGGCCCTGTTCGTTGCTGTTGGACAGAAGATGACATTAATATTATTCTTCCTAAGCACTGTTCCTATTTTACAAGACACGTTGCCGGCATATGGAAGGAGCGCAGTTGATTTATAGTCGTCATCAGTCTCCTCAGCATGTTGCTTCTTGTTATTATAATTGTGCGTGGCCTGCCGTATTTGACGCGAAGTATACCCATTCCCTCTAAAAACCTTGTGTTAGTCTCTTCAGTACTTCGTCCACTCACCTGAGGATGGCCGGACGTCTCTGGGCCGGAATATCGTGGCAGAATGTTGATGGGATCCGGCTGCAAACCCGAATATTACCGGAAAAAGCTATAGTATTTTTGTCTAATTCCAACAAAAATGTTTCAAATGGCTCTGAGCACTATGGGACTTAGCATCTATGGTCATCAGTCCCCTAGAAATTAGAACTACTTGAACCTAACTAACCTGACATCACACAACACCCAGTCATCACAACGCAGAGAATATCCCTGACCCCGCCGGGAATCGAACCCGGGAACCCGGGCGGGGGATCATTCCAACAGAATGGTCAGAGATTTTACCAGCTGTTGGTACCATCCATCTCCCATAGCAATCATAAATGCTGCATGGAAAGAATGTTTGTCAGTAAATTCGCAGGACATTTGAGCAATGCTGTAACCAGCTGAATAAATCTTTTCAAGCTGTTTTTCTGTGGACGTTCCCCATATTACTGCCTTCAAAAATTGTTCCATTAAAAATCTTCATCCTTCGAAGTACAGCATTTCCAACACTCTACAGGCCTTTTAGATAGACGGCCCACCAAGCAGCCTTCATGTAAGAAGCGTCAGCCACCCGCTTATTTTATAACATATCCCTTAACTGGCTACAATGAGCCGTTATTCCTTGGAGTCAGTCATCCTGACAGACTATTTATAGCGAGTTTACCCTGTATAACGACCTCCATACTCTATGTAAAGATACTAATTGAGTGCTTCAATATATATAATTATTGTAGGATGGTTCAGAATTCCTCTATTACAGTATACACATGTGCTGTCATCTATATTGCAACATAATATTATGTGACCTCAGATACTTACCTGATTAACCGACTCATGCAAAAATTTTAGGGTGATGCATAATTTGGCTATTTCTATTTAGTCAATACTTGAAATAACTGTGGACGGCCATTGAAAACAATTATTTTATACACAAATACTTTAAAGTATTGCCTTGTAACGAGTTATCGGTCAGTGTCTGTAATTGTCATGTGGACTCTAGTTCGTACCACTTGCTTGATACATACGCAGTCAATCTTAGTGTTGTTAAAACGTTCATATCCAGAATTCCTGGGATTCTGTCTCATCTCTCTACATTGTAAATGCAATTGTTTGTCTTTTTTAAGTGCTTCATAATATCCTTCGTCATTTGTATCTCGAGCATCACAGACATTCCGTTAGATACAAAGCTTTCTCGACCTCCAACCTGTCCCTGTGCACATAAGCTGTCTCCCCTCCAATCCCGCCCTTTCTACGTAATACTGATAGCCCTGTGATAAAAGTAAATGTCGAAAATCTCTGCAAGTCGATACATGCTACTGCTGCTGAAGCCCTCCTATAGATACTCGTAACAGCTTGTATCTGAACATATCGTACACAAGTCATTGTGTACTGTATGCTACAGGTATTGTGATTCTATTACTGGTGTAATCTACGAGCATATGCCACACACTGAAATATGAATTCCTGTTGCTACCGTCTATCACTGTTCCATTCGCGAAGGGTCTGTGGAAAGTATGTCTCTTACTAAAACGATCATATTAGCCTCACATTCCATGTTGCACTGATTTTCACGAGATCCTACATCTAATCAAGTGCCCCACAAGCCGCTGTATGGTGTATATCGGAGGCTACAAGACACCAGTACTGTCGATTACCTTTAACTCTCACATTTACGCTATGCTGAAGTATGTGCTCAAGAAAAAAACGAATTCTCTGTACACCTCGATACATACCCAAATCCAGTTTTTGCCGATCTATGTCGACTTTCATACAGCTTTCTTTCTCTTACATACTCTAATTGAGTGTACAACCCTATACGATTCTGGCAGTAGCCACCTGATCTGGTTCCTTGGCAGATAATGCTGCTATATCAATAGCTTCAATGTTTTGTACACAACGTAGTTCAGGGATGAACTACATTTCTCACACCTACACATCTGCCTCTACCTTTATATACAAATTCTACAACCTGCTTTTTTCCTGCGACAGGACGTATATCCAGGAAATGTAGGACCTTACTTTCCACACTACAACCTTAATCCAACTTCACCACTATGGACCCAAAGGTTTCAACATTTTTGCCCTCCCCCATGTTGGTAAAAGGCCACTGGGGAAAAGCATTCTTACTGTTCGCCGGTATGGATTATTTGGCGATCAATGGTTCTACATGTGTTAATGTTAGGGTAGTACCGGACACTGACTATGAAGTACAGCGTCAATGCAAAATGTGCTGTGACATTCGAAGGTGTTACTCTTTCAGGTAGAGTGGAAGCAGCTGGGTAGCAAACTGACACATATCAAGGGTCAGTTGACAACCAGGTACAGCCGATTCCGCCTAAAGTTCCACATCTTTAGCAGAAGAAGCGGAACCATTGTCAACGCATTTATAATCTCAATAGTCTTTGTGTTTGGTGATAATGCATTAAAATTAACATCTCAAATGGCACTGCAGCAGTGGTACACCAAACATAATGGTGCCCATGGCATAATACTTTATTAGCACCATCTCCTCACTGGCGACTGGTGAACAATACTTTTTGTCGGTCCCAGCTCACCCTTGGCGCCCAGCTTGCAACACTAAACTGTAATGGCATTCCCAATCCAAATCCGCATACAGTAATATAATATACAGAATTGTCTCAAATAGTTATATATTTTCTGGGAAGAGTTGTTCGCCTTGGAAACCATTTGGCGCCCTCTGCAAGTGGATCCTGGGGAATGAAGGACCCCCTTCCCCCCCGACCCGTGTCGATACGCCACTGCACTACGGAGTGTCTACAAATCGTCTAAATATTCTGAATATGCTTCGTTTGCAGTATATATTGCGTCTTATAAACAAAATCTGTGGCCAGGCCATAATAAAACGGCTTTTTACATTGTAAAGTGTATATTTCAGTGTAATGTCTAACATTCTGATGTCATGGTAGGCAACTAAATAAGTGTTTTTATCAGATGTATAGCCAATGAGGGTAACATGGAATGAAGAAGAATGACCATGTTATAAGTTGCGATACGTGGACGGTGTTCTCACTATCTCACAGCATGGTGTCTGTAATATATAGTGTGAAAGTTAAAAAAAAAGGTGTAAAATTGATGTCTTGACAAGTTGCAGTACTTTTTTAAGTCCTTCATGCATGTTATTTTTAGTGTGTCTACCTACGACTACATGTGATTGAACAGAGATGAATACCATACTACCTGGTTAGGAAGATGACAATCAGTATAGTATCTTTTATTTTATAACATGAGTATCTAAGCTTAAATCTGTTCTATGTTGGAGTAACAAGTAAACTGGTGTGTTTATTGTTATATGTAACACTTGTGCCACAAAATTCAGCCTTTTAGTTAGTTGTTCCATAGCGAATTTGAATCATTCCTTTATTGAGCTGATGTTCAACGAGTCAGTTTATAGGATATGTGTACATGGTTAGTAAAAACATTAATGAAGACATGGTTATTTTTAGTTCTAATCATGGAACTACACATAATTTTTTCGTTTCAGTTTTTCGGTTTACTGGCTATCTGTTTTCAAACAGAGATTCATCAGTGGAATAGAAGGAAAATTCCAGCAGAAATGATTTTAAATTACGTTTAAAACTTGCTTTACTACCTATCAGACATTTTGTGTTACTAGGAAAAGGATTAAGACTTTTTGTTGGTGAATGTTGAACACCTTTCTTGGCACTTGCAGTTTAAACAATTTGTAAAAAAGATCATTTCTCCATCTATTGTTGTAGTTATGAACATTATTGTTTACTCACATTGTGGTGGGTTATTTGTGACTTAATTTTGTTACTGAATGTATGTATTTTGATGGAACAGAAATAACAGCTGGTTGTTTGAAGAGGTACCTACACAATCTCCATGGGTGATCATCACTTGTTATTCTTAATGCTAACTTTTGTGAAATGGGAATGTTATTTCTAAGCAATGCATTATTGATTGCAAGAATATACCAGGAGGTTGATACGCTTGTTTGCAAGATTAGCACTTTTACAAAGAGCAAAAGTAGCTGAACATAATTGTTTGAGAAATTAGTAAATTACCTTTTCCAGTTCAAATTTTCGTCTCCACATACACCCGAAAACATCCTATTATTGACTACTGCCCAAGTGCTACATCAGTTGTCGGTATGACTCTGTTGTACAGAAGCGAATGTAGTAGGTCTTCTTAAAATTTAGGGAGAGCCCTTATTCAGCGAACCACTTAATAATTCTTTGCAAAACTTCATTTGCCAACACTTTTGTTGCTTTCACTTGGATGGGATGTATTGTAACACTAGTATTATCTATAAAAGGCGCCGATTTTTCTTATTGAATGTTAAGTGGAAAATAATTCACATAATAAGGAATAGGAGTCGACACAAGACTGAAGCCCTGGGACTCCACTTTTTATTTGCTTTATCCGCTTGTCACAAACACTTTCTACCTTTCTATCATTTTCTAAATTATTTAGCAGGAATATTTGCACATTGTTTGTTAAGTCTGATTAAAACCATCAGTGTGGAAAGTCATCGGTTCCATAAAACTTGAGTGTATCAAAGAGAGTGTATTCATCTGCACATTCAAACAGCTTGGAAAGATCACAAAATGTAACAAAGGTGATGTATTGTTATTTAACGCTTGTGCTATTTGATGAGAGAATTTATAAATAGCATTCTCAGTCAAGCACACATTCTTGAATCCAAACTGTGATATACTAAGTAAATACTTTCCACTTACATGTGGAAATGTCCTTGAGTAAATTACTTTTCGGATGTTTTGGAAAAAAAATATCAGGAAGATAATTGGTCAATAAGTGTTTAAACCTGTTTTGTCACCTTTTTTATGTAGTAGTTTAACAGTTACATATTTAAACCTAAATGGAAAATTTCCTGTGCCAACGATGCATTGCATATACCAGTGGGTAAATTACTTATTACGATTTTCGGAATTCTGACTGTAATTCCACCGAACCCATAAGAGCTTTTGGTTTTTAGAATCGTTATAATTGTGTTAAATTCAGTGAAGAGTGTTGGTGCCATTTCAAGTTACTTAAAGCTTTTCGAAGGGGCGTTTTCAATAAATTCTCTCGTTTTTTTCAGCAGAACCATTCAATCCTATATACTACAGACAATCTGCTTACACTATGCTTGCCACTGCGTGCATACTGTCACTTGTTACCATGGTGGTGCCACACATACTTCTTTATTCTACTACAGAATAATCAAGGTTCAGTTGCATTGTTACTGTTCGCTGTTACACAGTGTCACTTCAAGTTTTCCAAATTTATTCCATATTTACTAGCGGTCTTCCTCAGTGAAGAACCCACTACTATTTCGTTCATCACTCTGCTGTATGTCTCTTTTGGTTTTATGTCTCTCTTTCCCCAGTTTCCATAGTTTAAACAAAAATACTATTCAGGGACTCCATGCCACATTAGTCTGTTGCTACACTACTATACATTGTAACATAATATAAAAAGTTACCCATACATCTTACTTTGGTATTTGGCTACTGGTCCATTAATGAAAGTGGGTGCACTATGTAGTATCCTAGTTGATGTGTATATCTGATGTTCTTCATTAGACCTCCATACAGAATGCACGATATCCAGTAACATTGTCCTTATTTGAAAGTTTCGCACTGCAGCTACATCTACAGACAACTGGCGTTCTTGGGACTTCTCTATGTAGGTATTTACAATATTTATGAATACAGAGGTGCGCTTTGTGAAAATTTGTTGCAGTTTTTGTTGAAAAATGCGGTAAATTGTTGAAATTATTGTTGTAGCATTAAGGGTGTTTTATTACAGTTTGGTGGGGTAAGTTGTTTCAGTTTTAGGGGTGTCAGTTTGCTGTAGTTTGAGGGAAACTTGTCACAGTTGTGGATAATTTGTTTCAGTTTGGGGCAATTTGTTACAATTTAAGAATTTTTGTTATAGTCAAAGTCAGTATGTTACAATTTTGAGTAGTTTGATGCAATTTTGAGATAATTTGTTAGATGCCTATATCTTAACACATATGAGGGGTGATTTTGCATTTTTATCATAACTAAGGTGAGGTTTGGATAGAAAAATATGAACTTTCGTCAGCTAATGACTGACATTCAATTCTATTTGCAACCTATTACCGTCTCCTGTGAGAGGTAATTAGAAGTAGTAACATATGCCCTCTCTATCCTGCTGAAATTGGCGACTCTGAATTGAATGGTTTCAACTTGCTCAAAGCCATTAGATCTATCTAGGCTGATAGACTTGAGCAAGATCCAATTTTACCACCTTGTTATAATATGCAGTTGCACTGTTGGCACCCACTCCAGTTTTATGTTGCGAACTAGCATTGTAATGTATGACACACTTGTTTGATAGTGTGATGGTGAGCACATTGGGAGTGGTGGTGGTCATTATGATGATGGAAATTGTATTTGGGATGGTATTATGATGTAGTTTGTGGGTAATTTGTCTCATTTCAGGGACAGAGCGCTGAGTTTACACGAGAATTCAGAACAAGGAATTTAAAAATCGATGTCCACGAAATGTCTTTTACAATGAAAACCAAAATGAAACAGTTGAAGGACTAAAACTGCACACACCACCGATCACTGCAGAAAGTAGAACATACAGGTGTGAACTCATTTTAGTCATTTCAGAGAATCGAGATAGATATATTATGAAATAATTGTGGAGAGATCTATTCCATATCCTATTTCTCCATATTAACTACACTTAGAAAAGTACTTTAGTAACAAGGAAGACTACCAACAGAAGTGTTGATGTATTACATCTGTTCACATCATTTACAACTGCTGGGAATACAAAACATTTGCGTGATCTCGTTTGAATCATTTCACTGCTTCAAGAAAGATATAATATGAAGGAATTATAAAGACATCTATTCGCTCTACAGTTTCTCCACATTAACTGCACTTAGAAGTGTAGGTTCTATAAGAAGATCGATCTTAGGCTTTTCGACACACTACCTCTTTCTCTTAAGATGTATGGAATAACAAAGGTTATTAAAACAGTAACAGTTTATGGGTACCTACTAAATGTTTCTAGCGCCATTTATTCATCTTTCTATAAATGTATGCACTGAAGAACGCCTACTAACACGCACACAATATGAACTGGAAAAATCAACTGTGGTGTACATTAAAAGATATGGACTGTACTCGTGGGGTTGGAGTAGGTTATAATGTTAATTCGATATAAGGCGAAATAAAATGAAAACTGAACACCCTTCACAACTATGACATGTGATGTTTCCATTAAAAAGTAAAAACCAGTTGCATTAATACATGAGATATGAGATCCGCAATTTCTGTTTCATAAAACGCGCTCGGCTGCTGACGGGTCCAAAACTACACACCCTCCTTCACTTCTTCATCCAACTGAAACTGATATACATGCATACCATGTAACGGCATGATTCCATCTATCAGCATTTCTGGGTGTATTGTCTTTAACCTGTAGTTTCTGCAAAGCATCTTCGTAGCTCTACGCATCGAGTGTGATTAACTTCTCAAAGTAATCAACGAACAGAGGTCCCCTACAAGTGAAGACGTTGGTTATCATGGCTTATCGGAACTTATATGAACAGATTAGGATTTATTTGATGGATGAGTCGTGGGATGTTTGCACTGTTGGCTTTGCCATTTGTTCTTGGGCTCCAAATGATGGCGACCTGAATTAAGACACACATGGATGTCGGTTTCAGGCAGATGAGGAAGTGCGAAAGTGGGTGCAGTTATCGGTCTGGCGGTGGCTGTATGTGTTGCATGAAACAAGATATGAACATCTAGTCTCTTGGTGGGATAAATGTATTAAAGCATGTGGTGATTACTTTTGAATGCCACAATTTTTTTGTTCCATTGTGACAGTGGCTCAGTTTCCATTTAGCTGCCCCTAAAATGTATAATAAAGTTTCATGCTTACTGCCACTTACAAAACCTCTTGACCACCCAGTACTTGGACCACCATTCTCACTTTATAATATGTTGTAACACAAAACACCATTCAGCTGCAGTTACAAAAGCTTGTAAAAACACTAAAGATCCAAGCTAGATGAAACAGAAGGAAATAATATTTGAGGAATCGGCTTTACCCAATAGTAAACACGTAGCTCACTTGCAGTATTTTTGTCTGTGAGTGTGTTACTACCTTGTGTAGATGAACGCACCATCATACCTGGTATATTGTTTGGAGGTGTAACACTGTAGCGTCCTGAGTAAGATTCAGTCATGATACACACAAAAAAGCGCCTGTGAGGGAATCCACCCACACTATTCCAGAAATGGTGTTAGGAGGTGGTTGTACTCACATTAGTAATGGCCACAGTATGGAGGTGGCTCCACAAGTGGTAGGTGCGGGGAAGGGTGTGTAGTCCTATGTGCAATCTGTTTACAAAGCACCATCCCACGGGTCTTAAGAAAGCTTCCTTTAACATATAATGAGAATATAAGTGAACAGCAATTATCGAATTTTGTTTCTTTTAATTTTTTTAAGTTGGGCATTAAGTAACGCCCCCTTAGTAAAGTTCATTATGGAAAATGCGTTGCTGTTGCTAGAATTAATGAAAAGAAGCAGTGCACTGAAGAGACCAAGGTCGATACCGCAATTAAAGAAAATTCTCCTCTAGATATAACTAATCTAGAGAAACAGGACATGAATTAGATGTCTCCTTAATTATTTGATAATATATCTTTCTAAAACCTCAGAAATGGTTGAAACAATATCATACAAATGGGTTGAATTCCCAACAGTTGTCAATGACATGAGCAAGCATACCTGTTTACAATGTGAAGCCTTTGTATGCGCACCTCCACCAATTGACATCTACCAGTCATGTTAGTTGCCCAGTGTCTGGAGCAGTGGCGGACTGCTAGCAAGCTGATAACTGTCGGCCCACAGTAGTCAAGTTGGGTGGGAATTCTAGAGTGTTGGGGTAATATTATGAACTTCCTGGATGCATGGCCTGTTGTGGGAAAAAATGTCAGGACGCTGGATAGGTACATAGAGGTAGAGACAGATGTCAGGCTCGGAGGAATGTAATTAATAAAGGAAGAGGTGGTTTATGAAACATTAATACTACTGACAAAAGTGTATTACATCGCCTATATGTCAACAAACACATTATGTGGCTGCTGCTGTGATTGTGTAAGGTGATAAGCTTTGTTTGAGTATGTAACAGAAAAAGAGCTATATCCCGATAGGGGATTTGAACTGTATGGAGATATACAGAAAGTCATTTTTTACTCCAACAGTGCAAGAGTGGGAGGGACGGGTGATCGATAATGCTGGTACAATGTACCCCAAAGCACTATACATTGACCTCTGAGGTATCTGACTGGACGCTAGATCTTAGGATGATGATGGAGTAGTCTACAAGAAAGTGGAAGCGAATTGCAAGAAAATCTGGGAAAAACTGTTGTAAGGACTTGTAGTTGACCTGAATACAAACAGGATCAAATAACATCTACACTACCACTTAAAATAATAACTGCCATAACAAGATCTAGGATTAAGCAACTCCAGTGGGTTAAAGCATGGAATTTGCAGGAATGTTAAGGAATGTAATTAACCCATTAAAGAAATGGTTTACAGAACATCGACTGATTAAGAAATCTATTGAAGTTTTTGGTTGTTGCTGACCTGCTAAATAGTCTCAACAACAAAAAATGAAATCGATGACACCACTAGGAATGTATTATATCAGTAGAAGAAAGTAGTCTCATTTCTCATCAAAAGATACAAGGTACACAGAAAGACACCGCTAGACTTTGACTATGAATACCAATAGTGAATGTTGGATATATATATATATATATATATATATATATATATATATATATGTGTGTGTGTGTGTGTGTGTGTGTGTGTGTGTGTGTGTGTGTGTGTGTGTGTATAAGTGTATACTTGATGAGTCTCATCCACATCTAGTAAACAACAATTTGTTTCCATCTTTGCAGAGATATGTTTCTAAAGTGACCAAAACTAAATACACATGCGCCACCTACACCGTAGAAGACACAACCCTCCCTAACCCAAGTCTCATATCGGAGGTCTCTGACACTGGGAGCTACTATCCGGTGCAAATGAACTTTCAGGACATACAGAGGTTATTTGCCATCATGCAGAAATGATAGGATCTGACCAGTTTCTTAGATGTGGAAGGAGATTACCGCTGTAGTAAAATAACAGGAGATTTGTATGCTGCTGGACAGTGGCCGAATTGCAGCTTAACAGTTTCAGAAACAGGAGAAACGTGCTGATGACTATAGACTAATTGAATGTGGAAGATGTGAATGCTAAATCTCGAAAACTGTATGTCTAACATAACCTACATTGCACCTTAGATTGTTTTATGCATTATATTAAATATGATATACTTCCCAGCATGCAGCTAGCACTGGCCTGTGGAGAAAGTGTTTAGATATAGCCTGTTATCAAATGGTTCAAATGGCTCTGAGCACTATGGGACTTAACTTCTCAGGTCATCAGTCCCCTAGAACTTAGATCTACTTAAACCTAACTAACCTATGCACATCACACACTTCTATGCCCGAGGCAGGATTCGAACCTGCGACCATAGCGGTCTCGCGGTTCCAGACTGTAGCCCCTTAGAACCGCTCGACCACCCCGGCCGGCACGCTGTTATCCATAGGAGTACTGTAACAGCTGCAGGAGGTGGCAATTTGCAGCGGCTTTAGAGGTTTACCTTTCTTTCTGTTATATTGGCCTTACACACCCAGTGACATGTGGCTTGGACTTCTTTATATCTAATGAAATTGTGTTGTTGTTTCACCATGAATATCACAAGCACTCGGAAAAGTCCATTGAATGTGATATTTAATCCAGAGAGAAGAGACAAATCCAAGGAATTCAGTGTATGGATGTTCTAACAACCCTCAGGTCAATCGTACGTGTACCAGGCAAGCGGTCACAATCATTGTGCACATGTTTCCAGAATGAAACTGCCATACAGCTAATTAAACAGTGCAACTTTACATCACACTTAGAGTAAAGTATCTCCAGAAGTAGATTTTCACTTTACAACGGAGTGTGTGCTGATGTGAAACTTCCTGGCATAATAAAACTGTATGCCGGACCGAGACTCAAACTCGAGGCCTTTGCAGGAGAGCTTCTGTGAAGATTGGAAGGCAGGCGATGAGGTACTGGCAAAATTAAGCTGTGAAGACGGTGCGTGAGTCATGCTTAGGTAGCTCAGATGGTAGAGCACTAGTCCGCGAAATGTAAACGTCTCTTACTGGTATCTCGGCTTTTATCCGTGCGTCATTGTCAAACGGGACGATAGTACATACATTTCTAAAAGTCTGCATACAACGCAACAATACAGTACCGGCTTGACGTATATTTGGTTAGAACAAAGTCAACAGTAGTTGTCACAAATCTGGATTACACTGAGCATGTTAACTAAGAAAATGTTTCTAATGAATGTAGTTAAATACGCCACTTCCGAAATAAATATCAGAAGGAGATAAATGAATCTGAGAATGACATCGATATTTTCTAGGCCGTTTTAAATGGACCAAACGCCGCTTTGGAGAAAAATGGGATAATATGCTGGAAAACGTATCTTTGTGAGATATGGAAATACTTCAGCTTAAAAGTAAACAAAACCCACAGCAAGGATAATCCTGGATTATAAATTTGATCTCGGTGAAATAACCATGGATTAACAGCTAGATACAAATATAGAGGATTTTATATAGGATTGTGATGGAAAAAATGTGTTGTCATCATGATATCGATCAAACGGTGAGGCAATGGCATCTTGATAGGAAGCCGATTACCTGTTTACTGCTTGGAGGTAAAGTGGGGAGAGGTAACAGATTAGAGGGACAAGTAACAAGAGATGCATGGGGCTTACAGCTGTTATGGGACACTGTACCCATATTCTGAAGAGAAGGTGCTAGTAGATGTTTCGAAACAGCAAGAAGAAAAACCTCGGACTCTGACGATCGTTACTGAGGTGACAAAAGCCATGGGATAGCGATATGCACATATACAGATGGCAGTAGCGTCGCGTACACAAGGTATAAAACGGAGGTGCATCGGCGGAGTTGTTATTTGTACTCGGGGGGCTCATATGGAAAGTGATTATGGCTGGAGGACGGGAATTAACAGACTGTGAAGGCGGTATGGTAGTTGGAGCTAGACGCGTGAGACCTTTCATGTCAGAAATCGTTGGGGAATTCAATACTCCGAGATCCACGGTGCCAATACTGGGACGAGAATACCAAGCTTCAGGCATTGCGTCTCCCTATGGGCAACGCAGTGGCGAAAGGCCTCTTACTTCAGCGATCGAGAGCAGTGACGTTTGCATAAAGTTTTTAGTGCTAACAGACAAACAACACTTCGTGAAATAACCGCAGAAATCACTGTGAGACGTAAGACGAACGTATACTCTAGGACAGTGCGATGAAATCTGGCGTAATTGGGCTACGGAAGCAGACGACCGATACGAGTGGCTTTGCTAACAGCTGGACGTTGCCTGCAGGGCTTCTCCTGGGATCGTGACCACGTGATCTGGACCCTAGACGACTGGAAAACCGTGGTATGGTCAGATGGGTCGTAATTTCAGTTGGTAAGAGCTGATCATAGCGTTCGAGAGTGGCGCAGACCCATCGATGCCATGGATCCAGGCACAGTTCAAGCTGGTCGTGGCTCCATAACTGTGCGAACCGTGTTTACGTGTAGTGGGCTGCGTCCTCTGGTCCAACTGAAACAGTCTTTGACTGGTAATGGTCATGTTTGGCTACTTGGAGATCATTTTCCACCGCTTATGGAGTTCATGTTCCCAAATAAGGACCGAATATTTGTGGATGAAAATGCGCCATGTCACCTGGCCACAATTGTTCATGATCAGTTGGAAGAATATTCTCGACAGTTCGAGCGAATGATGTGGCCCCGCAGATCTCCCAACACCAATCCTGTCGACCATTTATTGGACATAATCTGGAGGTCTTCTTGCATAGAATCCTGCACCAGCGACAACTTTGCAATGATTGGCAGCTATAGAGGCAGCCTGGCTCAATACTTCTTGGGGCTTCCAACGACTTGCTGACTTCATGCCACGTCGAGTAGCTGCACCATGGGGGGAAAAAGACGTCCGACAACATATTATGGGGGGATTCCCTAACTTTTGTTACCTTAGTGTATGTGCCAGTTATTTATTTATGAAAAAATACTTTATTCTTATTTCGTGTTTGTCATTGATTTCTTTGATGGCTGAAAATATAATGCTGTGCATATTGGCGCCAATATAAATACCAGTGTGTTCATCAGTCACGTTGGAAACGATTTGGAGTCGTGTGCAGGACCGCCATAATGACGAAAGCACTTTACCCTAGATGGATGTGCAGTTGTGAGGATTCTGCAGAGTACCATATGTGCAGGCACAGATTACCATTTGTTACCTATACTTTGACACAGCGACAACCAAGAATTCGACAGGCAAGTACAGCCCTTGGACACCTCCTGGCATGCATGCTGCCTTGCTGCCTCCCGCAACTACACTACACAGAGATAGCGTGGACACTGGGATGACGGCGTAACTGTGTATCTATCACATTTACATCCTGATGTTATCGCAATGCATACAAGTTTCATATTTCATATTTCTCAGCTTAAGGCAGACAGATCATATGACAGATTATATGAATGTGGGGTGCCTGTTCTTTCGGGCGTCTCATACAGCGTATATGGAGGAAATGGACACAGACTGTGAATAGGTTTTCGCACTGAGGTTGCAATGTAACGGTGACTGATTTGGTTTCATACTTCAAAGTTCTTTTCATACACTTACGTAATGGGAATAGCATATCACTTTCTCAGCCTCTTTATGCAGACGTGAAAGCTCTTCAAAATAGACACAACGTAGACCTTGAGGACAGTTATTAAACAAAGGAAATTGTCTTTTAAATGGAAATTACATTCAAGATCAGCCTTCTACATTTGCACAAGCAAAGGGTCACTTTCAACTAAAACGGCAAACAGTCTCAAAGGCGGGTAACATTTTCAGTGTCCTCGGAAAGATAAAGAAACTACGCTTGTAATTATTTAAAAGTCACACTGAGTTCTTCAAAACTCCCATTTTGTTTGATTCCAGTGAGCTTAGGGGAATGGACTGGATATTTGGTTGGGACTTTTCCTTTCCGCCACGCGATTTTCTTTTTGAATGCATCTCTGTCAAAACAGAAATAAATTGTTTGCCAGCTTGCATTGTTTTAGTGTGGGCCGTGTACAGTCAAGTCCACTGAAAATGTCAGGCCTGCAATCCATTCCGGGTGTTTAATTTTCGTTCCTGCTTTCCTTTTTCCTACAGAAATTCAGCAATGGCGCATTTTAAATGGAAATGTCGTTCCTGGAAACCTTTTTGATTGAGCTAAAGTAACTTATAGCAATATAGAAAGTCTCCATAACTTTCGTTAACTTCCACTAAAACTGCTGCAAATGGCAATGTTATAACTCGTGCGAGTTCAAAATATTTACTGTTCGTACCACCAAGTTGAGCAAGTGCTCCATGCCTGCAAGCTTACGACAATATGTTTCATGATCTAGATAACAATGAGTCCTGTCATTCGACAGACTTCTGGTGACAGATCGGTACACTGCCTCTTTTCATGGAAACGGACACTGAACAAGTCAGCTTCCTGTACCCCAACAACAAATAGCGAGGTGTAAATAGGGCTGTCACCACCATTCTGCAGAACTGAGAACCTTCGCTAGCTCTAGCTAAACAAAATGTCGCACTGTACCAAATAGTTCTGAGGACTGAGCAAAGTCCTGTTAAGCGGAGCCTTTACCCAGATGCGTGCTGCACATTGCGCATGCATGCAGTTTTGCATATACTGGGTGACCCTGTGTGTGCAGATAATCGTAAAACAGAACAATGAATAATAACTACGTTTACCAGTAGTATATTAATATCTTCCTAACACTATTCGTGGCCTCTTGTTATTCTTCAATACATTATGCAATTTGGTAGTCTCTACGTACTAGCATGTCTGAGTTGTTTCAACTTAACTGGGCGCATATTTCTCCTTATACAAACAAAGAGACCGTGTGCCCTTGCCTAATTTGATGACCGTTATGTAAACATACTACCCATGTAGTAATTATTTAGAACTTACTTAATGGGCTAAAAATAACGCTGTATATACCATAATTAAAGGCTAAGATGACCGACAAGTCAATTTTATCCAGTTGTCCTAGCCCAATTTTCATGACAACAATTTCGTTCCCTGAAATATTGTTGGCCGGCCGGTGTGGCCGAGCGGTTCTATTCGCTTCAGTCGGGAACCGCGCGACCGCTACGGTCGCTGGTTCGAATCGAGCTTCGGACAGGGATGTGTGTGATGTCCTTAGGTTAGTTAGGTTTAAGTAGTTCTAGGTTCTAGGGTACTGATGACCTCAGATGTTAAGTCCCATAGTGCTCAGAGCCATTTGAACCATTTTTTGAAATATTGTTCTCCCCGTTGTCACTCATGTAATGTGCTCCTATTCGTCCGCCACCCACACACCACCCGCCTTATCGTACCCACCATTGTAGGACGGAACTTGGGATTAACGCTCTGCAGATCGCTCAAGCAACAGCAGAAAATTCTAATAATATTTGCAAATTTCTAGCCAATAGCCTTCCACAGTGACAACACTGGCTCCCGTCAGATCACTGAAGTTATTCCCATTCGGACATAGCTAGCAGTTTGATGGCTGGCCATCCGGGTCTGTTGAGAGCTGTTGGCAGGTGTGGTGCACTCAGACCTTGTGAGACCAGTTGGGGAGTTACATGATTGAGATGTAGCGGCTCCGGTCTCACACAAACAGACAACGATCGAGTTCGCGGTGTGAGGACCACATGCCCGTCGATATCTGCGTCCTGTTACGCCTATTGGCTACGGATGACACAGCGGTCGATCGGTACCATTGGGTGTTTCAAGGCCTGTTTAGGCGGAGTGTAGTTTCATTTGAAAATTTCCTGCACAGTATTTCAGCCAATCGTAATTACGGTTTCAGGTATTCGTTTCCTCGCCATTTCCAGCAGCAGATCACCCTAAAAGGTGTTTCATACAACGTATGACGCTATTCATTGCTTCAGTGCTTGGTTTTCCGCAGTTTCGATTAAAGTATGTCCCCCATTCTTATTTTCAGTGTGATGGCATTCACTGTGTTTGGGGCTTTTTTGCTGAATTTATCAAATTTTTCAGGACCGTGCACGTATTTACGCGACTTAACCTGTTTACCCACTACGACCAAGACATATGCCCAGCAGCCATATCAGCGTATGGCGATACTTACACATTTTGGAGCTTTTATTAGAATTTTGACGATTTCTTTCACCAGTATAATACAAACACCAACTTTTCAAGGAACACAAATAGGAATACAGTGTGCATTCTCAGCTCTTTCCGCGTAATTAATAGTCCATTAAATTTCGGGCATGCAGCCCCGCAAATAAAATTCCTTCCACTGATATTTCGGCCGCGAATCGTCCGGCCATCTTCAGAGTAAGTCACAAGACCTGGAAGTGTTGTGACTTACTCAGAGGTTGGCAGGACGATTCGTGGCCGAAATAACAGTGGAAGAAATTTAATTTGTGAGGCTGCGTGCCCGAAATTTAATGGGCTAGAAACTCAAAGCTTTTAAGTGTTTGACAACCCTGACCACCACGGGTGCCCCACAAGCACAAAACTGTATGACGCTGTTTACTGTTTTGGTACTGTTTTACAGAGTTTTTCCCATTTCATTGAAGACAAATCAGGACATCGCTAAATAACTTTTGCACTTATACTTCTGCCGTTGGTGCTAGAAGAACCGGCAAGGATGGGAAATGGAGACTTGAGGAATTAAGCAGAATTATGAACTTTATTTAAAACCAAGCTAAATGATATGCCAACTCTCTCCAAACATATGTACAGCATCGCGTTGCATATCCAGCAGCTTCTGCGTGCCCCCGCTGTGTGACACATACACTTCAGCCTAGCACAGCCACTGCCCTGTGACGCAAACCTCTCACCACTGCTGTGATTGTCTGAGGGTCAGGGAGAGGTCCAGTACTACACTTAGGTTGTCTGAGTGAAGCAGTGTTCGAGAGAGGCGGCGGTCCTAGACACATTCAATATTCTTCAGGACTCCCTGCCGAAAATTATTTAAAATTTATGTTTATTGGAAATATTTATGTTTATTGTAATTATTACATAGATATAACTTAATTTAAAAATACGTTCTTCTTTTCCAATGTGTGTTGAGGTGTGTGGTTCATTCTAACATATTAACTGGCTTATAATAATACCTTGTGGTTGCATGCACTTTTAGCGTTAATGTAGTGAGTGTCAAATGAAAAAGAACATTTTCTCTAGGTTCACAGACGTTTTGTCTTAGGTACCCTTAAAGACTTCCCGAAGCCTAATGTCTCAAGGCTCCCATGTGCTAAAATTCGCTCTAAATAGGATTCAGTTCCCTCCAACCAGGTCCATATTAATAGCCTGTTTCATTAATAACACTTCGCAACGTGATCGTATTTGCACAGCCAAGCTGGAAGTAGAAAAGAACCCACCTGAGACAGAGCCAACAAGCACACGCACATACACGCACATACACATGTACACTGACAGCTCTATTTTTTCACGGATTGCTCCAGAAGTGAATTCAATAGCTTTAATAAACTACTTCCGTGCAAGGAATTCACGAGGTGCCCAGCTGGGATACGCTGTTGCCCACTCCCAGGCCACGCGGCTATTTGGCTAAGAGGAACTAAGTTCCACAATAGCGCTCACAGCTCCGAGGAGACTCAAATGAAATAAGAAAATAAATATATAAATCAGTAAATAAGAACGCGGGATAGCTCAAACAGATATTACACCGCATAAAAAAATACAAATACGCCTCAACATACACTAGCTCTAGCGCCGCGGAATTTGACTCCGCGCCAGACGTCATGGACGTCGAAGACCCATAGAGATCGCTCCACCGTTAAGTTGTGGTGGCGTGCGCCTCCTGGCCCGCTTTTAGTGTGGGGGCGCCACCAGAATGCAACTCGAAAATAAAGCTACACAACTCCTTGTAAAAATAGGGGACCGTACCTTCGAGCAGTGCTTCATTCAGCGACTGTCAGAATTCAGGTGACCTGTCCAAATGTATTTTTAGTGTTTATGGGTGTATGCCATTTGGACAGGTGTCTTCTTATTCTTTAAATGTTTTATTGCTAATGTTACCTCTTCTTGGGCAAAGGGGAGAGTAACGGGGCCATTTGTGTAGATGTTACCCATTTGTTTTCGTAAGTCTGTGTGATGTTGCCGGTGATTCGCCTTTTCTTCATCATAGAGAAGCATGTTTAGCAGTTACTCCACTGAGAATCTTTAGCCTGGTGTAGCCAAAGTAAGCACAGAAATGCGACAAAAAAGGCGGTATATTTACTGATAGAATGGGCCTTGCAGGGAAACCCCATCATTAGTCTGAACAACACTGGCATACAGAGGAAAGGAACAATAACAATTGACATTCAACGAGCACATAAGACTTACAACTAAAAAAGCGACAAGACTAATGCACAAACGCGCCACGTCAAACTCAACTCATTACGGACTACCATTACAGGCACTTCAGATGTAACATAAAGCCCTCTTTGAATCTTTAATGTGTTTCGCAGCAAGTACCTAGGCATATCGACTGTCACTCACGACAAAAAAAGCAATTGTGAGCCGTGGACAAAGAAGTGTCTTGCTCAGGATGTCAGGTGCATTTGGTACCTCGTCCATGGAGGTCCTATGATTTTTCTTGCAAATACCTCATTAACATAACCATTGGACACAGAGAAGCAGCATACTGGATCAGAAAAGGTAGCCTGGATGATGTATATATCAGGAGAGCATATTACAGATAAATGCCAATTAAGTCTTTGGAAGGTTGAGACATGGAAAAAAGAATGTGAAACATTTGGAAAGCGCCGTCGGGTTTTCTCCTTCTTCCCAAACATCCAGGAACGGTTGAGGCTCAGACACGATGACCCAAGTCGCGGTATAGTACGTTTGATGATGGGGCATTCCCATTTTTACCCTACACACCTGCACCGCTTTGGCCTTAGCGAAAGTGATTTGTTTAAATGTGGGCAACACGGGTCCCACAAACACATAACACTAAAATGTCGCTCACTCACACTCCTAAGGCCGACGTCAAAAATCTAAGACATATGGCAAGCTATAAGGGCCCCAGGAAACTGGAGCATACTTGAGGGCATCACTTATGAAATACCAAGAGTGCTACCCAAGACTTAAAAGCAGCAACGACCATTTTCAGTATCGCGACCCGAAACAAACACTTCACCACATGATGCATGGGACAACAGAGATTCAAACACTGATATGGAAACACATGCACATAGACACAGATGATGATATGAACCCTCCGGTACTACCAGATATAAATACAGCATAGTAGCAGATTACACGACTGCAACCATAGTACAAGTAATACATACATGGAATTTAGAAATAAGTTACTAATAGAAATAAAACTACGAGTTTTCTGGTTGTACCAGTAAAAGAAGTAATTATTTAGCTCTTTCGGTCATTATTTTCAAACAAGTAGTTTATGTAATTTGTGAAACGTACATGATGCATACTGTAAAACGAATGAATTTTATAAAATTGTGCATAAACGTACATATGCAGTATAATAAGAATTAAATACACAGTCACAGATGCAAAACGTAGACAAGAAGCGCCATTCGGGGAGGCAAGGCTCGAAGTTGTCTCCGGAGACTTCTCTCCATCTTATGAGGCGGTTAAGTGGAGGAAGCAGTTGTATTAAAAACAGTGCTGTCATACCGTATACACAAATGACATAGCCTTAATATCACAACATACATACATGAAGTAGTAGCTATAGTAGAATAGAATATGCTAATTCAGGTGTGACAGTCTCGAAGTTTTTACCGAAGCCCTCCCACTTGAAATAGCTAGGTAAAGGGACCTCTTTTGCTATCTTTCCTTTCGTGTATTATTTTCTTCTTAAGAATATAGTATAATTTGTTTTTCCCTTCCGTTCCCAAATTGCACTTTATGTATCTTGTGTTTTAATTAGTAATTTAATTATATAAAAAATAAGAAATGTACTAACATTCTGAAAATTGTCTAGTTTGTAGGAGCAAACGACTCACTATAGTTACTAAGTTGGTGAGACACTCTGTAAGGTTAATAAGTAAATGAATAAGTAAATGACTGACGTCCCGTTCATTAGCAATGCGCACCGGTCTAGTTCTGTGCTTTTCACTGTTGAGATTCCCTTGCTTGTAGTAACTTGCTACTTCTATCACGTAATGAACAGTTGCGTACAACCAACGTGCGTCAGCTTGCTGGAAGTACAACTCAGTAATACTTCCCGTTTTCCGACCCAGCAGTAACTTCACAACATAGAAATTCTGACCATCTCCCTTTACCCTATGTGGACAAATCATAACTTCACCTCTGTAACACTTCTGTAACCCTGCTTTTTCCATTTTTTCAAATACGCAATTGTTCTCTCCAATTAGCAACAACCGCTGCACTTTCACCCAGAAAACTTTTTTAGTATTTCCCAGTTCACGTAATATACAAGGACTATGAAAAACTGCTAATGTAGCAGCTTCCCTGCAGCTAGAAAGCAGACTGAAAAGTATATCCCTGCTCCATCAGTCTTCACTTCCACGGTAGGTAGCTTTAGATAGAAAGGAAGGTGTGCACGGCTAGATTACATGACCAACCTTAATTCTTTTTGCACTTTCTGCAGCCTCTCCATATACTAATCTCGTGACATTAAGCTCACTCCCAGTTGCTGTCACGAACCTGTTATATGGCTTTTCGCAATTTCGACAGTTCTCTGCATAGTTCCCAAGCGCTGTTTTCAAGGACTGGAACCACTTCGTTATCACTGTTCCTTATCCAGATTCAACACCTCCGCTTGCAACATGTTTACGTTCTGATTCACTCTTCTTCCCCAGTTACCTGGCGTAATAAGTGAGTCTTGTTTAAGGCATCTGTCTCTAAATCTGCGATCTGCATTGTGTGACACTCACTTGCTGCATTGTCTCCTTTTGCCATTGTTTCACCACTTCACACCTTATTTTTTATCGTCCTGATGACTCCATAGTTCGCTATGACAAACACAGTTTTGGACAGATGCTATCCTCCTGCATCGATCAAACGTCTCCTCCTTGTGTGTGCTATTATCCCCAGGATTATAGATCGATACAAGAGGGTCGTTGTGCATCACGAACAGTTTTACTATTGAAATTTCGGGAATGCACTTTTCAGGAGGAGACGGGCAACATATTACTTCCCCGCACATACATCTCGCGTATTGATCACGAGGAGAAAATTAGAGAAATTACAGCCAATACAAAGGCTTACCGACAATCATTTTTTTCCACGCACTATTAACGAGTGAAACCGGGTGGACGGGTCAGATAGCGGTACCAAAAGCACCCTCCACCACACACCATTAGGTGGCTTACGGAGCATGATGCAGATGTAGAGAACCTACCTCATTCAACCTCTTAGTTTCTCGTAAGTCCAAAGTACCTTCACGCATTCTGCAGAATCTTACCAGAAACTTTCGAATGCTTCCTCTAGTCTTCTCATCTCGTTCTGTATTTCAAATGCTTTAAATAACATTTGTCTCACCCAGCGGTGACTGCTGAATACTACACGCTCTTGCTTCATCAAAAGCTCTCACCCTTCCAATTGCTGTTTCCACAGTTCTTCAACTCTGACGATTACCAGTAGTATGGGTGAGGACCTCACATTCTCCATCTCGTCTCCTGATGCACCCTACCTGAGGACAGGATCCCCATTACTCTTTCCTCTGCCTAAAAATCTCCTGTTGCCCCGAAGCATTTTACCTCACGTGCACAAAAAATTACGCCACACTTATTATACCGAAAAAACACAAAAGCATAAACATTCTTTTATGTCCTAGGCCATATCACATACGGACCTACCCTTATTGCTGTGTCTATAACCTCTAGTTTACTCCCCTACATCTTCTTTTCGTTCCAACATCACACATCTAGACTCATGGAAAGGGTTTCAGACCTTCCACATGCACAACTATCACCCTCGTCAGCAACTGGACATTAACGTTCAGCAGTGACCCCAACCTGATATGACCCTTCATATTTTACAAAAAAAAAAAATCTTCGTTTTCCCCTTGGAAGTATAGGAAGTCGACAACATTACCCATAGGCCAACCCAATCCGGACGCATTCTTGCTGTAAGACTCACCGCTTCATCTTGATATTATAGCACCTTGGAACTAGCTCTGTGCATCCTGTCACATATTTCCCTTTCCATTTCCCTTTAACAGATTTTCTTGTGTTACCATTCTTGGTTTTAAAATGATAAATGGTGGTAGCATATTACAACTATGTACTACCTCTTGCTGTGACTACCCTGTATTCCTGTGCAACTTCGAGTTCTACTCTGAGACTACGAACCTTAAATAGTTGATATTGTACGTGTCCAATTCCTATCCTTATGTCTTCACTATAGTCCTGTGGATCCTTTTTGTTTTTCCATTGGCTTGATTATGTGAAGTACTAGTCCTCAATTTCTTAACATGTAATTGCTGACACAATAATTTAGACAAATCCGATATAATGTTGTTTGTTTGTTATGTCACTATCGTCTGACATACCCCAAACTTCAGTATCCAGTTGTTCACTAGTGCTTGAGCCAGTTTTCTTGCCTGTTGGTTGGTCATCGAGAACATTTCCACATACCTCTAAAATGGTTTATGAGTACATATTTCTTCCCTGCAGGTGTTTTGTTGAAAAGATCTAAGGCTGCAACTGAAACGGTGCCAATGCTCATCAGCAATGGTTCTCTTGTTCTGCACAAATTCGCTACCTGTGCACCTGTGCAAGTTCCATACATGTTGGTCCTCATCCACCTCCATGTTCCTCCACATGTACGTCTTTGCTACTCACTTGTTGGTAGACCTAATCCCCTATGACCAACTAACATGAGATCACGGATCTCCTGTAATACTTTCTCTCTCAGCTTTACTACTACCACCACTCACAGATCCAACTTAGTTGCTCTGCACGGTAATCATCTTGCACACGAAGCTGCATATGTTTGCGAAACAATTTATCGAGAAACAAACGAATTAAAGAAATTAGCCGCCAGCGGGGAATGATCTAAATAAATCGGGAAAGTTCAAAATTTGTGCTAGAAGAGGACTGGAGTCTGGCTCTCCTGCTTACTAGGTGATAGTGATCATTGGAACTGCATAGACTGCCCTAGCACACCTGCTGTTAGACCAAAATTCTCAACATATCCATACTCTATTGATTTAGTGCCCCTTGTCAATTATCCTCATTACTCACAGAATTTTTCCGATTCCTATAAGAACTCTAGCTTGTTGTGCTACTGCACTGAAGGGGTCATTGACAATCATTATCACAGCCATTTCTGATCCTGCAGCCACTATGAATCAAGACACAAAGGAATAAGAGACATTAGCTGTAAGTGTACATTGTTTTAAATAGATGGGGTAAGTAGGAAATTTTTGCTGGACCGGTATCTGAACCCAGAACTCCTTCTTACTAGACAGATGCACTGAAAACTACGTCATCTGCAGGCAGTGGTCATTAGATCTGCACACACTACCGTAGCATGCCCTCTGTCAGACCAAAACCATCAACTTATTCACGCACGACTGATGTATAGCATGTAGAGCCCCTGGCCCATTATCTTTATACTCAGAGTATTCCGCCTATTCTCATAAGAGTTTGAGCCTGATGTGCATCTTCACTGAATGGATCATTAACCAGTCTCTCCTTAATAATATATGTAGTGTCTGTTACTTATTTTGTTTTTTATTTACATCTCATGTGCCATAGGACCAAACTGAGGATCAAATCTCCATGGTCATGGAGCATGTCAGTACATGGCATTATTACACACAAAAATAAAATGTTTATGAACCAAAACAATCAAGCCATCAGCTTCAATAAACATAAGAATCAGCTTAATTTTTCAAAGAACTCCTCAGCAGAATAGAAGGAGTATCCCAAGAAGAAAATTTTCAGTTTCTATTTGAAAGAGCATGGATTACTGCTAGGATTTTTCTATTCTTGTGGTAGCTTATTGAAAACGGATGCAGCAGTATTACTTAGACGTTCCTGCACAAAAGTTAAGGTAGTCCTATCCAAATACAGGTTGGATTTCTGCTGAGTATTAACTAAGCGAAATCTGCGTATTCTTGGGAATTGGCTGATATTAATAACAAGAAACAAAAGTAAAGAATAGGTATTGAGAGACCCATGTCAAAATACCCAGACTAGTGGACAGGGGTCAACAAGAGTTTCGCGAACTTACACCACTTATTGCCCAAACTGCCTGTTTCTGAGCCTAAAATATCTTTTGAGAATGGGAAGAGTTACCCCAAAATACAAGACCATACAACATAAGCGAATGGAAATATGCAAGGCAGACTAACTTTACTGCCAAACTATCACTTACTTCAGATACCATTTGAATAGTAAAATATGGCAGCATTAAGTCTCTGAACAAGATCCTGAATGTGGGCTTTCCACGACAGTTTACTATTTATATGAACACCTAAAAATGCAGTTAAGTTTCACTAATCATATACCAATTCTGCGAAATTAAAACGTAGGGTTTTGTTGAATTGTGTGTTAGAAACTGTAAAAACAGAGTTTTACTGTGATTTACCGTTAGTTTGTTTTCTACAAACCATGAACGTACATCATGAACTGCACTATTTGAATTGTGATTTAGCGTTAGTTTGCTTTCTACAAACCATCAACGTACATCATGAACTGCACTATTTGAAATCAAGCTAATGTTGCACACAAATCCTTTACTACTCAGACCCCACATCACAGCCATTCTCAACACTGTGATTAATTACATTTTGCTGTCTGGTGTTGAAATAAGAGGTGAACCTAACGTGAGCTACTCCCCATGTTCTGTAATGGTCCAACTTCTGGATCAATATTTTGTGATCAACACAATCAAATGCCTTCGTTGAATAAAAACATGCTTAGCTTTCAAAACCTTTTTTTAACCCATTCAGTGCCTCACAGAGAAAGAGAATGCAGTATTTTCATTTACTAAACGACTCTTATAGCTAAATTGTACATTTGATGGCAAATTATGTGACATAAAATGATCAATAATTCTCGCATACACAGCATTTTCAATAACTTTAGCAAACACTTATGGGATATAAATAGCTCTAAAATTGTCTACGTTATCCCTTCCTTCCTTTTTATAAAGTGGCTTTACTACTAAGTACTCTAATCGTTCAGGAAACTGACCATTCCTAAAGGAAAAATTACAAACATGGCTAAGTACAGGGCTAACAAGTGTAGCACAGCACCCTAATATTCTGCTACGCACTACATCATGTCCATGAGAGTCCTTAGCTTTCGGTAATTTTATTAGTGACTCAATATCCCCCTTGTCTGTATCACAGAGGAGTATTTAAGACATCAGTCTCGGAAAGGAGTTAGCCAAGAGAGTTATATGATTCTCGAAGAAACTAAATTTTTATTTAATTCACCAGCAATGCTCAGAAAATGATTGTTAAATACTGTACATATATCTCAGTTATCAGTAAAAGAAATATTTTTACTGTGAACTGATTTTATATCGTCGATCTTGTGCTGCTGATGAGACACTTCCTTCACAACTGGTTTTAATTTTATGATGAGATTTAGCTGTTCTATTTCCATACTGCATACTTTTAGCCTTCCTAATAACATTCTGAGCACCTAACAATACATTTTTTAAAGGGCTACTATAGCTTGATTGTACTACTTCTAACATTCTGATATAATTCCCACTTCGTTCTACATGATATCCTTATCCCACTAATCATTCACAAGGCTGCCTTTCACTACTAGTACCCCATTTGGAACGTTCCAATGGAAAGCAACTCACAAAGAGCAAGAGAAATATGTTAAGGAAACCATTATATTTGTCATATATGTTGTCGGCACCATAACCATAATGCCACTCTTTTTCCTTGATGAGGTTTAAAAAGTTCCCTACTGCCATTTTATTAGCTTTCCTTCATAGTTTGTAATTATGTGTGGCATTTGTTTGAGTACAAAAGCATTTTAGTGTTAAAAATTGTCCATCACGGTCTGAAAGACCATTCACCCTTTTACTAACAGAATGCTCATCTCGTAATGTCGGAAAAATAAAAATGTTGTCTATAGCTGTGCTGCTGTTCTCCTGCAACCTAGTTGGAAAAAACACAGTCTGCATCAGATCATATGAGTTTACGAGATCTACCAACATCCTTTTTCTTGCACAATCCTATACAAAATTAATACTGAAGTCTCCACTTATAACTAATTTTGATACTTCCCATAAAGTGAATCAAGAACCCTCTCTAGCTTGAGCAGAAATGCTCTGAAGTCAGAGTTAAGAGACGTATAAACACCAAAAGTTAGAAGTTTAATTTCTTTAAGTTTTACTGCCTCTGCACATGTTCAAATATCTACTCAGTGCAGAGCCATGATACGTCTATGGGCTCAAACGAAATACTTCTTTTTGTACATTGCCACTCCCCCACTCCGAAAGGAACTCCTTGAAAAGCAGCCAGTTAATCTGTATCCTGGTAAAGGAAGCCTCTGAACTGTCAAATTGTTTAAGCGGTGCTCCGATATACCAATAACTTCAGAGTCAACATCTATAACCAGTTCACTAACTTTATCAGTATCTTTTATATTTTGATGAAATATGCTGATACTTTCTCTGCTTCGAAACATGACGCCCTCTGAAGGTGATTTCTTAGTTAGAGGGACTCCCTTAAAGAAGGTATACCTATCGTCTGACTTCAATCTAGAAAAGGTGCCACTCTAACAGCAACTACTACAGGAATTTTTTCATGGGTGATCCCACCACCCACTACACTGTCACGTATTAGCTTTGCCAGCCTCCTCTTTCGCGGCCTATTAGGTGCACATGTCTAAAAGAACAGACACCACGTATATGAAAGTATTTACACTCCATCTTCTGCGTCATCTGTCATCCCTTAAACTCATTATCTCTCATCTGCAATACCTTTACTTTAATACTCAGTTCATCTCCGTTCCTGTGTTTCGTTCCAGGATTTTGCATGGCCTAAAAATCCGTTGTACTGCCCATCGTTTTTTTTGGTGGTTTTAGGGCGCAAAACGTCTATGGTCATTAGCGCCCAAGTGCTGCCCATCGTGTTAATCTTCTAGATGGACCCTTCAGCTACAGCAACCATTTCAATACTGTGTGACCCATTATCACTCAGCACTCCATTCCACAGAGATAGCACTTGAAGTATTCGATAAACAGGGCACAACATTTCATGTTATTGCTTATTATTCGTTATTGTTTCTCATTCACTTTATTATGTGTTACATTGGCATTAGGGTACTTAATTTTACGTTTTAATTATCTTGATTACAATATTGTGGCTACCTCTTTCTGTTTGTCGTGGCTAAGGACACCAGAAATTTCTGCTAGGTTGCATAAATAAACCCAAAGATACTGAGTTCCCTGCATACTCAGAACGAATGTAATGATACTCACTGGATATCGCTACATGGACATGTCAATTGTCAGAACAAGCAAAAGAGATGTTGGGAGGGGAGCGGGAAAGTTCTTGTTTTCGGCTTTTATCCATCAGTTGACTTTACTACTGCGTTTCATTCTTATTATTACTTTGGATTAACTTAAGAGGTCATGACGGGAGATCATTACTATCTGAAGAGTACTACTGGAAATCGGATAAAAAAATTGTATTTAGTTCTTACATCACAGAAGTGTTCTACTCTTGCATAAAACTTCCGGTAATAACATTTATTTACGTTAAAACTTATGATAACAGCATTTATTTACATCAAAATTTCCGATGATATCATTTATTTATACTACTACAAATTTTGTTTCGCAGTGGAATGTTTATGTGGTCTTCTATAATTACTGTAAGAACGTTACACTATTAGGAAATGGAGGAGTGTTTACAAAGATATGTCACACGGTGCTCGTTTCACTCAACAGTCAATAGGCACACAAAACACTATGATCTACGTATTACTATCAATTGGCGGGCTAGGTAAATATGACCAGCAGAATGCAGTTGCGTTTGGTAAATTTTCTCCTGCGTATCACTGAAGAGGCCTCTGTTGCGGCAAGAATTTACATAAATTCCCTTAATAAGGAGATGATGGCTGCTAAATTTTAGATATGGCCACCTAATAAAAAGACGACTACAAAAATAGACATTCGGTCAATCTTGTAATTCTTCATCAGACCCCACTAATGAAAACAACTGGATTTATATGATGTACTCTCTGCTTCTTATAATCTTTACCGTGATGTGCAATAAAATGTAGCAGAATAAAAAAATTACCTTGGATTACCCCCCCCCCCCCTCCCCTCCCCGTGAACCATGGACCTTGCCGTTGGTGGGGAGGCTTGCGTGCCTCAACGATACAGGTAGCCGTTCCGTAGGTGCAACCACAACGGAGGGGTATCTGTTGAGAGGCCAGACAAACGTGTGATTCCTGAAGAGGGGCAGCAGCCTTTTCAGTACTTGTAGGGGCAACAGTATGGATGATTGACTGATTTGGCCTTGTAACACTAACCAAAATGGCCTTGCTGTTCTTGTACTGTGAACGGCTGAAAGCAAGGGGAAACAAGAGCCGCAATTTTTCCCGAGGGCATGCAGCTTTACTGTATGGTTAAATGATGATGTCGTTCTGTTGGGTAAAATATTCCGGAGGTAAAATAGTCCCCCATTCGGATCTCCGGGCGGTGACTACTCAAGAGGACATCGTTATCAGGAGAAAGAAAACTGCCGTTCTACGCGTCGGAGCGTGGAATGTCAGATCCCTTAATCGGGCTGGTAGGTTAGAAAATTTAAAAAGGGAAATGGATAGGTTAAAGTTAGATATAGTGGGAATTAGTGAAGTTCGGTGGCAGGAGGAACAAGACTTCTGGTCAGGTTAATACAGGGTTATAAATACAAAATCAAATAGGGATAATGCAGGAGGAGGTTTAATAATGAATAAAAAAATAGGTTTACGGGTAAGCTATACAAACAGCATAGTGAACGCATTATTGTGGCCAAGATAGACACGAAGCCCACGCCTACTACAGTAGTACAAGTTTATATGCCAACTAGCTCTGCATATGACGAATAAATTGATGAAATGTATGATGAGATAAAAGAGATTATTCTGATAGTGAAGGGAGACGAAAATTTAATAGTCATGGGTGACTGGATTTCGTCAGTAGGAAAAGGAAGAGAAGGAAACATAGTAGGTGAATATGGATTGGGGCTAAGAAATGAAAGAGGAAGCCGCCTCGTAGAATTTTGCACAGAACATAATTTAATCATAGCTAATAATTGGTTTAAGAATCATGAAAGATGGTTGTATACATGGAAGAACCCTGGAGATACTAAAAGGTATCAGATGGATTATATAATGGTAAGACAGAGATTTAGGAACCAGGTTTTAAATTGTAAGACATTTCCAGGGGCAGATGTGGACTCTGACCACAATATATTGGTTATAAACTGTACATTAAATCTGAAGAACCTGCAAAAAGTTGGGAATTTGAGAAGATGGGATCTGGATAAACTGAAAGAACCGGAGGTTGTAAAGAGCTTCAGGGAGAGTATTAGGGAACAGTTGACAAGAATGGGGGAAACAAATAGAGTAGAAGAAGAATGGGTAGCTTTGAGGGATGAAATAGTGAAGGCAGCAGAGGATGAATTAGGTAAGAAGACGGGGGCTAGTAGAAACCCTTGGGTAACAGAAGAAATATTGAATTTAATTGATGGAAGGAGAAAATATAAAAATGCAGTGAATGAAACTGGCAAAAAGGAATACAAACGTCTCAAAAATGAGGTCGACAGGAAGTGCAAAATGGCTAAGCAGGGATGGCTAGAGGACAAATGTAAGGATGTAGAGGCTTATATCACTAGGGGCAAGATAGATACTGCCTACAGGAAAATTACAGAGACCTTTGGAGAAAAGAGAGCCACTTGTATGAACATCAAGAGCTCAGATGGAAACCCAGTTCTAGGCAAAGAAGGGAAAGCAGAAATGTGGAAGGAGTATATAGAGTGTCTATACAAGGGCGATGTACTTGAGGACAACATTATAGAAATGGAAGAGGATGGAGATAAAGATGAAATGGGAGATACGATACTGCGTGAAGAGTTTGACAGAGCACTGAAAGACCTGAGTCAAAACAAGGCCCCGGGAGTAGGCAACATTCCATTAGAACTACTGACGGCCTTGGGAGAGCCAGTCCTGACAGAACTCTACCATCTGGTGAGCAAGATGTATGAGACAGGCGAAATACCCTCAGACTTCAAGAAGAATATAATAATTCCAATCCCAAAGAAAGCAGATGTTGACAGATGTGAAAATTACCGAACTATCAGTTTAATAAGCCACGGCTGCAAAATACTAACGCGAATTCTTTACAGACGAATGGAAAAACTGATAGAAGCCGACCTCGGGGAAGATCAGTCTGGATTCCGTAGAAATATTGGAACACGTGAAGCAATACTGACTGTACGACTTATCTTAGAAGAAAGATTAAGGAAAGGCAAACCTACGTTTCTAGCATTTGTAGACTTAGAGAAAGCTTTGGACAATGTTGATTGGAATACTCTCTTTCAAATTCTGAAGGTGGCAGGGGTAAAATAGAGGGAGCGAAAGGCTATTTACAATTTGTACGGAAAGCAGATGGCAGTTATAAGAGTCGAGGGTTATGAAAGGGAACTAGTGGTTGGGAAGGGAGTGAGACAGGGTTGTAGCCTATCCCCGATGTTATTCAATCTGTATATTGAGCAAGCAATAAAGGAAACAAAAGAAAAGTTCGGAGTAGGTATTAAAATCCATGGAGAAGAAATAAAAACTTTGAGGTTCGCCGATGACATTGTAATTCTGTCAGAGACAGCAAAGGACTTGGATGAGCAGTTGAACGGAATGGACGGTGTCTTGAAAGGAGGGTATTAGATGAACATCAACAAAAGCAAAACGAGGATAATGGAATGTAGTCGAATTAAGTAGGGTGATGCTGAGGGAATTAGATTAGGAAATGAGACACTTAGAGTAGGAAAGGAGTTTTGCTATTTGGGGAGCAAAATAACTGATGATGGTCGAAGTGGAGAGGATATAAAATGTAGACTGGCAATGGCAAGGAAAGCGTTTCTTAAGCAGAGAAATTTGTTAACATCGAGTATAGATTTAAGCGTCAGGAAGTTGTTTCTCAAAGTATTTATATGGAGTGTAGCCATGTATGGAAGTGAAACGTGGACGATAAATAGCTTAGACAAGAAGAGAATAGAAGCTTTCGAAATGTGGTGCTACAGAAGAATGCTGTAGATAAGATGGGTTGATGACATAACTAATAAGGAAGTACTGAATAGAACTGGGGAGAAGAGGAGCTTGTGGCACAACTTGACTAGAAGAAGGGATCGGTTGGTACAACATGTACTGAGACATCGAGGGATCACCAGTTTAGTATTGGAGGGCAGCGTGGAGGGTAAAAATCACAGAGGGAGACCAAGAGGTGAATACACTAAGCAGATTCAGAAGGATGTAGGTTGCAGTAGGTACTGGGAGATGAAGAAGCTTGCATGGGATAGAGTAGGATGGAGAACTGCATCAAACCAGTCTCAGGACTGAAGATCACAACAACAACAACATTGGATTAGCCAGCATCATAGTTACCTAACGAAATTGATAACTGCAAACACTCAGGATTGAACTACAGTTTAATACCCTCTAGTAATCACATGTCTAAGACCACGATTCCACTGTTCACCAAAATACCAACAATTCGCAAGTCTGTACTGTGCACCAGGCACTCATTACCACACGTGGGTTACCTTGTGGTGCCACCACTCCTCACCTAGGCCACATACAAAATTATCAAGATAAAGCAATTTATATGACTGTCACTGGGCTACTATTTCCAGATGTACTGTTGTACGTTGATAAAGAAATACATTAAGGAACAATGGCCACTGTGAAGACTGACTCCCACACTTGGCGTGACATACGCATTCCCACTTGGTACAAAGAAAAAATGTCCTAAATTCTACAAACAATTCAAAATTATCTCACGTTAATAATAAAAATTCTGTTACTTATTTAGTGCATCGAAGATTCTCACTGGCTCCCAGCAACTTACGAACTTTAAATTTCGTTACATGGTGGACCACTATACAGTCTCAAATTACTAAGAAAAAACATTGAAGTACCAAAATTAGACCCGCTTAACATCTCAGTTTGATTTGAAATCCCTATTTAGTACAACATATGTTCCTACCGAATCCTAACAACTTCTGACGTTCACTGCTAGTTACGTGACACGAACTATTATAGAATCCCAAGCTACGAAGAAAAACGCTTGAAACACCAAAATTAACTACGGAAACCATTAAGATACCTTTCCCACACATGTAGGTGACACATTCTGCAGACGATCATGAAGCAAGAAACCTTGAAATTCTGTGTCTCAAGCAACTTACAGAGTTTCCCGACAAGTGTGCTCAGTATTTGCTTACAAAGAAAAGCTTGTGAATTACTAGAAAAATTTTATAAAATCATACATGAAAAAAATTCATTTTGCGAGACCTTCTTCCTGAGAGACAATTAACTGAAGATGTTCTGAACGCAAATGTGCCACGCTGAAGACCAGCACCATTCTTAGCTGTACAATTACAACGTACTAATCAGTCAAAAGGGCAAAAATCTCAATTTTTTAAGCCTTCCGCCATCAACAGTAACTTTAACTAACACATTATGAATATGGTCAACGATGATGTAGCTCATTTATCTACCCAATTTTCGTACTAGCCGGACACCTGATATAGAAAGATCGGCACCCTGAGCCCTCCTCCTGCACAGTGTCGAACACAGCGAATCACTGGGTGAACATCTCCCCAATTTGAACCACTGTAAGGAAGACACGACCTATTGGCTGAGTGACCTCACTCCATCTATACTATCGATACTTGGGGAAAGACTCCTAGTCTCTTCGGTCAGCCCTTTACACTAAACTTCCTTGGCAAATCACCTCCTACTATATGTCTTTGGCGACCACCTTCTACAGATCCTTGGTTAGTTTTCTGCTTTCTGCTATATACGCATACACATATTCAACCATTCATGCATTTGAGAGGAAAGATAGACTATAGAAAGTCTGACTGCTTGATTAAAACACGTTTTATTAACATTTCCTTATCCCAGTGACCATGGTGTAACGAGATTATATCTTGTGGCTTCCTATCATGGTACCATAAACTACTGTAATCAGTACTATAGTCATCCCTAAAGAGTCAAAAGGAACGTCTACCACTACCGCTTCAGCATGACAGTTTGTACTTTTTGTTTCGAAAATTTGGAAAAAGTAAGCCTGTTTCGTTGGTCCCATACCTTTAAATTACTCTTAACTCCATGCTGATCTCTGCCTCTGTTCCCGCTGTTCCATGGCTGGTTGCATTTCTTTCGCACATGCCCCATTTGTCCACATTCATAATACTCATATTGGCTGAAAACACTGCCTGTCTGACTTACAATCCAGTCAGCACATCAGGTTCCCTATGATCCACTGCTTGTCTAACAGTTGTGAACAAATGAAGTCGAACAGCTGTTTGCACTCTCTTCGATATTTCCAAAGTCAACACACTAAAAAATGTGCCGATCGCCCTGTGATCATCCTCCTATAATAGTACTTCATGCACAACAGAATCCTGTCCAAACTCATACATACAACCATTATCTTCCTAATCCTATATGTAAATTCTTCTACCGATTCTCGATGCCTCCTTCCTATTGTATCCAATTGTTCTCTAACATGCCTGGCGCTGTTCTGCATCCCTCATCTTTGAAATGACCTTCTTTTTAATTATTAAAATATTTGAGCGGTCTTGAGACTCTCCGCGTAATCCACATAAGCTTTTTTGCTTTGTCTAGTTAATTTTAATATTGATACTCTCAGATGTACCAAGTCAGACCATCCTTCCGTCTCTGCCAAATTCCTGAGACCTCCACTAATGGTTACTTATCATAAATTGACTTCCCAGTGATAGAAGCCACTAAACTCGATGCTGCCAAAACTATATTTCACTGGGAAAGTATACGGAATAATTGGTGCAATATTCCTTGATGGTACGCTGACTACTGCATGGTAAGTAAAGGCTTTGAGAGATGATTTAATCTCCATTATGCAACGTGACCCTGATTTCGACAAGATGTGGCTAATGAGAGACGGAGCTCGACCTCATCGAAGAAGGAGAGTGTTTGATGTCTTGGAGGAGCACTTTGAGGACCACATTCTGGCTCTGGGGTACCAAGTAGACCATTCATCTCCCCATTCTGCTGTTAAATGTACTACCGTTTCTGTTAACACACACACTGTCTCTGACTGTGACACCCTTCATCCTTCCAAAGCCTTGTCTTTATCAGTACATATTTTGGACCACCAGCGATTATAAAAACAAACAAAATTAAATAATTCTACTTAATTCTTACCTCTAATCCCCAGCAAATTTTATTCTGGACACAGTCTAGCTGAGTGCATGTAATGCTTAGTAAAACACACTACTGCTACTGATTCAGCGTGTGCTGATAGATGACTAAGTTACACAGCATATATCTGATAGACACTAGGCATTAGTGGCCCCTATCGCCTGCAATGTGTGAAAAATCCACCAGCTCCCTATTTTTAAAGAAATTCGCATTACGAAAAGCACAATAGTCAAGCTTCTTTTCCGTGACAGACACTTTGACAACAACAGTTATTACTTTAATCCCCACACCATAGGCCATAGGTTCAGATGTTGTGCTAAAAAGGCAACGTCAGTACTCTGACATCAGCTGTACGCGGCTGATGGATTTTGTTTGGGAGGACAATCGGATTTAGGGGGTGGTTCAGACTTCCAGGTACACATCACCATTTGGCATGATACTACGCCTTGTTTTAGCGCACCAGGCTGATTCTAGTGGCCGTACAGGCTGTCATGTGGGAGGAACTCGTTCGTCTGCGGGCAGCTGGGACTGTCGAACCTCTCACATCTAGTGCATGGGCCACAGCCCTGGTGATCATCTGGGAGCCGAATGCATCTCTTTGCTGTGGTGGGGATCAATCAAAGGCAGAAACCTATCTTATCTCCTGCCTAGAAGATCTCTTCACCAAACTAGCTGGAACAGAGAGGATATGTTTCCAAGATAAAACTCGCTGATGCATACCTCCAGCTACCCTTAAATGAGGCATCATAGAACACTCTCGCCCTTAACATGCCATTTGGTTTAGTATAAGCACAAATGACTCCGTTTTGGCAATTCCTCAGTTCCTGCAATTTTCCCAGGATTTCTTGGACAGCTGCTACAGCGTATTCTAGATTGTGTCAATTACTGGGATCTACATCTTCATCTACATTTATACTCCGCAAGCAACCCAACGGTGTGTGGCGGAGGGCACTTTACGTGCCACTGTCATTACCTCCCTTTCCTGTTCCAGTCGCGTATGATTCGGGGGAAGAACGACTGTCTGAAAGCCTCCGTGTGCGCTCTAATCTCTCTAATTTTACATTCGTGATCTCCTCGGGAGGTATAAGTAGGGGGAAGCAATATATTTGATACCTCATCCAAAAACGCACCCTCTCGAAACCTGGCGAGCAAACTACACCGCGATGCAGAGCGCCTCTCTTGCAGAGTCTGCCACTTGAGTTTGCTAAACATCTCCGTAACGCTATCGCGGTTACCAAATAACCCTGTGACGAAACGCGCCGCTCTTCTTTGGATCTTCTCTATCTCCTCCGTCAACCCGATCTGGTACGGATCCCACACAGATGAGCAATACTCAAGTATAGGTCGAACGAATGTTTTGTAAGCCACCTCCTTTGTTGATGGACCACATATTCTAAGGACTCTCCCAATGAATCTCAACCCGGTACCCGCCTTACCAACAATTAATTTTTTATATGATCATTCCACTTCAAATCGTTCCGCACGCATACTCCCAGATATTTTACAGAAGTAACTGCTACCAGTGTTTGTTTCGCTATCATATAATCATACAATGAAGGGTCCTTTTCTCCTTGTATTCGTAATACATTACATTTGTCTATGTTAAGGGTCAGTTGCCACTCCCTGCACCAAGTGCCTATCCGCTGCAGATCTTCCTGCATTTCGCTACAATTTTCTAATGCTGCAACTTCTCTCTATACTACAGCATCATCCGCGAAAAGTCGCATGGAACTTCCGACACTATCTACTAGGTCATTTATATATATTGTGAAAAGCAATGGTCGCATAACACTTGCCTGTGGCACACCAGAGGTTACTTTAACGTCTGTAGACGTCTCTCCATTGATAACAACATGCTGTGTTCTGTTTGCTAAAAACTCTTCAATCCAGCCACACAGCTGGTCTGATATTCCGTAGGCTCTTACTTTGTTTATCAGGCGACAGTGCGGAACTGTATCGAACGCCTTCCGGAAGTCAAGAAAAATAGCATCTACCTGGGAGCCTGTACTAATATTTTCGGGGTCTCATGAACAAATAAAGCGAGTTGGGTCTCACACGATCGCTGTTTCCGGAATCCATGTTGATTCCTACATAGTAGATTCTGGGTTTCCAAAAACGACATGATACTCGAGCAAAAAACATGTTCTAAAATTCTACAACAGATCGACGTCAGAGATATAGGTCTATAGTTTTGCGCATCTGCTCGACGACCCTTCTTGAAGACTGGGACTACCTGTGCTCTTTTCCAATCATTTGGAACCTTCCATTCCTCTAGAGACTTGCGGTACACGGCTGTTAGAAGGGGGGCCAGTTCTTTCGCGTACTCTGTGTAGAATCGAATTGGTATCCCGTCAGGTCCAGTGGACTTTCCTCTGTTGAGTGATTCCAGTTGCTTTTCTATTCCTTGGACACTTATTTCGATGTCAGCCATTTTTTCGTTTGTGCGAGGATTTAGAGAACGAACTGCAGTGCGGTCTTCCTCTGTGAAAAAGGTGTTTAGTATTTCAGCTTTACGTGTGTCATCCTCTGTTTCAATGCCATCACCATCCCGGAGTGTCTGGATATGCTGTTTCGAGCCGCTTACTGATTTAACGTAAGACCAGAACTTCCGAAGATTTTCTGTCAAGTCGGTACATAGAATTTTACTTTCGAATTCACTGAACGCTTCACGCATAGCCCTCCTTACGCAAACTTTGACATCGTTTAGCCTCTGTTTGTCTGAAAGGTTTTGGCTGCGTTTAAACTTGGAGTGAAGCTCTCTTTGCTCTCGCAGTAATTTCCTAACTCTGTTGTTGTACCACGGTGGGTTTTGCCCGTCCCTCACAGTTTTACTCGGCACATACCTGTCTAAAACGCATTTTACGATTGCCTTAAACTTTTTCCATAAACACTCAACATTGTCAGTGTCGGAACAGAAATTTTCGTTTTGATCTGTTAGGTAGTCTGAAATCTGCCACTATTACTCTTGCTAAACAGATAAACCTTCCTCCCTTTTTTTATATTCCTATTAACTTCCTTATTCAGGGATGCTGCAACGGCCTTATGATCACTGATTCCCTGTTCTGCACATACAGAGTCGAAAAGTTCAGGTCTGTTTGTTATCAGTAGGTCCAACATGTTATCTCCACGAGTCGGTTCTCTGTTTAATTGCTCGAGGTAATTTTCGGACAGTGCACTCAGTATAATGTCACTCGATGCTCTGTCCCTACCACCCGTCCTAAACATCTGAGTGTCCCAGTCTATATCTGGTAAATTGAAATCTCCACCTGAAACTATAAGATGCTGAGAAAATTTATGTGAAATGTATTCCAAATTTTCTCTCAGTTGTTCTGCCACTAATGCTGCTGAGTCGGGAGGTCGGTAAAAGGAGCCAATTATTAACCTAGCTCGGTTGTTGAGTGTAACCTCCACCCATAATAATTCACAGGAACTATCCACTTCTACTTCACTACAGGATAAACTACTACTAACAGCGACAAACACTCCACCACCGGTTGCATGCAATCTATCCTTTCTAAACACCGTCTGTACCTTTGTAAAAATTTCGGCAGAATTTGTCTCTGGCTTCAGCCAGCTTTCTGTACCTATAACGATTTCAGCTTCGGTGCTTTCTATCAGCGCTTGATGATCTGGTACTTTACCAACGCAGCTTCGACAGTTTACAATTACAATACCGATTGCTGCTTGGTCCCCGCATGTCCTGACTTTGCCCCACACCCGTTGAGGCTGTTGCCCATTCTGTACTTGCCCAAGGCCATCTAACCTAAAAAACTGCCCAGCCCACGCCACACAACCCCTGCTACCCACGTAGCCGCTTGTTGCGTGTAATGGACTCCTGACCTATCCAGCGGAACCCGAAACCCCACCACCCTACGGCGCAAGTCGAGGAATATGCAGCCCACACGGTTACAGAACCGTCTCAGCCTCTGACTCAGACCCTCCACTCGGCTCTGTACCAAAGGTCCGCAGTCAGTCCTGTCGACGATGCTGCAGATGGTGAACTCTGCTTTCATCCCGCTAGCGAGACTGGCAGTCTTCACCAAATCAGATAGCCGCCGGAAGCCAGATAGGATTTCCTCCGATCCATAGCGACACATATCATTGGTGCCGACATGAGCGACCACCTGCAGGTGGATGCACCCTGTACCCTTCATAGCATCCGGAAGGACCCTTTCCACATCTGGAATGACTCCCCCCGGTATGCACACGGACTGCACATTGGTTTTCTTCCCCTCTCTTGCTGCCATATCCCTAAGGGGCTCCATTATGCGCCTGACACTGAAGCTCCCAACTACCAGTAAGCCCACCCTCTGCGACCGCCCGGATCTAGCAGACTGAGGGGCAACCTCTGGAACAGGACAAGCAGCCATGTCAGTCCAAAGATCAGTATCAGCCTGAGACAGAGCCTGAAACCGGTTCGTCAGACTAACTGGAGAGGCCTTCCGTTCAGCCCTCCAGAATTTCTTTCGCCCCCTGCCACACCCTGAGACGATCTCCCACTCTACCACAGGTGAGGGATCAGCCTCAATGCGGGCAGTATCCCGGGCAACCACAGTCGTAGTCCGATCGGGGGATGCGTGGGACGAGCTGGCCGTCCCTGACAAACCCCCATCCGGACCCCCACAGTGATGCCCATTGGCAACAGCCTCAAGCTGTGTGACCGAAGCCAACACTGCCTGAAGCTGGGAGCGAAGGGATGCCAACTCAGCCTGCATCCGAACACAGCAGTTGCAGTCCCTATCCATGCTAAAAACTGTTGTTCAAAGAACGTCTGAACTAATCTACAGAGAGCGCAAACAAATCGACACAAAATTTAAACGGTTATTAAAATACAAGATTGCCTAGTAAATGCAGTAATGCTGCTACTTGCGCACTGCTGACACACTGGTCGGCGGCGGAGGGAGACTACGCGATTTTACACTATTCAGGTACTAAAACGCGATGCTACAACTCTCAAATACTATAATATGCCCGAAATTTATGAATTAAACAATGCAAGTACCAAAAACACGCAAAGAAATAAAGAATTAAACTATGTAACAAATGAGTGAGCTAGGAGTATACGACTTGCTGCTGCAGCTGCTTATCCAACGGCGGCAGGGAGCACCTTATTGTCACAGAAAGTTCCCACCAGGAGCATTTTGGAAACCCCCATACCCTGTTCATGAACCCGCAGGATACAGACCTGCGTCACCATTCGGGAAAGTGCGGATCTTTTCAGCCGGGAGTGGAGTATTCGCGGTGTTATCTCTAAAGAGGGTCTCTGGCCTACTAATCTGAATGTTGCTCCCATCATTTCTTTGCCCCAATCGACGAGCCTAACCGAATTGAAAACGTTTCAGGCCAGACTCAATTTGTATGCTAAATTGTTACCCCAGACAGCCCATGTTGCTCAACCTCTTAGTCAGTTGCACATGAGATGGGTCCCATATACTTGGACCCCCACTGGTGACCAGAATTTTGTCAAATTGGAAACCATGCTGACATCTGCACTGTGCCTCGTTCCCTTTTCTCCCACTCGCCTATTGGTTGTGGCCTACAGTATTGGAGCTGTCTTGGCAGACAGAAATGGGGATGGCTCTGAACAGCCTATAGCATAGGCATCCAAGGCTCTGACCTCCTCACAGTACATCTATTCACAGGCCAAAAAGGAGGCCTTGGCAATTGTGTTCACAGTCAATTAATTTCATGTCGACCTTTTGGGGTTGCAGTCCTTTCGAATTTTTGATAACAAGCTATTGGTGTTGTTATTAGGACAACATTTCAAGCTCCAAGAATTAACAGTGCTACAACTCCAGTACTGGGTGTTGTACCTCAGAGAATACAGTGATTCTATGTGGTACATGCCAGCTGCCCACCCTTTTAATTCTAACACACTATCTCATCTACCACCTGGCCCAGACACTGATTTAGACTAACATCAGGTCATCTGCCTCCACATTGATGCCAAACGGCAACATATGTGGGTCGATTTTCCCATTAAGGTCACGTGTGTGGCCACTGCAACACGCTGGAACCGCTCCATGCGACAGATCCTTCTCTGTGTAATCAATCGCTGGCCACATTATCTCACTCAGCTCCTCGCTTCGAAATAGCGTTCTGACTGACGCTCAGTTGTAGATGAGGTAATCGTTTTGGATACTGACACAGATGCACATCGAGTGATTATTTCGGCCGAATGGCACTTTCAGTTATTGAGTCTAGGCCTCTGGTGTCACTGAGGCATACCCCATATGAACATTATGGCATGCCGTCATGTGTAGTGCCCCGAAATCAGCGGTGACGTCAAAAAGATAGTCCATCGATGTGCAGCATGTACACTTGACAGCAAAAGAAGTGGGTCACTGCCGAATACAACCAACATAACGTACCTGTGTTGCAGGTCCTCTAAACACCAAAACCCCGTGGGGTACAGTCATTTGACTACACACAATGGGTACCGCAAGAGACTACTAAGAGACCAAAGGTCTTTATGGCAGTCAGTCTAAGCGTCAACTAATATCGTCATACAAAACATATCAGAAAACACGTTCATAGCGATGAGACACCCCGTAACACTCATAAACTAACCTTAATTACAACAAGTGACATTCCAAAAGTTCTAAGAAAACGGATTATTTTACATATATCGTACAATAATCTTTAGTCAAAATTAAATACTTGAGACAATATATGGAGTTACAAAGCTGTACAGCAATTGGTAAAAAGTTTTTCGCTCTCTAATAGGTTTTCCATCCACGTGCTGAAGGTCGCTCAATGGCGAGAGGCTATGGAAACTGGATATTGGGCGAACCAGTAGAAAAACGCGATTAACGGCAACAAGCACTCTAAGGAAATCTCTACATTAACAGCGAATCACCAGTAATATCATTGTTCTCGTAACACATCAACAGATACGTGTACACAAAATTTGAACTTTAAATGACATGATCAACGTCGTCGTTCTGGACCTGGATTCAAACCTATAGCCATTGCTAACTAAGCTAAGCTTTGTTTGTGCCTTATTGAGACCGGATCACTAGGCATAAAGAGACGTGAAGTGTAGACGTTTGCACTAGTATCAGTTATCTATTCAGATCCTGAAAATAAATGACGAAAATGTTTGTACTGAACTGGGAATCGTGACATAACAGTTACCGTCCTGGGAACTACCCCCAACGACGTTTAATGTGGTGTCATTCACAAGGAAGAAGGTATTCTCATGTTTAAAATTGAAATGCCATCATATGAAGCTTGTGACAGGGATGCAAACCCAGCACATAATCGGATTGTTAACGAAGTACAGTCACGCTCAAAAGTATCCGAACGACCTGGATTGCATTTCGCCTGATTCCCATGCAACCCACATAACGCATCTGTCTAGCAGGTCCTCTAATCGCACCTTCATACAGTCGTTTGACTACTGAAAATTGTTCCAACAAGTCACCACTAGAAAACACTGCTCTGTATCGCAATAACTTAGGATGTAAAGTAATAGCACGATGCTAAAAATATCAGGGAACACCTCATCACGGATAAGACTGTCCTTAACGCTTGTAAGCTCGCATTTATTGCAATAACTGACATACCTGAAATGTTAGGACTCTCATTATTACGTCAGATAGGTAATGCACGTAGTAAGTTCTTCGTATTCCTGATTTCCTCTTCAAAGTAACATACCATACCTGTTATTTAAGACAAAATGTCATTAAAAATTTACGTTATTCACGAGCAACTAGTTGAGAATATGTATGAACTTCACATGACACGACGAACCGACTCGTTCTGCATATGGATTCAAACCCAGGTCATGCAAATAGAGATTTCGTGACTGACGGTAATTAACAGTCATTCCTGACTAGGCATAAAGAGAGTGATATACCTCGATTTTAGACAGTATCAGTTAACAAATATCAACTTTAAATTACATAACGTAAATATTTATAACGGTCGCGAATTCCTACCCGGTGTCTATTGTCCCTGTTAACGAACTAAGAGAGATGTAAAAACTGCTTCTTCACAAGTAACTTACTTGAGATGCAGTGAGGTAAAGCTTTGTGTTGGACAGGGATTCGAACCCAGAACCTAATCGGATTGTTATCGAAGCATAAGCAACGATGACATATCCGATTTTCTCGGCAGTAGCTATATGTATTAACTGAAAAGACGAGACGAAACATTAATTATTTCAATCCCAGGACTCCAACCCGGCACATATCGCTGTAATATTCTAGAGAAAAGGAACGTTAAGTATGGGTTTGTTACACCAGCAGCGACAAGTGAGCATGTTTGAACTAGAAATAATGTGACAAAGAGTTCAGTGCTGACTGAGCTTACACATTACTTAACCTAAATTATCCTAAGGACAAACACACACACCCATGCCCAAGGGAGGAATCGAACCTCCGCCGGGACCAGCCGCACAGTCCATGACTGCAGCGCTTTAGACAGGTGGACGCGAACAGGCGACCACATGTTTAGAATGCACGACGATTACCACTTTTTTTTTAACAGTGAGGAACTGAAAACTAGTAAGTGCACTCGTTGCGTCGAGTTGGGGACGCACATAACTTAAACCATGCTAATAGTTGTAGAAAAAGGCATAAAGAAAGAGAGCAAAGTGCGGGGCGAAGGAAACCATGAAACAAAACTGAAGGGTGGAATCCATACCACCATTAACCAGTGCTACATCTTGCACCGGATGGGAAACAAAAACTGCGAAGACCTTTTTTTTTCACTGGGGACCAAAAGAGGAAATGGAAGAAATACTGCTACAGAGTGTGAGGGTTCACAACGAAACTCTCCATCTGCTGTATCATTCAGGTATGACTTCTTGTAATGATGAAAGTAGATCCCACGTTGTACCGTGTAGTGTTCTATCATCGTCTTGTAATTTTAGCTTCTCTTACCCGTGATGTTCCAGCTACATGGAGGGTCGCGGAACGCACTCCACAAAAAAATTGGAAAAATATTGTCGATACTTCGGGTTACGGAGGATCTTGCAATGTCGTTCCTGCAAATAGTTCCATAAGTCTAAAGTGTCCTTAGTGCCGTCTTGAAACAAATAATGCACTGCATGTCCACGATGCCACGTCATTGCATTAGTTTTAGTGCGTGGTTAATACGTCTCATCCGGTCTTTGGGTCGATATGATTCGGCGTTACCCGAAGGAAGTATGCTGACATTTGCCTCACTAAGTGCCACACTGCCGTAGACTCGCCACAGCTAAGACGGTGTTCATTGTTGTCTTGAACGCCACAGCTCGTGCACGTGGGTGAGTCTACCATGTGGATCGCATGTAGCCTTGATCTGGTCACCTGCTTACCGTTGACAGTGATATACCACATCGCCGTGACGTCAGTGTCCAGTGTTACGTCGTGAATTGTCCTCCACACTACTCGCCAGTTGACGTTCGGGTGCTTCCTCTCCACGACGTTATCGGGTCGTCCACGTTGCATGACCCGATAAACCGTCTTTGCCGTCGCCAGTTGAGTCGCTGGTAAGGCAAGTCGAACGTAACTGAGTTCGAGGTAAAAGACACCGATGTAGAAGAGCGCGGAGGGGACGTGGTGTATCGGCACAGGTGGCAACAGGGAGGGCGGTGCTAGTTCTTCTATTAACAAACTGGTCAGACTGTCCGGACGGCGGTGCCATAGTTTGACTAATGTGCTCACAAATAGGGCGACCGTTGTGTCATGAACGTGGTAAAGCCAAGCCCTTCCCGATCCGGGGTAAGGGTGAGTGTCTCATATTCGATCTTGAAGAGCATTCCTGAACTCACGAAGGACCCAAAAGCCGCAAGTATACGGCGAGCTAACATCACCGGTATAGGTAACATCTGGGCGATGCGCGGAATGCGTGACGCTAAATGTGTGTTAACATACTGGGTCCTTTGGACGATGTCCAGGGCTCGTAGGCGGTTGTTGTCAATTCCAGTCCGAACATTTCGTAAAAGCCGTCGAAAGTTGTGAGGAGCGGTTCTTCGTATATCGTCTGTAAAATCAATGCCTAAACATTTCAAACTATCTCTGAGCTGTAAGGGGGTGACACTGTTCTCAGACAATCCGACCCCGATGTTCATCGCCACCGATTTTGTGACGTTGATACGACTACCAGTGGCCATGCCATTTTCACTATCCAATTCAGTGCGCTTGCGGATGACAATCACCAGGTCATCAGCGTACGCTTTACGTCGGAAAGTGTGGCCTCGTAACGTCATACTCGTTAGTCGTTGGCGCAGGCCGCAGAGGAGTGGTTCCCTGGCCACAGCGTAAAGTAAAGTGGACAGAGGGCAGTCTTGGCGTATCGATCGAGAAATGGTGAGGGGCTGCGAAGGTCGGCCGTTGACGATCACCTTGGACGTCGCGCCACGGAGTAGTCGCATGACGACAGTAACGAATGGCTGTGGGTACCGCATATGTCGGAGGACCGCTTCCAAATAGTCGTGGTCCACTCGGTCGAAAGCTTGACTAAAATCGATTGCCGCCAGGGCACCCTTCAGACGACATGCCGGCGCCAGTGAGATCAAGTCACGATATTCACTGAGTGCTGTTTGAATATTATTGTCGACTCCTAATCACGTTTGATCGGGTGAGATAACATTTCGTAAGGTCTGGCGTATCCGTGCCGCCAACAGTCGAGAAAAGATCTTAAAGTCGCAGTTCAATAGCGTCAACGGGCGGTAGTCCTGCAGTCGTGAGCCACCGGACGGTTTGTGAATAGGAATAATCATCCCTTCCACAAGGGCCGCAGGGAGCGGCACGTCCGGGGATAGTAGTTCGCGACAGATGTCCATCCATCGGGAGGCTAATAAATATTGAAAAGTCCGGTAAAATTCCAAGGGGAGGCTGTCAGACCAGGAGACTTGTTGACAGCTCCTTTTCTAATGGCGTCGATCACTTCTTCTTCTGTAATTTCGTCCATCAAGGCCGCTTCCATTGTCGGGGTGACGGTGCCGTATATCGTCTGAGAGACGTCCTCCAGTGCTGTCGGATCAGGGTCTGAGCGGAACAGAGTTGGGAATAATGATTGTAGAACGCTGTGTTTATGTCTTGTTGCGTGGTAAGGCGACGACCGTCCTCCGTGTCGATGAAGCGTATCAGCGCTCGTTGGCGTCGTTTACGTTCACGAAGGACGTGGAACACTGACGGGCGTTCGCTCGGTATCCGATCCTGCGTCCTCGAGCGGATGACTACCCCCTCTAGGTGGCGTCGCATATGAGCGAGGATCTGAGCCTTAGCACGGTGGACCGCCGTTTGTCGTTCCGGAGACGGCGCCATAGCATCGCAGTCGCGCAGGACTCGGAAGTAAAAGTCGAGTGTATGTCTTCGCCAAGTAGCGTGGTCACGACCGTAGGTTATCAACGTTCGCCTCAGTGCCGGTTTGGCGCAGTCCAACCACCAGCGGATCGTTGTGGGATATGCACGGAGGCGATTTTCACACAAATGCCACGTATCCTCAACGGCTTGGCGGCAATCCGGGTACGACAGGTGAGCGATGTTTAAATTCCACGGGCTGCGGCTTCTCCACACGTGTTGCCGCCCATGGTGACGGCACAAATGTAAGCTGAGTGGTCCGAGAATGCTGCAGGCCACAGTTCCGCATCCTGTGTTCCAGCGGCGAGAGAGCGTGAGACATAAATCTGAACGATACGACTGGAAGAGTGACTCGTGAAGTGCGTGAATCCCGGTCGGTGGCCGTGAAGATGTTCCCAAGTGTCCACCATCTGCAGGTCTCGAATTAGCGTCTCGAGTTCCGTGCTCGGATTATGTAGTGGGAGTTGGTCTCTGGGTGCCAGTACGCAATTGTAGTCAACTCCAAACCCCAGGAGGTCGTGGCGGCCTTGGAAGAGCGGGGCGACGTCTTCCGCAAAGAATCGTGAACGTTCGCGACGTTTGTCCGTCCCGGAAGGTGCGTAGATATTGATAAGGCGGACACCCAGTACTGTGAGTGCCATTCCTCTTGCCCCTGCCCCCCGCGGTGGTCTCGCGGTTCTAGGCGCGCAGTCCGGAACCGTGCGACTGCTACGGTCGCAGGTTCGAATCCTGCCTCGGGCATGGATGTGTGTGATGTCCTTAGGTTAGTTAGGTTTAAGTAGTTCTAAGTTCTAGGGGACTGATGACCACAGCAGTTGAGTCCCATAGTGCTCAGAGCCTCTTGCCCCAGGCAGAAACAGTATATCGTCCGCCACTATCCCTTCCCGAAGAAGTAAAGCGACACCGCTGCCTGTTGGGGAAGCTGGAGAGACGCAAGCATCGTAACCGTACATGCCTGGGAAGTCGTCGACGTACACTTTCTGGAGAAGGGCTATATCGATGGAAGCAGAGTTCAACATATCCTAAAGCAAGGATAACTTAGCGTACGTCCGTATAGTGTTGATGTTTAAAGTTGCAACACGATAAGTTTGAGGTCTATCCATAGCATCCGTGTTGGCTATCAATACCCTTGTAAGGCTGTCTCGTCACTGTAACTGATGGCGGCAAAGGATCAACAATGGTGGGGTAAATTTCCCCCCGTGTCTTCCGACACGATGGGCAAGGAGTGTTCCTCACAGTCGTCTGCCCAGTCGCCATGAAATACCAACTGCTGTTGGTGGCTGTTAGTGGCTGCTGCGGCTCTTGGCGCTGACTCCATCGGCTCTGCTGGCTGGGAATCGGCAGCGGCTGTCTGCTTGTGGTACTGCTGTTCTGTGGGGTCGGAGGGGCTGAAGCCGTCACCACGGCGATCTGTTGAGTTTGATGTTACAGCGGCCTCTGTACCGCCGGTACCGTCGTCGGAATTTCCACAGTCCATGTCAGACGTTCGCTGCAAACACTCGTCCGATGGAGCACGCCCCCGTCTCTTGTGTTTTCGCGGGGAACGCTGTTTATGGACGTGTGTTTCAGTATCTGAATGTGGGTGGATTTCTTCAGCTGCTCCGGTGTCTGGAAGAAAAGCCACCGTCGGCACAACCCGTGGGTCAATGTCCATCCTGGCATCCACGCCTTCGTCCAAGGTCGGTCGGTGATTATCTTCAGGTGGGGGCGCCGTTGTAGAGGCCGGATCCTGTACTGCAGAATCCATCACGATCTCGCTATCGGGGGCGGCTATCGGACTAATGTGGTCAGCAGCGGAAAGGGTTGCCAGTGTAACTTCGGCGTAATTGAGAGGAAGGGTCGTCACCGTAGAAGGAGTCATAGATTCACCTGTCGAGATTTGAGTAAGCCGTCGTCGGAGACAATCCGACCGGGCATGCCCGTCTTGGCCACAACCAGAGCAAGTGCGTGGCTGACCGTCATACATAATGATCGCCCTACATCCGCCGATGACAAGATATGACGGAACATGTTTGTTCAGTTCAATTTTAATCTGTCGTACCCCGTTAAGAACGGGGTACGTTGCAAAGGTGGTCCATATTTTGGCCATGTGGCTGATCACTCTGCCGTAGGGCTGGAAAGCCCCGGTGACTACGTCCGGTGGTACTTCGAAAGGGAGTTCGAAGACGCGTATCGTACGGAGGCCAAGCCCCACGTGATCGATAGAGACCGCCCCAATATGGCCATCAGAATGTTTGAATTTAAGATCGTTCGCATGTGCGCTCACGATTCTGTTGCACACCTCGTCACTTATTAGCTTGACGTAGACAACACTGCTCGTAAGAGGGAGGTAGATACCAATTACGTCTCGCGGTTCAATTTTAACGTCGTCACGTAGAAAACGTTCCACTTCAAAAAGCTCGCGGTCGTGCATGGTCGGGTTGAAAACTGATCTTGATGGTGGTTTGTCTGTATGAATGTGCCATGTTGCGTCGGTAGTGATGGACTCTAAATTAGCGACAACGCTGTAGTAAACAACTACGGGCACTCGCGACCGCGCGGACGGGACGTAAACAAGACGTCCTCGCCGCAGCGCTGCGGATGCAGACTGACCGCTCGGTTAATCCCGTGGGGCTCACTTCCAGAGGTGCTGTGGCTACGTCACTGCTAGTAGTGTAACGCTAAGCGTCGCGCACTGTTGATAAGACGTCGCGTGTTCTATTACATTCTCTACTACATTTTTTTAAAACGCAATTCTGCTGTCTGCTGAAGTTTATCAATTTGATGGAACTTTGAACATAATTCTCTTCACTTCTCAAACCCAAAATAGTCGCATGTGGAAAAAAAGGCTAAACTTCTGCGTACTTTTTGTTCTTTTCAGGTTTAATAAATGGCCAGTCAGCAGATGCGTCTCGAAGCTTTTTGTATTATGTATGGGGAGAGTGCATCGTGCCAAAATAGTCAGAAAAGTATTTTCTACATTCGCTGTCGTCTGGTAGTGTCATTTTATTCTTCTTCATACCTTGTTTGACAGCTTTAACTCGGAACAAAGTTTTCTACATGCATGTATTCAATAAACTGCATGTGCACTGTCAGACTGTTATGGATAACATCAGAGAAATCGCATATATCGTTGATGATTAATTTCTCTCTCATGTTTAGTAATGTTTTTTAAACAACACTAAAAGAAACCTTACGAAAACTGTGCAGTGGATTGTAAAAAATGAAATAAAACTACCCACGATATACCTACGACGGAAGTATCTGTACACAAGCGTGCCTCCATCTGCACGAATTAGTAAAACACTATTCACTTAGATTTTGATTGGGTATGTGTTTAAATGGTATGCTTTGTCACACTCAACAGGTATGCAAATGTGGCATTTCATAAATAAAGTTACGTATTCCTAGAAACCCAAAATTCGCTTGTCAGTAGCGGAAAGAGGCGTTATCTGTTGTGCAGCATTGTAAGTTTATCGGCATTGCACTATGAGCTGAAAGTATTTTCTTACAATATGATTATCAATGTTTGATCTGACTGCTTGCAGCTCTTACACAGAAGGGATAAGAACGTTACATTCAGCGAGGCTGGAACCGCGAAACGTAAGAGTCGCGTTTTCACAGGTCAGCACGTCAACACAGAGCTAGCGGATAGATATGGTTTGCGCCTTGCTCTTAGGAGGCCAATAGTGGCTAGAACTCGTAAACCGCTATTTGAAGCACGAGATTAGTTGCGATTGCCACGTTCAATGACTTTGCTGGGTTGAAAACTGTAAATTTACAATCTTCTGTTACACCTCAAGCGATAACAACTCATGTTATTCAATGGAAATGACACGAGAAATTAAGTGACTTCGAGGCTTAATTCCGTGCACACCAGGAAGTAACTGGTCGATCACAGAGTTGCCAAACATACCTTGCGTTGTTGCCAAATCTCAGTTACATTACCAGCAGGAAGAAGACGAACCGATGTGATCCTACAGCGGGATGGGAAGTGACCATAGCTGGCGCCTCAAACACACGGCTGCTGCGGCCTTGAATACATAATGCGCCTGATTCGCATTCCTGTAACTAGGTTTAGGGACTGGAGCTTAGTTGCCAATAATAATCAGAACTGACTGCTACTAAGCATCATAAATCAGTAACTCTCATAGTAGTTTTTATATTTCTTTCGTAACTGTACTCAAAACTGAGAAAGTCATTCACGGACGTTTTCGTGCCTCGCCGTTAGTCGAGCACAACAAACAAATAAAAATAAAAAGAGAATGTGTGTGTGTGTGTGTGTGTGTGTGTGAGAGAGAGAGAGAGAGAGAGAGAGAGAGAGAGAGAGAGATGGGGGGTGGGGGTGAGAGAGAGAGAGAGAGAGAGAGAGAGAGACAGAGAGAGAGAGAGAGAGGGTAAAAATTGTTGTAAAGAAATTGAATACTGGTATGTAAAGAAATCTTTCATTAAAATGACTCGTTCCACATCATTACGAAATGTCGTATTCATGATGTATGGAACAAGTATTAATCTTATCTAATCTAATCACATCATATTGCTGACTATCCATGATGAGTCATTAAGTACCGAAATTTTCGCCTATATCAGTAACCAAATCTAAACTTGAAAATAAAAGACGACAGTCTTTGTAACAAACCTGGACTCCCAGCGAGACCCTTTCTTCCCTGTTATCTAATCATGAAAGATGTCTGATATACCTCAATTCAGAAGTAACGAAGTGTGTATGAATTTAAAGATGAAGCACATGATGTGAAGTTCTGCGACGGAGATACGAACCCAAGACGTAATCGGATTGTTAACTAAGTAAAATCAAATATTACGTATCGGTTTTTCTTGTCAACTGCTAGGTGTTTAATCTAAAATAAGGGCACAAATTCTTGTACCTGAGCGACAATCGAACCGCACTCCTATCGTTCTTCTTTATTGTCCATGAATATTGCTTAGTTATCAATTGCTTGCTCACCAACAGTAAGATGTGTGCGTGTTTGTCCAGAAATTGTTGGCAACATGAACAGACATTAAAAATGCACGTTGATTTTCATTAGCAGACCGTTGTGCACGTGATAGGGCTTGAAATGAAATTACGAATATTTTTGTACTCGTTCGGGGTTCCGGCCCACATATTTACCTTTGGAGGAGACCTAGAGAAGACTGCAGTCTTGGGAAAAGGAATGAAATGATTGAACTACACTTTTGCGAGAGATTCAGATCCTCGAAAGAGGAGATACGAATTCGAATCACAGTCAAGTACCGAATTTTTCAACGTCTCTAGTTCAATCAAGTACAAGTAAGATAACAGCCCTGTCCCTTTAGACGGCTATCAGTTCATCAAATAAAATAAAATTTTCTGATGTAATTAAGTTTACTGGTGACAGTATTTCTGTTTACCCTGTCCTCCACCTATGTCATTTTCCAACGTAAATCGGCTCTGCCCAGTTTGTAATGAAGGAACGTGATGTTTAATGCGGATTCTGGATTATAACAGCTTTCTCTTGAGGTTACCAGAGGTAAAGTAAATCTGTTTGTGCCTCTTAAAAATAAATGCCTGAACCCATGCATTTCACTTGTGATAGTTCGTTCCACCAGACCATTGTGGCCACATTTCCCAGCCCCAGGAGTGTGCTGTAATGGCTGATGTGCTTAGCTTACTAAACTAGTCACGGTGGAAAAAAAGGGAGTCTGTTACATGGTTAAGTAGAAGCAAGCTTCTGACTTGGAGATTATGCTCACGTCACGTCAGCAGGATGTAAAGACTCTTCGAGGCGTCATAGCCTCGATTTGAAGCCATTTTGAAATTTTAACTAATTCAGGAAATTTCTTAGTTCCAGAAAATCCACTGTGAAATGTGAAGTTACCGGATAATTCGATTGTCACCGTCATTATTACTATCATTTTCGTCCTGCTGGAACACATGTGCTTGAAGATCATTTAAGTCCTTTTTGTCATTATAGAAGTTGTTGCCCAAGAAGAAGTTCTTTCCCTGTCTACGGAATCCTTTTCATGTTAATATCAAACATCGGCAATTACTCGTAGATCACACTAAAACTAAAGTAATTGATGAAGACGTTACTTGACAACGAAAACGCGCTGCCTTTCTTAATTTACTTGCGCCTATAAATGGCTGTCGAATACTGCCAAACCAAAAGCCAAGAGATCTTTCTGCCTTCCAATATACGTCGCTGTCGGTTCTTCCATATGATTTGGTCGACGTTACCTGTTTCAAGTTGTGTATGACACAGAATGTTTTAGAAAATCAATTGCTTTCCTTTGCAATAAACAGAAAGATTTTCATTCTAAGCTATCCAAGTCCAAAGTTTTCGCAATATTATTTCAAATTTAATAATATTCCATAAAGTAAGGAAAATATTTCACAGTTGCAAAACCCGCGTCCGACTCACTGTCCTTAGGCTTAGTCGCTGGCCATAAATTCTAGCTCAAAGAGACGCAGGTTTAAGTAACCTAATGTAGCGAAGACAGTTTGCCAGTGCTCTTCCTCACCGGAAAATACGCAATTACTCATTGGGTTCCACTAATACACTGTAAAAGTAATTTCTGTGTGTATGCAATGCATACGGATTGTAGAATTTAGTGGTGCTTTCTCTTCCACTTCTGTGTACAATATGCCTGACCTAAACGGACCCTTAATCATTACAGTCCCTGGGCGGTGCAACATCATATTGACAACAGTAATGTGCTTATACTGACAACCTCATAGTTCGTTTTACCCGATTTTGTAATCATTTAAGTAAACCAACATGACATTCGAGTGGGAGACATTTACTCCCCCTTTTCCTTCTGTGAAATTAGTCAATAAGCTTTTTGCCTTCGAACCAGAGAAATGCGGCAGAGTACGGCTGGTAAACGATTTACAAACCACGATTTAGTGCCGTTAGCACGATTTCTTTAAACATTGGCGCAGCTGAAGGAATTTAGTTTCTTCTTAAATCGTCTTATGCAGCAACGTTCACATATATCTCAAATAGGAAAAGCTCTTTATCCAGGTACGAAGGTTGTAAAATAAAACTTCCCACAGTTTGTGTCAGGTTGATCTTTTCGTCTGATAGTATTTTGTGTAAGAGGTATTAAGGTAGTGTTCCTGTAGCTGTGGGAATCATTTTTAGAAAACGAGTTTCACACCAATGGGTACAGTACTGATAAATATTCAAAATGATTATCAACCTAAGTCTGCGTTCATCCACAAACAGAGGCGTGTTTGTAATATTGAAGCTAGACTAGGTATCCTTGTCTTCCCTGAGTGGGCATTGGAAGGCGTTTGCACACACTTATAGGAGGGTAATCCCAAAGGTAAGGTCTCCTAAGGGACACGCAAGTGCCAAAGCACTCACAAAAGAGAGATCCTTAATTTTAATGGCAAGCAGAAACCACAGTGTTGAATGCATGGTGGCAAGGTGATAAAGAGCCATACTATGGATACGAATGTCTCAGGTTCGATCTCTCACCAGTCCCACGATTTTTATTTGCCGTTTAACACATATTTCCCCTGGGGCATGATGTGAAAAATACCGAGTTGCACTGTTGTCCGAAAGCCACGTAAATCTGTAGGTTCCCCTATTAACTGTCTAGGTAAGTCAACTCAAAGGTCGGATGAAAGCAACAGCATACCACCTCCTACAAGTCCGTGCCTATTAAAGCACTGTGGTATTCAAACCACTCTTGCGACTGATGACTGCTTTACTTTCTATGGGATCCGAAAGTAATGATCTTCGGGTTAATAACATTTTTGTGTTTTCATGCTGTAGCTTTGATACCAGTAAACGTAAGTAACCGGCGGAGCACTGTCACAGTTCGAGTTGTCAAGGTTGTAGACGACGATGCTGTCGACCCCAGTTACAATTTGGGTCATGGCTATGTTTCATTCGAATATCTCTATGGGCCTTTCTGCGTATGTCAAGATATACTTTTATATACTTGGTACGCTTCCAAATTGATATTTGATAGAGCTGTATTTAGCAACATGAATCAGATATTTTTTCCGTGGAATATATCGGACAACACGTCAGTGCAGCGAGATTTCGTTTATGTGTTGCGCATGGTGCAAGAAATATTTGTGTTTTGCTTGCTTCTGTGATAGGTTTCACCCCACTGAATGCGAGCAAGCTCACGAATAGACTGTCAATAACTGGAATTACGCAACAACACACTTAAGAGTCGTAATTTTGCATTATGTTTCCCGATGAAAATAACTGTAAACAGGTTATATGCATACTTGCTTATTGTAGCGCTTCTCGATGCTTTCCTCAAAAAATTAAAATTAAAATAAAATGAGAGAGAGAGACGGAGAGAGAAAACAGAAATGTATTTCAAATATCAGCTCAGTGACGGCATGTTCGTCTCGTGATGTAAAGCAAGGATAGTTGATAGGTAATATCTCGTTGTACTAGCGATGTGTATGGCTACAGGGTTCTTTGTTTTCTCTCTGCAAACAACTAGAACAGAATTCAGCAACAAAGTTGTAAGAACACCTACTCAGTGCGCCAATTAAACACTCAGCCATTCTTGGTTATTTCGTTAATCGTCTGTAATGCAGTAAACATCCTTGATTATTGATTTGTAATTACTATGATTGTTATTGTTATTCGTCACCCCACTACAGCTTTCCTATCACTCATTGCCGCTAATGCACGTAACTAATGGATCAGGATGAATGGAATGTGGGATGTTTCGTCACAGAGAATATACACATTTATCTCGGCGTCTTGTGTCAGGGTAATATGAAAATCTCAATAAGGAAAGACGACAATAACACCCAACTATTTCAGTCCACTTAACACCATGACGACAGAGGAATTGGCGTCTCACTGTATTTTGATTATAATTCGTTAGCCTTTTTGCGACCTCATTTTAATACCTCATGGGAGCTTACACTGCTGCACAACAGGTAATGCCTCTCTCCGCTGCTGACAAGGAAATTTTGGGTTTTTAGGAATACGTAACTTTATTTATGAAATGCCACATTTGCATACCTGTTGACTATGACACAGCATACCATTTAAACACAGACCCAATCGAAATCTAAGTGAGTAGTATTTTACTAATTCGTGCAGATAGAAGCACGCTTGTGAACAGATACTCAGTTTTGTTAAAACAGACTTACTTTCGTCGTAAGGTCATCATGGGTAGTTTTATTTCATTTCTTACAATACAGTGCACAGTTTTCGTAAAGTCTCTTTCAGTGTTGTTAAAACCATACTAAACATGAGAGAGAAATTAATCATCAACGATATATGCGAATTCTCTGATGTTATCTACAACAGTCTGACAATGCACATGCAGTTTATTGATTACATGCATGTAGAAAACTTCTTCTGAGTTAAAGCTGTCTAACACGGTTTGAAGAAGAATAAAATGACACTACCAGACGACAGCGAATGTAGAAAATACTTTTCTGACTAATTTGGCACGATGCACTCTCCCCATACATAATACAAAAGCTTCCAGAAGCTTCTGCTGGCTGGCCGTCTTAAACCTGAAAAGAACAAAAGTACGCAGAAGTTAGCATTTTTTCCACATGCGACTATTTTGGGTTGAGAAGTGAAGAGAATTATGTTCAAAGTTCCATTAAATTGATAACTTCAGCAGACAGCAGAATTGCGTTTAAAAAAAATGTAGTAACGAATGTAAAAGAACACGCGACATCTTATCAACAGTGCGCGACACTTACCGTTACGCTACCAGCTGTGACATAAGTACAGCGCCTCTGGAAGTGAACAACAGTTCCTCCAGAACTTCGGCATTCCACAGTGCTGAGAGATAATGCATATGCCCGGATGTAGACTTCTGAGAGACAGACAGTTACAGCATTTCTTTTGCACTTTTCGACGGTTTCAACAAACAGATAGCGCAATAGAGTACCTCAAATGGAAAGGAACACTTCCTATTTAAATTTCTGCATCCTACACTGTTGGCAGTTCTGTGTAGGTGGCAGTTACGTTATTTTATTTCGGTGATCACAAAATGGATTCGAATGTAGGAATTGGATAGCCAAGGCAGCTATATCATGGCGATTCGGTCAACCAAGTAAATGAATGTACTGAACATCCTACAAACCATTACAGGGACCCTGTGCGTCAGAATTCCCATCTTGTGTGCCGCAACGGTGTTATGATAGAGAAATGAGTCGTACAGAAGAGGGTTTGTTGGTCTGTTGGACTGATGATAGTTTCATATTATGTTGGTCTCGGTTCGATTCCAACTTCTGCCGATGTTTTTTGATAGGCAGATTCTATTCTCTTCTGGCTACGCCAAGTGAAGAAGCTGTAATGGCATTGTGGTCTGAAAATCACATTAAACACGACATTCCTTCTCTACCAAGTAGACGTTAGGTGGAACCACAATAAAGTAAGGAGCGTCGACATGTAGAAACTCTATCACCACTAATCTTTCTTATACTAGTTATTTATTTCTAGTGACGAAGCAAACACTGTGTATGGGTACAAGATACTTATTCTGTCTTTTATTTGAGCTTCTGTATGTCGATAAAATTGGTTCTGAACTGGGAATGCAATTCTGACCGCCCTTGACTCGACATTTCATTCCTTCGTGACAATACACCTCGACTACAACTTGTTTGTTCAAAACTGCATATTCCTCAACATCTCCATATATTGCGCATGAATGGGTTGGAATCCTGGCCCAGCACTAAACTTTTCACTATCTATTATCAAGCTCTCGCATGAGAACTCCTATCTGCTCGTGGATAATAATTTTAATTTTTAATGCATTTTCATTCGTTGCCAACACTAACGATATCTGACGCTTTTGACTCCCAGTGAGACACAGAACTATTTGCGAGATCACTGTAAGTTCAAGGAAGTTATTCCGAGCTGCTGGTGGAGAAAAATTTGGTAAGTGTCGTCTCTTTGTGTGTAGTCAACAACGACATGCGTTGGGTTCGATTCTCAGTCAGCACTGAACACTAGGTCATATTATTTCTAGTTCAAACACGCTCACATGTCGCTGCTGGTGTAACAAACCCATTCTTAACGTTCCTTTTCTCTAGAATATTGCAGCGATACGTGCCGGGTTGGAGTCCTGGGGAGGAAAAATTAATGTTTCGTCTCGTCATTTCATTTAATACATCTAGCTACTGCCGAGAAAATCCGATATGTCAAAATTGATTGTGCTTCGATAAAAATCCGATTATGTTCTGCGTTCGAATACCTGTCCAGCACAAAGCTTTACCTCACTGCATTTCAAGCAAGTTACTTGTGAAGCAGCAATATTTAACATCTCTCAGAGTTCGTGAACAGGGGCAATAGACGCTGGGTAGGAATTCGCGACCGTTAAAAATGTTACGTTATGTAATTTAAAGTTGATGTTTCCTAACTGATACAGTCCAAAAATGAGGTATATCACTCTCTTTATGCCTACTCAGGAATAACTGTTAATTTCCGTTAGCCACGAAATCTTAGGCTGCATGATTGGTTCATATGACTCTGAGCACTATGGGACTCAACATCAGAGGTCATCAGTCGCCTAGAACCTAGAACTACTTAAACCTAACTAACCTAAGGACATCACACACACCCATGCCCGAGGCGGGATTCGAACCAGCGACCGTAGCAGTCACGCGGTTTCGGACTGAAGTGCCTAGAACCGCACCGCCACCACGGCCTAGCATGCATGACCTGGTTTTGAATCCATATGCAGAACGAGTCGGTTCGTTATGTCATTTGAAGTTCATACATATTCTCAACTAGCTGCTCGTAAATAACGTAAATTTTTAATGACACTTTGTGTTAAATAACAAGTATGATATGTTACTTTGAAGAGGAAATCAAGAATACGACGAACTTACTACGTGCATTACCTATCTGACGTAAGAATGAGAGTGCAAACATTTCAGGTATGTCATTTATTGCAATAAATGTGAGCTTACAAGCCTTAAGGACAGTCTTATCTGTGATGAGGTGTTCCCTGATATTTGTAGTGTCGTGGTTTTACTTCACATCTTGAGTTATTGCGATACAGAGCAGTGTTTTCTAGTGGTGAGTTGTTGGAACAATTTTCAATAGTCAAACGACTGTACCAAGGAGCGATTAGAGGACCTGCTAGATAGCTGCGTTATGTGGGTCGCATGGGAATCAGGTGAATTGCAATTCAGGTCGTTCGGATACTTTTGAGCACGACTGTACTTAAAATCAGAAGTTACATATCAAATGTTTTCACCAATAGCGAAATGCTGGTACCTAAATTGACGATAGAATTGTTTTTGCCAGTCTGGGATTCGAACCCAACATCTAGCACCGTCGTTTTCTAGCCAGGAACAGACGATAAATAGCTATTGTTGGTTCTCCAGTAGCGAGATGGGCGCATGTTTAGCTAGACATCAGGCGACGAAAGTTCTGTGCTGAATGGAATTCAAACCCCGCACACGTGGTCATGAAGATACTTTAACTATCAAATTCTTTTCCAGTAATAGCTAGGAATGACATGTTTGTACTTTCAATGATGTGATGGAAAATACTCTGCTGGCTAGAAGTTGAATCCACAACATGTCGTCGTTAGTGATCACAACGAACACAACGTCAAACCCAAATCCGTTTTCACCAGTAGGATGGAGAGGAATGTTTGAACTTGAAAAGATGTAAGGAAACGTTTGATCTTGTAAAGTTGTGATAAAATGCTCATCATGTGCCTGTGAGTTGAAACGAACACGTTATAGCTGACAACGCACGAAGAGACGTTGAAAATGCAACTATTTTTCACCAGTAGTTCGGAGTGCACATGCTAGGTCTTGAAATGAAGTAATGAATATTTCGTGCTGATCAGGATTCGAAACCAGATAGGTGCCTTTCGAGGACGCCTAGAAGATTTTGCAATCTTCGGGAACACAGTGAAATCGAATTCTAATCCCAGTCCAGCACCACAATTTTCAGTGTCTCACTTACATGGCCATTGGTTCATTAAATAAAATACGTTATCTAGTTTACGACGGCTTGCTGGTGACAGAGTCTCTGCCTTACGAGGTTTCTCCATCTGTCACAGCTCAAACGAATGCCCAGTCGGAAGCGAAGGGATGTTATCTTTACTGCGGATTTTGAACTACGGAGCTTACTGGCGTTCTGCACTTGGCGTTACTAGGGGTGAAGGAGTGCTAGTTGTGTGTGTTAAAAACCTACGCCTGACGTGAGATGTGAACCTACACGTTTTACACATCAATGCAAGATTAATCCACCAGACCACAGAACCCCCTGCCAAGCACATAATTATGAATTGCAGAGTATTCATTTATATGTAGATGCAGATGTCAAGGGACGCGTAACAGGAAGGAGGGCGGGATCTGGGAATTAATGGAAGTGCAAAAAAGCAAAATATAAGGGAGAAATGCTTGCAAAGTATTGCTTACTTAGATGTGTACCACAGTTCGTTTTATGTTAGGGCCGAGAGATAAGGAAGGGCTGTTTTCAGAACGAAGAATGGGTTATAGGGAAGGGGAGATCAAAGAATACGGTTTCATAGGTGGTGAGAGGAATGATAGAGAGTAATGACAGCACCAATTAAAAGAGAAAAGGTTGCGTCATTGGAAACCGCTAGATTTGTTTACAAAGTTTTGGGGGAGTGTAATAGAAGGGCACTTGCGGCGATAGTGTCAGAGAGAGAGAGTGTGAGAGAGAATAGAACAGATGTTAACAACGAGGAAACATAAATGTTCAAATGTGTGTGAAATGTTATGGGCTTAGCTGCTAAGGTCATCAGCCCCTAATCTTACACACTGCTTAACCTAAATTATCCTAAGGACAAACATACACACCCATGCCCGAGGGAGGTCTCGAACCTCCGCCGGGACCAGCCTCACAGTCCATGACTGCAGCGCCTTAGACCGCCCGGCTAATCCCGCGCGGCGAGTAAACATAATATGAAATCGTTGGCGTATTGTGTGGAGGACGGAGGGTGTATTCATGGATGGAGGGGAAGAGAGAGACGTATTTGAAATAACAAAAACTACTATGACAGAGTCCATCTACGCTGAATATGTGGACAGGGTATAAAAGAAATCAAAATAGAATACTTAACAAACTGTATATTCGAAAGGAACCCACTTGAATTAAAAGGGCAACTCAAAGGAAAGCTAACCCATATTGTAACTTTTCTGCTGCCACGCGATCTTCCACTAGCTCCCCATGAGGATAAACGACGAAAAAGATGACATATCAAAACATTTTAAGAACTCTAATATTTTATCCAGAATCCTTTATTATTTTGTACTTCTATCACGCGTCTTGGCATAGAATGTATAAGCCGTCGGACGTAACAGCCTGAAGAAGCAACTTCCTCCCAGGGTTTCAGGACGCAGTCCCAAAGAGCATCCGCAGTAGGTGGTTGGTTTCGTGGCCAGTTCTCTGTTAATGTTCTGGCGGCCTCAGCCTACATGTTTTCCATGGAGTTCATATCAGCCGCCCGTGGCGGCCAGTCCATGACGTTGACGCCAATCGTGGAGAGCCGCTGCTGAACAAATGCAGACTTGTGAATGGGAGAGCGGTCCTCTTCCAATATGACGTCCCCTTCTGCGTACAGCATTCGCACTGACGGAAGCATCACATTTTCCAATATGTGGGCATACTGCGCGCTGTCCAGAGTTCCTTCTATCCTGTGAAGAATTCCCGCCCCTCTCGCCGAATTCCAACCCCAGCCGGTAACAGATAGCCGGCCACTTCTTCTCGTCGTGGTTAGATATTCGCGTCGATGGCGAGTCCCTTGCGGCCTGTAAACGATTCGTGGACCGTCGTTATTGGTGGAAAACACCTTCACATAAGTGAAAATGACGTTGTCCCACGACGCCCTCAGATGGAGCTCCGCAAATGCTAGCCGGTATAAAACGTTTTCTTCGCTGAGCTCTTGTTTCACGGCGGATCGTCGTGCTTGCAGTCCAGCGTCCCTCAGCCTTTGGCGAATCTTGTCACTGGAGCCGGGGAAGTTGGTCTCCCGCCGCAACTGCTTCGCGTTCAGAAAGGGATTTTCTCTGCTCCTAGACACCAGGTCCCTGTCTTCCTGCTGTGAGATCACTCCCTTCGTGCCTGAGCCAGGAGCCCTGTTGGTGGTGCCTCTTTCAAGGCAGATCCTCCACCATCTCGTTGCAGTGGTATGTGGTATGGAACCTCTACAGTCGCAGGTTCGAATCCTGCCTCGGGCATGGATGTGTGTGATGTCCTTAGGTTCGTTAGGTTTAAGTAGTTGTACGTTCTAGGGGTCTGATGACCTCAGATGTTAAGTCCCATAGTGCTCAGAGCCATTTGAACCATTTTTTGACTCTGCGTCGAATAGACCTCTCCCAGTGAGCCATTACGGCAGACAGCCAGATGTTTATTTCTGCTTGCAGCTCTTATACTGATTCCAGGAGAGGAGGTAAACATATTTACGTCAAACGGAGCGGCAGGCAGAGGCAGAGGCATGCGGCGCAACCGTGCTGGCTCGTCCCGGGCTGTTGGCCCACCAACGCCACCGCCAGCTCGCTCACTTGCGTCTCGCCTCGGCCAGCCTGGCTGGCCCGTAGCTCGCGAGCCGCGGCCAGTACAGACCCAGGTCGCATGGCCACGATCACCCCTTGAATGATCAAAAGTTACACCTAACCTACCCAAGTCTGTAGTACAAACTAACGCAGCTACAGCTATAACATGTGCAGGCACACCTACAGTTGACGATTTATTCAAATATTTGACGAACAATACTTTTAAAAATTCATTCATTTTAAACATAGCTACCACAAAATATTTCACCTAGCTAGCATTAGCATGACGCAGTGCATTAGATGTAGCCTTAAGAAAACCTGTATTCAACCACGACAACTAAGGGGAATGTAAAAGTAAACATGTTTGGCGGCAGCTTCTCCAAATAATAGTATATACTTAGTATATAACACACATTTTGTGCACTTATAACATGTACTCTGTGTCTCTGAAACAATACGTGCTGCACGACGGAAATTACTTTCTGCTGAGGCACTTCATTTACATCTCATTGATACACGACTACTAGAGAACATTGCTCTTTACGGCAGTCAATCCACTTGGAAATTGACTTCATGATATCGCAGATATTAGGCAACACGTTGGTAGGGATGAGTAAGGTCTTAAGGTTTGCAACTAAACATGCTACTCCTAGCTACTACTGAATATGAAGTTGATTACTAACGTGTCTTCATAACCATGTGTGCGGCGTTCAACTCTCAGTCAGCGTAGACGTTTTCGTCACCTCATTTCTAGTTAAACGTGTGCACATTTCGCTGATGGTGGACCAACATTGGACATTTCTCGTCTGTTCCTGGTTAGACGACGACGGCGGTAGCCACCGGGTTCGAATCCCGATCAGGCAATACAACTTCAGTCGTCATTTAAGGTTGCAACCCCACTACTGGTGACAAACTGTGATATCTACATTCAGATTTTACGTGCGTATTCAACAATCCGATTAGGTGCTGGCTTCGCATCCTTGTCCCCAGCATTACATGATGGTATTTCAATTTTAAACATGTGCATCCTTTATTCCTTGACAATGCAACACTATACAACGTTTTTGGAGGTTAATTACCAAGAAGGTAATTGTCATGTTAGGGTTCATGCTTTCGTACAAAATTTATCGTAATTTACGTTCAAGTTGGGAACTGATAACTGATACTGGTGCAAACGTCAATATTTGACGTTTATTTCTGCCTAGTTATCGAGTCTCGATACGGCACAAAGCTTTGCTTGGTTAACAATGGCTTTACATTCTGGGTTTGCATCTAGATCAAGAACGAAGACGTTGGACATGTCATTTAAAGTATAACTTCGTGTACAAGTAATAGTTGATGAGTAATGTGAACAATGATATTACTTGTGATTCGCTGTTATTGTTGGGATTTCCGTAGAGTGGTTGCCGCCGTTAATCACGTTTTCTTTTAACTGCTTAGTATTACATAAAGTTGATGCGAAACCACTCCCCGTTGAACGTTGAACGACGTTCAGCATGTGTTGGGTAAACCCTTTAGACAGCAAAGAACTTGTTTCAAATTGCCATACAACTTTGTAAATCCGTGTACGGTCTCAAATATTTAATTGTGCCTAAGGATTACTGAAAGATTTACGTGACGAAACTAGTTGTCCCATAACATTTGAAATGTCACTTATTGTAATTAAGTTTAGTTTACAAACGTTAAGAACTGTCTGATCTCTACTGCACTATCGTGGCGTTACTTTACATCTGGACGGACTGTCATAAAGACTGGTGTTCTCCAGTAGTCTCTAGCGGTACCCATTTTGTATCTTACAACGACTGTACTGTGGAGGGTTGCGACTATGTGCAACACACATATGCTATGTTGTTTGCATACATTCAGGTGCAGCCTACACGTTGGAATTCAGTGTTGACCCTCCTTGCTGTCGAGTGTACGTTGCACAAGGCAGTGCCCCCTCAGTCATTTTCCCCCTGGCATACTTCTTCATCTCCCCTGGGACTCCATCCATCTCGATTTTGCAGGTCCTTTCTTGGGTGCTACGTGGTGGCTTACTTAAAGTGCCTCTATGTCACATGCATGGTATCCACCATGGACGAAGGTACCCTTCCGTACCCTAGCCCAAGTATTGGCCACCATATGGTTGCCTCAAACATTGGTCTCTGACAACGGCCCACAATTCATGGCTTATGCCTTCAAGAATTTCTGTGCCCCCAATGGCATCAAACACATCGGTAGCATTCCTTGCTCCAATGGTGAAGCAGAACATCTGGTCCAAAGTTTTAAGCGGCATCTGAGGAAGGGTCCACCCAATTAACACCAGTAAGGCCCTTCCCAGACTATTCCTATAAGCGGCAAATTATCTTAGTAACATGTTCCTGTTCGGCTGCACTCTTCGCACTCTCTTTGCAGGCTTGAACTTCATGAGCCTGTGTGCCCAAACAACAGAGCCGTAACCAACGATGAAAATGAGAACCCTGTTCAGACATATATTTAATTAGATTTTCTGGGAGGTGGAATGTCATATTCTCGATTCCGATAAGATTATTGAGCACTTCCTGCCATCGCTGGGTTACGGTGTCGATGTGTGTGGCAAAGTTCCACTTTTCGTAAATGACGACTTCCAGATATTGAGCCTCGTGACGCCTCAGTACCGGCGAGCCATCGATCCAGATTAGTTGTCCTTTAATAGCAGATACCTTGATTTATTAGGGAGATTCGTGAGTTTGGATTTTCGGCACCATTCTGATAACACATTCATTGCCCATTTTGCTCTAGGCTCAACATCCCCGCGACCTCGGCCTTCAACTAGCAGGAGGAGGTGGTCTCCGTAGGGTATCACCTCTAGCACATCGTAGACAATCCAATAATTGCTCCATATTTATATCACAAAACAATTACCCCAGGACACAGTTTCTGTGGACACCACATCGTCATCTTTTTGCTAATGCGCCCTTTGGGTGACAATAAACAGACAACTTTCCCTCACAACAGCTCCTCAGACAACCACACAGCTACCCTGAACGCTCTTTCTCCTGCAAACAGGACAGGGGTGAAGGCCACCACAGTGGTCAAAGACTCCACTGATATCCACCATGATGCTGATATTTACTAGCGCAGAGCTGAGCCACAGACCTCAGCAATAGCGTCAGACAGTGATTGCACCAGCCTAAAGCCAGATTGCCTGTGACTCATTGTGTGTGCTCCAACTCTGTCAGCCACCAGTCCCTCAAGATGCAGCTCCCCTTGCACCACGCACATTTTGCTTTCGCCTTGTGTTGGGGGGGACTTTATCGGCGTCCGCCACGAGTGAGCAATCAGCGCCGCGCATCCCAGTCAGTCCCTCCAGGGGGTTTGCTGCTCTTTGGTGGGTTCGTGCTCAGCTACCACAGGGCCCCAGCCTTTGCAGCATCCTTTCCCTTCCATGTTACATCTCTGTTCTCTTGCTGTTCTTTCTCCCCTCCCTTGGGAATTAAGTCTGGGCGGTTTTCGGAAATGTATTGAGCACTTACGGTAGTCAACATCAGAAGACTCTCCAATGTTCTTCGTTCCTTTCTCCTTTCTATGGTCACGTTCTCCAGTCGTTTCTCTGCTTCGGCATATGAGGTTCTTCTTTCTCTTCTTCCTCCCTATGCACACCTGAAGGCCAGCCCACATGTCTGACGTGTTACATGTGACAGGTTAACGCATAATTGCCAGCCCAAGGTCGACAGGTAGGCTTTGCAAAAACTTCCTGGTACAGGCCAGGCCCAGAGTGGGGTGATTGCCTAAGCTGCAATCTTTCCAAATTCCCAATTGGTCCCTCCGTCAGGTGTTTGGGAGGTGTGACCTGCGGTGTGAAGAATCATCTAAGGCGATCACTTCCCCTTCTGAAGGGGGCCCCCAGTTGGGAGTAGCACACCATCGGAAATGTTGTTATTCACAGGGGATTTTCTAAAATTGAACCAATCATCTTCACCTTCAACGGCTATGAAATGTAAACGGATGAGGCTAGTGATTCAAAGATCCTAGAGCTGCCTCATGGGCACTCATAGTTTCATGTACTGAAGATGGTCATTCCTTCTCTACAGAAAATCCTTTTATTATTCAGAAAGGTGTTGATGCAGTTGCTACCCCTGTGAAATCCTGCTCATCTTCATGCAATGGCAGTTTCCTTTAGGAGACTATTTCCGATTCTCAAGCACAACAACTGTTTGCATCTTTGCTCTTCCATGACTAGGCTGTTCTTGTCGAGGCCTATAGAATGCTAAATTCTTCCCTTGGTGTTATTCATTCTAGGTTCCTCGATGGTCTGACCCAGGCAGAAATCCAAATGTACCTCTCTGATCAGGCTGTCATAGCAGTCCATCCGGTGATGAAAACAGTAGATGTCTAGTTAGTGCCCACACTACACTCTCTTTCTCACTTCTGATAGAGTGCTTCTTCCATCGAAGATCAAAGCAGGTTATGTAGTTATCACAGTCTGACCGTATATTCCAAACATTATGCGCTACTACCAGTGTCACTGTTACAATCAGACACTGTCAACAGCCAGCCTAATGTGTAACCTGTGGCAGGGATGTTCCCGAGAGCCATTTTTCACCTCCTTCTCCCTGCTGCATCAACTGCAATGATGACCATGCTGCCTCCCCCCACGACTGTCGGGTTTATCTCCATGAGTGGGCTGTCCAGGAGATCTGGGTGAAGGAAAAAGTGTCTTACCCGGACGCTCACAAGTTATTGACTTGTTGGGGGCCCTGCAATCTACGATCTGGCTCCTGCAGTACCGTTCCTTCTACATCACGGTCCACAAAGGTCATGGCCACGCAGACATGCGACCTCAAATTTAGCATCGCGGTTGTAAAATCGCCCAGCATTGTGGTAGCATCCCAGTCTCCTCCTCCAGACTTGCAACACGCCACCAGACATTCGTCTCACGTGGTGGAGTCATCAGCTACACAACCGGCAGGCCAGAAAGGACAGAAGGAATACTCCTGTGAAGACTTCCTGTGTCCCTCCCGCCACCCAACGTCTGACTTCTCCTCCGCCAGCCGGAAAGTCTCCAAGAAATCAAACAAAGGGAAATAGTCTTCTTCTTCACTTACTCGGGGATCTTCTTCGACAGTGTCGCCACGTGATACCCTTGCCAGGCCGACCACTGTGTCGCCAGTTCACACCACCAAGCGATTTTCTGCCCTGGACTCCGCAGGCTGGCAGAAAGAGAATTCCGATGCTTCTGTAAACCTCATGGAGCAGGATCCTTCTGCATCTGTGCCCTGTAGCAGCGAGTCATCGAAGGCAGGCAGTCGTCAGCTGCCAAGTTGAACCCCCTTGTTCTTTCCTCAGCATGACTCTCCTCCAATGGAATGTTAGCAGTCTTTGTTCGAACAAAGACGATTTAAGGCTGCTCTTAGAATCGCCGCAATCACTTGTCCTCTGCCTTCAGGGAACAGAATTGCGTCCTTATGACTACTTTCAGCTCTCGCATTTCTTCCCAGTCCATCTTGACATTCCCCCCAAGGATGGCACTCCATCTCATGGAGGAGTCATGCTGATTCACGGGTTGGCATTCATAGTCAACTCATCTCCCTAACTTCCCACAACCAAGCTGCTGCATTTCGCCTTTTCCTTCATCACTTGACGTTTTCCCTTTGTACTGTTAACATCCCTCCGTCATATAACGCCACCAGGGTTGACCACCTTCAGCTTATAGTGCAGCTATCTCACCCCTTTGTGCTGCTCGGTGACTTTAATGTGCACCATACCCTTTGGGGGTCTTCCAGAACCAGCTCGAGATGTGCCCTCTTGGCTGACCTTCTCAATGAACTTCTGACTTAACACAGGAGAACCCACGATCCTTCCACACTCCACACACACCTATTCCCATTTGCACCTATCCTTCTGCACTGCCCAGCTTACCCATCGCCTCCAGTGGACCGTTCCCTCTGACACATACTCGAGCGATTATTTTTTGTGTGCTATCCGTTTGCTGACTCCCACCCCACCTACGTGCAAAGCCAAATGGCAGCTTACTAAGACCGACTGGAAGCTATACTCTTCCCTGGCGACCTTCGACGAACAACGTTTCCCCAGTTTCGATGACCAGGTAGAATATCTCGCAGACGTCATCCTTACCGCTGCAGAACGTTCCATTTCTCGCACTTCCTCTTTACCACGCTGTGTCCCGGTCCCATGGCGGACCGAGGCTTCCCGCGACGCTATTCGCACCAGAGACATGCTGTCCGCGTGTTTAATCGTCATCCTATGATGGTAAACAGCATTTATTGTAAACAGTTGCCTGCACAGAGTCGTCGTGTTCTTCGGGATAGCCGAAAAGCTAGCTGGATTTCATTCACTAGTTCTTGTAACAGTTCCACTCCCTCTTTCGTCATGTGGCTTTCTGGGACCAAGATCCATTCCCCAGTTTCCGGCCTGACAGTAGCAGATGATGCCATCGTGGACCATATGGCTGTCTCCAATATTCTGGGCCGCCATTTTGCGGAGATTTCGGGCTCCTCCTACTATCACCGTGCCTTCCTCCATCGGAAAGGGGCGGTGGAAGCTCGGGCGTTACTCTTCTCTGAATTGTGAGTGGTACAATGCCGCCTTTACTATGAGAGAGTTACATCGTGCTCTCACTTCTTCCCGATCCTCTGCCTAAGGGCAACATGTTGTTCGCATTCAGATGTTGCAGCACCTTTCTCTTGCGGGTAAACACTTTGTGCCTAATACGTACAACCGCATCTGGGCAGAGGCCACGTTTCCCAAGCACTGTCGTGAAGCCACTGTCATACCCATATACCCATACCTAAGCTCGGTAAGGAAAAACACCTTCCCTCTAGCTACCGCTCCATATCCCTCACCAGTTCTTTTTGCAAGGTGATGGAATGTATGATTCATGTCTAGCTGGTGTGGTAGCTCGAGTCTCGCAGTTTGCCAACCTCTGCGCAGTGCTGATTTCGAGCGCGCCGTTTAGGAATTGATCATTTCGTCACTTACAGTAGTGTCAGTGTCGTCCTAACCGCCGTCTGCTTCACGTCTGCTGTGCAGCGAGCTGCCTTAATTTAAGTATTAGTGTATTTTTATTAATTGTCATTTCTTCTTCCGTGTCTTTTTGCTTTTAGGAAGCTTTAATTGTCGAGTGCTATTAATAGTGTTCCATAGATTTCGTGTTTGTTTTGAATACAGTCAGAGAGAGTCCCTTTAGTCAACCATAGTGCCAGTAGTGCTAGTGTTTGTTTTCAATACAGTGCAGAGACAGGTAGTGCTATTTTCATTCTTTTCTACAAGAAGTGGCTAGCAACCACAGTTTAGTCAATACACAGCCGCCTTTAGTGAATTAACAGTCTAGTTAAAAGTTGATTAACTCTCTTCAGTATATTGATTCCTTAGGATGGATAATATGTGTGACTGCTGTGTACGGACGCAGGAGGAGCTGGCCACTGTTCGCGAACAGCTGAGCGTGTTGATGGCCGCGGTCAACCGTCTTCAGGCTGCTGCCTCGGAGTGTAGCGGCAGTGGGGAGTCTGGTGCGTCGCAAGGTACATCCCATACGTTACATGCTTCACCCACTGTCCGTGCTGTCGAGACATCTTCGCGGGTACCAGGCGCGGTTGGGCCACCCTCTCCCCATGGGTAGTGGCGGGTTCAGCGGCGTTCGCGGCGTACGAGGCGGAGGGTAAATGTGGAGGCTGGCCGTGTGGCATCGCCCGCTCTGCCTGTGAGTGGACGTGCGGCTGCTCCTTCAGCAAGGTCCGAGCAGGCACACGGGGGGAGGGGTTTATTAGTTATTGGGAGCTCTAACGTTATGCGGGTGATGGAGCCCCTTAGGGAAATAGCGGAAAGGTCGGGGAAGAAGGCCAGTGTTCACTCTGTCTGCTTGCCGGGGGGTCTCATCCGAGATGTGGAGGAGGCCCTACCGGCGGCTATAGAGAGCAATGGGTGTACCCGACTGCAAATTGTTGCTCATTTCGGCACCAATGAATCCTGCCATCTGGGTTTAGAGGTCATCCTCAGTTCGTACAGGCGGTTGGCGTAATTGGTGAAGGCGGAAAGCCTCGCTCGCGGGGTGGAATCAGAGCTATTTGCAGTATCGTTCCCAGAACCGATCCAGGTCCTCTGGTTTGGAGCCGAGTGGAAGGCTTAAACCAGAGGCTCAGACGATTCTGCGGAGATCTGGGGTGCAGATTTCCCTACCTCCGCTATCGGGTGGAGAAATGTAGGGTCCCCCTGAATAGGTCAGGCGTGCAATTCACGCCGGAAGCGGCTACAAGGGTAGCGGAGTACGTGTGGAGTGCACATAGGGGTTTTTAGGTTAGAGAATTTCGTCCCTAGGCCCGACAAAACGCCTCCTGAGACGCGGCAAGGTAGGAGTAGGCAAAATGCAACAGGGAATAACAATATTAATGTGCTAATAGTAAACTGCAGGAGCGTCTATAGAAAGGTCCCAGAACTGCTCTCATTAATAAACGGTCACAACGCCCATATAGTACTAGGGACACAAAGTTGGCTGAATCCAAACGTAAGCAGTAATGAAATCCTAAACTCAGATTGGAATGTATACCGCAGAGAGAGTCTGGACAGTGAAAGGGGAGGCATGCTTATAGCGATACGAAGTGGAATAGTATCGAATAAAATTGACGGAGATCCAAAATGTGAAATGATTTGTGTGAAGGTCACGGTTAAAGCAGGCTCAGACATGGTAAATGGAAGTCTCTATAGGCCCCCTGGCTCAGCAGCTGTTGTGGCTGAGCACCTGAAGGATAATTTGGAAAATATTTATAGTAGATTTTCCCACCATGTTATAGTTCTGGGTGGAGATTTTAATTTGCCGGATATAGACTGGGAGACTCAAACGTTCGTAACGGGTGGCAGGGACAGAGAATCCAGTGACATTTTTGTAGGTGCTTTATCTGAAAACTACCTTGAGCCGTTAAACAGAGAACCGAGTCGTGGCGATAACATATTAGACATTCTGGTGACAAACAGACCCGAACTATTTGGAACAGTTAACGCAGAACAGGGAATCAGCGATCATAAAACAGTTACGGCATCGATGATTTCAGCCGTAAATAGAAATATTAAAAAGGGTGGGAAGATTTTTCTGTTTAGCAAAAGTGACAAAAAGCAGATTTCAGAGTACCTGATGACTCAACACAAAAGTTTTGTCTCAAGAACAGATAGTGTTGAGGATCAGTGGTCAAAGTTCAAAACCATCGTACAATATGCGTTAGATGAGTATGTGCCAAGCAAGATCGTAAGAGATGGAAAAGAGCCACCGTGGCACAACAACCGAGTTAGAAAACGGCTGCGGAAGCAAATGGAACTTCACAGCAAACATAAACATAGCCAAAGCCTTGGAGACAAACAAAAATTACGCCAGGCGAAATGTAGTGTGTGGAGGGCAATGCGAGAGGCGTTCAATGAATTCGAAAGTAAAGTTCTATGTACTGACTTGGCAGAAACTCCTAAGAAATTTTTAACTTATGTCAAAGCGGTAGGTGGATCAAAACAAAATGTCCAGACACTCTGTGACCAAAATGGTACTGAAACAGAGGATGACAGACTAAAGGCCGGAATACTATATGTATTTTTCCAAAGGTGTTTCACAGAGGAAGACTGCACTGTAGTTCCTTCTCTAGATTGTCGCACAGAAGACAAAATGGTAGATATCGAAATAGACGACAGAGGGATAGAGAAACAATTAAAATCGCTCAAAAGAGGAAAGGCCGCTGGACCTGATGGGATACCAGTTCGATTTTACACAGAGTACGCGGAGAAACTTGCCCCCCTTCTTGCAGCGGTGTACAGTAGGTCTCTAGAAGAGCGTAGCTTTCCAAAGGATTAGAAAAGTGCTCAGGTCATCCCCATTTTCAAGAAGGGACGTCGAGCAGATGTGCAGAACTATAGACCTATATCTCTAACGTCGATCAGTTGTGGAATTTATGAACACGTTTTATGTTCGAGTATAATGACTTTTCTGGAGACAAGAAATCTACTCTGTAGGAATCAGCATGGGTTTCGAAAAAGACGGTCATGTGAAACCCAGCTCGCGCTATTCGTCCACGAGATTCAGAGGGCAATAGACACAGATTCACAGGTAGATACCGTTGAATTTCAAATGACACCGTAAGAAGAAGAAGCAGGGTGACATATATGATGAGCATATACCCAGCGAACATCGCCAAAGCGTGACATCAGTTATTGAGGAAATATTTTTCGAACAATTGTGATGGTTTCATCTGCTGTGTGGGACGTGGCTCCATCTTGTTGTAACGAATTTTCTGTCAAGTTAATACCTCATGTTGTGGTCGCAAAAAAATCAGCAGGATTGGAACACAACGTTCATAATTTACTGTTACTTAATCGCCACATTCGTCAAAAAAAAAAAATTTCAATAACCATCACTTGGGAAACTTCTTACCACACTGTCATTTCAGCACTGTACAATGGTTTATGATGCAGTTGTTTTTGGTTGTAGACAAGACATATGCACATCACGCTTAAGATGAATACACTATATCTCCTCGTAAGTGAGAAGGCACAATTACTAGGTGCATCCCAGGTCCTCTGTCTGAAGCCATTAAGTCGAATACGTAGAAGGGTCTTGTGTTAGTGCCAGTAGCCATATAGTCTTAAGTTGGTGGCTGTGGCATGATGGAGCTTTTGTTTCGATTGGTTTACAGTACAACTCATTCATCATCAACCATCTACGACAAAAAGTTACAGCAATAAACAATATGACAGAGCGTAATCAGAGAAATGCAATATTGAAAATAAAATTATACCAGATATTTGTTAAACTAAAGGCACTCCGAAAACTACAGGAAAGGAGAGGTTTACTTACTGCTAATTAAAATGAAATCAGCCACTCAGAAACTGTAATATTTGTTGTACTATTGTGTATATGTCTTGGAGCACATACGAAGACTTTTAAAGACACTGTCACAATTTATGACAGCTTCCACAGACGACAATATGACCCGTGTTGCAGCAGTCTGCCCCCTACTGAAGGGACGAGATCGTTTCTACCGCTGCGAGAGGTGGAGCGACGGAGACGCACTGGACTCGTGTTCTGAGAACGAGGTTTCCAGTCGTCGTCTCGATACTCTTATTTGTGTTTTCCTTCAGATCCGAAAATGACTTAAAAGTGAATGCTGGCATAGTTTCTTAGAAAGGGCATTGCAGATTCTCTTTCCTATCCTCTCTGTTCCGAGATTCTGAACCGTCTCTAACGATCCGACTGTTGACGGGATGTTGAACACTCATCTTCTTTCTTTCCTTGCTACCTTTCGTTTTAGTGGGATGTAGCGTGGTGTCGCTCAGTTTTTGACTCGTTGGCGTTGTACTCTATAGCAATTGTGTTCTTTCGAAATGTTCCCAACGGACAGAATATTCCATCGCCTTTCGGGCGTGCATCAGGGGTACTATTATCCCTTATTCCGATATTTGGGCGATTACGCTACAGCGATAGTGAAGATGAGTCGCTTGCAAAATATAAGCCAATTGAACAATACTGTGCAGTGAACGCACGTGCATCAGACGCAATGGGCGTTTATTGCACATCATTCTGTGAAGTTGTTTAAACTGTTCCAGCGACTGACCTGGAATGGCTCTGAGCACTATGGGACTCCACTGCTGTGGTCATAAGTCCCCTAGAACTTAGAACTACTTAAACCTAACTAACCTAAAGACATCACACACATCCATGCCCGAGGCAGGATTCGAACCTGCGACCATAGCGGTCGTGCGGTTCTAGACTGTAGCGCCTTTAACCGCTCGGCCACTCCGGCCGGCCCTGACCGGGAAGATGGCCTTTCGATAATAGGCACAAATATAAGTGCCCAATTTTTACTTCTGAAAAGATCTAACAAGTTGCCAGTACATACATGACTTTAAAAAATTTAATCACATCTTTTTGAGCACAGTACGCTTTTGCCGACAACTGCGTCACCTGCAGCAAGTCTGGCGTTCTTGTAACTAAATTCTGCCAGCTAATTGCTAGGCTGCGTAGACAGGAAGGGGACCTAAACATAGCCCGCTGCTACCACTGAGTTACCTGAAGTACATCAGTCAGTGACACTCCAGCGAAAGTAACACGCTGTATCCTCCTCACCAAGAAATCCTCAATACAGTTAGAAATTGCGTTCGATATACCTTATGATTTTATTTTCTACAATACGCATATATATGGTGATGAGACAGAGGCCATACAAAAGTAAGGAAATACACCGACTCCTTAACTCTCTGCATCCATAACTTTCAGATGGTCATAAGAGGAAAATTGCGAAAGGAGTGTCATATGAGCAATGTTAATAAAATCCATGTTAGTTGGCATCGTAACGATTTATCCCAGAATACACCATCTCTTCCGAGACTGATTTCACTCCTTGAGTATGAGCAACGTCAGCAAGGTAACTGTAGTGGCAGCTTCAACGATCAACTGTAAACACTATGCGTGCTTATGAACAGTCAGTTGTCAATGGGCAGCATTACGTAGTAGGACTGCGACAGTAAAGTGAGAAGAAAGTTATGTCATAAGTTGCAGTGCAACTAGACCACTAAAAATCAAGTGCTGAAGACACTCTTCAAAAATTGTGTACACTAGTCTTACACTATGTAGGCAGTGTGGACCATTTCTGTAGTAATGGAATCTTTTATTTTATCGTTTGTATACTAGAAACGTCCTCATAATTGAAAAATGTTTAGTGACAGTGTCTTCATAGCCAATCATCGATAGCAAGGGTAGAAACTGTTGCCTAATGTAGCTATTTCTCCCAACGGCGAATCACGTCAACAAAAACCTCTAGTTTACATCATACGTACTAATATAAAGCAAATCCTCTTCATTTCCTAATGCCCTTTTGTAGCTAAAATGGCATATCTTCCTATTCCAATAAATGATTTATATGTAAACACCAACGGATCATTAGACCTGTGTAGTATTATTAGGTAAACTCAAAACTGTCTATCATTTTGCCGACAGGTGGAGAAGGAAGTTGAGGTGATCTTGCTCACATATATCGACGACGGTCGTCAGCCTGTCAAGACTACATGGTTTTCAGGAGAGGTGGGTTTCACAGATACAGTAACTAAAGCAGTAGCCCGCACAATTTAAGCCTGTTACATTTGTTTCAGAATACAATCCTCCGTTACACTGATATACGGGTAGTGTCATTTATCTACCACTGATAATTCGCTCCTTCCCGTTCCTATCATGTTTCCGTGAAACGTAAAATAGATTTGTCGCCAAGTTTATAATTTTCCAAAATGCAGTGAGTTACATAGATTCCCCATATCCCAGCACAACAAAAGGTCGAGCCTCAGAGTGGTCATTTAGAACTGTAGCTACTTATATTACTTGTTTATTTCAAGCTCTGTCTTTAAATCATCGTTGATTATGTAACTTGTAGAATGTAGGTATCTTAACAGAGTGTAAAATACATAATCGAGACAATGATACTTGCCTGTCTAACCACGTCCTCATGAATCTTTAGTTGTACGAAGACCAGCGTTACAACGTATATTCCAATCTTGATTACGTTCACTGCATGAAGTATCTTGATCACTTTTTCTAAGCAACCATGGCACGTACTTGGGCACATGAAGATTTTAAAACTACTGTAAACGACGATAATGTGGGCTACTTGTTACTTAGCTGTAGTTATGTCACTAATTGCTTTACTAGTCCATGCTTCGTAAACTATATCTCCGTCACGCTAGATTACTATTTACAGTGTTTCTATAGCAATGTATTCCCCTTCGAACTTCGAATTTCTATTTTATGTACTACTGTAAGTGAAGGGATATTATACTTCACACATATAGAAATTAAATTCTGCAAACATTGTATAAATTGTATTTAAGATTGCAAATAATCGCAAGAGTTTCAGAACTCTGCTATAATGGACGAGCGTCGATACATCCCTAATCAGAACATCTTAGCAGTCCATAGATTGAGCTAAAATTCATAGTGATAGATTAGGTAACATTTATATGTGAAAAAAGTAACGGTATCTCTTGGGTTATAGTTTGTAGGCAACAAACGTACGGCTATGGGAAAATTCACACTAACCACATCTTCTGTATTATATCTCGAAAGCTACTGCAAAGAATGATCATTTCACTCAACTCTGACGTCGTAGCAACAGATAATTCTCATTCACGCCACACACACAATTTGAAATGACCATTCCATAGTTTTGATATTCCATTTTTTACGATATGGTGATATTTATTGTAGTGATATAAAAGCGATTGATGAGTTAGCATCGATGCAACATCAAACTTCCGTAGTGTGTAGCTAAATTCAGAAATTCTCATCGTTTTCCCGACAGGTGGAGAAGGAAACTGACATAATGACAGCCGCTTATATGGAGGATACTGAGAAGGGTCGTGAGTCTGTCAAGGACACAGATTGTTCGGCAGAGATGAGTTCCGAAGCCAGAGTAACTTTGGTTCAAAGTAATAACCCGTATACTGTAGTTTAAACTAACCATTAACAGGTTCATCTTAGCTTCAAGCTTCTGGTAGTTGTTATTGAATAACAAGCTTGCATTAAGATGACAGATGTTATAGCCGATACTTGTAGTTTCATTTAGCAACCACTGAGGATTTGTCCCTCCTCTTCTTGTTACGTTTCTGAGTAACGTAGACGGTCAGCTAGTTTCTTGCTGTCCCAAATGTAGTATGTTGGACAGATTCCCCAAAACCCCTGCAGCAGTAGTCGAGCCTGAATCATGTCATTTAGAAATGTATACTAGATGTATATGTCATAGATATATACAGCTAACTGAAAAATTTGCAGTGATAATGTCACCTGCATTGATTATCGGAAAGAAGTGTGTCATCTGTTTCCAATCATTGTTATTTCACTCAAGCATGTCGTCCCAGCGACAGACACTCGTTCACACCACACGTATAATTTGAAGCGACATACTGTATTCATAATTTCTATATGTCATTTTTAGAGGTATCATGATACGTGTTACAACGTGTTTTATGTGTAAACATCGACCCTCCATTAAAATTGCGTAATGCGAAGGTAAATTGAAATTTTTTTTATCATTCTGCCAACAGGTGGAGGAAGAAGATGAAGCGATGTCAACCACTACTGTGGAGGATACAGAGAAGAGTATGGATTCGGTTGAGACTACAATCGGTTCAGAAGAGGTGAGTTTCACGGGTATACTTACATTGGTTCAAAACAATAGCCCGTATATTGTAGCTTTACACCATTGTCAGCCATTTTGTAACAAAGACACTCAAGAACAATGATGAACGCTTCAGTCCATACTGGTAACATCCTTCAGCAATCGCTGACGAACGGCCCCTATTTCCTCTGTTACATTTCAGAGTCACTTATGTGGGTCGAATGGTTAGCTATTTTCCCATATGTAATGTGTTCGATAGATTCCCGAAAATCGCGTACAGCAAGGGACCAAACTTGAGTGATGTCATTTCGAAATTCAGCCCAAATACATACAGCTAATTGAAAAACATGTAGTGATAACGCCATCTCCACTAATTGTCGCAAAAGAAGTCTGACAATTATTTCCAAGCCTCACTGTTTCACTGAATTGCGTTGTCCCAGCAATACATACCTCTCGTTTACACCACACATACAATGTGAAGCAACCTTTACGTAATTTCATCATGTCTTGTTTCGAGGTTTCATGATATTTGTTACAATGGTGTTACTTGTGAACATAGATGCATCATTAAATTTACGTAATAAGTAAGGAAAACTCATGATGTTTTATCATTCTGCCTGCAGGTAGAAGACGAACCTGATGTGATACCAGTCACTGTCACGGAAGATATGGAGTTGTGTCTGGAATCGGTCAAGACTACAATTTGCTCAGCAGAGGTGAGTTACGCAGACATAGTAACTTTGATTTTAAGCAGTACCATGTATGTTGTAGTTTAAACTGACCCTTACCAGGTTGGTCGTTGTTTCAAGCCTTTGTCACTTGCAGGACAGCAGGTCTGAAATGTATCGTTAAAAGCTTCAGTCCATATTAATAGCTTCGTTGAGCAACTATTAAGGATTGGTTCCCTACTCTTCCTGTTGTGTTTGTGAGAAACGTAAATAAGCCGCCCACTTTCAAATCTGCAAAATTTTAATGTGTAAGGTGTTGGATATATTCTCCAAATCTACGTCCAGCAAGAGATCGAGCCTGTGCGATGTCATTTAGATCTTAGCTCTATGACTGCAAATTAAATTTGGTTGTGTATCTTGTGAAGTGGATTATGTAATACAAACACCACAGTGGCAATTGCGTGTCCAAGGACGTCATGATGCCTCTGCAGTTGTACGAGTGCCACCCTTACCGCATTTATTCAGATCGTGACCATATTCAGTACACCTAGTGTGTCCCGAGGACTTTTTCTGAATCTCAAACACACGTCCACTGACACACGGGGATTTTGCAACTAGTATTCATATGTTTACTATCTGTGGTTCTTTCACTACTTGCTGTACCAGTCTAGAAGCTAGGTTTATAATCATTCCGTGTCAGTGAATTAATATATATAGTGATTGTACCTTCCAGTGGCATCCAGTGTGTTGTTTCGTGGCGGACGATCAGCCCGCCGACCTGCCACATCTAGCAGCCAACGCGTACTCACACTTAGCTCTCCCCCGCATCGACAACCCCCTCTCCCCCCGACCCTACTAGCGGATCGCTGTTGGATGTGTCTGCTTTACTACCTCGACCTACTCTCAGATTTTTCTGTTTGTGGTGTGTGTCTGCCTAACTGAATGAATATCTTGAATGGACCCGACACATTTGTCTTCATGTTTATTAGAGGAGGTCTCTTCTTATTATGTTGTTGCTTCAGTATCTGTCTCCAAAGTGATGTTAAATTGGAAGCTACACCATTTCGATAAACATGTAGAACTATGGGTACTTACCTCTTATGGTCAAATGCCTTTACATTGTTACCAATTGTTCCAATGTGTCACAGATCGTATTCTGGAGACTGACTGAGTAACGTTAAGGGCTTTCTATTATGGATATCAAATGTTAGGTCCAGGCATTTGCGTTGAGTGTTAAATCGAGTGGAGCTGAGAACCATGTAGCACCGAGTGGTGTTTTCAACCACGGTACGGACTTTGTTTTACTGTCCTCTGCCACATCTTTCCAGCACAGTACGAAAGTGCGTTGGGACATAAACTAATGGTATTTTAGGCTTTGGGTACTTGATCTTGCACCACATGCCGTTCAGTTCTCTAACCAAAATAGTTTAGGGAGCCGTCAATACGTTACATATCATCGGGTAATGAATATTATCTTTTCTTGATGAGCTCTTGGTGTATGATTTTATAGCAGATCAAGGGTTATTTGTAGGGCTTGATGGCTCACAGTTTAGGTGCCGGATTACGAATCTAAAGGCTTGATGTAAGATATCAGGACAGTTCGAAGATTTTTATTTGTCACAGGTCACTTCTATCACCTCTGTTGATGTTTGTTAATATGAAAGAATGCTGTGTACTTCCATGGTTCAGAGTTTTGTCAAATAACAAGTAGCCCAATATCTGCCTGGGTGTAGGTCGGTCAAAGTTTGGAAGAATGCGATTGCATGGCATCTCCAGTAGGATGATGCCTGGTACAGCATAGTCGTGTTCAAATCAGTGTTTTCACTGACGATAGCTTTATCTATAAATCCCTTCAGTTGTGAATAGCTGCAGAAGAAAGTAGTCTCGAAGGTCTTCTGGGTAGGGATCGCAGCTGAAACCGCGATTTCGTCAGAAGTATCCATTTACCAGATACTATCATCGTTCCTGTTCCGCAAGATTTTATCTTTACGTCGTATGTCACACTAACCAGGAGATTACAGCACTCAAATCAATTTACTATCCTCTCTTATTTCAGTATTTTCTTGGGCGCGTTATGGTTTGTAAGCTAGTTCTTTTCCGGTATCCCGTAAATTTGTGGTGGCCAAATTTCATATTTGTTTGAGATATAAACCACATTTATCTTAGAGCTTCTCAGCAACTGTTTCTTTCTCTATTGGTATTCGAGGGCACGCATAAATAGGTAAAAAAACAACTTCAGAAATCTGTATTGGAAAGAATTCCTGTAGACGCACTGTTTAACGTCTGTCATAGGGAGCTCTGTTATGAAAGCAGCTCGCCGAATAAGTTTCTTAATTCAGAACATTCTCAGAGTGTTACTTGTATCAGAACGGTGACACGTAATTTTGTATAAAACTTGTGTAATTTTTATTACAAAAAATACGTTTTCCTATTGATTAGCTGTAGCTGTTATTTCTCTTACTGGCAGATGGCAGCATCAGACCCTGCGACATCGCTGGACATGGACCCTGATGCGGCGTCCAGCACAGCCGCCTACACCTGTGCTCGACTGCCGTTGGACTGGGGGAACGGTCTGATTGTTGTTACAGGCCCGCCCAAGAAATGGGCGTTTTCAAGAAGCCCATAAAGACAGTTCTTGTTCACGTTAAAGAAGTTATTGTTTGTGTTTAGTTTGCGTTCTGTTTGTTAAAATGTTAAAAAGCTTGTTCAGTTCTTTTTGTTGTTGTTTGCGTTCAAAAGTTTGAATTAATTAAATAATTTTGTTCATCTTCTTTGGTCTTTCACTGCCTTTGTTGGTACGTAAATATCGCATCGTAAAGGTACAACTAAATCAGAAACGTATTACCATACAGATTACTAGTTGGTAAGATTTCTGGCCTTATGTCTCCCTTCAGATTATAAATATGAAGGGAGACATAAGGCCAGAAATAAAAACCTATCAAGCTTGGCTGTCAAGCATTTGGGAAGAATACAAAAGTATTCAGATCAAAAATGCCAGTAAATCTGAAGAAAGCAGTATTTGATCAATGCATGCTTCCTGTGATGACGTATGGCTGCGAGGCATGGACACTGAACTCATTTACAAAAGGAAAACTTAGGACAGCACAGAGAGCCATGGAGAGACCAATGTTGGGCTATACAAGAAAGGACAGGAAGAGGGCAGATGACAACCGGTCTGTGACAAAGGTTAATGACATCTTACAGAGAGTAGGTTCCTTGACATGGCAGTGGGATGGCGACGTCGAAAGAAGAAAAGACAACAGTTGGACGAAGCTAGTACTAGAGTGGAGTCCGAGAGAGCACCGGAGACCTAGAGGAAGACCACCAGACAGATGGGACAAAGACATCAAGAAGATCGCTGGTAACACCTGGCAGAGAAGACTTCTGAAAGCCTACCTGAATCCACGACTCGAAGAGGCCACATCATCTAATGATTGAATTGGCTGATGATGATGATGATGAACAAAAAATATTATATGAACATAGGTCCACAAATGTCTCGTTAGGGAGGTATGGGCACTGAAAGGAACTTTAATTCTGCAAAACTGATGCGCACAACGTGAACCTATAAACAATACAACTGAACCGTAGCGTGATTTTCTTGAAAACAATGTTATAGGAAAATAATGTTATATTACACATTTTTACATAATGTTTATTTACTTTGGATTTAGTACATAATGCATTACAACATGCATGTTACATGTATTCAGTTGAAAAGGACCTACCATGTCTTTTACAAACTCCCTTAACATTTATCGCACAGATATTGTGCAGTTCACAGAACAGGTTCGAACATGCCACCATGAACGTCAATGCACTTTTGCGCTCTAGCGATAATATGTTGGGTTGCTTGTTCCAATGCCTTAGGTTGGTCCCTAATCAATTCAGCAGCGTCTACGATGCGACGAAGCAGTTCATCTCGTGTATTTACCATCACTTTGTGTACGTATGATTGCATCCAACCCGATAAACTGAAATCTAAAAGTGTATGGTCAGGTGATCTTGGAGGCCTGTTAATAGAACCGCCATGGCCAATCCAGCGATGAGGGTTGATGAGGCTGAGATCTTCCCTCACACGTAAGGTAAGATGTGGAGGGGGACCGACATGCTGAAACTACATTCTACTTCGCTTGGATAAAAAAAGAACGTCTTCCAATAGTCCATTAAATTTCGGGCATGCAGCCGCGCAAATAAAATTTCCTCCACTGACATTTCGCCGCCTGTCGTCAGGCCATCCTGAGAGTGAGTCACAAGACTGACGACAAGATACCAAGCGCGGCCTTATATGCTCCACCGCGGCGGTACTACGCATGCGGGTCAAAGATGCTGGTCGGCGGCAAAGACATACGCTTACACATACGCCGCCTGTGGCGAAGGCGTACAGGCACTCGATTCGCTTTAACGATGACACCATGACGACATCTCTGCAGTTTAATTTCCCCAAGAGCCGGATTCCAGGCTTTGTTCAAATTAAAACCATTTATTAAATTACACTCCTGGAAATGGAAAAAAGAACACATTGACACCGGTGTGTCAGACCCACCATACTTGCTCCGGACACTGCGAGAGGGCTGTACAAGCAATGATCACACGCACGGCACAGCGGACACACCAGGAACCGCGGTGTTGGCCGTCGAATGGCGCTAGCTGCGCAGCATTTGTGCACCGCCGCCGTCAGTGTCAGCCAGTTTGCCGTGGCATACGGAGCTCCATCGCAGTCTTTAACACTGGTAGCATGCCGCGACAGCGTGGACGTGAACCGTATGTGCAGTTGACGGACTTTGAGCGAGGGCGTATAGTGGGCATGCGGGAGGCCGGGTGGACGTACCGCCGAATTGCTCAACACGTGGGGCGTGAGGTCTCCACAGTACATCGATGTTGTCGCCAGTGGTCGGCGGAAGGTGCACGTGCCCGTCGACCTGGGACCGGACCGCAGCGACGCACGGATGCACGCCAAGACCGTAGGATCCTACGCAGTGCCGTAGGGGACCGCACCGCCACTTCCCAGCAAATTAGGGACACTGTTGCTCCTGGGGTATCGGCGAGGACCATTCGCAACCGTCTCCATGAAGCTGGGCTACGGTCCCGCACACCGTTAGGCCGTCTTCTGCTCACGCCCCAACATCGTGCAGCCCGCCTCCAGTGGTGTCGCGACAGGCGTGAATGGAGGGACGAATGGAGACGTGTCGTCTTCAGCGATGAGAGTCGCTTCTGCCTTGGTGCCAATGATGGTCGTATGCGTGTTTGGCACCGTGCAGGTGAGCGCCACAATCAGGACTGCATACGACCGAGGCACACAGGGCCAACACCCGGCATCATGGTGTGGGGAGCGATCTCCTACACTGGCCGTACACCACTGGTGATCGTCGAGGGGACACTGAATAGTGCACGGTACATCCAAACCGTCATCGAACCCATTGTTCTACCATTCCTAGACCGGCAAGGGAACTTGCTGTTCCAACAGGACAATGCACGTCCGCATGTATCCCGTGCCACCCAACGTGCTCTAGAAGGTGTAAGTCAACTACCCTGGCCAGCAAGATCTCCGGATCTGTCCCCCATTGAGCATGTTTGGGACTGGATGAAGCGTCGTCTCACGCGGTCTGCACGTCCAGCACGAACGCTGGTCCAACTGAGGCGCCAGGTGGAAATGGCATGGCAAGCCGTTCCACAGGACTACATCCAGCATCTCTACGATCGTCTCCATGGGAGAATAGCAGCCTGCATTGCTGCGAAAGGTGGATATACACTGTACTAGTGCCAACATTGTGCATGCTCTGTTGCCTGTGTCTATGTGCCTGTGGTTCTGTCAGTGTGATCATGTGATGTATCTGACCCCAGGAATGTGTCAATAAAGTTTCCCCTTCCTGGGACAATGAATTCACGGTGTTCTTATTTCAATTTCCAGGAGTGTATTAGCTAATCTAATATCTATAGCTTCCTTGAAGACAGATTCCCAAAGGAAAGAGGTGGATGTTTAAATCTTCACATAACTGTAATTCAATACAATGTTCAGCCATAGCTGACTTGTCTGTCTGTAATAAGAGTGTCTATCTTCGATGCTAAACACACCTCTCATGAACGGTGCGTGTTGTTTGACCTATGTACGATTTCTCACAATTTCCGCAAGCAATCTGATACACACCAGCTTTACGAAGCTGTAAAGCGTCCTTCACAGAGCCGAGTAAAGCTGAGGGGACGGATGATCACCTTAACACAGTGTTTCTCAAGAATACGGCCTGTCTTTGAGGAAAGAGCACCCACATAGGGCAAAAACGCACTAGATCTGAAGGAATTGCTATCATCTTCCCCATCACATACCTGAATTTTAGGTTTTGCATCGAATACGTACGAATTTATTGCGGAGAGAATCCATTCGATTCAAAGTTGCTCTTGAGGTATGTGAGCTCTTCTTGCAAATTGTTTTTATCGGATATACAGTACATCCGATACACTAAGGTCTTAAGGACACCTATTGTCTGTGAAGGGTGATAGCGGCTACTGGCATGAAGATATAGATACTTGTGTGTTGGTTGCCGATATACGGCATGTCCTAGTGTGCCATCACCTTTACGGCGAACGACAACATTCAAAAAGTGGAGGCAGCAGTTTTTTTTCTCTTTCCATATTAAATATAATGCTGGCTTGGATGGAATTCAAATGCTCAAGAAATCGATGTAATTCATCCATCCCATGGGGACATACCACGAATGTGCCGTCCACGTACCTCCAGAAGACAGTTGGTTGAAAACCTGCTGAGTCCACTTCGTTCTCCTCGAAGTCTTCCATGAATAAATTAGCTACCAGAGAGGACTTCACATGGCAACACCATCAATTTGCCCATAAAATTCACCATTAAACTGAAACTAAGATGATAAAAGCACATGTTCAAATAAGGCCGTAAAATTCTTATCAGAATGTTAGCTGATAAGAGATAAAGAGTCCTTTAAAGGTACCACATCCTTACTATTTAGCCTGACAGTGCTAAGTCTCTGAATAAAGTCCATAGAATTACGAATGTGGTGACTACATTTTCCTACCAATGGTTTTAATACGGAAGCAAAATATTTGGCGGATAAATACGTTGGTGAACCAATAGTGCTCGTTATAGGTCTCATACACAAGTCCTCTAGACGCTCATCCTTACCCGCCTTGTGAACTTTAGGAAGACCATAGAAATATCGGTGCTACTGCACCTCGTACTTTTAAACTTCTTATGAGTTCCTTCGGCACTGATGTAGCGTTCAGCAAGGCAACAGTAGTAATTGTCACCTTGTTAGTAGGATATTTGTTCCCTTCTCTCCCCCGAGTCCTTTTGCATTTCCCTCATCTCCCTCGTTTTTTTTCCTTCCTCCCTCCTTGTTGTTCCCCCTCCTCCAGGTCCCCCCCCCCCCAATCTGCCTTTGGCTCGGGAGTGTCATCTATGTGCCACCCTTTTTGTGCAGTGATTTACAGTGAGTGTTTTACATTGAGTGTTCCGTGTTGTGTTTATTTGGGAAGGGTTGTGAACGGCCATCATACTGTCGCAGGGTGTGCTTTTTATCTCTTGCGAACAGAAACCAGACTGTCCTCGTGTTTTTTTCATTGTGTGTGTCCTATGTTGCTTGTCTGATTCCTGTGTCTTTTATTAACATAGCCAACCCCTTTTGCTTTCTGTTTTAACTTTCCGCATTTTTCCCCATTTTACACTTTATGTCACTATTTTATCGCCTGTTTTTCTTGCTTCTTTTCTTCTTCCGTTTTTTTAAAATAAAAGTCTGTCGGCTGTAGAGCGGCATACTAAGCTTCTGCCAGCCCATCCCCTTCAGGGGGAATTGAAAATAAATAAAGGAAATAAAAAAGATCGCTCAGTCCATCGCGTACTTTGTCTGATAGCGTTCGTTGCTTTCTACACCGTACTACTGTCTACTCGTTGACGACTTCAATTTGCGATTTGTTTTTCTCTTTGGTCTCTATTTGGACTGTGGGACATACTTCAAATTTTGACAGGCTTATGTTGATCGTTCGTTGCACTTCATTGTTGCATAGATTCCTATTGACTTGCTCTTGCGGTGTCGGGTCCGCCATTCACTCATCCTTTGCTTGACTGCAGTGTGGCTGTCAGTCCTGACCAGTGGTGGTATTCCTGAATTGCATCGTAATCATTTCTCTTCTGTTTTTCTGATGCGTGCACTAGTATCTGGCTGCTTGTGGATGCAGAAGTAGGAAATATAAAAATACAAGATAGCAGTGGTGAAAAATGAAAAAAATGTAATATGGTGGGGATTTTAAAAATACATGTTGACAGAACTAGTCCATTTGTGCTCCTGTCACCCTCATCCATTTCCCCTTTCCTCCTCCTGACTAGTCAGTCTCTGTATAGCAATGAAGTAAGACAATTACTTGAAGATACGGAAAAAGTACTTAAGGTTTCATTGAATTGACCCGACATTGAAAGAAAGGCCACATTTGCTAAATGATGTGCCTATGGGGCAGGTAAACACACATACACACACACACACACACACACACACACACACACACAAACACAAACACACACACAGCATAGTACTCCGTCTCTGAAAGTACTACACTGCGTTGACAGGAAATTTCTACTCACATGACTGCACAATATATTTTCCACATCTATTTCACCTCTCTTTTTCTCTTTCGCCCTCTACCTGTCATTAAATTTTATCATAAATTACGTGCAATATGTCCTCTTCTGCCTCAGTTTCATTTCTGTTATTAATGCTCCACAATAAATTTGTTACCTGTCTCTGCCTCTCTCTCTCTCTCTCTCTCTCTCTCTCTCTCTCTCTCCCTCTCTCTCTCTCGCACACACACACACACACACACACACACACACACAAAGCATACACACTCTCTACCTACCTACCTATCCACATCTCTCTCGTGATTAAATTTCATTTTATTTGTATATGCACATAACATCAAACAATATTTGCACATTTGCCACATCATAGTATATTATGGAGGAAAGAAAAAGGACAAAACACAATATAAATAACAAATATAGATTTACTACAAACATTTTCGTACAGTAAAGCATATAGAATTTCCATTTTCTTTCTCACAAACACATCGGAAACTACGAATTTAATAATCATCGTCCACTTAATAATATCATTTGTTGTAAACAGTTGGTCGCCACAACTGCAATAAACATCCGAGATATCTCCATGAGATAACCAAGATTGGACTGACGTATATGCCTTAATAAAATCCAAATGGCACCGAATTACATCTTCCCTTAAACCACGGACAGTATGAATAACAGATCCTTAATGTAAACAACAGCCATTTTGTTATACTGGAAAGGAAGCAGTTAAGTTTGATAAAAATAATCTACATATCAAAAACTTCGAAAATCGCAATGGGTTCACTATCTGTGGACCATGCACCATTAAGTGAATTTATTATCTGCTCATTCACTTCTGAAAAAAGCGTTTGCACCGCGACGAAAAACAATGCCTTTCTGTGTGAGCACTAAAGAAACTTACTAACTAAGCGAGGAGTCACAATAATCTTCATTTAGAGATATGAAATTGAGACCTCTTACAGTTCCACTGGATGATACTATATCAACAGACCTGACATTTTTATATACACCGGTTATTTCCTGTAAGCACATAACAATTATTTATTATAATTTTAGACATTGGCTGCAAACATGCTGTCCACTGTTCGTGACAAATCAAATCATGCACATGAGACACTGTTGTGAAAGTCTACTACACCTCCACTAATTCATGAGAATCTTGATGGCAGACGTATTTTATAGCTCTCTGATGATTCGGCAACACCAATCCAAATTTGATGTTGTCGAGTCAAACCCTTAATTTTACTTTTATTTATTTACATGTCAACTTCTTTGGACCAAATTGAGGAACAAATCTCCAAGGTCATGGAACGTGTCAGCAGAAGACATTAAAACTAAGAGCTAATATTGTTAACTAAGAACGACAATAAAGAATACATATATGGAGAGGCCGTGTCGAAAGGCCCAGACTAGTGAACAGGGGTCAACTAGAGGTACGCGAACTTACACCACTTAGTGCCTGAACCACCCGTTTCTGAACCAAACATATCCTTTTATAATGGGAAGAGTTACCTCAAAATATAATACCATATGACACAAGCTAATGAAAATAAGCAAAGTAGACTATTTTTCGTGTCGAACGATCACTTATTTCAGATACCGTTCGAATAGTAAGAATGGCAGCATTAAGTCTCTGAACAGGATACTGAACGTGGTGTTTCCATGACAGTTAACTATTTCAGCACCTAGAAATCTGAACTGTTCAGTTTCACTAATCATTTGCCCACTCTGTGAAACAGTATGTTAGAAACTTTAAAAACTGATTCTTACTGTGAATTACCATTTGTTTAATTTCTACAGTCTATGAATTTATGTCATGAACTGCACTATTTGAACTCGAGCCTATGTTGCACACAACATCCTTTACTACCAAGCTATTGCCATCACCAAACAGAAATATGTTAGAGTTACCTGTAATACTAGAGGACATATCATTTATATGAATAAGGGAAAGGTGTGGTCCCAATACTGATCCCTGGGGCATCCCCCACTTGACCATAACCCACTCAGACCCCACAGTACAGATATACTGAAGACTGTGAGTAATGAGCTTTTGCTGTCTGTTGTTAATGGAAGAGGTGAACCAACTGTGAACTACTCGCCATATTCTGTAATGCCCAACTTCTGGAGCAATATTTTGTGATCAACACAATCAAACGCATTAGTTAATTCAAAAATATGCATAAAGTTCAAAAGCTTTTGTTTAACCCATTCAGTACCTCACAGAGAATAGGGAATATCGCATTTTCAGTTGTTACACAACTTCTAAAGCCGAACTGTACGTTTGATAGCATATCGTGTGATATCAAATGATGAAATATCCTTACATACACAGCCTTTTCAATAACTTTAGCAAACACTGATGGCACAGAAATAGGTCTAAAATTGTCTACATTATCCCTTGATCGCCGGCCGCGGGGGCCGAGCTTTTCTAGGCGCTTCAGTCCGGAACTGCGCGACCACTACGGTCGCAGGTTCGAATGCTGCCTCAGGCATGGATGTGTGTGATGTCCTTAGGTTTAAGTAGTTCTAAGTCTAGGGGACTGATGACCATAGATGTTAAGTCCCATAGTGCTCAGAGCATCCCATTATCCATTTTTATAAAGCGGCTTCACTACCGAGTACTTTAATCGTTCGAGAATCTGGCCATTACCAAAGGAAAAATTTTAAATGTGGCTAAATACAGCGCTAACTTGTGCAGCATAGTACTTTAATATCCTTCTAGGCACTCCATCATACCCATGAGAGTACTTAGTTTTCAGTCATTTAGTTATTGACTTAATCTCCCCTCTGTAGGTATCATAGAGGAGTATTTCAGACATCAGTCTCGGTAATGCGTTTTTTAAGATAGTTACATGATTTCCTATAGGGACTGATTTTTTATTTAATTCACAGTCAATGGCCAGAAAATAATTGTTAAACACTGTATATATATATATCTGACTTATCAGTAACAGAAATAGTTTGACTACAAACTGATACTGCATCGCCGAACTTGTGCTGCTGACCAAACACTTCCTTCATAACTGACCATATGGTTTTAATTTTATCCTGTGAATTTGTTATTCTATTTGCGTTCCACCTACTCTTTGCCTTCGTAATAACATCTCTAAGCACCTTACAATGCTGTCTGTAATGGGCTCCTGTAGCTTGATTGTGAGTACTAACATTTTGATATAATTCCCACTTTGTTCTACAAGATATCCTCATCCCAACAGTCAGCCAACCTGGTTCTCTTTTATTGCTAGTACCCTGTTTAGAACATTCTGATGGAAAGCAACTCTCCAATATCATCAGAAACGTGTTAAGGAAATCATTATATTTGTCATCTATGTTACGGGAACTATAAACATCCTATCACTCTTGTTCCTTGATGCTGTTTGTAAAACTCTCTATTGCCATTGGATTAGCTCTCCTATATAGCTTGTAAATATGAGTGGCGTTTGTGTGGGTACGAAGGCCTTTTAGTGTTAAAATGTGAGCATCGGGATGTGAAAGGCCATTCACCCTTTTACCAACAGAATGCCCTTCTAGTAATGAAGAAAGAATAAAAATATTATCTATGGCTGTGCTACAGTTCCCCTGCACCCTAGTTGGAAAATACACAACCTCTATGAGCTCATACGAATTAAGGAGATCTACCAACATCCTTTTCCTTCCACAATCATGTACAAAATTAATACTGAATTGACTACATATAACTGAAGTGAAACAAGAGCCCTTCCTAGCTTCAGCAGAAATACTCTGAAGTCAGAATGAGGGGACCAATAAAGAACAACATTTAGAAGTTTAGTTTCACTAAATTCAACTGCCCCTGCACAAAATTCAAATATCTGTTCAGTGCAATGCCGTGATACGTTATGGACTTAGATGGAATACTGTTTTTTACATACATGGCCACTCCCCACTCCAGAAGGGACAAAAATGGTTCAAATGGCTCTGAGCACTATGGGACTCACCTTCTGAGGTCATTAGTCCCCTAGAACGTAGAACTAGTTAAACCTAACTAATCTAAGGACATCACAATTATCCATGCCCGAGGCGGGATTCGAACTTGCGACCATAGCGGTCTTGCGGTTCCAGACTGCAGCGCCTTCAACCGCACGGCCACTTCGGCCGGCCAGAAGGGACACCTTGAAGAACAGTCAGCCAGTCTGTAACCTGATAAAGGAAGCCTCTGAATTGTCAAATTATTTAAGCAGTGCTCTGATATACGAATAACTTCAGAGGCATCATTTATTATCAGTTCACTAACTTCATCTCTATACCTCTTATATTTTGACGAAATATGGTAATTCCTTCTCTATTTGGAAACATGACGTCCCCTGAAGTCAATTCCTTAGTTAGAGCGACTTCCTTTAGGCAGGTATACCTATCAGCTGACTTTAATCTTAAAAAGGTGCATCTCTAACACCAACTACTACAGGAATTTTTCCATGAGTGATCCCACTAACCAACGACCACACTTTCACCTATATGCTTCGCCAGCCTCCCCTTCCCATATCTGTTGAGGTGCAGACCATGCCTAGTGAAACCTGAACTACAGATAGACTGAACTGGCACAACTGGAATGTTAGCCATGGCCTATGCCAACAGTGCCTTCGTCCGTCCCATGTTAACACCCCTAACAGCCGCATTAAGATGAGACCGAACATGACTTTGAAATAGTAGCACGAAATGCACGATAGCGCCACAATTTTGAGTAGCTGTCTTTACCAGGTCACCATCTACATAATATTCGCCGTCCATGTGAAGACTATTCACTGTCCCACCCACTATCATTACCTGACCGTCCTTCGTAAAATTCCTACATAACTCCCCTATGCTGTCAGTCACCTGAGACAACCCTGCAATGGTCTTGACAATGCTGGTGACCTGACATTGACTCTCCAACAATTCCTGCAACTGCTGGTCACCACCTCTGCCATATGAACTTCCTAGCAGCAGAACGTTCTGCCTGATAGACTTTGCAACTGACTTAGGCCTCCTAACTGCTGAGGACTGCTGCATGTTTTCTGCACCTACGGCTGCAAGAGGGTCCTATCCACTCAGCTCTGACAGTTGGTCACACCTGAGGCATATACACAATGCACAACTGCATGAATACCTCCTATTCCGAGCTGCATTTTTCCAGCTGCCAGTTCCCATTCCCCAGCCCTCTTCACCCTCATGAACCTATCCAGTTCCTCCTTTGCGTGTTGTAATTGCACCTGAAGGGCACAGATCTTACGCTTCTACTCTACTATCAACTTATTTCTACTGCAGATTCTGCATTCCCAGGAGACGGTCTCGCTAGAATGGCCACTCGATTCCCCATTGCATCCTCTCAATGAAAATACTTTGAAAAAATCGCACACAATAACCCACTTCTCACAATCCTACAACTGAGCCTACACTTCTCACTCATGGTAAAATTTTACAGTTACTGAAAAAAAAACAAAAAAAACTAAGCGTTGACGCTACCTAACTTCAGTTACAAAGGTAGAACTGGTTATATAACTAACAATAGCGGTCTCCTAATTCCCTCTCTACTAAGAAAGCAAAAACTTTTATTAATGGTACTAAACCACAACTAATACCAATACCAAGTAAACTTCACAAAATTTATTAGCTAAAACCAAAAATTCAAGCGGCTACTGGAACACTCAACGAAGTTTAAACAATGAATGAATATTTTATCGAAATATTTCACTAGAAATAATAAGAAAAGAGAGCTGAAAGCTGCCGCATGAAATTTACTAAACGACTTCAACGCCCCAAAAAACTCTAAAAATCACAGCGACCGAACGTTCCAAAATTCAATTAATTGTTATTTTGCCACAAACAGCTCGAAACACGGTTTAAATCTTCTAATTTTAATAACTGTATAGCAGTGCACAAACAAAATTGTCAATACTTACCTTTATAACCGCTAGAGTTGCAGCCGCACGCCGCGAAATGTAAACACACTACTGACCAACATTGGAAGGCACCACCACTTACCCGCTGTCAATAGTCTTTCAGCGAGTACTGCACTCCTGTCGACGCCCAGATCCTTCATGTTCTGTAGTATGCAAGCAGAGGAAGCCCTGGTCTTTTGTACTGCAAGGTATATAGATTCTAGGTATAGCAGTATGTAGAGAATGTCGTACATAAATTCTATGTACAAAGAAATCGACAACCGAAACTGTGATCATGATGTCTTTGATGGTGCAGTAACAACAGTAAGCTACCGCTTTGAGCCATCCAACTCTTATGACAGAACAGGATGCCAAGTCGACAAGTTCAGATGGCAAAATGAAAAACGCATTAGTCAGCAAGTCCTATCTTGTAGATGGAGCATCATAGTTCCTGTTACCTACACTCACATGACACCTGGTGTTGGAGGAATGTAAGCCCCGACATACTGCATAATCCTAAAAACTGAATCATCAATGTGCGTCTTTTATCTCTGCATTTCAAAACACATATGCATACTTAAGGAATTTGGCATGTCTGTCCTGTGGTTGATTACGATTTTGCTGTTATTTTTTACGTACTCAAGTCACGCGTAATAACCCAAGTCGCCACGTATTTCATGCACCACAACATCCGTTAGCCCTATTGAATAAGACAGGCGTGCAGCTGGACACTATCTTAGACGCTGCATTCGGTTAGCGTTGAGACGCTGCTGTTACACGAACTATTTCAAAAACACGCAGTGCGCTTGTGTCGATTCGAAGTGGTGGGACATTCTCAAACTCAGATGGATTTAGTCCTTCGAAAACCATCGTAAACGTCAAGCAACAATTGGAGTTTCTCTTCAGCACATATTACACCATTATCATCCGAAATATTGTTGGACTATATCAATCACAAACTTGGAGAGCATTTTCGCTCCTTTGCTCCTCCTCATCTGACGGATACAGTTAATCAGTGCCTCAAATACCGCATATGATGCCAAGTTAAAGCCAAAAAAGCAGCAATATTTACCTCTGCATAAACTGCAACATTGGAAAAATAGTACGCAATGTGCCCGCCGTTTGCATAGATGATAGCATGGACTCTTCTGAGAAGACTTTCACTAAGGCGTCTGAATGTCTGTAGATAAATGGCATCCAATTCTTCCTCAAGCAGCAGGGAAATTAGATTGTTGAGCACTGAAGTCGATCTTATAACTCAGACCAGTCCATGTCAGGAATGCCACTGCTCGGGAGCCATTGCTTAACAACTGTTCTTTATGATGATCGGCACTATCATCTCACTGCAGACAGTCATCGTCTCTAAATTGTTCCCCTACTGTAAGCAGTACATAATGCTGTAATATATCTTCATATCCTTCGCACGTAGCGTTTTCTTAAATGAAGTAAGGGGACCACCCTCTAGCCTAGCAGCCTTTTTAATCGATAAACGCTCAAAAAAACTTATTTATCTTTTCTAAATACTACTCCAGTCCATTTTACACCAATTTGAAACGAAAAAATGGATAAAATTGGTTCAACCAAGGTTAGTTTACAGGATGATCACATTGTCTTACTCAACAATTAATAAACAAGTATTTGATACTAATTGAGGCTTACCTTTGGTTCTAGTTAATTTTCACTTTTTAATCTGATCTTCAATATGGGTCAAGATATTATAAATTTTTCAATAGCGTTTCTAGTCGATGAATTTTCAGTAACAGCATTATTTCCTGTCATCCATTTTCCAACCATGTGCAACATAAAATGTGGAAACAATTAGCCAGAGATGGTCAGTTTGCAGGGTAGCTGCCATTACCCTGAACACAAGGTTTCATGCAGCAATTAATCCGTAACCATCTGATGCAAAGTAGGTTTAACCCTGATGCTGTGCAGTCAATTATGTATTAGCACAAGCAGTGAATTGGCCAGTTAAATGTGAAATGTACTATGGGTTTGCTTACAACAAACAGCCACTCACGCTGATGATACAATAACAACTGATGGCATTCCTTCCACTTTGAATCTTAATTTTACAAGTTCATTGTGAGCACAACCAGTCGACAGTGTGGCCATCATTACCGCGGAAAAGTAAAACGTAACTCATTTATTTTCCAAACCCTCTAGCGGTAGTAGTATATCTTCCTCTTTGGAAGCTCGTGATTCACAACAAAAAGTTCATCATCTTGATGGAGACATAGTCTCTGAAATTCCGTGTGCAATGGCTGCGAGTTATGGCTGGTACACGCACTGAGTCTATAGTAAAGTATTTCGCGATGTATTCCAGTTGGTTTATAAAACATTTCCTCTATCGAAAAAGTCGATATTTTGAAACAATTTTGCCACAATTTACTTCCGTAACATAAAATTTAATGCACCTTTCCGCTTCTGAGAGCCTTGCTCTGGGCTGTAGGCAGCAACTGACGGCCGGCAGTCTCCTTCTGTGCAGCACCAGCTCTTCTCAAATATTGGCACGTGGGCTGGAGACTATAAGCAGTCAAGTTAACTGTGCTGTGAAATTAAAATTACTGCCAACTAATGTAATGCACTTAACAAAAAGATGGGTAAGTAGCATCTTATTTCTTGAAAATATCGCATGATGACAAGTGGTAGACTTACACTTTTTGCCTGTTTGAACACGCTTAGTAACTGATGGAAACTTGATGAGAAGCTGATTCATAGGACATAAGAAAATAAGGCAGTGCACGTGCGCAGACTTTTCCCTATTCAAAGCTTGTCAACTCAGCAGGGATTAAGAAAAGAGAAGAAAGTCTGGGCAGCCTATCCCCACCACTCGCCGCCAAAAAGGAGTTTAGCTTTAAAAGCTGCACTGCTTTAACAATCAACATTGCTCAACAAATATATTTCTTTCGAGGAAACATGTGAAAACAAACAATGTAGCTCTGACAAATTCATGTTACCATTGACAGTCTTACAACTTAAATGTCATGGTTAGTTCCTGTAACTAATGCTCCATTTTTATCTCAGTTTTACACATACTGCAAGCTGCAGGAGAGAGAGCAGTGATTGTCAGTCACCTCCCAGAAATATGCACTGAAATGCTATACGTGTGACAACTCTCTATAAAAATGTCTGTCTTCTTCTAGTAAGTGAAACGTTTCTGCGTACTCAGTCTGTGTTTCAGTCATTTGTTGCACATATTTCATTCCTCCTTACATGTATTAGTGCAACCAAAGTCACATGTAACTCAGACTGGCTTTTCATTTTATATTCTAGAATTTGTCATCTAGTGCTCGATCAGATAAATGGTCGAAAGGCTCCTGCAGCTGACTTTTGGTACCAAATCTTGGAGCATCAACTGGTACAGACTGACGAAAACCACTGACAGTGAAATCTATCGATATTCTGAAATTTGTGGACAATGTCGACATTGAGACTAATTTAGTAATATTATTCTATTAGCAATATTGTGTGAACCGCACCAATACACTTTAAATTAGACGTAACCAATATTCTTAAATGGTTTGCTGCCTAGCTTGCGTTTAGAAATGGTACATCCATATATGTGTCGGACTACACAGTTGGTTTTAAGGAGCCTAGACATTGCTTGAGTATCGGTCTACATGTTTTCGAGATCAGAGTTCGTCTGACTAAGCAACCTGTGAAAATAAAGTTTTAAACACTCTGCAAGCTTCTTTGGCCAAGAGGATGTGAAGAATAACAAATGTATCCCTATGCAGAGAACGCAGGTTTAGTGACATCTGAAATTAGTGATACAGGATACTTTACTAACGTCACTGGTATGCTGCTAACAAGTTTTGCACTTTAAACAGAGTTTCGGGTTGTGTCTTGAATGAAATATCCTCACTGTTAGGTAATACGAAGAAAATAAGGGGTTTTAAGTAGGCTAATGCACAAAACTGTCCAAAGTGATAGCAGATAAACGTGCAAATATGGAATGTGCAGTAGTATGACAATGACTGCTTTAAGTGTTCAGTTTTAGCCAGACTGCATACTTAAATCGGAATGTACTATATTTATCTGTTTTCCGCATGAAAACAAATTAAACTCTGGCCACATGCTACCCCTAACGATCTGAAACATGTTAACATTTTTTAAAACACAAAGAAACAGTCTCTGTAAATGTCTGACGTATTCAGTGCAGATGGCATGAGGGATCAGAAAAATTTTCAACTTGTACCATTACATATCTCAAAACACTATGGTGAGAAACATGTAAGTCTATAGCTGTTGCTGGTTGCTAATACATGTACAACACATTCATATAACATGAAAAAACTTGTCATGGCTAGCACGCAGTAGTATTACCGCTTACCATCATGCAAAGGATGAATGTGGACGCTGTCTGTGCTAGTTTCATTCCAAAGAGAAATTAGATTCATATCTAGTTAACTGCACACGGTTAAAAAAGTGAGCAGCAACATGTCTGGTAGAAAGAATGACTTTGTAAGTTCAGCGTCAACCCGAAGTTGCCTTTTGTAATTTATTCTGACATAGAATGTATAATAGTACCAGCTGCCACTCACAGTTGTAGCAGTGACTCTGGTTCTTATGTAGATGAGGTAAACCTGTATAAATCATTCAGCACAGCCTTCCACAAACACTGCTACAGTCAAGACGGGCATTCCACATATAAATTTTATGGAGGCAGTGACTGCATGCAGTGGTTCACTAAACATTTATATGTGATCGCCGAGGGTGGAAAAGACTTTTTGTTTCAAAATGAAATGATTTAAATAAATCTCAAGGAAGAAATAACTTTTAATTGTGCGGAGGTCTGTCATATTTGCCAAGAACCGTTTGAGGATCTTTCTGCAGAGGCCTACCATATTTTCCAAGAACCATTTGGGGAACACCTTGTTAATCACAGGATACATTGCCATTTCATCTATGTGTACCGAGTGACAACACATCCCAGTTACAGTGTGAATTTCGGGTCTGACCATAAGGTAAAGCTGAGACAGACGCTGCACTTTTTTTTTCAAATCAAAATATCGATATATCGGACGGTTATAATTAAACATTCCTTATTTAACGTGTTATAACACGAAAACCAGTTACCGTACGAGGACCTAACTTGGTAGCATTGATGTCAAGGATATGTCGGAGAGAAATAATGCAGAATCAATTCAACTGAAACACTCTTAATGTGCTGCTACGGCACATGACAGATTTACATACCGGTACCATTATTGCTACAAAAGGGAGCAGTATGGCGCCCAGTTGTGTCCAAAAGTGTATGAAAGCAATGGATTGCTTTCTGCACAACAGAACGAATCATGCCCATAGGTATGATATGCTGCGCTTCAGATCAGTACATGTTTTAATGTTCCTCTGTTGAACAGTGTCCTTCAAGTAGCCCCACAGTCAGAAATCACAGGGAGTGGGATCAGGTGATCGTGGTGGCCGAGTATTTGGAAACGATCGGCTGAAAATTCAATCCCTTCCATATGTGTTTCGGAGAAGGAGATAAACTTCAAGACCGATTTGCTGCAGGGCCCCATCCTGCATCAAATCTGTTGAGCTCAATGCGTCTCTCTCCCGTAAGGCGGGTATGACATGCTGGCGAAGCGTATCGCAGTAACTCTGGCCAGTCACACTGCACGCCTTTGGTCCTTGAGCACCAACCTGTTCAAAACAAGAATGAGCCAATGGGGAACGGAGCCGTGAAGCCACGCAATGTGGTGACACGTTCACCATTCAGAGGAACTTCATGCGCAGTGAATCGAAGTGCAGATCCCTAAACACGGCAATTATCTGATTTCACCTCACCCGTCACAGAAAAATGGACTTCATGTGTACATAGTATGGTCAAAGGCCAGCCCTCGTCAACTTCAATCCTTGCGAGAAAGTGGAGAGCGATCTCAACACGTCGTTATGCATCTTGTTGTGCCACCTGCTGTACCATATGGATCTTGTACGGATACCATTTCAGAATGGTTCGATGCTCCTTCCATACAGTGGACTACAGGATGTTCAACTGTTGTGACACAGCACGCGCACTGCCTGACGATAGCGAATTCCGTGCAGCGCTGTCTGCCATAGCAACAGCAATTTCATCAACCAACTGTGGTTGCCCTCTTCTCAAAGCTATGCCCAGTTCTCCAGTTGATTCGAACCTCTTCATCATTCTCCGCACAGCACATTCCGTTATCCTTTCAGCCGACGATATTCTCGAAGTGTGATCGCAGCATTACTATTGTTTTGATAATAGCTTCACAATTAATGCCCTACTCTCTTTGTACAAGATCGTGTTCACACGTCAACAAGTGCCGTGCGTCTGGTCAGGTGTGTAAGACTACTAAACACAGTGATTGATCACAGCCATTGTTGGCCATATGTGGAACTGGACGATGTCGCTGTGATTCCTGGAAATCATGCACCCCATACTCCGGACATGAATGCTACCGAGTCTGTTGCTCGTACTATAATTAGTTTTCTTGTTATAACTTGTTAACCAAGGAAAGTTTAAATACAACCACCCGGCATAAACAGTTACATGGCAATCAATTTAATCAAGATTGTTGGATTGAACAGTGCGTATTGTTACTGAAGTTATTGTATTACAGAAAACTTTTTAACAAAGTAATATTGTTACGGTATATAACGACTTCTAATTTTCAACAAAATATTAAACGAAGAGGAAGTAGCGCAGAAAGAAGGGACACATGGCCAGTTGCAAAAGACACTCAATCTAACAGTTTTTGCTTTTCAAGTTTCTTTTTAAATTGTCCACACAAAAAATAAGTGTTCTCAAAGAGAGTGCATGATTGATGAAGCCAACTAGAACATCCTATACATTGAATCCAGAGGTAGAAGGCGTTCCTTGATTAAGATCAAGGAGCTCTACACATTCATCTTCTACAAAATTTGAGTCATCGGAGGAGCTATTGAGTAGGGAAATATAATTATCATTTTCTTCTGAAACAGCGTCTTAAAACAGGCGCTTCTTTGGCGGTTCTTTTCCTCTGGTTTTGAGGATTTGATTTCTTTTAGCTGCTACATATTTTTGTGCACAGGCTTTACCTGTCGTCTTTTCTTCAGTTTCAATTTTTTTTCTGCAAACTCTTCCCATGTTAGATTCACTGTTGACTGTTTTCTTTCGGATGTACGTCTCTCTGGTTCTGCAGGAAAAGGGGAAATCTGTTAGAGCAATTTTGATGGAGTTTCTTCACAAGGAGTAAGTGAGCTGTCATTTACACTCCAATTTCCACATGCTGTTGATCGAACATTAACCAAATTTGTGCAATGTTTGCTTGTAGAAGGGTGTCCTGTAAACAAATTTGTTTCAGACATTGATCTTATTGGCTGATCGGAAGTCGAATCATTGAAGCCGTCTCTAATAGTTGAGATTTCAGTCGGAGCATTATTAATCTCTGAAACAAAGGCATGGCTACAAATTACAGCTGTGTGAAGCGCGATAATTCCACCAGCTCTAAATCGAGGTACAACAATCTGGATAACCGCGGCACGCGTCCATGCCTTGAAGAGCAACCCTCAAAACTGCTGCCTTTCCTGTTTCTGTTTCTCGGGTGTTGGCTTCCAGATAGTTTCTCTCTTTCAGAAAGTGGCTGCCTTAACATTCACAATACCTGTCTCATCGTGTGCATTTGCACCAGTTGTCCTGTGACTTCAGGCCTGTATTACCCCTTATGGCTCAATCGTTGTTTCCTGTCCTTTTTTATATATTCCATTTAATCCTATATTTAATGTCTCATACAAACGGTCTCTTTCCTTTTCCAACCTCAAAATAATGTTCCCCTCTGCTCCGTATATATTTTACAGCAATATGTGTTAGTATTTTAGCTATTTTTAAAAACTGTTCTGTAAATATAACGTCATGTGACTGAAGCTAAACGTTTTATAACATACATCTACAATTACTGTGAAGTAATATCGTGTTTATAATTTAGTATGTATATACTTTAATTATAATATTTACTGTAGGAACAATAGCTCCACATTAAAGTAATATGGGAAATCAGTTTCTATGTATGCTGTCCACTTCAACCATATGGTCGCCGTAGATGTTTACCTTGTAGTGTGCTGCGCAGTGAAAGCCAGTTTGACCTCTGGTGTTGTGTAAGGTGTTATCTTTGACTAATTATATTATTCACAAGATGTGTAATACAACTTACGCATCACCACAATTACTCTAAAGATTGTTACTTTACAAAGATCTGTTCATCTATTCTCGAGTTGGATTGTTTTGGCACAGATCTACCTCATAGTACTTTTAAAGCGAAATGCATAATAAATAGTATGATAAAGGAATTTAGTAAGCAAGAAAAGAGTATGTTATTGATGTACATCGTCACACAGTTTTGTCTTTCGCTCACACATCTGTCTGAAGACGCAGTACTGGCTTCTATGGGAGTTTTGTCATTGAAATGTTGCTTAATCTAGTAGACTGAGTTTTTGTTAGCTACAGAGAACTCTGAATGCTGGCCTTAATTTCCAACCGTCCCCCTGTGCTTTACCACGAGGTAAGCTTCAGCACACTACGCATTGGGGAGTGTATAGAATGATAGCACCAGTGCGGCCTCACGTTTACTGGAGCAGTCCTGCCACCACCAGTCAGCATATGGCCTGTGCCCACAACCAGGCAGTGCTGGCGCAATGTTTCCAACTCTGCTCCCCACTCATCTTAGAACTCCTGGTAAAGAGTGCAAATCTATTTCTTCAGACTATTTCAGGGATCAATATGGTTGGAGACATTTCTCACTTCCAATAGCGAATGGCTATTACAAAGACGTCAGCTCCCGTCATTGACCTACACGCGAATTAGCAAAATACTGGACTACTCTTGCTTTAGTTCCTCACACTTTCTTTTATTATACCTCACTCACGTTTCAGAAATTCCCCAGAAATAATGGGTAGGAGCATCTGACTCCAACTTCGCTCCGTCGACATCGAATTCTGAAGAATATCGACAGATCAAGGCACTCAAAAAGCACATACGTGTAAGTATGACGACAGCCACTTTCCCAGAAGGACTAACTAACATCATATCCACCAAAATCGACAAGATGAGCCAGTGTAAGCTGTTACACAAGCGCAAGCCACCTACGCATCCATCTACGCGCAGTTCTTTCGCCCAGGCGCTCTTCTTTACTCAAGGCTTTGTTGTTGCCAATAGTGGGCGACTCATGCTTTAAGTATTAGGCAGTCAGGAGCAGCTATTGTAGCTTCCCTACCACAGCGACACAGGCTCAGAGATGCTACCATAACTACAACAAGTCAAGCCGCTAGTTTCTTTGCCACCACTATTGTTACTACCGTCATCACCTTTTTCGTCAACAGGTGTTTGTCATTGGACAGGGATGGGAGCCAGTCGCACCCCATCAGCTGCTTCCTCTTAGTACCACCAACGGCGCCCTCTCGTAGTCAGAAAATTTTGCTGAAGTCGGAGGTGCAAATAGTGAGGTACTCACTGAGGTGAAACTGCTGCCCCATCTGGATCAGTACCAGAACTCACTCTTCTGCGAGTGGGATCAAACAGCTGTCAAGAGACATTTGAGTGGGGGTTACTACAGCTCGCGATAGATATACCGTACCATAGACAAGCAACTGTACCCTATGGTGGAAATTCCTTTATCTCTCTCCACATTTCACAGTCAACCGGATACTAACTCGTATTTTGACCCTACCTGGCTTTGAAAGGGAACAGGGACCTTATTTCAGTGATACAGTTCCCCGCCCAGCCCACTATGGACACAGAGTTGGTGTGAGACACATCCTCAGGGCATGCAGCCATCGAATCGACACTTGGTCCTGACGGACTGCAGACAGAGTGTGAGGTGGGCGTGAAAGCTGGCGAAAAGCCTCTGACAAACATGGCAGCCAGTCGCTTGCCAGTGCCTCTCTCAATGGATCTATGGAACTTCCGTCTGTGTATCGTACGATTATTGAAAGCTCGACTTTGCATGTTTCAGTTTCTCGATTTTGATTATTGCCTCGGTAAATATAGACCTCTCCAGCTGGACCACTTAATGAGAAGATATTCTCGCCAGGTGGCACGCCAACCGTCAGATGAGGTTTTTCCAAAGGATGTCGTGATACCGAGTAGTTGATAACAGCCTATAAAAGAACTCAGTCACGAAGCATTACAGACTGCTGAGACACTATTTGTCTCTTGTATCTTCCAACACTTAATGTTTTAGTATTTCGCCACCAGATTTTCAGCAAAAACGGAACTCCAGTTGAGCTGCAACTGGACATAGTGACACTTTTGTAAAAGCCAGGCAGGTGTTGTATAATGGAATCGACTGCTTCGCTGTGAATGGGTTATCACCCTTAAGGACTGACTCGCAGGGGAAGACCACCGCCTATCCCTGAATGACTGGGGCACATGAGCGTAGGCTTTAAACATCCACGTTTCAATGAAGTGGGTATGTTACGCATAGCGGCTATCTCAACAACACAGAAATATATAGAATTTATGGTAGCGTTCTCGACGAGGAAATCCTCCATGCAATTTGCTACAGATCCAGCATCAACCCTGCTTGTGTCACAACGACAGAGTCCCGCATTGACAACATAGTAAAAAGTATCCCCAGGCGTAGAGAAACAAAACTCTGAAATGGAAAGATTCCAGGTCCGGATGGTATCCCAATTCGGTTTTACGAAGAGGATTCTATGGCATTGGCCCCCTACCTTGTTAGCATATATCACGACTCTCTTACCCAGAGCAAAGTCCCAAGCAACTGGAAAAACGCTCTCGTGATTTCAGTATATATGAAGAGCGATATAATGGACCCGCAGAATTAGAGATTAATATCCCTAACACCGGTCTGCTGCAGAATCCTTAAACATCTTCTCAGTTCGAGTATAATTAATTATCTTGTGACCGAAAAGCTTATGCCCACGAAACAGTTTGGTATAAGAAAGCATTGCTAGCACGAAACTCACCTTGCCCTTATTTCACATGACATACTGCAGACTATGAATGAAGGGCACAGGCAGATTCCGTATATCTAGAGTTCCGGAAAGCATATGACACGATGTCCCACTGCAAAGTTAACTAAGGTCAGAAGCATGTGAAATATGTTCCCAGACATGTGAGTGGCTGAAAGATTCCTAAAGTAATTGAATCCAGCGTCTCTCAGGGTTTACCAGAGAAAATGTCATCGCCAAGGGTACATCTGGGAAGTGTAATACGACCGCTAGTATTTACTGCAAGCATAACTGATTTAGCGGACAGGGTGGGCAGCAATCTGCGGTTGTGTGCTGATGATGCTACGGTGTACGGGATGGTGTCGAGGCTGAGTGGCTGTGAGATGATTCAAGATGACTTTGACAAAATTTGTGGTTGGTGTGAAGTATACCAGCTAACTGTAAATGAAGAAGAAGATAACTTAATGAGGAATAGTAGGTAAAAAACCTGTAACATTTGGACGCAACTTCAATAGTGTCCTGTCTGAAGCAGTCAAGTCGTTCAAAATTTGAGATTAACATTGGAAAGCGATAAGAAATGAAATGAGCATGTTACGCGGTAGGGAAGGCCCGAGTTGGGTAGGAGAATTTTGGGAAATTGTGAAATTTTTGATTGACCTGTAAGGGAGACCGCATATACAGTAGACGGTAGTGCGGCCTATTCTAGAATAATGCTCGAGTTTTTGGGATCCGTACCAGGTCGGAATAAAGGAAGGCATCGAAACAGTTCAGATGCAGGTGTTACCGGTAGGTTCCAATAACATTCAGGAATTAAGGAAATGCTTCAGGAACACAAAAGGTAATCCGTGGAGGGAAGGCAACGTTATTTTGGAGGAACACCGTACAGAATTTGAAGCTGATTGCGGAACATTTCTACCGCCGCCGACTTAAGTTTCACGTAAGGACCACGATGATAAGATACGACAAATTTGCGCTCATACAGATATATATATAGATGGTCGTTTTTCCCTAGCTCTTTTTGCGAGTGGGAAAGAAAATAAACTAACTAGTAGTGGTACAGTGTACCCTCCGCCAAACACCGAGTGGTGGTTCGCGGCATATGTACAAGATTAGCTGTGGAACAAGGACGCAGCGTAAGAATGATGTAAGCTATGTGTCAGACAACGTACAGTGACTTTCCTATTCACAAAGTTGGAAACTTTGTCACACTGTAAGAATAATGGTAGGTGTGATTACCGGTATACGATGGTCCATTAGGTGAGGTTGCAAAGAAAGCTCACCATTGACAAAAACGATAGGATGAGAAATATATTGTACTTAAGGTCAGAATGAGGAGTATGAAGAACACTATCAGTCAGGAATGAAATTTTCACTCTACAGCGGAGTGTGCGCTGATATGAAACTTCCTGGCAAATTAAAACTGTGTGCCAGACCGAGACTCCAACTCAGGACCTTTGCATTTCTCGTGCAAGCGCTTTACCGACTGAGCTACACACCCAAGCATGACTCATGCCCCGTCCTGACAGCTTAAATTCCGCCAGTACCTCGTCTCCTACATTCCAAACTTTACTGAAGCTCTCCTGCGAATCTTGCAGAACTAGCACTCCTGGAAGAAAGGATATTGCGGAGACATGTCTTAGCCACAGCGGAATTAAGACTGTGAGGACGGGGCGTGAGTCGTGCTTGGGTAGCTCTGTTGGTAGAACAATTGCCCGCGAACGGCAAAGGTTATGAGTTCGAGTCACGGTCCGGCACACAGTTTTAATCTGCCAGGAAATTTCATATCAGCGCACGCACCGCTGTAGAGTGAAAATTTCATTCTAGAAACATTCCCCAGGCTGTGCCTATGCTATGACCCCGCAATATCCTTTCTTCGAGGAGGGCTAGAGCTGCAAGGTTCGCAGGAGGCAGGTAGGAGACGAGGTACTGCCGGAATTAAAGTTGTGAGGACGGGGCGTGAGTCGTGCTTGAATAGCTCAGTTGGCAGAGCACTTGCCCGCGAAAGGCAAGGGTCGAGAGTTCGAGTTTCGGTCCGGCACGCAGTTTTAATATGCCAGGAGGTTTAACTATCAATCAGGGTTTGTTAGTCGATCAGTGAGAGTGGGGCACAAAGAAGACAACACGATTCAGTGGGATGATTAATAATTGAGTAATAAACAAACGGTGACAGGAATTGTTTTTCGTCAGTTGAATCGTTCAGACATCAAGCTGTTTTGCACAAAAATTGTTGTCCAATCACTTTTCAAGCTTTCAATAGCATCCATGCATTCGTTCGAATGATTGTCTTCACTTTATGACATCATCATTTTCCATTCCTCATCAGATGTTCGGTTTTGCGACCGATGCATGAATCTTTAACCATCTAACTGCGATATCCTTGTGTGACCCCAATTTCCAAATGGTTTCGTCATGCCAGTTCGTGACGTAATACCTGCAGACAGTAGATGCGATGAGGGAAGACATAACACTGCATCAGCTGCCGATCAGCACTCTCTCTGAGATGTAAAAGATGAAGACCGACAACTGTCAGTCACCAGCCATACAATATCAGATGATACCAGGATGTTACGTCAACCAGAGTGACAAACAACGCTGCACAAAACACCATCTCTGTTAAGTACTGTGATGGAACAGTTAAACCCGCTTTTTACTTGCATAATTCAGAGTCGTGTCTATACCCTGTCAAATATGCCCTTAAATTATACTTATATTTTTGTCGTGATTGATGTCGATAATAGTAACAGTAAATTTAAAGCAATTTTCTTTAATTCTTCATTCACAGTTGAACATTTTTAATTATTCGACATGTTTTGATCACCCTCTTTTATTTATAGATCTAAATAGTTACGTCAGTAGCCCGTCTTTTCTTCGTCAGAACTTCATAACATAGCACTCAGTTGAAACCAGACTACAGTTATAACAATCGAATGATGTGAAACGGAAGCAGTTGTTGAGGTGGAAACGATAGAGAGCTGTAACACATCCGCAGTGTTATTCAGTCTGTACATTACCGGGCAATATTCATGATAATGTAGCAATTTAGAAAAGGGGTGAAGAAAGAAAAAAATTGGGATTTGCCAATGGCTTTGTAATTCTGACGGAGACTGCATTAGGTTTGAAAGAAAAGTTGAATGGAATAGAAAGTGCCTTGAAAAGTAGTAATCAAATAAATAACAGGAAAAGTAAAACAAGGACAATTTAATGTAGTCATAATAAATCAGGCGATGTGGTGGGATATATATTGCCAAATGAAACACAAAAAATATAAGAAGTGATATGCTATTTCTGCAGATAAGTAACTGACAACACCAGAAATTTAGGGAATAGAAAATGCTATCAACAGTACGAAGGCATTTCTAAAAGAGAGAAACTTATATAGCTTGTAATATAAATTTAAGTGTTAGGAAATAGCTTTGCCTGGAGGTGAAGAGTAGATGATAAGTAGTTCAGATCAGAAGAGAGAAGAAGCTTTTGAAATATGATCTTATTGAGAAATGCTGAAGATTAGACAGGTGTATCGAATAAATGATGAGGAGGTACTGAATCGAGAGGAGACAACAGAAATTTATAGCAGAGCTTTACTAAAAATGAGTCATTTGATGGAAGGGATATGATTGCATAATCACTTAGATAATGCTCGAAGATACAATTAATTCTACGTTTTCACACAGTAAATAGATTCTGTCTGATGTGCGGATCTTTCTCTTTATAGCACAGAAATAACGATCACATGCAAGGAAAAATTTTCGACCTATGGGGACGTTTTGCAATTTTCCACTAGTAACGAGAGTTCGGAGAAACCCAACAACAGTGTTATTTTTGTTCTGGGCAGGATACCAATCAGAGAATATGCGTAGACACTTAGCAGAACGTAGTAAATCACTATTATACAGTGTAAGATAAATGAGCAAACTTCATCTGAACATTTATTAGTGGCCAACTTAAGATATATAAAATTTTGTAGTGTTCTCCCTGTTGTAGCGAATGTTAAATACGTTAACGGAGACATGCCTGTAGTAGGACACTGCAAGTACAGGTGTTCCTGGCAGCTGCAGAATATCCATATTATCTACACATTTACAGCAACTTCATTTACTTCTTTACAGAGCTTACAGAATGACCCCATTTGCTTCTGAACTTTTCCGCTCTCCTGTTATGAACTATATATTCTGCTGCAGCTACACGTTTCTCACATTCATTCTACGGTGGGCTTTCCATCTTTATTGGTAAATCCTCACATGTACAGCAAGTATCAATTTGTAGCATTCTAAACGAGAGACTGAACCTCTGTTTAGAAATACTTTGTTATTACGAATAGGAAGCCAGTTGTTCAAGATACTTCTACATAAAAGTCATACATTATTTTGATATTAAACTTCTCACTCAGACATGCTACATTTCTTTATGTATAACGTCCTTTTTCGTTGGACATGAGCGTATATTTGCCCTGGAGTAAAATTTGCTAATGTATTTTTTACCCTTCTGTCCTTTGGAGACTTTGTAGAACGTAAAAAGGTTGACAAACGCCTAACGTCAGCTTTTGTCGCACAGGGATATTTTCAGTGCTGTAGCAAATATCTGACATCTTCCTGAACTTGATGTAACCTAGCACGTAACATTCTATTTACCTCGTTTCTGTGGTTCCTTTCCCTGTGGACGTATCCTCTCAATTTGTACCATTTCACCTTCAGTTTTTGAATACCAATCATGTCCGACTTTAGTTTCCTTGCTACAAGAATGTTTTCCTGTTCAGGATGCCCCTCTGACACACCACCATAACTATCCATTTTAGAGTTATAAGAAATGATGATGAAAGACACACAACACCAAGTGATCTCGAGGCAGAGTAAATCCCTGACCCCGCCGGGAATCGCACCCAGGACCCCGTGTGCGTGAAGCGAGAACGTTATCGCAAGACCATGAGCCGTGGACATCGACAGGGACTGATTGGAAAGGATCACAAACAGTGGATGGTGTGCTGATTGAGGTCGTATGGAATGTTCACTAACTTTTCAGATCTGTAGTGCTACGTTTTCCAGTAGAAATGGTGCCCATGATAAGGAAACAAGTGTTACTATTCAAACCACGTACCTGCGTGGGATCGTATGGAGAAGTCTGTTAATGATTACAGCCACTAGTGAATCATATTTGTGGCACTCTCATATCCTGAAACGAGTCACCTTTCTCTAACCTCTCAGCTACAGTAAAATTCTAGATAGTGCCTATGCCTCTTGCAAATGCCGCCATTTCTGCAGCTTGGTGCGTGTGATCATTCCAATTTAGGTAGGAACTGAGCAGAAGTCAGAGAGAGCTGTCTCTACCACATTCTGCAGCCCGTGTAGAAACAGAGTGACCTGACTTAGTCCAACAGGACAGTGTTTTGACCATTTGGTGGAAATGAGAATGTGTTGTCATACCTCTGCCAACAGTGCACGTCAATGAAACCAGCTCCTGCAACACGAGGCAGTATAAAAGACAGTACGGAGACTGGGGGAAGGATGAGGATTTTGCTACTACACGTAAGTACTGCTGTACGAAGCAGATCCGCGACCCTCTGAGTCCATTCACATCTTTCACCTCAGCATGCTATCTTCGTTATTCCATACCATCCTACAGAGAAAAATTACGAACTAGAAAAGCCCCACTAACTTCAACCGACAGAGAACTCCATAAGATATTTGCTGCATCTCTCGCCTTCCATGTATTGAAAACGAATACCGCCTGCATGCCGGCATTGAGCAAATGTGACGAAACCATTAAATATACAGCTATTGATCAATTGCACGGAGCAGCATAAATTTGTATCACCTCTGCCATAGGAGGATGACAGTATCCCACAAACTATAGTATAAGTCGAAGAGACCCTCCCTGCGACCCTGTTTCATTGTTTGAAACAGTTTTTTTTTCTGCTCTAACAAGCTTAGTACACTGCCATACATTTTGTTTCTCCACCATGACTTCGAGGTCTTTGTCAGGTTCTAAACTGACATTAACACTTCCTGATCCATTGACTCTCACAGAATACTAGACGTCACTCAGTATGAGTCATGTTGTTACTTCTGCTACCATAACATACCACACATACTGGTTGATTTTAAATAAAAGACAGTTACAACGTAAGGAAACGGAAACAGTTTGGCGACGTTGTGGAGAGTTTCCAAACTGCTGTCCGACGACATCTGCATTTTAACTCATCTGTCACAGTGATGGAATAGCTGATGGCTCTGCAGTCCGTTTCGACTGATTCCTCATGTTGCAGTCATTTACGCGATAACTGTTTTAGTGCTAGCCATTCCCAGAAGGTGTTGCCTTTCCAACAAAACTTTTTCTCCATCTCCAATAAGTGACATCCGGCGCATGACAAACATCCTTCTTGCAGGTTTCTCTATGATAAACTATGGTAATAAACCGTAAAATGAAAAAAAGGACTGCTTCCTTAAAATATCAATTCTGTGTGATACGTGCACAGTATAGCTTTCCAGAGATATATAGCATCCACTGTTCACATGCGATCACGGTTCAGAAATTACACTATGCCCGCATCAGTCCTATATAAAATGATTGTCAGTAACGGTGAATACCTCTTAGAAGGATACAGATAAACGCATAGCAGTGGCATTTGAAATGTGAAAATACTCGTCATGCCGCCACTAACTCTGTAAACAGAACATTTGTCAGGCAAATGTATACACAGGGATTGAAGTGCCTCACAAACACCTATCTCTAACTCAGAATCATCTTGGTTATGAAACTGAAGTCTTGATTTTACACCCAAGATGTGACAGGAAATGAAGTACATCGTATAGATCTTCGTTCGTTTAGAGGAATGTGCACGTTTCATCACACATGAGATCGAATTCCTCTGATGACCGAGAGGTTTACTGTTAGCGATCGCAAGTACACACTGCTCTAAGACCCACACAGAATGCGCATTTGTATACGAGTCGAATGCAGGCTATGCCACGCTGCTGTTGCATCCTGATAGAACAGTGGAAAAATTGACCTGCAACAACTTCTCCCCCCCTTTTCTCGCTAGAATGCGTCATGAGTCTACCATTAAATCGTACCTCGTTACAACTCCCATCTCAACCGACCACCCCATCCTCTCTATGTCATGCAAGTAAATTTAGATTCAGATGGTTCTCTGTTTTTCCAGGAAAGTATCAGAGACAGCACTCAACTCATGTGTATCACTAACACCTCAATAGACATACAGTAGAATGCTGCCTCGACGGAAAAAACTGACTGTTTCCCTGGTTCCTGATGCTTCCATATCAACGTTTTCTTGTATTCCTCTTGCTATCTCTTACCCGTTCCCAAGTACAAGAATTCTTCTGTGCCAACCAGAAGACAAGCAATTCCTTCCTCAATTTCCACAGATTTCAGTGTATTTTCTATCAATTTATACGTATTTTATTTCATTTTTTTATGTCACTTCTACCCATGCGATCATGACATTCCCTCCCATTCCGTGTTCTAAAATTCCTTGTAAATGTAGTACAGCTGCCAACACCTAGTGCAAATGCACTGATAGGGAAGCTTATTAAAGCACTGTACTCGATTGCACCCAGTCGCCTCCACCCGCTTATTCAACATCTGCAGTGCCTTTTTGTTTTCCATATATCTGTGTATGTGCATGAGACATCGAGTCTAGTTATCGAGACAGAATGCGTTACAAATACCGGAGAAATATCTAGCGGCGACGTGAGGGAGTTAGAAATACGAGCTTCATACCACGTTCCTTAGCCGAATCACTTTCTATATTCGGTAATTTTATTGCGAGGTTGCACCGTCGGCGACGTGTAAACAAACTGTTGGTCTGATAGTATATACTCTTGCGATCACCGTCTATATTCAGTGTCCCGGTATTTGTCTGGAAAGACTACTTCATTCGGAGGTAATGCTATACCTCGATCTGTAAGGCCAGTATACCATTTAACATGGATACTTGTATGCACCTGTAGAACAGAGGACGTAATAAACAAAATGAAACTGTTTCATTCAAAGTCGTCATGTCAGAAAATACGCGGAAGTAATAAAAGGTAACTTCCACGCGCACTAATTCTATCTATGTTGGCACCATCTGTAGTTCGTAGCAATTTCAATCTTTCATCGGGGATAAAACTGAAATAACGTATATAGTCATCAAAAAAGTAAAATAGAGAAATCTGTAATATTATTAATAGCCTCACAGTTATGGTTGCTAGAAACATGTTCCCTAACAAAACCTAGACAATATTCTGCCTTATCTGTCTGAATTACAACAGCGTGTTCGACTTATTTTGCAGGCAGTGAAACTTTTTACTGGAGACCCTATTCATTCTCGACTGTTGCAGGTGGATGTAACTTCACAAGATGAGAAAATTAACTGGGTTGAAGAATGCTAGACTTTATCCGTCTTTCAAAGAACTACCGAAGCAGGTGATCATGAGCAAGTTGTGCAATGTAATATAGTGAACAGATATTTTCGAATCAAATACGGATTGTAAGACGCACTTTTCTTCATAAAATTGTCTCCAAAATTCTTTGCGTCTTACACTCGAAATTAATATAAAAATGTCCAGTGTTTGATTTAAAATACCCGCCAGTCCTAAGAGTGGCCATACATTCGACGCCGTGGGAGACATATCTCAATCTTGCAACGTTGGATTCAAATGGCAACACCAGTGAACCAAAGCGCCGAACATGAGTTGCGGGGATCCACCAGTTTGAAAAAACTGTATCCGTCCCGACCCACCATACAAAGCCAGAACAGCCTATGATGGGTCATTGCAGTCTACAATTCCAGTGAACGGAAACTGAAAGTGATTCGTTTTATCGGTAAAAATACAATATTTCTGTTAGTAGCTAGTTTCGTAATGGCAAAAAAAAAAAATTGTATTCATATGATAAGGGCTATAAATACAAAGTAATAGTTATGTGGATGAACATGGAAACGAGCAGCTGATCGGCATGTCGACGCCCCACCGACAGGAAAAACCATTCGTGATTAGCTGGCTAGTAAAGAAGAAATAAAAAAAATGAGGAAGACTAAAAGTGCAAATAGAGGATTGAATGCAAAATGGCCAAAACTATAATTTGACGATTTCAGGCATTTCAACGGTGATTTCGGTTTATAAATTACAAATATTTTTAGTCTGGCTTTTCAACCTAATAATAAAAATGGTAAAAACATTATTTAAAATAAAAACTGCTCGAAAATTAAATTGTATCATATAGCCCGAAGGGTCTTATAGCCCATAAAATACTGTGTTCTTGATAGCTGTAACATGGCAGTTTACAAACGGCCCATATGCGCTCCGTCTTTTGAGAGATAGGTTTCAATCGAGAAAAGGAAGAACAAATGAAAGTAAGGGTCTTCTATTCACTGCTAAGGGACGCTCTATTTGAACGCTACCCTACGCGAAAAGTCACCAGAAGTGGAAACTTGTACTTCCTGTAGTAATCTTCCAAGTTCGTTACATTCCAATACCACTTTCATTGTTGCATCCAACGGTTTGAACAGTCTCACGAAAATTGTCAGCGATGGTATATAGCTATATAGCTCGTCAGATATCCTTCTTTCTCCACGTGGTTGTTCGTACACGAAATCGACGTCTGGCAATTTAGTAACCGAGTATGTTGACATATCACCAGGGCTGCACGACTTCTAACATTTGTGTACACATCACTGTAACTGCTGCACATCAAGGCAGTTTCGTCTCATACGAATACAGCTACGTTTCTCGAACATCCTTGAAAATATGATCAGTCATAATGGGCGAGCCCTGAATATTCATATAAGGCGTTAAACATAAAAAGACATGCCAAAAAATCATTGCAAATCAGTAGTCATCAGCCGTTCGAAAGATAATTTAGCTAATATTTACAGCCACTGGTAAATCAGGTTCTCCTATTATGCAAAACTGAGAAACTATTCTTCTGAATGCTCAAAAATGCTTGTTTTACTTGGCGGTGCTAATCGTGTCAGCTAATGCTGTGTATGTGGTTTGTTTTGGAGATATAGAGGGCGCTGACAATTGTGGTGTAATCGGTACGCTGCTAAATCTACAAATTCTACTGCTTGAACAGACGATAACGAGCTTAGCCTGGAATTAGGGATAACACTCATCTCACATAGTTTCCTGCATACCATTGGCACCTCCGGTTGGTGTATCTCGCTCGCTAACGACATGGGTGGGCAGTTACCTACGCGGGAGAGGTCCGCATCGAACGATAAGAAAATCGACAGGAGATACTGCAGCTGTCGATATTGCGTGCATCGTCGAAATCTCGTCACTTCTGGAGGAAGTGTTGTCAAAAGAGTGTTACCCTCGAATTAGAACTTAAATAATATCTTTGGTTGTCCTAGTGACGAGTGTAAATAGTGATTACAATACGTAAATTATTTATGTTATAATTTTTCACAAATTATAGCTAACTTGCAATGTAATAAATTTAATATTATTCAGTGAATAATAAGATTAACACCATTAAAACAAGAAAAAATAATGCCTGGACTATTACATAGTACGTCAGTCTCCTGATGTCAAGCTGCAAAGAAGACTGCATCCTTTAATGTATTGTGTGAGAAAATCAATGTTAATTAGTAAAAGTAATTTGCAGTGGTGTACCATAATTAGTTGTGATGCAGACGGACAACCCGATCCAGATCAAATCGACAGAATGAAGTAAATTAGCATCGCCAGGTACACCTTCCCTTTTAATATCTGACATCTCTCTGTCATCAAGCGTAACTGATACCCGCGACATTGGCTCTTTGTGCTGACATCGATTTGTAGCTTTTTGTAATGATGTTGGCTGTAGCCTTTCGTTATTGACATGTGGCTTTCCAGTTGAGCTACGTAAGTCAAGAGATCTTTCCGAAAATAGATGTAGTTGTAGCTTGTTGTTTTCGTGTTTTGTATGTTTGATACAAACATTTTAAGGTATTTGTGTCTTTTGTTTTGCTTTCCATGTTTAAGTATTTTCGTGATTTTGTGGTTGTCATTTTCCGTTTTACGTTTCCCTTTCCCAAAAACCCAAACGTTTCGCTGTTTTCCATTACATTAGGTATTCACTATAAGGAATTTTTTCCATTCGTAACTTGCGTTTATATTGTTACGTCATTCATTTTGATGATTTTGTAGCCACGATTACCATTTTGAAATCATGTTTGTTTTGCATTTAGGGGCTTGTGAAGACATCATTGGTTAAGGACAATGGGTGAGGGCGATGCTGTGATTTGGTAATTTCCAAGAATGGTTGTGTTAAGAACCGAAATGTCGGAAGAGACACCCAGATGCACCCACCAAAGGCATCTACCGGGAAAACTTCTGGAAACAAATGGTATATTTTTGTATCGAACAGCACCACATGTTATAATATCTCCTAGCACAATGTTTATAATGCTGCTGTCCGTTAGTTCTCTGTTGATGTTTGATGTTGGCCTTTTTCTATGATCCTTCTAGCGCCTCATGTGACTCCTGTTTACCGTCTCTCTCTCTCTCTCTCTCTCTCTCTTTGTGTGTGTGTGTGTGTGTGTGTGTGTCTGTGTGTGTGTGGTGTGTGTGTGTCTGTGTTTCTGTGTGAGTGCAAAATTTCTGTAAACTGTGAAAGAGTGTTCTACTACATAGGGTAATATATTCCCTTATAATCTGTTTCCTTTCTGTTATAGTCTCCTGTATGCGAAAGTGTTGTCTTTTGATCGTTCTATAACTGCAGTGCAGTGTGGGAACTTCATGTCTATTTTAGTAGGGTGAAGGTCAAGGGCTATTATTATTTTAATAATTGTGCAGTGTCAAGTATTACTTTTTTTGGGTGAGAATTGGGAAACTTTTTTATCAAATTTGTGTATATGTGCATTATGTTTTGTGAGTTGCAGGCAAATTGGTAAATCTCGATTATGTTTAATTCGTCCGTGAGTGTGCCCTGTTTTCAGTTGCTTTTTTCGCGTGGTCTGTTCGATATTCTATTTGAAATCTTTGGTTCCATAAAATATTGCCTACCTCGAATATTATTTTCTATTTTTAGCTGTTACAATATGGAGTCACTTTTGAATAATGTTGTTCTAATCTATTAATGTTCATTTGGTTTCACATTTCAGTCTCTTACAGGTCATTTGTAATAAGATGAAAGTCTCTTCTCCCTCGTTCTCTAGAGCATTAATCCACACTGGTGATTTTCAGAGCAAGGGGGAAGACCTATGTAAGAAAGCTGAATCTTCCCATCAGAAGATTTTACAAGAATGAAGCGGTGCCAGTACCTAGAACGTTCAACATCGTCAACAACGGCGGAAGAACTTCTCGTTTCCTTTTAATTATGCCGACTCTGTGGGCTGTTTCATGGTTATAGGTGAGTATATCCTATTTTTCTTTGTGTGTGACTTTTTGTCCTATTGTGCGTTCCGTGCTTCTGGTATGTGGGTGTTGGGTAGTTCTCTTTTGCCGTGTAAAGCTCTCTATGAGTGTGATGTGTTCGTTTCATTTCAGCGTGCCCACTGTGTGATTTAATCCCTGTATTATGTAGGAGTTATATTAGTTTTTTGTTGCTAATTGTTACCTTGTGCTTTTTCCCGCCTGTTGTTATGTAGTTTTTTTAATTACTCATAAGACTGCTCTATTTAATTTGTGGATGATAAAATTCGGGCTTGCCTTTTTGCATACCTTTGGGTGGTTTGATTGGTTCATGACAGTTGTGCATGTGGTTGTGGGTATTCATTTATTACGAAATTATGTTTGATGATTTCCTTTTGGCTGGCGAAATTTTTTTTTGTCTTTTCCTCCTTTCCATTGTGAAACTGTTTTTAGGTTATAAATTGTTTATTTCACAATGTAGCTTCCTTTGTGTTACCATTTTGATATTTTCTGTCGCTTTACCTACTGGAATATAAGTTCGCAGTGATGTGACATCTAATGATATAACGCTTGCTACATCTGGAACGGCTGATTACTGATCACGTCAGGTTGGTCCTTGGAGGTTCACACAAGAGAATATTTTCTGTAGTAACACAAGCGTATTTGGGCCCAGAAGTAAGATGGACCATATATAAAACTAATGAATGGCCTTGTTTGAATATTTTGTTCGTTCACTGTACCCAAGAAGTTAGTATAGCAGAATAATTCTGTATAACTCCTTTCGTCTGACCTTTGGTAAATGTGTTAAGTATTTCGCTATTCTCATTTGTATTGTTTGTCATTAGTTTGGTCTTTTAGCGGTATACTCTCATTTCATATTCTGTTCGTATTAGACTGTTCAATCTGTACAACAGATCCTGTCATTCGTCTTCACTTTGAATGAGGATATCAATGCCATCAGTGAATCTGATCACTAATATCCTTCTACCTTGAACTGTAGTCACATCTTGAACCTCTCTGTTTATTAACCAATTAAACAGCCTTGTTGTTATATAGTTGGCCACCACTACATATTTATGTCACCCTTACCTTTATCATTATAATATAAGACCCAAGTGTCTACCGTATGTTTTTTCAATACATCCTTATTTTAATTACTATAATTTACAGCGCAACATAGTCGCTATATTCCAAACCAGTTTTCCCAAGATATTAAACCATTCTACTGGCATCGGCAGTATTGTTTTAAGTACCACACGGTCGAGGTTTTTTTCCGGAAGCAGCCTTGTCTCAATAGTATAATTTATGATCCAACATCGCAAATACACTACGACATTACTATCAGGCAGCCCATGGCAAATGAGACACTAAACACCATAACGGACGCATAAAAATGTTCCAAAATTAAAGCATCCTAGTTACAGTGTCTCACAATGCACTGTTAAAACAAAAAATAAAATAAAAAAAGGGCACTGCAGTTGTCGCCTGCACTGTGCTAAGTATAGAATGGCATGAAATGCAAGATAGTTAACAATTACTGACGTAATATAATTTTTAGCCTTGGTAACCTTGAACTAAGGACTTTTAAAAATTTGTAGTCACTGTAAGGAACCTGTGGTCGCACCAGACAACATGAATGGGATTCATTTTCAAGACCATCATCCAGTGACATAATTCTAGAACGGCGTCAAAGAGACATTGGTAATTAATGATTATGTATCTATCGTGATATAATTCTATAAAGGCGTTCGGAAATCTTTCCCGAATGGCATTTCCATTTCTTCCAGTACGTGGAGTTTCCTTTCTTTCTTTTCTAAGCTCAAGAGTTCGTAGTCTTTTTCTGTTCCCCTAAGGGGATGATTCGTAACTTCCGATTTGGCATAATTATCCAGTCTGAATGCTTCTTTAGGCTTCTTGTATCTAAATGAAAATGTTCTTACGGCCTGGCCAATATTCTTAGCGCTACAGGATGCACAATGGATTTTATAAACTTCCGAAGTTATTTATCTGTTTACCGACGTCATGTTGCAGGTTATACGCTACTGGATTTGCTCAGCCGCTAGTTTCACACAGTGTAGTAAAACGTTTGATAAGTTCGAAATCATAGCATTAAGAGCTTATCCCATGATGCTTAGTATATCGGGCAAACAGGAAGAAAATTTTCATTCAAATATAAGAAAGACAAATATGCATTTATTGTGGTTAATTATGACAAACCAGCTGTTTATAATCATCCCTGTGCTACGGGCCATACCTTTAAGGAAATGGACCAAGTCTTGAAAATCTTGCGCTTAGAAAAGAAAGGGAGGAATCTCGACTTCCTGGAAGAACTGGAGATCGCCATTCAAGAAAAGAAACATAGACATATTGTGAATGTGCAAGGTAACGATAACGAAATGAGATTTCTTAATTTCTTTGTAGAATTATTTAAAGATAGATATCTAACCATAAATTGGCAATGCCTCTTTGATGAAGTACGCATATGTCAGTTCACAGTAACCATCAGAGCTGTGCATAAGCCTCAACGTGACGCTGGAGACAGCAGAACAGCAGGACGCTCTCTGGTGCAGTGTGAGGTGTGAGGACACTGACAGAAGTCGTGGATTTTAATGTAAGAGGAGGACACACAGTCCAATATGCTTTTATTTCTTGTTTGCGAACGCCGCAATTTTGGTGGCCAACATTTTAGTGTTTTAACCTAATATCCCAAGTTTTACAACCAGCTGACAAGAGAAATGTCTCTCGAAACGCATTCTCGGTGTGAAGGACAAGGATTACGGCTGAAGCTAGGAATCAATACCGAAATTACATAAACAGTCGTTACCTCACATCCGCAACTGACAATATTAAAAAGCGAATATGTTTGCCTACCTCGTCATACGGAGGGAGAAATGATCACTGTAATATCGTAAGAGGAATTAGAGCTCGCTCGAAAAGATTTTAGATGCTTAATACGTGTCTTGTTAACTTTTTTCATGACTAGAATGGTAAAGAAGTAATCTGAGAATTCTACGCCAATTACCTGGGTGTTAACTAAAGAGTAGTTTTCTGCGACTGTTCTGCTTTAATACAACGATGAAAGTAATACATTGTCATAACATTATTTTCTTATTTCAACCCAAAATTCACTGTTTTTCCGTATAATTTCGAATGTCTATGGCCTTAGAAGTGCTTTTGCGTTCCAATAGAAAGTGCTGACTTTGTTCTAAACTTAGAACATAATAGGTAGCAATGTGCAATGGTCAATACGAGATTCAACGTATCACCGAACTTCCCCTAAGTCAGTCTTCCATCGAGAAAGAATTAGCAAACCTTACATATATTGAAATGCAACCCTGTTATCGCACAGGGTACTTATTAGCAAAAAACAAATCCTGATGAACTGAAATTTCTACCAGGCCTAATATTAGATTTTTCAAAATCCCTATTGTAGGCGCTCTCTTGTGTGACGTCGTAAAGCCTTTAGAAAACGTAGTGTGTACGACGCTTTTTCGTCGACAAATAAAGTCCAACATCGGTACATCCATAATCAACTATCTACCAAAAGCAAATACACTGTCTCTGGAGTCTATTGGATTGATCAGGTCGACATTGAAGCTTCATATGTGGGCCACACTGGTAGGAATTTTCGAGAGAGATTTAGTGAGGATTTACTTAACAAGAAAACACATCTTAAACAGCTTTCGGATTTTACTGAGGACCTAATATCTAGTGACCACCACTAGCTACCGGACTCCTAAGTTGAAGAATTTACTTGTTTTCCATGCCACCCACAAAGGGGAAAAGCTAAATCTTTTAGAGGAAATGGAAATTCTTAAACACGCCTGTGCAGAGACACGTACATTATTGAGCGATCAATTGCTTATCAGAAACCAATTTTATTATGCTATTACGATACCAGTTATACTAACAAATCAATAATACTTAATCGTGAAAGTGAGGCAACCATATTGATTCCTTTATCTTCTAGCTGCTTTTTCCTGTTCTGATTTGTTATGTGTCACTCTCACTTTAAGTTTTGTTGTTAACTGGTTTTAACAGTGTCACGCAATACAGAGGTAATTTTACCCCTACACAGCTTGTGTTTTTGCACTTATTTTGTCACTGTACTTGCACTAATTTAATTTGAACAATTGTACTGTTTACCTAGTTTTCCACATATGTAATTTAGCTGTACAGCCGCTTTCCTCAAGTACATTGGTTAACCAACGCCATCTGCTCAAAATGCCTTTTGCTACGATTGTATAATCTTGTTTCTACGTCTCTATGTTTGAGTGGGCGACTGTGAGGTCTGAAGTATTTTGTGTTCTCGACCGCATTATATTTACATCTCGGCCGCAGTACGCAGCGCTCCATGCACTGCACGCTGGAACGCTCTTGGCTTCGTATTATGTAAGCTGTCTTAAATATTTCTCTTGGTTTTCCGTAGTTCTGCTTTCCTGTACACATTGTTGTTATACTTTGGCATTTTATTCCCGGCTTTACGTTACTTACGCTTTTATTTGCCTACTGACGATAGGACGATGTTTCCTTATACTTATTATCTTAATGCTGTATGCCGGAATTAAAGGACGAATGTTGGCTCACCACATTACTTCTTACTAGAGTTCACAGTTACTGTTAGTCGTAGAGACGGCTACACAGCCTGGAACTTCGCCTTATACTACATCCATCCACCAGTTTTTAATGTAGCTGTTTAATATACAATGTTGTTGTTGTTGTTGTGGTCTTCAGTCCTGAGACTGGTTTGATGCAGCTCTCCGTGTTATTTTACATAATTAGGTTAATCTGCAAGATCCTCCACAAGGGTGAAACGCGTCATACCCAATAAACACGTAAAATAATTGGCAACCAAGACTGTCTTACTTCAAGATAGTCACACATTTATTTCATGCTATAAAAAATCTCCAGCACAGGGGCTACAAAAACATCGTAGCATTCATCTACAAGTTGGGAAGCAGATTGCTGAGTTTTTAAACGATGGAACTACCATATTTGACGCCTATTCGTTCGCAAAAGTAGTTAAATTTCATGTAAACTATGTGGTATTCAACTACGCAGCGTCCAAAACTACTCTCAGTTAGATAATCATCCACCCGATGTTATAAACAGAGGTTAATCCAATACACATACTTTGGGAACGATGGTAAGTCCAATTACAAAATAGTTTCTCGCATACAGAAATCATTGACTGGTGCACAAACCATCCATGGACAGCGCAGTCATTACAGGATGCGGGCTGTGGGCGTCCTCGGGTTAGTGATCTGCGTTCCGTTCTAAGATAGGCATTTAAAACATTTACTGCTGTGTATATTTTCCATAGTAAATGCACGAATTGAAATAAACCACTCCCAGTTTAATAGTTACGGAGCATTACCATCGATCACAGTTTAATTAATTTACGAAGCTAGTAGCAACGCCATGTTTAAATATTAAGTGTGACAGTGCACTGATTTTTAAATCATACAAAAATGTTCAAATTTGTGTGAAATCTTATGATACTTAACTGCTAAGGTCATCAGTACCTAAGTTCACACACTACTTAACCTAAGTTATCCTAAGAACAAACACGCACACCCATGCCCGACGGTGGACACGAACCTCCGCCGGGACCAGCCGCACAGTCCATGACTGAAGCGCCTGAGACCTCTCGGCTAATCCCGCGCGGCAAATCATACATATAAGGTGATTTTTTTCCGTAGTGTTCAAACTCTAGGGATTGATCGATGACAGGATATGGAACAAAAAAGTTCTAATAAACGTATATCTGGAAATGCATGATTTCCATTCTAGAGACCGTTTATTTAGTCGTAATACACAGACTGCAGTCTAATACGCCCTGTACCATGCATCCACAGTCACAGTATGCATGGTTTCCACCTAGAGGGTGATACCGTTCATCGTATGTTACGTCCTAGCGGCCTCTCCTGCCGTAATAGTTGGTAATGTAGTTTCAGGTGCACTTCTATTGCTGACTCACCTTCTAGTGGATGTGATATAGCATTGTACTCAGTGGCTCCGTATGCGAACCGAGGGCTTGCCGACATGGATTTTACTTACGGAATGGCAATGGCATCGGACGACGGAAGCAAGGTAGTATCAGGAGACATATCCCGCCAACAACAATCACAGCATTCAGTGTTTGCAACAGTGTTTCGACGTTTGTTTGGGACAGGGTCGATTCAGGAAGCAGGAAATCATGAAGGACGTACCCGAAATATTCGGTCATCAGACTTGGAGGAAAATGTGATGAACATTGCGGAAGGCGACCGCCGTGTCAGTACCAGGCAATCTGCCGCCGGTACAGTGATAGCCAGATGACCGTGTGGAACATTCTCCGTAACAACTGTATCATTTAAAGCGCGTGCAGGTGTCACTAGCCCCAGACTATCCATATAGGCAGTAATTTTTGTCACTAGTTTCTTTACAAGTCAACCACGATTCCTGGTACTGTGTCATTCATCCTATTCACAGACGAGGCCAGCTTTATGTCATCTGTGGGACAGTAAGCAGAACGACCATGGTATGGTGAGAGCGAAAGTTCAACATCGGTCCAGCGGGAATGTGTGGGCCAGGATACCTGGGGACCATATTTTGGGACAAGTCTTCCTTCCACGTCAGCTAACAGACCGGAACTATAGACTTTTCTTGCAAGTGACTCTGCCTCCCCTACTGTAAGAAGTGCCATTGATAATTCGAAGGGCTATGTGGCTGCTGCATGATGGTGCTCTAGCCCACTTCGCCGTTAACGTCCGGACGCGTCTCAATCGTGTCTTCCTTGGTCGATGGATCGAACGAGGTGCCAGTTGCATGTCCTGCTCGTTCACCGGACCTCAACAAGTGCATTATCTGGTACAGTGCCAACTCTAAAGTAGAGCTTATGAAGAGCCCATTCCAGATGTGGAGACAATGGGGCAGCTTATGCGTGCTGCCTTAGACACTGTTTGGATGCAGACTGGCCGATGTGAACATGTGAGACAGAATATGCTTCGGCTCTTACATGTATGCGTTGAGGCACATGGAAATCACTTTCAAAACGTAATGAACTGTGGCTACATGGTACAGCGGGTATTAGAACGCTGTTGCAGTAACGTTGTGTGGTTGAATAAATAGTGTCATTCATTTCCGGACGTAAGTTTATTAGAACTTCTCGTTCCTTATCCTCTCACCGATCAATCCCTTGAGTTTGTACACAGCGGGAAAAGTCACTCTGTATACTATCGCTATGTAGTTGCCATGCAGATCACAGGGACCCAACTGAAATTTGCAAATCCTCATATTTGCTAGAATCTGGTGTAAAAACATATATTACAAATATTACCATTAGTGATCGTCTATAGCAAGATTCCAGAATATAATTTCGAAGGGTTCCGATTTTTTATAGCCGAACTCTGACACTTTAATAGTTTGCCGCTATTTTGCTCTGTCATACACTCTTACATAATATGGAGGAAGCGTTTTAGTGTCAAGTATGTATTGAAGTCTAGATATGTAGTATCATTTCTCTCTTATATTGCTTTGCAATCTTATTTCACAGTGCATAGTTACATCATTTGCCCGACGTACTTGATATGAAGGGCTATTTTCAATAGTGGTACCAGTCCATTTTTGTTCATTTTGAGATACAGAAATATTCAAGCATATGGCTTGTTGCTAGAGACAAATCTTTCTTTCTGTTTGTTTGGCTCTTTAATTACAGATCCATAATGGACAGAAAAGTGGAGATAATGGACTTGTACCACCATTGAAATAAGCCCATCATATGTAATTTGATGAGTAATTTAGAATGTTACCTCCTTCCTCCGTTGAAGTCAACATATGTGGTGTCACCTGCTTCTTAAGTTCCACGTTTACATTAAGTTTCCACAGCGTTTACAGCCTATTAAAATTACTTTGCCTATATACCACTTTTTCTAAGAGTATCTATAGATCAATGTAATAATACTAAAATTATAATTCTTATGGATTCTGACATATGGGCGTGGCAAATGAATTAAGTAATTGTTGTGATATGGAGTGCGTGTGTGATGATGGAATTTGGTGTTTTCCATGTTATACATTCTGCTGCAGGCTTGAGTCATGACTAGGTTAGCATAGTTTAACAGTTGCTCTACCGTGCTATTACCAATTAGCAAAGCTCATTTAAACTGATTAAACTGAACTTGGTAGTACAGGCCTAAATGTCTTAACAATAGTACCGTGCAGGGAGCAAAATTGTGTTTTTTAACACTGAAGAAGACTACCTTGTAGACTAGTGGTGTTACTGTGCAGAATATTATAAACGAATTTGGGGACTGTAATCATGGTTCGTTATTGATGGCTAGTTTTTTCGAAGGGTGTTGTTAAGATCGTGATGTAATCATTGGTGTCTAGTTAATAATTGACCTATTTATGTATTAACTGCCTCGATATAAAATATCGATTTGTGTTTTATCACTTTAACAAAAAGGCAGTTACATCATTTGGACATAAATAATTATACAGTATCCTGTTAATTCCACCATCTGACTGTATGTAATTAGTGCAAAGTAAACAGCGCAGAATATCGAAAAAGTGTACGTGTCTTCCATGTCCCCATGACAATGTGCTGTGGGCTGGGACGTCCGCTTTGGTCGAATTCGTGCTGCAGCTGATAGCTGGTGTCCTGGTAGCAGAATGCGTGGGTTCTAGGACAGCATACGCAGAATATCGGTACACACAACAGTGGGTAGTAAAATATAATACTCATCTTTGGCAAGGCTGGTTAGAGCAGTTGTAGGATGCAGGTTGACTACAGATCCATGAACACAATTTACATGATGTTCTCCGAACTAAGCCGGAAGAAAACTAATTTTCTCTCTTGATGTACTATTGAAAGAACGGTTCCGAACCAAAAATATTCAGCTAAACCACTAGGTATGTGATCTCTGTCCAGACATGGTAAGTCTTTACACTGTTCTCTTTCTACTAAAGACTAACCACTGTCTATCTACTAGCCACTCTTCCTGCGACACTCGATGACAAAAACAAGACGGACGTTCTGCAGGAACTCCTGATCAAGACTTGGACTTACTTACAGCATTTTCCCGTGCATGCTTACTTAAACACGCGTATCTTATTCTGCTGGCGTTGCCTCTCCAGGGGGCGTGATTTTCGCAGCTAGCGTAATTTGTTTGCTTACGGCGATGTTCCATGTGTGGACGGAGGTCCACGGTATTTCTGGTACCAACTTTCGAAGACTTTACTTGTGTATATCCCCGTCCATCACACGTAGTATAATATAAACTACTATGTATTACTGTATGTCACAGTAGGACTGTGTGCTATTATTGGCACACTTAGGAGATGTAATAAATATCCCAAAAAGACTACATATGATACGGCTTGCAGTAACAAGGGGCATTTTGGGTTGCACTATTGCTTTTTATTTCTTGCTTTTTGTATCAGATCCCACTGGCAATTGAGGCTTATCACCAGATAATTTTCAGACGTCCTCTAGTGAAGTGCTCGAACCCATTATTTCTGGCAAGTACGTCAACAGGTGATCAGTCTTCATTGGTATTTACAGTAAACGCCAAACTGTATCTGTTTTTTTCATATTATATACATATATCTATATTCAATAACTAATAACGATTAGTGTATAAAAATATGTGTAATATTATTCGTTAATGTAATTATTGCTTGGATTGTTTTGCATCCAACATGGATTCTAATTCTCTCATCCAGCCAGATCATTTACAGAGTGCTTGTGGAGCATTTATTCTTCTTCCACCACACTGTCTCTAAGCACTATGGGACTCAACATCTGAGGTCATCAGTCCCCTAGAACTTAGAACTACTTAAACCTAACTAACCTAAAGACATCACACACATCCATGCCCGAGGCAGGATTCTAACCTGCGACCGTAGCAGTCGCACGGTTCCGGACTTAAGTGCCTAGAACCGCAGGAGCACCACAGCCGGCTTTCCACCACACTGATACTCAGCAAAAGACCTCCTTCAACGCTATGTTAGCTATCATAGCTACACTAAAACACATGAACTGTTATAGAGTTGGATTGAGTTACTGTATTAATTAGCACATTGTAGGCAGCTGGGTAGCATTTAATTATCTTAAATATGTTTACTGATACTTACAAAATCTATCTCCACAGCAACATGTCACCTAATAGCGTTTGTAGCATGTAGAAGACACCTGATGACTATAGGAGTTAAGGGAGACTACTCCTTGTGAGTACCACCATTACATAAAGGACACTGCAGCACATCAGCTGGATGGTGTACCATAGCAGTGCACCTGGATGCAATACTTAGGATAGCGCAGGGCGTTAGAAAGGTAGTATGTGTAATGCTGTACCCAAATGTGATAGCAGCATATTGTAATGTAGGCTAGGGCAGCTCCAGTGAGGGGCTCACTGACATTTTGTATGGTTCTAGATCGTACTTTCCAACTGTTACATACTTCTTGGATCTTAAGAGTGTATAATAAGCTTGAGAGCTGCAGTTGGTCAGTATTCTGTATTATTAAAATTCAAGAAAATAAAAGTGGGTGTCATCGAGGTTAAGTGGTAATGAAGCTATAATTTGTAAGAATCAGTAAGCATAGAGCTGTGTGTGAGATACATAAGGTAGAAACACTGCCTATGATGTGCTAAATATCGTTGTGTCACACTCCATCTTCACCATAATCAAATTGTTTTATTGTGTACATGGGGTGGCTTGACAGCTAGCATTGTGCTGATGAAAGTTTTCTTTTCTGAGTAGACACTTGAAAGAAGAAGAGTAAATTCCTCTTAAACTCTCTGTAGATACGCTGGCTGGGTGGGGAAATCATAACCACGCTTGGATGCTAAAGAAATCAAGCCACATCTCGTAAGTTAACAGAAAAGATCACAAATAATTATTTACAATAAGCTTTACCAATCGATGAATATACATTTACGTAGAGGACATAGAAAAAACAGATACGAGTGGGGAACGTAAGATACCTGCATTTACTCTAAGAAGTAATGGAAAATGGTCACACAATGGTGAACTTGCACGAAAACGATTTATGCCAAGGTGTTTACTATATTACGGCATATGAAACGGTCTGTATAAATTTATTCCTATTTGGATCTGCCTAAGAGAAGTATGGCTATATTGTATGAACATGGGATGGTTTGGACATCGTGCATCTTGTTCTTGCACGGGCCTCAAGTAAAAAAGATTATAAACTCATACTGTTTCAACAGATACTGTTATTCCACAGGTATTAAAAAAAAGAGGCAATGTGTCAACGAAATTTCATCTGCTTAATATTAAAAAAATTTCAACTTTATTAGCAGTTAATGTGGAAAACTGGAATTGGGAGACATTGAGGTGGGAAAACCAGAACTGTGTTATTTTGTGAAAACAGATTCCCGTAAGGCAAACTATAAAATGCTACTCGAGAAAGAGGAGGGCACTTTCAATGTGCAAGGAAGACTTACAAATGACTTTAAACAGAGTATGTGGATAAAGTCTTAATACATTCCGGGAATAAGAGTATCTCTATTAGTGTAAATGCTAATAGAGTGTAATCACATATATGTGTACTTGCCAAAAATAATGGATTCAAGAGCGATTACTACATAATAAGATATACATCATAGAATATGCAGTCATTTCATTAGATTTGCTACATCTTCTGAGCGTACAACAGTAAAACATGGTAATACTGTGACATAACATAGCAGTACACACTAGCTCACATTATGCTGTGGTTGTGAGATACATGGTAAATAAGTAGAGTTTTTTGGTCTTCTGCATAGTTTACATTGCACTAGAAGCACACAGTCACAAGTCCAATGCTAGAATTAGGTAAATGCTGCATAACAATATAGGCCCAAAGGATGTATCTGTCATTTTGTTGAAGTGATATACCACACATCAATATACTATGTCAAGACATAATACCTACATAGGTCAACTATTAATACGATAGCTATGAATGCTTCACGATCTTATCACCTCCTTTCGAAAAAACAAGCCAACAATAACGAATAATGATTTTAGGGCCAAAATTATTTTACAACTGTGTGTCCAAATAACACCAGTAGCGTGTGTGGACAGTCTTCTCCATCGCAAAAAAAAAATAATTTGTTCCCGGTAGAGCACTATTGTTAAGAAATTGAGGCCTATAATACAATTCTCTGACTTAGAGACAACCTTAGATAAAGAGGTATACAGAGGAAGTAATGTCACTTGAAGTAGAAACTGCGTGGAACTTTGAAGTAAATGTGCGATTAAAGATGGAAATGAAAGCACATACGTGTCTTTTAACATATAAAGGGTGAATCATTTGCAATTATATATCAAGTTGTATATCCCATGAGTTGAACAAATGGTGGAACTACATGCTATGAGGTAACTGAACGCTGCAGTATGAGACGAGGGTAACACCATGTACTTCAATCTTTAAGTACAAGCTCTTCCAAATTTCACCAGTGACTGTCCAACACACGTGCATATATATATATATATATATATATATATATATATATATATATATATATATATATATATATATATATATATATAGAGAGAGAGAGAGAGAGAGAGAGAGAGAGAGAGAGTAGAATATAACGAAAAGAAAAGAAAATCTTAACTGGTAGCAGAAACATATTCATCACTTCATCATTATTATCTGACTTTTTTACTGATTGTCATCGCATGGAACTCCCTACCCCTACTTGTACACCAGTTATCCATACACGAGCCAGTGGTTTATTGAAACGCACAATTTTCTTGTGGATCACAGTCATAAAAAATGTTTCAAATTGATTGGTGATTTGTAGTGTGTATCACTTTAATACGTAACGATGCAATACAGCTGTCAGGCTACTGACAAAAAACACTGAAACACTGCTGGCATACATAAATACGTCTATAAATACAGTGCTGAATGATAACATTCTTGGAAACAAAACACTTGAAACTGTAATCACTTAAAACTCTGCCAGTTTCATGGAAGAATGTTGTCTGAAAGCTAAACAGGTATTATAAAAACCTAGACAGAAGAAGTCTGTATTATACCCATGTTTTGAAAAAAAATTAAGTCATTACCACACTTACATCCTATGGAATTTGTGGCAAAGCTGCAATTCTTCGTAAATAATAGAGTGCAAAATGGCTCACTTCTTGTAAGAATCAGGAATTCTATAATACCCTTTAAAAATGTGTTACATAATTCACAGTATATATGTGTGACTCAAAACTCCATGCAGCACATTCTGTGTAATGGAGGCACTGTGTTAGTCAGTCAGTGTTCACTGTATGAGATCACAGCCATCAAACTTTTGTAATTAGCTTGGGGCTTTCGCTGTACACATTGCCTTACTGTGCAAGAATGCAATATATCTATCAAACTAATACATAAGAGTCACTTTTACATATGTACTCCTAACTTCACTGCCAAATAGGTGTTTTCGGAAGGAGGGTAACAGTATGTTTACCAGTCTCCTGTAGGCTGCATATTATGTTACACAAGAGCTATAACAAATCTCTGATACTGAACGAAGAAGTTTAGATTTTGTATCAAAATAACAGTTTCCTGTATTTTTCAGGTCCTTGAAAAACAGTCTTAATGAGCCGCTGTTCTTAAATTACTACACAGGTACAAATAGATTCATAGGAAGATACTGATGTACACAAAAAAGTCACTTAATGGGAAATACAATACATTACAGGAAGTAAAGGCAAAGCAGTCTTTGCTGTTATAGAATAGGTAACAGTGATAAAGAAAGGTACAGTAAAATATTGATGAGAATGGTGGAGAATGTAATAATTGACCCATACCACACAGCAAGCTACGTGAGTGAGCAGTTTTCAAATAGGACAGAGAACTTACAACAAAAACTGTCAAAAACAGATATAATATTTGTAAATAATTTAACCCTAAGTACAACAACGTTACTACCAAACACGAAGTTTGAAGCCAGTAAAGCAGCAAAAAAACTAACAGCTTCTAAGATTGTAGGCTTAGATGAAGAACCACTGTGTGCTGAAACAATGAAGAGAGAGGATACAAGCTGTGTAAACAAACACAGTAAATGGGCATTTTGAATTGGGATAATTTCCAGAGTATTTAAAACTGTCAAGGCTTCTACCTTGGTAGAAGGAAGGTAATGAAGAAGATTTGGAAAAAACTGGTCCTTTCACTTCTCTCGCCATTCTCATTAATAATAGGATCAAATACGAAAGAAATATTAATGAATTAACTGAATAAATACTGCCTGATAAGTAAATCATTGTTTATTTTCCATAGTGTTAGAAGTACAGAATCATGTATTGTAGAATTCATAAATGTGGTACTTATAAGATTTTGCTAAAGAAGCTAGATGCATTATGTATAAGTGGAATAGGTAATAAATAGTTCCACTCATATCTGGCAAATAGTTTATAAAGAGCAGAGATGACAAATACCACACACAAGTGTATACTTTTAGTAAATCAGTTGTTGGACCCAAATTACGCTAGTATGCAAGGTGAAGGGTAGCATATTAGGAGCGAATCTCTTATTGATATACATTAACGACTTTCCCAAAGATGCTAGTCATGGCAAAAATCCTCTTTGCTGATTGCAGTTGCACTATAGTCACTCAGAAAACAGGAGAACTAATATCAGGGAAAGCAAATTAAAGCCTCAAAGAAATATATAACTGATCATTAAGAGGGAAAGTGACAATGAACAAAACGTAATCTAATGCCGTAAATTTCAGTTTGAATATTAGATGCACATCTACAGATTTTATAACAAATGCAAATGTTCTAGGTATGATTATTGAGTCTCAGTTGAAATGCACATAATCTGAACACGATTTTAAAACTACAGAAAAGGGCCATAAAACTAGTAACCCAGTCACTGTAAAGATCAGTTCAAAACACTGGCGATTTTAACTTTTCTGTGTTAGTGTGTTTACTAATCATTTGTAGATATCAGAAGTAACATTGATAATTACTGCGCAAACAGCCCTTACCATGACTGTGGAGCAAGACGTAGAGTGAACTTACATTTACCAAGAAAGAATAAACATAAAAATTACAACCACATTTTCTGGAAAACTATGCTCCGAGAGCTACACAGTCTGTAATACCAACACCTTATCCTCCTCCTGAGCTCATAATCTCACTCAATATGGAAACATGCTGACTCCAGTTTGCAGGTTAACAAATGAGAAATACTCCCAGAGCTACACAATGTACAATACTAACGCCTTATTTTCCTCCTGAGCTCAACATCTCACTCGACGTAGAGAAATGCTGACTTGATTTTGCCGGAGAACAAATGAGAAGATTCAGTACAGAAAATGACCCTGACATCAGCTAATGTTGTCTGACGAGTTGTGACAAGTATTGTAGTGTATGATGTGTACAGTTTATGGTGTGACTGGGGGGTGAGAAATGAATGAAAAATATATCATTAGCTTTTCAAATAACTAAATAATTTATTTTAAACAGTATTGCACACTAGGGATAAAATGAATGAGGTAGCTCTGTTTTAAGAGTGTGACCTTTCACTTATGTGGGTGGGTGGGGGCTCTCGACTTCATCCAGCCATCCTGACTTAGGTTTTCTGTGTTTTCCCTAAATTTCTTCATGCAGATGATGGGGTAGTTCCAATGAAAAGGCCACAGCTGACTACCTGTCCCATCCTTGTCATACAAGATCTGTAAGTACATAAATGTCTGTATATGTAATTTACTTTATTGTCATTGTTCTGTAATAGTAATCACAAACCATGTCTAGCATCCTTGCAAAAGAGATCTATGGATGAATAAAAGTACCACCACGACCGCCACAACTCCTACTACTGCTAATACTGATAATAATAATAATAATAATAATAACTGTTAGCCAATAGAAGGTGGAATAATCATAAAGTACTTGGTCACAATCTGAAGCTAGCTAAAGTAGGATGAATATGTATCACAGAATGTGGGGTAAAGCATATAACTGGCTCAGATTCATTGGAGGAGTCTTGCAGGACCGTAATACATCCACGAAAAGGAAATGGCTTACAAAACACATGTTCAATTTCCCTTTATTTTTGTAAGCTGTGGCTCATCAGACATTAACCCTTAGCAGGTCATATTAAGAGAAATGCCAGACAGAATCCAACAAAGAGCAATGTGCACATAATTGCTACATGTAACAGACATGCTAAATAAACTGTCTTGAGAGATACGACATGAGAGGCATCGGGCATGAGAGAGAGGTTTACTGTTGACAATGTGAGAGAGTTCAAGGTAATTTATCAGACTTATCAAACCACCCTTACATCTCTCTCTCTCTCTCTCTCTCTCTCTCTCTCTCTCTCTCTCTCTCTGTGTGTGTGTGTGTGTGTGTGTGTGTGTGTGTGTGTGTGTGTGTGTGTGTTAGTGTGTATTTATTGCAGACTTCAGTCACATATCAGAAACATAAATATGTGGTCGTATCTGCAGCATTGTGGTTACTATACAGAAATTTCATATTCTTAAAGTTTCCAACCAAAATGTTCATGTGCGTGATACTATAAAGGAGAACCTGGCTAGGACAATATGCTAGGGTGATGGAATATTCATAATAACATCTCATTTTCTGAAATATTGCCGACACCAAAGAAGCTAGGTTTATAATTAGAAACGGAAGTCTGATAGCTGCTGTCTGCATACAGTGATGGTGCAGTCCCGCAATGTGGTAGTGATAACGGTGGCTCAAAGAGTCCCTTACCTGTTACCAGGGTGGCATGGGACAGCCTAGGATGGTGTTGTTGACCACACTATCGAGATCATCCAGCACTCTACTGCCAGTTGACTGGAGCCTGCTGTTGGCAGCACATCCTTTCACAGGCTTGTGGCAGCAAGAACATTGGCAGAAGCCTGGCCCTGTCATAGACTGTCTGTTCACCATGTTGTGGCATGTGGGTACCCTACAGGTACGGTATTTGTTTATATAGATACATGTTTCATTATATGCTCTGGTAATTGTTAAACGAAAAGTCTGATATTTATTGTAATCAGTATGTCTATTTGGATGAAGATCTAGGGTAAGAATGAATCCAAGCAATTTTTGCTAGTAGCACAATTATTTCTAATGTGTCAATGTGTTTCTTATTGTTATGTTCCTGCTTCATCATTTACTATACTAAAATGCTACAACGCAGCATTATTTACTGTATATCTTGCATCTCATACTTCTTATCATTAGAACAGTGCAGATGATGATGGTAATATGTTTTTTAACCTCTTCATCAACCATTGCTTGATTGTGACAGACATTTTGCGCGTAAATTGTACTGATTAAGAGTGGACTATGCTGGGAAAACGTTTAGCGACCATGTTGGGTCATAAATTATAGTGAACAGTATATGTGAGGTATCAACACAATGACCTTAGTGGAAATAAGAATAATTAATTCGATAATAAATTTAAGTCTAAATAAGGACTAATAACTACTGGAGTAACACATAGGGTCATAAGTTATATCATAAATGAACATAGAACAAAAGCTCAGGTGGTCTACTGGGAGAGTAGTGAGCATGAGAGAGGGATGAAAATTGACTTTGAGTAATAGGTGTCGTTTATTTACCTGAGGCTCATAGGTAACTACGCTCAAAGTGGTACTGGTTCACTAATGTCCATTACAATATCATGTTCTGCATCATATTTAAATAATAATGTACAGTGTCAGTTGCAACAGGAGTGACTGATTTCAGTTATCTGTGTAGTTACTATTTTATTTTGGTAATTTCTTGTGCATTTGAGTGATTACTAGACACAAACTTTAATTTTAATAACAGTGTGGCGTAGAGTACTGTCGTTGTAATCGAGCCTTGTAACGACCCTTGTATCATATAGGCTTTTGTTTGTTTTGGTTAGAACAGCCCAGTATTGGTTAGACCATCAGTGAGAGAGCAACTTGCGTTCCTGCTGCCAATAAGGCGTGTACACTGTTCGTTAGCTACATATTTTTATGAGCTTCAAACAGGAGCGACTTTAGTAATGGATAGGAATTGTGACTGCTGTGTACAGATGCGAACTGAGTTGGCGACCCTTCGCTCACAGCTCAAGGCTGCATTGGCTTCTGTCACACAGCTTAAGGCTGCTGCCAAGGGACATCATTGTGGGGGGTCGGACGGCGGGATGCGAGTATGGACTCCGTGTGCATACTTGGGGGTGTCATTAGGGTTGTGGAAATAGTGATTCTGGATGCCATGAAGAGTACAGGGTGCTGCGAACTGCAGGTGGTGGCTGTTGTCGCTACCAATGACGTGTGTCGCTTTGGATCGGAGGAGATACTCTCTGGTTTTGGGTGGCTAACGGAAATGGTAAAGACTGCCATTCTTGCCTGTAAGATCACGGCGGGGCTCACCATCTGTAGCAACAGAGCCGAGTGGAGGGTCTGAATCAGAGGCTCAGGTGGTTCTGTCACCGTGTAGGCTGCAGATTCTTTGACTTGCGCCATCGGGTAGTAGGTTTCTCGGTTTTCTGAATAGGTCAGGAGCCCACTACACACAGGCAGTGGCGACATAGATGGCGGGGGCTGTGTGGATGATGCTGGGTGGTTATTTAGTTTAGAGGGTCTCAGGAAACCACAGAAAGGGTGACTGTCTAAAAGGGAGCAGGTAAAACACAGAAAGGTAGTTGTAGAAACGATCGGTATTGTAGTTGTAAATTGTCTTAGCTGTATCTGGAAAGAACCAGAGCTCCAAACCCTAATAGAAAGCACTGAAGATCAAATAGTTTTAGGTACGGAAAGCCGATTAAAGGCGGAAATAAGACGGCTGAAATTTTTTCAAATGACCTGACAGTGTTCAGAAAGGATGGATCAAACACAGTTGGTGGAAGAGTATTTATTGCTGTCAGAAGTAGTTCACCTCGTAGTGAAATTTATGTAGATTGTTCCTGGGAAACAGTATGGGTAGAGGTTATACTTGAAAATCGGACACTATTAATTGGATCGTTTTATAGACCCTCCCGACTCGGAAGATACAGTAGCTGAACAGTTCTAAGAAAACTTGAGTCTCATTTCAAATGGGTATCCCAATTATACAATGATAGTCGCTGGTGACTTTAGTCTACCCTCGGTGTGCTGGAAAAATTACACATTTAAAGCCGGTGCAGGCATAAAACGTCATCCGAAATTGTACTCAACGCTTTCTCAGGAAATTATTTTGGACAATTAGTACATATGTCCACTTAAAGCGTAAAAGGTTGCAAAAGCATTCTTGACCTCTTAGCAACAAACAATCCAAGACAAATAGTATCATGATGGTTACAGGGATTAGCGACCACAACGCAGTTGCTGCTAGGCTGAATACCCTAACATCCTCGACCATCAAAACGAAACGCAAAGTGCATTTATTTAAGAAAGCTGATAACTATGCTCTTAACGCCTTTTTAAGAGACAGTCTCCACTCCTTCAGTTCTGATTATGTAAGAGTAGAGAAGATTGGAATGATTTCAGTGAGATAGTATTGACAGAAATTGAGAGATATATACCACACAAATTAATATGTGATGGTGCTGATCCCCCATGGTACACAAAACGGGTCAGATCGCTGTCGCAGAAGCAACGAAAAAAGCATGCTAAATTTAAAAAAACTCAGAATCCCCAAAGTTTTGCAGAAGTACGAACAATAGAGCGTACTTCGTTGCGAGATGATTATAATAATTTCCACAACAAACCCTATCTCATAATTTGGCAGAAAACTCAGAGAGATTCTGGTCATACATAAAGCACACCAGTGGCAAGACGCAATCAATACCTTCATTGCGCCATGACAACTGTAAAGTCACTAATGCTGTGCCACAAAAGCACAGTTATTAAACGCAGTTTTCCGAAAAACCTTCACCAAGCAAGACGACGTAAATATTCCAGAATTCCTAACAAGAACAACTGCCAAGATAGGAAACATAGAAGTAGTTATCCCAACTGTAGCAAAGCTGCTTAAATCAGTAAATATAGGGAAGGCTTTTGGCCCAGATTGTATACCAGTCAGGTTACTCTCAGGGTATTCTGATACATAGCTCCATAATTACCAATCATATACAATCACTTGCTCACATAAAGGTCCGCACCTAAGGACTGAAAAAATCCTCAAGTCACACCAATACCCAAAAAGGGAAATAGGAGTAAGCCACTGAATTACAGGCCCATGTCACTAACGTCGGTTTGCAGTAGACGTTTGGAAGATCTACTGCGTTCGAATATTATGAATTACCCCGAAGAAAACGATTTATTGCCATATGGCCAACACGGATTCATTAAATATATTTTTTGAGAAATACAATTAGATCTGTATACTCATGAAGTAATGAGTGCGATCGACAGGGGATGTCAGATTGATTCCGTATTTTTTGATTACCTGAAGGCTTTCGACACCGTTCCTCACAAGCGCCTTCTAACAAAACAGCGTGCCTATGGAACATCGCCGCTGTTGTGCGACTGGATTCGCGATTTACTGTCAGAAAGACCACGGTTCGTAGTCATCGAGAAAAATAGAAGTAACAGCCGCGTTCCCCAAGGAAGTGTTATAGGCTCTCTATTGTTCCTGATCTATATTAACGACATAGGAGACAATGTGAGTAGCCCTCTTAGATTTATTGCAGATTATGCTGTCACTTGCCGTCTTTTAAAGTCATCACATGACCAAAATGAATTGAAAAATGACTTAGATAGAATATCTGTATGGTGCGAAAAGTGGTACTTGACCCTTAATAGAGAAAAGTGTGAAGTTATTCATATGAGTAGTAAAAGAAATCCGCTAAATTTCGATTACGCGCTAACTCACACAAAACTGAGAGCTGTAAATTCAACTTTATACTTAGGGATTACGATTACAAATAACCTAAGTTGTAACGATAACATAGATAGTCTTTTGGGTAGAGCAAACCAAAGGCTACGATGCATTGGCAGAACACTTGAAAGATCGAACAGGCCTCCTAAAGAGACTGCTTACACCACGCTCGTCCGCCCTATTCTGGAGTAATGATGTGCTGTGTGGGATCTGCATCAGGTGGGACTGACTGATGACATCGAAAAAGTTCAAAGAAGACCAGCTCGTTTTGTACTATCGCGAAATAGGGGAGATAGTGCCTCAGACATGATACGTGAATTGGAGTGGCAATCGTTATATCAAAGGCGTTTTTCTTTGCATTTCTTCTCATGAAATTCCAATCACCATTTTTCTCCTCCGATTGCGAAAAGATTCTGTTGGCACTCACCTACATAGGAAGAAATTATCATCACGATAAAATAAGAGAAATTAGGGCTCGCACAGAAAAATCTAAGTGCTCGTTTTTCCGCGCGCCTTTCGAGAGTGGCCGGCCGATGTGGCCGAGCGGTTCTAGGCGCTTCAGTCTGGAGTCGCGCGACAGCTACGGTCGCAGGTTCGATTCCTGCCTCGGGCACGGATGTGTGTAATGTCCTTAAGTTAGTCAGGTTTAAGTAGTTCTAAGTTATAGGGGACTGATGACCTAAGATGTTAAGTTCAATAGTGCTCAGAGCCATTTGAAACATTGCTGAATGTTCGAGAGTCGAACAGTAGAGAAAAGGTTTGAAGGTGGTTCATTGAACACTCTGCCAGGCACTTTATTGTGATCAGACAGGACGCTTACGTATGCATCACCTGCCAGGGTCGTATGTGGATGTATCAGGGGTCCCATATCACTCCAACTCCACATGCCCCACACCGTTACAGAGCCTCCACCAACTTCAATAATCCCCTGCTGATATGCAGGGTCCATTGATTCATGGGGTTGTCTCCATACCCACACACATCCATCTGCTTGATACAATTCGAAACGAGACTTGACTGACCAAGCAACATGATTCCAGTCATCAACAATCCAGTGTCAGTGTTGATGGGCCTAGGTGAGGCATAAGGCTTTGGGTCATACAGTCGCCAAGGGTGCACGAGTGGACTTCGGCTTCGAAAGCCCATATCAATGACGATTATTTGAATGGTGCGCCCGCTGTCTCTTGTCGATGGCCCAGCACTGATATCTGCAGCAATTTGTGGAAGGATTGGACTTCTGTCACACTGAAAGATTGTCTTCAGTCATCGTTAGTCCCGTTCTTGCAGGATCTTTTCTCGCTGCACCGTACTTTCTATATTTGTGCTGTGTGCTTTGTGCCTCTTGATTTTTACCTGTCTTCGTTCAGGCCTCTCACCTGAACTACTTGACTTTCTCTCTCTGTCTGTCTCTCTCTCTCTCTCTCTCTCTCTCTCTCTCTCTCTCTGTCTCTCTATGTCCTTCTGTTGTTGTGGTCTGAATGCGGAAGCCGTTTCTATCGAAAGTTTTTGATACTCGCTGTGGCTGTAAGTCAAAATTTTTAAATGTGTGTCTGTTACAGTGTCGTGGTGGTTGTGGGCTATTATGTTTTTCTAACATGTAGTATGTGAGTTGTAGAGGCCATCGATTTGAATTAGGATAAAATAGAAGAGGTGGTTGTGTCAGTTGAAAATCATAAATAAAATGAAAATAGTGAGATTTATTAAATATTGGTTTGGTGTGGAAATTAAGATTGCACTGAAGATTGTACACTCTTCCTCCTTGTCGCAGAGGTCCATGACACAAGGATGAAACAATCCTACTGGCTGCTTACTATTGCATAACATAGTGCAGCTAATCTTTTAGTGTGCTTTGCATTGGATTGGATTGATTTGGTGGAAGAGACTAAACAAAGATGTCATCACTCTAATCGGATTTGCGAAGGATGGGGAAGGAATTCAGGCATGCCCTGTCATAGGAACCATCATGGTATTTGCGCGAAGTAATTTTGGGAAATCACGGGAAATCTAAATCAGGATGTGTTTTAATAAATCTAATTAGATTGGCTTTATTTAATTTGCTATATCGTCTTTTATCCACGCAGGGCGAGCTCGAATTCCAAAACCATCTGTGAACGATGCAAATAACCGTAAAAGGAAAACGTAGTGCAAAGTCATAACACGTGGACTAGGGAATAACGGAAGAAAGTCATTTGTGGGCATGAATACTGCTCCACACTGTTTCCAAGTTGTAGACATGCTTACGTCTGAGTGTTTGCTTTCCCAAGCCTACGATGCAGATTGCTTGCTGCGAAGACTGAAACATGGCAGGATTTCAGTGATGATTCGTTGTGTCATACCGTGGTATTCGATGGGCCCCATGGTTATTCTGCAAGATCGCATTCCTGTCACGTGTTATCTTACCATTTTAACTGATCTTGTTCATTCGATGGTGTAGTGTTTGTACCCCGAATGAGAAGCCGTATTCCAGGACGATGGGACCCATGTTCTCACATCTGACAAGACCAGGTCTGGTTTCGTGAGCACGAGGGTGAATTGTCGGATCACCTCTGGACACCAGAGTCAACAACTCTCAATATTATAGTGCCTTTGTGGCCTCTTTCGTAGAGAAGGGTGTGTGATCACTGTCGGCCTTCATCATCGTTAACTGAAATTCTCATAAGAACTTGTAGAACAATACACGTTTACATGGTGAATTACAACATAATTAATTTATTTTACATAAATATGCTTCACTCTGCATGGGGTAATATATAATATGCCGTTATCATTTGAAAATTTTATTACAGTATAGTACTGTTTGCGGTAACAAGGATGTATACTGCCTACATGTCGCAAGTGATGTGTAGTAGAGTCTATATTTCACGCAACCACTCTAGCTGACCAAAGGTATTGCAAGTTGGTTCAAGGTGGCCATAATCAGAAAGACAATTTATCTATCTTCTAACTTGTTGTGGGCTCCAATACGCTCCATATGTCCACGCTAGTATATAGTGTGGCAGCCCATTTCATCTGATGAATATTTTCAGTGTAGTCAAGCCTTGGTATCCATCTACAATTTATAATTTCCACACTTCCCACGTAGAACAAATTGTCCATCTAACCTTCATTATCCTCTCTGGTACAACGTTTCAAAAGCTTCAGTTCTCTTCTTGACTGAACAATATCTCATCTAAGTTCTACTTCTGTGCAAGAATACATTCAACAGAAACTTCTTCAGATAACACTTCCTGTTACTTAAGTTTCTAATCGATGTCACCAAATTTAGATTTTGGAAATAAACTTTTCTACCTATACCAGTCTGCATTTTACATTCTCTCTACTTCACCTTCGTGTACTACTGGGTCGCTTTCAGGTCCTAAGACACAACTGCAGTCTAGTTTCTGTAAAAGTCGCAGATAGTCTTGTGACCCTGTGTTTTATTCCTGCTTCCTTCAAAGTGTGAAAGTGTGCTTTCTCATCAGGATTGTCAGATGATTTCTCTAAATGTGTAAATGCTATAAACGTATGTTGGCTTTTCTTCATGTTATCCTCTAAGACAACTCTGAGGACTAGAATTGTTACACATGTTCAGATCATTCGCTTTAATCTAACACTTTCATCAAGTTACTCTCTACAGCCACAGTCTCTTTCTGTATATTCCTACGATCTTCTAGCTGTCCATTTCTTATTTATTTCTTGCTTGTCATCTGATATTCTAAAATCAATACATCTACTTATCTTTGCTCCAAAGGTTTTTTAATTACTATTTTCTTTTCTGCATGCGGCATCTATCACTTCCATGCTTCCTACCAGCACCTTGCAGTTTTCCTCTGGCCATATTTGCTTTGCCTTTTTGTAATTTTCCTCATTGTCATGTTTTAGACATCCGTATTTCCTTTCGGCACCTTTATGCACTGCATTGATATATTTTCCCATTTGTCAATTAATTCCAATATCCTCTGTTATTTGACTCTTTGCACCTTTTGTCTCTCTGTACCTTTTTTCTAATTTGTTCCCCTGCTGCCTTCATTATTTTATCCCTCAAATCCACCCACATGTCTTGTAGCGTATTCCTTCCTCTTTCATCAGTTAGTTGTTGCCTAACAATTCCTTTGAGATTTTCGACAGCCTCTTGGTTATAACTCATTCAGATCCCATCTTCTTCATTTTCCACACATTTATTACCCTTTTATATGTAGCCTGTACCTCATAACTATTGAAGTAATGTCAGTCTTTAAAATCCCCTGGAAATGTATTACCTGGTTTCGAATGGTATGCCTTACAATCCTATAATGCACCTGAAACCTTACATTCTCTCTAGGTGTGTTCCACATTTCCAGTCTCCTTTTCTGATTTTAAAGCTACTGTTAACAATGATTAATTTATTCTCTACGCCAAATTCTTCCACATGGCTTTCCCTTTCATTTCCTTCCCAAGTCTATTTTCTGCTATTTTTCCTTCTCTTCCTTTTCCTACTAAAGAATTACAGACCCTCATCAGAATTAAACTTCTCACATTTAATTATCGAAATAATGTCTTTCATCTCATCATAAGTTTGTTCAGTTCATTCGTAGTCAGTGGTGTTAATAGGCATCTAAACTTATACCACAGTGCTGCATGTTAGCTTTGTGACTGTCTGAGTCCAGTATTGCGACCTTACTTCACTGATAGTTTCATAACTTCATTAATGGTTTCATAGCTGAGAGTTGCAGGTTTGTTGTAATGAGAAGTCTTGATATAAAAAGTATTGAGTAGCAACTGCCAGACATTTTCAGTTACAAATATATGCCTATAGCATAAAAGATAAAGTGCTACTATTATAGTATACTGTATTTAGATATTGTGTTATGTGACCTTTCTTTTCCAAACTATCCCGTAACATACGTAAAACCTGCTAGAATCAAGTAGAATCGGAATTAGTTAATCTCCATTGGATAATGTCAATTAGTAACAGCAATTGCCAGTACTTAACCACTTGAATTAGAATTTCCTATGTTAAACTGCAAGAGCAGGTAAATAAGAGACCACTGTGAAAGCAGGATGTACTCCACAGAGAATGAGGAAAACGCTGTAGAACGATAAAACTGGAGGAATTTATACCCAAGTCCTGTTACGCAGAATTACTGCTCACTCCTACTATGCTGGAGAAGGCCAGGTAGGTATAATGCGAGGTAATTCTGAGTTTTATAGAAGGAGAGTCAGAAAAAAATCTGCCCTGGCATCAAGCGTCTGAAGTCAGACAGTGCAGACTGCATCTCCACTGTGAGCTCGACAAAAGCGTCTGTTTTCCATGGGGCCGACCGCTGTGGCCTAGCGGTACTAGGTGTTTCAGTCCGGAACAGAGCTGCTGCTACGGTTGCAGGTTCGAATCCTGCCCCGGGCATGGACGTGTGTGATGTCCTTTGGTTAGTTAGGTTTAAGTAATTCTGAGTGTAGGGAACTGATGACCTCAGGTGTTAAGTCCCACAGTGCTCAGAGACATTTGAAACTTTTTTTTCACAGGCTGCGTGCCCACAGAATGCGTGCCACTTAACAGCAGACTCACGGAAGACCTCGCATCGTAGAGGGAAACAGTGGCCAGTCAAAGGTCGCCGAAAACCATGGGCTATTAAGACAACGTCTTAGAAATTTGAAGGGAAACAGAAAGTTTGGGGCTTCTTGTAAGATCGAGGGATGCTAACACACTCCCAGGCGCCACCAAACTGAATGTTTACAGAAACATAAATACGGTTACAACTTGTTCTCCAAAATATTTGCGAAGGGGGAAGTAGGAATAAGAAGTGTCACTATATTTAAGAGGTCCTACCGTAGTGGCCAGCACACGGAAGTAGACAGTGACAGAGAGAGAGAGAGAGGGAGAGTAACCAAGACCGATTTTGGAATACCAAGGCTAACAAGAATTGTAAATGGATAACTACCTGAAATACGAGTAAGGGAGGGCGACCACCGCCTACTTACTCCTCATAACTTAGTATTCGAACAATCAAAATTACGCGATACCAGAAAACACAGATCATAGAGTTTTCCTTATTGGAGGCGCACTGCGAATAGTGACGGTGACGTCTTCCAGGCAGTCGTCTTCTCAGATAGGCTTCTCGGAGAAGCAAATTTCGCTTCTAAACTACTTCTCCACATCCAGGCTTATATGCGACGAGAGGGTCTCAGCCAGCTGTGATGAACGCAGACAGAGAGGAGTTGTTGGTACCGAGCCAGCGAAGCGAACTGTAGAAATAAGCGAACTATTTGCAATGATGTTCTATATTTTCAGTCTTTATTCTGAAAACTTGTTTGCAGTTAGAGGTTCCACATTACTTCTACTCTGGCAGTAGGTGCACATACATATCCTTCTGCGGTATTTTGTGTCTCTACGCACTAACCTTCTGCAATCGCGGTATGACTCCTGCAAATATAAATGTTTCGTTCGGTTTATGTTCACTTGTTATATACTACTAAATTAACTACACATTTTTGTCAAGGCATTAGTTCACCCATTTCACTGACCTTCTAATTTCTTTCTTTTGATTGTGTTTGTGTAATAGACTGAATTCACGGACGTCAATCTTTTATTTCATAGTCAGATGAATCATTGATTTGTTGAGTGATGATTTACTTATGTCAGATATTACAGGGATAATTTAATATATTAAATGAAAGGTTCTGATTAAGGTACTATACCCACAAATTAGGCAAGGGAAATATAAACACACTGGAATTTAGGGCAGAATACTACAGAAAGAATTGATCAGCCGCAGAGACTTCCAAAGTAATAGGCCGCGAAAACCCCGCAAAGAGTGATGATACACGTCAGTCCGCACATCACCAACCAGCATCAGAATTACCAAAACTGGAGACCAGGAAACCTGCAGTGAATAAATAGAAACTCATGGACCAAGCAGAATGATAACAGACGATGGAGACCATAGTATCAGCCTGATAATAGGAGGAACAATGGGAGACGTAACGATCAGCGGGAACAGAGAGAGAGAGAGAGAGAGAGAGAGAAGAAGTAATAGAACAATGTGGGTCTAACTCATGATAATACAAAAGGAATGAAAAATGAGGGAAAGTTCCAAGAAACTTACCAGCAACAGAGACTTCACAATAGGTAATCATGTCTACTGGCAGATCTATCTGTAAATTGCGACAAACTGAAAGAAACGTTTGAAGCAGGAATCAAGAAATCAGACAGTGAAAAAGAGGACATTGCATGTCGAATAATTAGTGTGATATGGAAAAAGTGTATAAATAGTATACTCCATTCTGGAAGCCAAGTATTGTTGTTGGCAAAGGAGGTATACGACTCATATGAATATGGTGTCCGAAAGAACAGACACCATTTCTTATACATGAGGCTTACTGGCCAATGATCATCTGTAGTGCGGATGCACTTACATTGCCCGAACTCTTATGGGATTCGGTAGACTCAATGCCGCGAGTAATGAGTATAGTGGGCAGAGGCACTGCAAATGTAGTGTGTGGACAATAAGTTGGAAATATGGGTCTCACCGGAAGGGTGCCAGAGATAAGTCCCTGCAGTCGCACTATCCTGTGCGTCGTCGATGGCTCAGCCGGATAGAGCGTCTATCATTTAAGCAGCAGGAGGGGTTCACATTTTCAACTGTCCGCGTTGATATTTATCAATGCCTGTAAGCAGCTACAAAGGTCTGAATTTTAAAGTAATTTCGTATGTGACTCATGTGGTGAAGAAAGAAGTAACCACTATTCAAACGCTGTGCTTGAGAATAAGAGGGAAAGTGAACGGAATATGCAGAGAGGCAAAGAAGCAAATGAGAGTAGATTACAGGTACGAGTCACATGTATTTAGAGTGAATTTCTTAACTGTAAAGAATCTGAGAGTAAAAGCGATATTAGATCTTAATTTTTTGAAATATAACCACGTCGGGCTACACTTGAAGAAGAGTTTTTCAGTGCTGAAATTGAAAGACAAAAAGGTTGAATTTAGTTCCATGAATAATCTTGAATCATCGGGAACACGTAGTTATTCCCTAGGATTGGTTATCTCTGAAGAACATAAGGGAATAATGTTAGGAAGCGGAGAGGAGCAACTGAGAAAATAAGGGGGCGAAGTCAGCTGCGAATCACTGCGAGGTTTTGAGGAGCTTCAAACAAGTGATTTTAAGGCAGAGTGATTTCACCTTTCATCACAGGAAGTACCGAAATAGACGGTGTAGAGGACGATGTAGCCAGTGAGGGTATGTGGACCAGCCAATAGGAAGAGGAAGAGACAGAATACGTTGGATACAATGCAGCAGTAGAGAATTGCCAGATAATCAACATTTTATACTTTAGAGTATTCGCAAATCTACTGATAAACTCACCAGAGGAGCAAGAGAACATAAGCAAGGGCGAAGAAATTTCAGATTGTGGTAAATTTTCAAATGCGCTGCTGAGAGAAACAGAGAGGATGTGAGTGATGATATGTAGCACTTAGACGAGGAGCGTTTGAAGATAGCAGACGTAAAGGGATGCTGCTCTGTGAGGATATATATAGTTCATGAGTAAATGTTTGAAAACAATACGCTCATATTCGCGAGTACTTCGAAGTTTGATGAAAGTACTGTGGGGTAATTTTCGATGTATGTCTAAGTACTGCTGACAGGGAAGGTACTGAAAGAAAACAAGGTGATAAGAGTGTGAACTTGATATTATGAGGGAAGGAGTGGGTTAATAATGGATGTCAAATCATAGATGAACAGACCATGATCCATTGTGAAATGTCAGACACTATAACAAATGGTAAGAGTAAGAGAAATGAGAGGGTGTGAGCGAACCACCGCAGCAAACGATGTATGATGCAAGAGAACTTTCTGTTGTGATTTTCAGCTATAGGACGAGAACCGCATTATGCTTGCGCTTATATTTCAGATTAGCGATCGCCACAGTGCAAGGCAGAAAATGAATACGTAAGATGGATGGTAATAGTAAAATAGAGAATCTTAGTTGCCAGGTAGAACGCAGCAAACAGAGACAAAAGAAGAGGGGTAAGATGGTAGAATGTGTACGGTTGTCGTAGTATATTTGAATTTACGGGTAAGCCGTTGTTCGTCTGCAGGTAATTGTGAGTTACCAAGGAACCAGTACTGCTTTAGAATATAAATACCCTCATGGAAGTAACTAACCAACAACATAAGCAGAACCCTAGCTACCAACTGAAATAAATTATTGTATGAAGTATTCAGGAAACTGTCGTTATGTAAGTGGAAGGATAGGTTCAAAAATTTTGAGTAAGAGTAACGTAGTAACGACTTAACGGACATCATATGAATTAAAAGTATTGATCTGAGTTTTCGAAAGAATGAAATTCCGTTAAGTTGAAATAATGTTGAAATGAGACACATCAGTAAAGCTAAAATTTTGTGTACAGTTAAGAGTGGCAATAAATGTGTGAGGGAACTGAGAATGTTCATTTGTAGTGTTGTCAAAGGAAGAGTGCTAGAAACAGGAGGATGGTTATGTTTTCCTCGTGTTATAATATTAATATACATATTGTTCAACTCTTTGAGGTGACGGTAGTCACACGTTGGAGGGAGGCACAAGGCGTTGCAGACGTAGTGTGACAGTTGGTATGAGGAGTAAGTAACAGATTCGTTATTGCTCAGCAGTTCAGGTCTGATGCACTCCCTGTGGCACACGAAATCAGTCCAGCAGGTTGTTCAGCTGTCACATGCGCCATGGTACAGGCCATTGTCGACTAACTCAGATAAACTACCGTGAGAGAATGCGTTCTGCCTACCAGCTACTGACTGCGCCCTTATGCAAGCTACACACCCGAGAGAACTTGTCCGCAGCTCGTGGTCGTGCGGTAGCGTACTCGCTTCCCACGCCCGGGTTCTCGGGTTCGATTCCCGGCGGGGTCAGGGATTTTCTCTGCCTCGTGATGACTGGGTGTTGTGTGATGTCCTTAGGTTAGTTAGGTTTACGTAGTTCTAAGTTCTAGGGGACTAATGACCATAGCTGTTAAGTCCCATAGTGCTCAGAGCCATTTGAACCATTTGATCGAGAGAACTTGCATGGACACACCGCCACCTCTCCTCGAATAAACGCCGGCTGACCGTTCAAGACATAACTATCAAAAGATAGGCGTAGTCCTGCAGCGCTGTTTACCTAACTAAAATGATGATCTCATGTAGGTTCTGAAAGTCGAAATTGTCATGAACCACTGAGTGTTGCCATGCAAAAAATGTACTTCCTCTTATGCAGGGTGTCACAAAAAGGTACGGCCAAACTTTCAGGAACCATTCCTCACACACAAAGAAAGAAAATATGTTATATGAACATGTGTCCGGGAACGCTTACTTTCCATGTTAGAGCTCATTTTATTACTTTCTTCAAATCACATTAATCATGGAATGGAAACACGCAGCAACAGAACGTACCAGCGTGACTTCAAACACTTTGTTACAGGAAATGTTCAAAATGTCATCCATTAGCGAGGATAAATGCATCCATCCTCCGTCGCATGGAATCCCTGATGCGCTGATGCAGCCCTGGGGAATGGCGTATTGTATCACAGCCTTCAACAATACGCGCACGAAGAGTCTCTACATTTGGTACCGAGGTTGCGTAGACAAGAGCTTTCAAATGCCCCCATATATGAAAGTCAAGAGGGTTGAGGTCAGGAGAGCGTGGAGGCCATGGAATTGGTCCGCCTCTACCGATCCATCGGTCACCGAATCTGTTGTAGAGAAGCGTGCGAACACTTCGACTGAAATGTGCAGGAGCTCCATCGTGCATGAACCACATGTTGTGTCGTACTTCTAAAGGCACATGTTATAGCAGCACAGGTAGAGTATCCCGTATGAAATCATGATAACGTGCTCCATTGAGCGTAGGTGGAAGAACATGGGGCCCAATCACGACATCACCAACAATGCCTGCCCAAACGGTCACAGAAAATCTGTGTTGATGGCGTGATTGCACAATTGCGTCCGGATGCTCGTCAGCCCACACATGTTGATTGTGAAAATTCACATTTTGATCACGTTGGAATGAAGCCTCATCCGTAAAGAGAACATTTGCACTGAAATGAGGATTGACACATTGTTGGATGAACCATTCGCAGATGTGTACCCGTGGAGGCCAATCAGCTGCTGATAGTGCCTGCACACGCTGTACATGGTACGGAAGCAACTGGTTATCCCGTAGCACTCTCCATACAGTGACGTGGTCAACGTTACCTTGTACAGCAGCAACTTCTCTGACGCTGACATTAGGGTTATCGTCAACTGCACGAAGAATTGTCTCGTCCATTGCAGGTGCCCTCGTCGTTCTAGGTCTTCCCCAGTCGCGAGTCATAGGCTGGAATGTTCCGTGCTTCGTAAGACACCGATCAATTGCTTCGAACGTTTTCCTGTCGGGACACCTTCGTTTTGGAAATCTGTCTCGATACAAACGTACCGCGCCACGGCTATTGCCCCGTGCTAATCCATACATTAAATTGGCATCTGCCATTTGCGCATTTGTAGACATTGCACTGACTGCAAAACCACGTTCGTGATGAACACTAACCTGTTGATGCTACGTACTGATGTGCTTGATCCTAGTACTGTAGAGCAATGAGTCACATGTCAACACAAGCACCGAAGTAAACATTACCTTCCATCAGTTGGGCCAACTGGCGGTGAATCGAGGAAGTACAGTACATACTGACGAAACTAAAATGAGCTCTAACATGGAAATTTAGCGTTTCCGGACACATGTCCACATAATATCTTTTCTTTATTTGTGTGTGAGGAATGTTTCCTGAAAGTTTGGCCGTACCTTTTTGTAACACCCTGTATATGCCTTGACGTTCTTATGTGTATTGCGCTTTGTATGTTATTTTTTACATCTGCAGTCTAATATTTTTGTGCTATGTACGTCACTGTGTGATGATGTACTATCATGTGTGGTTTGCTATGCTTATCATATCTTAATTCAAATATTTTTGAACTTTAATGAATGAGTTAAATGTTGAAGTGTATATGATTAATCGACATATGAATATTGAAAAACTATGATTGAGCGTATCACATCAGCGACTGAATGTGTAGGAAAATTAATAAGGCATTGATTTGTAAAGTCGTTGACGGTGAATAGAGGAGCACGTATAATTTAAATAGAGGAAGCGTGGGTTCATAGGTGGTTACCTAAATGAATATCATGTGCTTAATAAACTGAGTTAACTTTTTACGCAGCAAGAAAAAGAGTATGTGTGTAATGGCTTGTTAGACTAATAAGGAATATCATAAATGATGTTGTGTACCTTTGACAAAATCCTATAATACACCAAACAATAAATACCACAGATTAGCTAACAAACCTACTGCAAACTTATGAAAAATTTCTTCGATGCATCTGGGTTATAACGAATTTGAGAAGTACTGTACCTGCTCAAATGTAAAAGGAGCAGGAAATGGTAACATTACACGAAAGTTTTTTTCAAACGGTTCTGTAACTTATGTAAAACCCATAACAGTGTGTGAAATCATATCGGAATAAATTAATTCTAACGGAACAGTTAACAGCCAATCAGTACTAGTTACTGCCGATGCTTAATACTTAGATTACGATTTGATATGTTAAACTGTATGTGCAGGAAAATGAGAAGCCACTGTGAAAACAAGCTGGACTTTGCAGGAAATGAGGGAAGCGTTATAGGGTCATAAAACAGCCGGAAGTCATCCCCCAGCCGTATTTGCAGACTACCATGCGAGATAAACGCCAAGCAGATATAATGTCAGGCCGCACTGTCGTTCGAGGAACAACAGTTAGAAAGAAAGCCGCTCTGGAGCTGAGTTTCTCAAGTTAGCCAATGTAAATGACATCCCCAGGATGTGATAGAGAAAAAGAACCTGATTTTCAAGAACTGTGTGGCCATGGGACGAATGTCATTTAACTGCTGAGGCAAAGAAGAACTTGTAGAGGTAAATAGCAGGAAGTCAAACTTCGCCGAAAACATGGGCTGTAATACAACATCTCAGAAATCTGAATGGGAGCAGAACGTTTGGGCCTCTTTTGAAGATTGGGGATGCCAGCACACTCCTAAGTGCTGCCAGGCCTAATGTTTAAGGAAATGATTCCGTGAATAATTTTGAAGTGGGAGTAAGAAGTGCTGCTGTGCTTACAGAGGTCCTGGCGTAACGGCAGGCGCACAAAAGTAAGTGCCAAATTTTAGAGCACCAAGACTAACAAGTTTTTTTCCTGGCTAGCGACCTGAAATACGCATAGGAAAAGGTGTATTATTTGTAATGATGTTCAGTAATTTGATGCTTCGTTCTGGAGACTTGTCTGTATATTGCTTTCATCTCTTGCAATAGACGCGCACCTACTTCATTCTGTAGTGTTTCCTATCCTTATGAACTAATCTTCGGCATTTCCTGTATGACTGCTGAGAATGCAAATTTTTTTCCACATACGTATTCCCCCTTCCCCTCCCCACTCCCCCTGAACCACGGACCTTGCCGTTATTGGGGAGGCTTGCGTGCCTCAGCGATACAGATAGCCGTACCGTAGGTGCAAACACATCGGTGGAGTATCTGTTGAGAGGCCAGAGAAACGTATGGTTCCTGAAGAGGGGCAGCAAGCTTTTCAGTAGTTGCAGGGGCAACAGTCTGAATCATTGACTGATCTGGTCTTCTAACAGTAACCGAAACAGCCTTGCTCCGCGGGTACTGCGAACGGCTGAAGCCAAGGGGACACTGCAGCTGTAATTTTTCCCAAGTGCATACAGATTTACTGTATGGTTAAATGATGATGGCGTCCTCTTGAGTAAAATATTCCGGAGGTAAAATAGTCCCCCATTCGGATCCCTGGGCGGGGACTACTAAGGAGGAAGTCGTTATCAGGAGAAAGGATACTGGTGATCTACGGATTGGAGGGTGGAATGTCAGTTCCCTTAATCGGGTAGGTAAGTTTGAAAATTTGAAAAGGGTAATGGATAGGTTAAAGATAGAAATAGTTAGAATTAGAGAAGTTCGGTATCAGGAGGAAAAAGGCTTCCGGTCAGGTGAATACATGATTATAAATACAAAATAAAATAGGGTTAATGTAGGAGTAGGTTTAATAATGAATAAAAAATAGTAGCAGAGATAAGCTACTACGAATAGCATAGTGAACGCATTATCGTAGCCAAGACAAACACGAAACCCACGCCTGCCACAGCAGTACAAGTTTGTATGCCAACTAGATCCGCAGATGATAAAGAAATTGAAGAAATGTATGATGCGAGTAAGGAAATTATTCAGAGGGTTAAGGGAGATGAAAATTTAATAGTTATGAGGGACTGGAATTCGGTAGTAGGGAAAGGAAGAGAAGGAAAAGTAGTAGGTGAATATGGAATGTGGGTAATGAATGAAAGAGGAAGCCGCCTCATAGAATTCAGCACATAGCATAACTTACTCATAGCTGACACTTGGTTTAAGAATCATGAAAGAGGCGTGGAGACGCTGGAAAATTTCAGATAGTTCATATAATGGTAAGCCAGAGATTGAGGAACCAGGATTGAAATTGTAAGACATTTCCAGGGGCAGATGTGAACTCTAGTAACCAATTATTGGTTTTGAACTGTAGATTAAAACTCAAGAAACAGCAAAAAGGTAGAAATCTAAGGCGATGGGACCTGGGTAAACTGAAAGAACCAGTCGTTGTAGAGAGTTTCAGAGAGAGCATTAGAGTACAATTGCCAAATTAAGTGGAAAGTAATATGGTAGAAGAAGAATGGGTTGCTTTGAGAGATGAAATAGTGAAGGCCGCAGAGGATCAAGTAGGATAAAGGACTAGGGGTAGTAGAAATCCTTGGGTGACAGAAGATATATTGAATTTAATTGACGAAAGGAGAAAATATAAAAATCCAGTAAATGAAGCATCCAAAAAGGAATACAAACGTTTTAAAAATGAGATAGAAAGGAATTAAAAATGGTAAAGCGAGGATGGCTGAGGACAAATGTCAGAAGGTAGAGGCATGTATCACTAGGGGTAAAATAGATACTGTCTACAGAGAAATTAAAGAGACCTGTGGATAAAATAGAACCCCCTGTATGAATATCAAGAGCGCAGATGGGAAACCACTCCTAAGCAAAGACGGGAAGTCAGAAATACGGAATTAGTATATAGAGGGACAAGGACGATGTAGTTGAGATAAATATTAAGGAAGTGGAAGAGAACGTAGATGAAGTTGAGATGGGAGATATGATACTGCGTATAGAATTTGACTGAGCACTGAAAGACCTAAGTCAAAAAAAGGCCCCTGCAATAGACAACATTCCATCAGAGCTACTGACAATCTTGGGAGAGGTAGCCTTGACAAAACTCTTCCATCTGATGGGCAAGATATATGAGACAGGCTACATGGCCTCAAATTTCAAGAACATGATAATTCCAATCCCGAAGAAAGCTGGAGGTGAGAGATGTGAATATTACCAATCTATCAGCTCAATGAGTCACAGCTGCAAAATACTAACAAGAATTCTTTAGAGACGAATGGAGATACTGGTAGGAGCCGAAATCGGGGAAGATCAGTTTGGATTCCGTAGAAATGTTGGAACACGCGAGGTAATACTGAGCCAACGACTTATCTTAGAAGAAAGATTAAGGAACGGGAAACCTACGTTTCTAGCATTTGTGGACTTGGAGAAAGCTTCTGGCAATGTTGACTGGAATACTCTCTTTAAAATTCTGAAGGTGGAAGGCCTAAAATACAGGGAGCGAAAGGCTGTTTGCAATTGATACAGAAACCAGATGGCGGTTACAAGAGTTGAGGGTCATGAAAGGGAAGTAGTGGTTGAGAACGGAGTGCGACAGGGTTGTAGCCCATCCCTAATGTTATTCAATCTGTAAATTAAGCAAGCTGTAAAGGAAACAAAAGAAAAATTTGGAGTAGGAATTAAAATCTATGAAGACGGAATAAGAACTTTGATGTTTACTGATGACATTGTAATTCTGTCAGAGACAGCAAAGGTAGGGGCATTAGATTAGGAAATGACACACTTAAAGCGGTAGATGAGTTTTGCTGTTTGGGGAGCAAAATTACTGATGATGGTCGACGTATAGAGGACATAAAGTGTAGACTGGCAGTGCCAAGGACAGCAGTTCTGAAGAAGAGAAATTTGTTAACATCGAGTATAGGTCTAAGTATCATGAAGTCTTTTCTGAAAGAATTTGTATGGAATGTAGCGACATATGGAAGTGAAACGTGGACGACAAATAGTTTAGACAAGAAGAAAATAGAAACTTTCGAAATGTGGTGCTACAGAGAAATGCTGATGATTACATGGGTAGATCACGTAAGTATTGAGGAGATACTGAACAGAGTTGGGGAGATGAGGAAATTGTGGCACAACCTGATGAAAATAAGGGAGCAGTTGGTAGGACACTTTCTGAGGCATCAAGGGAACACCAATTTAATGTTGAAGGGTATCGTAGAGGGTAAAAATAGTAGAGGTAGGCCAAGAGACGAATACACTAAGAAGATTCAGAAAGATGTAGGTTGCAGTAGTTACTCATTGATGAAGAAGCTGGCACAGGAAAGAATAGCATGGAGAGCTGCATAAACCAAGTCTCTGGACTGTAGATCACAACAACAGTGTATTCCCTTGAATTCTCTTTCAGATTTCTCATCAAATTCTTCGAAGCGATTAATTTACTTATTTAAATGGTCGTTAGTTTTTTTATTTTGAATTTCACTGCATAGCTGCCATAAACTGAATTTACTGAGATCACTGTTTGTTCCATAGTCAGATTTATCACAGATATTTTTAATCCTATGGGACCAAAGTACTGAGGCCATCGGTCTCGAAGCTTACTAAATACTTAATCTAACTTTAACTTACGCTAACGACAACGCACACACCCATGCCCGAGGTAGGAGTCGAACCTTGGACGGGGGAGCCGCGCGAACCATACAAATCGCCCTAGACCGGGAGGCTACCCTGCTCGGCTACACTGATTTTTTTGATGAAGATTTACTTATATGAGTTATTACAGGGATAAATTAATATATTTAATTAAACATTCCAATTGATGGTCTCCTCCCACACATTATGCAAAGGCTATAGAAACGCACCGTAAGCTTACAACTACAAACTGAAATTTTAAAACTTTTATGAGAGCAATAGTAAATTGTTGTTCTGGAGCGGTCGGTTTTCTAAATTTTGTTGAGTACATAATGGGATAAGGAACATTAACAAACGGTAATTTATCGAGTCCGTTGACAGTGAAATCAGAAAGCATGAATAATGACACATGTGAAACAACGTAGCACGTAGAAAATTTCTAAAAAACGTGTACATTTCAGTTCAATTGCTATGTTCGCACGGATCACTAGCATACAAAGTCTAGGAAACGCGAAAGGATTTGAAACCACCAGAAGTGCATATTCCATTTCACCTTTCCGAGTGGTCCTATGCTTGAGGTGCCTGTTACTAGGAGCGTACCATTACTTGGCCACTCGTAGCCCAGTTCCGCCATTGGCTACCTCTGGCATTTACCACTTCACAATGGAACGTCAATTACAAGTGCCACAAAGACTCCACACAAAACGAAGGCCACTGCCTATGCCACAGACTGCACTTCCTGTCTCACGTGGGGCCCACCGTTAAGCTCAGCTGTGCGGTGTGGGAAGTGAATGTCCGGCAGGTGGGAGCAGTGATGGAAGCATAAATGGGAAAATCGCTTCTTTTTTGTTTTTGTTTTGTTTCGGATGAGATCCTCTAACACAGTGGACTGGACAAACTCATTTTCATGACTCACCACCCACCATTCAGCTACTAAAAGATGAAAAAAAAGGTGCCTATTATTTCTAATTCAAGGTCTCTGTAAGTGTATTGTTAACTAATTTTCACCTGTTTATAAAGACATGGAAATAGGATTTGTAAATATCCATCATAGTACTTGTAGTGTCACGATTTCCTGAATTAAAAAGATAAAAATAATATTCAGAATATTATTATCAAGTTAGGAAATTTTAAAAATTTAAATCTTTCTCTTTAGTTTTTACAATTTAATTGAAAATGAAATACATTGAAGAAACTGAAACATAACTAAAATTAGTTTTTTACTTCCTGAAATTACCTATGGAGTTCGATCAGTAATCAAGTTCGACACCCCCCCCCCCAAAAAAAAAAAAAGTTCCAGCCATACCATGTGCAGAAAAAGGTTCTTTTAAGTGCTTCTAAGTTCGTGTTTCTTTTTCGTGTGTGCTAAGTTTCATACAAGTTCGGCAGATTGAGAGCCATATTGAACCATCAAAGGAGCGTCTACACAACACAATTGATACCAACAATGCACAGAAATTAAATTTTTTATTGCAGAAAAAAACCTGTGATGAACATCCAAAAACGCTTTCGTGCACTGAATAGTAATGACATAATTGATAAGTGTACAGTTGGGCAACGCGTAACGAGAGTTAAAGGGTGAGGAAGTGCAGGACCTGAGCTCCATCACCAGCCACGTTTGGGACGTCCTGTCAGGATCATATACCGTATAGCGCAGACTTAGCTCCTTAGACAACAATCTGTGCCACTGAAGGATTTTTTACGTGGGAGCGTCTTTGAAGAGAGCGTAATTCATGGAATGAAAATATGGCTACGAGCACAGGACAAGGGCATTTACCAACAGGGAGTACCTGCACTTACACAATACTGGTCCAGTGGTGTACAATGTGATGGAGACTACACAGAAAAATAACACAAATAAAAGAAATGTTGACTGATGTTGTCACCAAACTCTAACGCTAAAGTATAAATATCTTCTTGGAGAAAATTGTGAGACATTATTTATTGAACTACCCTAATACAGCTGCCATTTGTAATGAATGTGCAGGTCATGGGTCGTGGCTTCCTTAGAGCTAAATCATGATATCGTAATACTCCTCTCCAGTTGAAGATCTCGCCCCAATTATGGCGGTCATTTGTTCGTGGTTGGTCTTTTCCTTAATCCCCTCGTGTTTCATCAAATTTCCTGTTGATTTGTACTGAATATTGTAATGTGTGTTGAAAACAAGATATAAAGAACGTACACAGCATGGAACTAGTACAGATTGAAAACCATTATCAGATAATTTCATTTTTGAAGCATTGTCTGTTATTGTGTCAGTGATTTTAATCTTGACATTACATTTGGTTGTAACAGCCCTTACCCAGTTTGAGCTAAATGCAGCAGTCTCTCTTTCGTCCTATCGGTTTTACGACTTTAATTGAGCCTTCTCATGCATAAAATATGTGGTGAGAGGTTAGAAGCTAGTATTATTTGTACTCGTTCACCCGTTGCTACCTTTACAATAATCATATAGCTCTTTGTCAGTTAACTAGGTATTACAAACTTTGGTAATGTTTTCGAATTTGTACGTTATAATGAAGGAAAAGTGTAATTATGAATATTTTTAAAACGTTTGTATCAAATGACATAATCTTTTTTAATATGACTAGCTTCATAGCACTGACAGATTCACTTGTAGGTTTTTGTAAACCAAATTCGATTGCTGAGAGTGTCAGAAAATAAAATAAATGAAGATCTCTTTGAATACCAAATGATGATGCCTGGATACTGAGGAATGTTCTCTTTGACTTCCTTGAAAGAAAATAGACAGAAATAAACATGAGTGAGTAACATTCTTGAGAAATTGTATCTCCAAGTTCTACAGATGACACTTGAGCTGAGTAAGATCCTGATCGACTTTCTTACCCCACACCCTTCCAGAGGTATTGTTGGATGCCTGGAGTTAAGACATATTTCAGGTTTGACGAGGTGTGATGAACATTGGATGTTACCCAATGACTGTAAAGGCGCTTTATTTTTTTATCCGGCTTCATAAAATTATGTCCATATTGCTTGAAATATTTCTAGGTGAATGCGACATGGTTGACTTATGTCCTGTAACACTGAAAAATAAATTTTCTGGACAAATACGTAATATGCATTTTTTAAATAGGCCTAGTAAAATCGTAAAATTAGAATAATTCTACGTCCTGCGTATTCTGAAATCTGTTTATGGACTAACAAATTCGTAAAATTTAATGCTGTGATGTGTATCAATTTATTGTTATAATCAGCACTACCCAAGGTGGCACAAACAAGAACTAAGAAAGTTGAGTAAAAAAATAATGGAACTACGAGCTTAATCGGAGTTTGAGCCAAGGGTGGGCGTAGCTGAGTCAGAGGGTAAATCAAGAACCTACGGGAAGCATTGAGCATTGACTGTGATGTCCTTAGGTTAGTTAGGTTTAAGTAGTTCTAAGTTCTAGGGGGCTTATGACCATAGATGTTAAGTCCCATAGTGCTCAGAGTCATTTGAACCATTTTTTTTTTTAGCATTGAGTGGTTAGTGCAATGATAAGAGGTAGGGGAATGGAGAGCAGTGAGCAGTTCCTGTGAAATGCGTCAGTTGTGAGTCAGTTCCTTGCAGCTCACTCTCTCCCAAATGAATTGCCAAGCACTTCCAACCTGTAGTGCATCATCTATCAGGATGAAGTGTTTAATGCCCTAACAAGGCAGCTATATCCCAGTGGTCTTTTCATATCAATAGTACATATAAGAGCTAATGAATTTTTTACAACTTTAATCCAGCATTATAAAAAACTGAACTATCTTCCCTTTGTGTTCTTTACCATGCTGAGAAAAGATGCTCACAACGATAAGGAACAGAAACATAGAAGTACATATTGTGCACATCGCACTTTTCTGCGATATAGTCTGTATCAAACTAACTTAGCATGTTACATGGGACAGTGTTGCAGCACCCTGTCCTGAAATCTTCAGGCAGCTCACTGGCTCAAAGAGCTAACGCTCCATTTCCCTGAGTCACCGATCACTCACACCACTAGACGTTCTAGATCTTTGAGTCTTGTCAGGCGTGGATCGCCCATTTTAGAGAGGTGCATATGACTTGTCATGTAGCTGACTGCAGTGAACCCACCGACAGCCAGGGCTGTTCGGCGATAATTAACTGACTGCCAACGGTTCACCTGACATTCTATCAGAGCACCAACCCTTCATTCAAGTGTTGCCAGTTCTGGGACATAAAATGTAAGGACTGCACCATCTTTATATTCATGTAAGAGGCGTGGGAAATTTACTGCGTGGGTACCATCCAGGTTGAAGAATAATTAAATAGGAAGTTGTTGTTCCATTTCCATCCCCCAATTTGTATTGGACGCTGAATTTGGATGGATACGTTGCAAGAGGTTTGTATCATGGGGGTTTGAAAGTCATAAGCTCGAAATTGCTATCTGCATTAATTGGCATGATTTGGTTTACTCTGGGAAATTACACGATAGATGAAGCTATAGCGATTACAGTGTCAGGAACAAACTAGCTGGGTGGAGAAAGTTATAGTAGATCCGAAAGGAACTATAACATTTCTTGCTTGAGTACTGAATAATAGCGAGAGACAGAGCCACCCGGCCTCTGTGCTTTGTACCAAAATAAAACTAGGCGTACCAGAGAGATGCGAGGTCGAAGAGGCAGACACTAGTTACGTGCGCCCCATAGACAAGTGCACCAAAGCTGCTTGGCCTGAGGACATGTTAAACACAAGAGAGTAACATGATAAGCACCTCCCTGTAAGTCGACGTGGAAGGGTTCCTCATGTCTCCTTATTGACTATTTAAGGAATTCTGGGCTATGTTGGGAGTTAGTGTTGGATGTGCACCGCCTTGAACATGGCCACCAAATCAGAATTCATGTAGTGGCATGTGTACTCGGACAGGGCGGCTAATTATGGAATACAAGCTCTCGGATAATCAAAAAATAATACAAATTATAAGATGGTGGTGTCCACTACGAGTCTGACTACTGTGGTTGAATAGATGCATTGTTTTTTAGAGTTCTGGTGTTTTCGAGATATCTTGCTTCAAAATTTCTGCACATGTACACTATATAGACTTACCATCATGGCCCGCACGATAGTTTGGGTGCTGTATCGTATTTCCGTCTGCTGTTTCCGGCACCTGGAGAAACCAATGGATCGATATCTGCTTAGTAATACCCTATTACACTCGCACACTGTTCCTTCTGTACACTGCCACCTAAAGGATGCCGACAGCAAGCCGCACAGAGCATGTGAAACAAGATCTGCAGGTCCTAAAAGTCGCTAAGGTCGCCTCCACGTTCCCAGCTGTGAATAAATGATGTCGTATCAACTGAAGACAGTTTTTATTAAAATCACGTCACTCATACCTAGTTACATTTAGCCAGGTATCTTTGCTGAAGCTCTTTGAAAAATTTAGTCTACCTTTATTACATTAAAATAAATAGTTTACGATGTTTTTTGAATGGGGGAAAACCAACACGACTTGTTGATGTTGTTGTTGTGGTCTTCAGTCCTGAGACTGGTTTGATGCAGCTCTCCATGCTACTCTATCCTGTGCAAGCTTCTTCATCTCCCACTACCTACTGCAACCTACATCCTACTGAATCTGCTTGGTGTATTGATCTCTTGGTCTCCCTCTACGATTTTTACTCTCCACGCTGCTCTCCAATGCTAAATTTGTGATCCCTTGATGCCTCAAAACATGTCCTACCAACCGATCCCTTCTTCTAATCAAGTTGTGCCACAAACTTCTCTTCTCCCCAATCCTATTCAATCCCTCCTCATTAGTTACGTGATCTACTCTATACAAATACTTTCAGAAACGACTTCCTGACACTTAAATCTATACTCGATGTTAACAAATTTCTCTTCCTCAGAAACGATTTCCTTGCCATTGCCAGTCTACATTTTATATCCTCTCTACTTCCACCGTCATCAGTTATTTTACTCCATAAATAGCAAAACTCCTTTACTACTTTAAGTGTCTCATTTCCTAATCTAATCCCCTCAACATCACCCGATTTAATTTGACTACATTCCATTACCCTCGTTTTGCTTTTGTTGATGTTCATCTTATATCCTCCTTTCAAGTCACTGTCCATTCCGTTCAACTGCTCTTCCAAGTCCTTTGCTGTCTCTGACAGAATTACAATGTCATCGGCGAATCTCAAAGTTTTTACATCTTCTCCATGAATGTTAATACCTACTCGTAATTTTTCGTTTGTTTCCTTTACTGCTTGCTCAATATGCAGATTGAATAAAATCAGGGAGAGGCTACAACCCTGTCTCACTCCTTTCCCAACCACTGCTTCCCTTTCATGCCCCTCGACTCTTATAACTGCCATCTGGTTTCTGTACAAATTGTAAATTGCCTTTCGCTCCCTGTATTTTACCCCTGCCACCCTCAGAATTTGAAAGTGAGTACTCCATTTAACGTTGTCAAAAGCTTTCTCAAAGTCTAACAAATGCTAGAAACGTAGGTTTTCCTTTTCTTAATCCTTCTTCTAAGATAGGTCGTAAGCTTAGTATTGCCTCACGTGTTCCAACATTTCTATGGAATCCAAACTGATCCTCCCCGAGGACCGCTTCTACCAGTTTTTCCATTCGTCTGTAAAGAATTCGCGTTAGTATTTTGCAGCTGTGACTTATTAAACTGATAGTTCGGTAATTTTCACATCTGTCAACACCTGCTTTCTTTGGGTTTGGAATTATTATATTCTTCTTGATATCTGTGGGTATTTCGCCTGTCTCATACATCTTGCTCACCAGATGGTAGAGTTTTGTCATGACTGTCTCTCCCAAGGCCATCAGTAGTTCTAATGGAATGTTGTCTAGTCCCGGGGCCTTGTTTCGACTCTGGTCTTTCAGTGCTCTGTCAAACTCTTCACGCAGTATCTTATCTCCCATTTCATCTTCATCTACATCCTCTTCCATTTCCATGATATTGTCCTCAAGTACATCGCCCTTGTATAAACCCTCTATATACTCCTTCCACCTTTCTGCCTTCCCTTCTTTGCTTAGAACTGGGTTGCCATCTGAGCTCTTGATATTCATACAAGTGGTTCTCTTCGCTCCAAAGGTCTCTTTAATTATCCTGTAGGCACTATCTATCTTACCCCTAGTGAGACAAGCCTCTACATCCTTACATTTGTCCTCTAGCCATCCCTGCTTAGCCATTTTGCACTTCCTGTCGATCTCATTTTTGAGACGTTTGTATACCTTTTTGCCAGCTTCAATTATTGCATTTTTATATTTTCTCCTTTCATCAATGAAATTCAATATTTCTTCTGTTACCCAAGGATTACTATTAGCCCTCGTCTTTTTACCTACTTGATCCTCTGCTGCCTTCAATACTTCATCCCTCAGAGCTACCCACTCTTCTTCTACTGTATTTCTTTCCCCATTCCTGCCAATTGTTCCCTTATGCTCTCCCTTAATCTCTCTACAACCTCTGGTTCTTTCAGTTTATCCAGGTCCCATCTCCTTAAATTCCCACCTTTTTGCAGTTTCTTCAGTTTCAATCTGCAGTTCATAACCAATAGATTGTGGTCACAATGCACATCTGCCCCTGGAAATGCCTTACAATTTAAAACCTGGTTCCTAAATCTCTGTCTTACCATTATATAATCTATCTGATACCTTTTAGTATCTCCAGGATTCTTCCAGGTATACAACCTTCTTTTATGATTCTAGAACCAAGTGTTAGCCATGATTAAGTTATGATATGTGCAAAATTCTACAAGGCGGCTTCCTCCTTCATTTCTTCCCCCCCGTCCATATTCACCTACTATGTTCCCTTCTCTCCCTTTTCCTACTGACGAATTCCAGTCACCCTTGACTATTAAATTTACATCTCCTTTCACTACCTGAACAAATTCTTTTATCTCATCATACATTTCATCAATTTCCTCATCATCTGCAGAGCTAGTGGGCATATAAACTTTTACTACTGTGGTAGGCATGGGTTTTGTGTCTATCTTGGCCACAATAATGCGTTCACTATGCGGTTTGTAGTAGCTAACCCGCACTCCTATTTGTTTATTCATTATTAAACCGACTCCTGCATTACCCCTATTTGATTTTGTATTTATAACCCTGTAATCACCTGACCAAAAGTCTTGTTCCTCCTGCCACCGAACTTCACTAATTCCAACTATATCTAACTTTAACCTATCCATTTCCCTTTTTAAATTTCCTAACCTACCTGTCCGATTAAGGGATTGACATTCTACGCTCCGATGCGTAGAATGCCAGTTTTCTTTCTCCTGATAACGACGTCCTCTTGAGTAGTCCCCGCCCAGAGATCCGAATGGGGGACTATTTTACCTCCGGAATATTTTACCCAAGAGGACGTCACCATCATTTAATCATACAGTACAGCTGCATGTCCTCGGGAAAATATATGGCTGTAGTTTCCCCTTGCATTCAGCCGTTCGCAATACCAGCACAGCAAGGCCATTTTGGTTAATGTTACAAGGCCAGATCAGGCAATCATCCATACTGTTGCCCCTGCAACTACTGAAAAAGCTGCTGCCCCTCATCAGGAACCACATGTTTGTCTGGCCTCTCAACAGATACCCTTCGGTTGTGGTTGCATCTACGGTACGGCCATGTGTATCGCTGAGGCACGCAAGCCTTCCCACCAACGGCAAGGTCCATGGTTCATGGGGGTAAGGCAACACGACTTAAGATGTTGAAAGTTATACAATTTTTCACCCACGCTGTTAGTATCACAAGAAAACCTATCCTCCACCTGGCCACCCTAAGCCCACATGATCGAGCATTGTGCCTGAGCGGTGTCGTCTCCTCACCAGCTGGTGTAATGAATGTCTTCCAGCTAGGCAGAGGCGGCACATCCCTCCCTGTTACTTTTGATATCGATGTAACGCAGTACAGGCTTTCAGAAGTCACTTGACCTCCCGAAGTGACTTTGCACAAGACTGTATCTTCTTGCTGTTTCTACGAAAATTTGGCAGCTCTGCGGAGTATTTTATTATTTGTAGCTGTCTTAACTTTTTTCGTCACGTTTGAATGAGTCTTACTCTTTCTTTGCAATGGTCGTTTTGTTTCTACCAATCAAACAATTGAAGATCTTCGGATGAAACAGTTCTGAGTCTTATTGTAACTACTTTATCCACACTGTTACTTTTTTCAGGTCTAACTGCACACCAGAGAAAGGTCTACAGAAGGCCAGAATGCCAGGATGGAATATTCTGCAGGAATGAAACAGTACAGCTACCCAAGAACCTTTAGCATCACTCACGACCGTGAAAGCCAACGTTCTTTGTAGGGAACATGTGCTGGGCTGGTCTTCTGCATTCACTGGGTAAGCAATACCATATTACAGTGCTTCTGCTGCTTATCACACTTAAACGAAATGAACGATCCGGAAAGTCCAATACTAATTGCTAGCATTGTAGCCACCAGTGGAAAGAGAGACAATGAGCCTGTGTGTTCCTCAGTCATTTGTAGCATAGCAATTAGACGCCTGCAGGTGTAGAGTAACATTTTGAAAATAGTACAAACAGAATAGTATATGTTAATGAAATGTGCTTGAAGTCAGTTTGTATGGAACAAAACATGGAATACAGAAGTGTACATTATTCTCTACACTTAGTAGCCCACGATTACTACAGTTACAGGCGCAATATATCTTGACATGAAATCAGAAGAGCTTTAAAATCCATCCTCAAAGTAGCGACTGTTGAAGCTATATGAATGTAATTGACAAAGTTGTGACCAATCATATTCAAGACATGTCCTTTTTTCTGCTCGTACGAAATATTTGCTATTTTCTTGGATAGCACTGGTAGCATCCCGCTTTTAAAAGGCACTTATCTGGGTTATGATCTATGCCTGCCTCACAATCTTAAGTTGTAATAGATAATAATTGCATCATACATAGAGCTCAGATTTAAACCATTTCTTCCTCAGTTTGAGGCTATGGGTATGTCAGACGCCCTGCTATACAGTTAGTTTTGGTAATGCTAGTCCCACAGTGCAGGAAACACTTCTGCAGGGTTTTGAATAACGGTGGAGAATACAATGATATGCATAGACGTTTATGTGGGCTTAGAGGTGTGGCAAGATGCCACAGCTGCAGTGGAATGCTCTCGAAAGACTGGCCACTGGGTTAGAATCCCAGGAGACTCGCACTTGTAACATATAAACCAGTCATGTACGACTTGCATTGTCCCAGTGACACAAGCCACATGAAGTTGTCAGAAGAAGAGCACTGCTTCGGTTTCTGGCACTTCAGCGATTTTCGTACGTAGTGGTCCCGACCACACGTATACACACATCACTTATGGTGTATTTCGTATGACATATTAGTATGCATGAGTGATGTAGGTGAGTATAGATAAGGGTTGTAACGAATGGAAAAGTTATACATATGCTGAGTAAATGCATTGTGAGGTGCAGCGATCAGATTTTTGCCCTGTAATAACACTTTAATCATCTCCACAGTTCGTTAATATTTACTAAACCATACGCATTTCAACGTTCATCCATTCTGAAAGCATCCAACATATATTGATACAAGGTATCTGTACAACGCTACTATCATTCATTAAGCACAAGTTGCACTTATTCTTCACAATACAAGACTTATGCGATTGCATCAAAAGTGACAGGTCCTTTGAGAATGATGCAATGAAGAAACGTGTACAGTTTAGTAAACCTTCATAAAATAATTGAGGTCAAGAGTAAAGTGTTATTAATTGGAAAAGTCTGTATGAGAGTTTTTATCTAGCAGTAGTGGTTAGATGGCTGATGATGACGATAAGGATGATAATGATGATGGTAATTATGATTATCAGCAGCATACAAGCCTATGTCCTGGTGTTCCAACAGAACTGAAAGGCTCATTTACAGTGGATGGGGTCTATTATATAGATGAGGTGTTGCGACCTGTGTATGTGCTGAAATTAAGAGAGAGTAAAATTGAATAAACAAGTTTTTAATATGGCTGTCAATGAGCTACTGTAGTATAATATAAAATTTTGAAAAACACAGTCCTAAGTCGCGAACACAATTAATTTGTAACCTAGGTTTCGGTGTCAAAAGGGACGTACCAAAAAATACGAAAGCTGCGGTCATACCTGACAGCGTCAGATAGTCAGAATTAAAATAAAATGCAACAGAGGTGCAAGCCAATAGGGGCTGCCGTGTGTCCTCTCCTACAAAACTGTGCAGATAGCGGGACGGCCCGTCTGGGAACGTCTCCTCACCGTTCTCCAGAAGAAACGCGCTTGGTCGCCCCACCAACGCCGTGCTTTTAATGCAGTCGTTTAAGTCGGCACCCTGTTCCTGTGAACGCAGGTAAAGCATACCGTATTTCTTTCCCTAGAGCACGTAAACCAGACCATAAACTGCTACCCACCATTTCATCACAATGTAAGAAGTCAAATCGCCGTAGATCGTATTCCCTACACCAAATGAGAAGTGAGAATGTCCTGCAATCTCTCATGGTTTCCTAAATGCGTGTGGTCCACGAAATTTATGGCCCCTGCGAATTATTACCGGGTAGTAATAATTAATAGTGGTAGGTTTTAACCAACCGGTAAGAATTTCAACGCAATGGATAACGCAATAATTTTTTTTAAACACTACACAAGGCACCCATATAGGGCTTAATAGACAGTATGTAGCTTTTATTAGCTTTCATGACCCAGAATTCGACTGTGATATTGACTTTCACCTATTCTTTATGATGGAGGGAGCAAATAATCAGTCGAGGGTAGAGATTAATAGATATTTATTCAGTACCGATAGTATTCCAACAACTAGTCGTGTTTCTCTTGCAATATACATCATTACAAGTGGTCTCTCTCTTTAAAGTGGTTCAGTTTCGCCACGTAATTATGGAATGGAACAGGGGAGCGCAGACCTGGCTTCAATGTAATTTTGTACACACAGACAATTATACTTAAACCCATGCTCATTACATTCTGTTGCTATAGGTGACTCAGAACAAGTTCACCATAGACACTACAAGCAAAAGTAGGACGAGTATTTCCCAAGTCTTCATCAGATCAATGGGCATTAAAATCCGACACTTTTCCTAGTGGCACGAGTATAAACCATGTATTTCACTTAACGCACATCGCCAACAAATCAAATAGTTATGGGGAGCACAAGAAACATGATCACTTCAATGCTATTCAATACACATGGCCAAGTTTCGCTAGCCAACAGAAATCCACAAAAATACGGACACACAAGATTATTCCTTCTCTATATTACATTCGCCCAATATAGTATGACTATCCATCGTGTACAATACATTTTCAGACCGAAACTACAGTTTATCAGTGTAGCGGTTGCTCCAACCGACCACATGGCGTGGAACCAGGTTCACAAAGAAAACATATGGCAAATAAATAAAAATTCCCCAAAATATTATTGCAAATGAAAGAGAAGATTGAAATGCATTGAATGAGTGAAATCGCGGTTAAGTATAGAGCAATAACATGACCGTGAGCTTAAAGGCCATGGTGCGTGGTGTGACCAAGGCACAAAGGCACAAACGGAAAGTTCTACTGAAATTCGAGTGAATTACGAAAACAAATTTCCATGTGGGGATTAGTGATAATCTCGCACCTAATTTCAACATATGGACTTCATTACCGAACAGATTTCAAACAATCTAATACCTTTGTTAACGTTACCAAAAGGAGAGCTGCGTCTCCATGTCTGTTCAGCGCCGCGACCCAGGTACAAGAGCTCCACTGGACACGTCGCCTAACCGTTCTTCGTTCAAAAGGTGGTGGAGGGGATGGTTCGCCAACCTAACAGAGCCTGTCCTCTGGCCTTTGCGATCTCTCTGACTTGCCTTGCACACACTCTTCGCCTAACTCGTTCATGTTTAGGAGGTTGGTACCACCCTACCACAGAACGATTGTACACATGAAATGCTACGATCTCTTACTAGAGCTTTCTGCTACATCACATACTATATTAGTCATACAGTCCATGGTCGAATAAGGGAAAGGAAACAAGGAAACGTGTCACACATGAAATAAAATGAATAAAGAAATAAATACACATCATGTGGTCGATTCTCTTCTGTTTGTCATAAACGGAATTCGCTTCTGCGGAGTCAAAATACGTTGGCTATAGTTCTCCTGTATCGGAATTTATTGGAAAAATATCGAACAGGACGACAAGGGCCGTTTCATCACTCTCGGGTATCTTTGTAGAAGATGGACTGTCTTTCAATGGAAGGGCAGTGCAGGACATTTTTCAATTGGTGCCACGAAGTGGAGACTCTACTCTCCATGCTGCACGAATCCGTTATTTTATTTATTTTGTTATGCTTGTCAAGGTTCAAGATACATCATTTGATATAGTTAGCTTGTCAAGACCATTGACACAGTGGCCATTGTCACAAATAATCATAACATTACAGAAGTTCTGTAAATGAAATGACATTAATTAATCACACTTAGATCCAGCACAGTTTGGTTCTCATTACGCAAACATATATTAATAAAATTACGGAAATTCTATAAATGAAATCAACTTAATCATTTAAAACACATATATCAAATACATATAGGTACTCATTAAGTAAACATTTAATTGTCCTAAGACATAATAACCAAATACTGATAACAACTGTGACTGTTAGTGTATCTCAACAATACAGAATGTGTTCTATGGAAAGCATTGACAAATGTTGTGAGTATTGAACACAATCAGTAATATAAAACACTCAGCCTACAATGGCTACAAAATATTTTCTGCTATGTCCATTACCCATTCATCACTTGTGCAAGACATCGGAAAATCAGAGTGAAAATCTCATTTTGGAAACATCGGAAAATAAGTAAACATTCAACATAATTAATAATACTATAAACTATGCCTTCAATGGCTCCATAAACATTTACTGTTATGAATATTCCCTAGTCACCAAACAGAAACCCTGATTAAGAAAATACATTTTTAAACAGCTCCTACTTGACACTATTTACTCAGAATGGGACTCTCAATAATTAATCTCTGATAAACGCAAAATCTCAAACTAGTACAAAATTATACAGTAGCACATTAGGTAGGTCACAAATTTCATCGAAAAGCAACTTTGTATCTTGACACATTAAATTTTATCTAATTTGTTCTTTACCAACTAGCAATCAAGTTATGGACGCGTCATGAAACCAATGTAATGATCTATCTTTATCTAGCCAACCCTCAGACTGAGTGTCGTTCTAAACGTTATTATCAGATAACACCTGACCGCATTATATGCACTGTCTTCAGGCTTATGGCCTCTTCGTCAATACACAAATTTAGTTCTCTTCAGACAGGAATGTGGCAAACGCCGTCGACCTACTTTCTGACTGAGTTATTAGACAACATTTTGCCTTGAGCCAGCAAACTTTTGTTCATCTCACTGCCCCATTTTCAGGCTGATAAATGACAAAAACAACATATCATCGATCACGCTCCTAAGATTAGAGATAACTTCAGTATATTACAGCAAAAAACTTTCCCTCTTTCCTCTCTGTTGAAAACTGTCAATCAGCGAACATGTTACTGTCCTGCTCCACGTTTGATCAAAGAAAGGAAATAAATAAAATAAATAACCTAAAACATACAACACTTCATATTCTACTGATATTTAACTAAGTCATAAACAAGAAAACGCACGATATTCATATGAGGCTATGTAAATTTTAACCTTATCAAAGGACCAGCTCACACGTTAGTTCAGCTATTGTTTGGCACCCCCTACGTTTCAAAAGTCACACGGCACTATAAAGTAACACGCACGCCATCTATGGCTATCGACGGGGAGGGCTTTCTTCTGAAGGAACTTGGAGGTAGCCTATTGCACTCTGCCGACTGTCCATCCCGAGCTGTCTCCTAAAATTTATTTTTGTGTAGGCAATTATTTTCTGTAAATTGTAGTGGCAAACTAGTTGTCAATCTGCAGTCAACACACTGTCATAAGTCAGTTCCACATTTGTGATACCCTTAGAGCAACTCCACTAGTGCAACGGGTTGGACTAATAGCACATCAGTTCCCGTGATACGAATAAAACTGTATGTCTAACAACTACACTGCACGTACGTGTCCTCAAGCTGTTGATAACCTATTTTACTGCTCTCAGTCCACTTCTGCATTGTTTAAACAAGAATTTGCAATGACTCACGGGCCTGAGTGCTGTGATAAACAATTTCTAGTCCAACACAGCTGTCTGTGACTACCCTTCACCTTTATGGAATACAAAAGCGTAAGTTCATCATGACTACACACACATTTTACTGAAATATCGGTTTATTTGACTATCCCCTCTCTCTAAATTCACAGTCCACTGTCTTTGCGTTGAAAGTTCTACTGCTTGTTCTCCTTACACTCAGTGTTTCTGCATCCAACAAGGGTTACTAATGAGGCTAGCAGCCCTTGGCACTTTGTCCTTCATCCCTTGACTTTTGCAAAAGCGACAGTGTTCACCGTCATCAACAAACACGTTTAGTGGCGCTAATGACCTCTGACAAAGTCGCCGCCTCCTGTGTCCTGGCCGAGCGACACTGAGATCTCCGTCTTTATGATGTCTCGTAGCGATAACAACAGTGGTCTCCATTGTGGTGGGAGGAGTCTGGCCACTCAGACCGGCTGTGACCCTGCTGGAGGTAGCCTTGTTGTGTGCCGTAGCTCAGGGGTCCGTCACCAGCGCGCGGCGTGGCTGGTGTCACCATTCAGCCGCCGCCAAGGAGACTACAGAAAGTTTCAGCGTAGAAGAAAAGAACAAGGATGAAACCGATGCCCCTTCGCAACCTCGTCAGACCACAGAACATGAAGTAAACGCCACAATTGGAACAAAGGAAAAATCTCTGTCCGCCACTCAACCTCGAAAGAAGTACAAGAAAATGGACGAAATTGATCTGAGGCTTCTAAAGGCGTTGGCAAAAATAGAACCTGAGAAACCAAACTCCCAAATGTCCTTCTACCACAGTCTCTACCACGTACTGAGAAGTTTGATAATAATGAAAGGCTACAGTTTCAAATGAAAGTTCTTAGATTGATTTCCAATATTAAGAATCAGAGGGTTGCGCGTCATCACTATCAAAGTGACACCACACAATCCGTTTCCCACATCCAGCAACAGAGCCAATCAACGCCATACCATCTCCCACAGCAGACCAATCAACTGCAACCTCAACAACATTTCACTGCTACCACTTCACAGTACTCACAACCACCACATGTCCCACATTACTCCCCACCAACGACTCCCTCAGTTTCAACTCAAAATGTGCTATGTACTCAAGTATCCCAACCAGGGCGTACGCATTCTGCATTCAGATCTGTGCCTTTGTGTCCCTCACAAGTTCTACATCTCCCAAATTACCACCCACCATCGATTCCCTCGGTGTCTACCGTAGATGAACTACCTACTCCATCTTCTCAACCCCCAAAGGAAAAAAAAAAAAAAAACAAATCCGCAGCCGAACATTATGAGAATTTTCCTGTGAGTGTTGAAGGAGATTTTGAAAGTAGTTCTTCAGTAAATTCGAATTCGTCCAATATAATTGACATCAGTTTCTAATACTATATTGTGTACGAACGTGTGTTTGCTTATTTAAAGTTTTGGTAATGTAGGTATTTTGTATCTTTCTTCGGAATTTTATCAATAAATACCGTTACTTTAAAACTAGTTTTTCGTGTCATCCTGCCTAAACTCTTCAAACAAGGTGCAGAAACCTCCAGCCTCCCTTCTTCTTTCATTATTGGATGAAGCCAAAATAATCGATCATTTTTTCTCCTTTTCATTCGTCGACGTAATAACAATAAACCTATAATTCGCACTCTGTTCATTTCAGACGACACCGTGTGCTTAAAAGCAACAAATACTTCAAATAAAGTAGTAAACTTCTGTGAACTAGTTTGATCATGAACGAGCACTGCCAGTAAAAAAGTGCCTGACTCGTTTAGAAGCCCAAGCACACCGCAAAGCGAATAGCTTGCAACACAGTAAGCTGCTGACCACGGAGATTTTACCGCCGTGTGTGTAAACGCTTGAGTTCTGCGAGCGGCGACGGTCAGCTGACCACGGCGGAAAAAAATCCGCCTTGTGTGCAACCGGCCTAAGTCCAGGCCTGCCGCTCGCGCCCACAGGATCAGCTGTTTGAAAGGGACTGGTCGTCCCCTGTCCTTGCCGTCTGGAGCCGACCAGTTGCCCCTTGCTGCTCGCCGTCACCTTGAAACATTTAAATAAAACAGTTGTTACTCCCTTTAAGTTTGGTGGTCCTCAATTACTCTTGTTTGTACTAAGTACGAATACCTGACCTACTGTACATTGAAACATATCTACAGACTTCGCCAGAGCTTTACAATTAAACGGCGAATCGTTATTCACAAAAAATAGAACAATCCTCGATTGCTATATAATACGTTCGCTTACTAACACAGACTTCCAAAATGTCTATTCTCATCTGTGAGGCTTCTTTTTATACTTAACTAAATGACTTAACACTACAAACTCTTTTGTTATCTGACTAACAACTGAATAGAAAAAATGCGTCTCGGAAGGTCTTTGCAATATTGAGATGTCCTACCATAACTAGCCTATTTCATATTTTAAATGGTATTCGATTGCCCATCAAGGAACACATTGTGGAATCACTTACACAGGTATTTTGGATTGTCAGAAACGGAATTCAGTTCATTACTCCACCACCACTATCTACATCTCCATGTCCTGCTTTGCATGCTTACTATCACATAGGCTATTTGGTCTAAGTTACATCCTAGTTACCAGAACATTCTGAAATCGCAATCTGGTGTTACTATAACACTTTCATTTCCGAAACCGATTGGACATTATTTTACTGTTCCTATACTACACACAACAATAAAACAACAGGTGACATATCTGCTCATCCATGAGTGTATGACCAGGATAACACACCATCAGGTGACAAGTAGCCAATTACACAGTACAAGTATATATATATATATATATATATATATATATATATATATATATAAAATCAAAACTAATTGGAACGACACCACTTGGAGTTATTATCACTTGGATCACTCTCACATTACCCAAATCGGACATTTTTGCTCTTTGTTCTCGCTAATTTAGTTCGTTAAGGAAACCATTAGGGAGTTACTCTTAAGATCTAATAGAAACATTACACCTCCACTTCAGTTATTCCAAATTCTTGTTATACATCTCAATCTATTGTCATCAACATCTCGTCCTGTTTCGTGCCTTTTATTCCCTGGGAACAAAAATCAAGAACAGAAATGGCATATCACATACATCTAGTTTAAAGCTGAGGGTCCGCTTTACATCTTCTCAATCTACGAGTACCATCTTTCATTAAATAAATGTCACTCATGACTATAACCTGTACTCCCTTCTGTTACCTCCATGGGCTTCCTCTTTCATTGCTCTGGATGGTTTACATCCAGGACCCTTTACTTGCCTCTGATTTTCCTCGCTATGGTCTCTCATACACTCTATAAAGTTCAGCTCTCCCTCGGGGTCTCTCAAAGTCATCACTGCCTAAGTCAGTAACACTTTATAGCGCTGCGTCTCTGATCACCACTATAACACAAATGCAACGACACGCAAAGTTCGGTGTCTTTAGCAACCGACAATAGTTCCCGTCGCTCCTTCGGCGCAAGCCATTGCTACACATAAGCGCATCTATGGCGCGTTTCCCCATCATTGTACATTCCGAAAGGTGTACCTTTCCTATCGAAATTTGTTCTTCTTTCCCTTGCAAGTGATCATCCCTCCTCCAGAGCAAATCACGACCGTAATGTACGAATATCTTCCTTCGACTCTTGTTATTACAATTCATACCTAATAGATGACCAGCCAAGACAGTAAAGAGTACCAAATCCCTTTACACATTATGTTGTAGAGTGCTATTTTTTTTACGAAGCTAATCAATTCCCCTGTTTACAAAAGATGGCCCTTCTGCCCCTAATTCTTACTCCATCCATTTCTTCACATTTGATATGTGATGCAAACCCCTAGGCCTACGAGACCTGACCGTATCTATTTCAATCGCTTTCTGATGAGTGACACGCCTCACCCGAAAGTGTCCTGAACAGACATCGAAAAATTTGTTGGTGCTGCTAGTGAACCGGTATCTTTTGGACAAACCAAGGGTTTTACCGGGATCTGTAACCCCTACTCCAGATTTTGATTGTCTTTTACATCTCCTACCTTGCACTTCCAAGTGGAAATTAAGTGGGTCCCGGCCAAGTCTGCGAAAACAGTATGGTACCTCTTGCAAATCTCACTTAGTGGTTCCTCTACGTTTGTCGATCTCAAATGTCGCATTTTCTCGCGTATTGCCTCCTCTACTGTTTTCTCACTGTCCCGATCTAGGCACACTTCGGCGTCATCTTACTCGCCGGTCACGCGTATACCAAGGGACGCACATGCCACTCCTCCTGCTCGTCCCTGATCGAAAACAGCATTCGTTTTTGTTTTGCGATCACGCATCAAAATCTAGAACGGTCTTATAATGTCTTAGAAAATCCAGGAAAGGCACTGCCTCAACTGCTAGTGACGACACTATCAGGAACATGGCTGTAAGGTTGTAGGTCTGACAAGTATAATCAATGTAGGCCTGCAACTTTGTCTTTACGCTTTTATTCCCTACGGCACCACGCACTCTTGTTTTCTGCAACGGAAGCGTCGGCCACCGACTGTTCACACTACACTGTGCGAACACATCTTCTCCAATCACCGATGCTTCGCTTCCTGAGCCAAGTTGACAGGGATTTGTGATTTCGTTAATTGTTATGCTGACTGTGGGGCACTTGACTGAGTTTACTACTGCAGTAACATGTCCCAGATGTCTTCGTGTTCTACGCATATTGCTTGTACATCGTAAGTTTCATCATCCTGCGTCGCCGCTGTGCTCGCCCCTATTACTGCTAGTCATGCGTCCCTACTTTCACCAATATTGCTGCCTCGGGAATTATCGTGTGGCTCCAATGACCTCCCGTCCTTTGTATGCAAGACATTACCATTATCACGCCGGGGCCGATCTTCCCTAAAGCGCCTCCAACCTCTATCATTGCGCCGTGGGCTCCAAGGTCCAGGCCCACACCTGTCATTGCCACGAGCGTGATTGTTATTGCGACCAAAGTGGGGCCTCTAATTCTGGTGGCGCCTCTGTCCATGATTCCCGTCGTGATTACCGTCGAACCTAACTACATTTTGCTGCTCAATTACATTTCTTTCAGTGCCTAATTCTTGCAGCAGGTTCTGAAAACCACTAACGCCATCCATACCTCTTCCCGCAATTCTAATATCTTTGCGCCATTTATTCGGAAGCTTAGTCAGAGAAATTCTGTTAAAATCATATGGTGCATCGAAAAAACTACTTTTCACAAGCTCTTTGTAAAATTCCACGGGGTGCTTGTATGTACTTTCAGCATAGTTTTCTCGCATCAAGATGCCTAACTTTACCCGTTCTTGTCTGCTCCGCGACCAGAACGCGTTAAGGAAAGCCGTTTTAAAATCCTCATACGTTCGACAGTCCTGAAGCATTATTTGCATTCGGGTTGCCACTTTACCTCTCAGGTGACAGCACGAAAATTTTCTTCTGACCACATCTATCCATGAGCGAGGTAACAAGTGCTGAAACTGGTTTAACCACATCGAGGGCGCTATGTTGTGATTTGGGTCTGGGAAAAGAGAGTAATATTGTACGGAGGCAAAGTGTCTCCTGCATTCTTCCTCGTCACTATCGTAATTCGTACCGCTGTTCACAGTGCGTACAGGTTGCGCCGAATTTCCTCCCACAGTACAGAGTGTCTCTTCGAAGTTACGGTATTCCTCCTCTTCTCCACGTCTGCGCTTACTTTTGGTGCTTTGTGCTCCTCGAACCGTGTTACTAATAGTGGCACTGCCCTGTGCGCTTTCGTTTTCCCGCAGCTTGTTATGCAAATGAGGTATCAGGTCCCTATTTCGTTTGTTTATGTCTGCTTGCACCCTTTTAAATTGCAGCAGTGACTGCACTTCTTCGCATTCCGCAATTGCGGCTGGCTGCCTCCTGTCCGAGTCTACCTCATTCGTTAGCGCGATCTTTTCTACCGCACTCGTTAGGGCGCCCACCTGATTGATCACTCTCTCAATTACGTCCACCTGCGCCGTAATCTGCGCACCCTGAGCGGTCACTTGTTCGCTCACACGAACAACAGCCTCTCCTCGCTGCTTGCAGACGTCTACTAGGACCTCCCTTATTTGTGACTCCGAAGGAATGACGATTTATCGCGAGGAAATTTCGTTTTCTAATACTATTACACAATTTTCAACCCTGCCCCTGGCCTCACTGACTTCGGTTTTCACACACTACATCTCCTTTAACATGGAGTCAGCTCGTGTTTGGTTTCCAGCAGCAGCTGTTTCGATCAAAGTTTCTAACGTTTCTTGGCGTTCCTGGTGGTGCCCTAGCTTACGTTCTTGTTCGCCAGATCGCATATTTAATTTGCCTGTTTGCTTGTCCAATTTCCTAGTCATGTCATCTCGCAACTCGTTATTTGAATCGCGCAAAGCTTCCCGAAATACTTTCTCTGAATCGTTCAATTTATCACTTAATGCCTTGTATGAAATGTTCAAGTTATCAAATGCCCTCTTCTGCTCAGCAGCTTGCTGCTTTATGAACTTAAGAATGCTTGCTACAAACGGACTCTTCATGCTCATGGTTCCCGTGCTCGCCAAGACAATTAAAAACGGTTCTCCAGCAGCTTCGCATCTCACCCCCTCGCCAATGCTGGCGTTCTCCAAGGTCGTACCTAGGGGTCCTACCTCGGGTTCCGTTAGGGTCGCGCCTGGTCTACCTGCTTGTTGCCTCCCATGGTCAGCTGACCTAGTTGGTTCACTGACATTGAGGGTTCAATGCAATGCTTTCGGACTCCGCTGCACCCGCCAATGCCTACGCGCTCTCCATACCACCGATTCCAACACTGAGACGTCCATATCAACTACACTCTTAGCACGCACCCTGGTAATAATCTGACTCATCAAATATCTGTATAGTTATAGCCACTGTTTCCTAGCACTAAACACGAAAAAAAATTGTAATTCCGTAAGTTCAAGTTCAAAAAGAATCCCATCAATTTTACAATAGGACACAACACACACAAAACAACAGAACACAACAGAAATGAAGACAACGCTGTATTCAACACAAGCAGAATTGTGCTAAGCTGTACAAGGAAAAAATAATCATTAGCACACTAAAATGTTGATATAACTACTACTTCCTAACTACTGATCAGAAGGACCTGCGACTCGATATCCTGGACAGGATCGTCACGTGCAACGTAACCTTAAAGCACTCGTGGTGGTAAGACTCTACCTAAGTAGCAAGATTACCGCCGCTCTGTCATGTCCTATCGCTCCTGCAAGCTACCATCTGCAGTAAGTGGTTTGCTAAATTCGTGTGGTCCACGAAATTTTTAGTCACTGCGATTTAATGCCAGGTATTAATAATTTATAGTGGTAGGTTTTAACCAACCGGTAAGAATTCGAACGCAATGGATAATAAAATAGTTTTTTTTAAACACTAAACAAGGCACCTAGACAGGGCTTAATAGACAGTACATAGCTTTTATTTGCTATGATAACCAAGAATTCGACTGTGGTACTGACTTCCACCTATTATTTATGATGGAGGGAGCAAATCATCAGTCGTGGGTACAGATTAATTGATATTTATTCAGTACCGATAGTATTCCAACAACTAGTCGTGTTTCTATTGCAATATACATCATCAGAAGTGGTCTCTCTAGTTAAAAAGGTTCAGTTTCGCCACGTAATTGTGAAATGGAACAGGGGAGTGCAGACCTGGCTTCAATGTAATTTTATACAAACACACAATTATATCTAAACCTATGCTTATGATATTCTGTTGCTATAGGTGACTCAGAACAAGTTCAGCAAAGACACTACAAACAAAACTAGGCCAGGGTGGTAGAGTATTTCGCAAGTCTTCATCAAATCATTGGTCATTAATATCTGATATTTTTCCTAGTGACACTAGTTCAAACCATCTATTTTACTTAACGTGCATTGCCAAGAAATCAAATAGTTATGGGGAGCTCAAGAAACATGATCACTTCAACGCTATTCAACACATGTGGCCAAGTTTTGCTAGCCAACAGACATCCACAAAAATACGGACACGCAAGATTATTCCTTCCCTATTTTACACTCGCCCATTATAGTATGATTATTCATCGTGTACAATACATTTTCAGACGGAAACTATAGTTTGTCAATCTGGCGGTTGCTCCAACCAACCACATGGCGCGGAAGCACTTTCACAAAGGAAACATAAGGAAAATAAACAAAAATTCCCCAAACTATTACTGTAAATGAAAAAGCAGATAAAGTATATTGAATGAGTGAAATTTCAGTTCAGCACAGAGCAATAATTTGATGGTGAGCTTACGGGTCATGATGCGTGGTGTGACCAAGACACAAAATGAACGTTCTACTGGATTAGAATGAATTATGAAAATATATTTCATTATGGGGATTAGTGGTAATTTCGCACCGGATTTCAACATCTGGACTTCTTTCCCGAGCAGATTTCAAAGAATCTAATACCTTGGTTAACATTACCAAAACGAGAGCTGCGTCTCCATGTCTGTTCACCACCGTGACCCAGAACAAGAGCTCGACCAGACATCTCTCCTAACCGTTATTCGTTCAAATGGTGGTGGAGGGGATGGTTCGTCAACTTAACAGCGCCAATCCTCTGGCCCTTGCGATCTCTCTGACTTGACTTGCACACCATCTTTGCCAAACTTGTTCACATTAAGGGGGTTGGTACTATCCTACCACAGACGACTCTACACATGCAATGCTATGACCTCTGACCAGAGCTTTCTGCTACATCACATACCATATCATTCACACAATCCAAGGTCGCATAAAGGAAAGGGTACAAGGAAACATGGCGCACATGAAATGAAATGAATAAATAAATAAATAAACACCACTTGGTCCATCCTATTGATTGTAGTACACGGAACTCACTTCTGAAGAGTCAAAACACTCTGGCTATAGTTCTCCAGTACCGTAATTTACTGGAAAAATATCCATTACATAACATCTGGAGGTTAATCCTCTCTTTAGAGGACACGGTGGTAGCACTCGCAAGAAAAACTTACGAGACATGTCCACCATATTTGATTTGCTCACTGAATAATTTCGTATCGTCAGTGATCATGTATTGACAAAGCATTATACATAGTTGTAGGGGGTGTGTGATATGTTGGCATTTGAGCATCAGGTTCATGAAATGTGTGTTTGTGTTCCTACATGTGCAAAGGAAATGACAATCTCCAGTCTTACTGAATGTGTGGATTTGAAGTGGAGTACTGTGATTGCATGGGAAGAGTAGGCCTATCTCAAGTCATAGGAATGGTTACCGATATTTCTATTTCCAGAGACACCGACGTTAGCAATGTGTATTCCCGATACTTCACTATTTGACGAGTGTCATTCAACTGAGACCGCAAGGTTAACATTTAGTTGTAAGTACAAGGATAAAATATATAACATTTTGTCCATTATATGTGGACTGTTGAGCTCCGTGGCCGTGGATAATGATATTTCATTGTAAAAATACAGCAACCAGCCACTTTTTAATGCGTTTTATTTATGCCAATATGAATTTCGGGTTTGCACCCATCTTCAGCTGGCAAATTACATGGATCTTCAGTTACTACAGTAGTACTATTTCGACAGCAGTTTGGATGCTGCAGCAGGCCTGTGCAAAAGCAACGATTCCAATCATTTACTTCAATTTCGCGAGTTTAAAGTTACGCACTATCAGTTCTTCATTTTACTTACATTCTTCTCTCCTTGTTTTGTCTTGGCTTTTCTTCTTTCTTGCAACAACACAAACACTTTTTACCACGTATTTTACACAGGCGCACTGCGTTATCCGCCATGTTGTTGACTGACTGTTTTTGTTTACATACAAACGGTTTATCTATGGACAGAGTTATATTTTTCGAAAGTGTTGAGGTTATAAGAAAAGCTACTGTTTTCTAAACATTGACTTAGGTGACAGAAGTATTCTAAGTACAATGTATACAATTTTTTTCTTTGTAGTATTGAAGGTAATAAACTAACATAACACGTTTATACAGCACAGTAATTCATACATTTACAATATAACAAAGATAGAATTAAGATTTTTATGTTTTATACTATTACATGCATTTGGTTAGGTTTATATTAGATTATGTTATTTCTTGATTGTGCTTAGTGAGTGGTTTGATAAGTAGAGTGTGGAAGTTTTTAAGAAATATTCGGTTTGGTAGCTCTGTTTGGTCGTTAAGTATGTCAGAAGGGGATGCATGTTTTTGTAAATAAATTTCGATTTCTTCCAGGAGGTTCATTCTTTTTCCTTTGTTGGCTAGGTGGAGAACTTGTAGGTTATGGGATATGTCAGTTACTTGATGTTCTTCTTCTGCTACATGTTGGGCGAATGTGGATTTATTTAAGTTTTTTAAACGAAGAGCATCCATGTGTTCTCGAAACCGTATGCTGAAGCTTCTCCCTGTTTGGCCTATGTATGTTTTTGGACATGAGTTGCAGTTAAGTTTGTATATTCCTGGTTGATTGTACGGTTTGGTATAATTTTTAATGTTATGGATAGCTTTGTCCTTTATTTTGTTATTTGTGTAGTAGCTGATTTTGATATATGTTCCTCGGAACAGCTTTGCAATTTTATATGACAGCTTTCCTACAAATGGCAAGCTTACATATTTTTCTTTTGGCTGTGTTGTGGCATTCTTTAATGTTGTTTTGTTATTGTATTTGTTTATGTGGGGATTTATCTTAGAGTTTAGTTCATCTATTAATTTTGGATTGGAACCATTATTGTAAGCAATTGCTTTGATGGTGTTTAGTTCTTGTATTTGATCAGCTGGTTCTAGTGGTATTTTGTGCATTCTGTTTAGCATTGCTCTGTATGAAGCCGTCTTATGTTTATCCGGGTGGCAGGATGATTTATTAATTGTGTTATCTGTGTATGTTGGTTTCCTGTATACTTGAAATTTGTGTTTGTTGTTGGAGCTACTTATGCAGAGATCCAGAAAATTTAAACCTGCTTCTGTCTGGTGTTCTACAGTGAAGGTGATGTTCTGATGCATTTTATTCATTTCTTTTGCAAGGTTATCAATTTCTTCTGCTGTGCCATCAAATAGGATGATTATATCATCAACATACCTTTTGTAATAAATTATCTTGTTTACTATCTGGGGGTTTTCTTTAAAAAATATACATTCTAAGTTATTGATGAAAATATCTGCAAGCAAACTGGCAAGGCAGCTACCCATAGCCAGGCCCTCTTTCTGCTGGTACATTTTGTTATTAAAAGAAAAATAGTTGTGTGATAGTACTAGTGTTAATAGATCAATGAATTCATATATTTCTGGTAATGCCAAATTTTTATGTTTAAGTAAATGGTTTTTAATTATTTCTATTGTTTCTTTGACCGGTATGTTTGTGCAGAGGTTTGTGATGTCAAGTGATGCAAACCTAGCAGTATCAGGAATCTGAATTTCCTTTAGACAATTAATAAGTTCATAACTGTTCTTTACTGAGTATGTCTCTTCAAATTTGAATGTGTTGCTAAGGATCTCATTCAGTTTCTTGCTGATTTTATAAGTTGGGCTGCTCCGAGAATTAATGGCCACGGAGCTCAACAGTCCAAATATAATGGACTAATTGTTACTGACACTACCTAGCCAGGTACTAAGAGCTTTACATGACCTCAGAAAGTACAAAATTAAGTTAGAAAGAACAATTCTTAGTATCAAGCTCAATAAAAAGTGTTTAAGTGCGAATGTAACTCCAAAATACGTCAAATTGAACATCAACAGTCAAAGCAAAGCCGCGAAAATAGCTAAAGAAAGAAGTGAAATTATATGGCTCCAATCTGCAATCCGAAACCAACACAGAAAGAAGGAGTTTTTAAACCACCAGTTATATAGATTACATTTAGAGCTAGGTAAACAACTTACTCCCACACAATTCAACCATGCATTAGATTTTGTCAGTATAATAGCTATGAAAGAACAGCATAAAGTCAGATGTAGGCATAACAATAAGTTGAAAAAGCTTATGTCACAAATTCCAAAGGTGAATGACAATGTACCTTCCACTAAGCATAAATTCTCCAAATGTCTAGTAAATTCAACAAACATCATCTTCAGTGATAAAGAAGTAAGTTTGCTGAATAAAGGGCTTCAACATAATATCACCCCACCTCTGACTGAAAATAATATTAAAGAATTAATAGTAGGCACCAAAATAGCCTGTGATACTGCAAAACTAACTCAGAATGATCAGATTGCCATAGGCCACAAAGTTAACTATTTTATCACCAAACAAATAACGAAAGCAAATAATAATAATAGTATAAAGCACCATGATACTACAATACTTAAAAGTGTTAATAAGAAACTAAGTGACAATAAAGCTTTAGTAGTAAAAGCAGATAAAAGCAATGCTATTGTTGTAATGTATGAAAGTGAATATGTTAGAAAAACCATTGAATTTTTCAGTAACAATAATATGGTAGAAATTCAGTCTGATCCCACTCTTAAGTTACAGAACAAACTTAAAAATATGATGAAAAAAAGTGATTTCCTCTTAAATGCAAAAGATATACATGAATGCACTGTTATGAACCCTTATGCGTCACGTCTACGAGCACAACCCAAGACCCATAAAGTTAACTGTCCCATACGTCCAATTGTTATTTCTCGGAGCAGCCCAACTTATAAAATCAGCAAGAAACTGAATGAGATCCTTAGCAACACATTCAAATTTGAAGAGACATACTCAGTAAAGAACAGTTATGAACTTATTAATTGTCTAAAGGAAATTCAGATTCCTGATACTGCTAGGTTTGCATCACTTGACATCACAAACCTCTACACAAACATACCGGTCAAAGAAACAATAGAAATAATTAAAAACCATTTACTTAAACATAAAAATTTGGCATTACCAGAAATATATGAATTCATTGATCTATTAACACTAGTACTATCACACAACTATTTTTCTTTTAATAACAAAATGTACCAGCAGAAAGAGGGCCTGGCTATGGGTAGCTGCCTTGCCAGTTTGCTTGCAGATATTTTCATCAATAACTTAGAATGTATATTTTTTAAAGAAAACCCCCAGATAGTAAACAAGATAATTTATTACAAAAGGTATGTTGATGATATAATCATCCTATTTGATGGCACAGCAGAAGAAATTGATAACCTTGCAAAAGAAATGAATAAAATGCATCAGAACATCATCTTCACTGTAGAACACCAGACAGAAGCAGGTTTAAATTTTCTGGATCTCTGCATAAGTAGCTCCAACAACAAACACAAATTTCAAGTATACAGGAAACCAACATACACAGATAACACAATTAATAAATCATCCTGCCACCCGGATAAACATAAGACGGCTTCATACAGAGCAATGCTAAACAGAATGCACAAAATACCACTAGAACCAGCTGGTCAAATACAAGAACTAAACACCATCAAAGCAATTGCTTACAATAATGGTTACAATCCAAAATTAATAGATGAACTAATCTCTAAGATATATCCCCACATAAACAAATACAATAACAAAACAACATTAAAGAATGCCACAACACAGCCAAAAGAAAAATATGTTAGCTTGCCATTTGTAGGAAAGCTGTCATATAAAATAGCAAAGCTGTTCCAAGGAACAGATATCAAAATCAGCTACTACACAAATAACAAAATAAAGGACAAAGCTATCCATAACATTAAAAATAATACCAAACCGTACAATCAATCAGGAATATACAAACTTAACTGCAACTCATGTCCAAAAACATACATAGGCCAAACAGGGAGAAACATCAGCATACGGTTTCGAGAACACATGGATGCTCTTCGTTTAAAAAACTTAAATAAATCCACATTCGCCCAACATGTAGCAGAAGAAGAACATCAAGTAACTGACATATCCCATAACCTACAAGTTCTCCACCTAGCCAACAAAGGAAAAAGAATGAACCTCCTAGAAGAAATCGAAATTTATTCACATAAACATGCATCCCCTTCTGACATACTTAACGACCAAACAGAGCTACCAAACCGAATATTTCTTAAAAACTTCCACACTCTACTTATCAAACCACTCACTAAGCACAATCAAGAAATAACATAATCTAATATAAACCTAACCAAATGCATGTAATAGTATAAAACATAAAAATCTTAATTCTATCTTTGTTATATTGTAAATGTATGAATTACTGCGTTGTATAAACGTGTTATGTTAGTTTATTATCTTCAATACTACAAAAAAAAATTGTATACATTGTACTTAGAATACTTCTGTCACCCAAGTCAATGTTTAGAAAACAGTAGCTTTTCTTATAACCTCAGCACTTTCGAAAAATATAACTCTGTCCATAGATAAACCGTTTGTATGTAAACAAAAACAGTCAGTCAACAACATGGCGGATAACGCAGTGCGCCTGTGTAAAATACGTGGTAAAAAGTGTTTGTGTTGTTGCAAGAAAGAAGAAAAGCCAAGAAAAAACAAGGAGAGAAGAATGTAAGTAAAATGAAGAACTGATAGTGCGTAACTTTAAACTCGCGAAATTGAAGTAAATGATTGGAATCGTTGCTTTTGCACAGGCCTGCTGCAGCATCCAAACTGCTGTCGAAATAGTACTACTGTAGTAACTGAAGGTCCATGTAATTTGCCAGCTGAAGATGGGTGCAAACCCGAAATTCATATTGGCATAAATAAAACGCATTAAAAAGTGGCTGGTTGCTGTATTTTTACAATGAAATATTATGATAAAATATATGTCAATGAATTTGTAGGATCATTATGTCTTTGCGTGCTTGGCCTGTGCGGGAATGGTTCACGTTTCTCGTTAATGGCAGCAGCCGTTCGAATGCAAGGGCCTGTTAGAATGTAGGAATATATCTGAGTTAGCTTTGACGTCCTTTAGAGGACAGAATAATGAACTACTAGTTAGTATGTGCTGGGCTGCTTTCGCGATCGCTTGTGAAGTTGAGAAGATTGAATGTGGAGGTGTGTTTCAGTTGGACAGTGTAAATTGTTCCATTGACTGTTCTGCATATTTCGCACCTGTATGTAGTTGAGAGATGATCGGTTGTAGTGTGTGCATCTAACAGGTGTAAGAGACTTTCGCTTGTTTCCTAAACATGAGAAACACCTTAGTTGACTTAGTATGATTTGGAATCTGGTACATCACCGACATGGGTATTCGTGAGCGAAAATAGCATTGTCTTATATTTTTTTCGAGTACTCACGAAAAGGTCTTCGCAGACAGCATAAGTGCTAAAGTTTCGGGTTTGTAGAGAAATAATTTCCAGGTTGTCCTCCATGGGGTGGGTGCACGCAACGACTATGGCTATATTGGGTTAGATAGAGCAGTGGTTGAACTGTGTAAGCATTCATTTGAGCACGAACAACTGCTACAATTCCGCGCTGCATTGATAATGACCTGAAACAGGTCAAAACCTGATCTGCGCTGTGGCTATAAATGTCATATTAAAGCAACCTAATTTTATGACTGATAGCTGCTCTATCCAACCCAATAATTTCCTGTCTTTATCTTCGGAATTATGTTGCTTGACCGATCGGTACTGCTGTGTGCTTGATATCGAGAAGTACCGCGAAAACGGTATAATATTATGGCAGACAATGCGAAAGAACATGTGTTCGTGTAATGGCCGAGTCTGGAGATGGATGTAGAAATGCATGCAAGTCTGGACCAGAAACAGTAACGCATTTGTACAGAGGGTATGCCTGCCCAAATTTGTAGAGCATTTCTGAGAGTGACTTCGGTTTGCTGAGGGTGCTGTGGCCACTGTAGTGCGTGGATGCCCTAGAGCCGCTAGTATACGTACTGTGCTGTCTGTCTTTGCCATATTTGTATGAATGATGGAAAAGGGACGATTTTGTATGTTACTACATCGACATGGTACACAGTAATGTAATGCTGGGGGTGAGTTTGGTTTCACGCTTTAATGTTCAAGCTCCTCTCGTCAGTGGAAGAGTGGTGTAATTGAGTAAGAGTCTTTCTATATTTGACGATATGTAGGGACACTTTGCAGGGTTTAATTGTCCGTGCAATATGCCTATCTGCGTAAAATAGTTTTTTTCGTGCTGACAGAAAAGGTGGATGGTGCTTCCACACTGGTCACATCAATAATTCGGAGGGTAAATTCGGTACAAGCATATCATAATTTAGATTAAATCATAAAATAGATTAAATCACAAGACATTCTTTTGTGCTGGGATATAGGAGTCTCTACATAGTGGAGGGAACGTTTGTGTGAGTTGAAAGCAGGACAGGTAACATGTGATGGACGGGGTATCACATTAGGCCTTCATGGAAGAGACATCAAGGAAGCGAGTGTTAACTATTTCTGGGATACTATACAGTTTCCTTGAGGTTCACTCAGTTCTGATTTTACATAGCAATTGACCTTTCTTTACTGCCAAAATCCAAACTTGGCGCCAGTTCTTAGGAAGACATGGTAGTTGGGTGACTTACATTAGTGGAGGTAGCCCAAATGACCTGTCCTCTGGCGATTTTCCTAGGTTAGTAGAGATAACCATAGTATAATGCATTATCTTGTAGGAATTTGAACTTCCCACCGTATTTCTGGGTGAGGGAAGGGGAGGGATGTTGCCCATGTGACCTATCTTCCCACAAAAATCCGCCATCTTGGATGATGTCACAACCACCATCTTGGATAACATCATTTGCAGTTGCCAAGTCTACACACTGCCGTCTTGGATGACGACATCGCCGCCATCTTGTAAAGAATGGAAAGTGATGCAGAAACGCCTTGCCCCAATACTTACCACATCTTCTTTTCTTTGGCTAAAGGGAAATCACTAAACCTTACGGGGTGACAGTAGCTCTTCTGAGTAGAGGCTGCTGAATTTGCTAAACACTCGGTCTTTCAAGATTTAACAGCACAGGAAGGAGAACAGCTGATGTTAGAGCTGTTGGGGATTTAAAGCTACGCGACTTTGGACGTGTTCAGATAGAAGTCTTTTGTAAAGATCGTCCAGTCTTTCAAACATGAAGGGTTACCACCAACATCGAATGCAGGAGCCCACCGTGATGTGCAATCTTGGCAGGGGAAGAAAACTAATCCATACTTTTGAGACTGGGAAAGAAACTAATCAGGCTTGTTTCCCCTGACGATGATGGAAGATGTTGCACCACACACACTTCTGAAGATGATCTGCTGTGCATGCAAAACAAGAGGCACAGCAGTACGTGGATGGTGAAAATTGGAACTGAACAGCTCCTCAACGTGCATACACTGTGTGGCTTATCTTGCGAGAACGCCCCAGAAATTGAGTTCGACGATGAGGAAGAGATCGAAGATGTGTTCCATGATGAGGAAGTTGGTTACGGTGCCGCAATGGAGCCTGAAGATTGGATGCTGGAAACTGGAAAACTAGATGCTTTTCTAACATACAATTTCATGGTCTACAATTTCGATAACTCGATATTTTTCATCTGGAGAAGTCGTTGATGTGTGCAGGCGTTGGAACCGACTTCTTAGCCATCTTGGTAAAAATTAACGAACTCAATAGGATGTATAACTTCCGAGTAATAAGGGATAACATAAAAAGTGGTCACGAGGTTTCTGAAGGCCGAGAGCTTGGGTTACACGCACTATCAGCTACATGCTCAAGATAAAAAAAATGAAATCTTCTGCCTCGTTTCGCAAAAGTACCGTGATACTGGAATAGTAGTGTCTTTCTTTGGAAAGTTTGACCTTGCCGGATAAAACTATTTTTTAATGGAACAACACGCACCTCGTTGACTGTGCAGATTACAGCAGAGTGTACATAGGTGCACCCGCGAACGTCAATAATGATTAAAAACGAGAAACGCTGGCACAAAGAACGAACGAACCACTTCCTTTGCTGTACCGACACTGCGTGTAACTTGTTCGTTGTTGCTCAGAGCGCCGATGTTTGCTGTTCACAAACGTGGAACTGCGTTGCACTGAACCTCTTTCCTTTGTTTTGCTCTGCGTAACACCATTGTCAGGGTTCTAAAATCTTAGTGTGGAAAGTAGCGCTATATACAACGAATTATTAACTATACGTTAAAATTTGCATTCCGTTTTCGCTTTAGGCACTTGCCGTTTTATACAAAAAATTAGCATACAAAACGTATTGAATGCGTCGGGACTGAAATACCAATAGGGTTTGCACAGATATCCGAACTACACACGCTCTGCTTTGATCAACTTTTAATATATATATATAACAAATACGTTAGCAATCATTCCATGAAGATAAGATGCAGTGCCTCTGCTCTTGTAGCCCTACACTTTATACCCTAAGACATCAACGCTGGCCGTCCCATTCACAAAGTAGTCCAAGCAAAGGAGTTAGTAAGAAGAATGAGCAAGGAGTTAATAATAAAAATCAGGAATTGTAGGGAAACTGTGAGTGTAATCTTCTAGTCTTTTCAGCCATGTCAGTTGGTTACTTATTCACAAACTGCCGGGTAAGTGTTTAAATTTCGTTACTCATGCCATGTATTTGGTGTCCTGGTCATTACATAGGCGTCTTATGGCACAACAAGGCGATGTTTTCGTCTCGTATACGCTTCACCCTCTTTAATTTCATGATAGCTTGGTTACTCGCTCTACTGGACAACAAGTCGCCACTTTCTTTGAGGTTGTTACTACTAACTTCGATGTGCACAGATTCTTTTGTTACCCTGTCTGGCATTATACCTCGCGTAACACGACAGCCTATTTTAATGGGAAGAGATGCTTTATTTAGTCGCAAACACTAGCCAGCGGACGCCCTAGGCGGCGGCTAATATAAGGACATATTCGTGTTGGCAGCTGATATCAGCTTGGCAGGAGCATGTGGAGGCACAGTTTCATACTGTGCTCCACAGATGGCGTTGTCTCTGACTTCCACCGGCCACTAAGGTGACCGCGTGGCCAGGAAAACTCGTCCGTTGGGCAGCGTAATGCATCTCATTTCTCATGGCCGCTGTTCCCGTCCAGTGCAAAATTAAAGCTTACCCAAAATTAAGACAGATTGACCCATATGTGTCACTGAAGAGCCAGTAGGCGCATTTGAAGCAGAAAAGTTGATCGATTACGCATGAGGAGTCATCCCTTCGATGTCCACATTAGTTTATAACTTATTGTATGTCAAATGTTACTCATAGAAATAATTTCTGAATTGTAAAAGTGAATATTATAGCAACGGGTTATCCGATTGTAACAAACGTGGTGCCTCTGGGTAGTACATCTCGTACAACTGTATCGGACTGTGATAGTGCATGTACTGAGTCACGTATTTAAAAGGGAGGACGAAAAGTTGATTTCGCGCAATTAAAAACATCTTTTCCCACTAAATAAATAGACAAACATAAAAAGTATCGGCAGAACTGTAATCTTAAGATACACACGAAATTATTTAACAAATATTTTAGATTGTTTGTTAATATTGACACTTGTAAATCCGAAAATGGAGAAAAACCATAGAAATTACTGTATGGCAGACAAAAGAAACTGATAACACAGTAATATTTCTCGGAAAATTTCGGTGTGATTTCATGTATCACATGTGCATCAGAGGGTGAAATTAAGAATTTCATCAATTTTCGTGTTCAGTAGGTTAACTGACTTCAGTGGTGCTTGACAGTGATTTCCGGGGTGAACAGCGGCTGTTTGTAGGGGGATCTAGATTCGGACGCAGTTGGAGACGGTCTGGGTGTGTTAGAGTGTGTTAGGAGAAAATTTTATCTGATGAGCGATGAAATACCATTAGTTCACGTTTGTAAATTATTCAGACTTCCTACTTTCGGACATAGGTATATTTCGGCATCTGATGAACTTTTTACTTTTCGGGTTGCGTGTGATACAAGCCGCAATTACGAGGTTTCTGTGTGCAGCCATTGTGGAATTTATAGTTTGAAATACTGTGGAACTTTCACGGTTTTCTAAAGATAACTCACGCAATTAACCTTGGTTTATTCGATAGCCTCCACTATCTTAAGAAACTATGTCACGCTCTGAAATTCAGTTATTGTGAACTGTGAGTTTCCATTTTTTCTATGTTCCTATTGGAAATAAACCCGAAGTTGTGAAACTTTAAAAAATTCGCGAGTGCGTACGTGACTTTTACATACCAAATCCTGCCTGCATTTATAGTAAACACTTTTGTGGAACATTGGGTACACTGAGACGAATGTGAGGTGGCGTCCCATGGACCAAAGGCAGAAAACTTGTAAGTCCAACCAAATTTACGGTGGCCCATTAAAGTGTTTGTGCTGTCTAATGTGCGGATAAGCATTTTCGTGCTGGAGCACGTGGTGGCTGGGAGCTGATATAAAACTTGTTAACGGCTTAGAACTTTGATTTTCGGCGAGTTGAAGAGAGAGTCTGTTATTTATTTTTTCATCCACACCACATGCACATTTCCATGGAACCCGATCGGTCGCACTCGTGATGGTGGAGGCCTCGTCAAATGCCTTTTTAGTTCCAGATTGCAAGCCATGATTACCTACCGCTAATTTCTCTAACTAGTTGATGGCACTTCTTATAATTAATGTGACGATATTATGTTGTAGACATCCTATACTTGACGTAATGTGGACATCCTATACTTGACGTAACGGTGTCTACCGTCATGTGGTACGGTGAAAATGTGTGGAGCATGAGTTTTATAATATTTTCGTATGTCTCATGTGTTGTTGTATGTTACCACAGAACTCACAGGCTGACTTTATGTTACTCTTTTCAGAAGAATGTTAATTTCACTGTCAGTGAACGACAGAATGGCAGAAACACGAGCTCTTTAGTGTTCCTATCGGCGGTTTTCCCCCGAAATTACTTGCGATACTTTGATTGTTGTGTCGCTCGGCCGAGAGCTCATGGATGTTCAGCGCAACCACTTGACGTGACTAGAAGCTTGAGAAGATCTTATCCTGTGATATCGCCACAATTCCATCGATTCTTGGAGTGCTGTGCTTTTGTCCGTGCTATATAGTTAAGCAGGTGCAGATGCCTTCCTGGACGTTCTGCGAATCAAAATTATTTCCAGCATGGATTGTTAGTGCACAGACAGTGTGCTCGTACTCGTAAAGGGTGGCCGAAAGGGAATAGCACAGCGCCTTTAACTCTCATTTCGTATCGGAATGCGAGGTTTAGCGCAGACGCCTTCTGCGGCCGCAACCCGGAGTTTAATTAGTTAGCCTGTAAGTTTGCACCTCTGTGCAGCGACACATGGGGGCACTTGGGTGAGGGGGCTCGTGGGAGTCAGCGCTGTGTGGTGCCTCCTCTGTCCTGCCCCCACAACCCCCATCTCGCCCCATCCGATCTTGCGAATTACTTGAATCACTAGAGGTTCCACCAGACGGCGGCAGCTCCCTCTCGGCCATGACGCTTTTGGTAATGGGGCTGCCAGATCTCACCTAGGACAGAGTGGATAGATGGGAGGGCAAGGGGTAGGGGTCCCACCTCTGCAGTGTCCAGCAATAAGCTCTGCAAAGGTAATACCAAAATGAAACTGAAGCTTGGGAAATAATGGTGACTATCGTGGAAAAAGTAAAGTTTTTTTCTGGTTTTGGCACTACTGTAATATATGCAGCGAAATGTTAGTAATTCTTATCGTCTCTGACCTTAGTCAGAGATAATGTAAACGAACATATGACTTTGTAGCGCGGGATATTAGTCCCAGTCACCTTTGTCCAGATGCCACCTCATTTGGTGACCCTTTGCTCACAGCTCACAGCTCGAGGCAGTATTAGCTTTGGCAACAAAGCTTGAGTCTGTTATCTAGGGTCATCGGTGTGAGGATCCAGGCAAGGGAATCTGAAGCACTTCCACCATCTGTGCCCTAATCAGTCCACTGCTGTGGTCGCCACAGATACTGTCCACACCGAGGTTGACCCCACACCCATGGTCTGGTGGGAGGTCGTTCGAAGATGTGGCGTGCAGTGAGAGCCTTTCTGATGGGGCTGATCGAAGGGCCTCCCAAGTTCGTCTGACGAACGGGTTTCAGCCGGTGTGTGTGACTAACAAAGACACTGAGTCAGGTGAAGTCGCTCGCTCTGGTCCAGAGGAAGCCACTCGGGCTGCACCGTCTGAGCATTCACACAGAGTGAGATTACTGGTATTTGGGAGCTCCAACATTGGGTGCGTAAGGTGGCTCCTTAGCGATGTACACGCAATGGTGGGAAGGGATCCATTGAATGCTTTGTGTGGATACCGGGTGAAGTCATTCTAGATGTGGAAAGACTGCTTCTGGATGCCATGCAGAACACAGGACAATAGACCACTGCAGGTAGTGGTACATATCGGGAGTAACAATGTGTATTTCTTTGCGTTGGAACAGTTACTCTCAGGTTCCACGTGGCTAGCGAAGTTGAAAAAACAACCAGTCTTATTTGCGAGATGGAGGGGACCTCCACATCAGAAGCATCGTCGACAGAACCGGCTGTGGTCCTTTTGTATAGAGCCGAGAGGAAGTTCCGAATCACAGGCTCAGAGATGAGATAATGAAATTTCAGAAAAAGCGTCAACTTGATGATGCACAACAAACTGCGAAATCGGCCCGAAAATTTTTCTATGAGATAAACAAACCTCCATCGTTCAGTATGGCGTTTGTCTTCATATCCCACCAATCGGAATTTGAAGCGGAAACGCATATGAAAGGATCGCTGGAAGTAGGAGGTATCAGTGCATTCATATACAATTATGCTAACTGCTAATCTGGACGGTAAATTAGCCGGATTGTTATATGTTGTGCTGCGAGAACTCAGAGGGTCTCTGCTCCCTATGATTCTTTCTCGTGCAGATGATGTTGCAAAGGCAGCAGGGAATATTTACGTTACAGAAATCAAGAGTGGGAAAATGGGCGTAAGAGAAATCCAGGTATGGTACGAGCACTGCCTTTGGCCAATAGTTGGTCAAAATAACTTCCTTTTGCTTCATTCCTGGTCTGTGTATAAAAAGCATATTGGTTTATAGCAAAATATCCATCCAAAAGAAATTCGTGACATTGCTATTCACACCACTTGGAACCACTGAAGAAATTCAGCCTCTGAATGTTTGTTTCTTTTCATTTCTTTAAAACGTATTATCCCACTATCCGCAGCTAAGCCTTAAAGGATAGCCAGTTTCGCGACAAGGTCCCTGACAAACTGTTTCCCATTCGGATGCATGTCCTCACATTCCACCAGTTCTCATCGTATGATTGTATATGCGTTCTTTGATAGTGGTTATGTCCAGCACAGTTTGTAACACCCAAGAGGTTCGGGTTTGAACTTCATGGTGCAAATATTTGTGATCATTCTCGCCCACTACTTGTCATTCATATTTACTACTGTAAGTTAATGGGTTGTTTTGAACGTTTCTTGAATGTCAGATTTGTGAAGTTTAATACATACATGCCATAGAGGCTTGATTTCTGAACCTCCCGGACACTCATTTTCTGTCACCTTACTGACGCAAATGACGAGTCAAGAGCAGCTGACATTTTTTCTATCGTAGCTGTTAACACTTTCAAAGAAGCCTTAGTGTAGACTGAACTTGAAACTTCGCATCCAAGAGAGTTCTTTGTATGAATGAAAAACTCACACACTTATATAAAGGTTAAATTTACGCAAGTGGGACACTTTGAAACTGTATTTAACATGCACAGAATGCGACAGTGAAAGTTTAGGAGAGGCCCACTTTTAGAGGATAAGAAAAATAAATTTAAATCAGAATTCGCTGACAACGGCCTGTTGCAAGTCAGGGAATGAAAAGTGTCTCATGGCGATACGAGCATATATTTACTTTAGTTTCTTTAACCAAAATGATCCGCCATCAATGGACACATTGAGTTAAGCATAGAATAAGCGCCTTACTGCAGTAAAAAGCAAAATGGAGTGGCACATACATTCCACCAGTGGTATCTTGCTACCTAGATTTTTAGTGAAACACGTTTTGGCAGCAAATTAATAAATCAAGTAAAATGCTTTTTGGCGACCAGCAAATTCCAAATTTTGAAAATATGGGAAATTCCTGATAATCAATTAAAACAAGAATTGACGCTCATAAACTTTAAATACGAAGTCTTGCCTTCCGCCCTGTGGGTTAGCAAACGGACGCAGAACTGTAGGCAACAACAGAAACTGGTGGAAACATCACAATGCATCAAGCTCATCCAAAATCTTACTGAAGCTTTCAAAAGTTACAACAGAACCACTTACATTACCTGGCTTCTCATCTTCCTTAATAAAATGAGATGGGTCCATTTATTGGGCGTCGCATTCAGATATCAAATAATACGTCACGGTCGCCGTTTGTTTTTGCTGTCACCTGATAGCGTGCACGAACGACCATACACTGACGCCCCGTTCTGGACTCCTGTTCTACGTACGTAAATTAACAACAGTTACAATAACAATAATAATAAATAGCAATAATCCTAAGCTCCCTTGCAACATAGGAAGTAATATTATTGAGGTTCCTAATAATGAAGGCACACAGGCACAAATAAACATGACATCATACGCAAGGACATAAAATGCTAACCAACAAGGAAGTTTTAAAATAAATCTCTTAAGATCGAAGCTCACTAAAAGAACAACATAAGACGCAAAGCCGCAATGACCGCCAATGAAATATGCACCTTCAATAACAGCATCAGCCACTCGCCTGGTGCTGTTACCAAGAAAATTCAGCGGATAACACATGTCGCAGCAATTCGTGATATGTTCTCAAAGTGGCCACAAACAACCTAATACAATTGATTTACGAGCACACTCTCTCCTGGTTGTATTCAAGGCACAGGAAACCCACTTGCATGATGTGTAGCCAAGATGACGTGGTTTCAGAATACCTGTTTAACAAGTTCAATTTGCAGCTTGATGATTGAGATAGATGCTCACCGTAAGGATTCCGTAAGTTTCCAGGTGAGGAGAAATTCGAGGCCAGGTTCCTGTTCGTCACAAGCCGGGGTGGCTAGTTGCTCGATATCTGATAGGCTCTCAGAATCGATGGTCACAGGCCAGGTTGCCGCTTCTGTCCCAATAATCAGCCACTTTGAAAGATAAACAGGTCTGCAGTAATAGCTAACCCGAGACAGCACACTGCGCCTTAAGCAAGTAAACAATCCCACACACATGTACCAACCCCTACCATTGGCGCCACATCGTTGACTCTTTGTGGAAACGTGTCCACTGGTTACCCACAAACTGTGCGAAGAAATTCCCTCAGAGTAGCAGCTATCGAAATCACAAGTTCTGGGCTCAGATATGACTCATACTTTGTTAGATTTATTTGTTGTTTATATTTGTATACAACTGTTTCCTGCGATGCTGACAATAAGTGATGGGTGCTGTTTCTAGAAGCTGTACCCTCTGCTGTTGTTGCAAGAGTTCCCTTTCATGCATCAGTATGTACTCCCTTGAGTGGAACAGGAGAACACTGCCGGGCTGACGAGTTAAAAGGCCAACAGCAAGAATATCTCTCAGCCTAATAAATTTAATTCAAGCAACTAACAAATCATTTGTTAAAACTCAAGAAACCTGATAGCAAAACAATAACAATTTTGTATATTTGAAGTCAATGGAAAATTCTCACCTGGGTGTGTCAAAATGCAATACCCATATGAACAGACCTTCAAGGCTACTTAAGGACATACTTCTGCAAACAAAAAGTATCTGTTTGTAGGACATTCAACGTAGCATTTATAAACGGAGACCAATGAATTCTTTTGACAGCAAAACAGAACATGTTCGATGCATTTAAAGTCAGTGCAAAATTCTCGGTGAAATAGGAATAATTGATCGAAGGTCTTGTTCACGGTTTTGCCCAGTTTTCCACGGAACAAAAAGCAGGTGGTGAGACTCATTTAAAACTGATCTGATACACACAAAAAATCCGTCCTTCCAATCTATAAAACATCTCGATAAGAACCGACAGTGCAAAGAAATACGAAAAAGAATTAAAAATAAAAAGGAGTCTCTGAAGAAAGAAAAGAGGACGAGAAATAAATTCTGTGAAAGGTAACCGAACTGTCTTATATATAAATCCAATGATATGAATCCAGTGCAATCAAAACTGGTTAGTAAAAGAAACCACTTAGACCATTCCTCTTCGTCATCCAGAAATAATCAACGTTCCCAATAAAAAGAAGAAGAAAATAGATCTTAGCCATAATATCACCCATGTAACAGCATAGGGAGTAATGTCAGAGTGGCCTCAGCCTCTTATTCTACAGATAAAATCTTATGGCAATACGGAATGTATAATATATGCAGCGAAATGATAGTAACTCGTGTTGTCTCTGATCTAGGTAACTGTTTAGGTAACAGTGCACACGATAATGTAGCGCGAAAAATGAGTCTGTGTCGCCTTCGAATTTATTCGCCGGTCACTTAATAATACTGTAAAAGCCATTACGACTATGTTAAATTGCCACTGTGTTTCTGTTCTAGACAGCTTTCGGCATCTATTACTGCATGAAAGATATGTAATTTTAAAGGAATCTCTGTGTATAAAAGGCAATGTCCTGACTCATCATCGTCCAGTCCAAACCTCTGAGGATAGTAACTTGTAATTTGGAGGAGGTGTGGATCTTATACCTAAGTCGTCGTTTAAGAAGTGATGTTTTGACATTACCCATTAGGGGGTGAAGTATGGGATGAACCGTTTTCTTTTTTTTTTTCAAAATGTCGCTATTAAGGCAATTTTCAAGCTGGGCCCACTAAAGCGGGTGTTTGGAAATTAAGAAATACTAGTTTCAGCATTTTGAAAATTTGTCCATATTGTGGGGAAGCAGATGGTGAAAGCGTTTTTTTGAAAATACTTCATTATTAAAGAACTACAAATGTATATTCAAAGCTACATCTATGAACATTGTTATTTGACTCCTCAGTTAAAAATTAATAATACTTGTTTCAAAATTTTTGGAAATTAAATCCCTAAGCGGGTGAAAAAGGTGATGAGATCTCTTATGAAAATATTTTAATATGTGAACATTTTTGAAGCTATGTCTATGAAAATTTAGTTTTGTCCTCTCAGTTAGACAACAAAAAAAGTGTTTCACTGTTTCTAGAAGTTCAAGCCCTAAAAGGGGGAAATAAGGGGTGAAATGCTTTATGAAAATATTTCATTGTGAAAGAATTTTTAAAGCAAATCTCTGGAACCGTTAGTGTCGTGTAACCCATATATGAAGAGCCACACTCACAGGCTTCGCATTTGGAGATGAAAAACTACATGTTTCACTGTTTTTGCAAATTCCACCTCTCATGGGATGAAATAGGGTCGCACTGATTCACTGACTAATCATCGCCCGTCCCAAACCACTAAGGATAGATACTTGTAGTTTGGAGAGGGTGTGGATCTTATACTGTAAGCATTGTTTAAAAAGCGATTGCCGAAAATTCCACTCCTAAGGAGGTGAAACAGGGGATGAAAGGGTTTCTGAAACTATGTCCCTATTAAGGGAATTTTGAAGCTACAACTACGAAAACTGATATTTGGCTCCTTAGTCAGAAAAAAAATGTGTTTCAGAATTTTTGGAAATTCAGCCACTAAGAGGTTAAGAAAGTGCGCGAAAGGTGTTTTGAAAACAAATAATTACTTAAAAGCTGTTAAAGATTATTTAAGGCTACATCAATGACATTTGGTGTTTGACTTCTCACTAAAAAATTAAAAAAAAATTAAAAAGAAAGTGTTTCATTGTTTCTGGAAATTGAGCACCTAAGGAAGTGCAATAGAGAATGAAAATTTTTAAAAAATAATTTCTTTTCATACAAAGATTTTGAAAGCTACATTTATGAAAACTGGAACTTCACATCTCTGTTAGACATGAAAAAAATATTAATTGTTTTGGAAATCAGTTTCATGCTCAGTAACAACTCATCATATTGTTTTTCAGCTCACCAGAAGATGGAGTACCTGGATGGGTGTGATGTGAGCAGTACTACCAAGAAAAAATTAACATGGACACAAAAAAAAAAAAAAAAAAAAAATGTGCAGAAGCTTTTTACAGGCAAGTAGAAGAAATAAAATATTTTGAAAGACATCGGTCATTCGTAGGTTTTATCTGAGACTGAATTTAGTCATTTGTAAGGCAGGCGAGATTTTTCGATGTTAACAATGATACTGAAATGCATTATTTTAAAAATAGCTAAATATTGCAAAGTTGTTGATGGTAATTGTAATTTCAGGATATATGCAACAAACTTAGTTAAATGTTACGACTTTTTTCATGCTGAGGGTGGCATGTGACAGTTTAATGATACATAATTAAAACCACTACAGCGCAAAATTTGTTCATTTACGAATATTAACGTTTTTAATTGAGATAATTATTCTTCGGTTGTGCTGCGTAGTCTGTGAAACTGATTTGATCTAGAGTGACCGAAATGTTTCTTTATTAAAGGATACTGTGTGTAGAAACAGTCAGATGCAGATTTAGGGTCCTAGTAAGAGTTACAACCTGGATGAGTTGTGACGTTCTGTGATTGTTAAGTTGGGGTCCTTCTTACTGTCGGATCCCTCGAGCTAGTGCAGTAGAACTAACCATGTGCTCTGATAGTTACATGAACAAAACAAACTTCCAGGTCATAAATATGACGAAGGCTATAGATGGTTTAAGAATACACATGTGCAGCAGCCTGTAAGGGAGATTCTCTGAGCGATATGGGACTTCACATCTGAGGTCATCAGTCGCCTCTTTAAAGTAACCAAGATGGAGATTCAATATCCCAGAATACAAGAAAAAACTTGGGTTTTAAGCTATCTGTCTATACGGAACATTTCAGCTGGAGATACGCTGCATGAAGGTACTGTCACTGTGAGACACAGAAGTGAGAAGGTCGTTGTAGTCATTACATATTGAAGAGCAGGAGTGTTGCACCAGTTCAACATTATTGGGCCCACTGTTCTCTGTATGCAAACAGACCAGCTCCTTGCCTGAGCCTTATTTAATGTCAATTACGTAAACGAGTCGCTGTTACTTAGTTTATTTAGGACTTAATTAACGCTCCAAAAATGCCATTATATTTAAACTAATTTATAGCCAAGATGCCCGGCAAGACATCTACAATAATACAGTTGTTCAAGGATAATCTTAGTGACCATAATCTATTACCTAAAAGTTTTGGTCTCCCTTCCCCCAGTTATGTAATTTGGACCTATTCATCCAGACCCACACCATGCCCCTCTTAAAGTACCCAGCATCCTGAGACCGGACTGCTCCTTGTTCTAGCAACAGCAGCAAATTTTTACGATATCTGCAAATTTCCAGCTGAGTATTGAAATCGATAGTGTTTACTGCTTCAGGTCTCCTTAGTCTCAATTTCCAGCAGAGTGTGTTTCCCAAGCTTATTTTCTGCAATGTATAACCCTATCCAAAGCTTCAGGGCTTCGTTTTCTTCAATTTCTAACAGAGTTGGTTTTTTTCTGAAACAAATAACGGTATTCACATCTTTTGGGAGTACTTTGCTGAGTTTACCCTGCTTTTCAATACTTCAAGCATAATTAAAGAACTTCAGATGTTTCGCAGCTGGCACCACAATATACGTACACATCAGCTTATGATGCTATTTACACTTTTTGGAAAACTTTTTATACTTTCGCTGGGTTTTTCCGACTCCTCCCCAAGTACCTATTTTTCAAGAAGACAGTCGTAGATACAGAGCCCTTCACTGCTATGACATCCATCACCACCATGCGCACCCTGCTACCACACCCATGTATGACGTAATTTACAGTTTTGGTACTATTTTACATGCTTTCTCCCACTTTATGTCAAGAAAAATAGATCATCTCTAAATAGCTTTTCCATCTACACTCTATTGCTGCTGCTAGGAGCATCAACAAGTACAGTAATAGGGAACTATGCAGTACTGTGAACTTTACTTAAAAACAAGCTAAATGATGCAGGGACTCCCTCCAATCATAAGGGTCGCATCGTGTTGGATAATCTTTAGCTTCTATCTGCACTTGTTGTGCGAGCACCACTTCATACACCCCAGCCCGCCATCACCACTGCCATGTGATCCAAAGTGTCACCACTAGTATGGTTATATAAGAATAACTGCAATGTCTATATTAAACGCTACACTGTGTAGTAAACTCCATGTGCACTAAAGAGTACCACATTGCCACTTGTCACGTGACTCTACGGTCACAATCTGCTGACATTCTCACCTCAGCCACTAGTCTTTCCACCTCGCTGGGCCAACGCCACTGATGAACCCTACACGCCGGCCGAAGTGTCCGTGCGGTTAAAGGCGCTGCAGTCTGGATCCGGAAGACCGCTACGGTCGCAGGTTCGAACCCTGCCTCGGGCATGGATGTTTGTGATGTCCTTAGGTTAGTTAGGTTTAACTAGTTCTAAGTTCTAGGGGACTAATGACCTCAGCAGTTGAGTCCCATAGTGCTCAGAGCCCTTTGAACCATTTGAACCCTACACCTCACGCTCACTCATGCACCTACTACCACAATGCAGATAAGCGAGGCAATGGTGCAGCAGCTGTTCAGTGCTGCAGCCGATCCTTCATTCGAGATATCCCCGGGAACATGTTTCGATAAGAAAAGACGATTGATAACGTCTTCGGCCACTACCCCCCCATTGCTCTATGTATTCGAGCGGACCACATGCAATTTGGTAAATGTAGTATTTGAATTCTGAAATTTTTTCCTGCGCATTTCTTCTTCCACTAATTTTCGGGTTTGCAAGCGGATCCCATCAACACTCCGCCACGATATTTCAGCCATCCTCAGGTGAGTAGGCGAAGTACTGAAGAGACCCGATGCAGTCATGGTATTTATAGCGAACTCCGCGCATGCGAATCGTACTGGCTACTTACGGCGCATGCGTTAGGAGGTGACATGCGTGAGGCAGCCATGTTGTGTGTGCTGCCCTCAGTGGTGAAGCAAGAACAATCTAATTGCTGAGTATCGACTGAGCACGTAGGTTCCGTTGTGACCACATAATTTTAGTAACTGGATTCCAATTTTTATCCGGCTGAAAGCTGTTATCACGATTCATCAAATTATTAGCAAGACGTATTTCCACGGATTCTTTAATTACAGAGTCCCAGATGCTGGAAACCACTGCTAAAATATTGGTGTTATTTTATTCCATTGAGTGTCCCATGGAAACACAATGTTCTCCTACTGCTAATGTTAAAGGCTGCCGCAGAGTGGCGTGTCTTTCGTGTTCTAAAGAGCGTTCGTGGACCGTTCGTGTCGCGTAACCCATATATGAAGAGGTACACTCACAGGAAATTTTATAAACACCGGCCATCCTGAATTATAAATCGTTTTTAACGAATCCAATTAAGGCCCTGTTCCTTGCTGTTGGTCAGAAGATGACATTAATATTATTCTTCCTAAGCAATCTGCCTATTTAGGAATACACGTTCACGGCATATGGAAGGGGCGCAGTTGATTTATAGTCGTCATCAGTCTCCTCAGAGTGTTGCTTCTTGTTATTACAATTGTGCGTGACCTGCCGTATTTGACGCGAAGTATACCCATTCTCTTTAAAAACCTTGTGTTGGTCTCTCCAGCACTTCGTCTACTCACCTGAGGATGGCCGGACGTCTCTGGGCCGGAATATCGTGGCAGAATGTTGAAGGGATCCGGCTGCAAACCCCAATATTCCCGGAAATAAGCTATAGTATTTTTGTCTCATTCCAACAGAATGGTCAGCGATTTTACCAGCTGTTGGTACCATCCATCTCCCATAGCACTCATAAATGCTGCATGGAAATAATGTTTGTCAGTAAATTCGCAGGACATTCGAGCAATGCTGTAATCAGCTGAATAAGTGTTTTCGAGCTGTTTTTCTGTGGATCTTCCCCATAGTACTGCCTTCAAAAATTCTTCCATTAAAAATCTTCAACCTTCGAAGTATAGCATTTCCAGCGCTCTACAGGCCTATTAGATGGACGGCCCACGAAGCAATCTCCATGTAAGATGCGTCAGCCACCCTCTCATTTAATAACATGTCCCTTAACTGGCTACAATGAGCCGTTATTACTTGGAGTCAGTCATCCTGACAGACTGTTTATAGCGAGTTTACCCTGTATAAAGACCTCCATACTCTATGTAAAGATTCTAATTCAGTGCTGCAATATGTATAATTACTGTAGAACAGTTCAGAATTCCTTTATTACAGTATACACATGTGGTGTCATTTCTCTCCTATATATTGCAACATAATGTTATGTGACCTCAGATACTAACCTGATTTATTCGACTCGTCCAAAAATTATAATGAGATGCATAATGTGGCTAGCTTTCGCTATTTAGTCCTTACTTAAAATAGCTTCAGATGGTCACCGAAAATAATTATTTTCTACACAAATACTTCAAAGTTTTGCTATTTAACGAGTTATAGGTCACTGTCTGTAATTGGCCTGTGGACTCTAGTAAGGACCACTTGTTTGATACACACGCAGTCGGTCTTAGTGTTGTTAGAACGTTCATATCCAGAATTCCGGGGATGCTGTCACATCTCTCTACACTGTAAATCTATTGTTTGTATTTTTTAAGTGCTTCATAATATCCTACCACATTTGTATCACGAGCATCACCAACATTCCTTTAGATACAAAGCTGTCTCCACCCCCAACCTGTCCCTGTGCACATAACCTGTCTCGACTCCAAATCTGCTCCTTTCTACAGAATACAGGTACCTCAGTGATAAAATTTAATCTCGAATATCTCAGAAAGTTGATATATGCTACTGCTGCGGAAGCCCTCCTACAGATGCTCGTAACAGCCTGTATCTAAATATATCGTACAGAAGTCGTTGTATACTGTATGCTAGAAGGCACTATGATGTGATTGCTGGTGTATTCTACGAGCATATGCCACACACTGAAACAGGAACTCCTACTGCATCCGTCCATTCCTGTTCCATTCCCTAAGGCTCTGTGGAAAGTATGTCTCTCACTAAAACGATCACATTACCCTCACATTTCATGTTGCAGTGATTTTCACGAGGCGTTTGTGGGAGAAGGTACTATTTTAGCTCACGATACAAGGACGAAGTGCTAAGGAGATCATTACTCACTCTCGTTTTTTGGATCAACAATTCACCCATATTCTTGCCATCTACAAATTTGCCAACAACCGTTCATTCTCCAATATACAGAATTTGCATCTTCCGATTTTGAAATGCTCTTGTTCTATAGTCAACAGCACATCATTCTCTTTCGTGTTCCTGTACCTTAGAACTTGAGCGATAATCCCGAGGCGTACCTCCTCCTCGTTATTTTACTGTAGTCATAAACTACTTTCATATCTACAAAATTGATCGGTATCCATGACCTGCGCATGACAGCGAGAGACCGGTGTATATTATGAAAGGTCATTTTCATTCGATTGTAGCTCCAAAAGTCGGAGACCTCCAATAGCAGATTAAGATTGAGGTGATGTATATCATCTCCAGAGTAGACAGAGCAAATGTGTGTGGTGGTGATTATCTGAGAAACATATCTTCCAAAATATGGAAGCAAATGATTGTTTAGTGGAAGTTTGGAAGTTTATGCGTCTTATCTGGCACACACACACACACACACACACACACACACACACACACACACACAGAGAGAGAGAGAGAGAGAGAGAGAGAGAGAGAGAGAGAGAGAGAGAGAGACCCACACACACAGATCCAATATTCACACATGGGATTCCCGATCAGACTGGCAGTTTCTTTCAATTTACCCTGTAGCATTTCACGAGATATGTGCCGTCTTTTCTTCTACCGAAATACTACTTTCCTAGCTGTGCTACAGAACTATTAACGAAACCTAATGTAATAATGACACTGATTAGCAGGTCAGCACAACCAAAAACGTAATGCGTTTATTTCATCTCTAACAGTATTCTGTAAACTGTTCCACAATCGTTTCACGTTCGCTTAATATTTGTGAGAAACTAATGTCCCCAGCGTATTGTTCTGCAGTAGCTCGCCCTAATGATTAATCGTCGGTGGTTTTTTTATGGGAGTTTCAACGCTAGTGTAGAGGTTATCTGATTCAGTTTGTATTCGGTATTTAGTTTTAGTAATGTTCAGCTGGGTTACCAGTCCCTGCAATAGTTCCCAGCAGAACTTCCTGGAATTCGCTACAGCCATCCTGTAGACAATCCCAACATCTTCATTAGATCCTTCATCTAATCAGATACCCTACAAGCCCCTTTATGGTGTATATCGGAGGGTAAAAGGCACCACTACTGTCGATTACCTTCCCATCTCACATTTACGCTATGCTCAAGCAAAAAACTAATTGTATGTACAACTCGATACATACCCAAATCCAGTTTTTGCCTTTCTATGTCGACTTTCAAACAGCGTTCTTTCTCTTACATATTGCAATTGAGTATACAAACCTATTCGATCCAGGCAGTAGCCACCTGATCTGGTTCCTTGGCAGATAATGCTGCTATTCACTAGCATCAATGTTTTGTACACAACCAACTTCATGGATGAACTACATTTCTTACACCTATACATCTGCCTCTACCTTTAAATATCCATTCTACAACCTGCTTTTTTCCTGGGATAGGACATATATCCAGGAAATTTAGTGCAGTACTTGCCCCACCACAACCTTAATCCAGCTTGACCACTATGGACCTAAAGGTTTCAACTTTTTTGACCACCACCATGTTGGTAAAAGGCCACTGGTGGATATAATGCTTACTGTTCGCCAATATGGATTATTTGACGATAAATGTGTCTACATGTGTTAATATTAGTGTAATGCCAGTCACTGACTTTGAAGTACACTGGAAATTCAAAATGCGCTGTGACATACGAAGGTGAGACTCGTTTAGGTAGAGTGGAAGCAGCTGTGTAGCAAACTGACACATATCGAGGGTCAGTTGACAACCAGGTACAGCCCATCCCACATAAACTTCCACATCTTTAGCAGAAGATGTCACCGCATCAATAATCTCAAGAGCCTTTATGTTTTCGTGATATTTCATTAAAATTATCATCACAAATGGCACTGCAGCAGTGGAATAAGAGACATATTGGTGCCGGGGGCATGATACTTTCTCTGCATCATCTCCTCACTGGCGACTGTTGAACAATACTTTTCGGCGGTCTCACCTCTCCCTTAGCGCCCAGCTTGCAACACTAAACTGTATTGCCGTTCCCAATCCAAAACTGCATACAGTAATATAATATATAGAATTTTCTCTAATACACTCCTGGAAATGGAAAAAAGAACACATTGACACCGGTGTGTCAGACCCACCATACTTGCTCCGGACACTGCGAGAGGGCTGTACAAGCAATGATCACACGCACGGCACAGCGGACACACCAGGAACCGCGGTGTTGGCCGTCGAATGGCGCTAGCTGCGCAGCATTTGTGCACCGCCGCCGTCAGTGTCAGCCAGTTTGCCGTGGCATACGGAGCTCCATCGCAGTCTTTAACACTGGTAGCATGCCGCGACAGCGTGGACGTGTACCGTATGTGCAGTTGACGGACTTTGAGCGAGGGCGTATAGTGGGCATGCGGGAGGCCGGGTGGACGTACCGCCGAATTGCTCAACACGTGGGGCGTGAGGTCTCCACAGTACATCGATGTTGTCGCCAGTGGTCGGCGGAAGGTGCACGTGCCCGTCGACCCGGGACCGGACCGCAGCGACGCACGGATGCACGCCAAGACCGTAGGATCCTACGCAGTGCCGTAGGTGACCGCACCGCCACTTCCCAGCAAATTAGGGACACTGTTGCTCCTGGGGTATCGGCGAGGACCATTCGCAACCGTCTGCATGAAGCTGGGCTACGGTCCCGCACACCGTTAGGCCGTCTTCCGCTCACGCCCCAACATCGTGCAGCCCGCCTCCAGTGGTGTCGCGACAGGCGTGAATGGAGGGACGAATGGAGACGTGTCGTCTTCAGCGATGAGAGTCGTTTCTGCCTTGGTGCCAATGATGGTCGTATGCGTGTTTGGCGCCGTGCAGGTGAGCGCCACAATCAGGACTGCATACGACCGAGGCACACAGGGCCAACACCCGGCATCATGGTGTGGGGAGCGATCTCCTACACTGGCTGTACACCACTGGTGATCGTCGAGGGGACACTGAATAGTGCACGGTACATCCAAACCGTCATCGAACCCATCGTCCTACCATTCCTAGACCGGCAAGGGAACTTGCTGTTCCAACAGGACAATGCACGTCCGCATGTATCCCGTGCCACCCAACGTGCTCTAGAAGGTGTAAGTCAACTACCCTGGCCAGCAAGATCTCCGGATCTGTCCCCCATTGAGCATGTTTGGGACTGGATGAAGCGTCGTCTCACGCGGTCTGCACGTCCAGCACGAACGCTGGTCCAACTGAGGCGCCAGGTGGAAATGGCATGGCAAGCCGTTCCACAGGACTACATCCAGCATCTCTACGATCGTCTCCATGGGAGAATAGCAGCCTGCATTGCTGCGAAAGGTGGATATACACTGTACTAGTGCCGACATTGTGCATGCTCTGTTGCCTGTGTCTATGTGCCTGTGGTTCTGTCAGTGTGATCATGTGATGTATCTGACCCCAGGAATGTGTCAATAAAGTTTCCCCTTCCTGGGACAATGAATTCACGGTGTTCTTATTTCAATTTCCAGGAGTGTAGTTATATATTTTCTGAGAAATGTTGTTTGTCTTGGAGACTATTTAGCGCCACTCTGCAACTGGCTCCTGGGGAATGATAGACCCCCTTTTCCCCCTCCCCCCGTCACTATGCCACTGCAATACGGAATGTCTTTATAAATCGCCAAAGTATTCTGAATATGCTTCGTATATTACAGCTGATAAACAAAATCTGTGGCCAGGCCATATTAAAACGGCTTTCCACGTTGTGAAGTGTATGTTTCAGTGTAATGTCGAACATGCCGATGTCATGTTAGGCAACTAAAGAAGTGTTTTTTACAAGGTGTATTGCAAATGAGGTTAACATGGAATGCAGAAGAATGACCATGTTTTAAATTGCAATATGTGGACGGTATTCGCACTATGTGACAGCTTGGTGTGTGTGTGGGATATAGTTGTTTGTTGTTGTGGTCTTCAGTCCTGAGACTGGCTTGATGCAGCTCTCCAAGCTACTCAATCCTGTGCAAGCTTCTTCATCTCCCAGTACCTACTGCAGCCTACATCCTTCTGAATCTGCTTAGTGTATTCATCTATCGGCCTCCATCTACGATTTTTACCCTCCACGCTGCCCTCCAATACTAAATTGGTGATCCCTCGATGTCTCAGAACATGTCCTGCCAACCGATCCCTTCTTCTAGTCAAGTTGTGCCACAAGCTCCTCTTCTCCCCAATTCCATTCAATACCTCCTCATTAGTTATGTGATCTGCCCATCTAATCTTCAGCATATATAGTACGAAAGTAAAAAAAAAAAGTGGTGTAAAAATTGATGTTTTTACAAGTTGCAGTACTCGTTTAGGCCCTTCATGTATGTTGCTTTTAGTATGTCTACCTACAACTACATGTGACTTAACAGAGATTAATACCACACTCCCTAGTTAGGAAGATGACCATCATCATAGTTTCTTTTATTGTGTAACATGACTATCTAAGCTTAAAATCTGATCTATGTTGGAGTAACATGTGAACTGATGTGTTTATTGTTATATGTCACACTAGTGCCACAAAATTCAGCCATGTTGTTAGTTGTTCCATAGAGAATTTGAATGATTCATTTATTGAGCTGATGTGCAACGAGTCAGTTTACAGTAGATGTGTACATGGTTAGAAAAAACATAAATGAAGACACAATTATTTTTAGTCCTACTCATGGAACTACACCTAATTTTTTCGTTTCTGTTTTTCGGTTTACTGGCTGTCTGTTTTTAAACAGAGATTCATCAATGGAATATAAGGAATTTCTAGAAGAAATGCTTTTAAATAGGTTTAAGACTTGCTTTACTACCTAATCAGAAATTTTGTCTTACTGGTAAAACAATTAAGACTTTTTGCTGCTGGATGTTGAACACCTTTCTGGCCACTTGCAGTTTAAACAGTTTGTAAAAAAGGTCATTTCTCCATCTAGTGTTGTAGTTATGGAAATCATTGTTCCTCTCAACTTGTGGTGTATTATTTGTGATTTAATTTTATTAGTGAATATATGTATTTTGATGGAACAGATAAAATACATGGCTGTTTGAACAGGTACCTACACAGTGTCCATGGGTGAACACCACTTGTTATTCTTAAAGCTAACTTTTGTGAAATGAGAATGTTTTTTCTAAGCGATGAGTTACCGCAGAAAATTATTTGGAAGACGTTAGTGATTGCAAGAATATGCCAGGAGGTTGATATGCTTGTTTGCAAGATTAACACTTATGCAATGAGCAAAAATAGCTGAACTTAATTGTTTAGGAAGCTTAGTAAATTGCCTTTTCCATTTCAAATTTTCGTCTCCACTACATCCAAAAATGTGGATCGTTCTATCCTATTTATTCACTACTGCCCAAGTGCTACATCAGTTGCTGGAACGGCTCTGTTGTACAGAAGTGATGTAGGGCGTTTTCTTAAAATTTAGGGAGAGCCCTTGTTCAGAGAACCACTTAATAATTCTTTTCAAAAACATCATTTGCCATCACTTACTTTGCTTCCTCTCTGATGGGATATATTATAACACCAGTATTTTCTGTAGAAAGTACCCACTTTTCTTATTGAGTATTAAGTGGAAAATCATTCACTTAATAAAGAATAGGAGTTGACACCAGATTGAGCCCTGTGGGACTCCATATGTTATTTCCTTTTTCCGCTTGTCAGAAACACTTGGTACCTATCTGACATTCTCTGAATTATCGAGCAGAAATCTTGGCACATTGTTTGTCGAGTCTGATTAAAAGCAGCATTGTGTAAAGTCATCGGTTCCATAAAACTTGAGTTCTTGAGTTTATCAGAGAGAGTGTATTCATTTGAACATTCAAACAGCTAGGAAAGGTCACAAAAATTACAAATGGTGATGTATTACTATTTAAGGCTTGTGCTATTTGATGAGAGAATTTATAAATAGCATTCTCAGTCAAGCAACCCTCCTTCAATCCAAACTGTTATATGCTAAGTAAATACTTTCCACTGACATTTGCAAGTGCTCTTGCGTACATTACTTTTTTGAATGTTTTGGAGAAGTATCAGGGAGAAAACTGGCCAATAATTTTTAAGCCTGTCTCGTCACCTTTTTTTTTTATCAAGTAGTTTAACAGTTGCATATTTAAACCTGCCTGGAAAATTTCCTGTGCCAATGATGCATTGCATATGCCAATAACGAAGTTACTTATTAAGTCTTTCGGAATTCCGTTTGTACTTCCATCAAACCCATATGACGTTTACGATTTTAGAATTCTTGTAACGGTATTAAATTCAGAGAAGTGTGTTGGTGCTATTTCTAGTTACTTAAAGCTTTGTGAAAGGGCATTTTCAATGAATTCTCTTGTTTTTTCCTCAGTACCATTCAATCCCCTATTTTTGTCGAGGTTTAGAAAGTGATTTATAAATACGCTTGCAAGTTGTGTATTAACAAGGTGTGGGAAATCTACTACAGACAATCCGCGTACACTAGGCTTGCCACTGCGTGCATACCGTAACTTGTTACCACAGTGGTGCCACATATACATTATTTTACAACTTGAGAACAATCAAGTTACAGCAGCACTGTTACTGTCCGCTGTTTCACAGTGTCACTTTAGTTTTTCTTAATTTTTTCTGTATGTATTAGCGGTCTTCCTCAGTGAAAAACCCACTACTTTTTCATACATCACTCTGCTGTATGTATCTTTTGGTTTTATGTCTCTCTTTCTCCATTTTCCATAGTTTAAATAAAAATACTTTGCCAGTAGCTGCATGCATCATTGGCCTGTTGCTACACTACTATACATTGTAACATAATGTAAAAAGTTACCCATACATCATACTTCGGTATTTGGCTGTGGGTCCATTCATGAAAGTGAGTGCCCTATGTAGTATCCTAGTTGTTGCGTATTTCTGATGTACTACGGTAGACCTCCATACAGAATGTACGATAATTCAGTAACAATGACCTTATTTGAAAGTTTCGCACTGCAGTTACATCTATGGACAACATTCAGTCTTGGTACTTCTCTATGTAGATATTTACAATATTTATGAATACAGAGGTGCGCTTTGTAAAAAGTTGTTGCAGTTTTTGTTGAAATATGAGGTAAATTGTTAAACTTATTGTTGTTGCCTTAAGGGTGTTTTATTACAGTTTTGGGGGTAAGTTGCTTCAGTTTTAGGGGTGTCATTTTGTTGAAGTTTGAGGGATATTTGTCACAGTTGGGGATACTTTGTTTCAGTTTCGAACAATGTCTTACAGTTTAGGAATTTTTGTTATAGTCTAGGTCAGTATGTTACGGCTTTGCGGTAATTTGAGGCCATTTTGAGGTAATTTGTTAGATCCCTACATCTTCTCACATTTCAGGGGTGATTTTGCGGTTTTATTGGAACAAAGGCGAGGTGTGGCTAGAATAATATGAACTTTCAGCAGGTAATAACTGACATTCAAGTCTATTTGCAACCTATTACGGTCTCCTGTGACAGGTAATTAGAAGTAGTAACATACGCTATCTCTACCCTGCTGAAACTGGCCACCCTGAATTCAATGGGATCAGCTTGCTCACAGCCATTAGATCTATCTTGACTGATAGGCTTCAGCAAGCTCCAGCTTGACCACTCTGATATAATATGCAGTTGCGCTGTTGGAACCCACTCCAGTTTCATATTACGAACTAGCACTGTAATATGTGACACACATGTTTGGTAGTGTGATGGTGAGCTCACTGGGAGTGGTGATGGTGGTTATTATGATGATGGAAATTGTATTTTGCGTGGTATTATGATATAGTTCGTGGGTAATTTGTTACATTTCAGGGACAGAGAACTAAGTTTACACGAACATTCAGAATAAGAAAATTAAAAATCGATGTCCATAATATATCTTTTACAATGAAAACCAAAATTAAACAGTTGAATCACTACAAATGCACACACCTGTGATCACTGCAGGCAATAGAACACACTGGTGTGAAATCATTTTAGTCATTTCAGTGATTCAGGATAGATATATTATCAAATAATTGTAGCGAGATCTATTCCATATCCCATTTCTCGACATTGACTACACTTGGAAAAGTACTTTCTGTAAAAAGCAAGAATCCCAACAAAATTGTAGATCTATTAAAACTGTTCACATCATTGACAACTGCTGGGAGTACAACCCATTTGCGTGATCTCACTTCAATCATTTCACTGCTTCAAGAAAGATATAATGTGAAGGAACTACAGAGACATCTATTCGCTCTACAGTTTCTCCATATTCAGTGCACTTAGAAGAGTAACTTCTTTAATAGGAAGATGGATCTTAGGCTTTTCGATGCACTGCCTGAGAAAGATCTATGGAGTAACAAAGTTTATGAGAACAGTAACAGTTTACAGGTATCTATAGAATGTTTATAGGAGAATTTATTCATCTTTCTATAAATGTATGCACTGAAGAACGCCTGCAAACACATACACAATGGGAACTGGAGAAATCAGATGTGATTTACCTTAAAAGTTACGGACAGTGCTGGTGGTCTTGGAGTAGGTTATAATGTTAGTTCGATACAAGGGGAAGTAAAATGAAAACTGACCACCCTTCACAACTAGACCATGTGATGGTTCCATTAAAAAGTAAAAACCATATACATTAATACGTGACACATGAGATAATCAATTTCTGTTTCATAAAACGTGCTCAGTTGCTGAAGGATCCAAAACCACGCCTACTCCTACATTTCCTTATCCAACTGAAGCCAATATACATGCATGTCTCCTTCAGGCCGCCAAAGATGGGAAAATTGCATGGTGAAAGATCAGAGATGTATGGAGGATGTTGCAGTGTTTTTCAACGAAATTACTGAAGTGTAGCGTACGTAACCTTCATGGTTGGCGTTATCATGTAACGGGATGATTCATCAGACACCATTTCTGGGTGTATTGTCTTTAACATGCAATTCCCACAAAGCATCTTCGTAGCTCTGTGCGTGGATTGTAATTCCCTTCTCAAATAAATCAACGAGCAGAGGGCCCCCTACAAGTGAAGACATTGGTCATAATGGATTATCAGAACTTATGTGAACAGATTAGGATTACTTTTTTTGGGGGGGATGTTGTGGGGTGTTTGCACTGTTGGCTTTGCCACTTGCTCTTGGGCTCCAAATGATGGCGACCAGAATTAAGACACGCATGGATGTCGGCTTCAGTCAGATGAGGAAGTGCGAAAGTGGGTGCAGTTATCGATCTGGCAGTGGCTGTATGTGTTGCATGAAACAAGATGTGAACACCTTGTCTCTTGGTGGGATAAATGTATTAAAGCATGTGGTGATTACTTTTTATTGGCACAATTTCTTTGTTCCATTGTGACAGTGGCTCAGTTTTCATTTAGCTGCCCCTAAAATGTATAATAAAGTTTCATGCTTACTGCCACTTACAAAACCTCTTGACCACCCAGTACTTGGACCACCATTCTCACTTTATCATATGTTGTAACACAAAATACCATTCAGCTGCAGTTACAAAAGCTTGTAAAAGCACTAAAGATCCAAGCTAGATGAAACAGAAGGAAATAATATTTGAGGAATCGACTTTACCCAATAGTAAACACGTAGGTCACTTGCAGTATTTTTGTCTGTGAGTGTGTTACTACCTTGTGTAGATGAACCCACCATCATACCAGGAATATTGTTTGGAGGTGTAACAGGGTAGCGTCCTGAGTAAGATTCAGTCATGATACACACAAAAAAGCACCTGTGAGGGAATCCACCCACACTATTCCAGAAATGGTGTTAGGAGGTGGTTGCACTCACATTAGTAATGGCCACAGTATGGAGGTGGATCCACAAGTGGTAGGTGCGGGGAAGGGTGTGTAGTCCTATGTGAAATCTGTTTACAAAGCACCATCCCACGGGTCTTAAGAAAGCTTCCTTTAACATATAATGAGAATATAAGTGAACAGCAATTATCGAATTTTGTTTCTTTTAATTTTTTTAAGTTGGGCATTCAGTAACGTCCGCTTAGTAAAGTGCATTATGGAAAATGCGTTGCTGTTGCTAGAATTAATGAAAAGAGGCAGTGCACTGAAGATACCAAGGTCGATACCGCAATTAAAGAAAATTCTCCACTAGATATAACTAATCTAGAGAAACAGGACATGAATTAGATGTTTCCTTAATTATTTGATAATATATCTTTCTAAAACCTCTGAAATGGTTGAAACAATATCATACAAATGGGCTGTATTCCCAACAGTGGTCAATGACATGAGCAAGCATACCTGTTTACAATGTGAAGCCTTTGTATGCGCACCTCCACCAATTGACATCTACCAGTCATGTTAGTTGCCCAGTGTCTGGAGCAGTGGCGGACTGCTAGCAAGCTAATAACTGTCGGCCCACAGTAGTCAAGTTGGGTGGGAATTCTAGAGTGTTGGGGTAATATTATGAACTTCCTGGATGCATGGCCTGTTGTGGGAAAAAATGTCAGGACGCTGGATAGGTACGTAGAGGTAGAGACAGATGTCTGGCTCGGAGGAATGTAATTCATAAAGGAAGAGGTGGTTTATGAAACATTAATGCTACTGATAAAAGTGTGTTACATCGCTTATCTGTCAACAAACACATCATGTGGCTGCTGCTGTGATTGTGTAAGGTGATAAGCTTTGTTTGAGTATGTAACAGAAAAAAAGCTATATCCCAATAGGGGATTTGGGCTGTATGGAGATAAACAGAAAGTCATTTTTTACTCCAGCAGTGCGAGAGTGGGAGGGACGGGTGATCGATAATGCTGGTACAATGTACCCCAAAGCACAATACATTGACCTCTGAGGTATCTGACTGGACGCAAGATCTTAGGATGATGATGGAGTAGTCTACAAGAAAGTGGAAGCGAATTGCAAGAAAATCTGGGAAAAACTGTTGTAAGGACTTGTAGTTGACCTGAATACAAACAGGATCAAATAACATCTACACTACCACCTAAAATAATAACTGCCATAACAAGATCTAGGATTAAGCAACTCCAGTGGGTTAAAGCATGGAATTTGCAGGAATATTAAAGGAATGTAATTTACCCATTAAAGAAATGGTTTACATAACATCGACTGATTAAGAAATCTATTGAAGTGTTTGGTTGTTGCGGACCTGCTAAATAGTCTCACCAACATAAATGAAATCGATGACACCACTAGGAATGTATTATATCAGTAGAAGAAAGTAGTCTCATTTCTCAACAAAAGATACAAGGTACACAGAAAGACACCGTTAGACTTTGACTATGAATACCAATAGTGAATGTTGGATATATATATATATATATACATATATATATATATATATATATATATATATGTGTGTGTGTGTGTGTGTGTGTGTGTGTGTGTGTGTGTGTATGTATAAGTGTATACTTGATAAGTCTCATCCACATCTAGTAAACAACAATTTGTTTCCATCTTTGCAGAGATATGTTTCTAAAGTGACCAAAACTAAATACACATGCGCCACCTACACCGTAGAAGACACAACCCTCCCTAACCCAAGTCTCATATCGGAAGTCTCTGACACTGGGAGCTACTATCCGGTGCAAATGAACTTTCAGGACATACAGAGGTTATTTGCCATCATGCAGAAATGATGGGATCTGTCCAGTTTCCTAGATGTGGAAGGAGTTTACCGCTGTAGTAAAATAACAGGAGATTTGTATGCTGCTGGACAGTGGCCGAATTGCAGCTTAACAGTTTCAGAAACAGGAGAAACGTGCTGATGACTATAGACTAATTGAATGTGGAAGATGTGGATGCTAAATCTCGAAAACTGTATGTCTAACATAACATACATTGCACCTTAGATTGTTTTATGCATTATATTAAATATGATATACTTCCCAGCATGCAGCTAGCACTGGCCTGTGGAGAAAGTGTTTAGATATAGCCTGTTATGAAATGGTTCAAATGGCTCTGAGCACTATGGGACTTAACTTCTCAGGTCATCAGTCCCCTAGAACTTAGATCTACTTAAACCTAACTAACCTATGGACATCACACACTTCTATGCCCGAGGCAGGATTTGAACCTGCGACTGTAGCGGTCTCGCGGTTCCAGACTGTAGCGCCTTAGAAGCGCTCGACCACCCCGGCCGGCACGCTGTTATCCATAGGAGTACTGTAACAGCTGCAGGAGGTGGCAATTTGCAGCGGTTTTAGAGGTTTACCTTTCTTTCTGTTATATTGGCCTTACACACCCAGTGACATGTGGCTTGGGCTTCTTTATATCTAATGAAATTGTATTGTTGTTTCACCATGAATATCACAAGCACTCGGAAAAGTCCGTTGAATATGATATTTAATCCAGAGAGAAGAGACAAATCCAAGGAATTCAGTGTATGGATGTTCTAACAACCCTCAGGTCAATCGTACGTGTACCAGGCAAGCTGTCACAATTATTGTGCACATGTTTCCAGAATGAAACTGCCATACAGCTAATTAAACAGTGCAACTTTACATCACACTTAGAGTAAAGTATCTCCAGAAGTAGATTTTCACTTTACAACGGAGTGTGTGCTGATGTGAAACTTCCTGGCATAATAAAACTGTATGCCGGACCGAGACTCAAACTCAAGGCCTTTGCAGGAGAGCTTCTGTGAAGATTGGAAGGCAGGCGACGAGGTACTGGCAAAATTAAGCTGTGAAGACGGTGCGTGAGTCATGCTTAGGTAGCTCAGATGGTAGAGCACTAGTCCGCGAAATATCAACGTCTCTTACTGGTGTCTCGGCTTTTATCCGTGCGTCATTGTCAAACGGGACGACAGTACATACATTTCTAAAAGTCTGCATACAACGCAACAATACAGTACCGGCTTGACGTATATTTGGTTAGAACAAAGTCAACAGTAGTTGTCACAAATGTGGATTACACTGAGCATGTGAACTAAGAAAATGTTTCTGAAGAATTCAGTTAAATACGCCACTTCGGAAATAAATATCAGAAGGAGATAAATGAATCTGAGAATGACATCGATGTTTTCTAGGCCGTTTTAAATGGACCAAACGACGCTTTGGAGAAAAATGGGATAATATGCTGGAAAACGTATCTTAGTGAGATATGGAAATACTTCAGCTTGAAAGTAAACAAAACGCACAGCAAGGATAATCCTGGATTATAAATTTGATCTCGGTGAAATAACCATGGATTAACAGCTAGATACAAACATAGAGGATTTTATATAGGATTGCGATGGAAAAAATGTGTCGTCATCATGCTATCGATCAAACGGTGAGGCAATGGCATCTTGATAGGAAGCCGATTACCTGTTTACTGCTTGGAGGTGAAGTGGGGAGAGGTAACAGATTAGAGGGACAAGTAACAAGAGATGCATGGGGCTTACAGCTGTTATGGGACACTGTACCTATATTCTGAAGAGAAGGTGCTAGTAGATGTTTCGAAACAGCAAGAAGAAAAACCTCGGACTCTGACGATCGTTACTGAGGTGACAAAAGCCATGGGATAGCGATATGCACGTATACAGATGGTAGTAGTGTCGCGTACATAAGGTATAAAAGGGAGGTTCATCGGCGGAGTTGTTATTTGTACTCGGAGGACTCTTAAGATTTCCGAAGTGATTATGGCCGCAGGACGGGAATTAACAGACTGTGAAAGTGGTATGGTAGTTGGAGCTAGACGCATGAGATGTTTCATTTCAGAAATCGTTGGGGAGTTCAGTACTCCGAGATCAACGGTGCCAATACTGGGACGAGAAAACCAAGTTTCAGGCATTGCTTCTCACTACAGGCAACGCATTGGCGAAAGGCCTCTTACTTTAGCGATCGAGAGCAGTGACGTTTGCGTAAAGTTTTTCAGTGGTAACAGATAAACAACACTTCGTGAAATAACTTCAGAAATCACTGTGAAACGTAAGGCGAACGTATCTTGTAGGACAGTGCGATGAAATGCTGTGTAATTGGGCTATGGGAGCAGACGACCGATACGAGTGGCTTTGCTAACAGCACGACGACGCTTGCAGGGCTTCTCCCGGGCTCGTGACCATATCAGCTGGACCATAGACGACAGGAAAACCGTGGTATGGTCAGGCGAGTCCTAATTTCAGTTGGTAAGAGCTGATCATAGCGTTCGAGGATGGCGCAGACCCAACGATGCCATGGACCCAGGCACAGGTAAAGCTGGTAGTGGCTCCATAAAGGTGTGAACTGTGTTTACGTGAAATGTACTGCGTCCTCTGGTCCAACTGAAACAGTCTTTGACTGGTAATGGTCATGTTCGGCTATTTGGAGATCAATTGCCGCCACTCATGGACTTCATGTTCCCAAACAAGGACGGAATATTTGTGGTTAAAAATGCGCCGTGTCACCTGGCCACAATTGTTCACGATCAGTTCGATGAATGTTCTCGACAGTTCGAGCGAATGATGTGGCTACCCAGATCTCCCAGTATGAAACCTCTTGACCATTTATTGGACATAATCGAGAGGTCTTCTTGCATAGAATCCTCCACCAGCATCACCTTCACAATTGTTGGCAGCTATAGAGGCTGCCTGGCTCAATACTTCTTGGGGCTCCCAACGACTTGTTGACTTCATGCCACGTCGAGTTCATGCACCATGCGGGCAGAAAGAGGTCCGACAACATATTGGGACGGGGGGGGGGGGGGGGGAGGAAATTCCATGACTTTTGTCACCACAGTTTATAAGAGAGTTAATTATTTATGACTGAAAATGTGTTTGTCATTAATTTCTTTGCTGGCTGAAAATACATTGCTGTGGATATTGGCACAAATATAAAAACCAGTGGCTCAATCAACTACGTGAGAAACGATTTGAAGACTTGTGGAAGTCCGCCACTATGAAGAAAGCACTTTACCATAGATGGATGTGCAGTTCTGAGGATTCTGCAGAGTATCGTAGGTGCAGGCACAGATTACCATTTGTTGGCTACACTTTGACTCATCGACGACCAAGAATTCAACAGGCGAGCACAGCCCTTGCACATCTCCTGGCATGCATGCTGCCTGGCTTCTTACGTCCCCCGCCACTACACTACACATTAATAGCGTGGACATTGGGATTAGGGGGTAACTGTGTATCTATCACATTTACATCTTGATGTTGTCGCACTGCCTAGACTAAGTTTCATATTTCGTATTTCTCAACGACATAGATCACAAACAAATATAATATTCAGTATCATTTAATTATTTTGGCCACAGTATAGTTTTTATCTGGTAGAAACAGTGTGCTTAAAGGCGTACAGACCATATAACAGATTATATGAATACGCGGAGCCAGGTCTTTCGGACGTCTCAGGGAGCGGACATGGAGGAAATTGACACGGACTGTGTATAGGTGGCGCTCGAAGGGAGCGTGGAATGGCCGCGATGTGTGCTGAGATAGTCTGTGCAGATGCACTGACGCAGTGTGCCGGAGGGCGCAGTGGTTACCGCACCTGCAGGGTAAGCAGGAGACTGCGAGTTCGAATCCGGGTACAGCACGCATTTTCACTTGTAGCCGCTAATTCTGCATAATCTTCCAATGCAGATGACAGCAGTGATCCCCTCCCTTTTTCTTCCTTTCTTCTCCTCTCCACTTTCAGTTTACTTACGATATCACAGATTTTCGCACTGAGGTTGCAATGTAACTGTGACTGATTTAGTTTCATACTCCAAGTTCTTTTCACGCATTTACGTTGATAGGAATACCCTATCACTTTTGTCAGCCCCTTTATGCAGACGTGAAAGCTCTTCCAAAGGCACACAACGAAGACTTTCAGGACAGTTATTACACAAAAGAATCTGTCTTTTAAATGGAAATTACATTCTACATTCGCACATGGAAAGGGTCACTTTCAACTAAAACGGCAAACGGTCTCAAAAGGAATTAACGTTTTCAGTGGCCTCGGAAAAATGAAGAAACGATGCTTGTAATTAGTTCAAGGCCACAATGAGTTCTTCAAAACTCCCGTTTTGTTTGATCCCAGTGAGCTTAGGGGAATGGACAAGTTTTTTGGTTGGGGCTTTTCCCTTCCGCAACGCAATTAACTTTTTGAATGCATCTATGTCAAAACAGAAACAAATTGTTTTCCAGCTTGCATTGTCTTAGTGTGGGCAGTGTGCAATCAATTCCACTGAAAATGTAAGGACTGCAATCCTTTCCGGATGTTTAATTTTCGTTCATGCCTTCCTTTTTCCTACAGAAATTCAACACTGGAGCATTTTAAATGGAAATGTCGTTCCGGAAAAACTTCTTGATTCAACTAACGTAATTTTTAGCAGTAAAGAAAGTCTCCATATTTTTCGTTCACTTCCACTAAAACTGTTGCAACTGACAATGTAATAACTAGTGCGACTTCAAAAAATTTAATGTTCGTACCACCAAGTTGAGCAAGTGCTCCATGCCTGCAAGCTTACGACAATATGTTTCATGATGTATATAGCAATGAGTCCTGTCATTCGACAGACTTCTGGTGACAGATCGGTACACTGCCTCTTTTCATCGAAACGGACACTCAACAAGTCAGCTTCCTGTACCCCACCAAAAATAGCGAGGCGTAAATATGTCTGACATCACCATTCTGCAGAACTGAGAAACCTCGCCCACTCTAGCTAATCGAAATGTCGGACTGTACCAAATAGTTCCGAGGACTGAGCAAAGTCCAGTTAAGCGGAGACTTTACCCAGATGCGTGCTACACATTGCGCATGCATGCAGTTTTGAACATGCTGGGTGACCCTGTGTGTGCAGATAATCGTAAAACAGAACAATGAATAATAACTACGTTTACCAATAGTACATTAATGTCTTCCTAATACTATTCGTGACCTCTTGTTACTCTTCAATACATTATGCAATTTGGTAGTCTCTACGTATTAGGATGTCTGAGTGGTTTCAACTTAACTGGGCGCATATTTCTCCTTATACAAAGAAACAGACCATGTGCTCTTGCCTAATTTGATGACCGTTATGTAAACGTACTGCCCATGTAGTATTTATTTAGAACTTACTTATTGGGCTAAAAACAATGCTGTATTTACCATAATTCAAGGCTAAGATGACCGACAAGTCAATTTTACCCAGTTGTCCTAGTCTAATTTTCATGACAACAATTTCATAACCTAAAATATTGTTGGCCGGCCGGTGTGGCCGAGCGGTTCTAGGCGCTTCAGTCGGTCGCTGGTTCGAATCCTGCTTCGGGCAGGGATGTGTGTGATGTCCTTAGGTTAGTTAGGTTTAAGTAGTTCTAGGTTCTAGGGTACTCATGACCTCAGATGTCAAGTTCCATAGTGCTCAGAGCCATTTGAACCATTTTCTAAAATATTGTTGTCTCCGTTGTTACTCATGTAATGTGCTCCTATTCGTCCGTCACCCACACACCACCCGCCTTATCGTACCCACCATCATAGGACGGAACTCGGGATTTGGCTCTGCAGATCGCTCAAGCGACAGCAGAAAATTCTAATAATAATTGCAAATTTCTAGCTAATAGCCTAGCCACAGTGATAACACTGGCTCCCGTCAGATCACTGAAGTTATTCCCATTCGGGCACTGCTAGCAGTTTGATGGCTGGCCATCCGGGTCTGTCGAGAGCTGTTGGCAGGTGGAGTGCACTCAGACCTTGTGAGGCCAGTTGGGGGGTTACTTGATTGAGATGTAGTGGCTCCAATCAGAAATACAGTCAACAATCGAATGCGCGGTATGAGGACCACATGCCCCTCGATGTCTGCGTCCTGTTACGCCTATTAGCTACGGATGACACAGCGCCCGGTCGGTACCATTGGGTGTTTCGAGGACTGTTTAGACGGAGTGTAGCTTCATTTGAAAATTTCCTGCACGGTATTTCAGCCAATTGTACTTACGGTTTCAGGTATTCGTTTCCTCGCCATTTCCAGCAGCATATCACCCCAAAGTGAATATCATACAACGTATGACGCTATTCATAGCTTCAGTGCTTCGTTTTCCGCAGTTTCGATTGAAGTATGTCCGCCCATTCGTATTTTCAGCGAAGTGTGATAGCATTCACTGTTTTTGGGGCTTCTTCACTGAATTTATCTAACTTTTCAGGAACATGCACATATTTACGGGACCAAGCTGGAAGTAGAAAAGAACCCACCTGAGACAGAGTCAGCACGCACACGCACATACACATGTACACTGACGGCTCTATTTTTTTACAGATTGCTCCAGAAGTGAATTCAATAGATTCAATCAACTACTTCCGTGGAAGGAACTCACGAGGTGCCCAGCTGGGATACGCTGTGGCCCACTCCCAGGCCGCGGGGCTATTTGGCTGAGAAGAACAAAGCTCTACAATAGCGCTCACAGCTCCGAGGAGACTCAAATGAAAGAAGAAAATAAATATATAAATCAGTAAATACTACTCGAAAATAAAGCTACACAACTCCTTGTAAAAATAGGGGACCGTACCTTCGAACACTGCTTCATTCAGTGACTGTAGGAAGGCAGGTGACCTGTCCAAATGTATTTTTCGCGTTTATGGGTGTATGCCATTTGAACAGGTGTCTTCTTATTCTTTAACTGTTTTATTGCTAATGCTACCTCTTCTTGGGCAAAGGGGAGAGTAACGGGGCCATTTGTGTAGATGTTATCCATTTGTTTTCGTAAGTCTGTGCGATGTTCCCGGTGATTCGCCTTTTCTTCATCATAGAGAAGCATGTTCAGCACGTACTCTGCTGAGCATGTCTAGCCTGGTGTAGCCATTGTACGCACTGAAATACGACAAAAAAGGCGGTATATTTACTGATAGAAGGGGCCTTGCTGAGAAACCCCATCATTAGGCTGAACAACACTGGCATACAGAGGAAAGGAACAATAACAATTGACATTCAACGAGCACATAAGACTTACAACTGAAAAAGCGACAAGACTAATGCACAAACGCGCCACGTCAAACTCAACTCATTACGGACTGCCATTGCAGTCACTTCAAATGTATCATAAAGCCCTCTTTGAATCTTTAATATGTTTCGCCGCAAGTACCTAGGCATATCGACTGTCACTCACAAACAAATAACAAATGCGAGACGTGGACAAAGAAGTGTATTGCTCAGAGTGTCAGGTGCACTTGGCACCTTGTCCATGGTGGGCCTACGACCTTTACTTTGCAAATACCTCATTGACATAACCATTGGACACAGAGAAGCAGAATTCTGGCTCAGAAAAGGTAGCCTGGATGATGTATATAACACGGGAGCATATTACAAATTAACGCCAATTAAGTCTTTGGAAGGTTGAGACATGGAAAAGAAATGCGAAACATCTGACAAGCGCCGTCGGGTTTTCTCCTTCTTCCCAAACATACGGGAACGGTTGAGGCTTAGACGCGATGACCCAAGTCGCGGTATAGTATATTTGATGATGAGGCATGGCCCTTTTTACCCTACACACCTGCACCGCTTTGGCCTTAGCAAAACTGGTTTGTGCAAATGTGGGCAACATGGATCCGCCAAACACATAACACTAAAATGTTGCTCACTCACAGTCCTAAGGCCGACGTCATAAATATAAGACCCAGGGCAAGTTGTAAGGGCCCGGATACCGGGACCATACTTGAGTGCATCACTTATGACATACCAAGAGTGCTACCCAAGACTTTAAAACAGCAACGACCATATACAAGATCGCGATCCGAAACACACCCTACATCAAATGATACATGGGACAACAGAGATTCAAACACTGATATGCAAAAAGATGAACAAATAGACACGGATGATGATATGAACACTCCGGTACCACCTGATATAAATAAAGCATAGTAGAAGATCACACGACTGCAACAGTACTATAAGTAATACATACATGGAATCTAGAAATAAGTTAGTAATAGAAGTAAAACAATGAATTTTCTGGTTGTACAAGAAAAACAAGTAATTATTTAGCTCTTTACATCATTATTATCAAACAAGTAGTTTATGTAATTTGTGGAATGTACATGATGCATACTGTAAAACAAATGAATTTTATAAAATTGTGCGCAAACGTACATATGCAGTACAATGAGATTTAAATACACAGTCACAGGCGCACAAGTCACCTCCGGAGGTTTATCTAGATCTTATGAGGCGGATAAGTGGAGGAAGTAGTTGTATGAAGAACAGTGCTGTCATACCGTATACACAAACGACATAGCGTTAATATCACAACATACATACTTGTAGTAGTCGCTGTAGTAGAATAGAATATGCTAATTCAGGTGAGACAGTCACGAAGTGTTTGCTGAAGCTCTTCCACTTGAAATAGTTAGGTAAAGGGACCTCTTTTGCTATCTTTCGTTTCGTGTATTATTTTGTACTTAAGAATATAGTATAATTTGTTTTTTCCATCCTTTCCCAAATTGTGTTTTAATTATTAATTTAATTATTTAAAAAACAAGAAAAGTACTAACATTCTGAAAACTGTCTAGTTTTCAGGAGCAAACGACTAACTATAGTTACTAAGTTGGAGAGTCACTCTGTAAGGTTAATAAGTAAATGAATAATTAAATGACTGACGTCCCGGTCATTAGCAATTCACACTGGTCCGGTTCTATGCTTTTCACTGTTGAGCTTGCCTTTCTTGTAGCAACTTGCTACTTCTATCACGTAATGAGCAGTAGAGTACAACCAAAGTGCGTCAGCTTGCTGGATGTACAACTTAGTAATAGTTTCCTTTTTTCCGACCCAGCAGTAACTTCACAGCACAGAAATTCTGACCATCTCCCTTTACCCTGTGTGGACAAATCATAACTTCACCTCTGTAACACTTCTGTAACTCCGCTTTTTCCATTTTTGCAAGTACGCTCTTGTTCTCTGCAATTAGCAACAACCGCTGCACTTTTACCCAGAAAACTTTAGTATTTCCCAGTTCACGTAATATACACGGACTATGTAACACTGATAATGTACCAGCTTCCCTGCAACTAGAAAGTAGACTGAAAAGTATATCCTTGCTCCATCAGTCTTCACTTCCACGGCAGGTAGCTTTAAATAGAAAGGAAGGTGTGCATGGCTAGATTACATGACCAACCTTAATTCTTTTTGCACTTTCTGCAGTCTCTCCATATACTGATCTCGTGACATGAAGCTCACTCCCAGCTGCTGTCACAAACCTGTTACATGGCTTTTCGCAATTTCGACAGTTCTCTGCATAGTTCCCAAGCACTGTTTTCAAGGACTGGAACCACTTCGTTATCGCTGTTCCTTATCCAAATTCTACACCTCAGCTTGCAACATGTTTACGTTCTGGTTCACTGTTCTTCCCCAGTTAGCTGGCGTAATGAGCGAATATTGTTTAAGGCATCTGTCTCTAAATCTGCGATCCACATTGTGTGACACTCATTTGCTGCAGTGTTTCCTTTTGACATTGTTTTACCAATTCCACCATATTTTTATTCGTCCTGATGACTCCATAGTTAGCTATGACCAACACAGTTTTCAGATGTTATCCTCCTGCATCGATCAAACGTCTCCTCCTTGTGTGTACTATTATCCCCAAAATTATAGATCGATACAAGAGGGTCGTTGTGCGTCACAGAGAGTTTTACTATTGAAATTTCGGGACTGCACTTTTCAGGAGGAGTCGGGCAACATATTACTTCCCCGCACACACATCTCGCGTATTGATCATGAGGAGAAAATTAGAGAAATTACAGCCAATACAAAGACTTACGGACAATCATTTTCCCCACGCACTATTTACGACTGAAACCGGGTGGAGGGGTCAGATAGTGGCACCAAAAGCACCCTCCACCACACACCGTTATATGGCTTACGGAGTATGACGCAGCTGCAGAGAACCTACCTCATTCCACCTCTTAGTTTCTCGTAAGTCCCAAGTATCTTCATGCATCCTCCCGTATCTTACCAGAAACTGTCGAATGCTTCCTCTAGTCTTCTCACCTCGTTCCGTATTTCAAATGCTTTAAATAACATTTGTCTCACCCAGCGGTGACTGCTGTATATTACACGCTCTTGTTTCACGAAAAGCTTTCACCCTTCCAAATGTTGTTTACACAATGCTTCCACTCTGACGATTACCAGTAGTATGGGTGAGGACCTCACATTCTCCATCTTGTCTCCCGATGCACCCTACATGAGGACAGGATCCCCATCACTCTTTCCTCTCCCTAAAAATCTCCTGTTGCCCCGAAGCATTTTACCTCACGTACACTAAAAATTATGCCACACTTATTATAATTAATAAACACAAAAGCATAAACATTGCCATATCTCCTAGGCCATATCACATACGGACATACCCTTACTGCTGTGTCTATAACCTCTAGTTTGAACCCCTACATCTCCATTTCTTTCCAACACCACACTTCCAGACTCAAGGAAACGGTTTCGGACCTTCCATATGCGCAACTGTCACCCTCGTCGGCAACGCGACAGTAACGTTCAGCAGTGACCACAAGCTGATATAACCCTTCATATTTAAAAAAAAAAAAATCTTCGTTTTCCCCTTGGAAGTATAGGAAGTCGACAACATTACCCATAGGCCAACTCAATACCGAGGTATTCTTGCTGTAAGACTCACCGCTTCGTCTTGATTTTATAGCGCCTTGGAACTAGCTCTGTGCAACCTGTCACATATTTCCATTTCCCTTTAACTGATTTTCTTGTGTTACCTTTCTTGGTTTTAAAATGATAAATGGTGATAGCATATTACAACTTTGTACTACCTCTTGCTGTGGCTACCCTGTATTCTTGTGCAACTTCGAGTTCTACTCTGAGACTACAAACCTTCAATAGTTGGTACTGTACGTGTCCAAATACTATCATTACGTCTTCTCTATAGTCCTGTGGATGCTTTTTGTTCTTCCATTGGCTTGATTATGTAAAGGACTAGTTCTCAATCTCTTCACATATAACTGCCGACACAATTTTTTAAACAAATCTGATATAATGTTGGTTGTTTGTTATGTCACTATCGTCTGAAGTACCCCAAACTTTAGTATCCATTTTTTCACTAGCGCTTGAGCCAGTTTTCTTGCCTGTTGGTTGGTCATCGAGAACATTTCCACACACCTCTAAAATGGTTTATAATCGTGAGTACATATTTCTTCCCTGCAGGTGTTTTGTTGAAAAGATCTAAGGCTGCAACTGAAACGGTGCCAATGCTCATCAGCAATGGTTCTCTTCTTCTGCACAAATTCGCTATCTGTGCACATTGTATGTAGTTCCATACATGTTGGTTCTCATTCCACCTCCATGTTCCTCCACGTTTACCTCTTTGCTACTCACTTGTTGGCAGACCTAATCCCCTATGACCAACTAACATGAGATCACGGATCTCCTGTAATACTTTCTCTCTCAGATTTACTGCTACCACCACTCACAGATCCAACTTAGTTGCTCTGCACAGTAATCATCGTGCACACGAAGCTGCATATGTTTACGGAACTATTTATCGAGACAAAAACGAATTAAAGAAATTAGCCGCCAGTGAGGAATGATCTAAATAAATGGGGAAAGTTCAAAATTTGTGCTAGGAGAGGACTGGAGTCTGCCTCTCCTGCTTACTAGGTCATAGTGATCATTGGAACTGCATAGACTGCCCTAGCGCACGTCCTGTTAGACCAAAATTCTCAATTTATCCATACTCTATTGATGTAGTGCCCCTTATCAATTATCTTTATTAATCACAGCATTACTGAGCGAGGTGGTGCAGTGGTTAGACACTGGACTCGCATTCGGGAAGACGACGGTTCAGTCCCGCGTCCGGCCAACCAGACTTAGGTTTTCCGTGATTTTCCTAAATCGCTCCAGGAAAATGCCGGGATGGTTTGTTTGAAAGGGCACGGCCGACTTCCTTCCCCATCCTTCTCTAATCCGATGAGACCGATGACCTCGCTGTCTGGTCTCCTTCCCCAAAGCAACCCAACCCAACTCACAGCATTTTTCCGATTCCTATAAGAACTCTAGCTTGTTGTGCAACTGCACTGAAGAGGCCATTGACATTCCTCATCACAGCCATTTCTGATCCTGCAGCCACTATGAATCAATATTCAAAGGAATTAGAGACATTAGCTGTGAGTGGGCATTGTTTTAAATAGATAGGGTAAGTTGGAAATTTTTGCTGGACCGGTATTTGAACCCAGAACTCCTTCTTACTAGGCAGATGCACTGGAAACTACGTCATCTGAACGCAGTGGTCATTAGACCTGCACAGACTACCGTAGCATGCCCTCTGTCAGACCAAAACCATCAACTTATTCACGCACTACTGATATATAGCATGTAGAGCCCCTGGCCCATTATCTTTATACTCAGAGTATTCCGCCTATTTTCATAAGAGTTTGAGCTTGATTTGCATCTGCACTGAATGGATCATTAGCCAGTCTCTCCTAAATAATATATGTAGTGTCTGTTACTTCTTTTGTTTTTTATTTACATCTCGTGTGCCATAGGACCAAACCGAGGAGCAAATCTCCATGGTCATGGAGCGTGTCAGTACATGACATTACATCATAAAAGTAATAGCAAATAAAAATAAAATGTTTATGAACCGAAAAATCAAGCCGTCAGCTTAAATAAACATAAGAATCCGCTTAATTCTTCAAAGAACTCCTCAGCAGAATAGGAGTGTCCCATGAAGAGACTTTTCAGTTTCGATTTGAAAGAGCATGGATTACTGCTAGGATTTTTCAGTTCTTGTGGTAGCTCATTGAAAACGGATGTAGCAGTATTACTTAGACGTTCCTGCACAAAAGTTAAGGTAGTCCTATCCAAATGCAGGTTGGATTTCTGCTGAGTATTAACTCAGCGAAATCTGCGTATTCTTGCAAATTAGCTGATATTATTAACAAGAAACAAAAGTAAAAAATATATATAGCAAGAGACCAATGTCAAAATACCCAGACTAGTGAACAGAGGTCAACAAGAGTTTCGCGAACTTACACCAGTTATTGCCCAAACTGCCAGTTTCTGAGCCAAAAATATCTTTTGAGAATGAGAAGTCTTACCCCAAAATATAAGACCATACAACATAAGTGAATGAAAATATGCAAAGCAGACTAACATTCCTGTCGAACTCTCACTTACTTCAGATACCATTTGTATAGTAAAAAATGACAGCATTAAGTCTCTGAACAATATCCTGAATGTCGGCTTTCCACGACAGTTTACTATTTATCTGAACACCTAGAAATTTGAACTGTTAAGTTTCACTAATCATATACCAATTCTGCGAAATTAAAACGTTGGGTTTTGTTGAATTGTGCGTCAGAAACTGTAAAAACAGAGTTTTACTGTGATTTAGCATTAGTTTGTTTTCTACAAACCATGAACGTACGTCATGAACTACACTATTTCAAATGTGATTTACTGTTAGTTTGTTTTCTACAAACCGTCAACGTACATTATGAACTGCACTATTTGAAATCAAGCTAATGTTGCACACAACATCCTTTACTACTCAGACCCCACATCACAGCCATTCTCAACACTGTGACTAACTACATTTTGCTGTCTGGTGTTGAAATAAGAGGTGAACCTAATGTGAGCTACTCCCCGTATTCTGTAACGGTCCAACTTCTGGATCAATATTTTGTGATCAACACAATCAAATGCCTTTCAAAACCTTTTTTTCAACCCATTCAATGCCTCACAGAGAAAAGAGAATACAGTATTTTCATTTACTAAACGACTATTAAAGCCAAACGGCACATTTGATGGCAAATTATGTGACATAAAATGATCAATTATTCTTACATAAACAGCCTTTTCAATAACTTTAGCAAGCACTTATGGGATATATATACCTCTAAAATTGGTCCATGGTATCCCTTCCTTCCTTCTTATAAAGTGGCTTTACTACTAAATACTGTAATCGTTCAGGAAACTGATCATTCCTAAAGGAAAAATTACATATGTGGCTAAGTACAGGGCTAACAAATTTAGCACAGTACCCTAACATTCTGCTAGGCACTCAATCATGTCCATGAGTGTCCTTAGCTTTCAGTAATTTAATTATTGACTCAATATCCCCCTTGTATGTATCACAGAGGAGTATTTAAGACATCAATCTCGAAAGGCGTTAGCCAAGAGAGTTATATGATTCTTGAAGAAATTAATTTTTTATTTAATTCACCAGCAATGCTCAGAAAATGATTGTTAAATACTGTACATATATCTGAGTTATCAATAAAAGAAGTATTTTTGCTTCGAACTGATTTTATATCGTCGATCTTGTGCTGCTGTTGAGACACTTCCTTCACAACTGGTTTTAATTTTATCCTGAGAATTTGCTGTTCAATTTCCATACCGCATACTATTTGCCTTCCTAATAACATTCTGAGCACCTAACATTACTGTTTGTAATGGTCTACTATAGCTTGATTGTACTACTTCTAATATTCTGATATAATTCTCACTTCGTTCTACATGATATCCTTATCCCACTAATCATCCACCGGCTGTCTTTTAATACTAGTGCCCCATTTGGAACGTTCCAATGGAAAGCAACTCTCAAAGAGCAAGAGAAATGTTTTAAGGAAAGCATTATATTTGTCATTTATGTTGTCGGCACTATAACCATCATGCCACTCCTGTTCCTTGATGAGGTTTAAAAAGCTCTCCACTGCCGTTGAATGAGCTTTCCTTAATAGTTTGTAATTATACGTGACATTTGTTTGAGTACAAAGCATTATAGTGTTAAAAATTGTCCATCACGGTCTGAAAGACCATTCACCCTTTTACTAACAGAATGCTCATCTAGTAATGAAGAAAAAATAAAAAGGATGTCTATAACAGTGCTACTGTTCTCCTGCAACCTAGTTGGAAAAAACACATTCTGCATCAGATCATATGAGTTTACGAGATCTACCAACATCCTCTTTCTTGCACAGTCCCACACAAAATTAATACTGAAGTCTCTACATATAACTAATTTCTGGTATTTCGATAAAGGGAATCAAGAACCCTCTCTAGCTTGAGCAGAAATGCACTGAAGTCAGAGTTAAGACACGTATAAACAACAAAAGTTAGAAGTTTAATTTCTTTAAATTCTACTGCTTCTGCACATGTTGAAATATCTACTCAGTGCAGAGCCGTGATACGTCTATGGGCTCAAACGAAATACTTTTTTTTGTATGTTGCCACTCCCCCACTCTGAATGGAACTCCTTGAAAAACAGCCAGCTAATCTGTATCCTGGTAAAGGAAGCCTCTGAACTGTCGAATTGTTTAAGCGGTGCTCCAATATACCAACAACTTCAGAGTCAACATCTAGATCCAGTTCACTAACTTTACCAGTATCTTTTATATTTTGATGAAATATGCTGATTCCTTCTCTGCTTCGTAACATGACGCCCTCTGAACGTGATTTCATAGTTACAGGGACTTCCTTAAAGCCGGTATACCTATCATCTGATTTCAATCTAAAACAGGTGCCGCTATAACACCAACTACTACAGCAATTTTTTCGTGAGTGATCCCACCACCACCCACTACACTGTCACCTATCAGGTTTGTCAGCCTCCTCTTTCCCGACCTATTAGGTGCACATGTCTAAAAGAACAGACACCACGTGTATGAAAGTATTTTCACTTGTCATCCGACTACTGGGTCATCTGTCATCCCTTAAACTCATTCTCTCTTATCTGCAATACCTTTATTTTCCTACTCAGTTCATCTTCGCTCATGTGTTTCGTTCCAGGATTTTGCATGGCCTAAAAATCCGTTGTACTGCCCATTGTGTTAATCTTCTAGATGGACCCTTCAGCTACAGCAACCATTTCAATACTGTGTGACCCATTATCACTCAGAACTTCATTCCATAGAGATAGCACTTGAAGTATTCCATAGACAAGGCACAACATTTCATGTTATTGCTTATTAATCGTTATTGTTTCTCATTCACTTTATTATGTGTTACATTGGCATTAGGCATTTAATTGTATGTTTTAATTATCTTGATTACAATATTGTGGCTACCTCTTTCAGTTTGTCGTGGCTAAGGAAACCAGGAATTTCTGCATACTCAGAACGAATGTAACGATACACAATGGATATCGCTACATGGACCTGTCAATTGTCAGAACAAGCAAAAGAGACGTGGGGAGGGAGCGGAAAAGTTCTTGTTTTGGGCTTTTATCCATCAGTTGACTTTACTACTGCATTTCATTATTATTATTAGTATGGATTAACTTAAGAGGAGATGATGGGAGGTCATTATTATCTGAAGAGTACTACAGGATATCGGATAAGAAAATTGTATTTAGTTCTTACATCACAGAAGTGTTCTAATTTTGCATACGGTAATAACATTTATTTACGTTAAAACTTATGATAACAGCATTTATTTAGATCAAAATTTCGGATGATAACATTTATTTATATTACTACAAATATTGTTTCCCAGTGGAATGTTTATGTGGTCTCCTATAATAACTGTAAGAACGTTACACTATTAGGAAATGGAGGAGTGTTTACAAAGATATGTCACACGGTGCTCGTTTCACTCAACAGTCAATAGGCACACATAACATTCTCTAGATTAACCACTATGTTTTACATATTACTATCAATTGGCGGGCTAGATAAATAAGACCAGCAGAATGTGGTTCCGTTTGGTAAATTTTCTCCCTGTGTATCACTGAAGAGGCCTCTGTGGCGGCAAGAATTGACTTAAATTCTCTTAATAAGGAACTGATGGCTGTTAAATTTTAGATATTGCTACCTAATAAGAAGACGACTACAAAAATAGACATTCGGTCAATCTCGTAATTCTTCATCAGATCCCACTAATGAAAACAACTGGATTTACATGAGGTACTCTTTGCCTTCTTATAATCTTTACCGTGATATGCAATAAAATGTAGCTGAATAAATAAATTAAGGATATCTACCTACGTGTGGTAATGAGTGCCTGGTGCACAGTACAGACTTGCGAATTGTTGGTATTTTGGTGAACAGTAGAATCGTGGTCTTAGGTATGTGATTACTGGAGGGTATTAAACTGTGGTGCAATCCTGACTGTTTGCAGTCAGCAATTTCGTTAGGTAACTATGATGCTGGCTAATCCAAGGTAGAAAATTTGGGAAAAGTAAGCCTGTTTCGTTGGTCCCATACCTTTAAATTACTCTTTAAATCCATGCTGGTCTCTGCCTCTGTTCCCGCTGTTCCATGGCTGGTTGCATTTATTTCGCACATGCCCCATTTGTCCACAGTGTTGACTTTGGAAATATCGAAGAGAGTGCAAACAGCTGTTCGACTTCATTTGCTCACTACTGTTAGACTAGCAATGGAACATAGGGAACCTGACGTGCTGACCGGAATGTAAGTCAGACAGCCCCTATCGCCTGAAATGTTTGAAAGATCCACCAGCTCCCTATTTTTAATGAAATTCTCATTACGAAAAGCACAATAGTCAAGCTTCTTTTCCGTGACAGACACTTTGACAACAACAGTTATTACTTTAATCCCCATACCATAGGCCATAGGTTCAGATGTTGCGTTAAAAAGGCAACGTCAGTACGCTGACATCAGCTGTAGGTGGCTGATGGATTTTGTTTGGGAGGACAATCGGATTTAGGGAGTGGTTCAGACTTCCAGGCACACATCACCATTTGGCATGATACCACGCCTTGGTTTTAGCGCACCAGACTGATTCTAGTGGCCTTACAGGCTGTCATGTTGGAGGAACTCGATCGTCTGCAGGCAGCTGGGATCGTCGAAACTTTCACATCTAGTGCATGGGCCACAGCGCTAGTGATCATGTGGGAGCCGAATGCATCTCTTTGCTTTTGTGAGGTTCAATCAAAGGCAGAAACCTATCCTAACTCCTGCCAAAAAGATCTCTTCACCAAACTAGCTGGAACAGGGAGGATATTTTTCCAAGATAAAACTCGCTGATGCATACCTCCAGCTACCCTTAGATGAGGCATCATAGAACACTCTCACTTTTAACCTGCCATTTGGTTTAGTATGAACACCAATGACTCCCTTTTGGCAGTTCCTCAGTTCCTGCAATTTTCCCAGGATTTCTTGGACAGCTGATACAGCGTATTCTAGATTGTGTCAATTACTTGGATGACCTTATTGTCACAGAAAGCTCCCACCAGGATCATTTGGGAAACCTCCGCACCCTGTTCACGAACCCGCAGGATACGGACCTGCGTCACCGTTTAGGAAAGTGCGGATCTTTTCAGCCAGGGGTGGAGTATTCGGGGTGTTATCTCTGAAGAGGGTCTCTGGCCTACTAATCTGAATGTTGCTCTCATCATTTCTTTGCCTCAATCAACGAGCCTCACTGAATTGCAAACGTTTCAGGCCAAACTCAATTTTTATGCTAAATTCTTACCCCAGATAGCCCATGTTGCTCAACCCCTCAGTCAGTCGCATGTAAAGTGGGTCAAATATACCTGGACCCCCAATGGTTACCTGACATTTGTCATATTGGAAACCTTGCTGACATCTGCACTGTGCCTCTTTCCTTTTTCTCCCACTCGCCCATTGGTTGTGGCCAACAGTATTGGAGCTGTCTTGGCACACAGAAATGGGGATGGCTCTGAACAGCCTATAGCATATGCATCCAAGGCTCTGTCCCTCACAGTACAACTATTCACAGGCCAAAAAAGAGGCCTTGGCAATAGTGTTCACAGTCACTTAATTTCATGTCGACCTTTTTGGGTTGCAGTTCTTACTAATTTTTGATAGTAAGGTATAGATGTTGTTATTTGGACAGCATTTCAAGCTCCGAGAATGAACAGTGCTACAACTCCAGTACTGGGTGTTGTACCTCAGAGAATACAGTGATTCTATGTGGTACATGCCAGCTGCCCAGCCTTCTAATGCTGACACATTGTCTCGTCTACCACCTGGCCCAGGTCCAGATTTCGACTAACAGCAGGTCATCTGCGTCCACATCGATGCCGAACGACGACACATGTTGGACGATTTTCCCCTTAAGGTCACGTGTGCGGCCACTGCAACACGCTGGAACCGCGCCATGCGACAGATCCTTCTCTGTGTAATCAATGGCTGGCCGCATTACCTCACTGAGCTCCTCGCTTCGAAATAGCTTTCTGACTGACAATCGGTTGTACATGAGGTCATCGTTTTAGATACTGACGCCGATGCACATCGAGTGATTATTTCGGCCGAATTGCACTTTCAGTTATTGAGTCTATGTCTCTGGTGTCACTGAGGCATATCCCAAATGAACATTATGGCATGACGTCATGTGTAGTGCCCCGAAATCAACGGTGACGTCAAAAAGATAGTCCATCGTTGTGCAGCATGTACGTTGCACGAGGCAGCGCCCCCTCCGTCATTTTCCCCCTGGCATACTTCTTCATCTCCCTTGGAACTGCATCCATCTCGATTTTGCAGGTCCTTTCTTGGGTGCTACGTGGTGGCTTATTCAAAGTGCCCCTATATCACATGCATGGCATCTTCCATGGACGAAGCTACCCATCCCACCCTAGCTCAGGAATTGGCCACCATATGGTCGCCTCAAACATTGGTCTCTGGCAACGGCCCACAATTCATGGTCTATGACTTCAAGAATTTCTGTGCCCCCAATTGCATCAAACACATCCGTAGCATTCCATTTCATCCTTGCTGCAATGGTTAAGCGGAACATCTAGTCCAAAGCTTTAAGCAGCATGTGAAGAAGGGTCCACTCAATTAACACCAGTAAGACCCGTCACAGACTATTCCTATAAGCCGCAAATTATGTTAGTAAAATGTTTCTGTTCGGCTGCACTCTTTGCACTGTCTTCGCAGGCATGACCTTCGTGAGCCGGTCTGCCCAAACTCCAGAGCCGTGACCCACGATGAAAATGAGAATACTGTTAAGACATATATTTAATTAAATTTTCTTGGAGGTAGAATGTCACATGCCCGATTGCAATATGATTGTTGAGCACTTCCTGCCATCTCTGTGTCACGGTGTTGATGTGTGTGGCAAAGTTCCACTTTTCGTAAATGACGACTTCCAGACAACGAGCCTCGTGACGCCTAAGAACCGGCGAGCCATCGATCCTGGTTAGTTGTCCTTCAATAGCAGATACCTTTATTTATTAGGGAGAGTCGTCTGTTAGGATTTTCGGCACCATTCTGATAACACATTCATTGCCCATTTTGCTCTAGGCTCTATATCCCCGCGGCCTCGGCCTCCAACCAGCAGGAGGAGGTGGCCTCCGTAGGGTATCACCTCTAGCACATCTTCGCCTCATTGTAGACTATCCAGTAATTGCTCCATATTGATATCCCAAAACAATTACCCCAGGACCCAGCTTGTGTGGACACCACATCGTCATCTTTTTGCCAGTGCGCCCGTTGGGTGAAGATAATGAGACACCTTTCCCTCACAACAGCTCCTCAGACAACCACACAGCTACCCTGAACGCTCTTTCTCCTGAAGACAGGACAGGACTGAAGGCCACCACAGTAGTCAAAGACTCCACTGATGTCCACCATCTTGCTGATATTTACTAGCGCAGAGCTGAGCCACAGACCTCAGCCGCCTGGACGATAGCGTCAGACAGTGATTGCCCCAGCTGAAAGCCAGATTGCCTGTCACTCATTGTGTGTGCTGCAAGTCTGTCAGCCACCTGTCCCTCAAGACGCAGCTCCCCTTGCACAACTCACCCTTTGGTTTCGCCTTGTGTTGGGAGTACTTTATTGTCGTCCGAGACGAGGGAGCAATCAGCCGCAGCTGGCGCCGCGCACCTCTGTCAGTCCCTCCAAGGGGTTCGCACACTTTGATGGGTTTGTGCTTGGCTACCACAGGGCCCCAACCTCTGCAGCCTGCATGTCTATTCCCTTGCTGTTCTCTCTCCCCTCCCTTGGAAAACATCTCTGGTCTTGTTTTAGAAATGTATTCTGCATTTTCAGCCCAGAGAGGGCTGATTGCCTGAGCTGCTAGCTTTCCAAATTGCCAATTGGTCCCTCCGTCAGGTGTTTGGAAGGTGTGGCCTGAGGTGTGAAGAATCACTGAAGCCAATTGCCCTACAGCTGGAAGGAGCACACCATCAGAGACGCTCGAATTCACACGGGATTTTCTCAAAATGAGCCAATCATCTTCAGAGTCAACGGCTATGAAATGAAAACGGAATGAGGCTAGTGGTTGAAAGGCCCTTGAGCTGTCTCGTGGTCCCTCATAGTTTCATGTACTGAAGATGGTCAACCCTTCACTACAGCAAATCCATTTACTATTCATATAGGTGTTGATGCAACTGCTGCCGTGTGAAATCCTGCTCTTCTTCATGCAATGGCACTTTGCTTTAGGAGATTACTTCCGATTCTCAAGCACAGAAACTGCTTGCGCCTTTGCTCTTCCATGACTACGCTGTTCTTGTCGAGGCCTATAGAATGCTAAATTGTTCCCTTAGAGTTATTTATTCTAGGTTCCTTGATGGTCTGACCCAGGCAGAAATCCATATGTATCTCTCTGATCAGGCTGTCATAGCAGTCCATTCGGTGATGAAAAAGGTAGATGTCTATTTAGTGCCCACACTGCACACTCTTCCTCACTTTTGATAGAGTGCTTCTTCCATCGAAGGTCGAAGCAGGTTATGAATTATCACAGCCAAACCGTATATTCCGAACCTGATGCGCTACTACCAGTGTCATTGTTACAATCACGCGTAGGAGTCCTGTCGACAGCCAGCCAAATGTGTAACCTGTGGGAAGGATGCTCCCGAGATCCCCCGTACGCCTCCTTCTCCCTGCTGCATCAGCTGCAGTGGTGTTCATGCTGCCTCCTCCCACGACTGTCGGGTGTGCCTCGATGAGTAGGCTTTCATGGAGAGCTGCGTGAAGGAAAAAGTGTCTTATCCGGACGCTCGCAAGTTATTGTCTTGTTGGAGGCCCTGCATTCTACGATCTCGCACCTACAGTACCGTTCTTTCTACATCTCGGTCCACAAAGGTCATGGCCACGCAGACATGCATCCTCAAATTTAGCATCGCGGTTGTAAAATCCCCCAGCATTGTGGTAGCGTCCCTGTCCCCTCCTCCAGATTTGCAACACGATACTAGACATTCGGCTCACGTGGTGGAGTCATCAGCTACACAACCGCAGGCCAGAAAGGACAGAAGGAATAGTCCCATGAGGACTTCCTATGCCCCTCCCGCCAACCAACATCTGAGTCTTCCTCCGCCAGCCGGAAAATCTCCAAGTAATCAAACAAAGGCAAAGGTCTTCTCTTTCACTTACTCGGAGATCTTCTTCGACGGTGTCGCCACGTGATACCCTTACCAGGCCGACCACCGTGTCGCCTGTATACACCACCGACCAATTTTCTGCCCTGAACTCCGCAAGCTGGCAGAAAGAGAATTCCGATGTTTCTGCAAACCTCATGGAGCAGGATCCTTCTGCATCTGTGCCCTGTAGCAGCGAGTCATCGAAGGCAGGCACTCGTCAGCTTCCAAGTTGAACCCCTATTGTTTTTTCCTCATCACGACTCTCCTCCAATGGAGTATTAGCAGTCTTTGATCCAACAAAGACGATTTAAGGCTGCTCTTAGAATCGCCGCATTCACTTGTCCTCTGCCTTCAGAGAACAGAATTGCGTCCTTATGACTGCTTTGAGCTCCCGCATTTCTTCCCAATCCATTTTGACTTTCCCCCCAAGGACGGCACTCTATCTCATGAGGGAGTCATGCTGATTACACGGGATGTCATTCATAGTCAACCCATCTCCCTGACTTCCCACCTCAAAGCTGTTGCAATTCGCCTTTTCCTTCATCACTTGACGTTTTCCCTTTGTAGTGTTTACATCCCTTCGTCATATAATGCCACCAGGGTAGACCGCCTCCAGCTTATAGTGCAGCTATCTCACCCCTTTGTGCTGCTCGGTGACTTTAATGTGCACCATACGCTTTGGGGTCTTCCAGAACCAGTCCAAGATGTGCCCTCTTGCTTGACCTTCTCAATGAACATGACGTCTTCTGAGTTAACACAGGAGCACCCACGATCCTTTCAGACTCCACACACACCCATTCCCATTTGGACCTATCCTTCTGCACTGCCTTGCTTGCCATCGCCTCCAGTGGACCCTTCCCTCTGACACATACTCGAGCGACTATTTTCTGTGTGCTATCCGTTTGCTGACTCCCATACCACCTATGTGCAAAGCCAAATGGCAGCCTACTGAGACCGACTGGAAGCTATACTCTTCCCTGGCGACCTTCGACGAACAACGTTTCCCCAGTTGAGATGACCAGGTAGAATATCTCACAGAACGTTCCATTTCTCGCACTTCCTCTTTACCACACCGTGTCCCGGTCCCTTGGCGGACCGAGGCTTGCCGCGACGCTATTCGCGCCAGAGACATGCTGTCCGCGTGTTTAATCATCATCCTACGATGGTAAACCGCATTTATTGTAAACAGTTGCCTGTACAGAGTCGTCGTGTTCTTCGGGATAGCCAAAAAGCTAGCTGGATTTCATTCACTAGTTCTTGTAACAGTTCCACTCCCTATTTCGTCATGTGGCTTTCTGGGACCAAGATCCATTCCCCAGTTTCCGGCCTGACAGTATCCGATGATGCCATCGTGGACCCTACTGCTGTCTCCAATTTTCTGGGCCTCCATTTTGCGGAGATTTCGGGCTCCTCCTACTATCACCGAGCGTTCCTCCATCGGAAAGGGGCGGTGGAGGCTCGGGCGTTACTCTTCTCTGAATGGTGAGTGGTACAATGCCGCCTTTACTATGAGGGAGCTAGATCGTGCTCTCACTTCTTCCCGATCCTCTGCCCCAGGGCAACATGCTGTTCGCATTCAGATGTTGCAGCACCTTTCACTTGCGGGCAAACACTTTTTGCCTAATACGTACAACCGCATCTGGGCAGAGGCCACGTTTCCCAGGCACTGTCGTGAAGCCACTGTCATACCCATATACCCATATCTAAGCCCAGTAAGGAAAAACACCTTCCTTCTAGCTACCGCCCCATTTCCCTCACCAGTTCTCTTTTCAAGGTGATGGAATGTATGATTCATGCCTAGCTGGTGTGGTAGCTCGAGTCTCGCAGTTTACCAACCTCTGCGCAGTGCTGATTTCGAGCGCGCCGTTTTGCAGTTGATCATTCCGTCACTCGCAGTGGTGTCAGTGTCGTCCTAACCGCCGTCTGCTTCACGTCTGCTGTGCAGCGAGCTACCTTAATTTAAGTATAACTGTATTTTTCCTACTTGTCATTTCTTCTTCCGTGTGTTTTTGATTTTAGGAAGCTTTAATTGTCAAGTGCTATTAATAGTGTTCCATAGATTTCGTGTCTGTTTTGAATACAGTCAGAGAGACTCCCTTTAGTCAACCATAGTGCCCATAGTGCTAGTGTTTGTTTTCAATACAATCCAGAGACAGGTAGTGCTATTTTCATTTTTTTCTACAAGAAGTGGCTAGCAACCACAGTTTAGTCAATAAACAGCCGCCTTTAGTGAATTAGCAGTCTAGTTAAAAGGTGATTAACTCTCTTCAGTAAATTGATTCCTTAGGAAGGATAGGATGTGTGACTGCTGTGTACGGACGCAGGAGGAGCTGGCCACTGTTCGAGAACAGCTGAGCGTGTTGATGGCCGCGGTCAGCCGTCTTCAGGCTGCTGCCTCGGAGTGTAGCGTCAGTGGGGAGTCCGGTGCGTCGCAAAGTACACCCCAGGTGATACATGCTTCACCCACTGTCCCTGCTGTCGAGAAATCTTCGCGGGTACCGGGCGCGGTTGGACCACCCTCTCCCCAAGGGGAGTGGCGGGTTCAGCGGCGTTCGCGGCGGACGAGTCGGTGGGTAAATGTGGAGGATGGCCGTGTGGCATCGCCCGCTCTGCCTGTGTGTGGACATGTGGCTGCTCCTTCATCAAGGTCCGAGCAGGCACACGGGGGGAGGGGTTTATTAGTTATTGGGAGCTCCAACGTTATGCGGCTGATGGAGCCCCTTAGGGAAATAGCGGAAAGGTCGGGGAAGAAGGTCAGTGTTCACTCTGTCTGCTTGCCGGGGGGTCTCATCCGAGATGTGGAGGAGGCCCTACCGGCGGCTATAGAGAGCACTGGGTGCACCCGACTGCAAATTGTTGCTCATGTCGGCACCAATGACTGCTGCCGTCTGGGTTCAGAGGTCATCCTCAGTTCGTACAGGCGGTTGGCGGAATTGGTGAAGGCGGAAAGCCTCGCTCGCGGTGTGGAATCAGAGCTAACTATTTGTAGTATCGTTCCTAGAACCGATCGCGGTCCTCTGGTTTGGAGCTGAGTGGAAGGCTTAAACCAGAGGCTCACACGATTCTTCGGAGATCTGGGGTGCAAATTTCTCGACCTTCGCTATCGGGTGGAGAAATTTAGGGTCCCCCTGAATGGGTCAGGCGTGCACCACACGCCGGAAGTGGCAACAGGGGTAGCGGAGTACGTGTGGAGTGCACATGGGGGTTTTTTAGGTTAGAGAATTCCGTCCCTAGGCCCCAAAGACGCCTCCTGAGACGCGGCAAGGTAGGAGTAGGCAAAATGCAACAGGGAATAACAATATTAATGTGCTAATAGTAAACTGCAGGAGCGTCTTTCGACCGGTCCCAGAACTGCTCTCATTAATAAACTTTCACAACGCCCATAAGTACCAGGGACAGAAAGTTGGCTGAAACCAGACGTAAACATTAATGAAATCCTAAACTCAGATTGGAATGTATATCGCAGAGACTGGCTGGACAGTGAAGGGGGAGGCGTGTTTATAGCGATAAGAAGTGCAATAGTATCGTAGGAAATTGACGGAGATCCGAAATGTGAAATGATGTGGGTGGAGGTCACGGTTAAAGCAGGCTCAGACATGGTAATTGGATGTCTCTATAGGCCCCCTGGCTCAGAAGCTGTTGTGGCTGAGCACCTGAAGGATAATTTGGAAAATATTTCGAGTAGATTTCCCCACCATGTTATAGTTCTGGGGGGAGATTTTAATTTGCCGGATATAGACTGGGAGACTCAAACGTTCATAACGGGTGGCAGGGACAAAGAATCCAGTGACATTTTTTTAGGTACTTTATCTGAAAACTACCTTGAGCAGTTAAACAGAGAACCGAATCGTGGTGATAACATATTAGACCTTCTGGTGACAAACAGACCCGAACTATTTGAAACAATTAACGCAGAACAGGGAATCAGCGATCATAAAGCGGTTACGGAATCGATGATTTCAGCCGTAAATAGATATATTAACAACATAGGAAGATTTTTCTGTTTAGAAAAAGCGACAATAAGCAGATTTCAGAGTACCTGACGGCTCAACACAAAAGTTTTGTCTCAAGAACAGATAGTGCTGAGGATCAGTGGACAAAGTTCAAAACAATCGTACAATTTGCGTTAGATGAGTATGTGCCAAGCAAGATCGTAAGAGATGGAAAAGAGCCATCGTGGTACAACAACCGAATTAGAAAACTGCTGCGGAAGCAAAGGGAACTTCACAGCAAACATAAACATAGCCAAAGCCTTGCAGACAAACAAAAGTTACGCGAAGCGAAATGTAGTGCGAGGAGGGCTATGCGAGAGGCGTTCAATGAATTCGAAAGTAAAGTTCTATGTACTGACTTGGCAGAAAATCCTAAGACATTTTGGTCTTATGTAAAAGCGGTAGGTGGATCAACACGAAATGTCCAGACACTCTGTGACCAAAATGGTACTGAAACAGAGGGTGACAGACTAAAGGCCGAAATACTAAATGTCTATTTTCAAAGTTGTTTCATAGAGGAAGACTGCACTGTAGTTCCTTCTCTAGATTCTCATACAGATGACAAAATGGTAAATATCGAAATAGACAACAGAGGGATAGAGAAACAATTAAAACCGCTCAAAAGAGGAAAAGCAGCTAAGCCTGATGGGATACCAGTTCGATTTTACACAGAGTACGCGAAGAAACTTGCCCCACTTCTTGCAGCGGTGTACCGTAGGTCTCTAGAAGAGCGTAATGTTCCAAAGGATTGGAAAAGGGCACAGGTCCTCCCCGTTTTCAAGAAGGGTCGTCGAACAGATGTGCAGAACTACAGACATATGTCTCTAACGTCGATCAGTTGTAGAATTTTGGAACACATATTATGTTCGAGTATAATGACTTTTCTGGAGACTAGACGTCTACTCTGTAGGAATCAGCATGGGTTTCGAAAAAGACGGTTATGTGAAACCCAGCTCGCGCTATTCATCCACGAGACTCAGAGGGCCATAGACACGGGTTCACAGGTAGATGCCGTGTTTCTTGACTTCCGCAAGGCGTTCGATACAGTTCCCCACAGTCGTTTAATGAACATAGTAAGAGCATATGGACTATCAGACCAATTGTGGGATTCGATTGAGGAGTTCCTAGATAACAGAACGCAGCATGTCATTCTCAATGGAGAGAAGTCTTCCGAAGTAAGAGCGATTTCAGGTGTGCCGCAGGGGAGTGTCATAGGACCGTTGCTATTCACAATATACATAAATGATCTGGTGGATGACATCGGAAGTGCACTGTGGCTTTTTGCAGATGATGCTGTGGTGTATCGAGAGTTTGTAACAATGGAAAATTGTACTGACGCATGGTGCAGGGAATTACAACTGAATCTCAACGTAGAGAAGTGTAATGTGCTGCGAATACATAGAAAGATAGATCCTTTATCATTTAGCTACAAAATGGCAGGTCAGCAACTGGAAGCAGTTAATTCCATAAATTATCTGGGAGTACGCATTAGGAGTGATTTAAAATGGAATGATCATATAAAGTTGATCGTCGGTAAAGCAGATGCCAGACTGAGATTCATTGGAAGAATCCTAAGGAAATGCAATCCGAAAACAAAGGAAGTAGGTTACAGTACGCTTGTTCGCCCACTGCTTGAATTCTGCTCGGCAGTGTGGGATCCGTACCAGATAGGGTTGACAGAAGAGATAGAGAAGATCCAACGGAGAGCAACGCGCTTCGTTACAGGATGATTTAGTAATCGCGAAAGCGTTACGGAGATGATAGATAAACTCCAGTGGAAGACTCTGCAGGAGAGACGCTCAGTAGATCGGTACGGGCATTTGTTAAAGTTTCGAGAACATACCTTCATCGAAGAGTCAAGCAGTATGTTGCTCCCTCCTACGTATATCTCGCGAGGAGACCATGAGGATAAAATCAGAGAGATTAGAGCCCACACAGAAGCATATCGACAATCCTTCTTTCCACAAACAATACGAGACTGGAATAGAAGGGAGAACCGATAGAGGTACTCAGGGTACCCTCCGCCACACACCGTCAGGTAGTTTGAGGAGTATGGATGTAGATGTAAATGTAGATGTAGACTTTGTCCACCCATGTCACGAATGGTTTACTCTGGAAATCCCAGACTGTGGCCGTGTTTTTAGATTTGGAGAAAGCCCATGATATCTGTTGGAGGCCTGGTATCTACCACACTCTCTACACTTGGGGCTTCTGGCGGTTGCCTGTCCCGTTTCATAGCACATTCTAACACATTGTCTTTCATTGAATTTCCGATCTGAGGTGCAATGGAGATACCCTCTTTCAATACGACAAATATTATTAATATCCTACACCTTTATTCTTCATGGCTACGAATTCATTTCTCAACATATTCAACATGGCGACAACACTCACCTCCTAGCGAGAGACTGCTTTGTTTATACCGTCACTGTAGAATGTTTGACTAGTTCAAAATGGTTCAAATGGCTCTGAGCATTATGGGACATAGCATCTGTGGTCATCAGTCCCCTAGAACTTAGAACAACTCAAACCTAACTAAACTAAAGACATCACACACATCCATGCTCGAGGCAGGATTCGAACCTGCGACCGTAGCAGTCGCGGGGTTCCGGAATGAGCGCCCAGAACCGCTCGGTTGACTTGTTCACCAGTAGAAAGTTTGATTGTTTTTTCACGGAGCTGCAACCTCGCATCTGATTACAACGCTTCAACGCTATCAAAATGAAGTCTTCGAAGGTATCCTTTAAGTTTTGGAAGCAGATGAAAATCAGATGAGGCCAAGTCGGGAATGTACGGTCAATGATCGATGACAGTGAACCCCAGGTGATAGAGTGTCGTAGACATTGCTACGCCCCCTCAAGCCCACAATAAGCTGTACTGCCACATATTACTAGCCTCAGAAACGTCGTAAGCTTGGTTCACGTACAAAGTGGCAGCTGGGGCGTGGTATTGCTGTGAAACCTACTTCCGTATAACCTGTCATGTAACATGATGTTGTAGTTAACGAAATATGCAGCAAATGTAACAGTCATGTATCTTCCATTATAACTGATGGTAGTTTATAGAATCGATTATCATATCAGCAAACAAAAAATTAATAAAATAAAATAGTTTCAGCTGACGTCTTTTTAACGTCTGGAACGGAATTTATTGCAACGAAAGACAAAAGTCAGTGGTACAATAATATGTCGCGAAATGACATCTTGGATGTAATGGCGCTTTGCCAATTATACAGTTCCAAACAGTTCTTTAGGCTTAAGTGTACAACAATAACAATTGTTAACGTAGAGAGTGGCGATGTGAGAATGACAGTAATATATGGTATCTTTTAAAATTTGTTGCAGATTGACGCTATCTCAGCTACTGTTTAACAGTCAGTCGTCGGGGAGTTTGTCAACAATGCAATATCGCCCGAGGCGGCGAATGCCGTTGCGTAGCAACGTTCGTTCTTTGCACTCTATCGTTGAAGGAGCGTCTACATTTCGTGAGCGTTGGTTTGCTGGTGAGAAAGTGAGTCTACTGTAAAAAAAATAGCGTTTCAGATTCTTGTGGTCATCTAAGAGGAAGCGTCAAGGGCCAGTCAGAACACTTCGTAAAGAAACAGGTATGTGATTGGTGACCCCGTCTGTCCTCGATCGCATTTAGACAGGGTTTGCCATTAACAGAATCCCCTCTCTAATGTAGATGCCAGTTAACAATTTCAGCTACATGATTTACGTAATCTGCAGAACGCAGGTATTATGATTCCTTTTCAGATTCAGCAAACCTTTTGTTATACTGGTGATATTACTTCAAAGTTAACTGTCCGTGTGATTTTGTTGGTATACTTCTGTCTTTTTGGGTGCAGGGTTTGTAATTAGAATCAGCACGACTGAGATATTTCCAATTTCCGATATCCTGTATGTGCGTTGTGTTTTACTCAAATTCAGAATGTAGTATTCATGAAGAGCGGATTATTCTCAGTACTGCCAACGCTTAAGATTTACAAATACGTACTAAACCGAAACTTGAACTTTCTCGTGAGAAATAACAATCCATCTGAGCCCTAAGTAGCAATGCTAGCGACCAGACGCGAGGCTTCAATACGGTAGCGCATCTCTGCCACATTACGGAGAACCCATTCTGGCAAAGAATCTCAAGCTGCAGTTCAGCCCCTTTCTGCCTTCACCATTCTCCAGACACGCTTTAAATACTGAAGACCATTGAAAAGCTTCCTTCAACGTCTGAGATAACCCTGGCTGTGAGCTCGAAACACTCAGTTCAGTTAGACAGATCCAAGTAAGTGTCACGACTCAGTGTATTATTTCCTGACTAATAAAAAAGTTTATACTGTCTGGAAGTTCAGGATTTTGTCAATGTAACTTGTAGACGGCGATGAGTGATCAGTTTTTCAAAGTGCAGTATAAAACTGCACAAAATTTAGTAGAAGTGTCAACATCGAGGATACATACGCGCTACATATCATTAGGAACATGACAAGACATAGACGTTGAAGATTACAGAATTGTCTGTGACTCTTGGAAGGAGAATCGAATATGGTCTGGTGTTCCAAGGAACTGCAATTAGTGACTATAACTGAGATCATATGGAACCAAGGGGGCTGGATACATTCGGAGAGAAATTTATTCTACTTTCTGAGTCCAGGAAACATCAGAAGTCATCAAAAGTGTCTGGCGCAAGACGTTTACGAACAACATGTTGGCCAACCATATCTCAGCCGACGTCGTTAGACGATAATGCAAGCCAACATGCAGGCGTAAGAAATGGTGGTATCCGTCGTTCACCAAGGAGGAATTCCACGCTTCTCGGTAAATGAGCTTTTCACATTGTTGTCAGTACGTAGTCCTGTCGATTTCCAATAGTGATCAATTTTTCTACAGTCTTGCCACCTTATATTTCAGAATAGTTTAATTATGATCTGCCTTCCACGACTAGAACCAAATGTGATTTGCCCACATGCAAGATATTCCTACAAATATAATATTTTATCGGCAGATGTGACGAGTAAATAATACTCGTTCGACACCTACAGTCGTCGTTTGTCTAGACAGTTTGTTTTGCACAGTTGATGAGGAATTACAATGTGTGGGCACTGTCACTTCATTCATTTTTGTTTCTCGAATCATAACCCTATGACAACTGCGAAGTTAGACAGTCGTAAAAGAAATGCTGTGCAGTTTCGTTATGCTACAGGTTTTCTATATAAAGTATTTGAAATTACCTTTGACAACACGCCCATCGACTTACACGAAATAAGATACATTCATGTAAAACATCTATGAGGGAGCCAAAATAAGAATTTAATAAATGAGCCATATCCCAGTATTGCTCGGACGTAACTTTCAAAGAATGAGAATCCAGGTGAGACCATCCACTGAACTTGCTGGAATGTGGGGCTAATTGTCGAACTGAAGGTCACTGGAGATAAAGCAAAATTTATAGACACAATGCTGATTAGATTTTGTGGGCGATTCCCGCAGTGCACTGCATGATTTTTGCGGTCGAATTGCGCTACATATAAACCAGTAATCTGAGAAAGAGCTAAAGCACTCTCTATGCCAAAGGCATTCAAGGTGACCTAAGCAGCATGCACTGGAACTTGTCTAATTCGTGGGCACCCTTCAGGGACAACGCTATAGCGTACCATTGGAATCAATTGCTGTGGGGAAACGTGGTCCTCCAAGATGACATCCCACACACCCACAACGCATCACAACGTACAACGGATCACACTACGTATAGTATACTGTGCAGATGTAATAATACTACTGATCGCTGTGATCTTTATGCCGACTGAGCTTCTGCTCATGATCACATCTACATCAGTACTCTGCGAGCCACTGTGCAGTACGTGGCAGAAGTAATTCTTTCACAGGTTACAATGTATTCCTGCTCTGTTCGGATATCAACAGTCGCAAGAATAACTGCCTAAAGGCCACTGTGCGCGCTGGAATCAGACTAATCCTCACTTCATAGGGGTTGGAGCTATGGTGGTATATTCTTCAGTTTTTAACTGGTCCTTGAAAACTTTGAGTGTAGGTTACAATGCAGGAATTGACGCACATGGTTTTATTTATTTGTTAAATACTTTGTTCTATTATATATAAAAATTTGGAATGATTTATAACTTTCGCATAGCTTAATGATCACCAGAATATCCTTTAGTTAATAACACTAACAGAGGAACATGTAATAATATAATTTACGATAAAAATAATGATTATAGCAGTGGATATTTAGTATTCTGAGCAATGTATTAAAGAAAACATAATCTGGAGTTATTTCTTCTTGTAAGATGTTTAATTATATGGCATAATATTTTACATCATTTCCTTTAGCGCTAAAGTACATGTATTGTTGTTGAAACTTTACTAGAATGGTTCATATACATTGAAGAGCCAAAGAAAGTGGTACACCTGCCTGATATCATGCAGGCCCCCGCGAGCACGTGGAACTGCCACAACACAAAGTGGCAATGGATTCGAATAATGTCTGAAGTAGTGCTGGAGGCAACTGACATTATGAATCCTGCACGGCTGTCCATAAATCCGTAAGAGTACCAGAGGGTGGTGATCACTTCGGAAAAGCAAGTTGCAAAGCATCCCAGATTTGATCAATAATGTTGATATCGGGGGAGCTTGGAGGCCAGCGGAAATTTTTAAACTGAGAAGAGTGTTTCTGCAGCCAGTCTATATCAATTCAGGACATGTGGGGTGTCGCATTGTTCTGCTATAGTTGTACAAGTCCACTGGAATGCACAATGGACTTTAATTTATGCAGGTGATCATACATGATCCTTACGCGCGTTTCACCTGTCAGAGTCGTATCTAGTCGTATCAGGGGTCCCATATCACTCGAACTGTAAATGCCCCACACTATTTCAGAGCCCCCACCATCTTCAATAGTCCCCAGCTTACTCGCAGGGTCCGTTGATTCGTGAACTTGTCTCCATACACGTACATGTCCATCACCTCGATACTATTTGAAACGAGACTCATCCGAGCAGGCAACACGTTTCCAGTCATCAACAGTCCAATGTTGGTGTTGACAGGTCCATGCGAGGTGTAAAGCGTTGTGTCGTGCAGTGATCAATTATACACGCGTGAGCCTTCGGCTACGCAAGCCCATATCGATAATTTTTCGTTGAATGGTTTGTACGCTGAAACATGTTGATGGTCCAGCATTGAAATCTGCAGCAATTTGAAGAAGGGCTGCACTTCTGTCTCGCTGAACGATTCTCTTTTGTTGTCTCTTTCTTGCAGGATCTTTATCCGGTCGCAACATTGTCAGGAATTTTATGTATTACGAGATTCCTAATATTCACGGTACCCTCGTAAAATGGTCGTACGGATAAATCTGCACTTCATCATTACCTCGGAGATGATATGTCCCATCCCTCGCGCGTCGACTACAACACCACGTTCAAACTCTGTTAAAACTTGATAACATACCATTCTAGGAGCGGTGACCGATTTAACAAGTTTGCCAGACACTTATCTTACATTGGCGTTGCCGATCTCAGCGCCGTGTTCTGCCTGTTTACATATCTCTGTATTGGAATGCACATGTTTATACCCGTTTCTTTGGCTCATCAGAGTATATCGTTTGAACTTCTTTTACATACAAAGTGTAGAAATTAAACAGCAGAACTGCAACAATTGCTACAGAGTACAAATTTTTCTCTGAAGTAAATTTTGACGTGTATTACAGCAAAATGTACAAGCGATACTAATGCTAATCATATGAATGATTAGCTCATGTTTTTTGTATGTGAATGTGATGTGTTGAAATTTTGTTAATTTAAACACATTCAATTAGATAAATGAAATTAGACATAAGTTGCAGAGCGAAACACGTCCTTCTCTTATATATCAAATAATAATAATAATAATAATAATAATAATGCAAATAACATTAAAACTGAAAGACACACACTGTTACAGAAACGGTTACTTTCATTTTCACATGTCACTATAAAACTGTTAGCAGTTTAGAGCTTCATTCGTAACTTAAAATGATTCACTCAACTGTCTGATTCAGTGAGTGGTTTATGTTACTGACTAATGTGTACTCTTCGTCTCAGTTTTTCTTTCTTAAGCAGTTTCAAGAATGACATGTAGGTAATTATCCACTGACGGTTCATATCTGGTTGCTGTATGTGATTTAAGGCTCCAGTGATGCAATAACAATCAGTTGATATGTGTCTCTGTATATCGGTGTCCTTGAGTTGAACGAGAAAAAGTACAAGTATCCAGAAAACTAGGCAAAATCAATGTGTTCAGTATCACGAAGGAATTTCTGATCTGGCTGCAAAACATGGTCAACATCAGTTTCGTATTGGCGGTTCTCATGATGGAAGATAGTTTTTACTCACTGAATCCAAAATTCTATTCTTTTTCTTCTATAGATACGTCTGTCCCATGTTAGCTTCAACTCCACGCATTTCGTATAAGACTGAGGTCTCATTCCAATTAATGTTTTGTAGCAGAAGTTGAATAGGTTTCATTGATGACGTTCAGTTCTAATACTTGGTGTAAACTCTTTGCTTTAACGTTTTTCTAAACTAGTGATCAATTTGAGTGAGGTCACTGAATTGCCTTTGGGCGCTTAGGAACGATTTCGATTAATTGTTGGCAGACACTTGCTGAGAACTGCTTCAGTGTGTCTTTTCCTAAGTAGCTAATTTCTATGTAGTACTTGCAGAAGCATCTGTAGATTTGGAATTCTGGATCGATATATATCTGCAGCATTGCATCTGATGTTCAAAATATTTCGAAGATTGTTGTTGTATGATTCCTGTACTCTACGAGAAGATCTTGGCTGTATATTTTTGGAATATTGTCATGTAATGGTGATGTGGATTTCTCCACCCCAATCGACCGTCGGTAAGCGGTGTGACTGTGTTGAGGATAGCCAGTATGGACAAAACAGCACCTCCACACACGCGGCGACACCATGGGAAGTATTTACCTCGCACAGTTTTCAGGTATGGTTAGGTCTGGATCTAGATGGCTGAGCTTAGGCAATAGATAAGTACTACTGTAGTATGCCACTGTATTCTTTCTATACTCCGGGAGTTACACTCTTTCATGTTGTTTTCATTGTTTGAATCTTTTCCTGCCAGGTGAGTTCTATTATGTGAGGGGGACTCGTCGAGGAGATCATGTCAAAGTTTTTTTTGCTTTTTTTATTTTATTTTTAATTGCATGAAACTATGGATACATCCGATATTGAGAACCAGGTTCCAGCTCAATCACACATGTGTTGATTCTGGCTCCAGTGGACTTTACTTATTCCTTGAGTATGTCTTTTGTGACAATCTCATCTTGCGTTTGCTGCAATCTTTGCCCCGTCTATGTCTATATCTACATCCATACTCCGCAAGCCACCTGACGGTGTGTGTCGGAGGGTACGTTGAGTACCTCTATCGGTTCTCCCTTCTATTCCAGTCTCATATCGTTCGTGGAAAGAACGTTTGTCGGTAAGCCTCTTCGTGGGCTCTAATCTCTCTGATTTTATTCTCATGGTCTCTTCGCGAGATATACGTAGGAGGAAGCAATATACTGCTTGACTCCTCGGTTAAGGTATGTTCTCAAAACTTCAACAAAAGCCTGTACCGAGCTATTGAGCGTCTCTCTTCCTGAGTCTTCCACTGGGTTTATCTATCACCTCCGTAACAGTTTCGCGATTACTAAATGATCCTGTAACGAAGCACGCTGTTCTCTGTTGGATCTTCTCTATCTCTTCTACCAACCCTATCTGGTACCGATCCCACACATTCAAGTAGTTGGCATACAAGTGTGCTGTAATCTACGTCCTTTGTTTTCGTACTGCATTTCCTTAGGATTCTTCCAATGAAGCTTAGTCTGGCTTCTGCTGTTTTACCGATGATTCATTTTCTATGGTCATTCCATTTTAAATCACTCCTAATGCCCACTCCCAGATAATCTATGGAATTAACTGCTTCCAGTTGCTGACCTGCTATATTGTAGCTAAATGATAAAGGATCTTTCTTTCTATGTATTCGCAGCACATTACACTTGTCTACATTGAGATTCAATCGTCATTCCCTGCACCATGCGTCAATTCGTTGCAGATCCTCCTGCATTTCAGTACAATTTTGCATTGTTACAAACTCTCGATATACTATTGCATCATTCGCAAGAAGTCTCAATGAAATTCCGATCTTATCCACAAGGTAATTTATATAGGAACGGTCCTACAACACTCCCCTGAGGCAACCTGATATCACTCTTACTTCGGAAGACTTCTCTCCATTGAGAATGACGCCGGCCGCGGTGGTCTCGCGGTTCTAGGCGCGCAGTCCGGAGCCGCGCGACTGCTACGGTCGCAGGTTCGAATCCTGCCTCGGGCATGGATGTGTGTGATGTCCTTAGGTTAGTTAGGTTTAAGTAGTTCTAAGTTCTAGGGGACTTATGACCTAAGATGTTGAGTCCCATAGTGCTCAGAGCCATTTGAACCATTGAGAATGACATGCTGTGTACTTTTGTCTAAGAACTCTTCAATCCAGTCACACAACTGGTCTGCAAGCCCACATGCTCTTAGTTTGTTCATTAAAAGACTGTGGGGAACTGCATCAAACGCCTTGCGGAAGTCAAGAAATACGGCCTCTACCTGGGAACCCGTGTCTATGGCCCTCTGTGTCTCGTGGACGAATAGCGCGAGGTGTGTTTCACACGATCGTCTTTTTCGAAACCCTTGCTAATTTCTACATAGTAGATTTTTTGTCTCCAGAAAAGTCATTATACTCGGTCACAATACGTGTTCCTGAATTCTACAACTGATAGACGTTAGAGTTATAGGTCTATAGTTCTGCACATCTGTTCGACGTCCATTCTAGAAAAAGGGGATGACCTGTGTCCTTCAGCATGAAACATGAATCTCGTGCTTAGTAACTGGAGCTAGTAGATTTCCATTGTGCACACTCGTAACTGAATAATTCGTACTTCTCAAATATCTGCACCTTGCATGTCCGACCATGACAAAATTAGTTAACTTACTCGCTAGACTGTCCGCGAAGAAGCCGCAGTTGACCACATACAGACGCTTGAAACGTAGAAATTTTTCTGAACTTGCAACTGAAGCGCGAAAGATAGATTGGGGGGGGGGATCGTCACCAATTCCTTTGTCGGACATAAATCTAAAACATCATGTGCTTACAAACAAAGTAAATCAACTAAATGAAATATATGCCCTTTTATGGACTGGAAAGTAAGAGGAAACTTGCACCTTGTCTAACCGAAGAACTAAAATATCTCATGAATATCAGAGACGCGGCACATAAGAAAAACGAACATCGCACTACGTACGTGGCCTTGGCAGAGCAAACTGAAAGCTGCAGGTGATCCCATAATCCCAGACGATCAACTGAACAGGTACTTCACATTACTTACAAAGGCAATTCAGTCACAAACGGAACAGAGACTCATTGATTGCTTCATTAGGTAGACGACTGTAGCCATGAGAAATTCTGGCTAAAGCTTGTTACTGGCAACACAGTCAAAAAAGCGATCGTGTGTATCAGATCAGCATAAATTGGACATGGTGGCATGGTAGTCCAAATGATGAAGCTTGTTACTGACCCATTACTGCCCTCTAAAAGATATCCTCAACTACTCCTTAACTAGAAGTGCTTTTCCTGATGCCTGGAAGCAAGGACCAGTTAAGTCATTATCTAAACAGGACGCTGCCGTAGTACGCTCTAATTACTGACCTGTCTGGATTCTTCCTGCACTGTCCAAAGCCTAAGTGTATATAATCCACGACCACCTTACAGACTTCCTAACTACAAACAACCTACTGGACGAATACCAATCAGGCTTCCATAAACATCACAATACAACATCTGCGTTAATAGAGGTAACAGATGACCGGAAGCTTGCCGTGAATGCACAAGAGGAAACTGTCATGTGCTACTTAGATTTCAGCAAAGCCCTTGACATCGTCTCCGATGACATTTTACTTTCCAAACTTAGCAGCCTAAGTTTCTCGTCACGTGTAGTGCAGCGGTTTCTTTCATACCTAACATCTCGCCAGAAATTGGTGAACTGCGGTACCATGGAATCACAAAAGGTGCAGGTAGTACCAGACGTCCCCGAGGCTTCGGTATTACGTCCCATTGTAGGTAAATGATGTATGTCGTATTCCAGATACCACATGTAAGCTGACGACCTCCAGTTGGATATAAGTGTCAAATCTATAAAGCGGAAGACTGATATCGAGAATCTCAGTACCGACCTGTGTCCAAACTCAAAATGTGCCCAGAATATCGGATTAAAGCTCAACCCATGCAAAACACAAGCGGTACTGATTGGTTATTCTAAGCTCATTAGCCCGAAATATAGCGAATGCCTACTATCTTCAACCCTAAATTGAATATATAACCAATTAACTCTTTCAGCGATCAGTCTGGGAGTAATAATAGACGAAAATCGAAATTGGACTGAACACGTTACTGTAATATGCAAAAAGGCATCAGCATCGCTCCGTGCCCTGCAAACAAGAAAATGCTCCTCCCTCTAGACCTGAAAAAGAGCCTTGTACAAACACGTATACTACCAATTAGTGATTACAGCGATGTTACTCCTCAAGGTCTTTCTCAGGAGAACTCAGGGCTCCTGGAACTCGTATTCGTTCTATTTGTGATTTTCGACTCTTTGGTCACATTTCACCATCACATGCCAAGCTACCCTTGCTGTGTGCAGTCATCTCCACACACTTTGTCTTCTCTACTGTCCTATCAATGAACACTATACCTCATATCTCTCCTCGACGTTAATGCTCTTGTCTAAACAACACAGCAGAAACACCCGTCGGCATCGCAACAAAATCGATTTCGTGCTACTCTGTCGTTCAGCCACATGCACGAAGTCCTTCTCAGTAACAGGAATCCGACTCTGGAAGAACCTCCTACGTTATATTACGGAACTAAATAGCATCTCGAGATTCAGAAGTCAGGTAGTATCTACTAAAGCAACAATACGGTTATGATTGTCCCTGAATGTACTCGTTACCTTAGCACATTCTTCGATCCTATCAGATGTTCCTCATTTATCAGTATTCTCAGCCGATGTAGTCTCTTTGAATTTCCATTTCTCAAAACTCGCTGCATCAGAAAACATCTGCTTTAGACCTACAACTTCTTCTTTCATCAACCACTTTCATTATTCTTATTCACGTCAGAATTACCATTATTATTATTATTATTATTATTATTATTATTATTATTATTGTTATTTGTATTATTAGTATTATCATATTAGTGACTGCAGCTGCAGTAGTACAAATAACGCAAATATTAATGTTCTTAGTTCATAAACAGTAAAATTTGGTCCCACAGCCACTGCAGACAAACAAATTATTTTAATATTATTTTTCAGATTAAAATTGTTATTTCCTTACGTAACTATGATGTTATGTATATTGTATGTGTGAAACGCTGGCCAGTTGTAAGAAAGGGCCCTAATAAGATCATATTGCATAAATAAATAGATAAATATTATTGGAAATTGGTTATCTTTGTCGATGATTCGATCTGTTTTCGCTGATCGTCGCAAGGGTATGACTATTGAGCACTCCTCTAATCTATATTTTATTCCGTAACATCCATCCAGATAGCGTTGTGAACTTTTGCTGAATTGCTATAAGGGAATGATTCTGTGTTTCCCTGTATTGTGTTACCAAACCGTTACTGGTCACGATGGTTTCCCATTCCCCATTATGCTTCCTTGGCAACTTGTCACATACGCGTGTCGTGCTTAGTCTGAGGATGAGAAGGATTACACATGGCGCGTGTGGGAAAAGCCTTTTTCACTGGTTCAGAACAGTCAGTTACAATCACTTCTTCAACATACTGCCTGCAGTACTGACTGTCCCTGTTCGGGTTCGTTGGGGTCCTTTGTCGTTTCACAAGGCAGTGGTGGGGCGCAGTAATTTAGAGTACTTGCTTCGGTCCCATTGTAATTACGTTCCCCGTCCGGGTGCAGATCCTCTCCCACTCTTCTGATCCCGTCACGTGGGATGTCTTGATTGTACAGATCACACGTTTTCACCACCTTGTGTGAACATGATGTACCCGTCTGAGATTTTTCATTTTCTGTGAATTCATGTGGCAATGATCAGGATGCTAAGTCGGATTTCTGTGGGTATTTTATCAGAAGTGTTGATTTTTATTGTTTTGTATGGTTTCCTGTCGCTACTCCAGCCGCAGTGGTTAGTCGGTTGCTGTTGTTTTGTATTCACCTTCCTACGAAACCGCAGGGACGGTGAACCAAAAGAACACGTGACATTAGTGGCATTCAACCAAATGATTTGGCACGGCAATGAATGAGGAATTTAGGGAGGCATGGTAATTGTAAATAACTCATTTTCCCGTTTGCCTTGGAAGTTGTACTACCGAAGTTCATCGAGGACGTGACACTGCTTCGGAAATGTCATGGAGGTTGTAGACGACAGACCTTTGCTCACGCTCACTCCCTGAGAGTCACGGTGTACTCAAATCCAGTAGTAATTATGTACCACCGTCCATTGGTAGATCGCTCAGGTTGACGTCCGCCCTCTAGCGACAAGCACAGCTCTGCGAAATTGCTGTGACGGAACAGTATTCAGCCGTTTGCTTCTATTTCTTGCACACTTACATCGTGTGCTGCAAATACAACTTCTCAGAACCGTTTTTAACTTGTGAATAGTATTCAACACGTTTAGTTCGAAAAAGAAACAAACAATGCAAAAGATGAATGATAGAAAATTTTAAAGCCTGTGGAGTGAGGAGCATGGCTTAATTAACAAACGCAATAAAACTGTGTTCATTTAAAGGTCCAGGACTGAGGTATGTAGAACATCGCCTGCCAAACGGCGCTATGAAAGACACGACAAATCTCTTTCCCAACAAAAGGCAAGGAGAAGCAAAAGGATTTCACTGCATCTGGTATTTAAGACAGGAATAGGCAGTCGCCATCTATGATTGAGTATGTTCTCAAGGACTGTCATACTAACGCTGCAATTTACCAGGCTGCAAATACAATTACCCAGCATGATAAGTCCTCTTGCGGCGGCGGATCTTTGAAGGAAGCTTGTGACCCATAAATTTTTCAAGATTTTGAAAATAAAATTAATATAATTGCGAGCATCAAACATACTGATCTAGAACACAATAAAAGACGGAATACTATAACTGGCGGAGAATGTAAAACAACAACAACATCAACACAAACGGCGTTACGTCCTGTTCTTATATTTCACTGAATATTGACGGAAGTATAGATGTAACAAAATGTGCCTCTCTGGCTGTGTTTGCTCCTTATTGTGTTGTAAATGACATGAAAGAACAATTGATTGCAATAATAACATTTCCAGCAACTGGTAAGGACACAGATATTTCTAAGGCTGTTAAAAATTCGCATCATGAAAAAGAAACAGACTGAAGAAAAGTTCTTTCGGTAACAACTGGTGATGTTTTCAAAATTGTGGACAAAGGAATGGAGTCATTAGGTTTTTCCACACACACGCACACTGAACATTCTTTTCTTAAACTTCGCTGTATCGTATGTCAACAAGCCGTGTATGCAACTTTGCTTCCTCTTCCTTTGATATTCGACGCAGTGGCAAGCTTATAATAAATGTAAGTTCTAAAGGTTGTTACACGTATTCAACGCAGTGCACAATGGCTTACAGATGTATAATTATATTACCTAGTTGACCCCCGGCAGCGTAAGTTAGAAGTTTGCGTAACGAAAAACAACTATAACAGATCTTCATCGCGCTTTCGAGGCTGAACTGCAACATTTCAAAAACGATAATGTTTCCAAAAACAAGTAACTCCAACATTTGAAAACAATATCCATCTATTTGAAACTACACGAAAAGACAGACCAAGAGAAGTCACTGTGGAATTTTTCTCGCCAAAACACTCGAAAACTTTTCATCGAGTTTTACTGAGCTCAAAGAGTTGTCAGAAACTGTAATATTCATTATATATCCTGATGTGACTTCCCTGGATAAACTGAGCTTATTTAAATTTGATTGATTGGAAACTGAAAAAATTTTAATGCAGCTGACAGATTTCAAGTTAATTCAGTATGGGCTGAAAAATTTACCGAATCAAGAAAAGAATTAGAAGTAAACAAATTAGAAAGGGTATCAGGCAACATGTGCAGAAATGCCGACATTAAAATTGTGGATACCAGAAATTCAATTCAGACACAGATAGCTGTCTGAACAAGCTGGCGTTTCCTGTTATGTTCATTCCTCTAAGCCTGTTAATCGTTATTTAATGAAATGAATATTATGAATGGCTCGCTTCGAAGCCGGCTGCCAATACTTCGCGTTCACCTCACATTCTACTATACAAGTTAGGAAGTATGAACCTAATAAAAATTACTCGGCATTGAATTCACAACAGTATGTATCACATAAGTTTTACTTTCACTTAGATAAAATAAAGGTTTTTATTTTTATGACTGCTGTATACGAGCTCTAATCTTAAAATACGAATGCATTCGTGGGCTATCATAAGTATGAAATGCACAAAGTAAGCAAGAAGAAAAGGATAATATGCGGTATCAATTTAGTTATACGATTTGTTAGATGGTACGTCGTTGGCGTATTAAACATTCCTTGGTGAAAATGAGACGTAGATGTACACAGGTTCGCCATCCCAGCGCCGTGTTCTCGCATTGTGGACGGAGGTGCCCTAGGTGACCGCAATGCGCGCTGGTTTGCGGCAGCCTATGGTATAAAACGAGATTCTTCTGACCAAGAATGTCAAGCCAAGAGAGGATGAGGCTGCAAAGTCCATACGCACCGCTTTCACACCGTTGTTTACATTAAAAATCTAATCCACTGCTATTTGTCATTAGCAATCTGTAGCACTGACCGATATGGTTCTACTGACTTTTGTGGCATTTCGTTAAGAATTTGAAAACAAAATTCATAATTTCGAAGGCTACTTCAATGTGGGGAAATGTAAATTAACAATTTTCGCCAGAATCCATCCTGAATTCCACTGCTCTGATGAATTCAGAAAGTTTAGGATGACATGCATATGTTTTCATTAATGTAATACAACGAAACATCATCGATATGGGCTTTCGGAGCCAATTCGTGCTACCTTGATGACTGCACAACACGAAGCTTTACGCCTCGCCTTGGTCCATGAACACCAACATTGAACTGTTGATGACTGGAAACAAGTGGTGGGGTCGGTCGAGTCTAGTTTCAAATTGTATCGAGTGGATGGACGTGTACAGGTACGGAGACCACTTCATGAATCGAAGCATCCTGCATGTCTCCAGGAGAATGTTCAAGTGGATGGAGACTCTGTAACTGAGTGAGTGGAATTGGAGTAAAAAAAATGTTCAAATGTGTGTGAAATCTTATGGGACTTAACTGCTAAGGTCATCAGTCCCTAAGCTTACACACTACTTAACCTACATTATCGTAAGGACAAACACATACACCCATGCCCGAGGGAGGACTCGAACCTCCGCCGGGAATTGGGAGTTATATAGGATCCCTGATACGCCTACATACGACTCTGACAGGTGATACACACGTAAGCATACCTTCTGTACATCTGCATCCATTCACGTCCATTGTGCATTCCGATGGACTTGTGGAATTCCAGCTGAACAATGCGACACCCCAAACGTCCGTAATTGCTACTGAGTTTAAACACCTCTTTTGGCCACCAATCTGCTCAGACATCAACATTATTGAGCACATCTTGGAGGCCTTGCGGTGTGCTGTTCAGAAGAGATTTCCATTCCCTCGTACTCTTACGGATTTATGGACAACCGTGAAGGATTCATGATGACAGTTCACTCCAGCACTACTTCAGACATAGTCGAGTCCATACGACGTCATGATGCGGCACTTCTGCGTGTTCCCGGGGGGGGGGGGGGGGGGGGTTATAACATGTTGGGCATGTGTACCAGTTTCTTTGGACCTTTAGCGTATATTCGAGTTGAAATGGGAGTTGTCTCCCCTGCAAAACCCGCGCAGACTGAGGCTAAGATTCCATCTGTACCTGGGGCACTGTTTAATTTTATCAACTTCAAAGTTCAGTCTCAACACGTCGATCTTTTTGTAATCTGTTCCTATGAACTTACTTGTTTTGACCGGGAATCTTGTTACATTCCATTTTAATATTATTTTTTGCTTATTACATTAGTAGTTCAACTTTGCCTAAGTCGTATGGTCTCCAATGACTGTGTGGTATGTGATCTATTTCCAACTATTGCATGAATCGTGCATCGTCCTTCATGAACCATATTATAAGAGTTTGTATTCTTCGCATTGGAACAGGAAGACATTGCTACTACGTTGCCATCACACGGAAGGTGGGGACAGTTCTAAATGTGTTTCCTCTGTGCAGAGATGTTCCGGTTTTTCCGGTGCCTGCTGCTGTGCTGCGGGGTCCGCAAGGAGGCGGAGCCAGACGGGGAGGCCGTCAGCGCTGACTCACCGACCGGCAGCTGTAAGGTGAGTGACGCCGCCGCACGTGGCTTCTGGCAGCTAGAGCACGGTAGCCAGGCTTCCCAGCAGCAGCCGGAATGATTTTAGGAAGGTCTGCTCGTGTTGCGTCATATGGACGATTTACTGTAAATGATGCTTTACCTTCTCAATCTTACACAGCGAAACTCTGCTACTTCCTCGTCACTGCCTTTAGAATGTATCCCTCTGTATCAGTATTATCAGCTTCAGTCAACTATGTACCCCCCAGGGGCTCAGCATTCATATGCTGAGTACGTGCTTGGCGACCCCAGGGTCCTGAGCTGGGGACTGGTCAGCGCCGCCAGTCTCCTGTCACAGTAAACCCCGGACATGCTTCAGCGACCACCGCATGGCGCAGCGGTGGAACGTTGTATGCTGCAGGGAATGGTAATCTTGGCTTGACCGCCTGGATTGCGAGGAAGGTAAACCTCTATAAAAACCCCTCAATCTTACGGTGTGCTGCGCGCCTATAAGATGCATGGCTGTTGGTGTGGAACAGTCGCAAGCGGGCAACCTCTGGGGCACCTGCCGCACCCCAGTTGCATAAGGCTTACTCAGGCACGCGGGGCTCTGTCTGAGCGGACCTTTAGTTCCCTAGCTGCTCGTGGGACCACAATGGACCCTTCGACCTCTACGTTTCCCCCTACCAGTGGATTGGGTGGGCCACTGGTAGGAAAACACACCCAATCGAAAAAGCGACTTCGTGCTGCGAGTCCTCTAGCGCCTGGTGTTACTAGAGATTTATCAGACTGTCGTAACAGAGCACATGATGATATCCAGAATGTGTTTTTGATTGTCAAACGGAAGAAAGGTAGCTTTGAGAGAGTTTCTCCCTTTTACATCCACAAGGGTCTTGAGGGAATTGCAGGAACACTGAAATCTGTGAAGCGTCTGCGCAATGGGACTCTGTCAGCTGAAACTTCTAGTTCCCGTCAAGTCACTTCTCTTAGGAAAGCAACCTGTCTCGGAGAGTACGCTATCGAGACCGAGCTCCACTCCACTTTGAACTATAGTAAGGGTGTTGTGACATGTAGGGACTTGGTGGATATCCCCAAGGACGAGTTGAAATCTGAGTGGGCTGACGAAGGTATTGTCGACGTGCAACATATTATGAAATGAGTCGATGGGGACCTAGTCAAATCCGACTCGTTTATTCTCACGTTCAATCGCCTGAGACTCCCAGAGCATGTTAAAGCGGGTTTCTTACGTTTGCCAGTACGGCCATATTTCCCCAATCCAATGCGCTGTTTTAAATGTCAGCGCTTTGGGCATACTACGTTGGGGTGCAATGGGATAGCCACTTGTGGTAAATGTGGTCAGCCTGCCCATGAAGGAGCCGATTGTTCATCGCCTGTGAAGTGCGTGAATTGCTCTGGGAGTCACCGTGTCTGGAGCCGGGTCTGCCCCATCTATCTCGAGGAACGGAAGATACAGGAGATCAAAACATCTAAGCGCATCCCCTATGGTGAGGCCAAGAAGCTCTTTAAGGCCATGCAGCCTCCTGTGTTTACAACATCTTTCGCTTCCACTCTGCGCAAACCGGTACAGTTGGCCACTGTTGCTACACAAACGGAGGTTGCTAGTGTCAGCACTAATACCTGCATTTGCCAGTGTACTTGTGCAGCTGCTGTTGTTTTGCAACCTGCTGCTCTTCCCACAACGTCGGACAAGGCCGTGGTTGCTGACATTGGGGTACTTCCTGCACCTCCCCATATGGCACCTTGTCCCCAAGCGAGTAAAGCTCCAACTGTTGACAAGGTTCTGCATTCTAAGCCCCCCAAGACGAAGACGCCGAAGGTGAAGGTTTTGCCACCTGAGGAGACTAGTCAGCGTCAGTCCGATGACGATGCCATCGTACTATCTGACATCTCCCTTGGGTCGCCTTCGGAGCTGATGGACATTGATGTCGACCGGGGGCGATCTTCTCGCCCCAGGAATAAATCTCCGGCCAGTACGAGCTCTCCTCCAAAGCACAGGGGCAGGGTGAAAATTTAGCCACCCTGATCACTGGCTCCCATATTACAGTGGAACCTGAATGGGTTCAGGACGCATGTGGCCGAATTACAACTCCTTGTACGAGAGCACCCCTTGTGCTTATGTCTCCAAGAGACACATTTCCGGGCCACTGATGCTCCTTCTTTACGGGGCTATACCGTGTATCGAAAAGATGATCTGATGGGGGAAAGGGCAAAGGGTGGTGTTGCGGTTTTTGTCCATGACATGCACCACTCATCTGAGCTCCCTCTCGTTACGGACTTACAAACAGTTGCAGTTGACCTTCTTGTGGGGCAGAGGCTCACAATCTGTTCCGTTTACTTACCACCTCAGGACGCCATAGATTCTGAGGCTCTCACAGACCTTATTACCCAACTCCCCCGCCCATTTCTCCTTCTGGGGGACTTCAATGCTCATAATGTCTTATGGGGCTCTACGACTACTTGCCCCAGGGGTCGCATTCTGGAAAGCCTCATGGCATCTGAAGAACTGTGCATCCTCAACTCTGGTGCTCCCACTCATTTTTGTACTGCTTCTGGGTCGTCGTCAGCTATTGACCTTTCCTTTTGCTCTCCAGCACTCGCGGATTCTGCTCTGTGGGAGGTTGCCGCTGACCTCCATTCTAGTGACCACTTCCCCCTTTGGATTCGCCTCCTGGATGAGACTGTGGCATTACCAGTGCCGCCCAGGTGAAACCTCTGCAGAGCTGACTGGACACTTTTCAGCGATTTAGCTGTTTTGGAACACCGTGCCAGCGTCCACGAATGGGTCGACCATGTTACAGCTGCTGAATTGTCGATCCCACGGTCCTCAAGTCATCCCAAGAGGCGCCTTGTCCCTTGGTGGACCACTGAGTGCCGCTCAGCCATCCGAGCCCGCCGTGCAGCTCTGCGCCGCTTCAAGTGCCGTCCCTCAGCTGACAATCTTGCGGCCTTTCGGGTGGCAAGGGCCAAGGCGCGGCGAGTGATTAAAGAGAGCAAACGACGGTCATGGCAATCGTTCCTGAACTCCATCTCCCGCTCCACTAGTTCTACAAAAGTGTGGGAAGCCATCAGGAGGGTCTCCGGGAAACGCAGCCAACTACCTGTCACGGCATTGCTGCATCAGGGTAGTCTACTCACAGCGCCGAGAGACATTGCCCAGACACTGGCCATGCATTTTGCTGAATCTACTGCCACTATTAACTGTGATCCAGATTTCTGCCGCTACCGCACTGCCATCGAGAGGGATCACTTGGACTTCCGGTCTCCAAATTCTGAACCCTACAATTGCCCCTTCACAATGTGGGAACTGGATTCGGCGCTGTCTGTGGCTCATGATACTGCGCCAGGTGATGATCAAATCCTGTACAGCATGCTGCTGCACTTGTTGCTGCCCTCCAAGGAAGTGCTCCTGAATTGTTTTAATATGATATGGTCATCCGGCACATTCCCTGACTCGTGGAGGGAGGCGATTTTGGTTCCCCTCCCCAAACCGGGAAAGGCCCGAATGCACCCCAGTAGTTATCGGAGTATTGCTTTGACGAGCTGTGTCGGGAAGACATTGGAACGCATGGTCAACCGTCGCCTGGTTTGGCTGCTCGAGACCAGGAAGCTCCTTAGCCACTCTCAGTGTGGCTTTCGGAGATGTCGTTAAACTATAGACAACTTGACCCTGCTTGAGGCGGCCATCCAGCAGGCCTTCTTACGTAACCAGCATTGTCTAGGTGTATTCTTTGACATTAATAAGGCGTATGACACTACTTGGCGCCGCCTTATCCTCAATCAACTCCATCAGTGGGGCTTTGGTGGCCATCTCCCCATCTTCATTCGGTCCTTTCTTTCCCGACGCCTCTTTCGATATCGGGTTGGTAATGTGCTATCTGATTTGTACGTGCAGGAGAATGGTGTTCCTCAGGGAAGCGTGTTCAGTGTCACCCTCTTTGCCGTCGCCATTAACAGTATCACGTCCACTATCCGGAGTCCTGCCCAGTGCTCCTTGTTTGTGGACGATTTTGCTGTTTTCTGTTCTTCCTCCACTCTTGCCACTGCTAGTCGGCAGCTGCAGCTTACGATAAAGCGATTAGAGGCATGGACTGCGATGACGGGTTTTACCTTTTCTGCAGACAAATGTGTGTGTGTTCATTTTAATCGTTCTCGACGTGCTTTTACCTCCCCTGAATTGCGTCTGAGGTGCACCATTCTTCCTTTTAGGGACACTGTGAGGTTCCTGGGCCTCACTTTTGATTCCAAGTTGTCGTGGTTGCCGCACCTTAAAGACCTCAAGGTGCGGGCCCTGAAGGCGCTGAATATTTTGAAGTGTTTGAGCCCTCGGTCCTGGGGAGCAGATCGGGCGCGTCTGCTGCAGTTTTATAGGGCTTTCGTTCGGTCGCGTCTTGACTATGGATGCACTGTGTATGGGTCAGCGAGGCCTTCGTATCTGAAGATTCTTGACGCAGTACACCATGAGGGTATCAGGCTGGCTACTGGTGCCTTCCGTACGAGTCCCATCCCCAGCCTGTGTGCTGAGGCAGGGGAACCGCCGCTCGCCATCCGGCGGAAACTCCTCATGGTGCGACGAGTGTGTCAATTCCTTGCCTGTCCTACCTCCCCTGCATACCCTACTGTTGCCCGACCGCCTATGGAACGTCTCTTTTCCAGTCGTCCAAGGGCAACGAGACCATTTGGGATCCGTGCCAAGCATTTGCTTGAGTCCCTTGGTGTGGAGCGTGTGACACCCCAACTCCAGGGTTTTACCCGCCTGCCTCCCTGGTTGCTCCAGAGGCCCGGCGTCCTTTTAGACTTGTCAGAGTACCGCAGGAGCTGCACTCCTGCGTTTGTTTTTACCTCCTTATTTTACCATATTTTAAACCAGCATGCCGACCATGTACCAGTATTTACGGATGGCTCTAAACAGGGGGACTCTGTAGGTTGTGCTGTTGTTTTCCCTGATCGAGTCGTCAAGTTACGGCTTCCTGCAGCGTTTACCATCTTTGATGCCGAATTGTTTGCGATCTTGCGGGCATTGGAGCAGATGAGATGTGTTCCCAGTCTTAAGTTTCTCATCTGTTCTGACTCCCTGAGTGCCCTTCAGACCATGCAACACTTGTACCCAGCGGATACGGTCGTCCAGAACATCCATGATGCCCTACTCCACGTGCAACGGCAGGGGAAGGAGGTTTCTTTCTGCTGGGTGCCGGGGCACGTGGGTATTAGGGGAAACGAACTGGCGGATGTGGCTGCCAAAGATGCATGTTTCCTCCCTCACGTTGTTGAATGTGCTGCCCCCCTCCATGCTGTTACCTCCCTTTTGCGTTCTCGTGTTATGCGTCAATGGGAAGAGGAGTGGCTAGCAGTCGGTGAAAACAAGCTGCGTCTGGTCAAGGAAACCACGCGGCCATGGCGTACGTCCTACCAGTCATGCAGGCGGGATGAGGTTCTCCTCATCCGCCTCCGCATCGGGCACAGTCCCTTAACGCACGGTTTTTTACTCCGGCGGGAGGACCCCCCAATCTGCAGTGCTTGTGGCGTCCAGATAACTGTCCGCCACATTTTACTTCACTGTCCTTTAATCTCTGACCAGAGGGCGGTGGTTTCCTTGCCACCGAATTTGCCCTCTATTTTGCAAGACGACGCAACGACTGTGAATAAGGTCTTACGGTTTTGTGTCCTGTCCAATTTGTTGCCTCGGACTTTAGGGAGAGGATTTTAATGTGCTGCTGGGTAACTGGTTCACCTAGGCTTTAGGTAAGAGGTCCGCCAGTCACGATTACCTACTTGTTTCACTTCGATTTCTGTTCTCTTTTCCTTGTGTTTCCTTTCCTTTTTAGTGCGTTTCTTCTCCTCTTGTTTTGCCTCTGTATGTGAGGATTTGTAACTGCCTCAGGCCCGTACCTTTTAACCGTTCTCCTTGTTCGCTGTCCGTCTTCGTCCCTTCTCCGCATGTGTTCCTGTTTCTATGCGTTTGGGCGCTGATGACCACGCTGTTTAGCGCCCGAAAACCTCAAACCACACACACACACTCAACTATGTATCACCAGAGATTTCTGTCTGATTCCTTGTGTTTGTACAGGGTGGCGCAAAAAGAATGCATTATTTTCAGACTAGTATGACTCATCAAGTATAAAATATGTTTAGACCAAGCCAGCATGTAAGTTACTCTATCAGATTTGCGTTTATTTTTGAAAGATAACATTGGAAACATGTCATCCTTCTTCCTGCATTCACATTAATAGTGTTTTTCTAAAGTTCTGCATAATTTTTGTGACATTTTGTTAATCAGCAGCATTTTCTTCATATATTGCAAACTTCAGATCGATGAGTGAATGAGGTCTTGCAGAAATAAGCTTTGCATTTCAAATGACACCGTAAGAAGAAGAAGCAAGGCGACAAATATGATGAGCATACACCCAGCGAACATCGCCAAAGCGTGACATCAATTATTGAGGAAATATTTTTCGAATAATTGTGATGGTTTCATCTGTTGTGTGGGATGTGGCTCCATCTTCTTGTAACGAATTATCTGTCAAGATATTACCTCATGTTGTGGCCGCATAAAAATCTGCAGGATTGCAACACAACGTTCATAATTTACTGTTACTTAATCGCCACCTTCTTCAAAAAAATTATTTTCAATAACCATCACTTGGGAAACTTCTTGCCACACTGTCATTTCTGCACTGTACAATGGTTTATGATGCAGTTGTTTTTGGTTGTAGACAAGATATATGCACATTACGCTTATAATGAATACACTATCTCTCTTCGTAAGTGGAAAGCACAATTACTAGGTGCATCCCATGTCCACTGTCTGAAGCCATTAAGTCGAATAAGGAGAAGGGTCTTGTTTTAGTGCCAATAGCCATACAGTCTTAAATTGGTGGCTGTGGCATGATGGAGCTTTTGTTTCGATTGCTTTACAGTACAACTCATTCATTATCAACCATCTACGACAAAAAGTTACAGCAATAAACAATATGACAGAGCGTAATCAGAAAAATGCAATACTGAAAATAAAATTATACCAGATATTTGTTAAACCAAAGGCACTCCGAAAACTACAGGAAAGGAGACGTTTACTTACTGCTAATTAAAATGAAATCAGCCACTCAGAAACTGCAATGTTTCTGTAACTATTGTATATATGTCTTGGAGCACATACGAAGACTTTTAAAGACACTGTCACAATTTATGACACCTTCCACGGACGACAATATGACCCGTGTTGCAGCAGTCTGCCCCCTTCTGAAGGGACGAGATCGTTTCTACCGCTGCGTGAGGTGGAGCCACGGAGACGCACTGGACTCGTGTTCTGAGAACGAGGGTTCCAGTCGTCGTCTCGATACTCATAATTGTGTTTTCCTTCAGTTCCGAAAATGGCTTAAAAGTGAATGCTGGCATAGTTTCTTAGAAAGGGCATGGCAGATTCTCTTTCCTATCCTCTCCATTCCGAGATTCTGAACCGTCTCTAATGACCCGACTGTTGACGGGATGTTGAACACTCATCTTCTTTCTTTCCCTGCTACCTTTCGTTTTAGTGGTATGTAGCGTGGTGTCGCTCAGTTTTTGACACGTTGGCATTTTACTCTATAGCAATTGTGTTCTTTCGAAATGTTCCCAACGGACAGAATATTCCATCGCCTTTCGGGCGTGCATCAGGGGTACTATTATCTCTTATTCCGATATTTGGGCGATTACGCTACAGTGATAATAAAGATGAGTCACTTGCAAAATATAAGCCAATTGAACAATGCTGTGCAGTGAACGCACGTGCATCGGTCGCAATGGGCGTTTATTCCACATCATTCTGTGAAGTTGTTTAAACTGTTCCAGCGACTGACCTGGAAGATGGCCTTTCGATAATAGGCACAAATATCGGAAAAAACATCTAATATTGTCCAGAATCCACGTCAGAAAGATGACGAAATACGATGTGTAGCTTTGTAAAGTGCCCAATTTTTACTTTTGAACAGTTATAACAAGTTTCCAGTATATACATGACTTTAAAATATGTAATCACATCTTTTTGAGCACAGTATGCTTTTGCCGACAACTGCGTCATCTGCAGCAAGTCTGGCGTTCTTGTAACTAAATTCTGCCAACTAATTGCTAGGCTGCGTAGACAGGAAGGGGACCTAAACATAGCCCACTGCTACCACTGAGTTACCTGAAGTACATCAGTCAGTGACACTCCAGGGAAAGTAACACGCTGTATCCTCCTCACCAAGAAATCCTCAATACAGTTACAAATTGCGTTCTATATCCCTTATGATTTTATTTTCTATAATACGCATATACATGGTGCAGAGACAGAAGCCATACAAAAGTAAGGAAATACACAGACTCCTTAACTCTCTTCATCCATAACTTTGAGATGGTCATAAGATGAAAATTGCGAAAGGAGTGTCATATGAGCAATGTTAATAAAATCCATTTTAGTTGGCATCGTTACGTTTTATCCCAGAATACACCATCTCTTCCGAGCAACGTCAGCACAGTAACTATAGTGGCAGCTTCAACAATCAACTGTAAACATTATGCGTGCTTATGACCAGTCAGTTGCCAATCGGCAGCATTACGTAATAGGACTGCGACAGTAAAGTGAGAAGAAAGTTATGTCATAAGTTGCAGTGGAACCAGACCACTAAATATCAAGTGCTGAAGACACTCTTCATAAATTGTGTATGCTAGTCTCACACTATGTAGGCAGTGTGGACCATTTCTGTAGTAATGGAATCTTTTATTTTATCGTCTGTCGACTAGATACGTCCTCATAATTCAAAAATGTTTAGTGACAGTGTCTTCATAGCCAATCATCGATAGGAAGGGTAGAAACTGTTGCCTAATGTAGCTCTTTCACCTAACGGCGAATCATGCCAACAAAAACCTCTGTTTACATCACACATACTAATGTAAAGCAAATCCTCTTAATTTCCTAATGCCCCTTTTGTAGCAAAAATGGCATATCTTCCTATTCCAATAAATGATTTGTATGTAAACACCAACGGATCATTAGACCTGTGTGGTCTTATTAGGTAATCTGAAGACTGTCTATCATTTTGCCGACAGGTTGAGAAGGAAGATGAGGTGATCTTGATCACATATATCGGCGACGGTCGTCAGCCTGTCAAGACTACATGGTTTCCAGGAGAGGTGGGTTTCACAGATACAGTAACTAAAGCAGTAGCCCGCACGAGTTAAGCCTTTTACATTTGTTTCAGAATAATAACCCTCAGTTACACTGATATATGGGTAGTGTCATTCATCTACCACTGTTAATTCGCTCCCTCCCGTTCCTATCATGTTTCCGTGTAACGTGCAATAGATTTGTCGCCAAGTTTCTAATTTTCCAAAATGCAGTGAGTTACATAGATTCCCCATATCCCAGCACAACAAAAGGTCGATCCTCAGAGTGGTCATTTAGAACTGTAGCTACTTATATCACTTGTTTATATCAAGCTCTGTCTTTAAATCATCGTTGATTATGCAACTTGTAGAATGTAGGTGTCTTAACAGAGTGTAAAATACGTAATCGAGACAATGATACTTGCCTGTCTAACCACGTCCTCATGAGTCTTTAGTTGTAGGAAGACCAGCGTCACAACATATATTCCAATCTAGATTACGTTCACTGCACGAAGTATGTTGAGTATTTTTTCTAAGTAACCAGAGCACGTCCTTGGGCACATGAAGATTTTAAAACTACTGCAAACGACGATAACGTGGGCTACTAGTTACTTAGCTGTAGTTATTTCACTAATTGCTTTACTAGTCCATGCTTCGTAAACTATATCTCCATCTCGCTAGATTACTATTTACAGTGTTTCTATAGTAATGTATTCCCCTTCGAACTTCGAATTTCTATTTTATGTACTACTGTAAGTGTAGGGGTATTATACTTCACACATATAGATATTAAATTCTGCAAACATTGTACAAATTGTATTTAAGATTGCTAATAATCGCAGGAGTTTCAGAACTCTGCTATAACGGACGAGCGTCGATACATCCCTAATCAGAACATCTTAGCAATCTATAGATTGAGCTAAAATGCATAGTGGTAGATTGGGTGACATTTATATGTGAAAAAAGTAACGGTATCTCTTGGGTTATGGTTTGTAGGCAACAAACGTACAGCTAAGGAAAAATTCGCGATAACCACATCTTCTGTATTACATCTCGAAAGGAATTGTGGGAGCTACTGCAAAGAATGACCATTTCACTCAACTATGACGTCGTAGCAACAGATAATTCTCGTTCACGCCACACACACAATTTGAAATGACCTTTCCATAGTTTTGATATTCCATTTTTTACAATATGGTGATATTTATTGTAGTAATATAATAGCGATTTATGAGTAAGCATCGATGTAACATCAAACTTCCGTAGTGTGTAGCTTAACTCAGAAATTCTCATCGTTTTGCCGACAGGTGGAGAAGGACACTGACATCATGACAGCCGCTTATATGGAGGATACTGAGAAGGGTCGTGGGTCTGTCAAGGATACAGATTGTTCGGTAGAGGTGAGTTTCGAAGCCACAGTAACTTTGGTTCAAAGTAATAACCCGTATACTGTAGTTTAAACTAACCATTAAGAGGTTCATCTTAGCTTCAAGCTTCTGTTAGTTATTATCGAATAACAAGCTTCTATGAGGATGACAGATGTTAAAGTCGATACTTGTAGTTTCATTCAGCAACCATTGAGGAGTTGTCCCTCCTCTACTTGTTACGTTTCTGAGTAACGTTGATCGTCAACTACTTTCTTGCTGTCCCAAAGGTAGTATGTTGGACAGATTCCCCAAACCCCTGCAGCAGTAGTCGAGCCTGAATCATGTCATTCAGAAATGTATACTAGATGTAAATGTCATAGATCTATACAGCTAACTGAAAAATTTGCAGTGATAATGTCACCTGCATTGATTATCGGAAAGAAGTGTGTCATCTGTTTCCAATCCTTGTTATTTCACTCAAGCATGTCGTCCCAGCGACAGACACTCGTTCACACCACACGTGTAACGTGAAGCGACATACTGTATTCATAATTTCTATATGTCATTTTTAGAGGTATCATGATACGTGTTACAACGTGTAATATGTGTAAACATCGACCCACCATTAAAATTGCGTAATGCGAAGGTAAATTGAATTTTTTATCATTTTGCCAACAGGTGGAGGAAGAAGGTGAAGCGATGACAGCCACTGCTGTGGAGGATACGGAGAAGAGTATGGATTTGGTGGAGACTACAATCGGTTCAGAAGAGGTGAGTTTCACGGGTATACTTCCATTGGTTCAAAACAATAGCCCGTATATTGTAGCTTTACACCATTGTCAGCTATTTTGTAACAACAACACTCAAGAACAATGATGAACGTTTCAGTCCATACTCGTAGCATCCTTCAGCAATCGCTGACGAACGGCCCCTATTTCTTCCGTTACATTTCAGAGTCACTTATGTGGATCGAATGTTTAGCTATTTTCCCATATGTAATGTGTTCGATAGAGTCCCGAAAATCACGTACAGCAAGGGACCAAACCTGAGTGATGTCATTTCGAAATTCAGCCTAAATACATACAACTAATTGAAAAACATGTAGTGATAGCGTCATCTCCACTAATTATCGCAAAAAAAGTCTGGCAACTATTTCCAAGCCTCACTGTTTCACTGAACTGCGTCGTCACAGCGACATATACACTTCTTTTACACCACACATACAACATGAAGCAACCTTTACGTAATTTCGTCATGCCTTGTTTAGATGTTTCATGATATTTGTTACAATGGTGTTACTTGTGAACATAGATGCATAAGACGTTATATCATTCTGCTGCCAGGTAGAAGACGAAGCTGATTTGATGCCAGTCACTGTTACGGAAGATATGGAAATGTGTCTGGAATCAGTCAAGACTACAGTTTGCTCAGCAGAGGTGAGTTACGCACACATAGTAAATTTGATTTAAAGCAGTACCACGTATGTTGTAGTTTAAACTGACCCTTACTAGGTTCGTCGTTGTTTCAAGCCTCTGTCACTTGTTGCAGGATAGCAGGCCTGAATAAGTGCCGATAAAAGTTTCATTTCATATTGATAGCTTCATTCAGCAATTACTACGGATAGGTTCCCTACTCTTCCTGTTGTGTTTGTGACAAACGCAAATGAGCCGTCCAATTTCTAATCTGCAAGATTTTAAAGTGTAATGTGTTGGATATATTCTCCAAATCTACGTTCAGCAAGAGATCGAGCCTGAGAGACGTCACTTACAACTGTAGCTCTATGACTGCAAATTAAATTTGGTTGTGCATCTTGTGACGTGGATTATCTAATACAATCACCACAGTGGCATTTTCCCGTCTAAGGGCGTTATGATGCCTCTGCAGTTGTACGAATGCCACCCTTACAGCATTTATTCAAATCGTGATCATACTCTATACACCTAGTGTGTCCCGAGTACTTTTTCTGAATCTCAAACACACATCCGTTGGCATACGGTGATCTTACAACTAGTAATACATCTGTTTATTACCTGTGTTTGTTTCACTGCTTGCTGTACCACTCTAGAAGCTAGGTTCATTATCACTCCCTCTCAGTGAATTAATGTATATAGTGATTGTAGCTTCCAGTGGCATCCAGTGTGTTGTTTCATGGCGGACGATCGGCCCGCCGAACTGCTACTTGTAGCAGCCAACATGTACTCACACTTAGCTCTGCCCCGCACCGACAACCCCCTCTCCCCCCGCCCCACTAGCGGTTCCTGTTGGACGTGACTGCTTTACTACTTCGATCTACTCTCTGAATTTTCTGTTTGTGCTGCGTGTCTGCCTAGCTGAATGAATATCTTGTATTGACCCCGACACACTTGTCTTCGTGTTTAATAGAATAGGTCTCTTATTATTTTGTTGTTGCTTCAGTATCTGTCTCAGTGATGCTAAATTGGAAGCTACGTCATTTCGATAAACATGTAGAACTATGGGTACTTACCTCTTATGGTCAAATGCCTTTGCATTGTTACCAATTATTACAATGTGTCACAGACTGAATTCTCGAGACTGATTGAGTAACGTTAAGCGATTGCTATTCTGGATATCAAATGTTAGGTCCAGGTATTTGCGTTTGGTGTTAAATCGAGTGGAGCTGAGAACCATGTAGCACCCAGTGGTGTGTTCAACCACTGTACAGACTTTGTTTTACTATCCTGTCCCACATCTTGCCAGCACAGTACCAAAGTGCGTTGGGACGAAAACCTATGGCACTAGACGTACTTTTATCCGTTTTAGGCTTTGGATACTTGATCTTGCACCACATGCAGTTAAGTTCTCAAACTAAAGTAGTTTAGGCAGGCGTCAACAGGTTACATATCATGAGGTAATGAATATTGTCTTTTCTTGATAAGCTGTTGGTGTTTGATTTTATAGCAGATCAAGTCCTATTTGTATGGCTCGATAACTCACAGTGTAGGTGCCAGATTACGAATCCAAGGGCTTGATGTTTGATATCAGGTCAGTGCGAAGATTTTTATTCGTCACAGGTCACTTCTATCACCTCTGTTAATGTTTGTTGATATGAAAAAATGCTCTGTACTTCCATGGTTCAGAGTCTTGTTAAATTACAAGTAGCCCTATATCTGCCTGGGTGTAGGTCAGTCAAACTTTGGAAGAATGCGCTTGCATAACATCTCCAGTAGGATGATGCCTGGTACAGCATAGTTGTGTTCAAATCAGTGTTTTCACTGACGATAGCTTTATCTTTAAATCCCTTCAGTTGTGAATAGCTGCAGAAGAAAGTAGTCTCGAATGTCTTCTGGGTAGGGATGACAGCTGAAAGCGCGATATCGTCAGAAGTATCCATTTACCAGATACTGTCATCGATCCTGTTCCGCAAGATTTTATCTTTACGTCGTATGTCACACTAACCAGGCGATTACAGCGCTCAAATCAATTTATTATCCTCTCTTATTTCAGTATTTTCTTAGGCGCATTATGATTTGTAAGCTAGTTCTTTTCCAGTATCCCGTAAATTTGTAATGACCAAATTTCATATTTGTTTGAGATATAAACCACATTTATCTTAGAGCTTCTCAGCAACTGTTTCTCTCGCAATTGATGTTCGAGGACACGCATAAATAGGTAAAAAAACAACTTCAGAAATCTGTATTGGAAAGAATTCCTGTCGAAGCACTTTTTAACGTCTGTCATACGGAGCTCTGTTATGAATGAAGTTCGCCGAATGGGTTTCTTAATTCGGAACATTCTCTGAGTCTTACTTGTATTAGAATGATGACACGTAATTTTGTATAAAACTTGTGTAATTTTTATCACAAAAAATACATTTTCCTATTGATTAGCTGTAGCTGTTATTTCTCTTACTGGCAGATGGCAGCATCAGACGCTGCGGCATCGCTGGACGTGGACCCTGATGCGGCGTCCAGCACAGCCGCCCACACCTGTGCTCGACTGCCGCTGGACTGGGGGAACGGTCTGATTGTTGTTACAGGCCCACCCAAGAAACGGGCGTTTTCAAGAAGCCCATGAAGCCAGTTCTTGTTTACGTTCAAGAAGTTATTGTTTGTGTTTAGTTTGCGTTCTGTTTGTTAAAATGTTAAAAAGCTTGTTCAGTTTTTTCCTTGTTGTTTGCGTTCAAAAGTTTGAATTAATTAAATAATTTAGTTCATCTACTTTGGTCTTTTACTGCCTTTGTTGGTATGTAAATATTGCATCGTAAAGGTACAACTACTTCAGAAACGTATTACCATACAGATTACTGGTTGTTCAGCTTTTCTTCCCTTGTAACTTTGAAGGCTCTGATGTTGTCGAATAGTTTTCTGAACTGAAAAGCTGTGATTGTTCTACAAATGTGCAAAGGACAGAATCTCCTTTAATACTTGGTAAAGAACGTGGAAGAACATTTCTTACTTCAATGCGAATGCGAGTGCCACAGATACCGTCGACGTACTACGAAGAGTACTCGTTTATTACCGTCCGATCAGTTACGACATGGAAACTACAATGACAATCAAAAATATATATGCAACAATTACCTACTTCTCTATGTAGTCGCAGTTCCGACTTGTTGAAGAACCTGTGATGTATTTTCAATGAGCTGTACAACACAAAATACCAAAAGGATATGCTATGAATTTTCTGGAAGAATTCGAAACATATACACACATGAAAAATCATCCAAAAGATATTCTCAATGAACAAACCGATCTTCAACAAAAAATTAACGAGAAAATTTTACTGATTTTTGGAACTCGAGAACTAATAGAAACAAGAACGCATAATAGCCGTGGATATACACCATAACGAAATAATAGTAACAATGAAACACTACTAACGTCACTGACTAGGAAAGATAGCACTATAAACGAAAAGCATCAACGAGAATAATCTGTCAGTCCAGATGCTGGAGTGTTTACTTAATGCCTGGTCACTGCTGTATTTATCTTGTGTGGCGAGTTCTGACTGCTTGGGCAACGTCTGCTCTAGACCTACTACTCGATGCAGGTTCACCTAACACCGTCGTCTTAGCTCTGCCTTATTAGATTGATACAGATTCAACCCTGCAACTCATGTGGTTTATCTCATGGCCCAGGTATGTTGTGTCCTGTTCTTCCTCAAATGAAACTTCCTTATTCCGTGCAGATTTCTATATGTGACTAAAAAAAACCACTGGTTCTCTACTTAAATAAGATGTAGATTGGTTCCAATTAACTCTGTATGTTGTTGCAAACTTTCATAAACGGTTACACGTTAGACTAGAAGTTACTACTCCCATGGGAAGATTGACGTCAAAGTCCTCTCATTAACGTGTCTGTGAATAGTATGTAACAACAGGGGCTTATAAACGTTACATTCATCTTCCTGGGTGCCGGAGGTCTTCAATGGTTTCAGAGCTCCTTCATTCCTCCTTGAACCACAGAAATTAGGTGCTCTCGAGCAGGTAAACGCACCTGTCGAGTACTAGGTTCGCACACTATGTAGCCCTATCTTTACAAACTTATTACTGTGACGTATATTTTTACTCTGAGCTCTGTGTTTGACGTACGTGATACATGCCCTACCATGAAAGGTAACGATTGCAATACTGTCTAAAGCATTCCACGAAAAAATTCTAGAAATAATTGAAATTACGTGACTTACAACAGTCTAGCAATAACCAAACAGTCGATAGTGTACTCACTGTTGCAATGTGGGCATATAGTCAAACTAGACTTAAGTATACAGTGTGTTTAGGGAGGAAAGGTCAATATTTTACACAGTGATAGTGTAAGTAATTCTGAACAAAAAGTATTATATGAAAATAGGTCCGCACATGCTTCGTTAGGGAGGTATGGGTATTGAAAGGAACTTTAATTCTGCATAACTGATGTGCACAAATTGAACTTATACGCAATACAACTGGACCGTAACGTGATTTTCTTGAAAACAATGTTACAGAGAAGTACATTTATATTACACAGCATTACACAATGTTTATTTAGTTTGTAATGCATTACAACATACATTTCACATGTATTCAGTTGAAAAAGACGTACCACTTCTGTTACAAACACCTTTAACATTTATCGTACTGATATTGTACAGTTCACAGAACAGGTATGGATATCCCACCATGAACGTCAATGCACTTTTGCTCTCTAGCGATAGCATGTTGTGTTACTTGTTCAAATGCCTGTGGTCGGTTCCTAATCAATTCAGCAGCGTCCATGATACTACGAAGCAGTTCTTCTCGTGTATTTACCATCACTTCGTGCACCTCTGATCTCATCCAACCCCATAAACACACATATAAAGGTGTAAGATCCGGTGATCTTGAAGGCCAGTTAATAGCACCGCCATGGCCAATCCAGCGACGAGGGTAGGTGCGGCTGAGATGGTCCCTCACACGTAAAGTAACATGTGAAGGGGCACCGTCATGTTAAAGGTACATTCTAATTCACTTGGCTAAAGGAACGTCTTGCAATAGCTCCACAAATGAATTTTCCAAAAAATGCAGGTACCTCTCTCCCGTCAGTCGCTGATTGATAATAAATGGACCTGTCGAAATGTTACCGATCACGCCGCAACAAACATTTATGGAAAAACGAACTTGGAAAACTGAAGCGTCTGTATTCTCCCGTGACCATCGATGATTATTGCGTGTGTTGTTTATTCCATGTCGTGAAAAGTGGACTTCGTATGGAAGCAAATGACTATTTTGAATTACCCAGTGACAGAATTGAAGTCGTTGAGCATAGTCGCCAACGTGAAGATTTAGGACACGCTGTATGTGAAATGGATACAGGTTTTCCGCATGCGGAGTATCCCATACACGTGTCTGTGGGACATTCATAGGCAGGGGCATTCTTCGTATGCTCGTACCGGGACTTCGCTCAACACTTGCGATAAATTCTTCCTGTTCTTGAAAAGTCTGAGGACGTGCACGCTCGGACGAAAAATGTCTACTTGATAGAGAGCCTGTTGCACGCAAAGTGATGAACACGTCGGTAAACACCCTGTGATCAGGTAATCGTTAAGTCGGAGAGCGCCTGTGACAGAAGCCATAGGCACACACCATATCCGCGCATTCCTCATTACCGTAGACGTGTGGCATTGTTAGCAGCGCTTGTACGGACCCAGTTAACACCATACACTACTCAGCTAACCGATCCGTCGCCGGTATACTACACAATGCGGCTTACACGGCACAACTGCGCAAACAACGCGTAATTGTACTACGTACTACGTACGACACATGAGCATAATGCGGGGTAGGTTGTATAGCGTTAACATGGCATGTACCCTGCATTGTTTGCAATAAAATCACGTTATGGTCGAGTTGTATTACGTATACGATCACGTTGTGCACATCAGTTTTGCAGAATTAAAGTTCCTTTCAACACCCATACCTACCTAACGAGGCATTTGTGGACGTATGTTCATATAACATTTTTTTGTCCAGAATTACGTATACTGTCACTGTGTAAAATGTTGAGTTTTCTTCCCCAAACAGCCTGTATACGTGAATTAACGTTTGTGTACAACTTTGGTAAGCGTGAGTGGACTCAAGAACTGCAACATGTACAGACATACAAGGAAGAAGTACTACTAATTAAACTATCACTGTTTGCCTGGAATAATTCAATGTAAAATGTTGTATTAAGATGTATTGTATGCTGTAGGCCCAGCAGAAAAGGAAATAATGAACAAAGTGTCTATAATCCATCGTGTCACATAGATATTTAGAATGAATCTAATATGGCTGTTACCACAGAATTGATTTAGTAGAAGACATTTAATACCTGGCTGGACTGTAACTTTGATGCAACACAAAGACGAAACAGCTTAAAACAGTTAAATTAAAAGCTTAAATATAGTCTGACTCTGCCTGTGATATTACACACAGCGGTCCACATCCTTAGTTTTCATTCAACAGTGAAAACCAGTTAAGCTATACATTAGGCATGGCCTTACAGTGGCCGTGATATTACACAGATAGATGCATCATCTTGAAATTTAATGAAGCAGTGAAAATCAATTTATTTAATTGAGTGTGAGGCTTTTCCATGATTTGTGCCTTTTGCAGTTCCATTTTTTGTCTCTTAAGGCCTGATACCTGGCTCTTTATTTAAAAAATCTAAACAATTTTTGCAACCACTCCTTACTAAAAACTACCCATACCATTTTAGCTTCTTTAGAATTTTAAATTTACCATTCATCATTACTATCATACAATTAAAAAATCCGTCATTGTCTTGGGAAACATTAACAGTAAAATGCAACGTCTAGTTGAATGCATCGGTATGTCTGAACCAATTATGCAGTAGAACATCCCTTCCTCTAGACAAACAGGTACAAGAGATGACGATATTTGATAATCAGAATCCACTTGCACATCACAAGGATAATTACAACCACGTCCGGAGGTGAACAATTACATAGCCTAGGCAATAATGCAAAGGATCCCCAAGTACACAATAAAAGTGTTAATAAAATATGTTCATGGCCACATATGACATTACTAGCAATCATCAATGCTTTCTTTATTACGACGTTCAGCCTTATGGCGGAAACGAGAAATACCAAAATGATGAAAAAAATGTAGATCAGCGCTCACAACATAGAACCTTATCCAAACAAGATTAACTCTAACACATAGAAATAAGACTAATCAAATACTTTCCAAGTCAGATGAATACTTGGAGACTAATATCGCGGTTGCGCTAATTTAGACATGTCAAAATAGCATACCATTGTGTTTGAGAGAGAAAAGAAACCCACACCTCATGAATCATGTCCAATTTATAACATTGTACTACTCAAGATTAATTCCACTCATTCCATAGATGAGTACACACAGTGCCTCATCACTTCCCTTTTATCTGTTCAGATTAAATATAATATGTCGTCATTTCTACTGAGTAACAATTTTCTGTTCGCTATCGTCAACATCTTCACTTCTTGTTTGATTGTAGTTACTGAAGGTTTCAGTTACTTAAAAATTTATGAAAAATAACACATCTGAAAAAGCATAAGGTATGTATTACTACACAAACAGCTCATGACACTTATGTAATACAATAAATGATAACAATTCTCTCCACACTATTTTCTTGAATGAAATATCATTTTTAACTAAGCAGTCGCGTTGAATGGAGAATTTTTTCTGATCTCTCAGTTTATTTTTTCTTACTTCCATATCAGATCTTTGTCATGATCATTAGCATTGTATCATGGGGAGGATCTATTAAAATTAGTATCAGCAACACTTTCCATGTTCATAATACTAAAAATGATCGGCTGTAAATTTTCCTGTGGGTCATATTTTAACCCTAACAGAGATCTCAAAAGTGCATCAGTAACAACGTTGGCCATACCTGAAATGTAAACTATCTTGAAGCTGAATTCTTGAAGATACAATGCAAACCAGGCCAAATGACGGCTGAGCAACAAGCCATAAAGAAGTTGGGATCTCACAGAAGAAACGCCTCGGCAAGAATCCATTTCTATTTTCAAATTTCGTTTGTGCCTCTGGATCCCATCTCAAGTAATTTTCTTGGCTGTCAACGTGAACAAGAGTGCCATGGCCAAGATAGTCAGCTTTACAAATATTTTGTAGAAACTGATGAATCCTAAAATGCCCAAATCTGTTCCCTTGTCTTGGGTGCTGGGAAGCCACTAATGGGGTCTACTTTTTCTTGCTAGACTCAATTCTCTGACCCCATATCAACGTGACCAAGAAACCTTACCTATGTCAATGCAGATTCTCAGTTTCTGAAGTCAACAGTCACCCCCTATCCTTTAAAACCACCCATCAGCATACCCAACCCTCATTATCATTCTTCCAACACTATCCTACAGTTAAGAAATGATTAACGTACGTTGTGAACTACTTCTTTAGATCCAACGAAAAACCACTTTGAAAACCTTTAAAATATGCTCCCAAACTATCATGCAAGGTGATGGGTAACTTAGCAGCGACCAAAACATTAGTACGTTTTACACTTCCTGCACAAGCGATGCTACCGTATCAGATGTGGTTAGGACCTCAAGAACCTGAAATATTGCTAATAACTCTTCTAGTGTCAGTGGCTTCTGGAATAATTATTGTATTAATTTTTCTTGAATCTAACGCCAGTCTAATGTCATCCCCTCTTTTCACACAATCAGCATTGAATTACTATAAGAGTTAACCACTGGTCTCATCACTCCTTGTTGTAGTATTTTCTCAGTTTGATTGTAAATTATTAGTAATGAATACGGCTTAAAAAAGAATCTTAACCTAATACGAAAAGCCCTTAATAGTACTTGGATATTCAGAGGATACAAAAAAGTGATGGCATAGAACCTCATACGAATTTCTTTTCGCTAAGTCGTCGACCTCTTCTATTTATTCAACCTTATTCTGATTCTCTTGTCCGATACTAAGACCCTTGTTTTAGTCTAGTAATAGAAATGCACTGGATATAATCTCTTTCAGAACAGACTTCCACTCGAAGGACACCCATGACTACATTAAAAATTCAAGGTAGTTACATTCTTTTCTCTAATAACACACTCAACAAAACTAACTTCAGTGTCAATCCATTACACTCCAACAAAAACTTCATCATGACTGAAGTCCACTGCTGACTGGTATTTGGACAAGAGGCATACAAACTACATTCAGTCAACTTCTGGGTTTGTCACATTCACGAAATTTGAAAGAAACCTTTTGCCCTGACACAACAATTCGACACACACCAATTACATTGCATTAAGACTCTTAACTGGAGTTGCCCCTTTCACTGGAAAGGAAAGGTCTACCAAAACCCTACCATGTTACACATTTGAAATGCGGGTTCACTCAGCACAGTCACCGTGTAAAGTATGCAAGTTAAAACAATTCCACTGATGTCTACCTGAAGTGTGGACTTACTATTGTTTTCACACTGTCATACCTCACATCAAATAAAATCTCTCTCATATACGTAAAACTTAATACTTTCTTCACTTCTTAGTTATTGCTTGTTTGATTGGCAGCACCGAACGAGGCTGTAGAACTCAGCTGTCAACCATGTGGTGACATACTCGCCATCTGTGTGTTATTTTTAGGATCAGCTTATCTGATCTCCACAATCTCAAGACCTTAATTTATGTCACACCAACAGTAACATGATTACTGAGACATCTCCCAAATTTATTGTTATTCCACATACATCCATTATTTCTTGACCTCAATTTGTCATTCCCATATTGGACACATCATGAATCATTTTCCCTGGTATCGTAGCTTCTTCCTTGATGAAACCTGGTATTTGGATATTCAACTTCATTGACATGGCTTGTACAGAAATCTGGTTCCTCAGTGGCATATTCCAGTTTCTGTAAAAATTCTGAAAACTTACTAAATCAATAACACTACTAGCAAGGATGATTTCTGGTAAACGTTGAGACAAATTCGGAAGACATAAGCGAATAAAGTCAGTAGTACCAAAACGATTATATAAGACTCAATCTTCTGTAACATGTTTTCAACGAACTGAACAGCACAGCTAAAACCAGAATAATTGTTAAAACTTTTGCATCGTCAGGATACTACTATATTTAACTCTGTCCTGTGCTGTTTCAAATCAAAATGCAAACAGGAATAATTTGTGTAAACTCCTCATATGATTCAGTACCACTATTTAGTTTACAGAATCACACTGCGGGTTCATTTTATAGATAACCACACACATTTTCAACCTTGTGACTATATAGCAAAGTAGTTGGATGGGAGTAATCCAATTTTTGCAACCAAGATCGAGGATAAATGCTGTTGGGTGTCTTTCTAAAAACTTGAAACTTTCTCACAGTTAAAAAGTTTCTATAATGAAAAGAATATATCTTCTCACTATGTACCTTATCTCCATAAGGATTTCCACTACTCGGCTGTAATCTGTTGCTTTCACAATGACAGCTAGAATTAGGCACACTTATTGCCCGTTTAGTTTACAATTATCGTTTCAGCTGAGTATGCTGCTTACCGATGACGTGTAGTGCTATTGGCTGATGGCGGATGACACACGAACTGTATAACTGCGCTCAGTGCAAATGTAGCATCAGGTAAAACAAATGTACATTCTGTTAACACACTCTTGACAAAAAACCAATTGGAATTTAAAATAAGAATATAAAACTGTTATTTTACGGTCGAACAATGCAGTTGCGCATGCCTTTAGGGGACAACACGTTCACCTTTAACATATTCTTCAACAGGAAAACGTAGGAAATAAAACCTGCTGTATTAGGATCTAATAACTGAAGCGAAAGCGCAATACATATGCTGTTAACACATTCTTCCACAGAGAATCGTGTGGAATTAAAGCAAAACTGTTATTTTTGAATCTAATAACTATAGTTGATCGTGCAGCAGAGAAAAATACATTCGCTCTTCAGATATAATTCTACAGGAAAGCAAACTAAATGAAATAGAAATTTTGGTATACGATCTAATTACTATGAAAGAGAGGTCATCATTAGGGGAGTGGGGGTCGACTTTTGAATCGATGTGGCTTACGATCGGTTTCCGTTTGGAAGTAATCGACGAAAAAGAAATTCGGAAATTCTCGCGAGAATCTATACCATCGAAGAAAAGGCCATAGTGTCAGCAGAAGTCGTGCTGTGAACAACACGTCTGCTTACTGTGTGAGAGGCAGTGGTTCAACTCTTGTCAGCTGCTCTAACATTATTTTCAAATGTGTATCGAAATGACTTTTAATCACTATATTAACAAATATTGTAGCAAAAAATACATTTCTGACGGCATTGCACAACCAATAGATACAGATTATTCTACTTTTGTCAATCAATACATCACCATTTCCGAACATTTAAATATTATGATGGATAAATAAAAATAATTAAAATCACATACATGAGGATTTCAAATGAAAAAGAAGGACAGGAACAAAATATGTGACCTTGTGATAAACGTTAATACAATTCTTTCAACAATCTGTAAACCACATATAAGGGCTGAACACATACATACATGCATGTAATTCTGTCTCGTCTGCTGACTCGGTAGAGCTGTTTCTGATGTCCGAAATAGCTGACCTCGACAATTCTGAATCTGTCTAATCCCATATATCCCTAGAGCTACGTGACGAAATTTCACTGTCACTGTCTGGTTGAAATTGAATAATTATGCTCCTAAGAGCATCGTCCATCAGCTTGACTCTGTGCAGTATTCGTCCATAATAGTTTCCACTTTACCACACGCCTTCTACCAATTGCCATTCGTAACGGTCAGCATTGCAGCCGTGATCATTGTCTGCGTTGGTAAAGGGTAACGTTGCTGATGTTGTTCAGTGAAACTTTCTGTTTCATTAAACTCCAGAGAAGTTCGATGGAGTTCAAGTCATAGTTTAAGGGTGGAGGGTGTGACATTGCAAATCCTTTCCCGGATTCTGGTAGTACTCTATCCAATGCATACTCTGGCTCCTGTTTGTAACGTTTCACAACTTCCAAGAGCTCATTGCATGTTAAAGCCGCACCGAATGGTAATTTATACTTAGTCAGCTATGATTGTATACCTACTTTACGAGATGATGTGTTAGGCAATTTACTGTCGTGAACACAGTGGTAGGGTGCATTGTCTAATACCACAATGCCTCCACCTGGAATATTTGGTATCAGGCACTCTTGCAACCACTGTATGTAATTTTCACTGTTCATTTCGTTGTGATAATCTTCCGTTGCTGACCTCGAATAATAAATGAGCTCTGCACACTCAGTGAACCCCATTTCTGCTCCCGCTTGAAGCACTATTGCTCTTTGTCTAGAACTTTCTTTTTCCGCCACACCTGGTACGTCGCTATGATGCCAATATTTACTGATAGAATAGTGCGTATGCACGCACGTTTCATCAGTGTACAACATGGCTTTCTTTTCACTTTCTCGTTTCCTCTCAAGATTCTAAGGAAGAGTGCACGTCTTGCTACAATGTCCTTCCTCTCAACTGGAAATGTTTGTCTATTTTTAAATTTTTTGAAATGAAACCTATATCCTTCAAATTTTCCAGAAAGTGGCTCTTATTCCCGTGAAATGAATGTCTGTATCTTCCTTCACTCAATTATAAAGCTTTCGATGAATGGGTGTTCCTGTTTTGACGTTGCAATATTTCAAGGACTTTCTTTTGGGTAAGCACTTATCATAGTTGTCGAGACACTTCGCTTTCTTCCTCACTCTCGTTTTTCTCGGTGTCACAATTTCCTGAGGACTCCGTCTGACTTTCTTAACATCGTTCACAACATTACGCACTGTCCTTACACTCTTTCCTACTACATCTACTGTTGCTGTTTCCAGAGCCTTTTCTAACGGTATTATGAATCATTCCCGTTTTTCTTTACGAGAGGAATAAACTATGTTATTCAAAATTGTTCAAATGGCTCTGAGAACTATGGGACTTAACATCTGTGGTCATCAGTCCCCTAGAACATAGAACTACTTAAACCTAACTAACCTAAGGACATCACACACATCCATGCCCGAGGCAGGATTCGAACCTGCGACCGTAGCGGTCACACGGTTCCAGACTGAAGCGCCTAGAACCGCACGGCCACACCGACCGGCAACTACGTTATTAATCGAGACCTTCCTGTCTAAGAGTGCTTCCCGGTAACGCACATTTAGGCGATCACTATCAATTTTAGCAGACGCTAAAAATATACAGCAGTATACTGACACACTATGAGAATAACGTGACCGTACAATGCCGAGCCCATGAGTCATTCGTGTACTCTCAAGTTTTGTCGGACGCTTTCGGCCCCGTCAGTATGTAAACAACGCTTAGATTCGCGTTCTGCCGTCGGCAATTGTAAAATGAACAGGTAATACATAGCATGTATTCGTCACCAACAGATATTTGACCTCAACTATTTCCTAACTCTTCACTAACACCTTTACCAAAGATTTTTTTCAATTTTTTGAAATCTGCCTTTTAATTCCTTTCCTGAATTCCTTCTCCTCCCACTGATTTTTGTTTGCTCATCCTTGAATTTCAGTAACGATTTTATTTCCTTGAGTTCACTATTCCTGACTGTGACCATACTAACAGAACGCTGATTTTAATTAATCACAGACTGAGCACCTAAATGACATACTTCATCTACCTCTTTCCTCTACTTGTCAACTCTCCCTTTCAGTGGTAATCTTTAGTTTGGTAATCTTCAGTTTTCTTCTAATCATAGTATAAATTTGGCAATACCCACAACTTCTTCCGTCATTTGAATGACAGCCTGTTGACCTGGTATCATCTCTGTTCTTTATGATAACTTAAATTTTGTTTTCTGAGATTGCTCTCTTGTATCTTGAAGATTATTTTGCAAAAGTTCCCTGTTCCTTAATAGCTACTTTTATTGTTTTTGCAACTGTTTTGTAGTACGAAGCTCATTCTTAGCACTAGATATTCTATCATAAAACTTCCTTTGAAACACTTCCCCTAACTATGAATTCATTTCATTAGGTAAATGTTTGCAAACGTTTTGCCTTAAGCACTTATAACTTGTCCTTGATTACTAACCTGCTTCTGTAAAGTGTCAATGTTAGTGCTTAATTTATCAGTCATGTCCCCTTCATCGGCCTTAACTTTCTCTTGTAATTTCTCATCAACCCTCTTCACACTAGTTTCCTTTCCTCCGATAGGCTCTTCCTACAAGTCTCTGATCGTGTTTTATATTCTCCTGCCACGATTTCACTTCTGCACTTGCGAAGAGCTGCTTTTACTTTTAATTGTTTCCCATAAGATTCTCCGAATTGTTTCTAATTTACTGCCATAAAGCTTCATTCTTGTATTAGTTGCTCTATAATTCTCCTTCCAGCCTAGTAATACTTCATATATAACACTGTTCTGTAGCTACGCTGACACTTCATTCTTCAACCTACGGACTACAAACCATCGAAGCTGCGGAATGGTCTCACTTGGCACCATGTTCATTGCTAAATTCCAGTGGCTGAACCATATCACCACTACACAGAGTTTCACATACTTCTACGCTGCTGATACCCTGATATCCTCTAGGATGACCACTAACCATAACTGCTTCTAATCCTTCGCTAATCACATTAATGAAGTGAACCGAAAAATCCCCTGAATCAGAGTGATACGTATCCCTCGGTCTTCTTCCTCCTCTGCTTTCTTCAAACTGGATACTCCTTGTCTCATTTCGATCAGCTATTGATCTTTTTATGTTAAATTAACTAAAAGTTCCAGAACAAAGCTAACAAGTAATGAAATAACCTCAGAATCACCTCACAGACCTCTATGAAAAGATGAATGATTTAACATCTGGCTAAACAAGTAAACCTAGAGAAAAAGGTTTTCAGATCTGCAAACAAGTGTTCATATTCCCTGTAGAAAAATTAGCATCAAATCACTGCGCGAAGTTTCAGCAAGACGCACAGAAAAGTAAACAAGAAAAAAAAAACAAAAGACGAAAGAAATAGAGAGCACAACACAGCCTTAGCTCAATTAAATCGTGGAGGACAGGATCTACAGACGTACGGTGACTGAAAATAGACAAATGTACTCGTCTTGTAAACGTATCATTGTGTATGAGACTATATATGAGACTATATACAAGCACGTTTAGAGAGACACTGGTACAAGTACACGCATTGGTACAATCTGTCGTTACCATTAAGATATTCTAGTGTGGCTCAACCAATAAACAAGTCCTGTATGCCACTAACAAATTTACAAACTGATCCTATTATGAGAGAGTGACTCCTCATAGACATGTTACTTAGAGCGAAATAAGTTAAAAATCGGGATATGATTTAAGTACAAAATGTTAAATTGATATCACTTGAGAAACGCATGAGATAGAACTATCTAAGATAATAAAAAGGGGGAACTTGAAATAAACTTGTAATGTAGTAGAGTAATTACTGTGACAAATCTCCACATAAATGAATACAACACAAACCATCAGCTACATATAAAACAGTCACGTTAGGTTGGATTCGTGAATCGCAAGTATTAAAAAAATAAATCAATGAAATAAAAATAAAAACCCAGCGATATTACCAAACTGTTTAATGAATTAAGCAACTACCTACTAACTCCTGATCACTGCTTAAACGTAATCAAAAAGCTTTATATAGATCTCTGTCAAATTGTCACTCTGCTACACGGTTCGTATTAAAACCTGTCGCACTTCCTGTTCACAACACAACAAAAGTGAGAAAAAGGCACGTCACTTCGTACCACTGAGTGGAATAAAAAGGAGACGTAAAAACTAATTCACAAAATATTGTTTGCTCCCTCAAGATACAATAGTGTAACTACTTTCAATACCAGTTTCAACATTACGCACTTTTCTCTTCAACCCACTTGCAGCAGAAGTAGCAGGTCGCAATCTGTGTGACTCAAACATCTTTCAAACCACCTCCTCCCCTGTAGCATTGTCTGACCCCACAAACTCGCAATATCAGGCACATCATACGTAAAACTGCTCAGCACTATCTCACAATAACACGCGCTGCGTTACATGGCGAGACTACTTATGACTGCCCGGGTGTGACCACAGTGAAGTGACTGACCCCATGCGACTGTATCTCCTCCTCCCTTTCAGATTCTACATACTTACAGGGAGCGACTATGCTCTGAACGTACATTGACCAAGCTACTGATTCCGAAGACCAGTAGTTACGTAGATAAGATCTACATCGAAATCCATCGAAATCAATCAATGTGCAATGATAAATAAACACAAAGTGCTCTTCCGTAATCAACGGGACAAATTTTTTAATCAAAATGAAGGATTGTTTAATCAAAAGACACCCTTCACGCGGAACTGACGAAAATTAATGGGAAAAGTTCATTCCCACGTTTCAAAAAATGACACGCTATTTTGTTTTTACACTTCATGACCAACTGTTCAAAGTTTAAAGCTTCATATTAACGATAACTATTGCTTAGTCTTTCGATTACAAATTACAAAATTTCAAAGGAATACTTTGCCATTTACAAATAGATCATATACATAGCACTGTTATTTTTCTTAACTTTGTAGTATATGAAATCATCCGTTTTCACGGGCCTTACTAAAGATTTTCGTTACACATGAGTTGGAACATTTTGTAATATATGTTGCTGAATATACGAGAATGACGTAATTTTTCGTGCAGTGTCTATTGTGGTAGCAGGTAGATTTCTCAAAATAACACATGGGATAATACCTGTTCCATTAATACAATGAAATATATTCACAAATGCTCGTACAGTTGCCCTGGGGAGATCGTGCTGGATTGATGGAGTATTTAGTTACAGTTTTTTTTTTTTTTTTAGAATTGTAGCTACATGGTTTTTCTTTGTTTGAGTATCAGTTACAGGTGCTTGCAGTATTGTGGTTACAAGTTTTCCTTCCTCTGAATATCCGCCTTTGGTTTTTACAATATTTTCAAAATTCGGTTTTGGCCATGTTAGGAAGATTAGTCCCTGAGTAGGTTTCTATGGCTGGACCGATTCTTCGTCACCCTGAAATTAGGCAGGACAGTATCGTAGGAAAAATCCTCCCTAAAACAAACAGCTTCAGCCTTTGGCGTCATTGCTTCGTGTGGATACATGGCTTGTAGTACAGGCTGGACGTCAGGTGTGCAGGCGTCTGGATGACAGGATGACTTGAAATACTAAAGTATGGGATACAACTCATCGGCTTTGACCAATGACGTCACGGGCTACCACAGGTGATGCACTGAAAGACTCAAATGCATAGACGAATGCTGAGAAAACAGATCGTTGACATATATCACGTATATCCATATTTCGACCTTTTTCACAATAGGGAAGCCAAGTACCCTATTCTTCAGTTGATCTATATAGCTCAGCAGTAGGATAGGATACTAGCACAAACGAAAGCAAAAAAAGCGACATACGTAACACTGGCATGGAGTACCTCACTTGCCATGTATACAAAGGTTACGTATGTCGGGTTTTTCGTCTTCGCTGTATAGATAAACTCAAGAACGGGATACCAATACTAGCGAAGGCGAAAAAAGCGACAAACATATAATGTTGACTCTGTATTGCATTTCACCTCTGTAGATCAACTGAAGATCAGGGTATTAATACCAGCAAAGACGAAAAAAGTGACAATCGTTAAATTTGTATCCACTACTTCAGCTGACGGTCAAAGGTCAACTGAACAACAAATCAAAAAATGGCTCCAAACACTATGGGACTTAACATCTGAGGTCATCAGTCCCCTAGACTTAGAAGTACTTAAGCCTAGCTAACCCAAGACATCACACACATCCATTCACGAGGCAGGATTCCAACCTGCGACCGCAGCAGCAACGCGGTTCCAGACTGAAAGGCCTAGAACCGCTCGGCCACAGCGGCCGGCCAACTGAAAAACAGGAAATAACTACCACCGAAGGCGAAAAAAGCGACAAACGTAAAATTTGTAAACCGTTCTTCAGCTGACCTGTATAGGTTGTAGTTCAACTGAGGACCAGGATGCCAGTGTTACGTACGTCGCTTTTCTTGCTTTCGCTAGTACTGGTATCCTATTCTTCAGTTGACCTACATAGTACAAGACACAAATGCGTCACGGAGATAACAGCAGTTGGAGCCAGAATGAGATTTTCACTCTGCAGCGGAGTGTGCGCTGATATGAAACTTCCTGGCAGATTAAAACTGTGTGCCGGACCGAGACTCGAACTCGGGACCTTTGCCTTTCGCGGGCAAGTGCTCTACCGACTGAGCTACCCAAGCACGACTCACGCCACGTCCTCACAGCTTTACTTCTGCCAGTACCTCGTCTCCTACCTTCCAAACTTAACAGAAGCTCTCCTGCGAACCAAGCTTCTGTTAAGTTTTGAAGGTAGGAGACGAGGTACTGGCAGAAGTAAAGCTGTGAGGATGGGGCGTGAGTCGTGCTTGGGTAGCTCAGTCGGTAGAGCACTTGCCCGCGAAAGGCAAAGGTCCCGAGTTCGAGTCGCGGTCCGGCACACAGTTTTAATCTGCCAGGAAGTTTCAGCAGTTGGAGCGATTCACTATTAGACGAAGGCCTAATTCTAAATATGTGCGCTAATGATTTAAAATTATCACTAGCAACAAAAAGTTTATCCAGAATCTACCTTGTGATAACACACTCATTTATTTCTATTTACGTTTATGACTCTTCACCACAGAAGATAACCAATTTATTATGTATGACTCGAAAGTAAACAGGTTAATATCCATTGGTCAAAGCCGACGAGTTGTATCTCATTCACCAGATCACCCGGAAGACTGAGTGGCAGTAAGCTCTTTCGAGAGGAAAGTGGGTCTGCTTTATAGATGTGGCTTATTGTGATCGAGGTGCAATGGGTCATACAACAAACAGTAGAACTTCAATTATAACAAATACACTTAATTCTTTGACGACATTGGGCCACATAAACGTTTGTCTATGGTAGTTACATCAAAACTAATGGTACGGTAATTAGCAACACAACTGAAACTAGCAAGTGCATCAAACATGACAAGCGTAAAAGTGCAATTCAAACTTCCGAAATTACTACTGGAGGCGTGAATTTCGACAAGGCATGTCTAGTTTATTAACAAATGGGTCCATGCAGTACTTCTCACAAGATAATTCTGTCTGGAATTTCGATTGCGGCTAGGAACGCAGACAATCCGAAGCACTTCCATGTCACTTTCGTTTGCACTATGGAGATGTGAGTTAACAACTCGCCTCTCGCAATCATTTTCTGGTCGAGTTCAACAGCGTCTCGATGAAAACTGCTTGATCAACGTGACACAAAGACATCACACAGCACTATTAGTCATGCTGTTGTATTTCAGCATTTGTACAGCTTGGTGAAAACGCTTATACAAATTATATAGCAAGTCATCCACTACATTTAAAAGTGTTCGCATGTTCACGGCAGCGAGGGTACTTACAGAGAGTTTCCAATCGTCAGACCTCACACGGAAAACTAAGGTGTCCAAATAAAACAAGCTGCATTGACTTCACTGTCAGGAGTCTTAACGTAAGTGTGTCTGTGTGAAAACTACATTTACAATTAATTGGATACTCTACAAATCACACTTAAGAGCGAGAGGTTTCATCGAACCACCTTCTCAATAATTCACTGTTACGCAGAGACGCTCTCTTCCCCATTTCGAGACAATACAAAACGTGCTTCCCTTCTTTGATCTTTCTCGATGTACTCCGTTAATCCTGTCTGCTAAGGATTCCAGACCTCCCAGAAGTACTCCAAAAGAGGGCGGACAAGCTTAGTGTAGGAAATCTCTTTAGTAATGTACTGGGAACTACGGATGAAATGCAACAGGCACCTTCCATAGTTTTAGACTTCCGGCTCTGAGCACTATGGGACTTAACATCTATGGTTATCAGTCCCCTAGGACTTAAAACTACTTAAACCTAACTAACCTAAGGACATCACACAACACCCAGTCATCACGAGGCAGAGAAAATCCCTGACCCCGCCGGTAATAGAATTTAGACTTCCGGAAACCACTTGACGTGGTGCCCCACATGCAGGCCGTTAACGAAAGTACGAGCATATGGAATGAGTTCACAGATGTGTGAGTGGCTCGAAGACTTCTTAAATAATAGAACCATCCTGTCGTCCTCGACAGTGAGTGTCCGTCAGAGACAGGGCTATCGTCAGGAGTGCCCACTGATGCTCTCTGATTTGACGGACAGGGTGGGCAGCGATCTGCGATTGTTTACTGATGATGTCGTGATGTACGGTAGGGTTGGTTGGTTGGTTCGTTGGTTGAGGGATGAAAGGGACCAAACTGCAGAGGTCATCGGTCCCTTTTTCCAAAATACTAAAAATACCCACAGAGAATAAAATATGTTCAACAGAATAGGAGACAGACGACACAGAACAAAAGAAACGTAGACAAGGACCAGACAAAACAAAATAAAAGCACATGGAGTGCGACGGTGGTTGGCCGACCATAGGAACAAAAAAAAAAAAAAGGAAAAGCCAACCACCGAAAACACATTAAAAACTGAGTTTAAAACCGTAGGCCAAAGGCCAGAATCAACACAAAGCAATCAAATAAAACAGAAACACTCAGAGTAAATGATAAAAAACCCCTGCCCGAATAAAACGGTAAGGTGCCGAAGTTGAGTGACTGTACGAAGATACAAGACGACTAACACAAAATTTCCAGTTGGTGTGATTAATGGCAGCTAACCCTGCATGTGCAAAGATTTAAGTTAATGTGAATGAGTAGGAAGTACAAAACTGTAACGTTCGGAAGCAATACTACTAGTGTTCAGCGTGTCACAGTGAAGTCGTTTAAGTATTTGGATGTAAGGTTGCAAAGCGACATGAGGTGGAACGAGCATGTGGAAAGTGTGGTAGGTTTATTGGGGGAACTTTAGGAAATCGTGGTTCACCCGTAAAGGAGAACCGCATGTAGTGCGCTGGTCCTGCATGTAGGACGGTGGCGCGAGTTATTCTTCAGTACTCCTCGAGTGTCTGGAATCCGTACCAGGTCGGATTGATGGAAGACATCAAAGAAATTCAGAGGAGGGCTGCTAAAATTGTTACCGGTAGGTTCGAACAAAACGTAAGTGTTACGGAGATGCTCCAGGAACTCAAATGGGAATCCCTGGAGGGAAGGCGGCGCTCTTTTCGGGAAACACTATTAAGAAAATTTAGAGAACCGGCATTTGAAGGTGATTGCCGAATGAGTGTGCTCCCGCCAGCATACATCACGCTTTAGGACCACGAAGATAAGATAAGAGAAATTAGGGCTCTTTCAGAGGACAGCGGACTGTCGTTTCAACCTCGCTCTATCTCGAAGTGGAACACAAGGGTAAGTGTTGAATAGTGGTATAGAGTACCCTCGCCACACACCTTACGGTGGGCTTGCGGAGTATCTATGTACATGGAGATGTAGCTGTAGATGTAGATCTGTTACTTTCGCTAAGTGTTCTATAAATAAGAGACAGTCTTTGGGTGGCCTTTTCCACAATATTTTCTATGTGTTGTTTCCGATTTAAGTAGCTCGTAATTGTAATTCCGAGTTATTTCTTTCCATTTACGGCCTTCAGATTTTACTGATTTATTGTGTAACAGACTTTTAACAAATTCTTTTTAGCACTCGTGTGGATCACCTCACACTCTTCATTATTTATTATCAATTCCCAATTTTTGTTCCATATAGATAACTTTCCTAAATCGTTTTGCAGTTTGTCTGGATCTTCTGATGACTTCACTAGACGATACAAGACTTCATCATCTGCAAACAACCTAAGGGGGCTTCTGAGATTGTCTCCTAAATCGTTTACGTAGATAAGGAAACGCTAAGGGCCAATAATACTACCTTGTGGAACGCCAGAAATCACTTCTGTTTTTTTACACCACGACTTTCCGTCAATTACTGCGAACTGTGATCTTCCTGACAGGAAATCACGAATCCAGTCGCATAACAGACGATATTCCATAAGCACGCAATTTCACTTCAAGCCGCTTGTGTGGTACGGTTCGAAATCCTTCTAGAAATCTAGAACTACGGAACCAATTTGGAATACCTTGTCAGTAGCACCAACACTTTGTATGAGTAAAGAGCTAGTTGAGTTTCACACGAACAGTTTTTCCTAAATCCGTGTTGACTGTGTGTCAATAACCCTTTCTCTTCGATGAAATTGATAATGTTTGGACACAATATATGTCCCAGGATCCTCCTGCATATTGACGTTAATGATATGGGCCTGTAATTTCATCGATTACTCCTACCTCCTTTCTTGACTACTGGTGTGAACTATGCATCTTTTCAGTCCTTGGGTACGGATTTTTCGTCTAGCGACGATTGCATATGATTGTTAAGTATGGAGCTACTGTTTCAGCATACAATGAAAGGAACCTGATTGGTGTACAGTCTGGACTAGAAGACTTTCGCTTATTAGGTGATTGAAGTAGCTTCACTGCTCCGAGGATATCTACTTTAAAGTTACTCATGGCGGCAGCTGTTCTTGATTCGAATTTTGGAATATTTGTTTCGTCCTCTTTGGTGAAGGAATTTTGGAAGGCTATGTCTAGTAACTCTGCTTTAGCAGCTCTGTCGTCGATGGTATTTCCATTGTTATCGCACAGAGAAGGCATCGATGGTATCTTGCCGCTAGCATACTTTATATACGACGAAGTTCTCCTTGCATTTTCTGTCGGGGTTGTAGACAAAGTGTCGTTGTGGAAACTATTATGACCATCTCACATTGATGTCCGCGATAAATTACGAGATTCGGTAAAAGGTCCCCTATCTTGGAATCTTGCGTTCATTTAAATTTGACATACATTTCTCGTTGTTTCTTTGACAGTGTTCTGACCTGTGCTGTGTGCCAAGGGGGATCAGCTCCGTCATTTGTCAATTTTCTTTTGTTTATTTATTTGCTATAGATCTCTCAATTGCTCTCGATACTATTTCTTTGACTACAAGCCACATCTGGTCTACATTTACATTGCTAATTTTGAAGGAGTTGTGATTTTCTCTCAGGAAGGCGTCAAGTAAATTTGGGGGTTACAATATTCAGGCTCGCTATGACAACCCTGCTTTCTCGAATCCCTGTATCCGTTTTGATGCTCGATAATAGCTCAGAAATCTTTGCTGCTAAGAAGTCTAGTGTGTTTTTGCAACCATTTCCTACTCGCGTGGACTCTTGAACTAACTGCTCGTAATAATTTTCAGAGAATGCGTTTAGTACAAATTCGGATGAGACATAATGCGGATAAGCATGTTTTTCATGGTGGTAATGGTGTCATAGGCAAACACTGCACTGAGTTCGTCCTTGAAAAATTTCAAGAGAAACTGCAGGGCACGAACACTTCCGAACGGGACAAGACTGCGTACCACTGACAAATGGACGACAAAGATTAGCACGGCATACACCTAACAACTGCAAGTAATAGAATTATCTCATAAATCTGTCTCTTAATTCTGTAGCACATGTCACAAATGAGATGCACAGTACATCTAAATAACATGTGGGGTCCCTATCTGTTGTCACTATACGTATGTAGTATTTTACACAACATGTATTTTCTGCAGTTTTTAGTCTGGTCGGATTAATTTAACAGCATAGATTTTTCAAGTCAAACTTAAAATATTAACTGTCTGTTTATAACGTTATTTGGAACTAATTAGTCATGAAATGGCATTTAGGTATTCACTTAAGATTTCATAATCGCATTTTAGGCACCAATTAGAGGGGTATGTCTTTGAGTGGAAAACAACATTGTAATATTTCAGTTAAACGCCACATTATTTTCATTTTAGGCGTATTTTTGGAGATATTTGAAATGTGAAAAGAACATTGTGATAGTTTACAATAATCATAGAACAATTTAGAAACGCAAAATAATTAATTAGTCTGTTTTGCCTTACACCAGGTATTGTCCGCAGTTCGATATACGAATGCTGTCATCTGTTTGTGACGACAGGAAACAAGAACATAAACATCAGTTGATTTTCTTTAACCTTCTGAAATATAGAAGTTGAAGTAAAACTTGTCATTGATAACTATGATATGGGCGGGGGGATCTGGAAATTGACAGACGACAGAAATTCTCTTTTACTTATTAGGAATATCGGGGTTCGTTGATAATTTCTTTCTGCTTAAAATTAAAAGCTTAGCCCCAAGACACTAATACAATCCAAAGAACACAAATAATAAGTGATTACAGTTTGACTACGTAATGTAGCCCAACATCAAAATGACAGCCTCCAAGAGAATTTTCTTTAAGTTCAAGTTAAATACCACTTCAAGAACCTGAGCAGTGATTTATCAGTTTTGATACTAATTAGCAGTCACCGTTAAAGGAAATTGTGCAATACCACAGAACAGCAAAATGACAGCAGTAACTTTTAAAGAAAATTTCCTTAAGGCAGGCGAAACAGTACTTCAGGAAAGCTAGCAATGATTTATCAGCCTAAATACTAACGAGTAGTCATCATTAAATTAAACTGAGAAATACAAGAGTGCAGCAAAATGACAAAATTGATTTCAATAAAATTTGCTAATATCACGTTGAATAGTACTCCAGCAACCTCAGCAGTGACTTCTCAGCTTAAATACAAATGAACAGTCACAATGAAACTACTCTGTGGAATAGAACATAGCAGCCAAAATGATAAAATAACTTTTAATAAAATTTACCTTGAAGCAGGTTAAACAGCATTCCAGCAACCTCAGGAGTGACTTATCTGCTAAAATACTACAGTGTAATCACCGCTAAACTAAACCATTGAATACAGAAGAGCAGCAAAATAACTTTCAATAAAAATTTCTTTAAGGCAGCTTAAACATTACTTTGGCAACATGGTCAATGAATTATAATGAGCAGTCACCTTTAAATTACCAAAATCAGTCACAACGCTAAAATGGCAAGAATAATAATTTTCAAGAAGAAGATTTCTTCAAGGACTCAGCAGCACCAGCCATATCTCTGAGGATGTCCAACGCAGTATTGGACGAAACGATAGGAATAGAAGAATTCCATGGACCACGGCCATATAACCCGGAAGAATTATCAACAACAGTACCATCCGGTCGCGAAAGCCTTCATTGTGTGTTCAAATGAGTTTTCATTAAACTTGAAATCAGCTCATTTCAGAGGTAATTTAGCACATTACATATTGCTGAGTAATTAAAGCTAAACCACTCAATATGACACGGCACCAATATGCAATTACAGATCTTAAATAGCTTTTTTTAAATACTTAGTGAAATACCCATCATGAAATCCGAAGAAATGACCTTAAGGCGTGCAACTACATACGGCCAAATGTTGGCTAGATAATGGTGTATCTACTCAGTTTTATAGTAAAGAGGAGCCAGTACATGAATACAGACCGACAGTCTTTCAAATCACACAAAGTCATTACATATGATCCAGGGCGACTTCCATGGAGGTTCAACCAGCCCTTCACAAAACGAATGCCACTCTAAGTTCGTTTAACACTGGTCGCTACTACAACAGATAAATCACCATTAGATGCAAGGGAACAAAACAGTCTAAAACAGTGCTTCAATTGAAACCTCTGGCGAGCAGATGGATGCGGCTAGTGAATGGTGAAGAATAAACAGAACTGATACTGCAAGTACAGCTATATTATTTTGTGATGCTGAAACTCGTCCATTGACAAGGGACTATGAACATTACTCATGGCCGAGTTTTATAACTGAAAGTCAAGAGTTACTTCGAGCCACATTAGATGTGTTGGAACCTTCTGTCGACGGCGAAAATTTTCACATTCCGTGGACATGTCGATTATTCATCTGTTGCTTATTATAAGTTTGCTCTCGCAGCCACAGTCTCCGTATGGGCAACAAAGTTCGGTTAATACAAACTAGCTTAAGGTCCTTCCGTACTGAAGTTTCAGATCCCTTGCGCTTCCACAGCAGGCACTGTAACATTCTACATACAAATTCTCCACGCTGCTCTTGCTTCCTCATTCTTGCTGCACGGCCAGCACGAGGAAAAATGTCAAATTAGCTGTAGCCCTCCGTCCTAGCTGTCTCGCCGTTACCCGCCTTTCAAAACTGCTCGCCGTCCACCCTTTCGGCATACCATATAAATTCTCTGTACTGATCGGCAAAGATGTTGTTGTTGTTGTGGTCTTCAGTCCTGAGACTGGTTTGATGCAGCTCTCCATGCTACTCTATCCTGTGCAAGCTTCTTCATCTCCCAGTACCCACTGCAACCTACATACTTCTGAATCTGCTTAGTGTATTTATCTCTTGGTCTCCCTCTACGATTTTTACCCCCCACGCTGCCCCCCCCCAACCCCCCAATACTAAATTGGTGATCCCTTGATGCCTCAGAACATGTCCTACCTAACGAGCGTTAATAGATCGAGGGTCGAAGTCGCCAGGCTCAGACCAGAAACTTCAAGTTAAATACCTAAATTTATAAGTGAAATTTGGTTTTTAGCAATTTAGGTTGCTCGATACTCATTCTCTTATTCCACTAAAAATGTTGTAAAGTTTCCAAGGAAATTTACACATGCCAGATGAAATTTTCTGATGAGTCTGTCCAGTAATCTGCATGAACTATTGCTTTTAGTTATGGTTGTAAGTATGTACATGTGCTGTGTCTGTGTGTGTGTGTGTGTGTGTGTGTGTGTGTGTGTGTTTTCCTGCCATATTGTAGATGTTAATTTACTGCGAGTCACAACATTACAAAACATTCTGATAAATAATTCAGATCGCTCCAGTACTTTTGAACAAGATGCAAAGACTCTGATTGTGTGGTTACTTTTCAACATGAGCAAGATGGATGCTCTGCGTGTACACTCAGGTTTGTAATTATTTTTAATGTCCCATGAAACAGTGGAATGTCACTGATGGAGAGGGAAGGACAGAGAATGGGTGGGGAAGTGGGGGGGGGGGGGACAGGGATATGGGGGGAGAGGTGTTACGAACCATAAAAGGACGAGTTCCGCCATCTTAGATTTTATAATGTTTTAAAATAAAATTTCTGAACATCTTGCATTTTTAATTTTGTGTGATTCACCGTCTTGCATTTTTGAAACTACACCATCCAGCATTTTGTTGACAACGCGTGTATACAGTCATTTTGGCCTGTCCCTGCTTGTAGGCAATTGGCACCCAAAATTTCACTGTTCAAGGTCGTTCGGATGTAAAACGTCAGGGAAGCCACTGTTCAAGGTCGTTGGGATGTAAAACGTCAGGAAAGTCACTAGGCATACTAATTTAACTATTATGCAAAGTTCAAAAGACAGGAGCAGTATATCGATGTTAACTTTGTCACAGAGTTCAAGTTACGATGCTAGTCATTGTTCTAAGATGGTTGCGATACAAACTTCAAAAATGCAGGAAGATGATGGTGGAAAATCATAGAAATGGGAGATGGTGATAGTGTAAAATATAAAAATGCCAGGTGTCAGTGATGAGAAATGGGATTTTAAACACGAATGATGACAGAACTAGTCAGTTTGTGCTCCCTACGTCTTCTCTGTCACCCTCATCCACCTCCCTCCCCCTCATCCTCATTAATGAATCTCGGTATAGTATTAAAATGAAGCAATTACTTGATGAGCATTAAAAGGCACCAGCTTTGAAGGTATCCAATATATCAGAAAAAACTTCCATAGATCTGACTTGATCTTAAAACATATTAGCGTAAAAAGGACTAATTTTGTAAGATATTTGGCTGTGAGTCCGGTAAACACGCACACACACGCGCATGCACCCCTGTATTTCACACATTGAATTCAGCACTCCATGTACATGTCATCTCTCTTACAAAGTAATCCAGTAGTCGCGTGGAAAGCTTTTTTCGTTTCCTTTTTTCATACAAATCTTCTAACACATCAGTGTGCTGAGTCGACAATTTCCGACTGCCAAGGAAAGATTAGTCAGAAAATCCTGTCTTGTTGATGCAGCATCATATTTCGGGTTTTCTACATTCGCATGACACATGATCTTGCAAAAATGCAAGCAACGACATACTACATATCCGAACAAATTCTATCTTGAATCTGGATTTTTTTCCGTCTCTGCACTTCATGCTAAAGGAATTCAGCGTGTCTGTGCTTTGACTGATCACGGCTTTGTTGTAATTTTTTTTCATTCTTAAGTCACGCATATCACCACCTATTCCTTGCACTACGAGACCCTACAGCCCTCTGTAGTAAGAGAGACGAGGAGCTGGATACTATTTAAGACGCTGCATTCGGTTAGCGTTGAAGCACTGAAGTTACACGAACTATTTCAAGAACACACAGTTTGTTTGTGTTGATTTCAGCTGGTGGAACTTTTCAAACTCAGATGCATTGAGTCGTTCGACAACCGTCGTTAATGTCTAGCAAAAACCGGAACTTCTCTTCAGCACATACTACGCCATTATCATGTGAATTATTGCCCCGATTATACCAAACACAAACATCGAGTCATTTTTGCCCTCTCTCTTCTCATCATCTCACGGTTGCAGTTAATCAGTGACTCACATACCGCATATGATGCCACATTACAGCAAAAAGCAGCAACAATTTACCTTCTCCTAAACTGCAAGACTGTAAAATGAAGAAGTGATGTGTCCGGCCTTGGCCTTTATGATACCATGGACTATGCTAGCAAGACTTTTAATAAGACATGTAGAGAAATGGGATCCAATTCTTCCTGAAGAGGCAGAGAAGTTCGTAATGATGGACGCTGAAGTCGATCTTATAACTCAGACCAGTACGTAACAGCAATGCCAACCCTCGCTAACCAATGCTTAACAGATGTTCTTTATGACAATCTGCGCTATCATCTCAGCACAGACAATCATCTCCTCTAAATTTTCCCCTACTGTAAAACGTGTTCATATCCTTCCCACTTTAGCGCTTTTTAAGTAAATTAAGGCGATCACTCCCTACCATGAAAAACACCCCCCTAAGGTAACACCATCACCTCTGTACTTCACTGACGACAGGTAATGTTCAGCCCACCAGATCACTCGTTTCCAATCATGAAAAGTCCAGTCGCACTGCTCTTTACACCAACCGAAGCAGTGCTCAGGTGGAAGTGCTCGAGTAACAGACACTGTGTTAAGTGATCTGCCAGCAGCTCTAACAAGGTGTGCATATATCCTCGTGAACTTCAGGTCTGAGTTTTCTCCACTCTTTAATGTCACTGGCAGAACGATATGAGGTAATTTTAAATTTTCAGCAGCCTTTTTAATTGATGAACGTTCAGCAACAACTTGTTTCACCTTTCTAAAATCACCTGCAGGCCATTTTCTACCCATCTGAAACCAAAAATAGTTACGATTTCGTCAACAAACATGATACACACATTGACAAGAGTTGGACTTCCCACGTTTTTGCCTGTTTCAACAAGCATGGAAATTGCTGGAAACTTGAGGAGTAGGTGTTCCACGCAAGAGATTACAGAAATGAACCAGTGCAGACTCTTTCCCTATCCAACACTTCCTGATACAGCAGGAATCCAGAGAACATGAGAGATTCTGTGGAAACCCTCGCCCTACTTGATCACTCAGGGGGAAACTGGGTTATGAAAGCACGGCTTCCACTCGAGAAAGGTAATGATTCCTCGTTGTTTAACAGTCAACATTGATCAAAAATTACTTTGTTTCAAGGACACGTGAGAAACCAAACAAGTCATGTTAGCATTAACAACCTTACAACTTAAATTTAATAATTAATTGATGTAAAACTTGCTTAATTTTTCCTTATTCAGTTTCACATATACTGCAAAAATCTGGAGGGATTAGAAGCTGGACAGGGCAGTGATTGGGTCACCTCCCATAAAAACAAACCGAAATTCTATATGAGTGGAATTTCTCTATAATAAAAGGCTAAGTCTCCTTTTTTCGTAGTGGAACGTTTCTGCTTACGCAATCTATGATTCACTCATTTGTTACGTATGTTTCACTCCTTGTCATATGCATGAATGCAGCCAACTTCACCTGTAACTCAGGAATGTTCTTCATTCTACCTGGTGATTATAATTAAACTTTCCCTATTTAGCACTTGATAACAAGGAAACTAATAAACGTACCACTACCAAACTTGGTAGCATTAATGTCCAGAGTATGGGGTGGATGATTTACACGCGTCACCGAGCCACCGTCTAGTTTGAACGAACGAGCGAGGTGGCGCAGTGGTTAGCACAATGGACTCGCATTCGGGAGGACGACGGTTCAATCCCGCGTCCGGCCTTCCTGTTTCAGGTTTGCCGTGATTTCCCTAAATCGCTCCAGGCAAATTCCGGAATGGTTCCTTTGCAAGATCACGGCCGTCTTCCTTCCCAGTCTTCCCCAATCCGATGAGACCGATGACTTTGCTGTGTGGTTTCCTGCCCGACAACAACACCAACCCCCAGTTTCAACTGTGGCTAGCAGCTGACGTGAACAGTAATCGTGATTCATAGTCTTACACACCTAACAGTCGCAGCGCACTTTTTGACGTGTCAGCATCAGCCTGGACACAAGGAGCAGGACATTATTGGTGAAGCTCTATTAACAAAACAACAGTAATGCGCAGCTGCACTTCGAGAATATCGTAGGCTGAAAAGGTAACGAAAGGGACCTCCTTCTCCACCTGCTATACTGGGCATGATGAAGAAGTTCGAATGAACTAGAGAACTGGGCGTAGCTCCGAGAAGAGGCCGACTGTCGGTTGCACCACAGGTAATTGATGAAATCGCTGTTGCTATGTCAAACGAAGCTGCGCGCAATTCCCGATCATCAGGCAGTGCGCGTGCTGTGTCAGAACAGTTGAACATCCCATACTCATATGGAAGGCGCTTCGAACCATTGTCAAATGGTATCCGCAAAAGATAGATATCGTACAGCAGCCTGAACCACAAGACGCACAACGACGTGTTGACTCCTCTCTCATTTTCTCGCAAGGGATGAAGTTTACGAGGGCTGGCCCTGAACAAACCTGTGAAAAGACGAAGCTCATTTTTCTTTGACGAGTGAGGTGAAGACACAGATTTGCCGAATGTGGGGATCTTAACCCCCAGTCACTGACCATGAAGTTCCTTTGAATGGTGAACGTGTCATTGTTTGGTGTGGCTGCACGCCTACGTTCATTATTGGCACATTCTTTTTTGAATAGGTCGGCGCTCAGAGACCAAAGACGTGCCGTGAGGTTGGCCAGCGTTACTGCGATATGCTTCGCACCCGCCCTAAAAGAGAGGCGCATTGAACTCAACAGTTTTCATGCAAGATGGGGCTCCACCGCACATCACTCGTGAAGTCTTCTCCATAACACGTTTGGAAACGATCGAATTATCAGCCGATCGTTTCCAAATGCTTGGCTGGCACGATAAGCTGATGTCACACCCTGTGATTTCTGGTTGTGGGGCTACCTGAAGGACAGGGTGTGCCGGGGAAACATTCACATATGTGCTGATCTGAAGCGCGGCATATTGAGAGCGGTAGCCCACATACCTACGGACATGCTCCATTCTGCTGTGCAGAATGCAATCCTGTGCTTTAAGGCTCTTCACAAAACTGATGGGCGCCATATTGAGCACCCTTTGTAGCAGTAATGGTACCGGTATTTAATGATATGATGTACCGTAGCAAAAAATTAAAAGTGATTTAATTTAATTGATTCCGCATTATTTCTCTTCTCCATCTCATTGACTTAATGCTGCCAAGTTTGATCTTCGTACGGTAATTAGTTTTCGCGTTATAACGCGTTAAATAGTGAAAATGCTATGACAACAACGCGGTATATTCCGGAATCTGCAAGCAACTTGCCATCTAGTACTCGATCAGAGAAACAGTCAAGGACAGCAGCAAATTTGGCAGCAGCAATGATTCACTGACAGTTAATTCTCTCACTATGCTGAACGTCGCACACCTTGTCCAAATTTACACTGTCTCCAAAACGCATTAATTTAGGTGCAACCAACGATCTTGAATGGGTTGCCGTCGAACCTGCATTTGAAGTCTTATAACCTGAGATGTGCCAGGTGATACTGTTGGGTATAAGGAACGTAGACACTTCTTGGGTGCCTGTTCTCATATTTTGGAGATAAATGTTTGTATGATTAACCAACTTCATAAAATGATTTTTAGGCTTGCTGCAAATTTCTTTTACCGGCATCAGGGGAAGAATAACAAATATATCCTAATGCAAAGAACACAGGTTTCATGATATCTGAAATTAGTGATTTTTGGTATTCAAATTTGTCACTGGTAAGCTGTTAAATAACTTGGGATTTTCAAGAGAGAATTTTGGTTAATGTGAATGACAAAAGGGATTTTACACAGGATTATACACAAAACTAGTCAAAGTGGTAGTAGACAAACGTGCGGTAATAAATGTACAGTCGTATAACAATACCTGCTTTAAGTGGACCAGTTTAGCCAAACTGCATCCCGTAAACCAGAATATACAACATGTATCTATTTTTCGCACAAAAACAAATTAATTGCTACATAGATGAAGCATGTTCAAATTTTCTAAAACAGAACGAAACAATCTTCGTAAATCTCTGTGGCTTTTTACGTAGACCACAAGAGCATGAGAAACAATTTTGAGTTGTACCATTAGATACCTCAAACCAGTATCATGAGAAACACGTAAATCAGCAGCTGTTGCTGATTGGTATTACCGGTACATATACACAACATTTATATTACATAAATAAGTTATCAATTCAAGCTCGTAGTAGTACTACGGATTATCACTATAAAGTTATTTGGAATGTGTGTGTGCTAGTTACATTCCACAGAAAAATTAGACTGATATGTAATGGGCTGAACCCTCTTTAAAGAATCAATAGCAACACGTTTGGTGACTCGAATGACTTTGTAAAATTTACGAAGTTCAGCAACAACTTGAAGGGGCCTTTTGTAATGTATACTGTCACAGAATATGTACTCCCGTGAACCATGGACCTTGCCTTTGGTGGGAAGGCTTGCGTGCCTCAGCGATGGAGATAGCCGTACCGTACGTGAAAACACAGAGGAGGGGTATCTGTCGAGAGGACAGACAAACATGTGGTTCCTGAAGAGGGGCAGCAGCCTTTCAGTATTTGCAGGGACAATAGTCTGCATGATTAACTAATCTGGCCTTATTCCATTAACCTAAATGGATTTACTGTGCTAGTACTGAGAACGCCTGACAGCAAGGGGAAACTACAGCCGTAATTTTTCCTGAGGGCATGAAGGTTTACTGTATGGTTAAATGAAGATGGCTTTCTCGTGGATTAAAGTATTACGGAGGTAAAAAGTCCCCCATTCGGATCTCCGGGTGGCGATTACTCAAGAGGATGTCGTTATCAGGAGAAGAAAAACTGACGTTCTACGGATCGGAGCGTGGAATGTCAGATCCATTAATCGGGTAGGTAGGTTAAAAAATATTAAAAGGGAAGTGGATAGGTTTAAGATAGATATAGTGGGAATCAGGGAAGTTAGGTGACAGGTCGAAAAAGACTTTAGGGCAAGAGAATAAAGGTTTATAAATACAAAATCAAATAGGGATAATGCAGGAGTACGTTCAATAATGAATAAAAATATAGGAGCGCGGGTAAGCTACTACGAATAGTATAGTGAATGCATGAAACCCACGCCTACCACACTAGTACAAGTTTATATGCCAACAATCTCCGCAGATTAGACGAAGAGATTGAAGATACGTATGAGGAAATAAAAGAAATCATTCAGATAGTGAGGGGAGATGAACATTTAATAGTCATGGGAGACTGGAATTCGATATTAGAAAAAGGAATAGAAGGGAAAGTAGTAGGTCAATATGGAATGGAGGTAAGGAATGAAAGAGGAAACGTCTTGGTAGAATTTGCACAGAGCATAACTTAATCATAGATAACACTTGGTTTAAGACTCATTAAAAGAGGCACGGAGACACTGGAAGGTTTCAAATAGATTATATAATTGTAAGATATTTAAATTGTAAGACATTTCCAGGAGCAGATGTGGTTTCTGACCACAGTTTATTGGTTATGAACTGTAGACGAAAGCTGAAGAAACTGCAAAAAGGTAGGAATTTAAGGAGATGGGACCTGAATAATCTGAAAGAACCAGAGGTTGTATTGAGTTGCAGAGAGAGCATTAGAGAATGATTGACAAGAACGGGTTAAAGAAATATAGTAGAAGAAGAATGGGTAGCTTTGAGAGATGAAATAGTGAAGGCAGCAGAGGATCAAGTAGGTAACAAAACGAGGGATAGTAGAAATGGTTGGGTAACTGAAGAGATATTGAATGTAGTTGATGAAAGGATAAAATATAAAAATGTAGTAAATCAAGCAAGGGAGAAGGTGTACAAACGTCTCAAAAATGATATCGACAGGAAGTGCTAAATGGCTAAGCAGGGATGGCTAAAGGAAAAATGTGAGGTTGTAGAGGCATATATCAGTAGGGTTAAGATAAATGCTGCCTACAGGAAAATAAAAGAGGCATTTGGAGAGAAGAGAACCATTTGTATGAATATCAAGAACTCAGATGGAAAACCAGTCCTAAGCAAAGAAAGGAAAGCAGAAGGGTGGAACGAGTACATAGAGAGTCTATACCAGAGCGATGTACTGGAGGACAATATTATGGAAACTGAAGAGGACGTAGATGAAGGTGAAATAGCAGATATGATACTGCGTGACGAGTTTGACAAAGCACTGAAAGACCTGAGTAGAAACAAGGCCACGGGAGTAGACAACATTCCATTAGAGCTACTGATAGCCTTGGGAGAGCCAACACTCTACCATCTGGTGAGCAAGACGGATGAGACTGGCAAAATACTCTCACACTTCAAGAAGAATATAATAATTCTAATACCAAAGAAAGCAGGTGTCGACAGGTGTGTAAATTACCGAACTATCAGTTTAGTAAGTCACGACTGCAAAATACTAACACGAATTCTTTACAGACGAATGGAAAAACTGGTAGAAGCCCACTTCGGGCAAAATCAGTTTGGAACACGCGAGGCGATAGTGACCCTACGACTTATCTTAGAAGGTAGATTAAGGAAAGACAAAACTACGTTTCTAGCTTTTATAGACTTAGATAAAGTTGTTGATTATGTTGACTGGATTATTCTCTTTCCAATTCTGAAGGTGGCAAAGGTCAAATATTGGGGACGAAAGGCTATTTACAATTTGAACAGAAACCAGATGGCAGTTATAAGAGTCGATTGCCATGAAAGGGAAACAGTGTTGGCAAGGGAGTGAGACAGGGTTGTAGGCTATCTCCGATGTTATTCAATCTGTATTTTGAGCAAGCAGTAGACGAAACAAAAGAAAGATATTTGCCGATGACATTGTAATTCTGTCAGAGACAGCAAATAACCAGGAAGATCAGTTGAACGGAATGAACAGTGTCTTGAAAGGAGGATATAAGATTATCATCAACAAAAGCAAAACGAGGATACTGTTATGTAGTCGAATTAAATCAGGTGATGCTGATGGTATTAGATTAGGAAATGAGGCACTTAAAACAGTAAATGAGTTATGCTATTTAGGCAGCAAAATAACTGATGGTGGTCGAAGTAGAGAGGATACAAAATGTAGAGTAGTGGTGGCAAGGAAAACATTTCTGGAGAAGAGAAATTTGTTAACATCAAGTATAGATTTCAGTGTCAGGAAGACTTTTATGAAAGCATTTTTAACGAGTCTAGCCATGTATGGAAGTTAAACATGGACGATAAATAGTTTAGCCAAAAAAAGAATAGAGGCTTTCGAAATGTGGTGCTACAGAAGAATGCTGAAGATTAGATGGATAGATCAAGTAATTAACGAACAGGTACTGAATAGAACTGGGGAGGAGAAGAATTTGTGGCACATGTTGACTAGTAGAAGGGATCGGTTTTGACGAGATTTCGGAGGCCTCAAGAGATCACCAATTTAGTACTGGGGGGCTGCGTGGAAGGTCTTTCAGGCGCTTCACAACGCTCGTTTAGGCAAATATTGGGATGGTCTCCAATATCAGTCACATAAAATACGACACGCTGACAATCAAAATACGGCCTAGCAGAGAACAAATATTATTTGAATCGCGGACACACGGCGAACACGACTTTCCTCTTTCAGCATAAAAGACGACTGTGGCGACTAGAACGGTAAAGTAAAAGTATAATAAATCCACCAAATCATTAAAACATATGAGCCCCTACCAAGGGATAAACTGGAGGAAACGGCGAGAGAGTTTCTGGTCTCAAAGTACTCAGTATAATTCCCTATCAGCCCTACACATTTGACCCTAAGGGTTCGCAACTTCAAGCTCTGTAGAAAGTTGTGTAACGGGAAATTTAGAATGGTTTTGAAACTCTATTTGAACTGTAGCTAAAGAAATACGTAATTATGATTCTGTACATGTAAGAAAACTGAAGTACTGCAACTTCAAAAATGTCGTATAGTACGCGCTGTGATTTTCATGCAGCAGGTGTTGCCTGCCCTAATGCAATCTCGTGACTGGAGATGAGAGACAGAAGAGAGGGAGAGCCCCGTCTCGCAAATTGCTAGTTTTAGTGCTGAGCTTTCGAGAACGCCAGCTAAGGACGGGCTGGAACATTCTGTCGGCGAAAGCAAATAATTTGACGCAAACGCGCCACATTTGCATCTCAAAGCCGAGCGCTTGTAGGGCGGGGTCCGGGTTGTGAAAAGAAGAAGGTAAAAAAGGAAGTGTAGTTGGGGAGGTGGGGGGTGGGGGAGAGGAGGCACTCGGCCCAGTCGATTTCATTCGCCTCGTTACAGCGTGCACCAAGCTGCGCCGAGTCGACATCCTCTGATATCATATGCGTTTTCAGGTAATATCTGTGTCGCGACTATGACGAACCTCATACAGTACCGAGCTTTGGCTTCGAAAATAATGCACTTTGTAGCGACAAATGAACTGCAAGGGGAGAATACAAGCCGCCACTTCTGATTTTATATCGCAGAGCGTTTCTGTTTATTTCGGTTAAAAGTATCTGCAACAGAATGAATGAACTTGGTAGCAACCCCACACGGAATTAAAAATTAAGTGAACCTCTAATACACTACTGGCCATTAAAATTGCTACACCAAGAAGAACTGCGGATGATAAACGGGTATTAATTGGGCAAATGTATTATATGAGAACTGGCAAGTGATTACACTTTCACTCAATTTGGGTGCAAAGATCCTGAGAAATCAGTATCCAGAAAACGACCTCTGGCGATAATAACGGCCTTGATACGCCTGGGTATTGAGTCAAACAGAGCTTGGATGGCGTTTACAGGTACAGATGCCCATGAAGCTTCAACACGATACCACAGTTCATCATGAGTAGTGACCGGCGTATTGTGACGAGCCAGTTGCTAGGCCACCATTGACCAGACGTTTTCAATTGGTGAGAGATCTGGAGAATTTGCTGGCCAGGGCAGCAGCCGAACGTTGTCTGTATCCAGAAAGGCCCGTACAGGACCTGCAATATGCGGTCGTGCATTATCCTGCTGAAATGTAGGGTTTCACAGGGATCGAATGAAGGGTAGAGCCACGAGTCGTAACACATCTGAAATGTAACGTTCACTGTTCAAAGTACCGTCAATGTGAACAAGAGGTGACTAAGACGTGTAACCAAGGGCATCCCATAACACCACGCTGGGTGATACGCCAGTATGGCGATGACGAATACACGCTTCCAGTGTGCGTACACCGCGATGTCGCCAAACACGTATGCGACCATCATGATGCTGTAAACAGAACCTGGATTCATCAGACAATATGACGATTTGCCATTCGTGCACCCAGGTTAGTCGTTGAGTACACCATATCAGGCGCTCTTGTTTGTGAAGCAGCGTCAGGGGTAACCGCAGCCATGGACTCCGAGCTGGCAGTCCATGCTGCTGCAAACGTCGTCGAACTGTTGGTGCAGATTGTTGTTGTCTTGCAAACGTCCCCATCTGTTGCCTCAGGGAAAGAGACGTGGCCGCACGATCCGTTACAGCCATGCGGATTAGATGCCTGTCATCTCGAATGCTAGTGATACGAGGCCGTTGGGATCCAGCACGGCGTTCCGTATTATCCTCCTGAACCCACCGATTCCTTATTCTGCTAACAGTCATTGGATCTCGAGCAACGCGAGCAGCAATGTCGCGATACAATAAACCGCAATCGCGATAGGCTACAATCCGACCCTTTTCAAAGTGGGAAACGTGATGGTACGCATTTCTCTTCCTTACACGAGGCATCACTACAACGTTTCACCAGGCAACGCCGGTCAACTAGTGTTTGTGTATGAGAAATAGGGTGGAAACTTTCCTCATGTCAGCTCGTTGTAGGTGTCGCGACCGCCGCCAAATTTGTGTTAATGCTCTGAAAAGCTAATCATTTGTATATCACAGCATCTTCTTCCTGTCGGTCAAATTTCGCGTCTGTAGCACGTCATGTTCGTGGTGTAGCAATTTTAATGGCCAGTAGTGTAGAAAGACCATGCACACACCACGTAGGGATTTCCTCATATTGCTTACCAAAAAGTAGATTAGATGCAATGCTAAATAAGTCATTTTCTGCATGTATGCTTCAACAGCCACCAGTAATAAACTACTGAATGTTGAAATCATGGTTCCACAGTGGCTGTAAACATCTGTAAAATTAACAACGGCCGGCCGTGGTGGTCTCGCGGTTCTAGGCGCGCAGTCCGGAAGCGCGCGGCTGCTACGGTCGCAGGTTCGAATCCTAACTCGGGCATTGATGTGTGTGATGCCCTTAGGTTAGTTAGGTTTAAGTAGTTCTAAGTTCTAGGGAACTGATGACCACAGCTGTTAAGTCCCATAGTGCTCCGAGCCATTAACAACGAACCCGTTGACTTTGATGAATTAACACTAGTTCTGGGAGGTAAAGCGACCCGTTTTATTTAGTTCATTAATCGACCACTTTATAATACGTACGGCAGACAATACTACAAACTTTCGGTGTAGACATTGCTTCATTATACACATGACCATCAGTGTATGGCGGCTAATGGCTCTTTCGTCCGCCTCGATAGCTGAGTAGTTGCCGGCAGGGTAGCTCGGCGTGTTCGGTCAGAGAGCTGGTTGCTCTTTGTAATAAAAAATCTGAGTGAAGGGATCAAAAACGGACTTCAAGTGATTTTTCAATGGTTCTTTCGATTCGTGCTTATCCCAAAATGAGAGCATAAAATAGTCAGGATAGAAATGATTTTGACGTGTATCTACTGTATATGCTACCAGTGTTTGGCAACGGCTCTACAGCCGAAACCGGCCTATTGTGTATTTTGTTGTACAAAGGGCGTTGGAAACGTTTTGCACAGTTGTCTCTAACTTTTTTATTTGTTGCAGGAGGAGAACGAAAATTTTTGTGAACATCCTTGGAACAGTTAGTTATTAGTAGGTATACAAATGTATTTTCTTTTATTTACAGGTGAGCCATTATGGACCTTGAAGTAGATGTCAGGTTGCGATAACGGTAGGTGATGGAGTTCCTCTTCAAGACTGGCTATGACTGCCACATCAATTCACAGTATGTTGCTCCCTATTTATGAGGAAGACACAGTGGATCGTAGCTGTATCCAGTTGTGGTTGCAGAGAATTAAAAAAGGTGATTTCTCTCTATTGCACAATCCACGATGCGGTAGACCATCGACGGTAGTGAGTGATGTGAATAAGGAGACAATTGATCAACTCATCCAAAATGACAGATGTGTGACGACACGACAGCTTTCTGAAATGACTCGTTTATCACTGGGTAGTGTGGTATCACTGGTACAGTCACCAGGGTACAGAAAAATCTGTGCACGTTCGGTGCATAGATTATTGACAAGAGAAATGAAAACGATGAGGAAGAATGTGGGCGAGTGTCTCATGAAGAGCTTTAATGAAACGTGGAAACAGTGTTTTGATGGCGTCATTACGCAGGATGAAGCATGGTTGCTTATCTCCGAACCATTGAGTGGCGTTATACAGGTTCCCCTCGGAAGAAGAAACCAAGACTTCCACGAGCAGTAGATTGAAAGATGATGGCCTCCTTCTTTTGGGATAGAGTGTGGTGTCATTTTCATTGACTTTTTTGAACCTGGCTCCACAATTAACCGGGACCGTTCCTGCTTGTCGTTGGACAAGCTGCGATCTGCTATCAAGACCCACAGACCACAGCTCCAGGGCCAGCTCGTCAGACTACACCATGACAATTCCAAACACCATGCAGCCCTTATGGCGCAGGAGAAAATAAGGAAAATGGCTTGCAATATTGTTCGTCATCCTCCCTACAGTCCGGACCTGGCTCCGTCTGATTTTTACTTATTTGGTGGTCTGTAGGCCCACCTGCGCGGTAAAATATTTAATAGTGAGAAAGACCTTGTTTCCTGTGTCAAGCGATGGTGTAAAAGTCAATCCCCAGAATTTTACCAAAGTGCATTTACATCTTGGAATGAACGTTGGGCTAGATGGGTCACAGCTCATGGAGGCTACATTGAGCAGCTTCAATGTATAGCTAAATGTTCCAAACATGTTCACAAAAAATGCCATTCTCCTCGTGCAAAAAGTAAAAAAATTAGAAACGACTGTGCAAAACTTTTTGCATGCCCTTTATATGTTTAATTTTGACACAACCTTCCGTCTACCTCGAAATTATGGTTTTAACACTCAATGAATAGGTCATATAAGACCGCATTGTATTTCCTCCGAAAAGTAACTACATGTTCATCTCAGTACTAGCTCGTAAGAATGGGAAATGTTTAGAAACTATCACTGTTACGGATAACATTATTTGACGAATAAATACTGATTTCTAATCACAAGTTTTTATTTACGAAGGGTGTTCGGGGGGGTTATGCTGATACTCTAGACAGGTTCATATCGTACGTGATCCTTTGGGTGACATATAAGCGTATCCACCTGGTTCACTATGTCGAGACACCTTGGAAACTTGCTGCATCTAACTGTCAGGCAGTTGGATGCTACCTCCGCATCAGCCAACAAACCATCACTTCCTTCTGAAATATATTTAATGATATGCGTTAACTGTCACGTTTATCTAAGATGAGAAGAGGAACCAGAATGTAGGTAGATGGATTATATTTTTCTACTCCGGAAGAAATCTGTGTCTCTCACACCTGACATGAAATACAGCGACGGGAAATAAATCGCAACACCAAAAACTAATTAATTTGTACGACACGAATTTCTGGAATGCATTCGGTTAGGTCACGTATTTAAGTAATGAGTATAAAGAATCTGCCTCGATTGCAAATAATAACCGGATGTTCACCTAGGTTTCGGCGCGGGTAACCACGCCTTCTTCGAAACACACTAAAACTAAAAACTGCCTAAGAGGCAGGTCAACTGTCTAAGAGGCAGGTCAACAGCCGGTTTCTATTTGCCATCGATGCGGATTCTTTGTAATCATTAAATTATTCACTATTGCTGACGCGCTGCAATGTTAAAAGTTCTCACATATTTAATTGAGTAACATAGAAAGGTCACAGGTTAACGTAAGCGTGAAATTAGCCATTCAAAATATGAAATTCTGGTGTATTAATAACCAGAGTGACCGCTAAAATGGTGAATGCAATCATGCAAACGTTCATGCATTGTATTGTACAGCTGCCGAATGTCAGTTTGTGTCATGGAGTTCCTTGCTTGTTGGGCTTGGTGGGTAAATGCAGGGCCGATTAATGCTATTTGTGTATGGCACTGGAGTTGTCATCAGATTATGTCTAATATGTTCTCGAATAGAGACATATCTGATGACTGAGTAGGCCCAGGCAACATGTCGACGCTCTATTCTTTTGGAAAACACCCTCTGGAATGCTGTTCATGAATGGCAGCACAACAGGTTGTATCACCAGATCTACGTACAATTTTTTAGTCAGAGTGCACGATGGGACCAAACTGCTGACGTCATCGGTCCCCAGGGTGCATGGGATAACCACGGGGGTGCTCCTGCTGTCATACGAAATCACACCCCAGAACATAAGTCCAGGTACAGGTTCAGCGTGTACAGCACGCAGAAGGGTTAGTTGCATGCCCTCAACTCGCCGCCTTCTAACCAACGCTTAGCCGTCACTGACACCGAGGAATAAGCAGCTTTCATCAGAAAACAACAGACCTCCACCCTGCCCTTCCGTGAGCTCTCGCTTGACGCCACTGAAGCAAAAGGCGGCGTTTTGAGGTCAGCAGAACGCACGCTACTGGACGTCTGGCTCGGAGCTGTCCTGGAAGTAAGCTACTCGTAACAGTTCGATGTGTCACTAGATGGACTATGATGCGCCAGAGCTTTACGCCGAAGACGATGGCCTCCAGTCTCAGTAGTGGCACGTGACCGTCCAGAGCCCGTACATTCTCCTCACCGCCGCCACCAACTATCACGTATAGGCCTATTTGTCACATTCCTACAAAATCTTCCCCTAATGTAGCAGCTTCTCGTAGCCTCGTTGCACAACCGCATTTATATTCAGTGTGGTGCTGGTAGCGGCATCATTGTCGACTTACAGACATTCTTGGCTAATGTCAACTCAGTCCGTCCAGTATCAAAGGTAACCAACAGTTATGACCGCTGTAGCGTGTATTCAAAGAAAACCTGACTTGCATCCTCATAGTGACGCGACCTTCATGCGACAGGCGTGAAATTTGAACAGATAACTACTGGCCATTAAAATTGCTACACCAAGAAGACATGCAAATGATAAACGAGTAGTCATTGGACAAATATCGTATACTAGAACTGACAAGTGATAACACTTTCACGCAGTTTGGGTGCATAGATCCTGAGAAATCAGTACCCAGAACAACCACCTCCGGCAGTAATAACGGCCTTGATACGCCTGGGCATTGAGTCAAACAGAGCTTGAATGGAGTGTACAGGTACAGCTGCCCATGCAGCTTCAACACGATACCACAGTTCATCAAGAGTAGTGACTGGCGTATTGTGACGAGACAGACTCTCGGCCACCATTGACCAGTCGTTTTCAGTTGGTGAGAGATCTGGAGAATGTGCTGGCCAGAGCAGCATTAGAACATTTTCTGTATCCAGCAAGGCCCGCACAGGACCTGCAATATGTGGTCGTGCATTACCCTGCTGAAATGTAGGGTTTCGCAGGGATCGAATGAAGGGTCGTAACACATCTAAATTGTAACGTCCACTGTTCGAAGTGCCGTCATGCGAATAAGAGGTGACCGAGACGTGTAAGCAATGGCACCCCATACCATCACGCCGGGTGATACGCCAGTATGGCGATGACGAATACACGCTTCCAATGTGCGTTCACCGCGATGTCGCTGTGGTGTCACCGCCAGCCACCACACTTGCTAGGTGGTAGCCTTTAAATCGGCCGAGGTCCAGTAGTATACGTCGGACCCGCGTGTCGCCACTATCAGTGATTGCAGACCGAGCGCCACCACACGGCAGGTCTAGAGAGACTTCCTAGCACTCGCCCCAGTTGTACAGCCGTCTTTGCTAGCGATGGTTCACTGAGAAATTACGCTCTCATTGGCCGAGACGATAGTTAGCATAGCTTTCAGCTACGTCATTTGCTACGACCTAGCAAGGCGCCATTACCAATTGCTATTTACCTTGTGATGCATGTACCGTCAGACCGATGTTCACCAATTATGAATTAAAGTTAAGTATTCCAGAAGCTCCGTACTTTTTTTACTAGGTTCAACTCCTTTAACTGTTCCAGACCTCACGCCAGCCTGCGTGAGCTTAAACGCGTGCCCTTCGGCATCCCGTCCTAGTGGATTGGCTGTCTTGCCAGTCCACAAAAGTCGCCAAACACGGATGCGACCATCATGATGCTGTAAACAGAACCTGGATTCATCCGAAAAAATTACATTTCGCCATTCGTGCACCCAGGTTCGTCATAGAGTACACCATCGCAGGCCGTTCGGATCCAGAACGGCGTTCGGTATTACCCTCCTGAACCGACCGATCCCATATTCTGCTAACAGTCATTGGATCTCGACCAATGCGAACAGCAATGTCGCGATACGATAAACCGCAACCGCGATAGGCTACAGTCCGACCTTTATCAAAGTCGGAAACGCGATGGTACGCATTTCTCCTCCTTACACGAGGCATCACAACAACGTTTCACCAGGCAACGCAGGCCAACTGCTGTTTTTTTATGAGAAATCAGTTGGAAACTTTCCTCATGTCAGCACGTCGTAGGTGTCGCCACCGGCGTCAACCTTGTGTGAATGCTCTGAAAAGCTAATCATTTGCATATCACAGCATCTTCTTCCTGTCGGTAAAATTTTCCGTCTGTAGCACGTCATCTTCGTGGTGTAGCAAGTTTAATGGCATGCATTGATTTGTCTCTAAGATGTAGAAATATGCCTATGATTTAGATAAGATATCTGTATGGTACGAAAAGTGGCAATTGACCCTGAATAAAGACAAGTGTGAAATTATTGAAATGAGTAGTAAAAGAAATCCGCTAAATTTCGATTACGCAATAAGTCACACAAATCTGAAGGCTGTAAATTCAGCAAAATACTTAGGGATTACAATTACAAATAACCTAAATCGGAACGATCACATAGATAATATTGTGGGATAGAGCAAATAGAAGACTTCGATTCATTGGCGGAACACGTAGAAGGTGCAACAGGTCTACTAAAGAGACTGCTTACACCACTCTTGTCCACCCAGTTCTGGCGTATTGCTGTGCAGTGTGGGATCCGCATCAGGTGGGACCGACAGATGACGTCGAAGAAGTACAAAGAAGGGTAGCTTATTATGTATTATCGCGAAATAGGGGAGATAGTGCCACATACATGATACGTGAATTGGAGTGGAAATCATTAAATCAAAGGTGTTTCTCGTTGCGACGGCATCTTCTCAAGAACTCTAAATCACCAGTTTTCTCTTCCGATTTCAAAAACATTCAGTTGGCACCCGCTTACATAGGGAGAAATGATCATCACGATAAAATAAGAGAAATTAGGGCTCGCACAGAAAAATATAATTGCTCGTTTTTTCCTCGCGTCGTTCGAGACTGGAACGGTAGGGAGAAGCTTGAAGGTGGTTTATTGAACCCTCTGCCAGGCATTTATTGTGAATATCACAGTAATCACGTAGATATAGATCTTCTTTCGTTTGTGTCCACCAATCCCTTGTGTTGCGTTTTTTTTTCCGTCAGTGTAATACATTAAACATTCCGCATCTTTTTTCGGAAAAATCAAAAATATCATATCATTGAAACATGAATCATTGAAATTAATGTAATGACAATAATAATGACAAATAATCAGAACAGAAGACTCGCCGGCCGAATTGGCAGAGCGGTTCTGGGCGCTACAGTCTGGAACCGCGTGACCGCTACGGTTGCAGGTTCGAATCCTGCCTCGGGCATGGATATGTGTGATGTCCTTCGGTTAGTTAGGTTTAAGTAGTTCTAAGTTCTAGGGGACTGATGACCTCAGCAGTTAAGTCCCATAGTGCTCAGAGCCATTTTTTTGAACAGAAGACTCCTCCATTCCTGAAAGATCAATATTAAAAAAGGAATGGCGATTTCCTAGGGTATATTCTGTTAATTGTAAAGATTTCGACACTCACGTCATATAAAAACAATAAATCTTGTGAATGCCAAACTATACTTGACGGAACAGGTAGCCTAACACAATTTCTCTGAATGGAATATTAATACCTCTCGATTTACATACCACTAGACTCTAGAGAGAGCTAACATGTTCATGCAGGAAACTAAACACTTCAACTAAAGCTTGAGAATATATGAATTACATTAACAATTCTTAAATCTTGTGGAAACCACTGACAAATTTGCGTTGCATAGCCTCAGACAGCGGTACTGACGATGTGGTCCCTGTCTTAACATTTTTCTCGACTGATGTGTTCGCTGAATGTGTGATGTTGTACCTTCCAACTCACCTTATGTTAAGAAAATCAAATCTCATATCCCCACATAGATATACTCCAAAGTACGTCTAAGGATTGATCATGTTGCTAGGTAAGAGAATTATCACAACGCTTCGATAACTCGCTCCAGGCCACGGATGCCATGGCGTGGGGACTTTCATGCGACCACGATATGTGGGCCATGTGTGGGCCGAAACTCGGCTTATCTCGGCTTTGCTCGGTGCTTCTCGATAGTAGTTAGGACACAACGATATTTCGTATTGCACTACGGTGCGACATTTTTCGGTCGGCACGAATTTCTTCGGGCTGGAAGAATCGTGGGGTCAGCGTTATCTCCCTTCCGCTATTTGTTAGTAACGTAAAGGAAGTTCACAGGTCGATTGGGTGTTTGCGCTAAAAGATGCAGTCTGGTGATATATTGTCACAAGTCTTTATAATGAATAGCCATGACAGGAGAGAAGTATAAGAATTCCTAACATCTGTTATGCGATGTACAGGGGCATAATAAACAGCTACGACATTACAACAGCATGCAGGCAGAATTTCAAGATTTAGTTGACGATGAGAGAGCAAAAAATTACGATGGTCGACAGTCAGCAGTCATTGTTTTGTACATCAAGAAGCACTTGTTACTAAATTTGCAGGCATGGGGAACATGATGAAACTTGTGGCATGAAGAGTAAATCTTCTGAAGTCGTACGCATTATTCCACGTAAGATGTGACGGTTTTCGATGGAACTGAACGACACATATACAAATATTATATATTACTGAAAAGAACGTTGAGTAATTCAACGAGCAGTTTATGACTGTTGTTGAATATATGAAGAAAAAGGAGGAACGAAAATCAGAAAATCCAGAATGGATTGTAGACATCGCATTTTAAGTGCACTTGAATCCACACTGTCCATAACAAGATATTGCCAGGTCATAAACAGCTTATTCCTAATTTGATGGGCATGCATTTAAGAAGAAAATCGCGTTGTTGAATGGGCAAATTCTGACAAGAAACGCCGTCCATTTCCCTATCCTCAATGGCGTTAAAGAGAACGTTAGGTTCGAAGAGTTCATTGTGGTCTTGAAGGAATTACGAGGACAGTTTTCTAAAAGAGTTTGAGTACAATGTTTTCTAGGTTCTGTCTGGAGAATTTTCCATTTCACTTGGAAACTCCTATACGCATGTGCACATGGAACTGACTAATTTCCAACTTAATTCTTATTTAAAGTACAATAGTTTTAACATTACAACTGTCCACGAGATCTATGATGATTTCCTGAAGAAAAGTTTCCACCTGTCCATAATAAGGCTGCAAACGTTATAAAATATTTCGATCTACATGCGTGCGCGATTTTTACGATTATGAAACTAAATAAGTCACGATTACGTGGAATCCTGAGTACGAGAATCTGAGAAATTGTCTTCCTCTGTCAACTTTTGGCACCAGGTAGTAGATACACTATGTATTTACTGCCCCAGAAGCAAATAATATTGAAAATTAGTTTTGTTTGTGATCTACATTTTTCAGAAATGTTAGATATAAAAGCTGGTTTTATGCAGTGTGACTGCATTGCCATTTAAATGTGAGACCTTCGCAGTTCCCCCGTCGTCCCAATCCTCACGCTCACACAGAGTGCGGGGCTGTGAGGGACGTGTTTGACGAGGTGAGGCAGCTACATCATGCCAGTCAGAGAACAGCTTACGCGCCGAATTCATGGCTGTCCCTCCTTTAGTATTTAGGCTGAAACTACTTTCTGTGTTTGGCCTCAGTTGTCCTGTCTGTACATTACACGCGACACAAAGGAACGAAAATATTCATAACGAACAAGCCACCTTGCTAATGAATGTGGAAAGTATTCAAATAGTGAAATCAGCAGAGAACCCCCGATTCGGAATCTACCTGTCATGAATAAAGCAGCTTTTAACATCTGATTACCTTACCATATTACATAAGCGAGGAAACGTTTAGGAAAAATTTGAAATAATGCTTAAAATTGATCAAATGGCTCAGAGCACTATGGGACTTAACATCTGTGGTCATCAGTCCCCTAGAACTTAGAACTACTTAAACCTAACTAACCTAAGGACATCACACACATCCATGCCCGAGGCAGTATTCGAACCTGCGACCGTAGCGGTCACGCGGTTCCAAACTGAAGCGCCTAGAACCGCACGGCCACACTGGCCGGCCAAATAATGCTTAAATTTTGTTGTAAGTCGCGAAGTAACGCTGGATTAACGTAGTCTGAGTAATTTGCGCTCCATTTTAAGCAAAAGCTAGTTTCTCTAGTAACTTGAAGTTTAAGACTTCATATGTCGTACAATGATGTAACTTCGCTGTTACATTCAGTGATTTACTGTATGTAAATAATGCGAAGTGTGTGGCGAATAGAACTGGCAGCAAAAATGTAATAAATTAAAATGTCATGAGTGAAACTGAAGTTTTATTGTGTTCCATTTCCAGCAAAAGCTAGTTTCTCATGCTTCTACAGCGCTAGAAAAAGTCACGAGTGACACAGGTCACTTCTCATCCCATCATACTCCACACGCGCTCGGTTGGAGACACGTCTGGAGATTTTGCTGGTCAGGAAAGCTACTGCACGTCTTAAAGAGCACGTTGAGTTTCACGGACAGTGTGAGGGTGAGCATTATCCGACTGGAACAACACGTCTCCTTCCTTTAGGAAGAACGTCAAAAGAATTGTCCTACCAACATCTGCTTTAGCGTCCCCTCCAGAAAAACCAGATATGAACAAGAACTACAGATTATCGCAACCCAGAGTGTATGGCCGACGGTGGGGCCAGGTCTACATCGTTGGCGCAAATGAGCATTACTTCGTTCCAGGCAGAATGTGCTTTCACCGTTGAAGATCACGGTGGGCCAGTACATCTTCCAAGCGATCCCCTGATGACACCAGCCAAGCCATGCACTTCGATGCTGTGGGGAAGGTGGAGAACGGGTTGGAGGTGCTCGTGCCCGAAATGCCACTGCTAATAACAGGTTCGCAACAGATCGTGTTGAGACGTCTGGGCTCACAAGCCCTCTTATCTGTGCGTGGAAGCTGTACAGTCTGCCACTGCTGTAATTACAATACTACCATCCTGGCGGGTGTCTTTGCTGTGTGGGCGTCCAGATCCTCATCTACAGGAATGAGGGCGTTCACGTCACTGATACCAGCACCGTTGTACAACTGCCACAGAACGTCTGCTTGTGTGGAAATTCCCCGAAAGGATCATCCCGCCAGTCAGAATACTACAATTTAACCTCTTTCAAACTCACTTAGATGGCTGTAGAAAGCATGAGTGCATCTCTGTGGCATGGTTGCCTCCTTCCTTCTCACATATGCACCACACTGAGCCTTCTGGCTGTGGGCATTCCCTGTTTAAGGGTAGACACAGATAGCGCTCTAGTAGCTATGCAACCACGCTATCTGTTGGTGAACGACTTTTAAACCATTATCAGTACATCCACTATCCCCCAGGTCGTATAAACCGTTCAAAAATGGCTCTGATAACTATGGGACTTGACATCTGAGGTCATCAGCCACATAGAACTAAGAAATTCTTAAAGTTAACTAACCTAAGGACATCACACTCATCCATACACGAGTCGGTATTCGAACCTGCGACCCTAGCGGTCGCGCGGTTCCAGACTGAAGCGCCTAGAGCCGCTTGGCCACACCAGCCGGCGTATAAGCCGTCCTCGGATACAAATCGACTATGTCTTTCGAGGCGTATTAAATTTATTTCCGCCACTGTGTATTTTATGACGGAATATCTGCCGAACTGGGTGTCGTACAATGATATAATTCTGTTGGTACATTCAATATTATACGTGGACACTGTCTGCAACCTGTGAAGCGAATAGACCTGGCAGCAAAGTACTATTAAATTAAAACGTCGTGCCTACTGATAAAGTTTCAATGCATGAACACCGAAAATGTGGTAAGCGATAAACTTTCTCCCTTTCATCATTTCGAGGGAGTATCATCAAGAGACATTTTCGTGAATTATGTCAAATTGCGCCTAAAGCTGTTGGAAGTCGCTAAGTCCTCTAATTCTCAAATATTGGAAGAATATAAACCGGTTATTTCTGTCCCATTTGCATCAAGGTAAACGTATAATTTCAAAGTGTGTTACTTGCCCTGTTGTGCTACACTTTAAACATTAGATTGTACCCCTTAATAATCAGATTATAACTGCAGTTTTAATTTTTAAATTCGGTTAATAATTATGTTATGAATTGAAAATAAAATATTTGTTGCCTCTGGAAACTGCTAGATAGGCAACCCAGCAATTTGTATTGGCTTACAGATAGGGGTGTTCATAAAGGCTTTCCGCAGTGCCGTATGACTGTTAGCCGCGCATGCCGTATGCCGCAGTGTTTATACCGAAATGAAACTCAGTGAAATAAAAGTTATTAATTTATTGAATATTCATTTTTACTGAGGTAAACGAAACAGTGGAATGTTGGGAGAGTCCACTTGAATGGAAGTAACCCAGGCAGGCAAACAATCATGCAGTATGTGCGGCTAACACTCATACGACACTGCGGAGAGACTTCTTGAACACCCCGTACGGTATACAAGGTCAGAATTTCGACATGAACAGAACTGCCTTAAACGAACTGATTGTATTACGTTTCATTACATTAGAGTCGTCCTATTAACTACGAATGAAGAGTTGGTTAGCCAGCGTTTCCAGATCGTGACCAGAACATGCACCAATAATATTAGGTCCATCGCCATACAAAATACCTATCCATTTATCGGCTGGAGTTAAGGAGCGGACGTTAATGCATATGATGCCGGAGGCGTACTTGCGATGGCTATTTTCTAGTAGCAAAGAGGCTTCTGAATAAACATAACGTTGTGGCGTACAGTTCCTAAACACCGGACTTTGCTCTAATATTCTGCATTAAATTCCAGACAGCCGGCGGTAGTGGCCGAGCGGTTCTAGGCGCTACAGTCTAGAACCGCGCGACCACAACGGTCGCAGGTTCGAATCCTGCCTCGGGCATGGATGTGTGTGATGTCCTTAGGTTAGCAGGTTTAAGTAGTTCTAAGTTCTAGGGGACTGATGACCTCAGAAGTTAAGTCCCATAGTGCTCAGAACCATTTGAACCATTTTGAAATTCCAGTATATCTTGCACTGACTGCATGTTACGCTTTCGATAGTGATTCGTCAGATGAGGACGTTAAAACGTGGTACAGGAACGTGACACCACATTAATCACAGATCTATTACAGTTACCTATACTAAATAAGTATACCGCGTGAAAAGAGGCCATTCTGGGGAGAGAAAGAATGCTTTTACGATTAGGCTGCTGAACATTCAGCGGTTATTTTCAGTAGGCAATGTCGTACGAATCATATTTCATCTTTAGAAAGTATATAAAATCCTTTGACATTATACACACTCCATTCGTGGTGAAAACAATATATCAGTTTTCTATAACCGTCATCTAATCTAAATTCGTGTGTGCCCATATTTGTTTACACTCTCTATGGTTTTCCTAAGCTTAGGGCGGATTCTCTGGGAGAAGGAGTGACTGAAACTCTTCCAAATCGACTCGAGTAATCTTGTGAATGAGAGTAATTTAGATCGTGTGGACTAAGATTACTTCACTGTATTTGCTACCTGGGTATAGCTGAATTACAGTGCGGTCCACAGACCTGAAACTACATCTCTAAGAGAAAGGAGGAACGATAAACAGACATTTAATATCAGGTATTTAACAGATATGAAATACCAGAAGAGGGAAGCGTATGATACTGTATCTCCAACATGGTGACCAATTTGGAAGCCGCCATCTTGGATGCCTCTCGTAATTTTCAAGCGGGAAGATCATGACATAACAATAGGGAAATATACAAGACAATTGATGTTGTCATTAATCTGTGCACAGTTGTATCAATTCTTGATGTTTGAAGCAACTTGTACTGAACAAGAAAAATGATGGTGATAACACATAAAGGTTGCAGCTTTTGTTTGCCGCGTTGTTCGGCACGTTGTAAGGTTTATGTTACCTGCTTCGCCCACTCCTCTTGAGTTTTTACCAAACATATTGCGTAATGTTAGCACAAGTGTAAACAATCTGCTCTTTGAAGTGTGCAAGGTTTCTGACATTCACCTTTGCACAACAGCCTTCATGTCCTTCCAAATGTAAGATAGAGGATAGATGTAATACATGTATACCCTGGAACATGGTGACCAATGTATCACTAACGTATGGTCAGACTTCTCATTATTGATGTGCGGCTATCCCGAGTTATCTGTAATACTGCGTGAACACTGCGCTCTGGATTTTTACTAAACATTCGCACTCTGTGCAGGCCAGTCCTTTACAGGGATGTTACTGTTGTGTGACCACTCCGCCACAGGTCGTGCATTATGAACAGGTGCTGGATCGTGTTGAAAGATGCAATCATAATCCCCCAATTACTCTTGAACAGTGGAAAGCAAGAAGGTGCTTCAAACATCAATGTAGGCCTGTGCTGTTGTAGTGCCACGCGAAACAACAAGGGGTGCAAGCCGCATCCTTAAAAAACACATCACCATAACAGCACCGCCTCCGAATATTACTGTTGGCACTACACATGCTGGCAGATGACGTTCACCGGGCATTCGCCATACTCACACCCTGACATCAGATCGCCACATTGTGTACGGTGGTTCGTCACTCAACACAAAGTTTTTCCACTGTTCAATCGTCCAGTGTTTATGCTCGTTACACCAAGCGAGGCGTCGTTTGACATTTACCGGCATGATGTGTGGCTTATGAGCAGCCGCTCGACCACTAAATCCTGGTTTTCTCACCTCCCACCGAACTGTCATAGTACTTGTATTGGATCCTGATGCAGTTTGGAATTACTGTGTGATGCTCTGGGAGATGTCTGTCTATTACACGTTACGACCCTCTTCCACTGTCGGCGGTCTCTGTCAGTCAACAGACGACGTCGGCCTGTACGTGCCCCTTCACGTTTCCATTTCACTATCACATCGGAAACAGTGGACCTAAGGATGTTTAGGAGTGTGGAAATCTCGCGTATGGAAGTCCGTGAGTTTCGCGGAGCGCCCCATTCTGATCTCTCACGATGTCTAATGACTACTGACGTCGCTGATATGGAGTACCTGGCAGTAGGTGGCAGCACAATGCACGCAATATGAAAAACGTGTCTATCGGGGCGTCCGGACACTTTTGATCACATACTGTAATATCAGTTCGTGACGTCTATTTAAACTTCAGAAAGGAATCACATTTTCGTTACCCAGTTTATGCGCTTCGATGTATAGAGGGTGGCACAATAGCAGTTATCGAAAGTAGTATAGATATAGTTGGGCGAATACAATGACGAGTGTTACTTTATATCCATGTACCATCAACGTGGTGAGGTAACATACACAGTACAAGACTTTTTTCCCCTTGAGTGGAGTCTTCCTTTAACTAATGACAGGTAATGTGGAGTGCACTACCCACACGTAAATGCATCGTGTTAGAAACCGAGTGGCAAGAAGCGGGAGCGGAAAGTATGTGGTTAATTCACATGAATCCTTGTTAGTGCTGTCTACAAAATGGTTCAAATGGCTCTGAGCACTATGGGACTTAACATCTGTGGTCATCAGTCCCCAAGAACTTAGAACTACTTAAACCTAACTAACCTAAGGACATCACACACATCTATGCCCGAGGCAGGATTCGAACCTGCGACCGTAGCGGTCACGCGGCTCCAGACTGAAGCGCCTAGAACCGCACGGCCACACAGGCCGGCAGTGCCGTCTACCTTTGCCTTTCACGTAAGGTGGCAACACGTAACTGCGGGTATGGTGGCGCTATCTATTGGTAGAGAGACTGACGCGTCTGCACCATTTGATGCTGAATAGCGCCAGTGTGTTTTCACGCCGAAGAGAAGGTGGTCACACAAGCTATCGTCCACTAACGAATATGCAGGCGAGTAAGCAGGAACAAAGAGGAGTGATTCGATTTTTGGCGGCAGAGGAAGTTGGAGGCCGTGAAATGTGTCGACGGCTGAAGGTTGTGTACGGCGAGTACATTCTGAGTCCTTCAAGTGCTGTGGAATAGCGCAAACGATTCCTTGAGTTTGGCGAGTCCCTGGAAGACGATACTCGTCCTGGACAGGTTCATCGTGTCGTCACATCGGAAATGGTTGAGGAAGTGAATGCTTTAATCTTGCCTTGAACTTTCGAAAATCTGTGTGCAGTGTGTTCCCCACCAACTGACGGCCGAACAGGGCAGTACTTGAATGGCGCTCCCTTTGATTCATCTGAAACGTTATCATGAGGTGGAATACGGCTTTCTGTCACGTACTGTGACAGGTGACGAAACATGGTGTTACCATTTTGAACCGTGAAGCAAGCGTCGGAGCAAGCAGTGGAAACATGGGACTTCACCACCTACAAAGAAATCAATGGCCGTGTACACCAGTTCTGGTAAGGTCATGATGTCCTCCTTTTTTTATCACTGCTTGTCGAGTTCCTGGAACGGGGAACCACCATCAATGCCCAGCGTTATCGGACCACTTGACAGAACCTTAGAAGAACCATCAATTCGAATGCCGTGCCATGTTGTCAAATGGCGTTATCCTCCAACATGATGATGTCCGCCCACACACGGCCAATGCGGTGAAGGCGATATTGCAGCAGTTTCGTTGGGAAACGCTGGAACATCCACAGTACAGTCCCGACCTTGGGTCCAGACCAGGTTCCGACAGCAGTCCACTAACTACTTCAAGGATGGATTCGACCGGCTAGTGTCGCAATCGGATAAATGTACCAACAGTTTTGGTGACTCTTTTTGAGTATGTGTAGTGTGTATAACTACATTTTTGAGTTAGTAAAATCATTATTCTTACTTTACATTAGTGACCTGGTTTCATTTGAATGCCCCTTATAACGTGCCAACAGACCAGGAAAACCACATCCTCCACGCGCCATTCTCATTAGGGTCGGTGAAGGTAACAGTGATTTCAACCCCTCCACGAAAGGGTCCTGTTCTGTATATCCGTTTCAGGAAAAGCCATTCTCATTAGGGTCGGTGCAGGAAACAGTGATTTCAACCCCTCCACGAAAGGGTCCTGTTCTGTATATCCGTTTCAGGAAAAGCGATGTACAAGTAGTTAAAATATCATCACACAGTTTACACGATTCACATACAGATGGTGCACAGGATTTCACTCTCTCAAGTTAACTGCCTGTGGCCACAGAAAGGGCATCCGGCACCAAATTAAAAGACCAGCTAATCAAAACAGCGGACCGCGTACGACGAGGGAACCCTACTACTGCTTTCCTTATGTTTGCGTAATTCAGGTGAACGATATTAATGAACTCATCCTTTTGGTCGTAGAGGAATGTATTTATGGTGGATCAATTTGATTAATTGCTTTGATTAGATAGTGAATTTACGCTGACGTGAACTACGACAATGAAAAATTTTATTTGATTTATTTATTTGGTAAACTAAATAGAAATCACGCTGGAGATGAAGGCTTAATGACAACTGCAGTTAATACGACGTGTGTCTGTAAGACAACGGAATTGATGCTGTCACAGAGTAAGTATGCATGTGCCAAAATTAACGACCAGTTCAAAATTGGCTTTGAGCACTATGGGACTCAACTTCCGAGGTCATAAGTCCCCTAGAACTTAGAACTACTTAAACCTAACTACCCTAAGGACATCACACACATCCATGCCCGAGGCAGGATCCGAACCTGCGACCGTAGCGGTGGTGCGGTTCCAGACTGTAGCGCCTAGAACCGCTCGGCCACTCTGGCCAGCAACGACCAGTTGTTAAGAAACTTGAAGCCTCCTGAGTGGGCGAGTTATGTGTGTTATCTGCAGACAAATCCTCGTGGCCGAGGACTTCGTTTATGTAAGATGCGTTACTTTGTTTTAGTGGGAAAATAGATGATAAAGGTAATCATAGGGTAAGGGAACTGTCGTGAAGTTTTAAACGAAATTTGGAAAACCTACGACTGACACCCATCTTTTACTGAAACAAGTGTTTGGGGAAGACTCTTTACCAAGTACCCGAGTTTTTTAGTTGTACAAGCGTTCATAGGATGGTTGAGATGACACAGAAGGTGACTGACACCCTGGACGCCCTTCAGTATCAAAAGCGGCTGGAAATGCTACAAAAATGGTAATATGAATGGAGCTGACAGTCGGATGAGCATTCGATCGATTGTTGAAACTGTAGTAAATGACAAAGAAGCAAAGAAGGTGAAAGGTAAATCTTACATAACTAGTTTGACACGAGAAAAGCGTGTGCGTAACAAGTGCCGAAGGTTCTCTCGAACGAACGATCAAAAAGACGCTCCTGAAAATGTGTTCACAACTTTGAATACCATTGAAAATGATCTTAATTTCTTGGGAAGAGTGTCAAAATGTGAGGTATCTTGGTTTTTCACTTATTATCCAGAAAATAAGCGCCAAGCCATGTACTGGAAGGGCCCAACTTCATTGCGAGAGAAAAAGGCTCAAACGAAGAAATAAATATTTAAACCGATAATGGTTGTTTTTCCGATATTTATCGAAATTTGCATCTTTAGGCGTTCCTGATGACCGCTCTATTAATCAACATTACTACCTTGAGGTTCTTACTCAACTCGGCGAGAGAATAATAAAAAAGGACTAGAATCTGCTAAGAACGAGTCATGAGTTCTGCATCAAGCCAATGCATTGGCTCGTGCCATGTTGTCTGTTAAGAGGTTTCTAGCGTATTACAGCATCCCAGTGTTAGACAAGTCACCTTGTTTGACTGACCTGGCACGCTGTGACTATTATCTATTCCTATAGTCGAATTTGCATTGCACTGAAGCTTTGAAAGAAAAGGCGTCATGTGTCGTCAAGGAGCTCACACAGGACGACTTCCAGCAATAGAAAATTCGCATGGAGCGTTGCAGGGGTTGTGGAGAGGAGTACATTGAAGGTGACTGTAAGTACATATGTATGTTTCTGTAATAAATTGTTTTACACAAATAGTCCCGAAATTTATAGCCACATCTCGTATAAAACAGTCGGTCCTGATCGGTAATTAGCTGAACTGATGGTAGATTCCCAATGTACAGCAATAATGATGACGTAATTGTTGGGTAATAAAATGAAATTCGAGAAAATGCGGGAGTAACATGAGTGCTTAATCTGAAAACAGCAATTCAACGGAAAAGAAGTGGATTTCAAAGTTGCCAATACCTACGTCATAGATCATGCGCCCTACGGCTATTCTGACAAGATTTTCGAGAAAAGACACGTATCGTAATGTGTCAGGTTACACTGCTGCGATTCAGTATGATATTTATTAAATTTCTTCTTGTTAACCTTCCCATTACTCGATAAATCCGTCTTGTTGATCGTTAATAAATACTCCATCCATATGAATCTAGTTACCCTAGTACAGCTACTACAAGTTCTACAAACTCTCAGCAATACTATCTCTCGAAGTAGCCGCACAAGCAAAGAAATTGCATAATTTTGATACCAATTCAGAATAGTGACATATACATCATGGTCGAGAAGGTTTCTGTTTTATGAGCTCGTACACTTTGCGTAACAGGAAGGACTGCTCCTTCATTACAGTTCAGATCAAAGAACATGTAACTGGTGGAAGCAGCAATGTACCGAGTGGAACGCTTGATAAAGTGATGAACACGATAGTTACGTTGTTTGCTATACGCATACGGCTAGGAGATATGAGGCAGTGAGCTGTTAAATGGGAAATTTTAATAAACATCACAGTTTCCGAGTGATTTTCTGAACTACCGCTCTTTCCTTATTGTCGTTGATGTGCTGAAACATAGTCCATAGTTAATTTTTAGGAAACTTTGCCCAGGTAAAGGTAATGAATTTGTTGTCGCTTTGAGGAAAACTTCGGTTTCCAATATTTGTAATTTATTATACTATTGAACAGACCGAAACTGCTGTTCATTACGAAGTGAAATTACACGCACCGTAATTTTGTCGCGAAAATTAATTAGAAATTTTGATAATAACTTCATCCGTCTCCAGAGAGAGCGGCGTCGCAACACTTCATTATCTACAGAACGTGCGTTTTAAAACAGCTCGCGTAATTTTCACCTGTCTGCCGTTTCAATTAGGCACTCGTTTGATGGAGCGAGCGGCGTCGCGCGGCAAACAGACTGTCGCCCCATCGGGAAGAGTAATTTCAGCGTCGGGTTAGTCTTGTGACAGCTTTGGCCCGCTACTTTGCGTCCTTCATTAGCAGGCGGGTTAATATTCAAACCGGCGGCGTTCACAGCCTCACCAGGAACTCGTCCAAGTTCGGCAACGAAATTGCGATCGCTAGTTGTTATGCTGCTCAGCTGCACCCCGTGTAAATGATGCTCTACCCCGCGTCGACAACTGGCTTTGTGCTTCGGCCGCAAACTTTAGCCCGTACTCACTTCCACATGTTTTCCGGCAACCAGCAAGCCTTATTAGCTCCACTTCTGCAGCGAGCGAGTGGGAAAACAAAAAAGTTTTCACTGACATGAGGTGCCACGAGAACACACGCCGTCGACTATCCAACTGGCTAGTCGAAAACCCTAATTTCTCTTTCCGCACGCCCACATTTCGCATGCATCTCGCTGTCCGGTGAGGAACGAGCAATCTCGCGGATTGACTGGTAACTGGACCAATATTCGCCGCCGTGCTGACCGCGTCAATTTTTTACGCCGTCGTCGCTAAGCCTCACCCACCAATATCTCAGCGTCAACAAGTTCTCTCAGAGTGCTGGAAATGCATCGTTGGTTCACGGCGGTATTTTGTCCGCGGCCAACCAATCACAAGAGTACAGAAAATTGTGCAGCATGCAAATCAATTTTCGATACGGTGCCTCGTTTCTGATGATCTACCCATCTCGTGATTTGTCACCCTAAATATTACAGGAAGAGAGAGAAAGAGAAGGAGAGAGAGAGAGAGAGAGAGAGAGAGAGAGAGAGAGAATAGAAGGAAAGAGACATCAGTACTTTAGTCTGAGTCCCACAGCATTTTTTATTTCATTGGTTTCAGGAAAACCCCATGTCACACCATACAAATATATCACATAATGACAAACAGAGAGGTGACAAAAGTATGGGATAACGATATGCACATATACAGACGCCGGTAGACGCGCCTTAGTGCAGTTGTCATTTGTAGTCAGGTGATTCATAAGGAATGTGATTATGGCCGCAGGGCGAGAATTACAGTCTTGGTGCTGGGCGCCTGGAAGATTCCATTTCGGAAATCGTTAGGGAATTCAGTATTCTGTAATCCACAGTCTCAAGAGTGTGCCAAAAATACCAAATATCAGGCATTACCTCTCACCACGGGCAACTCAGTGGCCAATGATCATATTTCAACGACCGAGAGCACAGGTGTTTGCGTAGGGTTACCAGTGCTGAGAGACAAGCAACACTGCTTGAAATAGCCGCAGAAAACAATGTGGAGCGTACAACGAATGTATCAGTTAGGACAGTATGACGAAATTTGGTTCACCAACTGCGACATAGTCGCGTATACAAACAGTGATCTAATAATGTGAAATGTTTTTTTTTTTTATTCCAGTGTTTGATCACAATATCAATTTTTTAGATGATAACCGGTTTCAGTCCGTAATGACCATAGTCAGATGTACAATATACAAATATATACACCTCGTGAGCAGTGTGTCTTTCAACAGAATACTGCAATACGTATCACAATATGCTATCGTACAACCAGGGAAATGCACAGATAAATGATGGTAAAACGTATCTTTTTTACACCATGTCCTAAAGTGATAAGGCCATAATGGTATCGTCGAAACATATAAATGTAATCAGCACAGCATCATCACTGTGTGGTGTGTCTTTGAACATTATACAGCAATATGTTTCATAATATAATATCATACAACCAGGGAAATGTACAGATAAAATATGGTAAAACGTACCCTTTTTACACCATGTCCTAAAGTGATAACGCCATAATGGCATCGTCAAAACATTTAAAAATAATCACCACAGTATCATCACATAGGTCTAAAGTAAGGTGTAGAATAGGCCACATTGTCCACACAGTCATTATTGCTACTCCCTGCTAAAGTACAGTAGCTACCAGAAATCTGTTTGCCTACATCCTCCCTATATGTCGCTACTGTGGGCTTAGATGTAGTCATCATTTACGAAAAAAAACATAAAATAGTAAAAACACATTAGGTAAAATAGATGTAGCAGACTTTTAAAATTGATAACTATCATAGAAACCAATTGTAATACATTCATTCATATATTACCTTTTAACACCTTTATATGGGTAACTGTATTCGTCTTTTAATGAATCGTACCTAATGTATTTTACCGAATGTGTTTTTATCAGATTATGTATTTGCGTAAATGATGACTACATCTAAGCGCACAGTAACGACATATAGGGAGGATGTAGGCAAACAGATTTCTGGTGGCTACTGTACTTCAGTAGATAGTTCCAATAATGACCGTGTGGACAATGTGGCCTATTCTACACCTTATTTTAGATCTATGTGACGATGCTGTGCTGATTATATTTATATGTTTTGACGATGCCATTATGGCGTTATCACTTTAGGACATGGTGTAAAAAAGGTACATCTTACCGTATTTTATCTGTACATTTCCCTGGTTGTATGACAGTATATTGTGATACGTATTGCCGTATTATGTTGAAAGACACACTGCTCACTAGGTATATATATTTGTATATTGTAGATAAGAGGATGGTCATTACGGACTGAAACCTGTCATCATATAATGAATTGATATTGTGATCAAAGACTGGAATAAAAAGCCTTTGACGAAATTTGGCATTAATGGGCAAAGGCAGCAGACCAACTGACGCGAGTGCCTTTGCTAACAGCACGATATGAACTTAAGCGTCTCTCTCCTGGGCTCATGACTATATCGATTTGACCCTACACGACTGGAAAACCTTGGCCTTGTCAGGTGACTTCGGATTTCAGTTGGTGAGCGGTGATAGTAGGGTTCGAACGTGGTGCAGACCCCACGAAACCGTGGACCCAAGTTGTCAATAAGGCAGTGTATGCTGGTGGTGGTTCCATAACGGTGGGCGCTGTGGTTACATGCCGTGCTGTGGTCCAACTGAACTAGTTTGAGACTATTGAGAGCTATTCATGCACTTCATGTATCTAAAAAACAATGGAATTTTTATGGATGACAATGTGTCGTGTCATCGCGCCAGAATTGCTCGCGATTGGTTCGAAGAATATTCTGGACAATTCAATTGACTGGTTTTTTCTGGACAATTCGAGTGACTGGTTTGGCGACCTAGAGCCCAAGACCTGAGTTCATGGTCGACTATATAGGCAACATGGGTCAATATGTCTGCAGGAGACTTTCAACGACTTGTTGAATCCTGCCATGTCGAGTTACTGTACTGTGGTGTGCTACAGGAGACACTATGCGTTTTTAGGAGGTATCCCATGACTTTTGTGACCTCTGTGTAATCAGGCCGTCTGTCTGACTTAACTAAAAGTACAAAACGCAATGATTGTGTCAGAAACAAAGGCCATTAGTATGACCACATCATTGCGATAAAAGCCGTAAATTTGTGTATGAAATTAATTCTATGTATTCATAATGAAACGCAAGGAAGTATTCCAAAATTTCGAATTTACTTTTCACAAAGGCGAATGCATTCGCAGATACATATGGCTAACTTGGAGGAAAGAGCTACTCACGCAGAAAAATAATAGTTAATTCTTAAAATATTATGCGGTGTAAATGTTGCAGAATGATTTTGTTTATCATATTCAACTGGTTTATGCAGAAAGCACTCTTCCGTGAGAATGTACTCACAGCTTGGAGATGGTTTTAACTGTAATAAATGCCTCGTTTTGTTAGTATCCGTGTAACCTGTATGTAATCTGTTTATGGAAATGATTTCTTTTCTCGTGACTGTCGAGTTGAGAGATCAAGGATGTATTAGTACTCTGTATCTGTACAGGACACATGTGTCTGAAATAATTGTCTCGGCGGGTATGACAAGGATAGATGACTGTTCCAAACATACAAATAGAAGTTCAGGTTTCAAATGATGTTTTAATATCAGTGTGCTCATGCCATATAAATTAACAGTGATCGGTAGCAACTGGAAAAGTGAAATTATTGTGACACACGTGAGGTTCAGGTTTCAAATAATGTTCTAGTATGAGCGTGCTCGTGCCATATAAATTAACAGTGAGTGGCAGCAATAGGAAGCATAAAATTATTGTGACATACTTGACGTCTAAAACCGGCTGCGGACTGTCGCAATGCTACTTCCACGCGTAAAAGTGTCAGTATTATTGTTCTATAACGGTACAAAACATGTGCTGCTAAAATAATATGCTAGGCACCTAAGGAAGTTAAAGTTGGCAGTTCCAAACTAAAAAATGGGTACCCAAATGCTAATAATATTCTAACACCAGTAACTCACTCTGAGAATTGCCTGTTATTGTCCTAAAACAGAAAAAAACATATGTGTATGTGTAAAATATTGTGCTGTACAGATAAGGCTATGGTTGTAGAGAAACTAACGAATAGAGACTGAGCACTCAATTATTATTCTAAAGCTAGAAGCTAACAGTGTGTGTTTCTATGTGTTTATGCGGGCGTGTGTGTGTGTGTTTCTCTATGTGCTATATAACCTATCAGTGTGTGCTCTGCTCAAAGAGTAAAATTGCGGAACTTACAGGTTAAGAAACACTTGACGTCTAAAACCATGATAATGGACTCTCAAATGAAATATCACAATGCTATTTTCATGTCTAAGTCACTATCTAGGTCACTAAACTATCAGTTTAATAAGTCACAGCTGCTAAATACTAACGCGAATTCTTTACAGACGAATGGAAAAATTGGTAGAAGCCGACCTCGGGAAAGATCAGTTTGGATTCCGTAGAAATGTTGGAACACGTGAGGCAATAATGACCTTACGACTTACCTTAGTAGAAAGATTAAGGAAAGGCAAACCTACGTTTCTAGCATTTGTAGACTTAGAGAAAGCTTTTGAAAATGTTGCCTGGAATACTCTCTTTCAAATTCCAAAGGTGGCAGGGGTAAAATACAGGGAGCGAAATGCTATTTACAATTTGTACAGAAACCAGATGGCAGTTATAAGAGTCGAGGGGCATGAAAGGGAAGCAGTGGTCGGGAAGGGAGTGAACAGGGTTTTAACCTCTCCCCGATGCTATTCAATCTGTATATTGAGCAAGCAATAAAAGAAACAAAACAAAAATTTGCAGTAGGTATTACAATCCATGGAGAAGAAATAAAAACTTTGAGGTTCACCGATGACATAGTAATTCTGTCAGAGACGGCAAAGGACTTGGAAGAGCAGTTGAACGGAATGGACAGTGTCTTGAAAGGAGGATATAAGATGAACATAAACAAAAGAAAAACGAGGATAAGGGAATGTAGACGAATTAAGTCGGGTGCTGCTGAGGGAATTAGATTAGAAAATGAGACACTTAAAGTAGTAAAGGAGTTTTGCTTTTTGGGGTGCAAAATAAGTGATGATGTTCGAATTAGAGAGGATATAAAATGTAGACTGGCAATGGCAAGAAAAGCGTTTCTGAAGAAGAGAAAGTTGTTAACATCGAGCATAGATTTCAGTGTTAGGAAGTCGCTTCTGAAAGTATTTGTAAGGAGTGTAGCCATGTATGGAAGTGAAACATGGACGGTAAATAGTTTGGACAAGAAGAGAATAGAAGCTTCCGACATGTGGTGCTACAGAAGAATGTTGAAAATTAGGTGGGTGGATCACGTAAGTAATGAGGACGTATTGAATAGGATTGGGGAGAAGAGGAGTTTGTGGCACAACTTGACTAGAAGAAGGGATCGGTTGGTAGGACATGTTCTGAGGCATCAAGGGATCACAAATTTAGCATTGGAGGGCAGCGTGGACGGTAAAAATTGCAGAGGGAGACCAAGAGATGAGTACACTAAGCAGATTCAGAAGGATGTAGGTTGCAGAAGGTACTGGGAGATGAAGAAGCTAGCACAGGATAGAGTAGCATGGAGAGCTGCATCAAACCAGTCTCAGGACTGAAGACCACAAGAAAAACGACAAGTCACCTCAGTTACGATCCTACTGCTGTGTTAACCATATGTAACGAAAATTAATATGCCATACAAGCGATGCACTACTAGCTGACAGTTCCAGACAATGGTTCTTACTGGTGTAAAGTGAGGATTTATATGCTTTCAGCTACCCACATGCAGCTACCTCCCAAGATTACCATGGAAAAGACACATTTAGTTTACCTTTCTCCATTTTCGACACCAAAATATGTAAAAATAAACTTCCCAATGAATGAGGTGGTTTCATTCACGTCCTAAGGCCTTACCACGTCGATTTTAAGTAATGGTGTGTCCTAAATACATGCAATTGCCACCCAGAATGAAAATGTGTGATATCAGAACGGATCTTCCGTGCTTCGCAGAAGTGTCGAAAGAATTGGCGGGATGTGAGTAAGTGAAGATGTGACTAAACTCTCATGGTTACTTCCACAGTGGCATTCAGCAGAGTTTTGTTGAACCATTGCGATATCATTTACCCACCTTACGCCCCACATGGTTCAAATGGCTCTGAGCACTACGGTACTTAACATCTGAGGTCATCTGTCCCCTAGAATTTAGAACTACTTAATCCTATCTAACCTAAGGACATCACACACATCCATACCCGAGGGAAGATTCGAACCTGGCATTGAGCAGAGTTTTGTTGAGCCATTGCGATATCATTTACCCAGCTTACGCCCCACATTAAATTCTGAACTGAGGCCTATTTTTCCACAATTCGGCACCTTGATGTTTGAAGCGTCGGCGGGCCCGTGGTTGGTGTCGCAATACCCCCCCCCCCCCCCCCAAAAAAAAAAAAAAACCACTATTGCAGAACAATGTTGAAGAAGGTTTTGAACTAAATTTACAACTTAACCATCCCTTTTCAGGAGATCCAAATGGGAATGGAGCTTGATGAACAGATTATTTTGTGCGTCCTTTTATATAATACGCGTCCTGTAATCCATTATTTTCTGAGTACTCGAGCGTATGGCCAAATTTCATCGGTATTTACAGTACATTCTGGTGTCTAATATTCCCAATTCATTTCCAGATTACTTTGTATACTGTGTTGAAAGTACTTTTTAAGCCTTGCTTGCACATCTGCAACGACTTGTTCGTCTTCCAAACAACATTTTATATTCTTCCTTCATGGCAGAAGTATTTCTAGACTTGGATCTTTTCCAACTCAGTTTTATCTTTTCAATGCAATACACACCAACTACATTTATAGAGTAATTTCTTTAATAGCGAATGGTTTAACTCTGTGAGATTTTTCCATTCTTTTTGTTAAGAACTGTGGAATGAGTGAAAATTAGGTAATAGCTGTATGTGGCGGTACCGTGGAGAATAATGACCTACATTGAGAAAGATATGATCCACCAGTTTTAAGATAATACTTCTGTGTTATATTTATGTCGCCTTTGTTGGAGCCTGTACTAACAGCTTTCACATAGTTAACTGGTACATAATTTAAACTATAGTCAGACAGGAAATGGGTTACAATCGTTTCTCCGTCTTCATTAGCAGGAAGTTTTAGTTGTACACCAGTCAACTTTCGTGTATTCTTATCAGCTCATTTGACACATTGTTAAACACTGTTAAACACAACGAAGCAACTATTGTGTAACCTACCCAATGATTTTAACCACACAGAAGTGATTGCACCGAGTACAGTGTGCCACATTTTAAATACTGTTTGTCGACGTTGGCATTTAATACATTCAGAGCCATTCTGCAGTTATAAATTGATGTTTTTAGTCTACTAATACCACGTAAGGCACAAACATTTATCATAGACGCATATCGAAGCCGTTTACAAAGTGAAATAAAGGTTACTGATACAGTTCCTCACTTGTTATTTGTGAATTAAATTTGTAATTTAGCTTTGTTGTACAATAGGAACTCATCCACATTAACAGCGCAATCCAACTGTCCTATTATTGTTCACAACCACGTTTCTGTTTCTTGGTCATCTCCTTGCACACGGAAGCCTTGGTATGATTTTAGTTACCCAAACATGTGCATTTTTCTAAAAACCACAGCTGAATGTTGCCTTATATCCAGTTCCGTAAGGTTCTGATCGTCTGTACAGTGTTGTTTCAGTATCCAAGACAGCTCATCGAGTAGTACAGCCATTTTGGCGTCAGGTAATTCCACTACATATTGTATTGCCATAGGATTTCTATGTGGTAGAAAGGGGATTGAGTGCTTTCTGTCCGATTTTTCCCAATATTGTCGCATTGACCATTCCGGCCTTTCTTGATATCACATCTGACAGAGACGAATTTCGAGAATTTACGTTGCAGATAATTGTTAAATTACAACTCATTTCCTTCATTAATATGAATAGTAATTATGCTAATTTCTCTAAGCTGTCTACTCGATCACCAGGGCAGGTTCGAGAACATTTTCCCTTATAAGTGTCTTTATCATTTTAGGGTCTTCTTCCATCCACTCGTTTTACCTCGTGCACCTTCTCCTGCTCCAGTTATCGCTATTAATTGTGATGAGCGGTGTTTCCCAATCTTGCATTTGGGCACCTGTGCCCCTCCTCTCAGCTTAGCACCGCACATGTCCTCTACTGTGATACTTCCTGTAAACAAATCTTACAGCTGTGGCTCCTCTGGTACCGCTCCCAGCTTGATACCCCAAGTAACGGCTTCTGTTCCTCGCATTTCAAGCTGATCCTGTTTATCACAGATTTTAAGCCCCATAACGTTTTCTGAAAACGGTTTTGTAATGGCTGTAAGTACATATGGATTCTTCGTATAAGGGAGCATAACGGTTTTGGTAAACTTTTATGATACCACTGTTATTCACTAGAATGTCTCAGTTCTCCAGTGATAGCCACAAGCGAAACATTACTCTGATGCGTGGTTCTGAACAGCCAAGAAGGGATGCTTACGCAACTACGTAATATGGAGATGATCAAGGGTGATACAAATATGCAATCTAAGAAAAATGTGTACCTGAGAAGGGATAAGAAATGAGAATTATCTTAACGATCGAAACAGTTGCTTAATTTCTCTGAACGATAATATCAACTATAGAGACAAATCAAAGAGTTCTTCAGTTCCTCTCGTCATCTTTCCTAATAGCTGAAAGATATTCAGCACCTTGGAGGAAGCCATATTGACAAATTACATCAGAGCGCAGAACAACTGCAGCTATCAAAGCGACTAACGCTTTAATTTGTGGTTGTTACCAGAGCACCAGGTGAAACACGACACTGATATTGGTACCACAAAAGACACCAAAAACAAGAAGTATTGAAATGTGTTTACATACTTGCAGAACCGTTCTGCGACATCTCTATAGTGGTTGAAATCTGTGGAGAAAATTTTTGGAAATTTATGGTAATATTTTATGGGACCAAACTGCTGAGGTCATCGGTCGCTTAGCTACACACTACTTAATCTACTTTTAACTAACATACGCTAAGGACAACACACACACCCCGAGGGAGGACTCGAACCTCCGACGGGTTGACGCGCGCAGACCCTGACAAGGCGCCTGAGACCGTGCGGCTACCCGGCGCGGCAATCTGTGGTGAAGAGGACTGCTAAAAGCAATTACAGAATGCGAAGTCTGTAGTGATAAAGAAAAAAAACTTAGTGCTGTTAACAATTACCCATATGGTAAATTCTCCTGAATAAGTCCTATGGTGTATTGCACCAGCTCCATGTGCCAGATTATAATCTTATGGAGCTGGATATAACGCAAGAATTTGCTGGTATTTTTACCAAAATTCAGACATGTGACTTCTTAACATATATGTGCCAGGAGGCTACGAAAGAGTCAGAAACCTGAATTTCATCAACGAAAAACTGCTAGAGTCCAATGTTTAAAGTGGATGAGCATCAGCTGTAAAATAAAAAATAAAAAAACTGTAAGAAATTTATATATCAAACACGTTGCCCTAGATCGGAAGAAAATCAGTTACCATCTTATCATTTTCAAACAGATTTTCTGATAGGCATATATGAGAAACGTTTGAATATTTCTTCGACAAGAACATCGTAGTGTCATATTGGAGGATATGATACATGACTAGGGAATGGGTCGAGTGTTTGACCCTGTGGGAGTCTAAGTGCATTAAATGCCAACAAACAGTGTTTAAAATATGTCCTGCTGTACTGTTGCCAAACGCTTCTGTGTGGTGTAAGCAATCATACAGCACATACAACAGTTACAGTGGCTGGCCGGAGAGGCCACGCGGTTCTAGGCGCTACAATCTGGAACCGCGGACCTGCTACGGTCGCAGGTTCGAATCCTGCCTCGTGCATGGATGTGTGTGATGTCCTTAGGTTAGTTAGGTTTAAGTAGTTCTAAGTTCTAGGGGACTGATGACCTCAGATGTAAAGTCCCATAGTGCTTAAAAAAAAAGTTACAGTGTTGGTTATAGTAGTGTTTTATAAGATTTCTACTGGGACATTAAGAATGCATGGAAGTTGACTGGTGCACAAGGAAAATGTCTACAGGACTGGGAAAATATAAAGATTACAATTGTGTACTGCCCCTCTGTAGTTTTCAATTATTGACCTAGAATATATGTGGAAACTGTTAACACATGCTCCACCGAAGATGACACAAATATTGCACAAACCCGGAGGAACATATTTTTCACCCTCTAGATCGCTGCCCCTCACAATACGATGAAATCAAGTGGCGCAACGATACAATATGAATTGTTATTCGAAATAAGAAACAAGCCTTTCTAGATGTTCAAGGAAGGCTTACAAACTACTTTATAAAAGACTCGTTCAAATGGCTCTGAGCACTATGGGACTTAACATCTGAGGTCATCAGTCCCCTAGAACTTAGAATTGCTTAAACCTAACTAACCTAAGGACATCACACACATCCATGCCCGAGACAGGAGTCGAACCTGCGACCGTAGCGGTCGAACGGTTCCTGACTGAAGCGCCTAGAACCGCTCGGCGACACCGGCCGGTCAATTACTTTATACACAGGATGTGAAATAATCTCTATGTATCTGTGGAATACTGAGATAGTACAGGAAAGGAACAGTAAAATGTTTTCAAAGTGCCAACAGCCCAGCACTGGTTCCGTTCAGGGTTCAGTTCACGGATGTGTCATGACAAGCCAGCTGCAAAGCTGCAACGCATAAACACACTGAGCAGCCAGAACATTGTGACCACCGGCTACTACCGATATAAAACCGTCCAGGCGATAGCAGTGTCACCTGTCGGGGAATGTCTATTAGTCAGACACACACACAGTACGTTCGGTATCAATGAGCCTGATGTCCGTGTGTAGAATTAGGAAGGCGTGCGTTCTATATGAGTTTGACCGAGGGGAGATTGAGGTTCTAATGGCCCGGAGGCTTGGCACGAGCTTTTCGGAAACTTATTGCCTGTTCTAAGAGTTCTGTGATGAGTGTCTTCAACACGTGGCGAAACCAAGGTGTGAGTGCGAGCAAGCTCAGTCGACACATGTGCACACTGAACTACTTTCTTTGCCTTCGTAACATTAGGTACGATACACAATACAGGTCGCAACAATATTTGACGGGACGGTTACGGTACTGAAACAATTCCATTAGGCAACTGTAACTGGCCACTCGTAAATAACTAGACCAACTGGGTTATTGGGAATAATGTCTTGCAGCAAAGCCTCTCCTCAATTCAGCGTAAATATCCTGACCAGCAAGCTTAGGGTAGTCGATCGGTAGTATCAACTGCGTCCATGATATGTGCACCTGATCCTGTGATTGCTGCACTATTACATCTTGCGTAATATTGTTCCAGTACCGTCACACCGTCAGTCACACGCTTGCTGTCTATTGTAATGGCAACAGTTCCTTAAAATCAGATAAGCGATGATACAACCCAGGATCTCACCTAAATCTCTAAAATATATTGTCTGGATGATCCATCATATGACTAGTTTCATGCACCCCTTCACGATTCACCTCCTCTTCATCTCAGAGTAACTTTCCCATCCTACTTCCTCGTTATATGTTGCAGTCTCTGTTTCCCCATACAGAATTTACACTTCACAACTCTCTAGCAACTTGTAAAATATCCGTCATCGCTCATTTTGCTTACAAGCAGAATTCCTCAACTTCGTATACTTTGTGGTTAACAATTTTTGTGTAACGTTTCTTGCTGTTCTCATTTCCGCTGCTTCTCATTACTTTTGTCTTTTTCTGGCTTACTCTCATTCCATATTTTGTACTTATTACACTATTTGACTGAGGGTAGCAATATTGTTAGCTAACTTTATCATTGGTATCCTTTCACAATGAAAACTACTCTTGAAATTTCTTTTTTCAAATGGTTTAAATGGTTCAGAGCACTATGGGACTTAAAATCTGAGGTCATCTGTCCCCTAGAACTTAGAACTAATTAAACCTATCGAACCTAAGGACATCACATACATCCATGCCCGAGGTAGGATTCGAACCTGCGACCGTAGCGGTGGCGCGGTTTCAGACTGAAGCGTCTAGAACCGCTCGGCCGCTCCGGCCGGCAGTTCTTTTTTCGTCCTTGCTTCTTCGATGTTCAGATTGGACTCTAAGAGTGAAAGATTGCATCACTGTCTTACAGCTTTTTAATCCGAGGACTTCCACCCGTCCTTCCCTATAGGTTTCACCCGTATCTCTAATAGTTTCGAACAGCTTGTACCATTTCACATTGTCTAACGCTTTTTCAAGATCGACAGATCCTATGAGCATGGATTCTTCTTTAGTCTTACTTCCATTATCAAGCGCAACGTCAGAACTGCCTCTCTAGTGCCTTTACTTGTTCTTATGCAAACTGATCGTAAACTACAGACTCAGGTTTCTCTTCCATTCTTCAATATATTATTGTTGTCTCCAGCTTGGATGCATCATCTGTTAAGCTGACTGTGTTACAGTTCTTGCATTTATCTGCCATTGAAACCTTCGTAATTGCGTATATGACATTTTTAAAAAAAGGTGATGCTGCGTCACCAGTCACATAGATACTACACTCTAGCCTGAATATCCGCTTGACTGCCGTTTTCAGCAATGGTATTAGATATTCCGACGGAACATTGTCCATCCTTACTCATTTCATGATCTTAAGTCTTCAGGAGCTCTTTAAATTCTGGCCCTAACGATGGATCGTCTACATCTTCCATATCGACTCCCATTTTTTCCTTTGTCACGTCATCAGACAAGAGAGGCGCTCTATTTACGCTTTCCACGTACCCATTCTCTCCTTAGCATAGAACAGTACAACGCTCTTTGCACTCTTAAAGTCAACATCATTCCTTTTAATTTCACCGAAACTTTTATTCACTTTTATGTATGCTTAGTCAGGCCTCCCGATGAACAAATCTTTTTATATTTCTCCACATTTTTCCTGTAGCTTTAGCTACCCTGCACTTCCTATTTCTTTCATTCATAAGTGATTTATACAGGTGTGTTCACGCCCTTCCCCGAACATATTTTACTCCCTCGATTCGTCGATCCATTGATTTCTTCTGTTAACCAACGTTTCTTCACAGATACGTTCCTTTTCCCAATGTTTGTCCACCACGTGTGATTAGCATATTTTAATATGTCCACTCCTCTTCAACTGAATTGCCTGCTGTGGAATCCCTTATCGCAAAATCCCTCCATTACTCAGTATTTCTGTATTCCACTTCCTTCTACACTGATTCCTCCGGACGATTCGCTTCCAGTTTAGTCTACTCGTCATCTGAAAATTGTAATCTGATCCTATTTATGCTCCTTGGTACGCCTTACATTCTAATATCTGATTTCGGAATCTCTGGCGGACGAAGATGTAATGCAGCTTTACGTATTGCACTTCCAGAAGATGTCCAGTTGCATTAGCGACCCTAATGTTGTCACGTTTTACAGTATTATGAGACCTACACCCCAGGAAAGTACTATCAAAGACCCTGGCAAAGGATATGAAAACATTCATATTCCAACAGAATATGATTGGAACAACGATCTACTTTCGAAGCGTTGGTTACTGTCAATGTTATTCAAACTCTTTTCAGAGTTTGTGTAGCAGGAAAACAATTTTCTCCAAGACCGCCATACTCGCCTATCCCTTCCACGATCTTATAGAGAATCTTTCGCTAGAGTAATGAATTTCAGGAACGAAAACACTAGAACACTTTTTCGCACAACTGAAAAAATGTCTTTACGTCATATACAGAAAAATATTATAATGTGACTAAAAATCAATTTCATGTCGTTCAAAATGAAGTCCCACATGAGTTTAAGAGGAAGGTGAACAACAAATTACAGAAATCAAGAAATAACAATTCAAAAGAAATTTCAGAATTTTTATATTTGATATGTTAAATATTTTTTTCTGCACTCATGTCGAGTATTACAAGCGTAAACCTGTTGTTTCTTCTCTAACATTATTCTGAGTCATTTGCATACGATTTTTAGCTTGCTCCATCCAAAATAAGAGTTTTGCAGTTCCTTACGTGAAATTAAATGTAAACAAAATTAATTTATTTTAGCTTTTTTTCAGTGCCATACCAGTAAAAAGGGTTTAGGTGAGTTTTCATAATCAACGAAACAGAAATGTTGAAAAACAATCCCCGTACAGCGCGAAGTGTAAGTGGCAGCACGTGGGTGACGTCACTACAAGGCACTTTACATCATACAGTTTGAGCGAGCGTACACAGAATAAAGGATCAAACTTTTCATTTAGGTTCCACGAATGGCTTCCATCGGACGCAAATAAACATCCATACAATAATCACATTCATCCCATTCTTTTACGATCGTGTTTGCGATTACTGCATATATTTTCTGTGGCTCTCGGCGTCACAGTTCACCCAGGTATGTTAGAAGAGTGGCACATAGACGAGGTCTTTCAAAATCCCCCACAAAAGAATCACTCATATTGGACGGCCTCAGATGGCAGTCATGAAGTATATATTAGGGCTGATTCAACGATGAGGCACCTAATCGTAGGTGCAAGTGCGGCGGTGCTTCGTCGTGTTGAAAAATGACATTTTCGCTTTAATCTTCTAATTAGGATGTAAGCCAGAACGTAAACGTGCAGGTTAGCGATCTTCGTGACCTTTATCACAAAACAGAAATGGCCGTACACATTTTCTCGGGTAACAACACCAGGCATATGCTGCTTTGAAAACTTTTTCTCCTGACCTGCTGTGGTATGTGGTGACTGCGTTCGCCATATACTTCTGTTGTGGGGTAACGTCATCACGATGTATTAAACGTGGAAGGAAATCGTTGTCTTCCCCCTTCTCGCCCTGAGTATGTTCACGTTAGTTACCATATGTTATATGTCATGCAATAATGGAATCTCATTTGTGAACGAAGTTTTCGCAATTACACTCTTGTACAAAATATTCTCAGACTTTGTTTTGAAAATTATTGGGTATTCAGCCAGGTGGCGGCGTCTAGATTGCGCTGTTTCGGCAAGCAAACTTCTTGCCATCTTCAGACTTGCCTCAGCAAGGGTCAGTTAAAAACTTTACAATTTTGATTTAACTAAATACCTGTTTGGTAGTTCTCAATTGCAGAGTGGAATGCAGACGAAGCTGCTCAATAAATAGAACTGTTAACGATCTTTAAAATTTATAACAAGGGGTATGCCACACATAACACTGCAGCCACTTATACCCTATTCACTCCAGAGATAAAAAAAATTAGTAGGAAATTTTTCTTTGCATCTTTTCTAGCCAATTAATAAACAAGCATAACACAAATTCAATTTAAAAAATTTTCGGTGATTCACTAAGGGATAAATGGACCTCAAGTCTTACTAATCGTGAAAATATTTGCCATGTACTTTCCTTTCTCTATTCTTCAATAAAAACATTTCACTCAGAAGTAGATATATTTTATTTGAAGCAGTAAGCTTTATGCGCTAATGGACGCAGATAATACGATTCTTAATGTTAATATATTTGGAACACATGATTTCCAATACAGGAATTTTGTTGATGCTCTAAAGCCACTTAATTAATCCAAGTTATTAATAATCGTGCAACAAGTAATAATTCGATACCACCAGTAAATGAAACTTTTTGTTATGCTTCGAAACAATTACTTTTTACAATACCTAATGGCAATGCACATTTGACGCATATGTCTTTTACCTTGGAATTCCAACAATGTTGCCTGCATTTTGAAGCATTTATTGCCTCCAGAAACTTTTGCACTTGGCCAAAATTACAAAATATAACTTCTGAAACTGGCTGCCACTCAGCTGTTTTTGAATATACACATTATCTACAGCAATTACATATTTACTCTCAGAGGAATTCACTGTACATAGAGGTCGTCTTTTCCTAGCTACTGGCAAGAAACGAGATCCTTTTTATTGTTTACCAGTCAGTTTCAGCAAACTCAGCAGAACAATCTTCACTCAAGTACGAGAATTCATCGTCTTCGCCACCACACAATTCGGCACTGCTGTCATTAAAAAGAGCTTCTAATTGCTATTCAGTTAATGTTTCATACACTGCTGTAGAGTATAGAAATGACGATTATTTCAGTATACCATTATCGAAGACCACATTCAAATTAACAGGTATGCATTACGACCACGTATGAGGACCTTCAGTAAATAAATTATTTCATAGTAATGAAAAAAATATGGCAATCTAAACTCATTACCGTCATCCGGAATAGTTAGATTGTCTTCCTAATAATTAGGCATAATAATTATTTGCACAAGTTTTCAGTTTTTGGAAGTAATCATTTTCTGCATAAGACGAACTGCAGATTAATAGATGAATCGTTCCTTGGAAGGTACTGTGCCCTCGTTTTAAAACTAAGAACTTGAAGGTCCACACTCGCTGACCGTCGATATATAAGAGGAAAAATATGTCTGTTTACGCAAAAAAAAAAAAAAAAAATTTACGAAGGTGCACATGTGTGTAACGAGGGAACGAAAAAGGATAAATAGCCGGTACCTGCTCATTTTGTATTTCTTAGGTTCTTAGCACCACGGGGAGTTATCTCACAGTGTGAGCCTGCTGGTAACGGAATAAAAGTGTCAACAATTTATTATCATCTCAATAATACTGAAATGCAAACAGTACGTTGTACCTTCTTGATACCTTGTTTTAGAACCATATAGTATGAAATTAACTTAGTTCTACGGTTTGTCATATTAATGATGATTATTTAACGAAATAAAGCAAAATGATCTCTATGCAAATTTACTGTGTATGTAAATGCACGATAAAATGAACTAGGACAAAACTGCAAAGGTTCATTTTCAAGTTTCTTAAAATTGTGTGTAAGTTGGTTTTATACATGGTTATTAAGACGATATAACATTCTATGACTCCTCGTATAGTCAGTTTCATGACAAATTTTCTTCAGTGTATGACGTAATGCCTGTATCTATCGGATGAAAAGAGCAGGGGTACTCTGAAAGTTTGTTCCTGTCTGCCATAACAAAAACATTTTCATGCCAACAAATTAATTATTTGCTTCTGGGTTATATCCCGTTACTCAGTCAGTAAAATGTAGTCCAATGAATCGTAACGATCGCATCAGTAGCTGATCGAGCCTTCCTCAAAACTGCAAGTTTCCCACCCATAGGCAGTTTGACCAGTATCTTTATCTACGATACTCCGCAAAGCACCACACGGTGTGTGGCAGAAAATACTTCTGGTACCACTATCTCATCCCTCCATCTTGTTCGATTCACGTATGGCGTGTGGGAAGAATGATAGTCGATGAACCTCCATAATAGCAGTACTTTCTCGTATTTTCTCATTGTGGCCATTTCAAGAGACATGTGTGGGAGGGAGTAATACGTTATCCGACTCTTTCCGGGACACACCCTCTTGGAATAGCAATCTCGTGTACCACATCCAGGTGCAATAGAACTTATTAATGGACGTGACGTGTTCTGGGGGGTGGGACGGGCAGAAAACGGAGGGGGGCTCGACGGAAGCCACCTTGGGAAAGGAGATGAAGGGTGCAGAGGTGGAGGGTAGAGAGGACACAACGGTGAAGGTGCACCAGACGGAGGGGATTGGAGAGGACAGAAGAAACCAGGGGATGAGAGGGATCAAGGCAGCGGGAGGTGCAGAGGATGTGGATATGTTCGAGGAATAAGAGCAGATGGGGGAAAAGAATCAGGTTGTAGAGGATAGGCGTATACGTAAGGCTAAGCGGAGTGCATGGAGCTCGAGGATAGCTTAGTATTACGGCTAGACAGATGATTTTGTACAAAGACGGCTAAATACAAATGAGAAACTATACCAAATTCTGTCTGTAATAATAACGAATATCCCATGTTGCGATGGAATATGTCAGGTGTGATATGATATAGTTCGAAATGTTGCTGTTCTATTGTGTTTCTACGTGTATGTTGCCTAACTTACGCAATGCATCGGACAATGATCAGTTTTGTAATGCTGCTGCTCACCTACCCCCAGCCTACCAGTTGTAAAAGTATGAAACCGGAATTTCCCTATAGAAGGTGCTAGCCATCAGTGTAGGTCCTGTGAAACCGCATTTGCAGCGCCATCTGCTTTCTGTTACATCTGACGACGAATCTCGACACACAGTAACCCAAGTTCCATACTACGGTATCTATTTCAAACGCGTAAACATTTCGAGTGTTGTACGAAATACGATTTGCGGACAGCATTGATTTTCTGTCCGTTTGAAGAAAACTGCTGCAGAATCAACTCGAATGTTTGTCGAAGCTTTCGATGAACATGCTCTTGGGAAAACACAGTGTTTCGAGTGGTTCAAAAAATTCAAAAGTGGTAATTTTGAAGTGGAAAACTACGAGGGCGGAGCACTGCCGAAAAAGTTCGAAGACAACGAATTGCAGGCCTTGATGGATGAAGGTGATACTCAAACCTAACAGGATCTCACGGAACAATTAAATGTGACACAGAGAGCCGTTTCTCTTCAGTTGGAAGCTAGTGGAAAGATGCAGGAAGTGGGAAAATGTGTTCTACATGAACTCAATGAAAGACAGCAAAGAAAATCGAAAGACCACTTGTGAAATGCTGCTCGCCAGATGCAAAAGAATAGTGACAGGTGATGGAAAATGGATAAATTTAGAGAATCCTAAGCCTCGTAAATCGTGGGTGAATCCAGGCAAAACACCGACATCCACTTCAAGATCAAATCGCTTTGGAAAGAAGACAATGCTCTGTGTTTGGTGGGATCAGAAGGGTGTCATCTATTATGAGCTGCTAAAACATGGTGAAACCGTTAACACTGATGGGTACCAACACCAAATGATCGATTTAAATCGACCTTTACGTGAAAAACGACCTGAATATGGAAATAGGCAACACAGTGTCATATTGCTCCATGATAAAGCTCTATAAAAGTCCGATAATCATCTGTTTGCATCACTGGGATATTCTCTCGCTGAATAACGCTCCAGTTCGTATGAAAGTGTACGAAAATGGCTAGCTAACTGGTTCGCTTCAAAAGAAGAACTGTTTTTTGGTGTGGCATTCACAGCCTTCTGTAGAGGTGGGAGAAATGTATAAATAACAATGGAGATTATTTCGAATAAAATATTGTTTATCAGTTTCAAACAACAGATGTGTAATTATTGCAACCAAATTCCGGTTTCAAATTTCTACACCTGGTATAGTTTAACCTCAGTGCCCAGCAGCACAAGGATTCATCCAACACTCTGTATATAAATTTGTGCAAGATCATCTGCAGTGACAAAAAAAAGTAGCTAACTTGGCCACTCCTTAGCAGCCTAGAATAAAAACAGTTTACTTATGACACTAGATTTTCCTATGCCCGATTTAGCGCAGTACAGTGTTGATATTCGTTTAGGAAGCACAAGCCAAATTTTAACCTGTTTATTTACTCTAAAACAGCTAGGACACGAACTCATTCCGAATAGCAAAACTAATGCTTATGAATAGAATCGAGATATTTCATTTACGACACGTCACCAATGCTGTGCGCTATGTGGCGTTGCTCTCTCTCGGCCCGATGGTGATAGGTGTGCCAATCTTTAGGTGACGTGGAACGGCGTCCGTCGATCACGACAACGCCAATCTGCAACTATTAGAAGAAAAGGAAAATCCTCGAGTGGTTTGGTTCTTTTCAGATACTGTATCTCGAAAATGATATCACTGTCTGGACGGAGTAGCACGCCGGAGTGTGTGCGCCGCCCTTGCCTGTAATTAAAGCAATGGTGTTCGATGTCTGTCGATCTTCTTCACTTATAAGTGTAGCGACTGCACCACTCGATAACGCGATGCCTCCATTGACCTGAAATAACCAAAAGTCTCTTGCGTGTTGGCGACAGACCTTTCAATTTACGCGAACTTGCTGACTATAGTTCTTAGGGCTGGTTTGGCAATGGTTATTTAAACGTTACAAAATAGTGTCTTGAATCATCATTCCATTACCCAAGCCGAGGACAAATTATGAATTTTGCTAGGATATTAATCTGTTAATTACTATTCCGTTGTTAAGTTGTCGCTACGTCGCGTATTCAACAACTACGCGACGTAACTCCAGAGATAACATACCCTTGAGCATCATTCAGAATGTGTCGTAATTTAGGTGTAAAGTTATTGCTGTTCACATTTAAATTGTGCTAATTCACGTAGCACTTTTATGTTATCAAAATAATCAGTTTATGTCACGAATACACTTTAAATGTCCATGAAAGGCAGTACGCGACACGGAGAATCGCAGTTGAATTAAGGTTTATTGTTCTTCGTGTCTGTCCCAACGCTCAGCACCCACACCGATATGTCATTTATGAATAGCGTATGTTAATATCAGTAATTCTGACCTTGACGCTAACTTCTGACAACACTTCGGAAATGTAATTTCTTCGTAATTGCGTTTAGTTGTGGCTTACTCAAGTCTAATAATCGAGTTTGTGTCGGCGATCAGTCTCTTTCTGTGTCCTTTGATGTTCGTGACTATTAAGTATCACGAAGGCTAAGCCCCATCACAAATCGGTAATCACACGATTCACTCTTCTGTCACATACATTAAAACCCCACAATTAGTGTAGCGGTAAAGATGATCCTACATTAGTCCTACTTCTGACTTATATATCCAGTCTGTATCGTACAACTTTAAACTTCAAATCAGTTTTAAAACAATCTAACAGCGCTTAACATGAATACTACTGTTGCCCGCGCACAAAACAGAAGTGAAGTTAACATCTCCATTGCCGAGTTGTATTGTAGTTACAGCGAACTTACAGCTCGGAGCGGCTACAACTTTCTTCTAGGACAAATGTTATCTTTGGTCGATTTATCGTCTGGGCTTTAACCTTCATAAATAATAATTTTTGAATTCTTTCTTTAAAGTTTCTGTTTTGTATCACAAGGTATTCTTTCATTCAGTCCTTTCTTTATGATAATCATTGGTATTTATATAACATCCCTGTTAATCAAAATAACAAGAGTGTAAATTTTGTTGTCAGTAGATGCCGTCACTGTCAGGATGACTAATTTTCCTATTTCTTTTGCAACAAAGGGGTGGCCATTATAGGTTCTAATCAGAATCGACAGCAGACCAACACCGACAACGATAGTTCAGGTATATATGCCGACGTCGCAAGTTGAGGATGAACAAATAGAGAAAGTGAATGAGGATATTGAAAGGTTAATGCAATATGTAAAGGAGGACGAAAATCTAATAGTCATAAGCGACTGGAATGCAGTTGTAGGGGAAGGAGTAGAAGAAAAGGTTACAGGAGAATTTGGGCTTGGGACAAGGAATGAAAGAGGAGAAAGACTAATTGAGTTCTGTAACAAGTTTCAGCTAGTAATAGAGGATACCCTGTTCAAGAATCACAAGAGGAGGAGGTATGCTTGGAAAAGGCTGGGACATACGGGAAGATTTCAGTTGGATTACATCATGGTCAGACAGAGATTCCGCAATCAGATACTGGATTGTAAGGCGTACCCAGGAGCATATGTAGACTCAGATCACAATATAGTAGTGATGAAGAGTAGGCTGAAGTTCAAGACACTATTCAGGAAGAATCAATACGCAAAGAAGTGGGATACGGAAGTACTAAGGAATGACGAGATACGTTTGAAGTTCTCTAACGCTATAGATACAGCAATAAGGAATGGTGCAGTAGGCAGTACAGTTGAAGAGGAATGGATATCTCTAAAAAGGACCATCAAAGAAGTTGGGAAGGAAAACATAGGTACAAAGAAGGTAGCAGCGAAGAAACCATGGGTAACAGAAGAAATACTTCAGTTGATTGATGAAAGGAGGAAGTACAAACATGTTCCGGGAAAATCAGGAATACAGAAATACAAGTCGCTGAGGAATGAAATAAATAGGAAGTGCAGGGAAACTAAGACGAAATGGCTGCAGGAAAAATCTGAAGACATCGAAAAAGATATGATTGTCGGAAGAACAGACTCAGCATACAGGAAAATCAAAACAACCTTTGGTGACTTTAAAAGCAACGGTGGTAGCATTAAGAGTGAAACGCGAATTCCACTGTTAAATGCGGAGGAGAGAGGAGATAGGTGGAAGGAATACATTGAAAGCCTCTATTAGGGTTAAGATTTGTCTGATGTGATAGAAGAAGAAACAGGAGTCTATTTAGAAGAGATTGGGGATCCAGTATTAGAATCGGAATTTAAATGAGCTTTGGAGGACTTACGGTCAAATAAGGCAGAAGGGATAGATAACATTCCATCAGAATTTCTATAATCATTGGGGGAAGTGGCAACAAAACGACTGTTCACGTTGGTGTGTAGAATATATGAGTCTGGCGATAGACCATCAGACTTTCGGAAAAGCATCATCCACACAATTCCGAAGACGGCAAGAGCTGACAAGTGCGTGCGTTATCGCACAATCAGCTTAACAGCTCATGCATCGAAGCTGCTTACAAGAATAATATACAGAAGAATGGAAAAGAAAATTGAGAATCCGCTAGGTGACGATCAGTTTGGCTTTAGGAAAAGTAAAGGGACGAGATATGCAATTCTGACGTTACGGCTAATAATGGAAGCAAGGCTAAAGAAAAATCAAGACACTTTCATAGGATTTGTCGACCTGCAAAAAGCCTTCGACAATATAAAATGCTGCAAGCTGTTCGAGATTCTGAGAAAAGTAGGGGTAAGCTATAGGGAGAGACGGGTCATATTCAATATGTACAACAACCAAGAGGGAATAATAAGAGTGGACGATCAAGAACGAAGTGCTCGTATTAAGAAGGGTGTAAGACAAGGTTGTAGCCTTTCGCCCCTGCTCTTCAATCTGTACATCGAGGAAGCAATGATGGAAATAAAAGAAAGGTTCAGGATTGGAATTAAAATACAAGGTGAAAGGATATCAATGATACGATTCGCTGATGACATAGCTATCCTGATTGACAGTGAAGAAGAATTAAATGATCTGCTGAACGGAATGAACAGTCTAATGAGTACACTGTATGGTTTTAGAGTAAATCGGAGAAAGACGAAAGTAATGAGAAGTAGTAGAAATGAGAACAGCGAGAAACTTAACATCAGGATTGATGGTCACGAAGTCAATGAAGTTAAGGAATTCTGCTACCTAGGCAGTAAAATAACCAATGACGGACGGAGCAAGGAGGACATCAAAAGCAGACTCGCTATGGCAAAAAAGGCATTTCTGGCCAAGAGAAGTCTACTAATATCAAATACCGGCCTTAATTTGAGGAAGAAATTTCTGAGGATGTGCGTCTGCAGTACAGCATTGTATGGTAGTGAAACATGGACTGTGGGAAAACCGGAACAGAAGAGAATCGAAGCATTTGAGACGTGGTGCTATAGACGAGTGTTGAAAATTAGGTGGACTTATAAGGCAAGGAATGAGGAGGATCTACGCAGAATCGGAGAGGAAAGGAATATGTGGAAAACACTGATAAGGTTCAAATGGTTCAAATGGCTCTGAGCACTATGGGACTCAACTGCTTTGGTCATAAGTCTCCTAGAACTTAGAACTACTTAAACCTAAGGACATCACACACATCCATACCCGAGGCAGGATTCGAACCTGCGACCGTAGCGGTCGTGCGATTCCAGACTGTAGCGCCTTTAACCGCTCGTCCACTCCGGCCGGCCACTGATAAGGAGAAGAGGCAGGATGATAGGACATCTGCTAAGACATGAGGGAATGACTTCCATGGTACTAGAGGGAGCTGTAGAGGACAAAAACTGTAGAGGAAGACAGAGATTGGAATACGTCAAGCAAATAATTGAGGACGTAGGTTGCAAGTGCTACTCTGAGATGAAGAGGTTAGCACAGGAAAGGAGTTCGTAGCGGGCTGCATCAAACCAGTCAGTAGACTGATGAACAAAAAAAAAAAAAAAAAAAAAAAAAAAAAAAAAAAAAAATTTGGGTGTTACAACTACTATACTCAAATCTATCCACCAGCTCACTGCTGTCGATGGAGAGACCTTGCACATCCCCCGCTCTCGAGGTCCCACAACGAAGTGAAGGTATCGAGTGGAACGTCACCTGACTGGCTCACATAATCAATTTCTGTGTTAGAAAGTAAGGTATCGGTACCTCTCTCGACGCAAATTTAGCTTTTATTGTAACTTTACACTAAATGCGACTTGAAAAGTAATTAGGCCCCATACATGAATTTGCCTACACGTCATGAATATTTTAATTACTTTTTATAGCAAATTGGACACATACAATTTAAATGCAGGGATGTGATCGTTGCCTTCTACTTTTAGCTCACTCTAGTATTCTAAGTGATGAGGAATGTTGCCCGTGGTAATACATGTCATCTGGCTTCCTTCCGTTGATACAAGTCCGCCATGTTGCGTACCCTCTTGTGTGTCTCTAAGCTGTTGCCAAATCTGGCAAGCTGCTTTCTTCCGTTCTCTGCCCTCACCCAAATTTCCCACTTTTCAACAGCACCTGATATTTGGCTGTACCATATTTGCTCATTTCTAATAAATGTAATTCATAATATAATTTTAGATGGGAACAGTTGTCTGAAGATGAACCTCGTGCACTATTTATCCCTAATTTTATTAACCGTTGACGGTTGCTGATTTTACTTTACTGCGGGAATTAACCTTCATTTTCACACAGCTACGGTCTCACCACGGCAATTTTCGACGCAATAACGTAGGTAGCTTTCATCAGTGAAAGAATTACGAACAAGAAATGTACATGCCGAATTACGGTAAAAATAAAAGGAAGGTCTTTACAGCACGCGAAACCTATTAATAAAATGTGATGATTGTACTGCTAACAAACTACTGAAATTGCTGTACTCGGGTAGTTTTGTGTGACCTGTAGCGTCCGTTCGGTGTGTGTAAGCAGCACACCAATTGTACGTCCCGTTAGGATGTGCGCAGCAGTTGTTTCAAGTGAAACTTCCAGTAGAATTTGCAACAGAGCGGTGTTGAGTTTTCAGCTGGTAGCCAATGTGTGCAGACAGTATGTTCTACTGTTTGGTTTGCGGGCTGTGCTAACGGGTCAAACGAGATTCGGCGAGTCCGGTGGAGAGCGGGCTTGCATTCTTCATTCGCCAGCGAGCGGCCGAAACTTCCAGTACATTCGATACAGCGCAGCGGCCGCTGCGCGCGCGGCAGCTCGAATTCGTGCGCGCGGTCGGTCATTATGAAGTTTGGACTCCACCGCAGCATTTTTTGCCCTACGTGACGAGTGCGGACAGCGCTGCGCTAAATTAAAGCCGATGTTGTTAGCTGCCCTCCCACGGACCGCGGACTCGTCATTGCCCTCGCAGCTGTGTGTGACCTGCTTCCCTGATTTTGCAGACAGTGTATCTTGTGTCCCGTTAACACAGCTCTGACTGTAAACACCTCTCGATACTGATCTGACAGTATGATCAGGCTGTGAGAAGTTACTCTTCCAATGACATATCTTACATCACGGCATTAGAATATGGGGATAGTCCAATGACTCATTTGAATAAGCGTTCGTATGAGCGCCACTGAAAACACAGATCGTGATGCAGGAGCCAGTGTATATAAGTGGTCTGTTCAAAAAATTCTCGAACTTTATCCACAAAATTTCTCTACACTTATCATTTACTTACGCATCATCTCCTTCGAAATACTATCCTCCCTAATGCCGTTTCCCCTTCTGGAAGAAGTCTTGGTACGCCACTTGCTGGATCGCGGGAGGGACCGACTGAGAATATTTTTTATCTCGACTGTCGTTGCAAATCATGGTCGTTTCAACGCAGTTTTCACGTTTGGAAATAAAACCATCCTCAGGGCCCAGGTCTGAAGGGGACAGCGGATGTAGCAGCTCAGTGATTTCGTTGTTTGTGCAATAGTCACGCACCAACAGGAATGAATGTGCAGTTGCGTTATCGTTATGCAGGAGGCATGATTGTCTCGCCACATTTCTGGCCGTTTCCTTCTCACATTATCTCGCAGGCGTCGCAACGCCTCTCGATAGTACCATCGATTAATTGTTTGTCCCTGTGGCAATAATTCACGATGAACTAATCCTCCAGAGTCAAAGAAAACTATCAGCATGTCTTTCACAACTGACCTATGCTGACTAGCTTCTTTTGGTCTTGCAGGATCTTTCTCGATCTACTGTGAAGATTGAACCTTGGTTACAAAATAATAACCGTAGACCCACGTCTCATCACCAGTTATGATTCTCTCAGGCAACGTTAGTTCTCATTTACGTGGTCCAAAAGCTCTTCACCGATCGCGAGGTGAAGGTCTTTCTGGTCTTGATTCATGAGCCGTGAGACAAAACTGACAGCAACACGATGCATTCCAAGAAGCTGTGTCAGTATTTCATAATGTCATCCAACTAAAATGTTACATTCTTCTGTAATCTCTCGGACAGTCAGTCTTCTAGTGGCGCGCACAGTTTCGTTGACGGTCCTGAGATGCTGAGATGAGTGTCCTCGGTAGATGTCGAAGGGCGTACTGAACGATTATCATCTTCTGTCCTGCCATTTTTAAACCGTGTGAACCATTCGTAACACCGAGTACGGCTTATACATTCATCACCGTAGGCTTCCTGCATCATTTAGTGTGTCTCTGTAAAGGTTTGCTTGAGTATCTAGCAAAATTTAATGCAGACGCTTTGCTCATCTAATTCTGCCATCACTAAATTCGCAAATTGTGCGACACAATGTTATAATCAATACAAGTACTGGACAATGACTAACAGACATACAAAAATGAAACTTCGGGCAGTTACACATTATACAAAGGTGCGTGCATGGATGCCAACGGCATTTCGCTGCAACACACTATTGGCGCGATATTAGGAATGTTCGGGAATTTCTTGAGCAAATTTCGTATTCAGATTCATGATGAGGTGGAGCTTTACAGCTGTTAAATAATTGTGAAACTTCATTGCAGATGACCGTCAGCTATTTACTTGTATGCACAATGCTACTGGTTTCTATCAGTAGACTATTATCAAAAGGGAGGGAGTGAGTAATCATCTTGAATTTGAAATATATGATCGTCTTGCGCACGTCACCTACATATCAGTGTCTTTTGGAGATTATTCATTGCAACAGAACCTACGTTTTTCTACCTACATCAAAGTTGTTCCTTCAAATTTTGTAGTGACAAGTTAGTTACAGTTTGCTGCGGCTTGATAATGGTCTACTGATCGAAACCGATAGCACTGAACATAAAATAAACAGCAGATCGCCATCTACAATGAAGTTCCACACTGGTATGGATATAATTATGTTATGGTTGTTGGTAGTCCAGGGTTAAAACTCCACGGTCCTATTACACGTTTCACGTTGTACTAATTTTATAAATAGAAATACACTACTAGCCATTAAAATTGCTACACCACGAACATGACGTGCTACAGACGCAAAATTCAACCCACAGGAAGAAGATGCTGTGATATGCAAATGCTTAGCTTTTCAGAGCATTCACACAAGGTCGGTGCCGGTGGTGACATCTACAACGTGATGACATGAGGAGAGTTCCCAACCGATTTTTCATACACAAACAGCAGTTGACCGGCTTTGCCTGGTGAAACGTTCTTGTAATGTCTCGTGTAAGGAGGAGAAATGCGTACCTACACACTTCCGACTTTGATAAAGGTCGGATTGTAGCCTAACGCGATTGCGGTCTATGGTATCGCGACATTGCAGCTCGCGTTGCTCGAGATCCAATGACTGATAGCAGAATATGGACTCGGTGGGTTCAGGAGGGTAATACGGAACGCCGTGCTGGATCCCAACGACCTCGTATCACTAGCAATCGAGATGACAGGCATCTTACCCGCATGGCTGTAACGGATCGTGCAGCCACGTCTCGATCCCTGAGTCAACAGATGGTGACGTTTGCAAGACAACAACCATCTGGACGAACAGATCGACGACGTTTGCAGCAGCATGGACTATCAGCTAGGAGACCACGGCTGCGGTTACCCTTGACGCTGCATCACAGACAAGAGCGCCTGCGATGGTGTACTCAACGACGAACCTGGGTGCACGAATGGCAAAACGTAATTTTTTCCGATGAATCCACGTTCTGTTTAGAGCATCATGATGGTTACATCCGTGTTTGGCGGCATCGCGGTGTACGCACATTGGAAGCGTGTATTCGTCATCGTCATGCTGGCGTAGCAACCGGCGTGATTGTATGGGGTGCCAGTGGTTACACGTCTCGGTCACCTCATGTTCGCATTGACGGCACTTTGAACAGTGGACGCTACATTTATGATGTGTTACGACCCGTGGCTCTACCCTTCAATCGATCCCTGCGAAACCCTACATTTCAGCAAGATAATGCACGACCGCATGTTGCAGGTCCTGTACGGGCCTTTCTGGATACAGAAAATGTTCGACTGCTGCCCTGGCCAGAACATTCTCCAGATCTCTCATCAATTAAAAGCGTCTGGTCAATGGGGGCCGAGCAACTGGCTCGTCACAATTCGCCAGTCACTACTCTTGATGAACTGTGTTATAGTGTTGAAGCTGCATGGGCAGCTGTACCTGTACACGTCGTCCAAGCTCTGTTTGACTCAATGCCCAGGCGTATCAAGGCCGTTATTACGGCCAGAGGTGGTTGTTCTGGGTGCTGATTTCTCAGAAACTATGCACCCAAATTGCGTGAAAAAGTAATCACACGTGAGTTCTAGTATAATATATTAGTCCAATGAATACCTGTTTATCATCTGCATTTCTTGTTGGAGTAGAAATTTTAATGGCCAGTAGTGTAAATAACCTTCAAATACTTCAAAATTTGCGAAGATCCAGGTTCAAAATGATTTAGAAAGAGAACCAGTATGTTACTGACTCAGCGGGAAACGCCACGATAAAAAAGGAAAACAAATTACGAAAATCTGACCTACAGATGCCGCTGTGAGCGTCATAATATGCACACCATCAACCGCGCGGCATGAGGCTGTTCCTCTGTGTACTCGAGACGCCCAGTAATACTGTCTCCATCAAGAATCGCACGCTGCTGGCAAAGCTCTTTTCTTCTTTATTTTTTTTTATATCCTCGATGAGCCACGTGGGGGAATGGGGTGGGCTGCCAGCAGTACAATACTCTAATATTCAGCCAAGAGCAGTCTTAATTCTGTAACAAAGATGAGAGAGAAAAAATATGAGGACTGTTTCCTTTTTAAATGACAAAGATTAATGAAGAGCAGCTACAAGGATGAAAATCATAAACAGCTTAAAAACGCAGTTGCAATTTTGTGACTTTATTCTATGTAAAAGGAAAAAAGACTTGGAGCGGTGACGAAGCTGAAGAACGGTGACTGCGTGCCAGTAGCCCTGCAGAAGTTCCGGACTATCAAGGGCATGAAAAAAAGTAGTAGTCCGATGTCAGCTAAGGATCTGGAGAAAATTACCACAAAATTGGAAAAGACATATTCTTTTGAAGCGCACTGGAGCAGTTGATCCGACGTCTGTCGAAGATGTGGCCACAGCATTGCTGGAGTGGTCGAGCGGTGGTGTACAAACGTGCACTGCACGTTGGACATCCCTGCGTGGATGGTGCATAAAATCCTAGGAAACATCCCGCATTGCTATCCGCACCTTCAACAGCTGCTTCTTGCTAACCTGCTAGCAAGACAAATGTTCACTGAGGAATTTCCTGCTCGAATGAAAGTGGATACTGAACTTCCATGGAACATTCAGTTGATGCACGAACCCCATTTCCATCTTCTTGGACATGGAAATACGCAGAATTACAGAAGATGGCAACGGAAAACCGTACAAACATCAATTTCATTCAGCAGAGGTTACTGTGTTTTGCGTGTTGACGGCGGCGTTTATCTAGGGCTGTATTTTTTGGGGAGACGAGCCCTGCGGGTCCTGTTATCTGCACCGTCACAGGTAAAAGCTATGATGGTGTTTTGCCCACCTAAGTCCTTCCAACCCTTCAATAGCTTTTATTTGTGGGTAGGGTGAGTTATATGCAAGAGGGCGCTCCTCCGCCCATTGCACAGCAATAAGGCGGCTGCTGTAGAGACGTTTCAGAAATGTTTCAATCATCAGCAGTCATTTCCATGCTGCCTGGCCATCCAGCCACCTAATCTTAATTCGTATGGCTGCTGGCTGTGAGGTTCCCCGAGAGATGCTGTGGTCAGTGCTGCAACTACGAACATAGCCGAATTTAAGGTACGCAATGCACACCGCATCCTGAGCGTGAACCTCTAGTCACTCCGATCTGTTGAGTAGAATGCTGTTTCTCGATTTCAACTTAGGCAGAAAATGGTGGACAGCATTTTGAATATGTCTAGCGCCCGTCTCGCGACAGTTAGAAAGCAATGTCATTTTTCTTTTTTATGCGTTTTGGGGTTATCTAACTAACACTGCCATCATTTGTAGCTGACCTAATTTACCTTAAGATGCTTAGAAAGCCATCTGTTGGTAAAATGTTCGTCGAATTCTTGTTCCGTGGGGTTGTCTCTGTCTTGTCCGCCTCCGTAGCCTAGGGGCTGTCGGCACGGTAGCTCAGTGTGTTCGGTCAGAGAGCCGGTTGGCCTCTGTAATAAAAAAAACTGAGTGGAAGGATCAACCACCGAACTTGGACAGGATCTCTTGCGACGTCCGCAACGACCAAACACAGCGATCTACCTTTCATTATTTTCATCCCCATTGACTTACAAGTCGCCGGTGTGGCGTCAACTAAAGAGGACTTGCAATACGGCGACCGAACTCCCCCTCATTGCTTCATAAAGTATTTGCAAAAATCTGTCGAAAATCTTCTCTGATCAGGCTTTGTAGTCTTGATTGATGAAAGCTGTGCTCCACAAAACATATTATGTCACTGGAATTGAGGTGCTTCTGACTTCCAACATAGTTTAGTAAATCTGGAGATAATCTAAAAAAGAGAAACCAAATACGAAAACTTGCAACACACAGAAGAAGCAGATACATTACGTAGTGAAATGAGCCCTCTCTGTAGAGAAAGTTCTACGATGGAACAGTCCTCCAGTTAAACGACGTTAAAAACATGTGAATGATACAAAGTTTGGCGTGTTTTTTCTGTTACGTCAAGGAGGCACATTTTCACAAGGATGGGATTATAATTCTGGCTTACAATCGGTATTAATAACTGACATAATCACCTATTTCTGATCTGAAGAAATAGCAGATATCAGTAATTATTCCCATCGCTGTAAAGAAATGATTTTGTCTCAGGTCGACACGTTTCGGTCGTCTGCCGTCATAATTCATTGACTCTCGACGGTGAAAATTTAATAAAATTCTTACACTGACAAAACAAATAAATAGCAAGGTAACATACAAGACGGGTAGCCTCTGAAGTTCAGCTTTTTAATAATCTGCGTTGGTGTTTGAAGACGATTGTATTACAGTTCTTTTTTTCATTTGATTGTAAATCTCATGTCTGTACAAAAAGAACGTTTTGTTACATAATATGGTTTCGCGATTAAAAAATTAATGTTATAGTATAGAGAAGATAGAATACAGGTATATAAAGGGACGGATAATGTCAGGCAATTTAATGTAGTGGCCGAAAGCGTATGTCATGTTAGGTCGGAACTAATTTTTATTACATATAATTATTGTTGTAAGTGGTTTTAACTGAAACAAAGGTTATGAATAAGTCCAATTGTCACAATAGACCTCAGGCTTTTGAATCGTTTCTGAAAATTTATTATCGAATTATGCATCAATTAAAAATTGTAATACAATTAATTCCAGGCGATGGAAAAATGGAGAATTCAGTTAGTCACTTTCTATCAGTACAGTGGGTGGAGATGTTGAATTTGATATACCATTGTAAAGCTTTTTATTTTTTATTTTTCTTTAATGGTTATTTAAACGTGTGATGACACCATCTGAAATTCGCTGTTTCATTTAAATTTATTTATTGATTTTATCTTCACCACTCATTCTCGACACAAATTACATACCCAAGGTTATTAAGCCAGTTTCCTTCATTTTTGCAGCCGGCCGCGGTGGTCTAGCGGTTCTAGGCGCGCAGTCCGGAACCGCGCGACTGCTGCGGTCGCAGGTTCGAATCCTGCCTCGGGCATGGATGTGTGTGATGTCCTTAGGTTAGTTAGGTTTAAGTAGTTCTAAGTTCTAGGGGACTGATGACCACAGTAGTTAAGTCCCATAGTGCTCAGAGCCATTTGAACCATTTTTCATTTTTGCACTGTCGTCACTTTAGCCGTACTTGAGAAAACGGTTACTACTAATTGTGGCAAAGCATTTCCCATTTTCCGCCAATGATGACGTCGCATGTGGCTGCTTTGCTGTCCCCAACCCCCACACCTCACACATCTGATAAAAATGGTGGGTGATATCAAAATGGCGAAAATAGTTTACGTCCTTAGTTAAAGGAGAAGAATTTCTAGTTCTGTCAGACCGACAGGGAAGAGACAGTTTCAAATAAAATGTATTTGCTGTCCGGGAAAGCCACATATTTTTAAAATGGTGCACTAGTGCTATATTAAGAATTAAAGATAGTATAACATGTGAACGAGAAACTAAAAATTATGGAAGAAGGCAGAAGTAACACACCCATGGTACGTAAAATTTCAGACTGGCAAAAGTAATTACTTGTCGTATTTGAAAATTGAAGTAGTCAGGTACTGATAAACTCACTTGCGGTATGAAACAATGAAAGGGAGATACACTTTATGCTCCCCATGCAGTCCCATTCTGCCAAGCTTTAGCTTATGATTCGCAAAAATGCGGATGGTCCTGGGATATAGTGCATTCAAAATTTTACAATTATATTTTTATGTTATTTTCAAAATCCAAAATTTTACAGAGTTTGCACTTTGTAAGTACACTCCTGGAAATGGAAAAAAGAACACATTGACACCGGTGTGTCAGACCCACCATACTTGCTCCGGACACTGCGAGAGGGCTGTACAAGCAATGATCACACGCACGGCACAGCGGACACACCAGGAACCGCGGTGTTGGCCGTCGAATGGCGCTAGCTGCGCAGCATTTGTGCACCGCCGCCGTCAGTGTCAGCCAGTTTGCCGTGGCATACGGAGCTCCATCGCAGTCCTTAACACTGGTAGCATGCCGCGACAGCGTGGACGTGAACCGTATGTGCAGTTGACGGACTTTGAGCGAGGGCGTATAGTGGGCATGCGGGAGGCCGGGTGGACGTACCGCCGAATTGCTCAACACGTGGGGCGTGAGGTCTCCACAGTACATCGATGTTGTCGCCAGTGGTCGGCGGAAGGTGCACGTGCCCGTCGACCTGGGACCGGACCGCAGCGACGCACGGATGCACGCCAAGACCGTAGAATCCTACGCAGTGCCGTAGGGGACCGCACCGCCACTTCCCAGCAAATTAGGGACACTGCTGCTCCTGAGGTATCGGCGAGGACCATTCGCAACCGTCTCCATGAAGCTGGGCTACGGTCCCGCACACCGTTAGGCCGTCTTCCGCTCACGCCCCAACATCGTGCAGCCCGCCTCCAGTGGTGTCGCGACAGGCGTGAATGGAGGGACGAATGGGGACGTGTCGTCTTCAGCGATGAGAGTCGCTTCTGCCTTGGTGCCAATGATGGTCGTATGCGTGTTTGGCGCCGTGCAGGTGAGCGCCACAATCAGGACTGCATACGACCGAGGCACACAGGGCCAACACCCGGCATCATGGTGTGGGGAGCGATCTCCTACACTGGCCGTACACCACTGGTGATCGTCGAGGGGACACTGAACAGTGCACGGTACATCCAATCCGTCATCGAACCCATCGTTCTACCATTCCTAGATCGGCAAGGGAACTTGCTGTTCCAACAGGACAATGCACGTCCGCATGTATCCCGTGCCACCCAACGTGCTCTAGAAGGTGTAAGTCAACTACCCTGGCCAGCAAGATCTCCGGATCTGTCCCCCATTGAGCATGTTTGGGACTGGATGAAGCGTCGTCTCACGCGGTCTGCATGTCCAGCACGAACGCTGGTCCAACTGAGGCGCCAGGTGGAAATGGCATGGCAAGCCGTTCCACAGGACTACATCCAGCATCTCTACGATCGTCTCCATGGGAGAATAGCAGCCTGCATTGCTGCGAAAGGTGGATATACACTGTACTAGTGCCGACATTGTGCATGCTCTGTTGCCTGTGTCTATGTGCCTGTGGTTCTGTCAGTGTGATCATGTGATGTATCTGACCCCAGGAATGTGTCAATAAAGTTTCCCCTTCCTGGGACAATGAATTCACGGTGTTCTTATTTCAGTTTCCAGGAGTGTATTATGCAATTATGTAGCGTGATATCCATATGGAGAAATAATCATAACCTCCATGTTCAAACTACAGAGATGGCTATGTTAACATTTTACGCTGAACTGACACATTTCTGTTTTGCGACGCTGTCTCGTAACTTCAGAACTCGCATGATTGAACTCATAGTATCTCTTCTCACCTACATTGGACACATTTTTATCTACTCATTTTGTCAGAAAAGTTCCAGAACAGGGATCTTTTTATTTCTGTGTTTGCAGTTCTGAAAAGCAACAAATGTTGTTTCTATGTTACCTGGCATATGTGCGTCCCCGAAATACCTTGACCATGTTTCCGCACAGATCCACTAGATGGCAGGGCTGTGCTTGGCAACACGCTGTTTGGGTTCTAGGCGCATTAGTCACGGTGACACAACGAATGCTGATAGTGAGCAAAGGGTGAACATGCATTAAGCTAGGTAAAACCCATAGTGACACGTGGACAATGATTAAGCAAGCACATGCAGACCAGTCACTTTTAAGGGGTCGTCTTCTGGACTGGCACAAAAGGTTTCGTGAAGGCAGAGATTTAGCGCAAGACAGAGCTGATCGGCCGTTTACAGCACACAACGATGCAAACGTGGAACGTGTAAGGCAGTTATTGCAAGAAGACCGTCATGTAACTGTGCGTGGGATATTTGAATCGTGCATTGTGTCGTAAGATGTTACGTGAAGACTGAGGGAAATGGAAACTTAATGGTAAACTAGCCCCTCACACATTAACTGAGAAACAGAAAGAAGGAAGACGAAGAATTTACGCTGAACCTCTGGTTACAACCAGGCGTGATAGCACATTTCGAACAAAGATAGTACCTGGGAATGAAAACTGGTGCTACCAGTATGATCCTCACACGATGCGACAAATTACTGAATCGCGGAGTCCTTGACCACCAGTCCTGACAAAAGTCGAACGACAACCATCGATAACAAAGGCAGTGTTGATCGCAGTCCTTGACAGTACAGGATTAGTTCACCATGAGTATGTTCCTACAGGTCAAACAGCGAACCAAATTCTTTGCGTCGAAGTCTTTAAACGTTTGCGACACGCAATTCGATGTCGCCCCTCTGACTTGAGGCATTCTCAAGTCTGACTTTTACTGCATGGTAGTGCAAGACCCCATACTGACTTATCTGTTACCGAGTATCTGTCCAGACATTGCCAGCCACTGTGGCCAAGCGGTTTTAGGCGCTTCAGTCTGGAACCGCGCTACCGCTAGGGTCGCAGGTTCAAATTCTGCCTCGGGCATGGATGTGTGAGATGTCCTTAGTTAGATTTAAGTAGTTCTGAGTTGTAGGGGACTGATGACCTCAGATTTTAAGTCCCATAGAGCTCAGAGCCATTTTTCCTGACATTCTGATATGCCAATCCACATCCGCCATATCCGACCGTCCTCTCGTCTTGCAATTTTATCTTGTTTCTCCGAATGAAAAGACGACTGAAAGGAAAGCTTCATCAAGATACGGCAGACATCGAACGGGCTGTGACAAATGATCTTACAAGCACAGCACTTGAAAATTTCTCTGCTAACTTCCAAGGTCTCCAGAAAAGTTGGCAAAAGGATAGACAGCCGGCCGAAGTGGCCATGCGGTTAAAGGCGCTGCAGTCTGGAACCGCAAGACCGCTACGGTCGCAGGTTCGAATCCTGCCTCGGGCATGGATGTTTGTGATGTCCTTAGGTTAGTTAGGTTTAACTCGTTCTAAGTTCTAGGGGACTAATGACCTCAGCAGTTGAGTCCCATAGTGCTCAGAGCCATTTTTTGAAAAGGATAGACAGGCAAGGGGACTACTTCGATAGGAGCTAGGATCATTACTTCGTAAGGGCAACTTTCCATTAAAAAAAAAAAAAATCCTGTCCCGGAACTTTTCTGCCAAAGGTAATATTTACCATATTATGTGCCGTGGTGCGCACAGCCACACAAACGCAACGGTCGGCTACCGCGGCAGAGTTAAGCGGCGCCTGCAACTTAGCGCCGGCGAGTTCCGCCAGCCGCCGCTAGAGGCGTTCCCGCCAAACATTCAATCAACCGTGAACTACGCACGCGCACGAACCTTTTTCCGGCGCGGATGGTCACACGATGATATCACCATCTACCAGTCAGCGATCGCCAACGGACGCCAATCATCACTCCGGAATCAGCGGAGGAAGACTGGAGCCGCCGCGTTAAATAGCCGGAACAGGCGTCTTTCGACCCGCCGCGGACTGCCGCTCGGAAGATACTTCGACGCAGACGGAACGTCCAGGTGCCACGTCTTCGTTGCGACGGCCATAGACCCCGGACCCTACGCCCGTCTACTTCCTCGGCATCCGCCGAAAAGCGTCGAGAGGAAACCCGACAAAGGAACGTAAATACAGTTCAGTCGCTAATATTTCAGTTCAATAAGGTGGCATATTCTTTGGCTTGTTATAAAATTTTGGTAGGAGAAGAGGCCTTTTGTTTCAGAAGAAAGTTTAAATTTTTGTACAATTAAGCAGTGGCCTTGCTCCACCTAATAAAAATTTTTGTTCGCTCATGGGTGTTAATATGTGGATGTAACAATATGTGCATTTTTTGGTGTGTTCCGTTTGTGTCTATTTCTGCCATCAATTCCATCTTCTTATCATTTCATGTCATCACCATTTTCAACACATGTAATTCAATCTCTGTTCTTTCCATGTTCTTTCATCCCACACATCTCATCGTTATGATCCTGTCATATTTCGTAAGTATTTCATCATCGTTTCATTATTTATCAGAATTTGTACATTTTTTCTTCTGTTTCATCGGTGTCTACTCGTGTCACCATTTCCAATTGCTTTTCATTTCATATCATTAACATTTTCGACACATGTAATTCCATCTCAGTTTCTTCCATGTTCTTTCATTTTACAGCACCTCATCGTTATGACTGATATATGTGAGACACTGTAGTAGATAATTCTGAATTTAGTACTCAAATACCAATTTTCCGTCATCGTTTGACAGCAGTATTGAATCGTAACCACTTTTCGATATTTCGCAAAATATTATTTATTTGATCACGAAGCAGAGATGCAATGACCAGCACATTACATATAAATTACAGATATAACTACAAACAGAACTTAAAACAATGGTATACTGAACGAAGCGTATTAAGTATTTGTGTTATACATAAATTGGTACATTTACCAAAAAATGAAAAATAAAGTTTATTTGGAAACCGTTACACTTAACAACAGATAAAACTAAAGTTGCATGTACTGCTGTATTCTACCTTCTGAAAACTTCAACTAAATGTGACAAAGGTGTAAAAGGCAATAATGTTCTGTCGCTGTGTAGTACGCTGGCATTCCTCATCATACTGTAATACCTTTGGCAAATTGGCCTTCTGCTGCAACCTCGCTAACCTAAAATATGACGCTTTATGCATGTTTGTTAACATCGAGTATAGATTTAAGTGTTAGGAAGTATTTGTGTGGAGTGTAGCCATGTATGGAAGAGGAACATGGTCGATAAATAGTTTGGACAAGAAGAGAATTGAAGCTTTCGAAATGGGGTGCTACAGAAGAATGCTGGGTAGATCACATAACTAATGAGGAGGTATTGAATAAAATTGGGGAGAAGAGGAGTTTGTAGCACAACTTAACGAGAAGAAGGGACTGGTTGGTAGGACATGTTCTGAGGCATCAAGGGATCACAAATTTAGCATCGGAGGGCAGCGTGGAGAGTAAAAATCGCAGAGGGAGACCAAGAGATGAATACACTAAGCAGATTCAGAAGGATGTAGGTTGCAGTAACTACTGGGAGATGAAGAAGCTTGCACGAGATTGTGTAGCATGGAGAGCTGCATCAAACCAGTCTCAGGATGAAGACCACAACAACAACAATGCATTTTCATAGGGAGATTATTATTCCAACCAGATAGTGCGATATACGGAACCTAAATGAGCTCGCAGAACAACTTGCATATTCGAATTTCGTACGTTGTCGCGACGCTTGCTCCGAGGAGGGTGAAGGGAGGCACATTTGAGAAGGCGGTCATTAAGTTTTTGTATCTCCGGTACGTTAGCTAGCATCATGGTGTGGGCGAAAGTGGCGTGTGCGTTCGCCATCGAGGCATACGTGTCTAACGGTCGCTCATTCATGGTTTAGCAACGTGCACTTCGCTAGCACTTGAATATTGCACCCCGTGGTCGTGTTCCTGGCCAGAAATCGACTGTTTCATGCGAAAATCGGTGATGTGAAGAAGAAAAAAATTCTGGGATTCCACGAACAGCAACGTCTGCTGGGAACATTTACATGGTAGCGCTTTGTGCTTCGCGATCCCCTCAGTACTCTGCCCGGAACATGCGGGTGCTATTAGGTTATCTGCTCCTTGTGTCATGCGAGTTCTTCCTGAGGTACTAAAATTTCAACCTTAAAACTTGGCTGTGGTGCAGAAACTCAATCGACGCGATTTTGTTGCTCGAGAAAATGCATGTAAGGAACTTCTTGGCGCGTCTCAAGACACACTTGTTTTCTTCAGCGATGAGGCTCAGTTTCATCTTTCTGGATCTGTAAATAAGTAGAAAATGCGCTGTTTTACGCCTGATATTCACAAAGTCCCCTACTATCGCGACATATGACTGTTCGGTGTCTACCATCCCAAGATGAAGTAAATGGTCCATGGTTTTTTGAAGAAAATGAACGGGCGATTTCGGTTACTGCTGATCGTTATGCCTACATGATCAATGACCCGGGAGTTCTTACTGCCAACACTCAACGAAGTAAATTTTGAAAATTAGTGCCACCCAAGAAGTACACACAATGCGTGTTTCAATGACTGTTTTGCGGTAACACTTCCCAGAACGCTTCGTCTCCTTGAGGATCGATCTGCGCTGCCCAGCGTTGTCGCCTGATTTAGTCCCTCGACAATTGTTAATGGGGCTGTCTCATATTACTTGTTTACAGTGATCGTCCTAGGGCCCTGGCTCACCTGAAGATCAACATTGGTCAAGCTGTCTCCAACGTACCCGTCGATATTCAGGAAAGAGTTGAATGGAACTTCCATGTTCTATCAAGGTGGTGCATTGAGAATAATAGACGGTCTCTGCCTATTATCATTTTTAAAACTATGTAAACATAACATTTAAATTATGTACTTGATGATATTCAAAGAATTAAATACATATCGGCAAGATTTTCTTTGAATTGTATTTGTAAGTAAGGAAGCAGCCGTTCCCCACCTTGTATACCGTTGTGCGATATGGGATGAACATCACTGGTCAATCACGCGCTGGTTGACCACACGAAACGGCTGAGAAATACATTTTCTAACTTCCCGTTGGTTGTCCAGAGCATTACCTTATAGAGGAATGTTGCCTTTTGAGGGCTCTGTTAGGCTTGCATGTGAGAACAGAGACTATAGAATGACCAGACACGAAGGGATGTCGGCAGTCAGAGGATAGGGTGAAAGCGCTTGGAGAAGGATGTACATAGTCCAAATAGTAAGGATTTTGTTGTACTTCAGCTGTGTGTGATTATTATTCCAAGTGATAGCTATTACGACTGGAATACATTCCACAACAATATATTTGTGATGATCTTTGGCTCCCAAAACAAAAAAAGTGTAGCTACTCCCTGCCGATAGGCAAGCAGAGTTATAGGGCTGTAGTGATCCTCATTACACTAAAGCTGGGTGTTATCAATGGACTCACGATCGTGCTATGTCTTCTGCGTAAGAGAAAGAGCTGCAGAAGACGAAAGGTGAAGAAAATGGTTCAAAGGGCTATGAGCACTATTGGACTTAACTTCTGAGGTCATCAGTCCCCTAGAACTTACAACCACTTAAACCTAACTAACCTAAATACATCACACACATCAATGCCCGAGGCAGTATTCGAACCTGCGACCGTAGCGGTCGCGTGGTTCCACACTGCAGTGCCTAGAACTGCTCGGCCACGCCGGCCGGCGACGAAAGGTGAGTAAGAATAATATTCGTGTTGTAGACTGAAGTGTTCATGTGCAGCAGATCAGCTTACGTGACACTTCTATCTTACAGTTTTAACCTGCCTGTAAGTTTCATGTCTGGCTAAAATAACGAATCCACATAACTACGGTAATAACGAAGGGAGATGTTGCAATATTTTTAGTAGTTCCTAATATTTCAGCGGTCACATTTCTGATTTACTTTGAAGTGTGTAACACTTCATCGTCTACATCGGATTTTTAGGTTTCTGTTAACAGATGTTTCCCAAACGTCGTATCTGTCTTTCCAGTTCTCCTGGTTCTGTAAGCCACATTTCTGCGACTATTCCTGGCTGATCGATGTGCAGGGTAGTCATCAACAGCCTGAAAAGCTTATAAGGTTGTTGCAAGAGACGTAGTACTGAGAAATAATTGTCAAGAAAAAAATTCTATCGTTGCGCCGTTTCTGAGTTAATTAGCATTGAAGTTATCCAATCAGGTTATTGCGTGCGGCAATTCAAGTGACCCGCCAGAGACGGTGTCGCCTAACGTGTGCTTCGTTTGTTTTCCTAAAACTGAACAACACAGAAATAGAAAAATTGGATGTGTGACGACAAGGATCGGGCACAATTGGCTGACTTCAGTGCAAACTAACTCTGAAACGGTGCAACGCTTCTAACTTGTTTCGTGACAATTATTTGACAGCACAACCTATCCTGCAACTTATTTACTAGCTATTGAACTGTTTCTGACCAATCTGTGTACTCTCTGACCGTGCTTGAATGAACTTCGTTCACACTACTGCGATCCAATAATTTCATTATGGCTTTTCTTTTCAAGAACAACTTAGATATGTTGTTATTAACGTAAATCGCAGGTGTGTAGCTGCGATAATAACTTCTTTTTATTCTGGAAGGTTGTCTGAAAATTTGCCAACATATAGTGTTGATGTTGTTGTGGTCGTCAGTCTGAGACTGGTTTGATGCAGCGCTCCATGCTACTCTATCCTGTGCAAGCTTCTTCATCTCCCAATACGTACTGCAGCCTCCATCCTTCTGAATCTGTTTAGTGCATTCATCTCTTGGTCTCCCTCTGCGATTATTACCCTCCACGCTACCCTCCAATATTAAATTGGTGATCCCTTGATGTCTCAGAACATGTCCTACCATCCGATCCCTTCTTCTTGTCAAGTTGTGCCACAAACTCCTCTTCTCCCCAATCCTATTCAATACTTTCTCATTAGTTACGCGATCTACCCATCTAATCTTCAGCATTCTTCTGTAGCACAAAACTTCAAAGGCTTCTATTCTCTTCTTGTCCAAACTATTTATCGTCCATGTTTCACTTCCATACATGGCTACACCCCATTCAAATACTTTCAGAAACGACTTCCTGACATTTAAATCTATACTCGATGTTAACAAATTTCTCTTCTTCAGAAACGCTTTCCTTGCCATTGCCAGTCTACATTTTATATCCTCTCTCCTTCGACAATCATCAGTTACTTTGCCCCCCAAATAGCAAAACTCATTTACTACTTGAAGTGTCTCATTTCCTAATCTAATTCCCTCAACATCGCCCGACTTAATTCGACTACATTCCATTATTCTCGTTTTACTTTTGTTGTTCATCTTATATCCTCCTTTCAAGGCACTGTCCATTCCGTTCAACTGCTCTTCCAAGTACTTTGCTGTCTCTGACAGAATTACAATGTCATCGGTGAAACTTAAAGTTATTATTTTCTCTCCATGGATTTTAATACCCACTCCGAATTTTTCTTTTGTTTCCGTTACTGCTTGCTCAGTATACAAATTGAATAACATCGGGGAGAGGCTACAACCCTGTCTCACTCCCTTCCCAACCACTGCTTCCCTTTCATGTCCCTCGACTCTTATAACTGCCATCTGCTTTCTGTAGAAATTGTAAATAGCCTTTCGCTCCCTGTATTTTACCCCTGCCACCTTCTGAATTTGAAAGAGATTATTTCAGTCAACATTGTCAAGAGCTTTCTCCAAGTCTACAAATGCTAGAAACGTAGCTTTGCCTTTTCTTAATCTAGCTTCTAAGATAAGTCGTAGGGTCAGTATTGCCTCACGTGCTCCAGTATTTCTACGGAATCCAAACTGATCTTCCCCGAGGTGGGCTTCTATTAGTTTTTCCATTCGTCTGTACAGAATTCGCGTTGGTATTTTGCAGCCGTGACTTATTAAACTAACATCTCGGTAATTTTCACATCTGTCAACGCCTGCTTTCTTTGGGATTGGAATTATTATATTCTTCTTGAAGTCTGAGGGTATTTCGCCTGTCTCATACATTTTGCTCACCAGATGGTAGAGTTTCGTTAGGACTGGCTCTCCCAAGGCTATCAGTAGTTCTAATGGTATGTTGTCTACTCCCGAGGCCTTGTTTCGACTTAGGTCTTTCAGTGCTCTATCAACTTCTTCACGCAGTATATATCTCCCAAATTATCTTCATCTACATCCTCTTCCATTTCCATAATACTGTCCTCAAGAACATCGCTCTTGTATAGTCCCTCTATACACTCCTTCCACCTTTCTGCTTTCCCTTCTTTGCTTAGAACTGGGTTTCCATCTGAGCCCTTGATATTCACACAAGTGGTTCTCTTTTCTCCAAAGGTCTCTTTAATTTTCCTGTAGGCAGTATCTATCTTACCCCTAGTGAGGTAAGCCTCTACATCCCTACATTTGTCCTCCAGCCATCCCTGCTTAGCCATTTTGCACTTCCTGTCGATCTCATTTTTGAGACGTTTGTATTCCTTTTTGCCTGCTTCATTTACTGCATTTTTATATTTTCTCCTTTCATCAGTTAAATTCAGTATTTCCCCTGTCACCCAAGGATTTCTACCGAGCGAGGTGGCGCAGTGGTTAGCACACTGGACTCGCATTCGGGAGGACGACAGTTCAATCCCGTCTCCAGCCATCCTGATTTAGGTTTTCCGTGATTTCCCTGAACCGTTTCAGGCAAGTGCCGGGATGGTTCCTTTGAAAGGGCGCGGCCCATTTCCTTCCCAATCCTTCCCTAACCCGAGCTTGCGCTCCGTCTCTAATGACCTCGTTGTCGACGGGACGTTAAACACTAACCACCACCACCACTAAGGATTTCTACTAGCCCTCGTCTTTTTACCTACTTGATCCTCTGCTGCCTTCACCACTTCATCCCTCAAAGCTATCCATTCTTCGTCTACTGTATTTCTTTCCCCCATTCTTGTCAATAGTTCCTTTATGCTCTTCCTGAAACTCTCTACCACCTCTGGTTCCTCCAGTTTATCCTGGTCCCATCTCTTCAAATTCCCACCTTTTTACAGTTTCTTCAGTTTTAATCTAGAGTTCATAACCAATAGATTGTGGTCAGAGTCCACATCTGCCCCTGGAAATATCTTACAATTTAAAACCGGGTTCCTAAATCTCTGTCTTACCATTATATAATCTATCTGGTATCTTCTAGTATCCTCAGGGTTCTTCCATGTATACAACTTTCTTTCATGATTCTTGAACCAAGTTATGTTATGCTGTGCGCAAAATTCTACCAGGCGGCTTCCTCTTTCATATCTTCGCCCCAATCCATATTCACCTACTATGTTTCCTTCTCTCCCTTTTCCTACTCTCGAATTCCAATCACCCATGACTATGAAATATTCGTCTTCCTTCACTACTTGAATAATTTCTTTTATCTCATCATACATTTCATCACTTTCTTCGTCATCTGCAGAGCTAGTTGGCATATAAACTTGTATTACAGTTGTTGGCGTGGGCTTCGTGTCTATCTTGGCCACAATAATGTGTTCACTATGTTGTTTGTAGTAGCCTACCGAACTCCAATTTTTTTTATTCATTATTAAACCTACTCCTGCATACCCCTATTTGATTTTGTATTTATGATCCTGTACTCGCCTGACCAAAAATCTTGTTCCTCCTGCCAACGAACTTCACTAATTCCCACTATATCTAACTGTAACCTATCCATTTCCTTTTTTAAATTTTCGAACCCACCTGCCCGATTAAGGGATCTGACATTCCACGTTCCGATCCATAGAACGCCAGTTGTCTTTCTCCGAATGGGGGACTATTTTACCTCCGGAATATTTTACCCAAAAGGACCCCATCATCTATCGATACAGTAAAGCTGCATGCCCTCGGGAAAAATTACGGCCGTAGTTTCCGCTTGCTTTCAGCCGTTCGCAGTACAAGCACAGCAAGGCCGTTTTGGTTATTGTTACAAGGCCAGATCAGTCAATCATCCAGACTGTAGCCCTTGCAACTTCTGAAAAGGCTGCTGCCCCTCTTCAGGAACCACATGTTTGTCTGGCCTCTAAACAGATACCCCTCCGTTGTGGTTGCACTTACGGTACGGCCATCTGTGCCGCTGAGGCACGCAAGCCTCCCCACCAACGGCATGGTCCATGGTGCATGGGGGGGGGGGGACATATAGTGTAGAGCACCAGATTGTTTAACTACGACTGGTTGCTGTTGGCAGCGTACGGTAGTAGTGTAATGTACACATTTTTCTCCTGCATGGAATATATCAGTCAAGTCAAAGCTATAGCCGTTAACTGAACCAGTGAATTTTACTGTCTTTAATTTGGTTGGAAAGACAATTGACATAAGGCTAGAAAGCTATGCACCATTGACTAAAAAGCTGAGTGTGTGTTCCTTTGTAGGTGATACGAACGTGCAGCTATTGCCATATAGGTAGCTGTTTTTATAAATCCTAAATAAGTGTTTCGTTATGTTAATGTCTGTATTAAAATCCACTAAATTAACAGAAGGGCCTCCCATATCTCTTGCAAACTGAAGAGTATCACGTCTGCAGTTAAAATTTTGTAAGAGTGTATCTAACTCAATAGTGGTATCAGTCATTAACCTAATAACATCACCAACATCAAGGATCATAATGTGTCCCAATTCTGGATATCATATGATGTGTGTACATGGCGAAATGATGGCGCTAAATGCGACCGATTTCAAAAGCTGTTAAGCGCTGATAATGCTGTCTCACATGAGTACGCAGAATCTACTTGTCCTTCACAGTGATCACTTAATATCTGACTCTATCCACAGCCTGAATACACCGTAGCCGTCCTGGTATCTCTGACATCATAAATCGATACCACACCCACATGCGTGTCACATTTGACAACGGAAACGCACTTTTCTGACGACTCCGATAGCTGCTGCACAGGGACCTGGTGGATACAATAATGTGCCCCCGCTGAGCCACGCGTTCAGAAGATCTGACAGTGAGTGCGCTCTGCGCCGCGATATAGGATGGTTGGCAGCAGCTATACGGCCCAGTCTCAGTCGCAGTGTTCGACAGCATTCATTCTTAGGCAAACTAAGTGCTGATGCATTAGTAGTGGAACCCACACACTGCACAACAACTTTTTGTTTGCTTATTTCAATACCTGGACTGTACTGCTGTTTGTTCGTTTGTAAAGATTTTTCGCAACAATTGGAGAAAGCTGCAAGTAAAGTAAAACTTAGGTTTACTGTATTTACGTGTTTGATAATCATTTCTGCTCCCATCCAGCTTCTCTACGATGACAGCTTGTGCACCAATCCGTAGCCCGCCTCTCCTTACCATTGTGTATGAAGCAGTGCACAGCAATAACTAAACTAAACATGAACAGCCTAAAGCATTCTTGTGGCTGTTCTACCTGTCACAGGGAAATGCAACTCTACCTGTCAACGGTGTGTATCCGTACATAACTATTTGTCATCTCACAATGTCCTCTAGGCGCTTCACATTTTTGTCAGGCAGCGTATTAACAAAAAAACTCTAAAGCAGGGAACTCGTTCTTATGCTTTTTCAGAGACCTCGCCAGGGACAGTTCCCATGTGTAACTCGAACAACGTAACTCTGTAATTTGCAGATTGCACTGGCGAATCCAGTGTTGCTGGCGAACAGACAGCAGTGTTTGCCAATTCACTAGAGATACCTAGGAAACAAGCAACACAGCATGTGCATCTCATTAGTGAATTAATTGCGATTGACTGGCGTTTGGTCCTGACCACTCGATTTGTTGACATTTCAATGAAAGTTATTTTGATGAAAGTATAGTTAATGAATTAATAGAAAGTAAAGTAATATTTTATGCAGCATCAAGCTAATATCCGTCGTGCATGGAACTGGGAAACAATATCTTACCCGACGCTCATTAACTCAATGCTCTGTTTAGAGGCACAATGAAAGTACTATGAACCAGCTGTCCACCAAGATGAATGGCCACTCCCAAACTGTGGAGAAGAGCAAAGTGGACCATCCTGTAGCACAAATGGCTCTGAGCACTATGGGACTAAACTTCTGAGGTAAACAGTCCCCTAGAACTTAGAACTACTTAAACCTAACTAACCTAAGGACATCACACACATCGATGACCGAGGCAGGATTTCAACCTGCGACCGTAGCGGTCGCGCAGTTCCAGACTGTAGCGCCTAGAACCGCTCGGCCACTCCAGCCGGCTCCTGTAGTTGAAGGTAACGTGCTTGATTTCTAGGCTGCTACACAACGTGGGCCATCTGGAACCTCCTCTCTAATATAGCTATTCTGAAATGCACAGATGATCTCTAGCCTTACAACACATCCTCCACTCACAAAATTATCGAGGCCTTGACGTATGATAACCTACTGTACCCACACACCTTACGCAAGAGTTTCTTCCTCCTCTGTTCTATCAAGTTCTCCAAATTCCCTTCACCTCATCCTCATTGCGCGCTGCCCTCTGCCAATGCACCTACCGGTCTTTTCATTTCTCTGCATCTCTCCTCTCCCACTCACCCTCCCCCCCCCCCCCCCCCCACACACACACACACCACGGCACCGCAACCATCCGACGCTCCGCCTGGCACGATTATCTCTGCCGCCCATACCCTGCTATTCCTCTGCCTTCTTTGTCCCACTCTGCACTGCTGCTTTCATTCAACGCAACGGCTGCATTGTGGCCAGAGTGGCTGAAAATTAGGACACTTCTGCTTGAAGTGTGCCTGTTTGTGTGAAGGTGTGTGAGTGTGTGCTTTACTTACTTTTTTGAACAAGGCTTTTACTCAAAACTCAGTGTGTAACAATCATTCCGTTGTGCCTGTCTGAAGCTCAGTGTGCCATCTTCATCGTGAGTAGCGATATAACCTTTTCATGGATGATATGGCACAGAAACAAAATCAGTTCAGAAGAACGCATTGTGCTCGGAAACACGATAACTTCACTGCATATATGCCCCTTACTAAGGAGTCTGTATTAATTTCTCTCGATAAATAATCGAGAAATTGTAATGAAATAAAGTCTAAAACATTATACAGCGACAACTGTTAATTACTCATTATGTTAACTGGAACATGTATGCCGACGTTTCTAGGCTGTAATTTTTACATTCAACAAGGTTGGGATTGAAACTGTGACCAAGATAAGGTTTTAAAATGTAAAATTATAATTTTGGTGGAAACAAACAAGAGACATAAGACACTGAAGCTAGAGGGAAGTACCTTCACGGATTTAGCATTTGTTGTACCAAACCTAAACCCAGGACGTCTTCATAATATCTATTGCACACTTATTCAAAAACGATCCGGTTGAAAGAATGAATGAAAAAATTTAGAACACATTCGATAGAGCTTATTAATTTCCTATCTGTCCTCTCACACAGTTTTCGTTCTCTACGAATCTCTCTAGTAGCATAAAGGTTAATCCCTTGTGTCTTAGTTCTTCTCCTACCATGTAGTCCCTCTGTTAGCATCTTCTCATTTATTATTTAATCAGTTTTTGTAATGTTCAGTATTTTTGAAGAACACGACGACTCAAAAGTATCGATAACCCCTTCCATGATTTATTTTCATTTGCAGAAATTTCTTTCAGAAATTAAGTGTTGTGTACATAGTTCTGTGTAGTCAGCGCGTACACAACTTTCCCACTAGAGCGCGACCCACTAAGCACAACAGCGCAGGCGCAGCGCTCGTCCATCTCCGCACTACTAGATGGCGCTGTCTTAGAGACGGACCAAATTCTGCTTCCGTCGATCCGCCTATTAATATGTCACGCAGCCAATGAGGTTGCTGCTAACGTAGAACCTTTTCTCCTCGCGGATCACACTCGTGCAGTGATACCTGAACGAGCGAGGTAGTATAACGAATGTGCAGACCTCCGATTAGTCTGTCTGCATTAGTCTGTACCAGTCTATAGTCAAGTTTCAGTCTGCGCCTAATAAGATTATCGTATTCCTGTACATAGTCATGAAGATAAATGAATAGCCACTTTGCCAAGTATCAGAGATATGTGAGAATAAGATTAACGTACCAAGGTCAGAGGAACTTCAGATTGTCAATTGTAAACAGCATCCAGAATCAAGTTACGTAATATCTATAATTTTTATTATTTTAATAAATGTCTGTGAAAATTAGTCAAGTTCTGTTTAAAGTTGGTCATCGTCAATCTGCTACTCTAAGCGTGCAAGTGGCATTTCTATCGTCTGACCTAACGGCAGAAGATAAACATGCCACAATAAGACGACGAGACATATTGCTGACACTCGCCTACTTCGTTAGAGCGACAAGTCAAATAATCTGATGGTGTGGGTACCGAAGTTCTTACAGTATGCACTCCACATTAAGGTCTACGCTTGGCAGTGGTATTGCATCTGACCCCTCGTACATTTGTATCTTGCAGAACATCTACTTGATGAGCATAATTAGTAACGTTTGTTATTGGACAGTTTGTTCAGTGATCGGTGGTATACTACCGTCCAGGGTAAATCTTTATTGCTTTCTGCGGTTTACAGGTTGCTATGTACATGGTGGTAGATTGTGGTGTTATTATTCTCGGTTCGCAAGTTAAGTGTTTTGCTAAACTGTTGGTCATAGTTTACAGGGAAAAGGAAGTTAATTGCGATGGCGTTACGAAAAATATTAGGCCTAGTGAGGCACTGGCATTGGGCGTATTTTGATTTCCTTCTGTCTCACATGGGCCTGCAAACCGTTACTCGTAACTGAAGAAAAGGAATTATCAGTTACATGGTGCAGAAGTAAAAGGTTTTCACCACGAAACTTTACAAGCAACCAGAAAATAAAGATTTCCTACATCTGAAATGATCTTAACGAGACCATTTTTTATTTACTACTGTCAGAGAAAGTTCAGACAGGCGTTGGATATTCTTTTCTGAGATTACATATTCATCGGATTTCAACCTACTAAATTTCTTGCTCGAATGCAACAATTAGATGCATGTATTTTCAGACGATTCCTGTCGAATAAATGTTTTTGATACTTTAGTTAGATTTATATAATTCATTTGACTCCATACCAGCAATACTGGAGCAATCAGAATGAAGTGGAGAAAGGGAAAATAACATGAAAACTTAGCCTTTTTAGCAACTGCTTTCCTCTTAGTAATAATAAGGAACATGGTAGTGGCGTATTAATAATGTGTTAAAATATTAAGGTATCAGTTTACAATCAAACAACTCCTCAGAAGTATATCGTATCTGGGGGATATTCCAAAATAACCTACCAGAGTAACCTACGCTCCTAAAATAAGAATTACTACAGCTTCAGCTGATGTGTTAATTTATATGCGAATATAGTTGATATGGCGATAAACTGATGGTGTATCATTTGACGAGCCACAGAGAAGGATATATGAAGTATCCAAAAGTGTAATACCACAAAGTTGATATAAGAAGATTAGTAGAGGATAAGTGGGCACTCTTGGCCCAGAGAAGTGTTCTGGTATCAAACATCAGCCTTAATCTGAGGAATACATTTCTGAGAATGTACCTACTGATCACAGCATTCTATGGGGCTGAATCATGGGTTGTGGGGAAACTGGAAGGTAGAAGGGATGAAGTAGTTCAGATGTGGTGCTATCGAAGAGTGTTGAAATTAGGTAGACGGATGAGATAAAAAGTAGTTCATCCACAGAATCGACGAAGCTGGGAACTTACGGAAAATCATGAGAACAAGACGAACCAGAATAGCAGAAGTGTATTAAGACATCGCAGAATAACTTCCATGCTACTGTAGGGAGCTGTAGAGTGTAAAAATTCCAGGGAAAGACAGATATTTGACTAAATCTAGTAAACAGTTAAGGATTTAGTATCCTAGTGCTACAATGAGATGGCCGTTGTGGCCGAGCGGTTCTAGGCGCCTCAGCCTGTCGCAGGTTCTAATCCTGCCTCGGACATGAGTGTGTGTAATGTCCTTAGGTTAGTTAGGTTTATGTTAAGTTCTAGGGGACTGATGACCTCAGATGTTAAGTCCCATAGTGCTCAGAGCAATTTGCAGAGAGATGAAGAGGCTGCCACTATTCTGTTCCTTCACAGTGGGCGACATGGATTCGATAAGATGAAACATCAATAAAAAAAAAGAAAGTACTACGCAGAAATTCATTTCGTGATTAGCCAGTTATTGTCAATAATAGGACTGAACACGTTATTTCTAACGAAATTAGAATTTTTGCACAAACTGGACAGTGGTGACAAGTTTCTTCAAAAAGGTCCTACACAATGGCTCGAAAATGAAGGTTTCGTGAAATTATCCGGCAGAGAGAGGCTTCATGTTCAAGGATAATAATAATAAAAATTGTGATATTTGCGTCATATTAAGTGTAATAACATTGTACATTCTATTATAAAATAAAATAAATCAATATCAGCAATAACTTGAATTTTTGTTGGTTAATGAGATGGCTGGGAATTGTATCTGAAATAAAAAATAAATGTACTTCAATCCGATTTTTCGTTTCGTGTCCCAGGGCACTCATTAAACCTTTCGTATGGAATGCAAGTTAAACAAAAAGCAATTATATAAGTAAGGGAATCAAATTAGGGGATGGACGAACAAAATATCTAACTTGCCCTACATGTGGCCTCTACTGCGCCCGCTACTTGGGTGTGACTTTGCTCTGCCATGTGACTCTGATGTCTGGCGCCTCGTCCTGATCGTTACTGTACCGCATCCATCCCTGTATGGAACTACTCGTTTTGGTCTACTTCGAATCCCTCAAAGGCTATGATCCATTTTAGTGATGATCGATTGTCCACAATGGCACTATGACAAGTTAACAAGTACGCAATTCGACTATACACAGTTTCCACGACTGCCTCTCGATCTATTGATGGTAGGAGTGTCTTGTCACTGACACTTCGGCCAACTTATACAATGAGCCCAATTCTAAAGTTATATGCAGCTCCTGCCGTTTTCTTTTTCTCCCTTTACTCGTTGTTGTTGGTTTACATCATTGCTGAGAAAGAAACTTGTTTATATTGTGGAAAGGCACATCGCACCACTGATAACCCGGTAAAAATGCTTCTGTGCCGTGTTCCCATCACCTGTGCTGGGGAGAGCCATTCGTAAAAATTCATGCATATAATAATATATATATGATTGTATGTTTGTTTGTGTGTGTGTTGTGTGTGTGTGTGTGTTTGTGTGTGAGTGTTTCATATCTCCCCTTAAAACAATTGGCCGCCGGTTTTAACATATTTACTATAGTGTCAGGTGACACTGATGAGGGGGGGGCGGGAAGGGGGGGTTAAAGCCACCTACCTATAAAAGGGATGGGGATAGTGTAGAAAAGACGTGTGATCCGTTACACGTGAATCCCAAGACTTCATCCATCCACCATTTGTGAATGAGAGCACTTAGTGACTTGCAAAAGACATTACACATAGTTGGACACCTTTACAAAAAAATTTCCTACAAAATTATGAAACGACAATTTTTTATCCCTTACTACTTCTCCGCTGGTCATACAGTAAAAATACCTCGATAGGCATAGCGTTACAATTTATTACTTCGTTACCCCTAACTGTATTCACCACACATTTTGCAGGCGGTATGCACATATACCAGTAAAGGTAAGTGCGGTATTATAACATTCTACGACACTGAATTTATGAGATATGACGTCATACACAGCGAGGTGCGTGAAAAATCGCCACATCATGTACAGCGTCTAACATTATTACTTGTTTGCAGCCAAATCTATTGGCAATATATTTCACAGACAGAGACGGAAGGCTCCAGATGATTGGAAAAGAGCACAGGTAATCCCAGTCTTCAAGAACGGTCGTCGAGCAGATGCGCAAAACTATAGGCCTATATCTCTGACATCGATCTGTTGTAGAATTTTTGAACATATTTTTCGCTCGCATATCATGTCATTTCTGGAAACCCAGAATCTATTCTGTAGGAATCAACATGGATTCCGGAAGCAGCGATTGTGTGAGACCCAACTCGCTTTATTTGTTCATGAGACCCAGAAAATATTAGATACAGGCTCCCAGGTAGATGACATTTTCCTTAACTTCCGGAAGGCGTTCGATACAGTTTCGCACTGTCGCCTGATAAACAAAGTAGGAGTCGATGGAATATCAGACCAGCCGTGTGGCTGGATTGAAGAGTTTTTAGCAGACGGAACACAACATGTTATTCTCAATGGAGATACGTCTACAGACGTTAAAGTAACCTCTGGCGTGCCACAGACGAGTGTTATGGGACCACTGCTTTTCACAACATATATAAATGTCCTAGTAGACAGTGTTGGAAGTTCCATGCAGCTTTTCGCAGATGATACTGTAGTATACAGAGAAGTTTCAGCATTAGAAAGTTGCAGAGAAATGCAGGAAGATCTGCAGCGGATAGGCACTTCGTGCAGGGAGTTGCAACTGACCCTTAACGTAGACAAATGTAATCTATTGCGAACACATAGAAAGAAAGGTCCTTTATTGTATAATTATACGATAGCGGAACAAACACTGGTAGCAGTTACTTCTGTAAAATATCTGGGAGTATGTGTGCGGAACGATTTGAAGTGGAATGATCATATAAAAGTAATTGTTGGTATGGCGGGTACCAGGTTGAGATTAATTGGGAGACTCCTTAGAAAATGTAGTCCATCAACACAGGAGGTGGCTTACAAAACACTCGTTCGACCTATACTTGAGTATTGCTCATCAGTGTGGGATCCGTACCAGGTCGGGTTGACAGAGGAGATAGAGAAGATCCAAAGAAGAGCGGCGCGTTTCATCACAGGGTTATTTGGTAATCGTGATAGCGTCACGGAGATGTTTAGCAAACTCAAGTGGCAGAATCTGCAAGAGAGGCGCTCTGCATCGCGGTGTAGCTTGCTGTCCAGGTTTCGAGAGGGTGCGTTCCTCCATGAGGTATCGAATATATTGCTTCCCCCTACTTATACCTTCCGAGGAATCTTCTGATTTTTTCTTGTAGTTTCTGTATTTAGTGTATTTAGTGTAGCTTTTGTTTATTGCTAGCGCGTAATTGTAGAGAGAATCTCCTTTGTAGTTGTAGCCTTTCATTGTTGTACAGTAAAACAGTTGTGGCATGCATATAGATTTGCACCAAGTATTTCGCAGCTACGCTTGCTATTAACTAGATATTATTTTCAGTGCTATGTTAATGTGTTCTCCTATTTTTGCACTTCAAATTGTGCTTTTCTGTGTTATCGTGTGAAATATTGTGACAATTATGGCGTGTGAAAAACGTAACACTAGGCTCCAAACTAAACTGAGAAATAGTAGTGACGACGAGCGTAGCTTATCAGCGCCGCAGAGTAATGAATTAACTGATGTTCAAAGTAGTAATTTGGTAACTGTGCACAGGGAAATGGAGCGGGCGTCAAACAATGGCGTGGACAGTGAAACAATTAGTGAAGAGGGAAGCATTATCGATCGATTGGTCGGCAATAGCTCGCCTCAGGAAGCCGAAATGACACGACACGATCTCGCAAATACTGTAGATTCAGGTTTTGGATCCTCACCGTTTTCTCAAATAAGTCAAGACACATTTTCTGCTTGTCAAAATGTGAATGTTTCCGGTGTAAATTCACTGCCGAAAAGCACTGAGGAACATGTTTCAGACACCAATGCATTGTTATTACAATTAATACAACAAATGGGACAAACACAGCAAAAGCTTCAAAAGTTAGACACAGTGGAACAAAATCTTAAAAAGTTAGACACAATGGAACAACACCAGAGACAAACACAGCAACAGTTAGACACAATGGAACAACACCAGAGACAAACACAGCAACAGTTAGACACAATGGAACAAAATCTTCAAAAGTTAGACACCACACTTGAACAAACACGTGAAGATTTAACTACTGAGTTACATAACACTGAATCGAAATGTCAAAAAGTCTGTAATGACTTAAAAACACAAATTTGTGAGCATTTTCAACCTATTTTTTCGCGGCATGAAAATGCATTACAGAATCACGAAGCAGCCATAAAAGAACTGCAAACCATTGTTCATGAAAATCGTGAGACCTTGTGGGCTAAAATTGACTCAGTTGCATCTACCGATTCGGTTAAGCAACTTGCAAAAACTCAGGAAAACTTAAAGGACACAGTAGATTCGATTTCAACACAAATGGACACTCTGAAACTTGGTTCAGAAAAACACACTGAGGAAATGTGTTCACTATCGGAGAAAGTAGCCGAACTTTCGGATCAGGTTACTAACTTATCTACAAAGGTAGATGATGATCTGAATGACACAAGACCTGTAGCCTTCACTGACACAGAAGAGTATGAACAAATTAGAAAATTCAAACAGAATCGAAATCAAATCAATACACAGTACAAGAGAGAAATCCGGGAAGTACAAGATCAGCTGACACAGGTAATACAAGAATTACGTATTTCAGAGGATACTCGCGCCCCAATATGGGAAGAGGGACACAGAAATACGGAACAGCCACAAAATAACAACACAGGGCATTTCGGAAGTTACGAAAGAAATTGGCAATGTGCACCGAATTTTGATATGGAACGGCCGACACGACCTTACAATGACCGATATGCGACTCGCCGACATGATGATTTTGACTATAAGCTGTTCATTACTACACGTAAATTCAAAACATTTGAGGATGATGGCAACGACATTCATCCACAAGCATGGCTCCATCAATTCTCGCATTGTTTTCCTCCCAACTGGTCGTTAGAACACAGATTAGAATTTATGTGTGGCTACTTGGAGAATGAACCAGCTGTAAGAATGCGATCGGTAATTCACCATTGCCACAGTGAAGGAGAATTTTACCATGCCTTCCTCTCAGCATATTGGTCTCAAGCCACACAAGACCGAGTAAAACATGGTATCATAATGATGAAACATTTCGAACAATCTGAATTCTCCAGTCTTGTGAAATATTTTGAAGACATGTTGCACAAGAATCAGTACCTGTCAAACCCATACAGCCCCTCAGAACTCATCCGCATTTGCTTAATCAAATTACCTGAACATTTACGGCATATTATTTTAGCAGGACGTTGCAAAGACGACATTGAAGCTTTTCAGGGACTGTTACAAGAACTAGAAATTGACACTGATAATCGCGGAACGCAAAAACAAGGACACAACAATTACAGGTCACATCCGTCACAATTCCGTGACGACAGAAACAATAACCGGACACGACTGGTCTATTCTTACAACGCAAATCGTGACCAAAACAGACACCACCCGTATGACTACCGTTGGCAGAGCAGTAATAATTACAGGGAAAGATCACCTCTCCGCGGTAATGACTATCACAGAAACTATCAGAGAAACACGCAATATGGGAACCAAAATAATTATTATCAAGGGAGACAGAATAACTTCAGATGCAACGGTCCAGCGCGCAGTTACGATTCAGGGAGATATTCTCCACCACTTAACCGACAAGAAAGAAACTACAGGAACTACCGACATGACGACAGACGATGTGATCGTAACGACAGACCTGAATTGCATCAGAACTGGTGGGATTCAAACAGGGCAGGGCCTTCTCGTCAGAGTGAATTTGTAGAAGTTAGGTCTCCTAATCCCAATAATGGCGCGCGCCAACAAAGAGACAGACAATGACTCGCACAGCAGGCAGCCGCGTGCGCCCGCTGGCTCCGAGAAAAATAACCTAAGACGCTAGCCTGGAGAAAAATTTTAGCATTCTTTAACGATGTATACAACATGATAATTGCTTTGAAGTTGAAACTCTGTGCACCAGTAAGAGTAAAGGTTTACACCACATTTCACATGTAAAACCGTTTATTGAAAGATAATCTGCTTTTTAACTTTGTCTTTGCCATATAACTTTTCCCTTTACATTACTAGTATGCTGTGTTAGACTTAAGAAACTGCTAACATACAACAATGTTTGAAGTTAAATATCCAGTCTAGAACCTAGGGAACATTTTTAAACAGAAATTACGAATGCATTGTTATAGTGAACAGACGACACAGTGTTGTATTTGTACATTCTTGCTTGTTAGTTGCACGATTACGTAACGACTATCAGGCTTACATACTTAGGACACATACTGGTACTGCTAATTAGATTTTAATGCAACATTTTGGTTTACTTGAAAATACATTCTGGGTTTAATGTACTTTCTGTGAGATACCAGACGACACAGTGGTTAGTTTATGTGACAGTTACACGATTTTATCACGACACTGCTAATGAGTGACAATTTACAATGTTGCTTTTGTAGTGTTCCTGTTTTATTTCTGCACAGTATTTCTGTTTTATTCTGCAAAGTAAAACATGTTTTAGTAGTAACTTTTGTGGTATAGCTACAATGAGATTGCCTTTTCCGTAGCACAACAATACGTTACAGCACAGTACTTTCTTCATCATGGCAATAAGCGTAATAACTAAGAAATTTATACGCAAAGCATTTCACTTTCGTGTATTATGAGGTAAGTACATTGACTTCTGCAGAACTTAGCTTTCGGAGGACGATAACTACGACATTTCCACACAGATTATGTTGCAACAAGACGCACATTTAGCACTACAGGACACGCATTTCAGTGATTAATTTTGTACTTAAAACATTTATTTTTAAATATTTTTTTAATTACAAAGAAAGTTTTCCGTGATACATTTCATTCCATTGCTGTAATTTGTAACACCTGGGAGTATAATTACATTTATCCTCAGGGGGGTACACGCTCACTTTGTGTACCATGTGTTTGGCAAGCACAAGGAGCCCTAGCTAATATGGTATTTGCTTATACAACTTTACACTTCGGTACCATATTTCTCTAACACACAATTACACAGCTATCTGATTATTTGACAGAGAAACAAACATTTTTTTTTTACTACGTCAGTGACAGATGTTTACGCAATTACAGAGTTGGATAACTTCACACTTATGAAATTGTATTTTGTCTGTACTTTGTAAACTGTTCATATTTTTTTTGGAACCATTGTGATACTATGAATGCTTTGAATGATGTATTTGGTATGGATTCATGATTTTTAAAGTACATTTGAGGCAGATGACACTTTTGACATGAGCAGAGAATTTTTTTAATTATTGGAGGAAGCTACGACGATTTTGAGATTTGAATGAGGTGTTATGATGTTATTTTTACGACGACGATGTGTATTATGCTGCTGAGGTATGTTTATGATTAATAGGCTGAGGCTATATGAGTTATTTGATTATGCTTCATATTTATAATGACGAAATATTGACGAGTGTCGATGGATACGTATATGTGTAATAAGGTAAGGAGTAGTGAATAGTGGGTAGGGACTCTTGACTTGTGAAACAGGGTGTTGTAAACCAAGAATCGTACCTTAAGAGTTATGAAATGTGTGTGTAAATGCGTGACTGTATCACAATGCCGGCGAAAATTTTTTGGGACATTATAGGATTTTCTTTCTACAGATTTGCAACGCTAATTCTTGACCTGTGAAATATTTTTATGTGAGACTGTCACTGTAGCGGAAACTGCTGTCGTAAATATTTCCGTAAGAAAGTTAAGTGACCACCTGCACGTAATGCATCGCGGGCACCCTCCTGGGCGACAGCCGCCCGAAAAAAAAAAAAAAAAAATGAAAAAAGAGCCATTAGCCTTTCAGCGGCACAGGTAGAAAAAAAAAGGGGAGGCCATTGTCCGCGCTACTGACATTTCCTTGTTGAAAGCATACTGTGGAGCTCGTAATTTATGATATTTACTGAAATGCCTAATAAAATGACAACAAATATTTTTACATCTGCACACCTGATTATGACAAGCGTCTTTCTATGAGAGTTGAGAGAATTTCTACTAACTTATGAAATGTCACATGACTACTGAATGATATTTTTATGCTTTGCTTTTCATAGTTGCTTATTTCATTTGATATCTGGTTTCCAGCTGTGTTGCAGCATTGCTTTTATAAAATGAAATGCATTTGCTAATGTGAACACTTTCTGTCAACAGATCTAGTAAATAATTATTTTATGTTCCACATTCTTTAAAAAAGGAGCACTTGGAAAGGAAAGAACAATAAGAAGGAACTAGTAACAGTAACACGTAATTTTCTTTTCAAGTACATGGTAATATTTCTTTTTACAATCAGTTGTTGTGGTGCACCACTTTAATTACATAGATATTAAGATGTGAATATACATTTCCCTTATCTGCATTGTTGTTTTTACTGTAATATTTTTTCTGCTTGAGCTATGTCATGTTTAGGTATAAGTTACTGCTGTTTGCCAGGCGTAGTATTACTGAATTTGACTTTGTGTTACTCTGCTAATCCAATTTTACTACTCATTTATTTTTCTTGTTGCTGCACATTGGCTCATATTAGTTGTAATGTTGCATTGCTTGGTAATTTAGATTTACTGTAGCTTGCTTTGCAATTTTCCATTTTTTTGGTCATTGTTGTTTGTATTACTTATTTTGTGCTGCTGCATTGCCTCGTTCCTTAGTTTAGCATCTGAGCTCAGTAGATTTAAGTTAGCTTAAGAGGGGGTAGCCTCTAAGAGAATGAGTTTCGATGAATTGGAAGAAATGCATTGAGAAGTTATACGAAAAAAAAGTACAGAAAACAGGTTTAGGTAGGATTTTCTTGGAAATAAATGTTGAGGTAAGAAATGTGTGAACAGATAAATACAGAAAGCATGCTTAGATAGAATTTTTTTGGTGGAAACAAAGGATGAAATAGGAGGAAAGATATATGAAGTTTTGGATTGGACTGCAGTACCACATGTTACACTGAAAACGAACCCTGTCCTTTCCTATTGGTGTTATCCCACTATGTGTTTGTGTACCCTTGTGTATTTGTTTTCTTCCTGTCTCTGTGTAGTTTCATAGAATTTTTTTCTTCTTTTAATACTAAGCTACATTCACTATGATGAGGAATACTGTTATCCTCAAATACAATTGGCATCAATAATGTGTTATTTACTTTGTAAAGATGTTTAGACATTATTTATTCTGTTTTGTGTTAATGCTCATGTGTGAAGTTGATGTTTCGAAAGTTACTCTGATCTTTTATGTATGTACTTCTGTCATAATTCCTGTAACATTGATGTATATGTTTTTTCGATTCTTTTGTAAAGCCCATATTACTACAAATGATATCTGTACTATTATGTTCTTTAATGATGTTTTTGTACCTTTGTAATTGTATTCTTATGTTATAAAATTGTAATTGTCACCAGTTCATGATATTATTAACTTGTTAGTTACATTTCACTGCACACGTTTCTGTTGGTCATAGTATATGGACAATATGTGAGAAGTAGGGACTGTTAGTGTTTACACGTGTGTTAATAACTCAGCAAGGGACTGGATAACAGCATTGCTGGTTCTAAGGACAATTTCAAAAACTTTGTGAGTGCACAAGTGGTGGTTTATGGACTTGCTATATTATCCGCAAGACTCTTCAATGGTGATTGTGCACCTGCACAGTCGCAACAGATGGCTGCTGGACATCTCTACAAGGACTACAGTGGGTCTGCATCTTTGATGACCCACCAGTACCATTATCTCTACAAGGACTACAGTGGGTCTGCATCTATGATGACCCACCAACGCCATTATTTCTACAAGGACTACAGTGGGTCTGCATCTTTGATGACCCACCAATACCATTATCTCTACAAAGACTACAGTGGGTCTGCACCTCTGGTGGCCCACCAATACCACAATCTCTACCAGGACACCAGTGGGTCTGCTCTGTGATGACCTACCTACCAATATTCTTCAAAACTTCGAATGACTCTGCTGTGGGTTTGCTCCATTGTGGCCCATTACCTGTCAGCATGTCAAGAGTCAGCATTGTCTTTCCGTTGGAAGGACAACACTACTTCTTCAAGACTGCATGGAAATCCACTGTGTGCAATTTCTTTTACTAATGAGACTTTGTGAAAAAAACCTGTAATTACTATTATGATGAATGATCAGGACTATCTTCATGGACTGTGAGAAAATTTTAGCTTTTGACCAACATTGTATCAATAAGTGTGTGCATTTGATTTATTTGTTATTGTAATTATGAAAAATTTTATCAAATCATTATTGGCCACTGCCCAAAAAAAAATTTTGTAAAATTAGGCTGTTTATGTTTTCTTATTGGCAACGTTACGTAGCGCTCAATATGAAAATCACTGGCTGTGCTGTGTGCAGTCTGTGGCTAGTTTACATTGTTGTCTGCCATTGTAGTGTTGGGCAGCGGGAGCTGGATGTGAACAGCGCGTAGCGTTGCGCAGTTGGAGGTGAGCCGCCAGCAGTGGTGGATGTGGGGAGAGAGATGGCGGAGTTTTGAAATTTGTCATGAACTGCTATATTTATATATGATGATATCAAGGTAAATACATGGTTTGTTCTCTATTAATATCTTTCATTTGCTAACTATCCCTATCAGTAGTTAGTGCCTTCCATAGTTTGAATATTTTATTTAGCTGGCAGTAGTGGCGCTCGCTGTATTGCAGTAGCTTGAGCAGCGAAGATTTTTGTGAGGTAATTGATTTGTGAAAGGTATAGTTTAATGTTAGTCAGGGCCATTCTTTTGTAGGGAAATGAGAAAGTCAGATTGCGTTGCGCTAACAAAATATTGTGTGTCAGTTTAAGCACAGTCATGTATAATTGTTCAAAGATAGCCGAAAGGCACGCGTTTAAGCTCACGCAGGCAGGCGTGAGGTCTGGAACAGTTAAAGGAGTTGAGTCTAGTAAAAAAAGTACGTAGCTTCTAGAATACTTAACTTTAATCCATAATTGGTAAACATCGGTCTGACGGTACATGCATCACAAGATAAATAGCAAATGATAATGGCGCCTTGCTAGGTCGTAGCAAATGACGTAGCTGAAGGCTATGCTAACTATCGTCTCGGCAAATGAGAGCGTAATTTGTCAGTGAACCACCGCTACCAAAGTCGGCTGTACAACTGGGGCGAGTACTAGGACGTCTCTCTAGACCTGCGGTGTGGCAATATCCATACCACGTCGGGTTCTGGCACTTCTGCGTGCTCGCTGGGGGCCTACCCAGTACCAGTTTCTTTGCCTCTTCAGTGTAATTTTGCATGTACGTTCTGTGGTGTCACCGCCAGACACCACACTTGCTAGGTGGTAGCCTTTAAATCGGCCGCGGTCCGGTAGTATACGTCGGACCCGCGTGTCGCCACTATCAGTGATTGTAGACCGAGCGCCGCCACACCGCAGGTCTAGAGAGACGTCCTAGTACTCGCCCCAGTTGTACAGCCGACTTTGGTAGCGATGGTTCACTGACAAATTACGCTCTCATTTGCCGAGACGATAGTTAGCATAGCCTTCAGCTACGTCATTTGCTACGACCTAGCAAGGCGCCATTATCATTCGCTATATATCTTGTGGTGCATGTACCGTCAGACCGATGTTTACCAATTAGACGTCCTAGTACTCGCCCCAGTTGTACAGCCGACTTTGGTAGCGATGGTTCACTGACAAATTACGCTCTCATTTGCCGAGACGATAGTTAGCATAGCCTTCAGCTACGTCATTTGCTACGACCTAGCAAGGCGCCATTATCATTCGCTATTTATCTATTGCTTCCCCCTACATATACCTTCCGAGGAGATCACGAATGTAAAATTAGAGAGATTCTAGCGCGCACGGAGGCTTTCCGGCAGTCGTTTTCCCGCGAACCATACGCGACTGGAACTGGAAAGGGAGGTAATGACAGAGGATCGTAAAGCGCCTTCCGCCACACACCGTTGGGTGGCTTGCGGAGTATAAATGTAGATTTCGATGTAGATGTAGATATACCCACAACTGTCGTAGAACGGGCTGTGACTTGGCAAGACAGCCAAGCCACTATGAGATAGCCGAAAGGCACGCGTTTAAGCTCACGCAGGCAGGCGTGAGGTCTGGAACAGTTAAAGGAGTTGAGTCTAGTAAAAAAAGTACCTAGCTTCTAGAATACTTAACTTTAATCCATAATTGGTAAACATCGGTCTGACGGTACATGCATCACAAGATAAATAGCGAATGATAATGGCGCCTTGCTAGGTCGTAGCAAATGACGTAGCTGAAGGCTATGCTAACTATCGTCTCGGCAAATGAGAGCGTAATTTGTCAGTGAACCATCCCTACCAAAGTCGGCTGTACAACTGGGGCGAGTACTAGGACGTCTCTCTAGACCTGCGGTGTGGCGGCGCTCGGTCTGCAATCACTGATAGTGGCGACACGCGGGTCCGACGTATACTACCGGACCGCGGCCGATTTAAAGGCTACCACCTAGCAAGTGTGGTGTCTGGCGGTGACACCACAGAACGTACATGCAAAATTACACTGAAGAGGCAAAGAAACTGGTACTGGGTAGGCCCCCAGCGAGCACGCAGAAGTGCCAGAACCCGACGTGGTATGGACTCGACTAATGGTTGTGAGGTAGTGCTGGAGGGAACTGCCACCATGAATCCTGCAGGGATTACCGTAAATCCGTAGGAGTACGAGGGGCTGGAGATCTGAACAGCTAGTTGCAAGGGATCACAGATATGCTCAATAATTGTAATGTCTGGCGAGTCCGGTGGCCAGTGGAAGTGTTTAAACACAGAATGGTGTTACTGAAGTCACTCTGTAGCAATTCTGGACTTGTGGGGTGTCGCATTGTCCTGCTGGAATTGCCCAAGTGGTGGTAAGTGCTTATCCGACCAAACTGCTGAGGTCATCAGTCCCTACGCTTACATACTACTTAATCTAACTGAAACTAACTTTCTCTAGGAACAACACACACACCAATGCCCGAGGGAGGACTCTAACCTTCGATGGGGGAGCCGCGCGAACCGTGGCAAGATTCCTAGAGCGCGCGGCCAGTCCGCGCAGCAATTGCCGAAGTCCGTCGGAATGCACAAAGGACATGAATGGTTGCAGGTAATCTGCCAGGATGCTTACGTTTGTGTCACCTGCCATAACCGTTCCCAGATATGTCAGGGGCCCCACATCACTCCAACTGCACATGCCCCACACCATTACAGACCCTCCACCACCTTGAACAGTCACCTACCAAAATGCAGGGCCCATGGATTCATGAGGTTGTCTCCATAACCGTACACTCCTTCCTCTCGATACAATTTGAAACGAGACTCATGTCACCAGGCAACACGTTTCCAGTCATCATCAGTCCAGTATTGGTATTGGCGGGCCCAGACGAGACGTGCAGTCATCAAGAGTACACGAGTGGTCCTTCGGCTCCGAAAGCCATCTTGTTTACGTTTCGTTGATTGGTTCGTACGCTATCATTTGTTGATGGCACAGAATTTAAATCTGCAGCAATTTGCGGAATGGTTGCGCTTCTATCACGTCGAACGATTCTCCTCAGTCATCGAAGGTCCCGTTCTTGCGCGATCTTTTCCGGCAGCAGCGATGTAGGAGATTTGATGGTTTACCCGATTCCTGATATTCACAGTACACTAGTGAAATGGTCATAGGGGAAAAGCCCCACTTCATCGCTACCTCGGTGATGCTGTGTGCCATCGCTAGTGCGTCGTCTGTAACACCACATTCAAACTCACTCAAATCTTGATAACCTGAGATTGTAGCAGCAATAACCGACCCAACAACAGCGCCAGACAATTTTATATAGACCGCAGCTCCGTATTGTGCCTGTTTCCACATCTCTGTATTTGAGTACGCATGCGGTATACAAATTTATTTACCCTTCGGTGTATAATCATCACTTATTTTGTACTTCATTGCTAATAACTCGATTGGTAACACATTTTGCAAAAACTATCCTCATATGCCGTTGAATGTACCTAATAAATTATTTCACTGCCGACACACGTTTCAGGAGATATGACGTCATAAACACCAAAGATAGGGCCAGACTCCGCGTGGTACGGTAGTGGTCGCGCAGCTATAAAGCAAGACCTGGCCAACTCCGGGTTTCTCAGCTAGTATTCCATAAAGTTGATCAGAAGGCTCTGTGATCCGAGTTATCCAAACTTCTCCTTTCAGGGACGTGTACTTAATACCAGAGCAGGCAAGTTGTCCTCCGTATACACCAGAAGAATTCGAAACCTCAGTGATGTGCTGTTATGAGCATTACTATAAACAACAGCAGACATGGTTGCCGATGCAGTGTCGACTGCACACTGCCTGGACACTCTACCAGTCGCCCTCTTGTCTTTACATTCCGTCAGACTTTCTTTACCTTCGTCATTGGTGATGCAAAATCACCTTTACTTGCGCATCTCGCAGACTTCCTATAGCGGTTTTTGTTCTGTTACTTCTTACGACTGTTTCATATTCCTGTCTGAAACCGTAGAATCTTTCACGTGCGACGCTGTGAGTTGATCCGCCGACAAATCAGGAGTGCAGGGGCACGTTTACCCATCGAGGTGGCGCTTGCATCAGTACCATCTTGGCTATCTAAGGCACTTGTAAGAGAATCTGGACCACTATCAAGATATTTCTGTAGGATAAATAGGAACAGCGAATGATGACTGGGTGTTGTGTGTTGTCCTTAGGTTAGTTAGGTTTAAGTAGTTCTAAGTTCTAGGGGACTGATGACCACAGATGTTAAGTCCCATAGTGCTCAGGGCCATTTGAACCATTTTGAACAGAGAACTTTTTCACTCGCATTATGAAGATTACTATCCTCACAATAATACATACGTACAGACATCTGATAGCACACTATGTAGTCCAAGGAATCCGAACACGCCAAAAACACACGTCTTTCATATTAAGTGCATTGAGCTATCGCCTACTGCCAGGTCCCCAATATCAGCGTCCTCAGTAGTCATTAGACACCGCAAGAGAGCAGAACGGGGCCTTCCGCGGAACTCACGAACTCCGAACGTGGTCAGGTGATTGGGTGTCACTTGTGTCATACGTCTGTACGCGAGATTTCCACACTCTTAAACATCCCTTGGTCCACTGTTTCCGATGTGATAGTGAACTGGAAACGTGAAGGGACACGTATAGCACAAAAGCGTACAGGCCGACCTCGTCTGTTGATTGACAGAGACCGCCGACAGTTGAAGACGGTCGTAATGTGCAATCGGCAGACATCTATCCAGCCCATCAGACCGGAATTCCAAACTGCGTCAGGATCCATTGCAAGTACTATGACAGTTAGGCGGGAGGTGAGAAAACTTGGATTTCATGGTCGATCGGTTGCTCATAAGCCACACATCACGCCGGTAAATGCCAAACGACGCCTCGCTTGGTGCAAGGAGCGTAAAAACTGGACGATTGGACAGTGGAAAACCGTTGCGTGGAGTGACGAATCAAGGTATACAATGTGGCGATCCGATGCAGCTTGGGGTATGGCGAATGCCTGGTGAATGTCATTTGCCAGCGTGTGTAGTTCCAACAGTAAAATTCGGAGGCGGTGGTGTTATGATGTGGTCGTGTTTTTCATTGAGGGGGCTTGCACCCCTTGTTGTTTTGCGTGGCACTATCCCAGCACCGGCCTACATTGATGTTTTAAGCACCTTCTGGCTTCTAACTGTTCAAGAGCAATTCGGGGAAGGCGGCTGCATCTTCCGACGCGATGGAGTACCTGTTTATAATGCACGGCCTGTGGCAGAGTGGTTACACGACAGTAACTTCTCTGTAATGGGCTGGCCTGCACAGAGTCCTGACCTGTAGCCTATAGAACACAACTGGCATGTTTTGGAACGCCGACTTCGTGACAGGCCTCGCCGACCGACATCGATACCTCTCCTCGGTGCAGCACTCCATTAAGAATGGTTTGCCATTCCCCGAGAAAACTTCCAGCACCTGATTGAAGGTATGCCTGCGATAGTGGAAGCTGTCATCAAGGCTAAGGGTGGGAGAACACTACATTGAAATTTTGGAAATTAGTGGTAAAGTCTTATGGGACAAAACTGCTGAGGTCATCGGTCGCTAAGCTTACTCACTACTTAATCAAACTTAAACTAACTTACGCTAAGGACGACACACACTCCCATGCCGGAGGGAGGACTCGAACCTCCGACTTGGGAAGCCGCCCGCACTGAGGCAAGACGCCCTAGACCGCTCGTCTACCCCGGTTACCCCGCAGAATTACCGATGGAGGGCGACACCAACTTGTAAGTAATTATCAGCCAGGTGTCTGGATACTTTTTATCACATAGTGTATGATGTTAGGAGTGGTAGCAGCGATGCACTGTAGACAAAGGGAAGATTCTGTACATTTTATTACACTTAATGAAAATTAGTTACTTTGAAGTTTTGGTAATTTCGTATGGTCTTTATCCATCGTGATTCAGACAGCTGTGTTACCACATACGTAGAAAGGTTGGTGTTAAAATTAACTTTAGTGTTAAGTCACTCACATGGAGCTACTTCGTAGGAATAACTGAATCTGAACAGGAATCCGCTAAGAAGTAGCTTTTTATATGAACGCAGGAAACATTATTCTAAAGCAAGACTGGTTTAAACGAACTTTACCAATTCCTCATGACGCCGGTGCGCTTCAAACAATGGATGGAAAACAAGTGTCAGGATGGTCGAACGGAGATATAAGTGTTACTCCAAGTTTGGATTTTTGAAAGATTTACATGTACGAATTTTCTGTACTTGTCAGTGTCCTGATTAGTTGAATTTTTGTTGTTGTTGCTTTGGCCGTTGTAAGGTAAGAATTTGTAGAAAGGGTGATTTGGACATTCACTCCTTATTAATGATCATTGAGGCAACTAGCTTAAATGGACAGTTAGTGGGGAGTTAAATGTTTAATTTTTAAACGTTACTCGTATGTACAGTATTATATAATACTGATACAGCACCTAAAATTAATAAAGAAAGCGCCCCAAGGCTTTAAACGAGTCACGAGTCTATGTGCAGAACGAACACAGGTTTACATTAGAAATTAAGGAACAATAGCCTAAATCATGTTTCTTGTATCTTATATACTCACAAAGAGGTAGTCACTCCCGTAGGTAAAAGGTCTCCTTGACGCTTGTCTCTTGGTAGCAGAGTAAAAGTGCAAACGACAAACTGATCTGATACGGGAACGGCAGTGTCCTATTGCCATGAATAGTTGCTCGTTGTTCTAACTCAAAAAGGAAACGTTTTTCACTGGCAGAAGCACACTCCTTGTTCAATGCTTGCAGGCAGCAGACACATTTGTAGGAGAGATCTAGAGTTTAATTTTGATGTATCTATCGGTAACTCAGAAATTATGGCACAGTATTAATTTTCTACGTTTTATCTTTAGCCGTAATACATCATCTTGGGTCCCTTTCCATCTAAGTAGCGATTTTTAGATACGCAACAGCTCTGAAAGCAACAAAAAGCAGTTATAGGTTGGTATGGGCAAGATTTAAAAAATAAATGCAATTAACACTAAGCTGGCATTATTGTTATTTCTCAAATCAGCACCAGAAAACAACCCGATTTTATATACTTGGTCTGCCCCAGTGTTCTTTATTGTTTCAAAACCTTGTGTGTAGCAACGTGCGTCGCAGAAAGAGGAGAAAATGTGCAGGGGAGAGAGTCAATCGTCAACCACGGATTCCCAGACGCAAGTAATTGTCTCAACCATAGCAGCCTCCCACCTCCTGTTAACGTAGTGTGAGGTGGAAGACCAGTATCTTCATCGCCTTCCTTTGTGATCCCCTGCCTTGGATTCTGTCTTTTAAGATAGTCTTCTCTAAATTAATCAGTTCTCTACTCAAGATGAGCCTAAGGTACTTGATGATCCTTTAGCTGACACGCGGAGATAAACGTCTTGTGATGTTAAGTTATTCTACAATGGGAGCATTTGTTCTTTTATCTGCCCATGGCACACGTAATATCTTCCGCCAAGATACCTCGACGGCACCAGTTTGGCTTTTGTCACTGGCTTTCGCGGTCAAGGCCCCGCAGCCGTACATGAACACAAGCAATGCTAATCATTCCACCAAGCGCATCTACGTTGATTTTGATGTTGCTCGGTTGTGTCAAATCTTAATGAGTTTAACCATAGCTGCTCTACCATTTGCAACACGCTGTTTTATTTAGTTACCAAAATTTCATGTGTCACTGATCAGAGATCCCAAATGTACATAATTACTCACTGCCTCCAGATATTTTAAGCAAGATAGTAAATTAAACTTGATTTAAATCTTGGCGATTAAAAACCATTAATTCATCTTGTTTCCTATTTACCTCAAAGCAGAAAACCGTATCTTGATCCTGGAGGCAGATCAAAAAGTCCTTCCTCACATCCTGTAAAGAGGATAGTGTTTTCTGCAATGTGTACGTTGTTGATTTTCGTACTGCCAATGGCAATGATACTAAAAGGTATCAGATAGATTATATAATGGTAAGAGAGAGATTTAGGAACCAGGATTTAAATTGTAGGACATTTCCAGGGGCAGATGTGGACACTGACCACAATCTATTGGCTATGAACTGTAGTTTAAAACTGAAGAAATTGCAAAAAGGTGGGAATTTAAGGAGATGGGACCTGGATAAATTGAGTAAACCAGAGGTTGTAAGGAGTTTCAGGAAGAGCGTAAGGGAACAATTGACAGGAATGGGGGAAGGGAATACAATAGAATACGAATGGGTAGTTCTGAAGGATGAAGTAGTGATGGCAGCAGAGGATCAAGTAGGTAAAAAGACGAGGGCTAGTAGAAAACCTTGGGTAACAGAAGAAATATTGAATTTAACTGATGACAGGAAAAAATATAAAAATGCAGTAACTGAAGCAGGCAAAAAGGAATACAAACGTCTCAAAAATGAGATCGACAGGAAGTGCAAAATGGCTAAGCAGGGATGGCCAGAGGACAAATGTAAGAATGTAGAGGCTTATCTCACTAGGGGTAAGATAGATACAGCCTACAGGAAAATTAAAGAGACCTTCGGAGAAAACAGAGCCAATTGTGTGAATATCAAGAGCTCAGATGGAAACCCAGTTCTAAGCAAAGAGGGGAAAGCAGAAAGGTGGAAGGAGTAAATAGAGGGTCTATACAAGGGCGATGGATGTGAGGACCATATTATGGAAGTGGAAGAGGATGTAGATGAAGATGAAATGGGAGATACGATACTGCGTGAAGAGTTTGACAGAGCACTGAAAGACCTGAGTCGAAACAAGGCCCCGGGAGTAGACAACATTCCATTAGAACTACTGACGGCCTTGGGAGTGCCAGTCCTGACAAAACTCTACCATCTGGTGAGCAAGATGTACGAGACAGGCGAAATACCCTCAGACTTCAAGAAGAATATAATAATTCCAATCCCAAAGAAACCAGGTGTTGACAGATGTGAAAATTACCGAACTATCAGTTTAATAAGCCACAGCTGCAAAATACTAACGCCAATTCTTTACAGACGAATGGGAAAACTGGTAGAAGCAGACCTCGGGGAAGATCAGATTGGATTCCGTAGCAATGTTGGAACACGTGAGGCAATACTGACCTTATGACTTATCTTAGAAGAAAGATTAAGGAAAGGCAAACCTACGTTTCTAGCATTTGTAGACTTAGAAAAGCTTTTGACAATGTTGACTGGAATACTCTCTTTCAAATTCTAAAGGTGGTAGGGGTAAAATACAGGGAGCGAAAGACTATTTACAATTTGTACAGAAACCAGATAGCAGTTATAAGAGTCGAGGGGCATGAAAGGGAAGCAGTGTTTGGGAAGGGAGTGAGACAGGTTTGTAGCCCCTCCTCGATGTTATTCAATCTGTATATTGTGCAAGCAGTAAAGGAAACAAAAGAAAAAACTTGGAGTAGGTATTAAAATCCATGGAGAAGAAATAAAAACTTTGAGGTTCGCCGATGACATTGTAATTTTGTTAGAGACAGCAAACGACTTGGAAGAGCAGTTGAACGGAATGGACATTGTCTTGAAAGGAGGGTATGAGATGATCTTCAACAAAAGCAAAACGAAGATAATGGAATGTAGTCGAATTAAGTCGGGTGATGCTGAGGGAATTTGACTAGGAAATGAGTCACTTAAAGTAGTAAAGGAGTTTTGCGATTTGGGGAGCAAAATAACTGATGATGGTCGAAGGAGAGAGGATATAAAATGTAGACTAGCAATGGCAAGGAAAGCGTTTCTGAAGAAGAGAAATTTGTTAACGTCGAGTATAGATTTAAGTGTCAGGAAGTCGTTTCTGAAAGTATTTGTATGGAGTGTAGCCAAATATGGAAGTGAAACATGGACGATAAATAGTTGGGACAAGAAGAGAACAGAAGCTTTCGAAATGTGGTGCTACAGAAGAATGTTGAAGATTAGGTGGGTAGATCACATAACTAATGAGGAGGTATTGAAAAGAATTGGGGAGAAGAGGAGTTTGTGGCACAACTTGACTATGAAGAAGGGATCGGTTGTTAGGACATGTCCTGAGGCATCAAGGGATCACAAATTTAGCATTGGAGGGCAGCGTGTAGGGTAAAAATCGTAGAGGGAGACCAACAGATGAATACACTAAGCATATTCAGAAGGGTGTAGGTTGCAGTAGGTACTGGGAGATGAAGGAGCTTGCACAGGATAGATTAGCATGGAGAGCTGCATGAAACCAGTCTCAGGATTGAAGACCACAACAACAACAACAACAACAACAACAATGGCAGTTCCACCATTCGAGGCATCTAGAGCGTCTCTGATAATACACTGTGCTAAGAATTACATCTTGAGGTGACAAAAATCATGGGATGCCTCCTAATATCACGTAGGACGTCGGTTTTCTTGAGGTTGTGCAGCCACGCGAAGTGGTACAGAGGCAACATGTCGTTGCAAGTCCCCTGCAGAAATACTGAGCAGTGCTGCGTCTATAGGCGTCCGCAAATGCGAAAGTGTTTCTCGTGCAGAATTTTTTGCATGAACTCTCCATTTTGTCCCCTGCATGTTCGATAGGATTAATGTCGGGTGATCTGGGTGGTCAAATCATTCGGTCGAATTATCCAGAATGTTCTTCAAATCAATTGCAAACAACTGTGGCCCGGTGGCATAGCTCATTGCCACCCATAAAAATTCCACCATTGTTTGGGAACATGAAGTCAATGAATAGTTGTAGATTGTCTCCAAGAAGCCGAACGTAACCATTTCTAATCAATAATCGGTTCAGTTGGGTAGGAGGATCCAGTCCATTCCAAGAGAACAAGGCCCGCACCATTATGGAGCCACCAAGATCTTGGACAGCGCCTTGTTGACAACTTGGGCCCATAGGATCGTGGAGTTTGCGCCACATTCGAACCCTACCATCAGTTCTTCCAAACACAACTTAGGAGCCATTTAACCAAGCCACGATATTACAGTCGTCTAAGGTAAAACTGATAACGTAACTAATACAGGGAAGGCATTGCAGGCAGTGCCGTACTGTTAGCAAAGACACTCGCGTTAATCGTCTGCTGCCATAGCCAATTAACGCCAAATTTTGCCAACTGTACTAGCGGATACGTTCGACGTACGTCCCACATTGATTTCCGCAATTATTTTACGTGGAGTTCTTTGTCTACTAGCACTGACTACTCTACGCAAACGGCGCTGCTCGAAGCAGTTTCTTGAAGGGCGTTGGACATTGCTATATCTCTGGTGAGCCTAATTTCTGAAATTTGGTATTCTAAGCACACGCTTGACACTGTGAATCTCGCAACACTGAATTCCGTAACGATTTCGGAAACAGAATCCCCATGCGTCTAGCTCCAAGCACCAATCCGCTTTCAAAGTCTGTCATTTTCCGTCGTGCGGCCATAATTACATGGGAAAGCTTATCACGTAAATCACCCGAGTGAAACTGACAGGTCTGTCAATGCACTGTTTTTTTTTAACCCTGTGTACTCAATACTGCCTCCACCTGTTTGTGTTCATATCGCTGTCACGTCACTATCGTCACGTCTGTGTAGAGCTGAGGTGAAAACCTCGTCTGATTCCATATGACACATCGAAAAACACGAAGCAGTCAGCATCCGCATCTATGTTTGCAGTGTGACTGTTATAAAGAAGTTATTGTAATGAAATGATAAATAAATAGACACCCTAGCCGCAAGCAGGTGTTGATACACTTCATTGGGGACATGTTGAAAATGTGGGCTCCGACCGGGACTCGAACCCTGGATCTCCTGCTTACATGGCAGACGCTCTATCCATCTGAGCCAGCGCGGGCACAGAGGATAGTGCGTCTGCAGGGACTTATCCCTTGCACGCTCCCCGTGAGATCCACATTCCCAACATGTCCACAACACTATTAGGCGCACTACGAATGTAGTGTTGTGGACATGTTGGGAATGTGGATCTCACGGGGAGCGTGCAAGGGATGAGTCCCTGCAGACGCATTATCCTCTGTGCCCGCGGTGGCTCAGATGGATAGAGCGTCTGCCATGTAAGCAGGAGATCCAGGGTTCGAGTCCCGGTCGGGGCACACATTTTCAACATGTCCCCAATGAAGTGTATCAACGCCTGCTTGCAGCTCGGGTGTCTATTTAATTATCATTTCATTTCTAGCGAAGATGTATGGTCATCCACGGTAACTGTTCTTTCGGGAACAGATACTACCGTCATATATAGTTAAGTTATTGTAATGATACTAGGTGTTTTGGTACCCCAAGCGCACTCAACATATGCCGTAACTTGCGCCACATGATACAATCAATTTTTGTCCGTAACACGAACCTGTATTATTCTAGCCTACTTGATCAGTTTCAGTCTCAGCCGAAATTTCATGGACTGCATAGTATGGTCACTGCCACAGTCTGCATCAGGACAGGTCTTACAATCCAGGACCGAAGTACGCCAACGGTTCCTCACCAAAATGAAATCAATTTGATTTGTATCCATATCCCCAAGACATATCCTTGTGTAGGATTTTGTTGCAAAGGGTTATTACAGGAAGACAAAATATTATTCACACAAAATACGAGCAACAGTCCCACACGTTCATTTCTAATAATGAAGCCGTATAGTCCAACCACAGGAGTCACGTATCCTTCATGTACAGTCTCATCTATTTTCACATTAAAATCATCCTAGATCACTCATATCCCATTTTCCGGTATGTTTCAGATGGTATGTTCTAGTATCTCATATATTCATCTATACCTATGTCCAATGAAACTGCAGTGAGATCATAAACCTGAACGATGTTCACACTGCAGGGAGAAGCTTTCATTTTAATAGATGTTATCCTACCACAAGCGGGTTCATAAGCTATAACAGCGTTACTGTTGCTCTTAGGAATCATTATAATGACGCCATTCTTACTCACATCCACACATCTCGAAAAATGGTATTCCTCGCCTGAGTCTCGAAGTGGCTAAATTTTTTCAGTGCGTCTCGTTGCGTCCACTTACATGCATGGATACACTTCTCTCTTCACGACAGCAAGATTTCATGTCTGCAAGAGACTTCGTACATTCAAGGTTGGTGCCCTTTTAGCTATTCACAAGAGTGGTTTATAGTTATGTGTACATTCCGAGGCACGTCTCAACCCTCTGCCCATCCCCACCCCCACTCTGAACCCTTTCCCAGGCACAGCAGTGGCACTTACTCCAGAATGTAATTTAAGATTGAGCAAAGCCATGACGTTGTCTTGGAAACGCCAGTAATGGTTTCACGTTTGCCTTCCACTGTGTACATTACGCCACCCCAAGAATCGAGTCAGACACCATTCGTAACCGCTCCTCGGGAGTACAGACGCTATGGATCCGTCTCTTCCGCCACTGACATTCTGCCAAAGTACAAGATAACAATGTCACACAACACTGACCCGCCATCAGGATGAGGAGTCCTACACAAGTCTGCTGCATCATATCAAACGGACACGCGAAGCAGCTGCGTCCACAGTACACAAACTGTCCGGAGTCATTCTTTTTTTTTAACTTGAATACTGTACTTATACGTTTGTACCGCATGCATATTGTTTTGTACCACTGCTTCAAATTTCAAAGTCTTTCACGTATAATGAAAATGAAATTTTATCACTACTTCAGTGCAAACACAGATAATTTTTTGGTTTCGTTTCTGATTGAAAATTGGCAAAATGAATACCCGGGAAAATCTGGGTTTGTCAGCTAGCATCAGTTAAAAAAGTAATTCTTACTGCCGTCAACTGAAACGACACTCATATTTTGTTCCAATTGATTACAGGAAAACGAAACGACAACCACGAAAATGGCAAGGATGCCGCATAGAAATGACCTACCACACCCGGCTAGCACATTAGCATGACGTGTTGGCTTTCAAATATCTTGGGTGTACGTTTTCTAACGGAAAAACGTTATAACGGTTCTTAGGGCCTGATACGGAGCGCCATAATCGTGATGTCAGCCAATCCCGCTCAGGAAACAACGTGCTGAACGGAGCACCGCTTCTCCGCATTGCAGCCTTCCGTGTGACAAGACCAGGTTGGTTGGTTGGTTGTTTTGGGGCCAGCTACCGGGAGGTACTACAGGGTGACATGTGCCAGTTACGACGGCATATCATTGTCTCTATTCCAGATACTTCAGCGTGACACAAACGTCACCACTACCGCAAACTCAGATGGGGCAGTAGTATTTAAACTCATGTGAACCAACCAACCAAAGCTAAAACAGCTGGGCAGTTATGTAACATGGAGCCCACTCTGCTCAGTGCGGCACTGCTTGCTGTCTAAGCATCTCGTCACCAGGGGGAGGGGGAGCACTTTTTTCCCACCCCGTGAGTGATGTCAGGGTCCGACTATCGCAGCCGTCGCCCAGATGTCAACAAAAGATCTTTATGTTGGGGGGGCTGGAGTGTGATGCAGCCATACATTATCACAGCAGCCGCCATTGACAATACCTTCTCTGAGAGGGGAATCTGAGAATCCACTGGTGGAGCAGCAGCAGTGTTTGTGGTCAGCAGCCGGGGCCTGACGCCCTGGGAAACGCCACAATATTCATCGTCCCCGTAATTGTTACTACAGTTACCAATTAAAACTGGTGTCAGAAAATCGCTGAAGATGAAGGTGAAGATGTAGATGGACCAACAGCTCATATAAGCCGGTTCCAAGGTTACCAAATGGAGTGGATGGATTGATGGAAGGCAGAGCGCTGAAAAATCATCTGGGTAGCAACACTAAGTAGCAACACACTCTTTACTTTTCACTCTTGGGATCCCCAACATCCTTGGAACTGACCTTTTCTTGGTTTACGTGGTATCCTCCAGGGTTTATTGTGCCATACCAAAGCCGGCAATTCAGATCGATACCACAGATATCAGCAAGAGCTCGCTGCAGTTCCCAACAACCAATGAGAGGCGCTCGAAAAGTCCACACCTCCCTCTCAGAACAGCACAATAGCGCCCTCGCACTGAAGGTCAGTGTAGTGTCGAGCACTCAAGACCTCAGGACCAACGAGTTGTTAAAGTTTCTGATGACAATTGCTTTCGTAAATATTGCATTTTGCATTGCAAGCGGTTTGTTAATAAGTGTATCAAGCAATAGCTTGCTGCTCAATGACAGTTGCGTATTATACAACTACCACGTGGCAAAGAAGCGTGGCAAAGTTAGGTAAATCTTTTATTAAATCAGTAATAGAGTGTACTAATATTTCATGTGTTCTAGATTGATGAGCCTTCTCCAGCAGCAATCAAAGTACCCACACTTACGGCTACACAAACAGTTAACTCCTGTAACATGCACCCAGTCCATTGTATCTCGGCACTGTACTCCAACTTCTGAGTTACATCCCTTACTTCGCTGCTTATGTCGTTGGAAGTGGCGAGAGAGTGCCTGACTCAGGATCGGAAAAACAGGGTATTCCGAAAAATTTCAGCAATTTTTAAGCGAAAACTAGAATAAGACTAAGGTTTTTGTTGTAAATAGAAAATGTATCAAGTAAATTTCTCAGGATAGGTAAGGATGGTAACTGTAAGTAGTATATCAATGGTTAAAGATAAGCGTCACGTAGGATTTAAGGTCATGGCTAAGTCTAGGATATTAGGACCCGGAATTTTGGAAAATGTGAAGCGCGGGGAAAATAGTAACAGGTACTACTTGATTCGATAATATATTTTTAAGCTATAGTTGCGGAGACACTGCTGAACCTGCAGGCTTTATAGCCTTGCCTTTGAATACGAAAATAAGTGATTTTCGAGGTATTAGATTAACATCACCTGAAATTGAAAATCTCCTGAGTGACGCACGTAAGAAAGTAGAATTCTGAGTTCGTTCCCACTGATTTATATATGAAAAGGAATTATTTTCGAACTTTCGGTAATAAATGTTGATCCCAAAAAATTTTATGTTAGTATTGAACGTCTACATCAAGAAAACAGAACAAAGAAGGAAACTTTTCTCTTACATAACTTTATTTCTCGAGGTTACATCAGTTTAAAGGTTGTAAATTTCATATCGCTGTGCATCATGTTTCATCAGATAACGTTGGATATTGACCATACCTAATGCAGTCTTCTTACGGTCATGTAAAACAATTTGGAAAAGACGACATTGGTATCCGTTGTAGGAATGTTATACTGTGTTATCTGCATGTAAATTACAAAGTGTCGTTACCCTCTCGAAAGGGAGAGGAACCCACCAGAGTAATAAACAGCCTAAAGCGATAGCATGGTAATCAGATCACTTCATCATGCAGAAAATTGATGCTAGTTCAAAGGAACAGCTGAACTTCAATGTTCAGTATATCGACAAAAAGAGGGCTAAAGGGATCAGTCAGATAGATCGCTGTTCTTACTGGACGAGAAGAGACTAATTCGATTCTTAAACAAACAACACATCCACAGCTCATTTTGTGAACGTATCTGCACGCATCAGGGAACTGGAAAATTTAATTTACTAACATAACTGCGAATAAGCTACCACAGTTACCATTAGATCCCTCACAAACCGATTTTCAGAAAATTAGCGACCTCTCTCTCTGTTTTATTCCAGTTCATATACGAAGTTTGTCTGGAAGATACGTATAAAAGTTGAATAACAACTTTATTTTACAATTATTCAGGTATTACAATATGGTCTCCTTCAAAGCACTCGACCTGAGACGCGATACACTTCTGCCAACGCCGTTTCCACTGTTGATAACATTGCTGAAAGTCTTCAGTTGTGATGTTGTTCAGTTGCCGTGTCGTTTCCGCCTTGATGGTTTCCACATCTCCCAAGTGCCGCCCCCGAAGCACCATTTTGCATTTCGGGAACATGAAGAAGTCAGACGCGGCTAAATCGGATGAATAAGGCGGGTGGTCTGTCACGGTGATTGAGCTTCGGGCCAAAAACTCGAGCACAACGAGCGACGTGTGAGCGGGCGCATTGTCGTGATGAAGGATCCACCTGTCCCGTTTTGCCAAACTCGGGCCACACGTGCTCTGAGACGTGTCAGAACTTCAACGTAAAAATTTCCGTTCACTCTTTGGTCGGGAGGGACAAATTCCTCACAGCACTCAACCCTCTTTGCTTTCTATTCTGGCGTCAAGAGCTTCGGTACGATTTTCGCACACAATTTCTTCATTTCAAGTTTTTGTGTCAGGATTTCGTGAACGATTGTTTTGGGGATTGACAGCTCGTCAGCAATCATTCAGACTGTCAGTCTCCGGTCTTTAAGAACACAAGCGCGAATTCGTTCAAGATTTGCTTTGGAACTCGATGTCGACGGGCGTCCTGGGCGAGGGTCATCGTTCACTTCTTCTCGGCCGTCCCGGAACCTTTTTAACCACTTGTTCACGGTTGCTTCCTTCAGAGAATTGTCTCCGTAAACCTGTTTCAAACACTGAAAAATCTCATTGCCATTCTTGCCTAGCTTTGCAAGAAACATGATGTTGACGCGCTGTTGCTCAATCAGAGAGAGCTCCATGCCGACGACAGGTGAAAAAGGGAAACTGTCAACAAGCTGCCGCACACTCCCATCTTCACGCACAGTGCTCTGAAGCGAACTGAGCGTTGATGGGATTGGTTACAGCAGTAGTCCCACCTGGCGGTGACTGCAACTTGTAACATAAAGACATTATTCAACTTTTACACGTATTATCCGGACAATCCTCGTACTCCGCCATCTTATAACATTTATTTAGGTTTCTCTAAAGCTTGATTTTAGTCGCAGTGAAAGTAAGCAAACATTTGAAAAGTAGTAACGTGCCATCTTACATCACTTAAATTTGGGTTTTATTACCCTTACAGCGTTCTAGACGCTGATCCAGTATCAGACTGTCCTTCTTTGTGGTCAGTCCTAACGGGAACGGAAAACAGAAACTGCGCAGATGAAGCACATATACAACATATAGATTACACGTATATTGCCGCTATAAAAAAGTAACACTTCGCTCACCGTCGAATAGTTTTAGCGATAAGATGTATTGAGCAGTTGTTTTTAATATATCTCCTTGTCAAGTGCCAAAGCAGGTTACGTATTCGTTTTGTAATGGAACTACCTGCTGATAACAACGTTATTAGCTCAGTAGGTATTTTCAACGGGTCTGTGCGGACTGGTGAAGGGCAGGAGAGGAGGAAACTGGAAATTAGGTATATGGGCAAGGATTAAAAAATGGCTGACAACTTTTCCGTACCAACTGAAACCCCGATTTTTCAGTAGATATAAATATTCGGTGATTCATTCAGATGTCTGATTGAAGTACAACGAATAACAACGCCCTAGACCCTTCATATATCAGTGGTGTCTGGACTTCTGATGAAATCAAAGTGCATTTTATTTGTGGACCCTATTCTTAACGCAACAAAAATTCCTTACCGTGTCTCTTCTGCAGGATAGTATTGTTAGAAACCCTGATGGTAGACAGATATACCACCGTCCCCGTGTCATTAAATATGCCAAAAAGTACATTTCATGTGGAAGAAACGTTGGCAGCGTGTCGGTACAGGAACATCCGCTGCACAACATGACCGATATCTCAAGACTAAAATCAACGAAACTTACAAAACAATACTCTTTAAAGCTTGCAACTGACTCAGACAGTGTAGCTTGTGCCGTTGAAACCTGTGTCTTAGTGTTATAGAGGATGTCTCAGACCTTCCATAAAACATGGTTTACTTTGTGAAGTGAGGTAAATGGGGCACACACTACTATAATTTTGGCGAACAACACCATTTCCAGAGGTTGTCGCAAATCTTTTGTGTCAAATTGAAACAGATGGTAGAGGGTCCACAACCGATTATGTTGAGGTAGGGAAACAATGGTCGGAAATGTATGTTTCTTGTGTTATGGACATACACACCGTACACATCTGAGCAATAACGTAGCTCTTAGTAGTTGCTCGAAGTGAAAGAATAGACCACACACATACACGCACGCACACAAACACATACACACACAAAATTGCTGGAAATCAATTTCATTAGGAATCAATTTAAAAAAAACCTACGAATCACCTACTTGGCCTTTGCGGACGATTTCACACTAATGGCACATTCTTGTGAGATGGCTATAAAACCGATAGAAACTGTAAAAGAAAGAACAGAGAAAGTCGTTCTGCAGACATCATTTGAAAAGACAGTGTTTACAACAACAAATTTAAAAATTTTCAAGATATGGAGAAATTAGCAAAGTATCAGACTTTAAATATCCGGGAGAAATTATCTCTGAAGAATATGTGTAACAAGAAAGAATATAAAAACATCGTAAACGTTTAGGATTAGTGAAAACCTCTAGAATAAAAAATGATTATTTTTAAGTGCCAAAATTAGACATTACAAAACATTAATTAAACAAACAAAGTTATATGCCAGCGAAATCTTGGCACTAAACAGGAAAACTGATATATAAAATCTAAAGAAAGAAGGAAGAAAAATAATTAGGAAACTTTTGGGACCAAGATGGACCGAGAATGGATATAGACTACAGAAAACGTCTAAACCTGAAAAATATTCTAACATACAGACAGACATGAGGAAAAGACGCCTAAAATTCTATGGCCACATAACAAGGCTTCCCGAACACAGACTAACAAAATGAATAGTAAAATGCGTAGATTCCCCCGCTAATGGAGGGGAATTGATACAAAATGTTAAAAAAGACAAAAAGACTTGGAATTAGCCAAAATCACCAAAGAAGAAATAGACGTAAGGAACAATTTTAGAATAAAAGTAGAAAAATTGGAGGTTAAACAGAAATAAAAGCACGGAGAACCGGAACAAAATGGGGCGAAGAAAGAAGAGCTATATTCTTGCCAACAATGAAAAACTTGTGGGCAAATAAAAAGAACGCCACCCTGGGCTTTGCGACTAATATATATATATATATATATATATATATATATATATAATTTGAGGTGGGTAATGAGTGCAGAAGCACACCAGGCTCGAACTCTTACGGGACTCGGCGAAGTGTCTCGAGTAGTGGATACAATGGGCATGAGGCACTACATTATTAGCGTGTAGATAAGCTGAGAATCTGGGCCTGCCGGGAGGCGTGCTAGGGCAGTCCGTGCAGTTGGAATGACCACTGTGTCCGGATGGCTCAGTCGCCAGAGCATCTGCGTTAGTAAGCAGGGGACGTGGTATCGAATCCGGGTCTGTCACAAATTTTCGAGTTTTCCCTTTGATTTCCATAAATTCCCGATTGGAGCTAATGTCTGTGATTTCATTATGTGATAAAGGATCGCTAGTTTTACCAATGTTCATTTGCCAAAAAAGAATTAATGTATGAAAGTCAAAGAATGTTCTTACTGAAATCTCGGTAGAGTATTACAGTTGCCGGGATACATTGAGATGATTCATAATAGTTACATGACCGGTAGGACTTGAAGAGCCAACTTAAGGATTAATTATTGCGTATACTGGAAAGTAACAGTGTTTATACTTTCATATATACAACGTTAAGAATGTTCCTCATATTGTGTTATAACTAAAAGGTCAGTCCCTCGTCTTAGCGTACTGGCAGATTAATTTCCGAGTCCCCATGCTAACTGTTGCGACATATTGAAGTTTCCTATTACAATTCCATCATTAATAAAGTGTGCTTTCCTGATCTCTAACAGTTGTATGCTATTCGTAAGCAGCTGGATACAGCTAAAAAAATGTTCCATTTGAGGTAAATAGTACGAGGAAGTGAGTCCTCCACGAGGATAGAAATAATAATCAATGGAAGTGGTGTAGTTATGTCGAAAACATTACGTTGATAGTATTTTTCAATGACTAAACCGACAAAAGAAGCTCATGTTGAAGTTAGTAATGCCCCACCATCAGTAAATCGTTTACCTATAAATATAATTCATTTGCAACTTTAATATCCAGGTAGTAAATGTTGTTAAGAGCCAGTTGTTTAAAAACGGTTAATATTCGTTCTGCGTTGCTCGTGCCAAACTAATGTTAGCTTGGTTGAAATTTTCACTCTACAGCGGAGTGTGCGCTGATATGAAACTTCCTGGCAGATTAAAACTGTGTGCCGGACCGAGACTCTAGCTCGGGACCTTTGCCTTGCTTGCTGAATCGCGTTCTTGTCTTGTATGTTACCAGCAAAACAGAAATTCAGTATCAAGCAAAGTAAGTCTTAATAGTTAACTTGCTTTATGAACGCTGCTAATACTTGGGCTAATTATACTGGCGACCTTTTCCCTCCTACGTAATTAACAGCTTACTTTATAAATTATAGAATCTTGATGCAATTCACTGTTTTGTTGCTACTGTTTCCTTTCTATAGTGACCGTTCCAGGAACGAAAAATAGATATCTTATTCATAACAAAAATTCACCGTCAAAAATAGGTATCGTTCCTGAGGAGTGGCATCATCGGCGTACTGCTAATTTAATAGTAGCCGGTAGTGTTGTGAGTTCTTTACAACCAACCGCCCGAGCCACAACTGACAATTTGAGGCAATATGCAATTTTAGTTCTGACCAGTATGATACTATTTCCCTAACGTTTCTATCTTCAGTCGTGTGAAATTGGATTACTCTGTTTGCAGTATCCTAAAAACCACGTCGAGCAGCCCAATGTAACATTGTATGGATATTTCTGTCTATTAACAGATTCTCACCAAGTCGCAATTGTTGCTATACCTAATCCCGAACATTCTCGCCTTAACAGTACGCCTTTGAGGAAGATATGGAACTTTACGTACTACTTTAGTTTGGTGTCTCCACAAATAAACACTAACACCACCAGTCCTGTATGTTATAACGATGATATGGTACCTATATGATTTTCCCGTTTCCCTCCAGTCAAATGTGGATTGGCTTCTACACTTCATATCTTCTACACTTCATATCTTCATTCATTTTTGCAAAGCAGCAAGGAAAACCAAATACGATGAGTGTTGGTCCCATTACTACACATATTAGGTCGTTTCTTGTTCCATCCTCGTGTGCGCACATGAATAACGAGTGCTTTCTCTATGGGAGCAGTACGTAGGCGGTTGTAGTACTCGTATATTTCTACATTCTTAACTTAATACTGGCTCTTGAAGACTTCATAAGTTGAGTTTCGCGGCAGAGTTGTCATTTATTTTCAATTGTCTGCTTGTTCGTGACGCTGTACCATCAGTGAAGCAAAGGCGTGACCTTTCGTGTTGTGCTTCTTTGTATACGTTCATAATCTCTTGTTAGCCCTGTCACGTAAGAACCTACAGACGTCAGGGCAATGTTTTGGGATGTACGACAGGGGTAACCTCTCACCTTTGTAAAATGTCTGTCTGATCAAAATATATTACGAATGAAAAAAGCCTGCCAGCTGCTTTACCAGCAAATGAGCTTTTATTATCATTCAAATTGTTACACAGACATATGATTACAATCAAGTATTTGTGTTTACGAGAAGCATTCTTCCAACTGAAGCGTACTTTATCGATGAAGAGTACATTTCTTCTGTCCTACTTCGTGGAATGCCGTCAATGGCGCACACACATCTGCACTTTCGGCTTAGAGCACCATTTCCAGAGGGTGTCTCATATCTTTTGAGTCAAACACAGGTAACAGTGGGCCCTTAAATCACTTTTTGAGATAGGGAGCCGTTAGAAATGCGTATCTAAAGTGTTGTGGATATACACATGGGACACTGCGTAACACCGACGTGGCTCATGGGAACTGCTCAAACCGACGACTGTCAGTCTCCATGCATGTACTGCAACGGCGCATGCAGTTCTGCAGGACTCTCACGAAGATCCCCCGTGTCTGTTGTACATTGGAACAGGCGGCTGGTGATAAATAGCGTAAACCCCTGACCACCAAACAGGCACACTGTACGCAACTTAACTCGTAGCACGAGAGTCATGCTACGATCACATGAATCTCATCGATACATTAACCTGTGGTGTACACACACCGTTATCCCTGGTGCCAGTTGTCGAGTGCATCACTGATGTGTCAATGGTGAGATGTGTTACGATGTACCGTGAATGACGTGCAGTCAAAATTGGAACGTTAGTCGTCAGAGGAGTTGGCACACATGCCTTTGACGCACGTTGCGTCAGTATTTCGCACCTTTAAGGCAAAACGAATGTAGAAAGAACGCTTCGCCAACAGACGTCTTCGTAATGGGAAGAAACTTATATCCGTGAACACCAAAATGGTTCTAATGGCTCTGAGCACTATGGGGCGTAACATCTGAGGTCATCAGTCCCCTAAAACTTATAATCACTTTAACCTAACAATTCTACGGACATCACACACATTCATGCCCGAGGCAGGATTCGAACCTGTAACCGTAGCAGTCGCACGGTTCCGGACTGAAGTGCCTAGAACCACTCGGCCACCGCGGCCGGCCCCCGTGAACACCAACTTACAAGAGACGGAGTCGTTCGCGCCGCAGAGAGCCGGCCAAAGTTCCCGCCAAGGACATGTCCGAACACCAGATATTGAGGAGACGTTGCCTGATCGTGTGATCGACCATACAGCAATAAGCACGGGTCAAGTCGCCTGTGAAATGCACGCATCGAAGTATAAACCGTAGAGAGTACAAATGGAATTGGTATTACACCCCAGAATGAAGAACGCATCCAGGCTCTGGGATTATCGAATGTGTGTGTGTGTGTGTGTGTGTGTTTGTGTGTGCAGCACTTGAAAACTTATGCTTACTGAATAATTATGAAATTTACTACTCCACAAAGTTTATTAACTGTAGTGACAGTTCACTGAAATGACATTTCAGCTTAGTACAGTAGGATACTCGGAAATGTCGGAGCACTTGGGATAGGAATCTGTCTAGATAAACGACTAAGGATAAACTATGAGGGTAAAACAAAAAGTTACACAAAGTTATTATTGGAAGAGAACCCACATAACTGGTCCATGCAATTTTACAGTTCGCAGTTGCCAATTTGACATGGAGGTTGTGGCAGTGTCGATCTCCAGTGTCATTCACAATGGCGGCAGAAGTATCCATGTCTCTTGCTGTGTAACAACCTCGGATTTTCGTAGCACAGAGCTAACCAAAGAATGCCATGAATATTAAGCCTATTACGTCCAGCTCCGAGGCTTTATTATGTAATATTTCAGTTCTCCTTGCCTCGTTCAGTTCACAAGATGCGAATATTTTGCCTGCAGCCTACTAACTGACTGTTCCCACAAAGGAGCCTTGCAGTTTGACCGCCAGATCCATATTTTCTATTGCCGGAAGCCAGTTTCGTCACAGATGGGTTTCCATTAGTGTTTTACGTGATTGGAAACCTACACGCCCCATGCTTGAACCAGTACTACAAGTAAAATTTTTACATTAGCATTCGTTTACAGCATATTACGTTTGACAATACATTTACACTGATACCACAATAAAGTGCTTTGTGATACGAACGTCATTTTAAGTAAAAACAGACAAACAAGTAGGAATAGACAATTTTAGGTATCATCGACAATCGTGTTACAGACTCGGAGGAATCGCTTTTCGTAATCAGCGGTACTACAGCTAGAAAAGGATTAAGCTTCCTCCTTTTCACGTTGTTCGATTCAGGTACAGCTGTGCGGCGTGATTCTGATGGGGAGTGTGGCACTGCGTTTCCTGCCAAACAGGGCATTTTCTTAATTTTCTGTTTTTGTTTCATCAGTCTTCTGACTGGTTTGTTGCGGCCCGCCATGAATTCCCAACCTGTGCCAAACTCTTCATCACGGAATAGCACTAGCAACTTATGTCCTCAATTATTTACTGGATGTATTCCAATCTTTGTCTTCCTCTACAGTTTGTAACCTCAACAGCTCTCTCTAGTGCTATGGAAGTTGGTCTCTGATGTCTTTTTTTCATACTGTCCCTTCATTTTGTCATTGTTTTCCAGACATTCCTGTCTACTCCGATTCTGCCCACAATCTCCTCATTCCTCACCTTATCAGTCCACTTCATTTTCGAAGAATGGTTCTGAGCACTGTGGGACTTAACATCTGAGGTCATCAGTCCCCTAGAACTTAGAACTACTTAAACCTAACTAACCTAAGGACATCACACACAACCATGCCCGAGGCAGGATTCCAACCTGCGACCGTAGCGGTCGCGCGGTTCCGGACTGAAGCGCCTAGAACCGCTCGGCCACACCGGCCGGCCCTCATTTTCGTCTTTCGTCTGTAGTATCATACCTAAAATTCGTCGATTCCCTTCCGTTCTGATTTTCCTACAATTCACAACCGTACAATGCTATGCTCCTAAGGTAGCCCGCATCTCGTGGTCGTGCGGTAGCGTTCTCGCTTCCCACGCCCGGGTTCCCGGGTTCGATTCCCGTCGGGGTCAGGGATTTTCTCTGCCTCGTGATAGCTGGGTGTTGTGTGATGTCCTTAGGTTAGTTAGGTTTAAGTACTTCTAAGTTCTAGGGGACAGATGACATCAGAAGTTAAGTCCCATAGTGCTCAGAGCCATTTGAACCAATTTAGTCTCCTTGCTCCGGCCGTCAATGGTGATTTTGCTGCCCAGACTGCAGAATTCCTTAACTCCATTTACTTCATAACCATCAATTTTTACATTCGTTTTTCTTCGGTTTACTCCCAGTCCTTATTTTGTCGTCATTAGACTAGTCATTCCATTAACCAGATCATGTAATTCTTCTTCACTTCCACTCACGCTAGCAATGTCGTCAACGAGTTGTATCGTTGATATGATTTCACGTTAAGCTTCTATTCCATTCCTGAACCTTTGTTTTATATCCATCATTCCTTCCTCGATGTAGAGACTGAAAAGTAACAGCGATGGTCTACATCCCTGTCTTACACCGTTTTTAATCCGAACACTTCGTTCTCTGCCTTCCAGTCTTATAATTCCCTCTGGGTTCTTGTACATGTCGTATATTACTCGTCTCTCCCTATAGCTTACGCCAACTTTCCTCAGAATTTCGATTATCTTCCACCATTTGTCATTCTCAAAAGCTCTTTCCGTGTCGACAAAACCAATGACTGTGTCTTAATTTTTCTTTAGTCCTTCTTCCATTGTTAACCGCAACGTCAGAGTTGGCTCTTTGTTGCTTGTACCTTTCCTGAAGCAAAACTGGTTGTCATAAAATAGATCCTCATTTTTCTTTTCCATTCTTCTGTATACTATTCTTGTCATCAACTCGGATGCATGAGGTGTTAAGCTGATTGTGCGATAACTCTCGCAATCGTCAGCTCTTGCATTCTTCTGAATTTCGTGGATCATATTTTTCTGAAAGCCAGATTTTACATCGCCAGTCTCACATATTCTACAGACAAACATGAATAGTCGTTTTGTTGAGACTTCCCCTAATAACTTTAAAAATTCTGATGGTGCCTCTATCTATTTCTTCTATTTCATTTGATCTTAAACCTTCCAAACCTCTTTTAAATTATGAGTCTAATTCTGGATAGCCTGTCTCTTCTAAATCTACTCCTATTCCTTCTTCTACCAAATCAAACCAATGTTCCGCTTTGTACAGTCCTTAAGTGTACTCTTTCCATCTATCCGCTCTCTCTGCATCTAAAAGTGGAATTTCCATTCCACTCTCAGCGTGAGCACCTAGCTTTAAATTTCACAATTGGTTTTTCTGGGTTTGTGACCGCATTGTCAGTATCTATAAAACTATCCAGTTATCGGTCCCTATTGTAATGTACCTTCATCGCGGTGTTTTTGTTTTTCTTATGTACCTGCAGACATCGCTGTTATCTAATTCTAATAGGCTGTTTAGGATAGGAGGGAGGGATGTTAGAAGTCTCAATTGGTGTACTTAATATGTCTTTTTCATTGGTGGAAACCCGACGTTTTCATTGGTGATTGTATTACTGCTTGTGGTTGGTGGAAATCGGCGAATGAAAAATCTGGCGGCCGCTGTGACGTGGAGTTGTTTCCCTGCTTTTTAGCGCCGGCCGAGTCGCGCCAGTACTGAATGTACCTGCGGCCGCTGCGGTCTCCTGTGCGCCTGTATGTCTTGCTTCACGTGAGCTATCGTCCCGTATCGCTGTTATTGCTGGCAGCGAAGACGTCGGAGGTCCTTACCCGTCTTCTGTGTTCATGTTGGCCGGTGGCTTGGTTATTTCTATAGTCTCTCCAATCTTCTTCCCGAAAGTAAGACACTGTTTTGCCGGTACGCGTGCTTCACGAGAACAGTCTGATTGCCGCACTTATCCTGGTGTTCTGCCACCGCTGACTTGGTGTGCTGTCTTGGTCGGATATGGTTCAAATGGCTCTGAGCACTATGGGACTTAACTGCTGAGGTCATCAGTCACCTAGAACTTAGAACTACTTAAACCTAACTAACCTTAGGACATCACACACATCCATGCCCGAGGCAGCATTCGAACCTGCGATCGTAGCGACCGCGCGGTTCCAGACTGTAGCGCGCCTAGAACCGCTCGGCCACTCTGGCCGGCCCTAGTCGGATCTATCTTTCCTTTTCAGTTATCTGTGTGCTGAAGGGTCGCCCAGCCTGGCCGACATACACTAATCCACATTCGCACCTCATTTCGTAAACCCCAGCAGCAGGTATTTTGTCAACTGTATCTTTCGTTGTGCGAAGAACGTCTTTTATTCTGTTGCTGCTTCAAAAAATCGGCTTGATGCCTGCTCGGCGTAGAGTTTTGCTGACCCTTTCAGTGACACCTTGGACATACGGTAACAGAGCGATGTTTTATGCTTCCTTTTGCTCTCCTCTATTGCCTTCATTCTTTATCGCCATAGTTTTATCTGTCGCCGTAGTTTTATCTATTTCTTTCATTCCCTAACCATTGGTACAAAAAATGGACTTGAGGTTTTGTAGTTCACTCCTTCGATGTACCTCATCGCTCATCCTGTGAGCCTTCTTGGTTGTACAGGTCGGATTTTTTCTGCGTAGGGTGATGATGGAAGGAGGCATGCAGGTACCTGTCAGTACTGGTTGGCTTACTGTATACTCTATGACCCAGTTTACCATCAGGCTTTTCTGTAAACTTCCTCGTCGAGGGAAGACAGCACCCGATTGCTTTTTATCTCCATAGTGAATTGGATTCTGTTGTTCTGCTGGTTGAAGTATTGGCGGAAATTTCGTAGCTCTTCCCTCTGCGTGTGGCCAGATAGCGGAAATATCGTCAACATATCGGAGCCAACATTCTGAACGTAATGGCGCGGACTGAAGCGCTATTTCTTCAAATGCTTCCATAAAGATATCTGCTGCAATAGGCGACAGAGGGGATCCCATAGCTACACCTTCTGTCTGTTCATAAAATTCCCCTTCCACCTGAAATAGGTGGTCGTTAAACAGTGGCGCACTGTATCAGGTAACGGCTGCCTCTCGTTCCTCTAAGATGTTCGTGGTGTCTTCTACCGGTACATTTCTGAATAAAGGCTTCACGTTGAAGCTAACCATCAGGTCTGTGGCCGAGATACACTTTTCTCTTAAAATCTCCACAAAATTGGTGGAGTCCTTAACGTATGAATTTGTGTAGGCCACCAAATGTCGGAGCTTTGGAGCCAGTTCCTTTGCTAGACTGTACGTCGGTGAATTAGTGGTACTAACAATCGGTCGTATAGGAAAGGCCTCTTCATGGACCTTCGGTACATCATATATTCTTGTTGTTGTGGAACTTGTGGGATGAGTCTTCTGGCCGTGTCGAAATTCTCCTAGTTTGCTTTAGCAGTGCTTGAGTTGATTTCATTATCTTGGCCTTCGGATCTCCCTTAATCTTCTTATAAATGGGTTCACTCAGAAGATCCTCCAATCGTTGCTTATAATCTTCCGTTTCCACACAATGGTCGCATTTTCCTTGTCTGCTCGTGTTATTACTAAATGAGAGCTGTTCATTATTCTGCGATGGCGTGACGTTCCTCCTTACTGATATTTTGTTTATGATGCTTTCCATCGGTCAGGAGCCGTACTGTTTCTTATCTAATCTTCTCGGCCTCAGCCTGTGGTTGATGATGAATCGTAGTATCGACAGATTCGCTGATATCTTCTTTCGGGACACGTTTTGGGGCGACTGCGAAATTCATTCCTTTAGCCAGAATTTGTGTGGTTTCATTGTTTAAGATGTGGCGGGGAAGGTTAACCACAGTCCGTCTTTTAAAAGAAAAGTGTATCTCGCCCATAGACCTGACAGTTAGCTTCGACATAAAGCCTCTATTCACAAATATACCTGTAGAAGACACCATGAACATCTTAGAGGAACGAAAGGCACCCGTTATCTCCGATATAGTGTGCCACTGTTTAACGACCACCTATTTCAGGTGGAAAGGGAAATTTTATGAACAGACACATGGTGCAGCTATGGGCTCCCCTCTCTCGCCTATTGCAGCAGACATCTTTATGGAAGCATTTGAAGAGACAGCACTCCAGTCCGCACCATTACACCCAAAATGTTGACTTCGATATGTTCTTTTATTCCTCGTGTGCGTGATCTATCGCCATCTACACATATGCATATCGCTATTACAAACATGACCTCCTGTCACCTGAGTCTACTTTGTCTTACATTCCCCACAGACCGGTTTATTAACTGCTTCCGAAGGAAACGTGCAAGTTCCGGGAATTATCAGCAATTTATATTCAGGTGGCAGTGAAATGCTACATCTCTCTTCTATTTTAGCTATTCTTTGTTCAAGTAATGACCAATTTACAAAAGGGGCACTTTAGTATCGTTTTTTTTTTTTTTTTTTTTTTTTTTTGCGAAGAAAGTGAAGGCAGCGAATTTACTATCAATAAGAGTATAGTACCACTGAGATCGTTACAGACCTCCACAAAACGTTAGGACGTTTTTCACATTAGTGGTATCATTGGTAGCAGAAAAGGACTGGTATTTTGGGGGCATCGAAGAATAAGCCATTTATTATGTATGTGTGAAGACTGAAGCGGCAAATGAAAATTTGTACTATGGCTGTGATGCAAACCCGTGTCTTCTGCTTATAGTGCAGATAAAGTAACAACTACGCTACCCTGGCACAGTGGCTTTGCACATCTACTCCGATTACCCTAGTACGCCTTCCTCTTCAATCCAAGAGGAAGGTATACTATAGTAATCCCTGCCAGGGTGGCGTAGTGGTTAGTGCTCTTTTGTAGTGAGCAGGAAACCTGGGTTCGAATCCCAGCCATGGTACAAATTTTCATGCTTATAGTTTTGATCAGAGAGATTTGTTTATGGTTTAAAGGGTGCAGCATCAGTACTACTGAAAGTTGTTATTGTTTTCAACGCCTCTTGCATTAGAACCTGACTGATGTACCCTACAACAGCAAAGGAAAACCTACCTGGAAGTTTAGATTGCTAGTCGTTAGGAAGGGTGATAGAAATTAAGTGGTTTTGCAAGGATGAGAATTCTTTTTACAGGAGCTCTGCAGAAGCGCAAAATACGGTTTCTCGGTGCGAAGAAACAGTTGCGGCCACAGTGATCGAGCAAAAGATCTGGCAGTATTTTAATAGGTTTTGCCGACAGAGGTCGTTGAGAAGTTGATCACGTCCAGAATATAATTAATAACGCGCAGCGGGAGGGGAGACAGGGACTCGTGGTGGAGGCGGCGCACCGCCACTTCACGCCTTATCAAAAGCGAAAGTTGGCCGTGGGCACTCGGAGGTCGGGGAAAGACCCTGAGGCTGCGAGAGGCAGGGCGGACGAAGGCGTCTCGGCTCGGCGGAAAGTTTTGCTCCTCGAACGCGGATTCTCAATTAAACATTAAAACTCGCGGCACGGTATCCAGCAGAACCGCGTGGGGTGGCGGCCAAAAAACTTCCCAAACTTAATTTTTGCCAGAGTAATGACTAGTTAAATTTTCTCATTTCACAGCAAAAAGAAAAAAGAAGTCGGTGTAGTAGGGAAGGGGAGTAGGGGAAACGTTGAAGAAAAAGTGAGAGTGAAGAGGAAGGGGCGGCGGTGCGGGGGGGGGGGGGGGGGGCGGTCAGGGTAAGGGAACGTGTAAATTAGAGGCTGTGACCTTCTCTCATTCTTTTTCCTCCCGCAGGCGCCCCACCGGCAACCCAGAGGACAGCGGCCGGCAATTGTTTTAGCGCTAGGCGCCGCCGGGAAACTTGGTGTAGCGCCGAAATTAAAATCTTATTCCGCGAATACCTGCAGGGCGGTGCGGCCATTGGACGTCGGCTGGACCAGCCGGGGGCTGCGCCAGAGGGCAGCACAAAGGGCCACAGGGCAGGCCAGACCTGGACGGAGCGCCGCCTGTTTGCCCAAAGGGCGACGCCGGGGTATGCAAATGAAAGCGACGCGGTAACTTTTCCAGCGATTCACTTTATGAAGGCGCGGCTCACGTCCTCTCTCTCTCTGTCTACCTCTCCCTTTCCCTCTTTATTTTTCTGCTATATTTACCCTCTGTTTTCACTTTCTCTTTACTCACCGACCGTCCTGTCGGAATAGGAAAACAAACGGCTGCTCTAGTACAGCTTGTCACAGAGACCGGATATCAAGTTGTCGCTATAGCCCTTAAGGAGGTAGACAAGGATGACACTCGATTTTGGAATCATTATTCATGGGTTATATTGCAATAAAATTACAAACAAATCGCAAAACTGAATTTACATATTTATTGTACACCCTTGAAATTGTGCGACTTATATTTGTTAGTAAGAAATTTGCACCCTGAGGGCACAACAGGACATCGACGAAATACCCTCGCAAAATGCGAGAGTGGTTGACTGCTTTGGGGGTGTTGAACTGCGTATAGCAATATATCAGTATATTACAAACAATTTTCTTTAACCAAATGGTGGCACTCTAAAATAAAACTCCTCTTTTCGACAAAAAACTTGTCATGAAAAGCGCTCCGAACATCTAAATTAAAATACATCGCAAAAATCCCACGTCATGTATAGAAGAAACTCCAGGAGTTATAGGACACTGTTATATATAGATGGCGGTAGTATAACGTAGACAAGGTATAGAAGTGCAATGCAATGGCGGAGCTGTCATTGTCACTCAGTTGATTCATGTGAAAACGTTTCCAACGCCCTTATGGCCGCACGACGGAAGTTAACAGGTTCTGAACGCGAAATGGTAGTTGGAGCCAGGCGCATGGAACATTTCTTCTCAAAAATCGTTAGGGAACTCTACATTCTGAGATCCACATTGTCAAGGGTTTTCCGAGAACATAAAATATCAGGCATTACCTGCTACCATAGACATCACCATGGCCGAAGGCTTTCCTTCACGACCGAGAACAGAGGTGTTTGTGTAGAGCTGTCAGTGCTAAGAGACGAGCAACAGTGCGTGGAATAACGGCAGAAATCTCCGTGGGACGTGCCACAAACGTACCCCCTACTACAGTGCGAAGGAGTGTGGCGTTAATGGGCTGTGGCAGCAGATGATCGACGTGAATGCCTTTGTTAACAGCACGACATATTCTGCAGTGCCTCTCCTCGGCTCGTTACCATATGGGTTGGACCCTAGACGATTGTAAAACCGTGGCCTGGTCAGATGAGTCTCGATTTCAGTTGGTAAGAGCTCATTGTAAGGTTCGATTATAGCGCAGACCCACGAAGCCATGGATTCACGCTGTCAATAAGGCATTTTGCAACCTGGTGATGTCTCCATAATACTCTGGGCTGTAATTGTATGAACTCTAGTGGTTCTTGTGGTCCAGTTTAACCGATCACAGACTGGATATGGTTATGTTTGCTTACTTGGAGGCCATGTGCAGCCATTCATGACTAAATATTACCAAACATCTTTCTGGGTCACAGTTTTCTACAACTGTTTTGAAGTTCTGGACAATTCGAGCGAATGATTCGGCCACCCAGATTTCCCGACGTGCATCTCATCGAACATTTATGGGGTGTAATCGAGAGTTCATGCGCATCATCCAGCACCGGCGACATTTTCACATTCAGGCACTGATATGGAAGGAGCAGGTCGCCGTACTTCTGTAGGGGAATTCCAACGACTTGTTTGGTCAAGGCCACATCGAGGTGCGGCAATACTCCTGGAAAAAGGAGGTCCGATAAAGTGGTAGGAGGTGGCACACGACTTTCGTCTACTAGGTGTATATTTCATGAGCTATAGCACCCACCAACTTGAAGAGCGTTGTTTTGAAAAAAAAAAAAAAAAGAAAGCAAGAGTTTAAGGTTTCATCTTGTGTTTTTAATAATACCTGTAATTAGCACTACCAGCTAAACACATTTAGATTCTATTTCGACGGTGTTGCAATGCTCTCATTTTGCCGAAATTACATCGATTAACTGGGTTCCGCTCACCAGTCGAAGTGTTTTTTGCACTACTGGGACTACTTTTCGAACCTTTTCTATCCGAAAACAAACGTCTCTTTGTAATTTTCAAGCAGTGACGTTTTACTTTGTGTAAAAAACAAGCAAAACGGCAAGTTAAGCCGATACGAGACAAGCACGTGCTTTCAGACTGTTTGCCATAGAAGCATCACGTTAATAAGAAACATCTTACTGAGAATAGTATTTAAGTTGATGCTAATGCCCTCTGTGATACCATACGAATCTAACAAGTCCCCTATTCCGCCGGTGACTCTTACAGTATTGCACTGCTTGCATTCGAATGCGCCGATGCGCGACACCTCCATGAAGTAAAACGTGGTTTTAACATACTTTATCATTTATGGCGCACTTAATATGAATAAAACTTAAAACCAGTCTCCTACGAAACATTTTAAGCCGGTTAAAAATTAGGCTAAAACCCCTTAAGCGTAAATGATACGCTGTAGGCAGAAATCAAAGATTAAGTGTTTCTAAAGAATTCCTGTGTAATTTTATAAGAAGAGTCTTAGGCCTATATGTCGTTCTGTACTGTTGAAAAACTTTTCCTGGAAGTAGCTGTTCCAGAGTTACACTTATTTTATTCTCGTATTTCTCTGTTTCCTACGAGGTTCCAGGTTTCCGCCTCTGCCGGCCGGAGTGGCCGTGCTGTTCTAGGCGCTACAGTCTGGAACCGAGCGACCGCTACGGTCGCAGGTTCGAATTCTACCTCGGGCATGGCTGTGTGTGATGTCCTTAGTTAGGCTTAATTAGTTCCAAGTTCTAGGCGACTGATGACCTCAAAAGTTAAGTCGCATAGTGCTCAGAGCCATTTGAACCAGCCATTTGCCGTCTCTTTCACAAGTGGTCAGTTATTCTCTATATTGTTGTTGACTGACTTGTACGAGGCGAAGAACTTCATTGTGATTTCGTGAAATGTAAAGTAAGGCTTGTCCTCCTCTGTAGGCGAGTGGTTAACCCGACGGAGCATCATGCGGGGGAACCGGGTGGGTTTTCTGGTACTACCAGGCATTTTTCCTTTGTGGGAGGCCTGGACCTCATTCCACTCAGCGTCATGATGGCAGTTGAGGAGTTACCTGTCTGGGAAGCAGCGGCTCCAGGTTTCAAAATCCCACAACGCGAGGAGAGCGGTGGGCTGTCTGCACGCCCCTCTATGCTGCATCCGATGATGAATTCCTGAGGATGACAAGACGGTCGATCGACTATCGCTTGAGCTTCCGGGCCTGATCGCGTCGTTTCCCTTAAGCAAGGCTGCAGTATTCTGTAATCTTAGCCACATCATGGGACAAAAGTGATTAAAAATAACGTCATAAATACCAGAAGTGAAAGACCAAGAATACCCCATAAGAAGCTGCATCAAGCATCGCTGAATTTGCTTCAACTATAGTATAAAGATTTAATGTTTAATCTTCAGTTAAGCGTAAATATAAATCCAGCAATTATTGTGAATTTTAGCCTGATAATGAACTGAGCTCGAAACATGTGCTGACAATAAAGTACAGTTTTTCTTCTTTCTGTTTTTTTTTCTTCGTCAGTCTTCTGACTGATTTGATGGGGCCCATCACGAATTACCCAACTGTGACAGCCTTTTCATCTCAGAGTAGCACTTGTAAGTTATATCCTCATCTGCTGGTTGTATTCCAATCTCTGTCTTCCTCTACAGTTTTTACCTTCTACAGCTCCTTCTAGTACCAACGAGGTTATTCCCCAATGTCTTCCAACTCCTATCATCCGATCCCTTATTCTTTTCAGTGTTTACCTTATATTCCTTTCCTCGCCGATTCTACTGATGACCTATCATTACTTACTTCATCAGTTCACCTAATTTTCAACTTTATTCTGTAGTAGCACATTTCAGATACTTCGACTCTCTTCTCTTCCGTACCTGTTTTCCCACAGTCCATACTACAAATCTGTGCTCGAAACGTGCATTCACAGAAATTCCTTCCTCAAATTATGACCTACGTTTGACAATAGCAGACTTCAGTTGGCCAGGAATGTCCTTTTAGCCTGAGCTAGGCTGGTTTTTATATCCCATTTTCTCAGTCTTTCATAGGTTATTTTGCTGTGTAGGTAGCAAAATTGCTTAACTTTATCTAATTCGTTGTTACCAGTGTTGTTGCTAAGTTTCTCGCTGCTCCCATTTCTGATTCTTCTCACTATTCTCATCTTTCTTCAAGTTATTGTTAATCTATATTCTGGACTTATTACACGGTCCATTTCATGCAACAGATCCTGTAATTCGTCTTCACTTTTAGTGAGGACATCAATGTTGTCACAAAATACTACCACTGATACCCTTTCACTCTGAATTTTAAACCCACTCTTGAACCTATCTTTTATTTTCGTCATTGCTTCTTCGACACGTGGATTAAAGAGTAGGGGCGAAAGACTACATCCCTGTCTTACACCCATTTTAATCCCGAACACTTCGTACTTGGAGTGGAAAGTATAACTACGGAACAGTTATTTCCAGCGAAGAAATTCAGTTCGACTACTTGGACCGTTCTCAGGTGTCATGGTGCCATCATCCGATTCACACAGGTGTGAGCATTTTTAAGTGTCATGGTTCTCGAGATATCTAAATACTGCGTCCCAAGTATGACATCCCCATGAGAGATCAATGTTCAGTGTTGACAGACGCATAAGGCAGTGGAAACAACTGCATTAAAGAAACATTACGTCTACCCTCGGGATGTGTGGCCTACAATAAATAGTGTCATGATGGTCTCTTCATCGGTAAAAGATTCCGCATTAAGGCCTCATTCGTATCTCTGGAAGGGGACCACCATGTGGCGTTGACCATGACGAAAATCGTAATTATGGATGTGAGAGACAACCAAGGACATCCGAGGAGGGAAATGGAAACACTCCATCGAGAAATATCGGTTGTCAATGAAGTGAGTTGTAACATGATAAGCATTTCTCGCCCAAGATTATAGTGCTGAGTCAACAGCAGCATAATGTTTTCATCAGAATAGACAGTAAACCAATTGTCAGCAACATTTCAGTTATACACGTCCATGTCACAAGAAGAAGACGAATCGATAGGGGAGATATATGAGGTCACTGAACTAGTTATTAAGTACGTAGTGAGAAATGAAAACTGTCAAGTGGATTTGGACACTCTGTAGCAGGGGAGGTAATAGAAGAAAGATTCTGGAGAATGTGGGATCAGTAATAAGCATGTGGCAGGGGAAAGACTTAGTTTTGCAATAAAGTTCAGCTAGTAATAGCGAATATACCTTTCAAAACTATGAAGAGGAACATGTGTAAAAGTCGTGGACACACGAAAGATGCCAGCAGGATAACATCATTGAGAGACAGAAATTCCGAAATTTAATAGTCGATTGTGACGCATACCCAGTAGCAGGTATGGATTCAGATCATAATTTAGTGATGATGACAAGTAGACTGATTTTTAACATAACTGTCCGGAGGAGTGAATACGAAAAGAAGTGACATACTGAAATACGGAAGAACGATGAAATTCTCTAAGGCTGTGGATACTGCAGTAATTAATAAGAAAGGAGGTGGCTGAGGAGGACTGGACATCTCTAAAAAAGTAATCATAGAAGTTGGTGAACAGATGTAGGTGCATAGAAGAAAACTACGATGAAACATTTGGAAACCGAAATAATACTTCAATTGATCGACGAAAGAAGGAACTACAGAAATTCTCTGGAAAAAAAAAACAAAAAAAAACAGTATACAGCAGTGTAAGCCACTTGGGAATGAAATAAATAGGAAATGCATGAAAACCAAAGAGAAATTGGTGCAGGTAACATGAGAAGCTATCGGAAAAGATATGTTCATCAGAAGGCCAGATTCAGCACTTATAAAAGTCAAAATTAAATCAAAGGTGTCAAAATTAACAGTGCAAGAGCAATCCCATTGCTAAACGCAGAGGAGAGAGCGGATAGATGTAAAGAGTACATTGAAGGCCTCTATGAGAGGGAGGATCTGCGCGATGACGGGTTAGAAGGAGAAGATGGAGTCGTTATGGGAGAGGTAGGGGATCAAGTATTATTCAGAACTGGAAAACCTGATAACAATGAGCCATGAGGGCACGAGGCAGTTACTCTGGAATTTCCAAAATAATTGGTTCAAATAGCTCTGAGCACTACTTCTGAGGTCATCAGTCCCCTAGAACTTAGAACTACTTAAACCTAACTAACCTAAGGACATCACGCACATCCATGCCCAATGCAGGATTCGAACCTGCGAAAACAGCGGTCACGCGGTTCCAGACTGTAGCGTCTAGAACCGCTCGGCCACACCGGCCGGCCAAAATAATTGGTGAATGTGGCAACCGAATGAATATTCAAGTTGATGTGTAGAATTTGTGAGACTGGAGACATACTATTGGACTGTCAGAAAAACAGGTCCAGAAACTCCCGATAACAGTGAAGGCAGATATATGCCATAACTGTGGGACAATCGGCTTAAAAGCTTATGCATCAAAGTTGCTGACAGGAATAATGTACAGAGGAATGGAAAAGAAATCTGTTAGTATACTGTCAGTTTGACTTTAGGAGAGGCAGAGGACGTAGAGAGGGAACAAGATATTTTTTATTTTACTTGTCTTCATTCTGACTGCTTTGATGCAAGCTCCGCGAATTCCTCTCCTGTGCCAAAACCCTCATCTCAGAGTAACAGTTGCAACCTCCATCCTCAATTATTTACTGCACGTATTCCAACCTCTGTCTTCCTCTGCAGGTTTTATCCCCTACAGCTCCCTGCTGTATTAAAAGATGTACGATCATCCTGTCCCGTCTTCTTGTCAGCGGCTTCCTTATTTTCATTTCCTCTCCGTTTTTGCAGAGAACCTCCTCATTCCTTACCATATCAGTCGACCTAATTTTCAATGTTCTCTCCAAAAAAATTAACACTCGTTCATAGGATTTGTCGACTTAGGACATCTTTCTACAACGTACACTCACGTTCAAAAAGAAACGAGACGGCTCGAACGACTAAAGACAGGATGTTCATATTCACTGGACATTTACTTCAGTATGTTCTGCAGAAGTGATAAACATTTCGATCACTTTGGTTAATCATGTGTCCTGTTGCATAATAGTACAGTGCGCCATGAGACCCGATAAATTTTTCCCCGCATGATTGAATCGATGCGTATAAGGTGAAAATGGGATCCTGTAATATACCCATCCACCCTGCATTCACCTGGTTCCAAAATTCATCTGTGATGCTTCGCATTGAGTCACAGCGCTGCACCCATCGTTTCACCATATCCCACACATTTTCGATTGCCGGCAAGTCTAGTGATATGGCGGGACAGGGCAAAAGGCTGGCATAGTGACACCCAGAAGGCACGTGTTTGTACAGCAACATGTGGTCGTGCATTGTCTTGCTGAAAAATGCCGTCTGGGGTGCTATGCTGAAAGGATATGGTTATGGGCCGGATTATGATATTGGTGTAGGTCACACTGGCCACAGTGCCCTGGATACGCAACAGTTCTGATTTGATGGTACCCAACAGCATACCACACCACAACACCTTGAGTTGGCGCTGTATATCTTTCGCGAACGCAGTCCTGTGATGCCGCTCTCCCTGTCTACGGGGAACCAAAATGCTGCCATCATTTAAAAGAAGCAGAAATAGGATTCGTCATAAAACGCCATCTGATGCCGTTCCCGTCCATAGTGGCTTCATTCCATACACCATTGCCGCCTAGCATGTTTCTGCACATTGGTGAAAATCAGGCTGGACGACGCATGCCATAATAAACGTTGACGGACTCCTGAAATGCCATTCTGATGCGGTGTCGATCTACTCGGTCTGTGTGGTGCGACCTGACCCATCTCATCGTGTTCTACGGCCTTCCGTGAACCATTCCGCAAACATCCGTTGCAATGCAGAAACACCTCGTCCCACACGTGCAACAGTTTTCCGGATGGATACATCAAATTCAGTCATACAAATAATGTGCCTCTTTCAAACTCCCTGATTTGACAGTATGGTTCACGTACACATCTGTGAGGTATCCTGCGTGTCTGCTCAAGTAACACTGATACATTACCTTCGGTTTACAACGACAGCTGAAGCATCATGCATATTTTACCGGTAGGTGGTGGTACGCTGTGATATCGATGTTGACCCTAAACCCGACATGTTTCAAATGCCAATTACTTCTGCAGAACATAATAATGTACATGTCCTGCGAATATGAACATCCTATTTCTAGTCCATAAGGTGTTCTGTTTTTTTTCTGAACAGAAGAATAAAATAGTATAAATGGCCCGAGTTATTAGCAAAACACGTGTGCTCTTTTCGAAAAAGTGGTACTGTGCATAGTATACAAAAATTCCAAGAGGTAACAATAAGAATAAGAAGGCTGCAGTGGAGAGCTGGGATTAGAATGAGTATAAGACAGGGATGTTCCCTTCTCTTCTGCTTTTCAATCTATACGCCGAAAATGCAATGAGCCAAATAAAAGAATGCTTCAGGACTGAGTTTAAGATTCAGGGTGGGTGAATATCAATGGTAAAATACTCTGACGACACAGCTGTCATAGGTGAAAGTAAAAAATAAATACGTATTGAATAAACAGTTTAACGTCTTCAGAATATGGAATGAGAATAGACAGAAGAAAGGCTAAAGCAATAAGAGATAGAAAACAGTGAGAGTAACGATGAACTAATCTCAAAAAAGGGGACCACGAATTAAAGGAAGTTAAGGAATATTTCTCTCTTGGAAACAAAGTAGCCCATGACGGATAAAGCAAGGAGAAAATAAAAAAGAATGCTAGAACAAGGGAAGAGGCCATTTCCAGCTAGAAAAGGTCCGTCAGTATTAAATATCGTCCTAATGTTCAGGAAGAAATTTCTAAGGATGTACAACTGGCTCAAAGCACTGACGGGAGCTGAACCATGTTCGACGGCAGAACAGATTACGAAAAGAAATGAAACTTCTGAGATGTGTTGCTATAGACTGATACTGAAAAATTCGAGTTTCTGCGCAGAATCGGCGAAGAAAGGAACATAAGGAAACACTGACAAAAGAGGAACAAGGAGAATGATAGGAAGTATGGTAAGATATCACTGAATAGCTTCCGCGATACTTGAAGGAGCTGTATAGTGTAAAAACCGTACGGAGAGACAGAGATAGAAAATATTCGAGACGTAATTGAGGATGTTGGGTGCAACTAAGGTGACGAGTTGGTACGGGAAAGAAAATTGTAGCTGGCTGAAACCTATGACGTGCTGGTACAGGAAAGAAAGTCGCGGCTGGCCGAATGACACCAGTCAGAAGTCTGATAGAAAAAGGGTATATTATTCAGCTATTTCAAGAACTGAAACGTTGAGTGTTAAATGATTAATACGAATTCAGTGTCGAGAGAAAACCACTCTGTAGATTTTTCTTGTGTTATTCCCACTAAAGCTTGACGAGATGAGAAACTGAAGCATCCTGAAGCATCGGAGAATGGAATAATTCGCCGTTTTGCGTGAGTTCCCTTTCATTTCTTACACAAGCTGTGGTGTGGCATTCCACCGCTGCACGAGTAACATCATTTTTGATGAATTACGAATGTTATTATTCACTCACAGGTTATTACCACAGCAGCATATCAGCAAAGGCATTTTGTGAATATAAAGGTAAACGGAAAATACGTTCATATTCGGGCAAAGGCATACAGTGCCTCTGTCTTTTAACTGTGAACACGCACACCGTCTTCGCACATGATGATTGTTGGTGCATGAATTACAGGCGCCGAATCAGAGGTTTCACAGGAGCGGTTCGTGTTTGCTTTCAGCGTGTCAGCTACATACTGTGACTACATCTATTCGCGGAAAACGATAATCCACCGTAATCTGGTGTCGTACTCAGCTACGTGATTTCCACAGTAATTACTGTAAATTACGGCAGATCGTGGCGGCGGGCAGGCGGGTCATAATGCAGCCACTCACTCACCATTTCAATGCTGGACAGCAACAACATAGGGGATCAGTTCTACGAACTGGAAGAACTACATCCTCGCTGAGGCTTCCTTAGGATATGCCCTCACATGGGTAATTTAGCTTCCCGTGTGCGACTGGGCACAGGTATTAGAATGGGTGCGTGAATACCGCCGTTGTACAAATAATGAGTGAAGGAAAGAGTCTCTCGATAAGCTACGGCACAAGTGGTAGAACGCCAGTATTTTGGAATCGATAGACACCGTTCAATCATAGAAAGAAAGAAATAATCAAATGACGCTGTAAGCTGGAAAATACCGTGAGACAGATTCAGCCACCTAATAACAAAGTTTTTCTTCCTCTCTGCACAACAGCGTCTTGCCATGAATTGTGTGAGATTGTTGTATCTGTTGAGTTTAGGTGACAGAGATACATATGCGCTGTAACTGACAGCGAGTAAACACTTTAATTGTTACGGTATTCACAGGTGATCAATTATTAATACAATTTAAGTCGTGGTATCCGTGTATGTACCAGAAATTTAAAGTCCACCAGGAAAATAAACCACCTTAGGCACAGATTTTCCAGCTGACGAAAAGTTGTTTCAAGACAATGTGTAACAATAACGGAATTTCCTGGATGGAACAATACGAAAAGTAAGGGAAAGGTTAACACTAATCTATAGCGGATCAATGCGTGAGGCTCAGTTACACGTAACAGAAAAGAGCACTGACAATAGCTCATTTTTCTAGCAAAAAATATACACATTCGCACACACAACCATACAAACGCTCAAAAGGACATTACTGCGGCACTAGCAGGACTGATTAGTGTCACTCGATTATTGTAAGCAGTTGTCTCAGCTGATGAATGACGCTACGACAGGGTAGTGAGAAAAATGACAGATGTCACTGACTCTAAAATAGACGAAAAGTATAAATATGGCAGAATAAAATGAAGTGTAAAAAGAATGAGAGGGGAGAAACGAAGAGGCAGGAGGGAGAAGGAAAGAAGAGAGAGAGGTGAAGATGAAGAGGGAGTAAAGAAGGTGAGGCGGCACACAGTTTGTAACTTTAATTCTTGACTTACTGTACTAAGTTTTTAACGTAAGATTAAACTTTTTAATGTGTAAGTTACGATACCATTGTGAATTTTTGTATTCGGTCAATAATTAAATTCAGTACTAAAGCTTTCCTTTTTGCTCGCGGAAGTCGTTAGGTCAGAAAACTGTAACTGGGTTTCCGGTAATACTCCAGAGTTGGGAACCTGGTGGCGATCTTGGCGTCTGCTGATGTTATTGCAGAGCATCAGGCGCACAGACTGTTCGAAAAGGTATGGAGGTGAAAGTGTAGGTGGGGTCCAATAGTGTGTGAGCAGTACAAAGCAGTCTCAGGACGCTGGTTTCTGCATGTTATGGATCCGCAAGCACAATGAAACAACAGTATCTAAAAGCTCAGTACACACGCTTTACACCGTCGCAGGCTTAATGACGTAATACTGTACCCTGCGGCAACGACACGCATTGTTTTCCCTTGATATAGTACAGAAAACGGTGTCTCTATGTACAGTCTCTCGTGCAGCTAAGAACTTATAGGCTGAAAGGGAATGTATTTTTGTGTCTATTTATGTGCAAAGTATGCAGCTTAACATGTTTGAGAGGGGGATGACTGTCATCTTGTGTTAAAAGTTATTCTCTGGGAGTTTACAAAATATTTTACTGAAAATTATCTAAGGTATTTTATTTAAACTACAAACAACTTTAGCGTGTATAACGAATGACGTATAGCTCACAAATTCTTCAGGTGTAATGTAGCTTAAGGTGTTCAGTAAGTATTGCAACAATTCTTTTTATGTTCCCAACTTTCGGGACTAGTTGACGATCATCGTGGAATCATCCGGTTTGAGCCCCTCTAGTTATATGTTCTGAGTGGTAGCTGCGCCATACATAGCCTTTACAATGGCGTCTGTAATTGAGGTGCATTCCAAGCAGAAACCAGAGCATCAGATATCGACAAGCGCTTGCAGACTGTCTACAGAGACTCTGAAGCGGACAAAAGCACGTCGAGTCGTTTGGCAAGGCGTCTGTGATCATTGCAAGAAGGCCGTGCAAACCTGACCCATCTCCTATATGCCAGCCAGCCACACACAGCTGTGACTCCTGCAATACTGGAACGTGTGGGCTGTTTCATTCGAGATGATCGACACAAGCAGTACTTGGATTATGGGGATGTTATTGATGTAGCAATACGTTGGAACCGAAGTCGACCAGTAGAGAAGTACTATGCAGACATACATGCCTGAGATGTATGGCCACCGCATTGGATGTTGAAGAAGAGGGTTTTGTAGCCAGAAAAGTTCTGAAGAATATGATGTATTCAAAATCTGCATAAAGCCAACCTGATTTCAGGAAAAAATTGTTGGATTATATATTAAATGCCCTTTGTAGGTTAATTAGAGTTAGTATAAGCTGCTGTTACATCGGCAAACGACACCCGGCCAAGTGGACACCAGTTGCGAAATTCCAATAGGATGCACATAATACTGATATCTCAGGATACTCCAACATGCAGATGCCCCTATAAGGGGCCGGTTTGCTATACACCAATCCCTGGGGCAGCCCTTTTCAGTCATATCTGGCGACAAGTGGGTATTTTTGTTACAACAACGCCGACCAGATAAGTTTGCTGGCCCCTTGTCCTGGGAGTTGTCTCTCGTCTCGCCACTGTGAGACCAGGCACCAGATACGAATACCGCCGGAAACCTGCTGCATTTCATCCACAGTCCTAAATTCGAGACCTGCGTCAGTATCGATGCTGTCTCAGCACCATCTCCCAGCCTCCACAGTCCATACCTACTACTACACGGGGCCAGGTAGCCAGGTCTCCGGCACTAAGTGGCTACAATCCGGGAGAGCCTATCAGTTCAAAACTATGAAGTCACTGGAGAATTATACAAAAAAGGTCCAGAAAAACTGCATTGTAATTATCAGTACATCGCAAACGGTAGTACGCTACCGATAGGATTTAGTAACTAGTAATAAGCTAACTAGTAATAAGCTAAAAGACAGCCTCAATTCCGGAGAACCTGGGTTCAATCCAGGCAGCGCCGAGCAAAGCTAACAGCTTTCTGGGCTTTCCCTGCTCAGCCTGCAGAGGCTATGCTGGCACTGCCAACCTCAGCAAGGCTGCAGCCGGCATTATAGTTGATGCACACCGTCACCACCTCAGTGGTTCCCAACCTCAGACACAGCCCGACTTTCCTATATTGTGTGTTCTGTTAAGAAAAACTGCTTAAGTACTGGATTTTCAGCTACTTCTGGAGGACTTCTTTGAATTCGTCGTCTTGCTCTGACTAACGGGAGATCGGCGTTTTTACTGCCGCTTTTTTTATCTTCCTAGACGCAGGATTAGGTGTCAGTCACGTATTTCATTCGATGCTGGAAAAAAATGCAATACCTTCAACGACAAGATCATTTTGTTTGCAAGTACGGTGACAGTACATCATTGTTTGAATATATGATAACAAATTCAGACCTAATGGAACACGCAAGTCACCCTATAGCGGCAGCTTAGGCTTGTATTTTTGCATGCAAGCAGTCATAAAGGTGTGGAATGGTAGCCCTGCGCCTTTCTTTGCAATTTGGCAATGGTTCTTGCACGCGCTACAGAGAGAGAAAGTTACCGCTTCAACATATCCACGACGTTTTCGATTGGTGATGTATCTGGTGGTTTTAATGGCCTGGGCAATTGTATTCCATTAAGGACACGCTGCACCGCTAAAGTCTTATGTGGATCTGAATTGATATGCTGTTAATGCACATCATTACCCTGTCGGTGAATTGGTGGTAGTAATCGTATGATATTAGTCTGTGTCATGTAGAAATCATCGGTTATTTTACCGCGCACAAACGCCAAATGTGACTGCGAGATGTAACCGATGCTCCCCTCCCCCCGCCCCATACCACGCTGCCTGCTTTGAGACGTGTGAGTGGTGGGGGAACGCTCTCTGGAACTGACAGCTCACCAGACCTGGTACGTCCATCACTCACATACAAACAGAACCTATTCTCACCACTGAAGACGAGAGACCCATTCCACACTTCAATCCACTGTTCCCTGACATTGGGGTAGCCATGCTTGGAGGTGTCGTGGTGACAGTGGTAGCACAGCAAGAGCGTTCATTGTTCTGTTGCAAGCAGACCGTTCCCAACGTGCTCTGATGTCACAATGGGTGTAACACTAGCCTGAATTTCGTCAGCAACCGCTGCCCGCGCATTACGTCGATCATGAAGTGTGTCTATACGACGCGGACGTCCAGAACCTGGCCTACAGCTATGCGAATGTTCCACAGAGCACTGCTGGAAGCAGCGATACACCACCGATTCCTTGTGCCCAACATGTGCAGCAGTTCATCGATACATCCATCCATTGTAACCGCAGGCCTGCATTGCGACCCTGTTGAAACGGCTGAAGCTGCTCTGTTGGTGTACCTACTCGTCTCTGCTACGTTAGTGTATCCCAGAGTTAATGTTGCAAACACTATTCACCTCTAAACTTGGCACAGTTGCTTCTGCAGAGTCAATACAGCAGGTGCACAGACACGCTTCTTGACCCCATCGGATCGCCGATAAATGTGACAAATAAATCGCCGACACCACAACCCCACACTATGCACATATTATACCCAAGTGCTCTGAAGGAAGTCCCCGAGGGCGTGCGACTTTTTTTTTCCACAAGTGAATAAAGAGGTCCAGCGTGACACGGTGCTTACTCGGTGATAATAGGTCCTGTGCACTTGCGCTGAGTGCTGTTCGTGCTATTTCGGTTTCCGTTAACATAAGAAATGTTTGACTCTACCCATCTAAGGTAGTACAAATGACACTCTGTTCTGGATGTTTTACTAATCAATGTCGAAATGGGCATGTAGACATATACAAGATTTTTCAGTTTTTTAAAATTTTGTTTTATTTTTCATTCTACATTCTAAGGTGTACAGTCGGCCGACATCCTGTCCTTTACACAGTCTCGGCTGTTTTACGCTAATAGCCAGGTAAGGTGGCAGTGAAGCAGAGCGGTTCCCAAATGCTAGATAACGAAAGGGCATTAATAGCTCATCAATGGAAACCTCCCAGACACCTTTGTCGGAAACTGAGGAACTATTTGAATTTATTTCTAGAACGACGACGAAATTTAAAAAAAAATTAAGTCTGTGTGCAAAACTGGAGGTTCTATATGTCAGTTGAAGCCCTTTCTTGGCAGTTATTGTGAGACATTAAGCATTTGCGGGCAAGATCTGATCTTGCATTGTAGCTTATGTTTGGGGTTTTGGTTTTATTCTCGAACTCTTATCCCGGAAATGGCCTTATCCCACTAAACGCGTGTTCTACAGAACCAATGTAGGGGAGAATATGGGCAAGCAGTTTCACTCATTATAATGAAGAAACTGTTAAATGTCCACTATCCTACTTCAGTCTTGTAAACTGCCCGTATTCCTTTAATCTGTCGCTTATTTGTCAGATGAGTTCGCTGATGGAACAACGTAAACTCGGATCGTGTGCATTTCTAAAATGGCTTGTGTAATAAATCACTTGTTACACACTTGCATCGGAATCGACATGGAATCCATTTCTCCCTCTCATCTATAATTTTCGAGCAAATCTCGTAAGTAGTCACTTTAACATACAGCCTATTTTCCATGTAATCGGAGAAACAGATGCATCTCAGTCATCAGTCCTATTTTTCCAGCTAACTAACTCTGTATTAGCGCAGCTGGAGTAGTCATCGTATGATTACCAGTTTGCTCACTTATGTTACGATGTGGTAAAGCAGCAGCATAGGCTTTGGAATGGAAGTGACTCGAAATTGTGGAGGCCAAAATATTTTAGTAGCATGTACGTTTTGTACCAAAACCTCTTCGATCGGGTCACATTAAGCAAATATGAAGTAAAACAATACTAAATAGATTAATATCACAATCATAAGACTATAAACACCATGTTCTGACTTTTTACTCCTAAAGTAATAACAGTAGGTTAACTGATTCCCTTTCAATTAAAATTAAATCAAACTTGATCATACGTTACAAAAGAAGTAAAAAGAAAGTCATGGAACAGCGCAGATCTAGATTAAACTTTCAAGAATCTTTAGGAAGAAAGAAAAAAAAGGCACATAAAGGTTTGTTTTGAGCAACTTGTACAGGAAACAGCCCTCGTGAGTTGTGACACATAAAATTTCCGAGCGGTACATTCGGGTAATTCACTGTGGGATATTGTTGGCTGTGGCCGGCAGTATTTTATTTTGCTAGAAGCTCTCTTTGATGCACCTTGATACACGTGAAGTAGCGTATGATAGAAAAGTGGAGTGAGGTACAAGCGACAGATGGTACGGTATGTACCAGTCCGGTGGGAGAGTCCGTCAATTAGTTATTAGTTATTTATATACTTTTCATTTTATTTAACCCAGTTTTTAGAATGGCAATCTCTCATGGTTACGCTAGGAGTCTATCGTCTAGAGAAACATAAGAGTAACGATATTGCCACCGAAGAGCTTTGGACACCTTCGGGTCGCTATGGCAAGCCTGGGAGACGATGTACATCGGCTGCGCTTGTCACTCTATTTCGGGCGGTCTGGAGGGCTGGACACGTATCTCAGTACAGCGCGTTACTTAAACGTGAATATATACGTGGGTGAGTCAAATGAAAACCTTAAATTTGTATAACAAATAGAAATTTCCCTCCGTTATCCTGTAAATTGGAGTTCGTTCTACATACAGCGTGCAGAATGGCCTGTAGGTGACAGCATAGTGCAGATGCACACATACCGTCGCAGTATCAGTATAAAGAAGGCCGTCCCACTTGCGACTTGCACCAGGGCAGAACAGCGTCCTGTTATTCGGTTTTTGTGTAGTGAGGTGTGAAACCTATTGAAATTCATCGACGACTGAAGGTTCAGTACGGTGATGCATGTTTGTCACAGCAGGAAGTCTACGAATGGAGTAGGAAGTACGCGAATGGTGTGACTTTAGTGGAGAATGCTCCTCGTCCAGGTCAGGCTCAACGAGTTGTGACTCGACAGAACATTGCAGCAGTTGAAGTCATAGTGAAGCAAAACCGCCGAGTGACACTGAATGGCATTGCAGCATGTTTACAGATTAGTCGTGAGTCAGCACACCACTTGGCGCATGATGTGCTCCAGTTTCACAAAGTGTCTGCAAGATGGGTGCCACGGCAGCTGACTCCTGAAATGAGAGAACGACGTGTTGATGCTTGTGAAGAAGAAGGTGGTAGCTTCCTTGCAAGAATCGTTACTGGGGACGAAACCTGGGTTCACTTCCACCAACCGGAAACGAAGAGAGCGAGTAAGGAATGACGCCATTCCTCATCGCCAAAAACATAGAAGTTACAAACAGAACCATCAACAGGGAAGGCTATGCTGACTCTCTTTTGGGACGAAAAAGGGGTTATTTTGGAGCGTTACATGCCTAGAGGGACCACGGTCACCACTGCATCATATATAGATCTCCTAAAAAATCATCTGCGGCCTGCAATCAAATCAAAGCGACGTGGGTTGCTGTCAGCAGGTGTCCTTTTGCAACATGACAATGCAATGCCCCATAATGCCCGTACAACAGTTGCAACAATCACAGACCTGCATTATGAGTGTCTTCCGCATCCACTATACTCACCAGACCTTGTCCCAAGTGATTTACATATGTTTGGACCACTCGAAGACACAATTGGAGGAAAGAATTTCCGTTCTGATGATGAGGTACACCACGCGATGCATGTGTGGTTACGCGAACTACCAAAAGAATTTTATTCTAAAGGAATTTATGCACTATGTAAGCGCTGGAGGACTTCCATTAAGCGTGGGGGAGATTATGTTGAAAAGTGATACAGCTCTGTATCACTTCTACACAATAAATAATATTTAAAAAATATTTAAGGTTTTCATTTCACTCATTCTCGTAATAGTCACTTGGTTTCGGGTGTTCTTCAGAGCCGGACATGTTGTACTCTTTATAGGGTGTAACTTAGTTGTGAATATGTAACAGTCACTCTGTCTTGCACGTACAGGAGAGCCAGACATGTGTATCATATTTGGGAAGTAGGATGGAAAATTTACCGTAAAATTAAGAAAGCTATGTCGAGTGTCGTAGAAGACAGTGGAGATGTATGAATATTTGAATAATAACCAAACAGGATATGTTAATAAGAACTGTCGAATAACATCATTGTCAATACTATAGATCTTGCCCTCTGTGGATATAGATATTAACTTGGTCAAGTTGCATCCCGCAAAAATCACAATCACAGGTTCGAAATGACAGTTTAACAGCCTCCGCCGATAAAGGTCCCACAACCGGGGAGCTGTCTTCCGCACTGGAGACACAACTTTAGGAGACGACAGGTTGGTGGAAAGAACCGGTTAGAGACTCTTATTCAATCTCTCCAGATGTCTCCAGCTCCTAGATCGGACTTCCAAAAGCACACACAATTTATAATTGCCTAACCAAGAAAACTGAGAACTGTCAATATGAAGGGTTTATGGTCATGGTGCAGGAAGAGTGGATCCTCACCTTACCTTTATTAAAGCACTATCTCAAATTCCGTCGAAGTTCCAATGAGAAATATCCCTCATTTGCGGAGAATAGTTTCACTCACGACGTTCATTATTAAACCGATGCCTTCATCGTAATTATTGAAACATAGTGCTGGCAGTGAATTAGCAAGCAGCCAGAATCGAAAATCATGAGTGACGGGCACAAAATGTTCCGTCAGTGCTCTTGCCACACAGCACCAGGATCTGCACGAATTGCCTGGTGCTGCGTTACTAGCCGGCGAACTGCTTGGCCCACGAGTAGGCGGCATGGCGGCGTGGCAGTGAGGCGAGCTTCGCCGAAATCAAAGAAGCGCCGACTCCGGGCAGTGGCTTGATATGCACGCCACGAGCTTGCATGTAGCTTTGACAGTGGCGCCACGCATTGGCCCCCCGTGACTGAGGGGTGGCAGGCTTGGCAACAGAAGCGGTAGATGGACGACGCCCCTACGGCATTCCGTGGCCTGCATCTACAGGGGCCACACATGTGCGGTCCTGTGTGCCGCGACCACCTCAGACAGCCCGTCCATGCCGTTGGCAAGGCCGCACTAGTGGCGTGGATCCAGTGCTTGATTTATACACCACATGCGTGTGAATACCTTGGTGACAGTGCCACGATCAGCGTTGTTGCGCAATGACAGGAAGGTTCGGGCCCACACCAGCTGACAATTGCGGCAGTCAGATGGCGTCCCAGCTGTACCAACTGAAGCACTCCTCTCACGGCGAACTCACTGATTCAGTGGCTGGCATGGAGTGGACTGGGGCTGGACATTGATCCAGGCAGAGCGGAATGTGCTAATGCAGCATAGAAAGGCACACGTTGCATTTTATTTTCAAGCTGCATTATGTCTACTACCGCCTACCATATCAGTGCCTTATGCAGCCAGTACTTGTCCACATAAATCTCGTAGCCAGCACCCAAGGCCACCACGTGCACCACGATTATGCAACGCACTTGAGGCAACATTCACTGTTGCCTATGCAGGACCGCGTGGAGTGGGGCTGTTTGGACTTCTTTAGGCTGGTCTTTGGTATTATCTTTCATTTACTTACGACAACTGCACTTATTTTTTTAAAGAAGCAAGTTGGAAATAGTAAATGTATGGCATAGTCCGCCTCCGTAGCGTAGCGGTAGCGTTACCGTCTACCACTCAGAGGGCCCGGGTTCGATTGCCGGCAGGATACTGCCTATTGTTTGTCCTTCATCATCATTTTCATCATCATTGACTCGCAAGTCGCCGAAGTGACGTCAAATAAAGAGGACTTGCAATACGGCGGCCGAACTCCCCATAATGGGATCTCCCGGCCAACAATACCATACCATCATTTCATTTCATTATGGCATAAATTAAGATGATAATGAAAATAAGACAGGAAAGAATAGTTATTGATGTCCTTTCACCGACACATCTTGGGGAAGGCGACTTGGTATGGAATTTCAAGTCCTGCCACCCTGTGTGATGTTACCCATTTCAGTATTATCCTGACGAATATCAGTCCTCGGGAAACTAGACTTGTTCTATCCACGCGGATCCATCTAATATATGTTAGCGTTGTTTGTTAGTGTGCTGTGTGAGTCAATGTTCGTTAGCTTGCATGACTCTTACTAGCACTTGATTAGTTAGTAAACAAAATTTGCTTGGCCTTAGAACAAGCCACATCTAATCTAATTATTAATATTGTAAATACATATATGTAAAAAGAAACTAATTTCTTTGGGTAGTATACTTGTTAATTTTCCATATGATGTATAATATGCATGCTTACTTTATATTACATTTATATGACATTCATATTAAAAATAGATTAAATATATTCATGCGTAATGAGCTATAAATCGAGTTATAAATTGCGAACTGTGACTAATTTTTATGTTAGCTGTTCTGCATGTTTCATGCGTTTTATGTAGTGTGCGTTTCGTGCGTGTATGTCATGTCACCGCTGTCACTGTTACTCGTTTCATACCAAATAGTAGAGGTACTCTAGGTACTCTAAGGCACAGCTATATCTTTTGGCTGGTAAGGAGTAAAAGTGGTATCGCTTTCTGACTGACCATCCCACGCTGTACGTCCACCAGAACGTTGCTGCCACCTTCCAGACCAAAAGGTGGGGATCCTGACTTCTGACACCAATCGTATAGGATCTGAGCAGGAAGCGTGGGCACCGATAGGGGCATGCTTCGAAATAAAAGAGTTGAATACAGAAAATGTCGATATAGTCTAATTGACAGGTTACACAAGACTCGCCTTGGGGTGGGAGTAAAGGACAACTGCCAGTATAGGTGGTTGAGTAAGTTAAAGATACTGAACATGTGAGAGGACCAGTTCACATCTGTGTCAACAGGACCAGAGGTAGACGGTAGGAACCATCAGCGTTCGCTGGAGGCTCCAGCACAAGAGAGAGAAACACTATTGCTCCCAGTCCTCCAACATCCTCCTGAAATCACACACATGTCTCATGACTGGTCGTCTACAGATGTTTGCCTTGAAGAAAATACATAGCAACAGCTGTCATTTTATATCCTAATTTTAACTTTAACGAGGTGTGAATTGGTCACATCTACCGAGAAGTTTATAGAAACTAGTTGAATATAATGGTCCGTACAATAGCACACATGTTTGGATTACTTATCTACCTACAAGCACAGCGGCCTGAAAATGGTGTCAAAGTGGCATCGAAACTAGTAACTAGTGGATAAAATTTCAACTATTCTTATCTACTTTGTTCGATATCGAACAGCCGCAGTCCCATTCCTAAAGATGGGACTACAGAAACAAATGCTTGTAGCCAGCTTATTTAACAAGACTGTAAAGGTTGGCCTCACGATGACGTTGGTAACAGACTGTAAATGTGCAATGATGCTAGCTCTGCAGTTCCCTGGCACATAGGCACTGTGCAAACTGACGCTGAGGAGAGTTCGAAAGACTTCGTGGAAAAACTAACTCTGAAACAGACTTTTTTTCATAAATAGCCTCAATACTCCCTGACAAGCTGGTCATCCTCTACACTATCTTTGCGATGTGCTTTCCAGTCTGAATTTAAAATGTCATTCATATTAGCATGTGGTTTCAGGTGGGTTTCTGTCCTTAGTACTGGGTGGTCATTGTTACTTTAATAACAACAGACGTTCTTTCCATACATGCTCCTCTGTGTCACTAGTACTATATCAACATTTTCTTTCCCCGATCTGCTATGACGGATGCTACTCTCTTTAATTAATACTATTTCTTGTCTAAAATCTCATATTCTCCTTCGAACGGGAGGAGGAACCCTTCGTTATGCCACAAGTGCTCTCCTTCCATAGTAGCCAGTTAGTGAGTTAGTGTAAGACTGACCAATGAAAGAGGGGGTGGGGGTTGGAGTGGTCCTACGGTTCTCCGTCAGATAAGATTGCCACAGAAACATTTCAGCTTCTGCTTTAAGGCATCCACTCAGCTACAAACAAGACCACCGAGATTATTTCTGGGAACGATGCTGGGAAAGCTAACTCTACTTAAACGCTTTGAACGAGGCTAGCTGTCTTTACCAAAGCGACCATGAACTTGTGGAAACCTAGAACTGCCCTTTAACCCTGACGACAGCCTTCACTCAAGAAGCCATGGTTCGCAGCCAGGTGCATCCCGTGCACACAGTCGCTGCCTGTAGAGCCTCCTCCACACGTTTGACGTGACCCCAGACAAGAAAACAGACAGGACACTGGTCTTCTTTCCAGACCTTCACAGTACTTCCCTGTGGGTCTCCGTCAACTTTCAACGTTTGAGTTGGCAATGACAATCAGTCCCATCCTCTGTGCTTGCTCTGATCTTTCAGGACGATGACCCCCGACCCAACGGTTGAGGTGTTCTGTGGTGGCTCAGATGCACTTTCAGTAGTACACAATACCACAAATCTGTTTTTAGGACGTAACAGGATACCTGTGCCACCAATATCTACATTCCTCTTCCACCCACAGATTCTTTATACAACCACTGTTCTTGAGGCAATGTCAACTGGCTAGGATATGCGGCAGTTGTGAATCGGAAGTTGCCAGGGCATCAGGAATGTCAGGTATCACAATAGGCTCCAGAGGAGCCAAAGCTTTCGTCTCAGGTGCGCTATCGCCGCCATATCCCAGGGCAGCTGATTGAAGCCTACAGATCGTGGACAACGCAACTTCGTGGTTTGTAAACAGTGGATAATTCTCCCTGCCATCCTGGACAACAGGGGCAGTACGTATCCATCTCTAAGCAGTTTTCTTCTATACGACACGAAGGAAGATTTGTGTTTAACGTCCCCTCAACGAGGTCATTAGATGCGCAACAGAAGTCTGGGTTGATTCACGAAAGGTTTGTGAGGGAATCAATTGTGCCCAATCACATGAACATCTGGTGCTCATGTTAATCGATTTAGGGAAACCACAGGAAACTTAAATTAGTATGATCGGACGATTTTAGACACGTCACTTTACGTGTCTTTTGTTTATTACACATATGCGTATACATACAATATGAATATTACTTCACAATGGTTGATCCTTTACTTTCATTTTGTTACAAAGAACATTTTCCCTTTTTACGAAGTTGAACTATTTCGACAATGAGCATTGCCTGCCAGTTTCTCCCGCTGTTTACCGCTAGCTGCAGGCAATATTTCCTGCAAAAAGGAAGCATCTGTTGCCAGATAGAAATCCTGTGACATGTCTAGGTGGTGAAGTATTTCTGATTCCATCAGTCCATGTCTTACGTTGTCAAAGGACTTTCTTCACTCGTCCCTGAACACCCATGGTGTATTTTTACGTGACAACCACAGCAGTGCCTCATTATTAAGCAGCTGCCTTGCACAAAACGTATAAAGAATGACGCCATACCCAAAAAGGCCTTCAATTGTTTCTTCGTTGTGGGGTACGGCAAATGTTGGACAGCTTCCAACTCCCTATTTGTGACACTATGTGTACTAAAAGCTTTATCTCAGACCAGCCAAATTTTTATTTCAGTAACTCACTTGTACTGATACACGATACACAATATTCAATCGTGCGACGACAAGTTAGACACAAAATAAAGTTAAACGAAAATTAAAATAACTCTGTAAATGCGAGTGCAATTAGCTGTCATAACGGTAATTTATAATGAAATGAAATAATAGTGGTACAAACAGACTCTATACGATGACTGTATAGGATCTTTGTGGTAATTAATTGTTCTTTCACTCGCTGGCGAAAGAAACTAAAAAGACCAGCGTTATTACTCAATCTCTGTTCTAGTCTCTATTACGGATGCCATTTCGATTTGCAAGCTGTAAATTTGAAATAATATATGGTGGTTTATGCTGATTGTGCATTTTTCATTCATGTACATAGTGACCTTCATGCAGAAGTAAAAATATTATTTGTGAGGTTTTCAGTACGCGGTCTGGGATAAAGTTTTTAGGACATAGAGTGTCACCAATAGGGATAACACCCGACCCAGGAAAATTGGAAGCTAGCCAACATTTACCGTATCCCACTACGAAGAAACAATTGAAGGCTTTTTTGGCCTTGGCATCGTTCTTTAGGCGTTTCGTGCCCACTCACCTGCTTAATAATGAGGCACTGCTATGGTTGTTACGTAAAAATAAACCATGGGTGTTCTTGGAGGAATGTATAAAGGCCTTTGACAACGTGAGAAATGCACTGTTGGAGTGAGAAATCCTTCACTACCCAGATATGTCAAAGGATTTCTATCTGGCAACAGATGCTTTCTTTCGTGGGCTAGGAGATTGCTTATTCCAATTAGGAGAAAATGAGGGGCAACCTGAAGTGAGAATAATTGGTTTCGCAAGCCGCGTACCAGCTGCTTGTGAGCGGGCATACTCACCTGCTGAGTTAGAAGCTCCGGCTTAAGTGTGGGCACTAAGGAAGTATCGCTACTACGTTTATGGAAAGGTGGTGATTATCTTCTCCGACCACCAGGCTCTAAGTTACCTACTTACATGCCGACTACTTCGCACACGTTTAACTAAGGGTGTGCTTGCATTACAAGACTACGATTTCCAAATTAGGCGTGTGAAAAGGTAGTTACAACGTAATTGCCGATGCATTATTCCGGTTACCAAAAGGTTTGCCGGATTTCACCGAATCTGTGGAACGATCAGTAGAGTATAAGATGTTGCTGATAAAAGACACACGCGGTAGACAGGCGTTCTTACGCATGTGCAATAATATGCAAATCCAGCAGCAGGCAGACCCTGTGTGGAATAGAATAAAGACTTCACTTGAAGAAAACTCGACCGGGAGCTTACACAAAAATTATAAAGTACATGGTGGATTCTTGTTTCATAGAAAAGTAGAGTGATGGTAACAATGGTGCATATGTATCCCTGCAGATGCAGTCGACAATGTAATTTTATACACGCATCGATGTTGTGGTCATTTTGGAATTAGAAAATGTGTGGAGAAAATTGCAACATATTGCTGGTTCCCGAACTTGAGCCGACGTGTAAGAAAACTGGTACAAGGCAAAGCCTATAAATATGAGCACTCGTAACGAGTTAAACTCGATTATCCCAACAACACCACTCCAAATAACATCAGTCGTTGTCACAGGACCCTTACAGGTGGACAGAGGTGAAGCCAGGTACATCACAGCCGTCTATGACATACATTCAAAGTACGTAAAGATGTATACGACAAGAAACTCCACATTGGCCACCATAGTAAGAAAACTGGTCCCTGACTACATTCCGCTTGCGAGAAGACCTGTGACGTTACTCTCGGGTAACGCGGCCTATTTTAAAGGTAAAAAATGGAAACAGTTTCTGCGAGGTGCAGACATCAAACACATATTAGTGTCCCGTTTTAGTCCTAGCAGAAATGCCGTGGAACGATGATTTTGTGACCTCAATCGGTTCATAAGAACATATGCCCCTGATCATACAAAATGGGTAGATCTAGTACCACTTTTTGTAAATATTTGTAATAACCTACCATATGAATGGACTGGGTATGCACCGGTCGAAATCATGACATCAATAGTTATGCTTGATGAATGGGTAAAACCACTCCCTAGAATATACAGACACGTGTCGCAGGAGGAAATATTACAACAAATCTAGGTGACACTGAAAAAAACAAGCTGAACTAAGGCAGTAGGTATACCAGCACCACGTGGGAGGTTTAGTATTACTGAGGACACATCCAAAAGCCTCAAGTATAAAAAAGGTTAACAGAAAGTGGCAACTGTTATATACAGTCCCACATCGGATTATTAACATACAACAGGAGGGATGTTATGTTTTGGCAAATCCGGAGACACAAAAAGTGCGTGGACTCTGCCAGCACAAAGACTTGAAACCCTTTGTGTCAATAGAATGAATAAAAGTATTCATCACAAAGTAGAGATCACGAAACAAAGGTAGTTACAGTAGTTACAGCAAACCCTTTGTGTCAATAGAATGAATAAAAGTATTCATCACAAAGTAGAGATCACGAAACAAAGGTAGTTACAGTAGTTACAGCAAAGAAGGGAAAGCAGAAATGTGGAAGGAGTATATAGAGGGTCTATACAAGGGCGATGTACTTGAGGACAATATTATGGAAATGGAAGAGGATGTAGATGAAGATGAAATGGGAGATATGATACTGCGTGAAGAGTTTGACAGAGCACTGAAAGACCTGAGTCGAAACAAGGCCCCCGGAGTAGACAATATTCCATTGGAACTACTGACGGCCGTGGGAGAGCCAGTCCTGACAAAACTCTACCATCTGGTGAGCAAGATGTATGAAACAGGCGAAATACCCTCAGACTTCAAGAAGAATATAATAATTCCAATCCCAAAGAAAGCAGGTGTTGACAGATGTGAAAATTAGCGAACTATCAGCTTAATAAGTCACAGCTGCAAAATACCAACACGAATTCTTTACAGACGAATGGAAAAACTAGTAGAAGCCAACCTCGGGGGAGATCAGTTTGGATTCCGTAGAAACACTGGAACACGTGAGGCAATACTGACCTTACGACTTATCTTAGAAGAAAGATTAAGGAAAGGCAAACCTACGTTTCTAGCATTTGTAGACTTAGAGAAAGCTTTTGACAATGTTGACTGGAATACTCTCTTTCAAATTCTGAAGGTGGCAGGGGTAAAATACAGGGAGCGAAAGGCTATTTACAATTTGTACAGAAACCAGATGGCAGTTATAAGAGTCGAGGGACATGAAAGGGAAGCAGTGGTTGGGAAGGGAGTAAGACAGGGTTGTAGCCTCTCCCCGATGTTGTTCAATCTGTATATTGAGCAAGCAGTAAAGGAAACAAAAGAAAAATTCGGAGTAGGTATTAAACTTCATGGAGAAGAAATAAAAACTTTGAGGTTCGCCGATGACATTGTAATTCTGTCAGAGACAGCAAAGGACTTGGAAGAGCAGTTGAATGGAATGGACAGTGTCTTGAAAGGAGGATATAAGATGAACATCAACAAAAGCAAAACAAGGATAATGGAATGTAGTTGAATTAAGTCGGGTGATGCTGAGGGAATTAGATTAGGAAATGAGGCACTTAAAGTAGTAAAGGAGTTTTGCTATTTGGGGAGCAAAATAACTGATGATGGTCGAAGTAGAGAGGATATAAAATGTAGGCTGGCAATGGCAAGGAAAGCGTTTCTGAAGAAGAGAAATTTGTTTACATCCAGTATAGATTTAAGTGTCAGGAAGTCATTTCTGAAAGTATTCGTATGGAGTGTAGCCATGTATGGAAGTGAAACATGGACGATAAATAGTTTGGACAAGAAGAGAATAGAAGCTTTCGAAATGTGGTGCTACAGAAGAATGCTGAAGATTAGATGGGTAGATCACATAACTAATGAGGAAGTATTGAATAGGATTGGGGAGAAGAGAAGTTTGTGGCACAACTTGACCAGAAGAAGGGATCGGTTGGTAGGACATGTTCTGAGGCATCAAGGGATCACCAATTTAGTATTGGAGGGCAGCGTGGAGGGTAAAAATCGTAGAGGGAGACCAAGAGATGAATACACTAAGCAAATTCAGAAGGATGTAGGTTGCAGTAGTTACTGGGAGATGAAAAAGCTTGCACAGGATAGAGTAGCATGGAGAGATGCATCAAACCAGTCGCAGGACTGAAGACCACAACAACAACAAACAACAAGGTTACTTCATTAATTTTATGTTCATTCTTGTATTTTTCTTGTGTGTGTGTGTGTGTGTATTGTAAATGTGTGCATAAATGTTTATGTATATGTATATTTATGTGTCTATGTATGAGAGTAGGATGTCTGCATGAATACATGAGAGAGCATGTGAACAATGACAACAAAAAGTGAATTACTAATGAGAACAGCGCATTCACTTAGTGTAAATTTCATAAAATCACAATGTGAGTAAGTAGGTGCAGACAATTTGCATGGTCCCTAGGTGACTAAGGTGCGCGTGTAAATCATAGACTGATATCAAAGAATTTTAGAATAACCATAATGACAGAATTGTCAAACTTAAGTATTGAAATTAAACTTCTATCGCGGTGGTAGGTATAAATCCTTTACACGTTAGATACTTGAGAGTAATGTGCTCGGATCTTGCTGTGAGAAAGCAAGGTAAACACTATTGAATGAATCAGTGTTGAGAGCGAATTTGATGGCTAAATATACTGAACTGAATAGTTCAGGTGACCAACTAGGCGAACTGTGTGCATGAGGTGACAATGGCTACATGAATCCTACCGAAATATAAAGACATTTATAGTAAAATATGTACGATGTGTGCTACATAACGTAGAAGTGATAGTGCTTATAATGGACTCTTCACACGTACAATGCACAAATTGTGTGCGAGAAGTGCACTTTAAGTGTCGAACGATCTGGACGCCAAAGTAATGACAGTGAAAGGTCAACACCTTTGAACAAACAAAAGACGAAGCTTCGAACTGTGTAGGTAAAAAAGCAGTGAGCGCAACCGCAGCAAGGAATATCTGTGATAAGCAGAAAAGTCTGTGAATCTGTAAATAGTATGTAAAGTTATGGCTAAAGTCCATAGCGTGTGGAAATGTCTAAGAATGAATGAGAAGTTTCACGTAGAAAATAGTTATATGCATTGTACAAAACTGTTGAAATATCACATGCATAAAAGTGTTGGATGTATCGTCAAACTGCGGAATCCGTATACGGCAGTCAGTAACGTGAAAACACGGGACATCTGAAGGCTTGAAGTGACAGGTGGACCAATATACAACGGTAAACCCTAACGGAACACGACGACTGTATGAACGCTCTAGGAAGTGAAAATGCAGTGCTTGTGTTATGGGAGGTGTTGACAAGCTATGAGCTGTACATTTTATTAACCAGTTAGACAGTGGAAGCCTAAACCTAAATGTTGTAAAGTGCTGGACTAGTGACATTCAAAACAAAGTACATACACAAACAACAAGTGGACGTACATCGAAACTTCATATACTAGTAACGAGAACGAACTTAGAATAATTAACCATCAAATGCTTAGTTTCATATTGTATTGCCCGATAAAATGAATCAAATATTTAACTTGTAATTATTGTGTTAAACGGTTTACTGTAAAAATGACCGTATACAGATGAATGTAACCGAATGATAACATCATTCACAATAAGTATGTGATAGTAACTGGAGTACGAACAGTTTGAAGACTCCGGTGGGGTTTTCTTAACCCGGTTTTGTCCCATCGCCCTTAACCTGAATAGAAGAGTAAAGCTACTGTACTCCGGGATCGTTCAATCATATCAAGCTGTTTTCACTCGTCACATAGTGAAAGGTGAAAGATGGAGCAGTGCCCATAGTCGAAATAGATGAAACCTCGTTTTTGACACATTCATACCAGGAGGCCCTTGTACACATACACGGCACACAACATTACATCGTGCGGCGACAAATCAGACACAAAACAAAGAAAAACGAAAATTGTAAAAAACACTGAAACTGCGAGTGCAATTAGCTGTCATAACGGTAATTTGTAATGAAATGAAATAATAATCGTACAAACAGAATCTATACGGTGATTGTACCGGATCTTTGTGGTAATTAATTGTTCTTTTATTCACTGGCGAAAGAAACTAAAAAGACCATCGTTATTAATCAATCTCCGTTCTATTCTCGAAGCTAACGCACGCTACAGCTGTCATTTCGCATTGTAAGTTGTAAATTTTAAATAATGTATTGTGATTTATGCCGATTGTGCGTTTTCTTTCATGTGCATAGTGGCCTTCATGCAGAAGTAAAAATATTATTTGTAAGGTTTTCAGCACGCGGGATAAACAAAAAGAACGGTCTAACAATCGACCATTCTTGACAGACATCTTGCGTAGGAATAATTTCATTACAACTTCATTGCGGAAACATCGAAAGACGTGCACCATAATTATTAAGTAAAAGATAGTGTATATATTAATTTGTGTCATATTAAGGTAACAACTAAGAACATTCAGCTCCGTTCAGAAATTGGCCGCTTCACGGCAAAACAAAGATTATTAGGTCCAAAAAAGGGAAATACTTTCTTTAATTCAAAGGTTTCTTTTAATTACATTTCGCTACAGTAAAGATATCCTGCAGAAATATTTTGATGTGGTAACAAGAAGAAGATTATGTTTAGGTTTTTTTTGTTAGCAATAACGTTCCACGTAGACATCAGTTTTAACAAATTCTAAAAGCGCCTCACTCAGTCCTATATTAACAAGGTGGTGAGTGGCACGCTATTAAATAGCCATAGCTTAGAGAACTATTTTAGGAAAGTACAGATTCCGGTCCCCCATATTATCATGAGTCCTTCTTGTGTCCGCTTCGCTACAAATGTGCTCTATTCACGCTCTTCCCGGGCGTAAATATCAGTAAAGTTAGGCGGTAAGATTTTCTTCCACTCTTTTCATCACATTCGTTGAGTACACCGTAAGTGTACCTGAGCCGGTGTCCCGACTGTGGCGGTAACGGTACACTCCCCGTAACTAATGGGGATAGTACTCTTCCCTCTCTGAAATCTCATAGTATCCTTCGGCCCTGCGGAGGAATTTCTCTACCCTAGAACAAACCATTGTGCGCTGCTTCCATAGTAGCCACTTCGTGCGTTGGTATAAGCCTAATTAGTGAAAGAGGAGGTGGGGGTTGGGGTGGTTCTACAGTTTTCCACAGGACAGCGTATATTCGAGGAAGTCGATAAAGCATCGTTGCTGAAAACTCTCAGCCTCTCGTTTAAGCCTTCCACTCAGCTCCAAACCTGAAGACCGAGATTATTTCTGGGAACGATGCTAGAAAAGGTAACTCTGCTTCCACGCAGTGAACGAGGCTAGCTGTCTTTACCAAAGCGATCATGAATTTGTGGCAATAGAAGACTGTCCTTTAACTCTGACGACAGCCTTCATTCAAGAAGCTACGGTTTGCAGCCAGGTGAAGCCCTTGCACTCAGTCGCTGCCTGTAGAGCCTCCTCCACATCTTTGACGTGACCACAGAATAACAAACAGACATGACACTGTCCATATTTTGAGACCTTCCCAGTACTTCTCCATGGGGCTCCGTCAACTTCTAACGATTGAGTTATCAATGAAAATCAGTCCCACTCTCTGGCCATTCTGAGATCTTTCAGGACGATGACCCCAGACCCAACGGTTGAGGTGTTCTGTGGTCGCTCACATGCACATTCAGTAGTGGACAATACCACAAATCTGTATTTAGGGCGTTACAGGGCACCTGTGCCACGACTATCTACATTCTCCTTCCACCCACAGATTCGTGATACAACCACATTTCGTCAGACACATGTAAACTGGCTAGGATATGCGGGAGTTGCGAATCGGAAGTTGCCACGACATCAGAAATGTAAGGTATCACAATAGGCTCCAGAGGAGCCATAGCTTTCGTGTCAGGTGCCCTATCACCGCCATCTCCCAGGCAGTAGGTTGAAGCCTACTGACCGTGGCCAAAAAAGCATGCTGGTTTGTAAACGGTGGCCAGTTGTCCCTGCATCGCTAGAAAACAGGGGCAGTACGTATCCACCTTTAAGCAATTTTCGTCCATACCACACGAAAGAAGATTTGTGTTTAAAGTCCCCTCGAGGAGGTCATTAGATGTGCAACGCAAGCCTGAGTTGATTCATGAAACATGTGAGTGGGAATCGGCTGTGCCCACTCACATGAACATCTGTTGCTTATGTTAATCGATTTAGGGAAACCACGGAGAAACTAAATTAGTATGATCGGACAAGGATTTCAAACGTCTTCCTCCAGAATGTTAGTCCAATGTGCTAATCACTGCACCATTTAGTCCTGTGCCCATACCACATTTAGTACAACACTAACACCCGGAGTCGCTGGGTGCAGTGTCTGTTCCGAAACTATTCTACTTCTGCTCGTTTGTTTTACTAGACTGCAAAGTAAATTCACACAGTGCAAATGAACTCTCATCTACGCAAAAACTTAGAATAAGCTAACAGAAAAACTGGGAAATACACTTGAGACAAATATCTTAGGGTAATTTATGAGTATAGGCGGAAAGAGCTGTCGTTACTGGTGCTGCCGTGTACGCTCGTCTGCAATACAGTTGCTACTCTTCTGGACCACCACGCATTCACTTACTACGGTGAGGTTGTACAGCTGTACTGCAGTGCCTCCACCCTCTATGTGTTTTTCTCAGTGACAAGTGAGCAAAATGATCATACTATTTTCTCTGGGCATAAATTGGCATTATTCAGTATACATTTTCATTATTCAACATATAATTTCCCTTCCTTAGAGTACACTTTATTAACATAATTGTTAAAGGCAAAACGCACCAATGCGGAAACGACACGCACACACTGAGGTGACAAGTAATAGAATTCTTTTAATATCGGGTCCGACCTCCTTTTGCTCAGCATAGTGCAGCAGCTGGGCGTGGCGTTGCCTCAAGAAGTCCAGCATGTTCTTCAGTCGAATCGCGATTAATAATTGTGGCCTGGTGACATGGGCATTGTCAAGATTCCATCGTTGTCTACAAACTTCAAGTCCACGAATGACTGCAGATTATCTCCAAGTAGCAGAAAATAACCATTTCCAGTCAATGATCGATTCATTTGGAGTAGCGGACCCAGCCCATTCCGGCCAACACAGCCACACCATTATGGAGCCATCACCAACTTGCACAGTCCCTTGTTGACAACTTGAGTCCAAGGGTTCTTGGGGCCTCCGCCACACTCTTACCCTACTATCGGCTCCTACCAACTGATCGGGGCTCATCCGAGCAGGCCATCGTTTTCCAGTTATATAGGCTCCAATTGATATTGTCACAAACCCAGGAGAGCTGCTGGAAGCTATGTCGCGGTGTTAGCAATGGCTCTCGAGTCGGTCGTCTGTTGTCATAGCACATTAATGCCAAATTTCGCCGCACTGTCCTAAGTGATACGTTCGTCGCACGGTCCACATTGATTTCTGCTGTTATTTCATGCAGCTCTAACAACTCTATGCAAACGCTGCTGTACTCGACCGTCAAGTGAAGTCCGTCAATGGTGCTAAAATTTGGCATTCTCAGTACACTGGTTGCTCTTCGGATCTCGAAATACTGAATTCTTTAACGATTTCCGTAACAGGATGTCCCATGCATCTAGCTCCATCCATTATTCCGCATTCAAAGTCTGTTAACTCCTGTCGTGCGGCCATAATAACGTCGGAAACCATTTCAGACCACCTTTCATACCCTGCGTACGCAAAACTACTTCCATCTGTACATGTGCATATCCCTACCTCATGAATTTTGTCACCTCATTGTATACGTCAGATAATTTTTAGGCTTTGACATTGCTGGAGGACAGTGTTGTTTCCAATTCTTAGAGGTTGTGCAGCCGAAATTTCATTAGCGGGTTATTGTAATAAAGAATTTTGCTATCAGTGGTGACTATGATTTCATTTAGAAAACCTTATTAATCGTATTGCGCCGTCCACGCCAACGCAACTGGCGTGCGGCACATTATCGACTCAGCTTTGAGCCGATCTTTGGCAGAGCTGCAGCACCTGCTGAGGGCAGGAAATCGTTGGGAAAGCGTATCTGAGAGGAATCGTTCCCGTGGAGCGAAGTGTTATGGCCACGAGGACGCGTGTACGCGCCCAGTAGAGGTGGAAAAAGATCTACTGTGCTAGAGAAGGTTGAGTATTTCCATTGGTGGCAACCGTTGGAAACAGGAGCTGTGGAGCGTTGAAGCAATTATGCCGCGTGGCTACATTTATTGGAGTTACCTGGAAAAAATTGGATTTAATGCTCGTATTTTGCTTGTGGGCTGACCAATTCGTTTCCACTGAAATCGTTTCCTTTTTGGGCTATGGATAGGAAATGACCTGACAGTACTTTTAGAACAAGCTTGTCAATGACATATTTCTGCTTCACTTGCAATTTTGTTGTACCTTGTTTGTATTTGTTTGTGGTCATGTGCCTCGAGTAAATTGTGTGGCAAGTCATACTGCCATTTAAGTACTCCATTTATAGAGTTAAACAGCAAATGACTGTGTACTTGTTTTTGTGTACTTTACTGGTTTTGAATTTGGTTCTATTTCACCAATGCCGACATGTTATTTTAAGTTGTATTCGGTGGTGTGTCTTGAGTAAATTGTTTGGCAAGTAATACGGCAGTTGTAACTCCTTCATTCTGCTGAATGTTCGGGGCTGAAACGCGAGCAGCTATTCTACGTGCGTTTTTCTTGTTATCTAACTGGCTGTGGCTTTACTGTAAGACTGTCAGAAAGCTCATGTCTGTGAGATGTTGGCGTCTTCTGTTTAAACGGTGTGACCGACGCAGGTTACTAGCTGTAGAAGTTTGTGGAAATGTATTGAGTTAGTACGGCAACAGCAAACTGAGTATTTACTGCTGTAAATTGTATCCCTCATCCTGTTGCGTATTAGCTCCCTGCTCGAGAATGAGGGTTTTTCCTTATAGTATTTGTATTTGACAAATTAATGTTCTAGTCTATGACTTACTGTTGTGTAACTAGATTTTGTTTATGTTCCAGTTTATTCAATTCTCTATGTAATGGATGTTACTAAGGTTGGAATCTTGTAATGGTTTCAACGCTTGTTAGCCGAAAACGTGAAGTATTGGGCCCTGGGTGACTATCGAAAGACAACTATTCACACCAGGAAGAACACATCCGTGACAGAAGAAGATATTCCTGGTTCTCCGTTCAAGTTGTCCAGTGTGTTTACTTTGTATCGGAACATGGCTTGTTGTATAGAAATTAATATGTCACTCTGCCTGGATACTGGTTTGCGGCTTGAGTGCTCACCTTAAACTAGTACTTATTTTTTCGGTGCTTTAACGACGCCTTATTAAGCGCGTGGACGCTTATTTCCTCTTCTTTCGCAGCATGGTAGAGTTCCGTTATCACATTGCTGTTAGGAAACCTTGAAATTTTCTATGTATGTGAATTGAAGTAAAGTTCTTGCTTTGCATTTTTTAGGTGGTTGTTTCATTCGCCGTCTTACAACATGGGATTAGTCTTGCCGCCAGTATAAATTTTTTGAGCATATTCTTGTTCCTGAAGTACCGGCTTCTGTGGCCATTCGAAAGATGCTTTACGCGTTTCATCAATAGCAGTTTCTTATGAACGCCTTGATGAATGGAAAGTGGACCATGAATTTTGTTAGCTCAAGGCCTGTGCTCGTCAGATAATTACTTTACTGGTTGTCATATTGAAATTCTTGTTACGCGCGGAGCGCCAGCATCAAATGTAGGAAGTTATTCATTAGGTGGACTGTCACCAATCTGACGTAATTGTCGTTGTGCTGAGTGTTAATTATGTTGAGACTTGTTGCTCTATGTTTCATATTGGAGGCCTATTTCGGACTTCTGTTGGCCACCTTTGAGCCACGCAAAGGATAGTTCTTTGTATTCTGTTTTCTACGATAATTATTGTTGTTCGGATTCTGTTTACTGATTGTTGTGTTTCAATCTAGACCACCGTTCATTATTACAGTGAGGCTCCACAGTTTAAATATTTCTGTTCTACACAACATACTAAAAAATTTGGTGTAATGCGGAAGCTCAGTAAAGTTAAACTGAAGTATTTTGGCTGTCATTCTTTTATTGGGTAAAATAATTGTGAACTGAAATTTTCGGACCTCTCGAAATAATTTCTTTTTTCTGAAATTGTTAGTAAATTTCTTGTTATCCTTAGAATGTAGCTGTGCCTTATCGCTCCAGACTTAACCCCCTATAGCCACACGTATAAAATCAGGTATTACTATCAATGGAACGACTTGAAGATAAATTTTATAGTATTTAGGTGGAGATAACTATAAGTTTTACAAACTCCTCAGTTAATAAACGAAAGTACTAATGGAATTATCATAAATTTTACCTACATTCAGCGCTGTAGGTAGAATCTTTTGCCCATACAGTTGTTTCACTACATCGAAGAAGCAATGATTTTAGAGAGAAATTATAATTTACGATGAAACAATATCATTGACATCTCTCCTGTCCTCAGTGAAAGTGAAGAAAATTTACAGGAGTCTTCATTGGAACGAACGGTCTAATGACAACACTCTATGGAGTAAAAGAAAACTGTAGAAAGACGAAAAGAATGAGGAGTAGCAGGAATAAGATAAGCAATCAATGTCACATCGAAATGGGGTATCAGGAAGTAGATGATGTGAAGGAAGTCTGCTAGCCTGGAAGCATAATAACGCATGACAGACGAATGAAGGACGACATATAAAGCAAATTAGCGCAGGAAAATAGGTCATCCCTGACTAAGAGTTATCCGCTGGTGTCAAACATCAGGCTTATTCTGAGGAATAATTGTACTATGATTATAGAATATAGAATATGGAACGACAGGAATGAAAGAGAATAGAAGCATATAAAGTATGGTGCTGTAGAAGGTTGCTAAATATTATGAGGATTGAGAATCTTCACAGAATCGTCGAAGAAAGCAACATCCGGAAAAAAACTGACAAAAATTATGGATAGGCTGGTAGGACATGTTTAACCATCAGGGAATAACTTTCAAGGGATCAGAGGGAGCTGTAGACGGCAAAAGATATACAGTAATGTGGAGATTAAAATGCATCCAACAAATAATTTAGGACTTAGTGGGCATGTGCTACTCGGAGATGAGGACTTGGAGACAAAAGGGGAAATAATGCTGGGCCTTTTTAAACTAGTCAGAACAATGGTGACTCTCCAACACCCCCCCCCTCCACCCCGTCCCCGCCAGAAAATAAAAAAACTATAGTATGAAATACTCCATCACACAATATGAAGCATTAAGCTTCCCTTTGTCCTGTCTCTGCGTCTGTGACTCATCTGCCCTCTCCGAAACAACAATAATTTACTAAAGAATCTGTTACCAGATGGCACTCATTGACCGGAATAACTGCGACAGTATTTTCACTGCTTGGTTCTAAACCAGATACAGCAGGGTCCCTGAAACCGGTCCCTGAAACCAAACAGTCAGTTGATCATTGTCGAAACCTCATCATATATTTGTAACTAATTTCTTTCCTAAAATTGGCACATACAATCGTGAAAAGACATTATTGTTAACGCAGATTGGACATACTGCCATACGACGTCACACTAGCAGACTTGTAATTTTTTTGAACGTGGTATTTCAGCCTCAGGTGCACAAGTGGTACAATAACCGGTGTTTACTTATTACGTAGTCAGCAATACAGTATTTTAAAACATCATTTAGTAACTCATCTGAAGGTTTGACAATATCTATGTAACGTATTCAAATAATCTGATCATGACTTGGTACTAAGAAGGGAACTGTCCAATACAAGATGTCAAGACAGTTCTGAAATTTTTTATACGGGAATAATACGCCGAAAGTAGCACAAAGTCAAAATTTAGCCTGCTAAGACGCACTGCAAGTATTTAAAAAATGTTGTAAGTGGCCATTTCATAGTTCGCCATGTTTCCTTAGAAATGTATATCACTTTCGCAGCTGTAAGACACTTTTCAAGCCCAAAGCAGACGTTGACAGTAATAGATTTCAGTGACAAAGAAAAGGCTTGAAAGTTTTTGGTTAAATGAAATAGGGGAAAAACGCTTAAAGTTAAGCAGTGCGCAAACTCGTTTTCATTTCGTAAAATGTGGACGTGGATTGTAAAACTGGAGAAAGGTTTACACGAAGTACGAAATACACCCAAATATGAAATTCGTAAAATTGTGAAAAGAAATATTCTACAGATTTTGAACTGCTCGTGAGAGTCAATGCACCGTTACTGGCGGCCCTGTGATTTCCCAAGTGAGATCAACATTACTGATTTCCATGCTTCTTTGACCTGGTTAAACGTGGACAGGAAATTGTGCGGAAGAGGAAGTCGCAAAATTACATAGTTCAATTCAAATAAAAGTGTGAAGGACATGTCATTAATAGGTAAAACTACAGAGGAATTTGTAGCTGATGTCAAGACGAAGCTTCTTGTTATCCCCTGAAATGCTCTTTATAAATACAACCTACAAATTCTTTGAAAGAACTGAACGCGAAAAGCGCTTCATCATTTCGGGCGAGAAATGACAGAGTCGCTTGCGACGTCTGTGAATGCTGTAATCCATTCGTATACGACAACGTCACTGAGAAGGACCGGTAAATTACTTTTTCTGCTGCTTTATACCTATCTTCAGAATACAAAAGAATAAATAGGTCTAAAAATTTAAAAAAAAGACTGAAAAATCTTGTAATAGACGTAGCAAAATCTGGAAAAGAGGGAGAGATTACACCTGAAACGTCTCCTCACTTCTTGCAGATAATAACTCATTGCTTTTGTTGGGCTCTTCGTCTGGCCTGGACGTAATGACACATCTGCCTTTAGGAGGACGACGAAGAGACTTAATATATTTCGGATTCCAACAGGAACTAATAGTGTAATTCAGTCTCACACTACAGAAATTTTTCCGCCAGTAAACTTCTGTCATCTGTGCATTGTCACTTTGCATCACCATGTTCTCCGAATTTGATCAAGTATACTTGGTGTGTAGCACCACACGCAGAACGATGACCACGACTATTTCCTACTCCATCCGCGCTCTATCTAAACGAAACTCAGTTTCTGTGACGTGCCTGATTGCATGAATTTTTGTTTTATCATAAGTGTCCGGTGTAAGGAGAAGGTTTGTTTTTGTCACCCAACACACACTTGTCATTTTTATGATGACTATACGGAATAAACAAGAAGCTATGATACAGGAATTATTGGTTCAAATGGCTCTGAGCACTATGGGACTCAACTGCTGAGGTCATTAGTCCCCTAGAACTTAGAACTAGTTAAACCTAACTAACCTAAGGACATCACACACATCCATGCCCGAGGCAGGATTCGAACCTGCGACCGTAGCGGTCTCGCAGGAATTATTAAAAAAATTTATGACGACAAGTTAAAGTTACGAATGATGCTACTCGTCTGGAATATACCGTCATTCATTGCCTAGATTTTCTTATCTCTTCTTGTTACTTGTGTAACAGTTACATTCGCAACACTTAAGCTGTCACTATGAATTGCAAGTTATTAAAAAATTTATGATTTGAAACATTTTGGGTATGGATTAAGTGCTTAAAATTTCCATCTGTGCGCATTATCCTTCGTGCTATGTGGTGCAACATTTTCCTGTTAAGGCTGCGTCTGGTTGTTCGTCGGTTCACGATCTAGGCAGTGTTGTAGGAACAGTTCTTGTAAGCGGTTCTTAGTACGGGAAAAATGGATAACACGAACAAGTACATATCTCTTTCTCCACAAGCACGTGCTAATGATTCCATTTACAACCGTATTCACTATGGGCGCCTCTACTTCTGTGTGGAGCAAGCTACAGACTCACGGCGCACAGGTGTAAACGCACCTTTAGTGTGTCATTTCCTAATCTAATACCAGCAGGCCAGTTGAAATCATTATTCCACATTCCATTACCCATGTTTAATGGAAGCTGATTTTTATATCGTAATCTATTTACAAGACACTTCCGTTCAGCTGATATTTAAAATTGTTGTCGTCTGTTACTTCTGCCCGAAATTTTATCCTCATTCCAAATTTAACATTGGATTCTTTCACTGCAGCTCAATGTTCAGATTGAATAACATCAGCGATAGGAAACAAACGTGTCATTCCGTTCCCAAATACAGCATCCCTGTTATGCCCTTCGTTTTTGGTAGAAGCTGTACATAACCTTTAGTATCATGTCCTTATTTCTGTTACCTTTAGAACATCAAAGACTCAACTTGATCACATCTCAGAGTAGAAATGCTGCAAGCGTAGATAACTTCTTCCTCACTCTATCTCGTAAGATAACTGTTAATACCAATTTTTCTTGTTTGTTGAAGATTCTTCTGTCGTTTGTTCCTCCTGGAGCCTTACAACAACAACTCGTCGTTTGCAGTTGTCTGTTCGACTGCTGGAGGAACGGACGGCGGAGTGCTGTTTTAATTTCTCAACTGAGAAGTCAGTGTGCGCTCATTTTAACTGTTCACTTTCCAGTGGCGTAGCTCTTCAGATGCTTTTGAGGCTTGGCCTACCAACAAATTGAAGAAAACTTACAGTTAGAGTCAAAATATAACAATGCGTTGAAAACAGTGTAAGTTTATTTTGTACAGTGGTGTCCAAAATTAAAGCGACAAATGGAAATTTTGCAAGGCTGCGTTTATTTTGTCACTAAGTAGTATAAATGGGCTACAGTAACGTAGAAACAATATAAAATATACAGGACATAAATAATTGCAACATTTATAAGGATAGACAAAAATGTTTCTTTTGGTCAACTTAACAAATCTGCATATATTTTCTGACAACTGGTTAATGTGCTCAGTGTGGTGTGTGACCATCACTGGCAGCAATAGAGGCCTGACAACAACTAGGCGTGATGTGAATGATGTCATCAATTTCATGCTGAGACAACAATGTCTATTATTCCTGCAGAGCTGCTCGCAAGTCTTGGAGAATGGTTTTCGGATGCTGCTGCCATGCAACCTGTCTGCCCAGTGCATCCCAGACATGCTGCATGGGATTCAAGGTGGGAGAGCGAGCAGGCCACGCCATGAGTGCAATATCTTCCGTTTCCAAGAAAACATCAACCCCTGTGTTCTATGAGGTCGAGTGTTATCGTCCAAAGTACCTTGCAACAACCACGTTTGATGACCCATGATCCCGTCACGGTGCCTGACAGCAGTTAAACCTTACTAGTTCATGTGCAAAATTTCATGAAGAGGTGTTTGAGTGGTCAACGTAATGGCTGCCCACACCATTAGCGACTCTCCTCTATATAGTCTCTTTCCTCAATGTCTGCCTCCCAAAATCATGTTCCCCCAGATCCTATCCCAATCGGCCTTTTTAAGTTAGATTTTTATTAATTTCCTTAAATTACAGCAGGCATCTGCCAGGATGATTCATACTGGTAAGGCACTGACCGACTGTCTGTGCCTTTCTTGACAAGTTACATTTGAATGTAAATGCCCATAAGTGTGAATCACGTTTCTATTTGTATGTTGTTAAACAGTAATGCCGTAGTCTATCCAGCATCCTTTACAAGTGATCTATGTGTGGTTAAAATTACTACTACACTACTACTAACAGGCATCCATCGCATCGCCACATAGTACACAGGTAGATGTCGAGGTTTTTTGCTTTGAGTTTACTACTACTCTCGTAATCTACACGGATAACCCAAGTTCCCTCTTCCTCCCACAAACAAATTTTCAAAAGTCGCTGTGAACAGTGTCGCTGAATAATGTCCAGAACTTACAGCTATACGGGCGTGGAGGTGTTGGCCAACCTCCTTGTCAGTAACACCAGCTTCGCCAAACTTGAAACTCAGCCATCAAGCACTGAGCTCCTTGCGTCATGACTAGAGTTGTAGAACTACTGTAGGCAACCGCAGAATATCATAAGTAAATGAGGCTGGGCAGTTTTCCAAGTAACTTTGGTCATTTAAGATCGTATATATGTTACCTGTACATTAGGAGTGTTGGGTACCTACCGGGCGTTGCCACATAATGACTGCTTGCTTTATGCATGCGACCAGTGGCATACTAGATTCCCTAAAAACCGGAAGTGATGAACCGTCTGGAATCTCAGTGAGGGTATGTAAAGAGCTGCGGAATCTATGGAACATTTCAGTTCTACTTAGTTATCCTCACGTCTGTTACTTAAAAATAAACAATATTTATAGCAAAATTAGAAGTTACAATGTTTAATTGATATTATATTCGAAAATAGTTGATTTATATCGTGAAACAGAGGAACGTTACAGTAAAAATAAAAAAAAGAATACAGATTTAAAATGTAGCGCTATGGATGAGAATCTCCTCAAGAAAAAAGTAAAATTTAAATAGGTAAAACAAGAAACAACAAAAAATCACGTGAGTACTTCGTGAAGCTTATGTAAAACACGTTTCTGTTACAATTGATGATGTTGTTGAAGAACGTTCTATTGGGTATAAAATAACAATAATAATTGTATATATTTTTATATTTGTGCATGTAAAATAAACCTGCGTCGGAATTTATTGCTTTGGTTACATAGAAGCTCAGAGGTTACTTGATGAAGAAATTTTTGTATTTATCGACTTATTGCAACAATATATATTACATAATTGAGTAAATTTCAATTATGTTTGGTTCCAGTAATGTGAAAAATAATCAACCAACTATCAAAAAAAAAAAAAAATTAGTAGTCATAGGCTCCCAGTTTCTCTTTACGTATTCATTTATATTTCTTTCCCTACCACTGCTATCAGTAATGACGTTAATCTACTGCTTACTACGTCATTTATGTAGTGCACCAAAATTGCCGAACCGCAGTTTTTGTGCAGGAAAACAGTGCAACCGTAGTTATGGTAGGGTGCAGGAGGCACGCGTGGCTTATTAAGTGCCACAGACGCGTCGACCACATTCCTCTACACACAGCGACGACAGCTATTTCTTAAACTTTCCATGCGACTGACATTCGTCTTCACTGAAGCTAAGATTAAATTATGTTCGTTAGAGTGCAGAACTACAGCAAGAAATTCCACGCTGTAAGTATCTCAATTAACTTACTGTATAACAAGGGAAGTTGTGAAATAATCAGTGACGTTATTATTAGCTCCAAGAAAGCCTCGCTAATTTTTGGCGTTATCATCTACCAACTGTTTAATTGAATTCTCTTTCTGCGACTGTCCCCTGATTCATTACTCTGAATCTTGTCCTTCATCTCTGTAACATTAAATTAATTCTCTGATGGGTCTGCTATGTCCTTCGAAGGCTTCATTAGAACATGAATAAACACACCGGTAATATGTTTAGTTAGTACCTTCAACTATAGACTGTTAGAGAGACGAAAAATGAAATACTCTTTTTTCAAATAAATATCGTTTAATCACATAGATTTTACTGTGCTAAACTCCACGATGATACAGAAAAGGGAAGGATTCACACTGACATTGGAAATTGTTCTCAGAGAGCGGGGAAACCTCGATTTATCCGACTACATCACCAGGATCGTAACCAAAATTTTTGTACTAAAGGCCACGGACATCTGGGTGTATTCTACAGTACGATGCGATGGATAACAGAGGTAGCAGTACTTTCATTCATTCGTAGATCACTGTTACAAAGATGCTGCACATACTACGGTATTACTGTCTAGGAACATACGAATAAAAATCTAATTCACGTATGCAGGCAATTACATAGAGGTCTGATTTGTCGAGGGAGGACCAACCAGTATTTCTGAGTTAATACTCACAATCTTTTTAAGAATGTACTTCTTGTCGATTGTCATAATATACTTGGTAGACATGAAATCCACTGACTAAAATTTATGGAATGGTTTAAGGATATTTCCTTAGTATTCTGGAGAAAGGGACCTAGGATTTCTGGTTTCCAGACGTTGCAACTGTGATTTATTGGGTTTGTTACACCAACCACTTTTCAGCAGAAGGAAAAATCCGTCCAATGACGAACGAACAAATAGATTTTCGGTTTAGTCGGTTCTTTGATCTTCTCCAAAATGATGTTTAGTCTGTACTCTCTCCACCTACCACTAATCCCGTTGTTACTTCCACATACCCCTGGACGACGAACTCCTGTACTCCGGGGCTTCGCCCCTTTCCCTCCACCACATATCTTTTCCCCATTTCCGTCCTCCCCCACCCCCCTTCTATACATTTTCTAAGATTCTCGTACTGACGTTTTGCTCCCTGGGTTTATCGTCATGTACTGAGCTCAGTTTCCGTGTTTTCTATCTATCTGGCTACCTTCTGCAACTCGTACTTCCCCCCGCCCCTTCACCCCTATCACAAACCCGTTTTCATTTCATAAAAATACTTTGCTTATTTTACAGTATCTGGTTCGGTTCTTGCATAGTTATTATGTTCCTTTGCTGATACACTAAGGAGCACAAGTCTTGATTTTAGTATGCACTATTGTTTGTGGTGCCTACAAGCTGCTGCTGGTTGGATAATAACGTTTCTGTGTTTGTTGTGCCTTTACCCGGAGTATGTGGTGTGATGTGTATGCAGATTATGGAGCTCGTTTCATTGGTTGATTATGTGGCCTTCACCACTGAATTATTTAAAAATTTTTTTGGGTTTCTTTTTGCGAGTGTATACATCTCATGCAGTAACCATACAAGTCAACAATAAAATTAAAGCTTTTTAAAATTTTCACCAAAAATAGTCAGATACTTAAAATTACTGACTCCTAAGTAACACATGGTTTCTCTGTGGAACATGGCAGTTCTTATTTATTTGATAGTAAAGAAATGGCAAATAGTCGGTTCTGGTCCAATTTCGACTAATTTTCTTTTATTGCAACACATATTTACATTCTTGCTGTGTTCTCCACTTTACCTCCCTCTTTTTGTCACCTTCATCTTCATTCTGCTCCCACTCCACGTTTCCCAACCCTTCGTCCTCGGCCCCCTCCCACGATCCCCCCCCCCCCCCTTCTTCTCACCCGACAACGACTCTCCCACCCTACATGCCCATGTGTATGGTTATGCTGTGCCTTCCTCAGGATGGCAAGTACAGTTTCGGTGCTTTGAAAACAGATAACTCTTTAGTTTGATGTTTGATTTTAGGCGGGACATTTTACGAAAAAGTTGTTTAAATCTTCACTTACTTTGTAAAAGTCTGATGTGGTAAAGTTTCTGAACCATGATTTATTTTCAAAGAATATTCTTAAGAACTACCGATTCATCAAGAACATCAACACATTTAATCACACTATGTAAGCATGGAAGTAGTTGCCAGGGAGTAACTGATGAAATCATAGACAAATTCCTTTTAACAAATGGTAATTTATGCACTTTAAAAGTGCCTAAAAGCATTTTTTTAAAGAAACAGGTTTAAAATTATAATGACAAAGCACCCTCTAAATACCAAAGTTACAATTTATTGAGAGACAGAAAGAAACAAGTTCTGACTGTATGAGCTTTCGGGCAGAGAACCCTGCCGCTCCCTTTTGACACGGCCCTAGTTAGGACTGCTCACAACAGCCTCTGAAAGACTACACTGGTGCAAATCTGCAACACACCAGATAACTTTAAACTACAAATTATGGTTCAAATGGCTCTGAACACTATGGGACATAACTACTGAGGTCATCAGTCCCCTACAACTTAGAACTACTTAAACCTAACTAACCTAAGGACATCACACACATCCATGCCCGAGGCAGGATTCGAACCTGCGACCGTAAAGGTCACGCGGTTCCAAACTGGCGCGCTTAGAACCGCACGGCCTACAAATTATAACAACTCACACAAACACATAAACTATGCACCCCGCAGGAGGGATGGAAATGGTACACAACATTCACATTAGAATTTACTTGCCACCGAAAGTGTAACTTGTTCTTTTAAAGAAAACTCTTACCGTGGAAGGGTGGCAACTTTGTATACTAAAACGACCATTTAAATAATAGCCTATGAGATGCAATCTTATACAAAATTCTACAAGGTTGGCCAAACAATAGTTAAGATGCTCTACAGTACACAGATACCGCGTCTCGAGATCATAGGCAATAATATCAAAGTTGTCAAAGATCAAAACATATTTCATGTATTAGGCCGTTACACTCCAAGCAATAAATTCGTCAACACACCAAATAGGACTAACATGACAAAGGCAGCTTCTAACGTACGGTAGATCGATAGGGAGATTAGCGAACCCGCCCCTACTCCACAAGGAAAGAACGGACCACCCAGTTTATAAACAACCCCCTTCCCGCGGGTGGGCAAACGGAGAAGAATGGTGGGACCACCCCAAAGCAAAACGACTGATGACCTCACCAAGAAAACAAGTAGAATTTAACAAGAGTAAATCATACAAGATATCACCAATCACTTCAACTTCTAATAAACTGCGATTTCTCGAGAAGACCTGGCGCAGCACCCCCAAATCACTCTCCGGAACCGTCCGCTGCCAGCCTCTTCAACGTATGCAGGAAGGTGTGCCGATCTCCCGTCTCACGGCGTCGCAGCTCGCACCGGCCAGACTGATGTCGTGGGTTGACTCCTGCTGCTCTCGTGTCGACCGCGAAGTCACTACCCATCGCTATACGCCGCGGCCCACTGGACTCACGTGGCGACCTCACATGCGCCGACGCTCAATACGGACAAGTCATCCTGTGTCTCAGTGCGCGACCGACCAACCGATCGATCCAACCGCCAATGAGCGTTGCCTGAACAAACTCGAGCAGACTGTCGGCCTAACGCTCAGACTCAGACGCAGGAACTCAGACCCGACTGGGCGACCACTCGCTGAGTTCTCCTACTGGCAGAGTGGAAAGACTCTCATTTTGCCGGCTTTAAAGGTTGATCCGAACGACAGACATACTAGAATTCCGAGCGGCAGACAGACACTAAATGCCTAACAAATGTGAACGAGAGACAGACTAACAGGCTGGGGACGAGAGACTGACCAACTGGCGAGCTCATAGCGCCCCTTAAATGCACGTGAACAGGCAACCTTTCCCCTCTCCCACCAGAGGGAGACACCAAAGCAGCGATTGCCACAGCGGCGCCACCGCCAGATACGGAGGGCTACTGCTTCACACCACGGGCTGTGGCGCGCTCTTCGAAACAGCAATCTTTACCACGGCTCAGTTTCTATGCTTGCAAATGGTCGTAAATGAAGATTTTTAATCTCCTTTTGTTTTTGTGTATTTTAATACTAGTGTCACTGTTCACATTTAATAATTTTTACCTGCCAACATGGCGTACAACTTCGTAATACCCGCCGTAGGTGATGCTACTGTGTTTTGCATTTTGGTTTTAGAAGATTGACTGTTTTCGTTAAAGGATTTAAAAAGTAATAATGTTGTTGTTGACTTGTACTGTTGCAAATTTAATGATTTCTTACGTGCCAACATGGCATACAACTTTGTAATACGCGCCGTATGTGGCCCTTCTGTGTATTATTGGCTAGTGATTTTAAGTATTTGACTGTTTTTGGTAAAGATTTTTAAAAGCATTAATTTTATTGTGGACTTGTACGATCACTGTATGACTTGTATTCTTGATGGTTGGAGAACATTTCAATAAATAGTGGTTTCCTGTATCCTGATAGGGCATTCCCATCACAAGGTCTCGTGAAGTACCATTTATCTGTACGTACTGTAAGACTTCACCGCACATTTTTGACATCTTCGGAAATGTCATTTATGAAAACAGGTTTCTTTTAAATGAACCACTGTGGATTTATCCGCTCGCGCTGCATATGCACGCACCCACACACATGCTTGCACGCACATGCAGGTTATCTATCCCAAAGAGCCGTCAGGCCTATTTTCTCTGGTGTTTCAGTAGATATTTACAATTTAGCTTTTCCACTGTGTAGCTGGAGTAGACACAAACAAATAGTGCTCTTCACGTCTTTGAAGCGAAGTCCAGTGCCGCCGGAAAACATCGGTTCCTTTCCCGTTACAAACAAAATTACATTTAAAGTGGAATTTTAAGTGCCAGTTCGATAGAGCGGTCCAAAATTAATGCAATATTCGTTTTATCGATATGTATTAACAGGGGCAATAATACACGAAAAATAGACAGTAATTCAGCCGAGGTTCAGTGGAGCTGCGTGCTTGGCGATAACAGTCAGCTGGAGTACTGGCTATACTTCGTGTTTTACTGTCCCTATTACAATGTATCGATAATACGAATACCGCACCAATCTAGGACCGCTCTATCGAATGCGCACATAATATTCCCCTTTGAAAATCATTTTCTTTGTAACAGGAAAAATATCGGTGATTTTCGTCGACATTGAGTGTGCCATGAAACTGATGAGTGCTCTTTGCTTGGGCTGACTCCATAAACACAACACAAAAACGGAACTGAGAAATTTGTTGAAACATCAAAGAAATTTCGCCTGACGACTCGCGGAAGACACCATATATACACGGATCAGCCGGAACGTTACGATTACCTATCAAATAGCCGAAATGTCCGCCTTTGGCACGGATGAGAGCGCTGAAGCGTCGTGGAAAGAGCTGACACCATCACTGCACGCACAAGTCGCGTAATTCCTCTACATTCTGGGGAGAGAGGCTACGATCTCTGATACCAAGTTCTATCACCATCCAAGATATGCTCGGTAGAGTTCAGATCTTGCGAGTTTAGCGGCCGGCACATCAATTCGAATTCGCCACAGTGTTCCTCGTAGCACTCCATTACACTATTGGCCTGGGGGCATGGCGCATTATCTTGTCGGAAAATGCCACTGCCGTCGGAAAACATGTTGTTGTGGTTGTGGTCTTCAGTCCTGAGACTGGTTTGATGCAGCTCTCCATGCTACCCTATCCCGTGCAAGCTTCTTCATCTCCCAGTACTTACTGCAACCTACATCCTTCTGAATCTGCTTAGTGTATTCATCTCTTGGTCTCCCTCTACGATTTTTACCCTCCACGCTGCCCTCCATTGCTAAATTTGTCATCCCTTGATGCCTCAGAACATGTCCTACTAACCGGTACCTCCTTGTTGTCAAGTTGAGCCACATACTCCTCTTCTCCCCAATTCTATTCAATACCTCCTCGTTAGTTACGTGATCTACCCACCTTATGTTCAGCATTCTTCTGTAGCACCACATTTCGAAAGCTTCTATTCTCTTCTTGTCCAAACTATTTATCGTCCATGTTTCACTTCCATACATGGCTACACTCCATACAAATACTTTCAGAAACGACTTCCTGACATTTAAATCTATACTCGATGTTGACAAATTTCTCTTCTTCAGAAACACTTTCCTTGCCATTGCCAGTCTACATTTTATATCCTCTCTACTTCGATCATCATCAGTTATTTTGCTCCCCAAATAGCAAAACTTCTTTACGACTTTAAGTGCCTCATTTCCTAATCTAATTCCCTCAGCATCACCCGACTTAATTCGACCACATTCCATTATCCTCGTTTTACTTTTGTTGATGTTCATCTTATATCCTCCTTTCAATACACTGTCCATTCCGTTCAACTGCTCTTCCAAGTCCTTTGCTGTCTCTGATAGAATTACAATGTCATCGGCAAACCTCAAAGTTTTTATTTCTTCTCCATGGATTTTAATACCTACTCCGAATTTTTCTTTTCTTTCCTTTACTGCTTGCTCAATATACCGATCGAATACCATCGGGGAGAGGCTACAACCCTGTCTCACTCCCTTCCCAACCACTGCTTCCCTTTCATGCCCCTCAACTCTTATAACTGCCATCTGGTTTCTGTACAAATTGTAAATAGCCTTTCGCTCCCTGTATTTTACCCCTGCCACCTTTAGAATTTGAAAGATATCGCCATGAAAAGTTGTACGTGGTCAGCAGCCGGCTTACGATACTCCTTGGCCTTCATGGTGCCTTGCACGGGCTCCACTGGCTCTATGGATGCCCACTTGTATACTCCCTAGAGCGTAACGGAGCCGCCGACGTCCAACAGTACAGGTGTCAAGGGCTGTTCCCCTGGAATACAAGGGATTCGGGCCCTCCGGTCGACATGGTGAAGAAGGTACCGGGATTTATCAGACCATGCAACGCTGTACCAATCCTCCAACGTCTAGTGCCGATGGTCACGTGCCTATCTTACTTGTCGTTGCCGGTGTCATGGTGTTAACATTGGCACATGCACGGGTCCGCGACAGCGGAGGCCCATCGTTAGGAGTGTTCGGTGCACTACGTGTTCAAACACACTTGTACTCTGCGCAGTGTTAACGTGTGATGTTAGTTCTACCATAGTTCGCTGACTGTTCTGGTTTACCAGTTGTGCAGCCTACGACATCCGGCGTCAGTAATGAGGAATGGCTGTCCAACCTCACGACATCTGGACGTGGTTTCGCGACGTGTTGGAGACACTCGCCACAGCACTCCGCGAAGACCCGGCAAGTCGAGCAGTTTCTGGAGGGCACGTGTCGAACCTCTGCGCCACCACAATCTGCCCTCGTTCTACATATGCTCATATATATATATATATATATATATATATATATATATATATATATATATATATATATATATATATATATACAGGGCTATTAGAAATGATTGAAGCGATGTCATAAATTTACTGTAGCTCCTTTCATTGACATATGGTCACGACACACTACAGATACGTAGAAAAACTCATAAAGTTTTGTTCGTCTGAAGCTGAACTTCAGGTTTCTGCCGCCAGAGCGCTCGACAGCGCAGTGAGACAAAATGGCGACAGAAGCCGAGAAAGCGTATGTCGTGCTTGAAATGCACTCACTTCAGGACGAAGTTCAACAAAGATCCACCAACTGCTAACTCCATTCGGCGATGGTAAGCGCAGTTTAAAGCTTCTGGATGCCTCTGTAAGGTGAAATCAACGGGTTGGCCTGCAGTGAGCGAAGAAACGGTTGAACGCGTGCGGGCAAGTTTCACGCGTAGCCCGCGGAAGTCGACGAATAAAGCAAGGAGGGAGCTAAACGTACCACAGCCAACGGTTTGGAAAATATTACGGAAAAGGCTAAAGCAGAAGCCTTACCGTTTGCAATTGCTACAAGCCCTGACACCCGATGACAACGTCAAACGCTTTGAATTTTCGGCGCGGTTGCAACAGTTCATGGAAGAGAATGTGTTCAGTGCGAAACTTGTTTTCAGTGATGAAGCAACATATTTTCTAAATGGTGAAGTGAACAGACACAATGTGCGAATCTGGGCAGTAGAGAATCCTCACGCATTCGTGCAGCAAATTCGCAATTCACCAAAAGTTAACGTGTTTTGAGCAATCTCACGGTTTAAAGTTTACGGCCCCTTTTTCTTCTGCGAAAAAAACGTTACAGGACACGTGTATCTGGACATGCTGGAAAATTGGCTCATGCCACAACTGGAGACCGACAGCGCCGACTTCATCTTTCAATTGGATGGTGCTCCACTGCACTTCCATCATGATGTTCGGCATTTCTTAAACAGGAGATTGGAAAACCGATGGATCGGTCGTGGTGGAGATCATGATCAGCAATTCATGTCATGGCTTCCACGATCTCCCGATTTAACCCCATGCGATTTCTTTCTGTGGGGTTATGTGAAAGATTCAGTGTTTAAACCTCCTCTACCAAGAAACGTGCCAGAACTGCGAGCCCGTATCAACGATGCTTTCGAATTCATTGATGAGGACATGCTGCGCCGAGTGTGGGAGGAACTTGATTATCGGCTTGATGTCTGCCGAATCGAACATTTGTGAATGCCTAAAAAGACTTTTTGAGTTTTTGTATGTCTGTGCAAAGCATTGTGAAAATATCTCAAATAATAAAGTTATCGTAGAGCTGTGAAATCGCTTCAATCGTTTGTAATAACCCTGTATATATATATATATATATATATATATATATATATATATATATATATGTGTGTGTGTGTGTGTGTGTGTGTGTGTGTGTGTGTATACTGATCAGCGACAACACTATGACCGCCGTCCAGACCTACAGCTTTAATAGAAATTCGATTTAAGAAACGAGGCACTGACAACGCTGAAAGTGTGTACAGCGTGAGAAAGGTCAGGTAGCATGAACTCTGTCCCATTAGCTCAATGAGGCGAAGCAATGCCTAATAATATGGATATGCATACTCTACGATGTACGAGTCGCGCTAGCGCTGAAACTTTGTTTTTTAATTGAAGCTCAAAATTGTATCCAGTTTACAACTCCACAATGTTTCAAATGGCTCTGAGCACTATGGGACTTCTGAGGTCATCAGTCCCATAGATCTTAGATCTACTAAAACCTAACTAACCTAAGGATATCACACACATCCATGCCCGAGGCAGGATTCGAACCTGCGACCGTAGTGGTCACGCGGTTCCAGATTGCAGCGCCTAGAACCGCTCGGCCTCCCCGGCCGGCACAACTCCACAATGCGGTGTCTTGTGTATTCGTTTCTGTTACTGATACCTTTATTTAAACATTACCATATGACGAGAAATTGTTACAGACTTAAACGACCACTTTGTTTCGTCCATGACAGAAGTAAAGCCAATAGAAAATAACAATCGATACAGTAACATCGTCTGTATTCAATGGGGTGCAGAAAACACATTAGATTGGCTTCATTTAATTCCACATTATGCTACCCACAATAATTTCATTCTGTACTTTTGACGCCCAGGCTTATCTTCATATCGGCGGCAGAAACACGTACGTTCACTTTGGAGAAGATGTTCGAAGTGACCAGCTTGTATTCGTGAAAACTTCGCTGGATCTTACTTTGCTAAGCCCTGGGTAACACAACTGCATCCACCTTCGCTGAAGCGGCATGCACGCGAGCTGTATGACCGTGTATATCCATGGGTGGAGTGCTATAAAATTGTTCCTTTAAGCGTCCGTAGAAATAAAATTTACTGGGATGAGATACGGAGAACGTGGAGACTAGGACATAGAATTTCCACGACCAATCAGATTCCACGGAAACGCTTCATTTAAATAGTTACACACGTGCGTTCCAAAGTGCGGCGGTATCATCTTGCCAAAACCATAGCTGTGTCCAAACACCAATTGGTACGTTTTCCAACGAATCGGGCCTAGTTTTGCTTATAAACGTAGATACCGGGTCACACTCAAGTCTTTTCGATATCTGGTACTGCCTTGCAATATCAGGGGTTCTTCACCAAGCTGACTGGTGAAAGGTTTCAAGAATCGTATCCTCAGTTGGTGGAGCACGTCTAACTTTTAGACGATCTCTTCTCTTTACTTGTGGACAAAGATAACTGGGTTCATGAAGGAGTTACTCCAGTCGCCGAAGAACATGCTTATCGGTATAACACCTTTAACGGTACCATGCAGCACATGCACGAGCAGCAGCAGCAGTAGCAACAGCTTCGTTGCTGGAGGCACCCAGCACCCCAAAAAAATTTCCACCACTACAGGCGTTGGCTCTTGTCAACAAAGACCATCGAAAATCGGGAAGGAGGATACAAGAGGGTTTCATTCTTTTTAGAGATCCATCTCCGACTCACCAGCACACCCCGCAGAGACTGGCTATTGCCTTTGACATTGCCTGGAGGAAGCCCGCTTGTTGGTGATGTATCAGTTGATCATCGGTGAACTTCTTCCAAGTGTGTATGAATAACATTTTCGGGAATCGAATCCGCAAAATTGAAGAGGGGAAATGTATCAGCCTCCCCTATCAGGGATGATCCAGTTGCAAGGTGGGTTGTTGAAAGAAATTCAGAGAAAGATCGAGAAATGTTATGGTACTTACGGTTCTTGACAACCATGGTAATGCCTGAAATTGTGGGCTGATTTTCCACAGTCATCAAACAGGTAGCGGACAATGTGCCTACTAATCCAGTCTTCTCGAAGCTTAGCTTCATGGTGCATGTATGTTTGACGTTCCAACCGTCTACACAGTAAGGTATGACGGCTGTTCCGGAATTTCGGGGAGATACACGTTAACCTGTACATTTAGATTCGCCGCGTGATGGGACAGTATCGCCATCTCCTCGTTGTCATGGATGGCCTTCCAAAATGCATCCGATTTGATTTTGCTAGATAAACTTTTGTCTCGATTGAGGATGAGGAATCCTATGCAGACCTCCAAATGCGACATCTTTTTTTCACCCTTGTTCTATATTTCAGCTCTCATTATTTGTAATAATTAGTTCATTTTTTGTTATCAGCGGTATATCAAAGAAACGTAAATAATATGAGCCGCTGCTGATGAATTTTTCAGTGATTTATGTCATAAGGAAACGGTCTACCTCTAACCGCTCTGTCTTTAGTAATTTTGTTACTAACGTCGAACCTGTGTCGTTTGGAAACGTAGTCCGTTTTGCAGTTAACAGCAGGAGGTGTAGATGCTTGCACACTGAACTTTGAAATTATTCACGTCATCGGATAGGTCATATCGGCAACATTAACATAAAGGCAAATAACTGGACCGATTGCGTTAAGCTGTCATTCTGAGATAGTACACAAAGTTATGAAAATTAAATAAAGATTATCTTGATTTAACATAAAAGTGAGACAGTTCGTTCACTCTAAAACGTATCTGGACATTTTTCCAAAGTTCAGATCATATTAAATATTTATATGTGTGTGCACAATTTATAATACAGCATTGTTATTTGTAATGAAAAGTTCTGTATGCTATATGTTTAATGAATAATTACTCCAACGAGTACGAGGAAGATAGTTAAAAGAGAGAAAACTTATAAAAGCGAAAGAGGCATCTTTTGGTGCAACTGAGAGCAGAAAATGAGAGATGTCATAGATTCTTCTTGGGCTACTTTTTCGTGCCACCACGCTGCTCTGCTACACTTGTTCAAAGTTCAGAGTTCATCTCTTAGATTTACTTCTAAGTTCATTCTTGTAGCTAATTAGGAAATTAGCACACACATCATCGACACGTTGTCTGACCTAGTGCACATGTGTTGCAAGGCTGTTTCCTTTTTCTGTTTTTTTCGGAAGTATATGATTCAATTATTGGACTTGGACTTAAAAAAATTGCAAGTACAGTTCATTGTAATACTTGTTATGAAAAGGAAATTTAGGATTTTGTTGAAAGTTTACTATCAGTTATTTCATAGTACGGTAAAAATAGCGAGGCTAATAAATACACGATCAGTTTAATACAGTGATGTCGATTCGTACACTGATGGAGCCTAACTTTCGATCAGACGAATAAAAATGTTAAGCAGACACCGAGCGATGTAGAATCTCATGCTGACCGTGACGGAATTATAGCTCAGGCTAGTCCACTTGTAGATCCGTTAGAAGAATTTCTTAGAAAGTTGTAAGCAGTGGCTACGACTATACAAACCGTCTTAAATCGCAAAAGCGAAATTCCATCTGCGCATATGGAAATATGGTCAAAACAGGATTTCTTGAAAGTTTCATAACTAAAAATTTCTCAGAAAGGCTTACCTGAAGCATTACAGAAACTGATGGAGGAGGCAGAGTTGAAAGGTTCGGCACAATCTTCCTTAACGGAAACAGTTCAGGAGTTGTCCGCTAAGATAAACACATCGGCCTTCAAACAATTGTCAATGACAAACTCAAATATTTTTTCGGGAATTCCCAGAATGCATACCTGAAAAGGATTTTCACATTAATGAAAATTAAATCGTGGGTTTAGGATAGTTGTGCCACAGCTTAGTGAAGAAGTGTCATCCAAACCAAACAGTTCAGCGGAATTTCTGAAAACTGGAGCACACCAATTTAAAGTCACGCTGACCAACGACTTTACAAAATATTTGTTTAAAGGACAGACGTAGTTCAACCCACACGCGGTACTTCAGTTTAGCAGGCAGCAGCAAACTAAACTTGTTTCAAGAAACCAGTCAGAAAATGACGTGGTGTACGTTATGGATCCCGCGTCTACACTCCTCGCAGTTTTTGTAGAGGAGAGTTTGCTCAAACATACACAATGTCAAGTTTTTCCACCTGGGATAAAAGAACCCACTCCGTCGTTTTTATCAGGTCGTTCACGGGTGTACCACTAAGAACGTGGTCTGGTTTACAGAAGCTACGAACCTGCAATTTATTACAGGTTCTTTTTCATTTTTCTTTTTTCTGTATGAGGGGTACCCTATGGGCGAACTTATGAGCAGTTTGGAGCAGTGTTTTTATGGAAGCACTGGTCTGCGGGAATACAAGAGAGACTTAGGAAGGAGTTAATTAGCCCACAGCCCTTCTAAGGCCGCCAGCGTAATTGGTGCAAGAGCTTAGGGAAGCACATAAACAAGACAAAGTAATGAGATGAGATGAAGTCCCACAAGGAGGTGTTGTCGATTTCAAAATGAAGCTGCCGATAGAGTTACTAGAGTAACTGATACATCGACCAGACACAAATCCAGAAATTTGCATGACTATATTAGACTCGATTGACCTTATCCATGAAAACACTAGAGTGAAAGTAGTTAGTTTTGTTAGCCAATCAGTTCCAGCAGGTAATCGGTACAAACGAATACTTGGTCTATTATGCCATAAAGCAAGCAGGATACTCTCGCAACACATGTCCTCAAAACGATTCCAGTTCTGCCGCTAAAAATTAAAAAAGTCGGAGGAACATAGGCACATTCACAGATACCCAACGAGTCATGGTAACATGTGACAAAAGAGCTGAAGTAACCTATGGAACAAAGATACAGGAAATCATTTTCAATCGAACATAATAAATGACTGGCAAAACTAAACCAAAGCACCATACAGATCAGAAGTTGTTTGGCCACAACGCGTGAGTCGTTGTGGTTGAGGTGGCTGCAGGTAGTCATCAAGACCATTCCGCTCTCGAATATTGGAAGCGGGAAGGAGTGGGAGCAATAATAACGATCAGTTATACCCACTGTGTTACAGTAATGAGGTAGACATTAGGGATGATATAGATTCAGATTTTAATATGCCTAATGATCAGCATGATAATGTATCTCAGTGTGCTATAAATGCTATGTTTAGCAAAAATGTAAGGAGCGATGAAAAAGTTCGTACCCCAGTCTGTTGTAAATGCTATGGTTAGCAATGTATAAAGAGCGATCAAAGAGTTCGCATTTGAGGACTTTGCTGCAGCGTACATGCAATATAGCGCGACTGATACGAGTGCATAAGCACCGAAATATAGGCTAACGACTAGTGTGGTACTTCTGTCTTTATCACGTGCGTGCGGTGAAACGAACACTGCAGAATTCTCATGACTTGAATATGGCCCAGATTTATTGAAAATTAAATCCTGCTGTGGCAAAATGCCCTTCATACAAAGTTCATGGTACGACATTAATTTATCTCATTGATGCTTCTATTACGATTATCATGCTAAAAATTATAAATCATATCAAGATACGTAAATTTTTAGGCCTTCGGCGTACTTAGTATAAAATCAATAATTTATTATCTGTCACGTGCATTATAACCAACGCGAGTAAATCATGTTGTAAAAAATGGAAGTTGAGAAATTGTTAAGAGAAAGAGAGGAGAAAGAAATTCGTTTGACACTGGGATCGGACATACGAACCTAAGCGTAGTAGCCTGCGACTTAACGCGGTACGTCGCCGTGCTATTTCTCATTCTGTAATCATGATAACACAACATAAGCAAATACAACGTCGATATCTTCAACGCCGGCCGCGGTGGTCTAGCGGTTCTAGGCGCGCAGTCCGGAACCGCGCGACTGCTACGGTCGCAGGTTCGAATCCTGCCTCGGGCATGGATGTGTGTGATGTCCTTAGGTTAGTTAGGTTTAAGTAGTTCTCAGTTCTAGGGGACTGATGACCACAGTAGTTAAGTCCCATAGTGCTCAGAGCCATTTGAACCATTTTTGATATCTTCAACGGAAGCCCACTGGGGCGAACGGGTTTTAGATTAAGATACCGGTCGCTTTAAATCGCATCTCAAGATACCGGTCGCTTTAAACCACATCACTGTTCAGTCCATTCCCCGATCCCACACTCGACAGCCTGCACGCTACTTGTGAGGCTCTGTTTTTTAGTTCTGATGTCCAACTTGGTACGACAAGATCTTGGTGTTCTAGCAACGTTCGTATTTCCTTATTTTCTTCATAATACTGCAAAAATTGCTACTGAATAGAACGTTTATTCAATTGATAAGGTTTTATAAATGATAATTCCTGCTTGTTCTTTGGTAAACAGTCGTACTCACTTTAGCACCGCGTCCCTCCTTCCTTAATTTACGCACCGTCTCTTTGCTCTGCTTTAATATTTTTCTTGCACATTCAGTCAACTTTTCCGTCAGTACCGTCAACGCTTACTCCTGACAGTCGGAAAGAAACCAAATTTTGTTAACAACAGATTTCCACCGTCCGGTAGTCACGCTCGTTACTGTAACTGGAAACTATGTGTACATCGTCAAGTGATCGAGTTTACATATACGTGTACGGTTCTCTTTTCTGAGCAGTACAACCAACACTGACTGGAAAACAAACACGAATAGAATCAGGCTGTACTGAAGGACATATTGAGGGCAAAGCGTAGTGTGGGCATTATTGTTTTCATCACCTAGTATCGAGATTGCATGGTACAAGTTCCCTTGCAAAAAATACATACAGCCCACACATTCGATATTTGCATTGTTTTACTAACAACTGCAGTGCAAAAAAGTGACTAAGATAAACAAGAGAATTAAATCAGGTGAAACGCAGTTATTCTCTAACGAGCCACAGGATACTATGGGCCTCTTATACCTAAAATACATCGAAGGAAAAAATGGTGCACTGTTTTACAGATTTCCAATTCACACAAAATTTTATGTTGCGGCAGTTCATATGGAATACATGAAATGATTACATTTACAGAGCATTAGCACAAGAGGTTCAGATGTATCAGGAATTGACCTTTACTGAAACACCCATATGAATACGTGATGTAGCCTCCACAGGTGGCAATGCCCGCACTGATTCCGGCATCGACTTGTCGCACCTGGTCGAACTGTTCACGTAGGTCTCTTAGAATTGTTGTCCGTACATCGTGCTGGCCAGTCGAGACCAGTAGGAAAGCGTGGATGAAATGGCAGTCCCGTAAAAAGCAAGAGCGCTGGTCGAAATTCCAGAACACAAGAAATATTGCTAGCAAAACGATCAGAAATGCCAAGAGAAGTAGATGGAATGAGAAACTTGAAGAAGCAAACACAACCTTCAAGAAACACGAATCACGTATATTTTTCAGAGAAATGAAGAGCTGAATTAAAGGCTTCGAGGCAAAAGAACCTCCGCGGGACTGCTACGGTCGCAGGTTCGAATCCTGCCTCGGGCATGGGTGTGTGTGATGTCCTTAGGTTAGTTAGGTTTCAGTAGTTCTACGTTCTAGGGGACTTATGACCTAAGATGTTGAGTCCCATAGTGCTCAGAGCCATTTTTTTTTTTTTTTTTTTTTTTTTTTTTTTTTTGCGAAAGAACCCTTCGTAATAGCGAGTTTGAAAATTTTCGCGCAGTCTGAGAGACCACACCTCATGAGTTAAGGGTTAAAATACGACTGTGCAGTGTGGGCGTTCGGAACAAGACCAGTTGTGGGGGGAATGTTTCTATACTCCCCCTGCTCTTCTTAAATTGCCATGCCTGCGATGTGCTGCTGTCGTTTGCGTTCTCGCATTCATCCTTCCACCACTCGTGCTTTCTTTTGTTGTTGTTAGTGACCAGTCGCAGTGCCTCTTCCTCCATCATATCTCTCACTCTCTTCCAGTCACTCAGAACCACCATTCTCTTTGCATAATCTGTGTTTTTCAGATCATCTGGAAAGACACCATTATAACGCCAATACACAAGAAAGTAGACAAGAAAATGTGGATAACTAGAGGGGCATCTCCCTCTTAAACATAGAGTACAAGGTTTTGTCGGGAATCTTGCTGGACAGAGTTGAAGAACAACTAGGGGCCGACAATAGGTGATTACCAGCGTGGCTTTAAGAAAAGGGAGGAACTGTACAGAACATATATTTTGAATAAAAAGCATAATAGAACACAGACACAGGAATGGGAAAATGACAATAGTGACATTTGTGGATTTTCAAAAGGCCGACGATTAAGTTGACAGAAGTATCCCGTTCTAATGTTCAAATGTGTGTGAAATCTTATGGGACTTAACTGCTAAGGTCATCAGTCCCTAAGCTTACGCACTATTTAACATAAACTATCCTAAGGACAAACACAAACACCCATGCCCGAGGGAGGACTCGAACCTCCGCCGGGACCAGCCGCACAGTCCATGACTGCAGCGCCCAAGACCGCACGGCTAATCCCGCGCACAGAAGTACTCTGCTTGATGTGTTAGAAGATATAGGACTGGATGCTACAACACACGCATTAATAAAGGAAACGTTAAGCGACACTACTACTAGCATCAGACATCGCAGTACACTGTGAGACAGCTTTGAAATATAAACAAGAGTCCGGCAAGGACATATATTGTCACCAATTTTATTTAACGTGGTTTTGGACGAAGTAGTGAAGCAGTGGAGACAAATAAATAGTAACATGAAGATCAAAGGTGTACAATTAGGGTTCAAGGTCAAACATAATGCAACAGGGGGGGGGGGGGGGGGTTTTGGACGAAGTAGTGAGACAGTGGAGACAACTAAATAGTACAAATAGGGTACAAAGTAAAACATAATGCAACAATGGACTGCCTAGCATTCGCAGATGACATGGCACTCTTAAATGAGACAGAGTAAGAGGCAAAGACAGCACTAAAAAGCTAGCCGAAACAGCAGAATATGTCGGACTGAAGATTGCATATAAGAAGACCAAGACACTGAACACTGAGTCTAACTGTAAGATAGATGGACAAGTGGTTGAAATAGTCAACAGTTTTCGCTGTTTGGGGGAGAAGATAATTGGTGGCATACACAGGAATAGAGGCGAAGTAGACAGGGCTCAGCTTTTGCAGAAGCTTCGGTATGTGGTGAAGCAATACATGGCAAGAAAATTCTGCCACGAAATGCCAAATCGCGACATTACACAGCAACTGTAAGAAATGCTGCTCTGTATGCAACAGGAACGATCACATTCGGGAAGAGATCTTGTATACAGTTGGAGAAGGAGGAACAGAAAATTCTGAGAGACATATGGGTCACCAAAAACATGAGTATATTTGGATACACAGAACACGACAGGAGCTGTATGAAAATATTGGACCCATATCGAGCGAGATACGGAAGAGGAGGTTACGTTTTGTTGTGTACCTCATGAGGATGGACGAGGACAGGTTGACTAAGAAGATACGGAATGCAACATGTCATACCGAAAACAACTGCGTGAAGGAAGTCAGAGGTGACTGGAGGGCTGTAAGAATAATAGAAAGGAATCTGCAGGCAATTGTACAGGACAAGTAGAAGTATAAAGGGTTGGTGGATGGTCCAAGGTGGCCGGACCCCAACATTTAAGTTGTCTTAACAGAAGAAGAAAGAAACAGCGTAAGCGAAGGAATGAAGAGGAATTGAGAAGAAAAAAGACGTGCAAAACAAGCCACTCGTGATCCTGAAGGGTACTAACGAAGCAGAAGAAGAAAACTACCTATTGACAATTCTTATGCATAACAACGTAGATGAGTGAGAACCAGACCTACTCAGCCTTCTACCTAGGTAACCACGGTCAGTGTTTCATTTACTATGAAACATCCATAATAGAATATCTATCTAGCAGAACTATCCACAGTGAGTAGTATAAAAGAAAGGGAGGGGGCATTCAGGAGGAAAGGGATGGGAGACCAGAATATAGAGAGTTACAGGGGTAGTTGTATGGAAAGGAGTGAGATGGTATAAGACAGTAGTGCTACCAAAGATTCGAATATACCATTCTGAGTAAATAAGGTAACATCTCCAAAAAGCTATGGTTATTCCTGTTCACTTAGATTAGTCACTTCCTAATATTTGTTCTGTATACTCTCCCATCCAGTTAGTTCAATGTTATAAACAGCACTCTTACAAAACAACAAGTGAACACCAACATACAGGCTGTTACAAAAAGGTACGGCCAAACTTTCAGGAAACATTCCTCATACACAAAGAAAGAAAATATGTTATGTGGACATCTGTCCGAAAACACTTACTTTCCATGTTAGAGCTCATTTTATTACTTCTCTTCAAATCATATTAATCATGGAATGGAAACACACAGCAACAGAACGTACCAGCGTGACTTCAAACACTTTGTTACAGGAAATGTTCAAAATGTCATCCGTTAGCGAGGATACATGCATCACCATCCGTCGCATGGAATCCCTGATACGCTGATGCAGCCATGGAGCGCAGCCGTCCACAATACGAGCACGAAGAGTCTCTACATTTGGTGCCGGGGTTGCGTAGCCAAGAGCTTTCAAATGCCCCCATAAATGAAAGTCAAGAGGGCTGAGGTCAGGAGAGCGTGGAGGCCATGTAATTGGTCCGCCTCTACCAATCCATCGGTCACCGAATCTGTTGATGAGAAGCGTACGAACACTTCGACTGAAATGTGCAGGAGCTACATCGTGCATGAACCACATGTTGTCTTGTACTTGTAAAAGCACATGTTCTAGCAGCACAGGTAGAGTATCCCGTATGAAATCATGATAACGTGCTCCATTGAGCGTAGGTGGAAGAACATGGGGCCAATCAAGACGTCATCAATAATGCCTGCCCAAACTTTCACAGAAAGTCTGTGTTGATGAGGTGATTGCACAATTGCGTGCGGATTCTCGTCAGCCCACACATGTTGATTATGAAAATTTACAATTTGATCACGTTGGAATGAAGCCTCAACTGTAAAGAGAACATTTGCACTGAAATGAGGATTGACACATTGTTGGATGAACCATTTGCAGAAGTGTACCCGTGGAGGCCAATCAGGTGCTGATAGTGCCTGCACATGCTGTACATGGTACGGAAACTACTGGTTCTCCCGTAGCACTCTCCATACGGTGACGTTGTCAACGTTATCTTGTACAGCAGCATCTTCTCTGACGCTGACATTAGGGTTATCGTCAACTGCACGAAGAATTGCCTCGTCCATTGCAGGTGTCCTCGTCGTTCTAGGTCTTCCCCAGTCGCGAGTCATAGGCTGGAATGTTCCGTTCTCCCTAAGACGCCGATCAATTGCTTCGAACGTCTTCCTGTCGGGACACGTTCGTTCTGGAAATCTGTCTCGATACAAACGTACCGCGCCACGGCTATTGCCCCGTGCTAATACATACATCAAATGGGCATCTGCCAACTCCGAATTTGTAAACATTGCACTGACTGCAAAACCACGTTCGTGATGAACACTAACCTGTTGATGCTACGTACTGATGTGCTTGATGCTAGTACTGTAGAGCAATGAGTCGCATGTCAACACAAGCACCGAAGTCAACATTACCTTCCTTCAATTGGGTTAACTGGCGGTGAATCGAGGAAGTACAGTACATACTGACGAAACTAAAATGAGCTCTAACATGGAAATTAAGCGTTTCCGGACACATGTCCACATAACACGTTTCCTTTATTTGTGTGTGAGGAATGTTTCCTGAAAGTTTGGCCGTACCTTTTTGTAACACACTGTATAGGGGCGCAAAAAGACTGTCGAATAGGGGAAGAGTAAGTTTTAACGAGGAAGAGAACATAAGGCCAAGCAATGATCCACATAGAGATGCATCATCACAAAGTTTAAGTGTAACAAAACCGTTAAAATTCTTAAGTTTGTAAAGTATTTTAGAGCATGAAGTGCGCAAAGAGGAAATGTAACAAATTATCAAAAGGTGCGAAAAAACGGTTGAAATTGAAAGTCGACCAGCTCATTAAATATATTATCGCATTCCTTTCTCGACCACTTTTAGAATGTCAAGACGCAAGCCGTCAGTCACATGGTGCACACTTCATCGTTAAATCTGTTGCACCCACTAGACGACCTTTCTGTCTTTAGATACTGTTGTTCAATTCTTTTATCTTGACGGCTCGCGCATGCCCGCCCAGACGTGGGAGATTGCTGCGTTGCCAGTTGCACACGACGCACGCGCCAAGAGAAGCAGCGCCATAGTATAGCATAGTTCGCAAGCTTACGTTTAGGGGAGAGCGCGCAGTTCATGAAGTAAAGCCACCACCGCCGCATTAACCCTTTCGCTGCTACAAAGTCTTGCTCCCTGCATTCCGCGCTGTGCGCGATTTTGTCACTGCACTGCTCGCCTGTGCAGACACATGGTGTTCCGACTGCTTTGACACTCTTATCATTCGATTCCACAAAAACTATTTGGCCCAAAAATTTTATTTTTACGCGTATTCTTGACTGATACCTTCCCCCCATAAATGACTTAATTTTGTTTCGATATTCAACGCAGTTAATATACACCATTAAATATAGTAAACCATTGCACGAAATGTTGAAGAGTTTGCAGAGGTAAAAGTCCATAGTGTTTGGCTTTACTTTAAAGCACTTCAATCAATCAAAAGGAAGTAGGCAAGATACATTAAACAAAACTGTGGACTTACAAAAACATTAGGACTTGAATATACCGCCTATCAGTGAAGTGCTCTGAGCTATGTCAAATATAATTTTTGTGTGTGGCACACACAAACAGCATTAATTTTCTAAAACAATGATCAGCCAACACAAACGTTGAATATTGTGTTACCGCAGCACAAAACTACGAAAGGTGACATGGCAATGGAGGAGACAAAATACTGTCCACTGAAGATACTTCAAAAGAGAGAAATGCGTCTGGTCTAAATAAGTCGCTTATTACAGTTGCAGAAGAGGAATATATTTCAATACCATTAGTAAAACCGCGACTGTGGAATAAAAACAAGAAAGAGAACATGAGTACCATTGTGTATGTGCCATACCTTTCATTGATTGAAGTGCTTTGGTTGGTTGTTTTGGGGAAGGAGATCAGACATCGAGGTCATCGGTCTCATGGGATTAGGGAAGGATGGGGAAGGAAGTCGGCCGTGCCCTTTGAAAGGAACCATCCCGGCATTTGCCTGAAGCGATTTAGGGAAATCACGGAAAACCTAAATCGGGATGGCCGGACGCGGGATTGAACCGTCCTCCTCCCGAATGCGAGTCCAGTGTCGAACCACTGCGCCACCTCGCTCGGTGAAGTGCTTTAAAATAAAGCCAAACGCGCCCAGTGTAAATTAAACTTTTATTACAGTCGCGGAAGACGGAATATTTCTCAATATTACGTACGACATCTATGTGGTACTTAAATTAAATGAGATATTGTTATACAGTAAATTTTATATGAAATTTAGGTATCTTGTCCACATTTCACTCTCAACATTGTGGCAACCAAAATCGACCATACGGAAAGTATACGCTATGGACTTTTACCTTTGCAAACTCTTCAAAATTTCGTGCAGTGGTTTACTACATGTAATGCTCCACAACAACTGCGTTGAACATCGAAACAAAATTACGTCATTTGTGGGGGGAAGGTATCAGTCAAGAAGATGTGTAAAAATCAAAATTTTGGACCAAATAGTTTTTGTGATATCGAATGATAAGTGTGTCAAAGCAGTGGGAACACCGTGTGTGCACAGGCGAACAATGCAGTGATGACAAATTCGTGCACAGCGCGGAATGCGGGGATCACGTGTCTGCAGCAGCGAAAGGGTTAATGAAGAGACAAAGCACTAGAAATTTCAAAAAAATTGCATTCATACGAATAAAATTCGTGAAGTAAGACACTTCGATATTGTTTTTAAATAGAGAAAATATAAAGCACTGCACAAAGTTTGAACTCATAACCTTTCGCTTAGTAGCCCAACACCTTCATCGTTACGCTAACGTAGTTCGTCTGACACTGTAATTTCATGAGAACTAACACGCCACGCAAAATACTGAGAAACACTGTTGGTATGACTATGAATTACTCACACTTCGTCGGAGTACAATAGGAAATAAACAATTACCGCTGTTCTTTATTGCAAGAAAGTGGTTCGTGAGATCGATACAAACACCTTTCCTTGCTATCGCCTGAATTAGGAAACTTATTGCTTGTTTGGTTTAATTAATTAATAGAATATGAAGCAATTGGTACAAAGAATGCTTTTTCCAAACTTTCTATAAAAGAAAGTCTGCTATCAAGACATTGCTTTTGTTCAATTACTTTATTTATGACTGAACGTTTCTAAAACTGAAGACACTTGCCCGTGCTCTGCACTGCAGCCGAGATCTGGCAACGTCGTTCTTTGTTCGTTGGCTGGCTGTGTTTTGTGACGTTAGATGCGCAGAACGAACCTAAACTCGGCCGCCAACATAAATGACGCGCACTTTAGTCGAATGCTGTCTTATTAGCTAGATCTAGATGTTCTTTAAAGAGAGTAAGACATTTTCCGCCCCTCTAACCAATATAAAATGAATCGCATGTGCCACATTGTAACTTATATGCTCGTACATCTGACCAGTATATTACCTCGTACTGGTTGCGTGTCTCTCTTTCCCAAGTTTACGTGTCAATATACTTCAGACAGGCTCCTGTCCAGAACCCAGTATTAAATCTCTTACGAAAGTGTGATGTTAACTTAGATGAACTCTACAACTGTGTTCTGCAGATTTCCTGTAGCGATTGGCAAGAGCGAGGTACTGTAATAAGTTTAGTTCTTCACTTTCTTCTCATCAGTTAGTGGCAGTCTATTAAGTAGCGTAGTTATAGAGTGAAGAAAGGCCTATTTATGCTGAATGGAGTGAGCCGAATCTTTTCCAGTAATGTCATCAGACTGTGTCGGATTACGGAAGATAGCAAAGCCTATACTTCCTCGGAAGCTTGTTACGAGAAAGCATAGAAACTGTATATTATTATCAACCACAGCCTCCAGCGTGTAACCGATGTTCTGCTTTTTATTTCCTTTCAGTAATCTGTCTTCTCACTAGTTTGATGTAGCCCGCCATGAATTCCTGTACTTTGCCAATCTCTTCAGTTCAGAGTAGCACTTTCAACCGACGTCCTCAATTACTTGGCGCATGTGTTCCAATCACTGTCTTCCTCTACAGTTTCTCCCTCTATAACTCCTTTTGGTAGCATGGAAGTCCTTCCCCGATGTCCTAACAGATGTCCTCTCATCCTGTCTCTTCTCCTTATAATGTTTTCCACGTATTCCTTTCCTCTCCGACTCTGAGCAGAACCTCCTATGAGTCCCCCTAATTTTCAACACTAGGCAATTACAAGAAAATGTTTCTATTCTCTTCTCTTCCAGTTTTCTCACAGTTCAAGTTTCACTACAGTACAATACTGGGCTTCAAACGTAAAGTCTCAGAGATTTCTTCCTCAAATTAAAGCCCATGTTTGATACTAGTAGACTTCTCTTGGCCAGGGATATCCTCTTTGACAGTGCTAGTCTACTTCTGATGTTCTCCTTACTCCGTCCGTCGTAGGTTATTTTGCTTCCGAGGTAGCAGGATTCCTTAACTTTATCTAGTTCTTGACCATCAATCTGGATGTTAAGTTTCTCTCTGTTCTCATTTCTGGTACTTGTCATCACATTCGTCTTATTGACTTACTCTCAATCCATATTATGTACTCATTAGACTTTTCATTCCATTCAGTAGAACATATAAATGTTCTGCACATTCAGTCATGATAGTAATCTTATCAGCGAATCGTATCATTGATATACATTCACCTTGAATTTTAATTCGATTCCTGAACCTTTATTTTATTTCCACATTCCTTCCTCGATATATAGACTGAGACGTAGCAGCGAAAGACTACATCCCTATATTACACCCTTTTTAATCCGAGTACATCGTTCTTCACAGTCTACCCCTATAGCTTAACCATACTTTTCTCATAATTTCGAACATCCGCAATCATTTTACGTTGTCGAACGCTTCTTCCGGGTCGAAAAATCCTATGAAAGTGTCTTGATTTTTCTTTAGTCTTGTTTCTGTTCAAAAATGGCTCTGAGCACTATGCGACTTAATTTCTGAGATCATCAGTCGCCTAGAACTTAGAACTAATTAAACCTAACTAACCTAAGGACATGACGCACAGCCATGCCCGAGGCAGGATTCGAACCTGCGACCGTAGCGGTCGCTCGGCTCCAGACTGTAGCGCCTAGAACCGCACGGGAACTCCGGCCGTCCTTGTTTCTGTTACCAACCGCAAGGTCAGAATTGCCTCTCTGGTGCCTATACCTGTCTCAAATACAAACTGATCGTCATCTAACACATCCTCAATTTTCTTTGCCCTTTTTCTGCATATTATTCCTGTCAGCACCTTGGATGAATGAGCTGTTAAGTTGACTGTGCGATAATTCTCGCACTTGTAAACTCTTGCAGTCTTCGCAACTGTATGGATGATACACTCCTGGAAATTGAAATAAGAACACCGTGAATTCATTGTCCCAGGAAGGGGAAACTTTATTGACACATTCCTGGGGTCAGATACATCACATGATCACACTGACAGAACCACAGGCACATAGACACAGGCAACAGAGCATGCACAATGTCGGCACTAGTACAGTGTATATCCACCTTTCGCAGCAATGCAGGCTGCTATTCTCCCATGGAGACGATCGTAGAGATGCTGGATGTAGTCCTGTGGAACGGCTTGCCATGCCATTTCCACCTGGCGCCTCAGTTGGACCAGCGTTCGTGCTGGACGTGCAGACCGCGTGAGACGACGCTTCATCCAGTCCCAAACATGCTCAATGGGGGACAGATCCGGAGATCTTGCTGGCCAGGGTAGTTGACTTACACCTTCTAGAGCACGTTGGGTGGCACGGGATACATGCGGACGTGCATTGTCCTGTTGGAACAGCAAGTTCCCTTGCCGGTCTAGGAATGGTAAAACGATGGGTTCGATGACGGTTTGGATGCACCGTGCACTATTCAGTGTCCCCTCGACGATCACCAGTGGTGTACGGCCAGTGTAGGAGATCGCTCCCCACACCATGATGCCGGGTGTTGGCCCTGTGTGCCTCGGTCGTATGCAGTCCTGATTGTGGCGCTCACCTGCACGGCGCCAAACACGCACACGACCATCATTGGCACCAAGGCAGAAGCGACTCTCATCGCTGAAGACGACACGTCTCCATTCGTCCCTCCATTCACGCCTGTCGCGACACCACTGGAGGCGGGCTGCACAACGTTGGGGCGTGAGCAGAAGACGGCCTAACGGTGTGCGGGACCGTAGCCCAGTTTCATGGAGACGGTTGCGAATGGTCCTCGCCGATACCACAGGAGCAACAGTGTCCCTAATTTGCTGGGAAGTGGCGGTGCGGTCCCCTACGGCACTGCGTAGGATCCTACGGTCTTGGCGTGCATCCGTGCGTCGTTGCGGTCCGGTCCCAGGTCGACGGGCACGTGCACCTTCCGCCGACCACTGGCGACAACATCGATGTACTGTGGAGACCTCACGCCCCACGTGTTGAGCAATTCGGCGGTACGTCCACCCGGCCTCCCGCATGCCCACTATACGCCCTCGCTCAAAGTCCGTCAACTGCACATACGGTTCACGTCCACGCTGTCGCGGCATGCTACCAGTGTTAAAGACTGCGATGGAGCTCCGTATGCCACGGCAAACTGGCTGACACTGACGGCGGCGGTGCACAAATGCTGCGCAGCTAGCGCCATTCGACGGCCAACACCGCGGTTCTTGGTGTGTCCGCTGTGCCGTGCGTGTGATCATTGCTTGTACAGCCCTCACGCAGTGTCCGGAGCAAGTATGGTGGGTCTGACACACCGGTGTCAATGTGTTGTTTTTTCCATTTCCAGGAGTGTATATGTGTTATATAATGCATTTACTATCTTATGTTCGTATGGTGTTACTGTCAATAAAAAATATATATTGGAGCTATGTTATTCTCTTGCTTAAGAGGTCTTGGACATTTTAGCTTATGTGGTTGAATAATGTGTACTGTGTATCATCATTAACGTTACGTTCATTTGTTGTCGTACTGATTGGCCATTGGTGACGCTAGGAAGTATGACGCAGGAATGTCCGTAAAATTCTTTAGTTTTTTGGTTCGTACCACCTTTTATATTGTTACTTGGATACTTCAGTTTTTTATATTCAAATAAGAACTGTGTACCATTATGTATGCTAAAGACATTTTAGTGTTATATTGATTGGCCACTGGCCAAGCTACGAGTCGTGATGCGTATGAGTAGGCAAGACTTCTTTCCTATAGGCATCTTTTATATTGTGACTGTGTTTTAACATCAAGCTAAGATGTATATTATTCATGATCAGATGTAACAGTTATTTTGTAATTTTGTAAAATATAACAACCAGCTTCCCAATGGCGTGCTCCCTTCTGCTTCTTCAGTTTGCTTAACGACATTCAGTGGTCAAGTAACATTGTTTTGCTGAATGGGGTACTGGACCGTCGTACGCAAATAGTACCTTGCACTCAGCCGCTCATACAAGCAATATGGCCAGGTTACACACATTATAGTTTCACTGTAGGACTTACGTGGTATGTAATCATTCAGTAAAACGTACTTCAACTGTGATTGAACTTATGTGGTGTATGTGTTAGATGTAACACGGTACACACTTTTCTCGAATATGGTTCGAAAATGGACAAAATTTCGAAACTTGTCACCATTTAAATCAGAAACAAAATTCTGTGCATCTTTGAGGGTGTTGTAATTTCCTTGACTCATAGTAAGTTGCTGCCTATTGGCATCCAGCAGGCTGCAGTCAGTAAGTATGGATTCATTACTCAAACTCCTATGGCATTAAGCGATTACGTGATACAGAGTAATTAAATAATCTGCTTCGTTGTCCTGCGTAGTTTGGTTTACTATTTCTTTTATTTCTCAATTAATTCTTTTGCACTATTCCTGCAGCAGTTACCTAGAAAAGTATTAACGCGTATGCGACGAACTGAGCAGTAAACGAAGTTTACGTTTAAAGTTCTCTACAAGTTCAGGAAGTAAGTCTAGCACACTAGAATATACTGCTCTCCGATTGTAAGTAGTACCAACGAGTTAAATGTTTTTCTGCTCAATTACGGGAGTAGAGAAGTGATAGGTCGGCTTCCACAAACATTTCGCAGAGGAGTTGAGCACCCCGGAAAACAGTTTCGTCTTCGTCCTGTGTTTTCTTGTCACAGTAAGTAATTAATGTAATGAAAGACATAAGGCTTCCATTAGCGCCGGAGATTCTGGAAATGATCACACTGTTACTTTGCCCCACAGCGTCGTGGGATTGGTCTCCTTAATTAAATTTATGTCACTCCCATCTTTACTAGAAATTTGTCAGAAGTGTCAGACGGAGCGTTATTTTACAATCTCAAGTACTGTGCGACGTACAGGGAACATTCCAGTACGTCAGCTACTAGACAGAGCGCTTCTCCTGTAGCCTGTAATTCAGTATATAACTGAGAGTTGCCACACAGCAGCTCCCTTTCAAAATTTTATAGAATCACAGCGAGTACACACACTGTACTCCGATTTATGTAACTGGTGTAGCCATCAGACTAAAATTGATTTCTTAAGTAAAATGAATTTTTAATAATCCATGTTTTTAAATTGGAATAAGAAGAATAACATAGCTTCTCCTGGCCCTACACATACTCATAACCACACACAGAGACCTGAAAATATCCGATTGTGAATTTCTTAATCCTATGAAAATACATGTAGAGTTTTAAACGGAAAACTTGTTCATGCATCAGTTAGTAAGTAGTGTAACAGCAAGGAGATGAAGTACTCATGCATCAGTTACATATTTCACGCACGCAAATTTTTTTTATTTTGAAACTTGAGAAGTACTATCATAGTTACAAAAAATTAGCGATCACAAATTTTCAGTGCTGTGTACATGGGGTTAGTAATCTCTATGGGGCTAGGAGAAAAATATGACAGGTGTTACCGAACTATTTTACCCACATCAATACACCTAGCAAATAGATCAACAAGAAAGTGAATTTCTTAGCTATGTTTAAAATTTCAAATCTATATCTCGTTTGGAAGTAAGTTTAAAATCAGTTGCAAAATTTGTACTGAACAGACACACATGAAAGCGATCTAACAGAGAATGGTGAAAATAAACCTATATACAGTGTTGATGTAAGCTCCATCTCCACATCTGGCCAGCATTTTGAAGGATATTTTCAATTGAAGGTTTAATTAAATGCTATCAGAACTAATTTAGTTTGAGGGAACAACTCATATCCCACCAAACAGTGGAGGACAGTGCCAGTACTTTTCTATAATGGATTTGACAAGTGGCTGTCATCAGTTAGAGGTGGCTCCAGAGGATCGTCCAAAAACTGCTTTCTCTACTCCTGGAGGCCATTACCAGTACATTAGAACGCAATTCGGTTTGTAAAACACCCCGGCAACGTTTCAGAGGTTGCTAGACTGTATCTTGAGAGGTTTCAAACCACGGCAGTGTCTTCTCTATTTGGATGACACTATAGTGTTTTGAAGTAGTATGGAGCAACATAGACAGCAGTTAAAGGAAGTCTTTAGGAGGTTAAGAGCAGCTCGCTTGACGTTGAGCCTGGAGTAGTGTCATTTCGCATTACAAGAAGTAAAATATTTGGGTCACATTATCAGTAAGGACGGACTGCGAACAGTCCGAGGTTGGTACAGGCTGTGAGGGATTTTTGGTAACCGAAAACAGTTAAGGAAGTGCAGTCATTCATCAGAAGTTGAAATTTCTATCGAAAGTTCGTGAAGGGTTTTGCAGATTTAGCACAGCCGTTGACGCGATTGTTACGGAAGGGTGTGAAATTTGAGTGGACAGAAGAGTATCAGAAAGTGTTTGACAAACTGAAAGAATTGTTAACGTCAAGTCAGGTTCTTATGTTTCCAGATTTGGAAAAGGAGTTTATACTAGAATACGATGCATCGAGTCAAGCGTTAGGGTGTGTTCTTAGTCAGGAAATTGATGGGAAAGAACATCCTGTAGCCTAAGCTTCTAGGCAGTTGGATGTATCAGAGAGGAATTACTCAACAACAGAAAGGGAGATGCTTAGCGTTATCTATGGAATCACCTATTTTAAATGTTATTTATATGGGAGAAGATTTCGGGTAGTGACAGATCATACTGCATTGAAGTGGTTGTTATGGTTGAAGGATCCGGCCACTTGGCTCGCTAAATGGGCTGTGAGGCTTAGTGAATTCGACTACGAGGTGGTGCACAAGCCAGGGAAGAGGCACGGTAATGCCGATTCACTAAGTAGGAAGGTGGCAAAAGTAGAAGTCATAGCTTACGACCTAGCAGTATGGCAAAAATTACAGGACGCGGACAACGATTGTAAATTGTTTCGGACACTGCCACAGTTTAATTTGTACGACGGTCTTCTGTGTAGGGAAACGAAGTTAGAGCCAAGGGTAGTAGTGTCAGCGAAGTGGATGGATGATGTTTTAAAGGAAGCACATGATCACGTGTTATCCGGTCGTGGAGGAGCGACGAATGGGAGAGTGGCGGAGAGGTATTGGTGAAGAGGTAGGAAAGTAGATGTGGATCAGTATGTCAAGAATTGTATACCACGTGCGCAGAGAGCAGATTTGAGTCGGAAACAGATACAGCTACAACGATTACCGGAAGCAACATGTCCACTCTCTTTGCTGGGGACTGATGTCTTACGACCCTTTAGGCGAACACCATCGCCAAATAGATTCGTTCTGACAATAACAGACCAGTTTTCGAGGTATGTGGAGATGGTGTCTATGAAAAATCAACAGGCAGCAATGGTCACTCACGCGTTAGTAAAAAACTGGATTTTGAAGTTTGGTGTACCAGAGACAATAATTACTGACCAATGGACCAACCTCATGTCGGATTTAATGCAGGAACTGTGTAAACTGTTGAACGTGAAGAAGTTGAAGATGAGCGCGTTGCATCCACAGTCCATCGGAAGGACAGAACGTATACACAGAACAATCGGGAAGATGCTGAGTTTTTACGTGGATTCTCATCACCATCATTGTATGAGCATACAGTGCAAAAGTCCATACAAATACCGGTTTTTCTCCATATGAGATAGTGTACGGGCGAAAAATACCTACACCGTTTGATTTAGTGAAGCTACAGAAAGGAAGGACCCGTGTGTCCGTACGTAAATTCGCGAGAACAATTCAGGATGTTTGATTGTGGGTATAAAAGGCGAATACAAAGGCTTTGGAGATGTAAGAAGACGCAGTAAAGCGGTAAGAAAGTTTACCGCAGTATAGAGTGGGGCAATAGGTAATGCTGCCCAGCCGCTATACGCAAAAACGGAAAACGAAGAAGTTCCTCAGGTATCAAGGGCCGTACCAAGTTGCTGAAACCACATCTCCCGTTAATGTTAAGCTTCAGCCGCCAACTAGAAGGACGATAGTACACATTGGGCGGTTACGGCCATTTAAGGGTTGCCCGTATGTGATTCCAGGCGTGTCATAGTAAGGAAAGAGGAAGAAAGAGAGAGTGAAGAGAGATGCTAAGCACAGAGAAAACCAGGTAGATAGAGTACATTATGAAGTACCGTATGCTTTGCGATCTTGAAAGTAGTAGAGTTTTTGTAGTTTTTTGTTTTCGTGTCATGTATCATTGGGTTGGCGTGGAGTAATTGGGCATTGTATTTTATATGTGTTTTCGAGTATTGTGATCCTGCTAGAGGTAGCAGTCTTATTGAAGGGGAAGGAAGGTTGACGGTGATCCCTGTCCTCAGGTCACTGAAAAGGGAGGTGTAGCGTCTGACGTATATGGAGTTTGTCGGAGGAGAAATCAAACGCAGTTATGGAGAAATAAGTGCGTCGGAGTAAATTTTGCGGCAAAGCCGTAATAGATATGTGTTGAACGATGTCAGAGTCGTACGATTTCTTGTTTAAATTTTTAGTTATCGACAGTTCTGGATCAGGAAAGTCGTGTTAATTCCACCAGTTCATATAATGTAAGTTTAAGGATGAAAGTAGCCACGTAATCGGTGTTGGGTTTGGATCAAAAATAGTGAATGTTGGAGGAAAATCTGTGAAGCGACAAATATGGGACACATGCACGGTGCAATTACTTTTAGCCAATGAGAAAGTAATAAAGTGTACAAGGGACATAGTGGAGCCAAAATTGATTGCAATGGGTCGGGATGCATTGGACCATTTCCACCTACAAGAATTTGGTAGTAGTAGCAAGTTGTTTTGAGCGGGGAGTATTTGCAGAAGCGAAACGTATAGAGCTCGAGGGCTGCGGAATTTTAATCAATGGAACTAAGTGTAACGTAATAGGACCAACCAACCATCTGCCAGCGTCTATCTCAGGAGCCACGCAACTGAGTGCTACGTAGCCTCAGCTGCACTGGCCAGAGACCACTTTAGAGTTTTTGCCAAGGCAGAATCCGACCTTGTTAAATCAAACTCTTGAGTCAGGTCTGTTGAGAACCTTAAATCTGTTCATTTTAGAGCAGGAGGGGCGCATATCAGCCGAAAAGCTTGTTCAACATGTCGCTCAGTTTAGGGACAGGCGCCGGCCGCTGTGGTCTAGCGGTTAAGGCGCTCAGTCCGGAACCGCGCGACTGCTACGGTCGCAGGTTCGAATCCTGCCTCGGGCATGGATGTGTGTGATGTCCTTAGGTTAGTTAGGTTTAAGTAGTTCTATGTTCTAGGGGACTGATGACCACAGATGTTAACTCCCATAGTGCTCAGAGCCATTTTTAGGGAAAGGTAACGGCAAATAACGATCATTTTGAGCACCTCTGTGCCTCTTTCTGATCGGGTGGAAAGGCAATTTCCAGAGGGATAGGAGCGTAGTCCAATTCCCAGTAGATTGGATACAGAGGGCATAGGTAAGGGCTTGAACGAGTGTTCAGCGGAGTGGTCATCCATTTTTTTATGTTTTCCCCTCATGTCACTATGAGCACTAGACCACGTCTGAGTTTTGTAATAGCAAGTAAGTATGTCATAAGTGCCAATCCAAACAAGTTTATGAGTTACTGAAGGGAAGACCCAGGGACCGGGTCTTTCTGAAAAGGGGAATAATGTAGCGGCACCACCGTTTAGGACAGGGAAAGTTAGTTTTGTGCGGTATTTGGAGCATGAGTTACAGCCAGATGCAGGCCGTATTGCAGTAAGTTTCGCATACCAGCAGTTGCGAGGGGAAATAGGGGCCACAGCGGCGTAGCACTGCTGGAGAGGGCGCACACAGCAGTTTCCATGGCGCAAGTCGCAGGCAGAAGGGGGCCACTGGCCAACATAAGTGTAATGCATGCGTGACACGAAGCGGCGTGTTTGGCCAAACAGAGGCGCACAGACATTTTCGAACGCGACTCATTCAAGTGTGGGAGCTCTCCTGGACAGCAGGGCGTATCACACCACTGGGCTACACGCAGCAACAGATAGGGTGCCAGTGTACCAGTCCACGGTGGGTCCCTGGTTCGACCCTCTGAGGCCGATGTTGGGTCCGCAGCCAGTCAGCAGCGAGCCACTCTTCGGCTCGCTACCATAGACAGTCGTCTCGGCTCCCGACACACGCCAGAGACTTCCCGAACTGAGGGCCGTAGATTCGGATGCTGGATAGTGGGCGCTTATTCGTCGCTGCGATCTCAGCCATGCTGGTGAGGAGAAGGACGCAGCTGGCCACCTACAGCTCATACCAAGCAGCACTGAGGCGGCTGCTGGTGCAGCCATCCTGATGTCATCGAAACTCAGCTGTCCAGCCAAGACCAGCACAACGGAGTGCTGTCCAGGGGACTGGGGTGCTTCCTCAGCATTGTGGGGCCCAGTGATGCAGACCGAGGTGAAAGGAGCACTGTATTGGTACCAAACAAGTCATTTGGAAAGTTCTCGCCGAGTTTTAATATGGCACCTTCTGGCACCCACCCACTACAATATGTATAACCGTGTGCCATGTCTCCATTCCGATCTGAATATGGTTTCACATTTTTTACTCTCATTAATGTGACCACCAGTCGGAAGCCTGGATAACCACCTTTCGCAGTGTGGGCTGCTGCGAGACGTACACGAAGAGTATCTTTCCCCAACGCTCCCCCTCACAACAACTCACAGACCCTTCTATCTGTCCTTTCAGCCGCCCTTATTCCATTCTCCCCCCCCCCCCCTTTTTTCACTGGATAGTGTTAAAACTTTTACACACGGAAGTTTTGGCATGCCTTAGAAGATGATAACTGGTTTGACCTCTTTAATCCTTTATGTTGCATGTCAGTTTGTGTTACCAATCAGAGGGTTTCTGTTCCATGTGAACAGACTCCAGGGCACCCATAGTACGTTTTTAATATGTGGTTGGTCCTATTCGTTTTTAAGAACGGTTGTAAGATTGTAAGTAGAGGATGACTCTGGTTCGCATGTATGGAGTTGGTAAGCAAGATGTACATTTTATGCTATTATGCAAATAGATGATACAACAAATGTGTTCCATTACGCTTTCTTAACCTTTTACATATCGTGCTATATGCATTGCAATATGTTTCAATGTAAAAAAAAAAAATGTAATGGAGCTCTGACATGTTGCTGCTTAAGTGGTCTTGGACATCTTAGCTTATGTGATTAAATAGCTTCTATTGTGTGTTATCAGATACGTTATTCATTTATTGATGAACTGTTTGGCCACTGATGGCTCTAGGAAATGCGACTCGGAACGTTTGTAAAGCTATTTCTGTCCATACTATTTTTAACTTATCTTGGATATATGAGCTTTTGTATAAAAAATCCGTACCATTAAGTACACTAGTCATTTTGGTGCTGTACTGTCTGGCTACTGGCGGCGTTACTAGATGTGACACATGTGTTGCCAAGATTTATTTTATACATGAATCTTTTATATTACATCTTTGTTTCAGCAGCTTCCCCATGGTGCGCTCCCTTCAGCAGCCCCTATCTCAGATTAAGTAACGCTGTTAAATGTTCACGTAACATTGTTATGTTGCTCGCCGCACTGTACTGTCGTAAGAAAATAGTATGTTGCACTTACCTTCTCATACAAGCAATGCAGCCGGGGTATAGACATAATGGTGTTACGGCAGGACTTATGTAACATGTAATCATCTTGTCAAATGCACTTGTACTTCCCTTTTTTTTCTTTTTTTAATAAAAGCTACCCTTCCATCTCTGGTCGGGAGTCTTGTTTTTTTAAAAAAAATTCTTTATTAATGCAATAAAATAACCCATCAGCTTAAATAATTAGTGGGGCTTTATACAGGGTGTCCCAGCTGTCTTGTCCACCCAAAATATCTCTGGAACAATAACAGCTATTGGAAAACGACTTTCACCGGTGTCAATGTAGGGCTGGGGCCCACAAATGTACATATTTGGAAACATTCTAAAATGAAATAATATATGTTTTTTAACACAAACTTATGTTTTTTTTTTAAATGGACCTCCTATATTTTTTCTTCAGCAATCCATAGCATGACAAAGCACATACACAATGGCGTTGATTGCATCGCAATATTCCCATTACATCCCGAGATATTAAGACGCGAAGTTGACGCTTGAAACACCCGACATGCGCTCCTAGCGCACGTCCTGAGACTCAGGCGTGAACCCCATGCTGCCCGTAATCGCGATGTGATTGACATGCGTAATCACACTTCCATATTTATCAAGAGGTCCGAAACGAATAATACGGTCTGCTGCCATCCTGCATTAACGTCGTACATTCCAGCAGGTATTTATCCCATAGGCTAGGGGTGATGCGGTTCTGTAACATATCTGTGTATCGCAACGTTAGTCACAAAGTTAACTTCGCTTATCGTTAATTCGTTACTAAAAAGATAATGCCGTTCAACGTTAAATCTTTACTTTACTGTAGATCTAGCGTAAGTGACAGTTAATCATTCACTCGTAATAGTAAAATTCATGTTGATGGTTTTAGTGAAACGAGTAAGTGGACTAAAAGTTTTACCGTTGTTTAGGTAAAAATGTTTTGATTTGGGAAGTTCAGGTAGGACATAGAAGATGAATGTAAACATGTTTAACCAATTAGTTTTATTATCACGTAATTATCAATGTTATGTTTATCTAATGCGTTAAATGTCAAATTGTTGCAAACAAATGTTTCTTAACATCACTGGGTAAAATGGCCCTTTGTAGAAACTTCCTCTGTGATACCAGCACTACATACTAAACATAACGTTCACATCTCATGCTCAAAGTGACGCCCATTGGCTTGCATACATAGGGTCACTCTGCGGATGAAGGATTCCCTACTTCGTGCTACTGTTTCCTTTTTGATGGCTGTACAAGCATCAATAATGCGTTGCTTCATGTCCTCTGGTATTATTGGTTCATGTTGGTAAACAGCATCCTTCACTGTTCCCCAAAGAAAATAATCCAGCGGTGTAAGGTCCGGAGATCGGGCAGGCCACCTAACTGAGCCACCTCATCCAATCCACCTACCAGGGAACCTACGGTTCAGAAGCCGTCGTGCTCGTAAGGCATTATGTGCGGGGCATCCGTCATGCTGATACCACATGACCATTCTCCGGTTCAGAGTTACGGTGTCCAAGAGTACAGGAAGATTGTGTCGTATAAATCTCTAGTATTGTCTGCCGTTTTGGATGCTATTTATAAAGAAAGGTCCGATAATGGTATCTCCAATAATCCCATACCAAACATTAACTTTCCACGGACGTTGATGCTCTACCTGACGGAGCCATTTTGGGTTGTCTGCGGACCAATAATGCATATTCCTCATACTGACAATTCCTTTGTTGGAGAATGATGCCTCGTCGGTAAAGAGAACATCTGCAAAATATTTGGATTAGTCAGAAGTTTTTGCTGAGCCCACCGACAAAATGTTACCCTATTGCGGAAGTCATTTCCATGAAGATCCTGGTGTAAATGAACATTGTAAGGATGAAATTTATGACGTTTAAGAATACGCTGTGCACTTGATTTCGACACACAAACTTCACGTCCAATTTGACGTGTCCTGATTTGAGGATTCACAGCTATGGTAGCGAGCACAGCAACTTCAGCACGTTCATCTGTGCGTGTTCTAGGACGATGTCGAGGTCTTGGATTTAAGCATCCCCTTTCACGTAGACGAGATGTGAGACGACCAAACATCCGGCGTGAGGGCGATAGCCTGTCAGGGAATCGTCTTCTGTACAGTCGTTCTGCCTTAACAGCATTTTATTCACCTACACCAGGGTACAGTACAAGTATGTAGAGTGGGGTAGAAAACAGACATATTAACTTAATAATCAAAATGTTCGCTAACAGTACTATCAACAAACAAGCAATCTCATAACGTATTTCCCGTCAACGTACATTCTCCATAGATCAGCAGCATTTCTACCATATCTTTATGTATGTACATTATACTGAACAGTATAAGTACCACAACACAACGTTTATTCACAATGTGTACTACCTCCGTGCCGTCACTAGATTACTCTGATGCACGACTACACTGGCAAGCGGTGTACTGCACGCCAAAGCAACAACAAATGGGATGCTCGGAGGGTGGTGGAGTACAGGAGTTTGCATGGGTCGCAAATCATAAACAAGGCGAAGTGGTAACTGTGGCAGTAGTGGGAACTACGTTGGACACTTGACTAGGTAGAGCCAGGCCTTGCGCGACAGGCACAATGGGTCATATAACGCATTAGATAAACCTTATTTTGGGTGTGCAGGATAAATGAGACAACCTGACGGGTGTACACCGATCGGTACTGGTTCATATTGTGTACGTAGATACGTAAAACGTGCAAGAGGGAAACCATTATGTGCTTATGAGAGTTGATGGCAGAAGACCGTATAATTCGTTTCGGACCTCTTGATAAGTATGGAGGTGTGATTATATATGCCAGTCACATCGCGATTACTGGCAGCATAGGGTTCACGCCTGAGCCTCGGGACAAGATAGCTGGGACACCCTGTATAATAGAAAAACAAATGCAGTTTATACTTAATTAACTGGCAGAAAGCCATGGACAAAATTAATCTACTCTAATGCTAGACTACTCTGTAGCGTTAGAGTTGTGCCAGATGATCTATAAACCTACTTTTGTGGCGTGCTCACCGAGCTAACCCCAGTGAGCGTGCCCCTGTCACTGGGCTGGCCGAATTACTTAACACTGCTGCAGTCCCTACTCTTGTTTGTGTTCCGTAATTCAGTTTCCATAGTTATCCTTATGCTGACACCACTTCACATGGTCTTACATGTGTTAATTGTAACATGATGTCCTCTGTTCTTCTTCGTCACAGCGTGATAGTGGACTAAGGTTCTTAACTGCTCGTCATTTAAGTAAACACAATATTTTGAGCAATATGGACGATTTTGTAATTTCATTGAGAGTCAGTTAGGTACTGAAAGTTACCGACAGGGATGTTGGGCCATGGGGAACCCATGGCCCTGGACAGCTGAGCTAGGTTTCTTGTTTGTGGATCCATGGCTCGAACGTCCCAATCGAGGTATCACAGATTCTCCATTGGATTTCAATTCGGGAACTTTCATGCCCAGCGGAATACGGTAAACGCTTCCTGATGCTCTTCGAATCACGTACATGCTGTGGGGACTGTGTGACACGTAGCATTATCCTACTGGTAGATCCATCGTGCTGAGAAAAAACAAATTGCGTTGGAGGTAAACTTGGTTCGCAAGGATAGGTGGATACATGTGTTGGTCCATTGCGCCTACGAGAATGAAGAGATCTCCATGGGAATGCCATGAAAATATTCCCCAGACCATAAAACACTCTCCTGGCTGCTTGGTGTTCGCTTTCTGACAATCCACGGCGTACACCCCAATGGCCATCTGTCCAATAGAGCATAAAGATTGATTCATCTCAAAAGCCGTACTGGCTTGCTTGTTTCAGCCTTCGCCGATGAACAGTCGGCATGAGACGTGAGGGAAGCACCTGCTGCAGAACCCATATGTAGTAAAGCTGGATGAACAGCCCTTGAGGAGACGCTATTGGTAGCCCCTTTCTTATCTGGGAGATCATTTTTCAACAACTGCACGTCTCTGCGTCCGTACGGTTCTCCACAACCGTCGTTGGCATATGGTCCGTGGTGCACCACAGTTGCCAGGGTGCCGGTTTTCTGTAGCGCCCTCACGACGGTGTACTTCAGGCACGGCGGCACGCAAGTAGCTTACAAATTTAGCCGTTGCTCAAATACTTGCACCCTTTGTGCGAAAGTCAATGATCACGCTCTTCTGGATATCAGGTTGCGGCGGGGCGTTGCGTCCACTCACCAAGCGGCAAGCTCTTCTTACACGCACGTCTCCTTGAAGTTTCTGACTTGCAATTTTCAGCCGGAAAAGCTATAGAAAAAACAGCTTGAAGCGTCAATCCTTTAGACACATCGAAATTAAACGCCATACACTTGTAGCTGCCATACGCTTCTTTATTACAAACAGACACAAATCTTTCAAAATTTACTCAAGCAATTTTCACTAATTAAAACAATGTTAATAAAACTCCATTAATAAAATGTAACTGACATAAGTGAATGCTTCATAAATTACATAGAACTGGCTCCCGTATCGAATTCTAGAACAGCTTCCATGGACTGATTTCAATCAATTGTAATAAACTGAAGTATTATCAGATTAATGCACTCGACTAAGCTCCTATTTAGTATTACTCACAGGTACGAGGTTCACACACATTTCATGGTCAGCATACAATAATAGCACCTTAAATAGTCTTAACAGGGAGCCGTCTCAACTCTTTCAAAATATACTCAAGCAATTTTCACTGATTAAAGCAATGTTCATAAAACCCCATTAATAAAATTTAACTAATATAACTGAATGCTTCATGACTTACATAGAAAGTGGCTTCCACATGACCCATATCAAATTCTAAAACTGATTCCAAGGACTGATTTTAAGCAATTGTAACATATTAAGGGTATTATCAAATTAATACACTCGACTAAGCTCCTATTTAGTATTCCTCAGCCGGCCGAGGATGCTGAGCGGTTCTAGGCGCTACAGTCTGCAACCGCGCGATCGCTACGGTCGCAGGTTCGAATCCTGCTTCGGGCATGGATGTGTGTGATGTCCTTAGGTTAGTTAGTTTTAAGTAGTTCTAAGTTCTAGGGGACTGATGACCTCAGTCCCATAGTGCTCAGAGCCATTTGAACCATTTAGTATTCCTCGGAGGTACGAAGTTCACTTACATTTCATGGCGGAAATATAATAATAGGATTTTAAATAGTCTTAACATGGAGCTACCACAACCTTTACGTTGAAAATTAGTGATGGACGCCAGCAGACCGAAAGGTGCTACCAGATAGAGGAGATCGACGGACGAGAAGGTAAAATGGAGCTACACTCAACTTTGGGCCACAATTAAGCTTCCAGATAACCACAACGCTCCTCCGGAAAGATGGAATTGCCCGACACTAACAACGTAACCACAGGCACCGATCTAGGTCCTTAAATTTCCCTCTTCCACCTTGATACCCCGATCGGAGTTTGCTCGCGTCGACCACTGCCAATTATCTGAAACATAAACACATCAGCGGCAGACAACATTCTGCCGCATCAGGTAGACAAACATATTTGCCCAGCTGTTTATAAATAAACCTTTAATTATGCATGGTAACAACGAACCCTGACTAACCTAGACGAGCACTTGCCCAGTAACGGCTCTTAAAATCTGATTAGCCAATTCTCTAGAACAAAGAAATAAAATAATAACATAGAAACAGGAAAATTATTTCGGCCCGCTCTTGAACTTACGTACTATTTGGCATGACCTCTAGCTACGCATTAAGTACGGCGTCGTGTCTATTTGTTGTGCGTAGCTAGCGTTCCCTTAAATACCATCAATATAAAAGGCGCGCAGAGCAAGTACAGTGACAAATAACTGAAACAACCAAGTTTGTTTTCAGTGCACTCGGGTATCCAATTAAGGTGAACAGAACCCACTAATAAACAATTCGACGACTCCAGTTCGTTCACTTTGAGTAACATGTAACAGACGCGAACGAAATCTGTCCTTCAAATCTCCAGGAAATCCCAGTCACCATCGGCAGCGGATCTGCACTCAACCAGCAAAACACGCTGCAGCAGCTGCCCACGCTTCTCTGTCATACCGACTCGGTCACTCGCCAGCGCTACACGTCACTGTCGCTCACACAGCTGATACCCGAATGCTAGCCCTTACAGAGCGCGCGCGCCGCAGTTAAACAGCCATCCGCCAAAGATGCGAAGATGACAAGCAGGCATCGAAAATCGACTCACAACGATCGGGATGACAATTTTTTTTCACCATTGCACCATTTTTTTAATAGTACAATTTCTTTTTAACTTGCGAGCAGGGCAGGCAGGAGGCGGCAAGGAGAGCAGGGGTCAATTAGTCCGAGGCCTAGCCACGGTGCCGCCCTCATACCCGTCACCACTCACATTGATTGTAAGGAAACAATGATTTACTGTGTTTTTTTTTTTTTTTTTTTTTTTTTTTGGAAAAGTATCAATAGGGGATTGGAGCCAGTTCATTCGCTTGATACATAAACGGGTGAAGGTTTTAGAGTTCGACCATCTACTATCCAATACCTGTTCTATTGAATGCAATATGGAGCATATTACCGTACTCGCGTCGGTGGTTCGCGTAGTGTCTAATTTTAATATATTCCGTTTCCATGTGTTACAGAAATTCGCTGTAATCGTCGCCCGTGAGCCAATTGAAGACATGACTTGTATAGTGGCCCAATAGCCACATGACGGCATTATTTTTAGTTGGCGGAAAATATTTGACGTCCGGTCTGTGCAGTAAGTTCGTGTCTATGTTATTTTCAGAAGTCCTATTTATAAGGGGGACTTTTTGACGAACCCATTGCCAATTGCGCATGCGGTGACTGCGAGTATATCTGTGGGGAACAGTATCCACTTGGTAACAGTCTGGACAATGGGCTGTGTCGCTTAGCCCAATCGCATGCAGGCGCTCATTTGTGCTGATAATGTTGTCGACCGTTTTGTACCATGTCGACCTGACCAAGGACGGAAGTACACTGCTGCTGATGTTCGCCCAAAGGACATCCCGGTTGACACCAGTATGCTTTTGTTCGATTTTGTTCTTGCCCTCATATTGTTTCCTGTGCTCCAGAATGTCCTTGACTGTTAAGGGGCGATGTTGGAGAAGGACCTGGCTCAAGTAGCTCTTTCCAGATAGTACATGCGGATGTGAGACAACTGGTAGTCTATCGTCTGCACATTGATCGGCGGTTCTACGCTTTTCGGCGCGACTGCCTCAAACAATTTAGCCGTAAGGATGTCAGAGTAGCTTTGGATTAAGGATGTCATCCTTTTAATGTACAAAGCCGTTGTTTTGGCGTTCAGATCGGTTAGACCCATACCGCCGTGCAGAGGGCCGAGGGTCACAGTCTTCACGTCAACTCGAAATATTTCACCCCGCCACAGAAAATTGGCCAACTAGCTCATTATCTGTTTGGCTATGACAGTGGGGACTGGAAAGACCTGTGCCACATAATATGCTCGCGACAGGATACATGTATTTATAAATTTAAGCATCTGAATTTGGTCCATGCTGCCATAGACGCTATCTACTAAAGCACCCTTCACTTTGAGCGAGACATCCCGCCAATTCGACGTTATCATCCCTTGTGGGGGGACCGTCAGTATCGTCCCAAGAGATTTGTGTTTCGTAACATGGTTAGCCCATTCTAGGCCGACATCGTCAAGTCCCCTTATACGTAGAAATTTGCATTTAGTTTCATTCATTTTTGCGCCAGAAGCGGAACAATACCTTCTCAGGTCTGCCTCCAGTTGAATCACATCTTCCCTGTTCCTTGCGACGATGCCGACATCGTCAGCATGTGCTCCAACTGCAGTTTTCTTCCCGGCGATCGTTATGCCCGTCATGTGCTCTTGTACTAGCCGCAGCAATGGTTCTAGTGAGATGACAATGAGCAACATGGAAAGGGGGCTTCCTTGGGGTACACCCCTTGCGATGGTAATTGGTCTTGTGAGCCGGCAGTTGACGGAGATCGTGGCGGCCAGACCAGTGATCATATTGCGCTCGACAGCGATGGAGTCATGCCGGAAGCCCATCCCCCGCATCTTTTCGAAGAGGTATTTATGGCTGACACGATCAAATGCTTTATAAAAATCGACAAAAAAGAGCCCGCAATTAATGGCGCTGACAGACGACAGAGCGACGGTATCTCCATATTGTGCTGTGGAGGGAGGAGGAGATTAGTGTTTAACGTCCCGTCGACAACGAGGTCATTAGAGACGGAGCGCAAGCTCGGGTGAAGGAAGGAAGGGGAAGGGAATCTGCCGTGCCCTTTCAAAAGAACCATCCCGGCATTTGCCTGAAGCGATTTAGGGAAATCACGGAAAACCTAAATCAGGATGGCCGGAGACGGGATTGAACCCTCGTCCTCCCGAATGCGAGTCCAGTGTGCTAACCACTGCGCCACCTCGCTCGGTATATTGTGCTGTAGTCTGAAATATTGATCGCCTATAAGCACAAGTTTGCTGTTGCCCAATTATAGTTGCGGTCAACGGCATCATTCGTTTGTTTAAAGCTCTCGCAATAATCTTATAATGGTTCAAATGGCTCTGAGCACTATGGGACTCAACTGCTGCGGTCATTAGTCCCCTAGAACTTAGAACTAGTTAAACCTAACTAACCTAAGGACATCACAAACATCCATGCCCGAGGCAGGATTCGAACCTGCGACCGTAGCGGTCTTGCGGTTCCAGACTGCAGCGCCTTTAACCGCACGGCCAAATAATCTTATAATCTGAATTAAGAAGAGAAATCGGCCGGAAGTTGTTAATCTTTTTACATCCCTTATTTTTAGTAATCAACACGATTTTACAATCTTTAAGTTCTGGTGGTACAAACTTTCCGCGCAGGACGTCGTTAACGGCTTGTGTCAACTTATTACCTATGATACTCCAATATCGTTGGTAGAATTCGACCGGAAGGCCATCAGGGCCCGGCGATTTCCTTTTAGGGAAGCCGCGAATTATTTCAAAGACGTCATCTGAACTAAAAGCCGAAAATAAGCTGGCTTTGTCGTCAGCCGTAATTGTGGAGGTTGTAAACGCAAATAACTCATCCGAATCGTCCTCCTGCGTTCCTTCTGCCTCATACTAGTCATTGTAATATCTGTGGATTTCTCTGATTATTTCGTTTGGCGTAGTGAGGGCAGTACCGTTTTCTAATCGAAGTTCGTCCACGAATATCCGTCGTCGGTTCTTGCGGTGTTTAGTCAGATGATATAACGCAGACGTTTCGTCATCGCTGACAGATCTGGCTTTTGACTTAATTTTAGGACCCTCCAGTTGTATTCTCTTTAAGGTTAATAATGTTGCTTTAATTTTCTTGATATCGGACAATCGCCTGTCTGAGCCATATGCCTGATCATACAAGTCCCGTACAACCATGTAGTTAAATTCCATTGTACGGTGAACTGCCCGAGATCTCTCTATACTATAAGATATAATTACTTTCCGTAATTTGGGCTTCGCCTTGCGGGCTCACCACTCCAAAACACTCGGAAAGTTGTGTACAGAGCGCAAGCAAATTTCCCAAACTATTTTTAATTCGGCCTCGAGCTCGTCGTCTGTTAAAAGGCCGACATTCATGTTTCACTGATTCCTAAACCAGTGAGTTGGTTGCCGGTCTAAGTTTATGCAGGCACTCACACTGCAGTGATCAGAAAAGCTGACTGGAGTGATTTCCACTTGTAGCAAATTCCTCACTACGTGACTCGACATATAGATTATATCAATCCTGCTGCTGGCATTATGTGAAATGTGCGTGTATTTCACAAGCGTGGGATACTTAACTTCCCACGCGTCCCTCAATTTCATTTGGGAGACAAGAAAGTTTAATTCAAGGGAATAATTAACATTGGGGGATTGATCTTTACGGTGCAATACACAATTAAAATCGCCTGCAATGATCAATTTTGGAGAGTCTCTCAGCAATAAGTAAACGATATCCTCCTTAAAAAACTTCGATCTGTCAGCGCGCCGTGCACTTCCTGATGGTGCATACAGGTTGATTACACTGACGCCCATGATATTCACGCCTATACCCCGTCCAGAGTCTAACTTCTCGACATCGGTTGGAAGTATTCCTTCCCTGACTAAAATCGCTGTGCCAGCGCTCAATTCGGGAGCGAAATTGATTATTGCAACATAGCGGGGAATGTTAATTTGCCATGTTGCGACGTCTTGTAAAAGGGCAATATCCGTACCAGAGTCAAACAAAAATTGTTTCAATAAAGCAAGTTTTAACTCTGACGTAATCCTATTGATATTAAGGGAGGTGATAGTGTAGGCCTGTAGCATATAGACAATGAGATGTTAAAGTATAACAAAGCGATGGCATGGGTCTCAAGAGTGCCGGCTGCAGGATTAAAAAAGTATAATGTGAGCAGCCATGAGAGAATTATTGGATCAAGAAGCTAAATAAACACCATAACATGTGATACACTTTGAATCATAGGTCGGTTAGAAGCAAAAACGACACAGTGAATGCTGCGAACCATAACCGGATAAGAGGACAGAAAGAAACACGAAGGAGCTTTGCAACCTTAGGCGACAGTACGGAACAAACCTTGTACCAACGGAAGTACTACTGTGAGGGATGGGCGTCGCCGAGTTCTTTGCTGTTGTCATCACCGAATCCTTCCCTCACAATTTCATAACTAATATTTCTGGGTGCTACATCCGCTTGCGACGAAGTGGAATTGCCCTTGTTGTGAGGAACGGAGACATTTGGCTGTGGACTGAGCCTTCGTCGTGGGGCCTTTTGAGGTCCCGGAGTTTTTGTGGATTCTTTGAGACGCGGTGGTGCTGTTGTCTCAGCACTGCCGCCGGCAGCTGGCCGGTTGGTAAACACTTTCGCTTGTGTACTTTCGCACGGAACTTGTTGTCGGGCGTCAGCTGTAGCGCGTTGTTGACCCAACACTTCCTCACTGTGTGCGCGTTGTAGCGGCTGTTGTCCTTCGGGCGCGGCACGCAAAATTGGAGGTTCCTGTTCATGACCTGGCGTCTCAGAGTTCGGCATCCCCTCAAGTCCATCCGCACTGGCTTCAAAGTCGACCCGCATAACATCATCAGGTACTAAATCCTCCGCGATCGATGGTTTTGGTTTCCGGGTTGAAGGAGTCTTGTGAGATACTTCCTCATCTGAATGCTCATCACTACGTTCCAGCGGCCTTTTCTTTTGCTGAGATTCACTTTCAACACAAACTGGCGCAGCAGTTTCCCGTCCTACGAGTGGTGGAAACGCATCAGCGGATTGTCGGAGGTAGTTGCCTGGGGAGCATCAACATCAGGGTGTGCAGAAGAACCATAAGTATCTACTGCCATTATCTCATTAAGTGTTAATCTACGCCGCGGCTGGAGATTATTTTTCAAGACATAAACTCGGCGGGGGCAGTCCTGGCGAAGATGTCCTAATTCATTGCAGATATGGCAGGTGGGGGCTTGATCAGAATATATAATGTGAGCATTATAACCATCGACCGTGATGTGAGAAGAAATGTTCATTTTTACTTCCATGTCCACAGATCTAATCCCATTGAAACATTGTAATGTGCAGCGAGACGACCACTTTTCGTTGACAATTTCTTTAACCTCACCAAACTTAGAAAATGCATCTTTAATTTTAGCATTGTCAATCTCTATGGGCAAGTTAAGTACTCGAACTGTCTGAATCGAGTTATCGGCACGTGTTACGCTCACCACACTATTGGTGCCGTCGCGATGGACAAAAGGGACTTGTGTGCCGATTTTTTTAAGAAGTCGATCAACTGCTACTGGACTGAGAAACTTGACAAACACGCAATAACGATCAGAATCTAGCTGGGTGGTGTGCACAGAATCAGAAGTGATACCTATTACCACGGTGAGCCAGTCATGAATCTCGAGGGCGATCGGTTGAACTCGGCGGGTGTCCTTGTCAAAGCCAAAAACCAGGGTGTTTTTCCGGATGGTGGTAGACATGGCGCTGCAGCTGTGGGGAATCCGGTCAAGCCCGAATCCCGTACAATATCGACAAGTTGCTGACGAAAAGGACGACCACAAAAAAGTACAATACACGTGAATCACTCGGAACACAGAAACACACAACGACAAACAGTAAACACTGGCAAGGACACCGAGGATGCGGAGCAACCAGCTAGCACGTCCGACCCCTGCGACAGCGGAAGCTGGAATGAAATCGATGGAAACTGGCGCCCACAGCGCACCAGCTCACAGCTGTACGCATCATAACCTCAAATCGCACTAAAATCGCTTTTTCGGTGGAAAAGGTGGTCTAGGTGTAGCGTCTTTGAGTAGTAATCAAAACGTTTCCGATCGGCGATACGAAACCCGCCAACGCTTAAATTTTGATTAATAATCAGCATTGGCGGCGGAAAACTTCGGCATAAGAAGTCACCGTCACTCTGCCAGCGGCCTTGTCAAAGCGAGCGGAGGATCAGACAGAGGGTTAGGGCACTAGCTTGTCCGTTGAGAGGGAAACTGCCCCTAAAGACGGTAGAATCAGCAATGATCAACAGCATAAGGATTCAGAAGGCTATGGAAACCACTGCATTAAAGACACATAACTTGTATTCACAGGACATGTGGCCTGTAATTGAAAAAATTTCATGATGATCTCTCCATTGGCAAAAGAGTCTGGAATAATCAACGAAGAGAAAAAGATTGAATAATCAACGAAATAATAACGTTCTACGAGTCGGGGAGTGGAATTTCAGAAGCTTAAAAGTTGCAGGGAAGCTAGAATATCCGAATAGGAAATGGCAAAGGCTCAATCTACATGTAGTAGTGGCCTGTAAAGTGAAATGGGAAGAAGATTCGGATTACTGGTCAGATACGTATGGGTAATACCAACAGCAACAGCAAATGGTGTAATGCGAGTGGTATTCGTTATGAATAGGGAGGTATGGCAGAGAGTAGGTTACTGGTAACACTTCTGTGGTACAGTTACTCTAATCAGAATCGACAGCAAACCAACACTGACAACGATAGTTCAAGTATACATGCCGATATTGCAAGCTGAAGATTAAAAGATAGAGAAACTACATGAGGATAGTGAAAGGCAAACACAATACTCAAAGGGGGATGAGTCCGCAGCTCGTGGTCTGGCGGTCGCGTTCTCGCTTCCCGAGCACGGGGTCCCGGGTTCAATTCCAAGCGGCGTCAGGGATTTTCACCTGCCTCGAGATGACGGGGTGTTTGTGTTGTCCTCATCATTCCATCATCATTCATGAAAGTGGCGAGACTGGACTGAGCAAAAGTTGGGAATTTGTACGGGCACTCCTAACCGCGCAGTTGACCGCCCCACAATCCAAACTTCAACATTATCAAAGGGAGATGAAAATCTAATAGTCATGGGGGACTGGAATGTAGTTGTAGAGGAAGGAATAGAAGAAAATATTGCTCGAAAATATGATCTTGGGACAAGGAATGAGAGAGGAGAGAGACTATTTGAGTTCTGTAATAAATTTCAGCCAATAACAGCGAATAATCGGTTCAAGAAAAAACAAGAGGAGAAGGTACACTTAGAAAAATCCAGGTGATACGGGAACACTTGAGTTACATTACATCATGGTCAGACAGAGATTCTGAAATCGGATTCTGGATGGTAATGCATACGCAGGAGAGGATATAGACGCAGATGACAATGTTGTAGTTACGAAGTTTAAGAGATTAATAAGGAAGAATCAATACGCAGATAACTGGGATACGGAAGTACTAAGGAATGACGAGATACGCCTGAAGTTCTCTAAGGCTGTAGATACAGCAGTAAACAATAGTCAGTAAGCAGTACAGTAGAAGAGAAATGGACAGCTCGAAAAAGGGCAATCACAGAAGCTGGAAACGAAAACGTAGGTACAGAGAAGGTAACTGTAAATAAACCATGGGTAACGGCAGAAATAGATGAAAGAAGGAAGTACAAAAATGTTCAGGGAAATTCAGGAATACAGAAATACAAGTCGCTGAGGAATGAAATAAATAGGAGGTGCAGGGACACTAAGACGAAATGGATGCTTAAAAACGTGAAGAGATCGAAAAAGAAATGGTTGTCGGAAAGACTGACTCGGCATAGTCAAGTTAAAACAACCTTCGGTGAAATTAAACGCAAGCGTGGTAACATTAAGGATTCAACGGGAATTCCACTGTTTAAAGCAGAGGAGGGGGCGGATAGATGGAAAAAGTATATAAGGCGTCTGTGAAGGAGGAGATTTGTCTGATGTGATAAAAGAAGAAACAGAAGTCGATTTAGAAGACATAGAGGATCCAGTATTAGAAACAGAATTTAAGAGAGGTTTCGAGGACTTAACATCAAATAAGACAGAAGGGACAGATACATTCCATCAGAATTTCTAAAATCTTTAGGGGAAGTGACAACAACGACTATTCACGTTGCTTTGTAGAATGTGTGAGTCTGGCAGTATATCGTGTTACTTTCGGCAAAATATCATGCGCATAATTCCGAAGACTTACAAGTACGAGAATTATCACACAGTAAGCGTAACACCTCATGCATCCCACTTGTTGACAAGAATTATATACCGAAGAATGGAAAAGGAAATTGAGGATGTGCTAGATGACGATGAGTTAGGATTTGTCGACCTAGAAAAGGCGTTCGACGATGTAAAATGGTGCAAGATGTTCGAAATTCTGAGAAAACTAGGAGTAAGCTACACGGAGAGACGGGGAATATGCAATATTTACGAGAACCAAGATGGAATGAGAAGGGTGGAAGTCCAAGAACGAAATGCTCGGATTAAAAAGGATGTATGACAGCGATGTAGTCTTCATACCTAATGTTTAATCTGTACGTCGAAGAAGCAAAGATGGAAATAAAGGAAAGGTTCAGGAATGAAACTAAAATTCAAGGTGAATGGGTACCATTGATAAGATTCGCTGATGACATTGCTCTCCTGAGTAAAAGTGAAGAAGAATTAAATGATCTGCTGAATTGAATGAATATTCTAATGAGTACAGAATATAGATTGATAGTAAATCGCAGAAAGACGAAAGAAATGAGAAACAGCAGAAATGAGAGCAGCGCGAAACTTAACATCCGGCTAGATAGTTATTAAGTAGATGAAATTAAGGAATTCTGCTACCTAGGCCGCAAAATAACTAATGACGGACGGATTAAGGAGGGCATCAAAAGCAGACTAACACTGGCGAAAAGTGCATTCCTGGCCAAGAGAAATTCACTCGTATCAAAAATAGGCCTTAATTCGAGGACAAAGTTTCAGAGATTTTACGTTTGGAACACAACACTGTATGGTAGTGAAACGTGGACTGTGGGGAAACCGGAACAGAAGAAAAACAAAGCATTCTAGATGCGGTGTTACTGACGAATGTTGAAAATTAGGTGGACTGAGATGGTAAGTAATGAGGAGATTCTGCGTAGAATCGGAGAGGAAAGTATTATGTGGAAAACACTGACGAGGACAAGGGACAAAATGGTTGGACATCTGTTAAGACATCAGGGACTGACTTCCACAGGACTAGAGGGAGCTGTAGAGGTCAAAAACTGTAGTGGAAGGTAGAAATGTGAACACATCCAGCAGATAATTGAGTACCTGTGTTGCAAGTTCTACTGTGAGATGAAGAGGTTGCCACATGAGAGAAATTCGTGGAGGACCGCATCAAACCAGTCAGAAGACTGATAACTCAAAAATGAAAAGAAAATGTGCGTAATATTTCACTCTATAACATTTAACCTTCAGTTACAGTCCAGGCTTCAGTTAGAAGTCCACTGTGTGTTGTAAACAGAGTTTCTTCTAAGACTACAATTTACAGTTACGTCTTCCTGAAAGAAATATCTACTACAGATATTTCTTTAATTCCATTTTCCACTGAAATAATAGAAACTTTAATTAAAGCGTTAAAGTGGTACCCAATTAAATTTACTTGAAACCATAAGTAATGAAACTGAAACAATTTCCTAAATTCATACAACCACTAAAGCTAATGTAAGCACTTTATTTAGGTAGCTAACTGCAAGAGTTACGTTAATTAGATTCAAGTTCTTTGAACATTGACTTACATCTAGTAGAAATCATTCTTGGAAAATATTTTAAACATAGCATAACCTAGTTATACAATTTCCTCTCCACAGTTTATAAACAATTACATGTATTGTAGATGGGCCAGAATGACTTGCAAAATCCTCACAATAAAATTATCAGACATAATACAGAAAGAAATTAGATCCAAAAGCATGAAATTTTTTAGAAAATTTATGAATATCACCTTCTTTCAGTCATTCTCTTTTATACTTGGTTTTAGTCATATGGGGTAACTGCTCAGCATTCCAAGTAAAATTCTATTTTTTCATGTTATTCATTTTATTTCAATTAGCCGCATCTGGTAGATTTTCGTCAGTATTCCAAAATCTGTTATCACTTGTCAGTGTAACAGCACGTTATCATCAGGTATCATTTACATTTACCAATCTTTACACCATTGATTCAATATCAATTGCCTATTCTTCAACAATAATATATCCTCTCTGCATCAAATAACCTTATTCCTTCATTAATTACTTTCCGCTTTAACCAGATCCTATAACCACTTCTAATTACATTAAGTCTTCCTTCCAGACTTATACATTTCTCTCTGTCCATAACCATCAGCATGGCAATACGCCTGCTGCTTCTACTTTACCACAGAAGTGGAAGAAGAAATAGATGGTAGACCAAAGCTTAGAATGACAGAAGAGGAAATCTGACAACACGAAAAGAAAAAGAAGAAGTAGTATCAGTAATTCAAGTACTTTATAATTGTCAATAACCTAGCATTGAAAAGACTGCAATGCCTTATAAAGTATTTACCCCAACACCATTTATCTGTCTGTTATCTTCAACATTACTAAAAACACAACTTTCAAGAGTACATTTCTGAATCTGTTTTTCTCTGGCTATCCAATTACTAGAATCCAGTTCTCTCACCATCTTACTTTCCCATGGTTTAACAAAACAAATGTGCCTGCTCAACACTTACGCTCATACTATTTGCAACAGAGTTTAACTCGTTAAGCTACACTTGATCGCTTACAGCCCCAGATACCCCGGCAACATCAACATCTTTTTCCTCCATATAAACCTTTCCTTAAAGCAAGCACCTTTTTTTGCATTACGATTTCACCCACTACATATTACACAATAACAATTCCCTGTTCATCGTACACTTTCATCTCTTCATTGGGGTAAGCACCCGTTTTTGAGCGTTACTACCAACAAAACACCACCTTCATTCCATTCTGCCTGTACGCAATAACCACTGACTTTAACTGAAGCAAATTCCACTTCACTTCCTTTAATGCCCATCATTGACCTCTTATCGCCACAGAATACATTCATTATATCAAAGTCCAAAGTTGACTCTAATTTATCATTTAGAACGGATACTGGAAACTTATTACTTCCAAATTTAACTTCCATACAGAGTATTGAACCCCAAGCATATAAAATTATGCAAGAACAAAAATTATTTCTTACCCTACTTGGCAAGAATTGTTTATGGAAGAAATGACAGATATTTCAAATGTAGAACTGTACCAGAGATCTTTTTCCAAATCACCTGGTCAACAGAAGTTGGGGTCAAATCAAATAGGATAGACCCCAGAGAGAAAAGAGTTAAACAAAAATTGAAGAGCACTGTCAGAATAGAACTTGGATAGGAAGGAGCTAGGATAGGGTTTACCAGAAAGTATGAATGGACACATCCATCTAGGGAAGGCACCACTCGTCAAGTGATGTGCCTACCAAAGTGAGCATACCCCCTGCCTCATTTTACTCCTCCTTATGACTTTCATTTAATTCACGTATTTCTTCTACTTTCTCTTCTATCTTGTCGTATACGACCAGAAACTGTTCTGGATCAACCTCCATTTCCTCAGTGCCGTATTTATTATAACCGCCCATATATTCTCTTTTTCTGCAATACCTTATGGGAAACGTGTCACTCTCATCAGTTGTTAAATTCCTTTTTCCCAGAAAATTTTACAATTATATTTCCTCCTTGTATTTCCAACCTCATGGAATTCTCTTTAAAATCTAGCTTCCCTTTGTATTTATTGAGGAAATGTATGCCCATCAACATGGCCGCACTTAATCTTTGAATTATCAGGAAGTGATGGTAGAACTGTATGTCATTTACGTTAAGAGGAAGCAACACTTCATATTTAACATGTTTCTTAAACTCTCCTGTGGCTACAATTATTTCAATCCTCACAACAGGCATTATTACTAATTCCTCCTTCTTTGGCAAATCATCTAATTACTTTTGACTAGCAACACAAAGATCACTGCCACTGTCAGCTAAACACTGCACTTCTTCCCCATGTATAACTAACTTATGCACAGGTTGGTCTGTCTTCTCCGCACTATTGCTGACTTCAGATTGATCTAGCAAGTCATGCACAACTTCCCTTCCCTCAAAACCTTTCCCATGCCTAGACATTATACGGACATTTGTAGGATTATTTTCACTGTTTATCCTGTTAATAGCAATCTGTCTGTCCACTAATGACAAATCAAAACACCTTCACACATCACCTTTTCCATTCTGAACCTCCTCCAAACCCTTACTTAACTCACCCCCGTTACGGTCCTCCTCACTATACCCCTTTGTCCTTACTACAAACAAATTCTCATTATTCACCTCCACAATACTTCTCTCGTGTTAACCCTGCAATTCCTTACTGTCCGTGCTCTCCTGTTCTTCGTGAAAAGATTACTCGTCTGTTATATCGCACACGTTTCCGTGTTGATCGAACCTGTGTCATCATCTGTACACACACGAATCAATGTCTCATTACTACAACGTTCACTTCACCTATTCCTATCCAAAAGGTCGTCTAAGCCACCGTTAAATACACATATTTTGATTGTATTTGCCTCATTTGTCTCATTCGTGCTGTCCACATCGTTATTCCCTAATTTAGTCACTTCTTCGTTGTGCACCACAAATGGATTAATTAGTGATTTTAAACAACAATTTTCCGTCCTGTGAACGTCAGCAACTTCGCGGACGGTATCTAGTTTCCCATGATCCGTGGTTCTGTGCTCTCTCCCGCTCTCACTCCCCTATGTAGTCTGTTTTGGAATCATATTGTCATATAACAGATCGCGATCACTTACACGTCCTTGATCGGAGCTAGTTTGCCTGTCTGCCGTAGCATGGCGGCCGCCTCTTGCGCCTCTACCTCTACCATTACCCCGAGATACATCCACCCTGTTTATATTTACATTCTGTCGAGGTTCCGAGTAGTTCGGAGGACTAAAGTTTCTATTGGCCTGCTCCTCCTCCTCCTGCATTAGTTTCTCTACTCCTTCCAGATAATTAATAAATTTATTAATACCGTCCGTGGGAGCAGCAATTGTTTTGTTACGTCAGTTCATGGGCAGCTTCCCATCCAAAACCATTATAATCTGTTTGGCACCAATTTGTTGGTGAGATACCATAAATTAGCCACGCACTTTAAAGCAAATCGTTTTAAATTCTCGTTTCTTTGATTAAACTTTTCCCCATCCCAGAAATTCTTTTGCAGTTCCACCTTCTTTTGTCTATCCAATATTCCGTGAAAAATGCATCTATAAACTTTGCAAGGTATCGTATCGTTCACACTCCAAGTCCTCGTTTCCCCCATAAATTTTGACGAAACAAAATCGATTTTCTACCTATCGGTCCACAACCTCATTCCAAAATTCCTTTGGATAGCATGTCCAGCCGGATCAGAAAGTAAGAACTGTCCGTTAGTAATGCAACCTACTTCATCCCACTCGGTTATCGAACTGCCGCCCACACTGTTAGTACGAACTTTTATATTATGTTCTCTTTGGTTAGTCGCTGTCATGATCATGCAAATCATTTGATGCCACCACCACCTGACTAGCGGTATGATTAATGTTGGTCTCTGTTTCTTCCACATGGGCAGACACAACAGCTTTTAAACAATTTTCACTCTCTTCATTGATTTTATTATTCAAAATTCAATGCTCATTTTCACATATACATGGCACTGTGCTATTTTATGCTCTAAACATTTTCTTATATCTGACCCACTCTTCGATTGCTTTCATTAGCTACCCTCTGTTCATTGCTTTCTTACACTGTCTGAGGTTTTCTAGCATGTTTCCTCAACTTGAGAAACTTTAACTTCGACCTTCTCTTCAAAAGCGCTCAATACTTTTCGTAACATTGCCTTTAGATCTGCAGCGTGTTTTCTTCTTTTTCTCTTAGTACAGTTTCAACTTTGAACTGTTTAAGCTCACCAGTTACATCTTTTGTAGTATCAGACCGCTTAGGCTCATTAGTTAGATTATTATTTGGTTTGTTGACGCTAAGCATAGTTCCAGACTGCTGCTGAAGTTTACCAGCTAAATTTTTATTTCATTCATTGGTGCTGCGTATTAATGCTGCCGACATCTCCGTTTCACTTCCCTGTTCATTTTGCTTCACTTTGCAACGTATCAAGTTTGGCATCTGCCTCTCCTGTTCATGTAGGTCACCCTGGTTCATGTCAGATAAATCAGTATGGCTAAAATCACTCAATCTATTATTAAAAGAGCTGGTACCTTCTTCCCTTGTTACATTTGTTAAAACATTTTGTTCCTGTTTCTCTCCCACAATTGGAGATAACTGCTGAAAATTTGGAACTGCAACGTCCCTAATTTCTGTTTCACCTACATTTCTCTGCCTTGTCTGACTGGCACTTCCATCAACCTGAATTACGTCGTCTTCCTTTATAACTACAGACTTATCACACACTTCCATTTTAAAAATTCTTTTGATGCAAGCAAACAACAGATGAACTAAACTGAAATATCTCCATTTTTCGAATGTAGTCTCGGCGCGCTGAATCTGCGAGTCCGTCTTCGGCCTCCTGCACCAGCTGCCGTATACTGCCGACAGTGTCAGAGCAGTTATTGAAATAGCAGCTGCCTCTGGATCCGTCCTTAAGTCTGCTAACTCCACACCGCTTCTTCTTTCGTATCTACGATGTCCTCCTTCTCCTTCTTCTTCTTCTTCTTCTTCTTCTTCTCACCACAAGATTACAGTTCTTTTTGCATTGTCCCGCTTTTCCACTCTGCCATACACTGCTCTATCTGTCTTTTGACCACCCTTCGACACTGTTCGTTTTCACATTTATTCTCAAACGCGATTCTCTCCTCTATGGTGTTATATACTTCCCGAGCATTGATGCCTCATTGGCGGCGGTGCACTGCGTTGCAAAGTTCCACTCACCTGGCGGCGTACCTCTTCTTACTCGCAAGCATCCCTGAAGTATCTGACATGGAATTCTCAGCAGAAAAAAGCAATAGGAAAAATGGCTGTACACACCATAAGCTCAGTTCCCACTAAAATAATTTTTTCGGTGCAAGGAATAGTTAAACGAATTATGTATGTGCGTAATATTTCACTCTTCTAGTTATGCTTGTATATATCAGTCACTATCAAGCCTTACTCTAAACTGTACAAAAAATGGAAAGTCCACACGAACACATCATTCATAACAGTAGCAAGCTTGTGGTAATTATGAACTATCAGTCACAGAAAGTTTACAAACGGATTGGTTCTTTTAGAATCACGCTCTCAAATGTTGGTATAATCAGTTTCACGTAACACAGTGCTCACGTTCGAGAGTAAGCAACACGGAAAGCGGGATTTAGTTATTTTAAAAGTTACCAAAATTTCTGAATTTCACTCCGTGCTTTAACTCGAACTCTCTTCCTTACTTTACAGCACTTCTCAAGTATATTGGTTCCGAAATATTACAACATTAATAATTTTCAACGGAGCATACATCAATATTTCTGGTCACTATGAGATACAACCCACGACTCTACTCTCTCTACACAAAAGTAATTTCTAGTTCGCCAAAAAACGAACGAATATACTAAATTATGATTGGCAGAGAAACATCACAGCCAATCAGAAAGGAGCATCTGACCCCCTCAATTCGATGCATATACAGGGTGGTCCATTGATAGTGACCGGAGCAAATATCTCACGAAATAAGCATCAAATGAAAAAACTAGACAGTACGGAACTCGTCCAGCTTGAAGAGGTAAACCAGATGGCGCTAGGGTTGGCCCGCTAGATGGCGCTGCCATAGGTCAAAAGGATATCAACTGCGTTTTCTAAATTGGAACCCCCATTTTTTATTACATATTCGTGTAGTACGTAAAGAAATATAAAAAAAACGGAGTTGATATCCGTTTGACCTGTGGCAGCGCCATCTAGCGAGCCAACCATAGTGCCATCTGATTTCCCCTTTCAAGCTAGACAAGTTTCGTTCTTTGCAGTTTTTTCGTTTGACTCTTATTTCGTGAGATATTTGTCCCGGTCACTATCAATGGACCACCCTGTATACAGAACCAATCAAAATTTGCCACTGAATCAGAAAAGTCAATTGCCCTAAATAAATCTATAAAACCAATAAACATGAAATTAATTCCCTCTTAACATAACTACTTTACCGAAATCATAATCTTATTTCTCCAGTACCATAAACTGACTAAATAGTTTCAACAAATTCCCCGGTACGCGGCACGCATGTCTAACACAGACGTCGTTCTCGAATATTCCTCACATGACAAATTGCTTCACTGTATAGTACTAAAACTTTACATAAAACAGCATTTCACAGTCACAGCTTCATTCATTCCCGTAACAAAGGCACAATTATAGTAGTAATTAATAAAGAATTAGAAAATTAAACAAACAGAACCGGAAATAAAATTGATAATATTTTGACTGCAGCTTAAACAGCTTCCGTCAGCTAGTGACCTTTATCAGGTCGTATAGAAACTACGTACACTCGAGCAATCCGACGCCACCCGTTCTGCGAGTGACTCATGCTACACGTTTGATCACTGCTGTCATTTCCCACCTAAAAGGTGCGATGAAGAGACGCTACGCCTCAAGGTAAATCGCTCCGTTTCTGCATTTCGACAACGACCACACCATTTCCCGCGTCCACTCGGCACACTTTATATGCCCACTACTGCTAGTCCTGCCACGTGCCATTTGTGAATGGTTCTATCACGTTGACTTCGAACATAGGCGGTGGTCACGTTAGTGTGACTGGAGTCTATACTCATTTTACTGCAAATGATCAGTCTTCTGGGAGTAGTCTATAATTAATAACCCAGAACTAGGAAATTACGTCACTATCTGGCAAACATTTCAAACCTAACACGTAAATATGACACTTTTCACTATAGTTACAGAACAATTTTCACAATAGTTAATGTTGTTCAACACTTAAGCTCGTCTTATAATATTAATTCATTAATAAGTTCTTATTCCAATGACTTCACTAAATTAGTAATTAATAGCCTTCTTCTACCTTGCTTTACTCGTAGTCTACATTACTATAGTAATGAATATCAATTACGGTTCCACGTAACATTCGTACTTTCTCAATCACAAAACAAAATTCTGTCAGCCTCCAGGGCTCTCATACGAGTCTCTTCCTGTAAAAAAATTATAGTGATCGAAATATTGTCCACAGAATGACAAACAACTCAAATATGGAGACTAGGTACTAAAGAGGTGCTAGACAACGGCAAGAACTCCACGTGTGCTGAAAGATTCTTTTTCTTTCTAAAATTTCGTTAGACGCTAATATTGACAAAGGAGAAGTGAGGTGGGAGGAGGTACTAGTTAATATCTGCTGGCACTCAGGGGTAATGGTCTCAGAAAGATTAGGAACCATTGTTGTAATAGAATAAACTATTTGGTATCCATCTGCTCTTTAAAAACATCTCAGGACACAATGAGTTGGCCTTTCTTTTTTTCCTGGCCTAGTAATGAAGACAGTCCTATCTGTGTTCCTACATAATATAGATTGTTGTTAACGTTGGTCATGAACAGTTATGCAGGGTAGAACGTCCTTCCACAAAATGTTTCGAGCGTATTTTCTTCCAAGACTAAAGGCGAATAATCGAGCGAATTAGTCTTCGACGATTATAGGTTTCTACATAACCCTATTTCATTGTCAGCAAATGATTGGCTCAAAACAATGGCTCTGAGCACTATGGGACTTAACATCTATGGTCATCAGTCCCTTAGAACTTAGAGCTACTTAAACCTAACTAACCTAAGGACATCACACAACACCCAGTCATCACGAGGCAGAGAAAATCCCCGTCCCCGCCGGAAATCGAACCCGGGAACCCGGGCGCGGGAAGCGAAAACGCTACCGCACGACCACGAGCTGCGGACGTAAAGGGATGGTTCTACATTGTTCCTCGAATCTCACATCATCGCACCGAAGGCCATATGAGTATTGTGTGTGTTAGAAATGTATTACAAATATCGCAGATCTAGTCGTATAGTAGCACAAGTATGCAGAAACTAGGTAGCATCGTCTGTTTTGAGAAACTGATCCATTTACTTTTTGTGACCTTATCAGAATTTGCCTCCATTACATTCGTAGTCCAAGTCTGAGTGCTACGGTAAGCGCAAGAGAAGTTAATTGTGAATGCTAGCTTCTGCTAGGATGCAGAAGAGATATTCTCTATGACTTCATTGTTACTGATGTGTTGGCAAATGTGCCAACACCTTGTAGATAGAGGAGGTCGAAATGCACGCTATCTAACGCAGACGGGCGTCAATTCTGGAACAGGATAAGTAGTGAATACTAATAAGAAAAGTATGCAGCTCCTCGAATACTTAACTTTTATTCTATCCTTGTTGTATACAGTGTTCTTGATGAGACATTTCATACGATAACTATCAAACTATGTAAGGCTAACGGCGCCTTGCTAGGTCGTAGCCATGGACTTTGCTGAAGGCTATTCTAACTATCTGCTCGGCTAATGAGCGATACATTCTAACTATCTGCTCGGCTAATGAGCGATGCTTCGTCCGTGTAGTCGCTAGCAAGGTCGTCCGTACAACTGGGGCGAGTGCTAGTCCGTATCTCGAGACCTGCCTTGTGGTGGCGCTCGGTCTGCGATCACACAGTGGCGACACGCGGGTCCGACATGTACTAAATGGACCGCGGCCGATTTAAGCTACCACCTAGCAAGTGTGGTGTCTGGCGGTGACACCACAGTTACATTTCTTTGAATGTTTGTAATTGCTTTTTGTAGATAGTGTCGGAAGTTCCATGCGGCTTTTCGCGGATGATGCTGTAGTATACAGAGAAGTTGCAGCATTAGAAAATTGTAGCGAAATGCAGGAAGATCTGCAGCGGATAGGCACTTGCTGCAGGGAGTGGCAGCTGTCCCTTAACATAGACAAATGTAATGTATTGCGAGTACATAAGAAGAAGGATCCTTTATTGTATGATTATATGATAGCGGAACAAACACTGGTAGCAGTTACTTCTGTAAAATATCTGGGAGTATGCGTGCGGAACGATTAGAAGTGGAATGATCATATAAAATTAATTGTTGGTAAGGCGGGTACCAGGTTGAGACTCATTGGGAGAGTGCTTAGAAAATGTAGTCCATCAACAAAGGAGGTGGCTTACAAAACTCTCGTTCGACCTATATTTGAGCATTGCTCATCAGTGTGGGATCCGTACCAGATCGGTTTGGCGGAGGAGATAGAGAAGATCCAAAGAAGAGCGGCGCGTTTCGTCACAGAGTTATTTGGTAACCGTGATAGCGTTACGGAGATGTTTAATAAACTCAAGTGGCAGACTCTGCAAGAGAGGCGCTCTGCATCGCAGTGTAGATTGCTCGCCAGGTTTCGAGAGGGTGCGTTTCTGGATGAGGTATCGAATATATTGCTTCCCCCTACTTATACCTCCCGAGGAGATCACGAATGTAGAATTAGAGAGATTAGAGCGCGCACGGAGGCTTTCACACAGTCGTTCTTCCCGCGAACCATACGCGACTGGAACAGGAAAGGGAGGTAATGACAGTGGCACGTAAAATGCCCTCCGCCACACACCTTTGGGTGGCTTGCGGAGTATAAATGTAGATGTAGATGTAGATGTAGACCAGTTAATTACTTCTCAGTACACTTAATCACTATTCCGCGCTTCGTAATGTAGAGAAAACTAAGCGAAAACAAGTGTTGTCAGTATTTACTTGATTTTCATTTATCCACACTTATCCCATATGAGCGGCATAGACGTCTCTGACGTGTCGCGTTTGCCCGCAAGAGGCAGCTTTAAGCCTAAAAATATGTGTGGGAGGACAGCCTAAATATACTTACGCTATGAATTTGTCGAACACCTTAGGCCTCTTTGTTCCCGGCGGCGTGAGTGTGTCAATCAGTACTTGTGTGGTTCCTCTTCACTGTGTTACGGAGCAGCTAATTCCGCACTCTCACTCTCTCTCACGACTCTTGGCATATTACTTTAGAATGTAGATAAACATCGTACACGTTTCTGCAGTACAGACCGAGAGTATCCGCTTGATGGTGAGGATCAGTGCTACGGAATAGATTAGAGGACAGTCAATCTCGTAACTTAACCGGCGTCTGGACCATCTGAAGTATTCCTACTATCCGAAAGGAAACTATCACTCTCCTATAGACTGTGTGTTGTGATGAAAGATACGTACAGTCTAAAAATGTGTCCTTTCAATTGGCTCAAAGTCGGATTTTTACGTTGATGAACAACAATTTGTCTCTGAAGAGAGGGAACACACGTATTTTGCAAAATTTATAAAGGTGAAATCAAGGTGGCAGAGCAATAATAAAGTTTTCCTTCAAATTAGTAAATCATTGGCACAGTTGGCCATATCCAAACAGACGCAGAATAGTTTGTGCTACAAATTTACACCTACCATACGGCTTTAGACAACGCCAACACAAAGCTTTGTCTGATACAGGTAATAATTAGAAAAAATTAGTAAGGTTTTAATTTCATTTTTATACGAAATGTTACATTTTTTTTGTGTCCGATATCTGAAGCTATGACTGTACTCCGCAAGACACGTGACAGTGAATTTCGCGGAGGTTACAGCTGCTGACATTCTCCTTCCGTGCCTCCTGTTTACGTAGTACCGCCAACACCCCCCCCCCCCCCCCCCCTCTCGCCGTCACTGTTCATTTCTCGAATGGCCTGCATGAAGAATGACTGCGAGCATTCCACCGTATGCTCTCTGTTTTCTGAGATATTTCTCGTTGCGCGAGAGGTATGTCTCTCGAAATTTCAACTTCAAAATTTCCCTAGAACACAACGACTTTCTCTTACCGCCTGACAACAGAGTTATTTCAGAAATTCAATAAAGCTCTGGCGTTAACTGAACGATCCTATTATGAATCGCGCCAATCATCGCTGGATCATCTGCACATCTTTCATTGATCCGCTCAAGTACATTAGAAGACCTTGTTTTTTTTCCATCTAGGGTGCAGGGGAACAGTAGCACAGTCATTGACAATATTTTTCATCATTCTTCATAGCTAGATGGGTATTCTGTTATTAAAAGGGTGAATGGGCTTTCAGACGACGATGCACAAATTTTAACACCGACAGTCATTTGTACTCAAAGAAATATCACATATAACTACCAACTAGGTAGAAAAGTTAACCCCACAACAACAGAGAGTTTTGTCAAGGAACAAGAGTGGCAGGGTGTTTATAGTGCTGATAACATAGATGATAAATATAGTGCTTTCCTTAGCACATTTCTCATGTTCTTTGAGATGTGTTTTCCATTAGAACGTTCTAAACGGGGTACTAGCAGTAATAGGCAGCCAGGTGGCTGACTAGTGGGATAAGGATGCAATGTAGAACAAAGTGTGAGTTACATCAAAATTTTACAAGTAGTCACAACCAAGCTACAGTAGCCCGTTACAAATAGTACTGTAAGGTGCTTGAAAATGTTATTTGGAAGGCACAGAGTATATGGTATGGAAATAGAATAGCTAATTCACAGGAAAAAATTAAAACCATGAGGTCAGTTGTGAAGGAAGTCTGGTCAACAGCACAAAGTCGATGATATAAAGTCAGTTCTCAGTAGAAATATTCGTGTTACTGATAAGTCAGATATATGTACAGTATTTAACAATCACTTTCCGTGCATTGCTGGTGAATTAAATAAAAATTTAGTTTCTACAGGGAATCATATAACTTTCTTGGCAAATGCCTTTCCGAGACTGATGTCTGAAATACTCCTCTGTGATACAGACAAGGGGGAGAGTGAGTCAATAAGTAAATCAGTGAAGACTCAGGACTCTCATGGTTATGATGGAGTGCCTAGCAGAATATTAAATTACTGTGCTACACATGTTAGCCCTGTATTTAGCCATATTTGTAAATTTTCCTTTACGAATAGTCAGTTTCCTGAACGATTAAAGTACTCAGTAGTAAAGCCGCTTTATAAAAAGGGATGAAGGGACCTGTTTCTATACCATCAGTGTTTGCTAAAGTTGTTTAAAAGCCTGTGTATATAAGGATAATCAATCATTTTATATCACACGATTTGCTATCAAACCTACAGTTCGGGTTTAGAAGTCATTTAACAACTGAAATTTCTATATTCTCTTTTCTCTGCGAGGTACTGGATGGGATAAACAAAAGGTTTCGAAATGTAGGCAAATTTTTGATTTAACTAAGACGTTTGTGTTAGTCACAAAATATTGCTCCAGATGGACCATTATGGATTACAGGAAGTAGCTCAAAAGTGGTTCACCTCTTACTTTAGCAACTGGCAGCAAAAAGTCAATATTCACAATGTTGAGAATGGCTGTAATTTGGGATTGAAGGGCGCACATTCAAGAGGGGGAGGGGGAGGGTGTGCCCCAGGGATCGGTGTTGGGGCCACTCCTGTTCCTTATTTACATAAATGATATGCCCTATAGTGTTACGGGTAACTCTAAAATATATCTGTTTGCTGATGACACTAGCTTGGTTGTAAAGGATGTTGCGTGCAACATTGGCTCGGTTTCAAACAGTGCAGTTCATGACCTAAGCTCGTGTCTCGAAGAAAATAAACTAGTGCTGAATCACAGTAAGAATCAGCTTTTACAGTTGCTAACACACATTTAAACAATACCTGAGTTTATAATTTCACAGAATGGACATATGATTAGTGAAACTGAACAGTTCAAATTTCTAAGTGTCCAGATAGATAGTAAACTGTCGTGGAAAACACACATTCAGGATCTTGATCAAAGACTTAATGCTGCCATTTATACTATTCGAACGGTATCTAAAGTGAGCGATCGTTCGACACGAAAATTAGTCTACTTTGATTATTATCGTTAGTATATGTCATATGGTATTATATTTTGGGGTAACTCCTCCCATTCTCAAACGATATTTTTGGCTCAGAAACGAGCGGTACGGGCAGTAAGTGGCGTAAGTTCACGAACCCCTTGTGGACGCTTGTTCACGAGTCTGAGTATTTTGGCATTGGCCTCTCAATATATATATACCTTACTGTCATTTCTTGTTAACACTATTAGCTTATTCCCAAGAATAAGTAGCTTTCACTCAGTTAATACTCGGCCGAAATCAAATCTGCATTAGGATCGGACTTCCTTTACTCTTATGCAGAAAAGTGTGGAGTATACTGCTGCATCCATTTTCAAGAAGCTACCACTCGAATTCAAAAATCTCAGCAGTAATCCACGCGCTTTCAAATCTAAACTGAAGAGTTTCCTCATGGGTCACCCTTTCTATTATGTTGAGGAGCTCCTTGAAAAATTAAGCTGATTCTTGTCGTATTGTTGATTGCGTTTAGGCCTACTTAAACTTACTGACTGACTTTTTTCGGGTTCATAAATATTTTATTTTTATCTGTTATTCCTTTAAGTTGTAATTTCATGTACTTACATGTTCGATGACCTTGGAGATTTGTTCCTCAATTTGGCCCTACGGAACTTTACGCGTAAATAAATAAATAAATTTTAAATAAATAAAGTCTCCAGGCTGATGAGCAATAATCAAGAGTCGGTGGGATAAATATTCTGTAAGCCACTTATTTCGTGAAAGAATTGCATTTTTTCAACGTGACATCTGATTTTGTTTCATGAGGTCATTGAACTTCCGATGGCTCTGGGTGATTACTCCCAGAAATTTTACGGTAGTTACCTGTTTCAGTGTTTTTTTGGGAACAGTACAGAAATTTGTGAGGAATAAGTGGTATTTGTGTACATTCAGTGTCAACAGCAAGTCCCTACACCAATACAGGATCGTCTGCACGTCTTCCCGCTTTCTGTTACGGTGTTCTGGCTTATAACGTTACACGAATAACTTTACGGAGTCACTAGATTCAGTGATCCGTAATCTTTTCGATAAGAAGAGACCTTTTAGATCCCCACGTTTATTGTGGAACCACTAATGCTTTTCTATAGAACCTCTTTAATGCAACACTATGTAAACATTGTGAGGAGATCTCCCAAATTATTGGAAAACGGTTCGGAGAAGCTTCGGCAACTTATCCCTGTGTTGTGGGCTACGATTAGTGAATTTAGGCTATATTTCGACACTCTTTCCGTAGTGTATCTGAGGTGGACCCCTCAGATATGTAGGTTGTCTTCTGTAACTAATGTATCTGAGCCGTGGCAGCTTCCATGAGGGCTCGCGCCTGATCCTAATGACGCCACTCGTGCACCCGTTACATCCACTCTGCTCCTCGTCGTATCATTTTTGCTGGTATATCTGTTTCCTATGGGGTTGCGTGGTGGCAAGTGGTGTGTCGGACACGGAGCTGGACGAATGTGCCTGAGTGCTCGACGTCATGGCGATTGCAGCGAATTAACGCCATTTCCCGTTGGGCTGCGTTTTCCTGCTTCGACGAATTTAGGGGTAAGGAGCGGTTCTCCTTGCGTGCAGCCTGGTTACGGCGTGATCAGCTGAGACGTGGGACACACGCTCAAGGATACTTCAACTCAATAAAGACAAGGCAATAATTACCAATGAAACACAAACTCTGACTTGTGATTTCCAACATACTGTGTTTAACAAAAAATGGTTCAAATGGCTCTGAACACTATGGGACTTAAGAGCGCAGGTCATCAGTCCCCTAGAACTTAGAACTACTTAAACGTAACTATCCTAAGGACATCACACACATCCATGCCCGAGGCAGGATTCGAACCTGCGGCCGTAGCGGTCGCGCGGTTCCAGACTGAAGCGCCTAGGACAGCTTGGCCACTCCGGCCGGCTGTATTTAACAATTGCATAATAACAACAAACTGTTACCCGAGAATAATATACATAATTGCCCTAGAATCTGAAACATTGCTAAAGAAACAAAATGTCTACGGACGTCAAAGCTCACCCCAAACAATAAATAATTTTAAAACTCTCTTTACATGCATCTTTAGAACCATAATAACAATAAATTTCCACAGAAGCAGGACAGCTTTCCAGGTATAACAGTAGAAACAACTCACAATTTCTCTTTCTTAATAAACTACTAAAAACCCAGCAAAATGAAGGCGTCTTTCGGGCATTACAAAATTTCAGTGACACGTAATGCAGCACATCATGGGTGCGCGGAAACTACAACTCAGATCGAGCCTGAATGAAAGCTGAAAGGAACGGTGAAAAAGGAAAGACGGTCGCATCTGCGTCACTAGGAACAAATAATAAAAGACTCAACTTATTCGCCGAGGAACTGGAGTGTACTGATAAACACAGCGGCAGAGCTGTTGGTTACCATTCAAAATGGCCGGAGCAAAGGCGTCGCCCCCAGTTAAATGACCAGCTACAAATGGTTCAAATGGCTCTGAGCACTATGGGACTTAACTGCTGAGGTCATCAGTCCCCTAGAACTTAGAAATACTTAAACCTACCTAACCTAATCCATGCCCGAGGCAGGATTCGAACCTGCGACCGATGCGGTCGCGCGGTTCCGGACTGTAGCGACCAGCTACAACTGCGACGCGCACCGCTGATTATACAACTGGCACAACAACATAAAACCACACAGAAACTGGACAGTATCCAGATTAACGCAATCCTTAAAGCATTAGAAAAATTTCAATACACGAATACGGCCGCAAGGGACCCACTAGCTTTCTTATTTTTCAACTTAATAGATACTGAAACGGTATATCAGATGCAAAACATTACCACGCAGTGAGCTTTTTGTAGAAGTAGACAATCTGTTTCTCACAAACAGCTTAAATTATTTCTGCTTCTCTCTCATCACCTCCATACCTCCACCTGCTCATCCTGCACCTTCCTGATACTGGCTATGTTCTCAACATACTCAATGAAATGATCTTCCAAATTTGATGTCGCCGTGGTGCAAGTAGCCCATCTGCAGTCCTCCGCAGATCCACCATTTCACACACGTGACTACTGTTCAATAAGCTGTGCCCCAGTGGTCAATACGAAACATATAACATGGGCGTTCAAACACCGGGAGAGCCGGTAACTGCAAACAGAACGAAATTCAATACATATACACAGCAGAACCTTAAGAACCTGAATAATTCCCTCCGTTTGGTTGTGTAGCATATCTGATTGCAGGCTGATACATTCAGAAGCCACTTTCACATACTTAGCAGTACAGACGAGACCATCGCCCTCTTACTGCAGACAGTACACACCTGTCGACCGCACGCACGTCTCCGTACGCAGCCTCGCTGCCCACGTGACAGGAAGAGACAGACTAAGAGCAAAGAGCGACTGCGTTCAACCAGACTGGGCACCGGAGCGTCAATTAACCGACCAAAATCATCCTTCTTCCCACAGAGTCGTGCGCTTAATTAGCCGAAAAGCGACCAAAGAGGAAAACCGCGGCCACTCAATACAATGGCCGGCCGGTGTGGCCGAGCGGTTCTAGGCGCTTCAGTCTTGAACCACGCGACCGCTACGGTCGCTGGTTCAAACCTGCCTCGGGCATGAATGTGGATGATGTTCTAAGGTTAGTTAGGTTTAAGTAGTTCCAAGTTCTAGGGGACTCATGATATCTGACGTTATGCTCCATAGTGCTCAGAGCCATATGAACCATTTTCGATACAAAGTCGATCGCAGAGATCTTAAATGAATACGTATCATCAGCCAATCGTGGTGGCTAAATACCCTGAGATGTACTGAACAACTCCATAGTTTCCACGAGCAGCAGGGCAGTATTATCCGGTTCCTATCTGGGGTCCTGAAGCATTTGGCCTCCTTGATATTTGTTTGAAATTATTTATAAATACTGTTTAGTAAGTACTTTACTCAAAGCTTGTTACTTCTGTCCAGTTTCCAGGGGCTGTGTGTCTCAATCTGAAGGTTTCTGTATCCGCCAAGCTATTATTTTGCAACGTTAATTTGTACATGAAATGACGGTTTGGTGTTATTATCTGATACTACTGATAGTAATTTCTGTTTGTTGTAGAGCTCATGGCTGTTCCTGGTGCCAGTCTTTGGTTTTGTCCTGTAACTAAAGTTGTGTGCGCTTAGCCTAAAGGCACACATGTGTGTGTCATGTGTGTGTGCGTGCCTGGGTTTGCACACTTCCTTACTCCGTGTTGCAGAGTCCTTCGGGTTATGGGGTACAGTTTAACTGACCATATGCTATTTGGTAGGTATCCCAATTACAATGCCTATTACCCCATAAGAGGCCACAGTAAACGCGTACCTTGATACTTTTAAAATCTTGTTTGAATTATTATGTGATTATTCATTTAAATGATCTTGTACATTGCTTCGTGCTACTGCTGGGAAGTTTAACTTGCAATATTATCAGAGGGCCGCACCCATACTGAAGCTTCAATAGCTGAATTTTTAATTGACGGTCTAAGTATTACTGTCTAAGCTAATTTTTATCAAACTGGTTTTGCTGTTTGTTGTTCAGTATGTGTTGACAGCCTTATATCGACAGCGGTTGACTCGTTTCTGTTATGCTGGTCCTGGGCAGTGATGTGTTTTCCCTCTGCTTTGGCGACTTTCCCGTCATTGCACGAGGCCTAAGTGTTGGAAGGCCACATGCGATTCTGAGGATCTCCCGTTGCGGTCTCAAGTTGAGTAGGTTGTTGTTATTCTTTTGGTATCGATCCTCGGCGGGTTGCGACCTAATTAACATATAATTCCATGGCCCTTGTCGGCCTGTGATGAAACTCTTTGGGCAAACTGATCACTGACTTTCTCGATTTCTTTAAAAAAATTAACGGTCATTGTCATTTTAATTGTGTTCTATGATCCTGGTGGTTTATTTAAGCGCTTCGCGTGATTTATTTGGAACAGGCTTGTGGTCTGTCAATGAAGTACTACTGTTGATTTGGTTTTATGTCTGGGTAGCCTTCGGGCACATTGGCTGTATCTTGTCTACATGAGAGCAGAATAACGAGTGGAGTGCATACATTTTAACGTCTCTATTTAACGTTTGTTGAGCTTATATTCAAGTCCTGTTGTGTTGTCAGCCAACATTGTGATCTAGTTGCCAAAACACAGTGCCGCCGCGGATTTATCTATTTAATTAATTAACTGTCCGTAGTCGGACCGCCCCTGTGTTGCACAGTTGACATTTTTCGAGTACTATTTATAGTTTCAAGTGTAGTGCAAATGTCCTTATTGTTAATTTAATTTAATAATGTTGACTGTTTAGGTGTATTTCGCAGGAATCTTCATAACAGTCTGTTGGCTCATGACTTAATTGTTATTAAATAAAAATAATTGTTTGGGAGTGATTAATGACGCATCAATTTCGTCCACCCTGTCATGTGTTTTCCTTAAACTAATACTGATCTTTGTTCTTGGTCTCAGTATCCTACTCCATACCACTAAACTTTTAGCCGTGTGTTCACGCAACGTCCTCTGTAAAGGTGCGACGCTAGATTTATAAAGTATCGTAAGCGAATTAACGCCATTGGCTGTTGGGTTGCGTTGTCCTGCAGAGTTGACTGTTGGTATCGACATCTACATCTACGTGATAACTCTGCTATTCACACTAAAAGTGCCTGGCAGAGCTTTCAACGAACCACCTTGAAACTCTCTCTCTATCGTTCCACTGCCGAAAGGCGCGCGGGAAAAACGAGCACTTAAATTTTTATGGGTGAGCCCTGATTTCTCTTATTTTATCGTGATAATCATTTTTCCCTACGAAAGTGGGTGCCAACAAAATGTTTTCGCAATCGGAGGAGAAAACTGATGATTGAAATTTCATGAAAATATCCCGTCACAACGAAAAACGCCTTTGATTTAATGACTGCCATTCCAATTCACGTAACATGTCTGTAGCAGTATCACCCCTATCACCCCTATTCCTCGGTGTCATCCGTCAGTCCCACCTGATGCGGATCCCACACCCTACAGCAATCTCCTGAATAGAGCGGAAAAGCGTGGTGTAAGCAGTCTCTTTAGTAGACCTGTTACACCTTCTAAGTGTTCTGCCAATGAATCGCAGCCTTTGTTTTGCTATACCCACAACATTATCTATGTGATCGTTCCAAATTAGGTGACTTGTAATTGTAATACGAAGTATTTAGTTGAATTTGCAACCTCCAGATCTGTGTGACTTATCGCGTAAATGAAATTTTAAACGATTTCTATTAGAACTCATGTAATTAACTTCACGCTTCTCTTTATTTAGGGTCAATTGGCACTTTTCGCATCGTACAGATATTTTATCAAAATAATTTTACAATTCGGTTTGGTCATTTTATAACTTTACAAGACGGTAAATGACAGCATTATCTTCTTGTAGTCTAACAGGGCTATTCAGATTGTGTCCTATATCGTTAATACAAATTAGGAACAATAGAGGGCGTGTAACACTTCCTTCGGGAGCGCCAGATATTACTTCTGTTTTACTCGATAACCCTCCGTCTATTACTACGTACTAAGACCTTTCTGACAGGAAATCATGAATCATGTCACACAACTAAGGGATATTCCATGGGCACGCAGGTTGATTAGAAGACCTTTTGTGAGTAACGGTGTCGAAAGCCTTCTGGAATCTAAAAATGTGGAATCAATTTGACATCCCCTGCAGATACCACTCATTACTTCGTGAGTATAAAGAGCTAGTTGTTTTTCGTAAGCACGATATTTTCTGAATCCGTGATGACTACGTGTCAATACATAGTTTTCGGCGACGTACTTCATAATGTTCGAATACAATATTTTATCCAAAACCCTACTGCAAATTGACGTTAGTAATATTGGAATGTAATTAAGCGGATAACTCCTACTTCCCTTTTTAGGTAGTGGGGTGACTTGAGCAATTTTCCAGTCTTTAGATACGGATCTTTCCGTGAGCGAGCTGTTGTACATAATTGCTAAATACGGAGTTATTGTATAAGTATACTCTGAGACAATCCTAACTGGCATACAATCTGGAACGGAAGCCTTGGGTTTAACTAGTGATTTAATTTGCTTTGCTACACCAAGGATATATACTTCTACTGCATGTTTCTCATCTTGGCAGTAGTCCTTGATTGGAATTCAGGAATATTTACTTCGTATTCTTTGGTGAATGAGTTTCGGAAAACCGTGTTTAATAACTCTGCTTTAGTGGCACTGTTATCAGTGACTTCACCGTAGTTACCTCGCAGTGAAGGTATTGATTGCGTCTTGCCACTGGTGTGCTTTATGTATGACCAGAATCTCTTTGGGTTTTCTGCCAGATTTCGAGACTGAATTTCGGTGTGGAAATTATTAAAAGCATCTCGAAATTAAGTAATCACTATATTTCGAACTGCTGCAAGACTTTGCCAGTCTTCGGGATTTTGCGTTCTTTTAACTTTGTTATGCATTTTTCGCTGCTTCTGCAACAGCAATCAGACCTGTTTTGTGTACTGTGTGGGATCAGTACCATCACTTATGAGATTATTTGGTTTATATCTCTCAATTTTTGTCGATACTATCTCTCTGAAATCATTCCACAACTTTTCTACTCTTACATGATCATATCGAAAGGAGTGAAGACTGTCTCTTAAAAAGGCGTTAAGAGCATATTTATCAGCTTTTTTAAATAGATATACTTTGCGTTTCTTTTTGATGGTTGTGGCTGTTACGGTATTCATGCTAGCAGCAGCTGACTTGAGGTCGCTAATCCCTCTATTCGTCACGATACTCACTATTTGTCCAGGATTATTTGTTGCTAAGAGATCAAGTATAATTTCGCAAGCAATTACGCTTCAAGTGGGCCATGAACTAATTGTTAAAAATTATTTTCTGAGAAAGCATTCAGTACAATTTCGGATGACGTTTTATGCCTGCCGCCGGCTTTAAACATATAACTTTTCCAGCATATCTAGGGTAGATTGAAGTCCTCACAGACTATAATTGTACGAGTGGGGTACCTGTTTGAAATGAGACACAAGTTTTCTTTGAACTGTTCAGCAACTATATCTTCTGATTCGCGGGGGGGGTGGGGGGTCGCTGTCAAGTATGAGCTCACCCATAATATTTCGCAGGAACTATCTATTGCAATTTCACTACAAGGCAAACAATTTCTAACGGCAATAAATACTCCACCACCAACTGTGTTTAATCTGTCCTTTGTGAACACTATTAGATCGTTTGAAAAGAATTCGGCTGAACTTATTTCCGGCTTTTTCCAGCTTTCTGTACCTATAACTATTTGAGCTTCAGTGCTTTCTATTAGGGCCTGGAGCTCTGGTTCTTTCTCAATACAGCTACGACAATTTACAACTACAATACAGATTGTTTCTGCAATTACCTTACTGTGTTTTACCTGCCCCCTTTTAAACGGACGCCCTTTCTGTGGTTTCCTGAGACCCTCTAACCTAAAAAACCGCCCAGCCCCTTCCACACAGCCCCCGCTACCCGTGTAACCATCTCCTGTCTGTAACTGACTCTGAGCTATTAAGCGGAACCCGGAAACCCACGACCCGATAGCCCTAATCAAGGAATCTGCAGACTACAAGGTTACAAAATCGCCTGAGCCTCTGATTCAGACCCTCCACTCGGCTCTGCACCAAAGACCACAGTCGGTTCTATTGACGATGCTGCAAATGGTGAGGTCCACCTTCATCTCGCAGGCAGGACTGGCAGTCTTCATCATTTCCGCTAGGCGGCCGAAACCATACAGAATCTCTTCCAATCCAAAGCGACACGCGTCATTGATACTGATACGAGTCAACACCTTTCCACATCTGGAATCACTCCCTTATGTATGCACACAGGTTTCCTTCCCCTCCTTGGGAGCCATATTCCTGAGGGGCCCCATTATGCGCCTAACGTTGGAGCTCCAAAATACCAGGAAACCCACCCTCTGTGAATTCCCAGACCTCGTAGGCCGAGAATCTTCCTCTGAACGGGGTGGACGAGTGTATCCGGCTTAGAGACATCGTCAGGCACAGATAATGCCGGAAACCTGTAGGTCAGACGAACTGTGGAGGCCTCACCATCGGCCCCTCGGAAAGTTTTTCGCTGCCTGTCTGACTGGAAATAACTCCCACTCGACCATGGGTGAGGAGTCAACCTCAGTGCAGGCACTCAGTACGTGGGTCGCCCACAGCAGTGGACCCATCAGTGGACACATGGGACGTGCTTCACGTCCCTCTCATCCCCGCGTCCAATCCCCCACAGTGATATCACTTGGCAGCAGCCTCAAGCTGCGTGACGGAAGCCAATGCACTCTGGAGCTGTGAGCATATGTTCGCCAACTCAGCTCGCATCTGTACACGGCAATCACATTTCCCATCCGATACTGCAGTCGCTCCTGTTTGAAGCTCGTAAAAATATGTAACAAACTAATGGTGTACTCGGTTTATTAGCAGCAGGAATTCGAAGTACTCTCTCACTGACAGTCTAACCGACACCGATCTACACTATCCAAAACAAACAAAAGCCTGTACGATACGAGGTTCAATAGTAAGGTCGATTTCAACGTGTGGTACAATACACTGCACGGCTATTAAAATAAAAGTTTATTCTAGTAAGCACTAGAACCCGCAAGAAATTACAAAACACGTTTCTTGTAGTGGCCATTTTCGCAGCAGCTGTATATAAATTGCAGTTATTTTCAAGAAAATGCCTTTTCTGCATGCTGTACATCGAAATTGTAATTTTTGTTTATGCACTCAGAAGCGTTTCGCCTTTCTTACAAGACGTCTTCAGTGGGTGTCCTGAAATATTACATGACTTGTCCATTTTTACACATAAGTTATGGTTTCACATCTAGGTTATAGATTTAAAAACAGTTTCTTAACGTTTTTTTTAGGAAATAGAAATGTACTTACAGGTAACTTCTAATTCATTGCATCGAAGCAAACTGCTTCTTCTCATCTGGTCATTATTGAAATGAAAGCAGTTCTGTTCAGTTATCAGTTCCAGCAACTTGTGTATTTCTTTGATGTGTTCATCTGGTAGCTGGCTGTTGTCTTTCAGGTTTTGATCTATGATATTTATTGTTTCTGCTACTGGATTGTCAGAGTACATGTTTTCTATGTCAGAAGAGAGAAAATAGTAAAAATAAAAAATTGTAATAAAAATAAAATAAATAATTTTTATTTTATTAAAAAATCTCTCTCCCTCTCTAATACACACACACACACACACACACACACACACACACACACATACATACACACACACACACACACACATACACACACACATACACACACACACACACACACACACACACACACACATACATACATACCCACATTCACAAAACAGTTGAATGCAGAAAACTGAGAATGTTGGTAACACTTAGAAAAACAAATGAAACTCTGTATTAAAAAGATGGCAGTTGCAGTGATGGGTAACGTAAACAGTGAACTGAAAGCGAACTGTAAGATGTCCACCTGGTTGCCAGATGAGAAAAAGCAGTTTGCTTGGATGCAATGAATTAGAGGTTACCTGTAAGCACCTTTCCATTTCATAAAAAAACGTTCATGAATTGTTTTTAAATCTATAACTTAGATGTGAGATTTTACGTTTTACCGGATTCCTGATATTCATGGCACAGTGGCCAAATGGTCATACGGGAAAATCCTCACTTCATCGCTACCTCGGATATGCTGTATCCCATCGTTGGCGCACCGATTACAACACCACGTTGAAACTCATTTAAACCTTGATAACCTGCCATTGTAGCAGCAGTAACAGATCTAACATCTGCGCCAGACACTTGTTGCCTTCTACAGGCGTTGCCGACCGCATTGCCGTTATTTGCTTGTTTACTTATCTCTGTATTTGAATACGCATGCCTATATCAGTTTCTTTCGAGCTTCAGTGTATAATTTCACATTCTGTGCCTTCATCTCACCCGACGCGTGGTGCCCGTGCTCATATATGCTTCAGTACGGTATCGCGCAGCGTGAAGCGTCCACGATGTATGAGAGACGTGTACTAACTTTATTATATTAATTTATTTAGTCCTAACATTATTCCTAACATTTACTATGGTATCTTTTTTATATTGTAATAAATATGCATGTAGGACAAGGTATGAATGCTCCCTCGCAACTGAAGATTTTAACTACTTTAAGCAAACTCACAAACTGAATAATCTACTCTCGTGTACCAATCGCACACATTTAAGGACATTAAAATATGGTCATGCAATTAGCAACTGCTTAGATGAGTGTGAAATAGCCTTCTCCTGCCATATGGGAAATGATAATTACGAAACTCCGTTTAACAATTCTGGTACCTAAAAAATCTGCACAAGCAACTTCCTAGCGTTTAAATTAGGTTCTTAGAATCGTAAAGCACATCAGTAACAGTCCATGTGGTCTCTGTCGGACGTGGATCGATATTATCTGCAAGAAATGAATGTTTTGAGTAGTATTCCAACTTAAATACTTCACATGCTTACAGTGTTGGAGACGGCTCCTCATTTCATAGAACTAAAGAAGGGATACGTTATCTGCCTTACCACCAGCGTCTCCAGCAGACACCGATTCGCAGTGCTGGTAACTGCAAGTTCCTTCCACTTTCGGACAATAGAGGCGAGGTCCGCCTAACCAGTTTTGTAAACTGCGGCTGACGTAGCCTCACTACCGAAGTCTTTGCTTTCTTTTACCAATTGGCAGAGTGTCAACCTAGTAAACTTCCAGCTTCACATGTTCTATCTTCCCTGGAACCAATATCACTAGCAGAAAGTTCATTCACGCAGAAGTTTAAACAAAGTCAAATTATCGAATATGGATACTGCAAGAAAAATGTTTTGAAGTGCACACATAGATAAGAAAATGAAATGAAACAGACTAACACCTCTTCTCTCATTTAGAGCAATGCCAAGTGTACATTAGATGTTACTGAAAGCATGACTCGATTGCAAGTCAATATTACTTTAATTGAAATAGTTGAAACGCAATATACAGTACCCTTTCAACGTTTTATTTACAACGAAAAGGAAGTTATTTTAAATAAAATTAGTTTGCTTCAAATGTAATTTCGAAAGTAAACAAAAAGTCTTTAAAGTAACTTAATTTTGGAACTACATGATTGTCATAACAGTTCCTGCATCTCATTATAAAATTTGAAATTTTCCGAATAAACTTATGTATACATCACTTATTAACACACGTGGGAAGAGTTTTATTTAATTTATTTAAATATAATCTACACAAGTTGAAAATTTAAAATTTTTTACTTGCACTACTTCAAGAGCTAACAAAATCGGTTGTTTTTTGAGTAGAAGGCTGTGGAATGGTGTGTTATAGTGGTTAAATTACGTGTTTGTATTGGTAGCACTGTCAAGAAAAGTAATGTATCTTTTCACAGCATAACCACACGTTGTATGTCGAAGTGACGAATTAAATTGTTAATATCTCAAAAAGTAAAGTATGACTCCAAAACGAAGTGCTTTTAAGGAACGTGTGTTTCATGGTAACAAATTATCGAATAAAGGGAAACACTCTGTTCAAAATGTGGCACGTGAAATGACAGACAATGAAGGGCATGCAAACTCGTCGGTATCTAGAGAAACACCCATTAGTGTTTCGAAGAGTAAAATAAAACTTTGTCATACACAGTTTTCTGAAAACGAAAGCGATGTAAATGGTAGTTTAGGTTGTATTCTGATAGACTCACACATCCTAGGAAGAGTGTTAGCAGAATGCGTGTGTTGTAAAATATGTGGAGGGCCCGTTAGTTCACATTAAGACAGTGAGGTATCAAAAGGACTAGTCAGGAAACTTATCATTAATTGTGCTAGTTGTAAATGTACTCATTCATTTTGGAATTCTGATATGTGTAAAGCTAATTTTTTGATGTAAATTTTAGGTGGTTATATGGATTGAGGGCTATTGGCAAAGGACACACTGCAGCAGAAACAATGAATATGCCGCGCCCAGGTTGTAAAATAGACACGTATGCAGGATTTATTGGAGCTGCTGTGAAATCTTTTGCATGTGAGTCAATGAAGGGTCTGTAAACGAAGCTGTTGAAATAAATGATGGTATGACTGACATACCAATGGCTTTTGATGACACTTGTCAGAAGCGTGGCTACAGTTCTAAGAATTCTGTTGCTATGGCGACCAATGTGGATATTGGAAAGGTAATAGATTTCCAGATTTTAACCAAACATTGTCATAAGGGAAAGAAGAAGGGAATATCTGTGACAGAAATTATGAAGAAACAAGTGGTGGTATGGAGGACTCTGCAGCTATTGAAATTTTTAGTCGATCTGTGAACGAAAGGGGAGTGTGTTACACTTAGTCCTTAGGTGATGGAACCTCAAAAGAAAATAACGGTGTAGTAGCTGCTCACCCATATGGTGAGGAGATTTTCACAAATCTGGAATTTGTTGGTCATGTCCAGAAGAAGATGAGCACCACATTGATGAAGTTGAAACAAAGTTTGAGGGACGAGAAACTTTCTAATGGTAAAACCATAAGAGGCAGGCTGACAGACAAAATGATTGATGAACGACAGCAGTATCATGCGATGGCCATTAGAAATAATACTGAGAATTTCTTGAAAATGAAGCAGGCAGTATGGGCTACATTCTTCCACAGACTGTCAACTGATTAAAAACCAGTACACAACCTTTGCCCTGCTGGACCTGACTCGTGGTGCAATTACCGCCTTGCCCAGTACTCAAACAGTTCATACAGCCATAAACATTCTATCCCAGCAGCACTCATGGATATGATAAAACCTATTTACAGAGACCTAGCAAATTTTGAATTACTGAAGAAGTGTCTACATGATCACACTCAAAATCCCAATTAGTCGTTCAATAATGTGATACGGACTCGCGTACAAAAAAAAAAAAAAATATTTTTTTTGTAATGAAGAAACTAAAGTGATGGTCAGTGATGCTGTTATTTCTTTTAATGATGGCAACACTGGTAGGGTGAAAGTGCTACAGCATTTAGGAATTAACCCTGGCGCAAACTGCATCAGAGAACTTTAACGGATGGACAAGGTTCGCACCAATAAAGCCCAGTATGCAGCACTGTTGGTCGCTGAGGAGTCCAGAAAGAAAAAGAAACTTGGAAAAGATCAAGAGGATGATGTACAGTTTGGTGCAGGATGCTTCTGAGTGACTAAAGATAAAAAATTAAGCATATATTAAGTGAGTTATAGTCTTTTGAAACTTTAGAAGCCGTTCCTGAAAATTAACATTTTCTGTTGCATTTTTCCCTAAATTACAGAAATCACTTCGAGTACAGTACTCAAATTGTCAGCGAGTAGTAACATACATATTCTGAGTCTACTGAACTAAAAGAAGAACATAATGTTATGTATAATTCAAATTGTTTAGGGTAGCTCGCAAAAAAGATCACTCAATATTAACTGTGTACTTAAAAAATTGTATCTCAGAAATCAGTGGCTTAAATGCAGTTATTGTAGTTCAGTAGACGCACATCATACGTTTTAACGTTCTGTAAAAGTTTCATGTCAATGGCTACAGTGGTTCCTGAAATACACGGAAGCCAAGTCATTAAATTTAACATTGTCGGAATAGGGTGTTCAAACTCTCCTTCTTTCAGCGTTCTATTTGCAACAAAAATGAAAGTTACTTTATATAAAATCAATATGCTTCAAAAACAAAAAGTCTTTGAAGTAACTTAATTTTGCAATCAGGTAATTGTCGTAACAGTTCCTGCATCAAGTATGTTCAATTTTTTTTTTCACACATTAGCTGAGAACCTTGTTTCACACACATATATGTAGTTCCAAATGGTAAACATATCAACAAAAGAATTTGAAAGAATTGAGGATACTCACTTTTTAAACTGCACCACGTTTCCAATAACGCTTTAATTTAAATTTTTCGTCCGGCGAGGAGTCAGACGTAAGTTGAGTAAAAGTTTCGTGTTCTTCTACGGATAAATGCGAGATTACCGTCTTGACAATAAATGGGCTATTAATCGGTAAATTATTTTGATACTTAATCTGATGTTCATTTGGAAAACGCTGATCAATTGCTTCATTCAAATCTTTCAGGAGCTGAATAGTTTCTTCCGTAAAGTTTTCCTTGTTTCAACCCATTCGTCTTCTAAGAAGCCTTCTTTTTGGGAGCAGCACGCAAACTCCATTGAGCACATGAAATTTTTTAACGTTCTTACTTTTTCTTGGTAGCAGGAAATTTTTCGTCTGCAGTGAATGCATTTACTTATATGCCTTGACAAGCCGTGTTCTGTTGACTGCTATCCGCAAAAAATGTCGTTGAAGTAGACAATTGGAATAAGACAATTTCTATCAAACAATCACAATTGCAATTCCAAATTGTGTTCCAAAAATAAACCACGTAATTCATCCCTTAGCTACAGATTATAGGCAAGTACCTTTAACCGACATAATTATCTTATCTCAGTAAGTAGAAGAAGAGTTGTATGTTCACTTCCCATGCCCTCACATAATGCTTCATATAAGCTATTGCTTAGAGGCCACGATTTTATGGCAATTATTTTGATGAGCTGTTGAAGAGCGTTCTTATAACTATGGGATAAATTTTTACAGTAGGTACCTCTGTATGTCTCATGAAATGCGTATCCGTATTTGACGGTTTTCTTTTCAAAAGCTGGTGAGCCCTATCTATTATGTCACACATGACCTATGCTCCGTCGGTACGGATGGTAATGGACAAAGCAGGTGTTCTTTGACATTTCATTCTCTTTAGGTTAAGAATTAGGGAGAACGCGTATTTTAGGAGAACACATATTTCGTTCGTGTTGGTAGAGATTTGCATGAAAGATCTTCCGTTAATGCGTTTTCGTAATGATATTTCATTATAATAATTGGTTTTGTGACTCAAGCTACGTCGTTATATTCACTCTTTTGTTATGGAAATTTGCATGGTATGTGAGGAAAAGTAAATCCTTTAAGACAGGTTAATAAATATTTGATACGCTAAGATACCTTGTTATTAGAAAGTGAGATCTTAGCTATATATTTTGATAATTTTTCACCAGTCGTGCATTGTACCGCCTCCTTAGCGGAATGTTTAATAAGATTTAGAACGAGTAAGAGTCAGCATATTGAGCTGTCTGACATCTGAGAAAAACCCTCAGTTGAATTTTAATCGACCTTTTTGTTGTTCGAAGCATATTTATTTTTCGTTTTAGCTATCGTCATGCTTTCAAGAGACTAATTCAACTGTTGTTGTTGTTGTTGTTGTGGTCTTCAGTCCTGAGACTGGTTTGATGCAGCTCTCCATGCTACTGTATCCTGTGCAAGCTGTTTCATCTCCCAGTACCTACTGCAGCCTACATCCTTCTGAATTTGCTTAATGTATTCATCTCTTGGTCTCCCTCTAGTTCAACTATGTTTCCCTTTATCTCGCCATGACCAGATTCCTAACGACGTACTTTAGGTGGATCCAGAGTGATTTTTTGGAGGACTTCGTTGCATACAACATGCAGCGCATTAGCATTGTTGCTCAAGTATCCTAAAGTGCTGTCTGGCTCGTCATACCTCCTACGTTTACTTGTAGAAACATTAACTGGCCCAACTTGAGATGGTTTCATTCGTATCACTCTCACTGCTAACACAGTTATCTATAGCAAACTAGTCCCAAACTAAAAAGTCAGGTTTCGCATTAAAACGCTTCAGTGCAGCTCTTTTAAGCCACATCTTAATTATGCTACCAAATATCGGAAACTATTTTAAGACAAAGAAGACGCACAGATACCTTTCTTAATTATTGCTTACATTGATAACAGGAAAAGGTCGATTGGTGGGACTTCCGAAATTTCATGCGAACAGTTACTCTCCACTTTCATTTAGGCTCAAGTGTACAAAAATCTAAGAAGCTTAGAATAAAACTATGGGTTTCTATAAGAAACATACATTCTTTTTCCGTACAAATGGAGATTACAAAGCTTAATGTGGCTCCTCTTCCAGATGATAGACAGCAGATGCTGTAGCACTGTGGAACGTATAACTGTGCAGGCGTGAAAGGAGTGCCACAGTCATTGTTCCTTATTTCTGAATTCGGTATCTGCAAAGTTACGTCTTGTCCTCTATAAATGAGTAGTGGGAGAATGTGGACCAACAGTGCCTTAATGAACTTGTGGATAGTATGCCACGACCAATACAGGCATGCATCAATGCAAGATGACGCGGTATTGGATATTAGAGGTAGCGGTGTGTACAGCAATCTGGACCACCACCTCTGAAGGTCAGACTGTATGGTGTTACAGCATGCAGTGAGTGGTTTTCATGAGCAATCAAAGGCGGAAATGATGTTCATGTTGATCTCTATTCCAATTTTTTGTAGAGGTTCCGGAACTCTCGGAACCGAGGTGATGCATTTGTTTTTATGCGTGTATGTATCTAGAAGAAAAGTCACTTTCTAAACTGTAAGTTATGACCACGAGAAAAATATAACAGTAGCATATGGTCTGTTAGTGGTGGAATGATTCACTGTGTCAAATTGCTCGACGGAGGTAAAGTGAGCTCGCAGAAGCCGAGCAGCAACTACTGCTGTAGCTCAGTGCAACTGGACAGAACATAAACCAGGAAGGCCCGATAATCACTGCGTAGGTGCGCAACCAGTTTTGCCGGGTCTCGCAATGGATGGTGACACACTGACCTCCCAACAAGTGTTCTAAACTATATTTTCCTCCAGAGTTCTGAAATGTTTGGTGTGGTTGCACCCTCACGTCTCCCTCACCAAACTGTGTCTCACCAAACGCATCATTTTGGGAATGGCAAGCTCCAAGAAAGACGTTATTTCCATGAATTTTCTTTTCCAAAATCAAATTCTTGACAGTCTTGTACAATCTTTAGTTCTTCCGATACTTGCAAAAGTTTCCTTTCACTGAATTATCAGTTTATTAACACCCAACGACGGTTTTCATTGAATTGTTATGGTACCTTTACATAGAATCACACGCTAGGTGCGTGACATCAACAGTTGCCGATTGCTTCTAAGTGTGCCTACGTGTAGGTGGAATTAGACAAAGAAGCATACTCATCAGGCCACGTTTTGGGGTTCCCTCCAACGCACGTTGCAGTTCTCCGCAGTCAGATGTTGAGGAGAAAAGTAATCTACTTAAGCAATATGTAAATATGTGAGACGGAAAGAGACAAGGGACCTTTTACTGGAAATTCTTGATTTTGAACTTTTGTAATTTTTAAGTTCAGCACTAAACTCTGAACGCCTCGTAAAAAAGGAGAAAAGTAGATATCACTCTCTAATTTTAAGTGGGTTTTGGCAGAGTTGAATATCGGTGATGGAAAATAGATGTTCTGAGATACTGCGCTTTATAGTTTTACTTTATTACCACTGTTTGACACTTTTAGAAAACAAACCCACCATATGTAATATTGATAAATTGCCCTTTATCAAATGATATACTCTTTTTTAAGTTGACATTACCCATTAAGTGGCCCCAAGCTGAGATAAAGTTTCCTACACTGAGTAGTTGTTTTTTGTCAAAATATTGGTATTTTTACTTTGTGTTATAGCATGTCTTACATCAAATTTAGTTTTTGAAGCCATTAATGGGCTCAAAACCATTCAAAATTTAAATTCACAAAATACGATCACCGTGATCCCGTATTTTATAGTTTCTAAAGGATGTGATTCTGTACTTCCTAAATACTTGTGTCTGAAGGTGTTCAAAATCATTCACAAACAGCATTTTCGCCTCCTCTTCTTTAGTTCTGTAATCTCTCGCTGGTGACGTTCTTCCTCAGTATTCTCTCTGTCGCTGACTCGATGTTCTGCTGCAGGTTCTGGTCCTACTTCAGGAGACATAAAGTCTTTTTATCCCTCTTTCCACGGAGTCCTGATATTTTTAAAGCGGCAATATTTTCGTTGTCCTGTCATCCGTGCTGGAATTACCGTGGCAGAAAAATCAACGGGTCCAATTTCATTGGGAGGGATGCCACGCGCAAATTCATGTCATGACTGTCCATTTTACAATGCAGACAAAATTAGTAGCTAACGATGAACTCAAGGTGGATGTATTTCATTATGTGATGCACTTTGATAACATTACTATTCCTTAAGACAGTTAGTGAGTGATACACATGCACAGCAGCTTCACTTTTTTCTTTTACGACATTGGTTGTAGGAGTAGGTTTCAGTTGTTAAAGCAACGTCAACTGTCAGCTGACATCTTAGGACCACCAACGACAAAATGGTGACATCTGTAGGCATTTATAACTCTCATATAAACGGGATCCCCTGTCGTGTCTGGCATTAGAGTATTCGCAGAACGTTCTTTTATTTCGATACTCTTCTGAGCTCCTTAGAATGCCATAAACATTTAGGAATTCTGTTTTGTGAAGCATTGCAGGGACAACTGTGAGATTTAGAAAATGGTCCTCTTGTGTGGTCAGTGTTTGTCCCCATAGCGAAAAAAGGTCATTTTTCAAGAAAAATGACAGCGATTGCTTTTACAGTGTTACTGAGTCCTGTTGCCTTCAAACAAATTAAAATCGATACATGCCTGTACACAATGAAGTAAATTACAGAAATATACAAGAGAGAAAAGGAAATAGATATTCTAGACGTTATCGAAATTTTTGCTTTTAAAAACTGACTGAAAGCAGAGGGGCTTAGCTGAGCTCTAAATGCCCAAGGTATTCGACCGAAGTCTTACAGGCATTCCTCCTACAAATGCTTTAGCCTTTTGTGGGACTGCAGCTTGCTTCACAATTCAGCATCGCAGTGAAGCATCTGAAGTTATTCCCAGCGATTTTCGGAAGAAAAAATGTTGTTTAATGTACTAGAAAGCAGTCCGCATAATGGGAAGCACTAACGCAGGAGCAAGCATGAGAATGACAAAGGAGTTGCCATGTTTGTTATATCCTAGCCATTAATGCCACCCGAGCCCGCTGCCAAAAGGTTGGCAGCATCAAAGTCCGGACGCCGTCCGCATAAGCAGCGCCAGCGATACAGGAAATCGCCGCAAGTCTGCGCGCGCCACCGCTGGCTTCTGGTTTCTTAAGCGCTGGAGTCGTGAGCGCTAGGACAGTTCTGTATTCGGCGCTCAGTTGTATACTCGCCACCGCATTGTGTACTTGCTAGTCAGTTGTGTGTTCATCGCAGCAGAGTTGTTGTTTGTCGTCAGCCGACGCTGACCTAGCCGCTCCGACTCGAACTAGACAGATCTCTGTAGACACGGAGTTCACTGCGGTGTTTCTGTATCTTCTATAATAAAGATAATTACCGACTTTTATTTAATCAGAGTGTTTGGGTTTTCATCTTTCTGTTCACTGTTCCAGCGGACCGGTCGGCCCGCTATTAAAAGTGTGGCGGTGACTTCGTAAGCCGTTTCCACAGTGAATTGTTTGTCACTACGAACACCGCCACAAAACTGGCGACGAGGACTTCCGAACTCGTGTGCAGGGCTGGTTCAACTTGTTTCTGGTTATACTAATTATACCGAAAAAATTTTGGTGGCTGGTTTAATTTTGTGTTCACTATGTCTGCCGAATTACAACAGTTGATCTTGTTACAGAGTCAGCAAATACAAAGTCTGGTGGAAGCGACCGCCAAACAAGCGGCTAATCCTCCAACACAAAAGGAACAAGCACAGGCAGCACCACCGTTCCGTGCTTTTGATGCATCACGAGAAGAATGGCGAGAATATTTCGCGCAGTTGCAGGCGCACATGACAGTCTACAAAATCACAGGTACTGAGCGGCAGCTTTATTTAATTTCCACTGCAGGCGTGGAAGTCTATCGACTACTTTGTAAGTTGTTCCCGGAATCCCAGCCAGAAGCTTTCCCGGGTTCGATTCCCGGCGGGGTCAGGGATTTTCTCTGCCTCGTGATGGCTGGGTGTTGTGTGATGTCCTTAGGTTAGTTAGGTTTAAGTAGTTCTAAGTTCTAGGGGACTGATGACCATAGATGTTAAGTCCCATAGTGCTCAGAGCCATTTGAACCATTTGAACCAGAAGCTTTAGACTATGACGTTGTTGTTAACAAGCTTGCTGAGTATTTCGAGTCGCGAGTTCATGTGGCAGCAGCCAGATTCAAGTTCTTCAGATTAAAGAAACTGCCACATCAATCTAATAAACAGTGGTTAACAGATTTACGGGGCCTCACCCGTCAGTGCCGATTTAATTGTGTGTGTGGAACTTCCTACAGTGATGTCATGTTACGAGACGCTATTACTCAAAACATTGCAGATTCTCGTATTCGTGCTGCTATCTTAAAGTTGCCTGACCCGTCATTAGAGACTGTGATGAACATCATTGAAGCCCAAAATACATTTGACTATGCTGAGTGTGAGTTAGATCAGCCATGTATTTCTCAAATTGCCTGTGCTAAGCAAGTTATGTCACGCCCGCGGCCCCACCGGCAGAGTCAGACTGTAAACTCTAGCCGGCCGCGTCATGTTAAACACATTCGTCAGCCGCGTGTGCAAAATGATAGAGTTAAGTCTTGCCCTAAGTGTGTTCTTGCTCATCCTCGTGAACGTTGCCCGTTAAGAAACGCGGTTTGTCACTTTTGTCAAAGGAAAGGACACATCCAGACTGTTTGTTTGCGTAAACGCAAGAATAATTCTAGTGCTGCCCAGCCCATGGATATTCATGTTCTTCAAAGCCAGCCCGCCCAGAAGGTCGCGTTTAAAGACTCTTCCACGGTTCGTGTGGGTAATCAACTTGTTCGCAATAAGCCACCCACCCAGCCCTCTGCTATGCGACCCAAGCGTAATTCAAACGCTGTAAAACGTAATGTACAGACTGCAAGTGAAGCGGGAGTTGTTGTTCCACCCGCCCAACCCACGAGTTGTCGTAAGCAGCGAACACGCGCTAAACGCGCTGATTTTGTGTCTTCCGCCTCCACTGCACCGATCCAGAGACAGTGTAATAAACTATTTGTGAAGCTACGCATCCAGGATCAGACCTTCAATTTTCAATTAGACACTGGAGCGTCTGTGACTCTCATAAATAGTGCTACGTATGCGGCTATCGGCCGCCCTTAACTTTCAGCGGCAAAACATTCTTTGGCTACTTATAGTGGAGAACAAATTCCTGTGTTAGGTGTATGTAGCGTGCCAGCCCCATTCCGTGGCAATACAAAAACAGTTTCATTCACAGTGCTCCGCGCTACAGACAGTGTAAACATTTTCGGATTAGACTGTTTTGACTTGTTTGGCCTGTCTATCCAAGACAATGTGTTGCAAATTAATTCTGTTGTTGTTCCTCAAGACAGCATAACCGATTTGTGTAAACGATACAGTGACATATTTAAAGACGAACTAGGTTGTGCTGCGAACTTTGCCGCTCATATTACGTTAAAAGATAATGCTCAGCCTCGATTTTGTCGTGCTCGTCCAGTGCCTCACGCCCTCCGGGCACCTGTAGAAGATGAACTTCGTCGTTGGCAAAACAACGGTGTTATTCAATCTGTTTCAGCGAGCCAGTGGGCTTCTCCCTTAGTTATTATAAAGAAACCGTCTGGCAAGTTACGTTTGTGTGCTGATTTTAAGTCGACAGTTAATCCTCCGACTGTCATTGATTCTTTTCCTTTGCCTAGACCGGACGAGCTGATGGATAAGTTAGGGGAAGCTCGTTTCTTTTCCAAAATTGATCTCCGTGAAGCATATTTGCAATTGCCCCTCGACGAGCAATCACAACAGTATTTTGTCATAAACACGTCGTTGGGGTTGTTACGTTTTCTGCGTTTGCCTTTCGGTTGTGCGTCAGCTCCAGCTGTTTTTCAGCGTTTTTTGTCACAACTTCTGGCTAATGTGCCATCGTGTTGCAACTATTTCGACGATATTGTTGTGTCCGGTCGGACGCCTGCTGAACATTTCCGTAATTTGGAGTGTTTGTTTAAAGTGTTGTCTCAGGCATGCCTACGTTGCAACATCGATAAATGTTCATTTTCCCTTACGGAGATGGAGTATCTGGGACATGTTATTAATGCTCAAGGCATTCATCCCTCCCAGTCACATTTAGCAGCTATTCGTGATTTGCCCGCCCCTCGCAATCAGCAGGAATTGCAAGCAGTTCTTGGCAAATTGACATATTATATTAGGTTTATACCTAATGCATCACAGATTGCTGCACCGTTGCATCGTCTCCGCCGTAAGAATGTTCCGTTTGTGTGGTCAGCTGATTGCCAATCAGCCTTTCAGCAGCTTAAAGAGACTTTATTGAATGATCGTTGTCTGGTCCATTACGACCCTAACAAGCCTCTGGTGTTAGCTTGTGATGCGTCTTCTTTCGGCCTCGGTGCTGTGTTGTCTCACCGAGTCGGTAACACCGAAAGTACTATTGCGTTCGCATCTAAATTGCTAAACAAAGCTCAGTGTAATTATAGCCAATTGGACAAGGAAGCGTTGGCTATTGTGTTCGGTGTCACAAAATTCCATCACTACCTCTATGGTAGACCATTCTATTTAGTAACAGATCACAAGCCCCTGACGTCACTGTTTCATCCGTCTAAACCAGTTCCTCAGCGGACAGCTCAGAGACTACAACGTTGGGCTCTTTTGTTATCACATTACCAGTATGAGATACTGTATCGCCCTACAGCTCAGCATGCAAACGCTGACGCGCTTTCTAGATTGCCGATTGCTGTGGATGATGTCTTCGATTCCTCTGACGACTCTTGCCATCAGATTGACGCCGATGAGCTACAATCCCTCCAGGATTTTCCGATTGATTATCGTCAAGTGGCACGTGAGACAGCTACGGATCCTCATCTGAGTTTACTATTACGTTTTGTTCAACGTGGTTGGCCGTCCAAGGCAAAGGACATATCGGATCCTGTGGTTCGTCGCTATTATCCGCAACGTCATCTGTTGTCTGTTTCGCACGGAGTTTTGCTGTTACGCACCGAGAATGACCAGCTTCGTGTAGTGGTTCCCCAAGTGCTCCAATCCAAGGTCCTCGACTTGTTGCATCAAGGTCATTGGGGAGTGGTCCGCACCAAGCAGCTTGCCCGCCGTCATTGTACATGGATCGGCATTGATAAGCAGATTACGCAGATGTCTACAGATTGTTCGACGTGTGCCGAACACCAAGCTGCTCCGCCTCAACGCTATTTTGAGTGGGCACGCCCTGCCGGTCCTTGGCAGCGAGTACATATTGATTTCGCTGGTCCATATTGGAATTCTCGTTGGCTCATCGTGATAGATGCATTTAGTAATTTTCCGGTTGTTGTGCCCATGCAGTCTACAACGTCTGCACAAACTATACAGGCGTTGACTTCAATTTTTTGTATTGAGGGTCTTCCAGAAGTTTTAGTGTCTGACAATGATCCACAATTTACCTCTGCTGAATTTGAAAGTTTTTGTTCTGCCAATGGCATTCGCCATGTTCTTACTCCGCCGTTCCACCCTCAATCGAATGGTGGAGCGGAACGTTTTGTACGCACATTCAAGGATCATATGGACCGCCTTCGTGCTACGCACTCTCGTCAGCAGGCCCTCATCACGTTCCTGTCGTCGTACCGGACCACGCCACGCGACGGCCCTTCGCCTGCGGAGCATCTCCACGGCCGTCGTCATCGCACCCTACTACGGTTGTTGCACCCCCCGGATCGACCCGCCGCTTCTGAGCATCGCACGCGTTTTCAGCGCAACGACGCCGTTTTTTTTCAGAGTTTATCACGGTCGCCGTCGTTGTGAACGTGGTACCGTGATAAGTGTCCAGGGTCGCGGTTTTTATACTGTTCAAGGTTCTACTGGGGTGCACAGGAGGCATCAGAACCAGTTGCGCCGCGCTGGCCGCCCGGATTCTGCCGCTCGTTGTTTGTCCACAGATTTGGTCCGCGGCGGGTTCCAGCCGCGCCTTCCGACTTCGCTACCGCCCCCAGGGCAGCAGCAGCAGCCGTCGCCGCTACCACGCCGACAGCCCGTCCCGTTGATGCCTCCCGCGCAGCTTCATCCGGGAGCGCCCCGGGTGGTCGCTCCGGCGCCTGTGGTCCCTCTTCAGTCGCCACCGCCTTCAGAGCTGATGGACGTCGACCCCTCAGCCGGGCCGCCTTCCCAAGCGGTGGCTGTGCAGCCTGTCCTGCAGCCGCTTTCCTTCGGCACCCCCAAGGAGTCTGACCCCGCAGCGCCTTGTCCGGCGCCCACTCAGCAGCCGTCGACGCAGCGTCAGGAGACGCTGCCTCTCTTCGTGGGTCCCGACGCCTCGTCGCGTCCAGTACCAGAAGCTGCGCCCATGGTCACAGGCGTGCACCCTGACCTCGGTTTTCAGTCGGTGTTTCCCGGGGCCCCGCGCAGCCAATGCTGGAGTGCGGACCGGGGACTGCCACCGACAACAGTCTCCGCCCCGGTCTCGTCCGCTACGCCTGCGGCCAGACCCCTCCCCCGCCGTCGACGCTCGCCACGTCATTCTTCAACGACGGTGCGGCGATTTGGGGGGGAGGAGTGTTATATCCTAGCCAGTAATGCCACCCGAGCCCGCTGCCAAAAGGTTGGCAACATCAAAGTCCGGACGCCGTCCGCATAAGCAGCGCCAGCGATACAGGAAATCGCCGCAAGTCTGCGCGCGCCACCGCTGGCTTCTGGCTTCTTTAACCGCTGGAGTCGTGAGCGCTAGGACAGTTCTGTATTCGCCGCTCAGTTGTATACTCGCCACCGCATTGTGTACTTGCTAGTCAGTTGTGTGTTCATCGCAGCAGAGTTGTTGTTTGTCGTCAGCCGACGCTGACCTAGCCGCTCCGACTCGAACTAGACAGATCTCTGTAGACACGGAGTTCACTGCGGTGTTTCTGTATCTTCTATAATAAAGATAAGTACCGACTTTTATTTAATCAGAGTGTTTGGGTTTTCATCTTTCTGTTCACTGTTCCAGCGAACCGGTCGGCCCGCTATTAAAAGTGTGGCGGTGACTTCGTAAGCCGTTTCCACAGTGAATTGTTTGTCGCTACGAACACCGCCACAAAAATGTTAAACACCAGTCTTGGCGCAGGAAGTTTTCGACTCGCAAGATTAAGAGAGTTGCCACACAGCGTAAAGAGTAGCAAGTGTGTTTAGCCAGCACTGATCTTTCATTGAGTGACATTAAAAACTGAGCCCGCCAATAAGAAAGTCGACAGAAAGGAAAATTCAGCGGCCTGAAGGAAAGAGTGGGGGAGAGTGAGCACAATTGTCGAGCTGGAACAGCCTGGGCAAGGAATCGGAGAGCAGCGAGGTCAATCAGCTGAGGATATGTAGTCACAGTTGCGAATGTGAACCACCTTCAACTCTATACTGTAAAGATGACAGTAAAAATTTTTGCTAGACCGGCACTCGAAACCATATTACGGACTATACGTAAGAGATCGCCTTAAGAGCTTTTCTTGTTATTTCCTTTTTTTATGAAGTAGTAAAGAAGTACCTATGATGAGCCCTTTTGAGAGCCGAAAGTATTTTAATAAGAAACGTTAACTGTTCATTCTATTAATTCTTTGTTCTCCATTGACTAAATGAATTGACGGAGTAATGAACAAAAATAAAATGAATATCCAAGGCACAAACCAAACGTTCACACTACGTAGTCGCATACTAGTTAGCAGATTACGCCACGTTTTAGTGGGAGAGTGTTCTACTGACCTATTTTTTACCAGGTAGATGCTCTATCCACAATTTTTCTGTATTTTTCTATTTTTTTTATTTATTAATTTCTTTTATAATTTTTGCCCGAAAGAAGTGATTTGGCAAAAAACTTGAAGCAAACTCTCTGTAATTCCATGAGCAGTAAATGAGTAAAACATGTTTTGTTTGTTTGGTGACAGAAATGATAACTGCCATTATTCTGCTTCTTGTATACGAAACCAGAACAGTAAAATAAAAACAAACGCATCAGCCGAGAATCGAATCCCGGCCGCCCACGGTGCAGGCGAGCAATCTACCACTTAGTTTTTTTGATTTTCTATAAACACTTCCAGAATTCGCCACATGCGGCGTCGACACGCCACGAGCGTCGCAGGCTGCCAAGTTTATTTATTTAATTATAATTTTCTTTTATTTATTTTTTTTTATTTTTAATGACCAACGACAGGCTGAAGGAGGCAAGTCGGGCAGGGGTCGAAATCCGAGGCCTGCCCGTGATCACGCCCCCTCCTCCTCCTCCTATCACCGTAGTGAGCTGTCTCAAGTTTCTTTTTTGTTTTTAAATCAAAAAATATATGGGAGCCATACGCCAAACATTATGACTATAATGTGAACTAAAACGTGCCACGTTGGCCGATGGGATCATCTTACCGAAGTGGGCGGCCAGTAAGCCGCACACAGTCAGCTGTTACAGTATGGGGATCGTGTTAACATCACGTCTGCAAGTCAACCTCTTCTCGTACCCGGAACACCTAGGCTGGGCGGTGGGAGCATGAATGACGACACCAAATAGTTAGCAAAAATGTGGCGGTTCTGCGTTCTGTTCGTTAAGACCATGCACTAGTCTACCATGTATGGCCGTCGGCCGCCGGAAGCTGAATGGGCAGCGCAACAGAATGCCCGGGTTCGATTCTTGAGTGGGTCGGAGATTTTCTCCGCTCAGGGACTGGGTGTTGTGTTGTCCTATTCATCGTCATTTCATCCCCACAGACGCTCAAGTCGCATAAGTGGCGTCAAATCGAAAGACTTGCACCCGGCGACCGGTCTACATTTACATGTATGGCCTTAAATCGAAGGCTTCCTTTTTGCCGTCAGGTTACATGTAATGAATCGACATTTCTTTTACCCAGCTGACCGTATTCATCTCGGTTACCGGGAAATAGACGGCGTCGGGATGAAAGAAGTCTAGGGCCACAATCGAAACAGAGGTGCAGCATAGGAGCAAAGGCGGTATCTGGCGGATCAGTTTCCAGCACTCACGTTCCAGGTCACAGTTCAGTCTTTGTTCGTCCGTCTCTATCATTGCGCAACGAGGGCACATGGGATCGTCAACTAGGTGAATGGCATGTAGCCATCGTCAGGTAGGAAATTTCTCGTTAGTGACCATATCGACCGCGTGGACAGGAAAGGCGCGTGAATGGCTCACCAGACCGTCGTCCAGTTGATCGTGGGGTGGTGTCGTGCAATGTCGTTAGCCGGAAACGAACGTTGGAGAACGGTATAATAAATATTTGTTGTCGAATTCGGTGTATCCGGTATAAGTCCCAATATATAACTGTGTTCTACGACAAACTAATATGCGGTAACGAGGACGACAAACGTCCGACAGGTACCGGTGGGCACAGCGTGTGTGGGGCCATCTCTGCTATCAGGATGCCAGGAAGACTATCTGTTGGTGAAAGCCAGAGTCGAGTATGTCCAGGATCTTCTTTGTGGAACGGTAAAGTAAGAGTAACAAAACGGATGTTGAAAGCTGCACCACTGTGCACCACGTGTCCGAACATTGCCTGTATCCTGAAATCCATCGTATCTGTAATCGGTAATATGTGGGCACAATGTTGAGAAGCCACGTACACATTGACGTATTTACTTCGTAGCAAAATGTCCAATTATCAAAATTTGTTGAGGCGAGTCTGTGTGTGGAGTCGTAAGACCTCAAGATTCGTAAAGGCCGTCGTACGTTGTATTTGTCGATGGAACGATTTCTCTAAATATTTTAGCATTGGGATCTTTGTCAGGGGTACATCCAGTTCCGCAGGCATTCCGCGTCCCACCTCCATGTAACTTGATTTCTGTGGGTTGATTAGACTTCCTGTCAACGTCCCGCTCTGTTGGAGCCAGGAAAGCGCCGTTCATATTTCCTCACCAGCCCGTGCTAAGAACATCATATCATCGGCGTAGGCGCTACAACGAAAGGTTACGGAGCGTAGGATAACACCTTCCAAGAGACACCGCAGTCCATGAAGAGCGGGTTCGAGGGCAATGGCGAATAACATGGCAAAAGAGGACAGCCCTGTCTGACGGACCTGTTGGCTCGGGTGGAGGCGGACCGATAGCCGTTTACCACAATCCTCGTGATCGCCCCATGGGTCAAACGAAGCCCAACAGATGTTGTCACGCTCGAGATACCGATATGTTCCCTAACTGCAATCAGGAAACCATGATCGACGTGATCGAAAGCATGGTCAAAATACAGCGTGGAGACGGCACGTTTACATTAGCGCCACCACACTTGGAGTTTTTAAACGCACTAGCGTTGCCTCCGAACCAGGTTTGGTCAGTGTCATTCGCCACCATTACTGTGGATTTGATCCTCTCACGGAGGATGCTTGTCAACAGTTTGTAGTCGGTGTTTAGCACTATCAATGGTCGAAAATCAAGTGTGTGGTAGCCTCCTACAGGTTTGGGCACCGGAATCAAGAGGCCCTCAGTGAATTCAAATGATACTTGAAAATCGGGGTTCAGGAGTTGTCAGTACGTCCTGGTCCACTTTGGGCACATAACATCAAAAAACGTTTTGTAAAATTGAACACGGAGTCCGTCGGGGCGTGGGGTGTTTTTGGGAGCACCGTGTGACATGACCTCTGACAAGAGCGTAGCATCATATTGTGGGTTCCGAGAGACAGGTAGTTCGGATAGGACTTTCCTGACTCCTGTATCAATGTTGTACTCTCGCTCGGGAAAAAGTGTATTTTACTGTGTGAATGCTCGGAAGATCATTTCCGTTTCAGCTCGTCCTCCATACTCCGTCTCGACCTCAGTAATAAGATGCCTCTTGCGTCTGCTCATGTCTTGAAGGGAAGGTTGTTCTCCACTTACATCATGAGTTGTCCTCTCCTGGACCCTCACACCCGCAAGACATACCGCGGTGATACGCAGCAATTGTTCTTTGACGTAGAGTTCTGCTGGTTGTCGTTCTGGAGACGGCGGTAGCACGGGCAGTTTACGGAGCGCAGTGTAGTAGGAATCAGTAGTCGCGGTACACCAGTGCGCTTTATCTTGTCCATTACCGGGTAATGTTTGCCACAAAGCGGACTTGACACACTGTAACCACCACTGAAGTGTGTAACCATGGGCGATAATCGCCATTGGCATCTGCTCCACGTGAACTCCTCGTCTGCAATTTACCTCATCAGGAAGAGACACATTTAGGCGCCACGGACCCCTACTTCGACGGACGAGACGGCGGGAGAGGGTGAGAGTACGCACATAAGCTAGGTGGCCCGTGAACGCTGCCGGCCACATCTCAGCGTCGGCAACTGTCGATCGCAGGTCGCGTATGACGGAAACGCGATACAAACGGATCGCGGAATGACAAATAAAGTAGGCGTATGCCTTTGAATCGTCATGTTGTCTGACCCATGAGTCCAACAAAGCAAAGCCATTTATGAGCGTCTGAAGTTACGGGCAGGTACTATAGCGCGGCATCTGATCGGATGGCCTGAGCACACTATTGAAATGTCCGCCTATTACCAAGTGGTCGGCTTTGCCCTGGAAGAGCAGTGCTATGACTTCGGCATAAAAGGTGTGAGGCACTCTCCTTCCGTCGGTTTGGGAAGGAGCATACAGGTTCACCAGACGAACGGTACCAACCGTGAATCTGACCCCGTGGGCCAACAGTAAATAGTGTACACAAATTGCCATAATCCCTTCACTGAGCAGTATAGCCGTACGTTCCCCGCCCACATCTGAAGGCATGGCGTAGGCCTCATATCCGTAAATATGAAGACAAAGTCCTGAACCAGACTCAGAGCCATTTGAGCCATTTGAAAGTCCTGAACGGACTTCTTTGAGGAAAACGACATCCAGTTCCTCAGCTCGTAATGTATCTTGCAGCATACAGGTTGTGACAGCACAAGTAAAGCCGTTGACATTGATCGTAGCGAGGCCGTATTATCGTTCCAACGAGCCGCGGGGGCTGTGTTTGGTATTGCAGGTGGGCAGTGGTTGCGTTGTGGATCGTCTTCAGGACAATGACATAGGAATCGACGAGTGCAGAAGGCACAAGGAGGTCGATAACACTGGATCATGAGAAGGAGACATGGTTGAGGGTGCATCCCACAATTGCACTGACAGAACCACTAGAAGCTATAATTAGTGTTTTAAACTAAGATTGAAGTTCCTGTGTGCGTATAGAAGAGGAAAATCAGCTGCTACATAATCGTTCAAACTCATGGTGAAATCGTTCAACTATCACTTATTTTGCATAGTGCTATTGGTTTAGCTCATAAAACATTTTCTAGCTTACCCTAAACGATGAAATATAAAACGTTACAGGTCACCCAATTTGTTTAGTTAGTGTAAAGTTATAAACATCGCACTTACAGGCAGGTTTACGATCTAAACGCTTATAAGTTCTTTCAGAGCAACTATAGTCAGTAAAATTATCAGCAGTCTAGTAATTGTACAGAGCGTTGTCGGTAGAACGGTTATTCACATAGAATAAGAAGCTAACGATCCAAAATAGATCAAGCAGTACATAGCAAACATGTAAAGGTGATGCCATGTTAAAGATAACACCACATAATTACAAGTGAAGGTTTTTCCTAACAAACAATGAGGTACAATGTTGTATTTGGTTGAAAGCAAACAACTTGCTACTGTGAAATATATCATAACATTAAACACACAGCCGGCCGCGGTGGCCGTGCGGTTCTAGGCGCTCCAGTCCGGAGCCGCGCTGCTGCTACGGTAGCAGGTTCGAATCCTGCCTCGGGCATGGGTGTGTGTGATGTCCTTAGGTTAGTTAGGTTTAAGTAGTTCTAAGTTCTAGGGGACTGATAACCACAGCAGTTGAGTCACATAGTGCTCAGAGCCATTTGAACCATTAAACACACGAAATTAATAGAAACAGCGAAAGCGAAACTGACCAAAATGATTAGTAAAAATTTTATAATGACTAATGTACACTCGACAGCAAAAAAGTGGATCACTCCTGAATTCCAACGTGTAGGCTTCACCTGAATGTATGCAATCAACATAGCATATCTGCGTTGCACAGTGTCGCAACCCTCCACAGTACAGTCGTTGTAAGATACACAATGGGTACCGCTAGAGACTACTAGAGAATACCAGTCTTAATGACAGTCCATCCAGATGTAAAGTAAAACCACGATAGTACAGAAGAGATCTGACAGTCCTTAACGTTTGTAAAATAAACTTAATTACAATAAGTGACATTTCAAATGTTATGGGACAACTAGTTTTGTCACATAAATCGTTCAGTAATCCTTCGGCACAATTAAATATTTGAGACAGTATATGGATTTCTAAAGTTATATGGCAATTGGAAACAAGTTCTTTGCTGTCTGACAGGTTTACCCAACACATGCTGAATGTCGTTCAACGTTCAACGGGGAGTGGTTTCGCATCAACTTTATGTCATACAAAGCAGTTAAAAGAAAATGTGATTAACGGCGGCAACCACTCTACGGAAATCCCAACATTAACAGCGAATCACAAGTAATATTATTGTTCACATTACTCATCAACAGTTACTTGTACATGAAGTTGTACTTTAAATGACATGACCAACGTCTTCGTTCTGGATCTGGATGCAAACCGAGAACGTATAGCCATTGTTAACCAAGCAAAGCTTTGTGCCTTATCGAGACTCGATCACTAGGCAGAAAGAGACGTCAAATATTGACATTTGCAACAGTATCAGTTATCAATTATCAAGTTGAACGTAAATGACGATCATGTTTGTACGAAAGCAGTAACCCTAACGTGACAATTACCTTCTTGATAATTAACCTCGAAAGACGTTGTATAATGTTGCATTGTCAAGGAATAAAGGATGCACATGTTTAAAATTGAAATGCCATTATGTAATGCTCGGGAGGAGTATGCGAACCCAGCACCTAATCGGATTGTTGAATAAGTACGTAAAATCAGAATGTAGATATCACAGTTTGTCACCAGTAGTGGGGTTGGAACCTTAAATGACCGGGATTCGAAACCGGCGCCTACCGCCGCCGTTGTCTAACCAGGTACAGACGAGAAATGTCCAATGTTGGTTCACCATCAACCAGATGTGCACACGTTTAACTAGAGATAAGCTGACGAAAATGTCTATGCTGACTGAGAGTCGAACGCCGCACACATGGTTATGAAGGCACGTTAATAATCAACTTCATATTCAGTAGTAGCTACGAGTAGCACGTTTAGTTGCAAACCTTAAGGCCTTACTCATCCCTAGTAACATGCTGCCTAATGTCTGCGATATCATGATGTTAATATACAAGTGGATTGACTGCCGTAAAGAGCAATGTTCTCTAGTAGTCGTGTATCATTGAGAAGTGCCTCAGCAGAAAGTAATTTCCGTCGTGCAGCACGTATTATTTCGGAGACACTGAGAACATGTTATAAGTGCACAAAACGTGTATTATATACTATTTTTTTTTAATTATGAATTTGGCCAGCTATGGACCGCATACAACTTAAGACTTATGGTGTTTCTTTTTCTTCCGTTCTTCCCAGTACTTCTTCATTTTTTCGCCAACTGCTCGTCTCTGCTCATGTGTCCACACTCTCTTGGGTCGAGGTTTTGGCGCATCTCCTTCATAGTTTGCGTTTTCTATAAGTAGCCTAAAGTTATTCCTGTCACGTATTATTTCTTCTGTAGCACCTATTTTGTTGGCGTCTTTCTTTACTGCTTCTATCCATCCTACGGTGTTTTTCAGCTTACTAACGTAATTAAAAATTTTCTTTGTAATTCGTGTTTCTTCCATTCTTTTTAAATGTCCATAAAATTTTAGCCGCCTCTTCCTCATTGTATCTGTGATCTTTTCTGTATTTTTGTATAGGTCTTCATTTCTCCTTTTAATCCACCTGTTTTCCTTGTTTTTCTCAGGACGTAGAATTTTTCTTAATATTTTTCTCTATCTTTTTTCTAGTTCTCTTAATTCGCCTTTCTTATTCAATGTTAGGCACTCTGATCCATATGTTGCTTGTGTCCTAATAACTGAATTATAATGTTTAATCTTTGCTTGTATGGATATTGATTTCTTATTGTAGTAGTTTTGTGTTAATTTATATGCAAATTCCAACTTTTTTATTCTTTCTTTATTTGTTGTGTTATCCAGTCCATTGGCCTGGACCCACTCCCCCAGGTATTTGAATCTATCAACTCTTTTAATTTTTCCATACTTATACTATGTATATACTATGTATATACTATTATTTGGAGAAGCTGCCGCCAAACCTGTTTACGTTTACATTCTGCTCAGTTGCCGTGGTTGTATACAGGTTTTCTTAAGGCTACATCTAATGCACAGCGCTTACAAGAAAGTATAGTTTCCTGCGTCATGCTATTGCTAGCTAGGTGAAATATTTTGTAGTAGTTATGTTTAAAATGAATGTATTTTTGAAAGTATTGTTCGCCAAATATTTGAATAAATCGTCAACTGTAGGTGTGCCTGCACATGTTATAGCAAAATAGCTGTAGCTGCGTTAGTTTGTACTACAGGCTTGGGTTGGTTAGGTAAAACTTTGGATCCTTCAAGGGGGTGATCGTGGCCATGCGGCCCGGGTCTGTACTAGCCGCGGCTCGCGAGCTACGGGCCAGCCAGGCTGGCCGAGGCGAGACGGAAGTGAGCGAGCTGGCGGTGGCGTTGGTGGGCCAACAGCCCGGGACGAGCCGGCACGGCTGCGCCGCATGCCTCTGCCTCTGCCGCTCCGTTGGACGGAAATATGTTTACCTCCTCTCCTGGAATCATATAAGAGCGGCAAGCAGAAATACACATCAGGCTGTCTGCCGTAATGGCTCACTGGGAGAGGTCTATTCGAGGTAGAGTCAAAAAATGGTTCAAATGGCTCTGAGCATTATGGGACTTAACATCTGAGGTCATCAGTCCCCTAGAACCTAGAACTACGTGAACCTAACTAACCTAAGGACAACACACACATCCATGCCCGACGCAGGATTCGAACCTGCGACCGTACCGGTCGCGCGGTTCCAGACTGAAGAGCCTAGAACAGCTCGGCCACTCCAGCCGGCCGAGGTAGGGTCGTCGCTATTATTGAGGAAGATGGATGTTCCATCAGAGAAGCTCTCAGGCGGTATGGCGTACCACATACCACTGCAACGAGATGGTGGAGGATCTGCCTTGAAAGGGGCACCACCAACAGGGCGCCTGGCTCAGGCAGGAATAGAGTGATCTCACAGCAGGAAGGCAAGGACCTAGTGTCTAGGAGCAGAGAAAATCCCTTTCTGAACGCGAAACAGTTGCGGCAGGAGACCAACTTCCCCGGCTCTAGTGACACGATTCGCCGAAAGCTGAGGGAACGCTGGACTGCATGCAGGAGGATTCGCAATGAATCAAGAGCTCAGCGAAGACAACGTTTTATACCGGCTAGCATTTGCGGAGCTCCATCTGAGGGCGTCATAGGACAGCGTCATTTTCACTGATGAGAAGGTATTTTCCACCAATAACGACGGTCCACGAATCGCTTACAGGCCGCAAGGGACTCGCCATCGACGCGAATATGTAATCACGAGGAGAAGAAGTGACCGGCTATCTGTTACCTTCTGGGTTTGGAATTCTTCGAGAGGGGCAGGAATTCTTCACAGGATAGAAGGAAATCTGGACAGCTCGCAGTATGCCCACATATTGGAAAATGTGATGCTTCCGTCAGTGCGAATGCTGCACGCAGAAGGGGACGTCACATTGGAAGAGGACCATTCTCCCATTCACAAGTCTGCATTTGTTCAGCAGCGGTTATCCACGATTGGCGTCAACGTCATGGACTGGCCGCCACGGGCGGCTGATATTAACTCCATGGAAAACATGTGAGCTGAGGTCGCCAGAACATTAAGAGAGAACTGGCCACGAAACCAACCAACTACTGCGGACGCTCTTTGGGACTACGTCCTGGAAGCCTGGGAGGAAGTTGCTTCTTCAGGCTGTTACGTCCGACGGCTTATACATTCTATGCCAAGACACGTGATAGAAGTACAAAATAATGAAGGATTCCGGATAAAATATTAGAGTTCTTAAAATGTTTTGTTATGTCTTATTTTTCGTCATTTTTCCTCTTTGGAAGCTACTGGAAGATCGCGTGGCAACAGAAAAGATACAATATGGGTTAGCTTTCCTTTGAGTTGCCCTTTTAATTCAAGTGGGTTTCGTTTGAATATACAGTTTGTTAAGTATTCTATTATAATTTCATTTATACCCTGTCTACATACTTACAAACTAATCAGCGTAGATGGACTCTGTCACAGTAGTTTTTGTTATTTCAGATACGTCTCTCTCTTCCCCTCCATCCATGAGTACACTCACCGTCCTCCACACAATACGCCAGCGATTTCATATCATGTTTACTTGCCGCGTGGGATAAGCCGAGCGGTCTGAGGCGCTGCAGTCATGGACTGTGTGGCTGGTCCCGGCGGAGGTTCGAGACCTCCCACGGGCATGGGTGTGTATGTTGATCCTTAGGATAATTTAGGTTAAGTAGTGTGTAAGCAGTTAAGTCCCATAATATTTCACACACATATAAACATTTATGTTGACTCGTTGTTAATATCTCTTCTATTCTCTCCCACATACTCTCTCTCTGACACTATCGCCGCAAGTGCCCTTCTATTACACTCCCCTAAAACTTTGTAAACAAATCTAGCTGTTTCCAATGACGCTGTATTTTCTCTTTTAATTACTGCTGTCTTTACTCTCTATCATTCCTCTCACTACCTATGAAACCGTATTCGTTGATCTCCCCTTCCCTATAACCCCGTCTTCGTTCTGAGAACAGTCCTTCCTTATCTCTCGGTCCTAAGATAAAACGAACGTCTAAGTAAGCAATACTTTGCAAACATTTGACGCTTATATTTTGCACTTCTGCACACTTCTATCCATTCCCAGATCCCGCCATCCTTCCTGTTACGCGTCCCTTGACATCTGCATCGACATCAAAATGAATACTCTGCAGTTCATAATTATGTGCTTGGCAGGGGTTCTGTGGTCTGGTGGATTTATCTTGTATTGATGTGTAAAACGTGTAGGTTCACATCTCACGTCGGGCGTAGATTTTTAACGCACACAAGTAGCTCTCCTTCACCCCTAGTAACGCGAAGTGCAGAACGCCAGTAAGCTCCGTAGTTCAAAATCCGCAGTAAAGATAACATCCCTTCGCTGCCGACTGGTCATTCGTTTGAGCTGTAACAGATGGAGCAACCCCATAAGGCAGTGACTCCGTCACCAGCAAGCCGTCGTAAACTAGAAAACGTATTTCATATTAATGAACCAATTGCCTTGTAAGTTCACAAGGGTCTTACTTTATTTGAAACTGAGACGTTGAAAATTGTGGTGCTGGACTGGGATTAGAATTCGATTTCACTATGTTCCCGAAGATTGCAAACTCTTCTAGGTGTCCTCGAATGGCACCTATCTGGTTTCGAATCCTGATCAGCACAAAATATTCATTATTTCATTTCAATCCCTAGCATGTGCACTCCGAACTACTGGTGAAAAAGAGTTGCATTTTCAATGTTTCTTCGTGCGTTGTCAGCTGTAACTCACAGCAAAATGATGAGCGTTTTATCACAACATTACAAGATCAAACGTTTCCTTACACCCTACTGGTGAAAACGGATTTGGGTTTGACGCTGTGTTCGTTGTGATCACCAACGACGACATGTTGTGGATTCAACTTCTAGCCAGCAGAGTATCTTCCATCACAACATTGAAAGTACAAACATGGCAGTCCTAGCTATTACTGGAAAAGAATTTGATAGTTAAAGTTTCTTCATGACCACGTGTGCGGGGTTTGAATTCCATTCAGCACAGAACTTTTCGTCGCCTGATGTCTGGCTAAACATGCGCCCATCTCGCTACTGGTGAACCAACAATAGCTATTTATCGTCTGTTTCTGGCTAGAAAATGACGGAGCTAGATGCTGGGTTCGAATCACAGTCAGGCAAAAACAATTCTATCGTCAATTATGGTTCCAGCATTTCGCTATTGGTGAAAACATTTGATATTTAACTTCTGATTTTATGTACAGTCGTGCTCAAAAGTATCCGAACGACCTGAATTGCATTTCACCTGATTCCCATGCGACCTACATAATGCAGCTGTCTAGCAGGTCCTCTAACCGCTCCTAGGTACAGCCGTTTGACTATTGTAAATGGTTCCAACAAGTCACCACTAGAAAACACTGCTCTGTATCGCAATAACTCAGGATGTAAAGTACTACCACGATACTAAAAATATCAGGGAACACCTCATCACGGATAAGACTGTCCTTAACGATTGTAAGCTCGCATTTATTGCAATAACTGACATACCAGAAATGTTAGCACTCTCATTATTACGTCACATAGGTAACGCATGTAGTAAGTTCGTCGTTTTCATGATTTCCTCTTCAAAGTAACATACCACACTTGTTATTTAACACAAAATGACATTAAAAATTTACGTTATTCGCGAGCAGCTAGTTGAGAATATGTATGAACTTCAAATGACACGACGAACCGCCTCGCTCTGCATATGAATTCAAATTCAGATCATGCAGGCTAGGCCGTGGTGGCCGTGCGGTGCTAGGCATTTCAGTCCGGAACCGCGTGACTGCTACGGTCGCATATTCGAATCCTGCCTCGGGCATGGATGTGTGTGATGTACTTAGGTTAGTTAGGTTTAAGTAGTTCTAGGTTCTAGGGGACTGATGAGCTCAGATGTTGAGTCCCATAGTGATCAGAGCCATTTGAACCAATCATGCAGGCTAACATTTCGTGGCTGACGGAAATTAACAGTCATTCCTGACTAGGCATAAAGAGAGTGAAATACCTCTTTTTGGACAGCATCAGTTAGCAAATATAAACATTAAATTACATAATGTAACATTTTTAATGGACACGAAGTCCTACCCAGCATCTATTGTCCCTGTTAACGAACTACGAGAGATGTTAAATATTGCTACTTCACAAGTAACTTACTTGAAATGCAGTGAGCTAAATCCTTGTGTTGGACAACGATTCGAACGCAGAATCTAATCGGATTGTTATCGAAGCACAATCAACTTTGACATATCGGATTTTCTCGGCAGTAGCTGGATGTATTAAATGAAATGACGAGACGAAACATTAATTTTTCCTTTCCAGGACTCCAACACGGCACATATCGCTGTTATATTCCAGAGGAAAGGAACGTTAAGAATGGGTTTGTTACACCAGCAGCGACATGTGAGCATGTTTGAACTAGAAATAATATGAAAAAGTGTTCAGTGCTGACTGAGAATCGAATCCCTAAACATATGGTTGTTGACTACACACAAAGCGACGACACTTACCAAATTTTTATCCACCAGCAGCTTGGAATAACATCCCTGAACTTACAGTGATCTCGCAAATAGTTCTGTGTCTCACTGGGAGTCAAAACGTCAGATATCGTTAGTGTTGACAACGAATGAAAATGCATTAAAAATAAAAATTAGTATCCACTAGCAGATAGGTGTTCTCATGCTAGAGCTTGAGATTACATAGTGAAAAGTTTAGTGCTGGGCCACGATTCCAACCCATTCATGCGCAATATGTGGAGATGTTGGGGAATCTGCAGTTTTGAACAAACAACAAGTTGTACTCGAGCTGTATTGTCACGAAGCGATAAAATTCCGCGCTAAGGGCGGTCTGACTTGCATTCCCAGTTCAGAACCAATTTTATCGACATACAGGAGCTCAAATAAAAGACGGAATAAGTGTCCTGTGACCACACACAGGGTTTGTTTCGTCACTAGAAATAAATAACTAGTATAAGAAAAGTTACTGGTGATAGAGTATCTACATGTCGCCACGCGTTAATTTATTGTGGTTCCACCTAACGTCTAATTGGTACAGGAGGAATATCATGTGTAATGTGATTTTCAGACCACAATGCCATTATACCTTCTTCACTTGGCGTAGCCAGAAGAGAATAGAATCTACCGCTCCCTATCAAAAAACATCGGCAAAAGTTACAACCGAACCGAGACCAACAGCGTATGAAACTATCATCAGTCCAATAGACCACCACACTCACTTCTCTACGGCTCATTTATTTATCATAACACTGTTGCGGCACACAAGATGATAATTCCGTCACACAGGCTCCCTGTATTGGTTTGCAGGATGTTCAGTACATTCATTTACTTGGTTGACCAAATCGCCATGAACTAGCTGCCTTCGCTACCCAGTGCATTCACTCGACTCTATTTTGAAATCACCGAAAAAAAAATATCGTACCTGCCACCTGCCTAGAACTGCCAACAGTGTAGGATGCAGAAATTTAAATAGGAAGTGTTCCTTTCCATTTGAGCTACTCTATTGCGCTATCTGTTTGTTGAAACCATCGTGCAGTGCAAAAGAAATGCTGTAACTGTCTGTCTCTCAGAAGTCTATATCCGGCCATATGCATTATCTCACAGCACTGTGGAATGCCGAAGTTCTGGAGGAACTGTGGTTCACTTCCCGAGATGCTGTACTTATGTCACAGCTAGTAGCGTAACGGTAAGCGTCGTGCACTGTTGATAAGACATCGCGTGTTCTATTACATTCGCTACTAGATTTTTTTTAAACCCAATTCTCCTGTCTGCTAAGGTTATCAATTTAATGGAACTTCGAACATAATTCTCTTCACATCTCAACCCAAAATAGTCGCATGTGGAAAAAAGGCTAACTTCTGCGTCATTTTGTTCTTTTCAGGTTTAATAGGCGTCCAGGCAGCAGATGCGCTCGAAGCTTTTGTATTATGTACGGGGAGAGCTCATCGTGCCAAAATAGTTAGAAGAGTATTTTCTACATTAGCTGTCGTCTGGTAGTGGCGTTTTATTGTTCTTCAAATCTTGTTTGACAGTTTTAACTCAGAGTGCCTCTGTCGTATGCAGTCCTGATTGTGGCGCTCACCTGCACGGCGCCAAACACGCATACGACCATCATTGGCACCAAGGCAGAAGCGACTCTCATCGCTGAAGACGACACGTCTCCATTCGTCCCTCCATTCACGCGACACCAATGGAGGCGGGCTGCACGATGTTGGGGCGTGAGCGGAAGACGGCCTAACGGTGTGCGGGACCGTAGCCCAGCTTCATGGAGACGGTTGCGAATGGTCCTCGCCGATACCCCAGGAGCAACAGTGTCCCTAATTTGCTGGGAAGTGGCGGTGCGGTCCCCTACGGCACTACGTAGGATCCTACGGTCTTGGCGTGCATCCGTGCGTCGCTGCGGTCCGGTCCCAGGTCGACGGGCACGTGCACCTTCCGCCGACCACTGGCGAGAACATCGATGTACTGTGGAGACCTCACGCCCCACGTGTTGAGCAATTCGGCGGTACGTCCACCTGGCCTCCCGCATGCCCACTATACGCCCTCGCTCAAAGTCCGTCAACTGCACATACGGTTCACGTCCACGCTGTCGCGGCATGCTACCAGTGTTAAAGACTGCGATGGAGCTCCGTATGCCACGGCAAACTGGCTGACACTGACGGCGGCGGTGCACAAATGCTGCGCAGCTAGCGCCATTCGACGGCAACACAGCGGTTCCTGGTGTGTCCGCTGTGCCGTGCGTGTGATCATTGCTTGTACAGCCCTCTCGCAGTGTCCGGAGCAAGTATGGTGGGTCTGACACACCGGTGTCAATGTGTTCTTTTTTCCAATTCCAGGAGTGTAATACATCTAGCTACTGCCGAGAAAATCCGATATGTCATAGTTGATTGTGCTTCGATAACGGTCCGATTAGATTCTGGGTTCGAATCCCTGTCCGACACAAAGCTTTACCTCACTGCATTTCAAGTAAGTTATTTGTGAAGAAGCAGTATTTAACATCTCTCGTAGTTCGCTAACAGGGACAATAGATGTTGGGTAGGAATTCGCGTCCGTTAAAAATGTTTACGTTATGTAATTTAAAGTTGATATTTGTTAACTGATACTGTCTAAATTCGAAGTATATCTCTCTCTCTATGCCTAGTCACGAATGACTGTTAATTTCCGTCAGTCACGAAATTTTAGTTTGCATGACTTGGGTTTGAATCCATATGCAGAACGAGTCTGTTCGTCGTGTCATTTGAAGTTCATACATATTCTCAACTAGCTGCTCGTAAATCACGTAAATTTTTATTGACATTTTGTGTTAAATAACAAGTATGGTATGATACTTTGAAGAGGAAATCATGAATACGAACTTACTACGTGCATTACCTATCTGACGTAATAATGAGAGTGCTGACATTTTATGTGTGTCAGTTATTGCAATAAATGCGAGCTTACAAGCCTTAAGGGCAGTCTTATCCATGATGAGGTGTTCCCTGATATTTTTAGTATCGTGGTATTACTTTACATCCTGAGTTATTGCGATAAAGAGCAGTGTTTTCTAGTGGTGACTTGTTGGAACCATTTTCAATAGTGAAACGGCTGTATCAGGGAGCGATTAGAGGACCTGCTAGACAGCCGTATTATGTGGGTTGCATGGGAATCAGGCGAGATGCAGTCCAGGTCGTTCGGATACTTTTGAGCATGACTGTACTTCGTTAACAATCCGATTAGGTGCTGGGTTCGTATCCCTGTCACAAGCTTTATATGGTCTCATTTCAATTTTAAACATGAGCATTCCTTGTTCGTTGTCAATGACACCATATTAAACGTCGATGGGGGTAGTTCCCAGGACGGTAACTGTTATGACAGGATTCCCAGTAAAGTACAAACATTTTCGTCATCTATTTTCAGGATATTAATTGATAACTGATACTGGTGCAAACGTCTACACTTTACGTCTCTTTGTGCCTAGTGATCCGGTCTCAATAAGGCACCAACAAAGCTTAGCTTAGGTGGCAATGGCTATAGGTGCTGGGTTTGAATCCAGGTCCATAACGACGACGTTGGTCATGCCATTTAAAGTTCAAATTTGTGTACACGTAGCTGTTGATGTGTTACGAGAACAGTGATATTAATGGTGAGTCGCTGTTAATGTTGAGATTTCCTTAGAGTGCTTGTTGCCGTTAATCGCGTTTTTCTACTGGTTCTTCCAATATACAGTTTCCAGAGCCACTCGCCGTTGAGCGACCTTCAGCACGTGTATGGAAAACCTTTTACAGAGTGAAAACCTTTTTCATAATTGCCGTACAGCTTTGTAACTCCATATATCGTCTCAAGTATTTAATTTTCACTCAGGATTACTGTACGATATATGTATAATAATCCGTTTTCTCAGAACTTTTGGAATGTCACTTGTTGTAATTAAAGTTAGTTTATGAGTGTTATGGGGTTTCTCATCGCTAAGAACGTGTTTTCTAATATATTTTGTATGGCGATATTAGTTGACGCTTAGACTGATTGCCATAGAGACCTTTGGTCTCTTAGTAGTCTCTTGCGGTTACCATTGTGTGTAGTCAACCCCATGGGGTTTGGTGTGTAGAGGACCTGAAACACAGCTACGTTATGTTGGTTGCATTCGGCAGTGACCCACTTTTTTTGCTGTCTAGTGTACATTCAGTTGAACTAGGTCATCAGATGCCTTTTTTGCACCATTCACAGCGCTAGAAACTCACCAGGGACATTATTTTTTCCATAATATCATTACAGTTTTTTCTAAAGACTCTAAAAGAATTCAACTTTTTATCAGTTAACATAAAGTGTTATTATGATCTGTTAGCAGCTGTTTCATGCTTTGTATGTTTTAAACAAATTTTTATCATCGGATGCAGCACGTAAGTCACAGGGTGCTTACTGAATTTTGCATACACCAAATGCTAATAAATTGCAGAAACCAAATGTCACAAAGTTAAGCAAGTCATTCATAATATACAGATAAATGATCCACACTTCACAGCTGATCGCATAAAAAGATAGAACTTAGGCTTCAGTAAAGTCATAGCAAGAATAACCGTCCGGATTATTTAGCTTGCTCTCAGTTCTCATTACTAGGTGTAAGATTGAGTATATGACAGCGTATGATATCTTCCTATCTTGCCATCATCTGCATATCTACTACTACAAATTTCTTGATAATTTCATTCAAATTTATTTTTAATTACTTATGTAAGCTATTGGCTATCGTCACATGATTTGTTAGCACAGTTTCTTCTTCTTATATCCATGTTGCTTCCTTTCTTTATATTTCCACTTTCTCCCATGGCTGGTTTCCGTCCGCTTTTCTACGTCATCCCCGGCCGATTCTCTTAGCTTCCTAACTTTCTACTTATATTTCTTTATATTTGTTCTAGCCTTTATTGTATTGATGCAGTGACTCAATCTATAATTTTGTTTATGGCTTCTCTCGCCCTTCCGCCTCCCCCCCCCCCCCCCCATCACAACCAGTAATTGTACAGATAATATAAGTGTATTTACCTCTTAATTAATGTATAGGCTAATACTTGATTGTTATTTCACCTTGATCCCCATTGTTGGTTTGGTTTTCAACTCCCATCTCATCCTCCCTCTCCCCCCCCCCCCCTCAATTCTTCTGCCCTCTTTCCCTATTACCTTTTCTTTTTCGGCACATTGCACACTATGCTTACAATGGACCACTAATGTTTCACTTTAATGAAATGGTTCTGCCCTCGCCTTCCCCTCTTCTTAGGTTACACTATGCGTATAACTACCTCTGAACCTGATGCCTTGGTGTTTGGATTGTTGATTTTGATGCATATGCTGTTCATGCCCTTTTAAATTTAGATGTTTTACTCCATATGATGGTTTTAGTGCCATACTTTGATGCTACTTCTCATGTCCGGAATTTACCTATTTTTTCTGTTCCTCTACATTTCTCCTTAATATACTTTCGGACTGTAGTGATTTACGTATATGCATATCAGTTTACGACGTTTACAAAGTTTTTGTGCTTCGTAATTGTGCCTTACGACGGTCATGCCCACCACACAGGCACCTCTTATCGCACTATACATGGTGTTAGCATCTTGATCTGTCGCAGTACTATTTCTGTGCCCATCAAATGGACATTGTGCTGTGCGTGGCTCATACAACTTTTATTCTGTAAATGTGGCCACATTTTGCAATGCTACTGGAGAGTCAGCTGGTATGCTCAAGGTAACGTGTGATAGTCATTGAAATTGTTCCACCACCTTCTTGTACCTTCTTGATAACACAAAGAGGCGATTTTCTTTCCTGGTTGTTTTCATTTCTTTTAAATAGGTCAGCTTTGAATTTAATATCTTCTTATGACTGTTACATTAGCATCCATTTCCTTTGCTTTTGTGGTGTACTGATTACATATCCCGTTACTTTTGTGGAATGTTCTATAATTTTTAGTTCATTTTGCCTATATAGTCGTAGAGGACAGGCCTATCCCCTTTCTCTATTGATTTCTATCTGATTGATCTCTAGCTTTTGTAGACAATCTGATGGTGCCCCAAAAGGATGAAACCAAGACAGTTATTAATACGGAGTGTATATAATTGTTATGAGACAGGTAGATATCCTTCACAGGTTTGCAACCAGATTATATCATCATCAAGACACAATATTTTGGCCGTCTTCAGGTGAGTTAATGCACGTGCAGTGCCTCGCCAGAACTGAATTCCAGCCATTTATTTTCTTTAATGTGATTTCATTCCCCTGCCCCATATGGGCAGGGGAGGACTGTCAGCGGCACAATCCGCCACTCTCCAGCCGAATGACATGAAAACTGAAACAAGAATAAAATGCTACATATATAAGGCGGTAAAAAAGGGGAATGTAAAACGGAGTAACGGGAGATAATGGAGGTAAAAATACGCTGACAGGGAGACATTCGTAGGGGGACACCATAAAGTTAAAAACATGCTTGGCGAGTCTTAAAACACAAAGAAGACACTGAATGCACATGCACAGGTTAAAAGTCAGCCACAGTATTAAAAACATGGCATAACAACACACTTAAAACCCACTTGGAGCACACACGGTGAAGGACAAAACTGCCAGGTGGGATCTGCTGAGGGAGAGGTCAGAGAGGATGGAAAAGGAGGGGGGAGCAAGGGGCAGCAAGGGAGGCAGTAGGATGAAGAGAGTAGGGGTGTCAGCAGGTACACGAAGAGGCAGGAGACTGGTGGGGCAGGAGATGAAGAGGGATGACAAGGCAGGAGGGAGTGCAGAGACACTGAGAGGGAGCACAAGAGAGAGGGGGTGGGGAGTAGGAGGGGGAAGCCGCTCAGGAAAAGAAAGGAGGAGGAAAGGGAGCCCTGAGAAGGAGGCAGGAAGATGGGGTTAGAGTTGGTAGGAAGGGTAGATGTCAGGGCAAAGCTCATCATCCGAGAGGGGTATGCGGTGGAAGTGCCGTTGGGAAAGGAGGCAGAGGTTGTAGAGATGGAGAGAGGGTGGGACACAGCGGTAAAGGCGCAGCAATGGTTTGGGGGTGGAGAGAAAGGGAGACACCAGGAGGTGAGGGGGATCAAGGCGGCGGACAATATATAGTGTGCGGATGTTTTCAAGGATATGGAGAAGGTGGGGGAAGGGGATGAGGTCGTAGAGGATGCGCGTGGGGGACGGGAGGCGGATGCGGAAGGCGAGGCGGGGCGCATTGCGTTCGAGTATTTGGGGAGCTTTATAGAACCAGGGAGGGGAATTCCAGCCATAACGACGAAAACTTTTATACACCACGGACAGAGCACTGCGTGTGCGCGATATGTTGAGTAGCGCCTCCTGGGGGCAAGTAGACACTCACCGCGCTGGTGGGAGAGGACGGCAGAAACGAAAATTTGCAACAGCACTAGTTAGAAGAATCCAATGGTCGAAAAGAAGACCGTTGTTGTTTAATGTCGGACAAAATCGGATTCCATATCTTACTTAGAGGAAAACCTTTATCCCCGTTAATAATAATACTTGATAATCCAATTTCAATGGATTCTTTAAGAACACATTCCCAATAGCGAGAAGCAGGAGAGATGAATTGTGTCTTGTCATACATCATCCTATTTCCTTCGTTAAGGCAGAGCTCCACCACTGCAGACTTCTCAAGCTGGAACAGCCGAGTATTCCGATGATGTTCCACACACCGGTACTGAATAGTTCGAATAGTTACTTCTCCTCACCTAATATAGAGCTTCACCAAGTCTAGAGTTGGATTGTCGATTTCTCCGGGGAGTTACAAAGTATTTGGCCGGTGCTCTTGTAGATAACTTAGTTTATTTCAAAGTGAAATTGCTGTGTAACCTTTTTATTACACTACTGGCCATTAAAATTGCTACACCACGAAGATGACTTGCTAAAAACACGAAAGTTAACCGACAGGCAGAAGATGCTGTGATATGCAAATGATAAGCTTTTAAGAGCGTTCACATAAGGTTGGCGCCGGTGGCGACAACTACAACGTGCTCACATGAGGAAAGTTTCCAACCGATTTCTCATACACAAATAGCAGTTGACCGGCGTTGCCTGGTGAAACGTTGTTGTGATGCTTCGTGTAAGGAGGAGAAATGCGTACTATCACGTTTCCGACTTTGATAAAGGTCGGATTGTAGCCTATCGCCATTGCGGTTTATCGTATCGTGACATTGCTGCTCCCATTGGTCAAGATACATTGACTGTTAGCAGACTATGGTATCGGGGGGTTCAGGAGGGTAATACGGAACGCCGTGCTGGATCCCAACGGCCTCGTTTCTCTAGCAGTCGAGATGACAGGCATCTTATCCGCATGGCTGTAACGGATCGTGCAGCCACGTCTCGATCCCTGAGTCAACAGATTGGGACGTTTGCAAGACAACAACCATCTGCACGAACAGTTCGACGACGTTTGCAGCAGCATGGACTATCAGCTCGGAGACCATGGCTGCGGTTACCCTTGACGCTGCATGGTGTACTCAACGACGAACCTGGCTGCACGAATGGAAAAACTTAATTTTTTCGGATGAATCCAGGTTCTGTTTACAGCATCATAATGGTTGCATCCGTTTTTGGTTACATCGCGGCGAACGCACATTGGAAGCGTGTATTCGTCATCGCCATACTGGCGTATCATCCGGCGTGATGGTATGGGGTGCCATTGGTTACACGTCTCGGTCACCTCTTGTTGGCACTGACGGCACTTTGATCAGTAGACGATACGTTTGAGATGTGTTACGACTCGTGGCTCTACCCTTCATTCGATCCCTGCGAAACGCTACATTTCAGCAGGATAATGCACGACCGCATGTTGCACGTCCTTTACGGGTTTTTCTGCATACAGAAAACGTTCGACTGCTGCCCTGGCCAGCACATTCTCCAGATCTCTCACCAACTGAAACCGTCTGGTCAATGGTGGCCGAGCAACTGGCTCGTCACAATACGCCAGTCACCACTCTTGACGAAGTGTTGTATCGTGTTGAAGCTGCATGGGCAGCTGTGCCTGTACACGCCATCCAAGCTCTGTCTGACTCAACGCCCAGGCGTATCAAGGCCGTTATTACGGCCACAGGTGGTTGTTCTGGGTACTGCTTTCTCAGGATCTATGTACCCAAATTGCGTGAAAATGTAATCACATGTCAGTTCTAGTATAATATATTTGTCCCATGAATACCCGTTTATCATCTGTATTTCTCGCTTCCCGCGCCCGGGTTCCCGGGTTCGATTCCCGGCGGGATCAGGGATTTTCTCTGGCTCGTGATGACTGGGTGTTGTGTGATGTCCTTAGGTTAGTTAGGTTTAAGTAGTTCTAAGTTCTAGGGGACTGATGACCATAGATGTTAAGTCCCATAGTGCTCAGAGCCATTTGAACCATCATCTGCATTTCTTCTTGGTGTAGCAATTTTTTATGGCCAGTGGTGTATATGACGCTTTCGTTCACTTAAACAATAAACAACGTGTAGATATTACACCGTTACCTAGCAGTCTATATTTTTTGAAGGAATAGCCACTCAAGCATAAGTACAGGCGCCAATCCATTAAATTGTTTAAGCAATTTCTTTTAAGTGCTGCGTCTTGTGAAGCGACAATAGTGATAATACTAGTGGTCAGTTGCTGTTTCAAATAGTCCAGCCTCTCGGAAAATGTGATCACACCTACACCGAAATAGAGGATGACAGAGAGAAGAGTAAAAATCTGAATTTGCTATTAAGAAACTAAAATTCGTTTCGCCCTTTCGCACGAACGTTGAAATTGCAGACACTGAAATAAGTGATCGTAAAATAGAAATGCAAGAACAATCGCTTAATAGTGAAAAGGTATTTAAACCGTACGAGTACCTTCGAGATTCAACAAATTATGCGAAACGAATTGATTCTTATTAGCAGCAGATTATCGTAGGTCACTGGAACAAGAGGGGTACCTAGCGACTGGTAAACGCGCAGTTTATTACCGTGTTCAACAAGAGTGTTAGGACAGTTGTACATACAAGGTGAGAATTATTGGACTACATGAAAAAAAAGTTAGTTAGTTACAAACTTTGGCGTGGAACCGCTTTACGCAACATGGAAACGTCACTACAGATATGCGGTTTTACGTTATGACACGTTCGATACGCTCGCCATCATTGGCGATGATGTGGCGCGAAACTCTGCATGGCCCGCCGAAGTGTCGGAACACCACTGATATCAATGATCTCCTGAATATCTGTTTTCAGCTCAACAGTGGTTTTGGGGCTATTGTTGTCCATCTTGTCTTTAATATAGCGACACAGAAAGGGGTCGCACGTGTTCAGATCCGGAGAATATGGTGGCCAATCAAGGGTCATGCCGTTTACCTCTGGTTACTCCAGAGACCAAAGTGCTCCTCCAGTACATCAAAAACTCCCCTACTTCCATGGGGTCGAGCTCCTTCATAAACCACATGCTGTCGAAATCAGTGTCACTTGAGATGACGCGGATGAAATCATCTCACAAAACCTTCACGTACCGTCGGTAGTTACGGTGCCATCAAGGAATATCGCACCGACTACTCCGTGACGGGACACTGCCCACCACACAGTCACCCATTGAGGGAGAATATATATGTGGATGGCGAAATTGGATTCTCAGCCCCCAAATGCGCCAATTTTGCTTATGGACGAACCCATCAAAACGAAAGTGGTCTTCGTCGTAAAACCAAACCATACTAATTCCAATCTTACCCCGCGGCCAACTGTGCAGTTTGAACGTTCAGACTTTATGACGATTTTATTACATATAGTTCTATAATATTCACCCTGTAAATAAAGACCTATTTCGACGACTACAATGTGTCTGAGGGTTATGGAACATGTTTTATTTTCACGTATTAAGAAGATTGTAGAGAGAAAAGATCTCCTCTATAAAAATCAATGTGGTTTGATAAACAGAGAGGTAGTGAATGTCGGCTCTCAGTGTTTGTCCATCAGAGCAAGAGCACCGTAGACGTCGGAACTCAGGCTGATGCCGTGATCCTTGTCTTCATGTAGGCAGTTCGTACAGTTCTCACAGTGGTTTAGTGAACTAAATACGAGCTTACCAATATAGGACCAGATATGTGAGTGGACGGGCGACTTCGTGGCTGGTACAATTCACAACGTCACCCTTAACGGAACAACATCGAGAGGTCTAAAGGCAGTTCAAAGAATATTGCGAGGAGGCGTGATAGGACCTTAACTGCTCACAGTGTATACAGGCTGAGTCACATAAAATGTAACAACCACTTTGTTCCTTAAACGGTTCCAGGTATCGGAACAAGGTTTTTGGCAAATGATAGCACGCTAATAAGCATCTGCTTGGGGCTGTGATAAAACATATTGACTCTTGTATCTACCGAGATAGTGAAGCAAGTATAAGTTTTTGAAATAGTGAAATGTGCTTCTTTAATGGCATCCGAGAGCGCTTGAAAATAAGTGTACAGTGTTGTAAATCATGTTAATGTTGAGGATGAAACTCTTAGCAAAAAAAAAAAAAAAAAGACCGGGTAAATATTGCAAAATTGAAAGGAAAGTCGCCCAGTATCACCTACTGCGTTTTACTGTAACTACGCGTATGCCAGGCTACATCGTTGTATCAAGCCATTCTACTGTTTACTTAGCCACACTGCATAAATAGCAGGGTGTCTTCTGACGGTACGTAGTTTCTACCGAAACATTCCTTGCTTTCAGACATTTACCTTAATGAGACTTTTTTTTACGGTCAATAGTAGCACGAGTTAGAAAGTCGCGTAGAATTTTGTTGGTTTATTCTTCATCGCTTGGGAGACGATACCAACGTTTTTCCAGCGTGTGCTATTTGCCGACAAAGCAACGTTTACTAACCACGGTTACGTAAATATAGATAATACGCTTTGCAGAGCAGCTGAATACCCATGGTGGCTTCGTCAGTTACAGGAACAACCACTGTAAAGAGTGAACCTATGGGGCGAGGGCTACGAAAATACACTTTTCTGACCTTACTTCAGCCCATAGATGTTAAATGAAAATACGTATGCACACTTTCTTACGGACATTCTATTTGTTGTTCTATCGGATGTACTACTCGATAAGTGACGTGTATATTGTAGTTCCAGCTCACTCTTCCCGTGTTGCTACACAAATGTCGAATGAAAGGTTCCTGACAGTGGACACGACGTACAGTGGCTGGCCAGGTCTCTTGATTTGGCTCCTCTTGATTTATATCTATGAGGAGCACTGAAAGGTGCCGTCTATCATGAAGCCCTTTCTATACCAGACAATACTCAACGCTGAATCGACAAAGCATACATCGTTATATCATACTATTAACATACATCTGTTCATCTAGCTCTTGAATGGCGATCGTAATTGTAGCTTTTAGTCGATGGTAAATAATATTGGCAGATACTTGAATATGGTAAAAAACTACGTTTCGTTAAGACTAGGGTTTATGTCGTGTGTGAGACTTCGTCAGTCTTTTCAGTAAATTATTTGTTTACTTATATAATATTTCGTCTAATTACAGTTTATATTAGTATTTATAGACACATTTGTCTGACAGCAAGTGCTTTACTTTAATAATCTTTCAGGCGTGTCTATCAAAAACGCGGATTTTTTTTTATTTTTTCCAAAGCTTAGGAAGCTAATGCAGTAGTTTCCTTGTTCCCTTGACTAGAGTTTATTATCATGATCAAGTATGAATAATCGACCGTTTCTGTTTCGGGTTTGACAAGGAAACAGCAAAGGGGAGGGTTTAAAAGGAAAACTGCCGCACATAACTGTAATTGTTCCCACAAAATCCTGGAAATACCGGTTGGTTGTAATTAAATTTTCTCTATTTAAAATACTAGAACACGAAAACTAATTATCGTACTAGTACCAAACTTATTAATTTCAAGTGCATTGGGAAGAGAATTAATGCAGAATCTGTTCAACTGGAACACTTAATGTGCTACATATCGGTACCATTACTGCTACAAGAGGAGCATAGCCTGAAAGCGCAGGATTGCACTGTGCATAGCATACGTAAGTATGCTGGGTACACTTTTGACATGCTGCGCTGCAGATCAACATATATATGAATGTTGCCCTGGTAAACTCAGTCCTTGAGGTAGCCCCACAACCAGAAATCTCTGGGAGTGAGATCAAGTGATCTTGACGGCCAAGCATTAGGAAACGATAGGCTGATAATAGGATCGTTTCCAAATGTGTTTCGAAGAAGCAGCTGAACTTCACGAGCGATGTGCGCTGGGGCCACATCTTGCAGAAAAATGAGCTTCGAACGTCCAAAAGACAGTCGAGGGCCAGCCCTTGTCTATTTGTCATGGCGAGAAAGTGGAGTGTAAAGTCAACATGTCGTTGTGCGTCCTGTGGTGCAAGCTGCTGTACGATATGGATACCATTTCATAATGGTTCGAAGCACCTTCCTCACAGTGAATCACGGGATAATCAATTGTCGTGACACAGTACGGCGCACTGCCTGTCGACCGGGAATGCCCGCAGCGTTATCTGCCATTGCAACAGCGATTTCATCGACCACCGGTGGTGCAACCGGTCGTCGGCCTCTTCTCGGAGCGACGCCCAGTTCTCCAGTTGATTCGAACTACCTCATCATGCTCCGCACAGAAGGTGGAGAAAGAGGATGTGGTGTCACGGCCAGACACCACACTTGCTAGGTGGTAGCTTAAATCGGCCGCGGTCCATTTAGTACATGTCGGACCCGCGTGTCGCCACTGTGTGATCGCAGACCTAGCGCCACCACAAGGCAGGTCTCGTGATATGAACAAGCACTCGCCCCAGTTGTACAGACGACCTAGCTAGCGATTAGATGTACGAAGCCTTTCTCTCTCATTAGCCGAGAGACAGAATAGCCTTCAGCTAAGTTAATGGCTACGAACTAGCAAGGCGCCATTAGCCTTACAGTGATTGTAATTAAAGTCTCCTGTGTATAGTCAAGAGCGATGTACCACAATGATTGATTAAAGATAAGTATTAATCCAGCTACGTACTTTTCTTCGTAGCATTAATTACGTAGCCTGTTCCAGTACTTCACGCCCGTCTGCGTTAGTCTAGCGTGCATTTTCAGCCATCTCGAAATACAAGGTATCGGCCCAGCTGCCGACACATCAGAGGACCTTTCCGTAATCCTTTCAACCGGCGATATTTTCAGAGTGCTGCTGCAATATTACTGTTGTTTTGATAATAGAGCTTCACCAATAACGCCCTGTTCCTTTTGTCCACTTTCATTTTGACACGTCAGCAAATGCACTGCGACTTGCCATGTGTGTGACACTATGAATCACGATACCTGATCGTGGCACCTGTTGGCCATAGTTGGAACTGGACGCTGGCACTGTGGCGCATGGAAATCATGCACTCCAAACTAAGGACATTAATACTATTGAGTGTGGTACTCGTACGGTAACTATTTTCCGTGTTACAACGTGTTGAACAGGGAAAGTTTGATTATAACCACCCGGCAGTTTTCCTAAGCTCCATCTGATGCACCATAAGCTAACATATGCCGTAGTTCCCTATACAAAAATGGTAGCTGACCCTGTATCTACGTCGTGTAGGAAATTGGGTTTTATCTAACTAGCTTAGGTCTGTGTTGCTGCATGTAACTACTTAGTCTCGCATGAGAGCTCTCGTTGGCGGCGTTTTCACCGCTGCCTCTGGCCACATTTCTCGTATTCTTTGCCGAACAGTTTCAACCTCAACATTAACAATAATTATATCACTGTATTCATCAGCAAAATGCATTAATTGTTTGTGAAATGATGCGGCCGTCTTTTAATGCACTGAAAACTGATATTAATGTTCACTACTGTATTTATTAATTTTCTTCTGTCTTTCGCGTTTAGCCCTGCGCTAATCTCAAAGGCTCAAAATACTTACAACAGTATATTAGCTATAACGAAACTCAATTTATACAGCATAGATACAAAGTATCTATTCTGTATTATTTGATGACATCTGATCATTTCCGCCATTGAATGTTCGCTACCCTATATCTGTGTACACCGTATGTTTCAATCCCTTGATGTGGAGTATTAGCCCATCAAAGCTATATTCATTAATTTATACAAAATTTAAAACTTCGCCCTCAATCCCATTGGTTGAACCGCTCCACCACGGCTTCTTTTTCTAAAAGGGTATCAGTGGCTATCCCGATAATGTACAACATAATTTGCGTCTTCGTCAGTGTGGAGTCATTCAACGCCCCTCAGCAATCTCCTTTTTGATTCACTTTCCGACAGTGTAAGTTGGCGCATTTAATCGGAATACCAACCATGCTCACCCACTTTTTCTGTAGCCTTTGTGTGTTCATGTTTGAATGTTTCTCGCGTGCTGCCACGTTGAACGACAATGAAGATAATTGAAAAGGAACTTCAGTCACATTTTAAGACAGGCGCGTCTCTTAAAGTGTGACTGAAGTTCGTTTTGTAAATAAGGTAAAATTGTTAACTGTCGTTATTAATTGAAATATATTCATCGTGCCAAAAAACTGTGCTGTATTTACTACCTAATATTGAAAGCATTATTTTAAAAGAATAAATGTAGATAATTACAAGGAATCACATTGATAGAACCAGATCCCCAAACCTTTCTCTTATTTAAAGCAGATTGTGTAGAACCCCGCCGTATAGAATCACCTGGAATATGAGGCAAAACACTGCAGGAAGAATGAATAAAGCTCCTGTAGAACAGAAATCAATAGTAGCATAAGTATGGTCATGATATAGCAAAAAAAAAAAAATGGCGCGTGACTAGGGCCTCCCGTCGGGTAGACCGTTCGCCGGGTGCAAGGCTTTCGATTTGGCGCCACTTCAGCGACGTGCGCGTCGTTTCGGATGATGAGTAGGACAACACAACACCCAGTCCCTGAGCGGAGAAAATCTTCGACGCAGCCGAGAATCGAACCTGGGCTCGGAGGATTGGCTTTCTGTCGCGCTGACCACTCAGCTACCGACGGTGGACATGATACAGCAAATGTTACCCCTCTTTGTACTGAATGTGTTGGTTAACGGTACAATTAACGCTACCGATAGCGTTAATAAATCGATTATGTTTCAGGTCCCTTGTAGTAGCAATAAATATATAATTAAAATCTTGCCTTTGCTGTCATTTAAAACCATTGCACCAAGAACACCAGCATACAATAAGAGGCTGAGATGCGGATAGGAACTGTCATAGACCGAGCGAGGTGGCGCAGTGGCTAGCACACTGGACTCGCATTCGGGAGGACGACGGTTCAATCCCGTCTCCGGCCATCCTGATTTAGGTTTTCCTTGATTTCCGTAAATCGTTTCAGGCAAATGCCGGGATGGTTCCTTTGAAAGGGCGCGGCCGATTTCCTTCCCAATCCTTCCCTAACCCGAGGTTGCGCTCCGTCTCTAATGACCTCGTTGTCGACGGGACGTTAAACACTAACCACCATAACTGTCGTAGAATGGAGGCAGGTGTAAGCTGAGGTTGCATTGGTACGAATACAAAGGAAAATATCACAGAATAGCAGATTGTTTGCAGTTCATGTATCAAAGTTGCACTTCACTTCAACGACGGTAACCGTGCAGATATATTGAATCTACATTAATACTACCTGTTGTGTGCTTAACCTCTGCGAGGACGTCCACGTACTCGTGTTATGGGAGGCCTTGCGCTTCGGTATCCAGAAAGGGACCGCAGAATATTAATACCACCGCTGCTCAGTCACCTAATGCGTGGTGTTCTTAACATGAACGTTGTCGCTTCTACTACTATTGTGGTGTAGCAATCGATGATATAACGGTCACACATGGTGTTGTTTAGTACAAGAGACCTGACCAAATGAAAACGTCGCTAGTGCTCACTGATCCTAGGAGGAATTTCGATGTTTTCTAAGACAAGGAATATACTCTGCTTTGCAGAACCGTGCAAAAGAAGGCGACATTCACATATGATTGATCTGTTAATTTTGATGGACCACGGAATACTGCAATAGCTTCTGCTCGCTGCATCTGCGCTGTTGTTGTCTACATGTTGTTAGCGTTTAATTAAGAAAAGGAGTTTTGAAGTCCTAATTAAACCACTGAATAGAACAGTGAGAAGGTGTTCTCCTTAAATAGCTACTATTTTTCAGCAACTCGCTTGTCTGTCACTAGAGCATACTTATTTTTCACGAATGACTACAGGAGGTATGCTACTTTGCATACAAGTAGATTCTCAGGAACCTAAATTTTTCCTCTAAGAACTGGTTCCTAATACGTAGTGTCATTACCGCTGTTCACAACAGCAGAACATTGGTAGGCGTTAAAGGCTTCCTTCCGATGTATATTATAACTCAACGGTAATGATTTTTGTCCAATTTGGTGGGTGCTAACTCGATATCACTGTGACAACGGATCGCGCCGTAATCGAATTGGGGCCGCAACAACACTCCATAGTGGGCTAGCATTGAGGCTGAATGGATGTGACCAGTGCCTGTGCAGTAGGGTGCAGCGCTTGTCGCGTTACGAGTGAGTACGGTTATGAAGGAAGGGAAACAGTGAAGCCAGTTGGTCTCAAGAAGGCCGTTCAGCTAAAGGTCCGCGATAGGCACAAGAATCACCCACACCTGGCCACTTTGCCTTTCGCGGCCTTGTGGTCTACTGTCTGAGCTACAGAAGAACGTCACACTACCTTCTCTCATGGCTGTACATGCACGATTACCTTGTACTTCACAGTTCTCTGGTATACCTTGCAGGAGCAGAGCATTTCGGAGAAAGGATACTGTGGAAAAATTGATTAGCTATAGCTAAGGTATCGTTTCCTGAATGAATTTTCATTATCAGCGCAGTGTGCGCTAATTTGAATCTTCCTGACGTATTAAATGTGCCGGATCGGGTGTCGAAACATGGATCTTCTGCACTGATAAGGAAGGAGGGAGGTGCTGGCAGAAACGAAGCTGTGTGGGCTGGTTGTGGGTACTGCATGGATAGCTCACAGGGTGGACAACTTGGTCGGGAAGAGTATGGTCGCAGGTTTGGCTCGCAGTGCGGTACAAAACTTTAACTAGCCACGATGTTTCCGATCTTCGATCTTCCAGCCACGGAGTGATAATTAATGCCACAGACATTTCGTTAGGTTGTAACTAAGTTACTTCTCAGCGATATCCTCCCTTGTGAGAGCGCCAGTCTGACAAGGCATGCGGGAGAATTTCTATCGAGTTTAGAAAAAAGAAGAGGTGCTGCCGGAAGTGAAGCTCTGATGGCAGGTTTGTGAGTCGTCCTTTGACAGCTCAGATGTTGGAGCACTTGCACACAAATGGCAAAGGTCCCAGGCTGTTACCCCGATCAGGCATATAGTTTCAATCTGCCAGAAAGTTTCAAAACGACGCAAGTACCTTTGCAGTGTGAAAATAAATTCTTGAAGGTCTAGTTCCATTTAACTCTGGACATTGGCATTATTTATTCATTTCCATGTTCACTCAGTATTTTCAGAATGCAGTAACTGCGTTGGCCTCGATCGGGTATTCGCCTGCGCAAGGTGGATCCAGTACATGGCACATGAGAAAATGTCCTGGATACTATGCTCTTCCGCAGACTCAGGGACCGCAGAGACACGTCTCTACCGGTTGGAAGGACGCCCTACATCTGTGTATTGGTTTTACAACAGGGGACGCCCATCAAAAGACGAATGAGTAGTCTCCCTAGGATTAGCTGTTCCTATGCAAGGATATCCAGCGTCAGCTGCTGGTGATGAGGTCAGACTCCGGAGTTCAATCCAGTGAGTGAGTCCTACCAATGAATCTTTTTCTAGATTTCAAGACTAAAGCTATATTATCAAGCATTAGATGACGGTGACCATTTGTCTACTTCGTCCACTCCGCATGAGCAGCGACCGTCCTTCTGACAGTGGGAGCAGGACGTATCTTCATACATTCCTGCAAAATTTGGACAGTCTCATCCACTGCAGTGTCAACCTACTTGATGTGAGCTGTTGCAGTCCTCATAGGTGAGGCGTACTCTGCAGCTGGCATACAATACGAGAGCAAAATATCTCAGGACGTGAGGACCAACTTTCCAGGTGGCAGCTGTGAGCTTCCTCAAAATATTGTCAACTGCACCTTTTCTTAACAACAATGTACGGTCATGAGTAACACAGAGACACTTTTCTTTATTTTGTATTTATTTAACCTCATCTGATTGGGGCTACTAGGCCTTCTCTTGCATCATGGTTTCCTAAAAAAAATAACAATTTTGATATGAAAAACAGTATTAAAATGATTTCAGTCTCGGAAGTGGCAGTGTGAGCAAATAATACTGACTACGAACTAATAAACTTAGTATTATAATTTTCAACGCTACCGTAATACTCGTTTGGGCTGTGGTACTGTCTTCGTGTTTAACAAGGATGGATATGTCGAAATTCATAAAGTTAATGCAAGCAGTACTCGTAATACTGCACGTGAGGGCAGCTGGCATTACTGCAGCTCTGTTACTGATTGTGACAATAAATATTAATATTAATATTAATAATGACAATGATGACAATAACAACAATGGATTTATAGGTGTGCAAGGTACATATATTGTGATATAGCAAGTCCTGGGGAAAGGAAATTTAAGGAGACTGCACCAGCTAAGACTCTATGAAAAGAGGAACATTTCGTTGGAAAATGTAAAGACACCAGACAGGGAGATCTGACGTTGCGGTTGATAATACAAGCAAGACCGAAGAAAAATCATGACACGTTCATGGGCTTTGTTGATGTGCAAAAAGCGTTCCACAATGAAATATGGAGTTCGAAATCGAAATTCCGGGGAATATAGGGGTAAGCTATACGGATATACGGGTAATATACAGCATGTACAAGAGCCAATGGGGAATAATAAAGGGGAAGACCAGGAATGAAGTACTAGGTTTAGAAACTATATAAGACCGGAATGTAGTATTTCGCCCCAGTGATCAATCTGTACATCGAAGAAGCAACGATGGGAATAAACGAAGGGCTCAGGAGTGAAATTAAAATTCAGGGTGAAAGGGTATCAATGAAAAAATTCGCTGATGTTGTTATCCTTAGTGAAAGTGAAGAAGAGATAGAAGGTCTGCAGAATGGACTGAACTGTCTAATGAGTAAAGAACATGGATTGAATGTAAACAGAAGAAAGACGAAGGTAATGAGAAGTAGCAGAAATGATAACGGCGAAAAACTTAACATCAGGATTGATGGTCACCAAGTAGCTGAAGATAAGAAAGTCTACTATCTAGGCAGCAAAATAGACAATGACGGACGGATCAAGGAGGACACCGAAAGCAGACAATCAGTGGTAAGAAAAGGGTTCCTGGCCAAGAAAAGTATACTAGTATCAAACATAGGCCTTAATTCGAAGAAGAAATTTACGAGAATATACATTTGGAAAACAGCATTGTATGGAGTGATAAATAGATTGTGGGAAAACCGGAAAATCATTTGAGATGTGGTACATCAGAAGAAACTGGGAAATTAGGTGGACTGATAAGGTAAGGAATGAGAAGGTTCTGTGCAGAAACGGAGAGGAAAAGAAGATACGCAAAACACTGACACGAAGAAGGGACAGGATAATATCTGTAAAGACATCAGGTAATAACTTCCATGGACTAGAAGGAGCAGTAGACGATAAATACGGTAGAGGAAGACAGAAATTGGAATACATCCACCAAATAAATGAGGACGTAGGTTGCTACTTGAGATGAAGAGGTTGGCACAGATTGTAATTTTTGGCGAACTGCATGAAACCAACCAAAAGAGTGACGGCTCAAAAAAAGAAAAAGGATTTATGTTTCCAAGTGATACGGTCACGAGACCAGGAGAGGCACTGCATGTGATGCCGTCTAATTAGCTGAGTCAGTCTCGTCTGTCATCTGCTGCCATAGACCATTAATGCTACATTTCATCCCACAGTCCTAAAGGATACATTGGTCGTACGTAACACTTTGATTTTAGCGCTTATTTCACCCAGTGTTGCTTGTATGTTAGCACTGACAACGCTGCTCTCGGTCGTTAAGTGAAGGCCGTGTGCCACTGTGTCATTCATGGTGAGACGTAATGTGGAATTTTCGGCTCACTCTTGACACTGTGCATCTTGGAGTACTGTGTTTTCTGAGGAATATCGAATTGGAATGCGCCATGCATTTGACTGTAACTACCATTACGCATTCAAAGTCTGTTAATTAATGTCGTGCAAACATAATTACACTGGACATTTCATCACATAAATTACCTGAGTAGAAATCACTGTTCCGCTAACATATTGCCTTTTCGTACCTTGTGTACAGGATACTATCGCCATCAGACAAACAAATGGTCAACATTACAGAAAAAAATTCATAATTTATTCAAGAAAAATTGTTTCACGAAATGAGCAAGTCAATGATTTGTATCCGAGCAGTTATTCGGATTGGCACTGAGTGAAAAAGTTGTTGCATGTCCTTCTGAGTCATGTCGTGCGATATTCTACCCAAATGACACTTCAGGTCGACAAAACGTCCATTTGTTTTGATGGTCGATCTCATAACGCTTCAAACGTTCTCATTTGGCGTGAAATCTGTCGACCTTGCTTGTGAAAATAGAGTTTGGAATAGTATTAGACATGTAGTAGAATCTCTCCTCGTGTGCGGGCGACTATCACGTTGCAGAAATTTAAGTGCAGGATGGATAGCCATGAAGGACAACAAAACGGGGCGTATAATATAGTCGACGTACCGCTCTGATGTAAGGATGCCGTGGATGACAACCAAATGTGTTACTACTCGCTGTACTCCTCGTTGCAAGGGCCGTAGGGTGGGCGACAGATTGTTACCCCCCCCCCCCCCCCCCCCCATTGTCCGGAGCTACTCAAGATACGTTGTAAGTGGGCTGTTTAGGTTTTTAATGTTGGTACCACCACGTTGCGCTCTATATGAAAATCACTGACTGTGCTGTGTGCAGTCTGTGGCTGGTTGGACTCATTGTTGGAATATTCGCTTGTGTAGTGTTGGGCAGTTTGATGTGAACAGCGCGTAGCGTTGTGCAGTTGGAGGTGAGCCGCCAGCAGTGGCGGATGTGGAGAGAGAAATGCCAGAGTTTTGAGAGATTACTATGTGAGCACGGTCTGGACGTGTGTCCGCCAGAAAAAAAAAATTGTAAAGATAGATGTCATCCTTTGAACATTATTAAGGTAAATAAAGTGTTTGTTCTCTATCAAAATCTTTCATTTGCTAGCTATTCCTATCAGCAGTTAGTGCCTTGAATAGTTAGAATCTTTCATTTAGCTGGCGATATTGGTGCTCGCTGTTTTGCAGTAGTTCAAGTAACCAAGATTTCTGTGAGGTAAGTGCTTCATGAAAGGTACGGGTTATTGATAGTCAGGGCCATTCTTTTGTAGGGATTATTCAAAATCAGACTGCGTTGCGATAAAAAAAAAAATATTGTGTATCATTTGGATGATGATCAGAACAAGTAAAGGGAGAAATGTCTGAATACGTTCAGTTTTGCTTAGCTGTTTGAAAATCAAATAACGTAAGAGGTTTATTAGCACAGTCATTCATAGCTTTTCAAAGGGGACGTTACGACGTCTTCGCTGTCATCGGGACTCAATATGAAACGGCGCTCATGCTGAAGACGGGGCTTGTGTGTACATATACAAACGGTGGCGCAAGAGACGCCGTGAACTTAGCCTCCTTCCGTGAGCCGCGTTTTAACTGTCATTGGGGTCACTGAAGATCCTGTTTCACTTCGGATCGATGATAATGATGAATCTGGGGCTGTGAGTGGCTTTCTCTCGGTTGGTGGGCACAAACTTTCTGTCGTCGCTGTAGGTCGACTGCTTCCTTCTTGGCGCAATGTTCGGCCATGGTTCACCCATACCTGCCAACATCTTCAAATAGTGGTCTCGCTCCTGTTCAACCTCGATAGATTAGCCGATTACTCCATTTATTGTTGACGGGGCTGTCTGAGAGGCACAGATTATGTTCAACTAAGTACACAGAATGAAATTCGCAAAGACTGCGTGCCCCATTATCGATCATGTCCTCTGTTTACGATCCTTGGCAGCTGCCCGCTGAAATGGCTCTGCAACGCACGGCATTTTACCATTTTGCATCATATTGTGAGCAATTTGTGTAACTCCCTCGTGGTGTGTCGTTTTGTTTCTTTCTTACAGTGTATTTTCTTCTGTGAGATGAACGAGACTCTTCCAATAAATTTAAACTTCATTTTTGAGTTCCGTGATGACAAAATCACAAGTAAAACATATCTCTACACTATAACATTCAAATTTGTAGAACAGTTCTTCTGTGCAGCAGCTGAAAAGAGTGCGTTTTTTTCACATGCCTGGTACCTAACCTCCATCTCCCGCACGGAGACGCTTTGGTAATATACAACGGTCACAGATAATCTCAGTCTTGGTGAGGAAAGTAGCGGAAGCAACTTTGTTAATAATACGTTTGTGTAATTAGTTCGCTAGAGTTAGAAATACAGTTTTCCCGTTTCACTTCTCTAATTTAAGCCGGTAACCACAGTTTCATGAAGTTGCTGCCTGTTGATTAAATTACTGGATTCCATTTGTGCTGCACATATTAATATGTTACTCGAGGATTATGAAAAATTCTCAACCTAACTTCTTGTTCTCCGGAGATCTACAGCAGTTCCACTCAGACGACGTATTTTGTACTAATAAATAAAAGTATTTTTAACCAAAAATATCGTCAAACAGGCTCCAGTGCTCTCTGTAACCGTCAGCATTGGTTTGTGGCTTTCAGTAAGTTTATATGAAAAGCTATTATAGTCGTCTCCCTTAGTCAGTTACTGGCTTCAGATTTTTGTTATTGATTGGAAATATGTTTCTGATAATCCATAAATAATTTCGACTGCTGCGTCAGGTAAAATATTTTAAGTGAATAGCACAAAAATCCATAACAGTCTCTTTTGATACAAAAATCTGAGGCCAAATTTAGAAAGTATATTTCTCAATTAGGAAATAAAGTGTGCAAGAAAATTTTATGTAAATAACTTCCTTAGACTACAAACCAAAAAAAAAAAAAATATCCACTTCATAGCAGATGTGCTAACCTATCTGCTATTACATCTCCTTCCAGTGAAACAAACGACATTCACTTGGCAAGTAGATAATGAAAATCTAGTCTGTGAAATAAATTGACTAAATGATTTAAATAATTGCTCAAGACCATCAAGAAACAATGAGAAAGTGTATTTATTATTTCAAACCCGCAATATTCCGTGAATTAACGATTTGATTTTCACCTATTAAATTCGGGTTAGTTTATTTATATATGTTTACATAAAAAGAGAGAATATTTACTACTCTATATTTTGTCACATACAGTAAAGTATGCTTTTCCTCGTTACATGCAACAGAATAAAATGTCCCAGCACATCCTTTAAGAAAACAGAAAAAGCGAAACAACTCAGATTGAACTCACCAGTGATGAGCTAAGTCCGATACAGAGTGAAATTTATTCTGGAGACTATCCCCCCAGACTGTAGCTAAGCCATATCATTGCAGTACCCTTTATTCCATAATTGCTAATCCCACAGAAGAATTTTCGTGAAATTTGGAAGCTAGGAGATGAGATACTGTTGGAAGGGAAGCTGCGAAGTCCGGTCGTAAGTCGTGCTTCGATAACTCAATAGGTACAACAGTCACCCACAATAGGATAAGTTCTCAGGATCGAGTCTCATTTACGGCACAGTTTTAAACTTCCAGGAAATTTCAGATCGGTTTACACTACGGCACAATGAAAACTCATTCTGGAGGAAACAACTTCGTCCAAACAGGCCTCAGAGGGCCCAGCGGTATCAACAGACCGCTGTGTCATCCTCAGCCGACAGGAATTCCTGGATGTCGATATGGAGGAGCATATGGTAAATCTGACTGAGCTTAGCTTCGGTGATCTGACGGAAACCGGTATTATCACTGCGACAAGTTTGCTGCCCTCGAGCCAAGAAACTGATTCTGTGATCGTTCTCTCTACTGTGGCGTATACGCTGTATGATCAGAAGTATCCACACGCCCATGTGTAACGCGGAACTGAGCACTACGAAAGGTGGAACAGTCAGTATATGATGAGGCGAGAAATATTGTCTTGTCAGTAGAGGAGTTTTAACAATAGAGAGGGTCGGTCAGATGTCCTCAGTGACTTTGAACAAGGACTAGTGATTGTACGAGAATATCTGAAGAGAGACTAACCCCAATGGGGACATCTGAACCATTCTGAGACTACTCATTTCGACTGTTGGTGATGTGATTTTGAAAACGCGTTGGACAATCATTGCTAAACTGAGATCAGGCCAGCCTAATGTACGGATGGACAGAGACAGTCGAGAATTGCAAAAGGTGTTTGTAAGAAATTGCAAGAAATTAGGAAATGGAATCACTCGTAGTTTGCCAAGCGCTACTAGCAACTCTTCCGGCATTGTCACTGTGCGAAAGGAGATAAAAAGGGTAGGGTACAGTGATCGAGAAACTCGTCATGAAGCGCAAACTTCTATAGCCAATGCCATGCGATCCTTGGGGTGACGTGAAAAGCGTCTTCAATAGGATTGTGGTGACTGGGATGCTTTGGCGTGATAAATCGCGCTCTACTCAGTGGCAATCCAATGGCAGAGGTTGGGTTTGGCGAATAGCTGGAGAAAGTCACTTGCCGTCATGTGTTGTGCCAAAAGTGAAGGACAGAGGAGATGGTGTTGAAGTATGGGGGTGTTTTTATGAATTAAGGTGAGGTCCCGCTATTGCACTTAAATATAACGCTATAAGTGGAAGTGTATGAACACGTTTTATAGAGCTGTGTACTGCATACAGTAGAGGAGCTGTTTGAGAGAAAATGTCCTGCCAGCATGACAATGCAACCAGATATAAGGCAGCATTTGTGAGACAATGGTTTATGGACAATAACATTCCTGAAGTGTGCTGGAATGCTCACTGTCACAACCTGAACCCAGTGTAACACCTGTGGGATGAGCTAGAGTATCGATTTCTTTTCTAGAACCCAGTGTCCATCATCATTACCTAGGGTAAGTACTATGGCAAGAATGGGCTGCCATTCCTCCACAGACATTCAGACACCTGATCCAAAGTGTCCCCTGCAGAGTTCAAACCGTAAAAATGGCGAACGGTTGGCAGTATATACATGGTGTTACAAAAGGGTACGGTCAAACTTTCAGGAAACATTCCTCACACACAAAGAAAGAAAATATGTTATGTGGACATGTGTCCAGAAACGCTTACTTTCCACGTTAGAGCTCATTTTATTACTTCTCTTCAAATCACATTAATCATGGAATGGAAACACACAGCAACAGAACGTACCAGCGTGACTTCTAACACTTTGTTACAGGAAATGTTCAAAATGTCCTCCGTTAGCGAGGATACATGCATCCACCCTCCGTCGCATGGAATCCCTGATGCGCTGATGCAGCCCTGGAGAATGGCGTGTTGTATCACAGTCGTCCACAATACGAGCACGAAGAGTCTCTACATTTGGTACCGAGGTTGCGTAGACAAGAGCTTCCAAACGCCCGCATAAATGAAAGTCAAGAGGGTTGAGGTCAGGAGAGCGTGGTGGCCATGGAATGGGTCCGCCCCTACCAATCCATCGGTCACCGAATCCGTTGTTGAGAAGCGTACGAACACATCGACTGAAATGAGCAGGAGCTCCATCGTGCATGAACCACATGTTGTGTCGTACTTGTAAAGCCACATGTTCTTGCAGCACAGGTAGAGTATCCCGTATGAAATCATGGCGGTGAATCGAGGAAGTACAGTACATACTGACGAAACTAAAATGAGCTCTAACATGGAAATTAAGCGTTTCCGGACACATGTTCACATAACATCTTTTCTTTATTTGTGTGTGAGGAATGTTTCCTGGAAGTTTGGCCGTACCTTTTTGTAACACCCTGTATATTAATGTCAGTAACAGGTGCCCAGATTCTTCTGATCAGATAGTGTATGTGGTCTAGAATCCTCCTGATACAAAATTCTTTCTTCTAAGAGTGTTAATCTAGAGTGGTATGTAGGAAAGTGTCTGCAGGGTATACCCAAATGCAGTGAGGTACTGGCAGAATTGAGGCTCTTAGGAGTGGTCGTATATTGTGCCTGGATAGCTCAGTTGGTAACACTGCTCGCGGAAGGGGATATTCCAGGTTAGAAAATCAACCCAGAGCACAGTTTTAATCTTCCAAGTATCTTAAGAAGAACGCACACTCCGCTGGTTCGAATTTATCATCCTGTGAACAGCACAACCAATTGTTGTAGGCAATAAGGTTGTAGACTGTTTCATATATTCTGAATGACGATACTTCAAATGTGTGATTATCGAAATACATTTTTGTCAGTACCCTAGCAAACACGTCAAATGCACAATATTTCAGACTGGGTGGATTTTGTATTGCCTTGGATGACTGTTTATGTGCAAAGAAGGGAGGGGGATGACTGATCCTGTAGAATCACAGCACACTCATTTCTTATAGAAGGAGACTGCTGACTGTAACACTTAATCCAAAAATTATCATCGCCAATCAAAATGGTGTCTATTTACAAGACACTATTCGTGGAATTGAAGTTTAAACAATGTGGTTTTCGTAGAATTTAATCACTTTTGGGTTCACAACTCTGCATCTTTTTTCCTAAAAGCAACATTCTGTTGAGGACAATTTCTTCTTTCAACGGGACTCAACTCTGTTATTTAAGGAACGAACGCTGTCACATTTGTTCAAGGAGGTAGTAAAAAGGAGAAAAAGTAAAAAGTGGAGGCTAAGTCTAGTAAAGAATCGATTGCTGGATAACCTCATAAACACGTAAATTTTTCCTGGAATGTAAATGACGCCATTCGCGCAAGGTAATATTGCGGGGAAGTGAATCTTAAGATCAAGATAGTATTCTCCGTTAAAAGCCAGATGTAGTCTACAACACATTCACAATGTTCACCCGTCGACATGCAAAGAAACTCGATTGTTGGGATTGACTTCTATCCTGTCTTGCTTCCCATCGGTCCTGCTTAAAGACATGTTTATTTTCATAGTCTTAGTGCCATGTATTTCAACTATTTTCACTGATGATCTTCGTATCTGAGTACTCGCAAATGAATGTTTCCAAAGACCTCTACAAATACAACTCAACTGAGCTTTATATATTAAAGGGAAATATACCACACCAACCCTTCAATTCTGTGTCACAGATTCTAGTCACACAAATCACATTACTTACTTTTATAAACGGCAGCTACAAGTATATCTGAACTACGTAGTATCGATGGGAATGAACAGAAAACTTGTGTGCGCAGTTATCACCGTCCTTTTACATATTACATTAATAAATTCAGAAATAGCTGCGCCATTTACGCTCACGTTTAGAGGCATGTAGCTTCCACCTTGTTACAACGACAGACTGAATATTTACGAAATCGTGACGTGTACGTCGACCGACGTATGGGCGGAAATGGACTCGATCTACGATAAAAGAAAGCGTAAGTGAACAGTGACATACAGCTGAGGCACACGTTACCCCGTTAGAAGGCGCAATAACAGTGTTCAGAATCCGTTAACACGAGAGGAGACATGTCATGTATTAATGATATCCTTTTATTAGCAAAATTGACAACAAAACAGCAATTAAGCTGGAGAACAACAACGAAAGCTGAAGTCCGTGGCACTGCGCAAGGCATTGGCATCGGTAGCGTCCAGGAAAGTCACAGGATGCAAAAAAAGAGGGATAACGGAAGAAAATTAATCGATCACTTCAGAATACATAACATAGGACAAGGTAACTGCGTACTTCATTAAACAAAAGCTAGCGTGCTTCGTGAGTATACAGAATTTGTTAAATATCCAATATTACTCTAATATTCGTTAGGCTGCTTCTTGAACGTTGAATGAGGCGGTCTATTTACCCTTAGTACTTTCAGTGAATATTTTTTCCTTAGCAGAACAATTTCATAAACAGTAATATAATGTCAGTAAGATTTAATTACTGAGGTACATTTTTTTTTTTCAAAGCGAGAATGGATGTATAACGGCACTTTGAGGAAATATTAACGTTGTCTCTTGCTTTCGCGTGCTGCATTCTCGGCATCGCCCCCTGTTATCGTTATCGGAAAACACTTTCTAACCGCTCGTAGCCGCACACCGTCACGAACTCCTCTAACTCCCGGTCTGTTTGCTGTGAAAATAGCTTCCAGTCCCCGTATCTTTATATGTCGCTCAGCAGAAAGCTGTGCGAGAGAGGACACGGAAACACACTTGTTAACAGTGAGGGCCTTTATAACTGCTTCACGTTGTGAAACGCCTAATTACTGAAACGTCTAAGAGAACGTAAAGAGGTGATGTAACATTTCAGTTATCGTTATAATCACAGCTGGAGAGAACAACGTAGTTCATAGGACATAATGCAAATTAGAGGTATCAGTACCTAATTTGTGATGCATATAAATGGCTAATAAGCGAATCCCTCTGCAGACACTGGCTGCAAGACATTCCACCTGCCTACTTCAGCAGTGCACATTCCGCAGAGTAGAAGTTTTACTGAAGAGCCAAAGAAATTGGTACACCTATCATGCAGGGCCACCGCGAGCACGTAGGAATGCCGCAACACGACGTTGCATGGTATCGACTAATGTCTGAAGTAGTGCTGGGGGGAATTGATAACATAATTCGTGCAGGGCTGTCGGTAAATCCGTAAGAGCGTGAGAGGGTGGAGAACTCTTCTGAACAGAACGTTGCAAGAAATCCCTAAATGCTCAATAGCGTTCGTGTCTGGAGAGTTTGGTCGTCAGCGGAAGTGTTTAAACTCAGAATAGTGTTCCTGGACCTATTCTGTAGCAATTATGGACATGAAGGGTGTCGCACTGTCCTTCTGGAGTTTCCCAAGTCCGTCGGAATGCACAATCGGCATGAGTGGATGCAGGTGATCAGACAGGGTGCTAGCGTACGTGTCGCCTGTCAGAGTCGTATCCAGACGTATCACGGGTCCCATATCATTCGAACTGCACACGCCAGACACCATTACATAGTCTCCACCAGCTTGAAAACTCCCCAGCTGACATGTAGAATCCATGGATTCAAGAAGTTGTCTCCACAACCGTACACGTCCATCCGCTCGATATAATTTGAAACAAGACTCATTCTACAAGGCAACTGTTTTCAGCCATCAACAGTTCAACGTCGGGGTTGATGGGCCCAGGTGAGGCGTAAAGCTTTGTGTCGAGCAATCATCTAGGGTACACGAATGGGCCTTCGTCCCCTAAAGCCCATTTCGATAATGTTTCGTTGAATAGTTCAGCGCTGACTCGTTTAAGTCCCAGCATTGAAATCTGCAGCAATTTGCGGAAGGGTTGCGCTTCTGTCACGCCGAACGATTATCTTCAATCGTTGTTGGTCCCGTTGTTGCAGGATCTTTTCCCGACCGCAGCTATGACGGAGATATGAAGTTTTACCGGATTTTTGATATTCATGGCACACTCCTGAAATAGTCGCACGGGAAAATCCCTATTTCATCGCTATCCCGAAGATATTGTTTCCCATCACTCGAGCGCCGACTATAAAACAGCGTTCAAAATCACTTATATCACCGATGTAACAAATGCGCCAGACACTTGTTGTCTTACGTAGGCGTTTCCGACCTCAGCGCCCTATTCTGCTTGTTTAAATATCGCTGTATTTGAATACGCTTGCCATTACGAGTTTCTTTGGCGCCTCAGTGTATTTCTCCGAAATCTCATTCTTCGGAGAGTGCTCGTCAGAAAGATATGCAGGAGAACTTGGGCGGAGTTTGGAAAATATAAGAAAGATCACGGCGGATCTAAAAATGCTGTAAGGGCAGTTCGAGGGTCGTGTATGATCAGATATTGCACGCAAAAGTCAACGTTTCGTGCTCTAGTCCCAGTTAGCAAACAATTATCATCGATCGACAAGTTTCGCTGCAGAGTAACTCAGTACTGAGCATATGTACCGAAAATTAGATACACTCACGAGGCAAAACATTAGGACCACTGCCCACTGTTCAACTGAACGGGACTTGGTGATTTAGCAGGCACATGGCTCGCTAACGAAAGTGTAGAAGCGCAGCGGCGACGAAGGCGGAATCATTCTGGTGGTTATATGAGCCGCAGATGGGGCAACCACTGACATAAGCAACACCAATAAAGGGCGGTCTGATATGGCCCGGAACCAAAGAACGAGCAACTGGGAAATCACGAAGCTGCTCGGCTGTTCGTGTGCTGCTGTCGTCAGTTTCTACGGAATCTGGTTGAGGAACGGTGAAACCACAAGTAGGCGACAAGGCATTGGACGTCTATGCTGAAAGTGGAAATCGGAGGCTTGCCCAGTCTGGAAAGCCAGATATGGCGACAGAGTACATGCTGTGGCAGGCACAAATGTTTTGGAGCACGTTGTTCTGCTCATAATGGTGGACGTGGACTCAGCAACAGTGTTTTAACGTTGCACGTACGTAGGTGAGCTAATCGACCACCTAGAACTAGTGCAAGGTAAGGCGGATTTGTTTGTGAAACTATGGGGGCCCAGGGCCGACAAAACGACTCTGCCGGGTAGGCCGCCACGGCCACGAGTTATCAAAGGATGGGATGTGGGGAAAATCGCCAAGTTGGGAGTTTCGTCAGCTGTTATCGAGTGTCCTTTGTGAAGGAGATTCTCCAAGAAATGGCGGAGTGTCAGAAAATCTTAAAGATCGCTAAGTTACAGCTCTTTCATATTCACGTTAACTCAGTCAGATATTAGCGCAAATCTGAATATATCTACGATCTCCGGAAAATGAGACACATCCAAAGACCCAACAGTATCTCAATATCTTTAAAGCTGCAGAAGCTCATCTTTCACAGCATCTGGATTTGCAATTTTTAATCGCTTCATGCGATTTAAACAAACTCGTATCTCAGATGATAGCTATCACACCTGAAAGCTACGTATCTGTATCTATTTCAGTTATTGATTTACAACGTCTTTTACATATTTCTCATTATGCAAATATTTTTCAGAACATCGTATCCTCCACATTTACACAGCTGATGAATGCAGCATGAATACCTCATATTTTGTTATACTTGTGTTTTTATTTAAAAAATAGTTTGCTATTGCGCCAGTAACTTTATTTAAATGTTGGTTGCAAGTGTTGTTAAACAACTGTGCCAATTTAAAAGTGGCCACTGGCCTGTGTTAGCGGGCACTGCCTTTGTTAAAGAAAGTCAAAAGACACTTCCGACAAACAGACCTAGATCATTGTTTAAACTACATTTAACGAAAATTCGTTGCCATTTAATGTGTACGCACTTGCGCAAGAATACTGGCTAATTTATTGCAAATGGCTGAATGTGACAGAATGTTTGTAACATTTGAGTCAAATCATGTCTGAAGCGCAGGAAATATTTTTGGCGTGGATAACTTTCAGCCAGTGATAGTTGTACGGTGGTGGAACACTGCTGGAGTCAAGTGATGATGGGGACTTACCGAGAGTTCAAATGAGTGACTGGGACACATTGTATCGAGCGCTGGACGAAGGGAAAGTGCCTGTGGTAACGCACGTAATTCAGCGGTGTAGATGATTGATTCTGGGCAGTGAACGGCCGCTACGATACTGTACCCATTGAAAGGACTCTAACTCACGAGAGGTATGAATGTGCTCCGCTTATATTTCGGAGCCGAGGACAGATAGTGTCTGAGTTACTATTCTTTGTCTAGCTTATGTTAATTTGTGAATCATCCTGCTGAACTCTGAACTGTTTTGAGCTGATGAATGTTTCGCATACTGTGATCATGAAATCGCATTATCTTCCGCGAGTCTTTGATGACTGTTTAGTTTCGGAATTTTGCTACCAGTCTCATAAAGCTCTCGACGTAACTCTATCACATTTGATAAAGGTATTTTCTGCCTGTATTTTAACTCTTTATTATAGGATCACTTTGAAACTTGGTACTTAGGGAAGGCAGGAGGAGCAGTGAGGTTCGCCCAAAGCCGAGTACTCGCCGGGACAGCTGGCGATATATGCACTGCCCGATGGAAGGATGTGGTCGCGAGGGTGCACGATCACGTCGAGGTCCGGATTCAGCGAGTTTAAGTTGAATGGATCGTTATATTCGATTAGTGCAACCTTCACTTGCGTGTGTGTGTCCGTCCGAGGAAGTGATTTCATGGCGATAAGCTGTCAGTCGAGGATTTTTACTGATACCTTTCTCTTGCCTAACTTGTGCGGGTACGACCGTTGGTTGGTCGTTCGGTCGGTCGTCTGATCGGACGAATGGTATTTTGTCTTAAGACCACTTCTTGGCCCTCTGTGTTTGTGCCGACTTGTGGTTCCCGCTGGTTGTCCCACACTGACTGGTTTTAGCATTGTTTGAGTTGTTGGTGGAATTGTTTTCGAGAGTCTGTGTGTATTTACTGTTTGAATAAGCAGTTGTTTTAAAGCTGTCTGAGTACTGCATTTGTGGAGTGGTTCCTTCTGACTTTCGGTGTTTAAAAGCGGGATTCTGCAGACGCAGCTCTGTCTGTCACTTCACCTTCTCCTGAATTATTTCATGGCTATAATGGTTATCAGATGTTAGGTGGATTTGGTAAGAGGGATGGTCGGAATTTAAACTGTCCCTAGTTTCGGTTGTCATCCTGTTACGTGAGCATAACGCTTGGCTGACTGTCTCACCGCTTACGCCGCTGTAGGTCGATCCTTGGAGCACTGTCTGTGGATCACTCCCTTCATTATTTGGCTTGACTATGTCAATTGTTTAAAAAATAGAATTATGTTTAAATTATTCCTATTGCTTGTAGCCTTCAGTCGACAATTAATCTGAATTCTTCTTAATAAGTCATTCAGCCATCAGTGTAGCATTTTTAATGATTTTTTAAAAAATTATTTTAGTATTTTTAACGTGTAACTGTCTTCCTCATTTATAATTCAGGCCTTCAGTCGTTAATTATTCTGAAGTATTGCTCGTGGTCTTCAGCCAACAATAATTTGAATTCTTTCTTAGTAAGGACTTCAACCGTCATTGTAGCTTGTGTTTCAGTCAACATCGCTTGATACGGGCAAGTCTTCAGGTCCAGATTGTATACCGATTAGGTTCTTTTCAGATTACGCTGATACAATAGCTCCCTACTTAGCAATCATATACAACAGCTCGCTCACCGATAGTTCTGTACCTACAGATTGGAAAATTGCGCTGGAGGCACCAGTGTTTAAGAAGTGTAGTAGGAGTAATCCATCGAACTACAGACCTATATCATTGACGTCGGTTTGCAGTAGGGTTTTGGAGCATATACTGTATTCAACTTTGGAGAAAGGGGAACCACTTGCATGAATATCAAGAGCTTTGATGGAAACCCAGTTCTAAGCAAAGAAGGGAAAGCAGAAAGGTGGAGGGAGTATATAGAGGGTTCATACAAGGGCGATGTATTTGAGGACAATATTATGGAAATGGAAGAGGATGTAGATGAGGATGAAATGGGTGATATGATATTTCGCGAAGAGTTTGACAGAGCACTGAAAAACCTGAGTCGAAACAAGGCCCCCGGAAGTAGACAACATTTCATTAGAACTACTGACAGCCTTGGGAGAGCCAGTCCTGACAAAACTCTATAATCTGGTGAGCAAGATGTATGAGACAGGCGAAATTCCCTCAGACTTCAAGAAGAATATAATAATTCCAATCACAAAGAAAGCAGGCGTTGACAGATGTGAAAATTACCGAACTAGTAGTTTAATAAGTCACAGCTGCAAAATACTAACGCGAATTCTTTACAGACGAATGGAAAAACTGATAGAAGCCGACCTCGGGGAAGATCAGTTTGGATTTCATAGTTGGATGTTGGAACACGTGAGGCAATACTGACCCTACGATTTATCTTAGAAGAAAGATTAAGAAAAGGCAAACCTACGTTTCTAGCATTTGTAGACTTAGAGAAAGCTTTTGACAATGTTGATTGGAATACTATCTTTCAAATTCTGAAGGTGGCAGGGGTAAAATACAGGGAGCGAAAGGCTATTCACAATTTGTACAGATAGCAGATGGCAGTTATAAGAGTCGAGGGGTATGAAAGGGAAGCTGTGGCTAGGAAGAGAGTGAGACAGGGATGTAGCCTATCCCCAATGTTATTCAATCTGTATATTGAGCAAGCAATAAAGGAAACAAAAGAAAAGTTTGGAGTAGGTATTAAAATCAATGGAGAAGAAATAAAAACTTTGAGATTCTCCGATGACATTGTAATTCTGTCGGAGACAGCAAAGGACTTGGAAGAGCAGTTGAACGGAATTGACAGTGTCTTGAAAGGAGGGTATAAGATGAACATCAACAAAAGCAAAATGAGGATAATGGAATGTAGTCGTATTAAATCGGGTGATGCTGAGGGAATTAGATTAGGAAATGAGACACTTAAAATAGTAAAGGAGTTTTGCTAGTTGGGGAGCAAAATAACTGATGATGGTCAAAGTAGAGAGGATATAAATTGTAGACTGACAATGGCAAGGAAAGCGTTTCTGAAGAAGAAAAATTTGTTAATATCGAGTATACATTTAAACGTCAGAAAGTCGTTTCTGAAAGTACTTGTATGAAGTGTAGCCATGTATCGAAGTGAAACGTGGACGATAAATAGTTTAGACAAGAAAACAATAGAAGCTTTCGAAATGTGGTGCTACAGAAGAATGCTGAAGATTAGATGGGTAGAACACATAACTAATGAGGAGGTATTAAATAGAATTGGGGAGAAGAACAGCTTGTGGCACAACTTGACTAGAAGAAGGGATTGGTTGGTAGGACATGTTCTGAGACATCCAATTTTGTATTGGAGGGCAGCGTGGAGGGTAAAAATCTTAGAGGGAGGCTAAGAGATGAATACACTAAGCAGATTCAGAAGGATATAGGCTGCAGCAGGTACTGGGAGATGAAGAATCTTGCACAGGATGGAATAGCATGGAGAGCTGCATCAAACCAGTCTCAGGACTGAAGGCCACAACAACAACAACTGTATTCAAACATTATGAATCACGTCGAAGGGAACGATCTATTGATACGTAATCAGCATGGTTTCAGAAAACATCGTTCTTGTTCAACGCAGCTAGCTGTTTATTCGCACGAAGTAATGGCCGCTATCGACAGGGGATCTCAGGTTGATTCCGTATTTCTGGATTTCCGGAAAGCTTTTGACACAGTTTCTCACAAGCGAGTTCTAATCAAGCTGCGGGCCTATGGGGTATCGTCTCAGTTGTGCGACTGGATTCGAGATTTCCTGTCAGGAAGGTCGCAGTCCCTAGTAATAGACGGCAAATCATCGAGTAAAACTGAAATGATATCAGGTGTTCCCCAGGGAAGCGTCCTGGGATCTCTGCTGTTCCTCATCTATATAAATGACCTGGGTGACAACCTGGGCAGTTCTCTTAGGCTGCTCGCAGATGATGCTGTAATTTACCGTCTAGTAAGGTCCTCCGAAGACCAGTATCAGTTGCAAAGCGATTTAGATAAGATTGCTGTATGGTGTGACAGGTGGCAGTTGACGCTAAATAACGAAAGGTGTAAGATGATCCACATGAGTTCCAAAAGAAATCCGTTGGAATGCGATTACTCGATAAATAGTACAATTCTCAAGGCTGTCAATTCAACTAAGTACGTGGGTGTCAAAATCACGAACAACTTCACTTGGAAAGACCACATAGATAATGTTGTGGAGAAGACTAGCCAAAGGTTGCGTTTCATTGGCAGGACACTTAGAAGATGCAACAAGTCCACTAAAGAGACAGCTTAGACTACACTCGTTCGTCCTCTGTTACAATATTGCTGCGCGGTGTGGGATCCTTACCAGGTGGGATTGACGGAGGACATCGAGAGGGTGCAAAAAAGGGCAGCTCGTTTTGTATCATCACGTAATAGGGGAGAGGGTGTGGCAGATATGGTACGCGAGTTGGGATGGAAGTCATTAAAGCAAAGACGCTTTTCGTCGCAGCGAGATCTATTTACGAAATTTCAGTCACCAACTTTCTCTTCCGAATGCGAAAGAACATTGTTGAGGCCAAGCTACATAGGTAGGAATTATCATCAAAATAAAATAAGAGAAATCAGAGCTCGAACAGAAAGGTTTAGGTGTTCGTTTTTCCCGCACGCTGTTCGGGAGTGGAATGGTAGAGATATATTATGATTGGGTTTCGATGAACCCTCTGCAAAGCACATAAATGTGAATTGCAGAGAAGTCATGTAGATGTAGATGTAGATGTAGACCACCTCATTTATCAGCTGGCGATAAGGCGCCAGCCTATTGACGGTAGTGTCACGCACTTTGCCGCCAGTTTGCGTGCTACCGTTCTTCAGCCGGTTGACATCACGCCGGATGTTGTGGGTGAGACGAGAGCAGCATTGTGATTTTGTGTAAGGCTATTAGCGGCCCTGAGGACACCATTAGGTTTTTGGAAGGCACTCGACCTAGTGACAGTTAGACAGGGTGCAGGCACAGTTAGTACATTTAACCAACCAGATAGCTGATTTAAGGACATTAAAATTAGAGGATCGTTACAAGGAATCAACCGCTGAATGGGGGTCCTTGGTTAATGATTTGCACTTATCAGATGTTTAGAGCTTGATGGGGAGAGAACTTGGGAGCAGTACTTGCTGTCTTTAGGTGGGCACGCGAGCCAGTCCGGGGATGATGCACTTATGTCTCCCGAGAGATTACATGCAGCGTTTGCTAAATTGCCTAATCCTCTGGTGCATCTCTTTTGGGATATCACGGAAGTAGTGATAGACCGACTCGAGCAAATTGAAAGGTTATTATGATTGTTAGTTCGCCTTGAGCAACACGCTGATGCCTTTGGCGTTTCGCATCAAGTACTTTCATCGCTATTGTATATGTTAGCTAGAAGGGAATTGAGGATCCGCATATCCAGAGCCAGGCAGAGGGGTTTTCCTTTCGGCGGTAGTGGGAGCTTGTAATTAAGAAAATATTGACCGTGGGAGTTGACAAACAGCTCCAGTGTCGCTATACAGGGTGAGTCACCTAACATTACCGCTGGATATATTTCGTAAACCACATCAAATACTGACGAATCGATTCCACAGACCGAACGCGAGGAGAGGGGCTAGTGTAATTGGTTAATACAAACCATAAAAAAAACACGGAAGTATGTTTTTTAACACAAACCTACGTTTTTTAAATGGAACCCCGGCTGCCTCGCTCAGCGGCTAAGTCCGCTTCAAGGTCACCCGCCTTACACAGCAGCATAAGGCAAACTCACACAGCCATGAAATAAAACCCATCCACCTCCCCAGGGGTCGTAACCCCTGCAACCCACAGAAGAGAAAGATGCTTCAGTAGCTGATAAGAAATTCTTTTTAGGAAAAAGATCTTTATTAAGAATGATAATATACAGTAATGTCACCTTGTACTTTTATGTAATTTGCTAATACACCATCAATCTTGGCCCAAACATTAATTCTTTCATTAGCATTAACAAGTCTCCTATTTCTTGTATATAATGAAAATGGTTTATCAGTATGTACAACGCCTGTACCATAATTCCTATCACCTTGTACACCAATTGAAAAGGTACGATAGGCGATAATGTCTCTGTCATAGTACGATTCCAATGTATATGGCAGATGCAGCAAATTAAGGAGGAGTTACATCAATATGTGGACAGAGGCAAGACGGCCTGCTTGACCTTGCTAGTCGACTTGTCAGAACCGGAGTTAGTTTCTAGTGTCCTGAGGGGAATACGAGCGGTGGATAAGTCGCACTTTCTTTTTCATGGTCGTCCCTTCACCTGGGAAGAACTTCGTGCCACCAGCGGTCACGGCATGTCCCCAAGCTGCCGCGCCTCTCTGCTGCTCCGTCCCAACCGAACTACCGACACACCCGACCCGGAAAACACTTCATGTCCTCTGAAAGATAGTACGAGTAGTAGACATCGATAAACGCTGCTGCTGCAACTCGCGGACAGACAACGCTAGCAAACGTAGTGGCGCCAGTAAACAGAAGAAGAAAACAAGACGCCACTAACCCTATTACACAGTGCCAACCTACCAACAGCACCAACACAAGCCACACATAGCTCACACTTTCCGTTTATTGGAGATGTCCTTTCTTGTATAACCATTATTCAAATTAGTTCACTGTCGTCTACATCAAATAAAAACGTTAGACAGAACCCTTGTTGTTCAATTCTTCGTTTAAATTTTATTTTCTATTTCTGTGTATTTTATTACTTTACAATTCTAGCCAATGCAAAGACTATTTTACTGCAGGATCACAGCTACAGTTTATTATCTGCAGTGATTTAGATGTGGGGCACGAAGGCAGACGTGCGCAGCTCGCCCCTGTGACTACATCGAGTTATTTTTCTTTTTAAACAGAGCTGTGCATAGCCCAAGTACCGACAGTACGAGTAACTGAAGGAAAAGAAGCTACTGGTTTGCTCGTATGGAATGCTGTATAGCAAGAGTAACTACTTAACAGTTATCGTTAGATGCAGTCGCAGTGCTTCCATGTTTGCCCCACCAGGTCTTCAGTTACGAGTACAGTGGGCTGTGTGTCAATGAAAATTAGTAGCTCGGTCAGTTTATTTGTGCTTTTGTTACATCAGATCCATGATCTTGTCCAAATATGGCACATAGATGCGAACGGCTGCTGAAAACACCCTCCATGTCACGGACCGAAGCTGTTGGGGAAGATTCATCTGGGCGCCCGTGGGTCCTGTGGTAGTAATCAAAAGCCCTATTATGGCAGTGGACTACGTGAATATTACTGCGGACCGTCTGCATCCCTTCATCTGTGATGCCTTATTTTTTTGTTGTCTTATGTGTTTATTTATTTATTTTTTGTTGTAATTTCCAAACTGCTGAGGTCATTGGTCCTTAGGCTTAAACACTACTTAATCTAACTTAAAGTAATACGAGTACCGTACACAACATTTTGTGGTTCTGATTATAAAAAGTAAAGGAACTCTGGAGTTCCGATTACGGGAATAATAGTGATTATCGTTACCACGACACAGGGAATAAATATTAGCGGATAGTACTAAGAAACGATATTAATAGGTATCACTACGTAAAATCGGTATTTAGTACATCTCCGTGGAAGTGCAGTGCATCAGTAAGAGAACTGGCGCACGTGTCAGAGTACCCAATTGTAGAGTATTTTTTCAGTGTTTCTCTTCCTCATCCAACGAAATCGGAGCATAAATGAATTCAGAGAAGCCGTTGCTACAATCGTAACCGTACGGGTTACTCCATGTGACAGTCAAATGTCAGTGATGAGGGAACTTACATGGGAATTCTTGGAAGAGAGATGACTTAGTTCTCGTGGAACCATGTTGAGTAAATTTAGGGAACCTTTATTCGAAGAAGACAGTGCGAACATTCTGCTGTTACCGTAGCGTACCATTAGCGGGGATCGTAAGAATAACATAAAATTAGTGACCTTACCGAAGCATTTAGAGAGCCATTTCTCCCCATTTGAGAACGCGAATGGAAAAGGAAACAAAATCTCCTACAACAGTACGAAGTCCCCTCCGTTATGCAGTTTATAGGGGCATGACCAACGATACACAGTTGCTGAAACATATCTACACTTGTAAGGGATACTAACTAGGTCAAGTGACCTATACATAGGCATACGTCAGTTGTTATAAGTTCCGTATACTATTAGCCAAAAATTGGTTCAAATGGCTCTGAGCACTGCCTTAACTTCTGAGGTCATCAGTCCCCTAGAACTTAGAAATATTTAAACCTAACTAACCTAAGGACATCACAGACATCCATGCCCGAGGCAGGATTCGAACCTGCGACCGTAGCGGTCGCGCGGTTCCAGACTGTAGCACCTAGAACCGCTCGGCCAGCCCGGCGGACCTACTATTAGTCCTATTTTATCATTTCCGCATTCGTGCAATGGTCTAAGGTTGTTACTTATTCCGCTGAAGCAAATTCGCAAGATCCAGAGTTAGTGTTTCACTATTCAGTATATCATCTGAATAAGGAAGTCAACTTTCAGTAATCCTGCTTTCAGTATGTCACCTCATGCGTGTGTACTATCATGATTAACAAATCTGTAATCGGATTAGTCTGAACAATTCAGTGCTTTTATGGAGGACCAGATTTGTAGCAACTCTAGAACTATGATTGCGTTTATGAATTTGTAAACTCCTAATTATATTTCTTTCTGTCTGAAATTTAGCCGAACTATATCTCTCTCTAAGAAAGTTTACGTATAAACAGAATTGTTATCCAACTTAAACTCGTATGCTAACTTTTGACTGAAGACAACCTAATTTGAACTAAACTGTAGCTGGTCTCAATACAACTAGCCTTTATGTTAAATGCCCAACTTCAGTAACACAATTATATGGCCTTAATCAGAATTTACACTTGCCTCGCGTCTTGACAACACTGTTGCAAATCTGTCGAAAGCACAACAGCAAGCAGTCAGGAGATAAGCTAGATTTATATTTCTAAATAAAATTTCGAACCGCTGCATGCCAGATATGGTACTGCGTAACGATAAACACTGGTCTGAGTTCAGTTTCATTAACATTGCAAGACTGACTCTCGATACAAGAAGAAGAAATAAACTGATAGGTTATTTTAATAGATAATGCATCGCAAACTCCATCCGAGTACTTTTGCAATGACACAAGTTGTGCATATACCTTTTACGATTAAATCGATATACAGAGTCTCATGCAGGAAAAGGTGGGTAGAGTAGACCAATGTACAGAAAGTGACAGAAAGGATCTTCTCCACATTCTGCGCACACATTGCATTGTTTTTAGGTATTGTGTAGGAACTATTAATGGGTTTCAATATAATGATTTAAGGCAAAACGTATTGTGCTCTTTGACCTGGAATTTGTGCTGAATACTCAACGTCAAAGAGCAAAATAAGTATTACGTTAAGTCATACAACCTTCCAGTTTGCTATAGAGAAAAAATCAAGGCAGAAATTCAATCGATGCCAGAACAGGGATTATTAGAACCTGCACTCAGTTCTTATAACGACCCATTACATATTGCGAAAAAGGAAGATGGCTCGATTAGACTTGCATTAGATTCTGGGCAGAAACAGATAGACCAGAAACATTAGAAGACCTTTTGCAAAATTTGTATGGTATGAAAATTTTGTCTTCTCTAGACCTCGACTAAGTTTTTGGCAAATAGAGTTCCACCTAGGTTGTAGAATATATACTGTTTTCTAACGTTTTGGCTTGTGCTAGCAGTTTCTCAAATTACTTAATGACTTCAACATCTCGACTTCTGCCTTTCTTCAAGGTTTGAACGTTGCTTTACCTGGCTACTTGAAAACACACATAACATCCTATGTTGATGATATACTTATAGCAGAAAAATTTTGGTCACAGCGTGACCATATTCTGACAAGCTTATTGGATATTTCTGAGGATTCGGGAATCACTGTCAATTTAAAAAAGTCAGAGTTGGGGAAAACATGAGTAGAATTTCTTGGTCATTTAATTCCATCAGAAAGTACTAAACAAGATTCAGAGAAACCTGAGGCAACTGGGGCAATCCACTCTCCATCCACAAACCATCTAATTTGAAGTTTCCTTCCCTTAGCAAATTTTTATCGTCATTTTTTAAATATGAAAATTCCTGCCACTTCTAAATTATGTTCACTTACTGGAAAAACAGCATGTGGCACTGGGGTAAACACTATGGTTAGAGTTCCACAGTTTGAAAGATGAATTTCTTAATGCTCCCATACTTGTTCATCCTCATTTATTACAAGACTTTTGTTTATCAACGGGTACGCTAGGCTTGGCTCTCAAGTGTTCCAATAATTTGAAGAGACTGGTATAACAGTGCAGAGAAGTATAGCCTCTGCCAGTCGTATCTTGTCTAAATCTGAAAGAAATTATTTTGTAACCAATTTGGAAGCATTGGGAATTACTTTGGCATTTTCTTTATTTCGGTTCTTCTTATTTGGAGCATCGCTGGGTGGCCTCTTGGTTTGAGGCGCCTTGTCACGGATTGCGCGCCCCTCCCTCCCGAGGTTCGAGTCCACCCTCGGGCACGGGTGTGTGTGTGTGTTGTTCTTCGCATAAATTAATTTATGCAGTGTGTAAGTCTAGAGACCGATGACCTAAGCAGTTGGTTTGTTAGGAACTCAAATGCATTTGAACACATTTCTTATGTGGGAAACGTCAGCCCCTGGTAGCTGAGTGGTCAGCGCGACGGAATGTCATACGTAATGGCCCGGGTTCGATTGCCGGCTGGGTGGGAGATTTTCTCCGCTCAGAGACTGGGTGTTGTTTTGTTCTAATCATGATCATTTCATCCCCATCGACACGCAAGTCGCTGAAATAGCGTCAACTCGAAAGACCTGCACCAGGCGAACGGTCTACCCGACGGGAGGCTCTAGCTACAAGGCATTTACATTTTTTTTTTCTGGGAAACATACTAAGCTGTACACTGATCGTCGAGGAATTCAATTTTTAATGTTATCTAAAGTAAACCATGATAGCTGCAAACGGCTGGCTTTGTATTTACAATAGTTTAACATTAATGTTGTTCACATTCTCCCAATCAAAATGATGTAGGGGATACTTTATCACGTGCACCTAATGGTTTTGTGAAGAACACTTCTGAAAATGATTTGGAGAAAAACTTCAATTAGTTGCATATACGAAAAGCAGCCTCTGAAAACTTTTCCTCCTCTCCTTTACGAGACGTAGTGCATGAAGAGGATGAGGACCCTACCTGAAAAGATGTGAAAAATCAATTGTATGACAAAACAAACAGTGCAGTAAGACAATTATATTTAGCATGTAATAACATTCTTTTGAAAATATGTACAGTAAGTGGCTCACTTTTGGTTGTGTGGATACCTGATGATATTGTAAATGCGCTTATTTGATAAATACATCTTAGCTATGCTCACTTTGGTCCAAGAAAATGCTTTCACAAACTTCGAACAACTTTTTACTTTAATAATATGCAGCAAAGAATGCAGAGAGTATTAGCAATATGCAAATTGTGTCAGAAGGCCAAACCGTCAACCATGATACATCGGCCACCATTACGTCCTATAATTCCTTCTAAACTGAAGCAGTTGGCTGTAGAAGACCTGTTAGGACCTCTTGTCAGGTCACTCAATTTATTATCTTACATTTTTATTGCTTTGGTATGAACTCCAAAATTCGTTTCATTTACACCTTTACGTAAAGCTACTGCCAAAACTATCCAAGGCCTTTGTCAGTAATTTTCTACGAGAAGCATTGATAAAGTCATTTTCGTCAACAGTCCACAATTTCGCTCAAATAATTGCTTGAGCACTTTAAGGCGTCACAAAATAAGATCTGTTTTTATTACGTTCTATTCGCCTCAGTCCAGACCTTCAGAACGCGATATGTGAGAAATTTACAAGAATGTATTGCCATCGTAAACACCAGACTTAGGACAAACACATTCACATATTCCAAGAGATAGTCAATGAGTTACCAATCGACTATACACCGTAATCTCCATTACGTGTACTCCAAAATCAACAATCTCCAGATCGTATCAGGAAGTTAATATCATTTTAAACTTCGAAAAAGTTACGTCGTAAGGAAGTAGTAGGTATAGCAGAAAACAACATCATAAAGGGTACATAAAGAATAAAGAATCTCAACAGGGATAAGTAAAAATAAAAAATCTAAGAGTTGGACAGAAAATTCTTGTTAAATCTCATACTTTTTCTTGCAAAAGCATATCATATCATATGTAGAATAATCCTGTTGGCTGCAGTTGTACCCAGACGATAGAACCACATAGCACTGTAACGTCTCTTAGCAAAAAACATATTATATAATAAAGAAAAAACATTGTGTACCATGTTTTGGTCTTGTATGGAATTATGTACTTTTTTTATTATTTATTTTCGATAATATCTGTGTCGGCGAGTACTGAAACCGCCACAGACGATAAATATCAAACAAAGATGAGAATATGCAACTAGTATAAATAATGCAGAACGAACATTAATTTCTTTGTCTTCTTCTTGGAGTTACGCAAGTAGGATAGCCTGTGACGTTGTATTGTACGCTAGCGTAGCCTTCTTTTGTCGAGACTGAGAGATGTACGCCATTACGTACTCATTTTAAAGGTGTGTAATAATTAACATATTTAAATGTTTTGAATAGAGTTATCTAATGAAACCTTGCATTATTATTTGTAATAGCTCGCTAGGCATATTATCCCATCCCTTTCAGACATTTTCAGTTATTTAAATATTATCCGTGGTGCAGAGCAGCGCTACGAACGAACGAGCCGCTGCCGCGGCGCGTTCAAACTGCATTAAATGAAATCTATCATACCGCCAAGAAGCGGGAAGGTAATAGTGAAATAAAATTATTCCTTTCAGCTTTCGGACTTGCAGAGCAGAGCAGCAGATTTTATGATGTGTTTTGCAGGTTGACGCCGGCTGCTGAGGATATATTACTAACAGTACAAAAAAGATAATTTACCTACGTAACATAATAGGAATCTTGCTGTGCTTAGTTCTGGTCTGGCAAACCTTATAGAAAAAACGTCTTTTTCTCCGATAATAGTCTCATGTTCTTGTGCTAGTTGTGGTAATTATTGGTGTTTTACTCTTAACAAAAATCCACTGCAAAATTATGATGTTGGACAATCATTGCGAACTGTAACATCAGTATTCATAACAAAGTAATTTCCATTTTCAATAACTGTAAGTAGGGAAGATATGTTGAATTTTATCGTGAGTTACAGTAAACGAAAAATGTTCCTTTAATAGAAAGCCAGATACAGAACAATAACAATACGACACATTCTGTTTTGTTGAAAATTAATGATGATAAAGAAATTCACGGCACAGCATTAATAAAAGGTATTTCGCTGCTCTTTTCGTATATGCGTTGTTACGCAAGTAATAATAATAATAATAATAACAAAACAAAATAATCGAAAAGAGAGACAAGAAGCGAAACTGTCGCCCAAAAACGCGGGGCCCGAATTTGCAGTGGCCACGAAAATAATTGTTTTATGTATTTTCTTTCAGTGTCTATTGTTATATATATGTATGTATTCAGTGATAAATGTATGTATGTGTATCATGATTAATGCCATGTATTAATGAATGTACAAACATTCTTTCATGAAGAAACGCACTACTGCAAGCGAGTCAGAGGAAACGATCCTGATAGTACTGAGAAACTGTAACGACTACATAATCCGGGGGCAGCCGAACCCCGAAATCAGATAAACTAAAGGTAAGACTACAGTGTAGTTGTCCTGTTTGTAGAAGCTTAACTCCAGTGAAGTGATCTCATATCGCTAGTGGTGTGCGTAGTTTGATGTTAGTATTTATGACAGGGCAAAGATGATTGTAGATAGTAATTTTTAGCGTGCAGTTTATTGTAGATAAATTAACATATTTTGTGTGCAAGTGGCAAAACTGTCAGATCTTGTGTTCGAGTAGGTAATTTATGAATATGGTTAAATTGCGTAGTCAACGTCCGAGTAATATGGATACTGAGGAACAGCCATTAGTTAGTGCAGGAAATGTAGAAACGGGTGCATTAAGCAGTACCAGTACTCTCTTTGAGGATATACCATGCGAAAATGTGGGGGCAGGAGCACAGGAAGTGATGCCACCGCCCACCAGTGCTCAAGGAGAGGTAGATAAAGAAATTGCACCACCTCCAGAAAAGCAGGAACCAGAGAGTGGTAATCTGCCTGGTGGGTATTCACTTCAGGCGATATTAGAGCGCGTGCTGGATTACCAGGCAAAATTTGCGCAACAACAAGCTGAAAAGGACGAAAAAATTGGGATCTTTCTTGCACAGCAAGCTGAGCGAGATCGTCAGCAAGCTGAGCAAGATCGCCAGCAAGCTGAGCGAGATCGCCAGTTAGCAGAAAATTTCCTTGCCCAGCAAGCTGAGCGGGATCGCCAGCAAGCTGAGCGGGACCAGCAACTTGTGCAATCGTTAGAAAACATGAAAAAAGAGATTGCCTGTATGAAACAGAATTATGAGTCGATACCTAAGGCCGTGCAGGAGTTGACTGTACAGGTCAACAACCTGCAAGTAGCAAACACTAACAGGGTAGGCGAGATAGGTGTCTTAGCCAACCAATTAGAAAAGCTAGAAATAGATTCCACACAGCTTGTAGAGCAGAAGTGGAACGAACAAGCGACTAAAATTGAAACCGAATTCAACTCATGGCTAGAAGTGAAGGAGAGTGAGATCGACAAAAATATTAATTCTAAGGTACAAGCAGCCATGGCAGATAGAAATTCCGAATCGTTCAGTACCGCAGTAAATAGTCAGGTACAGAACGACGTGCAAACCATCAAACAAATACTCAGTGAGGATATTCCGCAGTGGCAAGTGAATATGAGCAAACGGATATCCGACTTGGAAAAGGGTTTAGCACAGAGCAGCAAACATCTTGAACATGAAACTATGTCGCCAACAGCCAATGTTTTTGGCAACGCACAAACTTATACGCGACGCAACAATGGTGAATCTTTAGGCGATAATGCGAAGAGCTGTAGCTTCGGTTCGGAGCACACAGCCTATGTCCCAGGAGCAAACCAGTATAGTCCAAAAATATTAGTTGAAGAAAGTTTAATCAAAAATAGGCAGTTTCAAACGTTTACTACTGAACGGAAGTCAGTACACCCAGTAGTATTCATAAAAAGCTTTAAAAATATCTTCCCTAGTGTGTGGAACGAAGCACAGAAATTTCAATACGTAATGTCATACATTCAGGGTGATGCAGCGTTGTGGGCTACGGAAGTAGCAGACAGCTGCATGACGTATGAACAGTTTGAAAGGGCGTTTTTGTCGAAATACTGGTCGCCTCGTATACAAGAGCGGCTAAGAAAAGAAGTATACAATCCCGAACCGTACTCACCCCGTCTTGGGAATCTGAGACGGTATTTCGAGAAATATATAAACAAAACGCGCTACTGGGACGAGCCTATCTCACCAAGAGACATAATAAGACTCCTAAAATCACATTTACCCATTCATATCAAAGAGAAATTAATACACGTACCAGAGAGCGACATGGAACATTTCCTGTCTGTTCTAGATTCAATAGACTTAATCCAGGAAGACGCAAAAGCAGCGTGTGATCACTCGCGGAATAATGGATCAGGGTGTAAACATGACAGAAATAATAGTACACAAAACCACAACCATGGAAATGGTGGGGGTGGTAACAAGCGGTAAGAGCACTCGCAAAATGGTAATAATGGTAGAAGTCAGAACGGGTATAGGCAGCCGTCCCATAATAAAAAGCGTCGATTTGACGACCGGTACGATTCCGGACTGCCAGGAACCAACCGCTGGAAAAATGCGCGAGGTCAGTGGCATAGCAATTACAGCGACAGTAATCGCAATTGGAATCAGAATCAGCGACCAAGCCCAGAGCGACAGGGTAATGACCGGTACGACAACAACAGACCACCACTGCAAAACGCGCCTATTGCGCAGTCGTGGCGGCCTACAAATCAAAACGTACACATAGTAGAGGTCGCGGACAATAGCCGTCCAAGTATCTCGCAAGCAAGCCATCCAACAAACTAGAATCGGCCTCGATATGCTCTCCATCGCTGGCCGAGGGGTGGAGTGTGAGCAACACGAAAGACAATAATATGCCTGGAATTCATATGCTGCGATACAACGACGGTATAAATATGGATAAAGATATACTGACTGAACCGCATGAATGTAAGAAAGATAGCAACGAAAATGTGCAAGCCATAATAGAAGCGAAAATCAATGATGTTGCAGTGAATATAATTATCGACACAGGTGCCTCGGTGAGTGTAACGAGTACAGAGTTGTGTAAAGCGCTGGGGAAGGGTCGTAGCATACCGACTCTCCCGGTTAATAATTGCAAGTTGTCTGGAGCTATAAGTGCACAGAGCCAATTAGTTAAGTGCAAGGTGCAGGTGGAGATTTATAAGGAGGGCGAAGCCATAGTGAGCTCGTTCCTCATTGTTAAAGGGTTAAAGGTTGCCTGCATTCTGGGAGTAGATTTTCTCCGTGAGAGGGACGCAGTGATCGACCTCTCCTCGGGAAAACTAAGCATAGTTAATAAAGGTAGGAGGATTGAGTTGTCTATGATGAAATCGGAGGAGGTACTTGTGCCATGTTGCAATCGAATTAATATCAAATGTAGGAACCCCTGGGTACTACACCTCAATGATTATTCACCTGTGACAGATCTCTATTATCCGAGTATAGAAGATCGAAATTTTGAAACAAATGTTGTTGAATTTCAAACCAAAGTACAGGAATCTGAAGGTTTAAGCAACATACAAAAGCAACAGTTGACGCAGCTGCTATCGGAATATACCATGGTATTTACCGACCGACCAGGAATATTCAAGGGGTACCACTATCATATAGAGGTGATGCCCCACAAAACATACTGTCGCGCATCTTACTCCATCCCTTGGTCAAGGAGGGAACTAGTGGTTAGAGACATTTGAAAGATGTAAAATTATTTGTGCAATGACCTGTCAGATGTAAATAGTAGCAGTAAGAAGTTTTCAATTGTGTTTATAGAGTATAAGTATGTGAGCTTTAAAAAAGAATTTGTGTGTATTTAAAATTTTGAGGAAGTAAAACATAAATAAGTAAGCATAGCATGAAAGTAGAATCAGTAAACTGAGCAATAGCATGCAAATGGAAGACTTTGTTTACAGACAATTAGTGTCATTAAAATACTATATGCTCATCAAGCCATGAATAATCTTTTTGTTGATAAAATAATGATTAATTTCTTGAATCATTTTTCATTTGTAGTAAATAAGTACAATTAATAATGAAATCTCATATAGTAATGTAACAGATGTAATTGTGTTAGAATTAAGGAACCCTGAGAGAGAGTCTCTACTAGCCAAAAATTGACTTTGTAGTACGAAACAATTATGTGATGTAACGTTTACTGCCAGTAGTGATCTGAGAACGACACTGGAGCAGAATTCGATCAAAAACAAACCCGTTCCTTGTAACCTACGCTTTGTCTGTATCGATGCTTCAATTGAAGCCTGTGTACTTGGTACACGCCCTTGAATATTAATTACGCGGTACGCGAATCAAGTCACGTGGAAACTACACTGTAGTCCTGTAGGACAGATTATTAAAAATAGTACTAGTACTAAATGAAGTATTTATTGAGCAATATGCCCAAGTCAAGCTGTCATGCACATGGTAAAATCTGTTTGCTAGATGGGTGATAACCTGGCAAGCTACACTGAAAAAGGAAAAGAAAGCTATGTACCAAAAATCACACACCTTTAAATAATTACAAAAAAGCCATATATGCCTAGTAATAGTATTAAAAGTGTGTAATGACAAGTAAAATCAATGGACTCAATGTAGATGAGAGTGATTATGCTAAGAACAGTTGATATGCATTAAAAATAAACTGTGTGCATAAACTATCTAGAAAAGGACGGAATATTGTGTGTAGTAGGACAGAAAATGACTGTTGTATCTGCACCAATATATACGTCGGTATAAGTTAAGTGTTGAGTGACTAACTGTCATAGTGCAGTGCTCAACGAGCAATACACTGTGTGTAAAAACGGTAGTTAGTGATCCGTTCTGTGTCGATTCAAACAAACATCGCTCGACGGAACCATTTAGTGTGTGTGAACCGAAACATTTTCGCGTGTTGAGAGACGCTCTGGCAGCGTGTCGACCGTGAGAATAAGTGAAAGTGTGTAGTACAACGTGTGTGTGACGAACCCTGAATACTAGTGTCACAAAAAACCTGTTATCACGCCAAAACATCCTGTGCATACCAGCGAAGCGACGGCTTACTGAACAATAAACGCTTTTAACCAAGTTGCATTTTCTCCCACAGCTAATAATCTGTATCCTTAAAGACAGTACACCGTTGTGGAATATTTGTTTCATGCATTACGACGGGGAGCCATGCGGAGAAGCAGAGACGAGTGCCGTGCCGCCAGCCAGCCGGTCGCGGGAAACCACTGCAACACGCCGACATTGGTGAATGGTTCGGCGCGGTTCGCGACTGCTCGGGCGCCACCTCAGCACGCCGTCGCTGTTACTGCGAGCAGGTCGTCGACCCCAGCGGTCGTTGGCACGCCGCGTTCCAGACGACGCTAAGCAACAATTGCTTCGCGCCGCCCGCTTCGTACATTGTTGACATTCAACCGAACATTACCAACTACGTTGTTAATGTACTAATATGAAAATGATTTATTGGACACGAAATTACGTGACAAACATTTTTTTCTTTAGGTACTGTGTATAGACTCAAAATATTCATTGGTTCAGTGATATATGTCATATGTTTTCGTCACATTAGTGAAGCAAACTGACACGAATGCCATACCATGGTAGAACATTTGTCGTGAATAAGTACAGAGACAAACCATTACACTATTGTAAAACTGTTTAAAGATTGACTTTCATTGTGACACAGAACTCAAATGTGAAAGAGTGTAGAAGGTACATTTTTAACAAGGAGACTAAGAGTTTAACATTTTGTCATAAATAACCTTTGTTATCTATGAACATTGGATAAAGTCCAACCTTTTTTGATGAACAATCAAACTGTGTTTTAAGACAAACCAGGCGAGATGACCATGGCTCCGGCGCAGTTATCCCAGGTTTTCTGAACGCACGTAGCCCGAATGGGGGAGCCAGAAAACTGTAATGACCCTGGGACTAGGTTTACGGTCACCTCGCAAAGTGTGAGAAAACCATTAAGAGTGTAATTAAAACTATAGAGCAATAGAGCAAAGAAGTGAACAGTGAATATTCCAAATAAGGTGATAGACAGTGACAAAACGGACGTTAGTGGCAGCATATTGCCGAACATTCTTAACGTTAGTCAATTGCTACCAGGGGGCATTGTAACGTCTCTTAGCAAAAAACATATTATATAATAAAGAAAAAACATTGTGTATCATGTTTTGGTCTTGTATGGAATTATGTACTTTTTTTTATTATTTATTTTCGATAATATCTGTGTCGGCGAGTACTGAAACCGCCACAGACGATAAATATCAAGGATGAGAATATGCAACTAGTATAAATAATGCAGAACGAACATTAACTTCTCTGTCTTCTTCTTGGAGTTACGAGAGTAGGATAGCCTGCGACGTTGTATTGTACGCTAGCGTACCCTTCTTTTGTCGAGACTGAGAGATGTACGCCATTACATACTCATTTTAATGGTGTGTAATAATTAACATATTTAAATGTTTTGAATAGAGTTATTTAATGAAATCTTGCATTTTTATTTGTAATAGCTCGCTAGGAATATTATCCTATCCCTTTCAGACATTTTCAGTTATTTAAATATTATCCGTGGTGCAGAGCAGCGCTACGAACGAACGAGCCGCTGCCGCGGCGCGTTCAAACTGCATTAAATGAAATCTATCATACCGCCATGAAGCGGGAAGGTAATAGTGAAATAAAATTATTCCTTTCAGCTTTCAGACTTGCAGAGCAGAGCAGCAGATTTTATGATGTGTTTTGCAGGTTGACGCCAGCTGCTGAGGATATATTACTAACAGTACAAAAAAGATAATTTACCTACGTAACATAATAGGAATCTTGCTGTGCTTAGTTCTGGTCTGGCAAACCTTATAGAAAAAACGTCTTTCTCTCCGATAATAGTCTCATGTTCTTGTGCTAGTCGTGGTAATTATTGATGTTTTACTCTTAACAAAAATCCACTGCAAAATTATGATGTTGGACAATCATTGCGAACTGTAACATCAGTATTCATAACAAAGTAATTTCGATTTTCAATAACTATAAGTAGGGAAGATATGTTGAATTTTATCGTGAGTTACAGTAAACGAAAAATGTTCCTTTAATAGAAAGCCAGATACAGAACAATAACAATACGACAAATTCTGTTTTGTTGAAAATTAATGATAATAAAGAAATTCACGGCACAGCATTAATAAAAGGTATTTCGCGGCTCTTTTCGTATATGCGTTGTTACGCAAGTAATAATAATAATAATAATAATAACAAAACAAAATAATCGAAAAGAGAGACAAGAAGCGAAAGCACCTATTCGAAAATATTTCTTTCACTACATCACACAGCAACAGTTAGCGATAAACAATGCTATTGCACCGTATGCCAGAATGACCCCCGTTGCGTTTCAGGCAATTTTTCACAATAATTGGGCGACCATCATGGTGCCACAAACTTCATTTATAATGCAAAAAGTCGAGCGATTTGCTGCCACGACGCGTACGCTAAACAGACGTGCACTGCCTTAGCTTAAGGAATCTTCAAGTTGAATTGGCCTCTTACACCTATATCATGCATTTAGTTTCTTTATAACCCATATTTTCTGAATAAATTGTTACTATAGGATGCAACCCCATTATCATAGTAATTATGTTAAGTATAGTACTGCAACGAGCACCCATAAGCCACCAAGTATGTCTAAGAAGTCATGAAAGGTGTGTAAGTAGGAATAAAAAAGAAAAGGGTAGGAACGGAAGTTGTGCAGTATGTATATGTGTAACGAAAAGTTTTCAAAGACGTATTTGAGATGACGTGATTAGTTAGGGTTAATATCAGATGAAATATGATTAGGTGTTACAAATACGAGAGATGGTTAGATAGGGCAAAGATGACAGTTGGTTAGATAGAGCACAGGTAGCATATGGTTACGTAGGGAAGTTGAGATAAATAATGTGCACTTACGAGAACGCATGAAATATATGACAGAAAGAAACAAACAGTTAAAGAAACAGAGGTATTTTATGGACGTTTGTGGAAACTATGAGAAAAATGAATTATAGGTGCACAAAGGATGAAATATAGCTAGACCATATTAGGTGTATTAGACTGACCATATTAGGTGTAATAACAGACTGATGTTTTACTGACTGCATAAAGTATTGTTTGATGTGAAATTTCGTTACTGCCTAATCCACGTTTCTCCTAATTACATATTTCATTTCTCCTTACATGTGTGTATGACCAGTACCCTAACCTGTTTATTTCTTGTGTGTGTTCACTACTTTTACAGGAATACATGTTTGTTTGAATAGATTTAGAATCCTCTGTAGGTCATTTTGTACATATCACAATTGTTTCTTATCATGCCTATTACAATGAATTGTTTCACGTGATTTACTTGTCTGATGTTTCTGTAATTGATTGTTGTACAACTATCATGCTATTCTATATTACTTTTTTGTAGATATAGTAATAAGGTCATCTTTTCCATGTAATAGTGTAGGTAACTGTATGTTGCAAATTTATCAAATTGTAATTAATTGGCCATTCACCACGAATGCTTGAGAAATGCCAAGGCAGAAGAAATATGTCTACTGATAGTATACTGGAATATTCTCTGACGAATGTTGGAATACTTCACTGATACAAGCTGCAAGCTGGAGGTCTTTCAGCACCATGTCCAGCCCTGGGTAACGCTGCTGTAAGGGATCTTAACAATGAGCTGAATGGGATGCTCCTGGCACCGGAAAAATCTCACATAAATGTTGTTCCAGTAAATGCGATTGGTAGGTGGGAATACACTACACATGGCCTGCACCTGAATAGGATGGGGAAAAGTAAGTTAGCTTCTCTATTAGCAGAAGCTGTAAGGGTGTCCCCAATCACACAAGGCGTGATTCCTGTGGTTAATGGGACCAGGCAGACAGGTTTTTCCGTTTAAAGCCAAAGTCCAGACAGATGACAAACAAGATAAATACAGTAAAAGACTTCACGTACAGTTAATTGGGGTAAAGCAGTATCAACATACTTCAACAAAATATCAGGGGAATAAAAAATAAGGTAGATGAGCTATCAGTGTGTTTAGATGATCTCAAAAATAAGAATGAGATTGATATAATCTGTCTCCTAGAACACCATGTAACTGTGGACATGGATAGTGTCAATATAGGTGGGTATAATTTAGCATCTTACACTTGCAGATCTAGGATGGATAAAGGAGGAGTTGCCATTTTCATAAAACAAGGATATAAATGCAAAACTGTAGAAGTATGCAACACTTTGAGATTTGTGCATGTGAACTTCAGCTGCATAATGTAGTATTGATATTAGCAACATTGTACAGGTCCCCATTAGGAGACTGGGCGTTGTTTATAAAAAAGTTTGACTATTATGCTGTCTGTCAGACAAAAAGAAGAAGTTATTAATCTGTGGTGATTTCAATGTAAACTTTGTAAGTAATTCTGATAGGAAAAGTCAACTAGAAATGTTATTAACAACATATAATTTAGAATTTCCCTACACATGTAGCTCAGGAGAGTAGCATGGTAATGGATAATGTATTAGTACAGAAAGAGGATGTAAAACAAACACTAGCTTTCCCTGTGGTAAATGGATTGTCAGACCATGATGCACAACTGATTAACTTACAAAACCTTACAGGGTGTACAGTGCGGAAACCATTAAGTAAATATTTGAGGTCGCTCAACCCGGTATCTACACAGTGCTTCAGAGAAAGCTTAAGAAATGTTAATTGCGGAGATGTATATAATGAGCCAAACGCTAGGGATAACTGCAGAGTATTTCTTGATAAATTTATATCCCTCTTTGAACATTGTTTCCAAAAGAAAATTACTAAGTGTAACACCACACACTTTTTAAAGGAACCTTGGATTACTAGAGATACTAAAATGTCTTCAGAAAGAAAAAGAAAACTGTATGAGACAGAACGAACTAGTAAAGATCGAGAAGTAGTTTTACATTATAAAAATTATTGTAACATACTGATAAAATTTGGAAGGAAATCAAGAAATATGTGTGTTAGAGAAGAAATTAACAGCTCTGGCAATAAAATAACATCAGTATGGAAAGTTGTTAGAAGGGAGACAGGAAAAGTAATCAATGGCGTAGGTAGAGTTACTGTTAAAGAAAGAGAGACCATCCTAACCAACAGTACACAAGTAGCTAAGGCATTTAACAACCATTTCTTAAGTGTAGGAGAAAAAATTGTTGAGAACAGTTCAAAAGAAAGAGGTAGGTAGTACATGGAAGATTCTGTTTTGAAAAAAAAATAGTCACAATAAGTTTCACCAAACAACCTCTTGTGAAATCCGTAAAATTGTTAAATCTCTGGAAAATAAATGTTCTGTTGAAGTAGACGACGTCTCTAATAAGATATTAAAACAATGTGGAGCAATTACAGCTGATGTTCTGAGTCACATATGTAATGCATCACTAACTCAAGGTATTTTCCCAGACAGGTTAAAATATGCCATTGCCAGGCCTCTCTACAAAAAGGCGAACGCCACAGATGTCAATAATTATCAGCCAGTGTCCTTGCTTATAGCATTCTCAAAAATCTTTGAGTAAGTGAAGTACTCAAGAGTGGTTAGTGATCTCAACAGTAATGGGATACTTAGAAAATCACAGTTCGGATTTCAAAAATGCTGTTCCACTGTGACAGCAATATACAATTTCACTGTCCACGTAATAGAGTTTGTAAATAGTAAAATTTCACCAATAGGAATTTTCTGTGACTTGTCCAAAGCATTTGATTGTGTGAACCATGACATTATGTTACAGAAATTACAATTCTATGGTATAAATCGAATAGCATATGAGTGGTTTAAATCACACCTACAGAAGAGGAAGGAAAAAGTTTCCTTATATGGGTCAAGTGAATTAAATAAGTTTGCCACTTCATCTAACCTGGTTCAAATTACATTAAGTCTTCCACAGGGTTCAATCATTGGTCACTTTCTGTTCTTGACATATGTGAACGACCTCCATTCCATCTGAAACAGGAAGCTGAACTGACACTGTTTGCAGTTGGTACGAGCATCATTATTAATCCGGTTAAAGAAAGTCCAATTGAAAATGATACAAATAAGGTATTTGGAAAAGTCATTAATTGGTTCTCTGCAAATGGGCTTGCTCTAAACTTTGAAAAAACACAGTACAGCCAATTTTCTGCTGCAAAAGGTACAGTTCCTTCAATAAATATAACACATCAACAGAAGTCAGTAGACAGGGTAGAGCATACTAAGTTTTTGGATGTATGTATAGATGAGAATCTTAATTGGAAAATTCATATTTTGGATCTCCTAAAGCGACTAGGTTCAGCAACTTTTGCAATCAGAATAATTGCGAATTTTGAGGATATAGAAATTAGTAAGCTAACATACATTGCATACTTTCACTCTCTGATGTCATACAGAATAATATTCTGGGGTAACTCAACATTTAGACAAAAGGTATTCACTGCTCATAAGAAAGTGGTTCGCATAATGTGTGGGGTTCATAGTCGTACTTCTTGTAGGCATCTTTTTAAAAGATTGGAAATTCTTACAACAGCCTCACAATACATCTACTCACTAATGAAATTCGTTTTCAACAACATGGTCCAGTTTAAAGACAACAGTGATGTTCATGATCACAATACCAGAAAAAGAAAGATTTACACTATCCTTTGCTTAACTCTTTGATGCACAGATTTTATGTTTAATTAATTTTTTAATAAAACATGCATTTTCTATGTCTGGTGGGGTTGCTAATAAAGGAAAACATGAATTAAAATTTTTTATTGTATTGATTTTGGTTTTAGATGGTGGTATATATAATATACCACCATGCCACTTAGGGCCGTACCTAAAGTTTTTGAGATATCTTGGTTTGTGCTTGTAACTCACCTTTAAATTCTACTCTAAGCAGTAATAATTAGTATAATTAATGTAAAATAATTTTATTTCTGGCAATTGGTCATTTACAATACAAAATCAAATTACAAACCTTACAAATAAAATATGTTTCTTATTCCTTTTTGTGAAAATCTTGAAAGCACCTTTTTGTTTTGCTAAGGCACAAAGGCACTTTGCATTCAGCGCACATCCAGAAAGTGCGCACTTGCTTCTTTTTTGTACTGCATTTCGCACAACGTCTGGCGGTAGTACGCTCTGGCTGGTGGGATGAATTGTCGAGACGCTGGCGTGAGGAAACATATGGCTTGTTTTTCTTTACGTGGACTTGACTCTCATGAAGTCTAGATGGCCTCAATGGTGTTTTCTGGGTTACTAAGCTTTGCAGGATACTCATCCTGAAGACTTTGGCAGTCATTTTTTCTCTATCGCCTAGTTCCTTCCAAATTATATAGCTGTTGACGATACTGACATCAAGCAGGTGAAAGAATATTCGGTGCCACCACTTTTTACTTCTCCGGCTTATTTCATATGATTTTTTCAGTTGGTCGAACTTGTCGACATTGTTCATGTGTGCATTGTAATCCATCACTGCTTGAGGACAAGGTAGCTCTATGCGTGAACCATCTCTTTCACGGCGAGTCACTGTAGTAACTTCAGGACTGTGAAAATTTGAAAGGAGATGAACAGCTCTCTTATCTTTCCACTTCAAGTAGAGGATGCCACAGTTGCTGACCCTCCAGTCAAATTCACCTCTGCTTAATTCTTTGTCTGTTTTTAATTTGGGTAAATGTTTCCTTGTTGGTTGAACTGTCCCACAGGCATATATGTTTCTCTGCTGTAAACCAGCCAACAAGTTATAGCTATTGAAATAGTTGTCGAAATAAAGATAATGGCCTTTATTTACGAGTTCAGAGGACAAACTCAGCACTACATGCTCCCCAAGGCCTGTTTGCACTGTGTCACCTACTTTTCCGGTGTAAATATCAAATTTCAAGTTGTAAGAGGTCTTGTCACACAGCATCCACACTTTGTAACCACGCTTTATGGGTTTATCTCTCATGTATTGTTTCATACTGTTGCGGCCTTTGAATTTGATCATTGACTCATCAATTGCTAGGTGTTTGCTGGGTTGGTAACACTTGGAAAAAGATTCAGATAGTATCTTGATCACTGGTCGCAGCTTGTACAGTTTGTCATAACCTGGGTGTCCTTTTTCTGGATGCAATGTGTTATCATTCAGATGAATGTTCCTCAGTAACCATCCAAACCGATTTACTGCCATCAGAGATGCAATATAACGATCATGAAGTTCTGGGGCACTAGACCAGTAGTCTCTGTATGCTGGCATACGCTTTATACCCATCAAAATGTTGATTCCCAGGAAAGTTCGTATTTCATTGTCAGTTGTTGGAGTGAAAGACTTGCCAGATTGCGTCGCATATAAATTTGTTTGGAAAACGATTAGCTGAACTAGCTCTTTTGGAAATATTTTTTCGAATATATCGATAGGTTCTGGATCATCAATGTCCCTAATAAAAGCACTTGGTCCTGATTCACTGTCGAACTGCATTCCTGAGGTAGCATTGAATTGTTGTCCCCAAGTTGGCGCTGTGTCAGCAGCGCGTTTTGGCGGAGTGGACTCACTTTCTTCCTCGCTCTCTGAAACTTCGCCTTCAGACGACACAATAGCCTCCGCAACAATGCTTGCTTCATAATCAGATTCGTCATCTGTGGTGTCAACAGTGGAATCCTCGTCTGATGGAATTTCACACAATAATCGTTCGATTTCTTCATCTCGTAAGCCTCTTCTTGACATTTTCATTTTCAAACAACAGCCTGAATCCAAGTAAAGAATACGTAAGCAAAACAAAATGGAGAAAGAGCTAAAATAAGTCACAACACAATTAAAAACTAAACTTTGTAGCGGAGGATTTCGAATTTTATACTAGGAAACGAAATGCAATAGAATACTGCTACATGCACGGTGGTACAAATAATATACCACCAAAATAAATTGTATATAAATAACGGAAGATTGTGCATATGAATGTATACATGGGTTCATACCGTAGCTGTGACGTCCAAGATATGGAAAAAACACAGGCGCAACAAGAAATTCGTTATAAACCACTATTCACACGCAAAAACCATGCACAACTCAGCACGCAGCTTTCACAGTTGTAATCTATGCAATTCTTGGCGGGAACTGATTCCTTATAGGCAGTGAGTGCCATCTGTCTGATAAGTAGAGAACTAGGTGAGCATATTAGAGTGGTGGTCGTGCAGTTATACCACTGTGCAAAGAGACAAGAAAATTTTCAAAAGGTGGTATACTATGTATACCACCGTGCTCCAAAGAGTTAACCTATCTTTGGCACAGAAAAGGGTAAAATATGCTGCTATAAGAATTTTTGGGACATTACCATATGAAATAAGGTGTCTGACAGACAGCAATAATAGCTTCAAAAATAAATTTAAATCATATATCCTTGACAACTCCTCCTATACCATAGATGAATTCTTAAATAGGAATAAATAAATTTATGAATATTGTATATGCATTTTGTGCCATATAAAGGAATGATGTGAACTATACAAATATTAATCTTTAACTCTGTATGGTAATATACATATCATAATGTTTAGAACTTGGTCCTCATCCCATTCCTATCTGAAATGACACTTGTACAAATATCTACTCGTGGAGAGTGGAGGATATACAAGGTGCTAATGTCATACTGATTTTTATATTTTATCGATATGTATTTCAGAGTGAGATCACGTTACGTTACTTTTAAACAATCTTTGGTCTTGTTGTGGAATAGTCCTTGCCTCTGCGTACTCTGATATACTCTTAGTTGAAGAAAGATTGATTGTAAAGGTCAACAAGGATGAATAAGATGCATATATTAGAAAGCGAAGAGATTATAAATTTAGAATAACGTTATTATTTTTTGTAGAGAAGAAGTTTGAGGTAAGACTGCAGCAGTGCGCATCTAATTTTTAGAAATGATTATCAGAAGCTAGTTAATTTTCTTCACGTGCTCATAGATGAGAGAAAGTCCCTCCCACTTCCCTGAGTCATAGGTTAACACATTAACTAACTTAGCTTGGGTTTCTATAGAAATTGTCTGTTAACACTGTACCATCTTTAAATCATTGTCCACTTTGTACTGTATAGTACTGTTCAAAGCTGAGTAATGTATGATGATAAGCGCAGTTTTAGTCCGCCTTTGTTAATACATAATTCATACTAAAATCGTTGTCTTTGAATATCGTTTCATAGGAATGGTTAACTCTCCCCACTCCACTGTTTACCATTACACTTTCACACATGTGGTATGCAAGACTTAGAAATCTATTTAGAAACAGAAATCCAGCTTAGCCGCTGGCTGCTTGCTGTTTGCTGTTGTGCTTTCGAGAAATCTCCAACAATGTTGTCAAGACGCGAGGTAAGTGGAAACTTTGATTACGGTCAGACAATTGTTTTAATTTAGTTGTGCATTCTATACAAAGGCAAGTTGTATTAAGAATAATTACAGTTCAAATCAAATTAATTTCTGTTCAGTGAAAAGTTAGCATACGAGCTTAAGCTGGATAACACTTTTGGTAATACGTAGACTTTTAATAGAGTGTGAGGTAAAGTTGGGCTAAATTTCAGACAGAAGCAAATACAGTGGGACAGTTAGGACGGTTACAAATTCGTCGTATGTTTCCTTCATGACTTAAACTGTTATGTTTCTCTTCAGTTCTTCTCGGTCAGCAAGGATGCAGCCTAGCTTGAAGCGACTATGTATCTTACTCTATGCTTTTGTATATAGTACGACAAAATTAATGCATCACTTGTTTACAACCCCGTCATTTCCGCCTACTGAGACATAGGAGTTCGGAAATAGGATCGAAGGTGCCTAAAAGCCTTACAATTTGATGGTAGAAAAGCATGGCCCTGTGTCGTCACCCTCAGGCTCGAAAACCCTTCGAAGAGAAACATGTCGACATGTGAAAAAGGAAGAGTTCTTTCGTATGAGGTGTAAGGAGGTTGATGGCGTCACAGTGGCACCACATTCTTCTGCAGTTATCAACAACGTGAATGAGGACGTTTCACTCTATGGGATATCGTCACACTCCCTCTTAGATACATCTCAAACCTATCGTCGCCTATCTGATGGAGTCAGACCCGTGACATTAAGGAAATTTCGAGACTTTCCTACCGATGAGTGATAAAAAGATTTAGAAATTGCTGCTGCTCATAATCGACTTTAAAAGGAATCGGGACGTGTATTAAAGTGGATGAGTGAAACCAGCCCTTTTCGTTGGGTCATTCATTTCACACATTTCACTGCTGAAAATGAAAATTTGCACTGCGATGTGTAACAGGACGACGTTCTCGACAACCCTTGACAGCTCCCCACGCTATTTAACCCGTCTCTAAGTAAATTGTGAGGCTGCAACCCGTTTCAACGTGGTCTAACCCATTTGGAGTGTAGTGTGACCCCAACCTTTACTCTGATATTTAAGACGGAACCCCACCATTCGACGAAAACTGAACCTGGTGCTAAACAGAAAATGGTAGATTAGATTAGATTAGTACTTGTTCCATAAATCATGAATACGACACTTCGTAATGATGTGGAACGTGTCAGGTTAATAGAAGGTGTCTATACAAGATACTACATTAGACAAAATATTACATGACACTTAATAATTATTATTTTTTTTTTGTGTGGAGGTTGGGAAATTACCCACTTTCTATATCCAAAAATTCATCTAATGAGTAGAAGGAGTTGCCATTAAGAAATTCTGTTAATTTCCTTTCAAATGCTATTAGGTAGGTAACCAAAGACTTTTGTGGCAGCATAATTTATCCCCTTCTGAGCCAAAGTTAGATTTAATCTTGAGTATTGAAGATGATCCTTTCTCCTAGTGTTGTAGCCATGTACACTGCCATTACTTGAATTCGTTCGGATTGTTAATAACAAATTGTATAGGTGAATATATATATTGTGAGGCTACAGTGAAGATTTCTTGTTCTTTAAGTAAGTGTCTGCAGGATGATCTTGTATGAGCTCCAGCAATTATTCTGATTACAGCACCAGCAATTATTCTGGTGATTAATCATTTTATTCCTCCTTTACCGCACCCACCTATGGTGTGTCACGGTGGGGGTCCGACATTGACACACATGAATACAATGTCAACGTGTCCCTCTAAGAACCCCCCCTCCCCACACACACACACCCACACCACTATCGTCTTTCAGATTTCGCAATTGACCAGCAGGCGCTAGTGTCTAAAGGATTAGTTTTCCTGCCGGCGCCAGGCAATCTACGGATGGCGATCATTTCAAAACGCCAAACAAATGGATGTGGGAGTTGCTGAACTGGGGGATCGTGCAGGGACACTTCGACGTTTAATATTCACGTGTGTGTTATGTTGCGCACCCTGTTCCCCACCCCCCTCCACGTTCCCCAGTCTCACGCAAATGAAGGACGAAAAATGAGGGGTATAAAAGGATAAAATCCCATTTCAGGTTTGGTTCACGTTCAGATTAATTTTTATGATTTGGAAGTGTCCCTAGTGGTTCCATCCTTCAGACAGAAACAAAAATTGTGGTCACGCCACACTCAGCAGAAGCAGGCAATAAAAACAAAAGATCTATGTATCATATTTTTACTAAGTTGTGTAAATTATATGATTGGTTTGGCTATTTACTTTTACTTGCTGTCAATTTGTCTTTAAGTTACCGTTGACATGCTGACGTAGCCTGATGCTTTTCAGTTTTACTTCACATTAAGACATACAGCTTTTGCAACTGCAGTTGAAAGTTTGTTCGGTAAAAGCAATATATTGTTAATATACTAGGAGTGTCTTTGTCTTCAGAGAGAGTGTTCTAGTAATGTTTCCATAGCATTTGTTTTATTATAATGGAAAAGTTCTTGGCAGAGATAACGAAAAATTATTCGCTGCTTTCTGAGCAACTTTTGGCTCAAAAGATTGGTCTACTAAATTATTGATTCCTTAATATTTATTGTATGCATGCAAGTACAATAATTTCGTGTAGCCCACAGAAGCGTCAGCGGACAATCTTCTCACGCATCTGTCATGTCTGAGAAACAGTTTATGTATGCTGAAATCATAGGAGTTCTTCTTTAGGGCATGGCCGATGATACTGTATTTTCAGAGAAACATTCGATGCCAATATAAGATGCACGATCCTATTAGCCATCAAACCAAACACAAAATTTGAAGACACTGCGTATGATTTTATCTTTGTCAACTGCAGAATGATGTGGTACAGTGTCAAACGTTTTTCCTAAATCTGGAAAGTTCGATTATATCTCTACACATCAACCAGGTTTGTGTGAAAAGTAGTGTATGACTATAAATCAAGCTTGTGTTTCATACGAAATGTTTTTCTTGAACCCACGCTGTTCTTCGAGAAAAGCATGAGGTCCTCCTAGATGTTCATAATGCTCGAACTAGACTTACCCCTTAGGATGCTGTAACAGACGATACTGTCTTGTACTTTTGTAGATCCGATATTTTACCTTTTTCCTTGTAAATATGGATACTTTTGCAGTATCATGAGACTCTCTTTCTGCTCTAACTATGATTTAAAAAGAAATAATTTCCGGGGCATATTAAATGCAGAACACAACACCTATTTTGTCAAAGCTCGAGGCGTAGTTCATTTTAAACATCGTTAATTGCTGTTTCGATATAGAAGGAGCTAATATCATGTCTCACATGCGAAAGTATGCCGCAGTTAAACTTCAGTACCTTTGTCTCCACACAGTAACATTTATAATGTGAATTTTAACATTTCTTCTTTTCGCCTGCTGCTTGTCTGTTATTTCGAAATCAGACGAATCCACACGATATTGATTCCATGGTTTCGATCCTTTCATTGATGTCACGTATGACCAGAAATTCCTCAGATTTTCTGAAAGATCTTTCACCAGGACCTGACTGTTGAAGCTTCTCTAAGATTCTCGTGTGGTCCTTGTCACGAATGCACAAGTTCCTGTAAGATTTGCTCTATTACTTTAATTGCACTATCTTATATAGCGGAAGTGTAGCCTTCTCTGAGTTCGCAATATTCTCCAAGGGATACCAATAAACACTGTTTGGAAATTGCTATATTTTATTATTTTCCTTCATATGTACGTAGAGACTTCAGAAAGTAGGTTACACATGTCGTCCCATGCTAACACCATTGTGGAAAAAGGATAGCGCATTTTGAGAGGAGAGAGCATGTTCCGTGTTTCTTGCAGTCCCAGTTCTGTTGGGGTACAGTTGCATCACAATGTGACAGTGAAATGGCACGTCATTCTCATTCTTGTGGGCAAATCATCTTAACAGCACATCGATCCACCAAGAAATCTTGGAGGTACGTGCATCAAAGCTACCCTCCGTCACACACCATACGGTGGCTTGCGGAACAGATGTTGGTATACATTCCAAGACATATAAAAACGCGCACCATAAGCGAATCATCCAAATGGGACGGAGACAGGTAGATCTGACGTGCATGTATACACAAACAAATGATTACAATTTCAGAAAAAAATGGGCGCTTTATTCATGAGAAACGACTATACGAAATGAGGAAGTCAATAACGCCTTGATCCGCCTCTGGCCCTGCTGCAAGCATTTATTCACCCTGGTATGGACTGATATCCTCCTCGGAGGGGGGGATATACACTTGAAAATGGTTCAAATGGCTCTGAGTACTATGGGACTTAACATTTAAGGTCTTCAGTTCCCTAGGACTTAGAACTACTTAAACCTAACTAACCTAAGTACATCACTCACATCTGAGCCTGAGACAGGATTCGAACCTGCGACCGCAGCAGTCGCGCTGTTCCGGACTGAAGCGCATAGGACCGCGAGGCCTCCGTGGCCGGCGGATTTACACTGCTCACCCAGAACTCCCTGATAGCCAGTATGTCCATATCTGGCAAGGATAGCAGAGGCGACGGGTCGTGGCATGGAAGCAATGAGACCTTGGTAAGTCACTAGAGTAGGAGTTGACAACTCATCTGCACACAGTCACCAAATTGCCTTAAATTTCGGGGATGAGGCGATGAGCTCTGAGGCCACGTTGAACCACAAGCCAGATGTGTTCGGTCAGGTTCAGACCTAGCTATTTAGGGGGCCAGCATATCAACTGGAACTCGCCACTGTGTTCCTCGAATCACTCCATCACTCCTAGCCTTGTGATGAAGCGCATTATCTTGCTGAAAAATGCCACTGCCATCTGGAAACATGATCGTCATGAAGGGGTTGTCTGCCACCAGTGGACGACACCCCTTGACCGACAGGGTGTCTTGCACAAGCTTCACTGGACCCATGGATGCTCACGTGAATGTTCCTGCTCTGTCCCGCAGTAGAGGTGTCAAGGGGCTGTTCCCCTGCAATACGAAGGATTCGCACCCTCCCATCGGCATGATGAAAAAGGTGTCGGAATTCATCAGACTATGTAACGTTCGGCACAGTGCCAATGTACAATGCCGATGGTCACGTGTCAATTTCATTTGTAATTACCAATGTCGTGGTGTGAAACACGGAATATGCTTGGGTAGTTGGCTGCAGATGCCCCTTGTTACGAGTTTTCGGTGCACTGTGTGTTCAGACACACTGGTACTGTCCAGCATTAAATTCTGATGTTGGTTCCGCCACAGTTCGCCTACTGTCCTTTTTTACCAGTAGACCCAGACTACTACGTTCTGAAATGAGGATTGGTCGCCGAAACCCACGATGTGTCTTCACATTGTCTTCACTACGTGTTGAAGACATTTATCACAGCACTCCTCGAACAATCGACGATGCTCGTGCCAAGCCTCTGCGCCATCACAATCTGCTCTCGGTCAAACTCAGATAGATCGCGCTCCTTCCCCATTCTACATATGGATAGCGTTCTCACTGATACTGCATACACCATGTGTGTGCGTCTGACTACCAGTCATTCCTCGGCAGCCTACACTTCTACACCCTGGGCGGGAATGTATCGATAGCAGTTCGATGGTCATTCTGGCTGATCAGCGCCATATTATGTCCAATTGACACGTCAGATCGCCAAATCCTGTGTGGGTCGGAGGGCCCTGCCCATAACGTTCCAAACATTCCCGACCGCGGAGACATCCGGAGACCTTGCTGGTCAAGGTGGGATTAGCTAAACGGGAACACACGCAGCAGAAAGGCGGACATCACCTTGCTGAAAGGTAAGCCCGTGATGGCCTGCCGTGAAGAGCACCAAAACGGAGCGTAGAGTACTTTCGACGAAGCGCTGTGCTGTAAGTGTGACGAAGATAACGGGTCTCCTTCGCTGGACATCGTGCTCATTTAGAAGCAGGATTCTACACTGAAGACATCTCTACTCAGACAATCCGGACAGCTATGGGATACCATCATGCCTGTTGCCCGCCGTACGAACCGACAACCAGGAGTGATACTATTGGAAAACATTCACAGAACTCTTAAAGCATACGTGTACAACGACGATACTCTGCGCCCAGTTCTGTTGCACTTCGTGTCAAAGCCATCCTGCGCTTACATTTCAGCAAGATAATGACCACACACATAAAGAGAATTTCTACAATTCCTCTTCCCGTTTTCAGTATCGTACCTTGGCCAGCAAAGGTGCCGGATGTCTCCCGAATGGAGAACTTTGGAACATTATGGGCAGGGCGCTACAGCCTTCCCGGGATTTTGGCGACCTAATGTCAGTTTGACATAATTTGGCAAGATATCGCTCAGGAAGACATCCAAATACTATCAATAAATGCCAGGACGAATAAATGGCTGTACAAGGCCCAGAGGTAGAACAACGAGTCAGTTACTCTCTCAATTTCTGAAGCCTTATCTCTTGAATAAATCATTAAGTTTTTCGTAAACTGTAATCATTTTCTTATCTTTATATGTGCGTCGCATTTACCGATCTTCTCTTTTTTTCCTTAGGTTATCGTGCGTTTCCATAATGTAACAGTGCCAAAAGTTTACCAAGTCCTCAGTGAAGGTGGTGATGAAGGTCTGGAAGGAAAGCCACATACTTCAGATATAGGCGACACTTTACAGGCGATCGTCAAGCTGAAAGATGATCTGGAGGCAGCGAATTTTCTCAAGACGTTCTCACAGCGGTTCTCGAATAGCTCCGTTATCAGGAAGCGGCCTTCTGACGCCGAGGATTTGAAGTATTGGTAGAATGTTCCGACCACTATTTACAAATACGGTGGTGACTATGTTGCATAGTAGTGTGATGTGTCTGTGTCGCTTTAAAGTTCGTAGATGCTGCTTGGATTGCCAGTACACCATTAAAATTTATTTCTTTAGACTGCGGTTTACACCGTTTCAGCTTTAAATATGACTGTAGTGCGTTTGCCAGGTCTAAATTAAATGTTATCAGTTTGTTGATACTACCATTTCACCGAAGAAGAATCTCTTTCGTAAGTTTCTTTGCGACCTTTTCTTCACTGATGGCCATTGTTCTTGTAACAGCACCTTTTCCAGTATCTCCTCTCTCAATGGGGACACACTTGACGATTTGACGGTCTTGTGGTTCGATGCAATTGAAGTCGTTGGGATTCGCTGAAATCGTGAGTGATTCTGTTTTTGATTAAGTTTGAAGGATAAATACGTCTAACAACATACCTACTTCAACACATCCATCACTATTCAGTTATGGTACGTACTTTGTGCTCTTATGTAGTGATAGTTCATATTTTGGAATAAACTCGGGTTGATCAAGTACCAATCGTCTGAAACACAGTGTGGAATGTTCACTCACAGATTCCAAGACGTTGGAGAGTACGGTACCCAGGTTGGGGTCGTGTTTTTCGGCTTACAGAAAGCATACGGTGCGTTTCTGTTGTGTCATTTGGTATAGAATATGTGAGATTATGGTGTACCGGAGGACGTTTGCTGTTGGTCTGAATAATTCCAGTGGTTTATTTAAACTTTCCACCGTTGACAGGACGTTGGAATGAAGTCTTGTCATAAGTTCAGATACGAATAAATTGATACTGCCTGCAGAAATGATCTTCAGTTCCTTTTCATTGTCTTTCTCGCTTTCGGAGCTACATGACCCATCCTCAAATGCATATTTAGTATATACAGTGACAACCCAAATCATTATTATTACTCCTCACTGCGTGGTTTGGTGCTTCCTGATGGCGTTACGGACACGTGATGCAGTAAGGAAAGTGTGTAAGTCGAGCAAAGACGGATGGGGGATTACCCCAGCGAAGACATACGCTGCAAATGGAGAAATCCACTGAGATCGGTCACGTTAAAATATTATTACGAAGAGCCTGAAAAAGAGTATCTCGAAAAAGGAGAAGCTAGTCGAATATTGACGTACTGCTGTCATGAACATCTTCGATATGTGATAGAAGGGCTGTGAAACTACGCTACTGGCCATTAAAATTGCTACACCAAGAAGAAATGCAGATTATAAACGGATATTCACTGGACAAATTTATTATACTATAACTGACATGTGATTACATTTCCAGGCAATTTGGGTGCATAGATCCTCAGAATTCAGTACCCAGAAAAAACACCTCTGGCCGTAATAACGGCCTTCATACGCCTGGGAATTGAGTAAACCAGAGCTTGCATTGCGTGTACAGGTAAAGCTGCCCATCCAGTTTCAACACGATACCATAGTTCATCAATAGTAGTAACTGGCGTATTGTGACGAGCCAGTTGCTCGGCCACCATTGACCAGACGTTTTCAATTGGTGAGATATCAGGAGAATGTGCTGGCCAGGGAAGCAGTTGAACACTTTCTGTATCTAGAAAGTCCCGTACAGGACCTGCAACATGCTGTCGAGCATTATCCTGCTGAAATGTAGGGTTTCGCAGGGATCGAACGAAGGGTAAAGCCACGGATCGTAAACGCATCTGAAATGTAATGTCCAATGTTCAAAGTGCCGTCAATGCGAACAAGAGGTGACATAGACGTGTAACCAATGGCAACCCATACCATCACGCCGGGTGATGCGCCAGTATGCCGATGACTAATATACGCTTCCAGTGTGTGTTCACCGCGATGTCGCCAAAAACGGATGCGACCATCATGATGCTGAAAACAGAACCTGGATTCATCCGAAAAAACGACGTTTTGCCAGTCGTGCACCCAGGTTCGTCGTTGAGGACACCCTCGCAGGCGGTCCTGTCTGCGATGCAGCGTCAAGGGTAACCGCCGCCATGGTCTCGGAGCTGATAGTCCATGCTCGTCGAACTGTTCGTGCTGATTGTTGTTGTCTTACAAACGTCTCCATCTGTTGACTCAGGGATCGAGACGTGGCTGCACGGCCCGTTACAGCGATGCGGAAAATATGTCCTTCATCTCGACTGCTGGTGATACGAGGCCGTTGGGATCCAGCAAGGCGTTCTATATTATCCTCCTGAACCCACCGATTCCTTATTCTGCTAACAGTCATTGGATCTCGACCAACGCGAGCAGCAATGTCGCGATACGATAAACCGCAATCGCGATAGGCCACAATCCGACCTTTATCGACGTCGGCAACGTGATGGTACGCATTTCTCCTCCTTACACGAGGCATCACCACAACATTTCAGCAGGCAACGCCGGTCAACTGCTGTTTGTGTGTGAGAAATCGGCTGGAAACTTTCCTCATGTCAGCACGTTGTAGGTGTCGCCACCGGTGCCAACCTTATGTGAATGCTCTGAAAAGCTAATCATTTGCATATCACAGCATCTTCTTCCTGTCGGTTAAATTTCGCGTCTGCAGCACGTCATCTTCGTGGTGTATCAATTCTAATGTCCAGTAGTGTACTACTACGCGCTGAGTCGTTGGAGAACCACGACTCTTCAGAGAACGCGCGGTTTAGAGGCTTCTCTCCTCTTTAAAAATGGACAGATGGCAATCTGTGCCACCTTTGGCGAAAGAACATAATATTGGTGGACGCACATGAGTTTCGGAGCGCACCATTCAGAGCACATTGTTGGACACGGGGTTTCGCAGCAATCGACCCCTGCGTGTTCAGATATTGTGCCAACGACATTGTTAGTTACGGTTGTAGTCGGCTCCTGATCATCGACACAGGGCCATGTTCACTTGAAGGGTCTCGGCTCGTTTTTGCTACACCAGATCGTCTCCACAAATGCCGCCATGCAGGCTGCTCGAAATGTGCACCATGCCACAGAGGGAGGCACGTGGGAACAGTGTTATGCTATGATAAACATTATCCTGCGCTAGCATGGGGCTTCTGATAGTAATCAAAGACACCAGCTGCGGACTACCTGCATCCCTTCATACTTGATGTCTTCCCTGAAGACGAAGTCATCTTTTAGCAGTATCATTTTCCGTGTCTCGAACAAAGAATCGCGCTACAATAGTTGGAGCTGCATGACAGTCAAATCATATTAATTTCCTGGCCACAAATTCGCCTGATGTGAATCCGATGGTTCCCACCTCGTCGCTATCGAGAGCCTTCACCACATACACAAATAAGTGGCCAGCTACTTTCGGAAATTGTGCTTATACACCTCGTGCCACATAGCTCCACAAATCTACCAACGAACTGTAGAATCGATGATACGCAGAAGCGGTGTCATATTGCCTTACAAAGATGGTTCAGAAAGCTATTAAGTAAGTGGTCATAGTGTTTTGGTTCCTTCCAGCCTAGTGCACGTATTTTTCGGGGCTCTAGATCCAGCGATCGATCTCAGGTCACTCAGAAAACTCCCAGAAAACCAGAGATCTAGTGACTTTACTGGACAGCGATTTCGTCTACACGTGCTGTCTAAGTCAACATGCACACAGCACAGAGATCTAATAATAGTGTTCCATTGAATACCGTTGACCAGTCACCGGAACCAGGCTCAGCTATCGAGCTGTGAGTTAACAAGCATATACGACGCCTTTGGCTGCGTGTACATACAGGTTGTTCTGGCGTGGGCGTTGCTTGACAGTGCGGCTAATGTTTGACAGGTAAGCTGTTATATCACCGAACACTAACAGCACTGCTGCACTGGCAACGAGATATGGGCGACGGAAATTACCTAACCGTGTATTAGACAGCTTAGGTGCTACAAGTACGCTAATTATCAAAGTTTGAGAAACTGAGGTTTCTCAATCAAATACGCAATGAACTTGGGTCTGAAAACGCTTGGGCAGCAGATTATTTTGCTAAAATGTACTCGCCTGTGCTCTAAATACAAAGATAAAGTCGTCAGCACACGAGAAAAGGATAGAAGTCATTGTAGTTCAATAGTGAATTCTGGAAGTGACTCCCGTGGATTTTTTTCAAGCGACAGATATTAAGTGATATTCACTATTATTGACTCAGTACTGATTTTAGAGAAGTCGAGGCTGAAGCTCCAGAAAAGCAATTTCCAGTATCGAGCCTCGGTGCAACATAGTTTTAAGCTTTGTGATGTTTGAAAACATACCACACTCAGGTGTTGAGTAAAAGTGCTGGTCCAACAAAATATGCAGCAGCTTATTTGTGAAGTTTGAAAAGTAGAGGACATATACTGAAGTTGTGTGTGAGAGTCCTGAAAAAATGTGTAGTGAATTCCTAAGGGACCAAACCACTGAGGTCATCGATCCCTAGATTTACACGCTACTCAAACTATCTTAAACTAACTTATTCTAAGAACTAGGCACACATCCCTGCCCTAGGGAGGACTCGAACCTCCGGCGGGAGGGGCCGCGCAATCCGTGACATCGCGCCTCTAACCACGCGGTCACTTCGTGGCTGGAGTCCCGAGTCTTGCCTCGAATTGTGAGTCATGAAGATGTTTGAATGAAAGGTGTAGTAATATAAGGTAAACTGGCTTAATTAGCAAATTTATATCCGCAGTCGTTTGCGTGAATAACCTAGTTTCAAAAAGCGTTACTAACTATTATAATGGCTAAAATTTAACATCTAGTTCCAACTGTATTCATGCTTAAATTAACCTATAAAAACTCGTAATTGTCACACTACTTGTGAGACACATTACAATTTAACGACGGAATTAAAATTTGTATATATATATATATATATATATATATATATATATATATATATATATATATATATATATATATAGACCGTAAAATTGCTTATTAGTATCAAAACATTACCTTATATACGTCATGGTTTCAACGAAATTCGTGAATAATTCAGTGATTCTACGGCTACATATTCTGCTCCTCTATGAGACTTAAATGTTTCGGTGATTGTTTTACACAAGCAGTCAGTGAGCTGTGCTGCGGCTCGCGTTGATGCCATTGTTAAGTTGGCACCGTTTAGTTGGTATAGTTACGGTTGTCGTATGCTTCTTGTGTTCATTGGCACGATTCCGTTTGCAAGCGTTGTCTGTCCACTAGTGGCAGTAGTGGCGGTTATCGATATCCAGTATCGGTGGTACTATCTTTGGGGCGACGTTGTGGTGTTTCCGTGTGGTGTGTGAGTCGGCAGTTCGGTTCTGGACGCGCGAGCAGCCAGGTCCGCACTGCGCTAGAACACGCTGGGACCACTGGTGGCACGCATGAACTGCAGGATGGAAGGGCTCTAGTGACAAAGGGTACAATCTCCTTGTCAACTTGACACAGGAAGTATAAATTGAGTGGAACTTAATTTAAATAGTGAAAGCTTCACGATTGTGAGATCTCGCCATTCGCTTGATCGTTGCTACTGGCAGTGTCATCAAGACCAAGAGCAGTGAATGGAGAGTTTGGGGAAGGTGAACCTAACTAGCTATCCTCCACTTCTTATTATTAATTGTTGCATGCTATATGTTACTATTGGTGAAGTTCAACCAGTGGTATTTTCCCGCCTAGTGGCAGCTAACGCCCCAGTTACCTGCCCTGGAGCCTATTTTATGCTACTGCATTGTACTTTTCCTCGCCTAGCCGCAGCTGCTCGGTAAGGCGTGTAGGTCGACAGATTCCCTGATTGGTGGGCTGGGTGATGTGTGTGTGTGTTTTTTTCCCTACTCTGATAGTAGTGGTTCCTTTCTGCTTCTGGATGCCCTAAACACTGGAGTCTGAAGACGTAGTGCTGACCTACGGTTCCGGCTTGGGTGTGTTATTCCATCGTTAGGTAAATTTGGCAAATGATTATTGGTCATGCGTTTAAACTGCCACTAGTCTGGAGCAACGTCTCCGCTCCCTCCCCCCCCCCCCCCCACACCGCTCTTTTTCGTTGGTCAAAATTGATGTTTGTTTTTCTAAAAAAAAAAAAAATTTATTACTGTAATTTCAAGTTTGAATTAAGGCCTTCAGCCATGGAACACTTCTTCATTTACTGTCACCTTTTATTTGTTGTTGTTTCCAAATAGTGTACGTGACTGAAAAATAAACTAACCAACAGCAATTGATTACGGCCCTGTCCACAATCGTAACCCAATCCTGCCTTCCTTGGTACCAGTTCTCAAGTGGTAGCAGAGCGTGGTTATGATTGTAATACTGCCATTTCAGTTACTTTTGGTCTGAGATGTAGCTCTACTAGTGTTATGCGATATTAGTCTTTGGTACTGTGTTCTGTTTTAGGTGACCAATTCTAATGGTGGTCAGGCAGTCCCCCGGGATTGGCCTGTTGAGGAAGGACCACCTTAATTATGAGCTGGCGATAAGACGTCAGGCTATTGAGGGTAGTGTTACGGTCGTAGCAGCCCGATTACGTGCTACCATACTTCAGCTGGTTGACGTCATGCCGGAGGTTGTGCATGGGACAAAGGCAGACATTGACTTCTTATTACAGGCTTTAGTAGTCTGGAGGATAACATCAGTTTCTTAGACGGCACTCAACCTAGTGGCAGTCAGTTAGACAGGGTACGGGCGCAGTTGATACATTTGACCAACCGGATATCTGATTTAAGGCGATTAAAGTTACACGATCGTGATAAGGAATCAGCAACTTGATTAGGGTCCTTGGTTAGTAAATTGCAATTTAATGTCACATGCTTAGAACCTGATGGGAAGAGGACCGGAGGGGGGGGGGGGGGGGAGGGGCAGGATTTGTTATCGTCCGGGCGGTGCGCAAGCGAGCCCGGCAATAACGCCCTTATGTCTCCTGAGAGGTTAGGTGGGGCGTTTGCTAAATTGCCTAATCCCCTCGTGCATTTCTTTCGAGACATCACGGAATTAGTTGTCGACAGACTCGAGCAAATTGGAAGGCTGTTATGGTAGTTGCTTCGCTTTGAGCAACATGCTGATGCGTTTGGTGTTTCGCATCAAGTAGTTTTGTCTCTATTGTATCTAACTAGAGTCGAATTGAGGACCCTAGTATCCAGGGCCATGGCCGAAGTGTTTTCCTTGCAGCAGTTGAGGGAGCTTGTAATTAGCGAGAGGTTGACCATGGGAGTTCGCAAAGCAGCTCGACTGTCAGTATATTTGGCAGATGCAGCAAGGAAAACAGGAGTTACATCAATATGTGGAAAGAGTCAGGACGGCCTGTTTTCCTTGTTAGTTGACTTGAAAGAAAAGGAGTTACTTTCTATTGTTCTGAGGGGGAGGCGAGCGGCGGATAAGTCACACTTTGTTTCTCGTGGTCGTCCGTCCATTTGGGAGGAACTTCGTGCCGCTGCTGTAGCGATACCCCCGTTGCCGCACTCGGACGATAGATGCCGTGAATTTAAGGTTCAGTCCGCGGGCGTTGTCGAGAAGCATTCCGGATTATCTGCATCACCTGAGTCTGCTAAAAAGGAATTGCGGCGTTGTTTCAGGTGCGCTCGGACCGGGCATTTAGTTCGTACGTGCGTTCAGCCGCTGACACCCAGAGTTAATAAATGACGCCTGGCTGGTCAGCGACACCGCGATCGAGTCTTTAAACCCTGGAGTGCCCGTGTCGCTGCTCGATCATCACCTCCTCTGCCTTACATTTATTCTCGAGTAGGTGGCGAACCTGTTTGTGCCTTTTTGGATTCCGGTAGCACCTTTTCATTGTTGAGTTTGGAATGGTTCCTTGAATTTGGTTATCTTGCGAGGCTTAGGTCGGTCCCTTCTCCGCTGCAGAGATGTCGAGTTGCCGATTGGCATGGTTGAGTCCGACTGAATATCTCAGTTGGCGATTTCTCATGGCCTTTGTCTTTGGCCTTGGTTAAGAAGCTGCCAGTTGATTTGATTTTGGGGTGTGGTTTTATCGGTAAAACTAATTTTGTCTTGGATTATTCCGGGTACACTTTTTTCGGTAAGTTCGCTTCTGCTCAGAAATTTGGGTTCTGTGAATGTGCTAAACGTAATGTGCATCGAGATGCGGGAATGCTGGCTGTTGATATTAAGTTTAGTTTAGTGAGTTTGATCTCCCCCGTCTTTCTTCCCAGCAGGCCTCCGAACTAGAGTGTTTGTTGGAGAGGTTCCCAGAGCTTCTCTGTGACAGACTGGGTGTTACTAATTGTTCTTGACTACCATATTCGTCTGTCTGACCACATTCCCGTCAGGCAGTCCCCATATCGTCTCTCACCGCCTGAGATGAAGATACTAAGGGGAAAGACCTCCAAAATGCTTGAGCAAGGAGTTATAGATGAAGATACTAAGGGGAAAGATCTCCAAAATGCTTGAGCAAGGAGTTATTAGGTCTTCTACATCGGCTTATGCCTCCCCTATATTCCTCGTCCCTAAGGATCAGGGCGGGATTTTCGGCCTGTTGTTGACTACTGTCACCTAAATACGAATGTTATTCTTGAATCAGTTCCTTTACTTGATCTTCATAACTCTTTTACTTGATTTTCCAGGATTAATTGGTTTACCGTGCTCGACATGAATCAGGCCTATTATCAGATTCCCTTAGCCGAAGAATTTAAACAGGTTACGGCATTTTGTAGTGACTGGAATCTGTTTGAGTTTAACACGGTCCCTTTGGTTTGGCTACTGGCTCAACCGTCCTTTCTCGTTTGCTGGATAATATTCTTGGAGACTAGAAATTAGTCTGTGTTTACAATTATCTGGACGATTTGGTAATTTACAGTTGTTCGTTTCAAGAGCAACATATCCAGCAAGTTTGTTCTACGTTTCAGGGGGTCGGTTTGACTCTTAAGCGAGTAAGGTGACATTAGCCAGACAGCAGGTATCCTTCTTAGGTCATCTAGTATCAGGTGAGAGCATTAGCATTGACCAGGAGCCGACTAAGGCACTGAAGGGCTCTGCCGCTGCCTACTGATATACGTGGGATTGCCACGTTTATAGGTGTGGCGAATTATTTTAGGCGTTTTGTCCCTAATTTTGCTCAGCTGCTGGCTCCTTTAAATGAAGTGCGCCGAAAGGGGGTGCGTTTTGAATGGGGACCTGCTCAAGAGGCCGCTTTTGAGCACATTAAGGCAGCTGTGGCCAATACTCCGGTTCTGAGAGTGCCCGATCCTAATAAGAAATTTATTGTCCAAACCGACGCATTTAATGCGGGACTTTCGGCAGTCATCCTCCAATAGTTCGATGATAGAAGGTAGCCATTAGCATATGCGTCTCGTCGGTTAACCAACGCCGACCTAAAATATTCTGTTTACGAATGTGAGTCATTGGCCATCTTGTTCACGCTGGAGAAGTACCGGTTTTATCTCGAGCAAAGAGTATTTCAGCTAGAGACTGACAATCAAGCATTAAGCTTGCTGCTAGCCAGACCACGTAAAACCGGCCGTATCGTGAGGTGGACGGTGCACATTTCGCCGTTTCAGTTCGAGGTTAAACACATTAGGGGCACTGAGAATGGGCTCGCGGACGTCCTCAGCCGTAGGTATAACATCCATATAGTGAGGGTGCACAAGAAGCTGAGGGGGGCAATCTTAGTTGTGTCGTGTTAGGCGGTATTTCTCATTTGTTTAGTGACACTGCCGACCATCAGGATCAGGACCCCACTTGGGGACCCGTTAAGAAACGGCTTTCGGCGGAGGACCGTTTGGATGAATACGTTATCAACAAAGGCATTTTGTGAAAAAGGTTGGTACGTGCCAGGGAGATTAAGATCTGCCTACTAGCCATCCTAGTACGTCCGGTTTTCCAATACTTTCGCAACTCTTTGATTGTCGGGCATTTAGGAACCTATAAGACATTGTAGATGATTGAAGAGCATCTGACGTGACCGTCTATGGACCGAGACGTTAGAGAGATGGTTTCTCGGTCTCAATTGTGTCATGTGGCCAAACTGATGAATCCTCTTCAACAGGGGTTCCTGAGTTATTAGAGCGAATCCTGCCCCATGGACAAGCTCCAAATTGATTATGTGGGGCCATTACCTCGAACCAAAGCAGACCATCAGTACATATTAATTATTATTGACTCGTTGTCTAGGTTTGCCTGGCTTCTTCCGAGTCGTAATGTCACTGCTGCTACTACCATAGCGCATTTTACTAACGTAATTAGTGTTTTTGGACCGACTAAGAAAATCGTTTGTGATAATGCACCTTCCTTTATTTCGGCCCCCTTCAACGTCTTCCGTTTTCAAAGCAGTGTGAAGCACGGGACTAACACTCCGTATTGTCCGCAGGGCTCCTTCGCGGAAAGGGTCAGTCGTAACCTTAAACGGTTCAAATGGCTCTGAGCACTATGGGACTATACTGCTGAAGTCATCAGTCCCCTAGAACTTAGAACTACTTAAACCCAACTAACCTAAGGACGTCACACACATCCATGCCCGAGGCAGGATTCGAACCTGCGACATTAGCGGCCGCGCAGTTCCAGACTGTAGCGCCTGCTACCGCTCAGCCACTGCGGCCGGCTAACCTTAAATCCGCATTGATTGTCTTTCATCAGAAGTCTCTCAGTAAGTGGGATTCTATTCTCCCTCGGCTTAGCTTGGCCTTTAATACCACCAGCCATGAAGCTTTGAAAGCTAACGCTGTTTCCCAGTTCTTTGCTTATCCTGTTCAGTCTTCCTTTCGAACATATTTGGGTTTTTTTTTTTTTTTTGGTCATCAGTCTACTGACTGGTTTGATGCGGCCAGCCACGAAATCCTTTCCTGTGCTAACCTCTTCATCTCAGAGTAGCACTTGCAACCTACGTCCTCAATTATTTACTTGACGTATTCCAATCTCTGTCTTCCTCTACAGTTTTTGCCCTCTACAGCTCCCTCTAGTACCATCGAAGTCATTCCCTCATGTCTTCGGAGATGTCCTATCATCCTGTCCCTTCTCCTTATCAGTGTTTTCCACATATTCCTTTCAGATTTTGCGTAGAACCTCCTCATTCCTTACCTTATCAGTCCACCTAATTTTCAACATTCGTCTATAGCACCACATCTCAAATGCTTCGATTCTCTTCTGTTCCGGTTTTCCCACAGTCCATATTTCACTACCATACAATGCTGTACTCCAGACGTACATCCTCAGAAATTTCTTCCTCAAATTAAGGCCGGTATTTGATATTAGTAGACTTCTCTTGGCCAGAAATGCCTTTCTTGCCATAGCGAGTCTGCTTTTGATGTCCTCCTTGCTCCGTCCGTAATTGGTTATTTTGTTTCCTAGGTAGTAGAATTCCTTAACTTCATTGACTTCGTGACCATAAATCCTGATGTTAAGTTTCTCGCTGTTCTCATTTCTACTACTTCTCATTACATTCGTCTTTCTCCGATTTACTCTCAAACGATACTGTGTACTCATTAGACTGTTCATTCCGTTCAGCAGATCACTTTCACTCAGGATAGCAATGTCATCAGGGAATCGTATCATTGATATCCTTTCATCTTGTATTTTAATTCCACTCCTGAACCTTCCTTTTATTTCCATCATTGCTTCCTCGATGTACAGATTGAAGAGTAGGGGCGAAAGGCTACAGCCTTGTCTTACACCCTTCTTAATACGAGCACTTCGTACTTGATCGTCCACTCTTATTATTCCCTCTTGGTTGTTGTACATATTGTATATGACCCGTGTCTCCCTATAGCTTAACCCTACTTTTTTCAAAATCTCGAACAGCTTGTACGCTTTTTTCAGGTCGACAAATCCTAGCCTGCCGCAGTGCTCGTGTGGTTCTAGGCACTCAGTCCGGAACCGCGCGACTGCTACGGTCGCAGGTTCGAATCCTGCCTCGGGCATGGATGTGTGTAATGTCCTTAGGTTAGTTAGGTTTAAGTAGTTCTAAGTTCTAGGGGACTGATGACCACAGATGTTAAGTCCCATAGTGCTCAGAGCCATTTGAACCATTTTTTCGACAAATCCTATGAAAGTGTCTTGATTTTTCTTTAGCCTAGCTTCCATTATTAGACGTAACGTCAGAATTGCCTCTCTCGTCCCTTTACTTTTCCTAAAGCCAAACTGATCGTCACCTAGCACATTCTCAGTTTTCTTTTCCATTCTTCTGTATATTATTCTTATAAGCAGCTTCGATGCATGAGCTGTTAAGCTAATTGTGCGATAATTCTCGCACTTGTCAGCTCTTGCCGTCTTCGGAATTGTGTGGATGATGCTTTTCCGAAAGTCAGATGGTATATCGCCAGACTCATATATTCTACACACCAACGTGTGTAGCTTCCCTGCACTTCCTATCTATTTCATTCCTCAGCGACTTGTGTTTCTGTATTCCTGATTTTCCCGGAACATTTTTGTACTTCCTCCTTTCATCAATCAACTGAAGTATTTCTTCTGTTACCCATGGTTTCTTCGCAGCGACCTTCTTTGTACCTATGTTTTCCTTCCCAACTTTTCTGATGGCCCTTTTTAGAGATGTCCATTCCTCTTCAACTGTACTGCCTACTATTCCTTATTGCTGTATCTATAGCGTTGGAGAACTTCAAACGTATCTCGTCATTCCTTAGTACTTCCGCATCCCACTTCTTTGCGTATTGATTCTTCCTGACTAATGTCTTGAACTTCAGCTAACTCTTCATCACTACTATATTGTGATCAGAGTCTATATCTGATCCTGGCTGCGCCTTACAATCCAGTATCTGATTTCGGAATCTCTGTCTGACCATGATGTAATCTAATTGAAATCGTCCCGTATCTCCCGGCCTTTTCCAAGTATACCCCCTCCTCTTGTGATTCTTGAACAGGCTATTCGCTATTACTAGCTGAAACTTGTTACAGAACTCAATTAGTCTTTCTCCTCTTTCATTCCTTGTCCCAAGCCCATATTCTCCTGTAACCTTTTCTTCTACTCCTTCCCCTACAACTGCATTCCAGTCGCCCGTGATTATTAGGTTTTCGTCCCCCTTTACATACTGCATTACCCTTTCAATATCCTCATACACTTTCTCAATCTGTTCATCTTCAGCTTGCGACGTCGGCATGTATACCTGAACTATCGTTGTCGGTGTTGGTCTGCTGTCGATTCTGGTTAGAACAACCCGGTCACTGAACTGTTCACACCAACACACCCTCTGCCCCACCTTCCTATTCATAAAGAATCCTACACCTGTTATACCATTATCTGCTGCTGTTGATATTACCCGATACTCATCTGACCAGATATCCTTGTCTTCCTTCCACTTCACTTCACTGACCCCTAGCCGGCCGGAGTGGCCGTGCGTTTCTAGGCGCTACAGTCTGGAACCGCGTGACCGCTACGGTCACAGTTTCGAATCCTGCCTCGGGCATGGATGTGTGTGATGTCCTTAGGATAGTTAGGTTTAAGTAGTTCTAAGTTCTAGGGGACTGATGACCACAGCAGTTAAGTCCCATAGTGCTCAGAACCATTTGAACCACTGACCCCTACTATATCTAGATTGAGCCTTTGCATTTCCCTTTTCAGATTTTCTAGTTTCCCTACCACGTTCAAGCTTCTGACATTCCACGCCCCGACTCGTACAACGTTATCCAGTCGTAGATTATTCAATCTTTTTCTCATGGTAACCTCCCCCTTGGCAGTCCCCTCCCGGAGATCCGAATGGGGGACTATTCCGGAATCTTTTGCCAATGGAGAGATCATCATGACACTTCTTCAATTACAGGCCACATGTCCTGTGGATACACGTTACGTGTCTTTAATGCAGTGGTTTCCATTGCCTTCCGCATCCTCATGCCGTTGATCATTGCGATTCTTCCGCCTTTAGGGGCAATTTCCCACCCCTAGGGCAAGAGAGTGCCCTGAACCTGTATCCGCTCCTCCGCCCTCTTTGACGAGGCCGCTGGCAGAATGAGGCTGACTTCTTATGCCGGAAGTCTTCGGCCGCCAATGCTGATTATTTATCAAAATTTAGGCAGTGGCGGGGAGCGAATCCGGGACCGAAGACGTTTTGATTATGAATCAAAGACCCTACCCCTAGACCACGGGTTTTATTTGGACTATAAGGCCTAATTCCTGTGTACATTACTCCTCAGGCCGTCAAGAAAAATTAGAATCACGCGAAGCGCAATATTCTCAGGGCTCACAACAGACAAGCTGATCGTTATAACTCCAATCGAAGAACCTTCAGAGGTGAGGCGGGATATCAGGTGTATGTACATAGTTTTCCCGGGAGGGAGGTCCGTGTTGGCAACCTTGGTAACTTCACTACCCGTTTTCTGTGTATGTGTATAATTATGCGTGTTTAAGGCCCAATCAATCTTCTGATTCAGGACAGCAATACCAGTAAGCAATACACGGTCCATCTTAATCAAATTTTCCAGACTTCTAGTTGTGTTGCCCCCGGGTGTGTGTTTGAGTGGGGCCAGGGGAGGGGGGGGGGGGGGTTGGCATCGTTTAGTTGGTACAGTTACAGATTTCTTCTTCTTCTTGTGTTCATTGGCGCCTCTCCATTTGCAAGCGTTGTCTGGCCGCTAGTGGCAGCAGCGGTGGTTATCGATATCTAGTAACGGTGGTACTACATTCAGAGCGGCGTTGTGGTGTTTCCGTGTGGTCTGAATCGGCAGTTCGGTTGGGGACGGATGAGCAGCAAGGACTGTGCAGTGCCAGAACACCCCGGGACCACTGGCGGCATGCGTGCACTGCCAGATGGAAGGACTGCAGTCGCATGGGGTACAACCTCTTAGTCCAAAAAAAAATGGCGCTGAGCACTATGGGACTTAACATCTATGGTCATCAGTCCCCTAGAACTTAGAACTACTTAAACCTAACTAACCTAAGGACATCACACAACACCCAGTCATCACGAGGCAGAGAAAATCCCTGACCCCGCCGGGAATCGACCCCGGGACCTATAGTCAATCGGACACTAGAAATTTAAGTTGAGTGGATCTTAGTTCAGGTAGTGAAACCTCCACCATTGTAAGATCTCACCATTTACTTGTGTGTTGCTGCTCGCAGTGTCGCCGAGACAAAGAGCTGAAATGGAGCGTTTGGGGAAGGCGAACCTAATTAGCCTTCCTCCACTTCTTATTATTAATTGTTGCATTCTATACGTTACTATCGGTGAAGTTCGACCAGTGGTATTTATCCCTCCTAGTGGCCGCTAACGCCCCAGTTACCTGCCCTGGAGCTTCTGTATGTTACGGTAGCGGGCATTTCATCACGTTGCCACTGCTGTCCGGTAGGGCATGTAGTTCGACAGCTTCCTTGATTGGTGGTCCCGGTGATGTGTGTGTGTTTTTTCTCTTCTCTGGTAGTAGTGGTTGCTTTCTGCCTCTGGATACTATGAACACCGGAGTCTGAAGACGTAGTGCTGACCGCCCTTCCGGCTTGGCTGTATTATTCCATCGTTGCATTGTTCGTCGGACGTTAGGTCGATTTGGCAAATGATTATTGGTCATGCGTTTTAACTGCCACTAGCCTGAGTCACCATCTCGTGAAGTGAATGCAACTCTTGGGTGCGTATCTCATCACTTGCTAAGTTTTGAGGGACATTCCCAGGTCTATCCTTGGAGCAACGTCTGAGCCCCCTCCCCCCCTTCATCTGTCCTTGGTTGGTCAGATTTAATGACTGTATTTTATAAAAAAAAATTTAATAACTGTAATTCCAAGTTTGTAGATGTTTAACTGGTTCTTAAAGGATTGCTAGTCAGGCCTTTAGCCGTTCAAATGGCTCTGAGCACTATGGGACTTAACATCTATGGTCATCAGTCCCCTAGAACTTAGAACTACTTAATCCCAACTAACCTAAGGACAGCACACAACACCCAGCCATCACGAGGCAGAGAAAATCCCTGACCCCACCGGGAATCGAACCCGGGAACCCGGGCGTGGAAAGCGAGAACGCTGCCGCACGACCACGAGATGCGGGCCCTTTCGCCGTGAAACAGTTTTAAATTATCTATGTTGTGGCCTTCAGCCGAGATATAGTTTTCGATTTGTTGTCATTAAGGCCTTCTTTTTAATTTACTGTCACCTTTTATTTGTTGTTGTTTCCAAATGAAGTGTACGAGACTGAAAAATAAACTAATCAACAGCAACTGATTACCGCCCCATACACAATCATAACCCAGTCCTGACATCCTTGGTACCAGGTCTCAGTCAGATTAGCAGAATTAGTATTCACAAATATTCATTCTTTCAGTTCTTTTCTAAAGTATCAATCGCTTCAGAGAAAGAGGAACAACAAACATAGTGCTGTATTGATGTTAACGATCATAACATGTTTGAGGACCCATCCCTTTTTCCATTTCAACTAAAACTTATTTCACAGATTTCTCTCTGTGGGGCTTCACATTCACCAAAGCCTTGCTCGAATTCCAGAAATATTTGGAAGGAAAAAATATTAATGAAACGCATAAAAATTACACACTTCCGTTGCGAAATGCCAAACAGACCGGTTCTGATTTACATAAGCTGCAATTGTATGCCAACAACCTTCGTTAGTAATTGGAAAGCAATGGTAGAATTAACCTAATAATCATTTTTAACCTATAAGACTCTTAAATGTGTGTATAACACATGTGCTCTATTCGAATATTAAATTTAGTAGTTTTCAACCGTTCAGCCAAATATTAGCCGTGTGTTTAAATTTCGCGGCGTCCGGTTACAGCAGTAGCGGCTCTAAACTTAGTTCCTGACAAAGTTGTTTGCTCACTGTTATTCACTTATTAAATTTAGTAATTTTCAACGGAGTCTCGTGCTGTTTCTGACGGAAAAGCGGTTTAATAAACTTTCGGAAACCTTCGCCCACTGCAATTTTTACAGTATCTGATGCGTTGAAGTTAGTTATTCAATTTAGTACGGTAGTTTTCAGCTGACGTTTCTTATTGTTTATAGCGAAATATTTCAGTAAAACTTCCGTTCACTGGGTTTAATGTCGTTCATGTTCCAGTGGTCGCTTGAAATTTTGGATTTATATAAGAAATTGTGTGAGGTTTTTGTGGGACTGGTATCAATTGTGTTTTAGTAGTATTAACAAAAGAGGTTGCTTTCTTAGTAGAGATTTAAATTCTAGATCATTATGTTAGTTCTTTACATAGTTCTATTGTTGTAACTGAACTTAGGTAACGTAGACGCTTAATTTTTTCAGTAACTGTTAAAATTTTACCATGAGAGAGAAGTCTCGTCTTTATTTAAGGGGGGGGGGGGGGTGGTTCGAATGCATTGGGGATGACAGTGAGCATTTTAGCGAGATCCTCTACTGGAAACTCAGAATTTGTAGCAGATATAAGTTGATAGAGGAACTCAAGGGTGCAGTTAAAAGACGCAAAGGCGGAATTAGGTAGGTTGACGGGGATGAAGGGTGCTGGGGAATGGGAATTGGCGGTTTGTAGAAGGCAGCTAGAAGGAGGAGATATTCAAATAGTTGTACTTTGCTTATAACCAAGAGATCTGACCAACTGTCACAATTCAGTAGAGAGGAGCCTCTTCTGCCTGTTTGTGTAGGAAACATGCGACCGCCCTCAGCTGTTAGGGAGCCTAAGTAACGTGAAAATTATAACAGAAAGGAAAGGGTTCTGCTGCTAGGTACTTCCCATGGCTTGTGGACAAGCAGTTGTAGCAAGTGTTGGGCACTGAGTACCAGGCCACCAGCATTGTGAAGCCTAGTGCTGGGTTGGCTCAAGTGAATGTTCACATAGGGGAGTTATGTAGGAATTTTACGAAAGAGGATCATGTTGTGACTGTAGGTGAAGGCTGGAATGGTCTTGATAGGGACGGGGAGTATGATGTAGGTGGTGATCTGGAAAATATAGCTAATTAAAATGGTGGCACTAATGTGCAATTCGTGCAGTTGTTTCAGCGTCTTGATCGACCTCACCTTAATGCTGCTGTTCGGCATGTTAACATAGGGCTTGAGAGGGCACTAATAGCAGAGGGCATGGTTCACAATGCAGGGTTGGCGGTTGAGTCTATCAATAGATCGGGTTTCACTAGACATGGCCTCTTCCTCAATAAGTATGGGAAGAGTGACCTGGCAAAGCTTACAGGTGACAGCGTAGTGGGCGGTGGTGTGACCATTCATTGAAAAATTCTTGTAGTATTTGGTGTTACAGCTGGACATTTTTTAGATTGAAGTCACCTGATAGGTATGCCTGCTTGAAGGAAGTCTCTCTACCAAAGGAATCAAATTCAGAGGAGATCAGGATCGAAGTAGAGTAGGAATTAGCATATTTCATCAAAATATAAGAGGTATTAGAGATAACGTTAGTGAACAGCTTATAGATGTTTACTCTGACATTATTGGTATACCGGAGCTCAACTTAAATAATTTGACAATTCAGAAGCTTCGTTTACTAGAATGCAGATTAGCTGGCTGTTTCTCGAGGAGTTCTTTGTGAATTGGGGGAGTGGCCGTTTATGTAAAAAATAATATTCCATTTGAGTCCGTAGATGTACCACGGTATAACACTGAACAGGTATTTGAATGTTGTGCAGGAACAGCTGAATTTAGAGAAACTAAACTTCTAATTGTTGTCGTTTATGGGTCCCTTAACTCTGACTTCAGAGCAATTCTGCTCAAGGTAGAGAAGGTTCTTGGTTCAGTTTATAGGAAGGATATGGTGACTTCAATATTAATTTTATATGTGACTGTGCAAGAAAAAGTAAGAAATAAAATCTTTTGATCTGATGCAGACTGTGTTTTTTCCAGCCAGGGTGCAGGAAAACAGTAGCAGATAGGAAATATTTTTATCCATTCTTCATTACTAAATGGGCATTCTGTTAGTAAAAGGATGAATGGTCCTTGAATCCATAATGCACAAATTTTAACCCTAAGAGTTTCTTGTACTGAAACTAATGTTGTATATAATTTCAAACTATGTAGAAAAGGTATTCTGACAGTAATAGATTGTGTTTTAAATCTTGTTAAGGAACAAGAGTGGCAGAATGTTCGTAGTGCCAATTACATAAATGACTAATGCATGCTTTCCCAAGCACATTTGTCATGCTCTTTGGAAGTTGTTTTCCACTAGAGCCTTCTAAACAGGGTACTAGCAGTAAAAGGCAGCCTGGGTGGCTGACTAGTGGGATAAGGATAGCACGTAGGACAAAGCAGGAATTATATCAAAATGTCACAAGTAGTCACAATCAAGCTACACTGTCCCACTAGAAGCAGTACAGTAACGTGCTTGATAATGTTATTAGAAAGGCAAAGTGGTTGTGGTACGCAAATAAAATAGCTGATTCACACGATAAGTTAAAACCGTATGGTCAGTCGTGAAGAAAGTGTTTGGTCAGTAGCTCAAGGTCGACGATGTTGATGATGATGAGCGTTTGGCGTCATTGGCCGGGAGGCCCCTCGCGGGGCAGGTCCGGCCGCCATATCGCAGGTCTTATTACATTCGGCGCCACATTGGGCGACCTGCACGCCGGATGGGGATGAAATGATGATGAACACAACACAACACCCAGTCCCTGAGCGGAGAAAATCTCCGACCCAGCCGGGAATCGAACCCGGGCCCAGAGGACGGCAATCCGTCACGCTGACCACTCAGCTACTGGGGCGGACGTCGACGATGTTAAGTCAGTTCGTAGTAAAAATATTTCTGATTCTGATATATGTACAGTATTTAACAGTCACTTTCTGAGTATTGCTGGCGAACGAATAAAAACTTAGTTTCCAAAGGGAATCGTATAACCCTCTTCAAAAATGCCTTTCGAGATTGATGTCTGAAATACTCCTCTGCGATATTGACTTGGGGGAGATTGAGTAAATAACGAAATCACTGAAGACAAAGGACTCTCAAGGGTATGATGGAGTGCTATGATGGAGTACCTAGCAGAATATTACCGTACTGTGCTGCATATATAAGGCCAGTACTTAGCCATATTTGTAACTTTTCCTTCAAGAATGGTCAGGTTCCTGAACCATTACTCAGTAGTAAAGCCGCTTTTATAGAAAGGGAGAAAGGGATAATGTAGACAACTTTAGACCTATTTCTATTCCATCGGAGTTTGTTAAAGTTACTGAGAAGGCTGTGTATGTAAGGCTAACTGATAATTTATTTCACATAATTTGCTGTCAAATGTAGAGTTCGTTTTAGAAGTGGTTTAACAACTGAAAATGCTGTATACTCTTTTCTCTGTGACGGACTGGATGGATTAAACAAAAGGTTTAGAACGTTAGGCATCATTTTTGATTTAACCAAGGCGTTTCATTGTGCTGATCACAAAATATTGCTCCAGAAACGGGACCATTATGGAATAGGGGAGTAGCTCACAGTTGGTTCACCTCTTTTAACAACATACAGCAAAAGGTCATTATGCACAGTGCTGAGAATGGCTGTTATGTGGAGTCTGATTGGGGCATGGTCAAATGGGGGATTCAGCAGGGATCAGTGCTGGGGCCGCTCCTATTCCTTATTTATGTAAATGATATGCCCTCTAGTATTACAACTGATTCGAAAATATTTCTGTTTGCTGATGACACTAACTTAGTAATAAAGAACGTTGTCTGCAACATCGGCACTGTTTCAAATAGTGCAGTCCATGACGTAAGTACATAGTTTGTAGATTGTAAACTAACACTAAACCACAGTAAGACTCAGTTTTTACAGTTTCCAACACACAGTTCAACGAAACCCGACGTTTTAACTTCGCAGAATGAGTATAGTGAACTGTCGTGGAAAGCCTATGTTCAGGATGTTATTCAAAGACCTCATGCTGAAATTTTCCTATTCGAGCTGTGCCTGAAGTGAGTGATGGTTCTATATATATATATATATATATATATATATATATATATATATATATATATATATACACTCCTGGAAATGGAAAAAAGAACACATTGACACCGGTGTGTCAGACCCACCATACTTGCTCCGGACACTGCGAGAGGGCTGTACAAGCAATGATCACACGCACGGCACAGCGGACACAACAGGAACCGCGGTGTTGGCCATCGAATGGCGCTAGCTGCGCAGCATTTGTGCACCGCCGCCGTCAGTGTCAGCAAGTTTGCCGTGGCATACGGAGCTCCATCGCAGTCTTTAACACTGGTAGCATGCCGCGACAGCGTGGACGTGAACCGTATGTGCAGTTGACGGACTTTGAGCGAGGGCGTATAGTGGGCATGCGGGAGGCCGGGTGGACGTACCGCCGAATTGCTCAACACGTGGGGCGTGAGGTCTCCACAGTACATCGATGTTGTCGCCAGTGGTCGGCGGAAGGTGCACGTGCCCGTCGACCTGGGACCGGACCGCAGCGACGCACGGATGCACGCCAAGAACGTAGGATCCTACGCAGTGCCGTAGGGGACCGCACCGCCACTTCCCAGCAAATTAGGTACACTGTTGCTACTGGGGTATCGGCGAGGACCATTCGCAACCGTCTCCATGAAGCTGGGCTACGGTCCCGCACACCGTTAGGCCGTCTTCCGCTCACGCCCCAACATCGTGCAGCCCGCCTCCAGTGGTGTCGCGACAGGCGTGAATGGAGGGACGAATGGAGACGTGTCGTCTTCAGCGATGAGAGTCGCTTCTGCCTTGGTGCCAATGATGGTCGTATGCATGTTTGGCGCCGTGCAGGTGAACGCCACAATCAGGACTGCATACGACCGAGGCACACAGGGCCAACACCCGGCATCATGGTGTGGGGAGCGATCTCCTACACTGACCGTACACCACTGGTGATCGTCGAGGGGACACTGAATAGTGCACGGTACATCCAAACCGTCATCGAACCCATCGTTCTACCATTCCTAGACCGGCAAGGGAACTTGCTGTTCCAACAGGACAATGCACGTCCGCATGTATCCCGTGCCACCCAACGTGCTCTAGAAGGAGTAAGTCAACCACCCTGGCCAGCAAGATCTCCGGATCTGTCCCCCATTGAGCATGTTTGGGACTGGATGAAGCGTCGTCTCACGCGGTCTGCACGTCCAGCACGAACGCTGGTCCAACTGAGGCGCCAGGTGGAAATGGCATGGCAAGCCGTTCCACAGGACTACATCCAGCATCTCTACGATCGTCTCCATGGGAGAATAGCAGCCTGCATTGCTGCGAAAGGTGGATATACACTGTACTAGTGCCGACATTGTGCATGCTCTGTTGCCTGTGTCTACGTGCCTGTGGTTCTGTCAGTGTGATCATGTGATGTATCTGACCCCAGGAATGTGTCAATAAAGTTTCCCCTTCCTGGGACAATGAATTCACGGTGTTCTTATTTCAATTTCCAGGAGTGTATATATATATATATATATATATATATATATATATATATATTTTCTTTAGTATCGTTTCTTCTTAACAGTATCAGCTTATTTCCAAGAATTAGCAGCTTTCATTCATTTAATAGTCGGGGGAAATCCAGTATGCGTTTGGATCGCACTTCCTTGTCTCTTGTACAGAAAGGTGTGCAGTATAAAGCTGCATCCAATCTCAATAAGCTACCATAAGATACAAATTAAGCTGATTCCTGTGTGGAACTAGACGTGCAAAATAAAATAACAGATTTATATCAGTAGCATGCCTGTGGATTGCAGACGAAAAAATTTCACAAAAGCAAGATCATTTGATTCTGACGAATATGTTACGCTTGCAAACTGGTGATATATTTCATGCCTCAGTCTGACATTTTTCATAACTTCAGACTACACAGACAGTTTTGTCTTGTTTACTTTTCCAGACAGCACATGACTGAATATGATGAAATATTGTTATTGAAGAGGTCATAGTGTTTTACAATGTTGCTAATACACTGGTGTCATTAGCCATGTTTATGCCAAAACTTAAGCCGAGAAAACAATAAAAATTTTGTGTCTTAATGGCAGAATCTTGTTTACGAAGTGAAAATTGTTTAACGAGGAACTAATATCATGGCGAGAGGAACTGCAACGTTGGATTCATTGCTAAATTCACCTTCATCGCCGTTATCGATGAGATCTTTCGACGCCTGACCTACCTCTAAATCGTCAAGGAGGAGGAGGCGGAGGAGGAGGAGGAGGAGGAGGAGGTGGAGGATAGTGTTTAACGTCACGTTGACAGAGAGATCATTAGAGACGGAGCACAAGCTCGGATTACGGAAGAATGGGTTAGCAAATCGACCTTGCCCTTTCAGAGGAACCATCCCGCATTTGCTTGAAGCGATTTCGGGAAATCACGGAAAACCTAAATCGGGATGGCCGGATTCGTGTTTGAGCCGTCGTCCACCAGAATACGAGTCCAAATCTTCATCTGTCATAGTCGGAGCTGTACTAACGCCCTCATCGCCTACTACAAATTCATCCAGGGACACTGTAGAAGAGTTCAACCATTTAAACTATGTGATGAAAAGTATCCGGCCTCTCCAGTATAATGTTGAACTGAACACTAGATATCACGAAACCCGGACCCCCACTGTAAAAGGTGGCGGGGAGTACTGTTTTGTCAGTAGAAAAAGCAGCAAATGCAGAATGGGATGATTGGAAAATTGTGACTTCGAACAGGGACTAACCATTGGATACCAACTGGCTAACAAATCCATAAGGGACATTACATCCTGCCTAATGTTGCCCACGTCGACTGTTGGTGATGTGATTGTGAAGTGGACCAGGAACCAAGACCAGACAGACCTCATATACTTAAGGACGTGGACAACAGAACATTGCGGAAAGTGCTATATAAAGTTACAGGAAATCTGGAGGAGGGTCACTCGTGAGTTAGAAAGTGCTACCCGCAATCCAGCCAGGATGGTCGAGGGCCATCTCATAGTCCAGGCATTTCAGTAATCAGTATTAAGCCGCGTTACAGGAGACATTGTTCCCATCTTCAAAAAAGGCAATAAAAGGCTTTGTAAAAACTACAGAGGAATAGCGCTTATGAGTTAAACAGCCAAGATTTTTGAAAGAATTCTACTAAATCGAATAAGTGAAAAGAGAGAAAAGATGCTGAGTGATGAACAGCATGGGTTTAGGAAAGGAAGAAGCACGAGCCACCTCATATTTTCTATACGTCAACCGATGGAAGAAAGTTGGGAGTATAACAAAAGGGTTATCATGGTTTTCATAGACATAGGAAAGGCATGTGACTCAGTTAACTGGGAAAGACTCTGGGAAGAAATGAAGAAGATAGATATAGAAGATGGATACATTAATGTAATAAAGACAGTGTACAGAGGATATAATTGTAGAAGTAGCACACCATTGGGGAACTCTGAATACTTCGAAATAAAACAAGGCAATAAGGAAGAATTTTTAATGTTGTGTGGAGGGAATGAATAGGGCAGATAAAGATATAGCAAAATAAAAAGACAAAAAGATGATTTTTGCAGATGATATGGTAATATGGGGTGATAAAGAGGTAGATGCACAGTTACAACTTGATGCTTGGAAGGAAGTAATGAAAAGGTATGGATTTAAAATAAATAAGGATAAGAGTGAAGTAATGGTATTTGAAAGAGAGAAAAGGATCAAGGGAAATATTAACTTGAATGGAGAACTCCTCAAAGTGGTAGAAAGTTTCTCTTATTTAGCGAGTGAAATATCTAGGAGGTTACAGAAGGGAGACAATTTCTACCACAAAATAAAACACCTGATTTGGAATATGAATGTTTCAGAAAAAGCAAAACTTTTTATGAATAAGAATTATTACTTCCCTACTGTCACCTATGGTGGAGAAACATGGACAATGACAAAAGGGACTGGAGCAGACTGTAAGCAGGGAAAATGAAATTTCTCAGAGCAGTTAAGGGAAAAACTTTAATGAACAGAGTGAGGAATGTAGAGATTAGAAAGGACCTTAAACAAGAAAGTATGAGAGAAGAAATTGAAAAAAAAAAGAGATTAAGATTGTGTGGGCATATTAAGAGGTTGCATGGGCAGAGACTCCCCAAAATTATGGAAGAAAGATGGATGGGAAAAGTCCTAGAGGGCACCCAAGAACACGGTGGAAAATGGCAGGGAGAATATCTGTGGACAGGAGAGGTGAAATGTGGCTGCAAATGGAGGAAGAAAAGTGATGGGAAGACCGAGTCAAATGGAGAGGATTCGACAGCATCCAGACCCGGCAGTAGCTGGAGTGGGATCCGGATACAGACAGATAGATAGATAGAGGGGAGTCATGAGGGACGTCACGTGACAGTGGATGATTGGGAACGAGTGCTTTGTTGTGACTAATGAACTGTGTCATATCCGGTGGAGATGTTTGGAATTGGCGAATGCCTCCCACACTATTTAGTGTCAACAGTGAAATACTGAGGATGTGGTGAACGGTATGGCAGTCTTTTTCGGGTTAGAGTGTGTTCCTCTTATTGTTGTAAGGAAACGCTAAATGCTGATGACGATGAACACATTTTTCAGCATTGTGTACTGAGTACAGTAGAGGTACAGATCGAGGAGGATTATTGTATCAGCATGACAATGCATCCACTCATAAACCAGCATCTGGGAGGCAATGGTTTGTGGACAGTAACGTTCCTGAAATGGACTGACCCGTCAAGAGCCCTGGCCTGAACACAATGGAGCATCTTCGGGATGGGTCAGAACGTCGGTTTCGCTCCAGACGCTAGTGTCTAACATCTCTCCCTTTTCTGATTTCAGCAGCTGTTGTAGAACGAACTGCCTTTCCTCGAGACACACTCACACACCTCACTAAAGTTTTCCCCTGCAGAATACAAGCAGTATAAAGACTAACAATGGACGCTGAAAATATTAATGCCCATAATCGATATGGGCTTTCGGAGCCGAAGGCCAACTCGTGTGCTCTTGATGACTGCAGGACACAAAGCGTAAAGCCCGGTGGCCTGGGCCGGTCAACACCGACATAGGACTCCTGATGACGGGAAACACATTGCCTGGTCAGACGATTCTCCTTTCAAATTGTATCGAGAGGATGGACGAGAAGGGGTATGGAGACAACCTCATGAATCCATGAACCTATGAGCAAGGGACTCTTCAAGGTGGTGGAGATTCAGTAATGGTGTGGGGCGTGTGAAGTTGGAATGATATCGAACCTCTGGTACGTCTAAATGCGACTCTGACAGGTGAAACGTACGTAAGATACAATCTGATCACCTGTATCCATTCATGTGCATTGTGCATTCCAAGGATCTTGAGCAATTCCAGCAGGAGAATGCGATACACCACACGTCCAGAACTGCTACGGAGTAGCTTCAGGAACACTCTTCTGGATTTAAATACTTCCGGTGGCCACCAAACTCCCCAGACATGAAAATTATTGAGCATATCTGTAATGCCTCAGAAGATGCCATTCAGAAGAGATCTCCATACCCTCCGTACTCTTACGGCGTATGGTATCAAATCCCTCCAGCACTACTTCAGACGTTGTGGTATCAATTCCCTCCAGCACTACTTTAGACGTTAGTCAGATCCATGCCGTGTCGTGTTGCGGCCCTTCGGCATGCTTGCGGGGGCCCTATACGATACAGGCAGGTGTACCAGTTTCTTTGGCTCCTCAGTGTACAAAGCAACCATAAACGATTAGATATATTAATATAATATAGGGGTTTGCCGCACAGTTGCGTTTGTTTGGTTATACGGAACACTTGACGACCATTACCTTAAAAGAGCGAGGAACAGGTAATACTGGTTGGTACACAATAATGTGTTGGTCCCAATCTATCGTTGAATCTGCGAGAAACGTCACATTATTCTTTATCATGTCAGTGTCATTTGTGTGAACTTACGTTAAACAATAATCGGTTATTTAAGAGAGAAAGACATCGAACTAATGTCACATTATTATCGGTATTCATCGCATTCATCACGCAACGACTTTTTGTTTTCCCTTGATTCAAACAAAAATATGAGTACGCAGTGATTTTCATTCCGTAAAGATGATATTGAATCCTTTCAAAATATTATTGAGGTACCACGATCAGAGTGGAAAAATTACTAATTTGAGTATGTACCAAATTATATAAATTTTAAAGGTGAGTATATTGAGATAAAGCTTTGTACAAGAAAATCAGCATAAAGTGTGACTTCGGGCTTGTATCGTGCAGAATCTTTTATTCTCAAATTGAAACTGAATCTGAGAATACAGCGGCCACAATTGACGCCGTACATTCCACTGGTAACATTCTTATATTTTTAAAACCTCTCGGTATTAAATTTTAAACAATGAACAAAAGATTGGTTTCCCGCTTTACTTTCACTTCATGCCGCAATTCCTCCGGGAAAGCAAAGGATTATGATTCAGTCGTCATCGCGAATAAGAATGTAAAACCACCCTGACAAAGATCACAAGCAATAATGCATGAAACATTGTATAATTGTAATTTCAAGTACAATATAAGTTTGATTGGTTTTATGTTTACGGTTGGCTAATTTCGGCTGAATCGTCATCATTAGGTTATCTGTAAATAATGATACATAATTTAAGTACATTATTTGTAATTTTATAGGTAATTTTCAATAGACGTCATCTCGACACGCAAATAATAAGTAATTCATGTTGTAACTAAGAAAATATGACTAAAAAATTGTAAATAACACCAAAAGTTAAAAAGAAGTACAGTAATAAAAATGAAAATGTATAGCTATAATATAATACAGAGAAGAAGTGTAACGGTAGCTACATCCACACATCACCAACGATGAGCTGAGCTGTCTGTAACTATACAATATCGCTAGATTATCTGTCAAAGTGCTGTCACGAAAATACTGATATGAAGATTATAGGGCTAATCTGACAACTACAGTATATAAAGTAATAAGTCTGGTAAGGTGATGACCAATCATTGTTACTCCACTGACCTCAATGGTACTTAACTAAGAAGCAAATAGGCAGTGACAAAACCATCGATATCACATGGATGTCAAAGAAAAGTGATACGTGTGTAAAAATCTATGGAAATGAAATCTATTTAATAACTGCATATAAATTTGAAACTGATGTACCATAGTTATGTACCATTAGTTACAAATAAACTGATGATGGTAATTCAACCAAAATAGGAGTACTGTAAAAATTAAAGCAATCGAACGTAGCAGCGTACCTGGAGTTGCACTGAGGTGACGTAAGTCACGGGATACCTCCTAATTTCGTGTCGGACGTGCTTTTTCCCAGTATTGTGTAGAAGCTCGATGTAGTTGCAAGTCCCCTCCAGAAATACTGAGCTATGCTGCCGCTGTAGCTGTCCAGAATTCCGGAAGTGTTGCCGGTGCAGGTGTTTGCCCACAAACTGAGATCTCGATGAATTTCCATAAATTTTCGATAGAAATCATGTCGGACGATCTGGGTAGCAGTCCACTCCCTCGAACTGTCCAGAATGTTCTTTAAACCATCGCGAAAAATTATGGTACAATGACTTGGTGCATTTTCATCCATAAGAAAGCCAGTAGAAACATGCAATGCATGAGCGGGTGCAAATAGTCCCCAGGTAGCCGGTATCAGTTTCCAGTCAGTGATCGGTGTAGTTGCACCAGACACCCTACGTCAGTGTATGGAAACACACATCACACCATTATGGAGCTTCAACCTGCTTGCACAGTGCCTTTTTGGCAACTTGAGTCCATGGCGTCGTGGACTCTGCGCTACACTCGAGCCCTATCATCAGCTCTTACCAACTGAAGTCGGACCTCATCTGACCACACCACTGTTTTCCAGTCGTCTAGAGTCCAGGAGAGGCACTTCAGTTGGCGTCGTATTCTTAGAAAAGGCCCTCACGTCGGTCGTCTGCTGCGATTGCTCATTAAAGCCAGATTTCAACGCTCTGTCCTAAAGGATACGTTTCATCATACGTCCCACTTTGATTTGTGTGGTTATTTCACGAATTCTTGCCTGTCTGTTAGCGCTGACAGCTCTAACCATACGCCGCTGCTCTCGGCCGTCAAGTGAAGGTTCAAAATGGTTCAAATGGCTCTGAACACTATGGGACTTAACTTCTGAGGTCATCAGTCCCCTAGAACTTAGAACTACTTAAACCTAACTAACCTAAAGACATCACACACATCCATGCCCCAGGCAGGATTCGAACCGGCGACCATAGAGGTCTCGCGGTTCCAGACTGTAGCGTCTAGAACCTCTCATCCACCCGGCCGGCTCAAGTGAAGGACGGCGGCCACTACGTTGTCTGTGGTGGGAAGAGATAATGCCTGAAATTTAGTATTCTCTACACAGTTGTCACACTGTGGATCTCGGAATACAGGATTTCCTAACGATTTCCGACATGGGATGTCCTAAACGTCTTGCTCCAAGTACATTTCCGCGTTGAAAGTTGGTCAGTTCCCGTTGTTGCCCTATAATCGCGTCCGAAACTTTTTCACGCTACTCACGTGAGTATAAATGAGAGCTCCAGCGATGTACTGCCCTTTTATACCTTGTATATGCGATACTACCGCCATCCGTATGTGCTTTTTCAGTGTGTTATTATTAGGTCCCGTATTTTGATGACAAGTCATATGTTTTTCTGAACTATAGGGTGAATTTTAGAACAATTTATACACAAATCTAGGAATTTTAATGTCGAAAAAGTATTTTTATTGTGCGTATAAAATCATATTTCAACAAATTTTAGTAATAGGTCATACTGCGGTTAACTATTAATATAATAGGTCATACTTCCGTCAACTTTTGCCAAAAATGCATATGCCGTTTTTCTCGTATCTGACGGTAACACGAATAAGAAAATGAATATGTTACTTACGAGACAATATTTAAAGTGCTACTATGAAAGATAAACAAACAAATTAATAGACAGCTTTATTTCTCAGGACTGTAGCAGAAAACCGGTGTACCACAACAGTCGTTTCGCGAACGTAAAACATTGTTGCGTAGAGTCGACAATCAGCTCTCAGAGCCAACAAAGGCGGCTTGTGCCGTAATAATCATCGTAGTCGCACAGGTGTTGCCAGTAACCAGTTCTAATACAGCCTTTGCCTTGTTTAACATGCCTATAAAGCAAAGTGCTCCGACAGCGTGAAGTTGCGAGGATATGTTCGAGAATTTGGAGAGAAATTCTTTAGTACTGATGGGAAAATTATATTTTGTAAACTGTGTGAAGTTAAAGTTTGTGCAGAAAAGCTTTAATGTGCAACAACGCTGTAATACCGCTAAACTCAGGAGCTGTGTGAAACGACGTGCTGAAAATAACAGAAGGCAAACGCTGTTGCTTGAACAGACACGTCAATCGTCAACTGTGCTATCATTCTGCAAGGATTTGTGTGTGATGATGGTGTCCGGCAACATACCATTGGAAAAGCTGAAGAATCCACGCTTCAGACGGTTCTTGGGGAAGTACACAACACATCCAGTTCTAGATGAATCTACACTGAGATAGAACTGCCAGCCGCGGTGGTCTCGCGGTTCTAGGCGCGCAGTCCGGAACTGCGCGACTGCTTCGGTCGCAGGTTCGAATCCTGCCTCGGGCATGGATGTGTGTGATGTCCTTAGGTTAGTTAGGTTTAAGTATTTCTAAGTTCTAGGGGACTGATGACCACAGCTGTTAAGTCCTCATGACCACAGCTGACCATAGCTGTCGATAGATGAAACTACGGATATTAGTGGGCGGTATATTGCAGATGTTGTTATTGGTATTCTAAAAGGTGATATGTTCTTACTAACTTGTGAAGCTCTCGATAGAGTTAACAATTCGACGATTGCTACTTTTTGTTTGGCAACTCTCTGAAGCTACTGTGGCTGGATGGTGTGAAAAGAGACAGTGTTTTGCTGCTTGTAAAAGATGGTGCTCCATATATGTCTGAAGCAGCCAAAGGGCTTCAGATTCTGTACCACAGTGTGGTGTACGCCACTTGCCTTGCACATGCGTTGCACGGAGTTGCCGAAGAGGTGCGATCAAATTACCCTGACGTGGACAAATAAATTCCCTGTGGCAAGAAAATGAATGTGAAGGCTCCGCTACGGGTGCAGAAATTCAAGGAACAAGCACCTTCAATGCCCCTCCCACCTTAATCTGTTCTTACACGATGGGGTTCTTGGCTTAATGTTGCTGAGTATTACTGCACCAACTACACCCAAATAAAGACAATCTTCTGTGAGCTTGACAGCGATGAACCAAGTTCTATCAAAATTGTGAAAAAAGTTTTTACAGATACATTGTCTCGAAACGTGAACGCCAATTTTTCAGTCATATCAAAAGCTAACAAACGACTGGAAGCTGTTGGCACTCAGCTATGTGAGACCCTGAGTACTGTGCATCATCTGCAGAGTTAGTTGGGTCGAGCTCGTGGTCATGTGGCTGACAAAGTGAAAACCAAATTGCAAAGTGTTTTTTTATCGGAATCCTGGATATTCTACACTGTCCAAAATTAGTGACAGTCTTTCAGCGAATGCCACAACATCTGAAGATACTGAAACAAATGAGAAATCTAGTGACCTGGCTGCCTTCAAGTACGCTCCGTCAACGTCTTGTGAAGTGGAGAAGAGCTCTTCCAGGTACAAAACAATCAACACCTACAACCTTGGATACTTCACAATGGAAAACCTGAAAATGCACTTTGTGATCCAGTGCAATTTTGCAGATACCGAAGATTGACATACGGTATTAAATAATGTGAAATGCTTTAAATACTATGCAGAAATAAAAACATTGTTTTACTGTTTCGACAGATGATGTTGTGTTTAAAAAATAAAACATTGATACATTCAAAAATATGTGCAAATTAGCCACAAACCCTACAGAAAGAAAGAACTATACTTACAATATTTTGAGAAGTGAATTTTGTGTTACTTTATGGTGAATAAAAAATTAAATAAGGAAACAAGAATGCTTTAAATAAATTTCTATAAAGTCATATTTTAATTTTAAGGTAACATTTATGTACGTTTTAAGTCATAAATGCTTGCATATTTCACTGTTTTTTTAGGTAATTTAAATCCGTGCCCTAATTATTATACAATGTCCTTAAGAGGCTTATAATGCACAGCAGACCAATAAGAATATAATATGGATGAAACGTTGGTCTGCAAAACGATATGACGATGCGGTAGATATATACGGTAAACTTTCCTTAACGATGCCTCGGAGTTACGGGAAATTCTGTTCTTGAAAGGACAGGGGACGCTGAAGGTCATGGCTGCAAGTGTTGGAAGCGCAGAGCGTTGTGGCGCGTTGGATTTATCGGGCCACGGCAGGGCGCAGTCGTTTGGGGCGGTCGAGTATCGCTGGGTAATGACACGGGCGGCCATTACCCGGGATATTAGCTTGTTTGCGCCGCATTAGGCCGCCGCTCACGTTTCGCACGTGGCCGGCGTGCCCATGGCCAGTGGACCGGCAACGCTGTGGGGGGCGGGGGGTGGAGAGGGGGCGACAGGTGCGAGGCGCGCCTCGGCAGGCAGCTGGGCAGCTGTCTCTTCGGGCCGAAACGGGATATCCCTCACCCCCAGTCCCAGCGTCAGCTGCGCGCCCTGGGGACAAGTGGATATGCACAGTGGCGCACAGCACTGTGGCAAGTAAGGCGAGCACGTTTACAAACAGACAACGGGAGCGAACACTCATGTAGTTCGCTTTTCCCGTGATTGTTGTGCATAACATACACTCCACAAATGTTGCCGTGGTGCCATGTGTTTATTTATTTTCCTAAGAGGTAACAGTGACAACAAGAATACAATGTACGTTAAAAAACAGCCAGATTTAAGTATCGCACACTAAGGTTTTCATATAAAATTATGTGTATAAACAGTTCATCTGTTCACCCACCTTACCTTGTTATTGTCACTGATACTGCAAAGATATCGATCCAAAGGCTTCCAAATCTTTCCAGAACATTTTAATTTAAAATTCGACTTCAGATAGCAAATAACAAAATTAAAATGTTTTTTTCAAATTAACAATTTTCGAATTCATCAGGTTGCCCTCCATGGGGTGGGTTCAGGCAACGACGGTGGTTATATTGAGTTAGATAGAGCAGAAATCAGTCGTGGAATTAAGTTGCTTTAATATGACATTTATAGTCCACCTGACACAGGTCGAAATCTGATCTGCGTTGTGACTATAAATGTCGTATTAAAGGAACTTAATTCCACGACTGATCGCTGCTCTATCTAACCCAATTTTAGAATTTTTCCGTTCACTTGTACTGTAAAACCCTGCTTCTTGCCTAATTTAATGACTCTAGACCAAGTTAAGTATCCTGTAGGTTTCAATAAGTGGGTTTGCGAGTGACAAAGTATGGACGTAAGTGGCCGTATCGTTTGACTGCATCAATGTAGGATCTTCAGTTGTTTCCACCGCCACGGGACTGTACGTCTTAGTTTGTGACATACATTTATACTTGCTACGTCAATCCATTCCTGAGAAAAGTGGTCTTTATTGGTCGAACAGACTGGCAGACAGACAGACGGACATTAAAGTAATCCTGTAAGGGTTCTGTTTTTACCGAGTAAGGTACGGAACCATAAAGCCGCTGCAGTGGCTAAACAACCTTTCTGAAGTGAGAGCAGTTTGTTAATGAACAACCACCTTAACTCAGAACGAGAAAGAAATGTATTAAAAAATTGTTTGCAAGAGTTTGAAATATGGATGTAAAGGGTGGATTCTGTAAAAACTAGAAAAAAAATTAATATTTTGAAGAGTCAGCCTCAGTTGCGCAAATTTTCTGGTCTTTACCAGGTTTCAGCTAAATTAATCTAGCCTTCTTCAGAAGCATAAAATTTCTATAACATGCCAGAGTAAGGCACAGTCAACATTAAAATTAAATCCTATAGTACCGTGGTACCACGTCGAATTAAAATTATTTAACTGAAGTCCAGCCCCAGCATCTCTTCACCATATGATGACTACTAACTAAATGGTATTAATATAAATGAAAATCGATTGAAAAGTGATTTGAAGCCGTGTACTGGCTGTGTAAATACCTCAGATAATTAAATATTAGGAGGGATAATACTAGTAGTGGTACAAACAGAATCGCTGAAGCTTATAATAATAATTATAACAGTAACTGCCAAAGTCGTAATTGTAATAATAATGATAACAATAATAGGTTGAGTGTATGAAAATATTCATTTATTGTTCTGTCTCCGTTGCACATTTATAGTTATGTTAGACGTTTCGTTTGCTCAGGATCATCTTCAGCTTTGAGTAGTTGCGTCAGTATCCCGTCTTGTCTATTCAGAACCACGTATCAGAGTACATACTGTATGATCCATAGTGATAGAAACTTGTAACCTAATTGAAAATGTGCAACTTATACGGAACAATAAATCAGGATTGCCTTAAATATCAACGCAGTTGCTGAATCTGTGAGGATGAATATGTCGTCTACAGTGAGTAACGAAAGTAGTCAGATGCTAAATGCGGTTATAGGTGTAAAATGTGAAATTTTCTAGTATGGCCAGTTTTGAGAGAGAGAAACTTAGGTAGGCTGCGCCAGCCAAGTGTCTTGGGAAATAAGGAAGAACTCCTTGGAAAGAATGGACATTTGCGAAATAATTTGAAGAGAAAGAGACATAGCGAAAAAATGAAAGAATTTTTTATGAAACCCAAAAGATTAAATAGGAAGTAACTAAATTTGACACCCAAACGAAATGAGTGAAATGAAGAAGTTTTGCTACAGCAGTTACATAACTCAGCTGTTATTGATTAGTGAAGACACTATCCAGTCTTTGGATCCCGTGGCGGGCGTAAGACTGACTTATGACATATCCTTCCTCTTTCTGCATGTCTTAGGCATTTACCTGTTACGGACTCTTGGTTGAAATTACTGATCCTGCCACCTTATCACCGCTCTTTCCAATAATCCCCTGGCCACGGGATAATAATTCATCATTAATTTTGGTATTCTGTCGTCTTCTATTCTTGTTTGACTGTCTTTACAGTTGATCCTGCATTGTTTAATCGATTAATTAAAGTTTTTCACTGTTGTGTCTAGGAAACATGCATACTCGGTTCGCCAGACTACCAAACAAGTTGCATTAATGAGTTTTATTACAACAAGACAAGTCCAAATACTTAGATGTGATAGCTGTGTCGCAAGCAAAGGGCGACATACAAAATAATTAGTCTTTTTGAGAATAGACATACACAAGTCTGTGTTACGTAGAGATTAGAGGCTACGATGCATCGGCTAACGAATAATAATAACAGGTGATAGCAAACAACTTCAATGCATTCCACTTGAGTTTTGAAATTATGTTACATCGCGCCTCATCGAGGGATCATGAAGAAACGAAATTTTATTTGACCTCTTAATCGGGTCAGGGGATGAATCGCAGCTTCATAGAAACTTCAGCACCGTCTGAAGAAGTCGTCCTCAGATGAGAACAGAAAGTTGGATTTGTCTAAGAAATTCATTCGATCTCCTTGCAATAACACAGAACTTTTTTATACATTTTTGGAAGCATGAAAAGTAAAATCGATAGCTCTATTTTTGATCATCTAACTGTTCTTTTAACAAGCAGTTATGAAAACATTATTCATTAAAAGCACTAGGGGCATTATTTGTTCATGTACTGGTAGGTACTTTTTTGAACGTTTTTTCTGTTAAAGATATTCTTTATAATGTTGTGTCACATAATGTGCCTTTGTCTTATATTACGTCAGATTGGAAAGTTGTACAGTGTGCACAGTTCACTCGGGTTTCTGTAATTTTGCTGTAATTGGGAAGCTAACGTGTATTAACAGTTATCAAGAGACGTGACTGTTTATGTATGTTAAATTCAGTTGAATTGTGCTGTTCTTAAAGTAAAGCAAATTAATAATGACTTTTGGCAAGCTTTGTTGCCGGCCGGAGTGGCCGAGCGGTTCTAGGCGCTACAGTCTGGAACCGCGCGATCGCTACGGTCCGGGCATGGATGTATGTGATGTCCTTAGGTTAGTTAGGTTTAAGTAGTTCTAAGTTCCAGGTGACTGATGACCTTAGCAGTTAAGTCCCATAGTGCTCAGAGCCATTTGAACCATTTTGAACAAGCTTTGTTGTTGCACAATCCAACTCGTTTGACCATTAGCCCATAATGGGCTGCATTCAATTCCGAAAAATAGTCTTATGTTCTGCTGTTGTCCTCTCTCAGCAAAGGTTTTTCTGGTGAGCCGAAAAAATATATTCATTATATGGAAGTCATTAAATCATGACAAGTTGTTTGGTAATTTGTTATTCGTATTTAACACATTATCTCCTTTATTTGACATAATACTGGGTTGTTACCAACTCTAGAATGACACAGTCATTTTAGTTGGGGTGTTTTATGTCTATTCCAAGAACTCACAGAAATTTTCTGCAAAGATCCTTTTTCCACCTTACATCGAATTCTTACGATCCTCTCATTATTCCATGAGTATAACCCGTCTTTCCACATGTTGTATGTACAAACTGCTACTCCTGATGATGTTCTTGTTCACTGAGGGACTCCAAAACAAATTACGAAGTATTCCTAAATCTTTTGAGCCCAATAGTTCCCTTTTCTCTCTGTTATTAACGCTGTATCCAATTTCTTCTCTCTGAGTATATCTTGTCATGTTTTTAAATTATCCACAGTTATAATAATCATTTTCATTCCTTGCAGAAACATTCCGCTCTTGAAAAATACATGTTTGGAATAACCAAAATACTGAATTTCCATGAGCAATTTAAACTATTTTCAGTATAATAAGTTGAGTCTGCCTTGTTATGGTTAATTACCACATTGTTGCTGACATTTAACAAGTTACCGTCTTGTAACAGACTATTATCACATGATTGTCTCGCTGGTCTGTGGGACTTCAAGCAACATCTCAGTACCCCTGTTTCTACGAATCACCTTGTCCACATGCACTCATTGAGTCTAAGTCGGTAACATGAGGGCGGACAGTATGGTCGGCGGTGCACTAGGCATAGATCCATGAGTAGAGTGGGAATTTAATGATAGGTTACGTCCACTGATAACTCCGTCATTCTCGCCTACGCAGCACTGTCTCTTTGAGCTCCACTCTCTATTCCTGAAGGGTAGAGTGCTGACTAAGGTACATAACACTACAACCTCGCTATAGATACTTACTACTATGTTTTCATGAATTACCACATAATATAGTCAGCGATACTCATACCACTCATTCACCACAATCCCGAAAAATTTTTGTGTTTCGATTAGCCTTAATTGCCACATTGTCTAGAGGTCCTTTTCGTTGGAGCAGGATTCGCTCGTATGACAATCCATATCTCTAGTGCCTGCGTTACTAAGCGACACGTACTTATTAATTGAAAATAAATGTTTATGCAAAACCAAGTGAGATCAAGATTTATTGTTTTCTTGATTGTACTGGTCATGCCAATGAATTCATTAGATGAAAGTACGTTGATTCGTTAAAATGTAACAAAATAATGAGATCAGATCCAGAAAGAGTGTAATTATCCTCTTGCTGAACTCACCCAGCTAGCCGCGCGGTCTAACGCGCTGTTTCCCGAGCGGGAAGGCGTGCCGGTCCGCGGCACGAATCAAATGGCTCTGAGCACTATGGGACTTAACTGCTGAGGTCATCAGTCCCCTAGAACTTAGAACTACTTAAACCTAACTAACCTAAGGACATCACACACATCCATGCCCGAAGCAGGATTCGAACCTGCGACCGTAGCGGTCGCGCGGTTCCAGACTGTAGCGCCTAGAAACGCTCGGCCACACCGGCCGGCTGGCACGAATCCACCCGGTGGACTAGTGTCGAGGTCTGGTGTGCCGGCCAGGCTCTGGGTGGTTTTTAAGGCGGTTTCCCATCTGCCTCGGCGAATTCGGGCGGGTTCCCCTATTCCGCCTCATTTACACCATCTCGGTGATGACTGTGCAAACACTGTCTCCACATACACGTACACCATAATTACTCTACCACGCAAACATTTGTGGCTACATTCGTCTTGTATGGTATAAGACATTGCCATGGGGGTGGGAGGTCCACTGGCGGCCGAACCGCAGAAAAACCTGGGTTATTGGCTGTGGCCTGTTGTGGGATTGTGAACCAGTGAGGTTGCCCGGTTCAATACACTATACACACCATCCTCCTGCTTGGACATGTGGAAATGTGGATGGCTTGAGAGTTAGCTAAAAAAACTTGTCATGAACGTCTTCAGTCAAAACGAGTTCCAAATTCTCCATTTGTAAATTGTGTTTTTACAGGAATTAAACATTTAGGACGATGAAAGAAAGAATTAAGGCAATTAATTTGTTGTCCACAAAAAGCAGCAGATTCAACCATCGGGACCAGTCGGATTGTTCACTAACAAATCTTATGAAATGTCATGTTAATTGCCTTACTTTAAGTACATCAGAACTAAACTAAATTTACATGTTTATCCTGTCATGCCTCTTAATAACCAAATAAGTGCTAGTGCTCCAATTACAGCCAATGTACAGAAACTTGTGTGAATTTTAGGCATTGCATATCTTTGGAATACGACACAATGCACGACAAAGCAACACTATGTGGCATTACAATGTGAATAACTTCATTGGCAAATTCTTAGTCCGACGTTTAATGAATTTCCTGGCGTTTCTCCAGCACGAGTGGCTGGCAATGACGAAGCTTCACCCGCCATTGCTGGTAGTGGACTTTGACAATGCAAGCCACTCGTGCTGTCGAAACGTCATAAAAATCAGCGGACAAACGTCACGCAAAGAACCCGAGACAGAAGCCAACAGGCAGTTTGTCAACAAGTGGCCACGAAAGCCTAAACAATTTTAAAATAATATTTATTCAAATAGTGGGTAAAAATTACTCATGACACACAGCTCGACGCTATAAAACAATTTAAGAATGAATTTAACAACTGATATTGACCGAAGATAACGAAATGAGTATTTGTTACGGTCGCCTCCAGCATGAGCTGGACAGTTACGGTTGAGATGGTGACCATTCACAAAGAGCACAAATTATGCGTTCAACCGTGATTGCAAAATTTCAATTTACTCAAAGAAGGTTATGAAATTGAATAGAGCATAGAAACATCAATGAATAAACGAAGAATCAGGAAGAAACTTCACTGGGCAGGTGATCTCCAGTTAGTTAAGTCAATAGCGTAACAAATACGGGCGATTATGAAAAAAAATCCCCTTTGAAACAAGAATTAAATTGAAACAAAACCTGTGTACCAATGCTTGAAGCCTGTAGATTAAGTTCTGAAGACAAAAAAAGAAAACAAGAAACTAGAAAGGGAGAGAGAAGAAATAGAAAACAGAAATAAACTCCTCTTCCGTCAATAAATCGCAAGTCCTGATGTCGGTAATGTGCATTACAATTGAAATCTTACCATGATTGCCACCAAGGTATTTTCCGACATGTCGAGGTGGGCAGAACTGCAGCCGTTGCTAACCGTTGCTGGGCTAAGCCGCGGGTCTCTTCATACACCTTATTACTCGCCGCAGATGCGCCTAAGTTCAAACCCAATCTTCGAAAACTTTGCACAGGGCGCAGAGTCCTGAAGAGCGTCACATAGTAGAAGCTCGACTCGATCCACCCACATGAATCGAAATACGATTCCGATTCCAAATACAATGAAATAACTAGAATACGTGAGTGTTTACAGCAAAAAGTTTCTCATATAAGATATCAACACACAACAAAAGTAAAAGAAATTAGATACCCAGATACATATGAAATCTTACAATCTATCAACCGTCTGATTGTGTGAACAGGTGCTTCTAATTACATGACTATATTGTGTTCAAGAAAATATGAACTACGAAAATACGGTGCACTCAGCATTGGTGCACATGTCAAGAACCAAACGAAACTACAAAACCCGAAAGGACTTAAATAAAATACAAAAAATTGTGAGACATAAGAATTTGGGCACTTTCTGCTATTGTGTCACTGAAGATAACACAGGTTTATAAACACATGTGTAGAAACGGATGAACCTATGTGAAAATATCAAGTTCAAATGGTTCAATTGCTCTGAGCACTATGGGACTTAACATTTGTGGTCATCAGTCCCCTAGAACTTAGAACTACTTAAACCTAACTAACCTAAGGACATCACACACATCCATGCCCAAGGCAGGATTCGAACCGGCGACCGTAGCAGCCTCGCGGTTCCGGACTGAGCGCCTAGAGCCGCTAGACCACCGCGGCCGGCTAAAATATATCAAGTAATACCGTCGATAAAAATATTACATCCTTGAGCCGGCCGCGGTGACCGAGCGGTTCTAGGCGCTTCAGTCCGGAACCACACGACTGCTACGGTCGCAGGTTAGAATCCTGCCACGGCCATGGATGTGTGTGATGTCCTTAGGTTAGTTAGGTTCAGATAGTTCTAAGTCTCGGGGACTGATGACCTCCGATGTTAAGTCACATAGTGCTCAGAGCCATTTGAACCATTACATCCTCCTCTAGTGTATCGGTACTAAAGTATCAACTAAGTACGACGAGAGAATAAGCAGCAACAAAAATATAGGATGTAATAAATGTGTATGTGTGAAAGCGATGAAACCAAATACTGTGTGTGCAACAATTTACTGACAAAGTATAACACATAAATGCTTTGAAAAAGAAAATCGTGGAACAGCACGAGAACAAATAACATGAACAAAATCTTGTAAAGCCCCGAAGCGATATCCAATATATAGTGCTTTGGAAAACTTGTCATGCCTCACACTGAAGTCCAGAATATAGCACATGGCTACTTTGAAAAACAACGTGGAACATCCGAAAACAGTTAACAAGTTGAAAAGAGTATACCTTCATTTGACTGTGTATTACAATATTTGTCTTTTGTACATCTAGATTTCTGCTATTATGGCATTATCAATCACATTGGTAAGAGTTGTTTGACCATTATAATGTCGTATCTGTCGAAAAGCTATAAGTCTCAGGATGACAGCGAAGCTCCTTCCTTTTTGAAAGATAGACTGTTCTCCTTTGGCCAACTGTCATTCACTGAGTTTGACCACTGTGCGTGACATGTCGTCAGTCGCCTTGTCAGTCTGCATCCTGCACCTTGTAAACTTCTCTTTCCATCGGTCGGTGCGGCGGTCGGGTTCATTTTGAATGCTCCTGTGAGTGATGCTATGGATCTTGCCCCAGTCGCCTGGACGCATGCTGCTAATTAGTGAACAGAAAAATGTTCAACAGTTCGTCGTCCAGTCTTCCAAGTTTCTTAATTTTGCATGTACTCGCTAAGGAAGAAAAGCTCGTTCCATTCTGTCATAGAAACGCTGTGCTTGGCCTGTGGCGCTTACATTTGGCAAACTTTCATATGATCCGTTCATCACAGCGACACGACAAAAAGGTGAGAGGTGACATCAACCACACTTTCTCTTTCCGTCTTTGGTCAGGGGGCTGTACAATCTGCGTATCCCATCCCCTTAGGTGTGAGGTACAAAAATATTAAGGCTTCCGTGACACTTGTCGACAAATTGGGTGTTGGCTTCAAACACGGTTTCTTAGATTGTTCTGGCATAACATCAAGCGCTGGCACGTTGACATGGAATGTAAACGCAGAGATTGCTGTGAGACGACGTCAGCCAATAGTACACTGACTAGGACCGCACCACGACGGGAGTGGCCTCTATCCGAAGATAATATAAACATCGCGCCTGCCAGCCTCGGCCTCACTAAAAGTCGGGCGCTAGAAGAGTCGCACTAGAAGACGAGCCGTAACTTGTGGATAGCATTATTTACTTGAATGGAAATTGTATATTGTGAAGGACGTTGATTATTTGCCTGTCGCCAAGTGCTTGCGACACGTCATTGCAGGTACGCAAGTCAAGTATTTTCAAGTCAGTTACTGTAATAAGCTCAATTAATTCCTATGCACCCTATAAGGGGCTAGTGGGCAGGATCTCACATAGGCCTTTTTTCTGACGTTTCACCAGAACGTGGCCACGGAAGCATAAACGATAACATCTTTAAAAAAGAATATATTCACTAAGGTACCAATCAATACAAGCGTTCTAAACGTAAGTGTTGTCTTTAATGACAGTATTTTTTCAAAACTGCTTATTAAAAGTACAGTTAGATGATTAAAAATCGGGATAATGAATCTTATTTTTCACTGTTTAAAAATACAAAAATCTGTACGATTAAATGGTGGTCGAATTTATTTATCGGACAAACCCAATGTTCCGTCCCTAAATGAGGATGTTTTCTTCAGACAGGGTTGTAGCTTCTACGAAGGTCCCATTCACAAGAGAGTAGTGCTTAGTAGTTGGTTTCTGTCGTCTGCTGTTGCTATCAAAAATAAATGGTTCAAATGGCTCTGAGCACTATGGGACTTAACATCTGAGGTCACCTAACTAACATAAGGACATCACACACATCCATGGCCGAGGCAGGATTCGAACCTACGACCGTAGCAGCAGCGCGGTTCCAGACTGAAGCGCCTAGAACCGCTCGGCCACAGCGGCGGGCACTGTTGCTATCGTCCAATGATATAACAGTGGTACATATTTTCTTCAGCATCGGGAAACAGTTCCACAACCTCCTCCTTCCGATAAAACAAAAGATTAGAGTATGGCGTAATAGACTAGAATAATGTAAGGAGTGTGAGATTTCCCTACTTGAAAGTTAACATTTATTTAAGTTTTGCGCCGAGAGTTAAATAAGGGAGTACTGACCGTTAGTACAGAGATTAAAACATAATAAATTTGGCCAACAGAAATCCACAGATTAGGATTCAAACAGTCTGTGTTTTGAAGATTGTGATCTCAGTTTACCTTATTGGCCCTGAGCACTATGGGACTTAACATCTATGGTCATCAGTCCCCTAGAACTTAGAACTACTTAAACCTAACTAACCTAAGGACATCACACAACACCCAGTCATCACGAGACAGAGAAAATCCCTGATCCCGCCGGGAATCGAACCCGGGAACCCGGGTGTGTGAAGCGAGAACGCTACCGCACGACCACGAGCTGCGGAGGTTTACCTTATTATGGATAACTAATGCGCTACACTTGGCCAAACCAGTAGCGTAAAATACAATGTTACACAGTCACGTGACTAGTATCGAGGTGAATGGCCACCTATCACTCTTTTGTATCAACACTAATCGCTCGTATTACAAGCTGAAAACAAACGCACTGACGAAATCATTACCCAATTAATACAGAGTCGATGTTGCAGTCTATTGTATCGACTTCATGCCAAATAACATTGTTATTCTACACTTACCGATAGCTATTATGAATTATACCTGCCAATTCGACAGGGTATTACAGAAAACAATGCATATTCTTACTCATGTGTGAAAGTATTATAGTATTACTCTAAAATATTCCAACGAAAGGTATTGTATGGTTTAGTTAGCTTTTATTAATTTTATGAATCCACTGATTTTATCAGCTCTGTCTGTTTTTGGACTGTTGAATATAATTTTAGCAACCAAGATAACCTTTCTGTTTCTGTGCAGTTGAATTTGCATGCTTTGACGACGCTGAGGGCTACGTCAGCAGTAACGGAGGGTGCAGCAGGCTAGCAGTTTCACATAAGCCTCCATGGAGAATCCAGAGGAAGTGTCTCTCACGCCTTAGGATAGTGACAGCTCTAAATTGCTGGATACTCAGTATCTCTAACGGAATAAGCACCAATTTCCTGACCGGAAAGAAATGACTGTCATAAATACAGGCCGCAAGGATCAGTAAACGAGCCTGTGGAGTGGGAGGGTCACCCCAGCAACAGCAACATCAGAGTTTGCATGATGACAATTTATTTGTTTAAGTGTAATCACTATGTGTATAGGAACAACTAAGCAAATTTGTTCCTGCACCACAATGATCAGTACACAAGGCTGTGGAGTGGGGGGGGGGGGGGGGGGGGGTTCCCCAGCAACTGCAACACAAGTCAGAGAATGAGCAGCGGAGTGTGCACTGATATAAAACTTCCCGGCAGATTAAAACTGTATGCCGGACCGAGAATCAAACTCGGGAGCTTTGCCTTTCGCGGGCAAGTGCTCTACCAACTGAGCTACCCAAGCACGACTCACGCCACGTCCCCACAGGTTTCTTCTGCCAGTACCTCGTCTCCTACCTTCCAAACTTTACAGAAGCTGTCCTGCGAACCTTGCAGAAGTAGCACTCCTGAGAGAAAGGATACTGCGGAGACATGGCTTAGCCACAGTTCAGATGGTAGAGCACTTGCTCGCGAAAGGCAAAGGTCCCGAGTTCGTGTCTCGGTCCGGCACACAGTTTTAATCTGCCAGGAAGTTTCATATCAGCGCATGAAAAACCTCATTCTGGAAACATCCCCCAGGCTGTGACTAAGCCATGTCTCCGCAATATCCTTTCTTTCAGGAGTGCTAATATTGCAAGGTTCGCCGGAGAGCTTCTGTGAAGTTTGGAAGGTAGGAGACGAGGTACTGGCAGAAGTAAAGCTGTGAAGACGGGGCATGAGTCGTGCTTGGGTAGCTCAGATGGTAAAGCACTTGCCCGCGAAAGACAAAGGTCCCGAGTTCGAGTCTCGGTCCGGCACACAGTTTTAATCTGCCAGAAAGTTTCAGCATCAATCAGCGTTTGCATGATGACGATTTATTTGTTTCAGTTTAACCACTGTGTGCATGGGAATAACTAGCAAATTTCTTCCTGCATGAAATATTTGAATGAAATGCTGATCACATAGAAAACAATTTTCAAGTACGAAAAATATGTCACCACACCAAAAAACAAAAAGATGTTCATAGGAATTTGAGTGAATTTTATATTTAATGAAATATGCGCCTAGCGCTTGCTAAACTATCTGTCGGTAACAATTTATCTCTTCTTAACAATTTAAAATGAATCTGCAATTTTAGAAAAAGCCGTACCTGGCACTTACTAAACCATCTGGCAATAGCAATTTATCTTTTCAAAACAATTTTAATAATATTCCCAATCTGTGAAAAATGTGGACCTCGATTTTACCAAACATTATTAATAACCTTCCAGTTAACAGTTGTATTTAACAAACATGTACCACCATGCTGAAGAAAGATTTTAACTGATAGCACAGGTTACAACACATGTAAGATCAAAACGCGCCATGGCACTCAATAAGTCATTAATTCAATATCAACAGGTCAGTGTGAAGTAAATATTAAGACCCATCAGAATACAGCCAGATGTGTTTACGAAAGTGAAATGCATACACATATCAAAAAAAGTTTTGCATCACCCGGTTTCCCAGATTTACTAAAGACAGACGTTGGCTGTGGATATTGTATCACAGACACAGTTCCTTTGACAGACCAGAAATGTCATGAAACCTGCCCAATGATGTAAACAACCATGTATCAGCAGCGCCTATTAGACGGAGGGGTCCAACTGCCGATCAGTTCAATCCACCAGGGAGGAGGTACACGGCTCGTGTTGTCTGTAATTTCAACCATGCATAGACGGCCAATACTGCCGTTCGATCGTGTCTGCATTGTTACTTTGAGCCAGGAAGGGCTCTCAACAAGGAAAATGTCCAGGCGTATCGGAGTGAACCAAAGCGATAATGTTCTAACATTGGAGGAGATACAGAGAGAGGGGAACTGTCAATGAAATGCCTCTCTCGGGCCGCCAAAGGCTACAACTGCAGTGGACGGCCGATGTCTACGGATTATGGCTCGGAGGAACCCTGATAGCAACACCACCTTGTTGAACAAATGCTTTTCGTGCAGCCACAGGATGTCGTGTTACGACTCAAACTGCGTGCAATAGGCTGCATAGTGCGCAACTTCACTCCCGATGTCCATGCAGCGCGGTACAGATGCGCCCAACAACTTGCCGAGTGGACCGCTCATGATTGGCATCACGTTCTCTTCACCGATGAGTGCCGCGTATGCCTTCAACCAGACAGGCGTCGGAGACATGTTTGAAGGTTAACCGGTCAGGTTGAACGCATTAGGCACATTGTCCGGCTAGTGCAGCAAGGCGGAGGTTCCCTGCTGTTTTGGGGTGGCATTATGTGGGGCCGACGTACGCCGCTGGTGGTCTTGGAAGGCGCCGTAACAGCTATACGATACGTGAATGCCATTCTCCGACCGATAGTGGATCCATATCGGCAGCATATTGGCGAGGAATTCATCTTCATGGACGGCAATTCGCACCCCATCGTGCACATCTTGTGAATGAGTTACTTCAGGACAACGACATCGCTCGACTAGAATGGCCAGCATGTTCTCCAGACATCAACCCTATCGAACATGCCCGGGATAGATTTAAAAGAGCTGTTTATGGACGACGTGGCCCACCAGCCACCCTGAGGAGTCTAAGCCGAATCGCCGTTGAGCAGTGGGACAATCTGGACTAACAGTGCCTTGATGAACTAGTGGATAGCGTGCCACGACGAATACAGGCATGCATCAATGCAAGAGGACGAGCTACTGGGTATTAGAGGTACCGGAACTCTTGGAACCGAGGTGACACGAAACTTTTTTTGATGTGTGTACAATGAAAGTATTATCTTACAGCTCCGATCTCGGACCGTCAGCAGACCGACATGAGATGGCTTGTCCATTTCTAACACGCAGTCGGTCATAACAGTGCCGCGCCTTACCAGTGACCGACTAGCGCAGTGGAAAGCTACCGTAAGGTGTCGCCCGATATCTGGAGGGATGAGACAGACCCATGTATGGACTTAACTACAACATACTAAAATCCTATATCAGAAAACTGTTAAACACAAGGACGAATTAATACAAATGTATAACAAAGCAATTCCGCTAAAGGGAAGTGAGAGAGACATTCCTACTCTGCTCCCCACAAACAGTATCTACTCATATTAGCAATGGCTTTGAATTTAAGCTGTAAGAAACTCAGAACTCAAATGCAAGTCAGGTATTTATTGTTGTTACCGGAAAAATAACAACAGCCCAAAATTTCGAGTTATACTATTAAGTTTATAACAGTCACGACTATATAACATTTTAACTATTACATGTTATACTGCTTCGGAACGTTATCTTTCCTAAGTGGCGCCTTATTACACCCTAAAAATGATAGGATTCGTATTCATAAGCTCCACTAAACATTGGAAGCAGCGCAGGACATTGGCCTTTATATATAAACATGCCCTTTGACGAAATGTCTCATCAGATTCAGAAACTGGAGTTGGCCACATGGGTTGCTGAGAAGTCCTGGATGGATATCAGCATCTGAAGGTTGGCACTCCTCCCAACTGTAATATCGACGTCCAAACACCACATACTGCAATACGAAGGTAACAACCCCATCGACCACGGCAAGGTCCCTCTCCTCAGCTCTACACACGCCAGTCACTAATCCACTCCAGCTTGCTAACTCCTCCCATTTTCACAGCGTGACACCTCTTCTATATTCCGCGACGTTACTCGTTGCCGACGTACCACTCAAGCCCACTCTCACATTTTGCTCATGCTACCAGCCAGCCATTTCCGCAAGTAGGGGTCAAGAAACCAGCCTGCTAGCGATATACCGAATCGAAAGCCACGGCTCACGTAAGAACATGGAGTAATTGTGAAATTAGAACTTCAACTGGTTCGCAGAAGTGTGGGCGCTGCAGTTAATATTTATACAGACAGTGTATCATGGCAAGCCAGCTGCGATACCGTGGCGCATTGTTGCAAGTAGTCATCCATGTCTGCCTACTACATACCAAGGATATCGACATATCAGTTTGGGACTTGATCTCTCTGTCTCTCATGACCCAACCAAGTCCGCACATTGTGTCCCACCTGCAAGTCAGGCTTTGTGTTTCTGATTACACTGCCTACATTTTAGATTGGTCGTGTTGTTCACCGACGTTTCATTTATTGCCGGTCGCTTGTGGTTCCCTCGTCAGACTCACATCCACCATGACTAAGACGACCGGCTGTGTGACAGATGAGGAACATGAAGCTACAGGAACACATCTTGTACTCTCACTCTGAGCACGTCCTCAAAAGCTCTAGTGGTGAGTTACAAAACAAACCTATAAACCATATGTTGGTAAGTGACAGGTAGAAGCACATAATATCGGGAGTATATGGATACTGCGCTTGTCATTCAACGTCTGTATCAATGTAAGTCGGGGTATAGTTGATATCATAATTAAGGAATTCAAATTTCGCTCTGTTTGGCCTCTGAGAATGTAGACCATGTATAGCAATTGAAGCTGATTATAGCAATCATAAGCAGCTGGTACTATGTAAGACTTTGCGACAAATTACAAATAATTACAGGGAGTATTTCTATAGTTGTGCAGAAGCACTGATTTGAAAGCAGGCACGAACACGGTGAAGAATGAGTTAAAAGTCCCATGTCATAAGCGAAAATTAAAATCGTACCTACGACAGTCTGCGCATTAGATTGTAACAGTTGCCGTTCTGTCATCACAGTGGAGGCAACAGAGTCTTTTTTTTCCTAAAGTGATGGGAGAGGATTTCGTTTGCGATACAATCAAGTACCTCCAAAGTCCAACAACATTCGCAACTGACATCAGCAGTTTGAAGAAACTATATCTATATATTTGCGAAAATAAAAAAGTACGTGCATCACACATGCTAAGTGCCATCAGCGAAGACGATGGCATCTCCCAACAGGATAGCTATCGGCTCCACGATGGCAGAATCGTGCCACATTGTGTTGAGGAGCATGAGAGTAAAACGACATTAATTATCTTGGCGACCATAATTCGCCCGATGAGGACCGGATGGAGCACATCTGGGATCCTAGGGCGTACCAGATATGCGCCCACAAACCAACTGCACGTAATTGATGGGAACTACGTAACCTGTACATAGCCATATGGTGCGTAAATATTATCTCTGTAACTAGTACACCGAATGACTTCATGTTGTGGATTTTAGGGGCACATCAAAGTAAATTACTATAGTCAGTCTGTCTCATTGAATTTGGTTTGCGTATGAACACTGTTTATAAAAATTTAGTTAACTAAATCTGCAATCTGGGTAGAACAAAAATTTGTATACAGCATATGCAGCTTACACAAAGTTACTTAACAGTGGCCTTACAGTATAATGCTTAATACTGTTGACAAGCTAAGTTACAAATTCAAAGAATGATCTTCACTAAAGGCTGAACATGCTGAAGAAGGATGCGTAGCAGAATAATGTAAATTTCTTGAACAGTTTGAAAAAATACCTTTCAAAGTACGTTAACCAATACAGGGAAGTCTACTGCTGCTAACATGGACCCAAAAAAATCTTGGCATCTACTTTAACTGCATGAAATACATATCCAAAGATGCCACTAATAGAAGAATATAAATAATTCGAGTACCTTTGGGAATAGAAGATAGGAGGTAACGCCTAAATTATGTAAAACGATAGCAGTGTTACGACCCCCATACAAAAATGAATGTCAGCTGTTGACATAACCTTCAGAATAGACAGAACAATGATGACGTAGCTGCAGTATGTACTATTGAACGAAAATAAACAGGAAAACATTTGGAAAAGGAAAGATCTGTATCACGCTTCTTGGCATGATCAACCAGGAGATACACCATCCGTTGCAATTTGTTTTGTTTATATTAGCGATTGAAAACCCATGAAGTAAAAGCCGCACATAAAATCTTTTTTATTTGGTTGGGTTACTAGTTTCGGTTAACAATCTTGCCCTCTTCAGATCATGAAACATTCTTGTGTAACTTTGGGGCCATTATTGTCTCATACATCGTTACAATTTCTCTTTAAACATATCATTCGTCGTTCGTGATCAATGTAATTGAACGATGGCCATAAAACAAAGACGTTATACCACTAAAACTCGGTAAGTGATTATTTACAAATGTGATTGAACGAGGGCCACAAAACAAAGACGTTATACCATTAAAGGTTGGTAAGTGGCACAGTCAGTATTAACGAGATGATGTAAATGCTGATTGCGTCAGGTGGCCACGAACGATAAAAACCTGTTTTTAACTAATTCGTCTATGTATATTGTCAGTTTGATAAAATTTTAAAGATGTGTGAAGCCGCAATGTCACCAACAGTAATAAAGGATGTTTCATGTTCTGAAGATTGCTACATTCTCAGTCGAAACGTGTAATACATCCTAATTTAAAAAAAAAAAAAGAATTATGTGCGACTATGACTTCACGGGTTTTCAGTCCCGTACATAAATAAAAAACCTATTTAATTTGAATGAGACAATAATAAGGTGTCGGAGCAAATGGAAGAAGCGTGTGACACGAAGAGACAGCAGCTGAGTACTGATGACACCAATGAACCACACCCGTAACGACTGACGTTGATGATGATCTGATGAACTCTATTACAAAGATTATTGCCAGCAGCCAGATTTTTATTTTGACAGCACATGGCTGGGGTCACAACATAAAATGATCTTCTTGACATGACTTACGCATTATTATGAAGTTTGTTTGGCGATTCAGATATCTTGTATACACGCGTATCAGCTTATAACTATGTTAGTGACATATGAGCAAATCGTAAGTAAGATGTTGTACTTGTCCGTAATATCACGATATCAAACGTTCACCTTTGCTCCGGGAAAGCATTTAACTGGAAGGAATGTTTGTTAAGAGCCAGGGCTGCTGTTTAAATAAATACTGAAATGATCGTCAGAGCACATAAAACTGTTATTGCAGCCCGTATGGCATCAGTCCTAATGCAGGGTCACCAACAAAAATAACATTACTAAATTGGTCTGCGCCTGCGCCGTCAAAGGTAAAAACTTTTACGCCAGTGAATGCCACTTTTTATGCTCGCTGCTGCTATGAAAAGTGCTTATTGGTGACGAATTGGCCATCTCATCCGTACACAGGGTGAACTCCACTCGTCACGTTTTGCAAACGGCGCTGTAGCGACGCCGTTGATAGAAAAACCTTTCTCTGTACCAGACGAGTTTCTCCACCGGCGGCAGCCTGTGAGACCTAGTAGTCAGGGGTGAGCGGGGGTATGCAGCCAGCCAGCGACCGCGCTCCTATGCTGCCAAGTTGGAGTCCCGGGGCGAGCGCCGCATTGTGCTGTGAATGCGGCTTTCAGTGAACCTGGAATGCAGATAGGCATTTTGATGAGTTTCCGCTTCTCTCGACAGTCCCGTCAGAGGTTGAATAGTGGACGCGCTCGGTTCTGCATAAGCAGAATCGGCGAGGGACTCGAAAACTGCTGTTTCATACACAGGCTATCACGAGCGTGACACTGCGCACGCGTAGTATTTCACAGAGCATCTAAGACGTAGTTAGTGAGTTATTTTATTGTCTCTTAAAGTCTCTGATTAATTGCCGAACAAAAATTTTTTTCTTGTGTAAGAGGAGCCGCGTACGTTGCAAGAACAGTACGAAGTTGAAAAAGTATACCACCACTTGCTCTTAAATACGTGTGAAAGCACCACACATAACAAGGTTTTGGTCATGTCTGACATAATATTCTTCTGCTTCAATCTGGTGAAATTTAAAATACTTTGCAGCAGATGGTGACGGATATATCACTGCACAGCGACTCCGAATAACCCGCTCTTCTTACAGTGCTAAATCTTGGTTCGATGACAGTCATCATGCTAGGAATTAAAAACCAAATAGCTACTTGGACTGTTACTTTTGACTGTCATTTGAATAGCAGTCTTGGATGTTCCAAAATGCCAAAATTTCATCGTTGTTTACCCAACAATTTATCGCAATTCAGTGAGTAATAACGCACCCTAAACGATTGCTCGTTGAAACGGTAACATCTGCACTCAGGAAAAGTCTACCATTGCAGAGCTTCCGCTAACGGCCCACGTGGTGTGACCGAAAGAACAATATGCGATTTCGCAAAATCCATACAGAGGGTGAGCGCGGATGTTCTTCCTGGCTCCATTTAAAAGCTGTCGATCAGAGAAAAAGTCGACTGTCCACAATGGCACTACATTTTGTGAATAAGTTAATGATGCCTTCTACAGGAAGTTGGATGTTTCGTTTACATGATCTTACTAACTTTTTTCAGCTGCTCAGGTGCATCCATGCATGTTAAGTTGGCATCTTGCCTACAAAGTATCTATTTATACGGATACTGACGACTTGATAGTAATTTATGATATAACAATTCAAGGAATGAATTCGTGGTCTAGAATGATCATAACTTATATAACTACTGAGGACTCGAACGCAACACATCAACGTATAAGAATTTTTGACATTGGCCCAAACGCGATACCGCCACCAAAAAAAGCATAATGGTAATTTGGCTAACAGGCAAACTCGAACACTACTTGATGACTTCATAAACACTGGACGTAAATTAAAACAGTACATAACGTACTGCGGAAAAATTTAAAACATGAAGACAGTTTTGCAAACTGCGGGGAAGTATGGTATACGTACTTCTGAGATAAAAAGAGAAACAAACGGCGAGTCCCCCATATTTTATCTTTTATTTAAGATTAATACTCTTGGTTGGTTGGTTGTTGGTTGTTTTTGGGGAAGGAAACCAGACAGCGAGGTCATCGGACTCATCGGATTAGGAAAGGACGGGGAAGGAAGTCGGCCGTGCCCTTTGAAAGGAACCATCCCGGAATTTGCCTGGAGCGATTTAGGGAAATCACGGAAAACCTAAATCAGGATGGCCGGACGCGGGATTGAACCGTCGTCCTCCCGAATGCGAGTCCAGTTAATACTCTTGTTCACTATGTTACTGGTATTAAATCACAGAAGTATTTCCATTTATAAAGAATCATAAATTTCATTTATAGAAAAAAATTAAGATATAAAGAGTTGCAGAAGAAGGAGAATTTACTGTCATCAGTCTTCTGACTGGTTTGATGCGGCCCTCCACGAATTCCTTTTCTGCGCCAAACTCTTCATCTCTGAGTAGCACTTGCAGTCCACATCCTCCAGTATCTGTTGGATGTATTCCAAGCTCTGTCTTCCTCTACAGTCTTTGCCCTCTAGTACCATGGAAGCCATTCCCCGATGTCTTGACGGATGTCCTATCGTCCTGTCTCTTCTTCCTGTCATGCTTTCCACATAGTCCTTTCCTCTCCGATTCTGCAGAGAACCTCCTCATTCCTTACCTCATCAGTCCATCTAATCTTCAATATTCGTCTGTTACACTAAATCTCAACTACTTCGATTCCCTTCCGTTCCAGTTTTCCTACGGTCCATGTTTCACTACCATGCAATGCTGTACTCCAAACGTACATTCTCAGAAATTTCTTCCTTAAATTAAGGCCTATGTTTGATACTATAAGTAGTAGACTTCTCTTGGCCAGGAATGCTCTTGTTGCTAGTGCTAGTCTGCTTCTGATGCTCTCCTTACTCCGTTCGTCATTGGCTATTTCGCTACCTAGGTAGGACAATTCCTTAGTTTCATTTACTTCGTGACCATCAAACCTGATGTTAAGATTCTCTGTTCTCTTTTCTGCTACTTCCTATTACTTTCGTCTTTCTTCAATTTACTCTCAATTCATATCCTGTACTAATTAGACTGTGCATTCCATTCAGCAGATCACGTAATTCTTCGTCACTTTCACTCAGGAAAGCAATGTCATCAGCGAAACGTATCATTGGTATCCTTTCACCTCGAAATTTAATTCCACTCCTGAACTTTTCTTTTATTTCCGTCATTGCTTCTTCAATGTATAGATTGAACAGTAGGGGCGAATGACTACATGCCTGTCTCACACCCTTTTTAATCGGAGCACTACGTTCTTGGTCGTCCACTCTTATCATTCCATTTTGGCTCTTGTACATGTTGTATATTACCCGTCTCTCTCTATATCTAACCCCTATTTTTCTCAGCATTTCGAGCATCTTACATAATTTTACATTGTTGAACTCTGTTTCCAGGTTTTGCTTCCCTTATTACTGTAACGTCAGAAATGCCTCTGGTACCTTTACCTTTTCCAAAGCCAAACAGATCGTTATCTAACACCTCCTCAGTTTTCTTCTCCATTCTCATATATTATTCTTGTCAGCAACTGAGATGCATGAGCTGTTACGATGATTGTGCGATAATTCTCGTACTTGTCAGCTCATACAGTCTTCGGAAATGTGTGCATGATGTTTCTCAGACAGTCAGATTGTACGGCGCCAAACTCATACATCCTACGCACAAACGTGAATAGTCGTTTTGTTGCCACTTCCCCACGTGATTTTAGAAATTCTGATGGAATATTGTCTATCCCTTCTGCCTTATTTGATATTAAGTCCTCCAAAGCTCTGTTAAATTCTGAGTCTGGTATTGGATTCCCTACCTCTTCTAAATCGATCCCTGTTTCTTCTTCTATCATAACAGATAAATGCTCCCCTTGGTAAGAGGCCGTCAGTGTACTCTACCCACCTATCCACTCTCTACTCGGCATTCATCAGTGGAATTCCCGTTGAGCTCTTAATGATATCACCCTTCCTTTATTTTCATCGAAGGTTCTTGTGAAGTTTCTTTATTTTCACCGAAGGTTCTTTTGAAGTTCCTATATAGTGAGTCACTTCTTCCGACGATCATTTTGTTACGGCGTAAAATCAAGCGCCGACACGTCAGTCGGGAACGATAAAGCAGAGAGAGCTGTAAGAAGCCGTCAGCCAATTGCAGGTTGACCCACCCCTCTCCAGGACGACAACGCGACATCAGCTGCCCCTATGAGAAGAGGACATAAGCACCGTGCCCGACTGGTCGCAGCCCAGTTCTACAGCAGCTTCAAAACTAGCAGCTTGGGTAGAAGCACCAACTCTAATCACTTCCCTTGTACAATCTATGTAACACGGACTTGGAATTGTTTATACCGCAGAACTTTGCGTATTTTGCATGTCACTCTTTGCTTGTGACCAATCTGTGTAATGGACAAAGCTAAGTATTGTAATCTTTTCCTTTTGTAATAAAACTCATACTAACTGTAGAATGTTGTCCAATGATCCGAGAAAGCAGGTTTCCTACACACACCATATAAGACGACTAGGCAGGCTTTAACAAATTTCTCTTTCAATTTCTTCACATTCTTCATGCAGCCATTTCGTCTTGGCTTCTGTGCACTTCCTATGTATTTCATTCCTCAGCGACTTGTTCTTCTCTGAGCATTTTTGTACGTCCTTCTTTCACCTCTACCACATCTTCACTTCGTTGCAAGATGTCTGGTAATGGTTCCATGTGGATGTCCCAAAACAAGGGGCCCAACACAGAACTCCTCCTTTGATATTGATTTTCTAATTTTCCCGCTAGGGGATGATAGCCACACTTCCGATCCGCGCTATAACTCCTCAGATAACTGTATAGCGGCCCTGGACATTCCTTCCCCGTAAACAGGTGAAGATCGAAGGCCACCACAGGTGGTCGAAGGTGCCACTGATGACCACCATGATACCAACTATGTACTTGTACGGGGCTGAGTCACAGACCTCAGCAGCCAGGGTGATTGCGTCAGCCGCGACCACGACTGCCCGGGCCTAAAGCACAATTGCCTGTCACTGAACCCACACAGCACTCGTTGTGCAGCCAGTCTATCAGACATAAAGTTCTCGAATAGTTTCCCGAGGAGATCTAACAAACATATCGATCACTCGAACTTGGTCTCGGCTTGGTCTCAGGTCCTTTCTTCATTACGACCACGTTTATTGTTTTCCAGATTTTGGGAAATTTTTTAAATCTGAGGTACTCGTTAAACAATTTGGTACGTTGCTTTACCAAATGAGGGGCGAGAAAACGCACTACCTCCGCAAAAAAACCACCTGGCCCAGGAGTTTCTCTTCTCTTTAAAGATTTTATCTGGGCAGCCACCTCCTCTTCAGAGAAGGGTTATGCTGCCCTGTCATTTGTATATCTTACACGATCATCTGCTCTAATTTGGCGCTGGCCTTCTGTTTCCCCTTCCTTCTGTCTCCATGCATGACTGTGGATATCACCATTGGAGAGCGGATCTTCTCTCTCATCAACTTATAGGGCACTCCCCATGCGTCAGTAGTTAGTTGATTTATAACGTACCTCTCTCGACTTCGAACTCTAACAGCTCGAAGCTCCTCCTGGGATGTTTCCGTTAATTCCCTATACTGTTGCAACCATCGTTGCCTTTCCCACCAGACGACACTACGCTGGTAGTGCCTCCTTACTCTTCTGTTGGACTGGCCCATATGCTCCAGTTCGGCAGACCATGGTGACGGAGAGGCCGCAATGCCCATCCTCCTTGTCGGTACGGCTACTTTCACTGCTCTGGTAAACGCCCTCACCAGCGCTTTGGCGTACCTATCCACATTTATATTTTGGTATAGAGCACTCTCTGGTAATGCAGGAATGTCGCACTCCCTTGCTAGACGCTCCCAAACCAAACAGTTACCTTTGCGGAATGGAGTGGTACCGGTTGATGCGTGAGCAGGTTTTCCGTTGCTCATATTCAGCAGTTCTGTGTACTGACATGTGCGCGAAGATGGCAATGGGCTTCGTCTGTCCACAGAATGTTCCATGGCCATTCATTGTCCACTTCCACACAAGCGAGTAATTCTAACTTAAGCTCTGTCTTACTGGTAGGAGAGCCCGAATCAACTTCTGAACATGAGTAATTTTGTATGGATAGCAATACAGGATGTTATGTAGATTTTACGCCTCACAGGCATGTCCGAAGTTCGAGAAATTATCGGTGAACTGTAGGTTTACACATTGCCGCTTGACCCATTTTTCAATGCTGTGGTCACATATTCATTTGACCTCAGATCAGTTGTTTCCGTCCCTCTGCCACATTGCACTTCAAGCGAACCTGTGTTTCTTAAATTCGTAATCATTTCTTCACGCCGTTGACAGACATTGGACCTACGCCTTTTTTCATAGCCCTGAACGCCTGGAACCTAGCGTACAGTTGCCGTTCTTCCGAAAGATCCTGACCAGCAGCGCACAATTGCGCCTTGAGACGGTCTTGCGACCGTCTGAGACGCAAACTGAGGAACAGCCGTGCACCCCGCGTATTTTCTTTGTGTAGTCTGCCGATTACAGTGCCCCCATCTACTGGGAAAATTTTCGTTTTCTTTCCATATTGTTTTCCTCCTTCTTCGATAGCATTCCGTTCAAATTTGACGTCGTTTTGAGCATAGTTCCCTTTTTTTAAAGCGTTTTGAAACTGGAACATTATTTATAATCACCCTTTATGGATAACCAGACAGTTTATTCTGAATGAAAGCTATGAAACTTCATTCGATTGGGCACACATTTCGAGCTCCGTACGAGAGGAGTATATGTACAGAACATCCTCAATGAAGAACGTCTCTGTGAAGACGCAGATTACGCTACATCGACATTTGAAAATATATGAAAATCTTACTTTCGATGAACTGGAAAATACCAAGATATAACTATGTGAGCAGCGAAGAGAGTTCAGGAGTTTGTGATGCTTGCCAATATAATAGTAATAATAGTACTCATCTGAGGCAGTCAATGGCTATTGGATCTGCGATTGTTGAGGGATTTCTACACTACGTCTTAGCCTATTTCGTCTGTTGATGAATATGAATCACTATAAACACTTGCTCTATCGGTGGGATGATACCACATTATAGTAGGAGCAAATTTCATCATCGTCAAACACGTTTTCAACGGATTTCTGCAGAAAGTCGACGTACACGTCACCTTTGGTAGTTTTGTCGAGAAAAAGTAAAGGTCTTATGATGCCCTTCAATGTTATTTCAAATCGCCAATTAACTGCAGGGGATATCTTTCAGTGCCTCCAGTATTCTTTTGCTTTATTAAATGACTTGTTCATAATTGTTTCAATGTTGTTACCCGTCTCAAATGCTCGTGTATGCAAAACAGATCTGGTGCCCCTAAAGTAACTACAACACCTATTTCTAAGTCACTACTACATAAAACGAAAAATAAAACTGTAAATGTTCTGTATGTGTTCCATTACATACTTGACGTATAAATGTAATGCCAAATATGCGAACTGCCTAGTTAGATGTAAGATAGACATTAGTGGCCCCAATATAAAAAAAAAAAAAAAAATTCTGAATAAAGAAATAAGTAAAACAAAGATAGGTAAACGAGGTTCATTGGAAGAACACTAAAGAAATTTAGTCCATCTGCCAAGAAGGTAGCCTGTTAAACCAAGTTCCTAGTCCACCTGGATCTATTACCAGGAGTGATCCATAGAGGATTTAGAAGGTGGAGAAAAATAATTAGGTAGCAAGGTCAGCGTAGTACAGTGAACTGAAAAGTGTAAAATTTAAGCAAAGTCAGAAATACGCCAGTGTAGAACTACATCCACATGTTGACAGCCAGTCAGCAACAAGCGCAGTAGTACGGGTGGTAACAGAAAGTGTCTAGGTGTTTTCAACAGTGCAGTTTTCTCAGACTAAGGTGCTACTGTGATGTGATGTGTGGTTAGACGCAGCAGTTTCAAGCATTTGGTTAAAAAATGTGATCTGAGGACAAAAAGGAAGTTTGACATCTTATTTCTTATTTCTTTGTCAGTATTGTCTCAGTTTACGCATATCGAAAGTGTATTTGGCAGAATAATAGTTCGTTCACAGTCTCTGTATATTGTCAAATATTAAACGTATGGTCTTTAGGTTTCATTGCTAAAAACACTGCACCGTAGAGTACCACTAGTGGACCGTTTTAATGTGGTCCCGTTCCTGCAGTGTAGCTTATTATCTTAACGAATTACTGGCATTACGGTACATCTACGGTAGTTGATTTAAAAGTAAAGTTTGCAACTTTTCTATGTTTAATTTTGTGAACTCAGTAGGGAGTAAAGTAAACTTGTGTTCTTTATATTCGTGTATGTCTCTGTTGTAATCTTGAAAGATGCAAATAGTGTAATTAGGGGAACACTATCTGTTAAAATAAGTCGCCAAAACCGCATAACTGTTTTTGGTTAACTTTACCCTAATGATTAGAAAACGTAACTGTATATTAAATTAGCTGTTCTTTGAAAGTCTGTTGTGCAGTAAAATGATGTGCTACAATGTGTGAAGTCACAGTACGTGACTTGCAGTTCCAATACACAAAGAATACAGAATGAAAATACTACATAAAATTACTATCTGAATTTCGAAATAGTGAATCGCCAAAATATTTCTCTAAAAATGCTCTATGAAACTGCGTACACAATCTGACTGGCATAATTCTGGACAATGAATAATGCCCACTCTATTGTGAGAATAAAAACTGTCTGCGTAACAAAAGTAATCTGAACTGAAGCTAACCTAAACTGCATCTGACAATAATTTGAAAAACAACATGTAACTCAGAATTATCTTATTTTATTCTAACTGTACTACAACTCATCCTAACCAATTTTTGTAGTTTACAAGTGTCAGCGGAAACTTGGTACTGCTCGAAATGGTAAATAAAAAATATGCTGGCGGGCAGCAAGCAAGCTAAATCAGACAAATGCCTTGAGGCAGTGCAGTGCAAGGACGTGCAACTATTGTACAGAGATCACGTCTTGGTTTCAGACACTCTGTTCGGTAGAGAGCAATGCGGCGACAAACACAATCAGAAAACATGAAATTCTGATGTGAGGGGCAGCGGTGGAATTTGAACATGCTAAATAATTAAATGGATCCAAACCACTGGAAAACTGAATTGCGAAAACCGACACTAACTGTCTGACTATTACAATCATCTTTATAGATTTTTACTTTATAATAAATTCTACTACGCTAAGTAATTAAATTTGGACATGGTAAATGTATGGTAAAATCTATAACTTGTGAATTCAAGCCCTGTTAATAAGTAAATCGCTTTACTTACCCTCGTCTGAACAATGAAACCTACAAACCCAAGCCAATAAAGAACTATTCCATTAAAACCTTCCGTCATTAAAACGCATCATAACTAAACGCAAGCATGCAGTGCAGCAACAACATTAGCTCATAATCTTGACTTTTCCGATTAATCTTTACAAAATTGCAACTCACGATTCATTCTCCTCTGAAACTTTGTCTCTTTGATCAGCAAGTCATTTCCATCCGTTAAATAGCAAAGCCAACACCCAATTCTCTCGCTAGTTTCGCTTAAAATTCCTGCTGGAACGACAGTGCTACTGACAAGCAAAGATCACAAAAATATGGTTGAAATGGCTCTGAGCAAAATGCAACTTAACTTCTAAGGTCATCAGTCGCCTAGAACTTAGAACTAATTAAACCTAACTAACCTAAACACATCACACACATCCATGCCCGAGGCAGGATTCGATCCTGCGACTGTAGCGGTCGCTCGGGTCCAGGCTGTAGCGCCTCGAACCGCACGGCCACGACGGCCGGCCAAAGATTACACTGCTTGAACTCATAAGCTCTTTGGCGTAATAAATATACTGTTGAAAACTACTGTTTGAAAAATGTTTATCATACAAAAATGAAATATGAGACACCTAACGAAAATATAAAGTTCACACCACATTCCCTGAACACGAAAAATAAATTAGAAGCCTTACAAGCTGTACCCAATAAATAAAGTAGAAATATCGTGTATAACGTAAACAGCAACGTAAAGGAATTTAAACTTTGCATAGCTTGTACTATTCAACTATACGAATTACCTTTACCTAACTTAATTAGTAGCTGCATTCTATAACATAACAAATATTGGCCGGAGCAATTTCTTTTAAATACACACACCACCTCTTGTTCACCGCTGATTGGCTGTCGTTTCATAGCCGTAACTTCATGACGGTGCAAGCCTGACCTACCATTATAAAAAAAAATGATGCTTGATTGGACGTCCCCTATACAGTTCCGAGATTAGATCAGGTAGTTTTGCTACACAAGACAGAGAAGATACATCGAAGAACAGCGATTTTTGTCATGGCTGGTTCTACTGAATCGAAAACATGGAAATGCTGGTCATTCGTATCCAGTAACAAACGAACCTAGACAAACGTTTCTCATCGCGGTGTGGTTTAGTGTCATAGTGCTGAAACTCCGAGAGTAGTCATTTGTAGAATAATCAGCCAAACACTTTATTCATGTGTTACTCCAAGGGTACAGAGGACTAATGAGTGGAAACTACAAGACGTACAGAGCAACGACAAAAATAGCGGACAGACCATGTCTCCAGTTTCCAACTCGCACTACAAGTGCTCAGTATGGCTACCATCTGTGACGCAGCAAACGTAAGTACGTTATGGTACTCTCTCCTTACTCTCTACCTCTAATGTTACCTTTCATATGAAGAGTTCGTAATATTCTTCATTTTACTTGTCTCATATAAGTTTCACATGGTGAGGCAGCTAAATCAGAGCCCGCCCTATACATATATCCAGAATGAATAGATACATCGAGCTGCTATTCTTGTCAAGTTATAGCGGACGCTATGGTTAAATTCGCAAGTAGTTATTCTGTTTGTAGTTTTGGAATTACAACACCGACCTAGCCCCTGCATTTTAGAAGTATAGATTATAGTTTTCTTCTATGGCATTTGAAAGAGGATTCTAAGAGACCTTTAGCGACATAACATATGTGTCACTAGATCAAACAGTTTGAAGATAACAGCACCGGAGACATCTGTCCCGTCGTCAGGAGAAGAGGTTCCACAAACACCTGCCATATTGTACCAAATGTAAGCAAATACGAAGCTCAGGCACGATTCGTGTGTCCTACTAAGTGCTCAAATTGTTTACCCTGAGCATTGCTACGCACTGGTAAGTGATTTTGGTGAATCAATAATACACACTGAATTTCATCTGGAGTTAACGGCAACACAGGGCAGCATTATGAGGCATTTCATGGCTACGGGACGCTTCGTTGTTCCTTAAAGATTTTTTTCTTTTAATATTCACCACAGACGAAGATACAGAACTGTTAAGTTTGGCGAGTGTGCACACAGACCTTTCCAACGCCCTACAGATTTTATCTCAAGACCAGTTATCATTACATGAGCGGAATGGGAGGGACATCCACTACACTGGTTTCACATTGCCTGCCGTAAGTCGAGTGGGATGCCTCCCAATAAATGCGAAGACAGCATATTTTAGGAACTCTAAATACTTGATTGTATTTAGAGTCCCGTGAATAAAGCAGATACCAATTATGGGGGTCTAAAGAACCATGTGCCAAGCGTCGGTTAACAAAGAACGGCCGCGCGGAATGGTCGTGCGGTTTGAGGCGCCATGTCACAGACTGCGCGGTTCTTCCCACCGGAGGTTCGAATCCTCCCTCGGACATGGGTGTGTGTGCTGTTCTTAGTATAAGTTAGTTTAAGTAGTGTGTAAGTCTAAGGGCCGATTACCTCAGCAGTTTGGTCCCTTAACAATTCACACACATTTGAACATTTGAATTTGACAAAGAATGTTGTTTTTATCCACTTCTTTGAGTCAGCGCGGATTTTAAAGAATGGTTCAAATGGCTCTGAGCACTATGGGACTCAACTTCTAAGGTCATCAGTCCCCAAGAAACGTAGAACTACTTAACCTAACTAACCCAAGGACATCACACACATCCATGTCCAAGGCAGGATTCGAACCTGCGACCGTAGCGGACGCACAGTTCCAGACTGTAGTACCTAGAAACGCTCGGCCACACCGGCCGGCCGAGGATTTTCAACTGACGATTGGCGCATGTTGCGAAGATTGACTTGCCCATGATTTGCAAACAATGTTCCTTCCTTCAAAACTATTTAGCACAGATATTCCACATCACTTTGCATTTTTCATAGATAACTGTTTGAGGACAGAAGCTAAATTTTAAAGCCATTGCCATGGAGCTGTATATGCAGCGAAATGTGAATAGGATGAAAGGTGGCAGAATGTAGAGTTTGCAGCACACTTGTTTTGTTGATGCCTCTCGTTCCTCCGTGTTGTGACGTAGCGTCATTTGCATTGTGTTTTACTGCTGCTAAAATGTTTGTTACATTTATTTCATCAGTTGCTCTTCTTTTCTCTTGGAGTATTTTATTCTCCACAATTCCTGTTTCTAGAACTTACTTATAATATTAGCAAAGACAGATCGTGAGTGCTTGGCACTACCTGGATAGTCTTCAGCATACAATTGCACCGCCGTTCTAATAGTTTGCCGACATTTTCCATTAACGATATACGCTTTTTCGTTTGTCGCATACACTTTGAACTTCTCAATTGCTTTACGAGAAAGTTATGTGACTGCTACCACAGCAGAACACAGACTGATCGGCTTCAAGCGTGCAGTTAATTAGAAGAATCATACCTGAGCTACGTTTCTCCTTGCATTTGGTATAATAGGCAGACTCTTCTCCTGACAGCAGGACAGTGGTTTGCGGTGCTATTATTTTGATATTATTTCATCAAGTCCCATAGACATTAAGTCGTTGCAGAACTCTCAAAATTCATACAGTAAACTATTGTTTAAATATAGGTATTAAAACCATTAAAACACCAATCTGAATGAAATGGCCTACAGTCTGCTGTTGCTATATTTATTTAAGTCGATTATATAGCTAAACAACCGGTTTCGCAGCTTCTAACTTGCATCTTCTGCTGAATGTAAATGCTGCACCATTTACAGAAGGTCGCAAAGTAACAATTGGCGTGGCTAGACAAATTTCTCAGCCCCTCTCAACTGGAAAAAAGGTAAATCAGTGATGAATATCATGTCTGTGTTAAATTCACGAACTGCAGTCATTGTACCGATTGAAATATGTTGTTGTCGGCCTATGTCAAGCGACAGACAATGCCCCTCTTACACGTTATCAAGGAAAGTACTGGGTCCAAAAGCCGACACTGTCAAGCGTGTTTGTCGCCATCACAACAGCTGACAAAATAAGTTGAGAGCGTCCCGTGTGCTGTCGAAGCCGTGTGCAGTGGTTGCCGTCCGGGTACTGAGACGGTGTTGCTTGACATGGGCTGACAAGTGCAAATTTTAACCGGTAAAGTGACGACACTTCTTTATTTTAACACAGACAAGACATGCATCACTGATTATCCTTTCTTTTTCAGTTGACGAGGGATGACAAATTTGCCTAGCCACGCCAACTTTTACTCTGCGGCCTTCTGAAACTACTCCCTATACTATATGACAAAGCATTTCTATATACCGAAAGAGGCAACTTAAAAGTTGCGAGACCGGTCGAGTGGATCTGTAATCGACTTGAATAAATGCAGTTACATCGTGTAATTAGACTTTTCACTCACTTTTATATTTTAATATTACTAACACATGCATTAAAAATTTATTTACTGTGTTAAGTCTCCATCAATCGCGTATAACTATTTTAGCTGTGGTTGCCCTAGTTTTTAAAGTATCTGGAACTCTTAGGAGCTCCATTCAAACGTCAGAGTAAAAAGCTTATAGTGCAACCGAAAGAAACGATGTCGTAATATGGCGCCTGTAAACGATAAAAATTAGTTGCAATATCAGGAAATCAACTTTACTGTCTACTATAACTTGGCGAAAACCGCACCACGGTACACTTGTTCGTTCCGGATATATTTGGTGTGGCCTGTCTCATCTATCTCACCTTGTATAATTGTGTACTGTGTCACCTCTGACTAGGGACTTGGAAAACAATAACGAGAAAATACTTCGTTCTTTCTCTGTGAATATGGTACTGGGAACAAAATAAAATTCTTAGTATTTATTGCACAATGACGACACAGAACAACGTTTCAAATTGTCTTAGTGTATTTATACTTGGTTCCTACCGTAATTCAAAATATACACTTGCTGTAAAATGTATTTTTTTCTTATAGTATATTATTTAAGCTGGCGCTGTCATACGTGTTGTTGTGACTGCGAATATCTAATAATGGTGGACGAGCTAAAAAAAAAACAGCGTCTTATTCCTTCCGACGCCGAACTACAACTAACTTCCTGATATTGTCTGCATCATCGGAAGGAGGCAGGCAAAGGAATGCTCAATGAATAATGTGAACCTTTGGCCTACGATATTGAAGGTGCTGAAATCTGCATAATATGTAGATATCAATATGGTTTATTGTTAAGCTGGAGGCGGAAATAAGAGATACTACAACGTGCGTGCAATCCATTGAAGTTACTGACACGAAATGCCAAGTATAGCGCGTGGGTTTGGAAAATTGTTCTCTTAGTCTCCTCGGATTCGGCAATATGGAGTAGTTAATTATTTCACAATATCTGTTCATTTAGACATGCTGTATCAGGTTTCCATACTCTATCTATTAGTGACACATGAAAATTTTTTTCCTTACAGGGACTCGAACTCAGATTCCCCAGCGAGCGTTCACCCAAACTGTATCAGCTATCCATACACGCTCCCCAGACAGATCCAACGCTCAATACGCCACAATATCACTAACATATAGTGTATCTATACGTAATACAGCTGTGTCAAAGAAAAGAATCAGCGAATAAATTTTGTGATATTTAGTGCAGTTGTGAATCGTCGCCGATGTCTGTTCCTTCAGACATGGAAGCATGATTGAAGGAACAGATATTGTAAAAAATGTATTAGGAACGTAGACGGTAGAAACGACGATAATAACGTCGAATTTAAGTACGGTTACGAACATGACGATACGTACACAGTACGGCGTATGAAGGGCTGGATCGGTCCAGGAAGCGTGCACGGATGGCCGAAGTCTCTAAGGCGACCGCTCACGACCACCTAGCAATGAAGCCCGACTCCTGGTAGTATATCTACACTTAATACTGCTGATGTCAAAGAATTCGCAATCAACGTATAAATTTCGCAATAAAAAGATGATTTTGGTGGTGACAGGTTGGAACTTATGTAGTTAGCACTCAGTGATCTGCAGAGGCCTTAAGCGGAATCAGACTGCGCCAGAAGGCACCTTTGTCAACTAGCCAATTCTGACTAGCGATCGTGACAGATTTTTTTTAGTAACTGAATTTAGATCGCTATGTCCCAGATGGGTTACGAAGAATCATTAATTTGTCTATGTGCTCCGACTGTCCTTCTCCCTAACGCAAATACGCCAGGACGTGGGAGAGATGCCCTATCCACTGGAGTGTGTAATTTTACTATATGTCTTGTGTTTTTTGCACAGCCGTCTTCTGAAACCATAGTGATAGTTATGAAGAACCCTGTGTGTCGATTCCCGTTACGTACATGTCACTGAAAGATCATGATATAATGAGTGATATTAAAGCTCACACAGACGCTTACTAGTGATAGTTATGAAGAACCCTGTGTGTCGATTCCCGTTACGTACATGTCACTGAAAGATCATGATATAATGAGTGATATTAAAGCTCACACAGACGCTTACCAACAACCCTTTTTTCAGCGGTTCATCTTAAACTGGATCAGGAAAACAGTGAGAGATGGGTGATGAGTGAGGGGGACAGAGGAATGCGGAACGTACAGGATGTATCCTCCGTAAAAAACTACAAGGTGCTAAAAAGCTCTCGATGGTGCTGAGCCACACCCATATAGTACTTCCTGGAGGGATAAACTGTATGTTACCTGTATGTTACCCTATATTTCCTCTGTACAATACAGATTTCGGCTTTCACGCCATTCTCGAGTACAGTGATGTTGGATCATTAACGTATTTATCTGTGTAGTGTACGGGATGACGTATAATTTCACGCCATTGTCGAGTAAAATGTTCTAAGACCATCAACATCATTTTGCAGGGTGCTGTGCTGGATGACATGTACACAGTTCACCACAATTTCTTTACATGGTACAAGTGGAACCAATGTTACGCGTGGTGGTCGGAAATTCCCGCTACAAACTTCTAGAACATAGAGGGGAGCGAGTACATAATATTTCGAAAAGTAACATACGTCTCGAAACGCACCGTTTCCTTTCTACAACTGTTTCAGTTCAGATGCGCAAGACGTCCTCGACTGCTGTGGTAAACAGAAAAGTCTCAGAGTTGCTTGTCCTGATATGCAGTATGGTAGACAGGATGAGGTGTATTTCTTGCAGAATCGTAAGCAAAGTTTAATTTATAAGACTCCTGTAGAGACAGAGGAAGATATACTGGCACGAGTTCTGGCCGCTGCACTAGAAACTGAAGAGACACCAGTGTGTACAAAAACAAGCCTCTCATACAATGTCTGTAACAACGCTAATTTCGCAATGTTTGGACCACTCAAAAATGCAATGGGAGGAAAGAAGTTCCGTTCTGATGAAGAAGTACGCCATTCGGTTCAAAAATGGTTGAAATGGCTCTGAAGACTATGGGGCTTAGCATCTGAGGTAATCAGTCCCCTAGAATTTAGAACTACTTAAACCTAACTATCCTAAGGACATCACACATATCCATGCCCGAGGCAGGATTCGAACCTGCGACCGTAGCAGTCACGCCACACCGAGCCGTTGTTGTAATGCATCAGCACTGTTTCCATTGTATAGTCTGCTCAGTTCTTTTTTGCCTTTGAATGATGTAAACACGTAACGTTTTAGTGTTAATGCAAACAAACCTGCTCAAGTGATAAATGGGTGTTTTGTTACGTTTCCTTCCGAATTGTTACCTAAAAATTGTACTGTGCTATGCCTAAATCAATTCCTCAAGCAGAAATGGATGAGTTGAACATCTGAACTGAAAGCATTGTAGACGGGAAACGGTACGTTTCCAGTGTTGGTTTTCCATTCACAATATTATATACTCTCTCCCCTAGAAGTTTGTAAAGGGGATTTCCGAATACTCTGTATATGATGTTAGGCAAATGTGGAGCACTGTGCATATGTCATGATGGACAGTGTACAGCAAAATACGTCAGCGTTCTAAGATCATTACACTCGACAGTGGCATGAAAGACCAAATCTACACTGTACGCAAGATATGCTGTGTTCCTTCAAAGAACCGTAAACTTTCAGACTATATTTGTGCGAGGGTGAGTCAAATGAAAACCTTAAATTTGTAATAACAATTAGATATTTCTCGCCGTTATCCTGTAAAATGGAGTTCGTACTACAAACAGCGTGCATAATGGCCTGTAGGTGACAGCATAGTGCAGAGGCATACATACCGTCGCAGTATCGGTATAAAGTTGGCCGCCCCACTTCCTACTTGCACCAGGGACGAACAGCGTTCTTTTATTCGGTTTTTGCGTAATGAAGGTGTGAAACCTATTGAACTTCATAGACGAATGAATGTTCAGTAAGGTGATGCATGTCTGTCACCGCAGCAAGTCTACGAATGGTTTAAGAAGTTCGCAAATGGTGTGACTTAAGTGGAAGATGCTCCTCGTCCAGGTCAGGCACAACGAGTTGTGACTCCACAGAACATTGCAGCAGTTGAAGCCATAGTGAAGGAAAACCGCCGAGTGACACTGAATGACATTGCAGCATGTTTACAGATTAGTCATGGGTCAGTACACGACATTGCGCATGATGCGCTCCAGTTTCACAAAGTGTCTGCAAGATGGGTGCCACAGCGGCTGACTCCTGAAATGAGAGAACGACGTGTTGATGCTTGTGAAGAACTTCTTCGACTCTTTGAACGATAAGGTGTTGGCCTCCTTGCAAGAATCGTTACTGGGGACGAAACCTGGGCTCACCTCCACCAACCGGAAACGAGGAGAGCGAGCAAGGAATGGCGCCATGCCGGCCGGAGTGGCCGAGCGGTTCTAGGCGCTACAGTCTGAAACCGCGCGACCACTACAGTCGCAGGTTCGAATCCTGCCTCGGGCATGGATGTGTGTGATGTCCTTAGTTAGGTTTAAGTAGTTCTAAGTTCTAGAGGACAGATGACCTCAGAAGTTAAGTCCCATAGTGCTCAGAGCCATTTGAACCAATGGCGCCATTCCTCATCACCAAAACCGAGGAAGTTTCGAACAGAACCATTAGCAGGGAAGGTTATGCTGACTCTCTTTTGGGACGAAAAAGGCGTTATTTTGGGGCATTACATGCATAGAGGGACCACTGTCACCAGTGCATCATACACAGATCTCCTATAAAATCATCTGCGGTGTGCAATCAAATCAAACCGAGGTGGACTGTTGTCAGCAGGTGTCCTTTTACAAGGCCCCACACTGCCCGTACAACAGTTGCAACAACCACAGACCTGCTTTTTGAGCGTCTTCCTCATCCACCATACTCGCCAGACCTTGCCACAAGTGATTTCCATATGTTTGGACCACTCAAAGATTCAATGGGAGGAAAGAAGTTCCGTTCTGATGAAGAGGTACGCCACTCGGTTCAAAAATGGTTCAAATGGCTCTGAGCACTATGGGACTTAACTTCTGAGGCCATCTGTCGCCTAGAATTTAGAATTACTTAAACCTAACTAACCTAAGGACATCACACATATCGTTGCCCAAGGCAGGATTCTAACCTGCGACCGTAGCAGTCGCACGGTTCCGGACTGAAGCGACTAGAACCGCTCGGTCACCGCGGCCGGTGCGGCACTCGGTGTATGAGTGGTTGGGCGGACTACCAAATGAACATTTTTTTCTAAAGGAATTTATGCACTTTGTAAGCGCTGGAGGATTTGCATTGAGCGTGGGGGAGATTGTGTTGAAAAGTGATACAGCTTTGTAGCACTTCTGCACAGTAAATTTAAAAAATATGTTTAACGTTTTCATTTGACTGACCCTCGTAGATGCGGAAAAATCGTCTAACAAAGAAGGTGCTCGTGAAAATGAACTAGAGAAGTCCTCTAGCTGAGGAACCGCCAGAGTGGACCGCATGGCCGCGGGCTGTGGCGTTCAAGAAGCTATTACAGCTCAGGAAATGGGAGCCGCTGTGGTTCGCCACGCTCCAACTCCCGCGTGCCTGGTGCGTAACCAGGTTTCTCTTGCGGACACCGACTGGGCGGTCCAACGCCACGGGGAGGCACAAATTGTTCCCTTCACACGCACACACACGTACGCACACACACGCGCGCGCCCACCGCACTCCTCCCTGGGGGCCCCGTATCTACCACCCATTACCGGACGGAAGCGAATACATCCCCCGCCCGCCGCCAGACGCAACAATTCCTCCAGCGTCGTTAAGCCGTCTCCCGTCCCACAAGCGAGCGCTCAATAGCCTCGTTTTAAACTCTGCCAGTGGCACGCACCGAGAGCGCATGCGTCGCTTCCCGTCTCTGTCTTTTGCATACCGCACCATTCATTCCTCTCGCGCTCTGTTTCTCTCTCCTCCCCTGTCTCTTCATGTCGATCGCTACTCGGCAGATGAACAAAAGAAAAAGAAAAAAAAAGAGGACGCTAAATTGTGAGGCCCATTATTGCAGAGACGAAGTTTCAATTAAATTCGATTACCTTAAACGCAGGAAATGATCAAAAGCTTTAACGAGAGGAGGGAAGGGGAGGATATTCGAGAACAGGCTGGGTGAATAGACAGAGGAATGGAAAACCAGGCCACCGCCCTAGGAGATCGCAACATCGACGTCTGGCGTGGGAGACAGACGTCGTGACTACCGATAAAACAGAACAACTACCGTACCGGACGAAATATTGGACAGGAGAAGGAAACATCGACCTCAGCCACCGATCTGCGCAAGATAAAGACGGACGATGATCTCAGTGGAGATGGAAATATTCTCTCTAAGGTAGGTAAAGCACCCTCGGAGGCAGCGGAGATTGTTAATACTGTCGTAATGCCGTCTTCAGTGCAACATAATGCTCCTAAATGTTGCCGCTTTTACGAATTTAGGGTGGTAGCTGGTGAAGTGAATGGCTCACTCACGAGTACCGTCCACGCTATAAACAGCACCACAAATATCTTTATGTCGTAAATGTCTCTCCTCAGGCGTGTTTTATACGTGAGGGAGTCCGGGTGGAACTGCGGCTCTGTTGCCGGCTGAAAGGAAAGGACACTCCCATAAAGTAATAAAAGACTTGCACCATTACTCTGTAACGGAACACTACATTTACGTCTTGAGACATCTGAAAATTTGGGCGAGATATTACGACATACTCCGCATTCACAAAGAAAAGTATTATGACGCATACAAATTACCCATTGCGTGTACAGAACGTACTGCAATCAGTGTCTGATCCAACCCTCTGTTCCACATCTAGCCTACATTTTACACTATGTGACTAAAAGTATCCGGACGCCCCAAAACACATACGTTTTTCATATTACGTGCATTTTGATGCCAACTACCGCCATGCACTCCATATCAGAGACCTCAGCAGTCACTAGACATAGTGAGAGTGCAGAATGGGGCGCTCTGCGGAACTCACGGACTTCGAACATGGTCAGGTGATTGGGTGTCACTTGTGTCATACGTCTGTACGCGAGATTACCACGCTCCTACATATTCTTAGGTCGACTGTTTCCGATGTGACAGTGAAGTGTGGACACATACAACGCAAGAGCGTACAGGCCGACATCTTCTGTTCACTGACAGAGAGCCGGCCCTTGTGGCCGAGCGGTTCTAGGCGCTTCAGTCCATAAGCGCGCTGCTGCCACGATTGCAGGTTCGAATCGTGCCTGGGACATGGATGTGTGTGATGTCCTTAGGTTAGTTACGTTTAATTAGTTCTAAGTTCTAGAGGACTGATGACCTTAGAAGTTAAGTCACATAATGCTCAGAGCCATTTGAAACTTTTTTTTTCGGATCGTGCCTCGGGCATGGATGCGTGTGATGTCCTTAGGTTAGTTAGGTTTAAGTCTAGGGGAATGATGACATCAGATGTTAAGTTCCATAGTGCTTAGAGCCATTTGTCTCATTTGACCTGACAGAGACCGCCGGCAGTTGAAGAGCGTCGTTATGTGCAATAAGCAGACATCTATCCGATACACAATGTGGCGATCTGATTTTGTTTATTCGTCGTATTACGATACAAAGCTTGGATAAAATACATAATTTTAATTGTGTACGGTGTAAGAAATGACAAGCAAAATACAGGTACAGAATCAAATGTCTAAAATAATATACTAAATTATGTACACATTACACAATTTCTTAGATTTCTAAGTCCAGTCTGTTGATCCCGTCGAGGCCTTCGGGTGATGTATGGTGATTGTCATTTATTGATCCCCCGAAGGCTCATTTCGGGTATTCACCAACAATGTGATTTATTGTTTGCAGGGCAGCTCCACTGTCACAGGGTGTGGGTATGGTGAGTGCCCGGTGAACGTCATCTGCCAGCTAGTTTAGTGCCCGCAGTAAAATTCAGAGGCAGTGGTGTTATGGTGAGGTCGTGTTTTTCATAGAGGGGACTTGCACCCCTTGTTGTTTTGCGTGGCACTCTCACAGCACAGGCCTACCTTGATGTTTCAAGCACCTTCTTGCTTCCCACTATTGAAGAACAATTCGGGGATGGTGACTGCGTCTTTCAACACGATCGAGCATCTGTTCGTAATGCACGGCCTGTGGCGGCGTGGTTACACGAAATAACATCCTTGTAATGGACTGGCCTGCACTGAGTCCTGACCTGAACCTTATGGAACACCTTTGGGATGTTTTGGAACGCCGACTTTGCGCCAGGCCTAAGCGACCGACTTCGATACCTCTTCTCAGTGCAGCACTCCGAGAACAATGGGTTGCCTTTCCCCAAGAAACCTTCCAGCAGATGGTTGAACGTATGGCAGCGAGAGAGGAAGCTGTCATCAAGGCTAAGGGTGGCCCACACCATATTGAATTCAAGCATTACCGATGGAGGGCGTCACGAACTTGTAAGTCAGTTTCAGCCAGGTGTCCGGATACTTTTGATAACATAGTGTATGTACTGCGTTTCTAGGGTTCCTTACCTCAATCGCTAAAAACGGGATATTTATCGGCACAATTTGTTGTCCGTCTGTGTTTCCGTTCGACTGTTAAGAGACGATTTCCTCAGGAAAGGGTAGAGGCATCAGATTCAAATATGGGTCGCATATTAAGGTCAGTGCAATCAAATCATATGGCCGTTTTTTAACACTCGCATACTCACACATCAGATCACACACGATATTTCCCATTGACCTGAATCATGAAATCTGTTGGGAACGAAGATTTCATAGCAGAAGCAAAGTAAGAAGTCGGAAAAATGTTAATTTAAAATGATACCAGAAACATAATTTTTCAATCACTAACATTGCATTCGTAATCCGTAGAATGATTCACGAAGAATGTTCCTGTTTACAATTTACAAATATTTCTTGCTACTTGTCTCAGTTACGATGAAGTGAATTCCCCTACTGCTGTAAGAACGATGCCTTTGTCATCTACCATTGAAAGGCATAAGGCCACCCAATGAACGCACCACATTGGCTCTAGCTTTACACTTCCTTTATGAACAGCTCAGTTTACATACAAACTTTCCCTGACAGTCTATGGCTGCCACCCTGTACAGCCATTGTAATGTTTCAGAAGAAAATAATACTGGTAACTGATGCAGAATTGTAGTTCCATTGTTTAGGACGGGGTTACGACACCCCATAAAATATCATGTCAGGCATTACAGTCAACAATTTGACATCTGCATAACGAAAATAGTCCTATGGCTCAATAGTCCTATGTCCGGCTGTACCGTTTTCGTTCAGGGACGAGAGCGGACGAAGTCCTTACATCTCCAATTGCCAATTAGCATATACATATCTACAAAATTAAAAAGGTAAATTAAAAATTGACATAGTGAATACGAAAATACAGAGAAATTTAAACTTAGAAATTAAAATTAAACTTTTCTGGGGTTCACAGGACCTATATCTCCGTGTATCGATATCGATAACAGGCAAAAATTGTCGGGATTCTCGATTTCGGGGATGGAAGATCTGTCTATGTACATAATTAAGTTAATTGTATGGAAACCTTGTGGTATGAGTCCCCAAACGGGTTTCTTTACGTGACTGTCGCAATAAGGAAACAGAATTTTGAATATTCCCGTGGTAATTCAGTAAAGATACGAGTACATCACAGGACGTGGGCTTTTGTTTTGTAGCAACACTTCCCATTTAAAAATTACATTAGCACGTTTCTGATTCACGATAGTTTATCAGAAATCTTGCTACACTTTCGTTATCTGTCTACATGAAAGGCATTCGAAATTCCAACATTATTTGCCTTTAATACATAGTCTAGTACTTGGAAGTCGTTCCAGCTCAGACACTGGTAACCTGATGCTGCAACATTCTTTCTTTCATCAGTTACAGCCAAACCTATTTTAGTTTTAACCTGTATGGAAAGTGACAGGATGAACGACAACGACCACTGTTCTGAGTTGGGGCTGTACATTAACGACGCTAGTTTCTGAAAATCACACGTCATTGATGATACATCCGCACGTCACTAGATCAAAGCCTCTTAGTCCAGTACTCATGGTGAGAACAGAACAGCCATTTGTCCCTTAAACCAAAAAATTCTCCGGTCACTATCTCATGTGATGTGGCTTGTTTTGGAAGAACGAATTCAAACCACTAACACTGTATTAACGTCAAAGATCATGGCAGAATCGCTAACGCTGTCAATATACTGTGCAGGACAGGACGGAAATGAGTCTCAAAGAGCGACAACACGAGCTAACGTTACATAATTCAGAGAGAGCTGTTCTAGTCTAAAAATGAAGAAAAGATCGTTAATTATCAGAATAACAGTTTATATATGGAAATCTGATGGTTATTTTGCGTTTCTATTAATAATGCGGCAGCTTATGGATTAAGGAAGGTGCCAGTGACCCATGCAGTGCGTTGTATGCTGGCATGGGTGACCGACCCGTTCTTGGCGCTACAGTCTGGAACCGCGAGAGCGCTACGGTGGCAGGTTCGAATCCTGCCTCGGGCATGGATGTCTGTGATGTCCTTAGGTTAGTTACGTTTAAGTAGTTCTAAGTTCTAGGGGACTGATGACCTCATATGTTAAGTCCCATAGTGCTCAGAGCCATTTGAACCATTTGAACCATGCAGTGCAAATTCCGATCCTGTAATCAAAATGGGATGTTGACCACTATGTGCACAGGATACTATTTTGTAGTATGCACAGAGATACAGTACTCGTTCTGGGAAGACTATATTCATTAGCGTGTGCACACTAACTCAAGTGCCGCGCGGTATTAGCCAAGCGGTCAAGGCGCTGCAGTCGTGGAATGTGCGGCTGGTCCTGGCGGAGGTTCGAGTCCTTCCTCGGGCATGGGTGTGTTGTGTTTGTCATTAGGATAATTTAGGTTAAGTAGTGTGTAGTCTTAGGGACTGATGACCTTAGTAGTTAAGTCCCATAGGATTTCACACACTATTGAACGTTTTTGAACTAACTCAAGTAAATGGTTCAAATGGCTCCAAGCACTATGGGACTTAACATCTGAGGTCTCAGTCCCCTAGACTTAGAACTACTTAAACCTAACTAACCTATGGACATCACACACATCCATGTCCAAGGTATGATTCGAACTTGCGACCGTAGCAGCAGCGCGTTTCCGGACTGAAGCGGATAGAACCCCTCGGCCACAGCGGCCGGTTCATTGACTGTAGTATAAAGTATATTTGTGAACCTACAAACAATCTTCAACGCACACTAAAACAAGTACATATGTCACAATCGGCATTAAGTACATAGCCAGAGAAATTATATCATTCCCGCCACTTTGAGGAGAGGTTCGCTGACTGTAGTTATATTTCTCCTTCAAAAAATGGTATCACTACTCCTTACAATAAAGTATGAGTATATGTACGTTCAAGATCTCCTCCTACACGATCAAACTTGCTACCCAAATTACTTGCTATCTGCAAAGTAGCTCTCTAGGAGTAAGAACCACCTACTTCCCCAAGTGGTGGGGGATGGGGTTGAAAAAGAAGTCCAACGAACGGCGCTCAAATACCCACACTTCACCATCTTTCATCTCAGAATGACAGCACTTAGCGGCTTACAAGAAACTTTACGCATAATTGCATAGCTCTAAAAAATTTTCCCACTGACAGTCACCCACAAAATGATAACGGCTAAAACATTTTAAGCTTACTCTGTCTTCGCTGTTCATGCAGCAACGCTGCCACATCAGACACAACGTTTCAGTTTCTTATATTTTTACTACTAACTTTATTCACAACGTGTTTCGCCAAATGTATCTGCATATTCAGATTAATATACCTACAAAACTATACATGTACGTCATTGTACGACACATAGTTCAGGAGAGAAGACGACATAAGTATTGAAGTGCTTGAAAATCTGCAGTATCAGACATGACGCTTTATTTTATTACATATTTCTTACTACCTCAATTTGCAACACATTTCTCAGGCAATATCAACATCTACTAGTGAATGTACCTGCTAAATTTATATGCTTATGTGACACATAGTTCAGAAGTTGTGGAATTATAAACGCTGAGAAGCATGGAAGCTTCCACACCAGGCTTGACTTTTGAACCCCTAATGCGTCACTTTTTTTCCTGGGAAATCAGTTTATATTTAAAAAACTAGTGGTAGGGTCTGACACACAAAGTAGGAAGTAACAGCTCGAAAATATAAATTTTGATTTTATTTTGATTTATTTAATATTTTACAAACCGAAAATAATAATAATTATTATTAATCGTTCAGCTACAGAGACACGGAACATAATCTGTCCTATCATTAAGTATCATTTTACATACCTGAAAAATCTAACTTGATGTGACGTAAGTGGCAGAAGTAATTCAGCTATTCAGCTGCTATCCCCTGGTTCTTTCCTTTTCTTTTTCTTTTTCTTTTTCTTTTTAATGGACTCAAACAGTGTCGACTATGTCTGAAGTAGTTTTAGCCAGACTGCTGTCGTCCACTAGCAGCCCGGTCTGGGGATTTCTTATCAAACTAAAGACCAATATCGTACAATGTAAATGAAATCTTTTGAGTTTTACTCTAAAAAAATGTATGCGGAAGTGTGATTTATGGAATACCTAAAAACAAGAGACTTTCTATAGCCATGTGTGACAGAAATGTCGAGGTTCTTGAAAAGGGAACGCTCTTCAGTTAAATAAAGGAAATGCATCTCGCAACTTCCGCTGTTTTCTCCACAATAAAAGGAAATCTGTTGTTCTAAATGAATTGGCTGCTGTGTGTTAGAGCTATGGTTCGATAAAGAAAGAATGTTATCATTATATGAACGGTTATTTTTATGGAAAGGGACCATTTTACTTCTCACAATGATTGGACAGTGAATTATTTCAACGTTGAATAATTTTGAGGCTCTAAAATAAAACAAAACAAGATGAAGAAAACGACCATATGTAGGTATAAGACTTTTTCTAATAGTCTAGCTTATTTATAAAACGCAAGAATGTTTTTTTTTGTTATTGGAGTTACAGTAACGATTGGAACATGTATAAATATATGAAACATCTGCGAACAAAAGAAATAAGTAATAAGTTTTTAATTACGCTTGTTATATCCTGAACTACAGATGTTTACGGCCCACTCTATGATGTAAGCGTCACACAGTGCATGTGGCTTGCTTGTGTATGACAGAACTGGACGGCACACGTAATTATCCCAATGTTGGTAAAGTTTTTTACGCCGCGCCACACTGGAGACGCGGCTTCACACAGCTCTCTTGGGGCAGACTACATCATTCGAGTGCGGCCGCTCATCAAAGACGTAGGAGAACCGTGGGTTATTCCCTATGTTTGAACTCGCCGCTGTCATGATAATTTCCCGACGGGGTAAGCTGAAGTAAATCGTGTACGATAGCAAATATTCAGTACTCAGTTACTCTAAACTAAACCACTGTCAAAACGTTTATTGGTTGTAAAAAGTGCAATTTCGCGCCCTGAGAGATAAATTCTGTGAGAATCAATATTAAGTTAAAATATTAATTGGAACACTCTCAGTTGCAATTTGTCACAGATGGAAACTGGCTTCCACTACTTAACGGCAATCCCCCGAGCTGTTTAACCGCGAGTTGTGAGAAATGCGTTTACAGTCTAGCATTAGCTGTCGGGCATCACAGATTCTCACGTCATTTTCGTTTGACAGAGTTGAGCAATCTAACCGTAAAGCGGCGTAGTTGCAAGAAGATATACATGTAAGACTTGCCAAGTGAAGCTTATGTTATAATGGAAAGCATCTCGAAGGTAAAAATAATTTAAATCTGCTATGTATGGAATTGTAAACAAATCTTTGTCAAATAACACCCTCCCTAGCGAGGTCACAACCGCGTTCACTTGTTATGGGTTTTAGGCACAGGAACGAACTCTTATTTTGTGGTGCTGGACTCGGAGGTAGGCGGTTGATTTCCAGATGGTCGAAGAAATCTCGCCACTAGTATTTGGGCTACAAGAGAAGGAAAGGTGGTGGCACAATGTTCTGGGTCATTAGACTTTACAACAATCTTCTGCAATAGATGCCAAACTCAAAAGCAGTGAGGTCATGTTAGACTGTTGGTGGTCATCCGTCCTCGGGACATTAAGACGTGCGACCGTTTGACGATATTTGAGAAGAGTAGAGTTTGACCATCATCCTTCTCTCACCATCTACCAACGCAAACGTGACACCACACTGTGTATTACCAAAGTCACCTGCACTCAACAGATATACAGGGTCGTCCATTGATAGTGACGGGGCCAAATATCTCACCAATAAGCGTCAAAGGAAAAACTAGCTTGAAGGGGGAAACCAGATGACGTTATGGTTGGCCCGCTACATGGCGCTGCCATAGGTCGAACGGATATCAACTGCGTTTTTGTAAATAGGAACTCCAATTTTTATTACATATTCGTGTAGTACGTAAAGAAATATGAATGTTTTAGTTCGACCACTTTTTTCGCTTTGTGATAGATGGTACTGTAATAGTCACAAACATATGGGTCACAATTTTAGACGAACAGTTGGTAACAGGTAGGTTTTTTAAATTAAAATACAGAACGTAGGTACGTTTGAACATTTTATTTCGGTTCTTTCAATGTGATACATGTACCTTTGTGAACATATCATTTCTGAGAACGCAGCGTGATCACCTGTAAATACCACGTTAATGCAACAATTGCTCAAAATGATGTCCGACAACCTCAATCCATTTGACAAATACGTGTAACGACATTCCTCTCAACAGCGAGTAGTTCGCCTTCCGTAATCTTCGCACATGCATTGACAGTGCGCTGACGCATGCTGTCAGGCATTGGCGGTGGACCACGATAGCAAATATCCTCCTACTTTCCCATAGAAAGAAATCCGGGGACGTCAGATCCGGCGTACGTGCAAGCCATAATATAGTGCTTCGACGAAAAATCCACCTGTCATGAAATACGCTATTCAATACCGCTTGCCGGCCGGAGTGGTCGAGCGCTTCTAGGCGCTACAATCTAGAGCCGCGCGGCAGCTACGGTCGCAGGTTCGAATCCTGCCTCGGGCATGGATGTGTGTGATGTCCTTAGGTTAGTTAGGTTCAAGTAGTTCTAAGTTCTAGGGGACTGATGATCTCAGAAGTTAAGTCCCATAGTGCTCAGAGCCATTCTGAACCAATACCGCTTCAATCGCTATGTATCGGACATCCATCATGTTGGAAGTACATCGCCATTCTGTCATGCAGGGAAACATCTTGTAGTAACATCGTTAGAACATTACGTAGAAAATCAGCATATTCTGCACCATTTAGATTGCCATCTATAAAATGGGGGCCAATTATCCTTCCTCCCATAACCCGCCAAGGTCGCTGATGTTCCACTTGTCACAGCGATCGTGTATTTTCCGTTGCCCAATACTGAATATTATGCCGGTTTACGTTACGCTGTTGGTGAATGACGCTTCGTCACTAAATAGGACGCGTGCAAAGATCTGTCATCGTCCCATAATTTCTCTTGAGCCCAGTGGTAAAGCTGTACACGACGTCCAAAGTCGTCGCCATTCAATTCCTGCTGCATAGAAATATGGTACGGGTGCAATTGATGTTGATGTAGCATTCTCAACACCGACGTTTTTGAGATTTCCGATTCTTGCGCAATTGTCAGCTACTGATGCGCGGATTAGTCGCGACAGCGGCTAAAACACCTACTTTGGCATCATCATTTGCTGCAGGCCGTGGTTGGCGTTTCACATGTGGCTGAACACTTCCTGTTTCCTTAAATAACGTAACTATCCGCGAACGGTCCAGACACTTGGATGATGTCGTCCAGGATACCGAGCAGCATACATAGCACACGCCCGTTGGGCATTTTGATGACAATAGCCATACATCAACACGATATCGACCTTTTCCGCTATTGGTAAACGGTCTATTTTAACATGGATAATGTATCAGGAAGCAAATACCGTCCGCACTGGCGGAATGTTACGTGATACCACGTACTTATATGTTTGCGACTATTACAGCGCCATCTATTACAAAGCGAAAAAGTGTTCCAACTAAAACATTCATATTTCTTTACGTACTACACGAATATGTAATAAAAAAATGGGGGTTCCTATTTTTAAAAAAACGCAGTTGATATCCAGTTTGACCTATGGCAGCGCCATCTAGCGGGCCAACCATAGCGCCATCTGGTTTCCCCCTTCAAGCTAGACAAGTTTCGTTCATTGTAGTTTTTTAATTTGACGCTTACTTCGTGAGATAGTTGGCCCGGTCACAATCAATGGACCACCCTGTAGATACAATTTAACACTCCGTGGGTCATTATACCTGCAGAAGAAAAAACTTTGCGTTTGGGCGAATGGGCCTATGGCTCAGACTCCCAACCATACAACTTTCTCTTTCCTCTTTACAAAACAGTATTTTTCGAATTAACCAGTGGAAGCCGCTGCCAAATAGGTCAAACATTAACACTACAGCAGTTGAGAAACCAACATATATATCGTAAGTAAAAACGCCTTCCTAACTACAAGACATAAAAGAATGGCCATCTGCGGGTGGCTACTTGCTTTGTCCTTCTCTCCAATGAGAACGATCACAATCTAGCTCTTACGACAGCATTTACAGCAGAGGCACCGGCTATTATATGACTCGTAAAGGTAACTGCTTGCTCTGGAAACCAGATATTTAGGAAAACAAGAACACAGTAAATGTTTTAGTGGAGCTACATGGATATAAACCCTGGGAGTACCTTTCCTGGATACCCTGAAACCATGACTTCCACACATACGGATATATGTCCTCTCTCGCAAAGTCTTAATTCACAAAAGGACATTTGGCAATGCCCCGCTTTAACACATTCTAACACATTCCTGAGCTTAATGGGAAAGCGTATAACGCACGGATAGAAGAAGAAAAGAAAGATGACCCCAGGGAGACCTCTTGTGCTACAACATACAACGTTTCCTGCATTCCTCCCACTCTCTATAGAAGATGTTGCCCTGAACACTGGAACTGCAGCAGACGATACCTAACTTCAGTGATACTTTGAGAAACATCTGATGAACAAGTGCTTATAACTCTTAAGACATGCATCTTATAGCCTATGTTTACTGGACGTTTTCCTCTTGTGGTAGTCCACACTGCCTACTCCCAAAATATGGAAATCAAAAACCTTGAAATTAAAGACCTTGCAGCGGACGAGATGTGTGTGGTGTCACCGCCAGACACCACACTTGCTAGGTGGTAGCTTTAAATCGGCCGCGGTCCATTAGTACATGTCCCACCCGCGTGTCGCCACTGTCAGTGATCGCAGATCGAGCGCCACCACACAGCAGGTCTCGAGAGACTTACTAGCACTCGCCCCAGTTGTACAGACGACTTTGCTAGCGACTACACTGACGAAGCCTCGCTCCTTTGCAGAGTAGATAGTTAGAGTAGCCTTCAGCTAAGTCAATGGCTACGACCTAGCAAGGCGCCATAGCAATTGATAGTTATCGTATGAAGCATGTCTCATCAAGAACGATGCATACAAATGATGGATTAAAGTTAAGTATTCCAGAAGCTACGTACTTTTCTTTATAGCATACATTACGTATCCTGTTTCAGAGCTCACGCCAATCTGCGTGAGCTTAACGCGTGCCTTTCGGCTACTTCCGAGTGGCGTGGCTGTCTTCCTACGCCACAACAATATGTTTCACAGTATCGAAGCTAAAAGAGCACTCATAGATCTTAAGATAGACGTCAAAGAGCCCGTGTTTACCAGACTTTTTTTCTTGATTTAGTGTAATGAACCTGACCCATAAGTTGGTAAAAGCATTTCTGAAACTTGCCCCCCTTCCTCCTCCCCCCCCCCCCCCATTCGCCATTGTTACGTAAGACGCTCACTGGACATCACAAAATATGATAAGACGATACGATACGATATTGCAGTGCCTGTGTTATTCCACATTACGATGCCATTGGTTATTGGGAAAGCGACTTTCACGTAAAATGTCTCCCCTCTATGGGAATATACACAACGGATATGCGAGTACAGGTTGTACTCACATGGTTGACGACATACGGAAGTTTGGATCTGGCAGAGACATGTGCTCGGATAGCCAAATGGTAAGGCGACAGATCACGAAAAGCGTGAAATCCGGTTTCTAGACCCGACCTAACACAGATTTTCAGTGCAAATGAAAATGTTCAAATGGCTCTGAGCACTATGGGACTTAACATCGGAGGTCATCAGTCCCCTAGAACTTAGAACTACTTAAACCTAACTAACCTAAGGACATCACACACATCCATGCTCGGTGCAGGATTCAAACCGGCGACCGTAGCGGTCGCGTGGTTCCAGACTGAAGCGCCTAGAACCGCTCGGCCACAATGGCCGGCATTTTCAGTGCCGTCATTCCATTACACAGCTGATGGTAGTCCACATTCGCAACTGCGAATACATTTCATGTATCACAAAATATGGCGGTGGCTGAAATTTGAATTCCCCACCATGTTGCGCAGAAGCACATCAAATTGCAATGTGTACAGATCTAATTACAAAATTAGAGAACACTTGTACGAAGGCGTGCTTAAAAGTATTGCCTATGAATTTTTAATTCCGTTTTCAATATGGCTTGAGGTATTTCCATGTCATGTACATTACTCGGTGGATTTTCCCGCTTCGCTATCATAAGTTCCAACCCTCTGCCGCTAGAGGAGAACTGTATCGTGTAACATTGGGTTCTGTAATTTAACTTTACCGGTGCTTGAGGAAGAGCGTGCTGTAATCGAATTTCAAATTGCAGAAAACACTGTCCCACACAGGGAGTATCCACTCGTTCATCATGACAATGCTAGACCACATACGAGCGTTGCGACATCTACAGCATTCCGAAGCCTTGGATTCTTTGTAATCGTTCATCCTCCACGCAGGCCCGAATTGGCCACATCCGACCTCAATCTGTTTCCAAAACTTAAAGGACATCATCGAGGACGTCTCTATGATAGTGTTACAGCGGTGCTAGTAGAGATGAGATTTCGGCTCTCTCAACAATGTCAGACATTGTACCGTCACGGTATGAACAAATTGATCACTCGTTGAGCTAGCTGTGTTTGTCGTCAGATGACTGTTGAGAAATAAATAATGTAACATGCAGAATAAAGGTGTAGAATGTCGATAAAGTTTCTATTTTAAAAAAGCTGTAAGAATTTTCGCATAAAATACTCAGCGTCGAAATTTTTCAACATTGACATTGGGTGTGTAGTAGAAGGATTAACATCTTCTTCACCCTTAGCATGCGTATGCTTCTTCTAAAAACAATCATGAAAACTGCGCAGTGTAATATGTAGCGTTATAAAGGCGAGTCATTTCGTGATGTGGAGTCAATAGTGGTAAGAGGTATCTTAATGTCGGCAGCCCTACCATAATTCATTCGTAAATCGCACAGACATCTGCAAACAGGGCATCTAGTTGGCTCATAATAGCTCCATCCCACCGCGCTCAGGCTCGGATTGCTCGAGAACGAATGCTCGAAGCGACAGGTTGTTGTCGAACGAGACGCCGTAGGGGTGTTCGCCGCGCTGCTATTGCGATCTTTTTATTAGCAGCTCTGTGTGCCTGCAGCTTGGTATTTCTTCTGTCATACTATCACCTGCTGTCGGAACTACACTCATATGAATAAAGTTACGTCATAGATGTATACTAATCAGCCGGAACATTATAAAGACCTACCTAACAGCCGATATGTCCACTTTTTGCACGGATAACAGCGGCGACACGTCGTGGCATGGCTGCCACTGGAGGGAGTTGGCACCACATCTTCACACACAAGTCACCTAATTCCCGTAAATTATGGGGGAAGGGGCGATGAGCTCCGACACCACATTCAGTCCCATCCCAGAAATGTTCGATCGGTTCCACATCACTTCGGTTTGGTTGCCAGCATATCAACTGGAACACGCCACTGTGTTCCTCGAACCACTGCATCGCACTCCTGTTCGTGTGACATCACGCATTACATTGCTGAAAAATGCCATTGAACGGAAATATGATCGTCATGAAGGTGTGTACGTGGTCTGTAACCAGTGTGCGATACTCATTGACCCTCATGGTGCCCTGCACGAGCTCCACTGGATCCATGGACGCCCACGTGAATGTTCCTCAGGGAATAATGTAGCCGCTGTCAGCTCGTCTCCGTCCCGAGGTACACCTGTCAAGGAGCTGTACACCTGGAAGGCGCTATTCAAGCCCTCCTAACGGCATGATGAAGAAGGTGTTGGTCAATATAATTCTTCTGGGTTTGGGGCCGCAATGTCAATTATAAAATACCGACGTTTCGGCGACTATTGCAAGGCGCCTTCCTCAGGGTGTATTGCTAACTGCAACACAATGCGGCCTGAAGCCCAGAAGAATTTCATTGACCTTGACAACGGCCACGGAAGCCTACGTTTACACAGGAAGGTATCAGAATTCATCAGACTATGCACCACTCTGTCACTGCGCAAACGTCCAGTGCCGATGGTCATGTGCCCATTTCAGTCGTAGTTGCCAATGTCGTAGTGCTAACATCAATTACAGAGGCCTATCTTTAGTGTCTGCTGCACTGTGTGTCCAGACACACTTGTATTCTGCCAAACATTAACGTCTGATATTAGTTCAGCCACAGTTTGCGATTCGTGCCATTTTACGACCCTACACACTCTGCGACAACCGACATCTACAATGAGGGGTGGCCGCCCAACCCCACGACGTGTGGACGGGGTTTCACCCTGGTTTCACCAAGTCTTGAAAGCACTCACGACAGCACTCCTCGCCGGCCGATGTGGCCGAGCGGTTGTAGGCGCTTCAGTTCGGAACCGTGCGACCGCTGCTGTCGCAGGTTCGAATCTTGCCTCGGGCGTGGATGTGTGTGATGTCCTTAGGTTAGTTAGGTTTAAGTAGTTTGGTAAGTTCTAGGGGACTGATGACCTCAGAGGTTATGTCCCATAGTGCTCTGAGCCATTTGAACCATTTGAACAGCACTCCTCGACTATCTGACAAGTCTTGTACTTTCCGACACGTTAGTTCCCAGCATCCGGGCCATCACAACTCGCCCTCGATCAAATTCAGATAGATCATTTGGCCATCCCTTTCTACACAGGGCCAGCACGATTACTGATACTACAGGCACCGTGCGTATGTCTGACTCGCAGTCATTCCTTGCCAAGTAAGGCTTCTTTCGCCTGGACGGGTTTGTATCGATACTAGATCGGTGGTCATAATGTTCTGGCTGATCAATGTATTTCCCTTGGTGCTGGTGTCCAATCGCCACATCGCTGTGATCGATAAGGGAAATAGCATGTTTTATGCGGTAACGAAAATTAGGAAATAATTTCGAATTTTACAGGAAATTATGGAAGTGTCAATTTTTGTTGTGATGGTTATTAAATGTCACACTGCTGTTGTTTGTAACAGCATCTGATTTATTGATACAGGTAGAAATATCTGAACTTGATCACCTAAGAAATTAGAAATCTAACACGAGCAAAATGACTCCAAATTATTCATTGGTGCCGTAATAATAATGAATCAACTCCTTTTAAATCAAGTCTGCTTCTTCTGTCCGGGATAAGGTCCCACGTATCACGGAAATTTCTTTGTCAGTCGCATTTGAGGCTGGAACACAAAACATTCTTCTCGTTAAGCTAGATAGCTTGGAAAAGAGACTGCAGTTACTCTTTCACCTCTCAAGCCAATCATCGTCGTCAGCACTATCCATTCGGGTTCAATACACGTCAACACCACCGGTACGTAGAACATGGTATGGCCTACAGACAAGTCACTCCGAAAACAAAGATTTCGCTTGAGGTCTGATGAGTGCGGCTGACATTCGCTTAACGGTCAGAAACTAATATTTACAGATATTTCATCACATATTTGACGCACATTATTTACCGTCTCATTTCTGTCTGACACAGACATTTTCAGTAATCGGATGGGCGACCACAAAAATGTTACTGTTCTGTGCTACGTCCGAATTTCGGTTGTGTCCTCTGTGAGACTGCGATAGCGCCCTTTCAGTACTCGTAGTATCTAGAGCTAATATACGACAATATCACAGGTGTGGTATACTGCCAAACTATGTATTTTCTAAATACCGGTGACACTGAAGCTGGCGTTTTGCAATGAATTACAATTTTCATTTGCTGGACACGCTGTATGTATTAAACAAGAAAACTGGGCCTACAGTAATTTAAACATTCCTCTCTATCTCGTGACCAGCATTACAATAACTTTTCAGTTTTTGCACGCATGACAAAAACTAAATTGTCGGAAACCTATCGCATTCCAACACTTGTGTTGCATCTTTCTGTGGCTCCAAAAGTATCACGAGTTCTTTGCAATGTTGCTGTCGTAAGCAGTAAGTTTTTGATAGACGCCTTTCTCTGGAAGCATTTCCGTCATTTTAACGTACTGCCTAATTAGAGTGCAGCACACTAAAGCCTGTTCTCCGTTACTTGCTTCAGGCTTGTCTGTATCGAATTCAGGTCACCAGTTGTCTCCATGAAACGGACAATATCTCATAAGTAGTGGAATAAACTACTGCAACGTTATTTATCAAATAATCGTCAACGAAAATATGTTTCAGGACAATGTTCATAGCATGTGTAATGCATACTGTTGTTTGCATATATTACAGCCTCGGTCAGTGAGACTGACCTCTTACTGAAATAATGGGGATTTACGCCAAGCAATTTGATAAATGTTTCTTTAATGTAGCTCTCAACAAATTTCCCAGAGTTTTATCTTCTCAGAAAAGAGAGTAGTCAATACGTCGTACTTCGCGGTGCCTAAACTTGATATACAAAGTGCGCAGTAGTAGATATGTAACACATTTACCTATGTGTATCAGTTCATACATCCGTTGTACTTTCAATTACGTCTACGGCCTGTATAATACTGGGCAACATACTGGTCCATATTTCAGATACTTAGTTTCCACTGTTCCGTGATACTGTCATAGAATGAACCAAAATTTTGAGGACGTCTACATGTTCCAATTATGAACCGACTTTTAAAAGTTCCTGAAGTAATGAGAAAAGTTACACCAGATATTAATGTAAATGAACGAAGATTTTTGGCACACATAAACGCACCTTTTTCACTACCATAGCTTTCAACATAACCGGTAATGCTTCAGAACACACACTTTGTCGTATTCTGCAGATATATGTCTTCAGTTATCTGTTGGCGCATTTGTAAGGGAGGAGAGCAGAGCACTTATTACAGTTCATATAGTCAACATCCTTATTAGTCACTATCGCATATCTCTCCGCGACGTTGTTACGACCGGCGTCTTTTGCACTCAGCACGTATTCTTCACAATTAAGTTTCATTTAGTCACTCTCCTTCACGCACTGTGATCTTACAGCGGGCGACTGAGCGTCGCTCGAGAAATTGTGGCAGACAATGGGGTAACTCGAGCGTGGAATGGTCGAACTATCTGCATGGAACTCAAGCGCAGCTGCTCCACCCTGTCCCAAACGGTGACATCGACACCTGTCGGACTTACGCGGAACTACGTGGACCGTGCAGTTCGAGCGAGCATAAACGTCAGACGCAAACCCTCTAGCCCTCAGCTCTTAGTTGTGTAGAAGCCGCTGAGCGGGAATAATGTGTAGCGGAGTTCGACGTCTAGCTGATGTAAACAATGGCGGATTCTCTTAATTCGATGATAGTGAGCTGTTAGACCGCTTTATTATATCTTAATTAATTACTTAATTTATTTAAGAAATTTGTTTAAGAAAATTCTGTGCTTCTTATTTATTTTTGGTATTTTTTGAAATGATTTTCAGTGATTTTATTTAGGTTTTAGCTTCAGTCTTTTAAAAGCTAAAGAATATAAGTCTCTGGTTTTAAATACCACACGAGAGCTACATATACAGTATGTCCCGCAGCGTCGATCTCGCTGATACTCCTTCTCTGATCTGCTCCACCTGAAATCTCTAAAATGTTTATTTCGCTACGAAGATCGTTCGGCACAACTAGATTGTATGATACGTATGGACTGATGAGTTTAACTTTGTTATCAAGGAAAAGTTTATTGCTTCTGAGACATTCTCTCTAAGAATATTGACCGTGAAAAGATGCAGGCTCGCACTATCATTCCACACTGCACCTCCGATCGATGTACGTCACGTGATATCTGAAGAATGTTTGTCAAATCCTTTAAAATTGATAAATACACATCTTGAAGTAGTACTATTTCCTTGAATTTGTTTATTTTGTCATCGACCAACTGAACATTCTCAATGGAGCTTAATAGCATCGCACAACAATAACAAAGTCTCTCCAACATGAATCACGTGCAATTTCTGGAATCACTTCACTCAGAGTCCTCCAATATACATCTTTGGTAACATATTCCAGAGAGATGCGTCCGTAGCACGGAACGTCCAATTCTCGCAGGTAGTTCATACTCTGCGACAAAATCTTTTGTTAATTAGGATCCATTATAATATCTCTTGATGGGCGGATACGGGGCTAAAATTAATTAAATTGGTCCTATTGTTGCTTGCAATATTATCAAGTGGAATATACTGGTGGCTGATCTAAATTTTCGCCGCTAATGAATTTTGTGCAGCTTTCATAATCACTCGCTACTTGTCATAAGGTTTGGACTTTCGATCAGAAGAGCCTTCCCATTCGGGCAAGGGTTCCTGACGCAAACCATGGAAAATCTGGAACAAGTAAAATTTAACGTTATGTCCCACCCAGTAACTTAAAAAGTTTAATTAAAGGTTTAAATAACATGTCTGACATTGTCTTTATATAGGGTGTTCTTGCATTGGTGGAGTCAGGTACATGTGCAGATGTCCTGGTAGCGATGTCAGCACGACGTCTGATGGAAGGTGCAGGACAGGTGTGTGTAGAGACGGAGGATGACCCTCTTGCTAGTGTGTGTGGTATCGTAAGGAAGATCAGGAACAAGGCTGACCCTCAGGTAGATAACGGCTGAATCATGCCCTCATAATGCCTTTCACAGGGCAGTGGTATGTGAACATGTAACATAACGAGGGACAAGTATCAATGCTAATCATTACTGATGGGAAAGCACTGTAAGAGAACGGGTTAGTACATATGCTCTTCATTCTCACGCTAGTGGTCTGAATTTACTGATTCGGGAGAAGTGATATACATTTTATTACTCGGGTAATCTTTCGCCACCACTGTCAATTCTTTTCTCCTTTATACATTTGTTTGTTAATATCAGAATACCATGTCCACACCCGTTGTCCTTGGTAAACTCTTGTGATAATTCACCTTCTTCTGCAATGAAGCACAAAATAGTTTTCGAAAATGACGCACATGAGTATATCCTTATTTATTAGCACACAAATAAAAACTCTTGTGTCTCGTCGCTAGTTACTTTTTATGACACTGCACCAGCACGTGTTCATAGTTTATTTTGTACCTGGAAACACACAATACTTCACGTGAAGTTCGTTGCTGTTCACGGAATCCATCACTACTCCGCACTTCTATCAGTCTGCGAAATTAGCTTTAACCTTTACAGAATGTAATTACATTTATCTACTTCGCTCGAAGCTACACAAATTCAGCCCAGTCGTTTCTCTTCATCATTCATCATACTTCAAATAATAACAATTTAATACCAAACACCCCACAACGATCACACATATCCCTCTCAATCTGGTCAAGCAATTTCCTGAAACTCCACCCAGTGAACTGACTTTATTCTTTAAAATAATTAATCAGCTACATATGCCTTCAACATGAATATTCCCATATACCTATTACTAACAATTACATGAAATTTTTACTAAAATTAAAAAACTTCATAATTACCTTTCCTTAAGAATATACAAAATCACGTTGCTGAAAGAAAACATATATATTTACATAATCATTATAATTCATCTCTTATGGACCCCTTTCGACCCACCATAATATTATCTGAAATTATGAAAAAATTGCTTATATTACTATTAGAAAAATTATCTTCCTTTTCTTATAATTTTTATCCCTTCAGGAATGAAACATTTTTAAATCGTGATGAGGATATAATCCCCTTATATATCCGCTCTCAGGATGTCCTAAGACATATGCTCCAGGATTTGGTATCCTAATTACTTCAAATAGTCCTTCTTACATCGGTTGCCATTTTTATTTGTATTGTTTAGCAGCAACGCACGAGCATGTATACGTAACAATACTCTTTCACCAACGCCAAAGGTTTGTCTGAGTAATATTCTTTTGTCAAAATCTACGTTCCTCTTTCTAACATTTTGGGCCAGATTTATTAAAGCTGTTATTATCTTATATTGCCATTGGGTTTGGAACATTATCTATCATTCATTTCTTTCTCTTCTCTCTAACATTTGTTCAGCAGGTGTAAAGTTTGTGGTCATATGAGGCAAATTGTTCATGATTTCTTCAAATATTCTATCCATCTAGTCTGCTTCAGTTGGCAATATATTCGCATAAATCTACTGAATTCGCGAAAAGTTCTCTCGATCGGTTTCGCGCACGGTTTATATCTGGATGTTAATATTTGTGTCATATTGGCTGGAGCTAATGCAAGCCTCTACCTATATCCAATAAAATTTGTAGCATATTCAAACAACACTGTGTTCTGCTTTCCAACGTGCGGAATGTAGTCATTGAATAAACTCTTCATAATTGGCGCTGCTGTATAAGTTTTCATTGGATAGAGTTTTACATATTTTGTAAATATGTCCAAGAAAGCTACAACGTATTTACAGCCTCCTCTAGCACTCGGTGATGGTCCACATACATCCACTGATAAAATAGCTACCAGCTTTTCCGGAATAATGGAATTTAACAGGCCTTTACTGCATCTGTTATTTGGTTTGGTTTTCTAACATATTACACATTTTCTCTGTACCCTCCATATTTGTCTACGTAAATCTGGGAATTAACCGTACATTCTCAATTTGTTCGCACATTTTGCAAGAGCAAAGTGTCCCAAAGTGTTGTGAGTATAAGTTATTAACATTTCCTCATAATCTTCGGGTATACATACAAACCAATTCTGACTCACATTACTCTGACGATGAAACAGTACATCATTCACTACCTTATAGTATTGGTTGATTTTATCTTCATCCATCTTGGATCACTTTATTGGAGCCTCGTCATATCACTACATAACTCTAAATAGTATCTCCGGTTTACTTGATCTCTCATCAATAATATTGGAAATTTGTCTTTATTTTTATCCAAGAAGATGCCTTCTTCTAATCTGGAAGACGAGATAATGCATCTGCTATCACATTCTCCTTCACTTGTATGTACACAATACAAAATTGGTACTATTGAAGAGTGACTGTCCATGTTCCTAAACTTACATGTAATAGCTTACAAGTGTGTAAAATGCTAAGAGTTTGATGGTCACAATACACAGTGGTTCTTGCTCCATATAAATAATAATTAAACTTCTTGAATGCTCACACTACTGCAAGAGCCTCTTGTTCCATGGTAGTATACGATCTCTCGCAACTTGACAGTGTCCTGCTAGCGAAAGCTATTGGGTAAAACGTGGGCTTGCCATCTATTTTTCCAAATTGAATACAGGACAGAGAACACAACACAGAAAAAGATCAGAACACCAGAAACACCGATGGATAAATTTAACAGATCTGGAATATATGAACTCACATGCAACACTTGCCAGTCAATGTACATAGGACAAACATGCAGAAACATCATAAAAAGATATTCAGAACATCTCAGAGCTTTAAAAAGCAACAGCTCCCGGAGCACATTTGCTGACCACCCTGTAGCCAACAATCACCACCCAACCACAATAGAAACAGACCTAAGAATACTAAAACCCAGCCACAACCTATACAGCAAACTGACCATTGAAGAAAACTTCCGTATACAGAAGGCCATAGCAGAAGGTTCAAATGGCTCTGAGCACTATGCGACCTAACTTCTGAGGTCATCAGTCGCCTAGAACTTAGAACTAATTAAACCTAACTTACCTAAGGACATCACAGACATCCATGCCCAACGCAGGATTCGAACCTGCGACTGTAGCGGTCGTAGACTGTAGCGCCTAGAACCGCACGCCCACACGGGCCGACAATAGCAAAAGGAAAACAGGTCTTATACCAATACACTACATTCTCCAAGGGCACATTATTTAACACATTAAAGGAACTTTACAAATAAAAACTGCACAAACGGATAAAGTCTACTCACAGACACACACAAACACACACACACACACACACACACACACACACACACACACACACACACACACAAGAAAACTAGATAAACTAAAATCTGCAAATCTGCAAAGACGCACCATTTGCACACAAAAGGAATATCATATAAAAGTCAACACACACAGCTAAGAAACACACAGAAAACACACATACACGCATGCACGCACGCACGCACACACACACAAAGATAAAATGCAAACAAAATACAAATTTGGTTCCAACCTTTCTGGTGAACAAATGAACACTGATTGGGCGGGGACACATAACAAACCACAATCACACTGTATTCTGGTGAAGTGATAGGTGTTTTACTACGTTATTTGTGAAAAATAGTTGTTATAGTTACGTGTGCATCACAACACCTCAGCATTATGCGGAGAATGGAAGTAGTTGCCAAACGGAAAAGTAAGTAAAAACGAATATAGGCGCGAAAACGGCGCGAAAAACTGAATTACATTCTAGAAGATAGATTAACTCCTAGAATAAAAAAAAAATTTCATCAACATCGTTTGGTTGCAGATGACACATTACCTGTAGTAATTTACACACAAGTGATCCAGAAAATTTATGCACACCAAATGTGAAGGTATTTACAAAAAGAAATGAATTGTTATTTGAACTAAAAATGTACATAATTCTATAATCATTTAACAAAAATGTTCACATTGCATAATAAATAAAAACGAGAACCCACTGATGATGGCACAATGGTACCGAAACATTTTTGGGTACTGAGAAACACGGTGTTTTGCGTAACTGGCGGACCTCACATCCAATAATATTTACATTCTCCTCATAGCCCCTATACCTTCCCACGACCGCAACTCCGGGGCACGATTTAGTCGGAATTAATTTTCCGAACGCGATTTATTTCCATGAACTGCAGCCACTCTCACTTCTGTAGCAACTGGTGTTCGTTGCCTCGAATCATTATCCATCGGCACAGACGACTGTGTCTGCCTATTGCTGTTCTGCCAGTTCGTAGAATTCGAGTTCACATTGTAACCTGGAATTTACATTCCGTCGTGTCGATTTTGTCTGTTTTTTCCCGTATCCGAAATTGTTTCCGTTACTGCTACGCGAATTACGATATTGGTCGTGATTATTGCAGTGTGACGGAGCGCGATTTGCATTTATCTCCTGAATCAGTTGATCACTCACTCGGCTGCCGTAAGCATTATTCGACTCCGAGTACGTGCTGTGTCAGTCTGGTGTTGCTGTAACATCTTCTTGGATGAAATCAGTGGAGTCGAAGACTGATATAAACGTTTCTAAATTCTGCTCTGATGCGTTATTAACTCCTCTCTCGACTCACCCAGAAGTTTCGCCTTCAAAATCCGCAGAATAACCTTGTGCGTTATAGGTTCATCCCAGTATCTTGCTTTATTTCTCATAGTATCGCCGTAGACTTCCTGTTTTTACACAGAACGGCTCCGGGTGAGAGACCTCTTTTCTTAATCGTTCTTGCACACCCCGTGACCAATACTTAGAGAAACGAATTCTCAAATTCCTTGTACGTTTCGCATGTATCCATCAATCTGTGGCCCATAACGCAGACCAATACTTAACAAGAAACGCCTTCTCAGATTCCTGGAACGTTTCGCATGTATCAATCATATCCGTGGCTCATAACGCACAATCACCTTTAATATATCCTGAAACGTAACTGATCTTTTGCGCTTTAGTCCATGCCCATGGTAGTACTCCATGAAATCTTCATATAAATATCATTGGGTTTGTAGATTTTCGGTGACAACACCTGAAACTGCCTATTTTTCAAAACTTTTTCCTCCATTAGCATTGCAGCGTGCATATTGTTAACTCGCGGCGCTGCATGTATTCCATTATAATTAATATTTCCATCGGCAGAATCATGTCCGTTACCACAACATGAATCATGCCCTGAGCGCTGCGTTCATTCTACATCACGCAGCTCGTTTCTACAGTCTTTTACAGCCCCTCGCATCTGTTCCATATCTCTGGACATATTTTCAACATAATGGACTGTTTCGTCCTTCCATTGTTTAAAATTCGCCCCTTATTGTTCTCTTACCTCTTTCATATCTTCTTTAATATTCTCTGCAATTGGTAAGCTGTCAATAAGCAATCTGCTTGCCGCTTCTTTTATGCTTGCATCTACACACAGCATCACCTGGTTTTCCGTAGCGGATGCCCATTCATCTAATTTATTTGAGAAATCCTTTTGATGTTTACTTAAATTCTCTCGTATCAGTTGATCACATCCAGAAGCTCTGGTAGTCACAGTTCCTGTTACTTCCACTACGGAAGTTTCTGCTTCCACCTGCTTCAATTTCATTTTTGCACTTCTTTGGTAATCCTTTCGATTTCCAAAGGAAACTGCTTTTGCGCATCTCGCAACTCGGTTATCTCACATGAGATTTATTGTTACTGGCTAACTAATGCCTGAATTGCAGCTAACATGTCTGTTTACTTTTGACACAAGTCTGCTTGCTTTTGTGATGCTGTTTGTACCACCAATGACATATCAGTTTGATTCTGTGACATGTCTTCCTGCTTTTGTGACACTGCTTGTACCACACCTTACGTAGTCGCTATCGTTACTGACAAAAGTCTTAGTTGTTCTAAGATTTGAGTCATAGGAGTTGTCTCCTGTTCAGACGAAGCTGCTATCTCCTCTACACTCGTATTTTCACCAATTTCGTGAATATCTAACACTACCTCTTAACAATTTTAAATTGTGATCTAGTTTTGTCCATAACAAAATTAGAAAACACAAAATACATATATGTTTGTACACATTTAATTACACTATCTCATATAAAAAATTCCTCCTGAAAAGAATGCACCAATTAAGTGCCCATAACTACTTCTGAAGAAAATACGGAAATGAAATGAAAACATAGAACTATATTACACTATACAGATTGAGAATATTCAGCATAAAAGACCAGATTGAGGTGAGATTGCTGGCAGTTGTGAGTGCTTGCCTTATCCAGCTTGCAGCGATGTGAACTTCTGCGGTGGGGATATATATATGTATATATAATCTTAAATAAGTAAATTAATTACTTACAATATAATAAAATGGTGTCCGAGCACAGGACGGCCATTTTATTATATTTTAAGTAATCATTTTACTTATTTAGGAAATTTGTTTAAGGAAATTCTCTGCTTCTTATTAATTTTTGGTATTTTTAGTTATTATTTCCAATGGTTTTATTTAGGTTTTAGCTTCAGTCTTTTAAAAACTAAAGAATATAAGTCTCTGGTTTTAAACACCACACGAGAGCTAGATATACAGTATGTCCTGCAGCGTCGATTTCGCTGATACTCCTCGGCGGAACTGATCCAACTGAAATCTCTAAAATGTTTATTTCGCTACGAAGATCGTTCGGCACAACTGTTTTTTTTAAGTTGTATGATGCGTATGGATTGATGTGTTTAAACGAAAAGTTTATTGCTCCTGAGATATTCTCTCGAAGAATATTGACCGTGAAAGTATACAGCCTCGCACTATCATTCCAACTGCACCTTCAATCGATCCACGTCACGTGATATCTGAAGAATGTTTGTCAAATCTTTTATAAATTGATAAATACACATTTCAAAGGAGTATTATTTTCTTGAATTTGTTTATTTTGCCAACGACTAAGTAAACATTCTCAATGGAGCTTAATAGCATCGCACAACAATAACAAAATCTCTCCAACACGTCCAATTTTGTGCAATCGCTTCACACAGAGTCCTCCGATATACATTTTTGGTTACTTATTCCGGAGAGATTAGTCCGTAGCACGGAACGTCCAATTCTCGTAGGCAGTTCATACTATTCTCGGAATTAATAATTCGCCGCAACTGCTTCAGATCTTTCCCCATTTACTATTCAGTACACTGCGATTCGACTGACGAGTGCAGTAGTGAGTTACTATAATGAATATTACGTATAACCTTATAGAAGATTCAATCAAAGTTTCTGGTGGATCGATTATGGGATAAAATCATGGTTCATGGAAACAGTTTTGATAAATGAGGATGATGCTGTAGCAGTAATCTATCATTTGTGACCAATGCTCTGTATCTTAAAATGAAAAGTCCCGAGTTATGTTATTTAATTGTAGATAGATGTGAAAAACCATTTAAGCTTAATCATTCAGACAGAAATGTCAGTGAAGTTAGCCATGCTGGATTTGGAATACTCCCTTTCGAAAGTCCGCCGGAAGAAAAAATACTGCCCTCCGACTTTACGTTAGAGTAATATCAAATTTGGAGGTAAACGATCCGAAGCTCATATATTTCCCTGTCCCGAGCAGCGTTTGAGAAATTTATATAGAACTGCAGAAACATATCCCTCATTTCTTAACATTTATAGTTACTGTGCTGTTACTTTATATGGTGGCCAACGGAAGACGTTACTCCGCGTAGCATATTTCCGCAGGATGTTCAAGGAGGCGCGTCCTGCAGTTAAGCTGTGACGAGTCCGCAGGCCACCGCCGTGTTGTCTGTATGAAGCTGACGTATGCAACCGCTGCAAGCTTCAGTAGCCAAAGCGACCACACCTGGCGGAGTGCGGGCAAAACATGCTGATGGTTCAGAACCAGTTGTTGAAACACTGAAAGAAACAATTCATACGAATCATTACTTGTGTAGGGGTAGCACCATTGATTAGTCATCAAAGCATCCTCTGTCACGTGTTCGAAGACCGCCAACGCTTAAAACATGAATAAAAATCATCAGCAGTGCCGGCCGAAGACTTCCGCCGTAGGGAATCACGTCTCATTCACCCAACGGCATTGTCAAAGAGGGCAGAGCACCCGACACAGTTCCAGGGCTGTGGGAGTATGCCCGTAAAGGTGGAATTATCATCAGTGATCAACGGCATGGCGATGCGCAAGGCAAGGGTAACCACTGCATTAAGAGACATAATGTGTATCCACAGGACATGTGGCCTGTAACTGAAAAAGTGTCATGATGATCTTTCCATTGGCAAAACATTGGGGATTATTACCTAATTGGATCTCCGGGAGGGGACAGCCAAGGGGAGATGATCATAGAGAAAAACTGAATAACCAACGAAAAGATAACGTTCTACGTGTCGGGGGGTGAAATGTCAGACGTTTGAACGCGGTAGGAAAGGTAGAAAGTCTGAAACGAGAATTGCTAAGTCTCAGTCTAGATATGGTGAAGTCAGTGAAGTAAAATGGAATAAAATACCAAGATTTCTGGTCAGACGAGTGTAGGGGTATATTAACAGCGGTAGGAAATGGTATAAGCGGGAGTAGGATTCGTTATGAATAGGAAGGTAGGGTAGAGAGTGAGTGAACAGTTCATTGATTGTGTGGTTCTCATCTGAATCGACAGCAAACCAACACCGAGGATGATAAATCAGATACATACCGACGCCGCGAGCCGAAGATGAAAAGACAGAGGAAGTGTCTGAGGATATTGAACTGCTGTTTCTGTACGAAAATAAAGATGGAAATCTAATTGTCATGGGAGATCGGAATGCAGTTGTAGGGGAAGGTGAAGAAGGATGGGTTACGGGAGAATATGGGCTTGGTGATAGGAATATGGCACAAATAGCAAACTAGAAACTCTGGAACTGAATCACACAACACTGTAAGTGATGACGAGAAAGGACCGACCATCATAATGGGAGAAGTAAAGTCTGCCATAGCTGCAATGAAAAATGGCAAGGCGATAGGTGCAGATACAATACCGGGAGAAGTACTAAAATGCTTCAACCACGATGGAATAAGAGAAATAGTGAGGTTATGTAATAAAACATATGACAGTGGTGAATGGCCTGAGGACTTTCGGACAACAGTAATGATTCCATTACCGAAAATACAAGGAACCATGAAATGTAGCGAGCACAGGACAATCAGCTTCATTTCACATACAGCCAAAGTGATGTTAAGAATAGTTAATACAAGACTTGGAAAAGTAATGGAGGAGAATCTTAGCAAGGAGCAGTTTGGCTTTAGACGAATACAGGCACCAGAGATGCAATAGGGCTCCTACGAATCTTGGGAGAAAGGTTTCATCGATCTAGAAAAGGCATTTGACAATGTGGTTTGGGACAAGCTGGCGACTATAATGAGGGAAAAGAGAGTGGACTGGAAAACCAGAAGACTTATAAACTTATTATATCTTGATCAAAAAGTTTCAGTTAAAGTGAGAGGAGAAAGTACAAACTGGATCAGACTAGGAAAAGGAGTAAGACAAGGATGCTGTTTATCACCTACTCTTTTCAACCTCTACTTGGAAAATATGATTGCGCAATGTTCATTAGATGACAAAGGAGTAGAAATTGGAGGAAGAAGAGTAGGGTGTTTGAGATTTGCTGATGACATGGTCCTTCTAGCCACGGGAAAAATATGGAATGAAAATTAACACAAATAAAACAATAGTATTGGCACAAGGAGGAAATAAGGAAATAAAAATTATGCTGAATGGAGAAACACTAGAACAGGTGCAAAATTTTAAGTATCTTGGAAGCAGGATGGACACCGACTGGAAGTGCACCACAGAAATTAAAACAAGGATAGTAATGGTAAAGGAGGCTTTATAAGAAAAGGAGAATCTTCTGCAGCGGTCTGGACAGAGTACTCAGAAAGAGACTCATAAAATGTCTTGTTTGGAGTGTTCTTCTATACGGCGCTGAAACATGGACTATGAGGAAAAAGACAGAGAAATGCTGGAGGCTTCTGAGATCTGGACAGGGCAGAAGATGGAAAGAATAAGTTGGATGGATAGAGAAAAAATGAAGAGGTACTGGGAAGAGTGGGAGAGAAAAGACAGTTACTAGATGTAATAAAGAGAAGATAAAAAAATAGGATTGGGCATATATTAAGAAAGTATGACGGACTGATAAAAACAGTTTTAGTAGGTTATGTAGAAGGGAAAAGGAAGCGAGGAAGGAAGAGATTCCAGATACTGGATGACATGATGGACGGTACAACATACAGCAGCCTTAAGAAGGAAGCAATGGATCGCAGAAAATGGAGAGGCAAAGGATCTGCTAATATAGCAGATAACTTATGATGATGATGATGATGATAGGAATATGAGAGGAGATAGACTAATTGAGCTCTGCAATAAATTTCACCTAGTACTAGCGAATACTCTGTTCAAGAATCTCAAGAGGAGAAAGTACACTTGAGAAAGGCCGGGAGGTATTGGAAGATTTCAGTAAGATAGTGATGTGGCGGTACGAATTTGTCCCTTAACATTTATTTTAAGTATAGAAACATAATCTACTCATCAAGCCAAGGAGTTTGATACCACGCATTTCCTACTTCAAGAAAAATGATACTAATTTACAAAGCACAGAGAGTAATCTTTCATACGTGGCCGACATGATGTCGATACTAACAGTCATTCCCTACACTGCGTGTTAATAGTCACGTAGTAACGCAATCACTTTCAACTGAACTGGACGCAGTCAGTTCCCAGCCGTCGAGAGAAGTAGAACGTGGCACGCATTTCAAGATGGGCAATAAAAGCCGACGATTCGCAGCCGAAAGGCAAGCACCATTAGCTAACTATAAGCCATTAAGCGAGCTTATCTGACACACCTGCGTAAAATAGAAAGAAACATCTTAACATAGCAGGGGTCCGTGTGGCCGCTCTTAGAGGACCAATACACGGAATTAGCATTTACGAAAAATGTTAAGTCGCACAAAAGAAAGTTAACGTCGGGGCAGAGACGTCAGGACAGAACACGCGTAGAAAAACCACACCTGATGCCTGCGAAAGCTTGTAAGGAAGTAACACTTTCAGAATCATAATGGGAGGTCTTTGAAAAGCACGAAAAACATGGTCGCTATGTTTCTTTTCTACAAATCAGAAAACAGGCCATAGTGGACGACACCGATATATTTAACAAATAATCGCATATCACGTGATGATGGCGTGGAGAACATGAGGGTCCACGAGGACAACTCATTTATGGGCGGAGTCAGAGTATAGGAGCCAAACATGAATGTGATAGGCCAGAAGGAAAATACGAGTAGTCTCCACACTAATGAGCGAGCTTCTCAACCTTCATTGGGCGAAGAAACGACACAAGTCTACCACAATCAGCATTGGCCGCTACGAATTGTGGTAGGGCACGAACACAAGGTACAGTGGAGGGGAACCAAAAAGATATAAAGACCGGGGCCATGGGTAGAAGAAGGACATCTCTTCAAACCAGGGCCATAGGTAGACGGTACACTTCCAGTACTGTCGGCCTATAAGACTTTATTAGTGAACACATACGTTCACAGGGTTTGAAAATCTCATAACATCTCTGGAGTGCAGATTACGGATTTAGACCCGAGTTAGTTACATTTTGCGGGACAATTAAAGAGGGCAGAGGTGTACACGCCGCTAACCCAGAGCGAGCGGACATTGCCAATAGTTTAGCTAGAGAAAAACACGTTCTTCGCCTCACAAAAGCTCAGGGCAGTTTCCGACTGCTGATACAGTCAAGGCCAGAATAGTATCGAGGTTTACAGGTGCTGACAGCGTCGACAAGCCGGTGTCATCATACGCCAAAGCAGCCGCCGATAAAGCACGGTCAATATCGCATTTGCTCAGGCGCTCAGTAAGGGAGTCACTGGCTTGTATGTGCACATCAGTTCTATTGGAGATTGGAGTTGTGTTACGTATTTTCTTCTCATTACCTCGTGTCCATGCTAGCCACACATCGCGTGTGTGTTGAAAGGGCTTAAAAGTTGAGTTAGGTATCGGTTAATATACGTAATTGTCCAGCTGAAATAGCATATACGTCAGGGCATATTAAAGTATGGCGACTGTAATATTTTCTAGAGTAGATTATTCTGTGCCAAGTGTAAGTTATGATAGGGGTTCTTTTCTCATGTAGGTACGCTTTTGAAAGTTTGTTATGTGTTAATGATTGTCACGATTAATTTCATTTAGTTTGTGAATTCATTTTAAGGATCTTCTTAATTATAGAGTATTTTCCAACGTCACGAACTACACGCTTGATCCCAGTGTGTTGGTGGTTCTGTACTAAAGAGATTTAGTACAGGTAACAGTTGTTTCTGTGTTTTAGAGCAGAGGTTACCTATCCTCACTGAAATACTTTAGGGCATGCATGACGGCTGTTATTCTGATGTGTGTCTAATAGTGACTTCATCTGGGATCACCTTACCTTGCAGGACCTGGGTTCACAGGAACTTAAGTGTTATCAGGTACCTCAGTGCATCGCAAGTGGTAAGGACAAGTCAAAACAACCGTGGGAGTACATTAGCAGATAACATCTTCTTCGGGCTGAGATTCCGAAATTAGATATTGGATTGTAATGAATACCTAGGAGCAGATATAAACTTAGATCTAAATTTAGTACTGATGAAGAGTAGATTGACGTTTAAGGCAGTAGTGAGGAAGAATCAATGTGAAAAGAAGTGGGATACAGACGTGCTAAGGAATGAACAAGTATGCTTGAAATTTTCTGAGGCTGTAGACATTGCCACGGGGAATAGCCCATTAGGCAGTTCAGTTGAAGGCGAGTGGCCATCTCTAAAAAGATCAGTCATAGATGCTGGAAAGAAAACCGCCAGTACCAAGAAGGTAGCTGCGAAAAAACTATGGGTAACAAAAGAATGAAGTATGATAGAATGAAGTATAAAAATATTCAATGGAATTAAAGAATACAGAAATATAAGTCACTTAGGAGTGAAATAAATAGGAAGTGCAGGAAAGCCAAGGCCAAATGGAAGGATTAAAAATGTGAAGATATCGTAAAAGAACTAAATGTCAGAAATCCTTCCGGCTCAGCATGTAAGGAAGTCAAAACCAACTTCGCTGAAAATAAAGCAACGACGATAACATTAAGTGTGAATGGGAATACCAGTGTTACATGCAGAGGAGAGATCAGATAGATGGGAGGAATACACGAAGCTCTCTATTAGGGGGAGGACTTGTCTGAAGGTTTAATGCAAGAAAGGATAGGAGTCGATATAGAACAGGCAGGGGAATCAGTATTACGATCAGAATCTCAAAGAGTTCTGGAAGACTTAAAATCAAACAAGGCAGAGGGAATAGGTTTTCGGAAAAATGTCATCCACACAATTCCGAAGATTGCAAGAGTCGACAAGTGCGAGAATTACCGCACAGTCAGCTTAACAGCTCATTCATCCAAGTTCCTGACGAAAATAATATCGAGAAGAATGGAAAAGAGAATTGGGAATGTGTTAGATGACGATCAGTTTATCTTTAGAAAAAAAAGAGGCATCAGAGGGACAATACTCACGTTTCGGTTGATCGGTTGATATTGGAAACAAGAATAAAGAAGAATCAGCATACAGTATACAATATGAACAAGAACCAAGAGTGGATAATTAGAGTGGACGACCAAGAACGAAGTGCTCGATGTAGAAAGTGTGTAAGACAGCGACGTAGTCTTCTTCTAGATTGGAATTAAAATTCAGGGTGAAAGGATATGAACGACAATATTCCATGATGACATTGTTATCCTCAGTGGAAGTACAGAAAAATTACAGGATCTGTCGAATGGAGAGAGCAGTCTCATGAGTACAAAATATGGTGTAGAGTAAATCGAAGAAAGACAAAAGTAATGAGAAGTATCAGAAATGACAAAGGTGAGAAACAAAACATCACCACTGGTATATAAGAATGCAGGCTTTCTCGGAGAATCACTATAATGAAATCTGGTCTGATTGACAGCCGAGTCAATGCGTTGTTCTCCAGTAACCCTTCAGCAAGTTTCTTACTAGCCATATACAAAAAGATGCCAAGATAGCAAGTAAGAAACTTGCTGAAACGTTGATAGAGAACAACGCATTGACTAAGCTGTCAACCCGAGAAGATTTTTATTATTAGCACTGGTTATCACGAAGTATATGAAGTTGAGGAATTCCGCTACCTAGGCAACAAAATAACCCATGTTTGATAGTGCAAGGAGGATATAAGAAGCAGACTACTACTGGTAAAATGGACACTTCTGGCCAACAGAAATCTACTACTATCAGATACAGACAATTTGAGGAAGAAATTTCTGGGAATATACGTCTGGAGCACAGAGTTGTATGGTAGTGAAACATGTAATGCAGGAAAACCGGAGAAGAAGCGTATCAAAGTATGTTGTGGTATGGAAGAATAATGGAAATTACGTGGACTGATAAGGTAAGGAATGAGAAGTTCCTCCGCTGAACCGGAGAGGAAATGATACGTGAAAAACACTGACAAGAAGAAGCGACAGGATGGTAGGACATCAGTAAGACAGCATGTATAGAGGGAGCTGTAAAACGTAAAATTTGTAGAGGAAAACAGAGATTGGATTACATCCTGCGAGTAACTGAGGACGTAGACTGCAAGTGCTACTCCGAGATGAAGAGTTTGGCATAGGAGGGAATTTGTGTCGATCCATATCAAACCAGTCACGAAACTATTCTCTCAGAAAAGGAGGGGGGGGGGGGGGGTTGGGGAATCATACTGTCTCTGCACACTCTTACAGGAATCACAATATGCGAGACACAGACATTCCGGTGCATCTTCCTGAGTTAATACCGCGTAGGAAACCGTTACTACAACACCAGAAATGACATTTACAGGTATACACTCCGCCAGATGAGCAATTAATGACACTAACTCAGACGTCGGTTCTACACCAGGTGAAGCGTAATGTGTGTCTATGAAGGAAACCACTACTCAGCATGTTACGGAATTGGACAAAGTCTTGAAAGGAATATGATCACTGGACAAAAGTGAGTAGCCAAGCGTAGCAGTAGAAGGATTCAGTAGGTCTCTCGTCGGAAAGGAGAAACAGACTGTGTCAGGTAGGTCATATGCAACATCTGAAAAGCCACGAAATTCATCTCCTTCTTGGTTACCGAAGAAATCTTCGAAGAAAAGCAAGAGGAGGAGATTGGCACGTAAAGTAGCAGAGACTTTGGCTTCTGCACTAAGAGATAAATTAAGAACTTGGGGAAAATGTAAGAATGCAAGAAAAACAGCCAACAGAAAGACTTGGACAGTATGTGAAAGAGGAAGTGACTTATGCAGACATTAGGGAACAAATCCACGCGACATTTGCCATCTCCAATTAGGACTACAGAACTGAAATGCAATAACGTAGCCATCTTTCAGAAAAGCAATGGGCTGGGTGTACAAGATGACGAAACGGAATGGCTTATGGAGACAGGTGACACACATAAAACAGAAATTTAGTTAATTTGGAAAATCAGAGCTTTTTCGTAAAAGTTATTTGGCACGACAAAGAAATGAAATGAACCTGAGCACTTCTCATAAACTAACTTCCTTATGTAACCACCTGTATGGAGATAACCTAAAACATGATCATAATCAATATCAACAGGATTCAAACCGCAGCAGGAGTCACCTCTGCATAGTAATTTCCGTACCATCTGGATGCTCATATAGCCCTACTTCAGGAATTTAATGTCAACTAATTTTATGCCCCTGGTAACAAAGAAACATTAAATACAGCCTCAGAGGCGAAATGCACAACTGCACTCTTTCTAAAGGAACCTACCGACATTAAAATTCTGCAGAGGTTTTAATAAACGTAAAAAGAGATCAAGGTTAAACCTACAAGTTTTATGAGGAAAGAGCTTGAGGGATAAAAAAAATTTAAATGGTTCTGAGCTCTATGGGACTTAAGATCTCAGGTCATCAGTCCCCTAGAACTCACAACTCCTTAAACCTAACTAACCTAAAGACATCACACACGTCCATGCCTGAGGTAGGATTCAAACCTGCGACCGTAGCGTTCGCACGGTTCCAGACTCAAGCGCCTAGAACCGGTCGGCCACCAGCGGCCGGCAAATCAATTAAACCTCTAGTCGAAACAATAGTGGAGGAAGAAAATGACTCCTATATAACTTAGGTCAATGTGGAAGAAAAGGTAGGAGACAACGGGGTGCAGTCAACACAAAAGGACAAAAAAATGGTTCAAATGGCTCTGAGCACTATGTGACTTATCATCTATGGTCATCAGTCCCCTAGAACTTAGAACTGCTTAAACCTAACTAACCTAAGGACATCACACAACACCCAATCATCACGAGGCAGAGAAAATCCCTGACCCCGCCGGGAATCGAACCCGGGCGCGGGAAGCGAGGACGCTACCGCACGACCACGAGCTGCGGACAAAACAAACGGACATATGACAAGAAATTATAGATAGTACATGTAAAGTGGCACCCAGCATATGCAGCTGCTGCAAGGGATCTGCTGCAAAATACAGGTTCAGGGAACGCAACAATTGATGAGGACAGTAAGTCCCTCACAACTACCAGTAAGTCCCTCGGCTTCGTGGCTTGCCTGTAAAATTCTATCCAAAGTTTAGGTCCTTAATAGGTAATAAATTTACGAACGTGATAAATGAAGCACTCAATGGAACAACTGTTCCACATAAGTTAATAGAAAGTGTAACCGTATTTTTACGAGAGGGCAGAAACACAAAAGGAAAAGACAGCAGAAAATGAGACCGATACGTATGAAGAACTTTGGTTACATAATCACTGCGCGATTACTGAACGAATGAATAAGACCACTGACGAAAAAGACAACGGAAGAATATCAGATCTGTGTATCGGAGATAAACATTTTTAAAATGCTTGTGAATACAGGGATATCACCGTCGTCTTTCCAACATCATCCGCAAAATGTGGTCTTGATTTCATAGATTTCTCGAAGGCTTTCGACATGGTCAATCATGTATTTTTGTTCAGAATATTCACACATGTTGGTTTTAGTGAAGATTTTGTACAAGTATTAATCAACATTCGAAGGAATAGAAACTAAGGTTTCCACATATGGCCTTTTCCGCCTGTGTATTATCGCAGTAGAAAAATTTCTGAGGAGACTCAAGGACATGACAATGTCAGGCACTGAAAACGATACCAATGGTGAAGTTGATGACGTTGGAATCATTATTAGAGTTAATGAAGATTTGGACAGGTTATCTAACAGCGTACAGATCTATGGTGATGCAACAGGTTCTGAAGTTAACGAGATCAAAAGCTCCGATTTAATTTTTCAAGATCTGAAAGATGTTAATTTGTGATTGGGAAATTCCTTGGTTTAGAGCACCGCTCTAGGTGTCACGTTTTACCGATGTACACTTCAGTTAATAGCCAACTACTGTTTAAAAGTGGTGGATAAAATCATAGGTTCAACAACAGTTAATTAGACTGGAGATTTCAACATTAAATAAAAATTTTAAATAGTTGGTACGTAACATGTGACGTCACCGGGTAACGTACCTCGCTGCACGTGTAGCGATCGGGCTTGGTCGTGAAGATATTATTGAGCAATGCAATATTTGCATTCGACCAAACAGTGTAAATTTATGACACCTCTTGTAAATACGATCTGTTGTAAATGTAGAAGTTGCAAAATTATCATCGTTGCTATAACGAAGTAAAAGCTGCATTTATTTTTGATTTTCTTTCCTTTTGTCCCCTCTAATTTTGTTTACAGACGTTATATAGTAAAGAAAACCTGGGTCATGTACGATAACGACGCAATACGGAAGCGTATACTCATTTATTTGTGACGCAATACGGTAGGATTTCGTTTTACTGTACTTTGCAGTAAACCAGCAGAAACCGCGAGACCGGTAAATGAAATAACAAATCTTATCTCAATATAAACACATAAGTGTTTAACACAGTAAAAAAATACTGCCAGCTAAACGCAAGACTCAAACCTTGAGCCCCAAGCACACTCAGACCGACGGGAATACTTAACTTTGGTTGGGATGGGCTCACCCACTCCACGTACAGTGAGGTACGTCATATGATCACGTCACACGGTCAACATTTTTTTCCATCCACTTTGGGGTGTTTCCCGTCATTTGAGGCCCCCTGTCTCTTGTATTAAATTAATTCTCTCAGCGTCATTTACGTCACTTCAGGGATTTTCATACGTTAGTAAACATCACCCAATACAAGGGTCAAGTTCTAATAGTCAAGAAGGTTACAGCCAAAAGCATAATGAGTGTAATTCGCAGATTTATATGGACAGGGAATATGTTTCAAGTTGCTGTTGGCACAGTTGTGCTACCTCCTGAACAAGGTGGCTTGTTCTCGCTGACGTATACAGAAGACTTCGGCTTTACGCATACACTGGTCGCTTCAAATTAGGGATACTCATCCAAATAGTGTAACCGCCAGATTGAAAGAGCACCTAAAGCGTGAAAAATCTAATCCAACACATAAGTACAGTCAGAATAAACTACAAATTGAAATATGTGGCCCCTTCTTCCTTGGGATAACATACACGGAATGTATCGTAAAGATCAAAGGATTTAGGAATTGCAGGATGATAATGAACACATTAAAGAATAAGACATTAAAGCAAAAACTGAAAATGTGAATAAAATGCAGCTAAAATAAACACTTTGGAAAAACATTGCTCATAAGGTACTGTCTTCATTCACGAGATATAATACCAAATTGTTATTCACGTAGATAGCACTAATTAAAACTTGAACTCCATGGGCCTTATTGACACAAACGTATACATTCGATGCGACGCAGGTGAATCTTTGGCCCAACGTTTTATATGTAGAGGATATGTATATGTATGGAAGGAAGTCCAACAACCGGTAGTATTTATAAATTTACTCTTCCACGACTTTGTTTTCTTCCCTGCTCAAAAATAAAGTTGTGCTATGACTGTTTCGAAATTACGTAGATCGGTTATTACTGAGATAGGAAGTGATCCAGTATTGGGGTAAGAACCATATGAACAAGCAGGATGTTATACAATGCATAGAAGACAGGACAATGAAAAACCTATAGGAAACTTGTTAAGAATACTGAATGACTGTTTAAACAGTCATCGTCTTCAGGAATTGTAGCCGCAGGCTAAAGTACGAGATTGCTGTTGAGGGTGAAATACGGTGGGGACTTCGTGTGCAGTGGGGCCGCTACGGCAGCCGTGATGGCCTCAACAGAACCGGGCAACAGCGATGTGACGTGACAGACATCGATAAATTTAGTACCTAACTCCTGCAATGAAGAACTAACATGGTACGTTATACAGGATTCATATTAGAATTCTCAGAAAGTTTTAATCTACAAAGTAAAAAATAACATTGCGCTGGCGATTATAAACCAACCTCCCATTTGCTTCGTTTAAAAGATGAAAATTCCATCTTTTCAGTGTTACTTGCAAAGGGGAGGTACATAAATGTCAAGGTCAAGGATGCCAAGGAATAAACATGGAACTATTGAGCATCTGACCACCCAGATGAACCAAGCGGCTACCGACAGTACCCCATCATGACAGTTCAGCGAACGTCGCAGGCGCCTGGTTTTCGCGCCTAGGCTGACCGCGTTCATCGGCGACAAAGGCTGGAATTTGCTCGCCAGTGCTACAACTGGACGTCTGTCTATTGTGTACGATCCTGCAACTATCGTCAGAAGGGTGCAAGCAAGATGAGGGGTCGTTATGACGTCATTCTGGAAGGCACACTGGATTAACACAAGTATACATCTATCCTTGAGGACCATGTCCACCAATCCAGCACGATGGCATCTACCAGCACGACAATGCAAAGTGTCACACAGCTCGCAGTGTACGTGCTTGGTTAGAGGAGCACGGTTGTGAGTTTGCGTTACTCTTCCGGCTAGCAAACTCCCCTAATTTAAACCCAATCAAGAATCATTGGTACCACCTCAGTTGGGCTGTTAGCGCCATGTATCTTAAACCGAGAACCACAACGTACCAGGCCACATCACTGCAGCTGGTATGGCTCCACGCCCTTGTTAGTACCTTCCAGAACGTTACTGACTCTCTTCCCGCACGTCTCTCAGACGACCGTGCTACAAAACGTTGCTATTCTGGTTTTTGACAGATGGTCACATGTCAAAATTCTAGTGGACTGTATGTAAAATCTACTTTAATCAGAGCTGATAGGCAAAAACATTGATTTCCGCTCAGGGCATAATGACTATCCTGTTGTGAATTTATTGCAACATGACTTCCCTCAACCTAAATTTTTTATGCCACAGTAGATATTATTGTTTTCCAAAACTTCACTGAAGTTTCATGCACATGACTCATAAACGATGGTTTAAAAGAAAATAGTGCCTCAGTAACAGTGTTTCAAAGTTTGTGCTCTACCATTCCTCAATGGCTGTTAGAGAGGTCGTGGAACATCAGGTGTATGGGGCATTTAATACTACTCCAGGCCAGTTTGTTTCAGGTATATCTATGATTGAGAAGTGAGATTTCCTTTACAACGAAGAAAGAACTGAAGAGTGACTGCTGCGGAATTCTGAGAGGATAATCTGGAGTAGAGGTTTGGAGCCCACGTACAGGTGTCACGTCTTACCCACTTTCTCACCCTGGCCGAGACCGACGCCTGTTGGTCACGCCCCATCAGTCGAACCAGTCGTAGGTACACCTTCGTACTGCCACATTGATGACATCTTTACAAGTGAAATATTCTCGTAGTAACATACAGCACTTAACGACATTTTATCGAGAAAGAATGCTTTGAATTTTGGTATTATTTGCATCTGTCATTCACCATTCATAAAGTTTAAAATTCCGTATCAAAATCATCGTGAAAATAGAGAGAGCTTCATTTCATACAATTCATGTTTTGTTTTCTCGGAGCACATTATTTTTGTTAACTTATTACTGCATGATATTTTAATATGCTATCACGCTTGTCAAAAGCTGCAATAGGCTGCGCGTCTCGATGTGTTTCAGATTCTGTAGGCACGCGGCAGCCGCTGCCAATATCGACTATCTCCCGATATTTGTGGCACGAGCTACACCAGCCGGGTGCCCGGGACTAACGGGAGGAATTTTTTAAATATTATCACTTCCTGTGTAACGCGATAACATGTGCTGATAATTAAGTTCCAAACGCAAATTGATTCTGCATTCTGAAACAAATGGTAACCCTAGTAGACACTTTATGACGTTCATGTTTCCCAGCATAATGTGATGTTAAAATAATACGCTAGGAAAATGACCTGTCAGGCGCATGCTTCCAGCTAGGCGATTATTTTTATGTGTGAGCTGTTACAAGGATATTCTTTAAAATGTATAGGTCATGGTCAAGAGTAATAACTCTTACGGTGTTGTAATGGAGAGTGTTATACGAGCCCTGTTCAGAAAGTAAGCTCCGATTGATTGCCAAATTGAAACCACAGTGAACATCAGAAAGTTTTACTTGTAACAATTAGCTACACCTTTCAGCTACTTCTCTACGTAGTCGCCGTTCTGACTTAGACTTTTGTCATAGCGTTGTACCAACTTTTCAATAGCCTCATCATAGAAGGCAGCCGCCAGTGCTTTCCGCCAATTCTCCACGCTGGCCTACACCTCGTTGTCTGTGTCAAAATGTTGTCTTCAAAGACAGCGGTTCATGTGACCAGAGATGAAACTCAGGGGGAGACAATTGCGGAATGTATTGTGGGTAATCTCACATATCCATTTGAAAACGATGCAGGAGCATCTTCATTGCCCCTGCAGAATGCGGCTGAGAATTGTCTTGAAGAAGAAACAGCACGACAGTTATGTAATGTTAGCTGCATAGCTTCAGGCGAAATTTCTCACCAGGCCCTCGTACTTGGCGGCAGACACTATTTTCTAGACATCTTTACGCACTCACTGCGAGCTCAGAAATGAGAAGAGCGACGTGATACTAACTGGGGTTATACTAGAGACACTACCCAACACATCTGTGCAAAGCTTTATCGGATTTTCATAGTCGTTTCCATTTCGCGACCTATCGGAGCTTACTTTCTGAACGCCCCTCGTAGCTTTCATGAGTAGAAAATCCTGGCACAAGTAACTTTGACACTTCAGAATACCAAATGCAGTCATTATATATTATGGATTTTTGTTTCGATTTTATGTGGTGTGTTTACCACATAAATATTCAACCATGACCTGTCTCGGACCGTCACTCAATTCTGAATTTGACTACAGACACGTTGTGCCTCGTTAAGTTCTGGAAAAGATAATATTTGAAGATATCTCCCGCCTATAAAGCTGAAATCACAATCTGTGTTCTTGAACTATTTGTTTTACACAGTAATCAGTGACAAAAAAGTAATTTTGCGTGAAGTTTTCACAAGCCGAAATAGGTACATATTATACAATTCGCATACCTAGTTTTTTTTATTTATTGAACACTTACTCTAAGGAGATATTTGGAAGTATTTTTAAAGCCACAGTCTTAGAAGGGAATAAAATTTCAATCAGTATCAAGTTACGCCATATAAGACTCAAAATCTGCATTTTAGGCTTTTTATTAGGAAGAATTTCGTGGTATAATTCTTCTCCGTTTGACATTGAAAGGTTAATTTAAAAAAAATACCTCTGTGCTATTGTGAGTGACATGTTCCTGAATTTTAGAAAATTGCCGTCCACCACTGATAAAGTTTTCCTAGAGTCTTCGGTAGAGCTAATGTCCATAAGAAATTGCTGAGGTTTTCGTGGCCATTTGACGTATTCCTTGCTGGATTCTGTCTCAAGATCTTCTTCCGTCTTTTATTTACTGATTTTTCTGACGTTTCTCCAGCATGATCGACTCTCACTGTGAAAGATTCGTCTTCTACTATTGGTGGCAACCAGCAACAATGGCTTCTGCAGTTGTTATAATGTCAGACACACGTTCCGACCAAATGTCAGAAAAAAGCGTTGGACAAATGTCGACAGAAGATCCCGAGAGCGAAGGCAACAGGAAAACCAATTTGTAATTCTTGTCAGCGTGTTAAACTGATTGCTATATTTTGTAATACGTCTTTCACGTACATGACTATTCCAACTAATTGATGTAATATGGGATATGAAGTCTGACGATTATAAGTGGCAATAAATATAATAAGAGAGATACATCAAATAACGTGAATGAGAAGTCTAACCTTATGTTCAGAGCATACATTTCATTGTTTACACTTTCACGCCGGATGTCACAGTTATAATTAAATCGATAGTTTGAACAATTACGAAGTGTCAAGAGAAACCCTTTTTTTGCGTTTTCCACCCAACATAAGTGAGCGCATAGATGCAAGTTCGCAATAAAAGGGAAAAGATAACCACTCATGTTCCGACTTAGACGTAGATATATTTATTATTAGTTTGAAGAAGGGAATACATCCCAGTTTTGAGTTCGTCCATCCCCAACAGTATGGTTGCTGTGACAACTGGTGTTCACATAATCAATTCAGTTGCATAAAACCTCGTGTTTGCAGTGCATCAGAGTATTGTTTTGTGGTAAATGTCGGACGTCCGAGTTTAGGTATTCTTCATTAAACGTAAGTGAATAACAGTTATTTTTCTACAAGGTTTAAATATGTGTTACGTTGGGAACAGCGTCAACAATGAAGTTCCCGGAAATATTTTCGATTTCCAACTACAAGCGTTTAGAATATTTTTACCTAAATATTACTTAACCGCATCTGAGTTCATTGACGATGTGGCGAAAGAACAAGGGTGCCCCACAACTCAACAGAAATGGTGCACAATTGAAAACCTTCAGTACAAGACAGAAAGATCAAGGAAGTAGGCGTGATAGTTAAATATATTCCATTTGAATATAGACCATTTTATGAGGTGTTGAAGAGACAGGTAACAATTATTACACAGGATGATAAAAAAGTATACAGTAATGAGTATCAGTGAAAATTTCATAGATAATGCTTCCAAAACTGAGCAGTATAGACATTTCCTATGTATATTCCGTTCCGATACGTATGAAAATATAACTATTTCAGGCGTTGTAATAAATAGTCTTAATGCCTAATTCATCATCAGATTGTAGAAGGGAACAAATCCTTGGTTTTTCGTATTGTGATGCTTCCTTCGGGACAATCTAATTTATCTTTCCAAGGAACTGAGATAGGAGGTTAACGTAAAGAATGTCGTAGAAACGGTTCATTAACGCAAAATTGAAAATGAGAACAGGAAGAAGTTTTTTTTCATATTTCCTAACGAAAGGAGGTTTCGGATTCTTTCCTGTCTTCAAACTACCGATTCATAGTTTTTTGTATGACACATTTTTTCACTGAAGCTTTTGTAAAGCCTCTTCGCTAATCTGTACAGCCTCGTCGCTATTGCTGTGGAGGCCGTTCCAACTTTTGTTAAGGTAGGCCGAGATGCTGAGTTGTGAAACGGCCTCTGGTGCAGTATACCACAAAGACAATTTCTCCCTGCCACTATTACGCAGCTATGCTCCAGGGGCAGGTAACAGGATGGGAGAACGAAGGTTCTAAAACACTCCAAAAAAAAAAAAAATAGCAAAGAAGTTACATAAATGAGTTAGCAGGTGTACTTGTAATTTGTGATTAGTTGTGTATTGAAGTCTGCAACACTGTAATACTGTACAGAAAAATGTCCTCAATGACTAAATGCAAATGATAGTAGGTAAACTTCACATGACATAGCAAATGCAATTTACAACTATCTGTTCACTTCCAAGGTTCACTAAACGACATTCACTATCTAAGTCAGCCCTGGACGGTGATCTATAACCTAGTGGGGCGAGAGCTGCTCTTTTATTTTCCGTGTAGGCTTCTGTCCGTTGTCGTCCGGTCATTGGCGCATTGTACTTGGGCGGCAAATGGCCTAGGCGAAGTCGATACCATCATCTTCCGTAGCGCCAGTGGCGATGGTAGAGCTCGCGTAAGTGGCGAGTCTCTGTAGCACTGACACCAGCTCGCATTTTTAAGCGTCTGGTGCTTTTGCCTTGGGTGTCTCTTGTTCGGACGACACAGCATTCCTACCCCCCAAACCACTGCACCGTCGTCACGTATGGCCGAGCACGGTAACGACTATGAGGGGGAGGCGCGGGTGTTGGAACCATTGTTGGAGTGGCGATGATTGCTGTGCCCGATTACAAATCGCTGCTAGCAACCCGAAATCAGTCTTGAGACTGCGAGGGAACACCGAAAAGTTCGAGATATTGCTACACCGGATAAAAAGTAAAACACGGTCGACAACCCGCGCGTCGTTCGCTAAAACGGTCTATAACTCCGACGGCAAACACAAACCAGAACGTAGATGGTTAAAGAAAGGTTATTCCGTCAGGAAATTGCGGACCGTTAAAAGTTGAGCCCAATGCGCACAAAGTGGTGGGGGAGCACAACTTAAACGGCGGTGGCTAAAAAGACAGTGCCCAAAAAGCAACCTAGTTAAAATCTGCTCGCGGCGAGAAGGCCAAGATGAGGTCATCCACGCTGCTGGGAGAGGCTTAATAACCTGGACCTAGTTCCCATGAAGGGAGGACCAGTGGTGATAACAAAATGGCACCATCTGCTCACGGATGGCAACACAGAGATCTTCGGTGGGAATATAAGAACTAGCGGGCTGAGGTATGAAGACTGCAACCTCCTGTTAGACTAACTTGACCAGGAACCCACAAAAACATCACAGTGGCTCCATCAAGAGTGCGAAACTGTCGCTTTTCTGGACCCGCTGTACTAAGGCTGGAAGGTGTAAAGCACACAGAGACTTTGAAGGGCGCTAAGTAGTGAGATGATGACCCAATTGAAAAGCCTCTCCCTCCGGATGTACTGCGTGGCCCGATACAGGGCGAAGAGCTCTGCTATATATACTGAGCAGCATTCCGTAAGACGATACCGAAAAACGTCGGCGCCAACGACGAAGGCACACCACACCACGGTCAATCCGAGAGCCATCAGTCTTCAAAAAGATACCACCGCGAAATTAGTTGCGAAGGTCGTGAAACTGAAGGCGATAGTGCGAAGCTGGAGTCGTGTTCTTAGGAAGAGAATGAAGGTGAAGGTGAACACGGGCCGGAGCACGAAGCGAAAATGGTGAAGAATTGACACTCACTGGGAAAGTTGCAGGTAGCGTTAAGTTAATCTGGCGGAGCAAACGCCAAAAGCGAACTCCAAGAGATATCAGTGAAGAGGATCGCGCTTCATGCAGGCAATCATAGGAGGTATCGAAGAAGGAGGCATAGGATGGGTGGCCCTGCATGGCAGACAAATGGCGTGCGTGTCTGCTGAGGAGAAAATAATGGTGATAGGACAGCGTTATTTAGGCAGCTTCTGCATACAGACTCTCAACTGGGCTAGTGTAAAAGGCCCCAGTGGCCAAACGCCACAATGATGGATAGTATGGAGACTGCGTAAGAGGGACAGACGTGCAGATGCATAAAGGATGCACCCATACTCTAGTTTCGAGCGGATAAGGGATCGGTACTAACTGAGGAGGTTTGTTCTATCTGCTCCCCAGGAAGTACCATTGATGACACGTAAGACACTGAGGGACAGAATACCGCGGGTTGCCAGACAAGACACATGGGAGGACCATGAAAGTTTCATATCGAGAAGAAGCCCCAGGGATTTCGTAGTTTCAACGAATGGAAGAGCGACAAGTCCAAGACGTAAGGCTCGTGGAAGAAACCAATTGTGCCGCCAGAAATTTATACAAACCCTTTCGTCATCGGAAAAACGAAAGACATTGAGTAAATACGACTGAGACATAGCTGAAGACGCTGTTCAATGAGACAAACTGGAGAACTGCAACATACGATTAGTTAGTTGGTTGGTTGGACTACAGGGTCGTCTGTCCCCTCTTCCAGACGCAAACAAGGGTCAGGGTAAAACAACTCCCGAAGTACGTTTGAGAAAGAAAAAGGGGGAAAATGTATGTGGAACCACACCTAAAAATAAAACGAACGGTACAAACAGAAAACAAGGAAAACGTACACAATAAGTAAAAGTAGAAGATTGTATTAAAACCAAAGAGCAGATGGCCTGGGCTGGCTGATCACAAGAATAAAACAGGATGAGCCAGCAACTCTGCAACATATTGTAATGTCCACCCCAATAAGACAAGGCGAGATGAACACACGTAGGTAAAACACGAACAAAAAGACAAACAAATGCCAAGAAAGGGTGAAAGTTAAAATGAAGGGAGGGTGGAGGTCTCAGAGAGAAGGCGAAATGCCCACCCTTAAATGGTACAAGAAAAACCATTCACGAATACACCTTAAAACTAAATCTGCTGTTGAGGCATTGTCGCCCAACACCGAAGGTAGGGTGCTAAGAAGGTTAAAAGTCCACCGTAGGGTAGCTAAAATTCGGCAGTCAAGCAAGATGTGCACGACAGTCAGAAGGGAGCCACAGAGACACTGAGATGGGTCCTTGCGAAGGAGCAGGTGGCCATGTGTTAGCCACATATGGCCAATCCGCTCAAATGGATGACCACTGCACATTCGTCGTGAATAGCGCAGAGTTTATTTTGTGTACCCGGAGTACACCATTCAGTATCCCAGACAGCGAAAACTTTGCGGTGGAAGACTGCTTGCAAATCGGCCAATTTCCAGAGATGGTTTACTGGTGGCCTGTATGGACAGGTGGTCAGCAAGCTCATTGCCTGGTATCCCGACATGGCCTTGGGTCCAAATGGAGATCACTGAGCGTCCACTGGTGCAGACGGCATAAAAAGACTACTGGAATAGCAGTACCAAAGGATGCCTAGGGAAGCACTCTTCGAGAGCTTGTAGGCTGCTTAAGAAGTCACTACAAATGATGGACTCACCAGAGCAGGAGTGGATGTGATCAAGAGCACGATAGATGGCAACCAACTCTGCAGTGAAAATGCAGCAGCCATCCAACACGGAGCATTGTTCAGTACAGTCAACGTGAGCATAAGCATAGCCCACAAGACTGTCAACTAGTGATCCATCAATGTGGATTATTTCTGAGCCGTCAAATTGGTCAAGAAGAGAGATAAAATGCCGATGGAGGGCCTCAGGTGGAACTGAGACTTTAGGGCCTTGCAATAGGTCCATCCGAAGTTGTGGCCGAGGTATGGACCACAGAGGTGTGCGGAAGTGAGCCTGCAGGAATGGTGGTAAGGGTGAAGCGCTGAATTCATGAAAAATTGACCGGATTTGGACAGCAAAGGGAAGCCCAGTTCTAGGCCGCCATTGCTGAAGATAGGCCGCCATTTTGGGAAAAGAAAACAGTTATTTGGATGGCGAGGCGAACTATGTTTGTGGACGGTGTAATTTGCGAGCAGTAGCAGCCGCTAGAACCGCAAAGGGGGAACGCCAACTTCCACAAGTAAGCTGTTCACAGGGCTAGATGGGAAGGCACCAGTAGCGAGGCGAAATCGGCAGTGGTGGATGGAGTCTAGTATACTCAGTGTAGAGGGGCCTGCTGAACCATATTACAAGCTCCCATAATCAGTATGGGACTGTTCGAGGGCTTGGTACAGCTGCAGCTATGTACAACGATCAGAGCCCCAGCCTGTGTGGCTCAGGCTTCGAATAAGTTTAAGTTGCCGCCAGCACTTGTCCTTAAGCTGACGAGGATGGGGAAGCCAACTTAAGTGGGTGTCGAACACCAGCCCCAGAAAGCGGTAAGTCTCCACTACATGTAGTAATTGGTCATCAAGGTAAATTTATGGATGGGGGTGGACGGTACGACAACGACAAAAGTGCATCACGTAAGTTTTGGTGGTGGAAAACAAAGCCGTGAGTGAGGGCCCACGATTACGCCTTCCATATAGCTCCCTGCAGATGGCGATCAGCCACAACAGTAGAAGAGCAGCAGAACGAAATACAAAAATTGTCAGCGTATAGGAGAGGAGGTCCTGTGACCCTACTGCTAATGCGAGACCATTGACGGCAATTAAAAGAGTGGGACACTGAGGACAGAGCGCTGCAGGACCCCATTCTCTTTTACATCGGGTGCACTATGGGAAGCACTGACGCGAACTCTGAAAGTGCAGTGTGATAAAAAGTTCTGTACGAAAATCGGGAGTGGGACCCAGAGATCCCCTCATGTAGAGTAGTGGGGATGTGGTCTCACCAAGTGGTATCGTAGGCCTTCGTCAGATCGATAAAGATGGCAATGAGGTGTTGTTGCTGGGAAATGGCTGATTGAATGTCAGACTCCAGATACACCAAGTTGTCGATGGTGGAGCGCCCTTGGCGATAACCGCCCTGGGACAGAGCCAGAAGGTCCTGGGACTCAAGTTCCCAGCACAACCGCCAGCTCACCCAACATTCAAGCAGCTTGCACAGAACGTTGGTGAGGCTGATGGGACAGTAGCTGTTAACATCTAGTGGGTTCCCCCAGGCTTCAGCACCGGAATGATGACAATTTCCCGCCATTGCGATGGGAATTCGCCATCGCTCCATATGAGGAAGAAGACAGCAAGGAGGCGGCGTTGGGAATCCACTGACATGTTTCAGCATTTCCGAATGGATGCGATCTGGGCCTGGGGATGTGTCAGGACAGTTGGCAAGAACACTGAGGAATTCCCACTCACTGAATGGAGTGTTATAAGGCTCAGTGTGGCATCGAGCAGAAGAGAGCTGTTGTCGCTCAATCCTCTGTTTGACAGGACAAAAGTTGGGGTGGTAATTCTCCGTCACAGAGATGCAAACATAAGGCTCAGCAAGATGTTCTGCAATTACATCGGGATCGGCGGATACAGCTCCATTCTTGGAAATTCTAGGTACACCTGCTGGTTTCTGATAGCCATGAAGTCGGCGGAACTTGGTCCAAATCTGGGAACGGGATGTTCCTGTTCGAACGGGGGAGACAGCATTCCCAGCACTCCCACTTCCTTCGTTTGATGAGGAGGCAAGCCTGCGCTCGAAGCCGTTTGAAGGCAATAAGGTTCTCCAAGGAAGGGTGGCGCTTATGGCGTTGGAAGGCCCGCCTACAATCTCTAATGGCTGCAGCTATTTCAGGTGACCACCAAGGCACTGACTTCCACTGGGGGGCAATCGGAGGAACGAGGGATTGCTCATTCAGCTGTAGAAACAATGGTATTACTGACGACATGGATCACTTCATAAATGGTGGCATGCAACAGATATTCTACATTGGTAGGAGATGTGAAAGTGTTCCAGTCAGCCTTGGGAAGAACCCACCTGGGCAGGCGTCGAGATGAGGGATGCTCCAGTAGGGACAGGAAAAGTGGAAAGTGGTCACTATAACACAACTCCTCATGTGCTCTCAAGTGGGAGAAGGCCAAGACTGCAAACCGAGATATCAGTGGCTGAATATGTGCCATGTGCCTCACTGAAATGTTTGAGGTCTCCTTTATTTAAGAGGCAAGGGTCGAGGTGAGCTAGAAAGTTCTCAACATCTTTGCCAGGGCCATTAACTTTGGCTCCACCCCACAAAGGATTATGGGCGTTAAAAATCACGCAGAAGGAGGAAAGGTGAGGGTAGTTTCGAAATGAGAGCAGCCAAACTGTAGGGTGGTGCTTCACTATCTGGATTGAGGTAGACGCTACGGATGGTAATTTCTTATGTTGACCTCTCCCTGACAGCCAGAGCCTCTTAAGGTGTTTGTAGGGGCATAGGTTCACTACAAACAGAGGTAAGGACGAAAATACGTACTCCACCTGACAGTCTGTCACAGGCAGGACGGGTTTTGTAGTACCTTGGCAGCCACGAAGGGCACGGGTCCACATTGTGAGAAACCATGTCTCTAGAAGGACAATGCAAAAAGCAGGTGTACTGATTAAAAGTTTTAACTTAGCCAGGTGGGAGAAAAAACCAACGCAGTTCCACTTTACAATGACACTTTCTGTCGTCTGGGGTGGCATGGAGTGACTAAGGAGGCAACTTAGGCCTCAGCATCACCTGTTGCCACCGGTTGAGAGTTTGCATCCAGTTCCATGGCATCTGAGGTGTCAGCGAGAGCTAGGTCCTCAGTTGATACCGGTACCTCCACCTCGGCTTTGGATGCAGAGCCATGGGGGAGTTCTGGTTTAGGGGGCACTGGAGGCTCCCATTTCTTGGCGGTCTGTTTCCTTGAAGTTTTGCCTCTGGCCACTCCTTAGGGCTTGCTTGGAGGGATTCTCAGAACTAGCTTCATGGACAGAAGAAGACGGTGAAACCCTTTAATCAGAAGGCAGTTGCTCTTTCGGCCTATGGCTGGTGTTCACTGGGGGGACCGTTTAAGGTAGTTTCCCAAAGAGGCCGTTGCTTCTCCAGCTTGGGGAGAGGACCGATGTCTCTGACATTCTAGGGGGTGATGTAGAGGCTTTGGGAGCAACACAAGAAGATATGCACCTAGCCACCTGAAAGGGGGAGTGAGATGGCTGCCCCTGAGGTCCCACTAATGCAACCTTAGAAGAGTGCGTAATGTCATCAGCGATGGCGACGCACTCGTGGCGGTAGCATAAGAACATAGCATGGGAACAGGGTTTAGTCTTTTGTTTTTGAGTTTAGCCTCATGATAAGATATCGTGTCCAGGGTCTTGTACTCAATAATTTTGCACTTCTTTAGCAGTGCTGGGTAGTACAGTGAGCAGGGAGAGTGATGCAATCCACAGCTGACACAGGTGGGAGGTGGCGCACACTGAGTATTCGGATGCAGCAAACGTCTGCAGTCTCTACATGTGGCACTGGAAGGGCACCGGGAGGACATATGCCCAAATTTCCACCACTTGAAGCACTGCATAGTGGGAGGGACATAGGGTTTGATGTCACCTTTCAGGTAATGAATCACCCTCAGAGGTCAAGATGAAGGCACCAGTGGCAACCCTATTGTCATTGAGTCCCCTGTAAACGCGCTGGACGAAATGGACACCCCACAATTCTAAATTGGCACGTAGCTCGTCATTGGACTGTAGCAGTAGGATGTGATGAAAAATAATTTCCGGGACCATATTGAGGCTTTTGTGAGAAGTGACTGAAACAGGAATATCACCGAGCCTGTCATATGCTAGTAAAGCCTGGGACTGTGTTGCGGATGCCGCCTGAATCAAAATCGACCCACTGCACAGTTGGGACAGTACTGTCACTTCCCTAAATTAATCCTCAAGGTGCTTAACCAAAACCAGAGGCATTGTTTTCAGAAAGGAGTTCCCATCAGTTCTGCTGCAAACTAAGTAACGTAAATAGGAATCCTGTCAATCTGAAGGCCTATGTTTCTGCCAAGGTGTTGCCAGAGAGGGGAACGACGTTGGGTCATACCTGTCAGCGTTGTAATCAACTTTTCCGTTCTTAGAAACGTCTGGGGCCATTCAGTAGCCAGCAACAGATGACTTATTCCGCTTCATTGCGGATCATCTACACTGATGCCACCCACTCCGATCAGGGGCTCTTCCCATAGGCACCACACAGCCACAGCAAAGGCCACCTGGCACGATGCCATTTGCTGGGAGTCCTGCTGCCCCAGGAAGACAGGCATCTACTCGTAGGCATACAAGGGGAATTTACAGCCAGGCATCAGCAGTTCCACCCCTGTGTTGTCAGGGGGCTACCACCAAATGCGTATAGGACGGCCCCACCACAACGGACTGGCTACTGTGCTGGATATTAGGAACTGAGGAAATCAATAGTGTCATGGGGGAGGAAGTAAAGGACCTACCCTGGAAAATATCCCTGTCCATATAGGTGAACTGCAAGTGGAGATGCAAAGCCATGACGAACAGAGATTCAGAAGATCGAATCTAAAGCACTACAGATAACTCGTGCACCATGTAAGGCGTCCTTTCCCATACGGTACGCACTTCTGTGGAATTGGGAAAGTAGCACGATAAACCATAGAATGGGGCCTGAACTTATTCAGCCGAAATGTGCGAGACTCCTTTTAGTCGCCTCTTATAACAGGCAGGAGTACCTTGGGCCTATTCTAACCCCCTGGACTCGGGGGGCTCAATAGACGTCAAAATCGTCAACGAAAAGGGAGCCGTAGATGCCTGGCGGGAGACAGGCCATTATAGGATTCCAGACTGACATTTTCACTCTACAGCGGAGTGTGCGCTGATATGAAACTTCCTGGCCGATTAAAACTGTGTGCCAGACTAAGACTCGATCTCGGGTCGGAGGTCACGAGTTCGAGTCTCGGTCTGCCACACAGTTTTAACCTGCCAGGAAGTTTCATTTTAGGATTAATGGCTATAGCAAAGAGGATGACGCTCAGGACAGAAACCGGAGGTACACTGTTTTCTTGGATGAAGGTGTCCAACAAGGCAGAACCCACACGTGCCGGTATTTAAAAATTCCTGAAGGAAATGAGGCTAGCAACTCAGAAGCCCCACGTGTAGCAGAGCACAGTCCTCCAGCAGGTATCATAAGCTATCACCAAATCGAAAAGAAACCGCCACAGTTTGGGATTTCCGCAGAAGCCATTCATGATATGTGTGCACAAAGTGATGAGATGGTCAACTGCAGAACGGCACTTTCGAAATCCACACAGAGCATTGGTGAGTAAACTGTTACTTTAGTCACCATTCCAGCCGGGTATGAATCATACATTCCAACACCTTGCGAAAATAGCTGGTGAGAGAAATGGGGCAGAAGCTGGAAGGAACGTACTATCTGCCGAGATGCTGTTATACGTATGGAGCAGAAAGTGCTTGACTGCAAAAGAAAGGTGCTGTAACATTTGAATCTGAACACTGTATGGCTCTGGGGCAGAGGTTCAGATGAAGTGAGCGCAAGAACTAGCACCCTCATAGTAAGGGCGGCATTGTAGCACTCACGATTCTGAGAAGAGAAGGATACTGCCCGAGCCACCTTCGCTCGTCTCCGATGGAGGAAGGTAGGGTGATAGTGGGAGGAGCTCGAAATTTCAGCAAAACGGCGTCTCAAGGTGTTGGTGATAAAAGTGTCCACGATGATATCGTCTGCTACTGTCAGGAAGCAAATTGGGGAATGGTTCTTGCTGAAAGAGTACTATCGGAGGTTGTTCCACACGACGGAAGAGGGAGTTGAACTGTTAAAAGAACTAGCGAAAGATAACTTTTTTGCTGTCCCGACTAATGCGACGATACTGTCCACTGAACTGTTTATAATGAATGCAGTTTGTCGTCATAGGATGATGGTTAATAACGCGAAGAGCACGTATGCACGCGGGAATTCCGTCGCGTCCGAAGCTCGTGTTCGTGCGGTAGCGTTCTCGCTTCCCACGCCGGGGTTCCAGGGTTCGATTCACGGCGGAGTCAGGGATTTTTTCTGCCTCGTGATGACTGGGTGTTGTGTGCTGTCCTTAGGTTAGTTAGGTTTAAGTAGTTCTAAGTTCTAGGGGACTGATGACCATAGATGTTGTCCCATAGTGCTCAGAGCCATTTGAACCGTTTTTTGAATTCCGTCGCGACTCGCCTCAGTCCACCAAGGGACCAGGACACTGTGTGGTAAAGAGGAAGTGCGAAGAATGGAACGTTCTGCGGCAGTAAGGATAACGTTTGTAACATATTCTACATGGTCAACCCAACTGGGGAAATGTCGCTCGTCTAATGTCGCCAGGGAGGAGTAAAACCTCCAGTCGGCCTTAATAAGCTTCCATTTGGGTGTGCATAGAGGTGGGATAGGAGTCAGCAAACGGATAGCACACGGAAAATGGTCGCTCGCGTATGTCTGAGGGAACGGACCAGTCGAGACGATGGGCAAGCTGATCACTGCAGAAGGATAGGTCCAAATGGGAATAGGTGTGCGCGGAATCAAAGGAATGTAAATGTTCCTCTGTTAATGCAGTAGAGGATGATTGAGAAGGTCATCCAAGAGCGCACCTCTCAGAGGATGGGAGAACCCGAAAGTGTATGGTACTCATTAAAGTCATCGAGCAGCAGAAAGATCTATGGTAGTTGCCAAATAAGCTGGAGGAAGTCTGCCCAGATGGCATCGAATGACGGAGGGATGTAAACCGTAGAAAGGGAGAAGGTCAAGTGAGGAAGGAGAAGGCGAACTGCAGCAGCTTGAAGGCGAATAGGGAGATGGGTTGACTGTGAACGTCATCCTGTATGAGCAGCATGACCCCACCACGAGATGGAATGCCGTCCTTGGGGGAAAGCGTGAGTTCGAAGCGGTCATGAGGACGTAATTTTATTTCCTGAAAGTAGAGAACAAGTGAACGCTACGATTCTAATATCAGTTGTAAATCTTCTTGTAGGATCGAAGGCCGCGAACGTTCCATTGGAGGAGAGTCACGACGAGGAAAAAGTGAAGGGGGTGTCACCTCAGCGGCTGTCGAACGCCACCTTCGAGGACTCGCAACTACAGAGGTAGGAGGATCGTAGTACATGAGGTCTATAGAAGAGTCGGCATTCTTCTGGCAACCTGCGAAGTCCAGGGCAGAGAAACGGTTGTTAGTGTACACAGGCGACACAGAAGTCGACCAGGCGTGTGTATCACGTAGTGAGACCATCGAAGACGATTCACAAGTCGGCGAAGGAGAAGACCGTTTGCCTTCATTTCAATACTTAGAGCCCTTCCAGTTTGCAGATGTTTGATGACTGGTGGGTTGCAGGACGTCTACACAGGAGTATTCCTTCTGTCCTTTCCAGTCTGCTGGTTGTGTAGGTGGTGACTTCGCACCATGAAACGAAAGATTGATGGCGTCTTGCACGGCTGGAGAAGGATATGGACGCTACCACGATGCTGGGCGATTTCACAACCGCAGTGCTAAATCTGAGGTCCCGTGCCTGGATGGCCATGTCGTTCGTGGAGGGAGATGTAGCAAGAAAAGTACTGTAAGTGCCTGATGGTAGAACGCGAGGTTTTGGACTAGCGAAGAACTTGTTAGAACTGGGTAAGATCACCTGGAGACCCCGCTCAGAGATACATGAGACAATCGCGGGAAGAGACAGCATGGTCACCGCTGCAGTTGATGTGGAGAGAAGGGGGCGGACAACCGCCCTCGTGAGCATTCCTTTCACAAGTTGTATATTTGCCTGGATGTCGACAGGACTCTGGAGTATGGTTGTAACGATGACACTGATAGCAGTGCATCATGTTCGGAATGTATGGTGTAGCTGCGATAGCTTCGTGTTCAACAAAAGAACCAATCTATAAATAGTGAGAAACAGAGTGCATGTGGCCGCTAAGGAGGTATCTACTTTATTCATCACCCGATGGACTGCAATGACTCACTGATCAGAGCGCTACGTTCGGAGGCCATCGAGCAACAAAGTGTAAGTAACACCTCAGGAAGAATTCAGCGATCGGTGGACACAAATAGGAAAGCAATGGAGAAGCGAAACTACAAGCAGTTTTTGTGCTTGAGAATCAGAAGTAGTCTCCAAAAGCAAAGTGCCATTGTGTAAAGGAGGGCAGGATTTCAAAGGGTCAGCAATTGCGTCAACACCATTCTGAGTAATAAACGAAGTTACCACAGCAAAAGACTTCAGTACGTGAAAACACCAACAGTGGTGCAGCTGGGAGTGTCTTTGCATAATAAGTTTCATTCCATTTACGTTTCGTAGCCGTTGACTAAGAAGATGATTGGCTCATTGCAAGAAAATCCCCTATGATTGCCGGTGTCTATGATGGCACGCTCCTTCCAATGGGGGCCCCCCCTTGAGGAGGGGGCACACCTCCCGCACACCAAACAGAGGGACCAGTCGGCTATTTGGGAAGGCAGCAGCTCAGGCAATCACCCCTCCCTGGGCCTTGCCTGTATCAGGAGGTACATGCGACCCGGGGCTGGGAATTACGCGTTACCCAGTCACCTTTTACGCGTCAGACGTGTAAGCTGGCCTTTAGGAGAGCTCAGGGAGGAATAAGAAAAAGAGGAACCTCAAACGCCGAAGCGGTGGAAGGAAAGGAGAAAGTGAACGAAGAAAAAAGGTATGTAAAACAGTGGAGATTCTTCTGATATTGACTACCGAAAATGCAGAATACACGTCATGAAACAGCTCAGAAATGTTTCCCAAGGCAGGGGGAAAAAGAACAGCAAGAGGATAGACATGAAGCGTGAAAGGAAAAAGATGCTGCAAAGGCTGGAGTCCCTTCGTAGCCAAGCACGAACCTGCCAAAGAGCGGCGAGCCCCCGGAGGGAGGGTATCGTCTTGATGCCGTAAATCCGCAACGGCATCTTGCTGACAAAAGGCCTCTCGGTAGGCCTCGGCGCAGGGCTGACCAGCAGTGGTGGCGTGGCGTGCGCTGCCGGACGTCCGCTAGTGGACGGAAGCGGCGTCGGATCGATATCCAGAGGCTCGACCCCACTCTCATGGTTGGCGCACGGACTGCGGCCTCCGGGAAGGTCAGGAATCTGTGAACGTACTAGAAGCCGGAGAACTTCGCAGGCGACAAGGCCGAATTTGATTTAGGTACCGCTTCTGCAATCTACTGGGACCTCTAATCTGAAACATTCGTAAACTAATTGAATGAGTAATGACACCAGACTCCCATAGACTCTGTAAAACAGAGGTTGGCTAATCCGATATGTTGGCTGACTGGAGTCTGTAGTCGCCAACTGTTGCGGGGTATGGAGTAAATGCATGAGCGGGCGGTGATGTCACCCATGTAGCAATTCTGTGGGCAAAGGACCGTTGCGGGGCTGGGAGAGATAACTGGACAAGAAGCGAAGTCTGTCCATTTGCTGTTTTGCTAGTGCGAACAAAACGTTCAACCTCGCCACTCGATTGTGGCTGGAATGGTGGTGAAGTGCGAGAGCGTATGCCATCTGCCGTACAGCAATCTTCAAATTCTGCAAAGACAAACCGAGATCCTTTGTCCGTGACGAGAAATTCAGCCTGACCTTCGATGCAGAATATGGACTGAAGTTCTTGCTAAGTGGTGCGAGATGATGTCGATGACATGAGAACAGCAAAGGGGAATTTGCTATACGCGTTGACAACTACTAACCAGCGTGTGTTCCAGTAAGGGCCAGAAAAGTCTATCTGCACACGCTGCCAAGGCGCTTCTGCCTTGGGCCATGCAAGAAAAAACGCTAGGGGGGGGGGGGGGGCGGCCTGAGGTTTCGTTCCGACGTCATTTCTATTTGCGCATCCATGCCAAACCATGTGAAGTATCCGCACGCTAATTGCTTTATGCGGACAACACCACAATGGCCTTTATGCAATAAGCTGAGCACATTTGAAGCATCATGGGTGTCACCACAGGTGAATGTCCTGACGCTGAGTACTTCAGAATGACACCATGAACAACAGAAAGATTATGTCTATTTATAAAACAGCGACGAACAATAGGGTTAAACATGTGCCTGATAAAAGATGGTCAATTGGTAAGAATGTATCGGAGCAAAATTTGCGAATCGGGATCGGAAGAAATGGTTCACGCTAATTTGCGACAATTCAGGGAAAACTGCTCGACAATGTCAGTTTCTTGTTCATCAATTTGAAAATATGCTGCTTCGAAGTCGCAGTCGTAGTCGACATCAGGCCTCATAGGCACACGTGAGAGAGAGTGTCTGCATTCGCATGCTTAGAAGTGGGCCGATAAATGATCTCGTACTGGTAGTGGGAAAGAAAAAGATCCCAAGGTAGCAATTTCTGAGCAGTACGAATAGAAATCGGTTTGACCGGATTCGAGAGTGAATGTAAAGGCTTGTGGTCCAGGCTCTATTACAGATTTCGACCATATAAGTACCGGCGAAATTTAGTCACTCCGAAAACGGTGGCAGGAGCTTCCTTTTCTATTTGGGAATAGTGCTGCTGAGCTTTGTTCAGAAGCAAAGGCAATAGGTCGGTCTGATAAACCAGTCCGATGTTACAAAACAGGAGCAATTCCAAAAGACGATGCGTCCTCCAAAATGAAATGTTTGCTTGGATCGAAATGAACAGAAGCGTCGATCCCTGATAAAGCCGCTTTCTGTATCTGAAAGGTTATGTGATTATCTTGGAAGCAAAGAAAAAGAGAGCTATGCGTGAAGCGTTCAGTGAATTCGAAAGTAAAATTCCATGTTCCGACTTGACGGAAAATCCTAGGAAGTTCTGGTTCTTACGTTAAATCAGTAAGCGATCCAATCAGCATATCCAGACACTCTGGGATGATGATGGCATTGAAACAGAGGATGAAACGCGCAAAGCTGAAATACTAAACACCTTTTTCCAAAGATGTTTCACAGGGGAAGACCGCACTGCAGTTCCTTCTCTAAATCCTCGCACGAACGAAAAAATGGTTGACCGCAAAATAAGTGTTCAGGGAACAGAAAATCAAATGATATCACTCAACAGAGGAAACTCCATTGGACCTGACGGGATACCAATTCGATTCTAAACAAAGTACGCGAAAGAACTTGCCCCCCATCTAACAGCCGTGTACCGCAAGTCTCTAGAGGAACGGAAGGATCCATATGACTGGAAAAGAGCACAGGTAGTCCCAGTTTTCAAGAAGGGTCGTCGAGCAGATGCGCAAAACTATAGGCCTACATCTCTGACATCGATCTGTTGTAGAATTTTAGAACATGCTTTTTGCTCGCGTATCATGTCATTTCTGGAAACCCAGAATCTACTCTGTAAGAATCAACATGGATTCGGGAAACAGCGATCGTGTGAGACCCAATTAGCTTTATTTGTTCATGAGACCCAGAAAATATTAGATTCAGGCTGCCAGGTAGATGCCATTTCCCTTGACTTCCGGAAGGCGTTCGATACAGTTCCCCACTGTCGCCTGATAAAGTAAGAGCTTTCGGAATATCAGACCAGCTGTGTGGCTGGATTGAAGAGTTTTTAGCAATAGAGAGACGTCTACAGGCAAAGAAAACTCTGGCGTGCCACAGAGGAGCGTTATGGGACCATTGCTTTTCACAATAGATATAAATGACCTAGTAGATAGTGTCGGAAGTTCCATGCGGCTTTTCGCGGATGATGCTGTAGTATACAGAGAAGTTGCAGCAATAGAAAATTGCAGCGAATCGCAGGAAGATCTGCAGCGGATAGGCACTTGGTGCAGGGAGTGGCTACTGACCCTTATCACAGACAAATGTAAAGTATTGCGAATACATAGAAAGAAGAATCCTTCATTGTATGATTATATGACAGCGGAACAAACACTGGTAGCAGTTACCTCTGTAAAATATTTGGGAGTATGCTTACGGAACGATTTGAAGTGGTATGATCATATAAAATTAATTGTTGGTAATGCGGGTTCCAGGTTGAGATTCATTGGGAGAGTCCTTAGAAAATATAGTCCATCAACGAAGGAGATGGCTTACAAAACACTCGTTCGACTTATACTTGAGTATTGCCCATCAGTGTGGGATCTGTACCAGGTCGGGTTGACAGATAAGATAGAGAAGATCCAAAGAAGACTGGCGCGTTTCGTCAGAGGTTTATTTGATAAGCGTGATTGCGTTACGGAGATGTTTAGCAAACTCAAGTGGCAGACTCTGCAGGAGAGGCGCTCTGCATCGCGGTGTAGCTTGCTGTCCAGGTTTCGAGACGGTGCGTTTCTGAATGAGGTATCGAATATATTGCTTCTACTTATACCTCCCAAGGAGATCACGAATGTTAAATTAGAGAGATTCGAGCGCGCACGGAGGCTTTTCGGCAGTCGTTCTTCCCGCGAACAATACGCGACTGGAACACGAAAGGGAGTTAATGACAGTGGCACGTAAAGTGCCCTCCCACACACCGTTGGGTGGCTTGAAGTGTATAAATGTAGATGTGGATGTAGAAGGAACATTTTTGCTGTGAAGGATTGACAGTAGCTTTGAAATCAGCATAAATACTAATTTTTCCTGGTGATGTGCGAACATAAACTACTGAGGAAGACTACTGAGTTGGAGAGATTGGTGCGATTATCCCATTTTGTTACCAGTGACCAGTTCTTTTGCAACCTATTCACGAAGTGCAACAGGCACTACTCGTTCTTCGAAAAAGTACGGTTGCGCAATTTCCTAAAGCGTATCGTGCGCTACAAAGTTATTGGATGTACCTACCCGAGGAGCTATCAATTTTTGAAATTTGTCACAGAACTTAGCAACACTCACTTGAAATGAGACACAGCTAAACACATTGGGCACAATATTTAGTCCAAACAAATCGACCAAATCGAGACCAAAAATATTAACTGACTGTCTACTCCGTAGCACTTGAAAGGAAACTGTGTTACGCAGATTCTGATACGTGACCGCAATGTTAAATTTTTTGTCACTGACATGTTCTGGCCATTGTACACTGTAAGTGTATTTGTAGATTGACACAGTTGTGGTTTGTCTAACAGTTCGTAAGTTTAAAAAGGACTCCCATGCACCTGTATGTAACTGAATTTTTACTGTATGGCTTGCAATCACTAAAGGTGAATACAGTTTATTGAAGAGACGTAGCATAGGGGAATTAGCGGTCTGAATAATTACACTGTATTGTTCTGTGGGAACAAACTATTATAAATGTAGAAAATTCACTTGCATATCTGGACACAATTTTTTCACATTTTGACCTGGTGACTTTTGTCTTTTTAAGCAAACGTTTTGTACATGACCATTGCGGTGGCAGGAGTAGCAGGTTGGCTTGGCATGAGGGGCAATGTTCAAGTCTACGTGCTATATAGCATCGGGGGCAAGATTTTATACCAAACTCTCGGTGAGCGATGCCCCGATTGCGCTTAAGCTGTTGACGTGATACGGCGTTGTTCACAAGTCTGTTTGTGTGCCGTTAGCAGTGCGTAGCAGTAGAGCTGTTTCCACCTTTCCGTTCTACATCACAAATGACTAATATGTTCAAATGTGTGTGAAATCTTAGGGGACTTCACTGCTAAGGTCATCAGTCCCTAAGCTTACACACTACTTAACCTAAATTATCCTAAGGACAAACACACACACCCATGCCCGAGGAAGGACTCGAACTACCGCCGGGACCAGCAGCACAGACCATGACTGCAGCGCCTGAGACCGCTCGGCTAATCCCGCGCTGCTACAAATGAATAATGAAAACTGTCTACAGCAAAATCACGTGGGGCTTGGTAATCAATAATCTGTAATACCTGCTCACGAGTAGGATCGGAATATTTCAGAATCTGTTCATCCATCCTATTGTCTGAGACATTCTGTGTGATTGCGTCCCTGGTCATATAGTCACTGTAATTCTGCCCACATTCACAACGGAACTTGCATTTCCGCTTTAAGCCTTGTAATTCACTCACTGACGGTATGTTTGCCCTGGCTGCTGCTTTAAACGAAAAAACTTAAATGAGGCAGCTGTAATGTTGCTACGCTCGTCATAGTATTTACTTTATGTACTGAGAAATGTCTCAAACGCGACGTCTCCAGGCTTTGATGTAGGAAAGAGTTTTGTAAGAGTCCTGTACACTGATACACCAACGACGGGAAGGAAGTAAGCCTGCATCACAGTACCTGATATTTGGTGGGCTGCTAGGTGGGCTCTTAATTGTGCGATATACTCCAGTCCTCTGCGTTTCCGTCGAAGGCGCCATACCGCCTGTGTCACGGAAGCTGCAGGAGTGGCTGCTGACCCGCTGCTTACTGTTTGGCCTGCCGCTTTATGTGTGACGAATTGTCGCGTTTTCGGTCAGCTTCTGAAGCGACTGCTTCTGGAATCGAAGGAACATATTAAGATCCTGCGCTGATTGTACATCCACATCAGGCAATGGTTCGGTAGGAGCAGATGCAATTGGCGGATTCTGTGGATTAGGATCCGGAGCTGGTGCAGTATAGTTGATGGTTGTGTCACTGGATAATGAATTAGAAATTGTGGTTGGGTAGTGGGTGGTAGTTAGACGATAGCAATGACACAAAAGCAGAAGGTGTGATGTACACGATGTGCTCCCAGAACTAGAACAAAAAATGTCACAGATGTGTAGTGCTGGATTACGACCAATAAGGCAGGTAACAACACTTTAAATTCGAAACAACGTCAAGCCAGCCGTTTTCGCCACTGCTTCTGGCTTGGGCAGCCCCCACGTCATTGCCAGTTTTGTAAAGCCTCTTCGCCAATTTGCACAGGTCTCGTCGCTAATGCTGTGGAGGCAGAGTTGACACAGTTGTTACGGTAGGCCGAGTTGGTGACTTCCTGAAACGGCTTCTGGTGCTGTACACCACTAAGACAATTTCTCAATGCCACTATTACGCAGCTAAGCCCAAGGGCAGCTAACAGTATAGGAGAAAGAAGGTTCTAAAACACCGCAACAAATTAGTGATAAAGTCCCACAAATGAGTTAGAAGATTTATCTTTCCGACTAGTTGAATAATGAAGTCTGCAACATTGCTTGCAATATAACACAAAAATGCCCTAAGTGCAAATAATCGTACGTAAACTTTACATAGCAAGTGTAATTTACAACAACTGTCCGTTCACTTGCAAGAGTTCACTACACGACGTTCCTTGTCTAATTCAGCCCTGGACGATGATCTATAACCAAGAGAGCCAGGGCTGCTATTCTATCTCTAGAGCAGGCGTCTGTCCATTGTTGTCCAGTCATTGGTCAATTGTACTCGGACGGTAGTTGGCCGAGACGAAGTCCATACGTTCATCCTTGGTGCCGCCGGTGACACTGGTGTAACTAGCGCAAGTTGCGAGTCTCTATGACACTAACACCAGCTCGCATCTTTGCGACTGTGGGTCTTCTGCCGTGGCTGTGTCTTGTTCGGACGACAGAAGCTTTAATTGTATTAGGACCGTTCGTTACGTCATTAGTAGCTTCAAATACTATTTCACACGAAATAGTCTGTAAACCCTGAAGTCTTATTGGTGTTTAGTTGTTGTGTCTCATACGAGATGCCTATAAACTTACTGTCTTGGTGGAAACATGTGAAAACTAAAATGCAGCTTTCTGGGATTAAATGGCAGTTTATTGCTTGTGGCACAGGAATTCCTATACACATTCGAATGACAATATAAGTAAAACCGTGACTGTGCAAAAAGTAGCAATTTTAGTACTATGAAAACACAAATACCGCAACTGCGTCATGCAAACACGACGGTTAGCGGTTAAGCATGATAAAATGAAAAAGTAAATTTGGCAAATTGTTATGATTCCGGCCTTCTTTCCTTTGTTAGTACTGTTGTAGGAGCTGAGATCAACTGTAAAATTTTTTCCTCGCTTTCACTTGTTGGTTCTCAAAGTTATGAAACAAACAGTTGTGGAACTTCATCTATGTTTCATTCTATTATTTCTGTCAGAATGTTTGCTCTCATATCAAAGTTACATTTAGACACGACCAGCGTTTGCAATATTGTTACAACTATGAATCTGTCAGTTCATGAAAGTATTATTCAGAAACTATTTAACGCTATGTTAATCCTTAAAATGTAAAACTATAACGTCTAAAATTAATTTGTTTACGTATAAGTCAACCATTACGAAATACATAAAAGTTGTCAGAGGGCGAAGACATCCTGAAGTCTTATGTAGCCGGCCAATGTAAATAGTCTCTTTCGTCTGAACAGGTTCACACATCATCGTTAAGAACAGAGGATAACTTTGTGATAGACTTTAGAAACACTCGGCTGCTGCAGCTGCGAAGAGGGCCAGTATTCAGAAACCCATCATCACCTCGTTTCACTGTAGTAAACTTATTGACAGTTGTCATGGATACAATGAAAAGTTCATAAAAGCGTTCATGTTGCATCGCAGTCTCATCGGTATACTACAGGAGACAGCTAAACAGCCCATCCAAAATCTACCTAGCACCAATAAATATATCTACGCCGGATTTTCTCTAAGTTAAGGGCAGACAACGTGGCAAATGACCGGATGTACACTACTAATACTTGAAGTGTACGGTTGCTCAATTGTGAAACCTACAGTATTTCCTTTATATAGAATTATCAACTTCTCTCTGTGACACTTGCTAGAGCCTTGGAGGAGAACTTCGGTGCCGTAACACGTGTGCAGTTTGATCGGGCAGTACCAAGAGAACTGCACCTAAAGTCTGTCTACCGTCGATTATTGAAGAGGTCCCACAAAAATCTACCCTACTGTTCCAAATGTAAGCCAACGCGTAAATTAGGCCACATCGTTATTCGTAAGCCACACAAAAATTCATACGAGGCTCCGTTCGTTCAAAGCGCAACAGGAAGCTATCAACACGCGCATGAGGAGAAAGTGGAGGAAGCCCTAAGGAAACAAATTCAGACGCCGCCAAGCGCAAACGCAACAACACCTGAAACAAATTCAACCGGGACGGATAATTGTATACCTTAAGCGGCAATCAGAGGACATGGTGAGATGAACGTCGCATTTTGTCGAAGCCGAGGAGAGAGCACAAATGAGGGGACCTCGAACGAGGACCTCCAAAGGTCTGATATTTTCCGAAGGACGGAAGTTGTCGATGAAAAGCCATTTGATTTTCAACACTTCTTTAAAGTCCGAAAATTTGAAATTTTCGGAGATGAGGGTAATTTTACTCACCCACGCACTTGGCTACCACAATTTTACCCTTACTTACCTCCAACTTGGTTTTTAAGATACAATTTTTTAAAGGAAATTATCTTTCCGCTAGTGACTGTTATATGTTTTTGTTACACTATTGCAATTTTGGCCTTAACCATTATCAAGCGCTGATATTATGGCCATAAGCCATGTCAATTTAATGTAAGCTGGCATTTGTATTTCTTTGTCAATACGGTTAAATACACGTTGTCATGGCTTAAGGCCATAATATCAACACTTGATAATGGCCTAAGGCCGAAATTGCAATAGTGTAATAAGAACGTAAAATAGTCACTGGCGGAAAGATGATGTCCTCCAAAAAATGTTTTGTCAATCCCAGCTACAGTAAGTTTAAAATGCAAGTTGGACTTTATTTGCGGACACTTGAAAGGGTCAGTGGCGGAAAAAATGCCCAGAATATCAGCAACGTGTAGAAGTTACCAGGAGTTCAAGGAGAGCTTCCTAAATATCTACCTGTCCAAGGAGACGCAAGAGCGCATAAAACACGAGATGACTGTTCGCAAAGATTTCGAGATTTCAGGCAAGAAAAACCCAGTCAAGTTTCTTATGCAATGATTGAAAATAACCAGTATCTTAACGTACCATGCTCTACCGGTGAAATCATTCGTCATTGCTACACCGAACCTCCGTCAGCATACCAACAAGTATTACCTGGCAGGTATAATTTGGAGCTCAGTACTTTCCGTAACACTCCTCACGAATTACACTACGCATTCAGAGCAGAAAATATCAGAGAACAGTGAGGAAAGTCTGACAGGTGCATCGCAGGCCCTGTGTCACATCCACAATATAACCATTACTGTAATAGGAACGGAAATGCGTGGAATGAAGCGCCTTACGGAAACCATTCACGGTCGGAAAATCTCGGGAGTAACAAAGTTGAACAACGAAGAGACGGGAATGGGAACCGCAATAATTATGTAGTACGCAACAAGGGCTGCAATGGAAGGAGGAATGAAGGCTACGGACTACAAAACCAACGGAGGACGAAACCATGGATATGGTTTCAATGACAATAGAAGATGGGCGCAATTGAACAACGGAGGAAACGGAAATAGACCTCAGGTCGAGGAAATTGAGATTCGGGGTCCAAACCCAGGTCGAGGGGCGGGGGGAAATGTTGACCAACGCCACTGACCTTCTCAACAAGCCACAGCTAGTTTAAGGGTCGGTGGCAGCCGAACATAAGCGTTGTAGCATAAGTTGGTATAGTTATAATAATTTTAAAGATAACAATCATTTCTTTAGATCTTTTTTGATTCACCATGGTAATTAGCATAGGAACTTCTCCCATTACTGCTAGAGGTAAGAGTTGGCATTGTTTGAATTTCACTGTACAAGTATTTGTTCGTAAGATGTAGATGTACAGTTGGCCATCCCAGAGCTGAATAAATTATAATTGTCAAGAGTAGAAATGTATCGATTTCACGACAGAAACTTCGTTGTTTATTTGAGTCCTATTTCGCGCGAGTTAATATGATCTCATAGCAGTTTTGCAGTCTGCGCGGAACGACAGAATCAGGTGTCACAACAACGACAGAATTTTATATCTTGGAGTACAAAACAAGTGCACTAGTATTGGGGTCAGAATTCTTCTCGTTACATCTTAGACATCAGCTAAAATCACATTTCTTCTGCTTATTGTGTGAGCACCGCAGTACAAGCCCATGTACGATCCGGTATATAATTCGTAGCATAGTGTGTGAGAGGGGCGTCGTTAAGATTAATTTGTGAAATTCTTGGAAGTATTCTTGCAGTACGGTCGTGTATTGTCATCCACACAACAGGCGTGTTCACTTTCTTTTGTGGTTTATAACCAGTGCCCAGTGCAACTTGTCTTCACTGTGGGCTGATTCTTGTTTTCACCAGTTGTGCGGTGTATTTGTGGTGTGTTTTTTGGCTGTCGATGTCGCCTTTGGTGCGATGCTTTTAGCGAATTGGATATTATATTAGAGTGTGGTTACACAGATGAGCTATCGTGTCTAATGCGGTTGTTGTTCACGGTAGTTATTCGCTTGTTATTTCGCATGTGGTTTTCCGCACTATTGTGCGATGATATTCGTGTAGGCTTTCGCAAGTAACTCGCGAGTGTCTGAGTGGTTGATCTTGGGCGATAGTTTGTACTATGTAGCGTGAGCACGGAATGTGCGAGTCAGTTTGGTATGTCTTAGTAGAGTGAATGAGGCACACCATCAATTTGTGAGAAAGAGAAGAACGGAAGAAATGCAGCTTTGCAGTCAAATGTCGTTGATAACTTGTGTTTTTACCTTTGTTTCAGGAGCTGGAGCAAAAAAAATATTGTACACCAACCTGTGAGATATTTGGGTCAGTTTCAGCAAAAGGAGAATTTCGCCGCAATTGTTTTAGGAAAGAAGAGTGAGCAGCTTGGTGACGTCGGCATGAGATTCATGCCATACATCAACGTTAGTGCCATCTTAACGACAACAAAATGGGAGTATATTAGTTCGTATATGTTTTACAGTAACTGGGTTGCATGAATAAGTAGTAGACTTAGATGGAATGGGAATGAGTGAAGTGAATGTGTAGTCTAAGCCGGCTTAGTACTTGGAGTGCATGAAAGGTTAAGGGAAATTAACACTACTTAATCATAAAGTACAACACCTCATCACTACTTAAGATTATAAAGAAAATCAATCATTTAAAATTATTGCTGTAATAATATCAAATTATTTATCTGATAGAATAGGTTCATTTTTTTTTCAAAGAACGGTAACCCTTTTAATCTTTTTATTCTTGGACTAATCATTCATTATAATTGACTGTATTATTTTGTTAACATATTTGTAAAAACACAGCACTAAGTTTCCTTGCAAGAATTGTGCAGACTATTGGTGACTGAGTTGATGGTGATGTGTCAGCTGTTTTCGAGAGGCTGCAGACACCGGAGCAGCTGTAGCAGCCAGGCAGATGGGCCACCACTTAGAGAAGATGGTCAAGGGGGCATACGCCAGCCGTCTAAGCAGGAGTGACGCTGCTGGCGGTGGCCAACTTAGCGACCACAGGGCAGCTGGTCGACATGTCGTCATCAGCTGTGTGAATGGGGGTCAGGAGTGGGAAGGCCCTTTGTGCCTCCAATTGTCAACAGGCGGATGGTGCAGCTGACGGCGGAGCACTTTCGCTGCCACTACCACTACAAGGTCCCGAGGGATTCACCAATGAAAAGATGCCTGAGGCCGGAGCCAGTGGGGCGCACTTGGCAACCGCTGACTGCAGGTATTGCATGTCTGGAGACACGGTCGACGGTGATGGCAGGAGGTGATTCACCTGAAACCTGTGTCCATATGCCTCACAGGTCTTCCCATGAATGTGTTCAACAGCGGCAATGCATTGCCGACCACCACGTCATCCAAGACAGTCAGTAAATGAGACACCAATGATTGCTGCCACAGACAAGGTCCTGCCACACTAAGGGGGCTGCCTGTACTGCTCATGCTGACAAAAAGCTGTAACCCCCCTTGGCAAACTATTCCCACATAGCTGCCACATCTAAACTGTTGAATTTCATGTGTAGTGGGGTATTTTCGTGTGACAATCACAAATTTAAAAATTTGGACTCCCTAAAGACCTTAGAGAAGGGAGCTGTAGGAAGTTTTGTTTTCATTGTTACTTTATGTATGTTTCTTTTATGTATGTTTTATATGTGCCTTGCTGGTTTCGTTTTACAAGATTAAATGTATTCTCTATGTTATATTATGAAGTTTTATTTTTTCTTAATGGACTTGTGTATTATTTTTACGTTTAGTGTAAAGATTCACTTATTTTATGACAATCATATGTTGTTTTGTTGTGTTGATACATATATCTTTGCTTCTAAGGGACAGACTTACACATTATAGAGAAATAAGATGCACAGATGACCTAGTGACAGTTTATTTTTGGGTGAATGTGAGAGCGTTTGTAATCAAGATTATGTAAACGAATGAATGCAGCCATATGTTTAATTGAACAGTGCTAGTACTTTTTCCATGGGGCAGAGAATCCTCAAGAACACAATATTTCAGTCAGGTTAGGGAATAACCTTCTCTGGCCCCAGTTTCAGTATAAATGAGTAGATAAATGTCTGTATTGCGCTGTAAGCCTTTAGTAATTGCTATTTAAATCATTGTCTTCAAGAATATCACTCAATGGTACTTCCATCACATTTTATTTCTTATTTAATTTTGTGGGCATGCAGCAGAGAGGCTATGGATGACCCCTGGTTGAATGTGGTAAAGACAGAGTATAACACTGTGCTGGGATTTATGGCGAACAAAGATTGATTCATCTATATTTCTTTGATAATGGCCCAACTAATGTGTCACATGTTATTCTGTTCCGTGTCACAATAATCTTTTGAAATGTGAGACTCCCCATGAATAAATTTGAGAGTAACGGGGAGGTTGTGAGAGATTTCAGGGCACCCACTTCTAATTCGGTGGTATGCCGCTTCATGTTCTTAGTGAATATGATCTTTATTGCAATTTTGACTTCATACATCATGATGATGGTGGACAGCAGTTAATCCTTTTTCTTACATGCTCTAGGGAAGGATAACGGTAAGCTTGAAATGTGTTCAAAGGAATAGCGTGCCGATTAAAACGACTGCAGTAGAAGTGCACGCCTACAGTGGGCTGAGGGAAGGGCGTGTTTTTCTGTGGAACCTGGGGTAGACATTTTAGGATGGCCGAGTTCCACGGTCTCATTGTGTAGGCACGTTGGTTGGCGCCACTCGGGAGGCAACCACGTCCAGGCAGAATGACTAGCACTGAGAAGTAGCCGCTGCAATGGCCAGCAGATTGTAGACCAGCAATAAAACAGAGGAAGGGCCCTTGTTAGGCAGGAAGCCAACGAAATACCTGTGAGCTTTCTGCGAATTTCCGTGGGACAGGGCCACGTCCAGACATTGTTACAAAACATATTGCTGAAAGCACGAGGCTTTTAGTGAGTTTATGGCGGTTCTTTGGAAACTTTGAAATGTACACTACAGGGGAGATAACAAGCATTTATGGATGGATGTAGTTCCATCCTGCTCATGTTGTTAGCAAAAGACACGACAAACACGGGGAAAGAGGCTGCAAAGCTGAGTCTTTTTTCGTTTTCTCCCATGTAACTTTAAAGTCTCTGGTTGATCAAATCAGTGTATGCAGATCAAAGGCCGCTCTCCCAGCTTCGAATGCTGGACTCCAGCCTCCGATTGGCTCATGCTAAAGTGGGGGAAGTCTAAGATGTAAATGTGCTTTGCTACCGAACTGAGGAGGAAGCGGACAGAAAGAGAAGAGCTCACTCTTGTACTGGCACCTCACTAGTAATTGACTGCAGGGCTCTACCTAAATGGTGAGAATTGTGTCCTTTCATAGTGTGCCACTTACAGCCTGTATCAGTTAAAAAATGGCTCTGAGCACTATGGGACTTAACATCTGAAGTCATCAGTCTCCTAGACTTAGAAGTACTTAAACCTAAGACATCAGACACATCCATGCCCGAGGCAGGATTCGAATGTGTGACCGTAGCAGACATATGGTTCTGGACTGAAGCGCCTATAACCGCTCGGCCACAGCGGCCGGCCCCTGTGCCGGTCACCTTCTGAACCATCAAACGTACTGCTTCCAGCATGATGCACACAAGTGATGGCTGGATGTATTTATTTGTCTTGAGTCGGCCGTCTAAGCATTTGACATATACCATCATGCATAGTCATACACGGAGTCAGATTGGTTTGGCAGACCAGCAAACAGCTCCTCCTGCACACTGGAATCAACCAGGGTTTCAGAGGCTCACAGCCAAGTATCTGCATTCCTAATTAACCGAATTTTAGACCAAGTACTTTCATTTTTCAGGCGCACACCATTTATAACATATTGCGGCTGTCCATGACTTCAGTCGATGAACGCATCGTGGTGTGCAGCCCTGACCAGCAGGAGGGTAAGGTAATTGCTGCTACGGCGTAGGGTTCCTATATATGTTTCTCAGCACTCTGTTCTTTCGAACCACAATTTTCTTTTTTGGAGTGGTAGAAAATAGATGCTTGATGGTGGTGTAGTTTTTGTGCCATAACCAGGATTCACGTGTATGAAGTCAGATTAAGCGATTAGTGTTCCGGTTAGTGTCGTGTGCCCATCCCCGGCTGATCACTTTGTCCACCATAGACCCCATGTTAGCCAAAGCGTTTGTGAAATAAAAATGTTTGTGTGACGTTTCATTAGCCATTTTTGTTGTCTTGTGATGTTAAGGATGAATAAATCTACTGTCATTTATTTCACAACTTCTCCCTGAGATCTGATTAACAATACCTTCCCATTTTATTATTAAAGTCTCGATTTGGAACGTAAGTAGAAAGCTTTCAACTGCATGCAGAACTTTTAACACTAACGTGCCGTGAAACACGCTAATGTTACCCTCTGAGAGGATTTGAAATTTCTACCATGCGTGTGTCTAATGGTAAAACGTATCGGACCATTATTTCGAATTTTGTGAAGTTGTCAGTAAAACCAAACGTGCCTTAAGCTTGGGAGTTAACAGAAGTAGTAAAATTATAAAAGAATGAAGAAAAATGAAGGGTCGTCGGCCTATGTGGGCATATTAATTTGGAAATATATATTTGAGGAAATTGGATATTAGTTATTGAAGTTACTTTTGTTGAGACTTCCCTTTGAATAGCAAACAGGACACAAACTGACACAGTGCACTCTGTATTGTATGCAGAAGCAGTTACCAATGACACACATACCAGTAAATTATGGGAGCAAAATTGCACCGAGCTCATCTTAATGACGGCCACTATCATTAGCATTCCTTAATCAAAATACTAAATCATAACTGCATGAGGTGTAGAACTAATTTTGGACATGAGGGGCTTCTATCTTGACTGATATGAGTACCATGAACAAAGATGAATAACATCTTAGATATATTGTTTAAGCTCGTCTGCATGTAGCAGTTTTCCTTAGTAACATTAATAGTTCATTTTTTTCTTAAAAGAAGGATATGATGGGGACCCATAAACTGGTATAATTTCACTAGTCAAGGTTCTTTGGTTATTGCCAAAGTAAAAAACTGTATCTAAAGCTAATCATTCACTTAAATTACTTTGCATAAAACAAGACACTGGTGTAGCGCCTCCTTTTCTTTCCTCCCAGTAACTCACTGAAAAATCTTATTACATGCTTTAATAAAAAAAAAAAATTATTCTAGCATTACTGAGGAAGAGTAACCGTGGAATATGAATCACCCACAAGCTTCACTTTAAGTGTGCATTTATTGTAACACAACCAGTTAGAACACCAACAATTACGTGTTGCAATTGATTAGGTAGGTCACAGCTATACTGACAAAAATTTACAGAAAACAGATTAAGGCTTGCAAATTTAGAAATTTTAAATTCGACGAAAATTAGGGAATAAGCAGTTAAACTGGAGAACAACTTGGTTCAGATTTGACTGGTATTCATAATAGCACTGAAACACTTTTCGACGAGATAAATCGTAGAACACAGAGGACTAAGCAAATTTAAGTGTTACAGAAAGCTAGACCAGTTAGTTTAATTTGAGAGTGATATTGCAGTGGGCTTACTTAAGCAGTAAAAGGACAGGATAAATCTAGCCCACATTAAAAGGGGCATATGCATAAAATCATGGAAATAGCACAATAAACTTAAAGATATCACAAGTATATATAAACAGGCTTCTAACACAACTCTATTTCACCCTGAACTATTCAGCATATAAAAGGTGTTACAAATTACTCTTAAAAACCATCACTTTGGATCACATTGGCCGTGTAAAACCAACTTAATAAACTCGAGCACAATAAGTTACTCTCTAGAGCTATATAAAACTATTTATAAGATCAAAGAAATCCTAATGGACCAGAACTGGTCTGGAGCTAGCTTGAGGAATGAAACCCAAGCCATGGCTGAGGCAGGTAAAGAAAGGGTAAGATTGACCTCCACAAGGTGCTAAACTCTTTAATGGAAGCGATTGGCTGAAGAACAAACAGGTCACGATAGAAATTGCAACAGCTACCAGGAGCCGGGCAAATGTAACGGCATGCATTAAAAGACTGGCCAATAAATCTTTACGGATTGCGGGCATTCACACCTCCAGAATAAGGGTAGAAAATACAAGACCTTGTAGTCACTCAAGAAATCAGAGGACTGGAATTAACAGAATAAAATTACTATTAATTAACCTTTCACAGGGAACAACTTGGCATCAAACGAAGAAGTAATGAATTAGATACACTCCATATGACTGTTGCGAGTGCTGAGGCACTTAACAGACCTTGAAGACGATATAACGTGGACTTGACCAGAACACAAAAAGGAGAACATCGCATGTCAAAACACCATTTCAGGGGCGGGAAAATTTTACATAATTTAATGTATAAAATAGTGATTTCACTACTTAACTAAAATCTCATTGAAAACTGGATAAACAAGTTACACAAATGCAAATTCAAGTCACATTTATCTTGGTTGCTTGACGTGTGTCGTGAGTGGTATGGGAGGTCCTAGTTACCGGTTCACACAAACACAGGACTCAACCGCAAGACAACAAGAGTACATTTCTAATACATTGCGCTGAATGTTAACACTGAAATGAACCCAACAGCACACAGTGGAAGAAACGGACGAGAATACTAAAGCGTCTGACAGGAACAGTCAGCAGTAGTCACGACGAATAACTTCGGCAATATGGCAGGGTTACTGAATCAGCGTTTTAGCGGAATGTGAATGTCAGCCACCCCTGAACAAAGGGGTATGATAGATCTCACTTTGATTAATGCACACTCCGACGAATAGCTACCGGTACTGAGACACAGTCTTGCTTCCACAGCGGGAACATAGAGGAAACAGAATTTTCCTATCGTCTTGAATCAGACACCTCTATTACGACCCGAGGCTAGTAACCTTATCGAGGCCACGTCCACACTGGGCATCAAGCGACAGCAACCGTCGCACTAATCGCGACCACTCACCACTCTGGCGGCCTTCCGCTCCCCCATGCTGCCCGTTCCAAGAGAAACCGTGCCGTGCAGAGCACACAGCGTCTGCTTGGAGTCGCTAGTAAACAAAAGATGGTTCGTTGTGGGAATTGAAATAAACGCTGCAAGCTACATTAAGAGGGAGAGGAATCTAACTGTGAGGAACATACGGTTCCAGTGGGCTTAATTAACTTCAGAAGGAACCATTCATGATGGGTACCAAAACTACACTATCTTTGAAAATGTGCATAACTTCACTTCTAGCAGTACTACCGCAAATCAGTTCATTATAAATTTATATGTACTTGTACTTGAATCACCAGTGAAGCAGGTATTCTTGGCAATAATATTTACACGATCTGGCACTGTAATCTTATATTTTCTAATAAACTAAGGATACTATAGCAAAATCCTATCCAACTTCACTTTTATGGTTACAGCTTTTAGATAACAAAGGTTTTCACTTTCCTGTTGATAGATCTTTGAATTTTTGTACTTGAACTTCCTACCTTAACAGTTTCAGTTGGAGTCGTCCATAAACAAAGCATCCAAATTTTACTCTTACTTTAACTTTTGCTACTCCTTTCACTTTGGACAAAAATCACTGTTAAACACATGAATGCCAGAATTGTTCATTTCAATAAGGATACTCGGTTTTAGTAGCACATAGGTGAGGACCCTGTTTAGATTCGTGATCAGGATTGAAGTTATGGTTTGGAACAGAAATTGAGGTTTTGTGTAATTGTTATTGAAACAACACACAAATTAACTGGTCCATGCCAATATACATTACGTAACTGAATGTATGAAGTTTGTGAAGCAGTGGCGAAGATCAGTGGCAGGCAAAATGGGGGCTAACTGTACGCACGGCTCTTGATTTGCGAATGCTCTATAAAATCTCTTCTTGTTGTCAGGTTGCCAACATATTAGGGCCCCCATTATTCCGTGAATACCAAATAATAGCCAGATCCACATCCGAGACAAATCCCTTCTAATGCAAGTTCAAATTCCAATTGCCTCTCTTAGCACCATCGAGGAGTACCGTACTAAGGCTAGCCACAATCTGCGTGCCGCTTACACAAAGGAGCCACTCAGTTCGACGGCCAAACCTACCTTTTACATCGCGCCATGCTACTGTCATTGCGCGTGGGCGGGGGGTTGGGGGGGGGGGGGGGAGGGGACTTCCCTACAACGTTTACATGTTACAACAAATACTGATGCCCTAAACATGAACCGGCTTTTAACAAACATATTTCTTTCATAAACATATCCCTATTACAATAATTTAAAATCTCAACATATTCTTCTCCTTCTTTCATACATACATTGCAAAACTCTAATTTTCTTGCCATACATCAAGGAGTTTAAACAACACAGAATGCACACTTCATAAATTGCGGATACACAGCTACTAAAAATAAACTGACTCCTAACTGATATAAGAGTTACAAACTGTCGAGCCTTTATTGGAACGATGGCGTATTAAAGCAAACGTCGACGAGTGCGAAGCAGTTCTATTCACATACAGACACGCAGACCGAAGCTACTGCGGAAGTATAAACACTGTCGACAGGTAACACTACATGCAAGCCCTATACGTTTCCGTTGGAAAATCAGATATCTCGGTGTCTGGCTGGACCGGAAACTTACATGGGGTGACCACATCGAATACGTTGCCAACAGAGCGCACGCGAGGCTCAAACAACTCTATCGATTGCTCAACAAGGAAAGTTCACTGAATAGGAGCTTGTGGAGGTCCATATACATGACACTGGTTAGGCCTCTGATGACGTACCCAGCTTCCGCCTGGGGATACGCAGATCCTACACACCTGCGCCGCCTGCAGACCATACAGAAAAAAGTGTTACACATCATTAGCAACGCGCCATGCTACACACGCTCCGTGGATGTTCACAATTAATACCTCCTTGAAACCCTCAAGGAAGTATTCAGAAAACAAGCCATACGGCTATACAGAAACTCGAGACACTCCTTTCTTCCTTGCTCTAGGAAACTGTGATCACAACCACAGGCGGAAGCATAAGAGTCCGCAGACTCTACTAGTTAGGGCATAACCACCTATGGCAAGCTAACATACAACCACAGGCGGAAGCATAAGAGGCCGCAGACTCTACTAGTTAGGGCATAACCACCTATGGCAAGCTAACATACATCCACAAGCGACAACATCGGCAAGCCCCTGCATATCAGCAACGTGGCCTGGATATGCCAGCTAATATTAAAGCCGACCAACAGGCTGCAGAAGGGAAACCGACAAGCTAGCACACTAACGCACAAACAAACCGCCATTACTACCCTACACCGTGCATCCGACGTATGACCGATCGGTCACAAAACTATGATGAACCTAACTGTTACATGTATGCTGACGCTGACCGAGCAATCACCACCGGCACCCAGCGGCAGACGCCGAGTAACACAACGGCACAACGTCAAAGATATCGACCTGCATGATACCCACTACTAATAAAGCCAACCCTTCATGATCTGTCGCAGGCAGCAAGAACACAGCTACTGCACTTACAACGCTACCCAACTATCGCAGAGATTTTCTTTTCCCTTGGCTCTTGCCTTGGCACTTTTTCCCCCTCTGCCCTTCAAACCGCTACCCTTCTTTCAACTTTCGACCAAATCTACCTCCGCATGAGCACGTATTAATGGTTAATCTTAACCAGTCGTACGCAAACATCGCAGTACCCACATCCTGCTAGAACTCACTATACTGAGAACTAACTCTTATGCAGAGACGGCAATAGACATTTTGTGTTGGCCATCATTTCGATGTGGGCGTGGAGGGGCTACACTTCTTGAACTAAAGAAAAAAAAAGGCCTTGAGGGAAAAAGTAGATTGACGAGAGGTCCGTAACTAGCTGACAAACAGAAGCTGAGCAAAGACTAAATGGGCGGAAGGAGAGCACTGAGAGAAGCGGTCAATGATTTTCAAAGTATCAGGTTGTCAAATAACGTGCGTAAAAATCGCAGAGAACTTTTCGTCTTACGTAAAATCTGCAAACGGTTCGGTATCATCTTTTCACTCACTCAGTGACCACACTAGCACCGAAATGAAATATCATAGAGGGACGGCCGAAATACTGAATTCAGTATTACTAACTAGTTTCACCACGTATGATATTCACCACGGTTGATCATAACATGGCCCTTCTTTCAATCGTCGTACAAACCTCGAAGTGGAATATAGTGACATAACTGACAGCGGAACAGAAAACAATTAGAACTGCTTAGTAGTGGAAAGAAATCAGGACTAGAAGAGATACCTATAAGATTTTAAAAAAATTACGCAGAAGAACTTTCTCTGCTTCCAGTACCAGTCTATCGCAGCAAAAATCTCATGACAGTGAACTGTATTAACTGGATTTTATTAGGGCTACCGGTTTCAGCCGTTAGCCACCATCTGGTACGAAAAATCACTTAAAACATTTGATTTGTCTAAGGTGATTTTCGTACCAGATGATGGTTTAGGGTCGAAATCAGTAGTGCTAATAAAATACAGCTATGCAGTTCAGTTGCATGAGTTTTTTGAAACATAATGACTGCTGAAAATTGTGTTAGAAACTGCTGGAGCAAGGAAGGGTACCTAGCGAGTGGAATAAAAGCGTACATCATGCCCCTTATTAAGAAGAGTCGTACGACAAATGCACATAATTATGGGCCTGTATCGTCAAGGAGAGGTTTACTATCTTTTGGTTCAGAAAATCGATTTTTAAAATTGCATTTTTCGACCTATAAAAGTGTTTAAAATCCACCCCTGAAACGGTTTTCCCGAATACGGAACGGAAATGCTTGCTATTCGCGGTTGAACAAAAAAATTACCTGTTTGAAATCGGCCTTTTTCATGCACGAGTTTTTTATCTTTCGGAGATGAGTTATTGTACGGTGCTTGGGAGAAAAAACATATAATTCAAATGAAAGTTTGAACGCATGTGTTTGGAAGTTGGCCCTCAAGCATTTGCATTCTGGTGCAAGGACTGTGGAGACGGCTATTTCCTGGCAGTGACAGCTTCAATGAAGGGTATTCAGGAATTCTTAAGACCATGGCAACGATGGACGTCACCCTGGGACTCTACTCGACGCAGTTCGTCAAATATTCGGACGACCACCGGATCCAAGCGGCCGAAACCTGCTTGTCACCGGCCGTACGAGAGGCTCAGGAGCAACGCAGGATGGCCCAGATCGAGCAGGACGCCCTCTGTGAGGAAGAGGAAGGACTAGTTTATGGACCCGGAATAGCAGATTGAACGTAAGTTGCATAATATTGCATTTACATGTAGTCAAAACTTCATTTTTCTAGAAATTACCTTTTTTTTATCGCGTGGTATGGTAACTTCAAATCGACTAAACAGATTGGCGTGATTCTTTGTTTCCGACGAGGCTAACTAAATTATCTAGGATCTGTACCAATTTTATTCTGATCCATCAACTTCAAGTATTTTTCCTAGGCCGACGAAAAATCGAGGAAGAAACCCAAGTTTTTTTTAAATGTCCGCCATTTTGTTTCCTATGGTCCAAATAACTTACGCGAGGTACAACTCCTAAAGGATCTTATGTACTTCGCTCAACTCAATTTTGATTTCAGATGAGCCGGCTGACCTGTGACATACCGCGCGCGCAGGTCTACATAGAAATTTTGTTTCGTTCCGACGGCACTTCCGCCTTTGCTCTTCGACATTTCCGGTCGAAAAAACTCGAGTTTGTAGAGGAACTATCAATAAACATTTTGACCAAATTTGACACAGATGTCTCTAACACATCCTGAGAAACAAATTCTCAAAGAACATGCTTTTTTCTTGCCAAAGATAGTAAACCTCCCTTTAACGTCAATCTGTTGCAGAATTATGGAACAGCTCTATAGACAACGACGCTCAAACTGATGCACTGTCCTTGACTGTAGTTATGCATTTTACGCCGCTCTGCATTGCAGTTTAGTAAAAAAACATCCGAGCCCACCGAGTATAAGACAAGATTTGCGATTGGATTCAAGATATCCTAGCAGACAGAGCTCAGCCTGCCGCTCTTAATGGATCGTAACCCTTATAGTGTAGTCAGCAATCCAGTAGGAATGTACTGGAAACGACCCTTGATAAAGTTGCTGAGGCAGCTAGCGTTCTGTTTACAGCAGAAGGATTGTGTTATACAAGTTCATACTATTCGTATTTATTATAACAATAAAAGAGTGAGTTATGAGCTTACAGGTTTACTCACGACGTATTCAAAATAGAACCAAAATCAAAACACAGCGAAGCAGACAATGGTGGATATGCTTCAATCATCTAATCCATTCATCGTGGTCACTCACAGAAACCATCATAAAATGATTTCTACGCTTCGGGTATGTATTTTACAACTTTCTTTACATCTTCTAGTTTGTCCTTTTTTCTTTGGGACAGGTCCACTATATGGTTGTTTATCTGGAAAGTATTCCTTGCATCCTACTTTGAGAAGTGGAAACAGGAAAGCAGTGACTACATCAATTAATGTCCTCACTTCAATAACTCCAGGAGAATCACGAAGGTAAATGGAGTGTCTGTACGTAGATAACTGACACTTCATTTTTGGTTTGCTACTGTAAGAGCACAATGAGTCAGCATGCATTTTGCAGTAGTTAGGCCACCAGGTCTTGAAGTCCAGAATACTTTCTGCTTCCAAGTTTGTGATGATAAAGTACTGCTTCTGATACGACGATCTTATCAAGCTTTCATACTTCCCTTGCGTCATCTCCAGACATGGCCGCTTCTACATCTCAGTACAATTTATGGAGCATTTATATTGATGAGATACAACCACTTGTTATACCAAATTGTGCATAGAGATATAAAGATCAGGTATCTCCGGTACACGGAGTAATTTGAGAACAAAGTGGACATACCCCTATTACAAATGACCGTTTCAAATTGCAGATATGGAATGATACTGAAATTGTCTAAAACAAGGGCCTGTACATAAATGAACAAGTTACAATGGTCACATACAGTAATCAACTTTATCTAGGTGGATATAATGTGCATAACAGACATTCGATATTTCCTCGTGTTCTACCGCCTAATAACGGCATTTTCTACGGATATTTCAGAGGCAGACGAGGAACTGGAGGGGCACGTTTCGCTGCCGTCTGTCGAGTGTCTGCCCGAAGCACGCGGCGGAGTACAGCCATTCAGGGAGGCGGTCGATGGAGTGCAATTTCGTTCGTGCTCTTCAGGAAGTGGTGCTCCGAGAGACAATGGCAGCCGTTAGCGAAATGATGAAGCCTATCAGTGAGAATGGGTTTCACGTGCGGCACAAGACTTGCAGAAGCAGACTTTGACGAACTGTAGGACTATGATCATCTCATCTGAATGTGATAGTTTATTGCTCCCCAACACGATAACGACACGAAACTGATGGTGAACAACAATCTATCGCTAGGTGGGGAACAAAACTGTGACTCACTCAGAGAAAAGGACCTGTTTCAAAAGAAGTAAGGAACAGCTCCGTGGTACATCCAAGTCTTTGAAACACGAGAGATAAAAACTTAGGCGTTCTCGCGGAATGTGGAAAAGGAAGGACTACCCTCTACTCCAGAAATGTGTCGCTGTAGGTTACTTTATCTGAGTTGTACGTAAATTAAAGGGTAGATAAAAGCTAAAAGATCTCTCTGCCTCTGCTGTCTTATTATCTGCTGTCAATTGCCGTGCGAAACAGCTCTACGGAGTAATGGTTGGTTGACTGTGTCACTCTGCGTGATATCTCCCACTATTCCTTGACAACATAAGTAAGTCACAATTGTACATCAAATAAACCCTTGTAGAGATGAATAACTAAGATGCTCTTAGAGTGAACGCTTCTTTCATGTACGTAGGCGTGAGGGTACTAGTCAGAGTTCCTTTCTGCTTGAGCGTATTAAAGCCAGAGTCCACTTCTGCTTCGAAAAACATAAAATAAGTTGAGACAACGTATAAAAAATTTATCTGAGATAGACTTAATTTTGTATTAACTGCCGGTTGATAGCTTCGATCAGCGTATGGCACACACCGTCGTAACATGGATCCACTAATCTCCACCGTACATCGATTCATCTACCATCGGCATCATTTGTAATAAATTCACAACTATATCAACAAATACAAATTGCGTTGTCTATATTCACGTTGTTACGATACTTAAAATTACTTGTATGTTTCTACAAAGGTGCCAACGTAACATGGGTCTCCTTCTCACGCTCTATCTGAGCGGCTGCTACGGTTGGAAACTGTTGATATGTTGACAATTCCAAGGCAGGAGCTAGACTTTCCCTTATGATGTTCGTTGTTCCTTGCACGCTGGTAATTCCACCCACATCGACTTGAAAACTTATAGACGGATATTTGCCTGCGAGATATAATTTCGAGGCATATTATTCTCAACAGTGGAGTGTAGTGTACACAGTCATGTGTTATCAAATGCCACAGCACTTCCATTTTCTTCCCTAGAATGTGGGCTACCGTCCGAATACTGAACTTAGTACACAAAATACTCCTTTCATTTTCAGACTCGATATATGGTCTCCCATTTTTCCGGACAAAGCTCGCCAGTCCACGCCAATAACATTATTTTCAGTTTGGAAGCTATAATTATATGATTTTTTAAAATAAGATGAATAACACAATAACAGCGCTTTTGGCACATGATAACCACAGAAATCTTTTTGACTATATATATATATATATATATATATATATATATATATATATATATATATATATATATATATATCACAATGCCAAGTTATTGAACTACAGGAAACGTCCAAAATATCTAAAGCATAACCACAACACATCACTGTAAATGCTCATTAGAACCGCAGTATTTATGGGTGTTCACAGAAATTTTCAAAATGGGACGGGGGCGAAGGTCAAGATTTAAAATCTGTCATTTATTGTACTGCTTAGACAATGTGTTTCAGGGCCTGTCGTACCCCAAGAAATGGATATGAAAGAACTCACACAAAATATACTGTTTATCAGAGGACTTATCCCAATATTCTTTTGAAAGTAGATTAATTTGTTGTATAAAAGGTAAACACATTTCAGTAGCATAAATTACATCTTTTCATATTTAATGTTGTTTATCTGTCAGTCCTCGGTTGTTTGTAATATTACGGTAAAAGTTGGCAGCTTGGTGACTTGGATAATCTGTTACGCTGTGACAACAGCGCACAATAGTTGTTTATCTTTAAGTACTTTAACTCGGATCAACATTCAGAATATACTTCAGCTGAAGTGTGTCGTTGCATAGTGCTGCCATTAGTGATGCAAGCTAGATGTACATACATTATTCATGAGCTTTCAACCAAGCCAGTTAGTTCGCGGGTAGAAAAACGTGTTTGTTGATAAACTGCAAACTCTCTGCTACCACCAATAAATTTGAAGAGCTCACTAGCTGAAGATAAATTGATATAAATGAGTTACATGTGCAGTTCATTCCATATAGGAGTTAAATTTTACGAATAACTTCTTTGACCTGAGGAAAGCGAAATAATTTTCCGTAGATTATAGAGATAACTTTGTGACAGCACACAAACATGAATCTCAGCGACGGATACAGGAAAACCTCAAGGAGGGGGCGCTAAGGATATTTTTAACTACCATTACTGTTACTGTAATAAAAAATAATCAAGTCACATGCAAAGTTTAGGAGTGTGTTATTTAAAATGATTGTACACATATTCAAGACAATGCCATCTTATGATATAAAAAAGTTACAATTGTGGTTCTCTTCCTTGAATGATGAATTCTGTGCACCTATTCTTCCTGGCAAATTGCTTAATTTCATCATCAGTAGGACAATCAATATCACTGTGAGTGTTCAACATAGCTAAGCCATTAAGTCGGTCCTCAAAAATGGCTCTGAACACTATGGGACTTAACTTCTGAGGTCATCAGTCCCCTAAGAAATCTAAGGACATCACACGAATCCATGCCTAAGGCAGGATTCGAACCTGCGACCGTAGTGGTCGCGCGGTTCCACACTGTAGCGCCTAGAACTGCTCGGCCACTTCGGCCGGCAAGTCGATCCTCCTTCATGTCGACCTCAGCCATGTCTTTGTACGCCGCAATGTTGAAAAACTTCTTTCTACTGTAGCAATAGATGTAGGTAGACAAGCGATTATTTTGTAGAGAGCACATTGTGTTCGTGTGGGAGCGATCTAGATGCTTGTAAAACAATAAACTGGTAGCCAAGATCGCAGGAAATCTTCTTATCCCATGATTACCGTTTTCGGCGAAACTAAAGCCGATGATGGCGCTTGCATAACAGAATGACGATCATTAAGGTCGTTTATGTCCGCTTGCTTTTATCGAAGAATCTCTCTCATTAGTCTCTTTTTAGTCACAAATTGTGATTCTTCTTCAAAGAACGGTAGTTCAGTTAAGCTCCGATTCAATTTATTTGCGTATCATTACCGTCATGTGTCAGTAATTGTGAGGGCTAACATGTGTTGAATTTTAAATGATAATGCTACATAAGAAAGTACAACTACTCGATAACTCGATTCAACTACTCGTTAACTTAATTCAGTCGAGTCGACTGACGAAAGAAAAGAAACGAATAGCATGCGGGCTGACTGGCGGGGGCGGCGCGGGTGGCCGTGCGAGCGGCCCCTATAAGGGTGAGGAGGAGGGTGAGGGTGAGGGGGGAGCCACTGCTGCAGACACAAATGTGACAATTGAAACTGTAGGAAACAAGACTCATTTATGAAATTAGAGACTTCTGCGAATCCTTTGGTAAAAAACACAAAGCTTCATTTCGCATTATAACTTAGCTACTAAATATAACATGAAGTTACTTCGAATGTTGTACTACCGGTACATGTGTCATGACCTCCCTTCTTCGTTGTATCACTGAACGTGTAACTGTGTAACACTGTGAACTAATCATCTAGCTTTGAGGATGTTCTGTTAAATGTAAGAACCGTGGTCTCTTTTTTTTTTCGCCACAGAATTCCGCTAAACAGGTCCGTAAACATATGTGAAAATGTTAATTACTTTTTCAAGACAGTTTAAATTTTTTTTCCATTCATATTTCGGTTCAGTAGAGATAGGCCTGTTATTACCTGAATTTTAAGGTAAGTAGAAAAATAAATTTCAATAAATTGGCAAACTCTGTGACTAACGCTTTGGTGTGTATTGATAAAACAGCACTTGTAAAACCACGCATATGTGTAACTAAGTTGTACCTGTGTGTCATAAAGGAACAATAGGTCAGCCATGTTTTAAACAGACGAATTTAGTTCTACTTTCCCAATTTTAGACGCCATATCCCAATGTTGTCGTGAGCTGTACAGAAAATTGGGATAGAAATCGACATAAACATCATCTCCGCCCTTTTTATTGCTCATGGAAACCACACATTGCATGTTATACCAACAGGCAGCGAGACCTTCTGAGATGGTGGTCCCGATTACTGTGCACACCAGTACCTCTAATATTCAGTAGCACGTCCTTCTTGCATTGATGTATGCCTGTATTCGTCGTGGCATAACATCCACAAGTTCTTCAATGCATTGTTAGTCCAGATTATCACACTCCTTCAGTGGAGATTCGTCGCAGATCCCTAAGAGTGGTTGGTGGGTCACGTCGTCCATAAACAGCTCTTTTCAATCTATCCCAGTCATTGATTGATAGAGTTCATGTCTGGAGAATATGCTGACCACTCTAGTCGAGCGATGTCGTTATGCTGAAGGAAGCCATTCACAAGATGCGGACGATGAGGGTGCGAATGCCCGAATGCCTCGCCAGTATGCTGCCGATATGGCTGCACTATCAGTCGGAGGATGGCGTTCACGTATCTTACAGCGGTTACGGCGCCTTCCATGACCACCAGCGGCGTACGTCGGCCTCACATAATGCCACCCCAGGGTAACCTCCACCTTGCTGCACTCGCTGGACGGTGTGTCTAAGGCGTTCAGCCTGACCAGGCGGCCTTCAAACACGTGTCCGACGATTATCTGGTTGAAGGCTTACGCGACACTCATCGGTGAAGAGAAGGTGATGCCATATTGAGCGGTCTATTCGGCATGTTGTTGGGCCCCTCTGTAGCGCGCTGCATGGTGTCTTGGTGGCAAAGATTGACCTCGACACGGACGTCAGGAGTGAAGTTGCGCATTAAACAGCATATTGCACACAGTTTGAGTCGTAACACGATGTCCTGTGGCTCCATGAAAAGCATTATTCAACATGGTGGCGTTGCTACCCGGGTTCTTCCGAGCCTTAATGCGCAGGTAGCGGTCATCCGTAGTAGCCCTTGGGCGGCCTGAGCGAGACATGTCATCGACAGTTTCTGTCTCTCTATATTTCCTCCATGTCAGAACGACTTCGCTTTGCTTCACACCGAGACTTATGGACACTTATCTTGTTGAGAGCCCTTCCTGGCACGAAGTAACAATGCGGATGCGATCGAGTCGCTGTATTGACCGTGTAGGCATGGTTGAATTACAGACAACACGAGCCGTGTACTAGAGTCCTGCATGACCGAGTAAGCGAGCACAAAATACGAGATGGGGCGAGCACATCCTAACTAGATAGGCTGCCCGCACTACTTGTAGTGACCGAGCATAGATGCCGTGACCGAATACGTAGCACGTAACTTCAAACACATTACACGTGTCATTATCCGTGTGAGACTGCAGCCAGTACGGGCTTCTCATTTGTCGTGTCTCTCTCTCTCTGTAATCATGCAGTGCGAGGAAGCCAGTGCAGTAAGACGTAAGATTGAAACTAATGTTTACACAATGGAGAGACGGGAAGGGCTAAAATGCTAAGTATGGAGCACATTTTTGTTGGTTGTAGACGAAAACAGTGCGTCAACTGGGTACGTATGGTGCATAAACTGCTCCACATTATTGTGTTTCCAATCGGGAACCACTCATTTAAAGAAACACAGTTGCAAGAAATCTCACAAAGATACAATTCCTTCACGAGTAGCGGCAGTAATAAAAAATAGTATTACAGCAAAGTGTGTTGCAATGTGTGCTAAAAATATGAGACCTTTTAATGCTGTTTCCGGTGAAGGTTTCAGAGAACTAGGCCAAGAATTAATACAGCTAGGTGCGCATTATGGAGGAATTAACGTGGCAGATGTCATGCCACATCCCTCCACTATAAGCAGACATGTCAAAAAACAAGCTGATGCAATACGAAACAGCATACTGCCTTCTGTTATTGCGGAAGTTATTAATAAAACATGCGCTGCGACAGTTGATATGTGGACTGATTCGCATAATCAGGTGCTCTATTTGACGCTTACAACACATTACATTAGCACAGATTGGTCTCTTGTGAACAATGTTTTATTTACAACAAAATTCCCGGACGTTAAGAAGACGGGGGTAAATACACTCCTGGAAATGGAAAAAAGAACACATTGACACCGGTGTGTCAGACCCACCATACTTGCTCCGGACACTGCGAGAGGGCTGTACAAGCAATGATCACACGCACGGCACAGCGGACACACCAGGAACCGCGGTGTTGGCCGTCGAATGGCGCTAGCTGCGCAGCATTTGTGCACCGCCGACGTCAGTGTCAGCCAGTTTGCCGTGGCATACGGAGCTCCATCGCAGTCTTTAACACTGGTAGCATGCCGCGACAGCGTGGACGTGAACCGCATGTGCAGTTGACGGACTTTGAGCGAGGGCGTATAGTGGGCATGCGGGAGGCCGGGTGGACGTACCGCCGAATTGCTCAACACGTGGGGCGTGAGGTCTCCACAGTACATCGATGTTGTCGCCAGTGGTCGGCGGAAGGTGCTCGTGCCCGTCGACCTGGCACCGGACCGCAGCGACGCACGGATGCACGCCAAGACCGTAGGATCCTACGCAGTGCCGTAGGGGACCGCACCGCCACTTCCCAGCAAATTAGGGACACTGTTGCTCCTGGGGTATCGGCGAGGACCATTCGCAACCGTCTCTATGAAGCTGGGCTACGGTCCCGCACACCGTTAGGCCGTCTTCCGCTCACGCCCCAACATCGTGCAGCCCACCTCCAGTGGTGTCGCGACAGGAGTGAATGGAGGGACGAATGGAGACGTGTCGTCTTCAGCGATGAGAGTCGCTTCTGCCTTGGTGCCAATGATGGTCGTATGCGTGTTTGGCGCCGTGCAGGTGAGCGCCACAATCAGGACTGCATACGACCGAGGCACACAGGGCCATCACCCGGCATCATGGTGTGGGGAGCGATCTCCTACACTGGCCGTACACCACTGGTGATCGTCGAGGGGACACTGAATAGTGCACGATACATCCAAACCGTCATCGAACCCATCGTTCTACCACTCCTAGACCGGAAAGCGAACTTGCTGTTCCAACAGGACAATACACGTCCGCATGTATCCCGTGCCACCCAACGTGCTCTAGAAGGTGTAAGTCAACTACCCTGGCCAGCAAGATCTCCGGATCTGTCCCCCATTGAGCCTGTTTGGGATTGGATGAAGCGTCGTCTCACGCGGTCTGCACGTCCAGCACGAACGCTGGTCCAACTGAGGCGCCAGGTGGAAATGGCATAGCAAGCCGTTCCACAGGACTACATCCAGCATCTGTACGATCGTCTCCATGGGAGAATAGCAGCCTGCATTGCTGCGAAAGGTGGATATACACTGTACTAGTGCCGACATTGTGCATGCTCTGTTGCCTGTGTCTATGTGCCTGTGGTTCTGTCAGTGTGATCATGTGATGTATCTGACCCCAGGAATGTGTCAATAAAGTTTCCCCTTCCTGGGACAATGAATTCACGGTGTTCGTATTTCAATTTCCAGGAGTGTACTATAAAAAAAAGTGCTCTATGAATTTAGCTTTGTTACGTACCCGTTCTTGGAAACGTTACTTTTGCATTAAAAGAGAAAGAGAGGCAGAGATAAATAATACATTGTGTGTGTGTGTGTGTGTGTGTGTGTGAGAGAGAGAGAGAGAGAGAGAGAGAGAGAGAGAGAGAGAGGCGTTGGATTTGCACAGTAGAGGGCAGCGAGCCGGGGCGAGGCGAGGTGAGACGTCTGCGGTGAGCGGTCATGCTCGGTTATCCGCGTGTCCGGAATCCAGACAACAGACATGGGGCGAGTACGTGACCGAGCCGAGTCGTGTGGGGCCGGACACGAGCGGCTCGGTCCCCCCGTCAACAGGCGAACAGTGACCGGTCAAACATTGAGCGTTGCAGCACTCTACCGTGTACCTTCTTCCTGGTGGAATGACTGGAACCAATCAGCTGTCGGGCACCCTGCATGTAATTGGCGCTGCTCATGCATGGTTGTTTACATCTTTTGGCCGGTTTAGTGACATCTCTGAACAGTCAAAGGGCCTGTGTCTGTGATACAGTACCCACAGTCAATGTCTGTCTTCAGGATTTCTGGGAACTGGGGTGATGCAAAACTTTTTTTATTTGTGTAATACTCCATGTTCTGAATACCTCGCCGCACATAAAATATTTATTGTAGTCCAAATTAAAGGATAATTAATATAAAATTTCTTATTTGTAGAAATTAAATGTCGAACTGCTGACATGGATAATGTTACGTTGAAAACGAGTAAAATTGTCAAAAAAATGGCCACTTTTGTTGTATTAGTGACTTTTACTGTTGATGGTATTGTACTGAAGCGCATTGCTGTATGCATTATCTACGAATACAAATGCAGCATTCTAAAAAGTAAATGACATTTCCGGCGGTGGAAGAGAGTAAAATCCATGCTGCTTTCGGTTGCATTTCGGAGTTAGATGAAGGGCATCTACTTCTGGGGAGGACGTATTTTCGATGTTCACATTTTTTTTTTTTTTTTGCTCTCTTCTACAGAAGAGCGACCTGGGAAATTACGACGCATTCAGCCAGAGGCTGCTAGACCGGTACTTCTTGCTGCTCGCTGGGAAATGCATAAGAACGCGCTAGGGACAAAATACAGAATACGGCTTCGGCATTGTTTTCTTAATATGGGTATCGCCTTTGACTTCCGGACTGCTCCAAAATCACTACCACGCCAAGGCAAAGGCATAACTTCTCGTCAACAGCATAACACCTCTATGTAGGACCGTAAAGCCACAGTACACTAAACAAAGAAACAAAACAAAGAAAACGAATGAATTTTCTAAATTGGCGCAAATCCAGCGATGTCTTTACTACTGGGGTTCAGTTGGAAGTGGGGCTTGTCACTGATGGCGATTCTACTTGAGGCAATGAGATTCCAGGTAGAAAACGTGTCAGGAAACGCCCCGGTCTGCAGCTATACGGCTCGGCAGCCAGGAATGATGATCTGGCGTACCGTATCTTTTCATGGAAGGACTGCTTTGGTTGTCATCCGAGGCACACTTACAGCGCAACGTTACACCGACGATTCTCTACGCCCCGTTTTGGTGCCCTTCACGACAAGGCATCTTGGGTTTTCATTTCAGCAAAATAATGATCGTCCACAAACGACGAGGGTTTCTACTGCTTCTCTTCGTTCTTTACAAACCCCTCCTCGGCCAGCAAGGTCGCCGGCTCTCTGCTCAATTGGGAACGTTTGGAGCATTATGGGACAGGGCATTCCGACCATCTGTGGATTTTGACGATCAGATGCACCAGTTGGACAGAATTTGGGACGATATCCCTCAGAATAACATACATCAACTCTGTCAATAAATCGAATGACTGCTTGCATAAATGCTAGTGTTGGACCAACGTGTTATTGCCTTGCTCAATTTTTGAAGTTATTGCTGATGGCTAAATGGCCAATTTTTCTGAAATCGTAGTCATTTGTGTGTTTGTACATGCACACTACATGCAACGATTTCCGTCCCATTCGTACAATTCCTTCGTGGTGCGTCATTAATGTTTCTCAATGTGTGTTCCTACACTCGCTAGGCAGTCTCAGAAACGTGGTTTATTACAATCAGAGAGAATAATGTCAATAAATGCTTGATAACTCTGCAACGAAGAAAAACTTCGAGCATCCAAATTTCAGGAAGGGCAAGTGCAACCTTCCTCTTGCATTCGCCTGTTGCACGAATTTTGTTCTGTTATTCATCCGAGCATATGTCACTGCCCTCCGGTTCAATGTCCACCGGTGATCACTTCTACAAACAGCAACAGCCATTTAAATGTAATATAACTTTCTCTTGTTTTTCATAATACGCTGCGCATTTTTACATCAATACAATTCATCTTCGTATGGCTGGGTATGAGGTGAAACACTATCAATCTAGCGTCCACAATCTACACACTCAACGACAACCATTACTATTTCCCTGGAACATTATTCTCCCATATTGTTGCAAATAAGTGCAAAACGATTCCCGACACAGAGATAATTGTTAGAAATCCTTTATAATATTAGAAGGAGACTACGAACAGAATGTCGTGGTCTTGTAGGGTATGGATCACACAGAACAAGCTTTTATGGCTGATAAGATATTACTAGTCAAAATCAGTTGGTCTTTTCCACCGGAAATATCGTCTTTGACTCGGTGATGTGAGCGCCAGTGAATGTGCGTAAGTATTAAGTAGTTTAATTTATGGACACTACGTCTATTCTATAATGCCATCCCTCCGAGTAAACTGATAATAATCTAATAATAACAATAAGACAACAGCAAACCAAGTGATAAATACTCCATTAGAGATGAATTATTGAAATGCTCGTAACCAAAGATCTCAAGAGATTTACACTTGCTTTTTGAGATTCGGAAGTGAGTAATGGTTAAAGAACAATGGCAGAATTAATGCATTCTTTGCATAAAAAGGTTTCACTTCTGCCAGTGGAGTACAAAATATTATAAAAAATTCTCCTGGATGGAAAGAAAGAAATTTCGCACAAATAAATCAGAAAATATCACTGTGGTTTTAAAAAGGTAATATCCGGCATAGAACATATCTCTAACTTAAAATCGATGGTTTGGCGTAGAATGTTAACCACAAAATGTGTAATAGTATCATTTATCTGTTTCAGGAGAGTATCTGAATTTGTAGACGTAAAAAATAGGTAATTTGTTGTTAAGGCAAAGTTATTAAACATAATTTGTGAAACTTGTAAGGGCACTAGCTTGTTTTTTGGTATTCAATGAAAGCGATGTGAGCTCTACGTTTATTCTATATGTCATACTTCATAGTTGTACATTCGTTATTTTTCTAACAGATGTCTTCAATAGTTGATATGTTACGCAACACAGATTCTGAGTCCACGCAATGTCATCTTTAGCTATAAGTAGCATTGTCAATTCCAGTAAGATTAAGTGAGAAGTAAGACACGGAGTCAAGTGTTAGTTACACTGCTGTGCGGTCTGGAAATACCCTGTGGAACACAGAAATACAAATGCAGAGGATGTTTCTTTTAGGAGAAATAATTTGAGAAGAATTACTTCAGACGTGTAAAGACTGTCAGGTAATTTTGTCGCTGCATTGCTTGCTCGCCAGTACTTTATCACGAGCTTATGGAAGACAAATACTCAACAACTTCCTCTATGTAGGTTAAGGTCAATTAGTTTGATGATGAAAACTTTACTAAACAAAATTATCCGAGCACATGACTTACACTCAGGGTTATAGTCCCTCCAGTCCCTTAGAATTCAGTAATGTATTATATGGCAGAGTAATTTTTTTTCAGTAAGAAGTGATTTTTGTAAAGATTATTTTAATTGTAAAGGAATCAAAATTTTGCAATACACTTTTTGAATAATAGTCCCTTTTCAATCATTTGGTAAGTCGAGTTTCTACCATTGTTTCCCCAAGAAAATTTTGTTTTGCCATTGCGTGTCGTCGCATTGTACTTACAGATACATAGGTGTTCAAAAGTAAAGCGCAATCAGCTTAACACAGATGCTTTTCCTTGCATTGCACGGGGAAAAGTTTCTTTCCTTTTGCCGGATGTGCTGTAGTGTTTTAATTTAATATTTACCTCTTTCGAGCAAAAGAGAGTTTCTTTTACCATAAAGTAGCTCATCAAAATTTGCTAGTTCCTGTTTAACATCAGTTAGTACCTAATTATATCATTCACAGTTAAGCATTGCGTTTCAAAATTGTTGTCAGGTTCAGCTTAGGTACAGTACAGTTCAACTTTTATTTAATGTGTAGATGTATTTATTCTTATAGTGCTATGTTATATTTGCGTGTGCATCATTTAAAGTTTCGAACTTCCTTTAGTTAGTTTCTGCATGTAAATTTACAGGGCATTTTAATAACAGCATGTTGGACATTTAGACTTCCGAAATTCGATTTGTGATTTTATGTAGAATTTTTATCCTGTTAATTTAGTGTATCAGAGCTGCAAATAACTTGCTGTGACTTCACATACTGTAGCACTGTTCACCGCACAGCAAAATACACTGCGTCACAGGATATCTCATTTAGGACAAAGTTTTACGATTTTAATTATTGTTAGTAAATGTTAATCGAAATTCCGTTATGCAGTTTCAGTTTGCCTTTACGACTCTCTTATATGAAATAGTGTTATCTCATCACACCACTTGCATTTTTCAGGTTAACATTACAACACAGATATATACGAAAGGAAACAAATAGGAAACCAGTGTATTTTACACGAGCAACATAAACCATAGCAGTAACAATATTCAAGAACGTTAGTTAGACTAATTTACTAAATTGCAGGCCTATGTTATTAACGTGGATATGCAGCTGGATTTTGGAATATGCACTATGCGATCAAAAGAATCCGGACACTCCCAAAAACATACTTTTTCATATTACGAGCATTGTGCTGCCGTCTACTGCCAGGTACTCCATATCAGCGAACTCAGTAGTCATTAGACATCGCCAGAGAGCAGAATGGGCCCTCCGCAAACGTGGTCAGGTGACTGGGTGTCACTTGTGTCATAGACTATCACACAGGAATTCCAAACTGCATCAGTATCGACTGCAAGTACTATGACAGTTAGGCGGGAGGTGAGAAAACTTTGATTTCATGGTCGAGCGGCTGTTCATAAGCCACACTTCACGCCGGTAAATGCCTCGCTTGATTTAAGGAGCGTAAACATTGGACGATTTAACACTGGAAAGACGTTGTGTATAGTGACGAATCACGGTACACAAACTGACGATCCGATGGCAGTGTGGGGTATGGCGAATGCACGGTGAACGTCGTCTGCCAGCGTGTGTAGTGACAACAGTAAAACTAGGAGACGGTAGTTCAAAATGGCTCTGAGCACTATGGGACTTAACTTCTGAGGTCATAAGTCCCCTAGAACTTAGAACTACTTAAACCTAACCTAAGGACGTCACACATCCATGCCCGAGGCATGATTCGAACCTACTACCGTAGCGGTCACGCGGTTTCAGACGGTACCGCCTAGAACCGCTCGGCCACCCAGGCCGGTGGAGGCGGTAGTGTTATAGTGTGGTCGTGTTTTCCGTGGAGAGGGCTTGCACCCCTTGTTGTTTTGCGTGGCACTATCACACCACAGGCATACAATAATGTTTTAAGCACCTTCTTGCTTTCCACTGTTCAAGAGCAATTCGGGGCTGGCGATTGCATCTTTCAACACGATCGAGCACCTGTTCCTAAAGCACGGGCTCTGGTGGAGTGGTTACAAGGCAATAACATCCCTGTAATAGATTGGCCTGCACTGATTCCTGACCTGAATCCTATAGAAAACATTTGGGATGTTTTGGAACGCCGACTTCGTGCGAGGGCCTCACCGACCGACATCGATACCTGTCCTCAGTACAGCACTCCATGAAGAATGGGCTGCCATTCCCCAAGAAACCTTCCAGCACCTGATTGAACGTATGCCTGCGAGAGTGGAAGCCGTAATCAAGGCTAAGGGTGGGCCAACACAATATTGTATTCCAGTATTACCGATAAAGTGCGCCACGAACTTGTAAGTTATTTTCAGACAGGTGTCCAGATACTTTGATCACATAGTGTATATTGTGTCCGAAGATTATGAATTACGTACCTCGAAGAGATCGGTCTATTAATACACAGTCATCACGGATTGAGAAAACATCGTTCTTCTGAAACACAACTAGCTCTTTACACACAAGAAGTGTTGAGTGGTATCGAAATGGTATTTCATATACTGCGTGCTTATGGAATGTCGTCTCAGTTATGTGACTGGATTCGTGGTTTCCTGACAGAGAGGTAACAGTACGTAGTAACTGAGGGAAAGTCATCGAGTAAAACACAAGTGATTTCTGGAGTTCCCAAAGGTAGCGACATAGGACATCTGCTGTTTCATATCTATATAAACGATTGAGGAAACAATGTGAGCAGATTATTTAGGTTGTTTGTATATTATGCTGTCGTTTATCGTCTAGCAAAGACATCAGAAGATCAAAACAAATTGCAAAAGATGTATATACGATGTAAAAGCTCACAAATGATGCCAAACAGAGAAAAGTATGAGGTCATCCACATGAACGCCAAAAGAAATCGTTAAACCTCGGTTACACGATAAATCAATCAAATCTAAGGGCTGTACATTCGACTAAATGCCTAGAAATTATTAATAAGAACGACTGAAGTTGGAAAGAACATTCGGAAAATGTCGTGGCGAAGGCAAACCAAAGACTGCATTTTATTGACAGAACACTTAAAAGATGCAATCGATCTACTACGCTCTAAAATTCTTGCCCGTCTTCTTTTGGAGTACTGTTGGGCGGTTTGGGGCCTTACCGAATAGAATTAACGGAGTACATAAAAAAAATGCGAAGAAGAGAAGCACCTTTTGTATTTTCGAGAAATAGGGGAGGTAGTGTCACAGACATGATACAGAATTTGAGGTGCACATAATTAAATCAAAGGCATCTTTCGTTACGGTGGAATCTTCTCACAAAATTTCAATCACTAACTTTCTCGTCCGAATGCAAAAATATTTTGCTTACGCCGACGTACACAGGACGAAACTGTCATAATAAAATAAGGGAAATCGGAAGTCGCACGGAAACATATAGGTGTTTGATTTATTTCGCACGCTGATTGAGACTGGAATCATAGAGAATTATTGTGAAGGTGGTTCGATAAACCCTGTGCCAGGCACTTAAATATAATTTGTAGGGTACCCATGTAGCTGTAGATGAAATACGATATCTAAAGGGAAAAGTGCACATTAGAGTCCCTGGCAGATTAAAAGTGTGTACCGGACTTGGATTTGAACTAGGGACATCTGCCTTTCGCGAATAAGTACTCTACCGCTTGTGCTACCCTATCACGACTTACGACTCGTGCTAACATCTCTAGTTCCTCCAGTACCTCGGTCCTACCTGCCCTGTGAGGACATGTCTTAAGTCGCACTTGGTAGCTAAGTCTGTAGAGAACGTTTTTGCAAATGGCAAACGTAACGAGTTCAATTCTCTATCCAGCATACAGTTCTAATCAACCAGAAAGTTTCATATCAGCGCACACTCGGTTGCAGAGTGAAAATTTCTTTCTGAACAGGGCACATTTACAGCGTAACTGTGATTTAGACAAAAATACACTCCTGGAAACGGAAAAAAGAACACATTGACACCGGTGTGTCAGACCCACCATACTTGCTCCGGACACTGCGAGAGGGCTGTACAAGCAATGATCACACGCACGGCACAGCGGACACACCAGGAACCGCGGTGTTGGCCGTCGAATGGCGCTAGCTGCGCAGCATTTGTGCACCGCCGCCGTCAGTGTCAGCCAGTTTGCCGTGGCATACGGAGCTCCATCGCTGTCTTTAACACTGGTAGCATGCCGCGACAGCGTGGACGTGAACCGTATGTGCAGTTGACGGACTTTGAGCGAGGGCGTATAGTGGGCATGCGGGAGGCCGGGTGGACGTACCGCCGAATTGCTCAACACGTGGGGCGTGAGGTATCCACAGTACATCGATGTTGTCGCCAGTGGTCGGCGGAAGGTGCACGTGCCCGTCGACCTGGGATCGGACCGCAGCGACGCACGGATGCACGCCAAGACCGTAGGGCTACGGTCCCGCACACCGTTAGGCCGTCTTCCGCTCACGCCCCAACATCGTGCAGCCCGCCTCCAGTGGTGTCGCGACAGGCGTGAATGGAGGGACGAATGGAGACGTGTCGTCTTCAGCGATGAGAGTCGCTTCTGCCTTGGTGCCAATGATGGTCGTATGCGTGTTTGGCGCCGTGCAGGTGAGCGCCACAATCAGGACTGCATACGACCGAGGCACACAGGGCCAACATCCGGCATCATGGTGTGGGGAGCGATCTCCTACACTGGCCGTACACCACTGGTGATCGTCGAGGCGACACTGAATAGTGCACGGTACATCCAAACCGTCATCGAACCCATCGTTCTACCATTCCTAGACCGGCAAGGGAACTTGCTGTTCCAACAGGACAATGCACGTCCGCATGTATCCCGTGCCACCCAACGTGCTCTAGAAGGTGTATGTCAACTACCCTGGCCAGCAAGATCTCCGGATCTGTCCTCCATTGAGCATGTTTGGGACTGGATGAAGCGTCGTCTCACGCGGTCTGCACGTCCAGCACGAACGCTGGTCCAACTGAGGCGCCAGGTGGAAATGGCATGGCAAGCCGTTCCACAGGACTACATCCAGCATCTCTACGATCGTCTCCATGGGAGAGTAGCAGCCTGCATTGCTGCGAAAGGTGGATATACACTGTACTAGTGTCGACATTGTACATGCTCTGTCGCCTGTGTCTATGTGCCTGTGGTTCTGTCAGTGTGATCATGTGATGTATCTGACCCCAGGAATGTGTCAATAAAGTTTCCCCTTCCTGGGACAATGAATTCACGGTGTTCTTATTTCAATTTCCAGGAGTGTATAAGTAAATAGAGCTTGGAGCTAAAAAAATCACAAAATTGAACCAATATTGCTGGGAAGGAAACCTAGTGGAATTAAAGCACTGCTTTGCATTTTGTAGACCATTTTAGTGTACTTTCAGAATATTTGATAGAATCACTAGCTCAAATAAAAATTCTGGAAATTATAGCCAATAGAGCTAGTCTCAGAATCCCAGCTGAATAATAATAATTATTATTATAGTAATACTAATAATAATTATTATTATTATAAACAATAATTATAACAAATCATGCAAATACAAATAATGTACCTAAATACATGGATACATAAATGTGTAAAACCGAGTGAGTCTGAAAATATAACTGTCTTAGAGAAACCATACAGCAGAATCTTCTACAAAATACTGCAGTAGACGTGAAATTTCATAGAAAAGAAAGAGCATGCGGTTTTCAAAAATATATCTTCAACAATAAATGCACTTCAAGTAATACAAAATAGAACACAGTACCATAATGGTAAGACGAGAAGGTTTATGCGCATGTGAACGCTTAGTGATATACTAAAAGCTTGAGGTATTTGAAACTCATGATATTATAAATGTATTGGGTGCAGTATATACTTCACATGTATTTACAATCAGTAGTAATAAGGAGATATAGTGATATATGAGCTCCAGTGTATGAGACTGGACTAACGAAACAAATATTTATGTACTAATAGCAAAGAAATCGCCAAAAACATTGCTTGAAGACATAAGGAAAGGTCCAGAACTTCAAAGAATCAGAAGTAATAGAAAGAAAATTTTTAGAGTGAACACTGAATTTAGAAGGCAGAAGAAATTAGGAAATAGGAACAACATACAGAGGAGAAATAAAATAACAACATATGCGTTAATGAAGGAGTACTGGAAATACAGTAGGTGGCAAAGGTAGAAGAGTAACTGTAGTTCTTACATGATCGTAATTTTACAATACGAATATTTAAAAATAATAGATAGAAAAAGTGTCTTTGAGACACTATTTAGCTGTTGGTGTAAACTCCCCATTTAGAGTGATCGAATATAGTCACTGCAAAAGTATTTTCTCTCATGCAAATATAGTTACCACATAGCTCTTACATGTACGTACCAGACAGTGTAATATACAGAACTAAACTGGTCATAGTTACAGTCAACTTATCTAGTATTTGATCCGTGTCACATTAAAACAATCACCGTCTCTCGTTGAATAACTCAAGTCGTTTCAACTTCCAGTTGGTGTCCCGTGTCATTTGTAGTGACGCCATTATAATTGCATGCTCGAGCTGCTATGGATGCGAACGTGCCTTTAACGACAACGCTTCATGCCCACACTCTTGAAGCCCATATCATTAACCTCTCATTACTATTGTCAGCAGTTATTTTGTGTTCACATTTCGTCCACACTCAGCGGCATAGCTACCTTCTGTATTGTACTTATCCACATATTCAGAATTTAGTTATTAATTAGTATTTTCTATTGTATTGAGCATTTGGCTTGAAAGTCTACAGATTTCGACCTATGTTATGAAATTTTAGCCTCCTATTCTGTTTATTTTTCATTTTAGCTAATGCATTGCTATCTAGAGTTTGTCTTTAAATTCTTGTATTGTCACCTGACCATCTCCAAATAATAATTCACTTATATTAATGTGTTAACTCATTTGAGTTCTGAGTAACTGATTTTCAAAATTGAAGGAAAATGTGAATTTCACTTTCATTTTAATGAAAATATTATGTAAGGTACGATTCGACCCATAAACCGTTCTTGAACTGATATGGTTGAGTCTATGGGTGAATAATGATTATATGTGGTCTTTCCGGAGTGTTAACTTACTGACACAGTTACTGGACCAAATGCATGCCTAGTACTATTAACAGGATATCCTATTTAAATAAATGAGATGAGTGTTTAATGAATGTGAAGGTAGAAACAGCTAACGACTTAGATAAGGATCTCAAAATTACAGACACTGAGTCATCCTAAGTCATTTTCTTTTGACCAACATCCTGTGATTAGACATGCTTATCAAGGAACACATATTGGGTACAATCAGTAGGGTCTGGTGTGTGACTGTGAAAAAGTAGGCACAGATTTGTGAGAAATCACACGTTAGATTCATTAAACAATAAAGGAGTGGGTTATGTCAACCACAAAACATCGATATTGTGTATAATCTGAGTCGGTCCACACATCGAAAGAAATGATAATTTGTGCAGTTGGATATCAGGGCAGGCAGGTGGTAATATGTAACCCTAGTCCATAGAAGAACAATTTTCATTTATACCTGATTTAGACAATTAGAAGTAAGAAGGGTATTTCTCTAGTACAAATCAAACTCAAAAAACTATACAGAATGATTGGTAGAGAAGGTGGACTGTGTTTCTCAATACGTGGCAATTACGACAAATTTCAATAATTCGAATATCTCGAAACTAAATAAAATTTACCAAAGGCACAAGTATTAGATATACACAGGACAGGACGAAACTGTCATAATAAAATAAGGGAACTCAGAGGTCGCACGGAAACATATAGGTGTTTGTTTTATTCCGCACGCTGATTTATCATTACTACTGGACTCTCTGTGCAGGCTAACACATTATAGCTGGACATAACCAAACGGAGAAACTGGCGATAATTTGGTGTCTCAAAATTGAATAACAATTGTCCATATATACAGGTGTTAGATGACTCAAAAAAAGAGTTGTATGATTCAGCCCCGCTAGTGGAATCTACAAAGAGTTCTAGCGAAGTTTCGCAGTACGACGCAACAATAAGTCGCAGAGGCTGACTGTTGCTGTGTTCTGAGAATACTTCGTAATGAAGTTGTAGTGTCTGTGCGAAGTCTGTGGGCGCAGTTGCTCACTGGCAGGGTTAGTTTGAAGTGTTTGCTAAGGCATCGTGGTCACGAAGTGAGATTGGGGCAGTTTTGCGATACAAATACGTGCGTGGTTTAGACATAGACCAATGCCTTGAAAATATGACGCTTGCACTCCGTGACATGTATCCACATCATACAACTACATTCAGGTGGTATAGAGAATTCCGAAAAGGAAATTTAGCTCTATAGAACGCTGAGAGGAGGGAGGGCCACGATCATCAGTTACGGAGGAAAACATTGGCGCTGTGAGAAAATGTTAGACGAAGACAGGTGAGTGACGTTAAGCAGATAGAGCATACCTTATGGCTGAATATACCAGCAATTCGTTCGATTCACCATGATCATGTGCAAGTAACGAAACTTTGTTGTTTCTGGGTGCCGCATAGACTGACAGAAGAGCAGATGACACGACGTGTGACTTGGTGCCAGGTTGTATTAAACAGCGACAATATCAGTATGTGAATCACATCATGACTGCTGACGAGAGTTGGCCGTACTATTATGACGTGCCCACTAAGAGGTAAAACACGGGTTTGGTCTTTGAAAATGACGACACACCCGTAGTTTTCAGGAAACCCAGTTCAGTAAAGAAGAAAATTATAGCTTTTTTCGTTTGATTGGTTTTTTTTTATTCAAACCGAGTAGAATTGTGGAGCGTCTTGTTTTGGACAGACAGAAGACAGTCACAGCTTAGTGCTATACTGGGCAGTGCCTGCCAAAAGTAGTCCAGTCTTTGAGAAAACCTGCGACCGAGGTCAAAATTGGACACTTTGTTCCCCATAACGACAATTCTCCAGCTCACCACACCAAAGCATGCACCGAATATTTGTCGGATACAGGACTATAACTTCTTGAGCACCCTCCGTTCAGGCCAGACCTTGCTCCTCATGATTTTGCACTATTCCCACATGTGAAAATGGAGCTTCAAGGAGTGAAGTTTTCAAGAGATGAGGACCTCACGAGGGCTTGGATAACGAGTATGCCTTACTCCCTACAGAAACTTGGGAGAACTCGTTTAGGGATCGGTTTCGGAGGACAGAGAGCTGTACTCAATGTGGCGGAAATTACTTCGAGAAATTAAGTAAATAGAGCTGTAAACTTTCCTAGTACCCTCTGTATGTATACTTTGATAGACACATGGTTGGAAATCCGCAAACTAAGAAAAACCATGTTAATTTCATATCTCAGAAATGAATATAGATTAATTATATGTCCAGGTATCAGGTATTTACTCAGAAAGCTGAGATCTATTCATTTAGCAACACTTTTGGGACCTATATGCACCTTGGTAGACATGTGAGTGAATGTAAGAAAATAAAGAAAACTATGTTAATTTCGTATCCCGGAACAAAATAAAAACTGATTATGTGTCTAGGTATTAGACAGACTGTGAATGTAGAGTCCTTAAAACTGATTATGTGTCTAGGTATTAGACAGACTGTGAATGTAGAGTCCTTTACATTTCACAACACAACTAGTGCTAATGAATACTGGTGGACATATGAGTGGACATAATCAAAATGAGAACAACTATGAGACAAATTACATGCTGATGTCCAATAGATCCCTTTCTAAGGATTATTATAATACAAATGTTAAAAAGAGCCTGTGAAAGATAAGACCTGAGTATCACTCTATGATTGAATTTTCGCTCATTGGTCCTTTCTCTTATTTCATGATGCAAGATTTTCATTGGCTTTAAGTTATGCTGTGTAGCCACTGTCATTTATTGTTGCTCATAAGGTTTTTCATTCAACTCATTGGAAAAGGTTCTAGAAAACCTATAAATCTGACGCAGGTTTTAAGATTAAATTATATTTTCTATTCCACGAGTTATCTTATTGTAAAAATTTTGTATGATGAGGAATATCCTTTCCTAATTTCCCTTTGATATTGTTGCGGGATGTGGAACTGTTATTCTGTTGTTCAGGATACCACACATTCATAGCAGTTTATAAACCAGTTGAAAATGGCGTGATATGAAGGTCGAAACAGGTAGTAGAATAAATAAAGTTCTCAAGATAACTTGTGTGGCATTTGATTAATCAAACAACCAGTCGCCGAATCAGCATATGGAGAAACAAATATTTTTTTAATTTTTTAAATTTCATTTTCTTAAATCACTTAAGGCAAATTCATGGATGAGAAACTTACTGGCAAATTAAAACTGTTTGCTGGATCAGGACTCGAACCTAGGACCTTTTCTTTCACAGGGAATTGCGGTTTATGAGACGTGCTTGCATATCACAGTCGGTACAACATCTACCTGAGAAAGGCGAAGGTCCTTCGTTCGCCTCGTGAGTCCGAATACAGTTTGAATTTGCCAGAAACTTTCATAACAGAACAGACTCAGCTGCAGAGAGAAAATTAATTTTGGAAATTCTGGGGTACAATGAAGGCTTTCACGACCGGATGGTACTGTTGTTGATAATTTTTCCGGGTTATATGGCCGTGGTCCACGGAATTCTTCTATTCCTAACGTTTCGTCAAATACTACGTTGAGTCGGCAGGACTCAGCAGGACCAGCCGTACCTCTGAGGACGTCTAACGTAGTATTGGACGAAACGTTAGGAATAGAAGAATTCCTTGGACCACGGCCATCTAACCCGGATGAATTATAATCAACAGTTCTGGGGTAGTTCCTTCGAAAGGGCACAGCCGATTTCCTTCTCCATCCTTCTTTAGTCAGAGCTTCTGCTTCATCTCTAAATACCTCGTCGTTAATGGGATTAATCTTCGGTTCTTCCTCCACATCCTTCACGTTCCTTGGAACTGACAAATTACGTCTTGTGTAGTATAGAAGCGAATCCATCTAAAATATGTATGCCGTCGAAGTTAAAAATCTTCTGGGCTGTTAGGAGAGTTATGAAACACGAACGCTACAGGCGGCTGAAACAAAGTACAGAATCGGCGGTAGCGAAACATCACGAGAACTGTGGCCTTCAAATCGGTTTCACTAACATACAACTGCTGGTCAAGGAAACCAACAGTTGGATCAGTAAAATTTTTCTGCCTTTGTGACCTCATTGTCAATAAGTAAAATTACCCACTTTTCGGCCACTGTTTGCAAGCGATCCTCTTCGGGGTGAGGATGCAAAAACACGCTGAAGAAGGTCACTTGAAACAGTGACTGAAACGTTGGTAATTTCACGTATTGACGATGCGGTCACAGAACTAGAAAAAATTTATTGACGGTGACAATGGCCGCGGAATCCTACGTTAATATTTAAACCAAAATTTATTTCAGAACTATCCGAGAAGCTACTGAAATTTCTAAGCGCATACATAACTCAATACAGAGGACGGCTATAGGCTTGAAACATATTAACTCCTCGCCATCAAGGAAGTGAATACGCAGCTGCGGGGAGCGATTGATACAAACGACGCCCGCGAAACCACCTCTGCGGACAAACCCTTTCCCTCTCATCTTCTGCCCGTTTTACTTCTAGCCAATGATGTGGGTTCACCAACAGCAGCAGGAGGAATTTTAACCAATAACTCCGGCCGATGTCCTTGGTTCGCGAGAATGTAGAGTTTTCTGGCAACCGCTGCAGTTGGTTGGCGGCAGCTTAAAGTGTGGTCGCGTGGCTCGCGAGGGATGTTGGGGGGGGGGGGGGGGGGGGGCAATCGGAACAGAGCATTGGTCGACGAGTGGCACGGCGGTCAGTTCGGCAGCACGGCTCTCTCTGACAACGTGATGTGGTGTCTCCCTTATAGCGGAACTGGTGTTTGGCTGGGGCATGAGTCAGACGTGGTTGCTGTCGAGGGATGTCAGTGTTTGCGCTCACTGTAACCCGCACGGGGAAGAGGCGGAGGTAATGCCTTGAGCGACATTGACTGGTCCAATACACAGCGGGCTTGTGCTCTACGCCAGCCCAGGATCTACGATATTTCCAAACCGGGGTAGAAACTCGATAGAGGCGCCTCCCCCCTCCCCCCCCACCCCCCGCACCCCTAGCCCCTCGAGGACGCAAAAAAAAATATATATATTTTTCAAAAATTCTCCCATTTTGTAGCTCACATACTTCTGAAGAGTTTGATATATAAAACATATAGGTTCGAGGAAACGTAAGACATGTTATTTGGTCCTAATCGTGCCAAAGTGCAGTGCCATATCTCTTCACACATGATTCTTATATCGCACATCACTATATTTCGATCTGTGGAATTGAAAGGGTATGTTTTGTAATGGAAGCTATCAAACCTATATTCATGACAATGGAAATGAAAACTAAAATGTACACACTTCTTCAATCCTTACCTCCCGGCATTTTTTTCTCTCTAATCTTGCTACAACTTTACAAGACGTGCTTTCCTTTCTCCGAAAGACTCTATTGGCTCATTAAAGTCCGTCAAACGTTTTGGTACGTGAAAAATCAAAATTTCGTTGTGCAAAACTGAAAAAGCTGTTAATATGAGTACTAACCAAAACTAGTGTGATTTTTCGATTTGATTACGTCTGTATTGTCAGTGTCTGCTAGATAAAACGAAATAGGCATTTCTAGTACTGAATCAGTTGTAACATACACGACATAAGCGAGACTGCTTTGGCACAAGTGGTCATTTTTATGTACCTCATTTATATAAATAACGCGACAGAATACAGTTCACGAAGTACCAATATCAAATGCCTTTTAGGCCTACAAGAAGCAAAATGTTTTATGATAGGAAATAGTTAAGTAGCAGTACGAAATTTATATATAAATTTGGGATCGTCAATTTCTTCCACATAATTTGTGTGATGTCCCTGTTTCTTCTCCTTCCTCGTTCCACCCAAAAAACGTTTCATTAATAATTGTGTAAACTGTTCCTGCCATTGGCGCAATTTATTCTCCGGTTAACTTCGCTAACCCTGCCAGAAACACTAGTTTAGTTATCCCGCGTTTGTACTCCGGTTAGGCGTTATTAGTTGTTTGTTCAAAGCGTATTCCACGCTATTCTGAAAACAGAACTTAAGCGGCTGCTAATCGGGTACTGTGCAACAATCCCTTAGTAATGTAGCTTCCTGGCAAAAATTTTCTGCAAAAATTTCATTTTCTTAGATAAACCGAGAACATAAGTGGCAGGGGTCTCCGGCATTGGAATAACACCCCAGTATTGGACGTAACGGGAAAGTCCTGCACCACAGGTGATCTCATAGATCTTATGATTAAATGTTTGGCTGAGATATTTAAGTCTCCTCGTTATCTACGATAATGATGGAAGCAGAAGAAAATGTAAGGGAAAATAAGCTAAAGATATGAACTGCAGTTCCTGTGAGGGAGGGCACTCAGCTTGGGTAGTTTGTGCAGCACTGTTGACCATTTTGTAGTGTTGGTGTAATGGTTAGCATTTGTGCCTAACAAGCAAGAAGACCAGGGTTGGAGTCCCGGCTACAGCACGAATTATAATTCATTCCTTCTGCTTCGATCATTATTGTAGAAAACGAAGAGTCTCAGGGAAAAATTTAATTTCAAACTAAGTGGAGAGATGCAGAAAAAATTATCACAGGTGATACTGTGTCCAGACTCACAAGGACTTTCACAACGTTCTCTCCAAGTCGCACACCTCTGGTTTCTTCTCTCTTCCCCAAATACTTTCATCTTCGAGCAGTAGCTTGTTTTGTAAAACTGAGCAGCAACTGTATTTAGCTGAAGGCTAGTGGAAGAAAAACATAACATTTTAATATCAGGCCATTGATTATTATGACACATAGGCAGATGAATATACAAATTTTATCCATATTGCATCGCTGGATTAGCTGTCAATCGTAGCTGTCAAAATCACAACAGTACATACAAGCGATAAAAGACACAGCCTACATTTGGGAGCAGGAGTGGTTAACAGAGATAATTAAGTCAAATATTTAAAACTTCGGCTGTATTTGGAATTGCCATATGCAGCATTAACATTAAAAGACAGCGACAGCACCACGATGAAATCTGGAAGTAAGTACTAGCACACAGTAAAACAAAATTATCGTTTGTTGTAAAGTCACAACTTGTAAAAAAACCTATTTGGTTGCATATAGCCTGAAGACAGCGATAATGCCGGAATAGGCCTATTGCTAATCTAAAGCTTCTAGCAATTAACAATTTCAGCAGAATTATAGTACATTACCGTTTTTTATTATGTCATTGCACCTACCATGCTGCTGGCACAAGGTAAAATATAATAAGTAATACTGCTGTTTAACATTTGTTATTGTTATTTAAAGAAAGAAAAGAGAGAAGATTTTTTTTAAGAGTGGAGCCTCCCGAAAGGCCGTTGCGTTTCGGCTTTATTTAATGCTGACTTAAATATAATAAGTTCATCATTTTCGATGTTAGTCACTCAGTGTTCATAGTAATACCAATTAAGCTTCTTTTATGTATTTTGGAAGAAATATAAAATTAAAAGTGTTATCTCTCCAGTAGCCCCTGTGCCCTGCTTTTCTACCTGTCAATTGTAGCAGAGCATGTTGTTGGGTTCCGTGGGAGTTAGGAGACAAAATTTTACACTTGCACTAGTATAACGTCGGTAGAGTTTTTGTTGTATGATATATTTGCTCTTTTCTTGCCGATCTCTGGGTCTGCTGAAATGTCGTGTGTGTCAGTATGGGTATCCTTGGGGTAAATGGGTATCCTTGGGGTAAGGAAAGTTATCAGTGTTACCAGCCATCGAAAACCAAGTCTCCAGTACGTCGCCAGTATGAGTTACGTGTACGTGAACATTATGAAAAAGGGAGCGTTAGTGACCCCTGTCAACGCTGCCGGGCTGCCTTGACCTTGCCAATGAATATTATGACAAAATCAGTCAGAGACGTGAGTAAAAATGTGGTAGGTGATCTCTAGGATGCTGTGTCAGCATTCGAAGTTGCCTCCCTCCGTCGTAAGAAAATTTGCCGAGTACAGTCCCTCCATGATCATTTGGCCCATAGTCCGTGATGTTCGTAGTATGAGGAGAGACCCCGCAGTGTTAACAAAATCAAAAATTGCAGGATGAAATTTTCTCCCTGCGGCAGCAGATGTAATTGTCAAGTTGGTATGCTGAGAAATCAAATGCTGGTACTAGTTTCAGTGAGGGTAACCGTGAACTAAAACTTGACAGTCCATTCGGGTGATTACCTAATCCAATAATGGTTACTCTCCAAGGAGAGATAAGTTTATCTGTTGATAGCACTGACCAGTTAATGGAACGTTTGTCGTTATTGGTTAAGTTACATGAACAGGAGAACGTGAAGCCGGTAGACCATAGTATGGTGTTGAAACTGGTTTACCCATTAGCCATCATTCGCTTGGCTAGAGTTATTGCAGAGGTGTTAGAGAATAAGGAAACGTTATGGGATTTCCGGAAGTCACATTTCAATCTATGGGTTGGGAGTCGCGAAGAGAACCAATTGAGAAAATAAATATATGTATCAAGTGAAACGCAAAAACGAATCCTTAGCGCTTTATATCAGCAAAGAACGTTTTGCCATCTTAGCCTTGTGTGGAGAAATTTCTGAAGCTGTGGCCGTGGCTACTATCCTGGAAGGGATGCGATCGGAAGACAGATCAAGGGTTCTCTTCTATGACAAGCCATTGCGTTTCGCTGACTTAGACAAATTATCGGTCAGAATTGAAAATATTACATTGAAGCGCCAAAAAAATTGGTATAGGCCAGCGTGTTCAAATACAGAGACATGTAAACAGGCAGAATACGACGCCCGGTGGGCAACGCCTATATACGGCAACAAGTGTCTGGCGCAGATGTAATATCGGTTACTGCTGCCGTAATGGCACGTTATCAAGATTTAAATGAGTTTTAACGTGGTGTTGTAGTCGGCCCACGAGCGATGGGATAAAGCATCTCCGAGGTAGCGATAGAGTGAGGATTTTCCCGTAAGACCATTTGACCAGTGTACTGTGAATATCAGGAATCCGGTAAAACAAATGTCCAACATCGCAGCGACCGGAAAAAGATCCTGCAAGAAAAGGACCAACGAGACTGAAGAGAATCGTTCAGGATGGCAGAAGTGCAGCCGTTCCGCAAATTGCTGCAGATTTCAGTGCTGGGCCATCAAAAAGTGTCAGCGTGCGAACCATTTAACGAAACATCATCGATATGGGCTTTCAGAGCCACACACCCACTCGTGTTCCCTTAGAGACAGCACGACGCAAAGCTTTATTCCTCGCGTGGGCCCGTCAACACCGACATTGGACTGCTGATGACTGAAAAAAATTTTACCTGGTCGGACGAGTCTCGTTTCAAATTGTATCGAGCGGATGGACGCGTGAATGTATGGAGACAACCTCACGAATCCATGGACCATTCATGCCAGCAGGGGACGGGTCTAGAAGATGGTGGAGGCTACAAAATTGCGGGGGCATGTGCAGTTGGAGTGATATGGGACCCCTGATACGTCTAGATACGACTCTCACAGGTGACACATACGTAAGCATCCTGTCTGATCACCTGCATTCATTCATTGTGAATTCCGACAGACTTGGGCAATTACAGCAGGACAATACGACACCCCACACGTTCACAATTGTTACAGAGTGAGTCCAGGAACACTCTTATGAGTTTAAACGCTTCCACTGGCCTACAAACTCCCCAGACATGAACATTATTGAGCCTATCTGGGATGCCTTGCAACGTGCTGTTCAGAACAGATCTCCACCCCCTCGTACTCTACGGTTTTATGGACAGACCTGCCGGTTTCATGGTGTCATTTCCCTCCTGCAATACTTCAGATATTACTCGAGTCCTTGCCACGTCGAGTTCGGCGCTTCTGCGTGCTTGCGGGGGCCGTACCCGATATTAGTCAGCTGTACCAGTTTCTTTGGTTCTTCAGTGTAGTTATGGTGTCACTAAGCGGGAAGAATTAGACATGGGTTGTTGTCTGGACAGGATGAATAACATTAATGTTCTTCCAGTCCGGTCCTCCGTGCCTGCTAGGGGGTGTGCTACGATTGCGGCAAACCAGGGCATTTTGTTCGAGAGTGTGCGTTACCTAAAAATAGGTGAGGAAACAACTGACACCAAGAAAACGGGGTGTTTTCGGCATATCGTCGGAGGCTCCTGGTGGATTGTCGTTGGTTAGCGAGCATGGGGCAGGGTGTAGCACGGCGGTTAGTTTGGCAGCACACCTGTATGGGACAACGTGGCGTGGCGTGTCCCTGGTAGCGGAGATGGTGTTTGGCTGGGAGCGTGAAGCAGCCGCTGTTGTTTCCTGGGGCTGTGGGTGTTTGTCTGCCAGCGCCCGAGCCGGTCCGGAGTTGCTGCCTTGCTGCGCTGGTCGAATTGACATTAAACGGAGAAAGACAGTTACAGCTCCAACCTATATAGTGGGCTCGTGCTTTAGGCCGTTGTGTCCAGTATTAATACTTGTTTCGATTTGGTGTCTCGTCCAAGCCCGTTGCTTAAGTGTGACTGTGCCCTAGTTGTTGTGAACGTAGCGTTAAGAGTATAGAAAGGAAATTGACTGTGATTTCTTATTGCACTGAGAGCATCTATTTCTTTCTATGACATTTCTGTTGAGAGTTGTGGAAAATTGCTTTTGCTAGTTGCTAAGTGAGACCATCCCAGTTAATATGTTAAACAAATGCTGTTGAGGCAGAGTTCGAAACTTCTGAGGGTTAATATTTCAAATGGTTGTGTAAGCCATGTTCAAAAGGTGCAGTTATGAGAATACCATACTTCAAAGTTACAGGTGCAAAATTTGTATTCTGTGGCAACTTTATGGTTCGTGCTTCTATGTTCACTTGAAAAATAATTGGGAATACGAGAACTAGCTGTAATTGTGCAGATAATTCAACCACTTGTTCATGAGAGTGCCCAAGATTGTAAACTGTCTGCTAGCTGATGCAGCAAGAATTAGATGCTGAAGCAACATCAGTGTGTTAATATTGTGTTCTTATGTTTTAGATCTAGCTGTTCATTATTTGCCCTGCCTAGGGCACAGTGTTCGGTTGTGGGACCAAGTTGTTAAACATCTTGTGCTGTCTAACTGGCCACACACAGAGAGCCTCTATTCTCTTGACTGTGTATTTTAAGAGAATTTTTTTTCTTGCTACAGTGACTAGACATTGTAGAGTATCCCTACAATAAAAATTTTTAAAAGAAGAAACTAATTTACATCAAACGGTGGGAGTCTACATTGGCTATTCTTCAACAGCAACTTGTTTTACGCCAATTTCTTTAATGTATGGTAACCAGAAAAGTTTTTAGAACAAGTTTGTGCCTAATTGGAAAATGGTTGCCTCCCCGCTTCTTAATTTGACTGAGCTGTGCACAGCTCGCGTTTATTCCATTTATTGGTTCAAATGGGCTCTGAGCACTATGGGACTTAACATCTGAGGTCATCAGTCCCCTAGAACTTAGAACTACTTAAACCTAACTAACGTAAGGACATCACAAACATCCATGACCGAGGCAGCATTCGAACCCGCGACCGTAGCGGCCGCGCTGTTCCAGACTGTAGTAACTAGAACCACTTGGCCACCACGGCCGGCTATTCCATTTATTGTTTGTCATCTTCTATTACGGTACTGCCGCCTCGTTTTCTTATTCCATTTACTGACGTCACTAATTTCCTGACGTACTTGCCGGTGAGCAGCAGCAGCAGCGTGCATCGATAAGTGCACTGTTGTACCATCTCTGGAGCGACTGATAGTATTTCAGGGTCGTCTTGTGTGTGTCAGTCAGTTCAGGACGGAGCAGCAGTGCAGTCGTAACGCAGTAGCAGTGAAGGAGGCGAAGGGATCGCCAGTGAGGCGCCCACCTCCAGTGCTCGCTGACAGCTGGCGACAATCATGAACTGTCCGACGGAGGCAGATTGAAACGGGATGACAGTTGGTTGGACGTTTGGCTGGTTGTCTCATTGGCCGACGTATACTCGGTCCTTTCACTGATTCTGGGCCTGGGCAGTTGGTTGGTTGGCGTAGAGCATCGAGAAAATCTCCGCGGAGCATCGTTTGGCCAGGCCCGCTGATGGCCTCTGTGGGTGTCAGTATGTGTGGTGCTGTTCCCGTTGTTACGAGGTTCGTGGCTCACCGATCCTGCTCATGAAGGTTGAGTTTTGACTTAACCTACCAGCAAGTCACGACTGTTCACATTGTGTCGTTTGTCGTTGTCAGCTGTTGGGATATTCCCACGAGCAACAACGTGTGTTTTCAAATTGGCAAATTTTAGCCACCCTCCAGTGGAGTTTAACTGTATTTGGTTGTTTGAATTGAAGTTCACCAGCGGAATCTTCCGTCTCGTGGCCGTTAACGTTCCGGTTACCTGTCCTGGCCGTTGACGTAAATTCCCTCATCGTGTTGTCGCTGTCCAGCACAGTGTGTAGTTTTTACAGCTCAATGTATAATTGGTTGTGGGCGCCAATACCTTCCACGTTGTTCCATTGAACTCCCTGTTGTGTGCTGGTCGGGTGAAGCGGAGGTTATCTTGTCGGTGGGTCCGTTGATTGGCTGTGGGTTGGGTTATCGTCGGATCGGAAATGGTTGGGCCGAATGCCTTTCTCACCTAAGCGAGCGTTAGTGTTTGAATTCCAGGCCGACCCTCGGAACTTCTGAGCGCCGTTGTTGCTTCTTGTTGTTTGTACTAGTATGGCTTCTAGCCGATTTTTAGATTAATGTTGCTTTGTCCTTAAGGCATGTGATGGTTTGGGCCTTCAACCTAATTTAAAAAATGTTTTACATAAAACCTTTGGCATTTTTGAAATTAATGTTATTGAGTCTTTTAAGTGTTGGGCCTTCAGCCGATTTTGAATTTAAGTTGTTCCCTCTTAAAGTGTCAGATTCTTTGTGCCTTCAGCCTAATTAAGGAACTGTTTTAAGATACGGCTTTGCCTTTTAAATTTCTGACTTTGGTTGAGCTTTAAGTTATTGGCTTTCAGCCGCTATTAAACTAAAGTAGTCTTGCCCTTAAGGCATGATATTTTACTGCGCATTCAGTCGCCAATTTAGTTCCAAAACCAAACCAGGTTTTTTTCAAATTTTTTTTGGCTCTTGTAATGTTTGATAAAATAAAAGGTTGTATGTTCGAGTGTAACTGTCAGCCGCTTATTTTGGCACCCTTCCACAACTTAAACTATCTGTCATGTCCTGCGGGTTTAGCAGAGTGTATCATTGACTTTATTCAGACTGAGATCACAACAAGGCAATTTTTGTTCATTATAAAATTGTCATGCACAAACTTTTCAGGACGAGTGCTTCTCTTAAACAGGGTGATCAGTAGTAATCTTTGTTGCTGTTACCTGATAATTTCATGCCATTACTTGTCTGAAACTATTTTTATAAAATTGAGCACCAATAAATATCTAGCTAAATGGTAGTGGGAAAAACAAAATGCAGAAGCAATAATATGCTTATTTAATAGCAGTTAAAGTCTTTTTAAAAAAATTCGGAAAGGTTTTTTCAAGAGTGTGGCCTCTCGCAAAGTTTTAGCTTTGTAGTTTTATTTAATGCTGATTAACTGTAATAAGTTCATCATGTTGGATGTTAAGACTGACAACGTTTATGCTAATACCAGTGAAGCTCTTAATACCAGTTAAGCTGGTAATAGCAGTGAAGCTTGTTTTATGTATTTTGGAATGAAGTAAAAAGTGGATACCCTATGAAACTCAACGTTTCTACTCCAGCAGCCCCTGTGCCTTACTTTCCTACCTACCACGAATGACATTGGCTCACTAAAGTGATTTTATCCAGTAACCCCTTCCTTCGCTATTAGCATGAGTAAACGTCTCTTGCTGTCGAATGACGAAGGCCCACCAACGGTAGTTCAAGGCGTTTACCAATAATCCCACTTCTCGAGTTAAACGCGGCAAAACTCTCTTTTATTGGAGCAGGCGACACTGGTTTCTGACTGTGGACAAGAAAAGATCTTGAAGAAGATGCCAGCTGAGAGGTCAAAACATCCATTGTTTAAAGAAATGCATCATGACCTAACAACCCGGAAAACTTTAACTTCGGTGCCTTTAAACAATATTAGTATTCCAGCTGTCGTTCATTCCAGTACTAAACGTTGACATGTAAGCTTCATAATACTTTTAATGGGATTTCTACAATTTTAAAGTATGCACAGCAGTAAATTCTTCCTTCAGTTGATTTTACAGTCCCATTGGCAATATTAGAGGTACGTAAATTGAAGTGCATCACTGCTGCCAGCTCCAGCGGGACGTTACACAAAATCAACGAGCAAAAATTTGCACCGAACCGGGATTCGAACGTATGAGCTCCTGCTTAGTTGGCAGGTGTATTAAGCGTTATCGCCGCTGCGCGGACCATCTCGGCAGGCCTGACGACTGATCCACACTACCATCGAGACTCACCTGTTTGCAGTCCCTGTCCATTATGCTCCCTCTCGCTACTCTGAGATTCCCACAGTAGAGCGGATGTATTTGTACATCCGCAGTGAATAAGGTGGAGCCATTGCCCAGCTAGGCCAATCAAATTACATGAGTGTTCGGTGTCCCTTCTTACGGACACGTCCGAAAGAACAGACATAAGACATTCATATTATATTAGAAGTTATTTCTGAATTTACCCCTGTTTTATTTTTAATTTGATGGAATTTAAAATTACTTCTCACGGCTTCATGGTGCACTTTGTCATTCATTGTTACTCTTACCACTCATCGTAGCCGGCCGGTGTGGCCGAGCAGTTCTAGGCGCTACAGTCTGGTAACGGGCGACCGCTACGGTCGCAGGTTCGAATCCTGCCTCGGGCATGGATGTGTGTAATGTCCTTAGGTTAGTTAGGTTTAAGTAGTTCTAAGTTCCAGGGGACTCATGACCTCAGAAATTAAGTCCCATAGTGCTCAGTGACATTTGAACTATTTGAACTCCTCGTAACACACGCATTAATGTTGTACGGACCTTCTGCTCCTGAGTCATTTTTGATGCCATTACCATCCAGAACTGGTCTCACCATCGTTCTATAAATTTTCCTTTTTACAGTCATTTTTGCATCTCACGGAACCGCTGAATGCAAAAGCAAATTGTTCCAGCCAGATGAAACTCCGTGTGTTATGTTTGCACCTATTCATTCTTTCACTAATATTACTGCTGGAAGACAATATAGTATCTGTGACGTTATGGAGCTCGATATCAGTTTCCTTGCGTAGCCTCGGGGTTGAAGTAGGTCAGTATGTGCTGTGTCGTCCGAACAAGGCAGAGCCAGGGCAAAAGCACCAGAGGCGCAAAGATGCGAGCTGGTTCCAGTGCCATAGAGACATGCCACTTGCGCAAGTTCAACCAGCGCCATGGACGGCGCTGAGGATGAAGATATCGACTACACGTCGGACAATTGCTGGCCGAGTACATTCCGCCAATAAGCGGATGACAACGTACAAAAGCCTACTCGGAAGATAGAAGAGCAGCTCTCTCCCACTTGGTTATACACCATCGTCCAGGGCTGACTTAGACAGCTCACGTCGTGTAGTGAACTCTTAGAAGTGGACAGAGAGCTGTCGTAGATTGCATTCACTATTTACGTATGATTATATGCGCTTAGCCATTGGGGGCCTTTTTGCGTTATATTACAAGCAGAATTGCAGTCTTCCGTTTTCAAGCAGTCTCAAAGATAAGTAAACCTTTATATCTCATGTGTGTAACTTTGTTACTAATTTGTTGGAGTGTTGTAGAACCTTCGTTCTACTATCCGGTTACCTGACATTGTGGCATAGCTTTGTAATAGTGGCAGGGAGAAATTGTCTTAGTGTAGGCACCAGAAGCCGTTTCTCGAACTCCTAAACGCGGCCTACCGTATCAACAGTGTCAGTTCGGCCTCCACAGCAGTAGTGACAATGCTTTTACAAACGAAAGTGACGAGTATGAATTCGGTCTTTATTCTACTGATGCTTGAGGCCAGTGGAAAGAAAAAGTCTGCTGAAATGTGACAAATTGTAGTGTTCTTCTTACTATTTTTCTCCTTTTGAGAAAGTGCGCTTTACACCTTTGTAGGTCTGTTACCATTGCACTCCTTGTCACATCAAAGACCCTCTGGTACAATATTTACCTGAGCCTTCTCATCTCTGGAGTCAGCTGGTATAAGGCGCTCTCTCGACTGCCTCGCCTTGGATCAGGGTATGAAAATGTTATAAGAACTTGAGTATAATATCCAAATCTCCAGCTTGTCATACGGGCAGATTCCACAAATTTCCGCCTCTAAATTTCTCCGAATACGCTATCAAAAAATTGTAAATACGCTGAGAGGAAAAACTCACATCGCTAAGAGGGAGTTCTGCGACGTAAACGAAAGTTGGTAGGAGCATTTCTAGATCTGAAGGAAGTTATCTATCAAAATTTCGCGCAAGCCGCATAAGAGCGGCGCCAGCAACGCAGCTATGAGGATGCGAATAAGAAATGTTTTAACGGTAGTGTGCGTTAGTTATCTTTGACACAGGACGTGGTGAGTTGATGTTAGTCAGGAATGCCTTTAAGACGACGAAGATGTCGTTATCGACACCACAATGAGTTTCAGTGAGGTCGTGTAATAGTGCTACGAGAAGTTGGATGTTTTTTCTGTGACACTGCAGAAAGATTTACCAGGAATATAACAGGGAAGGTCACGATGATGTACGGACGCTAGAAGATACGGCGCCGGATGGCTAGGTGGCACTACCGAGGGGGAATATCATTGTAATCGGTATCGGCCTCTGGCGCATGGTGATGCGTCTAAAGCAGTAACATGAGCTGCAGTTGTCACCACAGTAATACAATGAACTGTTACAAATGGGTTACTTTAAGGGGAGCTCCGAGCCAAACACCGTGTAGCGTGCTTTTCTCTGCGTCCAAACCACCGCCATTTACAACTACAGTGGTGTCAAACGAGAGCCCATGGAGGGCAGGGTGGAATCTCTTGTGTTTTCTGATGGAAGCTGGTTCTTCCTCGATGCCAGTGAAGGCCGTTTGTCGGTTAGGAGGAGGAGAGCTGAGGTCCTGCAACGAAACTGTCTGCGTGATAGACACACTGGACGTACACTTGGTCTAATGCTCTGGCGCACGATTTCGTATGACATCAGGAGCACTTTCGTGATCTTTCCACTCTCCGTGATTGCAAATTTGTACGTCATTCTGGTGATTCGATGTGTTGTGCTGCCGTTCATGAACAGCATTCCTCAGCTAGACTAGTTATTAATGTAACAGCATTTCACATTTCAAGTGGCTGATCTTTCACTTTCATTAATCTGTGATCTTGCAATGTTAATCACTGAAATATCATATCTAGACAAAGGTGATCCTGAAATTTCATTTTTCTGCAGAAATTGCTTCGAGGTGCTGCGATTTTTTTCCATCCAGCGTAGTTCTACGTCTCACTCGAGCTTCTTTGGTTGCTTTCTTCATCGTTTTAGTGATGACGTAACGGCGAGGTTACTGAGTCTTATACGGTTACTGCCAATAGCATTGAAATGAACTCGCGTACAGTATCTACACTCTGGCTATTCACATATTGTAATGACCAGCTACCATCATAAGTGGTACATTCAATTCTGATCTTTCCACATGTGACGGTACATATGATTTCAGAATCAGAGATTGCAATGAGTTCATTTTCAATGAGAAAATAGGAATAAACCGAAATGATATCACAATTAGAAGTAAGGCAAACATTCAAGGTATCCATGAATCGAAAACTAAAAGGGCTGGACGTATTGCTATTGAGCCAGTGACGTACCTTCTCCAAGCTGCTGCGTTCAGACTTTCTGAGATTTGTGTGATACGCAGTACGAATCGACTATTAAATGTATGAGCCCGAACTACGTAGGAGATGACAAACTTTACTGTGCAAAAACAGTTCGTTAGTGACGTTGTTACAAAAAGACTTGCTCATTGCATAAAGCATCACATGCGATTACCTAAACAAAATTTTCACACCAAAACAACTGATAGACAACCGTTCAGGTTTACACACAGAGTTTATCGATTTGGAGGAAATTTAGAATACGTGTCCATCTGAATATGTGTGTATCTACGAAAAACCGTTTCTCACTAACTGGCTGATAGCGGTTAAAATAGACTCTAGTGAATGCGAACGATGAACTAACAATAGTCATCAATAATACAACAAACGCGATTATGCAAAGTAAGCTATATAAGAAAAGAGAATTAAGTCTGTTGCCTTGGAAGGGGGGTATCTTATAAGTGCCGATCAAAATGTCGTTTCCGTTCGAAGGCCGTACCGTCCAGACTCGGTAAGCCAATTACACAAAATCTTCTTCACTGAGACGATCGTCCCTTCGACGCACCAGATTGAATACACGCGTCCGGTAAAGTACTTTGTAACTGCTCCCAATGAAGAAGTCGGTGACTGCTGCACATCTCTGTCCGATAGGAATCTTCGACGCTCCAAGGCCTTTTATAAAGAACCGAAGACGTGATAATCGCGTGGGGAGGGGGGGGGGGCAGTATCAGGTATATAGGGTGTGTGTTTGATGGTCTCCCACCTCAGTCAACATAATTTCTGCATCACGACGGTTGCGGTATGGGGAAGTGCGTTATCATGAAGCAGCAGAACCTCTCACCTTTTGTCGCACCATTCTAAAATGATATTTTCAAAAGACATGCTGCCTTCATACACATGGCCCCATAGAACACTTCCCTGTGAAAGGCAAAGGTCCAGAGTTCGAGCCTCGGTCCGGCAAACAGTCTCAATCTGCCATGAAGTTTCATGACAGCGCACACTCCGCTTCAGAATGAAATTCATTCTGGGAACCACAACAACTGATTTTGAGCAAAGAGAATGTTCTTTATAACGAAAAGCTCAACATGTTCGGCCGTCATTCGTCAACAATATCTCTAGTTGAGGGGTAAAATTATGAGCAGCACTATACAGAATGCCGGACGCTGTGGCCGAGCGGTTCTAGGCCCTTCAGTCCCGAACAGCGCGATTGTTACGGACGCAGGTTTGAATCCTGCCTTGGACATGGATGTGTGTGATGTCCTTAGGTTAGTTAGGTTTAAGTAGTTCTAAGTTCTAGGAGATCTGTGACCTCAGATGTTAAGTCCCATACTGCTCAGAGCCATTTGAACCTCTTAAACTGTACAGAATATTAGTAGGTATAGTTAGAAACTGACGTCGCATGTTGTCTTTAAGCAGCCCTAATGACGTAGGATGATAGTGGAATACCTCCAACTTCAGGTAACCCCACAATCAAGCGGATGATGTCTAAGGACCAGGAAGATCACGCATGACGGATATGCCGGTTCAGCTTACGAACCTCGCCAACGACGTCGGCAAGAGATCCTTCACAAGTGTAGCTATATAGTATGGAGCATCATCCTGCATCAAAGTAGTACCTTCCAGTATGTGTTTAACTGCCAGAGTAGGGACGAAGCGATTCTATAACATATCGAGGTACCTTGCACCTATCTCGCTGATACTTTGAAAAGCAGTATCCCCCATTTCCTCGAAGAAAAAGGGTCAGATCACCACGCTTTCTCGTCACGCTATGGCGTTCCACGACAGTTCTAGGGTTTTCGGAAGCCCAAATTCAGCAATTTTGGGTGCTGATAGACTCTTGGAGTGTGATATGGTCCTCGGCGGTCCACAAGACATTAGACATCCAATCGTCTTCTTCCTCTACTGTTACAGTGCGCGCACACGAAACGATCTCCGCGTCACAAGATCGGTGGCTATCAGCTGATGATGTCGCTGGATTTTGAACGGGTAGTATTTGAAAGTTCTCCTTAGTGCTCTCCAAACAGTAGTGTGCTAAATCCCGGTGGTAGTGGGAAGTGACGAGTGCTGACATCACCATTCGGAGATGAACCTCCGAAGCCTCCATACATTCCTGAAGCGTCTGAGCAGCAGTAGCATGTGAGTCTCGTCATTCACTACGGGGCCGATCGTCTAAATAACTCTTGGCTTCTAACTTTGTGATCATTTTGTTCACAGCGACCCTGTCACAGGAATTTCACCCGTTCGAATATGCCACTTATGACGATAGGATCGTAAAACTGCAGTAGCGGATTCCCCATTCCGGAAGTAAAGCTTCGCTAACGATGCACTCAGCCACAAAAAATTGTTATTTTTATCTGCCCTTGTGCCCAAAAGTAAAGCAAGAAACGGAAACTTTGCAAGGGTGCTTTTGTTTTGTCACAAAACAGTGTAAATACGAGATAATAAAGTTGAAATGTCGTAAGGAATACATAAGGATAGACAACAAGTTCTTCGTTTTCTTTTTCAACTTAATGGATTTGACACATTCCCACAACTGGTTAATGTCTCAGTATGGGGTATGACAACTTCTGGCATCAATACAGGCCTGTCAACGACGGGGTATGCTGTGAATGACGTCATGAATCTCACGTTGCGGCAATAACGACCATTCTTTCCACAAAGCTGCTCGCAAGGTTTGAGAGTGGTTGGTGGATGCTGACATGATGCAACTCGCCTCCCTAGTGCGTCCCAGACGTGCTTTATGTGATCCAAATCGAGAGAGCGAGCAGGCCACGGTACCTTCACTTTCCAAAACACATTAGTCACTCACGCTATATGAGGTCGAGCATTCTCATCCATCACTACAGCGTCTGGGACCACAGAACCTCTAAATCGCCTCACATGAATCCCAAGATTTCGTCACGATACCTGACAGTAGTTAAACCTTGTCATTTCACCCGTACGGTTTCATGAAGAGGTTTGTGAGCAGTCAACATAATCCGTGCCCACACCATAGGGATCCTCCTCGACATCGGTTCCTTCCCACAATGTTTGGGTCCCGAAATCGTCTTCCAAGTTCCCTCCAGAAATGAATTCGTCGAGAATCACTCTCCAGGTCGAATCGGGACCCATCTTTGACCGTCCATATGACATGTTGACAGCTCCACTCTAGACGTTCCCTTCTATGAAGTCGCGTCAGAGGTTCACATACAGCAGATCTGCGACAATAAAGGCCACTCTGCCGTATCTTTCTGTACAGCGTTTGCTCGCTACAACACTTGCATTCAATGCTGCGACATCAGATGGCAGTTGTCGTGCAGTACTAAGGTGGTACTTGTACCCTTACAGCCAAATAACGCTCCACTCTCTCTGATGTCACATGTCGTCGGTCCTTCCCTGGTCTTCAGGACACAATTTCGGTCTCTACAAACTGTCGCCACATCCGAGAAACAACAGAACGTTTCCCATTAAGCTATCGGTCCGCATCTGTCCAAGTTACATTCTTCCTATGGCCCTCCACGTCAAAGGGCCTGGTAGGCGATATCTCTTTGCCATATTACACCGTCTGTGGCAGCGCACACTGTGATTGTCGATGTGGGACTACCGGACAAATACTATCCCGTTCGATAGGTGCCCTGACGTCAGCGTTGGCGCGGTTGTCCGTTGACCTGTATGCCATCATCCGTGAACATGACCTTACGGACATCTGATGACATTTTATATGATTATATCGTGAATTACACAGGACGGGCCAACAGAGGTTTGTTGCTTTACTTTTGGATACCAGTGTATATATATATAACAAAGTTTGTATGGACCCCTCCTAGCTCGAGTTCTAGTCGCACTGTCCAGTTTTTTCCTATCATTACTAGATCTTCCTAACTCCGAAAAGTACACTGATTTGTTCGAATAATGAACCTTTATAGCAAGGATGGGTAACCGGCTGCCCGCTGGCCGGATGCAGCTTGCGACTGTTTTCATTTCGACCGGCGGAAAAAAATACCGAAGTTACCCTTAAATGTTTGTTTGCTGTCATTGCCTGTTTTCAATACCATATTTTGTTTTCCTGCCATTTCTCATATTAACATTAGTAAATATTTTCGTCCGTTATAAAAGCAAAACAAACAAGTCTGAATAGCCCTTGATGGCCCAACGGTACCACCGGGCCGCCGTGTCGTACTCAGTCCTTCTACAACTACATCCACATCTAGGTGATTTCTCTGCTGTTCACAATAATGCGCCTGGCAGAGGGTTCAATGAACCACCTTCAAGCGGTCTCTGTACACTCTAACTTCGCGCGGGAAAAACGAACACTTAAATTTTTCTGTGCGAGCCCTTATTTCTCTTATTTTATCGTGATGATCTTGTCACCCTATGTAGGTACGTGCCACAGACTGCTTTCGCAATCGGAGGAGAAAATTGGTGATTGAAATTTCATGAGGAGATCCCGTCCCAAAAAAAAGCTTCTTTGTTTTAATGATAGGCTCTCTAATTCACGTATCATGTCTCTGGCACTATTTCCCCTGTTTCGCGATAGTACAAACCGGGCTGCCCTTCTTTGAACTTTTTCGATATCATCCGTCAGTCCCACCTGATGTGGATCCCACACCGCACAGCAGTACTCCAGAATCGGGCGGACAAGCGTGGTGTAAGCAGTCTCTTTAGTAGACATGTTTCACCTTTTAAGTGCCGATGAATGGCAGTCTTTGGTTTGTTCTACCCACAACATTATCAATGTGACCGTTCCAATTAAGGTTATTTGTAATTGTAATCCCTAAGTATTTACTTGAACTCACAGCCTTTCGATTTGTGTGACTTATCGCGTAATCGAAATTTAGCGGATTTCTTTTGGTACTTATGTGAATAACTTCAGACTTTTCTTTTCAGGAGCAGTTTCCACTTCTCGCACCATACAGATATCTTGTTTAAATCATTTTGCAATTCGTTTTGGTCATCTTATAACTTTACAGGACGGTAAATGACAGCATCATCTGCAAACAATTTAACAGGGTGTTGTGTACATAGTTCCGTGTAGTCAGCGCGTACACAGCTTTCCCACTAGCGCGCACCCCGCTAAGATCAACAGCGCAGGCGCAGCGCTCGTCCATCTCCGCACTACGAGATGGCGCTGCCCTAGAGACGGACCAAATTCTGCTTCCGCCGATCCGCGTATTAATATGTAACGCAGCCTATGAGATTGCTGCTAACGTAGAGCCTTTTCTCCTCGCAGATCACACTCGTGCAGTGGCAGCTGAACGCGCGAGGTATTATAACGAGTGTACAGACCTCCGTTTAGTCAGTCTGCATTAGTCTGCATTAGTCTGTACCAGTCTACATTTGTCTGTACCAGTCTATAGTCAAGTTTCAGTCTGCACCTAATAAGATTATCATGTTCCTGTACATAGCCATGAAGATAAATGTATAGACACTTTTGTCAAGTATCAGAGATATGTGAGAATAAGATTAACGTACCAATACCAAGGGAACTTCAGATTGTCAATTTTATACTTGTTATATTTTAATAAATGTGTGTGAAAATTAATCAAGTTCTGTTTAAAGTTAGTCACCGTCAATCTGCTACTGTAAGCGTGCAAGTAGCATTCCTGTCGTCTGACCTAACGGCAGAAGAGAAACACGCCACAATAAGACCACGAGACATATTGCTGACATTCGCCTACTTCGTTAAAGCGACAAGTTAAATAATCTGATGGTGTGTGTACCGAAGGTCTTACAGTACGCACACCACACAGGGCTACTCAGATTGACTCCTATATCGTTAATATTGATCAGGAACTACAAAGGGGCCTATAACACTTCCTTTGGAAGCACTGGATATTACTTCTGTTTTACTCGATGACTTTCCGTCTGTTAATACGAACTGACAGGAAATCACGATTCCAGTCGCACAAGTGAAGCAATAAGCCATAGGCATGCAGTTTGGTTAGAAGACGCTTGTAAGGAACGGTGTTGAAAGCCTTCTGGAAATCTAAAAATATGGAATCAAGTTGACATAACTGTCGATATCACTGCTTCATGAGTATAAAGAGTTAGTTGTGTTTCACAAGAATGTCGTTTTCTGAATCCGTGCTGACTATGTGCCAATAAATAGTTTTCTTCGAGGTAATTCATCATGTTCGAACACATTATACACGTCACCGGATGCGGATACGGAGGGGCATGTGGTCGGCACACCGCACTCCTGGCCATTCTCAGTTTTCGTGAGCGGCGTCGATTCTTCTCAGTCAAGTGACTCGTGAAGTATCCTCAAGAGGCTGAGTGCTCCGCACTTGCCCACAGTGCTCGGCGGACCCGAGCGCTACCCAAGCAGTGTGGGACTTAACATCTGAGGTCATCAGTCACCTAGAACTACTTAAACCTAACTAACCTAAGTACACCACACACATCCATGCCCGAGGCAGGATTCGAACCTGCGACCGTAGCGGTCGCGCGGTTCCAGACTGAAGCGCCTAGAACCGCTCGGTCACACCGGACGGCAAAGCCCAGCAGTGCTCAAGTTCGGTGATCTGACGGGAACCTGTGTTACCACTGCGACGATGCCGTTGGCTCTACTGTCCGTTATGGACGTATCAAAACTACAACTTTTGAATTTGAAGATAATAATATAACGAATTAGCAGCGACGAGTTGCTGGTTCCTGTTTCTTCATGATGATATCTGGAGATGCCTGGTGCCATCTTCAGATGTTTGGATTTACTAACATGTCGTGAAATTGTTTCTTTAGTAAAGGCGATGCAGAAATTAACAAACTTAAGATTTTAAGCAAGCTATTGGAAAACGTCGTAAGTCTAGATAAAATGTTCGCTACGAGTAAATACAAACGTCTGAAGACGAAGTGAACGTAAAATATACGTACACTCAAAACCGCGGGTTATGAGCCATAGTCTGTTTCACGAAAAACATCTCCGTCGCTCTAGTTCTGACTTCATGCACTAGAAGCACTAATCTCACGTCACACGACGAGGCGGCCAGCAAGCTTAAGTATGCGATCAGGTCCCCGGGACAGCATAGGCCGCTCTTGCTTCCTCTAAAGGGTCAGGGAGTTGTCAGCCAAATTCCAGGTGAACTGGGGGCGGGGCATTACAGGTCGCATCTGGAAAGGGATTTCCAATATCCACATTTGTTTCAGAGTCAAAGGGAACCTTCTGAATAGTTAGTCAAATCTGGATGAAGGCATTAGTTTTTTATTTAATTCTATAACTGTACATACCAGACAAAAAATTACAGAACGCAGCGAATGTAAAGGCGTATTTGCTAACGTGACCAATCAGTAGATGCGATGACTCACTCGATATCTTTGCTGCACATAATAAAGGGGAATTATTTTCCCGAACTTTTCGTATTCTCTCTTAAGTGGACATAAATGATTGTTACCTGTTTGGACTCCAATTATTTTCAGGTGATAAGGAAACCTTACGCCTTTTTCTTGATTTTGGGTTTTGAGGAGCATTGTAAAAGCCTAGAATTCACCTTGCAAGTGACGTAAACCCCTCCGAAACCACATCTGGGTTTATAATGTGGACAGTGGGTTCCACTGTTTTATCATACGTTTTTCTTTCTTGCTCGCCTTTCCGGTAAGAGACGGTTGCAAAAGGCAGTTGATGTTGCTGGTTAGTCTTCTTTACAGTTGTATTCCTTTTTAACATTCACCTGTTCATGTATTCGCCTGCCATTACACAGTCAAGAAATGCCTAAAGACCTAAACATATTAGGAGAGACAACTGTGGAAAATTTTTACACAGTGAGATCCATTATGCGATCATACAACGAGACGAAGAAAAATAATTTGACGTACACTGAGCGCCTAAGAAATAGGTATAGGCATGCGTATTCAAATACAGAGATATGTAAACTGGCAGAATACGGCACTGCGGTCGGCAACCCCTGTATAAGACAAAGGTCTGCCGCAGTTGTTAGATCGGTTACTGCTGCTACAAAGGCAGGTAATCAAGATTTAAGTCAGTTTGAACGTGGTGTTCTAGTCGGCGCACGAGCGATGGGACACAGCATCTCCGAGGTGGCGATGAAGTGGGGATTTTCCAGAATTTTGTCGAAATAAATCGGATGATGCTGAGGGAATTAGATAGGGAATTGAAGCTGTAAATGAGTTTTGCTATTTGGGGACCAAAATAACTTACGATGGTCGAAGTAAAAAGGATATAAAATGTAGACTGGCAATGGCAAGGAAATCGTTTCTGAAGAAGAGAAATTTGTTAACATCGAGTATAGATTTAAGTGTCAGGAAGTCGTTTCTGAAAGCATTTATATGTAGTGTAGCCATGTATAGAAGTGAAACATGGATGATAAATAGTTTAGACAAAAGAGAAAAGAAGCTTTCGAATTGTAGTGCTATAGAAGAATGCTGAAGATTTGATGGGTAGATCACATAACTAATGAGGAGGTACTGAATAGAATTGGGCAGAAGAGAAATTTGTGTCACAACTTGACTAGAAGAAGGGATGGCTTGGTAGGACATGTTCTGAGGCATCAAGGGATCACCAGTTTAGTATTGGAAGGCATCGTGGAGGGTAAAAATCGTAGTGGAAGACCAAGAGATGAATACACTAAACAGATTCAGAAGGATGTATGTTGCAGTAGGTACTGGGAGGTGAAGAAGATGAACAGGATAGAGTAGCATGGAGAGCTGCATCAGACCAGTCTCTGGAATGAGGACCACAACAACAAAAACCATTTATCGAGTCTACCGCGAATATCAGGAATCCGGTAAAACAAAAGGCCCCGACATCGCTGCGCCCGGAAAACAGGTACTGCAAGAACGGTACCAGCGCCGACTGAAGAGAATCGTTCAACGTGACGGAAAGGCTACTCTTCTGCAAATCCCTGCAGATTTCAATGCTTTCCTGTCGACATGTATCAGCGTGCTAAACATTCAATGAAACATCATCGATATGGGCTTTCGGAGCCGGAGTCCCACTAGTGTACCGTTGATGACTGCATGACATAAAGCTTTACGCCTCGCCTAAGCCCGTCATCACCGATATTGGACTGCTGATGACAGGAAATATGTTTCCTGGTCGGACGAGTCTCGTTTCAAATTGTATCGAGCGGATAGACGTGTACGGATAAGATAACAACCTCATGAATCCATACACCCTGCATGTCAGCAGAGGACTGTGCTTATGGAGGCACTATAATGGTGTGGGGCGTGTGAAATTGGAATGATATGGGAGCCATGAAGCGGCTAGATAAGACTCTAACTGGTGACACGTACGTGAGCATCCTGTGGGATCAACGGCATCCATTCATGCCCATTGTGCATTTCGACGGACTTGCGCAATTCTAGCAGGACAATGCGACAGCCCACACGTCGAGAATTTGCTGCGGAGTGGCTCCAGGAACACTCCTCTAAGTTTAAACTCTCCCACTGTCCAGCCAACTCCCCAAACATAAACATTATTGAGCATATCAGGGATGCCTTGCAACATGCTGTTCAAATTTATGGACAGCGCTGCGGGATTTATGGTGTAAATTCCCTCCAGAAATACGTCACACATTAGTCGCGTTCATGCCACATTGTTTTGCGGCACTTCTGCGTGCTCACGAGGGCCATGTGTAATGTTAGACTCTTCAGTGTATTTGTGGTCGTAGAATGTCTCTCAACAGCTAGAGAAGCAACTGAAGAACACTGTTGTCAGGTTGGGAATTGCAAAAAAATAATACTCTTCAAACTGCGTCTTAGTTCCAAGATACGTCATCATCGTATCCGGACCCCGCTCCCACTACTGCCGGGTTGGGGTTGTTACTACGGGTTTTGGCAATGTTAGTTTCACAGGGTGGCCGGATGGCTTTCCTGTCATCACCCTATACCTCCCTGGAAGGAATAAGTGTACCCCAGCTGTCTGCGTCTGGTGTAAACCGTGAAATAGTGCGAATACTTTTCAAATGTCTGCGAGTCGTGGAACTGAGGCGGGACATGGGGACCAGCCCGGTATTCACCTAGTAGGATTTGGGAAACCTCCTAAAAACCACATCCAGGCTGGCCGGCACACCGGCCCTTCATCGCTAATCTGCCGGGCGGATTCAAACTGGGGCCGGCGCGCTTACCCGACTCCAGGAAGCAGCGTATTAGCGCTCTCTGTTAACCTGGCGGGTGCAAGATATGTGACCAGCGTAATAAACTTTCAAATTCGAGCGTCTATTAAACATAGTGTTATGATAGTGATAATTTTACATTCGACAGACAGACACAAATTTTAATATTAGGTTTAGGGAGCATACTTGTTGGTAGAACAAAACTACGTCTGCACTACACCTGACTGAACACAAGCATGCTGTAGCCAACATGCGAGTAGATTACAACTTCCACGTGGTAAACACTGCGCCAAATGGCTTATAACAATCCCATCAGCTCCATTCCTATAGCCAAACATGGCGTTCGCTTTACATTATTTTCGACTTCGTAGCTCCCTCACCTTCCTACGATCCGTGTCTCTCTTAAGTAAGGGTGATAGCGGATCCAAACAACAAAATTAGCACTTTTAACAGTATATCAAGGTACTGTGTACTCTCTGGCTGTTCTTGACAGCAAGTTTAACTGATTAAAATTTAATTTTAGTATCGAACATCTTCTGATTTGTTTAATAGACATACCGTTGGGTCTTTGTATTTAGCAAGAGAGTGCTCAGAGCAGTTCGCTACTCATCTTAATATCTGTCTTCTACTAAACATTGCCGCGCGGAGTTGCCGCGCGGTTAGAGGCGCCATGTCACTTATCGTGCGGCCCCTCCCGCCGGAGGTTCGAGTCCTCCCTCGGGCATGGGTCTAAGTGTTGCCCTTAGCGCTAAGTTACTTTAAATAGTGTGTAAGTCTAGGGCCCGATGACCTCAGCAGTTTGGTCCGTTATGAATTCACACACATACATACACTAAACAGTGTGACTACACATAGCACTGAAACGGGGACTGTCACTACGCTTACCTTGAGACATTCCTTCCTAAATTTGAAGCCTCTGTTTGCTATGTGCGTTCCCTTGTTCTGGAGGAACGAATTGGAATGTTAAATCTGTTCTTTCAATTGGAAATGGTTACGCAAGTTAATTTTGAATAAGGTTAAAACTTGATTTTGAAAATCAGAATGAATCTCAGAAGATATTTATTGAATTACTTCAAGTACTACATGTCTTTTCAAAATTCTGTTAAAAATAATACTTGTCATTTGAATAAAAGTAATATACTCTTGAAACTTTAATAAAGTGTTTTTATCTAAATGGATTTTACCCAAGTGATGCCAAAAAAGTGAACGGTCAAAAATGAGCGATACTCTGACTATTTAAATTTAATAAAACATTGCCACTGTTGTAGCCGCTGCTAATATTTAAGAAAAATGAAATTGTTTCTGATATCTAACGGTAATACTTTGTAGGTATTAGTACCAGTACAATGAGCAAAACACACTTGGTCACAGAACGACAAGGTAATAATGAAAATTAAATAATTCATACCTTGCCTTGTATATGTAGAGCTGTAGAGGATATGATGCTAAAACCTCTTCTGAAGATATTTCACGTCTCTGGTTAAAATTATATATCAGTGGCATCGTCAAGGCTGCACATATTCAATCGGAACAGCTGCAGAATATATGTGAAAAATTTATGGATATTGTCAGTAACTGGTAAGTGCCGGTGAAGTGCAGGCAGTATAAAACAGAACGAAATGATGATGTTCCATTTAAGATATCTTCCATATCATCTCCCCCCCCTCGTCCCCCTTCCCTGCACGAAGGAACTGGAGGTCACTGTGGAAGATATGATGAGGGAATGAGTAATCAGACCATCTTAGTTTCCCCTCCCCCATCCCCCCCCTCCCATTTTTCTGGTTCCGATTCCTCAGGGTGGGGTTTAGACCTGTGGCTGAGTTCTGCACACTCGGTAACAAAATAGTCTTGCAGTCTATTCTGTTGCCGTATTGGTACTCCTGCTTTTTGTTATTTTAAACGGCTAATGTGTTCCCCACTTTTGATCTTAAAGAGGCTTATTTCCATCTATTGTTAGCGGAAAAGCTTTAACCAGTAACAGCGCTTTGTAACTGACGGGAACCTCATTGACTAGAATCATGTTCTCTCTGGGCTCTCAAGCAGAACATCAGTATTGTCCTGTATTTTAGGTAATGTCTTTTTTTTTCTTATTTGGAGCATAGTTATGTTCAACACTACTTTGATTTGGTTATATTTAGCTGAGATTTTAAGGCGTATTTCGTCCATGTTGCCGGCCGGGGTGGCCGAGCGATTCTAGGCGCTTCAGTCTGGAACCGTGCGACCACTACGGTCGCAGGTTCGAATCCTGCCTCGGGCGTGGTTGAGTGTGATGTCCTTAGGTTAGTTAGGTTTAAGTAGTTCTAAGTTATAGGGGACTGATGACCTCAGATGTTAAGTCCCATAGTGCTCAGAGCCATTTGAACCATCGTCCATGTTAGGAAAGTCCTTTAACGTTTACATTAAGGTTTAGTGTCAAACCATCTAAGGCGAAATTTTTCCAGACAGAGATCTCTTTTCTGTGAGATACAGTGTCTTCAGTGGGCGTTGGTATTGATCAGATTCGATTGGAAGTGGTTTAAACGTACCCACGGCCTACAAATTTGAACGCAGTTTCCTACTTCATAGGACGTCGAATTTCTTCCAAAAGTACGTCCGCAGTTTAGCTTAGTTGGCAGCCCCAATTAATGAACTGATGAAAGAAGGGAAAAAAAGGTGGGATTCCTCCCAACAGGCGTCGTTTGAAGGTCTAAAATCGGGTCTGGCAGGCGCTCTTGTGCTGGCGAAACTTGAAACATTTTCCAAATTATTTAGAAAAGTTAAAAATATATTTGAAGCACGGGACCTTTCATCTAGAAACGCTTAACCATCTCCCTAGTTTGGTGCTGTTGTGGCAGAGGCTGACGAGATCTGTAGTTTGGCGTTCAGGATATCATTCTTACATTTTATGGTTAAACGTATTCAAGAAACGGAGGACATTGTCGCGGATGGTCTGATCCGCATGTTCTGCGAAGACAGTGCGGAGATACGCAGGAAAACGAACACACACGGGTGACAGGCACTGAACTCGTTGAAGTGGTATGCCCGATTTTGACAGGGAATCTTCTCCTATAGGTAATTAAGTTGGTGAAGTGAATGGCCCAATTTTGAGAGGGCATCTTCTCCCCTTTAAGGACGTTGCCTAGCAACGAGATAGACACTGCGAATTGGCTCCCAGTAAAGAGAGTTTGTGGAAAGGGAGGACGGGCAAGCCTTAATTTATGAGCGGTAATGTCTTGTTGCCCTGCCTGGGACTCCTGGGAATAAAATCGTTTTGCCATCGATACTGGGACTGTGCTTCTTTAGGAATTATAACGAAATGCATGTAGGAGGACATATAGGTAACTTTAAGACCAGGATGAAGATCCTATAAAATTTTATCGGGTAGAGGATGGACAATCACATCCAGAAGCTGGTAAAGCCCAATAAGACTTGTTGCCTTAGTAAGCCGGCGTTGAACAGCCGAATAGGTATAATATCCCCCGACGTCGTTCAAGCCATATTGCACGTGATGCACATAGATTACGTCAGTCCATTTGCTAAATAAAGGCTCATGTTTATAGAGGAGAGCACGTGCTCGCTGGCTTCTCTCCACTAGGAACATTAACCCGACGACCGCTGTCAAATATCTGAAGGGTACTGTTGGAAAATTGGGACCCTGTAGGACCCTAGTGTCGGACAGTGTTACCACATTTACGTCAATTGCGATTATACACTTCCGCTTCGCGATCGGAATATACTACTATAACACATTAGTACCTAAGTCCCTGATTCACAGAGCGCGTTACCCAAAACTTATTAGCAACGTTCATTGCCTACTGTCATTATACAGGGTGATTCAAAAAGAATACCACAACTTTAAAAATGTGTATTTAATGAAAGAAACATAATATAACCTTCTGTTATACATCATTACAAAGAGTATTTAAAAAGGTTTTTTTTCACTCAAAAACAAGTTCAGAGATGTTCAATATGGCCCCCTCCAGACACACGAGCAATATCAACCCGATACTCCATATCGTCCCACACTCTCTGTAGCATATCAGGCGTAACAGTTTGGATAGCTGCTGTTATTACTCTTTTCAAATCATCAGTGGTGGCTGGGAGAGGTGGCCGAAACACCATATCCTTAACATACCCCCATAAGAAAAAATCGCAGGGGGTAAGATCAGGGCTTCTTGGAGGCCAGTGAAGAAGTGCTTTGTCACGGGCTGCCTGTAGGCCGATCCATCGCCTCGGGTAGTGGACGTTCAGGTAGTTACGGACAGATAAGTGCCACTGTGGTGGCGCTCCATCCTGCTGAAATATGAATTGTTGTGCTTCTTGTTCGAGCTGAGGGAACAGCCAATTCTCTAACGTCTCCAGATACTGTAGTCCAGTTACAGTAGCACCTTCGAAGAAAAAGGGACCAAAAACGTTATTGGCTGAAATGGCGAACAAATATACAACTAAATGAAACTTTATAGCTCCCTTAATTCGCCGACAGATAGTGCTTAGCTCTGCCTTTTGTCGTTGCAGAGTTTTAAATTCCTAAAGTTGTGGTATTCTTTTTGAATCACCTTGTATATCTTTCTATCATAATATATCGTTGTGTTAAAGAAATCACTTACAACGCTGACCATTAGGTGCACAAGTCTATCCTAATCAATCCCATATTTACATTGAAGCCTAATTCACTCTTCTGCAATCTGTGGTTCCTGAATGGTTCGTTGACGCAGAATGTTGACGCTGGAAAAATCCGAGACACTTAGAAACTGGTTAGGGAGAATTTAAGAGTGAATAATGAAAGATTCACTCAGCACTAGGGAGACGGCCCCTGTCACTGAAGCCAAGGATCAGATTTTTGTTAAAGGGTTTCGTGCTGTGAGTAAAGGTATCGATAAGGCTATGGACAAATTTTTGCCTCCTATCAAGGATCTGGTCCAAATTGTATGCTTCATTACCATTCCTTACTGACAGATGACCGAAGAACAGATGTGTTTTTAACGTTTATGTGTTCCAGACTAAGCCATATGATATTGAGTTTCTCATGTTTTTTTTTTTTTTGTTGAAAACAATATTTTCACTGTGCCAGTTCGTTGGTTCTCTGTAATATAAAGTTTTCTAAACTGTGGACCTTATAGGAGCCTTCATGATACTAAATGGCGCTTTTGACTTTTCCAGCTTCGTTCCTACACTCAGCCTCGAAGACCGTGGCACGGAGGATGTGCCCTCACGAAATATCACTCAGCCATGGAAGTTTGAAAAATTTAGCTAGCAGAGTTGCCACTGCAGTAGCGACTACACGGAGGGGGGGGGGGGGGGGGGGGGGCTGTCAGCAAGGATGCCGTGACACCGGTGCTGGTGCGAGCCTGCGTACAAGGCTAGCTGAACACATCAGGCAGAACAGTGATACGACTGAGTGAGTAACATCACAGGGAATCATGCAGTACGGTTAAACGCCCAGACAGATTTGAGTGGACGCCAAGAGAGCCGTGGTATAGTCGACAGCCGTCCCAATACTGAAAGTAGGTCAAACTACAGTCTGTTACTGGAATTTCCTGGAAAGAACGAATTGGCGATGTGTCTTTAGCTGTGCACGCTTATTGTCATACAGAACTTCCTTCACGTCAGGTGTAAGTTGTTGTTAACTCCCTCCTATATCGGCTACAATTTGCAACTCAGTTTGAGGTAAAGAACCCACTGGATGCACTTAACACTTTAAGATGTCTCTATTATTCTAATATGTCTCAAGCATTTGAAACTTAGATAATTAACAAAGGCAGTGATTTAGTTATTATTATGAAACAGCAAAATTTATCCAAACCGGATACATGGCATCTAGTCAACGTATTGCCTGTTCCCGTTAAACGTCCTTACATCTACATCTACATCTACGTGGATACGCTGCAAATCACATTTAAGTGCCAGGCTCAGAGTTCATCGAACCACCTTCACAATTTTCTATTATTCGAATCTTGTATAGAATGTACACCTATACCTTTCCGTACGAGCTCTGATTTCCCTTATTTTATCTTTGTGATAGTTCCTTCCTATGTAAGTCGGTGTCAACAAAATATTTTTGCATTCGGAGGAGAGAGCTGGTGATTGGAGTTTCGTGAGAATATTCCGTAGCAACCAAAAACCTCTTTGTTTTAATGATTTTTTGTTTGTTTGCGGCTTAAGGGTGCACAACTACAATGGTCATTAGGTCCCAGACTAATCACCAATGACGTCCATCCCAAATCCTCTATCATTTCTGTGACCTTCTCTCTCATATTTCGCGATAATACAAAACGTGCTGCATTTCTTTGAACTTTTTCGATATACTCCGTCAGTTCTATCTGACAAGGATCCCACATCGCGCAGCAGTATTCTAAAAGAGGACGGACAAGCGTAGTGTAGGCAGTCTCCTTAGTAGGTCTGTTGCATTTTCTAAGTGCCCTGCCAATAAAACACAGTCTTTGGTTAGCCTTCTCCACAACATTTTCTATGTGTTCCTTCCAATTTAAGTTGTTCGTAATTGTAATACCTAGGTAATTAGTTGAATTTACGGCTTTTAAACTAGACTGATTTATCGTGCAACCTAAGTCTATCGAGTTCCTTTTAGCACTCATGTGGATGACCTTATACTTTTCGTTATTTAAGGTCAACTGCCACTTTTCACACCATTCCGATATTTCTTCTAAATAGTTTTGCAGTTTATTTTGAACTTCTGATGACTTTATTAGTCGATAAACGACAGTGTCATCTGCAAACAACCGAAGACGGCTGCTCAGATTGTCTCCCAAATCGTTTATATAGATAAGCAACAGCAAAGGGCCTATAACACTACCTTTGGGAAAGCCAGAAATCACTTCTGTTTTACTCGATGACTTTCCGTCAATAACTACGAACAGTGACCTCTCTAACAGGGAACCACAGATCTAGTCACATAACTGAGACGATATTCTAGAAGCACACAATTTCATTACGAGCCTCTTGTGTGTTACGGTGTCAAAAGCCTTCCGGAAATCCAGAAATACGGAATCGATCTGAAATCCCTTGTCAATAGCACTTAGTACTTCATGTGTGTAGTGTGTGGATAAGTTTGGAATGTGGGTTGGTGCGGGTTTGTTTCTGGATAGCCGCGGTGGTCAAAGCGACGGTTCTCTAGAAACTGAAAAATCAAGATTGGAGACCCAGTCTGGCACAGATTTTCAACTTTCTCCACCAATTTAATTCAATGCTAGTTGCCAACAAATGCAATTATTCCTTTGATTAATTGTCATCTAAAGGTTGCATGATCACCGACTGTGTCTTTTCTTTTGGACATAACCGAAAGAACGGACAATTCATATGAATGAGTATTTATAACTGCGTGACTGTGGTGCAGTTTTGTAATAGATTACCCATGATTCCTATATTGGGCAGTGAATGAAAACGAGACAGATATGAGAAAGTAAGTGGACTGATTAGTACTTCAAAAATAATCGCTGTAACTGTTTATACCTTAATCCTGCTGGGAGCCATGACAGTCAATGTTTTAGTCATGTTTGTGTAGGCAACCGCAGACAATTTTCTTCTCTCAAAGTAGGATAAAGGTATTAACACTTACGGCGATTCTTATTTAAATAATAAACAGTTTACTTACTATTTTCCATCTCTCTCGTTTTCATTGGGCTATCTCTTACATTGCAATCATGTTGGCCAGTTGTACAGTAGTTTATAGTGAATCATCGGAATACGTTTTTCTATATTTTGCCAGCGGTTTTCCGCATTCTGACTGAGAAAGTTTCTGTGTCTTCTTCATAGAAAGACAACGCCTGTGAAGACAGAAACTCCAGAACGTGATTTTGTGCGTCTGCATCGCTATCAAAGCGCCTCCCTCCAAAATCATGCTTCAAGTTCAAGAACAAGTGTTAGTCAGAGGGTGCGAGATCGGGTCTGTAAGGCTGGTGATCGGACTGCTCCTAAGCGTATTGCTGAGTAACATTTTGAGTGTCACCAGCATAACATCTACGTGCATTGTCATGAAGTAACACAGTGCCTTGACTGACAAATCGACGCCTTTTGTTTTGTATTTCACACCTAAGTTTTCAGTTTCAGATGTTTGACACTACAAACGGTCGTCAAGCCGCTGTCACTAAAGCAACTGAGTCTTTGAAAAGTAATCACAAACCTGGAAAACCGCATTAACATTTGGAATCAAACTTCTTTCAAATATTATGAAAAATAAGCTAAAAGTAGTAAACTGAAGAAGAAGGCAGCATAATCGTGTCACAAGACATCATGACAGTTTTTTGGTTTAGCAGTCATTTCATTCCTTAACGCAGCGAAGATAAAAACTGTATCGTGATGAAAGATATTATATAACCTTGCACAATGTCCTGCGCTCATGCAACAACCATTTTGCAAACAGACTCACATATCCGAAAATTAAAAAATGAGTATATTTAACTAACATCATGACGAAAGCTGCCATGAGCTAAGTACTTATCATTCTCTCACCGTAATCTTATAACGTGCAGCAAGCCGAATATTAGAACACGGCACGCAATCGTATTGTGTTCAGCTAATGAAATCTTACGAAGACGATGCACTCCCATTTCGGGTTAACACAAGACTAATCTCCAACCATGACATCGCTTCAGTTGCCTGGTAGGATATCAGCTCACTATAGGGCATAAGTGTAGCATATAAAAACAGAAGACAAAAAGAAACTGTAGTGACTTGGCAAGACAGCCAAGCCACTCGGAGGTAGCCGAAAGGCACGCGTTTAAGCTCACGCAGACTGGCGTGAGGTCTGGAACAGTTAAAGGAGTTATACTATGAAGAAAAGAACGTAGCGGCTGGAATACTTAACTTTAATCCATAATTGGAGAACATCGCTCTTGTTTATACATAATTACAATCTCAATATAAACTGGTAATGGCGCCTTGCTAGGTCGTAGCAAATGACGTGGCTGAAGGCTATGCTAACTATCGTCTCGGCAAATGAGAGCGTATTTGTCAGTGTAGCTTCGCTAGCGAAGTCAGCTGTACAACTGGGGCGAGTGCTAGGACGTCTCTTTAGACTTGCCGTGTGGTGGCGCTCGGTCTGCAATCACTGACAGTGGCGACACGCAGGTCCGACGTATACTACCGGACCGCGGCCGATTTCAAGGCTACCACCTAGCACGTGTGGTGTCTGGCGGTGACACCACAGAAACCTACACAGAGTTTACAATAACAAGCTTCAGAAGACCTCACTGTCAAAATGTCTCTACCCAGAAGATGCTATTTATAATTTACAACCTACAAAGACGACTGACAGAGTGCATGATCATAGTAAACTAATTGTAGCAGCTTACAGCAAGAAATTTCCTGACAGTGCAGCACTTTTGCAAGCTGAATATTGTTATAAGTACAGCATAAAGTGATAATCCTATGTTCACTATTATGATACCATCTGTTACTCATTATTTTGTAGTTATGTACAGAATAAGCAATTAGTAGGAATTAATTACATCTCTACTGTACTATATTAATACAAAAGTACAACTATCACAGGTAGTAGGACGGGAAGGATTCGTGGGGTGGGGGAGAACACAGTTAATTCATTATCGATATTCTATCTTTGAATGAACTGGAAAAATGTAAAGCAAGCACATAACAGTGCCACAGTGACATTTCATCACAGTGCATCATTATGGCAGCCTGAATATTGTTGTAAACAGAGTAAAATGCTGTGGTAACCATTGAAATACTGTTTATTACTCACTATTACATAGTTATGCACAGAATAAGCAGTCAATACAATTTTATTATATGTGTAATGCGATGTGGCAATACAAAAGTACAGTCATTATAGAGAGTGTGGAAGGAAAGTATAGGGGTGGGGGGAAGGGGGCGTTGATAAGTGATACAAATTTGATTTTTTTGTGTTTGGTCTAAGGTGCAACAAATGTGTAGCCAGTAGAGAACACTGTCTCGGTTGCGGTATATTCCAGAGGATACAAAACGGGCCAGATAACCTATATGTTCTACAATAATACAAAAATATATAAGGACATAAATGAATGTGTTAGGAAGCTAAAGGTCTATGCTATTGCTTATGTAATTCTACACAAAATATATTACCATGTCTAAAAACAGCATGTAACTACAACATTCACAAATGAGGTAGACAACTGATATTTTATAAATAAAAACAAGTGAAGACCAAAAAGCAGTAGGTTTCATTAGGTCTATGCTATTGCTTGTGTATTGTAGGTAGCTAGATGTCTTATTAACTGCATATCATAATATACTGTGAAACATTTGTAAGTTATTTGACAATATTGATCTCTCTTATTGCCACGAATAACTACAACTACAAATAAAGATGTACGATGGCAATAAAAGTGAACTGAAGAAAACAACTCAGTGATAATTAATACTAAATATGTTATAAAATATTGATTCATAATACACAACTGTGTCAATATGACATGTCATAACAACACTTACATGCAACGCAGTTCACCAGTACCATGTACAGTAGGACAGACAACTGACACATAACAATACCACTTGTAAATAAGGCAGACCACCAGTGTATCTTGTAAAGTAGGACAATCTACCTGTGACAGTGAGTACAGAATGTGTAATAATCCATTGATTCATAATAGAGAACCATATCGAAGTACAAATATAGCACACAAATACTTATAAGCAACGCAAGCAAACATTATTTTTCAAAAAGTAGGTAAGACATCCAACGACAATTCATATGGTAGGCAGCTCAAGGCTGTTGTATAAGTACATTGTGCAACACAGTACACGACGCCATATAACTTTAACATTTACAAACATGCTAGTCAAACTATATATTTTTATGAATAATAAGTGAAGACAGATAACCAGTGTCACACCATGTAACATAATCTCCAAATTTATAGTTATCAGGACAATATTCGTCTTCATATTTGCACAACAACTATTAGGGTAAACAACAAATACAGTATCAGTGATATTAAAAACAAAGACAATAGCTTAATAACAACAGATACATTAGAGATATCATTCATTTTTATTGATTGCTTATTCTGAACATACCAGTATAATAATGAGTAACAGGTGGCATCATATTATTGAATGTAGGATTATCACTATATTCTGTCTTTATAACAATATTTGCGTTGCCATAGTGCTGCACTGTAAGAAAAATTCTTTCTCTAAGCTGTTACAATTACTCTACTATAATCGTGCACTCTGTCAACCGTCTTTCTAGGTTGTAAACAATGAATATCACATTCTGATAGTGTTTACGTCTTAGCAACAGACATGTTCGTAGAAATTTCACAGTGGCGCCATCTGTACGGAGGTCGTGATCTAGTGGCTAGCGTTGCTGCCTCTGGATCATGGAGTCCCGGGTTCCATTCCCGGCCAGGTTTGTGTAAAAATTGGGACTTTGTAAAGACGGTATTACCGCGCAGTTGAGCGCCCCACAAACCAAACATCATAGTCACCATCAGTGGCTCCTTCTGGTGCTTGTTAATGTAAACTCTGTGTAGGTGTCTTTTTGTCTTTTGTTTTTGTATGCTTCACTTTGCCCTCTAGTGAGCTGATGTGCAACCAGGCAACTGAAGCGATATCATGGTTGCAGCTTAGCCTTGTGTTAACGCAAAATGGGAGTGCATCGTCTTCGTAAGATTTCATTAATAGAACTCAATACGATTGTGTGCGGTGTTCTAACTTTCGGCTTGCCCTACATTATACGATTATGGTGAGGGAATGATATCTACTTATCTCAAGGCAGCTTTCGCCATGATGTTAGTTAAATATACGTATTTTTTTAATTTTCAGATATGTGAGTCTTTGTTTGCAAAATGATCGTTGTACCAGCGCAGGACGTTGTGCAAGACTATATAAAATCTTTCATACCGATACAGTTTTTCTCTACGCTGCATTAAGGAATGAAATGACTGATGAACCAAACAACTGTCATGGCATCTTGTGACACGTTTATGCTGCCTTTGCTTCAGTTTACTGCCTTTACCATTTTCTTCATAATATTTGAAAGATGTGTGATTGCAAATATTAATGCAGTTCTCCAGGTTTGTGATTAAATTTCAAAATGCAGACTCAGTGCGTCGAAATTAGTAAAGTGGCTTGACAATTGTTTGAGGTATCCAACAAACATTTAAAATTCGATTCAGTCACAATCCTTTAACACTCTTTGACGACAGTTATGTCGAAATACAAAAAAGAAAAAGGAAATTTCCCGTGTTTCAAAATATTGTACTGCGATCACACTCTCACCGCTGGGAAGGAATTCAATAAGCAGAATGCCCTGTCTGTCCGAGCTCATAGTACATATGACTTTTTGTGCAGCAGACAATGTTGGTATTTTAGTTTTTAGTGGGATCGTGAGTGACATAACAAACACAAACTTCATCGCCGGTGACATTCATGTTTAAGACTCTATCTTCATTATCACGACACCGAGTAATATATGTCAATGCACTGCCAAGTCGTTTTGTTTTGTTGATATTCACAGGCATTTAGGAACACAATGAAAAGACAATTTACTAAAATTTAAGCTGATTGTGATAATCTCGTGCAAATCAGTTTTTGAAATTTCTGAAAAGTCATTACAAAGCATATTTATTGTAAACTGTCTGTTTTCATTAATTGTCTTGTTCATTTTCTCAACCAAACCATCGCTGACAACAGAAGGGCACTCCCTACGTGCTTCGTGGTGAACAGTGGCTCATCCATCAGTTTTCGCATTTTCACCATAAATCTCTATAAGTTGACGATGAATTTCATTTGACCTAACATTCTTTTCGTTCAAAAACCATATCACAGGACGCATATCATGTTCAGTCGGCCCAGATATTAACTTAATAGTTATGAATGATAACCAAACAAATATAAATACCGTATAGTCCGGTTGTAATTGCATCAGTGCAAAGAAAATCAACCAGAGAGACGAATGGAAATGTGCGGAACTGCGGCACTATTGCTGCGGTAGTGGTAGCAGGGAGCGGTAAACAACATACACGAATAAACAAGTAATCTCAATGATACCTTAATTGCGCAACTTACAATGTTATACCACTGAAGGATATTCGCTAAGAAACATGTGATACAGCATCAAAACATAGTGGGATTACGAAAACAGCTGGAAAAGTTTGTGCATGCCCGACATTCTCAAGCTTATTGGTTTACGATTATTTTATTCTGTTTACACCTGAAACCATAAAATTTAATCACCCAATAACTTAGACATGCATTCTTCGGAATCTAAAGTTGGTGTTTTACAGTTCCCTTCGACATTCTGAATTTAAAAATAATATTCATTAAACCCTTCTTCTGCAGTGTTGGTGTATACACATCCTGAAACGCCGTTCCCCAGGTGTTGTGGACGCGTATACCAGCGCCATTTGGGTTTTCCTACAGTTATATGGACGTCAGAAGGTGTCTTGAGCAGCCGACATCTCACTACTGTGGACGAGTTCCCTCCATAATCTCAGTGAATAAATAACTTTCGAGTATTTATCATACAACGTATGTGCCTCAACGTATGTGCCTTATTGCATTCATCCATTTGTAAAAAGCGTCGTTTCGATTTCTTAAATCGTTTATGAAGTATGACGCTATCTTAAGGCGATGCGCTAGGACGTGAATCAACCGTCCACAATGTTTACTCCATGTGTTTTCACCTCTAAAAAATCTTTAAAATTTCGCGCAACGTTTAACTTAATGTGAAGAAGCACAGTAACTATGGGCTACAGCGAAAAGAGCCTAGTCGTTTATGAAGAGAAGATAGACTGTATGACGTGCAAAAATCAGATTTTGTTCACGTAGTAGTTTTTCGAAAAACGGGTGATAAGGACTTCATAGCAGTTGCCAGGTCCGCATAGACGGATCTGCACGCATCGCACCCGACCTTCCATGGGATGTAAAACGCAATAAATCTTAAACGAAATGAGGTATCGTTCTCCGCTCTGTCTCAAATAAAATACGGGTATCTTGAGTTTTGCTATTTGGGGAGCAAAATAACTAATAATGGTCGAAGTAGAGGGGATATAAAATGTAGACTGGCTTTGGCAAGGAAAACGTTTCTGAAGAAGAGCAATTTGTTAACATCGAGTATAGATTTAAGTGTCAGGAAGTCGTTTCTGAAAGTGTTTGTATGGAGTGTAGCCATGTATGGAAGTGAAACGTAGTCGAAAAATAGTTTAGACAAGAAGAGAATAGAAGCTTTCGAAATGTGGTGCTATAGAAGAATGCTGAAGATTAGATGGGTAGATCACATACCGAATGAGGAGGTATTGAATAGAATTGGGGAGGAGTTTGTGGCACAACTTGACTAGAAGAAGGGATCAGTTGGTAGGACATGTTCTTAGGCATCAAGGGATCGCCAATTTAGCATTGGAGGGCAGCGTGGAGGGTAAAAATCGTAGATGGAGACCAAGAGATGAATACGCTAAGCAGATTCAGAAGGATGTAGGCTGGAGTACGTACTGGGAAATGAAGAAGCTTGCACAGGATAGAGTAGCATGGAGAGCTGCATCAAACCAGTCTCAGGACTGAAGACCACAGCAACAACGAGCTGAAACCACTGATACGCAAATTTTCCGCTCTGCGTCTTTATCTGTGCGAACCCTTTTAAAATTCTGTGCAACATTTTACGTAATGTGATGTAGCGCAGTAAGTATGATGGATAGAGCAAATAAATTCAGTTATTTGTCGAGTGAATATATCAAACTGTTTTTTTTTTTGTCATCAGTCTATGACTGGTTTGATGCGGCCCGCCACGAATTCCTTTCCTGTGCTAACCTCTTCATCTCAGAGTAGCACTTGCAACCTACGTCCTCAATTATTTGCTTGACGTATTCCAATCTCTGCCTTCCTCTACAGTTTTTGCTCTTTACAGCTCCCTCTAGTACCATGGAAGACATTCCCCCATGTCTTAGCAGATGTCCTATCATCCTGTCCCTTCTCCTTATCAGTGTTTTCCACATATTCCTTTCCTCTCCGATTCTGCGTAGAACCTCCTCATTCCTTACCTTATCAGTCCATCTAATCTTCAACATTCGTCTGTTACACTAAATCTCAACTACTTCGATAGCACCACATCTCAAATGCTTCGATTCTCTTCTGTTCCGGTTTTCCCACAATCCATGTTTCACTACCATACAATGCTGTACTTCAGACATACATCCTCAGAAATTTCTTCCTCAAATTAAGGCCGGTAAGATGTGCAAAATTAAATTTTTTTTCACGTACTAATTTTCGAATAATTCAGTGATAAGTATTTCATGTCGGCAGAACGCCGCCTCTCGGTCCCAGCGTTTGTCGAGCAGTACATCCACAACAAAAGCCAGCTTTGCGCGGAATGGAAAGAGCACATCTTGAACGGCTAAACGGCTAAAAAAAGGTATTGGATTTTCAAACATTTCATTACCGGTTTCTTTCTTTAGATAATGCTCTTGGGTTTGCAGCAAAGGTCGTGAGAGATGTAACAGAAAAAGAATAATAAAAAATATACGTCAGTAGTGACAATGCTAAATTTATCTCTTCTGGGATGCCATTCATTTCCCAGATTTTCCCTGTCTATTTCGTCTCTCACGGTATGGCAGGTACTAAACCATTACTCGCTGAATACTAAACAAGACCGCTGTGGAATCCCAAGCGCTGTATCGAATCTCTATCTGCCAATTTTTGTACAAAATACACCACCGCCGTGAGCTGAACGTCACGGAGAGCAGCTGGTTGTCGTGGCAGGGCGCACAGGCGAGGCCACGGACTTCATCATTACTCTGCAGAAATTCTTGGGCTAAACTTGCCGAGAATTTATCGCTACGGCGGTAGCGCGTCCTCATTATAAATACAGCAGTAATAAACAGCCACCAAGTTCGCGCTGGCAAAAGAATGCGCTAGAAGACTCGCAGGGGCGGTTTTCTCGGCCCCACTAATTCCGCTTTCTTCTTCCTCTGCGTCCTTTTCGGCCCCATTCCGCTAACCATTCCATTCTTCCTCTCCCGAGTCCCCGTCACAAGTGGAAGACCGATATGTACAGGGCGCTGCCGCAAAAATCCCTCTTTGTCTGTTTTTATGAGCGAGCCGTAAATATGATTTCTCTTTATTTGCGGTGTGCAGAATTCCACTCGACCCACAAAAGCCCGTACACCACACAGTCGTCCGTAGAGGAAGCGGCACATTCCGGTTCCGGTTAACTACACGCTGCCACGACAAATTCCAGGGGGCGCAATCGGCGACGCCGCCGCGAACGATCTCGTCAAATATTAACTGTCCTCTGGAATGGACTGGTGTTTCTCGAGGCAGCCTGTTCCACAGAAAGAAACCACCATCCTCAATTTCCCTGTCGCTTTGTCGCTGCAGAGCCCATACACTCTGCGAGGAACGAAACAGGAATTCTTTCGTGACGAACAGAGGTAGAAAATACCGTCGGACTGCTGCTCTGTTGTACTGGGTGCTTGAAATAAAACACGCCATGGTGTCATCGATACATATTACTTACATAAAGTCACACGTCACATTTTTCGGTTTGTATGAGAATATTAATCTCAGGAACTACTTCAGAGTTTTTAATACGGGTTTCGCTTGTAGAGAGACTCATTCATGAGAAAATTTTATGAATGTAATTTATATAGTACTGATGAGTGTGTAATGCATGTACTGTTTCTGTTGCCGGCCGCTGTGGCCGAACTATTCTAGGCGATTCCGTCTGGAACCGCGCTGCTGCTACTGTCGCAGGTTCGAATCCTGCTTCAGGCATGGATGTGTGTGATGTTCTCAGCTTACTTAGATTTAAGTAATTCTAAGTTTAGGGTACCGATGACCTCAGATGTTAAGTCCCATAGTGCTTAGACCCATTTGAACCATTTGAACTGTTTCTGTTCCATATTTACATTTTGGAGTGTCATCTCGTGAGAGAGATCAAAGGTACTAGCAAACCGGCTACGAAGGAGGTGGCATCCAGCGGGAAACGCTGTAAACCACTGGAACTCAATACATCAGCGAAGCTTGTGGAGAATCTATTCACCTATGCATACTTTCCCGAGAGGGAAGGGGTGCCGGTCCCCAGCACTAACCCTCCCGGCGAAGTAGTGTCGAGGTCCGGTGTGCCGGCCACTCTGTGGATGGTTTTTAAGGCAGGTTTCCATCTACCTCGGCGAATGTGGGCTGGTTCCCCATTTCCGCCTCAGTTACACTGTGTCGGCGAATGCTGCTGTAACACCGTTTCCACGTACGCGTACACTATAATTACTATACCACGCAAACATTTGGGATTACACTCGTCTGGTATGAAACACTACGGATGGCGGGGGGAGGGGAGGGGGGTCGACTAGGGGCCGAACCTCATAATAACCCTGGGTTTTGTGTGGGGCGGCGGTGGCTTGGGTGGGCTGCTATGGCCTGTTGTGGGGCTGTGAACCACTGAGAGCTACAGCGGGGCGAAGCCTCTCCGTCGTTTCATACATATATACGTATACATATTTTATTCACAAATTTTAAATTAAAGTTCTCTGCCGCGTTTTTCTATCTATGTGAAGCTAGATTTCGCGGACTACTGTATTGATTTTGACACGGTTTTCTCTAATAGAGTGAGTGACGAGAATGCTTCGTGTTCATATAGACATAATTTCTTACGCTAGGCCAGACAAACGGTTCGATCATGGGTACTACCAGTTCGAAGCAAGGGCAGCCACAACATACTGGAACTACTAAAGCTACTAACTGTTCTAACTTCAGGATTACACCTCTCTACTATACTCCAAGCCTGAAAAACCTTCATCCAACCCATCTTCACAATGGAAATCTGCCGTCCCCCCCTCCCCCCAATATGTTATGTCCGTATGTAGGCCAATATGCCATATCCTATGTCCCTCCAAATCCTTCAATGTCATGCACTCTGCGCGTGTTTTTCGCACCCGTTTGCCTTTCCCCCACGCGGATCCTCTACCATTTCATCGAATTGTTTCTCCTCCTCGCCCACATCAAACATCTCCACATATACTACACTATCCACAATCTAGATTCCAACAATCCTTTCGATTTCCTCCTGATTACCAATCCTTGTGTGCTGCTGTGCCTTTACAAACACATTACTCCGTCCGTACACCTACACACATCCCACATCCTAAGTCAACGCAGCTCCCTCTCCCAGACATCGATATCTGCCTCGAAATTTGCCTGTCCTACCTACTATAATTCTTCCCCACCCATCCCAATCCTACGTCAGAGCATCCCTCCCCTTTTCTAGCTCTTCCCTTCCTCTTTAATCTGCTGCCCTCCCCAATCTGCAAACTCATGCCCAACCTGCGTCTTCTCGCTATAGATCCCAACACCTACGTTCACCTCAATATATTTTCTACCCGCCTCCCTGAGGCCGCATCCAAAGTCAACGCAGCTCCATCTCCCAGACATCGATATCTGCCGCGAAATTTACCTGTCCTACCTACTATAATTCTTCTCCACCCATCCCAATCCTACGTCAGAGCATCCCTCTCCTTTTTTCTTTTCTCCCTATGTGGATGCTTCAGCTTTCGCGTGTATGTGTAGTGCTGTGTCTTAGAAGAATGTCATGTTTCTTTATGTGTGTTTGAATTTATGCATTTTTAACCATATTGGAATGCATTGGAATGCCTGTGTGCGCAGCAACCTTGGAATACTTAAATTCAATGTAGGATAACAGCCAGCCGCAAAAATCCGTAAATTATTGCAGCAGATCTAGATTTAGTCTATAGAATAGTCATCATCGGAGCGTTATTGAACAGCGATATAAGTCCCAATGTGTCAGAGCACAAACATATGACAAATTGATAGTATCCTTTGTATATCAGACACAGAAAAGCTTTTGCTTAGGCCATGTTAAGGTTAGTCTCAGTGTGGCATATGCTACTGCTCTGACACATTGGGAGCTATATCACTCTTTGGTACTCCACCGATGATATGTTACAGTCGAAATCTAGATCTGCTGCAATAGATTACGAATATTTTGGACTGTCTGTTGTCCTTCTTTCATTTTTATGTTTCTTTGTTCGTTTTTATATTTCAAGCTTTTGATTTTATGTAAATGCCAACAAAATTCATCCTTTTTATAGTTTTTAAGACCATCTGTAATCTCTTCACCGTTTAGTAATATTTGTCTTCGTCTTTGTTACATGTTTTAAAACTCTTGGCTTGAGGGTGTAATTTCCTATCGCTGACAGCTTTGCCCTTATCCCCAGTAGGTGAAGGGGGGAGCGACAATGCAATAACAGCAAAGAAAAAAAAGGCAGAGTGGGTTGCAAGTTTGTGACTGAGGCAGGATTGAGGGCTGATAATGAGCATCACAAAAGACGGTAGAAATGATCACTACCGACATCGATAAACTGTGCTAAACTTATCAAACTGTGTGACAGGCGCGCTCTTCTAGAGTGTGAGGATTATTTGAGATACCTGAATGTTAGGTTTGTCCCATATGTAAAAATTACTGAAAGAGGAATCAAACGATCAGGAAATTGCATTGCCACTGCCGATTGTCCTCTCCTCACCGAACACCTTATGCACTCGTAACAAGGTTGTTAGGGGGTTGGGGGGATGTCTGCAGTCTCTCCGTGTTACTAAAAATATCCATGCAGCCATTCATCTTCTGCGAATTGATCCACTTATATCTTGAAATTATGCAGTGGTTCTTTAAAGTATTGATGTTTTTCTGATGTGTTAATGATGCATATTCTATGATTTCACACACCTTGAGAGGTGAACCAGGCCTGACCTGAAGAAATGAAAATTACAGGACCCAGAAACTCCAGTTCAATTTAACTCTCACACCAGCGGCAGATTCAATATGCAACAGTTCCTCTGCACGCTTTTATTAAAGCACTGCACTATTTTTTTAAGGATACATGTGCAGGCATATTTCCATAATGTTTCGAAACGACAACCTCAATTCCCACTTACTCAGATAAATTACGTTGAGATTTCGTGAAATTTTTTTCCAGGCGTTCCTTCACTGGAACAATTTTTTGAGGTGCTCAAACTCATTTCGGATACGATTTTTATTCGCTAAGAAGTCCGTTTCACACCAATTTGAACCTATGTCTTTCGTTTGAGGTTTTTTCCTGGTCTTAAGCTCTATATTTCCTTCTCTTAAGCTCTATCGCAAAACTTCCGTATACATTTTCCACCAGTTCTAATTCTCATAATACTCGATAATGCACACGCACTGTTTGGTTGTGGGTACAAGTTTGTATTGCATCTCACTAAATATGTCTACTTGTATCTCTCAGACATAATGACGGCGATGTAGTCGGTACAGAGTATGTCAAAGATGCGCTTCCACAAACATGTGATAGCAGTCTATCGTACTTTGAAATGAACGTTTCCAGTGTTTTCTCTGATGTGTAGTTCCTCTTTTCATTACCGATGATACATTCCGAAATAGTCTTATAAATACTTATAAATAATTACCCTATCACTTGTTTCATCTCATTTGCACATTTCTAATTACACTGAAGAGCCAAAGAATCTGCTACACCTACCTAATATCGTGTAAGGCCCCCGCAAGCACACAGAAGTCCCGCAACACAACGGGGAATGGACTCGACTAATGTCTGAAGTAGTTCTAGACGGAACTGAGACCATGAATTGTGCAGTGCTGTCCATAAATCCGTAAAAGTACCAGGGAGTGGAGATCTCTTCTCAGCAACACGTTGCAAGGCATCCCAGATATGCTCAATAATGATCACGTCCGGGGAGTTTGCTGGCCAGCGGAAGACTTTAAACTCAGAAGAGTATTCCTGAAGGCACTCTGTATCGATTATGGACGTATAGGGTGTCGCATTGTCTTGCTGCAATTGCCTGAGTCCGTCGGAACGCACAATGAGCACGAGTGGGTGCTGGTGATCAGACAAGATGCTTACTTACGTGTCAGCTGTCAGAGTCGTATCTAGGCGTGTCAAGAGTCCCACATAACTACAACTGCATACGCTCCACACAATTACAGAGCTTCCACCAGCTTGAACAGTCATCCGCTGACATGCACGGTACATGGATTCAAGACGTTGTCTCCATACCCGTACACTTCCATCCGCACAATACAATTTGAAACGAGACTTGTCCGACCAGGCCACATGTTCCCAGTCATCAACAGTTCAGTTTCGGTATTGACGGGCCCTGGCGAGTCGAAAAGCTTTGTGTTGAGGAGTCATCAGGGGTACATGAGTGGGCCTTCGGCTCCGAAAGCCCATATCGGTGATGTTTCATTGAATGATTCGCACATTGTCACTTGTTGATGGCCCAGCATTTAATTCTGTAGCAATCTGCGTAGGGTTGCACTTCTGTCATGTTGAATGATTCTCTTGAGTTGTCGTTGGTCCCGTTCTTGCAGGATCTTTTCCCGGCCGCAGCGATGTCCGACATTTGATGTGTTACCGGATTCCTGATGCACTCGCGAAATGGTTCTACAAAAAAATCCCCATTCCGACCTCGGAGATGCTGTGTCCCATCGCTCGTGCGCCGACTATAACACCACGTTCAAACTTACTTATATCTGGACAACGTGCCATTGTAGCGGCAGTAAACGATATGACAGCTGCGCCAGACACTTGTTGAGGAACGCAGCGCCGTATTCTGCCTGGTTGCATATCTCTGTATTTGAATACGCATGCCTATACCAGTTTCGTAGGTCCTTCAGTATAGATTACATGTTCTGATCACTCAGGTTAATCTTTGGATCTAAATAAATGCCTCAGAAACTCATCTTGTTTATTCAGAAACGCGTAATAGAGTACAGAATTTCGATACGTAGTTATGCGTAAACAAGACGTTTTGTTGACTCGACTACTTAGATCTGAAGATGATCCTGCGTGATCGAAACGTGTGATCGTATTAAAAGTGTGCACCTGAGACGCAATGAGAAATGAGAATTATGTGTAATATCAGAAACTTTGCTGATTCTCACAAGCCGAATATCTCTCCAGGAGTTATAAATACTCGTCTGGCCAGTTATATGTTACACGCCCAGAATTTTGTTAGTTGGGCTGTCGCTAGATTTTTAACAGTCTTGAATGTTGTCTAAAGAGGAACCACAACCCTGTGTTCCTACAAATTTCCGAGGTATTCAACACCTTACGTACCGTAACATTTTTCTTGACTGAAGTTATAATCTACAATTGTTTCAAGCGTCCATATTGGAACATAAATGCATGGAATATGACTGTGAAAGGGTACGCTTATGAGTGAAGACGTTTAAGAGTACATCCTAAACTGAATTTGTTGAATGCGTCCTGTTGACGATGCGGGACGTCAGACGATATATAGGGCGAGCAGTGAGAAATTGGTAATCATTCCAGCGACGAGACAGGCTGCACATATGGGAAGCCACTAACATAAGTAGGTTGACGAAGGACAGATACTTGTGGCCGGCGCCTGAGACGACCATCTACAAAACTGCGAAGCTGATTGGTTGTTCGTGTGCCACTGTCATGAACACCTAAGGAAGGTGGTTTAATGACAGTGAAATTACGAGTCTTGAATGTTGTGCTGCGCATCGGCCACGGTTATGCTCTCGCTGCTAATGACAAATGCATGGAGAGTGGTCAAAGAGTCTGTCACCGTAGAAATCTGGACTTATTCTGGAAAAATGCTGCACCGTTGACAACTTGCTGCAGCCGTGACTAGAAATAAACAGGGCACTGAAATGGTCGTGCGTCTGTATACAGCGAATACTTGCTGGTAGAGCTAAAAATCAACAACTGGGTGTAATGTTCGGCACCAACTAGCAACAACGAACTACTGTATCCAGACGAAGCGCCTGCAATTCTCGCTCCCCGCGAAGCAGACCGGTACAGCGGGCCCCGGACCGAGTAGGGGTTAGCCTGGCCGGTCGTCCCGGAAACACAGACGCTTCCCAGAGACCACCAGGACGTCCACGGCGCCGCAAGAGGTCGCTACAGCCGCGGACCTCTTTCCTTCCGCTCGACACGTGACTGCAAATAGAGCCAGCCATATCCATGTGCCAAGCAGTATTTAGGCTGGCTCAGGAGCCTGGAGAGGCTCCGGCCGTACGTGGGATCTGGACCCCTCCACCATACTCCACACCTATAAATCCCTCATCCACTCTATCCTTTGTTACGCCCATCCGGCCTGGATCTCCGCCCCCCCTACTTTTTATAAATCCCTTCAAATCCTTGAACGCCATGCTCTCCGCCTTGCGTATCACATCCGTCTTCCCTCCCCCACGCGGATCCTGTACCATCTCATTCCGTTCCCCCACCTCCTCCTTTTCCTTGAAAGGATACGGATCCTGAACACTTCCCGTAAACTCGATCCTCATCACCCGCTTGTCTCGCCCATCCTCTCCCACCCCTGCCCGCTGCCGCGCCTGTATTCCCACGTCCCACCTGGTCTCCATCTCTCCACCCTCCTTACCAAGGTGGCTTCCGGCAGCTCCCCCTCCCTGATGATGTCCTCCTCCCCTCCATCTACCCCTCCTATCAACTTTGATCCTCCTCCCACTTCCTGTGTCTTTTCCTTTAGGCACCCTCCCTCCCTTCTCTCTTCTTTTCCCCCCATCCCCCTTCCTCCATTCCTCTTCCCCCGGGCTTCCCCCTTCCTCCCTTAACCCTATCTCCCCTGCCGGTGGCATCTCTGCTCTCCCCTCTCCCTCTCCCACCCCCCATCCTCCTCTCTTGGCAGGTCCCCGGACTCGCACACGCTCAGTGAACATTCGCGCGCTGGAGATTTTCGCCATCAGTGTCTCGTGTGTGTGCTTTCGTTTTGTGTTTAGTGTTCTATCGCCGTCACGCCACCACTGTTCACGTGTGCCGTCGCCGTCTTCCATGTTATGTGCGCCGTGCCAACTAGTGTTAGTAATTTTTCTCGTCCAGCGTGGTTGGCTCCATGTTTTTTGTTTTTCGTGTCTACAGTTTTTGCCCGCCGTCTTTATTGTTTTATCTGTGCCACCTATATGTAATACTTATTGTACCACTCAAGGGTGAAGAGCGGCGTAATATGCTGCTGACAGCCCGTCTTTGTATAAGGTGATCAAAATAACAATAAAGAAAAAAAAAACCTGGAGATGCAGTGCACGCCGAGCGACCCCACTGGTGTCATCGTAGCCGCCGCGTCATCGTCCACCGCCGCTAGCGTACCGGAGTCTTCCTCGCAGGGCCTCTACTCGTCCTCGGACTCAGGTGACGGCAACGTGGACTCCGCGTCGCTCTTCACGAGACGCCCGGGGCTTGGTTTGGTGAAGTTGTATCGTTACTACAGACAGTTTATGTTTGGAAGAATCTCTGATTTAGTTATTGGTAGGCTTGGAGGGTCAGTTCTACCTCACGAATATTGTTTTGTAAATTTTGAAGAAAGACTTTAGTTTAAATAAAACCGCTATAACTCACACTCTTAGATTTTCCTATCTGCGCACGGCGGATATATTAACAACTTTCACTACAAGCACAGAACTACAAGCAGAAGACTGGTACCCTGGTGGCCGATGCTTATTGTAACGTCCTGGCGTTCTTCATTGGTCGGAAACCTGGAGGTTCTACATTGGCGGCGCGGTGTATGCAGCTATATTCGAGGCGCTGGCTCTGACACTATCGATAACCTGCTGCACTACAGTGAGCATCTATGGAAAGTGGTTCAAAGGCCGTCATAGTACGAATAAGCAAGACCTGGCTGGACCACGCCCCATCACGAACCGTTGAGCCATGAAGCTTACCTGCTCAGTGAAGTTGCAGATCTAGTGACAGAGTTCAATACTGGTACGGGCACAAGTGTTTCGGAGCACAACGTTCAACGCACACTATTGAAAATGTAGCTCCGCAGCAGACGATGTCAGTTACTCCTGCGGTGGGTCCTCTATAATGGAGACTGGGCTATAGATCGATGAAATGTTTCGCCTGGTCAGACAGTTATTGTTATACCAGCTCGGTGGTTGAGTCCGCGCACGTCGTTATGCTGTCGAACGCACGCTCGGAACACGCAACGCCCTCAAGAGGCAGGTCTGTGTGGGCGGTGTTCTTCTATGGGGTATATTACGCTGGGTTCACAAGGGACTGTTGTAGTAATGAAAGGCGCCTTGTCCTCGAATTTCCTGAGAAGTATGCGGACCACCTGTATTCTAATGCTTGATGTCTTCCTCGTCGGAAATGGCATATTGCAGCAGAATGGTGTCCTTCTGTGTCCATCTGCTGTTTTCATGCTATAGCATTTTGAGGAGTATAGTAGTGAGCTCGCGTTGATGTTTTGCCCGCCAGATTGGACTGACCTGAATCAGATGAAATCCAGCTGGGACCATATCGGCCGCAGGATCCTCTCCCACGAAGTAACCGTCCTTAATTTACGGGAATTCTGTGACCTGTGCACAGACATCTGGTGCTATATATTGCGGAAACCTACCAAGGACTTTCCGTATTCTCAGCACAAAGCATAACTGCTGTACTGGGGTTCAAGGCGCCAAGGTGGCAGGTGGCAATAAAGTTTTGGCACTTCTCTGTGTGTTTCATAGTGTCATACTAGTGCCTTAAAGTTTTACTTCTGCTTGCCGTTAGAATACAGAAGATTTGTAAAAGGGAAGACAATATAATTTGAAACATGAGAAGTTGTATTTAATTACGGATAAAATGAATTATGTTAAATAATGCAGTCGATGTCTGTGACGATGAAGCAGAATTGTCTGTAAATGAAATTAAACGAAAACAAAGAAAGTGGTTCAGTTAGGGGCTGTGGACCCATTATTTCTAATTCCTTATACTAAAGACGTTGCTTCCAGAAAACTGAAAGACAGTAGTACAAGATGGCGTAACTAACTCATCTGTGCTAAAATAGAAATTCACGATGGTAGACAAATGTCACTGACCCTTCGTAACAGATGGGAAATTAATTTTCTCTTGTGAGAATAATGTCAAAAAGAATTGCATTCGAAACCAGCCATGAAATTTGCCAAAGGCTGCCTCGTAACTTAAAAAACAGTCAATATAAATTTCATCCTTTGTCATATACAAAGTCATATCTATTAAGTGTCCTGCTCAATACGTACGTAGTACAGGCCATAACTTCCATACCAAATTTAACGAACGTCGTCTGATATAGTACACCAATAATTCAGTAGCACAAAATTAAGATGGCAGAGGAGAAATTAATATATTGTGGAACCGGTCCACTTTTCCTTTCTACGAATGTTGGGAAACCAGAATTATGTTGCAGACATTTTAAATTTGGTACTACTAATCCAGCTGTCCTATTGAATGGCAGTTGTGGAAAGTACGTCCAGTTCCCGAAGTTTATTCCATGCAGATATATATAGAGTCTTTAAAACTACTGTTCCATGTAATGGGACTAGTCCAAAAGAAAAAAATTAAATTTTATGAAAAATTCTATATAATGTCGTCTATGGGTCAGTGTATCTTATTATACAATATTACAAGACGTTCTCATTGTGGTTACCAATTATGTTTACAGGTTCGTCGATACTTACAAGAATCGCGTCTCGCGAAAGCACCGCTGACTGACTTTGGACTTGGTCACGTCCACTGGTTACACAGTGATGAAACGTGTGCACTTTTCGGTGTGTGTGGATTACTCCAATGTCCTTAAGAGGCCTTGTTCCGAGAAGTGTATGGTATTCAGGTCAGGTAAACACGGTGGCAGTATCACTGGCCTTCCTTGTCCAACAAATCGCGCATTATTTATTTGTGTTAGGTATTGTCGTAAGGAGATCCGGTGCGAGAGCACTTTTCCCCACAAGCGACTTATTATCTGGCGCTTACCTCCCCTCCTTCCCCCCTCCCTCCAACTACCTCTTTTTATTCGTTCACTTCCACCCGAGTCAGTTTTAGCCACTAATAATCAAATGCAGTATTCATAAATTTTCAATTGGCGCCACTCTCTACTTTGCGCCCACGTGACCGCTACTGATTTTGGTAAGTCCCGCAGGAAAATCTCACAGTTGCGGTGCCTCTGGTTCCCCTCCCAGCTTGGCGTCCCGATCGGCGTCTTACGTCGCTTGGGTCTTAAGGTATCCCTAGTCCCAAGATGCGTCGGAAATGGGCATTGTGGGGACTGATGACCGCAGCTGTTAAGTCCCATAGTGCTCAGAGCCAAATGGGCATTGCTCCGCGTTGCATGAACCACATTCATTGTCATTCATTGTGGTGTTCAAATATCCTTTACTTCAGGTAATTGTATGACAGATCTTGATAGTAAGCAGCACCTACTAACTACTCCGTTGAAAAGTATGGTCTAATGCGTCTGATAACCACCAGTCTGGCCCACAGATGTGTACTAAAGCGACGCAGATGCCATGCTTCCAAGATCCCTTAAGTTTTGGCATCTACCACACGTGTTTATTGTGGTAATGTACACTCTAAAAAAATATGCAACATGAAGAAACTATCCGAATTGGATGGAGCTCGGCAGATGTGATGTACGTTTCCAGACAAACAAATGATTACAATTTCACAACAACTGCATAATTTATTCAAGAGAAACAGTTTCACAAAGTGGGCAAGTCAGTTCCGCGTTAATCTTTCTCTGTCCCTTACGCAAGAAGTTATTCGGCATGGCATTGATTAACAGAGCTGTCGTATGCCCTCCTCATTCTCTCCAATTGGAGCGTTACATCGTAAGAATCCCGAGATCGTTGGAGGGCGCTGTCCACAAGTTTCAAGCTTTCTCAATCTGAGAGAGACCCGGCGAAATTGCTGTCCAAGATAGGGTTTGGAAAGCACAGAAAGTTGCAGAACCTCTCACCGTGTGTGGGCGGACATTATCTTGCCGAAATGTTCGCCCAGGTTGGGTTGACATGAATGGCATCTAAATGAGGCGTAGAATAACGGCGACTTACCACTGTGCTCTAAACAGCCTCCAGACCACCGCTCCCTGTTGTCGGGCCGTATGACTGGTGACAAGCAGGTTGGTGTCCCACTGCTGTCTGGGACGTCTTCAGACACACCTTCGCTGGTCATCGGGGGTAACTTCGAAGCGCGAATCATCACTTAGGACAGTTCTGCTCCATTCAATGAGGTTCCAGGCCGAACTTATGGGTGTCAGCATATCAGGAATTACAGCCGAAATATTCCTCAATTTCTGATCATTGATGGGGTAAACAAAGATGTTGCCCAAGACATCCTCCAAACATCGAAGAAAATGCACAACAATATTAAATTCACCTGTGAGCAGGAATGAAATATCACAATTAGTTTCCTTGAATTAATCATCTGCAAACAAGATAAATATATCTTCCACATTTACACGAAACCAATCACCACTGTCATAAACAACAAGCTACATCCTACCACCCTAACACGCACAAACGATCGACATACCGCTGAATGCGTCATAGAGCTCTAAAAATCCCATTGAGTGATGAGAACATTCAAAAAGAAACAAGAATCATGAAACCGATAGCTGCCGCTAATGGGAATAAATCCACACTACGAGATAATTAGACACAAATCATTTAAGAAAATAAGAAGAATGAACAAAATCAGCAACAGGAAAATACAGTAACAACATTAATTCCCTTCCGGAGTAATATCTTTACATCAGTTAGTGTAATGATTCCCAATGACTTCTCAACAAGTTCAACTTGTTCTGATGTAATGTTTACATATGTTCGATATGTGAGAAATTAATGTAATAATTGAAATGGGCACATATCCATATTCTGGTGAGGCCAGTGTCTTTCTTTCAAATTGTCAGTATCTTCAAGTGACACCCAATAAAAATTGCATAACAAACAAACCATAAAGATTTCCAAAGACTGCCTCATAACCTAAAATAACAATCAAGGTAAATTTTCGTTCTCTGGCCGTAACTTCTACACCAGAGTGTTGCCGGTACAACCCAATCTGCAGTATCTGCAGTATCCTCCCATGTAAAAGACACTGGACATATCAACCTTAAAATGCTACATAAACTGTACAGAGGACAGGGAATGTCTCTGTATGAAGAACTAGAAATCCATACCCACAGAAAGAAACTTGGGGAACATTTAGTCAACGACCATAATGATACAGGCTCAACCCACGTTTCCAAAAGCTTTAACTAAGCTGATAATTTACAGTTCAAAGAACATCAGTTAATGTAATCATTCGCAATGATTTCTCAGTAAGTTCAACCTACAACATATATGTATCTTCTGATGTAATGTTTCTATATGTGCGTAATAAATATAGTAATTTAATTTTTGCACATATCCATTTTCTGGTGAGGCCAATTCATATTTTCTTAAATAAAAGGAAAACATATTTGTGCACATAAGCGTACAGTCTTTTATCTTGTCTTTTTAAAAATACAGGGGAAACATATTCCTGTATATATTAGGATCTAATGTAATAACTAAATTGTGCACATGTCCATACACTGTTGCAGCTCATTTATTTTTTGAAAGAAAAACGTATGTATGAAGAGTCATCTGTTATTTAAGCTTGTATCCAGTGTAAACAAGTACATCTGTACTATGAACAACATTTTCCAAGTGAAGAGGACATAGAACACGCGGCAGTATCCAGACATTTTACGACTCTACCATCTTACAATTCACATTCATAAACCCATGTTTGTAACCTCAAAAGTGTATTTTCTAAATAAACAGTTTTTATCATTGGCAAAGGACGTAACATAACCCACACGGCTCGCGTCCTGTGATTGTGAAAATATGTCTGTACTCTTCACTGAAACTATGTAAATAAACAATTCTCCTGCCGAAGATGTTGGTGTGAACCATCGAAATAAACAAATGAATGATGCAGAAAATTGTATTATTTGTATTTATCAACAGTCGCAACCCTCATATTGCCACCCTTTAAGTAAGACACAAGCATGTAGTAATCCATTCTAATGAAGAAGGAAAAAAAATTTGACGATATTAAGATAATTCTACAACACGTAGTTGACAATCGGAAACCATTTTATAACAGTATCTACCAGTGGCTAGCGGAGCATGGATAAGATAAAGATGATTGAAGAAAATCCACCATTGTCTATTTTGCTGTATTTTGATTTCGATTATGTTTTGGATGCATTGTGAACTAACCTCTACGCTCAAAACACACCAATTTATTGTTGTAATAAAGATGACTAATATGAAACTGCAGAACATAAATCTTCTGCTGCAAACAGAACGTTAGTTTCCTCATCAGTGTCATCGGGTACGAAAGAGGATCGTCTCCAGTTCATTCAACTGGATTACTGATAACACTTGATGGCTAATGTATATCGTAATGATGTAATTTGTTTCACTTGGGGGCGAATTTCTACACGACAACTACACGACACCATGCTTGGCTCTTAGCACTATGGGACTTAACATCTGAGGTCATCAGTGCCCTAGAACTTAGAACTACTTGAACCTAGCGAACCTAAGGACATCATATACATCCATGCACGAGGCAGGATTCGAACCTGCGACCGTATCGGTCGTGCGTTTCCAGACTGATGATCCTAGAACCTCTCAGCCACACCGCTACACCATGCTTAAACCCATTGTGTAGTATAACAGTCTTTGTGTCTCCTGAAATATTTGCTTTCTGGGACATGGCCTCTTTTCCAGCTTAACGATTGAATTGTGTTCTGCCTCTAAGTCTTGTGTGTGTGAAATTTTTCAATCAATTTGAATATCTCGATGAGATCACTACTGAGACATGTGATAGATTTTCAGTTATTTTCAGTGTATTGCTTTCTCCTATGAATATCTTGCAAAGGGTAAAAATTAGACTTCGGCCTCACACGGTAGCTTACCAGCAGTCGTTCATTCCGCCAACCATTCGAAACTATAACAGAAAAAGGGGGAAATGGTAGTGGTTACCGGCAGATAGGAAAACGAGAAAATACTGCACTGCTATATATCTCTGACCTGTGTTGAAAATTTCAAGTCCGTAACTCATTGGAAATGACGTTAATAAACAAAGGAAACTTCGCCACACCCTGGAGAAGAAAGCGAGTTAATGCTTCATTGTCAACCATATATGAGATATGTTGAAAGTCTGAAGTCTCTAGCTCGTCGGAAACTTGGTTTACAATGAATTCCAAAAGTAGTAAAAAAAGACAAAACTAGAAGAAAGCGAAGCCGTTAAGCACGGCACAAAGTTTTTCCCTAACAGGATTCCATACTGAAAATTAGAGCCTCAGAACAGCCAATCGGCCGGTCGTCTATAGTTTCGTTTCCTGTTGCCGCATTATTGTAAAATCAACTTTGGCCACTTCAAGAACACACATATACAGAGCAGCACTTCAAGAACGTGAATAATTCCCACCGTTTGATTCTGTAGCGTATCCGGTTGCATGCTGATACATTCCAAAGCCACTCTTGCGTGTGCACATCGCTTAGCAGCACAGACGAGACCATCGCTCTTTCGCTAGAGGCAGTACACACTCTCGACCTCACACACGTCTCCATCCGCAGGCTCACTGCCCAGGTAACAGAAAGAGGCAGGGAGAGGCAAAGACTGACCACCGAAAACCAGACTGCACCCCGGAGCGCCAGGCAACGACCAAACCACCCATATCTCCACGCGAGCTGAGCTTAAATAGTCCAGAAGCGACCAAAGAGGAAAACTGCGGCCACGCGATACAGAGTCGATCACAGAGACCTTACATGAATACAGAGAAGCGACTAGCGCCAATGGCGCCACGTATCAAAAACAAACAATACGTACGTTCGTTTAATAAATGACAAAGAATTGGAGCAATAAATGCCATTGGATTTCAAACTTACCTATTATCCTTAACACATTTTATTTACAGTTGACGAATAAGTGTTTTTATTCTTGTAAGTGAATAAAGTTTAGAATATCATTTGTTATTCACGAATTATTTAAAAATGGTTCAAATGGCTCTGAGCACTATAGGACGCAACTGCTGAGGTCATTAGGCCCCTAAAACTTAGAACTAGTTAAACCTAACTAACCTAAGGACATCACAAACATCCATGCCCGAGGCAGGATTCGAACCTGCGACTATAGCAGTCTTGCTGTTCCAGACTGCAGCGCCTTTAACCGCACTGCCACGTCGGCCGGCACGAGTTATTATAACTGTATTCGTAACTCGTCATTCGTATCGAACTCTATTGGTACGGGATGTTCATCACGAATGCGCACACTGTAAATTCCCAGCCCATGTGGAAGTGAGTGCAGGCACATGAAATCTGCTTGGCTGGGAGGAAAGTACCCATACGGCAGTGCCAGGCATGTGGCAGGGAGCACACGTCTGTAATTAACATCAGTAATCTTCGGCAAGTTCCTCCAACGTTCGCGGAGCGTATTCGCGTTCACACACTCGTTAGCACGGCTCTCCTTTGTACCACGGAGTTACACGTGTTCCTTCACAGCATCTGGGGATGTCGGTCCCGCCAACAGGCAGCGTGCCTGTCGCAGCAGAGAGCGCTGCCAACTGGGCTCAATTTCGCTACGCCAGGTCACGTAACCTCGCAGCGCCACACGGATTTCCATCCGATCCCGACTTTTTACGGCACTGCCAGGCCACGGTAGGTCAATTCACCTTATGCCGACTCCCAAGCCGGGAAAGGACTTCAGCCTACCGACAAACTATTGGCCAACCAGTTTATTGCCAGCCGTTATGGTCGACTGGTTCTAGGCGCTTCAGTCCGGAACCACGCTGCTGCTACGGTCGCAGCTTCGAATCCTCCCTCGGGCAGGGATGTGTGCGATCTCCTTAGGTTAGTTACGTTTAAGTAGTTCTACGTCTAGAGGACTGATGACCTCAGATGTTAAGTCCCATAGTGCTTAGAGCCATATGAACGAGTTTATTACCTACTTTATCAAAGGTCCTCTAAATGATAATCTGGAAATGACTTCGACAACCCATCGCCATACAGGACATGAATAGACCAGATCCTTTCGCCTGTAAACCAAGACTATCAACGGAACTTCAACAACAGCGCGTTACGGAATATTCAGCATACAATCATGAATCGATCGAACCACACTATGTGATCAAAACCATTCGGACACCCCTAAAAACATACCTTTTTTGTATTAGGTGCATTATGCTGCCATCTACTGCAAGGTATTCCACATCAGCGGCCTCAGAAGATATCGTGAGAGAGCAGAATGGGGCGTTCCGCAGAACTCACGGACTTCGAACATGGACTGGTGATTGGATGTCCACACTTCTAAACATCCCTAGGTCCACTGTTTCCGATATGATACTGAAGTGGAAACGTGAAGGTATATATGCAGCACAAAAGCGTACAGGCTGACCTTGATTGACAGAGACCGCCGACATTTGAAGAGGGTCGTAATGTATAATAGGGAGACATCTATTCAGACCGTCACACAGGAATTTCAAACTACATCAGGATCCACTGCAAGTATTATGACAGTTAAGTGGAAGGTGAGAAAACTTGGATTTCATGGTCGAGCGGCTGCTCATAAGCCACACATCACGCCGATAAATGCCAAACGACGCCTCGCTTGGTGTAAGCAGCGTCTAACAATACCACCACTTGCAAAGTAGGTTAGAAATCAGATTAATAATATTGCTTACGCAGCATATGTTCGCTTTATCGGGCAACAACACAGTTACTGACTGTGGATGATATCGGGGAGGAGGAGGAGGAGGAGATTAGTGTTTAACGTCCCGTCGACAACGAGGTCATTAGACACGGAGCGCAAGCTCGGGTGAGGGAAGGATGGGGAAGGAAATCGGCCGTGCCCTTTCAAAGGAACATTCCCGGCATTTGCCTGAAGCGATTTTAGGGAAATCACGGAAAACCTAAATCAGGATGGCCGGAGACGGGATTGAACCGTCGTCCTCCCGAATGCGAGTCCAGTGTGCTAACCACTGCGCCACCTCGCTCGGTTGGATGATATCGTCAGAACGGAAATAATGAAGTACCTGTAAGAAAGTCATTAATTTTGGCACTTATCTTGAATGTTTTCCCACGTAGATTTCGTCGAAGTTGTTATGGCTTATATTTTTGATTCTAGGGTGATTCCAATTTGACTGCTAGAAGGTCCAGATCTGTATATCTGTATTTTAGCAACATTTGAAGACCTAACAAATGCGTTTTTCAGGAAATTCTTAGCGATCAAACAATCCCAGATCAGAACAATTGTATGGTAGAAATAATTTTTGACTTGCTGTTCACGATGCACATTTCTATTAAACTTCTTGTAAATTCACATATACTTCTTCTTAATTGTCACATCATCAAGAAAACAGTTTTATATCAATCTTCATATATTTAATTTCCACTTTAACCAAACACGAGCCTTGACTGTTCTTTTACAAAGCGAAATAACAACTTAACTTCTGCAAAGTGAAACAAAGACAGCTCTGTGCGCATTCGCGCGAAGACGGTTACAAGTAAGTTAAAGATTATGACGGTCTCACAGATATGAATACACACAAGAACCATATCACTGTAAGATATCGATACATCGGAGTACCTATACATTAATAAAACCAAATGTGAATATTGTCAGCAATATATGTCTGTTTCTTCGCAGAAAAGTAGTACGATATTACTGGTATCGAGAACTGGGGTTAGAGTGCCATAATGGTCACGTAAATAAAGAACCATTACAAGCGTAAACACTGAACGACAGAACAGTGGGAAAACGTCGTGTGAAGTGACGAATCACGGCACACAATGTGGCGATCCGACGGCAGGGTGTGGGTATGACCGTCATCTGCCAGCGTGTTTAGTGTCAACAGTAAATTCAGAGGCGGTGGTGTTATGGTGTGGTTGTGTTTTTCATGGAGGGGGTCCCACCCCTTGTTGTGTTGCGTGGAACTATCACAACATAGGCCTACATTGATGTTTTAAGCACCTTCTTGCTTTCCACTGTTGAAGAGCAATTGGCGGATGGCTACTGCATCTTTCACCACGATCGAGCACCTGTTCATAATGCACGGGTGGCGGAGTGGAAAGAAGACAATAATATTACTGTAATGGACTGGCCGGCACAGAGTCCTGATCGGAATCCTATAGAACACCTCTGGAATGTTTTGGAATGCCGACTTCGTGCCAGGCTTCACCGACCGATGTCTATACCTCTTCTAAGTGCAGTACTCCGTGAAGAATGTGCTGCCATTACCCAACAAACCTTTCAGCACCTGATTAAGCGCATGCATGCGAGAGTGGAAGCTGTCAGCAAGGCTATGGGTGAGTCAACACCATATTGAATTCTAGCATTAGCGATGGAGGGCGCCACGAACTTGTAGATCATTTTCAGCCACGTGTCCGGATGTTTTTGATCACATAGTGTCCATTTCCACTAATTTCCTGGATATCGAAAAGCCTACCACCGGTCGTGGAAGGACAAACTGGTCGTCAAACTTAACGCCTTCTATTAAAACTGTTGACAATATTCTCCAAGGACGGCGCATATATGTCAAGATAAACTGAAAACGGTCCAACACGCTACAATTACAAAAGGGCTCACCAAAAAGTCCGTCCTCTTCCCAATGCTCTTTACATTGTACGTGAATGACATGCCGGTACTCCCACAGGTAGTCCTTGGACAGTTCAAGATCGGCACCGCGTCATTAGCAAATAGTCGGCGCATGACCACGGCAGTTTGGTGCTTCATAGCGGCAGCTGAAGATCTCAGAACACTGGGCAATGACACATCGTTCAAAACATAGTGCAGAAAAATCGAGGGCAATTCGGTTCAGTGCCGACGTCCAGCTTTCGTGACAGCCTAGTTAACGTTCCAGTCACTTGCACTGATCACGACCGTTGTTTGGCAGTCATAATCGATAAAAATTACTTTTCAAGGAACTAGTCAAAGCTAAAAATGATAAAATATTGCACCTGATATATGACTTGTACCCTCTCGTTACTAGTACTCGTATGTTAGCACAGAACTTAAACTTTACCGGACAACGGTCCTACCCTCCATGCTGCATGGCTGCTCATCATGTGGCGTCACAAGCAGCACAAACATGAAACAACTACGGGCGTTGCAAAATCTCAATCTTCCGCTCATTCTCAAAGTCTCTCGATGAGCTCGGGGCAGGGATCTTCATCAAGAACTGGACGTCGACCCCACCCAGAACGCCGTCAGGAAGGCAACACGTAAGTTCCTGGCCACCACTCAAGACCTCTGGCCAACCATCCGCCATCTGGACTACGTCGGATCTGTTGTCCCACGACGTTGGCACCGCATTCGCCTGGCACAGGCCATCGTCGAAGCTCGTCAGTAACCAACAGATGGTTCAAAAACGTGTGATCAAATGTGTGTTAAATCTTATGGGACTTAATTGCTAAGGTCATCAGTCCCTAAGCTTACACACTACTTAACCTAAATTATCCTAAGGACAAACACACACATCCATGTCCGAGGGAGGACTCGAACCTCCGCCGGGACTAGCCGCACAGTCCATGACTGCAGCGCCCGAGACCGCTCGGCTAATCCCCCGCGGCAACAGATGGTTCAAATGGGTCTGAGCACTATGGGGCTTAACATCTGAGGTCATCAGTCCCCTACAACTTAGGACAACTTAAACCTAACTAACCTAAGGACATCACACACATCCATGCCCGAGGCTGGATTCGAACCTGCGACTGTAGCTGTCGCGCGGTTTCAGACAAGCGCCTAGAACCTCTCGGCCACAGCGGCCGGCTAACCAACAGAAAGGTGTAGAAAGCAACATCACAGAAGGGCTCATTGACGCAGAGCCCGCAGTCCTTCCTACAAGTAAAGAAGGAGAACGTTACCCATTTACCTTTCCATCCAGGAGGCCCAGCCACACAGTGGCAGCACTTCTCTTAGACCACACACAGGAAAACTAAGTCAGTTACGCCCTACGCCTCAAATCGACAGTACCAGTAGTTCCGTCCGGTCACAGCAGCAGTTCAGTTGCAGCGCTACAAGTTGGCAATACGAGCAGTTTCGCCTCAACGTGTCACGCCCGCAGACCAGGCCCAGTTTGTCCATTTCTGCACCAGCAGCACGTCAGCCGTTTCACGCCTTGAGTACTGGCTTAGTAATGTCCTAGGTCTTCACGTTCCCGCTTACCACGACCATAGGTTTACTCGTGTAGGCACATCACGAGAACGTCATAAGAGAGACATTTCTGTTCAAAATGGTTCAAATGGCTCTGAGCACTATGGGACTTAACATCTGTGGTCATCAGTCCCCTAGAACTTAGAACTACTTAAACCTAACTAACCTAATGACATAACAACCGGATTCGAACCTGCGACCGCAGCGGTCACGCGGTTCCAGACTGAAGCGCCTAGAACTGCACGGCCACACCGGCCGGCAGACATTTCTGTTGTATGTAGCTGTATGTATATCAATCCAACGGCATCATAACTGAATTTTTGATTTATTAATAGAATTATAACGCCGCAGAAAGAGGATACTCTACATACTACTAGGGTTTAAACTCCAGTTTGTACCACAGGCTCTTCTAGTGCTCTTAGGTGTAGTTTTTGCCTTGACACATATATTGTTAGTATGGGGACTACATCTTATGGAGTGACAGATCGATCAAAATATTTAATTTATATCTAATATCGGCCATATTACGGGAGTCATTTGTTTGCTTACAGCGTCTTCAGGGTGTGTGTACTATTCAGATAAGACAGCCATTCGTTGCACACGATTACATTCACTATTAGCAGTCTCGGTCGTCAGTTGTGAGCATCCTATAATCATACCACACTGCCACCACGTAATGAATTTAACTTGATATCAAGCCAACTACGATGAGCTGCGCTGATGAACTTACCTCTCGAGGGCACGCGGGTGGTCCTTACTTAAGTTTCCGTCGTGCCACCAGGAGATCAAACCGTCAGATAACAAAGCTGACAAAGAGGGCAGAGCTGCTCCACAAATTATTAACGGCAGTACACAGGTGACTCTTATGTCTTACGTCTCCAGTCTACAATTTCATAGGTAAATCTTGGTAGCTCGACAATGTTATTAAGAAATATGCTTCCGTTTCTTCACTGCAATTAACTTTTGGAGGTTAACGTACGTTCTTACTGCCGCATTTGCGTACATGGGAATAGCAAGCAGACCACTCCGTGTGCGTTGCTGCACGTCAGTGCCAATGCTTCGGAAGAAAGATGTATGAGAGGTGGGAACTGGGCCGCCGTCTGGTGGAAGGAGCCGCAGCGAAATGCAATTCCATAGCGGCTAAATGGCTTTGTGCGCCCGTGCGAACTGCCCGATGCTCCTGATGGAGTGCGCACCGCGTCTCGCCGGCGCGGCGCCACGTTCATTACCCTTCTCTTTATGGCGGATAATTAGCGAACTTCTAGAGCTCTGAATTATCCGCGTGCTCTTTGTCTCGTAAAACCCTCCGGAGACGATACAAATCCCTGAATAGAGCTTGTTAGGCCGCGCGGCTCCAAGGCGAACAAAGTTGCGCCCGCGGTGAGAGCGGCGTATTGCCGGTTGCCTGTGCTTCATTTGCTCCTCGGCGGATAAACCACTCCTGCGGCGCTTTCCCTGCCATTCCGCAACGAGCACGGCCGGCTACTTTGCTTATTTAGAGAAATCGTCCTATTAGCGTAGTTGTTTTAAACTTCTCCGCTGGAACTGACGCTTATCCTTGAAGGGAGATCAGGCTATCGTTTAATACCTCGTTATAAAGCTGTTTGATAAACAGAAATAATTAAATAAATGCACACTATTAAAACAACCAGCTATCAAAGAAACATACATTTTATTTACAGTTCCTAAAACCTGCTCTACGTCTGTCTATTACACGATCAGGAATTCGTTCACACAACAAAATCATAGAAACATACCGTCATTTGACTATCGGACGGACTCCCGTATGCACGACGTAGAAACAAGCGTCCATGGCGTAGAGAAACAACTGAAAATTCTGAAAGCAAATAAAGACCAGGCCCCGATGGAATCCCTGTTGGATATTACAAACAGTACGCTATGGCACTGACGCCTTACCAAGCTTGCATTTATCGTGAACCTCTCGCCCATCACAAAGTCGCAAGCGAGTGGAGAAAACCGCAGGTGACTCCATTCTATAAGAATGGACAAGGGAAGGACCCGCAAAATTACAGGCCAGCATTCCTAACTTCTTTTTGCTGCAGAATCCTTGAGCATGTTCTCAGTTCGAAAGTAATAAACTTTTCTGAGACTGAGAAGCTTATGTTCACGAATCAGCATGGGTTTAGAAAACACGGCTCGTGCGAAACTAAGATCTTGCCCTTTTCTCGCATGATATACTGCGAGCTATGGATGAAGGGCAACAGGCAGATTCGATATTTCTAAATTTCCGGAATGCATTTTACACGGTGCTCTTGACCAGGCCACGAGCGTATGGAATAAGTTCACAATTATGTGAGACCTCGAAGACTTCTTAATTAATAGAACCCAGTGTTTCCAGAATGAGATTTTTATTCTGCAGCGGAGTGTGCGCTGATATGAAAATTCCTGGCAGATTAAAACTGTGTGCTCTACCATCTCAGCTATCCAAGGACGACTCAGCTCCGTCCTGACAGCTTTACATCTGCCAGTATCTCGTCTCCTACCTTCCAAACTTCAAAGAAGCTCTTCTGCGAACTTTTCAGAACTAGGACTCCTGGAAGAAAAGATATTGCGGGGACATGGCTTAGTCACAGCCTGGGGGATATTTCCAAAAGGAGAATCTCACTCCGCTAAGCCATGTCTCCGCAATATCGTTTCTTCCAGGAGTGCTAGTTCTGCAATGTTCGCAGAAGAGCTTCTGTGAAGTTTGGAAGGTAGGAGACGAGATAGTGGCAGAACTAAAGCCCTGAGGACAGGGAGTTGGTCGTGCTTGGGTAGCTCAGATGGTAGAGCACTTGACAGCGAAAGGCGAAGGTCCCGTATTCGAGTCTCGGTCAAACACAAAGTTTTAATCTGCCAGGAAGTTCCAGAACCCAGTGTGCTGTCCTCGACAGTCAGTGGTCATCAAAGACAAGGATAACGTCATGGGTGCTCCAGGGAAGGGTCAAAGGAACGCTGTGGTTCTCTATAAGCATTAACGATTTGGCTCACGAGGTAGGCAGCAATTTGTGGTTGTTTTCTGATGATGCTTTTGCAGTGTCTAGTAAGCCTGCATACTCGTTTCGCTAGACAAACAATAAAACAAGTCGTATTAATGAATTTTATTACAAAAAGATCAATTACAATACCTGACTTTGGCAATTACAGAGATGTGTCGCAAACAAAGGGCGACATACGAAATAATTACTCTTTTCAGTGACTGCTGATCACTAACTCACAAAAGGCTTTCCGCAGCTGCTATCGAAGTGCATCAAGTTGACGCTGCTATCTAAGTGGGTATCTCGAAGCTGCTATCCAGCTGGACCGTCACCAGCTTAAATTCTCTTCACATAGGAGCCGCTGCTTTCACATTGTCGTCCTGGAGGGAGATATGGTCAGCGTGCGATTGGCTGACTTCTTCTTGCAGCTTTCCCTTCCCTGTTCTTCCCCACTGGCGTACCGGCGCTTCACTTTACTCCGTAACAGTCGTGGTGTACGGTAAGTTGTCGAAGTTGAGTGAATGTAGGAATACACAAGACGACTTGGACAAAATTTCCAGCTGGTGTGATGAATGGCAGCTAGCCCTAAATATGTAAAAATGTAAGTTAATGCGGCTGAGTAGGATGATCATACCTGTAATTTTCGATTGCAGTATTACTACCGTCATGCTTGGCACAATCAAGTCGTTTAAATACACGTGCGTAATGTTGCAAAGCGATATCAGGTCGAAGGATTATGTGAGAACGGTGGTAGGGAAGGTGAATGTTCGACTTCGGTATATTGGGAGAATTTTAGGTAAGAATGATTCACCTTTTAATAATACCACATACAGGACGCTGGTGCGACATGCGACCGTTTGGGATCCGTACCAGGTCGGATTGAAGGAGGACATCGAAGTAATTCATAGGCGAAGTGCTACATTTGTTACCAGTAGGTTCGAACAACGTCTAAGCGTTACGGAGATGCTTCGGGAACTCAAATGGGATTCTCTGAAGGAGAGGCGACATTCTTTTCGAGAAACACTACTGAGAAATTTAAGATAACGACATTTGAAGCTGATTGCCGAACGATTCTACTGGCGCCAACATACGTTGCGCGGAATGACTACGAAGATAAGATACGAATAATTAGGGCCAGTACGGATTCATACAGAGGCTAGTTTTACTCTTGCTCTATGTGCTCAGGATAGGAAATGACTAGTAGTGGTACAGGGTGTCCTCCGCCACGTACCGTAGCGGGGCTTGCGGAGTATCTTTGTAGATGTAGATGTAGATGTAGATTTATGTCTCATATTCACTACTGGCTACTGGGACAATGAACTCAATGGAACGTCTTCTGTAGCACAAGAGCTCATTTAATAAACATTTTTCCTTCGCGACTCTGATATTCAAACTACACCTACTTCTACATCTACATGGGATTCTGTAAACGTACTGTAATATCACTGCTCACCTCAGAGTTAATAGTTGCCTCTCTCGAGAGCAAGGATTGTGGTAGACTGAAGGTCGTGTGCGAGCTTTCGTTGTGGGCGCCGCGAGTATATCTGTATTCATCAGCAAAGGCGTTTGCAAGTTACTCTGAAAAATTTACTTCCCGCATTCGTCTGCCGTCTCGTCGAGGTTAAAATTTACTCCGTTCGTGTGGGATGTTGCCGAGGTAACAATCAGACGCACCGCGACGTTTATAGAATCAGTCAACGTTGATTTCACCATAATCCACTGTCATTGAGATAAAGGCCTATGAACTATCCGCAGGAAAAATATACAACTGAAGATACTTTCGTTTGTACGTTGAGATTAATAGCCACCCGCGTCTCCAAACCATTGTGTCCACGCTCGTAAAAGTGAATGGTAGCATCGTTAGGATTAATTAGTGTTAACCACAAGAAACTATACTGATTGTCGATTCAACATTTATCTGCAGAGTGATTGGTAAGTGATTGTGGTAACTGTAAAAGAACAGTGTGTCTGAAGAAAGTGACTACAGTTTGGATGTCATCCAAGTAGACCACTCAGGCTGACGTACTAACTACAACTTGCGTCTATTGTGTGAGCAGTGTAAGAAAGGTGCAGCCCAGATTACTTTCCTTTATTTCACGTGGAACTTTATAAGATAATTGTGGTAATCCTTATGTACATGCTTCTCCAGCCTGCAGCAAATTAAATCAAACGTTACAGGACTGAATTTCAGTTGCAGGATGCAGCGCTGGGAAATTACGAAAGCGCCGAGAGATAACTGGCAAGTATGTGAGATATAGTCACAAGTGATTCAGAATTGCGATCCACAGTCCTGTCTTGTGTAAAATTACTTCCGTGAGGCTGACCCTGTTTTTAAAGAAGACCGGAAAACGGAGTACACATCCCTCCTCTTCTTAAAATACTCAGTCAAGGAACGGTATCGAACATCTTGTGCATCAATGAAGAAGAGTATTACTTTCGATTGTAACACAAAAATTTTCAATGTTCCCAATGGATTAAATTGGAGTAGAAACTTACGTTTCAAAAACAGAGAATTCATATACCAGGTGATCAAAAAGTCAGTATAAATTTGAAAACTGAATAAATCAAGAAGTAATGTAGATAGAGAGGTACAAATTGTCACACATGCTTGGAATGACATGGAGTTTTATTAGAACAAAAAAAAATTCAAAAGTTCAAAAAATGTCCAACAGATGGTGCTTCATCTGATCAGAATAGCAATAATTAGCGTAACAAAGTAAGACAAAACAAAGATGATGTTCTTTACAGAAAATGCTCAATATTTCCACCATCATTCCTCAACAACAGCTGTAGTCGAGAAATAATGTTGTGAACAGCACCGTAAAGCATGTCCGGAGTTATGGTGAGGCATTGGCGTCGGATGTTGTCTTTCAGCATCTCTAGAGATGTCGGTCGATCACGATACACTTGCGACTTCAGGTAACCCCAAAGCCAATAATCGCACGGATTGTGATCTGGGGACCTGGGAGGCCAAGCATGACGAAATGGGTGGCTGAGCACACTATCACACCAAACGACGAGCGCAAGAGATCTTTCACCCGCCATCTGTTGGAAATTTTGTGAATTTTTTTTTTTTTGTTCTAATAAAACCCCATGTCATTCCAAGAATGTGTGTCAATTTTTTCCTCTCTATCTACGTTATTCCGTGGTTTATTAAGTTTTCAAATTTATACTGACTTTTTGATCGCCCTTTACTTTACAGCCGTTATCCAAATCCTTCAACAACGAATTAATCTTCTTCTTCTACATTTAATGGTTTAGGTATTAAGTTTATTTCGCTTTCACAAATCCATCCATTTTAATGTCCTCTAACATCCTTTCTTTTGCCGGTTTGTAAGCCAAGGTTGGTTTGGGACTAGGTATGCCGTCCATTCTTTAGACATGATCGTACGAAATGTTGTGGTAATGGATATTCTGGTCTCAATTCGCTCTACTTTTATTCTTGTCACAGTTTCGTTTTTTGTGTGAACTGTTCTTTAATAGCCTGTAGCTCTTTTTAGAAATTTCATTTATGAACTGTGTGTTTTACTTAATGTCCTTTCCGTAGATACCCAACATTGCTGGAAAAATAATAGTTTTACAAAATTTTACTCTCATTTCTTCCCGGCATTCGTGTTTGGTTACATTATCAATGGTGCCATATATATTTAGCATCTAGCCAATTTTACATGTATATGTTTACTACTCTCTAGGCGAATATGACATCCCAAATAAATAAAAGGTGACTCTTGTTGTAAGGTCACATTGTGCACAATGATTTTAGATCTGATGAGTTCTTTACTCCAGAAAACTATCACTTCAGTCTTGGTTTTTAAGAAGTCAACGTCGAATTGTTTAGGAAGTTAATTCAGGTGGTAGAGCGCACGTTTTATGTCATGTTCTTTTTCTTTCTATATCAAGAAATCATTAACATAATGAAACACATTAAACATGGTGTCTTTTGATGTTTTAATACCTTCCTTTATGCGTTGCCTTCAGTTTGGGATACGTCATTCATATAAACACTAAGAATGATGGCTGGCATGCATGTCGAATTCGTTTATTTATTAAAATTTCTCCTGTTCTTGATTCACCTTTATTTAAATATTATTTTGTGCTTTGTATAGGCTTCATACGGCCTTTACTAATATGTTTGGACATTCATTGTTTTCCATTACTGTCCGAAATATATTTCTGTTCACGTGGTAAAATTCCTCAACCAATTTTTGGAATGCAGATTCTGTTCGTCTGTTGCGTTCTCGTCTTTTTCTATTACATTTTTCAGACTAGATGCGTTGATTATGATTGATTTTCCTTTTCTAACTCGAGTCTTCTTTCCACTAATGAAAATCTCCGAAACTGTTTTAAGAATGCTGTTTATTAGTTTTGCATGAAACTTATATACTGTGTTGATAAGACTTATTCATCCATTACTTTTACAATCTTTCCTGTCACCTTTCTTCAACATGGTTATTACTTCCGCATTTTCTGTGACTCGGGTATTTCTCTTGCTTGCCAGAACTGGTCGAATTTGTGTAACAACCTTCTGTATATAACATGATGCCAACATGTTTTAACAGCCATATGTTTATCTTCTACAGTTGCTTTCTTCTATTAATTTCTTTTAGGGATTTCTTAAGCTCATTCACTGTGATGAAGCCAAATTCTTCAGATTAGTATTCTTTCTCTTGTGGCCAATCTTGCTTCTTCTGCTGCTGCAGTAGGTATTTGTAGTACTGATCCCACACGTTCTTTTCTGACACATCTCTGGAATTATTAATCCTGTTACCAATTTATTTCTCAGCAAAGGTGAATTTTGATAGTACTGTGCACTGATTCCCTTTAGAACTATAGAAGCCGATAAGCTTTTTTGTGTAGCGACATAAGCATAAGCTAGAGCCCGATGCTAAAACCCAAGCTCTTGCAGCCACCTGCAAGCTCATCTTTTACGCTCTACCACTTGTAAGTAGGCTGTTTAGGTTTCTATGTTGGTAACGCCACGTAATGCTCTGTATGAAAATCAGTGACTTTCCTGTGGGCAGTCTGTGGCTGGTTGGCATTGTTGGAAATATTCGCTTATGTAGTGCTGGGCAGATGGATGTGAACAGCGCATAGCGGTGTGCAGTTGTAGGTGAGCCGCCAGCAGTGGTGGATGTGGAGAGAGAGATGCCAGAGTTTTGAGAGGTTGCTATAAGTGGACGACCTGGACGTGTGTCCACCAGAAAAAGGAAATTTGTAAAGATGGAGGTCATATATATATAATGAATTTTGAACATTATTAACGTAAATACATCGTTTGTTCTCTATTTAAATCTTTCATCTGTTAACTATGCCTGTCAGTAGTTAGTGCCTTCAGTGGTTAGAATCTTTTATTTAGCTGGCAGTATTGGTGCTCGCTGTTTTGCAGTAGTTCGAGTAACGAAGATTTTTGTGAGGTAAGAGATTCATGAAAGGTATAGGTTACTGTCAGTCAGGGTCATTCTTTTGTGGGGATTATTGAAAGTCAGATTGGGTTCCGCTAAAAGTATAGTGTGTGAGTTTGATCAGAATAATTAAAGAGAGAAATGTCTGAGTACGGTCAGTTTTGCTCAGCTGTTTGAAAACTAAATAACGTAAGAGGTTTTCCAGCACTGTCATTTTTAATTCTTCAAAGGGGACGTTTCTCAGTGACTCTGCAACTGCAGATTGAGCACTAGGGTAATATCTGATATTTAAGGATATATTTATGGCTTTGGTAGACCGCAAACATTACCTCAGCCACAACATGACCTGTCCTGCAATGTAGAAAACCTGCCCATCTGGCCTGGCTGGGCATGTTGCCACATATGCACTGCAAATCGATGTCTACTGTGTGCTGGTTACGCTGTGAGGCTGCCAACGTTTCAGGGTGACCACGGAATTCCTTTCAGGTCCGAGTCTCCGGGGCCCGCCATCTCCTGTCACCACTGTCTGGTCATCAGCCCAGACCCATGGCAACTCAGTCACCTACCGCTGGGGTCAGGATAAGACAAGTCACGAGAGTAGAAGCGCGGCCTCCTAATGCACCTCTGGACCAATCAGTGGAACTCGAACCAGGTCGCCACCATGACTACTAAGTGGGTACGTTGGGTGCACTCAAGGTGTAAAATAAGATCCCTACTTTCTGCGAATCAGGCAGAGGCTTAGGGTTTGTTGTTGTGGTCTTCAGTCCTGAGACTGGTTTGATGCAGCTCTCCATGCTACTCTATCCTGTGCAAGCTTCTTCATCTCCCAGTACCTACTGCAATCTACATCCTTCTGAATCTGCTTAGTGTATTCATCTCTTGGTCTTCCTCTACGATTTTTACCCTCCACGCTGCCCTCCAATACTAAATTGGTGATCCCTTGATGCCTCAGACCATGTCCTACCAACCGATCCCGTCTTCTGGTCAAGCTGTGCCACAAATGTCTCTTCTCCCCAATCCTATTCAACACTTCCTCATTAGTTATGTGATCTACCCACCTAATCTTCAGCATTCTTCTGTAGCACCACATTTCGAAAGCTTCTATTCTCTTCTTGTCCAAACTATTTATCGTCCATGTTTCACTTCCATACATGGCTACACTCCATACAAATACTTTCAGAAACGACTTCCTCACACTTAAATCTAAACTCGATTTTAACAAATTTCTCTTCTTCAGAAACGCTTTCCTTGCCATTGCCAGTCTACATTTTATATCCTCTCTACTTCGACCATCATCAGTTATTTTGCTCCCCAAGGAGCAAATCTCCTTTACTACTTTAAGTGTCTCATTTCCTAATCTAATTCCCTCAGCATCACCCGACTTAATTCGACTACATTCCATTATCCTCGTTTTGCTTTTGTTGATGTTCATCTTATATCCTCCTTTCAAGACACTGTCCATTCCATTTAACTGCTCTTCCTAGTCCTTTGCTGTCTCTGACAGAATTACAATGTCATCGGCGAACCTCAAAGTCTATATTTCTTCTCCATGGATTTTAATACCTACTCCGATTTTTCTTTTGTTTCCTTTACTGCTTGCTCAATATACAGATTGAACAACATCGGGGAGAGGCTACAACCCTGTCTGACTCCCTTCCCAACCACTGCTTCCCTTTCATGTCCCTCGACTCTTATCACCGCCATCTGGTTTCTGTACAAATTGTAAATAGCCTTTCGCTAACTGTATTTTACCCCTGACACCTTTAGAATTTGAAAGAGAGTATTCCAGTCAACATTGTCAAAAGCTTTCTCTAAGTCTACAAATGCTAGAAACGTAGGTTTGCCTTTCCTTAATCTTTCTTCTAAGATAAGTCGTAAGGTCAGTATTGCCTCACGTGTTCCAGTGTTTCTACGGAATCCAAACTGATCTTCACCGAGGTTGGCTTCTACTAGATTTCCCATTCGTCTGTAAACAATTCGTGTTAGTATTTTGCAGCTGTGACTTATTAAACTGATAGTTCGATAATTTTCACGTCTATCAACACCTGCTCTGTTTGGGATTGGAATTATTATATCCTTCCTGAAGTCTGAGGTTATTTCGCCTGTTTCATACATCTCGCTCACTAGATGGTAGAGTTTTGTCAGGACTGGCTTTCCCAAGGCCGTCAGTAGTTCCAATGGAATGTTGTCTACTCCGGGGGCCTTGTTTCGACTCAGGTCTTTCAGTGCTCTGTCAAACTCTTCACGCAGTATCGTATCTCCCATTCCATCTTCATCTACATCCTCTTCCATTTCCATAATATTGTCCTCAAGTACATCGCCCTTGTAAAGGCCCTCTATATACTCCTTCCACCTTTCTGCTTTCCCTTCTTTGCTTAGAACTGGGTTTCCATCTGAGCTCTTGATATTCATACAAGTCGTTCTCTTATCTCCAAAGGTCTCTTTAATTTTCCTGTGGGCACTATCTATCTTACCCCTAGTGAGATAAGCCTCTACATCCTTACATTTGTCCTCTAGCCATCCCTGCTTAGCCATTTTACACTTCCTGTCGATCTCATTGTTGAGATGTTTGTATTCCTTTTTGCCTGCTTCATTTACTGCATTTTTACATTTTCTCCTTTCATCAATTAAATTCAATATTTCTTCTGTTACCCAAGGATTTCTACTAGCCCTCGTCTTTTTACCTACTTGATCCTCTGCTGCCTCCACTATTTCATCCCTCAAAGCAACCCATTATTCTTCTACTGTATTTCCTTCCCCCATTCCTGTCAATTGTTCCCTTATGCTCTCCCTGAAACTCTGTACAACCTCTGGTTCCTTCAGTTTATCCAGGTCCCATCTCCTTAAATTCCCACCTTTTTTTAGTTTCTTCAGTTTTAAGCTACAGGTCATAACCAATAGATTGTGGTCAGAGTCCACATCTACCCCTGGAAATGTCTTACAATTTAAAACCTGGTTCCTAAATCTCTGTGTTACTATTATATAATCTATCTGATACCTTTTAGTATCTCAAGGGTTCTTCCATGTATACAACCCTCTTTCATGATTCTTAAACCAAGTGTTAGCAATGATTATGTTGTGCTCAGTGCAAAATTCTACCAGGCGGCTTCCTCTTTCATCTCTTAGCCCCAATCCATATTCACCGTCTATGTTTCCTTCTCTCCCTTTTCCTACACTCGAATTCCAGTCACCCATGACTATTAAATTTTCGTCTCCCTTCACTATCTGAATAATTTCTTTTATTTCATCATACATTTCTTCAATTTCTTCATCATCTGCAGAGCTAGTTGGCATATAAACTTGTACTACTGTAGTAGGTGTGGGTTTCGTATCTATCTTGGCCACAATCATGCGTTCACTATGCTGTTTGTAGTAGCTTACCCGCATTCCTATTTTCCTATTCATTATTAAACCTACTCCTGCATTACCCCTATTTGATTTTGTGTTTATAACCCTGTAGTCACCTGACCAGAAGTCTTGTTCCTCCTGCCACCGAACTTCACTAATTCCCACTATATCTAACTTCAACCTATCCATTTCCCTTTTTAAATTTTCTAACCTACCTGCCCGATTAAGGGATCTGACATTCCACGCTCCGATTCGTAGAACGCCAGTTTTCTTTCTGCTGATAACGACATCCTCTTGAGTAGTCCCCGCCCGGAGATCAGAATGGGGGACTATTTTACCTCCGGAATATTTTACCCAAGAGGACGCCATCATCATTTAATCATACAGTAAAGCTGCATGCACTCGGGAAAAATTACGGCTGTAGTTTCCCCTTGCTTTCAGCCATTCGCAGTACCAGCACAGCAAGGCCGTTTTGGTTATTGTTACATGGCCAGATCAGTCAATCATCGAGACTGTTGTCCTTGCAACTACTGAAAAGGCTGCTGCCCCACTTCAGGAACCACATGTTTGTCTGGCCTCTCAACAGATACCCCTCCGTTGTGGTTGCACCTATGGTACGGCTATCTGTATCGCTGAGGCACGCAAGCCACCCCACCAACGGCAAGGTCCATGGTTCATGGGGGGAGGCTTAGGATAGTAAATTAAAAAAAATATTTACAATTTAGCATGCAAAACTTAGAACTGTGTTTATAAATTAAAAAATTAAAAAATAAATTCACGATTGTGAAATTTATTATCGTTATTTTTAACATTATTACTACCTTTATTATCACAGCTTCAAATTACCATCTCCAAAAAACTTAAAATCCCAGGCAGGAATTAAATTTTGATATCTGTTTGGGAAAATAAAGTTAAATTTATCGTCGTGCTCCACGCAAATTATTTCACCATATACGCTACTGTCCATTAAAATTGCTACACCAAGAAGAAAAGCAGATGATAAACGGGTATTCATTGGACAAATATATTATACTAGAACTGATATGTGATTTCATTTTCACGCAATTTGGGTGCATAGATCCTGAGAAATCAGTACCCAGAACAACCACATCTGGCTGTAATAATTGCCTTGATACGCCTGGGCATTGAGTGAAACAGAGCTTGGTTGGCGTGTACAGGTACAGCTGCCCATGCAGCTTCAACACGATTCCACAGTTCATCAAGAGTAGTGACTGGCGTATTGTGACGAGCCATTTGCGGCCACCATTGACCAGACGTCTTCAATGGATGAGAGATCTGGAGAATGTGCTGGCCAGGGCAGCAGTCGAACAACTTCTGTATCCAGAAAGGCCCGTACAGGACCTGCAACATGCGGTCGTGCATTATCATGGTCAAATGTAGGGTTTCTCAGGGATCGAATGAAGTATAGGGCCACAGGTCGTAACACATCTGAAATGTAACGTCCACTGTTCAAAGTGCCGTCAATGCGAACAAGAGGTGACCGAGACGTGTAACCAATGGGACCCCATACCATCACGCCGTGTGATACGCCAGTATGGCGATGACGGATACACGTTTCCAATGTGTATTCACCGCGATGTCGCCAAACACGGATGCGAACATCATGATGCTGTAAACAGAACCTGGATTTATCCGAAAATATTACGTTTCACCATTCGTGCACCCAGCTTCGTCGTTGAGTACACCATCACAAACGTTCCTGTGATGCAGCGTTAAGGGTAACCGCAGCCATGGTCTCCGAGCTGATATTCCATGGTGCTGTAAACGTCGTCGAACTGTTCGTGCAGATGGTTGTTGTCTAGCAAACGTCCCCATCGGTTGATTCGGGGATCTAAACGTGGCTGCACGATCCGTTGCAGCCATGCGGATAAGATGCCTGTCATCTCGAATACTAGTGATACGAGTCCGTTGGGATCGAGCACGGCGTTCCGTATTACCCTCGTGAACCCACCGATTCCATATTCCGCTAACAGTCATTGGACCTCGATCAACGCAAGCAGCAGTGTCGCGATACGATAAACCGTAATCGCGATAGGCTACAATCCGACCTATGTCAAAGTCGGAAACGTGATGGCACGCATTTCTCCTCCTTACACGAGGCATCACATCTACGTTTCGTCAAGCAACGCTGGTCAACTGCTGTTTGTGTATGAGAAATCGGTTGGAACTTTCCTCATGTCAGCAGGTTGTAGGTATCGCAACCGGCGCCAACGTTGTGTGAATGCTCTGAAAAGCTAATCATTTGCATATCACACCCTCTTCTTCCTGTCGGTTAAATTTCGCTTCTGTAGCACGTCATCTTCGTGGCGTAGCAATTTTAATGTCCAGTAGTGTAAGTTATTTGAATATCCAGGTTCTGTAATGCAGTATAATTCATATTTCTAACTTGATAATTTTTTAAAGAAATTAGAATTTCTAGCATAATTGAGCTTCTTTAGTAGAGCCTCCATTTGTATAGCAAAAATTTTATTCAGAGAGTGGCATGCCGCACACTAAAGACGTGCAAAACATTCCGTATCGAACAACTTCCACTTCGTGATATCTATAGGTTGAGCTTCAGGCTTCCAGCCTTGTCTGCATCCATGCATAACGGAGTCCTGAATTAACAGAGGCACTATTTTAGTTAGAGCTGGAGTATGCCACTCCCCTCAGTAAGACAGGTATCAAACCTGCCCACGGATGACGATGAGTCATACAGAAGCGAAGATAGAAAAGTTTTGTGAAATGTCTAGCTCTCTCCACATGTGACGCAGTTAAGACTCCATCAGATAATGGTCAAAATTATTCAGTCGATGTACTCATGTAGAGTTGGACAGAATAAAGCATCTCAAAGCTGCTATATGTTGTTTCAGTGATAAACTTCATTCAAATCGAAAAGTTTACATCAATTTGTTTTGGAAGCAAATGCATTGTTTTATTTACATTACTGCGCTATTTCAGAAGATATAAATTGTAAACAACATGTAAATATGTATGTAAACACTAAACCGAAGATTTAAAATAGTATTTAAATAAAAAACAAGTATATTGCCATGCTATTTTGAATGCAGACTGCTCAATGCCATCTTTGAGTGAAGCCTTTAACTGCTGTGTGAACGGTACAGACAGAGCTAGCGAGTCAAAGTAAGTAGGTGGAGCGAAGCAGAAGGCATGACTGGATTGTTGTATTAGTTGTGCCCACTTCCTGGATCAGTCACTCTAGTTTGTTCTCTCAGGCAGGTAGGATCTGTGTACCGCAGCTGGCGCCTGTCTGTATCCAAATGGATCATTTTGCCTAAATGTCTGAGCCAAATACTAAGTGATTTCTAAAATTAAAAATCCTAATATAATGCACATGAAAAGGCCTATACAGAGAAATAACTCTATGTTCCATAAAATGTAAATACGAAGTTATCAGCTCTACAGTTAAAGAATTTAACTCAAAACCGTATGCTGAGTATTATATGTCAATATCTTTCTTACCATAAATGACTATGAAGGCAAGTGTTTTATACGGAATTTTCTTGTTGAAAGTGTCAAAAATATAGAGAACAGTCTTCTAGGTGGCGATGACATTGATTTTCCTAGACATATTTATGTCATAGGTAGGATAATTTCTTATGAAATCGTATTAATTTACATTAACGTCACTATTCAATTGTGCAACTTGTCTAAAATCTTAAAACTCATCACGAACCTCCAGATAATTGTTTGGTTGATCTATATTCCACATATCTTGAGGAAAAAATTCATTTCTTCCATTCTTTAGACAGATACTCTATAGTTTGATATGATCGAGCAGGGAAGAGTCAGTTCTCTGACTGTGGTCTTGATTTGTTTGAAACACGGCAAAAACAAAATAAGGCATATCAAATTCAACAGAAATATAGTAACTGCTGACGCCTAGCTGATATTTCTCTTTCCACTTAGTCTTGCAATCTCTGTGGTTTATGATTCAAAGAAAGAAATGGGAATCTTCGAATCCTTCAGTCTTTCTTGTTCTAGCTCGAGTGAATGTTCTGGTTCATATCTACGAACAGGGACAGAGATTTCCATGGATTCATCAACAATGTTACCTTACTTAGGAAGAGTGGTCACATTTTTAGCACCATCGTGATTGTGGTTAGCTGACTGAAGATTGGTATCATTTGCGCAAGAACTCCAAGTAAAAATTACATTAGTATCACCTTTCGAAATCACTTCTGCAGATGATGAAGAGATTGAAGAAATGTATGATGCGATTCAGACAGTTAAGGGAGAGAAAAATTTAATAGTAATTGGGGAATGGAATTCGATGGTTGGAAAAAGAGGAGAAGGAAAAGTAGTAAGCGAGTATGGTCTGGGTGTAAGGAATTAAAGAGAAAGCTGCCTTGTAGAATTCTGCACAGAGCACAACTTAATCATAGCTAACACTTGGTTTAGAATCATGAAAGAACGTTGTATTCGTGGAAGAGGCCTGGAAACACCAGAAGGTTTCAGATGAATTATATAATGGTAAGACAAAGATTTAGGAACCAGGTTTTAAGTTGTAAGACATTTACAGTGGCATATGTGGACTCAGGCCACAATCTATTGGTTATGAACTCTAGAATAAATCTGAAGAAACTGCAAAAAGATAGGAATTTAAGAAGATGGGACCTAGATAAACTGAAGTAATCAGAGCTTATACAGAGTTTCAGAGACAGCATTAGGGAGCGATTGACAAGAACTGGGGAAAGAAATACAGTAGAAGAATGGGTAGCTTTGAGAGATGAAGTAGTGAAGCCAGAAGAGGATGAAGTAGGTAAAAAGACGAGGGCAAGTAGGAATACTTGGTTAAGAGAAAAGATGAATTTAATTAATGAAAGGAGAAAATATAAAAATGCAGTAAATAAAGCAGCCGAAAAGGAATACAAACGTCTAAAAAATGAGACCTACAGGAAGAGGAAAACGGCTAAGCAGGGATGGCTAGAAGACAAATGTAAGGATGTGGGAGCATATATCACTATGGGTAAGATAGATACAGCTACAGGAAATTTCAAGAGACCTTTGGAGAAAAGAGAACCACCTGTATGAATATCAGGAACTCAGATGGAAAACCAGTCCTAAACAAGGAAGGGAAAACAAAAAGGAGGAAGGAGTATATAGAGAGTCAGTACAACGGCGATGTACTTGTGGGCAGTATTATGGATATGCAAAAGATCGTAGATAAAGAGTACGTCGAAACAAGGCGTCGGGAGTAGATGGCATTCCATTACAACTACTGATAGCCTTGGGTGAGCCAGCCATGACAAAACTCTTCCTTTCGGTGAGTAATATGTGTGACGCAGGCAAAATAACCTCAGACTTCAAGAAGAATGTAATAACTCCAATCCCAAAGAAAGTAAGTGTAGGCAGGTGTGAAAATTATCAAAATATCAGTTTAATAAATCACGCTTGCCAAATACTAACACGAATTCTTTACAGGTGAATGAAAAGACTGGTAGAAGCTGGCCTTGCGGAAGATCGGTTTGGATTCCGTAGAAATATAGAAACACGCGAGGCAATTCTGACACGACAGCTTATCTTAGAAGACAGGATAAGGAAAGGCATACCTATGTTCCTAGCATTTGTAGACTTAGAGACAATTTTTGAAAGTGCTGACTGGAAATCTCTCTTTCAAATTCGGAAGATGGCACGGGTAAAATACATGGAGTGAAAGGCTATTTCCAATTTGTACAGAAACCAGATGGCAGTCATACGTTCGAGAGGCTCTAAAGGGAAGCAGCGATTGAGAAGGGAGTGATACAGAGTTGTAGCCTATCCGAAATTTTATTCAATCTGTTGTTTGAGCAGGCAGTCAAGGAGATAAAAGAAACATTTGGAGTAGGAACTAAACTCCATGGAGAAGAAATAAAAACTTTGACGTTTTCGATTACATTGTAATTCTGTCAGAGACAGCAAAGGACTTGGAAGAGCCACTGAACGGAATGGACAGTGTCTTGAAAGGAGTATATAACATGAAAAGCAATAAAAGTAGGATAATGGAATACAGCCGAATTAAGTCAGTTGATGCTGAGAGAATTAGATTAGGAAATGAGACATTAAAAGTAGTAGACGAGTTTTTCTACCTGGGAAGCAAAATTACTGATGATGATCGAAGTAGAGAGGATATAGAATGTGGACTGGCTATGGCAAGGAAAGCGTTTCTGAAGAAGAGAAATTGTTAACATCGAGTATGGATTTAAGTGTCAGGAAATCCTTTCTGAATGTGTTTGTATGTAATGTAGCTATGTATGGAAGTGAAATATGGACGATAAATATTTTGGACAAAAAGAGAATGGTAGTTTTTGAAATGTGGTGCTACAGAAGACTGCTGAAGATTGGACAGGTAGATCATGTAAGCAATGAGGAGGTACTGAATAGAATTGGGGCATTTTGGCACAACTTGAGTAGAAGAAGGAATTGGTTGGTAGGACTCGTTCTGAAGCATCGAGGGATCACTAATTTAGTATTAGGGGGCAACGTGGATGGTAAAAGTCTTAGAGGGAGACCAAGAAATGAATACACTAAGCTGATTCAGAAGGGTGTCGGTTGCAGTAGTTACACAGAGATTAAGAGGTTAGCGCAGGATAGAGTGACATGGAGAACTGCATCAAATCGGTCTCTGGTTTGAGGACGACGACAACAATAACAATGTGGTTCACAGATTAGTGGTCCACCAATTTCAGCGTTACACTTGAATGTTGCAGTGATATTAGTTTCTCAAGGAAAGTGATCAGTATAGTTTAGAAATATTGCATCAGTCTAACTAAAATTTATATTTATGAATGCAAGTGGAATAATTTTCGGGATATCATTAACAGTCGTTTCTTTATAAGCTTAAATTATTTATTTATTAAATCCAAGCAAACATCCATTAGCATCCTTTATGTCCACACATAATTTAACATCACTTTCAAGAGTACCTCCACTTAAAATTTCATCTGCTTTAATGTGGAGAACAGTTGACTTACAACTTAATTGAAAGAACGACTCATTTAATATTAATAAAAATATTACTAACCAAATGAATACGATTCAGAATCAAAGGGGTAAACGATCCACGCAAGCTTCCAGGTTTCAGTCAACGTTCTCACATACTCGTGAACTTTAATTCCATGTTCAAAGGAGATGAACGAATAGTTACGTAATTGGCGAATATGAGAACACTATATTCCATTCGTAACGCTACATCAACCATGTACTGGTTCCAAATTATTATTACTTATATATTTTCTTACTGGTTATTTACCGTGATCAGATATGGCTTTAACGCCCTCTCTTACCTATAATCAGGAATCATTTATACCAAAACTATTATAAAATGATTCACGAGAGTAGTATTAATAATAGTGACAACAATAACAAGAGCCGCGCGGGATTAGCCGAGCGGTCTCAGGCGCTGCAGTCGTAGCCTGTGCGGCTGGTCCTGGCGGAGGTTCCAGTCCTCCCTCGGGCATGGGTGTGTGTGTTTGTCCTTAGGATAATTTAGATTAAGTAGTGTGTAAGCTGAGGGACTGATGACCTTAGCAGTTAAGTCCCATAGGATTTCACACACATTTGAGCATTTTTTTGAACAACAAGGACAGTCAGCATTAATAATAGTAGTATCGCGCTATCTAGTAGCCGTAGTAGTATAGCGCATTAAAATTGATATAGGTTAGTTCTGCACATTTGAAGCCATGTTTATTATTATAACTAGCGGAACGGATAAGTAAAGAAAACTGAAATGACAGTGACAGCGGCCATTAGGAAAGAAAAAAAATTAAATGAAAAACTTTGCTAACGTAGGGAAGGAAAAATTGCGGGGCAAGATTATTTGACAAAAGTGAGCAGCAGACTAGTATATAGGAGAGATCGCAATTGGGATGAAAAGTGGACCACTAATTGTCTTCGGAAGTTTGGAAGTATTTTATTATGATGTGATGCGTTGAGAAATATTGTTCCAAAGTTGGTTTCCTGATACAGAAAATTACCTGGAGAACACGGCAGTGTCACGCGATGCTACAGAGGGGATTTTGTTCTGTTCAGAACAAGTATTTCTGCTCTGCTGTTCAGGTAGGAGTGTGAGAGTTCAAGGTAAGTACGATGAGCGCAGGAGAAGATGCTAGGACAGACATAGAGTATAACAGTCTCGACGCTTACTGGTACGTAGCTATAACACGTTTTCGTAGGTAGGAGTTGTATGGGCTAAACGGCATAGGTCACAAATGTATCATAGACACGCACTTATAGCCAGTTCGATACTGCACGGGTTGTCGTACGACAGTCTTGGAGAACAGCATAATCTTTGCAAGTATGGTAAATATTAGTGGTTCTACGAGCTTCTTTCTAAGCTCGAAAGGATATTTCCTTAGTGACTGAAGCCGCGCTGACACCGTCTTACAGGCTGCACTTGTATGTTCAGTTCAGTCTAAATGATGGTCCCGAATTGCCCCCAAATTCTTGGCAGAAGAAGAAAACGATATTTCTGTGCCGTTTAGGATTAAAAGTGGAAGAGATTCTATGATCTGCGTTACAATAAGTCTTTTTTGAACGACTAAGTTTGCTACGGATTAGGATGTGTTGCGTACTGTGATAAATCAGCAATTACATGCTGGATGCAAATGAAAGAAAACAGCCCGCGTTAACAAATGCGGCCATTGAAAATGGCACTGCAACGAGCGCGCCATCTAGTAGTCGTAGATACAATTAGGCTACTTCATATTGAAATATAGGCAGAAATGATTATAAATAAACAGTATTTGGTACATAGTGGAAAGCAATGTTTATTTGATAGTAGCATACAACACAACATTTTGTCTACATCAAAGTTGATAACAGTAAGATAAAACATGAAAACATCATTATGAAACTCTAGATACGACTGAATGACAACTTGTAGAAAGCAATATTTACGTGAAATGTGTGGTGTCACCGCCAGACACCACACTTGCTAGGTGGTAGCCTTTAAATCGGCCGCGGTCCGTTAGTATACGTCGGGCCCGCGTGTCGCCACTATCAGTGATTGCAGACCGAGCGCCGCCACACGGCAGGTCTAGAGAGACTTCCTAGCACTCGCCCCAGTTGTACAACCGACTTTGCTAGCGATGGTTCACTGACAAAATACGCTCTCATTTGCCGAGACGATAGTTAGCATAGCCTTCAGCTACGTCATTTGCTACGACCTAGCAAGGCGCCATTACCAGTTACTATTGATACTGAATCATATACAGTCAAGAGCGACGCTCATCATTAGTGGATTAAAGTTAAGTATTCCACCAGCTACATCCGTTTTTTCTAAAGTCTAATTTCCTTGTCCTGTTCGAGACCTCACGCCAGCCTGCGTAAGCTAAAACGCGTGCCTTTGGGCTTCCTCTGGTAACCCAGTGTTGACTCCCCTGCCAACCCACAACAAAATGCATCCAAGAAACATCGGATAATTGAAAAACGTAGGACTACATTAGAAGGAAAAGAACATTTCGGCTACCTGCACAAGGAGACACGAAGTCACATATGGAGCAACGGTTTTACACAGTTGAAAAATTTTTTGTTACGTAGCTGTAGCTGTTCGTTAAGGATGAGGCTATCCTTTCGAGCAAAATGCTTGAAAATCTCTAATTCTTCTAGAATATCTAGTCTACGCCCTTTCTTTTCGGTGTACAAAATGTCTACCGCAGATGGCTTTAGGTGAATGACCTGCAATTAGAAGATGGTCGGAAAAAGACGAATTTTGGGGGCTAGTGTCATTTTTTCTTTCCGAGTGTTCTTTATATTTGGTAGTGAAGGCACGTCCTGTTTGTCCTATATAGTAAGAAGAGCAAGTATAGCAGTCAATTTTGTAGACACCAGAATTTTTCTAAAGGGGAACGCATAGAATGTAAATTATGAATGAATTTTTTTTCCAAATTGTTATTAGTATAAAAAGCAACGTTGCAATCGCATTTCTTTCGAAGAATGCTTTGGATCTGATAACAGATAGGCCCCACGAAAGGAACAGAGAAATACCTTTTTGAGTTAGACTCGATAACAGAAGAGCCTAGCGTAGTGTCTTTTAGCAGTTTTATTTTTAAGGACGTCATCTACTATGTTAGGTTTATATCCGTTGTTAACTGCTATTGTTTTAAGTAAATTGATTTAGTCGTTGAAGTTTTCTTTAGAATGTGGGATGGAAATGGCTCGGTAAACAGCAGAATGAAAGAAGGCTTTTTTATGCGATTGTGAATGAGTAGAAGATGCAGGAACGATCTGGTCGGTATATGTTACTTTACGAAAAATATTTAAAGAAATATTATTTGTTCCTATAGTAAGCGTCAAGTGAAGGAAATTTAATTGTCGGTCCTCATTTTCAAATTCGATAGTGAAAGAAATTTCCTCATGAAGATCGTTGAATAGGTTAATGATACGATCAACACCGTCAGCGGGTCCTTCGTAGATGATTAGAATATCATCAACGTATCTGGGATAGGAAAGGATGCCTAGTGACGCAGCTGGAAAACAATTAAAAAATTTTTCTTCTAGGGAGTTGATGAAAATATCAGCAAGGATACCAGTTGACGGATTTCCCATAGCGAGACCGTCGGAATGCTGCTTCAAATGTCCATTAAATTAGAAATAGTTGTACTTGACTACGACCGAGATGAGATTCATGAAGTCTGTGATTTGTTCATCTGAAATATCTTTTTCGAAACCGACGTAAATTTTTTTCTGCAATTGTAAGCGTTTCCTGTACCGGGACGTTAGCATAAAGATTTTTCATTTCGAGAGAAACTAACTTGGTGTCTGAACTGCATTCTATATCTTTTATTTTTTGAACTAAGGTGTGACTACTTGGGACGGAAAAATTGTTCACAAAAACGAATGATTTTCTCAGAGTTTCATGTAGAAGTTCAGCCGGATCATGGTATGCACTATGCATACTATTAGATATCGGGCGTATCGGATGATTAGGATTGTGCATTTTAAACTGAGACCGATGTTTTGGGGGCTGAGGGTTCACGTTAATGAGCATTTCCTTCTCAAACGGTTTAACTAGGAAATTTGCGCTGTTGATAGCTGACCTGATCTCTTTATTGTAAAACTGGAGTCGGATCCTCGTCCAGTTCCGAAATATTATTTTCGTTAAAGAAGTCTAAGGTTTCGGAAATATATTCAGAGTTATAAGCAATAACTAAAGAGCACCCTTTGTCTGACTTAGTAATTAGGACTTTTGTTTCTTTAAGTTTATTATTAATGGAAACGACCAATTTTCTATCATTATGCGTAAAGTTATAAACAGGTGCTGTATTTTTCATGAAAATGTTAGTAACGTCACAAGAAACACGAGTTTGACAAGCATTATCTATTTCTTTATCATCGAGACCAACTTTAAGATCTACAAGCACGTTATCAATCACATTTCTATGTGACAAGTTGGGCGAGACAATATACATCAGCCAGTTTTCCAGCAAGACACATTCATTTTGTGTAAAAATAATGTTAGTTTTGTTCAGAATTCTCTTGTAAAAAGTGTGACTGCTTTTTGAACGTACTCTGATGACGGTTTTCGCTAGCAAACAGACAGAAAAGTTTGCTGAGTATCTTTTCATGCTTCTGTATTATGCCTAGTTTACAAGTTTCTAAATGTTCATTAATTATCATCCAGAGATACTCAACATTAAAATTGTAATTAATATGAAAAATATTTGTCAGTTCTAAGTACAGGTAATAAGATTCTTCGTTAAGAAGATGTTTTTTGGCATATCAGATATGCGATTTTTCATTAAAGGTCTGAAGGATTTAGGATTTTTCTTACAAACAGCGAAGTTCATATTAGCTTTCGCGTAGGTAGGGACTAAACCCCTTATTTCACATTGTTTATTAAAATTAATAGGCATACTTGTATTTAGTATTTTCTTTCTCAAAGCTTTGTATTTGGTGGCAGCCTTGGATGCTTGGGCAGGCAAGAATCGCAAAGTTTTGTACGTGGCTACAAGTTCAGAGACAGTTAATAGATGCAATTGAAAGAAAAACAGCCCTCGGTCACTATTTTTAACGAATTAACGGGGTTTCAACATTGCTAGGAGTGTCTTCATCAGAATTTAAATCAATGAATGGTCTATATTCTGTAACATGGTTACAGAATTATGACTAAAAACATATGACGTTTTTTTGGTTGTTGAATGATTAGTAAAGTGCTTGGGGATTATGTATTCTAAAATCTAGGATAATGCCCGTACAATACAATTGGGTATGTAGTCGAAACCTTGTTCGGCAGATTTCTTCATGTTAAATGGTTTTATGAGTCCCTGATTCCGCGCTGTTGAGAAGATGCTGGAGGACAGAGACTGATAAAAACATCCATAATTTTGGGTGATCGAAGAAAGTGGACTTCCTGACCGTGTCTAAACATTCTGCGTGGTGTCTGTTTGTTCTATATCGTGTCTCCCTACCTCTTTCGCGCAATGACCCTCTAAGCGTGTTTTTTAGGGAATTGACTAGTTTGAACCTGGGATCTGTTGCTGGTAAGGAGATGTCAGACCACACATGACATGTAGAATTTGGAAGAGTTCGGTGAGACTAGCGATGATATAACCAAATACTTAATGATTTCAGCGTCAGCTTCACTACACTCCCTGTAAAGGAATCTTAATACTAACTAAATTTAGTGGAAGGCGTTCAGGGCTTTCCTATTTTTGTTAGCTGGTAAAATAACGTCGAAAAAGCAGTTAAGTTTACCATTGGAAATTTTATTCTACTCACAAAACATCGTTTATAAATTGCACTATTGATAAAAGGAAATGTTTTAATACAGGATGGTAAAAACCTACTGCGTTCAACAAAAATTTGAACGAATATTCCCTGAATGGGTTTTCAAGTTCTACAATGGATCGAAGGATGACCTATGCCATATCACATCTATAATCTACGTTTAAATTAAGTTTCGCAAAAGAGAAAACTATCAAAATGGTCTTCAGTGACCCTCAATTATCTTTAATTACTTATCTAACTTGTTGTAAATTACAGTGGCTGATGTGGGTTCTCAATAACTACATAACAGAAAAATCATCGCGTTTCAGATTTTTACTTCAAGTGGCAAATGTGAACACCATGAGCTTTAATTGACGATCGACACTAGTATTACGAGAAAAGGGGTTGTAACAGATGAGACTTCTGCAGTTCTGAGTGAAGCCTTACGCGCTCCGAAATGCGGCATCGCTTGCGTTAATTACCTTGTCAGTGTTCGTCAGGGGGCAGCGGCTGGCGCAGCTCCGTCCAGCTCGCCCTCTCGGAACGAACTCTGTCCTCGCTGTCTCGGAAGCAACTCTTTCCTACCTCCTCCTTACTACAATTTACCGAAGTTCGTTTAAAAAAAAAAAAAAAAAACTGGCTGTGTTTTCATCTGACCAATAAGGGTCTCAATGTTAACCTTAAGCTCCGCCTACAAAAATTCTGTCTGTCCAATGAGAAACGTTATACTTTTCGTGGTGGGGCAATGTTTTTAAAGTTTGCAATGTAACAGAGAAGCGAAAAAGTCTCACGCTAAAACTTGCAGCTGGTGTGGTCCTTTTAGCGTTATCGGAAGATCTATACTGTTCTTCTGGAGGGCTCTAGCTTTTAACATGGGCTGGGGGGTGGTCCTAAAGTAACAGAGACGCGAAAAAGTCTCACGCTAAAACTTGCCGGTGGTGTGGTCCCAGCAGTTAGCTGGCGACGTGGGTGTCCATCCATCCCTTATCGTTGGGCCTTCCAGCTTAACACAGTTCTGCTCTCGGCTTCTGTTGTCGTTTCTCCCCTTAGAACTGCGTCTGTCTCACGGTGGGAAGGTATGACATGCATTTAGGCATTCTTGTGTTAGTCTGCGGTATTCCATTTGCTCACTCGTTACTCGCATTACTTTGGTTAATTTAATGTCACGATTAATTTGGAGCTATGTGACATACTACTGGATTTGCTTATCATGTCAGGGTTTTAATGGAAGGTGTTGGATTTGCCTGACACCTTACATATCACCACCCTTCGAGCTTAATTTTTGCACTGAAGTTAGGCAATGATTGAATCTTGTCTAAGTCAGTCAAAAATTATTCTGTTGTCTAAGTTTTGTTGCCTACTGTTCAATGCTAGTTTGTATTACTAATTTATATTTTTATATTCTTCCACATTATTCTTAAAAATGACAAGAGAAGAATATTTTTATGCTATTATTAATTTTTAATTATTTTCTTTCTTTATTTAAGTGCGAAGTTTGTTTTTTAAGAAATCTGTTATCGAAAGTGAGGAGTCTTTCACATCGATTTTCTTAGAAATATTGTTTTTATAAATGTAGTAATTAAGTAAAATATATTCCTAACACATTTTCTAAATATAGTGTGCAATTAAAATGTTTTTGTTTCTAGCCACATTTCAACATTGTTACACTAACAAATAAGAATTATATGCAAGAATTGCTTTGACAAAGAAATATACAAACACAAGTATCGAGATATTGTCCTAACAAATGGTACAAATGTTAAAAAAGGGGAAAACATCCAACATGATAATTTTTTATTCTTCGTTTTTATAAGGAGAAAATAAGTGAAATGTAGTTATTCTTTTATTTTTATGAGGAGAAAATAAGTGGCATATAGTTTTAGTGTTTATTATGCCTTACTTTTGTTCTTTATATACTGATTTCAGAACTAATGACTTATTTTTATCGACAGTCTATTTTTTATTTAAGTCCATAGTCATTGACTGTTATTTTGTAGTTTATTATCTGTCTGGTGTGCTTAACTTATTTAGTTTTTCACACGTTTCTTTTTCACAATTCCTACATCACATAATTTGATTTCACACATTCATGAATGTTTAAGCATGAGGTTGGCGAATGTTTTTGCACGAAGGTGATGGACTTGAGCGAGATGGATGTGGGCAAGTATTTGATGTACAGCTTCGTTCGTCGTTCCTTGTTGGCTTTAAAAGTGTGTGTTGCTGTTGTGGAGGTCCCATAATGGAATGGAGCTGTGAGTGCAGAATCTCGTTATTTACTGTCTTTGTATGCGTAAAAGTCATCGTTATGTATCGCTGAAAGCGGTCGTTTTTCTTTGTAATACTTCGCAGACGACTAGTTTACAATAGGATAGGGATTTGGGAAGGTATGTCGTCTATTCTTCACCCATCTTCTTTCTTGGTCTCAAACTTGCGAATCTTCAACTTCTGTTCTTCCTGCTTTTTCTCTGCTTCTTACTTGCTTCTTGGTTCTTCTCTGGGCAGGATATGGAAATATTTATTGATAACTAGTCGCTTTGAAGTTCTCCTCTTAGTAACAGTTTGATAAATGGTTTGGAAATGTCATTTCTACTTTGTGGACGTTTTCTTCAGTTTCGTGCATCATCGTGCTGTTTAATAGCAGTAGTGTGACTTTTACACATATTTTTTGCCAGTGGTGGCTTGCCCCAGCGGTCTTCTCGTCGGGCCGTTTTTTGCTCGCTCCGCTGAGTGGGGGCGCTCGGAGACCCTTCCAGCGTTTGGCGTTTGGTGTCCTGTCGCGTCTCTGCAGGGTTCCGCTACTGTGCGGGTCGGTGTTCGTTCCAGCAGAGTTCTGCCTAGCGGTCAAATTTATTGCCCACTTTAGTTACAAGGGCCTTCTGTTGGTCTCACTGTCCTTTCCCTTCTTTCGATGCTTCTGCCTTGTAAGAATCATGTCTTGCAAATTACGTCCTATTCTTTCTTGATACTTCTCGCATTGCAACTTGTGGAACGTTGCATCTTGTCCTTGCTGGAGTTTTTACAATGGTTCTTACAAAAAGTTTTACTTATAGTCATCTAACATATGTCTAGTACCTACATTGTTTTATGCCTTCTTGAAAAGCTTTACACAATTTCGGCGCCCTTTCCATGTTACAATTCTAAGATATTTTCAATCTTAACTTCTAGAAGAAATTCTCAAATTCGTTTTTTATTTTTCTGTAGTGTTGTGGTGTATAGCATTTTAGTATTTCATGCTGTTAGACTATTTACGATTTATCCCTTCACCTTAATTTATGGTACTATTGGTGTTATTATTGAAACTACTTTCTTTTTCCCACCTTCCTATCTCTTCATTCTTCGTTCTCCTGACGATCTTTTCTGCAACATAATCTTGAAATATTGTGCTGATTATTTACCAGTAATAAAATTAATCTTCAAACTTGTACTGAAAGTGTTTAATACTGCCAGTCTTAGGTAAAAATACCTCTGCTTTATCTCATAAAATACCCTCTAATTCTCTTTTACTGGGTTCCGAAATACCTTGAACTTCTTTTAGTTTTTCGTCGGTTTCTTTATGGACTTCTAACATGATTTGAGGCGATTCCCCCTTTTGTGCATACCATTCTAATTCTTCATCCTCTTTATCACGTGTCATTCTTAATTTTTTGTTTATAACTGGTATTTCTTCTAATTTTAGCTTTTGCTCATAGAGAAGTGTGACATTCCCGAATGTTACGCTACCTTTCCCCATATCTATTATCGCTTGTCTCTCATTTAAAAAATCTGCATCTGTAATTAAATCTACAGATAGTTTAGGTATAATCACGAAGTTGGCTTCGATCTTTTGATCTTGGCATGAAAGAGTTAACCTTGTTTGTCTCATAACTTCCGCAGCATTGTTTCTAATAGGACCTCTTACTTTAATCTTATGTGTTTTCAGAACTAGCAATTCCTCATTGGCATTACACTGCATGAATAAATGTTCTGAGATCGCAGTCAGTTCACTTCCGCTATCAATTACAATATTGACTGGGATATGCTTTACCATGGCCTTCACAATTGATTGAATTTGAAAGGGTTGGTCCTGTTCTTCTTCTTCTTGCATCAACGAATCCTCCACTGAATCATACATGAGTCTTTTTAGGAATTTCCCTTGTGAATTCGAACTTTCTGTAGGATAAGCTTCGACTGCTACTTCTCTCTCTTCTGTTTCCTCTTCTCTGTTTCTTCCTGCATTTATGCTTTCTTCAACATCCTTTACTTTTTCCTGATCATCGTCTATCTTCTCCTTCTTCGTCGCTACTTCCACATAATCGCATCTAAATGCTCTAATTATCGCTTCATAACTTCCTTCATTATATATGTTGGGTTGTGTGCCTACTCGTAACTTATTTTCAACTTCTGTCAACTGCGCATTATCCTCATTGAATTCGCTTTCCCTGGTTTCCATCTCAAATAGCTCTGCAATACTCATTACTTCGTCCTTTCGTCCTACTTATGTTGTGCATGCCTCTGGTAATTCATCTTCCTCGTCAGTATTCTCCCAATTAATTTCGTCCCAACACGATATTGTTATTTTCTTGTCTTCGTTTTCATCTCGTCCCTGCGGATTTGTTTCTTCCTTCTTCTCTTCTCGTGATAAGATTTTTACTTCTCTGTTAATGGTGCTGTAATTGTCCTTGGTCGGTGCGTCATTCTCTTTGGCATGGGCGCTTAGCTGTCAATTCCAACGTTTATCGGTGTTTGGTGGTCTTACCTCCATCTCTTCTATCTGTATTCTCTTTTCTTGTTCAGTTTGTTGATAGTGGTTTCTTTGTTGATAATTTGTTGGGCTATTGGTTCTCCAGTACCCGTTCCGGTTGTCATTATTCCCTCTGTAATAGTTGTTGCCGTTCCTGGGTGAATTATAGTTATTGCCATATTCTCTTCTAAATCCATAACCGGTTCTTTGTTGAAATCTATTGTCGTTTCTTGGTGCGAAGTTATCATATGGTTCGTAATTATTGTTTCTACGTACAGTGTCTTGTGGATTCCACAGCTTTTTGCTTTCGTTTTCACGTGCGCTTCGTCTTTTTCTTGCGTCATCTTCCGAAAATATGAACTCTAGTTCCCTTAGAATACCTTTAAATGCTTCGACGTCATTGCCTCCGCGACCTACTAATGATTGCTGGTATTTCAATGGTAGCTTCATCGCGCACAATTTAATCAACTTTCCGTCACTGTATGGTACATCTAAGCATTGATTTTTCTTTGCCATTAACTCGAAAAATTTCACGGGACTCTTCTCTCCTGAATTTTCAAAATATGGGTTCTCTAATAAGTCGTACTTCACTCTGTTCTGTGCTTCGCTGGACCAATATCGTGAGACAAACTTCTCTCTTAAATCTTCGTACGATCGGCATGTCGCTGCACCATTCTGCATGGTTTCTGCGACTGTTCCTGACATGTGTGCACATATAAAGTCTAATTTGTGTGCTAGCGTCCTGTTTTCTGGTAATCCTACTCGGAATTGATCAATAAAAGTTCGTGGATGTAATGAGTTTCCTTCTCGAAAGTGTTGAAATTTTCTGACTGTGAGGAAATGATCGTTGTCGTACTTCGTCGTAGTTCCATATGAAATTCGCGATTCTTCGCCACTTTTTTTTCTGATCATTTCTCCCATCGCTCTTTCCGGTTGTGGTAGATCCATTGGATATTGTCCACTGCAACTTTCGCCTACCATTGCGTAGTATCGTTGTAGCGGTACGCAATAATTTTCTTCCACCGGTTGTGAACATGTAGCTGAATGCATTGCACTGTACTCTTCACGACCTGGCTTTCCATTGTCACGTTTGTTACTTTCCGCTTGTGATTGGAATCGGAAATGCATGATATCTTCGTTCATTGCTTGTTTGTCCGGTGCTGTTACAGATACGGATGTGGTTGCAGACTCTGTGCTTGTTCGGCCCTGTTCACTACGCTCTTCAATGGTTTGCAACAACTCTGTTCGCAATTTCTAAAACTGTCGCTTCGTTTGCGCTTCTATTTTGACTATGCAGTTATCATATCTTTTCAGCGTTGCTTTTGTGATACGTTTGTGTAACACACTGTTTTTAACAATTTCACGCGCTGTACCTGCTGCTTGTCTGGTAATTACGTTTATCTGTTTCACTGGTTTCTTGACCTCTCCCTGGTTGCTGTTACGTAATGATTTGATCTCGTCCTGAGTGTCATTACGCAATGTTTGTACGTCCACTTGTACCTTGTCAATGTCTGTTCTCAATTGATTGTAACCTGTTATTAAGTTTCCTATCACTTCTCGAGATTCTTTTGCCTCGTCTTCAATATGACTTAGGTGTAACAGAGTTTTTTTGTTTTGTTCTTTAATCTCACGCATTTGTCTCGTTGTTTCTGCATTCTGAATTTGAATTTGGTTCGCTATGTCTTTACTTTCTCTTGTCATTGTTTCCATAATTTGTTGTAGTAATTCTGCCAGATTGGTGGGTCCTATTGCGTTTTCTTCCGACGTCCTACGCTCTGTGTTTTCGCCCAATTGTTGGTTTGAAACAGATTGCATTGAACTGTGCGGTGACTTCGTTTCTGCTCGCATTCCTTGTACCCTGTGGTGAGGGAGCTCTGATTAATTGTACTATGGGTTCTACGTATGCAAGACGAAAGTTAGAATCCTCATCGACCGTCTCTCTACTTTCCTGCTCCTCTGTCGCATGCTAACTTACGTTTTCTATGCCTTGGCGTACATTATCCTCGTTATGGTGCGTTATATGTCCTATTTCTCGCGATACTCCATCGTCTGTTGTACTGTCCTCTATTCTCTGTCCATTTTCATGCTGCGTCTCTACCTCCGTTCGGTCAAGGTCTCGATCTGCCATTGCTAATCTTGCCGAATATCTTATTTTCTGTTTTGAAAGCAATTCCCGCGCCCTACTTCGACTCAACATGCGCTCATACGATCTCACGCGTTTCATAAACTTTTTGTTCACACGACTTGACACTACCAAGAGTGACAATCCATTCACTTACTTGTTGGGTCAGAACCAACTTGTCAACGATGTATCTGCCACCTGTGCAGTTGCATTGAGGAGAAAACTTAATTCTAACAATATTAAGATTCATAACTTAATTATGCTATTGTCTCTGACACTTTCTTACTATCTATCACTGTAGCTACTGTTTTCGAGCATTTAAATCTTTAGGAAAAATAAATTTTTTACTACGAAAATTTTCAACAGGATATTTTTCTGACCTAGTTAGGCATGTGGTCTACCTTCCACTATTTCATCCCTCAAAGCAACCCATTATTCTTCTACTGTATTTCCTTCCCCCATTCCTGTCAATTGTTCCCTTATGCTCTCCCTGAAACTCTGTACAACCTCTGGTTCCTTCAGTTTATCCAGGTCCCATCTCCTTAAATTCCCACCTTTTTTTAGTTTCTTCAGTTTTAAGCTACAGGTCATAACCAATAGATTGTGGTCAGAGTCCACATCTACCCCTGGAAATGTCTTACAATTTAAAACCTGGTTCCTAAATCTCTGTGTTACTATTATATAATCTATCTGATACCTTTTAGTATCTCAAGGGTTCTTCCATGTATACAACCCTCTTTCATGATTCTTAAACCAAGTGTTAGCAATGATTATGTTGTGCTCAGTGCAAAATTCTACCAGGCGGCTTCCTCTTTCATCTCTTAGCCCCAATCCATATTCACCGTCTATGTTTCCTTCTCTCCCTTTTCCTACACTCGAATTCCAGTCACCCATGACTATTAAATTTTCGTCTCCCTTCACTATCTGAATAATTTCTTTTATTTCATCATACATTTCTTCAATTTCTTCATCATCTGCAGAGCTAGTTGGCATATAAACTTGTACTACTGTAGTAGGTGTGGGTTTCGTATCTATCTTGGCCACAATCATGCGTTCACTATGCTGTTTGTAGTAGCTTACCCGCATTCCTATTTTCCTATTCATTATTAAACCTACTCCTGCATTACCCCTATTTGATTTTGTGTTTATAACCCTGTAGTCACCTGACCAGAAGTCTTGTTCCTCCTGCCACCGAACTTCACTAATTCCCACTATATCTAACTTCAACCTATCCATTTCCCTTTTTAAATTTTCTAACCTACCTGCCCGATTAAGGGATCTGACATTCCACGCTCCGATTCGTAGAACGCCAGTTTTCTTTCTGCTGATAACGACATCCTCTTGAGTAGTCCCCGCCCGGAGATCAGAATGGGGGACTATTTTACCTCCGGAATATTTTACCCAAGAGGACGCCATCATCATTTAATCATACAGTAAAGCTGCATGCACTCGGGAAAAATTACGGCTGTAGTTTCCCCTTGCTTTCAGCCATTCGCAGTACCAGCACAGCAAGGCCGTTTTGGTTATTGTTACATGGCCAGATCAGTCAATCATCGAGACTGTTGTCCTTGCAACTACTGAAAAGGCTGCTGCCCCACTTCAGGAACCACACGTTTGTCTGGCCTCTCAACAGATACCCCTCCGTTGTGGTTGCACCTATGGTACGGCTATCTGTATCGCTGAGGCACGCAAGCCACCCCACCAACGGCAAGGTCCATGGTTCATGGGGGGAGGCTTAGGATAGTAAATTAAAAAAAATATTTACAATTTAGCATGCAAAACTTAGAACTGTGTTTATAAATTAAAAAATTAAAAAATAAATTCACGATTGTGAAATTTATTATCGTTATTTTTAACATTATTACTACCTTTATATCACAGCTTCAAATTACCATCTCCAAAAAACTTAAAATCCCAGGCAGGAATTAAATTTTGATATCTGTTTGGGAAAATAAAGTTAAATTTATCGTCGTGCTCCACGCAAATTATTTCACCATATACGCTACTGTCCATTAAAATTGCTACACCAAGAAGAAAAGCAGATGATAAACGGGTATTCATTGGACAAATATATTATACTAGAACTGATATGTGATTTCATTTTCACGCAATTTGGGTGCATAGATCCTGAGAAATCAGTACCCAGAACAACCACATCTGGCTGTAATAATTGCCTTGATACGCCTGGGCATTGAGTGAAACAGAGCTTGGTTGGCGTGTACAGGTACAGCTGCCCATGCAGCTTCAACACGATTCCACAGTTCATCAAGAGTAGTGACTGGCGTATTGTGACGAGCCATTTGCGGCCACCATTGACCAGACGTCTTCAATGGATGAGAGATCTGGAGAATGTGCTGGCCAGGGCAGCAGTCGAACAACTTCTGTATCCAGAAAGGCCCGTACAGGACCTGCAACATGCGGTCGTGCATTATCATGGTCAAATGTAGGGTTTCTCAGGGATCGAATGAAGTATAGGGCCACAGGTCGTAACACATCTGAAATGTAACGTCCACTGTTCAAAGTGCCGTCAATGCGAACAAGAGGTGACCGAGACGTGTAACCAATGGGACCCCATACCATCACGCCGTGTGATACGCCAGTATGGCGATGACGGATACACGTTTCCAATGTGTATTCACCGCGATGTCGCCAAACACGGATGCGAACATCATGATGCTGTAAACAGAACCTGGATTTATCCGAAAATATTACGTTTCACCATTCGTGCACCCAGCTTCGTCGTTGAGTACACCATCACAAACGTTCCTGTGATGCAGCGTTAAGGGTAACCGCAGCCATGGTCTCCGAGCTGATATTCCATGGTGCTGTAAACGTCGTCGAACTGTTCGTGCAGATGGTTGTTGTCTTGCAAACGTCCCCATCGGTTGATTCGGGGATCTAAACGTGGCTGCACGATCCGTTGCAGCCATGCGGATAAGATGCCTGTCATCTCGAATACTAGTGATACGAGTCCGTTGGGATCGAGCACGGCGTTCCGTATTACCCTCGTGAACCCACCGATTCCATATTCCGCTAACAGTCATTGGACCTCGATCAACGCAAGCAGCAGTGTCGCGATACGATAAACCGTAATCGCGATAGGCTACAATCCGACCTATGTCAAAGTCGGAAACGTGATGGCACGCATTTCTCCTCCTTACACGAGGCATCACATCTACGTTTCGTCAAGCAACGCTGGTCAACTGCTGTTTGTGTATGAGAAATCGGTTGGAACTTTCCTCATGTCAGCAGGTTGTAGGTATCGCAACCGGCGCCAACGTTGTGTGAATGCTCTGAAAAGCTAATCATTTGCATATCACACCCTCTTCTTCCTGTCGGTTAAATTTCGCTTCTGTAGCACGTCATCTTCGTGGCGTAGCAATTTTAATGTCCAGTAGTGTAAGTTATTTGAATATCCAGGTTCTGTAATGCAGTATAATTCATATTTCTAACTTGATAATTTTTTAAAGAAATTAGAATTTCTAGCATAATTGAGCTTCTTTAGTAGAGCCTCCATTTGTATAGCAAAAATTTTATTCAGAGAGTGGCATGCCGCACACTAAAGACGTGCAAAACATTCCGTATCGAACAACTTCCACTTCGTGATATCTATAGGTTGAGCTTCAGGCTTCCAGCCTTGTCTGCATCCATGCATAACGGAGTCCTGAATTAACAGAGGCACTATTTTAGTTAGAGCTGGAGTATGCCACTCCCCTCAGTAAGACAGGTATCAAACCTGCCCACGGATGACGATGAGTCATACAGAAGCGAAGATAGAAAAGTTTTGTGAAATGTCTAGCTCTCTCCACATGTGACGCAGTTAAGACTCCATCAGATAATGGTCAAAATTATTCAGTCGATGTACTCATGTAGAGTTGGACAGAATAAAGCATCTCAAAGCTGCTATATGTTGTTTCAGTGATAAACTTCATTCAAATCGAAAAGTTTACATCAATTTGTTTTGGAAGCAAATGCATTGTTTTATTTACATTACTGCGCTATTTCAGAAGATATAAATTGTAAACAACATGTAAATATGTATGTAAACACTAAACCGAAGATTTAAAATAGTATTTAAATAAAAAACAAGTATATTGCCATGCTATTTTGAATGCAGACTGCTCAATGCCATCTTTGAGTGAAGCCTTTAACTGCTGTGTGAACGGTACAGACAGAGCTAGCGAGTCAAAGTAAGTAGGTGGAGCGAAGCAGAAGGCATGACTGGATTGTTGTATTAGTTGTGCCCACTTCCTGGATCAGTCACTCTAGTTTGTTCTCTCAGGCAGGTAGGATCTGTGTACCGCAGCTGGCGCCTGTCTGTATCCAAATGGATCATTTTGCCTAAATGTCTGAGCCAAATACTAAGTGATTTCTAAAATTAAAAATCCTAATATAATGCACATGAAAAGGCCTATACAGAGAAATAACTCTATGTTCCATAAAATGTAAATACGAAGTTATCAGCTCTACAGTTAAAGAATTTAACTCAAAACCGTATGCTGAGTATTATATGTCAATATCTTTCTTACCATAAATGACTATGAAGGCAAGTGTTTTATACGGAATTTTCTTGTTGAAAGTGTCAAAAATATAGAGAACAGTCTTCTAGGTGGCGATGACATTGATTTTCCTAGACATATTTATGTCATAGGTAGGATAATTTCTTATGAAATCGTATTAATTTACATTAACGTCACTATTCAATTGTGCAACTTGTCTAAAATCTTAAAACTCATCACGAACCTCCAGATAATTGTTTGGTTGATCTATATTCCACATATCTTGAGGAAAAAATTCATTTCTTCCATTCTTTAGACAGATACTCTATAGTTTGATATGATCGAGCAGGGAAGAGTCAGTTCTCTGACTGTGGTCTTGATTTGTTTGAAACACGGCAAAAACAAAATAAGGCATATCAAATTCAACAGAAATATAGTAACTGCTGACGCCTAGCTGATATTTCTCTTTCCACTTAGTCTTGCAATCTCTGTGGTTTATGATTCAAAGAAAGAAATGGGAATCTTCGAATCCTTCAGTCTTTCTTGTTCTAGCTCGAGTGAATGTTCTGGTTCATATCTACGAACAGGGACAGAGATTTCCATGGATTCATCAACAATGTTACCTTACTTAGGAAGAGTGGTCACATTTTTAGCACCATCGTGATTGTGGTTAGCTGACTGAAGATTGGTATCATTTGCGCAAGAACTCCAAGTAAAAATTACATTAGTATCACCTTTCGAAATCACTTCTGCAGATGATGAAGAGATTGAAGAAATGTATGATGCGATTCAGACAGTTAAGGGAGAGAAAAATTTAATAGTAATTGGGGAATGGAATTCGATGGTTGGAAAAAGAGGAGAAGGAAAAGTAGTAAGCGAGTATGGTCTGGGTGTAAGGAATTAAAGAGAAAGCTGCCTTGTAGAATTCTGCACAGAGCACAACTTAATCATAGCTAACACTTGGTTTAGAATCATGAAAGAACGTTGTATTCGTGGAAGAGGCCTGGAAACACCAGAAGGTTTCAGATGAATTATATAATGGTAAGACAAAGATTTAGGAACCAGGTTTTAAGTTGTAAGACATTTACAGTGGCATATGTGGACTCAGGCCACAATCTATTGGTTATGAACTCTAGAATAAATCTGAAGAAACTGCAAAAAGATAGGAATTTAAGAAGATGGGACCTAGATAAACTGAAGTAATCAGAGCTTATACAGAGTTTCAGAGACAGCATTAGGGAGCGATTGACAAGAACTGGGGAAAGAAATACAGTAGAAGAATGGGTAGCTTTGAGAGATGAAGTAGTGAAGCCAGAAGAGGATGAAGTAGGTAAAAAGACGAGGGCAAGTAGGAATACTTGGTTAAGAGAAAAGATGAATTTAATTAATGAAAGGAGAAAACATAAAAATGCAGTAAATAAAGCAGGCGAAAAGGAATACAAACGTCTAAAAAATGAGACCTACAGGAAGAGGAAAACGGTTAAGCAGGGATGGCTAGAAGACAAATGTAAGGATGTGGGAGCATATATCACTATGGGTAAGATAGATACAGCTACAGGAAATTTCAAGAGACCTTTGGAGAAAAGAGAACCACCTGTATAAATATCAGGAACTCAGATGGAAAACCAGTCCTAAACAAGGAAGGGAAAACAAAAAGGAGGAAGGAGTATATAGAGAGTCAGTACAACGGCGATGTACTTGTGGGCAGTATTATGGTTATGCAAAAGATCGTAGATAAAGAGTACGTCGAAACAAGGCGTCGGGAGTAGATGGCATTCCATTACAACTACTGATAGCCTTGGGTGAGCCAGCCATGACAAAACTCTTCCTTTCGGTGAGTAATATGTGTGACGCAGGCAAAATAACCTCAGACTTCAAGAAGAATGTAATAACTCCAATCCCAAAGAAAGTAAGTGTAGGCAGGTGTGAAAATTATCAAAATATCAGTTTAATAAATCACGCTTGCCAAATACTAACACGAATTCTTTACAGGTGAATGAAAAGACTGGTAGAAGCTGGCCTTGCGGAAGATCGGTTTGGATTCCGTAGAAATATAGAAACACGCGAGGCAATTCTGACACGACAGCTTATCTTAGAAGACAGGATAAGGAAAGGCATACCTATGTTCCTAGCATTTGTAGACTTAGAGACAATTTTTGAAAGTGCTGACTGGAAATCTCTCTTTCAAATTCGGAAGATGGCACGGGTAAAATACATGGAGTGAAAGGCTATTTCCAATTTGTACAGAAACCAGATGGCAGTCATACGTTCGAGAGGCTCTAAAGGGAAGCAGCGATTGAGAAGGGAGTGATACAGAGTTGTAGCCTATCCGAAATTTTATTCAATCTGTTGTTTGAGCAGGCAGTCAAGGAGATAAAAGAAACATTTGGAGTAGGAACTAAACTCCATGGAGAAGAAATAAAAACTTTGACGTTTTCGATTACATTGTAATTCTGTCAGAGACAGCAAAGGACTTGGAAGAGCCACTGAACGGAATGGACAGTGTCTTGAAAGGAGTATATAACATGAAAAGCAATAAAAGTAGGATAATGGAATACAGCCGAATTAAGTCAGTTGATGCTGAGAGAATTAGATTAGGAAATGAGACATTAAAAGTAGTAGACGAGTTTTTCTACCTGGGAAGCAAAATTACTGATGATGATCGAAGTAGAGAGGATATAGAATGTGGACTGGCTATGGCAAGGAAAGCGTTTCTGAAGAAGAGAAATTGTTAACATCGAGTATGGATTTAAGTGTCAGGAAATCCTTTCTGAATGTGTTTGTATGTAATGTAGCTATGTATGGAAGTGAAATATGGACGATAAATATTTTGGACAAAAAGAGAATGGTAGTTTTTGAAATGTGGTGCTACAGAAGACTGCTGAAGATTGGACAGGTAGATCATGTAAGCAATGAGGAGGTACTGAATAGAATTGGGGCATTTTGGCACAACTTGAGTAGAAGAAGGAATTGGTTGGTAGGACTCGTTCTGAAGCATCGAGGGATCACTAATTTAGTATTAGGGGGCAACGTGGATGGTAAAAGTCTTAGAGGGAGACCAAGAAATGAATACACTAAGCTGATTCAGAAGGGTGTCGGTTGCAGTAGTTACACAGAGATTAAGAGGTTAGCGCAGGATAGAGTGACATGGAGAACTGCATCAAATCGGTCTCTGGTTTGAGGACGACGACAACAATAACAATGTGGTTCACAGATTAGTGGTCCACCAATTTCAGCGTTACACTTGAATGTTGCAGTGATATTAGTTTCTCAAGGAAAGTGATCAGTATAGTTTAGAAATATTGCATCAGTCTAACTAAAATTTATATTTATGAATGCAAGTGGAATAATTTTCGGGATATCATTAACAGTCGTTTCTTTATAAGCTTAAATTATTTATTTATTAAATCCAAGCAAACATCCATTAGCATCCTTTATGTCCACACATAATTTAACATCACTTTCAAGAGTACCTCCACTTAAAATTTCATCTGCTTTAATGTGGAGAACAGTTGACTTACAACTTAATTGAAAGAACGACTCATTTAATATTAATAAAAATATTACTAACCAAATGAATACGATTCAGAATCAAAGGGGTAAACGATCCACGCAGGCTTCCAGGTTTCAGTCAACGTTCTCACATACTCGTGAACTTTAATTCCATGTTCAAAGGAGATGAACGAATAGTTACGTAATTGGCGAATATGAGAACACTATATTCCATTCGTAACGCTACATCAACCATGTACTGGTTCCAAATTATTATTACTTATATATTTTCTTACTGGTTATTTACCGTGATCAGATATGGCTTTAACGCCCTCTCTTACCTATAATCAGGAATCATTTATACCAAAACTATTATAAAATGATTCACGAGAGTAGTATTAATAATAGTGACAACAATAACAAGAGCCGCGCGGGATTAGCCGAGCGGCCTCAGGCGCTGCAGTCGTAGCCTGTGCGGCTGGTCCTGGCGGAGGTTCCAGTCCTCCCTCGGGCATGGGTGTGTGTGTTTGTCCTTAGGATAATTTAGATTAAGTAGTGTGTAAGCTGAGGGACTGATGACCTTAGCAGTTAAGTCCCATAGGATTTCACACACATTTGAGAATTTTTTTTAACAACAAGAACAGTCAGCATTAATAATAGTAGTATCGCGCTATCTAGTAGCCGTAGTAGTATAGCGCATTAAAATTGATATAGGTTAGTTCTGCACATTTGAAGCCATGTTTATTATTATAACTAGCGGAACGGATAAGTAAAGAAAACTGAAATGACAGTGACAGCGGCTATTAGGAAAGAAAAAAAATTAAATGAAAAACTTTGCTAACGTAGGGAAGGAAAAATTGCGGGGCAAGATTATTTGACAAAAGTGAGCAGCAGACTAGTATATAGGAGAGATCGCAATTGGGATGAAAAGTGGACCACTAATTGTCTTCGGAAGTTTGGAAGTATTTTATTATGATGTGATGCGTTGAGAAATATTGTTCCAAAGTTGGTTTCCTGATACAGAAAATTACCTGGAGAACACGGCAGTGTCACGCGATGCTACAGAGGGGATTTTGTTCTGTTCAGAACAAGTATTTCTGCTCTGCTGTTCAGGTAGGAGTGTGAGAGTTCAAGGTAAGTACGATGAGCGCAGGAGAAGATGCTAGGACAGACATAGAGTATAACAGTCTCGACGCTTACTGGTACGTAGCTATAACACGTTTTCGTAGGTAGGAGTTGTATGGGCTAAACGGCATAGGTCACAAATGTATCATAGACACGCACTTATAGCCAGTTCGATACTGCACGGGTTGTCGTACGACAGTCTTGGAGAACAGCATAATCTTTGCAAGTATGGTAAATATTAGTGGTTCTACGAGCTTCTTTCTAAGCTCGAAAGGATATTTCCTTAGTGACTGAAGCCGCGCTGACACCGTCTTACAGGCTGCACTTGTATGTTCAGTTCAGTCTAAATGATGGTCCCGAATTGCCCCCAAATTCTTGGCAGAAGAAGAAAACGATATTTCTGTGCCGTTTAGGATTAAAAGTGGAAGAGATTCTATGATCTGCGTTACAATAAGTCTTTTTTGAACGACTAAGTTTGCTACGGATTAGGATGTGTTGCGTACTGTGATAAATCAGCAATTACATGCTGGATGCAAATGAAAGAAAACAGCCCGCGTTAACAAATGCGGCCATTGAAAATGGCAATGCAACGAGCGCGCCATCTAGTAGTCGTAGATACAATTAGGCTACTTCATATTGAAATATAGGCAGAAATGATTATAAATAAACAGTATTTGGTACATAGTGGAAAGCAATGTTTATTTGATAGTAGCATACAACACAACATTTTGTCTACATCAAAGTTGATAACAGTAAGATAAAACATGAAAACATCATTATGAAACTCTAGATACGACTGAATGACAACTTGTAGAAAGCAATATTTACGGGAAATGTGTGGTGTCACCGCCAGACACCACACTTGCTAGGTGGTAGCCTTTAAATCGGCCGCGGTCCGTTAGTATACGTCGGGCCCGCGTGTCGCCACTATCAGTGATTGCAGACCGAGCGCCGCCACACGGCAGGTCTAGAGAGACTTCCTAGCACTCGCCCCAGTTGTACAACCGACTTTGCTAGCGATGGTTCACTGACAAAATACGCTCTCATTTGCCGAGACGATAGTTAGCACAGCCTTCAGCTACGTCATTTGCTACGACCTAGCAAGGCGCCATTACCAGTTACTATTGATACTGAATCATATACAGTCAAGAGCGACGCTCATCATTAATGGATTAAAGTTAAGTATTCCACCAGCTACATCCGTTTTTTCTAAAGTCTAATTTCCTTGTCCTGTTCGAGACCTCACGCCAGCCTGCGTAAGCTAAAACGCGTGCCTTTGGGCTTCCTCTGGTAACCCAGTGTTGACTCCCCTGCCAACCCACAACAAAATGCATCCAAGAAACATCGGATAATTGAAAAACGTAGGACTACATTAGAAGGAAAAGAACATTTCGGCTACCTGCACAAGGAGACACGAAGTCACATATGGAGCAACGGTTTTACACAGTTGAAAAATTTTTTGTTACGTAGCTGTAGCTGTTCGTTAAGGATGAGGCTATCCTTTCGAGCAAAATGCTTGAAAATCTCTAATTCTTCTAGAATATCTAGTCTACGCCCTTTCGTTTCGGTGTACAAAATGTCTACCGCAGATGGCTTTAGGTGAATGACCTGCAATTAGAAGATGGTCGGAAAAAGACGAATTTTGGGGGCTAGTGTCATTTTTTCTTTCCGAGTGTTCTTTATATTTGGTAGTGAAGGCACGTCCTGTTTGTCCTATATAGTAAGAAGAGCAAGTATAGCAGTCAATTTTGTAGACACCAGAATTTTTCTAAAGGGGAACGCATAGAATGTAAATTATGAATGAATTTCTTTTCCAAATTGTTATTAGTATAAAAAGCAACGTTGCAATCGCATTTCTTTCGAAGAATGCTTTGGATCTGATAACAGATAGGCCCCACGAAAGGAACAGAGAAATACCTTTTTGAGTTAGACTCGATAACAGAAGAGCCTAGCGTAGTGTCTTTTAGCAGTTTTATTTTTAAGGACGTCATCTACTATGTTAGGTTTATATCCGTTGTTAACTGCTATTGTTTTAAGTAAATTGATTTAGTCGTTGAAGTTTTCTTTAGAATGTGGGATGGAAATGGCTCGGTAAACAGCAGAATGAAAGAAGGCTTTTTTATGCGATTGTGAATGAGTAGAAGATGCAGGAACGATCTGGTCGGTATATGTTACTTTACGAAAAATATTTAAAGAAATATTATTTGTTCCTATAGTAAGCGTCAAGTGAAGGAAATTTAATTGTCGGTCCTCATTTTCAAATTCGATAGTGAAAGAAATTTCCTCATGAAGATCGTTGAATAGGTTAATGATACGATCAACACCGTCAGCGGGTCCTTCGTAGATGATTAGAATATCATCAACGTATCTGGGATAGGAAAGAATGCCTAGTGACGCAGCTGGAAAACAATTAAAAAATTTTTCTTCTAGGGAGTTGATGAAAATATCAGCAAGGATACCAGTTGACGGATTTCCCATAGCGAGACCGTCGGAATGCTGCTTCAAATGTCCATTAAATTAGAAATAGTTGTACTTGACTACGACCGAGATGAGATTCATGAAGTCTGTGATTTGTTCATCTGAAATATCTTTTTCGAAACCGACGTAAATTTTTTTCTGCAATTGTAAGCGTTTCCTGTACCGGGACGTTAGCATAAAGATTTTTCATTTCGAGAGAAACTAACTTGGTGTCTGAACTGCATTCTATATCTTTTATTTTTTGAACTAAGGTGTGACTACTTGGGACGGAAAAATTGTTCACAAAAACGAATGATTTTCTCAGAGTTTCATGTAGAAGTTCAGCCGGATCATGGTATGCACTATGCATACTATTAGATATCGGGCGTATCGGATGATTAGGATTGTGCATTTTAAACTGAGACCGATGTTTTGGGGGCTGAGGGTTCACGTTAATGAGCATTTCCTTCTCAAACGGTTTAACTAGGAAATTTGCGCTGTTGATAGCTGACCTGATCTCTTTATTGTAAAACTGGAGTCGGATCCTCGTCCAGTTCCGAAATATTATTTTCGTTAAAGAAATCTAAGGTTTCGGAAATATATTCAGAGTTATAAGCAATAACTAAAGAGCACCCTTTGTCTGACTTAGTAATTAGGACTTTTGTTTCTTTAAGTTTATTATTAATGGAAACGACCAATTTTCTATCATTATGCGTAAAGTTATAAACAGGTGCTGTATTTTTCATGAAAATGTTAGCAACGTCACAAGAAACACGAGTTTGACAAGCATTATCTATTTCTTTATCATCGAGACCAACTTTAAGATCTACAAGCACGTTATCAATCACATTTCTATGTGACAAGTTGGGCGAGACAATATACATCAGCCAGTTTTCCAGCAAGACACATTCATTTTGTGTAAAAATAATGTTAGTTTTGTTCAGAATTCTCTTGTAAAAAGTGTGACTGCTTTTTGAACGTACTCTGATGACGGTTTTCGCTAGCAAACAGACAGAAAAGTTTGCTGAGTATCTTTTCATGCTTCTGTATTATGCCTAGTTTACAAGTTTCTAAATGTTCATTAATTATCATCCAGAGATACTCAACATTAAAATTGTAATTAATATGAAAAATATTTGTCAGTTCTAAGTACAGGTAATAAGATTCTTCGTTAAGAAGATGTTTTTTGGCATATCAGATATGCGATTTTTCATTAAAGGTCTGAAGGATTTAGGATTTTTCTTACAAACAGCGAAGTTCATATTAGCTTTCGCGTAGGTAGGGACTAAACCCCTTATTTCACATTGTTTATTAAAATTAATAGGCATACTTGTATTTAGTATTTTCTTTCTCAAAGCTTTGTATTTGGTGGCAGCCTTGGATGCTTGGGCAGGCAAGAATCGCAAAGTTTTGTACGTGGCTACAAGTTCAGAGACAGTTAATAGATGCAATTGAAAGAAAAACAGCCCTCGGTCACTATTTTTAACGAATTAACGGGGTTTCAACATTGCTAGGAGTGTCTTCATCAGAATTTAAATCAATGAATGGTCTATATTCTGTAACATGGTTACAGAATTATGACTAAAAACATATGACGTTTTTTTGGTTGTTGAATGATTAGTAAAGTGCTTGGGGATTATGTATTCTAAAATCTAGGATAATGCCCGTACAATACAATTGGGTATGTAGTCGAAACCTTGTTCGGCAGATTTCTTCATGTTAAATGGTTTTATGAGTCCCTGATTCCGCGCTGTTGAGAAGATGCTGGAGGACAGAGACTGATAAAAACATCCATAATTTTGGGTGATCGAAGAAAGTGGACTTCCTGACCGTGTCTAAACATTCTGCGTGGTGTCTGTTTGTTCTATATCGTGTCTCCCTACCTCTTTCGCGCAATGACCCTCTGAGCGTGTTTTTTAGGGAATTGACTAGTTTGAACCTGGGATCTGTTGCTGGTAAGGAGATGTCAGACCACACATGACATGTAGAATTTGGAAGAGTTCAGTGAGACTAGCGATGATATAACCAAATACTTAATGATTTCAGCGTCAGCTTCACTACACTCCCTGTAAAGGAATCTTAATACTAACTAAATTTAGTGGAAGGCGTTCAAGGCTTTCCTATTTTTGTTAGCTGGTAAAATAACGTCGAAAAAGCAGTTAAGTTTACCATTGGAAATTTTATTCTACTCACAAAACATCGTTTATAAATTGCACTATTGATAAAAGGAAATGTTTTAATACAGGATGGTGAAAACCTACTGCGTTCAACAAAAATTTGAACGAATATTCCCTGAATGGGTTTTCAAGTTCTACAATGGATCGAAGGATGACCTATGCCATATCACATCTATAATCTCGGATTAAATTAAGTTTCACAAAAGAGAAGACTATCAAAATGGTCTTCAGTGACCCTCAATTATCTTTAATTACTTATCTAACTTGTTGTAAATTACAGTGGCTGATGTGGGTTCTCAATAACTACATAACAGAAAAATCATCGCGTTTCAGATTTTTACTTCAAGTGGCAAATGTGAACACCATGAGCTTTAATTGACGATCGACACTAGTATTACGAGAAAAGGGGTTGTAACAGATGAGACTTCTGCAGTTCTGAGTGAAGCCTTACGCGCTCCGAAATGCGGCATCGCTTGCGTTAATTACCTTGTCAGTGTTCGTCAGGGGGCAGCGGCTGGCGCAGCTCCGTCCAGCTCGCCCTCTCGGAACGAACTCTGTCCTCGCTGTCTCGGAAGCAACTCTTTCCTACCTCCTCCTTACTACAATTTACCGAAGTTCGTTTAAAAAAAAAAAAAAAACTGGCTGTGTTTTCATCTGACCAATAAGGGTCTCAATGTTAACTTAAGCTCCGCCTACAAAAATTCTGTCTGTCCAATGAGAAACGTTATACTTTTCGTGGTGGGGCAATGTTTTTAAAGTTTGCAATGTAACAGAGAAGCGAAAAAGTCTCACGCTAAAACTTGCAGCTGGTGTGGTCCTTTTAGCGTTATCGGAAGATCTATACTGTTCTTCTGGAGGGCTCTAGCTTTTAACATGGGCTGGGGGGTGGTCCTAAAGTAACAGAGACGCGAAACAGTCTCACGCTAAAACTTGCCGGTGGTGTGGTCCCAGCAGTTAGCTGGCGACGTGGGTGTCCATCCATCCCTTATCGTTGGGCCTTCCAGCTTAACACAGTTCTGCTCTCGGCTTCTGTTGTCGTTTTTCCCCTTAGAACTGCGTCTGTCTCACGGTGGGAAGGTATGACATGCATTTAGGCATTCTTGTGTTAGTCTGCGGTATTCCATTTGCTCACTCGTTACTCGCATTACTTTGGTTAATTTAATGTCACGATTAATTTGGAGCTATGTGACATACTACTGGATTTGCTTATCATGTCAGGGTTTTAATGGAAGGTGTTGGATTTGCCTGACACCTTACATATCACCACCCTTCGAGCTTAATTTTTGCACTGAAGTTAGGCAATGATTGAATCTTGTCTAAGTCAGTCAAAAATTATTCTGTTGTCTAAGTTTTGTTGCCTACTGTTCAATGCTAGTTTGTATTACTAATTTATATTTTTATATTCTTCCACATTATTCTTAAAAATGACAAGAGAAGAATATTTTTATGCTATTATTAATTTTTAATTATTTTCTTTCTTTATTTAAGTGCGAAGTTTGTTTTTTAAGAAATCTGTTATCGAAAGTGAGGAGTCTTTCACATCGATTTTCTTAGAAATATTGTTTTTATAAATGTAGTAATTAAGTAAAATATATTCCTAACACATTTTCTAAATATAGTGTGCAATTAAAATGTTTTTGTTTCTAGCCACATTTCAACATTGTTACACTAACAAATAAGAATTATATGCAAGAATTGCTTTGACAAAGAAATATACAAACACAAGTATCGAGATATTGTCCTAACAAATGGTACAAATGTTAAAAAAGGGGAAAACATCCAACATGATAATTTTTTATTCTTCGTTTTTATAAGGAGACAATAAGTGAAATGTAGTTATTCTTTTATTTTTATGAGGAGAAAATAGGTGGCATATAGTTTTAGTGTTTATTATGCCTTACTTTTGTTCTTTATATACTGATTTCAGAACTAATGACTTATTTTTATCGACAGTCTATTTTTTATTTAAGTCCATAGTCATTGACTGTTATTTTGTAGTTTATTATCTGTCTGGTGTGCTTAACTTATTTAGTTTTTCACACGTTTCTTTTTCACAATTCCTACATCACATAATTTGATTTCACACATTCATGAATGTTTAAGCATGAGGTTGGCGAATGTTTTTGCACGAAGGTGATGGACTTGAGCGAGATGGATGTGGGCAAGTATTTGATGTACAGCTTCGTTCGTCGTTCCTTGTTGGCTTTAAAAGTGTATGTTGCTGTTGTGGAGGTCCCATAATGGAATGGAGCTGTGAGTGCAGAATCTCGTTATTTACTGTCTTTGTATGCGTAAAAGTCATCGTTATGTATCGCTGAAAGCGGTCGTTTTTCTTTGTAATACTTCGCAGACGACTAGTTTACAATAGGATAGGGATTTGGGAAGGTATGTCGTCTATTCTTCACCCATCTTCTTTCTTGGTCTCAAACTTGCGAATCTTCAACTTCTGTTCTTCCTGCTTTTTCTCTGCTTCTTACTTGCTTCTTGGTTCTTCTCTGGGCAGGATATGGAAATATTTATTGATAACTAGTCGCTTTGAAGTTCTCCTCTTAGTAACAGTTTGATAAATGGTTTGGAAATGTCATTTCTACTTTGTGGACGTTTTCTTCAGTTTCGTGCATCATCGTGCTGTTTAATAGCAGTAGTGTGACTTTTACACATATTTTTTGCCAGTGGTGGCTTGCCCCAGCGGTCTTCTCGTCGGGCCGTTTTTTGCTCGCTCCGCTGAGTGGGGGCGCTCGGAGACCCTTCCAGCGTTTGGCGTTTGGTGTCCTGTCGCGTCTCTGCAGGGTTCCGCTACTGTGCGGGTCGGTGTTCGTTCCAGCAGAGTTCTGCCTAGCGGTCAAATTTATTGCCCACTTTAGTTACAAGGGCCTTCTGTTGGTCTCACTGTCCTTTCCCTTCTTTCGATGCTTCTGCCTTGTAAGAATCATGTCTTGCAAATTACGTCCTATTCTTTCTTGATACTTCTCGCATTGCAACTTGTGGGTCGTTGCATCTTGTCCTTGCTGGAGTTTTTACAATGGTTCTTACAAAAAGTTTTACTTATAGTCATCTAACATATGTCTAGTACCTACATTGTTTTATGCCTTCTTGAAAAGCTTTACACAATTTCGGCGCCCTTTCCATGTTACAATTCTAAGATATTTTCAATCTTAACTTCTAGAAGAAATTCTCAAATTCGTTTTTTATTTTTCTGTAGTGTTGTGGTGTATAGCATTTTAGTATTTCATGCTGTTAGACTATTTACGATTTATCCCTTCACCTTAATTTATGGTACTATTGGTGTTATTATTGAAACTACTTTCTTTTTCCCACCTTCCTATCTCTTCATTCTTCGTTCTCCTGACGATCTTTTCTGCAACATAATCTTGAAATATTGTGCTGATTATTTACCAGTAATAAAATTAATCTTCAAACTTGTACTGAAAGTGTTTAATACTGCCAGTCTTAGGTAAAAATACCTCTGCTTTATCTCATAAAATACCCTCTAATTCTCTTTTACTGGGTTCCGAAATACCTTGAACTTCTTTTAGTTTTTCGTCGGTTTCTTTATGGACTTCTAACATGATTTGAGGCGATTCCCCCTTTTGTGCATACCATTCTAATTCTTCATCCTCTTTATCACGTGTCATTCTTAATTTTTTGTTTATAACTGGTATTTCTTCTAATTTTAGCTTTTGCTCATAGAGAAGTGTGACATTCCCGAATGTTACGCTACCTTTCCCCATATCTATTATCGCTTGTCTCTCATTTAAAAAATCTGCATCTGTAATTAAATCTACAGATAGTTTAGGTATAATCACGAAGTTGGCTTCGATCTTTTGATCTTGGCATGAAAGAGTTAACCTTGTTTGTCTCATAACTTCCGCAGCATTGTTTCTAATAGGACCTCTTACTTTAATCTTATGTGTTTTCAGAACTAGCAATTCCTCATTGGCATTACACTGCATGAATAAATGTTCTGAGATCGCAGTCAGTTCACTTCCGCTATCAATTACAATATTGACTGGGATATGCTTTACCATGGCCTTCACAATTGATTGAATTTGAAAGGGTTGGTCCTGTTCTTCTTCTTCTTGCATCAACGAATCCTCCACTGAATCATACATGAGTCTTTTTAGGAATTTCCCTTGTGTATTCGAACTTTCTGTAGGATAAGCTTCGACTGCTACTTCTCTCTCTTCTGTTTCCTCTTCTCTGTTTCTTCCTGCATTTATGCTTTCTTCAACATCCTTTACTTTTTCCTGATCATCGTCTATCTTCTCCTTCTTCGTCGCTACTTCCACATAATCGCATCTAAATGCTCTAATTATCGCTTCATAACTTCCTTCATTATATATGTTGGGTTGTGTGCCTACTCGTAACTTATTTTCAACTTCTGTCAACTGCGCATTATCCTCATTGAATTCGCTTTCCCTGGTTTCCATCTCAAATAGCTCTGCAATACTCATTACTTCGTCCTTTCGTCCTACTTATGTTGTGCATGCCTCTGGTAATTCATCTTCCTCGTCAGTATTCTCCCAATTAATTTCGTCCCAACACGATATTGTTATTTTCTTGTCTTCGTTTTCATCTCGTCCCTGCGGATTTGTTTCTTCCTTCTTCTCTTCTCGTGATAAGATTTTTACTTCTCTGTTAATGGTGCTGTAATTGTCCTTGGTCGGTGCGTCATTCTCTTTGGCATGGGCGCTTAGCTGTCAATTCCAACGTTTATCGGTGTTTGGTGGTCTTACCTCCATCTCTTCTATCTGTATTCTCTTTTCTTGTTCAGTTTGTTGATAGTGGTTTCTTTGTTGATAATTTGTTGGGCTATTGGTTCTCCAGTACCCGTTCCTGTTGTCATTATTCCCTCTGTAATAGTTGTTGCCGTTCCTGGGTGAATTATAGTTATTGCCATATTCTCTTCTAAATCCATAACCGGTTCTTTGTTGAAATCTATTGTCGTTTCTTGGTGCGAAGTTATCATATGGTTCGTAATTATTGTTTCTACGTACAGTGTCTTGTGGATTCCACAGCTTTTTGCTTTCGTTTTCACGTGCGCTTCGTCTTTTTCTTGCGTCATCTTCCGAAAATATGAACTCTAGTTCCCTTAGAATACCTTTAAATGCTTCGACGTCATTGCCTCCGCGACCTACTAATGATTGCTGGTATTTCAATGGTAGCTTCATCGCGCACAATTTAATCAACTTTCCGTCACTGTATGGTACATCTAAGCATTGATTTTTCTTTGCCATTAACTCGAAAAATTTCACGGGACTCTTCTCTCCTGAATTTTCAAAATATGGGTTCTCTAATAAGTCGTACTTCACTCTGTTCTGTGCTTCGCTGGACCAATATCGTGAGACAAACTTCTCTCTTAAATCTTCGTACGATCGGCATGTCGCTGCACCATTCTGCATGGTTTCTGCGACTGTTCCTGACATGTGTGCACATATAAAGTCTAATTTGTGTGCTAGCGTCCTGTTTTCTGGTAATCCTACTCGGAATTGATCAATAAAAGTTCGTGGATGTAATGAGTTTCCTTCTCGAAAGTGTTGAAATTTTCTGACTGTGAGGAAATGATCGTTGTCGTACTTCGTCATAGTTCCATATGAAATTCGCGATTCTTCGCCACTTTTTTTTCTGATCATTTCTCCCATCGCTCTTTCCGGTTGTGGTAGATCCATTGGATATTGTCCACTGCAACTTTCGCCTACCATTGCGTAGTATCGTTGTAGCGGTACGCAATAATTTTCTTCCACCGGTTGTGAACATGTAGCTGAATGCATTGCACTGTACTCTTCACGACCTGGCTTTCCATTGTCACGTTTGTTACTTTCCGCTTGTGATTGGAATCGGAAATGCATGATATCTTCGTTCATTGCTTGTTTGTCCGGTGCTGTTACAGATACGGATGTGGTTGCAGACTCTGTGCTTGTTCGGCCCTGTTCACTACGCTCTTCAATGGTTTGCAACAACTCTGTTCGCAATTTCTAAAACTGTCGCTTCGTTTGCGCTTCTATTTTGACTATGCAGTTATCATATCTTTTCAGCGTTGCTTTTGTGATACGTTTGTGTAACACACTGTTTTTAACAATTTCACGCGCTGTACCTGCTGCTTGTCTGGTAATTACGTTTATCTGTTTCACTGGTTTCTTGACCTCTCCCTGGTTGCTGTTACGTAATGATTTGATCTCGTCCTGAGTGTCATTACGCAATGTTTGTACGTCCACTTGTACCTTGTCAATGTCTGTTCTCAATTGATTGTAACCTGTTATTAAGTTTCCTATCACTTCTCGAGATTCTTTTGCCTCGTCTTCAATATGACTTAGGTGTAACAGAGTTTTTTTGTTTTGTTCTTTAATCTCACGCATTTGTCTCGTTGTTTCTGCATTCTGAATTTGAATTTGGTTCGCTATGTCTTTACTTTCTCTTGTCATTGTTTCCATAATTTGTTGTAGTAATTCTGCCAGATTGGTGGGTCCTATTGCGTTTTCTTCCGACGTCCTACGCTCTGTGTTTTCGCCCAATTGTTGGTTTGAAACAGATTGCATTGAACTGTGCGGTGACTTCGTTTCTGCTCGCATTCCTTGTACCCTGTGGTGAGGGAGCTCTGATTAATTGTACTATGGGTTCTACGTATGCAAGACGAAAGTTAGAATCCTCATCGACCGTCTCTCTACTTTCCTGCTCCTCTGTCGCATGCTAACTTACGTTTTCTATGCCTTGGCGTACATTATCCTCGTTATGGTGCGTTATATGTCCTATTTCTCGCGATACTCCATCGTCTGTTGTACTGTCCTCTATTCTCTGTCCATTTTCATGCTGCGTCTCTACCTCCGTTCGGTCAAGGTCTCGATCTGCCATTGCTAATCTTACCGAATATCTTATTTTCTGTTTTGAAAGCAATTCCCGCGCCCTACTTCGACTCAACATGCGCTCATACGATCTCACGCGTTTCATAAACTTTTTGTTCACACGACTTGACACTACCAAGAGTGACAATCCATTCACTTACTTGTTGGGTCAGAACCAACTTGTCAACGATGTATCTGCCACCTGTGCAGTTGCATTGAGGAGAAAACTTAATTCTAACAATATTAAAATTCATAACTTAATTATGCTATTGTCTCTGACACTTTCTTACTATCTATCACTGTAGCTACTGTTTTCGAGCATTTAAAACCTTAGGAAAAATAAATTTTTTACTACGAAAATTTTCAACAGGATATTTTTCTGACCTAGTTAGGCATGTGGTCTACCTTCAATCACGGTATTTTACCATCCTGGCAGGGTTGCCATTTTCTAAACATTCTGCGTGGTGTCTGTTTGTTCTATATCGTGTCTCCCTACCACTTTCGCGCAATGACGCTCTGAGCGTCTTTTTTAGGGAATTGACTAGTTTGAACCTGGGACCTGTCGCTGGTAAGGAGACGTCAGACCACACATGACATGTAGAATTTGGAAGAGTTCAGTGAGACTAGCGATGATATAACCAAATACTTAATGATTTCAGCGTCAGCTTCACTACACTCCCTGTAAAGGAATCTTAATACTAACTAAATTTAGTGGAAGGCGTTCAAGGCTTTCCTATTTTTGTTAGCTGGTAAAATAACGTCGAAAAAGCAGTTAAGTTTACCATTGGAAATTTTATTCTACTCACAAAACATCGTTTATAAATTGCACTATTGATAAAAGGAAATGTTTTAATACAGGATGGTAAAAACCTACTGCGTTCAACAAAAATTTGAACGAATATTCCCTGAATGGGTTTTCAAGTTCTACAATGGATCGAAGGATGACCTATGCCATATCACATCTATAATCTACGTTTAAATTAAGTTTCGCAAAAGAGAAAACTATCAAAATGGTCTTCAGTGACCCTCAATTATCTTTAATTATTTATCTAACTTGTCGTAAATTACAGTGGCTGATGTGGGATCTCAATAACTATATAACAGAAAAATCATCGCGCTTCAGATTTTTAATTCAAGTGGCAAATGTGAACACCATGAGCTTTAATTGACGATCGACGATAGTATTACGCAAAAAAGGGTTGTAACAGATGAGACTTCTGCAGTTCTGAGTGAAGCCTTATGCGCTCAATAATGTGGCATCGCGTGCCTTCATTACCTTGTCGGTGTTCGTCAGTGGGCGGCGGCTGGCGCAGCTCCGTCCAGCTCGCCCTCTCGGAACGAACTCTGTCCTCGCTGTCTCGGAAGCAACTCTGTCCTAACTTCTACTTACTACTAGTTACCGAAATTGGTTTAAAAAAAATCTGGCTGTGTTTTCATCTGACCAATCAGGGTCTCAATGTTAACCTTAAGCTCCACCTACAAAAATTCTGTCTATCCAATGAGAAACATACTTTTCGTGGTGGGGCAATGTTTTTAAAGTTTGCAACGTAACAGAGAAGCGAAAAAGTCTCACGCTAAAACTTGCAGTTGGTGTGGTCCTTTTAGCATTATTGGAAGATCTATACTGTTCTTCTGGAGGGCTCTAGCTTTTAACATGGGCTGGGGGGTGGTCCTAACGTAACAGAGACGCTAAAAAGTCTCACGCTAAAACTTGCCAGTGGTGTGGTCCTAGCAGTTAGCTGGCGACGTGGGTGTCCGTCCGTCCCTTATCGTAGGGCCTTCCAGCTTAACACAGTTCTGCTCTCGGCTTCTGTTGTCGTTTCTCCCCTTGGAACTGCGTCTGTCTCAGGGTGGGAAGGTATGACATGCATTTAGGCATTCTTGTGTTAGTCTGTGGTACTCCATTTGCTCACTCGTTACTCGTATTACTTTGGTTAATTTAATGTCACGATTTATTTGGAGCTATGTGACATACTACTGGATTTGCTTATCATGTCAGGGTTTTCATGGAAGGTGTTGGATTTGCCTGACACCTTACACGTGTTAAGGCTGACCGACTCAAAAAAGAGATACGGATACTATAATGGAATCGATAGTTTGCCTTCTTTTGCGATCATGAAGTTCGAAATATCGGCAGCGCGAAAAAGTCAGTTAGATCGGCTATGGGGAACAGAGGTTCAGCAGGAGATCTATGTCTGGCCGTTCCTAGACATCCCAGATTTTCCCACAGGGTCGCGTGTCTGTGAATGTCCACAGTGACGTGTGGGCATTCCTGCGTTGTGCTTTTGTACTACCTCGGTTGTGTAGTTGCTAGTAGGAGACGTGGTTATCAGAAGTCGAGTATCATTTCTATGCCGTGTGCTGCGTCTCCGACATTTATAAGCTGTTTGATGTGGTGTGTAATCCATGGTGCAGGATTAGTCCTTTCTCTCATTGTATTTAGAGGAGCATGTTTATTGTATAAGTTAATTGAGGCTCGCAGTGAAATTTGATAACTCATTATTAATGTCGAAGGTATTTTCTATCGTTTTCTGCCAAGGAGTATCATACGCATCAGATATACGTTCAGATATAGCTATGTGTTTAAAATCATTCAAAGTCGTCACTTGCGGTTTGTTCTTTGGGCATTGCAACGTGTGGGTCATGAATGTTACTTCATGACCAGCAAAATGGCTGCAGAGATCTGTTCTTTGCAAATTACTTTTCTGGAAGATATGGTTGTGAAAATGCAGATAAACGTTTGAGTTTTATCGACACTGAAGATGAAGGGCGAAAAATGAAAGGGAACGAAATAATGACATGAGCTGCATCAGGTGATTATGCGGGATCTGTGGCGAAGAGTGGAAACGTGTACCTGACTGGCATTCGAACCCGGGATCTCCTGCATACTTGGTAGATGCGTTAACCACTGTGCCACCCGGACACAACCTTTATCGCAAATGCCGAACTATCTCAGCATGATCCCTTGACGATTCACACTCACACTTAACGTCTCCTATCGCAGACCCCATCAATGTCCTTCATACTCGCTAGTCTTAGATTTCCACAGGAAGTCGAACGTATATTTGCATCCACCCTAAAGGTTATTACTTCATTGCTCGTCTAGGCGGAACATTTATATGAATGCGTGGTGTCCCTTCAACTGCACAGGTCCGAAAGAACTGCTGCCAAGTGGCTGCGTTACATACCTTGATTAGACAGAACATTATGACTACCAGCTTAATGTCTTGTTTGTCCGCCTTTGGAACTGAATACATTACTAATTCTGCGTTTCAGGGATCCCACAGTTGTTGGTAGGTTTGTGGAGGTAGGTGGCATTAGATGTCGTGTACTCCTCGTAAAGTACGGACCACTGATTTGCGGATGCGTTTATGGCCCCCGATAGCGAACCAGATGCGTTCCAGGCTTTTACATCAGGCAAATTTGGCTGCCGAGACATCGACGCGAGTCGTCTATAATGCTTCTGAAACCACTGAAGCCCACTTTGGGCTCCGAGACACGGCCAGTTGTTCTATTCAAGGACAACATCGCCACCGGTTAAGACAACAAGCATGAAGAAGTGCAGAAGGGTCGCAGCTGTCGGCGTGTCTTCGAGTACTGCGTAGATGCCATCCAAGCGCAGGAGAATGTCTCGCGTAGCTTCATACTGCTCTACCAGCCTGTGTCAACCGCGCGCTGCTCGTTTAGAGCCACCGTTCACCAAGATGACGGCGTTTGTGGAGACTAACATCGACGAAAGGTAGCAAAAAATGTGATTCACGCGAAGAGCGGATACGTTTCCTTTATCGACGATCGAATCCCGACAGTCCCGAATTCACTGCAACCATAACAGACGAGATCGTTGAGTCACCATGTGAACAAGTGGGAGTGGTCAGCTGCGGAGCTCCATGTTCAACGATGTGCGATGAACGCTGTGCCCCGAAACACTTGTGCGTGCGCCAGCATAGTGCTATTCCGGAGGAGATGCCGCAGATCATCATTTAACTTTTTGTGCAGCAGACAACCTCCGTAGCCGGCCGGAGTGGCCGTGCGGGTCTAGGCGCTGCAGTCTGGTGCCGGGTGACCGCTACGGTCGCAGGTTCGAATCTTGCCTCGGGCATGGATGTGTGTGATGTCCTTAGGTTAGTTAGGTTTAATTAGTTCTAAGTTCTAGGCGACTGATGACCTCAGAAGTTAAGTCGCATAGTGCTCAGAGCCATTTGAACCATTTTAACCAACCTCCGTACCCTGCATTCTGTGTAGAGTCGTGGAGTCAAGCTTTTACTGCCTAGTGGTGGTTTCACTGTCCGTCTTCGCCCTTCCGTTGATGCTCACGACAGTAGCACGTGAACATTCGACCAGCTTTGCCGTTTTCGAGAAACTCATTCGCAAGCTCTGCGTAGTAATGATCTGCCCTTTGTTAAAGTCACCTGTCTCAATGGATTTCTGCATCTGAAGCCCATACCTTCCATATGGTGGTGACCAATCCGTGTCTGTTCCGCTTATATACTTTAATGCCCACAACGCCACCAGGCAGCATCCAGCGTGACGGTGGGCAGCGGTCATAATGTTTTGGCTGATCAGTGTATTATGTAAATTGGAGGTGGAAGGGGAGAATCGAGATGAAAGAGAAGGAACTAATGACATCAGCTGCGTCGGGACTTAATGTAGAATCAGAGAAGACGGATGAAATGGTGTGGCGCCGGGCGGGGTGGCCGAGCGGTTCTAGGTGCTACAGTCTCGAAAGCGCGGCTGCTACGGTCGCAGTTTCGAATCCTGCCTCGGGCATGGATGTGTGTGATGTCCTAAGAATTGTTAGGTTTAAGTAGTTCTAAGTTCCAGGGGACTGATGACCTCAGAAGTTAAGGCCCATAGTGCTCAGAGCCATTTGAACCATTTTGAAAAGATGTGGCGAAGCAGCACTCAAACTCTGAAACTTCTGCGTTGCGTTAATCCCTATACCACCTGAACACTGTGTATATCGCGTTGACTATCTCAGCACGTTCCCCAGATATGTACGAATGAACAGAAACCACCTTCTCATATAACTGATTTGTCTCAATGGGCAATGAATCCCCAAACATAACTGCATATGTACTCTTACATTCTATCCCCAATGTGAATCTAAAATCAGAGTGTATGGAGCACACGGACAAGGATGGAGAATAGATGGCGCATTTGCAGTGAGCAATGTGTCTGGTTGGCGCAATGGTTAACGCAACTGCCTAGAAAGCAGTCGGTCCTTGGCGGCCGTGGCGTGCGGAAGTGAGCCGTGTTTACGTCTCCGCTCTTAGAGGCCGTGCGCTGTCGTTGTAATGCCGTAGAGTGTTCGTACCTTATTCGCGCAGAGCAGATTCGTTTTCTAATGGCAGAAAGATACTCTGAAGCTTATGTTTGACACCAATTATGCACGAGCTAAATCATTTGGAGTAGAGGACTTTCTGGAAGAAGTAGTCAAGTTAACAGCTGATGATATAATTGGAATTCATCTATCGATCGTTAGTAGTACCGCCTATCTTAAGTTAAAGAATCACAAAAAATGTGAGCAAATTGTAGAATTATACTGGAACAACTTAAAGTTCAAACATTCCGACGGCCTTGTCGCTAACCTTAAAGTTACTTACGCTGGACTTGGAATCAGAAGTATTAGAGTTTTCGAACTACCATTTGAAATAATCTCAGAGCAGATTAATAGTGTTGAAGCCTTATAGCACCATTCTAAGTAAAATTGCTGAGAAGTGGTCCGGTGCACATACATTCCCGGCATTAAATGGCGTGCAGCAGGTTAAAATTGACTTGATAAAACATATTCCCTCCGGAAACTTCCTGGAAGATTAAAACTGTGTGCCGGACCGAGACTGGAAGTCCGGACCTTTGCCTTTCGCGTGCAAGGCACGACTCACGACCCGTCCTCACAGCTTTAATTCCACCAGTACCTCGTCTCCTACCTTCCAAACATAACAGAAGCTCTCCTGCGAACCTTGCTCAACTACCACTCGTGGAAGAAAGGATATTGCGGAGACATGGCTTAGCCACAGCCTGGGGGATGTTTCCAGAATGGGATTTTCACTCTGCAGCATAGCGTACGCTGATATAAAACTTCCTGGCAGATTAAAACTGTGTGCCTGACCGAGTTCGAGACTCGGTCCGGCACACAGTTTTAATCTGCCAAGAAATTTCATTTCAGCACACACTCCGCTGCAGAGTGAAAATCTCATTCTGGAAATATTCCCTCCTATGTTAATGTCTGTGGGTATAGGGCCATTGTCATTTATGAGGGGCATCCTAGAACATGCACTGGATGTGGCTCCACAGGACACTAACGCGCTCAGTGCCTGCTGCGACGAGTGGCACAACTACCGACGGAGTAAGGCACCTGTTCCACCCACTGTGTCACAGATACCGGTAACGTACGTTTCAGCAGCTAGTGGAACCCCAGCTACGACATCAGATGTAGTTACTGATAACACTACAGGCCACGTCGAAGAGGACACTCGAATGAGAACGACCACTGCAGAAGAAACTGTAGGAGATACAGTTACAGCTCATCCCATTGACACTGAACGAGCCGGCAGCTGTGGCCGAGCGGTTCTAGGCACTTTAGTCCGGAACCGTGCTGCTGCTACGGTAGCAGGTTCGAATCCTGCCTATGGCATGGATGTGTGCGATGTCCTTAGGTTAGTTAGGTTTAGGAAGTTCTAACTCTAGGGGACTGATGACCTCAGATGTTGAGTCCCATAGTGCTCAGAGCCATTTGAACCATTTGAACACTGAACGAGGCAGCGAGTAGACATTGGAACGACCGTAGCTCCGAACAACGAGAAGCAGTCTTGAGATGAAACTGAAGCACAGAAGTCAAACGACGAAACACCATCAAGCTCCACCAACGAAGATGAACACAAAAACGCACGATCGCCCATCAAGGAGCTGAAAAAATTGTGCCCACCTTGAGACAAAAAGTGCAGCCAGGTACGACAGAAACTACATGACATGCCATCGGACAGCCAGGAAGGACATCAACAATTGTCGAAGTAATCAAGAAGGGAGGTGCTCTCAGATCGAGGAACAACAAAATTAGAGGAAACCACAAATACCATAAAGATTCAAAAAGGCCCAGCAAACACGAAAAACCAACCTACAGACGCACCGAAGGGGAAGAAATAACCACGGAGAGCCAACCATCTAGATGCATGGGGGGAGGATAAGGAAGCCGGTATTCAAAACCAAGCAATGACAGCAACACCTGAAGGCAAGGCACGAAGAACAGGAGGAGAAGGACTCCGTCCAACACGGGACCCCCTCATCGCAAGCAGCACACGCTGAATCTACCGTCTCTGGAGAAACCTTTCGTAACAAATCGCAAAGCGGCGAATCCGCGACATTTTGCACAGAACATAGAGATCGTCGTACTGACAATCTTCCTCCTAACAATATGAACATGTCTGCAACACCACATTACAACTCACCTTGTCATGAGGATATGGTGAATTGTAATCCTCCGGCAACACACGGTGGCGGACGCGAGCCGTTCAAGCTCGGTGGAACTGATGTAGACATGGAAGAAACTTGTATTAGCACACAACTGTGAATCGAAGCCTGACAGAAATGTGTAGTAGTGCTGATCTAGAATCGTATAGTATAGCTACAGTTCACATTAATAGAATCACTATTTTGACGGAAATTAAATGCCTACGTGATTTTATATATGCTTTCGATACAGACCTAGTCATGAGGCAAGAAGTGTGTACGGATAGAGTAGAACATATCACAGGATACAATGCTATCCTCAGTGGAGGACCTGAAAGCGGCACTGCCACATTATTCTAGGACGGGATAACTAGGGGCGTTAAAACGTTAGCAAGAGGAAGAGGAATTTCTATCGAAACAGACACAGCTCAGCTTATTAATATTTACGCTCCGTCCGGTTCGCAAGCCAGTCTGGTTCGATCTACCTTCTTTCAGGAGAGTACAGTTAAGTTAATCACTCCCGCAAACGAGAACATCATCCTTGCTGGTGACTTCAACTGTATTCTTTTCGCCGCTGTCCAAACGCCCTATCCTAACGTATGGCTGGAACTGGGAGACTTAGTGAACCGATTGCACCTCATCGACACCTGGCAAAGCCAGCCAAGAGCGAACCCAGGGTTCACTTATATTACTAGCCATTCCATGAGTACGACAGACCGCATCTACGCCTCTCGTCGCCCAAAAATTGTTCTCACTGTTGAAACGTCTCCAGCAAGTTTTTCTGAACATTTGGCAGTTGTGGCTAAGATTAACATGTACAAGAAAAAGGACATTTCAGGTTAGGGGTGTCTGGAAATTCAATACCTCGCACCTGATGGACACTTGACTTGACCACGAGTTAACGCGAGGCTGGAAAATGTGCTTAAGGAATATACGGCTTTGCAGAACTAAAATGGAATGGTGGGTAACACATGCGAAACCTAATATACGAACTTTACTCAAACGCTACGCTTTTGAAAAGAAACAGTGGGAAAGACACACAGTGGAAATCTACTTCCAGTGCCCAAAGGAATTATACGCCGATACCGCCAATGTATCACGTCACACCACGAGAGTAAATCGAATCAAGTCCAAAATAATCGCTCTGGAACGCCAGCAAACAGAGGGAGTTAAAATAAGAACGAGAGACAAAAGAGTCATTGCGAATGAAAAAAACTGCTCTTCTCCACCTTCTGGCCGAATTCAAAAGAGGACGCCGGCTGCACATAAGTTCTCTCCAAAATAATGAAGGAATCCCACTTATTCACCAGCAGGACATGAAGAAGTTTGCCCATGATTATTTCACGAGACTGTATGCTGAAGGGGACACTGGCGACAACGCCGGCCGGAGTGGCCCAGCGGTTCTAGGCGCTACAGTCTGGAGCCGCGCGACCACTACGTTCGCAGTTTCGAATCCTGCCTCGGGCATGGATGCGTGTGATGTCCTTAGGTTAGTTAGGTTTAAGTAGTTCTAAGTTCTAGGGGACTGATCACCTCAGCAGTTAAGTCCCATAGTGCTCAGAGCCATCTGAACCATTTTTGAACTGGCGACAACAACAATTGTGAGGCCTTTTCTAACTGCGTTGACCAGACTGTGACGGATGCAGAAAACGCAGAAGCTCCTATCACTACGGAAGAACTGTGCGAAGCGCTGAAAGGAAGCCCGAGGAACAAATCCCCTGGACCCAATGGGTTACCTGTAGAGTTTTACCTGAAGTACTGGAATTTAATCGGTAGTACGCTGACTGGAGTGTTTGACGAACTACGTACGTCTGACACTAATCCCTGTGAGTTTATAGAAGGGCTTATAATGTTGGTTCCTAAAAGTGCATGTACCGATGATTTGAAAACCATGCGTCCCATATCGCTCCTAAACGCAGACTACAAGATAGTTGCTAGGGTGTTGCTTCGTCGATTGAACACCACTGCTGGTCACCTCATCGGTCAATATCAGTGGTTGCCGTCCCAAGGAGGACAATACAGCAAGCGCTGGAAGAATACCGGAATGTAACGGCTGGTGCCTCGGCGTCGAAATGCAGAGTGGCCATAATGTCGTTAGACATAAAGCGTTTGACAGGATCCATCACAACTACCTGCTGCGTGTCATGTCGAAAATGGGAACTAAACCCTCTATCGTGGATTTCATAAGGTGATTATACACTCATGCAACTTCAAGAATTCTAGTCAATGGACAATGGACAGCGAGAATTGCCGTCTTAGCGTCGATACAAGTCTTCCCCCTCTCGATGCAGCTGTTCTCGTTATCAGTATACGTCTACATCTACATATAAACTCCGCTAGTCAATCAGCGGTGTGTGGCGGAGGGCACTATTTGCGCCAAAGTCATATGACGCCCCCCCCCCCCCAACCCCCCACCCCGTTCCACTCGCAGATCGCGTGAGGTAGAAAAGACTGTCTGAACGCCTTAGTAAGAGGTCTAATTTCCCTTATCCTTGAATAGTGATCATTGGTGGTAGTGATATATGCTCTACGTCCTCGGCGAAGATCAGATTTTGGAATTTAGTGAGCAGCCCCTTCCGTTTAGCGCGTCGACTATCTGCAAGTGTGTCCCACTTCAAACATTCTATGAGATTTGTAACGCTCTCGCAATGGCTAAATGTACCGGTCACGAATCTTGCCGCTCTTATTTGGGCCTTTTCAATCTCTTGAATCAGACCCAACTGGTAAGGGTACCATACAGACGAACAATACTCTAAGACTGGACAACTAAAGTATTGTAAGCAATTTCCTTTATCGAAGGACAGCATCGCTTCAGGATTCTACTAATAAACCGCAAATTAGAGTTGGCCTTACCCGTTACTTGTGTAATCTGATCGTTCCATTTGAGGTCATTTAGAATAGTCACACCCAGACGCTCGACAGATGTTACTGCCTCCAAAGACTGGGAATTTATTTTGTACTCTCAATCGAGCCTCTTCTACTATCATTACTTGTCAGGCTCCCTGGAACTGAAATTGGAGGCAACAAATTTGTCTGCAGATGTTACGCCGATGACCTAGCCGTGTATCTGACTGAGCCGACCGATGTTGTGGAGATGCAGGACGTAATTCAGACATATAGTTCTTCTTCTGGAGCTAAAATTGATCTAAGTAAATCTAGCGTTTTACAGTTAAGCAGAGGGTTAGGATTCCTAGAAACAGGGCCAGTTGAACTAGCGGATACCATCAAACTTCTGGGGATACGGTTTAGCAAATTTCCCGTCGAGACAGGGGCCTGGAGTTGGAAAATGATGCTCAGCACTCTCCGGGAGGTATTACGAGGGAATTCCACCCGTTCTCTAGATATAATACAAAAAATCACGCTGATAAATCTCGCTATACTTCCTAAGGTGTTCTACCTCGCAAATATTTTCCCTTTGCCTTCAACAACACAGAAACGAATTGAATCTGCTCTAGCGTGCCTCATATGGACAGGGCAAACCCTTCGTGTAGACTATCAGACCGTGACTCTACCCGAGACGAGAGGTGGTTTAGGTCTCCCCAACGTTAGAAACAAATGCAGAGCTCTGTTGATGTCTCGGACGGCAAAGGCCCTAGCAGCAGTTGATGGAAATCACACAGCTTACGTTCTGAATGCAGTGTCTCCTCCAGACAACAGGGTGCCAGTTACGGTCTGCCATATAAACTATAGCTTGTCGCATATTAAAACATATATTATTGAGAACAGCTACACCCGACAAATGGTAAGGAACTACAAAAACAAGGAAATTTATAAAGTTCCGACGATAAGTGTATAAGCAAATAAAAGAAGAAATTTCCCACAGTCACTTGGAATCGAGTTTGGCAAAACATTCCTGTTACAGCCTAACCGTCCCATTTAAGAGATACGTGGTATTGCGCTTTATACAACACCATAAGCGCAAATGAGCGTCTCTTTAAGGTCGGCTTGTCAAACACTGACCAGTGCTTGCACTGTCAGACGACTGATACTCAACTTCACCTTTTTACTTGTGGCGCCGCTAACGAGGTATGGCTATGGACACGACATAAAATGGCTATCATGAATCGCACGACTGACGACGATGTAGATCCTGAAGAATTGCTCGCTCCCACAAGATGGCCGTATCAAAATTAGAAACGACTTTCAACCTGTTGGCTCATGGGTAAATTCGTAGAATTCTGTTTGGCAAGTAAGAGCAAATCTCTAGTCGAATTTCAATACGACCTCATGCAAGAGTACGCGAAAATATCCCAGCAAAAACAATGAAAGGTCCAGATGGGTGACTATTTGCCGGCAGTTTTTAACACGGTGTGACAAATCCAAAAGCGGCGTCTACGTATGCGGTCGTGTCTTACTGCCTTGTCGCACTACAGACAGAATTTGATTTAACACAAGCATTCTTATGCTAAATGAAAGACATGTATCCTCTCATAACATCCATGTTTCAACTTTCAGAATGTTTTATTTATTTATTTATGAGTGCATGACGCACGGTTAGTGCCGTTAGAATAACGTTTTGTGTTTTGGAGAAATATGAAGGCACATTTAGTTCTTGGGCATGACCGAAACTATCATTTCTGTTTGAATTAAAAAAGAAGAAAGAACACTAGAGTACCTTCGCCATTATCTGGAGCAACTTCAATTGTGCACCGTCGGACGAGTGGCGCGCTCAAAGTTACGAGAAGCCCCAATAGTAAACTTAATCTAAAAAAACTTGACTTCAAGCGCTATTCCCAGAGTACATTTTCACTCATTTCCGCTGATTGCACATAGATTCCTGATGCAGATGACATCATAAGATATCAGATCCTTCCCTTGCCTTTCTTCCCCCCCCCCCCCTCCACCCCCCCTCTATACCACCCGTTAAAATATTAAGTAATACAGCTGTGATTTCTGCATGGTGTCTGTTCTTTCGGGTGTGTCTGAAAGAACAGACGCTAAGCAGTCATGTAATTGATTCGCCTTGATGGGCAATGAGTCCATAAACTTCAATGCATTGAGGAGATGGTCGGAGTTTCGGAAAGGTGGCGCCAACTGGCATTGTGAATCAGCTGGCGAAAATGCCGGCATAGTCCATATATTAGTGGCAAACACTGTATCTGGGTAGCACATGGCTAACGTAACTGTCTAGTAAGCACAAGATCCCAGGTTCAAGTCCATGTCTCACTCAAATTTTTCACCTCTGGGTGCTGATTCCGCGTTTACGTCCCGATACGGCTGATTTCATTAGTTCCTCCCCCTTTACTTCCGTTTCTCTCTACTCTACCTTAAATTTACGCAACATTTATCACAGCTATGGATTCTGTTTGGTGCTTGCTCTTTCCGACAGATCCTGGTGCTTGCTCTTTCCGACAGATCCAAAAAAGTAGACACCATGCATTTATATAATTGATTTGCCTGGATGGGTATGAATCCACAACCTTCAGAGCGGATGTACGTTTACATTAGACTTAGAGCGAGAATTTAAAATTAGCGAGCGTGAAGGACATGGACGGGAATTACGTGTAGATGACCCTAACTGGGAGTGCGCGTCAACTGGGCAGCGTGCCGAGATAGTCCACACGTTGGTCATATGTGTTGTGTGCGGGTAATGCAGTGCCTAACGCAACTGTGTACTAAACAAGAGATCTGAGGTTCGAGTGCAGGTCCAGCACACATTTTTACTCATCGCTGCTGACTGTGCAGAATGTCCCGATGCAGATAATATCATTAGTTACTTCCATTTCCTTTTCTTTCTCGCCACTCCATCTTCAATCTACATAATATGTTTCACAAGTGCGGATTCCGTGTGTTGTTTGTTCTTTCGGACATGTGAAAAAACGTTCATATAAATACATGAGTGTCCGCCATATACTGATTAGGTCCATGTAGAATCAGTGAAAGGCTTTAGTAGGAAAGTATAAGCGTGGATTTTGATGCAAAAGGACTGTTTTTTAGAAAATTTATGTTATTTAAAATAAGCATCTTCATTGATGAAGATTTCCCTAGATAGTGATGACTACCAATGGCAACTCATAGTCTATCCAGTAATTCAAACAGACATCCATTCTGTTCTGTGAACTAACGACTCCACAATGTCGTCTCCAAAGAGACTGCGAGAAGCGAGACAGTTTTTCTGCCTAGTCGCCTTGTCGTTCTCTCATTTCCAGACCTACAACAATAAGCCGAACCGTTGATCTTGATGCAGTAGTGAGCTACAAGACTTATTGTTCATTAATATTCTTAAGTATTCTTTACTTTTATATAAACCAATTTAAGTTCTTGTGTGTGCTACATCGGAAATTTTTAGAATTTAAAAAGGATCTCTTCCTGCTGCCGTCAAACATCTTCGGTCACCAAAGCGCCAGCGGCAAGAAATTCTGACGCCTAACTCTGTAGTCACTATGCGTCATAATTTCCTCTTTAGTACTTTCATAAATTTCATTTTATCATGAATAATTTGAATCCTTCACTTTATTCCACCCTTCGTCTTCTGCAATCTACGAGTACGTTCTTCAAGCTGTTATGCATAGAATATGTTGCTGTTCTTCTTACGACTAATTTCTCACGGCACTCAACGACAGTAATGGATCGACTCTAGCTAATACTTTTGAGTTGTTTTGATGACTGACCTTTCACTGTTTGCATACGTCCCAATGTCCATAATTTCGATCTTTAGTGACATTTACGTAAAGACGTTTCTACCTTTCGGTATGTTTGTCTTTTCCCATTACTATTATACTTTACCTTCGTATTTCACTGAAAGGTGTTGTGGCATACGCTTGTTTGGAAGAACATTAACAGATAAATAGCTACTTCAAATTTTCTTGGCATAACACTTGAATAAGGAGCAATCGCTTTCAAGCACGTGGGGGTTCTTTCACAAGCTCAGATCACTTCCATTTGGATGATATTCTTACCTGCACACTTCAGTTTTAAATTATTTTTATACATTATTTTCTTTCGATATGTCTAAAGTAGAAGCGTGTCTTACGATTAATAGTGAATACGTACATCAGAACAATTAGTAAGTGTTAGATATCTAATATTTAATTTATATCTTTTTGTCTTTGATGTCGTCTACTCGTGTGTTAAATCTGACTGAGTATAAATTTTTTGGAGTGATTCATCGTACCCTCGCAATCTGAAAAAAGATTACAACAGAGAGAAAAGAAAATCAGATTATCAAGCAAATAATAACCCGATTTATCCAGCGGAAGGACGGAATGAACAATTAGCATGTGTGTACGTGGCGTGTGTGTGTGTGTGTGTTTGTGAGAGAGAGAGAGAGAGAGAGAGAGAGACAGAGAGAGAGAGAGAGAGAGAGAGAGGGAGGATGGGGAAGGACGTCTAGAAACAGAAACTCCATACTACTGGGTAGAATAACAGACCCTAGAGCTGCTTCATTAAAAAGTACTCATACCACCAACAAGTTTACGGTAGAGGTTAAGGAAAAAAACGAGAACTTAGACGTAAAATAACTGATTCCAGTAGGAGAGACAAGGCAGATCAGACGGAAACGCAGCTAAAAACTAAAATGCTTTTTATACACATATTATCCACGCATTCGACCTAATTGTATGACAGCACACCAGTTCTGTGTTAAAAACAAAGACACAAGTACACCAACGAGGCAGTACAATATTTACGACTTTCGAATGATAGTTAATCACAGACAAAACACGAAATCAGCTTCCCTATACTCTATACGAATCGTATCTGTTTCTATAATGTAAAATCCAATATGCTTATCGCCACGCGATTATCTGCATGAAAATACCGCAACTGCATCAAATTTGTACTGTGCTGAAATATGGATTACATTAATGGCCAAACGCCGCTCAGCGATACGTTAACATCCGTTATATAATGCCGTATTAAATGCCAAAATCTATGAACAGCGTCATAAATAAATCCGTGCATAAGTGGCAGTAAAACGAAAACCGAACACCCGCCACAACGGGACCATGGAGGGCATCCATTCAAAAGTAGGAACCACACGCGTACAGATATTTACCCCACTGCAAGACAAGATAAACAACACCTGTTTCGTAAAACGCGGTCGGCAGCCGAGGGAGACGCAATCGCACCTGTTCTTGCACTTCCACGTCTGACTGAAAACCACGTTCAGGCATGTCTTTCTCTTGCTTCAGATCGGCAAACATTCGAAAATCAGACAGTGAAAGATCTTAGGTGTGCATAGGTCGATGCACTGTTTCACAGCCAAATCGCTGAAACCTAGCCTTCGCCGGATTGGCAGTATCGGGGCTGGCGTTATCGTGCAACATGATGATTCCGTCAGTTAGCATTCCTGGGGGTTTTGACCCAGTGACGCTGTAAGTAGACTTTTAGAACATGTTTTTTGCTCGCGTATCATGTCGTTTCTGGAAACCCAGAATCTACTCTGCAAGAATCAACATGGATTCCGGAAACAGCGATCGTATGAGACCCAACACGCTTTATTTGTTCATGAGACCCAGAAAATATTAGATGCAGGCTCCCAGGTAGATGCTATTTTCCTTGACTTCCGGAAGGCGTTCGATATAGTTCCGCACTGACGCCTGTGAGTAAGAGCCTACGGAATATCAGACCAGCTGTGTGGCTGGATTGAAGAGTTTTTAGCAAACAGAACACAGAATGTTGTTCTCTATGAAGAGACGTCTACATATGTTAAGGTAACCTCTGGCGTGCCACAGGGGAGTGTTATGGGACCATTGCTTTTCACAGTATATATAAATGTCCTAGTAGATATTGTCGGAAGTTCCATGTGGCTTTTCGCGGATGAGCCGGTCAGTGTGGCCGAGCGGTTCTAGGCGCTTCAGTCTGGAACCACCCGACCGCTATGGTCGCAGGTTCGAATCCTGCCTCGGGCATGGATGTGTGTGATGTCCTTAGGTTAGTTAGGTTTAAGTAGTTCTAAGTTCTAGGAGACTGATGACCTCAGATGTTAAGTCCCATAGTGCTCAGAGCCATTTGAACAATGTTTTTCGCGGATGGTGCTGTAGTATACAGAGACGTTTTAGCATTAGAAAATTGCTCTGCAGCGGATAGACACTTGGTGCAGGGAGTGGCAACAGACCCTTAACATAGACACATGTAATGTATTGCGAATATATAGAAACAAGGATCCTTTATCGTATGATTATATAATAGCGGAACAAACACTGGTAGCAGTTACTTCTGTAAAGTATCTGGGAGTATGTCTGCTGAACGATTTGAAGTGGAATGTTCATATAAAGTTAGTTGTTGGTAAGGCGGGTACCAGGTTGAGATTCATTGGGAGAGTCGTTAGAAAATGTAGTCCATCAACAAAGCACGTGGCTTACAAAAGACTCGTTCGACCTATACTTGAGTATTGCTCATCAGTGTGGGACCCGTACCAGGTCGGGTTGACGGAGGAGATAGAGAAGATCCAAAGAAGAGCGGCGCGTTTCGTCACAGGGTTATTTGGTAAGCGTGATAGCGTTACGGAGATGTTTAGTAAACTCAAGTGGAAGACTCTGCAAGAAAGTCTCTCTGCATCGCGGTGTAGCTTGTTGTCCAGGTTTCGAGAGGGTGCGTTTCTGGATGAGGTATCGAATATATTGCTTTCCCCCTACTTATAACTCCCGAGGAGATCACGAATGTAAAATTAGAGAGATTCGAGCTCGCACGAAGGCTTTCCGGCAGTCGTTCTTCCCGCGAACCATACGCGACTGGAACAGGAAAGGGAGGTAATGACAGTGGCACGTAAAGCGCCCTCCACCACACACTGTTGGGTGGCTTGCGGAGTATAAATGTAGATGTAGATGTTTAGGCTTTTATGTTGGTAACGCCACGTAACGCACTGTATGAAAATCACAGACTGCACACAGCATACTCAGTGATTTTCATACAGAGCGATACGTGGCGTTACAGCATAAAAACCTAAACAGCCTACTTACAACGCGTCGCGGTTTCCGCAAAGTGTCTTCATTGCGCTGCGCCACGATTGTGGTTCCATGCCCGAGGAACTCGACGAGTAGAGGACACTTGCATTTGAAGTAGAAGGTCATCATGACCTTACCGGAATTTCAAGTTCTTTCGCGTAGTCATCCTCCGCAGCAAGTGCAGACTTGTTTGTTTTGTAAATAAAAATCCCTTTTTCTTGCTGCACTGAAACTTATTTCTTCCAGACGCGTTTCGCCTGTTTTTTATACTATGGTATCATCAGAAATATCTAGATCGACACAGTTTTGTCCTGGTAAGTGTTATTTTTAGATCATAAAGCGTTTTTTATGTAAACAAGTAATTATTTACAGTTTTTTGCTTGTTTGGTTGGCATATGCGTTTCCTCTCATCTGGTCTGGAGGTCGCACTACCATTTCGTTTACGAAATCTAAGCACCATTTTTATAATCCGAACTTTTTCCTTCGCAGTGTTCATCTTGTTTAATCCTCATTTTTATCGTGTAGTATTACTCTTCGGCCACTATTTATAGATATTTGTTGAAAACTGTGCTTTTTTAGGCGTAAATATTGTGAGTTCACTATGAGTCTCATCCTGTTGGGTTTCGTTCTAGGTCACTCCTAAGAAGCCTTAGAGTCCAAAAAAAGGGAGAAGAAAATTACAGTGCAGAAAAAAAGGCGATTTTTATTTACCAGCTGGCTGTTGTGGCCGAGTGGTTCTACGCGCTTCAGTCCGGAACCGCGCTGCTGCTACGGTCACAGGTTCGAATCCTGCCTCGCGCATGGATGTGTGTGATGTCCTTAGGTTAGTTAGGTTTAAGTAGTTCTAAGTCTAGGGGACTGATGACCTCAGATGTTAAGTCCCATAGTGCTTAGAGCCAGTTACTTACAAAAAAACCTTACCGGAATTTGTGTGACCAGCTTTGGAATTAGTTTGTGGCGAAGATGTGGGATGTGCCCACTTTTGGTTCTGCCGTTTGCCCTCTGGCTGTCTGAATGTTGTCGGACGGAATCATCTCACTCCCACACTGCCAGTCGGACGAACGCTATGCTTCAGAGAAACACTGCAGCATTCTCTGTACAGCTTGTATCATTCACTGTTGGACTAGGAAGTACAAGAGTGGATGCGATTTTGGGTCCGTCAGCCTCAAACAGCGCTCTACGGAACAATAATTACTCATCTTGTCCCCCGGAGGGATAAATGTCCTAAAGCGTGTGGAAATTACTCTTGAATACAACCATTCCATGGTCCCGTTGTGAGTAGTGTCCGATTTGACTGCCCCTCATAATTAACTAGCTTCCCTAGTCATGACTCATACGTTTCCATATTGTATTTTGAATCATTTAATTCCTTGACATCATTCAACCATGTGGGTTTAAATGCTTGCGTTGACCAACAGAGAAAATAAATGAGGAAGTTGTGTGAAAGATCGTCAACCTGGTTGACAATCGTCGTTTACCGTAAGTCACAGACCTCAAAGAAGGTAATAAGCACAGCGGGTATCACGGAAAATTGGGGCTAGTTTGTCATTGCTGGGAAAATGCCAACGTGTACTTCATTTTATCCCCAATCATGTCGGATCTCCAAAATCGTTTATTCATAAATGGATGTTAGAACCGCAAAAAAGATATGTACAATTTTGTATACATTCATTCCACATAATATACTTGCCCACTGTTGTGACGTTACTCAGGACTCCAGAGAGTACAGCATCATATCGATAAGCTGTGCTCGAAACTCATAGCAAAGCCGCTGTATGGGTCGGTACTACAAACTATTCCGAGGTCCGGCGGTGGCCGTAGCTGCCAACCCATGGGAATTACGTATGTGGCAGAGCTTGATCGATGCCTTGTTAAATAACGGAGCACTGAGCTACAGCGGACAGATCTTTTCAATGCGCCGAGTCGTGTAGAGTCACCAGTTATCGCCGAGCCTACAAGCTACAGAGTTCGTCCGTTGTCTCCGGTACTTAGGCTCCGTAGGCATCGTAGGCCAGCACTGGACTCTATGTAGGCATGAGTCAGAGGCACAGTGACAGGACGTCAATATTTTAAGGAACGTGTAATACTTTCAAACGTTTAACTGTGGTGGACATTTCACAAGAAAAAGTATCATTTAAGTTGGGTATTTCAAAATGGTTCAAATGGCTCTGAGCAATATGCGACCTAACTTCTGAGGTCATCAGTCGCCTAGAACTTAGAACTAATTAAACCTAACTAACCTAAGGACTTCTCAGACATCCATGCCCGGGGCAGGATTCGAACCTACGACCGTAGCGGTCGCTCGGCTCCAGACTGTAGCGCCTAGAACCGCACGGCCACTCAGGCCGGCTAAGTTGAGTATTTCTCCATATTTAATAAATATCTGTTTATTGCTATTTGTAGGGAATATTTCTAGTCGACGATAACCTACACCGTCCTCCATTCGCAACAAAATGGCGAAGTCGGTATTTTCTGTTTGATGCACTGTTTTCTGTACAGTCGCTAGGAGATAGCGGAAAAATATGTGTAACGCTACTGCGCAAATATTTTACTGCGCATGTGGGCAGTTTGCTGTTTCAGGAAGGCGGACAGCAGAACTTAATTTAACAGTATTTATTATTTATCATGTATGTTAGTGTGTTTCATTACTTATCATGATGCCTAACGAGAACGTGAACTTACATGACTTGGTTTTGTCTCAGTGACATAACACAGCTCATGGCTGCTCTTCAAACATTGCTGCTTAGACAAGACGGGAAATCGCTGTGCCACCTTTTCGTAGTTATGATGAGAAGGCAGATGACTCGAAAATCTATTTGCAGCAACGACAGTAGCACTTTGTGGCCTACAATATCAAAGGTGAGGACAGTCGAAGATTCTTTTTAAGTTGTGTTGGCAAGGACTCGTTCAGTCTCCTTGTCAAAATTTTCCCTGAGTCTGAGCCGGATAAGTGCACTTTTCAGCATATTACTAAATATCTTGCGGATTTCTATGACAACAAAATTCACGCTGCTGTCGCTTGATTCAAGTTCTTTCGGTGTACGAAACAACCACAGAAAAGTTACAAGGAATGACTTAATCAGCTGCGTGTTCTTACAATAAATTGCAAATTTCACGGTTCAAGTGGATAATCATTTGCTGATGAAATGCTCCGAGAGGCAATTCCTCACAGTGTTGCTGATAAAAGAATCCGTTCTATAATACTGCAGCACAGGAATCCAATCCTGTCAGATGTTGTGCAGATTCTCGAAGCATGGGAAGCTTGTGATTCAGCAAACACAGACATGACACTATCTGTAATCGCTGCTGTTGACAAAGTGCCGCGGCAAACAGCTGCCATCAAGCGCGGTCAGCCATGATCCTCTTCAATTGGTTCAAATGGCTCTGAGCACTATGGCACTTAACATCTGAGGTCATCAGTCCCCTAGAACTTAGAACTACTTAAACCTAACTAACCTAAGGACATCACACACATTCATGCTCGAGGCAGGATTCGAACCTGCGACCGTAGCGGTCGCGCGTTTCCAGACTGAAGCGCCTAGAACGGCTCTGCCACTGACAATCGGCCATGATGCTGTGGGCCGGCAAAGGCACAGTGTTCTCGTAAACAAGAGACGCGCTTGCACAAACACAAACAGTTATTACGTGTACCCACCGGAAATAAATTAATGTCATGCTCACAAAGCTTTCTCTGCAACAAACTTGTCCTCATAATGAGGCTGTATGTATCTTTCTGTAACAAAACTGGTCATGTACAGGAAGTCTGCTCTAAAAACTGACGTTCGCAAAAGCCTTCAGCACATAGAACGCATGGATGTAAATGTTACTAATGCCACGAAAATTAACCCCGTACCTGCTACTGCTAATAAAGAAAACCCCTTCCAGAGCCTATGGAAAGTTGCTATAAGTTCAAATAAATTGTTCAATTCACTGCATACTGGTCGGCACGATGTGTAATTTCAACTGGACACTGGTGAATCTTTAACATTGCTGAATCAAAACACTTACAGATTTCTTGCCAGTCCGCCATTGTTCCCTTCAGATAAATGTGCGACGACTGATGACCATTACAGAATACGGGGAGTAGCTCACAAATGGGTCCCCTCCTTGTTTAGCAACACAAAGCAAAAGGTAAATGCTGAAACTGGCTGTGATGTGGGGTCTGAGTGGGATACAGTCAAGGGTGGAGGGGGGGCTCAGTGATTAGTGTTGGGGTCACTCCAGTTCCTTATTTATATAGATGGCACGCCCTCTAGTATTATGTATTTCTGTTTGCTGATGGCACTAGCTTGGTTGTAAACGATGTTGTGTGCAACACTGGCTCGGTTTGGTTCAAATGGCTCTGAACACTATGGGACTTAACATCTGAGATCATAAGACCCATAGACTTAAAACTACTTAACCTAACTACCCTAAGCGCGGTTCCGGACTGAAGTGCCTAGAACCGCTCGGCCACAACGGCCGGCTGCCTCGGTTTCAAATAGTGCATTTCATGAGCTAAGTTCATGGCTTGTAGAAAATAAACTAACGCAAAATTAGAGTGAGACTGAGTTTTTGCAGTTTCTAACACACAATTCAACAAAATCTGACGTTTTAGTTTCACAGAATGGCCGTGTGATTAGTGAAACTGAACAGTTCAAATTTCTAGGTATTCAGATAGACAGTAAAGCCCACGTTCAGGATCTTGTTCAAAGACTTAATGCTGCCATTTTTACTATTCGAACGGTATCTGAAGCGAGTGAGCATTTGACACAAAAATTAGTCTACTTTGCTAATTGTCATGCTCTCATGTCGTATGGTATTATATTTTGGGGTAATTCCCCCCATTCTAAAAGGATAATCTTAGCTCAGAAAGGGGAGGTTCGGGCAATAAGTGATGTAAGTTCACGAACCTCTTGTCGACCCCTGTTCACGAGTCTGGGAATTTTGACATTGGTCTCTCCATATATATATATATATATATATATATATATATATATATATATATATATATATATTCCTTACTGTAATTTCTTGTTAAGAGTAAGCAGCTTTCACTCAGTTAATATTCGGCAGAAATCAGACCTGCATTTGGATCAAACGTCCTTAATTATTGTGCAGAAAGATGTGCAGTATACTACTGCATCCATTTTCAATGAGCTACCGCTCGAATTCAAGGATCTTAGCAATAATCCACGCGCTTTCAAATCGAAACTGAAGAGTTTCCTCATGGGTCACTCCTTCCATTCTGCAGAGGATTTCCTTGAAAAATTAAGCTGATTGTTGTTGTATTGTTGATTGCGATTATTTAAATTTTTGAACTGACTTTTTTCGGGTTCATAAACATTTAAATATATCTGTTATTACTTTTATGTTGTAATTTCATGTAGTGGCACGTTCTATGACCTTGGAGATTAGCTCCTCAATTTGGTCCTACGGAACTTGACGCGTAAATACATAAATGATGGTGCTAAGCCTGACATTCTGAGAACGTGTGTCTTAAATGCCACTTATAAGAACACCGCAAAAACAGAGCCATTTTGGCTGAAGAGCCAGAGAAATGTCACCTGTCTAATATCGTGTAGAGCCCCCGCGAGCACGCAAAGTGCCGCAACACGACGTGGCATGAATTAGTGTTGGAGGGAACTGACACCATGAAGCCTGCAGGCTGTCCATAACTCCGTAAGACTACGGTGGGGTGGGATCTCTACTGAACAGCACGTTGTAAAGCATCACAAATTTGCTCAATAGTGTTCATGTCTGGCGAGTCTGGTGAACCGCGGAAGTGTTTAAACTCAGAAAAGTGTTCCTGGAGCCACTTTGTAGCAATTGTTTACGTGTGGGGTGTCACACTGTCCTGCTGGAATTACGTAAGTCCGTCGGAATGCACAATGGACTCGAATGGGTGCAGGTGATCACAGAGGATATTTACGTACGTGTCACCTGTCAGAGTCGTATCTAGACGTATCAGGCGTCCCCCCTATCACTCCATCTGCACACGCCCCGAACTATCACAGAGCCTGTGCCAGCTTGAACTCAGCTGACATACAGGGTCCATGGATTTGTGAGGTTGTTTCCATACCCGTACACGTCCGTCCGCTCGATACAATTGGAAGCGAGCCTCGTCCGACAAGGAAACATGTTTCCAGTCATCAACAGTCCATTGTCGGTGTTGATTGGCCCAGGCTAGGCGTAAAGCTTTATGGTGTGCCGTCATCAAGGGTACACGAATGGGTCTTCGGCTGCGAAAGCCCATATCGAAGATGTTTCGTTTAATGGTTCACACGTTGACACTTGTTAATGGACCAGCACTGAAATCTGCAAAAGTTTTCCGAAGGGCTGCACTTCCGTCACGTTGAATGATTTTCTTCAGTCGTCGTTGGTCCCGTTCTTGTGGCATCTATTTCCTACCCCACCGATGTCGGAGATTTGATATTTTAACGGATTACTCATGTTCCTGGTAGACTGCTTGGGAAAATCCCCACTTCATCGCTACCTCGGAGATGCTGTGCCCCATCGCTCGTGCGCAGACTATAACATCACTTTCAAACGGACTTAAAGCTTGAGAACCTGCCTTTATAGCAGCAGTAATAGATCTAACAACTGCGCCATACACTTTTTGTGTTATATATGCGTTTCCGACCGCAGCGCTGTATTTTGCCTCTTTACCTATCTCTGTATTTGAATACGCATGTCTATACCAGTTTCTTTGGCACATCAGTGTACTTTCCTTCGTGGAGCCTCGAGACAGAACACTTTTGGTTTGGATATGTTTAGACTGTGAATACAGGGCAATGTGCTGCACCTGGATTCTCATACATATTTTACTGAAGGTAATGCCTTATGTTAGAAATTCCCAATTTTATTTGCTGCATCTCTGTGTTGCACAAAAAATTATGCTGAACATGTTTCCCTTCGCCCAGATTTATGTCCAAAGCCTTGTGCGTAGCGCTCTGTCCCTCATGAACTTCATGAGAAAGTTGCAACAGAGCACCATAGCTTGCAAAGCAATGACGTTTTGGAGCCTACTACTACAAGTGTAGTGGGAGTCACCTATCGTCTTATGAACCAAACTTAGTGGAGATTTTGATTGGATTTCAGGTATACCTTTCCTCTGCCTGACCCTGACGATATAATTCGTGGAATTCAGTCTGGCGCATATTTCTCCAAAATAGATCTGAAGGATGCCTACCTCCAGGTACCACAGGATGAAGAAACCCAGCAGTTCATCGTGATCAGTATTCCATTGGCAGCTTTCGGTTTCAACATTTACCAGTAGGCTGCTCTTCTGCTCCTGCGTTGTTTCAAAAGTACTTAGAAAGTTACTGTGTAATGTTCCATGTTGTGCCACATATGCGGATGGTAATTTGGTTTCTGGAACAAATAAATTTCACAAATACCTGGTCCATGTAGAGGTTGCCAAATATAGACAATTTAGTGGAAGGCTGGAGGCACTGATGGCGCTATTTGCAGTGGCTGTTAACCTGGCAGCGATGCAGTCATAGCGATACTGTTGGCCTCGCCCTGTTAGTATCTTCTTGGCGTCGGAATTATATTTATAGGGGCAAAAACAATGTCATGATAATGGTATCGTCAAATGCAGAATCCGAGGCCCATAAATACTGCCCTTAAGCTCTTCTGGCCTCGTAGCTTCAGGAATATGAGCCACAGTGACCACTTACTGCTAGCGAGGTGTTAATACAGCACTGTTCGTTCCATATTCCTTACCCGTCACATAAGACGAGTTGCCACTACTGCGAACGAAACCTTTTCCACTCCGCCAGGCTGCTTCCGTAGCTGCAGGGCTTCCTCACATCTTTTACATTTAACCCTACGTTCCCTAATTATGACCAAATCATGTACTGTACATTACATAACAAACATTTCAGTTCTTATTTAAATTCACAAGCATAATTTAAACAACATCGCTCAAAAATTCACATAAGTGAAATATGTATTCATAGCCAAAGAATTTTCATGACAGGTACATCATTATATATTAGCAATACTACAAATCGGATGGAAACATCGATACAGATACAAAATAGGTCAAAAATAGGTGTTACAGTCTTCAGCAGAGCTTGAATACAGACGTTCTCACGGTACTCCTTTCAGCTTACTGCGTCCACGAACTGTACCATAACCTCTGCAATTTCACGGAAAGTTCAGTGTCTGATAAAATAGGCTTCTGCATATACAATCAGCGATGTGCCTGGAAACTAGGCCAAGTTACCGACGTCACGTCGGCTTCAGGTTGCATCTGTCGTCGACACCAGATCTAATTGAGGCCTAGTTCTTATGATGACTACGGTGATTCTGCCGCAATATTTCCTTAAACGCTTACCACCCTATCGCCAGCCTTCAGTGGACCGCTCAGTCTGCCTTCGGGCCGCAGTGTCTCCCTTTCTCTCCGACGCGTCTCCTCCCACCTTCAGGGTGCAGCCACCTTCGCACGCCTGCGAACAGACTTCACCAGCAGCGCCATCTTCTCCCCTGCGTGCCCATATGGACGTGGACACGCAGTCTCCGGACGACCCGGCCCCTGCGGGTCTGGACGCCCTGACGTCATCTCCGTCGCCGACAACCTTCAAGAACCGACAGGGATGCCCATGAGGAAGTGCCCGGGCTTGCACAAGGCCGACGGTTTCCCGGGATCGGGAAACGGGATGGCTGTTGGCGGTGCCCCCACCCCTCTCATCCTCCCACGCCAACCATCACCCCATAGCTCTCCTCGACGATGGTGTATCGATTCAGAGACTACCGCTCCACAATCGATAAGCGGCACCCGAAACACTCGTAGCGAAGCTGCTGTATGGGTAGACTATACGAAATATACCAATGTCAGCCAGGGACTGTAGTTGCCAACTCATGAGCATGACGTGTGTGGTTACCGACTGATCGATGCCCTGTAATATACCAGAGAACTGAGCTATGACGGACAGGTCTCTTCAGTGCGCCAAGTCGTGTACTGCCTCCAGTTACCGCCGAGTCTGCAAGCTGCAGTGTTCGTCTGTCGTCACCGAGACTCTGACTCCGTAGGCATCGTAGGCCAGCTCTGGACTCTATTTAGAGGCTGGGCTTCACAGTAAAACTGAAGGGAGAAAATCAGAAAATAGTTAATTTTAAGTTATTTGACATGAAAAAAGACTTTTTTGTCGTTTGTTGTCCGACTTTAGGGTAAGTAAAAAAAAATTTCAAAAGAATGTCACTACTGAAATTATTCGCATGTGTATGAACGTCACCTATCTGACAAGAAAATATTATCTAAGAACCCATACAAATCTATGATCCCACTTACGCAGTTTGTACGTAGGAACCTACAGGTCATATTTGACATCGGATGCCACTGAGGACAGCCTTTATCAGTTTTCATTATTAAAAAGCGCATGAAAACAATTTTGGAGGAACCCTTTGTATTTCACAGGACGGCGCACTTAACGTGGGTAGTTGATCTGATTTGAAGTACAGACGTTAACGGAGCCATACAGTGCAAATCGAAGTTGCCTTTTATGTTGAAGAAGGCGTTCTTTGCGTTTTCATTATGACAAAGACAAGTATAGGCATGTCTATGAGAGAGTTGGTCTATTCTTCTAGCAATATCTCAGTCGCTAATTAAGGTAAAGTCATGCCAAACTTACTGTCAGTTCTGGCATTACAAAGTGCGTACTAAAATCTCCTGCTAATGTCATGATTCGGTGACTCGTCTCCTCAGTGGCTAGGTACCACACTATAAACTCACAGATCGAAGGTTACATACTAGTACTGTCACTAGGATTCTTATTTGTCACATCTAGCCGTGTTTGTTACTATGGGCAATGGCATGTTTCACCGTGGCTCTGCGTCCACGTTAAGCTGTGGATCCCCCTGCATCTGGGTGGGTACCTCACCAGAGCAAAGCAAGGGAATGTAATCCACGACTATTAAGGCGCTGCGGTTTTGAATCAAGATTTACGTTGATGAAAGCTTAGCATTAATGACTAGAACCTAAACAGAAGATTGTAACCATGGTCAAAAGAGACTGACCACAGAGATAAGCTGCTTCACCTTGTAACGAGACATCCTCCTCTATCATTACTCTTCCTCAATAATAGTTGTCGATACCAGAAATATTTTTCGAATTTTGGATACGTCAATATTATCTCAGTTGATTTTCTGAAAACTTACATATCATTTTATATGCAGTATGTTCTAATTCAAGCTAAGATTTATGAAAAGGAATTACTTTAGAAAATTTTTAGTTCCGATATTATAATCGTTAAGTACTACTTCTGAATGTACAGTTAAAATTTTTTTTTAGAAACGTTTGAAATTATGAAAAATTTTCACGCTTAAAATTTCTATTAATAATTACGCAATCCAGTACTATTTAATATGTTTATTTCTGGATTCATTTGTGAAATAACAGTCGAAATTAAAAATGTGAATGTATGCTTTCCCGACTTATACAGCTGGCGAAGAGTTCTCGGGCTTCCAGCCGGGTGGCGGTGTCTTCAAACTGCGACTTTTCGACGAGGGACATACTCGTCATCTTCTGGCGAAGTGCCGAGACTTTGCGGATGCCGGTCCCTTTATACCTGCGGCGTGCCCCTGCAGGCGAGGAGCACACCAGGCATGTCCGACTTGGACAGATAGAGAAATCTGCTATAGCGGAACATTGCATCAAAGAAAACCACACCTTTGATTTCGAGAACACCAGGGTGCTGTACCGAGCCGGGAGCTATTGGGACAGCGTCATTAAAGAAGTTCAAGACATTAGTCAGGAAGAATCAATACGCAAAGAAGTGGGATACGGAAGTACTAAGGAATGTCGAGATACGTTTGAAGTTCTCTAACGCTATAGATACAGCAATAAGGAATAGCGCAGTAGGCAGTACAGTTGAAGAGGAATGGACATCTCTGAAAAGGGCCATCACAAAAGTTGGGAAGGAAAACATAGGTGCAAAGAAGGTAGCTGCGAAGAAACCATGGGTAACAGAAGAAATACTTCAGTTGATTGATGAAAGGAGGAAGTACAAACATGTTCCGGGAAAATCGGGAATACAGAAGTACAAGTCGCTGAGGAAGGAAATAAATAAGGAAGTGCAGGGAAGCTAATAAGAAATGGCTGCAGGAAAATTGTGAAGACATCAAAAAAGATATGATTGTCGGAAGGACAGACTCAGCATACACGTAGGTCAAAACAACCTTTGGTGACATCAAAAGCAACGGTGGTAACATTAAGAGTGCAGCGGGAATTCCACTTTTTAATGCAGAAGAGAGAGCAGATAGGTGGAAAGAATACATTGAAAGCCTCTATGAGGGTGAAGATTTGTCTGATGTGATAGAAGAAGAAACAGGAGTCGATTTAGAAGAGATAGCGGATCCAGTATTAGATTTGGAATTTAAAAGAGCTTTGGAGGACTTACGGTCAAATAAGGCAGAAGGGATAGATAACATTCCATCAAAATTTCTAAAATCATTGGGGGTGTGTAGAATATATGAGTCTGGCGACATACCATCTGACTTTCGGAAAAGCATCATCCACACAATTCCGAAGACGGCAAGAGCTGACAAGTGCGAGAATTATCGCACAATCAGCTTAACAGCTCATGCATCGAAGCTGCTTACAAGAATAATATACAGAAGAATGGAAAAGAAAATTGAGAATGCGCTAGGTGACGATCAGTGTGGCTTTAGGAAAAGTAAAGGGACGAGAGAGGCAATTCTGACGTTACGGCTAAAAATGGAAGCAAGGCTGAAGAAAAATCAAGACACTCTCCTAGGATTTGTCGATCTGGAAAAAGCGTTCGACAATATAAAATGGTGCAAGCTGTTCGAGATTCTGAAAAAAGTAGGGGTAAGGTATACGGAGAGACGGGTCATATACAATATGTACAACAATCAAGAGGGAATAATAAGAGTGGACGATCAAGAACGAAGTGATCGTATTAAGAAGGGTGTAAGACAAGGCTGTAGCCTTTCGCCGCTACTCTTCAATCTGTACGTCGAGGAAGCAATTATGGAAATAAAATAAAGGTTCAGGAGTGTAATTAAAATACAAGGTGAAAGGATATCAATGATACGATTCGCTGATGACATTGCTATCCTGAGTGAAAGTGAAGAAGAATTAAATGATCTGCTGAACGGAATGAACAGTCTAATGAGTACACAGTATAGTTTGAGAGTAAATCGGAGAAAGACGAAAGTAATGAGAAGTAGTCGAAATGAGAACAGCGAGAAACTTAACATCAGGATTGGTGGTCACGAAGTCAATGAAGTTAAGGAATTCTGCTACCTAGGCAGTAAAATAACCAATGACGTACGGAGCAAGGAGGACATCAAAAGCAGACTCGCTATGGCAAAAAAGGCATTTCTGGCAAAGAGAAGTCTATTAATATCAAATACCGGCCTCAATTTGAGGATGAAATTTCTGAGTATGTATGTTTGGAGTACAGTATTGTATGGTAGTGAAACATGGACTGTGGGAAAACCGGAACAGAAGAGTATCGAAGCATTTGAGATGTGGTGCAATAGACGAATGTTGAAAATTAGGTGGACTGATAAGGTAAGGAATGAGGAGGTTCTACGCAGAATCGGAGAGGAAAGGAATATGTGGAAAACACTGATAAGGAGAAGGGACAGGATGATACGACATCTGCTAAGGCATGAGGGAATGACTTCCATGGTACTAGAGGGAGCTGTAGAGGGCAAAGACAGAGATTGGAATACGTCAAGCAAATAATTGAGGACGTAGGTTGCAAGTGCTACTCTGAGATGAAGAGGTTAGCACAGGAAAGGAATTCGTGGCGGGCCGCATCAGATCAGTCAGTAGACTAATGACCAAAAAAGAAAAAAAAAGGAAATACGGGTCCACGAGAACAGGGACGAAGGTTATCAACTGAGCGCGGCCTGGAATCCAGCATTAGCCGCAATACGCCAGGAACGCACCAAGAACCGTCCAGCTCACGAGACGCGACCGGAATGCTCTGACGGAGACACGAACGGCACACTCGCTTCCCCTTCCACCCCGCCCGCCTGTTCTTCTGGATCCAGCCTCCCGCGGCCAGGTGGTGGCGGGCACGCCGCAGGTATGAAGGGACCGGCATCCGCAAAGTCTGGGCACTTCGCCAGAAGATGACGAGTATGTCACTCGTCGAAACGTCGCAATTTGAAGACACCGCCACCCGGCTGGAAGCCCGAGAACTCTTCGCCAGAAATTAAAATGTTGCGAAAGCTAGTAGGAATTCATTTGTTAAGAAAAAACGTAAACCTTTAGGAATATGGTTTCCGCAGAGAGAATTAGTCGTAAGCTTGCCTCTGATGTGATCGGAATTATTTTTGTATAACAGGAGCGAACAGTGTAATTTCGGCTTTGTTAAAGTGAAAAATTAAAAGACTGTATGGTATACTACAATGTGAGAAAATATATTTACGAAAAAAAATCTCTGCAACAACAATCTTCAAATGTATTTAGTTCAAATCAAGCATGCGAAACTATTGTGAGATTTTCAGCTTCAAGAATCAGACCCATAGACAAGAATGACTGGAGCCATCTCAACATGACAAGCTAAGTAAACTTGAAAGTTTATTGTAATCTTCGCTCCTCTCAAAATCTTCATAAAGACTTTGCTTATTAATTACTTGGACTGGGCATTGTTTGATGTGAACAATAGCTGGATGAAGGAAGGAGTGGGCAGGTTACAACCTCCAACAGCCATTACCCTGTAGGCATCACACGTATCTCAAGGACACCGAGGCAATAGCAAAAGAGTGGACACTTTGCAGTAGCATAAATAGAGACCAATTAATACTTGCTTATAAGCTGAAGACGTGAATACCTGCCTTATTCGGCGTTGGAAAATCAGAAATGTAAAAGAAGAAACAGTATTTCTATGCAGCAGGGGTAGAGAGTCATCTTTTGTCTCATATTATATGGTTATCAATCTACGTCAGCAAAAGAAAGAACGAAGTGGAAGTTTTACGATATCGTTAGCCTTCTGTCGTAACCAGGTTCAAATGGTTCAACTGGATCTGAGCACTATTGGACTTAACATCTGAGGTCATCAGTCCCCTAGAACTTAGAACTACTTACACCTAACTAACCTAAGGGCATCACACAAATCCATGCCCGAGGCAGGATTCGAACCTGCGATCGTAGCGGTCGTGCGGTTCCAGACTGTAGCGCCTAGAACCGCTCGGCCACTTGGGCCGCCCGTAACCAGGTCTCCACGCCTCTTAATTCGTCCAACAACTGTCCATCAGTTTCTTTTCTGTATGGTCCTTGGGATATCTACATTTCCGTCCTCCCTCGTTTTACATTTCCTCCTTCCTGGAGGTCTCCATGCCCATTTTTTCCTGAGGCATAATGTTACCATCCATAGTCTGATACGGCCATACCACCCGGTTATCTGCGTCGTATGCAATGTAACAATGTTAAATCTATTTTCATGTTTCATTTTATTTCTTCATCCTGTAACTTGTATGCCACTGTGGTTTTCTCACATCTTCTCTACTATTTCATTTCCATAGTGTTGGGCATTTATTTATATCTGTTTGTCAGTGTCCACGCTTCTGCCCTATCCGACGGAAGGAAGTGGACAAATGATCTTGCAGTACGAGGGTCATTAGAAAAGGAGGTCTGAAAAGAGCTCTGTCAGATCACGTGAATGCAACTGACAAATGACAATTGAAATTCAACAAGTGTAAGAATGGCATGAACACTCTGAAGATATGCTAATGGAGAGATACAGTAAGAGGAAGGACAACAGATGGTCAAAGAGCAGGAAAATGTAGTAGCTAAAAATGTGCGTAAACCTGGAAGAATCAAGAGCGGAGTGTCTAGCAAAGAAGAGATCGGAGTCTCCACAGATAAAATGGAACATATGGAATGCGGTAAGACTCCTGGACCAGCCAATAATCCACCTGGAATGTTAAAAGGAGAAGACAATAGACCAGTTACGCCTTCTGTATGAGACGATATGGAATAAGGAACAAATTCCAGAAGGATGGAAGTCAGGCGGTCGAAGCCAGGCATCCTAATGAAACGTCCAAATAAGGGAGACGAGAAATTGCTGTAATTGGTGAGGGATCATATTGTGGCTTATCTCTAATAAAGTAATATCACGAAACGTCCCGAACAGAATGAAGGACAGATCTTGTGTAGATCAGATTAACGGACTGCGAATCATCCTGGCATAGCATATGAAATGTATGGTTAGGCTATATCTAGTGTTCGTAGGCTTTGAAGAGGCGTTCGACTAGTAGTCATTGTTGTGAAAAACCATGTCAACCTGTGGTATACCTGATAAGAATAGAACAATGCAGAAAATACTGCAAAGTTATGCACCAAGAGAAATGAAGGTAGGAGTTAAAGAGGTTGTAACGGAACTGAAATAATGGTGGGCTGACAGTAATTTGGAGCCCGCGCGTCGGAAACGGGCGCGCTGGTGTGAGACTGCCAGGGAGTGCACCCTGATGCCATCTATTGGCGAAACTGGGAATTAGCGCTGCCTCTCAGACAATGCGTTAAGCTATCGGAGTCAAATGTATTCTTTTTCTTGGTAATTATAAGCTATTACTGTACGATTTAATGTTATAAAGCGCTAGTAGTAAATTATTATGACTGGTATGAACTCCAGGGTAATAAATATAAATATTCGTAAATACTAAATGATTTCGGTGAAAAGGTGGTAGGGGAACGCCCCCACTCTTGGTGATACGAGCGTAGCTAGAGGTAGCTGGAGACACAGGGACTGAACAATGGAATGGCCTGGGGAGTGTTGACGTGAGCGGACGTGCGTAACTGTGCTCACGCAAAAGTGATTGTGCAACCGCGAAGAGGCGAATATCGTCGCCGTTTGTGGAGTAGAACGCGACGAATGGTTGTCGAAGCCGTCTCTATGCCACTGGGGCTGATTGTAAGAGTTCCTGCGCCCAGATTTTATGGCGGACGTGCAGTAGCTTATACGAGTGCTACAGCTCGTAGTTCCAGCCGCCATTAAGGGCATGAGGCGTGAAGAGCTGCGTTAGCCACCTGCATCTCACCACCAGCACCAACACGTCTACCCAAGGCAAGACTGCTTGCAATTGTTAAGTCGAACTTTGTATACATGTAAAAGGAGAATACCAGTTTTCTTTTATGCAAGTGCAGAGGACAGAATATAGTAATGAGTAAAATTACGACGCATGTTGTTCATTGTAAAGTGTAGTAACCTGAAACATAGTGTAGTGACATCAGACTGAGGCCACCATCGCCTCTTTCATTTACAATTCTTTTGGATGTAGAATACTTTAGCGTTTAAGAATGTTGAAAAGAGCAATGGTCATACCAGAATGAGTCGCCTATTTATAGTTACTTAAATTTTTCTGAGTAACCTTTCAAGTAAAGTCACTTAACTAATTCTATAGCAATTGTCCAAAGAGCCATATCCAAAATCATTAAATAAGTTGAAGGATAGAATTTTGTTAACCTAAGTTGCATAAGTTGTCTTGGTGGTAATTACCAAGCCAACTCACAGAAATTGAGAGAGTATTTGCTTTGTAGAATCACCTAGAATGATCAGAAATAGTAATATTCAGAATTAAGTTTAAATTCAACTTAAGCCATTTCACTTTGAAACGAGCCAAAAAACTGATTTATTCTTTTGCTCCTTCAGAGCTGGCGACCGTAGCTATAAGTATTTTCAGGAGGATTCGACGGTAAGTCTGCTGCTCTCGTCGTGCTGATAGGATTACCCACTGCTGCTAGCAGTGGTGATTGGATACATAAGCTCACTACCAAGTTAAGTGGGTCAGGTAGGCAGTGTTACCGTGTGAACTGTAGGGCACTGTAGGCCGTGGATCGAACCCGTTCAATCATCACAGCCCTTTGAGAAATAGTCCGGTTAGGAGTGTACTAATCCAATAGGTAAATACTGGCGAGTAACGGTCAAAAATGTATACGCAAGTGAATTTAGCAAGGTCCATGTAGCACCTAGTTAATGTGGTGCAATGGCGAGGGTAGGAGTGGAGTAAAAGTGAGCTGAGCTTGTGGCAGCTGTGCTGTCTTCAAAGATTAATAACTTGAATTCACTACTAACTCTTACCATTAGGGCTGAGCTATTTATGGTTAAAATACGTAGCAGTAAGCGCTAAGGCGTGACAGCTACAAGTCCGTATTGGCTTTATACATACGGAAGTAGGAAGCGGGTCATTCCGTCAGTGGAGGGGTTAAAACAACCGAGTCAGTTGAGAACATACCCCATTTACTGATGGAAAGATTCGGCGGTTCGGTCGCATGTGGCGACTGTGACAGGACTTACCAAGTTTGTATAATAATGGCTGCAATAAAAGTGTTTTATATAAACTGATAGTTTCAAGAAAATTTTAAATTTAAAATTCTGTTGTAGACAAATATACCACAATTGGTAAGTTCAAGACGACAACCTGCAAAGCAGCAAAAGGAGGTCCAATAGTAGAAGTTAAACAAGTAATACTTGGTTTAATAAACATTTCTATTAGGCACGAAATACAGCAGCTTAAGATGGAGTCGAATAGTAACAAGCAAGACAAAAACATTACAAGGTCAGACCCAGAATTAGGGACCATAGATACCATTGTAGGGTTGGAAAATCTTATAGATGAATCCACACCCATAAAACAGGAGGAACGGGAAGTGAAACCAAAGGTAGTGAAAAGTGAACCCAAAGTATCTGTGGATGCAAGTGACAAGGGAGAGGATATGGAATTAACAAGTTTGTTAAATAGTATGATGGCGCAAATTCGAGAAGGGAATGCTAGTTTGAAAGCAGAAATGGCTAGTCATATATCCCAACTGGATGAAAACCTATCTGGTAAAATAAAAGCCAATTCAGATATTTTGAATACGCAAAGCCAACGTATCACAGAGGTAAACAAATCAGTAAATAGCATTAGGGCTGAAATAACAAATGTTCAGAGAAAAGTCACAGAAATAGAGAAAAGATTTGATACCGAAATTCAGAGAATAGAGAAATCAGTGGAACCTTTGGTTAGTGAAAAATTAGAACCGATAATTGAAAGTAAATTACAGGTGATAGTACCAGTTGTAAAGAAAGAGATTGTTAAAGAAACGGCAGCTGATATTGAAACACTGCGGAATACCATGTTGAGTTTTGATGCATGTGTGCAGGAGCAGGAAAATACACTGCGTAATGAGATAAAATTGTTAAGTCAGCAAGTTCAAAATCAGACGTTTCTTAACTGTAGTGGTATCCCATTGGTAATGCAAAAATCGGAAATACTGAGTAGGGAGGAAAAATACGATCCTCAAAAGAAACAAGGTGGATGGCATCCAATGGATTTTATAAAAAATTGTGAACGTGTCTTATCAACAGACATGTCAGATAAAGAAAAAATTAATTTAGTAACAGACGCTTTAGCAGGTCATGCTAAACGTTGGGGATTGAATTTGGATATCGACAATTTGAAGTTTACAGACTTCAAAGAAAAGTTCCTTGAGGAATTCTGGGGCACACAACAGAGGGATAGGTTGTGGAGCGAATTCGTTGTCGCCAGAATGCCAGAACATGGGCGTGGGCTCATGAAAGAATACTGTGAAGGATGGTTCAAGCGTTTGGAGTATCTTAAAGATCGTAGATCAGAATCGGAGATAGTGTGGGAGTTGTGGAAAAAGCTACCTGACGATTCAAAGCGTTATGTAGGAGGCACTCATCGAACATTCGATGAATTTTTAGAAAAAATCGAGAATGAAGATAGGTGGCGTGAAACTAGAGAGTTTCGAGGTTTCAGAAATCAGAATGGATTAGTAAAAGGTGGTAGGAATGAACCGCAAATTAACATGATGAGAGGAAGAGGTCGAGGAGGTAACTCTCAGCGAGGGAGAGGACACTATCAGGGAAACGGGATGCATTATCAAAATCAGGAAAACTAAATACCGCGCAGGTCAAGGGCCTAACGCGCGCGGAAAGAAAGAAATGGCCCAAATATAGGGAAGATCGGAGTAGTCAGTACTATAGTAGGATAGTGCGTCGTTCGCCTGATGAGCAGTTACATATACGAAACTTTGCGAAGTATAATGCAGGGATACAAACAGAGGAGTGAGAGCAGGGAGGAATTATTAAGGGAAATGAAGTAGGAAAAGAATATCGGTCGGATGTGAAGGCTCACGTGAATGAAATAAGTACAATTCGAGGTCAGAGTGACGAATTGATGAAGGAAGAGTCAGAGAAGGCGTTGTTTGTCGGTAGGGATGGCAACTGTGCAGAGAGGCAGGGGCAAGGTAGGAGTGATGTGACTTATGGTAAAATGTTCGTACGAATAGTCGACGAATCGCATCGAGAAGTAATTAAAGAGGAAAGGGTGGATAAGAAAAAGGGGCATAGTGCAGAGACGCATGCCGATTCAGAAATTACCTCGTATGCAGAATATGTACATCAGCTCAAAAGCCAGCCAGCACAATTAGAAAGATCTTCCACTCAAGTGATTAATTAGGACCCGAATATGACAGTGTTAGAGAGCCATACCGATTATGATGTGTACCTAGTGACAGCAAGAGTACATGACTGTGATGAAGATTCTTTTAAAGAAATTACAGAAAGTGTATCTAACCAAGAGAAAGAGTGTTGTGATCCCTGTAGTACTGAAGCAAATGAGTTGAGTGAGACTGGAATTCCATTAGTATGGGAAAATAATGAAAGTAAGAGTGGCGAATGCACTATCCAACAAAGGGAAAGTAGAGAAATGGATTATAATTTGCGAGAATTATTTGAATCCGAAGAAGGTCATATTTCTAAGGAGGAGGAATTATCGTCAGAATCATCAGAAAGCATCCAGGGAGAAAAAGAAGTAGAGGAAGTTTCCGATCCCGCAACCGAGAGTTCAGGCATGACAGATTCGAATGAGAACGAGATGGCATTAAAGAGCCTAGACGAAGGACTATTGGAAAAAGTGGTGAAAGAAGTTAGGATGAAAAGGAGAAAGAAACCTCCAGATCGAATGGTCAGTATAAAAACCGGAAAAATAATCTGGCAAGACTTGGCGGTGGAAAAGGATTTATTATGGGAAGATAAAGAAAGTATGAAAGAGGACAATAGGATGCAAACAATCCTGCCCATTAATGTATGTGGGTACGATTTATATGTATTGTTGGATACGGGTGCTCAAATAAGTGCTATTTCGCACGCATTTTTTGAGATGATCAAAGAGCAACGAGGAGTAGTCATGATGCCAGTAACAGGTGTTAAAGTGATAGGGGCGACAGGGAAATGTAGTAAACCTGTTAAACATCAAGTGATGATGGAATTTAAGATAAAAAACAAGCTATTTTCGAATGCATTTTTAGTAGTTCCAGAGCTCAGTGCCGAGATCATTTTAGGCATTGACTGGTTAATAAAACAGAAAGTAATTATAGATTGTGACAAAGGGATAATAGTTTGTAAAGTTGATAGTGCGGTATTAGAAATACCATTTGAATCATCTGGAGCAATGGAAGAGAACCAGCTGAGATGGGTAGAATTTAGAGATGATCATGATTCAGGAATAGGTCAAAAATTCGATTGGTGTCTGGTGAGGCAGATAGTTGAAGATGGAAATAAGGAGACACTCCTTCGAAATGTAGTGGATAAAACGGAAGGACTATCTGATGCCCAAAGGGAGGATCTATGGCAAATTCTGAAAGAAAATCAGGAGGTATTTTCAGACAAACCGGGACGAGTGATAAATTATGAGTACTGCATGGAGGTAGAGGAGCATGAACCTTTCTTTAAACCACCATATAATGTACCCGTGTCTAAGAAAGAAGCAGTTCAAAAAGAAATAGATAAAATGGTTTCATGTGGGGTCATTGAACAGAGTTCTAGCCCATATAATAACCCACTAGTGATAGTAGGTAAGAAGGATGGAAGTGTACGAATAGTGATAGATGCTCGTACTCTGAATAAAGTAGTGAAGAGGGAGTTGGATCGTCCAGAGAACATAGATAATTTATTGCAGAAGTTTAATGGTGTAAAGTACATGACTAGTTTAGACCTAACTGCAGGATACTGCCAAATCCCATTAAGTGAGGAGTCTAGGAAGTACACGGCATTTTTATTCAACCGCAAATGCTACCATTTCACAGTGGTACCATTTGGCCTAAATACTTCCGCTTCAGTGTTCATTTAGGCTTTAGACAAAATTTTAGGGAGTGAACTTAGTTCGCTAATCACGGTTTATGTAGATGATCTGTTAATTGCTACAAGGACATGGGAAGAGCACATGGAGTTATGCGACAGGGTGTTCAAAGCTTTAATTAAAGGAGGAATGACCCTGAACCTGAAAAAATGCGAGTTTGTGAACAAAGAAATAAAGTTTTTAGGTCACATAGTAACACCAGAGGGAATTGGAAAGGATCCCGATAAAGTCAAAGCAATAAGAAATTGTCCGGCTCCCAAGAATAAAAAACAACTAAAGTCGTTTATAGGACTTTGTTCCTTTTATCGTAAGTATGTGGATGATCAGGTGTTCAATAGCCCACATCTGAACAACCTACTTAAGAAGAACAGTGTGTATATATGGACTGAGGAATGTGAAACAGCATTCAACCGGCTAAAAGACAATTTGGCTAAAAACATAAAGTTATGGCACCCTGACCTGTGTGAACCATTCCACATGGCAACAGATAGTTCAGATTATGGATTGGGAGTATCCATATTTCAGGAGGTAATGATAGATGGGGAAAAAACTCATAGACAAATAGCATTTGCGAGTAGAACCATGTCTAAGTACGAAAGAAACTATACGGTTTCAGAGAAGGAGGCTTTAGCTATAGTATGGGGTTTTAGGAAATTTCAACTTTTCTTATGGGGACATAAGACTGTGGTCCATACAGACCACAAAGCTTTAATATTTTTGATGGACTGCAGATTGTTACATAACAGGTTGACCAGATGGGCGCTGTTTTTACAACAATTTGATATAGAGATCAAGTATGTTAAAGGGAAAGAACATGCAGTACCGGATGCTTTGTCGAGATTACCGGAAGGATGTGAGACACTAGAAAGTGTAAAGAATAGGGAAGATGTTTTTGAGGTGAATTACTTCAAAAAAGCGGAAGGGAGAGAAAAAATTAGGGAAATATGTCGGAATATGCGAAGATATCAGAGTGATGATGATGCACTCAAGTCGGTAAAGGTCAAGTTTGACAATCCGGACGCAACTAACATAAGGGCTTCATATAAAATACATAAAGGTGTACTGTATCTTCAAAGATTAAATAATCCAGGGAAGTGGAGAGTATGTTGGCCGGAACAACACACTGAAGTGCTGATAGATTATGTTCACTTGGCATATGGCCATTGTGGTGCACGGAAGTGTACCGATAAGTTAGATGAATGCATTACCTTTAACAACATGGCACGAAGGGTAGCACAGAGGATAAGATCTTGTGATCTATGCCAAAAGGCGAAAGTAACAAATGCAACTAATCAAGGGCCCATGCAATCAATAAAACCTGATGAAGTATTAGAAATAGTAGCAGTAGATATCTTTGGACCATTACCGAAAACCATGGGGGGTTTTGTGTACATATTTGCAGCAGTTGAACTTTTCTCAAAGTATATAAAGCTATATCCCTTGAGAAAAGCTACTGCCAGAGTTGTGTATGATAAAATGGTGTGTGATTATTTTGTGAAAGTAGGGAAGCCAAAGAGAATACTATCAGATAATGGTGTTCAGTTTTGCTCAAAAATGTGGAAGGATGGGATAACTGAGAAACAGGTAGAAGTGGTACATATCTCAGCTTATCACCCATCAAGCAATCCGGCAGAAAGATATATGCGTGAGATAGGTCGGTTATTTAGGACGTACTGCCATAGTAACCACAAGAAGTGGGGCATGTATGTGAGTGAATTCGAAGAAATCATGAATTCATTAACAAACGAGAGCACTGGATTTACTCCAGAAGAAATCCTGAAAAAGACGAGAAGTAAAAGTCTAGTAGAAGACCTACTAGAATTTCCAGATAGAGTTGAATTAGATTATGATAGTAAAAAGAACTTAGTAAAAGACAAGATGAGAAAACAAGCAGATGCGAGAATTCGTCGTCATGACGAAAAAGTAAGGAATCCTAAATTCAAAATAGATGATCTCGTTCTTGTAAAAACACATGAAAAGTCAAGTGAAATTAATAACGAGATCAGCAAATTTAAATATATATATAATGGACCATTTAAGATAGTGTCCATACCCAAAGTGAACGCTTATTATTTAGAGTACCCATTAACAGGCAAGCGCCTGGGAGTAAGAAACATAGTGGATCTCAAAAGGTATGAACCACGAATTCTACCAGATTGAAATTAAATATATAAATAAATATTAAAGTAATCCAATATGTAAATAGATTTGTTTCTTTTGTTCTATGTGAAAGGTAAATGTTCACTAAAATATGTTCCAGTATTCTAATAAAACTTCTAGTTTAAGTAGAGACTAAACAGACTGGGAAAGACTGAGCTTCTAAGAAAGCCTTAATAGATGTGTAAATAAGTGTTGTGGAAGAGGTAGAAAAGTGAGGAGGTAAAGTGAAAAGGACGGCCTATAAAGTAATAGGCGCTTAACGTGTGTTTTACTTGCCTGAGATAAAAGAAGTGTATTTAAAATTTTTGTAAAAAACATGTTTAAAGTGCACTGTGTTTAGATGTAAGAAAATTGTAAAGAATATATGTAAATCATTTATGTAATGTTTAGCAGGAAAGATAGAAAGAATTGGTGTTTAATTTTAAATAAGTAATATAAGTACCGAGGTGTATCAGTAAGAAAGGGAAAACCCTTGGTAAAAAGCTTAACGAAAATTTCAGATTCATTTTAGGACAGACTTCTTATTGAATTATCACTGTTAGATACTTCAATAAGAAGTGGGGCATGTGTAACGGAACTGAAATAATGGTGGGCTGACAGTAATTTGGAGCCCGCGCGTCGGAAACGGGCGCTCTGGTGTGAGACTGCCAGGGAGTGCACCCTGATGCCATCTATTGGCGAAACTGGGAATTAGCGCTGCCTCTCAGACAATGCGCTAAGCTATCGGAGTCAAATGTATTCTTTTTCTTGGTAATTATAAGCTATTACTGTATGATTTAATGTTATAAAGCGCTAGTAGTAAATTATTATGACTGGTATGAACTCCAGGGTAATAAATATAAATATTCTTAAATACTAAATGATTTCGGTGAAAAGGTGGTAGGGGAACGCCCCCACTCTTGGTGATACGAGCGTAGCTAGAGGTAGCTGGAGACACAGGGACTGAACAATGGAATGGCCTGGGGAGTGTTGACGTGAGCGGACGTGCGTAACTGTGCTCACGCAAAAGTGATTGTGTGCTCACGCAAAAGTGATTGTGCAACCGCGAAGAGGCGAATATCGTCGCCGTTTGTGGAGTAGAACGCGACGAATGGTTGTCGAAGCCGTCTCTATGCCACTGGGGCTGATTGTAAGAGTTCCTGCGCCCAGATTTTATGGCGGACGTGCAGTAGCTTATACGAGTGCTACAGCTCGTAGTTACAGCCGCCATTAAGGGCATGAGGCGTGAAGAGCTGCGTTAGCCACCTGCATCTCACCACCAGCACCGACACGTCTACCGAAGGCAAGACTGCTTGCAATTGTTAAGTCGAACTTTGTATACATGTAAAAGGAGAATACCAGTTTTCTTTTATGCAAGTGCAGAGGACAGAATATAGTAATGAGTAAAATTACGACGCATGTTGTTCATTGTAAAGTGTAGTAACCTGAAACATAGTGTAGTGAGATCAGACTGAGACCACCATCGCCTCTTTCATTTACAATTCTTTTGGTTGTAGAATACTTTAGCGTTTAAGAATGTTGAAAAGAGCAATGGTCATACCAGAATGAGTCGCCTATTTATAGTTACTTAAATTTTTCTGAGTAACCTTTCAAGTAAAGTCACTTAACTAATTCTATAGCAATTGTCCAAAGAGCCATATCCAAAATCATTAAATAAGTTGAAGGATAGAATTTTGTTAACCTAAGTTGCATAAGTTGTCTTGGTGGTAATTACCAAGCCAACTCACAGAAATTGAGAGAGTATTTGCTTTGTAGAATCACCTAGAATGATCAGAAATAGTAATATTCAGAATTAAGTTTAAATTCAACTTAAGCCATTTCACTTTGAAACGAGCCAAAAAACTGATTTATTCTTTTGCTCCTTCAGAGCTGGCGACCGTAGTTATAAGTATTTTCAGGAGGATTCGACGGTAAGTCTGCTGCTCTCGTCGTGCTGATAGGATTACCCACTGCCGCTAGCAGTGGTGATTGGATACATAAGCTCACTACCAAGTTAAGTGGGTCAGGTAGGCAGTGTTACCGTGTGAACTGTAGGGCACTGTAGGCCGTGGATCGAACCCGTTCAATCATCACAGCTCTTTGAGAAATAGTCCGGTTAGGAGTGTACTAATCCAATAGGTAAATACTGGCGAGTAACGGTCAAAAATGTATACGCAAATGAATTTAGCAAGGTCCATGTAGCACCTAGTTAATGTGGTGCAATGGCGAGGGTAGGAGTGGAGTAAAAGTGAGCTGAGCTTGTGGCAGCTGTGCTGTCTTCAAAGATTAATAACTTGAATTCACTACTAACTCTTACCATTAGGGCTGAGCTATTTATGGTTAAAATACGTAGCAGTAAGCGCAAAGGCGTGACAGCTACAAGTCCGTATTGGCTTTATACATACGGAAGTAGGAAGCGGGTCATTCCGTCAGTGGAGGGGTTAAAACAACCGAGTCAGTTGAGAACATACCCCATTTACTGATGGAAAGATTCGGCGGTTCGGTCGCAAGGTTTGTGTCTTGTCTCCATCTCCTGTCTCAGCTCTAATGTACGAAGCGATGAGAAAGATAAATAAAACTACAGGATGAAGCTGGAGCATCACAGACCAACTGCAGCATATTAATTTCGCCCGTGATTGATATCTCCTCTATCAAATCTGCAGGCATGAGAGTTACACACAGAAAGAGCTGCGGGAATCGGCGAGAAGTGCTATGATCGCTGTAAGTGTAGGAAATTCCAAGTCCCGACGGCCAAATAGCACTATTGATAAGATTGGGTTGGGCTGTTTGGGGCAAGAGACCAAACAGCGAGGTCATCGGTCTCATCGGATTAGGGAAGGACAGGGAAGGAACTCGGCCGTGCCCTATCAGAGGAACCATCACGGCATTTGCCCGGAACGATTTAGGGAAATCACGGAAAACCTAAATCAGGACGGCCGGACGCGTGATTCAACAGTCGTCCTCCTGAATGCGAGTCCAGTGTGCTAACCACTGCGCCACGTCGCTCGGTATTGATAAGAAGTTACAAATAAATATAAAGAATGTGGAGGATGTTGAATCCTTCACGTATGTCGGAATCAGTGCGATTAAAACTGGACGAGCACAGGAGGTTGTCTGTCGTCGGATCAAGTTAGTACATGCAACCTTCAGCCAACTACATCGCATCTTGAAAGCAGAGCGATTTCCCTGCGAACGAAACTTCGAATATTTAACACTTGCGTAAAGCCAGTGTTACTCTGTGTGTGATACGTCGAAGGTGAGAAAATCAATTACTAAGAAAATACGACTTCATACTGAAAAGTACACTACTGTCCATTAAAATTTCTACACCATGAAGATGGCGTGCTAAAGACGCGAAATTTAACCGACAGGAAGAAAATGCAATTGATTAGCTTTTCAGAGCATTCACTCAAGGTTGGCGCCGGTGGTGACACTTAGAACGTGCTGAAATGAGGGAAGTTTCCAACCGATTTCACATCCACAAACAGCAGTTGACCGGCGATGGCTGGTGAAACGTTGTTGTGATGCCTCCTGTAAGGAGGAGAAATGTGTATCATCAGGTTTCCGACTTTGATAAAGGTCGGATTGTAGCGTATCGCGATTGCGGTTTATCGTATCGCGATACTGCAGCTCGCGTTGGTCGAGATCCGATGACTGTTAGCAGAATATGGAATCTATGGGTTCAGGAGGGTAATACGGAACGCCGTGATGGATCCCAGCGGCCTCGTATCACTAGCAGTCGAGATGACAGGCATCTTATCCGCATGGCGGTAACAGATCGTGCAGCCACGTCTCGATCGCTGAGTCAACAGATGGGGACGTTTGCAACACAACAACCACCTGCACGAACAGTTCGACGACGTTTGCAGCAGCATGGACTATCAGCTCGGAGACCGTTGCTGCGGTTCCCTTGACGCTGCATCGCAGACAGGAGCTCCTGCGATGGTGTACTCAACGACGAACCTGGGTGCACGAATGGCAAAATGTAATTTTTTCGGATGAATCCAGGTTCTGTTAACAGCATCATGATGGTCGCATCCGTGTTTGGCGACATCACTGTGAACGCGCATTTGAAGCGTGTATTCGTCATCGCCGTACTGGCGTATCAAGCGGCGTGATGGTATGGGGTGCCATTGGTTACACGTCTCGGTCACCTCTTGTTTGCACTGACGGCACTTTGAATCGATCCCTCCGAAACCCTACATTTCAGCAGGATAATGCACGACCGCATGTTGCAGGTCTTGTCCGGGCCTTTTTGGATACAGAAAATGTTCGACTGCTGCCCTGGCCAGCACATTCTCCAGATCTCTCACCAATTGAAAACGTCTGGTTAATGGTGGCCGAGCAACTGGCTCGTCACAATACGCCAGTCACTACTATCGATGAACTGTGGTATCGTGTTGAAGCTGCATAGGCAGTTGTACCTGTACACGCCATCCAAGCTCTGTTTGACTCAATACCCAGGCGTATAAAGGCCGCTCTTACGGCCAGAGTCTGTTGTTCTGGGCACTGATTTCTCAGGATCTATGCACCCAAATTGCGTGGAAATGTAATCACATGTCAGTTCTAGTATAATAGTATAATATATTTGTCCAATGAATACCCGTTTGTCATCTGCATTTCTTCTTGGTGTAGGTATTTTAATGGCCTGTAGTGTAGTCTCTCTGAAGTTATTAAGCAAAAACTCTTACAGTTTTTTAAACGAAACCAACGTTATCAGCTCTCTAAATGTATATTTTTTCTGTCTATGTATTTGTTTCTCGGCATAGTCACCATGGAGACTAACACATTTCTCCCAAAGAGACACGATTCCGTTGACACCGTCACAATAGAATGTCTGACTATACTGCCACACCCACAACCTCACATCTGTTTACATGCGTCATCACTATCCGAGTGAAGTCCTTAAAGATGTTCTTATGTATTGGAAACAGATGAAAATCGGATGAGGGTAAGTCGGTACTCTTTGGAGGATGATCGATGACAGTCCACTCAAAGCATTGACCTGTCGCAGATGTCGCAGCATACGTGTGTGATCTGGCATTGTCGTGCTGAAGGACAGGGTGCTCCATGTGTAGACGAACTCTTCGAATTCGCTACCTTCATTATAGCACGCTGTTTCTCACCACCACCAGTGTTACATTACACGCGGACGTGCTACACGCCACAATTCGAAGCCATCTAACGGCAGACGGCTGCAAACATTTAGATATGAAGAGTAAGGATGTAGAATGTTAGTAACGTTTATTTTATTTGAAAAGCTTAAAGAATATTTCCATTAAAAATTCGCAAGTATTTCTTTTCAGCATGTCCTCGTACAAATTTTTACGACCCGCTTCTAATGAAGGTTCCTGAGGGTGATGTTGTCTAAATATAGTATCCAACGAAGAACTGTGCAACTGTATGAAACAAAAGCCTGAGCACATACAGATAAAGACAAGAGCAGAAATCAGACGGGCCTTAAGAGTCAAGACAAGAATTTGGATATCCAAGGCCTTTGTAGAAGAGGAAGACCGCGGATGACTAGGAAAAGGACAGTGGAGAGAAAAGCAACAGAGGCAGGAAGAACGTGGAGGGACTGATGGCAACGACATGAAATCTTGTCCACTGCAAATGCTTCGTAGCAGCCTTACGTCCAAAGGTTAGAACGAAAGATAGTAAGTCATGTAAGTCAATGTTAATTCTATTCTCATCTTTCATTTGTTGTCATCGTTCCATAATATATGAGCTACTGTCGTATTGCCACAAGTTCTATATTACATCATTTACATAGTGTTGTCGTTCTTTCGTTTTGTTTGTAAGTACCCATGCTTCTGTAGTATGCGGCACAAAAATCTTGACAAGTCATTCATTTGTGGGTTTGGAGGTGTTGTTGTTCCATGGGTCTGGCTTAGCTGCTCCGCTATGATCATTCCTTTCCTTGTTTTATTCTGTCGATCTTAAATATCCTTGTGTCCGCTGTCAGGTAATTCCTTGATGGCCGGCCAGAGTGGCCAAACGGTTCTAGGCGCTTCAGTCTGGAGCCGCGCGACCGCTACGGTCGCAGATTCGAATCCTACTTCGGGCATGGATGTGTGATGTCCTTAGGTCAGTTAGGGTGGAGTAGTTCTACGTTCTAGGGGACTGATGGCCTCAGAAGTTAAGTCCCATTGTGCTCAGAGCCATTTTTAGCTTCCATGATGTATGTGTGTATTTATGTATTGACCTAGAAACGACGGAGAGGCTTCGTCCCACCGTAGCCCTCAGTGGTTCACAACCCCACAACAGGCCACAGCAGTCCACTCACCCCACCGCCGCCCCACACTGAACCCAGGGTTATTGTGCTGTTCGACCCCCGGGCACGTAGCATACTAGACGAGTGTAGCCCTAAATGTTTGTGTGGTGGAGTAATTATGGTGTACGCGCACGTGGAGACGGTGTTTGCGCAGCAATCGCCGACACAGTGCAACTGAGGCGGAATAAGTGGAACCAGCCCGCATTTGCCGAGGTAGATGGAAAACCGCCTTAAAAAGCATCTAAGGGCTGGCAGGCACGCCGGACCTCGACACTGATGCGCCGGGCGGATTCGTGCAGGATGACCGGCACGGCTTCCGGCCCGGGAAGCAGCACGTTATACCACGCAGCTAGCCGGACCGGCTTACTTCCTTGTTTAATGAAAAAAAAAGGAAAATATATATATTTATTATGAAAAAATGAATGGATGAAAATGGGGAAGAAATGCCTTTAAATATTTTTGTTATTTGCTATTTCAGTACGAACTTATTTACGTGTGGTAATAGAAATTCATTTAGACAGAATTAAGCACATTTAAAATTACGTGAACCCTAGCAACCCTCTCATGCAGATAAATTCATACTAACTGATTAAGAACATTTAGCTGAAAATTGTATAAATTCATTTTTTTACGTATTTCGGCCTTGTCACACATTTTCTAAATGAAGTGGTTTTTTAAATATTTACTGAATTCTTTCCCGGCGTTAGCTATGGAACACAAGACTGTCTCTGTTAGCATAAAATGGTTAAATATTGCCAAGCCGACCTGAACCTTTAATTATCATTGACAAAACACACTTCACTATACGTTTAAGTTATTTGCTTTAGAAATTGAAAGAACCAACAGATTAACAACTTCAACGTTAATTATCCGCCTATGAATGCACAAATGTAAAACCAGTAATAAATTGCGTCAGCCTCACGATCGCTGTAAAAGAAAAATATTTCGTAATTCACTGCTAATTTTATCTGCTCCCGATTTACGGGTTTGGTTAATTTTTTAGCGGAACAATTTTTTAAATGTGCCGCCGCTGCAAATCGTTCGGTCGCGGCACAGCCCAGCAACACCAACGATAATCGCTAAAAATGCTGAAAATTCTTTAAAGAAATATTATAGATGACATGGGCAAGCTAATTTACATTAGTAATACACAATTTTTATAAATTATAATGTATTTAGATCACAACAATAATTAAACTTACACTACATTGTAGTTTCTCCTCTAATGGCGGCTAAAGGTAGATACAGACAAAAGAAGTCTACTCATTCATAAAATACTACGTCACAGGTTCCTCTCTCTCTCATCTCTCGAGGAAGACGACAAAGAATGCACATTATGTATCCCTATTTATACTATTGCTGATTGTAAATGTCTCTGTGCAATCCCACAACATTACTTTCCTCTGTGGCTGTATTTTACATTCTTTTCATCGCAGACATTAACATATTTCGTAATTACATTATGAGTATAGAAATATTACAATCACAAATACGTCGAGAATATTATTACAGAAAATATTACGATAATAACGAATGTCCTTTATAGAAAATTAAATAATATTTTTTGTTAAACAATTGCAGTACATACGAATTGCTTCATAGTGGCGTACATAGTACAATTAAATGTCATTTCATTTTGTTAATAGTGTGTGTGCTGCCAGGGAACGTTACACTTGAAATCGTAATCTTAATATTCTCGTTCACAATTTTTAAGGCTTGCGCCTCTGATCCAAAGGGCGTATACAGTATTGTTCATTTCTGTAGTTTATCTTTGCACCTTACTCCTCATATTCTTCCATTATTTTTTCTAAGCTTTGAACACTATGATCCCTCGTTCGACATTTCTTGATCGCGTGTGACAGTTTCCTTCCTTATTTTATTCTGTAAATTCTAAATATCGTTCCCTCCGCTGTCAGGTATTTAGTTCGTGATCCTAGTAATTCGGGTCTCTATGTTTGAGTCATGCGGTTCTGCGCCAACGATCATATATTACGTGCTTCTAGAGCTTATCTTTGACCTCCCTTCTCATATTGCTCCATTATTTTTTCTAAACTGTGAACACTGACACCTTCCTTCGCCGTTTCTTCATCATGCACACTGGTGTCCAAAATTAAAGCAACAAACGGAATTTAGCATGGTTGCAGTTATTTTGTCGTAGAACAATATAAACAGGTGATAGTAAAGTAGACACAATGTAAAAAATACAGAACGTATTTAACTGCAACACGTATAGCAGTAGACAAAAATGTTCTTCATTTTTTTCCAGCTTAACGGATTTGCACACACATTCTGACAATTGGTTAAGGTGCTCAGTATGGGGTGTGACCACCTCTGGCATCAATAAAGGCCTGATAACAACGGCACATGCTGTGAATCATGTCATCAATCTCATGTTGAGCCAATAACGCCCATTATTCGCCCAGAGCTCCTCTCAAGTCTTGGGGAGTAGTCGCTGGATGCTGACATGATGTAACCCGTCTTCCTAATGCATCCCAAACATGTTCTACGGGATTCAAACGGGGAGAGCGAGCAGGGCACGCCAAGCTTGCAATATCTTCCGCTTGGAAAAAAACATCAACCACCTGTGCTCTATGACGTCGAGCATTATCGTCCATCAGTACAAAGTCTGGAAGTCTGGGTTCACAGCACCTCGCAACAACAACGCATGAGATCCCAAGATCTCCTCACGGTACCTGACAGCAGTTAAATCTTGCCGATTCACCTGTTCAGAGGTGTTCGAGTGGCCAATGTAATCCCTGCCCACAGCATTAGGGCTCCTCATCGATATCGGTCTCTTTCCACAATTTTGAGGTCCCGAAATCGTGTTCCACGTGCCCTTCAGATGGGAATCCGTCGAGAATCACTCTCCAGACCAAATCGGGACTCATCCGTGAAAATAACAGTGGCTCGCCGTTCGACCGTCTAGGTGGCATATTGACGACTCACTATAGACGGTCCCTTCTGGGAAGACACGCCAGAGGTAAACAGACAGCAGGTCTCCAACAATAAAGGCCACTCTGTTGAAGACTTCTATACACCGTGTGCCCTGATACGATACGTCCAAGGTATGCTGTGAGGTGAGATGCCAGTTGCAATGCAGTACTAAGGCGGTACCGTCGTCCCCTTACAGCCAAAAAATGGTCCACTCTTTTTGATGTCACACGTGGTCGGTCCAGTCCCGGCCTCCGGGATACAGTATCGGTCTCCATAAACTATCGCCTCATCCGAGAAACAACAGAACAGATCACATTAAGTCATCGGGCCACATCAGTTTTCGACTGTCTCGCTATAGCCCTCCATAGCAGACAGTCTGTAAGCGTTTTCTCTGTGCTGTACTGAACCATCTCTGACTGTGTACACAGCGATTGTGGATGTCGGACTACCCTGAAAACACATCCCGCTTGATAGGAGCCCTCACATCATTGCTGGTGTGGTTGTCCGTTGATCCGACTGCCATACTCCTTGCAGAAAACTATCGTGATATCTGTGTACAGTTTATATGATTACGTCGTGAATTAGAAAAATGATGAGGAAATGGCAGTTTGTTACTTTAATTGTGGACATCAGTGCATATTGTATACTGCGGCTCGTGTATTGAATATTCATGCTGATATCGTCAGGCACCTGTAAGAAAGTGGGAGAAAGGAAAATTTGAAAACGAAAATCAACGTCGGAAACATGGACACAGAGGAATGAGCTCCAGGTATAATGTACCAGAGTAGGTCAAGAGGTGAAAAATGAGTGCGTGATCAGACAGAAGGAAAAGAAAAATGATCTTCTCTCCAGTAGCAACAATGGAAACGGCCATGACCTATAACTCAACGGCACAGCCGGACCACAATCAAAATTGTGGAATGATGCTTCATTAGTCCGAGTGGAGAGGGTTTTGATTTAAACCAGCACTCTGGCGTTCATGTTAAGTTTACACATCTCCCGCCACACTTTTTCTGGCGTGCCTGCTAAAACTGCAGTGATGGTAACCACAAAAACCGCAAGGGCAAATGATTATGCTACACTAAACATTATAATACTCAGTCACGTAAATTACAATACTCAGTCAGTTAAACAGATGTGAATCGAAATGCAATTGAATGTTCATATACGTATGGCAGTAAAATATTCAACTTTTGGATTTCCTGCCTTATGTTTTTTAAATTATACTCTACGCGTTCCGTAAGTCGAATTAATCGTTATTTAAAAGCAGATTTTCATCGTCAAAACTGTATTTCATACGACTTATCAAGGCAGAATTGAAAGACAGTCTTATGGATATGCTAGATGAGGCACAACATCCGTAGTAGACGCAACAGAAAAAACAGCCTTCTGAGGGCGGCTTTATGTCGTGTTAAATTGTGTGTAGTAATTTAAGACAACACCGATATGGAAATCTCATAAAACACATTAAGGTAGCAAATAAAATTTAAATAGAACGTCACGTAATATAAAGTACAGAGAATAAAACCACAGGCTGGTTTCACATGTGAAAGGAAGGCAAAATAAGAATATGGAAATTGGATCCTGCATTTAGAAAGTCACGTAATGCTCGTTTATGTCAGTCAGTATAAAACACACAGTCATTGCATAAATACGGTTTCCACTAGTGTGGTTTGTAGTACTAACAACATTCAGATATAGAAGGAATGATACCTCACACTGTGGCGTGAAGCAACAATTTTGTAAATGAAGGTTTGTGCATTATGCTTGAAGCAAGATTCTAAAACATTGTCTCAGTGTATCTGTGAATCGCAATAGTAAGGTTCCGTAGATAAGATTTAAAGAGTGTAGCAGGTGACACAGGCTAGCGGCGTGATTCGTTACCGAAGCGGCTCAGTGGTAACAGATGGTGCTAGCAAGCACAGAGCTCCAAAAGAGTGCGAAGGGCAATGCCCCATCTCTATGTTGCTAGAACTGTGACCAAAACAAAACCATTGATGAATCACTGTCTTAGTACGATGTAAACAGTGGCATTATTTAGAAACACCCAAAATCAGTACAAAACATTTACGTATTTATATCGTAGTAGTGTATGGAAATATGTTTATTTAACATTTGTTTAAAATTATTATGAAACTAATTTAAGCCACTTTCTATTATTATATGTAACTGCACTGGAGCTGTATGCAGAGGATGGAGACGGGAGAATGGACTGTGTGGGCTTCCTGCTTATGTTCTGATAAAAGGTGTGGTGTAATGTTTTTCCGACTCCACGTATTTCTGAAATGTATAGGTGCTGTGTTTGTTTTATTAGTAACCATGTGAAGTGGACGTCCTTATTAGGCATTCAAATATAATTAACGAAAAACGGAATGGAGAGGAAAAGTGTGAACTGTAAAGAACGTTTCATGGCATTAAAAGGATGCCAATGTGCCGATAGCAGTGTAACATTTTATGACAAATAGTTTGTCAATTTAATATGACAAAAATGAATAACAATGTAAATTTTTCGCGAGAAATATTTTGTTGTGCTCAATGGACGGCAAAACGCCGAAAGCAGCTTAACAGCAGTACAAAACTTTGCAATTGAAACTTGGCTAGGATTGCTGAAGAGAATTCTAGCAAAAATCATTGATTGTAAGTTAACAAAAGACTACCAGCAACATATAGGTGAAGAATAATGTTAGTTTCAAATGCAATTAGTATTAAAATATTGAAGCTTATTATTATATAATTAATTAATAACTGGAGAATGGAAAAATATAAAATAGACATAATTTGTGAAAAACAATAATAAATTACAAATAATAGAATGGCAATGCTCTTGAGAGATGATAGGCGAATGATTTATAAAATTTTATAAATATTTGCTTATTTCCAAAATTGATTGTTGTCTGCGAGATCATTCCAATTTTTGGAAATCTAAGAAGGAGGGGTATGTGTAATATTTCTGGTTTTACAGCCATAATATTCTGCTACATAAAACTCTTCCTATGGCAGCTGAAAAGGCAGCAGTGGAAAGATTATGTAATGTGATGTGAGATACCGATGATAGATGGTTTGCTCGGCATGGGTATCGTTAGAAAACCGCCTAAATTGTGGTCCTTCTCTGCTATTGGCTGCTGCGTTCGGAAGTTGGGCGTCAAAATGATAATCCCCTCATAGTAATATAAGAAAAGCTAAATAGCTTATTTAATAGCAGTTCATATTAAAGCGTGCTATCATTCTATTATTTCACAAATGTTAGTAAGCAGCAGAATAATAAACAATTGCTAATCGAAAAGGCAGACGAAGCATTTCGATGATCTTCGGATAGCGCCTAATTTGGATGCCGGGCGATGTGGTTCGACTGTAGGATGAGAGGTGGTTCGGCAGTCTCGCAGGATATATATGTTGTCTGCCGCGGTCGGTTTCAGTTAAGACTTTATTAGTAATCTTTAGTTATTTGGACATTCAGCTGAGAACAATGCTATAGTATTAGGGAATTACGCAACTCATTAGTTTGTTGAAGAATGGAAATTATTTGTGATTCTCAAGTGGAATGTAGTTGTTTACTTTCTCGTATTCCGCTAGTAAAAAGTGAGTGGCATCCCGTGTAAACAAAATAATTGAAAATTTAATTATTTCTAAAATATCAGTTCCTTGTTAAGAGTTTATTGCAGCCAGAAGATAACAGATTCACGAGCTACGTGCTGTTTTCTGTGGAGGGGACAACAACTATAGAAGACTACAGGATGGTGAACATTAATTGCGGTGGAAACAAACAGGCACGTTGCGTCTTAATGCAAATGAGATAAGTGGCACGTCATCTGTGGTAACACAGGGGGAGGAATGATTGAGAGAAATTTTATAGGGAAGGGCTTTGTCACAGACAGGTACATATCATCCTCTCTCTCTCTCTCTTTCTCTCTCTCTCTCTCTTTCTCTCTCTCTCTCTCACCGTCTCTCTGTTTCTCTCTCTCTCTCTCCCTCCCTCTCTCTCTCTCTCTCTTTCTCAGCTTGCCATTGAGGTACACCACTGTATATACATTGTGACAGGATGAAATGTTCGTAAATCAGAACAAATTGCATAGAAAACGTTTTCCCGAGAGGTGTCGTTCTAATCGGAAGAAGTTTAGCTCCGTAGATACCTTACGACAGGTAACAGAGAGACTGTCAAAGTTTCCGCCAAAGACTTGTCCGAACACGAGGCTCTGAGGAGGTTATGTTTGATCGTGTGGCCGACCACTCAGCAACAAGCACCCGACAACTTCCAAAGACAGTGTAAAGAAAAGCCTGCCAGAGTGGCCGTGCGGTTCTAGGCGCTACAGTCTGGAACCGAGCGACCGCTACGGTCGCACCTTCGAAATCCTGCCTCGGTCATGGTTGTGTGTGATGTCCTTTGGTTAGTTAGGTTTAATTAGTTGTAAGTTCTAGGCGACTGATGACCTCATAGTGCTCAGAAGCATTTGAACCATTTGTGGATAGAGCTGGTGGAGCAGGTATTACACGACCTATCATAAAGATCGTGTTGAAGCATTGGGACCAACAGATTTTGCTCCCCGCGTTCACTTCTGTTTATGGATCATTCACCTCAGTGCTGCAGGGCTGAACTCTGTATTGTTCACGGATGAGCTCTCATTCACTCGTTATGGTGCTTTCAACAACCGCAACAGCCATGTCTGGAGTGAGAACAATCCACAAGCACCCGTATCGGTAGTCACCAGCAACTATTTTCTGTCGAGGTATTGGCGGGCATTGTCCAAGATCACGTAATAGGATCTTATCAGCCGCATCCCCGTGTGGTGGTTTCGGTTTACCCCCCAACCCCCCCCCCCCCCCCACCCACCCACTGAACTGAGAGGTTTGCTGCCATAGTTCTTGGGGACTGTACCCCATGTTTTCCACGAAAGAATGTGGTTCCCACAAGACGGTGCACCAGCCCACTTCAACGTTCGCGAGCTCCTGAACAACCGAGTCCTCATTGTTGGATTGGAAAGAGAGATCATGAACCATGGCCAGCCTGGTTCTAGACTTTCTTTTTGGGACTGCGTCAAGATGTTGGTGTTTGGAACACCCGGAAAAACGGTTGAAGGCCTGCTTTCCAGGGTCCAAGTTGCGTGTCTTCTGGTACAATATACACCAGGGATCTTTGAGTGTGGCAGAACTTCATGAGTCGTTGCCATGCATGCGTAGAGACTGGCGGTCGCACTTTGAACAGTTGGTATGAGCTACGCTGTTGTTACGCTGTGTACACTGTGTATGTCCATAACGCAATAAATACGCATCTCCGACTACGGGTTTCCTGTATCTACATTATCAATTGTGGAATCAGTCACCTGTTTCCGTTTGTCCCAAAAGGTTTGAGACACACCGTACTCAATGACAATGGATTATCATAAGGCCAACACTGAAAAGTTCACAATTCTCGTTTGGTTTATTGTGTTACAAACTGAAGAAATATGAGGTTCATCACTTACCACCCCAGCACATTCTCCGGCTTGCTCGAGAGTTAACACTCAAGTTAGTAGACTCCGATCACCACACGACTCGCCGGCCGCTTGATCGGAAAATCTTGCAGATGACGTATCGGCTTCAATCGAAAGTAAACGAGTTAGAAGCTTCTTTGGCAGAAGGCCAAGAAAATCTCTGCACCATTTAGCACTTCAGGAAACTGTCATCTCAGTAGCATGTCCTCAGAGGGCTGTGCATATACTCAAAATCTTATAAATAAAGGTAAAGCATCGACAGTCTGTTTCAGATACTGTTGCTGCACGTTAGTTCTGCAACTGGCTGCGCATGGTGAAGAGGCTGATCCACCTTTCGATAAAGCTTGGCTGTATTTAAGGGGATGCCTGAACATGACAAAAAATCGACGTTGGAGATCCTACACCCCTCATTTTCAAATCTCGGGCCTCTGCATGATGTGATAACAGGAGTTCTGTGTGTATGTACCTCCAAATATCTATTTGAACAAATACAGCAATTTTTTTGGAGTAGCTAAGAACTGACGATATGAACAACGATTATTTCATGTAAGAAGATACAAGGGCACTTACTGGCAATGCGTGTATGACAGTAATACAAGGCGTTCTACATCTACATCTACACCTACATGGTTACTCTGCAATTCACACATAAGTGCCTGGCAGAGGGTTCATCAAACCATTTTCATACTTCCTCTCTACCATTCCACTCTCGAAAGGCGCATGGGAAAAAGAAACACCTAAATCTTTCCGTTAGAGCTCTGATTTCTCTTTTTTTTTATTATGATGATCATTTCTCCCTACGTAGGTGGGTGTCAACAAAATATTTTCGAATTCTAAAGAGAAAGTTGGTGATTGAAATTTCGTAAATAGATCTCGCCGCAAATAAAACCGCCTGTTTCAGTGACTGCCACCCCAAATCGCACATCATATCTCACCCCTATTGCGCGATAACACGAAAAGGGCTGCCTTTTTTGCACTTTTTCGTTGTCCTCCCTCAATCCTACCTGGTAAGTATCCCATACCGCGCGGCACTATTCCAGCAGAGGACGGACAAGTGTAACATAGGCTTGTCTCTCTAATGGGTTTGTCGCATCTTCTAAGTGTTCTGCCAACAAAGCGTACTCTTTGTTTCTCCTTCCCACAATATTATCTATGTGGTCTTTCCAATTTAAGTTGGTCGTAATTGTAATTCCTAGGTATTTAGTCGAATTGACAGCCCTTAGACTTGTGCGATTTATCGTATACCCAAAATTTATCAAATTTCTTTCAGTACCCATGTGGATGCCCTCGCACTTCCCTTTGTTTAGTGTCAATTGCCACTTTATGCACCATACAGAAATTCTCTCTAGATTATTTTGTAATTGGAATTGATCGTATGATGATTTTACTAGACGGTAAATTACAGCGTCATCTGCAAACAGTCTAAGGGTGCTGCTCAGATTATCACCTAGATCATTTATGTAAATCAGGAACAGTAGAGGGCCTATGACACTACATTGCTGAACGCCAGAAAGCACTTCAGCTCTACTCGATAATTTACCGTCTATCACTACGAACTGTCACCTCTCTGAGACGAAATTACAACTCCAGTCATACAACTGAGACGATACTCCATATGCGCACGTTTAAGAGTGCTTAAATCGGTAAAAAAGGGGCACTTACTGGATCACCGTCTTTCCACTCGTCCATCTGTCTGCCCCACTTTCAAGCGCCCCTATCTGATGAACGGGTAGTATTATCAAGTAGTATGATCAAGTTCAGATTCATGTCACATACCAAGGTCTATGGTACCCCGTCGGTTTAAGAATTTTACACGTCCAAGTCCATACAGTCAAAAGATACAACCATTTATATTACATGTTTTCATACTCGTACATTCACTTATCAAAACCTATGCCGGATTTCCTGTTTATCTAGAATCATGAAATTTGACAAGAAGCAAGGTTTCACAGTAAAAGTAAAGGAAAAAAATTTGAAAATTGTTAATTTGTTATTGTATCACACGAAAAACTGTTTCTTTGTCATTTGTTATCCATCTGTCTGTCCGCCTGTTAAGGCCTCACTTCATCAGGAACCGGTAGATATATTAAGATCAATTTTATGCCACATGCTAATGTGTACATTCTTTTGATATTGTAAAAAATTTAAGCTTCCACGACAGTGGAATCGACAATACGGCTATATCTGTTACATATTTTGATATTCGCAAACTCACTCAGCAAAACCGAAAGGGTATTCCCATTGACCTAGAATCATGAAATTTGCACAAAAGAAAGGTTTTACAGCATAAGTAATAGAAAAATTGCAAAAATTATTAATTTTGTAATTACGCAACAGGATGAACACGTACTCCCAAAATTTTGGAACTCCCGTCACCTACATCTTGGCAGTATCGATGTCGATGACAGCTAAAAACCCTCGAGTTTCTCGATTCTCGAGCTTGATGAAACTTTTACAAACATAATTACGATTGTGCGGAACACTGAGTGCGCACTTGGACAGTTTTTGGTTTTATGAAATTTGTTCCTGTGTGAAAGTCTCCTGCGAGATTCGTGGAACGCCACGTCTTTTAATACATGTTGCAAAGAAAATCGATAAGAAACAGTCACGGATTTTGCATCAACGAATTCTTCTGTGTATCACCTTTGTCGTCAACTTGGATGGATGAGCTTCTAAGATGACTGTGCAACATATCTCATTTTTAATTGTCCTTGTTATGTTCGGGATTGTGTGGATAATATTTTATCGAAACTCGGATGAAATGTTCGAGTCTGATAGGTTCTAACACACCACCTTGTATAACCATTTGGGTGCGACGTACCCTAATGATTTTAGACAAACAACCAGTTGTTAATTTATTTCGGTTATCGAGTACAGTGTCTTTCCATTCCAATTGACATCAAGTATGTTCTTCAATTTCACTACAAGAGGAACTACTTCTAACAGTAAGGAACATTCCACCATCCACTGGCTTTTCTCTATCCTTTCTGTGCGTTGTAAGTCTCCGGCTTTAGCTGTATTTCAGTACATATGATAATTTCTGCTTCACTGATTTCCATGAGGGCTTAGAGATGTGGTACTTTCCCAACCTGTGTGAAAATAGAAAATGAACAAAAATGAAATTAGGTATAGTCACAGAGCTAGTCGCTGCAACCAGACAGAATACTCAAGCACTGGTGGAAAGCACTGGAGAACGACTGTACATAATGACTGTTTGCAGTAATTTGTGGCACAGAATGACATTCTGATCGTATTACCGACGTAAGCTACGAGTAAACAGGAATATTAACAAACAGACATACAGTTTCTGACACGGAAATCTCGCAAAAGCGAAATTTTATTTTTGCAAAGTAGTCAGTCAATGAGTGAAGTCGATGCTTATAAATCCTTAGGACTGAGGATACATGGAAAGTTTTCTTGGTTGTCTCAGTTTCGAGATTTGCAGAAACTGAATGCTGCAATAGTCACCGTAAGAATGATATCTAATATATTCGACACTGAAACATAAGGGACTGTTTGTTTTGCTTACATTCACTATGTTATCTCGTGTGGTGTTATGTTTTGGGACAAGTCCGTGCACCCACCAACATTGTTCCTATCCCAGAAAGGGGCGGTAGACTGATCTGTGAAATCAGTTCGAAATTTTTCATGAAAGCCATTATTCAGATCCTAAATCTGATATATCTGTACGTATGTTCCATGATGGGATTTGTTACTGAAAATACGCTGGGCAGTAGTTCTGTGATCGGATGAAATTCTTGTAGAAACCTAACGTTTCCTCCCGTTATGCAGAGGACTTCAAGAGGGCTTATTGCTTTAATGGAGGTTCAGTGCACATCCTGGGTCCTCACTGGCCAGGGTGTCGGTCGGAACTACAAAAAATGCTACGCCTCCACACGTAGATAGCCTTCGCAGGAGGGACGAAATTTTCTGTTTCAACAAGGAGTTCTTCTGATCCCTGCGTAGTAGCCCACAATATTGTAATGGCATTTCCGGCCACATCAGTTTACAATACTGATACATTCACAAAAAACTGCAACACTCATTCATGGAATACTAAGAGGTAAGATGATGTGTACTTGGGTAACACTTCCTTAACCATAGTACGAAAAATGTGGACTATTGTTCAGCAGGTTTCATCTCACAGCAGAACTGAAAACAATTCAGACATAACTTCAAGTACTGATATAAGTATTGAAAGGGTTCTTTGTGGCATAGCTCCTCTATTGTGTAGAGGAATTCCTCGAATTTCTTGAGAAGTTTCCTCTGTAACGTGTTATTTGCGAGTACACTTGCTTTGTTATTCTAACCAACGTTGTAAATCAGGTGCCGGCTCCTTCAATGATCACATAGCTCAGCTCGTAAGGTCGGACGGAGACTAATGAAATAATTCAGGTTGATGTCGTATTCTTTGATTCCTGAAAGTTATTCTGCAGTGTACTGGACCGTTCTTTAAAGGGCAAAATACGAGTTTACCTAGTATCGGAAAAGATTTATAACAGGATACAACACTGCTCTGAGGGAGTAGTTAATATGTCGTTCTTAACGCACTAAAATCGACAAATGTAATTGTAAATTCCGCAGTAGGCCCTACCTCAAGGGAGTGTTACAGGACAGCTGCTATTTACAGTTTACATTGACTGTTTAGTGTATAAGGTTAGTGACTACTTGCGGGCTATGTTTTTGTCGGTAGGAAGGCTGTAACACCAGGAGGCTATATCAAAATTCATGAAAATCTTCAGAGGATTGTCTGCTCGTACAGGAAGTGGCAGTTGACTCTCGACGTAAATAAATGTGACCTTATACTCACAGATAGGCGAAGAGGTGCCATAGTTCAGTTACTGTAAAAATGAATCACCATGAGAAACAGAAACTTCCGCTAAATACCTGTGAGTAATCATCGCGATCAAACTAAAGTAGTAAGAGCACATTACCTAAATACTAGGAAAATTAGATGCCACACAGACAATGGGAGCATATCGTAAAAGGACATTGTAATTTTTTCTTTGTACGGAACGTGAAGTTAAGAAGTCAGGTACTAATCCCACAAAAACAGTTCGATGCAGTTCTCAAAATTTCTCGCTTTATAGTTTTCCAACCATCTTTAACATGGAGAAGCAAGGTCGACCTTTCTCGACAGGTCGGTGGATCTGTGGTAAAATAACAGCCTACCACATACGGTTGTTATGTTCCAGTTGCGGCAGATAGCGAATTTTTAAACAGAGGTGCATATTCTCCTAGCAATTCTGTGAAGTTTAAAATATACAGAGGTGTAAGGAACCAATAAAATAGTAGACGCTGAGTCGCTTGTCATGTTGCCATTATTCTTTTTGATGGTTCAAATGGCTCTGAGCACTATGGGACTTAACATCTCAGGTCATCAGTCCCCTAGACTTAGAACTAACTAACCTAAGGACAGCACACACATCCATGCCCGAGGCAGGATACGAACCTGCGACCGTAGCAGCAGCGTGGTTCCTCACTGAAGCGCCTAGAACCGCTCGGCCACATTCTTTTCGATTTTTTTAATGTTCAGTTCGATTAGCTACTTCATTTACATATAAAATTCATCAAATATTTGCTATTTAGCAAATGCATAATTGCTATGTGTATGAGAAATGCACATCTTCTTATTTCTTTCGCAGACAAACATCGAATGTTAATTGCAAATGTATATTCTTAGTTACTGATCTTTTTAAAAGATTATTTAAATTTAAAAACAAATTGGAAATTATATGCTTTTCCATTGTTTGTGTTTAACGCTACAGGGAAATATTCAGGGAAGACGTACTTTTGGTTAAGATTTTATCACGGCTGGGAATCGAGCCCGCACCGCACATATGGCAGGTGATCATTCTACCAGACACACCCACGACCTGTCGACAAAAATAGACCTTGCTGTAACATATTAAACAACGACGGAAAACTACAAACACTATTTTTTTGAAATTTTTGAGAACTGCATGGAACTGGTTTGGGTGACATTCTGAACCTCACGTAGCATAAATATAAAAACATACAAAAATCCGAATACCATGTGGTCCCCCTTGTTAGAACCTCTGTGGCGAATTTTATGGAAATGTAGCTTCTCTTCGAAGGAAGTGGCTTAAAAAAATCGTTGAACCGATTTTTCAGTGGAAATGAAGTCGCATGCTTCTTGAAAAAGCGTAAGGGAACGATGCGGGAGGACCTCACCGCCGTACTAGGCTAGCTCCTAATGGAGGTGGTTTGCCGTTGCCTTCCTCCGATCGTAACAGGGATGAATGATGATGAAGAGGACACAACGACACCCAGTCATATCGGGGCAGGTGAAAATCCCTCAACCCACCGGGAATCGGACCCGGGCTCTCGTGCTCGGGAAACAAGAACGCTACCGTGAGACCACGAACGGCGAACGATATTTCGGTACTGTTCGTTAATCTTAATACGTTACAAGTAGGATTAATAGACGAGATGGAGATGACACAACGAAAGTCGATGTGTTTCAGAGAGTTACAAAAAAACTCAACGAACTCCAGTGAGAGATGTTACTGAAGAAGTATTGTGGGTCACGAAGGACTTTACTGTTGAAATTTTGAGATCTTACAATTCAGGAATAATAGGGCAACATACCACTGTCAGCCACATACAGTATGAAAATGGAGAAATTTTCCTCCAAATCTCTTGTGTCCATTTCGCGAGAGTATATCGGAGGAGCTGTTGTGTTGCCGACCTGCTCACGAAATTCCATGAGTAAAGCTGTTCGTGATGCACAACACCTCTCTAACAACATCTCCCACTAGACTTTGTTGAGCATCTCCGTAACACAGAGCCTTACTGACAATCGTTAGTCTCATTCATCGTTCATGAATGAGACAGGAAAGGGTAGGAAAACGTAATGCCAAAAGTACCCTCCACCCCACACTGCTTCGACAGTAGGGATATAGATGCAAAATAAATAAAAAATAATGAAAAATTGTTTTATGGGACTAGTGTCTTTGTTCCTGGCTACAAAGCGACGGCGGCCGGGCAGGAGTGTGGCGTGAGGACAGTGCAGCAGCCACTGTTGAGACCGCTTGCCAATGGACTCAAATTATCGCCGCTTGGCGGTGTCCGGGCGTCAGGGGAATGCAATTAGGACGCGGCGAGATTCTGTGACGGCCGCTGAGGATTTGTGTTATGGCGCAGTAATGCCTGGAATGCTGAGCCGCGCATGAGGTCCTGCGGCGTGTGGAGCGGGCGGCCACGCTATCCCGGCTGCACCGCGAACGTGAGTGTTGCCGCGCCTGACGCAGCGGCGGCGGCGGTACTTCGTTGTCCGACTCAGGTAACTGCTTGCATAGCACCTGGGCGACACTGGACAGGATTTGATGCAAAGAAATGAAAAAAACAATTGTTTGGTGACGACTAATTCATCTTTCAGCTAGGTGGTCCACCTAAAATACTGGTTTCACACAGCAACCACTGAAAAACAGAGGCTTTACAGCAAGGAGATTGTTCCGATTGCGCACCTGCACCTGTAAGGCCTTGAGTATATTACTTGACATCCATATTCTCAATTACCCATCTAATCATGAAGGTACCAACTGGCATATTGCTCACTGTGTGGTTTACCATGAAACATGTTTTCTGCTGGTTTTTTGGTAGTAGGTCATACTACCCTTAGCCTTTTCCTACTTATGGGCCACATAACATATAGACGTTCGTGGCTTTGGTTGTTCTGATAGAAATGAGTGGCTTTCTAATAAATTGTGTATATACTGCAGTACTCTTACTAAGACTTCATAGTTAATGGTTTGGTATATTATCCAACTACACACCTGCTTGCCAGCAGACTTATCATTTTCATGATATCTTTGGGTATGCCCTCTTCCGTATGTTTCAATACTTCCTGCTTAGTTGGAATTCGTTACGGTATATTACATTAGATTCATAGTATGGCTTACTAAAAATGTTTTTATTAAATACGTGGTACCTTATGAATCTGTGATTGATAGATTTCGTTGATGTAACTTTATACTCTTGTCTTGTTAGTTATTGTTAGTATATGCAACATGACGATACATACAACTGTGGGGTTGACCTCCAGTAAGTGGTTTATGTTTTACTGTCGACAACATATAATTAAATGTTTCATCTTTAGTTGCTACTCATCACTATTTAAGACCATAATTGTTTTGCTCCATTTGCTTCACGGCCACGACATTAGCATTAAAATTTGGTTAAGTACGCATAACTTGCAATATTGATCACTATTCAGTACGTTCTCTTTTACTATTACAAGTCATATATACACTGAAGAGCCAAAGAAACTCGTACACCGGACTATTATCGTGTAGGACACCTGCGAGCACGCAGAAATATCGCAACATGGCGTGTCAAAGGACTCAACTGTCTGAAGTAGTCCTGGAAGGAACTGACACCATGAATCCTGCCAGGGTCTCCATAAATCTGCAAGAGTACGATGGAGTGGAGATCTCTTCTGAACAACACGTTGCAAGGCATCCCAGATATGCTAAATAACAGTCATGTCTGAGGAGCTTGGTGGGCAGGAGAAGTGTCTGAACTTAGAACAGTGTGGGATGTCGTATTGTTCCCTCTGAATTGCCAAAGTTCGTCGTAATGTACAACAGACATGAATGGATACAGTTTATCAGTGAGGATGCTTACGTACGTGTCACCTGTCAAAGTCGTTTCTGGCCCTATCAGGGGTCGCATATCACTCCAACCATACATGCAACACGCCATTACAGAGTCACCACCAACTAGAACAGACCCCTACTTACAAGCAGGGTCCACGGATTCATGAGGTTGTGTCCATATCAGTATACGTCCATCCACTCGATACAATTAGACTCGATACTCATCCGACCAGGTAACATGATCCCAGTCATCAGCAGTCCAACGTCGGTGCTGACGGACACAGACGAGGCGAAAGTTCTGTGTGGTGCAGTCATCAAGGGAGGACGAGTGGGCCTTCGGCTCCGAAAGCCCATATCTATGATGTTTCGTTGAAAGGTTGTCACGTTGACACTTGTTGATGGCCCAGCATAGAAATTTGCGACAATTTCTCATGGGCTGCACTTCTCTCACGTTCAACGATTCTCTTCAGTCGTTGTTGGTCCCGTTCTTGCAGGATCTTTTTTCCATTGCCGCAATATTGGAAAGTTGATGTTTTACCGAATTCCTGATGCTCACGGTACATTCGTGAAATGGTCGTACGGGCAAATTCCCACTTCGTTACTACCTCTGGGAGACCGTGTCCCATCGCTCATGCGCCGATTGTAACAACACGTTCAATCTCACTCAAATCTTGGTAACCTATCATTGTAGCAGCAGTAACCGATCTAACAACTGCGCCAGAAACTTGTTGTCTTATAAAGTAGTTGCCTACCGCAGCGCGGTGTTTTGCCTGTATTTGAATACTCGTGCCTATACAAGTTTCTTTGCAGCATCAGTGTATTTGCTCTTAAGTTTATAATAACATAGTGTGCAACTCCTGTATTATTTTATTTCTTAACTTATCTGTAACTTCGATGTTAATCCTTGTACAGTTAGGTATTGTTATATGTTACTTCATATTACCACTGCATATAAGACTTGAACCTCGCCCTTTTGTTATGTATTTCATACTCTTACCATTGGTTTCTGTACATAGAGGCCCAAAGATGGCATAATATATCTCCAAAACTGATAACCCACAAAAATAATGGCTTAGGCGGCAGAAAGGTGTTTGATTTGACACTCTGTACAGGACAACCGAGGTCCCGGAACCGTCTGTGAAAAGACGGACATACAGAGGCTTGACAGCAATGTCGAACCTGCCTGTTTGAAGCCTTTATCTGAAGCCATCTTCACAGGGGACGTGAAAGCGTGCACGGACAAGGATCGGGTGGAATTCTGTGTCTTCACAATACAGAATTTCGTTTTCCACAGCATTCCGAAGTGTGAATGACTGAATAAGACAAGGCATATTTTTGTTCGAGGTGACTGGAATGTCGCCTGTAAGATGTATGTTCGTTGTGTATCACAGGGAGCACTTGGAAGACGACACATTTTACGAGTATTAAGTTGTTTCCAGTTGAAATACATATTCGGTGGGTCTTATATCATAACATAGTCCTTTCAATATACGCTGTTTGAAAGCACTGGCACATCATGATCTTTCAATAAAGGCTTCAGTTCCGATATGATTTGCTGATGTGTAACAACGGGAAGTATGATATCGGTGGTTAAGCGCTCTGAAGTTTTATGAAAATTCATCGTTCTTGGTACTATTTGCTAGAATTAAGATTAAAGACCTAGACATACATAACACAAGTGCATTCCAACTGCTATGGTGTCCCATTTCACAGTAAAAGTAATTGCAATAATAATAATAATAATAATAATAATAACTCCTTGCTTAATGCAAATAGTTGCGGGTGATGGCCTTAAACGAGGAGCTAACATAGAAAAACTTTGTCATTCACTGTATTTCTCTGTAGTAAAAGATTTAGTATAACAAAGACATTTAGTAAAACAAAAAGTGATGAGTAGTAAATCAAAGCACAGAGACGAGACCTAAAATGTATTTATACGCGCCTTTGCTTCTCCGTGTATACTTTATTCAAATTCACATACCCTAAGAGATTCTGGGACTTCCTTCTGAACATAATTTAAACATGTTGTGTAATATTCGATTCTGTGTACAGATATATACGGTATCAGGATTGAGTTTGCTCGAGTTTGTGAACATGCTAGGGAACATGCATCTGCGACTTGCAAGGTTGCTCCCCGCGTCACTGCCTAATTCTGTTGCTGTTTAGTATTAGTTACGTATTCCGCTAATACGTCTCTCGATTACATAACACGTAATACTTTTACAAATATTAGGTATAGACGTGCGTAGAAGCAGACATGTACACATATGCACTTCGATACACACGTACACAGCCTTATATTCTCACGTATGACACACCTAATATTTAAAAGTATTTTGTAGTATTACGGTAGACAAACGACTTTTGGCCTTTGTCTTCAAGAGAGCTTGCACTATACGCAGTGGGAGATTTTGCACGTAATGATGAAACAACTTCTGTCTGATGTGGGAAAATATTACAAAGTGTACTATTTGTAATGAAAGAGTTGAAAGCTGATGTCCTTACTGTTTGGCCTCGTACCATATCCTCGGATATTAAAGTGTTTCCTTTCGTATATGGGAGAGACAAAAACATTGCTGTCACGTGGACAGTGGGATCAGCGTGCGTTTTAAAGGAGCTAAAGTAGCAGTTTTACGTGCGTAGCGGATCGTAAATGAACTGTTAGATTTACGACTCAGATAAAGCACGTTACGTGCTGTGGACCAGCTCATTTCCAGGAGTATAGGAGCCACGACGGAAACCAAGTCCGGCGTGCTTCGCGACGAGCAATGGCGTAATAGTGACCACGCCCTTGTTCGTAGCTATTGACCTCTAGCGGCCTCATAGATTTACCGGTTTCGAATAGAAAACAACTCCTGCCTTCCCAGGTTCTGAAACTAGAGCAGTAGGTCAGGCTTTATGTGTTCTCCGCTGTACGTAAGTTGTTCCCTTTCTTATTAGAAGGTTTAGAGAATCGTCATTCTTTGGTTTATAATACCTCTTGCTTTGTTATTATAATACGGCGCATGTTCTGTACCTCAAAACCAATGCAATTATTAATGAAACACAAAATACTAAAAAATGTAATGTAAAAGCTCATAAAATTCACATAATCTTAAAACACAAGGCACATTCGTTTCATTGTGAACTAAAATAGAAAACAGATCATTTAGCAAGGCAGTTGCAGCACTCATATCTTGATAAGAAACGCATTCTGTTAAAATCTGATGCTCAGATACCTGTGCTCAACTGCTTTCATGTACTTCAGATGGGAGAGTGATTAAATGGAAACGGGAGAAGTAAACTGTAAGAGGTGACGCGCAAGACACGACGATTGTTATCTTACAGCTCTTAGTGAGAGCGGGACGATATAGCAGCGAGCTGGCTGAAGAACTGTTCTGTTGCTGGCAGAATTCGCGAGACATCAATCACTCTCTGTTTCGGTGTCAGAACTTCCGCCTTGCCACGAACTTCGCTCCAGATAATTAACCGCCTATCACTCCCCACCAAGGGAGGAGAAGGCCGTCGTTCGCTCTGGAACGATACATCTCAGTTCCAAGAACTGTGTAACTTGAGTGGAAAATTAATATTTTAATATTCTTCTCTCTGTCACTAATTTAATCTCAAATTATACGTGGTGTGTGAGAAAAGCGGTGAGACCGATTTTTTATTTACCCAATCTTTATTTTTTTAGATAACAATATTGTCGCCTTCAAAGTAATTCGCTTCGGCAACTACACACCGCCGAATTCGTAGTTCCCGGTCTTGGCAGCAGCACTGAAAGGCTTCAACTAGCAGGGCCGTTAACATGTCGGTCGCATTCTTTTGAATGTTGTCTACGGTTCAAAACCGACGTCCTTTTAAGACGTTCTTCAGTTTTGGGGAAAGCAGCAACTCACAAGGACTCAGATCAAGTGAACAGGATGGCTGTGAAACAACAGGAGTGCCTTTTGAGGTAAAAAAAAATTCGCGATGGAAGTGGCCATCTGACGTGGAGCGTTGGCACTTTATAGCATCCACTTTTCTCCAATGTCCGGTCTCATTCGATTCATCCTCTTCCCGAACCTTTTAAGAACTTTTTGTCCCAGAGGAATAAATTCTGTATGCACGGTGCCCCTACTGTCAAAAACGCAAATCAGCATCGTTTTGAGCTTTGATTTGCTTTTTTGAACATTTTTCGGTAGAGGCGCTGAATCAGTATTCAACTCGTCACTGAGCCGTTTTGTCTCAGAACTGTACTAAACATTCCATGATTCATTACCTGTCATCACATGACTGAACCATTCGTCATTGATCATTGGAACCTTTCTCAAGAAGATCAACGCTCAAGTTTCTTCAATTGCCCTTCTGCTCGGTTGTGAGGTTTTCGGCACATTTTGGTGTAAGACTTTAGCATGTGCAAAAATTCGGCAAAAATTTGATGTATGGTGAAGGATTCAAATTCAACAGGTCACCAATCACCTTTATTGTTAGACGTTCATCTGATAACAGAAGAGCACACACATGTTTTACGGTTGAAGAAGTCTCCCTGAGCGAGTTTCATCTTCAACCGTATTGTCGATCATCCAAAAATGATTTGTTCAAATGGTTCTGAGCACTATGGGACTTAACATCTGAGGTCATCAGTCACCTAGAAATTAGAACTACTTAAACCTAACCAACCTAAAGACATCACACACATCCATGCTCGAGGCAGGATTCGAACCGGCGACCGTGGCGGTCGCGCGGTTCCAGACTGAAGCGCCTAGAACCGCTCGTCCATACCGGCCGGCAAATGATTTGTGCCAGCGAAAACGTGAGCTTTTGATTAGGAATGTTCCCCATAGGGCTGTCCCAACGTTTAATAGCTCACACTCGCGAATTCCCCAGATTTAACACTGGACTTCATGACATAAAGTTTCTCTAAATTCCCGTTTCTAGTTTAGTAACACACAACAAAAACGTCGCTTCGCTGATGGTGCTCTCAAAAGTAATGTGAGGGCTGTACGGAATTAAAAGACTGAGCATCTGAAAGGGATGCACACTCCAGTCTGCACAAGTCTAACAGCACGGCGCTGGCAGATCGCTCGCAGTGTTGTCCGTGCAGACGAGCTTCTTCCTACAGCGTGTACAGGACTAATCATTGTACGAAAGTACACTAAGATAACGACGCACCACGACGAAATTACCCATACGGGAGGGAAATCGGTACATGTGATGGCTGCGTACAGACAAATAAATCATTACAACTTCAGAAATAATGTATGTTTATTCTTTCAAGAGAATGCACGAAGGCAAGCATTGTGCGGGCGAGCGTTATCCTGCTGAAATGTAATCCCAGGATGGCACCAGCCTGGAATCTCACTGAGTGGAGTAGAATTGCCTTCAGTGAGGAGTCCCACCTCTAACTGAGCCCTGATGACTAGGGGAGGCGTGTGTGGAGACGCCCCAGAATTCGCATCGAGAGCAGCTGCCAACATCAGTAGCGTAGAAGTAAATATCGCCGGAGTAGTGAAGCAACTTACATCACTTAATAAAAGCAACTCTTCTGGTCCAGACTGTACACCAATTAGGTTCCTTTCTGAGTATGCTGATGCATTAGCTCCATGCGTAGCAATCATATAGAACCGTTCGCTTGACGGAAGATCCGCACCCAAAGACTGGAAAGCTCCACAGGTCACACCAATATTCGAGAAAGGTAGTAGGAGTAATATAGTAAATTACAGACCCATATCGTTAACGTCGATATGCAGCAGGTTTTTGGAACACATATTGTGTTTAAAGATTGTGAATTACCTAGAGCAAAAGTGTCTATTGACACACAGTCAACATGGATTTCGAAAACAGCGTTCCTGTGAAACACAACTACCACTTTATACACATGAAGTCTTGAGTGCTATTGACAAGAGATTTCAGATCGATTCCGTATTTCTGGATTTCCGGAACGCTTTTGACACCGTACCACACAAGTGGCTTGTAGTGAAATTACGTGCTTATGTGTCTGGATTTGTGATTTCCTGTCAGAGAGGTCACAGTTCATAGTAACTGACGGAAAGTCATCGAGTTAAACAGAAGTAATTTTAGGCGTTCCCGAGACTAGTGTTATAGGCCTTTTGCTGTTCCTTTGGGAGACAATCTGAGCAGCCGTCTTAGGTTGTATGAAGATGACGCTGTTGTTTATCGACTAATAAAGTCATCAGAAGATCAAAACAAATTGTAAAAGATTTCGAAAAGATATCTGAGTGGTTCGAAAATTGGTAGTTGACCCTAAATAACTAAAAGTGTGAATCAACTACTTGAGTGCTAAAAGGAATTCGTTAAACTTGGATTACACGATAAAACTGTCTAATCTAAAAGCCGTAAATCCTACTAAATACCTAGCTATTACAATTACGAACAACTTATATTGGAAGGAACACATAGAAAATGTATTGAGGAAGGCTAACCAAAGACTGCGTTTTATTGGCAAGACAGGATTTGGGCTGGACATCATTAAAAGAAAGGCGTTTTTCTTTGCGTCAGAATCTTCTCGCGAAATTTGAATAACCAACTTTCTCCTCCGAATGCGAAAATGTTTTGTTGACAGCGACTTACATGGGGAGAAACGACCATCACGATAAAATACGGGAAATCAGAGCTCATAACGATAGATACAGGTGTTCGTTCTTTTCGCACTCTACACGAGATTGGAATAATAGAGAACTGTGAAGGTGGTACGAAGAACCCTCTGCCAGGCACTTAAACGGGATTTGCAGAGTATCCATGTAGTTGTAGAACTGGGAAAAAGGGTGCCGTACTTCTTCCATAGATTTCCATATGGCACCAATCGCAATTTGAAATATGTAGTAAAGAGTGACGAGCTCTTTAGTCTACTGAAAAATGGAATAATTGCCAGAATGGAACAGAACAGGAAAGAGCTGCAGATGCTGTGAAACAATGGTTGCTGCAAGTTGCTTAAAACTTGGTAGAATATTTCTAAACAGTGTGACAATATCGTAAACAAAAAACAATAGTTTGTCTCTCAGACATTGCTTATTCGGCGTTTACTCGTCATCTGATTATTTTGGGAGCCACTCTAGGGTAAGGATCAAATAATGTAGTGGAACACCTGGTACAGACACGTTCGGTCATACAGGTATGAAAATATGTGAGCGGTCATTCGAAAGATTACCTGGAGTGTTGTAGCACATTGTGACTTCAGGTGCCAGTGGATAGTGTGGGTGGATACTGCGAGTGTATACAATTGCTCTGCTTAGCTACATCTACAGCTACATCTGCACTCCGCAGGATTCCTTTCCGTATCTGTTAGAGTTGTTGAGGGGACTATTAACGCTTTCGTCTTCCCTGTTCCATTAGCTAATAGTGTGCGGGATGAACAATTGCCAGCAGTCTTCCGTACGAGCTCGAATTTCTATGATATTTCTCTTATGGTCGTTTCATGAAACATATGTTTGCGGATCTAATATATTGCTCTCTCTTTTTGGGACGAACGTTCTCGGAGTTTTAAAAACGACGCTCTCCGTGATGTACAACGCCTCTCTAGTAGATTTTTCCACTGGAGTTTGCTGAATGTTTTCCGTGAAGCTTTTTTGCTTGCTAAACGAAACATGCCCTTCATATTTTCATCCTCTCGGTGTAACATACACGAGATAAATTATTGGCTACAGTGCGACGAGAGGAAATTATGCCTCTAACAGCTATAAACATTATGTATTCGACACATGAAAACACAGTGAAAACTTATAAATATTAATTATTTATATAATATTCTATGATGTAATTAGACATATCGATGAGTATCATACAAAGACAATGATAATTGTCAATTGCTTGTATGATCTGCGGTTGTCTTCCTTTGTTTTTACCTTTTGTTGGTTGGCTTTTGTAAGTTGCGGACGCATATTAAACTGAGGTCTTTTAAGAAATTGTAATTATTTGTTAATTATTATTCGAAAATAGAGTTCATTATTATAATAAATATGAGTGAATAATTATTTGTAACTTTAATTCCTCTCTCAGTAAGCGTTATCTGTGTTAATTATTTCTTTCCGCTGCAACGAGCGCAGCCATTGATGATAGCGATTTGTATCGCGTTTTTATCTGTGTTTTCCGTAGAAATAAATCAAATGTTTGCTTGATGAGGTCTAAATACTGCACAATATGAAAGTATAGTTTATAGCGTTTAATAAACATTTTAAATAGTTACTTATTTGCTCTAACAATAGAAAGTCTCTATCAATTGTCTGCCGCCATGTTAACAATTATCACAGCGGCAAATTCAAATTACCCAACTCTGCAGACATAAATGCTGAACGTAATACATATGTGTAAAAATAAATGTGCACCGGTGGTCCCGAACTCATTTTAATGAAAATAATTCGAATGAGATTGGTTCTTTAAAAACAGTGCTCATAGCACAATCGCTGTAACAAACTTTTCTAGCTGATGTATGGAGCCGAAATTAATTACGCACATGTTGCGAAGAATATTGTTTCAGGTAACATACGTCAGTGTTGTGTGCGGCTGATATTCTGTGGTTTTAATGATCATTTTGCTGAAGATAAACACAACGTACAGACAACACTTTAACACGACGTTAACTTAGAGATCTTTAGCAACTTGATCAAATCTTTAGCCGGGCTAAAAATTATTTAGTAATTACTCCATGTAATAAAATAAGATTATCATTTCCATTTACAAATTAGTTAAATACCAACCACTGAATAACACAGCGAATGCCACACTACCGCCCAACGCGGGACCACCAATGCATGCAAGTGCAAAATTAGTAACTCCAGCTATAAGTAGTAATAAATGAGTATTGTGGCTGCGAGAATAATATTTTTAAGTGTTATTTGTATATATGTGTTAGTTACAAGATTATTTTGTGTCAATTGGTGCTTGTCAGTGATTTAAGTATTTTTTGTGCTATATTGGTGATAGAATGGTAAAACAAAAGAAAAATAAACCGAATGAGCATACTGATGCAGAGATGACATCAGAGTCTCAGGTAGAACAATCTACCCATATTTCTGTCCAATTATTAGAAAATTTAGTTATGAATGATAATTTAGTAACTAATGTCCCGAGTGATAGTAAAACTGGGGAGCTGCCAAAACAAACTGACACTCCTGCATTCAACCAGTTAGGAATTAATGACAATATTAGTTCTGAGCAAGGGGCAGAAGTTAGCAATGCTCAAGCTATGCCGATACAGGATATGCTAACAGCATTTCTTGAAAAGTTTACTATTAAAGAGCAGGAGCGTGAAAGACAACGTCAGAAGAAAAAGGAAAAACGTAGACAGGAAAAGCTTATAGAAAAACAGCAACAGGAGCTCAGGGACCAAGAAAAGGAAAAGAAATTTATGGAATATATAAACAATATTTTTCTGGAAAGTGATAAAGAAATTGTCCGTAGGATGAATCAAGTGTTGGCCGATCGTGATAATGCTACTACTACCCATTTTAAGTAGGAGATTGATGCAGTAAAAACCACTATTGAACCGTTAACAAACATTCCAGTTCAGGTCAATAGTCTTCAAACTGAAGTAGCTAGACTAGAGAACCAATTGAAAGCCTTGGCTACCGCTATGGAAACAATGCAGGAGGACATTTCCTCGGAAATCCGAAAGCAAGTCCGAACAGAAGTAGGCGGGGTGCTGAGCTCTGAAAATCAAGACTTTGAAAATCTGACAGTATGCAGTAATGACTACACTGGTACTGACAGGCAAAAGATTGCAGATAATCTAACGGCGAATTTTAATGCACCAGAAGGAAGACCAAATTTTGGTAATCAACTTTTATTACCAGAGCAATATGTGACACCAAGGAACAATAATAGTGGAATAGAATGTACTTGTAATAAAGTAACGACACCACCTGCGAGTGATAGCAATTCCCTGCACTTAACTACTTTGATGCATGAGGAAAGCCTAATTAGGCAGAGACAGTTTCAAATATTTAATGAAGAAAGCAATAAAAACATACAACCAGTAGTTTTCATTCGAAACCAAAAGTGTTCTTCCAAAATCATGGTCGGAAGAACCGAAAATACAGTTTGTGGTTTCACATGTCTCTGGTGATGCGCCGCTCTGGGCATTAAATGCAGCAGAAACTTGCAAGACTTTCCACGACTTGGAGAAGGCGTTCCTTGATCAATTCTGGTCAGCGTCTATTCAAGAGCGACTCCGTAAAATTGTTTACAATGCAGAAATGGACAATCCGAAGACAGGTTCCTTAAGAAAGTACTTTGAAAAATATATTTAATGACCCGGTACTGGGATGAGCCAGTAACCACCAGAGACTTATTGCGAGTGTTAAAAGCTAGATTACCAATACATATTAGAGAAAAATTATTTAATCTTGCGGACACCGATCTGAAAGAATTTCTGTCTGTAATCGATTCTCTGGATCTAGTGCAAGAAGACAACAGAAAAAATTCTGACTCGATCAGCAATAATAATAGTCCTAATAGAAAAAATTCATGGAATGGAAATAATGGAAATAGGGGCGAAGGTAGTCCAAAGAAAAATAAAAGTAAAGCTTATAGTAACGGAAAATACAATAATAATAATAGTAGTAGGAATCCCTACGACCAAAATTTTTGTTATCCTAATAACAATAACAGTAATTATCAAAAGGCCGAAGAACACCAACAACCGAACGGTAATCAGAGGCCATACCACAATGAAAACCCAAACAATAACAATAGCAACCGAAAGAGACGAAATGACAACAGGTCAAACAGTCCATATAAAGACAAGCCTAAACATATGCGGGGTGACAGTGAATATTGGCGACAGCCAGGGCCAAGTCATTGTCAGCCGCAGCTAAATTCTATCAATTCAGGTCAGCCAATAAATTATGTACAGGCTATACCTATACTAAGCAATCAATATCCACCGTGGTGGGATCCAAGCAAGCCTCCTCCGACTGAAAAATCACAAACTGTTAGAATAGTGGAGGTACCTTCGGAAACAAAACAAAACACTCAGAAGCCAACAAACTAATTTCGGTCCCTGTAGGCCTTCGCCAGGTGACCGAGGCCAACAATGAAGGCAATAGGTCGACGGAACAAAAAATAATCATGATACGGTATCAGGATGGCAATAGGATCGAAGATGAGCTATATCAGGAACCTGCTGTCTCTGATAAGCCACAAAGGGAAAATATCCAAGCAAGTGTCACCAGAGTTGTAAATGGTGTAACAACTACTATTCTGCTTGACACAGGTGCTAATGTATCAGTTATGAACACGCAGTTTTTCAAGAAGGTATCGGAGATAAGGAAATTGCCGATTTTGCCGGTTGCAAATTGTAAGGTTATAGAGGCATTGGGAAAAAAGGCACAGAGTATAAAATACCAGATACAGGTGGAAGTTTCCTTGGGAAATGATCGCTTGTTATGCACGTTCCTACTAATGGATAACTTGTCAATACCGGTGCTTCTGGGTCTTGAGTTCCTTCGGGAAAGGGAAGGTGTAATTGATCTCGCCCGTGGGACATGTGCACTTAAGTACCAACAGCGACCCATAACATTAATGCTGAATCGGGAGTTCGGTGCGAACCTTCCGCTGGTGAGAAAAATGAGTCTTTCTGTCAGCAAACAGAACTTGTTAGTGTTGGATCATAAGCACCCACAGATGTGTCACAGAAATCGAAATAACGATGCACCAAGCAACGTGAGTGACGTCGTCACAACAATAGAAGAGAAAGTAAAGGAGGCAACTTGCATTAATGCTTCACAATCTAGACAATTAACAGAATTATTATCCGGATACCTCGAAGTATTCAGTGAACGCCCTGGAATCATAAAAGATTACCAGTATAATGTGAAAGTCTATGCGCACAAGACCTATTGCAGAGCATCTTACTCGGTTCCCCCTGGACTAAGAAAAACGAAGTGAAGATACAAAGGACCAATCAGAAGTGCAAGTGCACTACCCCATAAATGTAAATATAATGTTTATGGTAAAATAATTAGCCATAATAATGTGATAATCTTATGTATGTATAAGTTTATGAACTTTTATGTCAAGTATTACACTGTAATGTTCTTGAATTATTTGAACAAGGAATAGAGAATCTTCATAATAAATGTATTTTTACTCTAAAAGGGATCAATAACTTGATAAACACTTGAGTGTTGTTGCATTAAATGTGAGTAATTTTACCTTTCTATACGTAGGATAGAAATGATTAAAATGCTTAAGTAATATATTTGTTCGTGTGTAAGAATGGATATAACAAAAATATTTTCATAAGATCGAATCATGTAGTCCCACACACGTAGTGAGTGTTGGTGGTGTGTGAGCTGTGTGACTGAGGAAAAAAATAAATAATTAAATAAACAGCTTTCACCACTAGTGAAGCGAAATCTGAATGTGTACTGATTTACTTACACGTTTTCATTACGAAGTCATTTAAAATGCTCTTATGAGCAACATTCCGGTTAGATAAAGCGAACATGGACAGCTGTCCCAAAAACATGGTAAATCAATACCAATAAAAAAAGTAAAAAATAGAAATATATAAACATATGTATCTGTAATAAAAATGGAAATGTACTGTTATCTGGACAGTTCAGTAATGATCTCATGGTCAAGATAATGTAGCAGATTCTGAAAGTTTTATATTGTCTCATGTTTATGTGACAGTGCAAGATTTAAAATTTTGTTATTCAGTCATGGTAATATGAACTTATGTGCAAGTGTACCAGACCTCATTACTTGAAAAGTGTCATTTGCATATAGATTGTCTGTTAAGTACTGTGGAAAACTACTGACAGCAATCAGAACAGTGAAACGTGTTTCGCAGGAACTAGTGGACGCGTGAAGAACTGTGATTTACATTGTGAATAATGATGAACAGTGATGAAAACTGTGATCACGTAACCTTATGAACGCTCTTGGAGTGTCAAAGTTAGCAGCAACGCTATGAACGTTGAGTACTGTTGATTGTATTAATAATTATTTTGAACTGATGACCTTTAGTAGTTTGATATGAAGCGCCTCCGCGTGCCAAATTTAATGTGACTGACTGTACATCCAGCCGCGCGGCAAAACAATAAAGCAACGTTGGCTACGCAGCGCGTCGCGAAAATATTTACATTCCGCTTAAGTAAACGAAGCACACCACGGACACTTGTATGATTAACGGTGCAGTGTTCAAAATGTGCATATTGTGATAAACTTACATGTGAATCACTACATTGTGTTGAACAGTGTCAAAATACAGAACATACTCCAAAAAGAGTCTAATTCCATCCGTGTGAATGCAAGTGAAATGGACACAAATAAACTTTTCCACAGGATGAGAATAGTAATTATCTTGTCACTGATGCTTATTTATATTTTGATATTTCATGTACCCGTCTTAAACTGAGGGACGTGGGAAAGGAGAAGCAAGACCTGCTGCAGCGCGACTTCTAGCCAGCAGCAGATCCAAACCACGATGCAGCCGACGGCAACCGACGCCCCACCGACTCGGCCGGGGACGGTCCAGCAGCAGCCACTACATGTCTGCGGTCCAACGGCTCGACACGGGGGCGGTCTGACGTCAGCAGCGAATTGCTATGACATTCGATAAATGAGTGATTTTGGAAATTTTATGATACCCCACCGTGAGAAAACATTCATTATCTCAGATGCTTACAACAGAGTCATAAATTTGCATTTTCCAGCATATTTTATTACATTCATGTCAAGCCTGACTGTTAAAAGTAGGTGTCTGTATTTTCTTGAAGCCCCTTGGACGGTTTTATTCCCGGTTTTCCGAGCTCAGTGAACCCAAATGAGTGGGATAAGCTAATCCGGGAAGTATCCGTAGCAATTTCCGAGATAATACAGTCACTGAAGTCATATAAAGTACTCGATTTAACTATAATTTTATCATGTTTAAAATAACATTGAAACTAAACATTTTGCATCTTGGGAGTAGCAAATCTACGTGGATTACGTGGACTGATAAAGAAAAAAATACAATAGATAAACTAATTTTTTTTCTCAGCCCAAGGGGCATTGTAACATCCACGAGATAAATTTTTGGCTACAGTGCGACGAGAGGAAATTATGCCTCTAACAGTTATAAACATTGTGTATTCGACGTATAAAAAAACAGTGAAAACTTATAAATATTAATTATTTATATAATATTCTATGATGTAATTAGACATATCGATGAGTATCATACAAAGACAAAGATAATTGTAAATTGCTTTTATGATATGCGTTTGTCTTCCTTTGTTTTTACCTTTTGTTGGTTGGCTTTTGTAAGTTGCGGACGCATATCAAACTGAGGTCTGTTAAGAAATTGTAGTTATTTGTCAATTATTATTTGAAAATAGAGTTCATATTATTATAAATATGAGTGAATAATTATTTATAACTTTAATTCCTCTCTCAGTAAGCATTATGTATTTTAATTATTTCTTTCCGCTGCAACGAGCGCAGCCATTGATGATAGCGATTTGTATCGCGTTTTTATCTGTGTTTTCCGTAGAAATAAATCAAATGTTTGCTTGATGAGGTCTAAATACTGCACAATATGAAAGTATAGTTTATAGCGTTTAATAAACATTTTAAATATTTACTTATTTGCTCTAACAATAGAAAGTCTCTATCAATTGTCTGCCGCCATCTTAACAATTATCACAGCGGCAAATTCGAATTACGCAACTCTGCAGACATAAATGCTGAACGTAATACATATGTGTAAAAATAAATGTGCACCGGTGGTCCCGAACTCATTTAAATGAAAATAATTCGAATCAGATTGGTTCTTTAAAAACAGTGCTCATGGCACGATCGTTATAACAAACTTTTCTAGCTGATGTATGGAGCCGAAATTAATTACGCACATGTTGCGAAGAATATTGTTTCAGGTAACATACGTCAGTGTTGTGTGCGGCTGATATTCTGTGGTTTTAATGATCATTTTGCTGAAGATAACTGTTTCCATCACAATCCATAGTTGTATAGAATCTGTTGTATGAACTGTGATTTAGTGACACTTACACAACGTTCAGACAACACTTTAACACGACTTTAACTTAGAGTTCTTTAGCAACTTGATCAAATCATTAGCCGGGAGAAAAATTATTTAGTAATTACTCAATGTAATAAAATAAGATTATCATTTCCATTTACAAATTAGTTAAATACCAAACCACTGAATAACACAGCGAACGCCACATCGGTTTCCTCTATTATTACTATTCAGCAACTCTCACATGCTACGTCACATGATGTGACGTAGCATGTGAGAGTTGCTGAATTGGACGGGTTACTCCTGTAACTTAAATATCAGATCTGAAGATGGTTCTGAATGAACCGAAACCGGTCATATGAATAATAATAAAAAAAAAAAAAATTTGTAATCAAGACGGATTTAAAGTAACATCACTTTCGTAATTCCCACTATCAACCTAAATCTTTTTAGCGCAAGTAAACTTTGTGTGACAAGCGTATCGGCACTGTTTAAATTTACCTTGGCCTTTGACTTCATTAATTTCGGTTACAGCGCACAACGGACAAATAAAATCCTCACTCTATCTTAAGTCTATGAAAAATACAAGGGGGACTCTCAAGTGTATCTTATTAATTAATCTTCATTTGCCTTTCTGGTATTGGTTACATATTCGTAAATGTGTAGTCTGCGAAATAGGGGTGTGGTGTGGAGTCATAAAATTCATTAGTGGAAGATAAGCGGTTGTGTAATGAAATATTGTGTGGCTAGGGCCTCCTGACGTTTAGACCGGTCGCCTGGTGCAAGTCCTTTTAGGTGACGCTACTTCGGCGACTTACGTGTCGATGGGGATGAGATGATGATGAAGACAACACAACACCCAGTCCATGAGCGGAGAAAATCTCCAACCCAGCCGGGAATCGAACCTGGGCCTCTTATGAGTGAATTCCGTCGTGCTGACTACTGAGCTATCGAGGCGGACATGGTCGCAAGTACTCGATATGTATTCGCCTCTGAGCATGTCTTATAGGCTTTGATCTTTACAATATAAGACACATAAAAGTAACTTCGGGAAAAGCAAGAAAAGGAGAACACTGTACCCCACACACTTGAATCCATAATATGAGAATTCATGTGCTTTAGCATGAGAATACTACGGCAGATACAACTTGTTTCATGGTCGTAGTCAATAGGGAGACTTTCGCGTATCACTCGTAATGGAAACCATCCTGGAACTCATGTAAAAATCATGTCAGTATTCAGGAATAGAACTGTCAAAGATATGCAGAGGTGCAGTTGCTTGAAACAAAGTTAGCTGGCGTAAAATTTGGGTGCGCCAAGTCCTATCACTGACCAGATAGCGAACTGGCAAAAACCAACTTAAATTCTACAAGTGGAGGACGGGAGAATGTTCGTCGCGCATATCGGTAAGTGTTTACTTTGTGATTTTATACGCTTCAACACTAAACATAATGCGACGTGTTGGATGCAAGAAGAAGAGCATGTGGGCACTTTGGTCTACTACCACTGTCTCCAGTGTCTAAGGATCAGTCTGCATATCGGATAAAAATGACCCCTAAAATCTCTCACAAATTAGCTAAATCTAGTCGCGGAAGGTGGTGATACTTCCTGCAGTATAGTGTGGTATGTTAAGTAACAATGCATCAAGACCGTAACTTACACGACACCTGAAAGTTATGCAAATTTTCATAGAATAAATGTTTTCTCAATAAACGTTCACTAGCATTTAGATACGGAACTTTGAGCTCAGTGTGTGATGCTGTGTGACTAGGGCCTCCCGTCAGGAAGCCCTTACCCGGGTGCAAGTCTTTCGATTTGACGCCACTTCGGCGACTTGCGCGTAGACGGGGATGAAATGATGATGATCAGGACAACACAACACCCAGTCCCTGAGCGGAGAAAATCCCCGACTCAGCCGGGAATCGAACTCGGGTCCTTAGGATTGATATCCTGTGGCGCTGACCACTCTGTGAGCTCAGTGAACTTGCAGTACACGTGGTAGCATCTTATCCCAGACAAAGCCTACCATACCTAGTCGCCTTCTACATGCGAAATAAGCGAAATCCGATTGCAAGTTACTACATGAAATAGCTCCTCAATAACTAACTGTAGACTACATGGTCTAATTAACTCAAAAATCATGTCTTACAAACCAGGCACCCACAAAAAACGTGCAGCCCTAGCACACTTGACCTCGCTAGGACGACGACAAACAGTACCGTTACTGATCTTACCAGCTGCTAGCCACGTCCGTTCCACACAACCGTCGCGGACCTGCTCTGCGCTCGCCATTAACTCAACTACTACGGAACTAGTGTTAAGTTAACATACCTAGTGCGGGTTCGGTTTAGGTCCCCGCAGACTCTAAGGACGAACTCATTCCTCGGAGTAGTGAAGCAACTCAAATAACTTAATAAAATCAAGTCTTCTGGTCCAGACTGTATACCAATTAGTTTCCTTTCGGAGTATGCTGATGCATCAGCTCCATACTTAACAATAATGTACAACCGTTCGCTTGACGGAAGATCCGCACCTAAGGACTGGAAAGTTGCACATGTCACACCAATATTCAAGAAAGATAGTAGGAGTAATCTACAAAATTATAGGCCTATTTCGTTAACGTCGACATGCAGCGGGATTTTTGAACATATATTCTGTTCGAACATTATGAATTACCTCGAAGGAAACGGTCTATTGACAAACAGCCAACATGGGTTTAGAAAACATAGTTGCTGTGAAACACAGCTGCCTCTTTATACACATGAAGTGCTGAGTGCTATTGACAAGGGATTTCAGATTAACCCCGTATTCGTGGGTTTACGGAAGGCTTTCGACACTGTACCACACAAGCGGCTCGTAGTGAAATTGCGTGCTTATGGAATATCGTCTCAGTTATGTGACTGGATTTGCGATTTCTGTCAGAGAGGCCAGTAACTGACGGCAACTCCTCGAGAGAAACAGAAGCGATTTCAGGCGTTCCCCAAGGTAGTTTTATATGCCCTTTGCTGTTCCTTATCTATATACACGATTTGGGAGAAAATCTGAGCAACCATCTTCGGTTGTTTGCAGTTTACGCTGTCGTTTATCGACTAATGAAGTCATCAGAAGATTAAACGAATTGCAAAAGATTTTATAAAATATATCTGAATGGTGCGCAAATTGGCAGTTGACCCTAAATAACGAAAAGTGTGAGGTCATCGACATGAGTGCTTAAAGGAACTCGTTAAACTTCGATTACACGATAAATCAGTCTAATCTAAAAGCCGTAAATTCAACTAAATACATAGGTATTACAACTACGAACAACTTGAGTTGGAAAGAACACATTGAAAATGTCGTGGGGAAGGCTAACTAAAGGCTGCGTTTTATTGGCAGGACACATAGAAAATGTAACAGACCTACTAAGGAGACTGCCTACACTACGCTTGTCCGTCCTCTTTTAGAATACTGCTGCGTGGTGTGGGATCCTTATGAGATAGGACTGACGAAGTCCATAGTAAAAGTTCAAAGAAAGGCAGCACGTTTCGTATTATCGCGAAATATGGGAGAGTGTGTCACTGAAATGATACAGGTTTTGGGCTGGAAATCATTAAAAGGAAGTCGTTTTTCGTTGCGACAGAATCTTTTTGTGAAATTCCAATCACCAACTTTCTCCTCCGAATGCGATAATACTTTGTTGACGCCGATCTGCCTAGGGCGGAACGATCACCACGATAAGATAAGGGAAATAAGTGCTCGTACGGAAAGATATAGGTGTTCATTCCTTCCGCGCGCTATTCGAGATTGGTAGAATGGTGAATTACGAGGTGCATTCAAGTTCTAAGGCCTCCGATGTTTTTTCTCCGGACTGGAAAGAGATGGAAACATGCGCATTGTTTGAAAATGAGGCCGCGTTCATTGTCAATACGTCCCAGAGATGGCAGCACCGTACGGCAGATGGAATTTTACCGCCAGCGGCGAGAATGAGAACTGTTTTAAATACTTAAAATGGCGACGTTTTCCTTACTTGAACAGCATGCAATCATTCGTTTTCTGAATTTGCGTAGTGTGAAACCAATTGAAATTCATCGACAGTTGAAGGAGACATGTGGTGATGGAGTTATGTATGTGTCGAAAGTGCGTTCGTGGGCGCGACAGTTTAATGAAGGCAGAACATCGTGTGACAACAAACCGAAACAACCTCCGGCTCGCACAAGCCTGTCTGACGACATGATCGAGAAAGTGGAGAGAATTGTTTTGGGGGATGGCCGAATGACTGTTGAACAGATCGCCACCAGAGTTGGCATTTATGTGGGTTCTGTGCACACAATCCTGCATGACGACCTGAAAGTGCGAAAAGTGTCATCCAGGTGGGTGCCACAAATGCTGACGGACGATCACACGGCTGCCCGTGTGGCATGTTGCCAAGCAATGTTGACGCGCAATGACAGCATGAATGGGACTTTCTTTTCGTCGCTTGTGACAATGGATGAGACGTGGATGCCACTTTTTAATTCACAAACAAAGCGCCAGTCAGCTCAATGGGAGCACACAGATTCACTGCCACCAAAAAAATTTCGAGTAACTGCCAGTGCCGAAAAAATGATGGTGTCAATGTTCTGGGACAGCGAGGGAGTAATCCTTACCCATTGCATTCCAAAGGGCACTACGGTAACAGGTGCAGCCTACGAAAATGTTTTGAAGAACAAATTCCTTACTGCACTGCAACAAAAACGTCCGGGAAGGGCCGCACGTGTGCTGTTTCACCAATACAACGCACCTGCACATCGAGCTAACGTTACACAACAGTTTCCTCGTGATAACAAATTTGAAGTATTTCCTCATGCTCCCTACTCACCTGACCTGGCTCCTAGTGACTTTTGGCTTTTTCCAACAATGAAAGACACTCTCCGTGGCTTCACATTCACCAGCCATGCTGCTATAGCCTCAGCGATTTTCCAATGGTCAAAACAGATTCCTAAAGAAGCCTTCGCCACTGCCATGGAATCATGGCGTCAGCGTTGTGAAAAATGTGTACGTCTGCAGGGCGATAACGTCGAGAAGTAATGCCAGTTTCATCGATTTCGGGTGAGTAGTTAAATAGAACAAAAATCGGAGGCCTTAGAACTTGAATGCACCTCGTATGAAGGTGGTTCAAGGAACCCTCTGCCAGGCACTTAAATGTGATTTTCAGAGTATCCATTTAGATGTATATGTAGATTCAGGAAGGTTCAGAGGCTGGAAGGTGAATTGGAGGGTGGAGTTTGGTTTAAATAAATATTTCATTCCGTTCATCTTTAGTGCTGAGCCTCCTAGTAATAGTAGCAAAGTGTGATACTATCTTATACTCGTATTTACAACTAGCATGCAGATGTCATATCGAATGAAAAGTAACTGAGGTTAACATTTCAAAAGTAACTACCCGTCATGCGGTCCTACACTGATAAGTCATGGCAGTGAAGTGAAGTGTGTGTACCAGTCGGAACCACCAGTCATGCTGGTCGGTGCGAAGGCAAGAAGGAGGTATTTTGAACGATTTTGCCCAATTTTATTTTTGATATATCAGCGCTAACCGCCGGTCGTAAATCTTAGGAATGTTTACTGCCTGCAGCCATGTAATACGTCGAAGTAAAAGTGATCGTAAAGAAGATCCCGACCAACAGGTACGAGGGTCACGATTTGTAAATGAGAAATATTTCAAATATGACAAAAGATTCTGGTTCCAGTGAATGCAGGTCCTTTTCAATACGTTTTCAAGCGATCATTTCGAACGGAGCAGCATGCAATTGACATCTGGATTCGAGTGCCCCGCAAACAGCCATAGCTCTCAGCAGCAAATTAAGTTGCACTGATTCATCGGGTCAAAAACCACATGAACTGGAAGGTAGGTGACTGGAGGCGTTAGATGCGTTCTACGACTCGTGATTTTACCCCTTTTCAAATCAAGTAAGGCGTAGAATCCACCGAAGCCCACAGAAGATTTTAACCCTCAGGGTGTGGACGCTGCAGTTCAGACTGGAAGACGTAGTATGATGTTTTAGGAGTGCTTTTCTTACCATGATTATTACCCTTTCATTCATATTGCCGATAAAGTGTACCAGGATCTCATTTGAACATTTTCAGGAATCAAGTGTTGCCGTTTCTAATATGTATTAATTATAAGTGGCATGTGATCGCCACACGGGATAGCCGCATTGTCGAAGGGCGTCTTGTGGCGGTCCGCGCAGCTCCCCCGTTCGAGTCCTCCCTCGGTCACGGGTGTGTGTATCGTCCCTAGCGTAAGTTAGTTTAAGTTAGATTAAATAGTGTGTAAGCTTGGGGACCGATGACCTCAACAGTTTGGTCCCATAATACCTTACCACAATTTTTAAAAATTTAGCGTGTTAACATTATCTTCTCTCAACATTAAAAAACTTTGTTCAATTAGCTGCACGCATACGTACCTGATTTGAAGATATTCTTGTATCCTGTGGCACCTCCACTTGTCCTCTAAAGCATCTGATCTTAGTCCCCAGCAAGTGTTTTACTGTAAAAAGTTCAGTGACAGGGTTGATCTCATTAGAGTCGACTGGGAATCTACGCCAAATACAATAGAACTGATATACCTGCGAACGTCACAAACAGAAAATGAAGGGTGTATGAGAAGGTGAAAATCTAATAATCATGGGAGATTATAACCCGCTAATAGGGGGAAGAATGCAAGATAGACTTACTGGAAGGTATGGACTTGATAGTATTAATGGAAGATGAGAAACTGAATTCAACAGTAAATTTCAGCTGGTGGTATTAAATACCCTGATCATGAATCGGCAGAGGGTGAGTTATACTTGGAAATGACCGCCAGACGCGGGAAAATCTCGTCTGGGTTATATCAAGGTCAAACGGAGATTTGGAAATCAGATATTGGATTTGCTTAACAATTTAATTTTGATCAAAAGGAGACTGATGTTTAAGAAACTCGTCCGGGACATCAGTGCGAAAGGAAGTGAAATACTGAAATACTGCTGGAACGAATACCACAGTAGGCAGTTCACTAGAAGAAGAATGGACATTTCTAAAAACACGAATCGCAGAAGAATCAGGTAACTGAGAAGACAACTTGGGTAAAAGAAGAAACACTTCATTTAACTGGAGGAAGTAGAGTATGAAAATATGAACAGAACGTACAGTAACTTGGTAATACTGAAACAAATTGGAAATGCAGGAAGCCAAGGTGAACTGGCAGCCAGAAGAATTTAGAGAAATCAGAGTAGACATGGCCTTACCAAGAGCAGATTCATCATAGAGAAAAGTCGAAAGAACCTTCGGTAAAATTAATATCAAGGTCATAACCATTAACATTAGCTGCACACATACGTACCTGGTTTGAAGACATTCTTGTATCCTGTGGCACCTTCACTAGCCCTCTAAAGCATCTGATCTTAGTCCCCAGCAAGTGCCGAAGTTGGATAAGCAGCTGCAGCAGCAAGTCGTATACTCCTAGCTCACTCAGTTGTTACATAGTTTAATTCTTAATTTCTTTCCGTGTTTTTGGTACTTCCATTGTTTGATTCATAAATTTCGGGCGTATTGTAGTATTTGAGAGTTGTAGCATCGCGTTTAAGAACCTGAATAGTGTAAATTCGCGTAGTCGTTTGTCTTCTGTTTTTGTTTTGAACGGCCAGTGTCGGTTGGCCACAGTCAGTGTGCTCCCTGCTGCCGTTGGATAAGCAGCTGCAGCAGCAAGTCGTATACTCCTAGCTCACTCATTTGTTACATAGTTTAATTCTTAATTTCCTTGCGTGTTTTTGGTACTTGCATTGTTTAATTCATAAATTTCTGGCGTATTATAGTATTTGAGAGTTGTAGCATCGCGTTTCAGTACCTGAATAGTGTAAAATCGCGTAGTCTCCTTCCACCGCCGAGCAGTGTGTCAGCAGTGCGCAAGTAGCAGCATTACTGCATTTACTAGGCAATCTTGTATTTTAATAACCGTTTAAATTTTGTATCGATTTGTTTGCGCTCTCTGTGGATTAGTTCAGACGTTCTTTGCACAACAGTTTTTAGCATGTATAGGGACTGCAACTGCTGTGTTCGGATGCAGCTGAGTTGGCATCCCTTCACTCCCAGCTTCAGGCAGTGTTGGCTTCGGTCACACAGCTTGAGGCTTTTGCCAATGGGCATCACTGTGGGGGTCCGGATGGGGGTTTGTCGGGGACGGCCAGCTCGTCCCACGCATCCCCCGATCGGACTACGACTCTGGTTGCCCGGGATACTGCCCGCATTGAGGCTGATCCCTCACCTGTGGTAGAGTGGGAGGTCGTCTCAAGGTGTGGCAGGGGGCGAAAGACATTCCGGAGGGCTGAACGGAAGGCCACTCCAGTTTGTCTGACGAACCGGTTTCAGGCTCTGTCTCAGGCTGATACTGATCTTCGGCCTGACATGGCTGCTTGTCCTGTTCCAGAGGTTGCCCCTCAGTCTGCAAGATCCGGGCGGTCGCAGAGGGTGGGCTTACTGGTAGTTGGGAGCTCCAACATCAGGCGCGTAATGGGGCCCCTTAGGGATATAGCAGCAAGAGAGGTGAAGAAAACCAATGTGCACTCCGTGTGCATAGCGTGGGGAGTCATTCCAGATGTGGAAAGGGTCCTTCCGGATGCCACGAAGGGTACAGGGTGCACCCATATGCAGGTGGTCGCTCATGTCGGCACCAATGATGTGTGTCGCTATGGATCGGAGGAAATACTCTCTGGCTTCCGGCGGCTATCTGATTTGGTGAATACTGCCAGTCTCGTTAGTGGGATGAAAGCAGAGCTCACCATCTGCAGCATCGTCGACAGGACTGACTGCGGACCTTTGGTACAGAGCCGAGTGGAGGGTCTGAATCAGAGGCTGAGACGGTTCTGCGACCGTGTGGGCTGCAGATTCCTCGACTTGCGCCATAGGGTGGTGGGGTTTTCGGGTTCCGCTGGATAGGTCAGGAGTCCACTACACGCAACAAGCGGCTACACGGGTAGCAGGGGTTGTGTGGCGTGGGCTGGGCGGTTTTTTAGGTTAGATGGCCTTGGGCAAGTACAGAAAGGGCAACAGCCTCAACGGGTGCGGGGCAAGGTCAGGACATGCGGGGACCAAGCAGCAATCGGTATTGTAATTGTAAACTGTCGAAGCTGCGTTGGTAAAGTACCGGAACTTCAAGCGCTGATAGAAAGCACCGAAACTAAAACGTTATAGGTACAGAAAGCTGGCTGAAGGATAGATTGCATGCAACCGGTGGTGGAGTGTTCGTCACTGTTAGTAGTAGTTTATCCTGTAGTGAAGTAGAAGTGGATAGTTGCTGTGAATTATTATGGGTGGAGGTTACACTCAACAACCGAGCTAGGTTAATAATTGGCTCCTTTTACCGACCTCCCGACTCAGCAGCATTAGTGGCAGAACAACTGAGAGAAAATTTGGAATACATTTCACACAAATTTTCTCAGCATGTTATAGTCTTAGGTGGAGATTTCAATTTACCAGACATAGACTGAGACACTCAGATGTTTAGGACGGGTGGTAGGGACAGAGCATCGAGTGACATTATACTGAGTGCACTATCCGAAAATTACCTCGAGCAATTAAACAGAGAACCGACTCGTGGAGATAACATCTTGGACCTCCTGATAACAAACAGACCCGATCTTTTCGACTCTGTATATGCAGAACAGGGAATCAGTGATCATAAGGCCGTTGCAGCATCCCTGAATATGGAAGGTAATAGGAATATAAAAAAAGGGAAGAAGGTTTATCTGTTTAGCAAGAGTAATAGAAGGCAGATTTCAGACTACCTAACAGATCAAAACGAAGATTTCTGTTCCGACACTGACAATGTTGAGTGTTTATGGAAAAAGTTCAAGGCAATCGTAAAATGCGTTTTAGACAGGTACGTGGCGAGTGAAACTGTGAGGGACGGGAAAACCCACCGTGGTACAACAACAAAGTTAGGAAACTACTGCGAAAGGAAGGAGAGCTTCACTCCAAGTTTAAACGCAGCCAAAACCTCTCAGACAAACAGAAGCTAAACGATGTCAAAGTTAGCGTAAGGAGGGCTATGCGGGAAGCGTTCAGTGAATTCGAAAGTAAAATTCTGTGTACCGACTTGACAGAAAATCCTAGGAAGTTCTGGTCTTCCGTTAAATCAGTAAGTGGCTCGAAATAGCATATCCAGACACTCCGGGATGATGAAGGCATTGAAACAGAGGATGACACTCGTTAAGCTGAAATACTAAACACCTATTTCCAAAGCTGTTTCACAGAGGAAGACCGCACTGCAGTTCCTTCTCTAAACCCTCGCACAAACGAAAAAATGGCTGACATCGAAATAAGTGTCCAAGGAATAGAAAAGCAACTGGAATCACTCAACAGAGGAAAGTCCACTGGACCTGACGGGATACCAGTACGATTCTACACAGAGTACGCGAAAGAACTTGCCCCCCTTCTAACAGCCGTGTACCGCAAGTCTCTAGAGGAACGGAAGGTTCCAAATGATTGGATAAGAGCACAGGTAGTCCCAGTCTTCAAGAAGGGTCGTCGAGCATATGCGCAAAACTATAGACCTATATCTCTGACGTCGATCTGTTGTAGAATTTTAGAACATGTTTTTTGCTCGAGTATCATGTCGTTTTTGGAAACCCAGAATCTACTATGTAGGAATCAACATGGATTCCGGAAATAGCGATCGTGTGAGACCCAACTCGCTTTATTTGTTCATGAGACCCAGAAAATATTAGATACAGGCTCCCAGGTAGATGCTATTTTTCTAGACTTCCGGAAGGCGTTCGATACAGTTCAGCACTGTCGCCTGATAAACAAAGTAATAGCCTACGGAATATCAGACCAGCTGTGTGGCTGGATTGAGGACTTTTCAGCAAACAGAACACAGCATGTTGTTGTCAATGGAGAGACATCTACAGACGTTAAAGTAAACTCTGGCGTGCCACAGGGGAGTGTTATGGGACCATTACTTTTCACAATATATATAAATGACCTAGTAGATAGTGTCGGAAGTTCCATGCGGCTTTTCGCGGATGATGCTGTAGTATACAGAGAAGTTGCAGCATTAGAAAATTGGAGCGAAATGCAGGAAGATCTGCAGCGGATAGGCACTTGGTGCAGGGAGTGGAAACTGACCCTTAACATATACAAATGTAATGTATTGCGAATACATAGAAAGAAGGATCCTTCATTGTCTCATTATATGATACTGGAACAAACACTGGTAGCAGTTACTTCCGTAAAATATCTGGGAGTATGCGTGCGGAACGACTTGAAGTGGAATGATCATATAAAATTAATTGTTGGTAAGGCGGGTACCAGGTTGAGATTCATTGGGAGAGTCCTTAGAAAATGTAGTCCATCAACAAAGGAGGTGGCTTACGAAACACTCGTTCGACCTATACTTGAATATTGCTCATCAGTGTGGGATCCGTAGCAGATCGGGTTGATGGAGGAGATAGGGAAGATCCAAAGAAGAGCGGCGCGTTTCGTCACAGGGTTATTTGGTAACCGCGATAGCGTTACGGAGATGTTTAGCAAACTCATGTGGCAGACTGTAAGAGAGGCGCTCTGCATCGCGGTGTAGCTTGCTCGCCAGGTTTCGAGAGGGTGCGTTTCTGGATGAGGTATCGAATATATTGCTTCCCCCTACTTATACCTCCCGAGGAGATCACGAATGTAAAATCAGAGAGATTAGAGCGCGCGGAGGCTTTCAGACAGTCGTTCTTCCCGCGAACCATACACGACTGGAGCAGGAAAGGGAGGTAATGACAGTGGCACGTAAAGTGCCCTCCGCCACACACCGTTGGGTGGCTTGCGGAGTATAAATGTAGATGTAGATGTAGAACAGAGTTAAGGGGATTTCACTGTTAAATACAGAGTTGAGAGGATATAGGTGGATTGAGTAAAGGTATCTACGAGGGTACGAACTGTCTGATGACATGATAGAAGAAGGTGAGACGATATGAAGAATTTAGAGTTTGCAGTATTAGAATCACAGTTTAACAGAATTTTGGAAAACTTGTTGTCATATAAGAGAGAGGGCATAAACAACAATCTTTCTGAATTCCTAAATTCATTGGGAGAGCTGGCAGCCAAACGCTTATAAGAATTAGTTTGCAGTATCTATGAGTCGGCACACACAGCATCAGAGTTTCGGATAAATATCATCCACACACTTCCGAAGACGGTAAGAGTAGTTAAATGTGAGAAATGTCGGACAATCATATTAACGGCTCATACATCCTAGCTAACTGCAAGAAAAATGTGTAGAGGAATGGAAACGAAAATTGGAAATTGGTTAAATCATTGTCAGATTTGCTTTAGGATAGATAGGGGATCCAGACAACCACTTCTGAGGGCGTCCTTGATAATGAAAGCAATTCTTGAAATAAATCAAGACACATTCATCGGATTTGCGACATAGAAAAGGCGTTCGACAATGTAAAATGGAACAAGATGTTAGAACCGCTGCGAAAAAGACGAGTGAGCTATTGGAAATGGCTCAGATTATGCAGTATATGCAAGAAGCAGGAGAGAACAATGGACTGGGAGATCAATAGCGAAGAGCTCGGATTAAAAATGGGGTAAGGCGGTCGCACAGGCTTTCGCTCCTACCGTTCAGTCTATACATCGAAGATGCAGTGATGGAAATAAAATAAGGGTGGAAGGCAGAATTCGGTTACGATTGTGGACGCGGCCGTAACCAATTACTAATGGTTACCTTTTACAGTAACACACATTTTTTTTAAACAGTAATTCCTCCACGCCCTATGAAACGCCCGTCGAACGTGTGCCTCACCCCTCATGGTAATGTACATGTACGTCAGTGAGAAAGACCAATAAAAAGGTGTTATCATGTGGACGTAATATGCTGTTCCAGTCTCTTCTGTACCTAAGGTCCATCACCGTTCCCTTTGGATCCCTACGTAATTCGGTGCTCTCCGATACACACGATCGAACAGCGGAGGAGTGGTACTCAAGCGTCAACTTTAGGTTACAATATCTCCGGATGTAATTAACATTTTACAGTGCAACAAACGGCACTGCTTACGTGTATGTTCAGATGTGCTAACAAAACTAACGGGGTTCCATTTAAAAAACCGTAGGTTTCTGTTAAAAACCATACATCCGTGCATTTTTTTATGGTTTGTATTAACCAATTACACTAGCCCCTCTCCTCACGTTCGGTCTGTGGAATCGATTCGTCAGTATTTGATGTGGTCTACGAGATTTATCCAGCGGTAACGTTAGGTGACTCACCCTGTATCAATAAATTCAGTGAGGCAGTAAGTTCAGGTAGTTCGCAGCGAGGTATCAATCTGTCCTTGTCAGTAAAATGCCTTCGATCGTTGTGCCTCGGATGACGTAACAGCATTCTGTAAAAGTAGGAAGTGAACTCGCGAGGACTGTATACGTTCTCGACAACTCAGATTTCACAGAAGTAACTTTTGTGTGCCGCCCGTAATACTGCTAATACCGCGTGGGAAGTGGAGAGTTTAATTTTCTACTTTTAAGGCGAGCAATCAGAATTCAGGGCGATAGACCAGTTTACTTAGAATTTGCCGCAGAGGAGGCCTCTCAATTAATAATAGTTCTGTTTCCGATAGGGACATTGCTATTATTATTATCAAGAATATCATTATGTATTGTGCGTGTGAACTTTTACAGAATATATCGATCAGCTTAAAACGCTTTTATTTATAGTGATAGTGTTCTGTCCAGCTGAGTAAACAGCAAGTAGGAATATTTTCTATCACAATGAGTAATGTGGACTTACGGACTCGATATTATGGTCAGTATGTTCTTCATCACTTTCCGGCAAACCTTTTCAGGCTCTTGTAAACGACGATGCTTGGTACACTAATTTAATCCGACGCTTTACAACTTGTTACTTGTAAGACTCTCATCTAGCTCCAGGTCAAGCAAGGTGAAGCAGACTTCTAGCAAAGAAATTCAGTGTGAAGTCGGTGCCAAAAGAGAGGAGGAAGGAAAGAGCCTTGCTGTTATGTAGTACCTAATGGAGTGGTGTAAGAAAGATGGTACAGGACAACCTTCGCCAGACGACATAATACGTAGGGAATTTGTGCAAAGATCTTGGCAAACAGGAGCAGTTTATAGTTGTACAAATAGGTGGAGGTTGGGACAACCTGGCTTAGGACAGGAATAATAACATTAGGAGTGACCTTGATGAAATAGTAGTATCAGCTACAGACACAAATGTTAATTTTGTGGAGGTCGTTCAGCACCATGACCAGCCCTTGGTTAACACTGCTGTGAGCTGTGTGAGTTGAGCAGGCTTCTGCTGAGTGATATGAAAGGTAATATGAGTGTAGTACCTATTGCTGCTACTGGAACATGATTATATACTGCACACGAGCTGCACCATAATAGGAGAGGTAAAGATACCTTCTCTGAGCTTCTTGCAGAAAATATATGGGACACCACCGTCATCACACAAAGCAAGATCTTCGTGGTTGCTGGCTCAGAGAGGTATACACTTTTTGGTTGGAATCACGATTCAGGCACTCTTCTCTGAAAGAAGTCAAAATAATAGAAGAAAATGCTTCACCGTACAGACTAAAATAACTTCTTGTATGTTAGGAAAATTTAAGGAGATCTGAAAAGACAGGCCTCGTGTGACTATCCGAGCACGACGGTTCAGGAGAGTTAGATAAGTTAAATGTTTTCCAATAACTTCTGGGAATTCAGCCACGGGACGGAGTGGCCGAGCGGTTCTAGGCGCTACAGTCCGGAACCGCGCGACCGCTACGGTCGCAGGTTCGAATCCTGCCTCGGACATGGATGTGTGTGATGTCCTTAGGTTAGTTAGGTTTAAGTAGTTCTAAGTTCTAGGGGACTGATGACCTCAGAGGTTAGGTCCCATAGTGCTCAGTGCCATTTGAACCAATTCAGCCTCGTAAAACTTTCAGCGACCGCCGATATTTCGGTGGTAGAACACCCCGCCATTTTCAAGGCAAACTGCAAAGGACATTCGACGTACATGCAAATTCAAAACCTCGGTTCTCGGACTAATGCAGGAAACATAACACACACACTGAACACTGGTGCCACCAAAGATGACCAAAGTAAAAAAAAAAAAAAAAAAAAAAAAAAAAAAAAGGAAGGGTTCAAATGGCTCAAAGCACTATGAGACTAAAAATCCGAGGTCATCAGTACCCTAGAATTAGAACTACTTAAACTTAAATAACCTAAGGACATCACACACATCCTTGCCCGAGGCAGGATTGCAACCTCCGACCGTAGCAACAGCGCGGTTCCGGACTGAAATGCCTAGAACCGCTCGGTCACAGAGGCAGGTTGACCAAAAATCAGAGATATCGGTAGTGAAACTACGAACTCGCTGGTGAGGTAGCATTGACTCTGTCCCTCTGCTTTTTGACAAGGGAGAGACCCGGATTCCAAACAGAGTTTAAACAAAAGCCTTCATCCCTGCTAACGAGGCTGCTCGCTAATTTAATCTCAACTGCCTCCTTAACATCACAGTCCTAATAGCTGGACGTGCATGCCAATACCTCGGTGTTATTATATAATATGGGGTGACCAGTCTCCAAGCCATGTTCGGCAATAGCAGATCTACTTGCCTACTGTAATCGTGTGTGTCGTTTATGCTCAGTACATCGGTCCTCCACGGTCCTTATAGTTTGACCAATATATGCCATGCCGCAGCGGCAAGGAATGCGATATACACCCGCCTTACGAAGACCAAGATCATCCTTAACAGAACTCAAAAGCACTCTGATTTTAAATGGAGGTCGGAAGACACATTTCACATCGTATTTACGTAAAATAAGACCGATGTTGTTGGAAGTGTTTCCTACGTAAGGCAAAAAGATCGTAGACTTAGATGTCGACCCAAAATTATCATCAATCAAGCGATGTACAGTTGGTCGATAGTGCAACGCACGTTCAATCAGTCTATCACTATAACCATTTTGAGGAAACGTAAATTCAAGATGGGACAGCTCAGCTGGCAAAGTCTCAGCGTCGGAAACGACGTGTACCATGGTACGAAGTACACATTCACGCTGAGCCGGATGGTGACAACCATTAGCCTGTAAGACAAGGCGGTGTGAGTACGTTTCCTGTAGACCGCATGTCCCAATGATCCATCATTCTTCCACCTAACAAAAACGTCAAGAAACGGAAGGCAATAATCCTCTTCCATCTCCTCGGGTGAATCGAGATCAGATGTTCTAGAAAGGCATTCAAATTCTCCCTACCATGAGGCCAAATAACAAAGGTATCGTCATCATATCTAAATAAACAGGTGGGTTTCAAAGGTGCCGAGTCCAATGCACCTTCCTCGAGGTCTTCCAGAAACAAATTTCCTAGCACAAAAATGTTCAAATGTGTGTGAAATCTTATGGGAATTTACTGCTAAGATCATCAGTCCCTAAGCTTACACACTACTTAACCTAAATTATCCTAAGGACAAACACACACACACCCAAGCCCGCGGGAGGACTCGAACCCCCACCGGGACCAGCCGCACAGTGCACAACTGCAGCTCCCAAGACTGGTCGGCTAGTCCTGCGCGGCTTTAACCTAAATTATCCTAAGGACAAACACACACACCCAAGCCCGCGGGAGGACTCGAACCTCCGCCGGGACCAGCCGCACAGTGCACAACTGCAGCTCCAAAGACCGGTCGGCTAGTCCCGCGCGGCTTACGAGCACAGGAGACAACGGACTACCCATCGCAACACCATCAGTCTGCTCGTAATACTGGTCATTGAATAAAAAGTGGATGCCAACACATGCCGAAAGAGATTAGTTAATTCAGCACCAAACCTAGCCAAAATTAACCGCAGCGAATCAGAGGAACACGAGTGAAGAGAGTGACCACATCGAACTCACTAAAATATCAGAGACAATCAACCGCAGTCCCTCCTAACGACGTAAAGAATCAGCTGAGTTATTGATAATGGGTTCATACCGACCTACTTGTGGACTCAAGAGAGAAGCATGATGCTTGGCTACATGATATGTCTGAGTGCCGATATTACTCACTATAGGACGGAAAGGAACCGCTTCCTTGTGAACCTTCGGAAGGCCATATAATCTAAGGGGAACAGCACTATAGGTGTTAAGACTCTTGATAGTGTCCTGCGACAAACCACTTTTCTTCAGGAGGCTGTTGTCTTCCTCTCAACACTTTTCGTGGGGTGAGCATCGATTCTACGAATCGCTGAATCAGAAAGTAAACATTGCATCTTTTATACATAATTCTCTTTATTTAAAACAATGGTGGCATTTCCTTTGTCCGCAGGTAAAATTAGAATATCAGGATCAACTCTGAGAGACGGTAAAGCAGCCCTTCCGGCTGCTGTTACATTACTCTTGGGTGAACGAGCGCTAGTCAACACACGGCGTGCCTTCCTCCAAGCCTCCTCTGCAGCATCAAGGGGCAGTTTGCAAACTGCCTGGTCAATTGAACTAATAAAATCACATACGAGCAAACTCTTCGGAGTGGGAGTAAAATTTAAACCCTTCCCAAGCACGGATAAGGTTGCGTCGTGAAAAGATTTCTCTGGGAGATTTATCACAGAACGTCGAGATATAACATCAGACTCCACGCGATGAAAACGTTCAAACTTTGCCGAATGCCGGGCAGTAACCGAATTATATTCCCTATATCCCCAGTCAGTCTGAATCCATGAGGCACCGTCCAAACAATCCCAAGTGAAATCAGACAATGCCGATGCACCCATTAAATGAAAACCAAACAATTCTTTGGAAACAGAGTCCAAACTTCGACGAGTAAAACGAATCATTTTACGAACAAGAGCCAAGCCAGCACGTTACTTGATGCGATTGGCGGCAGGAGAATTAACATGGTGCACAACCTTGGCAAATGTTGGGACATGATTTTCATCACGACACCTCAATAAAAAAGACAAAGCACATTGCAGTCTAACTCGACAGTTGCGAAGTTTATCCAACTTACGTAAACACCGATACATTTCCTTCCCGTAGAGGTAAATAATGTGAGACCTGAGTTTCTCCTGGCGTATACAACATTAAAATAACTTCCGGGGCGGGGTGTTCTCCCGCCGAAATATCGGCGGTCGCTGATAGTGTTACCTGGCTGAATTCCCGGAGATTATTTGAAAGTTATATACGCCAGGAGTAACTCTGGTCTCAAGCTAAACGTTTGTGTGTAGGTGTGAAGCTACAAGAATCTTCTGCAAGGGCGCGGTTATTTGTGTTCTGTCCTACAGAAGACTGTTCTGCTCATCTTTCGGTGATTTATTCTTTTGCAGTCCTGTCCATACGCCTTTCCTGTTAGGAAAGCGGGTAATGTTTGACTACTAGTAGATGCTGTAGAGGAAACTAGCCGCACTTTACATCTCCGCAGGTCGCGTCCAAATTTTTTTTTAGTATCAGGATAGCTGAAAGATTAATTGACAGGTATTTTGCGAGTAAAAGCTTCGGTATATTGTGACTTGTTTCATGCAAAACCCCGCAAAGCCGGTGGTAATCTTAAGTAACAGTTTCATCATTCTCTCGAAATTAGACCCATCCGCAATAGCCAGCTCATTGTAACTGACCAAACCCTTCCTTACTGGCCGGCCAATGTTGCCGAGCAGTTCTAGGCGCATCAGTCTGGAACCGCGAGACCACTACGGTCGCACGTTCGAATCCTGCCTCGGGCATGGTTGTGTGTGACGTCGTTAGGTTAGTTAGGTTTAAGTAGTTCTAAGATCTAGGGGACTGATGACCTCAGACACTAAGTCCAATAGTGCACAGAGCCATTTTGAACCTTCCTTACTAAGGAATTACCAAAGGGATTGTCTGTGGCAGAATGCTCGCTCAAATATTACTCAATTTGACCACTACGAATGTTCAGTTTGCGGTCACACCATGCCACATGGATTTTGGTAAATCAGAAGTCAGAGTTTGCATATGATATTAGAAATTTCATGTGTTAATGTTTTTCACACGATCGCGTCCACTTTACGGAACTTTGCGTTCAAGTATTAAGCACTATCCCTTAAAATTTTCACATGTATTCAGAGCTCCTACCATCCAGGCCTGAACATGATTACGGCTGAGATACCACATTGAACTTTTCACATTTCATAGAGCAATTCTTCAGCCCAAAAAACACGCGCTGACTTACTCTCCTCATATACATCGCAACAAACCTACTATTAACGTTAAACAGCGCAATCCCGCGTCTTTTACTATTGACCAATCACCACTTAATGGCTTTCATGGACAATTTATCAAAAGAACAAATGTATGAAATTCATAAGTATCAAAATATCTCCCTCTTTAAATAACAAAATTAACGTAATTTCTTTTCTTTTTTCAGTTCCATAGACTGGTTAGTTGCACTTCACAATTTTTCTTGAGTATGATTCACTCTCTGGCCAATGGCATTGCCACAGTGGCGACACCGGTTCCTGTCAGTTTACCGAGGTTATGTCCAGTCGGGCTTGGGTAACACTTGGATGGGTCACTGTCCGGGTCTGCCAAGTGCTGTAGGCAAGCGGTGTGCACTCAACTTTTCTGAGGCCAACTGTAGAGCTATTTGATATGGAAGTAGCGGCACTGGTCACGAAAACTGACAACGGCCAGGAGAGAAATCTGCTGACAGCATTCCCCACAGCAACCGCATCCAGTGACGCCTTTGGACTGAGGATAACACGGCGGCCGGTCTCTACCGTTGTGCCTTCAAGGCCTGTCCGGATGGTGTTTATCGTTCACGCTCTCAGTACACACTCTTAACGCTAACGCATACTCAGTTGGTAGACGTAACAGTATTCATTTAGTCAAGACTTCGCTTTCACACCATAGTTCACACTAATAACTAACAAAATTAGCAATAATTGATGAAAGTTGCAATAAATGCTGTTTTGTTTCCCAAAGATACAGTTTTAACTACTTGATAATTTCATAGTCCCCTGACACTCATCGGCCACTGTCGAAACGCAGCTGGCTACTGGATTCGAGAACATCCGTTCAAAAATGGTTCAAACGGCTCTGAGCGCTATGGGACTTAACTTCTGAGGTCATCAGTCCCCTAGAACTTAGAACTACTTAAACCTAACTATCCTTAAGGACATCACACATATCCATGCCTGAGGCAGTGTTCGAACCTGCGACCGTAGCAGTCGCGTGGTTCTGGAATGAAGCTCATAGAACCGTTCGACCACCGCGGACGGCGGACTTTTGATGACTGGGAACATGTTGCCTGGTCGGACGAGTCTCGTTTCAAATTATATTGAGTGAATGGACGTGTACTTGTATGGAGAAAACCTCATGAAACCATGGACACTTCATGTTAGCAGGGGACTGTTCAAGCTGGTGGAGGCTCTGTAGTGGTGTGTGGTGAGTGCAGTTGGAGTGATATGGGGCCCCTGATACGGCGACTCTGGCAGATGACACGTAAGGAAGCATATTGTGTGATCACCTGCATCCATGCATCCATTGTCCGTTGTACATTCCAGCGGAGTTGGCGAATTCCAGCAGGACAGTGCGACGCCCCACACGTCCAGAACTGCAGCAGAGTGGCTCTAGGAACACTCTTCTGAGTTTAAACATTTCCGCTGGCCACCAGACTCCCCAGATTTGAATATTATTCAGGATATATGGGATGTCTTGCGATGTGCTGTTTAGAAGCGATTTCCACCACCTACTACTTTTACGAATTTGTGGACAGCACTGCAATATTCACGATGTCAGTTTCCACCTGCAATACTTCAGACATTAGTGGAGTCCAAGCCACGTTGTGTTGTGGCACTTCTGCGTCCTCCCGGAGGCCATACACGATATTAGTCGCGTGTACCAGTTGGTTTGGGTCTTCAGTGTATAAGCGTCACGTGCCTGGAAGAACAGACGGCACTCGCTGTCGCACTGCTGAGTGGTCATAATGTTTTGATTAATGGGTGTATATACCTGAGGGAAAGAATGGCAAAACAAAAAAAAATAATTAATGTACAGTAATGACATTTCGTGAATATATTTGCCTAGATACCATCTTTAAGAGATTGATACTGCAAGAGCACAGATTAAAGTAAGCGCGAGAAAAGCCATTGCAGATGTGAAATGCTGGTACATTAATAACCGGTGAAAACGCCAGAATGTAGAATGAAAGGATGTAAAAGTACATGCATTGTGTTTTATTGGTGACAGATGTTTGTTTATGGGATGGAAATCCATAACTGTTGTACTGGGTTGGCCAAAACATGTGCGGTTGATATTGTTTGTGGATAACGTTGGAGCTGTCGTACGATGATGTCCAGTATGTGGTCGATTGGAGATGCATCTGGTAATCGAGCAGACCAAGTCAACATGTCGACACTGTGTAGAGCATGTTGGGCTACAGCTGTGGTATTAGACGAGCGTTATCCTGTTGGTAAACACGCTCAGGAGTGTTGTTCATGAATAACAGCACAACAGGTCGAATCACCAGTTTGAAGTTCGCCTGCATAGTTGAATGGTAACGTGTTTCCTCACCACGCAGTGGGCCCGGGTTCGATTCCCGGCAGAGTGGGAGGTTTCCTCCGGTTGTGGGTTGGATATTGTCTTTATCATCATTTTATCATCACCGACGCCCCAGTTTCCCATTGTCGCGTCACCTGAAATAAGTTTTCCATAGCGGCAGCAGAATTTCCGCGGACGTGGTCTCCCAATCACCAATGCCACTCGATTATTTAATTTGTTTAATTTCTTTACCAGACTGTCGTACAAGTTTGCAGCCAGTGTGCGTGGGATAACAACAAAGGTGTTCCCACTATCCCTTCGCTCACAGCTGCAGGCGGCACTGACTTTAGTCGCGCAGCTTGAGGCTGTTGCCAATGTGGGGAGCCGGACTTGGGTATCACGGGGATTTCAACCTCGTCCCATCTGTCCGCAGATCGGTCTGCCGCTGTGGTTGCCCCGGTTGCTGCTCGCAGTGGGGTGAGCCCTCGCCTGTGGTTGATTGAGAGGCCGTTCCAAGGCATGGCAGGCAGCGAAACACGTCCCCGGAGGCTGATCAGAAAGCCTCCCCGGTGCGTCTGACAAACAGGTTTCAGGTACTGTCTCTGGCTGAGCCAGATGCAGCTGCCTGCCCTGTTTCAGAGGATGATTCTCAGCCTTCAAGGTCTGTGCAATCCCAGAGGGTGGGCTTATTGGTAGTTGGGAGCTAAATTGTTAGGCTTGAAATGGGGCCCCTTAGGGATATTGTGGCTAAGAAGGGGAGGAACTCCAGTATACACTTCGTGTGCATTCCGGGTGCAGTCATTCCTGATGTGGAAAGGGTCCTTCCGGATGCCATGAAGAGCACAGGGTGCAGCCAGCTGCAGGTGGTGGCACATGTCGGCACTAATGACGAGTGTCGCTTTGGATTTTAGGAAATTCTCTCTGGATTCCAGCGGCTATCTGATTTGGTGAAGTTTGCCGGTCTTGCTTACGAGATGAAGGCAGAGCTCACCATCTGCAGCATCATTGACAGAACCGACTGCGCACCTTTGGTGCAGAGCCGGGTGGAGGGTCTGAATCAGAGGGTCAGACGGTTTTGCGACCGTGTTGGCTGCAGATTCCTTGACTTGCGCCATAGGGTGATGGGGATAGAAGGCCTCAGGAAAGTACAGGGTAGGCTGCAGTCTGAAAGGGTGCATGGCAAATACAGTTCATGCTTGGATCAATGGATCAAGAAACAGTCGGAATTGTAGTTGTAAATTATTGTAGTTGTGCTGGGAAAGTCCATGAGCTTCAAGCACTAATAGAAAGCACAGAAGCTAAAATCGTAATAATTACAGAAAGTTGGCGAAAGCCTGAAATAAGTTCTGCAGAAATTTTTACGAAGTCGCAGACGGTGTTCAGGAAACATAGACTAAGCAGAATTGGTGGTGGAGTGTTTGTGTCAGTCAGTAGTGGTTTATCTTGTAGAGAAGTCGAAGTAGATACTCCGTGTGAATTGGTATGGGTGGAGCTTATACTTAACAGCCGAACTAAGTTAATAATTGGCTCCTTCTACCGACCCACAGACTCCGATGATATAGTTGCTGAACACTTCAGAGAAAATTTGAGTCTCGCAACAAATAAATACCCCACTCATACGGTTATCGTTGGTGGGGACTTCAACCTTCCCTCGATATGTTGGAAAAAATACTTGTTCAAAACCGGTGGTAGGCACAAAACATCTTCCGAGATTGACCTAAATGCTTTCTCTGATAATTATTTCGAGCAGTTAGTCCACGAACTCACGCGAATTGTAAATGGTTGCGAAAACACACTTGACCTCTTAGCCACAAACAATCCAGAGCTAATAGAGAGCATCATGACTGATACAGGGATTAGTGATCACAAGGTCATTGTAGCTAGGCTCAATACGCAAAATTATTTTATTTAAAAAAGCGGATAAAGTGTCACTAGAAGCCTTCCGAAGAGACAATCTCCATTCCATCCGAACTGACTATGAAAATGTAGACAAGATGTGGCTGAAATTCAAAGATATAGTAGCAACAGCAATTGAGAGATTCATACTTCATAAATTGGTAAGAGATGGAACTAATCCCCCATGGTACACAAAACAGGTCCGAACGCTGTTGCAGAGGCAACGAAAAAGGCATGCAAAGTTCAGAAGAACGCGAAATCCCGAAGATTGGCTAAAATTTAAAGACGCTCGAAATTTGCCACGGACTTCAATGCGAGATGGCTTTAATAGGTTGCACAATGAAACATTGTCTCGAAATTTGGTAGAAAATCCAAAGAAATTCTGGTCGTATTTGAAGTACACAAGCGGCAAGACGCAGTCAACACCTTCGCTGCGCAGTGCCGATGGTACTGTTACCGACGACTGTGCCGCTAAAGCGGAGTTATTGAACGCAATTTTCCGAAATTCCTTCACTAGGGAAGACGAATGGAATATTCCAGAAATATAAACACGAACAGCTGCTAGCATGAGTTTCTTAGAAGTAGATACCTTAGGGGTTGCGAAGCCACTCAAATCGCTTGATACGGGCAAGTCTTCAGGTCCAGATTGTATACCGATTACGTTCCTTTCAGATTACGCTGATACAATAGCTCCCTACTTAGCAATCATATACAACCGCTCGCTTACCCATAGATCTGTATCTACAGATAGGAAAATTGCGCAGGTCGCTCCAGTGTTTAAGAAGAGTAGTAGGAATAATCCATCGAACTACAAACCTATATCATTGACGTCGGTTTGCAGTAGGGTTTTGGAGCATATACCGTATTCAAACATTATGAATAACCTCGAAGGGAACGATCTATTGATACGCAACCAGCATGGTTTCAGAAAACATCGTCCTTGTGCAACGCTGTTAGCTCTTTATTCGCACAAAGTAATGGCCGCTATCGACATGGGATCTCAAGTTGATTCGGTATTTCTAGATTTCCGGAAAGCTTTTGACACCGTTCCTCACAAGCGACTTCTAATCAAGCTGCGGGCCTATGGGGTATCGTCTCAGTTGTGCGACTAGATTCGTGATTTCCTGTCAGGAAGGTCGCAGTTCGTGGTAATAGACGGCAAGTCATCGAGTAAAACAGAAGTGATATCATGTGTTCCCCAGGGAAGCGTCCTGGGACCTCTGCTGTTCCTGATCTAAATAAATGACCTGGGTGACAATCTGTGCAGTTCTCTTAGGTTGTTCGCAGATGATGCTGTAATGTACCGTCTAGTAAGGTCATCCGAAGACCAGTATTAGTTGCAAAGCGATTTAGAAAAGATTTCTGTATGGTGTGGCAGGCGACAGTTGACGCTAAATAATGAAAAGTGTGAGGTGATCCACATGAGCTCCAAAAGAAATCCGTTGGAATTCGATTACTCTATAAATAGTACAATTCTCAAGACTGTCAATTCAACTAAGTACCTGGGTGTTAAAATCACGAACAGCTTCAGTTGGAAAGACCACACAGACAATATTGTGGGGAAGGCGAGCCAAAGGTTGCGTTTCATTGGCAGGACACTTAGAAAATGCGACAAGTCCACTAAAGAGACAGCTTACACTACACTCGTTCGTTCTCTGTTAGAATAGTGCTGCGCGGTGTGGGATCCTTACCAGGTGGGATTGACGGAGGACATCGAAAGGGTGCAAAAAAGGGCAGCTCGTTTTGTATTATCACGTAATAGAGGAGAGAGTGTGGCAGATATGATACCCGAGTTGGGATGGAAGTCATTAAAGCAAAGACGTTTTTCGTCGCGGCGAGATCTATTTACGAAATTTCAGTGACCAACTTTCTCTTCCGCATGCGAAAGTACTTTGTTGAGCCCAACCTAAATAGGTAGGAATGACCATCGAAATAAAATAAGAGAAATCAGAGCTCGAACAGAAAGGTTTAGGTGTTCGTTTTTTCGCGCGCGCTGTTCGGGAGTGGAATGGTAGAGAGATAGTATGATTGTGGTTCGATGAACCCTCTGCCAAGCACTTAAATGTGAATTGCATAGTAATCATGTAGATGTAGATGTAGATATAGATACAAAATCGCACCTCAGACTGTAACACCAGGCGTGGGTACAACGTGTGTAGCACTCAGTTTGGTTGCAAGCCCTAAGCTGGCCTCCTTCTAACCAACATATGGCTATCACTGCCGCCGCGGCAGAACCAGAATCATAAAACATAACAGACCTCCACCCCGCCCTCCAATCCCATAAGCTCTCGTCTGACACCACTAAAATCGCAAACACGGTAGTTTGTGGTCAGCGGAGTACACGTTATAGGGCGACAAGCTCGGATCTGTCCTTGAAGTAACCGAGGTGCAACAGTTCATTGTATCAGTATGACGGCAAATGCTTCACATATTGCTGCTGCAGATGCAGTAAGATGCGCCTTAGCTATTACCTCTCGGTATTGCCACGCGTCCTTCCGGAGACAGGTATTGTTGCGGCCGTCGTCCTCGTGACCACGCTGCCGGCACTCATGTACAGTGGCCACATTCCTGCCAAGTCTTCCTGCAGTATCGCAGAAGGAACATCCAGCTTCTCGTAGCCCTATTACGCGACCTGGTTCAAACTGAGTGAGGTATTGACAATGGCGTCTTTGTCGCCTTAAAGGCTTTCTTGACATCACCTCACCACGTCCAGTCACAAAGGTAACAAACGCTCATGAACGCTACTTCCCGTATTTTAAGTAAAGCTGATTTGCATCTTAATAGTGGCGCTACTAGTGCCACTCTTATGCGGTTGGTGAGAATTTTGAGCAGACTTCATGTTTCAGATGTAGAAACAAGCCGACTACCTTTCGTGTATGTCGCATAACTCCTTCGCAATGTTGCTATACTACTGGCCATTAAAATTGCTACACCACGAAGACGACGTGCTGCAGACGCGAAATTTAACCGACAGCAAGAAGATACTGTGATATGCAAATGATTAGCTTTTCAGAGCATTCAAACAAGGTTGGAGCCGGTGGCGACACCTAGAACGTGCTGACATGAGGAAAGTTTCCTACAGATTTCTCATACACAAACAGCGGTTGACCGGCGTTGCCTTGTGAAAAGTTGTTGTGATGCCTCGTGTAAGGAGGAGAAATGCGTACCTTCACATTTCCGACTTTGATAAAGGTCGGATTCTAGCCTATCGCGATTGTGGTTTATCGTATCACGACATTGCTACTCGCCTTGGTCGAGATCCAATGACTGTTAGCAGAATATGGAATCGGTGAGTTCAGGAGGGTAATACGGAACGCCGTGCTGGATCCCAACGGCCTCGTATCACTAGCAGTCGAGATGATAGGGGTCTTGTCCGCTTGGCTGTAACGGATCGCGCAGCCACGTCTCGATCCCTGAGTCAACAGATGGGGAAGTTTGGAAGACAACAACCATCTGCACGAACAGTTCGACGAAATTTGCAGCAGCATGGACTATCAGCTCGGAGACCATGGCTGCGGTTACCCTTGAAGCTGCATCACAGACAGAAGCTCCTGCGATGGTGTACTCAACGGCGAACCTAGGCGTACGAATGGCAAAACGTCATTTTATCGGACGAATCCAGGTTCTGTTTACAGCATCATGATGGTCGCATCCGGGTTTGGGGACATCGCGGTGAACGCACATTGGAAGCGTGTATTCGTCTTCGCCATACTGGAGTATCACCCGGCGTGATGGTATGGGGTGCCATTGGTTACACGTCTCGGTCACCTCTTGTTCGCATTGACGGTACTTTCAACAGTGGACGTTACATTTAAGATGTGTTACGACCCGTGGCTCTACCCTCCATTCGATCACTGCGAAATCCTCCACTTCAGCAGGATAATGCACGACCGCATATTGCAGGTCCTGTACGGGCCTTTCTGGATACAGATAATGTTCGACTGCTGCCCTGGCCAGCACATTCTCCAGATCGCTCACCAATTGAAAACGTCTGGTCAATTGTGGCGGGGCAACGGGCTCGTCGCAATACGCCAGTCACTACTCTTCATGAACTGTGATATCGTGTTGAAGCTGTATGGGCAGCTGTGCCTGTACACTGAAAGGTGGCTACATTGAGGCACAGCGCCAGAGATTGCGCCAAAGAGTTTTATTCCGCCGCCTGCACTGGCAGTCGTTGTTGAGAAGTCGTCGTGGAGAGTGCTAGTTGAGATATTGCCGTAGTCAGTGCTTGTTCAGAAGTTGCTGTGGGATGTCGATTGCTGTACTAGTTGAGGCCATGTTGTGTGCAGTTGTTTTGATGGGCTAGACACCAGATGTTGTTGGATTGGGGATGTTGTAATGATCAGAGTGTACTTTTCGTCAATATATATGAAGGTAAAGAAATTTTTTTTATTTCAGATGTCTTAAACAATAACGCCTCTTGGTCACAGGTTCAGTCAACAAAGCATCTGGCTTGTGTTCATGTATTAGACTGTAATTCTGGTTTCTATACGCAATTATTGTATTTCTGTTTTTTTTTAATTACTTCTGTATAAATGGTGTTTATAGTATCTTGTCTTATTGAGGAAGACCCGTGCCAGGTGTGTACGTTGAATCACACTTCCACACACAGAACAGTTACACTTGTGCTTTGTTGTTTCGTAGTTTTTGTTTCGTAGTTTTTATATTTGATGGGGACTTAATTAATTAATTGTGTTAACGGAAGTTTTCTTTCATTCTTTGTTGTTGTTCTATGCAGTCAGATTCCGTACTAATACTAGTCAGGGCCAACCGGCTACGAGACTGCGTAACCGGACAGACAGCGACTAAAATTTAAAATTATTGGCATTATATGTTTAATTAAGCCCCCATGCACGTGGCGACCGCTGCTTCGGATCGTCCCTTGGAATTCTTTTGATAGTAAAAATAGCAGACAGTAGTATTGTTGTAATTTGTAGGTTAGTAATTGCAGTCTATATTGCATGTGTAGATTTGGTAATTGAACATTTGTAGTTGTCTTGTCTTTCTTCTACTGGTATATTTGCAGAATTTTTATTTTTGAAGTCTTGTATATGGGTTTGACAATTTTGTGCAATTATGACGATTTCAATTGTTCGTTAATCGTGTTTGTCGGGAAGCATTTCGTGTGAATGGTACTGTTGGTGATAAAGTGTCGTATTGTCTGTAATTTACGTACAGTGACGAGTTTTGTATGTTTTGTAAATGATCACGCGATCGATGAAAAAGGCAAAAATGATGGATAGTCAGAATGACGAAATTGTTAACATGGCGAACTCGCCAACACAGGAGAACAATATGATGAATAATGAATTAGAAAATAATTTAATAAGCAGGGAAAATAGTCCGGAACCAGTTCAAAACTTTTCACAATCAAAAAATTTTCAGAATACGAGATTCTGGAATAGTATCGAACACAGATAGCTTTACGGCTATGACGAAGGAAGTTAGTTTTACGGTAAATGTTAGGAGCGAAAGGAATTTTGAACCAGTTAGTATGGAGCAGTTGATGGGTGCTATATTAAATTTGGGATCACGGATGGGAACAATGGAAACACAGTTAGACTCACTGGGATCACAGATAGGATCTGAATTAAAAACAATGGAAACACGGTTAGACTCACAAATAGGAACAATTAAAACGAACATAGGAACTTTGGCAACACGGTTAGACTCACAAATAGGGACAATTAAAACGGAGATGGAAACAATGGAAACACGGTTAGACTCACGAATAGGGACATGTTTTAAAACCTTGAAAGATGAATTAAAGAAAGAAATTAGAGAAAAAGTACAACCGATTTTGAATGCTCACAATAATAGATTAATTTCAATAGAAATCAGACAAAAGGAACAGGATAGAGAACAGGAAGAAAGAGATCTCGTGATAGTACAAAAATTTTCAGAGTTAAATTTACAACGTGCACGCGATAAGGAAGAAATATTTGAAAGAATCGAGGAATCCGTACCAAATGACAGAATAAATAACCTAACACAACAATATGAACAGATAACTACTAAATGTGTCAATACTGTAACCCGAGTCGCGATACTTACGGAAGACGTAAATAAACAGAAAGAAAAAATAGGTGACCATTCGGAAGAAGTTGAGGAGATTTCAAATAAATTGACAGATCATAGTTTGAATGGGGTCAGAGATTCAGATGATACAGCTCCATTGCCATTTGCAGAAACATAAGAGTACCAGAGCATAAATAAACATGTTGAAAATCAGGGAAAATTTAATGAACGCGTTGAAAGGGAATCTGAGGCGTTACGAAAGCAAGACAAACAAATAGAAAGGGAAATCGTAGGAAAGGACAGTAGAAGAAATTTAGAATCACAGATAGCAGCGGGTTTTGAAGAAAATAATTTGTTTCATTTACGAGATGCAACAAGAGTGCGCCAGGCGCGCGAACTTGACAATAATCGACATTCGGACTGGGACAGACGCGGTAGGTCTTTGTCGCCACGAGGCGAAAACTATAACTATAAACACTTTTTAACTGTTCGGAAATTTAAGATCTTTCGCAATTCTAAGAATGACGTACATCCACGTTCATGGTTAGATCAATTTACGTACGCACTTCCGCCAAATTTGCCAGTAAGTCACAAACTGGAATTTTTGTGTGGCTGTTAATGTCCTCAGGGGATTCACTACACTAAGTGAATATGTGCCGTAGCGTGCACAGGGCCCCAAGCTGTAGTGGTGCTATTTCCCTTTTAGTTTTCTGTACCGCTGCCTACTCTTCTACTATTCTTTGTATCTATAAAATAACGCTTCAACTATCAATATATCTAGAGAGTCGGTAAAGAATAACCGGATATGACTATTTTACCCAACGGTGTTTCCGGAAATTACCGTTTGGACTTCTGCAGCATTCATTTGTAGTTTAAACGAAAATTTACCTGTTTATATTCGTGACAATATTACTTCATATGTTGACGATATTCTTATTGCTAAACGTTCCTGGAGTGAGCATAACAAAATTTTGGATTCAATATTACGTATTTTTGCAAGAGTCGGCATTACAGTAAACTTGGAAAAATTTGAATTTGGTCGTTCTCAGGTGAAATTTCTTGGCCATATTATTTCAACAGAAGGTATTCTTCCTGATCCAGAGAAGCTAGACGCTATTCGTAATTATGCTGTTCCTACTACAAAACGTGATGTTCGTAGTTTCCTTGGTGTCTGCAATTTTCTTAACCGCTTTGTTACATTGGACAATTTGGCCACACCTCGTTTATGTGAACTATCTGGAAAGAATTCTAATTGGTATTGGGATGAGGAAGCTCAATCAGAATTTGAACAACTTCGTGATGCTTCAATTGCTGCTCCACTTCTTTCACATCCGGATTTAAGTAAAGATTTTTGTTTGGCGACGGACTCTTCATACAAAGGCCTAGGTGCACATTTATTTCAAGAGATAGAAGAAAACGGCGTTGTAATACAGTAAACTATTGCATTTGGAAGTCGTGTTCTCTCTAAATCAGAAAAGAATTATTCGATTACGGAACTTGAAGCTTTGGCTGTTGTTTGGGCTTTCACAAAATTTCGCATATTTTTGTATGGCAGACATACTAAGGTTTACACCGATCATCGAGCTCTGGAATTTCTTCTGTCAACAAAATTAACACATGGCAGATTGTCACGATGGGCTCTGTACCTACAGGAATTTGATTTTAGTATTGTTTACATATAGGGTTCTTCAAATATTATTGCTGATGCTTTATCACGTGCATCTATGGGTTTGAAACAAAGTGCTGAGGAGGACTGCAAGGAAAACAATTATTGTTTGATGTATATTAAAGGTGTTGCGTTAGAAAATTTTATTTCGTCTTCGCTCCAGGACATCGCTAAGGAGCAAAATAAGAACCCAATCAGGAAGGACATTAAGGAGAAGTGGAGGAGAAAGGAAAGCGTAGCGATTAGACAGTATTATTTCGTTCGCAATGATATTCTTTTTAAACGAGAATCGGTTGACAACTCTGTTTGGTTAGTTTGCATTCCTGATGAGAGGGTTAATAAATTGATTTGGTATACACATTTCAGTTATGCACACTTTGGTCCCAGAAAATGCTTTCATAAATTACGAGAAAATTGCTACTTGAGTAATATGGAAAAACGTATTCGATCTGTTCTTGCCAAATGCAAATTTTGTCAAAAGGCTACGCCGCCAACTATTTCTCACAGAGCACCGTTGTTTCCTATCATTCCAGCGAAATTAAAGGAGATGGCTGCAGTCGATTTGTTCGGTCCAGTGGTTCGTTCTACTAATGGTTTTGTGTACATTTTGGTAGCAGTGGAACTGACACCAAAATATGTGTGTTTTACACCTTTACGCAAAGCAACAGCTCGTTCAGTATTTAACGCTTTCATCAAACATTTTCTTATTTTTAATTAAGTCTCATCGTTTGTCTCACAAAGGAAAAGGCTTGTGTCGCAAATTTTTTCTGCTTTATAACGGTCCATATAGAGTTCGCAAAATTATTCATGATAACACTGTCGAAGTAAAAACTCTTAAATCTCGGCGCTCTAAGGGAATACATCATATATCGAACGTTAAAATTTTTGTGGAATGACATACTTTAGAGAAACTAACAGTTATACGTAAACACACGGAGAGTACAAGGATACCGCGCCGTGTTCCGGCGGCGGCACATACTCAAAGCTACAGTCAAGTCTGCGCGGCGCACAAGGCAGTCGTTGACCGCAAACAATTACTTCCTACGTCACGCGTACCTACAGCTGATCGAGCGCTCAGTGCGCATGCACTGAAAGCCGTAAACAAATACACAGTCTAATTTCTCTGATTCAATTCAGTATAAGGCTATAGTGACTTGATAAATTATTTTATTAACGTTCAGTATTTTTCATTATACGGTTGTATAAAATATTTAAGAATTTCAGGTAAATTCTGTGTGTGTCCGACGTTAAGAGGGCTTTCTATCGAGAAATTTTCAGGAAAAATGCAATTTCGAAGAAGAAACTAATAAACTAAAAAGGTAACTATTAATTGAGTTTATCTTTCAGGTAACATATTTCCACTTGGTACGTACTTTAGACGTAATTTGCTGCTCGCGATTACGTGATTCATACTTCGTGTTTACTGATATTGACAATGATTCATTAATGAACAGGCTTCTTACTTGTGTATACTATGCATCGCTTGGCTGCTATGCTTTTTCACTGACGTCATATTTTTTTTTTTATTATGTGCCTGCTGTGCTTATTTATTTAAATTATAATTGTCACCTGATGAATTGTGCTGATGTGTCTATGTATGTAGGTTACACTTTGTGATTTTTCTGCTTGCGCCTTCATGTTTACTTATTGAGATTACATATGAACATTTATTTTCTTATGCTGATATGATGCTAATGACCTGTTTATTACGTAAGATATATATTTGCTGCTGTGCGTATGGATTACATATTTACAAATTTCTGTTTTGTTGTCATAACTACTCTTTAATTTGGTATATAGAAATGCTGATATATGGTGTACGAACATGGAGTTTAGGTCATACTATGGTATTAATTATAGATTGTTTGCTTGGCAGAGCCTCGTTGTAGGGGTTGTGCTGCATCCACTTGTTGACATTCTGTTCTCTACTGGTATATTTACTCGCTGTTGCATGTTTTGCTTACGCTCAGTGCCTTATATTTTAAGATAAGAAAATGAACTACTATAATGCTACGAACGACATTAGTACAAGAAACTTCATTGAAGTCACATGATTTGGAGGTGTTATGGAAGCTGTATAAATTTATGCTAATAGGTAGGAAGCTAACGACATGACATACCAACACTAGGTTTAGACCATTGACATTTATTACATTGCATTGAAATAGCAAGCGACACTTGACACAAGAAATACTCCACATGTGTGCTTCTGTTTTGCCATGATTCTTGAAGTCGTGTACACACTGTGAAATATTACGATCATTAACACTCTGTACTCGTACTTACTTACTGAGAGTTATTCAAACTAAAGGCTGTTAGAGGTCATGTATGCATTTCTTTTATTTAATGATGGACAAGGTAACCAAAATGTATTTTATGATTCATAATGAGTAGAAGATTTGGGTCAGATGGATTACACAGAGGTTGAGTGTAGACATTGTGTCTTCGGATTGTATGGGATTATGTACTGAAGTTTGCACTAGAATTTTATCTGTACTTGTTCGAGGAGACTGAATAGAGGAAGGAGTTGTTATAGAAGTGAAATGATATTGGCGATAAGGTTTATACTCGTATGTATCGACGTATTGAAGAGGTATAATTGAGGTATTAAGATTATATGATGCTGATGATGATTATTAGTGGACAAGAGGTAAGGTAAATGATATTGATGATAAGGTTTATATGTTTAAACGTAAGAGGTATTATTGAAGCATTAAGATTATGTGTAGCTGATCATTATTGGAGTTTTGGTGGATAAGAGGTAAAGCAAGTGAGGAGCATTTCTTTTTGTTGGTTTATATGGAACAAGGAGGATGAAGATTTCAGACTAGAACACTCAAGTGGAAGGAAGATTGTCTACACACACACTTAGTTAAATCACTAAGCAGTATATACTTTTTTTTAGGAGAGAGGAAGTATTTGCATATCTTGGCACACTGGCAGTTGTTCAGCTACAGTACATTTGATTTGGCTTGGCAAACATTGGTCTTGACATGATGACTATGACGTTGACTAACTATTATTGACTGTTATACATTGCGGCCACTACTTCTTGATACACATGTCGAACATCAAATTTTGACAGAATGGCATTTACACAGTTAACACTTTTCAATTACACAGTAATATTTAATGTGGATGAAAGATGAGTGAGTGTGTTTTGTGTGTTTTCCTTTCCTAATCCCAAATAGTTGGTACCGACCTATCTCCTAAATATTATTCTACTTGTTTGTTGTGGCTTGCACTGACACCCATAAATATTATAGGTTTACTGATATTTGTGTATTTGTAATAGTTAATATGACAATTATCTGATATCATTTGTGTGTTTATTATTATTGTATGTTTAGTGTAAGAGCATTGATTATAATTTTGTAAAAGCAATTGTGTGTGCATTCAAACTGTTGTTCGTGCTGGCACCTGTTCAACATTGATGGATGCCACTTGGAAATGTTTAATTTCTGCTAATGAACTCTGATGAACTGTCTAATTAGTGAAACTTCCTGGCAGATTAAAACTGTGTGCCCGACCGAGACTCGAACTCGTGACCTTTGCCTTTCGCGGGCAAGTGCTCTACCATCTGAGCTACCGAAGCACGACTCACGCCCGGTACTCACAGCTTTACTTCTGCCAGTATCTCGTCTCCTACCTTCTGCAAGGTTCGCAGGAGAGCTTCTGTAGAGTTTGGAAGGTAGGAGAAGAGATACTGGCAAAATGAAAGCTGTGAGTACCGGGCGTGAGTCGTGCTTCGGTAGCTCAGATGGTAGAGCACTTGCCCGCGAAAGGCAAAGGTCCCGAGTTCGAGTCTCGGTCGGGCACACAGTTTTAATCTGCCAGGAAGTTTCATTTCAGCGCACACTCCGCTGGAAAGTGAAAATCTCATTCTGGAAACATCCCCCAGGCTGTGGCTAAGCCATGTCTCCGCTATATCCTTTCTTTCAGGAGTGCTAGTTCTGCAAGGTTCGCAGGAGAGCTTCTGTAAAGATTGGAAGGTAGGAGATGAGATACTGGCAGAATGAAAGCTGTGAGTACCGGGCGTGAGTCGTGCTTCGGTAGCTGAGATGGTAGAGAACTTGCCCGCGAAAGGCAAAGGTCCCGAGTTCGAGTCTCGGTCGGGCACACAGTTTTAATCTGCCAGAAAGTTTCATATCAGCGCACACTCCGCTGCAGAGTGAAAATCCCATTCTGGAAACATCCCCCAGGCTGTGGCTAAGCCATGTCTCCGCTATATCCTTTCTTTCAGGAGTGCTAGTTCTGCAAGGTTCGCAGGAGAGCTTCTGTAAAGTTTGGAAGGTAGGAGACGAGATACTGGCAGAAGTAAAGCTGTGAGTACCGGGCGTGAGTCGTGCTTCGGTAGCTCAGATGGTAGAGCACTTGCCCGCGAAAGGCAAAGGTCCCGAGTTCGAGTCTCGGTCGGGCACACAGTTTTAATCTGCCAGGAAGTTTCATATCAGCGCACACTCCGGTGCAGAGTGAGAATCTCATTCTGGAAACGTTCCCCAGACTGTGGCTACGCCATGTCTCCGCTATATCCTTTCTTTCAGGAGTGCTAGTTCTGCAAGGTTCGCAGGAGAGCTTCTGTAAAGTTTGGAGGGTAGGAGACGAGATACTGGCAGAAGTAAAGCTGTGAGTACCGGGCGTGAGTCGTGCTTCGGTAGCTTAGATGGTAGAGCACTTGCCCGCGAAAGGCAAAGGTCACGAGTTCGAGTCTCGGTCGGAAATACAGTTTTAATCTGCCAGGAAGTTTCATATCAGCGCACACTCCGCTGCAGAGTGAAAATCTCATTGTGGTATTTGCATTATATATTTAATTAAGCCCCCATGCAACACGCCATCCAAGCTCTGTTTCACTCAATGCCCGGGCGTATCAAGGCCGTTATTACGGCCAGTGGTGGTTTTCTGGGTACTAATTTCTCAGGATCTATGCACCCAAACTGCGTGAAAATGCAACCACATGTCAGTTCTAGTATAATATATTTGTCCAATGGATACCCGTTTATCATCTGCATTTCTTCTTTGTGTAGCAATTTTAATGGCCAGTAGTGTATATTTTTGCATCAGTGTTATGTATGGCGTGCATTTATTTTTACGAGGACGTTATCTGATCTAAGGACTACGAGTTACACAAATTCACAGGTTGAGTATTCAAGTCGTGCAGTAAGGGCACTGTCAGCGTTTTCCTGTTCTCTAACCTCTTTCGCTTTACAGCAAGCGGGGTCTGATTCATAGCTGAGCTATATATTTCACATCTTGACTGTTCGAGGCTCTCAGCTCCTTCAAATACATTTTTACGCCCTAAATAGTATGTATGTGTTGCCATACTTGTATGCCCTGAGGGATCTATTTTCAGCACGTTAGTGTATAATAACGAATCGCCGTGCTTTAGTAGCCTATACTAATTTGACTTTTACAACAATTCTCTGTATATTGTAGTTGTTAAACTGTGGCATTCGTAGTAATCATGGGTGTAACTTCTTAACGTCTCGTCCTTATGGCGATCATTAGAGATGAAGTACTAGATCAGTTGTACAGGAACAAGTAATGAAATGAGTCATGGCCCGGTTAATGTATTCTTCGCAGGCACTGTATAATCTGTGGTAGCGAAGGACCGGAATGTTCGAAGAGACAAAGGTCATGTGTCGTACCATTGCTACACGTTTCGGTGTATATACAGTCAACAGCCCAGCAGCTGAGTAAAATTCCAGATTTTAGAAAGAAAAGTGTCAACGCAACTGTGTATGAGAGTACAAACGTTATTTTCATTTGCGGGGTAACAATGTGAACATGTTACAGGGAAAGGGTGGGTACTACTGGACCTCGGAGTGCTTCTAAGCTTTACCGCAAGTGGTAGAGCCTGTCTCGCCGTTTCAATGAGAACTATGTAGGAACAAGTCAGCTCGCGCGATCCTAAATCGAAATAACGGTCCGTTTGGGAGTGGAAAAATGTTTTCCATTGCAATTTTTTTTCGGTGCACGAACTTAATATCGGAATGTTGTGTTTGGTTTACATGTAACTAATAGTAAATATATAGTACCACTAGATACCACTGATAAAGTTATTTTTATATCAGGCTGTGACAGTAACTAACCCAAGTAATAACAGTTGTATCGGACAAAATAGTTTCGAGTTGTACTGGAAAAACAGATTTCACAAAAAGTGAAAGTTTTACGTTTTCTTTCCCTTTTACCAAAGTTGGAGAAATCAGGGTATAATCAGAATGGTAACAACATAAACAGGGTATTTTAAACTACACTCAGGAAATTGAGTGCGAAGTATTCAGTTCGAAGAAGCACCTTAAAGCTTTACGGAAAACAAAGAGTTGGCCATGAAACCTGTTTTAGGAATCAATAAGTTTTCTCCTAGAACAGTGATGAACAGGAAACAGCACTTAACGATCACGGTAAAAATTGAGACGACCAGATTTGATAAGAACAGACGTGTTTTTAAATGTCATTTACAAACATATAGAATAACTGAAAAGTAAATCATCGGTTCAATAAGCTAAAATGGAAACAGGTTAAGAATTTTTTACGATCATATGCACAGACTTGAAGAATAAAGGCTGAGCAAAGCAAACAGGCTATTGATACGGCGTAAATGGTTAACTCGCTTGAAATACTTTACATAGTCACAAGGGATTTGCCCATAGCAGTTGTGAACACAATGCTGAAAGTCTCTCAAAATAAGCCTTGGTTGCGCAGTATTACCCCTAAAGGGATTACTGGCGTAATTACAGTTAATTAAGCCGAATGCGACGTTACAGACGCATTTGTCACTGCAACCGTGCGTTACCCATCTCCGACAGATATGATGCCAACTCTCCTGGCAATTTTATGTAATTCACTGCTAGTACGAACGCTCTCACAGATGCTAAATTACTACAGCCATTACAATAATACCCTTGTAAGCTCTCTGTTTTACAGAGAAAAAGCAGGAAGTCGTCTTTCTATACATTTAGTTCGCACTAGTGTTTCTCATTTCTGGCGAATATAAGTGTAACTTTTCATACGTATGCTATAGGCACCAATAACTATTGTGACTTTATAAGTCAGACATTTCCGGACAAATTTTCTAAATAAAAGTTCGTCACTTATTATAAATGTGGACAAAAAGTTGATGTGATTTTAGCAGCGCGGAGACACCTTAACTCTGTAATCAGAATTGTCAGTGGTAGCGATGCCACGCAAAATGGGTCTCTGGTTGCTTCCGGAATGTTGTTTGGATCATTCAGATAACGCCAATATTGGCACCGGAATTCGAATCTCTCTATTGTGTCTCAAGTAGCATTTATGTCTGATTTCACCAGTGCCGCAAAGAAAGTTCAAGGAACATGTTTACAAAGATTAAATTAAAGACTTTGCTTCTGAAAATGTCTATCTGCTCCGTCAAAGATACTTTTCACAAGGATTTTTGAACACAGAAGACGTTGATATGATACATTCCGTAATACCTATTTGTGATGGCATTTATCGGTGAAATATATCGTAGGTAACCGTACTTGGTGTCCGTTACACAGCCTGTATCATCAGTAGTTAGAGTAGGACTTGATTCAGCATTGCAAGTTAACGATTTTCATCCCTCCCCACGCATATTACGCCGAATTTTGCATCGGCGTGATGCATGCACTGTAGCCAGTTAAAACGCAGTTTAAACCGAAACTAGATAATAGTACACCATTAAAAAGACAGCCAATGGTTTCATGACAAACACAATTACATCAAGCCAATTGGAGACAAGTGGAAGTTCAAAAGACATTTTGGCTTGAAGAAGTACATTTGTTCAAGTAATTTATTTTAACACAACCCTCTTTGCAATTCATTCGGTCCACAAAGAGACATCTAATGAATTCTTTCTGGCACGAAATCAGGCTTCGGCCGTAAATTCTACTCTGATCATTTCATTATAATGTCAGAATCCCCACATGTGACCTTGATGTATGCATAATACTTTGGCATTACATAACAGAATTAATATGCGGATTACAAGTGTAAAAGCATATACCGTGAATAACAAATGGCGTGTCTAGATTAAAAACACACGCATCACAGCATCACATTTGAAAAAATTCCACTGTTGGAAATACTGCTGACGGGAATAATTTATTACAAGTGTTATAGTTCATAGCGAGCGCGACACCTGATATACGGATCTGAAGCTTTATCAATAACGGCATCGTATTTCAGTGATGCTGATATCGTGCATATACAATAAATTGTAACAGCTACATTTTTAGAATTTTTGCAGTTGTTTTGGGAGGGGATTAACAGTTTTCTAAGGCTGTTGGAGTATCAGCAATAGGGAATGTTCTGGTAGTATCGTACACGTAAGCTTTTCCGAAGTTACAACATTTTTGAAGGTTATGTTCTTCACACTAATCTTTACTACTATACGTCACATAATAGAATTACAAACCTCGATGTTATAAGAATATAGGTTCGTTGACCTCTAATATTTTTCCACCTTTTGCATTTTGGTTGTTTAAATCTTTCGAGAGTTTATTGGACATGTAACGCGTAGAAAATTCTTACCCGGCCCGTAAACGGTTATAAACTTGGATTTATTCATGGAATCACCTAGTCTGTCGAAGAAGCTGTCAATTGGTTCCTTGCGGAAAGATGCTGCTCTCTACAAATTAACTACACGAGAAATAGCACTGGCGCCGTTCGGTGCTGTCAGATGAATCGAGAAACCATTAGCACTAATTTTGTATCACTGTCTCTATCGGACCACACCCATTGAACTTGGTTTTATTTGCTGTCGGCAAGAACTTTCGCTGAGACTCTTTGCCTCCTTATTTTATGGATATCTTGAAGTTAAAACTACGTTAGCGGATAATTTAATAGCGTGATCACCCAATGGTAGTAGGTCAAACAGTATAGCACACTTTAGTTTCTTCTGTCAAGGCTGTTGCAAATAACTCCATAAGGCTTTTTGTGCTTGATTACGGAGATTTTTTTAGTTCTGACCCATTTTATTTGAAGTTACAAAACCACATAGAATACACATATATTGCGTTTAATGCCCATTTTAATTTTTTATAACTGTTCCGTACTAATTAAGGTAATTTTTTTCTAAGTAAGGGAAATTCCTCTGTGAAACTTGAAGGATGTCCATAAAATAAAATCTGAAACTAGAATTCATATAACAGATGGGCACGTACATTTGAAAGTATTGTGATGTTTGAAAGATTACTGTACTCGAAGTTAAACGTATCATTTGCCACCAGATTTTTGAACAGATTCTCAAAATGCTACAGTTTGCTTTATGGCCTTTGTGTCTTTTAACACGGACAAGATTCAAAGCAAGTGGACCTCAAAACTTAAATATTAGAATTACGGAAAAACGCCGTCACCGTTTTCCCTAGTATATAGCGGTTTTGTTTTACATATGTTCAGCAACATAAGAGACTTCCTTGCCTATATGTTCCCTTCTTTTGCAAGTTCCTTTTATCCTCTTTTCTAGATTTTCTTACTTTTAACAGAATTTAGTATGTTTTTAATGTAACTTTACTTTGAACGCCTGGAAAAATGCTAACAGTTTTCGTTAAATTTACGTGGCTCTAACTAAAAGACATGGCCTCTTAGCTGGATGAAAATTGTAAGCCCAGTAGGGGTGCTACTTGGTCAACATTTTGATGTACAATAAATCACATTAGTTCTCATAGTGACTTTCTCACAATTTTTTTGTAAATATCAGTAAATTACATGTACTATTAGCCGGTCGGTAATTGGAATCTGTCCACTGGCTATCTTACTTAGATGCCTGAAACTTCACGTGCATATTACAAACATACTGATCTGAAAAGCAGACTATAGTCACTTCATTTTAGTCACACGTTTCTATAATGGAAATATTTACAACTGATAACCAAAATGAAGGTCAATTTTCTGTAATAATCAGTGTGTATTGTTCGCCGTGTTGGCAGAATGTTAGTGTCTGTAGTCTACTTCACTCCAAGTAGTTCCTAAAACATCCTAAAACATTTGAAACCTCTAGCTCCAGTATATTATTTTATGCATGAAATAAACGTGTCAGAAAATTTAACTATCTGAAAATTCTATTTAAGTCTACATTTGACCTATGGAACACTTTAGTTTCTCTTAATACACTCCAGCTGCATAATCGTCTTGATTTATACACTCCTGGAAATGGAAAAAAGAACACATTGACACCGGTGTGTCAGACCCACCATACTTGCTCCGGACACTGCGAGAGGGCTGTACAAGCAATGATCACACGCACGGCACAGCGGACACACCAGGAACCGCGGTGTTGGCCGTCGAATGGCGCTAGCTGCGCAGCATTTGTGCACCGCCGCCGTCAGTGTCAGCCAGTTTGCCGTGGCATACGGAGCTCCATCGCAGTCTTTAACACTGGTAGCATGCCGCGACAGCGTGGACGTGAACCGTATGTGCAGTTGACGGACTTTGAGCGAGGGCGTATAGTGGGCATGCGGGAAGCCGGGTGGACGTACCGCCGAATTGCTCAACACGTGGGGCGTGAGGTCTCCACAGTACATCGATGTTGTCGCCAGTGGTCGGCGGAAGGTGCACGTGCCCGTCGACCTGGGACCGGACCGCAGCGACGCACGGATGCACGCCAAGACCGTAGGATCCTACGCAGTGCCGTAGGGGACCGCACCGCCACTTCCCAGCAAATTAGGGACACTGTTGCTCCTGGGGTATCGGCGAGGACCATTCGCAGCCGTCTCCATGAAGCTGGGCTACGGTCCCGCACACCGTTAGGCCGTCTTCCGCTCACGCCCCAACATCGTGCAGCCCGCCTCCAGTGGTGTCGCGACAGGCGTGAATGGAGGGACGATTGGAGACGTGTCGTCTTCAGCGGTGAGAGTCGCTTCTGCCTTGGTGCCAATGATGGTCGTATGAGTGTTTGGCGCCGTGCAGGTGAGCGCCACAATCAGGACTGCATACGACCGAGGCACACAGGGCCAACACCCGGCATCATGGTGTGGGGAGCGATCTCCTACCCTGGCCGTACACCACTGGTGATCGTCGAGGGGACACTGAATAGTGCACGGTACATCCAAACCGTCATCGAACCCATCGTTCTACCATTCCTAGACCGGCAAGGGAACTTGCTGTTCCAACAGGACAACGCACGTCCGCATGTATCCCGTGCCACCCAACGTGCTCTAGAAGGTGTAAGTCAACTACCCTGGCCAACAAGATCTCCGGATCTGTCCCCCATTGAGCATGTTTGGAACTGGATGAAGCGTCGTCTCACGCGGTCTGCACGTCCAGCACGAACGCTGGTCCAACTGAGGCGCCAGGTGGAAATGGCATGGCAAGCCGTTCCACAGGACAACATCCAGCATCTCTACGATCGTCTCCATGGGAGAATAGCAGCCTGCATTGCTGCGAAAGGTGGATATACACTGTACTAGTGCCGACATTGTGCATGCTCTGTTGCCTGTGTCTACGTGCCTGTGGTTCTGTCAGTGTGATCATGTGATGTATCTGACCCCAGGAATGTGTCAATAAAGTTTCCCCTTCCTGGGACAATGAATTCACGGTGTTCTTATTTCAATTTCCAGGAGTGTATATTGCTAAATTTCTCTCTTCCCGTCCTTGTTATTCTGGCTTCTTTCCTTGCTTCAACAACTCTCTCTTTGGCTTCGGCCACTCTAATGGAATCAACTCCCACCACTAATTGCCCCATATGAACGAATAATCTGTTCCTACGAAATATAGAGCTTCACACCAGTACCAAGTCACATTTTTGAAGGCATAATAGCTTGCGAAAGTGACTAAATACCAAAAGCCCAAACTACAGAACAGCTTAGAAGAAAAACAATGCTCGAAGACCAAAAATATAAATGGAGAAACGTAAGACTATGGCAAGCGCATCGCGTAATTGGGCTGCAAACGTGAGAAACAGTTGTGTAGTGGTAGTGAATCTTTCTTAGTTGTGTAGTGGTAGTGAATCTTTCTTGAATGGAAGACTCATTACAAAACTTAACAGGTGAAGGCTGCGGAAACATACGAGAGGTAAGGGGGAAAGCACACGCCTGTTTAAAGGCGCTTTACCCCTTACGTAATCCAGAATCGAGGCTTCCGCCACACTGTGGCGTCCCGCTACATCTATCATTGATCCGACCAGTGCTAAATAGGGTTCCGCAGTGTGGGGAAACGACAGCTGATTGCCACATACGTCGGCTCCAAAGGGTGCAAGATAGAACCCCGCGAGTCGACTTACATCTTCCGCGAGACTACCCTACTAGAACCTTGCACGAAGCAACGGGCATCTCCATGGTTAGGACGCCTATCAAAGTGACTGTTCTACTAGACGTCGCGTCAGTCTGAAAACAGGGTAACTCTGAGTCTGGAAAACCTGTGCCACGGACGCTGGACCACTATGTGGGGCGACCTGCCTCGGCAGTGAAGTAGGTGTTCAAAACAACGTGTCACAAGCTCACGACACAGAAAGGCCACACCAAAGCATTAGGAAATACAAACACGCTCTCGGCCGTGTGGCCGAGCGGTTCTAGGCGCTTCAGTCTGGAACCGCGCGACTGCTACGGTCGCAGGTTCGAATCCTGAGTCGGGCATGGATGTGTGTGATGTCCTTAGGTTAGTTAGGTTCAAGTAGTTCTGAGTTATAGCGGACTGATGACCTCAGATGTTAAGTCCCGTAGTGCTCGGAGCCATTTTTAAACAAACACGCTTTAAGAAAGAACAGGAATAGTTACAGAAAATTAAACTGCACAAACAAGTGGGTAAGGACTGTCTTTTAGGAAAAGGGTATGAGAAGACAGCAGGAACATGAATGTGGCTGTTCTCCGGAAGATCTTCTAGTTCATTTTTAAATAACTTATTAATGTCCAATTAAATTTTTTTAACCACCATTTTGCTCAAAAAACTGAGCATCATTTTAAATTGAAACACAAAAAAATCTATTTTATGAAGCGAATTCACAGCCTAGTGATCTTATGACATGCTTCCTTTCTATTAAATGCATTTCTTCCTTCCGGATTGAACCATTATTTCAAAGACACGCTGTGGATAGCACCGTTGACACATGGAAGAGTATATTAATAATCAGTAGTAACTGCGCTTATTACCACAAAAGTGACTTTTGCAGTCTTTCACATTAACATTGTGTGACATATCAGTGACATCTGATAATATCTTGGTTCTTTTTGAAGATAGTACACGGCCTGCTAACTTAGGAACAAGTCTCCACATTTTCTTGGTAGAAACGAGAGGGCCCAGGTGTTCGTTCTGTGGGCTGGATTGGCCGTAGGAGGTCAGGCTCAGGGGCGCTAGACCAGGAAGATGGGTTCCCACGGCTCTTTAGTTTGTGGAAGTCGAATGCGATAAGAACAAGTGACGCGCTTTGTCGGTAAGTGTGGTTTTCTCTTCTGAAGGCAATCTACCGTTAAACCACTGCGAGTCTCTAGTGTATCACTGAGAGTGACGTCTGATGCTGGCGCCAAGTTGGGTGCATGCATGCTGGTGCCGAATAGGGCGGCCTTTATCTGCCGCACGTTTGTCGAGGTTTGAGTAAGTGTGGCATTTCGCATTAGAGCTATACACTTTCCGAGCAGCTCACAATTTGCGAGATCTGCTGTGTAACTTGCGTTGCCTGATTAATTCTAGTGTCTCGTTTGCCTTGAACTAACTTTCCTTGCATTTGCGAGCTGCACAGTGTAGAAAAGCTTGTAGTGTTCTCTACGAAGTTTTGTACTTAATGACTTACCTTCCCGCAGCGGTAGCATGGCATAATTGATTAAATTGTCCTTTTAGGGAGCTTTGGTTTCAGTATTTTAAAGGACTTTTTCCTCGTTGTGTTGGAGAAATTTTGCAGTCGATTATACGAGACTTCATGTTCGTTTCGTTAAAAACATTTTATTTTTCATTTTGATGTGGTATGTTTCGAGATCATAGAGCAAATGAACGACTTATCAGAGTCAAGTCTGATTTACACCTCAGAGCCGAATCGTTGTCCTAAATCTGCATCTGGGTACGCTACCATCAATAGATAAATACAGCCTGTTCATAGGCATTTATAATTTGTTTGCCCCATTGTGACTGATTTCCAATGCATTACAGTAGACAAACGTTATGACCATTCAGTTTGTGTGCAGCTACTGTGATCAGCTGTGTAATCAGCGTGTGACGAGCGTTGCACTTGCTATCACGCTTTTAACGTCATCATGAATAAAGTAGGAGGCCATACGACACATGGCAGACAGAACAAATGAGATGTACATATCATGTCGACACTGTCCCAGGATGTCATAACGAGAACATTTCATTACGTTAAAGTTTTCATTCAGGATTTGGCACGGTCATAAAGACATTTCATCAATAAGCTTTAATTAGAAAGGACTCTGAACACGGTCATGTATGGTGGCTTCCATTACTGACAGTGACAGGGAATACTAGCAACGATATTCTACCGCACCAAAAAGTGTCACGCATACCAAGACTCGCATCAGTTTGGGACCAGATTTTGAACAAGAAGTATGGAAGCTGTACTGACTGTGTCAAATATTTCAAACCCACCTTTCTTTCTCATAGCCGAGTCGTAGTATGACTGTAACTTACCAGTGTTTTCATCCGTTTGTTGCACTCTGCATTTGATTCAACAGTGATTTATTTTTCCTGACACTTCTTAACAAGACTGATAGTTACAGATCTGTTTGCAGATGTACTACACGTTCTGACCTTTAACGTATAAATTCGTTAGCATGTGGGGCGCATTTCCGAACATTTTCTGTCTACAATGTACTTCATACGTATATCACAGTCCAGTTGACGCAGTTGATCTGCTAAAGAAGCTTGTAACTTCCTTGACATCCACGACTTAACCTTCTCAGTTCAAGTTACATTCATGACCTCGTCACTTCCCTCTCAACTGCAAAGAAATTTCTCACTGTGATCTGATAGTAACTGTACCTCTCAGTTAAGAACCAACAGAAGCGGCCAGTATGTTTCACCATTTTCAGCAGTGGGTTCTTTAACAGCTTACACTGGTGATGCTTCTGTATTCCCCTTACAACATTAAGCTATGAATGATAAAACCTCAGACTTTGTATCGTCAGAGTCTTTCGTAACGGCATGCCTGAAAAAAATCATTGGCCGGCCGCTGTGGCCGAGCAGTTCTAGGAGATTCAGTCCGGAACCGCGTGACTGCTACGGTCGCAGGTTCAAATCCTGCCTCGGGCGTGGCTGTGTGTGATGTCCTTAGGTTAGTTAGGTTTAAGTAGTTCTCAGTTCTAGGGGACTGATGACCTCAGATGTTAAGTCCCATGGTGCTCAGAGCCATTTGAACCAATATAATCATTTCGGTTTTCAAGCAGCACCATGTCGGGCAAAACAATCGAACTTTCGATCGCTATCTTCACCATCGTCATCAAGAATTAAAGGGCTGCCACGTTTTCTGCTTATATAGTCAAGACTGCAGCATCTGGTACCAATCAGAGGTGATCGAAATACTTCGTGCGCGAGGTGAGTTGGGTAGCTCAGAGCAGCTACATCCGGTCGCAAGACAAGGTCCTGCCACCCTAAAAGCGTCAAGTATCCCACTTCGCTTTCTTTCGATATCCAAAGCCCGCCCCTGCTTCATACTAAGTGCGTAGCCCTGGCCTCTGTTAAAATTGCCGCAATTAATTCTAATCTCAGCCGCCACCATTAGAAGGGAATCCCAATATGTTGATGCATGAAGCAAGAAGCCCGTTATTTCAGATTATATCTTGAGTCCGTTTTCCAGACATTTCTCTGCTGTGAGCGACTTGTCGAGGTCCCTTTGTTTAACACGTCGATTGAGTTCGGTACAAAGCTTCGTAACAGTGCGAACTTTTCACCATATTACATACCATCATATTCGCAAGGACACCTTGGAAACCTCGCACACGAAGATCTATGTCGTCTTTAACAGGCCGCAGTATGTCTCGTCCCTTGAGGGTAGTTCTGAGCACTAGTTTCAGTCCATGTATCAGCAGCACACGTCCTACTTTGCTGCCACAGTATGGCGGCAAAGGATTCCAACACAAAACTAGCTTGCTGCATTCTGCCCCATACCAAGAGCAAACGACAAAGGCTACACTCACATTTATTCCACAAATTTTATTTCAGGCAGTTGATGCAATAGATAATTTACTTTGGGTGCGTTCCAGAATGACATTTTTACACAGCAGCGCAGTGTGCGCTGATATGAAGCTTCCGGGCAGATTAAAACTGTGTGCCGCACCTAGACTCGAACTCGGGACCTTTGCCTTTCGTGGGCAAGAGCTTCTGTGAAGTTTGGAAGGTAAGAGATGAGATACTGGCGGAATTAAAGCTGTGAGGACGGGTCGTCAGTCGTGCTTGAGTAGCTCGGTCGCTAGAGCACTTGCCCGCGAAAGGCAAAGGGTCCGAGTTCGAGTCACGGTCCGGCAGGTAGTTTTAATCTGCCAGGAAGTTTCTTGGGTGCATTTGCTGCAAATACGCACTACTGCACTGTTGACGCGAACCATTGTCCGTATTAACTGTGTAACTAATATCCTAAATACTGAGCGAGGTGCCGAAGTGGTTAGCACACTGGACACGAATTCTGGAGGACGACGGTTCAAATCCCCGTCCAGGCAAGCAGGACTTAGGTTTTCCTTGATTTCCCTAAATTACTCCAGGCAGTTGGCATATTTTGTTTGAAAATTGCACTGCCGCTTTCATTCCCCATTCTTTCAAAATCCGAGGTTATGCTCGGTCTCTAGTGACCTCGCTCTCCACGGGACTTTAAACTGTAATGCCCTTCATCGTCCTAAATAAAATTGTGTGAACATTCATGTTAATAAAATCCATTTTCGTTACTTGCAAAATCAAGTGTCTATCTCGCAAGATTAGGCAGTAATTTCCTTACTGAATTGTGCAATATCTTTTCAGTGGTGTAAGTAGACTGCTAATTCTTCAATAACACTCAATGGATGCAGTCAGCCTATACAACAACGAAAGATGAATGCTAAGAGAAGCAATATCGATGCCAACACTCTTTGGTTTCAGTCACGCCATTGTTTAGGAAGTATCCTAAATTTCTAAGCTCAGAGAGGAATGACGTTTGATTCGCCTTGGTCCGAATAAAGCATATGTGTCATATGAAGAACTCCGCAGTAGACAGTGGTAGGGGCAGTCTATGTGAAGCAGTGTTGTTGTATGTAAAACATGGTACATGATGTGCTCTATTTGTATCAGTAGATAGTTTCACGATAAATGAAGAAACAACGGCTCTACCTCTACTTTAAGATTCTCACTAATACCGGTATTGTCAGGACTTATGTGTATAAACTGTGGTAATTGTTATATACATGATTCCAATAGTAATAACGTCTGCGGTATTATAGTCTAGAAGATGCTTTTCAGGGGTGATCAGTACAAATCAGATGGTGATGTGGATAATTATGACACAGTTGAAGATCGGGAATAAGTTACTGAATGCAAAGGCACTTCACAACGTGGTACTAATCACGGTATAACGGAACAATGTTGATTCACATCGCCCGTGCTCTGTTACTGAAATATGATTTTACTGATTTATGAATAGTTCAAACGGTTCAAATGGCTCTGAGCACTAAGGGACTTAACATCTGTGGTCATCAGTCCCCTAGAACTTAGAACTACTTAAACCTAACTAACCCAAGGACAGCACACAACACCCAGCCATCACGAGGCAGAGAAAATCCCTGACCCCGCCGGGAATCGAACCCGGGAACCCGGGCGTGGGAAGCGAGAACGCTACCGCACGACCACGAGATGCGGGCATGAATAGTTATTGGTGCTGTTATAGAGAGAGGTGTATTCAGCACTTCGTAAAACTACAACGTAATTTGATGGTGTGTATTTATCTGTTGTTCTAGGGTTAAGCATGTAAATCAACACAAACTGGAAATAGCCTAGACTCATCCTGAGACTTCTACAAATTGTAATTAAAACCATGTGCAATATTCTGCTAAGGAACTGAGACAGCCATTAGGACTTGGATATTTATTGTAACACTTAAACTGGTGCTTGTAGGTGTCAGGTTGGTATCTGAGAAATATGTAAAACTTATTTTGATATCGAAACGTGTAAATCTCAGTGCAGGCAAGAGAACTTCGTGAAAATTTAGCTTTAGACGGAAATACAGTGTATGGAACTAACGCTACACGATGCGAAATGCGGAGTGACAGTACATCAAACAATTCGTCTGCGAGAACGCATTGCGTCATCAGTGAAATTTACATACGTCATCTGACTGCAAAACAAAATGATTCAGATTAAAATGTTGCTAACCTTTACCTTTACTCTTGCAAACAGTCACTGTATCAGAACTGTTATTGTAATTACACTGTGAATGAACATATAAATTAATGCATCTGACTATCTGATAAAGCTACTTGGAAATTTTTAAAGTAACACTTTACTTAAGTATTGTACCGGTATTAATCCTGCAAAGTGATATGATATTATTTCACAAATACACTGTGACAATCACCGTGCCTTACAATGGGCATGAAATTTGATGGTAATCAAATTTACGGGCACACTTCTGCGTATGGAACTCACGTCTGCTCTACAACCTGTTGCTATTATGAACAATGATGTGACTGTCAGAAATCAAATTTCATTTGGCGTACTTGCTAAGTGCAGTAGAAGACGGTACCTCACCAATAAAATGCTTTTCAGGACACAACTCGTAGTGTGTAAGGCGAGTATGCAAACAGAGTCCCGAAAGTAAAACGAAAATGGGTACTAATCTTAACGACTTATAAATAAGAACAAAGACTCCAACTTTAACTGAACTTCATTTAAGCCATGACAACAGTACACCTCTTCTTAAATTTGTGGAACCTAGAGAAATGAACAAAATATTTCTTAACAATTTCCCCTTGTACAATAGCCTTCCTTGATACTTGCTTCAACTATAACACAAAATCAAATGTTGTAAAAGTTCTACAGCAAACTTCAACCATACTGAGTTTTCTAACAATAAGAAGCTACACAACTACAAATATAAAAAACTGAACAACCTCAAAAGTTGACTTTTACAATTTTTCATTTATAAAATTTTATATGTTCAATCTCTCTCCCTAAAGCATATTATTACAAAGTCTGTTTTAAATAATGCTATGTCCACGACACAGCTGGCCATCTTCCATCTTTTTCAAACAAAGTACGTTGCCAAACTGTGCAACATACACTCACTCTGGTATTCTTTGCCTTACTCGGTCCAACATCTCGGGTCCGAAACACAGTTCTAAACAAATATGATTATATCCACACTACAGATCTTGAGTACATCTATCAAACTCGCAGATTCGTTCACATTTACGACTAGAATATTCTGAAAATCATGATGGCATATAGGGCAGCCCCCTTCCAGCCTGAGGACGGCCAAGCCTTTCCCCTGTGGTGGTATGTGTTATTCATCCACAAAAAAAAATGTGCTCCACCTCTACCTCATAATACACTCCTGGAAATTGAAATAAGAACACCGTGAATTCATTGTCCCAGGAAGGGGAAACTTTATTGACACGTTCCTGGGGTCAGATACATCACATGATCACACTGACAGAACCACAGGCACATAGACACAGGCAACAGAGCATGCACAATGTCGGCACTAGTACAGTGTATATCCACCTTTCGCAGCAATGCAGGCTGCTATTCTCCCATGGAGACGATCGTAGAGATGCTGGATGTAGTCCTGTGGAACGGCTTGCCATGCCATTTCCACCTGGCGCCTCAGTTGGACCAGCGTTCGTGCTGGACGTGCAGACCGCGTGAGACGACGCTTCATCCAGTTCCAAACATGCTCAATGGGGGACAGATCCGGAGATCTTGTTGGCCAGGGTAGTTGACTTACACCTTCTAGAGCACGTTGGGTGGCACGGGATACATGCGGACGTGCATTGTCCTGTTGGAACAGCAAGTTCCCTTGCCGGTCTAGGAATGGTAGAACGATGGGTTCGATGACGGTTTGGATGTACCGTGCACTATTCAGTGTCCCCTCGACGATCACCAGTGGTGTACGGCCAGTGTAGGAGATCGCTCCCCACACCATGATGCCGGGTGTTGGCCCTGTGTACCTCGGTCGTATGCAGTCCTGATTGTGGCGCTCACCTGCACGGCGCCAAACACGCATACGACCATCATTGGCACCAAGGCAGAAGCGACTCTCATCGCTGAAGACGACACGTCTCCATTCGTCCCTCCATTCACGCCTGTCGCGACACCACTGGAGGCGGGCTGCATGATGTTGGGGCGTGAGCGGAAGACGGCCTAACGGTGTGCGGGACCGTAGCCCAGCTTCATGGAGACGGTTGCGAATGGTCCTCGCCGATACCCCAGGAGCAACAGTGTCTCTAATTTGCTGGGAAGTGGCGGTGTGGTCCCCTACGGCACTGCGTAGGATCCTACGGTCTTGGCGTGCATCCGTGCGTTGCTGCGGTCCGGTCCCAGGTCGACGGGCACGTGCACCTTCCTCCGACCACTGGCGACAACATCGATGTACTGTGGAGACCTCACGCCCCACGTGTTGAGCATTCGGCGGTACGTCCACCCGGCCTCCCGCATGCCCACTATACGCCCTCGCTCAAAGTCCGTCAACTGCACATACGGTTCACGTCCACGCTGTCGCGGCATGCTACCAGTGTTAAAGACTGCGATGGAGCTCCGTATGCCACGGCAAACTGGCTGACACTGACGGCGGCGGTGCACAAATGCTGCGCAGCTAGCGCCATTCGACGGCCAACACCGCGGTTCCTGGTGTGTCCGCTGTGCCGTGCGTGTGATCATTGCTTGTACAGCCCTCTCGCAGTGTCCAGAGCAAGTATGGTGGGTCTGACACACCGGTGTCAATGTGTTCTTTTTTCCATTTCCAGGAGTGTAAGAACGAAACATTTTCGCAAAAAGTTATTTAGGTAGTCTTTTTGTTGTTAGGAGGTTTCGGATGTGTCATTGCAATTGCCAGTGGTGGAGGAGTGCATCCCAGTCATGGGTGCAGAGGAGGGAGTGGTAGAGCCTACAGGATTCATGGAGAAGAAGGGTGGCTGGTGCAGGAAGGGCCTCCACGACGTCGGTAATGGCCTTCTGGAGGAAGGACAAGGTTAGGGTGTTGTCAACAGGGCAGTCAAAGGTAAGTGGGTGGCTTTCGACCTGTGGGGCAATGGATTCCCAGTAGGCATTGTAGCCAGCACTGTGGTAGTCATGGATCAACTACAGAGGGGCAGGAGGCAGGAGAGGGGCGATGGGCTGAGTAGATGGTGAGAAGGGCCGGGGGGTGTGCCCTACAAATGGGATCGAGGAATTCCACAGCGATATGACCAAGGAGGTTGGTGGAAGCTAGGACGACATCCAGGGTGGAGTTACTTTCAGGACAGGTGTGCTGTGGGAGGGGAACAAGGTCACCTTGGAGGGGCAGCAATGCGGGAGGCAAGAGAGGGGCAATGGGTTGAGGAAATGGTGAGAAGGACTGGGATGTGGGTCTTACCAATGGAATCGAGAAAATCCGTGGCGATTCGAGCAAGGAGGTTGGGGAAGTGAGGATGACATCCTGGGCTGATTTTACCTTCGGGAGAGGCGTGCTGTGGGAGGGGAGCAAGGTTACTTTAGAGGATGTCGAGGTAAAGATGCGACTGCCGAAAAGTGGCAGGGTCACAGCTGTGGATACCGAGGTGTGAAGCAGAACATAGGTGGAGAAGGTGTGTTCAACGTGGGAGTTGAAGTCATAGGAGAGAGGAGCAGGTACTTTACAATTTCTAATTACGTTCGATATATAATAATAAAATATCGAACAATTTTCTGTTCTCTCCCAAATTTCATCCTTGATGTTTCAGTTCTAGGTTACTTTACTTCCTAGGCACTTAAATGGGTCTACTACTTTATTAATTTTTCCGTTGCAAGTCACATCATCCATTTTATGATTTTTCCTTCTGATTTTCATTACTTCATCTTTTTCAAGGTTATTTCCATCTCTGTTAGTCCAGTTACTGCCTGTTAGGTGAACTTTTGTTCTTCCAATTACTGCTCGGTTTTGCTTCTAAATCATCACATCACCTGCATTTGTTATGATTTTCATATCGTCTGTTGCCGACCGTTCGTGAACTTTACTTCCGAAGTTGTCGATGGTTATATTAAAATGCACTGGTGAGAGCACACTTTCTTACCGAACCCTTGTGTCCATAGTCAATCATACATAATCAGGCATATTTTGTATGTATTCCTCATCATCAGTTGCTACTCTTCTGAAAGTTCTAATTTTTTGAGCCCTAGCTATATCTCTTCCAGTCATAAGCCTTCTTTATATCTATGAATGCACTAACGACGTCTTTCTCAAATTCCCATTACGTTTCTATAGTCTGTCTGTCTGTAAACACACTATCTATAGCTGATTTACAGGTCTAAGTCATTGATGTTCTTCCCCTAGTTGCTGTTCTATCCGATTCCTGATACAATGTAAAATTATCTTTTCATAAATCTTCAAGTGGTGGCCAAGTAATGCTATTCGTCTATAATTCTCACAGAGCGCCTCGTTACTTTTCTTAAAGATACGTACTATAACTGCGTTTGTCCAATCACCAGGAATCTTTCCGTATGTCTGTATTATCCTCATTATTCTATAAATCAATTCAGTTCCTACAGGCCCTGCAGCCTTGATTATTCCCACTGCGATATCATCTTACTTTGCCATTTTGGAGGTATTTTCTCCATACTTTAACAATTCTTCTTACTTCCATACTGGTTTTCCATTTCACTGATGTCTTTTGAAGTATTTTCTTTTGCTTTCTTGTGTTGCTAATATATCTTCTTGTCATTCATTTTTTTCCATTTTTTCCCTGTTGCTCTGCTTAGCCGTTTCCATTTGTCTCAGCTATGATCGGTTATGATTTTCAACCATTCTCTCAGCTTACTATTATTCTTCTTGACAGCTTCTGTACTTCTCTCAGTCCACCATGAACTAAGACTAAAAGACTAAATTTAGAAAACTGTTGTCATTCAGCAAAATATTAGTGCATTAGGATTCAAATACTCTTTTACCTAGTGATGGTATGTTTTCAGGACTTCTTTTGACGTATAGTATTTTATTTAGAAACTGAGAACTGAAATACATAAATACTTTTATGGAAGCGCCACAAAATGTTACTTCATTAATATGTTTGAAAACACAATTAGAAAATATTTCGTACTAGGGGACTTCCAAATGTAAGTTGCAGATTGTTATGGCTGGTCAAGTAACTTTTAATGAATGCTTCACTAACTTTCGACGTGGTACAGTCACATGGTCCTGTTTTTCAACTTAGTCAGCAATTTTTTGCTACCAACGCCTGGAAATTCCGATTTATCGTTCAGTCTCCGACGATAAAATTCGCTACTTCATCACGGGGCAATTCAAGAATCGCTGTGTGAACGTCTTCTTCGCCGGAAAATTGGCGATATCTGTGAATAACGTGCCGGGATATTGTCGTTTATGGTCAGTGTGGATGTTGATGGCCTTCCTTACCGATAACCATCACCCACGTCTGAGCGGCTTTGAGCAAATTGTTGGGGATATTTTAATATATCTGGACGCGACGTTGCATTTTTCCACAAACCGCAAGAATTTCACGGTGTATCTGCACGGAATGTAGATGTTTTGCTCGCTAGACGTGTACTGTCCTGTGCAACTATGCACATAATTGCTGCACCATTTCACTCCCACTCTGTGATGCACCTGTTATCCGTAGCACAGGAACACTGAGTCTGCAGGAAGCCCAGAACAAGTACTCTCTTTTCACGATGAACTACTCCGGTTGCTCAATGATTTCGCGCGGCACGACATATGTAACTTAATTTCTTTTTCTAATAACAATACGTAAATATCGCATTTTGCCACTTTTTTTATAGAATTTAGTGGTCAGCAGAAATGTGAAATACTAACATTCCGGCAATGCATACCTAAAACTACTCTTTTGAGTTTTACTCATCTTCTAAGGTACATGCATGGCGTGGAACATCTTGATATGGTGGTGGTAGAGGTTTTGCTGTTCTGGGGAGTTCCTGATTGTAAATGAATCACCTTTCTCATCATATACACTCTCTTCTTCTTCACATTCTTAGTCACAAAGTCCCCGATTTCAGACCAGTTCTACAATGAAAATAGTATCTCCGTATTTTCGCGAAGAACTGAAGGGTCACTTATTCGACAGCGTAGAGTGTAACAGCATACAACACCTTATTCTAAATTCTTGTTCAAAGTTACTAAGAGCAATCAGAAATTAGTGTTATGTGGAGCCATGCTAATATGCTAACACCACAAAAACAGATTTCTACAATCAGATGCTGAAACCTGCTGTGTGCTTACAGTAAGGGAAGTAAGACATGCATCAAAAGCACATTGTGTAAAGTACATCCAACAATAAGGCACAGCAAGTTTACTCAACCGGCCGAGACAGAAAAAATAAAAGTAGATACTGAGGAGTTTATGCAGCCTCTCAAAATATACGTTGCACCTCTCAGCTTCCCGTTCTTTCCTTACTGCATTCTTGCCATCCGAACTCTTAATATTAATACAGGTGGTTCTCTTTTCTATGGACGACCTGGAAGTGCCTAAACAGACCGAGAAGTGGAGTTGTCAGATCAAAGATTATTTTAGAGAAATGGTGCTACACTGATCAAGACAATATTCAGTGTGACTGTTCATCATACTGCATGCTTCAATGCCGAACGTGCCCCATCTCATGCACAGAGGATGAAGTTCATCAGGGAACAGGCAAAGCATTTGAAGTGGTCAGGTTTTGGGCAAAAGTAGTACAGCCATAACTATACTGTGTGTGTGTGATACTATGCTTCTCATACGAGAAATAAACAATTGTTCAGACAACCGTTTACACTTCTGCTTACTTCATTCGATATATTTTTGTGTTAGATTAAGTTATATTGTATTTCTTTTCCTTGTTTTTGTCAAATGCTTTCTTATATTTGCAACCTTCAAATACCTTTAGTTCTTAAAATTTATCTGTGTTCTCGTTACAATTTATCGGCGTTCCATCCTCTTAATTTTCTACGATTCTGAAGCTTCCTGAGTATTAATCTGCTGCTTATAACCAATAGATAATGGACAAAGCCCAAATTTACCTCTGGAAATTTGTTGCAGTTTACATCCTGCATCGAAATCTCTTTGTTACCTTTATGTAATCTATATAAAAGGTGACGGCGTTCTTTTCACCTGTGCTATATACTTTGATGGCTCTTGAACAAAATGTTTGCAATGATTACACTGTGCCCGCATCTCGTGGTCGTGCGGTAGCGTTCTCGCTTCCCACGCCCGGGTTCCCGGGTTCGATTCCCGGCGGGGTCAGGGATTTTCTCTGCCTCGTGATGGCTGGGTGTTGTGTGCTGTCCTTAGGTTAGTTAGGTTTAAGTAGTTCTAAGTTCTAGGGGACTGATGACCATAGATGTTAAGTCCCATAGTGCTCAGAGCCATTTGATTACACTGTGCTCTGCTAAAAGTTCTGCTAGGCGGCTTCCCCTCTTTACATCTCATTCTTTCACGTAGTCCATATTCTCCCATTATTTTTCCCTCTCATCCTTCTCCTGCTGTCGAGTTATAGTCCCCATAGAAATTTAATTTACATCTCCCTAAAGTACCTGAAAAATATCCTTTGTCTCCTCATACTTTCTTTCGTGCTCTTCACCATCTCTTCATACATTTATATGGAGAGGATGCATAAATATTTTATCAAGCGATTTCGTTGAAGGGTGAAGATAATCATCCAGTGGTCAGAAGGCAATGTCACAAACTTTATACAAATTCTACGTAATTTCACATCTGATTATTATAAACATCAAAATCGTCTGACAGTGGCAGAGAAATATGTCAAGGGAAGATGTTAAATGTAGTGATCTGAGAAGAAATCAGTAAGAAACTGAACGTCGTGTTTGAGATTCACTTGTGGCACTGACCTGATACGATGAATACTTGCCATAATAGGGATGTGGTATTTTGTATTAAAATGGTGTTACTTGTGTAGTGGACTCATTTGCCTCATTTGATGCCGTCTCTAGAAGCATCTTATTCTTGCTGGAAGCATGTTGCGACCATTAAAGCATGTTCTTTTTGTGGAGCTCATTGTTGGTGTTAGGGCACGGGCGAGTGTAGGTGGCTGATGAGTGCTTCTCCTCAGAAAAATACCGGGCATTTCGAGGACTGCGGTGTGACATCAGTCAGACGCAGAACGTTGCACGGCGGGCTGCGTGGTGGTGGGAAGGGTAGGGGTAGAAGCAGAGTGGCGCTCGAGTGGGCAGAGCGGTGAATCATGGCCGAGGTCACGCCGCAGTAATAGTTTATTGCCGGTAATGGGGTCGCTAGAGTGCCGCGATCGCTTCTTCCCCGTCCTTCCAGAGAGAGAGAAAGGGAAAGAAAAGACAAAAAAGGAAAGGAGCTGTGTCGAGGAAGGCAAGGCAAGGGGAAGCGGGAAGACGGCGCAGCCATCGGCGGTCGGTGATTTCTCTGGCCGCCCTGGGGCGCCATCCATTACGGCCCGCGAGCCGCGTTAATTCTCATGCGGTGCGTAACTCACGCTTTTAACGCCCCCCTCACAGGAGAGTGTTTTCGCTGACGGCGGCGTAGCAGCGCGCCTGTCCCTCCCCCGCCGTCACAGCAGCCGTTCCAGAGAGGAGCTGTCGCTCATGTCGCCGCCTGCACGACGGCTCCGCGTCAGCAAAGGGGCAAGTACTAGCGTCTGCTACAGATTCTCCGAGCAACACTTGCTGCGAAATAATCAATGAATTTGTGTACTTCATATTTTTGTACAGCGAACTATCGGCGTTTTATAAGCATCAAGTAAACCCACCTGACGTACTCTCACCAGTACCGACAGAAAATGACGCTACAACGTTAAATGCATTTAAAGAACATCTGAAGAGACAATGTCAGAAAATGAAGTTGCAGTGACAAATTTTCTTAACCCTAACAAGGAAACCTCCCCATCGCACCCCTCACAGACTTAGTTATAAGTTGGCACAGTGGATAGGCCTCGAAAAACTGAACACATGTCAATCGAGAAAACAGGAAGAACGTGTGTGGAACTGTGAAAAAAATTTGTAAAATATAGAAACTGTGTACTCCATGCGAACATAGGCAACAGGGAGCGCCGTGGTCCCGTGGTTAGCGGCAGCAGATACGGAACGAGAGGTCCTAGGTTCAAGTCTTCCCTCGATTGAGAAGTTCAATTTTTTATTTTCAGTTTATGTGACAAACTCTTATGTTTTCATCACTTTTCTGGGAGTAATTATCACATCCACAAGGAAACCTAATTCGAGCAAGGTAGAAGAATCTTTTTACCGATTCACTAAGTGTACAAGTTAGGTGGGTCGACAACATATTCCTGTCATATGGCGTACATGCCGTCACCAGTGTCGTATAGAATATATCAGACGTGTTTTCCTGTGGAGGAATCGGTTGACCTATGACCTTGCGATCAAATGTTTTCGGTTCCCATTGGAGAGGCACGTCCTTTCGTCTGCTAATCGCACGGTTTTGCGGTGCGGTCGCAAAACACAGACGCTAAACTCATTGCAGTGTACAGAGACGTCAATGAACGAACGGACAGATCATAACTTTGCGAAAATGAGGAACGTAAAATTTTCAGTCGAGGGAAGACTTGCACCCAGGACCTCTCCTTCCGCAGCTACTCACGCTAACCACGGGACCACGGCGCTCCTGACCTCACTTTCTCCTTGATGTTGCATATCTTGCGCATGGACTACTGAGTTTGTATATTTTCAAAATTTTTTCATAGTTCCACACAACTTCTTCCTGTGTTATCGATTGATCTGTGTTCAGTTTTTCAAGGCCTATACACTGTGCCAGCTTATAACTAAATCTGAGGGGGGTGCGATAGGGAGGCTCCCTTGTAAGAAGCACATTACAAATCAGCCCAGTTAATTAATTGATTAATTATTATAATATTTATTAATACAAACAAAATTGCGCTCTAGTAGGGAATTAGCAAATCAATACGTATTGTAAAAGTAGACGTATGTGTCATTGTATGTTCCACATATCTTCATAACCACGAGATCAGTTTCCATCATATCACTTACTGTCTGGAACAAACAACTTTGAGCGAAAGAAGCACCTACCTATCGAGGGCGCAGGCCTAGAAAAGCAACGTAGCTAACGACGAGCAGGTAACCACTCCATAGGCCTATTTATCCAGTATTTGAGTTTGAGAGCACTTGGTAACTTGTAGTGAAGTTTCAAATTTTTACCAGACATCTTCTTGCTTGACAACCCTCACAAAGTGTTGGGAGGACAGAAGTGTATGACTTACTACATTTTATCTGTTCATGCAATAAAATTTCCGCAGCAGGCATAATCTTCTAATTCACTACCTTTTTGCCACCAGCTTCATTCGCAAAATATTTCCCAGGTAGTATCTACACATACCACTGGATGTACCGGCAAAATTATGTTATTGTACGGCACCAGGAGATCTGAAATCATGAACATTGATCTGCGTTAAAAAGAAAGTGTAGAACGGAAAACAGGTGAAATATGTCTACAAATGTGAGTGAAATTTGTTAAATGTGTGTGAAATTGTGACATATGCGTACAATGGCAAAGCCACGGGTAAAAAGCTCATCAGTTTCCAACCAAATTTCGTTCATATATGACATTTTATCTGGAAAGCAATACTGTGGGTATAAGAAACAGCAACTATGTAATGGAGTGGGTGTGATAACGTGAAGACAGAAGGGTGGCAGGAGGAGTAGTCAGAGAGGAGGAAGAAGGAAATCTACGCAGATTGGGGGGAAGAGGTGTTGGGCAGAGAGAGGAGCAGGGGAAAATGGAAAGAAAACCAAGAAGAGGAGGTGGACACAGAGAGGAGAGAGCAGATGGGCTGAGAAGACAAGCAGAAGGAGGTGGACAGAGGATGGGGAGGAAGAGATGGACAGAAAATGTAATATGAAGGACGAAATGGGGGGAGAAAGGAAAGAAGAGGAAACTGACGAAAGGGGAGAGAAGAAGATGGGCAAGGAAAGGAAAGAGGAGGAATTGGACAGCTAGAGGAGGGAGGAGGGGATAGACAGAGATTGAGGAGGGGGGGGGGGGGCATATATAGACAGAGAGGTGCAGGGCGATATGGGTTAACAGAAGATTGGAATCCATTTTTGTTTGCATTTTTTCGATGACGCCGTGGGTAATTACGTTGAATGTAGTGGGACCTGTAGGGTCTCTCTCCAGTTGCTGAATTTCTTGGTACTCTGTTAATCATCGATTCTGTCTGTGTTTCCTCGGACGATGCCTGCAATGCAACTGAGGATCTAATATTCATCGCCTAGTACTGGATCCAGCTTTCGCAGCACTCAACCTCTGTTTAACCTGTCGAAAGCTTATTTCCATTCGACAAAGATTGCGTATGGTGGCCTTTGGCATTGGACAGGGATTCGCACATCAGTTCCATAACCTGTGCCGCTGCTTGGATGGTCGGCGTTTCAGATGTGTCGTATCGCATTTGCGTAGTATATTGCGTAGTTGTTTCAATGATCTTTAAATATGCTTCAAATACAATTGAAATTTGAAGCTATTATCATTAATCCTTGCATTAAAAACTGATATTATTTCTAGAAACGTAATTATGAAGTCTGTAACACACGGATGCTATGTCAGTATTTTTAACTATTTGTGGGCGAAAGCACAATACGCTTAAGACAGTTACTTCTATAGATATCAGAACAACAAATTTCGGAAGAGCATGACTTATTAAATTTCCCAGGGATTTCACTTGGGAATCGATCGTTTGTGTTTGAACATGTGTTACACTGTTGCTAATATTCTCTTTGCAGCCAGCCTGTACTTTTAATTAATATTCCGTGGTCGCTGTGATGGCGAATATGATAAACTGAACGTTCTCGGCAGCATCTGTCCGGGAAGTTCTCTGTTTTAACAAAAAGCGCACAAATCTTATTAGTAAACACTTACATCTAACTTTGGATAGAGACTGAATGAACGTTTTCATACGTAAATAGACTTGAAGGGTCATAGCTGACGAAAATAGTTAGACCGATAGCAATTTTTTTGTTTTGTTTTTTGTTAATTTGTGGCAACTTCCTATGGGAACAAACTGCTGAGTTCATCGGTCCCTAGGCTTACACACTACTTAATCTAACTTAAACTAACTGACGCTAAGGATAAGGACAACACGCGCACCCATGCCGGGGAGAAGACTCGAAACTACGACGGGGAGAGCTGCGCGGACCGTGGCAAGGCGCCCTGGACCACGCGGCTACCCCGTGCGGTCAGGCCGATAGCAATGGCAGCCAACAACAGAGGATTGAAGCTACGTGAAACCGTCTTAAATATCTCAGGTGAGGGCACTACATTACAAATAAAGGTTAATTATGATTAACAAGTATACAACTGTATTCTGAAAGCGCTTAAGTAGATAATTTATAAATTATTGTTAAGATACCCGTGTATTAATAAGAGCTATTGCAGTCACGTCCTTCTAAGCCAGCGGTAAACTTAAGAGAGCTAGAGTTATCCTTTCTTCCTGGACAAAAGAAGGAAAGAATAGTAATTTTTAACACCATTTATAGTCAGAATCAGATATCACACAGTCGTATGTAATTGTCTGTCAACTTCGCTGATCACCTTTTATCACTCGCTACACAAGAATTCTTTTGTTTTCTACAGTACTTTCCGTATCTCACACAGAACAGAAATTATTCTGTCGGTTTCTCAGTAAATCCTATCCAGTGGACGTTACGTGCTACAGTCGACATAATCGTCTTGAGAGATTCGGATTTATGAGAATTCTCATTTATTGTGGGTGTATAACGTGACCTAAGCTATACTAAGTCGCCTATCTGTATGAATGTTTGTCAGCAACTTTTCTATCTTGCGAATACGAGCTTATTCTGTCAGGTTAGCGTGAGCTTATTCTACACTCCTGGAAATTGAAATAAGAACACCGTGAATTCATTGTCCCAGGAAGGGGAAACTTTATTGACACATTCCTGGGGTCAGATACATCACATGATCACACTGACAGAACCACAGGCACATAGACACAGGCAACAAAGCATGCACAATGTCGGCACTAGTACAGTGTATATCCACCTTTCGCAGCAATGCAGGCTGCTATTCTCCCATGGAGACGATCGTAGAGATGCTGGATGTAGTCCTGTGGAACGGCTTGCCATGCCATTTCCACCTGGCGCCTCAGTTGGACCAGCGTTCGTGCTGGACGTGCAGACCGCGTGAGACGACGCTTCATTCAGTCCCAAACATGCTCAATGGGGGACAGATCCGGAGATTTTGCTGGCCAGGGTAGTTGACTTACACCTTCTAGAGCACGTTGGGTGGCACGGGATACATGCGGACGTGCATTGTCCTGTTGGAACAGCAAGTTCCCTTGCCGGTCTAGGAATGGTACAACGATGGGTTCGATGACGGTTTGGATGTACCGTGCACTATTCAGTGTCCCCTCGACCATCACCAGTGGTGTACGGCCAGTGTAGGAGATCGCTCCCCACACCATGATGCCGGGTGTTGGCCCTGTGTGCCTCGGTCGTATGCAGTCCTGATTGTGGCGCTCACCTGCACGGCGCCAAACACGCATACGACCATCATTGGCACCAAGGCAGAAGCGACTCTCATCGCTGAAGACGACACGTTTCCAATCGTCCCTCCATTCACGCCTGTCGCGACACCACTGGAGGCGGGCTGCACGATGTTGGGGCGTGAGCGGAAGACGGCCTAACGGTGTGCGGGACCGTAGCCCAGCTTCATGGAGACGGCTGCGAATGGTCCTCGCCGATACCCCAGGAGCAACAGTGTCCCTAATTTGCTGGGAAGTGGCGGTGCGGTCCCCTACGGCACTGCGTAGGATCCTACGGTCTTGGCGTGCATCCGTGCGTCGCTGCGGTCCGGTCCCAGGTCGACGGGCACGTGCACCTTCCGCCGACCACTGGCGACAACATCAATGTACTGTGGAGACCTCACGCCCCACGTGTTGAGCAATTCGGCGGTACGTCCACCCGGCCTCCCGCATGCCCACTATACGCCCTCGCTCAAAGTCCGTCAACTGCACATACGGTTCACGTCCACGCTGTCGCGGCATGCTACCAGTGTTAAAGACTGCGATGGAGCTCCGTATGCCACGGCAAACCGGCTGACACTGACGGCGGCGGTGCACAAATGCTGCGCAGCTAGCGCCATTCGACGGCCAACACCGCGGTTCCTGGTGTGTCCGCTGTGCCGTGCGTGTGATCATTGCTTGTACAGCCCTCTCGCAGTGTCCGGAGCAAGTATGGTGGGTCTGACACACCGGTGTCAATGTGTTCTTTTTTCCATTTCCAGGAGTGTATCTTGGGTGCTTATTTCAACGTCTTCCTCGGAATGGTTAATCCATTCAGTTGACTCTGCTGCCTCGAGCATTAGTTTATTAGGCATTTACACAAGGCTGGCGCCGGTGGCGACACCTACAACATGCTGACATGAGGAAAGTTTCCAACCCATTTCTCGTACACAAACAGCAGTTGACCGGCGTTGCCTGGTGAAACGTTGTTGTGATGCCTCGTGTAAGGAGGAGAAATGCGTACCATCACGTTTCCGATTTTGATAAAGGTCTGATTGTAGTCTATCGCGATTGCGGTTTATGGTATCGCGACATTGCTGCTTGCGTTGGTCGAGATCCAATAACTGTTAGCAGAATATGGAATCGGTGGGTTCAGGAGGGTAATACAGAACGCCGTGCCGGATCTCAACCGCCTTGTATCACTAGCGGTCGAGATAACAGGCATCTTATTCGCATGGCTGTAACGGATCGTGCAACCACGTCTCGATCCCTGAGTGAACAGATGGGGACATTTGCAAGAGGACAACCATCTGCACGCACAGTTCGACGACGTTAGCATCAGCATGGACAGGAGCGCATGCGATGGTGTACTCAACGACGAACCTGGGTGCACGAATGGCAAAACGTCATTCTTTCTGATGAATCCAGGTTCTCTTTACAGCATCATGATGGTCGCATCCGTGTTTGGCGACATCGCGGTGAATGCACATTGGAAGCGTGTATTCGTCACCGCCATACTGGCGTATCACCCGGCGTGATGGTATGGGGTGCCATTGGTTACACGTCTGGGTCACCTCTTGTTCGCAATGACGGCACTTTCGACAGTGGACGTTACATTTCAGATGTGTTACGACCCGTGGCTCTACCCTCCATTCGATCACTGCGAAATCCTACATTTAAGCTGGATAATGCACGACCGCATGTTGCAGGTCCTGTACGGGCCTTTCTGGATACAGAAAATGTTTGACTGCTGCCCTCGCCAGCACATTCTCCAGGTCTGTCATCCACTGAAAACGTCTGGTCAATGGTGGCAACTGGCTCGTCACAATGCGCCAGTGACTACTCTTGATGAACTGTAGAATCGTGTTGAAGCTGCATGGGCAGCCGTACCTGTACACACCATCCAAGCTCTGTTTGACTCAATGCCCAGGCGTATCAAGGCCGTTATTACGGCCAGAGGTGGTTGTTCTGGGTACTGATTTCTCAAGATCTATGCACCCAAATTGCTTGAAAATGTAATCACATGTCAGTTCTAGTATATATGTCCAATGAATACCCGTTTATCATCTGCATTTCTTGTGGGTGTAGCAATTTTAATGGCCAGTAGTGTATGTTATCCACCTGCTCTTTTTGCCAGAAGGATACGTTCCAATGAAAAGATTAAACTGTCTGAAGGTTCTTTCCATAGGATTACACCTCAGAAAGACGGATGATATCAGGAGATACTTAATATCAAGCGCTTACATGAAATCTTTACACTCCTACTGGTGAAGTATGAAGCGTTACCATACACAATGGCAGCAGAATTGCCAACAGACGACATGTAATCTGAAGCTATTTTCCTGTTATATCTGTAGAGGTTGCAGTCCTAACAAGGCGTAATTAAGTGTGCCTGGTAAAGTGAAGGCACAAAGCAACCAAATACTTCACTTCTCCTTTACCTGTCGGTAGGGGTCCAGTGACTTCTAGGGCAGTTAAATGGGGACGTTTAATAAATTGGATAGGGTGCAGTTTAGTTCGACCACACACGTGGCTGGGCTTAGCTTTTTGGCAAATATAACACATTGTAGTTACCTGTTGCACAAGACTCTTTAAATTTATTGAATGACAATAGTTAGCTATCTTACTCATATATTTTTTATACCAGAATGACCTCATTATTTGCGGATATACCACATGAAGTCTGCTTCCTGTGTTATGTTATGCCTGTGAAACGGTACCTCATCCTGTAACTGATAATGTTGATGAAACATACTTGCTTGGTCTGTATGATTTGCTTAACATTCCTCCACAAGATGTCCGCATCTTGCAGTTTGTCAATATCTTTTCACATATTTCAAAATCGTTCCCTCTACATAACGTATTTCGATCGATTTTCGACAGTATCTGAGGGTTTGGGAGACCTTGTGGCGGGAGAGACAGTACATCCTTGTCAACGTTATTTTTCCCTCTGACGTGACGAATTTCGAAACTATACTTTTACTGAACCAACGTACATATCGTTTTTCTAGCCTGTAGTTACATGCAGGCAATACGAAGCTTGGTGCCTTGTAGTGGCAGAAGACATTTATGTGTTTGTCGTGCACAGAACAGCGGAACTTACTGAACGTTCGATGGCTGAGGTTTCCAGCTCAGTGACTGTATATGCCCTATCACAGCCTGGTGAGATTCACAGCCTATAAGAACCCATTAATATGCAGTTCTACTTGTGCTGACACTTCTACGATCTGGAAAAGACATGTGTCCAGTCTGTAAGTCATTGCATCCGTCGCTGAACAGAAACCTTTGTTCATATTAGCGTGCTGTAATACATTTGATATCACTATGGCTTGTTTGATCTCATCAAATGCTTCTTTAGAAGAATCAATCCAGCATCAGTGACTATTTTTCTCTAGTAGGCTCAAAAGTGCATCACTGTCAAGTAAGTGTGCTGGCACAAAACTGCTAAAGAAGGTAGTGAATCTGATGAATGGTTTTAATTATTTTCTTGTACTTGGGCCCAGGAAGTTATCTATTGCTTCCATCTTACACGGAGCGTGTGCAGTACCATTTGAAGAAATTATAAGACCGAGGAACTTGACCTCCTTACTCCCAAACTTAGGTTTCTTTAAATTTGCAGTCACTCCTGTGTTTACAGATTCACTCCAAACTTTTTCTATTGCTTTCACATGGTCCTCCCAGGCAGCTGCGGCTATAAGTAGGTCATCTACATATACTGTGTGACTCTATCTAGCAATTCTGGCTCTACACTGGTGCAAGCACTGCAATGAATACGCCTGCACTTACGTTCAAACCAAGTGGTACAACTTTAAACAGGTAACTCCTCCCAAAACACAGTTTATTTACGTGACCACAAGCTGCGCAGTTTGTGGTCTTGCTGTAGCGTTCTCGCTTCCTGCGCACGGGGTTCCGGGTTCGATTCCCGGCGTGGTCAGGGATTTTCCCTGCCTCGAGATGACTGGGTGTTGTTGTGCTGTCTTCGTCATCATCCAACCCCATTACGGTCGGAGGAAGGCCACGGCACACCACTTCCACTACGACCTTGCTTAGTCGGCGGTACAGGTCTCCTGCATCTATCCCTACACTCCTCGGAGTATGGGACCCCATCATCATACTTACTTAAGGGATCAGATAGTACTATCTGCCAGCAAGAAAACTGCAGATCGGTCGAGCTTAAGTATGTTGTTCGAAAAAATGGCTCGTGAGCGCTATGGGACATAACTGCTGTGGCCATCAGTCCCCTAGAACTTAGGACTACTTAAACCTAACTAACCTAAGGACATCACACACATCCATGCCCGAGGCAGGATTCGAGCCTGCGACCGTAGCGGTCACGCGGTTCCAGACTGAAGCGCCTAGAACCGCACGGCCACACCGGCCGGCGTTCGAAGAAATGTTTGGATATGTTCATCCATGTACTCAGGTCAGGTTCTCACTGGTATAGTGACCTTACTGGTGTAGCATCAAACCTACCACAAGCTTCATGTACTGTTAGCACCGGACTACTGTAGGATGAGTAAGAAGACTATGAGTAAGATGGCTCTATTACTCCCCACTCTAACATTTTGCGCATATCTCTAATAACGGCGTCTTCTTGCATCCACGGCACTGAATGTGCGGCATGGCAGTCAGTCTGGTTATCATAGACTTGCATGTTACAGATGTATCCTCTGATAACCTCAGGATTCTGTGACAATACTTTGGCATATTTATATTATAGGTCAGCTATTTATTGTCGCTGCATAGTACTCAGAAAATCAGATTCTGATACCTTGTCTTCTATTGGAGGATGGATGGTTTCATTACTTTAATTTGGTTAACCACATAGTTACAATTACCTTCTTGCGACCGATCATCGTGTAAGAACAAAATCTTTGGTCGATCAAATTTTATTTTAACCTTCAAAAAAATGGCTCTGAGCACTACGGGACTCAACTGCTGAGGTCATTAGTCCCCTAGAACTTAGAACTAGTTAAACCTAACTAACCTAAGGACATCACAAACATCCATGTCCGAGGCAGGATTCGAACCTGCGACCGTAGCGATCTTGCGGTTCCAGACTGCAGCGCCTTTAACCACACGGCCACTTCGGCCGGCATTTTAACCTTCCTATTGTGTTTCAAAACATACTGCGAATGGATCAGTTAGACCCGCTATTTAAAAAATTGTGTTTTGTAGAATTTTTTTTTGTAGAAAAGGGGATATTGGAAGTTATCAACATTTAACGAACATAATTATTACAAGACAAAAAAATTATTGACAAAGTTTTAGGTGAAAAATGAATTATTCTTACATGGTACTTCAAAATACATTTTGGCAGAAAAACACACATTAAAACTTAATAAATATTAATTGCAGGCGATAATTATTGTAAAATGTGAGTAAAATTACAAAACTGACTTTGAGGAACTATACTTAACTCAATTTCTATGCCCCTCGCGTTAACTTGTGCAATTCTTGCAGTAAATGTTCGCTTCCTTTTAGCACGCTCTTTACACAGGCCCCTGTCCTGTTTTTTTTCTCCCGAACTCATTCCTGCACTATTCTCCAAAATTTATTCTTGCTGGAAAAATTTTTTGTAATTCTTTCTTCTCCCATTAGTTTTGCTAGCTGATATCCACGTTACTTAAGAAATAGCTACCTTCTCTACGATTTATTTTGATTGTACTCTGGATTGATGTGTACATGCATCACACGGAAATTTGTTACAGTAATGTCACGCACGTTACAGAACAAATAAGCTGTTGTTAGGTATACAAGTTTTGCAGGGACAAGTGCTGGCGAGTTTGTCTGTTGTATATATATGTATATATATATTTTTTTTTTTTTGTAATGTAATATTACTTCTGACGACAGACTAGAGTCATGGTGCATTGTAGAGAGTAATACAACTGTCCTTTTTTTTGTTTTGCCACGCACGAAACGAATATTATGTCCTTCTGGAACCCAAAGATGGCTGAAAATAGGGTCTGCTTCTGTCTGGCTAAATTTCGTTTGGAATATAAGCTTTGCTCTCTCTGAGAGTTCCTACTAATGATAGATTGTTCTTGAGAAGTTCTTTGAACAGGATGTAGTCTGTCAAGAAATTACCGGTACTACTGTTTCGCCTAGTAACCTCAATACTTTCAACGAGCCTTAAAACAAAAGGCCTGCCTTAATTAATTTCTCGTGGCTCATTTTGTATATTCTTCTGTCGCACATAGCTGTGTTGTTTCTACGTCAGATAATAACCGTAATTTTATTCCAAATTTACCTCTGGATTTTGAGGGTATAATCTGCCGGAAGGGACACCTTCCTCTGAATGGAACCAATTGTTCATCCACCGTAACTTCTTCGTAACAAACGATCACTTTGACAATTGTTCCAGAAAATTTTCAAAGGGAGTCCTGATAGCAGCCAACTTGTCATGAGGTACCCTGGCTGGTCGATCTTCTTTGTTGTCAAGTATGAGAAATGTGCTGATTGTATGGAAAGGCTGAACTGACATCGTTACACGAAAATCTGATCGAGCATTCATGTTGTCAAACAGCTCTTCAAGAGAGTCTCCAGCTAATACAAGAAGTGCCAAATAACCTTCAATTGCTGACATGCATTAGCGGTGGTAGTTGCACTTTTGACTTGCGTTACACGTGTCATTTCTCCGGTGGTATCATTCAAAATCACTATCAACATATCTCCAGTGAAAATAACGATACTTTCTTTTCGTCAATCCGATGAAGTGCGAACCGCTTATGTCCTGGAGCACGACGGAGAATGTTTGCGGCATTAAAATAAAAATGTAAAATATTGAAAAATAAACAAAACTGAAATTAAATACAGTGCAATGAAATATAATGAAATCTAAACCTAACAATAAGTAACAAGTTAAGATACACTGCGTACAAGCGCCAAGGAGTGATGGATGATAAAGGTTTTTAAAGGGATAACCCTGAGAAAGACTATCAAAGTGCTTTCTTACCCACGAAAACAATCACCTATGGCTGGACAGAATTTCGAACACAGGACCACAACGTTGACAGCCCGGCGCACTAGTCACTGGTCTATGACGTGGTGCAAAAATAATAATGATATACCGAAAAAATATAGTTACTTATTATTTATGTATTATGCTCACCCTGCTCTTGACTCTGCTGGAGTATTTGACCACTCTGTACCATTATGCGACGTATACACATCTCCAGCTGCCAAACTGCCTATTGGCTTCTGTCTCGGGTTCTTCGGCCGACGTTCATCTAATGATTTTTCTGACGTTTCGCCAGCACGAGTGGCTGGCATTGTCAAAGCTTCACCCTCCATTGCCGGTGGTGAACTGGAGCCGAGCTCGCGGCCGCAGTTCACCACCAGTAATGGAGGGTGAAGCTTTGACAATGCCAGCCACTCGTGCTGGCGAAACGTCAGAAAAATCATTAGATGAACGTCGGCTGAAGAACCTGAGACAGAAGCCAATAGGAAATTTGTGAACAAGTGGCCACGAAAGCCTTAACAATTTTGTATCTCCAGCTGCACTCGTTTCATTAGACAACGATACTCCGCCTTTATGTCCTTCAATCACGTCACTCTCCTCGCTTCCATCCGATACGTCATCATCATCATCACTTGAAGCACCAAGAAAATCTGGATAATTAACGGGATCATGTACCATTTAATCTCATTAATTCAAAATCCTTCCTAACTGATCACCACTTAAAAATGCCTAGCCATTTTGTCACACAAAATCAGACTAATGACTTAGTTGTTATACTTCTGCCTATTCAATGTGAATTGCCTCTGAACCATAGTAGACCATACGACAACAATCTCACTTACACTCCTGGAAATGGAAAAAAAACACATTGACGCCGGTGTGTCAGACCCACCATACTTGCTCCGGACACTGCGAGAGGGCTGTACAAGCAATGATCACACGCACGGCACAGCGGACACACCAGGAACCGCGGTGTTGGCTGTCGAATGGCGCTAGCTGCGCAGCATTTGTGCACCGCCGCCGTCAGTGTCAGCCAGTTTGCCGTGGCATACGGAGCTCCATCGCAGTCTTTAACACTGGTAGCATGCCGCGACAGCGTGGACGTGAACCGTATGTGCAGTTGACGGACTTTGAGCGAGGGCGTATAGTGGGCATGCGGGAGGCCGGGTGGACGTACCGCCGAATTGCTCAACACGTGGGGCGTGAGGTCTCCACAGTACATCGATGTTGTCGCCAGTGGTCGGCGGAAGGTGCACGTGCCCGTCGACCTGGGACCGGACCGCAGCGACGCACGGATGCACGCCAAGACCGTAGGATCCTACGCAGTGCCGTAGGGGACCGCACCGCCACTTCCCAGCAAATTAGGGACACTGTTGCTCCTGGGGTATCGGCGAGGACCATTCGCAGCCGTCTCCATGAAGCTGGGCTACGGTCCCGCACACCGTTAGGCCGTCTTCCGCTCACGCCCCAACATCGTGCAGCCCGCCTCCAGTGGTGTCGCGACAGGCGTGAATGGAGGGGCGAATGGAGACGTGTCGTCTTCAGCGATGAGAGTCGCTTCTGCTTTGGTGCTAATGATGGTCGTATGCGTGTTTGGCGCCGTGCAGGTGAGCGCCACAATCAGGACTGCATACGACCGAGGCACACAGTGCCAACACCCGGCATCATGGTGTGGGGAGCGATCTCCTACACTGGCCGTACACCACTGGTGATGGTCGAGGGGACACTGAATAGTGCACGGTACATCCAAACCGTCATCGAACCCATCGTTCTACCATTCCTAGACCGGCAAGGGAACTTGCTGTTCCAACAGGACACTGCACGTCCGCATGTATCCCGTGCCACCCAACGTGCTCTAGAAAGTGTAAGTCAACTACCCTGGCCAGCAAGATCTCCGGATCTGTCCCCCATTGAGCATGTTTGGGACTGGATGAAGCGTCGTCTCACGCGGTCTGCACGTCCAGCACGAACGCTGGTCCAACTGAGGCGCCAGGTGGAAATGGCGTGGCAAGCCGTTCCATGGACTACATCCAGCATCTCTACGATCGTCTCCATGGGAGAATAGCATCCTGCATTGCTGCGAAAGGTGGATATACACTGTACTAGTGCCGACATTGTGCATGCTCTGTTGCCTGTGTCTATGTGCCTGTGGTTCTGTCAGTGTGATCATGTGATGTATCTGACCCCAGGAATGTGTCAATAAAGTTTCCCCTTCCTGGGACAATGAATTCACGGTGTTCTTATTTCAATTTCCAGGAGTGTATTTCAAATAAGATTTTGTTGGAATTCAAAAGACATTTTAAGACTGGGTCTGCACGGTCCATTCACAGTAAGTGTGTCAAAGCTGTGTGTCTCCAAATTTAATTTCGATTTTAAAATAAAAGTAGAGGGCAGCATAAATTATTACATATTTAAGGATGTCCTCATGTGCTATTTGAATACAAATATTTATGTTAATTTTTAAAATCGGACTGGGTCTGTTAGATCCACTGAAAATAGGAAAGTTGACAGCATGACAATGTTGGTCATGGATTTCTACATTCTTAATTAAGTCTAGTACTATTTCTTCTCCACGGTTCTTCAATCGAAAAAGCCCACGTGATAGGCCAACTTGTAGGTTCCTCTCCCGTATGAACTGCCAGCCCAGGATCACAGAAACCTACTAAGTGAGTCACTAACAAAAAGGTGCAACTGAAAGCTCCTTTTCCATATAATAGCTCGGCATGTAACTGCTACTTAATGAATTTGCTTTTCGTATCGATTGCACTTCCACACTGCAATTCTGCAGTGGAAAAATAGGTAAACGTTTTACCTGGTTGACTATTTAAAGAAACTTGTGTCCATGACCGACAAGGACGCGCCAGTGTCTAATATTATCTGGACGACTACACCGTGTCTCGAACCATTAATGGCAGCTTGTATTATCTCGACTTCCTCCCTGGCACAAATACGGGTTTCATATTATAGCACCTGCTGCAAATCCTTCCCGTCATTGTACCCTTACAAGCATATATATTGTTGTTGGTTCAAATGCTTCAAATGGCTCTTAGCACTAAGGGACTTAACATCTGAGGTCATCAGTCCGCTAGACGTAGAACTACTTAAACCTAACCAACCTAAGGACACCACACACATACATCCCCGAGGTAGGATTCGAACCTGCGACCGTAGCAGCAGCGCGGTTCCGGACTGAAGCACCTAAAACCACTCGGCCACAGCGGCCGGATCTTGTTGTGGTCAGTCCATTCATTTAGTGCCAGGAACGTCCGACGAAGGCCTACAGAGGTCGCGTAAAATTTTGACGCCTGCTGTTGTGCTTTTTTTCTCGGCGTCTTTCACATCCATAATATGAAAGCTAAGTGTTGGACTTTAGCTTTATTGTACGTTCTGCTGCTGCGATTGCCATTGCAGGTGATATTTTTCACCAGGAAACGGAATAACCGATACCTGGTTTATATGTGGTTGCTGTTGTGGTGGTCCTGCGCTATGATTACATCCACTCGGTCTTAGGTTCTGCCACGTTCCAATCGTTGTTCGCATGTTTCTATTACTGTTATTCTTTTTATAGCCGTTGTCGTTTATTCTTTTCCTGTTATAGTCATTGCTAGTAACATTTTGATAGTTACCATTATTGTTGTGATTATTATGGCGACAATTACAATTGAGTCCGAACTGTGGTCATTTATTGTGATTCAAACTATGATTACCTGTACCCCGTGATCTAATACCACCAAATCTTGGATTACCATAACTGCGATGGTTAGCGCGATTCCAGCTATACTTATTATTAGACAGGTGTGAACCGTTGTTATCACACGACTTCTTAGCACCTTCCTGTATTAAGTGTAGTGAATATGTCACAGATAAGAAATTTTCTACATCTCTGTCAGGTACATTCACCAATTTCTGTCTAATATTTATTGACAAACGTGCCTTTAAGTATTCGCAGCACATCCTTGTATGAGATAGGCTCGTCCAAGTATCTCTTAAGGTTAATGTATTTCTTAGAATCCTATCTTGGGACTGATCTGTTAACTAATTTTCTTAGATGTTCTTGAACGCAAGGTGACCAAAAACACCACAGGAAAGCTCTTTCAAATTCTGTGAATATATTACTTGTTTCCGCTACAGATAGCACCACAATGACGCATCTCCAATGATAAGCGATTTTGCAAGCCGAATCTTTTGACACTCTGTCCAGTACCGCAGTTGTACACTTCTAAAATTCTTTATGAAAACTACCGGGTGAATATTTCTCTTACGATCTTTATTAAATGTTTGAAATTGCCTGTGTTTTTCAAGGATTTCTTGTTGTATAAGATTTGTCAGTGTAGTCACCCATTGTTCGGGGCTAGCTAGCTGTATTCTTCTGTACTTCCTGATATTCAAGATTATGTGAATTGATGTCATTTCCATGTTTGGTGTCATAAAATGGATGAGAGAAAGGAGTGTTTCCACAGTGCGATGTAGCCTTCGATATATTCCCTTGTTCAGCATTGTTATCATTATCCATTCTGTGATCAGGTTGTACTACATGAGGCAGCTTATTCACTTTGCCATGCTGGGAAAGAAGATTGTAGCATACTTGGAATGTTGGCTAACTCCTCTTTCAAATGTTGGCATGTTTCTCCCCGACCAAAGGTAACTTTCACATCACCAACGTTTATTTCCTGCTTGGCTTACTTTTCGTTAATCTCTTTCATACCTGCAGATATTTCTTCCACGGTAGAAGTGACTTCCTTAACCCGCTCTTCAAGTTTACTATGTGTGAGCTGTATATTGCCTACATCGGTACACACTTTTTCAACCTGTTGTGTGATGCAGTATCAGCTTTTCTGGATGGAGTTACCTCAGTTGCCATCTTATCCAACTCTCCATTTAGAGCATCAGCGATAGCTTCATCTCTGGCGTCGAATACTATATTCAATCGCTTCTCCATTTCCGCACCTCGACAAGTTAGAGGGAAATTTAATGGTCTAACCACCTCCTCCTCTTTCAATTCCTGTCCCTTGTCCCATTCCTCTTTCATAAATACGTATTTCTTATCTGTATCCTATTCGGCAAGTTCTGGCTTCTTTAGAAGCTGAGCCTGCCTCTGTTCGCCTTCTTGTTCGGTTAAAGCCTGCTTAGCATCACGTTCACGTTCAAGCCTAGATTGCTTTTCTTCTCGCTCTCAATCCCTTACTTCTAACTCTTGAAATAAGAGAAAAATTATGGCCTTCTCTAGTTGTGGCTCCGTCGAGAAGTCAGTTTCCGCCGTCCACTTTACAAACATGCTTGCAGCACCATCACTGTTGAGCATTGTGAACGTATTGCTACTAACTCCTGCTTCTTCCTCAATAATTACAGCAGTTTGGTCTATTTCACACGTGTTTGGTTCGTCAGTAGGGATTTCAGCTATTAGTTGTGTGTTATCTATTATGTTGTCGGTTCAATGAACACCTTCCTGTTCGTCGGCGTATTAAAACTCTCCGATATCTTTACGTCCTCTACGCTTTGGTCTAACTGTATTGTCCAAATCAGATAATGCTTCACGCGTTATCACACAACCAATATACAACTTAATATTAAGCATAAATACATTCACATAAATTATCAACAAAACCACATTCTAGCGTTTTTAAGAACAGTATTACAACTTAGTGTGCATTTCCAACATTTTGCGCCTTAATGAATAATCCATTAAATTTCGGGCACGCAGCCACGCAAACAAAATTTCTTCCATTGATATTTCGAACGCGTCAGACTGATTCTGAGGATGGCCGGACGATACGTGGCGGAAATATCAGTTGCAGGAATTTCGTTTGCGCGGCTGCATGGATGTAATTTAATGGAGTACGACAGCTTATTTGTCCTCTCGCAGTTGCTACTACGTACTCTAGTGACGCTTCTTTTATTTACTTCCTGACCATTTAAAAACTCTTACTTGGGCGTAGTCGTAGTACTGTTGGTAAACGATCTGAAGAGACGTACACAGTTACCATTACCTATGTCAGTTTCTGCAGCATCCTATGTCGTGTAATTTTTACGACAGACTAATCCACGTCGTTATTTGTACTCGACAAAGCTTTCTTTTAGGATCTTACGTCTCAGTGCAGACTGTTCAATATTGTGCGTGAAAGTGGAAACATATCTTCCTTAGCACAAAGTACGGCACGTATCTTTACAAACATTTATAGATAAATTCTATCATCGGCTCCACGTTATGGAGCACCAATGTCAGGTATCGATTGCGTAGTGCATTGCGTTGTGGTTTCAGTGATCTTTTAATATGCTACAAATGGAAATGTAAGTTAAAGTTACCGTCGTTAATCCTTGCATTAATATCTGATATTATTTCCAGAAAATCACATTAATACTCAGACACAATGATGATGCCAACAACAGTGTCATTCTATGTCAATATTTTTAAACTTGTGGGGAAAAGCGCACAAGGTTTGCGTAATTTACATCTATACACACCAGAGCAATAAATTTCATTAGAGCAAGAGTAAATAAAGTTCTCAGGGATTTCACCCGGAAATGTGTTCGTTTGTACGTAAGGATTGCTAAACTGTTGCTCATACTTTGCATCTAGTCTGTATTTTTAATTAATATTCCGTGATCGCTGTGATGGCGAATACGGTAATCTGAATGTACTCCGTTTCATATGTCTGGTACGTCCACTCTTTTTTTTTTTTTTTTACAGAAGTCAAAATATGTTATTATCAAACATTTACCTTTAACACTGGATAAAGAATGAATGAACTTTTTCATAAGTATGTAGACTTCAAGATTCATCATTGACAAAATTAGTTAGACTGTTAGCAACGGCAACCAACAACAGACGATTGAAGCTACGTAAAACTATCTTAAATATCTCAAGTGAGGGCACTACAGTGTGATAATTATTGAACTATACCAGATAAAATCATCATAACTTCTGAACGGTTTGCGTTAGGACATTCAAACTGCCCAGGTGGCTGTGGGGCATGATGGGAATTAGTATAGTTTGGTTTAGCTACGAAGCTCACTTTCATTTGGATGAGTACATCAACAAGCTAAACTGAATCATCTGGGGGACTGAGAATCCGCGTTTCACGATCGAGAAGTCTCTTCACCCTCAACGGGTGACTGTTTGGTGTGCAGTGTCCGGTCAGGGAATAATCGGTGTGTGTGATATTCTTCGATGGCACGGTGAGTACCGAACGATACATGAAGGTTTTACATGATTTCGTCGTCATTATCTAAAGTAACCCTGATTTCGACACGATGTGGTTGACGCAAGACGGAGCTCGACCCTGTCGAAGCTGGAGAGTGATTGATGTCCTGGATTAGCACACTGGGGACCGCATTCTAGCTCTGGGTTACGTAGAGGTTATAGACATGGGCCTCGATTGGTCGCCATTTCTCCGGATCTCAACACATGCGACTCCTTTTTGTGGGTCTATATTAGAGACAAGGTGTACAGCAATAATCCCAAAATCTTTGCTGAGCTGAAAACAGCCATTCAGGAGGTTATCGTCAGCATCGATATTCCGACACTTTAGCGGGTCATCTAGAATTTCGCTATTCGTCTGCGCCACATCATCGCCAATGATAGCAGGTATATCGAACATAAACTTAATACAAATACCTGTAGTGATGTTTACATGTTGAATAAAGTGTCTGCACGCTCTGGTTTGTATCTAATTTACATATATTTTTTCATACAGTTTAATAATTGTCACCCTGTATATTACAAATAAAGGAAGGTTTCATAATTAACAAACATATGACTACTATTGTATTCTGAAAGAGCTTAAGTAAATAGTTCATACAATTACTGTTAAGAGACCTTATTTTCATTATTTTCATAAGATCTGTTATAATCGTGTCCATCTAAGGCAGCGCTAACCTTAAAAGAGCTAGAGTCAGTCTTGCTTCCTGGGCAAAAGAAGATAAGGTTATTAATTATGAATCCCTTTTGTAGTCCGAATTAGAGATCACACAGTCACATGTTATTGCTCATCACTCTCTCTCATCACGTTCTGTCACTCGCTTCACAGGATTTCTTTCGTTTTCGTTTTGACATAATCGTCCTGAGAGACACGTACTTACGAGAATTCTCATTTATTTTTCCGTCTCAGTTGTACACTTTCGATTAGATTATATGTTTCAGTCACTCTGGATCAGTACTCTGATATGTGCTTCTGAGTAGAATAGACTGGTTCCTGACACCACTACTGAGATCTGAGGATGATCCAGACTGATGAACACATGTAGTCTAATTAAAATGTGCAACTGAGACGGAACAATGAATGAGACTTATCGTAAACCTTATAATTGTGTAATTTTCTGGTTTAGTCACATTTTGTACCGCTTCTTACGCCCTACCATCCGGTGGCAAATAATTTTTTGCATATTTATCAGTTTTGTTACATAGGGTACCCACGGAGAGAAAGTTAATATTCTGGGATATGAATGGAATGGTCATCAAAAGCAAAACAATGTACTAAATGAAGGTCGTGAAATGCGTGTCTTAAGAGCTGTGAGCTCTTGTTCAGTAAAAGAGATGTGTTTCAATGTAGTGAAAATGAACAAGTGCTCACACTCTTACGGAACACGCTTTAGAACCCATCATTACTGGAAATTCTATTCTCGTATTGGTCCCAACTACCTCCTATCAAAATATGGACTGCAAAGAACTTGCAGTGTAAGAGATTTGTTTCACAGCATCGAAGATGAAGTACTTACAGTCTGAAGGTTTGGCTTTTAGGGCCCATGTCAAGTACACATTTTGCCTCGAAATACTGTTCCTGTGATGTTCCTGAATATTGATCATTGCTGCTGGGACATCCTGTGCCAGATCTAGTGAAACATCCTTAACGTTAATGGCAGTTAGTGGTCTGCCTTTCATCCTTTTCGATACGAAATTTTTAGTCTCGATATTTTATAGTGCATTCAGTACCTTACATAAATTTGTATATTCGTTTTAATTTTCATTCTTATATTGGAAGATGACTGTACAACATGGCTTAAACGGTATTACGAAAATATTAATATAACTGTGTCGGGAAGTTTTTAACAGAAATAGTTCTCACTAGGGGCTATTATGAAGCTGACTGCTGTGAGAATAACGAATTGGTGAGGCATAGCTGTCTTCGCAAGCGAATTGTAGAACATGTCCATTGTGAATCCTCAAGGAGTAGTACAGCTTCGTATTTATTTTACGTTCAAAAAAGTGAGTTGGGGATTGGGTGCGTTCTGCCTCCTCAAGTACCGACAATTTCAAAGGACAAAATGCAAAATATCACATGACAGGCTTGCGGCATTTGTGAATCGTCACGGGAGCAGAAAACGTATTGCCGTCTGCTGTTGCTTTCGGGCTTACTATATTCTTCGCATCCTATTTAGCCTCTCGTTCATTATATCTTTTATGTTGACAATTTCTGCATGCGGAAATTCAGTTTTTCTACTCGCCTCCACGAGGAGACTTCAACCCTCTTTTGCGTTCTTCACGGCCCAGTGGCCTAGAGAAGTCAGTGGAGCGGTAATTTTCGGACACCCTATTATTCCGCGAGTTGTGCGACACGCCTTCGTAGGTTGCAGTGTCCAATGTACCGAGGCAGAAAACTGATTATGATTAGCTCTAGCTTTATGAGTCAGAGTCTACTGCGAATTTTATGAGTATGTGGATCATCTCTCGGCTAGTGTTAGTGAGTGTTCTGAGTAAATACTTATTCGGTGGGCGGAGCAGATTACCATGCCACAACGAATCCTATTGTGGGCTGCATTGTTTACGCATTTTCAGTATTGCTCGGCGTGTCTTTCTCATGGAAAAACTCCATTGGCCCTTTTAAGCAGCCAACACAGATTAAGCTTACTCACTGTGTTACCTGCTTCGACTGGGACAAAGTGATGTTTATTGTTGAATAAAATAGCTTTTTATTTATCACGTAGCATGTTAATTCTTTTTCTTTACATTTCAGTGTATCGTTTGGTATTGCTAATAGTGAGCTAACTCGACAAATATTGCCTCTGACTCAAAAACCCGCTACGGCAGCAGGTTCGAATCCTGCCTCGGGCATGGATGTGTGTGATGTCCTTAGGTTAGTCAGGTTTAAGTAGTTCTAAGTTCTATGGGACTGATGACCCCAGATGTTAAGTCCCATAGTGCTCAGAGCCAACTTAAAAGCCTCTCTGAAAGTATCTTAATGTTGTATGTAGCACCGAACAATGTCGCTGTGAAGCAAGCATTGTTAAACTATTCATTACGTAAAAAGTACTTTAAATCTGGTATCTTTTCGGTCATAAAGCGAAAAGCATCCTGGAAATACGACTTTGCCATTCACACAGTGAATTTTTCGTGGCTGCTCTTTGAATTTCATTGAGACACGTTATCCACAAGTCTTGGTGGTTTCTCAAATGACGACACTTGGATGTTGACTGTATTCCTTTATGGCCTCATAATGTACCACTGCAAATGCCAAATCGCATTTACTGCCCTGCATCGTGTCGTCGATTTCCTTGAAAAGTGTTCGTTCTTTCTCTGTTGTTTCATTCCGTACTTGTAATTCGGGTCACTATCTGGTTGGATTTGAATGAACTCAAATTCTCGTATGCTCTATAATAATGTCGCAGTTTCCTTCACTTCTATCTTCTCATTGAGATTTTCCTCCGACTCTACTTGTAGCGCTGGTCCTTTTTATTCTGTTTTCCTCATTCGGCTTCACATGGCGGTTTTGTAGAGACTGTCTAAACACTATCTTACGTTTTGTATTTTAATGACAAATTTCCATTTTTCATTTGTTGTTAAAAGAATACTATTACATGTACACCGAGCTATGTACATTTATGAGAACCGAACTTGTAAAAGATAGCATTTTCTGTTTCTGGTTCCAGAACATTTTCAGGACTTTCGAAAATTTACTAGAACGTTCTCTCTTAATAGCACACAGAATTCCACCATATATACCATCGAAGATGTAAAACTGTAGAACGTAGTACAGCTGCAAAAGATTCTAGAAGTATTTACACGTTCTGCCTTATTCATAAACCTTCCTTCTTGTTTTACAATTCTCATGTCTAACTCCGTCGCTCAAAATATTGTCAAACATAGAAGGAAATAGCTTCCATCTGGATGTTGTTTTCGTCTGTTTGGACTTGACATCCACAAATGTTAATGGCTGAAACTACTGGCGCAGTGAGGCGCAGAAATATTTATTTATTTATAATTACAACAGACAGAGACCCTTATTATTCGTTAATGAAAATTCTAACATTTCAACCAGAAATGATGTGACAGTCGTACTTTTGGATTACGTGCAAAATATTTGCAATAGTTTTGGAACATGTCTGTCGACGATGAGAATTAAATAGTTGTCACCCTTATTTCTAAGGCTTTCTGCGTCTCTCAAGAAAGAAAGTGTGAGAAAATAGTTTTGTGAAATTTCAGTGTATCGATGTGTTTTGTAGAAATGGTGAATGAACGAACAAAACCCCCTCGTGGGAAACCCATATTTTAGTCTTGACTAAGCTTGGATCATTCGGTTATTGATATTTGAATATTATATAGTTAAAAGTAACACAGTGAGATTTATATTCGAGGAACGAGTTCTGTACTGTGTACAGACACGATTCTTTTAACTTTGGTTAGTATACAATGCTCCTCATTGCGATCGAAAATGAGATCTAACTTTACCGAACATCATTTGCGAAGGAGCAAGTAGCAATTAATTCACACAATTCATACCTATCAGTGTTTACATACTTCACTGGAACATATAATTATGAAATTATAGAAATGGTTTGAAGGACTGTGCTTTAACAACAGTGACTTTGCCCTTATAGTGGACAGCGATATTACGAATTACCCGCGTCACAAGTTTAATAAGCAGAACTAAAACACTGAAGACATTTTAAAATTACTCGTATAGTAACCAGTGACAGTGCTGGGATAATTAACTAGCCCAAGCTGAGTGAAAATTTTAGTACAGTAATTACTACTCATCACCGGATCACGTAGAAACATAGTTGTGAACATTTTTGGTTTTTGTACTATCACGTAATTCTATAAACAGCAGTTATGGTATCGACTTACTACCTCCATGAGTGCGATGTTGATCTAGCTGTAGCTGTTGGTTCCTCGTGAGAGTGAGTAGATCATCAATCTATTACCGTCTGTAGATGTCACAGGGATAGAATTGGATATTCGTAGCTTACGAGACATCGGTATGAAAGGCCTAACAATTCTGAATTTGCGAGTCGTGTGACATATGTTGATATTAACCATACCTTCTGGTTATAGATAATATCGACTGTTCAGCCAATACATTAAGTTCAACTGAATAACTGCGTTTTGATCCACCTTCAGAAAACGATCCTGCGTGCCAAGCATTCCAAAAGCCTTTGGTAGGCCTCGAGGTACGTGATGTACAATGTCTGTGCGCGTATCACGCAGTTCCCTTAATTTACTATTCAGTGGTTTCTGATCGCGGAGCGGGCTCCCGGTATCGTGCCAGATGTGTTTAGTCGTCGTTAAGGGCAAGTGATTTTAGTGGCCAAGATAATTACTTGACTACATCACAGCATCGCGATGATGCCCTTGCGACACAGACAGATGTCTGCTGGAAAATAGAATATCCATGGCGTAGACAACCACTGTTATATTATTCAGGTATCCCACTGCCCCCCTCCCCCATGAACCATGGACCTTGCTGTTGGTGGGGAGGCTTGCGTGCCTCAGCGATACAGATGGCCGTACCGCAGGTGCAACCGCAACGGAGGGTATCTGTCGAGAGGACAGACAAAAATTTGGTTCCTGAAGAGGGGCAGCAGCCTTTTCAGTAGTTGCAGGGGCAACAGTCTGGATGATTGACTGATCGGGCCTTGTAACACTAACCAAAACGGCCTTGTTGTGCTGGTACTGCAAACGGCTGAAAGCAAGGGGAAACTACGGCCGTAATTTTTCCCGAGGGCATGCAGCTTTACTGTATGGTTAAAGGATGATGGCGTCCTCTTGGGTAAAATATTCTGGAGGTAAAATAGTCACTCATTCGGATCTCCGGGCGGGGACTACTCAGGAGGACGTCGTTATCAGGAGAAAGAAAACTGGCGTTCTACGGATCAGGGCGTGGAATGTCAGATGCCTTAATCGGGCAGGTAGGTTAGAAAATTTAAAAACGGAAATGGATAGCTTAACGTTAGATATAGTGGAAGTCAGTGAAATTCGGTGGCAGGAGGAACAAGACTTTTGGTCAGGTGAGTGCAGAGTTATAAATACAAAATAAAATAGGGGTAATGCAGGAGTAGGTTTAATAATGAATAAAAAAAAATTGTAGTGTGGGTAAGCTACTATAAACAGCATAGTGAACGCATTATTGTGGCCATGATAGACACGAAGCCCATGCCTATTGCAGTAGTACAAGTTTATATGCCAACTATCTCTGCAGATGATCAAGAAATTGATGAAATGAATGATGAGATAAAAGAAATTTTCAGGTAGTGAAGGGAGACGAAAATTTAATAGTCATGGGTGACTGGAATTCGAGAGTAGGAAAAGGGAGAGAAGGAAACATAGTAGGTGAATATGGATTGAGGGTGAGAAATGAAGGAGGAAGCCGTCTAGTAGAATTTTGCACAGAGCATAAATTAATCATAGCTAAAACTTGGTTCAAGAACCATGAAAGACGGTTGTATACATGGAAGAATCCAGATAGATTATATAATGGTAAGACAGAGATTTAGGAACCAGGTTTTAGATTGTAAGACATTTCCAGGGGCAGATGTGGACTCTGACCACAATCTATTGGTTATGAACTGTAGATTAAAACTGAAGAAACTGCAAAAAGGTGGGAAATTTAGGAGATGGGACCTGGAGAAACTGACTGAACCAGAGATTGTACAGAGTTTCAGTGAGAGCATAAGGGAACAATTTATAGGAATGGGGGAAAGGAATACAGTAGAAGAAGAATGGGTAGCTCTGAGGGATGAAGTAGTGAAGACAGCAGAGGACCAAATAGGTAAAAAGACGAGGGCTAGTAGAAATCCTTGGGTAACAGAAGAAATATTGAATTTAATTGATGAAAGGAGAAAATATAAAAATGCAATAAATGAAGCAGGCAAAAAGGAATACAAACGTCCCAAAAATGAGATCGACAGGAAGTGCAAAATGGCTAAGCAGGGATGGCCAGAGGACAAATGTAAGGATGTAGAGGCTTATCTCACTAGGGGCAAGATAGATACAGTATATAAGGAAAATTAAAGAGATCTTTGGAGGAAAGCGAAACCACTTGTGTGAATATCAAGAGCTCAGATGGAAACCCAGTTCTAAACAAAGAAGGGAAAGCAGAAAGGTGGAAGGAGTATATTGAGGGTCTATACAAGGGTGATGTACTTGAGGACAATATTATGGAAATGGAAGAGAATGTAGATGAAAATGAAACGGGAGATATGATACTGCGTGAAGAGTTTGGCAGAGCACTGAAGGACCTGAGTCGAAACAAGGCCCCGGGAGTAGACAATATTCCATTAGAACTACTGACGGCCTTGGGAGAGCCAGTCCTGACAAAACTCTACCATTTGGTGAGCAAGATGTATGAGACTGGCGAAATACCCTCAGACTTCAAGAAGAATATAATAATTCCAATCCCAAAGAAAGTAGGTGTTGACATATGTGAAAATTACCGAACTATCAGTTTAATAAGTCACAGCTGCAAAATACTAACGCGAATTCTTTACAGACGAATGGAAAAACTAGTAGAAGCCAACCTCGGGGAAGATCAGTTTGGATTTCGTAGAAAAGTTGGAAAACGTGAGACAATACTGACCTTACGACTTATCTTAGAAGAAAGATTAAGGAAAGGCAAAACTACGTTTCTAGCATTTGTAGACTTGGAGAAAGCTTTTGACAATGTTGAGTGGAATATTCTCTTTCAAATTCTAAAGGAGGCAGAGGTAAAATACAGGGAGCGAAAGGCTACTTACAATTTGCACAGAAACCAGATGGCAGTTGTAAGAGTCGAGGGGCATGAAAGGAAAGCAATGGTTGGGAAGGGAGTGAGACAGGGTTGTAGCCTCTCCCCGATGTTATTCAATTTGTATATTGAGCAAGCAGAGAAGGAAGAAAAATTCGGAGTAGGTATTAAAATCCATGGAGAAGAAATAAAACTTTGAGGTTCGCCGATGACATTGTAATTCTGTCAGAGACAGCAAAGGACTTCGAAGAGCAGTTGAACGGAATGGACAGTGTCTTGAATGGAGGATATAAGATGAACATTATCAAAACCAAAACGAGGATAATGGAATGTAGTCGAATTAAGTCGGGTGATGCTGAGGGAATTAGATTGGGAAATGAGACACTTAAAGTAGTAAAGGTGTTTTGCTATTTGGGGAGCAAAATAACTGATGATGGTCGAAGTAGAGAGGATATAGAATGTAGACTGGGAATGGCAACGAAAACATTTCTGAAGAAGAGAAGTTTGTTAACATGGAGTATTGATTTAAGTGTCAGGAAGTCGTTTATGAATGTATTCTTCTGGAGTGTAGCCATGTATGGAAGGTAAACATGGACGATTAATAGTTTTGACAAGAAGAGAATAGAAGCTTTCGAAATGTGGTGCTACAGAAGAATGCTGAAGATTAGATGGGTAGATCACATAACTAATGAGGAGGTATTGAATAGAATTGGGGAGAAGAGGATTTTGTGGCACAACTTGACAAGAAAAAGGTACCGTTTGTTAAGACATGTTCTGAGGCATCAGGGGATCACAAATTTAGCACTGGAGGGCAGCGTGGAGGGTAAAAATCTTAGGGGGAGACCAAGAGATGAATACACTAAGCAGATTCCGAAGGATATAGGTTGCAGTAAGTACTGGGAGATGAAGAAGCTTGCACAGGGTAGAGTAGCACGTGGGGCTGCATCATACCAGTCTCAGGACTGAAGACCACAACAGCAACAACAACAAAAAAACCCACAGCAGTCAGCCCAGATGAATATCTCCCATTTGTAAGTCCGGAACTCGTGGTATAGTGGATAGCGGCGCTGTCTCTGGATCAGGAGGTCCTGGGTTCGATTCCCTGCCGGGTTGGGGATTTCCTGTGGGTGATTGTGTTGTCCTCGTCATTCCATCATCATTCGTGAAAGTGGCTAGATTTGAGTGTGTACAGATTACGTATTTGTACAGGAGCTGAAGACTGTGTAGTTGAGCGACCCACAAACCAAACACTATCACCACCTCATTAATGAATACTACCTCCAATCAGCCAGCGTCCGCGGGGCGATGCGTGTTCCTACTACGAGTTTTTCAGGATGATGACACAACCATCAACCGTGAATAAAAAGAATCGTCATTAATACGACACGTTTTCCAGTGATGTACGGCCCATTCTCGATGACTCTGTAGCCACAGTAACATACCTGACGATATACCTGTGGCAACTACGTAATATCTTTTTATGACTTGGTGAAACTAAAATCTTCTGGGGCTTCCCGGCGCGTCGGGTGGTTAAAATCCAACGAGCTTTCGACCGAGCTCTCCCCGGTCATTGTCAAGTGGTAAGACTGACTGCTCTGTCGCCGTGGCCGCGTCGTTATATAGCCACACTGCTGGCTGTGACGTCACTGGTGCTTTCTTCTTCGCCACATAAGGTAATGTTTTCATTCCGCGTCCGTCGCGCCCGTTTTAACATCGCGATAGCCGGGTCCCAGGCTGTGCTGAGCTGCAAACCTCCGTCCTTGTTGATGGTGTTTTATAGGTTTTTATTTCAATAGCTTCTTTTATGACGCTATCCCAAAATCCATTCTTCTTCATAACGACAGATGTTTCGTCGAATAGAATTCGGTGTCCATTTTCTAAGGTGTGTTGTTCCATGGCTGATTTTATTGGCTAGCGTGTTCTGTCCGGCGTTGCTCCACCGTGCGTTACTGTTTGGCCGACGTAGTAAAAGCCACACAGACATGGTAACATGTACCCTCCAAGCGTTCTAAGCCCTAGATCGTCTTTCACAGGCCTCATGAGCTGTCGAATTTTTGCTGGGGGCCTGAACACCGATGAGCTCTTCAGGAGCCGGCTAATCTTTCCCGACACTGTACTCAGAAGAAAGCAAGAAACTTGTGTTTTTGTCTTTCTATGGTACAGTGTCGGGAAAGAATAGTCGGCTGCTGAAGAGATACAACATTTCATCGGTGTTCAGGCCCACAGCAAAAATTCGTCAGCTCGTGAGGCCTGAGAAGGAAGCTCTAGGTCTGAGAACGCCTGGAGTGTACAAGATACCAGGTCAGCGTGGCTGATACTACTCCGACCAAACAGTAAGCACGTTGGAACAACGCCGGACGGAACACGAGAGGTGCTTACGCCTACGCTATCCAGAAAAATCAACCGTGGCAGAACACGCCTTAGAAAATGGACACCGAATTCTATTCGACGAAACATCTGTCGTTTCGAAAACGAAAGGATTTTGGGATAGCGTCATAAAAGAAACTACTGAAATAAAAACCTCTAAAACACCATCAACAAAGACGGAGGTTTGCAGCTCAGCACAGTCTGGGACCCGGCTATCGCGATGTTGAAACGGGCGCGAAGGACGCGGAATGAAAACATCATCATATATGGCGAGGAAGAGGGCTCCAGTGACGTCACAGCCAGCAGTACAGCTATATAACGACGCGGTTACGGCGACACAGCAGTCAGTCTTACCACTGACAATGACCCGGGAGAGCTCGGCCGAAAGCTCGTTGGACTTTAACCACCTGACGCGGCTGGAAGCCCGAGAAAAAATTTTTATTAATTCATATCGCCGAGAAACCATGCATTCATACATAAAATGGTCCGCTTTAACTGTGGGTTTTTTAATTGCTCTGGAGACAGTGGAGTGAAGCTGCAACATAGGGAATATCAGTTCACTTTACTAGTAGAATGATAAAAATATTTACCTAACTTTATACAATTATTTGCCACTTGTTTTACTGAATATTTTCAACTGTTTTTGCATATTAAAGCATCACTTGACGCACATATTTACTACACTCTACTCTTAAATTACAAAGAACACAGATAACCTTCATGACCTGAAATACACTGGTGCTTCACTTAAAACGATGTTATCTCCTCGATCGTTGATCACGAACTGGAACTGAACCTTCGTCTGCTCTGCTGTACATTGTCTTACGTGCCGTGGCCCTTTCGTAGTTGGGGAATACTGTGAGACATCGTTGTCAGGTGTGGTATACATACTAGGTGCCGTCTTTTTTGCGGCGGCGTGATCTTTGGACGATACCACAACTTTGGGGTCGTCTGCTGCAGAGCCACATGATCTGCAACGTATACTGGACTGTGTGGTGCAAAACAGTTGCGCCTGCATCAGCATTGTTTTTATCAAATCTGTCGCAAATTACCGCCAACCCCGCGTTACTGAGTGGGCCAGGACATCACAATTCCTTCTCGCTTACTCGTCCTTTAACCACTTTCGACAGATTCTGACGTCGGTAGCATGCGAACAGACGATCAGCGACGCCGTTTCAGAGATGCTTGTTAACAGGCAGTGGCCTACAGCCGGTCAGTCTTTTTCAAGGCCGCTTACGTCACTACAGTTCCCATTTTCGGCAGGTATCGTCGTTAGAACACTCCCCACTCGTCTCTTTTCCGCTTTTGTGCTTCCTTTACTGCGTCACGTTGTGCCATGCGCCAGCGTTTAATTTCGCCTAATTCTCGCGCATTTGGAATCCCCCTGGCGCAAAAAGAGCGCATGGATCGTTACTGTCGCCGGTAGAGGGCAAGTCGGAGGAGAAGGTAGTTAAGGGTTATGGTGACCTGGAGGAAAGGGGAGTGTTACACGGGCAGTGAGGAGTGCAAGAGAGACGGCGTGTTGCTGTGACCAAGTGTCTGCCGTGGCCCGTTGGCAAGAGTTGTGCCTTTGCTCACTGGGGGTTTGACGGGGCCGAGTGTTGGTCCAAGCCGTGAATATTGCTCGTCAGAAGCTACTTCGGTAGGACGCACAGTATTCCGCTTGTCCTCAGCTGTTGAAGCTGGAAGTGGTTTGCGTCCATTGTGGTCTGATTTCTGCAACTATTGGACGCGGTGCCTTTTCCTGGATGATACTCGCGGGTTTGTGACTACGAGTAATCTTCGTTACATCCTTCTCTCGGCGCTCTCTAAGGATGCGCATGCCAATGGGGGCTGGATTTTACGAGAAATCACATTGAACATCCTATTAGCGTGCACGTCATTAGGTGTCGCGTGGTGGCTATTTTGACTCCGTATCCTGGTTGTCCGTTGTTATATATATAAATGTGTTATTTATGAAGGTTGTTCCTGGAACTGCTTGAGTTCAGTTTTGTTAATGTGTGTGGGCTTGTTGCTGCCACTATTCCATACTGATTTTAGAATTTAATGGTATAGAAAGCAGATGTAATTCTCCTGATTTACGAATTGTATTTTATGGTCAGTGAAAATTGTTTAATCTATCTACCTTATTTCTCAGTATGTCTATAGTTACATCCTGCCTACTTTCACGATCTCGAGTTGTTTACTAAATTTTTTGCATAAAAAATCTAAAGGAAAGTTTTATACCTCAGTAGTAAAGACAAATTTTCCTGCATAATGTTCCTGCATTTGTAGAATGTTTAATTATTACTAGATAATTAACGAGTTGTCTCTGTGTTACAGGATAGGCGATGGTATCTATTGTAAACTGTGGTCTAGTTAAAGGTGCCTGTGTACCATGATCGACATTTTTAATGAAGGTTTCTAGTACTGTGGTTGCGGCAACTGCCGTCCTATGTTAGTAGAGAGGGAGGAATTATTGCTACTGGCGTTGCCGCTGCCACCGCTTCTATCATCATAAATCTGAACCACATTTGTCAGTCATTATGGCTACTTCGAAGGCAATGGCGTTTTGGTAATTACTGGCAATAACCTACGGTTGGTGTTTGTGACATAATCATATGACCATATGTTTTACTGCTTGTAACGTAAATGTATTTTTACTTCATTAAATATTCTTTACTAAAAGGAAGTGGCCGTTGACATGTATGTTATCAGTTGTGTTATTGAAATTTAGTCTTGTCAGTTCTGGAGGCAATTTGTTAATGTTATTCTTGGATTTTGCTTGTTAAAAAATAAATTCATTAGTGATTTTAGAAACGTTAACAAATTAATTATGGCTCAGTACCTTTGCACTCAAAACCAGCTCCCTACCACATTTCACAAGTGACCACAACAGCACCAGGCGGCATTCGGTGTCAAAATGGGCAGTGTTTTGGCCCAGCGGCGTATCTGTCCAAGTACACTGCTCAGATACATACAATTTCACGGCTTGTTAATAAAAAGTCAGTTTATGGATCAATTTTTTGTTTATTATTGCATCGATCAGCGCCATATGATGAGCTGTTTGAAGATCCCAGGATGAATGCGTTAGATAATCATAACACAGAAAACTAAACTTTACCTAAAGAGTGAACCCGACTGCGTTCCAAAACTAATGTTGTGTTGTGAGAATATGTGCACTGTGTCAGCAAGAGGAGATGGCTGTAGGAATGCTGACGACAAGAAAGATACAGTCCGTCTTGATGATTGGGGAATGAATTCCGCAGAAATGTTTGTAATAGAACGTTTTCCAAGAAAATTTTTGTTTGGTGCAACATCAGCTGAATTAATCAACTATATTGCCATTTTTAAATGTTTCGTGTTTTCACAAGTTTCTTTGCGTGACATCCATGCGTAATCAGATTTAAAGAGGTTATGGTTCTCAGTCCTTGTACGTTAGCAGATGCTCTCATCAGTTCCACATGAATCTACGATTGATCTTTAGATGCATAGCGCTTCAGTTTTTACATCATCATACGTCCTTCTGTTATCAATTTCTGTTTTTCACGTCGCCAAAAATCCTTTGTTCTAGTTTAGATGATGTTTTATTTGTACTGTGAGAATTGATTGTTCCTATAAGGAAAAGTATTTTGTCGAAAAGTGTTGCTTAAAAGATCACATAAAGCACATGCAAAATGCGAAATTTCAATTTATCTTTTATGAACTTTAGTGTCAGTACGTACCTTCCGTGACTTTTTTTATATTATTGGGCGACTGATTGATACATTTATTCTAACACAAAACATGTTTCAGTATAACCCTGCTAAAAAACAGGTAATTTGTGACGATTAGGAATCGATGTAGATGTGTGGTGAATTTTTTGGGAAGACCCGATGGTGCTATCTTGGAAACGCTCTTCACTAATTTTACACTCACTCCGAACAGTCTCGCAATTGGCCACCTCTAACTTCCAAATTCCATACACGAGAGTACCTGCGACTCACACATTACGTTTTGCTCGCTGTTCTCATATGCTAAAATTGAATGGTGCTGCTGTCATATTTCATCAGCTTCAAGAATCCACGTGCTGTCTGGACCCTACATCCATATACTATTTTCACTGTGCTCATCTCTAGAGACGCCTGTCAACAGCTAAAACATTTATATGTTTATTTGCTTCTCTATACATGTAACTCTTCTATTTAAAAGATCAAACAAATCGTCTTACAAAAACTTATACTATAATTATTTAATAGCTAACTATTACCAATGCTCATTTTTGTCACAAAGGGAGACAAAACAGTACTTCTACTAACGTGTAAGCCTATTCCCGTTCAGCGGACTGTTACCGTAATCTAACAAATATTTATCCTCAACAGCCACCATTAACCTTAATTTAATTTGCAGCCATGTTTGCCTTATTGTACAACTTGCGTAGGACTATCGTGCAGAATGTAAGTTTATTAAGATGCCACATCGAAAAACTACCATGTCGTGCCATGTGATGGTAGGGGTGGAACTTATTGACGGATTGACACAGTGAGTTTGTCAGAGATCCGAGCTTGTCCCTTTGCCATTCAGACGGTGTCCCTACCGACCGAGCTGTCCAACCACGACTAACATCTAAGCTTTGCAGCAGCTTCTACTACGCCGGCACCTTCCCTCCCAGTGACGGAATTCCTTACAAGAAAGTAGGTGGTGGTAGCCGCACAATTCTTCACTGTCGGAAATGACGTACGACTGTCCGCCGGGTGCAGTAAGTGTTTCTAAAGTATGGAACTACAAATCACCCGCTGCTGGAGAATCTCTTAATGGTCCCTCTGAGCTATAGTCCTGCATTTCCCCCACGTTTCTTGCTGCACTGCGGGGGAAGAGAGTTCCAGCCCTTATCTTCTGTCTCATCTCGTTTCCGTGTGCGCAAGTGCCATAGTCGTGGCAAACGAGTTATTGCAATCGAAGTCGGGGCTACATTCCCCCACTCTTCCCTCTCATGTAAGGAATAGCTGGGAGCATGGCAAAGCCGGTGCAGTACGTCAGGTATGCTATTCATAAACCAATAGATTTACATACTTGATTGTGAATCGAAATATCACACATGTTCCTCACAGTCAGAAAATACAGAAAATTCTTACCTATGTTGTCGTGGTAAGTTACACTTACGAACTGTTTTCATTTTACTACTGTTATTATTTTGTTACCGTTTTGGATGTATTATATCATTAAAATCCGTTAAGAATGCACATTTTCTGTCTGTGGGCCAATAGAGTGAGTGTCAGTGGAGAAATAATTCCGCTCTTTGACCAAGTTGGAGCTCAAGTCGCCACGAATGAATGACTTTGTCTCCGTATTAGCCTACATTCTTCATCAGTAAGTAGCGAACTGCACCCGTGGTCTAAGGATGGCGTCCTTCATTAGCAGTCGAAATGTTCTCTGTCCCGGGTGAAATCGTTATGGTACCGCTTTCCTAGAGACGCATGCAAACCAAAATATACAAGCTTCAATAATAATTAACACATCACCAGACATCAGCAATCGCTATGTCTGAGAAGCAGGAATCGTGGATGGACTGGCTGAGATGGTTTAATTGAACATTATTTACCATGACGTTTTACCAACACAAATATTTTAAATTAATATAACTATACCGAACTTTGAAGTGCAGTGCAATTCTTGTTTTAACAATTGCAAGTATTTAAGAGAAAAAAAACAGGCAATAATTTAAATTGAAACATTAAAACAAATCCATACAACGACCAGGAACTATACAATCGTTTCCTGTTGATCGGTGACACCATTATCTGCAGGAACAAGGCCGTACATCAAAGTGCAAACATAAAATCTGGCACCAGCCGATCACCAAAGCAAAAACATTACAGTAGCTACAACTGTTAATACTCAAGCAAAGCCATAGGGCAACAATAAGAAAACAATACTAGTGAAATAACGTTAGTAAGGCCGCACCTAACGGTGTGTACACAAGCGTTCATTTTAGGCCCAACACGCGTGCATGGTTCCTTTGAAAGGGCACAGCCGACTTCCTTCCCATCCTTACCTAATACGATGGGATCGATGACCGCGCTTATAGGTCTCCTCCCTCAAACCGACCAACCAACTGACCAACTAACCCTCGTAGACGAGGACTGCGCCGTCCGGTACGACCTCCCGACAACATCTACGCAACGGACCCGCCGGCTTGGGACAACGGACAGTCCCACTAGGGACCCCACACAAACGCAGAACCAGAACAGCCAAAAATCAAGTTACAGTTGAACTCTATAACAGGTACACATTACCAGTTAGTTTCTATAGGGATGATAATAAGGATGATTCGAAGCACAGATGAACGCATAACCAAAAACCCCATATACATAAGGGGAAGCCTACAGAATTTACTAGCAATAAATCAGCCTGCAAATATATAAATATACGTGCGTATAGATCTCCACAATTAAGGAGAAAACTGTTTTGAATTGCTGCGCTAATAATAGAGTGTTAACCTGCTTACACTTATTTTAAAAGCTATCCGTGAGAATAACGATAAATATACATAAACAACTTTTAGAGAGTAGAGACAGATTTAAAGCTCCTTGGAAGAAGTGAGGAAAAACCATCATGTCAAAATTTCTCGTAGCAGGTATCTAAAAAAATGTTAGCGTACAATACAAAATATTCCCCTAAAGCGTAAAATACAAAATATTCCCCTAAGTTAGAGGATCGATAACATTGGCATTAACATTCAGACATTGACTACTACTCGATCAACAAAGCGACAAGCCAGCGCAATACAGATAACTGGTGAGCTTAAATTCTAATCGATTTCAAACAGTCAGTACTGCCAAAAACCACCCCGAGCAGCAATACGATACCAGGGAGCTGTTGTGACAGGAAACACTCAGTCAACCTACAGATGGTAAATGTCGAAAACGACTTCGCGTTGAGTTAGCAATCCCCAGCGAGTCGAGCACACCTGCCCGTCCTCCAGCATAAGGCGGCCATGTAACGCCACCTAGCCACAACTCGGTCCGGAAAGCCAGCAGGCTACCGCCTGCGCCGTCCAACGGCTGCCAACTCCGTACATTCTTTCCACGCTCGCTGCCAGAAACTCGCTCACCTCCCACCGTCGAAGCGCTCCGTCTTGTCTCCTTCCCTCGCCGTCTTCAAAACCAAAACCGGACAACGAGGCAAGACATGAAGATAGGACAACAACAAACATAAAAAAAAGAAACTTAACCGCAAAATGCGAGCCCCTTCGGCTCACCGGGATCAAACGCCACCATTGCTTAAATTTTGAATCAAAATCAGCATTGGCGACCGAAGACTTCCGACGTAAGTAGTCGTTCTCATTCCGCCAACGGCCTTGTCAAAGAGGCCGGAGGAGCGGACAGAGGTTCAGGGAACTCTGTTGCCCTTAGGGTGGGAAACAGCCGCTAAAGACAGAAAAATCACAAATGGTCAACGGCACGAGAATGCACAGCGCAATGGAAAACATTGCGTTAAAGACACATAACGTATATCCACAGGACATGTGGCGTCTACTTGAGAAATTCACTTAACGCTCTCTGCGTTGGCAAAAGGTTTTAGAATAGTCCCCCATTCGGACCTGTGGGAGAGGACTGCAACGGGGGGGGGGGGGGGGGGGTTGACCATGAGAAAATCAATGAATAATCAACGAAAGGATAATGATCTACGAGTTGGGGCGTGGAATGTGAGAAGCTTGAAAATCTGAAAGCGAAATGCAAAGGCTGAGTCTAGATATAGTGGAGTTAGTGAAGTTTAATGGAAAGAAAAGTATTTCTGGTCAGATGAGTGTAACATAATATCAACATTAGCAGAAAATGATATAATGAGAGTAGCATTCGTTATGAATAGGGTGGCAGGACAGAGAGTGAGTTACTGTCAACAGTTCAGTGATAAAGTTGTTCTCATCAGAGTCAGCAACAAATCAACGCCAACAAAGATAGTTCAGGTATACATGCCTACGTTGGAAGCTGAAGATGAAGAGGCAGAGAAAGTATATGAGAATACTGAACGGGTAATTCAGTACGTAAGGGGAGATAAAAATCTAATAGTCATGGGGATGGGAAGCGGTTGAAGGTGAAAGAGTAGATGAAATTATTAAGGGAGAATATGGGGTTGATGCCAGGAATGAGAGACTAGGAAGGCTAATTGTGTTCTGTAATAAATTTCATCTAGTAATTGTGAATACTCTGTTGAAGAATCACAAGAGGAGGAGCTATACTTGGAGAAGGTCAGGAGATACAGGAAGATTACAGTTAGATTACATCATGGTCTGACAGCGATTCCGAAATGAGATATTGGTTTGTGAGGCGTATCCAGGAGCAGATATAGACTCAGCTCACCAAGTAGTAGTGATGAAGAGTAGGCTGAAGTTTAAGAGAGTAGACAGGAAGAATCAATACACAAAGAAGTGGGATGCAGAAGTACTAAGAAATGAAGAGATACGCTTGAAGTTCTCTAAGGTTATACATACTGCAGTAAGGAATAGCTTAGTAGGAACTACTGTTGAAGAGGAATGGATATCTTTAAAAAGGGCAATCGCAGAAGTTGCAAAGAAAAATATAGGTACAAAGAAGGAACTGCGAAGAAACCATGGGTAACATAAGAACTACTTCAGTTAGTTAATGAAACAAGGATGTACAAAACTCTAGAGTGCACTTCAGAAATACAGAAATGAAAGTTACTGAGAAATGAAATAAACAGGAATTGCAGGGAACAAAGTCGTAACGGCTGCATGAAAAATGTGAAGAAATCGAAAAAGAAATGATATTCGGAAAGATTGGTCAACATATAGGAAAGTCAAAACTACCTTACGTGAAATTAAAAGCAAGGGTGGTAACATAAAGAGTACAATGGAATATTAAATGCAGGGGAGAGAATGGATAGGTGGAAAGAGTACATTGAACGCCTCTGTGAGGGAAAACTTTTGTCTGATGTGATGCAAGAGGAAACTGGAGTGAATTTGGAAGAGACGTGGGGTCCAGTATTAGAGCAAGAACTTAAAACAGTTTTGAAAGGCTTAAAATAAAATAACGCAGAAGGGATGGGTAACATTCCACCACATTTTCGAAAACCATTGGGTAAAGTTGCAACAAAACGGCTATTCACGTTTGTGTGTATAACGCATGTATCTGGGGATATACCATCTGATTTTCGGAAAAATTGCCATCCATCCAAGGCCGTAGAGTGCAAGAGCCGATAAACAAGACAGTTATCGCACAATGGTTAGCAGCTCATGCGTCCAAGTTGCTGACAAGGCTAATATACAGAAAAGTGGAAAATAAAAATGCAAACCAGCACTGGGAAAAAGCGTATTCCTGGACAAGAGAAATCTACGGGCCTTATTTTCAGGAAGAAATTTCGGAGAATGTATTTTTGGAGCACAGAGAAACATGGACTGTGGGAAAACCGGAACAGAAGAGAATCGAAGCATTCGAGATGTAGCGCTGAAGACAAGTGTTGAGAAATGTGCGGATTGATAAGTTAACGACTGAGGAGGATCTGTACAGTGACCGATAGAAAAGAGATATGTGGAAAACACTGAGAAGAAGAAGGGATAGGATGATGGGACACCTGTTAAGACATCAGGGCACAGCTTTCTTGGTATTAGAAGGAGATGTAGAGAGTAAAGTTGCAGAGGAAGAGTGAGACTGGAATGCATCCTACAAATAATTGAGGAAGTAGTTTGCAAGTGCTACTCTAAGATGAAATTGCTGGCACAAGAGAGGAATTCGTGGCGGGCAGCGTACGTTAGTCGCAAGACCGATGATTCAAAAAGTGAATGCACGAAGTTACTTCAGTTTCCTGATTAACGATCTCCATACTTTCAGTAATGCTCCTTCAAGCTTCATGAGAGATATCTTCCCACATACCTGTCCATATTGCTTATTACTCCATACATAAGGACTGAGAAGTGAACGAATTTTAAATTCTAACCATACACTGAAGTGACAAAAGTCATCGAATGCCTTTGATATTGTTTAGTACATCCTTTTACATGGCGTAGTGAAAAAACTTAAAGTACCATGGACTCAACATGTCGTTCGATGCCCCTTGCTCAAATATTAAGTCACGCACCCTCTACAGCCGTCGATAAATCCGAAAGTGTTGCCAGTGCCGGATTTTGCGCACAACCGACCTCTCTTTCATATCCCGTGAATGTTCGATGGAATTCATGTCGGGCCATCCGGGTGGCAAAAGTCATTCACTCGAACCGTCCAGAATGTTCTTCAAACCAGTCGCGAACAACTGAGGGCCCGTGATACGGCGCATTGTCGTACACGCAAGTGACGTCCATGAATGCCTGAAAATGGTCTCCAAGTAGCCGAACATAAACGTTTTCAGTGAATGGTCGGTTAAGATGCATCAGAGGAGTAGCCAGTCTATGTAAAACAGCCCATACCATTATTGAGCCGTGTCAACCGTCTGCTCACATAGCCCATTAAAGCCAAATTTCGCCACACTGTCGTAGCGGACACGTTCGCCGTGCAAACCACATTGTTTTCTGTGGTTATTTCACGTAGTGTTGTAAGTCTGTTAACATTGACAATTATACGAAAACGCCGTTTGTCTCGGTCGTTAAATGAAAGTCTTGAGCCACTACGTTCCCAGTGGTGAGAGGTAATTCCTGAAAGTTGATATTATCGGCACGCGGTTGACGCTGTGGATGGATCTCGGAACACAGAATTCGCTAAGGATTTCGAAATCGAATACCCCATGCGTTTAGCTCCAGCTACCACTTCGATTTCAAACTTTTTAATTCCCATCGTTCGCCGATAGTCACGTCTGAAACCTTTTCACGTGAATCACCTCAGTACAAAGGACAGCTCCGTAGATGCATTGCGGTGTTACTTTGTGTACGCGATACTACTGCCATTGGTACACGTATACGTGCGTATTGCTATCGATGCAGAATTGTTTGCGATCTTGCGGGCACTGGAGCACATGAGACATTCTTCCTGTCCTAAATTTCTTGTCTGTTCCGATTCACTCAGTGCCCTTCACTCATTGCAACGTTTGTATCCGGCAGACAAAATTGTCCAGACCATCCAGGATGCCCTCCTCCGACTACAGCGACTGGGGAAGGTTGTAGCTTTCTGCTGGGTTCCGGGTCATGTTGGCACTGCTGGGAATGAAAGGGCAGATCTCGCAGCCAAGGAGGCGTGTCTCGCCCCACAAGTATCTCTGTGTGCTATCCCCTCGCACGCACTCACCTCGCTGTTGAGCTCACCGGTCATGCGTCGGTGGTAGGATGAGTGGCTGGAAGTGACTGACAATAAGCTCCGTATAGTCAAGCCCACTATGCGTGCGTGGTGTACTTCCTTTCAGCCCCATCGACGGGACGAGGTTCTCCTCACTCGGCTTCGAATAGGCCACAGCCCTATGACACACGGCTTCCTGCTCCGGCGAGAGGACCCTCCAATTTGTGGTGCTTGCGGCGTCCAGGTTTATTGGATTGCGTTTTATTTTCTGACCAGCGGGTCGCGGCTGACTTGCCAGCGGACCTGCCGTCTCTTTTAGGCAACACTCGGACGAATGTGGTTAAAGTTTTAAAGTTCTGTGCCCTGTCAAATGTTTTTACAAAGATTTTAGGGAGAGGACTTTAATTTGCCACTGTGTGACAAGCTCGCCCATATTTTATGTAAGTGGCCAGCCAATAACCATTTCCTGTGACATGGTTGTTGCTATGTTTCACCTTTCCTTAGGTTTTACTTTCTTATGTAGCATTTTCCTCCTTTTCCTGCTTTCTTTGAGTGTGTGCTTTATTTTTCTTAGGTCTGTCTACATTCGTTCCTTTTAATGTGTGTCATGGCGCTGATGACCTCGATGTTGAGCGCCCATAAGCCCCAACACACCACCACCACCACCACCCATGATATTTCTCACCTCAGTGCAATTCCAACCTACATCTGTTGGTAATTTATAATGATTTTCTTAGCACTAGTTTTCCACTCTGTGTGAAATAAAATCATATGTGTAAAAGTAGAAAAACGGGTTAGGTTTGTTACAACCTAAGAAGGTTGTCTGTTAATAAGGGACACAATCAATAAGACCTAGCGAAAGACTGGGTAACAAGTTGAACTTCGTTTGTTTCTCTTAAATAATATCTTGACGGAATTAATAACCACCATTCAGCTGATTAATACAATCATCAAGAAACGTTTTGCATCACCCGCGTTCCCAGAACTCCTGAACATAGACTTTGACTCTGGATCCTGTATCACGGACAGAGTCCCTTTAACTATTCAGAGATGTCACTAAACCCGCCCAAAGATGTAAATAACCATGCATACTATTAGACGTAGGAGGTCCAACAGCCGATCAAGCCCAGTCATTCCACCAGGAAGTATGATATCGGCTGTGGTGTCACCGCCAGACACCACACTTGCTAGGTGGTAGACTTTAAATCGGCCGCGGTCCGCTAGCATACGTCGGACCCGCGTGTCGCCACTATCAGTGATTGCAGTCCGAGCACCGCCACACGCCAGGTCTAGTCCAGAGAGACTCCCTAGCACTCGCCCTAGTTGTACAGCCGACTTTACTAGCGATGGTTCACTGTCTACATACGCTCTCATTTGCCGAGACGTCAGCTTATCACAGCTTTCAGCTACGTCATTTGCTACGACCTAGCAAGGCGCCATATTCAGTTACTATTCTGAACAGATAATATTGTGAATCATGTACCGTCAAGAGCGAAGTGCATCATTAATGGATTAAAGTTAAGTATCAAAATAATTACGTCCGTTTTCTGAATTCTAATTCCTTGTCATGTTCCAGACCTCATGTGAGTAGAATCTTTCCCTACTCACGCCAGCCTGCATGAACTAAAATGCGTGAATTTCGGCCCCCACTAGTAATACGGTGTTGGCTCTTCTGCCAACACAGCATCGGCTCGTGCTGTCTGTAGTTCAACCATGCCTAGACGGTCAATACCGCGGTTCGATCGCGTCCGCATTCTTACTTCGTAACAAGGAAGAGCTCTCAACGAGAAAAGTGTCCAGTCGTCCCAGAGTGAACAAAAGCGATGTTGTTCGGACATGAAGGAGATATAGAGAGACAGGAACTCAGGCCGTCGAAGGGCTACTATAGCAGTGGATAGCCGCTGCCTACGGATTATGGCTCGGAGGAACCTTGACAGCAACGCCACCATGTTGAATAATGCTTTTCGGACAGTCACAGTACGTCGTATTACGACTCAAACTGTGCTCAATAGGCTGACAGATTAGTAACTTCAATCCCGACGTCCATGGCGAGGTTCATCTTTGCAAACACGACACCATGCAGTGCGTTACATATGGGTCCAACAACATATCGAATGGACCGCTCAGGATTGGCATCACGTTCTCTTCACCGATCAGTGTCGCATATGCCTTCACCAGACATTCGTCGGAGACGTCTTTGAGGGCAACCCGGTCGGGCTGAACGCCTTAGACACACAGTACATCGAGTGCAGCAAGGTGGAGTTCCCCTGCTGTTTTGAGGTGGCATTAAGTGGGGCCGACGTTCGCCGCTGGTGGTCATGGAAGGTGCCGTAACGGCTGTACGATACATGAATGCCATCCTCCGACCAATAGCGCAACCATATCGTCAGCATATTGGCGAAGTATTCGTCTTCATCGTGCACATTTTGTGTACGACTTTCTTCAGGATAACGACATCGCTCGACTACAGTGGCCAGCATGTTCTCCGGACATGAACCCTATCAAACTGTGCCTGGGATAGCTCGAAAAGTGCTATTTATGGATGACGTAATCCACCAACCACTCAGAGATTCACGCCGAATCGCCGTTGAGGAGTAAGAGAATCTGGACCGGCAGTGCCTTGTTGAACTTGTGGATAGTTTACCACGACGAATATAGTCATGCATCAGTGCAAGTGGACGTGCTACTGGGTATTAGAGGTACCGGTGTGTACAGCAAGCTGCGCCACCACCTCCGAATATCTCGCTGTATGGTGGTACAACATGCAATGTGTGGTTTTCATGAGCAGTAAAACGGGCGGAATTGATGTTTACGTTGATCTCTATTCCAATTTTCTGTACAGGTTCCGGAACTCTCGGAACAGAGGTGATGCAAAACTTTTTTGATGTATGTATATTACAAATATTCGTATTCCTTCTTTTGACGATAAACCATCTAGCTGCGCAAGAATTACATTTTGCTTTATTAGAGCTGTTAAACATTAAAAATGGTTACATACATTGAAAATCCAAAGTCTTCGTTTTGCTCTAAGAGGATTACAAAAGCAGTTTACTAATACTCTTTTTTGTGCTTCAATGATTTCAGGCAAAACAGTGTACTCAAGTAGGTTCCTTAGACCACAATCAATAAATTATGGCGAACTATCCTTGTTTGAGGCCAGGCTGCAAGTCGGCAAACGGCACATTACACTCCGACGTAGACCTCGTGCTCCCGATCCGCGGCTACAGTGTACGATGTTAACACTGGCTCAAATAAACATACATAAAACCATCCTTAAATAAAGCAGGGATATAAAGTAGATCATTGGTGCGTATTAAAAGACAGTGTACTCAAGGTTAGGGCAGAATCAGACAAGAGAAATTTAACAGTATGGAGACACAAAAGCTAATCTAAAAAAGGGGCTTCTTTAAAGTTAATCAATCGTACCAGACAATGCAAAGTTCCTTTCATGGTGCAACTCACCGGCTACCGGTTACCTCAACCTTGAATAAAGGGTCCGCTAGAAAATTTAATTAAACCACGCCAACTTCAGTATGTCCGAAGACTTAGTCAGGCAGGTATTAACTAACACTAGACATGTATCACTCAGCAGTTGTTACCACTACCATAGCTAACGTATAAAACATAACAAAGATTTCAAGACAACTAAAAAGAAATTAAACACCAGGAACACTAAATATACTAAACCTAAAATGATCTCTTTACGTTATTTGCCTTTTTGGTTTAAGAGGAATTGGTCTTAATATATTCAGTAGTTCGTCTACGTGAGAGAGGTTCGAGCACAAATGACGAAAGTTCAGAAATAGATATTACCAAAACAGAACTGCAAAACGGATGACGGAGAGTTGACCACAAAGCAGTCAATAAAAAATAAACCGGCGCTGCGCAAACAACGCCTACCGGCCGGAAAGAGCGCCACAGAAATGTCATAGGACGCTCACCAATGATATACATGTAGCAGACATTTACTACAAATTACTGAAAATGCTACGAAAATAAAACCAAGTGAAACACGTTGGCACAAAAGTAAACATCATTTTATGAAGTTGTGTAGATGAACCAAATCTCCCACAAGAAAATAATAATAACATACCTAGTTCTTTGGTTTTCCCATGGACGTAATGTCAATTCATTTCAGATAATTAAAATTTAAACTCATTCCTGAAAATTATCTTTTCCCTTGAGTTCTACAATGTCATATTCATTTACATTAGGAAGCAATATCTTTTCATGCATTTTAACGATGGAAACTTACATTTGATTAATGTAATGAATGGAGATGCTTTTTTTTCACTTTTGTCATGTGGAAATAACTATCTCGTCTTGTTAGTGAGGGAAAGACAATGATTTTCATCGCCCCGGTTCCGCGAGTTCCGGGATTTGTAAAGAAAATTGGAATAGAGATCAACGTAAACATCATTTTCGCCCTTTTTATTGCTCATGAATGCTGCACATGGCACGTTGTGCCACCATACAGCGAGACATTAAGAGGTGGTGGTCCCGACTTTTGTACACACCGGTACCTCTAACAGCCAGTAGCACGTCCTCTTGCACTGATGCATAACTGTATTCGTCGTGGCATACTATCCACAAGTTAATCAATTCACTGTCGGTCCAGGTTGTCTCACTCCTCAACGGCGATTCAGCATAGATTCCACGGTGTGGTTGGTGGGTCACGTCGTCCATAAACAGCCCTTTTCAAGCTATCTGAGGCATAGTTTGATAGGGTTTATGTGTGGAGAACATGCTGTCCACTGTAGTCGAGCGATGCCGTTATCCTGAAGGAAGTAATTCACGAGATGTGCACGGTAGGGGCGCGAATTGTCGTCCATGAAGACGAATGCCTCGCCAATATGCTGCCGATATAGTTGCACTATCGGTCGGAGGATGGCATTCACGTATCTTTCAGCTCTTACGGCGCCTTCCTTCACCACCAGCGGTGTACGTCGGTCCCAAATAATGCCAGCCCGAAACACCATGCTGCACTCGCTGGTCAGTATGTCTAAGGAGTTCAGCCCAACAGGGTTGCCTCCAAACACGTCTCCGATTGTCTGGTTGAAGGCATATGCGACACTCATTGGTGAAGAGAACGTGATGCCAATCCTGAGCGGTCCATTCGGCATGTTGTTGGGCCCATCTGTGCCGCGCTACATAGTGTCGTGGTTGCGAAGATGGACCTCGCCATGGACGTCGGTAGTGAAGTTGCACATCTATCAGCCTATTGCGCTCAGTTTGGGACGTAACACGATGTCCTGTGGCTGCACGAGAAGCATTATTCAACATGGGGACGTTGTTTTCAGTGTTCCTCCGAGACATAATCCGTAGGCATCGGCTATCCGCTGCAGTAGCAGCCCTTGGGCAGCCTGATCGAGGCATGTCATCGACAGTTCCTGTCTCTCTGCATCTCCTCCATGTCCGAGCAACATCGCTTTGGTTAACTCCGAGACACCTGGACACTTATCTCGTTGAGAGCCCTTCATAGCACGAAGTAAGAATTCGGGCGCGATCGAACTGAGCTATTGACCGTCCAGGCATGGTTGAACTACAGGCAGCAGGAGCCGTTATCCTCCTTCCTGGTGGAATGACTGGAACTGATCGGCTGTCGGACCCCCTCCGTCTAATAGGCGCTGCTCATGCGTGGTTGTTTTCATCTTTGGGAAGGTGTAGCGACATCTCTGAACAGTCAAAGGGAGTGTTTCTCTGATACAACTATCGTACAGTGACTTAATAGCGCTCCACTGTTAGCGGTAGTAGTCTGTGTAGGTCGGGCAATTCTGTCGCAGATGGAATGATGATTATTCTTCGTGTTTTACTGTCATTGTTAATACATATCTATAAAACAAATATGGCATAGGACTAATCTAGGATCGCTCTAGCGACTAGGCACACAAAATTCTGCTTTAAAAATGATTTTCTTTGTGACGTGAATCAAACCGACGCTTCCCTTCGGTACTGGACGTCACATGAAAGACTGTCAGTGGGCTGACTCGAGCTACAAGGTGGAAAAACGAATTTGCAGATATATGCTGAAACACAGAACGAAACGCGCCTGACCGATTTTAGGAGAGGCACGCTGTATATTCACGGTGTTTCAGCTACCCTGTTGCTGTCGTTTTATGCAATCCGCAATGTTACGGCTGGCGTTCAAAAACCCCTCCCGCGATATTCACATCCTCTCACTCGCTACGTAAAAGGTATTAATCCTACAGAGAAAAATGAACAGTACATTTTTTGTAGGAATCATACTGTAGTTTAATTTTGTATTTTGATATGTTTTTGCTGGAAGCAAGGGAATTATTCCAGAAAAATCTTGAAAAGTGACCTTCAATCACACTTCGATGGCAGATTCATCCCTCACCTGTCGGGATTTCTAGTGTGTTGTTTGTCGCCCTGCCTCCCACCACTGTACAAAAATTTTCGACTACGCGAAATATTCCAGACGTTTGAACTTTTTTGTTGTCTGTTGATTACACTGTTACGTTAGCAGCATAGTTGGATGTTTTGTTTACATTATTAAATTTAAACTTGCCCGTGAGAGTAATAAAAGTTAGACAACTCTTGTGAACGTTACGCTAGAGCTAATTACGTTGAAAATTCCATTCAAACTTCACCCTTACAAGTTCAGTACATCTACGTCTGGGTTCCGTATACATACTTCGTAAGCTACCGTTCGGTGCATGATGTAGGGTTCCCTGTTCCATTCGCTTTTAGAGCGAGAGGAAAACAATTATCTATGTGTCTCCGTTTCAGTCCTAATTTCTCGTATCTTATGTTCACGCTCCTTGCGCGAAGTGTATGTTGGCGGCAACAGAATCATTCTGCAATCAGTTTCAAGTTTCACTCCTCTAAATATTCTCAATAGTGTTCCTCGAAACGAAAGTTGCCGTCTATTCAAAAAAATGGTTCAAATGGCTCTGAGCACTATGGGACTTAACATCTATGGTCATCAGTCCCCTAAAACTACTTAAACCTAACTAACCTAAGGACATCACACAACACCCAGTCATCACGAGGCAGAGAAACTCCATGACCCCGCCGGGAATCGAACACGGGAACCCGGGCGCGGGAAGCGAGAACGCTACCGCACGACCCGTCTATTCAGGGATTCTCATATCCACAATATCTGCGTGTTGTTCAAACGTACCGTTAACAAATCTAGCAGCCCGCCTCTGAACTACTTCGGTACCTTCCTTTAATCCCACCTGGTGCGTATCCCAAACTCTCAATCAGTGCTCGAGAATAGGTTGCACTAGTATCCTGTATGCGTTCTCCTCTAAAATTCAACCACACTTTCCCAAAATTCTATCTCCGAAGGTGAATGCTCCAGAGGGAGAACTGGGTCATGTTAGCCACCCGTGACACTTGCACAGACACGAACATGCAGAGGACAGAGAAAGTGCAATACAATTGAGTTCTAGTCTCTCAGCAAATGGACTATTTCCCTCAATCTTTTACATTGGAATTGCATCGCCTATCTCTTTGTCCCCAGCATTAGTCAATAGGAGCACGGTATTCTGAGGAGAAACGAAAACATCCATTGCCATGTTTGGACACATTGATTCATACAGACAAACAGGAAGTGGATTCGTGAGAGAGACAGAGGCAGAAGCGAGTCTGGAATTTCCCAGTCAATAGAATGCCACCACTTGATGCTTAATTTTGGGCCGCGGTATCGAAGAAGGCAAATATGCAGTCCGTGGTCGGCGATTTATAGTATCGTGTTGTGTAATTAGGACATTGGCCGGCTTTTTACCTAAATGGTGGCGTCCTGATGGTAGCCGTGCACTCAAAGACCCCAAAACATTGCTAGTATACTGCACTTCATTCTCTTCCTCAGAGCTTACAGTTACTATATCATGGGAAATGGGGGTTGGGGTGTAGACATGGGCTCTACACAAGTGGGCAGTCCTGTCTTCCGCAAACTGATTAAATAAAGAATTTGCTTTACTATATTATTGACAATGATTTGAATTTCATGTGATTAGACCCTTCCTCTCCAGCATACAGTGAGAATTTTTTCCTGCTAATATTGTCTTGGTGGTGTGGGGATGGTGAGGGCGTGTGATGGGACCTCCTCTGTTGGTGGCATTGTGCACTAGCTCTGTCGGTCTCTGCATATCAATATAAGCACACACTCGAAAATATTCCAGCAAGACAACACCTCCAACCTACAGCAGTGTAATTACACAATTACGGCATGTAGTTGCTTTATGTGAGCTTTTCCCAACAAAAAGACTCAGTCACTGAAAGTTTAACTTTATAAATAAATAGTATATCCTTCACTATGTGGCTGTTGTTGATCCTTCCTTTCCACTGGTGACTGAGCCCTTTTTCCACCAGTTTCCAGATGGCAGAGGGGAGGGGGAGCGGGTGTAGGAGATATGGCTGAGGGATTTCCCCCTCGTTCTTGAGCACAGACTGAGACATTTTCCAGCCAGTTTCGAGATTGGGAGGTTAGGGGAACTGGGTGGTTGTGAGGGGAGGGCTGATGATTCAAAGAGGTGGAGCGGTTAATTAATTGACCTATTTAGTTAATTAGTCAATTAATCTGGTACTGAAAGGGTGCTTGTGCTGATAAGGGGGAGGAGCAAGAATTGTGTTGTTAGCCAGATGGGTAGAGGAGGAGGGGTCAGGGGAGGGGTTTCCTAGAAGAATGGTTTATCGGTTATCCCCAGGGGGTTATAAATTAACCCGCAGAGGATCATAACCCACCTAAAATAACAACAGTTCAAGATAATAATCAATCAAGTTTGCCTGTGAATGTGTGCTTTCCCCTAAACGTATGCAACCCGCACTAATGATATGTTGTAGAGCGTATTTTTTCCCACTACCACAACACATACGTTACTCCCCCCTCCCCCTCCCCGCCCACCTTTACCACACAGTCAGGTGGTAGGACTCGGGATAACTTCGAAATCTTTAATAAGAACAACCCATTGATGTCGTAGATTCGTATTCTACAGGAGAAATGCGTAACTTTCTAGGCACTTTTTTCGTTGCATGATAGATGGCGCTGTAATCGATAAAGAACAAAACCGTTCGAAAACGGTATTAACTGAGGAAAAGTCCACTGGATAGAAAATGATAATGACATGTTAAGTAATATATTTGAACTCTTGTTTTAGCTATGTCCTGTCGCACTCTTCATCTCCCGCTATTGGGAGGCTTTTCTAGGAGAATCCTCTCACCCCTCATCAACCCCCTCCCCCCTTCCCAAAAGCACAACCATGAGGTGCTGAGGTCGGAGACAACTTTGTAATAATAAAATGGAACACCTTATTTTGATAGTAGATTCGAATTCTACGGGAAAAAAGTTACCTAACATTCGTGTGTAAAAATGTTTTCGATGAGAGCTGCACAGCGTTATAATAGACACAAAAATTGAATTCAAAAGTTTCATCCAGACAAAAATGCGCTGGATCAAAGAGTAAGAGGTAAATCCGTGGGGAAGTAGCTAAAGAATGTATTTTAAAGAATTATTGAACAAATATGTATTATTTATTTATTTATTTTATCCAAAGCATTTTCTAGATATAATACCGTTTTTTAATTCAATTTTTTCGTCGTTTATGGCGAAATATACCACATAACGGAAAGGTGTTAGATCAATGGTTATGTAAATTTTTCCGTAGATTCGGTATCTACAACAAAAATGCGATGTTCCTCTTTAAGATTTGAAAGTTTGCCCCCTCAAGGGTCTCAAAATTAGTATCGTAGAATAGTCTTTTTAAACTATTGAACACGTAGTTTGCAGTATTTTTTTAGATACTTCGCTCTCTCAAGATAAAAACCTCACTTCGTACGTTTCGTGGAAGTCGATTACACCATGCAAAAGTGACTGAAGATGACATCGAAGACCAAAGCGATAAGAATTTTATAAAAGAAAAAGTAGAGTGTATAAATGCAAGGAAAGTAGTTTGCATATATGTCACGGCAACTTTCTTCACAAGAGTGTACATATACCAACTATCAGCAGAGCAAAAGATGGTAGTTATTTAGTTTGCTTGAAAACTGACACGCACTTTCTGACAAAAGAAACGAGGTATCCACAAGGGGAGGAGCGAACGAATTGAAACTTCACGGGTTCAGAATATCTGTGGTTTTATTTCAGTGATCACTAAAACGAGTTAATTGCATAAATGATCGCCGTATGAGAGCACTTATCACTAAGGCGGTGCAAACACTCTGGCTTCTGCTGTGGTAAGTTGCCCCCTGATTCGGTAACTGGTCCTTGATATCCTGGCTACGGGCATTAGGAAAGAGAAAGAAGGAAGATTTGGGGTTAATTTCCCAGTAATATCGAGGTCATTAGAGACGGAGCAAAGGCCCTGTCTGGTTCAAGGATGCGGAAGGAAGCCAGCCGTGCTCTTTCAGAGGAACCACCACAGCATTTGCTGGGGTGATTATTGAAATCTCGGAAAATCTAACTCAGGATAGACGAACGCGTCTTCCTACTGTACACAAGTCCAGTGTGCTAATCCTTGTGCCATCTCGATCGGTTTCAACGAAAATACGATCGAGCTGGTGCCATACACCTAATGGGGACGGATATGGAGATCTTGTCGGTCGTGCGAGTAACGCAACATCACGCATACAGTCCATAAGAGCACGTCTCATGTGTGCACGAACGCTGTCCTGTTGAAAAATGACACCTCGAGAATGTACGCCGCATACAGCCTTCGCTGTCGGAACTCGGTCAACGAGTACCATCCATGACCTGAAATTGTACCTCATGGCTCTCGAAGCCGTGACACCAGGAGTAACACAGGAGTTCCTCTGTAAAACATTGGAAGAAACCTACCTCTCCACAGGTCACCGCCATACTCTCTGAAGATGACCATCCAGGGCAGTGCAGAACCGGATTCGTGACTGAACAAAATACGGTGCTGTTATTCAGCAGTCCATACCTTGTCAGCCTTGACACCACTTCAAACCCAGCCGTCTGTGTTTTGGCGTCACCGGCGAACGCTGTAGTCTTGCCATTGCTATTCCCCGAAGAATAGTGCAAGGAGACACAGATAGCTGGAAGGACTCGGTTACTTATTCTCAGAAGGCAAGAGAAGTTGTGAAGCGGTTGCAATGTACTTGGTGAGCAGTGTGGCGAGCCTTCTTCGTTATGATCAACGTGTGGCCGGCCGGTGTGACCGTGCGGTTAAAGGTGCTTCAGTCTGGAACCGCGTGACCGCTACGGTCGCAGGTTCGAATTCTGCCTCGGGCATGGATGTGTGTGATGTCCTTAGGTTAGTTAGGTTTAAGTAGTTCTAAGTTTTAGGGGACTGATGACCACAGAAGTTAAGTCCCATAGTGCTCAGAGCCATTTGAACCATTTGATCAGACGTGTGATCGACTGGAACCTTGGCAACAAGTATCCCTGCTCTCACGTTTCCATGCAATCCAACATCGTGACACAGTCACATCGAGTGCCCCACAAATCTGGATACTGCACGATTCAACTAGCTGGCCAAATAGAGTTCCACAATGACACCCGGTTCATCCTGTCAGGTGCTGATAACGCCGTCTCACCAAAGTACAGTGTAACCCATATCGTTGAGAGAGATCACTCATCATCCCTCGCAGTTCACTCCGTTCCAGACCTGGTAGCAACACTAAACACAAATAACACTGATGCAATCTGGTGGCGATTCTACCAGTCACAGTGAGTTGCAACTTATTCCCGCCGATGTTGTATACGTATTCGGAATCACGCAGAGTTCCGACAGTGTCATCTAAGTGCTTAACTTCTTTTTGTTTTCAGAGCATAGCTTAGGGCTCCCGCTGTGTCAGTTAACAGTTATCTACGGTACACTACGAAATAGAAATGATCAAAACTGATTAAAACGAAGCGTAGTCCATGGTTATGCAAGAAACGTTACGCTACATGTAACTACCTCTACATGTCTTTCTTACTGTACACCTCGGTGTGTAGTTCTACCTTCACGAGATGATGCTCCAAGCAGCACAGAAATGTTGAATGGAAAAGCTGTAGAAATTATTCTCTTCAATAAATTTTTCATTAAAAAAATGTTTTTACAGCTTCTAGCCCCAATTACATCGACGGAAAAACCAACTATGACCAGTTCCAAAAAGATGGAAATTGGTAGACATGTTTCTACAGCTAAAAGATGAACAAATTTCTTACCTTTCGCATAGGAGAGGCACTAGTAGGGCCACTACGAAGGTACGAACTAGGTTTGCTGTAACCACACGCCGTAAAGGTCGTGAGCGTTTGTTATCTATGAGACGACGTGGTGAGTTGATAGCAGTGATGAATGTCTTAAGGCAACAAAGATGCCATTATCAGCAGCTCTCTGAGTTCGAACGAGGCCGTGTAATAGAGCTACGAGAAGCTGGATGGTTCTTCTGTGATACTGCGGAAAGACTTGGCAGGAATGTGACCACTGTGCATAGTTCTTGGCAGGATTGGTAAAGAGATTGTACAGTCACAGGCAGATTGAGGTCTGGTCAGTCAAGGGACACTACCGAGAGGGAAGACCATGCGGTTCGGCGGTTAGCTTTGGCGTATCGTACTGCATCTGCAGCAGCAATCTGAGAACAAGGTGAACTACAGTGACAAAAAAAACTGCGGCAAATCAGTTACTTCAACAACATCTCCGATCCAGACGCCCTGCAGCGTGCATTCCACTGACGCCCAACCCTCGCCATTTGCGACTACAGCCATGTCAAGCGAGAGCTCAATGGGGGGGTTCCTGCCTCAGTGCCAGTGATGGCCATGTGTTAGATAGAAGGAGACCATATGAGGCCCTGCAAACAAACTCTCTGTGTGCTACACACTCTGGACCTAGACTTTGAGCTATGGTCTGGACTGCGACTTCGTATGACAGCATGAGCACACTCGCGGTTATCCCATCAATCCTGCCTGCAAAACTGAACGTCAGTCTGGTGATTCGACTGTTGTCCTCGCATTCATGAACAGCATGCCAGGGGGTGCTTTCCAACAGGATAAAGCACGCCCGTGTTAGCTGTCGCAACCAAACATGTTCTACAGTATCGACATGTAGCATTGGCCTGCTCAGTCACCACATCTGTCTTCAATCGAGCGCATATGGGGCATCATCGGTCGACAACTCCAGCGTCACCCAGAAACGGTTTTAACCGTCACTATCTCGAACGACTAGGTTCAACAGACACGGAACTACATCCCAGAAACTAACATCCAGCACCTGTACAACACAATGCACGGGTGTATGGAAGCTTGCATTCAACATTCTGGTGTTTACACCGGTTATTAATCTACCAGCGTTTCGCGTTGTGCCTTGCTCACTTGTCTGACATTACGCGCCCACGTCTCGTTCCTAATCTATTATTTCTACGTGTCTTTATGCTTTCAGAGCGCAAGATTTGCCGTTGGTGGTCAAAATTCGAACTATTTTTTTCCACCCTATATAGGTTCCGCAGTAACGCAATAGTATATCTACGAAGTTCGCTGCGACACGGTATTTACAGTCCACACTGGACCTCCGCTAGCAGCTACACATTAATTATAACTACCCGCTACGTTTCGGAAAGCCCTTTGCTTGGATACCGTGTATCTGAACGGGACCATCGACCTGATGTATCAAGATACGTGACTCATCTGACAAAAGTGATTCGCTTGCATTAATCCACGGCTCAGTCTCTATGACCTTGTACGCTCTTCGATCATGCCGTTGGGTCAGCATCACACACGTATTGATCGTCTGCTGCGCAGCTCTATGTGCATTCAGAGGCGTGCTCCTAAACAATTGCACCTGCACCAGCTTTGTGCACCATCGTCGAATCTGCCACATTTTGCCACTGGTCGTACGTTACAGAGTGGGCACGCCTCCGACGTCCCTGTTCTACGATGAGGTGTGGACTCATGGCTACCCATTCGTGGTTCCTCTACATCTACATCTACATCTACATGATTACTCTGCAATTCACACTTAAGTGCCTGGCAGAGGGTTCATCGAATCATTTTGATACTACTTCTCTACCATTCCAATCTCGAATGGCGCGTGGGAAAAAGGAACACCTTAATTTTTCCTTTCGAGCTCTGATTTCTCTTATTTTATTATTATGATCATTCCTCCCTACGTAGTTGGGTGTCAACAAAATATTTTCGCATTCGGAAGTGAAAGTTGGTGATTGAAATTTCGTAAATAGATATCTCCGCAAAGAAAACCGCCCTTGTTTCAGTGACTGCCACCCCAACTCGCGTATCATGTCAGTGACACTCTTACCCCTATTGCGCGATAACACGAAACGAGCTGTCCTTCTTTGCACTTTTCGATGTCCTCCGTCAACCCCACCTGGTAAGGATCCCACACCGCGCAGCAATATTCCAGCAGAGGACGGACAAGTGTAATGTAGCCTGTCACTTTAGTGGGTTTGTCGCATCTTCTAAATGTTCTTCCAAAAAAGTGCAGACTTTTTTTCGCCTTCCCCACGATATTATCTATGTGGTCTTTACAATTTAAGTTGCTCGTAATTGTAATTCCTAGGTACTTAGTCGAATTGACAGCCCTTAGAATTGTGCGATTTATCGTATACCCAAAATTTATCAGGATTTCTCTTAGTAACCATGTGCATGACCTCGCACTTTTTTTGTTTAGTGCCAACTGCCACTTTTCGCGCCATACAGAATTTCTCTCTAGATCTTTTTGTAATTGGAGTTGATCGTCTGATGATTTTACTAGATGGTAAGTTACAGCGTCATCTGGAAACAATCGAAGGGGGCTGCTCAGATTATCATCTAGATCATTTATGTAAATCAGGAACAGCAGAAGGCCCATGACACTACCTTGCGGAACGACAGATATCACTTTTGTTCTACTCGATGATTTACCGTCTATCACTACGAACTGTGACCGCTCTGAGAGGAAATCATGAATCCAATCAGGCGTTACTCAATATGCACGCAATTTGATTAATAGTCGCTTTTGAGGAAAGGAGTGAAAAGCCTCCTAGAAATCTATAAATATGGAATCTATCTGAGATCTCTTGTCGACACACTCATTACTTCATGGGAATAAAGAGCTAGCGGTGTTGCACAAGAACGATATTTTCTGAACCCGCGTTGGTTATGTATCAAGAAATCATTTCCTTCATGGTGATTTATAATGTTCGAGTACAGCATATGCTTCAAAATCCTACTGTAAATTGAGGTCAGTGATATGGGTCTGTAATTCAGTGGGTTATTTCTATTTCCTTTCTTGAAGCCGGCCGTGTGTGGCCGAGCGGTTCTAGGCGCTTCAGTCTGGAATCACGCGCTATGGTCGCAGGTTCGAATCCTGCCTCGGGCATGGATGTGTGTGATGTCCTTAGGTTAGTTAGGTTTAAGTAGTTCTAAGTTCTAGGGGACTGATGACCTCAGAAGTTAGGTCCCATTGTGCTCAGGGCCATTTGAGCCTTTCTTGAATGTTGGTGTGACCTGTGCTACTTTCCAGATTTTAGAAACAGACCTTTCGTCAAGTGAGCGGTTATATATGATTGCTAAGAAGAGCACAATTGTGCCTGCATACTCTGAAAGGAACCTGACTGGTAGACCATCTGGACCGAAAGACTTGCCTTTCTTAAGGGGCTCCGGAAAGGCTCAAAATCATGAAATGTTCGATTTTTACTTTTTTGCGTTTTCTGAATCTGCAGACTATCACCTTTTAATAGATATATAATTTATTCAATTCCGAAGACTACAACTATTTTTAAATTTTTTTTGAAATGTGTTCTACACGGGCATGGCCCACTGTGGCGCTGTTAAACTGCTGTCAAATGGTGTTATTATTAACGTCCGTGTTCATCAGGTACATTTTAGTGATGTGAGATAAAGTATTTGTTGTGGCTAACCTGTGATGGTTCTATATATATCGCTGGTGTGATTGTCGATTGTTTCATGTTTATTTACTCTGTCGTTATCTCGAAAATATTCGTAATTAATTCTGTTTCCTGAGTCTCTGTTTTGTTGAAGTATAATAATGAGTAAAAGTAAAGTTATTAGAAATCCTCTGAAGGCTTTTAAGAAAAGGAGAAATGTTGGAAAGCCAAAGGTATGTGTTATTACTGTAAACAATAAAGACTATAACCAAGTGAGTGAACCTAACCTCTCAAGTACACCTGCCCATAGCAGTCAAAGTGGGGAAAGAAAATACTTCACAGAAGAAGCTTGGTTCAATGAGTGAAAACTATGAATGTTTTATGGGCGAATCGGATGTAAATGAAATATTTGATATGTCGGTTCTCAAAGGAATTTTTTCAAACTGTGTAAGATGTATTCATTGTAGTGAAGTTGGTCTGGAACTCTCCATAATAAACCACGTAGGACTTGCTAGTGAAATACAACTGAAATGTGATAAGTGTTCATACATGACCACCTTTTGGAACAGTGTAGCAGTAACTGCAACTGAAGAAAATGGTAGCAAAATCTACGAACACACACAACGAGTGATGCTTGCTTTAGACAAGAAACGTCTTCGGGCTGCAGACAGGGCTGTAAAGGGTCGAGAAATACAAGCAAGAGTAAACAGGAGGAGGAACAAGAGGAAGCTGGAGGAGGAGTTTGCAGAGGATGAAGATAATCCATCCTATGGACCTGGAATGCACTAAAAGTTAATCCAATCTTTGTCGCTCGATTCCCAAACATTTATTTTCTCATACTAAGAACATGTTTTCTAAGGATCTTCCAAACATATTTGTTTCAAACTTCCAGTAAATGTTGCACAGTACCTTCTGCATAATTTAACACAGCCTTTTTCCAAAAAACTGTATATTTTTGAATATATAAATAAAAAATTGCAAAAAAATGTTGTGAATTTTCATTACAATTGAAAAAAAAATCATCTTTAATAACTGAACAAAATTTTGTAAAATCCCTGTGTTACGTTATAGCCCATATTTCAATAAATAATCTGTAAAAAGTTCAACTTCCTACCTCCAATACTTTGTGAGGAAAGATGTAATTTATAAGCGTTATTTTAACATTGCAAGTATCGGGCGTTCCGGAGCCCCTTAAGTGATTTGAGTTGTTTCGCTACATCTAAGATATCTACGTTTATCTCACTCATGATAACAGCTGTTATGGTTTCGAAATCTGGAATATTTACTTCACCTTCTTTCGAGAAGGAATTACGGAAAACTGTATTTAGTAACTCAGCTTTAGTGGTACTATCGTCGGTAACATTTCCATCGCTGTTGCGCAGTGATGGTTTTGACTGTTTTTTAGCCACTGGTGTACTTTACATACGACCAGAATATGTTTGGGTTTTCTACCATATTTTGAGACAATGTTTCATTGTGGAAACTACTAAAAACATCTCGCATTGACGTCCGCACTAAATTTCGAGCTTCCGTGAAACTCAGTCTTGGGGACTTTGCGTTCTACTGAATTTGGCATGCTTTTTTCGTTGCTTCTGCAACAGTTTTCTGACATGTTTTGTGTACCACGGTGGATCAGTCCCGTCTCTTATTAACTTATGCTGTATGAATCTATCTATTGCTGTCTATACTGTATCTTTGAATTTGACCCATACCTGGTCTACACTAACATAATTAGCTTGGAAGGAATGGAGGCTCTCTCTTAGGAAAACATCAAGCGAATTTTTATCTGTTGTTTTAAATATAGATTTTTTGCGTTTATTTTTAGTGGTTTTGGTTGATATGGTTTTGAGCCTCGCTACAGTGTCCTTGTTTTCACTAATCCCGGTATCCGTCAAAAAATGGTCAAATGGCTCTGAGCACTATGGGACTTAACTTCTGAGGTCATCAGTCCCCTAGAACTTAGAACTACTTAAACCTAACTAACCTAAGGACATCATACACATCCATGCTCGAAGCAGGATTCGAACCTCCGACCGTAACAGTCGCGCGGCCCCAGACTGTAGCGCCTAGAACTACTCGGCCACTCCGGCCGGCTGCGGTATCCGTCATAACGCTATTAGATCACGATTATTTGTGGCTAAGATGTCAACTATGTTTTCGCAACCGTTTACAATTCATGTGGACTCAGGAACTAATTGTTCAAAGTGATTTTCAGAGAAAGCATTTAGTACAATTTCTGAAGCAGTTTTCTTTCCACCACCGGCTTTGACCATATATTTTCGCCAACAGATCTAGGGTAGATTGAAGTCTCCACCAGTTATAACTGTATGAGTGGGGTACTTATTTGTAATGAGATTCAAGTTTTCTTTGAACCGTTCAGCTATCATCTGAATCGGGGGGGTCGGTAGAAGGAGCCTATTATTATTTTGGTACGGTCATCCTTCAAACACGACAGCGAACCAATTTTGCAGTTTCGATTAGGCTCGTTCCTAGGTACCATAACAAACGACCCCTTGTCAAAGTCTGTTCCGTCAGTGAATTCCATATGTCATTGGAGTCCCCATTTGCAGCCCTTACGGTCGCTGTTGAGTTTATTTTCTTTCCTTATCGAAACACGTTCCCGCAGTGCCACCAGATGGCATTACTATCGCAGTTGAAAATGATTAAAGTGTTATTGGTCATGAGTGCGCTGCACTAATTTCGTTGCTAATGAATCAGCGTAGGTGATGCTATGGCGATCGTTACGTAGTCTGCTTATATTGTGAGACTCATGTCGCGACATATGTAAACAGTTAATAGGTAAAGATTAACAGAAGTCGAAAATGTACATATGGGAGGCGCTTTGCACTCTGTTTTCCACTAATAATTGTTAATAAGCAATAGTATCATTTTGTTGGCAGTGGTGGAATCATGCATGGACCTGGAATACTCCTTGCACGAATGTACACGCTGATTCGAAAATTCCGGCTTAGAATAAAATTTCATCTGTTACAAAACTTTTCAGGGGGCTGGTTGTAAGTGGCACGTAAGTCTCGAGTTCGAAATTCGCGCTGAATAAATGGTCATGATCGCATGGGAGTTTATCTCTTCTTCTCATTTCCTATGTACTCTTGTGCTCTATACTGCAGCGAAACCCTGTATCATCTGTCTTGGACACACTGAAGTAGCAGTTGTAAAGAGGTGATGAATGCGAGCACTTGCAATTGGCGCAATATAATGACAAGCTGACTTCTAGTATAACTCATGATATCAACATGGACGCACATTGTATAGTATCGTTTGCTGTACTGACGGCGAAGATTTTGTAAAGATGTTTTATAACGATTTAAACATAGATCCGAAGAAACTGTCGAAACCTGTCATCTACATGAATAAATAATTTTAGCAATCTTGGCAGATGAAAATATATCTGATGTTCATTTGTGTTAATCCGGCTACGTATCCAGCAGAAGGTGGTTGGCAGATAAAGCTGTAACGGGGATCGTGATTCGTAACAGTATAGCTAATCCCCGAGTGTAATTTCCTGAGAAAAACAAAGGCTCTGGGTTGTAGTCCCCATCCAGCACGCAGTCTCAGTCTACCAGGAGGTGCGAACTACTTGCAGTAAAGTATCGTAAAGGAAGGAAGGCTCTGAGGACTGTTTAACGACTCTAACACGTTACCTGATTCAGAGAAGTACACAAGAATATTTAAAACACGCACAAAAAAGCGATACCTCTCGTAAAACTGCTCCGTCAATAGAAATTGTCAGTTACACGTCCTTCTGCAAAACTACTATGAAATTACTGCTATGAAAAGACTAAAGCAGGTATTCAATTTGATCGTCCCACGTATGATATATTAATAAACTTCAAAGGAGCGGAAGAGCTGCAGAAGGTAATAAAATTTGATACGGCCACTGCTTGTGAAGAATTTCCTGCTAACGTTAAGATATAATACGTTCCGGTACTATTTAAGTTCACATTTCGGTTACAGCTTTGCAATATGCAAGGACGGGGCAATATAACACAACCAGTTGACTCTCAGAGATTTAGTTCAAGGTAGTGTGGAAGAAATAGCACCGTCAAGTAAGAACACTAATCATTAACATTTAAAGACTGGTTGCTACTGAACACTCTAGAATTACTGTAATATGTGTTATCGTGCTTGTATACTAATAAGCAATGTAGTGGAGACATTTATTCTTGAAACCTTTTTCTTTAGAGTCACTTTGCATGAAATTTAATCGATAGTGGAACGAAAGGAATATAATTTGTAACTATATCACACGAAACAAATATTCGTTTTCGTCTCGACGAGTATCATATGACGTTTTACTGCTACAACTCGAAACATTTTTAATGTCTGCTCTTGAGAGTTGGGCGGGGTGTTGTAGGATTGTCATTTTTAGCCCAGCACAGTGGGAGTGGAGCAGAGGGGAACCCAACTGGGCACAGGTATCCTTGAGGAGAAATTTCCATTCCCAGCCTGATGACGTAAGGAAACCTTTGGAAAATCATGATCTGACAGGAGGACTGGGTCTGTTGCAAATTAACTTCTGGGATATGCTGGTTTACCGATATCTCTTCTTTTAGTCTTCTTCTTGTTTGTCCCGGCTTTTTGGGATCTCTTAATGAAGAGACACGATATAACAAGTTCCGTAGTGACACAATGAAGTTACGCAACAGATGGTGAGTTAATTTTAGAAACTGCAGGTTTATTAGCATTTACGGAAAGAAAACCACTCTCAAACTCTCATGCGATAAACTGTAACGTCATGTGTGCGTAATGGGACTTACAGCGTCGAAAATCGTTCTGATAAATTAATTAAGCTGCATTAAAGTGTTGCTAGGCAACGTAATAGACATGGTGATACGCGTCTCAATTAACACTGAACCTCGATACTTCAAATAAACTTTCGGTTCATTTTTGTCATAATCAGTACATGTCTCAAAATTAACTTCCAACTTAGTGCATTAAGTCCAAGCGCATTTTCACTTATTGTATGCGATTTACAGGACAGGTCGATCACGTACTGGTGTGTAAAGTATGTCAAATCGAGCGCACAAGTTGCAGTTTTCCCTAATGGGCTAAACGACTCTTTTGTAATAACGTGACCTCACGTAAAGTCTAACTGGATCTGGATTTGTCTCCATCCGAGTCAAAATCATAAAAATTAAATTCACCGCACAGGTCAGCGAACTGTACACGCGCACTTTTGCACTCTAAGTGATAACTCGTCTCAGAGTAAAAGCCGCACATAAATTCACACTTTTTTCATGCACACAAAAATCAAAACACCTTTATATTAGACAGATAAATTATGGCATCCAATTACTAATTAAACATTTCCGATTCTGCATAAAGTTCAAGAACTTGTGTTTCATAATCAACAAAATTTATCGCCTGAGAGAAACTATTAGTTTGCTAAAACGGATTCAGAATACAGTCAACTCGTGTCTTGACGATGACGTTACGAATCGACACTTGCATGGAATGAACGAAATACCTGTACAGAAAAATACAGTCCATTGAGTGATTTGCTGACTTTTACGACAAATTTGGTACCGCTTACGTCGCTACACTGTGTTGTTATAATTCAATTATGTTCCGAGTGTTGGAGTGCGGACGGTGCCGCTATACATGGCAGGACGCTGAAACGTAATAGATTTGCTCATTAAGTAGTGCTCTCACGCAGTTTGGCAACAAAATTATAATTCCACTTTGTGTCAGCATGTTAAAATATGGAGCCGCAAGCTGTCAAAATATGGTGTGGGTGCACGAAAGGAGAAGGAACAATCAAACTCATGATAACGGTCACCCAACGCAGCAACATGCTGCATCTGTAATACAGAATGTTCGGCAGTTTCTCGCAGCATATGCGGTGGAATGAGAGTGATATGTCGTCATATGCTATCCTATCCCTGATATACTCGATCTTTCTGGTATCCTCAAAGTCAGAAGTGACATCGGTTTATGTCAGGGGATCTGGAAGGCCACACATCTTGAACTTGACTAGGGGCGATGCGCTCATTACCGAAAGTTCTTTCACCTGACAAGCGACATTTGTGAGAGATACTTCCTGTGACTCACCCCGAGCACTGGCTGCAGAACTCGAGGCGTGTTCTGCTCAGTCGACTGTAGCTACAGCAACAGCAACAAGTGCCATGGGAACGAGCCATTTTCCTCTCCATACTGCACCACCTAATTCACCTGTTACCTCAAATTTCTTGGAGCCCATTTATTGACATAGGACCTCTTTATAGCTGCTTCTGGTGGCGATATTCGCAAAATGCTGCACTCCTTTTGCAGCCTTTCTGATAAAACAACTTCATCCCAAGAGCACCATGTTTTTTCTCAACAGCAGTAGCGTTTCGTATGGAAAACTTCGACCTTCCTATCCTTTACACCAGCAGTCGCTTCACAAGCGAAAAACAGCATACCATCGACAAAACAGGAAACATTACACTTTTTGACCGCTTACAGTGTCATGAGAATACCTATAATGTTTCAGCAGCCTGTAGTGTATACAGCCATCGCTGCGCTAGAGAAACACCATCATTTTCTCTGGTGTTTTAGCAGATATTTGCAATTTTGGTTGCGGCATATGTAACTGGAGTCAGCCAAAACCACTCATAATGTATTTCATGTGATTCCCAATGTCAAAGGCCAACTTCGGTTTCCTCATTATTACAAACAAAATGATTTTTATATGCCAGCTGCAGCGGGACATTAGGTGGAATCAGCGGCGACGAAGGAATGTGTACACCGTTCCAGGATTCGAACCGGGGATCTCCCGTTTACTATGCAAGTGCGTTAACCACTGCACCATTCGATTCACGGACTATATCGGCATTCCTCTGTGCCGATTCACACTCTCATCGAATGCCACCTACCCGCAGTCCCTGTCCATTACACTCTCGCTTGTTACTCAGAGTTTCCTACAGGAGGTCGGACGTATTTGGGCATTCATACTTAAGACTATGGATTCATTGCCCAGCTAGGCTTACAGATTATATGAATGCGTGGTGTCGGTTCTTTCGGACATATATACAAAATGATTTTTAAAGCACGTTCAATTGAGCTGTCTCATATTAGCCTAACGCGATATTCGGGTTAGCGATATCTATTAAACGAGACTTTAAAACACAAAGGATAACCAGTATTCCAGCAGCGACTGAGCACCGCTGCTGCCCTACGGTAGCATTCAGAGTGGACCAAAGCAGTATTGTCGCTCCTAGAGCACCGGTTGCTCTTCCTGTTTAGTTGTCCCATTTCGCATATCTCATTACACTAGTTTGTGAGCGCTCTGTCGAATGCGTGGTTAAAATTATGCTTTGAAAGTCATGTAGCTTGTAACTGGAAAGAATACGGTTCCCGCCAACAACGGGAGTCGCATGGAAGGTTTGATGAGCAGTATTTATTTGGGCTGACACTAACACACAGTGTAAAAACGAAACTGTAAATATCTGGTGAAACGCCAGAGAAAAGGTGCCTGGCGATTTTTATGAGACACACCCCATATTTACGTGGTGCGACAATAAAGTAATGAGACTGATTTTCTTTGCAAGATGTGGCAGCCCTGCAGGCTTGCATAGGCACAATATCTTTGACCTCGGTCTATAAGCTGCTTCAAGTCCAAGCGGCACATCGATGCAACTCCTCAGTCGTGAGTTGTGCTGTAATAAGTTAGCACATGTTTGTGTCTCTCGTCACGATAATGGAACGCCATAACATTGCGCAACGGTATGCCATTTCTTTTTGCGTTAAATTGGGTAAAAGAGCGATGAAAACTTATGGTAATCGTCAGAAGGCTTTTGGAGTGGAGGTTATGTCAAGAACTCAAGTTTTTCGTTGTTTAGTGAAGGCCAAACGAATGCTGAAGTTAAAGACCGCAGTTGACGACGATCAACCTCACGGACGGATCTCAACTTGGCCAGGGTGCCTGAACTCGTACGATCTGATAGAAGATTATCCGTGAAATGATTGCAGAAGAACTGAAGAACTGAACATCAGTGGAGAAACGGTTCGTCTAATAGTAACTGAATATCTTGGTATGAGAAAGATTTGTGTAAAAATGGTCCTCAAACATCTCACACCAGAACAGCGAGAAACACGGAAAAATGCAGCAGCCGATCTGTTAGAGCAAACGGAATCAATCCAGAATTGTTGAGCTGTGTTATCACTGGCAATGAAAGTTTTTTTTTTTTTCAGTGCGATCTATAGACAAAACGCCAAAATTCGCAATGGTGCTCAAAGGGATCTCGTATGCCAAAGTCAAAAGTGGAATGTATGCTTGTGTGCTGCTTTGATTCCAAGGGAATTGTTCATAAAGAGTGGGTGCCTCCTGGACAAAACGTTAACCAATATTACTAAAAAGAAATTTTACAAAGACTTCGTAAAAGAGTTCTTCGTGCCCGTGCCAGCATTCCTGATAATTGGATTCTGCATCACGATAATGCGCCATCCCATACTGCTCTGTCAGTACAGTGTGGAAACAACCTCATGAACCCATGGACCCTGCACGTCTGCGCGGGACTGTTGAAGTTGTTGGAGTCTCTGTAGTGGTGTGGGGCGTGTGCAGTTGGAGTGATACAGGATCCGTGATGCATCTAGATACGACTCTGAGAGGTGACAGGTACTTACTTAAGATCCTGTCTGTTCACCTGCTTCCACCCACGTCCATTGCGCATTCCTACAAATTGGGCAATTCTATCAGAACAATGGGACACCCCACACATCCAGAATCGCTATAGGGTGGCTCCAAGAACACTCTTCTGATTTTCAACACTTCCGCTGGCCACCTAGATGTGGACATTATTGAGCATATCTTTGATGCATTGCAAGATGCTGTTCAGAAGTTATCTCCATCCCCTAGTACTCTTAAGGATTTATTGACAGCCATGCAGTACTCGTAGTGTCAATTCCTTCCAGCACTACTTCAGACTTTAGTAGCGTCTATGCCACTTCGTGTTGCGGCACTTTCGCGTGCTCGTTGGGGCCCTACACGATATTCGGCAGGCGTGCCAGTTTATTAGGCTTTTCTGCGTAGTTTAGATACGACATTTGAGGGCGCGCATTAATAACGGTTTTTGTAGATATCCATCCTCTTGCATGGACGAGGGACTTCAGCTAATGACACATATGAGAAACAGTACCACAACAGCTGTAAACTGAGAATGACTTTATTTTATCACATGACTAGCTTCGGAGGCACATTAACTCCTCCCATCCTCAGGCCCAACCACAGCCAAAAGATTACTAGATTCATTTGGCCCATTTGTTGTGGAATCCTTGCTACTATCACATGTGTGATGCCATCGGAGAGAACACGGTGTCGAGTAGAGACTCCTTATGAATGTTAGCCCATGGCAGCTGGAGAGCGGAACCGAGCACTTTAAGGAATCTCAGATGCCCCTCGTCTACAATATAATGTTCTGCATTATCCAGATCATCTTCTCCAGCAACATCTTATTCTCTTTAGGATTAGTTTCCCCCTTTACACTCCTCATGGGTATTAGTTCTTATTTGGGATTCATGTTGACTAGTCGCACACCTTAAATGAATCCCACAAGCATGTTAAGTGGTAAACTTACACTACAGCGGTTATATTTATTTATCAGTCTATCTATGAATCATGCTGTATTTTGTAGACAGTTCATGTATAAAGTCAATGTTAAATCATACGTTGTTCGTACGTTACATGCACAGTTGATCTCATTACCATTCAGTTAATATCTTATTTCTGGAAACAGAGAAAAAAAACATGTTACATGAAAGTCATAATGTCACTGTACGGCCTCCATCCTTTACTGAAAACTGTCCCCCTACGCAAAGGAAACTGTTGCTCAAAATAGTTTATGTGTCCTTGTGATAGAATAAAGGATTTCACCATAGGATGACATTGCCGCTGATAAACCTTTATGGGTATAAGGGCATGGTTCAAGAAATTCTCCTGTTCCTATAGTTTCGTACAGAACAGCGCTGAACGTCGGCAACACTCAGTGGAGGAGCAATGTCTCTGAAGATGTCCACTGCAGTTCTGGGCAAAATTTAGGAACAACCTGAAGAGTCTCATGGACTATGACCTGATACACCAAATGCTTTACACAGCAGCAATGTATCCTTGGACAGAATAAGAAATCTTATCTCGCCCTTATTATTAATCGGCACCAAAGCAAGATTGAGATAAGAGTATATTCCTGCTCTTCATATTGAGCTGGGGCTGTTATATTGAGTGACGTCATTACATCTCTTCAAGACTGTTGGTGTAAGAAACTCACAATTCTCCAATGTTAACACTGTGGATCCATTAGAAATTGGCGTACTAATGGCTGTGTGTCAGTGTAGTACTTCACGGCCATAGAGTTGATGCGTAGCTATTTTTCGCCACAAGAATCGACTAAACTGCCGCTCTGGTGTACAATGTTCGGCTGAAGACGAAATAGTGACTAGAGAGTCACTAGACGGTATATGGGATTATGCCGGGCTTCTTCAGTCTTATATCCTAGCAATACTGTGTAGAAGATTCGGTAGATAGCATGAGTGAGTCGGTTTTTAAGATACGAATTCTTCACAATGTTACACTTGACACAGATCGTGTTAACTGACTGCACTAACTTGTACAATTTATTAGATATCTTCTCTAAAACTGCACTCCAGGAGGAACCAAAGTAGTAGTCCTTTTGAAACATGTTGGGTTAAGTCTGTTGCCTGCTCCATTCTTTTTATCTCGATTTTGAGCGTATTAACATTCATGTGGGACTCAAACTCTTGTGCAGATTGTTTTGTGTAAGCATTTAAATTGTCAAATGATTCAAATGGCTCTGAGGACTATGGGACTTAACATCTGAGACCATCAGTCCCCTAGAACTTAGAACTACTTAAACCTAACTAACCTAAGGACACCACACACATCCATGCCCGAGGCAGGATTCGAACCTACGACTGTACCGATCGCTCGGTTCCAGACTGAAGCGCCTAGAACAGCTCGGCCACAACGGCCGGCTATGTTCTTCATATACACTCCATGGTATCCTGGGATGTGGCACTTTCTGACGAATTTATGCAAATCCGTATTTGTAAGTGGTCCATTAGGTATTGAAGCTATGATACTTTTATTCGTGAACAGCCCAAATCCTTACCGATATGGTTTGAAACATAGAACGTCCTCGATAGTGACAGATTCCAAGATCCTATTACACCTTTTCGGTCCGCCCCCGGTAGCTGAGTGGTCAGCGCGACAGACTGTCAATCCAAAGGGCCCGGGTTCGATTCCCGGCTGGGTCGGAGATTTCCTCCTCTCAGGGACTGGGTGTTGTGTTGTCCCACTCATCATCATTTCGTCCCCATCGACGCGCAAGTCGCCGAAGTGGCGTCAAATCGAAAGACTTGAACCATGCGAACGGTCTACCCGACGGGAGGCCCTCGTCCCACGACATTTCATTTCATTTCATTTTCACCACCTGATGTTGCTGTTCTGCAGTTAGTACAGTCTTCATTGTCTGAACGCTCTGCAAGTAAATTATAGCCAGAAGTTGATAATCTGACCATTCCTGGGACTGGTGATAGGATAATTCTTTGGTTTTGGTAAAACCCTAAGCGTTTTGATCAATCCTGCTACTTTCCACTCCTGGACACTTATGCCCAACCACAACGACGAATGGATGCAATGTGTTAATCATCCTACCGGTTTATCTTCTGGTCCTTACGTTGGTGGTGAGTGGCATTCATAACTTTATCCCAGATCCAATTTAAATCTAGTGGAGAATAATTTATAGAATGCGATTGGTGCACATATTGGCCTACGACAATATCCCTTCGTCCACGGAACTGCTTGGCTTTATCAGCTAAAATTCGATAGCAGCATGGTGTATTACTAAACGTTCATTTGCAGCATATGCTAAATCGTGATCCTTACAGCTCTCGCCCAGCAGATTAATCCCCTTTCTGACATTCGCCAGTCAGTTTCGCAGCTTTGCTCCAGCTCTGTAATAATTAAATCAAATTCAACCAGGGGTGAGTATTTCACTGATAAACCGCCAAGACTATTACCTCTGGTTCATGATGCTACTGTATGCTTCTAGGGTTTGTATTCGTTATTATACACCATATTTTTAGCATCCATCCAGCTACTGTATGAGAATAGAAATCTGAGCCACTTAACTAAATCGTTGCACACTCACCAATTTGTGACGAGCTTCTAATGCAACTGTATTTTTTATTTAGAATTTCACTGTCAAAAACCTCAATAGGCTTATGATGTTAGGTAACGTAGTTACACTGCACAGCTATTTACGAGAGAATATCGACCTACTATCCTCTAAGATTTAACTTTCTCCTCAAATGGCTTTTTATAGATCTATTGTAATGTTTCACAATACATTCAAGTGGGAGAACGTCCAATTGTAGTGTACTCTGTACGAATTCATTACTGTCGTGATATACCTAGTCGCCTGCATGATTGGTTTGAAGTTTGTCTGGGAATGCGATTCGTCGATGTGTGCAGCATTTGTTAAAATACAAGTGCAACTTCCTTACCAGTATTCACTTTTATAGGTAGGGCCCAGGCGAATTTGGGGTGTATACTGTACTTAAAACCACTGAAACAAATTTCAACCCATTACTCACCCATGAATGACGCTCCATACTTACTGGATCTGCCTGTTATAAACCATCCAAACCACATATATTAATGCACACGTGCAGGAACACTTTTCGCAGTGGTTTCTGGAGCTCTTGGACCGTCGTCTCCAACATTATTCAGTAGTGGGTCTTTCTTGAAGCGCTAAAATGATTGACATGGTTTCGTTAATATCAGCAGTATTCCCTCGAACTAAGAATGCTATGAGCGGCCTTAACCGGTATTTGTAGTAGTATACAGGGTCGTCCATTGGTAGTGACCGGGCCAAATATCTCAGTAAATAAGCACCAAACCAAAAAACTGCAAAGAACGAAACTCGTCTAGATTGAAGGGGGAAACCAGACGGCGCTATGGTTGGCCCGCTAAATGGCGCTGCCATAGGTCAAACGGATATCAACTGCGTTTTTAAAAAATAGGAACCCCCATTTTTATTACATATTCGTGTAGTACGTCAAGAAATATGAATGTTTTATTTGGACCATTTTTTCCCTTTGTGATAGATGGCGCTGTAATAGTCACAAACGTGTAAGTACGTGGTATTACGTAACATTCAGCCAGTGCGGACGGTAGTTGGTTCGTGATACATTACCCTTGTTAAAATAGACCGTTTACGAATTGCGGAAAAGGTCGATATCGTGTTGATGTGTGGATATTGTGATCAAATTACCCAACGGCCGTGTGCTATGTATGCTGCTCGGTATCCTGGACATCATCCAAGTGTCCGGACCGTTCGCCGGATAATTACGTTATTTAAAGAAACAGGAAGTGTTCAACCACATGTGAAACGTCAGTCACGACCTGCAGCAAATGATGGTGCCTAAGTAGGTGTTTTAGCTCCTGGCTCGGCTAATCCGCACATCAGTAGCAGACAAATTGCGCAAGAATCGGGAATCTCAAAATCGTCGGTGTTGAGATAGCTACATCAACATCGATTGCACCCGTGCCATTTTTCTATGCACCAGGAATTGCATGGCGACGAATTTGAAGTTCGTGTAAAGTTCTGCCACTGGGCACAAAAGAAATTACGGGACTATGACAGATTTTTTACACGCGCTCTATTTAGCGACGAAGCGTCATTCACCAACAGCGCTAACGTATACCGGCATAATATGCACTATTGGGCAACGGATAGTCCATGATGACTATGACAAGTGGAACATCAGTGACCTCGGTGGGTTAATGTATAGTTCGGCACTATGGGAGGAAGGATAATTGGCCCCCATTTTATCGATGGTAATCTAAATGGTGGAATGTATGCTCATTTCCTACGTAATGATCTATCGATGTTACTACAAGATGTTTCACTGCAGGACAGAATGGCGATGTACTTCCAACATGATGGATGTCCGGCACACAACTCACGTGCAATTGAAGCAGTATTGAATAGTATATTTCATGACAGGTGGATTGGTCGTCGAAGCACCATACCATGGATCGCACGTTCACCGGATCTGACGTTCCCGGATTTCTTTCTGTGGGGAAAGTTGAAGGATATTTGCTATCGTGGTCCACCGACAACGCCTGACAACATGCGTCAGCCCATTGTCAATGCATTTGCGAACATTACGGAGGGCGAACTATTCGCTGTTGAGAGGAATGTCGTTACACGTATTGCCAAATGCATTGAGGTTGACGGACATCATTTTGACGATTTATTGCATTAATGTGGTATTTACAGATATTCACGCTGTAACAGCATGCGTTCTCAGACATGATAAGTTCACAATGGTACATGTATCACATTGGAACAACCGAAATAAAACGTTGAAACGTACCTACGTTCTGTATTTTAATTTAAAAAACCTACCTGTTGCCAACTGCTCCTCTAAAATTGTGAGCCATATGTTTGTGACTATTACAGCGCCATCTATCACAAAGCGAAAAAAGTGGTCCAAATAAAACATTCGTAACAGACAAAATAAGGAGATGTTAGGTCTGGTGAACGCGGATGCCACTTAATTGGTCCGCCACGTCCTATTCATTGGCCAGAGTATCGTAAATTTAAAACGTTCCGCACATTTTTAGCATAATGGGGAGGTGCTCCGTCCTGTTGGAACTAATTCGTCGCCTAGTTTCTAAATCAACATCTTCCGTTGACTCCAATCTCGGAGAAGTTGTAAATAAGATTCCCCAGAAACATTTCGGTCAAAAAAATACGGTCCTATCAAGTAACAGTTTAACATTCCACACCAGACAATTTACAACCATTTGTGTTGATTGTCAACGGGTCTGTGCCAGTGTGGATGACAGGGGGCCAATAATGACAATCATGATGATTAATTCGCCATTGCTTTTGAATGTGGCTTCATCGGTGAACATAACATAAATCATTGTCACCTCTTATCATTTGCAAGGCCCATTGGCACAAATGCACGCTTATTTGCATATCTTTCAGTGTTAATGCCTGTGTCAGTGTGATACGATATGCATGATATTTATGTGCATTCAAAATCCTCAAAGCAGTTGATTCCGGTATTCCAGTTTGCCTCTGAATTGCACGACTACTAATTTCGGGATCCAGTTGTACACAAGCGAGAACGGTAAGGGTACGAGCGTCATTTTCATTGTATCCGATATGACGAGGTGGACGGTGCATGTATCTATTTCGAGCTCGTTGAGTGCGATTTCGAATAATGTTGTTGTTTGGATGTCGTCTGTTTGGGAATCGATCTGCATACGATTGCGCAGCTGCAGCGTAGTTGTTATGGCATTCACCTAAAATTAAAATCATATCATCAATATCTGTAGGAGGATAGTGAGCCATATTTCGCTAAAGAATAATTTACTTTCGCCAGTTGATGTTTACGGTTCACAATATGAAAGTGAAGTGACGCCTGATCGCATTGTACCGACCTTTATAATGAGCCATAGTTCGCAGTTTGGCGACGGTAGTGCCACAGTCGGGAGAGTAATGCAATTGTTCAAAAATGGTTCAAATGGCTCTGAGTACTATGGGACTTAACAGCTGTGGTCATGAGTCCCCTAGAACTTAGAACTACTTAAACCTAACTAACCTAAGGACATCACACACATCCATGCCCGAGGCAGGATTCGAACCTGCGACCGTAGCAGTCGCGCGGCAATGCAATTGTGAAGAGTTCCCTAACGAGATTTTAATACCATTCCACTTCCCTCCATCAAATATTGTGGCAGGTAGGATACATTTTTAAAAAAATAGCTTAATTTGGCGTAATGAAAGGATTGGTGCACACTTTGTATCGATTTCATGCATCCTTCTCGGATCATTCTAAAGAAATCGGAGTTCTTCCCCAATTTTAATTTTTCTCGAATTCAGCGCCATCTGTCAATGGTTTAAAAAATGTTTGAGACAAAACTTGATTACTTTTTTTATGGAGAATCCGAACCTGTAATAAAAAGTGGGGGTTTACGTTTGAGAATTAAAAGTTGTTCCCAGCCCCACCCAAGGGGGCGGGGGCTGGGGTTCACGTTTAGTATCATTTGATGTCCCCCTTTGAGCTTACGAACTTGTCTTACCCACTATTTTTACCCGATGTGTAGTTTTCGAGATAATCCCGTCTGAAACCTCAGATGCACCACCCTGTATATCCCAGAGGTTGACTTTTTTATGTAGGAAGTCAGTTCCTTCACCCACATAATGTACAGCGATTAATGCAGGCTTAATAATATTCTCATATTTCTTGCTATTTGGGCTTCTCAACTGTCCATCTGAGGTGTTGTTTTGTCTATGTGCATTAGTCATACGTAATATTTTAACACACATTTGTACCTCTTTTTGCAAATGCGAGCAGTAGTTCGATGTTTTTAGGATTATCAGATACTCTGAACCAGATGTGTTCAGATTGCTTTGCTACAAGCTGTGTTACACGCTTGGTTACGTGTACAGGATTTTTCACAACGTATGTGGTTCATCCCTCGTTACTGTGTATGTCCTGTCACTTTTGCTAGCACTGTGATGATTAATGTTAAAAGTAATAGTAAATCCTTCTTCTTCTCCCCTATCTTCTGCTCCTCCCCTTTAGCCTCCATCATTCTTGTGTGGGAACCATTTAACACTTTCAGTTACTCGTCCAGAAGTCTTCTAGAGACAGTGATCTTCCTCCAACTGTCCTACTTTTATCAATCGTAACTTTCGACGGATAGCGTTTTGAGCCTCGACGGTTTTGCGTTTTGTCGACGTGCTATTGCGTACTAAACTGACTTTGAGATGGTATGCAACTTACAGACACGTTCAAAATAATTCTCTGAATACGAATTCCTTCACAACAGCTGCGTCGGGTATAAATCTAGTTACAAAGACGTTTTGACATCTTCACCCCACAGAGTTCTTACGCAAGTGAGACAGTTTTTTTTTTTTCAGCCACAGCGTATTCCGATTAAAATACGTAAATAAATATGTATCGCGTTTCCTTTCAGGTGTATCAGGCAGAACCACCCACAGAACTACACAGTCAGCTCATCACTGTCACTCGCGTAGATACTGTCAGGAACATTGAAAAAGAACGTGATACTGGACGCTAAATGCGACAAGATGCGGGTTACAGCACTGGTTGTTAATTTAAACGCAGACGGCAAGTGTATGCTGCTAATTCTGGGACCCGAAGCATCATTCAACATTTTTTAATCAGCCAGTAAGTAGCTGTTAAAAGGGCGACTGCAGACCATCGATATTCTCAGGGAATCTGCAATGCCCACCATTCTAAATATTCCGGGACAAATTGTACGAAAATACGTGATGATGGGGCAGCTAGGTGACTAACGGTTCAACGAGACAGAAAGTAGTATATAATACATATTCAAGTGGCTTGTATCTAAAAATGTGTGTAGTGATTCTACAAATCTGTAAAGAAAAACTTGTGGACGAGTACTATAATTGTAATGCAGTTGATTACTGTCGATTTCCGAAAGAAATTATGCCTGTTTTTTTTTGTAATACTACACACTGATTTCATAAGCTACCAGAAGTGTTTCAGAGTGATCAGTTTCCTTCCGATTATTACTACTGTGATTAGCATGTTGAGTCGCATGGAGAACATCAGCTCGATGAAACTCCTCCTATTAACTGTGAAGTTGGTAAAGGGAAGAAAATTCAATAATAGTCTTCTTCTTTTTTTGATGTAAATGCACGGTAGATATCGCTCAATCATCTGCTAGTGGAGCTACTCTATTTCTTTTGGCGTAAGTGCCTTACTGACAATGACACACAGACAGTGTGTCTTTAAGTGCTATGAAACGGTACACATCAAGAATAGAGAGTGCCAACCGCTATGAAACGCGAGAAGATATTTCCTCAGCTCTTCTCACCCGGCTGCCTCCGTTCTGCTCCGCATATTAGTTGTGATTAGTGGCAGGCACGCAAAGAGCGGACTCCCCATGTTGACCCTGACACTGTGCAATGATGGCGTTTCTAGAATATATGATGTAAATATCTCAACTATCCAGGCGTTATTTACTATAATATTATAGCACCTAAGTAGGAAGAGAGTATTTTTGACGTAGTGTGCCGTTAGCTGTCAAAGCTTCTTTAGGTGTGCTTGCAGGGTATGCAGTGTGGTGTTAAGTCCTTTATTTACTTTAGTATTCTCGAAAATCGGTAAGTATCATTGGGGCAGTACTTTACTGTAAATGTCGATTTCACATGAATTTGTTGCTATTACTAATGCCCAAGTGAGGAGCACGTTACGAATACTAAATCCCGTGGCAGGATGCGGGGCATGTCAAAATGGGCTGTGCTGGAAGGGATGGATCAGTAATAGCAAACGGCAAGAGTGAGAGCACACACACCTGTAGGTAGGGAGACCACAGTTTCTGTGTGACAAATTATGCTCATTAAAGTTATGATAGGTCCACTGGGTGAACATGCAATATTCAAGGCCGTCTTGGCATAAATTACAGTAACTATAATGACAGTTATAGCCCATTAGATATGTCCTAAGTAAATATAACAAAATCCCAAGTGAGTAGCATGTTTACTTGTCATTAAATTAGGCTAGGCCAAATGGCCATCTCGTTTACGTAGGGAGACTAATGGTCTCCATTTGGCCAGGAGTCACCCATCCACCCATCTGTAGGAAATAATGTAACTTCACGTCATATTTACGTATCATTTTAATTCAATGCCAGACGTGTGTAAATGTTTTTGACTTTCACGGATACACGCATATGTTCGACTTTCAAGTGCAGACTACATAGTTTTTACTGCATTTCTGGCGCCATTTTTATGCCTCATTTAAATATTATGTTCTGATTTGTTGAAATGAGGAGGAGGCTGGGTATAAAGCACAAGTTAACTAGTTGGAGCCAGCCGCTGTGGACGAGCTGTTCTAGGTGCTTCAGTCTGGAACCGCACTGCTGCTATAGTCGCAGGTTCGAATCCTGCCTCGGGCATGGATGTGTGTGATGTCCTTAGGTTAGTTAGGTTTAAGTAGTTCTAAGTCTAGGGGATTCATGACCTGAGATGTTAAGCCCATAGTGCTTAGAGCCGTTTGAACCATCTTTGAACTTGTTGGATTTTTTAAATTTATTTCATTTTAGTGATCGATTACATCACTGATAAGGTCGATGATGTTACTAATAAGGAGGATGATGTCACTGATAACGGTGATGACATCACCGAGAAAGATGATGACTACACTAATAACATCAGGTACAAAAAAGGGCAGGACACACTAGACAAACCGGCTATTTTTCAATCAGAATGTTCACTGCATTCCTGCATTTATATTTGCGATATTTCAGTCATTTACGTCAGCAGAAGAACAACATTAATTTGCTATCGAAATGCAAATCAGACATACAGTTACATCAGGACAAGAACTGGATTAATTGATAACCCATATATTCACAGTGAATTAGAGTTTCTTCGAAACGTGGCAGAGACTAAAGCAAAACTGAAGCGAAGAATCAGACTGCAACTTGGTTACTAGAGTGACCTACAAGTGTGTCGACTGAATTGTACAGCTCTCAAGATACGGTGGTGGAGGTGCACAATGCCTTGTCGATGTTTACCTTCTTTTACTGTCCCTTATATTTCCGTCACATATAATTCACTTTACATGTTCTGTCAGTGCTACATTTCTGACGTTTTCTGCCCTTTGGACTCAGCATTTCAGTGAATACGTGGGCACATGCAGTGCCAAAGACAGCTATCTATTACCTGTGCTGCAGTGTCATATTTTCATTGTAATTTTGCGAAATTCACACCGCTTTACCCTCGATGGAAATAATGTTAGCTTGAAACGAACTGCAGTTTTTAATTTTACGCTGCCATAAAAGCGGCTTGCTACTGAATTTTCATTAAATTCTGCATTAACGTGTTCACTGGGCGCAAGTAAATGAACTAAATAACACCAGCCCTATAACAAAGGCAAAAAGAAATAGATGAATGGACAAAGTCCGTTTCATTACACATGAAAATATGCAATGTCGTCCTTCATGCTTCTTTCCTTGAGTTCCGTTATTCATGAGAGAATTAATCTCTAAGAGAGGGGAAGGTAGTGTTTTCTATATTGTTTTGTTTATGATTGAGGAAGATATATTTAGAATGCTACAATTACAAAATATTCCAGTTAATTATTCCAGACAATTTATACAATTTAGTAACAGAAGAATACTGACCAGTAGGAGGCATGTAACGGTAGAGTGCCAGGAACGATTTTTAAAACGGTATTAGCAGAAAGATTATTATGTATACATTTCTTCCACAACAACAAATATCCATTTGCTTGAGAACCATCTCAACATTTGGTCATCAAAGAACATTCACTCAGTTCAGCACTTAAGCAATTTCTCTGAAACTAACAATAATTATTCTTTGATATGCTGAGTTCATTATACAGCTTTAACTTCTGATGTAAAACAGATTACTGGTTCACTTGTATGAACGCATGCACACTGGAGGCTTGAGATCATATTAGAGATTAGATTAAAGATTAGATTCAATTTTTGGTTCCACAGACCCAAAAATGAGATGATTCTCATGGGTATTGGTCACCTCAGAAAGTATAATATAAAATCACAGGAAAATTTAAATAATATACTCACTTCCCTGATCAGGAGACTGTCAAAATGTGTGAATTTACAGTAAACTGGAACTGCTAATATTTACAGAATTAATACACTGTCTCAATGAAATATAGTTGTGCATTTTTAGTTGATGTGTCACAAACAAAATAAGTTATCTTGACTGTTGTAGCCAAATTATGTCTAAACTTAAACCTTGCAGACATTTTCACTTAAGGTGGTACAACAGTTCTTGTTAAAGATTTTTATCTGTAGAATAGGAGTTGCCGATCAAAAGGTCTTCCAAACTCTGTTTAAGCTATGGTTTATCTGGAACCAAGTCTTTTTTGGCTGCTGGCAATTTATTGAAAATGTGTGTTCCTGAATATTGGACTCCTTTTTGAACCAAGGTAATTGATTTTAGGTCTTTATGGAGATTTCTCTAATTCCTAGTTAGAATAGTATTAAGAGTTGGTGAGTATAAATTGCAAATTACTGTAATGGAGAGAAGGAAACATAATTAAAAACGTGAACTGCAGTTGTTAAAACATCAGTTTAATCAAACCATAGAAATAATTAAACGTTACACACACTATTAATAAGAGATAATTGTGAATAAGAGGCAAGAAACTAGGCTCTGCTTTGCCATTACATGTGACTTAAGAAATATAGGGAATGGTTATAAAAGGTTCTCAGCTGAGGTAATAGACACATTTAACAGGTTTGATGCATTATGATTTTTACAGGGGAGATAAAGGTAAATATGTAAATGATATTGATGAACAGACCAACGAAAATTTAACCGTGGCACGCAACAGTTAGAGAATATTTACTGCCAATTTGTCGGTAAGGTCCCAAAAGACCACTTAAGCACAAATTTCTCACCAAATTAATATCGCTGTGATCGTCCTGGAGTATCATCTTCATAGCACTCAATGTCATGCGCCTGACATCATCCACTTCGCTGACTTCCTTCTTAAAGCGCTTCTGAACAACCAGTCCTGTGCTGCACGACGCACACCGAAAGAAAAGGAACCAAGTAGAATTTTCTCTCTCGGCCACAACATGGAATCTACAGTCCATCGCCAGTGAAAATGTCTGAAATAACTCCTGCACACCACTGACTCCCAGAGTGCGATGGATCTGGTTATGTCAGCGTATCGCCGGCTGCTTATTGTATGTTCGGAAGATAAGCAAGTTCTCGGAAGTTAGGCAAAGATACAATAAGACATTCTAGCGAACATGCGTCTTTGCACGAATCAGTCCTCTTTCCCCAAAAGTAAAACGCAGAGCGAGCTCTTACTGTGGGATGGACTAATTATGCCCTACAGAAACTCCAGTTTCATCAGGCTTACACGGACTCGTCTTCTAAGTGTTTTCAACTTTTGTGCAATCAGTCTTACAGGGCCGGGCATCTCAGTGACCTCACGGGAACCTACGAAACTTGACAGTAACTGAGCATAGATTTTTTGTGCACCTCACTGTGAGCTCAAAGGTTCATAATGTTATTAACCACCCTCTTCCAGTTCTGCTTAAGAGTTTCAGGATCTACGTATTGAGCAAGTAGACTGATTATAGATCAGAATTTAGATGTTGATAAATTTACTGGTTAAGGAAACATGAGCTTGCCAGTGCAGTCTTCTGCAGCAGAACGGAATGCAAAGCTTGTCCAATAAATGGAGCTATCCCAGTTACTTTGAGTTCGACTGTGATATATAATGAGTGCAGATTTCAGTTTTCTAGTAACTTGCTCAGCAAAAGAGGGCTGACGAGGATGTTGGTTGTTTGTAATGTGGGTTATGACGTTCCCCGAAGAGAATTTTTCTAAATTTTCGTGATACAAATCAATAACCAGGGATTTAAGTGTACCAAGGTAAGGAAAAATGCTACTCATCTGGGGAATGGTGAAACAAGTTGTCATTCCCTCGCTTTGCATCAACCAAACAAAGCGACTACAGGCGAAACTATTACCAAAATATACCTCTTTCCTCATTTGCTCCGCAGAGGCGGCTACAAGAACTCTATAAAAAGCTTACAGAATGGCCTCTCTTCTCAAATGGGCACTAAATGCTCCGGCGGCTATTGGTATTGACTTTAGCTACCTTACACTGCAGACTCTGTCTAACCATTCTAACAGAATTTAAACAGGACCAAGTTACATGATACTTACGGTTCATAATTGTTTTAAATACCCCTAGGTGGCCGCTCCAAAGAGAAAAACCAAACAAACGAAAAACTGCGGGGACAATTTCTTGAGGGAGATAGATTTTTAGCTTGCAATCATATTTACGGCAATAACGTAATACACTCTAACATTAAAAAGCGTCGCACCACGAAGGAGTTTCCGAATGCCATGGGAATCGGCAGATGTCAGATGTATGTACAGACAGTCAAATTATTAAGATTTCAGAAAAACTGGGTGGTTTATAAACTGGGTGATTTATTCAAGACAAAGGGCTTCACAACTTGAGCAACTAAATAACGTGTTTTTTAACCTCTAGCCCTCATGCAACTAGTTATTCGGCCTGGCACTTATTGTGTTGAAAGTCCTACAGAGGGATATCGTGGCAAATTCAGCCCAACTGGCGCATTAGATAGTCAAAATTTCCGAGCTCATTGGAGGACCCTGCCCATAAAGCTCCAAATGTTCTCAATAGGGGAAAGATCTGGCGACCTTGCTGCCCAAGGTACGGTTTGTCAAGCACGACGACAGGCAGTAAAATCTTGTGCTCTGTGCAATCATTTCTTGCCCCCAATGATTTACCATGAGGAGCAACGAAACGGGGTATGGAATATCATCGACGTATCGCTGTGCTGTAAAGATGTTGCGGATGATAACCAAACTAGTCCTGTTAAAAAATAAATGGCACATCACACCATCACACCTGGCTGGCAGGTCGTATGGCAGGCGTGAGTCAGTTTATTATCCTACCTCAATGCAGGGCGTCTTTGTCTTTAATCTCATTGAGTGGACTACAGTTGTTTTCAGTCAGGAGTCCCGCTTCTAACAGAGCCACGACGACCAGCGAAGACTTGTCTGGAAACGCTCCAGTCAGCAGTCGGGTACCATCCTGACTGTCGCTTGCCATACGGCCTGGCGAACCAGGAGTGATGGTCAGATATGCCATTTATTTTATTGTAGCTCACCTTAGGATATCATCTGTTTCGCCCTTACAGCACAGAGGTATGTCGACCATTTTTACGCCCCGTTTTTTTGCCCTTCATGGCAAGCCATCCAGGCCTTACAGTTTATCAAGGTAATAACCGCCCGCACCTGGTGAGTGTATCAATGCCGAGCGTCGTGCTTGCCAATCACTACTGTGGCAAGGGGGGTCGTCGGATCGCTTTGCTATTGAAGACGTTTCGAGGATTACAGGCAACGCCTTCCATCATCTCGGGATTGTGACGATCTAACGCTCCGACTGGACAGAATCTGGCACGACATGCCTCAAAAGCACACTCAACAACTATACCAATCAGTTTTAAATCAAATGACTGCTTGCATAACGGACAGAGGTGGATCAACGTGATAATGATCTCAATTTGTAACACCACTAATCCTTTGATTCAGTTCTCACTTTTGGGCAAGATTGGAAATACAAAGGGAATCTCTGCAAAAATTGCTTCAGCGATCTCAAAGTTTCCTCCTCATGCAACGGTTCGTTTATCTCCGGCCCTGATTAAAAACCTAACTCAATGTGTCTGAATTTTGTTTCTCACACCGTTTTATGTTACTAACCAAAAAAAGGAAGGTAAAACTCCGGGCTGCCCAATGAGCTATCCATCTCATTCAACGAAGATTACCCAAAACCCAAATGAGGGTCTCGTTGCAGGTTCTCAGATGAAACTATCCATGTTCTAAGTGTAATTTAAAGTTTTTAGGGTCGGAGAGAACCAGCAGTGGCTCCAGCTCATACACTAAATATTGAAGTTCACCTGTAGAAAGAGCTCTCGACATGTACGCAAATGACTGACAATCCTCCCGGTTATATATCAACACAATGGCTGCACTAAGTGAATTGCAAGTGGCTGTCCGCAGAATGAATTCGTCCTGGAAATCAGTTATGACGAGGACAGAAGCATTACTAAGGACCAATTTAAGACATCAAAAGCGGCTAGATCACTTTTGGCCCAAATGAAACGCTGGTCTTTGCGCCAGAGCAGATAAAGTGGCACGGACAACAGCGCAAACACCGAAATAGGTTTCCTAAAAAAAAAATCAACCATCTCAATAAAATGTACTATTCGTTTCTAAATTATCAGACAATGAAAATCATAAATAGCTGTAGTGCGGTCATTATAGATCCTTATTCATTGTGCGGACACCAGATGCCAGAAATATTCTTCTGCACGGGTGAGGTTAGCCTTACTAGGTTTTACAGTCAGTGCTGCCTCCCTAAAGCAGGTTAAAACCTTATAAAATGTTGCAGATGTTCAGGAAAAGACTATGACTTGAAATATCATCCAAGCAGTTTCAGATAGTTTTGAATTTATGTTCCTCAAGAAAGCAGTCCAACAAACGAGATAATACAGTAGCACCAGCGGGCAAACTGGAAGGCACGTTGTTATACACTCCTGGAAATTGAAATAAGAACACTGTGAATTCATTGTCCCAGGAAGGGGAAACTTTATTGACACATTCCTGGGGTCAGATACATCACATGATCACACTGACAGAACCACAGGCACATAGACACAGGCAACAGAGCATGCACAATGTCGGCACTAGTACAGTGTATATCCACCTTTCGCAGCAATGCAGGCTGCTATTCTCCCATGGAGACGATCGTAGAGATGCTGGATGTAGTCCTGTGGAACGGCTTGCCATGCCATTTCCACCTGGCGCCTCAGTTGGACCAGCGTTCGTGCTGGACGTGCAGACCGCGTGAGACGACGCTTCATCCAGTCCCAAACATGCTCAATGGGGGACAGATCCGGAGATCTTGCTGGCCAGGGTAGTTGACTTAACCTTCTAGAGCACGTTGGGTGGCACGGGATACATGCGGACGTGCATTGTCCTGTTGGAACAGCAAGTTCCCTTGCCGGTCTAGGAATGGTAGAACGATGGGTTCGATGACGGTTTGGATGTACCGTGCACTATTCAGTGTCCCCTCGACGATCACCAGTGGTGTGCGGCCAGTGTAGGAGATCGCTCCCCACACCATGATGCCGGGTGTTGGCCCTGTGTGCCTCGGTCGTATGCAGTCCTGATTGTGGCGCTCACCTGCACGGCGCCAAACACGCATACGACCATCATTGGCACCAAGGCAGAAGCGACTCTCATCGCTGAAGACGACACGTCTCCATTCGTCCCTCCATTCACGCCTGTCGCGACACCACTGGAGGCGGGCTGCACGATGTTGGGGCGTGAGCGGAAGACGGCCTAACGGTGTGCGGGACCGTAGCCCAGCTTCATGGAGACGGTTGCGAATGGTCCTCGCCGATACCCCAGGAGCAACAGTGTCCCTAATTTGCTGGGAAGTGGCGGTGCGGTCCCCTACGGCACTGCGTAGGATCCTACGGTCTTGGCGTGCATCCGTGCGTCGCTGCGGTCTTGTCCCTGGTCGACGGGCACGTGCACCTTCCGCCGACCACTGGCGACAACATCGATGTACTGTGGAGACCTCACGCCCCACGTGTTGAGCAATTCGGCGGTACGTCCACCCGACCTCCCGCATGCCCACTATACGCCCTCGCTCAAAGTCCGTCAACTGCACATACGGTTCACCTCCACGCTGTCGCGGCATGCTACCAGTGTTAAAGACTGCGATGGAGCTCCGTATGCCACGGCAAACTGGCTGGCACTGACGGCAGCGGTGCACAAATGCTCCGCAGCTAGCGCCATTCGACGGCCAACACCGCGGTTCCTGGTGTGTCCGCTGTGCCGTGCGTGTGATCATTGCTTGTACAGCCCTCTCGCAGTGTCCGGAGCAAGTATGGTGGGTCTGACACACCGGTGTCAATGTGTTCTTTTTTCCATTTCCAGGAGTGTATTTGAATCAATTACAATCCGTGCAAAAGGCAGTCAGATGTTGAAACTGTTTAACAAACCGAATTCGATGCTAAATCTGATTAAGATCAAGAGTTGCGATATAACGTGCCACACAAAACCACGTAAAATAGGTGTAGATGTTGACCAAGAGTTTACACTACAGAGCAGTTTTTTGGTTGAGGGATTGATAGGCAACTAGGGGCCTATAACCTTCTCCCTTCCGATTCGGCACCTGAAGTATGGGAGAAGCAAAAGGGGATTTAGACTTCCTAATAAGCAGCTCTTCAGGTAACTTATCAATTATTTTTCTCAGAATGAATAAGTTGGATTTCATATCAATTTTTTCAGTAAGCCCAAAACGAACAGTCAAAAGTCAGGGATCTGATTAAGCAAAGGCAAAAGCCAGCATCTGATCAGCCGGTTCACAAGGTAAATGACAGACCTGACTCTGAGCTCTACCGTTAGCATTACTCTTCATTTGAGGAATGGAAGAATGCTAAATGCTAACATCACGGATAACTTTCCCCAGAGCATATCGTGAAACACAAACTATTAGTAAAATAATTAAAACTACATTGATTTTTGATATAAAGAAATCACTTCCCAAAGTAGTGCTAACGTAAAGATGTTGATCAACATATGACCGCAAAAAGGTTCGTGATCAACAAGAAATCAAACCCGAATCAAGGAAGGTCTAGTAACGCCACCTACACTACTACATCCCTTCTGGTGGCAAATTTATTTGACAGCACCACTTCCAAAATCACAAGCTGTTTTCATATTTCTGCTGTCTTGTCTCACAGTCCTGTGCAAAATGGCTGTGTTGATTACACGTAAAGCAGTGCCCAATTTTTCCAATTCACTTATCGACTCCCCTGATTTTTAGAAATCGTGCTTTCCAGGTATTTTATTCTGGGTTCTGATGGACTTCTGTGTTAATTTTAAAAACTAATATTCTCAGCATGCTGAGCGATTTCACTGAGCTCGCGAAAGCTGTTAGCTTTTGTGGTGAACATTACTAGTGAATATAATCCTAGAGCAGTCCTCAGGCAGCATACCATCAATTATGTTTTCAACGACTCTCCTTTTAGTAGTCTCAGCACAAAAGACGAGTTGGCTGCAGTTGCTGTAACAATTGCTGCTACACCAACAACTACACTCATACTCCACAAATCACACTTAAGCGCCTGACTGAGGGTTCATGGAACAACCTTCACAACAATTCTCTATTATTTCACTCTCAAAGAGCGCTCGGAAAAATTAACACTTGTATTTTTCCGTGAGAGCCTTGATTTCTCTATTTTATTATTATATCGTTTCCCCCTACGTAGGTAAGACTCAACAAAGTATTATCACATTCGGAGGAGTAAGGTGGTGATTAAAGTTTATTGAGAAGATCCCGTCACAACGAGGAAAGCCTTTGTTTTAATCATGTAGACCTCAAATCCTGTATCATGTCCGTGACACTCACTTGCCTATTTCTCAATAATACAAAACTTGCTCCCCTTCGTTGCATTTTCTCGATGATCTCCGTTAATCCTATCTGTTTAGGATCCCACTCCGCGCAGCGGTACTCCAAAATAGGACGGACAAGAGTAGTGTAAGCAGTCTGTTTAGTAGATGTGTTGCGTCTTCTAAGCGTTCTGCCAGTAAAACGCAGCGTTTCATTCGCTTTTCCCACAATATTTCATATGTGTTCTTTCCGATTTAATTTGTTCCTAATTGTAATTCCTAGGTATTTAGTTGAATTTACGGCCTTTACATTTGACTAAATTATCGTGTAACCGAAGTTTAATGTATTTCTTTTGGCACCCATGTGGATGACTTCACACTTTTCATTATTTGGGGTCTTTTGCGAATTTTTACACCGTACAGATATCTTTCCTAAGTCATTTTGCATTTTGATATAGTATGATGTGCTCACCAAGCGTTTTGGGGGAAACTGGGTTCAATTTTTTACGAGTCTGCTGAATACCACACGAGCGTGGCATCTATCAACACGGTCAGAATCTCCATGACTCGATTGCAGAACAATTCTGAAATGTTACAGGGATGGAGACAAATGTCATCTAGTGAAGACTGCATTTCTCACCGCTCTCCGTTAGGCCCCACTGTGTCATTTGACAGCTGCTGTGTTCGTACCTATGTTGAAATACGTTTGCGTCAAACATTATTTCTGAACTGCTATTCTTCATAAACGATACTGAGGTGTGTTTCGCGCTTCCGCCACTTAATAAAAAATTAAATATACCATTCCGAAAGTGACTTGGTAACATGTGCTTCGGGTATGACTGTATTATGTGTTTGGTGTTTTTATGATATACACTTCCCCAAATTATGCTATTGAACTGATATTGATGAACTAAAACGTAAAGAGTTCAATTTCACTATTTTATGATAAGCGTATGAACCTCTCAACGAGAAAATGTTCATTTCGTGACAACCGCATATTATTTCTGAATTGCAACTCGCCAGCGACCGCCTGCTATCATTATCGTTATTATTATCACACCTATCCTGAGAAACATTACTCTTTATGGCGATTTAAGTGCTTGGTGGAAGATTCAGAAAATAGATAAATAAATAAATAAATGCATGTGCGCGATCGGGTCAGAGCCGTATATTTTTCATGACAATATCGGGATAACATTACAACAAGCGTTTCGTATTAATATGTAACTTAATCTCTTTAATAACATGGTTACGCAGTCTAGTATAATGCTTATGGAACATGTGGTGTCACCGCCAGACACCACACTTGCTAGGTGGTAGCATTTAAATCGGCCGCGGTCCGGTAGTATATGTCGGACCCGCGTGTCGCCACTATCAGTGATTGCAGACCGAGCGCCGCCACACAGCAGGTCTAGAGAGACTTCCTAGCACTCGCCCCCCAATTGTACAGCCGACTTTGCTAGCGATGGTTTACTGACAAATTACGCTCTCATTGGCCGAGACGATAGTTAGCATAGCCTCCGAGACGATAGTTAGCATAGCCTTCAGCTACGTCATTTGCTACGACCTAGCAAGGAGCCATTATCATTTGCTATTTATCTTGTGATGCGCGTACCGTCAGACCGATGTTTACCAATAATGGATTAAAGTTAAGTATTCCAGAAGCTACGTACTTTTTTACTAGACTCAACTCCTTTAACTGTTCCAGACCTCACGCCAGCCTGCGTGAGCTTAAACGCGTGCCTTTCGGCTACCACATAGTGTCTTGGCTGTCTTGCCAAGTCACAACAGAATAGACAGATACTAATTGGACCATGGCTGGCCGCTGTGAGCTTTGTAATCGCTTTTTCGTCGTTTTGTCATTTCCTGTTTGACGCTATCCTCGCTCTCTCATTCTCTGGGCACTGGACGTGTTAAGCTCTTCCATTTTGCTTTAGACACTAGATTTCTTCTGATTTGTATTTCTTAAAGCCCCAAGCTTATCTACATGTCATATGAAAAGACAACTTTCATTTTCCAAATTTTAATTTTTACTGGTTTTCACTTATGTTACGGAAAAACACTTTTATGTCCCACTTTGGTTCCTACTAGAGCTCCGTAAATTTGGAGCCAGAGATTGAGTACTGAATCCCAAAAAGCTGGGCCGTTGCCAACTTACGTGGAGTGAAGCAAGGAAGGAAGATTAGAGTTCAACTTCGCGTCGACAACGCGATCACTAGAGACAGTGCAGAAGCTCAGGAAAGGAAAATATCGGGGAAGAAACTCTACTGTGCCCTTTTCGAAGGAATCACCCCGGCATTTTACTGTAGCTATAAAGGGAAAGCAATGGAAACCTGAGTCTGGATGAACTTCCAGCTTTCGGGAGTAGCTATGGGTCAGCAACTTCCATTAGCCAGTATAACGAAAAACCAGTCCAAAGTTGCAAATTTTACTTTTTTTATTCACTCCATAACTAGTCTAGGGCTGAGACCCATTTTCAAATCATCGTAACTGTATGCGCTGTAACTCTTCGTTGCACCTTTTTGACTTGGTTTTCAATGTGAATAAACTTTACCAGCGGCCGTAAAGTTTAAGATATTTTATTTTATTCTCAAATCAACCAGTTTCGGAAATTCATTTCCCCATCATCAAGCCTCATACGCTTTTTCCAAATCAACAAACTTATCGTATAGCGCCATCACTGGATATTGTGAATTCCAATCGTTGTGCAGCTGCCTCATACGAGAGCGTGACAGTATATCTTAAAGTGTACGGCAGTTGGTAAAGTTTATTGACACTGAAAAGTATGTAACAGCCTCCCCTAGCCATAATGGGCCAATAGAAATTTTTGATATGGCTTTCACATCTTCGGGAACGCCATTTTCGACTATGTTACTATGATTTGTAAATGAGTCTCAGCCCGAGACTAGTCATCGAGTGAATGAAAAAGTAAAACTGGCAACTCTGAACTGGGTTTTCGGTCTACTAAATCTGGATGATCGAACACGGATTTGAACCTTCGTCCTCCCGAGTACGAAAAGGAAGGTTAGTGCTCAACGTCACGTCGACATCTAGGTCGCTAGATACGCAGCACAAGCTCCGATTGTTTCACGGATGGGGAAGGAAATCGTCCGTTCCCTTTCAAAGAAACCATCGCAGACTTTTCCTGGCATGATTTAGGGAAATGACGGTAAACCCAAATCTGGATGGCCAAATGCGGGTTTCAACTGCCGTCCGTTCGAATACGAGTCCAGTGAGTAACCCGTTGTACGATTTCAATGTGCTGGCCACTGCACCAGCTCACTCGCTTTATTTGGAGGGCCATGGACCTAAAGCTGCTTACTGTGTGACGGGGATTTACACACATTTTCTGGCTCCATGGAGCATGTGATGGAATTAGTTGTACTCTACCGCATCAAGGGAGGATACACGGATTCTAATTGTCCACCCACCTGGTCTCTTCTGTAGATTTCTGTGTGCAGATTGGTATGTAAGTTTGGGGTATAAAGGGACCAAACTACAGGGTCGTCAGTCCCTTGTGTGTAGGAATTTCATGCATAGGTCCTGATTCCGTATTTTTTATGACGGTGTAATAAACTGTCTAGTGGGTAGACTACGTCCCTCATTACTACTTAACGAGAAGTCAAATTTAATTACGGATTAAATAATGAATCGCGTAACAGACAACGCCACAAAATGTTAACTATTTATGTAACAAATATTCGACAGCAACTTCACACGTTTCACAGTTCAAATAACGTAACAATGTCAATGCTTGTTCATAAAACTTTACATGAACTACAATCACATAACAAAATCTTCCTCTTTATCGACTCTACCCTGCAGAGCTCGCAGAGATGCGATATCTTGAAATAATTGCTTGTAAAGTGTGCAACTTTGATGTTAAATGTGCAGACTCCCGCCTAAACTTACCGTCTTACTGGTCTATTAAATTGCGCTCGCCGGATCCTGATTACCCTTAACAACTCCAGTAGTTACCCAGAAACACTTATCTCGATTCACACTATTCATGTGCTGAAGGTGCACGAAGTGACACGACTACCGAACCATAAAACCAAAGTTACTAAAATAACACTGGTAATGAAAAGAAGGTGAAAACAGTGTAGAATGCCTTTCTACTAGGGATGGCTGCACTAATCGTAAAAATATGTTAATTATACATACTGATGAAAATTGAGGGTTCCGTACGAACTTAATTATATGTATAACAGTTCATCCACTTCGGGAATCGCCGGCCGAAGTGGCCGTGCGGTTAAAGGCGCTGCAGTCTGGAACCGCAAGACCGCTACGGTCGCTGGTTCGAATCCTGCCTCGGGCATGGATGTTTGTGATGTCCTTAGGTTAGTTAGGTTTAACTAGTTCTAAGTTCTAGGGGACTAATGACCTCAGCAGTTGAGTCCCATAGTGCTCAGAGGCATTTGAACCATTTGAACCACTCCGGGAATCCAAAATCTGGCCGATTTGGCCTGATATCGACATTGATACTGGCAAGAACTCGGTCCCAGGAATTGCGAGATTCCCAAGAATGTTTCGAGTTCAGTGATATAAATGTGACATAGGCAGATACCAGTATCATAACGGTCAATAGTTCTCCATTGTGACTGAATGCTTCTCAGAGGTATATGTCAGACATCAGGCAAGGAATGACTTTACTGATCATCTGAGAGTTTGGAAATAAGTCCACCTCATATTTTTTTTTTTTTTTTTTTTGTCGTCAGTCCACTGACTGGTTTGATGCGGCCCGACACGAATTCCTTTCCTGTGCTAACCTCTTCATCTCAGAGTAGCACTTGCAACCTACGTCCTCAATTATTTGCTTGGCGTATTCCAATCTCTGTCTTCCTCTACGGTTTTTGCCCTCTACAGCTCCCTCTGGTACCATGGAAGTCATTCCCTCATGTCTTAGCAGATGTCCTATGAACCTGTCCCTTCTCTGTATCAGTGTTTTCCACATATTCCTATCCTCTCCGATTCTGCGTAGAACCTCCTCATTCCATACCTTATCAGTCCACCTAATTTTCAACATTCGTCTATAGCACCACATCTCAAATGCTTCGATTCTCTTCTGTTCCGGTTTTCCCACAGTCCGTGTTTCACTACCATACAATGCTGTACTCCAGACGTACATCCTCAGAAATTTTTTCCTCAAATTAAGGCCGGTATTTGATATTAGTAGACTTCTCTTGGCCAGAAATGCCTTTTTTGCCATAGCGAGTCGGCTTTTGATGTCCTCCTTGCTCCGTCCGTCTTTGGTTATTTTACTGCCTAGGTAGCAGAATTCCTTAACTTCATTGACTACGTGACCATCAATCCTGATGTTAAGTTTCTCGCTGTTCTCATTTCTACTACTTCTCATTACCTTCGTCTTTCTCCGATTTACTCTCAAACCATACTGTGTACTCATTAGACTCTTCATTCCGTTCAGCAGATCATTTAATTCTTCTTCACTTTCACCCAGGATAGCAATGTTATCAGCGAATCGTATCATTGATATCCTTTCACCTTGTATTTTAATTCCACTCCTGAACCTTTCTTTTATTTCCATCATTGCTTCCTCGATGTACTGATTGAAGAGTAGGGGCGAAAGACTGCAGCCTTGTCTTACACCCTTCCTAATACGAGCACTTCGTTCTTGATCGTCCACTCTTATAATTCCCTCTTGGTTGTCGTACATATTGTATATCACCCGTCTCTCCCTATAGCTTACCCCTACTCTTTTCAGAATCACGAACAGCTTGCACCATTTTATATTGTCGAACGCTTTTTCCAGGTCGACAAATCCTATGAAAGTATCTTGATTTTTCTTTAGCCTTGCTTCCATTATTAGCCGTAACGTCAGAATTGCCTCTCTCGTCCCTTTACTTTTCCTAAAGCCAAACTGATCGTCACCTAGCGCATTCTCAATTTTCTTTTCCATTCTTCTGTATATTATTCTTGTAAGCAGCTTCGATGCATGAGCTGTTAAGCTGATTGTGCGATAATTCTCGCACTTGTCAGCTCTTGCCGTCTTCGGAATTGTGTGGATGATGCTTTTCCGAAAGTCAGATGGTATATCGCCAGACTCATATATTTTACACACCAACATGAATAGTCGTATTGTGCCACTTCCCCCAATTATTTTAGAAATTCTGATGGAATGTTATCTATCGCTTCTGCCATATTTGACCGTGAGTCCTCCAAAGCTCTTTTAAATTCCGATTCTAATACTGGATCCCCTATCTCTTCTAATCGACTCCAGTTTCTTCTTCTATCACATCAGACAAATCTTCACCCTCATAGAGGCTTTCAATGTATTCTTTCCACTATCTGCTCTCTTCTCTGCATTTAACAGTGGAATTCCCGTCGCACTCTTAATGTTACACCGTTGCTCTTAATGTCACCAAAGGTTGTTTTGGCTTTCCTGTATGCTGAGTTTGTCCTTCCGACAATCATATCTTTTTCGATGTCTTCACATTTTTCCTGCAGCCATTTCGTCTTAGCTTCCCTGCACTTCCTATTAATTTCATTCCTCAGCGACTTGTATTTCTGTATTCCTGTTTTCCCGGAACTTGTTTGTACTTCCTCCTTTCATCAGTCAACTGAAGTATTTCTTCTGTTACCCATAGTTTCTTCGCAGCTACCTTCTTTGTACCTATGTTTTCCTTCCCAAGTTCTGTGATGGCCCATTTTTGAGATGTCCATTCCTCTTCAACTGTACTGCCTACTGCGCTATTCCTTATTGCTGTATCTATAGCGTTAGAGAACTTCAAACGTATCTCGTCATTCCTTAGTACTTCCGTATCCCACTTCTTTGCGTACTGATTCTTCAGCCTACTCTTCATCACTACTATATTGTGATCTGAGTCTATATCTGCTCCTGGGTACGCCTTACAATCCAGTATCTGATTTCGGAATCTCTGTCTGACCATGATGTAATCTAATTGAAATCTTCCCGTATCTCCCGGCCTTTTCCAAGTATACCTCCTCCTCTTGTGATTCTTGAACAGGGTATTCGCTATTACTAGCTGAAATTTGTTACAGAACTCAATTAGTCTTTCTCCTCTTTCATGCCTTGTCCCAAGCCCATATTCTCCTGTAACCTTTTCTTCTACTCCTTCCCCTACAACTGCATTCCAGTCGCCCTTCTTTGTACCTATGTTTTCCTTCCCAACTTCTGTGATGGCCCATTTTTGAGATGTCCATTCCTCTTCAACTGTACTGCCTACTGCGCTATTCCTTATTGCTGTATCTATAGCGTTAGAGAACTTCAAACGTATCTCGTCATTCCTTAGTACTTCCGTATCCCACTTCTTTGCGTACTGATTCTTCCTGACTAATGTCTTTAACTTCAGCCTACTCTTCATCACTACTATATTGTGATCTGAGTCTATATCTGCTCCTGGGTACGCCTTACAATCCAGTATCTGATTTCGGAATCTCTGTCTGACCATGATGTAATCTAATTGAAATCTTCCCGTATCTCCCGGCCTTTTCCAAGTATACCTCCTCCTCTTGTGATTCTTGAACAGGGTATTCGCTATTACTAGCTGAAATTTGTTACAGAACTCAATTAGTCTTTCTCCTCTTTCATGCCTTGTCCCAAGCCCATATTCTCCTGTAACCTTTTCTTCTACTCCTTCCCCTACAACTGCATTCCAGTCGACCATGACTATTAGATTTTCGTCCCCCTTTACATACTGCATAACCCTCTCAATATCTTCATACACTTTCTCTATCTGTTCATCTTCAGCTTGCGACGTCGACATGTATACCTGAACTATCGTTGTCGGTGTTGGTCTGCTGTCGATTCTGATTAGAACAACCCGGTCACTGAACTGTTCACAGTAACACACCCTCTGCCCTGCCTTCCTATTCATAACGAATCCTACACCTGTTATACCATTTTCTGCTGCTGTTGATATTACCCGATACTCATCTGACCAGAAATCCTTGTCTTCCTTCCACTTCACTTCACTGACCCCTACTATATCTAGATTGAGCCTCTGCATTTCCCTTTTCAGATTTTCTAGTTTCCCTACCATGTTCAAGCTTCTGACATTCCACGCCCCGACTCGTAGACCGTTATCCTATCGTTGATTATTCAATCTTTTTCTCATGGTAACCTCCCCCTTGGCAGTCCCCTCTCGGAGATACGAATTGGGGACTATTCCGGAAGTTTTTGCCAATGGAGAGATCATCATGACATTTCTTCAATTACAGGCCACATGCTCTGTGGATACACGTTATGTGTCTTTAATGCAGTGGTTTCCATTGCCTTCTGCATCCTCATGTCGTTGATCATTGCTGATTCTTCCGCCTTTATGGGCAATTTCCCGCCCCTAGTGCAAGACAGTGCCCTGAACCTCTATCCGCTCCTCCGCCCTCTTTGACAAGGCCGTTGGCAGATTGAGGCTGACTTCTTATGCCGGAAGTCTTCGGCCGCCAATGCTGATTATTTATCAAAGTTTAGGCAGTGGCGGGGATCGAACCCGGAACAGAATACGTTTTGATTATGAATCAAAGACGCTACCCCTAGACCACGGGTACCCCTCATATAACCAGGAGCGATTACTTCACGCAGATATGATGTCAGAAATTATATGTGAAACTAACATTGGCAGACATCCTGAAACGCCGTATCTGCGTTGGGTAATGGCTCCTGGATATCTGATGATGGACCAGTATCGAAATGCGTCATATGAATATTAAAAGTACTTCTTTTCCTGAAAACAACAGTATCAGAAATTGAGTCCGCCTTGATGCAAAACACCTTGTTATTCGTTTATTTCTTTATTCTCACAAACTAGTTTCGGCGACAAATATCACTATCATCAGTGTTATTCTTTTAATCTAAAACATGCAGAAAATAGCATGGTTATGCAAACACAGCGGCACATAATTACATTCTTACTATCTGTTTTTTGAAATATAGTTTTCTGTGGATACTTTCATACTACCTTATTTATTGTATGTTACAGCATGCTTTTGAGAATAATTGTCGCTGTTTGCAACATATTTTCTGTGCGCTTTTTGCTGTTGCCATTTTTACTCAGCGAACATCATGTCATCTGCAACTGTGTGACCAGCTATTACTAAACAAAATACTAAAAGATGAACTTCGTATGTCAGCAATATACACGTAGGGTTGCGGTAGTGTTGTGGAAGCCAGTTATTTGGTGCGTACTGAGCTGATACGTAGCTATTCGTGTACTCACGTTGGTACTGATTCTATACACAGAAAAACAATACGTTCGCACATTGTTTCTGATCAAGAATATTAGCCATCTTGCTGTTCTCATGTGTCGCGAGAGGTGTATCGCATGTGGCGAGAAAGGCTAAGAAAACTGTAGAGCGAATTACGACGACATCTGTTCCTTACTTATGTATCTGTGTGTTTGCTTTCTGTTCTTTGTCCTTGGTCAGTTACCTCAGAGCGGTAAAGAGTGTGTTGTTGCAAAGTGTTGTGTTTTCGTTCACAACATTTTCCCTTCACTGTAGCCTTTTGTATATAGTAATTTTCTTCTATTGTTAGCTGTCGGCATAGACTGTTGCTGTTTTTCAGAATGTGTGGATCGTTTTCGATATTAGTGGGGTTATGGTTTCTGTTTATTAGGTGTGCTGAAAAAGTTGAATGTGTGCTGTAACTCCTTAGAGCTCTCATGTGCTCTATGCACCTCGTTCACAAGTTTCTGCTTGTTTGTCCTGTGTATTGGGCCTGACAAGAGTTGCAACTAAGTTTATATTCCAGTGTTGCTGAATTTGTCTGAGGTTTTTCTGACAGGTCTTAGTATTTTCTGAACTGTATTGTTTGTTCTAAATGTTATTGTAATCCCTTGCTTTTTCAAGGTGTTTCCCATTGTATGTGATACTTCGTTATTGTATGAATGTGTACCATCTCTTTTTCCTGAAGTGGTGTGGTCTGCTGTGTTGTCTCTGTGTACTGCATGTTTCAGCTTTACCTTGTTGTTGATTGTTTATGATGTCTGTTTTGTAGTCGTTTTCAACGGCAATTTGTTCGATTATACTCGTATTTAGTTTCTGTGTTTATTGGTTTAAGAGGTGTTATTTTTATCCTTTGTAGCATTTGTGTAAAACTGGCATATTTATGCACTGTTGGATGATTGGATGAGCTGTGGATAACAGTGCGTGTGGATGTGGGTTTTCTATAGACAGAGAATTCATGTTGGTGGTTGTTTCTTATGACTGTAAGATCCAAGAAATTTTGTTTATTGCTTTTCTTTATGTTTCCATTCTGAAGTGGATTAGTGGGTGTACTGTGATGATATTACTGTGTAGCTCTTCTATGCTGTTATGTGTTTCATCTACGAGGCAGATTATGTCATCCACATATCGGTACCAGTAGATTATTTTGTACCCTCCTTGTTTTACAATGTTATTGAATATTGTGTTCTCCGTATGGTCAAAGAAAATGTTGACTAAGGTTCCAATGATGGGGGAACCCATGGATAGCCCCTCTTGCTGCAAATAAAATTTGTTGTTGAAAGTGAAGTAGTTCTGTTCTGTGATTAGCCTAAGAATGGATAAGATTTCATTTATTTGTATTTCTGGGAATTTCTTGCATTTTAGCTGTTGTTCTATATTGTTTATAGTTTCTTCTGTGGGTATGTTTGTGTACACAGGTGTAATGTCAAAAGCTAACAATTTTTCTGTTGGAGGGATGTTGAAATTCTTAATTTTCTCTATTACATCTCCCATGTTTTTGAGGCTTCTGTTGTTTGTTTATGTTTTCAATAGGAATGTGTGCATGTGTCTTCCTAATAAGTAATGTGGGGCTTTTCTGAAGCCACCCATTGGCCTGAATGGGATGTGAAGTTTGTGGACCTTCGGCAGGCTCGTTAAGAGTGGAGATTTAGGGTTCTTTTGTGTCATTCTTTTTGTCTGGTTCTGTGTCAAGGTGTGTGTGTGATGTTTTTTAATACAGTCTTTACGTTTCTTTCGTATCTTTGCGTTGGGTCACTGGTTAGATTCTTTATTTCATTCTCTTCCTGAAATTTTTTGTTTTCTCGGTATATTCTGCGTCTTTTATTAAGACTAGAACATTCCCTTAGTCTGCCTTGGTGATGAGTGTATTGTGTTGTTTTAGTTTTCTGTGTAAACTGTTCTTGGTTTTCTCATCAGATGCTTTTTATTTGTGTTTCTGGATGGCTTGTTCTTTCTGATGATTTGTTTCATTTGATCTGGCACTAGTTCTCTTGTGAGACCTGTGTTGAAGTCTCGAGGGTTAATTTTTTCATGTTGTCTTATAATGTATTCAGTCTCAGTAATAAGAGTTTCTATGGTCTTATGTGTTACGTTGGTGTTCAAATTGTATTTCGGGCCTTTCTCAAGTAGCTGCTGTTCATCTTTTGTGAGTGTTATGTCGGTAAAATCAATCAAGTGGTCATGGAATGTGTGTTGTGTATGTGTCTCGGCTTTAGATCAGTTTTTGTTCATAAGTTTATTTAATTTCTGTTCTTGTTTCTGATGGTTGACTTCTACCATTGCGACTTAGTCAGCTGGAAGGCAGAACTACTGATCGACGTATTTTGAAGTGGGACGTCGGATAACAAATCACGAAACAAATATTTTTTCTTGTGATATCATTAAAAATTAGCAATTTTCGGATATTTTTTCCTTTACTTGAACTGTTAAACCGTACTTGTTGCTAAATTTCATCACTACAGATCCTAGGGATGACTGGAATACTCCATTCTAAATTCTGAATATGGCAGGCGTAAAATACAGGGAGCGAAAGGCTATTTAAAATTTGTACAGAAACCAGATGGCCGTTATAAGAGTCGTGGGGCATGAAAGGGAAGCAATGATTGGGAAGGGAGTGAGACGAGGTTGTATTTCATCCCCGATGTTATTCTGTCTGTATATTGAACAAGGACTAACGGAAAAAAAGGAAAAAAAATTGGAGTAGGAATTAAAATCCACGGAGAAGAAATGAAAACTTTGACATTGGCCGATGACATTGTAATTGTCAGAGACAGTAAAGGACTAGGAAAAGCAGCTGATCGGAATGGAATGTGTCTTGAAAGGAGGATATAAGATGAATATCAGCAAGAGTAAAAGGAGGATAATGGATTGTAGTTGAATTAAATCAGGTGATGCTAAGGGAATTACATTTCGAAATGAGACACTTTAAGTAGTAGATGAGTTGTGCTATTTGGGGAGAGAAATAACTGATAATGGTCGAAGTAGAGAGGATACAAAATGGCAAGGAAAACGTTTCTGAAGAGGAGAAATTTGATAACATTGAGTATGGATTTAAATCTCAGGTAGCTACTTCTAAAAGTATTTGTATGGATTGTAGCTATGTATGGAAGTGAAACATGGGCGATAAATAGCTTAAACAAGAAGAATAGAAGCTTTCGAAATGTGGTGCTACAGTAGAATGTTGAAGGTTAAATGGGTAGATCACGTAACTAATGAGGGTGACTGAACAGAGTTGGGCAGAAGAGGATTTTGTGGCACAACTTGACTAGGGGAAGGAGTCGGTAGATAGGACACGTTCTGAGGCATCAAGGGATGACCAATTTAGAACTGGAGGGAAGCCTGGAGGGTAAAAATCGTATAGGGAGACCAAGAGATGTATACTGTATACAGATTCAGAAGGATGTAGGTTATGTGACGTAAATGAGCGTACCTGTTGGCCGCATTGTGTTAGAAGCTAACGTTCATTATTCCGCGTAGGGTCCACAGACTTACGTATGTGATACAAATTTCGACACGATACGTGTTCCTGTTCCTGAGACAAAGGGCTCTTAACAGACGGACGAACAGAGAGACAGAATGATAACAAATGTCAAAAAAATTTCTTTTATTCTGATGTAATTATGAATTTACACCTTTCTAGTTGTCAAATCTCATGATTCTAGATCAATGGGATGTACCATATAGGCTGTGGTGAGGGAGTTCACAAGTATCAAAATATGTTACATAAATCACCGTATCTTTCGGCTGCTTACTAAGTAACATAAATTTCAGCTTCATATGTATACCCGTTCTTGAGGCGAATGGGGTTACCAGACGGACGATTTGACTAAGTGTCAGATAAGAAATGAGAAAAATAACTCTTTTCGTGTGATATAATTACTAATTTAAAGATTTCACAGTTTTTCCTTTGTTTGTATTGCAAAATCTCCGTTCTCTTCAAATTTCATGATTCTCGGCCAACGGGAGGTATCCTATTGGTTTTGATCATTGAGTTTGCAAGTATCAAAATACGCGACATAAATGGCCGTATCTTTTGATTACATTGGCGCAGTAACATCACCTTTTTACATTGCCAAGAGGCCATAGACTTTAATATGTTACATATTTTTCCACTTCATATGTCAACCCTTTCCTGAGAAAATGGTGGTAACTGTTGGACGGACAAACAGACAGATGACAAAGCCATCCTACAAGGATTCCGTTTGTGCCGGGTGAAGCACTTAACCTTAAAAACTTAGTAACTGAAAGTATGTCTGCACTTCACTCTGCTTCTGACGTCATAGCTGAGCACACAATATCTTATTTAGGAAGTGAGGTGTGCCAGTGAGTATTATAGCTGCCAGAGCCAGAAATCCTACAAGTGACAGCAGCTGTTCCTATTGCGTGCTAAGCCTATTGTTACTGACAAGACTTGACATTCATCTCCAGTCCCTGTAGTTAAAATCTTTTTGCGACCACTATCCTTACACCGTGTCACATGGCTGCGAGTGTTGGACTTTCCCTTGTAGAAACGCTGGACGGTCCGCACAGCTACAGCAACAAATCGTGCAGCTTCAAAGACGGCGTAGTCATGGACACGTCCAAACACAACGGTTCCTTTCCTCCATTCTGTCATGTTTCCTAGTCGTCTCACGTTACTGAGCCACGACTTTTGTCGGCGGTGAGTGCGACGTGACCACCAGACACCAAGAGTATAGCATCTGCAGCGCTCCAAAGGGACCAGGGTGCTGCTTTTGAGCTGTGATTAATATTTTCGTGATCGATCTACTGATATACAGTACGCTCATATAGTAGTGTCATTTATGATGATTTCCTGCAACACACTACTCTTAATTGTTGCAGGGCCGTTGTGTGAATCGGTGCTCTATACCTCTGGAAGCACATCAAACAAGAATCGAAGTTCTTCCAAATACGTATCTATGTTTCCGTCGTCATGTATTTCTTGTTTATCAGATTTTACAATGAAATCCTGTTTTCAAAATTTATTTTATGGTCTTTAAGCTTCAGATTCATATAGATACAGTTTTTAGCGTCGCAGGCACACAACGGCTAACTGGTGGTCTTCTCCTAGGTAACAATGCCTAAATTCACCGAACTAAAAACAGGAAATTAGGATTTAACGTCTGATCGACGACAAGGGTGATGGAGCACAAATACCGTCTTGGTATTCGCCCTACGCGATTGAGGGAAATCGCGGATATTCTTAATTTGAGCGGTCGTGAGAGATCTGAATTACGGACGGCGGTCATCGGTAAAATGACTGGTTTCCTGTTACACCGTTTTTTTTTTCAGCGCCAGTTAACTGGACTGTTAAGACTGCTCAGAGTAACCCGTTTTCAGTTTTTTTAATTCGTATTATTTCCTGTAATAAACGTAGAAACCGACCAAGATTGAAAAATTTTGTCTCCTTGAGTTTCAACATGTATAGAATCAAAATATTGAAGTAAATAGGCAAATTAAGAAAAAAGAGAACCTTAGGTCCTTCCATCGTTCGCTCCTTTTCTCGTAAAGTGATAAATTGTTAACTACTACAAAAATAAATCACCATTGATTTCCGTTTTTCTGAAACTCTGCTCAAAAGGCATTGTAATTGTAAAATTATAATCGGAGATCATGCGACTAGTTGGACATTAACAATAGTCAATCCTAAAGTGAGAAAACTGCGTTTCCAACGGTTAAAAGGAAGTAAAGGCATTTTGTGTAGACACAGCAGATCAGCTGCTGTCTGGTTTTCATTGCGAACTTTTTATGAAAAAGTATGTCTTAGGTTTTCTCCTTATATCACGTCACAAGTCAGTCGTAGCTCCTCTCGTTTTCAATCTCTCGAAGGAAATGGAGCATGGTACTTCCCTGACATCACACATAGTAAAATATTTCTAGGCGGTCGAGACTGTGTAAGATCGTATCTGACAATTCGTAGAGCTGTGTCCAGCTTTCAATTTGCCAGCTTTAACGGCTTCAGGCGCAATCGGCTTCAATAACCGTCCACAAGCTTTGCCGTAGAGGAACATACATTCCCGTTATGTTATTGCTTGGGATAAGCCAAGCCAGCGAGGTTGCTGCACCCAGAGCACTGCAGTTGTCACGGACCAACTCACGCCGCCTCAACAATAGGAATGGTGCATACTCTAATACAACTGATGTAAAAAGACGACAGAGAGAAACTACGAAACAGACCAGAGGGGACAAGTCCTGCACGCTGCATTTACACCCGTACCATATGATAGACCACTCCGCACGGTGATGGCTACAATATTATCTTAGCAATGTTGCACCAGTCCTTATTCCGTTGGTTTGTTGACCGTTTCTCTCGGCGTTGTTATGAAAATAGTACTGATCGCATTCCCCATTTTCAATAATCAGCCAATATCTGAAAGAAATGTAGGTTTTATGAATGCAAACAAAAATTACTCGTTCTTTAAAAATATTTATTTAAAAATAAAAATAAATTAGCACTACTGCTATGGGTAGCTAATATTTGTTATTTTTTTTAGCCCGGTAATTATTAAAAATACAAACACTTCTTACAACCGGGACCAAACAAATACCGAAAAATACCGGTTATTTAGGACTAAAATACCGCTATAAATTTTAGCTGGTCGGTTTTTCCCATCCATAATTCGAATCACCATACTTTCACCATAGATAGTGTTTTCTTATAGTATTTAGGCAATTTATGCAGTCCCAGCTGGATTATTACCTCTATCATTCTCGTTTTAGGGACGACGCCATACATATTCCTTAAGTCTACAAAAAGTAAGACTCTTTTCGATATTTTTCGCGCGCCGTTTTCCTTAAAGAGAATTTGATGACACCTGTCAGCTTCTAATAAGCTTCGTTCTCTTACGTATTTTACATCAGTATTAAGTATCAACCAAATAAACCACATGTGATTCACATCAGTCCTTAGCACTATCACCATTCCACGTGTGTAAAAGCGTGCATGTTTCTCACACTCATCCATGCCCGAGGCAGGATTAGAAACTGTGACCGTAGCAGTCGCGCGGCTCCAGACTGAAGCGCCTAGAACGACTTGGCCAACAAAAATTTTCTCATAGTAACGATATTATCCTAATGACACCCAATAAAGTTTGCCACCGAAGGGATGGATTTTTTCAGCGAAAAAATCATGGAAATTTAAATAAAAATTATATGGCTTGTGAAACTGACGCCACACTCGTTGTCAAGAGCTGTTTAAGATGCACATTTAACCAACTAAAAAACTCCTTAGTTTCTTCATTACCCTGTCACCCATCAATAATCTCTTTTGATAATTGAATTCGACATGTCACTGGAGTTAAGATCGTTCATAGATATCATCCACAGCAACACAGATAATAACAATTTTCTGATCGTTTATTTACATGATTCTGTCTCGTCTTTATGCCGCAATTATTAGTCATTTTACCTGACCTATGTGAGTACGACCAATTCGATAAAGTGATGTGCCTTTCGATGTAGTCGACATAGTTCTGTCCAATCCTCTGTGCCCGTTTGCCTCTGAAATACATGACAATTTGTGTGTGTTGTAAAATTGTTACGGCACTGTGTGAAATGTAGTTCATTCGAGGATTTTAACTCAAGAAAGTTTGAGAAAAATATGTTGGAAACTGCACTGTATTTCAGTTTTGGGCCAAGGAAACGTTCATAAGATCGAAATTTCTGACGAAGGAATATGTTGGTAACGACAATCATTTTCAACGGTTGATATACTTCTTTATGACAGAATTACAGAAAAATGCATCGTCGGTGTAGTACCTAGGTAGGGTAAGTATAATGAAGATCCCAGAAAATAAAATCGTCTCCGTTTATAATAATGTACACTGATTGAAAAGAAAATCGAGTCACCAAGAAGGAGCTATTTCTGCATCTGAGAAATGCTGTCTATTTAAATTTCGCTCCTGTGGCATAACAGCGACCCTAGTAGCACCACTATGAGAATGCCAATCAGGTTTGCTTTAAATAAAGGCTGTAACGGTCATGAACGTTAATTACCTTCGACGTTGGACATGCTGAGTTAATGTCAGTCAAGAAAGCCCTTCAGGCGAAAAAGATGTCATTCTTCAGTTGAAACTTCCGGGCTGAGAGGCCGTGTCGATGTATAAAATTTCCACTTGACGTTTCGTCTCCATCTGCGGGAGACGTCTTCTGAGGTCGTCCGGCTGCTGCCTGCCACTGAGGCTCCAGGTACTCTCGCATTTGTAGAGCGCTTAGAGGGCACCACCATTCGCCGATGTGGTGCCGACGTGGTGCCGACGGTATGCCTATCTTTGGAAGGCGCCATCATTCTCGATTATGAGTAATCGATTGTCATCCTGCTGTCGCAACGTCGACATCGAAATTTTGTCTAACTTAAAAACTTCCTCTTTTCTATTAAAATTCTTATGGTGTTTGTGAATCTCTATTGCTTCTCTATATATGCCCGCATAATAATGGGATGTTCGTGCTAGAACGTTTGTCTCATTAAATTTAATTTTGTGATACCCATCTGGAAAAACATGCTCAGCTACGGCCGATTTTTCGATGTGCCCTAAGCGACAGTTTCTTTTCTGTTCGGCTAAGCGGGTGTTTACACTTCTTTTCGTTGTTCCAATGTATACTTGTCCACAACTGCATGGAATTTTGTATACCCCAGGTGTTGCTAGAGGGTGTCGGGCGTCTTTTGCAGTTGTTAAATACTCCTTAATCTTCTTGGTGTGTCTGAATAGCTTTCGAGTAGCCGGACGACCTCAGAAGATGTCTCCCGCAGATGGAGACGAAACGTCAGGTGGAAATTTTGTACATCGACCACGGCCTCTCAGCCCGTTTCAGTTTCAACTCAAGACAACACCGGCCGTGAAAGCCAACATTTTATGAAAGATGTCATTATCAACACCTTACTGAGTTTGACGTGGTAGTGTAACAGGGCTACGAGGAGCTGGATGCTTCTTCTGCGATACTGCAGAAAGACTTGGCAGAAACATAGCCACTGTACATGATTGTTGGCAGGATGGTGAGAGAATGTACAGCGGCCAGAATGTCAGTCTCCGGACGGCCGCTGGGCACTACCGAGAGGGCAGACCATTATGTTCGGCTTATGGTCCTGGCGCATCTCTGCAACAGAAATTGGAGCAGCGGTTGGCACCACAGTGACGCAACAAACTGTTACAAATCGCTTACTTCAACAGCCCCGTGTGAGGCGCCATGTACCGTGCATTCTCCTAGACCCAAACCACCGCCATTTGCGACCCCAGTGTGTCAACGAAACCTCATTGTAGGGCAGGTTCGAAATCTATTACGTTTTATGACGAATGCTGGTTCTGCCTCACTTCCAGTGACTGCCGTGTGTTGGTTAGAAGGAGCTCACTAAAGGGTATGCAACCAACCTGTCTACGTGCTAGGCACACAGGACCTGCACCTGGACTTACCGTCTGGGATGCGATTTCGTATGACAGCTGCAGCGCTCTCGTGATTATCCCGGGAACCCTAACTGCAAACTTTTACATCAATTTGGTGATTCGACCTGTTGTGCTGCAATTTTTGAAGAAAGTTCCAATATATGTTTTCCAACAGGATAATTCTCGCCAATATAGCGATGTTATAACCTAGCATGCTCTGCAGGTATCGACGCGATGCCTTGGCCTGCTCAATCACCATATCTGTCTTCTACCGAGCACATAAGAGATATCATCTGTCGACATTTCTGGAGTCATCCACAAACAGCATTAACCGCCCCTATACTGACTGAACAAATGCAACAAGTATGAAACTCCAGCCCACAAACTGACGTTCGGAATCTGTACAATGAGCACGTTTTCGCGCTTATGTTCAACATTGTGGAGGCTACACCATTTATTAATGTACTATTATTCCTTATTGGCAGTGGATTATGTCGCATATACGGGGTGATCAAAAAGTCAGTACAAATTTGAAAACTTAATAAACCACGGAAAAATGTAGATAGAGAGGTAAAATTTGACACACATGCTAGGAATGACATGGGGTTTTATTAGAACCACTCCATATTGCTAGACGCGTGAAAGATCTCTTGCGCGCGTCGTTTGGTGATGATCGTGTGCTCAGCCGCTACTTTCGTCATGCTTGGCCTCCCAAGTCCCAGACCTCAGTCCGTGAGATTATTGGCTTTGGGGTTACCTGAAGTCGCAAGTATACCGTGATCGACCGACATCTCTAGGGATGCTGAGAGACAACATCCGACGCCAATGCCTCACCATTACTCCGAACATGCTTTACAGTGTTGTTCGTAACATTATTCCTCGACTCAGCTGTTGTTGAGGAATGATGGTGGACATATTGAGCATTTCCTATAAAGAACATCATCTTTGCTTTGTCTTACTTTGTTATGCTAATTATTGCTATTCTGATCATATGAAGCGCCATCTGTCGGACATTTTTTGAATTTATGTATTTTTTTGGTTCTAATAAAACCCCATGTCATTCCAAGTATATGTGTCAAGTTATATCTCTCTATCTACAATATTCCGTGATTTATTCAGTTTTCAAATTTATACTAACTTTTTGATCACCCGGTACATTAACCTGTGATCCTTCAATGTTACTCACCTGAATATGTTCCTAGACAAACGTATTCTCAAAATTACTTTTCCCCGTCAGTGTGTATGTGAGGTGTCTAGTCGGTTGGCAAAATTTCCACCTGACGTTTCGTCTCCATCTGCGGGAGACATCTTCTGAGGTCGTCCGGCTACTCGAAAGCTATTCAGACACACCAAGAAGATTAAGGAGTATTTAACAACTGCAAAAGACGCCCGACACCCTCTAGCAACACCTGGGGTATACAAAATTCCATGCAGTTGTGGACAAGTATACATTGGAACAACGAAAAGAAGTGTAAACACCCGCTTAGACGAACAGAAAAGAAACTGTCGCTTAGGGCACATCGAAAAATCGGCCGTAGCTGAGCATGTTTTTCCAGATGGGTATCACAAAATTAAATTTAATGAGACAAACGTTCTAGCACGAACATCCCATTATTATGCGGGCATATATAGAGAAGCAATAGAGATTCACAAACACCATAAGAATTTTAATAGAAAAGAGGAAGTTTTTAAGTCCGAAGAAACAGACACCAAGCGTGAAAGAGCGGCTGTATATATATTGTACAAGGTATGGTAAAGCAAGACATTAGCTGAAACCGAGCATTCTAGTAACTTCAATGGAAAAAGTTGGAAATTGGTATCGGACAGGGACTGGAACCTGGATCTTCCACTTAGAGCGAATGGTTACGTCAACCACCTTTCTTGCCGTAACCGCTTTTTTCACTTTGATTTATATTTTGGTAACAGCGAGAGCTGAACGGCCAATAGTGTTATTTGTATCCTAGTGCGCTTCTCACTTTTCTCTCTCTCTCTGTCTCTCTCTCGCTCTGTCTCTGTCTCTCTCTCTCTCTCTCTCTCTCTCTCTCTCTCTCTCAGCACGTAACCTGTTGAATGCAACATCGCACGCTACAGAGCAGGTTTTACACAGTCTAGACACCTGCGAACCATAGAAGGAAACGTCATATGCCTCTTCCCACAGTTCCTTCACACTTAGGTTCCTTGAGGAACGAAACAGCCTTCCTTGAGCTCCTCCTGTGCCACACCTTTGTCTTGGGAGAAAGATGCTGCAGAGGTAGGCAACATGATCAGAAACTCTTCGGCCATATTTCTGCATCTAGCGTCTCCGGCTCAAGTCCCTGAGAGACGTAGACACTTGCTGAATGTCCAGAACTTATGTGTATGTCTATCTCTCCCGCAAGTATCGATGAAGCGAAAGTCTCGTACCACCTGCAGCACTTTCTGGCAAATTATAAAGTTTGGCATTTGATCCTTTCGTGACAAGAAACGGTTGCAGTCGCCCCCTACAATGACATGGTCGCAGGATCTTTCGAATAATGGCACGATCTCACGAACATAAAACATCTTGTCTGTATCAGAGGAGGCATACACTTCACGGCACTGATGCGCTGACGCATGATAGCAAGTCATCATGCTTACAGGAAGTAGATCACACTGTGGGACACGATGCCTTCCTTCACAAAATGGCCGTACCGCTGCTGCTGCCAGTGCACTGCACCAGGTAAAAGTCGTATCCATAAATAAACAGGAGTTGGTGGAGGTGCACTTTCTGTAGGAGTGCGATGTCAAGATCGACTGCACACAACTTGTCACGAAACATCTACAGTTTGACCCTGGAACTGATGGTATTGGGGTTGACGGTGTCAATAAAGAAGTACTGGTACGAGGAGAGTGTATTCTTTGTGTCTGTTGGGAGGACTAGTGAGAAAAGGATCCCACTGTTAACAATGTTTCCTCTCCTATATCCATTGGCAATTAACTATCATTACGTGAAGCAACTACAACCGCTTTAGCTTCTGCAGCAGCCCTCACGTCCTCGACATGGCAGAGACTGAATTCGTCTATTGTCGATCATCCAAAAGCATGGCGCTGTGAGAGGTCTCCTGCGAATCTGATGCTGATCGAATCCCATCAGGGGATCCTATCTTCCTGCTGGGGATGGTCCTCACCATGGAGATTTTCTTCCTCTGTAGACATCATCCTGCAATTATCAGATGGATCCAGTGGGTGTTTCTTCAGTTGCTTCAAACCTCATTGTATTTGGCCATGAGTGTCAGTATCCGACAGCGCGTTTGGATCGTTGTCATTAGGGACAAAAGTATCGCTTTTCACTACCAACTCTGCAGTGGCCAACCACTCCAGTGGGTTTGTGGGCGTGCTTTGGATGTGTGAACTCCCTATCCATAGTGCGCTCCTGCTACATAAGGGGCTGCCTAATGTCGACTGGAGATGAAACTTCTGTCGACAGTCGATCACAAGACAGTACAGATGGAAGGGCTCCCACATACATCAACGGGATCACCATTGGATTGGGTAACATCTCCTCCCCTGATGGAAGTTGTATACAGATTGATCTGACATGTGCCTCTTGCCAACAAAATGGACAGCTCTTTGGCAGACTACTGTACATTACGTTGGAATGGAATCCACCTATGTTCAAAGTGACCATAACCTTTTCAGTAAACTATCTAGCACACTACATCGGACTGGGTACGTGGTGAAATACGCCCACTTTTCCGCTGTATGGCTCATCACAGAGCCTCAGAGGCTCAGTGCTCCAATCACCATCTCTGCAGGCACGTCGAATGGGGGCTCGAATGCATGGACCATCATTTGGCTGAGACCTGCAAGCTACACTTTCATGGGGCCAATACGAAAATCAGAATGTCTGAATTAAGGGTCACTCATATTATTGAGAATCCTTTCACATGCTGTATCGCCCTCGCTACTCACGATGGAGAGATGAATCTGTACATCATAATCAATGCAAGTGAAAAGTCAACTACAATTAGCACAACAATCATTGTGCATATGGAAAGTGCTACTTGTGTGCAGTTTTCACACAATAGATTGGTGGTCAGGAGATCGTATTCTTAGCCCGTCAAAAGTCTGTAATAACACTTAAAAAGTGTACTTTTTACGAAAACACACTCTTTTTAAAAGGAATAGTTCCTACTGACATTAACAGATTAAAAGGGTGGTAAATTAAAATGTCAACGGCGTTTGTTGCAGGTTTCTGGTGCCAGCCGTTTACGAGACACCGTATTCCGGAAAGTTCGCAGGATACCTGTGGTGTCACGCGCTAAAGAACAACACGATTGTGTACACTACTTATACTGATGCTGACTATTAATGAGACAATTGCTCATCACGAGTTGTGTTCAGAATGACCACTTGAAGCAAACGTACACACTTGCAGTCCGGAATGGAATAATTGGTGAACACATGTCAGTATTTCCAGCGCCATTACTGAGTGTGTTGGTACCTGAAGTGCTGCCCACTCAGTATTTCTCTTTGTAACTGCCATGTGTGACAGCTATAAGCTGCGGCTTCTGGCCACCAAGCCCTCGTGACCACTCCTTCCACTGATCATGACTTGGACTAACTGTAGTTCCACTCCTGACATAGTCTCCACTTCACCCATTACGAAACAGTGATGTTGTTTTGTCAATAAACCTCAAATTTTGCACACAAAATGTGGATTCCTCCTCTTTACAAGAGGTATTTTCTAAGACAGAAGAAATCGGACCATACATTCGTTTTCACATCCCTATAGCATCGTACCTTGTAAACATTCTGTACAGCACTACAGTACAGGGTGGTCCATTGATCGTGACCGGGCCAAATATCTCACGAAATAAGCGTCAAACGAAAAAACTACATAGAACGAAACTTGTCTAGCTTGAAGGGGGAAACCAGATGGCGATATGGTTGGGCCGCTAGATGGCGCTGCCATAGGCCAAACGGATATGAACTGCGTTTTTGTAAATAGAAACCCCCATTTTAATACATTTTCGTGTAGTACGTAAAGAAATGTGAATGTTTTAGTTGGATCACTTTTTTCGCTTTGTGACAGATGGCGCTGTGATAGTCACAAACATATAGCCCACAATATTAGAGGAACATTTGGTAAAAGGTAGGTTTTTTAAATTAAAATACAGAACGTAGGTACGTTTGAACATTTTATTTCGGTTGTTCCAATGTGACTCATGTACCTTTGTGAACTTATCATTTCTGAGAACGCATGCTGTTACAGCGTGATTACCTGTAAACAGCACATCAATGTAATAAATGCTCAAAACGATGTCCATCAACCTCATTGAATTTGGAAATATGTATAACAACATTCCCCTCAACAGCGAGTACTTCGCCTTCCATAATGTTCGCACATGCATTGAAAATGCGCTGACGCATGTTGTCAGGCGTTGTCGGTGGATCACGATAGCAAATATCCTTCAACTTTCCCCACAGACGGTTCTAGGCGCAACAGTCTCGAACCGCGCGACCGCTACGGTCGCAGGTTCGAATCCTGCCTCGGGCATGGGTGTGTGTGATGTCCTTAGGTTAGTTGGGTTTAAGTAGTTCTAAGTTCTTGGGGACTGATGACCCCAGAAGTTATGTTCCATAGTACTCAGAGCCATTTGAACCATTTTTTTCCCCACAGAAAGAAATCCGGAGACGTCAGATCCGCTGAACGTGCGGACCATGGTATGGTTCCTCGACGAACAATCCACCTGTCATGAAATATACTATTCAATACCGCTTCAATTGCACGTGAACTATGTGCCGGACATCCATCATGTTGGAAGTACATCGCCATTCTGTCAATCAGTGAAACATCTTGTAGTAACATCAGTAGAACATTACGTATAAAATCAGCATACATTGCACCATTTAGATTGTCATCGATAAAATGGGGACCAATTATCCTTCCTCCCATAATGCCACACCATACATTAACCCGCCAAGATCATTGATGTTTCGCTTGTGGCAGCCATCGTGGATTTTCCGTTGCGCAGTAGTGCATGTTATGCCAGTTTACGTTAGGAAAAAATGTTCAAATGTGTGTCAAATTTTATGGGACTTAACTGCTAAGGTCATCAGTCCCTAAGCTTACACACTACTTAACCAAAATTATTCTAAGGAGAAACACACACACACCCATGCCCGAGGGAGGACTCGAACCTCCGCCGGGACCAGCCGCACAGTTCATGACTGCAGCGCTTTTAGACCGCGCGGCTGGTTTACGTTACCGCTGTTGGTGAATGACGCTTCATCACTAAACAGAACGCGTGCAAAAAATCTGTCATCCTCCCGTAATTTCTCTTGTGCCCAGTGACAGAATTATATACGACGTTCAAAGTCGTCGCCATGCAATTCCTCGTGCATAGAAATACGGTACGGGTGGAATCGATGTTGATGTAGCATTCTCAACACCGAAGTTATTGAGATTCCCGATCCTCGCACAGTTTGTCTGCTGCTGATGTGCCAATTAGCCGCGACAGCAGCTAAAACAGGTACTTGGGCATCATCATTTGTTGCAGGTCGTGGTTGACGTTTCACATGTGGCTGAACACTTCCTGTTTCCTTAAATAACGTAACTATCCGGCGTACGGTCCGGAAACTGGGATGATGTCGTCCAGTATACCGATCAGCATACATAGCAACCGCCTGTTGAGCGTTTTGAACACAATAGCCATACATCAACATGACGTCGACCTTTTCCCCAATTGGTAAACGCTCCATTTCAACACGGGTAATGTATCACGAAGCAAATGCCGTCCGCACTGGCGGAATGTTACGTGATACCACGCACTTATACGTTTGTTATTATTACTGCACCATCTATCACAAAGCGAAAAAAGTGGTCCAACTCAAACATTCATATTTCTATATGTACCACACGAATATGTAATAAAAAATGGGAGTTCCTATTTAAAAAACACAGTTGATATCCGTTTGACCTATATCAGCGCCATCTAGTGGTCCAACCATAGGGTCATCTGGTTTCCCCCTTCAAGCCAGATGAGTTTCGTTCTTTGTAGTTTTTTCGCTTGATGCTTATTTCGTGAGATATTTGGGCCGGTCACTATCAATGGACCACCCTGTATAGTGATACGTCCTCTATGAATCCTCCCATCAGGTTGAAAAATCTGTTCTGCCACGTGCTGCATCACAGGTCAAGAGTATTATGTGGTGTCACCGCCAGACACCACACTTGCTAGGTGGTAGCCTTTAAATCGGCCGCGGTCCATTAGTATACGCCGGACCTGCGTGTCGCCACTGTCAGTGATAGCAGACCGAGAGCCACCATACGGCAGGTCTAGAGAGACTTACTAGCACTCGCCCCAGTTGTACAGCCGACGTTCATAGCAATGGTTCACTGACAAATACGCTCTCATTTGCCGAGACGATAGTTAGCATAGCCTTCAGCTACATTTGCTACGACCTAGCAAGGCGCCGTATTCAATTGATATTTATGATATGAAGCATGTATCATCAAGAGCGATGTTCTACAGTTGTGGATTAAAGTTAAGTCTTATATCAACTACTTACTTTATTTGCAATTCTCAAGATATTGTCCTGTTCCAGACCTCACGCCAGTCAGCGTGTAATTAAACGCGTGCATTTCGGCCACCTCTAGCAACCCAGTGTAGGCGCTTCTGCCAACACTACAAATTGGCGACTCGGATACAAACGGTCTCCATTATATATATATATATATATATATATATATATATATATATATATATATATAACTAATTTACTTGTGTCATGGCTTCGCCACAATCTCCAGATGTACTGTCCCAATGTTATCGCTTGCAGAATCAGCAGACGCAGGCCAAATTGGATGCCCTTGGACAGCTCGTCCAGGGTCAACGTGCAATGCAAAACGATGCGGCAGCCGCCGCTCCACCGCTACCGCAGCCACAACACGCAGTTGCACCACCTTTTCGTCATTTCGATGCGGCACTGGAAAGCTGGACGGAGTGGTCACGCCAATTTGGATTCCAACTCGCCGCCTACAGAATTCAAGATAATGAGCGGCAGCCTTACTTATTATCATGAGTCGGCGTCCAGACGTACCGTGTGATAGTGAAATTGTTTCCCCGCCGCGACGTAGCAACTCTGTCCTACGAAGAAATTTTGTCTGCATTAGATGCATAATTCAAGGAATCAGTCAATGTAGTTGCAAAAAGGTATACGTTCTTTCATACAAAACGTACAGCCGGTCAAACTAATAGGGCGTGGGTTGCAACTTTGCAAGGCCTTACTAGGGTTTGTGCTTTTGAGTGTGAATGTGGACTCCCTTATTCAGATACTATGGTGCGTGATGCAATTGCAGAGAACGTTTCTGATGTACGTATACGGGAGCAAATTTTGAAACTAGTCAGTCCCTCCCTTCAACAAGTGATGGACATATTGGATAGACAAGACACACTTGACTTTGCTCAGGAATCATTTGAAACTTCGTCAGCTGTGTGTCACATTAAACGGCCCGCCGGGCGAGCTGCACGGAACAGTAAACAGCCCTCGCGCTCATCCGCGCAGCCACCTGTGCCGCGTAAGCTGGCAAATACAGCGCTAAAATCATGCCCGCGGTGTGCTACTAGACATTCGCGTGAGAATGTTATAGTTATAGTAAATCAGGTCCTATCAGTGAACCAGACTAGCCAGCTGCGGTGGTCTCACGGTTCTAGGTGCGCAGTCCAGAACCGCGCGACTGCTACAGTCGCAGGTTCGAACCTGCCTCGGGCATGGATGTATGTGATGTTCTTAGGTTAGTTAGGTTTAAGTAGTTCTAGGGGACTAATGACCACAGCTGTTAAGTCCCATAGTGCTCAGAGTCATTTGAACCATTTTTGAAGTGAACCAGACTGTGCCTTCAGCCAGTGTTTCTAGTCTATGTGAAGAATTTGCAGACATTTTTGGACCGGGCCTTGGTTGCGCTAAGAACTATAAAGCACATTTGGAACTGAAAGTAAACGCGCAACCGAAATTTTTCACAGCGCGCAATGTTCCCCACGCATTGCGTGATGAGGTCGCAAGAACATTACACGAATTTGAATCACAAGGTGTGATTGAACGTGTGCAGGCTTCTCTCTGGGCATCACCCTTAGTAATTTTGCCGAAACCTTCCAGCAAATTGAGACTTTGTGTGGACTTCAAGGCTACGGTGAATCCACAACTAGTGATTGCAACTTTTCCTTTACCCCGCCCGGAAGATCTTTTTGACAAACTGTGCCCGGGTAAATATTTTTCGAAATTGGACCTAGCAGATGCGTACTTGCAACAACCAGTGGACGCAGAATTCCAGCGAGTTTTGGTGGTTAACACGCATCTTGGTTTGTATCGATTCAAAAGACTGCCATTCGGGTGTGCATCCGCCCCTGCATTGTTTCAGCGATATCTGCAAACTGTTTGTGCGTCGGTCCCTACTGCAGCCAACTATCTGGACGATATTGTGCTCTCCGGAAAGACAACAGAAGAACATTTAGCCAATCTCCGAACATTATTTCAGGTCTTGCGACAAAATGGTCTTAGCTTGCGGAAGGAAAAATGTGTGTTTTCTTGCTCGTGATTTACCATATCTGGGACATGTAATCAATGCCCAAGGCATACATCCTAGTCCAGAGCACCTCCGTGCCATACAAGACTTGCCTTCGCCGCAAAATTTGAAGCAGCTACAGAGTGTGCTGGGTAAAATGAATTACTACCATCGCTATGTGCGCAATGCTTCTTCCATTTCAGCTCCGCTTCATCGCTTACGCCGTACAGGTGTTCCGTTTGTCTGGACGACGGAATGCGAACGCGCCTTTCGCCAGTTGAAATCGGCGTTGCTTTCAAATTCTTGCCTTACGCCATTTGACCCCCAGAAACCCCCTTTTGTTGATGGTAGATGCATCGGATTTCGGGATCGGTGCTGTGCTTGCGCACAAAGATGGATCGCATGATCGCCCTATTGCCTTTGCGTCCAAATTGCTCTCGTCTGCGCAAAGAAATTATTCACCGATCGAGAAAGAAGCTTTGGCTCTCGTATTTGGTGTTACTAAGTTTCATGATTTCTTGTATGGTCGTCACTTTACCATCATCACAGACCACAAAACTTTGACGTCACTTTTTCACCCGAACATGCCTGTACCTCCACGTACAGCGCAGAAATTCATTCGCTGGTCTAATTTCCTCTCGCAGTACCGCTACGATATCTTGTATCGGTCCACTGCTAAGCACGGAAACGCCGATACGTTGTCCCGTTTGCCTGTTGCTGAGGATAGAGCATTCGGTTCCTCCGAACTTGCTTGCATGTTCATTGATTCGGAAACCGATGACGTGGTCGAATCGTTTCCGATTGATTTTAGTCGTGTAGCTACAGCCACAGCTGCTGACCCTGTCCTTGCTACCGTTTTGCGTTTGGTTGCTACTCAATGGCCCTTGTCAAAGTCACGGATCGAGGATCCGTTGGTTCGCCGATTTTTTGCTCACAAGGAGAGACTTTTTGTTCGACGTGGTGTTTTGCTGTTGCGATCTGATAATGATCAGTCCAGGGTCGCGGTCCCACGTTCGTTACAGTCCTCTGTCTTACGGCTTCTCCACCAAGGACATTGGGGCATAGTGCGAACGAAACAACTTGCTCGTCAGCACTGTACTTGGTTCGGAATCGATGCTGCGATTACGAATATGTGCTCTTCTTGCATGGCGTGTGCCGAACAACAGTTCGCACCACAGCGGAAATTCTTTGCATGGCCGAAAGCCACTTCACCTTGGCAACGCTTGCACATCGATTTTGCTGGTCCGTTCTGGAATGCTCGATGGTTGGTTGTGGTCGATTCCTTCAGTAATTTTCCTTTTGTTGTCCGGATGTCTTCCGCGACGTCATCTGCCACCATCCAAGCGTTATCGGCTATCTTTTGCATTGAAGGCCTTCCACAGACTATTGCTTCCGACAATGGCCCACAATTCATGTCCGCAGAATATCAGTCATTCTGCAAGGCCAATGGTATTCAACATCTGACATCCGCGCCGTTTTCGCCTCAGTCAAACGGTGCCGCTGAACGATTGGTCCGAACTTTCAAGTCCCAGATGTTGAAGTTGAAAGAGTCACATTCTCGGGAGGATGCGTTATTGCTCTTTTTGTCCTCGTATCGCTCTCAGCCCCGAGATGGTCGCTCGCCGGCTGAGTTGCTCCACGGTCGTCCTCATCGAACCTTGATGTCTTTGCTACATCCGCCGCATCAGGTTCTCGTGCAGCGGCAGCCACCTGCTTTTGCTCCAGGCGACGTTGTATACTATCGCAACTATCGAGGTTCACGGCGTTGTCTCGCAGGGCGCATTCTTCGCTGCCTCGGCCGCGCTATGTATCTGGTTTTGGGGGCCTCTGTTGAGGTGCGTCGGCAGCTCAATCAGCTGCGCCTCTGGTGTCGCACGGGTTCTGCCGCTCCCCGCCTGCTTTCAGTGACGGTGCCGCCCGGTCGGCGCCCTGGGGACCCATCTACTGGCTCGCCTCATCCCCAGGTGTTACCGACGCTGCCTTCCATTTTGCCCCATGGCGACGCGCCGCCGCCGCCGCCGCCGCCGCCGCCGCCGCCGCCTGTTCTCCTGCCGACGACGCCCGCTGTGGACGCTTCGCTGCCGCCGCCAAGCGCCTCCCTGGGTCACGCGCCGCCGATCGCTTCCCGTGACCAGCTGTCCTCCGACATGGAACTCTTGCCCGCTCCGGACCACATGTTGTCTACGCCCGTCGGGTACCCCGACGCGATGGAGGTCGACCCTTCAGCCCCTCCTGTCTCTCTACGGGCGCATAAACCGCATGATGGCGTGCACCCTGGACTAGGTTTTCAGGCGTTTCCTAGCTCCACTCGAACCGAATGGCCGGGTGCGGGTGGCACAGCCTCGCCTGTTGCTAGGCTCCCCACCTCATCGCATACGTCAACATGGGGTCCTCCCCACGGCGGGCGGAAGCCTTATAACACGACCGTTCGCCGATTTGCGGGGGAGGAATGTGGTGTCACCCTCAGACACCACACTTGCTAGGTGGTAGCCTTTAAATCGGCCGCGGTCCATTAGTATACGCCGGACCCGCGTGTCGCCACTGTCAGTGATAGCAGACCGAGCGCCACCATACGGCAGGTCTAGAGAGACTTACTAGCACTCGCCCCAGTTGTACAGCCGACGTTCATAGCAATGGTTCACTGACAAATACGCTCTCATTGGCATATCCTTCAGCTACATTTGCTACGACCTAGCAAGGCGCCGTATTCAACTGATATTTATTATTTGAAGCATGTACAATCAAGAGCGATGTTCTACAATTGTGGATTAAAGTTAAGTATTATATCAACTACTTACTTTATTTGCAATTCCCAAGATATTGTCCTGTTCCAGACCCCACGCCAGTCAGCGTGTAATTAAACGCGTGCATTTCGGCCTCATCTAGCAACCCAGTGTTGGCGCTTCTGCCAACACTACATATTAAACTCACGTTTGGCTCATCACAGAGGTCCGAGAACGTACTCTACCTCTGCCTAGGATCCCTCCTCATTTTTAATCTCAACTGATGTAATCAAACGCCTCTTCACCTGTAAAGTCTCTCAAGGTATCAGCACAGAGGAGTTGTAAATATTAGATTTGTACTAAATATCACTTTACAAATTGGATAATGTAGATGATTCTATTACTGTGATTATCTTTCTTTCTGTAGGTGGGAGACTGAAGTTCCGTTAAAATATCTGCCTGCAACGAAGAAACGCCTGGTTACAATTCCTACTCTCGAATCATATCTGCCGCACTCTCACCCACACTTTCAAGTCCATGGTGGCACATCACTGACATCAGAGTGATTGAATAATTACTTAAACTGATCATGAGACTCCTTTTGCATAGCAAGTCATTATTTCCTGCAGTCAGTTTACAGTTACAAGGTAACAATACAGACCATTCCAAGGCATCTCTGGAGGCTTCCCATAGGCTAGTTAGTAATTTTCGCAATACCAAAATGAGTGGTAGCTGTCGTCAGATAGCTGAAGACGCCTAATTTAACTCTGTTCTGTCTCTCGGTTGCCCTGTCACATTGGTGGAATTAAGTCACTTAGAATTCTGGTATATTGGTCCCAAACTTATCGTACTGAGACCTGTCAGTCTGTGGGGACAGTAGGATGTTTCAGTCTTTTCTCTGCCCCCTTAATGCGTCTGCACCCGTCCTGCTCCCGCCATCGGGTCGCATGCGAACAGCTGCCACCACCACCACTGGGTTGCAAACATCTGCCCCAGTGCCAGGGCTGTACCACTCCTGGTTCACAAATCACGTCTCGCCATGACGGACAGCTGTTGATGATTCCAGACTCGCAAAACTTATCCTGTTCTTCTCAGAAGGACTGGGCGATAAATGTCGATGGGGTGGATACCAGGATATTGAAAAACACACTTCCTTTCATCCATCGTGCAAACCCTAACGTTCTGAGAAATTTTTTCGAGATATCTACGAAAGGCTGACTCACTGAACAAGAGCAAAATACCTGTCTACTGACTGTCACATTCCAAGTCAGCATACCTAGGTTTCCCTTATTATATAGCCCTGTGGAAGTGTTCCTATTGCCTCCCAACAAATTACTGGGAAAATGCTTCGAGAACTCAGATGGGAATCCCTGGAGGGAGTGCAGTGTTCATTTCAAGGAATGCTATTATGATCAGATATTTGAATTTTACTGACGAAGGATTCTACTGCTACCAACATTCGTTGTGTTTCCATGCCATGAAAGGAGGAATTAACTGATCTGTTAATTAATTTCCACAATTAATTTGATATCAATCTGATGTAACATGCACAAAAACTCGCTTTATTTCACTACTATTTTATTTTTTTCTTCTATGGTGAAAGATGGAAGATAATATCTACAAGGACATTTCAGCTACATCCAACGGCATGCAACAACATGTTACTGCAGCCTTTTTTGTCTTGGAATGCCATTTTTAAGAAAGGTAAGAAGCACAACATTTGTAAGAAATATCACACAATATATTTCCCATCTTTCTAATGGCTGGAATGTGAATTGCAACTCATAAATAGGTATAAGCGTGTTTTACGCTATATTTCCCATGTTTCTCTTGGCTGGGATGTGACTTGAGATTCATAAATAGGTATAAGAGGATTTTATCCCCCAATGATGTTGCTACACGAGTCCTGTATATAGGAGCAGGGGTCTATAGGCACACTGGGGAAGTGGGCTGTGTTCTAACATTATCACCAACCTTTCCATTCTTCTCAGCAGCTATTCACATGTAGATCGTCAGGAAGTTACTTCCCTGAATTTCATCGATAACTTGATGCCCTATTATTATTACCCATCCTTCCTATATTGGGCTATCCTCTTTACATCTTGCAGACAGCACTGGATGGAGTCACTGTCTAGGGCTCAATCAATGACAGCTACCCATGCCCAACTCCTGTGGATCACAGAGGAAAAAATTAGGATTTTCCTGCAAAGGTTTCAATTTTCTGCCACTAGGAAGAGGAGATCTAGACTGCACCAGTATTCTGGGTCGGTCACCTTGGATTGTGTTGGCATAATTAGACTGCATCAGTGTTCAAAAGATGATATGCTGATATAGTTTCTATAAATAAAGAATATATTATTACTAATTAATATTCTGTCATCTACATTACAAAGTATTTAGTATTTGAATTTACTGCCAAAAATCATATTTACCATGTAATTTGGAATTCCTGCCATTTTTAAATTTCCCGCCATTTTTTAATTTCAGCCATTTCTTAGGCTTCCATAAAAATTTGAATTACCCGCCTTTTATCTGGGTGACGAATGGGTGACGACGGTATGGACAGGGATTTCCCAGGAGTATGAGGTCTTCATGGGATGGGGAATTGACTGATCAAATCATTAATCTGCATAATTAATTTGATTTCAGTTTGATATAAAATACACTAGATACTGCTTTATTCCGCTACTTCCAGGCGTCAAATTCAATGAGCAGGCCCGTCAAGGTGCAGCTCCACTGCATCCAACCCAAGGATTTGTAAAGAGATGGTGTAGTTCTTTGTGCTCTATGGATCAGACAGCCACCGTGTTAATACCAGAGGTCCCCCCTAGTCTTGAAAGGAACGTCTTCTAGCATCCACGGAAGGTGGTCTGTTAAGAGTCTGTGATAGCTGTGTGTGTCCAGTGTTCCATCCATGAAATAAAGTAAAGTTAACTCGATTCTCAAAATGGTTTCTAGGCAGCTCCTTGTAGAGATAGAAGTACTGGCATGGAACCTATGTTGATGGGAAACGCATAGGACACTTTACTGATTCATGCTACTTCAGGTGTGATTATGCGGGAGCTTACGTGTGGATGAAACAGTAGCAAGAACATTTATTCCCCCCTCTTGTCTCGTCACTTGTTTCCTTCCGTTACATTGTCTTGGTTCTACTCGAGCACTTCTATGTCACTAGTTGAAGGGGTTGATAAAAACTGCTGAGATGGTTGACATCTGTTGAGGTATCTTGCCATGTACACCATACAATAATAAACTCAATTTTTCCTGCACTCTTCATTTATTTATAACGTTGGTTTTTTTCTACATTGGTAAATCCCATCGTCCACTCACGCCCTACAGCTGTGACTGTCACACACTGACTGACTGCTAAGTCGTGGTGCACTCAGGGAACACACAAGCGTAGTGTCAGCAAACAACACAACATCGTACCTAGAAATTACACAGGTTGAGTGGCACAAACAAGTGTTGGCGTGGAAAATTTTCAGAACAGACGACTAGCACCAGACTCCTGCAATAAACACCACTGCCATTCTAATTGAACATACTTCTAGTTTGTTTACGTCAATATGCAATGTCCCATTTAAGAAATCTTATGTTTGCGCAAGAAATACTCTTTCTACGAGGGTCACTCCTAAAGAAATACACACTATTTTTGTAATAATATAGTTTTCATTCTGCATGTGTGAAAGTTTTACAGTATGTATATACATATTTCCCGCTTGTTTTCAAACTTAGTTCAACCTGTTCCCGTGAGTGGCGCTGTCACAGCATATCTTCAAGATCGTTGCTACACTTGGCGTTCGTCAGAAGTGTAGTGTCGCGGAATAGTAAAGAGTTGGAAACGTGAAATATTGTCAAAGTTTCGTCGCCTATACCGAGAATCAGGGGCAGTACGTTAGCCAAGAGGTAGGAGTGTTGCGCTTATATCGGAATGTGTCGTCAGGCAGGGGCAATGGCCTGGTTACAAACAACAGGTGAGTGAGAATTGCTTAGCACGCAGGTTTCTGTTAGACGGAGACTTTCGCGGAGTGCAAGAAAGAGGTATAGCGTCAGCTATACTGCATTTCAAAATTCGCGTAAGTCTGCCGCAACAACACGTAACTCTTTCGCAAGAACACACAAGGGGTGAGTATGACAGATGAATCAGCAGTATAAGTGGAACGAATGCGGTCATTACAAACGAGCATGACGTCAGGACGTCACTCGTGCTTCTTTTAAATACGCCAGCTTTGATAGCAACTCGCACTCGCACTCACAGTCGCACTCGCAGTTAGACTTGCAGTTAGATGTGTACTGGGTCGCTGCGTAGCGCTCAGCTCAGTAATCGACATGTTAATCTTTATTAAGGAGATGTTGCAGTAAGGGCGGTCCATCCAGCAGCAGACGTGAGGGGACAGTACCAGCTGTGGTCCTCGCTGCTGCCGCTGTCAATCATCAACCCAGGATTAGCTGACATCGCGGCAGACCCGCTCGCCGCCAATGCTGACCACATCAGTGAGCCGTCGCCGAGATCGTGCGGGGCCTAGGCCCTGTGCATCCGCCGTCACAACCAGGTGAGCCGACGACGTTGGGGGACTGCAGCCCGTTCCACCCGTCCACCGCGGGCGAGCCACCAGGAGGAGCAGGGAAGAAGACGGAGTGGGATAGAGTACACTCCGCACTACCAGAACGCCTCTCGTGCCGACAGCGCCGGGACTCAATCCCGGAGCGTCCTGCTTTCCGCCGCCGAGCCGGCCGACCGCCCAGCCGGGCGCCGCCAGCCACGCGCGGCCGAAGTAAGGGCATTCCGCCGCTACGTCACAGCACGCGGCGCTGCGCTAGCAAGACTGCGCGGCCCGGATCTGGTGTCATCGCTGCGAGTCAGCGAGGACTCGGGGAAGCTCGTTGATATCACCAAGCCACATTCTACTCGGCAGGAATAAAGTTTTCATGAAGTAATAATGTTTCTCTGGCGTTTCTGACGCTTCTACAGCCATTTCCTCGCATCCTGACAACTGGAGAGGTCACCGCTCGGCCATCCAGTCCACCGTAGGCGACTGGGACCACCGGGGCGCCTATAGAAGCAACGTGCTGTCATGGAATTCCTGTGCTGTGAAAACGAGACAGTGGGGACATCCACAAGAGGTTGAAAAAGGTGTATGGAGATGCTGCTGTCGATCGCAGTACAGTTAGTCGGTGTGCAAGCAGGTTGCATGTTGAAAGTGCGCACTGCAATATTGAGGATTGTCCTCGCAGCGGCAGGCCTCATACTGCACACACTCCAGACAATGTGCAGAGTGTTAACGAAGTGGTGACTGCTGACAGACGCATCACACTGAACGAATTGTCACGCTACGTTGGGATAGGGGAGGGAAGTATTTGCAGAATACTGAAAGCGTTGGCGTTAAAAAAGGGTTTTGGGAGGTGAATTCCCACGATGTTGATAGTGGCTCACAAAGAAACAAGAAAAAACGGCATGCAGCGACCTTTTGGAACAGTATGAGAATGGTGGAGATGAATTTCTTGGAAGAATTGTGACAGGTGATGTAACATAGACCAATCATTTTTGACCAGAGACGAAGAAGCAATCAATGCAACATGCAAATACACACAAGAAAAAAAAAAATCGAAACCACACTTACTGCTGGGAAACTTATGGCTACGGTGTTTTTCGATTCCGAAGGACTCTTGCTAGCCGGCCGGTGAGGCCGTGCGGTTCTAGGCACTACAGTCTGGAACCGCGTGACCGCTACGGTCGCAGGTTCGAATCCTGCCTCGGGCATGGAAGTGTGCGATGTCCTTAGGTTAGTTAGGTTTAAGTAGTTCTAAGTTCTAGGGGACTGATGACCACAGATGTTAAGTCCCATAGTGCTCAGAGCCATTTGACTCTTGCTTGTGGACATAATGCCAAGTGGAACCACCACAAATTCTGATGCATATACGATGACACTGAATAAACTTCAAGCTCAGTTGAATCGTGTTCAACCACATCGGCAAAAGCAGGATGTTTTGCTGTTGCACGACAATGCAAGGGCACATGTCAGTCAAAATACCATGGAAGCGATCACGAAACTCGGATGGACAACACTGAAAAACCCGCTTTACAGTCCTGACATGGCTCCATGTGAGTATCATCTCTTTCGGAAACTGGAAGACTCTCTTCGTGCAACAAGGTTTGAAGATGATGACTCCCTTGTGCACGCTGACAAACAGTGGCTCCAACAGGTTGGTCCAGAATTTTACCATGCGAGTATACAGGCGCTGGTTCCAAGATGGCGCGAGGCAGTTGAGAAGGATGGAAATTATGTGGAGAAATGAAAATATTGTTCCTAAAGTATGTATCTATACACTGTAAAACTTTCAGACATGTAGAATATAAGATGCATTTTTTAAAAAGATAGTATGTATTTCTTTTGGAGTGACCCTCGTAAGTATTGTTACATTTAATTTATTGGCAGTGAAAACCGCACACCAATAGCAGAGTATTTGCGGTGCAAGCTTTAGGTGACTGACCCGTCCATGAAGACGAATGCCTCGCCAATATTCTGCCGATATGGCTGCACTGTCGGTCGGAGGATGGCATTCAGGTATCTTACAGCCGTTACGCCGCCTTCCATGACCACCAGCGGCGTACGTCGGCCCCACATAATGCCACCCTAAAACAACAGGGAACAGTGTGTCTAAGGCGTTCAGCCTGACCGAGTTGCCTCCAAATACGTCTCCGACGATTTTCTGGTTGACGTCATATACGACACTCATGGGTTAAGAGAACCTGATGCCAATCCTGAGAGGTCCATTCAGCATGTTGCTGGATCCATCTGTACCGCGCTGCGTAGTGTCATGGTTGCAAAGATGGACCTCGCCATGTAACACGACGTCCTGTGGCTGCCCGAAAAGCGTTATTCAACATGCTGGAGTTGCTGTCGCTTTTCCTCCGAGTCACATTTTGTAGGTAGCGGTCATCTATTGCAATAATAGGCCTTTGGCGGCCTGAGCGAGGCATGTCATCGACAGTTCCAGTCTCTCTCTGTATCTCCTCCATGTCCAAACACCATTGTTCTGGTTCACTCCGAAACGTCTGGACACTTCCCTTGTTGGGAGTCCTTCCTGGGACAAAATAACAATGCGGACGCGATCGATCCGCGGTGTTGACCGTCTAGGCATGTTTGAACTACGGACAACACGAGCTGTGTATCTCCTTCCTGGTGGAATGACTGGAACTGATGGGCTGTCGGACCCGCTCCATCTAATAGCCGCTGCTCAAGCATGGTTGTTTACATCTTTGGGTGGGTCTAGTGACATCTCAGAACAGTCAAAGGGACTTTGCTGTGATACAATAACCACAGTCAACGTCTATCTTCAGGAGTTCTGGGAACTGGGGTGATGCAAAACATTTTTTGATGTGTGCATATTCACCCACGTGATTTGTGGTTAAAAACATGGATTCATTCAAAAGGAACAGTCCATAAATCAGTGACCACTAGACGGAGAAACGATTTGTTCATTGTAAAAATTTTTTACTGCTCGACAGGTGGATGTGAAGTATTTTGAAGCTTATATTTTCAGTTGACTTCAAGAGGAGATGAAAGATTTTAGTCTTAAATTCATGATTTTAAAAGCTAGGTCGAAAGTCATACAGTTTTCATTTTTCACAGGAGTTTCTCACAGCTATTGAGAGCCGTTCGCTGTAACGAATAGCTAATTGTATCAACTACTCAGTACCCTCTTCATATAATTTTTTTTAATTTTTAGGGTCAGAACACTTAATTTTTAATCTATTTTCTGTGAATTATGTACTCACTCGTTTCATAACAAAGTAACTTTGGCGCACATGGCCCCATGGTATTTAATGCATTAAATTCGGGTGTTACAGAATAAATGGCCTGGAAGGAACCAATTTAATTCTTTTTAATTGCGACCTCTCGGCAACTTCCCTAATGTTTGGCGAAGCCATGTGAAATTAAAATTTTTTGGCCAGTTTTTAACTGAAATCCTCTCAAATGTACATCCGAAGTCTCAACCTTGGATAGCAAATATCTTTTTTTCATCTTTTAATTAAAATTTTTTGGCCAGTTTTTAACTGAAATCCTCTCAAATGTACATCCGAAGTCTCAACCTTGGATAGCAAATATCTTTTTTTCATCTTTTTCCTTCTCCTTTCAAATCGAAATATTAAACTGCAGTAAAGTTTTTCTGGTTGGCATTCCCTTATACGTAAATACTTTTATGTTCATGACATTATGTATTCGCATGAAAACTTTGAAGTATTGTAATTTATGTAACATTTTGCGAGTGACTCGAGCTTATTAATTTGTGGATATGTCTCTAGGTGAAGCGGTAACAGTGCGGTTTCGATAGAAGTGTGGAGACTCGTTGTTGCCCTGAGTGAGCGTACCATTACCACGTACGAGAATTTGATATTATATAGATACGAAGTCCCCAATTACAAGAGGATACTTACTGTGTGAAGTACTATGAACCGACTGTGAGATCAAAACGACCTCCCCGCTCTGTAAGAAAGTATGGTTTGAACGCTTCCACTATTTTACTAAACTCCTTTGGATTGTCGTGTGGAGTACCACTCACAGTGCGAAAAACGTTTTAAATAAATTTTTACGTACGGTGCTATGAACTGTGATTTATAAATTCACATATGTTTTATGCACTGGTTGCTCTTACTCATTTTTGTGCACTGGTTGACTGTGGTTGAATTAACCTGCAGTGTGCTACATACGTTCTATGTGTCGAAATTTGCGTTGCAACGAAATGTGAATTTACAGGTGTTTTTCATGTTGCTTGTTGTTACAATTCCCAGTTGAATTAATAAGCGCTATTACCCATACAGACTGTGAGCTAGTTTTTGTAGTGTAACAAACATTGGATGAGAAACGCGTGTTTTATGTGACGTATAGTATTTGTACCCCGCAGCTTTACAGGTTTCTATGATATCACATGTGGATTCCGAAGTAAACGATGCTTCATCTGAACTGTTTTAATGTTTCATAACACCCAGACCGCAAACTATATCAGTAATGGAACAAAGCGTTTAATGATGATAATTAACCTTTTGTTACATTCATAAACAGTTTATTAATATGCACTGTCCGCCCCAGTAGCTGAGTGGTCAGCGTGACGGATTGCCGTCCTCTGGGCCCGGGTTCGATTCCCGGCTGGGTCGGAGATTTTCTCCGCTCAGGGACTGGGTGTTGTGTTGTGTTCATCATCATTTCATCCCCATCCGGCGTGCAGGTCGCCCAATGTGGCGCCGAATGTAATAAGACCTGCGATATGGCGGCCGGACCTGCCCCGCGAGGGGCCTCCCGGCCAATGACGCCAAACGCTCATCATCATCAATATGCACTGACCACATTTCCGAGCTGTAAGAGCGCAGTAGGGAAACAGTGGGCTTTCAGGCTCAATTCTGAGCTATGACTTATGAGTTGTCCACGATCTTTACATCGATTTTTTACCTTGACATCATGATGTATTCGTCGTGAGCTGATGGTATCCTCATAGACAGGGCAGACTGGATTCTAGGTGAAAGAGCTCTTCGGACAATAAAGCCAAGAAAAACAAGGCTCAGTGAAATATTGTCTGCTTTAACAGTGACTGGTGGAATGTACGCTAAACGTAAAATGGACAAGGGTGTGATGAAATTCAGAAGATGAAGGAACAGAAAAAGGAGAATGGAAAGAATATAAATACGAACAATGCCGTATGAAGTAGTCTAAAATGTATGAAGCTCGGCGGCAATTACATAGAAGCTGTGAAAGTAGTCCATAAACCTGACTGACAAGTTGGTTCAGAAGCAAAATCACTCTGCAGAGAGCGTATAATACCCATTCTAAAAACAGGTTGGGTATTACCTCCGTCCCAATATTTGTTGCTTTATCAGTACTTAGTGGATGAGATGGTGGTGCGGCATGGACTGTTAAGGCATTTAAAGGAAAATAGGCCATAAGCCAAAACTCAGACGTGTGGTCATCCATGTTTAAAGCTGCTAAACTCTAAGTAAGTTAGGAAGTCTCTTTGCACATACTGACAGTACCACAATAGATGTCATCTAGTATTTTCTAATATTTAGCCTGTCTGGTAAAAACTTCGTAATAGCTGCTGTATTCAGTCACATGCTACATTGTCTTACTCAACTCACGTACGTATAATATCTAACCGAACATTACATCGGGAAAAAATAAGTTCAACTTTCATAATCCGATGACTAATCAGGAAACTTCGGAAAGACTTATTTTAAAACATACAATAATGAACAAAACGACATTACTTCCGTCTTGTTGAAGGAGTTACGAGTCATACAACATCAAGAACGACCGAGAAAATGATGTGAAGAAATAAAATGTCAAACTGAACATCGTTTACAGTGAAATACTGAAAACCATATTGATTTTAAGCTGGACGACAGTATAGGCCCAGTTTTATGTTTCGAGAGAAATGTAACTGAAGAAATACCTTCTTTTAACTAAGTGACAGATCTACTTCCTGAAATTTACCCCAGTTACAAAACTGAGATCTACAATCTTATGTTTTCGAATGTAAAATAACAGCGAATTTACTTGGCTAGGGTGTTCGGATTTACCGATTTCGCTTGGCGTGTTAAGAACGTAATTACATTTTTCTGCTTCTTTCCATAGGTTGTGGGTGTGGCAGCTGTTTTTCGCACTCAGTAAAGCAGACAAATTCGTCGTTCAAGCCATCAATCCTTTTCACGTCGAAAACAAATTGCGCGCTTACAAAGTCTCAGGCAGAGCTGTAAATACATACCCGTTTAACGCTGTTTGCTCAGCTAGTGCTGTATACGTTCTGTATATAAGATTGTGAAAGAACTACGTCAGTCAGTTTACATGCCGTTTTTGTTCAGATAATTTCAGAATTAAGTACTGTATATCAATTACAGTTCAAGCCATAAAAGTTGCGAATTTCGATGGTGAAGACATGCGTACGTATGCATAATTAATATACATAGTATACAGGCAGAATGGCCTATCTGGAAAGAGAAAAACAGATATGAAGGCTTATAAGAATACGAAGAAGGATAAGTAAGTGAAAAATGTGTTTACCCCTCTCAGTTTACAAATACTGTCACACTAGGTTACACACTGCTGCAAGTACTAACATCATTCTATTCGACATTTTACCGAGTGTAGCACAAGAATATGAATAAGAAGAAGAAGGACAAAGGTAAGTTATTTAAAGAACGTGAGAAAAATTTTCTCATTTATGACTCTTTTATTCCCTCCGAGAAACGTTTTAAGTATAAACCACTGGTCGAAAAGTTTGCGCTCATAACGATTCCATATCGATTGTCGTGTAAGATGAAAACACTCACCTACTGTCACCCGAGCGTCGGCTTGACAATGAAGGATGACTTGCCAATGAAATAGGATAGCGGGAGTCCTCATACTGGAGATGAGCTACAATACATTACCGCGTTCTGCTATGTCAGATGACTCAAGAGCAAAACTGCAATACTGAGTGCAGACTCCAGCTTCGGATTACAATATGCGGCTCGCTGACATAAGACAAAGCCATGCCAGTACATCATTTAAATGATTTGCATCGAACATTCTCGCTATCGAAAGACATTACTCCTTTTTAAAGGGTATACCTCTCTTTGTAAAGTAATCTATTTACTTAGAAATTTAAATAACAGACGTATAAACCTTTTTCTACTGTTGTCTGTCTTTTCATTGTTACCCAACCCACCTATTGTTTTTTCCATGATCATTTAAACCACTTTCATTGAAAAGTAACTCTCTTGATAAATTCATTTCAGTAGCAAGGCTTAAACGAAACAACTGTTATGTTTAATGTTGTACTTTCATTCTTACATCATTTACTTTTTGGAAATATCTTGCAGTACTCGTATAATATGCAGCTTCTTAATGTCATAGTCTTTCCCTATATTTATGTATACATTTTCAAGTGGTACTATTCCGTTTACGTGTGTAGTCATATACGTCAAGCGTTTGTGATATTAATTCGAAGTATTAGTAGAATACACATGGCATACTGAATCGCCAACGGGTGCGTTATATTCAGCCAATGAGGAGCTTATTATGTTTACTGGAGTACTAGAGAATCAGGTTCCTCATCATTACATCGATATCACCTATTCATTTCACAATTTCTCTATATCATAACTTATTTGTACAACTGACATTTAACATTCCCCAAAACAGTTTTAATACAAATGTATCAAATTTCTCCATCTCTTGATATCCGTTTGTCAACACTTCACTTCCATACAACCAAATGCTCCAAACGGACAGTTTCCGGGAAGTCTTCCTCAGTGAATTTTTCACATCAACAGAACTGTCACTGAGAAGAAAGCTTTCCCTCATTGTAACTTTCTGCTTTGATGAGTGCCTTGCTTGGGCCATTCTGTGTAGTTTGCTCCTTCCACCATTTCGGATGTTAAGCAAGTTTTCTCCTATTATTCAAATCACTTGTCTTCTCTGTCTTTACCCTTAAGCAATATCCAAAAATTTTACTAAACTGATGTTTCCCGTCACGTTCAACTCTGTATGTGAAGGAGTATCTCAGGAACTGCTGTTGAGATTTTGCTACGGTTTTCTCTAATAGATAGATGAATGATGAGGAAGTTTTTTGTACGTAAATTAATGCCACATTAAAGATGAGTGTGCAATGTATGTATTATTATCTGTTTCATTGTTTGGACTGTCATGTCGGACGGAGAAGGAAATACGAACTGGTCAGCTGCAGAGGAGGCGATGTCTGGCTGGAAAATCAGTAAATTAAACAGCCATCGTAACTTCAGAGAGTAGCTGAACTTGATCCATGTCTATAACTATCTGTCTGTACATACACACTATAAGTTACCGAGCGAAGTGGTGCGATAATTAGTACAAAGGACTTGCATTCGGGCGGATGACGGTTCAAACCGGTGTCTGGCCATCCAGATTTAGGTTTTCCGTGATTTCGCTAAATATTTCCAGACAAACGCAGGGATGGTTCTTCTGAAAAAGGGGACGACCAGTTTCCTTCCTCATTCTTGACACAGTCTTAGCTTGTGATCCGTCTCTAACGATGGGACGTTAAAACCAATCTTCCTTTTATTCCTCACCATAAATTAAAGTCACCAGCAACACTTTCCTGTCTGTATGTGAAGACTAATTTCAGAAACTACAGCAGGGATTTTTATCTGGTTTTTGCTAACAGATACAACGATTCCCGAGGAAGATACGTGTATGTAACTTATCAGTTCGTCTTTTATGCAAATAGGCTGAACAATGATGAATGGAAGTCCCCCATTATGGTTTTCTATCTGCATGTGAGACCTAATCTCTGAAACTACTGCAGCAATTTCGATACGATTTTCGCTAATAGATAGTTAAATTCACGAGGCAGGTTTGTGTTTACAAAACATAAATATTTTGCGTATATTGGTTTAATTATGACGATAATTGTCGATTGACCGTGCGGTTAAAGGCGCTGCAGTCTGGAACCGCAAGACCGCTACGGTCGCAGGTTCGAATCCTGCCTCGGGCATGGATGTTTGTGATGTCCTTAGGTTAGTTAGGTTTATCTAGTTCTAAGTTCTAGGGGACTAATGACCTCAGCAGTTGAGTCCCATAGTGCTCAGAACCATTTGAACCAATTGTCGATTGATTCGTGCCTCTCGAAAATTTTTCCTGTCGTCCATTTCATAAATCGGTTAAGTTCTGTTAGAATTAGGACGTCAAATTCTGTTACCTAATGTTGTTCTCTGCATCTTGGTCAGAAGTCTACGCAGTGGCTAGTAAACAAGATTATATCCACACTAGACAAGTCACCCGGCTATAGATGCTTAGCGCTTCTCTTCAAAATCCGGGCAAGTCGCTAGTTCAGTGCTACATAAGTATTTCCTGCATGTTGATTTAGCTATGACTATAATTGTCGATTGATTCGGCCTCTCGAAAATTTTTCCTGTCGTCCATTTCATTAATCGTTTGAGATCTATTAGAATTACGACTTCAAAATCAGTTACCTAATGTTGCTCTCTGTATGTTGGTCATAAGTCTACGCAGTGGTTCGTAAACAAAATTATATCCACGCTAGACAAGTCACGCGGCTATAGACGCTTAGCGCTACTATGCAAAATCCGGTCAGGTCGCTAGTTGAGTGTGGTCCGTTCCCTTCAACAGGTCTACTTTACATCCAGACTGAAGTGCACGGCGTCTGCAAACCTTCTCAGCATTCATATCGAACACAAGTATGTAAAATTATATTTTGGGTAATGTGTGCAGCGTAGCAGGCTTAGTTTCACTCTGATGAAAATGCAGCAGTCAACAAAACGGAAAGATAGAGCGTAGTTCATGTGGCAAACACTCACGGTGAAAATACTCGGATACCAGCAGTTCTGGAGTACCTCTGGAACGATCAGGCGCGCAATGAAGTAATAAATCGAAAATTTTACCTTCATCAAGGAGGTAAGCAGAAAATACTCGCCTAGGCGGAATAGTCCGCTGCTCCGCACGGACGGAATTAATTAACATTAGGCGCTGCTCCTGGGGACGGCGGCTTCTTCGTTTCCTCAATGGAGCTACTTCTCTTGCCTTAGCTCCCACCTCTTTATTTCCGTTCTCTCTTATTTCTTAACTTTCTTTCCCCTTCCAACCAGCGTCGACGTAATTCATGCAGTTAAAGCGGGACCACAGAGAGCCTTTAATAGCGCCGGCATTAAATTTGTGTCCTTTTTCACTTTTATGAACCGCCTAAGAAGAACGGCTGAACGCGGTTGCGTTAACTGAGGTCGTTACACGCCGGTATACGCCCGTAGTTTGTAATTCACACCAAAGCGAGCCCTTGAGCACGAATATTATGTACTTCATTTCTTTTTACATCTGTTTATTTTCGGTTTAGCACTAGTGATACATTATTGTTTACGAAGGCATCCTTGACATCCTGTTATCTCTGACATTTTTTTAAAGTCATCGGTCTTTTGTCTGGGTTGATGCTCCCGCCACGAATTTCTCTCCTGTGCCAATCTTTTCATCTCACAAAGAGAGGTTCCTAGCGGTGCGATCGAGTTTTTGAAACTGTCTATATAGTGATGTAGCGTAAGATACAGGTATCACACACTGCCGCCATTCACCCTGGTGTGCCCTAGTTTGGGAGTAATTGACGAAAGAAAGATTCGGAAATTTGTATGACACTTCATTACCTTGAAAAAAATTCAAATAGGTAGTGTACTTGTTCGGAGTAATGGATAAGATGAAAGCTTCCGCAGCTTCATATGTATGAAGTTGTCAGTTCAACCCTCATCAGGTGCACCACTTTTTTAAAATTTTTATATCTTTATCGGAATTATTTCAATCATTACTTTTATACAGTTAATTTTTTTAAATGTAATTTTTTATTTCTTTTCCTTTGTCACATCATTTTATGAAATTTATCATTTGTTTCAAATTACTTTATATCATTCTTTCTTCAATCGGAATTTTTGTCAGTATGAATATAATTATATTTCTCTACTATAATACTCAAATGTGGGAATTTAAGTGGGTGGGGCTTGGACTGAAAGAACCAGAGGATGTACAGTGTTTCAGAGGGAACATCAGGGAACGATTGACAATAGTAGGGGAAAGAAATGCAGTCGAAGAAGGAAGGGTGGCTTTGTGAGATGGAATAGTAAAGCAGCAGAGAATCATGTAGGTAGAAAGACGAGGGCATACAAATGTCTCAAAAAAGAGATTGAAAGGAAGTGCAAAATGTCTAAGCAGGGGTGGCAAGAGGACAAATCTAAGGAGGTACAGGCATATATCACTAGGGGTAAGATAGATACTGCCTACAGGAAAGTTAAAGAGTCCTTTGGAGAAAAGAGAACTACTTGCACGAATATCAAGTGTTCGGATGAAAAACCACATCTAAGCAAAGAAGGGGAAGCAGAAAGGTGGAAGGAGTATACAGCGGGTTTATACAAGAGCAACGTAGTTTAGGGCAATATTATGTAAACAGAAAACGACGTAGGTGAAGATGAAATGGGAGATACGATATTCTGTGAAGAATTTGACGGAGCACTGGAAGACCTAAGTCGAAACTAGGCTCCGGGAGTAGACTACATTCCGTTAGAACTACCGATATCCTTGCGGCAACCAGCCCCGTCAAAACTCTACCATATGGTGAGCAATATGCATGAGACAGGCGAAATACCCTCAGACTTCAGGAATAATATAATAATTCCAATCCCAAAGAAAGCATGTGTTGACAGGTGTGAAAATTACCGAACTATCTGTTTACTAAGTCACGGCTGTCAAATACTGACACGAATTAGTTAGAGAAGGATACAAAAACTGGTAGAAGTCGACCTTGGGGAAGATCGGTTTTGATTCTGTAGAAATCTAAGAACACGTGAGTCAATACTGACCATACTATCTTGGAAGATAAATTAAGGAAAGGCAAACCTATGTTTCTAGCATTTATGGACTTAGAGAAAGCTTTTGACAACGTTGACTGGAATACTCTCTTTCAAATTCTGAAGGTGGGAGGGGTCAAATACAGGGTGAGAAAGGCTGTTTACAATTTGTACAGAAACCAGGCGGCAGCTATAAGGGTCGAGGGGCATGAAAGTGGAGCAATGGCAGGGGAGGGAATGCCTATCCTTAATGTTACTCATCTATACACTGAGCAAACAGTAAAGGAAACAAAAGAAAAAATTTAAGTAGGAAGCAAAATCCATGGAGAAGAAATAAAAACTTTGAGGTATGCCGACGACACTATAATTCCGTCAGAGACAGCACAGGACCTGGAAGAGCAGTTGAATGCAATGGACTGTGCCTTGAAAGAAGGCTAGAAGAAGAACATCAACAAAAGCGAAACGACGATAATGCAATGCAGTCTAAATAAATCAGGTGATGCCGAGGGAATAAGATTAAGAAATAAGACACTTAAAGTAGTAGATGAGTTTTGTATCTGGGGAGCAAAATAACTGATGATGGTTGAGGTAGGGAGGATATAAAATGTAGACTGGCGATGGCAAGGAAAGGGTTTCTGAAGAAGAGAAATTTGTTAATATCAAGTATAAATTTAAATGTCAGGAAGTCTTTCCTGAAAGTATTTGTATGGAGTGTAGCCATGCATGAATTTGAAACGTGGGCAGCAAATAGTTTAGACAAGAAGAGAATAGAAGCTATGAAAATGAGGTGCTACAGAAGAATGCTGAAGATTAGATGAGTAGATCACGTAACTACTGAGGAGGTATTGAAGAGGACTGGGGGGAAGGGGAATTTGTGGCACAACTTGTCTAGATGAAGGGATCGGTTGATAGGAGGCTTTCTGAGGCATCAAGGTATCACCAATTTAGTAGTGGTGGGCAGCGTGGGGGGTAAAAATCGTATGGGAGACCAAGAGACAAATACACTAGGCAGATTCAAATGGATGGAGGGTGCAGTAGTTACTTGGAAATGAAGAAGCTTGCGCAGTGAAAGATATCCTGGGATGGGATGCCACAATGAAAGTTAACCCATTGTGCTGACTGTATAAAGTGATGGAGAATGTAGTAAAATTTACTGACACCATTTATTTTTTAAAAGAAAAACAGACATAAATTATAGTTATTGATCAAATACTGTAAAGAGCTAACGGTGGGGTTAAGAAAACAATGGATATGGGTCCTGGGTGACAGAAGTGAGTCAAGCACTCTGGCCCTAAAAATGTGGATAATGCAATCTGAATTGATGTGACACAGAGCAGAATTTGATTGATAATTGCAGAAGTTTCTCAGGCCGGAGCAGCAATACGTTACCCTGTTTGCTTCGTCCAGTGATGTAACTTGCAACTGGCCAGAAGTGAATCGGCCACAGCCACGAAATAAATGCTAAAATTTCACATTCTAGCCAACAGGCAGACGGATCGCAATTCACTCTCTACCAGAGCCCTGGAATCATGGTAGATTTCAGTGTGTGACACACCCATTCGCTGGTCATTCCAAGGACCAATTTGTCTCACTAATACGACGGAGCGCAGAAGGATACCTAACGTCAAGACTGGTAAACCAAAAATGATTAACCGTGTCCTCGGCAAACGAGTAGTCTGAGATGATTGGAGTCACACTGTCGGTACAGCAAGAACCCCAACTCAGGCTGCCCAGTCTAACTACCGACAAGTGAAGTCCATCTTAGGACAGGTCGCAAGTACCAACCTAACATGCCAGAGCTTCGACCAGAAGATGCTTCCAGACCAAAGTCCAGAACACGAATGCCTCGCAGTGCTCCAGATAAAAAATTTCAGTTTTCCTGCAAGTGCACAAATGACACTACCTTCACCCCATCTTGAGCCAATCACAGGGCTTTAGAGTTGCTATATCTCCCTTCCTACACGACAGCAGAAACTCATGTCGAACCACGCAAGGCTTAAGAAATCTGTGTCTCTGAAAGAAAAGAAACCGCCAATTACTGGCTTTTTTAATTTTTCCGGAGGGGGAAGATGGTTTTCTCCAAAGTCATGTCGCTTCCCGCAGAAACAAGCAAACAGATACAAGCTTGAGGATCTTTATCTAAATCGCCTGTGCCTTGCAGCATGTTAGTTCTAGCTATAAGGTGTAGTAAAGATTCCATCTCCAAACGTTTCTCAGACGGAGGTGTTTCTTATACAACCGAGGTGACTAATGGAAGTGGGTCACATTCCTATTTGCAGTTTCGGTAAACACGAAAACTTGTAAACTTTTTTTATGCGTGGCTCTGCACACAATGCCCGGCTTACGACTCCATTGTGTAGACGTGTCCCTTCAGCTCGGCATTGTTCTGCTGGAGACCTGTCTCGACTAGAGCCTCTGTTGTCCGTCCCGTATGGGTGTGGGTCTGTCCAGCAAGATTTACTGAGGGATGGACTTGTCACCAATTGCTTTCAATTTCCAACACGCCGTTTCTGTGAGCTAAGAGCCATAAAAATACCTCATGCTTTTAGCGCCCTACCAGGCTCCTTCAACGTCTGCTGAGACCCTTAACTTTCTACAGTCTCTCTGAAGGTGTGTAAGGTTGTAACAAAATCTTTAATAAATTTCCTTATAAGAAGAATAGGTGACATAGTAACCTGTCCTCTCTCAACAGGATAGAGTAGCATGGAGAGCTGCACGAAATCAGTCTCTGGACTGAAGACCAGAACAACAACATTACTCAATTGTCTGAAAATTCCGATCTATCAGTTAAAAAAATTAAAGAAGAAATACTGTATCTAAATTTTTGTGCAGTGGTGTGAAAAATGTATTTTTGTTACCAGATGCCATTTTTTTGCGTAGTAATCGTCATACAAACATTTAAAACGTAACCTAAATAACTACTGCACTATCGACAAAATTGTGCAGATTTTAATTTAAATGAAACATTGGTTTATAAGTAATACAAAATTTAATGCAAATGAGAAATACGTTTACTGAATGCAGTAACGTGGAGGAAAAACAAGGGTGATAAAACAGAAGAAATTAAATAGAAATTAATACATAAAGTTAATTAAAAACACACGAAGAAAGATTTCAAGTGGAGAAGGACGATAGCCAGAAACAGTAGAGCAAATGAAGAAGTTGATGTTATGATTAAAATTATGTAATAAAGGAATCGAGATAAAAATTACATTCAAACCAATTAACTGAATAAAAATAATGAACGAGGTAATTTCGATAACGATTTAAAAATAAAAGAAATCATGTACTTGATACGATTCGAACCGACACTCTCCTGCATGTAAAGCTTTTATCCTACCCATTACACCACACAACCAGAGCGAAAATCACACCTACACTTAACGGCACTGAGCGTCACCAAAAATTCAGAATTTTCCTTCCCCCAATTACTCGCAAACGAGGGCCCATCAAGTGTGTCATACCTAGGACCTGAGGCCAGACAAACGCATGGTTCCTGAAGAGGGGCACCAGCCTTTTCAGTAGTTGCAGGGGCAACAGTCTGGATGATTGACTGATCTGGCCCTGCAACACTAAACAAAACGGCCTTTCTGTGCAGGTACTGCGAACGGCTGAAAGCATGGGGAAACTACAGCTGTAATTTTTCCCGAGGGCATGCAGCTTTACTGTATGGTTAAATGATGATGGCGTCCTCTTGGGTAAAATATTCCGGAGGTAAAATAGTCCCCTATTCGGATCTCCGGGCGGGGACTACTCAAGAGGACGTCGTTATCAGGAGAAAGAAAACTGGCGCTCTACGGATCGAAGCGTGGAATGTCAGATCCCTTCATCGGGCAGGTAGGTTAGAAAATTTAGAAAGGGAAATGGATAAGTTAAAGTTAGATATAGTGGGAATTAGTGAAGTTCGGTGCCAGGAGGAACAAGACTTCTGGTCAAGTGAATACAGGGTTATAAAAACAAAATCAAATAGGGGTAATGCGGGAGTAGGTTTAATAATGAATAAAAAAATAGGAGTGCAGGTAAGCTACTATAAACAGCATAGTGAACGCATTATTGTGGCCAAGATAAAAAACGAAGCCCATGCCTACTACAGTAGTATAAGTTTATGTGCCAACTAGCTCTGCAGATGACCAAGAAATTGAAGAAATGTATGATGAGATAAGGGAAATTATTCGCGTAGTGAAGGGAGACGAAAATTTAATAGTCATGGGTGACTGGAATTCGAGTGTAGGAAAAGAGAGAGAAGGAAACATAGTAGGTGGATATGGATTGGGGGTAAGAAATGAAAGAGGAAGCCGTCTGGTAGAATTTTGCACAGAGCATAACTTAATCATAGCTAACACTTGGTTCAAAAATCATAAAAGAAGGTTGTATACATGGAAGAATCCTGGAGATACTAAAAGGTATCAGATATATTATATAATGGTAAGACAGAGACTTAGGAACCAGGTTTTGAATTGTAGGACATTTCCAGGGGCAGATGTGGACTCTGACCACAATCTATTGGTTATGAACTGTAGATTAAAACTGAAGAAACTGCAGAATGGTGGGAATTTTAGGAGATGGGACCTGGATAAACTGACTAAACCAGAGGTTGTACAGAGTTTCAGTGAGAGCATAAGGGAACAATAGACAGGAATGGGGCAAAGAAATACAGTAGAAGAAGAATGGGTAGCTCTGAGGGATGAAGTAGTGAAGGCAGCAGAGGAACAAGTAGGTAAAAAGACGAGGGCTAGTAGAAATCCTTGGGTAACAGAGGAAATATTGAATTTAATTAATGAAAGGAGAAAACATAAAAATGCAGTAAATGCAGGAGTCAAAAAGGAATACAAACGTCTCAAAAATGAGATCGAGAGGAAGTGCAAAATGGCTAAGCAGGCATGGCTGGAGGACAAATGTAAGGATGTAGAAGCTTATCTCACTAGGGATAAGATAGATACTGCCTACAGGAAAATTAAAGAGACCTTTGGAGAAAAGAGAGCCACTTGTATGAATATCAACAGCTCAGATGGAAACCCAGTTCTAAGCAAAGAAGGGAAAGCAGAAAGGTGGAAGGAGTATATAGAGGGTCTATACAAGGGCGATGTACTTGAGGACAATATTATGGAAATTGAAGAGGATGTAGATGGAGATGAAATGGGAGATACGATACTGCGTGAAGAGTTTGACAGAGCACTGAAAGACCTGAGTCGAAACAGGGCCCCGGGAGTAGACAACATTCCATTAGAACTATTGACGGCCTTGGGAGAGCCAGTCCTGACAAAACTCTACCATCTGGTGAGCAAGATGTATGAGACAGGCGAAATACCCTCAGACTTCAAGAAGAATATAATAATTACAATCCCAAGGAAAGCAGGTGTTGACAGATGTGAAAATTACCGAACTATCAGTTTAATAAGTCACAGCTGCAAAATACTAACGCTAATTCTTTGCAGACGAATGGAAAAACTTGTAGAAGCCGACCTCGGGGAAGATTAGTTTGGATTCCGTAGAAATGTTGGAACACGTGAGGCAATAAAGACCCTGCGACTTATCTTAGAAGAAAGATGAAGGAAAGGCAAACCTACGTTTCTAGCATTTGTAGACGTAGGGAAAGCTTTTGACAATGTTGACTGGAATACTCTCTTTCAAATTCTAAAGGTGGCAGGGGTAAAATATAGGGAGCGAAAGGCTATTTACAATTTGTACAGAAACCAGATGGCAGTTATAAGAGTCGATGAGCATGAAAGGGAGGCAGTGGTTGGGAACGGAGTGAGACAGGGTTCAAGCCACTCCCTGATGTTGTTCAATCAGTATATTGAGCAAGCAGTAAAGGAAACAAAAGAAAAATTTGGAGTAGGTATTAAAATCCAAGGAGAAGAAATAAAAACTATGAGGTTCGCCGATGACATTGTAATTCTGTCAGAGACGACAAAGGACTTGGAAGAGCAGTTGTTCGGAATGGACAGTGTCTGGAAAGGAGGATATAAGATGAATATCAACAAATCAAAACGAGGATAATGGAATGTAGTCGAATTAAGTCGGGTGATGCTGAGGGAATTAGATTAGGAAATGAGATACTTAAAGTAGTACAGGAGTTTTGCTATTTGGGGAGCAAAATAACTGATGATGGTCGAAGTAGAGAGGATATAAAATGGAGACTGGCAATGGCAAGGAAAGCGTTTCTGAAGAAGAGAAATTTGTTAACATCGAATATAGATTTAAGTGTCAGGAAGTCGTTTCTGAAAGTATTTGTGTGGTGTCACCGCTAGACACCACACTTGCTAGGTGGTAGCCTTTAAATCGACCGCGGCCCGTTAGTATACGTCGGACCCACGTGTCGCCACTATCAGTGATTGCAGACCGAGCGCCGCCACACGGCAGGTCTAGAGAGTCTTCCTATCACTCGCCCCACTTGTACAGCCGACTTTGCTAGCGATGTTTCACTGACAAATTACGCTCTCATTTGCCGAGACGATAGTTAGCATAGCCTTCAGCTACGTCATTTGCTACGACCTAGCTAGGTGCCATTACCAGTTACTATTGATGCTGTAAAACACGTACCGTCAAGAGCGATGTTCACCATTTATGGATGAAAGTTAAGTATTCCACAGCTATGTCCTTTATCTGCTAGTCTCATATCCTTGACCTGTTCCAGACCTCACGCCAGCCTGCGTGAGCTAAAACGCGTGCTTTTCGGGTTCCTCTCATAGTGGGTTGGCTCTCTTGCCAATCCACAACATTTGGCGACGAGGCCAATTCGCGTTCGTAACTATACTTGCCTGATTCACTTGTGTAATAGCTTCGTCACAATCTCCAGATGTACTGCCCGAATTTTATCGCTTACAGAACCAGCAGACGCAGGCCTTGCTGGATGCCCTTGGACAGCTCGTCCAGGGTATACGTGCAATGAAAAACGATGCGGCGGCCGCCGCTCCACCGCTCACGCAGCCACCACACGCAGTTGCACCAACTTTTCGTCCTTTTAGTGCTGCACTGGAAAGCTGGACGGAGTGGTCACGCCAATTTGGATTCCATCTCACCGCCTACAGAATTCAAGGTAACGAGCGGCAGCCATTTTTGTTTTCCTCCGTAGGAGTGACCACGTACCGTGTGATAGTCAAATTATTTCCCCGACGTGACGTAGCAACTCTGTCCTACGACGAAATTTTGTCTGCATTAGATGCATATTTCAAAGAATCAGTTAATGTAGTTGCCAAACGGTACACCTTCTTTCGTACAAACTGTACGGCAGGTCAGACTAATAGGGAGTGGGTTGCAACTTTGCAAGGCCTTACTAGGGATTGTGCTTTTGAGTGTCAGTGTGAACTCCCTTATTCAGATACTATGGTACGTGATGCAATTGCACAGAACGTTTCTGATGTTCGTATACGGGAACAGATTTTGAAACTAGTCAATCCCTCCCTTCAACAAGTGATGGACATATTGGATCGGCAGGACACACTTGAGTTCGCTCAGGAATCATTTGAAACTTCGCCACTCGTGTGTCATATTAACCGGCCCGCCGGGCGCTCTGCACAGAACAGTAGACAGTCCTCGCGCATGGCCATGCCAAAGCCGCCTGGCTCTCAGCCACGTGTCCCGCGCCGGCAAGCAAATGCAGTGAAATCATGCCCGCCGTGTGTTACTAGACATTCACGTGAGAATTGCCCGTCACCCCAAGCTATTTGCTTTTTCTGTAATGAAATAGGACATGTTCAAAGTGTTTGCCAGAACAAGCTCCGCTCAGAAGCTCACAACCGTTCCAGGCCCTTTGCTTCGCGCCAAAATCGAACCAAGGATACTCAGGCTCGTGAAACTTCTCCTATGGAAATTCATGTCATTCATTCCACTCCGCCCAGTGCCACTCTCTCTTAATGTGACTGTGCTCGTCCCACAAAAAGTGTGCGTCGACATCGCCGGAAATCCCGTCATGTCGCAAGTGATTTTGTACCAGTGTCGGTTCACGTTGCACGAGACAACCGCTCTTGTCGTCAGCAGGACAATAAACTTTTTGTAGACTTGGACATAACGGCAAAGTGATTCCATTCCAGCTCGATACCGGAGCTGCAGTTTCACTGATCAATCAAGACATGTACAAACAGCTGAGCACACCTCCGTTGCGTGCCGCAAATGTTAAGCTAACTACATATTCAGGTCACGGGCTCTCTGCGTTAGGACAGTGCAGCCTTCTTGCAACATACAAGGGACAGACTAAACTTGTGTCATTGTACGTCCTTCGTTCTTCTTCTGCAGTGAACTTGTTTGGTTTCGATTTGTTTCAGTTGCTTAACTTGTCTATAGTCAATCAGGTCCTATCAGTGAACCAGACTGTGCCTTCAGACAGTGTTTCTCGTCTGTGTGAAGAGTTTGCAGACATTTTTGCACTGGGCCTTTGTTGCGATAAGAACTATAAAGCACGTTTGGAACTGAAAGTAAACGCGCAACCGAAATTTTTCAGAGCGCGCAATGTTCCGCACGCATTGCGTCTTCCTAGCACTCGCCCCAGTTGTACAGTCGACTTTGCTAGCGATGGTTCACTGACAAATTACGCTCTCATTTGCCGAGACGATAGTTAGCATAGCCTTCAGCTACGTCAATTGGTACGACCTAGCCAGGCGCCACTACCAGATGCTATAAAACATGTACCGTCAAGAGCGATGTTCACCATTTATGGACTAAAGTTATGTATTCCACAGCTACGTCCTTTTTTTGCTAGTCTCATTTCCTTGACCTGTTCCAGACCTCACTCCAGCCTGCGTGTGCTAAAACGCGTGCCTTTCGGGTTCCTCTCATAGTGGGTTGGCCCTCTTGCCAATCCAGAAAAATTTGTGTGGAGTGTAGCCATGTATGGAAGTGAAACATGGACGATAAATAGTTTGGACAAGAAGAGAATATAAGCTTTCGAAATGTGGTGATGCAGAAGAATGTTGATGATTAGTTGGGTAGATCACGTAACTAATGAGGAGGTACTGAAAAGGATTGGGGAGAGGAGACGTTTGTGGCACAACTTGACTAGAAAAAGGGATCGGGTGGTAGGACACGTTCTGGGGCATCAAGGGATCACAAATTTAGCATTGGAGGGCAGCGTGGAGAGTAAAAATCATAGAGGGAGACCAACAGATGGATACACTAAGCAGATTCAGAAGGATGTAGGCTGCAGTAGGTACTGGGAGATGAAGGAGCTTGCACAGGATAGAGTGGCATCGAGAGCTGCATCATACCAGTCACAGGACTGAAGACCACCACAACTACATACTACTCCGAATAAGAATATATTTTTCTTATTACATTTCCATTTGCAGAATCGGTTACTTCGTGTAATTTTCGCGCTTTTCCTCAGTAGTGTTGCCATTGGGGACAAAAACCTTCGATGTTGCGGGTAATGCGGATGTAATTTGCGTATATCTGCTGCAATAAACACTTTTGTGGTTAAGAGTTACAGGTCAATCTTAATATTACGATTGTAGTTCGCCTTTACATTACAATCCATCTATATCAACAAATATTATTAACGACCTGTTACAACCAATCCAAGCCTCTATGTTGGCTTAAGTGTGCAGCGCGTTCGAAAGGGTAGATCTGTTATTGACATCTGAAAGCGCTAAAGATAGCGACAAGGTGATCTTGATATTCTGCATAGTTATACATGCTTCCTTCTTCCCACATGCCAGCAACTGCGCTAGGACTTGATTTACTCATGTTTCGTCTACATAAACGGAGGTCAAGAGGCAGCCATGAATTTTGGGAGCTTCACCTTTTTGTGAGGCAGTGTGCTTATTGAGGGTATCAATTATTATCCGCAAAGTAGTTATAAAATGTTATTCTAATCTAATACGAAACTTTCAAGGACTTCATTTTTTGACATAGCCTCCTTGTGTTTCAACGCACTTGGTCCATCGTTGTACAAGCATCCTAATGTCCTCTCTGCCAATAGATGGCGTCACCATACCTGCAGTAAATTTGTGCCACCTTACGTGTAAGGCAAAGGTGGAAGCACTGACCAGGTTTAATTTGAATGAACCTTATACGTTATTTCCCCACCATGTTAAATCATGTTGATGTGCTATGCCTCTCAAGGAAATAAACATAGCCCAGGTGTAATTTTTTTTTTTTTTGAACGTGGAAAATATTATTGTTTTTATACGGAACATTAATTTTGACATGTTTCTCGATAAAGAAAAGGGTCAGATCGTGAGGTTAAGATTCCAGCTGAGTTCCCTAGAACTCATAAAAGAATGTTCGCGGTTGAGATGAGAGCCAGGAATGCACCACTTCTTTCACTGTTTAGTCCGAGGTAAATCTACGGCCCCTTAATACCTTTTTGAGTGGACAAAACAAGTGATACACAGAAGGGGCAAGAACGGGACTATATGGAGGATGATACAGTACTTCAAATTTGAGATTATGGAGCGTCGCAGCAGTGTGGGTAGCAGTATGCGGACGATCATTGTCGTGCAACAACACAACACCTTTTGTCAGCAATCCTCGGCGTTTGCTTCAAACTGCAGGCGTTAACATTGCAGTAAGCATCTCACTGTAACTTAAACTGTTTATTGTCGTGCCCATTTCCCATTATGTTCCAGTACTGGACCTTACGAGTCCCAAAAAACATTAAACATCAATTTTCCTGCGGTCGGTTGAGTCTTGAACATTTCCATGCCCTGCGAATTTGGAAGTTTCCATTCCATGTTGTGACATTTACTCTCTGGCTCGTAATGATGGATCCATGATCAGTAATGATCCTGTCTAAGAAGTTGTCACCTTCGTTTAGATTAGATTAGATTAGATTAGATTAGTTTTTCGTTCCATAGATCCGTGCTGAGGAGATCCTCGTGGATGTGGAACAAGTCAATTTATTTTTTTTTAAAACTGGAATAACAATACGAATAGTATGAATATATACAATACATCATTTGTTTCCATTAAAAAATTCGTCAATGGAGTAGAAGGAGTTGGCCACTAGTAAGTCTTTCAGGCTCCTTTAAACTGATCTTTATTTGTAACTAAATTTTTTATGTTTACTGGCAAATTATTGAAGATGTGTGTTCCTGAGTAGTGGACCCCTTTTTGAATTAAGGTAAGTGCTTTTAAGTCCTTGTGCAGATCATTTTTGTTCCTAGTATTGTATGTATGAACTGAGCTGTTTGTTGGAAAAAGAGATATATTATTTAGGACAAATTTCATTAATGAGTAAATATACTGAGAGGCAGTAGTTAGTATACCCAGTTCTTTGAAGAGGTTTCTACAGGACGTCCGTGAATTTACTCCACAAATAATACGTATGACACGCTTTTGAACTCTGAAAACTTTTGTTTGACTTGAAGAGTTACCCCAAAATATTATACCATATGACATTATGGAATGAAAGTAGGCAAAGTATGTAAGCTTTTTCATTTTTATGTCGCCTATGTCTGCTAACACTCGAATTGCAAATACAGATTTGTTAAGGCGTTTCTGCAGTTCTGTGGTGTGCTCTTCCCAACTGAATTTATTATCAATTGGTAATCCCAGGAATTTAAGACTGTCAACCTCTTCTATCTGCTCTTCTTTGTATTTTATGCATGTGCTGGGTGGAGACCTCTTACAGGTTCTGAATTGCATATAGTGAGTCTTTTCGAAGTTTAATGTCAGTGAGTTGGCCTTAAACCATTTATTAATATCCATGAAAATATCGTTAGCAGATCTTTCTGGAACTACACTTGTCATACTATTTATTGCAATACTTGTGTCATCTGCAAATGAACTCTGCTTCTGGCAGTGTAACTGATGAGAGATCATTAATGTACACAAGAAAAAGCAATGGCCCTAGGATGGATCCTTGTGGGACACCACATGTAATTTCTTCCCATTCTGATGATGACTGACGACTTAATTCACTAGTCCCTTTCACTGACACCCTTTGTTTCCTGTTAGTGAGGTATGACTTGAACCATTTTGCAGCACTGCCCGTGACACCATAGAAATCTAATTTACTTAAAATGATGTTGTGGTTCACACAATCAAATGCCTTTGACAAATCACAGAAAATACCTGCTGCTTGTAATTTGTTATTTAATGAATTAAGTACATTTTCACTGTAGGTGTAAATAGCCTTCTCGATATCAGAACCCTTCAGAAATCCAAACTGTGTTCTTGATAATATGTTATTTGAGGTCAGATGGTTGAGCAGATGCCTGTACATTACTTTTTCTAAAATTTTTGAGAATGCTGGCAAATGTGAAATCGGTCTGTAGTTTGATGGTATCTCTTTATCCCCTTTCTTGAATAGAGACTTAATATCTGCATATTTTAGCCAGTCAGGAAATGTCCCAGTTATAATTGACTGGTTACACAAGTAACTTAGAATTGTACTGAACTCACAAGAACATGCCTTAATTAACTTTGTTGATATTTCATCTTACCAACTAGAATGCTTTGTTTGTAAAGATTTTATTATGGAAGTTATTTCTTTTGGTGAAGTGAGTGATATATTCATGTACTTGAAGCTATTTCTGAAGGCTAGTTTCAGATATTCAAGGGCATTATTTACTGATCCTGAAAGTCCCATTCTATCAGTAACGGATATATAGTACTTGGTAAATAGATTTGCCACACTATGCCCATCAGTTACTAATGTGTCATCTACCCTTAGTGCTATTTGCACCTGTTCCTTTCTGGTTCTACCAGTCTGCTCTTTCACTATATCCCATATTGTTTTTATTTTGTTCCCTGACATTGCTATCTTCTTCTCATAGTGCATTTGTTTAGACGTCTGAATTACTTTTTTTAATCTTTTAAAGTATTCCTTGCATTTAGCTAAATCATCAGCATAGGAGCTATTCTTGGTCGACTGATACATTTTCCTTTTTGTCTTACAGGAAATCTATTCCTTGTGTAATCCATGGTTTTATTATGGACTTCTGTTTAATTTGAGTAACTTTTAGAGGAAAACAGTTTTCAAACATGGTACTGACATTATTCATGAATGTGTTATATTTTTCATTCATGTCATGAGCACTATAAACATCTTTCCAGTTCATATCTTTGAGCAGTTTTCTAAAACACTCAATTGTTGGTTGATTGACTACTCTCCTGTACTCGGATTCAGCAGTCTTCATAATCTGCTTAGAATTTACATCTAAAACAAGGAGCTGCATGTCATGATCTGATAGTCCATTTATAACACGTTTTATGATATGATTTTGTTCCTTTGATTTGTCTATAAAAATGTTATCAATGGCTGTCCTTGAGGATTTAGTGATCCTAGTTGGAAAGTTTACAGTTTGAGTTAGATTGAAAGACAACATTACTAACTGCAGTGAATGTTTACTGGAAGATTGCATTAGAAAAACTATATTAAAGTCATCAGCAATCAAAATTTCTTTGGTTCTTCCTGTTAAATAACCCAAAAGAGCTTCTATATGATCTAAGAATAGATTATAATTTCCTGCAGGTGCTCGGTAAATAGTTATTATTATATAGGATCTGTCATAGAATTCTACTTCTGTTGCACATGCTTCTAGATGCTGCTCTAATCAGAATTTATTAATGTCAATGTTCTTGAATTTATGGCAGTTTTTGATAATTGTGGCAACTCCTCCTCCATCCATATCTACTCTGCAGAAGTAGGAAGCTAGCTTAAATCCTGAAATGTCTAACATATCTGTATCAGTGGTCACTTGATGTTCAGAGAGGCAGATTATGTCAATTTGGTGAGATGAATTCATTTCATCGATAGAAATGAGTAGTTCATCAATTTTATTTCTAAGTCCCGGAAGGTTCTGGTGTAATAAAGATAACTGATACTGCATACTAATGGGATTGTAAGTGCTTTGGTGAAGATGAGCTGGCAGTTTCTGATTACTTTCTGTTAAACACTGTTTAAATGGAGGCTGTATGATAAAATCTGACTCCTGTTCATCTGTTTTCTCAAACTGAGTGTGTCTGCCAATCTCTCTTAAAACTCGTTTTCTTTCCCCCTTCCCTAACCTAAAAAAGGCATCCCTCTGACACCTGTGACCACTGGTATTTTACCACTTGTACCAGTGTCCCCCCTTAAGTTTTCTGCAATCAACCCAGACAGTTTTCCCTTCCCTTTCCTATTGAGGTGAAGGCCATGCCTAGTGTAGTCCCACCTATTGATAGCATCCACAGGAATCAAACCAATATGGGACCCTATACCCGTCCTAAGCAGCCACTCCAACTCCAAGTTCACCCTCCCTACGGAAGAGTTCAAATGAGGCCGAAAATGGCGTCTCAACACAGACACAAATCCCACACTCGTATGTTTCGTTGCTGATGCTATCTTCACCAGGTCACTCGCTATGGAATATTCAGAGTCTCTGTCAATGCTATTTCCCGGACCACCCACTATAACCACGGCATCCTCCTTTGTAAAATCCTTGCATAAAGCACCAACATCCTCTGTTACCTGACCCAGATCTGCACTAGGCTTGAAAAGTTTTGTGACCTGGTACTCTGGACCTAGATTATCCTGCAGTAGTTGGCCAACACCTCTACCATGGGAACTACCTAACAACAGAACTTTCTTTCTCTTTACAAATTTCCCTACCTTTTTCTAGTCCTGAAAGCTTATTGTGCCCTTTCTACAGCTTCAGCTACATGAGGCTCATCCGATTCCGACTGAGGCAACAGGTCAAATCTAGTTTCAAGATTTATGACAAAGCTGTCTGATGCTCTCCTTTGCCTGTTCCCCTTATTACCTGTTGCCACTTCCCACCTCTGTTCACCATTCTCCCTCATTTAACCTGTCCAGATCCTCCCTTGCCTTATCTAGGTCAGCTTGAAGAGTTGCAATTTTCCCTTCCTGTTCCAGTATTTTCCTATCTCTACTGCAGATCCTACAATACCACTGGTGAGCCTCATTTATGCCCCCATTTCCCACGCCACTACATTCGCCCCAATGAAAGAAACTACAGCACCCATCACACCATACCCCGGAACTAACGATCCTACGGCATGTCACACACTTCTCACTCATGGTAAAAACAGAAATCGTTTAAGCTGATTTAAGTAGTGACTAAAACGTAAACAAAGGACCCTAGAAACTATTCAGGCAGATATAAATAAATTGAAAGAGTACTGAATAAAAAAACTGGTGATTACATATAACTCACTGTTTACTTATGATACGCACGCGTGAAATTAAGCCTAAAATCCGTGCTGTAGGCGCGCGAAGGAAAATAAACTTCTTTCCCCGTTTCACTTCCACTAATGTAACAACACTTGTATTATATTTATACCAACTGGAAACGTTTATCTATAAGTTTAATTCACTGCTTACTTACGATTCGAACGCGTAAAATTAGGCCTAGGATTCGTGCTACAGGCGCGAGAAGAAAAATACGCTTCTTACCACGTTTAATCTTATTTTATACTTCACTAACACTTCCACTAATTCAACACCACTTATATTTATAACACCTGTACACGTTTCAAAATAGCTCAATAACAACGCTTTTTATAATTATTAAGTGCAGCAAATACTTGAAGAGTCCGCGTCGGTGCAGTGTTGCCAACTAAGTTACCATAGCGATCCAAATGTTTTTTGCAGATGTCCAAGCGCGTTTGTTTATGCATCTGTGTGAGTTTACTGCGACCCATCTTGCACAAACTTTATGAAACCCAAGTCTGTTGTGGATGATTTCGTTGCCAGAACGGTGACTAATTTGCAGACTACGTGCCACTTCGTCAATAGCTAAGCGTCTCTCTAAGAGAATCATTTCACGTGAACGCTCAATGGTTTCTTCATTTGTAGCGGTAAACGGTAGTCCGGCTCCTTCATCGTGCGTAACACTTGTGCGAACATTTCGAAATTTTTCAATCCATTCGTATACACTACGTTGTGGAAAAACACTGTTTGCGTACTGTACCGAATGTCTTCGATGAATTTCGGCCTCTGATACGCCTTGCAACCGCAAAAAACGGATCACTGAACGTTGCTCTCCTTTAGTGCAAATATACTGTGGAGCAGCCATGATTAACAGAACGGCAGCGGTAACGAAACTAACCTAGCAGCCTTTGCAAAGGTATAATAGAAAAAAAACATGCGTCATCAACGTGAAACGACAACACTACCAGAATAAACAAAATTATAACTAAATTGCTGATAATAACTGTCTTAGCTGCGCCGGATTACCCGAGCGGTCTGAGGCGCCGCAGTCATGGACTGTGCGGCTGGTCCGGCGGAGGTTCGAGTCCGTCCTCGGGCATGGATGTGTGTGTTTGTCCTTAGGATAATTTAGGTTAAGTAGTGTGTAAGCTTAGGGACTGATGACCTTAACAGTTAAGTCCCATAAGATTTCACACACATTTGAACATTTTTGAATAATCGACTTACCTTTGTAACTTCGATTGAAGTAATGAATAAACACTACAAGATCCTAAGTAACAAGGAACCCGTGTTTTTTCTGCTTTATATATTACAAACAGTTGTGAATTGCAGAGAACAAAGATCATATGTCTTTGCATGGGCCAGTCAGGAAGATAATACCATTGGCGGCACAAAAGGGCTTTGCCACATTGTTGCCAGTAGGTAATTGGTCTGTGGATTTGTTGCCAGTGTATACACCGCATCACTCTAACTGTGAACTGAGTAAAGATGTCCAGTCAAAGATCTACCAGGAGTAGAATAAGCTAAGAGCTATTATTCGTGTCTTACTTAAATAGGGAGTAACTCATTTCACTTGCTACATGTAACCAGTTTTGGAAAATTTTTGCACTCATGATTACATACTAAGGTCTTGTCAGTACCGAGGTGTTCTGCTACTTGCATACCTACGGGACTAAAAGCCCTTGGAAAATGACTTACCTTCAGTGAAAAGTATAAATTGTTCTTCTTATCTAAAAGATTAACATTATACCTACACCGCGAAAGGGAAGGGTCAGCTTTTGACTCACGTTGTAGAATCCACTTGTATTCAGTTAGAGAACTTCGTTTCACGAGCTTAACTTTCCTTGTTCATCGCTTATTGTACCAGATTTGCAACACCCTTACCACATTTTATTTCATTTTAAAAAACACAGTGAATCATTTTGTGGTTTGGTCTGGTGAATCTCACCATGAACCGTATATATGGTTCTGTTTCATTCACCGAATATACTCTTACTTGGCGTCAGACTCAAAACTGTGGCAGTAAGAGAACTCCATACCACCGAAAGTAGTTGCTGTTACAAGGTTGCTTGCTTTCACGCAGAAACTATACAGCCTCGTCACATGGACAATTATGTTTAGACAGGATAGGACAGAAACTATGGCAACACAGATTATCAGCAATTATCAGTGGTTTATTAAAACAAATTATATATTGCTTAAACTGAGATGACAAAAGTCATGGGATAGTTCCTAATATCGTATCGGATCTCCTTATGCGCGGCGCAGTGTAGCAACTGGACATGGCTGGGACTTGACGAGCCGTTGAATGCCCCCTACAGAAATAGCGAGCCATACTGCTGTATAGCTGTCCCTAATGGCGAAAGTGTTGCCAGTGAAGGATTTTGTGCACAGACTAACCTTTCGATTATGTCCCATAAATAATCGAAGGGATTCATGTCGGGTGATCTTGGCTGCCAAACCATTCACCCGAATCCTCCCGAATGTTCTTCAAACAGGTCGCGAAGAACTGCGGCCAGTTGATATGGCGCATCGTTGTTTGGGAAAATGATGTCCATGAAATGCTCTCCAACATAGCCATTTCCAATCAACGATCGGTTCAGTGGGCCCGGAGGATGCAGCCCACTTCATGTAAACACAGTCCACGCCATTAAGTAACCACAACTAGTTTGCAAAGTTCCTTGATGACATATCGGGTCTGTGGCTTCTTTGGGTCTATGCCACACTTCAACCCTATCATCAGTTCTTACCAAGTGAAGTTGAGACTCATCCAATCAGGCTACGGCTTCCCGGTCATCCAGGGTTTGCTGTTAGCAAAGGCGCTCACGTCGTTCGTCTGCTGTCATATCCCATTAACATCTAATTTCACCGCACTGACCTAACGGATACATGCGTACTACGTCCCACGTTGATTTCCTCAGTTACTTCTCGCAGTGTTTCTTGTCTGTCAGCACTGAGAGCTCTAAGCAAACGCCGCTGCTTTCGGTAGTTAAGTTAAGGCCGTCGGCCACTGCGTTGTCCGTGGTGACAGGTAATGGCTCAGATTTGGTATTCTCGGCGCACTCTAGACACTGTGGATCTCGGTATACTGAATTCGCGAGAGATTTCCGAAATGTAATGCACAATGCGTCTAGCCCTAACTACCACTCCGCGTTCAAACTTTCATTATGACGATAGTGAGACCATGGTCACGTCGGAAACCTATTGACATGAACCCTTTGAGTACCAATGACAGCTCTACCATTCCACTGCTCTTTATACTTTGTGTGTACGCGATACTACCATCATCTCTGTATCTGCATACCGCAATCCCATGATTTTTGTCACCCCAATGTACGCTGAGTATGAAGAGGCTGTATGGGTCTGTAGTAGAGTGTTCAGTAGCACTCATTCTTTGAATGCTGGGCGTGAATGCTGTGAATGATAACTATTAGACTATCCAGATGGTCTCTTCTGGGCGACACTGTGGATAGCTCCTGCTGCTGTCTTGAGGCACGTTTTTCATACTTTGGAATTAACTGTCGATTCACTCTGAGTGTAACAGCGATTTCGCTTATTCGCGTTTGATATATGGATGTCCGCCAGGGAACAATCTTTGAGACATAAGGAGACAGCATCACGTAGTATATTAGTCCACCCGCTCTATGGCATCTGACCGCAACTATGTGTCGGCTCTATGGGGGAAGGCCTTACCATGTGACATCCTCTCCATGTATGGATGTGTCTCGTATCTTCTGGTGGACACACCTGTTCTTATGTTCTGTTGGGTGATAGAGAGCCTTACCTTACTTTTATAATTATATACAATGTACATCCGTATAGTATTTACTTTTATCTGTATTGTATTATCGAGAAGATTGCTGCTTCAAAAGATTTAGGAAACAAAATTCCCTTAAACGAACTACACATAAATTATTGATTGCCGATAGAAATATTTTGTTTACAGGAAAAGGAATTGTACTGAGACTGTGTCAAAAATTCCATTCGCATTGGCGCCTTGGGGGCATCCGATCAGTATACAACACTTCATTCACTCTAGCCTTAAAAAATTATAAGGATGCATGTTTATTTAGCACTCCGAAGAATTGTGCAGTCTCTGTCAGCATATCCATAAGGACAATTTAATAACATTTAACATCCTGTACACTGGTAGAGCTGTGCAGCCTTTGATTACAAAGCAAGAACTATCAAACATCTAAAGTTCGATGTTTGCAGCGATTGTCTAGCAAAGTGCTAGAAGTATGACGGCAAATTTACTCCTTATCAACATAAGAATGTAGAGGATTTGAGCACAATATGGGATGTACTTTTTGCAATGTCTGTTGCTCACACTCGGCTGCAATTTTGAAAAGTACACCGAAAACCACAAGAGAGAGGATACTGAGAACGAACATTTGGAGTATGTACGCGGAAGGTCAAGTAATTTTTACAGTAGAATCACAAACCGAAAAACATGTATTTGCAGGGAGCGACGGAAGAATCGTAAACCGTGAAAAATATTTTCGTCATACTCGAAGACATGTAAGTAGTATCAAAGGCGACATATCAAGAAATGTAGCAGTATCATTGCCATGTCTTTATGTAACTACAGCATTGTATATAGAAGTTCACTTTTAATGCTCAATCAGTGTCTTTTCTGTTCGCCTTAGAATAATTTCGTAGCTATCGGACTATCGTCAGCTGCAAAATGGAAAATGTCACTCTGGAGCAACACCAGCAGAAGACAAATCATTTTATTTTATTGTCCCTTTGGCAAGTAACTCACTCCCCGACAATGCCTATGCTCATCCAGGTTCGTGTTAACAGTCACGCTTGCCTCACATTCACACGAAACTAATCATTGCTACGTTTCGTTTTCACACTAATTAAAAATATATTCAATGGTCGTCGGAGGCTTTTTACTTAAGTTCTACTATCGATATGTTTCTCGAGGAAAATTAGCTACTCTGAAACACGACACACTTGCAACCACGACACGACACTACTTCAACCATAAATCACATAATTAATTGGGTGCGCCTGTCTGCAAAATATCTGAACTATTCAAGCACCTTTCTCCTACGATCCGGTCAAACACTTTCGGCTATTAATCATGCTTTCTACGAATTTCTTCCCACTGCTTATCCGCTGCAGCAGACGATGTCTCTCTGCGAGGATCGAAGAACCACCCTTTTCCTCACACCGAGTAGGCGCGAGACCACTGTTGACTATGCTCCACAGACAAAAAGACGCGCTTACCTTCGAAAGTCCCAGAAGCCTGCAATAACTACAACATAGGTGCGTTACGAAAATAGCTGTACTCTTTACACATTTCATGAAATATTATATGTTACCCCACAAGTGTTATGTTTATATTCACATTAAAGTGTACTAAGAGAGTGCGACATAATAAAGTGTATAATAGTGTGAGACAGTATAAGGTGGAATTCAGTTGGACTATAACCACACTAATGAACTATCATTTATGCTGGAGACGGGCAAAATTTCGGCTCACAAGTCGTACTCTGGCACTAGCACCATAGCGCTCTGCTTCCCTGCACTGGAGCCCACGAGAAGTACGGGACCTGCAATGAACTTGTAACGTCACACTAGTCGACTTATCCACCCCTCTTTACGAAAGCTCGACTCCATACAGAGGCCATGGAAAATCAAAATGCAACTGATAAGGAACCCACAAAAGGTCTTAACTTTGTTCTCTGCTGTCGAGAGCTTGCATGCATTTAAATGTGCAGCCAAGAGATATTACAATCGTATGGAATAGTGACTCCATCCTCGCCGGAGACAGCAGCATGCAGCCGTAAGACCTGCGGTGTCATGTGCTATGACGTACACTCCATGGCCTGTCTTTCTCCTGCGCCACAGCTGCTCACATCCCACACCTTGGTGCGAGGAGGGGGAGAGGGGGAAATGGTAACGCACCACAATCGGATCTCAGAGCAGTCGCACCACATACGACTTGATTTTTGTATTTAAAATTTCTCAACAACATAGATCAGAAAGAAATCAGTATTGTTTAATAACTTTTGGCGCACTGAAGACATAACAATAGGTTGGTGCATAGTTTCGACGCGTTTTTCAACAAATTTAATAATCGCAACAGTTATACTTAAGAGAGACTTTAGTCATAAATAATATATTCTCATTCACTATTTACAACAGTCTGCCAACGCTGAGGAAACTATTAGACTCCACGACCGTAGAAATAACGTGGTTTTCAGGTGAAGAATTCTTCGAGCCATGTTCGAGCGCATTTTCACCCGGACAAGAAGTTGTTTGAAATATGTGTGACAGAGAGCGAGAAAGATGAAAATCTGAGGGAGCAACGTCAGGTGAATAAGGTGGTGGCGGAAAGACTTCCCAATCCAACTCCTGCATAGCGTTTTTCGTCAGTCTCCCGGAGAGTGGGCGTGCGTTATCGTGGAGTAGCTTCACTTCACGCAGTAGACTGCGTCTGCAAGCTACCTCAGTTGTTGGCAATAAATGTCGTCATTGATGGCTAGATCTTGGGGAAGCCATTAGTACACACCACACCGGGGCTGTTCCATCGCCCGCATCTCGTGGTCGTGCGGTAGCGTTCTCGCTTCCCACGCCCGGGTTCCCGGGTTCGATTCCCGGCGGGGTCAGGGATTTTCTCTGCCTCGTGATGGCTGGGTGTTGTGTGCTGTCCTCAGGTTAGTTAGGTTTAAGTAGTTATAAGTTCTAGGGGACTGATGACCTCAGATGTTAAGTCCCATAGTGCTCAGAGCCATTTGAACCATTTGAGCTGTTCCATCAGTTGTATAACATTATGCTTCGCGGATGCGTGCAAATCTTTGTACTGGGTGTTGTTGCTTTGTTTGCGCTCAACCATACCTTCCCTTTTCCTTATGTCAGCATAAAAGCACCATTTCTCGGCACCAGTAACGACACAGGGCAGAAATCGTCGTTATTGTTCAGAACCCAATTGATGACGAACAGAGATGCACCTGCTAATTTTTGCAGTTTTGGCTTAGAGCATGCGGTACCCACACACTCGATTTTTGAAGCTCCCACAGCTCATACATATGCCACATGGTGGTGGAATCATTACAGTTCACCACATTTGTCAGTTCTCGAGTAACATGACGTGGATTATTGTGGATTAATAGGTTTCACTGAAAACTCTGAACAGTCTATCCCAAGAGATAATACTTACACTTTTGCACCTACGTTGGAGCGAATTGCATGGAGTGTGGCGTAGGGGTTACCATTTCTAGCTGCGGTTCTGTGTCCCCGGTGCAAATACAACGACCAGAAAACATTTGTTACTTCATATATATGTTTCTGTATTGTGGGGCATTCGACGTTAGTGCAAATAGCAGCACTCGCCGCTCAGGAGATCAGTTCTTTTCTGGCTGTACGTTGGTGTTAGTACGAAACATGCTGTAAGTGCTAAGCGTTGCTCTTGATTAAGGCACTGCTTTCGTATTTGAACTTGACTGTGATTACGTGACGCTGTGCAGTGGAGACAGTGGCTACTGCAAAACATTTACATCGCCTCTGCTCCAATTACGCAGCGTAAAAGCCGTCGCTACACAGACAGGAACCGACATACAAGCAGTACATCGTTGCCAAGTCCCATATATTCAAAAGTTTAAGATTCGTTTTATAATGACTACGAAAGACTAGTTATGTGTGTTGACTTTCAAACTGATTTTATAAGTGATGGTAGAAGGTTGAGAATTTTGGAATACCTTCCAATATCATATAATTTCACGCAGATTGTGTGCTATCTAACTAGATTGCAAGGAACAACACTAAAAGTATAGAAAACAATTTTGTATTTTACATTATTAGAGAGAAATTCCGCTAGAAAAGAAGTAAACGGTCTTTGAGAACCTGATGTACAAGTTTTAACACTTAAAGGAATTCCTGGAAACACACTTCTTAAATAAAATTACAATCAAATTAGAAATTTTAATCCCATGGCAACTGACTTTTTAAAAACACTACGGAACTAGTGTGCCACGATATTTATAGTGGTAATAACAATGAAGATAAATACAATGGTATCCTCGACAGATTTTTCAAGCTCTTTGAAATCTACTCTGCATTAGAACATTTAAAGCAGGATAATATCATTATTAGGCATCCTGTATAGGTGACTAAATGGATAAGGATACAGAATGGAATGAAATGGGTTTTACATAAAAAGTTAGAAATAGGTGCAACAGAGCTCCAGCAGCCCATTAAAACCACTATTCTAAAGTGCTTAAAAACGTTATTAGGAACGACAAGAAAACGTGTGGCGTGCAAATATAACAGCTATTTCTCAGGATAAAATTAAAGGAGTATGGTCAGTCGTTAAGGAAACTTATGGCCAAAACGACAAGGTCGAGTTTATACAGTCAGTATAGAGTAAAATCATTTTTCTTATTGATTAGTCAAATATATGCACATTATTTATCATTTTCTGAAGAAGTGAATGGAATAGAAACATACTTTCTACAGGAAATCATATAACTGTCGTTGAAAAAGACTTTCTAAGTCTGGTATCTGAAACACACTTGCGCGGTATTGACAAGGCAGACTGAGTCAATAATTAAATGGCTGAGTACAAAGTATTCTCATGGGTATGGCAGGTTACCTAGCAAGAAATTAAAACAGTGTGCTGTATGTATGAGCTCTGTATCTAGCCACATTCTTAATATTTCGTTTATGAAAGGTCTGGTTTCTCAACTGTTGTAGTACTCTATAAGGCTGCCACTTGATTAAAAAAAACGGAATTAACAAAACTGTATATGTAAAAGTAAGTGATCATTACAGTTCGCATAGAAGTAGTTTAACAACTCAACATGCTACATTCTCTACTCGCCGTGGGTCACGAGATGGATTAAACAAAAAGCTTTGATTTAACTAATTTTAGACTGCGAAATTTCGCCTTTAAAAATTTGGCTTCACCAAAATCTAACACGTAAAGGACTGGGCCAGCGTTTTAAGTACACATCATTCGCTATTTGACAAACTTTACTACGGCTAAAAAACACTATATTTACTAAGGGAAACAATTCCTGTGATTTGCGACAAATACATTACACAGGGTTCTTCATCAAATTATAACTCTTAATTAACTAGCCCCTCAACTGGAAACCTCTAATGTCAAATTACCATCAATTGTTATTATAATTTAAAACCCAGACTTAATATACTATAACAAAGGGCACAGATTGGGAGAACAGTAACAGGCACAAATAAGTGATATACAATTTTCCGTAACCTTTGACAAGATAGTTACAAAATTGTTCCGCTGGACTGACTAAACTTTTAAGCAACCATGAAACCAAGGTGCAACGACCTGAAATTTATAATTCACAAGAAATGGTGAATATCAAATGTCTGGACTAGGGGCTGCCTCTATATCTCCAGCCAGAAACAAATTACTGCGCCTTAGCCAACCTCAGAATTCAATGAATTTATTGTTTCAGACGCAGCCTTTTCTTTTTTGATTTGGAAAGAAAAAAAAAGCGTTCAGTATCAAGGAAGTCTACTCCGCGCAAGACCGGTCACGTTTCACAGCGCATGGCCGGGATGTTCAACAGAGATAAATCCCTTAAGCACGAAGTTCAAGCCACGCAATGCATATTATATATCCTACTCCTCTTACAGCCCGCATCTCGTGGTCGTGCGGTAGCGTTCTCGCTTCCCACGCCGGGGTTCCCGGGTTCGATTCCCGGCGGGGTCAGGGATTTTCTCTGCCTCGTGATGGCTGGGTGTTGTGTGCTGTCTAAGTTCTAAGTTATAGGGGACTTACGACCACAGCAGTTGAGTCCCATAGTGCTCACAGCCATTTTGAACTCCTCTTACAGGATTTGCATGGTATTACCAAACACAGTAAATAGAACCAAATAGCATGATGGCATGACGAAATAAGGAATAGCTAAAATCAATTTGTTTGCATCTAGGCACCGCATCTTCGAAATACAGTCAACTGTGGTCAAACAAAATGGGAGGTGCCCAAAGTCAGTGCTAGTACATCCCCCGAAATTAAGAAATAAAGGGAGGGACCCCCACTATAAATAAACTACTAAAACAAAAGAATGAACAGCTCAGAAAAGGAGTAGCTTCCCACACTAATTAAAGAACTTATGGAAGTGTGAAAACGTATTAAACTAATAAAACAAATATACCGAACTGGCACAAAATAAATGGCCCCTTATGTCCTTAAAATGAGAACAACAACAGCTACATTAAAGAACTACTAGATTATATCACCGTGAGATAGTGAGCGGTCACCTCCACTGACCTCTGAGGCCTTTATAATCAGGATAACAAGAGTTAAATGAAACAGTTAACATATTGTAGTTACACGATTTAGCGAGCGGTGACCTCTTCAGCGAAGATGGTGTACATGGGCGTGGCATGCAGAAGCTCAGCCGCAAAGGCACTACTGTCCAGAAGTCCCACAAGGCGGTATACCACACTGCCCGTGACAGTGGAACAGACAAAAGGCTCATCTGCGTCTGGGCCACCACTGCACGATCAAAACTTCCGCAGTTACAGTGCTCAGCGAGTTGGCTACAGATGAGTAAACTTCTTATACTACGCATGCACTGTGAGTGTTACAAAACAAGGTAGTAAAATAGAATAGTAATTCCAGAAGAACTGCCGATCATGTACTAAGGGACCTAAAGAGCCAGAAATTTACAATTCATCTCACTACTCCCCTCAGCAACGCCTCGTTTCCCCGATCGCTACACCACCACGACGCTCCATAGAACAGCAGCACGCTCTACACTGCGGCAACGACCTTATACGGACGGAGTGGGAAATTTATAAAAGAAAAGGAGCATGCTGGGCTCAGGTTGAACACAAAACATTCTTCAGAAATTTGATCACTATGCAAAAAACGAGTGGTCTACATTTGGTTCCTCTTATACTTTAAGAACAGACAGCAGTAGGTAATTCTGGGCACTAATGAGGTCGGCAATGAGGTGGCATCTGACTAGGGCACAGTTAAGGGAGAGGTGTCCCAGAAGTCAACCCGTGAGCCTCTAAGCTCCTTTATGTATAAATCTTATGCTTTCTAATAAAATGGGTGAGACTATGATATTTCTATACGCTGATCACACTGGGTTGGTAGTGGAGGATGCTGAGGATAACATAAGAAGTGTATCAAGCAGTACAGTTCAACGCAATGCAAGGTTTGTAGAAAATAAATTTATGCTAAGTCACACTCAGACTCAGGTTACGCAGATTCTAACTCACTATTCACCCGACACCTTGACTACACTGAAAGGACATATTATTAATGAGTCTGAACATTCCCAGTTCATAGTCGTTCAGATTTGTGGAAAGCTGTGACGGAACGTCGAAGTTCAGGATCTTGTTCAGAAATTGAATGCCACAAAAGTCACCATTACTACAGTATCAGCAATAAAAAGGTCCAACGCGACAATTAGACTACTCAGCTTATATTCATTCGTTGTAGCACACAGTCTTTTATTGTGCTGTAACTGTTACCATTCACAGAGCGTATTTTTGGATCACAAACGAACGGTCTGAGCAATATGAGATACAGGGTGGTCCACTGATTGTGTTGCGGCCACATGTAGTAAGCGTTGCTTCACGCAGTGGAGAATGGAAAAACAGAGGCACGCCGGCGACCGAGGCGTTGCGAAGTAGGCAGGCACAGATAGCCTTGCTGACAGCAGCAGTCTACCAGCAGGCTGACGCAAGGACGCACACAGACCGAGCGGCGAGCGAAGCCTGGAGAGTGCTGAGTAATGGAAAGTGAGGCCAGCATGTTAAGTTACGTGGGAGTAATAACAAAGAGCTACCACCGAGGGCAAAAAAACGTCCTCCTGCCGGATATAAACAGTGGAGCGCGGGCAGCAACAGACAGAAGCCATTAGGAAGCAGTTCCGATATGAGGACGGACGTGGTCCATGTCCGAATGTTCAATCTTCATACGTGACGATTTCGGATGTCTGTTCCAGCTCGCAGGAGACATCCGTTCGCCACCAGATGTCAGCTTCAGCTCTGGAGGTCGACTCGAGTTCGGTCGGCACAATGGCTGACTAACTACAGCGAGAACTTCTAGCAGGACCAGCCGCAGCGCGGTCTCGGTCACAGGCGCCGCCGGAGACTGACGCCCGGACTTCATGCCAACCCGGCCCTACGGCGCGTGGACCGTCCATAACGGGACCTCGCTGACATAGCGACTGACGGATTCCTAGCCGCCGGTGCAGCAGGCGTCTGGAGATGACCTCACGGCGACGCGGCTCCGTGGGCGTGTCGTACTGGGGCGCCGAGCGGCGGCATCTCAACCACAGGGCATCCTGGCTTCAGCGGAGCACTGGTGGCCTGAGGCTCCCGAGTGCTATCAGCAGCGCTCGTTGCGCGCATTGTCGGAGACTCTACACAGCAGCAGCCAGGGGGAGGGACCCGTAGGGCTGGGCAGCGACGACGAGGGAGAAATTGTAAAGAAAGTTCAATAAATAATTGTAAAACTCCACGCCTTCTCAGTCTTTGGCGCAGCCACTGTGTCTGCTGCTAACAATTGGTGCAGAAGGTGTAACAAGTGGTGTCAGGCGCACCGACGCCACGATTTTGACTAGCACCGTGCGGAGCAACCGAGAAACACCGAATAGGGTGAGTCCAGCAACTGCCTTGTCTCCATGTTTTCTGTGTAGCTAGACATGTCGAGGGTAATGTTAATGGATGTGGGAGTGTCATTTGAAAGGTCTAACAGCCCTGTAGACTTATCGCAGTTTCATGGGAATGATAGTCACGTTAACTTATTACCATCTAAATGTGTAGTGTGTGGATTAACAGGTCACGTCGCTCCTTGCGATAAATTTCTACCAAGCACTTGTGATGTGTGTGGCTTCTATGGTCGTGTAACGGGGCAATGTGGTAAGCCTAGATGGCTTGCCATTAGACGTGCTAGGAATTAACTTGCCTCTGGGTAATACAATTTTATTTTTGTGAGGTGAGGTTTACCACACGGAAAATGCCAGAGACACATGCAACCGAGCAAGTGACGCCTTAGTCGCATTGACAGAGCAAGTTAAGAAACTGTTTGAAGAAAATAAGCTGCAAAAGCAGCACATGCAGAGGATGGAGCAACAATTGTTGCAAAATACTCAATCAGGCTTGGGAAGCGATAGCGTAGAATGCAAGGGTACTGTCTTTTCCGGTGTGGCAGATTGCTCAGCGGCTAATTTGATACCTTCCTTCTCGGGTAAAACATCAGTGGATGTGAATGTTTTTATTAGTGACGTACGTAGTACGGCTAGACTGTGTGGCTGGTCGGATGAAATGTGTTTGCAAATGGCGATGTTACGGTTAGTAGGTGACGGAAAGGCTTATGTGGCATACCACGACGGATTAAAGGATGCTACTACGTTCACAGAGTTGGCTGATGGATTATTTCAAAGGTTTAGGGAACAAAGTAGTGGCAGTTTTTTTAGAGAAAAATTGGGGAGGATGATGCAAAAAACGGGTGAAACGGTAGAATAATTTTCAGACAGAATTAGGAGAACGAATGCGCAAGATGCGAGTGCAAATGAAATTCAATTGAAAGAAGCTGAGAATAAAGCTTTAGACGCATTTTTGCGAGGGGTATCGCCGGATTTTTCACGCCAGATGCGGATGGAAAATCCAAGTGACTTAGCAGCAGCATTGCGCGGAGCTACACATTTGCAGGAAGTGGATAGCGCCACTAGAAGTTGCAATGACAAGAAAATTTTTTCGTCTTCCAACGAGTGTTATTGTTGTGGGAAGCAAGGTCATTTTAAGGGACAATGTAGGGAACTGCAGTATTTCAGTTGTCAGAAAATAGGGCATAAGGCACGGCAATGTAAAGCCAAAAAACGGGTTAATGATACAGTAGGTAAAAAACTGTTAAACCAAAAAGGGAGGGTTCCTGCCGTCGGGAGGCATTCCCAGTAAAAAATGGTACTCAGAGAGTGCACGAAGAGGCGGATTGTAGTTTGATGGTTTGGACAAATGATAAGTGGTGAAGATTTTTAGTGGATACTGTAGTGCATATATCAGTTGTCAGTGTGGACCTCGTGGGCAAGAAAGGATTGGAAGCTCCGAGGTACAGATTGCGCGCAGTAGATGATAAAGAATTAGATGCACTACGGACAGCACAGATCAAGTTTAAGACAGGCAACGTGTGGTTCCGGGAGCAAATGGAGGTGTTGTCAACTGTGGGACAGAGATTTTCAGCGACACTTGGGTTGGACTTTCTGATTAAACATCACGCCAAAATTGACCATTCGCAACATACGCTGGAACTCGATGGGAACTTGTTCTCAATGGGTACAGCCGTTGCAAATGTTTCAGAGTCGCAAGGTGCACCGGTAGCTAAGGTGATACCAACTAAACTGCGTACAAGTGCTTTAAAGGTGATTTCGTGTGCGAAAGTACGAACAGGTACAGGGAAGTTGATCTGGATACCGGTGGATGTCGATGTGCCACAGCAGAGGTTATTCTTGGTAGAGCCACTACCAAGTAATGAGGTTTTAGACGAAAAGGACTGCTTTATTCGTAGGTGTGTGTCACGGGTAACGGACATAAACGGGCAATTTACGGTTCCGGTGAGTTTAGATAACTTCGGGCGGGATGATGTCGATCTGCCGAAGGCATTAGTAATAGCCACAGTAGAGTTAATGGATGAAGAGGACATCGATAGTTCGAGGCTAGCCTATAATGTAAAGCAAACCGTCAGCACGTATGCACTTCGTGACAAGGTAAATCATTTGAGAATAAATGATCGTTCGGTTATGGAAGCATATTACCAATGTATAAAGCATTGTTTGAAGCACAGGGTACGTTACATGTTATACCGATAACACAGCATCGTATTCCGACAGGGAATCACGCTCCGGTGTATCGTAAGCCATGCAGACTACCGAAACAATTACAACCAGTAGTAGAGCAACTAACAGAGCAACAACTGAAAGATGGGATAATCCAGCACAGTAATAGTCCTTGGTCTAGTAGCGTGGTCCTAGTTTCGAAGAAGACACCGGACGGGTCGAAAAAAATTCGCTTTTGTTGTGATTACAGACATTTGAATGAACGGACACTGGCGGACGTATATCCGATTCCGAATATCACAGAAACGTTAGATAACCTAGGGCAGTGTAAATTTTTCTCCACTATGGATTTCCGAAGCGGTTACCACCAGATTCAAGTATGTCCGGAGGACAGGCCGAAAACAGCATTCACGACGCATTGTGGTCACTTCGAGTATAAACGAATGCCGTTTGGACTAAAAAACGCTCCAGCAACATTTCACAGGTTGTTGGATGGAGTCCTTCGCGGGTTGAAACAGAAAAAAATGTGTATCTGGATGACATTATAGTTTTTTCAAGAGATATAGAGCAGCACGTGGAACGGTTAGAGGAGGTGTTTAAAAGATTAGAGGCAGCACGGCTAACATTAAGTTTGGACAAATGCCATTTTGCGCAAGCACAAGTAAATTACCTCGGGCATGTTATCAGTCAGGACGGGGTGCGGACGGATCCTCGTCTCACTTCTGCTGTACGAGGTTTTCCGGTTCCGCAAACGGTTAAACAACTTCAATCGTATTTTGGTCCTGCAAGCTACTATCGATAATTCGTACACGGGTTCGCAGAAATAGCGAGGCCACTTACTAAGTTGCTAAGAAAAGGTGTTACCTTCCAGTGGACGTCAGAGTACGAGAAAGCATTTCAAGAGTTGAAACGGATACTGACATCAGATCCAGCTTTGAAGTTTCCAGACCTTTCGAAATAGTTTTTTACTACAATGTGACGCTTCTAATCACGCTGTTGGGGTTGTACTTTGGCAGGAAATTGATGGCAAAGAACATCCGATAGCGTTCGCCTCTCGTCAACTTAACAAGGCGGAACAAAATTACTCCACGACGGAGAAGGAATTGTTAGCGGTAATTTACGGGATTTCGTACATTCGATGTTATCTGTACGGTAGAAGGTTTATGGTTGTGACGGATCATTCGGCTCTGAAATGGTTATTAGGTCTGAAAGACCCAGCGAGTAGGCTAGTGAGATGGGCGCTGAAACTCAGTGAGTTCGATTATGAGGTGATGAGGTGATACACAAGCCAGGTGTGAAACACGCCAATGCTGACGCATTGAGCAGGGAAGTAGCAGGGGTGACTGAAGACGAGTGGAAAAGGGCACAATCCGTGGATAGTGACTGCCAGTTGTTCAGAAAGCAACCGCAGTTCCTAGCACAGGACGGGTTACTTTGCAGGTCGACGAAACGCGGCCCGCGCGTCGTCGTACCAGCAGCGTTAAGATCTGAAGTTTTGCAACAGGTGGATGACCATTTTCTTCCAGGACATGGCGGGAGAAGAGCTACGGATAGGCGGATAGCCGAGAAGTTTTGTTGGATGACACGACGTCAAGACGGGGACGAGTACGTCAGGAATTGTGTCCCATGCGCACAGAGTGCGGACTTGAGCCATCAAAAGATGCAGCTTCAAAGATTACCAGAGGCAGACAGACCTTTCCAACAAATCGGAATTGATGTATTAGGCCAATTTAATAGGACTGCAGCAGGGAATAAGTATGTGTTAACAGTGATTGACCACTTCTCTAGGTATTTAGTCATGGTCGCATTACCAGATCAGAAAGCAAGTAAAGTGGCACAAGCTTTAATTAACAATTTGTTACTAGATATGGGATACCTCGGTCCTTAATCTCGGATCGAGGTACTAATTTCACGTCTGATCTGATGAAGCAACTGTGTAAGTTACTGAAGGTAAAGAAACTACGGACTAGTCCATTCTATCCGCAGGCAAACGGACGAACGGAGAGAGTGCATGGCACGGTCACTAACATGTTGAGTCACTATGTAAATAGTCAACACACCGACTGGAATGTGTACTTGCAATTCGTAATCAGTGCATATAATAGTAAGGTACATACGTCGACAGTATTGTCGCTGTACGAATTGGTGTATGGGCGGAAGATGCCATCACCTTTTGACATGCGTCGTCCAAGGCTGGGAGCGGAGGGCGAGCATGTTAGACAATTTCCGAAAACCAATAAGGAAGTATGGCAGAGAGTTAGACGAGCTAACACGAAAGCGTTGGAACGACAAGAACGGATGGGAGGTACAACGAGGAAGTTTCCACAGTACAGAGTAGGCCAATGGGTGCTACTAGCTAATCCCTACGTTCCCAAGAAGTTCACAAACAAGTTCCAGGGACCGTACCAGGTAGTGGATATGACATCAACTGTCAATGTAAAATTACAGTTGTCTACCAAGACAACGGTGATTCACGTTAGTAGAGTTAAGCCCTTCCAGGGGGTAGTAGATCCATGTATATGTACTTCTCCTTCTGGCAGAAAGCGAAAAGAAGCACCAGAAGCAGACAGTAAACCGGGTATTACGTATAAGTTGTGTTCGAAGGATGTGTAGTTAGCAGTAATTATCATGTGTGTATTATTTTTGTGCACGGAATACGGTTATTTTATTGGTATTAAGGGGTGGTGATGGGAGATTTTTCCTTCTCTCTCCATTCTGTAGGTGACGCAGGACGGGGTACAAGTGGATAGTATGGGACGTAGTCCTCTGGCAGCTGACACAAGCTGGACGGGTACAGAATATGCCGTTGCGAAGTGGGGTGTTGTTCGGGAAACAACCGGATGAGGTCCTCACGAGTTGTGAGTTGACGCTTCGGCTGGCACTCAGCAGCCCGCCGGTAAGGAAAGAGATGCGGCAGCTACAGGCGGTGGTATCGAGTGTGGAAACGGTTGCATCTAAGAGCGGAATATTATCGGGACGTGCAAGAAGAGTACGAGGCTTAGGATAGGTCATCTAAGGAAATAAGGGAACAACTGCGCCAAGTCGTGAGCATCATTCCAGGGAAGAGAAAGACAGTAAAGAGGGGTTGGTTGAATGGAGGTGGGAAATTGCTGAAAACAATTTTTGGAACAGCGGATAGAGACGGTATTGAGGGTTTGAACAATTCTTTAACAGCTATTCGCGACAGGGAGGAAAGCATAGGGAAGTTAGTGGATGTACACACAACAGAGATACGGCGATTAGGAACAGAGTTGTTGAATGTGATACTCGTGGTGCGTGCGATGGCTACAGGGTTACGAGCATATATAGAACAAACACAGAAATTACTGAATACGGATCTGGAACAGGTCCATACGCGATTGTATATAGTGGAAAGGAAGCTGGAAATGGCTAAATTGCTGCGGGAACTGGTTAACAGCATTGGTGGTACACCGGTGAGGATGGATGAATTGCAAGAGGCAGTACATCACTCATTGCACGGGCAGGTGAGTGTGACGTTGATGTCACCAGAAAAATATTCAGACGCAGTTTGAGGCAGGCAGAGGGAGAGTTTCCAGAGGGGATAGAGCACGTAGTGACGATAACTCAAGCGAGTATGACACTTTTTTATCATATGACTAGGATTAAGGTAAACTCATATTGATGATATTAAAAAAATGTGTTAAGAGATTAATAGCAGAATTCTCAGTCTCGTCAACAGGGATCAACAAGACGTTTGCGAAATTGTACAGGGTGGTCCATTGATCGTGCCCGGGCCAAATATCTCACGAAATAAGCATCAAACGAAAAAACTACAAAGAACGAAACTCGTCTCGCTTGAAGGGGGAAACCAGATGGTGCTATGGTTGGAACGCTAGATGGCGCTGCCAAATAGGAACCCCCATTTTTATTACATATTCGTGTGGGACGTAAAGGAATATGAATGTTTTAGCTGGACCACTTTTTTCGCTTTGTGATAGATGGCGCTGTAATAGACACAAACCTGTAAGTTCGTGTTATCACGTAACATCCCGGCAGTGCGGACGGTATTTGCTTCGTGATACACTACCCGTGTTAAAGTGGGCAGTTCACCAACTGCGGAAAAGGTCGATATCGTGTTGATGTATGGCTGTTGTGATCAGAATGCCCAACGGGCGTGTGTCATGTGTGTTGCTCGGTATCCTGGACGACATCATCCAAGTGTTCGGACCGTTCGCCGGATAGTTACGTTATTGAAGGAAACAGGAAGTGTTCGCCCACATGTGACACGTCAACCACGACCTGCAACAAATGATGGTGCCCAAGTAGGTGTTTCAGCTGCTGTCGCGGCTAGTCGGCACATCAGTGGAAGACAAACTATGCGAGAATCGGGAATCTCAAAAACGTCGGTTTTGAGAATACTACATCAACATCGATTGCACCCGTACCATATTACTATGCACCAGGAATTGCATGGCGACGACTTTGAACGTCGTGTACAGTTCTGCCACTAGGTGCAAGAGAAATTACGGAGTGATGACAGATTTTTTGCATGCGTTATATTTAGCGACGAAGCGTCATTCACCAACAGCGGTAACGTGAAACGGCGTAATATGCACTATTGGGAAACGGAAAATCGACGATGGCTGCGACAAGTGGAACATCAGCGACCTTGGCGGGTTAATGTATAGTGCGGCATTATGGGAGGAACGATAATACGACCTCACTTTATCGATGGCAATCTAAATGGTGCAGTGTATTTTGATTTCCTACGTAATGTTCTACCGATGTTACTACAAGATGTTTCAATGCATGACAGAATGGCGATGAACTTCCAACACGATCGAAGTCCGGCACATAGCTCGCGTGCGGTTGAAGCGGTATTGAATATCATATTTCATCACAGGTGGATTGGTCGTCGAAGCACCACACCATGGCCCGCACGTTCACCATATCTGCCGTCCCCGGATTTCTTTCTGTGGGAAAAGTTGAAGGATATTTGCTATCGTGATCCACCGACAACGCCTGACAACATGCGCCATCGCATTGTCAATGCATTTGCGAACATTACGGAAGGCGAACTACTCGCTGTTGAGAGGAATGTCGTTACACGTATTGCCAAATGCATTGAGGTTGACGGACAACATTTTGAGCATATATTGCATTAGTGTGGTATTTACAGGTAATCACGCTGTTACAGCATACATTCTCAGAAACGATATGTTCACAAAGGTACATGTATCTCATTGGAACATCTGAAACAAAATGTTCAAACGTATCTACGTTCCGTATTTTAATTTAAAAAACCTACCTTCTACCAACAGTTCGTCTAAAATTGTGAGCCACATGTTTGTGACTATTACAGAGCCATCTGTCACAAAGTGAAAAAAGTGGTCCAACTAAAAGATTAATATTTCCTTACGTACTACAAGAAATGTAATAAAAATGGATGTTCCTATTTTAAAAAAAACGCAGTTCATATGCGTTTGACCTATGCCAGGGCCATCTAGCGGGCCGACCATAGCGTCATCTGGTTTCCCTTTTCAAGCTAGACAAGTTTCATTCTTTGTAGTTTTTTCGTTTCACGCTTATTTCGTGAGATATTTGGCCCGGGCACGATCAATGGACCACCCTGTATAATTTCGCAAACGTCTTGTTGTTCCCTGTTCAGGAGACCTTATTCCAAAGAATGATCAGCTTTCAGTCAGTTATTATTAAGCAGAAATCTCAGATGCCTTTGGATCGCACCACTTTGACACTTTTGTAGAATGGCATTCAGTATTTCGCTCCATCCATATTCTGTAAACTATCACAAGAAGTAAACAGCTCTTAGCGGTAATTCTCGCATTTTCAAGTCCAAAATGGTTTGTGAGATTTGGCATTGAGCAGACTGCTTTGGTGGCAGTGGTAGCTATGGTACCCTGTGGGGTTGCGCACTCGTCTCGGATAGGGTACCTAAGGGAGGCTGCGTTCTCCGAATGCTATACAACAATTCAAGCAAATCACATTAATAGTTTTCATTACAATAAAGAAGACCAATAAATACTTACCTTTTAATTTAGAACGATGTCTCAAGCGAGGGGCGACGTGCAAACAATCAAAGTACTTTGCTGTTTACAAGGTCCGTGTAAGCAATTGATGTGGACTACACGTCACTGCTGTCGTAGTGCTCTCCGCTAGTACTGTGATAACATTCGTGCGAATACTGCCGGCCGAGCCTGGCAGGAGCAGCTCTTAAATTATCTTCGGCTAGAGGGCGCACCTGACTTGGTGCGGTCCTTGTCAGCGGGCTACTGGCTGACATCGTCTCACCGCCTTCTTTGTTCTTGCGATCTTCGTCTTCGTGCCAGCGCTCGTCGATACGCCGGAACGTACACAACGACAACTCAGCCAGTTATATGTTAAGTGCTCCCTAGTACAGTCGTGAGCGCAGTGCGTGGTGTCATTACAGCTCTCTCATTTGTAGTGTGTTATCGTCGTCATCAGTTAGCTTGTATATATTTATATAGTTGCATACAAGTAAACAACTGTATGTCTCATGACCATCTCAGTGGATAAGGTAGAGAAGGACAATAGCTTAAAGGGAAAATTGGATGTAAAGGGGCATTAAATGCTTGCTGAGAGTGCAAAGATGTATGCAAAGAGTGAATTAATTCATGTTTTATAAGAAAATATTATATTGAACCAGAGATGGTGAAATGTATTATCGATTGTGTTACACTTCAGAGCCTTCCATACATCCCTCAATTTAAAGTTATTCTAACACATTACCCATAACACCTTGACTCAGCGATCGCTGTTGAGCACCGACGCTACTACACAGTCGATACTACATTTGACCATCCCTGGTTCAATGTAATATTTTCTTACAAAATTTGAATTAATTTATCCTGTGTATACACCTTTCACGATGCTTAGTAAACGGTACTTCCATTTGCACTCTCATTCCACACTTTTCGTGAATGGTGAGTGGGCAGAGTGAGCTTCGATTAATTTTTCGTGATTATTACATGAAATATACACTATGTGATAAAATGCATCCGGAAACCCTCAGAAACATACGTTTTTCATATTAGGTGCATTGTGCTGCCACCTAATGGCAGGTACTCCATATCAGTGACTTCAGTAGTCATTAGACGTCGTGAGAGAGCAGAATGGGCCGCTCCGCGAAACTCACGGACTTCGAACGTGGTCAGGTGATTGGGTGTCACTTGTGTCATACGTCTGTACGTAAGATTTACACTCGCCTAAGCATCCCTAGGTCCACTGTTTCCGATGTGATAGTGAAGTGGAAACGTCAAGGGACACGTACAGCACAAAAGCGTACAAGCTAACCTCGTTTGTTGACTGACAGAGACCGTTGAAGAAGGTCGTAATGTGTAATAGTCAAAAATCTATCCAGGAATTCCAAACTGCATCACGATGCACTGCAAGTACTATGATAGTCAGGCGCGAGGTGATAAAACTTTGATTTTATGGTCAAGCGGCTGCTCATAACCCACACATCACGCCGGTAAATGCCAAACGACGCCTCGCTTCGTTTAAGGAGCGTATACATTGGACGATTGAACAGTGGAACAACGTTGTGTGGATAGACGAATCACAGTACACAATGTCGCGAATCGATAGGAGGGTGTGGGTATGGCGAATGTCCGGTTAACGTCATCTGCCAGCGTGTGTAGTGGCAACAGTAAAATTCAGAGGCGGTGTTGGTACGGTGTGGTCGTGTGTTTCGTGAAGGGAGCTTGCACCCCTTCTAGTTTTGAGTGGCACCATCACAGCACAGGCCTACATTAATGTTTTAAGCAGCTTCTTGTTTCCCACTGTTGAAGAGCAATTCGTGGAGGGCGATTGTATCTTTCAACACGATCGAGCACCTTTTCATAATGCACGGCCTGTAGTTGAGTGGTTACAAGACAATAACATCCCTGTAACAGACTGGCCTGCGCAGAAACCTGACCTGATCCTATAGAACGCATTTGGGATGTTTTGGAACGCCGACTACGTGCCAGGCCTCACCGACCGACATCGATACCTGTTCTCAGTGCATCAATTCGTGAAGAATGGGCTTCCATCCCCCAAGATACCTTCCAGTTGATTGAACGTATGCTTGCGAGAGTGGAAGCTGTCATCAAGGCTAAGGGCGGGCCAACGCCATATTGAATTCCAATATTACTGTTGGAGGGCGCCACCAACTTGTAAGTCATTTTCTGTCAGGTGTACGGATACTTTTGATCACATAGTACATGTAGGTAGATATCACATTCTCGTCTTGGAAAGTAATCTCAGAAGTTGAACAATAAATCCCAACGTAGCGGACAACGTCTATGACAGGAACTGGATGACTATCTCTGAGACAATCTCATACTTACTAGACGAACATGCACGACATTAGGTACTCACATTTTTATCTCCTCTATTTTTGATTGGCGCCTGACCCATTAGGGTGTATCGAACTTTTATGTTCGCTTCTTCCACTCTAGATAAAGAAAACCACTCACCACGAAGGGGTTATGCAAATTGGTCACATATTGATATTCATACAGCTATCGACGGAAATGCAAAGTTAGACACGTTTTTGGCCAGTGGGTGAATGTATGACGCTGGAGCGCCGTTTCACCGCCCAGCTAGCAGGGAACATGTCGATACCTGCGAATAAAATCTTTGCGGACTTCAATAACTACCCATCACAGACTGGCGAGTGAACAATATACAGAGTTGTGAGCATTTGAGAGAGGACGTGTAGCTCGCTTCGAAGAAACCCGTTGTAGTAATCGATGTTGGAAGGAATGGATGAATCAGATCTGAACATAGCCTCGAGAACGTGAGGACCGAGTAGTCGTTACAGAGACATTCAGATCCCCATACTCAGCATTATCATCGGTCTGATGTGCAACGGATTCTCCTGTGACTATAAGGACCATTAATACGTGACTCACTGAAAGTGGACTCAGCTCATGGTGCCCCTTGCACATGCTACCACTGACGTCCGTACGTGAAGAATCCCGCTTGCGGCCTGGAATCCCATTGACTGGAGTAGAATTGCTTTCAATCATGAATCCTGCATCCAAATAGAGTCCCGATGGCCAGCGAAGATGCGTCTGGAGGCGCCCCAGAAAGCCGTGGGATACCAATCTCATTGTCGCCCACCACACGACCCGACATCCGGGAGCGATGGTCTAGCGTGCCATTTCGTTTCACAGAGGAAACCCTTTGGTGGCCATCCGCAGCAACCTCACAGCGCAGAGGACGTCGAATATAATCTACGTCCTTATAATTTTCTCCCTCTCTCATTTCTTCAAGCCATCCTGGGCTTACGTTCACGCACACCACACATGGAGTGAGTTTCTACTGCTAATCTTCGTGTTTGTTAAGTCCTACCTTGGCTAGCAACGTCGCCGGAGCCCTCACTAACTGAGAACGTTTGGAGCATTATGGGTAGAGGTCTTCGTCCAACTCGGGATTTAGAAGATCAACGCACCAACTGTACAGAATTTGGCACGATATCTCCCAGGAGGACATCTAACAACTCTGTCAGTTAGTGCCAAGCCGAATAACTTATTCCACAAGGGCCAGTGATGGACCAACACGTTATTGACTTGCTCAGTTTGTAAAGCTCTTTCCCCTGAATAAATCACACAATTCCTGTGAAATTGCAATTATTTATTTTCTGCACATGTCCATGACATCTATCATTTCCATTCGGATAATTCCTTCGCTGTGTTCCCTTTTTTTGTCTTAGAGAGTAATTGGTGCCTACTTTTCATTTCCTTTCAGTCTTTTAATAAAGCTTTTAATGAACCTTTTAATGAACATTCAATTTCCTTACGACTGACTTGATTCGATCGTCCCATTTTAAGGTCAATCCGGATGTGTAATATATCACTAGCATTTCAGGTTATCAAGCTTTCCTACATGCGACAGCAATAATGTGCGAACTGCCCCATGACTCCTCCGATGCTATTCACCAGTTCATTTAAATGTTACCAGGACAGTAATCATAAAATTAACTACACAATACATAGACTGTGACGTACGAATAGTGTCAAACATTCATTGACGAATAAGAAACTCGAAGAATCTATGGAAATATGGAACGACTGATAGAAGTCGACTTGACAAAGATCGTCCTGGCTTATGACCACACGCGCAACAATAGTGATCCTACGACTTTGATTTGAAGACAGACTGAAGATAGGCAAACAGACATTTATAGCATTAGTAGGTTTAAAAGCTTCTGCAATTTATACAGAAACATGAGTGCAGTGGTGAGTCGAAGGACATGAAAGGGTGACAGTCGCTGAGAAAGGAGTGGGACACGATCATAGCCTATAGACCATGACATTCGATCTGTACACAGAAGAAGCAATGAAAGCATCTGCACAGGGAAAAGGAAACGGAATTGTTCGGAGACGAGATATAAAATCTTCGCATTCCCGATGACACTGTAATTTTATGAGAGCAGCAAAGGAATTGGAAGATCAGTTGCGCGGTATGAAAGAGAAAAAGAAAAGTAGAGCGATGATAATAGTTTGAATTCGAGCTGATTAATGTAACGTGAAGGAGAGTAGACGAGGAAATGAGGCACTGAAATTAATAAGGCAGATAAGTCGACTGGGCACCAAAATAAATGACTATGGCAGAATAGGATATACACTGTAGACCTGCGACCGGAAAACGAAAAATGGAAATGTATAAAAATAGGGTGTTGTGAGAGGTTATAGAAAACATTCTTTTAAAGAATTTGTGTGGAGTGTAATCTTGCATTGGAATGAAACACGAAAGAATACTGACAAGCTGAAAATAGAATCTTGTAAAATGCTTCAGTAATGAGAAACGCTAATGCTTGGATGGGCAGAACGAGTAACTACTTAACTGCAGTGAACTGAGTTTTATGGGAAAGCTAGACAGGAGACTACGTAACTCATGAAGAAATAGCTGTAATTTGATAGAGGAAGGAAGTATGGAGAATAAAATTTGGATAGGCTGTCAGTATGTCAGTACAGTGAATCCAAGTGTATGTAAGTTGCACTAATTGTGCAGCTATGAGACGTATGGAACAATACAGATTAATGTCGAGGTCTGCTCCAGAATAGTCTTCGTACTCCCGACTGAAACAAAAGCAACCAGGACATCTACATCTACATCTGCATTATACTCCGCAAGCCACCTAATGGTGTGAGGAGGAGGGTACTTTCGTAACCACTATCTGATCCCTCCAACCCTGTTCCACTCGCGAATAGAGCGTGGGAAGAATGATTGTCGGTAAATCTCTGTATCTGCTGTAATTTCTCGATTTTCTCTTCGTGCCCAACAAGTGAGATGTATGTGAAGGAACTAATATATTCAAAAATGTTCAAATGTGTGTGAAATCATATGGGACTTAACTGCTAAGGTCATCAGTCCCTAAGCTCACACACTACTCAACCTAAATTATCATGAGGACAAACACACACACCCATGCCCGAGGGAGGACTCGAACCTCCCCCAGGACCAGCCGCGCAGTCCATGACTGCAGTGCCCTAGACCGCTCGGCCATCCCGCGCCGCTGAAGTAATATGTTGTCCGACTCCTACAGAAAAGTGCTGTCCCGAAATTTTAATAGTAAATCTCTCCGTGATGCACAACGCCTCTCTTGTAACGTCTGCCAGTGGAGTTTGTTTAGCATGTCCATAACTCTCTCTCGCCAGCTAAACGATCCCGTGACGAAACGCGCCGCTCTTCATGGGATCTTCTCTATCTCCTCTATCAGTTCTACCTGATAGGGATTCGAGATAGATGAACAATACTCAAGAATCGGGCGAACAAGGCCCTTATAATCCACTTCTTTCGTGAATGAGCTACATCTCCTTTTCTTCCCATGAATCTGAGTCTGGTGTCTGCTTTTCCCACTATCCGTTTTATGTGGTCATTCCGCTTAAGGTGACAAAACAAGAAATGTGTAGACGGCCGGGGTGACGGAGTTGTTCTAGGCGTTACAGTCTGGAACGGCGCGACCGCTACGGTAGCAGGTACGAATCCTGCCTTGGGCATGGGTGTGTGTGATGTCCGTAGGTTAGTTAGGTTTAAGTAGTTCTAAATGACTGATGACCTCAGAAGCTAGGTCCCATAGTGCTCAGAGCCATTTGAACCATTTGTGTAGTCATAAGTTTCTGTCCCTCCAGACGGGCTACACTCTCAAACATTGCACCACATGTATAGTTTCCTATAATCCTCATTTTTGTTCCGATCAATAGTATGTAGTTGTTTCTAGGCAGTTCTATATTTATTTTGCAATTCTTTGCTAATCAGTCAGTCTTTGCATGTGCTACGCCCAAGGTCCTCTATCACATATTTACGTATTGAAATGTCTGTCGTCGCATACAGTTTACTCTTAACAGGTTTGAGTACGTGATACACGAGACTGCTCATTTTGATAAATGATTCTTAAATATCTTGGGTTATCTTGTTTCCTACGAAGCAGAATTATTTATCTGAACAATATTTTCTACAGTTTTGATTCATTTATGTGCCCTATACTGCCGTGGGAAGACTGAAACTATGGTTTTGTCATATGATTCCAATTTGGCCTCGGATATAAATCTCGTGTTGTGCACCAGAAGATTAAAGATGAGGAACGAAGTTGATCAAAGTGAAAATTAATTTCGTAGCGTTTTGGAAGAACTCCAGAAACTGTTTGTGTTTTTCGTAAGAGATTAATTCCCGTGTGACCCACGACTGAAAAGCAGATGTAGCTCAGGATCCGGAGTGAAAAGCCCTCCCGGTAGCTGGCAGTTGATTAGCTGTCGCTTAAGGCTGTAGCGAGTTCTCACAAAGGAGCTGCGTTTCACTGCGGCAGTTCCCAGTCGGGGAATTCGAAACTAAGTTTCGGAACCATTATCACCGTATTAAGGAATTTCAGGGCTGGAAATCAGTCAAAAGGATCTCCTCCCTCCTCCCCCCTTCTACCCCTAAGCAAGGTAATTAATTTCCAGTTGCCATCAAACTTGATAGAAAACGTTCCGTACAAATGGAGAAAGAATGTTCTGTAATATACTGTTAGTTACAGTAAGCGTGTCGATTAAGTATGTAAGCTCTCCAGATAATTGTACAGGGTGTAACAAAAATACACGACACCAATTGCAGGACACTTTCCTCACATGTATACGAAGAAATTATGTTATATGAACATGCGTATATGAACGTTTTGTTTCCATCTTTCACCTCGTATTCTCCAGCTCATTAATCATGGGAAACGTACACGAGCAAAACGCATCAGCATACTGCATGCAACTCTTTCTCACAGGAGATGTTCATTATGCCCTCCGTGAGCAGTGGTACATACGTCAATCCGACGTCGTAATGAATCTCGTATGCGCTGATGTACCCCTGGGATATTTCATATGGTTTCGCAGCCTTTCAAATACGAACACCCAGACTCTGAACATCTATTACTGGGAGTTCCATACACAAGTGCTTGGTATGGATACAGCCAGACAATCATATGGTAAACATTCAGTGTTGTAGTTACATTTCTTCTTCGGACACTGGGGTCGTCAACTGCATGAAGAATTTCTGCCTCCCGTTGCGGTGTTCTTATACTTCTAGGCCTCTCCCTGTCGCGAGTATCACGCTTTTGAGTGGCCCATGTTCCCTAAGACGACGATCAATGGTTTCAGTCATTTTATTGCGGGGCACCTTCTCTCAGGAAATCTCTACCGATAGAAACGTTGAGCGTGATCGCCGTTGCTGTGAGTTAATCCATACTTCAAATGAGCATCTGCCATCTCTGCATATGTGTACACAGCCACTGCACTAGCCAAGAATGTGATTGATGCCAGGTAGTAACCAATGTCCTTGCAACGGTCGTACAGGTCGCTGGAACAGATGATGCTAACTGGAAACAAGCGATGACGTACGTCGCTTAGCTACTGGGACGAGTAAAAAACAAACACTGATGGTGCACAAGTTAACCAGACGTCACCAAGAGTGCACGCTTCTCACGATGCTAACGTTTTATTCTTGTGCGGTTCCAGTGATTAAAGAGTTGGAGAAAATTAGTTGTAACATGGAAATGAAGCGTTTACATACCCATGTTTTTATAACATAATTTCTTCGTCTACGTGGTGAATGTGTTCTGCAATTTCTGCAGTGCGCTTTTGTTACTCCATGTATATTCTTGACATGGGCAGTCTATGGGTGATTTGCAGTACGTGGTAACTGAATACAACTTCTCAAGCCAAGATCGTTAAAAAAGCATTTTATTGGATGACCGTTTTCGAACAGAGTTATGCTGTCATTATGAGATCTGATGATGTGAGCATAGCTCTGTCGAAACCGTTCATCCAGTAAAATTCATTTTTAGCGATCTCGGCTAGTTAAGTATTCTTTAGTTATCGCCACATAACGTTTGCTGCCTGGGTTACCTACTGCGAACGAGCCATGTGTGATGTCCAGTTAACTGGGTTTTCACATATACGGTGCAGAATCACAACGCTCTCCTTCGTCATCTACGTGAGAAGCACACCGCAACATTTCTCAATTAACAAAAAGATTGTGTAACTAATCATATGTTTGAAATAATGAAAAGGTAATCACGTCTGCTTGTTAGATAATAACTATATGCATGAGGTCGAGGATTATTGATGACAGGGGACAATATAAAGTGTGTGGGTAAAATTAATGGAATTCGTTCATTAATTCACAGAAGCAAAATCATGAACTGTGGCCTTAGAATAACTTAAAAAGTGATAATTGTGGGGAGATGCATTAAAACTAAAAAATGTATAAATATGTATTTAAATGTGCAACCATGCGAACAGTCCTAATAGAATCTCCAAAAACAGCTACATATTTGAATGATGCATGAATGTGTATTATCTTGGCACCTGGCAGCCAAAAAGTAAGCAAATATATACCTCTTTTGTCCCCCTTAGGATTATCTTAATAGTCGCCCACTTCTAAGACAACGACACAGTATCAAATATTATCTTCACCTTTTTAAACTCCGATGGAAGTTGACCAGTCAGCAGGATGTTAGTGACAAATTCTGCCAGCCATTTCTTAGCTTAGCCTCCCTTATGGATCAGGAATTCTGGATGGATTCCATCGAATCCAGGCGCCTTAAGAGGTCTGAGCAACATGGTAGAAAGCTATCACCCGATTGCCCTACTTAGCTGCTGTTACAAGCTTCTTGAAAGGCTAGCATACAACAGAAAAAGTAGCACTATCCTAGAGAACGTTCCAGTTGATCAGGCATGCTTCAGACCAGGGCGTAGCTGCTGTGACCAAGTGTTGTCTCTCACATCCTTCATAGAGTCAGGATAACAAATGAAGCAGAAAAGATCTGTGGCGCTGTTGATCTAACTGCCGCCTCCGACACTGTGTGGAGGGAAGGCCTTATCTACAAATTTCTCTGCATGATACCCTCCAGAACAATGACTCGACTGATTAACAGCATGCTAAGCGATCGTAAGTTCCAGGTAAACACTGGAAATAACACAAATAAGGAGAGGAAGCTTAACAACTGATTGCCTCAAGGATCAGTTCTCTCACCATTACTGTTCAACCTATATCTATCTGATCTACCTGACACTTCGTCCAGAAAATACTGCTATGCCGATGACCTGGCTCTAGCCGTAAAACACCAGGAAATGAAGACAACAGAAGAGATTCTAACCAACGACCTCTCTGCATTAGATAATTACTTCAAAATCCTGAGACTCCAACCCAGTGTGAGTTTGACAGAAGTGTGTTGGTGCCATCTAAATAATCGGTAGGCGAACGTGAAAGTGGAAGTAAGTTTCAGAGGCAGAATTCTTCGTCATGATTGGAACCCAAAATATCTTGGTGTCATCCTTGATCGAACACTATGCTTCAAACAACACTTTCTTAACATAGCTCAAAAGTTGACGACTCGATACAATATCCTCCATATGCTATGCACAACTACCTGGGGATCTTCAGCAACCACCCTGAGATCTTCAGCTCTGGGCTTGGTGTACTTAAGTGCTGAGGATTGTGCACCAGTTTGGAAGGACAGACATCATACAAGGCTTGTTGATACCCAGCTGAATATGACAATGCGCATAATATCTGGCGCAGTCAGATCTACTCCAGGTTATTGGCATTCTCTGTTAACAGCTATAATGCTTCCCGATCTATGTAGTTGTACTGCCCTTATGAGAGAATTCCACAAAGTCTCCAGGAATTCTAACCTACCTGCGCATAGCGACCTGCCACTTTTAAACCGTAAGTGACTGAAATCACTCCATCCAACTCTGTGCGATGCTGCTGACATGGTTGCTAAGGATTTTAAAACTCTTGAAGAATGGAAAGGTCGGTGGGAAGCAGTGACACATGTGCACATGCATAACATCTTCTCAGGTGCTAAACTTCCAATTGGATTCGACCTACCACGCAAGACCTGGACTACTCTCAACAGAATCCGTACCGGCCATGGCCGATGCAGGGATGTTCTGTTTAATTGGAAGAAGCTACCTGATCCAGCCTGTGATTGCGGGGCTCCATACCAGACTGTTCACCAAATTGTCAGTGAATGCAGGATTCGAGCCTATCACGGCGCCAAAGAGGACTTCCTGCTACCAACTCCAGATGGAGTGCGCTGGATTGAAAGACTGGATATTCAGTTGTAAAGACAAACTTAAGTGTCTTGTGTATCAGTATCTACATATGTATATGTAATTTAATTTCATGATATGTCTGTATTAGCCCTATGCTACATAAAAAATAAAAAGTATCAAATAAATTTTTCGCATAATTAATTCTGTATACGTCTTGTGTGATGGAGAGTCTGTCACGCTTACTTCTTATGGTTTAATTAATATGGCTATGTGATCAAAGAATTAATTCAAATGGGCTAAATGGACTAGTTACAAATATTCTTGTTACGATCTAGCAAAAAGGCTGGTCGACTAAGGGAAATTTGTTGTTGTACAGAAACAAAGAATACATTCGAAGTAAGGAGCACTGTCTCCAGGCGCGTAAGCGGGGAGTCGGGCAGAAGCAGTCGGCGATGAGGCGTTGCTAGCGAAAAGTGATCCAGGTGCATACCCCGTGCAAGAGAATGTAAGGAAGCAACTGCAACATTTTTAACATGTTTACGCATATTATGTGGTTATAAATAGGCACAGTGCATTGTGATCAACAGGAATTAATATTCACGAAGAAAACGTTGCCAAACATTTTATACAGAGCGACGATGAAGAAGAGCCTGTTGCCACACACTGTCGACGAATAATGTCTTGCATCGCATCAGCAACAACTCATCAAAGTGAGATCCGACCAGTTTCATCTTTAGAGCATACAAGGCTATCCAGCCTAATAGTGTCTCTAATTGGACAGAGAAGTGTTTAGTCCCATAAATTTTCTAGTGTATATGAACTTTAGCTCAACCATTTACCAAATAAGTTCCTCTCCTATCATCATTAATGATTCCGAGAATGCCACCAGTGAAAGAATGGAGACATACTGAAAGCGATGAACATATTTCATTTGGCTTACTAAGACGAAGAAGTGCAATTTGCAAAACTGAGAACTATCAAATACTGTCATTTAACGGCAGTGAACTTAATTGCGTGGTAGAACAACTCTTTCAAGGATAACGACTAACAGTAAAAAAGTAAAGGCAAAATTTAAATAAATTTTGAAAAAAAATATTACTTCAAAATAACGAAAATACGATCAGTAATGTTTCAGATTTCGAGGTGCAATGGGATAGGAATGATGAAGGAAATAGGATCACATTTGAGGAAGCCCATTTCAGACTCTCCTAGGCATACAGTATTGGTGATGGTGGTAATGACGGAGATGTTTGTAGTATTGGCACTACCACTGCTGCTGCCGATGCTGGTGGTAGTTGTAGTCGTGGTGGTCGTGGTGCAGCTGCTGCTCACCAATGCAGTCTCTATCTAGAATGTCCAAATTCAGGCTGTAATTCTCCACAGAGTACTGTCGCGAATGCTGCATTTCTCTAGAGTAAGAGTACAGAGACTCACTGCATGCCTGTAAGTTACAGAACATGATGAAATCTATTGTGTCAGTATAACTGAATGTAATGCGTACCATAGTAAGGAAGCAGTTGATATACTGGAGATCTGTAAATAATGTAAACAGCAGTCTTTCATCAGGGGTACTTTCTAGATAAGTTCCTAAAATTTAAATGAGACTACTTAGAAAATTTTAATTGTGTGAGGGTCGTTCATTAATTAATGCCCCACATTTTTTTTAAAAAAGCCATTAATATACATAGACAAACGTCCTCCCTGGTGCTCCACGTTTGATGTTTGTTCTGTGCGCCGGTGAAGTTTCGAACCGTTCTGGAAGATCGCAGGGCCGTAGCACAGCGTCAATATGGTGTCTACATACGACTGACCTTACAAGCAGCTTACTGTTATTGAATTCTTGTATGCAGAAAAAGAAACCAGGGTGAACACCCATACACGTTTGTGTGCAGTTTATGGTGATGCTGCAATTGAGAGGAGTACAGATGGGCGATGGGTAAAGAAAGTTACAGCCTCATGAAATGCAGAAAAAGAGCTGCACGATCAGCCACGCTTGGGATGTCCTGTCGCAGCCACTGCTCCAGACACGCTGAATCGTGCGGATGCCACTATACGTGCCAACCGGCGCGTCACAACTCGACAGTTGGCACTACACTTGTCGGTCAGCATCGGAAGTGCGTCTGCAATGATCGGGACTCTCGGATATTCAAAGAGTTGCTCACGATGGGTTCCACGAACGCTCACAGCGGACCACAAGAAAAGCCAGTTCCTCTGAATTTTTGGGGCGTTTCGAGACCGACAGAGAAGCCTTTCTGTCACGGATCGTTACGCGAGCGAAAGCTGGGCGCACCACTTTGCGCCAGAAGCAAAAAGTAAAGTAGTCCATGGAGTGGTAGAAGACGCTGAATAAACTACAGAACTGTTTCCGACGCGTTTGATCGGACAAGAAGCCAGTAGTAATCTTGCTCCAACACGATAATGCACGCCCACACACAAGTCTGAGATCTCGGGATCACATCACCGAAGGGAGTTGGACATCATTGCATCATCCACCCTACAGGCCAGACCTGATCACCCTCGCACTTCCATCTCTTTGGGCCGCTTAAAGTTTCTCGACGGGGAACATATTTTGAAGATGACGAGAGTATCAGGCATGCAGTGAAAACATGGCTACGCCTACAGGACAAGAGCTTTTAAAGCAGGGAATACGTCCTCTTGTACAACGTTGGCGTATGGCCATAGAAGTGATGGAAACGACGTAGAAAAATATGACATAGACAAGACATGTTGATGAATATTGTCATCAAATTCTGACACTTAACAACAAATGTGTTCAGAGAAAAAAAATGTGGGTCATTACTTCTTGAACGACCTTCGTATATGCAACATGAATATACCTTAAGTAAATAGTTGAGTAACTTACCTCTTCAGTTTCAACGTCTTTGACTGCCGCCAAAGAGTTCCGACTTAGTGCTAGACTCATGCTCATGCTCATGCACACCATTTTGTGCCAAGGACCGTGATTTATTGAAGTACAATAGTAATGGTTTGTTGTTGTTGTTGTTGTGGTCTTCAGACCAGAGACTGGTTTGATTCAGGTCTCCATGATACTCTATCCTGTGGGAGCTTCTTCATCTCCCAGTACCTACTGCAACCTATACCTTTCTGAATCTATTTAGTGTATTCATCTCTTGGTCTCCCCCTACGATTTTTACCCTCCACGCTGCCGTCCAATACTAAATTGGTGATCCCTTGATGCCTCAGAATATGTCTTACCAACCGATCCCATCTTCTAGTCAAGTTGTGCCACAAATTCCTCTTCTCCCCAATTTTATTCTTTACCTCCTCATTAGTTATGTGATCTACCCATCCAATCTTCAGCATTCTTCTATAGCACCACATTTCGAAAGCTTCTATTTTCTTCTTGTCTAAACTATTTATCGCCCACGTTTCACTTTCATACATGACTACACTCCATACAAATATTTTCAGAAACGACTTCCTGACACTTAAATCTATACTCGATGTTAACAAATTTCTCTTCTTCAGAAACGCTTTCCTTGCTATTTTATATCCTCTCTAATTCGTCCATCATCAATTATTTTGCTCCCCAAATAGCAAACCTCGTTTGCTGCTTTAAGCGTCTCATTTCCTAATACCCTCAGCATCACCCGATTTAATTCGACTACATTCCATTATCCTCGTTTTGCTTTTGCTGTTGTTCATCATATACCCTCCTTTCAAAACACTGTCCATTCCGTTCAGCTGCTCTTCCATGTCCTTGCTGTCTCTGACACAATGACAATGTCATCGGCAAACCTCGAAGTTTTTATTTCTTCAATTGTTTGTATAGTTGCGAAATGGTAAGTTCATACTAACACAACAAAACATTGGTACGGAAACTAGATTGTAAAACATTACCGATTCAAGATTATGTTCTTCCAACAATGTTCAGAAGTGAAAATATAGTTGAAATTTCTTATTTTCGTGGTCATCAAGTACACATTGCTGTATTGCATTATAATACAACTAAACGCAAAACAGTTGCAGGCTATGTGATAATTTTGAATTTTTTTTATTCTGATGCAGCTGAGAATCTGATGACCATCGTAAGAACACACGTGCAAACACACACAACAGAAAATATGTTTCGTACTTAGATTATTCAGCCCTTTGCCACTTGCGGTTTACCATTTCACTTTCACGTGTTCTGCATTGAAGTTATTTCGTAAACCATGTTTTTTTGTGTAACACTCCTTGCTTGTATTGTTCAGGCCAATGAGGAATACGGCATTTGCAGCTCTTGTGTGTGCTTCTGCACGTAAGCGTTTTTTATAGTACTTGGTGCATTTTACCATGTAGAAACATCGTTGCTCCATGCATAGATATCAAAAAGCTTGAAGTGCCTCCCAAGTCCATTGCGATGCCATTGTGAGATGTGCTTTTATTCACTGTGTATAGGACAAAGGACAGACAACAGTACAAATTACTATGAAATCGTGTAGCGACAATAGCGCCCTGGCTGCCCTTTCAGGATATGACGTTAGGAGCGGAAACGTCTCGTGATTGGCCAGTGCAGGTAGTATCCAGGAAACCTTGCAAAGAAAATAGCACTTGTGCTATAACGGGGCAAATGCCACAGCTCCCTCCAGGGCAGCCGGCTAGCAGACGACAGGGTTTGCAAGGGAGCCATCGAGTGAGACGGCATGTAACATTGCAGCGAATCGTACACCTTGCGAGACGGGCTATATAGCTTCCCTGCTAATAAAACAACGACGTTTGTTAGCTTGCTCAGTTCCAGTGCAGAGCTGTTGCTGTTTACTTCCTATTGAAAGCGCCGTCCGGGAGACAGCGTGTGGAAAAATTCATTGGTCAATCTGTGTGCAACGCGCTCAGCTTTAGATGGCTCTTCTAGTGTGGCTAATGTATATGACAATGCTATTCCAGCACTAGCAATGAAGGACGCAGTGAAACTTTTACATCTGGTAAGTACTCCTGCGCTAAAAATCCGTGCTAAAGCAAACCTGTGCAAAGTTCACTATACTCTTACCAGACATAGATTTAGTTCTAGTGCGCGCGTAGTAACAAGATGGAACGGCCTCTTTAAATTTAAAGAGTGAAATACACCAAGCAAGAGAGGTGCTGGTTACTTATGTTTAAAACTGACAGTAGTGTTTTGCTAGCTTCTTTTCTCGTTAAATAAATTTTTTAGTGATTTAAATTTCCTGCTTTAAATTGCACCAGTGTTTGAGGAGCAGTGTTTGTTTTAATAATTAAATTAGTTGGTACATTTGGCAGGTAATTTGTCTAGCTCCTTCTCTAGTTAACTTACATTTCTTGCTTAATTTAAAGCCTTTTCCTTAAATTATCTGACTACACAAATCTCTGTTGTTATTAAGGGCCAAAGTAGTATATTCACATCGCTTGGTTACTTGCAAGTACTTTAACAATTGTGTTGCAGGAGCTAATAACACAATGTGTTGTAAATGCAGACTAACAACCATAGAGGTGGCATGTACGAGTGGTACCAGCCGACCACCCAGTCGAAGTTAACCCGCCATGTGAACGAAGCTTTTTGTAAATGGTGTGTTCCACATTCTCTTATTGTAAAAGAGATTCTCCTACATGTCACAGCATTGCTTACTTTTCAGGGTATTCAATTACTTGATGACTGTAAATATTTTTTTCCTTTAAATTTACTGTAATCTTTGCCTAAACAAATTTTAAACTGATGAAACCCTTGGAAGTCTTAAAGTTGTTGTTTTAAACCAAAGTCACGTTATTTAAAATTTTTGAGATACAGGTTTATGCAAGTCCTAGCTTAAGTATAGATTTAAAATGTTATTTTTTCGCAAATAAAAGAAACTTTGCCTGCGGTCCAATAAATGTTAGCAATTGTGATTTGAAATTACCAACCTTAGGTTATGTAGTAAAATAAATAAGTTTCTTTTAAATTGTGCTTAACATTTCGTGTGCGATCACCTTTCCTGTTCCACAAGTTTGGAACCATCCGTTTAGTCTAAAATTAATTTGTTATTTGTCTCATTAAAATTGTATGGAATAATATAAATTATAATATTTTTAGGGTATGCGACCAATACCACATGAAAGTAGTTCACCAAATTTTAGAATGCTTCATACAGAACTAACAAACATGTAACTTCCACAAAAACGCTGTAGATGATGAAGCCTAAGGCCTGTGTGATAAGTAAAAGGAGTATAAAAGTGACTGAAGAAGGAATTTTTAACCCACGTCACGGCACAAGCACCAAGAATGAACAAAAAAAAAAGACAAATATTTCGTCTCGTCTGGTGACCAAAACAACAAAATTAGATGAACTCTTGATTACACTTTCCATATGACGATCGAGGTGGAAGTAAGCAAGTTTATACTTCAATGTATTTTCGACAGCGAGGTCATTAGAAGCGGAGCGTAAGCTCGGAGTACGACAGTGGGGCAGGAAACCGGCAGTAATTTCTTCAAAGGAATAATACCAGCATTTGCGTGCAGCGATTTTGGGAAATCAGGGAAAACCTAAACGTGGGGGGCGTGGCGGGGACTTGATCCGCCGTCCTGCAAAATGCGAGGCCAGCCTGCTAACAAATGGGCCACCTCGTTCGATTATGTAGACTGGAATTCAAGGCCACTGCCGGTTACATAATCTGAATGAGGGAAAGCCGTTGTTAATATACTGGACTCGTAGTCGTTACAGAGTGATTACACTCCGACCAGCATTCTCCATTTATATGAAAGAAATTCAGCCACAACACTCGTCTGTGACGGCATAGTGGGGCTAGCAGACCTTGGTAAAACGTAGTCTAGCAAACGTGATGGATGTCTATTTCAGTGGTGATAATGAATGGCATCAGAGCGTTGAGTGCCGATCGTTAACAAAGATTGTAATTACAAAGCAAACAAAAGATTTTTCATATACTGGTAGTTAGATACCACTGTTGAACAAAATTCGAATGTTGAATGACAAGGTGAATATATGACGGGTTTTATAAGTTGTTGTTTAGCCGAAAAAGTGTGCGCATGAATGTTGACGGATATCTGTGGTCGGGATACACGCTTTATATAGTTCGGCCGTCATTTGAGTAAATTTTTAACCGTTAAGATGTTGCTGACTGTTACCTGGAGTCAACATTTAACTATGTTCTCTATACAGAAGAAAAGGAAAGATGCGCCCTTCTGGCCGCAGAAGGACCATAAGTCCCGATCAACCACCATGGCATCTATCAACCTATAGCTTCCTAGGATGCGGTATGGAGGGGTCTTGGATCAGCACACTGACCACTGCTCGGTCAAGTAGTTGCTCAACTGACATCTCGAAGCTGAGTGATCCAACTTCATTTCTCCTACCAAGGAAAATCCTTGGCAGTACAGCGAATCGAATCCGAGTCCTTCGCATGCCAGCTATCTAAAATGTCCACTCGGCTGGTGAACTGTTCTATTGGGTCACTCTGTAATTCTGTAATTAAGTACTACACTCATGTGCCAAAGAAACTGGTATATGCATCTGTCAGAGATATGTAAACAGGCAGAATACGACGTGGCAGTGGGCCACAAGTGTCAGGCGCAGTTGTTAGATCGGTTACTGTTGCTGCCTTGGCTCTGAGCACTGTGAGACATAACATCTGTGGTCATCAGTCCCCTAGAACTTAGAACTACTTAAACCTAAGTAACCTAAGGACATCACACACATCCATGCTCGAGGCAGGATTCGAGCCTGCGACAGTAGCAGTCGCGCGGTTCCGGACTGCGCGCCTAGAACCGCTAGACCACCGCGGCCGGCACTGTTGCTGCAATGGCAGTTATGAAGATTTAAGTGAGTTCAGACGTGGTGTTATAGTGGGTGCACGAGCGATGGCACGCAGCATCTCCGAGGTAGTGATGAAGTGGAGATTTCCCCGTACGACCATTTCACGAGTGTACCGTGTATATCAGGAACCCGGTAAAATATCAAATCTCCGACATTGTGGTGGCCTGGAAAAGATCCTACAAGAACGGGACTAACGGCAACTGAACAGAATCGTTCAACGTGACAGAAGTGCAACCCTTACGCAAGTTGCTGCAGATTTCAATGCCGGGCGATCAACAAGTGTCAGCGTACAAACAATTCAACTAAAAATCATCAGTACGGACTTTCGGAGCTGAAGGACCACTCATGTACCATTGAAGACTGCATGGCTTAAAGCTTAATGTCTCGCCTGGGCCCGTCAGCACCGACTTTGGACTGTTGATGACTGGAGACATGTTTCCTGGCCGTTCGAGGGTACTGTTCAAGCTGATGGAGGTTCTGTAATGGTGTGAAGCTTTTGCAGTTAAGTGATATGGGATCCCTGATACGTCTAGATACGACTCTGAAAGGTGACCCGTAAGCAAGCTTCCTGTCTAATCACCTGCATCCATTCATGTTCGTTGTGTATTACGACAGACTTGGGCAATTACAGCAGGACAGTGCGACCCCAAACACTTCCAGAAGTTTTAAATACTGGCTCCAGGAACACTCTTATGATCTTAAACACTTCCGCTGACCACTAAACTCCCCAGACATGAACATTACAGAGCATATAAGGAATGCCTTTCAACGTGCTGTTCAGAAGAGATCTCCAAGCCCTCATACTCTTGCAGACGTATAGACAGCGCTGCAGGATTCATGGTGTCAGTTCCCTCCAGCACTATTTTAGAAGTTAGTCGTGTCTACATCACGTCGTGTTGCGGCACTTCTACGTGCTCGCACGGGGCCTACATGTTGTTAGACAGACGTATAATTTATTTTCACTCTTCAGTATATATAAGTTCGGATATAAAACAAAAAGTAATCTACCCGTGGTCTAGGGGTAGCGTCTTTGATTCATAATTAAAACGTCTTCGGTCCCGGGTTCGATCCCAGCCACTGCCTAAATTTTCATAAATAATCAGCATTGGCGGCCGAAGACTTCCGGCATACGAAGTCAGCCTCATTCTGCCAACGGCCTTGTCAAAGAGGTCGGAGGAGCGGATAGAGATTCAGGGAACACTCTTGTCCTAGGGGTGGGAAATTGCCCCTAAAGGCGGAAGAATCAGCAATGATCAACGACATGAGGATGCAGAAGGCAATGGAAACCACTGCATTAAAGACACGTAACGTGTATCCACAGGACATGTGGCCTGTAATTGAAGAAGTGTGATGATGATCTCTCCATTGGCAAAAGGTTCCGGAATAGTCCCCCATTCGGATCTCCGGGAGGGGACTACCAAGAGGGAGGTTACCATGAGAAAAAGATTGAATAATCAACGAAAGGATAACGTTCTACGAGTCGGGGCGTGGAATTTCAGAAGCTTGAACGTGGTAGGTAAACTAGAAAATCTGAAAAGGGAAATGCAAGGGCTCAACCTAGATATAGTAGGGGTCAGTGAACTGAAGTGGAAGGAAGACAAGGATTTCTGGTCAGATGAGTATCGGGTAATATCAACAGCAGCAGAAAGTGGTATAACAGGTGTAGGATACGTTATGAATAGGAAGGTAGGGCAGAGGGTGTGTTACTGTGAACAGTTCAGTGACCGGGTTGTTCTAATCAGAATCGACAAGAGACCAACACCGACAACGATAGTTCAGGTATACATTCCGACGTCGCAAGCTGAAGATGAACAGATAGAGAAAGTGTATGAGGATATTGAAAGGGTAATGCAGTATGTAAAGGGGGACGAAAACGTAATAGTCATGGGCGACTGGAATGCAGTTGTAGGGGAAGGAGTGGAAGAAAAGGTTACAGGAGAATATGGGCTTGGGACAAGGAATGAAAGAGGAGAAAGACTAATTGAGTTCTGTAACAAGTTTCAGCTAGTAATAGCGAATACCCTGTTCAAGAATCACATGAGGAGGAGGAATACTTGGAAAAGGCCGGGAGATACGGGAAGATTTCAATTAGATTACATCGTGGTCAGACAGAGATTCCGAAATCAGATACTGGATTGTAAGGCGTACCCAGGAGCAGATATAGACTCAGATCACAATACAGTAGTGATGCAGAGTAGGCTGAAGTTCAAGACATTAGTCAGGAAGAATCAATACGCAAAGAAGTGGGATACGGAAGTACTAAGGAATGACGAGATTTGTTTGAAGTTCTCTAACGCTATAGGTGCAGCAATAAGGAATAGCGCAGTAGGCTGTACAGTTGAAGAGGAATGGACATCTCTAAAAAGGGCCATCCCAGAAGTTGGGAAGGAAAATATAGGTACAAAGAAGGTAGCTGCGAAGAAACCATGGGTAACAGACGAAATACTTCAGTTGATTGATGAAAGGAGGAAATACAAACATGTTCCGGGAAAATCAGGAATACAGAAATACAAGTCGCTGAGGAATGAAATAAATAGGAAATGCAGGGATGCTAAGACGAAATGGCTGCAGGAAAAATGTGAAGACATCGAAAAAGATATGATTGTCGGAAGGACAGACTCAGCATACAGAAAAGTCAAAACAACCTTTGGTGACATTAAGAGCAACGGTGGTAACATTAAGAGTGCAACGGGAATTCCACTGTTAAATGCAGAGAAGAGAGCAGATAGGTGGAAAGAATACACTGAAAGCCTCTATGAGGGTGAAGATTTGTCTGATATGATAGAAGAAGAAACAGGAGTCGATTTAGAAGAGATAGGGGATCCAGTATTAGAATCGGAATTTAAAAGAGCTTTGGAGGACTTACGGTCAAATACGGCAGAAGGGATAGTTAACATTCCATCAGAATTTCTAAAATCATTGGGGGAAATGGCAACAAAACGACTATTCACATTGGTGTGTAGAATGTATGAGTCTGGCGACATACCATCTGAATTTCTGGAAAGCATCATCCACACAATTCCGAAGACGGCAAGAGCTGACAAGTGTGAGAATTATCGCACAATCAGCTTAACAGCTCATGCATCGAAGCTGCTTACAAGAATAATATACAGAAGAATGGAAAAGAAAATTGAGAATGCGCTAGGTGACGATCAGTTTGGCTTTAGGAAAAGTAAAGGGACGGGAGAGGCAATTCTGACGTTACGGCTAATAATGGAAGCAAGGCTACAGAAAAATCAAAACACTTTCATAGGATTTGTCGACCTGGAAAAAGCGTTCGACAGTATAAAATAGTGCAAGCTGTTCGAGGTTCTGAAAAAAGTTGGGGTAAGCTATAGGGAGAGACGGGTCATATATAATATGTACAACAACCAAGAGGGAATAATAAGAGTGGACGATCAAGAACGAAGTGCTCGTATTAAGAAGGGTGTAAGACAAGGCTGTAGCATTTCGCCCCTACTCTTCAATCTGTACATCGAGGAAACAATGATGGAAATAAAAGAAAGGTTCAGGAGTGGAATTAAAATACAAGGTGAAAGGATATCAATGATACGATTCGCTGATGACATTGCTATCCTGAGTGAAAGTGAAGAAGAATTAAATGATATGCTGAACGGAATGAACAGTCTAATTAGTACACATTATGGTTTGAGAGTAAATCGGAGGAAGACAAAGGTAATGAGAAGTAGTAGAAATGAGAACAGTGAGAAACTTAACATCAGGATTGATGGTCATGAAGTCAATGAAGTTAAGGAATTCTGCTACCTAGGCAGTAAAATAACCAATGACGGACGGAGCAAGGAGGACATCAAAAGCAGACTCGCTATGGCAAAAAAGGCATTTCTGCCCAAGAGAAGTCTACTAATATCAAATACCGGCCTTAATTTGAGGAAGAAAACTCTGAGGATGTACGTCTGGAGTACAGCATTGTATGGTAGTGAAACATGGACTGTGGGAAAACCGGAACAGAAGAGAATCGAAGCATTTGAGATGTGGTGCTATAGACGAATGTTGAAAATTAGGTGGACTGATAAGGTAAGGAATGAGGAGGTTCTACGCAGAATCGGAGAGGAAAGGAATATGTGGAAAACACTGATAAGGAGAAGGGACAGGATGATAGGACATCTGCTAAGACATGAGGGAATGACTTCCATGGTACCAGAGGGAGCTGTAGAGGGCAAAAACTGTAGAGGAAGACAGAGATTGGAATACGTCAAACAAATAATTGAGGACGTAGGTTGCCAGTGCTACTCTGAGATGAAGAGGCTAGCACAGGAAAGGAATTCGTGGCGGGCCGCATCAAACCAGTCAGTAGACTGATGACCAAAAAAAAATAAAACATTCTGAGGGGTGACTGGTGGGAGCAACTCAGTCGACAGAAATATTTTAGTAAGTTAAAGTATATAACTTATCACTTTACTCCATAGATCTTCCTTTGTGTATAGAGGGTAAGATACAGATATCAAGGTAATAATTATAGTTAATAGAGTGCCGCCGGCCGCTGTGGCCGAGTGGTTCTAGGCACTTCAGTCCGTAACCGCGCTGATGCTACGGTCGCTAGTTCGAATCCTGCCTCGGACATGGATGTGTGTGATGCCCTTAGGATAGTTGGGTTTAAGTAGTTCGACGTCTGGGGGACTGATGATCTCAGATGTTAAGTCCCATAGTGCTTAGAGGCATTTGAACCTTATGAACAGAGTGCCTTCGAGGCATTGGCTTTCCTAATTCCCATCATCCACGCACAGAGAATAGGCGAACACAGTACACCACACTTTTGCTGCACATTACTCGTCCAGTTCCCGCATCATTCATCCAACGTTTTCGAAAATGATTCTTCATAGACGGAGAAATCAGACACATCACTGGCGACGCTAAAAGAAGTTTGAAGATAGGCGCCAACAATTCTACTCTAAACATTTCAGGGAAAAGCACTTCGGAATTTATTGTTATACATCAATCCTCACGGGTATCGCACCCGTGGTCTAGCGACCGCAGTCTGCCCTCGGCAGTGATGAGGCGCTCATGCCTTGTTAGCGTCTCGCCTGTTGTGCCGCTTGCGTGCGAGCGCGTGTTAGTTTACTTCCAAGTAGCGGCTTGTCTCAGAGTCCGACTTCATCGACCATCATGACATTTTCTTACCGCTGAGCCACAATTAAAATAACTTTCCAGTTGGATGATGAACGGCCGACGATGTATGAAGTAGAAATGTTTATATGGAATGTAGTAAGTCTTCCACCACAAGATGTTCTCGTAGTTCATTTCACGATCTTCAGTACTACTGCGTACATACAGCTGGCGAATGACGATCTGTTTGCTGACCTTGTGCCGCGCCACGCTTCCGGTTCTCTGATGGACATATAGGGACCGTCGTGGTTGGTCACGCTGGTTTTGGCCGTCGAAGGTTGTGGGTTTTCGGACTCCTGGTTGAGGTACCGCCAAACGTTGTGTTGGACGCCTTGCACCTTACGGCAAAATCCTCAGTCATGTTGCTGAAACGTGGAAGACATCCAGAACATACCGTGTCCTCAATGAAATACGTCAGATAAATATTGAACTACGGTAACACGTGCTTTCCTACTTCGTTATCGCCGGCTGTACGATGGCCAGCCAGCCACGCATCTGTTCAAAATGTGGTTGGGATGGCCATCATGTCCATTCTGAGTGTCTCTGGAGTTGATCTTTCTGCCATCTGGACAGATGTCGGACCATAACCAGTCGCCATCCGGCACGGAATAGCGTGTTAGGAAGGGAAAAAAACCATTTCAAAACCCTTCTGATGACTGCTTTCATTGGATGTGTGCACAGGATGACGACCCTGCTGCTGTTGGTACGCTGTCAGCTGACGCCCTGGCATCTGAAGACGCAACGGCCTTCTCTGCCTCCATCTCCAGTCACCGACCTTCCCTTTCCTGATTCTGATGCAGCTGCCTCCATTTCTGTGTCTGATGCTACCTGTGGACACACCTCTGATAGTGTTTCACTGAACAGGCCTGGTGAGTCGTCTGTCTCCTGAGTGGATGCCTTCGATGCAGAGGATGGACATTCTGGGATTGTACAGAATGATGGATCCCCCTCGGTTGGGGTTGGTATGGTCGGCTCCCTACCCATCATGGGGGCCAAACAGGGAGTTCCCTGTGTTTCCCTTTGAATCACCCAGGCGAAGGCAGATTTCCACACTTATCACATAGCGATGGTCAATGTCGATAACATACGTGTAACCCACATACTTTCTTTACTCCATGACATGCTGTATGCTGTGGATGTTAACATTCCTCTCCTTCAGGAGGTGCTTCCCATCGTCTTACAGCATACGTACCTCTTGCTTCAACTACTGGTAGTGGAGTGGAGATCCTCTTACATGACGGTATCCTCGCTGATGCAGATGCCTATCTCCCTGGCGCCAGAGGTATGGCTCACAAGTGTAGTTGCGTCAGGATCGTCAGTGCCCATAAGCCATCTAGTTTGGGTCACCATCTTGAACGTTCCACATTCTTCTCAGATAAAGTCACGCCTGTTTCCCTGTTTCGACAAGATGCATTGGTCACGGGAGGTGATTTCAGATGCACCCAGGCACCCAAAGACCAATTACCACTTCACTCTCCGAGAGCGGCGCTAGCGAAAATTCTCCAGACCCTCAGCCAAGAGGATTCTTGGGAGCACGTTCGTGGCGAAATTCCGGGGTTTACGCATTTTAATAGCCATTTTTCAAACCGGTTCGATAGTGTTTTCGTCTCGTGCAGTATTCTCAGTGGAATGCAGGCTGCTGAAGCCTGGCCTCTTGCGCTCTCTAACACATGAATCTACGCCACCCATCTCCGCCGCCAGAGGGTCTGGTGCGGCTGTGAACCATGGAAACTGAACAAGGTCCGTCTTACTACTTCCGACTGCCGGCAGCTCCTCGAGACCACGTGGACGGCTTGTCGTCAACGTCGTGATGCCTGTCAGTCAGCACTGTCTTGATGGGCGAAAAGTCTGCTCTCTGCAAGGCCTTCATTGGTTACGGAAGGGAGGCTGCGGCGTGGCGGTTACGAACTCAGGAATTCTGCTTCACCATTCTTTGGGAATGTACTATGATGCCGTATTCGCTAGAGCGCCAGGCGATGGTTAATCGTGTCAAGGGAAAGCTCACATCTCTCTATCTCCGCCACCTTGAAGGAGCTACGGTCAGGGCGAGCACACAAAACGGGTTAGAGTGGCACCGTAGATCTATCACGTTACAGTGGAACAACGCCACCGGCGGAGTACTTTGATTAATTTTCTTACAACCGATGACGGGCGGCGTTTTGATACCCAACGGGATGTAGGGTCTGCCCTACGTGAACATTATGTTATGCTGTACTCTGAACAACGTCACAACCCTGACAACATTACAGCTGTCTCCAGACTCTCCTCTGGCTAGGTTCCAGTGGATGCAACGATGGATCTGTTTGCTAATGTCACAGAAGACGAAGTCCATGATGCTATCCGTGCAGGATCTATGAACAGGTCGCTTCGTCCTGACAGCCTCCCCCTGGAGTCTTATCTGTTTCGTCCCCTTCTGGCGCCAGTGCGGACGGAAATTTATCAGGACATTATTTAACTCTATATGATCGCCTGGAGGACCTGGACTTTGCGGACGGCATCTGCCTTTGGTCCCAAACTTTCAGGGGTATGAGTCAGAAGCTTAAAGAAGTGGAAACAGAAGCTCCGAGAGTTGGATTAAAAATAAACAAGGCTAAGACTAAAGAGATTAGGATGAACAGTAAGAACAAGAATGCACTAGCCGTGAAAGAAGAAGAGATTGGGCAGGTGGAGAGCTTTTGTAATCTGATAAACATTGTTTCCAAAAGTGGAGGGGTGAGATAAGACGTCGAAAGTAGTATCAAAATGGCAAAAGGGGCATTTTCCCAGCTGCAAGCAGTTTGGACATCTCGTGAAATATTGTTGAAGGTTAAGTTTAAAATCTTTGACTCAAATGTAAAATCAGTACTCTTTTACGGGTGTGAGACGTGGAAGGTGACTGTACAAATTAAAACAAGAGTACAAACGTTCATCAATAAATGTTTTAGGACTATACTGTGAGTACGCTGGCCAAATGTTATCTCAAAACAACAACGGAAAGCCGAGATAACCGTAAAAGAAAGGAAATGGGGACGGATTGGACACACCCTGAGAAGAGTCCCGCAACATATTCCCAAGCAGGCTTTAGAATGTAACCCACAAGGAGCAAGGAGGAGAGACAGACCTAGGTCGACCTCGCACAGGTCTATTGAAGCTGAGGTGGCACCCGTTGGCCACTCCTGGAGTAACATCAAGAAGATGGCAACGAACAGGGACAGATGGAGAGCTCTAATATGAGTCCTATGCTCCATATCGGAGTAAAAGGAATTAAGTCAAGTTGTGTAATCTTCCGCGCCGACTCCAGACGGTTTTCTCGATGATTTCCTCATTTCCATCCACAAGCCTCCAGGTACCTCATGGACAGACTATTAACCACCACTTGACTTTACTCAACGGCAACACAAAGATCTTTACCTGGCTGTTGGCTGCGTGGCTTAAAAGAACGGCTTCTTTGGGAGGAGCCGATAACACCCTGCCCTCTGTCGCTCATGCTTCCTCTGGTCGTATGCCTGGACTTCTTGCAAACATGAGTTCGATCGGGTGGGTCACGACTACCCGAAAAGAGTGATTTGCAATATGGGATACCCTGAGACTACCGTCAGCATCGCAATGCGGCCCTTTTCTTTTTTTTTTTTTTTTTTTTTTTTTTTAACGCTTCACGATTTTGCGTGTCATCCTTGCGCAGGGGGCCATGCTAATATTTTCTGTATCGTTCCAATTTTAGTATATGTACCGCCGTGTACTCTACAGTGTCAGTCTCACCCCTCCTATCAGTGCGTGAAGTATGCCCACTCTCTGCTTTTTCCTTGGAATCATTGCTCTGCAGCCTCTCGGTGACCATATAATCAGTAGCACTGCTTACGCAAACGATCTCGTTATCGTTTTTCGTAGCGGTGCTGAGGTCAGGGAGTCACTGGCATGGGTTACAGCTTACAGCGAAGTTTCTGGTAGCTGCCTTAACGTCCGCAAATCGAGCGCCATGGCTGTAAGTGTGGAGCTCTCTGTAGACAGCGCTGCTCCACTTCGTGTAGGTGATATTGTCTGATGATTAGGACTAGATATCGCAAGTGATCTTCAGCGCACGACTACATTCAACTGCCGACGGTAACTTTCCCAACCACGATCTGATCTCTTAATCTCCATTTACGAGCAGCCAATCTTCTGCAACGAACATAATATGTAAAAGTATATGTGGCGTCGTGTGTCCTCCATGTGTCACAGACACTTCCTACTCCGCAGTCCATGGCCCGCCGCATGCTAGCGGCATTGGGTTCATTTGTTTGCCACAGCTTTCTGTTCAAGTTGAGGTACGATACCCTCACACTACCCCGGTACAGGGGCGGTTTAGGTCTGTATCATGTGCCTGGGAGGGAGTTAGCAATTTTCATTGGATCTGACCTGGCGTTGTGGCGCCGTTGTCCTACGTGCCTTACCAGCCTATTGCTGGGGACATCACACTCCCTGTCAGCAACTATCACGTTTTCGGACGCCCCGCCGCCCTTCTTATACTTCCGCCACCGTTTTTCCTTTTCCCCGACCACAGCTTCGTCGGTACTGCGATAATGCCAGCGCACTTGACATCCACGATGGCGATCTATGGCATTCTCCAGCAGCACAAGTCACCGAATGTAGTTGAGGGGAGGCATTCCCACGTCGACTTGCGTGCCTTTTGACGATCGGTGTGCTCTCCTTCTCTTGACATTGACGTACAGTCTGCTCTATACCTCACGGACAATGGAAATCAAGTATTCCGATCACACCCTCACGGGACTCACCTCGCAGACACCCCGTTGTGTATTGCCTGCGATGTTTTGAACACAAACAAGCATCGCCTGGTGTGCAGATCGGCAAGAGGTGTCTGTTTATTCATACGACAGATGTTGTGCCTAATTACCGTACGACTCCTCATCAGATACCTACCCAACTGCTTTTCTTTTCGGAAGTGTGATACTTTCCACAAGCAAAGATGAACTCTGTGACACGCAGATCACTATTGTTTGCTGATGGCGAGGAAAGTATCCTTGATTTTTGGCAGTTCCTTAAAGAACGCCACTGTGTAGTTACCCGTAATCATAATACAGACACTTGTTGTAGAATTTCCTTTGCGCTGTCTTCCTTAACCCACCCCTGGACTGGGGTGTTTAGGTCATGAAGTGTTGATCCCTGCCTCTTTCACACTTAGAAACCATAAATTCTCTGATCACGGAATGTCCTTCTCGGAAAAACTGTACGACGATAGTCTCAATGAGTCTGATTTTCTGCTGCGCCCTCCACCTCGCGACGCCGGTTTCCTGGTATTCTCGATGTTATTAATGTTAATTTACAAAGGAAAAAAGAAGAAAAAGAAAATAAGTAAATAAACCATTAATGTTCATTGTACCTCTATTTCACATACCCTAAGCTTTCCTTGGTTCCGGGAGGGTGGGAACGGGACACAGTGGCCAGGTCTCCGCTTGCAACTTTGCACCCATCCCTTCCTTTGGGAACCAGAAAGGTTCCTACAGGGAAAAAATGTTAGACAAGACGTTGCCGGGGGGGAGAAGAGATATGAAAACTCGCCGGTGTTCGAGTTGCATTCGCGCCAAATATTTTGTTTCAATTAAAGCATCAACTTCTACCCAATCTGCACTTCCACTATGCTGTATCTGGTGCAGTTGTTTCTGTCGCTTTTACCTTTAAAACAAGGATTGTGTCTTTGACTATTAATGAAAACGTACTCGGCCCAGTCTTTGAATCCCAACGAGCCTTAGATTTTGAATAAAAATGATCAGCATTGGTGGCCGAAGACGCGTGGCATAAGAAGTCACCATCTTTCTGCTAAAGGCCTAGTCGAAGAGGGCGCAGGAACGGACAGAGGTTCAGGGCACACTCTTGTCCCTTGAGGTGGGAAACTGCCCCCAAGGGCAGAAAAATTAGCAACTATCAGCGGCATGTAGATGCAGAAAGCAACGGAAACCACAGCATTTTTACACATAATGTGTATTCACAGGACATGTGGATAGTGATTAAAAAAAGTGTAGTGACCATTACAAAAAAGCTAAATAACCGGAGAAGGGAGTCGGGGCGTGGAACGCCAGAAGTTTTAATGTTGTAGCGAAGCTAGAAAATTGGAAAAAGTAAATGTAAAGGCTCAATCCAGATATAGTGGGTGCCTATGAAGTGAATTATAATGAAGACATGATTTCAGGTCAGCTGACTCCAGGGTAATATCAACGGCAGCAGAGAATGGTATAACGGGACTAGGATTCGTTATGTAGACGAATATCGGGCAGAGAGTGTGTTACTGTGAACACTTCAGTGATAGGATTGTCCTCCTCAGAATCGACAGCAAATCAACACCGACAACGAGAGTTCATGTACACATGCCGACGTCGCAAGCTGCATGTGAAGAGATAGAGAAAGTATGTGAGGATATTGAAAGGTAATACGATATGTACGTGGAGAAGAGAATGTAACATTCATGGGGGACTAGAATGCGATTGTAGGTGAAGGAGTAGAAGAAAGAATTACGGGTCAATATGCGCTTGGTACTAAGAATGAGAGAGGAGAAAGACTAATTGAGTTCTGCAACAAATTTCAGATAGTAACAACGTATACTCTGTTCAAGAATCACAAGAGGCGGACGTATGCTTGGAAGAGGCCGGGTGATACGAAATGATTTCAGTTAGATCACATATTCGTCAGGCAGAGATTCCGAAATCAGATACTTAATTGTAAGGCGTACGCAGGAGCACGTATGGACTCACATCACAATTTACTAGTGTTGAATAATAGGCTGAAGTTTAAGAGATTAGTCAGGAATAATCAACACGCACAGAAGTGGGACACTGAAGTACTAAGGAATGAGGAAATACAAGAGAAGATCTATAAGGCTATAGGTACTGCAATAAGAAAGAGCTCAGTAGACAGTTCACTTGAAGAGCAATGGACCTCTCTAAAAAAAAAAAAATGATCAATCACAGAAATTGGGGAGGAAACCATAGGTACAAAGAAAGGAACTACAAAGCAGCCATGGGTAAAAGAAGAAATACTTCTGCTGATTGACGAAAAAGGGAAATACAAAAGCAGAAGAATAGAAGTCTCTGAGGAATGAAATCAATCGGAAAAGCATGGAAGCTAAGACGAATTGGCTGCTCGAAACATGAGAAGAAACCGAAAAAGAAATGATTGTCGGAAGGGCTGACTCAGGATATAGAAAAGGCAAAGCAACCTTCGGTGATAATATTAAGAGTGCAATATGAATTCCACTGTTAAATACAGAGCAGACAGCGGATAGGTGGAAAGAGACGCTGAAGGCCTCTATGAGGAGAAGATTTGTCTGGTGTTATAGAAGGAGAAACATAAGTCGATACAGAAGAGTCAAAATTTAAAAGAGCTTCGGAAGACTTAAGATCAAATAAGGCAGAAGATAACATTTAATAAGAATTTCGAAAGTCAGTGGGTGAAGTGGCAACAAAAGAAATTTTCGCATTGGCGTGTAGAATGTATGGGTCTGGTGTTATGTTATCTCACTTTCGGAAAAAAATCATCCACGCAAACCCGAAGAGAATAGGAGCTGATATGTGCGAGAATTATCTCACAGTGAGCCCAACAGTTTATGCATCGAAGTTGCTGACAAGAATAATATACAGACGAATACAATATAAAATTGAGGATGTTGTAGATGACGATCAATGTGGCTTTGGGAAAGGTAAAGGCACCAGAGAGGCAGTTCTGACATTGCGGCTGATAGTGGAAGCAACACTAAAGAGGAATCAAGACACGTTCACAGGTTTTGTACCCCTGGAAGAAGCGTTCGACAGATTAAAACGGAGGAAGAGATTCGAAATTCTTAGGAAAATTGGGGTAAGCTTTTGGGAGAGAGGGGTGATACACAGCATGTACAAGTGCCAAGACAGAAGAATAAGAGTGGAATACAAAGAACGAAGCTTTCGGATTAAAAATGGTTTCAGACGTGGATGGACTGAAAAAGTCCTTCTGTTAAATCTACACATCGAAGAAGCAATGGTGGAAGTTAGAAAAAGGTTCAAGAGTGGAATTAAAATTCAAGGTGAAAAAGCATCTCAATGATAAGATCCACTGATGACACTGCTATCCTCAGTAAAAGTGATGAAGAATTACATGATCTGTTGAATGAAATAAACAGTCTAGTGAGTACAAAATATGGGTTGAGTATAAATCGAAGGTAGATGAAGGTAACGGGAAGTAGCAGAAATGAGAACAGCAAGGTACGTAATACCAGTAATGGTGCTCACAAAGTAGAGGAAGTAAAGAAATTCTGCTTCCTAGCCAGGAAAATGACCATGATGTACGGAGCACGGAGGGCCTTATAAGCAAATTAGCAATGGAAAAAAGGGCATTCCTGGCCAAGAGGTGTCTACTAGTATCAAACACAGACCTCAACTTCAGAAAGAAATTTCTCAAAATGTATGTTTGGAGCACAGAAATATATTGTAACGAAACATGGACTGTGGGAAACCCGGAAGACTAAACAGGAAGGGAAGAGGATCTGTGTGTTTGAGAAGCGATGCTACAGACGAATGTCAAAAATTAGGTAAACCATAAGTTGAAGAACGAGTATTCTGCACTGAATGAAGAGGAAAGGAATACATGAAAACCACTGAAAAGACGAAGGGGCAGGACGCTACAACATTTGTGAAGACATCAGGGATAATTTTCATTGTATGAGAGGGTGCTGTAGAGGATACAAACTCTAGAGGAAGACAGAGACTGGAATACACCTAGCAAATAATTGAGGACGGAAGTTGCTAGTACTGCTCTGAGATGAAGACAATGGCACAGAGAATGAAGTAAATGCATCATATTGTGTCTTTTTAATATTGTATAGCATGTGCTACAGCTTCACTTTAAAAATAGATGCACTTCATATCAATATCCGCAAGTTCTGCATTGGCATGACCCACTCATAAAAAAAAAGTTAGACTTTATGACATGTCCATCATCATTACACCTCCTCAGACCTTCGCCATTGAGAATAAGTAGACATCTAATTAGATTTAAAAACAGCCGACCCGTTGCAAAGGATAAAGTAATCTTTACCTAGGTTTCGATAAGTTTAAACCTATCTTCTTCAGAAGTCAGCACTATTATATTAACATGGAGTAATACGTCGTTGCCATTTTTACAAACGTCTCCGTAGCTCCATTAGTCAAAATCTTAGGGCAATATCTGATTTTGATATCTGATTTTGACTAATGGAGCTACGGAGACGTATTACTCCATGTTAATATAATAGTGCTGACTTCTGAAGAAGATAGGTTTAAACTTATCCAAACCTAGGTAAAGATTACTTTATCCTTTGCATCGGGTCGGCTGTTTTTAAATCTAATTACGTGGAACCGTTGCTGTTACGCAGCTATGTTTAAAATAATTAAGTAGACATCTGTTAACATTTTCGCGTCTTGAGCGTTACTGTCTCTGAAATTAGTGAACCATTGTGTTAAAAATACGACTCTCCTCGTAAGGGCGTAGAACTCAAAATTCAATTGTATAAAAAGTTCAGCTGAAAACGGCCATCTTGCTTGTTTGTAAAAATTCGCTATTCTTCGGTCACAGCCACGTAGTTGCCTATGCTTCGGAATGCATTGCTAATCTACAGGTAAGTGAGACATTCCCGTAAGCCTATTCATGTGAAAATGAATTGTTGCCCTAAGTGTCCGGATAAGTACTACAACGTAACTATTCAGCGATGTGATGGAGAAGGAAATGTCTAAAATGCATTTAGGTGAACTACAACGTGAAGAAGGTTGTCAGCTTTGAGCAAAGAAACAAAGATACATCATACCTTCACTCCTGGTGCGATAATTCAATTGCGAAAAATGATATTTTCTTTATTGTGGCAGCCTAACTTTCGGCAAAAGATGCAATGTAACTTATACTCAGAAGGCCAAATCTGACTCACTTTTCGCCGGCGCCATAGAATTCTACACCGTTATAATTTCTCTAGAGACGAACGGAAATTTATTCTACTAAAACCAAAATAACCTTCATTATATTCGAAAACAGATTCGTCACAGATAACTGAAGCACTATCGCATAAACAACAGTTTTATTCGCCTTATCGAGAACGTTAATTTCTCAAAATGATGCAGACTGTATAAACGCTGCTTTTTTGTTTCACGAGCACTTTTCGGTGCCGTTACTCGCAATCAGCCGTGACACATGTGGAATTTATTATTCCATTTATCGGCGTCCTGACTCCGAAACAGATTGTGTAAGCACTACATAACTTTTAACGAGTGCTCGTCAAACTTGATGAACTAATGCACGCTAAAACTCCTCGGAAAACTTTGGATTTTACTGCGCTGCGGGCATGAGGTCGCCCGGTATGGCGAGACTTGGCTCAGAGATTTGTGATATGACGCATTATAGCGGACTGAAGTAACAATGGTTACTCTGATGCAGTTTCTTTTCCGTACTATTTCGTTTAACTGTAACGACATTTAGCTTTCATCAGTTCACCGGGCAGTTCCAGGGCACAATAATTGAGGTGTACGTTGCTGCAGTTAAAAAGTTTACGAGAGCTTGAAGGCAAGAACTGACACAGAAAAAGAAATATTCCGTGTAGTACGACCAATCAAGTGTGCTGTACGTACTCCGTTTAAATATTATCTAAACGAAGTCATGAAAGAGTGAACGGAAAAGTATGATGGAATGATGGTACACATAGATGGAAATTACCTAAAATGAGTAGTGATGAAGGAGTTGCAGAAACATGCAGTAATGCAGGATTAACAGTAAATACTTCTAAAACAAAATGTCCCTCTGTAAAAAGTAAAGGCCTGAGTCAGCGTAAAGAAAAGTCAAACCAATGTGCTGTGAAATGAAAAGTAAGGGTGGTAACATTAAGAGAGTAGTGGGATTTCTAATGTTAACTATGGAGGAAACAATTGGTAGGTGGTAGGGTAAACTGGAGGCCTCTATGAGATTGGCGATCTATCTGCTTACGTTACAGAGGAAGAAACTGGAATCGATACGGATGATATAGGGGATCTGGTATTGTAATTAGAATTTGAAACAGTTGGGAAGACTAAAGATCGAATAAACCAGAAGGGATGGATAAAATTCCACTAGAATTTATAAAAACATTCGGGGAAGTGGCAACATGAGGACTATTCACATTGGTGTGTACAGTTATGAGACAGGCGTTATATTCAATTACACTTCGGGAAGAACTTCATCCACGCAATTAGCAAGATTGCAAGAGCCGACAAGTGCGACAATTATCGCACAATCAGCTCAACAGCTAATGCACCCAAGATGCTGACAAGAATAATATACAGAAGAATGGAAAATAAAACTGAGGAACTGTTGAATGACGATAAGTTTGGCTCTAGGAAAGGAAAAGGCACCAGATTGGTTGTTCTGACGTTGCGACTGATATTACAACACCACCGAAGAAAGAGCAGGGCACTTGCACAACGTTTGTCGACAAGGGAAGAAGCGTTCGACACTGTAGCATGGTGCAAGATTCTTAATATATACCTAAAAGAAGCATTGACGGATATAAAAGAAAAAAATCTGAGAGTGAAATGAAAATTCAAGATTAGAGCATATCGATGTCCAGATTCCGTGACGACATTGCTGTCCTCAGTGAAACTGAAGAAGAATTGCAGGTTCTGTTGAATGGAATGAACAGTCTAATGAGTACAGAATATGGATTGAGAACAAACAGAAGAAAGGCGAAAGCAATGAAAAGTGTCAGAAATGACAACAGTCTGTCACTGGCATGAAAGCCATTCCTGGCCAAAAGAAGTCTTGTAGTATCAAACATAGGAATTAATTTGAGTATGAAATTACTGAGAATGTACCTTCAGCGCACAGAATAGTATGCTGGTGAAACGCGGATAGTGAGAAAACTGTAAGAGAAGATAATCGAAGCGTTTGAAATGTGGAGTGTTGAATATTAGATGGACCGATAAGGTGATAAGTGAGGAGGTCCCACGCAAAACCGATAAGAGGAGGAATATAAGGGAAACACTGACGAGAAGAGGGGACAGGATTATAGAAAATCTGTTAAGACATCAGGAAATAACTTTCATAGTACTAGAAGGAAGTGTAGAGGGTATAAACTATAGAGGAAAACGGAGACAGAAATATATCCAGCAAATAATTAAGGACGTAGGTTACAAGTTCTGATCTGAGACGAAAAGTTTGGCACAAGAGAGGAATTAATGGTGGACCGCATCAAACAAGACTGAAAAGAAAGTAAGGGAAACTAGAGGCATGTCCCAGAAGCGTCAGAAACGTCGCAACGAATTTCGAGTGGTTGTAGAGGGTGTCTTGAGAAACAAATTGAGAGTGTGAAACCGTGTCCGGAAACGCCATCCAACGACACGACAGAACATCGAAGTTACAGGCGAGGACGCCTGCTACCAGGCTACCCATTCGGCAGAGAACTGGTCATCGTGCGCTGACGGACAGAAGATAGAACATCTCGCACTAGTGTTTGTTATGCCGTGATCGCGTCTAGTTGACACGATTGCCATCGGAGCTAGCTGCCTCGGAGGCAGGCGTTGCCTCTACAAATGCGATGCTGTCGTGCCTTGGTGACGGTCTCCATCTGCAGTTTATTTTTCTCCTGTTTTCCTAAAAACATTGAACATTTCAGTGTTCCAGGAGAAAAATAAACTATGGAAACCCATGTTCGAAACCGCCATCCACCGAAGCAACGGAGCATTATGTTCATAGTAGACAAGGCATTTCAGCTTTGTAGCTACCTCTATCATCTCCACCGGCGATTGTGGCAGTCAGTCGTTATCACTGAAAGCAAGCAACATTGCGAGACGTTTCACCTGCCGTCCGTCAGCGTACAAAGTCACTTGTGTTGCCTGAGGAGTGGCCTAATGGCAGGCGGCTGCATCTACCTTCACAATAAGATTGCAGAACAGCGTTTCCGGAAATGGGTACCAATCTTCGATTTGTTCCTCAAGGCACCTTCTATAACCCCCCAAAATTTCCTGCAACGTTTGTTTGACACCCTGAATAACACTATCACATATACAAATACAGTTGAGGAATGGCTAAAGTATAAATACACTCCTGGAAATTGAAATAAGAACACCGTGAATTCATTGTCCCAGGAAGGGGAAACTTTATTGACACATTCCTGGGGTCAGATACATCACATGATCACACTGACAGAACCACAGGCACATAGACACAGGCAACAGAGCATGCACAATGTCGGCACTAGTACAGTGCATATCCACCTTTCGCAGCAATGCAGGCTGCTATTCTCCCATGGAGGCGATCGTAGAGATGCTGGATGTAGTCCTGTGGAACGGCTTGCCATGCCATTTCCACCTGGCGCCTCAGTTGGACCAGCGTTCGTGCTGGACGTGCAGACCGCGTGAGAACCCGCTTCATCCAGTCCCAAACATGCTCAATGGGGGACAGATCCGGAGATCTTGCTGGCCAGGGTAGTTGACTTACACCTTCTAGAGCACGTTGGGTGGCACGGGATACATGCGGACGTGCATTGTCCTGTTGGAACAGCAAGTTCCCTTGCCGGTCTAGGAATGGTAGAACGATGGGTTCGATGACGGTTTGGATGTACCGTGCACTATTCAGTGTCCCCTCGACGATCACCAGTGGTGTACAGCCAGTGTAGGAGATCGCTCCCCACACCATGATGCCGGGTGTTGGCCCTGTGTGCCTCGGTCGTATGCAGTCCTGATTGTGGCGCTCACCTGCACGGCGCCAAACACGCATACGACCATCATTGGCACCAAGGCAGAAGCGACTCTCATCGCTGAAGACGACACGTCTCCATTCGTCCCTCCATTCACGCCTGTCGCGACACCACTGGAGGCGGGCTGCACGATGTTGGGGCGTGAGCGGAAGACGGCCTAACGGTGTGCGGGACCGTAGGCCAGCTTCATGGAGACGGTTGCGAATGGTCCTCGCAGATACCCCAGGAGCAACAGTGTCCCTAATTTGCTGGGAAGTGGCGGTGCGGTCCCCTACGGCACTGCGTAGGATCCTACGGTCTTGGCGTGCATCCGTGCGTCGCTGCGGTCCGGTCCCAGGTCGACGGGCACGTGCACCTTCCGCCGACCACTGGCGACAACATCGATGTACTGTGGAGACCTCACGCCCCACGTGTTGAGCAATTCGGCGGTACGTCCACGCGGCCTCCCGCATGCCCACTATACGCCCTCGCTCAAAGTCCGTCAACTGCACATACGGTTCACGTCCACGCTGTCGCGGCATGCTACCAGTGTTAAAGACTGCGATGGAGCTCCGTATGCCACGGCAAACTGGCTGACACTGACGGCGGCGGTGCACAAATGCTGCGCAGCTAGCGCCATTCGACGGCCAACACCGCGGTTCCTGGTGTGTCCGCTGTGCCGTGCGTGTGATGATTGCTTGTACAGCCCTCTCGCAGTGTCCGGAGCAAGTATGGTGGGTCTGACACACCGGTGTCAATGTGTTCTTTTTTCCATTTCCAGGAGTGTATGTTGGAATTAAAATCTTAGATCAGGCTTCCAGTAAACAACAAATTAGGCAGAGGAAAACACAAATTAAATAAGCAATCAATAAGCTGAATTCCATACTTCTGTCAAACAAAATTTAGAGAAATATTATTGTATGTACCTCTGATTCGAGGCGGAGCTCTGGGGAACGACAAAACAAGATAGAAGACTGGAAGCATTGCAAATGGAGTTTTTGAGGAGAAGTAGAGTTCCTAGGTGAGGGAAGACCCCGAATAAAGAAATCAAGAAGCGAATGGAAACTTCCACCTATATCACAACGAAGTTGGAAAAGGCATTGTAAACGGTACGGGCATGTGATGGGATTAGTGGTTGAACGATTTCTTGAAATGTACTTTGTTAGTGTTCACCTCACAAGAGGAAAACAGACAGATCCCGCAAAAGAGGAAATATGAGAAGTGGAAGAGGATGTCCAACAAAGAAATTAAAAAGATGATTTACTCATTCTTTCGTAATTTTTTCTTTACCCTGTTTGTCTATGTTAACTGTGCATCCAGTACTATGGATGCAACAAGTCTCTCAGTATAGAATGTTCATCAGATACAGTGTCAGAGAAATGTCTTTATAGATGTCATGCTCACTGAGCTGGTGACTGACACATTCAAATGTCACATGGACCATCAATTGTCACTGATTACAAAGTAACGTCACGTCGATGACAGTCCCGCTGGAGATCGAACTCAGGCTCGTACGGGGAAGGAATTTGAGGATTTTAAAAGGAATCGTCCAAGATTTAAAAATGACAGTAAACCTAAATACGATGATGGGATAGGAGTCTGAAACACTGTCTTCCCGAACTAAAGCCCAACATCTTCGGTATGATACTGCTTGGCACGTTAAACACAATAGTGTATGAAAGTCTTACGACAATCCCACATCAGCAGCAGTGATGCGAGTTTGAATCTCCGTTTGAGATACACTGTTAATCCATCCGTAAGTTTGATATATTTTGGGCAAAATCGACGTAGAGAAACTAGCGGAAGTTCTTTGATTATTTTAAACAGAGGTAAAGGACGTTTCAAGATTTTCTATGTTTGCAAGTGGTAATAGACTACATCTGACTACAACCAAAGTTGCTATGTTTCATCAAAATACATTTGATGGAATTCATCGAAGCTCTTATCAGTTTACCGATATTAATTCCAAACATCGTCTTGCATTTTACGATCCAGGTATCCGAAAGCTCTCAAGTTTTTACATATGTTAGCGCCTTCGGAATTATAAGGAAAAAATATAGGACTTACGTGTCCCGACATGTGTCAAACCTGCCATTTCCTTAAGCTATGTCGTAAAATTATGGTACATAAATCAAAATTTGGGAGGCTGAATGGGAACTTCAGTTAATAGTCTTAACCGTTGCGTTTTCTCGCAAGGCACTTATGAATAATTATTGTCCTCAGAAAGTAGACAAGACCACATGACGTAACATTAAGGTCACGATATGAGTATCGGGAAAACTAATTCCCCCTTCTGCCGAAAGAACGACAGAATTACGTGACAGCTTCGTTACTGCGCTGTTGAAATTAAATATCCTAATGCAATTCTGTGAGAAAAGACAATTTTTAAAGCTCTAGCTATTTTAGAAACCGTTGTTTTCTTTTTTTTTTTTTTTACATACAGGGATGTAAAATGGAGGCAATAAATCAAGCTGAATCTTTCATATCGTGCAGTTGGGTAAGGAAATTCTTCTCTCTTCGGTCATGAAAGTATTAATTTCCAGCGTAAAACAGAAAGTTCCATTTCTACTCTGTTAGTATGTTTCGTAAGTACGATGACTGAGACACTCTTTGCCCTAACGTACTGTAAGACAATAATAAATTGACGGAAATGAAGATTAAAGATTTGGTGGACGAACATCAATTTCCTTCAGGAAGCAAGATGTACCGCAAAAGGAACTGTTATACAGCACGTATTAATGGGAATCAGACCGAAAAATCGACATACCTTTCTACAATTTTGGAGAAGAAAGTGTATTCAGACGGAAATTTTCGCTCTGCAGAGGAGTGTGCGCTCATATGAAACATCCAGGCAGATTAGAACTGTGTGCCGGACCGAGACTCGAAATCGGAACCTTTCGCACTTTCCCGTGAAAGGCAGAAGGTCCTGAGTTCGAGTCTCGGTCCGGCACAGGGTTTTAATCTGCCAGGAAGTTTCAGGAAAAAGCATTGGCTAATCGAATGTGGAACCATATGTTAAGAATCCTTAAATTATTTGAAGTGCAGAATCAGATAACTACTCTACAATATTTAAAATATTTTGCCGAAGTGATAGAAGATGGTGGTGAAATACAGGTTCTTTTTAAGACCAGTGCTGTAGAGGGTTGCAGATTACTGCCACAGCCGTGTAAGGTGTGTCTCATAGAAACAATGAAAGAGGTGAAATCAAATATCAAAAGCCGGATTGAAGTACGAGGGGAATAAATACCTACACTCGGGCGCAAAGAGGACTTAATTCTAATGGTTGGATGCATGTAAATCATAGAAAACTTGTTGAATGCGATGGACAGCATTCTTACCACAGAATAGGACTTCAGAATAAAATCAGATGAAAATAATGAGTAGTTGCAAGGAACAGTAAATCAGACTGTTAACTCAAACTCAAAATCCAAACAACTTATTTAGATATTGGAAATGATTGGTGCTACCTACGAGAGAAGATTTGACTCATCTATCTTAATGAGCCCTCCTTGCACATAAGGATGTCTCAGAATATCTGTAGCTTGTAACCATGGGTATACTGATATCCAAGAAACCATGGATATACCTGCTGCACGGCGAAGAAGTGTGCTGAGCTACCCTCAGAAATTTCAAGAAATGACTTCAAAGTCTTCGTCGCTACGAATATGCAAACAAACTTCAACTTCTCCACGACAACGCAAGGCCGTTCTAAGTTTCTGGTGATGCTTATTTAATTTGGTCAAAAAGCGCACGACTTACTCATCTGAATAAAGTGTATGAACGTGCTGATCGTACGAAGTTAACTAATGTTCATACGCGTTGACCGTGTCTATATTAGACGTCAGTACTTCGTGCTAAGGTGATTCTATGCCGTTCTTTGTACTTTACTTAAATACTATAATTTGCTGTGTACTCCCGTTCACGAGCGGAAACAGTTGCAAGTTGTTAAGTGTCAGTTGATCCCAGGCGATTATTGCTCGTTGGCTGAGTTCAAATTTGTGTATCGTTCGCGACATGCTGCCTTGCAGTGCTAGGTGTCTCTTGTCACCGGTATTAATAACTATAATTAAAGAGCTTGCGTATAGGATTGTTGACGCTCGGATCCCTTTGACCCGCTAAGTAATTCAGTTCCTTGAATACCATTGTCTTGAGGACTTAATACCTTGTTTTAAGGCTAACTAATATCATTTATTAAAAGTATTCGCAATTGTGAATAAGGATAACTGTCAGCTGTAAAATGAAATGATGACAATGCAAATTTGTTCCGGATCTAAAGTGGAACCCAGATCTCCCGCTTATCACGAGCCATCGCCTTACAATTTGGCTATCGGTGCGCGACTCACACTGAGCCCCAAACCTCCATACGTAGTCAACTAAGCGTCTACAGTCTGTACTCGTCCATCCATTATGTACATTCCCGTACACGTGAGACATTTTACTTGAAAGTCACTTACCTGGTGTCGCCAGATAAATACGATATTGCAGTGCCAGTGTATTTCTTGAATTACAATACAAAGTTCGTTTGGACAAGTATGCAACATCGTATTTATCCGACAACACCCGGCAAACGACTTTCAAGTAAAATGTCTCTCCTGTACAGGAATACACATGATGGATGTACGAGTAACAGTAGTAGACGCATTGTTGACGACATGTGGAGGTTTGGGCCTAACCGTAAGTCGTGCACAGATAGCCTAATGGTATCCGGCACCGTAGCTCAGCGTGTTCGGCCAGAGGGTTAGCTACCCTCCGTAATAAAAGAAAAAAAAAGAAAAACTGAGTAAACGGATCGACGAAGAACGTGAACGGGTGTCATCGGACGTCCATCCCAAACAAATTTAGCGAACAATATAGAACAAAATGAGATAGAAAAAAATGGTAAGGGGATAGCTCGTGATAAGCGGGAAAACTGGGTTCGACTCCCTGATTGGCACAAATTTTCGCTGTCGTCATTCCACTCTACAGCTGATAGCTATTCATATTCGCAACTGGGATTATATTTAATGTATTACATAACGGATTTTGCCACCGCAGCACCCGTTTCTTTCTACGTGTTTACTTGGCCAAAAGAACTTTACAACGTAATTCAGAATAAAACAGGCACTGCAATTTCGTAATGTCATTTTAGCAGCAGGGGTTGTACCACCTCAGTCAAAAACAATGCGTTAATCAAAATTAGTTCTGAAGTCTGTCTAGGTCACTGAAGTAATTGGCGTTGAGCCTTCGTCACTTAGACTCCCATGCGGAATGGTGCTTATTCAAAATTTCAATAGAGAGATTTAATGTTTTCCAGTGTTTTACATTTGTCTTGCGTGTCTCACAGATAGCCTTGGTTGTTGAAGGTTTCTCGTTCCATCCCATCGGGGTGTGGCCGCTGTTATATCGTTTTCCAAGCTGAAATTTATTGCAGAATTATATTAGCCTTTCTGCTGTCTCATACCTAGTACCAAGCAAATATTTTCCCGTAACCATTTCTACTACTCCTTTCACTACAACCGCATTCCAGTTACCCAAGACTATCAGATTCTCACCTCCGTTTACGTACTGAATTACTCAATCAACATCCTCACATACTTTCCTTATCTCTTCATCTGCTACTTGCACGTCGGCATGCATACATGAACTATTGTTGTCGGTGTTGGTGTGCTGTCGATTCTGGTAATAATAAACCTACCACTGAGCTGTTTACAGCAATTCACTCTCTGCCCTACCTTCGTATTCATAACGGGTCCTGTTCCCGTTATACCAATTTCTGATGCTGTTGATATGACCCTATCCTCACGTGACCAGATATCCTTGTCGTATTTCCATTCCACTTCACTGACCCCACTATATCTAGAATGACTCTTAGCATTTCTTTTTTAGATAGTCTAGCTTCCCTAAAAGTTCAAACATTGGACTTTTCACGTCCCGACTCGTAGAATGTTATCGTTGCGTTGGTTATTCTATCATTCTCTCATGCTCATCTCCCCCTTGGCAGTGCCCTCCTGGAGATATGGACTATTCCGGTATGTTTCTCCAATGGAAAGGTCATCATTATACCTTCTCAATTACAGGCCACATGTTGTTGGATGCACATTAAGTGTCTTTAATGCAGTAGTTTCCTTTCCTCATCCTCGTGCCGTTGATCATAGCTGATTCATTCGCCTATGGGGGCAGTTTCCTACCCCAAGGACAGGAGAGTGCCCTGAACATCTGTCCGCTCCTCCACCCTCCTTCGTAAGGCCGTTGGAAGTACCAAGATTACTTCTTGTGCTGCAAATCTTCTGCCTCAAATGCTGCTGATTTTCATCAAAATTTAAGCGGCGGCGGGATTCGAACCAGGAATCATGGGCGTTTTGATTGCTAATCGAATATGCTACCCCTTTCGTTGCATTTCGTCGGTGAGGACGACACATGAAATTCTTTCATGTTAATCGTTGATCCCTACACTCAGTTTTTTAAATTACATAGGCCATTCAGCCCTCTGGCTGAATACACCGAGTTACCTTACAGGCTCCTAGACTACAGGTGCCTTCAGTGTGTCGTATTACAAGTTTCTAATTAGAAGCGAAATATTTGGTCTCACATTTATGCTTTGGTAATTTTTTTTTTCGTTTCTGTGATTGTTAATCAGTTAATTAGGCACACTTCTTGCGTATTCGTCAGTGTCTACAACTTAGTTCTGTAGTACGTGTTCTTTGTCATTTGATCGTTTACTTTGCAAGCTAGTAATCGCTCGTACACAGCAGTCCAGTGTAGGTAACAGCAGACACTGACAAACAAGCAGCAACGGGGAAGTAAACGATTCTGTGACCTAATACGAGTTCCTTACAAGGAGCAAATTATGTAGTTTCATCTGTGTGTTTTGGGCAACGGCCTTGCCGCAGTGGATAAACCGGTTCCCGTGAGATCACCGAAGTTAAGCGCTGTCGGGCGTGGCTGGCACTTGGATGGGTGACCATCCAGCCGCCGTGGGCTGTTGCCATTTTTCGGGGTGCACTCAGGCTCGTGATGCCAATTGAGGAGCTACTCGACCGACTAGTAGCGGCTCCGGTCAAAGAAAACAATCATAGCGACTGGGAGAGCGGTGTGCTGACCACACACCCATCCTATCCACATCCTCAACTGCGGATGACACGGCGGTCGGATGGTCCCGATGGGCCACTTGTGGCCTGAAGACAGAGTGCTGCTGCTGCATCTGTGTGTTTTGGTACATTATTTTTTGAATTTCTGCATGTTAATTTTATATTTAATAGTCACAGTTGTCACGTTTTCGTTTGTGTCGGAAGTAAACTGATTTTGCGACATATTACAAATTCCTGATCTGTAGCAAATTATTCATCTAACCTGTGTGCTTTGGTAATTTAGTTTCTCAATATCTGCGTCTTAATCTAATTAATTAGACTGTTCTTGCGTTTTCGTCAGCGTCTACGGTAGAGTTCCGCAGCGCACGTCGATAGTCCTTTGCCTGTGCAGTGTCGTTTTCCACAAATTTGACTATGGATAGGGACCGTGATTGCTACGTGAGGATGTGAGCAGAGCTGGTGGCACTTCGATCTCAACTCTAAACTATGTTGACGTCATTTACGCATCTTGAGACTGCAGTGGTTGGGCATCATTGTTGTGGACCGGCCGTGGAGATCCGACGGACGTCCAGTACTACCCACGAGTCCACCGATTAGTCCGCACCGGTGACCAGCTCAATTACTGCTCGCATTGTGGTTGACCCTTCATCTGTGGTCGACTGAGGGATCACGTGTCAGACTGAAAAAGCCTTCCCGGGACGCCGAACGTAATTGCTCCCCAGTTTATCTGCAAACATGTTCCAGTTGATGTCTGTGGCTAACACTGTCCCTCAGCCAGAAGCAGTTGTGAAATTCCTGGGCTAGCAGGACAGAGCGGATTTGGTTCCTGTCAGTTGCGCTCAACATACAAACTTTATTTATCAACGCACAATATTACAACAAGCTTGAATCGACCTCCTTTGAGTAACTTTAGGTCGGCTGAAATGCACACTCAAAACCCAAGACACAAGGCCTAAGCAAGAAACTGAAATACAAGGTTCGTCTGGAGGTTTCACCCAAGAATAATTTCTAAATCTTCAATCTAATTGGCTGAAGGCCCTAGCAATTTAATTTTAATAGAACTATGATGGAGGTCGCATATTAAACAATAAGAGGAGTTTCAATCAAAAGGCGGAAGGACTTATCTAAAAAACATTTCATGCAAATTGGGCTAAAGGCCTAATTCAAAAGCATAACAACGTTATGCCTTAAGGGCAAGGGAAGAAGATTAACTTAAGAGATATTAAAACGCGACTGAAGGCCGCTCACCAACAAATAATTTAACGGTTTAAGTCCTAGAAAGAAGAGTTTCAATTTTAAAGGGCAAAATACCGTATCTTAAAACATTTCATATAAAATAAAGAATAACTATCTTATGCCTTAAGGGCAAGACAAGGACATTAATTTAAGAGACATTGATACTCGGCTGAAAGCCACACATCAACCAAAAAACTAAAATTCAAACAGGGAAATTACTACATAACACACAAGGAACGGCGCTCAGAAGTTTCCAAGGGTCGGCCTGGGATATTAACACTAACGCCCGTTTAGGTGAGACAGGCAGCATGTCCAACGATTTCTTTATCTGGAGGAAACCCAACCGACAGACAGCCAACCGACCAATCAACCAAATCAGTACCGCTCCATACAACCAGCAAAAGGACCACAATATTTCAGTACACGACATACAGAATATTGACGCCCACATCGATCAACACCTCAGCTGTCGAACTACACGCCACGCTGGACAGCAACAACACGACGAGGAAAATACACTGCCTAAAATTACGTCAACGACCAGGGCAGGAAACAGGAATGTCAAAGGCCACAAGGCAGAAGATACCGCTGGTGAACTACCATAATAGAGAATAAATTTAGTTGAGTTAAATTTCACAGGAAGACAGCTGGAATCTTAGCCAACTTAAATACATACACGTTGTTGCTCGCGGGAATATCCCAAAAGTCACAACCAGGATCAAACGAAGTAATTGAAACAGTTGAGGCTCGATACTAAGTTAAGTGAAGACTCAACTTTCATGTCCAAGATCGGTGGGCGACGACCTTCATAGCACTCGCAAGTGCACCTCACACTCTAACAGCATGTAAACTTTGCCAGAGGCTGCAACCCGACTCCACGTGACGGGGGTTTGCTAGTTGCTCCACGCCAACCGACCGAGTGGACAGCTGGTCCGTCTGCGACTTTTGCTGTGTCGCGACTGCACTGCTGGTGCGTATCCTACTCATCGACTACCCGACACACAACGATCCGGAAGTCCTATCGGTCGCTCCACAGATGGTACGATAGTGTTCTTATCGATACGCGCTGCTGCTTCCACTCATGACAATGTAAGGCAGGAAGTTAGTGACGCCAGTAAACGGAATGAGGAAACGAGGTGGCACGACCGTAATAGAAGATGACAAACAAATAATGGGATGAACACGAACCATGCACGGCTCAAGTCGCTTGTCATACTTTATTGGAAACCTCTTAGCCTGCCTGAAAGATACAGGTAGTCACAGAGGGTGGCATTGCTGATAGTCGGAAGCTTCAACGTTAGGCGCGTTATGCGGCCCCTTAGGGTCATGTCTGGGAGGGGAAGAAACCCATTATGCATTCTGTGTGCATACCTGGTGGAGTCACTTCAGACGTAGACCAGCTTCATCTGGATGCCATGCAGAACACAGTGTGCACCTAACTGTATGTGGTGGCTCACGCTGGTACCAATGATGTGCGTCGCTTTACATCGGAAATATTGTCTCTGGTTTCGAGTGGCTGTCAGAAATCTTGCTTATGAGATGAAAGCACAGCTCACCATTTGCATAACAGTCCACAGGACCGATTTCTGACCTTTCTGGTACAGAACTGAGTGTAGAGTGTGAATCAGGGGCTCACACAGTTTAGCGACAATGTAGGCTACCGATTCCTCACCTGCGCTGTAGGTTGGTGGGGTTTCGGCTTCCGCTAAATATGTCAGGAGTCCATCAAATGCAGGAGGCGATTACACGGGTTGCCGGGGCTGTGTGGCGTAGAGTTGGCAGTTTTGTAAGTGGGAAAAACAGAGAGGGCTTCAGTCCTAAAGGCTGCAGATCGAACAGAGGAACTTCAAATACTTCAAATGGCTCTGAGCTCTATGGGACTTAACAGCTGTCATCAGTCCCCTAGAACTTAGAACTAATTAAACCTAACTAATCTAAGGACATCACACACACCCATGCCCGAGGCAGTACTCGAACCTGCGCCCGCTGTGGTCGCGGGGTTCCAGACGGTAGCGCCTAGAACAACTCGGCCACCCCGGACGGCAACAGAGGAAGTCTGTAGATCTGTGAACAATCGGTATAACAGTTGTAAATTGTCGTAGCAGTGTTGGGGAAGAACCAGAGCTCCAAGCGCTAATAGAAAGCACTGATGCTCAAATCTTTATAGGCACTGAAAACTGGCTAATGCCGGAGATACGTTGAGCCGATGTTTGATGGCCGTGGCGTGTTTCTTACGGTTAGAAGTAGTTTATTTTGTAACGAAATTGAGGTAGATAGTTCCAGTGAGTTAGTATGGACAGAGGTCGTTCTTGGCAACAGGAATAAAATAATAATTGCATCCTTTTACCGACCTCCCAACTCAGAAAATACAATTGCTGAAAGGTTCAAAGAGAACTTAAGTCTAATTTCAAACATGCACCCGACTGAAGCAATTATGGTTGCTGTTGACTTCAGTTTATTCTCGATATGTTGGCAGAAATACATGTTTAAATCCGGAGATACGCATAAAAATCATCCGAAATTGTGCTAAAAGCATTCCCTGAAAATTATTTCGAGGAATTAATTCATGAGCCCACTCGAATAGTAAATGGTTGTGAAAACACAGTTGACCTCTTAGGAACTAAAAATCCTAAGCTAACAACGAACATCATAACGAATACATGGATTAGAGAACACAGACTTGTCGTAGCGAGACTGAATACTCTAACTCCCAAATGCTCCAGAAATGAACGAAAAATATATCTATTCCCAAAAGTACAGACAAATTCACTTGTCGCCTTGCTGAGAGACAATCACCACTCCTACATTAACAGTGTAAGTGTAGACCAGATGTGGCTTAAATTCAAAGAAAAAAATCACAGCAATTGAGAGATTTATACCAAATAAATTAACAAACGACGGAGCTGATCCCCCATAGTACACAAAACAGGTCAGAATACCGTTACAGGAAAAACGAAAAGAGCATGCCAATTTTAAACAAATGCAAAATCCGTAAGTTTGGCGGTTTTTTACAGGAGCTCGAAATTTAGGGTGGAGTTCAATGCGAGGGGCTCATAATAGTTTCCATAGCGAAACTTTGTCTCGAAACACGGCAAGAAATCCAAAGAAATTCTGGTCATACGTAAAGTACACCAGCGGCAAGACACAATCAATGTCCCCTGTGCGCTATAGCTGTTGTGTCGGCTACTGTGGAAGTCAGCACCGACACAAACAAGGGAGGAGAGAAGTCGCGTTGGACGATGCAAGGAATCCCAAATCATCTGTGCAAAACACCTTAAAATTAATAGAAAACATATTTTTTAGTAAGGAAAGAAACAATACTTTACTTCCTGTGCGTCCTGTGCCACCTACCTGCTGGCTGGGAACGGCTTCCTATTACTCAGTACTGATGCCCTCGAAGTCTGCGACCGAACTGGTTCCCACCAGCGATGGGCTGTTGGTTAAATCAGCATTTATGTGGGGAGCTTTTTCCATTGCTTGCTGGTCAGAGCATTCTCGATGCCGCTTCGGGGTGCTGCGATGGGCGGCGTGCCGTCGAAGCTTTAGGACTGTACAGTAGCAATGGAAATGCTACTAAATGAAAATGCTACTAAAGCTGAAAATGCTTCTGAAGCAGAGTTACTGAACACAGCCTTAAAAAATTCCTTCACCAAAGAAGACGAAGTAAATGTTCCATAATTTTAACCAAAAACCCCTGCAAACATTGAGAGACGTATGTAACTGAATGAAATTGTGATAATTATTACTCGCCCGGTGGCAGACTCGATCTCCAACAGTATTAACGTGCAAGGTAGTCTAGTGAAACTTTATTATCATTGTCATAAAATCTGACATTTAGACGAATTGGAAACCTTTATCCCGATAAGACAGTATTAAAAAAAATTCTGGAATCGGACATGTCAATATTCTGATAGAGAACAGAAACAGAAATTAATTACTCTTCCTACAAATCATGAAAACTCAATTCTCTAGTATCTGACGACGAATTTTAAAATGTTCTCTAACGTCACCTAAAAATTATACTGCAATGTTTCTGTATACAACACACAACTTACCTCGCCCTGCCGAGGCAAATGTGTGACCAGTAAAAAGCTAAAATATTTTTTTTTAAATGGTCAAACGTGTGTGAAATCTTATGGCACTTAACTGCTAAGGTCATCAGTCCCTAAGCTTACACACTACTAAACCTAAACTATCCTAAGGGCAAACACACACACCCATGCCCGAGGGAGGACTCGAACCTCCACCGGGACCAGCCGCTAAAATAATTCAAAAGGAAAACTGCTATCCATGTAGGGAGCAATGCATGATGACAACCCCTGATGCAACTATTTAATGATCAGGAACGGTTCTGTCAACAAGCCTTTAGCCGTGTAAAAATGAAAGAAATGAATAAAAGCTTTTATGTTACTATATTCAGAAATTGAAGATTCATACATCTATAAACTTTACACAGACCTTTATTTTCCTTGAATAGTTTCGGAACTTTAATTATTCTACAATGCCTACAATAAGTAATCACGTATCTGGTCACAAGAAAGATATTACTCTAAATATATGCATACACAAATCTGACAAAATACCTCCAGTGTGCAAGCGAGCAACAGCTACGTGGGGCACAAGCCAAATTTCAAAAATCCTCGATTCATACCAAAATCTCCTCTCCGTGCTAATAGCATGGTCAGGGCAGGCTGCGACCTCTCCTTACACGTTGCTTCCCTCAACTCCAGGCTATGTCTGACCAGTCTCAGCAACTATTCGCTTACAACCGTTTGCGATAATAATATCTCAGACTAAGAGTTTGTGTATGCACACGACATCAGATTCAGTAGCCAACCTCCAAAAATATGAACGTTCTACTTTTATATCCCATCTTTACTTTTAAGAATTTTGTGGTGTGGTTCTTGCCTAACATGTTGGAAAGAAACATTGCAAAATTCTTACCCAACAAAACTTAAAAAAATAGCATCAGATGTCTTACAAAAGTGGTAAAATATATAAACAATAAAAACAGCATTCATAAAATTACATAATTTATGTACACAATAGAAAATAGCAATGCTGTACAATGTAGTCAAAGAAAAATAATATACAAGTATCATTTTATGCATGTAAGCACTCATATCCACATGACATTGATAGTACTTTACTTGATAGGCTCAAAAAGAATTCATTTAGAGTTCTCCAAGTATGTAAAAATGTCTTTCATTTGCGTAGACACAATTTAGAATTGCAAATAGTGTAAAGAGAAAGAAAATAAGTATACAAGTATCACTGAGCAGGTAAGCACTCATATCCGCATGACATTGGCGGTAGTTCATTTGGCGAAATAACGAAAATGTTATTTACACTTCCTTGAAAGATAAAATTAACTGGTAACAGAAAACCAGGTACAGAATCACATGTCTTAGGTGCAGCAGACTGAGGGATAAGTCACGCTATGACCACTGATAATCACACCCAAATGATAATATATTCATTTGAGGATGCACAAGTTCGAGGTGCAAGCAGACTCAGGCACTAATTACATACATTATGCCCGCAGACAACCACACCAAAATCGTGTGAGGGCGTACAAGTTTGAGAAGTAAGTAAACTCACGGATTAGCTATATACACAATGTCCACTGACGACACCAAGATGTTTTAGTGTCTCGCTCCGTATTTAGATTCAAAAAATGTACAGATTCAGTACTGATAGTTAGGGCAAAAGTGAACCTTGTTCAACACGAAAGCTTCCGTGATAACATGATAAAATCATTGAAGTTGTATCTCTTTGAGGAAATAGGATCTCGTAATTGAATAGAAAATCAAAAGTCTCGTAAATAAGACGCAATACCAGAGACGAATTACTGTGAATAATGAATATTAGCATGTTATATACAAATGAATATAAAATCTACATCATGTGAATAGGCACATCAGCTTATGGCTCAGTAAATGACTCAAAATATGTATGGTGAGGTAAGTCTGGCAAGTTTCTTGAAGTACTGTTGTAAATATTAAATCCAGACCAATCAAATAGTGGCAAGCTTGTTTATACAAGCTCATTTTCGGATGGTGCAGTATACAGTGTACCAAGAAGTACAGGTTGTTATCCGGAACATGTACATGTGAGACATAGAACATCGCTGAATGACATATAGATTTGTCCAAAGTCATTAATAGTGACATATTTAAATAATGTTACAATTAATTTTAGACACCAGTGTTGATACATACATAGTATATACACGTGATTGAAATTTTTACTGTCAGAATTATAGATTTACAAACATAGCTAAAGTTCATATAATCCTACTTCTGTAGTAGATAAATGAAAAAATATATATGTGAGTATACATACAATTCCTTTGTATACATTTCAAGGAACTTGAGCTGAAGTTAACGTAGTTGAGGTTTTTATTACAAATTTAACCACTGTGTTCGGGAAAATGATAATCCAAATGAATCCTTATTATTTCAATTTAAAAAAATCATTTTAATGTTTACATGATTATCATCAATTAGAAAATAGCAAGTAGCATCACAAAGACCAATACCGTCAGATATCAAAAGGCAACTTGTCTGTGTGAGGAGTCAGAGTTTTATGCTCATACATACTTAATCACAACAGTAAAAGAAATACAGCATTCCAAAGACATATCCTATAAAGCAACTAACGAAATAACAGATGCAACACAAAAAAGGATTTATCCTCGAGCTGTTCAGTAGTCGCTGAAAGCAATGATTTATTAACCGAAAATGAAGGAAATACCTTCTCTTGAGTTTCAGCACTGCTTAATGACAAGAGAAAAAAATATAATCACAGGTTTCTGTTGCCATTGTCACACTCAATAAACAAGGAAAAACACACTGAAGAGGGTCACTTGCAACAGTGGCCTCAATGTCAGTAGTTTTACATGCTGACAGTGTGGTCACAAACCCATAAGAGTTTTATGGGTGACGAGAAAAAAACCCATCATCTGTCAATCATTAACTTAATGTGCTATTGGCACTGCATTGCTACTGTAGTAGAATCTACATTTTCATTCGTCACCATAAGATAAATTCTCAAACAAAATTGTTTAAATAAAGGAACAACAAAATTCAACTAATTTAGTATACAAAATAATTTATAACATCTATAAAAAGGTAGCTGATCTATTTGCAACAAGGCATAAAAATACAACAAGCTGAAAAGAAAACAGTCATGTGTCAATGTTTTTAAGACGACTGGGTTCTTCTGGAATGTCTAATTCTCTATACCTGTGCAACATTCACACTGATAGAATGTAACTGGCTCACAATGGGTGTTACCACCTGATCTGAAAATATTGTTTAGTTTATACAAACTCAAACCATTCTCGGTTGTTTTACATATTATTACCTCCACAACAGAGAAAAATTCAATTACGATCATGTCACATGCAAAAAATAAAGTACAACTAGTGCAAGCAATAATAAGTAAAAAAGCAAAATATTTTCCTGAGAATGTTTCATTCCATAGATTCGCAAAACTAGAAATTTCATCTTACGTATACAACATATAATTCAGCAGTAGAGAAAATTCCTTGTAAAAGCATTCACGCTAATTACACAACAGATATATCCATCTATCTACTCTCATCTCCTGACAGATGATAAGAAAATGTGTCGTCTGCAAGCCCTGGTGTTTCATACAGCTAAAAGTTCTGTAAATTTCCTATACTTCACGTGTATGTCCACAAATCTATTATGTCAGCAGGTTTCGGTCTAGAATGACCATCCTTAGATTTTCGTCAAAATATGGGAAAAACCCAAATGCAACAAGCAGATTGTCTACAATTTAATACAATGAAACAGACCACAATGAAAAGTATTAGTAACATACACGTGCCTTTTCGCACTTTAAATGTGAAGCATAACTCTTTTATAAAAACAAGTCCTTATGTACTGTGGCTATAGCGGCATCGTCAAATGCTAAACACAAAATCAGCGCCAGTGCTGTCAAACGTACATAAATAATGGTGCACACAAGACTCATCTTGTCAGCAGACCTATTATTGAAAACGAACTTCTGCACAATAACTATAAAATGTTTTTATTGCAAGTTCTCCAAATGTCGCTACTGTAAGCGTAAACATATAATTCAATGATCATAGTATGATGTGAAATAAAGGAGGATACAATTAATAAAGCGTCTAATGCGTTATAAGTTGTAAGAGGCATCATTTTCATTTTTATTGTGATTTCATTCCCCTGCTCCATATGATCAGGGATGGGTGGCAGCAGCACAATCCCCCTTCCCTCAGCCGAGTAACATTACACTTAACAAAGTGATGAAAACCATTCGTATAAACGGCGATAAAATGCAGGACACAAGAACATAATAAAGGGAGAAAATTGAGGTTAAAGTATACACTGATCTGAAGACATTCATCGTGGGACAGCCAAAAAATCCACAGAAAGATAAAAAGTACAGTGGGTCATTTGCATAGCATGTGAAATACACTGAAGTCACATGTATAAGTTATAAGTAGTATGAAACCACTTTAAAGTCACAGCATGAGATGAAGTGCACATGATAAAGAGTAAAAACTACTGGGAGGGAACTGCCAAAGCAGGGGACGAATTAGAGGAGGGAAGAGAGGGGAGAGGGGTACAGTGGCGGAGGGGGCAGAAGATGATGGGAAGAAAGGAAAGGGGATCAGGGGGTGCACCAATGGGCAGGAGACTTGCGAGGTGGGAGAGGGAGAGAGAAGGCAGGTCAGAAGAACAGAGATACTGTGGGAGTGCAGTCAAAAGGATGAGGGCACAGGAGAGAGGAAAAATCCGCTCAGGGGAAGGGAGAAGGTTGGGAGAGAGAGCCCTGGGGAGGGGTGGGTATGGTGGGGTTAAAGTTGGGAAAGGGGTGGTGATCAGGGTGAAGCTCATCATCGGGGAGGAGTAGGTGCTGGAAGGTATGTTGGTAATGGAGGTGGAGGGCATGCAATTGAAGAGTGAGCAGGACGCAGCTGTAGGGCATGGTAACAGGCTGGGGGTACAGAGGATAGGAGACTCCAGGGTGTGGGTGGGATGGAGTCTGCAGACGATGTACAACTTGCATATGTGTTCAAGGAAAAGGAGAAGACATGGGAAGAGGGTCTGTATGGGGATAGAAGGCAGAAATGGAAAGTGATGTTGAGTGCACGGCATTTGATGATTAGCCAGGCTCTATCGAATCCAGGTGACGCTGGCATAGCAAAGAATGGGACGAATCAAGAATTTTTAGGTGTGAAGGATGGTGGAACAGTGCAGTCGCCAAATCCATTGGGACAGGAGTTTCACGAGGCGGAGTCCATTGTGGGATCGTACGGAAATGGGGAGTCCAGGTGAGGTGACGGTCGAGGGTGACGCCAAGGTATTTCAAGGAAGGAGTGAGGTGGATAGGACGACCATAAATAGAAAGGTACAAATCGTGGAGCTGGAAGGAGGGGTGATCTGACCTATGATGATTACCTGGATCTTGGAAGGGTTGATGCTTAGGAGCCATTGATTGCACCAGGTGGTGAACTGGTGAAGGTTGGTTTTAAGAGTGCACTCGGACCATTGTATTGTAGGGTAGGGGTCCAGGAAGGCAGCGTCATCAGCATATTGGTGGAGGTGTATGGGGGGCGTTTGGGCATATCTACAGTATGTGGGACATAGAGGAGGGGGGAAAGGACAGAGACTTGGAGTGTGCCCATGGTTGGATAGAATTTACACTAGTTGGTACAGAGGATAATAGGATAACAGGAGAGAAAGGAAGCAACAAGATGGACAAAACTGATGGGAAGATCATAGGTTTGTAGTTCAAAGAGGAGCCCCAGGTACCAGACACAGTCAAACGCATTCTAGAGGTTGAGGGAAACAAAGATAGTGGCTCAATGGGAGTTGTGTTTGGAGCAGGTCATTGGCTGAGAAGAGGGCTAGAAACCACACTGGGTAAGGTGGAGGTGGTAGTGCTGTAAGATGGTGACGAATACATAGGGAGAGGAGGGATCGAAGACCTTACTGAATACGTAGGTGAGGCTGATGGGACGGTAGGAAGAGGTGTCAGAGATGCGTTTGCGTGGTTTAGGGAACAGAAGGATGTGAGAAGTCTTGCACAGTATGGTGTGAAAACCGGTAGAGTGGAGAATGTTATACAAGTTACCATGAACTGCCAGGAAAGGGGGGGAAGGGGCGTTCCTTTAGGTGGTAGCTGGTGTCAAGTTCGCGACCAAGTGCAGTGTTGCGTTTGGAATGGAGTATGAGTTTGATGTTAAATGCTGTAATGGGAGGTAACTGATCGAAGTACTGGAAAATTGGGACGAGTGGCAGGAAGGAATTACTGTGGAGTTCAGGGACGGTGGTTCAAAAAAAGTATTCAAATGGCTCTAACCACTATGGGACTTAACATCTGAGTTCATCAGTCGCCTAGACTTAGAACTACTTAAACCTAACTAACCTAAGGACATCACATACATCCATGCCTGAAGCAGCATTCGAACCTGCGACTGTAGCAGCAGCGCTGTGCCGGACTGAAGCGCCTAGAACCGCTCGCCACAGTTGCCGGCTCAAGGACCGTGGGAAAGAGGGAGTAATCAAATAGGGGATCGTTGGGAATGGAGTAGACCTCAGAGAGGTGGGAAGAAAAATGGTAAGCAATAAAAGTTTCTCGGGCTTCCAGCCACATCAAGCGGTATAAAATCCACGAGCTTTCGGCCGAGTGCTCCTTGGCCATTTTGAAGTGGTGACTGTCTTCTCGTTGCTGCTGCCATCCGTATATAGCCACGCTGCCTTCCGTGATGTCGCTGGTACTCACTCCAGTACCATGTATGGTAACGTTTGCCTTGTGCAGCCACCGCGCGGTTCCCAGCCTGTGCTTAGCTACAGGCCGCCGTCTTCATTGAGCGTGTTGCTACGAGTTTTTATTTCGATTGCTTCTTTTATTGTACTATCCCAAAAACTGTCAGCCCGAGTGATAATAGATGTCTCGTCGGGTACACTACGATGACCTTTTTCCAATGCATGCTCTGCTACCGCTGATTTCTATGGGTGTTGTACACGAAAACATCTCTCGTGTTCTACACAGCGCTGTTCAATGGTACACACAATCTGTGCAATATAGAACTTCCTCACCCACATGGTATTTTATATACTCCTGGCGTTATGAGGCCTACGTCATCTATCACAGCCCTCAAGGGTTGTCGAATTTTTGCTGGAGCCCTGAAGAACGAATCGGTTTTGTGCCTCTTAAGAACCGATTTATCTTACCTGTAATTGAACCACAGAACAGCAAGAATGTAAACTTCTTCGAGTCCTCCTTTAAGACTTTCTGCTGACGTATTTTCTGAAATATAGCTTGCGAAATCTGGCGGTTGTTGTAGCCATTTTCCTTGAATACTTTCTAGAAATCGTTCAGTTCCTTCGGCAAGTTTTCAGAATCTGTGACGGTTTCAGCTCGATGCACTAAGGTCCTCAGAACAGAACGTTTCTGCCACGGATGATGATAGCTGTTAGCGTGCAGATATCGGTCTCTCTGGGTGGGTTTCCGGTAAATGGTGTGGCTGAGAGACATATCTGCTTTGCGGCGGACGAGGGCACCAAGTAACGGCAAGGCATCATCTACCTCCATCTCCATCATGAACTTGATGTTGCCATGGATGTTGTTGGTGTGGTCCATGAATTCTCCCAGATTTTCACGTCCATGAGACCAGACAACGAACGTGTCGTCGAGGTAATGATAAAAGCAACTAGGGTTTTCAGGAACCGTGTCCAGGGCAATGTTTTCATAGTACTCCATGAACAGATTGGCTATAACTGGAGCTAATGGGATTCCCATCGCAACGCCGTCCGTCTGGTTGAAACATTCTCCATCACACAAGGAATAAGATGACGTCAGACTAAGTTTGAATAAATCCACAACACTGTCGTCATATAACTGGGAGAGCAGATCGATAGAGTCTTTAATGGGAATGCGCGTGAACAATGACATTACATCAAAGCTGATCATTATATCCCTTTCTCCAAAATGCAGGAATTCAGTTCGACGGATGAAGTCGACTGTATTCTTGATTTGGTGCACACAGTGACCAACGTGCGGTGTAAGGAGGATGGCCAGATGTTTCGCGAGTCTGTAAGTCGGCGATGCAATGATGCTCACGATGGGGCGTGGAGGAGGGTTCTGCTTGTGAACCTTTGGAAGGCCATACAATACAGGAGGTCGAGGACCTAGAGGGAGGAGTTTTTTTGATGAGATTCTCTTCCAGCGAAGACATCTTGAGAAGTTCCGACGTTTTCCTCATTATCCTTGAGGTTGGGCCCTTTTAAAGTTTTGGATATGTCTTCTCCTCCAGCATCAACCAGATCCTCTCGTTATAATCGGCCCGTTCAGTAAAGACGGCTGCATTGCCATTGTCAGCTGGCAGGACTACGAGATGTGGATCGTTGCGGAGTTCACGAAGACCATTACTCTCAGCTCTTATCATGTTCGAAGACGGCGGCTTGGATTTAGAAATAATGCGACTCGCGTCTCGGCGAATTTCTTCTGCAGTTTCACTGGGCATCTTGTTAACTGCTTGTTCCACGCTACTTAATATGTCAGCAAAAGGAATACTCTGCTGCAGTGGTGCACAATGAAGTCCCTTCTTCAGAGCCGACATGGCACCTGCTTCGATGGTTCTTATTGTCATGTTGATAACGGTGCGTTCTGTTGTTATCGGCTCTGCTCTATGCTGTTGCTGCGAGAGCCGGTCGAATTTCCCTTTCTGCCTTTCCGTAGTTGTCCTCTGTGATAACATTTGTTGTGCTACTGTGGCTGCATCAATCCATTGATAATCCAAAGCCAAGAGCCACTCCGACAAACGCAAGTGGACGGTCATTAGCTCGCGTCCGCTTGTATCCAACTGCTTTCTGGTATGACGTACCCTCTCTCGCAGCAGGGCGAAGCTGGAGCGACGAAATACTCTCTTGTCAACATCAGTGTTAATATGGTGGCTCACGTAGGCAAAAAATGGAATAGCCTTCTTTTCAAGGCAGCGTAATAGAAAGACTAGCGAACTTAATAAATTAGCCTTCTTAACACGCAGCTATCACCACCCGTCGCAGAAACGTTCTGTTCTGAGGACCTTAGTGCATCGAGCCGAAATCGTCTCAGATACTGAAAACTTGCCGAACGAACTGAGCCAATTACGGAAAGTATTCAAGGAAAACGGCTACAACAACCACCAGACTTCGCAAGCTATCTTTCAGAAAATACATAAGCAGAGTCTCCGAGACTGCAGGAATTTAGGGAATACTGTGCGATATAGGTATGGAATATGATGAGGAATTTTGCTTAAGGATTGCTATGTGAGACTAATAATGTTGTTATGGTTTATTTTGGTGCAACTACGGTATATTATCGTGATGACTGGGTGTTGTGTGATGTCCTTACGTCAGTTAAAGTAATTCTAAGTTCTAGGGGACTGATGACCATAGATGTTAAGTTCCATAGTGCTCAGAGCCATTTGAACCATATTATCGTGCAATTATGGTACTTGAAGTGGATTATGATTCATAGGACATTATACTGAGGGTTAATGAAATTTATTGTTCTGAGGAAGACACTCATGGCATTATATATGATTTAGTAATGAAGCATTTTTGGAGCTATTTATGGAACACTCTTTAAACGAAGCAACCCATGGCTTTAATACATACATGGAGGTGTTGTTTGTGCATACTTTGTTAGAAGGTAGATCCACAATGATATGTTCAAGATCGACTTATTGTGTCATGAAATGATTTCTGGGAGAACAGTACTACTGAAATTTTGTTGTTGCTGACAAGATGTGGTACGACACATTACAGCCATCGATTATGAAGAGAACACGAATTACAGTTTGAGACACCAATCACACATGCTACACTCAAGAAAACACAAAATCTTTGTCCAAAATGCGACATGGTTGCGAACTGAACAGTGACCCGTAAATAGAATAAATTTCCTTTACTTCACGTCTGTTATCACATAGTTTTTATGTCATCAGAAGACCAGTTTCCGTCTATAATGACCATCTTCAGATCTGCAGCAAAATACAGGAAGAACAGAAATACAATTAGCAGATTATCTACAACTTAAAACACTAAAACAGACCGTGATGAAAATTGTTACTCACATAATTCTGCATTTCTCCGCTTTGAATATGATGAGCCTCACCTGTTTTACAAAAACGAATCCTAACATACTGTGACGGTAGTGGCATCGTCAAATGCTAAACACAAAATCAGCGCCAGCATCGTCAAACACATACAAATAATATTATACACACGAGTCATCTTGTCACCAGCACTACTGTTCAAAACAAACTGCCGTACAATAGCCACAAAATGTTTGTCTTGCAAGTTCTCCAGATGTAGCTACTGTAGGCGTACACCAATTCTTCAATGGTAATTGTACGATGTAAAATAATGGGGGCGGAGGGGGGCAGGGGTAAAATCAATAACGTCTTTAATAGGCTTATAAGGTGTAACAGACATCACAGTAATAAAAAGCAATGCAAACGAATATGAAAAGAAATCGCATAAAATGATTAATGTCAAACTCCCCCGGTTAAGATGTCAAGTTAAGGTTCACAAAGAAGGCAACCCGGTTCGTCCGATTGTGAACAATATGACATCACCATACTATAAACCAAATAAGTTTCTTAACAAAATCAGTTTACACGTCCGATTTACACGTCACAAACAGTTCTGAGCTGTCAAATGCAATCAAGGACATACATACACCAAATAATGCGACATTAGCATCCTTGATGTTAAAACCTGTATAGTAATGTCCACAGTAAAAGAAACTGCTATGTCCGCGGACCTAACCGAATCACGTGCACCCCGCCGTCGCTCAGCCCGGCCGCACACGCGCGGTGGTCGGCCTCAGCTTCACATCGCGGCCGCCGGATGTTCATGGCGTTATCTCCGGCTGAAGACGTCGCGCCATTCAATAGTTCCTGCCTGCAGCTCCCTCTATGGCCACGAGATATAACGGGATCACAGTCCTGACGCCACGGCCACTAGCTCTTGCTGGTTAGCTGTGCTAATATCGAAGTGTTATTAATATATCTTATATGACAACCTTGGGCTTTCAACTTAATTACGATTTGGATTGTACTGTGGATTTGTGAATTGTATTGTGAACTTAGTTACGTAGCTACTTGCTATGAGAGCAATAGACGGTGCCTGCTTCAGTGTGGAGAATAAAGATAAGTAATCTTTCTGATCGCTGGTGCCTTACTTTGAGACTAATCTTTTCTCGGCCATCAGATCTTGCATCACACACCAGTCATGTCCTGCTACAAATTCCAACTTTGTTTGCCACTACAGGCAGACATAAAAGAAACTATGGACATTATTAGATGCTTACAGTTTTTTCTACCTTCGGTGACAGAAAATATTACCAAAAAGATGGGCTTGGGATGGGTAATAATCTAGCTGGTATTTAAGCAGATATTTTAGTGAACGACTTAGAATGTAAATTTTTTGGCAAGTTTCCACAGCTAAAAGATAAAACGATTCATTATAAACAGTGTGTTGACGACATTTTATTACTGTCAGAAGGCGACACAAGTGAGTTAACGCATTTGCCGAAGATACAGGTAGCATGCACCGAAAAATAACTTTTACTACTGAACTTGAAAAAGAGAGATCCAGTAACTACCATTATCTTACTATTAGGAAAGTTGAAAACACACGTAAGTTTTCGATTTCCAGAAAACCTACTTGCACAAATAGTATTATCAAGACGACCGGAGTGGCCGAGCGGTTCTAGGCGCTGCAGTCTAGAACCGCGCGACCGCAACGGTCGCAGGTTCGAATTCTGCCTCGGGCATGGATGTGTCTGATGTCCTTAGGTTAGTTAGGTTTAAGTAGTTCTAAGTTCTAGGGGACTGATGACCACAGATGTGAAGTCCCATAGTGCTCAGAGCCATTTGAACCATTTGACTCATGACCTCAGAAAAGTCCCATAGTGCTCAGAGCCATTTGAACCATTTTGAGTATTATCAATGCCGGGTCATGCCATCCTCCCCGATACAAAAAGGCCTTCTTCACCACCATGATTCATCGGTTCCTTCGTCTGCTTTTGGCTGAAAGAGAAATACGTAAAGTACTCAGCATTTTAAATCAGGTCGGCGTACTTAACGGCTTTTCTGTAAATGACGTCACGATCCCTTACAGTACCCTACAGATATGCATAACAAACAGCAGACACACACACACACTCACATAAACTAGAACCAGTAAGGAAAGAACGAAAACCATTCCTACGAAATGTAACACCAGAATGTCAGAACGAAAACCATTCCTACGAAATTTAACGGCAGAATGTCCCCGAAAATAGAAATATGTTTCAGAAAATCTGATGTTAGATGGGGCTTTCAGGTTAACAGCACCATAAAATTGCGAGTAAAATGTAAACTGAAAACTACGTATGACAAATTGGATGGCTATCAAGTACACAGTACTGATTGCAGTAACTGTGACAGATAATACACTCCTGGGAATTGAAATAAGAACACCGTGAATTCATTGTCCCAGGAAGGGGAAACTTTATTGACACATTCCTGGGGTCAGATACATCACATGATCACACTGACAGAACCACAGGCACATAGACACATTCAACAGAGCATGCACAATGTCGGCACTAGTACAGTGTACATCCACATTTCGCAGCAATGCAGGCTGCTATTCTCCCATGGAGACGATCGTAGAGATGCTGGATGTAGTCCTGTGGAACGGCTTGCCATGCCATTTCCACCTGGCGCCTCAGTTGGACCAGCGTACGTGCTGGGCGTGCAGACCGCGTGAGACGACGCTTCATCCAGTCCCAAACATGCTCAATGGAGGACAGATCCGGAGATCTTGCTGGCCAGGGTAGTTGACTTACACCTTCTAGAGCACGTTGGCTGGCACGGGATACATGCGGACGTGCATTGTCCTGTTGGAACAGCAAGTTCCCTTGCCGGTCTAGGAATGGTAGAACGATGGGTTCTATGACGGTTTGGATGTACCGTGCACTATTCAGTGTCCCCTCGACGATCACCAGTGGTGTAGGGCCAGTGTAGGAGATCGCTCCCCACACCATGATGCCGGGTGTTGGCCCTGTGTGCCTCGGTCGTATGCAGTCCTGATTGTGGCGCTCACCTGCACGGCGCCAAACACGCATACGACCATCATTGGCACCAAGGCAGAAGCGACTCTCATCGCTGAAGACGACACGTCTCCATTCGTCCCTCCATTCACGCCTGTCGCGACACCACTGGAGGCGGGCTGCACGATGTTGGGGCGTGAGCGGAAGACGGCCTAACGGTGTGCGGGACCGTAGCCCAGCTTCATGGAGACGGTTGCGAATGGTCCTCGCCGATACCCCAGGAGCAACAGTGTCCCTAATTTGCTGGGAAGTGGCGCTGCGGTCCCCTACGGCACTGCGTAGGATCCTACGGTCTTGGCGTGCATCCGTGCGTCGCTGCGGTCCGGTCCCGGGTCGACGGGCACGTGCACCTTCCGCCGACCACTGGCGACAACATCGATTTACTGTGGAGACCTCACGCCCCAGGTGTTGAGCAATTCGGCGGTACGTCCACCCGGCCTCCCGCATGCCCACTATACGCCCTCGCTCAAAGTCCGTCAACTGCACATACGGTTCACGTCCACGCTTTCGCGGCATGCTACCAGTGTTAAAGACTGCGATGGAGCTCCGTATGCCACGGCAAACTGGCTGACACTGACGGCGGCGGTGCACAAATCCTGCGCAGCTAGCGCCATTCGACGGCCAGCACCGCGGTTCCTGGTGTGTCCGCTGTGCCGTGCGTGTGATCATTGCTTGTACAGCCCTCTCGCAGTGTCCGGAGCAAGTATGGTGGGTCTGACACACCGGTGTCAATGTGTTCTTTTTTCCATTTCCAGGAGTGTATATCTGTCAAACGAGCCGCTCTTTTAACGTAAGGTTTAAAGAACATTCACAGCCACGAAACAAAACTGCTTTCTTATATCATTTATCTGAAACCAGTCTCTCAATCAGGAACACTGACAACAATATGCGTATTCACCATACGGTGGAAACATGCCGTGCACTTCATTTATTAGAAAACTGGAAATTTATAAGGCAAAAAACCAAGAGCCAGCAAAATTACTTAATTTGCAGAGTGATTTCTTAGCCAAAACAAACTTTGCTTTCTTAGACACTGTTGTGCATTAATCATTGAACGCCTCTGTTTTATAAATTTTCCTCATAGTTTCACCTAATGTAGAGTGCCTTACATATTTACTTTGTCTTCTTACATTGTGCGCGTAACTAGTATTTTCTTGTTCCTTCTCTTTTTATATAATACACTTCATCAACTAGATAATCTTGCTCACGCACTGATACGGGCTTTCATCATTCATTTCTTGGAACGGCGTGCCGCAGGGTATGAGGTCACACTCCTCTTATCACTTCTCGCCTGTGTGACGTTCTGTCATTAGCGCCAATATATGACGCTGATTATGTGCGACTCTGTTTTCATTCATTGGGCCTCTTTAGCTATTTATATTTTCTGTGTACTCGGAAATCTGCATATTATTTATGCCACTATCAATAAAATCGCCACTTGAGCGTGTGTCAGTTACTGTCTCTTAACTTTTTTTCTTTTTAACTATCTAACTTCTGTCGTATATTATTTCATTGCTATTTATTACCGTAATGCCTCTTTTCGCATCCTGTGGGTTGGAGTCCACAACTTTCAAGCCAGAAGATCTTCGCTACCTGGGGAACCCTCAAGGGCTAAATCGATGTTTTGGAAGGTCCCTCCTCTCACCATTAGTCGCTGCTGCCTGCCTCCCAGTGTTCGCCGTCACTGCCGCCTTATCCCCATCTCCTCGCTGAACCGTGTTCTCACTCCATCCTTACCTCATCGACAGGTGGAGTGCCTCCTCCAGGCTTCCCCCTGTCAACTGCTCCACTTCCCCTCCACACAGTCCCCTCATTTTTTGTCTCCTCTGCTCTCCAGTATCCCCATCTGTATACTGCCCCTGCTCCTGTTCCTCCCGCTGCACACACTCAAGCTCCTGCCTCCACTCCTGTCGCTACCACCCGTTGGGACGACCTTATCACACTCCCCACTCGCCCTGCTATGACCTCCCCTGCTTCCCTTGCCTGTTTCACAACCCTCCAAGCTGTAGTGGCTCCATTTAAAGTGCCACCACTTCACACAAGGGGTCTGCCTCCCATTACCACCTTCCACTACAACCAGTCCCTCACTCCTCTTCCAGGGCCACCCCCACCAAAAATAACCCCCAACACCCGAGTGCTGACATCACCTACAACCCCTCCTCCAAGTAACCACCACCCACCCTCTTCCTTCTTCTGACACCCCCATGGACATACTCCTCCTCCCAAATCCCCAGCCTCCACTCTGCATACATTCATACGAAATTCCTCGATGCCTGCACCATTATGGTAGAAAACTGCAAGTATATCTGCAGTGCCCCTTTAGCTCAGTTCATCCCCCACAGAGATTTCATCCTCATCAAACAACCTTCTCTTTATTTCCACACTGACCTCCTCTGGAATCTTCCCCAAATCACCTTAGGACCACATGTATCTCTCACACCTTTCCTTTCCTCCTTGCCCCCCTGGCATCCCCAACACGTTGTCCAACAGCACTCACCACTGTCATCACAAAGCTCAGCCCTGTTTTATGGAGGTGGAGGTGTCGGTTGTGGAAGTATTGGTGGAATTGAATGCCCACCCAACCCTTGAAATCCGCTCAGCCTGACACATAGATAACAATATTGGCCCTACCTTCCTGATATGTGTGTTCACAGATCTAACTCCTCCATAGATCCCCTCCTCACACAATGAGCCCTGATTTTACTTGTAGACACCCATCCTCAAACCTACCACTGTCAACACTATTTCCTCTACAATGACCACCTCACCCAAAACTGCAAAATTGCCTCACCTACCCCCACTGTAAGATCTCCCACTTCCTCAAACAGCATCCTAACATCGCCTCTCCTCCTCCCTGCAACATCTGCAATCAACCCCAACCACCTACTCCCCCAAATGCAAGGTGAAACCTGTCCCACCATCCCCAAACTTACCATTCCCCTTTCGGCCTAGGGATCAGCCTATCCAGGCCAGCAATTCCCTCCAACCATGCCCTTTGGTTGAAGACACCATCAGTTTTCTGACCATTGTCCTCCATAATATCCACTGCTCCCAACAGATCTCCAGCAAATCTTCCTGTCACCCACTCTGTCTTACACTTGAATACCTATGCTACATACTCCCACATCACCTACATCCACCTTGACACTCTCGTTTAACCCTCTCTCCTCCGTCCATCACTCCCCCACCCCCCCCCCCCCCCTGCGGTGCCAACAGTATCGTCTCCTATACCAAAGCATTTGCTCCCTTCCAGCCAACAAATACCTCTTCATGCACACTCTGTCCCAGCACCAGCTCGACTTTCTCATCCTTACTGAAAACTTCCTCCAAACTCTCCATGCTTTCCACACCTCTGCCTACCTCCTTCATTGCACTGACGGTCCTCATCTCCTTGCATGAGGTGCAGTCGGTATTGGCCGCCTAAAGCGTATCCCTGCCTGGCCACAACTACATCTACATGGATACTCTGCAAATCACATTCAAGTTCCTAGCAGAGGGTTCATCTAACCACTCTCCACATTCTCTATTTTTCCAATCTCATATATTGTGCGGAAAGAATGAACACCTATATGTTTCTGTACTTGTGCTAAGTGACCTTGTGAACACATCCTTAGCATCTGTGTTCCTTCCCTCATCACCAATTGTGTCTTGTCCCAACCTATGTCTATCCCACAGCTCCCCCCTCCCCCCCCCCTTTATTTCATATCCCATGTTGACTGCACCATCTCCACCTATGTGACTGCCACAGAACTCGACAACCACAGCCACAGCTCTGCCACCCTTCATCGGTGGCATCAGTCCCTCGCTACCCTCCATCGTGACCTTATTCCCTTCCCACAGCACATCCCTCCCAAAAGTAACTCAACCCCAGACATTGTCCTCACTTTACCCAAATTCCTTGGTCATATTTCCATGGACATCCTAGATCCCATTGGTAGTGATCACCTCCCTGTCCCTCTCACCATCTCCTCAGCCCATCGCCCATCTGCTGCCCCCATCCTGCAGCTCATCCAAAGTCTGTCCATTACTACCACCAAGCTGATTGGGATATCTACCAGGAATCCATTGCCTCAGAGGTTGAAAGCCACCCATTTATTTTTCACCATCTCGACGACATCATTCACCCCTTGTCCTTCCTCCAGAAGACCGTCACTAACACCATGGAGGCCATATACCTGCCAAACATATTCACCCTCACTGCCCTACTCTTCCTCTACAGGCCATTGTACTTCTCTGCAACTGCTGCAGGCTCTACCTCCCCTTGCTTCACACCCATGACTACGATACACTCCTCTGCCACTGGCAATTATGACGACACCTCCGCAACTTCTTAACAGCAAATAAACGCCGCAAGTGGCGCCAGACATGTACATGACTCAATGCCACCTCCCTGCCAACTCCTACAAGTTCTGGCCTACCCTCCATCACCTTACTGGTAGCCATTCCACCCTGCATTGCCCCCTTCCCCACGACCACTACCCCTTCCCTGACAATCTCAGTAAGGCTAACCATTTTACAGGAGTGCAAAGTTTCACGTAGATGTGTAGTAAAAAAATTTTCTTGGGCTTCCAGCCGCGTCAAGTTGTTTAAAATCCACGAGCTCTCGGCTGAGTACTCCTTGGCCATTGTCAAGTGGCGACTGTCTTCTGGTTGCTGCTGCCGCCGCCTGAATATATCCGTGCTGTCCTCCGCTTCATCCTTCCGATTGCCGGATCCTACGCTGTGCTTAGCTGTAGGCTGCTGTCTTTATTCAGTGTGTTGTTACAAATTTTTATTTCGATCACTTCCTCTATTATGCTGTCCCAATGACTCTTATTCCGTGTGATAATAGATGTCTCGTTGAATTATGCATACAACTCTGAAATTACCACTCGTCAAGATACTTTCTGATCAAGAACAAGCATCAGTCAGAAATGTTCCTAGTTAAACAACTGCCCATCAGAATTACGTTTCTCAATCTAGAACCACTCATACACAATGTTTTATCCAAAATAAAGTCAGCAGTTATGTATACCTCTAAAATTTATGACCTACTAGGCAACATATATACCTACAGAAAATGTCGCCTTATGCACTTTTTTCAAAAATAACACACTATTCTGTCTAGTAAAGGTAAAGCAAAATGCACCTCACAAGTTCCCAAATGTCGCAAGAAACTTCATTATATGTGCAAACTCTGTTCCTAATGGAAGCATGATTATCTTTGATGACAAAACCAAATCTGCTTTGGTACTCATGAGATAAGATAACAGTATTACATTTCAATCAGATACTTCGCCAGTAAACTCAGGGTAACATAACTTGAATACAAAGTGTTCACTGATGGCTTATCATCCCATATTGTCATAGGGCAAATATGGATGCAAAAAATGTATTATCACCTTGTTGGACTGAGCTTAGCAAATTCAAAGTACTTTCCTTCAGACAACAGAAATAGTAAATTGTCCCTTTTTTGTAAATTCCCTTTTAAATAGAGTGACAGTAAAAGACACATTAGCAGATACACATATCAGTTGAAGAGTATGTATCAGTTATAAGACGCACTGCAACAGCTGGGGCACCTATATTCGCCACTGCATATGTTTACCAAAGAACGGGAAACCCACTAGGTTTCCATGATAAAGACTTCGTGCTTTATGTCTCCCTTTGGTTTCAAGTTCCACAGAATTTGCATTTGCGATTCGCCGTATGCGAGAAAGACCTTCAGACACCAAGAAAACATGCCAACTGAAGACTTTCGTTTTTGAGATAAACGATTCGATCTAAGCAACTCTTTCAGTCCCACTTGTAAACTCTTGATATTCAATCGTGGCTTCTGTAGCTTCTTTCTTTTCTCTGCAGCTTTCTTGATGTTCTCAAATTCTAATTTGTTTTCTTCACAGTGTCTTGAACGTCGTTGTCTAGGGAAGGTTATTAATTGCTTTGTAGGATCTAATGGTTGTTTGTTCTTTCATACAAGGAGTGGAAGCAAAGTTGTAGAATCATTTGGTAGTTCGTGAATGATATTTTGAAAATCCGACAAATGCAAAACCCAGTTTTTATGTGGACGCTAGCAATACAATCTGCAAAGTTTACCTAATTCTTTCATAACGTATTCCAAAGGGTTACAAGAAGACATAAAATGTGATATAAATATTGGTTTAACTTTTCTACGTCTCAAAGCTTTTAGCCATCTATTAGAACGAAATTGAGAGCCACTACCATAACTTACTTCGTCAACATGCCCTTCTTCTTTCAGTAAATTCTTTGTGGATGCTATAGAAACAATTTTGCCGTTGCTTTCCATACAGGTGTGAATGACAAAAACTTAGAGGTACTCTCAGAAGCTACAAAAATATTAATAACCATGTTTATATCTCGAAACGGAACCGAAAATATCAAGAGTAACTAATTCTCGTAGTTTCACACGAATGATCGGAAATAGTGATGTTTTCTTCGTAACGGTAGGTGGTTTTGCTGTTTGGCACAGTTTGTATTTTGCCAGGACAGTGCGCATTAGTTATTCCATATTGTTAAAGTAACATGTATCCCGTACTTTCTGAAAACATTTCTTAGCATCAAAAGTGTGCTTAACTGAGATGAGTGTACCAAATTAGTCTGTTGAAGATTCCGTCTGACGTGCGTTCGAGATAACTGCAAATAAATTCATGATTGCGACCAATTGACCATTTTGGTGACAATGAATAGTCAAACTGTTGTAACCACTTCCTTGAGTGAATTTCATTGTTGGCATTGGGAAAAATTTTAAATTTCGTATCTGTGAATAAATGTTTGTAACCAAAACCATCGTTTTTATGAACGGATGAATTTTCTACCATATCGCAACTGGCATTCCAGTCGTTATGACCTGCAACGTTCACGAGAGAAGTGATCAACATTTTCAAAATTAGTGCTTTCCTTATTATTCCTAGCATGATAATTATTGAATCTATTGAGACCTTTATCGTGACCGGTCTTTTCTTCGAGATTAGCAAGCTGTTCCTGTGTCTTTCCCACGTCACGTTTATTTTGCTGATTGAACGTCATCTGCCCTTCTTTAAAACGCTGAAGCGACAGAAATTCTTCTGTATCACCGAATGGAAACGTCTTAGTGTTGTCTGACCTTTCATGTGATTGACAGTTCGTTTGCGTCACTGTCTCGGATAATTTTTCGGCTCGTTTTCCATCTATGACCAACGGCGTCATTGAGACTCCAGTATTAGTCTGTTACTGTAATGACTTGAAGGTTTTTGCTGATTCCTCTATTTGCAATTCTTCATGTGACGTCTGTTGTCTCAACAATGTCAACAGACTGCACCTGGTCAAGGGCTCACTCAAGATTATTAATATCAGACTTGAGTTCCTCACGTACCTGAGTTTTCAACAGCTCTGACATTTCTTCCAATTTACGATTTAGACTGTCATTACATTGATCCCGAAACAATTTGATGTTCTCTTTCTGCTTGTTACTAGGTTCTTTGATGTCTCCACGAAGTTCGTTACTAGAGTCTTTAATCTAATTATTAAATACTCTAATTATATTTTTTGTTTTTCTAACCTCATCAAGTTCCCCTAGTATTATTCGTGTAACATTATTACTGACAGATGGGAAGCCAAAATTACTTTGCTCTGTAGAAGTAGAAGCAATACCTGAATCTCTTTTAACAAAATGGGATTGTGCCATATTGTTTTGATCTTCTGAAATGCGTGTTATTTCCTACACAAGAAAAGCCTGTACTCTGTTTATTCTCCGCATTGTTGAGAAGTTCCCAAACTTCATCATCCTCAAAAGAATTTTCTTCACTATGACTCAAATTTCCCAAAACTTCCTTTGGAGCTACTTCTAAAGTCTTGTCAATTCCTGCCTGTGATGGATATTTTACTGTCGTGGTCGCAATAAAGAAAAGGACACAAAAATGCAAAACAAATATCTCAAGACAAAATTATTCGCCTCTCTGTTACAAAATAAACAACTTCTGAAAAAGGAAATTGCGGAAATAAAAATTTTGAACTGATGCGGAGCAGCGCGGAAGCATCAAAATGCTACGCAACAAGTACTGACCGAATACTACTGCATAAAACTTTGAAAATGCAGTAGCAAGATGAAGCATCTCGATCTGCGAAATTATCCAATGAAACGAAATCCTTGTAGATAGGTCGACAGGTGATATTTGTTAGTTTTAACAAAATTGGTGTAAGTTGCTGGTTTTAATTATCAATTATAGCAATTATTATTATTACTACGGTGAAAGACGTAATGAAATGTGTAATGCTCAATCTCTGACAATATTATTGTTACCTCTATTTTTTTCTCTACACCGGGAAGGCAGTCTAGTGAAACCTCGTTATCGTTGTCATAAAATGTGATTTGTAGCCATATAACTTGTATTGAAAACCGTTATTCCGACATGACACTCTTCAAAGATTTTCTGGAACCTTCTCCTATCGAACATGTCAGCATTCTGACAGGGAACAAAAACTGAAATTATTTACTCTTCCTACAAACCATAAAATTCAATTCTCTTGTATCTGACTCCAAATTCGGAAATTTTCTCGAACGTCTCCTAACAATTATACTCCAGTGCTTCGGTATGCAACAGACAACTTACCTCGTCTTGCCGCTGCAACTGCGTGACCACTAACGAGCTAAAATAATTCAAATGAAATACTGCGATCCATTCACTCTGCAGTGAATGAGTACAACTGCTGATGCAACAAGTCCTAGTTCGCTTTATATATAGAAACAGAATGATCAGGAGTAGTTTGGTCAACAAGACTTAAGCGGTGTAAAAAATGAAAGACTCGAATGAATACTTTTAATTTGCTATATTCTGAACATTGAAATAGATATATTGACAAACTATACACAAATCTTTCTTTTCCTTGAACAGCTTGGAAAATTTAAGTATTCCACAATGGCTATAATCAATAATCACGTATGTATCTAGTCACAACAAACATATGGATATTACTCTCAATGTATGCATACACAACTCTGATAAAATCCCTCTAGTGCGCAAGCAGGCAACAACTACGTGCATCATAAAGGCAAGTTACCAGAAATCCTCGATTAATACCAAAATCTCCGACGGCACTACTAGCACGGCCAGGGCAGACTGCGACCTCTCCTGGCGCGCGGTTTTTCTCCACACCAGGCTGCGTCCCACTACTCTCAACAACTGTTGGGCGCTACCTCTCCCGATAGTAACATCTCAGACTCAAAGTTCGTGAATGCAAGCAACAGCAGAAGGAGTAGTCAACTTTCAAAGATATTAACATCTGTCTTTCATCACGAGTAACTTGGACGTGGATATGCTCGGAGTACTGAAGTCAATTTATAAAAGCAATTGTTCCGGTACAGACTGTATAGCAATTAGATCCGTTTCAGAGTATGCTGATACAATATTTCCATACTTAACAGTCATCTACAACCGTTCGCTCTAGGGAAGGTCCGTACCCAAAGACTGGGAAGTTGCACACGCCACACCAATATGGAAAAAAGGCAATTGGAGTATTACACTAAATTACATGCGTACATCGGTAATGTCGACATGCAGCAGTACTTTGGAACATTTATTCTGTTCAAACATTACGGCTTACCCAGAAGAGAACGGTCTATTGACACTCAGTCAAGACAGATTTAAGACAAAAGGTTTGAACCACAGGTAGCTCTTTATTCATACGAAGTGTTGAGTGCTATTGGCAAGTCATTTCCGATTGATCCCGTATTTCTAAATTTTAAGAAGGCTTTCGACGCCGTACCCCACAAGCGGCATGAATCAAACTGCATGCTTGTGGACTAACGTAGTAATTGACGGAGGAAAGTCAACGGGTTACACAAAAGTGATTTCTGGCCTTCCATAACGTAGCGTTACCGATTCCCTGCAGTTCCTTATATGACGGGTGACCAAAAAGTCAGTGTAAATTTGAAAACTTAATAAACCACGGAATAATGTAGATAGAACGGTAAAAATTGACACACATGCTTGGAATGATATGGGGTTTTATTAGAACCAAAAAATAATAAAGTTCGCAAAATGTCCGACGGATGGCGCTGGACAGCAAAACTGCTACCGTGATGGGTGAGAGATACGCCGATATGTTACAGAATCGCATCATCCCCAGCGTGGCTGATAAACACCTATTGGAGCGTACGATGTTTATGCAGGATGGCGCTCCACCCCATATTGCTAGACGCGTGAAAGATCTCTTGCGCGCGTCGTTTGGTGATGATCGTGTGCTCAGCCGCCACTTTCGTCATGCTTGGCCTCCCAAGTCCCAGACCTCAGTCCGTGAGATTGTTGGCTTTGGGGTTACCTGAAGTCGCAAGTATATCGTCATCGACCGACATCTCTAGGGATGCTGAAGGACAACATCCGACGCCAATGCCTCACCATTACTCCGAACATGCTTTACAGTGCTGTTCGTAACATTATTCCTCGACTCAGCTGTTGTTGAGGGATGATGGTGGACATATTGAGCATTTCCTATAAAGAACATCATCTTTGCTTTGTCTTACTTTGTTGTGCTAATTATTGGTATTCTGATCAGATGAAGCGCCATCTGTCGGACATTTTTTGAACTTATGTATTTTTTTGGTTCTAATAAAACCCCATGTCATTCCAAGTATGTGTGTCAATTTATATCTCTCTATCTACATTATTCCGTGATTTATTCAGTTTTCAAATTTATAATGACTTTTTGATCACCCGGTATATAAATGGTTTAAGAGACAATCTGACCAACCGTCTTATGTTTTTGATGCCGTCGTTTATCTTCTATTAAAGTAATCAGAAGATCAGAACAAATGGCAAACTGATTTAGAAAAGAAATCTGTACGGTGCGGTAATTGGCAATTGACCCTAAGCTATGAAAAATTTGGGGTCAGCCACATCAGTGCTAAAAGGAACCGATAAACTCCGTTTACACGATAAATCAATCAAATTAAAGCCGTAAGTTCAACTAAATACCTAGGAATTAGAATTAAGGACAACTAAAACTGGAAACAACCCACTGAAAACATTGTAAGGAAGATGCAACATATCTACTAAAGCGACTGTTAGTGCTACGCTTATCCGTTTTCTTTGGAGTACTGCTGCGCGGTGTGTGTTTTTTACCAGATGGGATTAATAGAGGACATCAAGAAAGTTCAAAGAAGAGCAGCACGCTTTTATTACCTAGAATTTCGGAAGAGGGTGTCACGGACAAGATACAGGATTTGCGGGGGGGGGGGGGGGGGGTGGCAACATCATTGAAAATGAAAAAAGGCACTTCTCGCTGCAGCGGGATCTTCTCTGGAAATTTTAATCTCCAAGTTTCTCCTCTGAATGCGTTAATTTCTTGATGACGCCACCTAAGGAGAGAGAAACGATCATCACAGTAAAATAAGGGATACAAGGATACAAGAGCTCGCACGGAAATATGTGGGTGTTCATTTCTTCCGCACCCTGTTTGAGAGTAGACAATAGAGAGTTATTGTGATGGTGGTTCGATGCACCCTCTGCGAGGCACTTAAGTGTGTCTTGCAGAATATCCACGCAGATGGAGAGGTAGTTGTAGATGCTGAAACGTCATCGTTGAGACACGGTATAAATACTAACGTTGAAGGACTTGGAAAACGCAAGTGGCAGTTCGAACCATTGCATAAATTCGTGATGCAAGGCTTCCATAAGGCACATATTCCATCGGATACAAGTTTTCATGTGTCGCATGTAAGTGACTTACGGTTTTCCTTATTGAAAAGAGGCACATTCGGTAGAACTGTTGTGGTTGGCAGAAGAGCCAACACCGTGTTACTAGAGGAGGCCGAAATGCACGCGTTTTAGGTCACGCAGGCTGGAGAGAGGTTTGGAACAGCACAAGGATATTAGAATTTAGAAAAACGGTCGTAGCTGGTGGAATACTTAACTTTAATCCATTAATGATGAACTTCGCTCTTGACGGTACATGATTCACAATATCAATAGTAACTGAATATGGCGCCTTGCTAGGTCGTAGCAAAATGACGTAGCTGAAGGCTATGCTGAACTATCGTCTCCGCAAATGAGAACGTAAGTAGGCAGTGAACCATCGCTAGTAAAGTCGGCTCTACAACTGGGGCGAGTGCTAGGAAGTCTCTCTAGACCTGCCGTGTGGCGGCGCTCGGTCTGCAATCACTGATAGTGGCGACACGCGGGTCCGACGTATACTACCGGACCGCGACCGATTGAAAGGCTACCACCTAGCAAGTGTGGTGTCTGGCGGCGACACCACAAGAACCTCCAAAAAAGTGGTGGGGCATGTGTGACATGGCACAACTTATTGTCCTACTAGACTGTCCTATAACCATACTTCAGACAGTGGCCATCAGCTATTGGTGCTGAAGTAATCTAAACCATACCGTGAGAATTTGGATCATATTAGGAACGTTTGTGGAGACAATTTTATTTTTATTAATAACATCACAATATCTCTCTTTCAGAAAAATTTCGAACTGAAACAACAGAATGTTTCCGCAGTTTACTGTAAGAAACCATGGCTCGGATTTTATTCTTATACTGTTAATTTAACAGTAGCATCATATCTATCACACTTAATCTGTGCCTCCATGTAAACTCTTTATGAGTGATTTATTAGTTTGAGATCCGACATCGAAGCACTTTAAATATATCTTGCCACATCCGGACAGTTACGTAGGCTGACACCACAGTGAGTGATCGAGGTTCCTGGAAGTTTTCTGACGTGTAGAGATTTATTGCTAAATGGAATTCGTGGGAAATCCCGCATTGCGTGGGTGGTGACACGGCTCTCGACTGCGGCGGCAGTGGCCATTGATTTATTCCTTGTGTTACAGGCCTCCGTGTGCCATGTTCCTCTGCTAATTGCTACATTTGTCACGGCGATAATGCACACCAAATGTGAGCGGCCAACGCCAGTGCAGCCACTTGTGTTGTCCACGCCAAATGAAGAAAACAATGACGATCTCGGTCACTGCAGTGGGCTGCTAAATCTATTATCAATTAAAATTCACACTTTTCAGGAAGTGTGGTATTTCTCGGTAATGAGCAACGTAGAACGGTAGGAAAACTATTTATAAAACCTCTCATTTACCTCCACATAAGCCCGCCAGTTCATCGCAAACAGTTCAGCGAATCTAGTAGAACTCCATATTCTTATTTTGAAGGAGTTTATAATGTAGAAGTAGCTGGAAATCCTAACTGGGTTCAGTTCCGTAATAAAATAATTAGTTAAGGTAACTGCTTCTAATTTTTGTTATACTATTTGTTTAAACTTTTTTCTCCTACAGCCTTGTAAAACAAAAACAATACTTATAAACTAAGCACATGTATACTACACATTATTTTGTTATTACATTTCTTTGTTGGTACACCTTATCAATTTCTAAGAAAGTTCCGTCAGCAGGAGAATCCTAATCCTGACTCTGAGCAGCAGTATCTGTTCAATCATCATTTTAGATACCGCGCAAAATGTCGACCGGTTGGAAAATTTATAAGTTTCAGCCTAAAAGTTTAAAGCCCGCTTAAAAGTTCTGACGGTACAGGATATTTATTTGCCACTTACTGGTTTATCCATCTCCTGCAGTGATATCAGTTTGTGAAAACTTCCAACAGCGGCATAGTTTGAAGTTCACGTCAGTGCCTCATCAGTCCCTAACTCCCCTTGGAACTAACTGACACATCTCTTACGACCATTTCTAAAGGGCACCTTAAGACTTAGTTCCTCTTCGTAAGTTTTCCTATACAGGGCGAAGAATGTTCAAGGTCAAAGGAATGCAAGATATCGCTCTTCCAGTAAGACCGTGCTAAGTCGGGCACAATGTTGTTTAGGCTGTCTTTTGTGCTGAGGACAGCTATCTGTAGCGGAAAGCAGTTGAATCTCAGAAAGAAACAATAGAGAACACATTTCGTGAGGTGACACTTCAAAATACGACATCTTCGCGAAAATTGAAAAAAAAAATGGCTCTGAGCACAATGGGACTTAACATCTATGGTCATCAGTCCCCTAGAACTTAGAACTACTTAAACCTAACCAACCTAAGGACATCACACAACACCCGGTCATCACGAGACATAGAAAATCCCTGACCCCGCCGGGAATCGAACCCGGGAACCCGGGCGTGGTAAGCAAGAACGCTACCTCACGACCACGAGCTGCGGACGAAAATTCAAGTAAAATCGATGGAGTGATGAAGTTTATGCCTAAATACACAACCCTCAGATTGGAATGTGAATTTCTACGATTTTATAACATTTGTAGCCATTAATACTAAAACTATTACATATAACAATCTTTATAGTACGTGACACGATATCTCACCGACGTTATTTGAAATCCAGTCATGTTGTTAAATTATAATTAACTGTAATCCACAAAATACTCTCATTTGGAATAAAAGTATACGCTGCACACATGACACGCTATTTTTTTATATATATTGGAAATATCTACGTAAAATATAGGGTTCCTCTCCACCCTCTGAGCCACTATTATGGAAAACTTTCCGCCCGCCAGGCTCGTCCATAAGCACACACACCATATCAGACAACATTAAAATCCTTTCTAACAAATTCTATAGCTTTCCAACAACTGTGGTTTCATAAAGATAGTTTAACCATCGGAAACAGCGAAAGAATGTCTAGCATCGATAGGCATCTCAATATGTACAGAAGTGGATACTTGTGTTTCGCTCCTGAGCCGCATTGCGGCTCGCGTTGGTGCTGTTTGTAGGTTTCCGCCATCTGCTGGAGGCCAGACGGTATCGTTTAGTTCGCATGATTGCGGTTGTTTATCCTCTTCTCGTGCTGACTGGTGCCACTCGGTTTCGCAAGCGTTGCCTGTCCGCTATTGGCCGCAGCGGCGGTTATCGATATGTAGTAATTGTTGCCCTATCTTTGGGGCGACGTCGTTGTTTTTCCGGGTCGTGTGTGTGGGCCAGTTCGGTTGGGGACTCAGGAGGAGCCAAGTCTGCGTTCTGCCAGAACACGTCGGGACCACTGGCGGCACGCATGGACTGCCGGATGGAAGGGCTGTGGTGTCGAGGGTGCCCAGCAAGCTTTAATTTGAGTGCATTTCAATCCAAGTAGGGAAACCTGCATCATTGTGATATCTCGTGATTCTCCAGTGACTTGGGTCTGTGTTGCTGCTCGTGGTGTCGCCGAGGCGAAGAGCAGCGGGTGGAGTGCTTGGGGAAGGCGGATCTGATTAGCTTTCCTCGATTTCTTATTACTATTTACTGTGTTCAACTTGTTACAATTTGTTAAGTTTAGCCAGCGCTGATTTTTCTTGCCTGGTGTCCGCTAATGCCCCAGTTTCCTGCCGTGAGGGTTTGTGAATATAACAGCAGTGTACGTTCCCTCGTCGTGCCGCTGCTGCCGGATAATTTTGACAGCTTTCTTGATTGTAGGCCAGTTGGTGATTCTTCTACTCTGGTGGTAGTGATTGCTTTCTCGTTCCGGGCGATCTAAACACAGTATTCTGGGGTCGTAGAGCAGAATGCTGGTTCCGGTTTTGGCGTATTGTTCCATCGTTGCATTTGGTTTATCGGACGTCAGGTAGCTCCAGCAAGATTATCATTAGTTATTCGTTAGACTGCCACTAGCTTGAGTTACAATCATGTGAAGTGAATGCAACTCTTGGCTGCCTATCTCATCGTTCGCGAAAGTGTTTGTTGCCTGACCTTTTCAGAGGTCGATTCCTGGAGCACCGTCTGTGGCACCTTGGTTCTTGTAAGACATGTGTGTTCGAAGAGGAGGTCTGATGGCCACTAGTTCAGCGTAACGCACCTTCAGCCCACGCCTTCTGCGGATATAATCTGCCGCAATACCCTTTTCGGTCCTTGAGTTTTATTATTGTATTAATTATTACAATACCTTGTAATGTCTTCATTAAACGTTATATATATCTACTTAATAGTTCTGGTCGACTTCTGGAATAAATCTAGCAGTGTACTGTTCAATGGATGTTAAGACTTCTGTTAAAAAGTTTACCATCATCTTATTTCATCCACTTGGTGGTCAGCTGCTTTGTTTTTAATTAACCTTTGCTACTGTATTTGCTGTTTTACAGCAGGTTTCCAAATTTTTAATGTTATTGCCGTTTCTGGCTTGTAAGGCCTTCAGCCGTGTTTGTGGTCACTTGCCTTAAAATTCTAATTTGGTATATGTATTTACGCAGTAAGCCTTTAAAACCATTTTTACTGCCATTCATGGCATGTGATGCCTTCTGCTATTTTTGTGCGACTCACGTCCCCCACCATCTCTCACCCCGTAGACTACGAGCAAAATAAAAAATTCGCTTAAGGTTCGTCACTTGGAAATATCTGGGAGACTGTTGTAGTAGAAGATAGTACACCTGAAACACATCAGGTTTTTTTGGTTGATACTTAATTCTACCGACTAACTTCAGAATAACACTAGAAATACGCCTCAGTGAACGCCATTATCTACAATTTTTCTTTTTGTTGAACATGGGAATGTGTTTTGTATAGCGTATGTATATATTTTACGATGGACTCATTCTAAAGCTTATTTAACACTTTCAGACCCGAATTTTTCTGGAGATAGGAAAATTTTTCTTTTTGTTCTAGTGCACTTAGGTGATTTTTTAATGAGTTTTAGATGAAAATCATACTTTGTACACTTGGCTTCTCTTTATGGATAAAATAAATGATTTTGAAATATTCACTGTTGTAGCAAATAAACTGATCATTTAATAATTACCATGCAATACAACAATTATAGTGTTCAGTTACACAGTGGATTATCACTACCCAAATTCTTTCGTATAACCTATTCTGGCGGTCGAAAGCTGCTGCTCACTGCTACATTGATTCGCTGATATATTCAAAGTGATGCCCAATAGGTGGCAGCACTTATGCATGGGGAAAAGACTAAATGTCCATCAATGTGTATATGAGGTACCTACAGAGGTAAAATGTTTCTGTCGTAGATAATACACAGAAAACGTTAATGCACACAATTTTATCCAGAGAGTCTGAGCGGGTAATACGTTAATGATGTTATGAACATATTACTAATTCTTATCATTCATAATTTTTAACATTTTTATGCAGGGACTGCGACTGATACTGTTTATATAAGAACATACAGCCTACAGTTGCAAGTTAACTTTATCGTTTACCTAGGTTTCAACGTTAGTAATAACGTCTTCCTCAGAACCTGCAAAAAGTAATTTTATAATGTGCTAGTATATTATATTAGTTATGGTCATCCTACACGATGCACCGTGTAGTACTTACACGAAATATTATTTAAATGTTTGTCTAAAACAAGCCATGTCCTAAGTCACCTTTATAAAACTTGATGCATAACCATAAGGTTTTGTCCCTTCTATTAAACAAGCTGTAGCAAATTCACTATAAGCCCGTTGTATGGGCCTCGTCGTGTGACTAGAGACTCCGGACCGCGAGGGCTTTCCGGTCTGCCTCACAGAGGGTGGCGCGCATGCGCGAGACGTATGGAATCAAACTCTTATTGCGCACGCGTCAGATAACATTTTTGCTACGAATGAATTTCGTACTTCACTATTGTAAGTTAATTACAGTATCCAGCATGACTTCGTTTTACATTCTACTACAGAGCCGTATAAACTGACCAACAAATCTCGTATGAACATCTGTAGGAAATGTTCTATTATTACAGAAACTGTAATGGTCACATGCATCATGAATTATTGTAAACCCAATATAGGGTGGAAGCCTTCGAAGTATGCCCTATTTTTTAGATACATTTGATCGCTCAGTAAATTGCCTCTATCTGTAATTAGGTGTGCATAAATTTGTAGTTCCTCAAGCGTGTCGAGTCTATAGATCTTAACTTCACGATGTAGTAGCTCTATGTCACGTAAAGGTTTAGGTGTATGAGCCATTTGCAACCAGATGTTCCGCAAAGGCTGACCCCCGTGTTCCTACGCCCTTTATTGGAAGATGTTCTTCAAACCTTACTGCTATAGCTCTGCCTGTTTGACCTATGTAATAACATGGGCAATCATCACACATAATCTTATATACGCCTGATTTCGCAGACTTAACACAGTCTTTAAACTATTACTCGTCGAGAAGGAAATTTTAAAACCTGAATTTTTCAACAGGCACCCTATCTTGTAGGAGACATTACCTATATAAGGAACCGACAACCATTTCTTGGTCTGATCTTGGGTTTGAGTATTTGTGTTTACTAAAGTCGTTGTCGTTTTTTCGCGTTTTCTTATGATATAATTGCTCACTCTCTTTGGATCATAGCCATTACTCTGTGCAATACTCTCGAGAATTTGTAATTCTTTTTCGAGTTTGACATCTGACAACGGGATATAAATCGCCCTATGGGTACTAGAATAGAGAAACGCCACTTTATGCGCTTGGGTTTGGCTTGAATCGGCCGGCATGATGTTGTCTCAATAAGTTGCCTTCCGGAATATGTTGAACTCTATTTTAGCATCTTTAATAGTCAACGTTAAATCAAGATAATTTAGTGATCTATCGGCTAATTCCAATTCTCGTATGAATTTTCATTTTTTCATGTCGACTGTTAAACGTTGCGAAAATTTGCTTTATTCCTTCTGGAGAGTTATTAACCAGTAGAAGAATGTTATCCACGTATCTCGCATAAAAGATGATGTTGTTCACTAATTCCGGATATTTCTGAAAAAAACCAATTACAGGGAATTTATAAAAATATCAGCCATGATACATGCAAGTGGACTCCCCATAGCTAGGCCACATGGCTGTGAATATAATGTTTTATTGAATGAAAAATAATTGTATTTAAGGGTCGTTCTAAGAAGTAACAGTAACTCATCAATTTCTATGGTGGATAATTTTTTGTGGTATCCTAAGTTTTTTTCTATAATGTTCAACGTCTGATTAACTGGTACGTTAGTGTACAAGCCAATGATGTCAAATGACACCAACTTGGTGTTTTCGGAACATGTTAGGGTTTTAATTCTGTTGGCTAGGTCCACTGAATTTTTAATCGAAAAATTATTTTGAAACACGAAATGTTCTTTAATTTTATAATGTAAGTGTGTCGCTAAATTATGATAAGCACTATTGTTACTATCCACAATAGGGCGGATCGGATCGGTAATTTTGTGAAGCTTGAAATGACTCCTTAACGTCGGCGGCTTGGGGTTCATGTTTATCAATGCCTGTTTTCTGAATTCTCCGATCAACTTCTTAGTATTGCTAAGACTCACTCTAATATCCCTCTGTATGGCGGGCGTTGGGTCTACCTCTAGTGGTACGATGCCATTCTCTTCAAAGAACGTTTCAGTTTTCTGAATATATTCTTTTTTTGTAGAAACGATTATTGTGTTCCCCTTATCGACCTTAGCTATTAGGGCTTCATTATTTCTTAGTTTGTAGTTAATGTTTTTAACATTGCACATATCTTTCGTGCACGTATTACTACCTAGACACTCTTTTTCTATTATTTTACAGGAATCGTTGGCAACTCTCGTTTGGATACGTTTATCTGCTTTACCGCTATCAAGGCCAACCTTTCGATCCACTACCAGCTTCCAAAGATTTTTGAGGAGTCAAACTAGGTTCTATATTATATTTGAAGCCTTTATTTAACAATTTATTTTCGTCTTCCGTGAAAATGATATCTGTTTTATTTACAACGTGTTGATGAAACACAGACTGGACATCTTCCCTTTTGCGCGCATTTTGGGATACACCGGAATTAACTCGACTAACTAATTTCTTTAACTTTTTGTCATGTCATTGAGAAATTTCCATTTTACGATTATCTAAACATAAGTTGACATGTAACCAGAACCCATCTATGTGAAAATTGTAGTTATCTCTAAAGGTTTTAGACAAAAGAATTAGAGGTCATATGCTTCAGCGTTTAGGTTATATTTTTTCGTTTAAATTTCACCAATTCTGACAACTAATATTTGCTGTATCAATTTCCGTTTAATACTATGCGACTTACTGAAAATTTTACTGTTTAAAAAACCTTTAACAAATTCCGGGATTACGTGGATGACACACTTCTACTGGTTAATAACTCTCCAGAAGGAATAAAGCTAATTTTCGCAACGTTTAACGGTCTACATGAAAAAATAAAATTCACACAAGAATTGGAATCAGCTGATAGATCACTAAATTTCTTGATTTAACGTTGACTATTAAATATGCTAAAATAGAGATCAACATATTCCGGAAGGCAACTTATTCAGATAACATTATCCCAGCCGATTCAACCCACCCCCAAACGCATATAATGGCGTTTTTCTATTCTAGTATACATCGGGCGATTTATATCCCGTTGTCAGATGTCAACCTCAGAGAAGAACTAAAATTTCTCGAGAGTGTTGCACGGAATAATGGCTATGATCCAAAGAGAGTGAGAAATTATATCATAAGAAAACGTGAAAAAGGACAACGACAACAGTAAACACAAATACTCAAACCCAAGATCAGACCCAGAAATGGTTGTCGGTTCCTTATATAGGTAATGTGTCCTACAAGATAGGACGCCTGTTGAAAAAATCAGGTTTTAAAATTTCCTTTTCGACGAGTAATAGTTTAAAACGAAATTTGGTTCATACTCTTTAGAAAGACTGTGATAAGTCAGCGAAATTAGGCGTATATAAGATTATGTGTGATGATTGCCCATGTTATTACATAGGTCAAACAGGAAGAGCTATAGCAGTAAGGTTTAAAGAACATTTTCCAATAAAGGGCGTAGGAACACGGGGGTCAGCCTTTGCGGAACATCTGGTGCAAATGGCTCATACACCTAAACCTTTACGTGACATAGAGCTACTACATCATGAAGTTAAGGAATATAGACTCGACACGCTTGAGGAACTAAAAATTTATGCACACCTAATAACAGATAGAGGCAATTTACTGAAAGATCAACTGTACCCAAACAATAGGGCATACTTCGAAGGCTTCCAGCCTATATTGGGTTTAGAATAGTTCATAATTCATGTGACCATTACAGTTTCTGTAATAATAGAACCTTTCCCACAGATGTTCATATGAGATTTGTTGGTCAGTTTATAAGGCTCTGTAGTAGAATGTAATACGTAGTCATGCTGGATACTGTAATTAACTTACAATAGTAAAGCATAAAATTAATTCATAGCAAAAATGTTATCTGACGCGTACGTAGGCTAATAAGAGTAGCGCGCCGCCCTCTGTAAGGCAGACCATGAAGCCCTCGCGGTCCGCAGTCTCTAGTCACACGACGAGGCCCATACAACGGGCTTGAAGTGAATTTGCTACAGCTTGTTTAATAGAAGTGACAAAACCTTATGGTTATGCATCAAGTTTTATAAAGGTGACTTAGGACATGACTTGTTTAGGCAAACATTTAAATAATATTTTATGTAAGTACTACCTGTAGGATGACCATTTCTAATATAATTTACTAGCACATTATAATATTACTTTTTGCAGGTTCTGAAGAAAACGTTGAAACCTAGGTAAACGATAAAGTTAATCTTATATATCTTACCATTCAGATTTTGGCGGTGAGAAAGTTGATATACACTGAGGAAAAAAAATCGCAAGACAAGAAGGACTTGTGCGACATTAGTGAAAGTTATTAGGCGTGTTGCTACATCTGAAAGGCGATATCCTTTCAAATTTCACTCCAGTCGCCTGAGAGTTGCGGTAGTGGCGCCATTGAGAGGATGCGAATCAGCTTTTCTTTAAATACGTGCTATAACAGTCGTTAGCGTTCGTTGCCTTTGAGATTCAACTTGGTGAGTTGATGTTAGTCAACAATACCTTTAAGTTGACGAAGACGGCATTATAAACACATCACTGAGTTTGAACAAGGTCATGTAATAGGTCTAGGAGAAGCTGCAATTTCCTTCCGCGTTATTGCATAAAACTTGGGAGGAATGCAGTTACTGCACATGATTGCTGGCAGTGGTTGTCACTGGGATGTATAGTCGCAAGAAGACGACTCCAAATGGACACGTGGCATTACTGCGAGTGAAGACCATCATGTTCGGCGTATGGCTCCGCCGCATCGTGCTTTATCTGCAGCTGTAATCTGAGCAGCAGCTGGAACCACAGTGACTGTGTTGCAAATCGCATACTTCAAGGACAACTCCGAGCCAGACGCACTGTAACGTATATTCCACTCACCATTCCCGAGTTCAGTGATGTCAGGCGAGAGCTCACTTGAGGAAGGTGTATAGGTCTGTTGTGTCTTCTGTTGATTGCTGGTTGTACCTCGGTGCCAGTAATGGCCGTGTGTTGGTTAGAAAGAGGCCAGTTGAGGACCTGTAACCAACCTATCTGCGTGCTAGACTCACTCGAGCTACACTGTAGTTACGCTCTGGAACGTGACATCCTATGGCACCAGAAGTACTCTCGTGTTTACGGCAGGTGCCCTGATTGCAAAATTGTACGTCAGGCTGGTGATTCGATCTGTTGCACTACCATTCATGAACAGCGTTTCAGGAGTGCTTTCCAGCAGAATAATGCTCGCCCGCATACCGCTGCTATAACCCAATGTGATCTACACATTGTCGACGTGTTTTCTGGCCTGCTTGATCACCGGATCTGTCTGCAATGGAGCACTTCTGGGACATCATCGGATTACAGCTCCTGCGTCACCCATAAATAGTATTCACCGTCCCTGTATCGACTGACCAAGAGGAACAGGCATGGAAGTCCGTCACAAAAATTCATATCCTGCACCTGTACAACACAATGCATGCCCGTTTGCTTGCTTGCATCAACATTCTGGTGGTTACACCGGTTACTAATGCACCAGCATTTCACATTTGCAATGGCTTTCTCGCGTTTACATAAACCTATGATCTTCCAATGTTAATGACTTAAATATGTTGTTGTGAACGTGTATTTTTACAACTATCTAAATAAGATGTGGACATTGAAACCATTCTACGTCGTTGCTGACCATCTCGTATGTTGAAACGGGTTAGCCTATTTCACTATCGATCTCAGTGTCCGCGCCCGGTAGCTGAATGGTTAACCGGCACGGTAGCTCAGTGTGTTCGGTCAGAGGGTTAGCTGCCCTCTGTAATAAAAAACTGAGTTAATGGATCATCGACGAACTGAAACGGATGTCTTGCGACGTCCGCCCGTAGCAGATGCAACGAACGAATACGAACAGCCGGCCGAAGTGGCCGTGCGGTTAAAGGCGCTGCAGTGTGGAACCGCAAGACCGCTACGGTCGCTGGTTCGAATCCTGCCTCGGGCATGGATGTTTGTGATGTCCTTAGGTTAGTTAGATTTAACTAGTTGTAAGTTCTAGGGGACTAATGACCTCAGCAGTTGAGTCCCATAGTGCTCAGAGCCAGCCAGCCAGAATACGAACAATATGAGATTTTAAAAAAAATAATGGTCAGCGTGACGGGTTGTCATTCCTCTGAGCCCGGGTTCGATTCCCGGCTTGGTCGGGGAATTTTCTGGGCCCAGGGACTGTGTGTTGTGCTCTCCTCATCATCATCCTATCATCCTCATCGACTGCAGGTCGCCGAAGTGGCGTCAAATAGAAAGACCGGCACCCGGCGAACGGTCTGCCCGACGGGGGGCCCTAGAAATGCGATTAAATAAATAATAAATGAACTCAGTTATTTTAATGTGTTAGTAATTTAACCTGTTTTGTAAATGGAAATTTGTCTTACTTTCCAATAACTTATATTTCAAAATTCATTCCACGGCTTTTTGAAAATATTTGTACTTAATTTGATTTCATTTACTCACAATTGGTGTGTAGCAGAATAATAACATAACAGACTATTAAGTACGGTATTGGCCAGCGTTACTCATTTCCAGTGATTTTACATTTCAATTTAATATTTGTCTATAGGTGCGTAACCACGTCGTACCTATTAACAAGCTTTCACGTTTATAAAAACTTTAATTTTCCGTAGTAATTTTTGTACTTTCAGAAAAAGACGGTAGCACGTAGAAAGTGAATACAGTTATTTATAAATGGAATATGAAAATATATGAAACTTACATTACAGGGCCCGATAAAGGCGAAACTCCGAAAAGCTTAGCAAGATACAACAACGTCCCACACTTTATTAAGCACGTCAAAACATAAAATACAATTTGAAACGATGTTTGTGTAGAATTAAAAGTATTGGAGGCTCATTTTGTACTGCTGTTCTACGACCGATGATGAGAAAGCTAGGGATCAAACTATGAAGCCATTCAATAGCTGCCTGATACTGCTGGATATACATGGGAAGAATAATTGTGTGACATGTAACATCAGTCAATAACTCTTGGTGTATTATAATAAATATTGTCGTCATTTTAGATAGGAGAGCCTGTGAAAAAAACGACTGTATAAATTCTTCAGGTACAGAATTTTATGGTGCATAAAATTATATGTATCTCTAGAACTATTTATACAACCTGTCTACAGTTGAGTCATACTTCGTCGTCGTGGAAATTCTTGTTCATTCAGATAGAAGATGTAGAAGCAAACAATCTCCGATCACATGCCCTATAACGTTAAAGTTGTACCCTGTGACATATATCCTGAAATTACATGTTTTTTCCTACTGATTCCGTGCAATAATGGAGAATCAGTATCCCAAGTCTATTCTCGTCTATTCACGTTGCCCTGCAGTTATTGTTCTCGCTGTAGGTGCAAGAAATGAAATTTTCTGCGACGAATATCTGCACTACTTAGTCCCACCACCTGCGATCTCTGGACAAAACATCGTTAAACACTGCCCTATGTATGCCTATACAAATGTGTAAGAGCACACTCACATTGCAGTTCTGACCTAAGTACAGCATTTTCTGTAGAACCTTTGTTTTAACAAAAAAAATGCCGTATTTTGCACTACAGTAAAATTGTTTGGCATTGCCAAGGCAGACTATTTAACATGGCAAATTTGAGTGGTATTTCGAGTTGACCAGTGCATCACACCATCTCCAAGACAATTCGATTGGCGTTTGTATGTGTTGCCAAAAAGGAGTCCTACATTATTACAGGGGACAGTAGAGGTAAGAATAGAAAATAAAGCGCTAGAAACAAATTTTCAGAAATATATACTTACTGGGGCCATACTGTCGTACGTTAGCCATCCGTCTGTTAACAAACTACCTACCCACAAATGAATTTGTGCGAACATTGTCTTGGGATTTTAGTATATGCCCAGGACGCGTGGAATACACCACTACCTTTAAATATTCGATTTAAGGCAGTCGAACGACGGAGGTAATCTTACTTCACCTCCTCCACCAATCCATGTTTCATTTGAAATTTGTGACAGATGGTGTCGCAAGAGGTATGAAAAATGTGATGGCGACCCATCAGGCAAGAACAACAGTTGCTGTAGCAAGAGTAGTAAACGTTTCCAGTAGCCAATCCTACCATATCATTCAGTACATTACAGTCTCCTAACTGTGAATCCTCAGCTCGTTGGTAGAATTCTAGTCTGCTATGGTGTTTTTGTGGAGTGAGGGCTTTCACATGTCGTAAGTGATATGGCTAAAGTAACTGCTCGTGCGACATACCGCGCAAGAGTACGGTTTAAACTTATAGCAATTCCAAGTACTCGTAGAATTATTTCAAGACCATATCCTTCATCACTGTTCCTTAACCCTTTGTCGTCGTTGTGAATCATAATGTGTATGGAAGCACTTAGAAATTATTCCCGAACGTTTCAGAGATGGAATGCACAACGTCGCAAAGCACATATAAAACAGCTGATGTATGAGGTATCTGTAAGTACAGCATGCCAGTAAGAGTACTAATCACGGAGCGAAACACTATAAATAATAAAAAAGCAATGAACGTCAACCGGATGGAAGATTACTCCAGTGAATACTGACCATTCCCAACACAGGTAAAGTATCACGTATCTCCACAATTGATTCAGGTCATAAGTATTGTAATGTAGAGGAGAAAGAGATTCAACTTCAGCGATGCCTATATATAGTGAAACTTCCCGAAATCCACAGAGGACGGCCTGTTACAGATTAACTGAAGTGTATGCATCACTTTGAAAGGGTGTCTCGTTTAAAGACTGACCCACAGCTGACGGGCTCTGCCACGCTACGAGCCCTATAACACTCGAGTGAGGCTTAAAGGGATTCCTCTTGCAAGCAAAGGGCTTCTCGTTAATCTGTAGTCTTTTCTATTGCTCAGAACACAGAGATAAAGCTGAAGGATTTCTCAGCGCTTCTCAAAACTAAATGCTGCATGTAATCCGTTAGCGAATTAGCAGCCTACAGAAGCAGGTGAAGCAGTAGCAGACGAGCTGACGGTATAACGATGTAAGAGTTTTTACTTTATATTCCATCCACTATCCAGGGACCTGTCAAAACAAGACTTCAAATTTTGGTACATAGTATAAAGGCTGCCAAAGGTGACTCCGGTTCGTCAGTCGTTCAGTTCATGATACTTCGTTTCGAGACGACCAATGACAAAAGTGGTACGATAGGAAATGCTGCTACCTACTTCATCATGTGGCGAGATTGAGGGGTTAATTACCCGCCCCCCTCTCGCCCCCCTCTCAGCACACCTGATTAAATGTTGCGTTGTGCCTGTGCCTGACCAAGTCAGCCCTGGTTTTAATTTTGTACTAATAATTTTTCTGATAGATTAAAATTAATGAAAATAAATATGAATGATTCATGTCCTCATTGTGTTGAAATTACTACTTATTGGGGTCCAGCATGGGACTATGTCATTGAATTTACTTTGAGATACAGGATCATTGTTGCACATACATCACACACGGTTGACGCTATGGTTGTGTGAAACCTTGTACTGCTGCGAACCTTACGTGTAGCACAGAGGAAACTGTTGATCGTTTACGTTGCAGCAGTGCAATTTGGTGCTGAGAAATATGCGTTAAGCCCTATTTAAACATTCTGGAAGTTTGACCACTACGTCAACAATGTTACTTATTTACGTAATTGGCTTATTCATCTATGGAGTTGTGTGTGGTACGAGTACATTCTTTACTAGTGTTCGTTGATGTTGTCTGTAAATTTGTTTTATCCTTTACCTGTCAACTGAAGCTGCCAATCTTACGAAGAACATTAAATAGGTCTTGACGAATACTGCTCACCAACAGATCCCACTGCTGAGACATTACAGATCTACAATTTCGTCTGCGCTACACCTACGATAGGCACCAATACAAGATATCAGACGACGATAGCGTCAACGATGTATTATATATGTACAATAGTGGTGCTACATATTTGTCTGGCGATAGTAAGGCACTGCAGGAAGATTAGGACAAAATTTCCATATGGTGTTAATAAGAGACACCAAATGAACTCATGAAATGCCGTTTTTTCTGTCGTAGCGGTCCTCACTGGTTGCAACACCAGAGAGACAGATGGTTACCCACAGACTCAGATGCAGTAATGAAAAATTGTCACACTACATAGCTTAATAACGATATGAAAACGGATGATCCTAACGAAGGAGTTCTGTGTGTCGATCTTACGATAGAAATATTGAAGACTAGATAGTTGAAAAGGGGATCATCTAATTATGACAGTTGTGACCAAAATTATCCCAATATATTACAATATTACCCGTTATCAACTAATATAGAATATTATTGAGATCGATAAAGCGCTGAGAAGACGAAAAGTAACATTTACAAACACTGAACATATCTATTCTAACAAATGACTGACTTGAAGTATTTCGTGTGCAATAGGGAAATGGGAATGGCCATCTCTCAAGACATATATAAAAAGAAAAAACTACAATGGATGTACAGTAACTGTAAAGATATCGCCAGGGGGGCATACGCCTACCACATGCTAATAATGTATCTCATCTGGTCATGAATGTACCGTCACTCTCTTAAGCTGAACATAGAGAGCAAAAAAAATTAACCCGACAAACTCTGGGAGATTTCACAGGACACCAAAGCAAACATTTTTCTCTAATGCTGTACGTATTTTTTAATGCGGTAGAACGCGTAATCGCTCTCGGCACTAGTGCAGTTCCTCGTAGCTTGAGGAGGTATCAGACGAAAGTAGAAAAAACGTCCTTCATGAGCAATTCTTAATCTCTTTCACTTATAGCATGTAGTCAACCTGGTACCATACGATTATCCACTCACAGCGCTCTTTTAGCAGTGGTTCCTGGAACAATTTCAAATGCATCCTACATTTCCGTCATCTGTGTTGTTTACAGATGACCAACTTCTATTCCATCAGAAACCGTTGTGCACAACGACAGTGGACTATAAGGACGGAGAGGAACACAACAGTCAGTCGCAATCCCACTAGCTTTTATTATTCTTGCAAGGAGTGTCGTTCTGTCTGTAAACCTCTAGGAATACATAGTGACGTGAACTGTCGTGACACCGTTCAAATATAGCGAAAACGCACTACAGACGGCTATTTATAGCAGAAATCTAGACTTGCAAGAATAATAAGGGATTGCGACTGCGTGCTGTGTCCTCTCCTACCTTGTTTACACATGAAGCAACGGTTGGGCGTGATAGGGTCTTCAGCACCCACAGTTCGCATGCTTTGAGTGAAATTAATTCTTATTCCATATTTACTCGTGTACATCAATTACGGTTCTACGTAAACGTATGGGCAAATGATGTTGGGTTATCATCTCCTACCTAAACCAGTGAAGGACAGCCATTATTACAATTTCCTCGCCAGTGCAATGCCAGAGTTGCTGGATGACGTACCACTCGCTACAAGACAGCGAATGTTGTTCCAGGATGATTGGACCCCGGTACATTTCAGTCGTCCTGTCTGTCGATTTTTGAACCGTTAGTTTCCAGAAAAGTGGATTAGCAGTGGAGCTCCTGTACGTTGGTCCACTCGATTCCCTGACTTGAACCCTATGGAATTTTTTGGGTAGCAAGAAATGTGCACCCTTGTTTAAAAAACCTCTGTTGAGTCGGAAGAGGACCTGGCTGCCCAAATACCAGACGCAGCAGCAAGGACTAAGGCCACTCCTGCAGCCTTTGACCATGTCAGACGAAACGTTACCCAGTAAACTATCTGTACAGTCATGATCAAAAGTATCCGAACGACCTGAATTCCATTTCGCCTGAATCGCATGCAACCCACATAACGCAGATGTCTAGCAGGTCCTCTAACCACTCCTTGGTACTGTGGTTTCACTATTGAAAATGGTTCCAACAAGTCACGACAAGAAAACACTGCTCTGTATCGCAATAACTCAAGATGCAAAGTAATACTACGATACTACAAATATCAGGGAACACCTTATCACAGGTAAGACTGTCCTTAAGGCTTGTAAGCCCACATTTATTACAATAAATGACATACCTGAAATGATACCACTCTCACTATTATGTCTGATAGGTAATCCACGTAGTAAGTTCGTCGTATTCATGATTTCCTCTTCAAAGTAACATACCGTACCTATTATTTAACACAAAATGACATTAACAATTTAAGTTATTCACGAGCATCTAGCTGAGGATATCTATGAACTTCAAATGACAGACGACCCGTTTCGTTCTGCATATGGATTCAAACCCAGGTCCTGTAGACTAAGCAAAGATTTGGTGACTGACAGCAACTAACAGTCATTCCTCATTATGCATACAGAGAGTGATATACCTCGATTTTAGACAGTATCAATTAGCAAATACTAACTTTAAATTACATAACGCAAACATTTTTAACTGGCGCGAATTCCTACCCAGCACCTATTGTCCCTGTTAACGAACTACGACAGATGTTAAATATTGCTTCTTGACAAGTAACTTATTTGAAATGCCGTGAGGTAAAGCATTGTGTTGGACGGGGAGTCGAACACAGATCCTAATAAGATAGATATCGAAGCACAATCAACATATCGGATTTTCTCGGCAGTAGCGAGTTATTTTAACTGAAAAGACGAGACGAAATATTATTTTTTTCCTTCCCAGGACTCCAACCCGGCACCTATCGCTATTATATTCTAGAAAAAAACAAACGTTGAATATGGGTTTGTTGCTCCAGCAGCGACAAGTGAGCGTTTTTTAACTAGAAAATAATATGACGAAGAGTTCAGTGCTGACTGGGAATAGAGCTCCACACGTATCGTCGTCGACTACACACAAAAAGACGTCAGCTACGGAATTTTTCTCCACCAGCAGCTCGGAATAACATCTTGAACTTACAGTGATCTCGCAAGTAGGACTGTGTCTCAGTGGGAGTCAAAATCGTCAAATATCGTTAGTGTTGACAACGAATGAAAATACATTAAAAATGGAAATTTTTATCCAACAGCAGATAGGTGTTCTCATACTAGAGCATGATAATACATAATGAAATCAATAGTGCGGGGCCAGGATTCGAACCCATTCACGCGCAATATGTGGAGATGTTGAGGAATCTGCAGTTTTGAACAAACAACAAATTGTAGCCGAGCTGTATTGTCACGGAGTGATCAAATTCCGCGTTAAGGGCGGTCTGAGTTCCATTCCCAGTTCAGAACCAATTTTATCGACATACATAAGTTCAGATAAAAGAAGGAATAAGTGTCCTGTGAGCCTACATAACGTTTGTTTCGTCACTAGAAATAAATAAATAGTATAAGAAACGTTACTGGTGACAGAGTTTCTACATGTCGTCACTACATACTTTATTGTGGCTAAACCTAACGTCTACTTGGTAGAGAAGGAATATCATTTTTAATGTGAATTTCAGACCACAATGCGATTATATCATCTTCACTTGGTGTAGCCAGAAGAGAATGGAATCTGTCTCTCCCTATCTAAAATCACTGACCGAAGTTGGAATCTAACCCAGACCAGAAATATATGAACCTATCATCACCCCAACAGACCACCAAATCCTCTTCTCAGTGGCTCATTTTTCTATCATATAGCCGTAGTACCACACTGGCGCAGAATTCGGACACACAGGCTCACTCTATCAATTTACAGCATGTTAGTAAATTTCGTTTACTTGGTTGACCGAATCACCATGAACTAGCTGCCTCGTTTACCCAGTGCATGCATTCATCTTTATTTTGAAATCACCTGAATAAAATCACGTACCTGCCACCAACACAGATCTGCCAACAGTGTAGGATGCAGAAATTTAAATAGGAAGTGTTCCTTTCCACTTGAGCTACTCTAATGCGCTTTCTGTTTGTTGAAAACGTCGTGCAGTGCAAACGAGAAGGTATAACTGTTTGTCTCTCAGTAGTATTGACCTGACGATATGCATTATCCCACAGCGCTGCGGAATGCAGAATTTCTGGAGCAATTGTTGTGACTTGTGGGGCTGTTATATCTACGTGTCAGCTAGTGGCGTCATGGCAAGTCTCGCGTACGGTAGATAAGATGTCGCTAGTTCGAGTACATTCACTGTTATATTTTTTAAATGCAATTCTACTGTCTTCTAAAATTATGAATCTCTTCTAAAATTATGAATCTACTGGAATGCGAAACATAATTTCCTTCACTTCTCAACCCAAAATAGTCGTATGCGGAAAAAGGGGTAACTTCTGCTACAATTTGTTCGTTTCTGGTTTAATAGACAGCCATCTCGAAACTTTTGTATTATGTATGGGTAGAGCGCATCGTGCCAAAGTACGCCATAAAAGTATTTTCTACATTAGCTGTCGTCAGGTAGTGGCACTTTATTCTTCTTCAAACTTTGTTTGACAGCTTCAACTCAGAACAAGTTTTCTACATCCATTTAATCAATAAACTGCACGTTCATTTTCAGACTGTTATAGATAACATGAGAGAATTCGCATGTACCGTTGATGATTAATTTCTCTCTCATGCTTACTATTTTTAACAACATTAAAGGAAACCTTATGAAAATTGTGAACTGTATTATAAAAAATGAAATAAAACTACCCACGATAACGTTACGACGACATACTATTTTAATAAAACTGAGTATCTGTACACAAGTCTGCCTCTATCGTCACGAATTGGTAAGATACTACACACTTTGATTTTGATTGGGTCTATGTTTAATTTTTATGCTATGTCATACTCAAGAGGTATGCAAATGTGGCATTTCATAAATAAAGTTTTGCATTCCTAGAAACCCAAAATTTGCTTGTCAGCAGCGGAATGAGGCGTTACCTGTTGTGCAGAATTGTGAGATTTTCACCATTGCACTATGAGCCGGAAGTATTTTCTTGCGATTTCCTTATCGATGTTTGATCTGACTGCTTCTAGCTCTTTCACGGAAGGGATAAAAACGCTACCCTCAGTGACGCTGGAACTGCGAACCACGTCAGATGCAATTCCGTAGGTTAGCACGTTACCACAGAGCTGGCGAAGAAACATGTGCCCTAGTTTCCCTTTACGAGACCAATAGTGTCTAGAACTCGTAAACCGCTATTTGAAGGACGAGATTACTTGCGATTTCCACGTGCAACGACTTTCCTGGGTTGAGAACCGTATATTTATAAATTTTTTTACACCTGAAGCGATAATAACTCTGATTATTCAATGGAAATGACAGGTACAATCAAGTGAACTTTGAGGCTTAATTCCGTGCACACCAGGAAGTAACACGTCGATCACAGAGTTGCCAAACATACATTGCCTTGTTGCCAAATCTCAGTTACAATACCAGCAGGAAAAAGACGAACCGATGTGATCCTAGTGGGCTGGGGAGTGACCATAGCTGGTGTCTCCAAGTCGCGGCTGCTAGGGCCTGGAATACGTAACGCGTCTGATTCGCATTTCTGTAACTACGTTTAGGAACTGGAGCGTAGTTACTAATAATACTCAGCACTGACTGCAAACTAAGCATCATAAATCAGTAACTCTCATAGTTGTTTTTATATTTCTTTCGTAAGTGTACTCAAAACTAAGAAACTCATTCATAGAAGTTTTCGTGCCTCGCCGATAGCCCAGCACAACAAACAAATAAAAATAAAAATCATTGTGTGTGTGAGTATGTGTGTTGCGAAAAGGCAAGAGATCTTACTGCCCTCCGATATACGTCGCTGTCAGTTCTTTCATATGATTTGGTCGACATGACCTGTTTCATGTTGTGTATGTAAGACAATGTTTTAGAGCATCAATTGTTTTCCTTTGCAATAAACAGAATGATTTTCATTATAAGCTACCCAAGTACAAAATTTTCGCAATATTAATTCAAATTTAATATTCGCTTCTATAATGTAGGAATGTATTTCACAGTTGCAGAACTCGCACCTGACTCATTGACCTTACACTTAGTAGCTGACCATAAATTCTAGCTCAGCGTGACACCAGTTTAAGTAACCTAATGTAGCGAAGACTGTTTGCCAGTTCTCTTTCTCACCGGAAAATACACAATTCACTCATTGGGCTCCGTAAGTACACTGTGACAGTAATTTCTGTGTGTATGCAATGGATACGGATTAGAATTTAGTGGTGCTCTCTCTTGCAGTTCTGTCATAGTAGGATATGGAGAGGAGGCGCGGGGTTTGGTTAATATGCAGCGTTTTCTCCTGCCAGTTGTGTCAAACATTCAGGTGTATAATCTTCCATCACGAATACAGTTTCCTACAAGATATATACGAATAAAACACTTACCTTGTTACTTTGTGAGAAACGATTACTTCAATACAATAAAAAGTCTTTGGAAATCACTTATGCGCACCTGTCACAAAAGTAAGATAACAAACACTTTGCACCTCGAAATCGATTGCACCTATAAGCAGTCTTGTGATGTTTAAATAAATCGTCTTAACGGAACTAAATTGTGGTCTGTGAATCATTTACCACCCGTACTCTACCGCATTTCACTGGTTGGAAGGCAAAAAGCTTAGTGACAAATTTCACAGAAGAAAAAGGGGGACGAAATGTCTCCCACTGGAAGGTCATGTTGTTTTATTTAAATGATTACAAAATCAGGTAAAACAAACAGTCAGGTTGTCAGTATAAGCACCTTCCTGTTGTCAGTATGATTTTGCACTGCCCAGAGCCTGTAATGATAGAGGGCCCGTTTAGGTCAGGTATATTGTATACAGAAGTGGAAGAGAGAACACCACTAAATTCTAATCCGTATGCATTGCATAGACACAGAAATTACTGTTACAGTGTACTTATAGAGCCCAATGAGTGAATTGTGTGTTTTCCGGTGAGAAAGAGCACTGGGAAACATTCTTCGCTACATTAGGTTACTTAATCTGGTGTCACTCTGAGCTAGAATTTATGGTCAGCGACTAAGTGTACGGTCCATGAGTCGGATGCGAGTTTTGCAACTGTGAAATACTTTCCTACATTATAGAAGCGAATATTAAATTTGAACTAATATTGCGAAAATTTTGTACTTGGATAGCTTAGAATGAAAATCTTTCTGTTTATTGCAAAGGAAAACAAATGATTTTCTAAAACATTGTCTGACTTACATAACTTGAAACAGGTCATGTCGACCAAATCATATGGAAGAACTGACAGCGACGTATATCGGAAGGCAGTAAGATCTCTCGCTTTTTGGTTTGGCAGTACTTGATAGCCATTTCTAGGCCCAAGTAAATGAAGAAAGGCAGCCCCTTTTTGTTATCAAGTAACGTCTTCATCAATTTCTTTAGTTTTAATGCAATCTACGAGTTATTACTGATGTTTGATATTAACATAAAAAGGATTCCGTAGATAGACCGAGCGAGGTGGCGCAGTGGTAGCACACTGGACTCGCATTCGAGAGGACGACGGTTTAATCCCACGTCCGGCCATCCTTATTTAGGTTTTCCGTGATTTCCATAACTCGCTCCAGGCAAATGCTGGGATAACCTTTAGAAGGGCACGGCCGTCTTCCTTCCCCATCCTTCCCTAATCTGATGAGACCGATGACCTCGCTGTTTGGTCTCTTCCGCCCAAACAGTCCAATCCAATCCGTAGACAGAGAAAGAACCTGTTCTTGGGAAACTACTTCTATAGTGACCAAAAGGCATCAAGAACAGTGTTCCAGCAGCGGTATGAAGAAAATGATAGTAAAAATGACGGTAATAATCGAATTGTCCGGTAACTTCACACTTCCCAGCGGATTTTCTCGAACTAAGAAATTTGCTGAATTTGTGAAAATTTCAAAATGGCTTCACATCGAGCCTATGATTCCTAGAAGAGTCTTTACATCCTGCTGACATGAGAACAGTCTCGCGTTTTTTTCACCGTGACTAATTTTGTAAACTAAGCACATCACCTATTACAGCACACTCCTGGGGGTGGGAAATGTGGCCACAATGGTGTGGCGGAACGAACTATCACAGGTGCAATGCGTGGGTTCAGGCATCTACTTTTAAGAGGCACAAACAGATTTACTTTACCCATGGTAACTTCACGAGAAAGACGTTATAATCCAGAATCCGCATTAAACATCACGTTTCTTCATTACCAACTGTGCAGAGCCGGTTTACGTTGGGAAATGACATAGCGGAAGTCATGGTAATCAGAAATACAGTCGCCAGTAACCTTACTTACTTTAGAAAATTTTATTTTATTTGATGAAGCGATAGCCATTTAAAGGAACAGGGCTCTTACTTTACTTGTACTTGATTGAACTAGAGACGGTGCAAATTTGGTGCTGGACTGTTGTTCGAGTTCGTATCTCCTCTTTCGAGGATCTGAATCTCTCGGAACAATATAGTTCAATCATATCGTTCCTTTTCTCAAGACTGCAGTCGTCTCTAGGTTTCCTCCAAAGGTAAGTATGAGGGTCCGAATCCTGATTCAGTACAAAAATATTCATAATTTCATTTCAAGCCCTATCACGTGCACACCGGCCTGTTAGTGATAATTAACGTGCATTCTTAATGTCTGTTCATGTGTTGCCAACAATCGCAATAGGTGTTATTTCTGGCCAAACATGCACACATCTTACTAATGGTAAGCAACTGATACTTAAGCTATATTCGTGGATGCACGGTAGATGTGCAGTTCGATTGTCGCTTAGACACAAAAGTTTGTATCCTTATTTTAGAGTCAAGAACCTAGCAGTTGGTAAGAGAAACCGATACGTAACATTTTATTTTACTTAGTTAACAATCCGACTACGTGTTGGGTTCGTATCTCTGTCACAGAACTTCACGTCATGCTCTTCATCTTTAAATGCACGCACACTTTGTTCCTTCAGAATATAGGTATATCAGACATCTTTCGTGGTTAGTTACAGCGACGAAATGGTCCTGATAGAAGTCCCGGTTTATTACAGAAACTGTCGTCTATTATTTTGAACTTTAGATTTGGATACTGGTATTGGCAAAAACTTCGGTAATTCATGACTCTTCATGGCTAGTCGTCAATATGATATGATTAGATTAGATTACATTGGATTAATTCTTGTCTCATAGGTCGTGAATACGATATTTCGTAATGATGTGCAACGTGCCATTTTAATGAAAGATTTCTTTACATATCGTGATTCAATTTCTTTACAATTTTTTACTCTCTCTCTCTGATTCTTCTTGATTTTTATCTCTCTCGCTCCCTCTGTCACACACGCACACACACACACACACACACACACACACACATTCATTTTATATTTTTATTTGTTTGTTGTGCTGGACTATCGGCGAGGCACGAAAACTTCTGTGAATGAGTTTCTTAGTTTTGAGTACACTTACGAAAGAAATATAAAAACAACTATGAGAGTTATTGATTTATGATGCTTAGTTTGCAGTCAGTGCTGAGTATTATTAATAACTACGCTCCAGTTCCTAAAGCTAGTTACAGAAGTGCGAATCAGACGCATTACGTATTCCAGGCCCTAGCAGCCGCGACTTGGAGACAGCAGTTACGGTCACTTCCCAGCACGCTGTTAGATCACATCGGTTCGTCTTCTTCCTGCTGGTATTGTAACTGAGATTTGGCAACAAGGCAATGTATGTTTTTTGCAACTCTGTGATCGACGTGTTACTTCCTGGTGTGCACGGAATTAAGCCTCAAAGTTCATTTGATTTTACCTGTCATTTCCATTGAAATATCAGAGTTATTATCGCTTCAGGTGTAACAAAAGTTTGTAAATTTACGGTTCTCAACCCAGGAAAGTCGTTGCACGTGGAAATCGCAAGTAATCTCGTCCTTCAAATAGCGGTTTACGAGTTCTAGCCAATATTGGTTTCGTAGGATGACGCTAAAGCACATACTTCTTCGCAAGGTCTGTGGTAACGTGCTAACCTATGGAAAGCGTCTGACGTGGTTGGCAGTTCCAGGCTCACTGAGTGTAGCGTTTTTATCCCTTCCGTGAAAGAGCTAGAAGCAGTCAGATCAAACATCGATGAGGAAATCTCAAGAAAATACTTCCGGCTCATAGTGCAATGGTGAAAAACTTACAATGCTGCACTACAGGTAACGGTTCAAATGGTTCAAATGGCTCTGAGCACTATGGAACTCAACTGCTGTGGTCATCAGTCCCCTAAAACTTAGAACTACTTAAACCTAACTAACCTAAGGACATCACACACACCCATGCCCGAGGCAGGATTTGAACCGGCGACCGTAGCAGCAGCGCGGCTCCGGACTGGACTATTTTGGGTTGAGAAGTGAAGGTAATTATGTTACAAGTTCCAGTACATTGATAATTTTAGCAGATAGCAGAATTGCGTTTTAAAAAATATAACAGTGAATGTACTCGAACTTGCGACATCTTATCTACCGTGCACGATACTTACCAAGACGCCACTACCTGACACGTAGCTATAACAGCTCCACAAGTCACAACAATTGCTCCAGAAACACTGCATTCCTCAGCGCTGTGGGATAATGCATATCGACAGGTCAATACTAATGAGAGACAAACAGTTATACCTTCTCGTTTGCACTGCACGACGTTTTCAACAAACAGATAGCGCATTAGAGTAGCTCAAGTGGAAAGGAACACCTCCCATTTAAATTTCTGCATCCTGCACTGTTGGCAGTTCTGTGTTGGTGGCAGGTACGTGATTTTATTTTAGTGATTACAAAACAAAGTAGAATGCATGCACTGGGTAGCCGTGGCAGCTAGTTCATGGTGATTCGGTCAACCAAGTAAACGAAATTTACTAACATTCTGCAAATTGATAGAGTGAGCCTGTGTGTCCGAATTCTGCGCCAGTGTGGTACTACGGCTATATGATAGAAAAATGAGCCACTGAGAAGAGGATTTGGTGGTCTGTTGGGGTGATGATAGGTTCATATATTTCTGGTCTGGGTTAGATTCCAACTTCGGTCAGTGATTTTAGATAGGGAGAGACAGATTCCATTCTCTTCTGGCTACACCAAGTGAAGATGATATAATCGCATTGTGGTCTGAAATTCACATTAAAAATGATATTCCTTCTCTACCAAGTAGACGTTAGGTTTAGCCACAATAAAGTATGTAGTGACGACATGTAGAAACTCTGTCACCAGTAACGTTTCTTATACTATTTATTTATTTCTAGTGACGAAACAAACGTTATGTAGGCTCACAGGACACTTATTCCTTCTTTTATCTGAGCTTATGTATGTCGATAAAATTGGTTCTGAACTGGGAATGGAACTCAGACCGCCCTTAACGCGGAATTTGATCCCTTCGTGACAATACATCTCGGCTACAATTTGTTGTTTGTTCAAAACTGCAGATTCCTCAACATCTCCACATATTGAGCGTGAGTGGGTTCGAATCCTGGCCCCGCGCTAATGATTTCATTATGTATTATCATAGTCTAGCATGAGAACACCTGTCTGCTGGTGGTTAACAATTTCTGTTTTTAATTTATTTTCATTCGTTGTCAACACTAACGATATTTGAAGTTTTTGACTCCCAGTGAGACAAAGAACTATTTGCGAGATCACTGTAGGTTCAAGATGTTATTCCGAGCTGCTGGTGGAGAAAATACCGTAGCTGACGTCTCTTTGTGTGTAGTCAACAACGATATGTGTGTAGCTCTATTCCCAGTCAGCACTTAACTCTTCGTCATATCATTTTCTAGTTCAAACACGCTCACACGTCGCTGCTGGTTAACAAACCCATATTTAACGTTCGTTTTCTCTCGATTATAACAGCGATAGGTGCCGGGTTGGAGTCCTGGGAATGAAAAAATTAATGTTTCGTCTCGTCATTTCAGTTAAAACATCTAGCTACTGCCGAGAAAATCCGAGATGTCACTGTTGATTGTGCTTCGATATCTATCTTATTAGGTTCTGGGTTCGACTCCCTGTACAACACAAAGCTTTACCTCACGGCATTTCAAATAAGTTACTTGTCAAGAAGCAATATTTAACATCTGTCGTAGTTCGTTAACAGGGACAATAGGTGCTGGGTAGGAATTGACGTCCGTTAAAAATGTTTGCGTTATGTTATTTAAAGATGGTGTTTGGTAATTGATACTGTCGAAAATCGAGGTATATCAATCTCTGTATGCCTAATCTGGAATGACTGTTAGTTTCTGTGAGTCACGAAATCTTTGCTTAGTCTAGAGGACCTGGGTTTGAATCCATATGCAGAACGAGACGGTTCGTCGTGTCATTTGAAGTTCATAGATATCCTCAACTAGATGCTCTCGAATAGCTTATATTTTTAACGTCATTTTGTGTTAAATAATAAGTAAGGTATGTTACTTTGAAGTCATGAATACGACGAACTTACTACGTGCATTACCTATCTGACATAATCATGAGAGTGGTATCATTTCAGGTATGTCATTTATTGTAATAAATGTGAGCTTACAATCGTTAAGGACAGTCTTACCTGTGTAACAGTTCTGTCAGTAAATGTAACTGGGTTTTCTCTTTTGATGCTGGTCAATTGTCAGGATGAGCATTACTGCAAAGGGCATTTGATTCTAAAGCATTATGTCAGGGTGAAAATACTTAATAAATTAATTTTTCTCTCTTAACAACATGTGGGTAGGGTGGGTTCTTCCTTGGCTAGGGTGTGAGGTAGAATGAAACAGCATTTTTACAGACGATAACTTGTATTGCAAGTTTCGTACAACTGTTTCCTTACTCGATGTTCTGGCTCGGAGAACGGCAGCTGTGTCGTTTGCGAAGCCTTCTGCTGCGGCAGCGGCGGCGTTGATTACGCGTGGCAGTGTGTATCTCGTGTCGCCGTCTCGCCCAGTAGACTGGAGACACGCAGAGCGAGGCCCGTTTAATTATTGCGAGCGAAGTCGTGCACCAGATGATGATACCTTGGATGTGGCGTCCCAGTGTTTCTCTTCTCTAAGCGGCCGCGTGTGTTGTGCGTCGGCCAGCGGAGCGACGCGGCGGGGGAAGGCCAGTGTCCCGGACTCGAACAACGGACTTACGCTTGCCAGTCGTCGGCTGTCAGATCTTCATCCCAGCTCACAGGTGACTGCTGATGTGAGGCCGTCTCCTTCCCGTCCTCACGAGTCACCCGGGTACGTAAAAATCAGACTTCAAATACCTTTTAACTTTTGTCTTCTGGCGCCGAGGCTGCTGCTTGCTACTCCATTACAGCGGCGGACTTGGTGCGTCTGCGTATGATGTAGTCTTTTCTTGCATGACGATCTTCAGCACCGAAACTGACTGAAAACTACTGCTGCTCTTCTCTCTTCCTTCGTCCATCGGGCCCACTGCGACTCGCGTATTAATTCACTTCAGTTTACTGGAGGTGAACGACTTCACGGACATTGCCTCTTCTGTCACGTTGAAAAGCTTCTCGAAGAATCTTCTTAACGTCGGTCATTGGCTCCTGGAATGTAGGCGGGGGCCTTTGATCACATGTGACGACTAAGAAACACGTGAGCCGGTCATTACCTCTTCTGTCACGTTGAAAAGCCTCTCGATGAATCTTCTTAAACGTCGGTCATTGGCTCTTGGAATGTAGGCGAGGGAATTTGCTCACACGTGACAACTGAGTAACACGTGAGCCGGTCGGGCGATGCCCTGATGGCTGAATCGACAGCGCCCGCTTATGTGGGGAGGGCGATGGCTTCTGAACTTGCTGACTTCACGGTCATTGTCTCTTCTGCTCTGCTGCTCTGCACGCTGTTTGCCAGTGTGTAATTCTTCTAAACTAAACTAAGTTTTTCATTTATTTTCTAATTTCTACTTCATTTTCATTTCATTAATTTATTTACCTGTGATAAGGTGTTCCCTGATATTTGTAGTATGGTAGTATAACTTTACACCTTGAGTTATTGCGATACAGAGCAGTGTTTTCTAGTGGTGACTTGTTGGAACCATTTTCAATAGTCAAACGACTGTAGCAAGGAGCGATTAGAGGGCCTGGTAGACAGCTGCGTTATGTGGATTGCATGCGGATCAGGCGAAATGCAATTCAGGTCGTTCGGATACTTTTGAGCACGACTGTACATGTCAATGGAGGCATTTTTAACCTCTCTTGTAAATGAAATAACTGTGCTCTATTAATGTTGTTGTCTTTTAGTAATAAAGAAGTGAAACTTGGTTGTGTTGGTTACTGTCCTCACTGGAAAATGTACATGAGAAAAGGTATTTTCATCACCCAAAGAAAACCTCCCACTGTTTGTTACTTAAATTGATTTTCAACCGGAGAAAACTTCTTCTACCAGTGTAAAAGAATCCCCTCAGGAAAGTACGACGTTAGAGAAAAATATTTGTTTCCGTGTCACGTGCGATCTCCAAGAATTTGACGGTTTAAATGTTTTTACACTCTAGAATACGCGGAACTTAATCAATCCAAAACAGTAAACCTACAAACAGTTAGTATCTGAATATTCGCTCGCGTTTTCTGGAAGTTCTCACAACACTTTGATCGCTTGGAACGTATGGAGCTGCTAGTGATGAGCCAGAAGATCTCGCTCCCCTGTCGACAGCGAAGAGTGTGTTCCACCCAAGTCGGTGATCCAGAGTCCACTGTGTATTGCAGAAACTGACTCCCCTCTCGCTCTCTCTGTTCCCTGCAGTATACGTACAATTCTTCTTTTCCAATGGAAAGGCTCACTTAAATGTTGGCCAACGATACTACTTTAAGATACAAAGTAACTCTCTTCCTGTGAGAAGTTTTATGATTATGAAGTCAGGCAGTCGGCTGTCTTCCTTGTATTTGCTCTTAAGAAATTTTGTGCCACTTTCTAACTTTTCAGTTAAATTTTACTTCAGCCAATATGATGATCTCTTTTGTCTGAAATTGTCGCTGAGTGTCGTCCTGACTCTCACTCTGTTACTTTTTTATGATTTTCCACTGATATTTCGTCTTACTATTTTCTAAACCATGAAATAAATCTTTGTATTCAAAAGAACTCAGCAATGAAAATTATAGTTCATTATACGAACTTCATTTAATTGTCATAATTAATATCTATGTGAATTTTAAATGGATTCTGTTAAAATAGCCGTCAGCTTCTGTCTTCTTGCTTGGGTCTCGCTACCAGAAGTCACATATTGTATCTTTTCAGTAAATTACCATGAAATAATAATTAATTTTGTCTAAATTACGTTCTTATGTAGGATTTCTGAGTCTTTCGCTGTTTATCAGCGATGATTCAACTTTCTGTATTTTTTTTTCAGTCTTATAAATACACTCCTGGAAATTGAAATAAGAACACCGTGAATTCATTGTCCCAGGAAGGGAAACTTTATTGACACATTCCTGGGGTCAGATACATCACATGATCACACTGACAGAACCACAGGCACATAGACACAGGCAACAGAGCATGCACAATGTCGGCACTAATACAGTGTATATCCACCTTTCGCAGCAATGCAGGCTGCTATTCTCCCATGGAGACGATCGTAGAGATGCTGGATGTAGTCCTGTGGAACGGCTTGCCATGCCATTTCCACCTGGCGCCTCAGTTGGACCAGCGTTCGTGCTGGACGTGCAGACCGCGTGAGACGACGCTTCATCCAGTCCCAAACATGCTCAATGGGGGACAGATCCGGAGATCTTGCTGGCCAGGGTAGTTGACTTACACCTTCTAGAGCACGTTGGGTGGCACGGGATACATGCGGACGTGCATTGTCCTGTTGGAACAGCAAGTTCCCTTGCCGGTCTAGGAATGGTAGAACGATGGGTTCGATGACGGTTTGGATGTACCGTGCACTATTCAGTGTCCCCTCGACGATCACCAGTGGTGTACGGCCAGTGTAGGAGATCGCTCCCCACACCATGATGCCGGGTGTTGGCCCTGTGTGCCTCGGTCGTATGCAGTCCTGATTGTGGCGCTCACCTGCACGGCGCCAAACACGCATACGACCATCATTGGCACCAAGGCAGAAGCGACTATCATCGCTGAAGACGACACGTCTCCATTCGTCCCTCCATTCACGCCTGTCGCGACACCACTGGAGGCGGGCTGCACGATGTTGGGGCGTGAGCGGAAGACGGCCTAACGGTGTGAGGGACCGTAGCCCAGTTTCATGGAGACGGTTGCGAATGGTCCTCGCCGATGCTCCAGGAGCAACAGTGTCCCTAATTTGCTGGGAAGTGCCGGTCCGGTCCCCTACGGCACTGCGTATGATCCTATGGTCTTGGCATGCATCCGTGCGTCGCTGCGGTCCGGTCCCAGGTCGACGGGCACGTGCACCTTCCGCCGACCACTGGCGACAACATCGATGTACTGTAGAGACCTCACGCCCCACGTGTTGAGCAATTCGGCGGTACGTCCACCCGGCCTCCCGCATGCCCACTATACGCCCTCGCTCAAAGTCCGTCAACTGCACATACGGTTCACGTTCACGCTGTCGCGGCATGCTACCAGTGTTAAAGACTGCGATGGAGCTCCGTATGCCACGGCAAACTGGCTGACACTGACGGCGGCGGTGCACAAATGCTGCGCAGCTAGCGCCATTCGACGGCCAACACCGCGGTTCCTGGTGTGTCCGCTGTGCCGTGCGTGTGATCATTGCTTGTACAGCCCTCTCGCAGTGTCCGGAGCAAGTATGGTGGGTCTGACACACCGGTGTCAATGTGTTCTTTTTTCCATTTCCAGGAGTGTAGGTTGGAAGTTGTCGGTTTGGTGACACAACAATCGAGCATTCTACGGACTTTTTTTTTTCAGCCGAACCTACAGTACACGTCTTTAATGAACACCATTCATCATTATTCTTATTATGGAAACATTTATTTGCATTAAACTTTAATAGTAACATGGTTCTGTGTCACTAGGCTTGCCGCGTGCTAACGACGACATCAGAGGCTTATTCTTTAGGAGCATAGCAGGAAAGGTATCTCATGAAAATGAAATTAATCACAAAGCAAAAAAATTCTATGTTCATTCAGCACGTCAAAACCCAAACTAGGTTTGCTTTCTTATTTGTGATGCGCCCCTGTTTTGTTAATATTTCACATTCTTACTTCAAAACTAACATCAAAATCGCACCACTAGGAAGGAGGTAGCATTAAAATGTGACACAGTTCATTCTGTGTATAGCGACACGGAGTTGTCGGCACATAGCCAATACAAAGAAAGAAAAGACTCTGTAAAAGAGACACAGTTGCGTCCCTTCCCACACGATAACAGAGAACTGTATCTGTGGCAGGCCTCACATTCCACTCCCTTCCAGGTAGCTGGCATTTTCCACTGAATTTCCATTTTCCACATATGTATGTCCATAATTTAAGTTTCAGTTTCAATAGGCTGTAGAACGAGAACCACAGCTGAGAATGACGTCCAATTTCAACACCATATTACTGACGCACAGGGACACGCCATAGAACAAAAAGAAATTTAACAAAAATTCAATCAGTAGATGGTGCTGTAAATGGTAGAATATGCACAGCAACGGATGCACGGAACACGGCTATTCCTAAGTCAGTATCCGAGGCGCCCCTCAGGACTGTCTTGTCCATCAGAAGTTCCAGACAATCAAGCGAGCGAAAAACGTCAGTAGTCCGATGTCTGCTAAGGGACTGGAGAATATTATTACTGAAATTGAAAACACAGTTCTAAAAGCGGCAGATACAGAAAAGCAGTTAAGCCAACGTCTGTCGATGTGGCCACAGCACTGCAGGAGGGGCCGAGCGCTGGTGTGCAATGACGCTGAGCATGGGGAAGTCCGCGATATATATGAAGACAGTAACTGTTCTCGAAAGAACAGAATACTGTTGATAATCGTGCAGCTTTTCCCTGCAATAAATGGTGACTAACTGAAACCCTCAGCTGCCGACAGGTGTTGTTGATACACCTCGACGTGGACAGCTGAAAATGTGTGCCCCGACCGGGACTCGAACCCGGGAACTCCTTCTTACATGGCAGTTGCGATATTCATCTGTGTTCTCGGCGGCTCAGATGCCAGTTCGCCGGCGGACGGCGTGGAGGGAGGACGTAGTGTGGTGTGCGCTGCGCCGTCTGTGCTTCCGCGTGGTAAGTCTTGCGCTTTCTGCGGCTTAAAACTCTGTTTATAGAACACGTCGAGAAGTAATGAGTAGCATACAGTGATGGCTCAACCTAGTCGAAAAGATACATTGAAACTTACCTTTGATCCTCGATATGAAAGACCCAAGTCGTTTGAGGTAGAAAATTGGTTAGAAGAAGATGTGAAGCTCTCCTTTAATGATGTAAGTGGGATCCACCTGTCGATTGTAGCTTGTGTCGTGTTTGTTAAAATGCGTAGTTCCGAGTTGTGTGAGAAAATAGTTGAGTCTTCCGGAGGTGTCATGACATTTAAGCACTCAGATGGAAACGTTGGTGAAGTCACCGTTGCACATGCTGGTTTTGGCACTCGCACAACTCGAATCTTCGAGTTGCCTTTTGAGATTACAACAGACCAAATTAATGCTTTAATTTTACCCTTCGGGAAAGTGCTCAGCAACTTTGCCGAGAAATGGTCAAGCGCGCATAAATTCCCAGTACTAAATGGCGTACGGCAGCTTCGAGTAGAGTTACAAAAGCACATCCCATCGTACATCAATGTCTGCGGATATAGAGGGATTGTAATTTATGACGACCATCCGCGAAACTGTGCCGCCTGTAACAAGCCTGGGCACGATCGTGCAGAATTTATACAGTGGCGCGTTGCACAGCTGCCGGCCGGCGAGGCCGCCGGGCCACCAGCGATGACAAAACTGCCGGGAACTTACGCCGCCGTGGCACGCGAACGGCCGACTGCCTCCTCAACCCCTGAGTCGTGTGCAAATACAAATTCTCCAGACACTGAAATTCCGATGGACGTCAGTGCCGTCATAGCTGAAGACGTACAAGAGTCCCACCACTCTACGGAAACAGTTGAAGTTCCACCGAAACAGGGACCTGGAACCGTAAAGGCAGCAGATCCGCCGTAAGTTGAAGACCGACACACATTGCAGGAAAGCGACACTAACTTGGATACTGAAGAAAGTCCGTCGAGAGGCAATTCTCCAAAGAAAAATAAGAAACGCCGGCTGGATCGAAAAGGTGCAGAGGAGACAGCTCCCACACTACGACAAATAGCGAAGGAAATAGGTAGTACCTTAAGCCAACAGATCTATAGCAACATGAAAGCGACACCAGTTTCTGAGGAGTGTTCCCCTTCTGCGCTGGAAAAACGAGACGTCCAAGGAAAGCAAACAAAGAAAGCATCCAACCACCCCCAGGAAACGAGTCACTCTCATGAAGCTTCACTCGTCCCACCCACGATGACAACCTCAACCAGCTGGGCAGACGAAAGCGACCAGCCAGAGCGAGAGCACCAGCAGCAGCGAGTACTGTTTGTATAAAGCGTTTATTTTGCATTTTGTTTACGACCTTCCACTAAGGAAGGGATTCTATTTGTGTTTATCTGCTCTGCATAGTAACTAACAGTTCTTGATAAAACTTTACGTAGTTTTCGTGTTAGATTTCTTAGTGTTTTCTTGATCGTTTAGAGCAGAAAGCGCCCTAAAACCGTCTTTTGTTTGTTTCGCGGCCGTTAGCCACTAGTCACTTGAATCAGCAGTTGTCTTGTGACAGCCAGAGCGAGAGCACCAGCAGCAGCGAGTACTGTTTGTATAAAGCGTTTATTTTGCATTTTGTTTACGACCTTCCACTAAGGAAGGGATTCTATTTGTGTTTATCTGCTCTGTATAGTAACTAACAGTTCTTGATAAAACTTTACGTAGTTTTCGTGTTAGATTTCTTAGTGTTTTCTTGATCGTTTAGAACAGAAAGCGCCCTAAAACCGTCTTTTGTTTGTTTCGCGGCCGTTAGCCACTAGTCACTTGAATCAGCAGTTGTCTTGTGACAGCCAGAGCGAGAGCACCAGCAGCAGCGAGTACTGTTTGTATAAAGCGTTTTTGTACTTATTTGCTGCGCTTAGCTTTTAAATAGTTTTTCTGGGAAAACCTAGCGTAGTTTTCGCGTCTCGTATTTCAGTGAGTGTTTCTTGATTATCAGAGTAGCTCATCAGAAGATTATCTTGGGAATTTGTCACCGTATAGAGTAGGGTAAACATAGTCATGTGTAGGGACTGTGGTTGTTGTGAGCGGACGCAAGGAGAATTGGCCACTCTTCGGGGGCAGGTGGAGGCTTTGTCTGTTAGGCTCATCGAGCTCGAGGCGCAGGCGTCGGCTCGTAGTGGCGTTGGGGCAACTGTGGTGAGACCTATGCCTACTTCGGTGGCCTTGGAATCACATGGAACCCCTGATGTCGCTGCGTCTTCCGGCAGTGAGCATCTTACCGGTCAGCCATCACTCCAGGGTGAATGGCGGACAGTGGTGGGCTCGCGCGTGCCTGGCCGAAAGGCGAAGGTGGGATCTGGCCGCGTGGCAGCTGCCTTACCCCTTTCCAACAGGTACGGGGTGCTTCCTAGTGGTGATGACATCGTTTCCGACCCACCACAGGATGCCTCGCCTGTTGGGCCAGTGGCCGATTCTCCGGCAAGGTCCCGACAGTCACAGAGGGCGGGCCTATTAGTTATAGGGAGCTCCAACGTTAGGCGGATTATGGAGCCCCTCAGGAAAATAGCGGGTAGGTCGGGGAAGAATGCCAGTGTGCACTCGGTGTGCTTGCCGGGGGGTCTCGTCCGTAATGTGGAGGAGGCCCTTCCGGCAGCTATTGAACGCACTGGGTGTGACCGGCTGCAGATAGTAGCACATGTCGGAACGAATGACGCCTGCCGCTTGGGTTCTGAGGCCATCCTTGGTTCCTTCCGGCGGCTAGCTGATTTGGTGAAGACAACCAGCATCGCACGCGGAGTGCAAGCTGAGCTTAATATCTGCAGCATAGTGCCCAGAGTCGATTGCGGTCCTCTGGTTTGGAGCCGTGTGGAGGGTCTAAACCAGAGGCTCAGACGACTCTGCGACTATAATGGTTGCAAATTCATCGACCTCCGTTATTGGGTGGAGAACTGTAGGGCCCCCCTAGACAGGTCAGGCGTGCACTACACACCGGAAGCAGCTACTAGGGTAGCAGAGTACGTGTGGCGTGCACACGGGGGTTTTTTAGGTTAGAGGGACCCCCCCTTGGGCGAAACGATAAAATACCTGACGGCTTACCAGAGAGGACATTATCATCGTTGATAAAGAACGTCCGTCCTCAGAGACCAAAAACAAGAAAAGTTAACGTAATATTGGTAAACTGCAGGAGTATCCAGGGCAAGGTTCCTGAATTTGTATCTCTTATTGAAGGAAATAGTGCGCATATAGTATTAGGAACGGAAAGTTGGTTAAAACCGGAAGTGAACAGTAACGAAATCCTAGACACAGAATGGAATATATACCGCAAGGATAGGATAAACGCCAATGGTGGAGGAGTATTTATAGCAGTAAAGAATTCAATAATATCCAGTGAAGTTATTAGCGAATGCGAATGTGAAATAATCTGGGTTAAGTTAAGTATCAAAGGTGGGTCAGATATGATAGTCGAATGCTTCTATAGACCACCTGCATCAGCAACCGTAGTAGTTGAGCGCCTCAGAGAGAACCTGCAGAACGTCGTGAAGAAGTTTCGTGATCATACTATTGTAATAGGGGGAGACTTCAATCTACCAGGTATAGAATGGGATAGTCACACAATCAGAACTGGAGCCAGGGACAGAGACTCTTGTGACATTATCCTGACTGCCTTGTCCGAGAATTACTTCGAGCAGATAGTTAGAGAACCAACTCGTGAAGCTAACGTTTTAGACCTCATAGCAACAAATAGACCGGAACTTTTCGCCTCCGTGAATGTAGAAGAGGGTATCAGTGATCATAAGTCAGTGGTTGCATCAATGACTACAAGTGTAATAAGAAATGCCAAGAAAGGAAGGAAAATATATTTGCTTAACAAGAGTGATAGGGCACAAATCGCAGAATATCTGAGTGACCACCATCAAACGTTCATTTCTGAGGAAGAGGATGTGGAACAAAAATGGAAAAAATTCAGAAACATCGTCCAGTACGCCTTAGATAAGTTCGTACCGACTAAGGTCCAAAGCGAGGGGAAAGATCCACCGTGGTATAACAATCGTGTACGAAAGGTACTACGGAAACAAAGAAAGCTTCATCATAGGTTTAAGAGTAGTCGAATCATAGCTGATAAGGAAAAGCTGAACGAAGCGAAAAAGAGCGTAAAGAGAGCAATGAGAGAAGCATTCAACGAATTCGAACATAAAACATTGGCAAACAATCTAAACAAGAACCCTAAAAAGTTTTGGTCATATGTAAAATCGGTAAGCGGATCTAAATCCCCTATTCAGTCACTCGTTGACCACGATGGCACCGAAACAGAGGACGACCGAAGAAAGGCAGAAATACTGAATTCAGTGTTCCGAAACTGTTTCACTGCGGAAAATCGTAACACGGTCCCTGACTTCAGCCGTCGCACGGACGCCAAAATGGAAAATATTGAAATAAACGATATCGGAATTGAAAAACAACTGCTATCACTTAGTAGCGGAAAAGCATCCGGACCAGACGAGATACCCTTAAGATTCTACAGTGATTATGCTAAAGAACTTGCCCCCTTTCTATCAGCAATTTATCGTAGATCGCTGGAAGAACGTAAAGTACCTAGCGACTGGAAGAAAGCGCAGGTCGTTCCCATTTTCAAGAAGGGTCATAAATCAGATGCGAATAATTATAGGCCTATTTCGCTTACGTCAATCTGTTGTAGAATAATTGAACATGTTTTGTGTTCTCGTATTATGACGTTCATAGATAATACAAATGTCCTTCATCATAACCAACATGGATTCCGCAAACAGAGATCATGTGAAACTCAGCTCGCCCTATTTGCCCAAGAAATTCACAGTGCCGTAGACACTGGCGAGCAGATTGATGCCGTATTCCTGGACTTCAGGAAGGCATTTGATACGGTTCCGCAGTTACGTTTAGTGAAAAAAATACTGAGCTTACGGAATATCGGACCAGGTTTGTGATTGGATTCAGGATTTCCTAGAAGAAAGAACACAACATGTCATTCTTAACGGTTCAAAATCTGCAGATGTAGAGGTAATTTCGGGAGTACCGCAGGGAAGCGTGATAGGACCTTTATTGCTTACAATATACATAAATGACTTAGTTGACAACATCGGTAGCTCCGTGAGGCTATTTGCAGATGACACGGTTGTCTACAAGAAAGTAGCAACATCAGAAGACTCGTACGTACTCCAGGAGGACCTGCAGAGGATTAATGCATGGTGCGACAGCTGGCAGCTTTCCCTAAACGTAGATAAATGTAATATAATGCGCATACATAGGGGCAGAAATCCATTCCAGTACGATTATGCCATAGGTGGTAAATCATTGGAAGCGGTAACGACCGTAAAATACTTAGGAGTTACTATCCGGAGCGATCTGAAGTGGAATGATCACATAAAACAAATAGTGGGAAAAGCAGGCGCCACGTTGAGATTCATAGGAAGAATTCTAAGAAAATGTGACTCATCGACGAAAGAAGTAGCTTACAAAACGCTTGTTCGTCCGATTCTTGAGTATTGCTCATCAGTATGGGACCCTTACCAGGTTGGATTAATAGAAGAGAGAGACATGATCCAGCGAAAAGCAGCGCGATTCGTCATGGGGACATTTAGTCAGCGCGAGAGCGTTACGGAGATGCTGAACAAGCTCCAGTGGCGGACACTTCAAGAAAGGCGTTACGCAATACGGAGAGGTTTATTATCGAAATTACGAGAGAGCACATTCGGGGAAGAGATGGGCAACATATTACTACCGCCCACATATATCTCGCGTAATGATCACAACGAAAAGATCCGAGAAATTAGAGCAAATACGGAGACTTACAAGCAGTCGTTCTTCCCACGCACAATTCGTGAATGGAACAGGGAAGGGGGGATCAGATAGTGGTACAATAAGTACCCTCCGCCACACACCGTAAGGTGGCTCGCGGAGTATAGATGTAGATGCAGATGTAAGAATGTCGACGAAGAAATGACAGAAGTTTCAGAAACTAAGACAGACTGCAAGCTAGCCCCACAGGTGGCTGATTTCTTCAACGAAGACGTCTCCGCGAACGAACATTCTAAAGAACAAGAACACACCACTCGAAAATTTGCTACCGGTGAATATTATTAAAATGCGTTTTAAAGCTGACGCTTGCGAGACAAAACAGAAGAATGTTTTTTAAGTTAGATCAAGTACAACGAAGAATGTCTGACATACAAGCATACAAAATCGCGACAGTAGACCTTAATAAGATTCATAGTTCCTTTAAACTACGGAACTTAAAAGATTTTATATATATATGCTTCTGACAGTGACATTATACTTTTACAAGAAGTGACAGACATTGAGCTTGGTAACGTACCTGACTTCAACGCCATTAAAAACCCATGGCATAGAGCGGAAATGGGCACGGCTCTGCTCACAAAGGAGGGCATAGTAGTCCAAGATGTGGTAAAACTACCAAACAGTAAAGGCATAGCGGCCACAATAAACAACATACGGCTCATTAACGTGTATGCCCCTTCAGGATCCAGTAACAGGCACCGCAGAACGGAGTTGTTTAAAGAAGGCTGAAAACCACAATGACCAGCGTCACTGGCCCTTATCAAACAAGTGTGGGCAAAGACAGAAGAATTCTCCAGACCCTCTGTGATTACAGGGACCTAATCTCAACGGCCGACGTCTGCAAAATAAAATGTGCACTCATCTCACTCGACTTTGATAAAACCTTCGACAGAGTTAATCATAGTTTTCTCCTTCGCACCATGAGCGCAATGGGCTACCCACCTAGATTCATTGTGGTAGTAAGAAATACATCAACAAACAACTCAGCCAGATTTGTCATCAATGGACACATTAGCCGCCCGATTGACGTCACCAGCTCCATTAGGCAAGGGTGTCCATTGTCATTGGCACTCTTCGCCATCGCCATCGAGCCCCTGCTTGCCTCCCTTATGAAACATCTATAAGGACTACAAATACATGGAGAAAAGATCGTGTGCAAGGCATATGCTGATGATGTTGGCTTCCTAGTCGTGAATGGCGCTGAAGTACAGAGCGCACTACGAATTGTTACAAAATATGAACAGGCATCTGGTGCAAAACTTAATAAAACAAAGTCGGGGATTTTAAACATCGGCCGTGGAACTGGAACGCAAACGCAGGATCTGTTACGCGAGCTTGTAACCATGAAATGTCTCGGCACAGATTTTAAAAAGAGATATCAAGCACACTATTGCTGCAAATTACCGAAAATTACTTAACAGCCTAGTCTATACAAGCACATAGTGTTAGGAAACTCGATGAACTTCAATAAGTAACAGTGGCAACTGTATACATCACATACAAAGTTAATTATGTAGCACAAGTTCTACCGCCACCTGCGACTTTGTTGAAAAGCATCGCATCTGCACTAGGACACTTTGTGAGCCGCGGACGTATTTTCAAAGTCAAATATGACATTCTGATGCTCCCTACGATGTCAGCAAAAAAGCGCAAGCCTTATACCTTGCTATAACATACAAACAATGCAAAGAGCCAAGTGGTACCCTTGCTGCACATTTGTTAAACGAAATAGCTCCTGCTGACGTCAGTGGACCTATAAATGCCCAACACATACCCAACGGACTATACCACTTGAAATACTTTTTCGTAGAATACAGCTATACACAGGCAAGGATTCCTGGAAAAGACATCATGAAAGTAAAAGAACTTTACAATAACTTGATGAAAGAAAAACCCAGAAACGACGTAGAACAAAAGTATCCTTGTTATAACTGGGAAAAAATATGGGAAAATATTTACTGCCGGAACCTGCCAACGTATGTCAAATCGACCTGGTACTTTGCTGTAAACAGGGAAATTACGACGAACTCTAAACTTCGCTCTATTCGATTGGCCGAGTCACCGCTGTGTACATTATGTAATATACCAGACACCGAAGAGCATAGATGGCTGTGTGACAGGGTAAAAGAAATATGGCTCTACATAAGACAAAAGATAGCGAGCGTCAGCAGAACTACGTCCAGTGCCGTTACGACCGCAGAATTTTTAAACCCTGACGGTATACCTTACCCTAAAACAAAACGAAATGCAGTTAACTGGTTGAAAGGCCAAACGATGCATTACATCCTAACAAAAGAATCAAGCAATAGGGATTACTTCTGGGTATACCTTACAACTGAGAACCACAAGTTGATGTGTACTAAAAAATACAACGAAAATTACGCAAATTTTTTTAACTAAAACAATCTTGAAACCAATAGCAATGCGTAATTTACATTACACATCCAAGCATTTCGAATATTAGACGAATAATTTTTGGTTAAAGTTTGTACTTCACGTAGCAGGAAGAGGTTTTCCAACAGAAAGTAAACAGAGAAGATAATCAGTATAGACCAGTTAAGCCTATGTGTATCTATTACTTTGTTTTCGGGGAAGCACAGTGACGAAACTGGTATAAACCCTTTATTTAGTTACTGTCTTTCTTTCCTTTTCTTTTCACAAGAAGACACTTTTATGTTAGTTATGTGTAAAATCAAGCAGAAGAAGCCGATTTTACTTCATTACCTTCCGAAAAAGGAATTATACTTATGAGCAATAATGAGTTTGCTTCTTTCCGTTTTTCCACGCACGGAGAACGAAATTTACAGATGCAGTTACATTTCCATTACAATTATGTGACTGCCTTCTCAATGGAATTTACATTTATTTTTGTCAAAGCCATGTTCCAAGCATAGGCAACAGAAGGGGCATACTTCGTTTGTCGTTCAGAAGAAGCGTGTTTCCACATCATCAAGTTACATTCATTCTTTAAAGGCGGAGAAGCCGGGCCGAGAAGGCAACACTTGGCGAGCGTAATGAACGGGTTGAAGGGGGGGGGGGGGGGGGGGGAAGGAGACCAGGAAAAAAAAAGATGGATAGAGCTTCTGCCGTGTAAGCAGGAGATCCCGGGTTCGAGTCCCGGTCGGGGTACGCATTTTCAGATGTCCACGTCGAGGTATATCAATAACACCTGCCTGCAGCTGAGGGTTTCAGTTAGTCATCATTCAGTCTGCGATTTGTTGTATAAAATCCTACGAAACATATTACATATCCATACATACAAAATCACCATGTTCAGGATCTGTTTCCTGCTGACCTGCCTACAAGACAAACGTTCACACTGAAATATCTTTCTCTGATGGAAGTGGACAATGAGTGTCCATGGAACATTCTGTAGAAAGACGAAGCCCATTTCCATCTCGAAAGGCATGTCAATATGCAGAGTTGCAGAAAGGGCAAAATCTACGCGCGCATAAGCCGGTACCAATTCATTCTATAAAGCTGACTGTGTGGTGTATTTTGACGACAATGTTTATTGTGAGGCCGTATTTTTTTGGAGGAGATGAATCTTACGGGTCCTGTTTCCTGTACAGCCACTGGTAAACGCTGTGACAGTCTTTCGCGCACCAAGGTCATTTCAACCCTTCAACAGCGTCATTGTATGGGTATGATCATTTTTATGCACGATGGTACCCCTTCTCATGTTGCACACCTAGTGAAGCTACTGCTCCCGGGGAATTTCTGAAAAGATAGATTTATCAGCCGCAATTTCCCTACAGTCTTGCCGTCCAGATCACCTGTGTTTAATCCGTATAGCATTTGGCTGCGGAGTTATCTCAAAGTTGTGTTCAGTTCTCCGATTACGAACTTAATTGAAATTAAGGCACACAGTGCTCAAAGTGCTCTGAAAGTTACCCCTGAGACACTCCGATCTGTTGTGGAACATGACAGTTTCTATGTTTTCATTTTGTGTAAATGGAATGGGATGCGGCTAGTCGAAGACCTGAGAAAACAGATAATAACAGCTGTAAATTCATTTAATAATTATACTTAGCTACCAGTTTCGGTGCCTGATTGGCCTCCATCATCAGGCCCTTATCCTCGAAACTAGGTAACTCATCAAAGATCTTTCGTTTGAGACACTATTTTTTTCCTTCAGGAAGAGGGTGTAATCTGGTCTCTTCAGTTCGTTATTACTCGCAAATACAACTGATAGCACAGACATATTCATCCGTAATTTCCACAAGCATTTCTAGTTCATTTCTTACAGCGTAATGTTACTTCTGCCATTATTCGAGAGTTTTGTATCAGCATCCATTCCCAATATTTATTTAATTAATATGGCATCCTCAATTGCAACAGTAATCCTAAAATATGATAAGTTGTACATTAATATTATCGGGTCCTAGTGCGTTGCTATTCTTCACCTGCTTTAAAGCTTCTTGTATCTTGTCCAATTTCTCGTTGGTACGTTCCATCATCTTGTCCTTTGTCCTTTGTCTATTTTCGTCGGTTTTGTTTTACGTTGACAATGCCGATAATTCTTGATAGAGTTTAATCTATATTTCCTTGGCTGCTACGTATAATTGATCAGAAAGATACTGGAGCACAATAAACTGGCAATCACCCAGAGTCATTGGGGGCACCGGAAGACGCTCTGGAGAGCAGATTCTACGTCACCGAATGTGCGAGATCGACTGTCGCAGCGACCGCCGCAAACAGTCGCTCGCTACACGGCAGAATACACAGGATGACAGTTACCTTCCACGCTAAACCCTGTTCCCAACTGAAAGGACACTGCAGGTCACCCTCTATGGTTAAATACGAAGTAGATTATGTACTTGTCGTATCGCAATCACCTGACAACACAAATTCTGCGATCGCAGATTAACTGAATCACTTTACACAACGGACATATACGTAAACATGATGATTCCGTGATGACATTTAGAATTTCATGGATGATGGACAATGGTAAATATATCAACTGAATGCAAGAGACGCTGATCCGGAAACGATCGAGTCGAAAGTAATAATCGAAAATTTTCTGTCACCTCTGACTTGGAAACATGTATCGCTGACGTTGTTGCTACGATTGTTGCAACTTTCACAGGTAGTCGTAGCGACCGAAGCAACAACAAAAATTTGTACCAAACGTGCGCTCTAAAGTGCATACCTTAAGACCTATGAGAACTTGTTCACCTTCGCTACTGTGAAATCGATACCTTCCATTGAACAGGTGATGATAGCTCCAAAAGGAAGCGTTTCAGAGCCAATGATTCCTGGACTTCTTTTCTTATTTTGGTCCATATTACAATCTCTGGTAAGGGCAGTGACATTAAGAGTGCAATGGGAATTCCACTACTGGATGCAGAGAAGAGAGCGCACAAGTGGAAAGAGCACATTGAAGGACTCTAGAGGAGAAGGACTTGTGATAGAAGAAAAAGCAGGAATCTGTAGGATCAAGTATTCGAATCAGAATTTAAAAGATATTTGGAAGACTTATAACAACACAAGCCACAAGGAATAGGTAACGTTCCATTGGAGTATCTGAATTCATTGAGGGAACAAACCGACTGTTCACTTTGGTGGCCGGCCGCTGTGGTCGGGTTGTCCTAGGCGCTTCAGTCCGGAACGGCGATGCTGCTACGGTCGCAGGTTCGAATCCTGCCTCGGGCATGAATGTGTGTGATGTCCTTAGGTGAGTTACGTTTAAGTAGTTATAAGTCTAGGGGACTGATGACCTCAGGTGTTAAGTCCCATAGTGCTTAGAGCCATTTGAACAGCCATTACTTTGGTGTGCAGAATGTATGAGACGAGCGATGTACCATCAGATTTTCTGAAAAATATCATCCACACACCAAGAGCACACAAGTGCGATAATTGTAGCACAATACGCGTAACAATTCATCCATCCAAACTGCTGGCGAGATACAGAAGAAGGGAAAAGAGAAGTGAAGATCTGTTAGATAACGATCAGGTTAGCTTTAGGCAAGGTAAAGTCACCAAAGAGGCAGTTCTAACGTTGCTGTTAATAACAGAAGCAAGACTGAAGAAAAATCAAGACCCTTTCATAGAACTTGTCGAAGTGGGAAAAGAATTTTACACTGTAAAAAGGTGCAAGATGATCGAAATTCTCAAAAAAATCGGGCTAAACTACAGGGAAAGACGGGTAATGCACAATGTGTACACGAACCAAGAGCAACCAATTCGCATTGAAAAGTGTGTAATAAGACGTGAATGTAGTCATTCGTGCTTACTGTTCAGTCTGTACATTGAAGAAACAATGACGGAAATGAAAGGAAGGTTCAAGAGTGGAATTAAAATTCAATGTAGAACGATATCAACAATAAGATTCGTCGATGACATTACTGTGCCTTGTGAACTGAAGAAGAATTACATGGTGTACTGAATGGAAGGAACCGTCTAATGAATGCAGTATATGAATTCAGAGTAAACCGAAGAATGATGAAAGTAACGAGAAAGTATCGATACAAAAAAAGGACGTAGGACGGTTCTAAAGACCTAATATGATTCCAAGTCTGAGCAGTCTTGTGCGCTATCTTCTACCCTATGAGATCTATTAACTGTATCTGGCGGACCGCAAAAATTTTCGCGCGCAGTGAGTTGACTGGCTGACTCGGAAACGGATCAACGTAACGATTTTTTTGTTAAGGGGCTTCGGAACGCCCTATACTTGCAATGTTAAAATAACGCGTATAAATTACATCTTTCCTCACAAAGTATTTGAGGTAGGAAGTTGAACTTTTTACAGATTATTTATTGGAATATGGGCTACAACTTAACACAGGGATTTTACAAAATTTTAGTTCAGTTATTAAAGATGATTTTTTTCAATTGTAACGTAAATTCACAACATTTTTTTGCAATTTTTTATTTATATATTCAAAAATATACAGTTTTTTGGAAAAAGGCTGTGTTAAATTATGCAGAAGTTACTGTGTAACATTTACTGGAGGTTTGAAACAAATATGTTTGGAAGATCCTTAGAAAATATGTAATTAGTATGAGAAAATAAAAGTTTTGGGAATCGAGCGACAAAGATTGGATTAACTTTTTAGTGCATTCCAGGTCCATAGGATGGATTATCTTCATCCTCTGCAAACTCCTCCTCCAGCTTCCTCTTGTTCCTCCTCCTGTTTACTCTTGCTTGTATTTCTAGACTCTTTACAGCCCTGTCTGCAGCCCGAAGGCGTTCCTTATCTAAAGCAGGCATCGCTCGTTGTTGTGTTCGTAGATTTTGCTACCATTTTCTTCAGTTGCAGTTACTGCAACACTGTTCCAAAAGGTGGTCATGTATGAACACTTATCACATTTCAGTTGTATTTCACTAGCAAGTCCTACGTGATTTATTATGGAGAGTTACAGACCAACTTCAGTACAATGAATACATCTTACATAGTTTGAAAAAATTCCATTGAGAACCGACATATCAAATATTTCATTCACATCCGATTCGCCCATAAAACATTCATAGTTTGCACCCATTGAACCAAGCTTCTTCTGTGAAGTATTTTCTTTCCCACTTTGACTGCTATGGGCAGGTGTACTTGAGAGGTTAGGTTGACTCACTTGGTTATCGTCTTTATTGTTTACAGTTATAACACATACCTTTGGCTTTCCAACATTTCTCCTTTTCTCAAAAGCCTTCAGAGGATTTCTAATAACTTTACTTTTACTCATTATTATACTTCAACAAAACAGAGACTCAAGAAACAGAATTAATTACGAATATTTTCGAGATAACGACAGAGTAAATGAACATGAAACAATCGACAATCACACCAGCGATATATATTGAACCATCACAGGTTAGCCACAACACATACTTTATCTCACATCACTAAAATGTACCTGATGAACACGGACGTTAATAATAACACCATTTGACAGCAGTTTAACAGCGCCGCAGTGTGTCACGCCCATGTAGAACACATTTCAAAAAAAATTTAAAAATAGTTGTAGTCTTCGGAATTGAATAAATTATATATCTATCAAAAGGTAATAGTCTCCAGATTCAGAAAACGCAAAAAAGTAAAAATTGAACTTTTCATGATTTTTGAGCCTTTCCGGAGCCCCTTAACAACTTTTTCTCAGCACAACCTATCCTGCATTACCACTACAAGCTATTTAGCTTGTTTCAGACCACCCTCAGTATTAAGAAATAACGGCGCTATGAGACCGTCTTTGGATATTCTGGAAAGTATCTCTACGTCTATCGTGTACGTTCCTTAAGAGTAACGTGATGGCTTATATCTGCTACGAAGTCCTGAATTCCGTCGCAAGTCTGGTCCTTAACCCGGTAAAGTCGCATTTTGTCCACCAAACGACACTTCTAACGAGTGCCTCCCGCAGGCCAAGGAACACGGTATCACCGTCACCACCTTTGTCTTTCGCACTCCGTATGTTAGCGATATAAGCCTGTAACATGTGGATCTTTTGGAGTCACCATGCTCGAGATCGATACCGAAATGTGACACTCACTTCTCACAAGAGACTGAGCCCAAATACAGAGAGTAAGAGCAACGGAAATCATTCATAAATATATGCGAATATTCAGTGAGTCAGAGCAATAGGAACACCAGAATTACCGACTCAGTTAAGAGCGCCTGTACATATGTGCTCATAGTTCTGTGATGATAATGAAAGTCACTAGCTCTGAGATGTTTCTCCGTACTGGCCTTGGCAACTCGACTCCGGTAGATACCACGCCTGCTGATTCTCGTCAGATAATTACGATAAGAAATAATGTAAGAATCGGCGCACAAGGGGTGGGACACAGCATCTCCAAGCTGGCGATGCAGTGGGGATTTTCCCATACAACCACTTCATGAGGGTGCCGTGAGTATCACGAATCCGTTAAAATACCAAATCTGCGATGTGGTTCAAAAATTGCTCTGAGCACTATGTGACTCAACTGTTGAGGTCATCAGTCGCCTAGAACTTAGAACTAATTAAACCTAACCAACCTAAGGACAGCACACAACACCCAGCCATCACGAGGCAGAGAAAATCCCTGACCCCGCCGGGAATCGAACCCGGGAACCCGGGCGTGGGAAGCGATCTGCGATGTGGCTGTGGCCGGAGAAACATCCTACAAGAGCGGGACCAACAACGACTGAAGAGAATCATTCAGTGTGACAGAAGTGCCACCCTTGCACAAATTGCTGCAGATTTCAATGCTGGTCCATCAACAAGTGTCAGCGTGCGAACCATTCAATGAAACATCATCGAAATGCACTTTCAGAGCCGTGGTGACCACTTCTGTACCCTTGATGACTACACGACACAAAGCTTTACGCCTCGCCTGGGCCCGTCAACACAGACGTTGGACTGTTGACGATTGGAATCACGTTGCCTGGCCCGACGAATCTCGTGTCAAATTGTATCGAGCGGATGGACGTGCACGGGTATGGAGACAACCTCATGAATCGATGGACCTGCATGTGAGCAGGGGACTGTTCAAACTGGTGGAGGCTCTGTAATGGTGTGGGGCGTGTGCAGTTGGAATGATATGGGGCCCCTGAGACGTCTAGGTACGACCCTGACAGGTGACACGTAAGTAAGGATTCTGTCTGATCACCTGCACCCATTCACGTGCATTGTGCATTCTGACGGACTTGAGAAACTCCAGCAGGACAATGTGTCACCCCACACGTCGAAAAGTGGTACAGATCGCTTGGAGGAATATTCTTTTGAGTTTAAACACTTCCGCTCGCCACAAAACTACATAGACATGAACTTTATTGAGCATCTGTGTTATATCTTGCATCGTGCTGTTCAGGGATCTCCACACCATCGTACTCTTACAGATTGATGGATAGCCCTGCAGGATTCATGTTTTCAGTTCCTTCCAGCACTACTTCAGACATTAATCGGGTCCATGCCACGTCGTGTTGCGGCACTTCTGCATGCTCACGGGTGCCCTGTACGGTAATGGATAGGTGTACCAGTTTCTTTTGCTCTTTAGTGTCTATTTGTATCTTAAAACTTAAGTGTCGGAACAAGAATTTGAAACTTTAAAATATCAAACTAGTTTCCAATGGTTTCACGAATGATATGTTTCTTCAGCGGTCGAGTGAGATTCTCCCGCCGATCTACCTATTTCTTCGTGTCGTACGTGAAAGAATGTGTCCATCATGACACGTACTACGTAATTTTCTTTTCTTTGAATCATCAGCCGTCTCAATGGTTTTATGCGGTACGTCATGACTCCCTCTTATGTGCCGACATCTTCATCTCAGAGTAACTTGTGCAGCTTAGGTGCTTATTTATATGCTGGATGTATGCCAAGCTCTTTCTTCCCCTGCAGTTTATACCACCTGCAGCTCCCTCTAGTATCATTGAAGTTACTATGTGATAATTAACAGAAGTCCTCCCAAGCTGTCCCATTTTCTTGTCAGTGTTCTCCACATGTACCTTTCTTCGCCGGTTCTCTGGAGAATCTCCTCATTACTTTCCGTACTGTACCCCCTAATTTTCAACATTCTTCTGTAGCACCACATTTGGTATGCTACGACTACCTTTTCGATTTTCCCACAGTCCGCGTTTGACTCCCAAAAATGCTGGGACCCAAACGTTCATTCTCAGAAATCCCCTTCTCACATTAAGGCCTTCGTTTGATACCAGCAGACTCCTCTTGGCCAGGGAATTTTTTTTTTATTTTTATTTATTTATTTATTTATTTTTTAGGTAGGAGAATTTCCTGAAGTTCATGGTCAACAATACTGATTTTAATTTCCTTTTTGTTCCTGTTTCTGCAACTTCTCATTACCTTCGTCTTTCTCCCATTTACTCTCAATCCATAATCTATACTCATTACACTGTTCCACTAAGCTGATCCTGTAATTTATCTTCGCTTTTACTGAGGGTAGCAATATCATTAGATTATCTTGTCTTTGATATCCTTTCATCTCTAATTTTAATTCCACTCTTGAACCTTTCTTTTATATCCGTCATTGCTTGTACGATGTACGGTTTAAGCTATAAGGTGTCTTACAACTTTTTTAAACCGAGCACTTCGTTCTTGGTCTTCCGCTCTTACCGCTTTCTCTTCGTTGTTGTACATATTGTATGTTACCTGTCTTTCTCTATAAGTTACCCCTATTTTGCTACGAATTTCGAAACTCTTGCACCATTTTACATTCTCGAACGCTTTCTTCAGGTCAAAAAAAATCAAGTGAATGTGTCTTTATTTTTATTTAGTCTTGGTTCCAGTAACAGCAACGTTATCGTCCCTTAACATTTCCTAAAGCCAATCTGATCGTTATATGATACATCCTCAAATTTGTTTTCCATTCTTCTATATACTATTCTTGTCAGCTTCTTCGTTGCACCAGCTCTTAAGCTGATTGTGCGATAATTCTCGCACTTGTCTGCTCTTAGAATCTTCGGAATTTTGTGAATGACGTTTATTTCAAAAAATCTGACGGTATATCGCCAGACTCATACAATCTACAAGCAGAAGTGAATAAACTTTTTGTTGCCACTCCTTCCAACGATTTTAGAAATTATGATGGAGTGTTATCTGTCCCTTCTGCTTATTCTATCTCAAGTCTTCCAAACCTCTTTTATATTCAAATTCTAATACTCGATCACCTATCTCTTCCCTCTCACCTCCTGTCTCTTTGTCTGTCACGTCTTCAGACAAGTTTTCCCTTCGTAGAGGTCTTCAATGTACTCTTTACACCTATCCGCTCTGTCCTCTGCATTTAACAATGGAATTACAATTGCAGTCCCAATGTTACCACCCTTGCTTTTACTACCTGCTAAGCTACTATGTGCAAGGTTCGAAAAAAAGTTCCCTCTTATGACAAAAACATTCCTTACCCGTCTCCATAACGTACTATTTTTGAAAATTGTCACATCCTTATTGAGATATTGTGACAGTATTGGAAGCTTTACTTAATAGTTTTGAAACTAATTTCTCTGAAAGATGTAAGAAAGAAATTATCAATTGCTGCAGATATTATCTCATCGTTTCCATGTCTATGTCATCTAGCTCGCAACCTTTTTGAAGGAAGATTGAAGTGAAACGTCCCATTGGTGGCTATTTAATGATAAACGTCCCACAACGTCAGGAACAAGATTGGAAACTAATTGAGTTTTGTTCCTTGCAGTGAAGTGATACCGATGTTCGCCTTGTTCGATTTCAAGAAATTGCTGAAAATATAGAACTGGTTGACCGAGATTGGATTGGAACTTCTCTGGTCCTTAATACAGGTTCAGCGCTGCATCATCACGCTGGCAAAATTTTTGAACATCTTCAGTCTTTCTCCCCATTTTTTTTTAGTCTGACATAATGTGTGATGCAAACGATGCCCCTTACACCTTCGCTGACCCAACTGACATTACAACGTCAAATTCTTATTCAGCCTTGCAACAGTAGTCATCAGAGCCAATGTCTAATATGATAACAATGCATCACTTGTAGCACTGTGACAAATAAGACTGATTATTCATAATAGCTTCTCTGCACCCAGTCTTTTATAAATTCCGGACTTTTGACTTTAATGATAATTAAACGTAGCAAATTTATACTCATAATTTTCTTCATCCCATCTGTGAACTGCATATCCGTATATAGGGTCGTCAGCTTTTGTGCGAATCATTTACATATTATGCTTCCAAGCCTTTGCATCAAACGTCTGATTTTGATAATCACGCCAGGGAGAACAAATTAGGTCAGAGAAAAAAGTCTTCGTGGACACTTCGTGTTGACGCCGAGCTGCTTTAGTATTCGCCGGCCCTGGGACGACAAGGCTGCACCAACTATACTGAAGCGCCAAAGATACTGCTGTAGGCATGTGTTTTCACAGATAGAGATACGTAAACAGGCAAAATACGACGCTGCGTTGGGCAGCACCGATGTAAGACAACAATATCTGGCGCAGTTTTTCTATCGGATAGTACTGCTACAATGGAAGGTTATGAAGATATAAGTGAGTTTGAATGTGTTGTTATAGTCAGCGCACGAGCAATGGGACATACCATGTCCAAGGCAGCGATGAAGTGAGGATTTTCCCGTATGACTATCTAACCGGCGTACCGTGAGTATCAGGAATCTGGTAAGACATCAAACCTCCGACATCCGTGCGGCCGGAAAAGTTCCTGCAGGAACTGGAACAACGACCTACGCAGAGAATCGTTCAACGTGACAGAAGTGCAACCCTTCAGCAAATTGCTGCAGATTTCAATTCTGGGCCATCAACAAGTGTCATCGTGCGGACCATTCAACGAAACATTATCGATATGGACTTTCGGAGCCGTGATGACCAATTGTGTGCCCTTGATGACTGCACCCATCAATACCGACATTGGACTGTTGATGACTGGAAAGATGTTACCTGGTCGGATGAGTCTCGTTTCAAATTGTATAGCGGATGGACGTGTACGGGTGTGAAGACAACCTCATGAATCCGTGGATCCTGCATGTCAGCAGGGGGCGTTTGAAGCTGTTGGAGGCTCTGTAATGGGGCGTGTGCAGTTGGAATGATATGGGACCCCAGATACATCTACGACTCTGACAGGTGACATGTACGTAAGCATCCTGTCTGATTGCCTGCATCCATTTATGTCCATTGTGCATTCCGAAGGACTAGGGAAATTCCAGCAGGGCAATGTGTCACCCCATACGCCCAGGATTGCTAAAAAGTGGCTCCAGGAACACTTTTCTGTGTTTAAACACTTCCGCTCGCCACCATACTCCCCAGACATGAACATTATTGAGCATATGAACTGTCTTGCAATGTGCTGTTCTGTAGAGATCTCCACCCCCTCGTACTCTCACGGATTTATGGACAGCCCTGCAGAATTCATGGCGTCAATTCCTTCTAGCACCACTTCAGACATTAGTCCAGTCCATGCCACGTCGTGTTGCGGCGCTTCTGTTTGCTCGCGGGGGCCCTACAAGATATTTGGCAAGTGTACCAGTTTCTTTGGCTCTTCAGTGCGGAAGGTCTACTAACCACGTGTGATACATACTACCGATCCTAGAGTGATTTTCAACTAAATACGTCAAGAAAAACTGTCCCTAGACGGAGGAAGGTATTTTAGAAGCGAATCTGGAACTTTGCTGGCCTACACCCTTTCAGGGAGCATGAGACGGGATTAGAAGCAACATATCAGACATCCATATGCCGGGGAGTACCTGCACCTAGCCGTATTTCTGGGGCATATCCAACATGGCTATCGTTATGAGGAATGGTTTATGTACATACAGAATCAATCGAACGATTATCTCAAAAATATAACAGTAATTATATATACACGAATATGTTATATAAACCTGGAACTGTAAAATTCTAGAAAACTGATCGCAATGTTGAGGGACCAGAGATAAGTCACGTTGTGCACATTTGTAGACCACCTACACCATATTTCAATTCATGCTGGGCCAGCAGCTAAAGAAGCTTTTAGCTGTTAGACGTGTCATACCGGGAATTGGGCTGGTGTTGAGTTCGTCGTTTAGGATTGTAACAAGTTATTGACAAAGAACTTCCTTTTAGTGCAAAGTGTTTGCTCCCATTTGCTGTTCTCATAGTGTTGAATATTTTTAAAGGTTCAACGTACAAAATAAGTGGCACTGACGTGATATCAGTTGCATAGTCAATGTTGTGTATTACGATTTTGATATATGCAGTCATATGCAATGTGAGTAATTAATATAGGAGAACAGTAGTAACTTACCTGTTGACAACGTAGTAGGTATGACATTTTATATTGCAATGTTATATTAAGGTACTGATGTCATTATGATGAAAGTGTTATCATATAAACTACTATAAGTAACTGTGACTCCCAAAATTCTAAAGTTTTCTGCTGCTTTAACTGTTTATAACATTGGTGACTGACATATGAATAGACACACACACACACTCACACACACACACACACGTGAGCTGTACTTACAGCTATTTATTATAAACTAATCACATTCAGGTGTATGTAACGGTTGGTCCACCAGTTTTCCTATACTGGGTCGTATTTTCCAGGAAGCCACTTCAAAGGAATTGATAACCTCGTTCGGGGTAGTACGGGACAGTGCAAGTGAAATATCAGTAAGTCACGGAGCGGCACCTGCGCCAAGTTTTTCAAGCGCCAGGAAACTATCGATTCTTGTAAAATGCGACTATATATTGTGTGAATCTTCCTGCCGAGTAACAGTCCCCTGTTAGACAGCACTCTACGATCAAGGGTGAGCAGCAGACTTCTAAAGAACTATATGAAGGGTATCGGCGGGTATGACAACTGTAGTATCTCGCTGCAATAAGCCGCTTCCAGTGCTCGGGCAAGCTAGGGAAGAACCCCACCATATAATAGGCATTTAGTAGTAAATCGTGTCGAATGAGAGTTTAGCCGACGTAATATTTCAGTACAATTCGTCACAAGCGCGCAAAAATATCTTATACATGCCTAAATACAATGTAAAATGAAAACAGAATTCTCGATAGCGTCACGAATGTTTTCGGGCGGACATTACGTTCTAGTGGTCGGACATCCTGAACTTCCATACGAGTCGTTAAGTTCTGCATTAGATGGCCAGTGACTTAAGAGACGTCAATTTCCCCTGCATTATTTATCACTTGCTAAAAGCTACGCGTTTGTTACAGCATTACAGATGACACCTAAGGAAAACAATTATGTGTCAAGTCTTTTTATTTTGCAACTACGTTCTAATATCATATTTTCACGTACAGTGGTATTTTCAAGCTTTGTGGCCATTTAACGATAAATGCACGTTTCTGTATATAGAATCTGGAACATTTGAATACGATTTTTTATGTCAGTCTGAACGGAGTTAATTTCATTAGAAATATGTTTACAGTAATTATGTGTTTTGTTACTTAGAATCTGTAATTGTTTAAGATATGTCTCTGATGATGGTCACAAGATTAATAACATTTCATCACCACTAAACGATAAGATTTAAACCACAGAACAAGTACAGGTCATAAGATAAAAGTTCTACAATTTAGAAAAATTCGTTGATTAAATAAAACAAGCGTCAGTAATTTTAACACGTGAACCTAGTAACCATTGTTCCTTCGTACAAGAAAACTACACTAGGATGTAAGTAAAAGCAATAATATTATCATAGTTTTAACAACAATTAATAATTACAAAATTTATTGCATGAAGTTTGTGAATATTCCACAAGAACGGAAAAATATAATTCAGTGAACGTCCACAACATTACGTGTAATGCTATCATATTTAGAGCAATGTAAGTATTTTTACTGTACTGGAGTTGTAAGTAAAAGGAAATCATACATTATATAGCGTTAAGAATGACAAACTTATTAATCATCTGATCATTATCATTTTATATTTTATTAGATTTCATATTAAATTACAAAACTTTCAGCCTACACCAGACGACCATTACACAGAATGGAATCTGGTGTATTTATCTCGCCACCGTACCGGAAAGATAGGGCTTCACAATGATCCTCCACAAGAAATCATAAACACAAAATATTTTCCTTTTGATGAGAAACAATAGGAGAGTTGTAAGATTACGAAGCCATGCTTTCATAGCTTAGCTTGACAAAAGAAAGACCTTTCCCTGGCCGAGTTGTTTTACATCTTGGTAGATTTCGAAAATTTGGAAGGGGGTGCTTACTTACTGCATTAACCTCTCCACCATGACAATTCCATTGTCTTTTCACAATTGTTTACATTTTTCGTTTGATGAGTTAATACACAAGTCAGGTTATTTGAGATTCCGTAATGGTTTGAGTCAAATCTCATCGAAAAGGAAATGTGGCTGAGGGATTTACAGTTGGAGTTTTAAGGGAAGGAATTGCCAATAGTGAATGTATTCTTGCTATTCAGCTCAATCTTCGAAAAAAATTGTCGCAACGAGAGAACTGTAGCAGTTTCTGGTTCACGTAAAATATATTCACCCTCCCCCCCCTCCCCCCCCCCAAAAAAAACAAAAAAAGAACTTTGAAGGCTTAGGAGGTATTTGCGTGTCGACAATGTGAGTGTAATTTTTTCGATTACACTCTCCATATATAATAATATGTACCTGTGTTTTATTGAGCACACTTCACCGTATTTTACTGCATGTGTTGTTTAGAAATACAACGCTGTGCTCCTTCAGCCATGCACGCAGTCCTGAAATACACAGGCGTTGAAATATCGTATTTATCCGCCGGAAACAGGTAAGTAACTTTCAAATAAAATGTTTCCCCTGTGCAGGAATATACACGATGGACGAACAAGAACAGATTGTAGACACATGGTTGACGACATATGGAAGCTTTGGTATGGCTGGAAAGCGCAGTTAGATAGCCTAATGATAAGGCAGCTGTTCACGATAAACGGGAAATCCGGTTTCGAGTACCGGTCCAGTAGAAATTTTCATTGTTTTCATTCCATTGTATTCGCAATATACATTCATGGAGTTGATAAGTAATGCCACATTTTCACATGCAGCTATTATAATGTTTACACTGTTAACTGCCTTTACTGGCTTATTACGGGATTAGCTGTCCGAAATTAATTAACCGTTTTATCAGCAGATCCGAGATGTACTGCTCGTCTGACATTTAGTTTCACACAGTAGGGATTTTTGAAGTACAAAATGCAAACATATCTTTGCTTGTCCACAAAACACACGTTATCAAAAATAACGTGGTCTGTTTCTATCACTTCGTTGCGTTTTTATTTGTCAATAATGCAGTTTTCAGCTGGCTGTCGAATATGATGGACATTTTGCAGATACGTTATTCACTGTAAAATAATTCCGTAACTTTCGGCGCAGCATGTTTTTATGTCGCCTCACGGACTGGTAGGTGTGCTTGTATCAGGCACTCAGCGCAGAATTTCAGTGTGCTAGCTGTGTTCCAGAAAGAGCTTGTACATTTTATGTACGATGATAAGACATTTTCGAGCCCGGACCCCTTGTTAGAAATGATTTCAGAAGTTGGTGCTTTTTCGGTCACCTTGCGGCGTTCTACCTGAAGGGAGGTGATTAACGAATATTGTTGTACTATCTGTTTGCTCGCACTGCTGATTCCGGTTAGGGTAATAACTCCAGGAAAAGAGGGTGATATTTAACTCCGCTTAAAAATTTCAATGGTTTATGGTGTTCCGCACCTCAGTCCCTAAAAGGGGACCCCTATCGAAACACTATCCTGTCCGGCTGTCGGATTTTCCTGCCGTTAAGAACACTTTTTCTCAGGAGTCAGAAAACGTCTAAAGTTGAAATGTATGTCAGACATTAAGGTCCACAGTCCCTTGACGATGTAGAACAGTAAAGTTTCTAACTCAGTACGATGATAAGGCCATTGATATCACTTATTTTGATATTCGCAAAGTCGTGGAAACCAACAGCGTACCTGTCATTGACCTACAATCATGAAATATACAAGTTAGCCAAGTTACACACTACAGCCAAATGAAAAATCTGAAAATTGTTAATCCGTAAAAAATCACACTACCAATTTTTTTTCCTTTGTTATCAGTTTGACTATATCTCCATCTATCTCGTAACATCCCTTTGCTCTGGATTGGTTATCGTGCCAACTTCAAATTCATGTCATACTGTGGTCTACGGCCCCTTGGTGATAGAATAAACGTTTGCTTTTAAGTCAATGGAGTTACAATATATGGTCGTTTGTGCCACATATTGTGATACTCTGCAACTCTTTCAGTAACGCCTACACGATATTTCACTTTGACGTAGAGTCATGAATTTTGACAATACAAAAGATTTCACAGCAGAAGTAAAGGAAAAAAGTCACAAAATAGTTTATTTGTATGAGGTGAGTTTTTTAAAGTAAGTACCGTTTTGAAATTTAAAAAAGACGTGCCAAGATATCTCAATAATTTTATTTTTACATGAAAGCCTGTACCTTAATCTACTTTTCTACATAATTTCCGTCAATACTGAGGCACTTGTCATAACGTTGCAACAGTTTCTGAATGTCCTCCGCATAGAAGTTTTCCGCCTGACTTGTTAACCACTGCATCACGACTGTTTTGACTTCGTCATCGTCTTGAAGACGCTGACCGCCCAGGTGTTTCTTCAAGTGCACGAACAGATGGTAGTCAATGGCCACAAGATCGGGGCTGTACGGAGGACGATCTAGAGTTTCCCATCGAAAATATGTGATGAGATCTTTTGTCTGATACGCCACATGCAGACGGGCATTGTCATGCAGCAAAACGATGCCCTTGCTCAACTTCCATGGAGTGTTGCTTTGCTTCTGGTGTGACGTAGGCCACCCATGTTTCATCGCCCGTAACAATTTGGCTTAAGAAATCATCACTGTCGTTGTGGTACCGCTCAAGGAAAGTCAATGCACTGTCTAAATGTCTTTTTTTGTGTACATCCGTCGACATTTTCGGTACCCAACGTGTCCACAATTTTCGGTAATTCAAGTGCTCGGTCACAATGCCGTACAAAACACTACGAGGAACATTAGGGAAGTCATCCCGCAGGGAGGAAATCGTAAAGCGTCTGTTTTCTCTCACCTTATTGTCCACTTCCTGTACCAAACTTTCATTATCGACCGAAGGACGCCCACTCCGTTGTTCATGATGCACAATTGTGCGACCATTTTTAAATGCTCTCACCCACTTTCTTACCATTCCATCACCCATAATGTTTTCTCCGTAAACTGCACAGATTTCACGATGAATATCGATCGTTTTTAGGCCTTTAGCACTAAGAAATCTTATAATAGCCCGTACTTCACAGTCAGCCGGACTCACGATTATCGCAGGGATCTTAAACAATACCAACGTAAACAAGGAATAAACAGACTGTAATGGCGTCAGTGTTTAGATTAAGGTACAGGATTTCATGTAAAGCTAAATTATTGAGATACCTTAGCACGTCTTTTTTTAAATTTCAAAATGGTACTTACTTAAAACACGCCTCGTAATTGTGTGACAAGAAACAAAATTCCGTTGTTACTTGTTATCCAACTGATAATTCCATTGTTATTTGTTTTCCAACTTCAGACCTGAAATTAAAACATTCTAAATAGTCCTTGAATCCTTGGATCCTATATCAAGTGGCTTTCACTTATATCGACGTCGGTAAAAGGCAAAGGTCATCGAGATCCTCGATTCCCGGTATGGATGAACTGTTTGTTTACGTAATTAAGTTTGTACGGAACGATAAGAGCGCTAGTCCTACTCGTACCTGTCAAATTTTCGGATTAATAGTCATAAATAATAAAAATTTTCCACGTGCCGATGGAAGTCGCTTTCTGACGGTTCCAAACAAACTTAATTACATACACAGACCGTTCAACCATTCCGGGAACCTAAATTTCTGCCTGTTATCGACAATGATATAATTACAAACTAAAACATACTGATTTTTTCCTGTGCTTGTTCTGGGAACTTCTGCTGTTACCAGACGTAAAAATTCGCGTCCAACGGGAAATACCCTTCAGATTTTAACGAACGCGTTTGAGCGTATCAAAACATGTGGCACAAATGGCCCTGTCTTTTGATTCTATTGAATTAGAAATTTACATTTATTACACCGCTAAGCAAGCACTGGCTTTCCGATATGACATGAGTTTCAAGTTGATATGTCTATCCGTTCGTGAGCATTACGGGTCTTAACAGACGGTAGGACAGTCAGACAGTTGGATCAAATGAATAAAATAAATTTTTCTTGCGATATAATTACAAAGTAACAGAATTACGATTTTTTCCTTTACTTGTTCTGTGAAATCTTGCTTAATTCCACATTTTATGGTTCTAGGTCAACAGGCAATCCACTGGTATCAAAATAAGTGACACAAATGTCTGTTTTCTTTATTGCACTGACTTAGGAACGTAATTTTTTTGCCGAACAAAGGAACTATAGACTGTAGTATGTGAAACATATTTCAACGTTCTACGTCCGCCCGTCACTGTGAAAAGGAGGCTTAACAGACGGAAAGACAAAAAGTCGGACAAAAAATAACAAAAAAATTTTTGTGTGATATAATTAAAAATTATCACTCCCTAGATTTTGTTCTTTACTTGTCCTGTGAATGTTTGCTTCGTGCCAAAAATTATGATTCCAAGTCAGAGGGAAATACGTTTTACATTTTGATGAGTAAGTTTACGAATATCGAAAGATGTGAGATCAATGATGGATGTTTTTGATAATGCTGACTTAAAAGTTTAAGATTTTTACACCACCAAGGGACAACAAACCTCAGTCTGTGGCATAAATTTCAGCTTGACACGTCTATCAGCTCCTGATAAAAGGAATTGTTAACAGTCGGACACACACACAAACGACCAGACAGACGGACGGACAAACAAAGTGACCCTATGATGGGTCAAATCTTACCGAGCGAGGTATGAACCCCTACAAAAATCTGACTACGTCAAGATAGAATTCTCTCCTGACTCCAAATGTAAAAGTTTCAGTTCTCTCCAAATATTTATAAGTTCAAAAGGATAAATAACTTTCTATTCTCGAATATTTTTTCACGTGAAATATAAATGTTGAAGTGTAAGTTATCCTCCAACCGACGACCACAGTTCCTTAGAATTACGCAACTAAGTTGAAGCTACTAACCATCCTGTAATGTACTTTCAGTATTGTCTTCAAACAAATATTACTCCCAAGTGCTGCGTACTCCTACTATCATTGAATGCTTCAGTTTGAGTTAAATTCAGCCTTAAAAATTGTGGAATTTTGGTCCGGTGCAGTTCAAATAATGCACGTCAGTCATTATGGAATGCACTGCAGTGACTGACGGTACGTCAATTAATTTCACATTTCTCGTTCAGCAGTAGGATGCCCCACGCTCAGCGGCCGCTGCAGTATTGTTTCCCTTATGTTCTTGTTTGCGAAGTCTCGTCAGACACTTTTACCTTCTCCAGCGCTCCTTGGTATTGCGTGAGATCGTCGCAGATTCTATTTTTAGAATATATTCTCACATAAATTGGCACACGACGCATCAGCTACCTTCGCCTTGCTGCTCAGCAATATTCTTAAATACATATTCCCTTCCTCAGTTACTAATACGAGTAAAATTACGAACTACTGGTAATCAAAGGCGAACCAATACAACCTGAAGATGTTTATTTCATGAACTGGATGTGGCTCAAGACACATACCTGAAATACAGCTGAGGTGGTTTTTATTAACGTCTACAGTATTCAACTGTAGAAATATAAAATTATTAACTCAGAACCGGCACAACGCATGAAATTTTATTGTAACCATTATTTTCAGCACCACCTGCCTCGAAACACCCTTACATATTTTCAGACTGTATGTCCTTATTTTGCTGCATGTCTACTGTACAATATACCTAGCATTAGCGACATTAATGTAACAGAACAATTCAGCGGCACAACACTGATACAACCTGAAGCTACTCAAAAAAATAAAATTCCGTCTTCAGACAGAGTATTGTAAGAATCTGAATATCTCAACGAATCTTCTTCTTTTTCTTGTGCCTTTTTCTTACATTGGCACTGGTTCGACATATTTATTAACAGATTTGACATGGAAGCTTCCTTTATTCCCCCGTCCCTTACCTCGGGGCCACCATTCCCCAACCCCACCACCCCTTCTAGGATGAATTGTGTGTACCACAACAGACAGCATATAATGTCATTCGCGTGACAATTCTTCAAATGGTTGGGAATCGTTTAACTGAGGTGAGACTTGGGTACCAGCCCGGTATTCACTTATCGAGATTTAGAAAACCGCGTAAAAGCTACATCCAAGCTGGCCGGGAAACCGACACTCGTCGTTAATCCACTGGGCGAATTCGATCAGACGTGGGCGCACCTCCTAGCACCACAAGCAGCGCTTTGACTCGCGCCGCTATCCAGGGCGACAGAACACGCCAACCAATAAAAAAAAACCATTCCATTCCTTAACAAACGTAAGAAGGGGTAAGTTTTTGTAAATAAGTAGTATTCACATACTCCCCATCACAGTCCCTTGTTGGTAACCATCAGTTGTAACCACACAATGTGTTGAAACGTGCATCATAGTTTTCATGGTTTTCAGCAGCATGTCCTCCTGATCAGCCAATATACAGAGCTAAGGCGTTGAACACAAGGTCGCATCCGCAATTCAGCTGCACAGTTCGGCACGCTATATTGTCACAAAGTGGACACAGGACGACGAGAGGACTGCAAAGGGAAAGATACGAAGAAAACATAGAGTGGTAGTTTTACAATATTTTTATTCGCATTTTTATTGGTGTAACGATTTGTACTTGTAACAGTTTGGGTATTATGATTCTTAAGATGCCTTTTGTCTGAAGATGGAATCCTTTTCTTCCGAAGCGCATGTGTTTCAATGGGATCACATGTTAAGGCGATTAAAGTATAATCTCACTATCTGCCAATGGATAAAACAACATTTGGTGAAATTTAAGCTATAGTGTTACATTAATCTTTACGAAAAGTATCACAACTTGTGAAACTATCCCATATATTAATTTTTTCTGCGGGGCAGAGTGGAAGGCACGAGGTAAGCTACAGGGTGAAGTCAATCTGTGGGGAAAATCGTCACACGTGGTTCGATAACTCAGTCGGTAGAGGACTTGTTGGACAAAGGCAAAGACAAAGGCAAACATCCAAGGTTTGAACCCTAGTCGACAAGACATTTTAATCTTATGGAAACTTGCTGGTGAAACAAAGATGTACGTCGAAAGAGACTGATCAAGTGTCAGTGCTATGATGGTAAGTGCATATCGCAAAACACGTTTAGTATACACGACCAAAGACAAGTAAAACAGTGCTGTAACATACTACGATAATTTTCTGTGTGAGCGATTCTTTAATTATAAGTAGAAACTTTTAAGAGGTGTCTCACAACTTCTACCAGTCGTTTTTGATATATAAAAAAAACTGTGATGCAGGTCACACAAGGCAACTGTAACTGAGCAGTTGTTTTTGTGTTATGTTCGAAACCGTGCTTAAAAGCTGTATTGTACGTAAACAACTCTTCTTGACAGCCATTTCAAGTTACAATCTTCCTATTTCTTGAAAGAACTTTACCAGACTTATCGCACTCCTTTCGCAAGCAGCCCTTTATGAAGGAACTAAGAGGGAAAAGGAACAGGGTCTGGAAATAACTTACTCTTTTTATAATTGTTTATGAGCCCTTCTGTGCTGTGAAAACAACGTCTTATTTCTTGAGCGAATGAAGAAGTGTCTAACAGGGTACGTCCTATCCCTCCCCAATTATACATCTATGTCGAAAATGTAATTACCAAATCTCTTGATTTTATGTCTAAGTGCATTTCAATCGATGTAAGAACTACTAACAGCCTCTGATTTACTGATGACACGTGCTTTTAGCCAGTAGCCAAGATGAGTTTGCTTAGCTACTAACAGAAGTAAAGGACGTTAATCTAGGAGATGCATTACACATCAGCAAGCCCAACTCATGATAAGCAATGGAGGAGGACATGCCTTACTCACATGTCTATTAGAGGAAGTCGTGCATTCATTTATTTATCGTGCGTCAGTTACCTGCTACAAAGAAGTTGTGATCAGAAGTGACTGCTAGTGACTATGAAGAAGTACACCGAGATTTGTCAGAACGGAGCGATAACGAAAAGTAAAAATATCCGCTGTCTTGAAACACTGGTGTTACCCGTCTTCTTTTACGATTAGGGAACATGGACCATTGAGGCTAGAGACAAGGCGCGTATTGACACATTTGAGCGTTGGTGGTGGCGCAAGGTGCTGTGCATACAGTGAATCGAAAGAAGAACTAGTGTGTCCATTATTGAGCAATCCAGTATCTCCACTGGCTCTCATGATTGCGTTAACCAAAAATTTCTCCAGTGCTTTGGCCACATTGTCAGAGGAGACGAAGGAAATCTCGTGGAAAATAATCATAACCGGAAATATCGAAGGTACGAACCCGATTGGGAGAGAAGAGAGCCGGCGGATGGATCCAATTAAGATGATATTCACTCTACGTCATCAACAGTGTCTAACAGAAACAGGAAATTTTCCCTCAGGGAGACACTTGGATCGTGGTGTCACGACACTCAGGTGTGGGTGAAACGGTTACTGGAGAATTTGCATTTATTGGTTGATGTACAGTCATCGTCTTGATTATTTGGTCTAAAGATAGTAGCTTCTTCTCTGTAAAGCGTCAGTTTCACATCGATGATTTCTAAGGCGATACACATTATTTGAAGAGCAGAATAACATGATGTCCTCAATAGGGTGGATACTATAGGCAGACAGGCAATAACGGGGAAAGCATTTCTGGAAACAAGGAATCTTTTAACATCTAATATAAATATGTCAGGAAGATTTTTCTGAAGGTGTTTTGTCCGAAACTTAGCCGTGTAAAGAAGTGAAATGTAGACAATGGGCATTTCAGACACAAAGAAAATAGAAATTTTTGTAATGTAGTGCCACAGCAGAATGCTGAATTTTATATGAGTTGATATAATAACAAATGAGGAGATACTGAATGGAACTAAGAATAAAATAAATATTGTGGCACAACTTTGCTAGGATAAGGGATAGTTTGACAGCACACATTCTGAGGGAATGAGATATTGTTATTTTGGTATTGGAAGAAGTGTGGAGTGCGAAAATTGTAGAGGGAGACCAATACTTTAATTCTTTCAGTAGGTTGAAATGAATATCACTTGCGACAGTTGCACAGAGTTGAAAAGGCTTTCACAGACGAGACAAGCGTAAAAAGCTGCATGAAACCAGTCTTCAGGCGAAATAAAACAACAACAACATTATAACAATTGTTGAACTGAATTTTTGGTGGCGTACATTATCTATACCATCAGCGACAAAGCATACAGAGGTTCTTAGTGAAACATGTGTCAACCTCCCCAAACCGCGGCCGACTTGAAGCCGCATCTATTGTAGTACGTGCGAGCAGCACCACCACAGATGCGTCTTAAGGATGACACAGCATTGATATCACCCACTTTGAAAGTGGAGGTACTCGAGTGCACAATCAGCCTTATTAGTAGTGTCCCTGCACTGTAACCGTCTTTTACCAATGGGGTCTGACAAGTGGAATTCTGGGAAGCTATTGGACTTAAGTAAACGACAGCGTCACTCAGATTACCTCCACTCCTAACTAATTCTGATTTCTGTCTAAGCACCCATGTATTCCTCGACATCCACCTGTGGTGGATCCAACAGAACTATTCACTTATGTTACAACCACTTCTTCGCTACCGTCTAGCTCTGAATGAGCTAAATTGTAGTGAAATTTCTGCGATCCTTTTTTGTTGATACTTAAAAAACGTATCAAGTTTATCGAAACAAAGATGTAACTGCAGAAATACTAACGAAATTGCAGGTTTGCGCTAGAAAATACGCATAATAGCTGCACGTACATATTCTGTGCTGGACTTGTCATCAATGCTTCTAGTAGCTTTTGTTGAGCTATACACTAACTGTGTCTTAGATTACATAACAATCTGAAAACAAACGACTGTACAGGACATAAGTTGGTAAAAGAGCGAGAGAGTGTCAAACAAAAAAGTACTTTTCAACAGGAATTTCTCTAGGCACCATAACTACACGGCTGGCCTCAAAATGCAACATGTATACCTGAACATTGCGTGCCACGTGTGGTCGTCAAGTTCCGAAAGTATGGGAGAACAACAGGCTCAAACACTTGAGATATATATCGCTGGCTTGTTATTATACTGGCAATGAGTACTAGAGCAGTGCGCCTCTCTTCCCACTTGAATTCCTCTTCTTGAGGAAGGTAATGAGGAGTCTGTTGTCGTTAGACATTTACTCCACTTAGGGTGGGTTGAAGTATGCTAGGACGTTTGGGAATAACTGGGATAGGTGTGCGTAGTAGGTACTGATGATTGCCGGTCAGGGTCGGGCGCTAGATTACATGAGTAACAGCGATGGGTCAGCTAGGGGCCCCAACTTGACTGGCGCTGTTGACGCCTGGGACTGCCAGTCAGCGACTGACAGGGTGAGTGGTTGATCAAGATGATGACGGTGGTGGGTAACCGGTGCGGTAAGCAGGAGAGTCTTCTGAGTTCTTCTGGTTTCTGGGTGCTTCTTCTTCTTGTATGTGTCTGCTTGTGACACTCCGGGATCTGTCACATCCTCCCAGCTGGCGGCTTCGGCGTCTTCGGCGGTTCTCGACCCTTGTTCTTTGCTTGCGTTCTCGGCTTGTTCCATCGAGGCAACGAGAATTTCCTACTCGACAGGGGTGAGGAGGGCGGGCGTTGTAGGACCTGAGAGTGTCCAAGTGGATTTACACTATCTTCTGCGGCAGGGTCTTGGAGAGAGGCAAGGAGATTCATGATAACCTGGGTTGCCTTTTTCTTCGCCACGACGGTTGTCTGTACGGCTGCGTCTTGTGTTACGACCCCCGTAGCTTCCTGTATTACTACAGGCTCCAGGGAGGCGGCAGTCTGCGTGTTGGCGTCCTTGTGTGCTGGGCGGGGCTGGTTGGCCTGTACATCACGGAGACTATGCATCGACTGCCGAGGTTCGGCTAGTTCGGCTTGGAGCGTTGCCCTCTCTTCCGCCATTGCGGCTTTGAGGGCAACAATTACTTCGTCGCCGGCGGCGCGGACCCTGGCACACTCCTCGCTGTCTGCGTCCGGACAAACAGGAGCGTAATCGACCACCCCGGATCTGCGGGAGGCGGGGGATGTAGACGATGCAGCGGCCGCGGTTGTGTCCGCCTTCTTGGTGGTCTTGCACCACTGTCTTGTCTTCTCACAGCGACTCCAGCTCTTAATACAGGGTGTTACAAAAAGGTACGGCCAAACTTTCAGGAAACGTTCCTCACACACAAAGAAAGAAAATATGTTATGTGGACATGTGTCCGGAAACGCTAACTTTCCATTTTGGAGCTCATTTTATTACTTCTCTTCAAATCACATTAATCATGGAATGGAAACACACAGCAACAGAACGTACCAGCGTGACTTCAAACACTTTGTTACAGGAAATGTTCAAAATGTCCTCCGTTAGCCAGGATACGTGCATCCACCCTCCGTCGCATGGAATCCCTGATGCGCTGATGTAGCCCTGGAGAATGGCGTATTGTATCACAGCCGTCCACAGTACGAGCACGAAGAGTCTCTACATTTGGTACTGGGGCTGCGTAGACAAGAGCTTTCAAATGCCCCCATAAATAAAAGTCAAGAGGGTTGAGGTCAGGAGGGCGTCGAGGCCATGGAATTGGTCCGCCTCTACCAATCCATCGGTCACCGAATCTGTTATTGAGAAGCGTACGAACACTTGGACTGAAATGTGCAGGAGCTCCATCGTGCATGAACCACATGTTGTGTCGTACTTGTAAAGGCACATGTTCTAGCAGCACAGGTAGAGTATCCCGTATGAAATCATGATAACGTGCTCCATTGAGTATAGGTGGAAGAACATGGGGCCCAATCAAGACATCACCAACAATGCCTGCCCAAACGTTCACAGAAAATTTGTGTTGATGACGTGACTGCACAATTGCGTGCGGATTCTCGCTAGCCCACACATGTTGATTGTGAAAATTTACAATTTGATCACGTTGGAATGAAGCTTCATCCGTAAAGAGGATATTTGCACTGAAATGAGGATTGACACATTGTTGGATGAACCATTCGCAGAAGTGTACCCGTGGAGGCCAATCAGCTGCTGATAGTGCCAGCACACGCTGCACATGGTACGGAAACAACTGGTTCTCCCGTAGCACTCTCCATACAGTGACGTGGTCAACGTTACCTTGTACAGCAGCAACTTCTCTGACGCTGACATTAGGGTTATCGTCAACTGCACGAAGAATTGCCTCGTCCATTGCAGGTGTCCTCGTCTATCTAGGTCTTCCACAGTCGCGAGTCATAGGCTGGAATGTTCCCTAAGACGCCGTTCAATTGCTTCGAACGTCTTCCTGTCGGGACACCTTTCGTTCTGGAAATCTGTCTCGATACAAACGTACCGCGCCACGGCTATTGCCCAGTGCTAATCCATACATCAAATGGGCATCTGCCACCTCCACATTTGTAAACATTGCACTGACTGCAAAACCACGTTCGCGAGGAACACTAACCTGATGATGCTACGTACTGATGTGCTTGATGCTAGTGCTGTAGAGCAATGAGTCGCATGTCAACACAAGCACCGAAGTCAACATTACCTTCCTTCAATTGGGCCAACTGTCGGTGAATCGAGGAAGTACAGTACATACTGACGAATCTAAAATGAGTTCTAACATGGAAATTAAGCGTTTTCGGACACATGTCTACATAACATCTTTTCTTTATTTGTGTGTGAGGAATGTTTCCTGAAAGATTGGCCGTACCTTTTTCTAACACCCTGTATAACTGCAGCCTCGGTAATTCGCTGCGTGAGCGCCGCCACAGTTGGCGCAGCAGTGTGTGGCGTCCTTCTTCGTACAGTGGCGCGAATCGTGTGTTTGCGCACACCGAATGCACGCCACAGGATTTCGACGATACCTGGCAACGTAGCCAAGATTTCGGCAGCGGTAACACTGCTCCTTCCGCTCCGTCGTCTTCTTGCGTCCCCCATCTTCTGATGCGCCGAGCACGAGGCCCAGCAATTGCAGCAGGGCGAATGCTTTGCTTCCCTTTCCGCGTCGTCCAAGCATGCTAGGGAGCGACGGTGTGAGTAGCAAGCGAGCGCTTAACGTGCAGCGATCCGCTCACATCCGCGGCCTGAGCGGGAATGCGGGAGTGGAATCCAATAACATAATAGCCGGTACAGGACCATATGGCGATGCATAAGGCAACAGTTCAACAGTCTGTCACCGCGGTGTCAACAGACACAATTGCGACCGCCGTGGTGGGGCACGTAGATTCAGGATTCGTCGGCGGAAACAACGTTATTCTAAAACGTTTTGGACAGGTCTGAGCTACAATCAAGGTTAGAAAATGGTTCAAATGGCTCTGAGCACTATGGGACTTAACATCTGAGGTCATCAGTCCTCTAGAACATAGAACTACTGAAACCAAGAGGACATCACACACATCCATGCCCGGGGCAGGATTCGAACCTGCGACCGTAGCAGTCTCGTGGTTCCAGACTGAAGCGCCTAGAATCGCACGGCCACACCAGCCGGCTACAATCAAAGATACACCGGCATTCGACTGACCATTTCCGTAGTTTTCTTCTGTACAATCTAGAATTCGGCTTTCACGCCATAATCGAGTACAGTGCTCTATGACCAATATCATCATTTGTTTGTGCACTGTGCGGGGTGACAATGTTAAGCAAATGTACTGACCTGTGTATTTGTCATCCTGTACAGTAGGCGACAAACCTGTGTTAATGACCCAAGAACGTTTTACTCGATAATGGGGTGAAAGCCGAAATCTAGACTGTTGTTGTTGTTGTGGTCTTCAATCCCAAGACTGTTCTGATGCTGCTCTCCTTCTGTATCTGTTTAGTGTATTCATCTCTTGGTCACCCTGTACGATTCTTACACTCCACGCTGCCTTCCAATACTAAATTGGCAATCCGTTGATATGTCCTACCAAGAGATGCCTTCTCCTAGTCACGTTGTGCCACAAATTTCTCTTCTCCCCAATTCTATTCAGTACCTCCTCATTAGTTATATGATCTGCCCATCTAATCTTCAGCATTATTCTGTAGCACCGCATTTCGAAAGCTTCTATTCTATTCTTGTCTAAACAACTTATCGTCCACGTTTCACTTCCATAGATGGCTACACTCCATACAAATACTTTCAGAAACGACTTCATGACACTTGAATCTATACTCGATGTTAACAAATTTCCCTTCTTCAGAAACGCTTTCCTTCCCAATGCCAGTCTACATTTTATATCCTCTCTACTTCAACCATCATCAGTTATTTTGCTCCCCAAATAGCGAAACTCCTTTACTACTTTAAGTATGTCATTTCCTAATCTAATTCCATCAGCATCACCCGACTTAATTCGAGTACATTCCAATTATCCTCGTTTTGCTTTTGTTGATGTTCATCTTATACCCTCCTTTCAAGACACTGTCCATTACGTTCAACTGCTCTTCCAAGTCCTTTGCTGTCTCTGACAGAATTACAATGTCACCGACGAACCTCAAAGTTTTTATTTCTTCTCCATGGATTTTATAACCTACTCCGAATTTTTCTTTTGTTTCCTTCACTGCTTGCTCAATATACGGATTGAATAACATCGGGGAGAAGCTACAGCCCTGTCTCACTCCCTTCCCAACAACTGCTTCCCTTTCATGCCCTTCGTCTCTTATAACTGCATTCGGGTTTCTGTACAAATTGTAAATTGCCTTTCGCTCCCTGTATTTTACCCCTGCCACCTTCAGAATTTGAAAGAGAGTATTCCAGTCAACATTTTCAAAAGCTTTATCTAAGTCTACTTAGATTTGCCTTTCCTTAATCTATTTTCTAAGATACATCGTAGGGTCAGTATTTCATCACGTTTTCAAACATTTCTACGGAATCTAAACCGATCTTCCCCGAGGTCGGCTTCTACCAGTTTCTCCATTAGTCTGTAAAGAGTTCGTGTTAGTATTTTGCAGTCGTGGCTTATTAAACTGATAGTTCGGTAATTTTCACATCTGCCAACACCTGCTATTCTTGGGATCGGATGTATTATATTCTTCTAGAAGTCAGAGGGCATTTCGCCTGTCTCATACATATTGCTCACCAGTTGTTAGAATTTTGTCAGGTCTGGCTCTCCCAATACTATGAGTAGTTTTAATGGAATGTTGTCTTCTCCCGGGCCCTTGTTTCGACTTAGGACTTCCAGTGCTCTGTCAAACTCTTCAAGCAATATGATATCTCTTATTTCATCTACATCTACATCCTCTTCCATTTCCATAATATTGTCCTCAATTACATCGCTCTTGTGTAGATCCTTATTATATTCGTTCCACCTTTCTGCTTTCCCTTCATTGCTTAGAACTGGGTTTCCTTCTGAGCTCTTGATATTCATACAATTGGTTCTCTTTTCTCCAATGGTCTCTTTAATTTTCCTGCAGGCGTTACCCCTCGTGGGATATGCCTTTACATCCTTACATTGGCCTTCTAGCCATCCCTGCTTAGTCATTTTGCACTTCCTGTCGATCTCATTTTTGAGACGTTTGTATTCCTTTTTCCTGCTTCATTTGCTGCATTTTTGTATTTTCTCCTTTCATGAATTAAATTTAGTATCTCTTCTGTTACCCAAGGTTTTCTATTAGCCGCCGTCTTTTTACCTGCTTGATCCTCTGCTGCCTTCATTATTTCATATCTCAAAAACTACCCTTTCTTCTTCTACTGTATTTCTTTCCCCCACTCTAGTCAATCGTTCCATAATGCTCTCCCTGAAACTCTCTACAACCTCTGGTTCTGTCAGCTTATTCAGGCTCCATCTCCTTAAATTCCCACCTTTTTGCAGTTTCTTCAGTTTTAATCTACAGTTCATAACCAATAGATAGTGGTCAGAGACAACATCCGCCCCCCGACATTGTCTTACAAATTAAAATCTTTTTCCTAAATCTCTGTCTTACCATTACATAAACTATCTGAAACCTTCCAGAATTTCCAGGCTTCTTCCACGTGTAGAACCTTCTTTCATGAATTTTGAAGCAAGTGTCGGCTACGATTAAGTTATCTAGACTGTACAAAAGAAAAATGCAGTAGTATGGGGTCAGATGGCAGTGAATTCTTAAAAAAAATCGTTCAGCAATGGATACCCTGCGGACAGTCCACTTTGCTTCAAAACGGCTGCGAATGGTATCCGTGGAGACTGTCTGTTGCGCAAATCGTTGTGATATGGTTCGTGATGTAACAGAGCGATAAATCACTGCCATGCGCACAATATGACCTTCATCATGTGTTGTGCTGCTACGAAGTTGGTGCAATTGATCCCATCGGTCTGTCGTTCCCTCCTCCATCCACTGATTACAGATCCGTATCAAAGTTGCTTTGTTCCATGCGACACGAGCACCGATTTCTCTGAAGGATAATCCAACTATTGTCTGCGAAACGCGCTCGAAGACGTTCGTCGTTTTCTATGACGCAGTCTGGAGCTGCTTGTCCAAAACAGCCGCACGAAAGAACAATTCCAGTATGTCCACACTGTCGTCTGAATAGTGAAAAGGAGAATGTCCATGTTGACAGCGGGAACCACGTAAATCTGCGGCCAGTAAGCGTGTGTATTGCGACGCCGTTTTTTTATGGTCGGTTCCAGAGATATATGTGAGAACGAGGCAGCAGGTCGCGTGACCTCTGGCATTCAATGGGGAGGCCGCGCTTTGTTGTGTAAATCCTAATCGCAAAAGTATTTGAATACGGGCGACAGTTTACAATGCGCTGCTTTCGCCTTATCCGGTACCACCACTGGCGTCTCCGCAGCACACGAAGCTGCCCCCTCCCACTCACCCCACTCCACTACTCGCCCCAATCCCTTCCAGCCACGGAAGTTTCTGGCGGTCGATGTCTGCGAGATCTGGCTGCAGGAATATGACAGAGGTCGCGCCTCTGGTGGCAGACGGCAAAATATGTAGAGCACACCCTTCAACAGGCGGCTTAATTAAGGCATTAAACCCACTACGCAGAACCGAAACGGTGACTTCAAGTGTAAGCTCGACAGTCGCCACAAAAGGGTGGATGCTTTGTTTTCGGAGCTGACGATGTGAGCTCTGAAAAAGTGCAGGACGGCGCTGGTTAAGTATATTAAATCCCCGATCCGTGCGCGGGGGGAACGTATGGAGCTTAATCATGCGCTTACATCTATTTTATTCCATCCCGTAGGAGGAGGTTATAAAAACTGGTGCGAGAAAATAATGGGTGGTGTTTTTCGAATTTATTGGGAACAGCCTTTCACGGTTGTTTGGGGAGGCTCTCATTAAAATTTTGTGTCGGTCGTAACTCAGCGGTCACTCGAAACAGTGGACACACACGCACGCACACACATACACACACACACACACACACATACACACACACACACAAACACAAACACACATAACGTGCAAAAAGAGGAGGATGTGATGGAGCTGCCCCAGAGAACAGGAGAAAGAGAGAGAGACATAGAGAAAGAAAGAGAGGGAGGGAGAGGGAGGGAAGCAGAGGGTGAGCCTACATAATTGCCCCCAGAGGGATAATTTCATACGACTTAATGAACTGGCGAAACTATTACGGAATTTTATATCCCTCACGGTTAGCGAGCTCGGCTGTAAATCCGCCCGTTGCCGCCCTGCTGTGAGCATGTGGCGCAGATTTTCCGCTTTCACCGGAAAACCGCGACCGCACACTCGCCGCCTCTCGTTTGGAGGTCCCTCGTTCGCCTGGGACTTAGACCGCCCGCGGGTTAGCACGGTGTGGGCGGTTGCGTATACACAAGGGGCATACCACGCCGCCACACGCCAATGCGCGACAGACCAGAGCGCGGTACCGCACAGAGACGGACTGACGTTGGGGGTCCGCAAGCGGTGCGCCATATGGGCGAACATGGCGCGGTCCGCTGGCAGTGGGAATCGATTCGGCAGCTATGTCATCCGTCCAGCCTCTGGCAGCTGCAGCTGCTTTAGTTATATCTGTCACTGCTTGCCCGAGTTGAGCATTTTGACAGTCTTCCCGCTGTGCCTATTTATTTCTTTACGCTATTTTTTCCCATATTGTACCGAAGATGAGGTATATATTTTCTGGCAGCGTATCTCGTGTGCTGCAACTGTTGCTGCGAAGTGTTAGACAGAGGACAATTCTCCGATACTGGAACATATGAAAACTGTGTACGGGACAGGGACTCGAATGCTTGTAATAACCTTGTAATAACATTGCTTTCCCCGAAAGTCAATGGTATTTTTTTTTCTTTTGTGCATTACCTTGTCGTAGTACGTATGTATCATTTATTTCAACTAATATTTATTTGTTAATACACTACTGGTCATTAAAATTGCTACACCAAAAAGAAATGCAGATGATAAACGGGTATTCATTGGACAGATATATTATACGAGAACAGACATGTGATTACATTTTCACGCAATTTGGGTGCATAGATTCTGAGAAAACAGTACCCAGAACACCCATCTCTGGCCGTAATAACGACCTTGATACGTCTGTGCATTGAGTCAAAAAGAGCTTGGAGGGTGTGTACAGGTACAGCAGCCCATACAGCTTCAACACGATTCCACAGTTCATCAAGAGTGGTGACTGGCGTATTGTGAGGAGCCAGTTGCTCGGCCACCATTGACCAGACGTTTTCAATTGGTGAGAGATCTGGAGAATGTCCTGGCCAGGGCAGCAGTCGAACACTTTCTGTATCCAGAAAGGCCCGTACAGGACCTACAACATGCGGTCGAATGATGGGTAGAGCCACGGGTCGAAACACAACTCAAATGTAACGTCCACTGTTCAAAGTGTCAATGCGAACAAGAGGTGACCGAGACGTATAACCGATGGCACCCCATACCGTCACGCCGAGTGATACGCCAGTATGGCGATGATGAATACACGCTTCCAATGTGCGTTCTCCGCGATGTCGCCAAACACAGATGCGACCATCATGATACTGTACACAGAACCTGGATTTATCCGAAAAAAATTACATTTTGCCATTGGTGCACCCAGGTTCGTCGTTGAGTACACCATCGCAGGCGCTCCTGTCTGTGATGCAGCGTCAAGGGTAACCGCAGCCTTGGTCTCCGAGCTGATAGTCCATGCTGCTGCAAACGTCGTCGAACTGTTCGTGCAGATGGTTGTTGTTTTGCATACGTCCCCATCTGTTGACTCAGGGTTCGAGACGTGGCTGCATGATCTGTTACAGCCATGCAGATAAGCTGCCTGTCATATCGAATGCTAGTGATACGAGGCCGTTCGGATCCAGCACGGCGTTCCATATTACCCCCCTGAACCCACCGATTCCATATTCTGCTAACATTCATTGTAACTCGACCAACGCGAGCAGCAATGTCGCGATACGATAAACAGCAATCGCGATTGGCTACAATCCGACCTTTATCAAAGTCGGAAACGTGATGGTACGGATTTCTCCTCCTTACACGAGGCATCACAACAACGTTTCACCAGGCAACGCCGGTCAACTGCTGTTTGTGTATGAGATATTGGTTGGAAACTTTTATCATGTCAGCACGTTTTAGGTGTCGCCAAACTTTTGTCAATGCTCTGAAAAGCTAATGATTTGCATATCACAGCATATTCCTCCTGTCGGTTACATTTCGCGTCTGTAGCACGTCACCTTCGTGGTGTAGCAATTTTAATGGCCAGTAGTGTACGTCACATTGTTTATTCATTGATTTTGTAAATGCTTTATGTTGTATATTGTACGAATATGAATGTTCTGGTTTTATATGCTTTGTAAATCTTTGGTTAGGCTAGGAGAAGTACTGTGTCAGAGAGCGAGCGAACGACTATCGATAGAGAGCGTGCGAGTTGTTGTGGTATCGTGGCCGGTTCGCGGGTGGAGAGACGTTGAAAAGTTCGGCGAGAAAGACGGTGATACGCGGAGGAACAATTAATTACAGCGCGTCCTCTGTGTTAATAGGAGATCGTGCATTATTAAGTGAACAGTAAATCCTGAAAAGTATATCGAGAGTTTGCGGTGACGATTTTACATATTGTGTGAACTTGTGTCAATTAGCCGGGAACCAGACACCATTGTCGTGTGGAGGCACTAACTGTTAGAATTGCATGAAAGTGGAACAAACCAAAATGTTAGTAAAAGAACAGTGCTGTAATTTGATCAAGAAACATTTATTATATCATCCAAACTGTCTTAAAGACGACGACGTAAATTGAACTGATGTTTAACGGACTGTTATAGTGATAAACACATGTGACTGTTTTCCTGTGGCAACACGCTGAAGGAACTGTGCGAAATATTGGCATTAACCAGCTATATATCGTAAATACTAAAGACATTGCATAATTCCGACCTACCCGCACCGCGTGGTTAATAAACTTTTAATAATAAAACGTCGCGCGCATAACGACAACGCACACACTGGAACTATTAGCATCGCGCCAGTGCTTCCAGCTGATTCGACTACAACGGAGACGTGGACCACCGTCGTAACTTAATATTAGTGATACAGGAGGATCTATCATTAACTTCACGCCACGATCCAGGATTATTTTCACACATCGTCCGCGCTTACCACCGCTGACGTCATCGCACTGCCTGCAGCAACAATTAAGACATTGAAAGAAAATTATTACGCTCTTTCTCATTTCAAAATTAAAGAAAATTGCAGTTAAATTATCTAATTTAAAAATACTGTCGCAATATCAACGTTCAATTTTGTTTGGTTCCAATAAATATTCTTTCCATTATTTCGTCTTGTTGACAGTGTTGAAAACCCGCCAAATTAAAGTTCAATTAGTAATTTTCTTTCAAAATTCTTCTCAGACATTTTGCTGCTCATCATAATTTTATTTCAGTGTTTGTGTGTAACTTCTTTTGGAGGGAGTACATATTTTATTTTTTTGTGCAGTAAAATTAGCTACCATAGTATTACGTATATTACAAGCTGAAGGTGTCCGCCATTACTGCTTGAAAACTGACCAATAGTATTTTTGCACCTATTTTCTCATTGGCTGTCAGATTCAAAACAAAATTACGTATTTCGTGGGCATCTAGCAGATGCGCGATGTCTATGTAGGCCCCTACAATACCTTTTTTTACTTTTGCAGGTTTACTGGAATTATATTGACTTCAATTGCTCATTTGGCCCCCGTTAAAGTGATTTAATGCATCTAATAATTTTACTGAATTACCTAATTTATTTTTTTATTACGTAAACTTTAGCATACCACATTTACATTAAAATTAACGTCTTATTGGAACCACATACGGTTCTGCACGTTCTGACAAAGGCTATGTCACTATTTTTTTTCGTCCATGACTAACAAGGGTAGTCAGATTCCTTGTATAGGTCGTGTTTTATTATGTGAACGGTTTTTTTTAGAAGTAGAGAACCAGTTTCTTTACAACCTCTGGGCAACTAAACAGTACTGAAGGAGCCATAATACTGCCTCATCTATGCTGCTGCTTGCGTATTGAAAATCCAAATTAAGCCCAAGTAGGAACGAACGTTACTTAAGTTTATCGATAACTGATGATTAGACTTTATTATACTTTTTATTTCTTTTTTTAACCTGCTTCGTAGCTCTAACACATATGTAGAATTTCATGTTACCACCATAACCTGCTTTTAGTGAACAGACCTTTACTAGAGACTAGTTTCGACGGGAAGTACGGCTTTTAAGTTGACCTTCATAAGAGAAAGTATAAGAAAAGAAAGCCTGGAATGGTACATTTATTTGTAGATGAATGATAATCACAAAAGGAATGTGCAGAAAACTGCATACAGGAACGCGTATAGAACTACATATAAAAATTCGTCTTCGAACGATTCGTCAAAACGTATATCCAAGGTAAGAGGTGTCACGGTCGAGGAAATTTAGATGGAAAGCTAGAGGAAAGCACGATTAACGAAGTGGCATATGATGCTCTGCAGCGCATATGTATTGAAAACGAATCCACATGAAGTCGCTCTAATAGCAGTGTACAGTTCAGAAGGGTAACAAATAGGAAGCAAAACACTCAACTAGGAACATGATCTATGCACAGTATAAATGATACGTTTATGCAAAATATGTACTTCTGTTACGTGTACTCAACGCAACGTAACACATGCATTTCATCTTCTTACAACGTCCATCAAAGTGTCTAACTTTTGAAACTTGGGGTTTGAGCTGTCAATTATGACAACTACGATGTTACAAAGATATGTATTTCAAATAGGGTACCGCCTATTGATGATTGTGCGACCCCCACCAAAGAGCACAGCGTATGATGTTTTCCTCTTACTAGCATAAGGTAATAGAATGAATATCTATCACAAATGTGAAACGTACTAGCTAGTAAAACGCATAACTTAACATAAGTGGAATTTCCCGTCTGGCCACGCTAGTTAGTACTTGCACCGAGCATGAGTGAATATTCCAAATATGGTTGTAACACAGATTCCTTCAACAACCGACGGGCTAGACATTATTTCTACGACGTGATTAGTCGTAAACCTAAATTAAAACGTCCATGAAACAGAACTACTATACAAAACGTACCTCTAACTTGCAACAATATTGGTAAGTAAAAACCTTGGTAAAGAAATAAAATACAACACATTGTTCCAGTAAGGAAAAAATATGTTTTCTGCAGGCATAGGACTTGATATTGTTTGTTTAACGTTATCGGTTAGAATTAATTATTAATTGGTGAAAGGATGCCTAAATGAACAAACAATTGCGTATGTTCTTACAGGAACACAACGTTTCGCAAACCACGGTGAGCTACGTCATTTGAACTAATATGTGTGTAGTTTCTGCTACGTATCCCATTAATGCTGCTTGTGCATTACGAGAAAGTAATATGCCAGTCTATGAAATCAATCATAATTTCAACTACGCGCTACATATCAGACAACGTAAGAACGAAATGTTTTCTGTCTCTTATTGCTGCAAATATAAACTGTTTTTTTTTTTTTTTTTTTTTTGGAGGTAGAGCTTATTAGCAGACTGCTGAGGATTCATACGCCCGCAATCATAAGAATACTCTTTCGTTAGACTACTATTTCTAGAATTCTCTGTAAAAGAAGAGATCACATCCATTGTGTTTTCGCTGATAAATTAAAAACACGGTCACTAGTTATAAGATATGTAGACGGTCTGTTAAGTACTACTTAACGCTCAACTTCCTCAGATATGTGTTGTTCACATTCCAATCTCTGTTGTCCTTTACAATTCGTGTCCATTACAGTTTCCTCTACTACAATGGCAGCGGTCTTCTGTTGTAGCACATGACCTACCATCCTGTATATTCCTCTGGTCCTTTCATATATGTCATTTCCTCTTCCTTGTTCCTCATTTTATCAGTTCTTTTAATTTTCGGCTTCCTTGTTATAAGGCACATTCAAAAACCTCGATTTTGTTTATTTCTGGATTTTCCGTTTTTCAGTTCCTTACAGTACTGTACTCTAGGCACACATTTGTAGAAGTTTCTTCCTCGAACTGAAGCTTATGTTTCATGCCAGCAGACTATTAGCTAGGAATGTCCATAGCCTGTACTTTTCTACACCTTATATCCTCCTTGTTTCGTATCTCACGGATTGTTTTTTCCTACGTAGCAGTATTTCTTTAATTTTTATATTATATGGTTCAAGTTTTGGTACTTTTACTGCCATAATTATTTCTTCCGCTGCTGCTCTATAACTTCGGCATTCATTAGTACACTGTCAATTTATGTTTTGTGCCCGTTACTTTTTACTCCATCCAATTGGCTTGTAATTCTTCCCTACTTTCATTGAGGGTTAATGTCTTCAGAAAATGTTGTCATTTATATATTTGAACCCTGAATTTATAACCCCACTGCTAAAGCTCTACTTTGTTTGTGGCATTGCTTTCTACACTTCCAGAATGTGCAGGAGATGGGAATGCAACCCTCCCTTTCCAACTTTCTGAACTAAGCATTTCGCTCTCAGACTTCCATTCTTCCTGTTACTTTCAGGTTCTTGTTTATTCTGTACCCTTCTTTTTCCGCAGCGTATACGTATTTTTTTAATACAAACGTCTATCACCATTTTATGTTATAAGTCCACGTTTCCTATGAAAGTGTACACCCATTGGTAGAATCTCTTGTGTGTATGACGTACCTTAAGTCGTTGTCTAACTGAAGCTCATTTTTCCTTTGCGTAATAATGTAAATTATTTTTGTCCACAACTCGGATGCATTAGCTGTTAAGCTGACTATTCGCTAGTTCTCGCGTTTGTCAGCGTTGCAGTCTTTTAGACATCAGAAATGTAGCGAGTATGATGTAATGTTGGTGTTTCCGTACTTAAGAAGTCAACATGATGCTCTTAATTCAGTTCAGTATTGACTTCTTAGCTGCCACTGTAGTTCTGAGAGTATGACGAGTCGTACAACGGTTTAGTTGTAATTGCTTTCTACTCGTTGACTCGATCTCTCTTACTGAAGCGTACAGAGATGTAAGGAAAGCCTTGACAGTACGGTAGTTTAGTTCATAATGTTGATGTTGTAATGTAGTAGTGAACAGCAACGGGCGCCTGTGGTGTGGCAGCGTCCTCGATTAATAACCACAGCGCCACGGTTCGGGGTTCGAAACCCGCCACCCCTTAAACTTTGATTAATAATCAGCATTGGCGACCACCGACTTCAGCCATAAGAAGTCTCCCTCATTCTGCCAACGGCCTTGTCAGAGAGGCTGGAGGTGCAGACAAAGTTTCAGGGCACTCTCTTGCCCTTGGGGTCGGCACCTGCCCCTAATGGCGGTAGAATCAGCGATGATCAACGGCTTGACGATGCAGAAGGCAATGGAAACCACTGCTTTAAAGACACGTAACGTGTAACCATAGGACTTGTGACCAGTAACAGAAAAAGCGTCATGATGATCTCTCCATTGGCAAAAGATTCCAAAGCAGTCCCCGTTTCGGATCTGTGAGAGGGGACCACCAAGTGGGAGGCGTCCATGAGAAAAAGACTGAATAACCAACGAAAGAATAACTTTCTACGTACCGAGGAGAGTAATGTCAGAAGCTTGAACTTGGTAGAGAAGCTAGAAAATCAGAAAAGGGAAATGCGAAGACTCAATCTAGATATAATAAGGACCAGTGAAGTGAAATGAAAAGAATACAAGGCATTATGGTCAGATGAGTGCAGTGTAATACCAACAGGAGCAGGAAGTGGTATAATTGAAGTAGGATTCGTTATGAATAGGAAGGTAGGGCACAGAGTGTGTTACTGTGAACAGTTCTTATCAGAACTGACAGCAAACCAACACCGACAAAGATAGCACAGGTGTACATGCCAACGTCGCGAGCTGAAGATGAAGAGTTAGGGAAAGTATATCATGATATTGGAAGGATAATACAATATGTTAGGGGAGATGAAAACCTAATAGTCGTGGGGGACCGGAATGCAGCTGCAGGGAAGGAGTAGATTACAAGAGAATATCGGCTTGGGACAAGGAATAGGAGAGGAGAAAGACTAATGGAGTTCTGTAATAAATTTCAGGTAGTAACAGCGAATACTCTGTTCAAGAATCATAAGAGGATTAGGTATACTTGGAAAAAGCCGTGTGATACGGAAGATTCCAGAATACATCAAGGTCAGGCAGAGACTCCGAGCAGATATAGACTCAGATCACAAACTAGTAATGAAGAAGAACAGATTGAAGATTAAGAAATTAGTCAGGAAAAACCAGTACACCAAAAGGTCGGATACAGAAATACCAAGAAATGACGAGATAAGTATGAAGCTCTCTAAGGCTACAGATAGAGCGTTAAGGAATAGCTCAGTCAGTTGTACAGATGAAGAGTGATGAACAACTCTAAAATGGGCAATCACAGAACTTGGAAAGAGAGACACAGGTACGAACAAGGTAACTGAGAAGAAACCATGGGTAACAGAAGAAATACATCAGGTGATCGATGAAAGAAAGAAGTACAAAAATGTTCAGGGAAATTCAGGAATACAGAAGCACATGTCGCTGAGGAATGAAATAAGCAGGAATACAGGGAAGCTGACATGTAATGGCTATAGGAAAAATGCGGAGAAATCGAAAAGTAAATGATTGGTGGATGGACTGACTGAGCACCTTCGGTGAAATTAAAAGGAAGGGTGGCGGCGTGAAGAGTGGAACGGGAATTCTACTCTTGAAAGCAGAGGAGAGAGCGAATATCTGAAAACAGTACCCTGAAGGTCTCTGTGGGGTGGAACATTTGTCTGATGTGGTAGAAGAAGAAACAGGAATCGATTCAGAAGAGATAGGGGATCCAGTATTGCAATCAAAATTAAGGAGAGGTTTTGAGAACATATGATCTTATGTGGCAGAAGGGATTGATAACACGCTATCAGATTTCAAAAATCATTGGGGGAACTGGCAAAAAAAAAGCGACTATTCACGCTGGTGTGTAAAATACATGAGTCTGGCGACATACCAAATAATTTTCCAAAAAATTTCATACACACTATTCCGAAGACTGCAAGAGATGACAAGTGTGAGAATTATCGCACAATCAACTTAATAGCTCATGCACCCGAGCTACTGACAAGAATAATGCACGCAATAATCGAAAAGAAAATTGAGGATTTGTTAGACCTCGATCAGTTTGGCTTTAGGGAAGGTAAAGGCACCAGTGAGTCACTTCTGACGTTGCGGTTGATAATGCAAGCAAGGCTAAAGAAAAATGAAGATACGTTTATAGGATCTGTCGACCTGGAAGAAGCGTTCGAGAATGTAAAATAGTGAATGATAAAGTTCTGAGAAAAATAGCGTAAGCGACAGGGAAAGACGGTAATATACAATGTGTATTACAGCCAACAGGGAGTAATAATAGCAACTTTGTCAAAAAGGGCATTCCTGGTCAAGGGAAGTCTATTAGTACCAAACATAGGCCTTAATATAAGGAAAAAATTTCTGAGGAGCACAGAACGTATGGCAGCGAAACCTGGACTATGGGAGAAACCGAACAGAAGAGAATCAAAGCATTTTAGACGCAATGCTACAGCTAAATGTTGAAAATTAGGTAGACTGAAAAAGTAAGGGATGAGGAGAGTCTGCGCAGAATCAGAGAGGAAAGGAAAAAAAACATGTGTGGAATACACTGGCAAGGAGAAGGGAGTAAGATGATAAGACATGTGTTAAGACATCAGGGGGTGACTGCCATGGTACTAGAGGGAGCCGCAGAGAAAACAGCAATTAAAATACATCGAGCAAATAATGGAAGACGTGGGTTGAAAGTGGTACTCTGAGAAGAAGAGGTTGACACAGGAAAGGAATTGGTAGCGGATCGCATCAAACCAGTCAGAAGACCGATGACTCAAAAAAACAAAAAACAAGTAGGACTGACAGGGCGAAATCACCAAACGTCTGTATCATATAGCTTCTAATCAAACTGTTTTCTGTGAGACAATCAATGAACCATTAGGTGGCCCCATCACGTCAAAAAGGATTTATGAAAAGCTCATGTAAGTGACAAAGAGGACTTTTATCCCGCTCATCGTCCGCCGTATCTGAAACGATGTTGACTAGAGAAGCTGCCTCTCTTTAAAAAGTCTGGTTGGCGAGGATTCGTTTTATGTGCTTGATCGTAAACACCGTGTTGTTTTCGAGAGATACGAAACAAGGAGGATATAAGGTGTAGAAAAGTACAGGCTATGGACATTCCTAGCTAATAGTCTGCTGACATGAAGCATAGGCTTCAGTTCGAGGAAGAAAGTTCTACAAATGTGTGTCCAGAGTACAATACTGTAAGGAAGTGAAAAATGGAAAATCCAGAAATAAACACAATCGAGGTTTTTGAATGTGCCTTATGACAAGGAAACCGAGCTTTCCGTGAACTGACGGGATAATAATAATAATAATTCACAAATGTGGGCCTCTGACCTTCCACTCATTGTACTAGCATACAATAATCGTTATGTCTAATGGCCAGTACTGTAGCGACAATGGCGAATGTCTTTGGTTATATTTTCAGGCTCGTGTACTTGCTCTCTTTTCGACGCTCGTAGCGTCCACTTTTACCCTACAAGACTCAAACAATACGTTTGCAATAATACACGGGAGGTGACAGAAATCCGTTAGTCATGTCTCTGAGCGAACGAAGACGGCGAGTTTGTAGATGACGTCATACGTCCCGCTGCCGAGTTTAAAAAAGTTTTGCTTGCTCCGCATGGGCCATACCTGATTAACTCATGGTCAGCTCCTTCGTGGTGACGACCCACCCACTGTCGTTATGGTTCCCATTCGACGGTGATCCATATATTACTGAACTGTCCCAGCGGTCTCTCTCTCTTTTTTCTCCCTCCCCTTCTTCTCCTTCGTCTTCTTAAGTGTTTCTTTTTTAATATACTTGTATGAACGGAGACAACCAACATCGGCTGTCAGATACGATTTTTCTACAGTTTACTCTCTTAATATCGTGCTCTTTAATGTGGTACACCGCTGCTAGTAAATTGCATTTGGAGCTTTATGGTCAATACGCATGGGCGCTAGACATCCATTTGGAGCTTACGTTTTTCCAGAGAGTAACTTGTTGTGATGTGAAAAGTTTCATACCGAGTTCCGAAACTCTTTGGATAACATTACTGTCTGCGAAGTTCTGTCATACGAAACTCTGAAATTGTAGAACAGCAACGTCTCATAACTATGTCTACAACAGCTATGGGCGTAGGGTGAAGAAAGCAGAAGCAAAAATCAGTAACGTATGTATTTTAGCTGAAAGAAAGACGTTAAATCTCACCATGGTAGAGGAGTGACACGACATTTCATGGTGCCGTCTGTCTATTAACCTTTACTTGGCGCCATTCTACCAGGGTTGCCTCTCGTGTCTCGTGGGCAGGGAGCTGTGGGACGAAACCTCTAAGCGCCACTATGAGCTCAGAATCAAGGATGCCTGCTCGACAACAACATTCTTTGTTAATCGATCTTTTCAAACTGGAAGGCGAAGACTGCTGGAGCCGGCCACAGCTAGCCTACAGCGAGTGTGTGCATCATGGCAGCTGAATGCTGTGGTAACATAGAGCGGCGGGCAGGGAAGGTGGATTCGCCGCTAATCGTTTGTCAGCTCTACAGTACTGCTAGCTTGTTACTGGACTGGCAGGCATTACCTACGGTCAAAGGCGGGTGGTAGCGTCTCTTAGGCACCCTGATTCACACCGACGACAGTTGAAACTGGCTCGATGGACAGGCGATGGGACCAAAAGGGTGGTTTCGCCTAGGTAGTTTCCGTCCAAAGGGCTCGTCCACCAGCTGCGTCGCCTAGCTGATAATGCTGCTCTATGCGGCTGTGAGCCCAAAGCTACACATTCGACCGATAACAGGCGCTGAGACCGTGACGATCGAATGCAAGGCGGCGATGGGATGCTGCTAATAGATAATTGGGGCGCTTTTATGCTTGCTCCAGGTCAGGTGTGTTACAACGGGAGGCAGCTTCTAGTTACGAAGTCATCTGTGTAAATGTTGCGTTGTGCTACAGCCTAAAGCAGTGCAGACCATCGCTGACGTCAGAAGGTCGCACTGCAAAATGCTACGCTAGCGAATTGTAGCTTGCATCTTTATATTTATGTAGATGGCTGAGCTGCGTACCACTTGGGTGGCTGCTACGGTTTGTCTGAGGTCGATGTCACAACGCGAGACACAAAGACGAAACTTTGGTTTTTGTCTTCGCAGCATTTTTTACTTATGTTTCCTGAAATAATTTACTTCATAGTATTACTGATCGCACTATCCAACAACATTTTACGGTTTTTTCTGTAACTAGCACGAAAACCGCTGATCTCTATGTTTATTGGCGTGTTGATGAGGAAAATGTTAATCAAAACGCTAGATAAGTTCTCGTTTGGAAGTTAGTGCTTATACAAGCTTATGTACGTATTTCTCCCTCCATTGGAGGAAGGTCACCGAAGGCGCAATTGGTTTGCCTGGCGTTTGTAGTTTTCTGCTGTTGATTCTCTGGAGTGTGTCCAGTAGTAATCTGCTAACACTGAGACAACCCACTTTCCCTGGTATCTCATGTTTGCAGTTTGCTGCTGGAAGGGTTCTCCATGATCGTCGATTACAGCATCACAGTTGTCAGGAAATAAGACCAAGTAGGAATCTAGGAAATGTAACTTAAAAGACATGTTGCACCCCAGTCTATTGTAGCGGTGCAGAAGATTCGTCACAAAATCCTTTGCAGTTTTTTCCCACTTATTTTCTAGAAACTTTGTTGACACTTGAACAAAGGCATCCGAAGCCAACTTTTCATCACGTGGCAGGACGACGCTGAAATGTTCATCTTTGTACAGTTTGCGTATCTAGAGACGAAAATCCCCTCTTTTATTTTCACCTCACTAGGGCGACGAAATTTCTCAAACAAACAGAGAAATGCTTTCCCAGCTTGTCCTTGGTCTTATCGAAGTTTTTCATTAGGTCCAGTTTGATGTACTAAAGTGCCAAAGAAACTGATATAGGCATCATATTCAAATACAGAATATTTAAACAGGCAGAACGTGGCGCTGCGGTCGGAAACGCCTATATTGTAAGACAACGAGTGTCTGGGACAGTTGCTAGATTGGTTACTGCTACTACAATAGCAGGTTATCAGGATTTATGTGAGTTTGAACATGGTGTTACATTCGGCCCACGAGCTATGTGACACAGTATATCCGAGGTCGCGAAGAAGTAGGGATTTTCCCTTACGAACCTTTCAAGAGTGTACCATGAATATCAGGAGTCTGGTAAAATATGAAATCTCCGACATCGCTGCTGCCAGAAAACGATCCTGCGAGAACGGGACCAACGACAACAGAAGAGAACCGTTCAACGTGACAGAAGTGCAACTCTACCACAAACTGCTGCAGATTTCAATGCTTGGCCATCAACAAGTGTCATCATGCGAACAATTCAACGATACATCATCGATACAGGCTTTAGGAGCCGAATGCTCGCTCGTGTACCCTTGGCGATTGCACGGCACATAGCTTTACGCCTCGCCTGGAACCGTCAACACAGACATTGGACTGTTAATGGCTGGAAACACGTTGCCTGGTCGGACTAGTCTCGTTTTATATTGTATAGAGCTTATGGAGGTGTACGGGAATGGAGACAACCTCATGAATCCATGGACCCTGTATGTCAGCATGGAAATGTTCAAGTCGGGTGGAGGCTGTGTAATGATATGTGGCGTTCGCAACTGGAATGACATGTCACCCCTGATACGTCTAGATACGACTCTGACTGGTGACACATATGTAATCATCCTGTCTGATCACCAGCACCCATTCACGCCCATTGTGCATTCCGACGGACTTGGGCAATTTCAGAAGGAAAAGGCGACACGCTACACGTCCAGAATTGACACAGTGTGGCTCCAGGAGCACTCTTCTGAGTTCTGGCCACCAAACACCCCAGACATGAACCGTATTAAGCATATCTGGGATGCCTTGCAACGTGCTGTTCAGAAGAGATCTCCACCCTCTCGTACTCTTATCGATTTATGGACAGCTCTGCAGGATTCATAGAGTCAGTTTCCTCCAGCACTACTACAGACATTAGTCGAGTCCATGTCACGACTTTTTGCGGCACTTTTGCGTGCTCGAGAATGCCCTACACGATATTAGGCAAGTGTACCAGATTCTTTGGCTCCTCAGTGTATGAATAGCAAGGAAAATTATGTTCTTTGATGTATCAAGTGCTTCGTGTGTAACACTGTGAGATCCTGGTTCAAGTGACCGCGCTTAGGTCAGTCTTTTTTTCGTAAGGAAGTGCTGCCCAACAGGAGCAAGGAGCATCAGAATTTTGTGTAGCCATGTTGTAGCCAAAGTAGTAGGCCTATATCTTTCAGATCCCCGGAAATCTGCCAATAAAATTTGTCATAGTTCAATAACAACAACAATTGTTTCATGTTGTCATAGTTTTCTTTCCTGTAGGGTGCATACCCAACCGGAACCGGTGGTAGTACGTTCCCATTTTGCACTAGCACACACTTGAGGCTTACTTTTGAGGGGTCAATGAAGAGTCGCGTTCACTGATCACCTTACAGTCAATGTCCATACCTGCCATTAGTACGTGTATATCACTACAAAATACCAAGTTCTTTTAATGTTCGCAATAAATAGAAAAGATAACATATGATGGTTAGGGAGCGCAGTAACATTTACCATCTTATCAAGACAATCCCACTACTGTAGTCCTGATGCTAATACTTCAGGTTTAAAGTTTTCGATAGCGTTGACCCACAGTCCTTCAAAACATTTTAATAGAGTAAACTGCTATTAGACTGTGTATTATTATTTTTATCTTTTGTAGTATCCAGATTTAGGGTTTTATGTCACTGTGATGTACAATGCTAAAAGTTGTGAGACCATTATTAAGTAATATCTGCTAAGGCAGTCCAAAGCAGATAGTCTAGGATAACACATATCTTTAAGATGCAACTGTCATTTGAAAGACATGTGTTAGCCGAAATCTGGATAATATCCAAAGATAAATACAATCATAAAGAATCAAATGGTAGTTTATTCTTTTAAAACGTGTCCTGCAACGTTCGGCAACAAAAAAAAAAAAAACGGCTCTGAGCACAATGGAACTTAACATCTATAGTCATCAGTCCCCTAGACCTTAGAACTACTTAAACCTAACTAACCTAAGGACATCACACAACACCCAATCATCACGAGGCAGAGAAAATCCCTGACTCCGCCGGGAATCGAACCCGGGAACCCGGGCCTGGGAAGCGAGAACGCTACGGCACGACCACGAGCGTTCAGCAACAGCAGAGTTTTCTGTCTAGCGTAGTCTGGTATTAGGGTTACGTGCTTCGCACCTCACTTCGACAGTGCGCCACCTCAGATTACTGATTTCCAACACTGACGCGGCATCTTGCGTATTCCTGGTCTCCGTAAACTCCTTTTACTGAAACCAGCATCGTTTCCAGTCACGGCAGAGGACGAAAGACGCACTTTATTCGGTGTTTCTTAAAGAACCACTTTAATGTTGGAGATTCGTCTGGCTGCTTTCGAAGTATAATACATACAATTAAAATGCAGTATAATCCTCTAACCGCAGTGTTTCTTCAGTATAAACATGTTCCTCTCGAGCCATTTCAGATACTAATAACAGCATCCGACACAAGGCCCCAGAAGCTTTCGGCCGTATACAATTCTACCAAAAATATCTGAGACAAATTTTGTTCCTGGAATGTAAGGGATGCCAGCGAAGTAACTACGGTGTAGCTTGAAGTAACAACTGTAGACGTGAGACGTGCATTCGATCACTCAGTTGTGAACAGGTAGAGTGAAGTAGTGGGAATGAGGACGTAGTGTTTCAATTTTGTTGTATTAGAAATTTAATAAGAAATTGCAATGGATCAACATCTCTAAGTCAAATGTTCAAGACATTTTTCAGAATGTTTTGAAGGAAAAAGAAAGTGTGGCTAAGTTCGTCCTGTCGAACTTAACTTATGAACACAAACTGCGGCGCGTGGACATCGCAGCAACCTGACTGAAATTCAAAATACTTTTCTGGAAGAAATTATCATGGGTGACGAGACTTGGTGTTGTCAGTTGGGATCCATCGCAAAACGACAAAGTGCAGAAATTCATATGTAAGGTCAACACTTTCAAGACATAGCTGACATTAATGCTACAGCAATTCACGATCCCGAAGGACTTTTCTGAAAATTTCACATGGCTGTTTGACCTTCGTGAGCGTTGTATCAAACTAGGGGAGACGGTGTAGAGCTGGTAAACTATTGTAACCACAATTTTAATTTTTCTCAGTTTTTTTGGTTAATACAGTCTCTATCCTTTATTAACTTCCAATTTTTGTTGACGAATACATTTTCTTGATTAATCTTCTGCGTTTTGCAAAAATGTATTTAACATGTAGCAGAAGCCTCCAATAAGGATCGAAGGTCACCACGTCTCTTTCAGGGGAACGTTTCCAGTATGCGCTGTTAGTGATTTGAGGAACTCATGCTGTGCCTAAATTTCGGTGGCCAAACTGGGATTTAAGCCAATGCTCTCCAGAAGTCTGGTCCACTTTCTCAATAAACGGCTCAGGGCACTTAGTCCTCAAAGAACTGTCTAACAACAAAAGAGAAAAATTAAATGTACTGGGGCATTACTGTTAGCTCGTCAGTAGCTTGATATTTTGTTACAGTTTACTTTACTGAGCAAATGATAAAATGTCCTTTTTGCTGTTTGAAAATTTAAGGAATAGATCACAAAGGAAGGCATGACCGCATGGAAGCCGTAATCTGACTGTTCCCTTTCAAAGGATAGTTTCAGCGGAATTATCATCAGATCACAGATATCTGAGTCATTGTAGGTAACACAGAGCTACCCACTGTAATCACGTGCTATGAATCATTAAACATTATATTCATTCGTATACGATCGATGACTCGTCATAACCGTGACTCGATTACTGCTACCGAGATTAGCCTTTGAACGCTGTAAAGATATTTTCAAGCCTCCCAGCAGTTACGTACTTGTTTTTGTACTGCTTAGAACCTATGGAGGTCTAACTGAACGTTTTCTAGTCATGAGTCTTCTAACTGACATGACTCGGCCCACTACGAATTCCCTTTCTGCGCTTACCTAATCGTGTCAGGGTAGCGTTGTGTCCTACGTCCGTAAATTTTTGCTGGACTTATTCCAGTCTCTGTCTTCTCCTACCGTTTTTACCCTCTGCAGTCACATCTAGTATCATGGAAATTATTCCCTGGTGTCTTAAAGACGTGTCCTATCAACCTGCCACATCATTATATCAGTGTTTTCCATACGTTCCTGTCTTCACCGATTTTGCCCAGAATCTCCTCATTCGTACTTAGCGACAATTTTAGCTTCTACATAGAGTTCTTAGACCAATCTGTTAAGTATGCCTTTTGAGGTCAAAAATTCCATGTTGGAAGTGGTCGTGTGACATGGGGCGTTGTGATGATGCAGCATCCACTTGCATGCAATCCATTAAACTTATTCACATCTGTACAATAAAAGTGGTAAAAACGGATTTCCCGGTTATTGCGAGCAGTCACCTTGTCATTAGGAAACTTTAACGTGCTCCGCAGCCAGACGGAAACCTCCGGCCATGCGTCTACATCCTGAGCTCGTTTTTGTTGTGGTCTTCAGTCCTGAGACTGGTTTGATGCAGCTCTCTATGCTACTCTATCCTGCGCAAGCTTCTTCATCTCCCAGGACCTACTGCAACCTACATCCTTCTGAATCTGCTTAGTGTACTCATCTCTTGGTCGCCCTCTACGATTTTTAGCCTCCACGCTGCCCTCCAGTACTAAATTGATGATGCCTCAAGCATGTTCTATCATGATACTGCGTGAAGAGTTTGACAGAGCACTGAAAGACCTAAGTCGAAACAAGGCTCTGGGGGTAGGCAACATTCCATTAGAACTACTGACAGCCTTGGGAGTGCCAGTCCTGACAAAACTCTACCATCTGGTGAGCAAGGTATATCAGACAGGCGAAATTCCCTCAGACTCCAATAAGAATTCCAAAGAAAGCAGGTGTTGACAGATGTGAAAATTACCAAAATACCAGTTTAATAACTCACAGCTGCAAAATACTAACGCGAATTCTTTACAGACGAATGGAAAAACTGGTAGAAGCCGACCTCGGGGAATATCAGTTTGGATTCCGTAGAAATGTTGGAACACGTGAGGCAATACTGACCCTACGACTTATCTTAGAAGAAAGATTAAGGAAAGGCAAACCTACGTTTCTAGCATTTGTAGACTTAGAGAAAGCTTTTGACAATGTTGACTGGAATACTCTCTTTCAAATTCTGAAGGTGGCAGGGGTAAAACACAGGGAGCGAACGGCTATTTACAATTTGTGCAGAAACCAGATGGCAGTTTTAAGAGTCGAGGGTCATGTAAAGGAAGCAGTGGTTGGGAAGGGAGTGAGACAGGGTTGTAGCCTCCCCCCGATGCCATGCAATCTGTATATTGATCAAGCAGTAGAGGAAACAAAAGAAAAATTCGGAGTAGGTATTAAAATCCATGGAGAAGAAATAAAAACTTTGAGGTTCGCCGATGACATTGTAGTTCTGTCAGAAATAGCCAAGAATTTGGAAGAGCAGTTGAACGGAATGGACAGTGTCTTGAAAGGAGGGCATAAGATGAACATTAACAAAAGCAAGAAGAGGATAATGGAATGTAGTCGCATAAAGTCGGGTGATGCTGAGGGAATTAGATTAGGAAATGAGACACTTAAAGTCGTAAAGGGGTTTTGCTATTTGGAGAGCAAAATAACTGATGACGGTCGAAGTAGAGAGGATATAAAATGTAGACTGGCAACGGCAAGGAAAGTGTTGCTGAAGACGAGAAATTTGTTAACATCGAGTATTGATTTAAGAGTCAGGAAGTCGTTTCTGAAAGTATTGGTATGGAGTGTAGCCATGTATAGAAGTGAAACGTGGACGATAAGTTGTTTAGACAAGAAGAGAATAGAAGCTTCCGAAATGTGCTGCTAAAAAAGAATGCTGAAGATTAGATGGGTAGATCACATAACTAATGAGGAGGTATTGAATAGAATTGGGGAGAAGAGGAATTTGTGGCATAAGTTGACCAGAAGAGGGGATCGGTTGGTAGGTCATGTTCTGAGGCATCAAGGGATCACCTGAGCTCGTTCATCCATTATATATATTCCAGTACAGAGAAGAATGTTCCGGCGTAATGTCAACCGTCGACATGCCCGTCGAGAGTGTTGTAGCCGAACGGGCTGTGAAGAAGACGTCAACCAATTGCACGCGGACCGCCCCTCTCTAGCACGACTATGCGACGGCAACACACTCTACGCGAAGGGAACGTAAGCGCTGCACCCTACTGGCCGCGGCCCAGTTGAAGACTAGCATTGTGTGACTTCCACAGCGGCATCAAGAATAGGCACTTGTATAGCAGCGACTTAGGAACTGTATTACTTCCCTTGTACTAAAAATTGTATATACTGAAGAGTTTGCTCATATTGCGTGTCGCCTTTTGCTTTCGACACATCATTGTAAATTCTCAGGGTTAAGTACTTATTACTGTAAATAAAATTCATAAATACGATTTGCTTGAATTGTTGTCCAGCAATCCGAAAAAACAGGTTTCCTAGGCACCCCATATTCGACTAGTAGGCATGATACAAGAGAAGACATTTAAATCTAAAGTCGCTTACCTGGTGTCGGCCAATAAATAAGATATTGCGCTGTCTGTGTTGTTCAGAATATTCTTTCGGACATGCATCCATGTAACACATGCATTGCAGGATCGTACTTGTCTATAATGTCCGGTCTCTCTCGATTCACCCTTTTCCTGAGTCTCTCAATCAGATATTTGTAAAACATTCGATTGAAAGTTTGTCCTGGAGGATCGAATGACGTATGCACGACAAACTTAATGCCTAAAAAGCAACTCAGCATAGTTTCCGTCTCTGACTTGATCGCTCGGGCTTTTTTCGGTCAAGGAGATGTCTCATTGTGCCACTCCTAGTTCTGCCGCTTTTTCTCAGGATTGCACTCAGAAATCTAAGATTCATCACCTGTGACCACACGACAGAACAGTTCGTGGTCATTAGCAGTCCTCTCAGGTAGGTCGACAAACACGTTTCCTCGATTGTCGTTCTGCTCACCTTCGATTTTTTCGGCGCCATTTTTGTACAAACGTTTCGGATGTGCTAAATTCGATGTACGGTGAAACTGTTTAACAGCGCACCTATCACCCTTATTATTATATATCTTTTTCGTCAGTTTTTGAAGTTGAAGATCTCCCTGGGCGAGGTTCATCTTCAACGTGTTCTCGGCCTTCCAAAAATGATTTTTGTCAGTGAAAAAGTTGTGCTCTTAATAAGGCAAATTCCCTTTGTGCCTATTTAAACTTTTCAGAGGTTACACACGCGCATTCTCCAAACTCCACTGTTCAATTTTCGTAACAAACAAAAAAACACGGCATCACTGGTGGAGCTCTTAAAAATCACGCTATGGGTGTACAAAGCTGAAACTCGGACTAAGATTCTAAAAGGGATTAACACACCGGTCTGCACAAGCAGAGCAACACTCTGTTGCCAGACAGCTCGTGGTGTTGTCAGTATCATTACTTTTCTCACACACCTCGTATATTGTCACTGTTTACTGACAACCGCGAAAAGGCACATTCAATTAATAAGGCCCTCGAGCTGCTGCAGTGACAGCAGGCTAATGGAGTTTGAAACATCAAAGCACTCGGTGAAATTATACTGCCTGCCGCCTGCAGGCTTCAGTACGCGTGCGAGTGAAAATTTGTGTCAGTGGGGCATGAATTAAAATTCCAAGTCCTTAGAATATTCTGTCCCTCATCACTAGGCTCTTTTAAAGAATAAACCAATACGAGAAACGAGTGGCTAAACGTACAGTTTCAGGCGTACCTTGGCTGAGGAATATGAGCGAAATAATGATTAACAGAAAAATTTAAATACAGGGTAGATGAACACACTAGGGCCAAAAGACATTGTAAACAGCTTTTATTTAGCAGAGACTTACTGCTATGGCTTACGTGTTATGATGCTTTCCACAAAAGCAGCGGCTCACATTTCAACGTCTGTGGGACATGCACGGACAAGGTGCTTAAATGAACTAAAGATCCCCGGTATTCTTCACGGACTAACGTGACGCCTTGTATAGAAAAATGTTTTTGGAAAATCTCTTTAAAAAGTTTTATTTGTGCTTTCCTTCACTTGTAAAATGCAGCAGACTATATCAAATCGAGTGAGACGGAATGCACTTGTTAGAGTTTCACACAAAACGCTCGTATTTCACCTCTAGTTCACTCTATCCACGCACCTCACTTGCAGTACTGTCATGAAATGGCTTTTGTTTTTGTCTCGGGCAGCGCATCTCTAATGAGATTTTGCAATTCGAAACTGGTAATGATGCCTCCTACCTATTACTCTGTCATACGGTGATGGCGTTGTGGCTACGGGGGTACTAGTTCCCGCTCAACTCCGGAGGCAAAGCTTGCGTCCCTCGTCGAACAACACGTAGATAAGAACTATTACTCCCCTTGCTCAACTACATGTTTTCTTTGGTTGGCGACTTCGTTTTATGATCATACGGCCGTGGTCCAAGACATACTTCACTGCCTGAGGGTTCGTCCTCTAATACAGGAGATATTAGAGGCTACAACTTCTCTGATAGCACTTAAAATCTGAGAAAAAGCATGTGATGACTTGTCTATCACAGGAAGACGAAATATTGCAGAAACATGCCTAAGACCACGGCCTAATGCTAGTGAAAAACGAATCACGAAGGATGCAAATACCAGCTGTTACAGCTTGCTATGTGTAAATTTATTATATTTTCACTGTAATTGTTTTGGTCATCTTGAGTGATCTTCATGTCTCGTTTGTCCAGAGTGTATCCATTGGTTATGTTTAGTACGTATCGCCACAAGTTAATTTGAGAAAAACTCTTCACTGATCTACACTTCAAGGGTCTGTTGTTCACTTCACTTAAAGATGGCCAGCGGAAAGCTGTATTCAGGTAGAAGACTCACTCAGTCTTCGGTACACCCTATAAGACGTGCAACATTGAGGGAGGGGATTCAGTAAATTATTGTACATCGTCCGACAGTGGCTGATGTACCTACTTGAGCAAATTTGATGTACTTACAGAAAAAATTTTTGTCCACTTTATCTAACGAAACCTGTGAACACTTTTCTATCACGTAAGAACGGTAACTACTACGTGCCAGCAGCACGCCTACATGCCAAGATCTGACTGTCAGTAGTATCATTTTGAATCCTCTCCCCCACTAGGCCGCTCCCTACAGGGGGTACTGGAAGCAGCTCCACTTTTAGCTGAATAGTAACTTCCCGTTACTTCACAATGTGAGATGAACAACAACAGAGACGTAAAAATTAGATTAGTGATATCGTTTGCCGAAGAATCTGTGTGAGTAAGCATTAACACAATGGTCAATCCTCAGACATTAATCATTGTGGTCATCAACACCACTTAAGATGCCCAAATTATAACAATTACGTGAAGCATGTCTTGTTATAAACATGACAGATGAAGTCCGAAGAAACAATTCATAAGCAGTCTCTTCTTCGTGGTACTGTATGTATTCTCCAAGCGTTGTATTGGGATCCACTTTTCTATCAAGGCATGACTCTATTTATAAGAGCACTGGCATACGCGGAGTAAACGATGTTGAAATTTTGAAAATTCTCGTCAGTTACATCGAAATTGCAATTCCCTTGTCATAACTGCGAGTTCTTTGTTTGTTCTGGGAGTTCCTCATGGTAACTATAACATACAAGGTATTAGTTCAGTTTATTAAATGAATGACAAAAAGTTTTACTTGACGTGGTACAGTCTTTTATCATGTGGGTGTATGATACTTGACAACTGTCATTGACAATTAAAACATTACTGGAAAACTCGTTAACTAACTGTTCTCTTGAAATACAATGTTTAAAATTTACAAAAGAAGATTTCCAACCATTACTTGAATAGCTTTTATGTCCTACTCGATGATGTTGAATGCTTCATCTGCAGTCTCGAACTGCGTGGAGCACTTCTAACCTCGGCTCTATATTGACCTCTGTGTGAGAGCGCTGCTGGGCTGAGATACAGGGTGTGTCTTCTTCAGCCTCTCATATTATCCGTTGCCATTTGCACCGAGACGTCGCTTGTGTCTGTGGTATCGCTGTACATGGCAGACTTTGGTTCTGCACCACAATCTCTGGACGATACCACAGGAAGCCTCTGTGTGGTTTAAAATCAGAGTGTAGTGTGCATTTACTGCAGCTTGTGTTACTACACATATCTTTTACCAGATTATCGTAATTTCAGCTACATATTGTGAGGATAACACTCCAGTCTATTTACAGGGAACTAACACCACATGAAAAGAGCTGATGTTATTTGATGCAGAACAGGAATACATATTGCGAAAGCATGAAATTTGTTCGTAGTTGCAAATGTGGACTAACCTTCAGCTGTACAATGGAATGTCGACAGTGATAACTTGTGCCGGTCCGGGACTCGGAACCGTCGTTCCTGCTTTTCGTGAATGGTCGCGATATCATTAGGCTATCTGACCATGTTATCCAGCCAGACCCACACATGTATATGTCGTGAACCACGTGTCTATAAGCTGTACTCGAACATCTGTTATGTATATTTCCGTACAGCAGTGACATTTTAATCGAAAATCGCTTTCCTGATATCGGCAGATAAATATGATATTGCATCGTACTTCGGAATAAAGTAAGCAAAATATAGTACATGTTGGGAATGTTTCTAAATACTTTTTGTGGTATGTATAAGGAATACGCAAACAATTCAAGTGTGTTGGATGATTGATTATTAAAATTGTAATTTCAAGGATATGGGAATCCGAAGTACGACAAATGTTTGACAATGAGTTCAGAAGATGTCGGGCTTCTCCTGCTGTAGATGGACGTTACTTTTAGCACCTGCTGAAAATAAATGTAAGCTTAATGGCGTCTTAGCTACTATTCAGGCCAGTAAAGTTGCGCAGGGCCGTCAGAGAGCAGCTGCCGCAGGAGCCACCATATGGAAGCTATGTGCCGGCACCTGCTCCCTACTTGCAACACACTGTGTGTGATAAACTAGCACCAACTGCTCATGTTTCGTGTTTTTAAGGCAGACGTTGAGGACCAGCCCAAGCTTCATGAAGTGCATGTAAACCACGTTCTATAAGGCGTTCGTAACAGCCAAGACTTTGTGAAGCAGGTTGTCACTTTCGTTTTGGATTCGGCTCGTCTCTTAAACCACCGCACCGTGTGCTAAGCTATACCAGCAGCTCGTACATTATAGCAGCTATGTTACAGAGTCTGTCGCGAAATCGTGAGGCTTATATCCAAGCAGAATATAGGTACTTTGCTTGTGGAATTATCAGTCATCCTTAGAAGTAGAGAAGTGTAATATACAGCTGCGTCTACTGTCTGGTTAAACTCGCGAGTTTCATAATTCAGAAACTGTGGACACTGAAAAATTAAAATTATGTTTTCCTGGCGGAAATGATCACTAAGTATCGCCTCTTACACTCTGTATACCTCCATTACATGGAACCCTAGTCACAAAACTCTCTCGTTACGCGAACCTTGGTCCTTTGTAATTCTTGATCGTAGCAACATCCAACATAGTAGCAAAATGCGTGTTTGAAAATAAAGGTAATATCATCTGCATTTTATAATGATTATTCCCAATGGGTAGTGTGACTGAACTTACTGAGCACATGAGTTTGTTTTATTTTTTGCTCCTTTAATTTATGCATCCTCTCGCTGAGGTTTCTCAGTAGTTATTCTGTCCTTGTTAGTCTCTAAATTGATGGTTCCCGGTACGTTTTCTGAATGTGAACCTGTGCCATTGTACGTCAGCTTTAATGCCAATTTAGTAAAGTTTACCTTTATTTTCGACTCTCCAACTGACGTTCACTTTCTTTCAGTCAGCCTATCATCATTCACTCTGAGAGCGTGGCTATAAAATTTCAATCATCGTTTACAGGAAGTAACAGTGATATTCTCGGCTTCCTGATATATTCCCCTTTCGCCAAACTCCATCTAGGCTCATACATTTTCCGTAGTTTCTTATTCTGTTTTCCTTTTCTTTGATATGCATTAGTGCTCTGCTTTTGTTAGGGAGTTCGATGCAAATAATGAAAAATATCAAGTTCCTTGTTTTTTATTCTTGAAGATCCTTAAACATTATTTAAGTTAACAAATTCTGTATTTTTTCCTTCGTAAGTTAAAGTTAACCTCTAGCTTCGTGAATTTATATACATGAGATATTTTTCTGAAGTTATCTTAGGTTGTCCGACTACGTACCAAGGAATAACTTACATTCGTAAATCTCCTGACATGTAATAGATAGTTTACATCATGATAGTCATTACTATAGCACAAGAATTTCACTGACGTTAGGCTATGCACAGCTGTGGATGGATTGCTATTTTTGCGTTATACACCTCATAAGAATGAAGCATTCACATCTATGATACCCCTGAGAACAAGAAAAGCTCGAATGTCGTTAGTAGTGAATAATAAAGGATTATTTTAAAGCAATAGCCTAGTGAGAGTACTCCGTTCCTCTGTTATTCACAAAGTAAACATGGTTCAAATGGCTCTGAGCTCTATGAGACTTAACTTCTGTGGTCAGCAGTCGCCTAGAACTTAGAACTAATTAAACCTAACTAACCTAAGGACATGACACACATACATGCCCGAGGCAGTATTCGAACCTACGACCGTAGTGGTCTCGCGGTTCCAGACTGTAGCGCCTAGAACCGCTCAGCCACCCGGCCGGCATTTACAAAGTATCCCTGCATTATCTCTAGCTCTTGCAACCACGATGTGGGTTATCTAGCACGTGGATGGTGATCGTTTATCGTTGTGAGCACACGTCTTTGTGACTGTTCTTCTGCTAATCTGACAAGCGCCAAAGTCATAGATAAAATGATGCAAGATTTGTGAAATTTTGACTACGTCAACAGTACGCGTAAGCATGAATATCCAAGTCACGTACAGTAGTAGTCCATTTCAACCAACAGAATCCTGTCTCGATCTGAATTTCTGTGTCTCGCTGCGCCGGGACAAACAACTTGGACTGAACATATCGGGTCAGTACTTTGGATTCTTTTACTATCCGTGAAGATCCAACTGCGTCCTCCCACACTGTCTGCAGTCTCAATGTACATAAAGCCGGTGCCGTGGACACAGTGGTTACATTAGAAGCGGGAGAGTTTGTGGCAAATTACCCTAGCAAATAGAACGTTCCATCTATTTTCTGGCAGGTCTTATTTCACCCGAACATCTTGCACCACTGTCAAGGTGAATCGGTGACTGATTTTGGAATGTAAAGGCATGTGTATTTATAGCGTGAGATGCTTGTAACACCAAACTTACCGATACATTATGAATTTCAACGTTCATGCGTAATAGTTGACATAGCCAGTACAACAGCCCCTCATGATAAAATATGTACGTCCCCACAGGAATATACAACGTAGATAGAATCAGGCGAGTAACCACACGGTAAAAGCTTTGGTTATATGTTTTGCGAATTATCACTTTTCGTATTTTGTGACTAGGCGCTCGTACGAACTTGAAGGCAACGTTATAGAAAGGGAAGTAATTGAAGATGAGCTACAAGATATGCTAAAGCGAGAAGAATTTGACAGAGCATGAATGACCTGAATCTAAACAAAATCCGTTGAGTAGACGTCATTCCCACGGGACTACTCATATCTTCGGGAGAGCTAGCCATGAGAAAACTATTTCATCTGGTGTGCCAGACAGGTGAAAGATCCTAAGATTTCAGTAATAACGTAATAAATCCAAAGAATCAGACGCTGAAAACTGTGACTATTACCGACCCGTCAGCTTAATACGAATGTGAACAGAATACTGACAAGATTTATTTACAGGAAAGAGAAAAAACTGGTGGAAGCCGACATCGGGGATGATCGGATTTGGTTCTGGGGAAATGTAAGTACACGTTACGCAATACCGACGCTGCGCTTTGTCCTACAAGAGAAGTTAAAGGAAGGCAAACCTACGTTTCTGGTGCCTGTACATGTAGAGTAGCTTTTCCTTACGTTCACTGAACTACACTCTTGGTAATTCTGTGGGTAGCCGTCATTAAATACAGGGAGTAAAAAGAAATTTACAGCTTGTATAGAAACCAGGCTGCAGTTAGAAGAGTTGGCGGATATTAAAGGAAAACGGTGACAAAAAGAGAGCAAAGCAGGATTGTAGCCCAACGACGATATTATCCAGTATATTCCAGTACACTAAGGTGACAAAGCCAAGGACAGCGATATGCACATATGTACGAGGGTAATCCCAAAAGTAAGGTCTCCTGTGTTTTTATAAGTACATAGACCTGTTTACTACTACAGTGCCTTACATCAGTTTACAGGTTGAACATTTAGCTATTTTTCGACATAATCACCACTTCTGTCGATGCAATTTTGTGGACGCTGTGGCAGTTTTTGTATGCCAGCTCGCCACCATGCTGTTCAGAAAGTTATGAATCTCTTCTTTCACCTCGTCGTCGGAGCTAAATCGCTATCCGGCCAAATAATCTTTTAACCTACGGAAAAGGTGATAGTCACTGGGTGTCCAGTCAGGACTATAGGGTGGGTGGGTGATAATGTTCCACTGAAACTGTTGCAGGAGATCAACGGTTTGCCGAGCAATGTGTGAGCGAGCGTTGTTATGGGAAATGTGTACGCCCTTCCTCAACATTCCTCTTCTCCGGTTCTGAATTGCAAGTTGGAGTTTTTTCAGAGTCTCAGAGTACCTGTCAGCGTTAACTGTGGCCACAGTAGGTATAAAGTCGACCAACAATACTCCTTTCCGATCCCAAAACACGGTTGTCATGACTTTACCTGCAGACTGTGTTTGCTTGAATTTCCGCGGCTTTAGCGAAGAAGGATGCCACCACAGGCGTGCTTGTTGCTTGGTCTCAGATGTAAAGTGGTATGCTCAGGTTTTGTCACCAGTGACAGTTGAGTCCAGAAACAGCATGGCGGCAAGTTGGTATGACATGGGCATACAAGAACTACCACAGCGTCTACAAAAATGCATCGACAGAAAAGGTGATTATGTCGAAAAATACCTAAATGTTCACGCTGTGAACTGATGTAAACCATTGTAGAAATAAACAGGTCTATGTACTTATAAAAAATAGGAGACCTTACTTTCGGGATTACCCTCGTATATGGCGGTAGTATCTCGTATCTAAGTATAAAAGAGCATAGCACCGGTCGAGCTTGTATTTGTACTCAAGTGATTGATGCAAAAGTTTTCCGGTGTATTTATGGCCGTACGACGCTAATTAACAGACTTTTAACGCGGAATGCTAGTTGGAGTTAGACGTACGGGACATTCCATTTTGGAAACCGCTGGGAAACTCAAATTTCGCAGACCGACAGTGTTAAGAGTGTGGTGAGAATACCAAATTTCTGGTAGTTCCTCTTACCATGTACAACGTAGTGGCCGATTGCCTTCACTGAACGACCGAAAGCAGCGGTGTTGAGAGGAGTTGTCAATGCTAACAGACAAGCAACAGTGATTGAAGTAACCAAAGAAATCAATGATGGACAAGTGTCCGCAAGAACAGTCCGGCGAAATTTGGCGTCAGTGGGCTATGGAGCAGACGACTGAAGCGAGAAATTCTGCTAACAGCACGACATCGCCTGCAGCTCCTCTCCTGGGCTCGTGACCATATCGTTTGGACCCTGGAATATTGGAAAACCATGGCCTGCTCAGATGGGTCCCGATTTCAGTTGGTAAGAGCTGATGGTAAGGTTCGAGAGTGGCACATACGCCACGGAGCCGTGAACCGAAATCGTCTACAAGGCATAATACTAGGTGCGGGTAGCTCCATAATATTGTGGGCTGCCTTTTCATTGAATGAACTAGGTCCTATGTTAGGCTACTTGGAGACTATTTGCAGCCTTCCGTGTTCATACTCTCAAACAATAACTGAATTGTTATAAATGAAAGTGCTCCATGTAACCGAGCCACAATTGTTCGCGATTGGCTTACATTCTGGACAATTAGAGCAAATGATTTGGCTATTCAGATGGCCTGATATGAATCTCATCGAACATTTATAATATGTAACCGAGAGGTCAATTCGTGCACAAAATCCTGCACCACCAACACCATCGCAATTACAGACGGCTGTAGCGGCAAATTGGCAAAATATTTCTGCAGGGCACTTCCAACGACTTGTAGTATCCAACTAAGTCGAGAATCTTTACTACGCTGGGTTAAAAGAAGGTTTGACACTATATTAGAAGCTATCTCATAACTATAGTCACATCAGTGTATATTGAGCACTCAGTAAAGGAAACCGAGGAAAATCTAGATTAGGCCTTAAATTTTATGGAGGATAAATGAAAACTGTTAGGTTTGCCGACGACACTGTACTTCTGTCAGAGACTGCTAACGTCTTGGAAGAGGTGTTAAACTGAATAGGCAGTGGCTTCATAATATCTTGTAAGGTGAAAAAGAAGAAAAGGAAAACAGAGGTAATGAATTGTAGTTGGATTAAACAAGACGTGGCTGAAGGATTTAGGTAAGAAAATGAGGAGTAGTAGATGATATTTTATTACACTCATGCTCATAAATTACGGATAATTGCAGAATGTGGTGCCACACAATGTAGCACTACACATAACAGCACTAATAGCATAGGCACATAGGGGACACACACGACACAGATCTGTAAGTCCACGGTACTGGTGATAAGTTGAGAAAATCTTCCCAAAACACATGTGCTACAGAACGCCACTGTTTCCTGCGCATGTACCCCGACATCAATATGGGATATGATCATCATGCACACGCACACAGGCCGCACGGCGGGTTGGCATACTCTGGATCAGGTGGTCGAAGAGCTGCTGGTGTATAGCCTCCCATTCTTGCACCTGTCTCTGTCGGAGCTCCCGAAGTATCCTAAGTGATTTGAAGACGTGCAGCGATATGTCGACCGAGAGCATCCCAGACGTGCACGATGGGGTTTAGGTCTGGAAAATAGGCAGCCCACTCCATTAGCCTGATAATTTCTGTTTCAAGTTATTCCTCCACGATGGCAGATCGGTGGGGCCGTGCGTTATAATGCATCAGGAGGAAGATGGGATCCCCTGCAACCCTGAAAAAGGCGCACATACTGGTGCAACATGACGTCCCGATACACCTGACCTGTTACAGTTCCTCTGTCAAAGACATGCAGGGGTGTACGTGCACCAATCATAATCCCAATAAAACAAACCCACACCATCAAACGACGACCTCCATACAGGTCACTTTCAAGGACATTAAGGGATTGGTATCTGATTCCTGGTTCACGCCAGATGAAAACCCGTCGAGAATCACTGTTCAGACTATACCTGGACTCGTCCGTGAACACACCCTGGGACCACTCTCCCAATGACCATGTACTATGTTCTTGACATCAGGCTTTACGGGCTCTCCTGTGACTAGGGGCCAGTGGAATGCACCTTGCAGGTCTCTGGGTGAATACACCATGTCTGTTCAGTCGTCTGTACACTACGTGTCTGGAGACAACTGTTCCAGTGGCTGCGGTAAGGTGCCGAGCAAGGCTACCTGCAGTACTCCGTGGCCGTCTGCGGGCACTGATGGTGAGATATCGGTCTTCTTGTGCTGCTGTGCACTGTGGACGTCCCGTACTGTCGCGTTTGGACACGTTTCCTGCCTGCTGGAATCGTTGCCATAATCTTGAGACCACACATTGTGGCACAACGGAGGGTCCGTGCTACGACCTGCTGTGTTTGACCTGCCTCCAGTCGCCCTAGTATTCTACCCCTTATATCGTCATCAATATGTGTTCTTTGAGGCATTTTCAACACTCAATCACCATTCGCACGTCTGTAAACGCCTGCACACTCACTCGCAGCACCGTACTCTGACATAAACCAACACACCTCTGCGTATGTGGACTGCTGCCAGCGCCAGCGTGCGACGACCGCAGGTCAGATGCATCGCATGGTCATACCCCGAGGTGATTTAAACCCGCAAACCTCCCACGAGAGCGTTGTTTCACCATGTATCAGCATTACCCTTAATTTATGAGCATGCGTGTAGTTGGGCGGCAAAATCACCGGTGGCGGCCAGAGTACAGAGAATGTAAAATGCAGACTGGCTATAGCAGGAGAAGCGGAAGACAACGAAAATGTTAAAATATACTATACAGACAATTTAGACAACTAAATATCTCGAAAATGAAGCAAATGAAGCAAATGATACAAACAGAATGTTGTAGTTAAAAAGTTAATATTAGTAAAGGGCATAAGTGTCTTCTACAACTGGCCATCTCATAAATATCCATCCTGCGTCGGAGGGGTGAAATTAGCATTTTAAAATGGGAACCCCAAATTATTACTGCATATGCGGATTATACGGCAAAAAATGCACATAGTTTATTCCACCACTATTTTCCGTTCGTGGTGGATTGTGCTGTAATCGTCAAATATCAGGTGTGGCTGCTTTTCTGATTAAGAAGTTACACATTTTATTCTTCATTTCATTTACGAAGTAAATGTAACCCTTTTTGTTATAATGGTTCATATTTACCTTTATAGTTGACAATTCTGCCAGATAAGTTACTTGTTCGTGCATTAACGTTGATTTCTGCTCCCTATTGGGTTGATTGTGGTCCCCAAACCACCTAATGTGTGATTTCAGTGGACGCTATCGAACCTCGCCCTCAGAATGATTGATTTCGGTGCGTGTTTCCATAAAATCACCGTAACTCAAGCACTGGCCGCATCACAGCTAGCGGTAGAATATAAATCGCTACTATCGAACCACGGTAAAATGTCCACGAACTAACAGTGACAGGTGCACCTGCCAAGGATACACACATATCGTGTTAACACTCACACGCTGACCCCATCACCCAGCGTTCCACTACGCAGCACACCCTACACAAGCGCCGGAGTGTTCACAGCTGGCATAATAAATGTTGTATAAGTTGTAGAGAAGACCGTAATCTTTGTAATTGTTGTCGCGGCTGCAGGAAGCACCCGAATGGACACACTGAGATAGAGTACTGAGAGACCAGGGGACTCACCAATATCAAACATGTCGATAGGAACTGAAAATTGTTACAGCCTCTTCGTTGTTTCTGGACCACGCTTATCGTAGTTTCTAACCAGACACTGAAACGGCTGACCATATTTTGCTGCACAGTCACATTTGCAACACTAAAGAAAATTTCGAACGTGAAGATTAACCAAATGGTTCAAATGGTTCTGAGCAGTATGCGACTTAACATATGAGGTCATCAGTCCCCTAAACTTAGAACTACTTAAACCTAACAAACCTAAAGCCATCACACACATCGATGTCCGAGGTAGGATTCGAACCTGCGACCGTAGGAGCAGCGCTGTTCCAAACTGAAGCGTCAAGAACTCCTCTGCCACAGTGGCCGGCAAAATAGCAACCATTAGAGCACAAAGGTTCACAATTACCATGTAAATGAAATGTTGAAACAAAGACGTCCGTTGCTGATTGCATAAGCAAGCACGTTTGCTAGCTGTCGATTATAGTGCCATCTTTTACCAATGGAAAGCCATGGTTTGTTCAAAGTATAGGTATATTTTGGCGCATGTTCAAAATATGCAATATAGTGAATAGTTCCCATTTGATAATACAACGTTGACCCCTCGCACGCAAGAGGTATGGTTAGGACGTGGCCAGTAAGCACAGACAGATGTCCGCTTTACTAATATTAACTTTTCATCGGAAACATTTTTTTCGTACGACGAGTCGTTATTGAGATATTTAGTTGTCTGAAGATAGGAGACCTTTTCTGAAGGTATTGGTCTGAAGTGTGTAGTTGTACAGAAGTGAAATGTGTTCATTAAGCAGTTTACAAAAGAAGATAACAAAAGATATTCAAATGTTATGCTACATAGCAGTGCTCAAAATTAAATGGTAGAACTACTGAGGAGAATAAAGAAACTTGTGGAGCAGTTTAACTTAGAGGAGGGATTGGCTCTTAGGACTCATCCGGAGAAGTGAAGGAATTGTTAATTTGGTGTTAGAGTTGCGTTAGAGGTAAAAATTGTGGAGGGAGACGAAAGGGGTCAATGCACAAAGCTGGTTCAGATGTGTGTATGACATATAAGTTATTAGCAGGAGAGGAAACTAGCACGGAAAAAAGTGATGTGGAGACATGCATCATACCAGTCAAAGAACAGATTACTACAGCAACAAGTTGACCTTATTGATGATGCGTGCCGCTGTAGAGAAACAACATACTTTGATGCCTCACTTGTTCGGAAATAAAGGGATGAGCGACTGGGGGGGGGATGGGTTTTCAGGGTTATGCGCCCTGGCCGCCCGACGCGGCCCGCGACGGTCCACAGCTGACACGGCTGCCGCCTGGCAGAGAAGCGGTAATCCGGCGGCGCGGAATGAGTTATCGCTCGGCGCACCTGCCTCGTAACACAATAAATCACGCAACGAAACGGGCCATGGTAATTGGCGCACGGCGGGATCAGGGCTCCACCAACGTTATTACCAGCCGCGGCCGCTGGCGTTCCGCGGTTGAAGGAACGCGAGAGTGAGTGGAACGGAATGAACCAAAGTCAGTGGATACCTACTGGCACGTGTTTGCTCAGCGAATGGTGTTCCGTACACGTCGTGTACACATTACACATTGGACTCATATGTCCGAAATATTGAAATGGATGGATCATCAGGTGCAAATGATAACCGAAACATTCTCCTCACACTATCATCATCATCATCTTGAACAGTTTCCAGCCCGACGTTGGGTCTGTTTGGAACATATGCCTCGCCATATAGGCCTGTTTTCCCAGCATCTTTCTATATTCACCTCTGTCCAGTCCTCGCCTTTCGCCTCAACAAAGACCTCCACATCTTTCGGCTACCTGTCACTTGGTCAGCTCGTTGTCATTTCCTTTGCATCTCCTTTAATGTATCATCTTGAGAGCCCTCTCGTTTTCGATTCTCCTTAAATGTCCACACTGTCTTAGCTATGATCTTTCGCTCCTGCTCTGCAAGGGTTACTCCTTCACTATTTCCCTTACCTTTTCAGTCCTCATGCAGTCTCTCCTTGTTGCTTCTAATGAGGAACTTAATTTCACGTGCCTGTAATTTGCATACTTGTCTTCAGTAACAATTGTTCAGGTGCATAGAACAGTATTGGGATGTAGCAACTTCTGTACATCACTTCTTCCATTGCTTGTTTGGACGTCTTTGTTCCAGACCAGGAAAGCTAACATTTTGGAGGAATGCTTCTGCCTGTCTGCCACATTCATTGATCTCTTTCTCATATCTCCCATTCTCTTCTATCAACCTCTCAAGTACATCACACTTTCCACCTTCTTCGGCTGTTCTTCTCCAGCTCTTATTCCGCTAGTTGCTCCAACTTTTTTTCTATCTGAAACCGGTGTCTCACACATATCTACGTTAAATTTCAATCCATGCTGTCTCACAGTTTCTCTGCAAGCATTCAGCTGTTATTGATTCTCCGCCCGCTATTTCCTCAAATCATCAATTTATTTGTGAACACCGCTGTTCTCATCTTCTTTTCTGCAGTTTTTCGGCCATCTTAGTCATTATCTCATAGGGCATTACAGTGTAGAGGAGGGGTGACAACACAGTGCACTGTTTCAAATCATTTCTTTGCTGGAACCGCTCTGTCCTTTCATTTCCTTCTTTCACACAACTCATTCTTGCACAGTACATCTCCTCCATTCTGCTTATTGTCTATTCTCCACTCTCTTTTATTCTAGTGCTTCCTCACACTATACCATCTTCATTTGCTTAATATGCTCAGAAGTTCTCTAGGTCACAATAAACGTCCCGTCAAGTAGCCCACAACAATGAAGGATGAAAAAGAAGGCTCTAATTATGAAAATCTGTGGAGATATGGAATACCTCATTAGCTTGTTTAATATGCAGGACAATCCTGCCAGTGAGAACTAACTGCATGAAGAGATCAATGAGATTATTAGGAGATAATGTCGTCATTCCATATTCCTAGATTTCTCTCTGGCATTTGACATGGTGCCACACTGCCGTACGTTAACGAAGCTACAAGCACAAGGAATGAATTCCCAGATATGTGGTATGAAGTTCTCTATGGCTATTGTTCGTCAAAGACAAGGGTATCTCCAGAGGAACTTTGACAAGTGTGATAGAACCACTCTTGCTATCTGTATACATAAATGATCTGGCGGACTTGGTAAGCACCAGTCTGTGGCTGTTTGCTGATAATGCTGTGGTAAATGGGAAGATGTCGTCGTTGAGTGCCTGTAGGAGCGTGCTAGATGACTTAGCCAAAATTTTTACTTGGTTTGATGTATGCCAGCCAGCTCTAAATGTAGAAAAGCATAAGCTAATGGAGATAAGTAAAAACCAACATGATGTTCTAGTACACGATTTCTATTGTGCTACTTGACACTGTCATATCGATTAAACGTCTAGATATATCGTTGCAACGCAATATGAAACGGAATGACGACGTAAGAATTGTGTTAGGAAAGGCGAATGGTTGTCGTAGATACAATGGGAGAATCTTAGGAAAGAATGGTTCACCTGTATAGGAGACCTCATATAGAACACCAGTGCAATCCATCGTAGAGTCATGCTAGAGTTTTTATGATCCGCGCCAGGTCGTATTAAAGGAAGTCATCGAAGCAATTGAGTGGAGCTTGGCTAAATTTGTTACGAGTAGGTTCGAACGACGCCCGTTTTACGATGATGCTTCGGAATTCAAATTGGAGTCAATGCAGGGCAGGCGGTGTCCTTACCGAGGAGCACTATTGAGAAAATTTATAGAACAGGCATATGACGCTGACTGCAGAATCATTCTAAGGACACCAACGTGCATTTAGCGAATGGACCATGAAGATAATATTTAAAAAAAAATAGAGCTAGTAGGAAGATACCCGTTTTTCCCTCGTTTTATTTCCGAATCAAACAGGAGAGGAAATGATTAGTAATGGTACATGGTACCCTCTACCGCACATCTTACGGAGGCTTGCGGAGTATGTATATAGATGTATATGTAGATAGCATATAGAATATGTCTTCCATGGGAGGTACATTTACTAATGGTTGCACATAAAAGATCTTTGTCAGTGCAGGTTTCAATGACATATGAAAACAAACCAGACTTAGGGTAATTTTCTGCCTGTACCGGTGTATTATTTCCACAGGCAAGAGGTGTCTTTTTTATCTAGTTTGATACTGCCCGCCACGAATTTCTTTCCAGAGCGAACATTTTCATCTCTGAGTAGCAATTACAATCTACGTCCTTAATTGTTTGCCGGATGTATTCCAATCTCTGTCTTCCTCTACAGTTTTTGCCATCTGCTGCTCCCTCTAATACCATTGAAGTCAGCCCCTGATGTCTTAACAGGTCCTATCATCAGGTTCCTTCTACTTGTCAGTGTTTTCCACATATTCCTTTCCACTCCGATTATGCGCAATCCCTCCTCATTCCTTACCTTACCAGTGCACCTGATTTTCAACATTCGCCTGTAGCACCACATCTCAAATTCTTCGATTCTCTTCTGTTTCATTTTCCCCACAGTCCATGTTTCACTACCACATGATGCTGTGCTCCAAACATATATTCTCAGAAATTTCTTCCCCAAATTTAGGCCTATGTTAAATACTAGTAGACTTTTCCTGGCCAGTAATGCCCTTTTTGCCACAGATAGTCTGATTTTTATGTCATTCTAGCTCCGTCCGCCATTGATTATTTTGCTCCACAGACAGCAGACTTCCTTAACTTCATCTACTTCATAACCATCAGTCCTAATGTTAAGTTTCTCGATGTTCTCATTTCTGCCACTTCTATTTACTTTCTTTTTCTTCGATTTACTCTCAATCCTTATTCTTTACTCATTAGACTGTCTATCCCATTCAGCAGAGCATTAATTTTCACTCAGGTTAGCTATGTCATCAGAGAATCGTATCACTGATACCCTTTTACCTTAAATTTTAATTCCACTCGAGAACCTTTCTTTTATTTTCATCTTTTCTTCTTCGATGTACAGATTGAACAGTAGGACCGAAAGACTACGTCCCTATCTTACACAGATTTTATTCCGTGTTATTATTCACTCTCGGTTATTGTATATATTGTATATTATTATATATTATAGCTTACCCGTCTTTTTCTCAGAATTTCGAATATCTTGCGCCATTTTATAGTGCCGAAAGCTTTTTTCAGGTCCACAAATGCTATGAACATGTCTTGATTTTCTATAGCCTTGCCTCCATTATCAACCGCAACGTCATAATTTCCTCTCTCGTGCCTTTACTTTTCCTAAAACAAAAGTGATCTTCATCTAACAATCCTCAATTTTCTTTTCCATTCTTCTGTATATTATTCTTGTCAGCAACTTGGATGCATGAGCTGTGAAGCTGATTGTGCGCTAATTCTATCACATTAGACAAATCTTCCCCCTGGTAAAGGCCTTCAATGTACTCTTTCCACCTATCTGCTCTCTGCTCCGCATTTAACAGTGGAATTCCCGTTGCACTCTTAATGTTACCAACCCAGCCTTTAATTTCACCGAAGATTGTTTTTACTTTCCTGTATGCTGAGACAGTCCTTCCAGCTACCATTTCTTTTTCGTTCTCCTCACGTTCTTCATGCAGTCATTTCGTCTTAGCTTCCCTGCACTTCCTATTTATTTCATTCCTCAGCGACTTGTATTCCTGAATTTTCCTTTACGTTTTTGTACTTTCTTCTTCCACCGATCGTATGAAGTATTTCTTCTGTTACCCATGGTTTATTTACAATTATCTTCGTTGTACCTGTGTTTTTCTTTACAGCGTCTGTGAAATACCTTTTTAGAGATGTCCATTCCTCTTCAACTGTACTGCCTACTGGATTATCCTTTTTTTCTGTATCTACAGCCCTAGAGGACTTTAAGTATATCTCGTCATTCCTTAGTACTTCCGTATCCCACTTCTTTGCGTATTAGTTCTTCCTGACTAGTCTCTTAAACGTCAGCCTTCTCTTCATCACTACTACACTATGATCTGAGTCTATGTCTGCTCCTAGGTACGCCTTACGATGCAGTATCTGAGTTGGGAACTTCTGTCTGACGCTTACGTAATCTAACTGATATCTTCCTGTACCACCCGGCTTTTTCCAAGTCTACTTCCCCCTTTTGTGATTCTTGAACAGAGTATTTGCTATTGCCGGCTGCAATTTATTACTGAACTCAGTTAGCCTTTCTCCTCTATCATTGCTTGTCCCTGGCTGGTATTCTCCTGTAACATTTTCTTTTACTCCTTCCCCTATAACTTTATTCCAGTCCCCCACGACTATTAGATTTCAATTCCATTTGCGTATTGTATTACCCTTTCAATAACCTCATATACTTTCAGTAACTCTTCATCTTTAGCTGGCGACGTCGACATGTATACCGGGACTATTTTTGTCGGTATTGGTTTGCTGTCGATTCTGATAGGAACAGTCCAATCAGTGAGCTGTTCACAGTATCACACTCTCTGCCCTAACTTCCTATTCATAACGAATCCTGCTTTCGTTATACCATTTTCTGCTGCTGTTCATATTACCCCGTATTCATCTGACCAGAAGTGCTTGTCTTCTTTCCATTTCACTTCACTGACGCCTACTGTATCTAGATTGAGCTTTTGTATTTCCCTTTCTAGATTTTCTAGCTTTCCTACCACGTTGTAGCTTCTGACGTTCCACACCTCGACCCGTAGTACGTTATCCTTTCATCGATTATCCAGTCTTTTCCTCATGGTCAACTTCCCCTTGGCTGTCCCCTCCCAGCGATCCGAATGTTGAACTATTCCAGAATCTTTTGCCAATGGAGAAATCATCAATTACAGGCCACATGTCCTGTGGATACACGTTATGTGTCTTTAATTCAATGGTTCCATTGCCTTCTGCATCCTCATTCCGTTGATAGTTTCTAAATCTTCGGGCTTTAGGGCAGTTACCTACCCTAAAGGCCTGAGAGTGCCGTGAAACTCTGACAGCTCTTCCGCCTTCTTTGACAAGACCATTGGCAGAATGAGGGTGACTTCTTACGCCGAAAGTCTTCGGACACCAGTGCTGAATATTAACCATAATTTAAGCAGTGGCGGGTTTAGAATCCGGGATCAATAACGTTTCGGTTATGAATCAAAAACGCTATCCCTAGACCAGTGGTGCTCCTTGTCTAAAGAGGTTAATGGACTGGAAAACCATAATATAGAAGCTACTCCAAAGGCCCTCCAGCAGGGGAGTCATCCATAGGAGGTTCAGATATACCTCGCCTGGGAGCGGCTGTTAATGACCAATAATCCCCGTCCACAGGTTAAGACTGAACTGGGGCTGATGAATGGCTACCACAACATGGATGGGGATTCCCTGATTCCCACATGTGGGTGTTGTCAAGGTTAACGATACTGTCCACAAAACTGTCGACTCATGTGTGAATAGGGTGAAAGAGAGAAATCCCTGCACTGTGGCGGTATGCACGACGATCCAGAGACAAAACCATCACTGAGGAGGGAAGTCCACTTTATACTATTGTTAATGTTTTGTTTACCCAGTAAATGTAGTGTGTGCTGCATTCCTATCTGTAACTTCAGATGACTGCATATAAGCAGTCATCTGATATATATATATATATATATATATATATATATATATATACAATTGAAATAAATCAAGTTAAATATTTATGTACATTTCCTAGAAATTAAAGTTAAAGCTTGTCTCTCTACGTACCCTGTATAACACTAATGCCTCCCGGATCCCAGATCTTGTTTCTGGTGTTGTTCTCCATCCCTTTGCATTTTCAGACTTTTCTTCTTATTCTTCTTTATTTGGTTGCTTCAAACACTGACTTCTCTGCATCGAAGGGTGTCCAACGGTCAGTGGCAATAAAATTTCTGTGCATATTTAGTCCACCGGCCACTCCCATCAGTTCCTTAACCTTAAACCTTAACATTGTACCATCAGTGAAACGTTGCTGAGCATCCAGTACACGTATTTTCAAAGTATTTAGTCCCACCAGAACAGTTTTTAATATTGGTTCCCATATAAATTTGTTACAATTCTCATTTGTGTTTTGTGTCCTACCACGTATCTGCTTCTCTAATAAAGGCCGGCCCGAGTGGCCGAGCGGTTCTAGGCGCTACAGTGTGGAAACGCGAGAACGCTACGGTCGCAGGTTCGAATCCTGCCTCGGGTATGGATGTGTGTGATGTCCTTAGGTTAGTTAGGTTTAAGTAGTTCTAAGTTCTAGGGGACTGATGACCACAGCAGTTAAGCCCCATAGTGCTCAGAGCCATCTGAACCATCTGAACCAATAAACATGTGTCCATAAGACATTAGATACTAGAAAGATATAAAAAACGAACAAGTGACAGCAAAATTCTGTTTTTGACAAAGCTATCTGTGTGACTTGTGGCGAAGTCATCTGTGAAGACAGTTTTAAATTACTATTGTTTTGAGTCTTTCTTCGATACAATTTCATCGACGTAAACCTTTTTTGTTCAGAAAACTGTAGGGAAAAGAAAATTAAGAACAGTTTTTTGTTTACACTTATTCACGTATTAAGGTGCGATGTTTTTTCTGATTGACACTTTTCTGACCACAATCACTTCCCATTTCTAATTGCATCACTATTAGTATAAGGTAATACTTTTCACAATTCGCATGAATGTCAATAAATCAAGTTCCCTTACGATTAACAGTTCAAACACTGATCTAATAAGTTTGTTGGTTTCCATGAGCAGTGTCCTTCCGAATAAAATAATTTTTGGTATGGGACCGAATCATTGTAAAACAGTGAAGTAAATAGGTGCCAACGTTTCGACTGACCTTGCAGCAGTCTCTTCAGGATGGCTAAGTCCTTACATATTATGTACACTCCTGGAAATGGAAAAAAGAACACATTGACACCGGTGTGTCAGACCCACCATACTTGCTCCGGACACTGCGAGAGGGCTGTACAAGCAATGATCACACGCACGGCACAGCGGACACACCAGGAACCGCGGTGTTGGCCGTCGAATGGCGCTAGCTGCGCAGCATTTGTGCACCGCCACCGTCAGTGTCAGCCAGTTTGCCGTGGCATACGGAGCTCCATCGCAGTCTTTAACACTGGTAGCATGCCGCGACAGCGTGGACGTGAACCGTATGTGCAGTTGACGGACTTTGAGCGAGGGCGTATAGTGGGCATGAGGGAGGCCGGGTGGACGTACCGCCGAATTGCTCAACACGTGGGGCGTGAGGTCTCCACAGTACATCGATGTTGTCGCCAGTGGTCGGCGGAAGGTGCACGTGCCCGTCGACCTGGGACCGTACCGCAGCGACGCACGGATGCACTCCAAGACCGTAGGATCCTACGCAGTGCCGTAGGGGACCGCACCGCCACTTCCCAGCAAATTAGGGACACTGTTGCTCCTGGGGTATCGGCGAGGACCATTCGCAACCGTCTCCATGAAGCTGGGCTACGGTCCCGCACACCGTTAGGCCGTCTTCCGCTCACGCCCCAACATCGTGCAGCCCGCCTCCAGTGGTGTCGCGACAGGCGTGAATGGAGGGACGAATGGAGACGTGTCGTCTTCAGCGATGAGAGTCGCTTCTGCATCGGTGCCAATGATGGTCGTATGCGTGTTTGGCGCCGTGCAGGTGAGCGCCACAATCAGGACTGCATACGACCGAGGCACACAGGGCCAACACCCGGCATCATGGTGTGGGGAGCGATCTCCTACACTGGCCGTACACCACTGGTGATCGTCGAGGGGACACTGAATAGTGCACGGTACATCCAAACCGTCATCGAACCCATCGTTCTACCATTCCTAGACCGGGAAGGGAACTTGCTGTTCCAACAGGACAATGCACGTCCGCATGTATCCCGTGCCACCCAACGTGCTCTAGAAGGTGTAAGTCAACTACCCTGGCCAGCAAGATCTCCGGATCTGTCCCCCATTGAGCATGTTTGGGACTGGATGAAGCGTCGTCTCACGCGGTCTGCACGTCCAGCACGAACGCTGGTCCAACTGAGGTGCCAGGTGGAAATGGCATGGCAAGCCGTTCCACAGGACTACATCCAGCATCTCTACGATCGTCTCCATGGGAGAATAGCAGCCTGCATTGCTGCGAAAGGTGGATATACACTGTACTAGTGCTGACATTGTGCATGCTCTGTTGCCTGTGTCTATGTGCCTGTGGTTCTGTCAGTGTGATCATGTGATGTATCTGACACCAGGAATGTGTCAATAAAGTTTCCCCTTCCTGGGACAATGAATTCACGGTGTTCTTATTTCAATTTCCAGGAGTGTATTTCGGTTCTCCGGTGTGTACCAACGTCATATAACTGGAATGTCATTGGACAGTTTGAAGAGAGTTTGTTAAGGAAGGAGATATCTGTACGGTAGACAACTGCCTGTGTTACTCTGGTAGGTGATGGGAGGGCAACTGTAGTAGCTCAGTGGTACAGAACAATGAATCGGCATGTTCTGTGCGTTAATAGTCTCGTAAGTGATCGGTAGGCGTATCTCATAGACGTAGGTAACTTGTGCCCTGAGTCATTGTTCTCCTTGACGAAGCATTCAAGCCGTCCGCCAGTAAGCCGGCCGTCGTGGCCGAGCGGTTCTAGGCGCTTCAGTCCGGAATCGCGCTGCAGCTACGGTCGCAGGTTCGAATCCTGCCTCGGGCATGGATGTATGTGATGTCCTTAGGTTATTTAGGTAGTTCTAAGTCTAGGGGACCGACGACCTGAGACGTTAAGTCCCACATTGCTTGGAGCCATTCCATTTTTCGTCCGCCAGTCCCCTCGTGGCCGCTAGTTAGGCCTCGTTTACACGACACTGAGTACAAGCAACTCCGCTACCGGCCACTGTGCATGAGCGGCTCCGGTTTGAGCAAGTCGTTGCCAAAACTACACATTTTCGGCTTGTCCCAACATTTGTGACACTAGTATGAGTATTGACATTAGTTGTTTAGGTAGAGGGTAGGCAAACAAAAATATTAAGTGGTGAACTGAGTAGATGGATCGCTTTTTGGGTATCAGTGCTATGGATAGTTATATTCGTATGCGTACAATGACATTGACTACAAAAACAAGCAGCGACTTGTTGCTGCTCTTCAGACTGTCATAAGCATTCTAAATATGGATTCGCAAACAATGTCTGAGCTGTAGAGCCAAATCTACTCAATTAAAATTGTATGAGTACATACAAAATGAATTAAGAAAAATACAGGGAAGCAATACATCTAACTTCGGAATAGCCCACGTGTGCAAGGCTAAAATGCAGTGGTTCGAGTTGGCCAATCCTTTTTTAAGGAAGATAGTTGACTGGAGGAATGGATTCATAATTCAGGTTAGTTGAATTCTTTATTCAATATTAATTTATTTAAAACGTCACAGCAGTGCTTCCCATTCACAAACGGTAACACAGATGATTAAAATAACTTACAGAGGCCTTCAGTAAAATTCTTTTTTTTTTTCGTTTCATTCTCTTCTGTAAGGGGGAGTAGAGAGCTGTTCTAAGGCGTGCTATATGCTCTCATCATACATTTAGATCTTGGGGAGTCTTACTTGGTTAATTATTCATTTATTGTTTCTTGCAAAAATGAGGGGCGGAGGGCGCTTATTTCTCCAACTGGAATTTAACATTTGCCGAAACGCCCACGCTCCACATCTCCGTGCGCTCTCCTGTTCCACACGGAACAGCCAAAACTTTCATTTTACACCCGACTAAGGCACTCACAAAACGTCGAAACTGAAGTATACACTGGTGGCAACGTGACATATACAAAACTACTTGCGTGCAACTCCTAGCACACAACGTGTGGCGCAAGCAGGTGTCGTCGTGGAAACTAGGCTATACACTCTCAAACCCCGATCAAGTGGTGCTGCTAGCTAGCGGACACATTCGATATAGCAAACGTCCATTCGTTCAAGACAAATTTCCGTTGAATGCAACAAGACTATCACTGCTATATGGAGGATGGAAGTACACTTCATATGCTGTCCTAGTTAAAAGTGAACCTTTTGATATTATTAACCTACAGTTTCATCAGAGACTGTTCGCCTGTACAGCCTTCGCCATTCTTTTCAGTTCTGAAGAACGGTGGATTTCCATAAGGTTTTTTGGGACTATTAAGGCGTTTCAGAGTACTAATCAGTCATTGATCCATAAACTGGATCAGGGAAGTAGTTTTTAGGTGGAGAAATATACACTCAAGCGATCCAGCATCATTAGACAGATCAAGGGAGTGAGTAGCAGCATTGTCTAAAAGAAGTAACACAGTCATATCTTCAGTTTTCCATTTTTACCTTTAAGTTAGGGATTTTAGGAATTCAGAGATGAGGATGCTCTTGAACCAATGAGAGAAAAACTTCGTGACAAATTAAACCTTTTCTTTAGCTTTACAGATGACTGAGAGATTCTGTACAGTATTTTTAATTGTGTAGGTTTTACTTCTTTCTCAGTTATGAATGCTTTTAAACGATTTTAAGCACCAGAATTAGCACACAAAATACCAGTGATTCGTCCTTCCTCGGTTTACTTTCTAGTGTGAACTGCGTTTCCTACCAGGGTTCGTATTGCAGTTGATGGATTTCCAAAACAAGCCAATTTCTTTTCGTTGTTGGCTTAACCCAGAGACAAAGTTGCTCTTCTATAGAGGTATTTAATTATTGGCCTAACACTTGATCTTTTCGCTCTCTGTTTCTAGTTAGATTTTGGGCCACTTAATGAATGTGCAGAGCGATCCAGCACTAGCCTTGAATCTGTCTAGATTAATTTATCTGCGTATCTTCCCACTGCAGTCTACAGTTTAGTATCTCTTATAGTAAGTCCGACGGAATTATTTGCGCCAAGTGTACGCTATACTATCTGTGGTGATCAATTTTGGTTCAACTGTCCGTTCTCGTTTTCCGGGTATTCCATCTTCTTTTGTCACAGTATCCGAAGTTTTATTGTGGACTTAGTATCACCAAACTGTATCATAACACTCTCCACAGAAGCACTAGCTTGGTTACTCTGCTGCACAGTTTGACACATTAATAGAATTTTAAGTGATCACCGATTTGAAATTTGACTCGTCATGATCGTTTCAGCAAGCGAAATGAGCAAGTTAGTCTTCGTTCTGTCATTATGATCAGTAGTAATTTTCTATGTCTCTGTCACTCTCTCTGTTTCATTCTGTCATGCACACACAGACACACACACACACACACACACACACACACACACACACACACACAAGTATAGTACACGATGTTACCAAATAACTGTTTGTATCACTGTGCCTTCAACTTTCAAAATTATTTAATTCACAAACTCCATGACAGTGATATTAACCTGTCGTCTTTTTACAATCTTGTTTTAGGACATGTGTTTTAGAATATGGCCAATAGGATGAAATTGTAATCTTCCAAAGTTTTACTGATCTTCAAAGTAGTCACCAGAATTGTGTATAACACGTTTTCAGCTATGTGGAAGTCGTATCATATTCCTAGCAGTGCCACTTGTGGTGTCAGCTCGAGCGGCGCGGTCTATTGCCAGATGAATTTGTAGCCATTCTGAAGCGAATGCCGTGAAGTGTTTCCTTCAGATTAGAAATCGCGTTGAACTAACTAGGGCTTAAGTCAGGGGAGTGCAGTAGGTGGTATAGCACTTAGCAGCCCCATCAGTGAAACAAATCAGTACCAACTTGTACTGTGCGTGCTTGAGCATTGTGCTGCAAAATGACGGTGAGGTCCTGCAGGAAGTGTCGTCACTTCTGTCTCTATGCTGTTCATTTTTGGAACACAACTTTCTACCAGCTTAGAGACGGAGGTGATGACACTTTCAGCATCACGTGATCATCATTTTCCAGGACAATGCTGAAGCACGTAAAGTACAAGTTGTTACTGATTTGTTTGAGTGATGGGGCTGCTAAGTGCTATACCACCTACTGAACTCCCCTGCCCTACATCCTCTTGAGTTCAACACGGTTTCTAAACTGAAGCATTCTCTTCAGAACTGCTGCAAATTCATGGGGCAATAGACCGCGCCGCTCGAATTGTCAACACAACTGACGCTGCTAAGAGTAACCTACGACTTCCACATCGCTGGCAACGGGCTATACACAATGCTGGTGACTACTTTGAAGGTCAGAAAACTTTGGAACACGTATCTATTTTGTACGAGCTGTAAATAAATAGTTTCCACTATTAAAGCTCCAACCCTCGTACAACGTCTTCATGCATGATGAATTTAGTTTTACAGATCTCGAGACATTTCACTGTCGGTTGTTTCTGCGCTGACTAGCCAGTAAGCTTTGGCCTGAATTTCATCATTTCTATTACAATGTTTCAGCAGCAGCTACATGTTATTCTAAATCTCGAGTATACCTATGCAAGAGGTGGGTCATTCCAAAATTAATTATGGCATGAAGATAATTAAATAATAACATTATTAGCAGACTAAGTTGGCATTGGAGAGCTGTAAAGGTAAGGGACAAATTGGTATCCGGAAAGGCATAATGTAGGTATTGTGTTGAAAGAAAATACTGAAAAACATAGGGCTTAGCAGAGAATCTCATTCATCTGAGTAATGACGGAGTGTATTACGTAGTTCGGGAGACGTGGGATCCTTTATAGCAACACAAAGTAGCTTGTTTTAGAACTTGCAAGACTGCAGTTTACATGAGAAAGTTGTCAACAGAACGCATATGACTGAGAACAATATTGTAATGCCAAGTGACTGGCGGAGGCGTCCTGTCCTGTGAGAGGAAAAGAACGATGGTCGGGGTGTGTGGCTACCAGCTCATGCTATGTAAGCCGAAATGTCAATGCCAGGCGTCCACTTTACAATGAAACCAACTTGACACTGTACGAAATCTCACCTCAAACTTGTAGAGAATGAACAAACAGTCGCTATGCTGCTGATATTTTACAGCAAAATGGAAATGTAAATTAACTGCCGATTCTCTGTGACGAAACAGCAATAAAATGTTAACTGGTACCATTTCAGCTCACAATGTAGATATTTTAGTTTCAAATGAAAGTAATTATTACGTGACAATTCACACCAGTAGGCTTGCGTAATTATTAGTTGGAAAATTAATCGCCACCATCGTGCTCAGTTGTGAGGCTATTATCCAAGTTAATTTATCTATATTTAATTCCCGAAACTGAACTCAACTGTAATTTTAATGTTACGAATTTTAAAACGAAAAAGTGTTGCAGGTTATGCCATGTGCAGTAATGAAATCAGTGGAATACATAATAGACCTAATGAGCATTCTCTATATAAAACTAACAGTCTGACAGTTTAACCATTGCAAATCAAACAGTTTGCAGGCACATAGCATGTGGTAATATTCGTTAACACTCCAACAGTCGCGCATGTATCTGTGAGATACATGACCTACTTTTTCTCTAATATTACCGCAACGAACAGTGGTAACGGTTTGCTGGCCCACGACATCTTGTGTCATACCTTTCTTATTGCTTCACAGGAATTTCAGTCTTATTCCGATACCGACAAGGTCATAAATGAGTCAGGTGTGGTAACGTGTACTGCCTGTATCTCTCAGATACAGCGTGCCTAATCGGGTAACGCTTTGTCGCCGCTAATGACTGCAGCTGTTTCATTGTTTGCTGCGTACGCAAGTCGGCAGTTGCGTTGTTGTCTTCTAAAAGAAGCAACGTTTCGTTGTAGCTACGTGTACTCTCTTTCAAAATGAGTAAACAATATGATCTAGAATATCCTAAGGATTTGGAAGAAGTACATCGCCTTCTTCTCGACGACGAGGTATCCATTGAAGACCAAGATGATTTTGCAGAAACTGATTCAGAAACCGAAGATATACTCGAAACACGATCTGTAGACTCAGACACAGATCGTGAATTTGGTGAAGAGGAAAATAATGAAGCGCAGGAAACTGATGAACATTACTATTTTGGTGAGTGGAAAAGGCAATAAATATGCTTTCAGATGTAGTACTAACAATATCTAATAATGGTGTAATGTACTTATTTTTTTGTTTTAGGTAAGGATGGAACTAAATGGAGGAAAGTGCCTTGGAAAGCACCACAGACACGGCCTCATAATATACTAACGAAACTGCCTGGGGTAGTTGGAGGCGCAAAGAAAATGGTAACTGAAATTGACTGCTGGAGCCTATTCATCAGTAATGATATCCTATATCTAATTGTGGTCAACACTAACAGGCGTATAGCTGATCTAAAAGGAAACTTTGCTCGCGAGAGTGACTGCAAGGACACAGACGCACTCGAAATAAAAGCCTTTCTTGGCTTGTTATACCTTGCTGGTGTTTTCCGTGGTGGGCGACAGAATATTCACGACTTCTGGACAGCAGATGACCTTGGTCTGAATATTTTTAGAATGACCATGTCCGAAAAACGTTTCCTGTTCCTAATAAGATGTATTCGTTTTGATGATGGAGCCACAAGACAAGAACGGCGCAAGACAGACAAATTAGCAGCTATGAGGGAAATGTTCACCATGTGTTTTAAAAACTGCAAGACACATTACTCCCTCGGTCAGAACGTCACAGTTGATGAGCAGCTACCAGCATTTCGAGGCCGGTGTGGATTTCGCCATTTCATACCATCCAATCCATCTAAAGCCCGCATCTCGTGGTCGGGCGGTAGCGTTCTCGCTTCCCACGCCCGGGTTCCCGGATTCGATTCCCGGCGGGGTCAGGGATTTTCTCTGCCTCGTGATGGCTGGGTGTTGTGTGATGTCTATAGGTTAGTTAGGTTTAAGTAGTTCTGAGTTCTAGGGGACTGATGACCATAGCTGTTAAGTCCCATAGTGCTCAGAGCCATTTGAACCATCTAAATATGGCATCAAAATTTTCTGCCTATGTGATGCCAAGCTTTATTATACTTACAACATGGAAATATATTGTGGATTACAACCAGAAGGACCCTTTCAGAATATCAACTCCGCTAGCCGGCCGGAGTGGCCGAGCGGTTAAAGGCGCTACAGTCTGGAACCACACGACCGCTACGGTCGCAGGTTCGAATCCTGCCTCGGGCATGGATGTGTGTGATGTTCTTAGGTTAGTTAGGTTTAATTAGTTCTAAGTTCTAGGGGACTTATGACCACAGCAGTTGAGTCCCATAGTGCTCAGAGCCATTTGAACCATTTGAACAACTCCGCCAAATAAGTAGTTCCGAGACTTGCCGAACCAATATATGGGACGGGTAGAAACATTACAGCAGATAACTGGTTCACTAGTTTGGAGTTAGTAAGAGAACTGCATAAAAGGAGACTGTCGTTTGTAGGCACAATTAGAAAAAACAAGAAGGAACTGCCATCAAATTTCGTAGCACAAAAAAGTAGACGGCAATATGATAGCGTATTTGGCTACAGCAAGAATGAAACCCTTGTGTCGTATGTCCCGAAAAACAGGAAAACTAGTCCTCCTTTCGAGTATGCATGTATCGTCAAGTGAGGTTTCGGAAGGTTTAGAGAAAATGACACCAAATCTGGAGTTGATGTAGTTGACAAACCCTGTGCAACCTACAATGTAGCTAGGTCAACAGGAAGATGGCCTATGGTGAATTTTTTTCCACCTGTTGAACATTGCAGTCATCAACTCAAGAGTAATTTTCTTGGGCAACAAGAATAAATACTGAAATCAGCGCGAGTACCTCAAAACTTTGGTTCTGACTCTACTGCAAGATCATCTCAAAAGAAGAGCTCTTATTATGACTCTGCATGATGATATAAAGTCAATGATAGTAAAGTACAAACCTAAAGGAAAAGAGCAAGAAAACGCTGAACAATCCTTGGAATCAGAAAACAAGAAAAGAAAAAGGTGCCAGTCATGCTACTGGGAGACAAAAAAGACTTGTCTCAGCAAGTATACATGTGAAAAATGCGGTACGCATCTTTGTTTGCAAAAGCACGCAAAAATAATTTGTGAACAATGTCTTTCTGTAGAGGGCAATAAGTAAAAGGAGACATGCTTTGATTAGTTCAATAATTTATTTGTATCTATAATAAAATCAATTTTTAAAAGAAATTCATGTACTTCTCCATTATAAAATGTCAAATATTTCTGTTAATTTGAAAATGTGATGAGCCTGATGTTCACTTCTGTATTTGTAAAATCTGTAACAATAAAGGTAATTGCTATTTAAAACAGAAACAAAAGTAAAAGAACCTGTAAACAAACAAAAAACCACATAAATCATCGCATGTATCCACGAGATACATCGCGACTAGTGGCGTCACGAAAGTTGACGCGCCTGCTGGAGGGTTAATGTAACACAAAAATGAGAAACGCTGTTCAATACACTGCTCTGTATAGATACATCTACGGCCCCTGTTTCCGTTTTGAAAGTGACATCACATTTCGTGTAGGATATGGAGTTGAGTTGCAACAACAGCTTGTCTTTAAAAAATTGTGAGGATTGTTATTCGGTAATACTCAAAAAGAAAATAAATCAATAGCTCTTACCTTGAAGAAACCTACAAAATAAAGAAAATATTGCAATTCTAAGTAGTAGCGGGTATTTCCGGCACCACAATGTCGTTCAAACATAAAAATTTTAAAGCAATATGATTCATTCTTTTTGTAAATTTAGAACGTAAAACGATTTTTTGCACAATCTGTGAACAGATAATGCAATCAGCAACTGTCCTTATGAAAGTACTAAGAACGCGCTGATCACAGACCAAAAACTCCTACCTTTCGCCTCCTTGACGTATGTTATATGGAGTCGTTAGCACTGTAAGTGCTGACAAAACCACAGTGTTAAACTGCATTATCGTAAGCAAATATTTGAGTCGATTTGAAACAGAGGGCAACAAAAGAGATTTCCATGCTAAGATTGTTCAACGAGCAAGAAAATAGATTGACGTAACGTGAAACTTAGCTCCTTATTTTTTGCGCTATTAAATGATAATTGTTACAACAAAGTGAATAAATTGTTGACTCTTTATAGAGCTAAGCACTCATTTATGGATTTCGACAAATTTTATGAACACAGTTATAAAACATTAAAAAATGCTACGAAGATTTGTGAAAAAAATCAAACAAAGCAATGAAGCAGTATTCAGTTTTATAATATTTCGCAAAAAATGACATATTTAGTAGGCAACAACAATGAAACTAGGAAATTGTAGAACAATTATATCAATAAAAGTGAACTTCAAACCACAGTGAGTTCTATGAATTAGCGAAATTAAACCACATAAAACCAGAAGGATGTACATTGATTGCCTTGAGAGAAATATTTATTTAACGGTGAACGAATTCTGTGATAGTTATCGTGGGTATAATGTATTTATATTTCGTAAATGACATATGCAAAAGCAACGAAACGTAGTCATATGCTCATTATTTTCACTTCACAAATGACCCATGGTTTTAAAAGGAGTAATGAACTCTAAATGTAAAGGACGTTTCAACCCTAGATAAGTATTAGTTTATGTGTTATAGCGAAAAGTAAATGCCTGTACTCTATGGAACCTTGCGTGACTCAGGCCATCAGGGGTTTCAAGGAACAAAAGGTGAGTAATCCATGAAATTCTTGCAAAATTAAGAACTACGTTTGAACTGTTTTCTCACTGTCTTTAAACAGAAATACCCCTTTGCAATATCAGGCGCCTGTAAGATACGTTCTTATAGTATTAGCCAACATCGAATGGAATGTTACAGGAAAATGGAAGAAATCATCAGTCGTTTCTTAACTACAATTTGTTATTGCCAACTTTTAATTAATTACTGCAGCGTATTTATTACGCAGATACATTATCATTTAAATTAACAGTCGCTGCAGGAGCAACTTTCGAGAACTCTTTACCATTTTCGCAACAACGCTACCTGGCAGACACAACAAACAACTGCCCCATAAGTGATCGTTTGGGAAAAACTTTCGCTCTCTACAGGCCAAAACTTCTTGCTATCTAACGCTTCTGATAATGGGTAAGACTAAGCCAGTCCCATAGAGTGCTAATTTGTATTTAAAATTCTCTGATTAAGTCAGATCACTGAAACTACAGGGGCTTCGAATCATTACCTCTTCACAGTTAATCTTCCTGACAAAATCTAAATCTACACGTCTACAACAACCTATGAAAAATCTGGTAACACAGTGCCACCAAAATGCATTATATCCTATATAATTGCACAAAGAAATGTGTCAGGTCACACAATGTTGGTAGGAAATCATTCACCTGCATGAACGGCGCGCAAAGTCCGTGAAACAAGCTTACTGTCGCCTGAACTTAAGACGTCAAATATAAACTCAGAAACAATATAACTCCGTGAGTTCTAAATTTTGTTGCAGTTCCCGCTGGCGGAAGATGAAATGGCGTAACAATCACAGTGGTAAATTCAAGATACAAAACTCTTAAACAAAAAATTGTAGTATTGTTGGCGATCGACTCTCCCACTATTGCAGCTGCATATATTTTGTTTTTCTGCATGAAGTGGCTAAATTTAATTGCACTCCACATCCACTTGGAAGCAAAAGCACACAAAAACGACATTAAATTGCGCAAAAAAGAGTTCGAGAGCTGCGCAAACTGACGGACGCACACAAACGGTTCACACAAGTACAGTTATCATCGTTATTCTTTTCCGTGTGACAGTCAATTTCAGCAGTCACAACAGTCTGACGCGACCTTAATACAACTCTCTTAGGTATTCGTGCACAATGTGACCAAGACGTTCAGAATGTTGTTGAGTACAATGATCTTCTTACAAATTGGGAACTTTACTTTCCTGTTTAAAACCGTAACTCGAAACATAAGCTTCGTAATCGAATCCTAACTCTCAGAAGTGAAAGTATACCCATCTTCTGTCAATTTGAGGTTTTCAGTTCTGGCTTACATACGTGGGAATAATGATCAACACCAATAATAATAAAAAACACAAGGAACAAAAAAATACGTATTTTGTTCACCTCACTGAGACATTACTGCTGCCAGAGTAAACGCTTAACTTAACCTAAGACATGCAATCTCCTTCAGTTTACTTTAAATTATTTCTTAGCTTCCTTAAACCGTCAGAGAATATTTTTTTATAAAACTTAGTTACATAGCACTTTCTCTACAATACAACTCATAATTAATGTTAATGAGAAGTTAAGGGTTAACTGTTACATCAAAATGCAATAACAAGGGAGGGATGGATGGAGATAGTATTCTCCCTCCTGTTTATGTAGCAACTTACATATATGAAATGTGTTAACAAGAGAGAAATGCACATACACATCAAACGAAGTGGAAAAGTACATCTAGTCTATAATACCTGCACAGTTAAGGATACAGTTGCACTTGCACACCGTCTATGTCTCAGCATTGTTGCATCTAATGTCGTCACTGTTTAGGGTATTTGCTGTCAGAAAGCGCTGGAGCTATTGTTGTGTAATTGTAAACGCCTAAACACAGGCGTAGATCACTACCTTGCACTCAACATTTAACTTACAACAAAAGCTTCAATACTTTTATCTTTCATTACTATTCTTTTGTGTGATGTAAATATCTGTCTGGTAACCTGTAACAACCGGAAACAATCTGAGATGAAAAATAAGAGATGAACATCTCGTCATAACTCAAAAGCACGAATTCCAGAGAATCCGATCTTACATACAACTACAGATGCTACAATAATGGTAAGACTTTTCTCTCAGTTTATTGTTACATGAAAACTGGGTGCCAAGTTGAATAAATTCTATTTCAACAATTCTCCGTCACAACAGCTTGACGTAGAACAAATAAAGAAGCACTATTCTAGTAAGTGTCATTTAGCTACTGTGTGAATTGATATTTATAGTATCCCTCATTTCAGTCTGACCGGTTTAATAGATTGAATAAATAAACTATAACTCCTTATCTGTTATGTTCACCACGTTAACACTGAATATAAAGTCGTTTAACTATAAGACAGTTCAGTTCCGCTGGATTAAGTATCCAATGGATACTTCTTCCAAAATGATTCGTGCTACTGTCTCCTGTTGTTATAAATTTCGGGGACGGCTTCCCAACCAGATCTCCTGGGCAGCAGCAAGAGGAGAACAACGCGAAGAACCAAAGCACTGTGTGTTGGGACTTGGAATGTTCAGACTTCGCTGCAACCAGAAAATTTGGAAAACCTAAAGAGAGAAATCAAGATGAATAAAATGGTTGTGATAAGCTTAAGTGAATTAACGATGAACATAATAAGGTAAGAAGTGCAGATGTCACAATCTCTTACTCAAGTGAGAGAAAAAGGTAGCAATGGGGTTGACTTAATGGTAGGAGAAGATGAAACCGGTCGAGTAGAAAGAGTAATATATTGGGAAGAGGGACTCATTGCTCTCAGACTCAGAAAAATTCAGAATGATCTGTTGACGATCCAAGGATGCATGTTAACATCGTTTTATGAAAAAAAAGTATTAGAGCAACTGTACGGACGCATTGAAGGTCTGCTGGGGAAAGATTGTTGCAGGATTTTAATGGGAGATGGAATTCCTTTACAGCAGGTGGTGAAGGGAGAACTGTGGGAAAATATGGATTGGGAAGACGAAATGAGTGACGAGAGACGTTACTTCAATTTTGTCAGGAAAAGTGGTGCAGGTTTCTCGATAATAGATGGTATGAAACGACAAAAGACCGCACTATTAATGGACATCAACTGGAGATAGACTAGATACCAAATGTATTATATTTTGGTGAATGAAAGACACTGAAATGAAGTAATAAACTCTTACCGACTGCCAGCAACTGCCATTAATAGCGATCAGATATTAATAATGAAGCAACTGAGCATAAAGTGAGGTAGCAAAGAATATGAAGATATGGGATTTAGAAAAAAAGTGAGAGAAGACGCAATGAAAACACTGGGAAACAAAACAGGCCGAAAATATAATAAGGAAGAAACGAATAACGAATAAGTACAGAAAAGACTGACGAGACTTAACAGTGGTAAAACGAGACAAGATGAAGAAGAAATAGCATACTTCCAAGTAAACGAAACCATCATAGCAACAGAAATGATATAGAAATCTCAAGAGAGGAGAAATATAAAAATTAAGGAGATGAGAATAACAGAAAACGCACAACAAACAAGCAGTTCAGAAGGGAGAGAGGAAAGCAAAGCAGCAGAGTTTATTAAACGAATATGATGATATAAAAGACATGGAGAGAAAAGCGAATAACTGGGCAACAAACTATAGCTAATGAGAAAGTGAGGTTGAAAATGGCAAGATACAGTAAAAGGGGAAAAAAGTAAGATAGAGATGAAAGAAGCATCTATAAGTATTACAGGGGGTGGACGAAAAAATGGAAACATCACGAGAAAAACACGGTTGAACATAAATTCAGATGGTAGCCAAGCCTGTAGGTCCCACTGTCGTACTTGGCCACGCACGGCATTTGTCTAATGTCCTCATAAGATGCAAATTTCAATCGTGATGAGAACAGTGTCCTGTGTAGTTGAGAGTATATTAAACGGAGCTCAATCTATTCTAAAATGGGTAAATTGACGGTGCTTATATGGTGGGTGCTTCCGTAAATAGGTTAGTCGACTTATTTGGTGTTACGACAAGCACCATATCGAATATTTGTACCGCATATAGGGAAAGAGGGGAAACATCATCCACTCAGACACAACTGAGTGATGGTAACAAGCGGTATTAAAGAAAATTGTGACAAAATATAAGAGGTAAACGGAAAAAAGTCACATCAGAACTGAGTGACGTACTCGCGAACGCTTTCAACACTGTAATAACACCAAGGGATCTCCATAAGCTGGGAACTGCAGGGGAGATGGAATTCCAAAACAACTCATCAGAATTTCAAATACCTGTAACAGGAAAACGTTATGCCGAAGGACTAAAACCTGTCCTATGGAGCAGTGGAAGTAAGTCGTTTGGTCGGATGAGTCTTGTTCTGGCTGAGTTTACGTCCCAAGAGTGAAACATAGCGTGGTGTAATGTTCTCAGTAGCCGTTACGTGGTAGACCATAAGTCCCATGGCTACTTTCCAATGTCCCATTACTACAAAAGGTTAGGTGCACATTGTAGCCGATCAGGTCTAACCCTCGATGTAATGTTTGTTTCCCAGCGGTGATGACGCGTTCCAAGATAGGGCCCCTGTTCACACAGCTCGCGTCGTCCAGGACTGGTTTTGTGAGAACGAGGGATGAATAGTCCCACCTCTCCTGGCCACCACAGACAGCAGATCTCAATGTTACTGAGAGTTTGTTGTCTGCTGAAACTGTATAAGGTGATAGAAACTCCAAAACTGAAGAAGATGAAATGGAAGGATATGAAACTAATTAAGGAGTTGGGCTCAAGACAGAAAGGAACCACGAAGTTAAGAAATTGTATGACGGACTACTTTGAATTCGGAAGCGGACTAATACAGGTTTATTCTCTTACTCCAATTCTGTTTAATATGTATATCGAAGATTTGAAACTGAACACGCTTGGTGCAGAGAAAGAAGGAGATTTAGGCAACTGGCCGAGGGAGAGGGACATAAGATCAAGAAATGGAATGAAAAGCAAGTTTTATAACAAAAGAAAAGCTCCTTATACAGACAACTGGGGTTAGAGTTGAAGAAAGAGGGTGGGTGAGTGCATCAGGTGCAACACTTTTCTGTATGGCTGTGAAAGGAGGATATCGAAAAGATTGATAGACTGAACTCAAGCATTCGAGACGTGGGTTAGGAGTGGATAAGTAAAAATATAATGAGTTTAATTGAACGAAGAACACTGAAACACTTTAACTGATACAGGAACAAAGAACTGTCCTAAACCTGGTTACTAAAGGGAAAGCAGATTGGGAGGGGCATATATTGCGACGAAAAGGGGTTCTGGTAACAGCTTTCAAGGACAGACAAAGTTCAAGGAGAGAAGAATGAAAGGAAGGAGAAGAATAAAAGTACTGGTAGAAGTGTAAAACGGAAGGAACCGGACTAAGAAGCAGTGGTCCTGGGACAGAATAAGATGTAGGCAGAAATGGAGTCACAGAAATGCCAATAAGAAGAACACTTTATGTGATAATGACAATTCATGGGATTTTCTATCTGCTGGACAAAAAATAGTTACCACTCTTGGCGTAAATATATTTTTTACTCTTCATATCACAAGTTCACACAGTATTTTAACTGAAACAACTACTTTACCAGAATACAGGCACTTACGTATGTGATTAATAATGGTCCATTGCAATACAATTTATTAGAGATATATAATTTGTGGTAAGTAGTAGTTACAAATGTTGTCATTATGAGATCGTCTGTCAAAGGATTGTCATACCTGCATAACAAATTCAGACCTATAACCATATGAACCTCTTACGAAAGTCGGGCTTGGTCTCCCAGAAGAGTCCTTTCCTTACAACCACACTTCATTCCATCATCTAATTAAATGTTCAGTGATATCTCAGTGTAACGTCAAATGTACGTATAACTTCGCTTAGACAATTTGAGTCATGGAGTTCCTTTCTTCCCTCTCTGATTCTGTACCTCTTCATTAAGCTACTTGAACTCTAACCTCTGGTTTCTTTTGTAAGACCACCTTTCTAAAGGCTTCTATTATGGTCTCGTGTGAATGGCTTTTCGTTCATTTTCCGCTGCCATGTAGGGCGACATTCTTGACACGTACAATATGTTAGAGTATAGCATCCACAGCAGCTCAGAGACAAAGATTACACACCGATAAACCGTGCAGTGTTAGCTATACCGTCCAATGCTTACACCACTTTCTCACATGAGGACGATAAATATGCTATAAAACAAATGTTCAGATGTGTGTGAATTCCTAATGTGCCAAACTGCTGAGGTCATCGGTCCACAGACTTACACACAACTTAAACTAACTTATTCTTAGAACAACACAGAAACCCATCCCCGAGGGAGGACTCGAACCTCCGGCATTGCATGACGTGGCGCCTCAAACCACGCAGCCACTCGACGCGGCTGTAAAGCGACAGTTCTCATAAAATTCTGCTCCTATGGACGAATATAATCCAGAGTCAAAATATGATAATGAATATCTCTAACAAGTAAAAATATTTAAATAAAAATTGTCACCCTCCGCTTGTAGCGAAACTCGACAAACAACGTCAAATCCTATTTCATAGTTTTATAAATGTCGACTGTATAGCTCTCCCCTAAAACTAATTCTGCTAGATATGTTGTATGGCACGTACTTGTTAACGTATTTAATACACCATGTCGTCGTTACATCACAAATTGTACAATTCTTATCTAATGGTGTAGGACAAATTACAGCATACAATTTTTTTTTAAATACCATTTGTCCAACCTTTGCCATTATGATTACCTGGTGTGTACTATTATGAGGTCACATCTCATGTGTTAATTCCATTGTTAGACAATAGTGTGACTTTATTACATTCTTTGTGGCGCCTACAAGAAATACGGGCCCTGCAAGGGACTTGTGACGTCACACTCAGTCGGCTTGCCCGCCACACTTCGCGAACGCTCGGCCCACGGGGTATCAAAATTTAATTGAAAAGGTACTTCGTGTGCTATTGAGAGCTTCTATTCATTTAAATGCGCGTTAAAGAATTATTTAACTCGTCTTAAGTAGTTACTTGGTCCCGGCCGAAGACGGCTGCTGGTAGCCGTAAGATGTACAGTGTCAAGTGGTGTGACGTACACGCCACAGCTTGTGCCACAGCATGTGGACCTCGATTAGCAGCAACTGAGGTCCGTCAGTGCACACTGCCACCTGGTTGTATCTCTCAGCACAGCTTCCGGCATACTCCAAACCGAGTCGTTAGTTACTCCATCGCAGCCAACGCGTCTCTATACAGCGAAGCGCCAACATGTGGCATGTAACTGTATTTTTAGTGTCATGCGTACTCAGAGTTTCACATACTTTATGAGAGAACATCTGCGATGTCACTTTAATGCCTTGACTCTCTTATGCTACGTTTTTATTCAAAATTTTTTACATATATGACGTATTCTCTTGATTATGCTGACTTTGGATTGTGTACGTCGGTATGAGTAGAATTTTACGAGAATTGTTATCCCACAGCGTAATGTATAATCCTCAAGTAACAGAGTAATGTAAGCATAGTATAATGTACCTACCACTGCCCAGTTTTATGGGTATGTAATTTTTGTCATTGAGCTATTGTGTAAGCCCTACTATATTTATTTTTTGCCTGTAAGCCTGTAACCTCCAGATATTTTCCTTTCATATGTCAGAGAATGGCAATACATATTGCTAAAACTAATAATCCTGTAACTGGTTTTACATATCGATCTTACCAAATAAATTGGTTTTTAAATGACAGTTTTGTTTCTATTGCCAGTCTGCAGTTAAGCTCCTCACTGCTTCGGGTATCAGTTATTTCCTGCCTAAACAGTAGAACTCATCCACTGCTTTTAGTATGTCGTTCCATAGTCAAAATCCTTTTATGTCACTGATTTAATTCGACTACGCTCCACTATGTTTGATTTAACTTTATTGATGTTCGCTGGAAAAGTCTCATAGTTATGCAACTAACCATTTGGCCATTTCCTTTGTCACCTCTGTAAGAATATGTCGGCATTGACAAGCCGTAAGTGTTTGACATTTCCTCTCTCTGAACTACAATCATGCACCAAATTTCTACTTTCCTATCTGCTATAGGTGTCGTTGGTAAGATAGGAGGATAGTCTACGAAACCGCCTGACTCCCTTCTCAGCTAACATCCATGTTTCATGACCTCTGAGTCTTACAGCTTCAGTGAAAGATGTAGATAATCTTCCGCTAACTATTCTTACCCAAGATAACTTAAGAAAATCGTATGGCGTATTCCAGTAAGTATTTTTAAATGCATTTTATGAATCTACAATTGTTGCTGATGTACCTTGGTCTTCCTCCACTCTACCTCCTACAACAGGGCCTTGACTTCCACGTCGTTCCACTTGAAATAAAAATGGTGTTAGGCAAGGGAATAGCTTATTATGTTTACTGTTTGATTGTGTTATATAATGAGAGAATCTGGAATTAGGAACTGTAAGTCACGAAACGGAAGCAGTAATTCTGGGTGGGAAATGAAATGGCACTAAAGAAGTTAAACTACCAGGGTTGGGCAATGCTTTCAGAAAATCTGACAATATCAGTTACTCACTTAAATCTTAGTCAATACAACTGCTCACCAAATTTCAGCTTAAAAAACAAACTTCATAAGAGACATAAAAGTCAGCATTAGAATGCATTGAAATACAAATAGATTAATTAGAACAAGCTAGTAAACTTAAATACTTTTCAGAAACTATATAATAAAATAAAGTAACGTTAACTCCAACATGTGAATGCTTAACAATGCCCTATATGCTGGACAGAACAGGTGAAACTCAAAGGTGGTTTACTAGAAAGATAATGGGTACAATTTTAAATACAGATGACTGTAAAATGAGAAGCAACGAAACCTACGAAAATATACAGAAAATATCACAATTAATGGCAAAGTGACGCTTATTCTTCTTTGGACGCCTCTACTGAATGACAGAAAGAAGATTAAAAAATAAAATATTCCTGTATTTGTGGTGAAAGAAATTGACTGCCGCATGGAATACAGATATAAGAGAAGAGATAGGAGGAAGAAACATTAACAAACGGCAAATGGCGAAGAGAAGTCTTTTGAATAATAAATTGTTAAAGTGGGAATGGTTTTAAGGCAGAAGGAAAAAAATCTGAACAGCATGGACAGAAGAAAGAAAGTGAGATGAGAAGAAAGTGAATGAGTACTGGAAAAATAGGGAACAGGCAAGAAATAAGAGGCAGGGTTGCTGTTTCGTGATACTTGTTGGTGAAAACGATGACTAAAATAGACAAAAAATAACAGAAAGAACTATAAGAATCAAACAAAAATAAAACTAAGTATCTAAACTGTTGTATACATATATTCATTTCCAGAATTAATGTTTCATTATACATGAGGTTATAGATTGTTTTGTCTTGTGTCGGCTACTGCGGTAATCATCACCTACACAAACAAGGAAGGAGAGAAGTTGCGAAAGGCGGTGGAAGGAATCGGGCATCATCTGCACCACCCCTTTCTAAATAATATAAAACTTTATTTCTATTATGTGAAGAAATAATTATTGACATTCTTTGTTTCCTGTGCCTTCTACATGCTATTACATTGACAGTCTATTACTACTCACAGAACTCAGCATACGTAATCTCTTCTTAATATTCAGTAGTGATGCACTCGAAGTCTGCGACCGACAAGCGATGGACGGCTGATTAAGTCAGCTTTGACAAGGGATGCTGAGCTCTGTCTTCCTGGAGGTGTGGCGCTGTCCACCCTTCCCATTGGCGCGCAGGTCAGCGCCTTCTTGATGCTGCTTCGCAGTGCAGCACTGCGCTGGTCGGTATGCAGTCGATGCTTCAGGACTGCACATTTTGAAACCTCCTGGAAAATTCAAATTGTAGGCTACACACGGAATTGGGCCAGAAATTTCCCCCAAGAATTTCCGCTTGGGCAGTCAGTGGTATTACAGGCTGAGCTAATTGGACACAACTCATTAAACCCACCCCTCTCCTCTGCTCCCCTACAGCACCACATTTTTTACTTCTGAGAGTATCAGTGTCTTTCTTTCCATATTTCACAGAAATACTCCTTCTTACCATTCAGGAGTAAGTTTTCTGCCGTTCGCTACTCTCGGAAACTATACAGCTGTTAGAAATATCTATTTGTATTTCCATTTGTTTCATAACCACGAAAATTGGTAACTTATAGGTCGCATGCTAAAAGTACTTTCGAACAAAACGAGCTGTGGACGATTTTTTTCTGTGCACTGTTTGCTGTTGTAACACCTCTAATTCCATCTGGCAGAGTGGTGCGGGCTTTCCAAAACGACTACGCACAGTCCGACTCAGAGATGAGGTATTAAAAGTTTTGTTAAAAAATATATAGGCTCAACCACTTGTTTATAGTGTAAAACACTAAGATTGACGCGTTTCGGAAGTCAAGCTTCCATCAACAGAATAATAGAAAGTAAAAGAACCTGTTGAAACTCGCTAAAATGGAACATGCACCAAGCACAATAAAACTTTCTGCTTTTAGATCCTTGATAGATAGAGCCTTTAGAGTCCCTATGAATGAAGAAGACAGAATGACTGAGCTGAACATCGTGAAACAACTAGCCAGAGCTAACGGATATCACCAAAACGTTGTCAATAAAGGAATACGACAGAAACAGCGCGCGAATGCAAGGAAGAATACCGCAAATAATATTACGAGAGTCACAATACCATACTTCGGTGATATTTCGCAAATAGTAGGTAACATTTTCAAACCTTTTAAAGTTGATACCGCTTTTCAGACCGCAAATAATATTACGAGAGTCACAATACCATACTTCGGTGATATTTCGCAAATAGTGGGTAACATTTTCAAACCTTTTAAAGTTGATACCGCTTTTCAGACCAATAATACGCTGCGGTTTAAACTATGAAACAATTTACAGCAGGAAAGCGATAAATATGAGAGAGCTGGTGTCTATAAAATTCAGTGTAACACGTGCAAGGCAAGCTATGTAGGCAAAACTGGTAGGTCCTTTAAAGTACGTTACAAAGAACGTAGCGATGCTTTCCGGCTTAATAATTTCGACAAGTTAGCTGCAGCCACGCATATTTGGGAAACGGGACACCCCATGTTGGGAATAGATCAGGGTCTCGTTATTTTAAGTAGACAGCACAAAAGCAAAAACCTGGATCCACTAGAACAGCTGGAAATTACGATACATTGCTTGGATAATCAGAACACACTGAATGAACAGTTAACTGGTGATACAAATAACTTTTTCAAACATTTCAGTGGTTTCTTTTAGTAACTACGTTTTTAGCAATTGGCAGGATACCATCATATCATGAGGTTCTTGGAACATGTATACGTTATCTGTTTGTATAGACATCTCTGTGAGTTCCTTGTTTACTTACGCGTGAGCTCACTCGCGTTTCAGCGTCGTGTTTTGCTACGTGGTGTGTGGTATCAACGAACACGCACAGGTGGTTTGCGACGATAGAGGAGAGAGCCATGTGGTTGGATGTTGAACACCATAGGCAACACGAATTTAGAGTTTTTTTTTATTTTTTATTTTCACGACTATGTGGAGATACACTTTAGAAGACACAGCTGCAACAAGAGAAGTAGCTACGATGTTTTAATATTACTATCAATTTTATTGTGCTTGGTGCATTTCCCATTTTAACGAGTTTTAATAGGTCTGATGATGGAAGCTTGACTTCCGAATCGCGTCAATCTTAGTGTTTTACACTATAAACAAGTGGTTGAGCCAATATATTTTTTAACATTGACGTTCACAACCACGACCTCTCATCCAGTATGGATAAAATCAAAATTAAAAGTTTTGGCTGGTTTCGTTGTCTAGTGGCTGGGATACGTAGTTGCTGCATTACAGGCCAAATGCCGGCGGGAGAGGCCGTGCGGTTCAAGGCGCTACAGTCTCGAGCCGAGCGAACGCTACGTTCGCAGTTTCGAATCCTGCCTCGGGCATGGATGTGTGTGATGTCTTAGGTTAGTTAGGTTTAATTAGTTCTAAGTTCTAAGCGACTGATGACCTCAGAAGTTAAGTTGCATAGTGGTCAGGGCCATTTGAACCAATTTTGAACAGGCCAAATACTGCTGAGCCTACAGTATACGATAAGAGTACAAAAAAATGGCTCTGAGCACTATGGGACTTAACTTCTGATGTCATCAGTCCCCTAGAACTTAGAACTACTTAAACCTAACTAACCTAAGGACATTACACACAGCCACGCCCAAGGCAGCATTCGAACCTGCGACCGTAGCGGTCGCGCGGTTCCAGACTGTAGCGCCTAGAACCGCTCGGCCACCACGGCCGGCTGATAAGAGTACACACATGAATCGAATGATCGAAGGTTTCTATCATTCGGCAATTGCAAATTATGAATGTAACATATAAATTTATAAATGAAAGATTGCAATTAAATAAAATCTGCAGGTACTATCTTAACGACGTTAAATGATGAGTAAGATAGTAGAAGTACTTTTGAGAATGTGGTATATGTCTGCGAAACACTTATTGGTGTCGATAGTCCAGCAATTAAATAAAATATAAGTAAAATAACAGGGAAACAGTAGATTCCTACTACACGTAATTAGCTTTGAACAACAAAAGCCTGCCGCAGTGGCCGAGCGGTTCTAGGCGCTACAGTCTGGACCGCTACGGTCGCAGGTTCGAATCCTGCCTCGGGCATGGATGTGTGTGCTGTCCTTAAGTTAGTTAGGTTTAAGTAGTTCTAAGTTCTAGGTGACTGATGACCTCAGCAGTTAAGTCCCATGGTGCTCAGGGCTATTTGAACCATTTGAACAACAAAATAGCTCGCGAGATATTCACTTCCAAGGGCGTACTACCTGTTCACTGTATAAACCACGGAAATCTCACAAGTGCCCAAGTCAGCACTACGAAATATTTCTATCTGCCGCGACCACGCGCAAACTACTCTACTCCAAGTCTTTCCCGCCGGCTGTGCGTCCGTCGCGCTGTACTGTCCGCGTCCAGCACTCACTCCCGTGTCCAGTGCCGTACGCTCCAGCACTCCAACGTGTCCTCTCTCCCGAACTCGCTTCCACCCAGTCTCCCCATTCACGAGCGCTGTGATTGGCTAGAGTGCTCGCGCTATGTCCTCAAGCCAACTTGCCCACACACATATTTATCACATACGAAATACTGGATTTACAGTTAAATACTTGAAAATAAATAAATATTCCTACGGCTGGACCATAAACATGCTCTAACACTCATTAATAAATACATAAACAATTAAATAAACATACCGGGTGATGAAAAAGTCAGTATAAATTTAGAAACTGAATAAATCACGGAATAATGTAGATAGAAGGGTACAAATTGACAAACATGCTTGGAATGACATGGGGTTTTATAAGAACCAAAAAAATACAACAGTTCAAAAATGTCCTACAGATGGCTCTTCATCTGATCAGAATATCAATAACTGGCATAGCAAAGTAAGACAAAGCAAAGATGATGTTCTTTACAGGAAATGCTTAATATGTCCACCATCATTCCTCAACAATAGCTGTAGTCGAGGCATAATGTTGTGAACAGCACTGTAAAGCATGTCCGGAGTTATGGTGAGGCATTGGCGTCGGATGTTGTCTTTAAGCATCCCTAGAGATGTCGGTCGATCACGATACACTTGCGACTTCAGGTAACCCCAAAGCCAATAATCGCACGGACTGAGGTCTGGGGACCTGGGAGGCCAAGCATGACGAGAATGGCGGCTGAGCACACGATCACCACCAAACGACGCGTCCAAGAGATCTTTCATGCGTCTAGCAATACTTTTTTTCTTTTATTTTGGTTCTAATAAAACCCCATGTCATTCCAAGCATGTGTGTCAATTTTTACCTCTCTATCTACATTATTCCGTGGTTTATTAAGTTTTCAAATGTATACTGACTTTTTGATCACCTGGTACATCAAAAAAAAAAGAAGCGAAACGTAAGCCAGGAGGCTAATGTCTCTGTGCTTTCAAAAACACGGTAAATAATTAACCAAATTCTTCATGAATAGTATATATCGGATATAACAAAGACATAGATGAATAAATATATTTATCAGCATGCTGCTACCATTTTTTCGCGTAAATGTGTAGCACTTATGGCCTGACGCGATCGAGAGGAATCGGCCACTTTGACCTCCAATAACTCATGTACTATTCAAGTTACATGCCTGTAATTTTCACCAATTTAGGTTTACACTAATATCTTTCTGAAGTCGCGTAGATCGACGAAATCGGATGAACCGTTTAGATTTTGGAAATTCATTGCTGGGTGTTACTTGTATAATTTATCGTCAGACACTAAACTTTAAACTAATAAATATATTGAAAAACTGATTACACCATCAGAATCGTCGTGCAAATAAAATTAGTGTACATGTCTCTTTTTGAGGTATCAAGATTCATCTGGCTACTATTAATTTCCATACGAACTGCGAAATGTCTGTCATTAAGGTTTCACAATGTCCGCGATCATTGGCACTCCCGGTGTGTCTCCTTCATCAACGCAGCGTCACCGTGGAATTCCCAGCGACGCGGCTGGACCGACACCCCCGGGATAACAAGGCCGTCCAGCAGTGTTAGTGACGTCACACTAAGCGGCCCATAGCCGACGCAGCAGTCCACGGACACCTCCGTACAGACGCTCCTGATGCTAACGATCTACTGTCCGTCATACAGAAAGGAGCGAACTATAATTCGAACCAAAGACCAAATTATATATATTCTTGTAAACAGCATAAAGGTTCATAACGAAATACCGATTACATATACGGGCAGGAATAGGTTCTAGAACTCCTCTGAAATGTGTTTATCTTCAGTACTAGAATGAACATCAAATTGTCAGGTTTTCTAAACAGAAAAGCACTTTGTTAGTAACAGACAGCAATAATGAGACTTGCAGTTTGTGATTTCTACGTGGAAAAGCTGTAGAGAGATTGAAAATGGTAAGTAAAGAGAGCCTCAGCCTTTTGCTCACATTCTTACATGTAATGCACTTGGTTGTTATTCATTTCCTTACCTTTCATAAGATTTTTAATATTGTTTCAAGAAGTGTATCTCCAACAGCAGAGTGAACTTCAAATTGTCAGGCTTTTCTTAAAGGAAAGAGCAATCCCTTACTATCACAGTGCAAGACAGAATCTTGTGTTCAATGATGTCTATGTTAAAAGGAGAATATTTGATATCTATCTTTTGTTTCCATTCTTTATTAATGGGGATACACTTGTAAAAATTCTTGAAAAGAGCTGTCGCCATGAACATATGAGTATATTCACAATAGTCATGTGTTTTATGTGATAAAGCGAACTCTTGTTACCTTATTGTAAACGAAAGTTGTGAAGGTTTTGCTATGTATGACAGTGTTTAAGATAATTTACTTTCAGTGTAATAGCTTGAAAATGTTAAGTCCTGCTGTCAGTTGGCATTTGTCACCACCTGTATGCGAGTTTTAAAGCTAAATAGTGTTCTGACAATTATATAATAGTGGCAAAGTTCCTCAGTCGATTAAACTTATTCCTGCCCGTATATGTAATCGGTATTTCGTTATGAACCTTTATGCTGTTTACAAGAATATAGATAATTTGGTCTTTGGTTCGAATTATAGTTCGCTCCTTTCTGTATGACGGACAGAAGATCGTTAGCATCAGGCGCGTCTGTACGGAGGTGTCCGTGGACTGCTGCGTCGGCTATGGGCCGCTTAGTGTGACGTCACTAACACTGCTGGGCGGCCTTGTTATCCCGGGGGTGTCGGCTGGACCCCTGTTGCTTCGGCCACCGTCTGGCACCCCGTGGTGTGGCCTGCCGCGCGGATCGCGCCCGCCAAGCGGCCCGTTCGACCACTGCTCCCTCCGAACTTACAAGGGAACCTCCCCATCGCACCCCCCTCAGATTTTGTTGTAAGTTGGCACAGTGGATAGGCCTTGAAAAACTGAACACAGATCAATCGAGAAAACAAGAAGAAGTTGTGTGGAACTATGAAAAAAATAAGCAAAATATACAAACTGAGTAGTCCATGCGGAAGATATGCAACATCAAGGAGAGCGAGGGTTCAGGAGCGCCGTGGTCCCGTGGTTAGCGTGATCAACTGCGGTACGAGAGGTCCATGGTTCAAGTCTTTCCTCGAGTGAAATGTTTACTTTTTTAATTTCGCAAAGTTATGATCTGTTGTTTCGTTCTTTGACGTCTCTGTACACTGTAATAAGTTTAGTGTGTGTTTTGCGACCGCACCGCAAAACCGTGCGATTAGGAGACGAAAGGACGTGCCTCTCCAATGGGAACCGAAAACGTTTGATCGCAAGGTCATAGGTCAACCGATTCCTCCACAGGAAAACACGTCTGATATATTCTATACGACACTGGTGACGGCACGTGCTTCACATGACAGGAATATGTTGTCGACCCACCGAACTTGGCGAATGGGTAAAAAGATTCTTCTAGCTTGCCCGATTTAGGTTTTCTTGAGGATGTGATAATCACTCCCAAAAAAGTAATGAAAACATAAGAGTTTGTCACATAAACTTCAATAAATGAATGCAACAGTTTCACAGTCGCGCCGTTTTCTCTGTGCTCTGCCAAAACATGTGTTTTTCACGTTTTCAAATTTTTCCGTGTGTAGACCGTCAAATCCTGCATATGTCCTACCAAATCTGAACATGTCTTGGAATTTTGGAGAGCGAAATTGATTATACAAAAAATTAAAATTTTCACTTGAGGGAAGACTTGAACCAAGGACCTCTGGTTCCACAGCTGAACACGCTAACTACATGACCACGGAGTTTCTGTGCTCACTTGCCCATTGATGTTACATATCTTCTGCATGGACTACTCAGTTTGTATATTTTGCTTATTTTTTTCATAGTTTCACACAACTTCTTCCTGTTTTCTCGATTGATCTGTGTTCATTTTTGCAAGGCCTATCCACTGTGCCAACTTATAGCTAAATCTGAGGGGGTTGCGATGGGGAGGTTCCCTTGTTAGGATATTTTCCGGGCGCGACGACTCGCCCGTTACCTCACAGTGGCATACCGGACTCATCAAAAATAATTCAAACGCTCTAACTCAAAGAAGAAGGGGATCTGTGGGTTACGCAGGAAATGAGCAGTGATGAGACTATTTTCGAAAGTTGCGGTGTTGTGAACCATAGTATGTAACGAAGATGAGCCGAGGCCAGGATGCATTGCCAAGAGAGCATCCAGACGCCTGTATATTGTTCAAAATCGTAAAGTCTAAGATGGCCTCTCTGTAGTTATTCCTGCACAGTAGGCAGCATCGCAGGCCATCTCACAAATCAGTTTGCAGGGCTATCACAGAGGCATGAGCTGGCCATCCTGTGATAATGAGACAGATTCACCCTTCTACCGGTTACCTTCTATGAACTTTCCTGTCCTGCATTGTTCTGATTACGCTTACGTTTGCTGGGTATTACTCTTACTAAATGTCTTTTTCCAAAGCTGTTTCACAGAGAAAGACTGCACTGTAGTTCCTTCTCTAGATTGTCGCACAGATGACACAATGGTAAATATGGATATAGACGACAGAGGGATAGAGAAACAATTAAAATCTCTCAAAAGAGGAAAGGCCGCCGGACCTGATGGGATACCAGTTCGATTTTACACAGAGTACGCGAAGGAACTTGCCTCCCTTCTTGCAGCGGTGTACTGTAGGTCTCTAGACGAGCGTAGCGATCCAAAGGATTGGAAAAGGGCACAGATCATCCCCGGTTTCAAGAAGGGACGTCGAACAGATGTGCAGAACTACAGAACTATATCTTTAACGTCTATCACTTGTAGAATTTTGGAACAAGTATTATGTTAGAGTATAATGACTTTTCTGAAGACTAGAAATCTACTCTGTAGGAATCAGCATGGGTTTCGAAAAAGACGATCGTGTGAAATCCAGCACGCGCTATTCGTCCACGAGATTGAGAGGGCCAGAGACACGGGTTCCCAGGTAGATGCCGTGTATCTTGACTTCCGCAAGGCGTTTGATACAGTTCCCCACAGTTGTTTAGTGAATAACGCAAGAGCATATGTACTATCAGCCCAATTGTGTGATCAGATTGAAGAGTTCCTAGATAACAGAACGCAGCATGTCATTCTCAGTGGAGAGAAGTCTTCCGAAGTAAGAGTGATTTCAGCTGTGCCGCAGGGGAGTGTCGTAGGACCGTTGCTATTCACAATATACATTAATGACCTTGTGGACGACATCGGAAGTTCACTGAGGATTTTGGCTGATGATGCTGTGGTATATCGAGAGGTTGTAACAATGTAAAATTGTACTGAAATGCAGGAGGATCTGCAGCGAATTGACGCATGGTGCAGGGAATGGCAATTGAATCTCAATGTAGACAAGTGTAACGTGCTGCGAATACACAGAAAGAAAGGTCCCTTATCATTTAGCTACAATATAGCAGGTCAGCAACTGGAAGCAGTTAATTCCATAAATTTTCTGGGATTATGCTTTAGGAATGATTTAAAATTGAATGATCATATAAAGTTGATCGTCGGTAAAGCAGATGCCAGACTGAAATTCATTGGAAGAATCCTAAGGAAATGCAATCCGAAAACAAAGGAAGTAGGTTACAGTACGCTTGTTCGCCCACTGCTTGAATACTTCTCAGCAGTGTGCGATCCATACCAGATAGGGTTGATAGAAGAGACAGAGAGCAGCGCGCTTCGTTACAGGATTATTTAGTAATCGCGAAAGCGTTACGGAAATGATAGATATACTCCAGTGGAAGACTATCCAGGAGAGACGCTCAGTAGCTCGGTATTGGCTTTTGTTTAAGTTTCGATAACATACCTCAACCGAGGAGTCAAGCAGTATATTGCTCCCTCCTACTTTTATCTCGCGAAGAGACCATGTGGATAAAATCAGAGAGATTAGAGCCCACATAGAGGCATACGGAGAATCCTTCTTTCCACGAACAAAACAAGACTGGAATAGACGGGAGATCCGAAAGAGGTACTCAAGGTACCCTCCGCCACACACCGTCAGGTAGCTTGCGGAGTATGGATGTAGATGTAGATGTAGATGATCTGCAGGACTGCCTCGTCTATGTATATTAGTATTGTGCTCTTGGGCTCTGGCTTTTGCATTTTGTGCACTTCATTTCACCATTTCAGGAATCATTGAGTGTACTTATTATTATTAATTAAATGATTACAAATCTTCTCGTAACCAGTTGCTCGTAGTGGAGAACACAGTATCAAGGTGTCCGTTTCCCTCTGTTCCCAACGCCGTAAGCGACCTGAAATCAAGTTGTTTATGTTGCAGTTTCAAGATGTACCCAGACTGATAGTTCTATGCTGTTCATGTGTCTGACAAGGGCATTTCTTCGCATAGGTAACGTATTGGTATATGTATATATATATATGTATATATATGTATATAAGTTGTTATATTGGCCTTCACACACCTAAAACTACGTGTGTGCGGGAGAGCCTGTACTTCGTATTTCTGTTATTCCAGAATTACTTCTGAATAATTAACTAGTTTTTGGTAATTTATATAATGTTTCAAGGAAAAATATAAAAATCGGCACAAACAGCACCATGTTTATCTGGTATCACGGTCGCGAGATACCGGAGTTTTTTGTCCTCTCTTAGATAATAGTGCCTATCTTCAACTACTCATCAACATAACGTCCTTCTGCTTCGCTTTGTACGTTTCGACGTTCCTTGTGACCCACAGTTCACTTCACCCCACTGCAGCATGTTAAAAATCTATTTCTGTCCAGCAAGGTATCAGAGCCTGTTCAGAAAAATCGAATAAGGAGGTTTTCGGATATTATGATGTCGTAGTATAGTTGGTGCGTCCTCACACGTCGGAATGTATTGTGAATCTTTGTTTTTGAACCAAAGCTGATAATCTAGTGAATCAGCCAGCTACTTATTTGGAAGCTTTCTGATTGGATCCGTTACGAACAAGCAACGTCTACCATGTGTACCAAGAGCGTGTGCTGCAAGCTTATATTTAAGTGAGCTGTTTAACCTGTTGCGGAGCAAATAGCATGGGTGATTAGAATTTCAAGCCAGAGACGTTTGACTTAAACGAAATTCTGTTCGCTATCACTTCTCATTATCTTGTGAGCAGCACTCAGTGTCCTGCAGCGTGAGATAGGGGATGCAGTTCATGTAAATGTATCTTTAAAACCAACTGAAGCCATCAAATGTTTCAAAAGGCTCTGAGCAACATGGGACTTAACATCTGAGGTCATCAGTTCCCTAGAACTTAGAACTACTTAAACCTAACTCACCTAAGGACATCATACACATCCATGCCCGAGGCAGGATTCGAACGTGCGACCGTAACGGTCGCGCGGTTCCAGACTGAAGTGCCTAGAACCGCTCGGCCACGCCAGCTGGCATAGAAACAATCATTTGCCATCACGGCACAAGTGGTGGACATTTCAAATCACGGAAACCGAAGTTGGGTATTTTTTAACATTCATGTGCAGTTGCTTAGAAACTCTCTTCCGTCGTCCATTGGGGAGCTGCTGGATATAGTGTCGACTACTCACATGGAACATGTTATAACAGCTAAAATAGTGGAAACGTGTGTCTAAGAGTAAATTGGTACACCGCTTTATCACACGAACAGGTAGTTCTCCCATCTCGGGGCTGTACACTTCAAAAAAGTAGGTAGCAGATGTTTTTGTTCTGGGATCCACAGTAAATCATTAACTTTCCTCTCATCGTAGTCCTCTTACCAGTTTGATTGTTGCTTAAAGCGTGGGCTCTGCATTTGCTATTGTGCAGTGGCGGTTCGTGGAATTTTTCCTAGCGGGTTTGAAGAATTGTGGTCTACAATGTTTCAAATAAATAACACGAAAACAAAACAATAATTGCTGTATGGAAGTACGCTACTTCTCGGTGAATGTTCATCTAAAAAGTCCTTCCTCCACTCATTAAGAGCCGAGTATATATCAATGGAGCGATCATAGAAATCTGCGGTGCTCTGTACGAGGTCTTTCTCGATGGAGAGCGCTGTTACAGCTATTAGCCGCTCTTGACTCACAGTGCTTTGCAGAAAAGCTTCAGAGGCTTCCGCAAATTGCTTTCGAACAGGAACTGGTGGAGTAGAACAGCACCTGTGAGTGTTTTCAAATTATTTCTCTTACGTAGTATCTGGAGTTCTGTTCTCAGCTTATTGCTTTCAAGGAAGTGATACATTTTGCGAGACCTCTACAGCAACGTTTGCAGAAATTGATTTGCACACTAAACACACTTTTCGGAGTTAAATAAATTTGCAGCGACGAGATACCCTGTAGAATCAAGGCTATCAGCGACCCTGAGAGGTAATTTTATCTCACACTTCTTCCGCAACATCAGTTATTAGAATTCGTTTCCAAGCTTCTGTTTATTCGCAGAATGCAGCAGTTCTCTGCCCGTGGAAATCAAATTAATGACGCTATCTTAGATATATTTCTGAAATGTTCTACCTATTGTTGTACACTCAGTCGGCCAATTACACATTTTTGGAATTGTGCAGCTGAACATTATAGCAACGTGCGACACTGTATGATTAAATATAGATAATCGAGATTTAAATACCGGGTGCGTTAATTTCAGACGGAGTTTTGTTGCATGAGTAATAGTAGTGGTGTTCTGCGGGTGTTCTACAAGTTCTACACAGCTTGGACAGTTCTGGGTTTAAAGTTCTGTTTCATGTTGGCTCATGAGGGACTTACCTGTTCACGTATGTCAGTTAGCATCCGCTGTTAGCTGTGAAGAACGACGGCAAAACTTAAGAGATCTGCAAAATAATTTCTAATATCCATATTCTGACTCGGTGCTTCGGTTAAATTCAGGTTCAACGTATGTGCATAAAAATGTAAAAAACAGTCTAGTTTAAATTGTTCGTTCGGAGCAGTCTGTAAACCTGAACGACGACCACTCTTAAAATCTGCTTAGTCGTAGCTCTGTGGAACAGCTTTACGTGGGTTATCCACAACATTCACCGAAGTTCCTCTCAGCCATTCTGGTACCGGCCTTGGATCACGTTCACAGGAGCTGAGGGGAATCTAAAACTTTTCTACAGTTTTACATTTAGGGGAAACATACCTGACAACTATGACAAACCGCGAAATTGTTAAAATATCATTGTCTTATGTGTGATAACACGAGAACGGTTGTGGCTATTTTCTTTTCTACCCAGTCACGGTGAACCTCCAACATACAGGAAAGCAAATTATTTTGACTATGTTTACATCTACCTTTGAAAAAAGTAGGCTTCGAAAGGTGGTCGCTAAGTGCAGCATCAAACTCAAAATCTAGGAGACAACGGAATGTTACTGATTTTTATTTTTCAGTCGCAAGATTTTGCCACCATATATGAATTAATTGCTCAATGCATATTTCATTTACCTGGTATGAGATCACATCATTAGATGGGCTTTTGGTTATTAATGAAAACATCCTTGGTCCCGGGTTAGAATCCCACCACCTCTTAAATTTTGAATAAAGTTTATCAGCAATGGCGGACGAAGACTTCCGGTTTAACAAGTTACTATCGTTCTTCCAACGGCCTTTCGAAGAGGGCGAAGGAGCGGACAGTAGTACAAGGGACTCTCTTGTCCTTTGGGTGGGAAACTGATCAAAAGATGAAACAATCAGGAATGATCGACGGCATGAGAATGCATAAGGCTATAGAAACCAATGCGTTAAGAACACATAATATGTATCCACAAGACATCTGGCCCTTAACTGAAAAGTATCATGATGATCTCTCCATCAGCAAAAGATTTTCGACTAGCCCCATTCGGATTTCCGGGTATGGTCTGCCGAAGTGTGGGTAAGTATGAGAAAAAGTTGAATAACCAACGAAAGGATATAGTTTCTCGGGTCTTACATGGACTGTCAGAAGTTTGTACGTGACAGAAAAGCTAAAAATTCCTAAAAGAGAATTTCCTGATGTTAGTTTAGATATGATGTTATTTAGTGAAGTGAAATGAGAAGAACAAAAGGATTTCCGGTCGGAGGGTACAGATTAGAATCAACAGCAGCAGAAAAGGGTACAACTAGAATAGAATTCGTTATTAATAGCGAAGTAGGGCGTGAAATTTGGATTTCTGAAGACCTGAAAAAGTACATTGTTTTCAACCTGCAACTAACCGAAGCAGAACATCGCTAGCAGGCGCATCGTTTTGTGTACTATCAGCGAGAGGATAGAAAAGGCCCAGGAAAGCAGAACCACAGCCTACAGGAGAGCCCAGCTGCAGACTGGAAACGGTACACCATTGTCAACCCAACACCGACCAAAGCAGAGCACCTGCAATGGACGGAACACCTGTTTAGCATCAGCGACAGGGTAGAACAGGCCTGGAAAACAAGTATCCCTAAATAGGGGGGGGGGGGGGGGGGGGCGGGTGGGAGAAGCGGGAGGAAGTAGAGGAGGTAAGACCGGCTGCCTACCCTTCATCCATACACCGGGGTGAAGACATGAGCACTGTTCTGGCGGAAGGGTCTTTTCCCGACATTTGTGTAATGTTACTACAGTGTTTTGACTTCTTATAGAACCATGCACTCGTAGCATAACACAGTCGTTGCTATTGTGTATTTTTAAATACTTGTTCGCTTAAACAAATATTATATTTCTCTCCTCCTAAGTTACACTGGTGCGCCTACAACAAAAATACGTAAGTCCATCCCGGACTATTCGCCCATTATTTACTATCTTTCTGTTGTTTGATTCTACCAGTATTATGTTTTTTGTGAAGTCTTCTACTCCCCATAGTTTGAGGAACTTGGCTAGCTGACTGTATTCAACGAAAGATTCAATGTTATCGGGGCAATACTCGTTGTATCAAGCATAATTCCATACCGAAAATGTAAATTACACTTACCTGTAGAATATTCCATTGATTTTAGTAGTATATGTGCTATCTGCACTGTTGCTATCAGCGTATTCGTTTTCATATCGTAAGGCTGCACCATTTACACGATGAGAGAGGAGGTTTGTCGGTACAACATTCGTTGTAGCAAGCATAAGATTCACATCTGGAGCATACACAATGGTAATACACTACTGGCCATTAACATTGCTACACCAAGAAGAAATGCAGATGATAAACTGGTATTCATTGGACAAATATATTCTACCAGAACTGACATGTGACTGCATTTTCATGCAATTTGGGTGCCTAGGTCCTGAGAAATCAGTACCCAGAACAACAAACCCTGGCCGCAATAACGGCCTTGATACGCCTGGGCACTGAGTCAAACAGAGCTTGGATGGCGTGTACAGGTACAGCTGCCCACGCAGCTTCAACATGATACCACAGTTCATCAAGAGTAGTGACTGGCATATTGTGACGAGCCAGTTGCTCGACCACCATTGACCAGACGTTTATCAGTTGGAGAGAGATCTGGGGAATGTGCTGGCCAGGGCAGCAGTCGAACATTTTCTGTATCCAGAAAGGCCCGTACAGGACCTGCAACATGCGGTCGTGATTTATCCTTCCGAAATATAGGGTTTCGCATGGATCGAATGAAGGGTAGAGCCACGGATCGTAACACATCTGAAATGTAACGTCCACTGTTCAAAGTGCCGTCAATGCGAACAAAAGGTGACCGAGACGTGTAACCAATGGCACCTCATACCCTCACGTCGGGTGATACGCCAGTATGGCGATGACGAATGCGAGCTTCCAATTTTCGTTCACCGCAATGTCTCCAAACACGGATGCGACCATCACGATGCTGTAAACAGAACCTGGATTCATCCGAAAAAATGACGTTTTGCCATTCGTGCACCCAGGTTCGTCGTTGAGTACACAATCGCAGGTGCTCCTATCTGTGATGCAGCGTCAAGGGTAACCGCAGCCACGGTCTCCGAGCTGATAGTCCATGCTGCTGCAAACGTCGTCGAACCGTTCGTGCAGATGGTTGTCCTCTTGCAAACGTCCTCATCTGTTGACTCAGGGATAGAGACCTGGCTGCACGATCCGTTACAACCATGCGGGTAAGATGCCTGCCATCTCGACTGCTACTGATACGAGGCCGTTGGGATCCAGCACGGCGTTCCATACACCTTCCTGAACCCACCGACTCCATATTCTGCTAACAGTCATTAGATCTCGACCAACGCGAGCAGCAATGTCGCGATACGATAAACCGCAATCGCGATAGGCTAGAGTCCGACCTTTATCAAAGCCGGAAACGTGATGGTACGCATTTCTCCTCCTTAACCCAGGCATCACAACGACGTTTCACCAGGCAACGCCGGTCAACTGCTGTTGTCTATTTGAAATCTGTTGGTAACTTTCCTCATGTCAGCATGTTGTAGGTGTCGCCACCGGCGCCAACCTCATGTGAATGCTTGGAAAAGCTAATCATTTGCATATCACAGCATCTTCTTCCTGTCGGTTAAATTTCGCGTCTGTAGCACGTCATCTTCGTGGTGTAGCAATTTTAATGGCCAGTAGTGTACTTTTTGCTGTAAATGAGTCTTTGTCTTCTTTCAGTCATGTTTATTTAAATACACATTAGCTGAGATTACAGCAGCTGATCTGCTATAAACGGCAGCACAATAAGCAGGCATGCACCGCTACTACACAAGGAGAAAGTGATCTGTGTAAAATTTCTCCACCGTCTATTCCTCCACCGCCTGCACTGCAGAAATTTCATCCTTGCATAGTATTTGATAACACACACATACATACACAAAACTGCTATTCGGTACAGTGGAGCACGTGAAACCTCTACCACACAACCTTCGGACAGTTTACTTGCCGAATTAGAATAAATGCGGATGATAATGGGTCATAACCGCAAGCAGTGGCGTAAACTAGCTGATGCGGCCACTGCTCTCCACCTGTCGCTGGCAGAAGGAGTGCTTCAGCTCCCTGGGCGACAACTAAGTACCTCATTTACGCAGGACGCATCATTTCGATGTTTTTCCTACATGATACTGATCATACTTAGTTAAGGATGACTTTCAAATTTTGTCAGCACACCCAGAAATTTTGAAAGGACTCTGGTGTTGACCGTTAAGTTCTTCACCTGTGTAGAATAGTTAACTATTTCGTTAGTGTTCCAGGGCAGTGGGAGGGGTTGGAGAGGGGAGGGGCGCAGTCTTTCTGAGAAATACGTTTAACGACTTGCGGCAAGTGTACTGTCCTTTTGTCATGGATGACTGATGTCTACAAACGGAAACAGTGTATCACTGCCAGCAGATGGATCTCATTGTGCATCGGCAACAGGCAAGAACAGGCCTGGGAAACTGGTATCCATGTATACGGGTGGAGGAGAGGGTGGAGGAGTGGATGTAAGAGGGAAGGTATGACTGGTTAAAGCTGGCTAGTCTATGTCTGTACACCTGCAGCAGCTGCCAATCACTGCTCGTGAGATAACTTGTTGTTTTATTAGAATGATTCTGAGTGTGTTTGCTGCATTATCACCTGTTGTTTACGAGTGGTGTTGTTTTTTACGAAGGATTAGATGTGTAATTAGAGCAGCGAAGCATTTTCTATCAGTTTTGTTAGCGTGTACTGGCCTTCCTTCAGTGATAGTTTGCTGTCCGAACTCTTCTTAAAACGTGTCTCTGCACAAGCTCCTGGGATCGGTAGGATGCCATTCTTCTAGAAACGGCTCTAGGACAGTTTATTTGAAGTGGTATTGTGAACTAGAGCGCACATCATGGTGAACAATCACAGATGCGATCAGAAAGGGGAGCAAAATCGTTCTCAGTTGAGGCCCATACACGAAGACCGGTACCTGTGGTTCATTCAGTCTGGGGTAGTGGATTTGGAAACAGTCATCACTTGCACTGTGGACTGAGTGGCCATTTAAAAAACTACTAACAGCTCCAGCACAGGCTCTAGTCTCTTTTAGCTGCTAATAGCTTCCTCAGTCCATCCAGTTCCATCACCATTATTCGCTGAAAAATATTCGATCTACTTTCATTCATTATCACCTCCTTCTAGAGCCCATTTAGAAGGTTATGGACACTGTCCTAAGCTGTATGCTTACAGGTAATACTCTTATTAAACTTCTTTCTGTCCAACACCAACATCTAGCCAATTGAAAACATTTCCTGTCAAAAATAAGGACTGTACCTTCCACTCCAGCCTTCTTCCCACCAACATACAAGTGTGGGCGGGGGGAATGTCAGAAAGTGGGGGCAGGTGGTGGCCAGTGTAGGACAGTTTGAAGCACCGTTTGGTCGAGGAATCATGGATTAGATCATTCAACCCTCAAACAACAAGGTAAAGATGCATACATACACGCAATCGGGAAAGTTGAGGCAGCGTATGGGTGGCAGAATGTTATGGCGGGAGATGTCGTAGTTAGGAGGTGGGTAGGGTGGGTACAGCAGCCTCTGCTGGCGGCATTGTGGACTAGAGAAGTCACTCATCAGACTTAGAAGCAGATGTACACACGATAAATTGGAAAACGGTGTGGGGGTATGGCGGAAATTGCTGGTGTGGGGTGGTAGGGTGTGAAGGCACATGGGGGAGCCTGTAGGATAGTTTCTAGCACACTCTCGTGCTTGTACTGTACTTTGGGCTGCGACATTACGGCTTCAGACTTTGAGGTCAGCATTCTAATACACAGGATTGGAGAATGTGGTGGCGAGGGCCGGTGAAAAGTTAGGGTGTGGGTCGACAGTGTGGGTGGAGAGAATCTAACAGCAGGATAACAGTTCTGCACAGACTGAGGCTATTCCCCATCAATTTACAAGTGGTGGAGGAGAGGGGAAGTGGATGGAGGGGAGGCATGGGTGACTTCCTATAGGGGCAAAAATGGCTCTGCACTGAACTGAGAATGGTGTCAAGAAATTGCAGTTTTCCTGGCGAGGTAGTAGAGAAGAAGCGCAGGGGGAGTAGTAGTGATTTCTCAGGACAGAATATCCTGAGAAGTCATAAATCAATATGAAGGTTGTCATAAACCAATTAGTACAGCAATAAGTCAAGAAGACGGAGAGTGGTAATTTACCCCTGAATGTATTCTCGTCCCCTAAATATGTGCAACAAACAAAATGCGCCATTGCTACTTTATCCCATAACTACACACCATCAGAAATTATAAAATCATTACGAAAGTGGCAACAAAACGAATGTTCACTTTTATGTGTAGAATGTACGAGTCTGTCGATATACTATCTGACTTTCGGAATGACGTAATCCACACAATTCCGAACGTTAAAAGAGCATACAAGGGCGAGAACTGTCGCATAGTCAGCTTCACAGCTGACGCATCCAAGTTGCTGACAAGAAGAAGAAGAAGAAAATTGAGGATGTGTTATATGAAGATCAGTTCTGTTTTAGGAAAGGTAAAGTCGCTAGAGAGGCAGTTTTGATGTTGGGACTAGTAATAGAAGCAAGACTAAAGTAAAATAAGACGATATTGGGAGTGCAGGAGGACGGCGTAGCTTATTTTCCATAAGAAGAATCCCTAACAACTTGTGATACAATGATATTATTTAAATATGAAGAAATACAGAAGATAAATGATACTTCTTGTGAAATGCCCAGACAGTTAGACGTTTGAAATTATTAAAAGTCCTCTAAATCATTGAAGTCCTCTCACTGTGCCTCTGACTGATGCCTACGCAGACTCCACAACTGACCTACGGAGCTTAAGTCTTGCAGACGACGCACTAACACTGCAACTTGTAGGCTCAATGGTAACTGGAGGCAGCGCACCGAAGAGAACTGTCCGCTGCAATTCAGTGCTCCAGTATTTAACGAGGCATCAACCAATCGCTATCCACAAACGTGATGCTCATGGGTTGGCAGCTGTGGCCGCTGGCGGACCTCGGTATAGTTCGTACTGCCAACCGACCAACCCGTACAGCTGCTGCACTACGAATGTTCCTAGGGCGGTTTATCGATTGTGGTGCCGTCGTGAGTATCGTCGCTATATCCCTCCCTCCCAAATAGACGCACCGTCATCGGAGAACTACGTGTAGAACGTTGGGAGGAGTGGGGAGCGGTGGTGAGGGAAGGAGGACCACTACTGCCGGGTGTAGAGGAGGAGACTGGGGACGGACCTGTGGAAAACGGCGCCCACCAGCCCGCTGGCTGACGTTTGTCTTGCGAACGCGATAAAAAATCTGCCAGGAAACCGTCGCCTGGGTGAACGCCCAGGGCAGGTCTTCTGGGACGCCAGGAGGCGAGATGTCACTGCTGGTGCTTGAAGTTAGTCGGCGACGGAGATGACGTCAGTGCGTCCAGGTCAATGGGAACCGGGTCGTCTGGTGACGACTGGTCCACATCCATGTGGGCCAGTAGCGGAGAACATGGTGTAGCTGGCGAAGGCTGCTCGAAGGTGTGCGGAGACCGCTGCAACCTGGGGATGGTGCAGGTCGGAGCAGACGCCATGAAGCCAGACGGAGGCCCTGCGGCCCGGAGGCCGACTGAGCCGTCTGTTGAAGCCCAGAGTGACGATCTGCTGCAATCTGCGGAAGGAAATCACGTAGCAGAATCGCCGTAATCATTATAACAGCGGGCTCTCAATCGGTTCTGGTGCCTACGACATATGTTACCAGAAGCCGACGTGACTGCATTTTGAGCCCGATCATGAACGGCGGCCACAGGTTCCTGATTCCAGGCATGTCATTGATTGCATACGCGGAAGTATAGTTAATCAGACACTGTGAACTTTGTGGGAAACTGCTGAGGAGGTGGTGCACTTCGGAGATGCAATAAGCTCAAAGTACTACCATGAGGACGTCCAAGTAGAAGCTCTGCTGGAGACTTTCCGTTAGAAGGCAGAAAGCGATAAGAGCTGAGGATCAAGGAAAGATCATTATCTCTGCAATGTTCTCGGCGGAGCTTCGTCACCTGTGTGTTAAACGTTCTTACGAAGCATTCGGTTTCCCAATTGTTTTTCGGTGAAAAAGGCGCCGTAATTAAATGCTTGATTCCACCGAGGAAAAAAACTGCCTAAATACTGCAGAAACAAATTGAGTTCAACTGTCGGAAACAATCACTTTTTGTAATCTCTCTAAACAGAAAACAGTCTCCAATGCACTACTGCTGTTCGTGGATGTTTTCTATTGCCTGGTTACGCAGAATGGAAATCTGCTGTATGCGTCCTCTTTAATCACCCATCTCGTATTCCAGAATGTCCTAAAAAAGTCAGTGTGAATACGTTCCCATTAACAGTGGGACGAGTCCAACTGAAATACTGTAGCCAAGATTCAGCAGAATTCTGAGACAAACGCGACAGTGCCCAATGATGCGTTCAATCTGCTTATCATGACCAAAACAAGTACAATGTCGACTAGCCAGCTGTTTGGTCTTAACCATGCACCCATGTGCCATACGGAGTTGACCTAAAACAGAAGCTTGACACTCACGAGGAAATAGGACCTAAGTATGTACGTTTCGTGAGTGAACCAGAATAACACCTTGCTGTACTTACAATGCCTGACGTTGCGGAAACAAACAACGAACTACAGGATTCGTGATCTCCAGTGTGTTTGTCGACCATAAGTATTTAATAAATTGGGAAAGCCGTTTGAATTGCGGATTGCGTGCTGTGGCTGAATCAATAATCCGCGAATTGATCGGGAAGGATAGCAGTGTTTCAAGTTCGGACTGATCCAGTTGACAATAAGGATCTTCCAATGAATCAGAAACTGGGTCTTCACTCACTAGCAGATGTGTAAGTGTGTCGGCGTTTGCATGCTTGTTGCTAGAACCGTAGAAAATATCGTGATTAAAATTGGAAAGAATCAGTGCCCAGTGTTGAAGTTTATGAGCTGTTCGATATGGTATATGTGAAACAAGGAAGTCATTGGTACGTGGTCAGTCATTAAAGTAAACCGTCTCTCATAGAGGTACTGGTGGAATTTAGAGACGCCAAAGATGATTGCCAGAGCTTCTTTCTCTATCTGAATGTCATTAAGTTGGGACACAGTAAACAACTAGGATGCGAACGCCACGAGTTGCTTCGAGGAGCCTAGTCTGTGTGACAACACCGCTGTGACGACATTAAAAGCGTCCGTTGCAAGGACAAGTGGCTTCACCGGATCGGAAGGTGTGAGGCAAGGGTCATTGAGAAGTGCAGCCGCAAGTTTTTGATAAGCAGATTATCATTCCCTTGTCCATTGAAAGGACACATGCATCCGCCGAAGGAGTTAAAGTGAAACGGCGATTTGAGCACCGTTGGGGATGAATTTAATATAATTAGTCAACTTTCCCAAAACATTCTGTAGATCAGACACACTCTTTGGCGTCGGTATCCGTCGAATAGAGTCCAAATGCTTTGGCACTGGATGAATCCCTGCTTCGTCAATCACATGGACCGAATATTACAACTCAGGAGCAAACGATACACACTTGTCACGACTACATTTATCACCAGCTAAAGCTAAAACAGTAAAATCGTTTCTGAGATTGTTCAAGTGATACTAAGGCGATGTTCCCCAAACTAAAATATTATCCAGATACATGGTACAACGTGGAACATTACACAGTAGTTTTTCTGAGTACTTTTGAAACGATGCAGGAGCTGAAGTGCGCCGAACAGTAAACGTTGAAAACAAGAGAGGCCAGTGGGATACTGATTACGATGAACTGTTGGGCCTCTTTATCCAGTGATATCTGGCGATGGGCATCACTTAGACCAGTTCTGGAGACATACGTGCCAGAGTGAAGTTCATCAGTGAGATCTTCAAGGCAAGGCGGAGGAAAAATGTAAACTATGGTCTGGGCGTTTACAGTAGATTTGATATCGTCAAAAATTCTAATGTCTGTATCAGGTTTGGTTATTACGGCGAGAGGTGACGCCACTGACTTGCCGTAATAGGCTACAACACGCCAGTCGGGGCGAAGAGTATTATGCGCAGCATAATCTTTTGCGCACCCCTGAGATCCATCATATAAAATTCAGAATTCATCAAGTAAGATATTAACATCAGTAAAAGATATATGAACACCCAGGTGCAGCATATTTTCCTGTGTTTTCAGGGGAGAGAGGTCAAAAGCAACCAAACCAAACATGTTTCGACTCGAAGCTGCATGAAGAACAGTAAATGGCATTGATTTTGTGCTGTTCTTATAAGTAGCATTTAAGACACATATTCCCAAAGTGTGAAGTTTAGCACCATCGTAAGTCATCAGACATGTATTCGAAGGGAGCAATGGCGAGCCGCCAAGCAATTTGTAAGTATTTTGATCAAGTAATGTAAGAGCTGCAACTGTGTCCAGTTGACACTTCACATCGTGCTGACCAATCTACAGAGAAATGAATCATTTATTTGAACTTCTGATAATCGTTGGTCGGCTCTGGACAGGTTTTGCTGTATTATCAATAGCAAATGCAGGTGTTGATTTATGTCGTCTGCTTCGACTTGACAATTTGATGGCATTAATAACATTTATATCCACGCTTTCCGCTTGTTGTCTATGCGCTTTGGCTTTTGCGAACGTAACTTTTACAAGCTGACTTGCTTTTCTTGACTAGGTTTGTTACAGAAAAAAACATACAACGCCTTTTTTTGAGGACAAAGTTTACGTTTGTGGCGGACAAAGCATTGTGGGAATCATTTTAATACATTCCCGGCAGATGCACGTAAAGACTGTTTGTGGTTGTGTGAGCGCGTCTCTTGTTTACGAGAACGCTGTGCCTGTTTCTGACCGCAGGAGCGTGACTGGCCACGCTTGCTGCCAGCTGTTTGCCGCTGCACTTTCTCTACAGCAACGTTTACAGAACATGGCATGTCAGTGTTTGCTGAACCACAGCCCTCAAAAAATATTCGAATGTGTGTGAAATCTTATGGGACTTAACTGCTAAGGTCATCAGACCCTAAGCTTACCCACTACTTAACCTAAATTATCCTAAGGACAAACACACGCAGCCATGCCCGAGGGAGGACTCGAACCTCAGCCGGGACCAGCCTGACAGTCCATGACTGCAGCGCCTGGGACCACTAGGCTAATCCCGCGCGGCAACCACAACTCTGATTCGAGAATTTGCACATCATCTGATAGGGTTGTATTCCGGTGCTGCAATATTTTAGAAAGGATTCTTTCATCAGGAGCATTCTGAGAAATTAGGTCAAGGAGCATTCCATGAACAAATGTCTTTCCACATGAAGAGTCACACTTGAAATTTATACTAAAAGCTGGTAGGTCAGTAAGCCGTTCCTTGTAGGTATGGTAGTACATCGAAATAATCTCAATCGAGCGACAGCAACGTGAATTTTTCTGTCATAGTAGTCCTTCAGAGATGTAATAATCTGCACATGAGTGCACTTGATTGGGTCAGACAAGAAGACTGAATGTGTCGTTGCCAACCCAGCTTAACAAGGATGATCGACGATCCTCATCTTTGATAATGTAGACTGCAAAGTGCTACTGTAGTTGCTGAATGGTTCAAATGGCTCTGAGCACTAAGGGACTTAACATCTGAAGTCATCAGTCCCCTAGAACTTAGAACTACTTAAACCTAAGTAACCTAAGGATATCACACAATCCATGCCCGAGCCAGGATTCGAACCTGCGCCCGTAGCGGTCACGCTGTTCCAGACTGTAGCGCCTAGAACCGCTCCACGCCGGCCGGGGTAGTTGCTGAAGGTAGATTATCCATTCTTCTGACTTGTCTTCATAGCTACTAAAATGTGGCACAATAATTTTATTGCTTTGTCTCTTTTACCTAAGGAGCAATGTTTGAAGAGGAGCTGTGAACTGCGTTATCTGTTATAACTAAGAGAAAAGTAATTCATCTCAATTCACGTTCCCGTTAGGCGTCGTGGTAAATACTGAACAACACAAACATATGTGATAAATAATAAATACTGTTAAATGAAGTTCTGCTGTCTGACCTTCGCAAACAGAATATTTTCCATATGCATAGTAAATTATTACTCACAAGCATTACACATTTTTCCGCTATGTGCTTGTCACTGTAGAGGAAACGGTGTATCAAACAGAAATTGGCGACTGGGCTATTTGATAGGAGAGCGGCATAGGCTATCTTCGACCAGAAAGGAGGAGGAGGAGGATATTAGTGTTTAACGTCCCGTCGACAACGAGGTCATTAGAGACGGAGCGCAAGCTCGGATGAGGGAAGGATGGGGAAGGAAATCGGCCGTGCCCTTTCAAAGGAACCATCCCGGCATTTGCCTGAAGCGATTTAGGGAAATCACGGAAAACCTAAATTAGGATGGCCGGCGACCAGAAAGGAACCGAACAATTAGCAATAAAATGATACTTATTAAACGTAAAGAAATACTTAACGTGAATTATGCTTCTTCTTGTGAAATGTCCAGCATAATTAGATGTTTGAAATTATTCCAAGTCCTCTGTCATATGTCAGTTCTGCCTGCGCCTTTGAGTAGAGTCCAGAGCTGGCCTACGGTGCTTATGGAGCCTAATTCTGGAGACGACGGGCGAACGCTGCAGCTTGTAAACTCGACAGTACACTACTCGGCGCAGAGAGAAGAGCTTTCCGCCATAGTCAGTGCTCCGGTATTTAACGAGACATCGAGCAATCGCTGTCCACCCACGTGATACCCATGGGTATCTGCTGCGGCCCTTGGCGGACCTCGGTATAGTTCGTACTGACAACGCATACAGCTGCTGCGCTACGAGTGCTTCGAGCGCGACTTATCCACTGTGTTGCGGTACACCCTGGAGTCGTGAGTACTCTCACCAGAGTTCGTAGTGTTTTTCGACCCAAATAAAGCATTCAAAAATGTAAAAGGGAGCAAGACGTTCGAAATTCTGAGAAAAATAGGGTAAGCTTAGGGAAAGATGGGTAATATACAATTTGGACAAGAGTTAAGAGTGGACATGGAGAGTGGAAGACCAAGAAAGAGGTGCTAGGATTAAAAAGGGTGTTGGACAGGGATGTAGTCTTTCCCCCTACTGTTCAATCTATATATCGATGAATCAATACAGGAATTAAAAGGAATGCTCCAAGTGTAATTAAAATTCAGGGTGAATAAATGTCAATAGCTAGATTGGCTGATAACGTGAAGAAACATTGCAGGACCTGCTGAACGGAATGAACAGTCAACTGAGTACAGGTGAGCAGGTAGACAAAGACAGGAACTCTTCACGGTCTGAATCAAATCAATCAAATGTCTGATGACTGGAAAAGGTATAAAAACCATTTATTGGTCGATACTGTGTGGGCATGTACAAACATTTCGGCAGAGGTGCATGCTTTTAGTATAATTTCGCGCTGGCTCTGAGAGCAGGACAAACTTAGGCCCTCTATGATCCACGAAGGACGAGAGCTCAAGACGGGGCAGTTTTATGACCCTGAAAGAAGCACTTTGTGCTTTTATAGCCTAGGAGCGGTGCCCCGTGATGAGGCCACTGGGAAGGGGGCTTTTTACTACGGACCTGCCATCGCTGAGGACACAGGGACGAGACGATGGTGAAACATAATTAAAATACAGTCTTACAAACACCGCCGCCAGCTTTTTTGCATGGTGGAATGCACTGGAGGACGCCTGTCAGAGATGGAGGCTAATGGTCGCAGAAGCTCCCATGGTAGAATTGCCTGCGTATTGCTGCCAAATGTTACTCAAAGGTATCTGCACGTATTGTTCTAGAAGTTTCTACCGGACGGTGTATGAGCTGAAGGCGGCTGGTCGACGGCTTCGTGAGTCGGAGAGTGGAATGCATTCCATTTGTAACGAGCAACGTGGTTGGCTACAAGAAGAGTTCAACCTAACGAGACGAGATTGGCTATAAATTCGGCAGTGGGACGTGAAAGACTGTGGTGGGGTGTCGACCGACACACAGCGCTAGATTGTGTTTTATAGGTGAAATGGCGAAATGTCGATAGGCACTTGGCTATTAGAAACTGCTGATTTCATCACTAGGAACACAGAAACGAACCTGCGCAGTTTTGTGGAGACTGAAGCATTACGAAGAGCTTGTTTACGCCCGCACACTTGAATCCAGTCTTTGTTTCTGGCTTATGAGGAAACAGAATTCTCGATACATGTCCGGTGTTGTACGGAGGTAACACCAACCTTAGCAGTTTGGGGAAATGAAGTTTGCGGATTTCTTCCGCGTTCTCAGAATTTTCAGCTACGCAACGGATGTCGTCTGCGCGATCGTCAACAGCAGTGAACAGACCGCTGCTGCAGATTTGCACTTCACACCACTGAATTCGGTGATGTAATCAATGGTAGTCGATGAAAACCTCGTAACACCGTCTGCCTGTGAAAACCTGTAACACCTGTGACCAGTAACTCCATAATCAAAGAAACACTCGAAAGTGCATGGATATCTCTAATCTGTGAAGAAATAGGCTTCCAATATACGGTTACACATGTAGAAATTTTCTGTATCGTTTTGTATTACTTTTTAAGGAACCATTCTTTCTTCACCCGCAACATTTAACAAAATGGAGTTACGAGGTTTTCATTACTCAGCTTGGCAGACAGGGAATCTTTCTCAGTAAATGTCTTATATTCCATTTGTTTCATCTCAAAGCCCTTTACTGTCAGTGCCAGACAAATAAACTGGCTTTCTGATCTTAGATGCCAAGCAGTATCATCCATCTCGTGTTTCCGTCGTATGAACGATGGCGCAATTTCGAGTCAAGTCGTATGCATTTTACCAATGTCAAATTCACCTTAATGAGTAGGAGTTAACTTCCAATGACTGTACCTGTAAAGCTGCATATTTTTAGTGAGCTTTGTTTTTATAATAAATATGTTGTGCGCTGTGACGGTTCATTTGCACTTCATAATAAGTACACGTTTTTGACATGGTTTTTGCGTTTTCGGAAATAAAATTTTTATTGTCTGTTACGATGATTTGAAAATAAGTTCCAGTAAGAAACTAGTCACCGAGTAAATAAAAAAAGCAAAATTAGAAACTTTGGCTGGTTTTTCTTGTACTCATAGCCAGTTGTTCTAAATTTCCTAGGATTAGACTCCAAGTACAAATCAAGACTAAGTTGCAACTGAGCATTCTCACAACTCAGGGATTTAACTCACACGTAACTCCCTGATGCCGGTTGTTAATGGCAGGGCTATTTTATTTCACACATTTATTACATTACGTTCACGGATAAATATGTAATTTGAGGGGGTAGTGTAGGATGATAAGTAACTAGATTAGTTATGTGCATGAAGCGATAGCTAAGAAATACCAGAAACGTTAATAAAGGACACAGTTATAGAGAGTATGTAACGAGATTTGCCAGTCTGGTCATTGTATCTTTCTACTGACTGAATATAAGCACTATCCAGTTGTTGTCGAATATCCCATTGTGCTGCAGCTGAGCAGTAGTACATGCTTTGAACCATTAACGTCCCCCTGTCTCCTGTGATAAATGTCCGAGATCGTTACGCCTTTCCGCATGTAAACCGTTTCGTACACTGCATTTCCTTTTGCAAACTAAAAACTCAGAAACCAGTACAATTTTTTTGCGATAGCCTCTCACATATCCCATAGACTTTCTCGTAAATGTCTGGTCTTAAAATCCTGTTACTTTTTTCATTTTTAATCTTTTGATTTTCTCACTAACTTGCTTCAGTCTCCTTAAGTACTTGTTACGGATATTGTCTTCAAGAGACAGGGCAAACAAATCACTTTCCTTAAACTTGAAAGAGGGAAGGGCACTCTCACTTCTGATACGGTGTTATGCAGAGTAAAATTCTTAGGGAAGATGATGTTTATTACTTGTCTGATATACTGGATACGATCTGACTTCATTCATATGCTAAAATGATTTGCAGTAGAAAACGCTCTTGCTTGTGTGCTCTAGTTAAGGAATAGCCGTAAGCTATACCAGTGTTCAAAGGAAGAGGGTGCCGATTTAAATTTTTAATATTGTTGGTTGTACAAATCTGTGTATGCAGAGCAAGGAGTGGTCTCCCAGATTCGAATGCTGCGCTCCAGCTCGTGATTGGCGTTTGCTAAAGTGGAACTCGCCCAAGATGTAAATGTGCTATGCTACCGAGCTGGTTTCAAAGCTGAGAGAAAGAGAAGAACACACTTAAGTACTGGAGCTTCGCTACTAAAGAACTGTAGGTCTTTACCTAAACTGTGAGACTTGTGTCCTTTGCCAGAGTGCTAGTTAGAGCCTGTGCCGGTCACCATCTGAAACGTCAGAGGTGCTGCTTCTAGCATCAAGTACACAATGAGTGATGCGTGGGTGTAATTACATGTTTTGAGTTGGCTAACTAAACATTTGACATATTCCATTATGCATAGCCTTGGCACGGAGTAAAATTGGTTTGCAGACCATCAAACGGGTCCACCTGTACACTGGAATCCACCAGGGTTTCAGAGGCTCATAGGGAAGTACCTGCGTTCCGAAATAGCCGAAAGCGAGACCGGGTGATTGCGTTCTTCGGGTGCCCACGATTAATAACAGATTGCTGCCGTCCATGACTCCAGTCACCGAGCGCATCATGGTGTTTTTCGTTTTGTTTTTTGTTTTATATAAAATGTGTGTGAAATCTTATGGGACTTAACTGCTAAGGTCATCAGTCCCTAAGCTTACGCACAACTTAACCCAAATCGTCCTAAGGACAAATATACACAACTATGCCCGAGGGCGGACTCGAACCTCCGCCGGGACCAGCCGCTCAGTCCATGACTGCAGCGCCTAAGACCGCTCGGCTAACCCCGCTCATCATCGTGGTGTGCTGCCCTGACCTGCAGAAATGTAAAGTATTTGCTGCTGCGGCGAGGGGCTCTAATGTAAGCTTCTCAGCACCCTGTTCTTTGGAACCACATTTTTCTATATGGAATAGTATAGTATAGATGCTAGACTGTAGCTTACTTTATGGACGTTACCACGGATTCACATGTATGAAGTCAGGTACAGCGATTAATGTTCTGGTTAGTGTCGTGTGCTGATACCCAGCTTATCACTTTGTTCACCATAGACCGGATATTATTGGAGGCATTTGTCCAGATAAAAATATTTGTGTGACGTTCTTTTAGCCATTTTTGTATTGTCTTGTGTTCTTAAGAATGAATAAATCTATTGTTATTTAGAACACAGCTCGTCCTAGTGTTTTGGTTCACATTACCATTTCCATTTTCATTAAAGGTCTTGACTGTAGTTGAAAGTTGGAAGCTTGCAAACTGCTGCATTGGTATACCACACATACCGACTTCTTATTGTAGATGTTCAGTAAGAAAAATAACGTAAGGTACGAATTACAACAGAAGCTTTATTGTAAACAATGAAAATATGAGTAAAGACACTTTCAAACTCACAACTGTACAGCGAACCTTCCCTTGTGAACAAACAGTAAAAGCTGGTCACATTGCTCGTGATTTAATTTCAAGAAACAAGAGAAAACTCGTGCCTGTCGTTGTTAACTAGACGCCTATTGATATTTCAGTTTCAGAAATATGATTACTCGCATGTATCAACAACGAGACAACAGATATCACAAGTCATAGAATGGCGTAGATACCAATTACATTCAAAATCTGTTATGTATGTATCCCAATGCGGAAGGACTGGGGAGGAAGAGGAACCGCGCTTCGGCGATGTTCAGCAGCTAGAAAGTAGGTGAATTCACGCCGGAGCGTTGCTCCAATGTCTAGGATAGGAGAAAGGTCCTGCCACCCGATCTTTGCTCTACCTCTCGCCTTCGAGCTCAGCCGCTGGAACGCGATCCTCGTGACAACATAGCCGAATTTTGCTTACACCACAAACCCCGAACATGAGATCTGGTTGCCTGCTTCAAGCATCAGCTTACACGTTGACGAAGAGGTTCATACATTTTACCAAATATTTACTTACACAGAGGCAGGAAAACGGATGATTTTAAATTGAAAACCATTATGCACCGTAAAATTCTCTCAGATGCGAATATTTCTTTGGGGGTTCACTCCTCTGTTGCACCACACGAGGAACTGCCACCGCTACTTTGAATAACCTAACCGCGATTGGCTTGAACGCGTGTTTGCCCATCACCTGACAGGAAATTTCCAGTTGTAATTGAAATAGAGAGCACCAAGATATAGAGAATGTGAACATGGCATTCACTGAGGTGGACAGGGAACAGTTTTATTCTAAGATGTAGAATACTGTGTCTACGATGACTACAGGTTAACAGTTTCCTACTATTAATCTCACTAACCATGCATTGTCTCTTATCCCTGTGTGGTGGGTAAGGCACTGAAAATTGCTTTGTAAAACAGGAATATCGGCACAGTGTGTGTGCCTAGAGAATTTTCGATTGAAAACTTGCGAGGGTCACATCATGCACTGTTTATTACTGCTAGGAGATTCGGTAGATGGTAGACACAAACTGAGACAACACTTTCAAGGAGAAATTGTGTTGAGACTGTCGCATCAATACACAGTGTAAATTCCCGCCCCCCCCCCTGCCCCCCACCCCCCACCCCCGGCCAACCCACACAACCCTGTTCTGGCAGCAACGCGGGAATGTATTAATGTATGCAAAATAACATGAAAGTACCGATTAGCGTCCTGCAATAATATGTCCCAAGCATCTTGTGCTTTTTCTTGAACTCCGACAGTGGTTCTTACAGGCCCTGGAGAACGAGTATGTTCCTACTTCATGTCCCATACATGTACAATTGACGAGGGATCTGAAGATATTGCTGGCCATGGCAGTGGCTCTACACCACTAAGATACGTCTCATCATGTATACGAACTTGCGCTGCCCCGCTCAATAAGCAAACCACCGTCCTGTCGAAGAAACGCAGTAGCTGGGGATAACAGCTAGTGCCTGTGTAACGTAGCGGTCACAGGTTCCTTTACACTGCAGAAGCACCAAATCTGATCCCGAGCTGTATGTGATGGCCGCCATACCATGAAGCCTGAGATTGGACATTGGGACATGTGCGTCGTGAGCGAATGTGCTCTGGAATAGGCAGCTCACCAGATCCACGCTATACGTATGTCTGTCCATCATTTTCATACAGACAGAACTCATTCATATCTCTGAAGACAACAGAGAGGCATTCTAATATCGTGTCAACTCTTTCACCATACCAGTGTAGCCCTGCTAGGCAGTATCGTCGTGTCAGTGGTAGTCTCGCCAGAGGCGCAAGTAAATTTAACCCTGTTTTAAGCAGACGGTTCCCACTGGTTCCTGATGACACTGCAGCATGATGTATGGTCGCCTACCGCTGCTCGAACACTTTGTCGATCTTGACATTCACGTTACTATGCGGACAACCAGATCCTGGTCTACAGGTATAGAAATTTTACATTGTCTATTGAAAGCAGTGCAAACCACTGACACATTGTGACCGACAGGTACAGTAATCTGTCGATGCACCACTGGTCTACTATGCGACCCCATTTAAGTGCCTGCAGCTATTTAACAGATGAGCGTACTCTTCTGTGGAGCATGGTTATACGCGAGAATGAAAGTTGCAAAAACTGTTCACCTATAAACTCAGTACAGTTACTGCCTGATGAGTCAAATCAGACAGTCCACGGACGGGCCTCCTGAACGACATCTGATAGCCAACGTCCGTTGAAAGAGTCCTGATAAATTCCTAGCTGTGTTCTTACGTAATGAGAAACCACTAATATTGCTTCTTGTTCAACTACCACGCATTTAATGGGAGGGGGGTGTGCGCAAGACAGTGATAATAATTAACAGAAACAGTTGCGGAAGATCGAGGTGTGCGAATTCCTTCACACTATAATATGATTTTCGTGAAGCTGAATTTCATTGTCTAGTGAGAACGAAGGAGGTTCCAGTTACTCAGCATAAGAGAGTAAATTCCTACCCAGTAATGTCACATTCGTCAAGGAAGAAGTAGTTCCACCCACAGGGAACGCTCTGTAAATACGCGAACATGCTATTATGGGTGGAGCTGTAACAAGGTGAGCTGGTCTGTGACAATTGGACGGGATATTTTTTTAAAGATATTACCGACATCTGGCTCTAAATTGTTGTTCATTTATTTCACATAATCATAATAACGGCTTTTGTCGCTATTCTTAAGTGCATATTGAAATGCTGCAATATATCGTCTGTTAAGAGCTGAAATATGTTTTTTCTACGATGACATGTAGACTACTCAAATATATTACGACATTTGAAAAATCACTTGAGAATCGCTATAAAAATCGAATTCATGATTGTGTGAAATAAATGAACAGTAGTTTATATTCAGAGGGAGGAAATTTCTTTCAAAAAGTTCTACAAGACTGTGATCACCCACATAGAGCAGCCCCCATCCAAACAGGCTCACTGAAAAAGAGTTTCTTGAACACGGTAATTTCTGTAACTGATTTCTCGACATTATTACACAGAGCAGTCCTCGTCTCAACCACCTTATCAGAAACAAAACTCCATGGGTCTGAGATGACATTGCGGAAAGGGAATTTCAGTCATTGAAATCGGCGCTACACGAAAAACTGATTCTCTCCAATTCTAATTTTCAGAATATTTCGGCATGATGACAGAAATTTTGTATTCTGGTCTACGCGTCATGCTTTTCCAGGAATACGTGTATAATGGCATAAACGTATGCAAAACAACATCCTCTTACACAACCTTCATAAAATTGGTGAATTCATTGTCTTTTACTTCTTTCTTAATCACGTTAAGTTAAAAGTAATGCAAGCATTTGTATTCTTTTCATTTCGCTGGGATTCTTCTGATAAACGGGGAGGAATGAAATGAAGGGAGCTACCGTGCTGCTCGGAACAGGAGCCACTTAAACAAAATATGAAACCACCGCGGTGGCATGCCCTCCACGCGATGCTGTTCAGACAGGTGCTGACTTTGCGTGGCACGCAGATTGACCCAGCTGGAAATTTCAGGCTGAACACACACATTCTAAATGGGCAGCGCCTATCAGCCGACGGGACGCATCCGCGTCGTCTGGCATTCCACATCGTTGACAGACGGATGTGGGATGCTGCATCTTTGTACGCTACAAGTCTGCGCTCAGTGACAATTTACGAGACTTTCTTCTCTCGTTTCGCGATTTTCTCGGTACCCAGGTGGGTAGGAAGTGATCCTGAGTTCAATATTCATTCTGTTGGACTTATGGAATATGTATTTACGACAGCAGTACTGAATAGAGCAACACGAATGCAGAACTTAAAGGGTGAGAAATGACTGCGAGTAAAATGTCAGAGGCAGGTCCAGTAATCGAAACTACCTTAAGAAATTTGTGGAAGGGAAATAAGATACCACGCGGCTGGTACAGTTGCAGGTTCGAATCCTGCCTCAGGCATGGATGTGTGTGCTGTCCTTAGGTTACTTAGGTTTAAGTAGTTCTAAGTCTACGGGACTGATGACCTCAGATGTTAAGTCCCAAGGTGTTTAGAGCCATTTGAACCATGTGAAGTAAGATATACAAGTAAAGAGAAATACGCCGTGTGGTTTCTTATGAACAAACACTCGGACCTACAGCACTAACATACCGAAAGAAATTTACGTGTACCACCTACCCTTAGGTAATCTATAATTAAATATGGACCTTTCATCAGTTAATTGTCTATAATTCTCTTACCTTGTTATGAGATTCAAGAGGGCAAAAGATTTTTATGGCGCAAAGGAACAAGGAGACATTCATATTAAGGGAAAGGCGAAGTATCCGGAAGAAGTTTCTCGCCTCTAAAGAACGCTTTAACGAAATAACTCCAACGATATGGAGAATATGACGCAGCTGTTGTCTAGATGTGTGCTGTATTTAGTTTAAAAACACAACTTGTTTCGGAAAGACATGATTTCGTTATCATTATAGCAGATGTATTATATTTAAGAACTTGATAATGGAGTCATGCCTTTCTAAAACATTTTCGCCTCGCCAACAGGCACCCTTTCAATATGACCATCCATGCAATTGTTTTCCCGCTCTATAGAGGAAGCTTAGGAAACAGGCATTTAATTTGACAGCTTAATTTCCACTGTCACCGACATACTTTTGTGTAAGTAACACAAAGAAGAAATTGTGGGTCATACGAAAGCATAGAAACAGTCGCTTTTCCCTCCCTCTATCTGCGAGTGGAACAGGGAAGGAAATGCCCAGTAGTGGTCGTACAAGCTACCCCCATGCCACACTCCATACAGTGTTTTGTGGAGTATATGTAGATGTGGATATACGAACCTTGTGTTCTCGTTTATTAGAGATGATGTTCTTCAATTTATCCTGCCTCATCCATTCTCCCCTTGGCCCACAAGCACGAGAGTAATATACTGTTTTGTGACCTCATAACAGAATAATACATTTTTTCGTATTGCAATCTGTATAAACTACTTCGTTATTAGCCAATGACAGGTATTAAATAATCAGATTACATCTGAACCACTCGTTTCTCTTCTGCTGGCTATATATTCTTCTTCCTCATCTCTTAACTGTTTAGCAATATCGATACTTCGTTTACACCGAACAACAAATTTGAAGCGAAAGTGTGCAAATTGGATGATTTTGAGTTAGTTATGTTTATTTCAGTATAAAATGATACAAAATAATCATATCCATAAATATTTAGCTCGAGTTGTTTTAAAAAAAGTAATCTACATTTTTGTATAAATAACTCACTAACTAAATATACATTCATGTTCCAAGATTCAGCATAACAAATTTTAAATGAATAATTACTAGAATTATGTTATGTGTATTGCATTGATAAGTTTCAGTGCCATTCGGGAAGTACAAAAGTAAAATACTTAGAAAAAATGAAGATAACACTACATTAAAGAAAATACTTTGTAAGTCTACTTTGTACCAGAAATACGTAAAGCACAAAAGAAAATATATACATTAAATGGTCACAAATGTATATAAAGGATTTCAAATGTTAAATGTCCATATGTACAGCATATACAGTTGCATATTTTATTCAGAGGTAAATTCAGAACATGACCGTTTTCGCTTGGCTTGACGTTTTCACTCATACTCTCGAACATCCCTTATGAGACTCCAGCAGTAATCTACTAAAATAGTAGGGCTGCACTTTCCGGCATACCTCTTCTCAAATGTGGCAATATCTTGATGAAATCGCTCCCCACGTTCATCAGTTAATGCACCAAAATCTTTGGGGCAGAATTCAAGATGACTAAGTATGAAATGCATTTTCAATGACATGTTGCTTCCACGTTTCTCATAAGATGACAACATATTGCCTACAATCTCCTTGTAATTTATTGCGCTTTTATTAGCTAAGAACTGTAAACAGACTGTCCTAAAACTTTCCCATGCATGCTTCTCATAACTTTGCATGATTTCGTTGAATGTATGGTCTCCTAAAAACTCTCGAATCTGTGGGCCTACAAAGATGCCCTCCTTTACTTTGGCATCACTGAAGTAAGGGAATTTTTACGTTAAGTAGTTAAATGAGTCACCATCTTTGTTCATTCCCTTGACAAACTTTTTCATTAGACCAAACTTGATGTGAAAGGGCGGGAGCAGAATCTTCTTATGGTCTACTAGATGTTCACACTTAATATTCTTTATACTTGGTTGACTAAATTTTCTGGTGGGCCATTCATATTTACTGTAATGAGATGCACGAGATCGGCTATTCAATTCACAGAGAAAGCAGAAATATTTAGTATACCCTAACTGCATACCTAATAGCAGTCTAACCACTTTCAATTCACCACAAGTGTGCCATTGAGAGTCATTATACTAGATGGCTTCTAGAAAAATTTCCATGTTTTGGTATGACTCTTTCATATGCACACTATGCCCAAATGGTGTAAGGAAACTCATTATCAATATGTAAAATCACTGCTATTAAGCTCAACTTTGAAGAATGAAGAAAGAGCCTCCACTCATCAGGGCTGGAATTAATTCTGAGGGCCTTCATTTGACCATTTATGTCTACACATGCCACAAAACTATCTTAGATTTTAAAAAAGGGAGTGAATTGTTGCTCTCTTCTGCGGTAGAATGAAACATTTACGTTGCTCTCCTGAAAATTGTGCTGCTGCAATCTTGTTGCTAAAATCTCAGCCTCAGCTTTAGAGAGCTAAAAATCTCTAATGAGATCGCGGCCGGCCGGTGTGGCCGTGCGGTTCTAAGCGCGTCAGTTTGGAACCGCGTGACCGCTACGGTCGCAGGTTCGAATCCTGCCTCGGGCATGGATGTGTGTGATGTCCTTAGGTTAGTTAGGTTTAAGTAATTCTAAGTTCTAGGGGACTGATGACCTCAGTAGTTAAGTCCCATAGTGCTCAGAGCCATTTTGAGATCGCGTAACTCATTTTGAGACAATTTTTGTGGATCGTCATTTCATGATGTATTTGGAGGAAACACTTTATCTTGTGATGTACATGGTTCAGGACATTCAGAGTCCCCATCAGAAGTAATCTCTACTCTATCGGTGGTACAGCTATTAGCAGTCCTTCCCTATGTAGAACTGGACATATGGCAGATGGAATGTTTGGATAGATGACTGTCCGCTTCTGCTTCTTAGATATTCCCTTCCTGAAAGGAGGAACCATACAAAAGTAGCAGTCACAGACATGGTTAGTTGGCTCAGGCCAGATCATGGGCACTGCAAAGGGCACTGAACGGTCTTTCCCATGCATCCAATTCCGGAGGTTGCTGGCACAAGTGTTGCAGACCACATATGGAGCCCAGAGTTTATCCTGATCACCTACTTTGCACCCAAAATGAGAACTGTAAGCGTTTTTAGTCAATGGAGTTATTTGCTGTTTATGTGAAGCAAATGTCACTTCTTCACACATACAACAAAATGTGTCAGCACTTTTAACACAAACTCGCGGCATTTTTGTTCAATTCAATAGCAGTCAACCTGAAGAACTGGTAGTTAATATGGAAACAAATGTGCAAAAATTATTACATGCTTTAATAAAACCACTGAAGTTGAAGAGGAGGGAGACAAAAAGATCACTAAAATTGCAAAATCTTTATATCCAAATTACTGTACACAAGTAAGACCAGGAACAACAATATAATCCACCGTTACTAGTTATTATGACTTTGACAAACCATTATATTGTTTGATTTTAAACTTCACATAAAATCCGTATATAATTATCTCACCGTAATAAAGCAGTGTAAAATGAAAAGTAGACCTAATTTTGAATTCCGTTTGTGATACTACACTACAACTGATAGGAATTGGCTGGCCGGAGTGGCCGTGTGGTTCTAGGCGCTACAGTCTGGAGCGGAGCGACCGCTACGGTCGCAGGTTCGAATCCTGCCTCGGGCATGGATGTGTGTGATGTCCTTAGGTTAGTTCGGTTTACTTAGTTCTATGTTCTAGGCGACTGATGACCTCAGAAGTTAAGTCGCATAGTGCTCAGAGCCATTTTTGATAGGAATTGGCTATTTTCATTCGACTTACATTTTCATTGCTGTAGAGTGTCATTGTATTCGTCTTCCAGTATCAGGCCTACTTCACCCCTCCCAATTTAGAAGATAGCAATATATATACAGTAATAAGTTTCCTTTAAATTACGTCTATGGTAACAAATTTTTTGTTAAAAATAAAATTTTATGTCCATAGACGTAAATTAAGGGAAACTTATTACATATACAGGGCACTGCTTTTTCGCGACAACGTCGCAACCTGTGATATATATATAGAATGAACATTAATAAAACCGACAACCTGCAGGGACGGATTCTTGACGGGAAATGGAGGCTTTGTCCTATGTTCATGTGTCCGGAAACGCATCGTTTGCATAGTAGATGGTGATGAATAATAACTGTTCGTCTGACAACGTGTAGTATGTTCCTTGTGTGTTGAAGGTGTGACAGACGCAGCGTACTGTAAGGAACAAAATGGCCGGTTTTCATGTCGATATCAAGCCGAGTTAGTGTTTGTGCACGGTCAAGCAGATGAGAATGGTAGATAGGCAGCACGATTGTACCAAAACAAGTATCCTCATAGACACGAACCACATCACACAACATTCCAGCCTTTTTTGAGTATTTGAGTGATCTTGTGTCCTTCCAGACTGACGAACCTGCAGGGAGGTGGCGATCTGTGCGTGCACCACATTTGGTAGACCCTGTAGACAATTAGTTTTGCTGATCAGAGAAGGAGGATAGGTGAGAACCTTCAGTATCATTAGAGTGGGTAACGTGGGGAAGGTCACGGAAATCGGTTTAGATCTAATAAAAGTGATCGTCAGGTTTGACACGAAAAAAGGAATGACATATGTCGTTTTAGAAAACTGGCTTGGGGAATGCGATCTGAGTGGCCACTCTGTGCACCATGTGGCCACCCAAGATGTGTAACCAGTTAAGTGGAATCAGTGAGTCCTCCCCACCTTTTACCTGTGTCGCCCTTTACTATGTATCAGTCAATGGATTGTTGGATTGCGGCAGCAATATTTCTTCGCTTCGTTGTGTGTGGTTCCTCATGAATAGTAAGAAAAGAAAATTTTCCACAAATTTTTTGCTTTCCATAGTCAGGAGATCCGAGATAATTTAAAAATTTAAATTTCTCATGACCTATAACTACACTACTGACGATTAAAATTTCTACACCAGGACGAAATGCAGATGATAAACGGGTATTCATTGGGCAAATATATTATACTAGAACTGACGTGTGAATACATTTTCACGCAATTTGGGTGCATAGATCCTGAGAAATCAGTACCCAGAACAATAGTAATAGCCTTGATACGTATGGGTATTGAGTGAAACAGGGCCTGGATGGCGTGTACAGGTACAGCTGCCCATGCAGCTTCAACACGGTACCACAGTTCATCAAGAGTAGTGACTGGCGTATTGTGACGAGCCAGTGTCTCGGCCACCATTGACCAGACGTTTTCAATTGGTGAGAGATCTGGAGAATGTGCTGGCCGGGGCAGCAGTCGAACATTTTCTGTATCCAGAAAGGCCCGTACAGGACCTGCAACATGCGGTCGTGCAGTATCCTGCTGAAATGTAGGGTTTCGCAGGGATCGAATGAAGGGTACAGCCACGGGTCCGAACACATCTGAAATGTAGCGTCCACTGTTCGAATTGCCGTCAATGCGAAAAATGGCACCCCATACCATCACGCCGGGTGATACGCGACACACTTCCATTGTGCGCTCACCGGGATGTCGCCAAACACGGATTTGACGATCATGATGCTGTAAACAGAACCTGGATTCATCCGAAAAAATAACGTTTTGCCATTCGTGCACCCAGCTTCATCGTTGAGTACACCACCGCAGGCGCTCCTGTCTGTGAAACAGCTTCAAGGGTAACCGCAGCCATGGTCTTCGAGCTGATAGTCCATGCTGCTGCAAACGTCGTCAAACTGTTAGTGCAGATGGTTATTGTCTTGCAAACGTCGCCATCTGTTGACTCAGGGATCGAGACGAGGCTGCACTATCCCTTACAGCCATGCGGATAAAATGCCTGTCATCTAGACTGATAGTGATACGATACGGTTGGGATCCAGCACGGTGCTCCATATTACCCTTCTGAACCCATCGATTCCGTATTCTGCTAACAGTCATTGGATCTCTAACAACGCGAGCAGCAATGTCGCGGTACGATAAACCGCAATCGCAATGGGATACAATCCGACCTTTATCAAAGTCGGAAACATGATGGTACGCATTTCTCCTCCCTACACGAGGCATCACAACAACGTTTCACCAGGAAACGCCGGCAACTGCTGTTTTTGTATGAGAAATCGGTTGGAAACTTTCCTCATTTCAGCACGTTGGAGGTGTCGCCACCGGTGCCAACCTTGTGTGAATGCTTTGAAAAGCTAATCATTTGCATATCACAGTATCTTCTTCCTGTCGGTTAAATCTCGCGCCTGTAGCACGTCATTTTCGTGGTGTAGCAATTTTAATGGCCAGTAGTGTATCTTTGTTAAAAGACAATTGTCAGCTGACTTAGTACTGGGAATAGGAGAACATCTTCACAGCAAAATGGGTTGTGTCTTAGACTACTCGAGAAACAAGTATGCCTTTCAATTTGATCTAAACAAGTGTATCAGTTATGTAGTCATGGTCAATTTCCTTTTTGTTACTAGTAATGATTGAAATGATTTCCAGTTTGATGTTTGACAGTAGGGCGAAGGTGAATATCAAAATTTACCAAGTTTATTAAGACGATTTCCGTATGTTTTGACCTAACACTAGCGTGTGATCAACAAAGACAAATGTTAAGTGTATCTCACCCAATCAGGTTCTGGTGCATCACTCGCCTTGTCTATCATCGCTACCAAAAACCGCAACTTAAGGCAGATGAATGATAAATTGCTCGCAGAGTGGTCGTTAGGCCTTCTACCCATCCACATATGTTACCAGTGTTTTTGGTTCCCAAGGCAGTGACGAAGGTGACAGGCTCGACATGGTCTATCAGGCACTCAACAGGTGCAGCAGCCCTATCATGTCTGCTAGACTGCATTTTGATGTGCTGAAGTTTATAATAACCTCACCGTTATACTTTTATTATACCGAAAATTATTGTCAAGAATCTTTAACGTTATAGGCAGGTGTCACATTTAGGCAGGTGGGATTAACAGTGGCACCTACCAAGGTTATTTTGGCGCAATGCCACTAGTTTTCTAGGATCATCCAGTTCCAGCCAATTTTGTCAAAACTAATAACGAGTGCACCTCGACCATGTATAAATTTTCGCTTCCTCAGTGATAGTAAAGAAGTTGTGCGGTTTATCAGAACGGTTAATTTTTTGCGAAGATCATTCCAAACTTCACCTAAATAGCCACCTCCTTAACGCTTTATTTGACACACACAGAAGTTGAACAGAAAAAAATTATCCTGTTTATCCTTGTTGTATAAACTTAGAATAATGACAATAAAAGTTTTAATTTCAAATGGGAACAACATTGACAGAATAACGACATTGATATAGCGGAGTTTGAAGGTAATCTACTTTGTGCTTCACTTCAATTCATTTTTGATAAATTTGTCCACAGACAACTTGTTAATCTCAGGTATGAGAATATCAGTCTCCTGAGATACATAACAACTCAAATGAACATTATCAGTGACGGATAATTTCCCATATCATTTACATTTTGTATGGAAAACTTTGAAACAATTTATTTCAGGAGTACAACACAGGACCATATTGCACTTACAACACGTAACAATTGAGAGATCTCTTGGGCAATAACGACATCGTCCCTTTGGTTCATGAACAGATCAGTGGGCATGGCTATCGACCATCATGTACAGGTACTGGAATCTTCGCTCTCTTCTTGGGAGGTGGCGATTCTTCAGTAGGTGTTCTTGCTATCTTTCTGTTTGCACCCATCAAAGCATTAACAGTGCCTGCTTGCAATGATTTCAACGAAATTTTCTTGTCAAAAATTTCACGGCGAAAAAGTAACCAATCATCGACGACACACAGGTCCAACACCCAGCCAAAAATTCTCAGGTACAAGCTGTTTGATTTGCGTGATACTCTGTATAGTTTGATAAGCCTTCCAGTGAAGTCTACAACAATCATATGTGTATTGCTTGAATTGACAGCATTTAGATACGGCAAATGGCTTTCCTTCTTGAACAGTATTGAAATGTTTCACAATTTCACTGGTTCTATTCAATCAATTGATCTTGCTAAACTCACTACCTTGCTACTAGCCCATCTAAGCACGATGACTCCAGAAATTTTCGTCCAACCTATAATCACAAGCTTTCTCGACCTCGCTTCAGTAACGTCCATTCATACGAGTCTAATGTGCTGTTATTAGAGAATCTATGTTCATTTCATCCTTCAGTAAAATAAAGTTCCAGTGTCAAAAAGATGTCTTGAGTTGAGCGGCTGAGATATTGTCTTGCATAGCAGCACTATACATTGATCACAAATTAAGAATTTCTTTTCATCTGCTCATAAGTCTGTAATCATACCTTTACCGATGTATGGAATATAATCGTAGACAGTTCCAAACACTCCTGTTCGTACAAAAATCTTGAAGCCCTATGTGTGGAGTCTGTTCTGAATATACTGACGTAGATCAGAAGACCTGATACCTTTATAAGAATCCATAATTTCATGAATTGAACATTCATTTGCTGTATCAAGGTTTCGACACTTGGTTAGTAGAGCATCCACATCAGGCCTAATTTTCACTATCCCGTCCCTAGAACTGGCATAATTCGAGAAGTGAAGGTATTTGCGGAGTTTCTGAAATCTTTTCACTCATAACACAAGATACCTTTTCTATATTAGTAGATTAATCCCAGTAATCTGTGCATGCAGGCAAATTTATTATACCTATGTAAAATTAGCATGCCAAACAAATGCTCCACTTCAGTTACATTTGTATTGAAGGATGACGATGTCTGCTGCACAGAATACAAGTTTGATGAACAATCAGTTTCATTATCTGAGAAGCAACTAGTTTCTGGAATACTGTATAGGAATTTCACTACACGATTCATTTAATTCATGAAACAGACCTGAATCTACTGCCATAAGCTTTTGCTTCGCCCATTTAAACTTACTTGCTGGGGCAGCTGTATTCTTGGTGGATGGTCCTGATGCCCCAGTTATGTCACATTGTTGATGCTGTACTACTTCGTCCGTTATTACGTCATCGTCTTAAGAATCAGTTTCTGCTATGAGTGTCGGCTAATTATCTAGTGAAATCTGAGGCTGGTAATCCGGATCCTTATCAGTATTATCTGCCTGAATGCCTAATTCAAAACATGAACTGTCCCAATCAGAAATCAAAGAGTCCACAGGAGGAAAGATAGTGGCTTTACACATCCTTTCTCCAGAAAAACTCACTTGACTGGTCTTCGTTTTAACTGCGAACAAAAGTGTCTATTAGCCGTGTAGTTATTTTTCGACAACTTTTACTGACTATGTTGTTCTAAAGCAACGTGTCCGTTTTGCCTATTGTCTGTCCTTCTGATTACTTTATAAACCACAAATAACCCCTCATGTTACAAATGGCGGACATTTTTCTATAAAATGATTGTAGATACAGTTGCTTTTTCCAAGTTCTCTCACGTAAACCGTATTAAGAATTTAGAACACTACACAGCTTAGTAACAACTGTTATATGTACTCAATCAAATCATTTCTGCGCACCTCTCTGACAAAAGTTAGAACAACAGCGTGTTGAATCGTGTTCACAGAGTGTTGACAGACAGTAACACTGACAAGATGTTGTCGTTATTCATGTAGGTCGTCCATAAAGCAATGAGAAAGACTATATTCCTTAACAGCAGTATTACCAAATATGGGGGTTGTAAGGGAGAGCAACTTTTCTGGTAACATACCTAGCAGTCAGATTTGATTTGCCGAAGCCATGCTAGCCACGCTAGCCACTCCCAGTTTACTGCGGCAATTTATTCTCTAGTCTGATGACTGAAATTCCGGTGTTACTGACGCCCCGTTACAAAAATTTGACAGAAGTCGTCGGTCCGTTGAGTATGCATCAAAGACTGTCTTGTTGGCAGAGTTACATACTGTCTACATGATCTGGCAACATTGACAGTTTTCTTGGGCGTGAAAATATTTGAGTTCTTTTAGCGGCATAGACATTTCCAATTTGAAACAGATTGTCAGGCTCTAAGTGCGTCAACGACTAGGCTCTGTAAGATGGGTAGGATATCATGCTCGGCGTTTCGAATCTGAGCATTCCAGTTAGCCGTAAAGCAAATAAAGGGTTGTGACAACAACCTGGGAGATGCACTTACATGTATAGCTGTGAGGATCAGAAGTCTGCTGATATCATGCGATGATCTTCACTGTAGTGGAGCTGTACTTTTCAGGAATTTGGAGCAGCAGCAAGAGGAGGATCAGCACTCAGGAGTGTGCCTGCCTTCATATGACGACAGGTGGAATGCACACTCTCCAGCATACCGACTTAATAGTGTTTTATCGCTGAGCTGTCACTCAGACGTTCTCCACTGATAACTGCAGGCTGGCCACCCAAGGACACTTGCTGTCAGCAGTGTGAAAATGGATGCTATGAGCAGTTATCGAAGGAGACTACGACTTTAAGCGGTTGTGTGATTTTCTGTTCTACCATCTTAAATGCCCGAAAAGTACATAGATTGGATTCCGTGGAAAACGCCTTGGACTTTGTCTGCAACTTGTGTCTACGGAATTCGCAGACAAAGTGGAATTAGTGACCTGTAGTTACTGGCGCTTTTTAGACATATTTGCATATCTGAATTCATACTATGCATTATTGAGATTATTTTGGGACAGAACCACCTGAGTGATCTCAAAGTCTATGCAATGTCACGATTTGAAATCCCAAACGAATACTGACCAAATATAAAATGCTAAATCTTTATATATGGTTTTCTGGGACTGTTAAAAATAACTGCATTAATTTGTGTTTTTCACGTTTCACAGGTTAAAAAAGTTCGCTACATCAGTTTGAGCAGCTTGTTAAGTAAGTCAGTTTTACTTTTCTGGGTCACGTGTTTTTCTTGTGTCCTGCCACCTTTCCACTTCCAGCTCTTCGCTAGTTACCATTTTCATTATTATTTAACATCAGATGTTAGTGGTATCAACCAGGTCGTTCATAGGACGTGCCGAAGATGTAGAGATCAGTTCAAAGAAATTTTATTTATCTGGAGAAGCATTGAAAATCCAAACACAAAATCTAATCAACCGCGTACAGTGCTTCTGCTTCCACGACTCATTGGATGGCAGCACTATTCTACTTGTCTGTCCCCGAAACGTTTGTTCTCCTTGCTAAGGTTTCCGACGTCAGTGTCCACAATTTACCATGATCTACTCGACTCACAGTTTATGCAAGCTTACAGCTTGCACCATAAACACAGTGCTTGTTTGCACAAGGTGCTACTACAAGTTTATCCATCACACATTTCTTCGTATGACGAAAAACTTGTCACGCCAGGGCTGTTGTGATAACTATGTAATACCTTATTCATGCACCTCTTGATCGTCATCGTATAAACGGTGTCACCTGTTCGTTCTTAAGGACTAAAAAAGCAAGGATTCTCGCTCAGATGGTAGTCGCAGATTAGCTGTAATAATGGCTCAAATGTTTTCAGCCGATCTACAGTATGTTTCCGTAACAGCGTGCAAAAATGTAACAGGACATAGAGAATGCTCCACTTAACAATTTGAAATAAGGATCCTGGCGTCGGAGAAACCGTCTTAAGGATATACGGAATTAACCTTGCCTACCGCTTTCTCTAGCATTACCGTTTTCCAGCTTATTTACAACTAACATGCGTACATACACTCCTGGAAATTGAAATAAGAACACCGTGAATTCATTGTCCCAGGAAGGGGAAACTTTATTGACACATTCCTGGGGTCAGATACATCACATGATCACACTGACAGAACCACAGGCACATAGACACAGGCAACAGAGCATGCACAATGTCGGCACTAGTACAGTGTATATCCACCTTTCGCAGCAATGCAGGCTGCTATTCTCCCATGGAGACGATCGTAGAGATGCTGGATGTAGTCCTGTGGAACGGCTTGCCATGCCATTTCCACCTGGCGCCTCAGTTGGACCAGCGTTCGTGCTGGACGTGCAGACCGCGTGAGACGACGCTTCATCCAGTCCCAAACATGCTCAATGGGGGACAGATCCGGAGATCTTGCTGGCCAGGGTAGTTGACTTACACCTTCTAGAGCACGTTGGGTGGCACGGGATACATGCGGACGTGCATTGTCCTGTTGGAACAGCAAGTTCCCTTGCCGGTCTAGGAATGGTAGAACGATGGGTTCGATGACGGTTTGGATGTACCGTGCACTATTCAGTGTCCCCTCGACGATCACCAGTGGTGTACGGCCAGTGTAGGAGATCGCTCCCCACACCATGATGCCGGGTGTTGGCCCTGTGTGCCTCGGTCGTATTCAGTCCTGATTGTGGCGCTCACCTGCACGGCGCCAAACACGCATACGACCATCATTGGAACCAAGGCAGAAGCGACTCTCATCGCTGAAGACGACACGTCTCCATTCGTCCCTCCATTCACGCCTGTCGCGACACCACTGGAGGCGGGCTGCACGATGTTGGGGCGTGAGCGGAAGACGGCCTAACGGTGTGCGGGACCGTAGCCCAGCTTCATGGAGACGGTTGCGAATGGTCCTCGCCGATACCCAAGGAGCAACAGTGTCCCTAATTTGCTGGGAAGTGGCGGTGCGGTCCCCTACGGCACTGCGTAGGATCCTACGGTCTTGGCGTGCATCCGTGCGTCGCTGCGGTCCGGTCCCAGGTCGACGGGCACGTGCACCTTCCGCCGACCACTGGCGACAACATCGATGTACTGTGGAGACCTCACGCCCCACGTGCTGAGCAATTCGGCGGTACGTCCACCCGGCCTCCCGCATGCCCACTATACGCCCTCGCTCAAAGTCCGTCAACTGCACATACGGTTCACGTCCACGCTGTCGCGGCATGCTACCAGTGTTAAAGACTGCGATGGAACTCCGTATGCCACAGCAAACTGGCTGACACTGACGGCGGCGGTGCACAAATGCTGCGCAGCTAGCGCCGTTCGACGGCCAACACCGCGGTTCCTGGTGTGTCCGCTGTGCCGTGCGTGTGATCATTGCTTGTACAGCCCTCTCGCAGTGTCCGGAGCAAGTATGGTTGGTCTGACACACCGGTGTCAATGTGTTCTTTTTTCCATTTCCAGGAGTGTATTTAGGGATTTTCTCTGTCTCGTGATGACTGGGTATTGTGTGATGTCCTTAGGTTAGTTAGGTTTAAGTAGTTCTAAGTCCTAGGGAACTGATGACCATAGATGTTAAGTCCCATAGTGCTCAGAGCCATTTGAACCTTTTTTTTTTTTTTTTTTTTTTTTTTCCGTGCGTATTTACTGTGCTGTTTATTTACATGTACATTCTTTATCCCCTACAAGGAAACGGGGAGGACGAGCATCATTACTAGGAAGTTATGACGCAGGTTTTTACTTTACTCGTCCACAAAGTGGCTCTGTTGTATTGTTTTTACATTGTCCCATGATAGAACGTGGTATATGAATCAATGACAGACCCATTGTATACTCAGTGGTTTCCAGAGTCGTACAGTTCAAAGCGATGGAGCAGTACCAGTATAGTTTCACAGAACTCATTGATATGCTCCTTGTGTGTGGTCGTGACAATGCTCTCGCTGCTGAAACGCTCTGCAGGGAACGATTCCCTAACCGGCATAAGCTGTCACGACGAATGTTTGTTTTTCTCGATAGACGAATGCGGAAAACTGGTTCATTGGAATGAAGAGATGAGTTACCTAGCAACATGAGGAAAACTCGCACTCCCAATATTGGAGAGGAGATGTTGGAACGAGATGCGGCAGACCCCACGACATGAACTCGTCGTATTGCGTGTGAAATGGACGCTGCACATACCAGCATGTATCGAGTGCTCCACGAATAACAGTTACACCCATATCACCCACAACGAGTGCATGCAATGCTTGTGACTGACTTTGCACCAAGGGTCGCATTTTGTCATTGGTTGCTTCACCGATGGATTGATCCATCAGATTTCCTCCAACTCGTTGTGTTTACTGACGAGGCCTCATTTGATAGTGATGGTATTTCAAACAGTAGGAATAGCCATATGTGAGACGATTAAAGCCCTCACGCTGTAGTAGAGTCGCACCACCAAGTGCATTTTTCTGTGAATATGTGGCCCGGCATTGTAGGCGACAATCTCCCTGGGACATTTCTTCTACCTGGCCGTCTGAATGGCCACCAGTACCTGAGGTCCGTGCAAGAATTTCTACCAATTCAAGGTGTTCTACCTGAGTTGGAGAACGTTCCCTTGGCTGCTCGTGAGAATATATGGATACAACAAGACGGTGCACCGCCTCACTTAGGTATGGATGTCAAAAACCATTTCAATGCTGTATTTCCGGATCGCTAGATTGGAAAAGGAGGTATTATTCCATGGCCTATGAGGTCATCTGAGCCTCCTTGATTATTTCCTATGTCCGTACCTAACGTCACTTGCGTGTGAGACCCCAAAGAATACGAAGATGGAATTAGTTGCCAGAATTGTAGCTGCCTGTAATGTGGTTCAAGACACACCGAAGATATTTGTCAGAGTGCGTCAGAATTTTGTTCGCCTATGTCATGCTTTCATTGAGGGTGATGGCCGTCAGGTTTAGCACATTTTGTAAGATACGGTACAGATGGTACGTTCATTGCGTCAGTTAACCGTATTTGCAGTTAATTGTAAAGAATACAAATAAATAAATACACAGTAATGTGATTTTATTCCTATTTTCTCCTTAAGTGGTTTCTCCGACCAGAGGTTCCCTACCTCAAATTGTTGGTAGGTGAATCCTCTATACCGAGTTAAATTTTTGCGCGCTCTTACGGGAAAACACTGTAATTAAGAAGGAACTGCGATGCCCTTGCTGTGGGACTGGAATATGAGTGGTTCTGAGCAAATTATTTTGAAGAGCAATACTGCTAATGAACCTTCATAATTAGTCATTACAAAGACACTCCATTAATTTCGCTTACGTTTACGTTATTGTAAGCTCGTGGCCGTAATGTCTGGCACCCTTAGAAACACAATGGACAAACACAGTGACCCCCAGAACGGCAATTCAGTGAACGAGAAATACAGAGAGCGAAAAGTTAGCTGCAGCTTGTACAGATACAGATAGCAATTATAAAAATCGAAGGGCTTAAAAGGCAAGCATTATTTGAGAAGGTAGAGGGAAGTGGTCATAGCCTCTTCCCGATTTTATCCAGCAGTTGGTATACTGAGCAAATAATAAAGGAAACAAGGTTAAACTTAGAAAGGAAATTTTAAGTCCAGGGAGAATAAGTAAAAAGTTTCAGGATTACCGAACACATTATAATATCGCTAGAGTCGACAAAAAACTTAGAAGATTACTTGAATGGAATTGATAGTGTCTTGGGAAAGAGAATATGCAATATAAGACAAAGCTTGACTAAAGTAAAACAAGAGTAGTGGAATGAAGTCGAATTAAATCAGGTGTATTGAAGGAATTACATTTGAAAATGAGACCCTAAAAGTAGTCGCTGTATTGCAACTGGATTTGAAAAATAACTGACGAAGATCCTACTAAAGAGAATGTAACATTCAGACCGACAGTTTGCAATAAAAGAAATTATGAAATAGAGAAATATTTGATAACATCGAATATAAATTTCAGTGCAAGAAAGAATTTCCTGAAACTCTTTGAGTGGATTGTAACCTTGTACGGCAGTGATACTTAGGCAGTAAGCAGTTTTGACATAAAGATAAATGTGGTGTTAGAGAAGAATGCAGAACATTAGGTCGAATAATAAATGAGGAGTTGCTTGATCGAAGTGGACAAAATGAAAATTTATGGCACAAATAGACTAAAAGGAGGGGTCGGTTGACAGGATGTATCCTGAGGTATTTGAGAATCGTTAATTTGGTAACAGATGGAATTATGGGATGCATAAATAGTAAAGAGAGACCGAAGCTTGACTTCATTAAGAAGGTTCAAGTGGATGTAGGTATGGTTAGTTATGTAGAGATAAAGAGACCCCCTCAGGGTACGCTAGTGTGGAGAGGTGCATCAAATCGGTCTTCGGACTGAAGACTAGAGTACCCGCACCAATGCAGTATCCGCAATGCCAGACTGAGGGGATGCTGATTACTAAGATTCAACAACTGTTCCAAATGATGAAAGTGACATAGTACGCTTTAATCGGCAACGTAAAAAACTAAAGTTATTTGCTGAATTTAGAACTGAAGCTAATGAAAAGTTAATAGCCATGCTTGTGTCTTCAATTTGAAGAGAATTCTTTTTAGAACTTAACCTTACTCTAAATAGAATTTAAGTGACGGACCTACTTCCCAATTAAAAGGTTTAAATTCCTAATATGAATCTAACGTTTTTCATGTATATATAGTGAGTCGCTAACTATTGCCACCTAGAATAACTCCGAATGTATGACAGTAGCTCTAACGTTTGTGGACACATGTTGCGTGGGACAATGAGGGCCACAATAAGACGTTGGCTTTTGGTTGTTAGGTGGGGTCGCGCTAGTAATATGAAGGTCAACTTTGTTTATTTAAATGGGATGCTGTTGTTTGGTATATATTTTCTGATAGCGGCTATCGAGAAGAATCCAATAATGTGTCAACGATGTTCAGAAAGGTGCCGGCCGGGGTGGCCGAACGGTTCTCGGCGCTACAGTCTGGAACCGCGCGACCGCTACGGTCGCAGGTTCGAATCCTGCCTCGAGCATGGATGTGTGTGATGTCCTTAGGTTAGTTAGGTTTAAGTAGTTCTAAGTTCTGGGGGACTGATGACCTCAGAAGTTAAGTCCCATAGTGCCTAGAGCCATTTGAACCATTTTTCAGAAAGATAGCATGAACGTCTATTTACAGATGGTGTTCGAATTGATGACCATTGGTATCAATGCAGTGCTGATATCTTCCTATCATGGATTGAGTGGTGTTCCTTATCACTTCGGCACTTATCGAAGCACCTGCTCTCGCAATTCTCTCTTGTATGAGTATATCGTTCAAAAAGTAAATATTCGCCGAATACATCGTATCCATCTAACGTGCCATTGACATGTAAACACCATTCGACGGTTTCACAATACAGCGCTAATAGGAACCGTAGGACAAATATCGTCGAATCAAGCTAATGTTAATGATGTATTCCTTCGAAGAACAAGTTGATATGCTTCTCATTTACAGAGAATGCCAACGACATTCGGTGAGAGCTAGAGACTTATAAGCTGAAAGATATCCTCATTGTACTCACCCTACACGTCGTATCTTTAAATATGTGTATGATAAATTGAGAACAACTGTATCTTTAACGCATCGGAATCATATCCGGCAAAGGAAAGTTACTAAAGAAGAAACTGAAACTTTTACTCTTGCCACTGTCGTTCGAGATCCTTCTGTTAGTTCATGTCAAATCTCAAGGGAATCTGGCATGAGCTAGAGTAGTGTTGTTCGTGTTCTGCATCTCCATAAATATTGTCCTTGCCATATCAGTCTCCACCAAGAATTAACTGGTACGGATTGAACGCATCGCATTGAATTTTGTCGATGGGTTCAACTTCAGATTCAGAGGGATGACACATTTATTAATTAGATTTTATTTACTGATGAGGCTACATTCACGGACCATGGAAATGTCAATCTGCATAACATGCATTATTGGGCAACTAAAAATCCATGTTGTCTGCGGCTAGTTGCACACCAAAAACCATGGTCGGTGAATGAATGGTGTGGGATTCTGAAGGACCGAATTACAGGCCCCTACTTCATCGAAGGAAATCTTAATGGTAGGAAGTACACCGTATTCCTGCAAGAAACGTTACGTCTGTTACTGGAAGAAATACCTTTAAGAACAAGGAACAAATGTAGTATCAGCACGATTAGTGTCCGGCAAATTTTTCGCTGATGGCTGGAAATGAGTTGCAGAGACAACTCCCAGATCGACATATTGGACATGGAGCAGATGTGTCGTGGCTAGCTCGTTCACCAGACTTGATGCCTCTACATTGTTTCTTGAGGGGATTCGCAAAAGACATTGTTTATAAACGACATTCCAACAACACCTGAAGATATGCGATAGAGAAATGTCAGAGCATGTACTTCGATTAGTGCCAAAGTGATAAGGAATACCACCCAATCCATGATAAGAAGACTGCAGCACAGCTTTGATACCAATGGTCATCACTTGGAACACCTTCTGTAAATGAAAGTTCATGCCACGTTTGTAACCTTGCTGACCTTCAAAGACCTTACTGTTACACATCATTGTATTTGTCTCGACAGCCGCTACCAGATAATGACTATCAAATTATAGCATCCCATTTTAGAAAAGAAAGTTACCTTCATGCCTCTGAAGGGATCCCACCTACCAGCATAAAACCAAACTCTGCACATGTCCCCAGGAGTTGGGATGCACCAGCGGTCCCCGTGAAGTAATGACACATTCGTCAGCTGACAAGCGACCGGTGTCAGTTCAGGTCCCGCAAGGATGAGGCGGCGGCATCTCTTTCATATTTAACACCTGAGAAATGCCTGTCAAAATACGTGTTCATGTAGGCACCGTTGCTGATTCAATGTCGCATAGCTGCAGTGCGGCTCCAGTGCCAAGACAGAAAGTTGTCTACAGATCATCAAATACTTACAAGACTCACAAGAATATTAAGAGCTAGGAACATATTCACAAGTGTAACTTCAATTAAACACTACGATCGCAGCTGCAATCTGACACCGATCGATGTACAGGTAATGTCTCCTCTAACGACTTTGGTTCTGAAACTAATCTCAATACCTATAGCGCACATGATTTTTCCCATAAAAATCTCTCTCATACAGGCAAGGGTTATCGATATGCTGAATCTATACGTCCCTCAAGATAGTACACATACGCACCCTCTCTGGTTATACCGCAACATAAGCCATAGTAACGTTACACTGCAATATATACACACTTTACATAAACAGTGCAGTTATCTTTTACATCTGTACAGCGCCCGAAAAAATTATGGTATGCCTACATTCACACCGCCTATTTATCTCGATTCTCCTCAGTCCTGGGAAACCATGTGACAAAGTCTTGGAATCAGCGCTTCTGGAAGGTGCTGCATCCTGCCAAGATCCTCTCAGACAATTGTTATGAAGGACAGGTGTCCGGCACCATGTGTGATAATGAATATCGCACCCGCGGACTTAACGCTTGGCAAGACATCTCTGACGCGGGGTGGTGTACTGAATCAACATCACTATCGCCAGAACAACAAGGAAAATGCGAGGGTACGCTTAGCGCTACGATCAGGGGACATATTGTTATAGCCATACTACCCGTCCTGTTCCTGCACTAGAGCAGGTCCAGCTGAACACTTGCATTGCTTTGTTGTGAATAAATCTATCACCAGTTGTGTTTAGATATACTCTTCAGTGCATTGAAATCACAGTTCATCATGTCCAATCTAGCCTGCCATTATGACTAGACATAACATTCCTTCTTGTTTTTCCGTGAATAGTAGTTTGATTACTTCCCACAAACGTATGTCGCAACATAAGCCATGGTACCTTCACGTTCAAGTAGCAGCATAACATTTCTGACTATCGGTTATCGGTGTATAAAAAAATTATGATACGTCCACACTTTCACCAGCTGGGTGTCATTTTCGCAATGCAAAAGAGGCACCCACCTTTACAAAATTTCGATGAATAAAGGATGAAATTACAATTTTAAAAAGCTGTAGCGTCTCTTTGTTTTATTGATTTCACCACTTCCACGAAACCTTTTGCTATTTTCGATACTTGTAAATCCAGCCAACACACAGTGGCGTTTTCTAGATATTCGGTCAGCCAAGTCGGGGTTTGTGTCAGTGCGTTCCACGCATAGCTCCTACCATCCAGATCATACAATTTTCTCCTGATTACGAAATCATTGTGAGTGCTAAATATACTAGAGTACATTCATTCGGAGTTAAATTTGACGGGCGGAACATGTGGGTGGAGAAACTGAAAAACTGCGGTAGTCTGAGCGCATTTTAAGTTCATGTTGGTAAGCACCGTACCTGTTTAAAACTTCGGAACACGAGGAGGATCATCACGAGACGGATCTGTTGCTTAAACTGGCGAAATTGCGTTTGTTAGGAGCGTGTTAGGGCGCCATATAAATATTTTGTTTGTTATATGTGCTAGAATCGGTGACTTAATGATACAGCGCTGTTTACATCCTATAACGTGTGTGTGGGAGTTGAATTTTCAGAAACGAATATCATGTTATGAAGATACCTCCTATAGGCCTTAATGTAAAGAATGCTTTATTACAAGCGTGCAATAGACTTTTGTTTGTCCCTTTCAGCGCACTAGCTTTATGTAACTGAATAATCGTCCGCAGCTCGTGGTCGTGCGGTAGCGTTCCCGCCGGGGTAAGGAATTTTCTTTGCCTGGTGATGACTGGGTGTTGTGTGATGTCCTTACGTGAGTTAGGTTTAAGTAGTTCTAAGTTCTAGGGGACTGATGACCATAGCTGTGAAGTCCCATAGTGCTCAGAGCCATTTGAACTGAATAATCACTATGATTCCATCATCATTCATTTATTCAACATCAAGTGTGTCCTGGATGAGGAACGGTAGTGAGTGTAGTGTGCAAAGTATGGTCATACTTAAGTTATCGCTATTAAAGGGGGATAGTGGCTGCACGACTCTGCTTGTTCAACAACAGAACTGTAGCCACACAATAGAAAAGATATTCCATAGCTCTTACTTCCTTAATATGTTACGACAATTAACCTTGAGAACTACTGATTCAAGGCAAAAGAAAATGTTACTGCTTACAGCGTGTTTGAGTTGGTGAAATAAAGAAATGCGTGTAATGTGCTCTTGGATATTTATATGAAACTGTTAAAGAGTCGTCGCCACGTGAACGGTTTTGATTGTTACATGTTCCCTACTCAACTTGTGCCATTAATACGTGATATATATTTTATTTGCCAGTTGAAGTATGTGAAAGTATGAGCCACACTTTAAGCACTATGATTCGAATGCGTGATGCCACACTGATGAGTCGCCATCGGTGTCCGTTATGTCACTTTAGTCTAAGCTTTACAGCAAAGTGATTCTCTTTTTTCTTAGTCGTGTAGCGGTGAATTTGTGAATAACGTGTTTCTCTGCTTCAAGTGAACTCAAAGTGCGTAAACGGAAATTTTCCTTCCAAGAAAAAACATTCACACGAATGTTTCTTTATAAAACGAGGGAGGCGTGACTATGAAGCCGAATGCGGATGGGGGAATAGCAGATATTAAGGATCATTTAGCTCCCATAAGCTCAAATCAACATTCACTCTGAATGCACTTAAATAATTGGACAGTTACTCTGTTTCGGATTCATGCAAACAGGGGAAATTAGTGACAGCAGCGAAATTAGCAATGTGATGTCATACCATTAAACATCATCATGTCCTAGCGATCACTGAACAATACTGTTTTCAATTTCCAAAGCCACATAAAAGAGTGAAGTTAGACGTAACAAAATCTACATCAGTTGTGAAATAATTCTTGGCGCCCGAAGCTGTCAAACAAAAGGCAGTATTTCTTCCAATCATTTTAACCTTAAGAGAAGTATCCTGCTTTCCCCCGATTTTCAGTTTCAGAGAAATGTTCCGGTTTGCCAGCCAGAAATTACGGCTCTCTAGATACATAGGAAGCTGATGGGTGGTGAGCATTACCTACATTCAATCTTCCGTTCGGTTTTGTCGCATACCAAAAGTTCCACAACCAGCAGGATACAGGAAATACTCACAGACCGGTACAGACATGTCCAGCGTGGTCAGGCCGGCACCAACCCCTCCATCGTGCCAGACCTGCGTTCACCTGCTGGTGGGGAGGAAAGCTGCGTTCCTATTGGCCCCCTGAGGGAAGGGATAGAGGGACGGGGCCAGAAGGTATATAAAGACCACTCCAACCCCAATCGCCCTCATTCTGTCGTCATCCACAGTAGTGGGAGGTCGACTGTCTGGCTCTCGCTCGTGCGCGTCGATTTGCGTGCTTGTTACCGATTTTGGTGAAAAAAATGAAGCGTTCAGTAGCAGAATCAGCAACTGCCGGTAGTACCAGTGGCGGCAAACGGTAGAAACGGTTAGAGCAGGATGTAGAATTACCTGGTAGAATTATGTGGTATGTATAGGTTCAAAACGGTGACTGTAACTTTTCTCTTCCACTAAGAATTTCATAGTGTTGAACACATTTGTCCTTCTTATTGTTTCAGCGCTTATCCACCAACACCAAAGCGTGGATCATATGAACAGCAACAGCATCGGCAGCATTGTAAGTATATATGCCTTCTTTGTAGTATTGGTGTGACCAGCAAGTCTGTAGATGATTTTGAGGGATTAAAATCAGAAAAGATAACTTTTCTTTTCACAAAGAATATCGTATTGAATACATGTCTTATTGTTTCAGCATACATCCAGTGAGTAACTGAAGAAGCCGAGAGGCAACAGGAACTGCAGTGACAGCAACAACAGTGGTTTGAACTGCAACAGCAACAACAGTGACTGCAGCAACAGCAGTGGCATCAACTGCAGCAGTAGCAACAGCATGCCATCAGCAGCAGCAGCAGCTTTATCATTGTAAGCAGTTTACATGTCTTTCATTGTATACACAATGTGTTGCAACCAATGAGACTGATGTTGTTGTAGATGATTTAGAGAGACCAAACCCGTTAATGTTACTTTCTCACAAATTATTCCGTATTCGTGCAGTATATGTCGTTTATAAGTAGTTTGTTTCTAAAACAATTCTTCGTTTACATAATATGTTGTCGCTGGTGTTGTTGCAGATTATTTCGAGGATCAAAAACTATAAAACGTGCTTCTTCTCTCTTCACTAGGAATCTCGTACAGTACTGTGAATACATAATTAAACTGCATCGTACACCTAAGATGGTGCATATTCTTTGTGATTGTAGATGTTTTCCTGACACGAGGAAATGGGACACCAAGGGTTACATGCTGGAGACATCCAGGAAACATCGCGGATGTCTTGTAAGTATATATTATGTATATGTTGTTTCCCCATAGTTTCTGTGTGTGTATGTTTTGTTATCATTAGATCATTATCTTGTAGGTGATTGAATGAGTTGAAGGGCCCTCCCCAATTCAGGTGAAGGTGAAATGCCACAGGGGGTGGAGGAGATGGAGAGAGATCTTCGGTGTCGTGAGGAGATGAGGGAGATGTCACGGAGCCAGAGCGAAACATATAAAATATATACTCAATCCGCTTACAAATAACCAGTATCCTTTCTTTCCTTGCAGCAGTAGCGACAGCTGGCGATGACTAGAACGTTGTAATTAATTCTTTTATATTATTCTACAGCGGTCGAGTCGGGGGAAAAATTCCCACAATATGCCGTGGCTCGGGTACCGGGGGCGGCGAAGACTATAAAATCCAAACGAGGTCCTGTGCGGCGTGCTTCGCTGGCAGAGCGCCGCTTATCTCGGCGCGCAAAGTGGCCGCCGCCGCCGCCCCCGCTGCCACCATCGCCGGCGCCCCCTCCGCTTCCGCCACAGCACCGCTCTGGTGTCCATGGGCCTTTCTCCCTCAGGCTACCAGGTCAGGGCTGCAGCAACCAGGCTGTTCGCAGAGGCCCCATTTCCCAGCGTCTCCTCCTCCTTCTCCTCCTCCGTCACATTCTCGCCATTTTCGTGACGTTCAGCTCATACCCTTGTGTAACTCACAAACTCCATCGACTAGTTGAAGTTATAGTATTAGCAATAGAGAAGATCCTATGGCTAGTGGCAGTTCCCTCACCCATCCTTTTAGTAAAGGACATCAGGTCAGTGACATCATACCACTATTAGAGTACTTGGTGATTGCAGATGCCTTTGAGGAGCGAATCTCTTTTATGAGGATCGGGAACCCGCCAGGAGGGAACTGCGAACCTGTTCGCTTTCTATGGCGGTGCCGTCTTGTCGTGGAAACGGAGTTCCTCAAGGTAGCCAGTGATCCTTCGTATCCTGCTATTAAATGCAGTGCGGTGCCTTGCATTGAATTATCGCACCCACCCAAAGTTGAGGCTGGTGTTGAAGAGACAACTCTTCAATATCTTTGGGGGGGAAAATTACGAGATAACGTAGAGCACGTCAATCGCTGGGTGGTTTCGTAAATCCACCATGAGTGGAGGTTTTCTAAGATGGAGGTTAGAGGGTCAGCTAAAGCACTCAGCCGAATACTACACCTGGACATCCATACAATTGTCTATGATACGGGAAATGGAGGGTCTGGCTATATCATGCTCCATAAAGATGTAGCTAATAAGCAGGCATGCATTAATGTCCAAAATAGAAGGGATGAGGATTCTTTTGCATGGTCAACCATGGCTTGCGAGAGAAAACATCCACAACACACAACTCAGTACCGCAGATACCTTCACATTCGTAAGTGTTATAACTTCGATGATATAGAGTTCCCCGTCAAAATCCGGACATACCTAAAACTGAGGCACAGAATACCAGCATATCGGTTCATGTTTATGGCGTGCAGAAGAAAAGCAAGCCAGAAGAGGAAGACCAGAATATAGTCGTCAGCCCCCTCCATTCCATAAATTTGCCAGTGAGTGTTAGCTCCATGTAAACGTTCTGTTCTTCTCTGAAGGTGATAATTATCACTGTGTTTGGATCAAAGACATGTCACTTCTCCTTTCCACACAACTATCATCTGATCGTCGTGCGAAACATATTTGCTTAAGGTGCCTCAATTATTTCTCCTCATAGTAGACTGTGCTTCCAAGGACACGGTACGTGTTATTATACCTACTGAGGGAAACAAATTCATAATGTTAAAGAATGCTCACCACTAGGAGCGATGCCCGTTTGTAGTGTACGCCGGAGTTGAATGCTTCTCACTCCTGTGACCCGCTGTGAAGGTGACCCTACAGCCTCACATACCACCTTTACAGAAAAACACGTAACATGTGCGCCAGTGTAACAAATTGTATCGTCATATGATTCCAGTCTTAACCACTACATATCTTATGTTGGGGATAATCCTGCTATCTGGCTGCTGACTGAGCTCGAAACATTTTCATGGGAGGTTGAATACCCTTACAGCAACAACATGCACATGACCAAATCGAAGGAGAATCAAGATTTGTATCATAATGTGAAAGCGGTTGATTGTCATGTTTGTGGGCTGCCATTAGGTAGCAAACCGGAAACTCCTCGTAGGGATCACTGTCATCTTATGGGGAAGTTCCGTGGGGTAACTACCAATGCGTGCAATTTGAAGTACCAGCTAGCTAGACACATATCTGTTTCCTTCCACAATTTAAGTGGGTATGGCGCTCACTTTATAGTTGAGCACTTGGCTGGTTTCAGTTTTAAGAAACATCAGGTCAATGTCCTAGCTGAGAGCATCGAGAAATACGTTTCATTCTCCAAACGAATGATTCCAAGAATTACGCTCTGCTTCCGTGATACACTACGTTTTCTGCAGAAACTCGTTGAAACTGTACCTTAGGAGATATGCGTATCTCTCGATCTGCATTTCCTGATGTCGAAAAGTTTCAACTTGTGACTAGAAAGTAGGTTTTCCCATATGAGTATGTGTATAACATGGTGAAACGCAACAAAACCAGGCTACCCAACATAATGGCGTTTCCAACAACCTTATAGGCGAAGATGTAACAGATGCAGAGTATGAGCATGCCGTGAATGTACACATAGGCTTACATGGACACAGACATAGGTCTCTTGCGGATGTTTTCGAGAATTTCCGGAGTCTATGCATGACCACATATTCTCTGGATCCCGCCTTTTATTACCTGGCAGCTGGGTTGTCTTGGGACCCAATTCTGACGAAAACGAAGATCAGCATCGATTTATTGACCAATGCTGACGTGCGTCTTTTCTTTGAGCGAGCGATCCATGGGGGACTTTGCCAATGTGTCCATAGGCACACGAAAACAAATAACCTGCAGGTGGGTGACAGGTTCAACACATCCCTTGATTCGAGTTACATAATGTACCTGGACGTAAATAACTTACACGGGCACGCCATGCAGCCATCACTGCCAGTTAGTGAGTTTCGATGTGTGCCCGAAGACGAATGCTAGGGATTAGGTGGAAAAATCATTCGGGGGTATGGCAGCTGATCCTGATGTAGGGTTGGTGGTGGAGGCAGAACTCACATACCCTATTAGTTTTCATGATATGCACCCCGATTTGCCTCTGTGTCCAGAGAAACTATTGCTGTGAGGAGGCTCCACGCTAAAACCGATGACCACGCTGGGAGATAAGCGGAGATACATCATTCATTATCGTAATCTCTAGCAGTGTCTCAACTTGGGTATGCAGCTGGTTAGAATCACCCGAGCTATGTCCTTCAAGCAGTTCCCCTGGCTGAAGGACTATATTGATTTGAATTCGAGACAGAGAACTTGTGTGACGTGTGTCATTGAGAAAGATTCTTATAAATTAATGAATAACTCAATTTTCGGTTAAAATTGAGAATTTGAGGGAATGACGTGAAATTTTGATTACAACTGAATGGGATGGGCTTCATGCCGTAAGAAAATGCATTGCCAGACCAAATTTTAAGTTATCACCATATTTATGTGGTGCTGTGCATGCTAGACTTGTCCAAACTCCATATGTACCACTTTCATTACGAGTTAGCGAAATCTCATTTTGCAGATCTTAAATTGTTTTATATGAATACGGATAGCTTCACCTATTGGGTGAAGAACTGCGATCTATATGAAGTACTTAGGTGCCATGGTAATGAATTCGACACGTCCTCATACAAGGCTGATAATCCGTACGGCATTATTCCACAGAACAAGAAGGTTATTGGTCTTATGAAGTGCGAGGCAAAAGGATTGCCGATTGTGGAGTTTGTAGGTCTACGCTCGAAAATGTAGGCGTATCGCACATTGCAGTGTGGCACCCAGAGGTGGGTTAAGGGTGTGCGTCATATTACATCAAGAGCCCTCTCTATCGAAGACTGTTTGTGGTGCCTGTGCAGTGGTGTTCGGAGTGCTGCACCGCAAGCGCTGCATGTGGTACGGCTGACCAGTATTCGATCGAGAGGACACGTGGTGTACACAGTGCTGCAGTCTAAAATCGGTCTGTCGCCTGATGACAATAAAGGGGTCATTTGTGATGATGGGATTGAAACTCTCACTTGTAGTGAGAGAAGAGGGTGGGGACTTTGAGCGAATGAGAGAGAGAGAGAGAGAGAGAGAGAGAGAGAGAGAGAGAGAGTCTGCAAAGTAGTAGTATGATCCTTTTATCATAGTGTTAGTAATTTTGTGTGTGTGTGAGTGTGTGTGTGTGTGTGTGTGTGTGTGTGTGATGTAAACATTTTTGTGTACTATATACACGCATTTATACATACATAGAGAGAATGTGTGGAAAATAAAGAATAAAAAAAAAAGAACAAAATTTGTACTTACGTGTACACACCAAGGGTGTGAAAGAAAGATAAAAGCTGGCCGAAGTGGCCGCGCGGTTCTGGCGCTGCAGTCTGGAACCGCGAGACCGCTACGGTCGCAGGTTATAATCCTGCCTCGGGCATGGATGTGTGTGATGTCCTTAGGTTAGTTATGTTTAACTAGTTCTAAGTTCTAGGGGACTAATGACCTCAGCAGTTGAGTCCCATAGTGCCCATATATATATAATGGCTGTGCAGGTCTCAAATAACATTAGTTTTGCTGAAGATGAGTGCTATTAAAGAGGGGAAGTTTACGATGGCAGATAACAAAATATATAAAATGGTTGTATGGAATTACGCCTATCGTGCATCATGAATTGGGTTATGGGAGCAGGAGGCATGTGACCATGTCCGCTTCCAAAAATATATAGCAGACATGTTTAAAATTGTATCTCCTTTGCTTGAAGAAAACTACAGACATAGCGTATGGTTAAAAAAATTTACAGTGTCAAAGCAGGAATAGGGTTGAAAAAGGAACACAGAAGTTGTGAGATAAAATATCATTTATTTCTCAAAGTAATTTTAGATTCTGATACGCAGACAAAGCAACACTATTTTCACACATCTTTTTCTTCTTCTTGAGTCGATGGAGAGAACGACACCCGTAGAATTCCAGGTCCTGAATAGCAGAAAACTTAAAAAGTTCGATGCATCCATGACATCTTCTCCCACTTCACGTAGATGTGGTGTCCGTGTTATCGAATGATTTCAGCGCAGTCACCATATCTTTATAGGGTAGGACAGGATCATCCCAGTGAATTCCATGTTAGAAAAGTGTCAACGACTTTGCACTCTTAAATGTCTTAGCACACTTCACAAAATTGAAAGACCTCGGTGATGCAATGTTTGCTTAGAATGTCTCTATCATTCTTGCATCGTCTGTGTACGCCACATCTTTAAATATTCTCTGTCTGCGCTAAACATCATAGAAACCATGAAGAAAAGAAATAGGTACTTCTTGAGTACTGTTATTGTAACATGAAATTTAAATCTGGCTCAACTGTTGGCATGCGGACCGAGAAACTAATCTATCACCAGACTCGTATCTGAGCTGAACGCTTTAGTCAAAAACAATATGAGAATCCCTGTAATCTAATTAACACATGAATTTGTAAACCTATTAATTCATGATTCCCTCGACAGCTTACTGTCAAGAAATTTCAGGTAAGTTACACGTCAACGCCGTTTCCACTTATGTCGACAGTACTTTATTCCTAAAGGAATTTAGCTGTTACGGTAGTTCGCTTGAGTCGCGAAGCAATACCTTACAGTTGAGAACAACAGAGTCAACGAGAAACATTCTTTTCGTTGCTACTGGATCTATTTTACAAATTTGTTATGCATATCGATTATCCTAGCCACTATGTTATGATCACTAATGTTTACTGGAGAAATACCCAAGTTACTTTCATAAAGGTTGAACATTCGATGTCCTGGTTTTGTAATGTACCTCATGCCTTTCACTCTCTGGTCCTTAACATCTGTACCGTATTTCACTAAGCGACGTCTTCTGATTCCGTGTACTTGTTGTTTCGTACTGCGTACATGCAGTATTGTTGACTGCTCTTCGCAGTTACGAGAACCGATCGTTGCACGAGAGATTCGTGGTAAATGCGATATTGTCTGACTCGTTATGAAGACGTATCTGTGGTGGACTTTACCAATTCTCAGAGCAAAATTCGTGGTAGAATTCACTAGCCAGACGACGTTGTGCGTGCGTGCGTGTGCGTGTGTGTGTGTGTGTGTGTGTGTGTGTGTGTGTGTGTGTGTGTGTGTGCGTGCGTGCGTGCGTGTGTGTGTGTGTGTGTGTGTGTGTGTGTGTGTGTGTGTGCGTGTGTGTGTGGTACCACGAAATATCCACTGATACAACATGGTTTTTATCCTCTAATAAACGTCCAACTATGAAACACACGCAACCACGACGATAATTAAGAAAGTGGTTATGGTTCCAGCGGGTTTTCTGTCAGAGATCGTTAGAAGTCAGTGTCTATCAAAAATTCTCATGCAAGTAGCTACTACATATATTTGAATCACATAAAATATCGATACGGAACAGCGTCTTTCATGTATAGGCAAAAAGAGACTGTCATTTTTACGTTCGACGGCAAGCTGCCACTAAATACTCGTATGCACTTATTGATTCATGGGAGCCATAAATTTACGTAACCCTCTACTGGAAAAAGACCAACAGAGGGTTCTTGTGTGCTGTAGATCCACAAGCATTTTGTTACACTGTTTTACACCACCATACATTCTCTATTTAGACACTGATGTAGCCTATAAACGGACATTATTACGGAAAGCCACACGTCACAAGATCAACTGATCTCATATGACGAAACAGAGGCGGTGTTTCTTAGTGACAAAATATTTAAGACGGGAGCCCGATGAGTCTGAATCATTTCCTACGGAAATGGGCTCCGCATTTTTCAATTTTGGAGGACATATCATTTGGCTGTTTACAATAATTTGGTGTTCGGAGCAACTTCTGCTGTCGTAGTGTCGTAGTATAGATGTCTCCGAGAAGACTGATGCTACCTACACCACATTAAGAAACTGAAATAGAGTGATCGCTAGTCTCCCACCAGAATCGTTTCACTGTGATTAAATAACGCATCCGCGACAAAAGCCATGTTCTCCGCTTCACTGTGGTGAGTGATTCAGAACCAGTAGCAGTTAGTGTAGGGAGAGTGGGGAATACGTGTTATGATCAATTACCGCTGCATATCTTTGCGCTGTGAAATTATTCTGGATGACGTCGTGTGTTTAGGACAGGACTTCTTGTTTATAGATTGCTAAAGTGTTGCTCTCCCAATGGAAATCGAAGATATTTTTTTGCACAAGGATCGGTATGCATGTTCACAGAATACCGGAAGATTGCGTTTCCTACTGACAACAGGACACATTCCCTAGAAATGTGCGCTGAAAGCTCGACGTCGCATGGTGTAAGATCGAGTGTTAGGAGTAGCAGAAAAGACGATGTTTGCTAAAAAAAAAATGTGGAAACTTTATTAGTTTACAGCAGTGTGAAGCGTTTCATGTGAAACGTTGTTGTAGATATTTCAACGGTGTGTTCAAACAAGGAACTTAACGATGTACTGGGGGGAGGGTATGTGGCTATGGATAGTTAGTAATCGCAATTGTTTTGGAGTATAAAGTTCGCCGGCATTCCAACCTTTCACACAGCTGGATGTTATGAAATAGCACAGATAGAGAAGCGCAGTGCTACCCGACACATAATTTCGTTTACTATAGCGCACTTTTATACACGCTTCAGTAGTCAGAAAAGACAGCATTTTCATCATTTGTGTATGTGTGTGTGTGTGTGTGTGTGTGTGTGTGTGTGTGTGTGTGTTTGTGTGTGTGTAAGTGTGTGTGAGTGGGCGCGCTTGTATATATGCTAGATACCAGCATATATTTCGTGTACATGAATACTATGCCATTTGACGAGACTTGGTAACCAATTAAACGCTACCGTTGAGAATGTTAAAGTTTTGGCCGCATTCCCAACCTTTTACCCCACTGGAAGTTTCGAAATAAAACATATTTTCTGACCACATTTTCGTTTACTATAGTGCACTGGTATAACCAATGAAGGATCGTGTCGTTATGTTCGAAAAGAGAACCGTATTTTCACCATGTGTTGATATTTTCGCTACATACCGATGTATATTTCAGAGCGCTTGGAGGGATATAAGAACTGAGGAGGGCTACCGCATGACACTTGGTAGCTAACTTCTATTAATGGTAAAGGGCCTTGTACACTTTGGTGTGATCTCTCCGCACGCTCCTCATGTGACACGGGTGCCGGTCGAAGGGGCCTGGTGCGAGTTACCGCCCACCGATGTCGGGGGGGAGGGGGGGGGGTGGCACTCGGACAATGCTGGAGGGGTGCCACGCAGCCACGTCTCCTTATCTTTTTATGCGATGCGTATTAATTACATATGAGGAGAAAGGAATATAACATCGAAGTGATGAGACGTTTTGTTGACATGAGAACTCGTCTATAACAGTGGTTGTGAACTCTTGTAATTAGGTAAAATGCACTGAAATTACGGAAAAACCTGTTTAAATGTCGAAAATTGATGGAAAATAACTAAAATTGAGGTATATACAGCGAAATAGGGAAACGTGATGGAAAATACGTAAAAGTGACAAAAATATGATGAAAATCTGGATGAGGCAGAAAGTGACAAAAATACGATGAAAATCTGGATGAGGGAGAAAGCCACATGTTCGTTTGCTTATGTGACAATCACTCCATTCCATTCCTCTCTCTGTTGTAGACGCTCTGAGTAGCGGAAGTGCACCGAAGGTTTCCAACAGCATGGTGCAGATCAGTACTGGACACCAACATATGCACAATCCATTGAACCGTGGATCATTCCAGCGATGTCGCAAGAACAGATTATATGAGAATAGCCACTATCTTTCACTTCGATGTCTGATGACGCGATAGTCATCGTGAAATACGGAGACCGATCTATCTGTTTACGGCATCCCAAGAGCAGAATACCTGCTGTCTGTTCTCGATTCTGATTCGCTGAAAGACCTAGATGTTAAAATGTTTCGTGGAAGCGGCGAAATGGAGACATTTCGTGTGGGTGAGACGTCTGTGGGGCTGAGGTGAGACTTTAATGGAAGTTGGTTTGACTCTTTTAATTTACTCTTTCTGCATTAAGCGAGTCCGTTCTTCCCGCCTTGGCAAGAACGTATATAAAAAAAGGCGAGATGACATTTTAATTGTAATTACGCCATTCATTCCTCGACAACTATTCATAATGACAATGTGGCAGGAGGGGTTTGATACTGGAAGCTATGGTAGACCGCACGAAACGAGACACAGATGGTGTGAGTGTCTACAGACCATAGCTTTTCCAACGCTGAACGCCTATAAATGATAATCACGCAACTTTCCCTAAGTTTACACACTACTTAACCTAAATTATCCTTAGGACAAACACAGACACCCATGCCCGAGGAAGGAATCGAATCTCCGCCAGGACCAGCCGCATAGTCCATGACTGCAGCGCCTTAGACCTTAGACGCAACTTGTCGGAAATGCGTATGTGTTGAGGTGTAAAGATACTGTGGTCGGTGTTCCGACACTTGAAGAAATTGATATCAGTGAGAAGCGAACAGACTATGTGTGGTCGTAAGGAAGGAAGAGATTTCGATACACGTCCACCCTTGGGGGTAGGAACGATACTACGCGGAAAATTATGTGCAGTCATAAGGAACATATAGATTTACGTACGAAACTGATATTTCCAGACATACAGTGGTGATGAAGAGATATTTCGATACATGCTCACTTTCGAATATCACATAGGTTCGGAATTTGGTTTGTCTTCCTTTTGACAACCCACCTTCGTACCTATTTCAAATACATCGTTACAAGTATCTCTCTCTCTCTCTTTCCCTCTCTCTCTCTTTGTGGCTTCGATATGCCAGTTCTGAGAGTTCCAGGGGACTGTGAGGTGTACTGCCGTTCTACACATTTCATGCCTTAATCTGGTTAAGAGAACATCTGTTGTGAAGTGCTGTTGGCATCGAGATGATGAGACACAAGTGGAAGAGACATTTGCTGGTTCTGTAGACATGAGAATCGCATACGATTGTGAGTATTAAAAACTTATTTGTCTTTGTAAAGTGTAAAGGTAATCCTGAATCCGTTGTATCATTGACATCGGTATTCGTTAAAAAATACGAACGGAATTACCAGTTACCTCTGTTTTCGAGTTTTCAAATGAGGATCTTTGCAGATGAGAAAGGTTTCTAATTGTTCAGTGGTTTACAGCACATCATACGTAACGACATCACTAAGGTTCCGGCTCTCTTGAGATATAATTTCCGCTCTTTACCTTCTGAATTATACTGTGCAGGCGATTAGCAGCATACAGTTATGTGGTTTACATCGAGAACAGTCTTGTAAATCGTATGACACTGCGACAAATCACACGAAAATACATGAAATTCTGGAAATTTACCCAGAAGAGTTTGTTGCTCTTTGCTTCAGTCGGACTTACAACTTTTCTCAGATCCATCCGATAGTGTTCATTCAGTCTCGGTTATCGTGTTAATGTTTATTCTTACCAGTATTACTTTACTCGGGACGTTTTCTACTCACCACAGTATGTGGCACTTGCTAACTGAATGTGTGTTTATTGGTTTGTTTGATGGTGTTAAGAGCTTATTTCTTAGTCTATTCAACGCAAGAGTCAATGGTCTCGGTTCAGTATTCATTGCAGCAAACATTATTTCACACAACTATAGTGAGCTTATACTTATTTAGCCGGAGATTTCCTTGATTTTAATACTATATCCGCTGTTCGCACTGTATTCGATTTAAAATCTTAAGACTTCACCTTTTACACGGCCTCAGGAGAGGTCTGTCGGTACAATATTCGTTGTAGCAGTCACAACAATCACACCTGGAGGATACACGATGGTAATACTTAATGCAGCAAGTGGGTGTTCGTGTTTATTCACGAGCTGTCATTACAGCAGCTGAGCTGTTAAGAACGGCAACACTTTAGGTACAGATGCAGTGTGTTCCCCCACAAACAGCAACTGATTTGTGTAAAATTTCTCCACCATCTATTCATCCACTGTCAATGCTGCTCTTTCAAAACAAACATCCCCCATAGTTTTGTGTACGTATTCTTTCCAGAGGATGTTTCAACCATACCTGTATACAGGGCGAGGCAGCTAACTCATATCACCCCTTGTATCTCCCCAACCATAAAAGATACAAATAGGCCGTTTGGACAGTGAATTGCAGGGACAGGGGATACTTGAATAAATTGCATTACATGTTCGTGATATTTTTTATTACAGAGATATGAGGCCATCTTTGGTTTTTTCAGTGGAATCCTATGTTAAACTTCAGCGTAACATGATGTGCTTAAAAAGACGGTTTCAAACATGTGTATATCATAATATTTAGGAGAACAGTTTTTCAGACACAGATATGTCCTCGTATCGTGTTCTTCCTTCGAAGGGCCGTTGTCCAGTGCGACCTATCCTGTTGTGTAGAGTACATGGTAAACGTCACGCGTCCGTTCTTACACAAACACACCCATTTACCCAACAATAGTAATACATACTGCGATATTGTGCGCAGAAATTAAATACTACAAGATGTTAATACGTTTTCGATAACAGAAATACAAATTTAAATGAGGACGCCCTTATTGGTCACAATTATTTCGTTCTTATTCGATTTTTATTTGGAAATATTTATATTTTAATCACAATACGAAGCAAATACACACAAAGGTGGAAAATACATACTGTACATGATACAAAACTTTACTGAAGCATCTGTTCAAAATGCTTCGAATTTGCTGCAATGCACATCTGCAATCGCCGTTCGAATAATTTGTGAATGGCTGCGAGTGTGTCACGTGAGATGTCAGCGCACGCTTAGGTGATATGTTGCTTCATATCGTCTGTCGTAGCTGGTATTTGCGCATACGCTTTATATTTGATTACTCCTCACAGAAAAAAATTAAGAGGGGCCAAACCAGGAGACCGGGCTGGCCACTTCACTTCAGCACGTCGACCTATCGAACAATCTGGGAACTCTTCATTTAAGAGCTCTGTAGCCACACGGGGAGGGTGAGTAGGACAGCCGTCATGTTGGAGCCACATGCACTGACGCGTAGTTAGTGGTACCTCCTCCAGCAAAATGGCCAGAACGTTTCGCAGGAATTGTGCATAGTTACTGCCATTTAGTATACCAGGATTGACGTACGGACCCACAATGACATTTCCGACGCGATTCCGCACCACACGTTAAGATTCCACGGTTGCTGAAGCTGTACTTGCCGAAGCCAGTGAGGGTTCTCTATTTACCGGGAATGCATATTATGCAAATTCACATTACCGTGGTTGGTGAAAATCGCTTCATCAGTATAAAGCACCAGTTGAAAAAACGTTGGATCACCTTGTAGGCGCTGCAGAGCAAACCGGCAAAATTCCTGGCGCCGTTCGAAATTCACACCGGAAACTGCTTGATGTAATGAGAGGTGAAACGGGTGAAATGTATTCCGGCGCATTATGCGTAGAACACTTCTCTGACTTATACCACATTCCGAGGAGACACGTCGAGACGAAACTGTAAGGTCATTATGCGCCAACGTTAGAACGCCCTCTTCATGTACCTCGCCAGGTGCTGTTTCTTGCCTTGTCCTCTGTAAGGCGTTCCATGATCCCGATTCAAGTAGTTTCTTGCAAATACGTGCAAGAAGCTGGCGCGTAGGTCGCTGACGATCAGGACACAGTTCTCCATATCGCTTTATTGCTCTAACAGCATTTCTTCTGCTTTCACCATACTCTAGAAACGTATATAACATTTCTTCGTTGGTGTACGTATCTGCTCCAAGAAACTGTGACGGAAATGCGATGTCTCATTACCCCAGCAGCACATTTATACCCTTCCCTCCGGCTACCTCGTGCGTCACCTTGCGGCGTTATCGAGAAGTGGGAAAACAACGCCTTCCCTGTTAAGTTCCTCAGTGGTCAACAGGAAAGGTCGAATTGGACAACACCGCTTCAAAGGACAAATACAATACGAGATCATATCTCTTTCTCAAAAACTATTCGCCTAAATATTATGATATACACATATTTGAAACCGTCTTTTCAGTCCATCATGTTACGCTAAAATTTAACATAGGGTTCCATTTAAGAAAACCAAAGATGGCCTCAAAATGGTTCAAATGGCTCTGAGCACTATGGGACTCAACTGCTGTGGTCATCAGTCCCCTAGAACTTAGAACTACTTAAACCTAACTAACCTAAGGACATCCCACACACTCATGCCCGAGGCAGGATTCGAACCTGCGACCGTAGCAGCAGCGCGGCTCCGGACTGGAGCACCTAGAACCGCACAGCCATCACGGCCAGCAAGGTGGCCTCATATCTCTGTAATAAAAAATTGCACAACCATGAAATGTGATGTATTAAAGTAGCCCCTGTCCCTGATATTCACTGTCCAGACGGCATATTTTTATCTATTACGGTTGTGGAGATACAAGGGGTGTTATGACTTAGCTATCTCACCCTGTACACAGCCGCGTGGAGTGGCCGCGTGGTAGGAGGCGCTATGTCATGAGTTGCGCGGCCCCTGTCGCCGGAAGTTTGAGTCTCCGTTGGGCACGGGTGTGTATGTTGTTCTTACCATAAGTTATCTTAAGTAGTGTGTCAGTCTAGGGACTGATGACCTCAGCAGTTTGGTCCCTTAGGAACTCACGCACACTAATCCCTGGATATACCTAGAGAGTTGTCAACAAGCATTTCACGTAAGTGGCTGTTCCACAAAGAGACATTCTATGAGACGAGCGGAATATTACACCTTTCCACAGTACACAAGAATACTCAGACGCATACAAGAAGATTTTTTCGGTACAGTGGAGCGTCTGAAATCCCTGCCAGACAGCTTTCGGACGGTTTACATGAAAAGGCGGAATAAACGCGAGCGATGATGGGCTATAACAAAATACAGTGACAGACACAGTTTTCCAAATCTCATGAGGGAAAGTGCGTGGATCGGTGTACAGTAAGATGACTAGTATAAGCATCCGTGTTCTTTCTTTCCGCGCGTTATACGAGATTGGAATAATAGAGAATAGTGAAGGTGGTTCAATGAACCCTCTGCCAGACATTTAAATGTGACTTGCAGAGTATCCATGTAGATGTAGATGAAGATGTATCTCATTTATGCTAGATGTATTATTTCAGTGTTTTTCCTACATGATCCTGTTGTTGTTTACCCGAAGGCTGGTACATCCAGAATGTTTGAAAGCACACCGCTGTGGACTGTTCAGTTCTTCATCTGTGACAGATACATATTTCGCTAATGTTCCAGGGGGGCTATTCCCATTGAGATATACTTAACTGGCCTCCAGGAAGCGTTCGGTTGTTGAGTCTTTTGTCCATTTGTGACTGATTTCTGCAAACCGGAGGCAGTATATCACTGCCAGCAAAAGGATATCTTAGTGAACCAACAGCGACGGGATAGAACAGGCCTATATCCCTACCTATGGTGAGGAGAGGGGGCTGATGGGGACAGGTTGTGGGGGCGGGTTAGGAGGTTCTAAGCTCGTTCGTCCCTGACTGCATATCAAGGGGCAGCTGCTGCAACTCTGTCCAGGTGAGAACTTTTGGGCCCGGTTTTTGCAGTGGTTGTGTTATTACTATGATTTTTTTTCAATTGCCAGTACATGTGTAGCATTATGACCCATTGTTTGCGAGTGCTGGTTATTTCACGACAATTTCGGTGTCTAATTAGAACGGTGAGGCATCTTCCATTAGTTGCGGTAGTGTGGGTGGGCTTACCTACACTCCAGTAATAGTTTGTTGCCCTATCCCTTCTTACCATATATCAGCGTACAAATTGCTCAGCAGCTATTCGAAGGTGGCCTCTCAGTGTCAGTGGAATATGACAAAGCTGTCGAGATATAAAGAGAGCTCCGTTTATGTGAATTTCAAGCACCAGGGCTGCAGGGTGTTTATCTAGTAGGGTATTCACAATGCAGTGGGAGATATCTGCAGCCAGCTCCATCGTCAAACAGCGATACACACCCAGTCTCGATGTAAAGGGGTGCAGGTGGACGCGTAAAGTCGTCTCTTGCACTGTGGATTGACTGGACATTTCAGAAACGTGAGCAGCTCCAGCAGAGGCAATAAACTCTATGAGCTGTGAAACGCATTTTCAGTCCATCCCGCTACATCAGTATTATTTGCTGAAAAGTATTCGGCTCTGAGCACTAGGGGACTTAACGTCTGAGGTCATCAGTCCCCTAGAACTTAGAACTACTTAAACCTAACCAACCTAAGGACATCACACACATCCATGCCCGAGGCAGGATTCGAACCTGCGACCGTAGCGGTCGCCTAGAACATCTCGGCCACCTAGGACGGCGCTGAAAAGTATTCCTCTTACGCTCGTCCATTATCACCTCCTTCCATTCCTCGTGTAGGAAGCTACAGGCACAATTCTCAGCTGTATGCCAACAGGTAATACGCTTTTTTAACTCCTCTCTGTCCATTCCTAACATCTCGTTAGCTGAACACATTTTCCGCCAAAAAGAAAGGCAATACCTTCTGCTCCAGCCTTTTAGTGGCCAATTCACAAGTGGAGCAGAGGTATTTATTTTGACTTGGAAGGTAAGGGATTGTCCAGTGAAGAGTTACTATTTATTTTGGGTGGTATAGTGAATTTTTTTCCATCGTATAACAACAGTTATATGACATTTTCGATTTTTGAGCTGTATTGGAGTATTAGGTGCTCTTTGTGTGGTGCTATGCGTATAGATGTGTAATTAGTGCCGATATTTATGATTAATCACAAAATTACGATATATGTTTATGATTAATTAAGTAATTATGGCCGATATTTATCTCAGTTTTATATCCAAAATAAATAAAGTAAATTAACCTAATCTTCCTCTCTTGCAGCTCGGTACAGACTGAGCTATTTCCAGGGGAAAGGCCGACGTCATAGACGTGGGGTAACGGAGAGAGGGTGTCCAATGGTGATGGCATTAAGAACTAGGGCTCCAAAATTTAAAATTCCCGCCATTCTCGAATTTCCCACCACTTTTTGCAATTCCCACGATTCTTTAATATCCCGCTATTTGGAGTTTATTTAATTTGAGTAATTAATTTAATTAATTTGCCTATCAATATAATTGCGACGTTGCCACATATACATCTCAGGGAGAGGAGGTGGGAGGACCATCCACGAAGAGTCCCCACCTTTGATAAATTTGGCAACAGTGCAGACTGTTCCAGCACGTAGATAGCTACCCTACTTCCATGCCTTACCCGCTATTCTCACCTATACGCAGAGAAGAGATCTGATCCAGAGATAGTCGTTGCTGCCCCTCGGTTGGAGCATGCCACAATTACTGACGACCTCCTACCGGATCTGATAGAACCGGTGACTGAAGAGAAAGAGTTGGATGCAATAGGAAAAGCGTCACCCAATAAGGCATGCAGTGCTCCAAACCAGCTCTGATAATGCCGTGAATTAAGCGACGACTTTAAGTGTGGCTCCCTATCCCGTTGCCACCTCCAAACGAGAGAACCTGCTGCTTTACCTAACTGACATACGTCACAGTCCTGGGCAATGTCGACGTGCTTCGCAGCCAGCTGACTGCCTGTCCAATGGACAGCTGAAGTCTCTCTGTTCGTACCGTGCTTGCAAATGGTCTTGATATTGGGGCTGCGGAAGCCACATCCTCTCGTGACGTGCCAAAGGAACTCCACACGCGAGAAATCAAAGCACCTCCTCTACCTCACCAAACTATCGATACGAACGTGTCAGAGATCCTAAGTCATGAGCACGGTAACACGAACGGGAAACAAACCAAAAGTATCGCAGAACGACGTACGAACTGAACTAGAAACTCCACAGTTTACTGGTTAAAAGCGTCATTAGTCCCACAGTGCTCTCGACGCCTTCCGTCGTTTGAAAAGTGCAAAATTAGTGGCTTAGCGGTCTAGACTGCAAGCCTCCCGTCTGTTACCGTCCAATTTCTGTGTACTTTGGGTCACTGAAGTTTTAAGTACGCCGACTGCAACGGAGTTTTGCCGGGTAATGCGACTCCAAATGTCCTTCCCACGCAGTTCCCTTCGTAGTATTCGCTCATAAACCTGTGGTACCTGAGCTTCATTGAAAGACTGCAGTCAATGTCAAGGCGTAGCCCTCGACACCGTTTTCTTCAACAACCACAGATCTTCTGTCGGGTTGCGGGGCTGAGTCGTACATCACGTATCGCGCTCCAAAGCGACCAGTGCGTAAGTGATATCTTTCCTATGTGTTTATATCACACCTAAGACGCTTCTTCTAAACTCAGGTAACATATCTGATCCTTGGCGTGCCTAACCCATGCGGCATTATGCTGGATCACGCTCACTGTTAACAGAGAGACATACCAGAAACGTCACGCATCACCGGCTGTCAGTCGGTCGTGGGTTAAGCTGACATCCAAAATTCTGTCGATAATCTGGGGGTCGCAGCGCGCTCCCTGCGGCTACTAATCGTCTTAGCGTGAGCCGCTAATGGTACGCGGAGCGGTGCAGACCGCAGGAGGCCGCGGTTCCAAACCCCAAGCGTTCACCGTCTGAATGCAGCGCAGGAACGCTCCGCTTTGCTGTTGACCTCTGGCGGCTAGGTTAGAGATCTGCTGTTCCGTAATCAGATATCGGCCTTTGCAAACACTGAGTGGCATGCATGTTACTTCCCAGTGACATATGAGGCTATATGTCAATACAAGGACACTGTCCGTCTGTGCCATCTGTAACCGGAACGAGTGGTACATGTACGACATGTTCGGCACACACCAACGTAAAATACGATATTATATTTGCGTATTCATCTAGAACTATTGACTGAGTATTTGCAAAGTGTGGAACAGCTAATGTAACTGTTTCTTCCAGTACGATATCCTGTTGGTACAGGTGGAGGACGGAGGCACGTATAAAATCAGAATTTTTAACTATTTGTGATTCTGAAAGTATAATTTCATATTCTTATTCACATGTCCACGATCTGTACTTGTTGTGAAAAATACCCCAATCAATGAAGGGTAAAAATGGTTGAGTAGTTTAAGAAAATAGATAGTCGCTAATATTGGTACGGTTTTTTTGTACAGTAGTAGGAGGACGTGTTATGAACAACATGCTAAAAATCATTACCAGTGGGGCGTAAGTGTGGGGACTGGGTGAGCATAAGGTGCACGTTTAAAGATCGCATTTTCATGATAGAATGAAGGATTTCACGACCGGATGTTTCAGCTGCCGAGAATTCTTACGAGTTGTATAGCCATGGTCCATGAAACTCATCTACCACTGACGTTTCGTCCAAAGCCACGTTGGACATCTTCAGAAGTGATCCAGGTGGTGCTGAGTCTTGCCGACTAACGAATCGGACGTCAAAGAACGGCCTAAATACCGTCGAAAGTAGGCGTCGTCTGAATTTCACGTGATAGCAGAGATGAACCTTGTCAAGGGTAAAATATAACTATCGATCATAGTACGTCATAGATAAGAACTTCTCATCGAGTCTGTAGCGCCACTAGTAGAGGGACAAAGGGGGTGCCACCCCACTCTCCATTGTTGCCAAATTTATTCAAGATGGCAGCGATGACGTCATCCAAGATGGCGGCATGTAGACTTGGCAACAGCGCATGACGTCATTCAAGATGGCGGATTTTGGTGGGAGAATAGTTCGATTGTGCTATGTCCACTAACCTATACTCAAGAAAAAATGGAGGTAAGTTTGAATTTTGGCGGGAAAATAGTCCAATTGTGCTATGTCCACTAACCTAAGCCTCCAGAAGAAAAAGAATGGCGGGAAGTTTGAATTGCAACAGGATAATGCATGCAAAGACTGTACTTGTCTATATTATTATTATTGACTATCATTCATTGTCATTTATTATTATTCATTATTATTTATTATCATTTATTATTTTCATTGATTATTATTTATTATTATTGGCCTGCCTCCACTAGAAATTCCCTCCAAATTCAAATTCAATCACGATAATGGCTGCAAAACATAACATTTGTTTATTATTATTCATTATCAATTCATTCATTGTCACTTATTATCATTCATTATCATTTATTATCATTCATTATCATTTAATATCATTCATTACCATTTATTACTATAGGCCTACCTCCACTAGAAAATTGTGACAAATTCAAATCCCAACACGATATTCTCTCGAAAAGTGTACTTCTATGTATTATTATCATTTATTATTTATTCAAGATGTCCGATTTTCTCGGTGAGAAAGCAATTTTCCTTACATCCTTAACAAAATTCTGTCACAAGTTCAAATCCCAACACCATAATAGATCACATGTACGAGCTTGCTCCGCCACTTATCTTTTTTTTTCACTGGAAGCCGATCATAATCGTGTCAAATAAAAAACTGCACTTATAGTAATGTAAGTCGCGTCCTTTGATTTTGCAGGGGGGAAGGGACTGAAAACTTTATTTCAATCTGTACAGTCATCCCTTGTTCTCCAACACAGTCAGCACACACATCTTTGATATCGTACTGCAGTCACAACAATGTCTGCACTCAAACTGAATTAGTTCAAATCCTCGCCACCCCCAGGCCAGGGGGCCGAGGCAAGGCCTATGGTTGTCACGTGAGGCGGCCGGCCACTAGCGCGGTGGGTGAGCCCAGCGATAGCTCCCACGTCGTAAACATGTTTTCGCTGGACACGATGTAACTTGTCGAGTTTGACGTCACAGTGGCCCCTTGTCCGCTCACCACGCGTATTCGTCACCTCTGCACGTTTCCCGCCAACATAGTCTGCCTCAGAGCTGAATCACACAACTTCTGACCGTTCACTGCCACACTTTTCGCTCCACGTTCAAACCTGTCGATACCGACGGCTCACTGTTCACCACGTGTCACTGTGCAAGCGAGAACGCAGTACTACACATTTGGTGGCAAAGTTTGCTTGACAGTGGAATCCGCCATGACTATGTAACAGCACGTTTGGACCGCACTAGAACGCCCGCTAATTGACTCGCTCATGAGCACGTAATAACTGTACAATCGCTGCGCCGGTGCATCGCTTACGTCACACACCCTCTGTACACGCGACGGACGTACCCTTCTGCAAATACCTGGAAAATGACTCTTTATTTCAGACATTACGGCCATGCAGGTGTGTTCCAACTGACATCTCCATGTTCACACAGCGAAACTCCAGAGATTAGCTGGGGTACGCGCGGCCGGCTGAGCCCATTCCATCGGTAGCTCCACGGCTGGCTGACGTCAAGCGACCAGCGTGGCCGCACACCCCCACGGCCAGCGCGCCAGGTGGTTGCGTGCGGCGCCTCAGGGTCCCGCCACAAACAGTCAACCGCACTTGTCTCAGACACTGACTACGTAAACGTATTTCCACAACTGCGAGCACTTAACGCCGGACACGAAGGAACCTGTCGACCTCGTGCCGGACAAAGGATACGATTGGCACCAGAATTTGACCGACCTTGGAATCCACCATGACAGTATAACAGCGCGTTTGCTCGTCCTGAGTACGCTTGTTAACTCACTCTCACCACCCCGCGATATTAAATAACTCATTTTACTATTTCATATACGTATGCAAACGTGTTCAACTCCTTAATTTCAACTACATTTCGAGGACCAGACAGCCACCTCCTCCTTCTAGGAACCAGCGCCAAGTTTGAAATCTACCAGTGAACAAAGCTCTCTTGCGCTTCCACCACCAACCTAAGAAAACTGTTTAAAACTAAGCCACCAGCACTCAACCTCTTCCTACACGTTTCTGGTAAATAGACTCACCCTGCACTAGGTCCATGGACGGAGGGACGTATTTACTTTATTTAGCAATGGAGTATATGTTGCACACCAACATGTCCCACATCATGCAGACCTGCAAAACAACCCTACATAACTCATTTACAATGTTCCAGAAACACGTTTGCTAATTGTAAACAGTTAAAAATAACTCATAGCACAGCCTACAGACATGTGAACCTATCGTAAACAATGCAAAGCATTTACGTCCAAATAGCCAAATAGCTGCTAATTTTCGGAAATACAGTGCATAGGCTGATGGAAGGATGAACGAGTGTACTTTATTTATTTCCGACATATCTTTCTGAAACATTTACTTCTCATAGGTTTCGATATGTAAGGCTGACATAAGGCAGTTTCTGAACTCCAGTAGTGCACTACACTTGGCAACACAACCACACCCATCAAGATATTCATTCCAATCCAGACCTGTATCACCTCTACAGATACATTTGTCCAGTTATTTGTCTACTCACTCCCATTCTGACCAGATTGCCTTTATTGCGCAGAAACAGCTCAGACTGTGCTGTGCTGCTTGGGGGAGTAAGGAAGGGCAGCACGCTATTTATTTGGAGCCCTTTTATTTAGTTGCGGAGAATATTTGTGACAAAACAGCCGCACTGATCTGACAGTGGTCATCTGACACAGGCCACAAACACGTAAACAACTCCTAATTTCACAGCACAATAGCAAACAGCTCTTAAATAATGCGGTACACAATGTCATCAGACGAGCTCTGTACTCTGAAAATCTCCAAATAAAGCGCCACACAGTGCAAAGACATTCTCGGAAAATAGTTCAAAGGACGCGCCCAATCACTAACAGCTGCCCAACTGACCAAAAGTCTCTGCTCGGCCTCCCCCAAACACGACCTCAACACAGTCGCATTCGCACCTATCACCGGAGAAATTGATATCGCCTATGCGCCTTAGATTACGCTCCAAGGCAGGCTGCGCGTGCGTGCGGCAGGCAGGGAAGGGGATTCCAGACTCTCTAGCCAAGTTCAGCTTCCGAGCACTCGTGACCGCCGATACATTTCAATGCTTCATTGTTCATCTCAAGTATACCGCCGGCGTCTCAGGTCTGGACCTGCCTTCACGCCTATTGGCGGAATAGCTCATAGCTCGTTGACACACTCGACTAATGCGGCCGGGAAAACATTTACTACTCGCATGCATCTCAGATGGTGACGGAAAACTAGTCACTCTGAACTGCGCTGCAGGTACGTGTAATCATTGAGAACACTCTATTTAGTTTTTTCGAACAACTTATTTAACCATACAGTATATCTCTCACGCTATCTCAATACACCAATCACAGATGGGCCCTAGGCCATGTTACACAGCCCACAGACACGCAGCCAATCATAATTTCAGTACACACTATAGCAAACTACTACTAAATAATACACCACACAGATGTGTAGATACGCTCACTACTCGTAAACTATCCTAATAACGCATAGCAGAGCCTGCAGGTCCGCTCGCAGAATAGCTCAGCAGACGTGCGCAGGTACCCCCACTGTGCACCCTGCCCACAGGATCGTGAAGTCACCCATCCATCTGATTCTAGACCTCGCACAGCCCCTGCCCGGCTTCCGCTAGCGCAAGTTGGCGCGGTCAACGCGCTCTTCAGAGGTCAAAGCACACACGTGCGATCGCCCAGGACCTCGATCCCGAGCCGTGGCCACCGAACGCGGGTGAAAGTCAAATTTATATCAACGTATCAAAATTCCAAAGCGCAGCCGCCATACACTAGACACATCATAGCAGCACATGTCTTTACCTCCTATGACACAGTAGCACACTGCGCATTGCTCCTCACACAACATTACACGGCCCTTTAACTAAACATAACTACACACCCCTGCTCTCGCCTCGTCCTGTGACCAGCCATCTAAAAACCTTCTCAATATTACTCTTACCTTACAACATTTTTTAAAAAAAAAAAAGATCTAATTTAAACCTCACACCACACCTAACCTCGCACCCGTCCCACAATCAACATACACAAACGTCCTCAGCCCTATCTTGACAGTCATATATCACCCCGCAAACGATGCCCATAAATCAATTTACCATTCCCATCCCCTCTTTTCGAATTACAAACGTAGCCTCTATGTAAACAACAATCACGTCATCTTTCTCGCACTTTCAACAGTAAAATTAATTTTACACACACCCAGAAATACCAAACGCAACTGAAGACTCAAAATTTATTCAGAGCATCAAGCACATACGACAATATTCAAAGTCTGGTCCATATTTACCACCATCACCATCAATTAAATATTAATATCATTGCCGCAACATTCTGCCAGCGCTCGATCTGTATTTATTTTTCCGCTTTTAACTGTTGTCCCTAGCGGTCGAATATCACTATCTATAGATAGGTATAGATTCCTGTGAGTGGCCATGCATCAGACCGTGTTAATTTCTGTTAAGAATCAGACAATGACTTTGAAGTCGCGGCAGAAAGACGAAACGCTCGGCAGTGTGCAAAAGCGTGTTAGAAAACAGTGTTTGAACAAGGGCCAGAGGCAGCTTCTCATTCGCTTAGAGTATGGGTGATCAAACTTTAAAGGGGTCTCTGCAGCATGTGTGTATATTTAATATTGGCATCTGTAGTTTGAGATGTTGGATTTGTGAGCTGTTAAGAATTCTTGGATGGCTGCACTCTGTGTTATTCGGGGGGAGTATTGTGAATTCTGTTTGTCCGCGTTGGAGGTGGATTGCATTGGTGCCTTCGTGACTTTTTCACTGTTTGATGGTAGAGGATAAAGATGATAGGGTGTTGAGGATCTGTTGCACTTGTACCTAGTTTGACGTGTACAGCATTGTGCGCATTTCCAACGAATGATCAAAACAAGGTCCTGTTGTAGTAACTGAGATCGTTCTGTTTATAGACAGGTTGCAGAAGGTAATAGATATGTCTTTCTCTGACTTGAATTGCAGAGATCAGATGGGTGAAGATAAATGCATACTCATCTATGCTTAGAAAGGGAGAATGCTTTTTTATTATTAAGTGAGTTTTGGAAGGAGTGAATATGGCTTTATTTATGCGAGTGGAAATTGTGAGCGAAGGGTGAATGACGTTGGGTTCGCTGGCTGGGGGAGACACTGCTTACATGTCCTGTTGGAGATGCAAGGAGGAGATAGAGATCTGCGCTATTCAGGAATCCATTTGTGTACTGTATGTCGTTAGACAATAGCTGGAGAGCAAGTATAGGGAGGGCACACTTCAGCATTCTGGTCGTGGGGCTGCGTTGACGGCTGTTTAAGATGGGCAGCTATGTGGCTTTGACATGCCACCGGCGCCGTTCAGAAACTCGCTTTGTAAGGCGCTATGGGATTAGTTTGAGCATTTAGTACTTCTTTCGGTGGTTATTGGATTAAGAACTGTAATATTGAAGGTCATGTCCTCAGCGGGACCGCTGTGTAATTAAGTAATTGTGTTTACGTGTTTGAAGGTATGTTTAGCGAATGGTGATGTTAAGTTGATGGTGCAGTTTAGCTACCACTGTAAAAAAAAAAAAAAAAAAAAAAAAAAAATTGCTGTCTGCTGCTGAAAGAAAGACGGAAAGGGATGACCTTGCCCCCAGACCTGATGGATGAGTTATTGGATAAGAGCTAGTGATAGTTGCTATGTGTTCGGATATAGGAGTCTCTAAACGGCGGGAAAGATCTTTTTTTATGTGGAAATTTATGCAATCTATAGATAGTGATATTCGACCGCTAGTGACAACAGTTAAGAGAGGAAAAATAGGTACAAATCCAGCGCTGGAAACTTATTGCTGCAATGGTAATAGTTTTTAATTAATGGTGGAGGTGGTAAATATGGACCAGGCTTTGAATATTGTCGTAAGTGCATGATGCTGTGTATAAGAGTTTGGGTCTTCAATTGCGTTTGGTGGTTCTGGGTGTGTGTAAAATTAATTTTTCTGTTGAAAGTGCTAGAAAGATGAGGTGATTGGTATTTAGATGGAGGCTACGTTTCTAATTGGAATAGAGGGGATGAGAATGGTAAATTAATTGATGGGCGTGGTTTGTGGGGTGATATATGAGTGTCAAGAATGGGTTGATGCGTTTGCGTATGTTGATGGTGGGACAGGTGTGAGGTTAGGTGCGGTGGGAGCTGTAAATTAGATCTTGTCAAAAAAAATGCTGTAAGGTAAAAATAATATTGAGAAGGTTCTTAGATGGCTGGTCACGCGACGAGATGGGAGCAGGGGTGTGTAGTTATGTTTAGTTAAAGGGCGGTGTAATGCCGTGTGAGGAGCAATGCGCAGCGTGCTACAGTGTCATTGGAGGTAAAGACATGTGCTGCTATGATGTGTCTAGCGTATGGAGGCTGCGCTTTGGAATTATGCTATGTTGCTATAAAATTGACTTTCACCGGCGTTCGGTGGTCGCGGCTCGGGATCGCGGTCCTGGACGGACGTGTGTGTGTGCTTAGACCGCTGACGAGCGCGTTGATAGCGCCAACTCGCACTTGTGGAAGCCTAGCAGGGGCTGTGCGAGGTCTGAAATCAGATGCGTGACTTCACGATTCTGTGAGCGGGGTGCAGAGTGGGGGTACCAGCGCACGTCTGCTGAGTTATTTTGCTAGCGGATCTGCAGGCTCTGCTATGCGTTATTAGCATAGTTTACGAGTACTGAGGGTATCTACACTTCTGTGTGATGTATTATTTAGTAGTAGTTTGCTATAGTGTGTACTGAAATTATGATTGGCTGCGTGTCTGTGGGCTGTGCAACATGGCCCAGGGCAGATCTGGGATTGGTGTTGTGTGATAGTGTGATAGATATACTGTATGGTTAAATAAGTTGTTCGAAAAAACTAAATAGAGTGTTCTCAATGAATACACGCACCTGCAGCGCAGATGAGAGTGATTGGTTTTCCGTCACCATCTCGGTTGCATGCGAGTAGTAAATGTTTTCCCGGACGCGTTAATCGAGTGTGTCAACGAGCTTTGAGCTATTCTGCCAATAGACTTGAAGACAGGTCCAGACCTGAGACGCCAGTGGTACACATGAGAATAACAATGAAGCTTTGAAATGTGTCGGCTGTCACGAGCGCTCGGAAGCTGAACTTGGCTGGAGACTCTGGAATCCCCTTCCCCGCAGACTGCACGCGCGCGTGGCCTGCCTTGGAGCGTAATCTAAGGCGCATAGGCGATATCATCTTTTCCGGTGATAGGTGCGAATGCGACTGTGTTGAGGTCATGTTTGGGGGAGGCCGAGCAGAGACTTTTGGTCAGTTTGGCAGCTAGTGGTGATTGAGCGCGTTCTTTGCACTATTTTGCGAGCATGTCCGTGCACTGTGTGGCGCTTTATTTGGAGAGTTTCAGAGTACAGAGCTCGTCTTATGATATTGTGTACTGCCTTATTTAAGAGCTTTTTGCTATTGTGCTGTGAAATTAGGAGATTTTTACATGTTTGTGGCCTGTGTCAGATGACCACAGTCATATCAGCGTGTGTGGGTTGTGATTAATATTCTTCACGACGAAATAAATGGGCTCCAAATAAATAGAGTGCAGCCCTTCCTTACCTCCCCAAGCAGCACACCGCGGTCTGAGCTGTTTTTGCTCAATAACAGCAATCTGGTCAGAATGTGAGTGACTAGACAAATAACTGGACAAATTTATCTGTAGAGGTGATACAGGTCTGGATTGGAATGAATATCTAGATGGGTGTGGTTGTGTTGCCAAGTGTAGTGCACTACTGGAGTTCAGAAACTGCCTTATGTCAGCCTTACATATCGAAACCTATGAGAAGTAAAAGTTTCAAAAAGATACGTCGCAAATAAACAAAGTACACTCCTTCCTCCTTCCATCAGCCTACACACTGAAATTATTTTCGAAAATTAGCAGTTGTTTGGTTATTAGGAGGTAAATGTTTTGCATTATTTACAAGCAATTCGCATGTCTGTACGTTGTGCTATGAGTTATTTTCAACTGTTTACAATTAGCAAGTGTGTGTCTAGAACATTATTAATGACTTATGTAGGAGTGTTTTGCAGGTCTGCATGATGTGGACATGTTTTTGTGATACATATACTCCATTCCTAAATAAAGTAAATTCGTTCCTCCATCCATGGACCTAGTGCAGGTTGAGTCCGTTTACCACAAACGTGTAGGAAGAGGTTGAGTGTTGGTGGCTTAGTTTGAAACAATTTTCTTAGGTTGGTGGTGGAAGCAATCTTTGTTCACTGGCAGATGTCGAACTTGGCGCTGGTTCCTAGGAGGAGGAGGTGGCTGTCTGGTCCTCGAAAAGTAGCTGAAATTAGGGATTTGAACACGTTTGCATACGTATATGAATTTGTAAATTGAATTATTTAATATAGAGGGGTGGTGAAAGTGAATTAGCGAGCGTTCTCGGAACGAGCAAACGCGCTGTTATACTGTCATGGTGGATTCCACTGTCGGTCAAACTCTGGTGCCAAACATATCCTTTGTCTGGCACGCGGTCGACAGGTTCCATCGTGTCCAGCGTTAAGTGATCACGGTTGTGGAAATATTTACGTAGTCAGTGTCTGAGACAAGTGCGGCTGACCGTTTGTGGCGGGACCCTGAGGCGCCGCACGCAACCACCTGGCGCGCTGGCCGTGGGGATGTGCGGGCATGCTGGTCGCTTCACGTCAGCCGGCCTGGGAGCTACCGATGGAGTGGGCTCAGCCGGCCGCGCGTACCTCAGCTAGGCTCTAGAGTTTCGCTGTGTGAACATGGAGAAGCCGTATTGTCTGAAATAAAGAGTCAATTTCCAAGTATTTACAGAAGGCTACGTCCGTCTCGTGTATGGAGGGTGTGTGACGTAAGCGATGCGGCGGCGCAGCGATTGTACAGTTATTACGCGCTCATGAGCGAGTAAATTAGCGGGCGTTCTAGTGCGGTCCAAACGTGCTGTTACATAGTCATGGCGGATTCCACTGTCAAGCAAACTTTGCCACCAAATGTGTAGTACTGCGTTCTCGCTTGCACAGTGACACGTGGTGAACAGTGAGCCGTCGGCATCGACAGGATTGAACGTGGAGCGAAAAGTGTAGCAGTGAACGGTCAGAAGTTGTGTGATTCAGCTCCGAGGCAGACTATGTTGGCGGGACACGCGCGGAGGTGACGATTACGCGTGGAGAGCGGACAAGGGGCCGCTGTGACGTCAAAGTCGACAAGTTACAGCGTGTCCAGCGAAAACATGTTTACGACGTGGGAGCTATCGCTGGGCTCACCCACAGCGCTAGTGGCCGGCCGCCTCACGTCACAAGCGTAGGCCGTGCCTCGGCACGCTGGCCTGGGGGTGGCGAAGATTTGAACTAATTCAGTTTGAGTACAGACGTTGTTGTGACTGCACTGCGATATCAAAGATGTGTGTGCTGACTGTGTTGGAGAACAAGGGATGACCGTACAGATTGAAATAAAGTCTTCAGTCCCTTGCCCCCTGCAAAATCAAAGGACGCGACTTACATTACTATAAGTGCAGTTTATTATTTGACACGATTATGATAGGCTACCAGTGAAAAAAAAGATAAGTGGCAGAGCAAGCTCGTACGTGTGATCTATTATGGTGTTGGGATTTGAACTTGTGACAGGTTCTTGTTATGGATATAAAGAAAATGGCTTTCTCACCGAAAAAATCGGACATCTGGAATAAATAATAAATGATAATAATACATAGAAGTACAGTTTCCCAGAGAATATGGTGTTGGAATTTGAATTTGGCGCAATTTTCTAATGGAGGTAGCCCTATAATAATAAATGATAATGAATGATAATAAATGACAATGAATGATAATGAATGTTAATAAATGATAATGAATAATAATAAACAAAAGTTTGGTTTACAGTTATTATCGTGTTGGAATTTGAATTTGGAGGGAATTTCTAGTGGAGGCATGTCAATAACAATAAATAATAATAAATGATAATAATAAATGGTAATAAATAATAGTGAATGATAATAAATGACAATGAATGATAATCAATAATAATAATAATGACAAGTACAGTCTTTGCATGCATTATCCTGTTGGAATTCAAACTTCCTGCCATTTATTCTTTAGGTTAGGTTAGTGGACGTAGCACAATTGGACTATTCTGCAGCCAAAATCCACCATCAAGGATGACGTCATGCACTGTTGTCAAGTCTGCATGCCGCCATTTTGGATGACGTCATCGCCGCCATCTTGAATAAATTTTGCAGCAATGGAGAGTGGGGTGGCACCCCCCTTGTCCCCCTACTGGCACTGTCCATAAATAGGTGAGTTTCATAGCTTCTACTTTTCTGTTAAAATTATCAACATTTTTGTATATCTCGATGGTTTCTCTATATAGCCATGGATGATAGTTTCTCATAGTACATAAAACTTCTGTTTCAGAAAATTTCTCTACGTGATCACCCGACTGAAGAGCATGTTCCGTCATGGCTGACTTGTCTGTTGTCCGTAGTCGGAAAAGACCTCTTTGTTCCTTCAACCGTGTATTCACACTTCTCTTTGTGGTTCCAATATAGACCCTACCACATGTTCAAATAATCTTGTATACACCACTTGCAGACAGATGGGACGTTTATGCTTAACGGAACGAAGTGCTTGGCCTATTTTGTTATTTTGTCTGAAAATCGGTCGAGCGTTATGTTTCCTTAAAATCTTGCCAATCTTATCCGTTACATTTTTGATGAAAGGTAGAGAAACCGTGTTCCTCCTTCGCTGCGTCCTATCGTCCTTAGGCCCTCTGTTATTCGGTCGCAAAACTATACTTATTTACTTACGATTTCCTTGAGAAGGTTCATATGTGCTATTAAGTGAAATTCAGACCACGCCCACTTTCCACGGTATTTGGGTATTTCTTCGACGTCCGACTCGTCAGTCGGCAAGACTCAGCACAACCAGGAGCACCTCCGAAGATGTCCAACGTAGCTTTGGACGAAACGTCAGGGATAGAAGAGTTCCATGGATCACGGTTACATTTTCGTGTTCTCCTTGAATAACTCGACATCCATGGCCTCTTGTGGAAATGATTCAACATACTACGTAAGATTATATAATTAATCTACAAAAACAGCCCTATTAATTTTTCTCTAGGGGTAATATTTTATCCATTGTAAGGGATAGCAATAACGCAGAATTTTAAAAATAGTGTTTTAATGGTATAAATTACTGTTTACGATTGAATGAAGTCGATTAATAACAAAAGTTTAACGTGCGTACCATGTCTAAGCACAGCAGAGTCGTATTAAGGGATAAATTGTATGTGGGGTGTGCAATAGGACGGAGGGGCCGAGGGTATAGTATAGAAGCGCGAGGGTAGGTTAGTCACCGGATTGTGGTCATTCAGTTTCCTCCTTCACACCACTGCGAACTGAAGAACCAGCACGTGATTCCCCACCAATTACGTCTCAAGAACGTACTACTCGATGCTCATAAGTTATATCGACCCTCCGAAACGTGGCTTATGAATCACTGCAGCCCCACCTCCGCCGTCGCGTTATACACACACGGTACAATAGTCCCATAACATGGCCTTGCTACATTTAGACGTGGTATAAACGTTTAATACTTTTTCATAACCGACTTTATTTAGCAGTAAACAGTAATTTTATGCCGTTAAAATACTACTCTTAAAAATATGCTTTTTTATGTCCTTTGCAGTGCGGACAGTTCTAGAGGGAAAAGTCAATTGTGCCATTTTTGTAGGATATTTAATGTAGTTCTATTTTGTGCAGGGAAATATTTTCGCTGGAAGCCATGGTTTTTGAACTAGGCAAGAGAAACATGAAGAAATGACCTTTAATCGGTCTCTCCCTCCCCACCTTCACTTTTACGGTGTTGATATTTAATACGTTGTTCATGACACATCTACATCTACATCTACATACATACTCCGCAATCATCCATACGGTGCGTGGTGGAGGGTACCTCGTACCGCAACTATCATATTCTCTCCCTGTTCCACTCCCAAACACAACGAGGGAAAAATGACTGCCTATATGCCTCTGTACGAGCCCTAATCTCTCTTATCTTACCTTTGTGGTCTTTCCGCGAAATGTAAGATGGCGGCAGTAAAATTATACTTCAGTCAGTCTCAAATGCTGGTTCTGTAAATTTCCTCAGTAGCGGATCATAAAAAGAGCGTCTCCTTCCCTCTAGAGCAAGGCCGCACAAGGTGCATGCACCGGTGCCTCTCACTTCCTTAGCTTGTGTCGCTCGCGCCGCCTGTCTCGACCTGTTCCAAAGCTTTCACCCTGCTGTCTCCCTCCTTGCCAAATACTAATGTACACTAGGTGGAGAGCTTAGTTTGCTGTGTCGGTACAAAAGAGATTTATATAGTTACTGTAATGGTAACAATTTTAAATTTGGTTTCAACACAAATGTATCCTCCAATGTGGTCTTTATTTTATTTGCAATTATGCTACTAAGATCTGGAACAAGAGATTGGCTGACATCAATTCTGAGAGAATTTTTTTAATTACAATTAGAAATACTCGCACGCAATCTATTTTTTGTGCAAGACAAAACAGAAAAAAACCTTTCACATACACAAGTGGAACCAAACGTAGAAATAATCTTCTCTGCTTCTCTGTGTAACTTGGGAAATTCTTCCTTCGGGAAATTCTGGTAGAATTGGAGCAAACCTTTCGGTGAACATCGCTTTGCAAATCAATTAGTTCGAAATGTAAATCTGAAGGCGCACTTTCAATATCCATCGAAGAAGGTTTTACAAAAACATCGAGAATTTGCTGCAGGTAGGTTATTTCCTGAAACAATAACAAAGCCAATGTTAATAAATGAAAGTAATGTAAGCCGTTGTTTCGAAGTACTAAATTGGGATAGATTTTAATAAACATGTAATGTGTACTATTGGTTTTAATTTAATGTTACACTGGCATATGTAACGCAAACTCCTTTATTTAGCTGTATGTCATATAACGGAACATTATCTGGAATCGGTCGTTAAACGCATTTTCAAGGGATTGTAGCACCTCGACGTATTTTTTAAAGAGCGCTCCTTCCTGCACAGATGCTGTCAAACAAAAACATAGTGCCGTTTTGATTAGAGCGGTTATAAAAATCAGGCTGTTTTAATAAAGGTACAATTTGTATCTCGCTTACCTAGATCAGGAAAGTGTTGCGTATTTTTCTCTGAAAGGTTGTTTTTGAGGAACTTCAGTTTATACTGAAAAGCGTTTATTTTGCTGATCACATCGTTGATGAGATTGTTTTCTTTTTGGAGTTTCAGACTTAAATCATTTAGGAGAGCCATAATGTCTCCCAAAAATCCTAAATCAGCTACCCATTCAGGGTCATGAAAAAGTGGCTCCGGACGTCCTTTGCTCTTAAAAAACTGAGCCAAAATGTGGCGTAGTCGAAAAATTCGGGAAATCACTTTCCCTTTGCTCAGCCAGCGCACCTCAGCGTTGTAGGGAATATCTGGGTACTCCTCTTCAAAGGAAATCAAAAATTCTTTGAATTGACGATGAGTGAGTCCATGAGAACGAATGTAGTTCACGATACGCACCACTACCTTCATCAGATCTTGAAGACCGATAACGTTCGTACAAAGAGCCTCTAGGTGTGCAAAACAATGAACGGAAGGCAAATTCGGGACGTTAAGTTATTTTCCGCAGTAGACCAATAAACCCTTTTGCTTTACCGCACATTGCTGGTGCCCCGTCTGTGGTTACGGAAAACAGCTTCTCCCAACGGAGTCCTATTCCTTCAGCTGCCATTTCAACAGCTGCTAAAATATCCCCCCCCCCCCCTCCCCGTGTAACAGTGTCCTTGAACGCAATCATATCCAGGAGCTCTTCCGTTACGTGTTGGTCGTCGTCCACGCCACGCAAAAATATTGCTAACTGAGCCGTGTCTTCAATATCCGTGGACTCATCAAGTGCGATGGAGGACGCTAGGAAGTTTTTAATTTTGGCTGCCAGTTGTTCATGCAAATTCTCAGCAATGTCGTTGATTCTCCAATGTATTGTCATTCTGGAAAGTGGTATTCTGCTGTACGCGGGAGGTAATGTGGGATTCATTGTCTCTACTACGTCCAACATAATGTTTTTTATTAATGGCCCGTCCATAAATGGCCTACCAGCTCTTGCTAAACGTAGAGCAACTTTGTAACTAGCTCTGAGAGTCCTTTCGCAACACCCCTCATCTTCTTCAACCTAAGGTAGAGAAAAAAGATATGTTAGAAATAATTTATGCGAAATCGAAAACTAAGGAATCTAAACAAATGTTATTTCGTTTCGCATGACCTTTAACCAAAATATACATGCTAAAGTACTTGCAAGAAACCTCGTTTGTAGATACAGAATTCTCTTCTGCAAGAGTTTGCAACTTCCGTAATTCTTCCTCTCTGGCATCCCCTGTTATGTCACTATACTTTTCTGAATGCAATTTGCTGTAGTGCCTTTCAATAGACGAATTTCTGACACACGTAGTTAGTGTACCGCAAATTAGGCATTTGGCTTTATCGTCACAACACCCAAAAAAGTAGGAGAGTTCCCATTCCGGTTTAAATTCACTTTCGGCAATTTTCCCTCTTTTAGGAGCAGGTGGTTCCATTATTCCGGTAATTGTCTTGCGCTTCTGTATTCCGATGTTGACTAAGCCGTCTGGCAGCGCATTCGTCAGCGCACAGCGTCGGCCTCACCTAGCAAGCCGAGTTGAGGCGAAGTATGCCGAGTCGAACCGATGCACTGTGCAGGCACCTCGTGTTGCACGCGTGCGGTTTTCCGTGTTTGTGCGGCCCTGCTCTAGAGACTCCCACCCGAGTTCCTGAAGCATTTCCGTAACACTCGCGTGATAATCAAACCTACCAGTAACAAATCTAGCAGGCCGCCTCTGAATTGCTTCTATGTCCACCCACAATCCGACCTGATAGGGATCCCAAACGATCGAGCAGAACTCAAGAATAGGTCGCATTAGTGTTTCATAAGCGATCTCCTTTGCAGATGAACCACGTCTTCCCAAAATTCTACCAATGAACCGAAGACGACTATCCGCCTTCCCCACAACTGCCATTACATGTTTGTCCCACTTCATATCGCTCTGCAAAGTTACGCCCAAATATTTAATCGACGTGACTGTGTCAAGCGCTACACTAGTAATGGAGTATTCCAACATTACGGGATTCTTTTTCTTATTCATCTGCATTAATTTACATTTATCTATATTTAGAGTTAGCTGCCATTCTGTACACCAATCAGAAATCCTGTCCAAGTCATCTTGTATCCTCCTACAATCACTAAACGACGGCACCTTGCCGTACACCACAGCATCATCAGCAAACAGCCGCACATTGCTAACCACCCTATCGAAAAGATCATTTATGTAGATAGAAAACAACAGCGGCCCTACCACACTTCCCTGGGGCACTCCAGATGATACCCTCACCTCCGATGAACACTCACCATCGAGGACAACTTAGTGGGTTCTATTACGTACCGTACAAAATGTTATGACTACATGATATCTTTCCACAAATTTTTCGTCACTGGCTGGACAACAGTGAAAGAAAACGATGGGTCGGCATTACTGGTTGGGAGAACTTCTCTGCGGCTGTTCGGTCCGCAGGTGCCACCATTTCTATTTGACTCCCTGCGGCAAGTCTGGGAATCGAACCTGCGGCACCCCGATTTGGTGGCAGGAGCTCTAACCATTAGATCACGAGGCGCTGAGGTTATCACAACTTAAATCTGTTCTATGAAGGAATTAGAGCCAGAGAAGAACGTTTCGCCGATTGATCTTCAGTCACAGACAGACAAAAAGTTTCAGCGTGCTACGAACTTAGCGCAGACACGTTTCAAATTGGACAAGTGCACCGGCATGTACCAGCGTGTGAGCTCATATGTTCGCCTGTGTGTGTGTGTGTGTGTGTGTGTGTGTGTGTGTGTGTGTGTGTGTATGTGTGTGTGTGTGTGTGTGTGTGTGTGTGTGTGTTTTTGTGTGTCTGTTAGGAGGTAGGGTTCCCTACATCTCTTCACCTCGCTTCACTGCTCAAATTCATCTAACTCAGTATTTTTTAGGTAAAACCAAAATTACATACATTACACAGTCGAAAAATAGTGGAGTGCCATATGATTGTTCTGCATTGTCAGAAATAGAAAATATTCTTCCAACACCTGACTAATTTCCATTTCCAAGACTTGTAATCGTAGTAATCAAATCATTTAAACGATTGCTAAGAGGTGTGCACTTGGAGTCAGACCTTTAGTCACGGGACAGTAAACGATACAGGCCTGTGCAGGATGAGCCTACCAATTTAAAGGAAAGTACCAGAGGCTGCAATGACTAAACCTTGGTTCAAGTTCCAGTTCTAACCAAAGCTATAGCGAAAAACCGGCTTTTCTCTTGCGAACTTATATTATGCTAATAATCGTGTTTTACTTCAATGAAATGTGCGTCTCATATTTTTCTCAGATATCGTTCCCATGCTTCTTGCTATAAGTATTTTCTGAAACACTTCGTTTATTTAACTAAGAGTGAAAATCTTAGATTCACAATAAAATAAGATGCATGACATAGCGCGAATTAATATAACAACTGGAAGGTGAATCATTGAACATAATTTATACAATATCCTTGCGAACCCGGCAGTGCTTCGCAAATTATAAACGTACATCGGAACTGGATATACGTCTTAATCTCCATTTGCCCCCTCTTTCTTTCCATCTCTTCCACTTCTCGCTCTTTGTCTATCTGCTGCCCCTCCCCCTTATCTGTGCTCATAACCTCCTCGCCGTATCTCTCTACATTTCCTCCGTTTCTCTCCGTCCATCTCCACATTCCCTTCTATATGCCCATTTACGCTCACTTCACTCTTTGTCCAACTTCTTTTCGCCCCCTTCTCTCTGAGCTCGAGTCTTCTTTACTGTTATTCCATCCGAAACCTCCATTGTGAGTTGAATTCGCCGAAAGTAAATAGGAGAACGGAACGAATCTGGTTCTCGAAACTTAGTAAATAGGCCTTCTCAGGATAGTTTCAGTCTATGTTAAAGGGTCTAATCTTCGATATTTTTCAGCATCTTCCTGACACTCTCCCATTGGCTAGAAAAACACTCGTCCATTCGTGCTGCCCTGCTTTGTACAATTCCAATAATTCCTGTTAGTCTTACCTGGTACGCGTCCCACAAACTTGAGCAATATTGTAGTGTGGGTCATATAAGTCCTTCGTGGGCTATTTTCTTTGTAGGCTAATTGCATTACCCTAGTGTTCCATCAATAAACTGACGTCTGCCACCTACTTCATCTAGGATTGAGCCTATGTAATAGTTCTACACCTTATCCCTATTAATCGTTGCACTCAAGTGTTTGTATGAATCGAACATATCCACTTGTGACTCGTTAATATTCTAGTCACAGGTTACTACGCTTTTTCATTTTCTGATGCACTCAGTTATATAGTTCTGGACATTTAAAATAAGTTATCAAACCTTACGGCACTTTGAGTAACTAAATATTCGACATTATTTTGTACAGATTTTCTCAGACAGTATTTCATTATTGAGAACCGTATCTTACGTAAAAAGCCTCAGTTTACTACTAATATTGTCTTCCAGATTTCCATATCGTTAATATACAGCGTGAACAGCAAGGGTTTGAACACATGTCCTTCGGACACAATTGAAGCTACTTGTAAATCTGTCGGTAATTCTGCATCAGAGATAACATGCTGCATCGACCCTACCTAGAAATCGTCAATGCAGTCAAAAATTCCTCTTAGTAACCCACACGATCCTATTTCTCATAGTGAGCGCAGATGTGGCAATGAGTCAGATGCTTTTCGGAATTTAAGAAATACTGCATCTACCTAACTGTCCTGCTCCTTGGCTTTCAGATTATCATGTGAGAAAAGAGCGAGTAGGCTTTCACGTGATCGATGTTTCCAGGATATATGCTGACTGCCATGAATTAGGTAATTCTAGATACCTCATTAATAATGAGCTCATAATATGTTCAAGGAGACTACAGCAAACAGATATCAAGGTTAACGGACGTTTGTTAAGGGGATCACTTCTACTAACCTACTGGTAGATGGGTCTGGCCTATTCCTTTTCCAATCACTGGCACATCTTTTTGACTAGGGAGCTACGATCTACACTGAAGCGTCAAAGAGACTGGTATGGGAATGCGTACTCAAATACGGAAATGTGTAAACAGGCAGAATACGGCACTGCGGTCGGCAGCGACAGTATAAGACAAGTGTCTTGCAAAATTTTTAAATCGGTTACTGGTGCTATAGTGGCAGGTTATCATGATTTTAGTCAGTTTAAACGTGGTGTTACAGTCGGCCCACGAGCGATGGGATAGAAGTGCAACCCTTCCCCAAATTGCTGCATATTTCAATGCTGGGCCAACAAATATCAATTAGCGAACCATTGAACGAAACATCATCGATATGGGCTTTTCAAGCCGAGGATCCACTCGTGTGCCCTTGATGACTGCACGACACAAAGCTTTACGCCTTGCCTGGGCCCGTCAACACCGGAATTGGACTGTTGATGACTAGAGACATGTTGCCTGGTAGGAAGAGTCACGTTTTAAATTGTATCGAGTGGGTGGACGTGTACGGCTATGGAGACAACCTCATGTATCCATGGACTCTGCCCATCAGTAGGGGACTGTTCAAGCTGGTGGTGGCTGTTTAATGGTGTGGGGCGTGTGCAGTTGGAGTGATAAGGGACCACTGATTCATGTTGATACGACTCTGACAGGTGACACGTACGGAAGCATCCTGTCTGATACGTGCATCCATTCGTGTCCGTTGAGCATTCCGACGGACTTGGGCAACTCCAGCAGGACAATGCGACCCCACATACGACCCAAATTGCTACACAGTGGCTTCAGGAACTCTCTTCTGAGTTTAAACACTTCCGCTGTGAACCAAACTCCCCAGAAATGAACATTATCGAGCATATCTGGGATGCCTTGCAATGTGCTGTTCAGAAGAGAGCTCCACCCCCTTGTACTCATACGGATTTATGGACAGCCCTGCAGGATTCATGGTGCCAGTCTCTCCAGCACTATTTCAGGCATTAGTCGAGTCCATGTCACGTCATGTTGTGGCACTTCTGCGTACACGCGGGGGCCCTACACAATGTTAGGCAGGTGTACTAGTTTCTTTCGCTCTTCAGTGCATTATGGTTAAAACCTAAGTTAGACGCAAATTATACATAGAATCTAATAGGGTTCCGACGGAACACTTGAGTGTTGTTCATTTTCAGCCATTTCAGTGGTTTCTCAGCACTGATTCTAGTCTCCACATGGTGGTCAGGTGTTGCAGGATAGGTTGTGGTAGGTAGCAATTGTTAAGAAGAAAGTCGATGTACTGCGACATTGACGACTTAATTAGATTGAAGTTAGACATTCAGGACGTTGTTCATGCAAATTAAAGTGGCCAGCCAGATATAATCACTGTTAGTTCGTCTCATAGCGCACGAGACTTCTCAGCCATTGGCTCTGGTTTAACGCTTACTACGGTCTCATGTCCAATATTTGTATCGGACTGTTGTTCTGTTTTATAAAACCAAACGAAGCTCATATTTGGCGACACCGGCTATGGTCGTCTGCTTGAATTTTTGCAGGCAACGGCATGATTGGCTAACTTTATTGTTAATTACCTCGGAAACATCGCAACTTATTGAATCTGTTTCTCAACACTTTTTTATCAACACAGTCCACTTTGCACCACGCTTACAAGCTTCTCAGACAGTTTCTCATGGTCCTGTATATAGTCTCTGAACTGTTACAAGAATTAAGCTGGGGCAACGTTCCTGAAGTGTCCTTTGTACAATAACGTAACGAGTTCACCGTTTCTGCTTTCTCATTAGCAGTTCCCCCCGCAATTATAGTCCCTGTCTCCTCCATTAACGTCTGGACACTGTTTGGTACCACTAATGGCGTTTGCATACAATCGGAATTTCTTTTGGGTTGTGCGAGAGACGTTTCGACAATATAGATCTGCGATACTATTCGAAGGCTTCATGTATTGCGCTTTTGACAGCCAAACGCGTTTGAGTCAGCAGCTATTTATAGCGCTAAGCTTTTTAATAACTTTTATGTATTACTCTCTTTCTTTATTAGTTCTTTATAGTGGCTGTACACCACGGAGTGTCCCTCTCAGAAAGAACTGTTCCACAAGGTACTAATTTATTAAGTGCGTGATCAATTATACTCTGAAACATGAATCACTGATCTTCAAAATGCTTATGTCCAGAATTATATTTTTCAAGTTCTTCGTTATGATATTACGGCCTCTCTAACTACTCCACTAATGTACTTCGCTACTCACTGTTGTGACAACTGCCCCTTGGTCACTGAGACAGTTTCAATACGAATATTCTTAAAGAAGTAAAATCTGTTTGTTGCCTTAAATATAAAATATTTCTTTCGTGAGTGGCTCCCAAACTATATGTAACATGTCGTTTTGTTAGAAGGCATTTACTAACGCTTCATAGGATGTCTTGCCACATTCGCCACTCGTAAAACCCTCGTTATTGCAGTCCTCTGACGATAACACTGGCGAGTGTGCTGGCTAATAGAAAAATCCAAATATATTTTTATACTTTCGACACCCCCTGATACTGAAAGTGACACTTAGCTCACCCCAACCATAACGCGTGTAGTTCAATGTCTGTCAGTAGCAGTATCTTATCTACTGCGACAGATAAAGCACCTCCAATTCCTATTAGCCTATCAGTTCCGTAGACTTCGAAATTTTCCCCAAAATTCACACTGCTGTCAGTCTCGAATTATAACCAGCTTTCTGTACGTAGTATTACGTCATCTCCACTGACTTTTAGAAGCGCTTCTTCAAATTCTGGCTCTTTGTAGTGAATTCTACGCTTAATAATCATTACGGTTTTTATACTCACAATTTTTTTTTAAAAAAAAGGAAGTTTTGTGCACCCTACAGACACAGTCAGTTACTTGAGTAGCAGCCTCTGACTAGTAGTGCACACGTGACTAATTTAATGGGACGCTATAACTGTCCACCCTGTGGTCGTTCTGGGGAATATGTTGCAAATTGTGAACTCCGCTGAAATCCCACGAGCAACGCAGGTCTGCTCAACTTCCTGTGCAAGTGGCTAGAATGATTCAAGAATACTTTGGCAGACACAAAACTTGAGATAGAAAACGTAAAACATAAAAAATTGTTGTTTGTCCCACCTCCAAACTATGTGCTGCGTCAAACGAAAACTTGGCGCAAAGAAACGTCACTCATAAATCCCTTCGACAAGTAAGCACGCTACGTGTGTTTTCATTTGGTCATGGAACCTTCGTTAATGGGCTAACAGCGATTTGTGGAGCTTAACGTTCATTCTATAATGCATCACCATTTACAGATTGCACTTCATCCTAATGTCATTTTTTTGTACTGTCATTACACACTTCGCACCACCTCAAAAGTGTGTATATATCTCAACGTAATTGTTGGAAATCCTCTGAATATATATTAATTGTTAAATTAAATTACAGCTGTCTTAGATAAAGTTTTATGTGTATAAATGGATTTTTAAACACATCAATATTCACTACTAAATAATCAGTCGTTAAATTTTCTGTCATTTCGGGATGTCGGAAAATTTGTGACATTTGAACTTGCACTTGTGAATGGCTGTGGAGCCGAAATCGTGATTATGTGAACTAAATTACAATTAATTAAAGCTTAAGGGCGGAAGTGTCTTGGGAATGCTGCTAGTCCGCGGTTATACGCTCATGTTCAGAAGAAAACAGAACACCTTGCACTATTAGAGACAGGTCTTTCATATTCCCAGGACATGTACATTAGTATGTTCTCCAGATATCATTAGATTTTGAGCCACGTCAGCCCTCGGGTTCAATGTCAATGTCGATATCGCGGCGCAATACCATCTACGCGTAAAATGTGCTGTAAACCAAAGGTAATGGATCAGTGTGACTTGAGCAGACGTGCAGGATGCCTCGCGGACGTATAGGCGATCCGTGCCGTCAAATCAGAGAGTTTGAAAGAAAGCGCAATATTGGCACGCGAAAAAGTGTTGCATCCATCAGGGAAATTACTGTCCGTGTGGGACGAAGTGTTTCATCAGTGCAATGGGTGTGTGCATAATGGTTCTTGGAACGCCGTAGAACGCGGCGAGATGGGTCAGGTCGCACCACCCAGACCAATCCCCGAGAAGATCGACACCTCATCCGAATGACATTGCAAGGACAGATCTGCGTCCTCCTCGGCTCTGGTGCTACAGTGTAACACATTGTACACTATCAGGGGCGACAGTCCGTCGAAGTTAGATACGGCATGGGTTACGTGTGCGTCGCCCACTTCTCTGCCCACCAACGACGATTGTACATAAACATGCTAGGCGGCAACGGTGTAAGGAATGACGTTGCTGGAGACAGGAATGCCATCAGACAGTGTTTTCGGACGCATCTGCGTTTTCCTTGTTTGAAAATGAAGGCCGCATTTTGGTTTATCGCAGACAGGGCAGCGGCCTCACAGTGGCTGTTTTCGCACAAGACATACAGCGCCACCTCAAGGCTTTAGGTGCCATTGAGTAGAACCACAAATCGCATTTCGTTCGTGTCTAGGGCACTGTGACCAGTGTGACCTGCGTGCAGGATACCCTGCTACCTATAGCCTCAACCTTTCTGCACGGCACTCCATACGCCATTTTTCAGCAAAATAATGCACAGCCATATATCGATGCACGAACACTTGCCTTCTTGGTGACACAGTATGTCAGCCTTTTGCCCTGGCTCGCCAGATCACCAGACTTGTCGTCAATCGAGAGTGTGTGTGATACGGTGAACCGACGGGTGTAGCTCTGTGACTCAATGCCAACCACCACAAATGAACTTTGGAACCAGGTGAATGCTGCTGGGATGGCTATACCACAGGACGCGTCGATGTCCCCCCCCCACCCCCCCATGAACTATTGAACCATGGACCTTGTCGTTGGTAGGGAGGCTTGCGTGCCTCAGTGATACACATAGCGGTACCGTTGGTGCAACCACAACGGAGCGGTATCTGTTGAGAGGCCAGAGAAACGTGTGGTTCCTGAAGAGGGGCAGCAGCCTTTTCAGTAGTTGCAGGGGCAACTGTCTGGATGATTGACTGATCTGGCATTGTAACACTAACCAAAACAGCCTTGCTCTGCTGGTACTGCGAATGGCTGAAAGCAAGGGAAGACTACAACCGTAATTTTTCCCAAGGACATGCAGCTTTACTGTATGGTTAAATGATGATGGCGTCCTCTCGGGTAAAATATTCCGGAGGTAAAATAGTCCCCCATTCGGATCTCCGGGAACGGACTACTCTAGAGGACGTCGTTATCAGGAGAAAGAAAACTGACGTTCTACGGATCGGAGCGTGGAATGTCAGATCCCTTAATCGGGCAGGTATGTTAGACAATTTAAAAAGGAAAATGGATAGGTATAAGTCAGACATATTGGGTTTAGTGAAGTTCGGTGGCAGGAGAAACAAGACTACTGGTCAGGGCTATAAAGACAAAATCAAATAATGGTAATGCAAGAGTAGGTTTCCTAATGAATAACGAAGTGGGAATGCGGGTAAGCTACTACAAACAGCACAGTGAACGCATTACTGTGACCAAGATGTATACGAAGCCCACGTATAACACATTAGTACAAGTTTATATGCCAACTACCTCTGCAGATGACGAAGAGATTGATGAAATGTATGATGACATAAAAGAAATTATTAAGATAATGAAGGGAGACGAAAATTTAATAGTCATCGGTGACTGAATTCGATAGAAGGAAAAGGAGGAGAAGGAAATGTAGTGGGTGATCACAGATTGGAAGTAAGAAATGAAAGAGGAAGCCGCCTGGTAGAATTTTGCACAGTGAAACGGTACTATATGTACCGTTCCATGATTAAATACGATATTTTGCAATCGTACCTTCTTAAAAGGACAGCATCATCGATATGTATTCACGGGTGCGGCCACTTGCCGTTTTTCTCTCCGTCTTAACGCGGCTCCACTGCGGGCGCCACGACACTCCGATGATGTAGAATGGAACGTTGATTTATTATGTTGTAGAATATTTATTATGTTGTAGACCATTTACTTAATGTTAATATGTTCACACACGTGAAATATCCTTTACAACCTATTCCCATCTTTCCTGAAGCGATGTCAGCCGTTAGTTTGCAAGCAGACAACTCTTGGTAGACTGTAGTAGTGCCAACTTTGTTTCCTTGGGCTTGAGTGGCAGAGATCGACCACAGGCAAAACTTTGTCAAGGAGAATGTGAGAAGATAGGGTTTAGCGGGGAGAGGTTGGTCAGGCTACCCCCTCCACCGAGTACCAGAGGCTCTCAGGAGCTCCGCCATGGTAAGGGGCTGTTCTGCGAAGAAAGGGTAAGCGAGTGGACGTGCCTTCAGCATGTCCGTCTCGATTGGTAATAGAAAAAGGCATTGGAATACTAGATATTTGTCACTAACCCACTCTTTTTCGGCCTAGCGTGTAGTTGGCAAACCAATGATTCCGCTCATGGTTATTTTGATTATTTTCTGTTGTATGGTTTTTGTGTATTGAGAGTGATATATGTATGTCTCGGTGTTAGGCAACGTTTGTGGTAGGCAACGTTAGGCTTGGATAGTGAAATTGTCCATCTATACGATAGAGTGAGGTAACAAACCGTTTGACTTTCAATTTATTAATGTGTGTTAGGAATTTTGGAAGGGTTTATTGATTTTTAATGTGTGTTTTCTGTGTATTACAAATAGGGGCCACGTGCTCCACATGTGACGAACTAGTAACAAGGCAGCTATGCTCGCCTATAGAGAAACTCGGGTAGAAGCCATAGATTATTTAAATAAACTGCTACCGCCTCACGGTACAGGCATTCACACGGTTTCAACAGTTTGATTAAAATCTTGTAAGCATGTGGAAAGCCACTTTGAACCCACGTGGTCATAGCCACCACGTGCATATGCAGTATCCTTTGATACTGGCTAAATTCTAACTGAAGTTGCTATACACTGCCGAATAGGAGTATAGAAAAGAAAGCTTTATCATATAATGCCAAGCCGATCTCTGTCCTCACCACACTGCATGCTAGTATTGAATCTGTGCACTAGGTGCAAGTTTGAGCTCTTGTATATCCTGTCCTGTGTGTTTTAATGTTAAAGTAGCGGAAAAATTACTAGTGGCTGATGAGATGCAATCCCGTCTGTTAAGAATTCCACCTTTCCAAGAAATAGCTTGAGTGTTGCGTGCAGTTGTGTAAAATAATAAGAGGCTTCACTTCCACCTAACATTATATTAAATAATGAAAGAAATAAAGCAAATTTATTCAGAATAACTTAAGTATGCTATGCTTGAACAATCCCGATACCCCTTTAACAATTACAGATATTAATGGCACAGACTGCCAATAGGTATGCTGCGTTCTATGACGGGAAACTCCTTCATTGAGCCCTCCAAAAGAACCCGTTGCGCGTTATTCGTGTTCAGTTCAAATGGCTCTGAGCACTATGGGACTCAACTGCTCAGGTCATTAGTCCCCTAGAACTTAGAACTAGTTAAACCGAACTAACCTAAGGACATCAGAAACATCCATGCCCGATGCAGGATTCGAACCTGCGACCGTAGCGGTCTTGCGGTTCCAGACTGCAGCACCTTTAACCGCACGGCCACTTCGTCCGGCCTCGTGTTCAGTATCCACACCCATAGAGGGCTGTAATACAGATGCAGGAGGTTTCTGAGAACCTATGAAAGAAAAGCAGTGTAAACTAATTGCAAAATTCTTCCTTATCGTTAAAGAAAGTAAAATATCCCTAAACATACCTATAACTAAGAATAGATAATTTCCCCAGAAACAGGTAACTATTAATGAAGGCAACATCTGCCACAATCTGTTTCAAGTAATATACCCCCAGCGACTGTACCTTTTATACAGAGCATAAGTCAATCATAGGTAAAATTTGGTTGAAGAATCATAAAAGAAGGTTGTATACATGGAAGAGGCCCAGCAGAGGATCAAGTAGGTAAAAAGACGAAGGCTAGTAGAAATCCTTGGGAAACAGAAGAAATATTGAATTTAATTGATGAAAGCAGAAAGTATAAAAATGCAGTAAATGAAGCGGGCAAAAATGAATACAAACATCTCAAAAAAGAGGTCGACAGGAAGTGCAAAGTGGCTAAGCAGGGAGGGCTAGAGGACAAATGTAAGGGTGTAGAGGCATATATCACTAGAGGTAAGATTGGTACTGCCTAGAGGAAAATTAAAGAGACCTTTGGAGAATAGAGAATCATTTGTATGAATATCAAGAGCTCAGATGGATACCCAGTTCTAAGCAAAGTGGGGAAAACAGAAAGGTGGAAGGAGTATTTAGAGGGTCTATATAAGGTCGATGTAATTGAAGACAATATTATGGAAATGGAAGAGGATGTAGAAGAAGATGACATGGGAGATATGATACTACGTGAAGAGTTTGATAGAGCACTGAAAGACCTAAGTCGAAACGAGGCCCCGGGAGTAGACAACATTTCATTAGAACTACTGTTTGCCTTGGGAGAGCCAGTCCTGAGAAAACTCTACCTTCTGGTGAACAAGATGTATGAGGCAGGTGAAATACCCTCAGACTTCAAGAAGAATATAATAATTCCAATCCCAAAGAAAGCAGGTGTTGAACGATGAGAAAATTACCGAACTATCAGTTTAATAAGTCACGGTCGCAAAATACTAAAATGAATTCTTTAAAGACGAATGGAAAAACTGGTAGAAGAAGACCTCGGGAAAGATCAGTTTGGATTGCGTAGAAATATTGGAACACGTGAGGCACTAATGACCCTACGATTTATCTTAGGTGATAGATAGATAGATTAAGGAAAGGCAAACCTATGTTTCTAGCATTTGTAGACTTAGAGAAAGCTTTTGACAATGTTGACTGGAATACTCTCTTTCAAATTCTGAAGGTGGCAGGGGTAAAATACAGGGAGCGGAAATCTATTTACAGAAACCAGAAGGCAGTTATAAGAGTCGAGGGACATGAAAGGAAGCAGTGGTTGCGAAGGGAGTGAGAAAGGGTTGTAGAGTATCGCCGATGTTATTCAATCTGTATATTGAGCAAACAGTAAAGGAAACAAAAGATATATTCGGAATAGGTATTAAAATCCATAGAGGAGAAATAAAAACTTTGAGGTTCACCGATAACATTTTAATAGACAGCAAAGGACTTGGAAGAGCAGTTGAACGGAATGGACTGTGTCTTGAAAGGAGGATATGAAATATATCAACAAAAGCAAAACGAGGATAATGGAATGTAGTCGAATTAAGTCGGTAGATGCTGAGGGAATTAGATTAGGAAATGAGACACTTAAAGAAGTAAAGGAGTTTTGCTATTTGGGGAGCAAAATAACTGATGATGGTCGAAATAGAGAGGATATAAAATGTAGACTAGTAATGGCAAGGAAAGTGTTTCTGAAGAAGAGAAATAAGATAACATCGAGTATAGATTTAAGTGTCAGGATGTCATTTCTGAAAGTATTTGTGTGGAGTGTAGCCATGTATTGAAGTGAAACATGGATGATAAATAGTTTGGACAAGAAGAGAGGAGATGCTCTCCAAATGTGGTGCTACAGAAGAATATACCGTCCGGCAACCGGGAGTGGGTTTTTACTGCTTGTCGTCGTGCTTACCAAACGCTACCATCGGCAGTAAGGTTGGATCCCTCTCCATTTGAGATTGGAGCATTATGTGAAGTTTCTCCAACGAACTCGGGATTTTAACAATCTAACTCACCAATCGGACATAAGTTAAACCGATATCCCTTACGAGGACACCTAACAACACTATCAATCAATGCCAAGCCTAGTAATAGTAAGCATAATTATCGGCGGAGGACGGGGCGCTGTTGACTTGCTCAGTTTGTGAAACTCTTTCTCTAGAATCAATCATCATTTTCTCTTTGTCTGTGTATGTACGCCACTTCTATCGATTTCCTCCCATTCGAATGATTTCTTCGTGGAGCGTCTTTCCTTTTATCCTTTTATATACCCCTTAGGAGAGCGATATTTTTAAATATAAGTTCGCGTTTGACTAATCTTAGATTTCTTGCTAAAGCGGATATACGAATTGCTTGAGATGTGTCTGTGAGAAGTGTACTTAAGTGTAATAGATTTGCGTTTTCCAATGTAGTTTATGAATCTGCAGCCGCAGGTTATGGCTGTGGTAGAATTATTTCAAAGTCTGTACTTCACAGCAATTAATCTACAAAACTGGGAAAGTTGTGAGAACATTTTTTCGAACATTTCAGAGGTGGAACACATTGTTATTGGTTTTTTTATTAAAGATCGTCTAAGAGGCTCATAAATGGAATGGGTCAGCGGCCCGGTGCAGAAAGTGATGTTCCCATAATTGCCTTGTTACAGGTATAGGTATAAATTAATAATGTTAAAGGTGCCGAAAGTTGCTTACGGCTGTAGAAACAACCTCCCCCCCCCCCCTCATCACCCCTCCTTAATACTGCTATACCGTCATTCGTAGTATAAATAAAGGCAAGATACACCCAATCTCTGATATGTTACTCCCGAAGTGTGATGTCGTGTTGTTTCCTACGGTAGTAGTCAACTTGAGTGTAGCCTTTGTGTGCTACTGCCGATAATCTGCGCTACAACTCTGCCCAAAATACCCAAGAAAGATAACAGTTTCCTGTTTTTCAAATGAGAAATATCGTTTACCAATGATTGTTACTCTGAGGGACACAAGTGACTAATTAGACAGGTGATGTTTGAGCTTCGCAATACGTATCGTTGTTGAAGCAACCCATGGTTAGCCCTGTAACGTCATTGGGAGCCGCCGACTTTTCGAAGAACTAATGGTACTGTAACCGGGTTGAGGCATCGGCAACTGTCAAAATTTTGACAGGTGAGCTCATAGTCATACAAGAAGGCAGACTACCTGGCAGTGTAAACCCTGGGTTGTTTGGGGGGAACAATGACGTGGAAATCAAATATATCATTTCAAAAAAGAAAAGGCAATATACATAGCCAATGGTGACCAACGTCGGATATTATCAACTATTAGGCAATAGCCATCAAACAATGAGTAATTAGTGCTGATGTAATTCCTCTGTTGTTTAACCAGGGAGAAAACAAGATTCCGGACAGGCTTAGCCGATCTTGAGGCAACAACTCGCGAAGAATGAGTATGGCAGAAAGTAAAATGGGCTTGGGTTGCTCCATCTAACAACTCCGAGTTGGGTGAGATGACAATACTGAGATGGTGCATAAGTCTGTTGATTTTAGGGTTCAAAAATGGCTCTGAGCACTATGGGACTTAACACCTGTGTTCATCAGTCCCCTAGAACTTTTGAACTACTTAAACCTAATTAACCGAAGGACATCACACACATCCATGCCCGAGGCAGGATTCTAACCTGCGACTGTAGCGGACACGCGGTTCCAGACTGGAGCCGCACGTGATTTTAAAGTCTATAAGGGAAAACATAGGTTTGTGCGTCTTCGGGCCTACGATACATCTGTTAATCCAGGTAGTACCGTTAAAGGCCGTTGTTTGGTGTACAGATGTCACTCACGCTTTCACGGGAAGGGAAATTCAATCATTGCGAAACATCGCCTTCTTACCGGTCATCCTATGGAACGTAGCAACATACAGACTCCGGCGTCCACGTCCACTTAACGGGACACTGGTATTAAATCATCTCTTTCGATGAAACTAGCGAGAGGCAATATAAAGACACACCGAAGGAACTGCCTGAATTCTGACAGGAATGGGGATGCATTACCGTTCATTATTTTTATTAGCCTTAGATGTTCCACTCTGACATCCCTAACATTTGTAAAAGAAGAAGCAGACACAATGAACTTCACTGACTCTTGATGTATGTCCGTCATGGGCTATGTTACAAAAAGTAACAAATTTCACCTCACAAAATTTTTACGTTGCAACATAGCATTTAGTATTTTGTGTAAAAATTTACGCAGAGGATGAGACAAAGCACTGCAAATGCTGGTGGCGTAATAGTGGGATGAGAAAGGATAAAGATTACTAAGTACGCAGACAATCAAGGAGTGTTGTCTATTTCGTAGGAAGATTAATCTATGAAAGAGGGGATTGTAAAAGTGGGAAAAGAAAATATGATGAGGATAGAAGTAGGAATGACCAATGCATTGTGAATCAGCAGACGCAACGATTCTGTGAAAATATCTTTTGAAGGAAATACCTTGCAATAAAAAAATCTTTTAGATACTATTACTTAGTAAAATTTATTGTAGAAGTTGAACCCGTGTGCAGGAAATAGTAAGTTGAGTATGAGTAAAAGAATTTATTTAAAGGTGAAACCGGCCCGCATCTCGTGGTCGTGCGGTAGCGTTCTCGCTACCCACGCCCGGGTTCCCGGGTTCGATTCCCGGCGGGGTCAGGGATTTTCTCTGCCTCGTGATGGCTGGGTGTTGTGTGCTGCCCTTAGGTTAGTTAGGTTTAAGTAGTTCTAAGTTCTGGGGGACTGATGACCATAGATGTTAAGTCCCATAGTGCTCAGAGCCATTTGAACCATTTTGAAAGGTGAAACCTATGTTGACAGCAGGAAGTATTCCGATAGAATTAAGAAAGAGACTGGCCTTTTCTGAAGCTCAGATTTCGCTAAATAGTTACTTGACCTATGTGCAGAAATGCATCCTGAGCATTCAGTGAGTCCACCAATTTGCTCTAAAAGGGGAAATTACCTTAGTCGGCTGTCGCCTGCTGTTCGTTTCGTTCGTTCGAAGCGCCGCCTCTGTTATTCATTCGCTGTTTTTCTTACTCATTACTCTGGTCAGATCCAATTGATTCTGAGTGTCCATATTTGTCGAATTATTGGTCACAATGACGTAACCTGCTAACTCGATCATTTGCACACTCGCTATCTGTACCTTAAAGGTTCTGAACGACTCGCGCTGTATGAAGGCTTCAACTATCGAACTGCACCCTCATGTAGCGTATGACAGTGAGTCATAGACAGCCAAAATGAAAGAGGAAATATACTATGTTTTTGACACGTGGTTATGAAGGATAGTGGTAAAAGTGAAGCGTATGGCAGGCTAACGTATGAGCAAGTACTTTTAAGAACAGTAGATGATAAAAGCTAGAGCCAATGAGAAGAATAAGGAAAACATCTTGGCTGGGGCAGTGTTGTTGTTGTTGTTGTTGTGGTCTCATCCCCAAGACTGATGTGATGCAGGAGCTCTCCACGCTGGTCTCTCCCGTGTAAGACTTTTCGTCACCGAATTCGATTCAGTGGCTCTTCATCAGTAACGCGATCTACCCATCTAACCTTCAGCATCGTCCTATAGCACGACATTTAAATATATTCAAATCCCTATTTGCCTCGATTGCTTATTGTCCATATTTCACTTCCATAGCCCTACGGTGGTGGCAATTTTTCAACACGATAATGCGCCTTATCACGGGATCAGGACTGTGATGGAGTGGTACTAGGAACATAGTGGAAAGTTCCAGTTGATGTGCTGGCCCCTCAACGGCCAGATCTGAACCCAATCGAAAACGTCTGGGATGTGACTGAACGTGGTGTCAGAGCTCATCGCCTCCCTCTCCGGAATTTACAGGAATTAGGTGACTTGTATGTGCAGATGTAGTGCCAACTCGCTCCAGTGACTTACCAAGGCCTCATTGTTTCCATGTGATGTGTCGCCGCTGTTATCCGTGCCAAAGGTGGACATACCGAATAACAGGTAGGTGGTCATAAGGTCCTGGTTGATCAGTGTACGTGTTGACCGTTAACGGGGCGGCCACGCTGCCGTAAAAAGAGCTGCCTTGCCTGGTGGACAGAGGGCTTGCGGTTGTTTTCATGTCATCCAGGAACGACGTGGAAACCGTGAGTATCTGCTTTGCAACCATCGGGTGCCGGAAAGGGGAATTTTAGAAAATCCCGCCATTCTGGTTGTAGAGAAACGTCGCGCTGTGCTGTTGTGTGTTCCCGATCTTTGTAGGAGCATTGGTTACGCTGTGTTCTCCTAATAAGCAAGTGTGTTCATTCTTGTTACATTTCTATAAAGGTCTGTTACACATTTCGCAGAAGGATGCCTGATCAGTATGCTTGCAGCAAGCTGGAAGAAGACATTTTCCATACGTAATCTATTTCATTTGTTATAAATACCTGACATTGTCGTCTGGAATGCCATCAATTAAATCAGTGTGAAGAAAGCTTACTTCCTTCACCTCTTGTATGTTCACTGGATTATTAGTTTAGACAGGACAAAGCTATCATCTTGAGAGCCACACAGTACAGCATTACTTCATAACTTGTACTCTGTGAATCTGAAGATAGCAGCTTAGTCCTCTCGAAACTAACAATCCATTGTCAATACACGTGTCAAGGCAATAAAAAACTTCACATTAGAAACTTTCTTTACCTTTTATTTTATTGTGTTTACATGGAATGGTATTTTAAACTGCGTGAGGCCGGCGATGCCTGCAGAGGTATTACGCGCGCTTAGTATTACTTGGCTTTCAGCCTCTTTTGTACCACTTCAGCGATAGTTGGTATTTTTATATTGATTCTTGTGATCTCTCACCCAAGTAGCCCTTTGTCGACTGGTCTTTGATGTATTCTTTGTTTTACTTTTGCTGTCTTATCACAATTTCATTGATCTGCTGTGTGCATTTTAAAATCAGGCTCATCCATAACCGCGCTGCTGCTACGGTCGCAGGTTCGAATCCTGCCTCGGGCATGGATGTGTGTGTGATGTCCTTAGGTTAGTTAGGTTTAAGTAGTTTTAAGCCTAGGGGACTGATGACTACAGATATTAAGTCCCATAGTGCTTAAAGCCATTTGAACCATTTTTGAAACTCAGGCTCAATACTGTGTGCTTGTGGAAGCAATCCGGCTAATAGTTCCAATTGTTTTTCGTATTTTATTGCTGAGTGTTAATACTCGCGGGAAAGATAAAAAGGTGTGAATTCCTTTTCAAATTGTCTGCCTGCCACTTGAAAGGCTTAAAACGTTTTGTTGTTTTTGTAGATTAATCTTATTGCTAAATAAACTAATTAACACTGTATACATTTACTTGATCCAGCACATTACCATTTACAGCTCTAGCTGCCTCACGTTTAAAATCTTCTCAGTTTAGAGGTCGCGTCACTTCGAACAAAACTCTCGAGCTTTCGAAGTATAACATCGCGTCATCTCCAGCAATCAGTGATTTTAACTCCTGATGACGATGGCGGAGACAGCTACCGAAACGTGGTGGGTTTGATTCAAAGTTACGCGGCTTGTGAGCCGAGAAGATTTTATTGAAGAGAGAGGGCGTGGTGGGAGGTGGTATGGCAGTTTAACCACTTTGCCTCACTTCCCTCCAAGTTCCCCTAGCGACCGTTCGCCGCTTGTGGAGCCAGTCAATTCCCGTGGGCGCGTCGTCGGCCGGCCGGCCGCTTTCCCTGTGCCATCCCTTTGAGAATTTATAAGAAGTACGGTCTGCGGCGGGACGGCACATTCTCTCTCCATTTACCGCGTCCGGTCGTGGTTTATCCCCTCTTCCCTCCCCTCCCGCATTTATTAAAGTTTCCCTCTCTCGCAGCCCTCTACCCTCAGTGCCGGCGATCTGGAATTTATACGCGGAAACCGCAAGACCGGAGGGCGTCGCGTTGGCCGCTGCTGCCGCTTCTTTAATAACGCCACAGCTGGAAATATGAAAGCTTGACAAAATTTCAATATTCCCGGCCGGCCGAGTTAGTAAATTCTTTCGTGCTCCGCCGTGAGCAAGGAGCGCATAAATACTATTGACGTATGTTCTTCACGTCTCTTTTTATTCCTCTGAACTCCAGATGAAAGGCTGGAGGTTATAGGTGTCTGGAATATTATCCTTTTGAACTTCAGACCACCATTTTCCTTAGCGTCCTCTTCTGTCCTGCAGAGGCAATTCCAGTAATAGTCCATCACCTCAACGCTGTCCACAAAGCGCGCCTAAGAGATTTGTGGTCCAGTTTTAGCGCCCATACCAATTCCTTTTCTCCTGTGACTACCTAACCCTGAATTTATTGCACCTCTTCCACATCTGATAGAGAAATGGGACCTCTCTGGGGCTTTTGCGGCGATATTGTCTATATAAAAAATTGTCACGCGTGTATCATATTCTTTCGCCCTTCGAAATAAATCTCGCGTTGTCACCCACTGTCACGGCAGTAACGTCGTAGCTCTCCCGAATTAAATTTAGCGATACTCAGAGGTCTGCGGTATAACTGGCGATAGGACGGGGAGAGATTTATTGAATGGCTTGTCGCCCAATACCGACTGAGTATCTCGCCATGATAATGCTTACGAGGTGTGTCACAATTAATAGCAAAAACTGTCATGGATGAAAGTATAATGCAAGTATAGAATTTCCAGAATGTATGGCGCGGGGGTGGGGGGCTAAGAGTCGGTGTCCGGGGGGGGGGGAGGGGGGGGGGGAAGGGCGGCGATGTCCGGAAAAAGTGTGGATGCGGTCAACACGCAAGTATTACAGAACAATGTTCTGTGAGTCAAATGCGGATCTCTAGAGTGAAACACTATTGATATGGATTAGACAATGCACATTTGAGACAGACTGCAGAAAATTTTTCTGGTACTAAATCACGTCGCGTAAGGATCCCTGTCACAAAAGAAGCGAAGTCACGGGTCGTATACAAGCATGTACACAGTGACTCCTCCCTTTCTCCATTTACGAGTGGAAAAACAGGCAGAATGATTAGCTATGGTAGTATATAAACTGTACCCAGCACCGAATGGTGGCTTGCGGAACATACACAGGGTGTTTATAAAAAACTTTTGCTACTCGTGACGACTTCCATGAGGAACGACTGACAGTAGGACAATCAAATTTTGTGTGAATATTTGTACGGAACACCGGAAGAGAAATGCCGGATAAACATTTGAAACCAACAAATTACAGACATCAAAAAAACTTTTGTATCACCCCAGTTCACAGAACTCCTGGAGACAGATGTTAACTGTGGATATTGTATCACAGACACAGTGCTTTTGACTGTTCAGAGATTTCACTAAACCCTCCCAAAGATGTAAACTACCATGCACGAACAGCGCCTGTTAGACGGAGGGGGTCCGATAGCCGATCAGTTCCAGTCATTCCGCCAGGAAGGAAGTACACGGCTCGTGTTGTCCGTAGTTCAACCATGCCTAGACGGTCAATACCGCCGTTAGATCGCGTGTGTATTGTTACTTTGTGCAGAAAGGGCTCTCAAAATGGGAAGTGTCCAAGCGCCTCGAAGTAAACCAAAGCGATGCTGTTAGGACACGGAGGAGTACAGTGAGACAGAAACTGTCGATGACATGCCTCGCCCAACTCGCCAAAACGCTACTACTGTAATGGATGACCGCTACCTACGGATTATGGCTCGGAGGAACCCTGACAGCAACGCCACCATGTTTAATAATGCTTTTCGTGCAGCCGCAGGACGTATTGCTACTACTCAAACTGTGCGCAATAGGCTGCATGATGCGCAACTTCACTGCCGACGTCCATAGCAACCACACCATGCAGAGCGGTACAGATTGGTCCAACAACATGCCTAATGGACAGCTAAGGATTGACATAACGTTCCCTTTCCCGATGAGTGTCGCATATGCCTTCAACCAGACAATCGACGGAGACGTGTTTAGAGGCAGCCCGGTCAGACTGAACGCCTTAGACACACTGTTCAGCGAGTGCAGCAAGGTGGAGGTTCCCTGCTGTTTTGGGGTGGCATTTGGTGGGGCCGACGTATGCCGCTGGTGGTCATGGAAGGCGTCGCAACGGCTGTACGATACGTGAATGCCATCCTCCGACCGATAGTGCAACTATATCGGCAGCATATTGACGAGGCATTCGTCTTCATGGACGACAATTAGCGCTCCCATCGTGAACATCTTGTGAACGACTTCCTTCAGGATAACGACATCGCTCGACTAGAGTGGCCAGCATGTTCTCCAGACATGAACCCTATCGAATGTGCCTGGGATAGACTGGAAAGGGCTGTTTATGGACGACGTGGCCAATCAACTTTCTGAGGTATCTATTCCGAATCGCCGTTGAGGAGTGGGACAATCTGGACCAACAGTGCCTTGACGAACTTGCGGATGCCACGACGAATACAGGCATGCGTCAATGCAAGAGGACGTGCTATTGGGTATTAGAGGTACCGGTGTGTGCAGCAATCTGGATCACCACCTCTGAAGGTCTTGCTGTATGGTGGTACAACATGCAAAGTGTGGTTTTAATGAGCAATAGAAAGGGCGGAAATGATGTATATGTTGATCACTCTTCCATTTTTCTGTACAGATTCTGGAACTCTCGGTGCTGAGATTATGAAAAACTTTTTTTTATGTTTGTATAACTGCACATGAGAGGGTTACACTCGTTACCTGCGTACAGAGTTTATGTTCGAGGTTACATAAGCTGGTCAGTGTGACGACCATCTGCAATCACGATCACCTGCAGCCGCATTTGAGATACGACTTCACAAGAATTGTTGGCAGTACTATGAATGTGTCTTGATTTTTCTTTAGTTTTGCTTCCATTATCAACTGCAACAACAGAACTGCCTCTTTTGTGCCCGTTCCGTTCCTCAAGGCAACCTTTTTGTCTTCTAACACATCCTCAATTTTCTTCTGTATATTACTCTTGTCACCAACTTCGATGTTTATCTGACTCTGCGATAATTCTCGCACCTGTCAGTTCTTGCATCTTGTTAATTGCGTGGATGATGCTTTTCAGAAAGTCAGTTAGTGTATTGCCAGACTCATACATTCTAGACACCAACGTGAATATTCGTTTTGTTGCCATTTTCCCCAGTATTTTAGAAATTCTTATGAAATGCTATCTATCCCTTGTGTCTTATTTGATCTTAAGTCATCCAAAGCTCTTTTAAGTTATAATTATAATACTGGGTCTCTCATCTGTTCTATATCGAATCGTGTTTGTTCCTCTGACATGTCATCAGACAGGCCCTCACCTCCAACGTATTTTTTTCCACCTGTCTACTCTCTCTCCTTCGTATTTAACAGTGGAATTCCTTTGGAGGTGTTAGTGTTACCACCCAAATTTCACAGAAGTTTGTTTTGGGTTTAGTATATGCTGAGTCTGTCCTTCCGAGAATTATTAGTTTTTTGATTTATTCATAGTTTTCATGCAACCGTTTCGCTTCATCTTTCATGTATTTTCTATATGTTTCATTCTTAAGTGACCTGTAGTTTTCTATTCCTGAATTTCCTTGATCATTTTTGTACTTCCTTCTTTCATGGATCAACTAAAGTTTTTCATCTGTTACCATGTTTTATTCTCATTTCTCTTCTTTGTTTCTACATTTTTCTTCATAAATTCTGCGATTGCCCCTTTGAGAAATGTTGATTCCTCTTCATGTGAACAGCCTAGTTAGCTATTCCTTTCCAGAGTATCTATAACCTTAGAGTACCTCAAGAATAACTCTTCATTTCTTAGTACCTCCGTATGCCACTTCCTCGCTCATTGATTCTTCCACACTAATCGTTTAATCTTTATCCTATCGTTCACCACTACTAAATTGTGACATTGGAATGCCTTAAATTTTAATATCTGATTTCGGAATCTCTGCCTGAGCATGATGTAATCTAACTGTAATTTTCCTGTACATCCCAACCTTTGGTGGGTACACTTCCTCCTCTTGTAATTACGGAACAGAGTATTGGCTATTACTACATGACATTTATTACAGAATTCAATTAGTGTTTCTCCTCTCTCTCTCTCTCTCTCTCTCTTAGTACCAAGCCCATATTCTCCCGCAAAACTTTCTTCAACTCCTCCCTAAGACTTCATTCCAGTCTCCTATAGTTCTTAAATTTTCATCTTCCTCTATGTACTTAATTACCCATTCGAGAATTTTATATACTTTATCTAGCTCTTTATATTCAGCTTGCAGCGTTGGCATTTGTACCTGAACTATCATCGTCGTTGTTGGTTTGCTGTCGATTCTGATAAGAACATCCCCATCACTGAACTGTTCACTCTCCATCCTACCTTCCTTTTTGTGACGAATCCTACTTCTAGCTTCTCTAACAGTTTCAAACTTCCAACATTCCACGCGCCGAATCGTAGAACGTTATCCTTTCCTTGGTTACTGAATCTTTTCCTCATAGTCACCTGTCACATCCACCTTAGCAGTCCTCTCCCTGCGATCCGCATCTTTTTCCAGTGGGGAGATCATCATGACAATTTTGAATACAGGCCACATGTCCTGTAAATACACATTATGTGTCCTTAATGTAGATGTTTTCATTGCCTTCCATATTCTTATGCAGTTCATTACTGTTGATTCTTCCGCCTTTAGGTGAGCTTCTCCCACTCCCAAGGGCAAGATAGTACCCTGAAACTCTGCCCAATATCTATCCTATTTCACAAGGCCTTTAGCTGAATGACGGTTACTCCACAGTCTTCGGCCGGCAACACGTCTCAGTTCAGTGCAAATGTATCTCAGTTGACGGAGCCATTCCACGAGTCGTCTTCACATTTGATACTACACTACACAAGTCTTTCAAACACGGCAAAATCAAGAGGATTGAGGTCAGTAGATCTTTGGATAGTCAAGCCACCTACCGCTCGACCTATCCGTCTTTGGTGACATTTGTCGTCTTAATACTAGTAATATCAATACATATTCCGTAACTAGACTAAAAACTCGGGGGTCCGTTATGAACACCACGTAAGGTTTAAAAATCACAAATATCGTTAGTTGTTGTTGATTTTTAGTAACATTATACTTTTTAAAGAGAGCTAATGCATTAGTAGCGTCCAAAATCTGGACATATTGAGTATGACGTACTATACACTGTGAGCATTCGCTTCTACTACTATTACTACTGATATTTTTGAGTTAAGTTTCAATGAAAAAATTTGAAACAATAATACTAACAGGTAGAATAAACAATTAAAAACAATAAATAATTTTTCGAAATTTTTCAAATATAATGTACATGACTAGGGTAAAAATTTACTAAAGATGGACATAAAACCATCCCCCCTCCTAAAGTTGTCATCGCTAGCATTAATTCAGCATCCAAAGATTTCGATGCCTGATCTTGCATCCGCTGAACTCCCAAACTGTGGTCATTGATGAAATAAGAGCTCAGTTAGTACGGGACTTAAACGAAACGTTTACATTTACGTAGAAACACTTGTGATGTAATTTTGCACGGAAGTTAGTGGGAGTTCGTAATAGCACGTTCAAAATTATATCGCAAATGGCTCCTTTAACGGATCTTTGCTTAACGGAAAATTTTTTCTTCTGTCATCGAATGTTTTCACCCCTGACAATTTTCGCCATTTGCTGTAGTACATTATGTTCATATTGTGTGCAATGTAAGCAAATAAAATCAATAGGCTATGTTATTGTTTCACACAGGATTCGAAATGTGTAAGGTTCATATTTCTGCTACTGTGCTTATAGCTCACTGTCATATAGTGTCAACCCTGAGGGATGTTACACTTTCCACTTATTTAGCTATAACTAGTGCCCAAAAACTGATCGAGATAACCACAAGTTACCTGGTCATATAGGATGAAATTTAATGGTGACAAAACCACAGTTCATGGCTGTCATGGCAACAGACTGTATTTCACTTATTAAGCATGTATTATGCCGGTGAGTTGTTGAAGTACTGCGCTGTTCAACCGATACCCATGTAAACTATGGCAACTGGAAGCCAATTAATTCCAAACAACTAACACTGTACCACTGACTTAGAACATGAATTAATTACATGGTATAGAGGGTAATATTTTGAGTTATTTTATATCAAGATTACATATTTCTTTCAATTACGACGTCAACTTTCAAGTTCATTACCATGTTGAGTAACATACCCTGTAAGGTACGATGGAGATATACTATGTTGGAGCAATGGCCCTCTCCTGACACGCGAAGTCTGTAACCAGAGTGTTAGTAGCTTGCGATGCCACTTTTAGCAATTAGTTATGAGTTTCATGTTGACGTTATCTGTAGTTCATGTATGTATTTTTTGATCTACAATCAGATTTAATTCTTTGTCAGTAATCTAAAAAAAAATGGTTCAAATGGCTCTGAGCACTATGGGACCTAACTTCTGAGGTCATAAGCCCCCTAGAACGTAGAAATACTTAAACCTAACTAACCTAAGGACATCACACAGATCCATGCCTGAGGCAGGATTCGAACCTGCGACCGTGGCGGTCGCGCGGTTCTAGTAATTTAAAAAGTGAGCTTGCCATCATTATGAGTATTCTCTGAATAAATCGGTTTACACCGCTTAACGTATTTCATTTGCTATAACGTCGTTTCAGCAACTGATGTTGGCAGATTCTCAGTTAAAATTAAAAGAAGATAAGATTGATAAGACTTTTACGCTACAGAAGAAGAAAATTTAAACGGTTCAAAGTTTCATTTTCTTAGAGGTTACAGAACAATTGTCAGTGTCAGCATGAATAAAACCCATGTGAGGCTTCAGCAGTCAGTTCAAAAAATTTACGAAGATACCGCCAGTGTCGCGGGCATTGCACTCATTTGCTTTAAATTTTTTAAAGTCACCCTTATGTAATGACAGACTTTTCTTTAATATGAGGTTTTCTAAGCTGAACTGTAAAATAAAACTTAAATGGGTAATGTTACTCATTAATAAAATTATCACTTCTGAAGGCATCGAAACGTTAATGTGGAATTGTCCTAACTATGACGTCTACTATTCATTTAATCTGCTTTACCGTCATACATATGCAAGTGCCTCATAAAACGTTAATATAAATTTCTTTTATTTTAACATGCTGTTGTGATTAATAAGTAGTTAATGTTTCTACCTTTCCGACACAGTCACATTGCCGTTCTCGAGCTTCTCAAACTGTCCAGATATACATTCAGTACTGTAATATAAAAAGATAATAAAATCCTTCGATATAGTTGCTTCACAAGTGAGCTTCATTTTTAAAAATAGAACGGGAAACCAAAACTAAATATCAGCCACTGTTGGAGTCTAATGGTACTTAAATTACATATATTAACCTGTTTCTTAATAATGAGGAGCATAAACATTTTATCCAAAATATCGTTAGTTGTTGTTACACATTTTTTTAACCACATGAGCATTTCAAAAATTTATAAAGTACAACGGCGTGTTGGCGTAGGCCAGCTAGAGAGCCACTTTGACTGCTGTTTTGTCTAGAACGCAGTCAGTAGAATCTCGCAGGAGTCAGCAACAGGACGGGTGCACCGGTGTAACCGGCATATGGTTTACTGTTGTAAGATTTCTACAGCCGGAGGTCACTAAATGTTAAAATACGTGTCCGTAATGATTTAATCCGTCCCTTCAGTAGTTCATCCAGTTCCTTCCCGTATACTGCATGAATATCTAGCGTTTGCGTTGGGTGCAGATAATACGCCTTGTTGACTGTGTGCAAATATTTGAGAGTTGTGCTTTTAACCTTATTCTTTTCACATTGCTATTGAGAACCCAATTATGTCTTGTTAGTAGCGTGTGTACGTCCTCTACAACGCTTTAGAATATTTCTTTTTGTTTGACCTCTGTGACATCTCTTTCACAGTTATCCCAAGTAATTTCGTACACACAAATTGGTGACCTTATTATTGGTAGTTTCTTCTCATTCCAGAACAAACTTTTAAGTTTTTTCTGGTTTTAAAAGCAATTGTTACTCCTTTGTTTCGATTTATTTGCAGGAGTTCATTGGACGTAATTAAATTCTATTTAATAGCATATTTTATCTTTATCGCTTCTGTCTGTAATGGTCGCATGAAAATTATTCTCGTCTGCAACTTGTTAAAACAGGCGTAGTTCTTTCTTAATATCTGTTTCCATTATCAGCAAACGGAAAATCTTATCCAGCATACAAGCGAAATATGTGCTTATAGCGTTCACGGTGATGAACTTGGCATTACTGAGCCCATACAAGTCTGCTACATGTATATACCGAAAATATGGTTTCCTCTATTCCTCGACATGCAAAGGTGAAGTGATTTCTGAAGTTACAAATATGTATAAATTGTGAGATTTTTTTTGTTGGGAAGTATAGTAGAGTTTTAAAGAAAGGAATGCCTCTTCAGAGGCGGCAAAAAGGAGAAGACACTATTATTTCCATTTCTTATTGACAGTAGCACTAAGTCAGGCTTCTTGATTTTGCCACCTAGAACATAAATGATAATTAAATCCAAACCAAAACGATCGTCGTTGGTTGGCGTCGTCCTTGGTGATGAATAACCTTGTACGTCGTTAGTAAGCATATAAGGGGGACTGCTTTGTGTAAACACACAGCTCGCCTTCAAAAGGTAAAGAACCAACGACAGAGTGCTTATGGCGCTTGATCGTTGCGTCAGCACGCAAGTCCCTTCCAATATAAATTAACTGTCCAAAATTAATTTTCTTCGAACAATTAAAGCAGGTGAACTGAAGGTTTATTATCTTACAAATTAAAACACATTCTGAAATAAACTCTTCAATTATTATTGGTGAAATGTTATAGGCAAAGTACATCTGCATCGTGCCGCTGTAAAGTGAGAAAACAAAGAAACAAAATCACGTCTTTCCTTTTCACAGATTAACTATAACTTGGTGAAACAACAATCATAATCATATATGAGTTACAGAGACTAATTTTTAGTCTGTCTTTGCAATTTTTAACAGTCCTATGAAAGGAAAGAAACTTTTGCTATTCATTCTATACAGTTGATATGATCTTGTAAGTGTTTTGACTTCAGTAATATCAGAATTGTTATGCTGCAGGCTACATGCAGAAATATTATTTTACGATATCTTCAAAAGAGCGTTTATAAAGGTGAAGAAAGGTCATCGATTTTTCCACATCAAAATGTGGAGTAAATTTTGTTTCTGCGCACATTCTGATCATTTCCTGCGCAAACAGATTTATACCATGTTTTAGTTTTTCATATGTTTTTTGCCATTGCAAATAAATAACCTTCGCTGTACTGAGACAAAACACTACGCGAATAGCGAATAAGATTCTTAACCTTGTGTTTATTTCTGGTCCACTTGCTCTCCTGTCAGTTTTGCAGTGTTAGGGCATTTTTGTTTGGAGCATAGTACCGAGAAGTTAAGTTTCTAGAGAAGGTGATGTTTGTAAACATTTGTTAGTGATTCTACTGATGGAAAATTACTTTTGGAGAAATTTTTCATTGTAAAAATGCACCCACAAGAATGAAATGCTTGTTTGCTTGTTTGTCAGAACTATTAATTCATGGAAATCTTTGTCCCTCAGATAACAAATAATATTACGATTAGTGTTAATCTCATCCCTTTGTTTGCTTTATGTTACAAATAATGTAATTGTGTGGAAAGCCTGTAATTATTGTATTGAGAGAATTGCGCAATTGTTTCGACCTTATTTTGTTGTACAGTCTTTTTTTGACAATAGTTAGTTAAATTTTTCAGGAACGTCTTTCTTCAAAGTAAAACCATTCATGCATCATCCTTACTATCGTTTCGAATATTTTGCCTTGTGCGTATTGCACCTTACGCCACACTAATCTACAGGTTGGTTTTTACAAGTAAAATAAGATTTTGTAGTGATTAGTTTGTTATTTCTTTAGCTGCTGCGTCTGTAGTACACCAGATACAAAACAATTTGCTGATCGTGGCGTAATACACTTTTATTTCCGGGTGTATCCCATTTTCCTTTCTTATGAGGAAAGAGTTCGTAGTCAGAATTATCAGTTGTTGTACTAAGTAAGCAGATTACTTTACAGTGAACAGTGTAGGTAACCTCAAACAGTTATTTTTCTCCTTAGTACAGCAATATTTTATTTTTGTGGACATTTCAAGTCTGAAATCGCACTTAATGCCAGGAACTTTTGTAACGTACTTCAGCAACAATTTTCAGTTAAACAGTTTTTACTGAGTACACAGCTGCTTTGTTTGGCATTTAATTAAATCACATTCCCTTATTTCAGGTTCAGTATTTCACTAAATTTAAAGGTTAGTTTCACGACAGAGTTCACGTGCACAGCTCAGGATCAAATACAGTCGGTACTCCTCAGCAGCTGATTACACTCGCCAAAGTACGCATTGATAACGAAAAATATAAATGCCAAGATGAATTCAGTCGTCCTCAATAGTTCCAAAGATTCACCGAGGGGCATGTCTTAATCATTTTATAGACTGTCCATTATTATACCATGCACGATGTAAACAAGCAATCAATTGAAGAGGGAGTGTCCTCTGTTAAACGGTCGCCTACTCTGTTATATTACACATGTGTTTATGAAAGTTATATTAGAAAAAGTAAGAATCAAATCTGTAACAAAAGAGTAATGAAATTTTGGTCAGAATGTTTGTGCTTCTCGTTTTACGAAAGAGGTTCACACACTATAAATTTTCATTGGTTTTGTAACCACTGCTAGATGTCGGTAGTTTCTGGATTATTATTTTATATTTATTTTGAGATTTTGGTACATACAATATAGGAGAATACATTTACGTTAGTGACAATGAATGGCCCACCTGTGTAAAAGCGAGAATTTCACTATCTCTTTATTTTACAGTACTAAAAGTGTTTTATTGTGACATCTGAAAATATGTAACAGCGTTAGCTTTTTTGTAGATTTGAATAGGCCTATTTGAGGCGATCAAAACCGATAATCTGGGAATGTGTATTTGCGACTGCGTTGTAAAGGAAAACATCTTATTTTAGCAGTCAGGGTCGTTTTCAGAAGACATACTAAAGTAGTACATTTTTAATTTGTCCGTATTTGTTCTTATAATTGCACGGACCCAGTAAAACGGGACACTACGAACGGAAATTTGGCCGTATGACATGCTAAAATCTGAAAACGTCACGCCACACGTGTTATCGAAAAATTTCCCAAAGCCATCTTAACACTGAATTAGCTCAAAATTGTTTCTGGATCTCTGTATTCCTGGGTCAAATTCTCCTCCAGTTGTTTATGGCATGCTATTTCCGTGCTCTGTACAACACTCTGATACTCTCACGTCTATTTTCTAAACTATACTCCTACCATTTTAAACGCGTCGCCAGTGCACCATCGATACATCATACGAGCACGCTCTCCCTTCCGGTTTGACCAGGCTTATACAAAATTTATCACAATCGTTACATTCCTAAATCACTGTAGCCATCGAGTTTTATCCAAGTTTTGTGGTGCAGCCTATTTACCGACTTACCTTGGTTGATAAGCCTATAATGATTTCAGTTTTGTTGAAACTGTAGGCAGTCCTTTCGGAATGCGCACAAATAAATGTTGCCGCAGCGTTACTGTTATGCCTATGCATCCCTGTTTCAGAACTATTTGTGTTTGTCATTTTATTGTACATGTTTACTATGTCTGCTGTACTCATTTGCATGATCTAAATGCATAACATCATGAAGATATTTTTGAGTCCCGTCATCCGAATGTAAGTTCAATATTCCTTTTATCTTACACTTGAAGAAGTAGTACTTAAGCCTTCTGGGATGACATGACTTCCTATTTATGGTCCTATGATTACCTGTCTTTTGTCTCTTATAATTGTGAGTAATTAAAAGATCCAAGAAGATTTTGATCTTTTCTCTTTCTAGCTAGGCCGTGCAGTTAAGTTTAAGGCCCATGCAGCTCATCTTTGTTGCCTCTTCTCGTATTTCTCCGGCTGTACCTCAGTATAAACAGTAATATCATCGAAATATCGTTTCCATTAGAGAATATTCTGTTCTTTATGCTAATTTGAATAAAAGAATTAGTTCCTCAGGTCACTTATAAAAAATTCTGCTATTGTTCCGTAAACCGTTGCCCATTGATAGATCCTCCACCGGTGATATATTTGGCTGTTAAAATTAAAGGGTTTAACGGTTAATTAAGTTATTATTAGCATCGGATGTTATGAGTGTCGTTTGTTCATGCGCATAATCACCATCATCATCACTACAGTATGTGGCATCGTTCATAGCGCACTAGGTTTGTGATTAGAATGGGGACCATACGATAAGACTCATGATAACAGATACTTGAAAGTCAAAGCTTAATACCAGGATAAACTAATGACCCTTGTGCCATATTTATTTCCTTGGCACCAAGCATTAGCGACTTAATACTTTTGGACAAACGCATTAAAATACAAATAAAAATACACTGTCTTAGCGCTAACAAAACGTGCATCTGAAGCCCACTCTAAGCATTCATAGAAAGGCACTGCTTAACTGCTCGGATGTTGAACTACTTGTATTGTCGACGTGATGCGTCACCCAGTTTTATCGTAAACATTATATTTTAAATTACAATTGTTAATACATTAATGTATGGTATGTTACACATTGTAGCACGATAATGATGTTATTACATTCGTCTAACACAAGGATGACTTGATGATTTGGAAGGTCAACGGTTCAAACCCGCCTCCGGACATTCTGATTTAGGTCTTTCGTAATTTTTCTAAATCGCTTCAGGCAAATGTCGGTATTGTTACTTTCAAAGGACACGGCCTCCTTCCGTCTCCATCGTTTCCGAACCCGAGCTTGTGTTCCCTCTCTAACAGACTCGTTGTCGACGGAACGTTACACATTAATCTCCTTCTTCTCCTTGGGTGACTCGAGTTTAACCATGGAACAAAAACTCGGAGTAGGCAAGGATGGTTACCTAAATCAGTAGCGTCATATAGGAAGTAGCCATCCTCGGTTTCGCGATTTAGCAAAACTACAGAGAAACTACATGCAAATGACCGGAATAGAATCTGAAGCCCGCTCCGCCAGAATGAGAGACGACCAAGATTTTTCTCGCCACAGATGTGACTTCTTCTTATTGATAAGTCTCTTGGTTGACTCAGTCTCCATTAATAGACAACCACAAGATTGTTCGGTTATTCCGTAGGCTTATCCACAAACCTAACACAAAATAGTACTCGATTACCGCCACGCATCCCCGTTCAAGTCCGTGGTGAGACACTATATTCTGGTTACATTATCACATAACACGGTACATACAGTTCGCTGATAACAATGAATGCTCACACGAAGACTCTAAAATCGTACGAAATGTTGTGCTCAAAATGCAACAAACTCTGTCTAAAAGAACACTCTGTCCGATCTACGATGTGTTTGCTTTTGAATTGTATTACTCTGACACAAACGGAATAACTTCTGCCATACTTTGAAGCTATGGCTGTCTATGCAGTGGCCACTGTTGTGTCAGGGCACAACAACATGTAAAGACACTAAATTTTGACACCTTCTACATCTACATTTACATCTACATGGTTACGCTGCAATTCACACTTAAGTGCCTGGCAGAGGGTTCATCGAACCATTTTCATACAACTTCTCTACCATTCCACTCTCGAATGGCACGTAGGAAAAAGGAACACCAAAATCTTTCCGTCCGAGCTCTGATTTCTCTTATTTTATTATGGTTATCAAAAATGGCTCTGAGCACTATGGGACTTAACATCTATGGTCATCAGTCCCCTAGAACTTAGAACTACTTAAACCTAACTAACCTAAGGACAGCACACAACACTCAGCCATCACGAGGCAGAGAAAATCTGTGACCCCGCCGGGAATCGATCCCGGGAACCCGGGCGTGGGAAGCGAGAACGCTACCCTATGTAGATGGGTATCAACAAAATATTTTCGCATTCGTGAGAGAAAGTTGGTGATTGACATTGCGTAAATAAATGTCGCCTCAAAAACAATCGCCTTTGTTTCAGTGACTGCCACCCCAGCACGCGTATCTTATCAGTGACACTCTCGCCCCTATTGCGCCATAGCACGAAACGGGATGCCCTTCCTTGCACTTTTTCGATGCCCTGCGTCAATCCTACCTGGTGAGGATTCCACACTTTGGGGATTTGTTGGTTATTTTTGTTGTATGCTGTTGAACATAATATAGCTGCTGAAATCCGAAATAAACTGCACTAAATCAGCTGCGCATGCCGCATTGCAACTCCTCTAGACTCCGTGAAACTTGGTATCAGTGTCGCTAGCACAACTACAGTTGTTCTGGCCTTAAGGAGGTTTCCTGTATGCGCAACTAGCGTGACGTCATTGCCTTACGCGTCAGATACATGAGAATTTGATAACCAATGTGCCCTTTTCACGGTGTGCACAGCTAGCTCTTACCACTCAACTGTTACTTTACGTAAATGTCATCAGGTGGAAGCACACTACAGCAGACTTTTACCCCCATACAGTTGGTATAAATCCCACTAGACGGTAGCACAGCACAGTCCTCAGCTATATCAATTCACTCACTACATAGTAAAATTAGATCGGACATATGTTATAGTTATACCGATAGAAAAACTTGTTTTGGGGGGATTCTGAATAATATCTAGTATATTAAGTTTTGGATTTTATCATACAGTAATCCATTTGAGGCGCTGTATATGGACATCCATGAAAAGCTTTCTCACTGGTTTCTCTGATACTCACATAAATGTGGGCTCGAAAACAGTGTGCTTTCGGCCCTTGTGGTTCTGAGCGCCTCATTTGTATGCTAGTGAAGTGACCATGTTGGTAGACAGTACTACTTGAGTTCAGTCATTTCCCCAAACTGCAGTGTATGTTTGGAGTTGCTTGTTTACTGTGCAGGAATCGAATTTCGTGTGCAGTTCCAAGATGAACCTGTTTTGAGTCTCTTACTAGGAAAAGTTAGCAGCAGAGAAACTAGGGTCTCCAGATCACTGACAAAGTGACGAAATCAGTTAAGCTTGACTACAAGCGAGCATTTAATAAGGAAGTGTATAATTATCGCAAGTTGTTGTGTGGAGTTAATTAGTTAACTAATACATGTATTAGGGATCTGGTACATTTTTCAGACCATGTATGCATATTATTATTTTTATTGTTGTTATTCCTAAAATAGGCAGTGGCTGTGGTTGTATAAATATATTGACAAGCATAACTGTCATACAGCAGATGCTATCAATTTCACAGTCTCATATTTATCTGAATATTAAAATTGAACATTCAGAATGTATACTCACGAGCCTTCAATATGTCTATGTCCACTGTGCCATGACGAGTACCTGTGGTTTTGATGCTGTCCACCTGTGGTGGCGGGCAGGGGTTCGGTTTTGTGTGTTGCTCTAAACTGGGGTGAACCTGTCTTCAGGCAACACTAAAAGGGACTAACTGCTAGGTATCGCCTACGCCCACTGTTTAAGTCTCGATCGTACTGCTGAAACGTTAGAGATGCAAGAAGTAGGTACGTAGAATAAACGTGTAGCTATTAGTATTATGTCCTCTACACTGCCTTGCTAGTTTTTAATCATCGTTCATCTTTATTGCTTTATATTCACGCACAGTACCTTGGTAATATATTTCCTATAAATTCCCAAGTATGCTGCTATTGAAAGAGTATTCCATGTTTTAAGACATGGTATTATCGGCCAACACCAGACAAAATTTTCCAGTACACGTGGGCTCTAAAATGCAGACCTGAAGATCTATGAGCACTACTTCATCTTACTATTGTGAAACACCCTACCTCTTGTGTTACAGACGACCTACAGATTGCAGTAAACTAATGAAATCAGGACACGTTCCTTTGTTATTGCCCATGGATACCGCAATCAGCAAAGAACAGTCAGTGCTGTTGGTGTAAACCGTATTCACACTTCTGGGTATGTACACGTAATACATTAGTTCTAATGGAAACAGTCTGTATTTTGATACAGAATGTCTGTGTTTTGGAAACAGCATGTAGTAACATCTGTTAACGTTGTTACTGTAAATCCCATTCACAGTTCTGCGTAAGTTTAGCGCACATTTTAGTTCTAATGATACCACTGTAAAGTCTGTAATGTGCTTTTACATTGCAGTTTTATCGTTCCACTTATCAGGATAGTGAAATCGTATTATAGCACAAGGAAAAGAGCGGGCTAGGTCCTCTGTTATGGTCTCGCAAGTGGATGGCCGTATGTAACAACAAACACATTACGTTAGAAATGCTTGTCATCTCCTAATACAAGGTAGAGGGAAGACGCGAGGTTACCGGTCAGTCTGTATTTTCCGAGTGGATACGAGCAAAATTCGGAAGGACAAAAATCCAGTCAATGTAGTCTGAATGCTTGAATCACCTCCAAGTACAGTCACAGAGCACCTACGAGAGGCGCGGATTTTGGGACTTAGTAGGATTCCCACAGCAGGAGGCTCAAGGAAGTCAGAGGTGTGAATAACACTATTAATTTACTATATAAGAAATTATCAGCCTCGATTGCGGTAATGAAATCAACCTTTACCTAGGTTTCAGCTCAAGTAATTGAGCCTTCTTAAGAAAAGGGCATGGTCTAGAAACAAATCTAAAATAGCCTGAATGGGGGTAGTCACATTTTAAAAATGCGGTTCACAACTACTAAGTCAACACCAAGATTTAAGATCTGGCGTGCGCCTCGTCTCCATGGAGGCCGTGAGCTGGGCCACGGGAGCTCACGTGAAACTAAGTAGGACTAGATAATGCACTGCAAATCAACATGACGGGGAACGTAGCGCATGTGTAATTGAGACCGTGACTGTCAAAGATAAAAGAACAACGCAGTTTTATCTGAAAACAAATAACTTATAGAAAGGTTGAAAATCTTGATCATAAAGCCTCTGCACCAGGTTACGACTAAAATGTAACGAACTATGCATCGATTTATACATGTTCGAACACGCTATCCCGACTTACACTGTTAGAATATATCGGGTCTTCCACGACGAATGCTGCACAGTGCACCCACTGTTGTTGATGAAAGATGACATAGAACATAAAACAGCAATAAAAGGTATATGTAAAACTGATAAAAGCACCTACTCGAGCATCTGTGTACAGGTAAACCGAGAGTATTGCTTTATGGCGTTTACATACTACAGTTTCGCCGTTCCCCGCCATGTTGATTTGCAGCACGTTATCTAGTCCTACGTAGTTTCACGTGAGCTCCCGAGGCCAACCGCACGGCGTCCATGGAGACGAGATGCACGCCAGAGCTTATATTAACTCTTGGTGTTGACTTAGTACTAATGTACCGCATTTTTAAAACGTGACTACCCCTATTCAGGCTATTTTAGATTTGTTTCTAGACCATGCCCTTTTACACATATTGTATATTCAGGTATATCTTCTGAAGAAGGCTCAATTACCTGGGCTGAAACCTAGGTTAAAGTTGGTTTCACTACCGAAATCGAGGCTGATAGTTTCTTATATATTAGACTATAGTGTTGCTGACCGTGTTGCAATGCTGAAACTACATAAACTATTAATTTACAGTCAGAGTGACCACTACATTGACGCGTAATTCTAAACAAGAGAAAAGGCTAAAGATGAAACTGGCTGCACAACGGAATTCAATGTCTAACTTCGTAGGGTGACAACTAACAGAAATTGCTGTCATTAGCAGCACCACAACTGAGGAAAAACAGACTGGCCGGAATTTACCAGACGGTGGTAACTAGCAACACGGAGTTGGCGTCCCAAAGGTCTGACTGAGAACTCTTCTTGGTACAAAAGACGCGTTTTTAAATAATTGTCCCGGCGCACTATTTCGCTCTATCTATAGCCAGTCCGCCGACACATTACGTGCATCGGTCAACCTGGCGCTGGGCCCTACACCTCATTGGTATCTCTGGCCAACCACGTTTAGGTCGTTTCCCTCCTCCCACTCTGAAAGTTGGCATTTTTCGGGCCTTCCGATTAACACATTCTATGTCTGACAGCTACAACGTTGAGCTGAAAGCAGTACTTCACTGCCCTTCCTATTATCGCCTGCAACAACAGTGTTCTACGTCACTTGGCACCGTCCTGAGGCCTTGTCAGTGGCGACCGTTGATGCAGCATTATTACCCTTCTCCTATTTCACTCTTTCTTGTGTAAAACCACTGACGCTGCCGTTCCCAGAGGCTTGCATCAAACTTGCTGCCTGTTATAAGACGTGCCGTTTTGCGATCATCTTCTACTGTGACTCCTTACAGCATCGTCTAGGAGGTGGTCAGAATTACCAGCCAATTCTTTCAAATGAAACTTCTCCCCTGGAACAGCTGCCCAGCGCATTTGCAGTTCGCATGGATCTAGCGTTACTGTTTATCTCCGGTGACAAAGACGCCAACACTTTGCCTGCTCTCTGCATTGTATCTCTGTTTTTTGAAATTGGAGTGCACTCGCTGGCTTCCAACAGTCTTAAGCTTAACAATGTGCAAGTCAATATATCGTCAATCTGTGACACTTTGCTGTTTCACAATAACCGATGCATGTGTTATTTGTTCACTCATTTGCTTATCGCATTCTGTAGGTAGTTCATAACAGCACAGAGCTTGCAGTAGAATAAGTGTTTCTCACAGTAGGGAAGTAAACAAGTGCCCATAGCTCTAATGGTATGCAACTTAGAGCCCAGGATTTTCTTTCGTTTTCGTCGGTACTAGCACCTCTCAAAATGTGGAATACTTTTTTTAAATACCCTGTAAATGATCATCTTATGCCAGAATCATTTTGTGTCAAAACTGGATAATGCTTTCAGTGTTTGTCTTTTCTTTTAAAGTCACAAGTAATATGAAGCTATACTCTTATGCTCCACTGACTATCTATACTAGAAAATTTAAGGATTCCAAACAACCGTGTCGTAAGTTAGACTTGTTCAAACTTCGCACCATTTCCGTGTACTGCAGGTCCTCTGCATAATTAGGTTGCGTCTCATACGAAGTCTCGGGTGTTTAGTTACAGGTGGTCTACAATCGTGTAGAGAAAGCTATGAGAAATCTTTCGAAATTCGTATCATTCAGCTACAAGTATTGTATAAACTTGTGGAGCTGCCAACAAGTCGCACACACCAAAGTTGCATTCGAATCCCTATCTGCTCTGCAATGGAGACTTGAACAGTAAAGTGCGGGTCGAACTGAAGCAGTTAATGATGCTGGCTTAAGAATGTCAACATTGATTCCAATAATGAATTATTCGTGTAAATACAAACTCCTTCTGACTTTGTAATACTCATTATTACATGAACAATGTTGTATTTAATGTCAAAAGGCTCCCAGAGTAGCTTACTATACCTCTTATACATCTACCGTGACAGAAGTAATTGTCAACCACCTTCTCTTTTTGTTTTTTTTTTGTTTTTAAGTCTGCAGGCTTTCGTGGCCGTTGTCACTGCAGTTAAAATCTTCTGGGATATTAGGCCGCGTCCTCTTCCTTCTAAAGTGTTCGACATTTCGACCCCTCTGCTGTGAACTTCTTCAGGATCTTTTGGTATCCACTACTGCTAGAACACTGTCAGAGACGAGTGTCGCGTCCACTTATAAAGGGGGAGTATTCTGGCGTTCGTGCTGGAGAAGTGATAGTATTGCTTAAATTTCATATGGCTACCATTGGCGGGCCATAATCATAGGCTAATGCAGAAGAAGGGGCGTTGGTAGCTCATCTCCTGTGGATACCATTGGCGGTCATCGCCGTTGGATAGAAAGGCGCTATTCGACACTTATGTTGGAGAAGTGTTATTGGTTGAAATGCCTGCTACCGCTGTTGGTTGGTCGTCATCAGTGGCTAGATTCGAAACGCAGAGAGCAAGAGAGGGGGAATGTTTACCCAAAATATTATTGTCCGCCGAGGTGACTTGCAGCGGGTTGTTTATGCCGCTCACACACCGCGGCCGCGTATTTACTTCCTTGATGGCTGGGAGCCACGGTGCCGGAAGCCTATAGCCGTCCTCTCTATTGAAATTACATGCGCTCTTAGAAATTTCAACCGCCTCTCGGAACTTTCTTCTATAAATGTTTGTTTCTTTAGCCTGTACACGTACGTTATTACGGAACACGAACGATACATGCAGCTAAAACAAAGTGCAAAATCGGCAGTAGCGGAGCATCACGAGAACTGTGGCTCTGACATTGATTTTAATATATAATAAAGATCCTGAGGAAGATACCAGGAGAGGGGTCGAAACGTCGAATACTTTAGAAGGAACATAATGCGGCTTAACAACCCAAAGACTTTAACTTCACCTTTTTTCTTTACTTTTGAAAAATTAAGGTTTGCTACATAGAAATTACCTGTTTTGGTCAAACATCAGACAACCCTCAGGATCTGATTTTCATTGAAAGATAGCATAATTATGTGCCATTATCACATACAAAACAGTCACCGTACATCCATAAACTGTATGTTAAAAAACCTGTACTTGAAGAAAAGGCATGAGTTACAGCACATATCTCCAGTCATGATCATTTGTATCTACACTCCTGGAAATGGAAAAAAGAACACATTGACACCGGTGTGTCAGACCCACCATACTTGCTCCGGACACTGCGAGAGGGCTGTACAAGCAATGATCACACGCACGGCACAGCGGACACACCAGGAACCGCGGTGTTGGCCGTCGAATGGCGCTAGCTGCGCAGCATTTGTGCACCGCCGCCGTCAGTGTCAGCCAGTTTTCCGTGGCATACGGAGCTCCATCGCAGTCTTTAACACTGGTAGCATGCCGCGACAGCGTGGACGTGAACCGTATGTGCAGTTGACGGACTTTGAGCGAGGGCGTATAGTGGGCATGCGGGAGGCCGGGTGGACGTACCGCCGAATTGCTCAACACGTGGGGCGTGAGGTCTCCACAGTACATCGATGTTGTCGCCAGTGGTCGGCGGAAGGTGCACGTGCCCGTCGACCTGGGACCGGACCGCAGCGACGCACGGATGCACGCCAAGACCGTAGGATCCTACGCAGTGCCGTAGGGGACCGCACCGCCACTTCCCATCAAATTAGGGACACTGTTGCTCCTGGGGTATCGGCGAGGACCATTCGCAACCGTCTCCATGAAGCTGGGCTACGGTCCCGCACACCGTTAGGCCGTCTTCCGCTCACGCCCCAACATCGTGCAGCCCACCTCCAGTGGTGTCGCGACAGGCGTGAATGGAGGGACGAATGGAGACGTGTCGTCTTCAGCGATGAGAGTCGCTTCTGCCTTGGTGCCAATGATGGTCGTATGCGTGTTTGGCGCCGTGCAGGTGAGTGCCACAATCAGGACTGCATATGACCGAGGCACAGAGGGCCAACACCCGGCATCATGGTGTGGGGAGCGATCTCCTACACTGGCCGTACACCACTGGTGATCGTCGAGGGGACACTGAATAGTGCACGGTACATCCAAACCGTCATCGAACCCATCGTTCTACCATTCCTAGACCGGCAAGGGAACTTGCTGTTCCAACAGGACAATGCACGTCCGCATGTATCCCGTGCCACCCAACGTGCTCTAGAAGGTGTAAGTCAACTACCCTGGCCAGCAAGATCTCCGGATCTGTCCCCCATTGAGCATGTTTGGGACTGGATGAAGCGTCGTCTCACGCGGTCTGCACGTCCAGCACGAACGCTGGTCCAACTGAGGGACCAGGTGGAAATGGCATGGCAAGCCGTTCCACAGGACTACATCCAGCATCTCTACGATCGTCTCCGTGGGAGAATAGCAGCCTGCATTGCTGTGAAAGGTGGATATACACTGTACTAGTGCCGACATTGTGCATGCTCTGTTGCCTGTGTCTATGTGCCTGTGGTTCTGTCAGTGTGATCATGTGATGTATCTGACCCCAGGAATGTGTCAATAAAGTTTCCCCTTCCTGGGACTATGAATTCACGGTGTTCTTATTTCAATTTCCAGGAGTGTAGGTCAACGCTATGTATTAACTACACAAAAATTATTAAATGTAGGAAATTATCCGAGTTATATACGAATTGAAATGTTTGCAAGGTGAAGCACAGGGCCAGAATGGAGGAACGTCTGGCCTTCTTCACAAAAACTGTGTCAAAGATTGCAGAATACATTCCATATATGCTATCAAAAAATGAATAGTCATATAAAATATAACTCCCGTTCCAACGAATATATCCCAGACTGGAGGATGGTCTGTTGTTTGACCAGGCATAGCAGCTTTAATAAAATAACACCAGAGTTATTGCTCAAATGATGAATTTTCAAAAAAAATTGAAATTCTGAATCATCACTTGCTTAAAATAGTGAAAGTTATTTTACGTTTGAATTATAATCAATTCATCTTTGCTCACGTGAAACGTCCATCATTACTGTGCCTCGTATAATGAATAATTCATCACTTCATTCGCATTTTCTAGCACTGTCGACATTGTTCTGAGTGACTTACGACGCAGTTACTTTGACTTCTCTAATGACGAGTAGTTAGATTTTAAAAGTAAGTAAATGTTGCTAGGCTTTCAATGTGGTGTCATTTCGGTATGCAGAGTGTCAATGTCGGTGCTTAAGCTCTTTCTCGTTTGACTTCACCATGATGGGTGCACTTTATTATTTTGCTTTTCACACAGAAACACTCGAATTGATCTCGGGGCAATAGCGTCTGAATCTGTCGAGTGTCAATACGAGGCCACGAAATCCACCATTTGTTCGTCATATATCCAACCTAAAATGGCATGTTCCAAATGACTCTTGTTTAAATAACTCTCCTGTTGATTTCTTCTACCTTTTTGTCATCGTTGTAGATATATTTAAAGAAATGTGCTCAGACATACACTGACACTCTGTACTACGCTCGATGGTGATCGGTCTTAGGATTCCTGATACGTTCGTGTCGATATATTTTGTGTAAGCTAATTCCGATGCTTTGTCTTGGCACACAGCGAGAGCACTTCAGTTCCGGAGCGTTGGGTTTGACACACCATACAAGCTCGAACGAGAAGCGATGGGACTGGAAGGTACAATGGTGGCATTTCGATAGCAGCAGGAGCACATCAAGGCTACCGAGGACAGTGGAGAGTGTTTATTTGGAAAGGTGGCGGGTTTTCTGGTCTGGAGGGCGTAAGATAGTGGGTAGCCCCATACGGAGTCGTCGCTTAGTTCGTAGCATTTCTATTGCTGTTATGGAAAGCCAGATTCTATTTCAACATGAAAGTAATTACTGAGGTGAACCTGCTGTGTGGTTTTGTGACAGGTATTACCATTATACAACTGAAATTAACTTTTAGCTTCCTTTTGATGTTTTGCATAGTAAATGAGTTGTGCCGAGGGTCACTGAACTTACTACCCAACGTGGGAGTATGACTGCTTCCATCATTTTTGTGTTCTTTTTTTTATATATATATCTCGTCTGGTAGACAGGGCGTGGGTCTGCTCCTGAAATCTGATAAAGGGGCCGAATGAAAGGAACCGAGCAGGAGCAGGAAAGGTAAAGCATGTCGGTACTGCAAGTAAATTAAAAGAGGTTTTTACTGGTGCATGAATATATACAAATGAATACGTATCTTTGTACAGATGAGTACGTAGGTGTGCAGCCAAAGTCCAGATAAGGAAGTCTCAATAGCAAGCCAAGCTAAAGCGATGATTGTCGGCCGTCTGCTCTTCATGAACTGGGCAAAAGTGGAGTGGTGCTCGTAGAGCTTCATAGCGTCGGCTAGAGGCCGCGGTGGTCGGCGAAGGTCTTCAGCTCTCGTAGCGCCAACCTACGCTGTGGCATCGGTACTATCGATACCAAAATTTTATCCTAAATTACAGTGTGACTGGCAGGGGTAGCTCTGATATGCTTTGGGTAATTTGATTTGGTCTGTAACTATCATGCCGCCTGGGCGCCGTTTTGTCATACACCGCCTGGTTTTTAATCACCTGAACTGACACCCAGTTAAATGTGCGCGATTCAGCCAAAGAGGCAGGCTAGCAACTGGTTATTCAGGAGGCAGATGAAAGGCTGATTCCTTCTTTCAGATGATGCGCATTTTTTTAAGATGCTATTGTACGTGTAGTAACATTGTTTTTTTTCTGTTTCAGCGCTCTGTAACGTAACAGTTTTTATTCTGCATGTGTAAAACTAGCGAGACGACACACGGCGAGTGATGTGGAATATAAATACCATTTTTAGGAAAGGTTTCTCCGTCGAGCCCTTGACGTTCTTCATTGACTTGAATTCTGGGTTGCAATTTAGCCCGAGTCATTGGAAACGTGTTTGTTTTAAGTCTAAATACATGGGACACTACAGCGTCTGCTCTGCTTAGTAGTTTCCTTAAACCATTTTGATTTGGGTAATTTTGCTCCTATTGTTATTATTATTATTATTATTATTATTAGTGACTTTAAAATAATTTATGATATTACATTATTTATTCTGGTCTTTATGGTTTTAGAGTTGTTTTTTTTTTCATGCTAAACCATCTTAGTACTGGCGCTTTTAAATGTTATTTCACATAATACTAATTGGCACCTTTAAATTATTTGTATTCTTTTGTTATTGAATTTAATTGGTGGCACATTTAAATAACGTATTATGTTAATGCTCATTGGCGCCGTTAAACTGTTCTTTTTAATGTAGAATTTATCGGTTGGTGAATTTAAATCACTGTGTACGTAATAATTTAATTGTGTTTTTAAGTGATTTTCGGTGCATTTACAATCCAGTAATTACATCGTTATCAGATGTGGTCACTTTACTCGCATTGCCCTACGTTAGCTGTTACTGTTTCCACTGAATCTGTCCTGAGTCGAGTGCCAATCTCGAATCCCCGCATCCGTAACCAGTGGTGATCGTTACTAACAATTACTTTACTGCAAAGTAGAGGTAAGAATTCTATATCCATTATTAAATGTATCTCCTGATTTGTATCCAACCTACAGAGTGGTTATAAGAATACTTTCGCTACATGAGCCATTGTAGACAGAAAACTGTATGGGATCCCAACGTTATAGGAATGACGTTCAGATTGCACGCTGCAGGATTTGCATTTTTAGCAATGTTAGTGTGACGACTTGCCGTTAGGCACCGGTACTGATTTGGCGACGTAGGTTTGGAACAAAAGCATCAGTATGCATTACAGTTGCAGACAGTCATCATGGGTCTGGACAAAGCGAGCAGAGCTTTACTCGTAAAGGTATTTTATCAAAACTACAGGAATGGTGGTGCTGCTCTTCGGGAGCATCGATACGTTAAAGGAACGCAGAGGAGGTGCTCTTTGTTCATTGAGGTTGAAGAACGTGGGTCGGAAGTTAGAATTAACTGGCAAATTCCGCCTCAAATCGTTGAATAAGTTACTGTTGCCATTACCGAGAATGGTGAACGCAATGTGTATTCTTCAAGCAGTGCACGAGCTGCGTCACAACAGCTGAACATTACGCGGTCCATCGTTCTAAAAGTGCTGCGAACAATTGTGAAGTGGTATCCATACAAACATTACACTCCGCACCAACGTTTGCCTCTTGACGGAGACACAGTTCATAACTGGTCCATTTCTATGCGAGGAACTCTGCCTTCAGTCACCACTGATGTGCAGCGCAAACGGCACACGTCACTGTGATCTGCTTCGCCCACATGTAATCGCTGTTGTACAGGTGCTTTGGTCTCAACTATTACGATGCACGATGGAGTTACAACTCACGTTTCTCGTGATGCCACTCAGTTACTCCATAAAACACTTAGAAAAAACCGAATCATTTGTCGGTCATACTAAGCTGCGTGGCGATCAAGGTTACCCGATGTAAAACCAAGATTGGTGGCTGCTCGTTTACCTGAAGGACAGGGTCATTTCAGCGGGAATCTCACGCACTTGGGACGCGGAAGATGAGCATAGTAACGGAGGTACCCAACATACGGCCTGGCATGTCTCAACTTCAGTTCCGGGATGTCGTGGAAGCAAATGGTCGCTACATTTAGCAACGTTTGTAACCTGGAACGTAGACATTGTACGCAAATAACAAATGTTACCCTCTCTTGTAGGAATTAAAATTTGTTCATTCCAGTGGTTAATTCGTCATTTCTCTTCCACATTTCCTTACAAATGTTCCCACACAGTTACACTCTCCTACCACCACTCATTTTTGATGGAGGCCCTTTGAAGTAGAGAAAGTTTAATTATAATCACCCTGTCCATTTGATTTATTGTCTTCAGAAATCACCAGGTCATCACTCTTCAAAGAAACCAAAATTTTCATCTTCTTCAGCGTCTGGAAAGAGTGGTGGCAGTTGCCTACCGGCCACTTTTCCTTCTGACATTTCCGACGGAGGCCCAAACGCAGCCGCTACTGCTCTTTTTACGAAAGTAAACACGAAAAAATCATTAGAAACTGGGTGCAAACTCGGACTAGGGAAGACGGAGCAGAAAAGAGGCCGTATTCTTTTGCCGTGCGACGTTTGCCTTAAGCGGCTTAGCGAAACCAAGACTGAGGATTTCAGCCCCCCTGCCCTCAAACGTGAATCCAGTCTGTGAACACTGCATTACCTCTCTCGCTCTCGTAGCTGGAAACCACCTACCGCCACTCGGCTTAATCTTCCTTATCCGTGCTCCATCCGACTGTATTATAAGTGAACCACTGCAGAAAACCACGAGGTAGCCACTGACAAAGCCAACTCTGAATTCATAAGATGCTGCGATATTACCATTGTCAGCAAACTGAAATCTAAAGAAGCAATTCATCTTTATTCTTGAGTATTCTGCTCTCAGGAATAGTCACATTGCTGAGAAAATATAATAGTTGCCTGTTGTCCCATTGTCCAGCAGGAATAGATATTTTCAGCAGCATATCAGGCTGTTTTTTTAACTTCTTAATCTACCCAAAGACAGTCTCGAACCAACGAAATGTACCACTGCGAGGAAACACACACCCGCTGCTCTGTCCCAACCGACCGACTGCCTACTCCAGTACGCAGACTGCATTCATAACTGCTCAGTGCAAATCACAGCAGCTACAAACAGTTCCACGTAAACACTTGCACCAAGAACTGCGACAATCCTAAGACCAATCACTGTGGAACAACAAGGAGAAATCAGAAGCCGACACACACAGAGATCCCATATGCGGTCGGCGATCAAATACACGTCGTCCGAACCACCAACCTAGGTCGTCCCCACTCAAGTTTCTGACGTGATTCTGACTGCATGACCGAAATTAACAGACTTCGAACACGGAGTGATAGCTGGAACTAGAAGCATAGGACATTCTGTTTCTGAAATCGTTTGGGAAATCAATATTACAAAATGCACAATGTCAAGAGAGGGCCGAGAATACCAAATTTCGGGCATTACTTCTCACCGCGGATAACGCAATGGTCGAATGCCTCCACCTGATGAATGAAAGCAGCGGCATTGCGGAGAGTTGTCAGTGCTAACAGACAAGCAACACTGCCTTGAAATATTAGTAGCCTGTGAGGTACTTCTCTCTTCTTAATGAGACTAGGAGCGTTTTTTCAGGTGTTATTAAGTATGTAGCCACTATAGTGGTACTGAGCTGTAGTTCGCGAAAGGTTACATGTGATGGACTATGTGGAATGAACCACGAACGTAAATTCTAGCATACTTCTCAGTATTCTTCCCTAGATCTTCACCTTGCTCACCTTGCTCTTCCGAAGTACTCTCGAAATCCCTAATGAATTTTTACTCTGTAGACAGTAGTTCCTAAAATGCGATCTAGAAATCGTGAGTTCTGGAGTGTGTTTCTCGAATACTGCTACGATGCTACAATGAATCTCAGTGCTTGGGATACAACTTCAATTATCAACTGGAATTCAAACCAAGTAAATACGTTTTAACAATCAAGCCCATCTGACAGCCAGTTTTAAATCATTCATCACAATAAAGATTATGGGTACAGAAGTATGCAAAGTCAAACTTAAACTTTAACTCATTTTTAACTAGAAGAAACAACTACACGTAGTGCACGCATTTTGTATGCATGAGGGCTGGTCACAGACTTAGTTCTGAGCTATCCTAAGTCTTCCCGGCCTGCCTGCTGAGACCACTATTGTGATTAATCTATTGCCGTCCGGGATGACCGAGCGGTTGTACGCGCTACAGTTTGGTACTGCGCTACCGCTACGGTCGCAGGTTCGAATCCTGCCTTGGGCATGGACGTGTGTAATGTCCTTAGGTTAGTTAGGTTTAAGTAGTTGTAATTACTAGGGGACTGATGACCTTAGAAGTTAAGTCCCATAGTGTTCAGAGCCAATTGATTTTTTATTGGTCTATTAATCCCACCAGCCACGTGTAATATTAAATTACTTCGCTTACTCACTTTCGCAGAACAATTTTGAATAATTTGAATATTATCTATACAGAAAAAAAACTGTGCGTAACGTCCTCAGTATTGACCGTTATTATGCACTTAAACACTACATATCCATACCCAAGGTTACTTTGCTCTCCGTTTCATGGATTAGGCATTCTAGCGCCATATCTAATATGGTACACTCCACTATATGTTGATGTGCCGAGAAAAAGTCAGCCTCCTCTCGTATTTTTCCGACACTTTCTGTGTAGCCTGGCCATCTCTTACTTGCGGACTGGGTAAACTCTCGTTCCTACCGGCTTATAAAGATGCAGTTATATGTGATGTAACAAATGATGGGCTGCAATGTGGCATGGACGCATAGAACCACATAGTGACGTTTCAGTGGTAGGATGGGAGGAAGGGATGCGGCATGCTCCGCATCCCCTGTGGGCAGACCAGGCATAGAGGTCAGTGAGAGAGGAGAGAGGGGAGGGGATAAAACTGCTATGTCAGCTTGTGGGCAGTAATTTCATCAGCAGACCTAAGGATGGCAATATCGTTGCTTGCCAAAATGTTATGCCATTGGAATTTGACATCCAGCTATTCATCAGCCAACTATTTCATCAATTATATGCTTAATCCTAGCTGCACCACTAACTGATTAAATGAGGAAGTCATCTTTTACGTTTACCTCCAGAAGATGCTAAAGCCTTTATAATGCTACATCCAGTTTTCACAGTTTACGTCATTGTGAGATGGACATTGATGCTTGAATTGGTGTCTGCCACATGATGATAAATATTGACAGAACTAGTTTTATGACTATAAGGTTTATAAATTATATTTTATCTAAACCGAGGGGCTCATCATAAAGAAGGAAGCAACGATCATTTGGAAAGGTGAAGTGAGCAGCCGTCGAGGTTTGGTTTTAAAAATCTCAGGGGTCCTGGCCAAGCATTGTCGTTCGTAATTATGTTCTATCTCCAGTCACTATAGCAAACATATATCATTTTATAAGAATTCAGTTCCAGTAGCTGCAGTGTAATCGTTACTTGCTTGTATTTAGACATTACTGCACAACAGGATTGCCTCCTTAGGGTTACAAAGCCAATTTCAGTGCACCCGTGGGTGTTGTGGATAGTGAATCTTGTAAGCCAAAACAGGCAAGTAACATCATCATAGTACAGCAAATGTCACAACTTGATAGTAGAGACGCCATAACTTGTCAGAGGGTGACCAACTGGATCAGACAAGTATGTGTTGCAACACCAGTAGCTGATAATGTGTATGTGCAGTTGGTATCATGTACTGATCTATATCCAGAAAAGATAGCATCTTGCTCCAAATCTGTAACACCTTGCTGCAAAATAGTAAAATTTATCTTGATGTTGTAATAACTTTTCTCAAAACTTTAACAAGTTTAAATGAAGCTTTAATAACTTATCCCAAAGTTGTAACATATTGCCACAATGTTATGAAAGCTTGCCCACAAGCTAACAACTTGCCCTGAAACTGTAACAACTTCCACAAAAACAATAACAAGTACACTTGAAACAATAGCACCTTGCCCTGAAACCGTAACAAAGTGCCTTGGTTATCCCCCGTTACCTTTGGTGGGGCAATGATGGTCGCTTTTGGGAAAACCTGTTATAATTTTAATTCGGATTCTTACGGTTTTCGGGCAAAATTTTACAGTTCAGGGGCAAATTGTTGCCGTGTTTGGGACAAGCTGTAATACTTTTCGGGCGATTTGTGAAAGCGTTATGGCCAGTTGTAACAGTTTTGGGGTAAGGTACAACGTTTTTTGGCAAATTTGTAACAATTTAGAGGCAAGTTTTTACAGATTTAGGGAAAGTTTCTACAATTTAAAAGTAACTCATTACAGTCACAGGGAAACATTTTCAGTATTAGGCAAAGTGTTACAATTTCAATTTAAGTCTCTACAATTGAGACTGATAACTTTTTTCAGCCTTATGGCAAACCCTTACGGTTTTGGATCAAATTGATATAGTATTAGCGCAACTTGTTAGTTTCGGAGTAAGTTCGTACAGTTCTCAGGCAAGATGTTGCAGTTTCAGGAAGAATCATTACAGTTTCAGGGCAAGTAATAATTTTGATCACATTTATTACAGTTTTAGTGAGTACTTGACTCCCCAATAGCTCACACCACAAGTACCTGATACCACCATAGCTGACACCATCAGCAGCTGACACGCATTGCATGTACAGACTGTCACTGTGGTGTCACCGCCAGACACCACACTTGCTGGGTGGTAGCCTTTAAATCGGCCGCGGTGCGTTAGTATACGTCGGACCCGCGTGTCGCCACTGTCAGTGACTGCAGACCAAGCGTCACCACACGGCAGGTCTAGTGAGACGTCCAAGCACTAGCCCAGTTGTACAGCAGACTTTGCTAGCGATGCTACACTGACAAATACGCTCTCATTTGTCGAGACGATAGTTAGCATAGCCTTCAGCTACATCATTTGCTACGACCTGTCAAGGCGCCATTACCAATTTATATTGCGATTATAATTCTGTATCATCAAGAGCGATGTTCTACAAATATGGACTAAAGTTAAGTATTACAGCAACTGCGTCCGTTTTTCTAAGTTCTCATTTCCTTGTAATGTTCCAGACCTCACGCCAGCCTGCGTGAGCTTAACGCGTGCATTTCGGCCTCCTTTAGCAACACGGTGTTGGCTCTTGAGCCAACACATCACATGCCGACGAGGACAAAAACGGTCTTCTTCTTTATACTTGCTTAAATTACTTGTGTCATGGCTTTGCCACAATCTCCAGATGTACTGTCCGAATTTTATCGCTTGCAGAATCAGCAGACGCAGGCCTTATTGGATGCCCTTGGACGGCTCGTCCAGGGTCAACGTGCACTGCAAAAAGATGCGGCAGCCGCCGCTTCACCGCTACCGCAGCCACCACACGCAGTTGCACCACCTTTTCGTCCTTTTGATGCTGCACTGGAAAACTGGACGGAGTGGTCACGCCAATTTGGATTCCATCTTGCCACCTACAGAATTCAAGGTAACGAGTGGCAGCCTTTTTCCTTACGTGTGTGGGAGTGTCCACGTACCGTGTGATAGTGAAATTGCTTCCCCGACGCGACGTCGCAACTCTGTCCTATGACGAAATTTTGTCTGCATTAGATGCATATTTCAAAGAATCGGTCAATGTAGTTGCAAAAAGGTATATCTTCTTTCGTACCAAACGTACGGCCGGTCAGACTAATAGGGAGTGGGTTGCAACTTTGCAAGGCCTTACAGGGGATTGTGCTTTTGAGTGTGAATGTAGACTCCCTTATTCAGATACAATGGTACGTGATGCAATTGCACAGAACGTTTCTGATGGTCGTATAAGGGAACAGATTTTGAAACTAGTCAATCCCTCCCTTCAACAAGTGATAGACGTATTGGATCGGCAGGACACACTTGACTTTGCTCAGGAATCATTTGAAATTTCGCCGGCCGTTTGTCACGTTAACCGGCCTGCCGGGCGCGCTGCACGGAACAGTAAACAGCCCTCGCGCCCATCCACGCAGCTGCCGCCAAACTCTCTGCTACGTGTGCTGCACAAGGAAGCAAATGCAGTGCTTAAATCATGCCCGCGGTGTGCTACTAGACGTTCGTGTGAGAATTACCCGTCACGCCAAGCTATTTGCTTTTTCTGTAATAAAAAAGGACATGCTCAGAGTGTTTGCCAGAAAAAGCTCAAATCAGACACTCACAACCATTCCAGGCCCTTTGCTTCGCGCCAGAATCGGAATCGAACCACGAATACTCAGGCTTGTGAACCTTCGCCCATGGACATTCATGCAGTTCATTCGACTCCGCCCAGTGCCACTCTCTCTAACAGTGACTGTGTTCATCCCACAAATAGTGTGCGTCGAAGTCCACGGAAATCCCGTCAAGTCGCATGTGATTCTGTACCAGTGTCAGTTCACGTTGCACGAGACAGTCGCTCTTTTCGTCAGCAGGACAATAAACTTTTTGTAGATTTGGACATTCATGGCCACGTGATACCATTCCAGCTCGATACCGGAGCTGCAGTTTCACTAATCAATAAAGACACATACAAACAACTGGGCACACCTCCGTTGTGTGCCGCAACTGTTAAGTTAACTAGCTATTCCGGTCAGAATATCCCTGTGTTAGGACAGTGCAGCCTTCTTGCAACATACAAGGGACAAACAAAACTAGTCATTTTACGTCCTTCGTTCTTCTTCTGCAGTGAACTTGTTTGGTTTAGATTTATTTCAGTTGTTTAACTTGTCTATAGTAAATCAGGTCCTCTCAGTGAACCAGACTGTGCCTTCAGCCAGTGTTTCTCGTCTATGTGAAGAGTTTGCAGACATTTTTGCACCGGGCCTTGGTTGCGCTAAGAACTGTAAAGCTCATTTGGAACTGAAAGTAAACGCGCAACCAAAATTTTTCAGAGCGCGCAATGTCCCCCACGCATTGCGTGATGACGTCGCAAGAATGTTAAACGATTTGGAATCACAAGGTGTGATTGAACGTGTGCAGGCTTCTCTCTGGGCATCTCCCTTAGTAATTTTGCCAAAACCTTCCGGAAAATTGAGACTTTGTGTGGACTTCAAAGCAACAGTGAATCCACAACTAGTGACTGCGACTTTTTCCTTTACCCCACCCGGAAGATCTTTTTGACACACTGTGCCCGGGTAAATATGTTTCGAAGTTGGACCTCGCAGATGCGTACTTGCAAATACCGGTGGACGCAGAATCCCAGCGCGTTTTGGTGGTTAACACGCATCTTGGTTTGTATCGATTCAAAAGACTGCCATTCGGGTGTGCATCCGCCCCTGCATTGTTTCAGCAGTATCTGCAAACTGTTTGTGCGTCGGTCCCTACTGTAGCAAACTATCTGGAAGATATTGTGATCTCCGGAAAGACGGAAGAAGAACATTTAGCCAATCTCAGAACATTATTTGAGGTCTTGCGACAAAATGGTTTTCGCTTGCGGAAGGACTAATGTGTGCTTTTTGCTCTGGACTTACCCTACCTGGGCCATGTACTCAATGCCCAAGGCATACATCTGAGTCCAGAGCACCTCCGTGCCATACAGGACTTACCTTCGCCGCAGAATTTGACGCAGCTACAGAGTGTGCTGGGAAAACTAAATTCTTATCACAAATATGTGCGCAACGCCTCTTCCATTTCAGCTCCGCTTCATCGCTTACGCCGTAAAGGTGTTCCGTTCGTCTGGACGACGGAATGCAAACGCGCCTTTCGCCAGTTGAAATCGGCGTTGCTTTCTAATACTTGCCTTACGGCATTCGATCCCCAGAACCCCTTTTGTTGATGGTAGATGCATCGGATTTCGGGATCGGTGCTGTGCTTGCGCACAAAGATGGATCGCATGATCGCCCTATTGCCTTTGCGTCCAAATTGCTCTCGTCTGCGCAAAGAAATTATTCACAGATAGAGACAGAAGCTTTGGCTCTCGTATTTGGTGTTACAAAGTTTCATGATTTCTTGTATGGTCGTCACTTTACCATCATCACAGACCACAAACCTTTGATATCGCTTTTTCATCCGAACAAGCCTGTACCTCCACGTACAGCGCAGAAATTCACTCGCTGGTCTATTTTCCTCTCGTAGTACCGCTACGATATCTTGTATCGGTCCACTGCTAAGCACGGAAGCGCCGATGCGTTGTCCCGTTTGCCTGTTGCTGAGGATAGAGCATTCGATTCTTCCGAACTTGCTTGCATGTTCATTGATGCGGAAACCGATGACGTGGTCGAATCGTTTCCGATCGATTTTCGTCGTGTAGCTACAGCCACAGCTGCTGACCCGGTCCTTGCTACCGTTTTGCGTTTTGTTGCTACTCAATGGCCCTTGTCAAAGTCACGGATCCGTTGGTTCGCCGATTTTTTGCTCACAAGGAGAGACTTTTTGTTCGACGTGGTGTTTTGCAGTTGCGTTCTGATAATGATCAGTCCAGGGTCGTGGTCCCACGTTCATTACAGTTCTCTGTCTTACGGCTTCTCCACCAAGGACATTGGGGTATAGTGAGACCGAAACAACTTGCTCGACAGCACTGTACTTTGTTCGGAATCGATGCTGCGATTACGAATATGTGCTCTTCTTGCATGGCGTGTTCCGAACAACAATCCGCACCACCGCTGAAATTCTTTGCATGGCCGAAAGCCACTTCCCCTTGGCAACGCTTACACATCGATTTTGCTGGTCCATTCTGGAATGCTCGGTGGTTGGTTGTGGTAGATTCATTCAGTAATTTTCCTTTTGTGGTCCGGATGTCTTCCACGACGTCATCTGTCACCATCCAAGCGTTTTCCGCTCTCTTTTGCATTGAAGGTCTTCCACAGACTTTTGTTTCCTACAATGGCCCACAATTCATGTCCGCAGAATTTCAGTCATTCTGCAAGGCCAATGGTATTCAACATCTGACATCCGCGCCGTTTTCCCCTCAGTCAAACGGTGGCGCTGAACGATTGGTCCGGACTTTCAAGTCACAGATTTTGAAGTTCAAAGAGTCGCATTCTCGGGAGGACGCGTTATTGCTCTTCTTGTCCTCGTATCACTCTCAGCCCCGAGATGGTCGCTCGCCGGCTGAGTTGCTCCACGGTCGTTCTCATCGAACCTTCATGTCTTTGCTACATCCGCCGCATCAGGGGCCTGTGCAGCGGCAGACGCCTGCTTTTGCTCCAGGCGACGTTGTATACTATCGCAACTATCGCGGTTCACGGCGTTGGCTCGCAGGGCGCATTCTTCGCTGCCTCGGCCGCGCTATGTATCTAGTTTTGGGGGCCACTGGTGAGGTGCGTCGGCATCTCAGTCAGCTGCGCCTCTGTCGTCGCACGGGTTCTGCCGCTCCCCGTCTGCTTTCAGCGACGGTGCCGTCCGGTCAGCGCCCTGGGGACCCATCTACTGGCTCGCCTCATCCCCAGGTGTTACCGACGCTGCCTTCCATTTTGCCCCATGGCGACGCGCCGCCGCCGCCGCCTGTTCTCAAACCGGCGGCGCCCGAAGTGGACGCGTCGCTGCAACCGCCGGGTGCCTCCCTGGGTCACGCGCCGCCAATCGCTTCCCGTGACCAGCTGTCCTCCGACATGGAACTCTTGCCCGCTCCGGACCAGATGTGGTCTTCGCCCGTCGGCTGCCCCGCCCCGATGGGGGTCGAATCTTCGGCCCCTCCTGTCTCTCTACGGGCGAATACACCTCATGTTGGCGTGCACCCTGGACTAGGTTTTCAGGCGTTTCCTAGCTCCCCTCGGTCCGAATGGCAGGGTGCGTGTGGCACAGCCTCGCCTGTTGTTGGGCTGCCCACCTCGTCGCATACGTCAACGTGGGGTCCTCCCCACGGCGAGCGGAAGCCTTATAACACAACCGTCCGCCGATTTGCGGGGGAGGAATGTGGTGTCACCGCCTGACGCCACACTTGCTAGGTGGTAGCCTTTAAATCGGCCGCGGTCCATTAGTATACGTCGCACCCGCGTGTCGCCACTGTCAGTGATTTCAGACCGAGCGCCACCACACCACCACACGAGAGGTCTAGTGAGACGTCCTAGCACTCGCCCAGTTGTGCAGCAGACTTTGCTAGCGATGGTTCACTGACAAATACGCTCTCATTTGTCGAGACGATAGTTAGCATAGCCTTCAGCTACGTCATTTAGTACGACCTAGCAAGGCGCCATTACCAGTTTATATTGCGATTATAGTTCTGTATCATCAAGAGCGATGTTCTACAATTATGGATTAAAGTTAAGTTTTACAGCAACTGCGTCCGTTTTTCTAAGTTCTCATTTCCTTGTAATGTTCCAGACCTCACGCCAGCCTGCGTAAGCTTAACGCGTGCATTTCGGCCTCCTTTAGGAACACGGTGTTGCCTCTTGAGCCAACACATCAGTCACTTACTGGTGTTACAACGCCGTTATGATCCCGAAGCTGTCACCTACTGTCCATTCATAGCTCACAGACTGTCAAGTGGTGGCACATACGTGTCTGTGTCTGGTTTTTGAATACTATTTCAGTTACGAATGCCTAATAGTTTATGTCAACTGCCACTGCCTTGCCTGTTTAACTTTATCAGCTTAAAGTGAGAATCGTTCTGTACTGTAAGATACAGGTATTACAGTAGAATGCAGTTGTTATAATGTTAGGTTGAGTCAGATTACACTACCCCTCGTTTCACAGCTACATGAAGGTGTTCAGTTTGCTGTTTCATCGATGCTTCATGCAGTCTCCACTGCATGACAGCAGCTGCTAGCATCACACCAGAGGATGAGAAATCTTTGTACCACAAGGTGAAATAATTACCTTACAATGAGGGTTTTTGCAATGTTATGCATTATTAATAGAAGATGCAAGCGTTTTGTATTCCAAGATAAAAGTTAACACCCTGTCATGGAATAAATATAATATTTGGGTTTGTCTGAAAGCATAGAAATATTTGTTTCTACCTTCATGAGTTTATATTGCTACTTTTCAGTATACTTTTTCATCGAAGCGTTATGTAGTTTCCACTGTGTGACAACAAATTATGCAAATGTTTCTAATTGCAAAATAAATTTAATAGCCTATCATTAGGTCACTATAATGAATGTATGATTTTCATGTCGGATTTCAAAGTGACTTTTGACGAATTTTAGATGTTGTAGTAATATTGTTTACATTGGTAGTATCAACATGTGCACTTTGGCCTGTAGATTACATCAGCAGTAGTGATCATTCTTGTTTTAATGTCTTAATGAAACAATTTTTACGAATTTTGGTGAATTTTATTCTTGCTAGATGATCAAACATGCCCAACAAGTAGCCTGTAATTCATTTCACTTGTACCAATAAACAAGTTGCGTCTGTTTTGATAAGTAATTTCAGTGTCCAGTATACTTGTAAAGTGAAGTAACATATTCGAACCTTGATCACCAACAAATGCTGCTTAACCCCTCGATACATGAGCGGAAAGTTGGAGATTTTTTATAAGTTCTTATGGGACCAAACCTCTAAGATCATCGGTCCCTGGGCTTACACACTACTTAATCCCACTTAAACTAACTTACAGTAAGGGCAACACCCACACCCATTCTGAGGAAGGACTCGAACCTTGGAATGTAACAGGAAACGATGGTAAAGTAGTTCTCTATCGTCATGTGGGTTGAGCTTCCTCGAAGCGTCTTTGCCAAGGTCTTTACCATATGAGCTGCAATGTTAACTTGACGAGGGTGATCTAGACTTTTTCCTTAGTACACTAGACAATCGATAGCGTATGATGTCAAAGAGCCTCAGAGCCAGAGTTTCTTTATCCCATATTTTCCTGGCTTTCTTGACATATATATTGTAGAAGTTTGCAATACCCTCTGAAAGACGCTAGATGCTCATCTGTTGTGGAGTCTTTCTCCTGGATCAAATCTTCGCCTGCAGTTGTTTATGAATAGTCTCCTCACTTTCCGGAAAGCTGCCATTTTATCATCTTGGATCCCAGCTTTCCGGGTCCGTGTTTGTCAAACTTTATCGCTCTTCTTATTTCTTAAAACCAGTTTATAGAAAAAGTCACCGTATAAACAGAGTTACCACCAGAGTCTCGAAATAATTCTGTTATAGGGACATCCCAGCTTCTGTAACTTCCAGGTAATAAAATTCCAAAAAAAATGTATTGCTTTCCTCATTTGTGACATTTCACCGTGTTTGATCATTTCTAGATGCCGAGCGCCGTTCTCTGTGGTGAAATGAGGGCTGTATCGATTTGAGAGGTACAGCGGCGAGTGAGTCTGCTGAAATATAACATAGTTCGCTCCTACCGACGCCACATCATCATTGAGCACCTATTCATAGCATATAAAGAATTGCATTATAATCTGAGAGTGAATTTAAAAATTAATATAATTTTTAGAACTTTGTCAGTGTATGCTTCAGTATATTAACACTGCGAAGTCTCAGAATGATCTAATGAACATGTTTCGCCAAATACGTTATTTTAAGAAAAAATAAGCGGCGCTAAGTAAAGAAGCTAGAATGCTAAAAATTGTTCGGAATGTGTAAATGTATGTTACAAACAAAAACTTACAAGTCTCACTTGATCGGAATAATATTATGGGCCATGTCGGCGCTTTTACTGAAAGTCGAAGGCACTAAATATTAGACTCAAAATGATGAAAATTTGTATTTAGCCTTTGTTTCATATAAAAACATTAGCTAAGTGCCTCCACTGAGTTACCTCTGTTAGTTTTCAAGTTATTTACTAAAATCCGAATTAAGAACGAAAAGTCGTTATTCATCATAGATTAAGTATCATCTTCTATTTGTTATACAAAAATATAATTACAGCACTCGATAAAATTTAAGAAATAATACAGTTGTACCAAGTTTCAAGACTATACTGTAAATAACAATCACTATAAGGAATCTTAAAGGGTCAGTTCAGAGTTCATGTTCTGCTATCGGTTCCGTTCTAAAATTTATAACCAGAAAAGTTTAAATGTAGTGAAACTAAAGCTTTTTCAGTAACTAAAGCAAACTTATCTCCATTCAAATAGAAATTAAGAAGATTATAAATTGATAAAATGATAGAGCTATTAATTAATCCGTATCCGAGAAAGGGTCCAAGTAGATGCTGCTACCTGTGTCCAGAGCGGTTGATATCACATTTTCCATTTGATGGTATGCTGCCCTCATATATAAATACACCCAGAGAAGCAATAAGAATAGTCACTTCATACCAAGATATCAATCTGTCCACGTCGGTCAAACGCCTGCATATGCTTGTCAATGGACGAATTTCAACATCGCAAAGGAGGGGTAGGGTTGGGTTGTTTGGGAAGGAGACCAGACAGCGAGGTCATCGGTCTCATCGGATTGGGGAAGGAAGTCGGCCGTGCCCTTTCAAAGGAACCATCCCGGCATTTGCCTGGAGCGATTTAGGGAAATCACGGAAAATCTAAATCAGGATGGCCGGATGCGGGATTGAACTGTCGTCCCCCCGAATGCGATTCTAGTGTCTAACCACTGCACCACATCGCTCGGTACATCACAAAGGAAGCTACATGTATTTGCACTGTCTATTTTGTTTATCCTTCACCGTTCACTAGCTGCAGTCATCTGCTCTCCAAAAGTTTCGACTGAAGTGCTGTTTTAGACTGTTTCTTTGTCTTCTATTTAATGGTAGATTTACCAGTTGTAGTAGCGGCCAGCGTTAAACGAACTTAGAATGGCACCTGTTTTGTGAAGGGCTGGTTGAACCCCCATTGAAGTCCGCCTACGACCAGATGTAATGAGACTGTCTAAACCCGTTAGGGGCTCTTGGTCTGTATTTATGCATTGTTTCGTCATTTTTTGATACTGAGCAGATACAGCATTATGTAGTCAATATTTGGCCGTATGTAGTTGTTAACCATAATGTCATTTCTACTGATTTCATGATTGGTTTTTATGAAGTTTTTAAAAATTATTAAAAACCTGTAATTGGCATTCTGGTGCCGTGTCATGTTGAGCGGTTTAGCTGTAATTTCTCAGTAGTAAATTACTCCTGAAATCAGCTGATTCGATATTTAGTCAAAACCCAATTAGGTAAATCTTCCTTTCGAAAATTATTGCTATTGCCATTTTACGCTGTCAGTTTTTGAGCTGACTACCAATTATAATTCACTGATGACACTGTAAAAATATTGTTTAACCGGCCATTAAAAAAATTCATTGAAAGTTATTACCATCATTCTGCTGCTACGTTGTGTCACACAGTTTAAATTAACAGTGACTGCTCATTAGTATTTAAGCTGATAAGTCACTTCTGGGGTTACTGAAGTACTTTTTAAACTGCCTTAGGAAAAGTTTTATTAAAAGTTATTTTGTCATTTTGGCTCCAATGCTGTAATCCACAATCTAGTTTAATGGTGATAACACATTAGTATCTAAGATGAAAGTCACTGCTGAGGTTTCTTGAGTGCTATTTAACTTCGACTGAAAGAAAATTCTCTTGAAATTTGTTTTTGTCTTTCTGAGATTTTCGTTCCACATTCAAAACTCTAATCATTCATTATTCGTGTTCTTTTGGATTTTACTAATGTCTTGAAGCTAAGGCCTTAATTTGTAAGTACAAGGCAATTATCAACAATCCCCGATATCCCTCTAAAATAAAAGATTATTACCGTCATCTGCCACCTCCCAGACCAACCCCGCTCATGTCATAGCTGTAAATGATAAGTATTATTTCAATTATTATTTTCCTATATTTCAAAATGTCAAAATGAACTGCTGTTTTATGCTCTAGTTGGTTGTCGTTGCAAAAAGACGGCAGCATTCATATTTCAAACTGTAAAAAATGCTTGGTGTAAGGCAAAACAGACTCTTAAATTAATTATTTTCCACATCTAAATGACATCTATGACGTTTGTCAAATGTCGCATCTTCTTTCCACGTCTTAAATATCTGCAAAAATACATCTAAAATCCAAAGAATCCAATGTTTAGGTGAAGTATCACACCGTTATTTTTCACACAGAAATATACTCCTCTAATTGGTGCCTAATACACGATTGTGGAATCTAAAGTGAGTAGCTCAGAGTCATTTCATGGCTAATTAGTTACATATTATAAACCGACAGTTAATATTTCAAGTTTTACCTGCAAGAGCGATGTGGTTAAAATAATCTGACCAGGCCAAACACTGCAGAAAATACATGTTAGTTAATATACTGCACATGTATAATAATAACAGATAGGTATCCCAATCTTGTTTATCTGAACTACAAATCTCATAGGTGACCTGTGCTACAGAATTAGGACACGGGTGTATGAGGTAGTTACATCACTTGTAGTTTTTATGTCTAGGCAATGTTGATCATCTGACGTTATGATGCCTTTGCCAGTCGTACGCAATCTTGTCCCAACTTCGTGTGTTTGTACCCTTGTTTTCTTGATATTTTAGAGAATAAACTCAGTGCCAAGTTTGCCTTAAAAGGGCCGACACCGTTACCACCATGAAAACCGTAAGTATCCTCTTTATACCTCATGTCACATCGACACACACATATTAATTTTATTGACTCTTTGATTTTAATGAACCTTCTCTTATTTGGACGACTTTTTTCGTCATGTAGGGCTCGACGATTAAAAACTCTCTGGAAGTAGGCATATGGCCGTGACTTTGCGAACATTCTTAAATTTACTGAATGACGTGCCGTGTAATTTGTTCAAGCATTCCCACCAGGTCGTACACATGCTGAAATCCACCTGCGTGACTAAAAGTGCTGTGTGTTGTCAATGTCCGAGGACTGATCAAGCTGTGTTCATTCAGACGATGTTGACTCACATCTACGTGGTGTAAATGAGCGTGACATGGAAATGCTTCTGACAGTCTGCATTCCTACTGACAGTCGAACTTCCACACAAAATTACTGCCTGGGAAGTACTGCACACCGATTTGTTAATAAACGAGATATGCGTTGTTGAAATGTATCGAACCTATAGTAACTTCAGCAGTATGAATTGCTCTTTTACTCTTGTCATGATTCATTTAGTTAGTTTTTGATGCCACTTGGCAACTTATTAATCCATTCATTTGATGCATCTACCGTAGAGAAGTTTTGCATAGTGTTCCATAGTGGTCACAGAAGTAAATGTATTTGTTATAACTGAACTACTAATGTTTGTTGTGTGATGTATTGCATGTACATCGCAATAAGCCACATAGGATAAAGCAGACTTATTCTCTTGTAGAGAGCGCCTCCTGCCACTCAGTCTTCCAGATCAACTGAAGAAAGGGATGGAAGTCATCAGCTTTCAGTCAAAGATATTAAATTGTTTATTTTCGAGGTATACATAATAAATTAGTTATCTCTTGTGCCGAAGTGCCATAATCGGAAATAGAAATAAATGAATGTGTTCTTAGGAGACAGATATTGCGTAAAATTTTTGCCGCAAGTGGTAATTTTAAATCATTACTGTACATGTTTTGAATTGTACATTTGTCTGATAGTTGCAATTGCTGTTTCCTCTGCAGTTCATTCGTAGCTTGCCCCATGTAGTTCAAGTAAACAATAGCGGAAGCAAAAACAGTAACGTACGTAACACTTGCTACCCGTACATCTGATGCACTATGAAAGTTATAGCCTATTTTTCAATTGACCTACATAGGTCAACTGAAGTGCAAGATACTAATTATACATTTGTAGTTGTTTTCACCTTAGCTAGTGCTTGTATGCTATTCTTCAGTTATTAGGGGGATTGAGGAGGTAACGAATCATCTCACCATTCTTCGTTATCGTTCGTCGTGTACGGTTGTCGGCGGCCAGCGCTGCGTCGGTGCGGCGCATCGCCTCGGAGCTGGCCTGCACCGATTGGCTGCCCCCATCAGCAATCACGGCTTTGCGGCAGGGCCCAGGTACGATATCCGCGTTGTCTACCCGTTGTCGGTTGCGTGGCCGAAGCTGTGCTGTCACGGTGTCGGAAGGCGGATGTTCGCGCTGGGTAGAAGAGCGCCCATGTCCTCTCGCTTCTGCGATATCCCCACGACTCCCCTCTCGCCTCTCCTTCCTCTGCCAGATCAACTCCCCTTCGGAATATTCTTCCTTTCGGCGTTGTCATTGGCGGACGAAATTTTCATTGCAGCCCAATGACAGATCGCCGTTTCATCGCCACGCCTCTCTGTGCAGGGTTGAAATGTTCTGTCAGGCGTGGACTGGCGCGTGTTTCGCGAATTGGCATCTTCCTCACGATTCCCAATTCTTAAGATGTTTTCTAGCGTTCCAAGGCCGTTGGGAGAGCAATTACACAACACTTCTTTATAACCACTCTCTCTACGTAAGCTCTGGACCGACTTGTGCTTGGGCTCCGTCTCAAAATCTGCCAGCGTCCGTGATTTATAAGGAATGTCCTGAATGTCGAGGAAAACATCTTCTTAAGAATGCGGGCTTATGGCTTATTTCACTCGCCTGCCTCCGCCAGCTCCCCACGATTTTTGAACGCTCCTCATTGTGCTCGTAGGGTGTTAGAATTGCACGTGCCTGCTTTCTAACGCCGGTAAAATGACTGTCTCCAGGCCAGAAGAACTCAGATGCTGTCGCGCGTACATTCTTGGTATTCGGTCCTACTCACTGCAAATGTCCATTAGTTCTTGGCACGCTTCTAATTGTCAAACAGGCTCTTCACATCGTGTCGCTAATTGAGCGAGGTGGAGGCGTCAGACCCGGCTTCTCACTGTGTCCTCGTAGAGTGACTGCAGTGCCCTCCCCCCCCCCCCCCCCCTCTCGGGGGTTCGACCAAGGGTGTCCGGCTCGGCCGCTACGCTATTGGCACGCTGACAGAAGTGGCTGCGGTCGGATGTATTACACAACTGTTGTCATGACTATTAAGCTTCTGTTACGGAAGGTTGAAAGTTATGGCAAAGGGGCCCATCTACAGTATGTTCACTTGGCCCGTCACACACTCACTTGAAAGAAAACAAAATTCTTCGCTCCTTAACAGTTATCCTGACACTTCAGTCACTGCTGTGGATTACTGTGGGGATGTTACGTTTTTAGACGTCCCATAGCGTCTCAAACCCAGTCGACCATTTACATATGTGGTTGCCCTTAGTAAAGAGGTACAAGACAGGTACAGATAAATAAATTTCCTTACAAATAAGGTGTTCATGAAGTACACCATTACATTGTTCTTGACGATAACGTCGCATATGTACACAAGACAAGACATGCACACATAAATGAAGATCAAAACAAATAAACCATACATGAGGAACACCAATAACGTTTAACTCAACGAATGAAATGATAATGTCACATATGTCCTTTAGACAAGACATACACATACATATGAAGATCAAAATATGTAAACAATGCATGAGTAACAGAAATAACATTGTTCACAATGAAAGTGTTGATAATGTTACAGACATACACAAGATGTATGCAAAATAAACATATATTCAAGATGAGTGTAGGTCAAAATAAACCGCTCACAGTAATATTGTTCATTACATCGCAGTTGGGAATACTACACATCCACATGACACATAGAGTTAAGATATGTGAAACAAAAAATGCACTTTATACAGCAATAATGTTGACAAGAGGCCAGTTTTTCAGAAATGCCAATATGGAAAATACGCAAGAAAATTAAGGCAAGTGACAGAAGAGTTGATCTTAAGTGCCATTGTTCATCGAAGGGCTCTATAAAATCAATGTCTGGTGACACAAAACAATAAATTTTCTGATGACACACTTTATTGAACTGATAAAGATGGGATAAATAGGATGGGTTGGGTAGCAACTTCCCGTTTTCCTCCACCATGTACATCTTTTGTTACCTTGTACAAAAATTTGATTTGTGCCTTTACTTCTTCAACAGAACTCACAATAAATATGCATAAAGTACTCATCACTGATATTTGGTAGGTCTCCTTCTCAGTTATTTGGTTGCATAGTGTCAGCTTTATGAGCCACATGAACCGACCTAAATGTCAGAAAAAATTTTTCATATTAGGAGCTTTGTATATCCTTCATTTAAGCATGCAGTCTATATATATTCCAAGATGCTACTCAAGATGGGTGTAAAATGAATGTACACAACAGAAAATACTGAACATGAAACTCAATATTTGGCTCTGTCTGACTGTCCCTTCAAGCAGACCTTAGCATCTCTTAGTTGTGATATTATTTCCTCCATCTTGCTCTTTAACATATAAATTACAACATAAACGTAACAGAATTGTTAAGGGAACTAGTATCTACCAAGTGATAATTGTAGTTTCTGCTTATACGTTTATCGTATATTGAAAACCATTTTATATATTACAAAACTTTATATATCAATGTCCAATGGCCACAAAGAGATAGAAATGAATTTCCTAACTAATATGATTCATCAAATTGGCCAAATCTGCCCCCTTTTTATGGCTACATGATCGAATAAGAATAACCTCAGTGGAACTAAAACTTACGTTATCACAGCTGTTTATGTTTATAACCCTAATAAGCCGAAGCAGTTAGTGATATCACCATATGTACTGCGTCTGTTTTCTTGGAGTGATGTTTCTCGTACATGTCTGCGATAATTGAAGAACTCCAGCCACAAAATAAAAATCTCTTAGAAAGACTAGGACAGCAGAAGGCGGTCCTTGAATACTTTGATCTAATACTGTCTTCTTCTCTCTTTATTCTACACACAGGAAGCGTGAGCTCCCAGCCAGAATGAAAGAGTTCAGATAACTTATCTACGTCAGTATAAACAGAGGAAGTGCAGTCAATCGCTTAATGCTGCATATTTAACGTCGACTCCCTACCCAGAGGAGAAGTTCAGAATTGTACAGTTTTGCAACACTACAGTTATTAAGGTTCTAAGTATAAAAATCTCATGAGAGCAAGGACAGCAAGTCCGTCTGCACCAACATATGCTGATACTAAGCGATCGTCAATCATGGAGGCTCAATATGGAAGACTTCTTTCTCTCCACTACTGGCTTGTCTGCAAAGCTCGGCTTCTCTCCCTCGTAACTGCAGAAGGCGAAACCTGTTGTCAAAACCATGGAATATTCTTCTTCTCTACAGATTCTTTCGAATGCTGACCAACCATATTTTGGGGTTTTGTCGTCCAGTGTGGAAAGTTTTTGAGGAAATACCTATTAGGAATTGTTACATTGGTACGCTTCTCAGAGTAAAAATCATTGAAAATAACCCATCCTGCACGATTTCCGAGGTAACGCTTCCTTGTTCCTCTCTGCTGTGTCCAAGATTTTCAGAGTTTCCGGTTATCCTTCCAGTCCAGCTACAAAACTGGCCGGCCACTGCTGTATTGTGTTTCAGCGCTCAGGTGCCCCGGCCCTCCATCTTGGGATACTTTTTAGCAGGACCAACACCCCTGTGTATGCTTTTCCACCCAGCGCCTTAGTTACGCCTGCCTTTTCAATTCCACTGCTGTTCCAACCTCTGCTAGTATAGGGCATCATTCATTACGCCATTTTGATAATAAAGACAATCCATCACCTTTCATGCAGTAAGCGTTAGCAACTATTCGCAAGGTGTACGTAACAATGTCAGTCTTCTTTAAATATCCAAATATATGATGTACAAAATTTCCGGTTATAAATCACGCCAAAGTATGTATATGAGTGCTTGTAGAGTGCGAAATTATAGCCACCTTACAACATGCCTACCTAATGAACTATTTTGTTCTAGGATGGGATAATTCTTATAATATTATTTCGTCCAGTACAAAATAATATAACCATTAATTGTCTGTACAATTGAACTAATAAGAATAAGAGGGCAGAGGAACAATTGAATCATGATATGTTGTTCCATAGTCATTCTGTGTTCATTCGTGGGCTTACTGCCATAAATTTATTTACTACATGTTTGTTATTTACTCTGCCTGCTCCTTATGTTTGGACCATTTTCCAGAGACATGACAATTGAAATATACAATAACATGTAAAATAACGCGTGTTACCAAAAGAAATTTAACAAACATTAGAAAATTATGCTCTTTCCAAAATGGCAGTTCTCTTCACGCTTTTACACTTATGGACCTTGCTCTCCATCATTCATACGTCCCTAAGACATAGGTTGAGGCAAGAAATATTAAAGTACTCTAATCTTTTCAAAGTGGTCATCCAGTAAATTACATGTGCTACATTAGGCCATCAATTATTCTAGGGGTTATCTAATGGCCATTATACAATTATATAAATTTCAGTGGAATATCCTGTGTAATTTTGCTTGGTCATATTTATGCTCTTGGCTTACATTAAGAAAATCATTTCACAAACTTATTGTCCAAGTCTAGTGTTTCCCCAACTTGTATACTCTTTAAACATGTCAAAAATCTTATGTTCTATAGTGTTCTTTGATGGACTGAATTTACATTTATTGTGACAACTAGTACTCGTAGTAAGATTTAGGATCGACCACCAAATGTAACTAATGTTTGTAATATTAGTAATTTTCGCCTCACAAACATTAATATACGCTCAATAGTAAACGCCTAATGGCCTAAAGTTATCGAACAATTGTAAAGTAAAAGAAATGAACCATTGCATAGTACCGACAGAGTCTATTAATCTTTATCTTTGCCGTTCTTGCGCGGTGCCTGTAAATCTCTATGTACGTGTATCGGTTAATGGTATAAAAAAAAAAAGAATTCTGTTGTTTCAAGACAAATGAGGCTTTTGGCGCCTCACCTTTTATTGTTTGTATTGTATGGAAGGCGAACGCGGACTTGTGCATTCCGCAACTGTATTTTATATTTTATGTGAAAATATTGAGTGAATATGCTAATTGTTATTTTTTTTTTTCAATCAGAAAACATTTAGTTTCTTGTAACTGATTACGAACAGACAGCATCAAGAGGACATTTTGACTGTTATGTATAAAGTATTGAACCACAATGGTCATCTATTGTAATTTAATATGTAAAGGTACGTAGCATTAAAAAAAAAGTGTGTTACAGATAAGTGTGCTTATTTTAGTAAATTAACCTTGATTATTTCCATCTCCTCATTCACTCAATTGCTAATTATTTTGTGTTAGTTCATCACCAGAAATTATGATAACGCTGATGGGCCGAACCCAGCATGAGGCAGAAGGAACATTATCGTTTTCCTATTATTTCTGAGCTAATTTTTTAAATTGAATAGTGTTGCATTTCTTTTAAAGTCCATAAATCTTCTGGTCCCTTAGTGTTATTCCGGGTATGACTATGTCACGAATATAAAAACGCACAGAAATGATAATGTTTCTCTTATTCAGGTATTTAATGCTCAACTTATGTTACTATAATAGTGTAATCAATCCCTCATTCTGTTGCCAAGTGGCGCACCAAAATATTAACTTTTTCGACATTAAAAAAATATATATAAAATAACAATTCTTTTCCTTTTTGCCCCCCCCCCCCCCAAGAGCAACGCTACATGTTCTTGTTGACAAAATATAAAAATGTAATGTGTTAAAAATGTTAAAATCGATATCATCATTATCAAAGAAAATGACAAACTATAATTTTACATAAATAAATATACAAATATTTAAAAACGCTGAAGCACATGAATATATACACAAATAATTTTTAAGACAAACTTGAAAAGTAGCTGCAAGATGTTTACAAAAAAAATATAATTATATCGGAAACTGTTAATTTGTGGGAGTAACTGTACAGTATTCATCAAATTATATGCCTTTTTTTTTTATCAAGAGTCACACACTGATTCAGATTTCACAAAACACTTTCATCTCCACTTGTGTGTGGGGATGGAAGCTACCGTTTTTGTGAAGTTTAGGAAGTGAAGATTGGTTCTACAACTTATTTGAGATCGGTCATGGTGGCCTTGCAAGCCAGTCTTTCGACCCTCAGCCCATTCTTGATCCCATCAGTTTACAAGTCCCTTGCAGAGTTGATACTGTGGAAGGATTCTCAGAATACACCCTAAAGTAAGTGGGTGTATGTGTTGAAACAGCCAAGTTTTTATGGAATTAGCCCAAAGTGTGAGGAAGGTACAGTCAGGTAGGATCTTTACAGCTAAGAGAAGTGTAATGGTATCTAGTCTTCAGTTCTTCATGTTTCTTCTTTTTATTATGTTTGTGTTTCTGCTCTTCTGTTCGTCATGTCTTTCTCTTGATATAAGTATTGTATTTTGGATAAGGGTACTGGTAATTGTGGACAGGTAGGTTATCTGTTTGGTGAAATTATAAATGAAACTTGAGTTATTGTGCGTGACCCAGATTCCTCAGAAGTCAGTGACAGGTGACTGACTGTTACAAAATGCTTCAAATGGCTCTGAGCACTATGGGACTTAACATCTGTGGTCATCAGTCCCCTAGAACTTAGAACTACTTAAACCTATCTAACCTAAGGACATCACACACATCCATGCCCGAGGCAGGATTCGAACCTGCGACCGGAGCGGTCACGCGGTTCCAGACTGAAGCGCCTTTAACCGCACGGCCACACCGGCCGGCGACTGTTACAGATTAAGATGTTTATCAGTCTCTGTCTGACACAAAACAACAGAAGGAAAAGCAAATACAATTCACAGTTATGTACGGCTATTAGCAATTGCGCTGTAGGGTTAACTGACTGTACCATGTGTGCAATTTGTTTATCTCTTGTCCATCGTGTAGTACAACAGTGGAGACAAGTCATTAGAGGCCATATGCATGCATCTCGATCCGACCTACATGGCTGCAGTGGATTTCCGCACATTACATGCTCAGTCATTGTCTGCTACCCGTGGTCTTCAGGTAGATGCATTTGAATAGGCCTACTGTTTGCCCCTGGCGATGACATGACTTTGGCTTAACTACAGTGTCCATTGCTCCCACATTTCTCTGCAGCTGTGCTGTTAGCCCCCTGATCCATCCTTACATCACATTGTTGCTTCCTGTGCGTCTCACTAAAGCTTCTTTTTGTGAAATATGTACTCATCATTACATGGAATTAGTTTCCAATTTACACAAATACTATCCAATTCATAACACATTGACATGTTTCTGTTGCCAAACATAATTTTCTTTTTCTAAGATGCACTCACCAGTGAGGTCATTTGTCTTTATGTGTATTATTGTACTAGTTGCACAATCAGCTGAGATGCTAATTTATTTACTGTTATTATTCCGATCAAAATTTTATGTACAAAGTTAATGTCATTTATGAAAGAACATATTCCTCAGTCAACGTAATTTAATTATTAAAATCTGTCAGAACATATATTTCTATGAAAAAATACACATAACAGTAGAATTACTATCATCACCAGACCCCAATGTTAATAATTTGAATTACTACTTGTTAAATTACTTGTTTAACTACTGGCCAGTAGGATTTTATACTAGTCTAACTACAACCCTATTGAAAGTATTACACTATCGTTGGGTATCACAAGATCGTGTGATCTCATGGCTCTTGGTTTCGTCGTGGATGTCGTTGTGAACATCTGTGAACAATAAAGTGCACATCTGCACAAAACATACACGAATGAATGACTAGGCGGGCCTCTTCTTCATTTCATGCTTCGATGGGCCTCCTGTGGACAATCATAAACTACGTAGCAAGTTTAGTACAACATTGCTGATACTTTCTTTAACCACAATGTTACGTACCTTCTTTCACTTTTTCACTCAGTAATTCCTTCTCTGTCGCTGTCCTTTAACCAGAGATGCTGATATTACCTTTATCTGCCGTTAACTCTTCCTACATGTTCGTCAGCTCTCCGAGCTGTGTAGACGCCTACTAAAATGTCAACAATCTAAATACAAATCTTTTGTGAACCTTACTTTGTACATTCGAGATGTTTTAACCAACCCTTAAATTCTAACATGCAAATTAATCCTAAAGTAGTTCAATCGACCTTTAATGCACTATTTTGGCCGGCCGAAGTGGCCGTGCGGTTAAAGGCGCTGCAGTCTGGAACCGCAAGACCGCTACGGTCGCAGGTTCGAATCCTGCCTCGGGCATGGATGTTTGTGATGTCCTTAGGTTAGTTATGTTTAACTAGTTCTAAGTTCTAGGGGACTAATGACCTCAGCAGTTGAGTCCCATAGTGCTCAGAGCCATTTGAACCATTTTTTTGCACTATTTTGCACAGGTAAAATGTGTTCTTCGCCAACTGCAAAGACCTTTTAGTATGCATCCGTATGCTGCAACAGAAACCTCATCAAGTAATGGTGCGTGTCTGGTTTCCACCTTTCAAGCTAGAGTCATTACACTGAACACCTCATATGGTAATACAATGAAACATTGATACATCGCTCTGCATTGCAATTAAATATATACAACAAACATCAGAACATCTGTACGCAACATTGTCGTGTCTTCCCTTGTCGGGGATCGGACTAGGGGGTGCACTTGCATGGCCTACTAGTTTACTGAATCTCATCGCGTGTGATTTCTGGTTATGGGGACGTCTCGAATGTATCGTGTACGCTAAGCCCGTTCCAGATGGGCAGGTACTGGGGCAGCATATTCGTGCTAGCTTTGCACTGATAGGATGCAGCCTGGTCGATGTCAACGTGTGAGTCAGAACATGCTACGGCACCCATAGGCATGCGTTGAGTCACATTTTCAACATCTATTGTATGGCTGCATGGTGCAGTGAGTATTAGACTGCAGTCTCTGTAACAACATATGATTGAACAAATGTTCTCCATCATGGAAACCATGCAGTTCCGGACAAAAGTTCATTAAACCCCTTTTATTCTGTAACCACGAATCGATCAATGCCTAGAGTTTGTACACAGTGGAAAAAATAGCCCCATATATGAAGTACTATTGGCTTGAGGGAGGATAATAGAGCAACTAATAGAAGAATGAAGTTTGAGATATTCGCTATTTTTGACTTCATTAAAACAGCAAATACGAGTAGTTAATACTTTCAGCCAGAAGGCAAATACTTGTTTGTAAATAATGATTAATGTATAATGAGGCGTCGCATAGCGACGGTGGAATTTTCTAGTGATGTAATTTGTCGTCTTTGGGCGGCAATAAAAACAGAAAAATACGGATAGATATACGATCCTTCACTATTTTGTTCGCGGGAGAACAAATGAAGCCTGGAGCGCTAAGAACACTTTTACTGTTTTTCTGATGTAAGACGGACGCAGATTTGTGGCAGTCTGATCTAATTTTTTACTAAATGTATAAAAACGTGTTATGTTTAAGTTTGAGTGAAGTGTAAAGAACTGTTGTAACTTACCGTGACGAAGCACGAGCGACTCAAGAGGACAATGGCTATATAAAAGAGCGCTCAATGGACATGATATGGACATAAAAATCTACCGTCATTGTAGTATTAAGCTTAAGGTACGATATATGTTTTAGTTATAATAAATATTTGTTCTGGGAATACTGAATCATTTAGCAGTGCTCATTCCTATTATCTCCTCAGTATTATTTTCATTTTAATTATGCATTTTGCTAATATTACAGACTCCAAGATCAGCAGTCCAATGTGCGTGTTACATTGATAAAAAAGAAAACTGTTTTATCGTCTTCTTGCATCAGCTTTAATATTGAATTTCTCTTTTGTGTGATGTTACAGTTGTTTTTGCGCCCTTAAGAACTTTCTGGTCCCTTAGGAAATTTTTTTTGTCATAACAATAACTTCACAACCGGGTATGATCGTATCTACGATCATGAAGTAGTTAGAAAGACGATAACGCAATTTCTTAATCAATAGCACGCTAGTTGAGACTGCCTCAAGCCACGCGAAACTGCAAGTAGAAACTATTCACATCTCATAATGCAATATTTTATGACAATGGTCAATCCATGATTCTTACGCCAATTGCGATTGATAAAACAGTAAGCTAAATCTCAATTTCCAACTTTCCATTGAATAACAACATCACTTCTATTTCGTAACATCACACTTGGCGCCCGAACAGGGACTTGACCAAAAAATTAGTTCAAATTCTTGGAAAACTTCTATGTGCTTGTGTTAATATATGTTCTGTCGTTTCATGTACAGATCATCTCTCTGTGAGAATAACGGTCGATAACGCAGTTTAATTACCGAGAGGAAAAGAAAAGAGACGCGAATTTGCTGAGACAACATAGCGGTATTCAAGCCATCAAAAAGTAAGTCAGAATTTTGCATACGCAGTGTAGTGCTTCAGTAGCAACGTTGCTTTTCCAAGTCGATCCACATCCTTTCTATCTCCTTCCCGCTATAGAAAATCTGCTTTATTTTATCTTTCAAAGTAAAATTCTTCGTAGTCTGATAATAGAAATTATTTCTCCCCCATTGTTAGTATAGCTGTATTACATTTTCAACATGGTGGATATTGTGTGCAATTTGCAGTGAAGAGCATCTTCATTCATTTGTCTGAAACGTTTAGGTTCCATCTTGTCTTCTCGCAAGATAGAATTTCATTTGTTGCTCACGCGAGAGCGGTGCTCTTAGCGGACTCACCACGTCACTGACAAACGACGAAAGCCTTGCGTAGCACGTGATTTACTAACGAAAATGGCAGATAGTAAACAGAGACAGGTGACAACAGGAGACGGGAGTGAAGACGTTAATAGTATTCCATACCCTTTACGATCGCGAACGGTAGGTTCCCGTGTGGAAACTGAACTAACCATGTCTGTAACAGGGGAAAGTGACCCTAAAGTCCAAATTCTTCCCGCTGCAGCTACAAATGACCTCGGTGCGTTAATGGAAATGCTGAAACAACAGTTTGACGCAGTAAATGAGACTATAAAAACACAAAATGAGACTGTTAACGCCCGATTAGATGCTGTAAGCGAATCAGTAAAAACACAAAATGAGACTATAAAAACACAAAATGAGACTGTTAACGCCCGACTAGATGCTGTAAGTGAATCATTAAAAACAGGGCTAGGCAGAATCAAAACAGATCTGCATAAAGAAATTACGGCTGAATTAAATACCCATTTGGGTGAGGTGCAAACTAAGATCAGTGATCAAATTCAGAAAATGCAGAAACAGGTGAAAAGTGAAATAGCTGAAGTATCTGGAACATTAAACACAAAAATTCAGGCAGCTACCAAAGAAATAAACTCAGTTAGAAATGCAGTATCTGACATTGAAGGTGTAGTGGAGGATCTGTCGAGACAGATAGACTCAATCAATATTGAAGAACAGGTTAAGAGCACCGTGAAAGCACACACGGAGGCATTGTCGGAACACTACGGTGAATGGATAAAGGGTAAAGATATTTTTATCGAAAAGAAGGTCAGGGAGGAGCTTAGGGAGACTGTCAAGGATGTAACTTATGAAATCTTAGCTGCTCCTGGTAAGTCGGGAGACACAGTGGTTTCTGAATTGGGACAGATTCGGAGGACACTTACACGGGATCTTCCCGAGTGGAAGCAGCAAGTAGTGGACGAAGTCAGAATGCTGAGAAACTGTGTAGAAAATCCGCACACGCATACACAAACTATAGGGAACAACTCTTTAGACGGTGACGAATGTCAGTCAACTCCTTATTGTTCACCGCCTGATTACATGCAAAACAACAGTCCTGTTGAGTCCCGAGTAGGGAAAATAAATGATCCGCCCACAATCGTGAGTTTAATGCAAGAGGAAAGTGTGATTAAGCATCGCACTTTTCCTGTTTTTCATCCGCAGACGCGAGAAATACACCCCATCGTGTTCCTAAAGAATTTTTCCGGCATATTTCCCAGGAGCTGGACAGACAGACAGCGTATTCAGTTCGTCACTGGCTTTATTTCTGGTGATGCAGCATTATGGGGAACGGAAATGGTAGACACGTGTAGGAATTATGAAGAGTTTGAGAAAATGTTCTTGGCAAAATTTTGGAGTAATGGGGTACAGCAAAGATTAAGGAAGGAGGTGTATGGTGCGGAAATTTTCAATGAGAAGCATGGAAGTCTCCGGCGATACTTTGAGAAGTATCTAGCAAAAATTAAATTCTGGGATTCTCCGATTTCTTCCAAGGACGTAATTATGATTCTCAAAAGCAAACTCCCTGTGTCTATTAGAGAGAAATTAGTAAATGTGTCCGAAGAAGACACGGATGTATTCTTTTCTGTGCTGGATTCCTTAGATTTAATTAGCGAGGATGTGCGCTCCAAGGTTGGCAGCGGCAAATTCTTCCCTGGCAGCCAGCAGAATGCATCGCACGCGGACAACAATGCGCCGAAGGAGAGAGCGAGCTACTGCGACCGCTGTTACCAATCTGCCAGCGGTTATCAAAACGCAAACGGCAATAACTTTAAACGGAGGCAGAAAACCAATTACAGTAATCAGCAGAGATAACACCCAATTTACAACCACCAGGTACAACATCAGTACGGAAACCCACCCTTCAATTCTGCGCCTGAGCAGTATGGAAATTCTCCACAAATTAGTGGTAATTTTTCAAATGGGCCAGTGTACAATCAAAGTTATAGGTCGAAATATAGCAAGTGGCATGGGCAAGGCGGAGGCCACCCAGCACAACATAAGAACAACTATTCACAGAATAGAGGACCGCGGAACAATTTTCAAATGGCACCAAATGCGAACTTTCCTTCACAAGGAAATGGTTTTGCCGGCAACCAAAAGATCGGGCGACATCAGCCTTCTCAAGTATTCTATTCACAAGTGAATGCACCCAGTGGATTTGACCCCTTTACACCGGCATTTGTACCACATAACCAGCACCAATATGAAACGGAACAAACACTTAAGGCCATGAATGACAAACAGACTAAGCATCCTGCGGAAAATTAGAGGCAGCGCCTTTCAGCCTCCTAGAGGTCGCTGCCGGTTCCAGTGGGAGTACTAACGAATACTCTGATTCTGAGTATGCTAATGCGATACGATACGACCATGAGACCGACTTACGAGATGACCTTGCACCTGACATACAAGCTCAAGACATTAATGACATTTATGATGAACAGGTCCAGGCTTCGATTAAGATTTCTATTACTAACATTCCTGTCACAGCCATTGCTGATACAGGAGCAAACATTAATGTGATGTCATCATGTCTCTTCAGACAGGTGTCTTCTGTTTCAAAAGTTTTATCATTGCCGATTCAGGGCTGCTCCATATCGGGAGCGATTGGTCCATTGAAACAAAGAGTTAGTTTACAGACACAGCCTCAACTGCAGATAGAATCTGTTTCGGTTTCCTGCCTCTTGCGTACTGAAAATTCCCTTGTGTGAACTGTTAATGATAAGTATTGTGCTGAACAGCGCACTGACTACATGGTAACGGCTATTACATGTAAACTTTAAGTATTAAATGCTATGTATGAAAAAATTGTTTATAGTGATGGACATGAACCGATATTTCTTCAACAAGCTGAAGCAGGAAACTGGGGTTGCACCAAGAATTTCAATTTAATTTTAAGTTAGTATTAAAAAAAAAGGTGCTTGCGAGGCGATTGCCCGGAGCTATATAAATATGTAAAGGTGAGAAATGGAGGAGGATGCGTAAATAAGCACTTCTCTCAAGGTACAAGAATATTTATAGATTTATTTTTAGTAATGTAAGTACTTGAAGTTCTGTAGTAAAAGCCCAAATTACCTGCTTAAAAAAAATGGGTACATGTTCAAACACTCCAGACAGTGGACAGGAGTAGAAGAAATAGCTTAAAGTTCAGTTAAAGCGTGCTGTTAAATGGAAAAACAAGTGGTAACCCGCATGTGTTCACGCAAGGAGACAATAAGCTGTAGTAAACTAAGTAAGGTGAAATACAGTACAAATGGAGGCAAACCATGAAGCATCAATAATGTAGCGTAAGTACTCCACGAGGCCATTAATTGCTATGAAAGTAAACTATTTCCCTGTGATCTGAGCCCAATGTAAAGAGTATATGAGGAATGTTAGCTGACGAATTGATTTCAGTAGAATCAAGTTACTAAATAACCACACAGCAAGCCCCATGTATCATAAATAAGTCCAAGTAAAGATCTTCAGAAGATTTGTAGTGTAATCTAGCGACCATTCAATACCCTAATTGAAGGCTAATCTAAAGAACAAGCAATGCAGTGATATTTAAACTTAATATTGACTATAACCAGAGTAAGACGTAGAAGTAGCAAAGCATGCTGTAATGAAAGAGGTTGAAATTTATATATGTGCCTATGTTTATTACGATAATTTTATTTACGTGCAGATTTTATTGCAAAAATGTCTCCTAAGACACTCCTCTTATGAAATCCATTTTCCTTGTGCCCGTTCCTTTTGATCCTGGTTCATTAACCCAGACCAAGGGTCGACTTGTAAAAGCCACGTGTGCTTCGAGGCAAAGCAGTGCTTATGAGAAATGAGACACGTAGCGTGATGAACTTCGCTAGCTTTCGTAATGTTTGTTATGGACCGGTTGCGTAAACCCAGTGAACTGTCGGTAATTCCATTCATGCGAAAAAAAAAGTAGACACGCGTTACCCTATTTTTTTTTAACAGAGAACGATTGCTGAGTACATGAAGCGAAGAGGGAGACCTATTGTTATCCAGTCTGCCCTCAAATTTATAAAAAAAAAAAAAAAAAAAAAAAAAAAAAAAAAAAAAAAAAAGATTCAGCGTTAAATGCGTACTCGTTATGTAGTAGATATGCTGCGTGGCAGTAGAAAATCATCTTGGGTGCACTAAAGAATAAATGCAACGAGTGTTGCGAAGCCTGTATTTTTCATAATGAGGAGATGAGCACTTAAAAGAAAGTTTGAAAGAATATTTTTAGGTTCACTAGTGAAAGCAAATCTTGAGATATAAAGAGTCCATTCATAGAGCAGTTGTTCACTGGATTTAACAAAAGGAGTGACCATTAATTGTAAATATTAGCTCGTAAGTGATATTTTGTAAATAGTAGAATATAAGTCTTTCTATACCAGTGGAGGAAACGTGCAAAATTGATTGTTTTGTAAATGAACTCCATCGGCGAAGGAACTAAGCACGAATGCTGTGTGAAGATGCACACTAAAGTGCGACGTGCATAATAAAAGTAACTGTTCACTGTATATTAGTGGTAGTGTTGTACTGCAAGTGTAAAAAGAAGTCAAGGCTACGACAACAGGTGCAACGCAAAGTTCAGTGTTGTTCTAAGTGCAGCGACAGCTAAAACATTCGTCGTCACTTACCTGTGAGCCTCATGGGAGGCAGTTGACAGAGAAGTATGGAGGCAGCGTCAGTGTCCAGCTCCTCCGATGGAAAACGCGCGCGAGGTGTTTGTATCGATGCACTCGTGTGATACGAAGTTCACAAAAAAAAGGAGCAGTCTACGACCAGCAGCTCTGTTACAGCCTTAGCGCGAACGGATACTGAGTATTGGAGCTCACGCAACACTGTGCGGCCGCTGTGAGTGGCTGACGTGTGGGTGACGAAACAATCCAAACTTTAAACTGCTAACCGCCATGACTTCCATCGTACATACTGGAGGAAAGACATTTGTACACTTGTGTGACTACATTTTCATACGTAAATTAAGCAATTTTCTTGAGTTGAAGTTAAGATGAGTGAGAAGTAGATTGTTAGATTACTCAGGCCTTAAAGCCATTAATACCGGCACTCCTGAACACTGCTAAAATGAATTATAATCCTGTCTCTTGATGGACAAAGAAAAATGAATGTGCACTATAGGAAGACCCTAAACTCCAGACCAGTCCCGATCCTTAACAAATGTATCCAGTAGCTTGTAAGTCATACTAATAATTTTCCACTTCTTCTGTTTCATATTGTAAATAAAAACCCGGGAAGCCACTTGAATTCCTGGCACCACAGTGGGAAGGACAGATGTACTGCATGATGAACGCCGTAGCCAGCTAACACAGAAAGTGAAAGCATCACGAAGTGTAGTGCTACGTTATTAAACTGTAATTGAACCACAATGAGTCAACAGATGCTCGAACATTGTCCACTCTAGTTTAGTGAAAATAAGCACTCACTGTACTCATGTATTAGTTGTTAAGCTCAAGAGAAAGTAATTTCTGAATTCTATCCCCTGAAGAGCGAAATGAACGTTCACTTATTGTTATAAGCAGATATGGACCAAACTTAAAAATGCACATAAATGTTAGTCTTGGTATTATGGAATGAAGTGACTGATGAACAAAGAATGAAAAACTTTATTTTGAAAACTGATAAATATCTGATATATGTTTATAAATGTAATTTCAATTTAAGTACATGGTACGCCAGTAACATTATGTAAATGTCACACCAAAAATCACGAATATCTCATGAGGACATGAGGATCGAGGTAATCCTTCGACATTCCCTCTCTCCTCATGGGAGGCAATGAGATATTCGCTATTTTTGACTTCATTAAAACAGCAAATACGAGTAGTTAATACTTTCAGCCAGAAGGCAAATACTTGTTTGTAAATAATGATTAATGTATAATGAGGCGTCGCATAGCGACGGTGGAATTTTCTAGTGATGTAATTTGTCGTCTTTGGGCGGCAATAAAAACAGAAAAATACGGATAGATATACGATCCTTCACTATTTTGTTCGCGGGAGAACAAATGAAGCCTGGAGCGCTAAGAAGACTTTTACTGTTTTTCTGAAGTAAGACGGACGCAGATTTGTGGCAGTCTGATCTAATTTTTTACTAAATGTATAAAAACGTGTTATGTTTAAGTTTGAGTGAAGTGTAAAGAACTGTTGTAACTTACCGTGACGAAGCACGAGCGACTCAAGAGGACAATGGCTATATAAAAGAGCGCTCAATGGACATGATATGGACATAAAAATCTACCGTCATTGTAGTATTAAGCTTAAGGTACGATATATGTTTTAGTTATAATAAATATTTGTTCTGGGAATACTGAATCATTTAGCAGTGCTCATTCCTATTAGCTCCTCAGTATTATTTTCATTTTAATTATGCATTTTGCTAATATTACAGACTCCAAGATCAGCAGTCCAATGTGCGTGTTACATTGATAAAAAAGAAAACTGTTTTATCGTCTTCTTGCATCAGCTTTAATATTGAATTTCTCTTTTGTGTGATGTTACAGTTGTTTTTGCGCCCATAAGAACTTTCTGGTCCCTTAGGAAATTTTTTTTTGTCATAACAATAACTTCACAACCGGGTATGATCGTATCTACGATCATGAAGTAGTTAGAAAGACGATAACGCAATTTCTTAATCAATAGCACGCTAGTTTAGACTGCCTCAAGCCACGCGAAACTGCAAGTAGAAACTATTCACATCTCATAATGCAATATTTTATGACAATGGTCAATCCATGATTCTTACGCCAATTGCGATTGATAAAACAGTAAGCTAAATCTCAATTTCCAACTTTCCATTGAATAACAACATCACTTCTATTTCGTAACATCACAAGTTTTACGACAATAAATTAAAAAAACGGGGGAGCATTATACGGAACAATTAGAACCAAAAGGAGCTCCTCGAAAACAGCTGTAGAATCTTGACAGAAGAATTTAAGAAACAATCAGAGACATGTAGGAAGGACCTATCAAAGAAAAAGAAAGTAGTCTAAAGAGGATTAATGAGAAATTAGAAGAGAAAGTTAAAGACATTGAAGAAAACATGACTGAGAAAATAAGCACTAAATTTGACGCTTTACAAATACCGATAAACCATCAAGGACTAAGATATGAGTACAAAAGGGAAGATGCTCGCAAACATGTACCTACTAAAAAGAATTCGTCATTTCGGGAAGAGTTGCAGAGGGAATTGAATTGTAGGATTTCTAGTGTGAATAATGAGGTTGATACCAGGTCAACAGACTGTTATTGAAACGGGAGAAAAAGTTTGGGGAATTGGTAAATTGGTACTAGGATTAGAAAAGAACTTTAAGGAATTAAAGCTTAAAACTGAAAGGGAGAGTTATCAAGTATGGGAAATCGGAAGATGAACTCTGTCATTTAGGTGCTCCATCTGTGATTCGTTCAAATCAGTGTCGTAGTAGTAAGACCACAGTCAGAAATGGTAAACAGGAGGAAATAATGTCGTTATTGAAATTCAAAGACGAACAAACGAAATTCAGTAGGTAGAGCAGGGAGTCAGTGAATGAATTAAATAAGAGACTCTCAGAAATTGGAAAAAAGTTTGGTAAAGGTGTTAGCGAAGAGTTACAAAATAGTTGAGGGCAAATATCTGTCGGTGGTCTGAATACAGGCAATGTATACTTGTTCATTTTTCAATTACCGACGGCATAACGCGAAACTAAGCTCTCGCAAATTTAGGTTACCAAAGCGTACGCTCAGACGGAAAAGTCCTGTTCAGTAACGTATGTCGGTTCTTTCTAGAAGAAAATCGGAAAGGTTCGTTAATAACGTTAGGATGAGCTCTGGAGGTGGGACCAGCCGCAGCAGGAAAGAGTGCAGGGACAGTGCGTGATGTTGCGAATGGTGTTAAGAAAGACAGACGGAGAGATCAGAAAATTGTGACACCAAGGAAGGAAGGCCTGAGGAAGAAAACGAAGTGACTGGACGACTTTGATAAGTGTTTACCGAAAAGAAAGTCCTTGGAATATTATAACGTTAAAAGAGAAATATCCACACTTCGAAAGCCTTGTAGTTGGGTGAAGGGGGATACAGACATTCATTTCAATGAGAAACAAACCAATTTCTGGGTAATTTTCAAGAATTTGGCGTTTCGTCTAAAAAAATATGTAAAAATAGAGGAACATTTGTCATTGAGAGGGACGATATTGCATCATAGCATGCACGCTTTCTTAGAACTTTCAGAGAAAACGAGAAAGGGGCGAAGTAACCCGTCGCATATACTATTGAAACATGGGTGCTTACACACTATAAACAAGGGCAGCATAGTGACGTACCAGATGGTGGGAAAATGAAGGTTCTCGGCAAAGGGTAATGGTGGGACATGCAGGAGGAGAAAGGGGGCTACTGATGGTGTAGAGCTGATCTTTGGAGGTCGACATTCGAAGATTATTACGACGAAATGAACAGTGAAAACGATATAAAATGGTTGCAAGGCCGAATAATATCATATATTCCAGGTGGGAGTAATGTGGTATTAGGCAATGTACCCTAACCAATGTGTTCACGAAAATAAAGCGCCTAACACATCTTCCTTTAACGCGGATACAGTCACTGCTGACATAGCACAAAATTCTGTTAGATGCGGTTTTAACACGCAACGAGCTCTAGGAAGCTGTGAAACGTTACAAACGTGAGCCAGATTATACAATGGATAGAGCACTAAAAGAATCCGGGAAAGGACTTACAATTGTGATGTGAACTCCATCGAACTTATCTGGAATTTAATGAAACAGAAAGGTTTAGCAAACAACTTTTGCAGCGTTATCATTTCTGAACTCAAACAAATGACTACGGCTGCAAACAGATCATTACGAAAGTCAACAGGAAGATGGCGTGTGACAGAGAGATAACTATTATGGATGAATTCTGACACAGACACGCACTGATGGACGAAGCTATTTAGAGTGTAATTACTCACCTTCACCCACACGTGACAGGGAAATTTCATCGCGTGGTTCTGAGGAAGCATTGGACGAGGCAGATTCAGAGTCGGCAGAAGTAGCTACTTCGAACATCAGGAACAGCTTTACCGAATCGGCACATGAGGCAAAATAGCGTGCACAGAAGCTAGGTGTTCTGCACTCACATGTGAATTAAAGGTTGTTGAAAACAATGTATTAACTATTTTGACTGGGTCACATTTTTCGTTCGTGTCTTACTTTTTTTCTTTTGGAATCCCTGTGTGTGTGATTTTAATTATTTTTGTTTATCTATCATAATATTTATACATTTGTAAATGGTAATGTATTGGTCAAGAAAGAAAAGTAGAATAATATGTTTCTATTGGACAAGCAACGCGGTCAAAAACGTATTTTTCGCTAAGGATGTAATACTATTGTGATCAAAGTCATTTCTGCAAAGATTTGGCCCCGTGGGATTAGCCGAGCGGCCTGCCTGGTAAGCAGGAGGCCTAGTTCGGTTCCCGGCCTTGGCACAAATTTTCACTCGCTGCTTCAGTCTGTATACATAAAAAACCTAAAGAAAATGTCCCATTTTTTAAAAGCCGGCACGGTAGCTCAGCGTGTTCGGTCAGAGAGCTGGTTGGGCTCTTTAATAAAAAAAAACTGAGTGGACGGATCAACAAATGAACTTGAACGGACGTCATGTGACATCCGCAACGACCAAACACAACGATCAACAACGAACAAAACGAAAAAAAAGCTGTCTAAGGCGCTGCAGTCTTGGACTCTGCGGCTGGTCCCGGCGGAGGTTCGAGTCCTCTCTCGGGCACGGGTGTGTGTCTTTGCCCTTAGAATAATTTAGTAGTGTGTAAGCGTAGAGACTGATGACCCTAGCAGTTAAGTCCCATAACATTTCACACACATTTGAACATGTTTTTTGCAAAGATTTGAAAAAAAATCGTTATAGCACCTAACAATATTTAAAACCAACACCCTCTCGCACAGTATACAGGCATATTGTCCAGTGCATTACTTCTGCTTACAGTTCGTGGTTTCTATTGTAACGGCACGAGTTCTCTCGGGAAATTCCGAAACATTTTTTGTTTCGTACATTATTTGCAAATGACGGCTGACTAGGGTGAATCGCTCCGGGACGTGCCACACGAGACCAAAATCTACACCACCGTATACATGGTTTCAAAAGTTGATGCCCGCCAGTGAGGACATCTCTTTGTTAGTTATTAGATCGTATCATTTTCATTTCTTATGCTTTCCTATAGAATAATATATTAACAGCAAATGTATTCTTACCTGCTGCACGCCTACTCAAGTTATTAGATCCGAAAAAGGGTTTTATTTTAATTTCATATGATTCTCTTGAGAAGTATATGTTATTGCCAAATGTATTACGAGTTCACTTTAGTTGTTAGACCACAACACAACAGTTCTTTTTTCCCTTTCCTACATTTTCCTGTAGATGAAAATGTTAAAAGTGAATGTTCTGAAAAATGGAAGTGAGCCTGTGGCGTCATTGGCCGGGAGGCCCCTTGCGGGGCAGGTCCAGCCGCCTTGGTGCAGGTCTTATTACACTCGACGCCACACTGGGCGATCTGCTCGCCGGATGGGGACGAAATGATGGTTCAAAATGGTTCAAATGGCTCTGAGCACTATGGGACTCAACTGCTGAGGTCATTAGTCCCCTAGAACTTAGAACTAGTTAAACCTAACTAACCTAAGGACATCACCAACATCGATACCCGAGGCAGGATTCGAACCTGCGATCGTAGCGGTCTTGCGGTTCCAGACTGCAGCGCCTTTAACCGCACGGCCACTTCGGCCGGCTACGAAATGATGATGAAGACAGCAAAACAGCCAGTCGCTGAGCGGAAAAATCCGCGACCCAGCTGGGAATCGAACCCGGGCCCGCAGGACGGCTGGCCGTCACGTTGATCAATCAGCTATCTTTTTTTTTCTTTTCTTTTCTTTTTTTTTTTTTTAAAGAATGGTTCTCATTTTGTTCGGTTTCGTTAGTTGTATTTGCTCGGGGCGGACGTCGCAAGACACCCGTTTCAGTTCGCCATTTATTCATTAACTCAGTTTTTTTTTTTGTTTTTTTTTATTACTGAGGGCAGATAACCCTCTGACCAAACACGCTGAGTTACCGCGTCGGCACTATCGGAGTGGACAGCGAATGTACTGTAGTCTCCTAAACGCACGAACAGCTGCATTGTTCTACCATTATCCAACAGTTTTATATTATACTGTTGTTCATTTCGATTGCTTTTCTGTAAGGAAATGTGTTAAAAGAAAGTATATTTGTTTTATCTGCTGCACTTATACCGAGTTCAGTCCATGAACCGTGTTACATTTTCATTAAGCACTATTCTACCGTTCGCACGTCATCCAAAACAACCGTTAGTGACACATGTCAACTGTTCGCAGCGCGCTCAGCTGCAACAGAAATTACAAATCAGAACGGGTAATAAATGTGCCTAGTTCTAGATGTAGTTGTGAAAACAACAGACTACAGACGAGTAGTGGAAATCCATACGAAGATAAGGCACACAGTGCGAAAATATTTAGTTTTCATTGTAATAACTTTTAGCTGTAAGAAAGATTCAAGTTTTTAGGAAGTCACTCAGCAGCATTTATCTTCTAGCTTGGTAGCAAAAACGTGATTAGTCCCATACAACTGCTTGGCCAGATAGTCATAAGGTTGAATTTGTGTGTAGTTACATGTAAAATAAACCCTTATTGTGAATCCATAAACTAATTAGACTTAGTGTATCGTATGAAGAGTTTAGACAATTTAGTTTTGTCTGCATATTTGTCTGAAATGGCGCGGGACAGAGTTAAATATACGTAGTATCCTGATGAGGAAAAATTTTAACAGTTATTCTGGGTTTAACAGTCCTGTTTATTTCTCTGGGAACATGTTATAGAAGAATGAGCTTTTAAATAATCAATTTAGTACTACAATCTCGCTGGGCGTGTTCTGTACGATTTACAAAGTTTCCCGAGCTCATTACAGGAATTGGAATAGGACGCTGAGGAGCAAATAACCATATCAAACAAGTTGAATACCAAAATGCAAGGTTACCTCAAAGAAGAATTTACGATAATGGGCAAAATGATTCCTGACGTGTGAAATTGGGAATGACAAATGAAGGTCAGGGAATAACGTAAGTAAATTAAGAATAAATTTAGTAGATGCCTCAGCAATCAAGTTAATGGAGGTGGTGATAGATCCCGAGCAATGGTAATAAAAATGCACGTCCTGAGATTGTGGGTGTCGGATAACTTGATCCTACAAACTGGATGCAAGTGGCTATTATGTCACCACAGGTTTAAAAATGGTTCAAATGGCTCTGAGCACTATGGGACTTAACAGCTATGGTCATCAGTCCCCTAGAACTTAGAACTACTTAAACCTAACTAACCTAAGGACATCACACAACACCCAGTCATCACGAGGCAGAGAAAATCCCTGACCCCGCCGGGAATCGAACCCGGGAACCGGAGGTGACCACATGGTTAACTGTTTGGTTCTGCAGTCACATTGGGTGCTGCCAACCCAACGAGCGATGACTAAGAAGTGAAGAACAAATTCAGTTATGAAAATATGATGGAGATTTTATTTAGTGAAAGACATGACAATTTGAATACAATAGTGAGTCCAGTACTTCACGAAGATACCAATAGAATTGTTTTAATCTGTATACTTGGCACGGGATCTGAGCTGAGTGATGCGCATTCCCAAAGTGTAACATTCAGGTTCTTGGTTGACCCTTCCTTTCCTGGGAACTAAGATCAAAGGGGTAATTCCAAGAAGAGTCTAGATGTAACATAACTGATGTGTGTCGACTTTTTGTATTAGGGCCAAAGGTTTTCCGCAGACGTCATGAACATGACAATCCAAGATGCGTGCTAGGTTTACGCTTCTTGTCCACATAGCAAGCAGTAATGGACTCCGCTCATGGTGGAGTGTTTTTAGAGTAAAATAGATTGACACTGAAGTTGTCCCTTGTTGAATGTGCTGCTAGGGTAAAAAATGTGAGTCGAATTTTTGTTGTAGTCATAAGTATCTTTTGAGTGGAAGTCTGTTCTTAAGAGAATACATGTATTGCCGTTCTATTACTAGAATGCAACAAGGGTCTAAATGTCGGACAAGACAACCAGAATAAGACTGAATATACAGAAGAGGCCGATGAATTAGTGAAAAGGAGTTTGTATGACGTTCTATGCCAACACTCTTCTGTATTCTCTGAATATCCAACTACTGTTAAGGGATTTTGAAATCAGGTTGTCGTCAGAGCATTAAATTCATATTCAATTAAAATAATTTACAATGAGACAGTTGAAGTTGAAACTGAGAAAGTATTACAGCAAGCGGTAATGAGATCAGTGATTAACTCTTATAATAATCCACTGTGCGAAATGAGAGGATGACATTAGACTAGTCTCAGATTCCAGACAAATTAACACAGTAATTATTCCAGAAACCGATAAACCATTGACATTAGAAGAGTTATTACAGAAATTTCATGTCCTTGAGGTCATAACCACAACTGATCCACGAGACAGTTAACGGCAGATAGGGTACCATCCCTCATGCAGGAAGTATACAGCATTCTAATGCAATGGTTGCTGGTTGTAGTTCTGTAAATAACCCTTCACATTGCATGACAGCTTGGGAGCAATTTTAGAGACTTAATTAGTGTTTTTTCGTTACATCTAAAGAAGAGGTTGAAAACTTGCGTTAATTACTTTTTAACTGCAGAAAAGTGTAGGGAGTTTCGTAATCAGTTGGTGGATATGCTGATAGGTGTGTTTAAAGAATAAGGGTGACTGTTGACTTCGAAAACTCAGAATTTCTTTGGAAGCAGGTAAGATTTTACTCGACTCAGGAAAAGTAGAGTCCAATAGAGGCTTCCCAACACCCAAGATAAGGGAAGAAGTTTGTGTCATTTAGGGTTCATCAGTTTCTACAAAAGATTCATGAATCTGACTGCCCACTGACAGATAAAAGCTACTTGAGGTGGTAGCCTCAGGCACAATCGAAATTTGAAAATGTAAAACAGGTTCTCGCCGAGGTGTTTATTCTGTGAGGTGCAAACTTGACGAAGAGTTTTTGCTCAGTCACAAACAGTTCTAGAGTAGATCTTGGTGCTAAGATGTTACGGAAATATGGATTAGATAGAATGGTGAAGCAACACACGACTGAATTTGCGAGCCAGGTGCTCATGAAGTAACCGAACTGGTGACATTAGCCATTGTACGCGCTTTCATGAAATTTAGGTGTTACTCATTTGCACGAACAACTAAATTCTATGCTGGCCATAGAACGTTGGATTTTCTTGCAAGAGCAACTGTCATTTTGCCACGTTATATATTCAAGAATTCAGCTTCAAGGCTGCATACATTCCCGCCAGGGCCACTGTGGTTGCTGATGCAGTTTTTAGGTCTTTGCTACGGTTAAAACATGAGATTCAGGGGGATTTACAGCAAATAAATTTTAGTTTATGCACACACAGAGTGTTGTTGTTAGGAAATTTATTACCTCCTCTTGGGAGATCAGACCAACTTTGCCATTTAACACTATTACTTAGTACAAAATTATATTTTAGTCAAGAAAATAGTGTGAAGAGAAGTGTTATGATTTACTTCTTTATTTAAGTGTCACGAGCTGTTTGTGTAGTAATACGTATCTTATTCGTTTAAGGTGGTTAATTTATCATAAATATTATGTAACTAAAACCTTCAGTAATTAAAATCAAACAAGGACTGAAGATGTAAACGATAGCGAAGAGAAAACTGTTACGGAGGAAAATACGAAGACATACTTTGTTTAATTTGAACAGATGAAGAGGAAGCGTTGAAGGACAGTGTGTAAGCATCTTTGGTATGACTACAAATTCATCTCGAGTTGTATTGTACTATAAATTATACATGATTTATGAGTTATGTTTTTCTTTTGCTCTCTCTCACAGTGGTACGTCATTTTGACATGTCTAAAGTAGCTACGCGAACTGTCAGTCTGCAAGTATTCATCTGATTTGTAAAGAATATGCTTACTCCTATTTAGATGTGCCTGCGTTAATATTCAGATAAGATTTTGTGTCTCAGGTGCTAAGCTATCTTGTTATTTCTAAATTTTCGGTATTTCTCGTTGAACATTGTAATAATGAAAGCATTGATGTAACCTAGTAATGCGATACGTGGGCATGTATATATTTTAACACTTTTTTGTCTGCCTGGGGATCCTTTGCATTAGAGCCTAGGCTATGTAATCGTTCATCTCTGAGTATTGTTGTGATTAGCCTTCTCATATGCAAGTGAATTCAGATTACTAAATATCTCTGTCTCTTGTCACTGTTTGACTACAGGAAGGGATATTCTACCGCGTAATTGGTTCAGACATACCGATACATTCATGTAGAGGTTACAGTTTGCTGTTGATGTCTCTCACGAAAATGATGAAGTTTGCTTATGTATGATTGTAATGATGAATGGTGAATTGAGTATTATAAAGAAACTAACGTGGTATTGGAAGTTTTTAGTAAGGAATTGTTGCAAATGTTGTAGTTGGAATCAGATTTTCGAAGTGGGAGGTAGATGTCAGGCCTGAACTGACATAAAGAAATGCAACTGCAGAAAAGGTGAGTCACGTGAAAGACGTGGACATGGTTAAATAAATTTGTTTTTCACAGTTAGATTAAATTTAAGGATGATGCATCCATTTGTATAATATCACAGGCATAGTGATGCCATATCTAAACTTTAACTCAATTCTTTTTTACGGTTGGATTAAGCCTAAGGACACTGCACTGCTTTGTGTAATATAACAGGCACAATGAGACTACATTTAAGTCTTTAATTAACTGTTTTATGGTATTTCCTATTTGTGCAACATCAAAGCTACAGTCTGGCCAGGTATTAAAAATGTCATCCCCTAAGTTCATTCTACTGTAACACAGAAATATTAGAATCATTCTAAATATCTTTATGACACAATAGTTTAAAGGCACTTAGTTCATTATTTTCTCTTCGGCTGGGCCTGCGACGTAGAATACATGATAATATGACATTTTACAACGAATAATTCCAGGCAGGCTGCAAATAGTTTGTTTAGTAGTGGTTCTCCCTTACAACGAGTTTAATTTGGCTATAGCACCATTCTGCAGTAAACCCGTAGATGTTACAGTTGGTGAGTATACTTACGTTTATCAATGTTGTACGTAAGCGTCTGTTTACGTATACACTTCCGCCTAGTTGGAATAGATACCCACATTGCATCAGTGAGTATACTGTCGACTGTCTGTTTACTGCTAGACTGTTGTAAGTGACGTCATTGCTATTTATAGTAAAATTTTTTCGTGGAATATTTTTGACAGATAGATTGACAGTTTTTTCTAGTCGATGCTTTGTGCTTATAGTGCTATCTTTGATAGTGAGAGTCGTTGTGTTTCATTGATATTGTAATTTTGATATAAGTCTGTAGTTCTTTGTTGCTTTCGTTAATTGTGCGGTTTTATCTGTCCACAGTTCCCAAAATGTCAGTAAAATTTTCTAGATAATTTTTTGTTTAAAATATATCTGTTTATTGGTAATAACGTTGGATGATTTTTCATGTAGGTATACATATATGCATAATTCTTCCAGAAAGTTCATATCATGTCTATTTGATGTTTTGTGTAGCAGAACACATTAAAAATACTTTACAAGGTCAACAAGTCGGGGTTGTGACTAGATGGAGAAGTAGTTGGAAGATGTAGCTAACTGTTGCAAATAAAAAATTTTTAATTTCCATTGTGGTTTCCATTTCGTGACCTAACTGACTTTAATGAACGATTAGCCCTCGTAATACGTAGTAGGTATCTGCGGCTCACTCCTGCACGTTAAAGTAAGAAATTCTCTTCCACGTTCTTTAGAGAGTATTCAGGAGATTGTCCCCTTTGCACTTTCGTAGAACCTTCTCAGATTTTCAGTTCAGAAAACAGTTCGGCAACATTAGCTTCCACATTGTTGCAATGGGAGGAAAGATGACCTAACACCTGCACAATTCTGATATAGTTCTACCTTTGTGACACAATATTTCTATATCAACAAAGACAGTAAAATACCATAGTAGATAAACAAAATTATTTAATTATTTCAAACTTTTGAACGATAATAACAAGAAAACGAAATGAACAGGAACAGTAACGTAAACAAGAACGAACTGAACAGGAACAAGTTTTTTAACATTTTAACGAACAGAACGGAAATTAAACAAAAACAGCAACTTTTTTTAACGTAAATAAGAACTGGCTTTATGGGCATCTTGAGAAAGCTTGTTTCTTGGGCGGGCCAGTAACAATGATCAGCCCGTTCTCCAAGTGCTGCGGCAGTCGAGCACGGGTGTGGGCGGCTGTGCTGGACGCCGCATCAGGGTCCACGTTCAGCGATGCCGCAGCGTCAGGCACTGCCATCTGCCGGTAAAAAACGTATCGGCAGCAGTTAATTAACTGGAAAATGTGGTGATTGTGAGACAAATTACAGAAGTTTTATTCAAAATTGTTTATCACCAATCTGACACGAATTTGACTCCGAGACTGTTCTGAATTAGGAATATATTCGGCGAGCTTCATTCATAAGAGAGCCCTCTAAGACAGATACTGAACAGTGCTTCAACAGGAATTCCTTTCAACACACATATGAAGGAAGTAGTTTTTTCTCTATTTATTCGTGTCCTCGAACATATAACGAACTGAGGTGATCTGAATGCGATAGTATTTAATTGAATACTAATAATACCAGCATCATACCGTCGGCCTATCAACTTTCAGCAGTACATTAGGTCAATTACCAAAATTAAAGTCCTCTGAAAGAAAATGTCACTAAGAATCTCTAAGAGAAATATGGTTTATATCTCAATGAAAACATGAAATTTGGCGACCCCAAATTTAGACACCGTAGCTTGTTGTACTACAGTTCGGCAATTGCAGCCGTTGCTAAATTCAGTAGTTCGAACTTGTGCAAGGTTCTGCTACACAAAACCCGTCACGTTCAGTTGAAAGGTTTGCCAATCTGATTTCACTAATAAATTCTCAAACTTTTTCATCAAATGTGGTGACTGCAAGTATCACCACATACCATGAGGAAGTCTTGGTAATTACTGGGATGGAGAGAACTGATGAACCCCAGAGAAGAGAGCAGTTTAGTCTTACCTCAGCCATGGTTACTACACTATGGTAAAGCACGTAATTAGTATAGGAGGATATGGGAAGCCGATGTAAACTTGAGTTCGTGCAGGTTTTCTATGTTTGACAGCAGGAGAGTATATGGGACTTCTGAATCTTTCGCCATCACTTTCACAAGGAAATAAAACTAAATATTAATACGTCTCAAGAGCAAAGTATCTGACGTAGCAATGACTGGAAACGAGGGGAAGTATTTCAGCCAAAGAACCCTACGACAGTTCTACGGTTCCTGACACTAAGCTATGTCCCTGTGAGTTATTTACAAGGCGGCATCTAGTTCTACTCTTCAAAATAAGACGTTCATATGTGAGATCATTAACTGCTTTAGTGGAACCCTAGAGTTTTGAAGGCGTTAGTGCAACGACGTTCGTCATTTACGGGATACTAGAGAAGCACAAACGATTACGTGAGTAGGAAAATACAAAAATAAGAGAAGAGAAAGAGATGATTAGAGTGGTGTATTCGCCTGATACGAGAGACTTCGATTAGTGACATAGGGCGCAAAGTTCAAATCTTGCTGAACAGAAATGATTACAATATCTGGTAAATGGTACCATTGACAAAATAGCACTTACAGCTGTAATTAACAAATCCCTACACAGATGACTTTAGAGACTGTGATGGTGTTCGTCACTTTCTTCCACAGCCACTTACAGTGGAGCGGATTTAAAGGCAAAGCTACGGAAGAACGCGGCGTTGTTTCGTATTAACAAACATGAACATAGGTGATAGAGGTGACCTGCGACGAACAAAGCTTTTACGATTGACCTGATATCTAACGCCAAGCATTTAGATTCGTATTTCAGCAACTGAACTCTGTAAAGTCGAGTCATAAAAATATGCTTTGTACTGATATAAAATCAACCACAAACAGCTCACCAAGAAAGGGAATAGTCACTGAACGATGATCTGCACGATCAAGTACCCAATTCCTGGACAAAAGTACACCTAATGCCATAGGTTCTCGTCCCATCGCTTTTTCGTCCTGTGCTGGAAAGATGTTGGAGAGGACATTAATACAAAGTCGGTACATTGGTGGAAAACATCACTGGGTTCACATGGTTGCCCCCCCCCCCCCCCTCCCCCCGGTGCCATTGACCAGATCTTACATTTGATACGCAGAATAGCAAACTATTAACGTTACTCCACCAGTCTTGATAGTGCGGTCTGTGACACATGGAAATAATCGGTAACACAGGAAAAACCATTTTGACCATAAGAGGTAAATAAACATTCATACATGTTTATCGAAATGATGTAACTCCCAATCTAGCATTACTTCGGAGACAAGTAGATACACTGAAGCAACAACAAAATAATAAGGGACCTCCTCGGTTTGATTAGGAATGGCTTCGGTAAGTTTCACATGTCAGGATACCAATGTTATTGCGGAGCAGTCTATACCTATGAGACGAAACAACCTAGTATCAGAAGTACGGCAGGGGAGGAGACGCATTAAATCGCCCATGGCAGAACATGAACATAAGTGACTGGGGTCCTTGCAAGTTGCTCATTCATCTGAGCAAACACACAGCATAAACAGAAAAGTCGGAGAGAAGGTCAAGATAGTGGAATAGACGTCTCACACGAACCGCATCAGCAGGGGGATGAGGGGTGGGGGGTCTACTGTGTGACGACGTGTTGGCTGCTAGATATGGTACGCCGGCGGGCCGACCGTCCGCTATAAAACACCACAGTGGATGCTACTGGAAAGAAGAAACAATCACTGTATATTCTAATTCACAGAGATGGAGTGATACTTTATGAACCGTATTTCTGGACTGGTACAGAAATTAGTTAAATAACCACCGGTAACAAACAGGTGTCATGTGTTCTAGTTGTAAAAGCTTCGTGTGTCCGTGGACGTATGTTTGAGATCAGGAAAAAATCCTCGGCGCACTAGGTGTACTAAATATAATCACTAATTGAATAAATGCTGTAAGAGTAACATTCCTCCAACTGAGGCGGCATCATGACGTCCTTAGAATGGGAAATGCTACTCCGGTTGTATGTCAGATAGATCCATTTGACAAGCTACAAAACCAAATTCAATTTATAGACATAGCTTGAAACAAATAACTGCTAAAAAGAGCTACAGTTTGAAATGACGTCCCTCAGGCTCGTTCAGCTGCTGTACGTAGATTTGGGGATGTACCCCATATAATATAAATGTGCTGATTAAAAACCGGACGACCCATATAAGTTTCTAACGAACACAATATGAAGAGTAGGCAGTCAATCCTCAATTACTGGTGAATACTCTCAGTATGGACTACAACTTTTAACACTCTTTTTCAGGCTTGTTGTTCTGTAACAACTGACAAAAGCTTAAAGCAATAACGGAACTAGTAAGGGTCCGTTTAAACAACAACATTCGTGTTACTGCTTTAAAGTTACAATGTCAGTGAAACTCACCTCTGTTGAAGAAACTGTCGCCTTGATCGAATCCTCCATAGCAGTGGTCTGCACCACACCAACTTCCACCTCCACCTGTCGGCATAATGATAAAATGTCTTGAGTTTTCCTTACATATTACGCAAATTTAATGATGCATCGACGTTCACACGTAAATACCATTTACATCATTGTGACAATTATCATCATATCTCAATACATGACATGTCGAAATCAAGGAAACGTTGCTTCACACTATATGTCTGGTGTGACGAGAGGTATGTGTTACTGTGACGACACAGCAGTGAGAAACAGTAAGAGTTGGAAAGAGTTGCCACACTTCTTTTCCGATAATCAGTGGAGATGACATTATCGTTACAAGGTTTTCAATTACCTGTATGTACATAAGATAAATTTCTAAATGACATCTCTCAGGTTGCATCCCCAGGTGTACCTGATTTTCAGGGATCTATCCAACACATCCTATTTGGGAAAATAAAATGTGTGTCACACATACACAAATCTGAAACAGAACAGGAGGAAGAGGGGCTATTCCTATTCCTATCAATACGGACTCAAACGCATATCACTGTTGTTGACAGTTGTTGTTACGTAACAGCCGACAGAGCTGCAAAGCAACGATGAGTCTGGTAAGGGCCATTTTAACCTACAATATATGGGCTGCTACTTTGAACCAACGTTACTACATCTGTGAAACTCACTTCATCTGAGGAAACTGCAGCACTAAACGAATGCTCACGGTCCCCCGTGTCCTCCGTAGCAGCGGCTTCCTCCTCCACCTGGCGGCAGAAGAATAAAAACTCTAGAATTTTCCTGAACACTAAGCAAGTTCAATGTTGCTCCGATGAGTACACGTAAATAACGTCCATATAATTCTAACAAATATCATGATACCTAGAAACACTACAAATCGAAGATATGTACGAGTATATGTCACTTGACACTGTACGTGTGTTGTGAACGGAAGGTATTTGCTGCTGTGTGGACATACACACATAAAAAAAAGTTTTACATCGACTCGGTTAGGAGAGTTATGGAACCTGTACAGAAAATTGGAATAGGGGTCAACATAAACATCATTTCCGCCCTTTTCATTGCTCTTGAAAACTGCCCAATTAATGTTGTACCATCATACAGCGAGACCGTCAGAGATATTGCAGCACACATCGATACCTCTAATACCAAGTAGCACATCCTCTTGCATCGATGCATGACTGTATTCGTCGTGGCATACTAACCACAAGTTCATGAAGGCACTGTTGGTAAAGCTTGTTCCACTTTTCATTGTCCCACTCGTTTCGGTGTAGATCCCCACGTCGTCCATATACATCCCTTTTCAATCGATCCCTGGCTAGTTCGATAGGGTTCATGAATGGAGAACATGCTGGCCACTCTAGTCGAACGATATCGTTATCCTGAAAGAAGTCATTCACAAGATGTACACGATGGGGGCGTCAATTGTCGTCCATGAAGAATGCGTCGCCAGTATGCAGCTGAAGTGAATGCACTATCGGTAGGAGGATGGCATTCACGTATCGTACAGCCGTTACGGCGCCTTCCATGACCACCAGTGGCGTACGTCGGCCCCACATAATGCCACTACAAAACAGCAGGGAACCACCACCCTGTTGCACTCGCTGGACAGTGTGGTTTCTAAGGCGTACAGCCTGACCGGGTTGCCTCCAAACACGTATCAGACGATTGTCTGGTTGAAGGCATACGCGACACTCATTGGTGAATAGAGAGTGATGCCAATCCTGAGCGGTCCATTCGGCATGTTGTTGTGGCCCTCTGTACTGCGCTGCATGGTGTCGTGGTTGCAAAGGTGGACCTCACCATGGACGTCTGTAGTGATGTTGCCAATCATGCAGCCTGTTGCGCTCAGTTTGTGTCGCAACACGACGTCTTATGGCTGCACGAAAAGCATTATTCAACATGGTGGCGTTGCTGTCAGGGTTTCTCTGAGCAATAAGCCGTAGGTAGCTGTCATCCATTGCAGCAGTAGGCCTTGGGCTTCTTGAGCGAGGTATGTCATCGACAGTTCGTCTCTGTGTATCTCCTCCATGTACGAATAACATCGCTTTGGTTCACTCCTAACTCATGGATACTTTCCTTGTATAGAGCCCTTCCTGGCGCAATGTAACAACGCGGACGCGATCGAACCGCAATATTGACCGTCTAGGCATGGTTGAACTACAGACAACACGAGCCGTGTACCTCCTTCCTGGTGGAATGACTGGAACTGATCTGCTGTCGTACCCCCTCCGTCTAATAGGCGCTGCTCATGCACGGTTGTTTACATCTTTGGTCGGGTTTAACGACATCTCTGTACAGTCAAAGGGACTGTGTCTGTGATTCAGTATCCAGAGTCAACGTCAATCTTCAGGAGTTCTGTAAAACGGTGTGATGCAGAACTTTTTTGGATGAGTGTATTTGAGAAATATACGAATGCTTGGAAAAGATCCCAATTTTCTTTCTTAGAACAGCACAGGTGACTTTCTCACTACAACTTTTCAGTTGGCTGTATATAGCTTGTCTAAAGTACGAAACACGATCAGTCAGCCTTGAGCCCTTGCTGTACGAGGTTTTGGGGAATCCGTGCAACACTCTACCGTAGACGACCCATCCACGTTCCTCAGAAACGTAACACGAAAAGGAGGGGCTAATCCACATTGGATACTGAATGAAGCTAACATTATCGACCATAACATCTATCATTCTTGTTATTGGGTAACAACTAAGATAGGCTTGAAGCAAAGATGAAACTATTAATGGTCAAATTACACTGCAGTATGCGGGAAGCTGCCTTGAACCAATGATACTGTGACTGTGAAACTCACCTCTGCGGAACTATCTGTAGCCTTGATAGACTCACGACCCTTCTCAAAATCCTCCATATCAGTGGCTGTCGTCATCCCAGCTTCCTTCACCACCTGTCGGCAAAACAACAAGAAGCTTTGAGTTTATCTCCACAGTGTGCAAATTAAATAATGCGTCGATATCTACACCAAAAACACCTTTATATCATTGTAATAAATATCATCATAACTGTAAACAGGATACATTGAAATAAAACAAATGTCATTTCACATCGTGTAGGTGGCGTGAACTAGAAAATCTGTTGCCGTGTAATCAGAATTGAGTGAAAGCCTACCCTTTCCAGTAGTTGCCGCACTTCCTTTCGAGACAAATTACAGAATACGTGATTATTGGAATTTTTCGTTAGCTGGTCGTATCTTGTCTACAAAGCATAGCATAAAAGACGCGGATAGTTTTTCACTTATAACTCAGACCAATCCATAGATTGGTAAGTTGTACTGATAAGGGAGCATCGACGCATGTCCACTACATCTGAGTAAACACATACGATTATTAGCAATCTTAAACATAAACTCTATAATGTTTGCAGAATGTAATTTACTGCATGTAACAAGTACAGGTACAGTGCTACAGAATTACTTTAAATTTGTAATTTATCGAGACAGGGTTATATTTTAGGAAGCGTGGAATTGTAGAGGAATTACTGAACTAAGAATTGGTAAATAAGGAGAGGCTCACGTAATCTTCGTTGGCAGTAGTTATATAATCTTCATGTGCCCATGGAAATGCGTTTGATATTAAGAAAAAGTGCTCGGCATACTACGTGCACTGAACGTAAAATAGAGTTGAATACATAGGGTAAGGGTGGCCTTCCTACAGCTGAATATTCATGACAACGTTGATAGTCAGACAAATATCGTTGTCTCTAATGCATCTTTTACCACTCTGTTAAGATACACACATTGCACAAGTTACTCGACCACTGAAGATTTACAGTCGTGGCTCGAGGTAAAAAAACTGATATAAAGAGCTACAGTTTGAAATGACTACTCTCAAGTCCGATCTCTTGCTGTGAGTAAATTAGGATGACCTTTGCAATACACTGCATTTGGAAAAATAAGAAACTCGCCAACAAACCTAAATTACTCATAAATATAACAGGAAGAGAGGGGAACGAAATCTCAGTTGTTGCTAAATGACGCTACCACAGTGTCACTGTAACTGAGGATTGCTATTCTGAAACAAATGTCAAAGGCTTAATTTACTCTACAATATGCGCGCTGCTGCTTTGATCCTAAGTTACTGTGTCTGTGAAACTCACCTCTTCTGGACGAATAGCAAATTTGAAAGGCTGACGACCGTTGTCGATGTATGTGACCAAGATCACCTCATCTCCTTTCTTCACCTGTCGGGAAAATGATAAACAGTCTTCACTTTATGTAATCACACTACACAGGTCTATTGATGCGTCATTGTTTACATTTAATGTAAATGTAATGTGTTGGTACTGGAAAATATGTTATGTTTCCACGAAAGACTATTTTACGAAATTAAGAGAAAGTTCCTTGATATTGGTATGTGGGGTGTAACCTAGAGGTGACACCACAGTTGGGTGAAACAGATATGCTAGGCAATCTTTACTACAATACCTATCAATGGTAAATACTGAAGATACATTGCCTGAGGATTTTTCAATTATCAGGACGTATCTATTCTACAAACTATAATATAAGTGATCCCACTTCTACGGATATCGTCCACGCTGCTGTATTCTGAGATCAATGGTAATGAGGCCAGTTAACATGGATTTCATTAATATCGGTAATTTGACACCCATTTTGTTATTTCCTCTTATGACCAAATGAAAGATAAAGACGAAGGCAATGAAGGGTCTGGGGTAATTCTTGACTTCCGAATGGCTTTTCTATTATCACAACACAAACGCCTGTTTTAGATACACACATTATAAAAAGTCTTGCATCAAATCGGTTTCGAGAATTCCGGTACCAGTACAGATCAATAGAACACAGATCAACATAAACAGCAATTCCACCCTTTTTATTCCTCATTAAAACCACAAACGGCATGTTGTACCACCATACAGCGAGAGCCTCAGAGGTGGTGGTCCACATTGCTGTACACATCGGTACATGTAATACTCAGTGGCATGTCCTCTCACATTGATGCATGCCTGTATTCGTCGTGGCATACTGTCCACAAGTTCATCATGGCACTGTTGGTCCAGATAGTCCCAATCCTCAATGGCTATTCGGCGAAGATTCCTCAAAGTAGTTGGTGTGTCACATCGTCCATAAACAGCCCTTTTCAATCTATCCCAAGCTTGTTCCTTTGGGTTCATGACTGGACAACATGCTGGGCACTCTAGTCGAGCGATGTCATTATCCTGAAGGACGTCCTTCACAAGATTTGCACGATGGGGACGCCATTTGTCGTCTATGAAGACAAATGCCTTGCCAATATGCTGCTGATATGGTAGCACTATCGGTCGGAGGATGGCAATCACGTGTCGTACAGCCGTTACGGCGCCTTCCGTGACCACCACTGGCGTACATCGGCCCCACATAATGCCACCCGAAAACAGCACGGAACCTCCACCTAGCTGCACTCGCTGGACAGTGCGTCTAAGGCGTTCAGCCTCGACGGGTTGCCTCCAAACACATCTCCAACGATTGTCTAGTTGAAGGCATATGCGACAGTCATCGGTGAAGAGAACGTCATGACTATCCTGAGCGATCCATCCGGCATGTTCTTGGACCCAACTGTATCGCACTACATGGTGTGGTGGTTGTAAAGATGGACCTCGCCATGGACGTTGGGAGTGAAGCTGCGCATCATGCAACCTACCGCACACAGTTTGAGTTGTAACACGTCGTCCTGTGGCTGGACAAAAAGCATTATTCAACATGGTGGCGTGGCTGTTAGGGTTCCTCCGAGCCATAATCCTTTGGTAGCGGTCATCCGCTGCAATAGTAACCCCTCGGCGGCCTGAGCGAGGCATGTCATCGACAGTTAATGTCTCTCTGTATCTCCTCCATGTCCGAACAACATCCCTTTGGTTCACTTCGAGACTCCTGGCACTTGCTTTGTTGAGAGCCCTTCCTGTTACAAAGTAACAATTCCGACGTGATCGACCCGCGGTGTAGAGCGTGTAGGCATGGTTGAACTCGTACCAAAAGAGAAACAAGCTCATGCCATCAATATCTGCCCTTCGCCTCCATAACGAGCTGTGGTGCCGGTGCCTGGATGTGAAGGGTAGACAGCTGTGAGTCATTTTGTCAACAGCTCAGGCAAGGCGCCAATTCGTTTAGCGGATAGGTATCCTAATGAACGTACACTAGGCCCTAATCCTTCTCTCCTTCCCTGGGGAACGTTTGCTTCAGTCTGCAGTAGCTATCGTATTGAGCGTCACCACTCTACGTTCCCGTAAAACGAAAGGAAAGAAGGAAGACGAGGGTTTAACATCCCTTCAACGCTTCAACCTTCAACGGTTCGAAGTCTCGGAAAGGAGACGATAGGAAAGAATATCTGCCGTGCCTTTTCTAAGGAACTATGCCAGCATTCACTTTTAAACGATTTCGAGAAATGAAGGGCAACCTAAATGTGGATATCCGGACGACGACTGGAACATTCGTTCTCCGGGCACGAGTACAGTGCGTCCTCGTGGAAGAGCGTCACACGGTGGTAGAAATGATTTCGTCCGTTTACGATAGGGAAAGCCATCCTGCAACAAGGGTCCTATTGTCGTATTTGGAAGGCGACATACATTGTGACAGAGTCCTTGAAAATCTTCGTATATGCTCCACGGCATATCTACATTTGAAGCAAATATTTAGTTTCTGAGTGACTGATTTCGACTTGATTAACACTAGGTAATTCTGTTCTCTCCTGCATTTGTTGTAATATCTTTACCTTTAACAATGATTTCATAGTTTACTTTTTCAGAACTGCGTTTCTCTGATTATATTCTGTCATATAGTTTACTTCCTTAACAATTTTTGTTGTAAATGGGTGATGATGAACGAGCTGGTCTGTAAAGCAATCGAAACGAAAACTGCATCTTGACACAGCCTCCAATTTATGACTGTATATCTACCGTCACTATAACAACTCACTTTGACTCAACGGCTTCAAAGAGCAGTGCCTTGGCCGCTTCTAGTAATTGCGCTTTCCCTCTTATTAACAGAGACGGTGTATTCATATTTCTTGTCTGCAAGCTCTTACGAGGTTTCATTATGACCTGGGTGCTGTCAGCTTGAAATCCTTACATACCATGCCGCATATGTGATCACATGATATAATTAATCTTGACAAAAGTATCTAATGATATCCGACCTCCATAATAAATTTCGTCTTCCTTTAAAATACGCTTCAGAGCTAAATAAACTGGTACACCTGCCTAATACCGAGTAGGCATCCCCTCCATCTCCCCCCCCCCTCCCCTCGAACAATCAGAATTGCCGCAACACAAAGTTGCATGGACTCGACCAATATGTAAAGTAGTGGTGGAGGGCAATGACAAACAGGACGGTGCAACTCATCCCAGATATGCTAAATAATGTTCATGCCTAGGGAGTTTGGTGGCTAGCGGAAGTGTTTGAACTCAGAAGAGTGCTAGGGTGCTCCTGGAGCCACTCTGTTGCAATTGTGGACGTGTGGGGTGTCGCATTGTCCTGATGGAATTGCCCAAGTCCGTCAGAACGGGCATAAATGGATGCAAGTAATCAAAGAGGAGGCTTACGTACGTGCCACCTGTCAGAATCGTATCTAGACGTACCAGGTGTCCCATATAATTCCAGCTGCACACGTTCCACATCACTACAGAGACTCCAGCAGCTTGAACAGTCCCCTGCTGACATGCAGATTCCATGGGTTCATGAGGTTGTCTCCATACCCGTACACGTCCACCGGCTTGATACAATTTGAAACGAGACTACTCCGACCAGGCAATATGTTACCAGTCATCAGCAGCCCAATGTCGGTGTTGGCGGGCCAAGGCGAGGAGTAAAGCTTTGTGTCGTGCCGTCATCAAGGGTACACGAGTAGGCCTCCGCCTGCGAAATCCCATATCGATGATATTTCGTTGAATGGCACGCACGGTGACACTTGCTGATGACACAGCATCGAAAGCAGCAGCAATTTTGGGAAAGTTTGGACTTATTTCACGTTGAACGACTCTCTTCAGTCGTCGTTGGTCCCATTCTTGCACGACATTTTTCCGGCCGCACCGATGTCGGAGATTAGATGTTTGACGGGATTGCTGATATTCACAGTACACTCGTGAAACGTTCTTACGGGAATATCCCCACTTCATAGCTACCTTATAGAATATCGATGATATTTCGTTGAATGGCACGCACGGTGACACTTGCTGATGACACAGCATCGAAAGCAGCAGCAATTTTGGGAAAGTTTGGACTTATTTCACGTTGAACGACTCTCTTCAGTCGTCGTTGGTCCCATTCTTGCACGACATTTTTCCGGCCGCACCGATGTCGGAGATTAGATGTTTGACGGGATTGCTGATATTCACAGTACACTCGTGAAACGTTCTTACGGGAATATCCCCACTTCATAGCTACCTTATAGAATATCGATGATATTTCGTTGAATGGCACGCACGGTGACACTTGCTGATGACACAGCATCGAAAGCAGCAGCAATTTTGGGAAAGTTTGGACTTATTTCACGTTGAACGACTCTCTTCAGTCGTCGTTGGTCCCATTCTTGCACGACATTTTTCCGGCCGCACCGATGTCGGAGATTAGATGTTTGACGGGATTGCTGATATTCACAGTACACTCGTGAAACGTTCTTACGGGAATATCCCCACTTCATAGCTACCTTATAGAATATCGATGATATTTCGTTGAATGGCACGCACGGTGACACTTGCTGATGACACAGCATCGAAAGCAGCAGCAATTTTGGGAAAGTTTGGACTTATTTCACGTTGAACGACTCTCTTCAGTCGTCGTTGGTCCCATTCTTGCACGACATTTTTCCGGCCGCACCGATGTCGGAGATTAGATGTTTGACGGGATTGCTGATATTCACAGTACACTCGTGAAACGTTCTTACGGGAATATCCCCACTTCATAGCTACCTTATAGAATATCGATGATATTTCGTTGAATGGCACGCACGGTGACACTTGCTGATGACACAGCATCGAAAGCAGCAGCAATTTTGGGAAAGTTTGGACTTATTTCACGTTGAACGACTCTCTTCAGTCGTCGTTGGTCCCATTCTTGCACGACATTTTTCCGGCCGCACCGATGTCGGAGATTTGATGTTTGACGGGATTGCTGATATTCACAGTACACTCGTGAAACGTTCTTACGGGAATATCCCCACTTCATAGCTACCTTATAGAATATCGATGATATTTCGTTGAATGGCACGCACGGTGACACTTGCTGATGACACAGCATCGAAAGCAGCAGCAATTTTGGGAAAGTTTGGACTTATTTCACGTTGAACGACTCTCTTCAGTCGTCGTTGGTCCCATTCTTGCACGACATTTTTCCGGCCGCACCGATGTCGTAGATTAGATGTTTGACGGGATTGCTGATATTCACAGTACACTCGTGAAACGTTCTTACGGGAATATCCCCACTTCATAGCTACCTTATAGAATATCGATGATATTTCGTTGAATGGCACGCACGGTGACACTTGCTGATGACACAGCATCGAAAGCAGCAGCAATTTTGGGAAAGTTTGGACTTATTTCACGTTGAACGACTCTCTTCAGTCGTCGTTGGTCCCATTCTTGCACGACATTTTTCCGGCCGCACCGATGTCGGAGATTTGATGTTTGACGGGATTGCTGATATTCACAGTACACTCGTGAAACGTTCTTACGGGAATATCCCCACTTCATAGCTACCTTATAGAATATCGATGATATTTCGTTGAATGGCACGCACGGTGACACTTGCTGATGACACAGCATCGAAAGCAGCAGCAATTTTGGGAAAGTTTGGACTTATTTCACGTTGAACGACTCTCTTCAGTCGTCGTTGGTCCCATTCTTGCACGACATTTTTCCGGCCGCACCGATGTCGTAGATTAGATGTTTGACGGGATTGCTGATATTCACAGTACACTCGTGAAACGTTCTTACGGGAATATCCCCACTTCATAGCTACCTTATAGAATATCGATGATATTTCGTTGAATGGCACGCACGGTGACACTTGCTGATGACACAGCATCGAAAGCAGCAGCAATTTTGGGAAAGTTTGGACTTATTTCACGTTGAACGCCTCTCTTCAGTCGTCGTTGGTCCCATTCTTGCACGACATTTTTCCGGCCGCACCGATGTCGGAGATTTGATGTTTGACGGGATTGCTGATATTCACAGTACACTCGTGAAACGTTCTTACGGGAATATCCCCACTTCATAGCTACCTTATAGAATATCGATGATATTTCGTTGAATGGCACGCACGGTGACACTTGCTGATGACACAGCATCGAAAGCAGCAGCAATTTTGGGAAAGTTTGGACTTATTTCACGTTGAACGACTCTCTTCAGTCGTCGTTGGTCCCATTCTTGCACGACATTTTTCCGGCCGCACCGATGTCGGAGATTTGATGTTTGACGGGATTGCTGATATTCACAGTACACTCGTGAAACGTTCTTACGGGAATATCCCCACTTCATAGCTACCTTATAGAATATCGATGATATTTCGTTGAATGGCACGCACGGTGACACTTGCTGATGACACAGCATCGAAAGCAGCAGCAATTTTGGGAAAGTTTGGACTTATTTCACGTTGAACGACTCTCTTCAGTCGTCGTTGGTCCCATTCTTGCACGACATTTTTCCGGCCGCACCGATGTCGTAGATTAGATGTTTGACGGGATTGCTGATATTCACAGTACACTCGTGAAACGTTCTTACGGGAATATCCCCACTTCATAGCTACCTTATAGAATATCGATGATATTTCGTTGAATGGCACGCACGGTGACACTTGCTGATGACACAGCATCGAAAGCAGCAGCAATTTTGGGAAAGTTTGGACTTATTTCACGTTGAACGCCTCTCTTCAGTCGTCGTTGGTCCCATTCTTGCACGACATTTTTCCGGCCGCACCGATGTCGTAGATTAGATGTTTGACGGGATTGCTGATATTCACAGTACACTCGTGAAACGTTCTTACGGGAATATCCCCACTTCATAGCTACCTTATAGAATATCGATGATATTTCGTTGAATGGCACGCACGGTGACACTTGCTGATGACACAGCATCGAAAGCAGCAGCAATTTTGGGAAAGTTTGGACTTATTTCACGTTGAACGACTCTCTTCAGTCGTCGTTGGTCCCATTCTTGCACGACATTTTTCCGGCCGCACCGATGTCGGAGATTTGATGTTTGACGGGATTGCTGATATTCACAGTACACTCGTGAAACGGTCTTACGGGAAAATCCCCACTTCATAGCTACCTTATAGATTCTGTGTGCCATCGCTCACGCGCCGACTGTAACACCACCTTCAAACTTTTTAAAATCTTGCTAATCTGCTACTGTAGCAGCGGTAACCCACCAAGCAAGTGTGCCAGACACTTGTCCTATATAGGCGTTGCCGACGGCAGAGTCGTATTCCGCCAATTAACATATCTCTGTATTTGAATACACATGACTATACCAGTTTCTTTGGCTCATCAGTGTATACCTTCATTTTGTTTCCGTTGACGGATAGTAACCAACAACTGAATACACGGTGACACAAAATGAAGGGGATGATGTGAGTTGTGTATTAGGAGTGGAGGGGAGTGGTCAGTCACCCCCGAGTGTTATTATTCTTTCGGTTGGAGCACCAATTTCATTAACAATGGAAGAAAGCACCCTTCAGCATCGTATATTCAGTACTGAGCATTATATCGAAAATGATGAATCTGTTAAAACCGTTCAACGACTTTTTCATATAACGTTCAGTGCTGAGCGCAATGGTTCAATAACTCATCTCAACAAAATACTTCATTGCGTTAACTTTTTTCGCACAACTGGATCAGTTGTGAAGGGAACGTTGACTGGTCGTGATCCCACATATGTCGACAGAGTAAGAGCGTATATTCGAAGACCTCGTTGCTCCATTGGACGGCGTGCTTCGAGTTGGCATGACCCGTCACTCGCTACAGCATATTCTTAACTGTGAGTTACAAGCCAATCTTTATAAGACTACGATCGTACAGGAGCTTCACGAACGTGATTTTCACAAACGGAGCCTGTTATTTTGAGAGAATGCTTTGTGTTCCTGCTAGAGATGATGTTTTGGTGATTGTGAACGAAGCATCTCACTTTCACTTCAACCTATTTTGTAAATAAGCGGAACTGTCGAAGTGGGAAGCAGACGACTGTAAAGAATTGCATCATAAACCATTGTACAGCAAAAAAGTGAGTGTGTGGTATAAAGTTTCCCAAGTGAAAGTCGTTGGGCTCCCTTTATCTTAAGATGGCAACTCTTGTGTAACAGTAAATTATGAACGTTATCTGAAAATCCTACGCAATTATTCGCGCCCAAACATGAGGAATTAACTTGGGAGAAGTTTCATTCCAGCAAGATGGAGAAAAGTCCCACGCGGCTAATGCATCGATGATTGTTGTTCGAGAAATGTTTCCTCAGTACTTGATACCACGTTTTGGCGATGTTTACTGGGTATTCGCTCGCCATGTATGTTGCTTTGTTTCTTCTTCTTAGGGTGTCTTTTGAATTGGAAGGATTATTGACGCTAGACCTTGTTCACTTACCGATCTGAAGGTTGCAGTACGTTAAGAAAGTGCTGCTGTTTCACACGATTTCACAAAACATATGCATAGCTTTAAAGAAAGACTTTACATGTGAGTGTATGTAGAAGGACGCCATGTTTCTGATTCTATCTTTAAACAATAATTGCTGTTCTGAAATAAGCGAACTTACATATTGGAGTTGTGAAAATATTTTTGTCTGTGACCAGTCACGGTACTTCGAAATTAATGCATCCTATCCGGTACTTCGAAATTAATGCATTCTATCTGTGGCGCCCCGTAAAAACATAAGAAATAGGACACGAATCTCTAGTAATACTTCACTGACTGAAGCCCATAATACTGGTATAGAAGAATAAACTCTAAAGGTAGTGACAAGGAAGTAGCAGTTACAGCTCCCCTGGCTCCAACTGAGTCTCGCAATGTAAGATTGAGAGGGTCAAGAGACCATTTACAGTAAATCGTGTATATGACGCAACACGAGCAGGCCATGCCAAAGCATTCCGGCTGCTGCTGGGAAGCCTGGCTACTGTGCTCTACCTGCCGGGAGCCACGTGCGGCGGCGTCACTCACCTTGGTGCTGCCGGGCGGTGAGTCAGCGCTGACGGCCTCCCCCTCTGGCTCCGTCTCCTTGCGGACCCCGCAGCACAGCAGCAAGCATCGGAAAAACCGCAACATCTCTGCACAGAGGAAACACATTTAGAACTGTCCCCACCTTCCGTGTGATAACATCGTAGTAGCAATGTCTCACAGCTGCAATGCGAAGAATACAAACAAAAATACAAACAGGAATACAAGAATGGGTTACTGTAGGTCATCCCAAAGAATGTGTGGTATCGTTGTGAGATCGTGGAGCCACTGCAAAGTAGCCAATGAGAATCGATACCACAGGCATTAGCGAGGACTCGCTGCCTTCTGCGACAACCAGTGGGACATACTCCAGAAGACACCCGCCCATGTCAGTGCAGTAGCCCCCTCACGCTGAGGTGAATACAGTGTCAAGCACGCTATACCTCAACATCACAGTGTAGGACCAGTTCAAGTTTCAGACGAACTTTTACTGTTGTAAATGTCGAAGTAGTCGGGGTGTAAGAGAACCGTTTGTTACTCTGTGTATGAAGTGATGCTTTCATTGTCATGGACAGTTTTAAATTATCAAGCAGTCCTGTGGCAAAGAAATGTGTTGAAGCCAAATAAATACTTCATTCATTTGTATAATGCAGTTAACTAATACTTTATGTCTTCTAGTTCGATGAGCCTCTTCCCAGGGCAGTCAAAGAACCCACATTTATGGTCAGACAAAATTAGTTAGTCTGGTCACAACGCAATGGCAGAGCAATGGTGCATCACTAACGAGTATTACCATGGCTTGAAAAATTAAAGATGCTATACAAATCGTAGGCTTAGGCTTCCAGTCAATCTTTGCAACTAGAGTAGGATGACGTGGTGCAGAAGTCGGCTGGCCGTACGTTTTGTCATCGCTAGATGGTGAGGTATAGTTATCACAGCGTCAGAGGATTTCACTTCGTCGTAGCTCAGCCAATTAGCACAAAATATTTGTAAATTATATACACAAGAATTCTAGTGAATCACTCTACCTTTTACCGAAAACCAGATCATGATCCCGACAGTCGTTCCTGGGGTTTTTGACACATTACGAATGCAATGTAAGTTTCTAATCGTAAGAAATTATTTTATGTGAAATGATTACAAAGTAACTATTTTCGGCTATTTTCCTTTACTTATGCTGTCAAACATTGCTTCTTGTAAAACAGATTTTGGTAAGTGAGTTTCCGACTATCAAAAAACGGCAGGAGCTTTTTATCGCCTTGTGTTAGAAGCTTAACTTTTTACACCTCCTAGAGACCGACAACTTGGTATCTGACAATACCAACTTGATACCTCTAAACGTACCTGTGAAAGTGAGTCTCAACTGTCGGTTAAACAGACAGACAGATGGTCAACGAGTGATAACGTAAGGGTTCCTTTCTCACAGACTGAGATACAGAACCCTAAAAATAGAAATTTCAGGCGCGGGTCCGCCAAAGCGTGAGCAGTTATTATTACTGTAGTTGCTGGGTAGTGACTGACGCACCGAAAATGGTGCTGAACTGCGAAGAAAAGTTTTAATTGTTTAATTTCAGTTTTTACGTTATTTACATAGCCAATAACCAGAAATAATGCTCAGAGTGTTGTGTTTATTAATACTTTTATTAGAGGCTTGAGAAAAGGCAAAGTAAAATATGGATCTGAATACACATTTTCAAGAACGGATTGTGCATACTTTGCTCACGAGCACTCTGCAAATAACGTTCTAAGAAGGGATTGTAATTAAAGCGTAAATGATTCGAATTCTGTTAGTTTCATTCTGCACTTCGATCAGTGCTCGGCAGTGCAGATCAGATCGACCCATCGAGAGAGAGAAAGGTTCCTTATTTACAGAATGAACGCTAAAACAGGTATTTCTTCCCGAGAAGAGTGCTTCAAAATAGAATCCATTGTCGAAATTACCCGTTAAGCGTAGTATTCGTGGAGACTGCGAAATAACCACTTCACTGTGATACTGCGTCATACATAACAAGACGACGAGAGAGTACTGCTTTTCCTTTTTTACGATATCATCTCAAAACGTGCAAATGATCACTGTTAAACAATAAATGTGTTTCGGTTGTATGCCTTTCAATCCCGTCCTAAAAAAGCTTTGCAATACAAATTTTCCTTTGCATTTTCTTTTCATACCTTTCATTGAAATATTAATGATTACAAAATACAGGGTGAGTCACTAACTGCTGCCACCAATAATAAATCTGAAAATATTATAGGAGCTGTAAAGTTTGTGGGACAAAAAGTTGCATGGGCAAAGGGGCCATAATATGACGTTGGTTTGTAGTTTCTAGTTTGGGTCGCGTAAGTGATATGAAGGTCAACTTTGTTATTTTTGTTTTGTTTTCTACTTTGATGCTATAGATTGGTACTTACTTTCCGATAGCGCCTATAGAGACGAATCCAATGGTGTGCAACAATAAGGTCTTTAAAGGTCAACGATGGTCACAAATGTGGCATGAACGTCCATTTACAGAAGGTGTTGGGAGGGATGACCATAGCCGTTATCAGAAAATAAGTACCAAACTATAGGATCCGGTTTTAAAAATGAAGTTGACCTTCATATCTCTTACGCGACCCCAACTAGCAACAAAAAACCAACGAAATATTATGGCCCCTGTTGTCCCATGCAACAATTGTCCTACAAACTTTTCAGCTACTACCATACTTTCGGAGTTATGCTAGGTTGTAAAAGTTAATGTCTCACCCTATATTGAACATTATTTCGGTTTGTGTGTAGTGTAAGTAACGTAAAAACTGAAAACAAGAAAAAGATATTGCAGAGGTTTTCGACACCAGGAGGCTCGAATTACCGTTTGCACTTTTTCCGCTGCAGCAAGCGTTACTTGCTAGCTGCACTAATATAAATGGTTCATGATGCTAGCGACCCCCTCCGAAAAATAATATTTGTTAACGCTTGACCATCTGTAGCTCCCACTTCGTAACTTTCATTTCTGTTCAAGTCCAGCATATTCGGACGGACCAGTAAGCGGGGTCCTCTTGCTAGTCATACGCATCAAACGCCTTATCACAAATATCAGCGGTGAGCTACAAAGTCTGATATCTGACTTTCAGTTATTGGACACTTGGAGGCTAAAATATCCGAACAAGTGGTTTATTCATATGTCACAGCTAAAGCAGCGAGCCAGTTAAGACAGCATATACAAGTAACAAACAACAAATCGCAAACAAAATACGTGCAGCAAACTGTGGCACTATACATTTCAGAACATTCCGCGTATCTTGTTAGCACTGCTGGCAAACCACAAAAATCCTCTGGTATAGAGGATTACGGCAACTTATCCGCAGTTTACATTACGATTCGGAATTAGAGCACAAATTTAATCAAATCAGAATTAGAGTGACACTGTAGACAGATCAATACGCACCTGAGATATATTGCCTTTAGTGAAAACTAAGCCCGCATTATTAGACTGTTTGAAACAAAACACAAACCTAGCAAAAAGTGACTGGGGGAAATTTCTTTTTTGGACTGTGGAAGCTATACGAAGTAGGAGATGAATACAAAATGAACAGGTCGCTGAAAAGGCATTTGAAGGACAATATTACTAGCCGGAAAAACAGTCATACGACAGGTTATCGCAAAACAACACATCATCAACTACTCGACCTCAAAACAGCGACCAGGCATCTTACAGAAATTAGTTGACAAATAAAAGATTTCTTTGTGATGCACAACGTGGCATCAGACTTTTGTGACACACACCGCCTTCTTATAGTCTACAGAAGGTGGATCGTATGGAAATCTACTAGTCCCAATTGCTATGTAAGAGACTCATATTTCACTCAGGAAGGGCCCGAAGAGACAAATCGGTCGATTTAGATCAATTGGCGATGGAACGTTATAGCAAATTCTTGTATTTACTGCATTAACATAAATATCGCTTGTAGATTTTCTTCTAATACACGTGAAATTTTATTTCGGGTGAAAGAATATGCACTGTAGCAATTGATGACAGTCGACTGTTTGATTTTTCCAATTTGCAACTAAAACCAATTGAAATGATATGTAACATAATGTAATTAATTGTCCTTCAAGAAGAACCGTTTCTTTCCAATAAATGAACGGTTTAAGATCAGGTAGATACAAAACAACTCCGTCCACAGGCCACAAGTAGCCCATCGGGACCATCCGACCGCCGTGTCATTCTCAGAGGAGGATGCGGATAGGAGGGGCGTGAGGTCAGCACACCGCTCTCCCGGTCGTTATTCGGTCGAGTAGCTCCTCAATTGCCATCACGAGGCTGAGTGCACCCCGAAAAAAGGCCAACAGCGCAAGGCGGCCTGGGTGGTCAATCATCCAAGTGCCGACCACGTCCGACAGCGTTTAACTTTGGTTATCTCACGGGAACCGGTTTATCCACTGCGGCAAGGCCGTTGCCAGGTAGATACAAAATGTTCACTATCACAATTGGACTTCTTATCGTAATATTACGTTATTACCTCTCCCTTGCTTAATATATAGAATCGAAAGATGTGCTGTTAATGGTTCATCTATGCCACATTAATACATCCTCGCAATTTTTATTTTAGTACAATAAAAGATTTAGTAGTCAAAAAGGTAGGGGCCAGTTACACCGCGAAAATGTACTTACCTAGTTACCAAGGACGAGTGAAAACCTGAAAAAATCTGGACAATGTAAGGACGTTGTTCAGCCGGCTACAGATTGTTCACACAGGGACCGCGCAGCAGACAATATTATACTAATTCCAGTGCCCACAGGGGAATTTAAGCAGTTATTCTTCCCACTCTCCGTACACGAACAGAACACGAAGGAATCCTCACACGCGAAACAATGAGACGTTCTCCTGCCAAGCGCTTCATTTCTATTGTAGTGATGTTTCTATTGTAGTGATGTAGACGTAATCGTCATCAGAATCTCAATCGACTATCATGACGGCGGTCTGTAGTGTTACTTCCCCAATACAGAATGCCGTGAACATTGTGTTCCTTGTGCCTTCCGAAGCGTTGTACAGGACAAACAGCAATCTTGATGGTGTCGCTGGATATTGGGTATCATCCTCGAGGCCCACGGATCACCACAGCAACAGCTCCCACAGGTACTGTAGCAATGTCCTTGTAGAGCGTTAACCACTTAGACGAAGTCCAGTTTACGCTGCTTGGTTCGTCTTGAATTCCTTTGCCACTTGATGTGCTTTACCTCTTCACCGATTACTGGTGTGCCTGAAGCGCAATTCGACCTTACAAATTACGCAATATGTTACGAGAACCACCCAGAAATATCTAAATAATACCTAGAAGTCTTGCATTATCTCCAGTAACGGGAATCGGATATAGATTCTGTATCATCATTAAACTGCACAGCAGTTCTTCCATTACACTTCCTAACTTCACAATGTTCCGTAGGTTACTGTTGGCAAAATAAAAATTACTGAAGCGAAAACGTCTACTCCTTATCATTCCTCACTTTCACCAGTGGTGTACAAGAAACTGTGCTTGCACAACCGAAATATTTCGCTGGCGAACAATAATTACTGATTCGTCCCGTCTCCAAATAAATATCCCATTTGTAGGACTTCAGTTCCGCCCCAACCGTTTATATGTAGGGGTTGGGGTCAGATTATAGTTGATTGTAGCAATGGGAAACGGACGATAATTAAACTATATCCAAATTTATTGTGTTAGCGCTACTGGAAATCTGCACGCCTACGTACTGACAACAACGTGAAGGCCACATGCCTCGAGAAACGTGCAAGTTCTCTCCGCAGAACGACGAATACCACCACTTCTATCGGTTGTACATTCGCCTGCTTAATCGACTAATGATACCGACTTAGATAAGGTTCGTCAGCATGTTGTTCGTCAACATCTTCCGCCAACTACTGCTGATGCTTCCCGGTCCCATATACAAATGAGAGTGAATATATCCAGCTCCCTTGATTCCATTCCACCTCCACTATAGTCTCTGTAGTTCGTGGAAGCAACAGACTGCACTGTATTCTCCTCCTTAGAGTCATAACCATTTCAGTACTCTTCGACATCCATGTGCTGCCTTTCCCATAATATGTGACACAAAGTTAATTTGGGTACATGACTCCTCGGTGATGTACATTCACAAACTTTGTATAGTTCTTAACTGCTCGTTGATAAATTGCTCATTCCTCTATATCTTTAACAACCGGAGAGTTTGAATTTCTTGTACTGGTCGTTTGGAATGATATTGCTCATGAAAACATTTAAGTCACAGAGAGCTAGTTCAGTATTGCGAAACATTCGCTCTAGATAAAGGAGGCATTCACTAAACGGACTATGAGTAACTCACAATGCAGATTATTAAAACTTAAAAATAGCTCAATAAAATTAACTTTAATTATATACCCTGCATACCCGAAATGGCTAAAAAATTGCCGATAAGGCTACACTAAGTTAAACAAACGTCTTTCACCAAAGCTGTTGAAAGAAAATACCAGAAACGCAGATAGTGTCATCAAAGAAAACGGGCGCTGATCACTAACGCCTACACGCTACGTGTATCGTATATTCAAAATGACACAGATAGATAATTTTCATGTAATGTCACCAGTACGCCTACAGAAAAATTTTGGCTGAATCTGAAACGAAATCAATAATCGTAGAGCTTTACAGATTACATAATCATCTAGCCCGAAATGCTAACTGGCGCATACAATAGAGAGGGTCTTGATGAGTTTCTGTGAACGGCAAAATGTGCCTAATAGTGATAGAGTGAAGACGGAGTCTCTAGTCACATACCTATTTTCCGACGAAGTGTCCCGCCTTTCTTTTGACGCTTGTAATTAGACGATCACGAGAAGCTAAAACACCTTTTTTACGGTAAGCTCACTTTTTGACAAACTAATCAACGCTCAAGAATTGTAGACGTCTATTCAACGAAAAGACTGCGAAGAAAGAAGTATGAGTAACACACAACGCAGCTATATCAAAACTTTAAAAATACCTCAATAAATCTAATCTATTCAACGGCTTTCGGCGCTTCGGGCCACATTGCAGGATTGACAGGCCCGCCAATGATCAAATGATAAACAGTAGTGCAGAAAGCATAAAGTTGTAACGAATTTTTAAAGGCACCGTACATTATAATCTTTCCTACATTGCGACACTTTGAAATAACTGTTGTTGTTGCGCTCCTAACTCCAAAGGATTGTGAACTACGAAAAATACTATGAAGGGATCTGAAAGTAGTTGGTGCGTTACGTTGTCAGCAATCTGGCTGATCAAAAGAAGTGTCTTAGTTACGATAGGGATAACTCAGCGAAAGTCAAGGATAGGAAGGCAACTAACTGTCACAATAAAGTTATTCTACCAATTCAGATAGTGTTACCTCCTCTGCCGACCCGACTTCCAAAAGACGGGGGCTGCTTCCCGCACTTTGCAACAAGGTATCCCAAAGTATATCTTATGAGATATTTAAAGAAGGGATCTTTTTGGCGCATCAGACCAGAAATTTAATGAAAGACAATTATTATGAAATTATTGGTTCCGTTTAGTGACGTACTGGCCAACGTTTTGGGTGACGGCATACATCAAAACTAGAAAACCATTGTTACAACAATGTTGCAGAGTTTTATGAAATTAGGATGTAACATGACCATAAAACTACATTTTCGGCACTTACGTACTGTTCTTTTCTCTGTGAATCTTGGCGATGTCATTGAAAAACAACGATAAAGGTTCCGCTAGGACACCAAAGAGACGGGAAAGAGATCCCGCGAAAGGTTAAATGCAGTCATTATGGCTGACTGCTGGTTTACGGTAAAGAGAGGTATCACTGGTGGAGGGATATAATCAACGGGGAACAGTTTCACCCCATGCCAGAAAGAATTTAATGCAGTCGAATTAGCGAAAGGAAACTAAATTGTTGAACATGCATTGTGTTTTTATATAGTCATTAGCGTTTGTGAACATAGACCATTTAATCTTTTGTGGAATCACTAAACATCGCATCTGATTAGACCACTGTCTAATCAAATACATTGTTTAGTGATTCTGCACGAGATTACAAAACAAGTAATTTAATTTTAATGCAATTAAAAATTTCCTTCTTCGAAAAGAATTTGATTTCTGCGAAGACTGCATACATGATTTGTACGAAAATCTGAAATGATCCCGAAAAACATCAGATTTGTAATCAGAATAAAAAATGCATTAAAATTCGCCTTACTTTCATGGAACAATGTACAAGAAATTTTAAAATGCTCCTTAGCGTAATCAATTACCACAATTTTAACGGATTCTCTGGTGCTGCGGTGGAATACTGCTTGCTGAAGAGAGATGGCACTCACCTCCAGTCACTTCAAGTAAGGCTGAATGACTTATCACCTAACGACTACGACTAAGTTGTAGTCGCTCAACATGGTGATGGTCAAGCACCTCCGCCAACCATTGCTGGTGCTTCCTGGAATCGTATGAATAATTATGTGGAGTGAAATTCTCCATGAATATATCTAGATAACTTAATTCTATGCGTCCTCAGGTGTTCTCTGCGTCTGTAGTTCCCGGGAACATTACACCATACTGAATTTCCTTTCAGCGAGCCAGTAACAACTGTGTAATCTTCATTAGCGATGTTTAATCATGCTTTAAATGTATGGTCTCATTTCTTTGTTTTAGTCATAATCCTTTCGACTGGTTTGATGCGGCCCCCCACTCATGTGTCATATAATGTGCATTTAGGGCACATATATCCTCGATATTGGTACTTTCATGAAATTTCATGTAGTTGTTTATTGCTCTGCGTGATTGTGATCGTTGCTCATACTCTTCAGATTCAAGTCACAAAATTTTAACTGACACAGCTAAAATGAACTTTAAGGACCACGGAATTAAACGTAGATTTACGATCTTCACATAGATCTCTCTTATCAAACCGAGTACTAACAGCGCACATCTCAGTTTCTCTCGGACGTTCAAGGTCCCAGTATATGTTCTCCGTGATGTGGCAGGCAGTCGCTGGGGTACTTGAGTCAAGCGTCCGGTCGCGCACAAAGACCCTTAGGAGCAGTTGGAAGGATATTTCCTCACGAGGAAGTTGTCTCAGTCCCCTAGTTTCTAAGACTGTCAGTAAAGCAAAAACTTCGCTGAAGAGAAAGGAAACAGTCTTTAAATGAAGTCTGCGAAAACACAATGCAGATATATCGATGGTTAAAAATTTCTCAGTAAAGGGAGTTGTTTGCACATGTTGCAGGGATCTGTCTGCTGTTTCCTAAAGGAGAATATTTGGCAGCCAAGATCGTGTGCTGACCTGGTGTTATTTTTGTTTTCTTCCATCAATGATAGGTTTTGACAGAGTCTAGTTGTCCGAAGATAACAGCTAGACTCTGTCGAAATTAGTTATTGGGAAAAAATTTAAAACACGCGAACTTTGCTGTCAAACATTCTTTTTTAGCAATATTAATTGTAATTACATAACCGGCAAACCAAAAACTAAAAAAATATCTGTAAAATCACAGACTGGATATAGTAAATTAGACAACCACAGAAGGACAATATGGTAACAAAACGTTGACTGAATTCGGATCGAAATCAATAACAGCCGTGCTCTGCAGATTACATAATACATGCAGTTCGAATTAGAAGCCGGCGAGCACAATAGATTGGGTTGCTGTGGGATTCAGTGAATGCGTAACAGTGTGTAATAGTTATCGAGGGCAGACGGAGTCACTAATCACATACCTGTTTTTATGAAATGTCCCTGCTTTCTTTTAGCGCTTCTACTTGGTTGGCACAAGAAGCTAGAAAACTTTTCCTCACGATATGCTCACTTATTCACGAACCACTGGCCACTCACGAAAGCAAGATGCGCGTTCAACGACAGAATGCGTAAAACGAACGGTGCTACGCAACGGCTTTCGGCGCTTTGGGCAATAATGCATTGTTGGTAGGCTCCCCGGTGACCGAATGTTAATCGGGAACAGCGATAGCGTCAAACTACCACAAAATGATAAAGTTGTAATACATTACTATCTCTCCCACTTCGCACCTTTTTAAAAGAACACTTGTTGTTGTAGTAAGTTAAAAGACTTGTTTGTACGTCGACATTTTGTCCGTCGATACATAGACAGATCGACTCTTTGTTTGATTAATCGAGGGCTGATAATGATAATTTTTTTTAAAAAGCGGTAAATGGGATTCCAGATATTTTTAAAAATATCAACATTCCTAATTCGAACCAGAAGTAATCAAACGGCCTGTGCAGGACTCATAATACAGCGAAAATGCTATCAGGACATAGCACGCGAATTAGGAATTTAACGTGATTTTGGAAGTTTAATAGCTCGCACTGTATTTCCATGGACACAATTCAAACAAATATAATTGTATGATTGGCGTCCTGGGACAATTTTAGTGAATTCAGACTTAATTCCAATAGTTATATTAATGTGCGATTTCTCATCGGCAACCAGTACTCCACCAGACCGCTCAAGTTTCTTTAGTATAAGGGTGATTGAATACGTAGTACACTTATACACAATGTGCGTGCATTTGACAAATAGAATTAACAAATACACTCAACAGTCTTCAGATAGAGGTCTCCTCTCTCGAATCACAGCAAAAATGGTGCCTATACTTCTCAGTGACCTTAATTAATTTCATGCTTATTGTGTCTGGTACTAGAAAAACAGGTTATAATACGTACTACAGATTAAGGTTACCTAAGAGAGAACAGTTACGACACTATGAGTTGGACCGGCGTATCGAATGATGCAGCAATGGCGATGCTCCCAAACGTATTGCACTACTGACCTTTTACCTCTGCTGGAATAAATTTCTTTCAGGTCATTACAGAGAAGTGAGCTGAAACATTTTTACTAAACATTTTTTGAGCCGGCCGGTGTGGCCGTGCGGTTAAAGGCGCTTCAGTCTGGAACCGCGTGACCGCTACGGTCGCAGGTTCGAATCCTGCTTCGGGCATGGATGTGTGTGATGTCCTTAGGTTAGTTAGGTTTAATTAGTTCTAAGTTCTAGGCGACTGATGACCTCAGAAGTTAAGTCGCATAGTGCTCAGAGCCATTTGAACCATTTTTGGAGATTTGATATTCGATTGAATAAACTATGGTTAGTAATAGCGCATGTTGCATAACTATTACATTAGCATTCGCTAACAGCAACGTCGTGTCACACGACAGTTTAGACGAAAGTTGGTTCCATAGGCCACATCACACCACATTTAGGTACAGCTGCCACCGTGCAGGTGAAGCACGCCAATGACGTCACAGAGACTAGTAATGTGCGGCAGTAGGTGCTAGTGTGGGCCCTGTGGCAGCATGGAGGATATGAGTAAAGTAAAGAAAATGCAAAACACGTGACATATTACGTTCTTTCATGTATGTTAAATCTTCGTTTTTAATATGAAAGGACACGTTCCTTCATAAAACTTAATTCTTTATTTTGAAAACGAAAGCTCCCCTTTTACACACTAAATCATACGTAAATGCATACGCGTCATCCTAGACACGAAGAAGTGGATGAACAGTAATAAGTCTGGTTATGGAAGCAGAAAAACTGATTATACACAGTGATGGTTCTTGCATATCATTTTCGAAGTGAAATAGCAGCCACCAACAGGCTCTCATGAAATTTAGTAAATGTATACTGCGAGAGTGAATGAACCTTACCAAGACATTTGATACTGTGTCGTGAATGAAGACATCTTTTAGGAATGTTTCGGAAGCTGTCTCTCTTCCGTCTTTCCATACGTAGGAATGCGAAAATAAATGTTAAGTGCTACACTCCATTCCCGTACGTCAACTGAACATTCGATACCCATGTCCAGCTCATACTACAGTAACTGTTCTCTCTTAAGAAACCTTAATCTGAAGTAAGCATTATAACCTGTTTGTCTCGTACCAGACATCATAAGGATGAAATTTATTCTGGGAACTGAGAGCTATCGGAACCATTTTTGCTGTGGACTAGAGAATGGCTGTTAAGTGCATTAGTTAACTGTATTTGTCAGATGCATGCACAGTGTGTATAACACTACTACGTAACCAATCACAACTACTTTAAGGATTCTTCTGTGGTCTGGTGGAATATTAGTTGCTGAGGAGAGTCGCGCACTGATCCAGTAATTAGAGGTGAGGTTGAATTCACCATGCAATAATATTTGTTTCAATTGTTTCCATGCAAATACAGTGCCGGCCATTTAAATTGCAAGACCACAAAAAATTCCGAATCCGCGTGATGTGTCCATATTGCATTTTCCTTGTAATATGAGCCCTGCACCGGTTGTTTGTCTACTTCTAGTTCGAATTAGGACTGTTGATATTTTGAAAAATGTCTACAATGACACACATAGATCTTTAAGAAAACAACACTGTCAGCAATCGATTTATCGAAAAAGGTGTCGATCTACCTATGAATCGACACAAAAAGTATCGATGTACTAGCGTGTAAAAGTAATGGCTGCTAATTGTAAATGTACTTCCGCTTTTATAGCTGTGTATTAAGTATAGATCTATTATTAGATATCGGTACATCAACAGGCTAGCAGTCTGCTTATACCCATTAGAGCAAGCATTCAATTGAACACATTGCATGCGATCGCAGGTTCGAATCCTGCCTCGGGCATGGATGCGTCTGGTGCCCTAGCGTTAGTTAGGTTTAAGTAGTTCTAAGTACTATAGGATTTATGACCTTAGAAGTTCAGTCCCATAGTGCTCAGAGCCATTTGAACCATTTGAACACATTGCATGTTCATGCTTGGTGATAACCACTTGGCTAGCAATGGTAACTACATGTAAGTGGCACAATGAAGGTTACCCGATGGGTCCGTCGTTCGGTTTCGTCACATATCGGATTAGTCCAGAACACTTCACGTCGACTACCATGTTTCTTGAATTCTGCAAAAGCAAGCGACCTAGCAGCTGTAGTGTCGAAATTGAATGGTGAAGCTAAACGTTGCAGTTTATATTGGTAGCGCCAACCGCAGATTATGTCAGCACTTTCCTTCACACGTCTCCGCCTACAGCAAAGACAAATCTTGTTACTTAGATTTTTGTTCATTGTTTTCAGCAACTGTTTTTTAAGAATGTTGATGTGAAGAAAAAGCAAATTAATTCGGTTAAAAATTGGTTTTTAGCGCAACTTGTGTGCTACTTCTTCAGGTCCGGAATCCTGTTAATCCAAAATACACTCCTGGAAATGGAAAAAAGAACACATTGACACCGGTGTGTCAGACCCACCATACTTGCTCCGGACACTGCGATAGGGCTGTACAAGCAATGATCACACGCACGGCACAGCGGACACACCAGGAACGGCGGTGTTGGCCGTCGAATGGCGCTAGCTGCGCAGCATTTGTGCACCGCCGCCGTCAGTGTCAGCCAATTTGCCGTGGCATACGGAGCTCCATCGCAGTCTTTAACACTGGTAGCATGCCGCGACAGCGTGGACGTGAACCGTATGTGCAGTTGACGGACTTTGAGCAAGGGCGTATAGTGGGCATGCGGGAGGCCGGGTGGACGTACCGCCGAGTTGCTCAACACGTGGGGCGTGAGGTCTCCACAGTACATCGATGTTGTCGCCAGTGGTCGGCGGAAGGTGCACGTGCCCGTCGACCTGGGACCGGACCGCAGCGACGCACGGATGCACGCCAAGACCGTAGGATCCTACGCAGTGCCGTAGGGGACCGCACCGCCACTTCCCAGCAAATTAGGGACACTGTTGCTCCTGGGGTATCGGCGAGGACCATTCGCAACCGTCTCCCTGAAGCTGGGCTACGGTCCCGCACACCGTTAGGCCGTCTTCCGCTCACGCCCCAACATCGTGCAGCCCGCCTCCAGTGGTGTCGCGACAGGCGTGAATGGAGGGACGAATGGAGATGTGTCGTCTTCAGCGATGAGAGTCGCTTCTGCCTTGGTGCCAATGATGGTCGTATGCGTGTTTGGCGCCGTGCAGGTGAACGCCACAATCAGGACTGCATACGACCGAGGCACACAGGGCCAACACCCGGAATCATGGTGTAGGGAACGATCTCCTACACTGGCCGTACACCACTGGTGATCGTCTAGGGGACACTGAATAGTGCACGGTACATCCAAACCGTCATCGAACCCATCGTTCTACCATTCCTAGACCGGCAAGGGAACTTGCTGTTCCAACAGGACAATGCACGTCCGCATGTATCCCGTGCCACCCAACGTGCTCTAGAATGTGTAAGTCAACTACCCTGGCCAGCAAGCTCTCCGGATCTGTTCCCCATTGAGCATGTTTGGGACTGGATGAAGCGCCGTCCCACGCGGTCTGCACGTCCAGCACGAACGCTGGTCCAACTGAGGCGCCAGGTGGAAATGGCATGGCAAGCCGTTCCACAGGACTACATCCAGCATCTCTACGATCGTCTCCATGGGAGAATAGCAGCCTGCATTGCTGTGAAAGGTGGATGTACACTGTACTAGTGCCGACATTGTGCATGCTCTGTTGCCTGTGTCTATGTGCCTGTGGTTCTGTCAGTGTGATCATGTGATGTATCTGACCCCAGGAATGTGTCAATGAAGTTTCCCCTTCCTGGGACAATGAATTCACGGTGTTCTTATTTCAATTTCCAGGAGTGTATATAGTGTGAAATAAAAATATCGGGAAGTGATATCGCATTGCTACTTCGGTATATCGATATACCGGTGGAGAAGTATCATCGATCTTTATACACGTTTTCTTGGTTGAACTATCGACTTGTCGAAATGCTACCAACAGTCATAGTTCGAATAGCATTAAATTAATACATGATGCCATATATTTCAGTGCGTTATGTCCAATGACTGTGCTCTGGCAGTGAGATCTCCACTCTATTACCATTAACCTAAGTAGAACAAGACGGAATGTTGAGTGTGTTGCTCTAACCTACCTCCATACAGAGACTATTGGTCTGTTGCGCTGCCCAGTGAATTAGCCACATCTGCCATGCATAGAAGTCGTTTGGTCTCGGGATGGCTCGAGAAAGGCATGCTACCAAGCGCTATTCCACTACGATTGACAAACTCCGAAACTAACCAGGGCACTCTCCACACTGTAAATCATGGATTTTCATGCGCTTCAAATATGTTATCGAGACACTTATCCTGAGTACCTGGCTATCTGGGTATTTAGCGACGGGCCTTGGTTTTTAAGGAAATCGATTTTGAAGTTCATTACGCGATTTGTATATCCGTAACATTACATATACTCCGAGTAAGTCAGCGTAGCGCAGCGGTGAAGGTACATGGGTAGTGTGGTGCACGTACCGTGTTCAAATCCTGCTCATGTACTTCTTATTTCAAAATCGACCGAATTTTTAAGTTTTATGTGAGGTGTTATCAACAAACAGTGTAAGGTGGTCGAAATTATGAAGATGTATTCAGTTATTTATTTTTTCAAATATTCATTCCGTTTCTGGTCCGCAGTTGGAGTTCCAAATGTCCACACAACGGTCGCTTCTTGTGTTTCCTGATACCGATCACCGCCCATTATCGTCCCCTCTCCCGTGAATACCGTTAGCCGTAACGGCAACCCCAGCTCCTAGTTGTGGCTAATGAGAACGCGAGTTGTATTCCTTTCCGTTCGCGTCTCACTACAGCGTCAGTTGTTCTCAAAGCGTCTCTAGTGCCGTGTGTTAGAAGAATTCTGTGAAATGGAAGTACAAAGTGTTTCTGCAGTAGTGCAACCAGAAGAAGATCCGCAAGTAGAGGAGTTGAACGAAGAATCAAAAGAATATCTTTATAATTTCACACACCTTACACTGTTTGCTGATATTCTTTGAAATAAAATTGAAATTTCGGTGGATGTTGAAAAAAAAGTACACGAGCAGGATTCGATCACAATACCTCCAACATAGTAGCCGCGCACCTTTACTGCTGCGCTAAGCTGACTTGTTCGGAATACGCGTAATGTTACGGATATACAAAAAGAGCAATGAAATTCAAAATCGATTTTCTCAAAAAACAAGGCCAGTCGCTAGAAAACCGGATAGCCTGGTACTCTGGGTAAGTGCCTTTATGACATATTTGAAGCTCATCAAATTCCGTGATTTTCACTATGGAGAGTCCCCTTGTGAGATGATACAGAATGGAAAGTTGTACTCATATCTACTTTTTAAAGTCATTTCCATTCGACCCGAATGGTTGCTGCCTGAGATGGCCGCTCTATGTACCAAATGTCGCTTCTTATACACTCTCGTATCACCCACAAATGTAATCGTATTTTCTTCTTTCTGCACTGTCTATGTACGAATAAAATTTCGTTGCTTGCGTTTCTTCCTGCTATTACAGTGGTAAATACCGACAGTGTATTATGAGAAGAACTGGGAGAGGAACACAAATTCCCGGCAGTTTTGAATTACTCATTAAACTAGTCCTCAAAGTTGATGGATATTTTTGCCTCTCACTTTTACGTCTTGTTCACATGTTCAAGGGGCATGGTCACTGCACATCTGTTACCTCCGGCTCATACAGATAACATATACTTAATAGATCGAAATTGATCGCAACCACATATTCCTAGACATCCCTTTTGTAACAGCAAGACGATGCTCCAGTTTCACAATAACACCAACCCTGGAAAAAGGCTATTCTGCAAATTGGTAATTTGGTTGAGGAACGCTGTAACATCCTCATTAAACTCATACTTTTCACCACTTAATCGTAACATCTTGGGTTTCCTGAAGGCAAACGTGAGTGGACGTAGGCTTCAGTTGGATGAGGAAGTGCAAGATTAGGCGCGAATCTGGATCCGTCAGCTTCCATCTGCATTCTACAAGACAAATTGACTATCTCATCTCCCAGTGATGTAACCGTCTTAATGCATATCATGACTAGTTTAGAATGGAACCATCACACGGACCGTTTTTGACGGGTATTTGGGTTTCATTTGACTGCCCCTCTCTAACTAAATCTGTAATGTACCTCACCTCCTACGATCAATACATATCTTTTAAAGCACATCACAGCCAATTATTTTTAAGTTTACGTTGTGTACGTTTTTACAGACTTTCCTTGGTGTATATATGTAAATGCCACCACAACCACTCACATTGCTCTCACCACACTTACCAAACGACCATTTGATACTCTATGATATGACACTGGAGTGAGTCTCATCAGTGCAATTGCGTATTACATCATGGTGGTCAAGCAGGAAATCATTTACTAGATACCTATGAACTGTGACTCTTCCAATAAACTATTCCACACGTCTCAAGAAAAAGAAGCAGTACTTCGGAGAGACTAAGATACACTCCTGGAAATTGAAATAAGAACACCGTGAATTCATTGTCCCAGGAAGGGGAAACTTCATTGACACATTCCTGGGGTCAGATACATCACATGATCACACTGACAGAACCACAGGCACATAGACACAGGCAACAGAGCATGCACAATGTCGGCATTAGTACAGTGTATATCCACCTTTCGCAGCAATGCAGGCTGCTATTCTCCCATGGAGACGATCGTAGAGATGCTGGATGTAGTCCTGTGGAACGGCTTGCCATACCTTTTCCACCTGGCGCCTCAGTGGGACCAGCGTTCGTGCTGGACGTGCAAACCGCGTGAGACGACGCTTCAACCAGTCCCAAACATGCTCAATGGGGGACAGATCCGGAGATCTTGCTGGCCAGGGTAGTTGACTTACACCTTCTAGAGCACGTTGGGTGGCACGGGATACATGCGGACTGGCATTGTCCTGTTGGAACAGCAAGTTCCCTTGCCGGTCTAGGAATGGTAGAACGATGGGTTCGATGACGGTTTGGATGTACCGTGCACTATTCAGTGTCCCCTAGACGATCACCAGTGGTGTACGGCCAGTGTAGGAGATCGTTCCCTACACCATGATTCCGGGTGTTGGCCCTGTGTGCCTCGGTCGTATGCAGTCCTGATTGTGGCGTTCACCTGCACGGCGCCAAACACGCATACGACCATCATTGGCACCAAGGCAGAAGCGACTCTCATCGCTGAAGACGACACATCTCCATTCGTCCCTCCATTCACGCCTGTCGCGACACCACTGGAGGCGGGCTGCACGATGTTGGGGCGTGAGCGGAAGACGGCCTAACGGTGTGCGGGACCGTAGCCCAGCTTCAGGGAGACGGTTGCGAATGGTCCTCGCCGATACCCCAGGAGCAACAGTGTCCCTAATTTGCTGGGAAGTGGCGGTGCGGTCCCCTACGGCACTGCGTAGGATCCTACGGTCTTGGCGTGCATCCGTGCGTCGCTGCGGTCCGGTCCCAGGTCGTTGGGCACGTGCACCTTCCGCCGACCACTGGCGACAACATCGATGTACTGTGGAGACCTCACGCCCCACGTGTTGAGCAATTCGGCGGTACGTCCACCCGGCCTCCCGCATGCCCACTATACGCCCGCGCTCAAAGTCCGTCAACTGCACATACGGTTCACGTCCACGCTGTCGCGGCATGCTACCAGTGTTAAAGAATGCGATGGAGCTCCGTATGCCACGGCAAACTGGCTGACACTGACGGCGGCGGTGCGCAAATGCTGCGCAGCTAGCGCCATTCGACGGCCAACACCGCGGTTCCTGGTGTGTCCGCTGTGCCGTGCGTGTGATCATTGCTTGTACAGCCCTCTCGCAGTGTCAGGAGCAAGTATGGTGGGTCTGACACACCGGTGTCAATGTGTTCTTTTTTCCATTTCCAGGAGTGTAGAGCCCCTTTACAGAAAATACTTTTCTAAGTCTATTTAATGTGGAGAAACCGAAGAAAGAAAAGACTACTCTCCAGTTGCTTAGTATTACATCTTTTTTGAAGCTCTGAAATGAGTGACATGAAATCATAGAAGTGGTTTGCTTCCCAGCAATGGTTGATGATGAAAGCAGTTACAATAATTTAAAGTCTTCGATGCAGTTGTGCCACTGTTACAGAATGGTTCTCAGTGTAGTTAATGTGAAGAAACTTGAAATGGAATAGACGACTCCATAATTATTTGATATTATATCTTTCTTGAATATTTGAAATGATTTCACCCCCATACGTTGTCGTCCCTACTATGATGAATTATGCGTACAATTCTAATCGTTCATCTTTTTCATTTGTGTCGTCGTCATACAAGCAGTATTGTGGAGGTTGATTGCTAATTTTCTTCTTGTGAATGGCTCTGTCAAATCAGCAAACCAAACTGTAACATATTACTCCCACACTGTAAGAAAACATCTTCCAATCTACAGTTTCCATCATCGTCATTATCATCATCATCATTGTCATCATCACTGCACACTCACGTTGCTCTTACCACCACAATTACAGAACAAGCATTTGATACTTTACAATGAAGAAACGGAAATAAGTTTCATCAGTGCAACTGCGCCTTTCGAGAAGGTAGATCATATGGCTGTTAAGTAAGATGAGACCATTCGAACCGGGTGGCCATGTTCAGCAGGGTGGAGTGGATGTCTTATTTCTTAAAACTACCTATAACAGAACAAAAGAAGTGGGTTATTGGCTGCAAATAGAATAGAATTGTCCAAATTATTCTGTAAAACATTCATATTTGCTTTCCTAGCACTCATACAACGTTATTCCTCAGAAGAAAACCGATTTCATGTATGTAACTAAATACGCTTGAAACCGTATGAAATTAACACCTAACTGTGATGTATTGACCTACACTGTATCAAAATTTCCTAGACTGTAACAAATTGTGCAGAACTGTAGCAAACTCCCGTCAAACTCTAACATATGTCCCCTCCTATCTGACACAAATCACCCCACCAGGCAAAGACAAATTATCCCTAGAGCTGCAGCTAAAATGCCAGCAATTAATCCATATTTCAGCAAAAATTGTACGAAAGTGCCTCTTTGTATACATAAATGACGTGTAACTTTGCCTAGAGGAGTCTTCTGTAATAAATGTGGGATAACGTCTGTAAAATAACACGAACATTCACTAGCGTCATACATAGGTGTGGTTGCAGGCCATGCACGATTGTGGTGGTTGCTAATCATTTAAGATTTCTGTACTTATGTGTGCCTTCTTTAAAAGAGGGTGGAAGTAGCCTCATATGATGATATTGTTGGGCATGTACGATAGCGCTGGTGGCTAAGCTCCGTTATTATGTGTGTACTCTTAAAAAGGTGCATAAATTTAGCAGAATAGCCCAAAAAACTCTATCTTTATTTGTTGGAGAAATTACTGATTGGATCCGTAGTATGCTGGAAATTACAAAAAAATTAAGACCTGAATTTGTGAAAGACGTTGTAAGTTGCAGAAAATACCATGCTCGAAAAACTGCGAAAAACGATGTCCCGAAACCTTATATACCATTCTTTGAGGCGCTCAGCTGGAAATTTGTAAATGTCACCTAAATTTGCTACCATTGCTCGAGAGAGATGCAGAGCACAAGTGCAGAGAATGGACGAACGGGGACACGAGTGGGAGAGAAGAGATCAACATTTTTGAGTTAAAAGTTATGGTCATTACCATCGACCTACATCAATTGGATGAAAGTAGATGGCTACTGGCCATTTTGGGGATACATTATGGTCAATTTAATGGCATTTGCGGCTCATTAGTGAAATCCTAAGTAAACAAAACAACTGTTGTTTTTGTAAGGAAGAGTAATTAAATTAGACTATGGTAAGGGGCTGATATGTTTACATACAGAGAACGATGGGCCCCAAGATGTCGAACTGGCACAACTCTCCTGCTTTTCAACATGTAATGTATACCACGATCCACTGACTTGTGTGTCTCACAGTAACAGAACCTATGCACAAAGGATGTTCCTTGTATCTCCGGCTGAAATGCTCCAAATCGGTAAATAGCGTGAGAACCAAGTATTCTATCGTGTTCTTGGATACGGACTCTCTACATTGTTTTGTTTAACAGAATTCCCTTTTGATCCTCTGACGAATGAGTTCTTATTTATGGACCGCAAGTTTACGTTTTCCTCATATAAGATCCAGGGTGCTCGCTTTCTGTATGATTGGCTCTGCTATTCTAGCTCGGATGATTCGTCAATGAAAAGGTGTCCAACTTAAAAGGAGCCGGCCGATGTGGGCGAGCGGTTCTAGGCGCTTCAGTCCGGACACGCCCTGCTGCTACGGTCGCAGGTTCGAATCCTGCCTCGGTCATGGATGTGTGTGATGTCCTTAGGCTAATTAGGCTTACGTAGTTCTAAGTCTAGGGGACTGATGAACTCAGATGTTAAGTCACATAGTGCTAAGAGCCAACTTAAAAGGCCCCGAATATAGCATTTGACCCAGTATATGAGTCTTAATGGAGCCCTAAATTGGAACCTGAATGTCTAAGCAGATGTAATTCGCACAATAATAAACTGCTATCGCTACATATGAATTTCAAGGAGTATTCAGCACAACTGAAGAATGTTTATCGCCACTTAAAATATTAATATTCGTTAAATGAAAATTTTGCACTGTAATAATTTCAATTTTGCTTCATTACACTGTCACACCCGTCCCTCAGTAAAATAAAAGTCCTAATACTGAACTAAGCTTGTCCCATATATTCTGAAATTATATTCACAGTCAAAACTCTTGTAGTAATAAGCTATTTTAAAATGATCTCTTTCAGTATCAACTTTAACATAAAGCAAGTGGCCTTGTGTAACGAAAATTTAAATTCAGTCTTGAAAGAACATCTAGCAATGACTGATGCTTTTCAGATTATTTTATTTCCATTACTTATAAATCGAATGCTTGTGTACTTTCTTTTCTGCCCGTGTTACTGTTATCTTAGCGACACGTCCATCCAAATACTCCATCCCCTGGGAGTGGAAAAACAGCGTGCTGGTTCTTTGCTGAACTGAAATTGATTTAAAAAACAATTAATATAAGTGATTATTCCCATTTACAGCCCTAATTCCGTCACTTAGCAAATCCAATTACTGCATCTACCAAGGGTTGAAGCTATAAAGAGCAAATAAAGCTATGCATGTATGTGCGATATGTTTGACCATTAATTCGAACGCCTCCTAAATGGAAGCAAGTCGTACTACATTTGCTGAGTCAATAGAACATGTCAGCAGGTTGGATCAATGTTAATAATTCCCAAATGACGTCATGTGTGAAAGAAAATGGCTGCATTGCAGTAGATCATCGCTTATTCAATAAATGTAGGCACGATTCGTTTTATAAAGTAAAGCCCTTTTTACACATATATATGCGTAGTTACATTCAGTGTACGAAGCGAGTCTGCAGATGTCTTAACATTCTAGAACATCATTATAATATCATTATCAGTTACTGCTTATGGTCACTTCAACTAAAATGTATTAAATTCCATTAAATATCCGTAGTTCCAGAAACTATCTCACTTAATGTAAAGCACATCCTCATCAACATAAGGAATCGCTTTTTTAACTGTCTTTTAACACATTGCTCTTGTAATATAAATACTATCACCTTTTCACTCTAATTTGACATGTCACTTCATGTAATACAAACACAGTCGCTGTCCTTTCTCTCCAACCCTAAAATAGCAAATCATAAAACATAAATATACTTAATGCCCACATTCACTCTTGCAGGGAAGGCTTGCATGCCTCAGCGATACAGGTGGCCGTACCATAGGTGCAACCACAACGGAGGGGTATCTGTTGAGTGTCCAGACAAGCGAGTGGTTCCTGAAGAGGGGCAGCAGCCTTTTCAGTAGTTGCAGGGGCAACAGTCTGGATGATTGACTGATCTGGCCTTGTAACAATAACCAAAACGGCCTTGCTGTGCTGGTACTGCGAACGGCTGAATGCAAAGGGAAACCACAGCCGTAAGTTTTCCCGAGGGCATGCAGCTTTACTGTATGGTTAAATGATGATAGCGTCCTCTTGAGTAAAATATTCCGGAGGTAAAATAGTCCCCCATTTGGATCTCCGGGCGGGGACTACTCTAGAGGACGTTGTTGTCAGAAGAAAGAAAACTGGCGTTCTACGGATCGGAGCGTGGAATGTTAGATCCCTTAATCGAGAAGGTAGGTTAGAAAACTTAAAAAGGGAAATGGATAGGTTAAAGTTAGATATAGTGGGAATTAGTGACGTTCGGTGGGAGGAGGAACAAGACTTTTGGTCAGGTGAATTCAGGGTTATAAATACAAAATCAAATAGAAGTAATGCAGTAGTAGGTTTAATAATGAATAAAAAAATAGGCGTGTGGGTAAGCTACTACAAACAGTATGGTGAACGCATTATTGTGGCCAAGATAGACACGAAGCCCACGCCTACTACAGGGGTACAAGTTTACATGTCAACTAGCTCTGCAGATGATGAAGCAATTGATCAAATGCATGATGAGATGAAAGAAATTATTCAGATAGTGAAGGGAGACGAAAATTTAATAGTCATGGGTGACTGGATTTCGAGTGTATGAAAAGGGTGAGAAGGACACATAGTAGGTGAATATGGATTGGGGCTAAGAAATGAAAGAGGAAGCCACCTGGTAGAATTTTGCGCAGAGCATAACTTAATCATAAGTATCACTTGGTTTAAGAATCATGAAAGAGGGCTGTATACATGGAAGAATCCCGGAGATATTAAGAGGTATCAGATAGATTATATAATGGTGAGATAGAGATTTAGGAACCAAGTTTTAAATTGTAAGACACTTCCGGGGGCAGATGTGGACTCTGACCACAATCTATTGGTAATGAACTGCAGATTAAAATCGAAGAAACTGCAAAAAGGTGGCAATTTAAGGAGATGGGACCTGGATAAACTGAAAGAACCAGAGGTTGTACAGAGTTTCAGGGAGAGCATTAGGGAACAATTGACAGGAATGGGGGAAAGAAATACAGTAGAAGAAGAATGGGTAGCTTTGAGGAATGAAATAGTGAAGGCAGCAGTGGATCAAGTAGGTACAAAGACGAGGGCTAGTAGAAATCCTTGGGTAACAGAAGAAATATTGAATGTAATTGATGAATGGAGAAAATATAAAAATACATTAAATGAAGCAGGTAAAAAGGAATACAAGCGTCTCAAAAATTACATCGACAGGAAGTGCAAAATGGCTAAGCAGGGATGGCTAGAAGACAAATGTAAGGACATAGAGGCTTATCTCACTAGGGGTATGATAGATACTGCTTACAGGAAAATTAGAGAGACCTTTGGAGAAAAGAGAGCCACTTGTATGAATATCAAGATCTCAGATGGGAACCCAGTTCTAACCAAAGATGGGAAAGCAGAAAGATGGAAGGAGTATATAGAGGGTCTATACAAGGGCGATATACTTAAGGACAATATTATGGAAATGGAAAAGGATGTAGATGAAGATGAAATGGGAGATACTGCGTGAAGAGTTTGACAGAGCACTGAAAGACCTGAGTTGAAACAAGGCCCCGGGAGTAGACTACATTCCATTGGAACTACTGACGGCCTTGGGAGAGCCGGCCCTACCAAAACTCTACCATCTGGTGAGGAAGATGTATGAGACAGGTGAAATACCCTCAGACTTCAAGAAGAATATAATAATTCCAATCACAAAGATAGCAGGTGTTGACAGATGTAAAAATTACCGAACTATCAGTTTAATAAGTCACAGCTGCAAAATACTAACGCGAATTCTTTACAGACGAATGGAAAAACTGGGAGAAGCCGATATCGGGGAAGATCAGTTTAGATTCCGTAGAAATATTGGAACACGTGAGGCAATACTGACCTTACGACATATCTTATAAGAAAGATCATGGAAAGGCAAACCTACGTTTCTAGTATTTGTAGACTTAGAGAAAGCTTTTGACAATGTTGACCGGAATACTCTCTTCCAAATTCTAAAGGTGGCAGTGGTAAAATACAGGGAGCGAAAGGCTATTTACAATTTGGACAGAAACCGTATGGCAGTTACAACAGTAGAGGGACACGAAAGGGAAGCAGTGGTTGGGAAGGGAGTGAGACAGGGGTTTAGCGTCTCCCCGATGTTATTCAATCTCTATATTGAGCAAGCAGTAAAGGAAACAAAAGAAAAATTCGGGGTAGGTATTAAAATCCATGGAAAAGAAATAAAAACTTTGAGGTTCGCCGATGACATTGTAATTCTGTCAGAGACAGCAAAGGACTTGGAAGAGCGGTTGAACGGAATGGACGGTGCCTTGAAAGGAGGACATATGATGAACATCAACAAAAGCAAAACGAGCATAATGGAATGTAGTCAAATTAAGTCGGGTGATGCTGAGGGTATTAGATTAGGAAATGAGACACTTAAAGTAGTAAAGGAGTTTTGCTATTTGGGGAGCAAAATAACTGATGATGGTCGAAGTAGAGAGAATGTAAAATGTAGACTGGCAATGGCAAGGAAAGCGTTTCTGAAGAAGAGAAATTTGTTAACATCGAGTATAGATTTAAGTGTCAGGAAGTCGTTTCTGAAAGTATTTGTATGGAGTGTAGCCATGTATGGGAGTGAAACATGGGCGATAAGTAGTTTTGACATGAAGAGAATAGAAGCTTTCGAAATGTGGTGCTACAGAAGAATGCTGGGGCTTAGATGGGTTGATCACATAACTAATGAGGAGGTATTGAATAGAACTGGGGAGAAGAGGAGCTTGTGGCACAACTTGACTAGAAGAAGGGATCGGTTGGTAGGACATGTCCTGAGGCATCAAGGGATCACAAATTTAGCATTGGAGGGCAGCGTGGAGGGTAAAAATCGTCGAGGGAGACCAAGAGATGAATACACTAAGCAGATTCAGAAGGATGTAGGTTGCAGTAGGTACTAGGACATGAAGAAACGTGCACAGGATAGGGTAGCATGGAGAGCTGCATCAAACCAGTCTCAGGACTGAAGACCACAAGAACAATAACATACTTTTCTGGTTTTAAGTATCACTACGATAATATTGTTCTGTACTACATTTAAATGTCAATACACATTTTATAATTGCAGAATAAAAGTAAATACTCATGTCTTCAATTAATTGTTAATTATTTTTCTTATTCATTAGTACTGCAGTTTTCTCGTGTGTAGCGACCTATTCCTTAACAAAATAATTTTAAACATCACCAGGAGGAATAAATTATGTGCCCCATGCTTATAATTTACCATTATGATGGACATTTTTCTTTAAATACGTTTTATTCTTGGTGTACAGCTGCATTTTGTGATTAATTACAGGGAGTGAACATAAATATGGAAATACTAAGAGTACAATACATTCTATCTATATCCGGATTCCGCTCCAGCTACTGCCGGGTCTGGGTGCTGACGAGTCCTCTCCATTTGGCCCGGTCCTCCCACCACTTTTCTTCCATCACTTGCTGCCAGGTCACACCTCTCCTTTCCACATATATTCTCACTCCCATTTTCCACTGTGTTCTTGGGCACCCTGTACGTCTTTTCTCATCCATCTTTAGTTCTTCCATAATTCTGGGGAGTCTCTGCCCATGCATCTTCTTAAAATGCCCAAACCATCTTAATCCCTTTTATTTTCAATTTCTTCTCTCATACTTTATTGTTGAAGATCCTTTCTAATCTCTACATTCCTTACTCTGACCATTCTTGTTCTTCCTTTAAATGCTCTGAGAAAATTCATTTCCTCTGCTTACAGTATGCCCCAGTCCCTTTCTGTCATTGTCCATGTTTCTGCACCATAGGTGACAATAGGGAAGTAATAATTCTTGTACATATGGAGTTTTGCTTTTTCTGAAACTTCCTTATTCCAAATCAGGTGTTTCACTGTTTGGTAGAAATTTCCTCCCTTCTGTAACCTCCTATTAATTTCGTTATTTATTCTTACATCCCTAGATATTTCACTCCCTAAATAAGTGAAACTTTCTACCACTTTGAGGGGCTCTCCATTCAAGGTAATATTTCCGTTGATCCCTTTCTCTCTTCCAAACACCATTACTTCACTCATATCTTTTGTAACACAACACATTGCCATACTTAATATGGTGCAGGAGTACTGTTCGCATTCAAAACAGTTTTCTAGGACTCAATAGATAACAGTTTCTGTACAGTGTAGCAGGTTCAGCTAGCGATAATGGAGGTGGATAGTGATCACATATCCTTCTCTGCAAAGTAGACCGCATAGGCTCAATAATAGTGAGATAAGGCGACTGTGGCGGACAGGGGAGATCCTGCGATTGATACTCCTGCTCACAAAACCAGTCCTGAACAGTGGAAGCTCTGTGAGTAGGCACTCTGTCATCTTGGAACACAGTATCACGCTTTGGAAATCAACGTTGTACCATGAGGTGGACCATATCAGCTAACAACATCACGAAAACCTAGGCCATAACGCGATCTTGGAGAGTGACCACGGGGGTCAATAGAATATCATGAATGACTGCCCACACCATCACCGAATCTCTATCAAATTTCACTTTTGGGAAGCCAGCTCACCCAGTAGTTGGAAGTAACGTGAAACAACATTCTGGGAACGTGAAACAAGACTCTTCCGACCAAGTGGCTTTGTTCCATTGATCCACAGTTCCCAGGTTTTAAGGCTTCAGCACCGTACTTCCTGTTACAGGAATTTGCATCATTGATGACTGGTTTTGGAATTCAGGGTCTCCCTGCTTCTGGGGCTCCCTGATTATTGATTTGTTGCTGATATGGTTTTTGAGTGCAACGTTCAGTTCTGCAGTGACACATCTGTCGTCCTCTTACTTTTTGAAACAGTCCTGTTCAGTCACCATTTGTCACAATCACTCTCTGTACACTTTCGTTCGCATTGATACTTAGCTCTCTGTATGTGATATGTATCTTACATACTGTGCCTCTTGAAGCGCTAAACACCTCAGCTCCATTGGTTACAGATGCACACTACATACGAGCACCAACTATTATCCCACGGTCAAGTCCACTTAGCTCTGATACAAATATGCAGAATACTGTTCTGACCGTAATTACACCTGCAACATATTGAGAACATTGCACCGGTGCTGCTCGTGGTCGGAAACATCAGTGAGATATGCAATCTGGCTGGGATATGCAATTATTTTGAAGAGTGCTTTTCTGTCTATGTTAACATTTTTTTTATCCAGCAGCTGTGTAAGAGAGTATGTGATAATATAGTCATTCATGTCTCATATCATTCCCTCATCTGCAGTTGTTACCAGCAGTTCCTGACAATTCCTTTCTATCTTTTCAGGTATCTTAGTCTCGTATCGAATTGGCTGCCCAGCTATACTAATGATTTATAAAATCTGTATCTCTAGCTTTTTACAGTAGTTCATTCACGGCGTAGAACAGAGCTCACTGTAAACGATCTGTTCAAAGAAAGCTTTCCACCACCGTGATGATTCTTATAGTTTGTGGGATGGAAAGGAAACCGCGTTTTCATCAGATTTTCCCTGCAGGAAATTACTAAGTACAGGCACCTGTGGAATGAAGCTAGCCGGCCGAGGTGGCCGAGCGGTTCTAGGCGCTTCAGTCTGGAACCCCGTGATTGCTACGGCACGTAGGTTCGAATCCTGCTAAGTGCATGGATGTGTGTGATGTCCTTAGGTTAGTTAGGTTTAAGTAATTGTAAGTTCCAGGGGACTGATGACGTCAGATGTTAACTCCCATAGTGCTCAGAGCCATTTTGTAATGAAGCAAGAAGCAAATTTTATTCTCAGTACATTTCAGTAGCGTGTTTTTATCACATCGTGAATATAATAATAGAATAATGTGGGTTGTGGACACTGTTCAACTCTCAAAACACATCAAAGTGTCATTTCGATACTATATTATGGATTCATTGCCATTCAGCTGCAGAAAAATTTGTCAGCTTGGGACTTTTACCACCAAACTGGAAAACACCACAGAAGAATCACTAAATCAGTCAGTTCCTTTCTGTGGATAGAAATCACTGATGGTCTTCCACATAGTAGTCACCCACAATGAAGAACCCCAACCTATGATCGCGACGTACAAGCTGTCATTGGAAGGTATCCTGAGGAGGACGCTAGACAACTGCACTCTGCGCTTCTGCAGCCCAATACAAGAGCTATAAATTTGCAAACAATACACAGCCGCCTCCCTACGATGTATTTGGCTTTTAGGATTCCGTTACGAACAGCAGTGAAGCCGCCACCTTTTGATGCACGTAGTAAGTTGGTGAGGGAGCATTTACAATTGAATTTGGATCAATGGCATTAAGTGCCTTTCGTTATTAGTAATGAACTTGTCACGTGGCTGATGGTCAACATAGAAGAGTCAGGAGATGTCCAGGTATTAGTATGTATCTCATACATACAGTCACGCGGAATCAGATGTCAGAACTTCAAAGCCCATTTCGGGTCAGTATCAAGTATAAATGTCTGAAGGTTTGCACGGAAATCGATGGTAGTCTGAGAAATGCACAGTACTGGGCCACATTCATTCAACCATTGTTCTTCCATAAAGCCAACATTTCGGTGATGGATTCGTCGTACAATAAAATGATTCACGAGCACACTGAGCCTATGAAGTGAACCGGTAGGATCTACTGATTTCAAATCGGCTGAACATGCTTAGGATTGTTTGACAGTTGCCAAGTGTCACCGCAGTGACCCTTGTCACACACTGGACGGCCTCTCGAGGGCTGCCTACGAAGTGTGGGAGAGACGCCAGCTGCGACATGTCAACCACTTTGTCGACAGCATGACAGCGAGGGAGCAAACATGCAAAGGAGATGATGGGGCCTCACTATATTGAGCGTTAATTAGAAAGAGATTCTGGTGTCACACAAGTACAAAGATCTGCTCTTGCAAACTGACTACCTTCTTTTTTATTAGTTTTAGTTCTCTCTTCATTTCACAGTACAGTTATTTACTGGCACGTTTTTGAGAATACAGTTCCTTTCCCCACGAATACGCACGTTCTTAGAAATGCAAGCCGTGGAAACCTATCTCGAAGCTGTTTAAAATGAAGACACAACTGGGGAACCGAAAGTAATTGAGAACAAGCCATAGTAGTATAATGTTTTAAGCCCGAAATACATCTTCAGCTCACTGTATGTACGCATTTCGTAGGCAAAATACATATACTATCATCGCCTGCCCCATTTGCAGCCACACGGCTATCACGAAATTAGTTCGTCTGTGAGTTGTTTCAAAAGGAAAGACAATCTCTGAGCTGAACATGAGGCTGCAGGTTCTTCTCCTTACCGTGCTTAATCAACGCATACATCGTCCCAAGCAAATGAGTTCCAGATAGTATACAATACGTAGCATACTATAAATTACTTAATGAATCTTTTCCGTTTTCTGACATTTAAATTCTTCAGTTTTGTTTGATAAATATTATGTGGTGTGAAGAAAAAGTAATAAAAACCCTCGAGTAAATCTGAACGTAATTGCAATTTACTGCTTTAAAAATACTTACATCTTTCTTATAGTGAATGTGAATTTAAAATCGCCTTGTTGACTTTTACATAATTATTCAGTGACAAGTGAATTAGTTCGAAGTAGTCAAAAGGGCATATACTCAGTTGTGTTATCTGTGACTAAAATCAGAGGCAACATAAATGACTAAGGTTTCACTGCATAAGTTACATAGTCCGAATTGGTGGAAGTCTTTATTTATACACTAAAAAGCTGAGGCAGCTCTGACATTACTCACTTGTCTGTTATAAGGTTGCTTTTATGAACAAGTTCAAGTTATTTTTGTTCTTACTGCGAACTCTGATTAGTTTTGGTAGACGAAGGGATATGAACAAGACAATTTCTTTTAGGATACAGTTTTCATTACAATGGATTTACATGAAACATCACTTGATAACTTTTTCTAAAATTTTCTTTTTTTTTTTCTCTTCGGACATTGCTCTGATTTTTCGTTGTTCGTCATACTTCTTCACATTCTCGATACTTGTCGACGCGTTTTATATCGTATGGTCGGGCTTCTCACATGTGCCAGGTCAGTTGTAACTGATTCTCACTGCAAGGTCTCTTATGAGGATTTCTACCTCACATTAAAATTACTCGATGTTTTGGCACTGACCCGACATACATCTAACAACTATTGTTTTGCAATCAGAAGAGTTCAGTGTTCTTGCTTTATACATGCTGCTTTATAGGTCTTATGTACAGATATTCTGGCTGCAGAGGAATGTTCATGATTTTCACTAAAAATTATGGCCGTATGGTTATCACATTTTACCATTTTATACACATCTTATTGGCATATTTCTTGAGTTTATCTTTCCTTAATCACTTTGCGTGAAGGTAGCTTGGGTTTTACGAAACGGTTTCGTTAGTTTCTTGAATTACACATGTTGTGTTCAAGTTATTCTTGTTGGCCTCTCATTTTGCCAGCGAGGCAGCAGTCTAATGTTTCAGCAAAGAGCGTATGTATTAATGCATGAGAGGAAGCCCTTTCAGCAACAGCAGGGGTTACGGATTGTAGAAGCAGAACCCATCATATGGTGTCAGCATCCCATGGAACAAATGGACACAAGTACCACAGAAAAAGAAAGTGAACAATGCTGGAGTCATATCTGAGCCCCGCACGAGCGATACCAACTGCACCTGCTCTGTAGGGACTTTTTTGCCTCGTGCTGGATTATAAATAAGTGGACGTGCCTCCACATGCGTTAAGAGATGTGAGACGAGTGGCAACATAAGGGCGCGCATAGCGTACGTGAAAAGTTGTTGACTTGCTTAAGAGGCAGTGTGTTGTACGAGGTTTGCTATTACTTCAGGCATGCTTGCCTTCCTGGGTGGGGGTCTTATCATTGGGGCACTATTGGCAGCTGGACCTGCGGACTGTTGGTTCTGAAACGCCTACATGTGTTTGAGCAACCGTAAACAGTAAATACAAAATCCTTAAATTAACTTTTGCCGACAGGGGGAGCAGAGGAAAGCAGAAAAGTAGATAACTACAGAAAATGGTGGCAGTATCGGAAAGGGTCGAGCTCACTCAAAGTGTGGCTCAAGCGTTCTGAAATTCCAATAGAAGCACACAGATGTAACTGTCTTCAAGCTGCTTTTAAAAAAATGTGTCAGATACCCTTATTAGCAATTGCATTTAGAAATTAAGTAGTACACCAAGGTGCCCCTTTCTATTGCATTGGTTGTCATTAGATGCACCTGATAGCAGGCAGGTAGGACTATACATTCAAGCCCAACGCTGGGATTCCTTATCATGCATTCCCACTAATGAAAGTGAGAGAATTGATAAGGACATAAAATGCAAACCTGCAAGAAAATTTTGTAACAAAGCTCTTAAGAAGAAAGCTCAGTAGCAGAATAACAACATAAAATGCGAAGTTTGCGTGAGCACCAACGAACTATGCACCTTCCATTTTACAGCGACCACACTCCTTATGCAGATAACAAGTAAGTACAGCAAGTAACACACTTTTGCTAAGTAAACTTCCAGATCACTGAAGTGGTTTCTTCACAATAAAGATCTCTGCTTGCAACTAAGTTCGTTTCATGAATTATTTTCGAGTCCACACCTACAGTTTCCCCTTGAGATCGATGCTTAGCACTAGCTCACATGTGTCGCTACACTGGTCAACGTTTTAGTGTTTGTATTATTTACGTATCACATAATCATAATTTTATATTTGGCTGAAGTCCAAGATCTGATATGACTGTCAATTATTCTGTTACCATTGACATTATTCTACCAATGTAAGTATTTCCTAGGACCTAAGCGTGTAGGTTCTCTTTAAGCACCTCTGCCCAAAGGTTGGCTTAAATATGCTTTTAGCAGGTGCCTGGGATGAAAACAGCTAGTATCTAAATACAGAGCATATAGGTTGATGTTTGCTCTTTGACTACGAAATTTCTATTGCACCTTCTAGCGCCAAACTCAGATGGAAAGATTCTCATAGCCAGATTATAGCAGGGCAATGATATTATCACCCTATCTTAATCGGCAACTATGTTCTTATCTTAACTTCAGATTCTTTAATAAACTTAGTATCACCCAACGTCAGCGTTTGCTGAATCTTGGAGTCTATGTTATTACCTGAAAAGGGACAAACTCAGTCGCCTATAATTGATTTAATTATAAGACAGCACTCACAAATTCCTTTGCTCTTCTGTTTTATTGAATATACGTATTGCCACTTTGAACCTTGGCAGCGTTTAACATGGCCTAGTGTTGCTTCTTACAACTCTACCGCCGTTGACGCCCACGTGACATCTTTCTGCCGAAAGAATAGCTTTCCTTCCACGGAGATACTCCACCTACATCTACAGTTACATTGACATCTATAGGATATACGCAAAAGCATCAAAAGGAAACGCAAAGTACATCTATTTAAAGGAGCTGATAAAAATGCTATTATCGCCTTTTCAAGAGACAGTCTCCACTCCTTCCGATCTGATCATGTAAACGTGGAGAAGACGGGAGTGATTCAAAGAGATGGTATCGACCTTAACTGAGACGTATACACCTTATAAATTAATAAGTGATGGCACCGATTCTCCATGCAACACAGAACGTCTCAGATCTCTGTTGCAGAAGCAACGAAAAAAGCATGCCAAATTTAAATGAACGCAAAATCCTCAAGGTTGGAAAATTTTTGCAGAAGTTCGAAATATAGTGCATGCTTCAATGCGAATTGCTTTTAATAATTTATACAACGAAACTTTGTCTCGGAATCTGAAAGAAAACCCAAAGAGATTCTGGTCACACACAAAGCGCAACAGAGGCGAGACGCAAACAATTTCTTCACTGCGTGATAAATCACTGATAACAGTGCCACTAATGGAGAGTTATTAAAGATTGTTTTCTCAAACACCTTCACCAAAGAAAACGAAGTAAATATTCCTCATATTCTCGGTGCAGCAAAGCAGCTTAAATCATTTAAAACAGGCATGGCCTCCGGTCCAGATTGCATACCTGTCAGGTTCCTTTCAGATTATGCCGACACAATATCTCCTTACTTAGCAATTACACACAACCACTCGCTCATAGAAAGATCCGTACCTAAAGACTGGAAAATTGCTCAAGTCACACCAATATCCAAAAAGTGAAGTATGAGTAATCGGCTCAATTACAGGCGTATATAACTATAGACGATTTCAGCAAGGTTTTGGAAATTATTCTGTGCTCGAACATTATCTCGAAGAAAAAGATTTATTGACACATAATCAGCACGGATTCAGAAAATATCGTTCCTGTGAAACGCAACTAGCTCTTTATACTCATGAAGTACTGGGTACTATCGACAGGGGATGTCAAATTGATGCCATATATTTAGATTTTCAGAAGGCTTTGTACACCGTTCCTCGCAAGCGTCTTCTAACCAAATTGCGTGCGTACGGAATATCGCATCAATTGTGCGACTGGATTTGTGACCAGAAAGGTCACAGTTCGCACTAACAGACCCAAAGTCATCGCGTAAAACAGAAGTAATATCCGGCCTTCTCCAAGTAAGTGTTATAGCCCTCTCTTGTTCCTGATCGATATTAACGACAAAAGAGACAATCTGAGTAGCCCTCCTTCATTGTTTGCAGATGATGCTGTCATTTACCGTCAATTGTCCAAAACGAATTCCAAAACGATTCAGATAAGATATCTGTATGGTGCAAAATGTGGCCATTGACCACGAATCAAGGAAAGTGTGACGTTATTCGCATGTGTACTAAAAGAAATCAACTAAATTTCTATTACTCGATAAGTAACACAAATCTAAAGGATGTAAATTCATCTGAAAAAAAATGGTTCAAATGGCTCTGAGCACTATGGGACTCAACTGCTGTGGTCATAAGTCCCCTAGAACTTAGAACTACTTAAACCTAACTAACCTAAGGACAGCACACAACACCCAGCCATCACGAGGCAGAGAAAACCCCTGACCCCGCCGGGAATCGAACCCGGGAACCCGGGCGTGGGAAGCGAGAACGCTATCGCACGACCACGAGATGCGGGCAAATTCATCTGAGTACTTAGGAATTACAATTACAAATAACCTAATTTGGAACGATCACATAGATAATGCTATGGGCAGAGCAACCCAAAGACACTTAGAAGGAGCAACAGGTCTACTAAAGAGACGGCTTGCACCAAGCTTGTCCACCCTATTCTGGAGTATTACTAATATGGTTCAAATGGCTCTGAGCGCTATGGGTCATCAGTCCCCTAGAACTTAGAACTACTTAAACCTAACTAACCTAAGGACATCACACACATCCATGCCCGAGGCACGATTCGAACCTGCGACCGTAGCGGTCGCGCGGTTCCAGACTGAAGTGCCTAGAACCTCTCGGCCACAAAGGCCGGCGGAGTATTACTGTACTGTGTGGCATCCGCATCATATGGGACTGATGGATGACATCGAAAAAGTTCAAAGAAGGGTAGCTCGTTTTGTATTATCGCGAAAGGAGGAAGCTAGTGCCACAGACATGATACGTGAACTGGAGTGGCAATCATTAAAACAAAGGCGTTTCTCATTGCGACGGGATCTTCTCATGAAATTTCAATGAACAGTTTTCTCTTCCGATTGCGAAATCATTCTGTTTGCTTCCACCTACATAGGGAGAATCGATCATCACGATAATATAAGAGAAAACAGGGCTCGCACAAAAAAATTTAAATGTTCGTTTCTCCCGTTCGAGAGTAGGGAGAGACAGCTAGAAGGTGGTTCATTGAACCCTCTGCCAGGCACTTCATTGTCAATAGCAGAGTAATCACGTAGATGTAGATGTAGATTACTCTGAAACTCACAAATAAGTACCAGGCAGAGGGTTCATCAAACCACTTTCAAGCTGCTTCTTGACCGTTTGACTCTCGTATAACTCTTACCTCTCTCCATACGAGCACTGATTTCTCTCATCTTATCATGATGATCATTTTTCAGTACACATGTGGGCCCCAACAAAATACTTTCACACTCTGAGAAGGATGATTGTGATTCAAAATTCAGGTAAAGATCAAGCCCAAACGAAATACGCCTTTGTCTCAATTACTGTCACCCCAATTCGCGTATCATATCCGTGGCACTGTTTCACCTATTTATGATAATACAAAATGTATTGGCTATCTTAGTACGTTATCGATGTCGACCGGCAATCCTATGTGTTGCACACTACACAGTAATACTCCAGAAGAGGTCGGAAAAGTGTAGTGTAAGCAGTCTCTTTAGCAGACCTGTGGCATTTTCTGTGTATTCTGGCTGTCTTTGGTTTGCTTTCCGCACAACATTACCTGCGAGGTCGTTCCAATCTAAAATATTCGTAATTAAAAACCCAATTGTGAAGTTCAGTCTAAATCATTATGATTTCGTTGATTCTTCGTGCATCCTTAATTCAGCGTACTCCTTTCATTACTCATGTGTATGACCATACACATAACGTCATTTAGAGTCAATTACTCCTTTTCGCACCAGGCACACATCTTGCCTAAACCATTTTGGGCTGCGTCATCTTTATGACTGCACTGCACAGTAAGCTACAGCATCATGTTGAAACAATGAAAGAGGGCAGTTCAGAGTGTCTTCTAAACCTGTAGTGCAAGCAATTACTTCCCATTTCCTTTCCTGGTTGTTGGAGTGACTTATGCAACTTCCCAGTCTTTACGCGCGGAGCTTTCGACGAGCGAGCGGTAATAAATGATCTGCTAAGTATGCAGCTATTGTACCAGCATACTCTGAAGGGAACGTGACTCACGGGACACCAGGACTTGCCTTTATTAGATGATATAACCTTCTATACTACTTCTAGGGTATCTAGTTCCAATTTACTCAAGCTGACAAAGTTTTGGTCTGAATCCTGGATTATTTACTTAGTCTTCTTTCATGAAGATATTTATGAAATTCATATGTAATATCTCTGATTTACTTTGGAGGAATTTCTTAAAGCCACATTTAATAACTCTGATTTAGTGGTAACACGACGAATAACATCACCTGTGTTGTCGTGAAGTGAGGTACTGATTGCGTCTTGGCGCTTGTGTACTTTACAAACGACCAGAAATTCTTTGGGTTTTCTGTCAAGTTTCTAGACGTAGCCTCCTCGTTCAGAAAACTGTTAAAAGCATCTTGCATTGTAATTTGCGCTAAACTACGAAGTTCTGTAAAACTTCATAAATCTTGGAGATTCTGTGTACTCTAAAATTTGGCATACTTATTTCGTTGCTCCTATTACAACGTTCTCACCAGTTTTGTGTACGATGGAGGATCAGTTCCATTTCTTATTAATTTATCTGGTATATATCTTTCAATTCCTGTCACTGCTGTTTCCCTGAACTGACACCACATTTGGTCTATGCTTACATAGCAGACTAGAGGGCGTGGAGACTGTCTCTTAGGAAGGTGTCAAGCGAATTTTTATCTGATTTCTTAAGTAGATGTATTTACCATGTATTTTAGTCGAATTTTAATGCTATGATATTCGATTTCCATTACAATAGCTTTGTGGAAACTAATAGCTATATGTGTCATGATGCTCCCTATTTGTTCAGGATTAGTTGTTGCTAACAGATCAGACAAGTTTTTGCAACCATTTATAGTTCGAGACGACTCCTTAACTAACTGTTCAGAATAATTTTCTGAGGTTGCACTCAGTATGATTTTGGACTGTGTATTATGCCTGCCACTGACTTTCAACATGTATTTTAGAGGACAGATTGAAATCGGCAACGATCATAATTGTTTAAGTGGGGTACATACTTAGAATGAGACTCAAGTTTTCTTTGAATTGTTCAGTAACTGTACCGTCAGATTTGGGCGTCGGTAAAAGGTACCAATTATCGATTTACTTCTGCTGTCGTGTATAACCTCTACCCGTACTAAATCACAGGAACAATCTACTTCGATTTCGCTTCAACTAAAACTATATCTGATAACAGGAATCACATCACTAGCAACAGTATTCAATATTTGCTCTCCGAACAGGTTTAAGTCCTTGGCAAAAAATGTGTGGCTTTACATTTTTCCACATATAGCCAGATTTCCGTTCACATTAGGATTTGAGTTTGTAACACCTCCAATTTATGTATCCCCCTCGATCGGGATCTGAATAGCAGCCCAAATAAATATTAATTAATGTGACCGTGTACCTAATGGGGCTGGCAATCGGATTTGACTGCTACGGAGTTGTTACATTCCATTTTGTCCTTCTCAAATGCTGTAATAATGAAATGTCTGGTGACAAGAAGAACGCCAACACAGCTTCATTAATCAAGAACCTATATTCGTCTCTAAAACACAAGAAAAAGGAGACAGCCACTGCCTTCGTCATACATAATTAATTACGGCTAATCTCAGCACAGGCCTCTTCGTTATTCTTTATTGTCACACGCAAATGCAATCACTGCAATCCAACACTGCAATCCAACATTGCAATCCAAATGATGCCGGCGCGGTAGACGCGAAACCAAAAATATCGGCACAGAAATATCACTGATCACTCTCGTAATTGTACGTCTTCACTTTCCCGTATTATTCTAACACAAAGGGGTTAAACCGCGGCGATGGCCACTCCCTTTGTCGGTCAGCCTCGTATTACCGCAACAGGCCTCCACACGGCTCGGCCCGCAACCTGAGAACTCACTCCTCTCTACTCTCGCTCTCGCAACCCGACACTATCGATTGTTTGCCCTTTCGACCTGTGCCGAGTGCAAACTTACAGTAAGGGCCTTCGGACCCCTTACATCCCCGCCCTCGAAAACTTCTTTGGAGCCACTGGCGTAAAAGAGTCGGCAAGGGAATTAGACATTGCTACATCTGAAAAAAAACACACAGTGTAAATAATTAATGAAATTACAATTCACCAAATAATCCCTCGACTCCAGTAGTGGCCTGCCTCCACAACAATATTCTACAAAAGGTTATTACATCTCAAAATATGGCATTGTCCAAATTACAATTTTTTATATCAAACAGCAATAGTCCTCTGTAGTACAATATTGAATGAAACACACAACATACAATCAAAAATTATTACTTGAACACATGACATATGAATTATTATACTACAAATTAGTTGTTACAGGTTTTATACCCATTCTCAGGTAATCGTCGATATGAAATATGCAATTCTAATTATAATACATCAGAAAACACAATGCAAATAAACAATTTCCTTTTTCAAATGTCCGTTAAACAACTAAATGTCCTAAATATATCTTAGTAGGTTTGTTCGGGTCCTTGTAGCTCTCACTCTTGACCGGACCTCACCTGGAGTGTCATTCAGTTTTCCGGTCCCTCCACCTCTTTCTGTATAATCAGATGAATGATTAAAATGATTCCTTGGGTCATTACTTCCTCTCGGTTTTGATCATTAGTTTGATTGTGTTCCTGTGATCGAACAGATTCCAACTGTTCCAGTATCACCATCAAGGCCTCCCTATCTTTAATTAAGCTCCCAGATACAGTTTCTTGCAATCTCTGATTCAGTCCTCTTTTTATTGCAGATATCATTACGTCATCATTCAGGGGTTGTTCCAAGGTCTCGTTCAATTCCCACAAATGCTCGGCAAACTCCCGCAACGTTCCTCTCCATGTACTGAGTGGCTTGCGGTGGAGTAGGTCCTCAATTGCTGCACACTGATGACTTTTGGACCAGTATTTCTTCAAGAATTCCTCTTCAAACTGTTCATAACTAGTAGTCCCTTCCTTTTTCTTGACTCCCCAAGTGAAGGCCTCACCTTCCATTGCAATCCTCTGGTCATCCTCTTCTCGTTGCACGGCTATAGCATTTCTCAGATTGACAGGCAATTGGTTTTGCCTATCTCCTATCCCTTTAACCGCATCGTTGCATTGTTTCTGCATCTGCGTCACCTCGGTGATCCTTTCTCCCAGTTCGGCTTTAGTTTCTTCAATATTGTCTTCTATCTTTTTTGTTAACTTTCCTTCCATCTTCTCCACGTCTCCCTGGCCTTGGTCTCCGCTCTTCCTTTGCTTCCTCTCTCCCTCGTCGATGTTCATCTTCAGTCGTTCTGGTAACTCCTGCATTTCCTTCTTCAGAATACATTCCATCTTCATTTGCGATGTTTTGACCTCTTGTGCTATAGTTTCCTTAAATGACTTTTCTAAGCTTTCTCTAAATTCTTGTAAACCTTTCTTTACTGATTCTCTGAAACCTCGTAAATTTTCCTGTATTGATTTGTGGAATATCTCTTCCTCTTCTCTAAAGTTTTGGAAATCTTTCCTTAATGATGCGTTAGTCTCCTTTATCAAGTCTACCAACATCGACCACTTATCTGTATCCTCTGAAACTGACTTATTTCTCATCGTTTGACCCAGTATTTTGGGATAACTAGTTGAATGTGCTAATGGGCTATCCAATGACAATCCATAATCACTGATTCCTGAATCACCTCTGTCTTCCTGCCCTATCCCTTTCCTTTCAACTACAGCCTCACCAACCTGCTTATCATCAGTAGACATGTTTGGTTTATTTTTAATGCACTGGCAAGTAATACAAAATAACCTCTAGTACTCCAAAACACTCCTAATTACCATGAAACTAATCAAACAGCACCTGCAGTATTTTCAGTTAATCCCAAAATTGATACAATATGCATGAATACTGAACATAACAACTCTCAAAACCTAATAACTTCAAATATCAATTCTCACATACACAGCTTATGTAAAATGTTCTAAATAAGATAAATCACACCATTCATTAAATCTATAAATGTAAAATCCCCAAAAACAATAAGCATATCTGCATAATCACCATTTAGACTGTGCAGTATGCATAAATAAGTATGCTATATTTCAGAGTATATTTCGCAAACTTTTCGGAAATTACTGTAATTGGGCACTTTTTCCTAATGTGCAATTCCGTTTACAATTGTTTATTTACCGCGAAGACTGCGCACTACAATTTAATGTCATGCCAACCAGTCGTCTTCACTCACCAACCGACGTTACCACGAGTCACGATGTTTTGGCGTTTGAAGTGGGCGTGGCGCTGTACTGGTGCCGGAGCCGTGTGAAGTCGCGCTGAAGATCTGCGGCGTGTCGTCGTAGTTCTCCGTTGGCCGCTCCGTGGCGCTGCAGGCGGGTGTAGTTTGTAGTTCGGCCGCTAGATGCCGGGTCGGCGCTTGGTGTCTCGAAGTCGCGCTGAAGACCGTCGGTGTAGTGCGTCTGTGCTTGAACTACTCCTTGCACAGGTAGTCGGGATGACGTGTGAAATGACCTCGCGGATCGAAGCTCTTTAGCGCAACTGCTACACGGGTCTGCGTGACGTCACTCAACAATTGCGTCGCCACAATAAATTGTCGTCCGCGTTATGGTTTATGGGTCCGCATGAAGCTGTCCGATTTTCACTATTCAAAAAGCAATTCCAGTCACAATATTACTATTAACACTTCTGTAGAAGCTTTAGTGACGAATTCTTGGCTCGTTTTGCTATTTTAATTTTCACAGGTGTCTTTCTTTGGTGTTCACTTTTCACAGTTTTTCGCTCGAATTTACGCATTTGCACATTATAACACAGTTTATCGACACTGTTATTCTTATCAAATATGGCGAGAAGAAACAGTTCAGTCACAATGGTAAGATGCTATTACTTCGTATTGTTCAAAAATGCACTGTCCTTGTCGCGATTTTAAATGCTCTGTCTCGATCCAAAATTGAAAAAATATTTTCTCGCTTTAAGCAAGGTAAAATTACCTATTGTTCTTTACGACTCGTCCGAAAAGTGCACTAGTCCTTTCACGGTAAGCCAAGGGTGTAACACCTCCGATCTATGTGTCCCGCTCGATTGGGATCTGAATAGCAGCCGAAATAAATATTAATTAATGTGAACATGTACCTAATGGGGCTCGCAATCGGATTTGACTGCTACGGAGTTGTTACATTCCATTTTGTCCTTCTCAAATGCTGTAATAATGAAATGTCTGGTGACAAGAAGAACGCCAACACAGCTTCATTAATCAAGAACCTATATTCGTCTCTAAAACACAAGAAAAAGGAGACAGCCACTGCCTTCGTCATACATAATTAATTACGGCTAATCTCAGCACAGGCCTCTTCGTTATTCATTATTGTCACACGCAAATGCAATCACTGCAATCCAACACTGCAATCCAACACTGCAATCCAACACTGCAATCCAACACTGCAATCCAACACTGCAATCCAAATGATGCTCGCGCGGTAGACGCGAAACCAAAAATATCGGCACAGAAATATCACTGATCACTCTCGTAATTGTACGTCTTCACTTTCCCGTATTATTCTAACACAAAGGGGTTAAACCGCGGCGATGGCCACGCCCTTTGTCGGTCAGCCTCGTATTACCGCAACAGGCCTCCACACGGCTCGGCCCGTAACCTGAGAACTCACTTCTCTCTACTCTCACTCTCGCAATCCGACACTATCGATTGTTTGCCCTTTCGACCTGTGCCGAGAGCAAACTTATAGTAAGGGCCTACGGACCCCTTACAAGTTCCAGTGTCTCCTGTTAGTGCTTGCAGCTCTGTTTCTTTCCCAGCATAGCTACCATAAGTTACAACTACAATACAGGTTAATTCTAGGTCTACCTTCTTGTGTTTGCCCTGAACCCTTCTAGGCTGACGCCGTTTGTGCAGTTTAATGAGACCCTGTAGCCTAAAAAACTGCCCAGTCGCCTCCACTCACCCTCAACTGTACATGTAGCCACTTACTGTGTGTGTCGGAGCTCAGACCTTTAAAGCGGAAACCAGAAACTCACCACCCTATAGCCCGATTCAAGTGATCTGTAGCCCACACTGTTGTAGAACCGCCTGAGCGTCTGATACGGACACTCCACTTTGCTCTGTACGAATGAATCACCTTTTGTTCTGTCGACGGTGATACAGACAGTGAGCTCCACGTTCATCTTTCAAGCAATACTGGTGGTCTTTACCAGTTCAGCTGTCTGCCCAAACCAGAGACAATCTTTTCGAATCCAAAATACCACCCACGGTGAGCACCGATATGAGCCACCAACTGCAGCTGACCGCACCCTGAACACCTCATAGCATCCAGAATCAGGTTTCACATCTGGAACGAGTCTCCTGGTACCCACACATAGAGCTCGTACTGGATTCCTTCCCCACCTTCACAGACCTGTACGTAACAGTCCCCATTAAGCGCCTAAGTTTGAAAATCCGGAATACTAGTAATCCCTCCCTCTGTTAGTGTCCAGACATTGCTCACCTAGACGCTTCCTCTGGAATGGTATGATCAACTGCATTTTGCTCTGGGTCTTTGACAGCCACAGATGACGCCAGAAACCGGAGGATGCCCATCGATCGTCCCCTTGAAACCCTAGCGGTGCCTGCGGCTTCCTGGAACGTTCTCCCACTTCACTACAGGTGAGGGATCAACCCCAGTGGGGGCAATACCTGGGGCGGCCACAGTAATGAACCGATCATAATTGACGTCCATCAGATCTCTATTTCTAGCCCCCACACTGTTGCCGACTGGCAACAGCCTGAAGCTGTGTGACTGAACAAAATGTGTCTGGAGGTGTGAAAGAAGGGTCACCAAATCAGCTCGTATCTGAAGAAAGCAATCATACGATCTACCCATGCTGAAGGCGGTGCAAATGTAATCTACACATAATAGAAACAGATAAGTGAAATACGTCGCTCCTTTTTGAAGCTGGTAAAAATAATTCAGAATCGAATTCTGTACTTAATTAATCTGTGGCAGCAACGTAGGAGGATGTGTAATTACAGTCCGACCGACACTAAACTGTTGCTCCACAGCAAAGAAACAAATGCCTCTATAATTCGAGGATCGATACAATCATTGATACAAGCGGACATACTTAAAATTACACTGCCATTAAAACGAAAGACCGTGAATATTGATCACTCATATAAGATAGAAATTTAAAAAAATAAATAAACTAGTAACCACGGAGATAACTGGTACGCATATTTACTTAAGCTCTGGTAAAAATCAGATCCCGTTTGAGGCTCGTAAAAATCATTCACGTACCAACAGTGTACTCCCAAGATCTTCTGTAGGAATGTAAAGAGATCTTTCACCTACGATCTGACGGAAGCGACTGTCTTACCCTTCTTAATTTACAGTCCCTTACAAATAAGTCAGTCACCCAGATGGTTAGGTACATGCATGTTTTCACATGGCTTTTTGTATCAGCTCGTGTAGATAACGTTACTGGCAACACCACTATACAGTACCATAATGTTTAAGAAATTGCCTACATACATATTAACAGCAGACTGTGTCACGGCAGTATGCCGAATTTGTTGCATTAAAAATGCTTATAACATTCTTTCAGTAATGAATACTATTCGCAATCAAGAACATAAGCGAAGTGGTAATTTAAAATGGTCACGATAACTTTTATAATATTTTACATGGACCAGCGAGTCATGTTCGCAGGTAACAGACATTAATATTTTCGTTATCGCCGGTACGCACGTTTACTTTATCACTGACAAATATTAGATGCAACACGAATTGCTAACGTTTAAATGCTTGTATTAAAGAAGTGCAAAATGCAGTTCAAAACATTACTGCATTTCTGATGCTAATAATTAATTTCCTTTTATTTGTAAACTAAAACTACATTGAGTTGTGAAGAATCAGTTTCGTTTTGACGTTATATATATATATATATATATATATATATATATATATATATATATATATATATATATATATATATATATATAAGAAGTTCACTTATCTAGGGAAATATTTGCCTTAGTAATTAGTGTATTAGAACATGAACTAAGTTAAATCCTGAACTGTTTATCTACGCTGGCACAAATTTCAGCAAAATCTGTCACCACAGTAACTGTGGATGATCAATTTAGTGCAGACTCGACCTTCTGCTTCACAGGAAGTTCAAACGACATAGCTCCTGCTCCTCGTGACTGGAAAGCAGAAAGGTACTGAGTCACACAGATTTATGGAGGCATGACCTTCAAGCACGATTTCGCAAACGACCAAGGGAGTTGCAGGATAGTCGGTGCTGCAATAACGCTTGGCACAGCTCCCTACAATGCGGCGTTGTGTCGTCAGTGGCTCCCTGGGCTGCTGGACAGTGTAGCGCATCACGTTGTCGTCGTGGCTGACTGCATGACGGAGACGTGCCTCCAGACATAACACAACAGTGCGTGGTGAGTATAAATGCTCCCCACTGAGAGCTTAGCAGCATTCTCTTGCCATTCTGCATCGACTACCGCCGACTTTGGGCCAGTCATTGGCCAGATATATGACAAAGCTATTACAGTCTCTGAGGGTCCTGAGTCCAACACAGGACGCTTGGATGCTGCTAGCAGCCTACACAGACCAAAGGCAGAGAGATGCCCACCTTTGCCTTGTGTCACTGCCAGGCTGACACACTCCTAGGTTAATAAGGGCGCCACTTCCATCAGCTCCTGATGTGATGTTTCAGCATTACACAAAAGTCGTCAGCTGCTGCGAACCAGCCTGTGATGCTTACGTCCAAGTACTGTGAGGATGGCAGCAAATAATACAGGATGTTTCTGTTGAACAATGATTCTGGACTCTTCACTCTTCACAATACTGGAGAAACCACAGGTACACCTACCCACAGACGAGACTCTGCAACCATAACCAGCCAGCCAGTAAGCCAAAGAGTCAGAAGGGGTTGCACAGCAAGAGACCCTATGTCCACTAATATTAACACTCACAGACACATATGGAATTGGAGTTTAGCCAGGTATTCAGTTGAACTCTTTTATTTATTCTTAATGTCACATCCCACACAGTTCTAAACCCATCATTTATATTACAATTCTCATACGCAGAAAATGAGCTACTCATTTGTGATGGAACTTATCTCAGCATCAGGACGTGAGTTTGCATGCTGCTAATAACCATTACCATCATCTTCATCGTCATCATCAGCAATTTGACATCTACTGCTGGGTAAAGGCCTCATATAGACTTTTCCATTTAATAGAACTTTACTCTTGACGACAGTTATCTTATGGACGTTTGATAATTTGAGCACCTTTCTGCATTCTTCCATTTTCAGAAGGTCCATCATGCGTATCAGCATTGACACAAAAACTAAAAAGCACTAAGGAACGGGATGAAGTGCAGGCCATTAGTGCCGATGGTAGTCGCTCACACATGTGTGTCTGTCCTCTGAGCACAAGGCGCACACAGCTGCACGTCACGGAAGTTGGGTCCCTACTGAGGCTCTTTTTCCACATGCCACAAGCACGTGGCAACTGCATTCCAATTGCCTCCCATCCCTAAATTGCCCATTCTGTGTTGAGATGTCAGACAGGAAGAACTTACTATGGAATGCTTTTGTGATGATAAGAAAAAAAGCAACAGAGAGAGATGTTGTATTAAAGTACGTATATTGATGGGTATTTTAGCTATGTTCAGAATCATGTGCTTGTAGTGCCTTAATATGTCCTTCTGAGTAGGTACCGTCATAATGTGTTCAACTGGGTAGATGTTGGTGTTGACAATAAGTTTAATAAGTGTATTACCCCAATGCATATAGTTGAGGACTTCGTTCATCGCCACCTACTTGAAGAATGGACGGAGGTGCGAGGATGAGCAGGTGGCGAATACTTTTGATATAGGCAAGAAATGGTGGTTACTGTACTTACATCTATGTTGTTTCAACTAATTTTTAATGACTGTCACTTCCAATCCCTGTACATAGGAGACTTTCTTAAGATGTTTCTCTGGGTAGGGAATATGAAAGCGAATATTCTTGTACAAAAACTTTTAATAGTTTTATCCTATACACTTACACACGGAAAGAACTCTTCCTTTATGCTTATGTGCAGTTTTAATAACATCGAGCTTGATTTTTAACTTAAATTGGAGTCTACACATGATTCATATATTTCATTCTCCAAACAGTAATTTGACAAATTCAAACAAGGTTAGTTCTCGAATTGTAATACATATCTATATTTTTTCTGTAAACTATCTCCTTTACTACGCGAACAATAAGATCCGCTTCCTCTCGCAGCTCGTCTAACTGAGAGCATTCGGGGAATTTAATTTCCCCTTTATCCCCCGCATAACACTATGGTTATAACTCTCCATGTCTTCCTGGGTATACTCTGCCAACTCGACTGCTCTATATTCTTGTGGAATTTCCATAAAGAAATTTAAGTTTAAGACTTTTGCTAACGAATTATCATTAAATGTCCACCTGCTTAGCTTAGTAGCAACGTGCTCACCTCCCATTCAAGCGGACCTGGGTTTTATTCCCGGCTGGGTTGGAGATTTGCTATTCTCGGTGACTGGGTGTTGTTTTGTCCCCACCATAATTTCATCCTCATTACCGGCGCGCAATTCGAAAAATGTGGCGTCGACTGAAATAAGGCTTGCACTTGGCGGCCGCACTTCCCCGGGTGGGGCCTCCCAGCCAACGATGCCATAAGCTCATTTCCATTTACTATTAAATGACCTTATTCCGTTGGTTTTAAACTATGCAAACGGTTGTTCTGTTGCAAGGAGCACAATACACAAACCAATGTTTTCGGATATGATGTAACCTTCATTTTCAGAAGATCTTGGTACGAATGGAGCTTTATAAAGAAATTTTTCGTGCTTCCTTTAATGCTGTTAACGTTCTCGATGCCGTCTTTTGCGGCCAGTACTCCAACATATGACTACTTACCATTGTTATTTACAGTAAATGCTGAAATCTTATATTCTCCACTTGTATTTAGTCTTTTACATACTCTGTTTAAAGTAATATGTTATGCTTGCCTGCATATCTACAATGGCTTCTTCTTTTTCCAGTAGCAGTTTATACTCCGCCTTTGTGACAGTTTTCTTGGCCGTATACTCGTAGTCCTTTTTTCAGTGTTTAGCTTCGAGCTCTTCTATCTCCATTTCTATTTTTCGTAAAATTAATACATTAACTGCACTCAAAGGATTAATCTGTTTCATGGGTAATAGTTTAGTCTGTTTGATATACATTGGCTCTTTTTCTTAAAACTTTGTGGTATAAGATTATTTGTATGAACTACACCCATTTAGTCGGTATTTATACTCGACTGTATTTTTTTGTACAATGTCCTGCATTGAAAGACATATGTTTCTCCCGCTTTCATATAGCACTTCTGTGTAATATCGATATTGTCTTTATTGGAATTAGTCTGAAGAATGTTCACGTAGTTTACAGGTAGATAATTAAGATTTAATGCATACACAGCATAGTTTATAAGCCTCACTCGATCTTGAGAGTCCGTAGACCTACCTGCAAACCAGTCAATTGTCGGGTATTCTTATTTCCCCAGTAGGTAAATTGCATAACGGTGTTAAACACCACACAGCAGCTGCTCTGTAAGTTATTAGTTAGCTGATACCACATGGATGACATTGTCAAAGAGTAGAGTGGAGCACATTGTAGTTGTATAATGTAGCCTCCAGTCTGGCAAGTTGTGCTGTTTTCTCGTAGTCGCATCTCTGGTCACTTTATAAAATCTGTAAGGATTGTAACGATAAGTTTGTGCAAACCAGGGCTTTTGACTTGACATAAAATCTTGTTAAAAATCTTTACTCTACAGTGGGAGGTCATCCACGTTAAACAGTCTGTTCCAACTATTTTATCGTTTTCCACAATAACATTGCTTCTTCTCTGGCGGTCTCTTTCTGTGTAGAAATAGTTTCCAGTATTACGTAGACGCACATCTGCATTACATTAAAAATCACGGCAACATCTTGAGTTATGCCCAAATCCGTAAGGCAACAGACACTGACTAGTAGCTGCTGCTATAATCCTGGCCGCTCATCCATTATAACATCCATTTTTAAAGTCAGCTAAATTCACTTTGTGTGTTATAATAACAAGATTCTTATACTTCTTCGAAATGTTTTCCAGTGCCTCCTTGCCGATTTTATCCACTGTTCGTGTTGCTGTCACACTGTCGTTCGCGTGTAGGAGAAATGGTAGCTTTACAATAACACCATGTCTTGTAGCGACGAACTTGTAGAATTTTCTACGAATATTATAGTTATATGAGCCACACATCTCCTTCTATAACATTACAAATCGTCTCTTCTCTAACTGATCTTCACAATAAACTAGAACACAGATTTCAACTACCACAATGTTATCGCAGAATGTTTCTGTAATACGAGTAATCTCATTTAAATTCTCCTTGTTAAGGCGAATTTATGTTGCGAATGTCAGGAACAAGATTGTCCAGGTTCTCAAGTCGTAACCACAAACCAAAGTAGTCGTCGGTTGGTAGCATCCTTCTTCATAATATCTGAAGGATGATAAGCACTTTGGGGGAACCCTTTTTGACACTTTGAACTACCACAGAACACTAACCGGTTGCCGATGTCAAGTCGCCATTTATACTCTACAGTTACAAGATAGGGGCACATCCACTCACGTTATTTTCTGGTCATACAATCTAAATTGGTTTGCACTTGGAATCCAATTGTAAGCTCCTAGCCCATTGTACTATTTAGTGGATAAAGTGTCAGTGGGAATAGCGGGGACTGGGCCTTGCCATTACCACCCTAGCCCGTGCCGCAAGCCGGCCGGAATGGCCTAGGGGTTCTAGGCGCTGCCGTCTGGAACCGCGTGACCGCTACGGTCGCAGGTTCGAATCCTGCCTCGGGCATGGATGTGTGTGACGTCCTTAGGTTAGTTGGTTTAGATAGTTCTAAGTTCTAGGGAACTGATGACCTGAGAAGTTAAGTCCCATAGTGCTCAGAGCCATTTGAACCATTTGAACCGTGCCGCTAATTTCCGCTATCAAGCTCGTATACAGCAATACTGTATTCCGTCCAGCACTGCAATATACCAACCCACACCAGCACCGTGCCTGAGATCAGCGTTACCCTCTACTGAGCCAAAACTGCGCTGTACTACACGTTCTGAAAACGTATTAAGGCACAGCGCCATTGTCGACTGTGGAGATATTATGCAGTACTATTCTGTCCGAAAACACGGCCAACTACAGGGCTGTTCAATAAATTGCGTAAGGGTGACACTCTCGAGTAGCAGATTCCCTCCCTCCTGTGGATACCTTCTACACAAAATATCTTAACTGAGCTACGAGTATGCAACTGGATTGCAAGTACACACAGATTTACGACGTATAACCGGAAGATCACGTGACTGGAAGTGCCACAATCTCGGATCTTAGAGTGTGAATCGAAGCTTGACAACCGCATCCGATCAGTTTTCCAGGATAGTTGAAAGTGTCAATACGGATTCTTCCAAAGTGATTAACATGCCTCAGCTATTAGGGAGGAGGACGAGATCCTATTGGCAACATAAATTACTCCACTAATTGTACGCTTCATAGCAAGAAGAATAAAAATGTCTTACTCCTATTACGGAACCATTTTACAATAGCATTATGGTAGTTAAAATCTGTGGCTGAGTGAATTACTAGGATCAGTTAGAGACGGGACGATCTGTAGTGTCAAAGAAGGAGATCCGTTGCTCATTTAAGGACAGTACAGGGCAAAATACATATATATCTCCAAAAACGCTAAGGCTGAAACAGTAAAACTTAAGACAATTATGTACAACACGGTGCTTGGCATTCTGTGCAATTTTTGTTCGAATATGCGCATCGACATACATTTTACGAGGGTTTGAATTTTTAATCACTAGTGTTTCTATAATATGCCTTTTCTAGTCCATTAACGATGCAATAAAACTGGTATTGTACTGTTTATATCTGCATAAGAGACATGTCATGTGGAATCGATCTTTGTTTAAGGTCATAGTAGCTTTGAAATTAATTTTTCAGGCATGTGTTAGCCGTGACCGCTCTATTTTCGTCAAATCTTAAAGGAGAACGTTTCTCCGTGAAATGATAAGGGAAAAGTGCAGCACAGGATTATTCAGTATATAGTTCTTAAGAACTATGCCAGTTTTCTGCATGTCAGCTTTTGTAGTTCCTGAGATAACGTGCATTACAGCTCAAAAATGTCAGTTTTTGGCAGTTAGGATTCAAAATTTTTATTTCGAATTTTGACGATGTTGCTAAACCTCTAGTGACTACAGCTGTCTATATCACAATCTTTATCGTCTTCCTCGTCTTACTGGAGCAATCTCTTCCCCTGCCTCTCTTGACTAGCCAACTTTTGCACTTTTTCTTCTGCTGCCTCAGATTTCTCCAATCACGCTTCATCGATACTTCTAAGTATCTTCAGTGTGAATGCACCTGGGTGGGAGCCTAGTCTCCGCAGGCACTTAATCCTATCTACACTTCCACAACTCAACACCAGACAGGCATCACATGTAGCTATCTTCACAACTGAAGACACAAATACCTTCTCTGGACGAAGCATCCTTATAAGGTGATTGTAACTCTCATTTGTTTCAGTGTTTTACTCTCCTCACAAATTTTTCTCAGTTCAGGATTGGCTAGGTACCTCAATGTTGGTTTCATAACATCTAAAATGGTAAGTGCGAAACCGTGTTTGTGAGTGTATGGCTTTCCAATGGCTTCATCCTTAAGATATTTTCACCACGATATGCCATAAAGGGAATGTCTACGATTATCATCTCTGGAAAGGTTCTTCATTGCCATCAGTGTTCTTTCTTGTGTCACACTGAGAGCAATATTTGCTCTTTACTTGAAAGTGTAAGATTTTCCCTGTATTCACACTAATGACACATGACACACCACTGAGTGATATAGAGGCCCTCTTCATCCAGGTTCCATCAAAGGAGACACACAGATCTTTCACTACACAGTATACTTCTTCCACTTCATTGTTGAAATGTACAGCTTCCTCAAAAGGTGCTTTCATGTCCTCCTTACATATGTTAATAGCCAGAATTCGGTTATGAACCTGTGCGATGTCTATTTTTAATAAATTACGCAACAAAAGTAATTCGTCATTTCAATCTGCAGCTCCTTATGTTTACAGCGTTTGCAATTAATATAGTTTGACGTAATGTCCACCAGTTATGGTAACACCGTTTTTCGGAGTTCCCAAATATGTTTTAGGACCACTGTGTCAGCATCAGTGAGCTCGTGCTTTACTTAATTTGTAATGTGTACATTTTTACTAAATGATTATAAAATTACGGGAATATTTTGCAATTTTTTGAAAAAATGTTCCGATTACATATTGAATAAAGCAGAAACCCACTTATAATGCTACACGGGTTATGAGACATGTTTGGGAACTTGAAAAAGCGGTGTTTTGCATAACTGGCGGACCCTATATCCAACAAAAAAAAATTGTTCGTGTTCTTTCTCAATTTTGCTCTATGTCTGCCATTTACTATTATATATGTAGTAAATTCTCTAAAATCGTTGCTGCAACGTATTGTGTCAGTACAAAGCTATCATATCTCCTGTACTGGAACGACAATGTTACAACATGAGAAACACTGGACAAAATCGGCTAGGAGGCTACGGAAAACTTTTCCCAGAAATCTAAAAATCCTGAGGCCATAGAAAGTGGAATTAGCTGACATTAAAATCGATATTGTAATTGAGTAGCAGCATGGAAAATTGCAGCAGCTACTTGTCGACGACTATTACCTTATGGATTTCGAAATTATGGAAGACATTGCCGGAGTTACTAATACAATCGAGATGTGCGGCTACATAAAACCAGAAACGATTTCTACAATGAAAGCGACCACCAGGGAAACAGCAATGTAATTGTGGAGGACGATTAGGCAGGTGGGATAAACTGTCTACCACGAATGACCACATATTGTGGAGTAAAGATATATAACAAATTTATACGTCACATCACAAGGCGAGATGTGAACAAAGGCATAGGTAACAACGTTATAGATTTTCGAAAGTGTGCAGACATGCAGCAGCATGTGATTGACCCTGCTGCAAAATCTTTAAGTGTTTTAAACTCAAACAAGAAGCATTTACAATGTGTTACACTGTACTCTGTTCAGATCACATTCATGTGGTGTCAGGTAATTAACAACTTACAAAGCACCTCCTATATTGTGTTTAACAAAGCTCTGCAGTTTGTCAACTGGGACAGTAAGAATATTCGAAAATTGACTGGTATGCAGGTAAGTCGACTGGACTCTCAAGAACCAGAACAGCTTTTAAGTTATGTTCTGTTTACATATATTTTTAATTAATTGCCTTTAAGTTATGTGGAGATTCGTAACACTGACTCAGACAAAGACAATATAAGTATTATACAAAAGTACCACAATAAAGCAGAAAAAACGTATTTCTCTCAAGTCAGATCATTGTTCTCCACAATATCACTGGTAAATGTCCATATGTTTGAAGTACTGGTCCTAATGCCATCATTGTATTTAAATGTGTTGGTCTGCATACGGAGCAACAAGCAATAATATAACCATCTGCAGAGCTTAAAACAAACATAATAACAACATTTAGATGTAACTCGTTTGCAAAAGCTATAAACGTGAACTTCTATACGGAAATTCCACAATAATGTGCAGCAGAAGGGATTGCAGTGCACACCCATAACGACATCAAGTGTATATCCATGAGGGAATAATGCAGAAATTCCATTCTCCGAGAGCTCTTTGCTAGGAGACATGCAAGAGGGAACGGATCTAACTGTTGACGCAGTAAAGGAGAAAGTTTACAGGAAAAATCGAGATATGTATTAAAATTCGAGAACATACCTTCTTTTTAATAGTCAAACTACTGGTGGGACAATTAACACTAACATTAAGATGCAGACTTAAATTATAAATTAAAAATTATGCTGGATATAATTAAAATCACACCACACACATATAAAGAATGTTTTTTCCTCTCTAAATGTATTTGCAAAAATTAATAAAAGTTCTTGTACGAAAGTATCTGTTTTTGTATCCTCCACCCAGTCAAACATCCTAAGAAAATCTCCAATTTAGAATCATATATATGCATGCCTATTGGGTGAGAGTATAGGAGATGGATGATCTAGAAATGTAGTTGAGAGTAGGTGGTTGAAAGTATAGTAACCCCCACTTCTAATGTATATGAAAAGTGCTTCATGTTGTAAGGAAACTAACACAGAACCAGGCCAACTGACGTTCAAACTAACACAACTGTGAAAGATAGCAGAATTAGGATGAAAGTGAAGGGATTTGAATAACTTTGCTAACTGAGCATCAGCCAGTAGATATATAACTTCCTGAGGAGGCTTGAAAACCTCAAACTGTGTGTCTTGACACCTTCGTTTGTGCAATGAGGTCTCCACCGACTTGCTCACATTTGCTCTCGCTTCCAATGATGTAATAACTACAGGCATCAAGGAATGGAACGGAGAGCAGTACATTAACCACTACGTTGGGTCACATGCACATATGTCTGTTTCCAGTGCACTGGACATGCGCAAAAGCACACCATGGAAGTTTGGTCGCACCTGCCAGCTAGCGCTGCCAGTCATTTACTGTGGCTGTCCCTATGGTGATAATCTGTCCGTACCTGCATTCCATGCATAACAATCACAAATGCATATCGCATATGCAGGGCACCTGTTCGCTGCACTGAGCACACGCAGAGTATATCCATGTTGGGTGCCTAACAGTTCACCACAGGGAAACTGTTCTCAGAGCCTGGCAGCCAGCTGCCGTTGGCTGGTGCAGGATTGGAGACCCCACATGCGTCAACTCTCTCATGTCGGTAAGAAGCGAATGTTACTATACAGGGTGTACATAAAGTCTGGGATCAAATTCAATTGTTTATTGCACAAGACCAGATATTGTAAGATATGTAATTTTGATGAGAAACCCTAAAAGTTCTTTTGTTCTCGTGTATACCACCACAGTGTAGTTTGGTAGTTTGCGAAAGCTTTAAAACTCTTGTCACAAACATGGCGAGTTCAGGTGTGGAGGATCTTTGTCTGTGTTGGAGTTCGACAACAACCAACGTGCTACATCTGGTCAACGGATTAGAACCAAGTACAGTAAGAAGCCACCAACAAGGAAAGCCATTTACCACTGGCACAACAAATTTTTTACGATGGCTTGCTTGTGCTCTGCAAAGAAAAGCAGACGTCCCAGTGTGAGTGAAGTGAATGTGGAGCGTGTGTGAGAGACATTCATAAGAAGTCCAAGGAAATCGGTGCGCCGTGGATCCCGTGAACTGGAAGTGGCTCCAATGACATTGTGGAATATCCTGCAAGAGAAACTGTCTATGAAACCATGAGAACTGACTGACACAGTCGACGGTGCCGTGCTGGGATGGCTATAGCAGAGAATTTCATTACCGTATTGACGTCTGCTGGGTCACTCATGGTTCGCAAATCGAATCTTTATAAAAAAGCTTTAAGAGTTTTTCTTCAAAATGCAGTATGTACGACATCTGTACAATGTTTAGTTCTTGTGCAATAGATAATTGAAAGTGTTTCCGGACTTTATGTATACCTTGTACATTTGACTAACTTGTTTCAACTACTTTTCAACGTCATCCCCCCTCCTATGCCCCCAGTCCCAAAGCTACACAGAGACCATTGTAAATACGAGATGTCATCAAGAACATTACCAGGGGAGCGCACTTGAAAACAAAAATTCTTGTACAAAAGGATGTAGGCAGGAAGCGAAGGTTACTCTGCATTTTACTGTCTTGTTTGAACTACTTTTCAGGCTCATCCTCCCTCCTACCCCCCCTATCAAAAATGCACGCACATAGATCACTGTAAAAAGGAGACTTTATTAGGATGATCGTCTCTTTCCTTATTTTTGTTTGGTGTAGTTTTAGTAACAACCAACTTAATTTTTAACTTCAGCATTAAAGTCCACATTTGTAGCATATACTTCATTCTCCAACCAGTAATTTGACAACTACAAAGAAGGTGTCCTCCAATTGTAATGCGTACCTAGTTTATTCTTATAAACTGTCTCCTTTATGGCTTTAACAGTTAGTTCTGTTCCACCTTGCAGTTCTTCTGGCTGCAAGCACTTGGGGATTCTAATTTTCCCCCTTACCTCCTGGATAATACTATGGCTATAACACACCATGACTTCTTGGGTGTACACTGTCACCACTGCTGCTGCTAATTCTTGTGGAATTCCCATACACAACTTTAAGTTTAAGACCAATGTATTTGGTTATGATGTAACTATCAATTTGGCAGCTCATGATACGAATGGAGTTCTATAAAGAGATTTTTCATGTATCTTTTCATGTACTAAACATTACCAATGCTGGTATTTCCATCCTGTGCTCCAATGCATTGCCATTTACCATCGCTATTTACAGTAAACGCTGATGTCTTATATTCTCCACTTGTGTTCAGACTTTCCATATTCTGTGGTTGAAGTTATATGTATGGTTTGCCTGTACATCTGAAGACCTTATTTTTCCAGTAGTAGTTTATACACCTCGTTAGTGACAGTTTTCTTCGCCAACTACTCGTAGTATTTGTTTCAGTTTTGGGCTTCAAGCTCTTCTATTTCCAGGTCTGTTTTTGGTAAACTTAATACATTAACTGCACCTAAAAATTGATTTGTTTCGTTGGGAATGGTTTAGTCTGTTTTATACATTGATTCCTTTTCTTAACACAGGTGGTATAACAATATTTGCATGAACTAGTACCAATTCAACCATGTCTGTATCTAACAATATTGTCGGGAACAACTTTCTGTCTTGAGAGAGATATGTTTCTTCTACTTTATTATTCTACTTGTGTGTAATACTTACGTTGTATTTTATGGAGTCAGTGTTAAGAATCTCCAAGCAGTTCACAGGTAGATAATTAAAATTGTATGCATTTAAAGTGTAGCTTATAAGCTATACTCGGTCTGGAGAGCTCAGTAGAATTACAAGCACACCAGTCAATTTCCTGTTATTCTTAATGGCCAAGTAGACAACAGAACGGTGTGAATCACCACACAATAGCTGTTCTGTAAGTTATTAGTTAGGCTGACACCAGTTGGATGAGATTAGCAAAGGGTACATTTGACCACATTGTAAATACTCTTTGTTAGATTTTAAAAACTTAAACAATTCTGCATTTGTTCAAATGCACAATCCATTCTGTAGTGTACACTGTAGCCTCTAATGTGGTAAGACCATGTTGATTATACAATGAGTAAGAGTTTCTCATAGTCAAGTAGTCAAACGTATGGACACTTTGTACGGTGATCGCAGATCTCCAACTTATTAAAAATCTCTGCAAAATCTTGCATTATATCAAAACCTATAAGGCAATAGTCGTCGACAAGTAGCTGCTTCCATATGGCAGATAACTATTTCACTGTAACATGCATTTTAACGCCAGCTAATTCCACTTTGTATGGTATAGCCACAATATATTTATATTTCTTCGAAATGTTTTCCAGTGCCTCCTTGTAGATTTTATCCAGTGTTTGTCTTGCTGTCATACTGAAGGGCACACGGTAGCTTCACCTTGACACCATGTCCTACACCAACAACCTTGGAGAATTTACTATGAATATAACTGTTATATGAGCTACACATCTTCTTCGCTAACATTACAGATTGTCCCTTCTCTACCCGATCTTCACGATAATCTGGATCACAGATTTTAACTACCATAATATTATTGTAGTACGGTTATGTAATAGGTGTAATCACATTTAAACTCCTATCACTATGGAGTGTAACGTTTCCAGTGTAATTAATGTTGCAAATGACAGAAACATTAATTTCCATGTTTTCCAGTAGCAACCATTAACCAAAACGTTTGTCTTTTGGTCCCATCGTCCTACCTCATAGTGAAAGTCGTATGCACAGATCACTCAGAATGACAGCTAATACACCACACTTTATTCCATTCCTCGGTTCATATGATTGTTATATCATTGGAATTGGAGCAGACAAGAGTTCCACCCATGTCACAGAGCCCTGTCTCCCACTACCTGATTAAATACAGAATTTGCTTCATATGTTATTGTCACTGAGTTGAGTTTTGTGTCATGAGACCCTTCTTCTCCAGTACAGACTGAGACTAATATCCAGCCAGGTTGGGAACAGATACAGGTGGTAGTATGGCTGGGGTTTTTCCCAGACGTTTAATAAATTGAGAAATTTAATTAATTATTCAATTAATTAGATATCAAAACTGTGCTTGCATCGTCAGGGGGATGAGAGTTTGAGATTTCCCACAGAGGGGAGAAAGAGAGGGAGAGGGAGGTATACAGTGCTTCCCAGAAGGAGGTATTAAAATAGTTGCTTTAAATCAACCCTTGGAGCATCGTACATCGATTAATATAAGAATAGATTTGTCCATGACTGTATGCTTACATCTGAATGTAGCAACACGCAGAAACAAACTGTGTCAGAAGCCTCTTTACTCTACTACTTCCTTCCACATCTCACAGAGCACATTACTGTTTATATATCTCACTGTTTCGCCCAACTTTTTCAAAACCCAGCAAAACCACTCCCAGTATTATTGGACTAGCATCGATAGGGCACATGACTTATACATTGCTTCACAGGTAATACTGACAGAGAAATCCTGTAATTCTGAACAAAATGTATCCTGTGCTCATTATAAGTGAGAACATAAATTCTGACCCTTACAACTGCCTTTTAAAAGCAGAAAGCTTCGAATTAGTCCATCTGGGAGCACAGCAAGTATTTCGCACAGAACAAAAGCATTATTTGTGCATGTCTTCAATATGGTTGGTCAGAACATTGTCAATTACAGTAACTCATCTTCACTATTAATACTCCGAGGATGGAGATTAAAGTCCAATCCGATTTGATGCCAAGACATTTGACAGCTACAATTGTAGTTAGCAAGCTCTCCTTAGGATAGTGATTGGTGCATGCTTCTGTAGCCCAGCCATTGGCCTGTACCTACTAATTGCACTTCACTTACATATATCATTCTTTGTGTACAATTTTCAAAATGTTACACTTTACCTGTAGGCATCTAACTACTATGCTACGAATGGAAAGTGCTAAGGTACACACATTATGGAATACATACGCGCATTAACAGCCTCATTGTCTCCCCTTCCAATGGTGATTCTAATTACAGCTACTTGTATTGGACAGCCAAGTTTGTATTTCATTTACACGTAATTACCAGCATAAGCACAGTAATAGAATATTATTTACCTATTGGAGACAAATGATCGAAACATATTCCGTACGAAGAACACAGACTTCAAATTTCCCAAACAACCGCACCACTTCACTCCAGCAAAATGTTCCAACTCGACGTTCTGGCCTTCTTCAGACCGTTCTCCAGGCCCTGGCGTGCCGTGATATCTGAAAAAATGGTAAAAAATGTAGATAAAGGCGCTACAGAAACAGAATTCTTGCAGCCAAAGACTTTTAAGGGGTTTGAGTGGTAGAAACAAAATCAAAATAATAAAGATAGAGTAACACTTGTTCAGATTTTACGACAAAAGTATAACGGCTATAAATCCTAAAGTGGTACATAAAGTTTGCAACTTTTTATACTAACATAAAACATGGTTTTGTCTCATTCCGATTCATTTTGAGAGGTTATATGATATCTCAAAACCTGCAATACATTGCATCGGAAGCAAGAGTTACATGGAGGTGTGTGACTCCTCTAACCAGCTGTCACACATATTCATTGTGCCAACTCGTGAGAATACCACTGAAGCAAACTCATGTACTTAACTTCTACATCTACATCTACATCCATACTCGTCAAGCCACCTGACGGTGTGTGGCGGAGGGTACCCTGAGTTCCTCTATCGGTTCTCCCTTCTATTCCAGTCTTGTATTGTTCGGGGAAAGAAGGATTGTCGTTATGCTTCTGTGTGGGCTCTAATTTCTCTGATTATATCCTCATGGTCTCTTCGCGAGACATACGTAGAAGGGAGCAATATACTGCTTGAATCTTCGGTGAAGGTATGTTCTCGAAACTTTAACAAAAGCACGTACCGAGCTACTGATCGTCTCTCCTGCAGAGTCTTCCTCTGGAGTTTATTTATCATCTCCGTAACGCTTTCGCGATTACTAAATGATCCTGTAACGAAGCGCGCTGATCTCCGTTGGATCTTCTCTATCTCTTCTATCAACCCTATCTGGTACGGATCCCACACTGCTGAGCAGTATTCAAGCAGTGGGCGAACAAGCGTACTGTAACCTACTTCCTTTGTTTTCGGATTGCATTTCCTTAGGATTCTTCCAATGAATCCCAGTCTGGCATCTGCTTTACCGACGATCAACTTTATACGATCATTCCATTTTAAATCACTCCTAATGCGTACTCCCAGATAATTTATGGAATTAACTGCTTCCAGTTGGTGACCTGCTATTTTGTAGCTAAATGATAAGGGATCTATCTTTATATGTATTCGCAGCACATTACACTTGACTGCAGTGAGATTCAATTGCCATTCCCTGCACCATGCGTCAATTCCCTGCAGATCCTCCTTCAGTGTATATAGGGCAGGCTTCGCTTTCATACTACACAACATAGATGAGATATTGTATACTGTTGAGATAGTTACATTGGTTTTTTCCTGTTCAGAATAATGTCATGGCCCATTTATTTTAATGTATATAATAGGAAATTAAGATTACGTCAAAGCTTCAGTGAAGATAGTGGGGAAATCTAACTTCATATGACAGATACGACTTCAGTACAAATAGTGTTCAACTGACTCACCATCATTTATCACCAGCTGGGAGCGACCTGGGTGGTATTTTAGGCCTTGCTTGTCTTGTTTCACAGTGCTCTGTGGAGTTTGTTGGCGGCGTTCTTTCTATGGCAGAGTACGGAGGAGAAGGTGCGCGAGTTAATAGGTGCGGTACAAAACCGGCCACAGTCCATTAGTCTCTGCAGTACCTGGATATAACACATGGAGACATGATACGACTCCCCATACCTTACCGTCCCAATATATACTGATTTGCATGTCACTCCTGTTGGTCAGTAGAAGTGGGACAGGCTTGAAAATATTCTAATGCAAGTTACTTTGAATGCATAAGAAATCGAAAATACATCTGTACAACGCCAATTATCACTCTGGAAGTGGATCTCAATATTCTAACAACTATATTAATTTTTCATTCGTCGTTGGGAGTTTATATTCCACATTTAGTTATTCCATTCTAGCACACGTGCAAGTCCACGAATTTTTACTTCATAGTCAAAGGTCTAAGGCAGTACAGGTCCTCCACCAAGTCACAGTGTGGTCCAACATTCCTTCGATAACCAATCAGGTGGCATGGACAGCCTTCCACGTCCGGCCACTGAGAGGCGCTCGTCTCGTGTTACTCTTTTGTGATTAGCGAGTCCTACAGAGCACTTGTCATGGCGCTCTTGTAACTAGAGTCTGCCTCTTAGATTTTACATCTGTCTGGCCATACAATTTTGATTTTGCTACCCGCACAGACGCCGGCTACTTCTCCCTCTCGCTACTGTTTAACACTCAACCCGGAATTATCACAGCTCCATTCGAATATCTTTTAACTTTCTCCACCCATGTCAGTTGTTTGCGAGACTGTTATCGGTGGTGCTCCGTCTTTCCTCTAATTTCACACTGTAAACCAAATCGCGCCAATAAACAAAGATATATTTTTAGTATTTATAACTTCCGAACTCTTGTGGCACAACAATTTTTCCCACCATAGCCACATCCAGCTGAGTTTGCTGCACAAAGGAAGCACAAAAAGACAAGCTGCTATTTAAGTTTCTTTGGCCTAGAAAATATCCGTTTAGTATAGTTTCCCATGCCTCTTACGTAATCGTACAGATAGTCAAATCTTTGCTTTTAAGTCTTTAAATTGGTCTTGTTCGCAAGAGCAGTTGATGGATTGGTGCTGTATAAGGTGGAATGCTGGCAGTCGGTTTGTTGCCACTGGAAAACCGTGGTTATAGATGGGTTCAGCGCAGTTAGCTGCAGGTCGACGTCATGTGCATCTCTCTAAAGGTGACCGATACACAACTGAACTTAATTCCTCTCGACTGAGTGATTGCTGACGCAGGAAAACGGAGCAATAGATGTTTGAATTGTTAGTGTCTCTGCAGTGACGTCAGTTACTGTTCTAGGGCAGGCTGTTGCAACACTGTGCCCTCAAATGCTAACTTAATCACAATGGTATAGATTAATTTCCAGATAAATATATAATATTGACCATGTAGCAGAGGTGCTGAATCACTGAAAGGCTCCAGCTGTCATAGACTGTGTATACGTGTGTGTGAGTTGCGGTTGCGTGAGTATGTGTGTGTGTATGTTGCCCAGTTTTGACAAAGGCTTTGTTGGCCAAAAACTGATTGTGTGACAGTCTTTATATTGTGTCTTTCTGCGACTCAGCACCTCTGCTATATGGTGAGAAGCAACTGCCTTTTTCATTGTATTATTGCATTCCGTCTTGGATTTTCCATTGTTTGATGTACATGGATTTTACAATGTTCGATGTACAGGTCATCCAACGCTTTCATCTCATAGACGATCCTCTGTAGAGTGCGAGTGCTTGGCAGCTCGTTTCGGATACAATGACCTGTAAAGAACTGAGTCACGATTGATGCAGTTCACCGCAGCCACCGTCTGCTATCTACACATTACTACTCATAATTCCTCACTCCGCTACCCTCTCACTGCTCCTGTATTCTCTCGATTCACTCGCTGACCCAGCCCGCAGCACTCCTCACTCATTCTCTGATACTGAACTGACGTGTAATAACATCTGAGAGCTCACTCTTAAAATCGTTTTCATCTTCTTCCTGCATAACTTTTATGGGCAGAGATTCAATAGATCTCGATAGGCGGAAAGCTGTGGTAGTCTAAACTCTTAGAAGGCGACTGTCGGTTTCATCCCACCCTGGTATAGTGCTAGTGAGCCCACTCTAGCTTCCGCTTACACGGGATGTATCATTCGCAAAAGCTCTCTAGGTCAAAAACTCTTTAGTATATAGCTTAGATTTAGCGCAGTCAACTGGCACTAGCTTCAATACAAAACGGGCCTAAATTATTTATGACACTTATGCGTTACACAGTCCGATTAAATAGTGGTGTTCCATTTTATTTTGTAATTTATTATCCCTTCTACACAGATCGATGTAATCACAATGAGCAGCAGACAGAGAGATACTGGACGCCACCACACTTCGGGAAGTACAAGGCGTAAAGCAAGAGATGATAAGGAGAGGAGACACATGCTGTTACATCCAAAACACGTAAACTGTCTGAGTTCTTTAATGTTCAGATATATTTTGCCGAATATGCACAAAATGAAGTACAAAATCTAAAATCTGTAGTTAATCGTAAGAATGATAGTTATACAACAGAAGATTCATCATAATATGCAACTTTTTCCGATGTACTTACGTTTTCCGCAAGTGATAAAGCAGCTGAGGAGACGGTAAGTCTTCCCAGTTCAGCCATATCGTCTCCAAGCCAAACTGAAATGAAATGCATAGAAAGTCCTATCGGCCCAGAGCCCTTGTCTTAAAGACAATGAAAAGTCCTGAGAGTGTTACAGGATTCTGATGTTACTGCATCTTGTACAAGTGGAACACAAAGTGAAAGTAAAATGTATTCTAACGATATATGTGAGTGGCCACGCAACTTTTATAGCGCTTAATAGATTACGAAAGGAAGTAGCGAAAATCAGCAACTGAACAGTAGGTTTTTGCCTTCAAAGAAAAAATATGAGAAGGAAAATAAGCCAAGATTCTGTAGCAGGTCGTTTTTCACATACAAACATAAACTAACGAATAAAACTTACGAGAGAGATGGGTTGTGCTATTCAGAAAGCAAAGGGCCACTGTTCTGGTTTGTTTGCAGAGTGTCAGGTTCTTATTGCTCGCCTCTGTTTACGAAAGACGGACTAGATGACTGCATGAATGTAAAAATTTTACTGAAGGGATAAGAAGAAAGCGGTTTCTCAAAGAAAACCGATAATTTCCCTGTTAGTTCTAAAAAAACAACGATGCACGTGTCGATTCTCAACTCGTAAGCCAAACTTGGAGCAAACAAAAGCATTTGTGAATACTCTTAAAAAGAATTGTTGCAACTATAAGTTTTTTAGCTGAACGAGGGCTAGCATTTCGATGTAGTGATGAAATTGTTGGTTCACCCGACAAAGGCATTTATTTAGGGTTATCTGAATTACTAGCCAAATTTGATGTGTTTCTGGCCCAACATATACGTATTCATGCAAATAAAGGAAGGGGACATACGTCTTACTTGTCAAAAACAATGTGCGAGGAATTTATCCATGTAATAGCATCGGCCATACCGGATCACATTATTTGCGAAATTAAGAGATTCAAATACTATTCAGTTCATATTTTTTGCCAAATTAAGAGATTCAAATACTATTCAGTTCATTGGAATCTACTCCTGATATATCCACGTAGATCAATTGACTCTAGTAGTGCACTACGTCCTACCACCCTGACCAGTGAAAAGATTTGTGTAGTTTTTGGATATGGAAGGTCATACTGCTGAGAATCACTCCCAAAGCTTACTATCTTTTTTGACAGAGAATGGCTATAACATCAAAGATTGTCGTGGGCAAAGCTATTACAATGCCACTAACATTAGTGGCACGTACACTGGCTTAGAAGCACGAATTACAGATATAAATAACTACACTGAATATGTAACCTGTTTTTCACATTTGCTAAATTTGGTCGCCAAGAAGGCTGTAGACTTTTGTACAGAAGAATCCATTTTCATCGATTTCCTTGAAAGCCTCCAGAATTTTTTTCTGCTGCTACGTATCGATGGGGCCTGAGAAATGACAGTACTAAAATTCCGATTTAGAAAAGGTTATCGAACACTAGGTGATTGGCCAGAACTGATTCTACAAAGGTATTTTATTTGGTTTTCATACCATCAAACAAGTTTTGAATGACATATCGACTAATATGCATCACAAAGCAGAGCGCCACAATCAGGCTTACGGGCCGATATTGAAAATGTGTAAGCTGGAAACGGAAATAATGTGTGTCGCATGAAACACAATCCTAGAACGAGTGCCAGCGACTAACGATTCGCTGCAGTCGTCTGGTCAAGATCTAAGCATCGGATATGCGCTTTAGAAATCCTTACATGAATATATCCAAGCAACGAGTTCCACATTTTCAGAAATTGAGGCAAAAGCCAAATCTCTGACCAGCAGTGAAGAATATGAGCAACAACCTTCAAGACAACACAAGTGAGATACAAAGTACAACCATTTTAGAGGTTCAAATAGACTCAATGAAGTTGTAGAAAATCTAACAGATAGAGAACATTTTGAATATCAGGTGTTTATTGTGATAACTGATACTGTACTGCCTGCATTAGCGAAACTCATGGAAAAATACCATCACCTAGCAATGTTCATGATGACTGAGTTCCCATATGGAAAACATAGACTGACAACATAGAATGAATAGCGAATTGTCCCATTTACTAAACGTGTGATGTGTGTAACTGTGAGTCATACAAACATTTTCTAGCTTATATAGCACATGTAAAGGAGGAAGGGTACTTTACAATGTCTCTGTGGTAATAAGCAGCCTCCATCCGACTTGTACACTTACTGCTAGTCTCCATTCCTAACTACTAATTTAGAGAGTAATGTTAAGAACACATAATGTGTTAAAGTTACTCTTATGTAGCTTCAAGATATATATCATAAATGCAGAAGAAAGGAATATGTACTGAAAGAGCCACAATCAATTCGCAGAGTTCTTGAAGACTGTGATCCCAAAAGGGAAACATAGACTGACAAAACAGAATGAATAGTGAATTGTGCCATTTACTAACTGAGTGGTGTGTGGAATTGTGAGTCACACATATATGTTCTAGCTTATATAGCACATTTAAGGGAGGAATGGTAGTTTATAATGCCTCTTCCTTACAAGAGTCGATGTCAGGCATTTCACACATTATTATTTACAGAGTATGGCAGCCCTGCCACACATTCCATTGCCTACAAAAGGATGACCACGTTTAGAAAAGAATGTGATGCTGATTTATTTTTCTAAGAAAAATAGCACTAACGACTCATATGCAATTTCTAAGTTACATACGTCGATGCAACTCATACAGATTCAAGTATTTGCCATCAAAAGTCTTATCTTGTACTATTCTATTTCTATACGAGAACATTTACATTTTGTGACACTGCAAATGGAAGGTCATTAACATATAATAGGAACAACAAAGGATCTAAAATAGAGCCCTGGGGCAACCCTTGTCTAATGGTTTCATATTTTGAAAGACTATTGTTGTGTGGTAAGAATGATACAGACACACATTGTTTTGTATTAAACTGACAGAATGAGAACAATGAGCTAGCTACTCCTGTTATCCCATAATATTTTAACTTTTGAGTGAGGATATAATGCTTAACATAATCAAAAGCTTCAGCCAGATCACATAATATTCCAAGTGGTAATAACTTATGAGTTTTTGATTCTAGTATATCTTCTGTAAAAGTGAATATAGGTTGATCAGTTGACAATCCCTTCTGAAATCCAAACTGATTTTGAATGAGAATGTTTTTCTGTACTAAGTGTTTATAAAATCTATTGTACATAACCCTTTCAAACACTTTTGAAAATATTGCGATGTGTCTCCTTTTCTGTGGAATGGTTTGACAATTGCATATTTAAGCCTATCTGGGAAAGTAACACTGTGGAGTGATTCATTGCATAAGTAACTCAGTATCTCACAAAGTTCTGAGTAGAAACATTTAATTATGGTACCGCTGATTTCATCACAACCACTTAACCATTTGTTTTAAAGAGTGCTAATAATATTAAAAACCTCTTCTGGTGAGGTAGGATATAGCTGAATTTGGTCAGACTTCTACGGAAATGCATTTTTTTAAATATTTTAAGCTGCTTTTTAAGGTACTATACAAACCTAATTTGTCTGTTACTGATAGGAAAATGTTGTTGGCAGTGTCTGCAATTTTGGAGGTATCTCTAATCAACTCATTATTTACATTTAACATAATTTCCTCATTTGCCTGATTAGATTTTCCTGTTTCACTTTTTACTATCTCCCATATAGTTTTTATCTTCTTATTAGAGGCATTTATTTTTTCTTGAAAATAAGACAATTTGAGGTTATGATTATTTTATATTATAATTTGTAATGTGATATAACCCTGCAGTCATCTTTTTCCCTTGACATTAAGTAGAGTCTTCTTTTTATATTGCAAGATATTTTTATCCCATTTGTAATCCAATGTTTCGAAACATTTAATCCATTTGCTATGATTACTTTCTAAAGGCAGCAGTTCTCAATGTAACCTATCACCATATTAGAAAAATAATTATATTTTTTAGTTATCCCTCATGAATTACATATGTCTTTCCAGGCTGTATTCCTCAAACAGATTTTTGTACCTTCAATGTTGCTATTTTCGTTAATTATTAGTTTAGGTTTCCACTTCCTGTTATTAGTTGAATCAGACCACACTATATTACATGTAGGCAACTGGGCTTCATGATATAAAAGGCCATTAAATATTGGATTTATACTATGATGTGCTAGTGTGGTAGTATCTATAAAAATATTATCAATAACAGTGCTGCTGGGGCCCATAACCCTGGTTGGAAACTGTAGTAAGGGAATGAGATTGTAAGAAGTGGTAAGAGGCTCTAGTATGTATCTTGAGTGACTATCCTCCAAAACACTTAAAGTCTCCACTTAGTACAAGTTCATTATTTTTTGAAGTTAAGCAATTTAATACAGCATCGAGCTGTTTAGTGAATAGCTGGAAATTACCAGTTGGATCTCTGTATATTGTGACTATAATTATATTTCTTTTGTGTGTTTCTACTTGCGTGGCACATGCTTCAAAGTGCTGATCACTACAGTATTTAAGAATGCCAAATTTTCTATACTTGTAACCCTTTCTAATGTAAGTGGCAGCTCCTTTCTCCATCCCTTTTCTACGATACATTGAAGATAAGGTATACTCTTCCATAATAAGCATTTCAATTTCACTGCCTAAATGATGTTCAGAAATACAAATAATATCAACAGGATTTGTAGTGTGTAGCTCATCTAAACAGATCTGAAATACATTAAATTTGTTTTTTAATCGTCAAATTATTAGGCAGTAAATTTACAGTTACTTTTATGTTGTCTTCATATGTATTATGCTTAGCTCATCTAAACAGATCTGAAATACATTAAATTTGTTTTTTAATCGTCAAATTTTTAGGCAGTAAATTTACTGTTACTTTTATTTTGTCTTCATATGTATTATGCTTAGCTCATCTAAACAGATCTGAAATACATTAAATTTGTTTTATAATCCTCAGATTTTTTAGGCAGTAAATTTACTGTTACTTTTATTTTCTCTTCATATGTGTTATGCTTAACATTTCCAGATACATCTTGTTTCAGTATTGAAAGTGTAGATAATGAGCTTAAGCTAAAAAAGAAATATTACGACGAGTAGCAGTGTCCCTCCTTAAACAATTTGCTGTCAAATTAGCCAGCATATCCGTCGTTATTCTACTGAGATGCAGGCCATGAGACGTAAAGCTCCACCTACCAATAGTGTCAACAAGAACCAAACCAATCCCGGACGCAACAACAGCCTGAAGCAGTCGATCCAACTCCATATTGACCCTTTTCACTGAGCTTTTCAACTGGGGTCGATCATACCACCTGAAAACAGGCACAAACTCAACATTAGTATGGCATGTTGCTGATGTTATTTTTTCAAGGTCACTCTATGTATTGCAGCCCTAGTCCATATGAATACTGTTCCCTGCTCCACCCACAATTACAACATGATCCTCCTTGGTGGAACCTTTACACAAAGATCCTATGCCCTCTATCACTTGGCTGAGAGATGCACTAGGCTTGAAAAAGTTTGTGACCTGGTAGCTGTCACCTAATTTTCACTTCAGAAGTAGGCCCACACCTCTTCCATGACTGCTAGCTAACAGCCGAATTTTCTTCCTACTTCCTACTTTTCCTGAAGCAACTGACTTCCTAACTGACTTCTGCTGTGCATCAGCTACAGCTACATCTACATGAGGCTCTTCATTAATTAACTGTGGCAGCAGGGCAAATCTGTTTTTTGTGCCGCCAACAATGCAACTGTCAGATACTGTCCTCTTTCTGTGGCCCATGTTCCCTGCTACCACTTCCCACTTCTCTTCACCCTTGATCCCCTCTTAACTTAATTAGTACCTCCCTAGCTCTATCTAATTCAGCCTGAGCGGCTCTAATCTTCCCCTCCTGTTCTTCTATTTTCATATCCTATGAACACACTCTACTAATCACTTTCTCGTACGTGAACAACAGCTGTACTTATAAAGCAGCGAGACTTTCAGTTGATGTCAATCAGTAATACAGGCATGAGAAACACAAGAAATAAGTAGACTTTATCTTATAGCTAACACTGCACTAGAATCAGACAGTCACTGATCCTGTGATAGAGTTAGCAAAATACTGCATAATAAAAGATGTTCAAATGTATGTGAATTAGTAAGGAACCACACTGCTGAGGTCATCGGTGCCTAGACTTACACATTACTTAAAGTAACTTATGTTAAGAACAGCACACACACACATGCTCGAGGGAGGACACTATTCTCCTGCGGGTGGGGCCTCAAACTGTGCTGCCACATCGCACTACTACTGCATAATAATGTATGTCCAAAGGACATAGCTATATTTTTGTTAAACTGATATATCACACATACGTATCCTATATGAAGACACACAATACCAAAATAGCTCAGCTCTTAATAGAACATCTCCTTCGAAAAATCTAACCAGCCATAGGGAGCAGTGATTTTTGTGAAAATGTTGTTTTACAAGAGCCTGCAAGTAACACCACTCGACTAAGTAGGCAGTCTTCTTTGGGGTTAGAAAACAATATTTTATCCCCTGTAGATTGCTACTATGAACACATTTTCACTTGTACTACACAGTTCAGTATCATATGTTAAAATAGGCCTTGCAATATGGTAATAGCATGCGAGAGGTACCTCTTACACCAAGTTAACCTAGTCATCTTTCCCCATGAACCAAGGAACTTGCCGTTGGCGTAGTACAGCACAATATGTTGACACTCCAATAGCATTGACCGTAAATGCAGATAACCTTATCCCACATTTGTATCAAGACTTTATCCATATACTGTGTTTAAAATCATTGGTAAACGCTGACTACACATTCGCGATTTCCTCATCTTTTCCGAGAAATATTTTACAATTTCCCTTGGTGGCATACGTTGTCGCCAAATGACCTAGTTCTGAGTTTTTGAAGTTGATCATTTATATTTCAAGTGTTCCGTATGAACTGTACTTAAAGTAGGAATGTATTTCAGAGGGATAAGTTGAAGCCGAATCTGTACACTATCTCTTCTTCCTAAGATCTGTAGAATAACAATTTTCATAGGGACAGCAACAGTTTACGATACTTTTTCCTTAAGACCTGTGAAACAACAAGACTCACAATATCCAGGCCACCACATGGTGATACAGTATAGCCATCCATTTCTTAAGCAAATCCTAACAGAAACGGATACATACAAGCGCTTATATATGCACTAATGTAGTAAACATCTTTACAGCCACCGGTTTTGTGTCAGTTCACGAACGTGTGACCAATTTCCATTAGTTCTTATTCCATACCGGTATCTGGCTATTTCTTCAGTATTCTCTGTAATTATATATGCAATAATTATTAAGGTTTATTGTGCAAGACTATTTGTACTGTTATTTGTTACCTTACAAGGTGTGGCTTGACTTCTTCAACATCCAACTGTGGCTTAGATTTCCCCAGAGTAATTTTCTTCTTCCAAATCTACACTCAGCAAAGAAACCTTTCAGCAGCGCAATACTAGCTGTCTAAGACCTTCCTTGTACACACTGAAATGCTAGAATTGTGGTGGAGATGGAGTGTGTTCCAATGTAAAGTAGCACATTTGAGGACACGTGTTCAGTCTGTCTATCTTAAAAACGACTTTACGCTTATTGATTGTCATAAAATCTAGTTTCATGAGAACCTCATATCGATGACAGTCAATTCTATTTTCTTTATTAATGATAATACTGATCAACTACAGCTGTCGCAGCTTTGTATATAGCATTGATCCATCGAGGTGTAATGTATGGGCACTACATCCTCGACCATACAGACTGCATGTCTGTGAGACCCTCTCTCAAGGCACCCTATTAAACACTGTACAATCCAGTCATCGCATTTGGGTACAGCACTATACATAACAACCTGCTAATGCGTAGTACAGTCCAGTCCAAATACTGTATCCAAGCGCAGCGCTATACTATTCTGTCCATTAAGTACAGGTGCTACTCGCTGAGGGTAGTCTCCTACCTCAGACAGTTATCATGTATATTCCATCTGTTACATACATTTTCGTTGTTAGGTAGTTATGAAGGTACATTTTCTAAGAACTAGTAGGCATAACGTAGCTAATGGTGATACAGCTGCCTACAAAGTGCTAATTGAAATAGGAACATGCTCCACTTTCACAATGTTCTGTGGATTTCAGCTTGACTTTGACAGGTAACATTGCGTTTCTCAGGTTTTGCTCTGGATATGTATTTGGTAGACGAAGAACAAATGCTCCACAAACACTATGTAAGTACTGTGGCTGGATGGGAGAATCAGAATAACTGTTGGATGATAAGGAAACCAATCCACACATTGATTAACGAATAAAAATGTAGAAATTAGTGCATAGGCATAAACACAGACAGAATATAAAAAAATCCAGATACAATGGTGGAAATAGGATATCTGCATTTACTGTAAATAGTAATGGCAGGTGAAGACATATTCTTGTACTTGCCAAAAATAATGGGTTCATTTACTACATTAGGAGATATGGGAAGAACATCTGTGGATGAGCCTCGATTGCTAGTGGACCCTACTTAAAAATTGCAGAAATTTACAGTAAAAGTAAAATCCTCCAATTCACACAGTTACTGCCAGTTGTTGCTAATGTGGTCTTTTTAGCAGACTTGTTATACCTTCTAAGCGTTCAGACAGTAAAACACAGCACTAGTGTGATAGCAACAATTCACATTAATTTACATTATTTTGGATGTGAGATACAAAAAAGACAAGCAGACATTTTGATGTTCTGCATAGTTTACATTTTAGTAGAAACACTAAGTCACAAACCCTATGGTTGAATTAACAAAATGCTGCATAACAATATACACCATAATGCTGCAGCTGTTCTCTTTTTGATTAAAATTTCTATTTTGGAACAAATATTACCTACATACATCAACTCCCAATATCATAACTTTGAGAACATCGTGATCTTAATACGTCCATTGAAATAACTGGTTAGCATTAAGCAAGATTTTAGTGCAAAATGTGGAACTTCCTTACAAGAGTAGTAACAATTGATTATGTAGGCAGTCTTCCGCAGGGTTAAAAGAAAAACAGCTTTTTAATTCCAGTGGCGTACTAATGCTGAGATATTCTCACATGAACGACTAAGTTCGGCATCGCCAGTTAAAAAGTTATTAGCAATATTGGAATAGCGTGCCAAAGGCAACTTTTACACACCACTAACCTTGTAGTGACATTTGACGATGCATCAAGCAGAGTAATTATCCGATTTTGTTACAACACAGCGCTCTGTATCACAACAATTTCATAATAAATTGTCTACAGTGTATTTCAAGATCATTTATGATTCTCACTTCAGTTATATTACACTGACCTACAGGTACTTTTGGAAAATGCTGTATACAGAGGAAGATGGTTTAATTTGCAATAACTTGTCGAATTTAATGTCAGTGCAAGACATAAAAGTAAGATGATACAACATATGAGTAACTTACCAGAGGAAAGATACGGCATTCTAAACTATACACCAAGCTACATACCACATGTGTCGAATTAACAATGTAACCAAATACTGTGAAATAATATCACGCAGTAATATAAGAAGCAGATTATACCACATGTCTATACTTTAAGGTATATATGACAATGAAACCTTACCTTCATATTCTGTAAGCTTACATGGCAGAGGAAGGTAGCGGCTAACCATTAAGATGTTAGACATATCTCACTGTACTTTGTGTCACAGGGTGCGTGCTGAATTTTATAAATTCCCTAACTTTCTAATTTATTTATTATCTTGTTGCTTGTTGTTACAACACCGTTCCAGAGAGACAGTCAGATCCCGTTCGTAATGGGATAAGTAAGTTCGAAAGATGGGGAGTTTTTACATTTTAGTGAGTATCAATTGATGAAAAGTATATTAGTCAACAGGAAGGACATTTTCGGTCAGACATGATGAACATAAAAATGCATTCAGACACGGTAAGTATGATAAATCATCTGTTGTGCATCACGTATACGAGACATGCCATCTCATTAAGGGAATAGAGGAAGTCCTGGAAACCTTCTCCTTCAAAATGAAAGGAGGAAAATTTATCTTGCCGGTAAGATTGGAAATCGCAAGTCATGAAAATAAATAAAGCAATACTTTGAAAGTGCAACGAAATCAAATTTCTCAAAGACTTCGCTGGATTATTTTGAGGCTGATACTTGATCATATATTGGTAACGGCAGGCATATCAAACATGTCATGACCTAAACCCTAATATCTGTAGTGACATTTACATTTTGAATAAGATGTGCTCATGCCGTAGTTTGTAACCAATTTACGTTTCATTTCATATCGTACAATAATTTTCGCCATGTGTATTATGAGGCGAGAGCATGTGCAGTATGAGTCAATGGGTGTGGCGTACCTCAGGCTCGTTCTAGGAAGGCATTAGTAATAAGTGGAAGATGAATATCAGCCTACAGCAGAGAACTAATTTACCTTTCTGTATTTTATTACAGTGGCCATCAAACGAGAGGGAATCTGGAAGCATTGTTGTAAAATATTAAGCAACATGACAACGGAAGTAATGACATTTATATATTTCAGGCGTCCGAATACAGGAGCAGTGATCACGAGACCGAGCATCTACGCAGACAAACGGCAGCATGGCTTCAGTCTACTTCGGCATTGGGAGAGAACACCATCGGAGATACTAAGAACAGGAGGAGTGCATGTAGGGTAGGCATAATCTAAATGGAGAGAGCGTTAGAAGTAAAATTGACAGGTGTTGAGTAATGAATATAAATTGGGTATAGAAAACAAATTGGGTAAAGAAAATAGTAAGTGCTGTGGGAAGTGTGCATGTTGAGTGACGAGTGGATGCACCCTAACATAATGGAAATGTTGATAATACAACTCTCAGACGCCGACCAGAAACACTTCACACCACATTTTTAAGACAGTTATAAGTGTTAAGGAAGTAATGTTTAGTCGAAACTATAGCACTTACTTCTTCTTTTCAATTTATTGCAATCACTCATATAATCATATATGGATTCATACTGTATTTATTCAAAGAATTCATTTCTGCCTGTTGTTCTAACCATAACTGTTTGTAAAAATAGCGATGTAAAGACATGGCACTGGAGCATACTGAGAGGACTATGAAGATCTCGGGAGGTGTCTAATCCACTATCAACAATTGCTGTGCGGCATCACAGGGCGACACCCTATGGCCTATCGCGGTGACCACGAAGCAGATTGAAGGAGAACGCCTGTGGCGTCAGTGGACCAGAACACTGCCGAGCACTAGCATGGAGAAAATGCATTTGGCCAAAGAGGTGAAAAACTGTCTACCTGGCTCCACCTTTTAGGCGTTTTTGGCAATGGCAGGGACATGGATGCAGGAGAGAAATGAGGTCGCCTGGCTAAGGCGTTTCGACAGTCGCCTGTTGTCCAAAGAGCTGGCGACCATGCAAGTCTTTGGGCTTTGATGTTCGCCTTGAATTGGATGCTACAGAGGGAGCCATCAAGTGGTGTTGTCCGTCTGTCTGTCAAGTTTTTTGGGAAGCTTCAGTCGCTTGGAAGAATTTTAGAAAGCAACACAACGTTTTTGATGGCTCTGAAGTGGTCTGTGTTGAGACATAGAACACTTCACTTAGTTTATCCGATGATCTGGTTGGACATGCGGTAATGTTCGATCCATCAGGATGAATGATCTCTGTTATAAATGAGTGTGTCACTAAACGGAAACTCTCAGAACATGCTACGTAAAGTGATTGTGGGAAGCACAGTTCGAGAGCGTAACGTTTTGTATTCATCGCACAGAAATTTGCGAGTCAGGGATTGGCTGCTTCTCCAGCAAAGAAAAGGAAACTGTCAACTGTGATTGAGATTGGCCTGGATGGAAAGCAAGTGAGCCCGAAGAGTCTTGTGATTGGCACTAAACCCATGTGGGGGGCAGTTGCGTTCATGCACTTTTTGGAAAGGGATGAGCTGAGAATTGGGGCTTCTGATTTAGACTCTGGTCTAGAGAGAAGTCTTGTTATTGATGGGCTGCACTTGTGCTACGTTAGAGGGTAATTGCAATCTGTCTCACGGATCGCCTGCCTGCACACTGCATATTTTGTGCAGACGACAATGAATTACAGGGCGCAGCATATCGCTCCTCTCCAGATGCTTGTGCCACAATTGTCACCTAAGACAGCCCTCCAGATCTAGAAAGGGGCAAGGTATTGCTGCTCCGGCTTGTTAGAGCAAATAGAATCACAGTCTCGCCACTTCTCACCTGCACCTACGTAGTGTAACTAGTGTGTAGAACAAATCCTTCGAATTCTATTCCGCGCTAGATAACTTCAGATTGAGTCATCGATGTTTTGAGACAGGATAAATAAATTAAACAGACAACACATTTTCTTTGTGAACGAAATGCCACCCACTGGAGTTTCAGTTGTTTGTTGCTTCAATTTGAGTTGCCAACAGCCTTTGAGTTAATTTTTATCTCGCTTAACTTGTGGTGTTTGTCCCTCATGATGAATAATAAACCCTTGTCATTTTTACAGAAGATTAATCCTGTGTTGATATATTAATCACCCTTCACTAGCTGACTACAATAATGACAGGGCGATCATTTCATTAATTCTTCTTAACATTCATGTTGTTTTTTTTAATATTCTAATAAAAGTGACAATGGGAAAAGCAAGCTAGCAATAACAACCACTGTCCGAGGGCAGAATCAATTTAGCAGGCACATGGGCAGGTAGACAAGTGGAAGGCTTACAGGTTAAAGCGATTGCTTTCAGGGTGTAAACTTATAGTTGCCTATAGTCTTCCTAATCAAACCGCAAGACCAGTTTAACCTGTAAGGGTATACTAGGGAACCTATGAAGTTTCTGTACAGCTGTGTCACATCAAACACTTTCACCACAAGGAGCGCTGTGTGAGCTATAACATAAAAATGCTTTCCAACACGAGAAAGCTCAGTTTGTTGTGTGGTTATCAAAAACCAAATCATCGATTACTGTGCAGCGGAAGTTTGTCTCTCATTATGATAAGGAAGCATCTGATGTCAAGTTAATCAGAATATGGATGTAAACTTTTAAGAAACTAATTTGTTTCAGAAACGGACAAGCAGCAGAAGACCATGGAGACTGTGCAAACATTCCAAACTGCAATCACGAGGTCGAAGATCCATGAAAGATTCAAGTGCCAAAGAGTACAATACGTAAAGTAATTTTCAAATGTCTTAAATTGTGTGAATTCAAAGTCCAAATTGTTCTAGCATGACAATGATGTGATATCTTAAACATGAGGAGTTTGCAGTTGGCAAACTTATTCGTTTGGAAGTGGACAATTATTTCCTGAAAACCTCTATACAGAACGAGATAGCGGAATGGTTAGCACAGTGGACTCGCATTACGGAGGACGGCGGTTCAAACCCATATCTGACTTTTCCATTTGTGGTTTTCTGTTGTGTCCCAAAATCATTTCAGGCAAATGCTGGTATGGTTGCTTTCAAAGGTATGGCCGACTTCCTTCCCTTATCCTTCCCTAATCTAATGGGACCGATATGCTGGCTGTCTGGTCCCCTCCCCCAAATCAACCAATCTAACTGCCATAATGACCTCATCTGGGGATTAGAATATCCTCAATTCGAACGAGAACACATTCTGGACAGTCCAAAGGTTAATGTGTGGTTTGGGTTAATGTGTGTTCGATGATTCACCCATTCTCCTTCCCTGAAAGCAATATTAAGTTGATATGTATTTCTAGACTCATTGGTTAATTATCCCATAGCCAAGATATGGGATGTGCAAGACGCTATGATTTTCCGTCAAAATGGCGCTCCCCCACAATTTGCTCCAGAAGTCCTTGATTTTCGTTATGGAACCTACCCCAAACAGACAGAGTGGCCAGATGGCCCAGTTCCATGAGCACCGAGATCACCTAAGATTACCCCCTCTTTATTTAAATTTTGGGCTATGTCAAAGATAATGTGTACAAAACAATAGCTCCTGATGCTGTGATATTGCAACAATGCATCAGAGGTGCCCTTGGCATAATCACATCAGAAATGTGGCAGAATGTGTGGAAGGGGATTGAGTACCAGATTGATACTTTGTGGGTAACTGGGGTTACAAATGTTGAAGTGGTTTAAGGGGAGAGGGAAGGCAAGTGAGCTTCACCAATTCTGTTTTTAGATTTTAGCATATTTGAAATTCCTGGTCTTTCCTGCGTGAAACAGTTTTTTTAAATATAAATACGACAATTTTTTCGTGAGATATGGTGGCTTTCCTGATTTTCTGTGCAATCTGGGGACAGTGACAGCAAGGCTTATGACCAGGTGTATGCAGAACAACCCTTTGGTCGTAATGTAACAATTTCTAAATTAGAGTGCATTGGGCATGTCCAGAACAGAATAGGGTCCAGATGGAGAAGATTATTGAAAGAAAAGTAAAAAATAGTATTGGAAAATGGTAAGAAGGTGGATGGTAAAGGTCACATGACAAATTTTGAAACAGACAGACTTCAGAATTATTATGGCTTGGCCATAAGAAAGAATGTAGGAAATATAGAAAATATGAAAAAAGCTGTAAGGGCTACCTTTTTCAATAAGCTCTCCACAAATGAAAATCCGGTGCATGGTTTTGGCACGAATGATCCTGACACTTGGTGCAAGTACAGGAGAAGTGCCGGATGCATTCTTTACCTGCATCAGTAATGAATGAAATTATACCCATATTTAGAGATCTTTGTAAAGATACCTAGGTGAAGAAATGTCTTCATGGGAAAACCCAAAATGTAAATGAATGTGAGAATTCTGTCATTTGGAACTGGAGACCAAAAACTGTATATGTTCAGCTTACAACCCTCAAATTTGGTGTTTCTGGTGCTATTTTATGCTTCAATGATGCTGTAACCAGAAAATTGAATGTTTTGGAATTATTGGGCATAAAATCTAGTGACAATACAGCAAAATCCTTGGTGCAAATAGGTAAAGAGAGAATCCGCAAAGCAGATATTGCTAATTTAAAATGCACAAATGAAGCCTGACAGAAAAGAAGAGGCAGCAAGAGAAGAAAATATCAAACTTCAAATGGATTTTTATCAAAACCACATTTTTTAATTTCAGGTACAATTATTTGATAAACTAATGGGTTTAGAAACATGAAATATGGTCAATTTGAACCGCAGATGGTTATAAGTTATTACAATTAAATTGAGAACCACCAAACAATCAGAAACTATTTTATAACAATTAATGTACAAAAAAAGTTAAATTTTGCTAGTGAAAGAATAAAATTCTTTTTCTTCAAAACCATAAGAGGTATTACGTTCATTTTACTTCTAAATTGAGGCATATATGTTGTGTATATCACGTAAAAATTTCATTGTCTTATCACTTATAGTTCCTTTGAAAATTGTACAGCATTGGCAGAATAGGAATAAAAATTGCCTTCCGTCCCCCCTTAAATATTCTGAAGCGTATAACTTGTAGTAAATGTTACATAAGATCGAAACCTTAATGAGCAGAAGCATCTGTGTTATAACACATGTTCCATTTACTATATCCATGAAAGGGTTACATTGTTTTGCTATCAGTGTGAAGATTCATCTACACCTTGTATATATACTTCTGGGGTCGACTATATACAACAAAATGTGTGTGGTCATTGCAGCACCTACGTAGTTCCCGTGCAGTAGTTTCATTCTCCTAAGGTTTGCGACCAAATCGTGTGTGGAGCCTTCATAGGCGAACTTTGCTTGGGATTCAATGTCAGTGTTCTGGAATGTTAATAATAACATCTGAATCCTCGAAATATTCCAGATAAGTATGAAGCTAGTTTTAAAATTAGAGCACGTATATGTGTAGCACTCTTGGCGACTCCCTAATACAGTGCTCATGCAGTCACATTTTCAGGTGGCCTGCATTATGGTTCGAACAGAAACTTACCTGTTCTTGTACTTGGTTGGGCAGTGAATGTGTTTGTGTTCATGATCCATTATTTGAGACGTGGTGCTTCAAAGTTAGATGGACAGATGATATAAGGAATGAGGAAATACTCCTCAGTATTGCTAAAGAAATGTTTGTGTGCAAAACACTGACATGAAGAGGAGGCATGCAATGGGATATATGTTGCGACATTGTGTAATTATCTGCATGCTACTAGATCGAGCTACTGAGGAAAATAACTCTGTGGGAAGACACGGATTTAAATACTTCCAGAAAATAATTGAAGATGTTGCGTGCTAGTGATACTTTGAAATGAAGAGGTAGATGCATGAGGGAAATTCGTAGTGAGTTGCATCATAAACCAGCCTCAGAAGACGGCTGGCTAGCAATAGAGAAATGAAGTAAAATGAAAATAAAGAATAAAAAGCAAAAATTTTAAAAATAAAAACTATGTTAACATACTATGATAACACTCATGGTCATACGTAGGATGTTTGTGTGGGGCTGGTGGGTGCGGTTATTTACAAAAGGGTCATAAATCATTGCACTGAAAGTAGTCCTGCTTCACTGCTATAGCCAGTAGACATTAAATAATAATACACTTAATTTTTTTTCAATAATATTATGTTTGCATTTAACAGACCTGAAAAAAGTGCCGACTTATGATGGCACAATCGTGTCGAAACTTGTTTTAGCCTGTGGTGGGATAGAATTTCATTAATTTAATACGGATATTGTCGGAATACCGAAACCAAAAAGTAATGATATCATCTTTTAACCTGCAAGTTCGACAATACTTAAAGGAATATATCACTGAAAATTAAAAGAAGACTTACCATAAAGTTTACTACAAGCGTCTCACCCATAATGACATTCTAAACTGCATGAAAGTCCCTAAGAACATCATGTCGTTTCAAGAGCACAACACAGAAATAAATGTAGAAATAATAATGCTGAAGGAACGTATTAGATTACTATATGGTTAAAACGTTGCTGAACACGAAACTTCTCAAAGCACGTCTAGCATTCAGAATTAAATAAAAATCTCGGCTTACTGTTCGAAAGTAAGAGAAAATGACACGTATTTACGAAAGGTAATACAACAAGAAAAACACATGGAAAATAAAACATGAGATTCAAATAAGAAATAGGAATACTGATATTAAAATAAAAACAGATAAGTAAATCATAACGTTAATAAGGAAGAATAAGGATTACAAAGACAAAACACAATTTCCTGATGGAGGGGAATATTAATGTTACTAGCAGTGGCCTACCTGTAAGATACTAGCGAAACACTCAACAAGCACAGAAAAAAAATTGCGGAGCATTCACGAAGAGTCAGACGAAAGGAATAGAACAATTCTTCTATCCTAAATTATTTGGCTGCAGTGTACGAACGAAATACTCAAACAAGACCATTTATTAATTTTAGAAATGCTCATCCTATCCCTCAGCCCAACACAATTGCATATTACTACATAAAATATTCGCTTGTGTGAAGAATAAATAACAAGAAATTTCCAAAGGCCTTAACAGTCATGATCAGTACCACAGATATACCACATACAGCAAACCATACATAATTTTTTTTATTTATTTCCACGTCAGGTTCCGTTGGACCAAATTGAGGAGGAAAGCTCCAAGGTAACGAACGTGTCAGTGCATGAAAGTACAATATAAAGTAATAACAGATAAAAACAAAATGTTTATGAACTCGAAAAAATCATTAATAAGTTTAAGTAACCACAATCAACAATACAACAAAAGTTAGCTCAATTTTTCAAGGAACTACTCGACAGAATAGAAGGAGTGACCCATGATGAAACTCTTCAGTTTCTATTTGAAAGCGCGTGGACTACTGTTAACATTTTTGAATTGGAGTGGTAGCTCATTGAAAACGGCTGCAGTAGTATACTGCACGCCTTTCTGCGCAGGAGTTAAGGAAGTCCGATCGAAATGCAGGTTTGATTTCTGCCGAGTATTAACTGAGAGAAAGCCGCTTATTCTTAGGAATAAGCTAACAGTGTTCAGAAGAAATGACAGTAAGGAATATATATACTGAGAGTCCAATCTCAAAATACCCAGACTCGTGAATAGGGATCGACAAATGGTTCGTGAATTTACACCACTCATTGCCCGAACCGCCCGTTTCTGAGCCAAACATCCTTTCAGAATGGGATGAGGTACCCCAAAATATAATACCATACGACATAAGAGAATGAAAATAAGTAAAGTAGATTAATTTTCGTGTTGAACGATCACTCACATCAGATACCGTTCGAATAGCAAAAATGGCAGCATGAAGTCTTTGAACAAGATCCTGAACATGGGCTTTCCACGACAGTTTACTATTTATCTGAGCACCTACATATCTGAACTGTTCAGTTTCACTAATCATATGCCTATTCTGTGAAATTAAAACGTCCGGTTTTGTTGAATTGTGTGTTAGAAACTGTAGAAACTAAGTGTTACTGTGATTTATCATTAGTTTATTTTCTACAAGCCATGAATTAGTTCATGAACTGCACTAGTTGAAACCAAGCCAATGTTGCACACAACATACTTTACTATGAAGCTAGTGTCATCAGCAAACCGAAATATTTTAGAATTGGCTGTAATACTAGAGGGCAAATCATTTATATAAATAAGGAACTGGAGTGGCCCCTACACTGATCCCTGGGGAACCCCCCTCTTGACTGTACCCCATTCAGACCCCAAATCACAGCCATTCTCATTATTGTGAAGAATGACCTTTTGCTGTCTTTTGCTAAAGTAAGAGGTTAACCAATTGCGAGCTATTCCCCATATTCTGTAGTGGTCCAACTTCTGAAGCAATATTTTGCGATCAACACAATCAAACTTGAAACTTCCTGGCAAATTAAAACTGTGTGCCTGACCGAGAACTCGGGACCTTTGCCTTTCGTGGGCAAGTACTCTACCAAATGAGCTACCGAAGCACGACTCACGCCCAGTCCTGCCAGTATCTGTGAGGACTGGGCTTGAGTCGTTCTTTGGTAGGTCCGTTGGTAAAGCACTTGCCCGCGAAAGGCAAAGGTCCCCAGTTCGAGTCCGGTCGGCCACACTGTTTTAATCTGCCAGGAAGTTTCATATCAGCGCATACTCCGCTGCAGAGCGAAAATCTCATTCTACAATCAAACGTCTTGGTTGCATCAAAAAAATATACTTAGCGTTCGGAACATCTGGTTTAACCCATCCAGTACCTCACAGAGAAAAGAGAATATAGCAATTTCAGTTATTAAACGACTTCTAAAGCCAAACAGTACATTTTATTCCAAATCATGTGTTTTAAAATGATCAAATACCCTTACATACACTGTCTTTTCAATAGCTTTAGCGAGCACTGATGGCATAGAAATAGGTCTAAAATCGTCTACATTATCCCATTCTCCCTCTTCATAAAGCGGCTTTACTACTGAGTACTTTAATCACGCAGGAAACTGACTATTCCTAAGGAAAAATTACAAATATAGCTGAATATAGGGTTAACATTTGCAACACAGTACTTTAATATTCTGCTAGGAACTCCATAATAACCGTGAGAGTCCTTAGTCTTCAGTGATTTAGTTATAGACTCATTCTCCCCCTTGTCTGTATCAAAGAGAAGTATTTCAAACACCAATCTCGGAAAGGCATTTGCCAAGAAAGTTATACAATTCCCTGAAGAAACAAAATTTTTATTTAATTCACCAGTAGTTCTCAGAAAATATTGTTAAGTACACTACATATATCTGATTTATCAGTAACAGAAATATTTTTGATATGAACTTACTTTATATTGTCGACCTTGGGCTACTGACCAGACACTTCCTTCACAACTGACCATATGGTTTTAATTTTATCCTGTGAATTAGCTATTCTATTTGGATACCACATACTATTTGCCTTTCTAATAGCATTTGAAGCACCTTACGATTTTGTTTGTAATGGGCTTGATTGTTATTACTTCTAACATTTTAATATAATTCTCGCTTTGTTCTACATAATATCCTTATCCCACTAGTGAGCCACACAGGCTGCCTATTACTGCTAGTACCCCGTTTGGAACGTTCTAATGGTAAGCAACTCTCAATGAGCATGAGAAATGTGTTACATAAAGCCTTATATTTCTATGTTATTGGCACTATAAACATCCTGGCACTCTTTCTCCTTGACAAGGATAAAAGACTCTCTATTGCTCTTGGATTAAGTTTCCTGCATAGTTTTTAATTAGATGTGACATTTGTTTAAGTATAAAAGTCATTTGGTGTTAAAATTTGTGGATTATGCTCTGAGAGGACATTCACCATTTTACTAACAGAATGACCATGTAGTGTCGAAGACTAAATAAAAATATTGTCTATGGCTGTGCTACTGTTCCCCTGCGCCCTAACTGGAAAAAACACAGTCTGCATCAGTTCATATGAATTTAGGAGATCTACCAACATCCTTTTTCTTGCACCATCATATATCAAATTTATATTGAAATCACCACACATAACTAATTTGTAGCAGTTAGTACAAAGTGAATCAAGAACCGTGTATAGCTTGAGCAGAAATGCTCTGAAGTCAGAGTTCAGCGACCTATAAACTACAACAATTAGAAAATTAGTTTCACTAAATTCAACTGCCCCTGCACAACATTCAAATATCTGTGCAGTGCAGTGCCACGGTATGTCTGTGGACTCAAATCGAATACTGTTTTTTACATACATAGCCACTCCCCCACCCTGTAAGAACCTCTTTGAAAGTATCAAGTCATTGTGTGCCTGTACTTCAGTAGGCGAAACTATCAACAGAATCACAATAAGATGAAACCAACAAAGCAACACAAGACACAGCATGAAGAAATTACAACAATTCCTAGGGGTGTAATGGCACAAAATTTCTCTTATGTACAAAGAATATTAGTCTCAGCATGAAGAACTGACAATGAGATTACCAATTAGTGGGCTATTGGCCAATACTTTTCTGAACTATTTTGGAAAAAAAAAGCATTAAACTAGATACGAGACCCCAAATACAAAAAAGACGTATTTATCAATATATAGACGACATAATACGGTATGATAGTGATTCACACACACACAAACACACACAAAACAGCTTCTTGGAGAAATGACGAATTTGAGCCTAAAATAAATTTCACATTAGAAAGAGAAACAGACAAAACAATTTTCAGGATCGCTCCACAGATAGGAAAATCAACAAACATTATTTTGCAGTATACAGAATACACGCAATAACATGCACCACTGTCATCAAGCAATCAAACCATCCAAAGACGCAAAAACAAGCAAGCGTCACTGAAATTCTTCACAGGCCATTAATCAAACGGAACTACGCACACATCATAACACAAAGTGACAGTTAGCAATGAAAAATTGATGTAACACCAACATAACTTAGAAAGTAGACCATAAATATTTCAGCAGAAATTAAATGAACATACCAGACACACAGAAGGCCCTGCACAACAACAGAGAATAATCCACCACCCACACATTGTGAACACAGAGCACACAACAGGACAAGAAGTCACACACAGAAAAATGGCTTGTACTTACCAGCAATAATAAAACAGCGCAGAAAGGAGACATATTTCTAAAGAGGTATGGAATTTCACCGCTGTTGATGAATATGTTAAAGGTTCTTAGTCACTGGCTCCACTTGATTCTTGCAAAATCTTTCGATTCGAAGATTCGGCCTTCTTACTTAGGCAATGAAAATCACCAACGAGGATTTGTGCCTTTTAGTATGTGAGGACGAAGCGTTAATCTTAATACAGGAGACTAGTAAAAGACAAATCTGTGAAACCAAATGAACTTTACAAAGTTAGATGAAAAATTATTGAGACGTGACTACAATGCTATAACAGCTATAAACAGTAAAACAGTATTGGAGGTAGGTAATATTTTAAGGAAAAAAAGACTTCCAGAAGAATTTTGAATAAACCACATGACAAGAAGCCACTCAGAAATACGTCATATCCACAAATCAGGTCAACATGATGGATATGTAGCAACTTAAATGCAGCTTACAAAACATAGTGCTAACATGTACCAACTTGAAGACACTATATTCAGAATATTTCAACCATAAAAAGTATTACATGATATTGCACTTGTACTAAGCACTTGATAGCACATAAACATCAGCCAATCAAACGAAGTACCAAACTGCAGCGCATACCATAGATCTTATCAAAACAGAATACATCCGTACACAGAAAAGGCAATAGTAGAAAGTAAACATATTATAAGAGAATAAGTTACACTATGCAGTGAAACACTATTCGACAGATTACAGAAGCTTCGCTCACACACAAAGACAGAGAGTGAGAAAGAATGTAAACAGGGTGCCTTGAGTCGCTCGTTCGATCGTGAAAACAGGCAAGCAGTAAACATCAACAGGAAACCTACAGTTAGCAGCAGTATCAACGTACAAGACTTCTACGTTTTACCTTGTAACTGCTGTTAGATACAAGCATATACCGTGTAAGTGCAGAAGTTATCTCTGCCGAAGCTATATTCCGTCACCTTTGGTCCTTGCATCTTGGCGTCACTTATAAATTTTCGGCTTATTACCTTACAGAAAAGACAGAGCCATTGGTAGCACCCGTTGACGTCAACCAGTGACGTCTGCACCAGCTCCTAAATGCAACACAGACATGATTTCAAGTAGGTGATCTTCACTTCACCATTACAATAGTATGAAAATATGAACACGAATTAAGAAATGCAACAAATTCTTAAAAACAAATATTCAACGTAACTGAAAACCACAAGAAGTTCATGGTTATGTGCAAGGAAAAACAAAAGTCTAGTATGACAACCATAAAACTAGGAAAATACTAAGATACAAAACAAAACTAAAGAGATAAGTAGGATTAAATGTTTGCCATCATATGAACATAATCCGAAAGTAGTACTTACAAATTGTATCTAATTCCGAATCATCACTTGACCTATTTACGAGTAGCTCGATTGAACAGCCAGCCATCAATACAGAAAGCCAATAACCGATCGACACCAATACGAAAAGCTAAAAACCGATACTAACACAAGTGCCAAAATCACGGGAATTACTTACATTTGATGTCGCTTGTATGTGAGATAGTATAAATGAAGTCGGACCTGGCGATGACGACTTGCTTCATTCTGCCGATTTGGAACAGTTTGATCACCCCCGCCATCACTCGTTACATCACTTTTACTTATTAACGTGATTTCCATACATTTTTCATTACGTGACACAGTCTTATTCGCAGTTTAAGTTAAGAAGTCTGACGTATTATTTAACTGTAGTATCATATTTTAGTGATGTTAATCTCATTATTCACTAAAAAGTATTGATTTTGTTACGTTATAGGTTAGCTGTCGTTTGAGAAAATGTTCGAGTGAATTATGGCTAATCACTGTTTACACTCGTCACTCGGGTAACCAAAGATAATATAGAAGCCCTGGCTAATTCGAGATGTGAGCTTATCATCTTCTGTCCAAGCAGCAGAATTTGTAAATTTTGTTGCATGCCGATTGCACCACAATTCAAACGCCCTATACGAACCGAATACAAAATACAGGGACAACGTTAACTGGCACTATTAGCACTCCCAGGCAAAACGAGCACTTTTTAGCGTTAAAAGTACTGTCTTGTCTTTCGCGTGGAAGGAGAAATTTATTTCCCAGTAACAGTAAATAAAAGGAAATTGATCTTCCGAATGTAAAATGACAACTGAAATGTAGGTGTTAGCAATGATTGTTTCTGTCTGCCGTTATTTTGTAGATAATGTCTTGTATAAACATACAAGGATCATGCACTATATTTTATTTTTATATTAAATACATTTTAATGATATTAGAAAGAGGTAGCTATATTAATAAGAGACAGTAATCTATGGACTACAAGTGACTCAGTGCAAAATTACGAAATTAAAGATGCTTTGGGATGTCTTTGTTGAACGAGTGTAGGGACCGTGAGACGTTGTTTGTATTTAGGTTCTAATACTATACCGAACATACAACGTGTTGGCTTATTGCAATGATGGGCAACAGCTGCATCGATGTATACATTGACGGTGTCAAATATGAAGTACACTGAGGTGACAAAAGTCGTGGTACAGCGAAATGCACACATGCAAACGGCCGTATTGTCGCTCTCACAATGTATAAAAGGGCAGTGCATTGGCGAGGCTGTCGTTTGTACTCATGTGATTCATGTGGAGTGGCTTCCGACGAGATTATGGCTGCACGACGGGAAGTAATAGACCTTGAATGAGGATGGTAGTTGGAAATAACGAATGGGAAATTTCATTTCGGAAGTCGTTAGGGAATTAAATTTCCCGAGATACACAGTGTCAAGACTTTGCTGTGTGTACCAAATATAGCGCATCAGCTCTCACCACGATCAACGCATTGGCTGACGGCCTTCGCACAACGACCGAGAGCAGCGGTGTTTGCGTAGAGTTGTCAGTGCTAACGGACAAACAACACTGCGAGAAATAGCAGCAGAAATGTATGTGGGGCTTACAGCGATTGTATCCGTTCTGTCAGTGTGGTGAAATGTGGCGTTAGTGGACCATGGAAGCAGATGACGGCGCGAGCGCATTTTCTAAGATTATGACATCGTCTATAGAGCCCCTCCTGGGCTCGTGACAACAGTGGTTGGATCCTAGACGAGTGGAAAATCGTGGCCTTGTCAGATGAGTCTGATTTGAATACAAAAATAGTTCAAATGGCTCTGAGTACTATGGGACTTAACATCTATGGTCATCAGTCCCCTAGAACTTAGAACTACTTAAACCTAAGTAACCTAAGGACATCACACAACACCCAGCCATCACGAGGCAGAGAAAACCCCTGCCCCCGCCGGGAATGAAACCCGGGAACCCGGGCGTGGGAAGCGAGAACGCTACCGCACGACCACGAGCTGCGTACACACAATGTCAAAATAACCATCGGGTTAGGCTGGGCGGCCAACCCAACAGTAGCAACATTAACAACCAGAACCACAATGCGAGGTTAGTGGAAGTGACAGATAACTGTCAACCCACTAATGCCATTCCGTTAAACTAAAAACAGCCACAATACGCTCTCCGTTGTTGGCTGCAGGATGGTGTAGTGAGGGCACATTCACGGATGGCAGCCGTCAACTTTGTATGCTGAGATACAATGAGGGAATAAAAATAGAAAAGGACCTTGTAGACATACCGCAGAAACGTAACTGAACCGACAAAAGTGTTGTGCAGGCTATATTGCAAGCAGATATGTACGGAGCACCAATACAGATGATAATCGATACCGGTGCGTCAAGCAATGTCATGAGTGCAAATTTTTACAAGTACTTGAATCAAAAAATAATAATAACAATAATAATATATTTAATTACGACGGCCGACGGACGCGAGAAACTGCAGAAAAGATGAGTCACGTGAAAGACGTGGACTTGATTAAATGAATTGATTTTCACAGTTACATTAAATTTAAGGATGATGCATCCATTTGTGTAATATCACGGGCACAGTGATGCCATATCTAAACTTTAACTCAATTCATTTTTACCGTTGGATTAAGCCTAAGGACACTGCACTGCTTTGTGTAATATAACAGGCACAATGAGACTATATTTAAGTCTTTAATTAACTGTTTTATGGTATTTCCTATTTGTGCAACATCAAAGCTACAGTCTGGCCAGGTATTAAAAATGTCATCTACTAAGTTAATTCTACTGTAACACAGAAATATTAGATTCATTCTAAATATCTTTATGACACAATGGTTTAAAGGCACTTTCTTCATTATTTTCTCTTCGGCTGGGCCTGCGACGTAGAATACATGATAATATGACATTATACAACGAATAATTCCAGGCAGGCTGCAAATAGTTTGTTTAGTAGTGGTTCTTCCTTACAACGAGTTTAATTTGGCTATAGCACCATTCTGCAGTAAACCTGTAAATGTTACCGTTGGTGAGTCTACTTACGTTTATCAATGTTGTACATAACCGTCTGTTTACGTATACACTTCTGCCTAGTTGGAATAGATACCCACATTGCATCAGCGAGTATACTGTCGACTGTCTATTTATTGCTAGACTGTTGTAGGTCACGTCATTGCTATTTATCGTAAAAGTTTTTTCGTGGAATATTATTGACAGATAGATTGGCAGTTTTTTCTTGTCGATGCATTGTGCTTATAGTGCTATCTTTGTTTGTCAGAGTCGTTGTGTTTCATTGATATTGTAATTTTGATATAAGTCTGTAGTTCTTTGTTGCTTTCGTTAATTGTGCGGTTTTATCTGTCCACAGTTCCCAAAATGTCAGTAAAATTTTCTAGATAATTTTTTGTTTAAAATATATCTGTTTATTGGTAATAACGTTGGATGATTTTTCATGTAGGTATACATATATGCATAATTCTTCCAGAAAGTTCATAGCATGTCTATTTGATGTTTTGTGTAGCAGAGAACATTAAAAATGCTTTACAAGGTCAACAAGTCGGGGTTGTGACTAGATGGAGAAGTAGTTGGAAGATGTAGCTAACTGTTGCAAATAAAAAATTTTTAATTTCCATTGTGGTTTCCATTTCGTGACCTAACTGACTTTAATGAACGATTAGCCCTCGTAATACGTAGTAGGTATCTGCGGCTCACTCCTGCACGTTAAAGTAAGAAATTCTCTTCCACGTTCTTTAGAGAGTATTCAGGAGATTGTCCCCTTTGCACTTTCGTAGAACCTTCTCAGATTTTCAGTTCAGAAAATCGTTCGGCAACATTAGCTTCCACATTGTTGCAATGGGAGGAAAGATGACCTAACATCTGCACAATTCTGATGTAGTTCTACCTTTGTGACACAATATTTCTATATCAACAAAGACAGTAAAAGACCACAGTAGATAAAGAAAATTATTTAATTAATTCAAACTTTTGAACGATAATAACAAGAAACGAAATGAACAGGAACAGTAACGTAAACAAGAACGAACTGAACAGGAACAAGTTTTTTAACATTTTAACGAACAGAACGGAAATTAAACAAAAACAGCAACTTTTTTTAACGTAAATAAGAACTGGCTTTATGGGCATCTTGAGAAAGCTTGTTTCTTGGGCGGGCCAGTAACAATGATCAGCCCGTTCTCCAAGTGCTGCGGCAGTCGAGCACAGGTGTGGGCGGCTGTGCTGGACGCCGCATCAGGGTCCACGTTCAGCGATGCCACAGCGTCAGGCACTGCCATCTGCCAGTAAAAAACGTATCGGCAGCAGTTAATTAACTGGAAAATGTGGTGATTATGAGACAAATTACAGAAGTTTTATACAGAATTGTTTATCACCAATCTGACACGAATTTGACTCCGAGACTGTTCTGAATTAGGAATATATTCGGCGAGCTTCATTCATAAGAGAGCCCTCTATGACAGATACTGAAGAGTGCTTCAACTGGAATTCCTTTCAACACACATATGAAGGAAGTAGTTTTTTCTCTATTTATTCGTGTCCTCGAACATATAACGAACTGAGGTGATCTGAATGCGATAGTATTTAATCGAATACTAATAATACCAGCATCATACCGTCGGCCTATCAACTTTCAGCAGTGCATTAGGTCAATTACCAAAATTAATGTCCTCTGAAAGAAAATGTCACTAAGAATCTCTAAGAGAAATGTGGTTTATATCTCAAGGAAACATGAAATTTGGCCACCCCAAATTTAGACACCATAGCTTGTTGTGCTACAGTTCGGCAATTGCAGCCGTAGCTAAATTCAGTAGTTCGAACTTGTGCAAGGTTCTGCTACACAAAACCCGTCACGTTCAGTTGAAAGGTTTGCCAATGTGATTTCTCTAATAAATTCTCAAACTTTTTCATCAAATGTGGTGACTGCAAGTATCACCACATACCATGAGGAAGTCTTGATAATTACTGGAATGGAGAGAACTGATGAACCCCAGAGAAGAGAGCAGTTTAGTCTTACCTCAGCCATGGTTACTACACTATGGTAAAGCACGTAATTAGTATAGGAGGATATCGGAAGCCGATGTTAACTTGAGTTCATGCAGGTTTTCTATGTTTGACATCAGGAGAGTATATGGGACTTCTGAATCTTTCGCCATCAGTTTCACAAGGAAATAAAGCTAAATATTAATACGTCTCAAGAGCAAAGTATCTGACGTAGCAATGACTGGAAACGTGGGGAAGTATTTCAGCCAAAGAACCCTACGACAGTTCTACGGTTATTGAGATTTCCTGACACTAAGCTATGTCCCTGTGAGTTATTTACAAGGCGGCATCTAGTTCTACTCTTCAAAATAAGACGTTCATAAGTGAGATCCTTAACTTATTTAGTGGAACCACAGAGTTTTGAAGGCGTTAGTGCAACGACGTTCGTCATTTACGGGATACTAGAGAAGCACAAACGATTACGTGAGTAGGAAAATACTAAAATAAGAGAAGAGAAAGAGATGATTAGAGTGGTGTATTCGCCTGATATGAGAGACTTCGATTAGTGACATAGGGTGCAAAGTTCAAATCTTGCTGAAGAGAAATGATTACAATATCTGGTAAATGGTACCATTGACAAAATAGCACTTACAGCTGTAATTAACAAATCCCTACACAGATGACTTTAGAGACTGTGATGGTGTTCATCACTTTCTTCCGCAGCCACTTACAGTGGAGCGGATTTAAAGGCAAAGCTACGGAACAACACGGCGTTGTTTCGTATTAACAAACGTGAACATAGGTGATAGAGGTGACCTGCGACGAACAAAGCTTTTACGATTGACCTGATATCTAACGCCAAGCATTTAGATTCGTATTTCAGCAACTGAACTCTGTAAAGTCGAGTCATAAAAATATGCTTTGTACTGATATAAAATCAACCACAAACAGCTCACCAAGAAAGGGAATAGTCACTGAACGATGATCTGCACGATCAAGTACCCAATTCCTGGACAAAAGTACACCTAATGCCATAGGTTCTCGTCCCATCGCTCTTTCGTCCTGTGCCGGAAAGATGTTGGAGAGGACATTAAAACAAAGTCCTTGACCATATCTTACATTTGATACGCAGAATAGCAAATTCTTAACGTTACTCCACCAGTCTTGATAGTGCGGTCTGTGACACATGGAAATAATCGGTAACACAGGAAAAATCATTTTGACCATAAGAGGTAAATAGACATTTATACATGTTTATCGAAATGATGTAACTCCCAATCTAGCATTACTTCGGAGACAAGTAGATACACTGAAGCAACAACAATATAATAAGGGACCTCATCGGTTTGATTAGGAATGGCTTCGGTAAGTTTCACATGTCAGGATACCAATGTTATTGCGGAGCAGTCTATACCTATGTGACGAAACAACCTAGTATCAGAAGTACGGCAGGGGAGGAGACGCATTAAATCGTCCATGGCAGAGCATGAATATAAGTGAACGGGGTCCTTGCAAGTTGCTCATTCATCTGATCAAACACACTACACAAACAGAAAAGTCGGAGAGAGGGTCAAGATAGTAGAATAGACGTCTCACATGAACCGCATCAGCAGGGGGATGAGGGGTGGGGGTCTACTGTGTGACGACGTGTTGGCTGCTAGATATGGTACGCCGGCGGGCCGACCGTCCGCTATAAAACACTGCAGTGGATGCTACTGGAAGGAAGAAACAATCACTGTATATTCTAATTCACAGAGATGGAGTGATACTTTATGAACCGTATTTCTGGACTGGTACAGAAATTAGTTAAATAACCACCGGTAACAAACAGGTGTCATGTGTTCTAGTTGTAAGAGCTTCGTGTGTCCGTGGACGTATGTTTGAGATAAGGAAAAAATCCTCGGCGCACTAGGTGTACTAAATATAATCACTAATTGAATAAATGCTGTAAGAGTAACATTCCTCCAATTGAGGTGGCATCATGACGTCCTTAGAATGGCAAATGCCACTCCGGTTGTATGTCAGATAGATCCATTTGACAAGTTACAAAAGCAAATTCAATTTATAGACATAACTTCAAACAAATAACTGCTAAAAAAGCTACAGTTTGAAATGACGTCCCTCAGGCACGTTCAGTTGCTGTAAGTAGATTTGGGGAACGTACCCAACATAATATAAATGTGCTGATTAAAAACTGGACGACCCATATAAGTTTCTAACGAACACAATATGAAGAGTAGGCAGTCAATCCTCAATTACTGGTGAATACTCTCAGTATGGACTACAACTTTTAACACTCTTTTTCAGGCTTGTTGTTCTGTAACAAAAGCTTAAAGCAATAACGGACCTAGTAAGGGTCCGTTTAAACAACAACATTCGTGTTACTGCTTTAAAGTTACAACGTCAGGGAAACTCACCTCTGCTGAAGAAACTGTCGCCTTGATCGAATCCTCCATAGCTGTGGTCTGCACCATACCAACTTCCACCTCCACCTGTCGGCATAATGATAAAATGTCTTAAGTTTTCCTTACATATTAGGCAAATTTAATGATGCATCGACGTTCACACATAAATACCATTTACATCATTGTAAGAATTATCATCATATCTCAATACATGACATGTCGAAATTAAGGAAACGTTGCTTCACGCTATATGTCTGGTGTAACGAGAGGTATGTGTTACTGTGACGACACAGCAGTGAGAAACAGTAAGACTTTGAAAGAGTTGCCAAACTTCTTTTCCGATAATCAGTGGAGATGACATTATCGTTACAAGGCTTTCAATTACCTGTATGTACATAGGATACATTTCGAAATGACATCTCTCAGGTTGCATCCCTTGGTGTACCTGATTTTCAGGGATCTATCCAACACATCCTATTTGGGAAAATAAAATGTTTGTCACACATACACTAATCTGAAACAGAACTGGAGTAAGAGGGGCCATTCCTATTCCTATCAATACGGACTCTAACGCGTATCACTGTTGTTGACAGTTGTTGTTACGTAACAGCCGACAGAGCTGCAAAGCAACGATGAGAATAGTAAGGGCCATTTTAACCTACAATATGTGAGCTACTACTTTGAACCAACGTTACTGCAACTGTGAAACTTACCTCATCTGAGGAAACTGCAGCACTGAACGAATGCTCACAGTCCCCCGTGTCCTCCGTAGCAGCGGCTTCCTCCTCCACCTGGCGGCAGAAGAATAAAAATTCTAGAATTTTCCTGAACACTAAGCAAGTTCAATGTTGCTCCGAGGACTACACGTAAATAACGTCCATGTAATTCTAAAAAATATCATGATACCTAGAAACACTACAAATCGAAGATATGTACGAGTATATGTCACTTGACACTGTACGTGTGGTGTGAACGGAAGGTATTTCCTGCTGTGTGGACATACACACATCAAAAAAAGTTTTCCATCGACTCGGTTAGGAGAGTTATGGCACCTGTACAGAAAGTTGGAATAGAGGTCAACTTAAACATCACTTCCGCCCTTTTCGTTGCTCTTGAAAACCACCCAATTAATGTTGTACCATCATGCAGCGAGACCTTCAGAGATATTGCTGTACACATCGATACCTCTAACACCAAATAGCACGTCCTCTTGCATCGATGCATGTCTGTATTCGTCGCGGCATACTATCCACAAGTTCATCAAGGCACTGTTGGTAAAGCTTGTTCCACTCCTCATTGTTCCACTCTTCAACGGTGTTTCGGTGTAGATCCGCACGTCGTCCATAAACATCCTTTTTCAATCGATCCCTGGCTTGTTCGATAGGGTTCATGAATGGAGAACATGCAGGCCACTCTAGTCGAGCGATGTCATTATCCTGAAGGAAGTCATTCACAAGATGTACACGATGGGGGCGCCAATTGTCGTCCATGAAGACGGATGCGTCGCCAGTTTGCTGCTGAAGTGAATGCACTATCGGTAGGAGGATGGCATTCACGTATCGTACAGCCGTTACGGCACCTTCCATGACTACCAGTGGCGTACGTCGGCCCCACATAATGCCACTACAAAACAGCAGGGAACCACCACCCTGTTGCACTCGCTAAGGCGTACAGCCTGACCGGGTTGCCTCCAAACACGTCTCCGACGATTGTCTCGTTGAAGGCATATGTGACACCCATCGGTGACGAGAAACTGATGGCAATCATGAGCGGTCCATTCGAAATGTTGCTGGGCAAATCAGTCCCGCTCCGTACGGTGTCCTGATCGTTAAGATAAAACTCGCCATGGACGTCGCGAGTAAAATTGAGCATCTTGGAGCCTATTGCGCACAGTTTGTGTCGGAACACGACGTCCTATGGCTGCACGATAAGCATTATTCAACTTGGTGGCGTTGCTGTCAGGGTTTCTCTGAGCCATAAGCCGTAGGTAGCGGTCATCCACTGCAGTAGTAGCCCTTGGGCTTCTTGAGCGAGGTATGTCATCGACATTTCGTCTCCGTGTATCTTCTCCATGTACGAATAACATCGCTTTGGTTCACTCCTAACTCGTGGATACTTTCCTTGTGTAGAGCCCTTCCTGGCGCAATGTAACAACGTGGACGCGATCGAACCGCAGTATTGACCGTCTAGGCATGGTTGAACTACAGACAACACGAGCCGTGTACCTCCTTCCTGGTGGAATGACTGGAACTGATCGGCTGTCGTACCCCCTCCGTCTAATAGGCGCTGCTCATGCACGGTTGTTTACATCTTTGGTCGGGTTTAACGACATCTCTGTACAGTCAAAGGGACTGCGTCTGTGATTCAGTATCCAGAGTCAACGTCTATCTTCAGGAGTTCTGTAAAACGGTGTGATGCAGAACTTTTTTGGATGAGTGTATTTGAGAAATATACCAATGCTTGGAAAAAGATCCCAAATTTCTTTCTTAGAACAGCACAGGCGACTTTCTCACTACAACTTTTCAGTTGGCTGTATATAGCTTGTGTAAAGTACGAAACACGATCAGTCGGCCTTGAGCCCTTGCTGTACGAGGTTTTGGGGAATCCGTGCAACACTCTACCGTAGTCGACCCATCCATGTTCCTCAGAAACGTAACACGAAAAGGAGGGGCTGATCCACATTGGATGCTGAATGAAGCTAACACTATCGACCATAACATCTATCATTCTTGTTATTGGGTAACAACTAAGAAGGGCTTGAAGCAAAGATGAAGCTATTAATGGTCAATTTACACTGTAGTATGCGGGAAGCTGCCTTGAACCAATGATACTGTGACTGTGAAACTCACCTCTGCGGAACTATCTGTAGCCTTGACAGACTCATGATCCTTCTCAGAATCCTCCATATCAGTGGCTGTCGTCATCCCAGCTTCCTTCACCACCTGTCGGCAAAACAAGAAGAAGTTTTGAGTTTACCTCCAGTGTGCAAGTTAAATAATGCGTCGATATCTACACCAAAATCACCTTTATATCATTGTAATAAATATCATCATAACTGTAAACAGGATAAATCGAAATAAAACAAATGTCATTTCACATCGTGTTGGTGGCGTGAACTAGAATATCTGTTGCCGTGTAATCAGAATTGAGTGAAAGCCTACCCTTTCCAGTAGTTGCCGCACTTCCTTTCGAGACAAATTACAGAAGACGTGATGAGTGGAATTTTTCCTTAGCTGGTCGTATCTTGTCTACAAAGCATTGCATAAAAGACACCGTTAGTTTTTCACCTATAACTCAGAACAATCCATAGATTGCTATGATGTACTGATAAGGGAGCATCGACGCTTGTCCAGTACATCTGAGTTTACACCTGCGATTATCCGCAATCTCAAACATAAACTCTATAATGTTTGGAGAATGTAATTTACTGCATGTAACAAGTACAGTGCTACAGATTTACTTTAAATTTGTAATTTAACGAGACAGGGTGATATTTTACGAAGCGTGGAATTGTAGAGCGATTACTGAACTAACAATTGGTAAATAAGGAGAGGCTCACATAATCTTTGTTGGCAGTAGTTATATAATCTTCATGTGCCCATGGAAATGCGTTTGATATTCAGAAAAAGTGCTCGGCATACTACGTGCACTGAACGTAAAATAGAGTTGAATACATATTGTAAGGGTGGCCTTCCTACAGCTGAATATTCATGACAACGTTGATAGTCAGACAAATATCGATGTCCCTAATGCATCTTTTACCACTCTGTTAAGATACACACATTGCACAAGTTACTCGACCACTGAAGATTTACAGTCATGGCTCGAGGTAAAAAAACTGATATAAAGAGCTTCAGTTTGAAATGACTACTCTCAAGTCCGATCTCTTGCTGTGAGTAAATTAGGATGACCTTTGCAATACACTGCATTTGGAAAAATAAGAAACTCGCCAACAAACCTAAATTACTCATAAATATAACAGGAAGAGAGGGGAACGAAATCTCAGTTGTTGCTAAATGACGCTACCACAGTGTCACTGTAACTGAGGATTGCTATTCTGAAACAAATGTCAAAGGCTTAATTTACTCTACAATATGCGCGCTGCTGCTTTGAACCTAAGTTACTGTGTCTGTGGAACTCACCTCTCCTGGACGAATAGCAAATTTGAAAGGCTGACGACCGTTGTCGATGTATGTGACCAAGATCACCTCATCTCCTTTCTTCACCTGTCGGGAAAATGAAAAACAGTCTTCACTTTATCTAATCACACTACACAGGTCTAATGATGCGTCATTGTTTACATATAAAGTAAATGTAATGTGTTGGTACTGGAAAATATGTTATGTTCCCGCGAAAGACTATTTTACGAAATTAAGAGAAAGTTCCTTGACATTGGTACGTGGGGTGTAACCTAGAGGTGACATCACAGTTGGGTGAAACAGATATGCTAGGCAATCTTTACTACAATACCTATCAATGGTAAATACTGAAGATACATTCCCTGAGGACTTTTCAATTATCAGGACGTATCTATTCTACAAGCTATAATATAAGAGATCCCACTTCTACGGATATCGTCCACGCTGCTGTATTCTGAGATCAATGGTAATGAGGCCAGTTAACATGGATTTCATTAATATCGGTAATTTGACACCCATTTTGTTATTTCCTCTTATGACCAAATGAAAGATAAAGACGAAGGCAATGAAGGGTCTGGGGTAATTCTTGACTTCCGAATGGCTTTTCTGTTATCACAACACAAACGCCTATTTTCGATACACACATCAAAAAAAGTCTTGCATCAACTCGGTTTCGAGAATTCCGGTACCAGTACAGAACAATAGAACATAGATCAACATAAACAGCAATTCCACCCTTTTTATTCCTCATGAAAACCACTAACGGCATGTTGTACCACCATACACCGAGAGCTTCAGAGGTGGTGGTCCACATTGCTGTACACATCGGTACATGTAATACTCAGTGGCATGTCCTCTCACATTGATGCATGCCTGTATTCGTCGTGGCATACTGTCCACAAGTTCATCATGGCACTGTTGGCCCAGATAGTCCCAATCCTCAATGGCGATTCGGCGAAGATTCCTCAAAGTAGTTGGTGTGTCACATCGTCTATAAACAGCCCTTTTCAATCTATCCCAAGCTTGTTCTATAGGGTTCATGTCTGGACAACATGCTGGGCACTCTAGTCGAGCGATGTCATTATCCTGAAGGACGTCCTTCACAAGATTTGCACGATGGGGACGCCATTTGTCGTCTATGAAGACAAATGCCTTGCCAATATGCTGCTGATATGGTAGCACTATCGGTCGGAGGATGGCATTCACGTGTCGTACAGCCGTTACGGCGCCTTCCGTGACCACCACTGGCGTACATCGGCCCCACATAATGCCACCCGAAAACAGCACGGAACCTCCACCTAGCTGCACTCGCTGGACAGTGCGTCTAAGGCGCTCAGGCCCATCGGGTTGCCTCCAAACACATCTCCAACGATTGTCTAGTTGAAGGCATATGCGACAGTCATCGGTGAAGAGAACGTGATGACAATCCTGAGCGATCCATCCGGCATGTTCTTGGACCCAACTGTGTCGCACTGCATGGTGTGGTGGTTGTAAAGATGGACCTCGCCATGGACGTTGGGAGTGAAGTTGCGCATCATGCAACCTACCGCACACAGTTTGAGTTGTAACACGTCGTCCTGTGGCTGGACAAAAAGCATTATTCAACATCGTGGCGTGGCTGTTAGGGTTCCTCCGAGCCATAATCCTTTGGTAGCGGTCATCCACTGCAATAGTAGCCCCTCGGCGGCCTGAGCGAGGCATGTCATCAACAGTTAATGTCTCCCTGTATCTCCTCCATGTCCGAACAACATCGCTTTGGTTCACTCCGAGACTCCTGGCACTTGCTTTGTTGAGAGCCCTTCCTGTTACAAAGTAACAATGCCGACGTGATCGACCCGCGGTGTTGAGCGTGTAGGCATTGTTGAACTACAGGTAACACGAGCTGTGTACCTCCTTCCTGGTGGAATGAATGGAACTGATCGGCTGTCGGACGCTATCAGTCTAATAGGCCCTACTTATGTATGATTGTTTACGTCTTTGGGCGGGTTTAGTGACATCTCTGAACAGCCAAAGGGACTGTGTCTGTAATACAGTATCCACAGTCAACGTCTACCTTCAGTAGTTCTGTGAACTGAGGTAATGTGAAACTTTTTTTGATGTGTATAGCATGATCACAAGGGTATCAAGCGCGATTTGAAACTGTACTGACGATTTCTTTGTGAGGAGGATACAGCATGTTATCTTGGATGGAGAGACATTGACTGATGTAGAGGTAACATTAGGGGTGCTACCAGGATATGCTTAGGGCCCCCCCTTTCCACACAGCCTACGAAATACCTGGCAAAATTCATTTACAGTAACGCCAGATTTACTGAAGATGATGCATTTGTGTGCAAAAGGATATTGTGCAAAATGAGCTGCCTAACACTCAGTTGCAAGTCAGTTACTTTTGAAAGTAATGTAAATACTGGAATGTAATTGGAAGTGTTCAGAAGTATAAAAGTGAGCACTACAGAAAGCAAAGGACGTATTCCGTCATCATTCAGACCTTCCGCCTAGACAGTATTACGTCTCAATCAAATATTTGCGTCTATTGCCCTGCGGCCATATTCCAGGTTAGGCCCAGACAGTGTTTAAACAACTTGACAGATTGCTGTGGTGTAAACGCCCGTTGTGTCTGACGCACGTGCGTATACTGCACAGTATTGTGTCAAGTGGTGTAAATTCTGCCAGCGACTCATCATCACTACTGTTGTAAGATAATCGGCCCAAATATCGGAAGAGGAAATAATAGTAGCCCGGACATACGCCCGAAAGGCGATGGGATATTACATCCTTCGGGAAAATTTAGAAAGAACGCAGGGTCTAAACAGTAAAACAGCAATGCGTCACAATCGTAATGTATGCACTCATACAACTTCTGTGTATCAATCTGTAGACAATTGAAACGGGAAGATATGCTTAGTCGTAGTTAACGGAGAAGCAGACTTTGCCTCATTCGAAGAATACTGTGAAAACGCAGTCCGTCTTCCAAAGAGACCGCTTACAAACAACTCTTGCGACTCATCCTATCATACTACTGCCAAAGAGGAAACCAAAATTGTCACAGGTGTGTCCTGCTTAACACAGAGTGTCATAGAAATAGGAAGTAATCTAGACTGACACACGTCGGGAGTCCGACACCAACCATCCCGTGAGAGCCTACTTACTATGTTTCAACACCCATTATTAAAAGAAGAACCATCCACATATCCCTGTAGTATGTGCCATGAAGGTAAAAGCAGCTAAGTATAGCCCATTTAAGGAAGCATCCTTCCTACGCTCTATACGATAATGTAATGGGAAGAAACCGTAACCTATGAGTGAATGAGAAGCAGGCCATGCCATATGCTTCAGAGGTTTTTGTAGATTACTGATACAGTAGAAACACTGTACTACCTCTCTAATGTAGCAGCCTTGTATAGGGTAGGGCAAGTAGATGCTTTATACATATCTCTACGCTCTTCCTTGACCGAGCTTGTCCTGCTCGGTGGTAAAAGACAAATGATCCAGTTGGGACGTAGTAGCTGCTAGATGCTCCACGTATGTAGCGACTCCCTCATACCTAGAGAGAAACAAGCTCATGCCATCAATATCTGCCCTTCGCCTCCACAACAAGCTGTGGTGCCGGTGGCTGGATGTGAAGGGTGGGCAGCTGTGAGTCATTTTGTCAACAGCTCGGGCAAGGCGCCCCTTCGTTAAGCGGATAGCTATCCTAATGAACGTACACTAGGCCCTAATCCTTCTCTCCTTCCCTGGGGAACGTTTGCTTCAGTCTGCAGTAGCTATCGTATTGAGCGTCACCACTCTACGTTCCCGTAAAACGAAAGGAAAGAAGGAAGACGGGGGTTTAACATCCCTGCAACGCTTCAACCTTCAACGGTTCGAAGTCTCGGAAAGGAGACGATAGGAAAGAATATCTGCCGTGCCTTTTCTAAGGAACTATGCCAGCATTCACTTTTAAGCGATTTCGAGAAATGAAGGGCAACCTAAGTGTGGATATCCGGACGACGACTGGAAAATTCCTTCTCCGGGCATGAGTACAGCGCGTCCTGATGGAAGAGCGTCACATGGTGGTAGAAATGATTTCGTCCGTTTACGATAGGGAAAGCCGTCCTGCAACATGGATCCTATTGTCGTATTTGGAAGGCGTCATACATTGTGACAGATTCCTTAAAAATCTTCGTATATGCTCCACGGCATATCTACATTTGAAGCAAATATTTAGTTTCATTGTTTATTTTTTCAGAACTGCGTTTCTCTGATTATATTCTGTCATATAGTTTACTTCCTTAACAATTTTTGTTGTAAATGGGTGATGATGAATGAGCTGGTCTGTAAAGCAATTGAAACGAAAGCTGCATCTTGACACAGCCTCCAATATATGACTGTATATCTACTGTCACCTCAACAACTCACTTTGACTCAACGGCTTCAAAGATCAGTGCCTTGGCCGCTTCTAGTAATTGTGCTTTCCCTCTTATTAACAGAGACGGTGTATTCATATTTCTTGTCTGCAAGCTCCTACGAGGTTTCATTATGACCTGGGTGCTGTCAGCTTGAAATCCTTACATACCATGCCGCATATGTGATCACATGATGTCATTAACTCTGACAAAAGTATCTTATGATATCCGACCTCCATAATAAATTTCGTCTTCCTTTAAAATACGCTTCAGAGCTAAATAAACTGGTACACATGCCTAATACCGTGTAGGAATCCCCTCCATCACCCCCCCCCCCCCTTCCCCAACAATCGGAATTGCCGCAACACAAAGTTGCATGTACTCGACCAATATATAAGGTAGTGGTGGAGGGCATTGACAAACAGGACGTTGCAACTCATCCCAGATATGCTAAATAATGTTCATGCCTAGGGAGTTTGGTGGCTAGCGGAAGTGTTTGAACTCAGAAGAGTGCTAGAGTGCTCCTGGAGCCACTCTGTTGCAATTGTGGACGTGTGGGGTGTCGCATTGTCATGATGGAATTGCCCAAGTCCGTCAGAACGGGCATAAATGGATGCGTAATCAAAGAGGAGGCTTACGTACGTGCCACCTGTCAGAATCGTATCTAGACGTACCAGGTGTCCCAAATAATTCCAGCTGCACACGTTCCACATCACTACAGAGACTCCAGCAGCTTGAACAGTCCCCTGCTAACATGCAGATTCCATGGGTTCATGAGGTTGTCTCCATACCCGTACACGTCCATCGGCTTGATACAATTTGAAACGAGACTACTCCGACCAGGCAATATGTTACCAGTCATCAGCAGCCCAATGTCGGTGTTGGCGGGCCAAGGCGAGGAGTAAAGCTTTGTGTCGTGCCGTCATCAAGGGTACACGACTAGGCCTCCGCCTGCGAAAGCCCACATCGATGATATTTCGTTGAATGGTACGCACGGTGACACTTGCTGATGAGACAGCACCGAAAGCTGCAGCAATTTTGGGAAAGTTTGGACATGTTTCGCGTTGAACGACTCTCTTCAGTCGTCGTTGGTCCCATTCTTGCACGATATTTTTCCGGCCGCACCGATGTCGGAGATTTGATGTTTGACGGGATTGCTGATATTCACAGTACACTCGTGAAACGGTCTTACGGGAAAATCCCCACTTCATAGCTACCTTATAGATTCTGTGTGCCATCGCTCATGCGCCGACTGTAACACCACGTTAAAACTTTTTAAAATCTTGCTAATCTGCTACTGTAGCAGCGGTAACCGATCAAGCAACTGCGCCAGACACTTGTCTTATATAGGCGTTGCCGACGGCAGAGTCGTATTCCGCCAATTAACATATCTCTGTATTTGAATACGCACGACTATACCAGTTTCTTTGGCTCATCATTGTATACCTTCATGTTGTTTCCGTTGACGGATAGTAACCAACGACTGAATACACGGTGACACAAAATGAACGGATGATGTGAGTTGTGTATTAGGAGTGGAGGGGAGCGGTCAGTCACCCCCGAGCGTTATTATTCTTTAGGTTAGAGCACAAATTTAATTAACAATGGCAGAAAGCACCCATCAGCATCGTACATTCAGTACTGAACATTATATCGAAAATGATGAATCTGTTAAAACCGTTCAACGGCTTTTTCATATAAAGTTCAGTGCTGAGCGCAATGGTTCAATAACTCATCTCAACAAAATACTTCATTTCGTTTACTTTTTTCGCACAACTGGATCAGTTGCGAAGGGAACGTTGACTGGTCGTGATCCCACATATGTCGACAGAGTAAGAGCGTATATTCGAAGACCTCGTTGCTCCACTGGACGGCGTGCTTCGAGTTGGCATGACCCGTCACTCGCTACAGCATATCCTTAACTGTGAGTTACAATCCAATCTTTATAAGACTATGATCGTACAGGAGCTTCATGAACGTGATTTTCACAAACGGAGCCTGTTTTTTTGAGAGAATGCTTTGTGTTCCTGCTAAAGATGATGTTTTGGTGATTGTGAACGAAGCATCTCACTTTCAGTTGAACGGTTTTGTAAATAAGCGGAACTGTCGAAGTGGCAAGCAGACGACTCTAAAGAACTGCATCATAAACCATTATACAGCAAAAAAGTGAGTGTGTGGTATAAAGTTTCCCAAGTATAAGTCGTTGGGCTCCCTTTATCTTAAGATGGCAACTCTTGTGTAACAGTAAATTATGAACGTTATCTGAAAATCTTACACAATTATTCGCGCCCAAACATGAGGAATTATTTTGGGAGAAGTGTCATTCCAGCAAGATGGAGCAACATCCCACGCGGCTAATGCATCGATGATTGTTGTTCGAGAAATGTTTCCTCAGTACTTGATCTCATGTTTTGGCTATGTTTACTGGGTACTCGCTCGCCATGTATGTCGCTTTGTTTCTTCTTCTTAGGGTGTCTTTTGAATTGGAAGTATTAATGACGCTAGACCTTGTTCACTTACCGATCTGAAGGTTGCAGTACGTTAAGAAAATGCTGCTGTTTCACACGATTTCACAAAACATATGCATAGCTTTAAAGAAAGACTTTACATGTGAGTGTATGTAGAAGGACGCCATGTTTCTGATTTTATCTTTAAACAATAATTGCTGTTCTGAAATAAGCGAACTTACATATTGGAGTTGTGAAAATATTTTTGTCTGTGACCAGTCACGGTACTTCGAAATCAATGCACTCTATCCGGTACTTCGAAATTAATGCATTCTATCTGTGGCGCCCTGTAAAAACATAAGGAATAAGAGAAATCTCTAGTAATACTTCACTGACTGGAGCCCATAATACTGGTATAGAAGAATAAACTCTAAAGGTAGAGACAAGTAGCAGTTACAGCTCCCCTGGATGCAACTGAGTCTCGCAATGTAAGATTGAGGAGGTCAAGAGACCATTTACAGTAAATCGTCCATATGACGCAACACGAGCAGGCCAGGCCAAAGCATTCCGGCTGCTGCTGGGAAGCCTGGCTACTGCCAGGAGCCACTTGGGGCGGCGTCACTCACCTTGGTGCTGCCGGGCGGTGAGTCAGCGCTGACGGCCTCCCCCTCTGGCTCCGTCTCCTTGCGGACCCCGCAGCACAGCAGCAAGCATCGGAAAAACCGCAACATCTCTGCACAGAGGAAACACATTTAGAACTGTCCCCACCTTCCGTGTGATAGCACCGTAGAAGCAATGTCTCATAGCTGCAGTGCGAAGAATTCAAACAAAAATACAAACAGGAATACAAGAATGGGTTACTGGAGGTCATCCCAAAGAATGTGAGGTATCGTTGTGAGATCGTGGAGCCACTCCAAAGTAGCCAATGAGAATCGATACCACAGGCATTAGCGAGGACTCTGCCTTCTGCGACAACCAGTGGGTCATACTCCAGAAGACACCCGCCCGTATCAGTGCAGTAGCCCCCTCACGCTGAGGTGAATACAGTGTCGAGCACGCTATACCTCAACATCACAGTGTTGGACCAGTTCAAGTTTCAGACGCACTTTGACTGTTGTAAATGTCGAAGTAGTGGGGGTGTAAGAGAACTGTTTGTTACTCTGTGTATGAAGTGATGCTTTCATTGTCATGGACAGTTTTAAATTATCAAGCAGTCTTGTGGCAAAGAAATGTGTTGAACCCAAATAAATACTTCATTCATTTGTATAATGCAGTTAACTAATACTTTATGTGTTCTAGTTTGATGAGCCTCTTCCAAGGGTAGTCAAAGAACCCACATTTATGGTCAGACAAAATTAGTTAGTCTGGTCACAACGCAATGGCAGAGCAATGGTGCATCACTAATGAGTATTACCATGCCTTGAAAATTTAAAGAAGCTATACAAATCGTAAGCTTAGACTTCCAGTCAATCTTTGCAACTAGAGTAGGATGACGTGGCGCAGAAGTCAGCTAGCCGTACGTTTTGTCATCGCTAGATGGTGAGGTATAGTTATCACTGCGTCAGAGGATTTCACTTCGTCGTAGCTCAGCCAATTAGCACAAAATATTTGTAAATTCTATACACAAGCATTCTAGTGAATCACTCTACCTTTTACTGAAAACCAGATCATGATCCCTACAGTCGTTCCTGGGGTTTTTGACACATTACGAATGCAATGTATGTTTCTAATCGTAAGAAGTTATTTTATGTGAAATGATTACGAAGTAACCATTTTCTGCTATTTTCCTTTACTTATGCTGTCAAACATTCCTTCTTGTAAAGCAGATTTTGGTAAGTGAATTACCGACTGTCAAAAAATCGCAGGAGCTTTTTATTGCATTGTGTTAGAAGCTTAACTTTTATTAGAGGCTTGAGAAAAGGCAAAGTAATATATGGATCTGAATACACATTTTCAAGAAAGGATTGTACATACTTTGCTCACGAGCACTCTGCAAATAACGTTCTAAGAAGGGATTGTAATTAAAGCGTAAATGATTCGAATTCTGTTAGTTTCATTTTGCACTTCGATCTGTGCTCGGCAGTGCAGATCAGATCGACCCATCGAGAGAGAGAAAGGTTCCTTATTTACAGACTGAAAGTTAAAACAGGTATTTCTTCCCGAGAAGAGTGCTTCAAAATAGAATCCATTGTCGAAATTACCCTTTAGTGTAGTATTCGTGGAGACTGCGAAATAACCACTTGATTGTGATACTGCGTCATACATAACAAGACGACGAGACAGTACTGCTTTTCCTTTTTTACGATATCATCTCAAAACGTGCAAATGATCACTGTTAAACAATAAATGTGTTTCATTTGTATGCCTTTCCATCCCGTCCTAAAATAGCTTTGCAATACCAAATTTTCCTTTGAATTTTCCTTTCATACTTTTCATTGAAATATTAATGATTACGAAATACAGGGTGAGTCACTAACTACTGCCACCAATAATAACTCTGAAAATATTATAGGAGCTGAAAAGTTTGTGGGACAAAAAGTTGCATGGGCAAAGGGGCCATAATATGACGTTGGTTTGTTGTTTCTAGGTGGGGTCGCGTAAGTGATATGAAGGTCAACTCTGTTCTTTTTTTTGTTTTTTTACTGGGATGCTATAGACTCGTACTTATTTTCTGAAAGCGCCTATAGAGACGAATCCAATGGTGTGCAACAATAAGGTCTTTAAAGGTCAACGATGGTCACAAAGGTGGCATGAACGTCCTTTTACAGAAAGTGTTGGGAGGGATGACCATAGCCGTTATCAGAAAATAAGTACCAAACTATAGGATCCGATTTTAAAAATGAAGGTGACCTTCATATCTCTTACGCGACCCTAACTAGCAACAAAAAACCAACGTCATACTATGGCCCCTGTTGTCCCATGCAACAACTGTCCCACAAACTTTTCAGCTACTACCATACTTTCGGAGTTATTCTAGGTGGCAATAGTAAATGACTCACCCGATATTGAACATTATTTCGGTTTGTATGTAGTGTAAGTAACGTAAAAACTGAAAACAAGAAAAAGATATTGCAGAGGTTCTCGACACCAGGAGCCTCGCATTACCGTTTGCACATTTTCCGCTGCAGCAAGCGTTGCTTGCTAGCTGCACTAATATAAATGGTTCATGCTGCTAGCGACCCCCTCCGAAAAACGATATTTGTGAACGCTTGACCATCTGTTGCTCCCACTTTGTAACTTTCATTTCTGTTCAAGTCCAGCATATTCGGACGGACCAGTATGCGGGGTCCCCTTGTCAGTCATACGCATCAAACGCCTATCACCAATATCAGCGGTTAGCTACAAAGTATGATATCTGACTTTCAGTTATTGGACACTTGGAGGCTAAAATATCCGAACAAGTGGTTTATTCATATGTCACAGCTAAAGCAGCGAGCCAGTTAAGACAGCATATACAAGTAACAAACAACAAATCGCAAACAAAATACGTGTAGCAAAATGTGGCACTATACATTTCAGAACATTCCCCGTATCTTGTTATCACTGCTGGCAAACCACAAAAATCCTCTGGTATAGAGGATTACGGCAACTTATCCGCAGTTTACATTACGATTCGGAATTAGAGCACAAATTTAATCATATCAGAATTAGAGTGACACTGTAGACAGATCAATACGCACCTGAGATATATTGCCTTTAGTGAAAACTAAGCCCGCATTATTAGACTGTTTGAAACAAAACACAAACCTAGCAAAAAGTGACTGGGGGATATATCTTTTTTGGTCTATGGGATTTATACGAGGTAGGAGATGAATACAAAATGAACAGGTCGCAGAAAAGGCATTTCAAGGACAATATTACTAGCCTGACAAACAGTCATACGACAGGTTATCGCAAAACAACACATCATCAACCTCTCGACCTCAAAACAGCGACCACACATCTTACAGAAATTGGTTGACAAATAGAAGATTTCTTAGTGATGCACAACATGGCATCAGACTATTGTGACACACACCGCCTTCTTATAGTCTACAGAAGATGGATCGTCTGGAAATCTACTAGTCCCAATTGCTATGTAAGAGACTCATATTTCACTCAGGAAGGGCCCGAAGACACAAATCAGTCGATTTCGATCAATTGGCGATGGAATGTTATAGCAAATTCTGGTATTTACTACATTAACATAAATATCGCTTGTAGATTTTCTTCTAATATACGTGAAATTTCATTTCGGGTGAAAAAATATGCACTGTAGCCATTGATGACAGTCGACTGTGTAATTTCTCCAATTTGCAACTAAAACCAATTGAAGTGATATGTAACATAATGTAATTAATTGTCCTGCAAGAAGAACCGTTTCTTTCAAATAAATGAACGGTTTAAGAACAGGTAGATACAAAACCACTCCGTCCACAGGCCACAAGTAGCCCATCGAGACCATCCAACTGCCGAGTCATCCTCAGAGGAGGATGTGGATAGGAGGGGCGTGAGGTCAGCACACCGCTCTCCCAGTCGTTATGATGGTATTCTTCACCCAAGCCGCTACTATTCGGTCGAGTAGCTCCTCAATTGGCATCACGAAGCTGAGTGCACCCCGAAAAATGTCAACAGCGCAAGGCGACCTGGATGGTCACCCATCCAAGTGCCGACCACGCTCGACAGCGCTTAACTTCGGTGATCTCACGGGAACCGGTGTATCCACTGCGGCAAGGCCGTTGCCAGGTAGATACAAAATGTTCACTATCACAATTGGACTTCTTATCGTAATATTACGTTATTACCTCTCCCTTGCTTAATATATAGAATCGAAGGATGTGCTGTTAATGGTTCATCTATGCCACATTAATACATCCTCGCAATTTTTATTTTAGTACAATAAAAGATTTAGTAGTCAAAAAGGTAGGGGCCAGTTACACCGCGAAAATGTACTTACCTAGTTACCAAGGACGAGTGAAAACCTGAAAAAATCTGGACAATGTAAGGACGTTGTTCAGCCGGCTACAGATTGTTCACACAGGGACCGCGCAGCAGACAATATTATACTAATTCCAGTGCCCACAGGGGAATTTAAGCAGTTATTCTTCCCACTCTCCGTACACAAATAGAGCACGAAGGAATCCTCACACGCGAAACAATGAGACGTTCTCCTGCCAAGCGCTTCATTTCTATTGTAGTGATGTTTCTATTGTAGTGATGTAGACGTAATCGTCATCAGAATCTCAATCGACTATCATGACGGCGTTCTGTAGTGTTACTTTCCCAATACACAATGCCGTGAACATTGTGTTCCTTGTGCCTTCCGAAGCGTTGTACAGGACAAACAGCAGTCTTGATGGTGTCGCTGGATATTGGGTATCATCCTCGAGACCCACGGATCACCACAGCAACAGCTCCCACAGGTACTGTAGCAATGTCCTTGTAGAGCGTTAACCACTTAGACGAAGTCCAGTTTTCGCTGCTTGGTTCGTCTTGCTTTACCTCTTGACGGATTACTGGTGTGCCTGAAGCGCAATTCGACCTTACAAATCACGCAATATGTTACAAGAACCACCCAGAAGTATCTAAATAATACCTAGAAGTCTTGCTTTATCTCCAGTAACGGGAATCGGATATAGCTTCTGTATCATCACTAAACTGCACAGTAGTTCTTCCATTACACCTTCTAGCTTCACAATGTTCCGTAGGTTACTGTTGGCAAAATAAAAATTACTGAAGCGAGAACGTCTACTCCTTATCATTCCTCACTGTCACCAGTGGTCCACAACAAACTGTGCTTGCACAACCGAAATATTTCGCTGGCGAACGATAATTACTGATTCGTCCCGTCTCCAAATAAATATCCAAATTGTAGGATTCCAGTTCCGCCCCAACCGTTTATATGTACGGATTGGGGTCAGATTATAGTTGATTGTAGCGATGGGGAACGGACGAAAATTAAACTATACCCATATTTATTGGGTTAGCGCTGCTGGAAATCTGCACGCATACGTACTGACAACAACATGAAGGCCACATGCCTCGAGAAACGTGCAAGTTCTCTCCGCAGAACGACGAATACCACCACTTCTTTCGGCTGCACATTCGCCTGCTTAATCGACTAATGATATCGATTTAGATAAGGTTCGTCAACATGTTGTTCGTCAACATCTTCCGCCAACTACTGCTCATGCTTCCCGGTCCCATATACAAATGAGAGTGAATATATCCAGCTCCCTTGATTCCATTCAACCTCCACTATAGTCTCTGTAGTTCGTGGAAGCAACTGACTGCACTGTATTCTCTTCCTTAGAGTCATAACCATTTCAGTGCTCTTCGGCATCCATGTGCTGCCTTTCCATAATATGTGATACAAAGTTAATTTGGGTACATGACTCCTCGGTGATGTACATTCACAAAACTATGTACAGTTCTTAACTGCTCGTTGATAAATTGCTCATTCCTCTATATCTATAAATTCCAGCAACGAAATCTTTAACAACCGGAGAGTTTGAATTTCTTGTACTGGTCATTTGGAATGATATTGCTCATGAAAACATTTAAGTCACAGAGAGCTAGGTCAGTATTGCGAAATCTTCGCTGTAGATAAAGGAGGCATTCACTAAACGGAGTATGAGTAACTCACAATGCAGATTATTAAAACTTAAAAATAGCTCAATAAATATAACTTTAATTATATAGCCTGCATACCCGAAATGGCTAAAAGTTGCCGATAAGGCTACACTAAGTTAAACGCCTTTCACAAAAGCTGTTGAAAGAAAATACCAGAAACGCAGATAGTGTCATCAAAGAAAACGGGCGCTGATCACTAACGCCTACACGCAACGTGTATCGTATACTCAAAATGACACAGATAGATAATTTTCATGTAATGTCACCAGTACGCCTACAGAAAAATTTTGGCTGAATCTGAAACGAAATCAATAATCGTATAGCTTTACAGATTGCATAATCATCTATCTCGAAATGCTAACTGGCGCATACAATAGAGAGGGTCTTTATGAGTTTCTGTGAACGGCAATGTGTGCCTAATAGTGATCGTGTGAAGACGGAGTCTCTAGTCACATACCTATTTTTCGACGAAGTGCCCCGTCTTTCTTCCGACGCTTATAATTAGACGATGACGAGAAGCTAATACACCTTTTTACGGTAAGCTCACTGTTTGACAAACTAATCAACGCTCAAGAATTCTAGACATCTACTCAATGGAAAGACTGCGAAGAAAGAAATAAGAGTAACACACAACGCAGCTATATCAAAACTTTAAAAATACCTCAATAAATCTAATCTATTCACCGGCTTTCGGCGCTTCGGGCCACATTGCAGGATTGACAGGCCCGCCAGTGATCAAATGATAAACAGTAGTGCAGGTAGCATAAAGTTGTAACGAATTTTTAAAGGCGCCGTAAATTACAATCTTTCCCACATTGCGACGCTTTGAAATAACAGTTGTTGTTGCGCTCCTAACTCCAAAGAATTGCGAACTACGAAAAATACTATGAAGGGATCTGAAAGTAGTTGGTGCGTTACATGGTAAACAATCTGGCTGCTCAAAAGAAGTGTCTTAGTTACGATTGGGACAACTCAGCGAAAGTCAAGGATAGGAAGGCAACTAACTGCCACAAAAAAGTTATTCTACCAATTCAGATAGTGTTACCTCCCCTGCGGATCCGAGGTGCTAACCAACGTTTTGGGTGACGGCATACATCAAAATTAGAAAACCATTGTTACAACAATGTTGCAGAGTTTTATGAAATTAGGATGTAACATGAGCATGAAACTACATTTTCGTCACTTACGCACTGTTCTTTTCTCTGTGAATCTTGGCGATGTCATTGAAAAACAACGATAAAGGTGCCGCTAGGACACCAAAGAGACGGGAAAGAGATTCCGCGAAAGGTTAAATGCAGTCATTATGGCTGACTGCTGGTTTACGGTAAAGAGAGGTATCACTGGTGGAGGGATACAATCAACGGGGAAAAGTTTCACCCCATGCCAGAAAGAATTTAATGCCGTCGAATTAGCGAATGGAAACTAAATTTTTGAACATGCGTTGTGTTTTTATATAGTCATTAGGATTTGTGAACATAGACCATTTAATCTTTTGTGGAATCACTAAACATCGCATCTGACTAGACCACTGTCTAACCAAATACATTGTTTAGTGATTCTGTACAAGATTCCAAACAAGTAATATAATTTTAATGCAATTAAAGATTTCCTTGTTCAAAAAGAATGTGATTTCAGCAAAAATTGCATAAATGATTTGTACGAAAATGTGAAATGATCCCGAAAAAAATCAGATTTGTAATCAGAATAAAATATGCATTAAAATTCGCCTTACTCTCATGGAACAATGTACAAGAAATTTTAAAATGCTCCTTAGCTAATCAATTACCACTATTTTGAAGGATTCCCTGGTGCTGCGGTGGAATACTGATTGCTGAGGAGAGATGGCACTCACCTCCAGTCACTTCAAGTAAGGCTGAATGACTTATCACCTAACGACTACGACTAAGTTGTAGTCGCTTAACATGGTGATGGTCAAGCACCTCCGCCAACCATTGCTGGTGCTCCCTGGAATCGTATGAATAATTATGTGGAGTGAAATTCACCATGAATATATATAGATAACATAATTCTATGCGTCCTCAGGTGTTCTCTGCGTCTGTAGTTCCCGGGAACATTACATCATACTGAATTTCCTTTCAGCGAGCCAGTAACAACCGTGTAATCTTCATTAGCGAAGTTTAACCATGCTTTATATGTATGGTCTCATTTCTTTGTTTTAGTCATAAACCTTTCGACTGGTTTGATGCGGCCTCCCACTAATGTGTCATATAATGTGCATTTAGGACACATATATCCTCGATATTGGTACTTTCATGAAATTTCATGTAGTTGTTTTCATTGCTCTGCGTGATTGTGATCGTTGCTCATACTCTTCAGATTCAAGTCACAAAATTTTAACTCACTCAGTTAAAATGAACTTTAAGGACCACGTAATTAATCGTAGATTTGCGATCTTCACATAGATCTCTCTTATCAAACCGAATACTAACAGCGCACATCTCAGTTTTTCTCGGACGTTCAAGGTGCCAGTATATGTTCTCCGTGATGTGGCAGGCAGTCGCTGGGGTACTTGAGTTAAGCGTCTGGTCGCGCATAAAGACCCTTAGGAGCAGTTGGAAGGATATTTCCTCACGTAGAAATTGCCTCCATCCCCTAGTTTCTAAGACTGTCAGTAAAGCAAAAACTTCGCTGAACTGAAAGGAAACAGTCTTTAAATGAAGTCAGCGAAAACACAATGCAGATATATCGATGGTTAAAAATTTCTCAATAAAGGGAGTTGTTTGCACATGTTGCAGGGATCTGTCTGCTGTTTCCTAAAGGAGAATATTTGGCAGCCAAGATCGTGTGCTGACCTGGTGTTATTTTTGTTTTCTTCCATCAATGATAGGTTTTGACAGAGTCTAGTTGTCTGAAGATTACAGCTAGACTCTGTCGAAATCAGTTATTGGGAAAAAAAATTTACAGCACGCGAACTTTGCTGTCAAACATTCTTTTTTACCAATATTAATTGTAATTACATAACCGGCAAACCAAAATCTAAAAAAATAGCTGTAAAATCACTGACACAATACTGTAAATTAGACAACCACAAAAGGACAATATGGTAACAAAAAGTTGTCTGAATTCGGATCGAAATCAATAACCGCTGTGCTCTGCAGATTACATAATACATGCAGTTCGAATTACAAGCCGGCGAGCACAATAGATTGGATTGCTGTGGGATTCAGTGAATGCGTAACAGTGTGTAATAGTTATCGAGGGCAGACGGAGTCACTAATCACATACCTGTTTTTATGAAATGTCCCTGCTTTCTTTTAGCGCTTCTACTTGGTTGGCACAAGAAGCTAGAAAACTTTTCCTTACGATAAGCTCACTTATTCACGAACCACTGGCCACTCACGAAAGCAAGATGCGCGTTCAACGACAGAATGCGTAAAACGAACGGTGCTACGCAACGGCTTTCGGCGCTTTGGACAATAATGCATTGTTGGTAGGCTCCCCGGTGACCGAATGTTAATCGGGAACAGCGATAGCGTCAAACTACCACAAAATGATAAAGTTGTAATACATTACTATCTTTCCCACCTCGCACCTTTTTTAAAATAACACTTGTTGTTGTAATAAGTTAAAAGACTTGTTTGTGCTTCGATATTTTGTCCGTCGATACACAGACAGATCGACTCTTTGTTTGAATAATCGAGGGATAATAATGATAATTTTTTTAAAAAGCGGTAAATGGGATTCCAGATATTTTTAAAAATATCAACATTTCTAATTCGAACCAGAAGTAATCAAACGGCCTGTGCAGGACTCATAATACAGGGAAAATGCTTTCATGACATAGCACGCGAATTAGGAATTTAACGTGATTTTGGAAGTTTAATAGCTCGCACTGTATTTCCATGGACACAATTCGAACAAATATAATTGTATGATTGGCGTCCTGGGACAATTTTAGTGAATTCAAACTTACTTCAAATAGTTATATTAATGTGCGATTTCTCATCGGCAACCAATACTCCACCAGACCGCTCAAGTTTCTTTAGTATAAAGGTGATTGAATACGTAGTACACGTATACACAATGTGCGTGCATTTGACAAATAGAATTAACAAATACACTCAACAGTCTTCAGATAGAGGTCTCCTCTCTCGAATCACAGCAAAAATGGTGCCTATACCTCTCAGTGACCTTAATTAATTTCATGCTTATTGTGTCTGGTACTAGAAAAACAGGTTATAATACGTACTACAGATTAAGGTTACCTAAGAGAGAACAGTAACTACACTATGAGTTGGACCGGCGTATCGAATGATGCAGCAGTGGCGTTGCTCCTAAACATATTGCACTACTGACCTTTTACCTCTGCTGGAATAAATGTCTTTCAGGTCATTAAAGAGAAATGAGCTGAAATACTTTTACTAAAATTTTTTTGAAATATGATATTCAATTGAATAAACTATGGTTAGTAATGGCGCAAGTTGCATAACTATTACATTAGCATTCGATAACAGCAACGTCATGTTACACGACAGTTTGGACGGAAGTTAGTTCCATAGGCCACATCGCACCACATTTAGGTACAGCTGCCACTGTGCAGGTGAAGTACGCCAATGACGTCACAGAGAGTAGTAATTTGCGGCAGTAGGTGCTAGTGTGGGCCCTGTGGCAGCATGGAGGATATGCGTAAAGTAAAGAAAATGCAAAACGCGTGACATATTACGTTCCTTCATGTATGTTAACTCTTCGTTTTGAATATGAAAGGCCACGTTCCTTCATAAAACATAATGCTTTATTTTGAAAACGAAAGCTCCCCTTTTACACACTAAATCATAGGTGAATGCATACGCGTCATCCTAGACACGAAGAAGTGGATGAACAGTAATACGTCTGGTTATGGAAGCAGAAAAACTGATTATACACAGTGACGGTTCTTGCATATCATTTTCGAAGTGAAATAGCAGCCACCAACAGGCTCTCATGAAATTTAGTAAATGTATACTGCGAGAGTGAATGAACTTTACCAAGACATTTGATACTGTGTCGTGAATGAAAACATCTTTTAGGAATGTTTCGGAAGCTGTGTCTCGTCCGTCTTTCCATACGTAGGAATGCGAAAATAAATGTTAAGTGCTACACTCCATTCCCATACGTTAACTGAACATTCGATACCCATGTCCAACTCATATTACAGTAACTGTTCTCTCATAGGAAACATGAATCTGAAGTAAGCATTATAACCTGTTTGTCTCGTACCAGACATCATAAGGATGAAATTAATTCTCGTGACTGAGAGCTGCCGGAACCATTTTTGCTGTGGACTAGAGAGAGGCTGTTGAGTGCATTAGTTAATTGTATTTGTCAGATGCATGCACAGTGTGTATAACAATACTACGTAACCAATCACAACTACCTTAAGGATTCTTCTGTGGTCTGGTGGAATATTGGTTGCTGAGGAGAGCTCGCGCACTGATCCAGTAATTTGAGGTGAGGTTGAATTCAACCATGCAATAATATTTGTTTCAATTGTTACCATGCAAATACAGTGCCGGCCATTAAAATTGCAAGACCACAAAAAATTCCGAATCTGCGTGATGTGTCCATATTGCATTTTCCTTGTAATATGAGCCCTGCACTGGTTGTTTGTCTACTTCTAGTTCGAATTAGGACTGTTGATATTTTTAAAAATGTCTAGAATCACACATATAGATCTTTAAGAGAATAACATTATCAGCCATCGATTTATCGGAAAAGGTGTCGATCTATCTATGAATCGTCACAAAAAATATCGACGTACTAGCGTGTAAAAATAACGGCTGCTAATTGTAAATGTACTTCCGGTTTTATAGCTGTATATTAAGTATTGATCTATTATTAGATATTGGTACATCAACAGGCTAGTATTCTGCTTATACCCATTAGAGCAAGGATTGAATTGAACACATTGCATGCGATCGCAGGTTCGAATCCGGCCTCGGGCATGGATGCGTCTGGTGCCCTAGCGTTAGTTAGGTTTAAGTAGTTCTAAGTACTATAGGATTTATGACCTTAGAAGTTCAGTCCCATAGTGCTCAGAGCCATTTGAACCATTTGAACACATTGCATGTTCATGCTTGGTGATAAACACTTTGCTAGCAATGGTAACTACATGTAAGTGGCCCAATGAAGGTTAACCGATGGGTCCATCGTTCGGTTTCGTCACATATCGGATTAGTCGAGAACACTTCACGTCGACTACCCTGTTTCTTCATTTCTGCAAAAGCCAGCGGCCTAGCAACTGTAGTGTCGAAATTGAGTGGTGAAGCTAAACGTTGTAGTTTATATTGGTAGCACCAACCGCAGATTGTGTCAGCACTTCCCTTCACACGTCTCCGCCTACAGCAAAGACAAATCTTGTTACTTAGATTTTTGTTCATTGTTTTCACCAACTGTATTTTAAGAATGTTGATGTGAAGTAAAAGCAAATTAATTCGGTTAAAAATTGGTTTTTAGCGCAACTTGTGTGCTGCTTCTTCAGGTCCGGAATCCTGTTGATCCATTCAGAATCCCCTCCCCCCTCCCCGACCAAGTGCAATCAGACTGCTTTTGTGGCACATAAACGTGCTTCGTACAGTCAAAGAGAGATACCGGACGTGATGACCTCAAAAACCAGTACGAATCTTTCATACAGTGGAAGTAAAACTTCGTTCTACTACAATTTCAAGAGAAAAATTTTCAATATTTACCGAATATTGCAAAAAAATATAGTGTGAAATAAAGATCTCGGGAAGTGATATCGCATTGCTACTTCGGTATATCGATATACCGGTGGAGAAGTATCATCGGTGTTTATACACGTTTTCTTGGTTGAACTATCGACTTTTCGATATGCTACCAACAGTCATAGTTCGAATAGCATTAAATTAATACATGAAGCCGTATATTTCAGTGCGTTATGTCCAATGACTCTGCTCTGGCAGTGAGATCTCCACTCCATTACCATTAACCTAAGTGAAACAAGACGGAATGTTGAGTGTGTTGTTCTAACCTACCTCCATACAGAGACTATTGGTCTGTTGCGCTGCCCAGTGAATTAGCCACATCTGCCATGCATAGAAGTCGTTTGGTCACGGGATGGCTAGAGAATGGCATGCTACCAAGCGCTATTCCACTACGATTGACAAACTCTAGAACTGACCAGGGGACTCTCCATACTGTAAATCATGGATTTTCATGTGCTTCAAATATGTTATAGAGGCACTTATCCTGAGTACCTGGCTATCTGGGTATTTAGCGACGGGCCTTGGTTTTTGAGGAAATCGATTTTGAAGTTCATTACGCGATTTGTATTTCGGTAACATTACATATACTCCGAGTAAGTCAGCGTAGCGCAGCGGTGATGGTACATGTGTACTGCGCTGCACGTACCGTGTTCGAATCCTGCTCATGTACTTCTTATTTCAAAATCGACCGAATTTTTAAGTTTTATTTCAAGTGTTATCAACAAACAGTGTAAGGTGGTCGACATTATGAAGATGTATTCAGTTATTTATTTTTTTCAAATATTCATTCCGTTTCTTGCCCCGCAGTTGGAGTTCCAAATGTCCGTACAATGGTCGCTTCTTGTGTTACCTGATACTTATCACCGCCCATTATCGTCCCCTCTCCCGTGAATACCGTTAGCCGAACGGCAACCACAGCTCCTAGTTGTGGCTAATGAGGGCGCGAGTTGTATTCCTTTCCGTTCGCATCTTACTATAGCGTCAGTTGTTCTCAAAGCGTCTCTAGTGCCGTGTGTTAGAAGAACTCTGTGAAATGGAAGTACAAAGTGTTTCTGCAGTAGTGCAACCAGAAGAAGATCCGCAAGTAGGGGAGTTGAACGAAGAATCAGAAGAATATCTTTATAAATTCAAATACCTTACACTGTTTGCTGATATTCTTTGAAATAAAATTGAAAGTTCGGTGGATGTTGAAAAAAAAAGTACACGAGCAGGATTCGATCACAATACCTCCAACACAGTAGCTGCGAACCTTTACTGCTGCACTAAGCTGACTTGCTCGAAATACGCGTAATGTTACGGATGTACAAAAAGAGCAATGAACTTCAAAATCGATTTTCTCAAAAAACAAGGCCAGTCGCTAAAAAACTGGATAGCCAGGTACTCAGGGTAAGTGCCTTTATAACATATTTGAAGCGCATCAAAATTCGTGATTTACACTATGGAGAGCCCCCTTGTGAGATGATACAGCATGGAAAGTTGTACTCATATCTACCATTTAAAGTCATTTCCATTCGACGCGAATGGCTGCTGCCTGACATGGCCGCTCTATGTACCAAATGTCGCTTTTTATACACTCTCGTATCACCCACAAATGTAATCGTATTTTCTACTTTCTACACTGTCTACCCACGAATAAAATTTCGTTACTTGCGTTTCTTCCTGCTATTACAGTGGTAAATACCGACAGTGTACTATTAGAAGAACTGGGAGAGGAACACAAATTCCCGGCAGTTTTGAATTACTCATTAAACTAGTCCTCAAAGTTGATGGAAATTTTTGCCTCTCACTTTTACGTCTTGTTCACATGTGCAAGGGGCATGGTCACTGCACATCTGTTTCCTCCGGCTCATACAGTTCACATATACGTAATGGATCGAAACTGATCGCAACTACATATTCCTAGACATCCCTTTTGTAACAGCAAAACGATGCTCCAGTTTCACAATAACACCAACCCCGGAAAAAGGCTATTCTGCAAATTGGCGATTTGGTTGGGGAACGCTGTAACATACTCATTAAACTCATACTTTTCACCACTTAATCGTAACATCTTGGGTTTCCTGATGGCAAACGTGGATGGACGTAGGCTTCAGTTGGATGAGGAAGTGCAAGATTAGGCGCGAATCTGGATCTGTCAGAGTCCATCTGCATTCTACAAGACAAACTGACTGTCTCATCTCCCACTGATGTAACCGTCTTAATGCATATCATGACCAGTTTTGAATGGAACCATCCCATGGACCGCTTTTGACGGGTATTTGGTTTTCATTTGACTGCCCCTCTCTAACTAAATTTGTAATGTACCCCACCTCCTACGATCAATACATATCTTTTAAAGCACATCACAGCCAATTATTTTTAAGTTTACGTTGTGTACGTGTTTACAGACTTTCCTTGGTGTATATACAGGGTGTTTCAAAAATGACCGGTATATTTGAAATGGCAATAAAAACTAAACGAGCAGCGATAGAAATACACCGTTTGTTGCAATATGCTTGGGACAGCAGTACATTTTCTGGCGGACAAACTTTCGAAATTACAGTAGTTACAATTTTCTACAACAGATGGCGCTGCAAGTGATGTGAAAGATATAGAAGACAACACAGTCTGTGGGTGCGCCATTCTGTACGTCGTCTTTCTGCTGTAAGCGTGTGCTGTTCACAACGTGCAAGTGTGCTGTAGACAACATGGTTTATTCCTTAGAACAGACGATTTTTCTAGTGATGGAATTCCACCGCCTAGAGCACAGTATTGTTGCAACAAGACGAAGTTTTCAACCGAGGTTTAATGTAACCAAAGGACCGAAAAGCGATACAATAAAGTATCTGTTTGAAAAATTTCAACGGACTGGGAACGTGACGGATGAACGTGCTGGAAAGGTAGGGCGACCGCGTACGGCAACCACAGAGGGCAACGCGCAGCTAGTTCAGCAGGTGCTCCAACAGCGGCCTCGGGTTTCCGTTCGCCGTGTTGCAGCTGCGGTCCAAATGACGCCAACGTCCACGTATCGTCTCATGCGCCAGAGTTTACACCTCTATCCATACAAAATTCAAACGCGGCAACCCATCAGCGCCGCTGCCATTGCTGCACGAGAGACATTCGCTAACGATATAGTGCACAGGATTGAAGACGGCGATATGCATGTGGGCAGCATTTGGTTTACTGACGAAGCTAATTTTCCTGGACGGCTTCGTCAATAAACAGAACTGGCGCATATGGGGAACCGAAAAGCCCCATGTTGCAGTCCCATCGTCCCTGCATCCTCAAAAAGTACTGGTCTGGGCCGCCATTTCTTCCAAAGGAATCATTGGCCCATTTTTCAGATCCGAAACGATTACTGCATCCCGCTATCTGGACATTCTTCTTGAATTTGTGGCGGTACAAACTGTCTTAGACGACACTGCAAACACCTCGTGGTTTATGCAAGATGGTGCCCGGCCACATCGCACGGCCGACGTCTTTAATTTCCTGAATGAATATTTCGATGATCGTGTGATTGCTTTGGGCTATCCGAAACATACAGGAGCCAGCGTGGATTGGTCTCCCTATTCGCCAGACATGAACCCCTGTGACTTCTTTCTGTGGGGACACTTGAAAGACCAGGTGTACCGCCAGAATCCAGAAACAACTGAACAGCTGAATCAGTACATCTCATCTGCATGTGAAGCCATTCCGCCAGACACGTTGCCAAAGGTTTCGGGTAATTTCATTCAGAGACTACGCCATATTATTGCTACACATGGTGGATATGTGGAAAATATCGTACTATAGAGTTTCTCAGACCGCAGCGCCATCTGTTGTTGAAAATTGTAACTACTGTAATTTCGAAAGTTTGTCTGCCTGAAAATGTACTGTTGTCCCAAGCATAATGCAACAAACGGTGTATTTCTATCGCTGCTCGTTTCGTTTTTATTGCCGTTTCAAATATACCGGTCATTTTTGAAACACTCTGTATGTAAATGCCACCACAACCACTCACATTGCTCTCACCGCACTTACCAAACGACCATTTGATACTCTATGATATGACACTGGAGTGAGTCTCATCAGTTCAATTGCGTATTGCATCATGGTGGTGAAGCAGGAAATCATTTACTAGATACCTATGAACTGTTACTCTTCCCATAAACTATTCCACACGTCTCAAGAAAAAGAATCAGTACTTCGGAGAGACTAAGATCGATCCCCTTTACAGAAAATACTTATCTAAGTGTATTAAATGTGGAGAAACCGAAGAAAGAAAAGACAACTCTCCAATTGCTTAGAATTACATCTTTTTTGAAGCTCGGAAATGATTGACATGATATCACAGAAATGGTTTGCTTCCCAGCAATGGTTGATGATGAAAGCAGTTACAATCGTTTAAGGTCTTCGATGCAGTTATGCCACTGTTACAGAATTGTTCTCAGTGTAGTTAATGTGAAGAAACTTGAGATGGAATAGACGACTCCATAATTATTTGATATTATATCTTTCTTGAATATCTGAAATGATTTCACCCCAATACTATGATCAATGATGCGTACAATTCTAATCGTTTATCTATTTCATTTGTGTTGTCGTCATAGAAGCTGTGTTGTGGAGGTTCATTGCTAATTTTCTTCTTGTGAATGGCTCTGTCGAATCAGCAAACCAAACTGTAACATATTACTCCCACACTGTAAGAAAACATCTTTCAATCTACAGTTTCCATCATCGTCATTATCATCATCATCATTATCATCATCACTGCACACTCACGTTGCTCTTACCACCACAATTACCGAACGAGCATTTGATACTTTACAATGAAGAAACGGAAATGAGTTTCATCAGTGCAACTGCGCCTTTCGAGATGGTAGATCATATGGCTGTTAAGTAAGATGATACCATTCGAACCGGGTGGCCAGGTTCAGCAGGGAGGAGCGGATGTCTTATTTCATAAAACTGCCTATAACAGAACCAAAGAAGTGGGTTATTGGCAGCAAATAGAATAGAATTGTCCATATTATTCTGTAAAACATTCATATTAGCTCTCCCAGCACTCATACAACGTTATAACTCAGAAGAAAACCGATTTCATGTATGTAACTAAGTACGCTTGAAACTGTATGAAATTAACACCTAACTGTGATGTATTGACCTACACTGTATCAAAATTTCCTAGACTGTAACAAATTGTTCAAATCTGTAGCAAACTGCCGTCAAATTCCAACATATGTCGCCTTCTATCTGACACAAATCACCCCAACAGGGAAAGACAAATTATCCCTAGAGCTGCAGCTAAAATGGCAGCAATTAATCCATATTTCAGTAAAAATTGTACTAAACTGCCTCTTTGTATACGTAAATGACGTGTAACTTTACCTAGAGGAGTCTTCTGAAATAAATGTGGGATAACGTCTATAAAATATTCATAACATTCACTAACGTCATACATAGGTGTAGTTGCAGGCCATGCATGATTGAGATGGTTGCTAATCATTTAAGATTTCTGTACTTATGTGCGCCTTCTTTAAAAGAGGGTGTTTGAGGACTACTGGGAAAAAATCATCAAAACTGTAACGAATTTACCGAAAAGTGTAAGTAGCCTCATATGATGATGTTGTTGGGCCTGTACGATAGCGCTGGTGGCTAAGCTCCGTAATTATATGTGTACTCTTAAAAATATGGATAAATTTAGCAGAATAGCCCAAACAAACTCTGACTATCTTTCTTTGTTGGAGAAATTACTGATAGGATCTATAGTATGCTGGAAATTACAAAAAAATGAAGACCTGAATTTGTGAAGGACGTTGTAAGTTGCAGAAAATGCCTTGCTCGAAAAACTGCGAAAAACGATGCCCCGATACCTTTTATACCATTCTTTGAGGTGCTCAGCTGGAAATTTGTAAATGTCACCTAAATTTGCTACCATTGCTCGAGAGAGATGCAGAGCACAAGTGCTGAGTCCCTCCTCAGGATACTGGGTATCCCAAAAGCGCTGTGGTGCAGAGAATGGACGAACGGGGACACGAGTGGGAGAGAAGAGACCAACATTTTTGGGTTAAAAGTTATGGTCATTACCATTAACCTAGAACAAGTGGATGAAAGAAGATGGCTACTGGCCATTTTGGGGATACATTATGGTCAATTTAATGACATTTGCGGCTCATTAATGAAGTCCTAAGTAAACAAAACAACTGTTGTTTTTTTAAGAAAGAGTAATTAAATTAGACTATGGTAAGGGGCTGATATGTTTACCTACAGAGAATGATGGGCCCCAAGACGTCGAACTGGCACAACTCTGGTGCTTTTCAACATGTAATGTATACCACGACCCACTGACTTGCGTGTCTCACAGTAACAGAACCTATGCACAAAGGATGTTCTTTGTATCTCCGGCTGGAATGTTCTAAATCGGTAAATAGCGAGAGTACCAAGTATTCTCTCGTGATCTTGGAAACGGACTCTCTATATTCTTTTGTTTAACACAATTCCCTTTTGATCCGCTGACGAATGAGTTTTTATTTATGGACCACAAGTTTACGTTTTCCTCGTATAAGATCCAGAGTACTCGCTTTCTGTATGATTGGCTCTGCTGTTCTAACTCGGATGATTCGTCAATGAGAAGGTGTCCAACTTAAAAGGAGCCAGCCGATGTGGCCGAGCGGTTCTAGGTGCTTCAGTCCGGGCCCGCGCTTCTGCTACGGTCGCAGGTTCGAATCCTGCCTCGGTCATGGATGTGTGTGATGTCCTTAGGCTAATTAGGCTTACGTAGTTCTAAGTCTAGGGGACTGATGAACTCAGATGTTAAGTCACATAGTGCTAAGAGCCAACTTAAAAGACCCCGAATATAGCATTTGACCCAGTATATGGGTCTTAATGGAGCCCTAAATTTGAATATGAATGTCTATGCAGATGTAATTCGCACAATAACAAACTGCCATCGCCACATATGAATTTCAAGGAGTATTCAGCACAACTGAAGAATGTTTATCGCCACTTAAAATATTAATATTCGTTATATGAAAATTTTGCACTGTAATAATTTCAATTTTGCTTTATTAAACTGTCACACCCGTCCCTCAGTAAAATAAAAGTCCTAATACTGAACTAAACTTGTCCCATATATTCTGAAATTACATTCACAGTCAAAACTCTTGTAATAATAAGCTATTTTAAAATGATCTATTTCAGTATCAACCTTAACATAAAGAAAGTGGCCTTGTGTAACGAAAATTTAAATTCAGTCTTGAAAGAACACCTAGCAATGACATGCTTTTCAGATTATTTTATTTCCATTACTTACAAATGGAATGCTTGTATACTTTCTTTTCTGCCCATGTTACTGTTATCTTAGCGACACGTCCATCCAAACACTCCATCCCCCGGGAGTGGAAAAACCGCGTGCTGGTTCTTTTCTGAACTGAAATTGACTTCAAAAACAATTAATATAAGTGATTATTCCCATTTACAGCCCTAATTCCGTCACTCAGCAAACCCAATTACTGCTTCTACCAAGTGTTGCAGCTATAAAGAGCAAATAAAGCTATGCCTGTATGTGCGATATGTTTGACCATTACTTCTATCGCCTCCTAAATGAAAGCAAGTCGTACTACATTTGCTGAGTCAATAGAACACGTCAGCAGGTTGGATCAATGTTCATAATTCCAAAATGACGTCATGTGCGAAAGAAAATGGCTGCATTGCAGTAGATCATCTCTTATTCAAAAAATGTAGGCACGATTTATTTTCTAAAGTAAAGCCCTTTTTATGCGTATATTTGAGTAGTTACATTCAGTGGACGAAGCGAGTCTGCAGGTGTCTTAACATTCTAGGACGTCATTATAATATCATTATCAGTTACTGCTTATTGTCACTTCAACTAAAATGTATTAAATTCCATTAAATATCCGTAGTTCCAGAAACTATCTCACTTAATGTAAAGCACATCCTCATCATCATAAGGAATCACTTTTTTAACTGAATTTCAACGCATTGCTCTTGTAATATAAATACTATCACCTTATCACTTTAAATTTTGAATTGTCACTCCACATAATACAAACACACTCGCTGTCCTTTCTCTCCAAACCTAAAACAGCAAATCATATAACATAAATATACTTAATGCCCACATTCACTTTTGCAGGGGAGGCTTGAGTGTCTCAGCGATACAGATGGCCGTACCGTAGGTGCAACCACAAAGGATGGGTATCTGTTGAGAGGCCAGACAAACGTGTTGTTCCTGAAGAGGGGCAGCAGCCTTTTCAGTAGTTCCAGGAGCAGCAATCTGGATTATTGACTGATCTGGCCTTGTATCAATAACCAAAACGGCCTAGCTGTGCTGATACTGCGAACGGCTGAATGTAAAGGGAAACCACAGCCGTAATTTTTCCCAAGGGCATGCAGCTTTACTGTATGGTTAAATGATGGTAGCGTCCTCTTGGGTAATATATTCCGGAGGTAAAGTAGTGCCCCATTCGGATCTCCGTGCGGGGACTACTCAAAAGGACATTGTTATCAGGAGAAAGAAAACTGGCGTTCTACGGATCGGAGTATGGAATGTTAGATCCCTTAATCGAGAAGGTGGGTTAGAAAATTTAAAAAGGGAAATGGATAGGTTACAGTTAGATATAGTGGGAATTAGTGACGTTCGGTGGCAGGAGGAACAAGACTTTTGGTCAGGTGAATACAGGGTTATAAATACAAAATCAAATAGAGGTAATGCAGGAGTAGGTTTAATAATCAATAAAAAAAATAGGCGTGCGGGTAAGCTACTACAAACAGCATAGTGAACGAATTATTGTGGCCAAGATAGACATGAAGCCCACGCCTACTACAGTAGTACAAGCTTACATGTCAACTAGCTCTGCAGATGATGAAGACGTTGATCAAATGTATGATGAGATAAAAGAAATTATTCAGATAGTGAAGGAAGACGAAAATTTAATAGTTATGGGTGACTGGATTTCGAGTGTAGGAAAAGGGAGAGAAGGAAATATAGTAGATGAATATGGATTGGGGCTAAGAAATGAAAGAGGAAGCCGTCTGGTAGACTTTTGCACAGAGCATAACTTAATCATTGCTAACACTTGGTTCAAGAATCATAAAAGAAGGTTGTATACATGGAACAATCCCAGAGATACTAAAAGGAATCAGATAGATTATATAATGGTGAGACAGAGATTTAGGAACCAAGTTTTAAATTGTAAGACTCTGACCACAATCTATTGGTAATGAAATGCAGATTAAAATTGAAGAAACTGCAAAAAGGTGAGAATTTAAGGAGATGGGACCTGGATAAACTGAAAGATCCAGAGGTTGTACAGAGTTTCAAGGAGAGCATAAGGGCACACTTGACAGGAATGGGGGAAAGAAATACAGTAGAAGAAGAATGGGTAGCTTTGAGGAATGAAATATTGAAGGCAGCAGTGGATCAAGTAGATACAAAGACGAGGGCTAGTAGAAATCCTTGGGTAACAGAAGAAATATTGAACTTAATTGATGAAAGGAGAAAATATAAAAGTACAGTAAATGAAGCAGTTAAAAAGGAAAACAAACGTCTCAAAAATGAGATCGATAGGAAGTGCAAAATGGCTAAGCAGGGATGGCTAGAGGACAAATGTAAGGATATAGTGGCTTATCTCACTAGGGGTAAGATAGATACTGCTTACAGGAAAATTAAAGAGACCTTTGGAGAAAAGAGAGCCACTTGTATGAATAACTAGATCTCAGATGGAAACCCAGTTCTAACCAACGAAGGGAAAGCAGAAAGATGGAAGGAGTATATAGAGGGTCTATACAAGGGCGATGTACTTGAGGACAATTTTATAGAAATGGAAGAGAATGTAGATGAAGATGAAATGGGAGATACGATACTGCGTGAAGAGTTTGACAGAGCACTGAAAGACCTGAGCTGAAACAAGGCTCCGGTAGTAGACAACATTCCATTAGAACTACTGACGGCCTTGGGAGAGCCAGTCCTGACAAAACTCTACCACCTGGTGAGGAAGATGTATGAGACAGGTGAAGTACCCTCAGACTTCAAGAAGAATATAATAATTCCAATCCCAACGAAATCAGGTGTTGACAGATGTGAAAATTACCGAACTATCAGTTTAATAAGTCACAGCAGCAAAATACTAACGCGAATTCTTTACAGGCGAATGGAAAAACTGGTAGAAGCCGACATCGGGGAAAATCAGTTTAGATTCCGTAGAAATATTGGAACACGTGAGGCAATACTGACCCGACGACGTATCTTAGAAGAAAGATTATGGAAAGGCAAACCTACGTTACAAGCATTTGTAGACTTAGAGAAAGCTTTTGACACTGTTGACAGGAATACTCTCTTCCAAATTCTAAAGGTGGTAGGGGTAAAATACAGGGAGCGAATGGCTATTTACAATTTGTACAGAAACCAGATAGCAGTTACAAGAGTCGACTGGCACGAAAGGGAAGCAGTGGTTGGGAAGGGAGTGAGACAGGGGTTTAGCGTCTCTCCGATGTTATTCAATCTGTATATTGAGCAAGCAGTAAAGGATACAAAAGAAAAATTCGGAGTAGGTATTAAAATCCATGGAAAAGAAATAAAAACTTTGAGGTTCGCCGATGACATTGTATTTCTGTCAGGGACAGCAAAGGACTTGGAAGAGCAGTTGAACGGAATAGACAGTGCCTTGAAAGGAGGATGTGTGATGAACATCAATAAAAGCAAAACGAGGATAATTGAATGTAGTCGAATTAAGTCGGGTGATGGTGAGGGTATTAGATTAGGAAATGAGACACTTAAAGTAGTAAAGGAGTTTTGCAATTTGGGGAGCAAAATGACTGGTGATGGTCGAAGTAGAGAGGATATAAAATGTAGACTGGCAATGGCAAGGAAAGCGTTTATGAAGAAGAGAAATTTGTTAGCATCGAGTATATATTTAAGTGTCATGAAGTCGTTTCTGAAAGTATTCGTAAGGAGTGTTGCCATGTATGGAAGTGAAACATGGACGATTAATAGATTTTACAAGAAGAGAATAGAAGCTTTTGAAATGTGGTGCTAGAGAAGAATGCTGAGGATTAGATGGGTAGATCACGTAACTAATGAGGAGGTATTGAATAGAATTGGGGAGAAGAGGAACTTGTGGCACAACTTGACTAGAAGAAGGGATCGGTTGGTAGGACATGTTCTGAGGCATCAAGGGATCACAAATTTACCATTGGAGGGCAGCCTGGAGGGTAAAAATCGTAGAGGGAGACCAAGTGATGAATACACTAAGCAGATTCAGAAGGATGTAGGTTGCAGTAGGTACTAGGACATGAAGAAACTTGCACAGGATTGGGTGGCATGGCGAGCTGCATCAAACCAGTCTCAGGACTGAAGACCACAAGAACAACAACATACATTTCTGATTTTAAGTATCACTGGGATAATATTGTTCTGTACTACATTTTAATGTCAATATACATTTTATAATTGCAGAATAAAAGTAAATACTCATGTCTTCAATTAAATGTTAATTATTTTTCTTATTCATTAGTACTGCAGTTTTCTCGTGTGTAGCGACCTATTCCTCAACAAAATAATGTTTAAACATCACCAGGAGCAATAAATTATCTGCCCCATGATTATAATTTACCACTATGATGGACATTTTTCTTTAAATACGTTTTATTCTTGGTGTACAGCTGAATTTTGTGATAAATTACAGGGAGTGAACATAAATATGGAAATACTAAGAACACAATATATTCTATCTATATCCGGATTCCGCTCCAGCTACTGCCGGGTCTGGGTGCTGACGAGTCCTCTCCATTTGGCCCGGTCCTCCCACCACTTTTCTTCCTTCACTTGCTGCCAGATCACACCTCTCCTTTCCGCATACATTCTCACTCCCATTTTCCACCGTGTTCTTGGGCACCCTGTAGGTCTTTTCCCATCCATCTTTAGTTCTTCCATAATTTTGGGGAGTCTCTGCCCATGCACGGTCTTAACATGCCCATACCATGTTAATCTCTTTTTTTTTCAATTTCTTCTCTCATACTTTCTTGTTTATGGTCCTCTCTAATCTCTACATTCCTTACTCTGTCCATTCTTGTTCTTCCTTTAACTGCTCTGAGAAATTTCATTTCCTCTGCTTACAGTCTGCTCTCGTCCCTTTCTGTCATTGTCCATGTTTCTGCACCCTAGGTGACAACAGGGAAGTAATAGTTCTTGTACATATCGAGTTTTGCTTTTTCTAAAACTTCCTTATTCCAAATCAGGTGTTTTATTGTTTGGTAGAAATTGCCTCCCTTCTGTAACCTCCTATTAATTTCGTTATTTATCCCTACATCCCTAGATATTTCACTCCCTAAATAAGTGAAACTTACTACCACTTTGAGGGGCTCTCCATTCAAGGTAATATTTCCGTTGATCCCTTTCTCTCTTCCAAACACCATTACTTCACTCATATCTTTTGTAACACAACACATTGCCATCCTTAATATGGTGTAGGAATACTGTTCGCATTCAAAACAGTTTTCTAGGACTCAATAGATAACAGTTTCCGTACAGTGTAGCAGGTTCAACTAGCGTTAATGGAGGTGGATAGCAATCACATATACTTCTTTCCAAAGTAGACCACATAGGCTCAATAAAAATGAGATAAGGCGACTGTGGCGGCCAGGGGAGATCCTGCGATTGATACTCCTGCTCACAAAACCAGTCCTGAACAGTGGAAGCTCTGTGAGTAGGGACTCTGTCATCTTGGAACACAGTATCACGCTTTGGAAACCAACGTTGTACCATGAGGTGGACCTTATCAGCGAACATCATCACGAAACGCGATCTTGGAGAGCGACCACGGGGGTCCATAGAATATCATGAATGACTGCCCACACCATCACCGAATCTCTATCAAATTTCACTTTTGGGAAGCCAACTCACCCAATAGTAGGAAGTAACGTGAAACAACATTCTGGGAACGTGAAACAAGACTCTTCCGACCAAGTGGCTTTGTTCCATTGATCCACAGTTCCCAGGTTTTAAGGCTTCAGCACCGTACTTCCTGTTACAGGAATTTCCATCATTGATGACTGGTTTTGGAATTCCAGGTCTCCCTGCTTCTGGGGCTCTCTTATTACTCATTTGTTGCTGATACGGTTTTTGAGTGTAACGTTCAGTTCTGCAGTGACACATACATCTGTCGTCCTCTTACTTTTTGAAATAGTCCTGTCCAGTCACCATTTGTCACAATCACTCTCTGTACACTTTCGTTCGCATTGATACTTAGCTCTTTGTATGTGACATGTATCTACGACACTGTGCCTCTTGAAGCACTAAACACTTCAGCTCCATTGGTTACAGAATCACACTACATACGAGCACCAACTATTATCCCACGGTCAATTCCACTTAGCTCTGATACAAATACGCAGAATACTGTTCTGTCCGTAATTACACCTGCAACATATTGAGAACATTGCACCGGTGCTGCTCGTGGTCGTATACATCAGTGAGGTATGCAAGCTGGCTGGGATATGCAATTATTTTGAAGACTGCTTTTCTGTCTATGTTAACATATTTTTTTCCCAGCAGCTGTGTAAGAGAGTATGTGATAATATAATCATTCATCTCTCATATCATTCCCCCATCTGCAGTTGTTACCAGCAGTTCCTGACAGTTCCTTTCTAGTTTTCAGGTATCCTAGTCTCGTAACGAATTGGCTGCCCAGCTATACTAATGATTTATAAAATCTGTACCTCTAGCTCTTTACAGTAGTTCATTTACGGCGTAGAACAGAGCTCACTCTAAACGATCTGTTCAAAGAAAGCATTCCACCACCGTGGTGATTCTTATAGTGTGTGGGATGCAAAAGAAACCGCGTTTTCATCAGCTTTTCCCTGCAGGAAATTACTAAGTACAGGCACCTGTGCAATGAAGCTAGCCGGCAGCGGTGGCCGAGCGGTTCTAGGCGCTTCGGTCTGGAACTCCGTGATTGCTACGGTCGTAGGTTCGAATCCTGCTTCGTGCATGGATGTGTGTGATGTCCTTAGGTTAGTTAGGTTTGAGTAATTCTAAGTTCCAGGGGACTGATGATCTCAGATGTTAACTCCCATAGTGCTCAGAGCAATTTTGTAATGAAGCTAGGAGCAAATTTTATTCTCAGTACATATCAGTAGCGTGTTTTTATCATATCATGAATATAATAATAGAATAATGCTGGTTCTGGACACTGTTCAACTGTCAAAACACATCAAAGTGTCATTTCGATACTATATTATGGGTTCATTGCCATTCAGCTGCAGAAAAGTTTGTCAGCTTGGGACTTTTACTACCAAACTGGAAAACACCACAGAAGAATCAGTAAATCAGTCAGTCCCTTTCTGTGGATAGAAATCACTGATGATCTTCCACATAGTAGTCACCCACAGTGAAGAACCCCAATCTATGATCGCGACGTACAAGTTGTCATTGGAAGGTATCTTGAGGAGGACGCAAGACAACTGCACTCTGCGCTTCTGCAGTCCAATACAAGAGCTATAAATCTGCAAACAATACACATTATGTGCCTTTCGTTATTAGTAAAGGACTTGTCACATGGCTGATGGTCAACATAGAAGAGTCAGGAGATGTCCAGGTATTAGTATGTATCTCATACGTACAGTCACACTGAATCAGATGTCAGAACTTCAAAGCCCGTTTCGGGTCAGTATCAAGTATAAATGTCTGAAGTGTTGCAAGGGATTCGATGGTAGTTTGAGAAATGCACAGTACTGGGCCACATTCATTCAACCATTGTTCTTCCATAAAGCCACCATTTCGGTGATGGATTCGTCGTACAATAAAATGATTCACGAGCTCACTGAGCCTATGAAGTGCAGGATCTACTGATTTCAAATCGGCTGAACATGCTTAGGATTATTTGACGGTTGCCAAGTGTCACCGCAGTGACCCTTGTCACACACTGGACGGCCTCTCGAGGGCTGCCTACGAAGTGTGGGAGAGACGCCAGCTGCGACATGTCAACCACTTTGTCGACAGCATGACAGCGAGGGAGCAAACATGCAAAGGAGATGATGGGGCCTCACTATACTGAGCGTTAATTAGAAAGAGATTCTGGTGTCACACAAGTACAAAGAACTGCTCTTCCAAACTGACTACTTTCATTTTTATTAGTTTTAGTTCTCTCTTCATTTCACAGCACAGTTATTTACTGGCACGTTTTTGAGAATACTCTTCCTTTCCCCACGAATACGCACGTTCTTATTAATGCAAGCCGTGGAAACCTATTTCGAAGCTGTTTAAAATGAAGACACAGCTGGCGAACCGAAACTAATTGAGAACAATCCATAGTAGTATAATGTTTTAAGCCGGAAATACATCTGCAGCTCACTGCATGTACGCATTTAGTAGGCAAAATACATATGCTATCATTACCTGCCCCATCTGCAGCCACACGGTTATCACGAACTTATAGTGAATGTGAATTTAAAATCGCCTTATTGACTTTTTTTTTGTTGTTGCTGCGAACTCTGATTAGTTTTGGCGGACAAAGAGATATGAACAAGACAATTTCTTTTAGGATACAGTTTTCATTACAATGGATTTACATAAAACATCGCTTGATAACTTTTTCTAAAATTTTCTCTTTTTGTTTTTTCTCTCCGGACATTGCTCTGATTTTTCGTTGTTCGTCATACTTCTTCACATTCTCGATACTTGTCGACGCGATTTATATCGTATGGACAGGCTTCTCACATGTGCCAGGTCACTTTTAACTGAGTCTTACTTTTTGATTTATGTTCGATGGGAAACATTGCACTGTGACTTATGAGGATTTCTACCTCACGTTAAAATTACTCGATGTTTTGGCACTGACCCGAAATACATCTAACAACTATTGTTTTGCATTCAGAAGAGTTCAGTGTTCATTCTTTAGACATGCTGCGTTACAAGTCTTACGTACAGGTATTCTGGCTGCAGAGGAGTGTTCATGATTTTCATTAAAAATTATGGCCGAATGGTTATCACATTTTATCGTTTTATACACATCTTATTGGCCTATTTCTTGAGTTTATCTTTCGTTAATCATTTTGCGTGAAGGTACGATGAATTTTACGAAATGGTTTCATTAGTGGCTTGAATTACACATGCTGTGTTCAAGCTATTCTTGTTGTTCGCCTCTCGTTTCGCCAGTGAGGCAGCAGTCTAATGTTTCAGTTAAGAGCTTATGTATTAATGCATGAAAGGGAACCCTTTCAGCAACAGCAGCGAGTACGAATTGTAGAAGCAGAAAACATCACATGGTGTCATCATCCCATGAAACAGCTGGACACAAGTACCAACGAAAAGGAAAGTGAACAATGCTGGGGTCATATCCGAGCCCCGTACGAGCGATACGGACTGCCCCTGCTCTGTAGGGACTTTTTTGCCTCGTGATGGATTATAAATGAGTGGACGTGCTTCCACATGCGCAAAAATCAACGTGAGAGAATTGATAAGGACATAAAATACAAACCAGCAAGAAAATTTTGTAACAGAGCTCTTAAGAACAAAGCTCAGTAGCGGAATAACAACATAACATGCTATGTTTGCGTGAGCACCAACGAACTATGCACCTTCCATTTTACAGCGACCACTCTCCTTATGCAGTTAACAAGAAAGTACAGCAAGTAACACACATTTCCTAAGTAAACTTTCAGATCGCTGAAGTGGTTTCTTCACCATAAAGATCTCTGCTTGCAACTAAGTTCGTTTCACGAACTATTTTTCGAGTCCACACCTACGGTTTCTCCACCAGATCGATGCTTAGCACTAGCGCACATGTGTGTCGCTACACTGGCCAACGTTTTACTGTTTGTATTGTTTACGTATCACATAATCATAATTTTATATTTGGCTGAAGTCCAAGATCTGATGTGACTGCCAATTATTCTGTTACCATTGACATTATTCTACCAATGTAAGTATTTCCTAGGACCTAAGCGTGTAGGTTCTGTTTAAGCACCTTTGCCCAAAGGTTGGCTGAAATATGCTTTTAGCAGGTGCCTGGGATGAAAACAGCTAGTGTCTAAATACAGAGCATGTAGGATGATGTTTGCTCTTTAACTACGAAATTTCTATTGCACCTTCTAGCGCCAAAATCAGAAGGAAAGATTCTCATAGCCAAATTATAGCAGAACAATGATATTATCACCCTATCTTAATCGGCAACAATGTTCTTATCCTAACTTACGATTCTTTAATTAACTTAGTATCACCTAACGTCAGCATTTGCTGAATCTCAGAGTCTATGTTATTACATGAAAAATGACAAACTCAGTCAACTATAATTGATTTAATTATAAGACAGCACACATAAATTCCTTTGCTCTTCAGTTTTATTGAATATACATATTGCCACTTTGAACCTTGGCAACTACATCTACAGTTACATTTACATCTATATGATATACCCAAAAGCATCAAAAAGAAACACAAAGTACATCTATGTAAAGGAGCTGATAGAAATGCTATTAACGCCTTTTAAAGAGACCGTCTCCACTCCTTCCGATCTGTTTATGTAAACGTGGGAAAGACGGTAGTGATTCAAAGAGATGGTATCGACCTTAACTGAGACGTATAAACCTTATAAATTAATAAGTGATGGCACCGATTCTCCATGCAACACAGAACCTATCAGATCTCTGTTGCAGAAGCAGCGAAAAAACCATGCCAAATTTAAATGAAAGCAAAATCCCCTGGATTGGAAAATTTTGCTGAAATACGAAATATAGTGCATGCTTCAATGCGAATAGCTTTTAATAATTTATACAACGAAACTTTGTCTCGGAATCTGAAAGAAAACCCAAAGAGATTCTGGTCACACATAAAGCGCAACAGCGGCGAGACGCAAACAATTTCTTCACTGCGTGATAAATCACTGATAACAGTGCCACTAAAGGAGAGTTATTAAACATTGTTTCCTCAAACACCTTCACCAAAGAAAACGAAGTAAATATTCCTGATATTCTCGGTGCAACAAAGCAGCTTAAATCATTTAAAACAGGCATGGCCTTCAGTCCAGATTGCATACCTGTCACTTTCCTTCCAGATTATGCCGACACAATATCTCCTTATTTAGCAATTATACGCAACCGCCCGCTCATAGAAAGATCCGTACCTAAAATCTGGAAAATTGCTCATACCAATACCCAAAAAGTGAAGTATGAATAATCGGCTCAATTACAGGCGCATATAACTAACGTCGATTTCCAGCAATGTTTTGGAAATTATTCTGTGCTCGAACATTATCTCGAAGAAAACAATTTATTGACACATAATCAGCACGGATTCAGAAAATATCGTTCCTGTGAAACACAACTAGCTTTTTATACTCATGAAGTACAGGGTACTATCGACAGGGGACGTCAAATTGATGCCATATATTTAGATTTGCAGAAGGCTTTGGACACCGTTCCTCGCAAGCGTCTTCTAACCAAATTGCGTGCATACTGAATATTGCATCATTTGTGCGACTGGTTTTTGTGACCAGAAAGGTCACATTTCGCACTAACAGACCCAAAGTCATCGCGTAAAACTGAAGTAATATCCGGCCTTCCCCAAGGAAGTGTTATAGCTCTCTCTTGTTCCTGATCGATATTAACGACAAAAGAGACAATCTGAGTAGCCCTCCTACATTGTTTGCAGATGATGCTGTCATTTACCGTCAATAGTCCAAAACGAATTCTAAAATGATTTAGATAAGACATCTGTATGGTGCAAAAAGTGGCCATTGACCACTAATCAAGGAAACTGTTACGTTATTCACATGTGTACTAAAAGAAATCAACTAAGTTTCTATTACTCGATAAGTAACACAAATCTAAAGGCTGTAAATTCATCTAAGTACTTAGGGATTACAATTACAAAAAACCTAATTTGGAACGATCACATAGATAATGCTGTGGGCAGAGCAAACCAAAGACACTTAGAAGGTGCAACAGGTCTACTAAAGAGACCGCTTGCACCAAGCTTGTCCATCCTATTCTGGAGTATTACTAAAATGGTTCAATGGCTCTGAGCACTATGGGACTTAACATCTGAGGTCATCAGTCCCCTAGAACTTACAACTACTTAAACCTAACTAACCTAAGGACATCACACACATCCATGCCCGAGGCAGGATTCGAACCTACGGCCGTAGCGGTCGCGCGGTTCCAGACTGAAGTGCCTAGATCCTCTCGGCCACACTGGCCGGCGGAGTATTGCTGTACTGTGTGGCATTCGCATCATATGGGACTGATGGATGACATCGAAAAAGTTCAAAGAAGGGTAGCTCGTTTTGTATTATCGCGAAAGAAGGAAGCTAGTGCCACAGACGTGATACGTGAACTGGAGTGGCAATCATTAAAACAAAGGCGTTTCTCATTGCAACGGGATCTTCTCATGAAGTTTCAATCAACAGTTTTCTCCTCCGATTGCGAAATCATTCTGTTTGCTTCCACCTACATAGGGAGAATCGATCATTACGATAATATAAGAGAAAACAGGGCTCGCACAGAAAAATTTAAATGTTCGTTTTTCCCGTTCGAGAGTAGGGAGAGACAGCTTGAAGGTGGTTCATGGAAAACTCTGCCAGGAACTTCATTGTCAATAGCAGAGTTCAAAATGGTTCAAATAGCTCTGAGCACTATGGGACTTAACAGCTGAGGTCATCAGTCCCCTAGAACTCAGAACTACTTAAACCTAACTAACCTAAGGACATCACACACATCCATGCCCGAGCAGGATTCGAACCTGCGACCGTAGCGGTCTCGCGGTTCCAGACTGACGCGCCTAGAACCGCACGGCCACACCGGCCGGCGTAGCAGAGTAATCACGTAGATGTAGATGTAGATTACTCTGAAACTCACAATTAAGTACCAGGCAGAGGGTTCATCAAACCACCTTGACTCTCGTACAACTCTTACCTCTCTCCATACGAGCACTGATATCTCTCATCTTATCATGATGATCATTTTTCCGTACACGTGTGGGCCCCACCAAAATACTTTCACACTCTCAGAAGGATAATTGTGATTCAAAATTCAGGATAAGATCAAGCCCAAACGAAATACGCCTTTGTCTTAACTACTGTCACACCAATTCGCGTATCATATCCGTGGCACTGTTTCACGTGTCTCATGATAATACAAAATGTATTGGCTATCTTAGTACCTTAGTGATGTCGACCGGCAATCCGATGTGTTGCACACTACACAGCAATACTCCAGAAGAGGTCGGAAAAGTGTAGTGTAAGCAGTCGCTTTAGCAGACCTGTGGCATTTTCTGTGTATTCTGGCAGTCTTTGGTTTGCTTTCCGCACAAAATTACCTGCGAGGTCGTTCCAATCTAAATTATTCGTAATTAAAAACCCAATTGTGAAGTTCAGTCTAAATCATTATGATTTCGTTGATTCTTTGTGCATCCTTAATTCAGCGTACTCCTTTCATTACTCATGTGTATGACCATACACATAACGTCATTTAGAGTCAATTACTCCTTTTCGCACCAATCACACATCTTGCCTAAACCATTTTGGGCTGCGTCATCTTTGTGACTGCACTGCACAGTAATCTACAGCATCATGTTGAAAAAATGAAAGAGGGCAGTTCGGAGTGTCTTCTAAACCTGTAGTGCCAGCAATTACATCCCGTTTCCTTTCTTGGTTGTTGGTGTGACTTGTGTAACTTCCCAGTCTTTACGCACGGAGCTTTCGACGAGCGAGCGGCAATAAATGATCTGCTAAGTATGCAGCTATTGTATCAGCATACTCTGAAGGGAACGTGACTGTCTGGACAGGAGGTCTTGCCTTTATTAGATGATTTAACCTTCTACACTACTTCTAGGATATCTAGTTCCAAGTTACTCAAGTTTTGGTCCGAATCCGGGATTATTTACTTTGTCTTCTTCGATGAAGAAATTTATGAACGCCATTTGTAATAACTCTGTTTGTTTGAAGGAATTTCTGAAAGCCATATTTAATAACTCTGATTCAGTGGCAACGTGATCAGTAACATCACCAGTGTTATCGTGAAGAGAGGTACTGATTGGGTCTTGGCGCTGGTGTACTTTACGTATGACCAGAACAAAATCATGTTGCATTGTAATTTGCGCTAAATTTCAAAGTTCTGTTAAACTTCATAAATCTTGGGGATTCTGTGTACTTTAAAATTTGGCATACTTTTTTCGTTATTCCTACAACAACGTTCTCACCAGTTTTGTGTACGATGGAGGATCAGTACCATCTCTTACTAATTTTTTTAATCTGGTATATATCTTTCATTTCCCGTCACTACTATTTCCCTGAACTGACATTAACTTTGGTCTATGCTTACATAGCAGACTGGAGGGCGTGGAGACTGTCTCTTAGGAAAGCGTCAAGCGAATTTTTATCTGATTTCTTAAGAAGATGTATTTACCGTGTATTTTTGGTAAATTTGGATGCTATGATATTCGATTTCCGTTACAATAACCTTGTGGACATTAATCGCTGTATTTCTGTGATGCTCCCTATTTGTTCAGGATTTGTTGTTGCTAACACATCAGGCAAGTTTTGCAACCATTTACACTTCGAAGGGACTCCTTAACTAACTGTTTAGAATAATTTTTTTAAGGTTGCACTCAGTAAGATTTTGGACTGTGTATTATGCCTGCCACTGACTTTCAACATGTATTTTAGAGGACAGATTGAAATCACCACCGACCATAATTATATGAGTAAGGTACGTACTTAGAATGAGACTCAAGTTTTCTTTGAATTGTTCAGTAACTGTATCGTTTGAGTTGGGCGTCGGTAAAAGTTACCAATTATTGATTTACTTCTGCTGTCGTGTATAACATCTACCCATACTAAATCACAGGAACCATCTACTTCAATTTCGCTTCAACTTAAACTACTTCTGAAAGCAGGAATCACATCACTAGCAATAGTATTTACTCTTCACTTTCCGAATAGGTTTAAGACCTTGGCATAAAAATGTGCGGCTTTACATTTTTCCACATATAGCCAGATTTCCGTTCACATTAGGATTTGAGTTTCAGTGTTTCCTGTTAGTGCTTGCAGCTCTGTCTCTTTCCCAGCATAGCTACGATAATTTACAACTACAATACAGATTGATTCTAGGTCTACCTTCTTGTGTTTGCCCTGACCCCTTCAAGTCTGACGCTGTTTGTGTAGTTTAAGGAGACCCTGTAGCCTAAAAAACTGCCCAGTCGCCTCCACTCACCCTCAACTGTACGGGTAGTCACTTACTGTGTGTGTCGGACCCCAGACCTTTAAAGCGGAAACCAGAAACTAACCACTCTATAGCCCGATTCAAGTGATCTGTAGCCTACACTGTTGTAGAACCGCCTGAGCTTCTGATACGGACCCTCCACTTTGCTCTGTACGAATGAATCACCTTTTGTTCTGTCGACGGTGATACAGACAGTGAGCTCCACGTTCATCTTTCAAGCGATACTGGTGGTCTTTACCAGTTCAGCTGGCTGCCCAAAACCAGAGACAATCATTTCGAATCCAAAATAACACCCATGGTTAGCACCGATATGAGCCACCACCTGCAGCTGACCGCACCCTGAACACGTCATGGCACCCAGAATCACGTTTCACGTCTGGAACGAGTCTCCTAGTACGCACACACAGAGCACCTACTGGATTCCTTCCCCACCTTCACAGACCTGTACGTAACAATCCCCATTAAGCGCCTAACTTTAAAAATCCGGACTACTAGTAATCCCTCCCTCTGTTAGTGTCCAGACATTGCTCACCTAGACGCTTCCTCTGGAATGGTGTGATCAACTGCATTTTTCTCTGGGTCTTTGACAGCCACAGATGACGCCAGAAACCTGAGGATGCCCGTCGATCGTCTCCTCGAAACCGTTGCGGTGCCTGCGGCATCCTGGAACATTCTCCCACTTCACAACAGGTGAGGGATCAACCTCAGTGGGGGCAGTACCGGGGCGGCCACAGTAATGAACCGATCATAATTGACGTCCATCAGATAAATATTTCTAGCCCCCACACTGATGCCGACTGGCAACAGCCTGAAGCTGTGTGACTGAACAAAATGTGTCTGGAGGTGTGAAAGAAGGGTCACCAAATCAGCTCGTATCTGAAGAAAGCAATCATAGGCTCTACCCATGCTGAAGGACCTGCAAATGTAATACAGACATAAAAGAAACAGATAAGTGAAAATACGTCGCTCCTTTTTGAATCTGGTAAAAATAATTCAGAATCGAATTCTGTACTTAATTAATCTGTGGCAGGAACGTAGGAGGATGTGCAATTACAGTCTAACCGACACTAAACTGTTGCTCCACAGCAATGAAACAAATGCCTCTTAAATTCGAGGATCGATGCAATCATTGATACATGCGGACATACTTAAAATTACACTGCCATTAAATCGAAAGACCATGCATAGTAATCACTCATATAAGATAGAAAATTTTTGAAAAAATAAATATACTAGTAACCACGGAGATAACTGGTACGCATATTTACTTAATCTCTGGTAAAAATCAGATCCCATTTGAGGCTCGTAAAAATCATTCACGTGTCAACAGTGTACTCCCATGACCTTCTGTAGGAATGTAAGGAGATCTTTCACTGACGATCTGACCGAAGCTCTAAGTGACTGTCTTACCCTTCTTAATTGACAGTCCCTTACAAATAAGTCTATCACCCAGATGGTTGGGTACATGCATGTTTTCACATGCCTTTTTGTATCAGCTCGTGGAGATAACGTTACTGGCAACACCACTATACAATACCACAATGATTAAGAAATTGCCTATATACATATTAACAGCAGACTGTGTGACGGCAATATACCGAATTTGTTACATTAAAAATGCTTATAACATTTTTTCAGTAATGAATACTATTCGCAATCAAGAACATAAGCGAAGTGGTAATTTAAAATGGTCACGATAACTTTTATAATATTTTACATTGACCAGCGAGTCATGTTCGCAGGTAACAGACATTAATATTTCTCGTTACCGCCGGTACGACGTTTACTTTATCACTGACAAATATCAGATGCAACACGAATTGCTAACGTTTAAATGCTTGTATTAAAGAAGTGCAAAATGCAGTTCAAAACATTACTGCATTTCTGATGCTAATAATTAATTTCCTTTTATTTGTAAACAAAAACTACATTGAGTTCTGAAGAATCAGTTTCGTTTTGATGTTACATTTACAGAGCTTACTCCTACAGACAGCCTCCCTCTCTGTCATTACGTGAGGTGGCAATAGGAGTCGGGGGGAGTAGCAGCTGCTACCAACTTGTGCAGTCTCTGGTACGTCAAGTCATCAGCAACAGCAGATGCACTTATATAGGGTTTTGGGGTGAGACGGATGAGGGGAGGAGGTACTGATGAACGTTGACACCCATGCTCCGATGCAGTACGGTGCAAGCTCACAGGCTAACTAATTAAACTCAGCGCCACAGGCGCCAATGGCCCCTGTGCTTACTTCCGCTCTCCAGTTCAAAGTGGAAGTTAAAGCCACTGTGCTGTTCTATTTGAGCCACCCGTTAGTGACACGAGGGCAGTGTCTGTGAACTGACAAGCTATGAGGAAATTACAGTGGATTCGATAACCACATATGTGGCACTTCTGTTTGGTAAGCAACTGAATTGATGGACCTGCAGCGGTGTCACCGAATAAGACCTTCCCAGGGTACAAGCCACGTCAACTGGGTGTAGCGAACATCGATGAGAATTCGGGTGAGAGCAATTAGAACTAAACTGTTGCAAGACATTCCGGGAGAAATTCGCAAAATGAAAACCGTCGAGAAGAAGAGTAAAGAGCTAGTTTTCTTCCATTCTGTCGTTCAGTGACATGAAGATGAACCGTCTCGTGAAAAGAGCAACTTCTCATCAGTCAGCAGTTATTCTGGTAATATACATGACTACACGAGACATGTGAAAGATAATATAATCGTCAGGCACCATACACAGCACCACATGAATGTAGACTATATTATGTTTCACAGGCGATGTCTATAGCAGAGTAAAATCAGATTAAACATAGGGGTCAGCAACCGAACCACCCAGAGAAATCAGCGGTATTTAATCATGGTGTGGAGACTGGAAGTAAGAAGGCATTCCACGAGACCACACTCATCACGAGGCCTAACAGCATCTACGATAGCGCTACAAAAGAAACTGTAAAGGAAAAGATTAGCAATATCAACCTCATTAAAAATGATGACTTATTGGCCTGTAGATTGTGCAACTTGCCCTTCGTGATCTTAAGCATGATACAGTGTATACGGCACAAAATCATTGCATACGAGACGAAAACAGCAAATACGCAGCAGTAAGGTACTACAAGACGACAAAACAGGAACGCTCAGTTGATAGTTATTTGATATGCAACCAATCAACGCGGTTAGAAACTCAAGAAAATTTTGTTCACAAGTGACCCACATATCAGGATTCTTCTAATCAATTCCTTAGTAACTTTTCTGACGTACTCCATCATTCAGATTTTTTTTTGCATGGATCTACCATCTTTGATGTTCTGAGTGATAATATGCAGGATTTGTGTGAGTGTGTCTTCGTGTGTGTGTGTGTGTGTGTGTGTGTGTGTGTGTGTGTGTGTGTGTTTGTGTGTGTCTGTTTGTGTGTCTAAGATTAAAAAAAAACGTAATCAGTCATCACATGAGGACAATGTGCGGTCTACATGTATTTGGGACAGTCTCATTAAAGTAACCGCTTCTGTCTTTGATGTGGATGTGAAATTTAAAATGTCAGATATAAGATGCAGCACTAGCAGCTGAGGGTATTAAAAGTTTGTTGGGGGAGCATGAAGAACAGTGCAGTCATCATAACGTGTAAATGAAGCGATTTATCTGACACCAGATAAGGGCATGATAATAGGTTTTCAGACCGAGAACGAAGCATTTCCAAAATCACTAAATTTTTGTAGTGTTTCGGGTCCTTTGTGGTTAAAGTGTACCACGCATGGCAAAATGGTGGTACCAAAAACAGGCGCCAAGGCAACCGTGGTGCACCATGGGTCATAGCTAACAGGGATGAATGATGGTTGCAGAAATGTGTACAGCCAAACAGAAGTGCAATTGTAGTGCAGCTGATTGTCCAGTGGCACCTCAACGACCATAGAGCGATCATTGCTGCGTATGGGCACCTTCAGAATGCATCTGGTTAATGCACCCATGATGACAAGGGTTGGAATTTGTACTCCAAATATGCTGCAACAATTGTCGTGAAGTTGCAGGCCAGAGGAGGGAGCGTTATGCTCTGGAGAATATTGTTTGTGGCATTTCTGGTATATTCTCGTCACCCTGTAGGGAACAATGGACCAACCCAGGACTACATTATAATTAGGAGCTATATACAATCCCACATGTAGACCGTTTCTCCCCGGCAGAGTTGCATGAGATAGTATCACAATACAATGTGTCATGACAGTGCGCATGTGTGATTCCAAGTGCAGCATAAACAGTTTACCCTATTCACCTGGCCACGAAACTTCCCGAATTTAAATGGAGTCAACAATCCGTGGTACCATCTCGGTCGGCTGTTTGTGCCATGGATCCTTAACGGAGTGACCTAGCACACCTGGCCATGACACTGGAGCCAGAATGGCTCCACATCACATCCATGCTGGTACCTTCCATAACGTCATTAACTCTATTCGACTTTTCTCCTGCACATATCACTACAGGAGGTGAATAATCAAGCTTTTCGCAAGTGGTCACACTAATGTGAATGGACAACTGTATATATATATATATATAAGATGTTCACGTATCTAAGGAAATATTTGGTTTAGTAATTAGTGTATTAGAACATGAACTATATTAAATCCTGAAATGTTTATCTACGCTGGCACAATTTTCAGCACAATCTGTCACCACTGTAACTGTGGATGATCAATTTAGTGCAGACTCGACCTTCTGCTTCACAGGAAGTTCAAGCGACATAGCTCCTGCTCCTCGTGACTGGAGAGCAGAAAGGTGTTGACTCAGACAGATTTGTAGAGGCATTAGCTTCAAGCAGGATTTCGCAAACGGCCAGGGGAGATGCAGGTTAGTTGGGTGCTGCAATATCGCTTGGCACAGCTCCCTACAATGCGGCTTTGTGTCGTCAGTGGCTGCCTGGGCTACTGCACAGTGTAGCACATCACGCTGTCCCCATGGCTGACTGCATGACGGAGACGTGCCTCCAGACATAACACAACAGGGCGTTGTGAGTATAAATGCTCCCCACTGAGAGCTTAGCAGCATTCTCTTGCCATTCTGCATCGACTGCCGCAGACTTTGCGCTAGTCATTTGCCAGATATATGGCAAAGCTATTACAGTCTCTGAGGGTCCTGAGTCCAACACAGGATGCTTGGATGCTGCTAGCAGCCACCGCAGACCAAAGGCAGAGAGATGCCCACCTTTGCCTTGTGTCACTGCCAAGCTGACACACTCCTAGGTTAATAAGGGCGCCACCTCCATCACCTCCTGATGTGGTGTTTCAGCATTACACAAAAGTCGTCAGCTGCTGCGAACCAGCCTGTGATGCTGACGTCCAAGTACTGTGAGGATGGCAGCAAATAATACAGGATGTTTCTGTTGAACAATGATTCTGGACTCTTCACTCTTCACAATACTGGAGAAACCATAGATACACCTACCCACAGACGAGACTCTGCAACCATAACCAGCCAGCCAGTAAGCCAAAGAGTCAGAAGGGGTTGCACAGCAAGAGAGCCTATGTCCACTAATATTAACACTAACAGACAAACATGGAATTGGAGTTTAGCCAGGTATTCAGTTGAACTCTTTTATTTATTCTTAATGTCGCATCCCACACAGTTCTAAACCCATCTTTTATATTACAATTCTCATACGCAGAAAATGAGCTACTCATTTGTGATGGAACTTACCTCAGCATCAGGACGTGAGTTTGCATGCTGCTAATAACCATTACCATCATCTTCATCGTCATCATCAGCAATTTGACATCTACTGCTGGGTAAAGGCCTCATATAGACTTTTCCATTTAATAAAACTTTACTCTTGACCATAGTTATTTTATGTACGTTTGATAAACTGAGCAACTTTCTGCATTCTTCCATTTTCAGAAGGTACATCATGCGTTCATACAATCTTGTATGTGTTACTATAGTGAAGAAAAATATCAGACTACCCTTTACGCTACTAACATTTTGAGATACCATGTACCAGTATACGTTGGACACTTCCGAAACGGCGGAACGCGTAAATACTTCAAAGTGTAGTAAATATGAAACTTTTGGTGATGAGAAAAATGTTATTCTAGTGCAAGAGTCTGAATGCTACACCTCATAAAGTATTTATTCAGCGTATTTCCAACTTTCCATTTGCTACCGTTTTCAACTGTACTCGTTAATAGCACTAGTGCACGCTAATATGCCATAAAAATACATCATAACTAATGTGTGTAGGCTTGTGGTAGCGATTTTCGTATACTGAGAATCACTGAAGTTCCAGAATCTGATGCACTGCTCTCCTTTACACAGCTAAACACGACTTGTGTCAAAAGGATTGTGCACGGACCGATGTGGGGAAGAATTATTGGCTTTCAGATTTAATAACGACTTCCACTATTACATCCTCGACTTGCACATCATCGATGCGTCACACATCAGCTGTAGTACATGCCTTGTATATAATTATATATTTCACTCTAAGACAGTTCAGTGTCTCTGGATTCACCCAAGTTTCAGTCTTCTGGTAGCATTCTGCCGTTAGTTATAGCATCCTGCGGTGGTAGGGCCAAACGGGTTCTGGCATATTGGTTTGTACGGGGTGCATAATTCAGGGGCAAGCGTAAATTCAGCGGCAAACCTATTCTTATGCTAAATGATTAAAATAGCCCCTGAGGGTTGATTTACGACTCCCTAGGGATAATTCCTCCACAGAAACCTCCCACCCGTCCCCCTTCTCTTGTCCCACCCTACTGGGAGTTCCCCAATCTCCCATGCTGATACAAACACACTTTTGACATAAAAAATTAATTGACTAATTAATTAAACTGACTAGTTAATTGAACCCTCTTTGAAATATACTATTCTTCCCTCCCCTCCACCACATGGGGTCCTATCCTGCACATGGAAATTGGCTGGAAAAAGACTCAGTCTGCAGTCGAGAGGAAGGATCTCATGACACGAAATTTAAAACAGTGTCAATAATATATTGATGTGTGTTCTTTATTTAATCAGTTTGTGGGAGACAGGGCTCCCCCACATGCGCAGAGCTCAACCCTGCCCCCACTTTCATTGACACAAAAACTGCAAGCACTAAGGAACGGGATGAAGTGCAGGCCATTAGTGCCGATGGTAGTCGCTCACACATGTGTGTCTGTCCTCTGAGCACAAGGCGCACGCAGCTGCACGTCTCGGAAGTTGGGTCCCTACTGAGGCTCTTGTTCCACATGCCACAGGCACGTGGCAACTGCATTCCAATTGCCTCCCATCCCTAAATTGCCCATTCTGTGTTGAGATGTCAGACAGGAAGAACTTACTATGGAATGCTTTTGTGATGATAAGAAAAAAAGCAACAAAGAGAGATGCTGTATTAAAGTATGTATTTTGATGGATATTTTTGCTATGTTCAGAAACATGCGCTTGTAGTGCCTTAATATGTCCTCCTGGGTAGGTACCGTCATAATCTGTTCAACTGAGTAGATGTTGGTGTAGGACCATAAGTTTAATAACTGTATTACCCCAATGCATATAGTTGAGGACTTCGTTCATCTTGAAGAATGGAGGGAGGTGCGGGGATGAGCAGGTGGCGAATACTTTTGATATAGGTAAGAAATGGTGGTTACAGTACTTACATCTATGTTGTTTCAACTAATTTTTAATGACAGCCCCTCCCAATCCCTGTACGTAGGAGATTTTCTTATGATGTTTCTCTGGGTAGGGAATATGAAAACGAATATTCTTGAACAAAAACTTTTAATAGTTTTATCCTATACACTTACACACAGAAAATACTCTTCCTTTATTTTTATGTGCAGTTTTAATAACATCGAGCTTGATTATTAACTTAAATTTGGAGTCTACACATGAATCATATATTTCATTCTCTAACCAGTAATTTGACAAATTCAAACAAGGTTAGTTCTCGAATTGTAATACATATCTGTATTTTTTCTGTAAACTATCTCCTTTACTACGCTAACAATAAGATCCGCTTCCTCTCGCAGCTCGTCTAACTGAGAGCATTCGGGGAATTTAATTTCCCCTTTATCCCCCGCATATCACTATGGTTATAACTCTCCATGTCTTCCTGGGTATACTCTGCCAACGTGACTGCTCTATATTCGTGTGGAATTTCCATAAAGAAATTTAAGTTTAAAACTTTTGCTAAGGAATAACCATTAAATGTCGGCCTGCTTAGCTTGGTAGCAACGTGCTCACCTCCCATTCAAGCGGACCTGGGTTTGATTCCCGGCTGGGTTGGAGATTTGCTATTCTCGCTGACTGGGTGTTGTTTTGTCCCCACCATAATTTCATCCTCATCAATGGGCGCAGTTCGAAAAATGTGGCGTCGACTGAAATAAGGCTTGCACTTGGCGGCCGCACTTCCCCGGGTGGGGCCTCCCAGCCAACGATGTCATAAGCTCATTTCCATTTACTATTAAATGACCTTATTCCGTTGGTTTTAAACTATGCAAACGGTTGTTCTGTTGCAAGGAGCACAATATACTAAGCAATGTTTTCGGATGTGATGTAACCTTCATTTTCAGAAGATCATGGTACTAATGGAGCTTTATAAAGAGATTTTTCGTGCTTACTTTAATGCTGTTAACGTTCTCGATGCCGTCTTTTGCGGCCAGTACTCCAACATATGACTACTTACCATTGTTATGTACAGTAATCGCTGAAATCTTATGTTCTCCACTTGTATTTAGTCTTTTACATACTCTGCTTAAAGTAATATGTTATGCTTGCCTGTATATCTACAATGGCTTCTTCTTTTTCCAGTAGCAGTTTATACTCCGCCTTTGTGACAGTTTTCTTGGCCGTATACTCGTAGTCCTTTTTACAGTGTTTATCTTCGAGCTCTTCTATCTCCATTTCAATTTTTCGTAAAGTTAATACATTAACTGCACTCAAAGGATTAATCTGTTTCATGGGTAATAGTTTAGTCTGTTTGATATACATTGGTTCTTTTTCTTAAAACTTTGTGGTATAAGATTATTTGTATGAACTACACCTATTTCGTCGGTATTTATACTCGACTGTATTTTTTTGTACAATGTCCTGCGTTGAAAGAAATATGTTTCTCCCGCTTTCATATAGCACTTCTGTGTAATATCGATATTGTCTTTATTGGAATTAGTCTGAAGAATGTTCACGTAGTTTACAGGTAGATAATTAAGAATTAATGCATACAGAGCATAGTTTATAAGCCTCACTCGATCTTGAGAGTCCGTAGACCTACCTGCAAACCAGTCAATTGTCGGGTATTCTTATTTCCCCAGCATAACGGTGTTAAACACCACACAGCAGCTGTTCTGAGAGTTATTACTTAGCTGATACCACATTGATGACATTGTCAAAGAGTAGAGTGGAGCACATTGCAGTTGTATATTGTAACCTCCAGTCTGGCAAATTGTGCTGTTTTGTTGTAGTCGCATGTCTGGTTACTTTATAAAATCTGTAAGGATTGTACCTATACGTTTGTGCAAACCAGGACTTGTGACTTGACATAAAATCTTGTTAAAAATCTTTACTCTACAATTGGAGGTCATCCACGTTAAACAGTCTGTTCAAACTATTTTATCGTTTTCCACAACAACATTCTCCTTCTCTGGCGGTCTCTTTCTGTGTAGAAATAGTTTCTAGCATTACGTAGACGCACATCTGGATTATACTAAAAACCACGGCAACATCTTGAGTTATGTCCAAATCCATAAGGTAACAGTCGCCGACTAGTAGCTGCTGCTATACTCCTGGCCGCTCTTCCATTGTAACATCCATTTTTAATGCCAGCTAAATTCACTTTGTTTGTTATAATAACAAGATTTTTACACTTCTTCGAAATGTTTTCCAGCGCCTCCTTGCTGATTTTATCCACTGTTCGTGTTGCTGTCACAATGTCGTTCCCGTGTAGGAGAAATGGTAGCTTTACAATAACACCATGTCTTGTAGCGACGAACTTGTAGAATTTTCTACGAATATTATAGTTATATGAGCCACATATCTCCTTCTCTAACATTACAAATCGTCTCTTCTCTAACTGATCTTCACAATAAACTAGATCACAGATTTCAACTACCACAATGTTATCGCAGAATGTTTCTATAATACGAGTAATCTCATTTAAATTCTCCTTGTTAAAGAGAATTTATGTTGCGAATGTCAGGAACAAGATTGTCCAGGTTCTCAAGTCGTAACCACAAACCAAAGTAGTCGTCGGTTGGTAGCATCCTTCTTAATAATAGCTGAAGCATGATAAGCACTTTGGCGAAACCTTGTTGACACTTTGAACTACCACAGAACACTAACCGGTTGCCGATGTCAAGTCGCCATTTATACTCTAAAGTTACAAGATAGTGGCACATCCAGTCACGTTATTTTCTGGTCATACAATCTAAATTGGTTTGCACTTGGAATCCAATTGTAAGCTCCTAGCCCATTGTACTATTTAGTGGATAAAGTGTCAGTGGGAATGGTGGGGACTGGGCCTTGCCATTACCACCCTATCCCATGCCGCAAGCCGGCCGGAATGGCCTAGGGGTTCTAGGCGCTGCCGTCTGGAACTGCGTGACCGCTACGGTCCCAGGTTCGAATCCTGCCTCGGGCATGGATGTGTGTGACTTCCTTAGGTTAGTTGGTTTAGATAGTTCTAAGTTCTGGGGACTGATGACCTGAGCAGATAAGTCCCATAGTGCTCAGAGCCATTTGAACCATTTGAACCGTGCCGCTAATATCCACTATCAAGCTCGTATACAGCAATACTGTATTCCGTCCAGCACTGCAATATACCTACCCACACCAGCACCGTGCCTGAGTGCAGCGTTACCCTCTACTGTGCCAAAACTGCGCTGTACTACACGTTCTGAAAACGTATTAAGGCACAGTGCCATTGTCGACTGTGGAGATATTATGCAGTACTATTCTGTCCAAAAACACGGCCAACTGCAGGGCAGTTCAATTAATTGCGTAAGGGTGACACTCTCGAGTAGCAAATTCCATCCCTCATGTGGATACCTTCCACACAAAATATCTTAACTGAGCTACGAGTATGCAACTGGATTGCAAGTACACACAAATTTACGACGTATAACCGGAAGATCACGTGACTGGAAGTGCCACAATCTCGGATCTTAGAGTGTGAAACGAAGGTTGACAACCACATCCGATCAGTTTTCCAAGATAGTTGAAAGTGTCAATACGGATTCCTCCAAAGTGTTTAACATACCTCAGCTATTAGGGAGGAGGACGAGATCATATTGGCAACATAAATTAGTCCACTAATTGTACGCTTCATAGCAAGAAGAATATAAATATCTTACTCCTATTACGGAACCATTTTACAATAAAATTATGGTAGTTAAAATCTGTGGCTGAGTGAATTACTAGGATCAGTTAGAGAAGGGACGATCTGTAGTGTAAAAGAAGGAGATGCGTTGCTCATTTAAGGACAGCACAGGGCAAAATACATATATATCTCCAAAAACACTATGGCTGAAACAGTAAAACTTAAGACAATCATTTACAACACGGTGCTTGGCATTCTGTGCAATTTTTGTTCGAATATGCGCATCGACATACATTTTACGAGGGTTTGAATTTTTAATCACTAGTGTTTCTATAATGTGGCTTTTCTAGTTCATTAACGAAGCAATAAAACTGGTGCTGTAGTGTTTATATCTGCGTAAGAGACATGTCAGTTGGAATCGATCTTTGTTTAAGGTCATAGTAGCTTTGAAATTAATTTCTCGCGCATGTGTTAGCCGTGACCGCTCTATTTTCGTCAAATCTTGTAGGAGAACGTTTCTCCGTGAAAAGATAAGGGAAAACTGCAGCACAGGATTATTCAGTATATAGTTCTTAAGAACTATGCCAGTTTTCTGGATGTCAGCTTTTGTAGTTCCTGAGATAACGTGTATTACAGCTCAAAAATGTCAGTTTCTGGCAGTTAGGATTCAAAATTTTTATTTCGAATTTTGACGATGTTGCTAAACCTCTAGTGACTACAGCTGTCTATATCACAATCTTTATCGTCTTCCTCGTCTTACTGGAGTAATCTCTTCCCCTGCCTCCCATGACTTACCAAATTTTGCACTTTTTCTTCTGCTGCCTCAGCTTTTTCGAATCCCGCTTCATCCATACTTCTAAGTATCTTCAGTGTGAATGCACCTGGGTGGGAGCCTAGACTCCGCAGGCACTTAATCCTATCTACACTTTCACAACTCAACACCAGACAGGCACACATGTAGCAATCTTCACAACTGAAGACACAAATACCTTCTCTGGACAAAGCGTCCTTGTAAGGTGGTTATAACTCTCATTTGTTTCAGCGTTTTACCATGCTCACAAATTTTTCACACTTCTGGATTGGCTAGGTACCTAAATGTTGGTTTCATAACATCTAAAATAGTGAGTGCGAAACCATGTTTGTGAGTGTATGGCTTTCCAATGGCTTCATCCTTAAGATAATTTCAGCATGATATGCCATAAAGGGAATGTCTAGGATTATCATCTCTGGAAAGGTTCTTCATTGCCATCAGTGTTCTTTCTTGTGTCACTCTGAGAGCAATATTTGCTCTTTACTTGAAAGTCTGAGATTTTCCCTGTATTCACACTAATGACACATGACACACCACTGAGTGATATAGAGACCCTCTTCATCCAGGTTCCATCAAAAGAGACACACAGATCTTTCACTACACAGTATCCTTCTTCCACTTCATTGTTGAAATGTACAGCTTCCTCAAAAGGTGCTTTCATGTCCTCCTTACACATTTTTATAGCCAGAATTCGGTTATGAACCTGTGCGATGTCTATTTTTAATAAATTACGCAACAAAAGTAATTCGTCATTTCGATCTGCAGCTCCTTATGTTTACAGCGTTTGCAATTAATATAGTTTGACGTAAGGTCCGCCAGTTATGCAAAACACCGTTTTTCGAAGTTCCCAAATATGTTTCAGGACCTCTGTGCCATCATCAGTGGGCTCGTGCTTTAATGTGAACATTTTTACTAAATGATTATAAAATTACGGGAGTATTTTGTAATCTTTTAGAAAAAATGTTCAGATTACATACTGAATAAAGCAGAAACCCACTGATGATGATACAGGGGTACTGAAACATGTTTGGGAACTTAGAAAAACGGTGTTTTGCATAACTGGCGGATCTTACATCCAACAAAAGAAATTGTTCGTTTTCTTTCTCAATTTTGCTCTATGTCTGCCATTGACTATATTATATATGTAGTAAATTCTCTAAATTCGTTGCTGCAACGTATTGTGTCAGTGCAAAGCTATCATTACTCATGTACCGGAACGACAATCTTACAACATGAGAAACACTGGACAAAATCGGCTAGGAGGCTATGGAATACATTTCGCAGAAATCTAAAAATCCTGAGGTTATACCGTAGAAAGTGGAATTAGCTGACATTACAATCGATATTGTAATTGAGTAGCTGCATGGAAAATTGCAGCAGCTACTTGTCGACGACTATTGCCTTATGGATTTCGAAAGTATGCAAGACATTTCCGGGGTTATTAATACAATCGAGATGTGCGGCTACATAAAACCAGAAACGATTTCCACATGGAAAGCGACCACCAGGGAAACAGCAATGTAATTGTGGAGAACGATTAGGCAGGTGGGATATACTGTCTACCACGAGTGACCACATATTGTGGAGTAAAGATATATAACGAATTTATACGTCACATCATAAGGCCAGATGTGAACATAGGCATAGGTAACAACGTTATAGATTTTCGAAAGTGTCCAGACATGCAACTACATGTGATTGACCCTGCTCAAAAATCTTTAAGTGTTTTAAACTCAAACAAGCAGCATTTACAATGTGTTACACTGTACTCAGTGCAGATCACATTCATGTGGTGTCAGCTAATTAACAACTTAAAAACACCTCCTATATGGAGTTTAACAAAGCTCTGCAGTTTGTCTTCTGGGACAGTAAGAATATTCGAAAATTGAACGGTATGCAGGGAAGTCGACTGGACTCTCGAGAACAAGAACAGCTTTTAAGTTGTGTTCTGTTTGCATATAGTTTTAATTAATTGCCTTTAAGTCATGTGGAGTTTCGTAACACTGACTCCGACAAAGACCATATTAGTATTATACAAAAGTACCACAATAAAGCAGAAAAACCGCATTTCTCTCAAGTCAGATCATTGTTCTCCACAATATCACTCTATAGCTGTGGTAAATGTCCATATGTTTGAAGTACTGGTCCTAATGCCATCATTGTATTTAAATGTGTTGGCCTGCATACGCGGCACCAAGCAATAAAATAACCGTCCGCAGAGCTTAAAACATACGTAATAACAACATTTAGAGGTAACTCGTTTGCGAAAGCTATAAACTTGAACTTCTATACGGAAATTTCACAATAATGTGCAGCAGAAGGGATTGCAGTGCACACCCAGAACGACATCAAGTGTATAACCATGAGGGGATAAAGCAGAAATTACATTCTCCGAGAGCTCTTTGCTAGGAGACCTGCAAGAGGGAACGGATCTACCTGTGAACGCAGTAAAGGAGTTAGTTTACAGGAAAAATCGAGATATGTATTAAAATTCGAGAACATACCTTCTTTTTAATAGTCAAACTACTGGTGGGACAATTAAATATAACATTCAGATGCAGACTTAAATTATAAATTAAAAATTATGCTGGATATAATTAAAATCACACCAAACACATATAACGAATGTTTTTGCCTCTCTAAATGTATGTGCAAAAATTAATAGAGGTTCTAGTACAAGAGTATCTGCTTTTGTATCCTCCACCCAGTCAAACATCCTAAGAAAATCTCTTATTTAGAATCATATATATGCATGCCTATTGGGTGAGAGTATAGGAGGTGTATGATCTAGAAAAGTAGTTGAGAGTATGTTGTTGAAAGTGTAGTAACGCCCACTTCTAATGTATATGAAAAGTGCTTCATGTTGTAAGCAAACTAACACAGAACCAGGCCAACTGACGTTCAAACTAACACAACTGTGAAAGATACAGAATGAGGATGAAAGTGAAGGAATTTGAATAACTTTGCTAACTGAGCATTAGCCAGTAGATACATAATTTCCTGAGGAGCTTTGAAAACCTCAGACTGTGTGTCTGGACACCTTGGTTTGTGCAATGAGGTCTCCACCCACTTGCTCACATTTGCTCTCGCTTCCCATGATGTAATAACTACATGCATCAAGGAATGGAACGAAGAGCAGTACATTAGCCACCATGTTGGGTCACATGCACATATGTCTGTTTCCAGCGCACTGGACCTGCGCAAAAGCTCACCAAGGAGGTTTGGTCGCGCCTGCCAGCTAGCGCTGCCAGTCATTTACTGTGGCTGTGTCTATGGTGATAATCTGTCCGTACCAGCATTCCATGCATAACTATCACAAATGCATATCGCATATGCAGGGCAGCTGTTCGCTGCACTGAGTACATGCAGAGTATATCCATGTTGGGTGCCTAACAGCTCACCACAGGGAAACAGTTGACAGAGGCCTGGCAGCCAGCAGCCTTTGGCTGGTGCAGGATTGGAGACCCCACATGCGTCAACTCTCTCATGTCGGTAAGAAGCGAAGGTTACTATACAGGGTGTACATAAAGTCTGGGATCAAATTCAATTGTTTATTGCACAAGAACCAGATATTGTAAGATATGTAATTTTGATGAGAAACCCTAAAAGTTCTTTTGTTCTCGTGTATACCACCACAGTGTAGATTGGTAGTTTGCCAAAGCTTTAAAACTCTTGTCACAAACATGGCGAGTTCAGGTGTGGAGTGATCTTTGTCTGTGTTGGAGTTCGACAAAAACAAACGTGCTACATCTGATCAACATATGTTTAGAACCAAGTACGGTAAGAAGCCACCAACAAGGAAAGCCATTTACCACTGGCACAACAAATTTTTTACGATGGCTTGCTTGTGCCCTGCAAAGAAAAGCAGACGTCCCAGTGTGAGTGAAGCGAATGTGGAGCGTGTGTGAGAGACATTCATAAGGAGTCCAAAGAAATCAGTGCGCCGTGCATCCTGTGAACTGGAAGTGGCTCCAACGACATTGTGGAAAATCCTGTAAGAGAAACTGTCTATGAAACCATGAGAACTGACTGACACAGTGGACGGTGCCATGCTGGGATGGCTATAGCAGAGAATTTGATTACCGTATTGACGTCTGCCGGGTCACTCATGGTTCGCAAATCGAATCTTTATAAAAAAGCTTTCAGAGTTTTTCTTCAAAATCCAAAATGTACGACATCTGTGCAATGTTTAGTTCTTGTGCAATATATAATTGAAAGTGTTTCAGGACTTTATGTATACCTTGCACATTTGACTAACTTGTTTCAACTACTTTTCAACGTCGTCCCCCCTCCTATGCCCCCAGTCCCAAAGCTACAGAGAGATCATTGTAAATACGAGACGTCATCAAGAACATTACCAGGGGAGAGCACTTGAAAACAAAAATTCTTGTACAAAAGGATGTAGGCAAGAAACGAAAGTTACTCTGCATTTGACTGTCTTGTTTGAACTACTTTTCAAGCTCATCCTCCCTATTATACCCCCTATCTAAATTGCAAGCACATAGATCACTGTAAAAAGGAGACTTTATTAGAATGATCGTCTCTTTCCTTATTTTTGTTTGGTGTAGTTTTAGTAACAACCAGCTTAATTTTTAACTTCAGCATTAAAGTCCACATTTGTAGCGTATACTTCATTCTCCAACCAGTAATTTGACAACTACAAAGAAGGTGTCCTCCAATTGTAATACGTACCTAGTTTCTTCTTGTAAACTGTCTCCTTTATAGCTTTAATAGTTAGTTGTGTTCCACCTTGCAGTTCTTCTGGCTGCAAGCATTTGGGGATTCTAATTCTCCCCCTTACCTCCCGCCTAATACTATGGTTATAACACACCATGACTTCGTGGGCGTACACTGTCACCACTGCTGCTGCTAATTCTTGTGGAATTCCCATACATAACTTTAAGTTTAAGACCAATGTATTTGGTTATGATGTAACTATCATTTTAGCAGCTCATGATACGAATGGAGTTCTATAAAGAGATTTTTCATGTATATTTTCATGTACTAAACATTACCAATGCTGGTATTTCCAGTCTGTGCTCCAATGCATTGCCATTTACCATAGTTATTTACAGTAAACGCTGATGTCTTATATTCTCCACTTGTGTTCAGACTTTCCATATTCTGTGAATAAGGTTATATGTAAGGTTTGCCTGTACATCTGCAGACCTTCTTATTTTTCCAGTAGTAGTTTATACACCTCGTTAGTGACAGTTTTCTTCGCCAACTACTCGTAGTATTTGTTTCTGTTTTGGGCTTCAAGCTCTTCTATTTCTAGTTATGCTTTTGGTAAACTTAGTACATTAACTGCACCTAAAAATTGATTTGTTTCATTGGGAATGGTTTAATCTGTTTTATACATTGATTCCTTTTCTTAACACAGGTGGTATAACAATATTTGCATGAACTAGTACCAATTCAAACATATCTGTATCTAACAATATTGTTGGGAACAACTTTCTGTCTTGAGAGAAATATGTTTCTTCTCCTTTATTATTCTACTTGTGTGTAATACTTACGTTGTATTTGATGGAGTCAGTGTTAAGAAACTCCAAGCAGTTCACAGGTAGATAATTAAAACTGTATGCAGTTAAAGTGTAGCTTATAAGCTTTACTCGGTCTGGAGAGCTCAGTAGAATTACAAGTACACCAGTCAATTTCCTCTTATTCTTACTGGCCAGGTAGACAACAGAACGGTGTGAAACACCACACAATAGCTGTTCAGTAAGTTATTAGTTAGGCTGACACCAGCTGGATGAGATTAGCAAAGGGTACATTTGACCACATTGTAAATACTCTTTGTTAGATTTTAAAAACTTAAACAGTTCTGCATTTGCTCAAACGCACAATCCATTGTGTAGTGTACACTGTAGCCTCTAATGTGGTAAGACCATGCTGATTATCCAATGAGGACGTAAGAGTTTCTCATAGTCAAGTAGTCAAATGTATGGACACTTTGTACGGTGATCGCAGATCTCCAATTAATCTCTGCTAAATCTTGCGTTATATCAAAACCTATAAAGCAATAGTCGTCGACAAGTAGCTGCTTCTATATGCCAGATAGCTTTTTCATTGTAACATGCATTTTAACGTCAGCTAATTCCACTTTGTATGGTATAGCCACAATATATTTATATTTCTTCGAAATGTTTCCCAGTACCTCCTTGTAGATTTTATCCAGTGTTTGTCTTGCTGCCATACTGTAGGGGAAGCGGTAGCTTCACCTTGACACCATGTCTTACACCAACATCCTTGGAGAATTTACTACGAATATAACTGTTATATGAGCTACACATCTCCTTCTCTAACATTACAGATTGTCCCTTCTCTACCTGATCTTCACGATAATCTGGATCACAGATTTTAACTACCATAATATTATTGCAGTACGGTTATGTAATAGGAGTAATCACATTTAAGCCCCTAACACTATGGAGTGTAACATTTCCAGTGTAATTAATGTTGCAAATGACAGAAACATTAATGTCCATGTTCTCCAGTAGCAACCATTAACCAAAACGTTTGTCTTTTGGTCTCATCGTCCTACCTCATAGCGAAAGTCATATGCACAGATCACTCAGAATGACAGCTAATATACCACACTGTATTCCATTCCTCAGTTCATATGATTGTTATATCGTTGGAATGGGAGCAGACTTGAGTTCCACCCATGTCGCGGAGCCCTGTCTCCCACAACCTGATTAAATACAGAATTTGCTTCATATGTTATTGTCACTGAGTTGAGTTTTGTGTCATGAGACCCTTCTTCTCCAGTACAGACTGAGACTAATTTCCAGCCAGGTTGGGAACAGATACAGGTGGTAGCATGGCTGGGGTTTTTCCCAGAGGGTTAATAAATTGAGAATTTTAATTAATTATTCAATTAATTAATTATCAAAACTGTGCTTGCATCGTCAGGGGATGAGAGTTTGAGATTTCCCATAGAGCGGAGAAAGAGAGGGAGGGGGAGGCATACAGTGCTTCCAAGAAGGAGGTATTAAGATAGTTGGTTTAAATCAACCCTTGGAGCATCGTACATCGATTAATATAAGAATAGATTTGTCCATGACTGTATGCTTACATCTGAATGTAGCAACACGCAGAAACAAACTGTGTCAGAAGCCTCTTTACTCTACTACTTCCTTCCACATCTACAGAGCACATTACTGTTTATATATCTCACTGTTTCGCCCAACTTTCTTCAAAACCCAGCAAAACCACTCCCAGTATTATTGGACTAGCATCGATAGGGCACATGACTTATACATTGCTTCACAGGTAATACTGACAGAGAAATCCTGTAATTCTGAACAAAATGTATCCTGTGCTCATTATAAGTGAGAACATAAATTCTGACCCTTACAACTGCCTTTTAAAAGCAGAAAGCTTCGAATTAGTCCATCTGGGAGCACAGCAAGTATTTCGCACAGAACAAAAGCATTATTTGTGCATGTCTTCAATATGGTTGGTCAGAACATTGTCAATTACAGTAACTCATCTTCACTATTAATACTCCGAGGATGGAGATTAAAGTCCAATCCGATTTGATGCCAAGACATTTGACAGCTACAATTGTAGTTAGCAAGCTCTCCTTAGGATAGTGATTGGTGCATGCTTCTGTAGCCCAGCCATTGGCCTGTACCTACTAATTGTACTTCATTTACATATATCATTCTTTGTGTACAATTTTCAAAATGTTACACTTTACCAGTAGGCATCTAAATACTATGCTACGAATGGAAAGTGCTAAGGTACACACATTATGGAATACATACGCGCATTAACAGCCTCACTGTCTCCCCTTCCAATGGTGACTCTAATTACAGCTACTTGTATTGAACTGCCAAGTTTGTATTTGATTTACATGTTATTACCAGCATAAGCACAGCTATAGATATTACTTACCTATTGGACACAAATGATCGAAACATATTCCGTACGAAGAACACAGACTTCAGATTTCCCAAACAACCACACCACTTCACTCCAGCAAAATGTTCCAACTCGACGTTCTGGCCTTCTTCAGACCTTTCTCCAGGCACTGGCGTGCCGTGATATCTGAAAAAGTGGTAAAAAATGTAGATAAAGGCGCTACAGGAACAGAATTCTTGCAGCTGAAAACCTTTAAGGGGTTTGAGTGGTAGAAACAAAATCAAAATAATAAAGATAGAGTAACACTTGTTCAGATTTTACGACAAAGGTATAAAGGCTATAAATCCTAAAGTGGTACATAAAGTTTGCATCTTTTTATACTAACATAAAACATGGTTTTGTCTCATTCCCATTCACTTTGAGGGGTTACATGATTTCGCAAAACCTGCAATACGTTGCATCGGAAGGAAGAGTAACATGGAGGTGTGTGACTCCTCTAACCGGCTGTCACACATATTCATTGTGCCAACTCGTGAGAAGACCACTCAAGCAAAACTCATGTACTTAACTTCTACATCTACATCCATACTCCTCAAGCCACCTGACGGTGTGTGGCGGAGGGCACCCTGAGAACCTCTATCGGTTCTCCCTTCTATTCCAGTCTCGTATTGTTCGTGGAAAGAAGGATTGTCGTTATGCTTCTGTGTGGGCTCTAATCTCTCTGATTTTATCCTTATGGTCTCTTCGCGAGATATACGGAGAAGGGAGCAATATACTGCTTGACTCTTCGGTGAAGGTATGTTCTCGAAACTTTAACAAAAGCCCGTACCGAGCTACTGATCGTCTCTCCTGCAGGGTCTTCCACTGGAGTTTATCTATAATCTCCGTAACGCTTTCGCGATTACTAAATGATCCTGTAACGAAGCGCGCTGCTCTCCGTTGGATCTTCTCTGTCTCTTCTATCAACCCTATCTGGTACGGATCCCACACTGCTGAGCAGTATTCAAGCAGTGGGCGAACAAGCGTACTGTAACCTACTTCCTTTGTTTTCGGATTGCATTTCCTTAGGATTCTTCCAATGAATCTCAGTCTGGCATCTGCTTTACCGACGATCAACTTTATACGATCATTCCATTTTAAATCACTCCTAATGCGTACTCCCAGATAATTTATGGAATTAACTGCTTCCAGTTCCTGACCTGCTATTTTGTAGCTAAATGATAAGGGATCTATGTTTCTATGTATTCGCAGCACATTATACTTGACTACATTGAGATTCAATTGCCATTCCCTGCGCCATGCGTCAATTCCCTGCAGATCCTCCTTCTGTGTATATAGGGCAGACTTCGCTTTCATACTACACAACATAGATGAGATATTGTATACTGTTGAGATAGTTACATTGGTTTTTTCCTGTTCAGAATAATGTCATGGCCCAGTTATTTTAGTGTATATAATAGGAAATTAAGATTTTGTCAAAGCTTCATTGAAGATAGTTGGGGAAATCTAACTTCATATGACAGATACGACTTCAGTACAAATAGTGTTCAACTGACTCACCATCATTTATCACCAGCTGGGAGCGACCCGGGTGGAATTTTAGGCCTTGCTTGTCTTGTTTCACAGTGCTCTGTGCAGTTTGTTGGCGGCGTTCTTTCTATGGCAGAGTATGGAGGAGAAGGTGTGCAAGTTAATAGGTGCGGTACAAAACAGGCCACAGTCCATTAGTCTCTGCAGTACCTGGATATAGCACATGGAGACATGATACGACTCCCCATACTTTACCGTCCCAATATATACCGATTTGTATGTCACTCCTGTTGGTCAGTATAAGTGGGACAGGCTTGAAAATATTCTAATGCAAGTTACTTCGAATGCATAAGAAATCGAAAATACATCTGTACAACGCCAATTATCAGTCTCGATGTGGACCTCAATATTTTTACAACTCTATTGATTTTCCATTCGTCGTTGGGAGTTTATATTCCACATTTAGTTATTCCATTCTAGCACACGTGCAACTCCACGAATTTTTATTTCATAGTCAATGGTCTAAGGCAGTACAGGTCCACCACCAAGTCACAGTGTGGTCCAGCATTCCTTCGATAACCAATCAGATGGCATGGGACAGCCTTCCACGGCCGGCCACTGAAGGGCGCTCGTCTTGTGTTATTCTTTTGTGATTAGCGAGTCCTACAGAGCACTTGTCATGGCGCTCTTGTAACTAGAGTCTGCCTCTTCGATTTTACATCTGTCTGGCCATTCAATTTTGATTTTGCTACCCGCAAAGATGCCGGTTACTTCTCCCTCTCGCTACTGTTTAACACTCAACCCGGAATTATCACAGCTCCATTCGAACATCTTTTAACTTTCTCCGCCCATGTCAGTTGTTTGCGAGACTTTTATCGGTGGTGCTCCGTCTTTCCTGTAATTTCACACTGTAAACCAAAACGCGCCAATAAACCAAGTTATATTTTTAGTATTTATAAATTCCGAACTCTTGTGGCACAACAATCTTTCCCACTATAGGTACATCCAGCTGAGTTTCCTGCACAAACCGGTGAACGGAAGCACAAAAAGACAAGCTGCAATTTAAGTTTCTTTGGCCTAGAAAATATCTGTTTAGTATAGTTTCCTATGCCTCTTACGTAATTGTACAGATAGTGAAATCTTTGCTTTTAAGTCTTTACATTCGTCTTGTTCGCAAGAGCAGTTGATGAATTGGTGCTTTATAAGGTGCAATGCTGGCAGTCGGTTTGTTGCCACTGGAAAACCATGGCTATACATGGGTTCAGAGCAGTTACCTGCAGGCCGACGTCATGTACATCTCTCTAGAGGTGACCGATACACAACTGAACTAATTCCTCTCGACTGAGTGATTGCTGACGCAGGAAAACGGAGCAATAGATGTTTGAATTGTTAGTGTCTCTGCAGTGACGTCAGTTAGTGTTCTTGGGCAGGCTGTTGCAACAATGTGCCCTCAACATGCTAACTTAATCACAATGGCATAGATTACTTTCCAGATAAATATATAATATTGACCATGTAGCAGAGGTGCTGAATCACTGAAAGGCACCAGCTGTCACAGACCGTGTATACGTGTGTGTGAGTTGCGTTTGCGTGAGTATGTGTGTGTGTATGTTGCCTAATTTTGACAAAGGCTTTGTTGGCCAAAAACTCAGCACCTCTGCTATATAGTGAGAAGCAACTGTCTTTTTCATTGAATTATTGCATTCCGTCTTGGATTTTCCATTGTTTGATGTACATGGACTTTGCAATGTTCGATGTACAGGTCATCCAACGCTTTGATCTCATAGACGATCCTCTGTAGAGTGCCAGTGCTTGGCAGCTCGTTTCGGATACAATGACCTGTAAAGAAATGAGTCACGATTGATGCAGTTCACCGCAGCCACCCTCTGCTATCTACACGCTACTACTCATAATTCCTCACTCCGCTACCCACTCACTGCTCCTGTATGCTCTCGATTCACTCGCTGACCCAGCCCGCAGCACTCTTCACTCATTCTCTGATCAAGCTCACAGTTCGATTTCAATATTCCTCACTCAGCGCTCTCCATTTCAGTACCGCTCGCCTTTAAAGGCGAGCGGAACTGTTTTGATTGCAACAATGATGGTATATATATTCTGTTATTAAATTTTACAAATGTATTAGTGTATGAATAGAATTTAGTGTACACTGCCAGTACATTTGTTATTATTCAAAATTTTGTATCTTTAAAATGTGCATATCAACTATTTTAATTTTCAATACACATATTTTTCCATACCACATATTACGCCAGCCAAGTCACCTCCACCTGGAAGTGCTTCAAACGAATAGGTACAATTTTACCAAACACAATAATAACAGAAATTGTCGCTGATACCATCAGGTAACTTCCTGTTCTACTTTCTCTTCAACAGACCTGAAATATGTCCTAGGTCTAGTCATCCAGCATCTTGCCTGGAATGGTATAGGTTATAGAGGTGAACAAGAGCACAGTCACCTGATGACTCTTCTGCAGGTGTCTGAGAATTGGTTTCTCATGAATGACCTTCACACATGCTTGCTTCCGCTGTGGATAAAGTTATCCTTCCGAAAAGTTCAAAGAGAGTCTGAGTTAGTATGCACCGCACCCGTGTCATTTGGCTCCCAAACACATCATAATTTATTTTCTTTCGTGCTACTTTCACCAGTAGCTTTCCGTTCACTGTACCCTGTAACTACATCTATCAGGCCTATAAGGTCAATCATATCGGATAGAACTATGACACTGGATACAAAACGTTCTAAAAGATTTATAAATATGCTTTGCAGAATAACCTATAAATAAAATTGTCAGTGTTACAATTCCGATCATATTAAATGAAATTATGACATCAGAAGCACAAAATTTTAAGAAATTCATAATATGCTTTGGGCCAATTATAAAGAGCAACTTCTAAATACTTATAAATCTTTGTAATGACTAGTTATTTGATGAAGTTAGGAGTGACTTGACCAGGACAAACGCAATGATAGGTGGTCAAATATAAAGTGGACGAGAAAGCACAACTGAAACCGCACGCCCAAACTGAAGAAATACATACTGCAGCAAATACACTGAAGAGCAAAAGAAACTGGTACACCTGCCCAATATCGTGTAGGGCTCCTGCGAGCACTCAGAAGTGCCGCTACACGACATGGCATGGACTCGACTAATGTCTGAAGTAGTGCTTCAGCGAACTGACACAATGAAACCTGCAGCGCTGGCCACAAATCCACAACAGTACGAGGGAGCGGAGAACTATTCTGAACACCACGCTGCAATGCATTCCAGATATGCTCAATAATGCTCATGTCTGGGGAGTTTGGTTGTCCGCGAAAGCGTTTAAACTCAGAAGAGCATTCCTGGAGCCATTCTGTAGCAATTCGCGACGTGTAAAGTATCGCATTGTCCTGCTGGAATTGTCTAAATTCGTCGGTATTCACAATGGACATAAATGGATGCAGGTGATCAGACACCATACGTGCGTGTCATCAATCAGAGTGGTTTCTAAACGTATCAGGGGTCCCATATCATTCCAACTGCACACGCCCCACACCATTACACAGCCACCACCTGCTTCAACATTCCCCTGCTGACATACAGGTTCCATGGATTCATGAGATTTTCTCCATATCCGTAAACATCCATTCGCTCGATACAATTGGAAACGAGACTTGTCCGATCAGGCAACATGTTTCCAGTGATAAACAGTCCAATGACGGTGTTGACTGGCTCCGGCGAGGCCTACGACTTCGTGTCGTGCAGCCATCAAGGGCACACGAGAGGGCCATCGGCTTCGAATCTCATGTCGGTGATGATTCGTCGAATGGTTCGTACAATAGCACTTGTTGTTGGCCCAGCATTGGAATCTGCATCAATTTGCAGAAGGGTTGCAAAAAAATGGTTCAAATGGCTCTGAGCACTATGGGACTCAACTGCTGTGGTCATAAGTCCCCTAGAACTTAGAACTACTTAAACCTAACTAACCTAAGGACATCACACACACCCATGCCCGAGGCAGGATTCGAACCTGCGACCGTGGCGGTAATGCGGTTCCAGACTGTAGCGCCTTTAACCGCTCGGCCACTCCGGCCGGCAGAAGGGTTGCACTTCTGTCACGCTGAACTATTCTATTCAGTCGTCATTGGTGCCATTTGTGCCAGGTCCTTCTCCTGCCCTGTGCCAGACACTTGTTATACAGGCGTTTCCGACAGCAGCGCTGTGTTCTCCCAGTTTACATATCTCTGTATTTGAACACGCATGCCTCTATCAGATTCTTTGACACTTCAGTGTATTTCAAACAGAGCAAAGGCCGTTACCACCAAATATAATATTAACCTTAAGATCATTGCCACATTAACGGACCATGCATCAGTCAAGAAATTAACTTACCATTCCTTTAAAACCCACTCTTTAAATATCGTTGTGCAACACGCATTGTAAAAGTCAATACGTAAAACTGTTTATATGGACAATAGTTCAGTTGCGTTTTTCTAAAGGTATCGATTTCCTTTATGCAAACTTGCTGGTATACTGGGGGATGGTTAACGAAAACTCTAGTCAACAACTAATCACCGCTGTAACTCGTGGCAATTCTTCCATTTGATATGAGTAGGATGATACCATGTCTCAGCTCCAAGAAAGTGTGAAAATTATTTCAATCTGCAAAGACAAAATAGTTTATATTTCTGCCATATTTTACTGCCTTAGTTGCTGCTATTGTAGGTATTTATTAATCAAAATAGAATAGGCAGGGAATGCCTCCTCCTTTGTGTCTATCTCTTATCGTATCTCAGAGTGAAACCGTCTTTCAAATCTGTTCATTAGAACCTCAGGAACAATAACTGGAAATTATGATTTGATCTATATTTTATACATCAGTATGAGCTTACTTCCATTCCCTAATAGTATATAAACTTTATTTTATTTCGCTAATGATATAGTTTTTTACATTTCTAGTATCAGTTACGATGGAAGGAGATCAGTTTGGTGACAAGCCAATTCGCACGTCACCTACGCGCTGTTATGTGCCTATTTCCACGATATAGAAAAATACGAAGATTGCAGTTTACATTTGTTAAAGGTAGTCAGATTTGCATCTTTAAACACATTGCAAATAATTTTGTTGCATTACATTTCGTGCAAACTTCGTGCTCTGCCACCAAACTCATGTGCTCGCTGAAAATCATTTGGAGCCTGATAACCATCCATACAGGTAAACCAGTTAATTTGATTCAATCATCCATAGTAGAAATAATACTATATTGGCATTACCACTTTTAATTATGTTTTAAATACTTTGTTTCTACGGTAGTGTGACATGCCCGTAATTCCGAACAATTAGAATTCGGAAGAAACGAAATCATTATCTGAATACAAATTCTAAACATTTTCCAGTCGTTTTAGGACGCTTTATATTGGTTAAACAGCGACAGGACAACATAAATTCTGTTGTTGTTGTTGTGGTCTTCTGTCCTGAGACTGGTTTGATGCAGCTCTCCATGCTACTCTATCCTGTGCAAGCTTCTTCATCTCCCAGTACCTACTGCAACCTACATCCTTCTGAATCTGCTTAGTGTATTGATCTCTTGGTCTCCCTCTACGATTTTTACCCTCCACGCTGCCCTCCAATGCTAAATTTGTGATCCCTTGATGCCTCAAAACATGTCCTACCAACCGATCCCTTCTTCTAGTCAAGTTATGCCACAAACTTCTCTTCTCCCCAATCCTATTCAATACCTCCTCATTAGTTACGTGATCTACCCACCTTATCTTCAGCATTCTTCTGTAGCACCAAATTTCGTAAGCTTCTATTCTCTTCTTGTCCAAACTGGTTATCGTCCATGTTTCACTTCCATACATGGCTACACTCCATACAAATACTTTCAGAAACGACTTCCTGACACATAAATCTATACTCGATGTTAACAAATTTCTCTTCTTCAGAAACGATTTCCTTGCCATTGCCAGTCTACATTTTATATTCTCTCTACTTCGACCATCATCAGTTATTTTACTCCGTAAATAGCAAAACTCCTTTACTACTTTAAGTGTCTCATTTCCTAATCTAATCCCCTCAGCATCACCCGATTTAATTTGACTACATTCCATTATCCTCGTTTTGATTTTGTTGATGTTCATCTCATATCCTCCTTTCAAGACACTGTCCATTCCGTTCAACTGCTCTTCCAAGTCCTTTGCTGTCTCTGACAGAATTACAATGTCATCGGCGAACCTCAAAGTTTTTATTTCTTCTCCATGGATTTTAATACCTACTCCGAATTTTTCATTTGTTTCCTTTACTGCTTGCTCAATATACAGATTGAATAACTCCGGGGAGAGGCTACAACCCTGTCTCACTCCTTTCCCAGCCACTGCTTCCCTTTCATGCCTCTTGACTCTTATAACTGCCATCTGGTTTCTGTACAAATTGTAAATAGCCTTTCGCTCCCTGTATTTGACCCCTGCCACCTTCAGAATTTGAAAGAGAGTATTCCAGTTAACCTTGTCAAAAGCTTTCTCTAAGTCTACAATTGCTAGAAACGTAGGTTTGCCTTTTCTTAATCTTTCTTCTAAGATAAGTCGTAAGGTTAGTATTGCCTCACGTGTTCCAACATTTCTACGAAATCCAAACTGATCTTCCCCGAGGTCCGCTTCTACCAGTTTTTCCATTCGTCTGTAAAGAATTCGCGTTAGCACTTTGCAGCTGTGACTTATTAAACTGATAGTTCGGTAATTTTCACATCTGTCAACACCTGCTTTCTTTGGCATTGGAATTATTATATTCTTCTTGAAGTCTGTGGGTATTTCACCTGTCTCATACATCTTGCTCACCAGATGGTAGAGTTTCGTCATGACTGGCTCTCCCAAGGCCATCAGTAGTTCTAATGGAATGTTGTCTACTCCCGGGGCCTTGTTTCGACTCAGGTCTTTCAGTGCTGTGTCAAACTCTTCACGCAGTATCTTATCTCCCATTTCATCTTCATCTACATCCTCTTCCATTTCCATAATATTGTCCTCAAGTACATCGCCCTTGTATAAACCCTCTATATACTCCTTCCACCTTTCTGCCTTCCCTTCTTTGCTTAGAACTGGGTTGCCATCTGAGCTCTTGATATTCATACAAGTGGTTCTCTTCTCTCCAAAAGTTTATTTAATTTTCCTGTAGGCAGTATCAATCTTACACCTAGTGAGACAAGCCTCTACATCCTTACATTTGTCCTCTAGCCATCCCTGCTTAGCCATTTTGCACTTCCTGTCGATCTCATTTTTGAGACGTTTGTATTCCTTTTTGCCTGCTTCATTTACTGCATTTTTATATTTTCTCCTTTCATCAATTAAATTCAATATTTCTTCTGTTACCCAAGGATTTCTATTAGCCCTCGTCTTTTTACCTACTTGATCCTCTGCTGCCTTCACTACTTCATCCCTCAGAGCTACCCGTTCTTCTTCTACTGTATTTCTTTCCCCCATTCCTGTCAATTGTTCCCTTATGCTCTCCCTGAAACTCTGTACAACCTCTGGTTCTTTCAGTTTATCCAGGTCCCATCTCCTTATATTCCCGTATTTTTGCAGTTTCTTCAGTTTCAATCTGCAGTTCAAAAATTCTATGTGCATGAAATGTCGTCAACAATTTTCTTCATGTCTTATTTTTCTAACATTTTGTATTCCTGTTCATGGAAACAATGGGGTAATGTAACATGAAGTAACAGAACGAATCAGTATAAAAGAATGGAGAAGACTTGATAATCGAATAATAATTGAGAACTCGGTGTCTACCCTATGGCGTAAAATGACAGGTAGGTAGGGGTTTATCCATTTTTTCCTTGCTTGAGTGTAGCCATTTCCTTTTCTCTTGTCAGAAATATACAGAATCTGGTTTCTGATTTTGTTTTGTGAGAGTAACAATAATCAGCAGTTTATTTGTACAAGATGTCACAAACGTGAGTAATGGTGCAGAGATGCTCGAGTTCTGCGTCTTATTAATGTTATATTCAAGAATATTCTTCTTCAGTGTACTTAGTTATGTGTTACATTAATTCGATTTACGGGAATTCACATGACTGAAGTCATTTTATGTGTCATGATAAAAACTGGAAATTCGCATAACGTGGAGCCGGAAAATCTACAGGACAATTTACAGATGAGAGTGGAAATACTGTTGACGCTGTACACGCGAAACTGAACTGAGTGCTGAAAGAAAAACTATTAGTCCTATAGTTAGCCCTTCCACTAGTCTAGTACAAGACCCAAACACTATTATGCCTCGCAATTTAATGGAGACTGTTAAGAAAATGTCAATGAATATGTGAACTAGAAACGAGAAGTTAGCTACGCGTAATGAAATGTCGACAGAGATATGCAGTGAAATAACAACTAAAAATGAGGAGTTGCAGAATAAAATTTATACTAAAAATAAAATGTCAACTAAATTCGATGAGATTTCCTCTCAAATGTCGGTCATGAGCCCCACCATGTAGAATTTTTCTTTACAGCAGAATCCCTTTAAAAACTGGGGTGACAAATTTGTATTTGCAACATGGTACACAAACTACAACAGTCAATGAACTGAATGATGACTCTCAAACAATAATTTCACCAGATACTATTTCATCTGACCATAAATATTTTCTGTTGAAGCTCCAATTAATTATATGGTAATGCATAGTTAATTTCCAAACTGACACAAATAGTGTAATCTATAACCGTTTAACCTCTATCTCAATATGGCGCTTCGGAGAAAATTATTTAACCTGAACAGAATCCGTATGAGATACCAGTAAAACAATTTTACCAGAAAGAGAAGAAAATAACAATGATATGATACAAATCAGTAATGTAGCAATGGAGCAGTACGATAAAAAAGGAAGATCCATTTTCATCCGTACCTACTCCGCGTAGTGAAGACGTCTGCCGACCAGTATGTGGTAAAATGTTTAGTAACAAATAAAGCCTGTCTGTCACCAAAATCTGTGTCGCATGGTGTGGGGCGAATACAATTTATACTCCACTTTCATACACGAATATTTCTCTATCAACGAAGAGTCACAGATTTCCACAGCTATTACAAACAGGAAAAACAACAGCTGCGGCATGGATTACTTCTTTCCGATGCACTCACAATTGGTCGTCGTTGTACATCGCAAGACAAACGCGGAATTCCGGTGATACAGACAAAGACGCCACTACTGTGCTACTCGAGGATTACATAAAAATAGTCGGTTACAGCCATCACGACGTAGAAATGTATCCTGCTTATGACAGAAACACAGACCAAAACGTAAACGAAATAAAAAAAACAGCACTACTTTTAAGGTGATTTGTGGATGGAGCTCACCCTCACTAAATTAAATTGACCTCAAACAATAAACAAAGCGAATGGGTTCGGGGCAACCGACACCATACAGTAAACTTGTTATGTTGTGATGATGATGATGTAGACATCCAAGAGGAACTAACGTCAGGTTATTCTAAATGCCGTAGTCAAACAAAAGTATTCTGTGCTCATAATGCAAGTGATACTGGAAGGTCGACCGACTATGGTCGTGTCAGACACACGTGCTACGTTATGTGTTTTATAGTGTAATGTATTTAATAAAATATGTGATGTCATTAAAGTCTCCACGTATTTAGTACAGAATTGTAGCATTATCGGAGCTGTTGGTGTGAAACCACAAAATCAACAGTTACAGAATCAGATGATTGTGAAAATAGGAAATTTAATAGTATAATTCCAGTACCTAATTACAAATGAATTAGTGGAGGAATGAATTTAATCGTCATTTCTTGTGGGAAAAGTACACAGTTACTGACTCCTGTGGGGGGAACTTTATTCGAACACCGATAGGTTGAGTATTGTCATAGATTTAATAAAAGCACATTTGGAACATAGTAACTACTGCCAGGCGCTACGAGTAGGGCTGCTTAAGTCCAAACACAGTACACCAAAAGCACACCTAAGCAGGTTAAAGAGACTGAGAAATTGAATCCACTACTACTGATGCACTGTAGCATGCAGAATTAGGAAATTTATTACCGATGTACAGACATGTGTTTGGGAGTAGGCTTGGTGGAATCAGAACATACTAGTATAATTTACAGGTCCACTACCAACGAGATCTGTTGTCGTAACACCCATTTTATCCCTTCGTCCGAGGAGGCAACCGTCGAGAACGAATCCAAACAAATATTTCAATGGAAAACCATTGAATCTTCATGTCGGCCCTATTGAGGTACTACTCACTTATTCGAAAGAGAAATGGTACATGGAAATGTTCCTACACAGGTCAGTATAAGATTGTGAGCATACCTAACGATGGACCGGCTGGCATATCCTAAAACAATTACAATTAATGTGGTGTATTGCTGCCGTGATCTGAATATGTATTTGCACAAATACGTGGATGAGTCAAACGAAAACCTCAATTTTTTTTTAAATTTAGTTTATTGTGCAGAAGTGGTACAGAGCTGTATCACTTTTCAACATAATCTCTCCCACGCTAAATTCAAGTCCTGCAGCGCTTACAAAGTGCATAAATTCCTTTAGAAAAAAATTCTTTTGGTAGTCCACGCAACAACTCATGGACCACGTGACGTACCTCTTCATCAGAACGGAACTTGTTTCCTCCCATTGCGTCTCTGAGTGGTCCAAACATATGGAAATCATTTGGGGCAAGGTCTGGTGAGTACGGTGGATGAGGAGGATGAGGAAAACAGTCAAAATGCAGGTCTGTGATTGTTGCAACTGTTGTACGGGCAGTGTGGGGAACTGCACTGTCATGTTCCAAAAGGACACCTGCTGACAGCAATCCATGTCGCTTTGATTGATTCCTGCAGCAGATGATTTTTTATGAGATCTGTGTATGATACACTGGTGACAGTGGTCCCTCTAGGAATGTAATGCTCCCAAATGACGCCTTTTTCGTCCCAAAATAGAGTCAGCATAACTTTCCCTGCTGATGGTTCTGTTCGAAAATTCGTTGGTTTTCGTGATGAGGAATGGCGCCATTCCTTGCTCGCTCTCTTCCTTTCCGGTTGGTGAAAGTGAACCCAGGTTTCGTCCATAGTAACGATCCTTGCAAGGAAGCCATCACCTTCTCGTTCAAAGCGCCGGAGAAGTTCTTCACAAGCATCAACATGTCGTCATCTCATTTCAGGAGTCAGCTGCCGTGACACCCATCTTGCAGGAACATTGTGAAACTGGGCACATCGTGCACAATGTGGTGTGCTGACCCATGACTATCTGTAAACATGCTGCAATGTCGCTCAGTGTCACTCGGCGGTTTTCCTTCACTGTGCCTTCAATTGCTGCAGTGTTCTGTGGAGTCACAGCTCGTTGTTGCTGACCTGGACGAGGAGTGTCTTCCACTGAAGTCACACTATTTGCGAACTTCCCACTCCATTCGTAGAATTGCTGCTGAGACAAACATGTCTCACCGTTCTGAACCTTCATTTGTCGATGAATTTCAGTAGGTTTCACACCTTCACTACGCAAGAACCAAATAACAGAACGCGGTTCTTCCCTGGTGCAAGTCGCAAGTGGGGCGGCCATCTTTATACTGATACTGCGACGGTATGTGTGCATCTACACTATGCTGCCACCTACACGCCATTCTGCACGCTGTTTGTAGTATGCTTACCAGCTTACAGGATAACGGCGCGAAATTTCGATTTGTTATTACAAATGCAAGGTTTTCATTTGACTCACCCTCGTGTATGAGATTATGTATTTTGTATATGATATTCTTTATTTTATTTAATTAATAGTTTTTTTTTTAAACTGGGTTACCTATTTCTGACTGTGGAAGAGGTGATGCTGCATAAGAGAAGGACTGTATGGACTGGAGAAACTGTAGGATCTTAATGAAATTAGTAATTAGAACTTTAACTAAAAAAGAAAATGTAGGCTTGTGAGATTTGAGTGAGGATACATTGGACTTCCAGACTATGTATGTAATAGACATTATTTGTTGGGCGTTGGATTGCCTACAATATTTAGAGTATCTGTAAGTATATGTAATTGTATAAATAGGATATAGCATAAGCACTGAAATGATTAGTGACAATATTATGTCGACTTAGAAGGCTAATGAGAAGGCTCACTATTTCATATTATTTGGACATAATACTTGAGCGTAACAGGAAGTAACCGTTCCTCTAGACTGTTGACGTGTTCATACAAAGAACAGAAAACCTAAATACTAGTATATTGATCTGAGTAATTTTTTGCATGAATAATTTATTCTAAGGTCTACAGACGTTGACAGTAACTAGCTTCGATTCACGCTAAATTGTTCTTCCGTTGCTTCTGGAGTTAGTAAATGAAAGGATTGCCACCATGAAAAATGCCATATACATTCATACCTTTGAACATATCCAAATATTCTCATTACCATAAAGCAGTTTGAGAAAGTGATTTTGACTTATGACTATGTAAAGCTTTGTGAAGTAGATATACGCAAATCAACTACATTTTGTGTGAGTAAAGTTTCTTAGCTTCTGGCGATTTCACGTACATTTTTGCTCAGCTTGGATCCTTGTACACACTGAAATGCTAGAATTGTGGTGGAGATGGAGTGTGTTCCAATGTAAACCAGCACATTTTAGGACACGTGTTCAGTCTGTCTATCTTAAATACGGCTTTACACTTATTGATTGTCATAAAATCTAGTTTCATGAGAACCTCATATCGATGACAGTCATTTCTATTTTCTTTATTAATGATAATACTAATCAACTACAGCTGTCAAAGCTTTGTATATAACAATGATCCATCGAGGTGTAAAGTATGGACAGTACATCCTCGACCATACAGACTGCATGCCTGTGAGACCCTCTCTCAAGGCACCCTGTCAAACACTGCATAATCCAGTCATCGCATTTGGGTACAGCATTACACATAACAACCTGCTAATGCGTAATACAGTCCTGTCCAAATACTGTATCCAAGCACAGCGCTATACTATTCTGTACATTAAGTACAGGTGCTTCTCCCTAAGGGTAGTCTCCTACCTCAGACAGTTATCATGTATATTCCATCTGTTACATACATTTTCGTTGTAGGTAGTTGTGCAGGTACATTTACTAAGAACTAGTAAGCATAACGTAGTTAAAGGTGATACAGCTGCCTACAAAGTGCTAAATGAAATAGGAACATGCTCCACTTTCACAACGTTCCGTGGATTTCAGCGTGAATTTGACAGGTAACATTGTGTGTCTCAGGTTTTGCTCTGGATATGTATTTGGTAGACGAAGAACAATTGCTCCACAAACACTATGTAAGTACTGTGGCTGGATGGGAGAACCAGAATAACTGTTGGATGCTAAGGAAACCAATCCACACATTGATTAACGAATAAAAATACACAATTTTTTTACAACAATAATGTAGAATTTAATGCATAGGCATACACACAGATAGAATATGAAAAAAATCCAGATACAATGGTAGAAATAGGATACCTGCATTTACTGTAAATAGTAATGGCAGGTGAAGACAGATTGTTGTACTTGCCAAAAATAATGGGTTCATTTACTACATTAGGAGATATGGGAAGAACATCTGTGGATGAACCTCGATTACTAGTGGACCCTGCTTAAAAATTGCAGGAATGTACAGTAAAAGTAAAATCCTCCAATTCACTCAGTTACTGCCAGTTGTTGCTTATGCGGTCTTTTTAGCAGACACCTTCTAAGCGTTCAGACAGTAAAACACACCACTAGTGTGACAGCAACAATTCTCATTAATTTACATTATTTTGGATGTGAGATACAAAAAAGAGAAGCAGACATTTTGATGTTCTGCATAGTTTACATTTCAGTAGAAACACTAAGTCACAAACCCTATGGTTGAATTAACAAAATGCTGAATAACAATATACACCCTAATGCTGCAGCTGTTCTCTTTTTGATTAAAATTTCTATTTTGGAACAAATATTACCTACGTACATCAACTCCCAATATGATAACTTAGAGTACATCGTGATCTTAATACGTCCATTGAAATAACTGGTTAGCATTAAGCAACCATAATTTTAGTGGCAAAATGTGGAACAGCCTTACAAGAGTAGTAACATTTGATTATGTAGATAGTCTTCCACAGGGTTAAAAGAAAAACAGCTTCTTAATTCGTGTGGCGTACTAATGCTAAGATATTTTCACATGAACGACTAAGTTCGGCATCGCCAGTTAAAAAGTTATTAGCGATATTGGAACTGCGTGCCAAAGGCAACTTTTACACACCACTAACCTTGTAGTGACATTTGACGATGCAGCAGGCAGAGTAATTATCCGATTTTGTTACAACACAGCACTCTGTATCACAACAATTTCATAATAAATTGTCTACAGTGTATTTCAAGATCATTTATAATTCTCACATCATTTCTATTACACTGACCTACAGGAACTTTTGGAAAATGCTCTATACAGAGGATAGATGGTTTAATTTGCAATAACTTGTCGAATTTAACGTAAGCGCAAGATATAAACGTAAGATGATACAACATATGTGTAACTTACCAGAGGAAAGATACGGCTATCTAAACTATACACCTAGCTACATACCACATGTGTCGAATTAACAATGTAACCAAACACTGTGAAATAATATCACGCAGTAATATAAGAAGCAGATTATACTACATGTCTATACTTTGAGGTATATATGACAATGAAATTTTCCTCCATATTCTGTAACCTTACATGGTAGAGGAAGGTAGCGGCTAACCATTAAGACGTTAGACATACCTCACTGTACTTTGTGTCACAGGGTGCGTGCTGAATTTTATAAATTACCTAACTTTCTAATTTATTTATCTTGTCGCTTGTTGCTACAACACCGTTCCAGAGAGACAGTCAGATCACGTTCGTAACGAGATAAATAAGTTCGAAAGATGGGGTGTTTTTAAATTTTAGTGCGTATCCCTTGATGGAAAGTATATTAGTCAAACAGGAAGAACATTTTCGGTCAGACATGATGAACATAAAGATGCATTCAGACACGGTAAGTATGATAAATCATCTGTTGTGCATCACGTGTACGAACATGCCATCTCATTAAGGGAATAGAGGAAGTCCTGGAAACCTTCTCCTTCAAAATGAAAGGAGGGAAATTCATCTTGCCCGAAAGATAAGAAATCGCGAGTCATGAAAATAAATAAGGCAATATTTTGAATGTGCAACGAAATCAAATTTCTCAAAGACTTCGCAGGATTATTTTGAGGCTGATACATAATCATATATTGGTAATGGCAGGCATATCGAACATGTCATGACCTAAACCCGAATATCTGTAGTGACGTTTACATTTTGAATAAGATGTGTGCATGCCGTTGTTTGTAACCAATTTACGTTTCATTGCATATAGTACAATAATTTTCGCCCTGTGTATTATGAGGCGAGAGCATGTACAGTACTAGTCAATGGGTGTGGCGTACCTCAGGCTCGTTATAGGAAGGCATTAGTAATAAGTGGAGGATGGGTATCAGCCTACAGCAGAGAACTAATTTACCTTTCTGTATTTTATTACAGTGGCCATTAAACGAGAGGGAATGTGGAAGCATTGTTGCAAAATATTAAGCAACTCGACAACGGAAGTAATGACATTTATACGTTTCAGGCGTCCGAATACAGGAGCAGTGATCACGAGACCGAGCATCTATGCAGATAAACGGCAGCATGGCCTCAGTCTACTTCGGCATTGGGAGAGAACACCATCGGAAATACTAAGAACAGGAGGAGTACATGTAGGGTAGGCATAATTTAAATGGAGAGAGCGTTTGAAGTAAAATTGACAGGTGTTGAGTAAAGAATATAAATTGGATATAGCAAACAAATTGGGTAAAGAAAATAGTAAGTGTTGTGGGAAGTGTGCATGTTGAGTGACGAGTGGATGCAGTGATAGCCTAACATAATGGAATTGGTGATAATACAACTCTCAGGCGCCGACCAGAAACACTTCACACCACATTTTGAAGACAGTTATAAGTGTTATGGAAGTAATGTTTAGTCGAAACTATAGCACTCACTTCTTCTTTTCATTTTATTGCAATCACTCAGATAATCATATATGGATTAATACTGTATTTATTCAACGAATTCATTTACGCCTGTTGTTCTAACCATAACTGTTTGTAAAAATAGCGATGTAAAGACATGGCACTGGAGCATACTGACAGGACTATGAAGATCTTGGGAGCTGTCTAATCCACTATCAACAAATGCTGTGGGGCATCACAGGGCAACACTCTATGGCCTATGGCGGTGACCACGAAGCAGATTGAAGGAGAACGCCTGTGGCGTCAGTGGACCAGAACACTGCCGAGCACTAGCATGCAGAGAATGCATTTGGCCAAAGAGGTGAGAAACTGTCTACCTGGCTCCACCTTTTAGGCGTTTTTGGCAATGGCAGGGACATGGATGCAGGAGAGAAATGAGGTCGCCTGGCTAAAGCGTTTCGACAGTCGCCTGTTGTCCAAAGAGCTGGCGACCATGCAAGTCTTTGGGCTTTGATGTTCGCTTTGAATTGGATGCAATGGAAGGAGCCATCAAGTGGTGTTGTCCGTCTGTCTGTCAAGTTTTATGGGAAGCTTAGGTCGCTTGGAAGAATTTTAGAAAGCAACACAACATTTGTGATGGCTCTGAAATGGTCTGTGTTGAGACATAGAACATTTCACTTAGTTTATCCGATGATCTGGTTGGACATGCGGTAATGTTCGATCCATCTGGATAAATGATCTCTGTTATAAATGTCTTTCTCACTAAACGGAAACTCTCAGAACATGCTACGTAAAGTGATTGTGGGAAGCACAGTTCGAGAGCGTAACGTTTTGTATTCCCCGCACAGAAATTTGCGAGTCTGGGATTGGCTGTTTCTCCAGCAAAGAAAAGGAAACTGTCAACTGTGATTGAGATTGGTCGGGTGGGAAAGCAAATGAGCCCGAAGAGTCTTGTGATTGGCACTAAACCTATGTGGGGGGCAGTTGCGTTGGTGCACTTTTTGAGTTTAAATAGAAAGGGATGAGCTGAGGTTTGGGGCTTCTGATTTCGACTCTGGTCTAGAGAGAAGTCTTGTTATTGGTGGGCTGCACTTGTGCTACGTTAGAGGGTAATTGCAATCTGTCTCACGGATCGCCTGCCTGCACACTGCATATTTTTTGCAGACGACAATGAATTACAGGGCACAGCATATCGTTCCTCTCCAGATGCTTGTGCCACAATTGTCACCTACGACAGCCCTCCAGATCTAGAAAGGGGCAAGGTATTGCTGCTCCGGCTTCTTAGAGCAAATAGAAGCACAGTCTCGCCACTTCTCTCCTGCACCAACGTAGTGTAACTAGTGTGTAGAACAAATCCTTCGAATTCTATTCCGCGATAGATAACTTCAGATTGAGTCATCGATGTTTTGAGACAGGATAAATAAATTAAACAGACAACACACTTTCTTTGTGAACCAAATGCCACCCACTGGAGGTTCAGTTGTTTGTTTGTTCAATTTGAGTTGCCAACAGCCTTTGAGTTAATTTTTATCTCGCTTAACTTGTCGTGTTTGTCCCTCATGATGAATAATAAACCCTTGTCATTTTTACAAAAGATTAATCCTGTGTTGATATATTAATCACCCATCACTAGCTGACTACAATAATGACAGGGCAATCATTTCATTAATTCTTGTTAACATTTATGTTGTTTTTTTAACATTCTAATAAAAGTGACAATGGGAAAAGCAGGATAGCAATAACAACCACTGTCCGAGGGCAGAATCAATTTAGCAGGCACATGGGCAGGTAGACAAGTGGAAGGCTTACAGGTTAAAGCGATTGCTTTCAGGGTGTAAACTTATAGTTGCCTATAGTCTTCCTAATCAAACCGCAAGACCAGTTTAACCTGTAAGGGTCTACTAGGGAACCCATGAAGTTTCTGTACAGCTGTGTCGAATCAAACACTTTCACCACAAGGAGCGCTGTGTGAGCTATAACGTAAAAATGCTTTCCCACTCGAGAAAGCTCAGTTTGTTGTGTGGTTATCAGAAACCAAATCATCGATTACTGTGCAGCGGAAGTTTGTCTCTCATTATGATAAGAAATCATGTGATGTCAAGTTAATCAGAACATGGATGTAAACTTTTAAGAAACTAATTTGTTTCAGAAACGGACAAGCAGCAGCAGACTATGGAGACTGTGTAAGCATTCCAAACTGCAATCACGAGGTCGAGGCTCCATGAAAGATTCAAGTGCCAAAGCGTACAGTGCGTAAAGTAATTCGGAAATGTCTTAAATTGTGTGGATTCAAAGTCCAAATTGTTCTGTCATGACAATGATGAGATATCTTAAAAATGAGTAGTTTGCAGTTGGCAAACTTATTCATTTGGATGAGGACAATTATTTCCTAAAAACCTCCATACAGAACGAGGTAGCGGAATGGTTAGCACACTGGACTCACATTGCGGAGGACGGCGGTTCAAACCCATATCTGACATTTCCATTTGTGCTTTTCTGTTGTGTCCCAAAATCATTTCAGGCAAATGCTGGTATGGTTCCTTTCAAAGGTATGGCCGACTTCCTTCCCTTATCCTTCCCTAATCTAATGGGACCGATATGCTTGCTGTTTTGTCCCCTCCCCAAAATCAACCAATCTAACTGCCATAATGTCCTCATCTGGGGATTAGAATATCGTCAATTCGAACGAGAACACGTTCTGGACAGTCCAAAGGTTAATGTGTGGTTTGGGTTAATGTGTGTTCGATGATTCACCCATTCTCCTTCCCTGAAAGCAATATTAAGTTGATATGTATTTCTAGACACGTTGGTTAATTATCCCATAGCCAAGATATGGGATGTGCAAGACGCTACGATTTTCCGTCAAAATGGCGCTCCCCCACAATTTGCTCCAGAAGTCCTTGATTTTCGTTATAGAACCTACCCCAAACAGACAGAGTGGCCAGATGGCCCAGTTCCATGAGCACCGAGATCACCTAAGATTACCCCCTCATTATTTAAATTTTGGGCTATGTCAAAGATAATGTGTACAAAACAATAGCTCCTGATGCTGTGATATTGCAACAATGCATCAGAGGTGCCCTTGGCATAATCACATCAGAAATGTGGCAGAATGTGTGGAAGGGGATTGAGTACAAGATTGATACTTTGTGGGTAACTGGGGTTACAAATGTTGAAGTGGTAAAGGGGAGACGGAAGGCAAGTGAGCTTCACCAATTCTGTTTTTAGATTTTAGCATATTTGAAATTCCTGGTCTTTCCTGCGTGAAACAGTTTTTTTTAATATAAATACGACAATTTTTTCGTGAGATATGGTGGCTTTCCTGATTTTCTGTGCAATCTGGGGACAGTGACAGCAAGGCTTATGACCAGGTGTATGCGGAACAACCCTATGGTCGTAATGTAACAATTTCTAAATTAGAGTGCATTGGGCATGTCCAGAACAGATTAGGGTCCAGATGGAGAAGATTATTGAAAGAAAGGTAAAAAATAGTATTGGAAAATGGTAAGAAGGTGGATGGTAAAGGTCACATGACAAATTTTGAAACAGACAGATTTCAGAATTATTATGGCTTGGCCATAAGAAAGAATGTAGGAAATATAGAAAATATGAAAAAAGCTGTAAGGGCTACCTTTTTCAATAAGCTCTCCACAAATGAAAATCCGGTGCATGGTTTTTGCACGAATGATCCTGACACTTGGTGCAAGTACAGGAGAAGTGCCGGATGCATTCTTTACCTGCATCAGTAATGAATGAAATTATACCCATATTTAGAGATCTTTGTAAAGATACCTAGGTGAAGAAATGTCTTCATGGGAAAACCCAAAATGTAAATGAATGTGACAATTCTGTCATTTGGAATTGGAGACCAAAAACTGTATTTGTTCAGCTTACAACCCTCAAATTTGGTGTTTATGGTGCTATTTTATGCTTCAATGATGCTGTAACCAGAAAATTGAATGTTTTGGAATTATTGGGCATAAAATCTAGTGACAATACAGCAAAATCCTTGGTGCAATTAGGTAAAGAGAGAATCCGCAAAGCAGATATTGCTAATTTAAAATGCACAAATGAAGCCTGACAGAAAAGAAGAGGCAGCAAGAGAAGAAAAGATCAGTATGATTCGGATGATGCTCATTATGATGCAGGAAAACATTAGTGGTAAGTAATTATCGTCAATTACTATACTAGAATCGCAACATTAAACTTTAAATGGATTTTTATCAAAACTACATTTTTTTAATTTCAGGTACAATTATTTGATAAACTAATGGGTTTAGAAACATGAAATATGGTCAATTTGAACTGCAGATGGTTATAAGTTATTACAAGTAAATTGAGAACCACCAAACAATCAGAAACTATTTTACAATAATTAATGTACAAAAAAAGTTAAATTTTACTAGTGAAAGAATAAAATTCTTTTTCTTCAAAACCATAAGAGGTATTACGTTCATTTTACTTGTAAATTGAGGCATATATGTTGTGTATATCACGTAAAAATTTCATTGTCTTATCACTTATAGTTCCTTTGAAAATTGTACAGCATTGGCAGAATAGGGATAAAAATTGCCTTCCGTCCCCCCTTAAATATTCTGAAGCGTATAACTTGTAGTAAATGTTACATAAGATCGAAACCTTAATGAGCAGAAGCATCTGTGTTATAACACACGTTCCATTTACTATATCCATGAAAGGGTTACATTGTTTTGCTATCAGCGTGAAGATTCATGGACACCTTGTATATATACTGCTGGGGTCGACTATATACAACAAAATGTGTGTGGTCATTGCAGCACCTACGTAGTTCCCGTGCAGTAGTTTCATTCTCCTAAGGTTTGCGACCAAATCGTGTGTGGAGCCTTCTTAGGCGAACTTTGCTTGGGATTCAATGTCAGTGTTCTGGAATGTTAATAATAACATCTGAATCCTAGAAATATTCCAGATAAGTATGAAGCAAGTTTTAAAATTAGAGCACGTATATTTGTAGCACTCTTGGCGACTCCCTAATACAGTGCTCATGCAGTCACATTTTCAGGTGGCCTGAATTATGGTTCGAACAGAAACTTACCTGTTCTTCTACTTGGTTGGGCAGTGAATGTGTTTGTGTTCATGATCCATTATTTGAGACGTGGTGCTTCAAAGTTAGATGGACAGATGATATAAGGAATTAGGAAATACTCATCAGTATTGCTAAAGAAATGTTTGTGTGCAAAACACTGACATGAAAAGGAGGCATGCAATGGGATATATGTTGCGACATTGTGTAATAATCTGCATGCTACTAGATCGAGCTACAGAGGAAAATAACTCTGTGGGAAGACACGGATTTAAATACCTCCAGAAAATAATTGAAGATGTTGCGTGCTAGTGATACTTTGAAATGAAGAGGTAGATGCACGAGGGAAATTCGTGGTGAGTTGCATCATAAACCAGCCTCAGAAGACGGCTGGCTAGCAAAAGAGAAATGAAATAAAATGAAAATAAAGAATAAAAAGCAAAAATTTTAAAAATAAAAACTATGTTAACATACTATGACAACACTCATGGTCATACGTAGCATGTTTGCGTGGGGCTGATGGGTGCAGTTATTTACAAAAGGGTCATAAATCATTGCACTGAAAGTAGTCCTGCTTCACTGCTATAGCCAGTAGACATTTAATAATAATACACTTAATTTTTTTTCAATAATATTATGTTTGCATTTAACAGACCTGAAAAAAGTGCCGACTTATGATGGCACAATCGTGTCGAAACTTGTTTTAGCCTGTGGTGGGATAGAATTTCATTAATTTAATACGGATATTGTCGGAATACCGAAACCAAAAAGTAATGATATCATCTTTTAACCTGCAAGTTCGACAATACTTAAAGGAATATATCACTGAAAATTAAAAGAAGACTTACCATAAAGTTTACTACAAGCGTCTCACCCATAATGACATTCTAAACTGCATGAAAGTCCCTATGAACATCATGTCATTTCAAGAGCACAACACAGAAATAATTGTAGAAATAATAATGCTGAAGCAACGTATTAGATTACTATGTGGTTAAAACGTTGCTGAACACGAAACTTCTCAAAACACGTCCAGCAATCTGCATTAAATAAAAATCTCGGCTTACTGTTCGAAAGTAAGAGAAAATGACACGTATTTACGAGAGGTAATACAACAAGAAAAACACATGGAAAATAAAAAATGTGATTCATATAAGAAATAGGAATACTGATATTAAAATAAAAACAGATAAGTAAATCATAATGTTAATGAGGAATAATAAGGGTTACAAAGACAAAACACAATTTCCTGATGGAGAGGAATATTAATGTTACTAGCAGTGGCCTACCTGTAAAATACTAGCGAAACACGCATAAAGCACAGAAAAAACATTGAAGAGCATTCACGAAGTGTCAGACGAAAGGAATTATGTAGAACATTTCTTCTACCCTAAATTATTTGGCTGCAGTGTACGAACGAAATACTCAAACAAGACTATTTATTAATCTTAGAAATGCTCATCCTATCTCTCAGCCCAACACACTTGTATATTACTACATAAAATATTCGCTTGTGTGAAGAATAAATAACAAGAAATTTCCCAAGGCCTTAACAGTCATGATCAGTAACAGATATTCCAGATACAGCAAACCATACATCTTTTTTTTTTTTATTTCCACGTCAGGTTCCGTAGGACCAAATTGAGGAGCAAATCTCGAAGGTTAGGAACGTGTCAGTACATGAAAGTACAACATAACATAATAACAGATGAAAACAAAATGTTTATGAACTCGAAAAATTCATTAATACGTTTAAGTAACCACAATCAACAATACAACAAGAGTTAGCTTAATTTTTCAAGGAGCTACTCGACAGAATAGAAGGAGTGACCCATGAGGAAACTCTTCAGTTTCGATTTTAATGCGCGTGGAATACTGTTAACATTTATGAATTGGAGTGGTAGCTCATTGAAAACGCGTGCAGTAGTATACTGCACGCCTTTCTGCGCAAGAGTTAAGGAAGTCCGATCGAAATGCAGGTTTGATTTCTGCCGAGTATTAACTGAGAGAAAGCCGCTTATTCTTAGGAATAAGCTAACAGTGTTCAGAAGAAATGACAGTAAGGAATATATATACTGAGAGTCCAATCTCAAAATAGCCAGACTCGTGAATAGGGATCGACAAAAGGTTCGTGAATTTACACCACTCATTGCCCGAACCGCCCGTTTCTGAGCCAAACATCCTTTCAGAATGGGATGAGGTACCCCAAAATATAATACCATACGACATAAGCGAATGAAAATAAGTAAAGTAGATTAATTTTCGTGTTGAACGATCACTCACTTCAGACACCGTTCGAATAGTAAAAATGGCAGCATGAAGTCTTTGAACAAGATCCTAAACATGGGCTTTCCACGACAGTTTACTATTTATCTGAGCACCTACATATCTGAACTGTTCAGTTTCACTAATCATATGCCTATTCTGTGAAATTAAAACGTCCGGTTTTGTTGAATTGTGTGTTAGAAACTGTAGAAACTGAGTCTTACTGTGATTTATCATTAGTTTATTTTCTACAAGCCATGAATTAGTTCATGAACTGCACTAGTTGAAACCAAGCCAATGTTGCACACAACATACTTTACTATGAAGCTAGTGTCATCAGCAAACCGAAATATTTTAGAATTAGCTGTAATACTAGAGGGCAAATCATTTATATAAATAAGGAACAGCAGTGGCCCCAACACTGATCCCTGGGGAACCCCCCTCTTGACTGTACCCCATTCAGACCCCAAATCACAGCCATTCTCACTATTGTGAAGAATGACCTTTTGCTGTCTTTTGCTAAAGTAAGAGGTTAACCAATTGCGAGCTATTCCCCATATTCTGTAGTGGTCCAACTTCTGAAGCAATATTTTGCGGTCAGCACAATCAAACTTGAAACTTCCTGGCAAATTAAAACTGTGTGCCTGACCGAGAACTCGGGACCTTTGCCTTTCGTGGGCAAGTACTCTACCAACTGAGCTACCGAAGCACGACTCATGCCCAGTCCTGCCAGTATCTGTGAGGACTGGGCTTGAGTCGTTCTTTGGTAGGTCCGTTGGTAGAGCACTTGCCCGCAAAAGGCAAAGGTCCCGAGTTCGAGTCCGGTCGGCCACAATGTTTTAATCTGCCAGGAAGTTTCATATCAGCGCATACGCCGCTGCAGAGCGAAAACCTCATTCTACAATCAAACGTCCTGGTTACATCAAAAAAATATACTTAGCGTTCGGAACATCTGGTTTAACCCATCCAGTACCTCACAGAGAAAAGAGAATATAGCAATTTCAGTTATTAAACGACTTCTAAAGCCAAACAGTACATTTTATTCCAAATCATGTGTTATAAAATGATCAAATTTCCTTACATACACTGTCTTTTCAATAGCTTTAGCGAGCACTGATGGCATAGAAATAGGTCTAAAATCGTCTACATTATCCCTTTCTCCCTCTTCATAAAGCGGCTTTACTACTGAGTACTTTAATCACGCAGGAAACTGACTATTCCTAAGGAAAAATTACAAATATAGCTGAATATAGGGTTAACATTTGCAACACAGTACTTTAATATTCTGCTAGGAACTCCATAATAACCGTGAGAGTCCTTAGTCTTCAGTGATTTAGTTATAGACTCATTCTTCCCCTTGTCTGTATCAAAGAGAAGTATTTCAAACACCAATCTCGGAAAGGCATTTGCCAAGAAAGTTATACAATTCCCTGAAGAAACAAAATTTTTATTTAATTCACCAGTAGTTCTCAGAAAATATTGTTAAGTACACTACATATATCTGATTTATCAGTAACAGAAATATTTTTGATATGAACTTACTTTATATTGTCGACCTTGGGCTACTGACCAGACACTTCCTTCACAACTGACCATATGGTTTTACTTTTATCCTGTGAATTAGCTATCCTATTTGGATACCACATACTATTTGCCTTTCTAATAACATTTGAAGCACCTTACGATTTTGTTTGTAATACTATTTGCCTTTCTAATAACATTTGAAGCACCTTACGATTTTGTTTGTAATGGGCTTGATTGTTATTACTTCTAACATTTTAATATAATTCTCGCTTTGTTCTACATAATATCCTTATCCCACTAGTGAGCCACACAGGCTGCCTATTACTGCTATTACCCCGTTTGGAACGTTCTAATGGAAAGCAACTCTCAATGAGCATGAGAAATGTGTTACATAAAGCCTTATATTTCTATGTTATTGGCACTATAAACATCCTGGCACTCTTTCTCCTTGACAAGGATAAAAGACTCTCTATTGCTCTTGGATTAAGTTTCCTGCATAGTTTTTAATTAGATGTGACATTTGTTTGAGTATAAAAGTCATTTGGTGTTCAAATTTGTGGATGATGCTCTGAGAGGACATTCACCATTTTACTAACAGAATGACCATGTAGTGTCGAAGAGTAAATAAAAATATTGTCTATGGCTGTGCTACTGTTCCCCTGCACCCTAACTGGAAAAAACACAGTCTGCATCAGTTCATATGAATTTAGGAGATCTACCAACATCCTTTTTCTTGCACCATCATATATCAAATTTATATTGAAATCACCACACATAACTAATTTGTAGCAGTTAGTACAAAGTGAATCAAGAACCGTGTATAGCTTGAGCAGAAATGCTCTGAAGTCAGAGTTCAGCGACCTATAAACTACAACAATTAGAAAATTAGTTTCACTAAATTCAACTGCCCCTGCACAACATTCAAATATCTGTGCTGTGCAGTGCCACAGTATGTCTGTGGACTCAAATCGAATACTGTTTTTTACATACATAGCCACTCCCCCACCCTGTAAGAACCTCTTTGAAAGTATCAAGTCATTGTGTGCCTGTACTTCAGTAGGCGAAACTATCAACAGAATCACAATAAGATGAAACCAACAAAGCAACACAAGACACAGCATGAAGAAATTACAACAATTCCTAGGGGTGTAATGGCACAAAATTTCTCTTATGTACAAAGAATATTAGTCTCAGCATGAAGAACTGACAATGAGATTACCAATTAGTGGGCTATTGGCCAATACTTTTCAGAACTATCTTGGGAAAAAAAGCATTAAACTAGATAGGAGACCCCAAATACGAAAAAGACGTATTTATCAATATATAGACGACATAATACGGCATGATAGTGATTCACACACACACAAACACACACAAAACAGCTTCTTGGAGAAATGACGTATTTGAGCCTAAAATAAATTTCACATTAGAAAGAGAAACAGACAAAACAATTTTCAGGATCGCTCCACAGAAAGGAAAATCAACAAACATTATTTTGCAGTATACAGAATACCCGCAATAACACGCACCACTGTCATCAAGCAATCAAACCATCCAAAGACGCAAAAATAAGCAAGCGTCAGTGTAATTCTTCACAGGCCAAACAGAAAATTCTTAATCAAACGGAACTACGCACACATCATAACACTAAGTGACAGTTAGCAATGAAAAATTGATATAACACCAACATAACTTAGAAAGTAGACCATAAATATTCCAGCAGAAATTAAATGAACATACCAAACACACAGAAGGCCCTGCACAACAACAGAGAATAATCCACCACCCACACATTGTGAACACAGAGCACACAACAGGACAAGAAGTCACACACAGAAAAATTGCGTACACCAGCAATAATAAAACAGCGCAGAAAGGAGGCATATTTCTAAAGAGGTATGGAATTCCACCGCTGTTGATGAATATGTTAAAGGTTCTTAGTCACTGGCTCCACTTGATTCTTGCAAAATCTTTCGATTCGAAGATTCGGCCTTCTTACTTAGGCAATGAAAATCACCAACGAGGATTTGTGCCTTTTAGTATGTGAGGACGAAGCGTTAATCTTAATACAGGAGACTAGTAAAGGACAAAGCTGTGAAACCAAATGAACTTTACAAAGTTAGATGAAAAATTATTGAGACGTGACTACAATGCTATAACAGCTATAAACAGTAAAACAGTATTGGAGGTAGGTAATATTTTAAGGAAAAAAAGACTTCCAGAAGAATTTTGAATAAACCACATGACAAGAAGCCACTCAGAAATACGTCACATCCACAAATCAGGTCAACATGATGGATATGTAGCAACTTAAATGCAGCTTACAAAACATAGTGCTAACATGTACCAACTTGAAGACACTATATTCAGAATATTTCAACCATAAAAAGTATTACATGATATTGCACTTGTACTAAGCACTTGATAGCACATAAACATCAGCCAATCAAACGAAGTACCAAACTGCAGCGCATACCATAGATCTTATCAAAACAGAATACATCCGTACACAGAAAAGGCAATAGTAGAAAGTAAACATATTATAAGAGAATAAGTTACACTATGCAGTGAAACACTATTCGACAGATTACAGAAGCTTCGCTCACACACAAAGACAGAGAGTGAGAAAGAATGTAAACAGGGTGCCTTGAGTCGCTCGTTCGATCGTGAAAACAGGCAAGCAGTAAACATCAACAGGAAACCTACAGTTAGCAGCAGTATCAACGTACAAGACTTCTACGTTTTACCTTGTAACTGCTGTTAGATACAAGCATATACCGTGTAAGTGCAGAAGTTATCTCTGCCGAAGCTATATTCCGTCACCTTTGGTCCTTGCATCTTGGCGTCACTTATAAATTTTCGGCTTATTACCTTACAGAAAAGACAGAGCCATTGGTAGCACCCGTTGACGTCAACCAGTGACGTCTGCACCAGCTCCTAAATGCAACACAGACATGATTTCAAGTAGGTGATCTTCACTTCACCATTACAATAGTATGAAAATATGAACACGAATTAAGAAATGCAACAAATTCTTAAAAACAAATATTCAACGTAACTGAAAACCACAAGAAGTTCATGGTTATGTGCAAGGAAAAACAAAAGTCTAGTATGACAACCATAAAACTAGGAAAATACTAAGATACAAAACAAAACTAAAGAGATAAGTAGGATTAAATGTTTGCCATCATATGAACATAATCCGAAAGTAGTACTTACAAATTGTATCTAATTCCGAATCATCACTTGACCTATTTACGAGTAGCTCGATTGAACAGCCAGCCATCAATACAGAAAGCCAATAACCGATCGACACCAATACGAAAAGCTAAAAACCGATACTAACACAAGTGCCAAAATCACGGGAATTACTTACATTTGATGTCGCTTGTATGTGAGATAGTATAAATGAAGTCGGACCTGGCGATGACGACTTGCTTCATTCTGCCGATTTGGAACAGTTTGATCACCCCCACCATCACTCGTTACATCACTTTTACTTATTAACGTGATTTCCATACATTTTTCATTACGTGACACAGTCTTATTCGCAGTTTAAGTTAAGAAGTCTGACGTATTATTTAACTGTAGTATCATATTTTAGTGATGTTAATCTCATTATTCACTAAAAAGTATTGATTTTGTTACGTTATAGGTTAGCTGTCGTTTGAGAAAATGTTCGAGTGAATTATGGCTAATCACTGTTTACACTCGTCACTCGGGTAACCAAAGATAATATAGAAGCCCTGGCTAATTCGAGATGTGAGCTTATCATCTTCTGTCCAAGCAGCAGAATTTGTAAATTTTGTTGCATGCCGATTGCACCACAATTCAAACGCCCTATACGAACCGAATACAAAATACAGCGACAACGTTAACTGGCACTATTAGCACTCCCAGGCAAAACGAGCACTTTTTAGCGTTAAAAGTACTGTCTTGTCTTTCGCGTGGAAGGAGAAATTTATTTCCCAGTAACAGTAAATAAAAGGAAATTGATCTTCCGAATGTAAAATGACAACTGAAATGTAGGTGTTAGCAATGATTGTTTCTGTCTGCCGTTATTTTGTAGATAATGTCTTGTATAAACATACAAGGATCATGCACTATATTTTATTTTTATATTAAATACATTTTAATGATATTAGAAAGAGGTAGCTATATTAATAAGAGACAGTAATCTATGGACTACAAGTGACTCAGTGCAAAATTACGAAATTAAAGATGCTTTGGGATGTCTTTGTTGAACGAGTGTAGGGACCGTGAGACGTTGTTTGTATTTAGGTTCTAATACTATACCGAACATACAACGTGTTGGCTTATTGCAATGATGGGCAACAGCTGCATCGATGTATACATTGACGGTGTCAACTATGAAGTACACTGAGGTGACAAAAGTCGTGGTAAAGCGAAATGCACACATGCAAACGGCCGTATTGTCGCTCTCACAATGTATAAAAGGGCAGTGCATTGGCGAGGCTGTCGTTTGTACTCATGTGATTCATGTGGAGTGGCTTCCGACGAGATTATGGCTGCACGACGGGAAGTAATAGACCTTGAATGAGGATGGTAGTTGGAAATAACGAATGGGAAATTTCATTTCGGAAGTCGTTAGGGAATTAAATTTCCCGAGATACACAGTGTCAAGACTTTGCTGTGTGTACCAAATATAGCGCATCAGCTCTCACCACGATCAACGCATTGGCTGACGGCCTTCGCACAACGACCGAGAGCAGCGGTGTTTGCGTAGAGTTGTCAGTGCTAACGGACTAACAACACTGCGAGAAATAGCAGCAGAAATGTATGTGGGGCTTACAGCGATTGTATCCGTTCTGTCAGTGTGGTGAAATGTGGCGTTAGTGGACCATGGAAGCAGATGACGGCGCGAGCGCATTTTCTAAGATTATGACATCGTCTATAGAGCCCCTCCTGGGCTCGTGACAACAGTGGTTGGATCCTAGACGAGTGGAAAATCGTGGCCTTGTCAGATGAGTCTGATTTGAATACAAAAATAGTTCAAATGGCTCTGAGTACTATGGGACTTAACATCTATGGTCATCAGTCCCCTAGAACTTAGAACTACTTAAACCTAAGTAACCTAAGGACATCACACAACACCCAGCCATCACGAGGCAGAGAAAACCCCTGCCCCCGCCGGGAATGAAACCCGGGAACCCGGGCGTGGGAAGCGAGAACGCTACCGCACGACCACGAGCTGCGGACACACAATGTCAAAATAACCATCGGGTTAGGCTGGGCGGCCAACCCAACAGTAGCAACATTAACAACCAGAACCACAATGCGAGGTTAGTGGAAGTGACAGATAACTGTCAACCCACTAATGCCATTCCGTTAAACTAAAAACAGCCACAATACGCTCTCCGTTGTTGGCTGCAGGATGGTGTAGTGAGGGCACATTCACGGATGACAGCCGTCAACTTTGTATGCTGAGATACAATGAGGGAATAAAAATAGAAAAGGAACTTGTAGACATACCGCAGAAACGTAACTGAACCGACAAAAGTGTTGTGCAGGCTATATTGCAAGCAGATATGTACGGAGCACCAATACAGATGATAATCGATACCGGTGCGTCAAGCAATGTCATGAGTGCAAATTTTTACAAGTACTTGAATCAAAAAATAATAATAACAATAATAATATATTTAATTACGACGGCCGACGGACGCGAGAAACTGCAGAAAAGATGAGTCACGTGAAAGACGTGGACTTGATTAAATGAATTGATTTTCACAGTTACATTAAATTTAAGGATGATGCATCCATTTGTGTAATATCACGGGCACAGTGATGCCATATCTAAACTTTAACTCAATTCATTTTTACCGTTGGATTAAGCCTAAGGACACTGCACTGCTTTGTGTAATATAACAGGCACAATGAGACTATATTTAAGTCTTTAATTAACTGTTTTATGGTATTTCCTATTTGTGCAACATCAAAGCTACAGTCTGGCCAGGTATTAAAAATGTCATCTACTAAGTTAATTCTACTGTAACACAGAAATATTAGATTCATTCTAAATATCTTTATGACACAATGGTTTAAAGGCACTTTCTTCATTATTTTCTCTTCGGCTGGGCCTGCGACGTAGAATACATGATAATATGACATTATACAACGAATAATTCCAGGCAAGCTGCAAATAGTTTGTTTAGTAGTGGTTCTTCCTTACAACGAGTTTAATTTGGCTATAGCACCATTCTGCAGTAAACCTGTAAATGTTACCGTTGGTGAGTCTACTTACGTTTATCAATGTTGTACATAACCGTCTGTTTACGTATACACTTCTGCCTAGTTGGAATAGATACCCACATTGCATCAGCGAGTATACTGTCGACTGTCTATTTATTGCTAGACTGTTGTAGGTCACGTCATTGCTATTTATCGTAAAAGTTTTTTCGTGGAATATTATTGACAGATAGATTGGCAGTTTTTTCTTGTCGATGCATTGTGCTTATAGTGCTATCTTTGTTTGTCAGAGTCGTTGTGTTTCATTGATATTGTAATTTTGATATAAGTCTGTAGTTCTTTGTTGCTTTCGTTAACTATGCGGTTTTATCTGTCCACAGTTCCCAAAATGTCAGTAAAATTTTCTAGATAATTTTTTGTTTAAAATATATCTGTTTATTGGTAATAACGTTGGATGATTTTTCATGTAGGTATACATATATGCATAATTCTTCCAGAAAGTTCATAGCATGTCTATTTGATGTTTTGTGTAGCAGAGAACATTAAAAATGCTTTACAAGGTCAACAAGTCGGGGTTGTGACTAGATGGAGAAGTAGTTGGAAGATGTAGCTAACTGTTGCAAATAAAAAATTTTTAATTTCCATTGTGGTTTCCATTTCGTGACCTAACTGACTTTAATGAACGATTAGCCCTCGTAATACGTAGTAGGTATCTGCGGCTCACTCCTGCACGTTAAAGTAAGAAATTCTCTTCCACGTTCTTTAGAGAGTATTCAGGAGATTGTCCCCTTTGCACTTTCGTAGAACCTTCTCAGATTTTCAGTTCAAAAAATCGTTCGGCAACATTAGCTTCCACATTGTTGCAATGGGAGGAAAGATGACCTAACATCTGCACAATTCTGATGTAGTTCTACCTTTGTGACACAATATTTCTATATCAACAAAGACAGTAAAAGACCACAGTAGATAAAGAAAATTATTTAATTAATTCAAACTTTTGAACGATAATAACAAGAAACGAATTGAACAGGAACAGTAACGTAAACAAGAACGAACTGAACAGGAACAAGTTTTTTAACATTTTAACGAACAGAACGGAAATTAAACAAAAACAGCAACTTTTTTTAACGTAAATAAGAACTGGCTTTATGGGCATCTTGAGAAAGCTTGTTTCTTGGGCGGGCCAGTAACAATGATCAGCCCGTTCTCCAAGTGCTGCGGCAGTCGAGCACAGGTGTGGGCGGCTGTGCTGGACGCCGCATCAGGGTCCACGTTCAGCGATGCCACAGCGTCAGGCACTGCCATCTGCCAGTAAAAAACGTATCGGCAGCAGTTAATTAACTGGAAAATGTGGTGATTATGAGACAAATTACAGAAGTTTTATACAAAATTGTTTATCACCAATCTGACACGAATTTGACTCCGAGACTGTTCTGAATTAGGAATATATTCGGCGACTTCATTCATAAGAGAGCCCTCTATGACAGATACTGAACAGTGCTTCAACAGGAATTCCTTTCAACACACATATGAAGGAAGTAGTTTTTTCTCTATTTATTCGTGTCCTCGAACATATAACGAACTGAGGTGATCTGAATGCGATAGTATTTAATCGAATACTAATAATACCAGCATCATACCGTCGGCCTATCAACTTTCAGCAGTGCATTAGGTCAATTACCAAAATTAATGTCCTCTGAAAGAAAATGTCACTAAGAATCTCTAAGAGAAATGTGGTTTATATCTCAAGGAAACATGAAATTTGGCCACCCCAAATTTAGACACCATAGCTTGTTGTGCTACAGTTCGGCAATTGCAGCCGTAGCTAAATTCAGTAGTTCGAACTTGTGCAAGGTTCTGCTACACAAAACCCGTCACGTTCAGTTGAAAGGTTTGCCAATGTGATTTCTCTAATAAATTCTCAAACTTTTTCATCAAATGTGGTGACTGCAAGTATCACCACATACCATGAGGAAGTCTTGATAATTACTGGAATGGAGAGAACTGATGAACCCCAGAGAAGAGAGCAGTTTAGTCTTACCTCAGCCATGGTTACTACACTATGGTAAAGCACGTAATTAGTATAGGAGGATATCGGAAGCCGATGTAAACTTGAGTTCATGCAGGTTTTCTATGTTTGACATCAGGAGAGTATATGGGACTTCTGAATCTTTCGCCATCAGTTTCACAAGGAAATAAAGCTAAATATTAATACGTCTCAAGAGCAAAGTATCTGACGTAGCAATGACTGGAAACGTGGGGAAGTATTTCAGCCAAAGAACCCTACGACAGTTCTACGGTTATTGAGATTTCCTGACACTAAGCTATGTCCCTGTGAGTTATTTACAAGGCGGCATCTAGTTCTACTCTTCAAAATAAGACGATCATAAGTGAGATCCTTAACTTATTTAGTGGAACCACAGAGTTTTGAAGGCGTTAGTGCAACGACGTTCGTCATTTACGGGATACTAGAGAAGCACAAACGATTACGTGAGTAGGAAAATACTAAAATAAGAGAAGAGAAAGAGATGATTAGAGTGGTGTATTCGCCTGATATGAGAGACTTCGATTAGTGACATAGGGTGCAAAGTTCAAATCTTGCTGAAGAGAAATGATTACAATATCTGGTAAATGGTACCATTGACAAAATAGCACTTACAGCTGTAATTAACAAATCCCTACACAGATGACTTTAGAGACTGTGATGGTGTTCATCACTTTCTTCCGCAGCCACTTACAGTGGAGCGGATTTAAAGGCAAAGCTACGGAACAACACGGCGTTGTTTCGTATTAACAAACGTGAACATAGGTGATAGAGGTGACCTGCGACGAACAAAGCTTTTACGATTGACCTGATATCTAACGCCAAGCATTTAGATTCGTATTTCAGCAACTGAACTCTGTAAAGTCGAGTCATAAAAATATGCTTTGTACTGATATAAAATCAACCACAAACAGCTCACCAAGAAAGGGAATAGTCACTGAACGATGATCTGCACGATCAAGTACCCAATTCCTGGACAAAAGTACACCTAATGCCATAGGTTCTCGTCCCATCGCTCTTTCGTCCTGTGCCGGAAAGATGTTGGAGAGGACATTAAAACAAAGTCCTTGACCGTATCTTACATTTGATACGCAGAATAGCAAATTCTTAACGTTACTCCACCAGTCTTGATAGTGCGGTCTGTGACACATGGAAATAATCGGTAACACAGGAAAAATCATTTTGACCATAAGAGGTAAATAGACATTTATACATGTTTATCGAAATGATGTAACTCCCAATCTAGCATTACTTCGGAGACAAGTAGATACACTGAAGCAACAACAATATAATAAGGGACCTCATCGGTTTGATTAGGAATGGCTTCGGTAAGTTTCACATGTCAGGATACCAATGTTATTGCGGAGCAGTCTATACCTATGTGACGAAACAACCTAGTATCAGAAGTACGGCAGGGGAGGAGACGCATTAAATCGTCCATGGCAGAGCATGAATATAAGTGAACGGGGTCCTTGCAAGTTGCTCATTCATCTGATCAAACACACTACACAAACAGAAAAGTCGGAGAGAGGGTCAAGATAGTAGAATAGACGTCTCACATGAACCGCATCAGCAGGGGGATGAGGGGTGGGGGTCTACTGTGTGACGACGTGTTGGCTGCTAGATATGGTACGCCGGCGGGCCGACCGTCCGCTATAAAACACCGCAGTGGATGCTACTGGAAGGAAGAAACAATCACTGTATATTCTAATTCACAGAGATGGAGTGATACTTTATGAACCGTATTTCTGGACTGGTACAGAAATTAGTTAAATAACCACCGGTAAGAAACAGGTGTCATGTGTTCTAGTTGTAAGAGCTTCGTGTGTCCGTGGACGTATGTTTGAGATAAGGAAAAAATCCTCGGCGCACTAGGTGTACTAAATATAATCACTAATTGAATAAATGCTGTAAGAGTAACATTCCTCCAATTGAGGTGGCATCATGACGTCCTTAGAATGGCAAATACCACTCCGGTTGTATGTCAGATAGATCCATTTGACAAGTTACAAAAGCAAATTCAATTTATAGACATAACTTCAAACAAATAACTGCTAAAAAAGCTACATTTTGAAATGACGTCCCTCAGGCACGTTCAGTTGCTGTAAGTAGATTTGGGGAACGTACCCAACATAATATAAATGTGCTGATTAAAAACTGGACGACCCATATAAGTTTCTAACGAACACAATATGAAGAGTAGGCAGTCAATCCTCAATTACTGGTGAATACTCTCAGTATGGACTACAACTCTTAACACTCTTTTTCAGGCTTTTTGTTCTGTAACAAAAGCTTAAAGCAATAACGGACCTAGTAAGGGTCCGTTTAAACAACAACATTCGTGTTACTGCTTTAAAGTTACAATGTCAGGGAAACTCACCTCTGCTGAAGAAACTGTCGCCTTGATCGAATCCTCCATAGCTGTGGTCTGCACCATACCAACTTCCACCTCCACCTGTCGGCATAATGATAAAATGTCTTAAGTTTTCCTTACATATTAGGCAAATTTAATGATGCATCGACGTTCACACATAAATACCATTTACATCATTGTAAGAATTATCATCATATCTCAATACATGACATGTCGAAATTAAGGAAACGTTGCTTCACGCTATATGTCTGGTGTAACGAGAGGTATGTGTTACTGTGACGACACAGCAGTGAGAAACAGTAAGACTTTGAAAGAGTTGCCAAACTTCTTTTCCGATAATCAGTGGAGATGACATTATCGTTACAAGGCTTTCAATTACCTGTATGTACATAGGATACATTTCGAAATGACATCTCTCAGGTTGCATCCCTTGGTGTACCTGATTTTCAGGGATCTATCCAACACATCCTATTTGGGAAAATAAAATGTTTGTCACACATACACTAATCTGAAACAGAACTGGAGTAAGAGGGGCTATTCCTATTCCTATCAATGCGGACTCTAACGCGTATCACTGTTGTTGACAGTTGTTGTTACGTAACAGCCGACAGAGCTGCAAAGCAACGATGAGAATAGTAAGGGCCATTTTAACCTACAATATGTGAGCTACTACTTTGAACCAACGTTACTGCATCTGTGAAACTTACCTCATCTAAGGAAACTGCAGCACTGAACGAATGCTCACAGTCCCTCGTGTCCTCCGTAGCAGCGGCTTCCTCCTCCACCTGGCGGCAGAAGAATAAAAATTCTAGAATTTTCCTGAACACTAAGCAAGTTCAATGTTGCTCCGAGGACTACACGTAAATAACGTCCATGTGATTCTAAAAAATATCATGATACCTAGAAACACTACAAATCGAAGATATGTACGAGTATATGTCACTTGACACTGTACGTGTGGTGTGAACGGAAGGTATTTCCTGCTGTGTGGACATACACACATCAAAAAAAGTTTTCCATCGACTCGGTTAGGAGAGTTATGGCACCTGTACAGAAAGTTGGAATAGAGGTCAACTTAAACATCACTTCCGCCCTTTTCGTTGCTCTTGAAAACCACCCAATTAATGTTGTACCATCATGCAGCGAGACCTTCAGAGATATTGCTGTACACATCGATACCTCTAACACCAAATAGCACGTCCTCTTGCATCGATGCATGTCTGTATTCGTCGCGGCATACTATCCACAAGTTCATCAAGGCACTGTTGGTAAAGCTTGTTCCACTCCTCATTGTTCCACTCTTCAACGGTGTTTCGGTGTAGATCCGCACGTCGTCCATAAACATCCTTTTTCAATCGATCCCTGGCTTGTTCGATAGGGTTCATGAATGGAGAACATGCAGGCCACTCTAGTCGAGCGATGTCATTATCCTGAAGGAAGTCATTCACAAGATGTACACGATGGGGGCGCCAATTGTCGTCCATGAAGACGGATGCGTCGCCAGTTTGCTGCTGAAGTGAATGCACTATCGGTAGGAGGATGGCATTCACGTATCGTACAGCCGTTACGGCACCTTCCATGACTACCAGTGGCGTACGTCGGCCCCACATAATGCCACTACAAAACAGCAGGGAACCACCACCCTGTTGCACTCGCTAAGGCGTACAGCCTGACCGGGTTGCCTCCAAACACGTCTCCGACGATTGTCTCGTTGAAGGCATATGTGACACCCATCGGTGACGAGAAACTGATGGCAATCATGAGCGGTCCATTCGAAATGTTGCTGGGCAAATCAGTCCCGCTCCGTACGGTGTCCTGATCGTTAAGATAAAACTCGCCATGGACGTCGCGAGTAAAATTGAGCATCTTGGAGCCTATTGCGCACAGTTTGTGTCGGAACACGACGTCCTATGGCTGCACGATAAGCATTATTCAACTTGGTGGCGTTGCTGTCAGGGTTTCTCTGAGCCATAAGCCGTAGGTAGCGGTCATCCACTGCAGTAGTAGCCCTTGGGCTTCTTGAGCGAGGTATGTCATCGACATTTCGTCTCCGTGTATCTTCTCCATGTACGAATAACATCGCTTTGGTTCACTCCTAACTCGTGGATACTTTCCTTGTGTAGAGCCCTTCCTGGCGCAATGTAACAACGTGGACGCGATCGAACCGCAGTATTGACCGTCTAGGCATGGTTGAACTACAGACAACACGAGCCGTGTACCTCCTTCCTGGTGGAATGACTGGAACTGATCGGCTGTCGTACCCCCTCCGTCTAATAGGCGCTGCTCATGCACGGTTGTTTACATCTTTGGTCGGGTTTAACGACATCTCTGTACAGTCAAAGGGACTGCGTCTGTGATTCAGTATCCAGAGTCAACGTCTATCTTCAGGAGTTCTGTAAAACGGTGTGATGCAGAACTTTTTTGGATGAGTGTATTTGAGAAATATACCAATGCTTGGAAAAAGATCCCAAATTTCTTTCTTAGAACAGCACAGGCGACTTTCTCACTACAACTTTTCAGTTGGCTGTATATAGCTTGTGTAAAGTACGAAACACGATCAGTCGGCCTTGAGCCCTTGCTGTACGAGGTTTTGGGGAATCCGTGCAACACTCTACCGTAGTCGACCCATCCATGTTCCTCAGAAACGTAACACGAAAAGGAGGGGCTGATCCACATTGGATGCTGAATGAAGCTAACACTATCGACCATAACATCTATCATTCTTGTTATTGGGTAACAACTAAGAAGGGTTTGAAGCAAAGATGAAGCTATTAATGGTCAATTTACACTGTAGTATGCGGGAAGCTGCCTTGAACCAATGATACTGTGACTGTGAAACTCACCTCTGCGGAACTATCTGTAGCCTTGACAGACTCATGATCCTTCTCAGAATCCTCCATATCAGTGGCTGTCGTCATCCCAGCTTCCTTCACCACCTGTCGGCAAAACAAGAAGAAGTTTTGAGTTTACCTCCAGTGTGCAAGTTAAATAATGCGTCGATATCTACACCAAAATCACCTTTATATCATTGTAATAAATATCATCATAACTGTAAACAGGATAAATCGAAATAAAACAAATGTCATTTCACATCGTGTTGGTGGCGTGAACTAGAATATCTGTTGCCGTGTAATCAGAATTGAGTGAAAGCCTACCCTTTCCAGTAGTTGCCGCACTTCCTTTCGAGACAAATTACAGAAGACGTGATGAGTGGAATTTTTCCTTAGCTGGTCGTATCTTGTCTACAAAGCATTGCATAAAAGACACCGTTAGTTTTTCACCTATAACTCAGAACAATCCATAGATTGCTATGATGTACTGATAAGGGAGCATCGACGCTTGTCCAGTACATCTGAGTTTACACCTGCGATTATCCGCAATCTCAAACATAAACTCTATAATGTTTGGAGAATGTAATTTACTGCATGTAACAAGTACAGTGCTACAGATTTACTTTAAATTTGTAATTTAACGAGACAGGGTGATATTTTACGAAGCGTGGAATTGTAGAGCAATTACTGAACTAACAATTGGTAAATAAGGAGAGGCTCACATAATCTTCGTTGGCAGTAGTTATATAATCTTCATGTGCCCATGGAAATGCGTTTGATATTCAGAAAAAGTGCTCGGCATACTACGTGCACTGAACGTAAAATAGAGTTGAATACATATTGTAAGGGTGGCCTTCCTACAGCTGAATATTCATGACAACGTTGATAGTCAGGCAAATATCGATGTCCCTAATGCATCTTTTACCACTCTGTTAAGATACACACATTGCACAAGTTACTCGACCACTGAAGATTTACAGTCATGGCTCGAGGTAAAAAAACTGATATAAAGAGCTTCAGTTTGAAATGACTACTCTCAAGTCCGATCTCTTGCTGTGAGTAAATTAGGATGACCTTTGCAATACACTGCATTTGGAAAAATAAGAAACTCGCCAACAAACCTAAATTACTCATAAATATAACAGGAAGAGAGGGGAACGAAATCTCAGTTGTTGCTAAATGACGCTACCACAGTGTCACTGTAACTGAGGATTGCTATTCTGAAACAAATGTCAAAGGCTTAATTTACTCTACAATATGCGCGCTGCTGCTTTGAACCTAAGTTACTGTGTCTGTGGAACTCACCTCTCCTGGACGAATAGCAAATTTGAAAGGCTGACGACCGTTGTCGATGTATGTGACCAAGATCACCTCATCTCCTTTCTTCACCTGTCGGGAAAATGAAAAACAGTCTTCACTTTATCTAATCACACTACACAGGTCTAATGATGCGTCATTGTTTACATATAAAGTAAATGTAATGTGTTGGTACTGGAAAATATGTTATGTTCCCGCGAAAGACTATTTTACGAAATTAAGAGAAAGTTCCTTGACATTGGTACGTGGGGTGTAACCTAGAGGTGACATCACAGTTGGGTGAAACAGATATGCTAGGCAATCTTTACTACAATACCTATCAATGGTAAATACTGAAGATACATTCCCTGAGGACTTTTCAATTATCAGGACGTATCTATTCTACAAGCTATAATATAAGAGATCCCACTTCTACGGATATCGTCCACGCTGCTGTATTCTGAGATCAATGGTAATGAGGCCAGTTAACATGGATTTCATTAATATCGGTAATTTGACACCCATTTTGTTATTTCCTCTTATGACCAAATGAAAGATAAAGACGAAGGCAATGAAGGGTCTGGGGTAATTCTTGACTTCCGAATGGCTTTTCTGTTATCACAACACAAACGCCTATTTTCGATACACACATCAAAAAAAGTCTTGCATCAACTCGGTTTCGAGAATTCCGGTACCAGTACAGAACAATAGAACATAGATCAACATAAACAGCAATTCCACCCTTTTTATTCCTCATGAAAACCACTAACGGCATGTTGTACCACCATACACCGAGAGCTTCAGAGGTGGTGGTCCACATTGCTGTACACATCGGTACATGTAATACTCAGTGGCATGTCCTCTCACATTGATGCATGCCTGTATTCGTCGTGGCATACTGTCCACAAGTTCATCATGGCACTGTTGGCCCAGATAGTCCCAATCCTCAATGGCGATTCGGCGAAGATTCCTCAAAGTAGTTGGTGTGTCACATCGTCTATAAACAGCCCTTTTCAATCTATCCCAAGCTTGTTCTATAGGGTTCATGTCTGGACAACATGCTGGGCACTCTAGTCGAGCGATGTCATTATCCTGAAGGACGTCCTTCACAAGATTTGCACGATGGGGACGCCATTTGTCGTCTATGAAGACAAATGCCTTGCCAATATGCTGCTGATATGGTAGCACTATCGGTCGGAGGATGGCATTCACGTGTCGTACAGCCGTTACGGCGCCTTCCGTGACCACCACTGGCGTACATCGGCCCCACATAATGCCACCCGAAAACAGCACGGAACCTCCACCTAGCTGCACTCGCTGGACAGTGCGTCTAAGGCGCTCAGCCTCATCGGGTTGCCTCCAAACACATCTCCAACGATTGTCTAGTTGAAGGCATATGCGACAGTCATCGGTGAAGAGAACGTGATGACAATCCTGAGCGATCCATCCGGCATGTTCTTGGACCCAAATGTGTCGCACTGCATGGTGTGGTGGTTGTAAAGATGGACCTCGCCATGGACGTTGGGAGTGAAGTTGCGCATCATGCAACCTACCGCACACAGTTTGAGTTGTAACACGTCGTCCTGTGGCTGGACAAAAAGCATTATTCAACATCGTGGCGTGGCTGTTAGGGTTCCTCCGAGCCATAATCCTTTGGTAGCGGTCATCCACTGCAATAGTAGCCCCTCGGCGGCCTGAGCGAGGCATGTCATCAACAGTTAATGTCTCCCTGTATCTCCTCCATGTCCGAACAACATCGCTTTGGTTCACTCCGAGACTCCTGGCACTTGCTTTGTTGAGAGCCCTTCCTGTTACAAAGTAACAATGCCGACGTGATCGACCCGCGGTGTTGAGCGTGTAGGCATTGTTGAACTACAGGTAACACGAGCTGTGTACCTCCTTCCTGGTGGAATGAATGGAACTGATCGGCTGTCGGACGCTATCAGTCTAATAGGCGCTACTTATGTATGATTGTTTACGTCTTTGGGCGGGTTTAGTGACATCTCTGAACAGCCAAAGGGACTGTGTCTGTAATACAGTATCCACAGTCAACGTCTACCTTCAGTAGTTCTGTGAACTGAGGTAATGTGAAACTTTTTTTGATGTGTATAGCATGATCACAAGGGTATCAAGCGCGATTTGAAACTGTACTGACGATTTCTTTGTGAGGAGGATACAGCATGTTATCTTGGATGGAGAGACATTGACTGATGTAGAGGTAACATTAGGGGTGCTACCAGGATATGCTTAGGGCCCCCCCTTTCCACACAGCCTACGAAATACCTGGCAAAATTCATTTACAGTAACGCCAGATTTACTGAAGATGATGCATTTGTGTGCAAAAGGATATTGTGCAAAATGAGCTGCCTAACACTCAGTTGCAAGTCAGTTACTTTTGAAAGTAATGTAAATACTGGAATGTAATTGGAAGTGTTCAGAAGTATAAAAGTGAGCACTACAGAAAGCAAAGGACGTATTCCGTCATCATTCAGACCTTCCGCCTAGACAGTATTACGTCTCAATCAAATATTTGCGTCTATTGCCCTGCGGCCGTATTCCAGGTTAGGCCCAGACAGTGTTTAAACAACTTGACAGATTGCTGTGGTGTAAACGCCCGTTGTGTCTGACGCACGTGCGTATACTGCACAGTATTGTGTCAAGTGGTGTAAATTCTGCCAGCGACTCATCATCACTACTGTTGTAAGATAATCGGCCCAAATATCGGAAGAGGAAATAATAGTAGCCCGGACATACGCCCGAAAGGCGATGGGATATTACATCCTTCGGGAAAATTTAGAAAGAACGCAGGGTCTAAACAGTAAAACAGCAATGCGTCACAATCGTAATGTATGCACTCATACAACTTCTGTGTATCAATCTGTAGACAATTGAAACGGGAAGATATGCTTAGTCGTAGTTAACGGAGAAGCAGACTTTGCCTCATTCGAAGAATACTGTGAAAACGCAGTCCGTCTTCCAAAGAGACCGCTTACAAACAACTCTTGCGACTCATCCTATCATACTACTGCCAAAGAGGAAACCAAAATTGTCACAGGTGTGTCCTGCTTAACACAGAGTGTCATAGAAATAGGAAGTAATCTAGACTGACACACGTCGGGAGTCCGACACCAACCGTCCCGTGAGAGCCTACTTACTATGTTTCAACACCCATTATTAAAAGAAGAACCATCCACATATCCCTGTAGTATGTGCCATGAAGGTAAAAGCAGCTAAGTATAGCCCATTTAAGGAAGCATCCTTCCTACGCTCTATACGATAATGTAATGGGAAGAAACCGTAACCTATGAGTGAATGAGAAGCAGGCCATGCCATATGCTTCAGAGGTTTTTGTAGATTACTGATACAGTAGAAACACTGTACTACCTCTCTAATGTAGCAGCCTTGTATAGGGTAGGGCAAGTAGATGCTTTATACATATCTCTACGCTCTTCCTTGACCGAGCTTGTCCTGCTCGGTGGTAAAAGACAAATGATCCAGTTGGGACGTAGTAGCTGCTAGATGCTCCACGTATGTAGCGACTCCCTCATACCTAGAGAGAAACAAGCTCATGCCATCAATATCTGCCCTTCGCCTCCACAACAAGCTGTGGTGCCGGTGGCTGGATGTGAAGGGTGGGCAGCTGTGAGTCATTTTGTCAACAGCTCGGGCAAGGCGCCCCTTCGTTAAGCGGATAGCTATCCTAATGAACGAACACTAGGCCCTAATCCTTCTCTCCTTCCCTGGGGAACGTTTGCTTCAGTCTGCAGTAGCTATCGTATTGAGCGTCACCACTCTACGTTCCCGTAAAACGAAAGGAAAGAAGGAAGACAGGGGTTTAACATCCCTGCAACGCTTCAACCTTCAACGGTTCGAAGTCTCGGAAAGGAGACGATAGGAAAGAATATCTGCCGTGCCTTTTCTAAGGAACTATGCCAGCATTCACTTTTAAGCGATTTCGAGAAATGAAGGGCAACCTAAGTGTGGATATCCGGACGACGACTGGAAAATTCCTTCTCCGGGCATGAGTACAGCGCGTCCTGATGGAAGAGCGTCACACGGTGGTAGAAATGATTTCGTCCGTTTACGATAGGGAAAGCCGTCCTGCAACATGGATCCTATTGTCGTATTTGGAAGGCGTCATACATTGTGACAGATTCCTTAAAAATCTTCGTATATGCTCCACGGCATATCTACATTTGAAGCAAATATTTAGTTTCTGAGTGACTGATTTCAACTTGATTAACACTAGGTAATCCTGTTCTCTCCTGCATTTGTTGTAATATCTTTACCTTTAACAATGATTTCATTGTTTATTTTTTCAGAACTGCGTTTCTCTGATTATATTCTGTCATATAGTTTACTTCCTTAACAATTTTTGTTGTAAATGGGTGATGATGAATGAGCTGGTCTGTAAAGCAATTGAAACGAAAGCTGCATCTTGACACAGCCTCCAATATATGACTGTATATCTACTGTCACCTCAACAACTCACTTTGACTCAACGGCTTCAAAGATCAGTGCCTTGGCCGCTTCTAGTAATTGCGCTTTCCCTCTTATTAACAGAGACGGTGTATTCATATTTCTTGTCTGCAAGCTCCTACGAGGTTTCATTATGACCTGGGTGTTGTCAGCTTGAAATCCTTACATACCATGCCGCATATGTGATCACATGATGTCATTAACCTTGACAAAAGTATCTTATGATATCCGACCTCCGTAATAAATTTCGTCTTCCTTTAAAATACGCTTCAGAGCTAAATAAACTGGTACACATGCCTAATACCGTGTAGGAATCCCCTCCATAACCCCCCCCCCTTCCCCAACAATCGGAATTGCCGCAACACAAAGTTGCATGTACTCGACCAATATATAAGGTAGTGGTGGAGGGCATTGACAAACAGGACGTTGCAACTCATCCCAGATATGCTAAATAATGTTCATGCCTAGGGAGTTTGGTGGCTAGCGGAAGTGTTTGAACTCAGAAGAGTGCTAGAGTGCTCCTGGAGCCACTCTGTTGCAATTGTGGACGTGTGGGGTGTCGCATTGTCCTGATGGAATTGCCCAAGTCCGTCAGAACGGGCATAAATGGATGCGTAATCAAAGAGGAGGCTTACGTACGTGCCACCTGTCAGAATCGTATCTAGACGTACCAGGTGTCCCAAATAATTCCAGCTGCACACGTTCCACATCACTACAGAGACTCCAGCAGCTTGAACAGTCCCCTGCTGACATGCAGATTCCATGGGTTCATGAGGTTGTCTCCATACCCGTACACGTCCATCGGCTTGATACAATTTGAAACGAGACTACTCCGACCAGGCAATATGTTACCAGTCATCAGCAGCCCAATGTCGGTGTTGGCGGGCCAAGGCGAGGAGTAAAGCTTTGTGTCGTGCCGTCATCAAGGGTACACGAGTAGGCCTCCGCCTGCGAAAGCCCACATCGATGATATTTCGTTGAATGGTACGCACGGTGACACTTGCTGATGAGACAGCACCGAAAGCTGCAGCAATTTTGGGAAAGTTTGGACATGTTTCGCGTTGAACGACTCTCTTCAGTCGTCGTTGGTCCCATTCTTGCACGATATTTTTCCGGCCGCACCGATGTCGGAGATTTGATGTTTGACGGGATTGCTGATATTCACAGTACACTCGTGAAACGGTCTTACGGGAAAATCCCCACTTCATAGCTACCTTATAGTTTCTGTGTGCCATCGCTCATGCGCCGACTGTAACACCACGTTAAAACTTTTTAAAATCTTGCTAATCTGCTACTGTAGCAGCGGTAACCGATCAAGCAACTGCGCCAGACACTTGTCTTATATAGGCGTTGCCGACGGCAGAGTCGTATTCCGCCAATTAACATATCTCTGTATTTGAATACGCACGACTATACCAGTTTCTTTGGCTCATCAGTGTATACCTTCATGTTGTTTCCGTTGACGGATAGTAACCAACGACTGAATACACGGTGACACAAAATGAACGGATGATGTGAGTTGTGTATTAGGAGTGGAGGGGAGCGGTCAGTCACCCCCGAGCGTTATTATTCTTTAGGTTAGAGCACAAATTTCATTAACAATGGCAGAAAGCACCCATCAGCATCGTACATTCAGTACTGAACATTATATCGAAAATGATGAATCTGTTAAAACCGTTCAACGGCTTTTTCATATAAAGTTCAGTGCTGAGCGCAATGGTTCAATAACTCATCTCAACAAAATACTTCATTTCGTTTACTTTTTTCGCACAACTGGATCAGTTGCGAAGGGAACGTTGACTGGTCGTGATCCCACATATGTCGACAGAGTAAGAGCGTATATTCGAAGACCTCGTTGCTCCACTGGACGGCGTGCTTCGAGTTGGCATGACCCGTCACTCGCTACAGCATATCCTTAACTGTGAGTTACAATCCAATCTTTATAAGACTACGATCGTACAGGAGCTTCACGAACGTGATTTTCACAAACGGAGCCTGTTTTTTTGAGAGAATGCTTTGTGTTCCTGCTAGAGATGATGTTTTGGTGATTGTGAACGAAGCATCTCACTTTCAGTTGAACGGTTTTGTAAATAAGCGGAACTGTCGAAGTGGCAAGCAGACGACTCTAAAGAACTGCATCATAAACCATTATACAGCAAAAAAGTGAGTGTGTGGTATAAAGTTTCCCAAGTAAAAGTCGTTGGGCTCCCTTTATCTTAAGATGGCAACTCTTGTGTAACAGTAAATTATGAACGTTATTTGAAAATCTTACACAATTATTCGCGCCCAAACATGAGGAATTATTTTGGGAGAAGTGTCATTCCAGCAAGATGGAGCAACATCCCACGCGGCTAATGCATCGATGATTGTTGTTCGAGAAATGTTTCCTCAGTACTTGATCTCATGTTTTGGCTATGTTTACTGGGTACTCGCTCGCCATGTATGTCGCTTTGTTTCTTCTTCTTAGGGTGTCTTTTGAATTGGAAGGATTAATGACGCTAGACCTTGTTCACTTACCGATCTGAAGGTTGCAGTACGTTAAGAAAATGCTGCTGTTTCACACGATTTCACAAAACATATGCATAGCTTTAAAGAAAGACTTTACATGTGAGTGTATGTAGAAGGACGCCATGTTTCTGATTTTATCTTTAAACAATAATTGCTGTTCTGAAATAAGCGAACTTACATATTGGAGTTGTGAAAATATTTTTGTCTGTGACCAGTCACGGTACTTCGAAATCAATGCACTCTATCCGGTACTTCGAAATTAATGCATTCTATCTGTGGCGCCCTGTAAAAACATAAGGAATAAGACAAATCTCTAGTAATACTTCACTTACTGGAGCCCATAATACTGGTATAGAAGAATAAACTCTAAAGGTAGAGACAAGTAGCAGTTACAGCTCCCCTGGATGCAACTGAGTCTCGCAATGTAAGATTGAGGAGGTCAAGAGACCATTTACAGTAAATCGTCCATATGACGCAACACGAGCAGGCCAGGCCAAAGCATTCCGGCTGCTGCTGGGAAGCCTGGCTACTGCCAGGAGCCACTTGGGGCGGCGTCACTCACCTTGGTGCTGCCGGGCGGTGAGTCAGCGCTGACGGCCTCCCCCTCTGGCTCCGTCTCCTTGCGGACCCCACAGCACAGCAGCAAGCATCGGAAAAACCGCAACATCTCTGCACAGAGGAAACACATTTAGAACTGTCCCCACCTTCCGTGTGATAGCACCGTAGAAGCAATGTCTCATAGCTGCAGTGCGAAGAATTCAAACAAAAATACAAACAGGAATACAAGAATGGGTTACTGGAGGTCATCCCAAAGAATGTGTGGTATCGTTGTGAGATCGTGGAGCCACTCCAAAGTAGCCAATGAGAATCGATACCACAGGCATTAGCGAGGACTCTGCCTTCTGCGACAACCAGTGGGTCATACTCCAGAAGACACCCGCCCGTATCAGTGCAGTAGCCCCCTCACGCTGAGGTGAATACAGTGTCGAGCACGCTATACCTCAACATCACAGTGTTGGACCAGTTCAAGTTTCAGACGCACTTTGACTGTTGTAAATGTCGAAGTAGTGGGGGTGTAAGAGAACTGTTTGTTACTCTATGTATGAAGTGATGCTTTCATTGTCATGGACAGTTTTAAATTATCAAGCAGTCTTGTGGCAAAGAAATGTGTTGAACCCAAATAAATACTTCATTCATTTGTATAATGCAGTTAACTAATACTTTATGTGTTCTAGTTTGATGAGCCTCTTCCAAGGGCAGTCAAAGAACCCACATTTATGGTCAGACAAAATTAGTTAGTCTGGTCACAACGCAATGGCAGAGCAATGGTGCATCACTAATGAGTATTACCATGCCTTGAAAATTTAAAGAAGCTATACAAATCGTAAGCTTAGACTTCCAGTCAATCTTTGCAACTAGAGTAGGATGACGTGGCGCAGAAGTCAGCTAGCCGTACGTTTTGTCATCGCTAGATGGTGAGGTATAGTTATCACTGCGTCAGAGGATTTTACTTCGTCGTAGCTCAGCCAATTAGCACAAAATATTTGTAAATTCTATACACAAGCATTCTAGTGAATCACTCTACCTTTTACTGAAAACCAGATCATGATCCCTACAGTCGTTCCTGGGGTTTTTGACACATTACGAATGCAATGTATGTTTCTAATCGTAAGAAGTTATTTTATGTGAAATGATTACGAAGTAACCATTTTCTGCTATTTTCCTTTACTTATGCTGTCAAACATTCCTTCTTGTAAAGCAGATTTTGGTAAGTGAATTACCGACTGTCAAAAAATCGCAGGAGCTTTTTATTGCATTGTGTTAGAAGCTTAATTTTTATTAGAGGCTTGAGAAAAGGCAAAGTAATATATGGATCTGAATACACATTTTCAAGAAAGGATTGTACATACTTTGCTCACGAGCACTCTGCAAATAACGTTCTAAGAAGGGATTGTAATTAAAGCGTAAATGATTCGAATTCTGTTAGTTTCATTTTGCACTTCGATCTGTGCTCGGCAGTGCAGATCAGATCGACCCATCGAGAGAGAGAAAGGTTCCTTATTTACAGACTGAAAGTTAAAACAGGTATTTCTTCCCGAGAAGAGTGCTTCAAAATAGAATCCATTGTCGAATTTACCCTTTAGTGTAGTATTCGTGGAGACTGCGAAATAACCACTTGATTGTGATACTGCGTCATACATAACAAGACGACGAGACAGTACTGCTTTTCCTTTTTTACGATATCATCTCAAAACGTGCAAATGATCACTGTTAAACAATAAATGTGTTTCATTTGTATGCCTTTCCATCCCGTCCTAAAATAGCTTTGCAATACCAAATTTTCCTTTGCATTTTCCTTTCATACTTTTCATTGAAATATTAATGATTACGAAATACAGGGTGAGTCACTAACTACTGCCACCAATAATAACTCTGAAAATATTATAGGAGCTGAAAAGTTTGTGGGACAAAAAGTTGCATGGGCAAAGGGGCCATAATATGACGTTGGTTTGTTGTTTCTAGGTGGGGTCGCGTAAGTGATATGAAGGTCAACTCTGTTCTTTTTTTTGTTTTTTTACTGGGATGCTATAGACTCGTACTTATTTTCTGAAAGCGCCTATAGAGACGAATCCAATGGTGTGCAACAATAAGGTCTTTAAAGGTCAACGATGGTCACAAAGGTGGCATGAACGTCCTTTTACAGAAAGTGTTGGGAGGGATGACCATAGCCGTTATCAGAAAATAAGTACCAAACTATAGGATCCGATTTTAAAAATGAAGGTGACCTTCATATCTCTTACGCGACCCTAACTAGCAACAAAAAACCAACGTCATACTATGGCCCCTGTTGTCCCATGCAACAACTGTCCCACAAACTTTTCAGCTACTACCATACTTTCGGAGTTATTCTAGGTCGCAATAGTAAATGACTCACCCGATATTGAACATTATTTCAGTTTGTATGTAGTGTAAGTAACGTAAAAACTGAAAACAAGAAAAAGATATTGCAGAGGTTCTCGGCACCAGGAGTCTCGCATTACCGTTTGTACTTTTTCCGCTGCGGCAAGCGTTGCTTGCTAGCTGCACTAATATAAATGATTCATGCTGCTAGCGACCCCCTTCGAAAAACGATATTTGTGAACTCTTGACCATCTGTAGCTCCCACTTCGTAACTTTCACTTCTGTTCAAGTCCAGCATATTCGGACGGACCAGTAAGCGGGGTCCCCTTGTTAGTCATACGCATCAAACGCGTATCACAAATATCAGCGGTGAGCTACAAAGTCTGATATCTGACTTTCAGTTATTGGACACTTGGAGGCTAAAATATCCGAACAAGTGGTTTATTCATATGTCACAGCTAAAGCAGCGAGCCAGTTAAGACAGAATTTACAAGTAACAAACAACAAATCGCAAACAAAATACGTGCAGCAAACTGTGGCACTATACATTTCAGAACATTCTGCGTATCTTGTTAGCACTGCTGGAAAACCACAAAAATCCTCTGGTATAGAGGATTGCGGCAACTTATCCGCAGTTTACATTACGATTCGGAATTAGAGCACAAATTTGATCAAATCAGAACTAGAGTGACACTGTAGACAGATCAATACGCACCTGAGATATATTGCCTTTAGTGAAAACTAAGCCCGCATTATTAGACTTTTGAAACAAATCACAAACCTAGCAAGAAGTGACTGCGGGATATTTCTTTTTTGGACTGTGGAAGTTATACGAGGTAGGAGATGAATACAAATTGAACAGGTCGCAGAAAAAGCATTTGAAGGGCAATATTACTAGCCTGACAAACAGTCATACGACTGGTTATCGCAAAACAACACATCATAAACTTCTCGACCTCAAAACAGCGACCACGCATCTTACAGAAATTAGTTGACAAATAAAAGATTTCTTTGTGATGCACAACATGGCGTCAGACTATTGTGACGTACACCGCCTTCTTATAGTCTACAGAAGGTGGATCGTCTGGAAATCTACTAGTCCCAATTGCTATGTAAGAGACTCATATTTCACTCAGGAAGGGCCCGAAGACACAAATCGGTCGATTTAGATCAATTGGCGATGGAATGTTATAGCAAATTCTGGTATTTACTGCATTAACATAAATATCGCTGGTCGATTTTCTTCTAATACACGTGAAATTTTATTTCGGGTGAAAAAATGTGCCCTGTAGCAATTGATGACAGTCGACTGTTTGATTTCTCCAATTTGCAACTAAAACAAATTGAAATGATATGTAACATAATTTTTATTAATTGTCCTGCAAGAAGAACCGTTTCTTTCAAATAAGTAAACGGTTTAAAATCAAGTAGATACAAAACCACTCCGTCCATAGGCCACAAGTAGCCCATCGGGACCATCCGACTGCCGTGTCATCCTCAGAGGAGGATGTGGATAGGAGGGGCGTGAGGTCAGCACACCACTCTTCCGGTCGTTATGATGGAATTCTTGATCGACGCCGCTACTATTCGGTCGAGTAGCTCCTCAATTGGCATCACGAGGCTGAGTGCACCCCGACAAAAGGCCAACAGCGCAAAGCGGCCTGGGTGGTCAACCATCCAAGTGCCGACCACGCATGACAGCGCTTAACTTCTGTGATCTCACGGGAGCCGGTGTATCCACTGCGGCAAGACCGTTGCCAGGTAGATACAAAATGTTGACTAACACAATTGGACTTCTTATCGTAATATTACGTTATTACCTTTCCCTTGCTTAATATATATAATCGAAGGATGTGCTGGTAATGGTTCATCTATGCCACATTAATACATCCTCGCAATTTTTATTTTAGTACAATAAAAGATTTAGTAGTCAAAAAAGGTAGGGGCCAGTTACACCGCGAAAATGTACTTACCGAGTTACCAAGGACGAGTGAAAACCTGAAAAAATCTGGACAATGTAAGGGCGTTGTTAAGCCGGCTACATATTGTTCACACAGGGACCGCGCAGCAGACAATAATGTACTAATTCCAGTGCCCACAGGGGAATTTAAGCAGTTATTCTTCCCACTCTCCGTACGCAAATAGAACACGAAGGAATCCTCACATGCGAAACAATGAGACGTTCTCCTGCCAAGCGCTTCATTTCTATTGTAGTGATGTTTCTATTGTAGTGATGTAGACGTAATCGTCATCAGAATCTCAGTCGACTATCATGACGGCGGTCTGTGTTGTTACTTCCCCAATACAGAATACCGTGAACATTGTGTGCCTTGTGCCTTCCGAAGCGTTGTACAGGACAAACAGCAATCTTGATGGTGTCGCTGGATATTGGGTATCATCCTCGAGGCCCACGGATCACCAAAGCAACAGCTCCCACAGGTACTGTAGCAATGTCCTTGTAGAGCGTTAACCACTTAGACGAAGTCCAGTTTACGCTGCTTGGTTCGTCTTGAATTCCTTTGCCACTTGATGTGCTTTACCTCTTCACCGATTACTAGTGTGCCTGAAGCGAAATTCGACCTTACAAATCACGCAATATGTTACGAGAACCACCCAGAAATATCTAAATAATACCTGGCAGTCTTGCATTATCTCCAGTAACGGGAATCGGATATAGATTCTGTATCATCACTAAACTGCACAACAGTTCTTCCATTACACCTCCTAGCTTCACAATGTTCCGTAGGTTACTGTTGGCAAAATAAAAATTACTGAAGAGAGAACGTCTACTCCTTATCATTCCTCACTTTCACCAGTGGTCTACAACAAACTGTGCTTGCACAACCGAAATATTTCGCTGGCGAACAATAATTACTGATTCGTCCCGTCTCCAAATAAATATCCCATTTATAGGACTTCAGTCCCGCCCCAACCGTTTATATGTAGGGGTTGGGGTCAGATTATAGTTGATTGTAGCGATGGGAAACGGACGATAATTAAACTATACCCAAATCTATTGTGTTAGCGCTGCTGGAAATCTGCACGCCTACGTACTGACAACAACGTGAAGGCCACATGCCTCGAGAAACGTGCAAGTTCTCTCCGCAGAACGACAAATACCACCACTTCTTTCGGCTGCACATTCGCCTGCTTAATCGACTAATGATATCGACTTAGATAAGGTTCGTCAACACGTAGCTCGTCAACATCTTCCGCCAACTACTGCTCATGTTTCCCGGTCCCATATACAAATGAGAGTGAATATATCCAGCTCCCTGGATTCCATTCCACCTCCACTATAGTCTCTGTAGTTCGTGGAAGCAACAGACTGCACTGTATTCTCTTTCTTTGAGTCATAACCATTTCAGTACTCTTCGACATCCATGTGCTGTCTTTCCCATAATATGTGATACAAAGTTAATTTGGGTACATGACTCCTCGGTGATGTACATTCACAAAACTATGTACAGTTCTTAACTGCTCGTTGATAAATTGCTCATTCATCTATATCTATAAATTCCAGCACCGAAATCTTTAACAACCGGGGAGTTTGAATTTCTTGTACTGGTCATTTGGAATGATATTGCTCATGAAAACATTTAAGTCGCAGAGAGCTAGGTCAGTATTGCGAAATCTTCGCTCTAGATAAAGGAGGCATTAACTAAACGGAGTATGAGTAGCTCACAATGCAGATTATTAAAACTTAAAAATAGCTCAATAAATATAACTTTAATTATATAGCCTGCATACCCGAAATGGCTAAAAAATTGCCGATAAGGCTACACTAAGTTAAACGTCTTTCACCAAAGCTGTTGAAAGAAAATACCAGAAACGCAGATAGTATCATCAAAGAAAACGGGTGCTGATCACTAACGCCTACACGCAACGTGTATCGTATACTCAAAATGACACAGATAGATAATTATCATGTAATGTCAACAGTACGCCTACAGAAAAATTTTGGCTGAATCTGAAACGAAATCAATAATCGTAGAGCTTTACAGATTACATAATCATCTAGCTCGAAATGCTAACTGGGGCATACAATAGAGAGGGTCTTGATGAGTTTCTGTGAACGGCAAAATGTGCCTAATAGTGATCGAGTGAAGACGGAGTCACTAGTCACATACCTATTTCTCGACGAAGTGTCCCGTCTTTCTTTTGGCGCTTATAATTAGACGATCACGAGAAGCTAAAACACCTTTTTTACGGTAAGCTCACTTTTTGACAAACTAATCAACGCTCAAGAATTTTAGACGTCTATTCAACGAAAAGACTGCGAAGAAAGAAGTATGAGTAACACACAACGCAGCTGTATCAAAACTTTAAAAATACCTCAATAAATCTAATCTATTCAACGGCTTTCGGCGCTTCGGGTCACATTGCAGGATTGACAGGCCCGCCTGTGATCAAATGATAAACAGTAGTGCAGGTAGCATAAAGTTGTAACGAATTTTTTAAGGCACCGTACATTACAATCTTTCACACATTGCGACACTTTGAAATAACAGTTGTTGTTGCGCTCCTAACTCCAAAGACTTGTGAACTACGAAAAATACTATGAAGGGATCTGAAAGTAGTTGGTGCGTTACGTGGTCAACAATCTGGCGGCTCAAAAGAAGTGTCTTAGTTACGATTGGGACAACTCAGCGAAAGTCAAGGATAGGAAGGCAACTAACTGTCACAAAAAAGTTATTCTACCAATTCAGATAGTGTTACCTCCTCTGGAGATCCGACTTCCAAAAGACGGGGGCTGCTTCCTGCACTTTGTAACAAGGTATCCAAAAGTATATCTTATGGGATATTTAAAGAAGGGATCTTTTTGGCGCATCAGACCAGAAATTTAATGAAAGACAATTATTTTGAAAGTACGATGAATCCAGTGGAAACATGGCTTTAGTTCAGTTTAGTGAGGTACTGGTTAACGTTTTTGGCGATGGCATACATCCAAATTAGAAAACCATTGCTACAACAATGTTGCAGAGTTTTGTGAAATTAGGATGTAACATGAGCATGAAACTACATTTTCTACACTTACGCACTGTTCTTTTCTCTGTGAATCTTGGCGATGTCATCGAAAAACAACGATAAAGTTTCCGCTAGGACACCAAAGAGACGGGAAAGAGATTCCGCGAAAGGTTAAATGCAGTCATTATGGCTGACTGCTGGTTTACGCTAAAGAGAGGTATCACTGGTGGAGGGATACAATCAACGGGGAAAAGTTTCACCCCATGGCAGAAAGAATTTAATGCCGTCGAATTAGCGAATGGAAACTAAATTGTTGAGCATGCGTTGTGTTTTTATATAGTCATTAGCATTTGTGAACATAGACCATTTAATCTTTTGTGGAATCACTAAGCATCGCATCTGATTAGACCTCTGTCTAATCAAATACATTGTTTAGTGATTCTGTACAAGATTACAAAACAAGTAATTTAATTTTAATGCAATTAAAGATTTCCTTGTTCAAAAAGAATGTGATTTCAGCAAAAACAGCATAGATGATTTGTACGAAAATCTGAAATGATCCCGAAAAAATTCATATTTGTAATCAGAATAAAAAATGCATTAGAATTCGCCTTACTCTCATGGAACAATGTACAATAAATTTTAAAATGCTCCTTAGCGTAATCAATTACCACCATTTTAAAGGAGTCTCTGGTGCTGTGGTGGAATACCGCTTGCTGAGGAGAGATGGCACTCACCTCCGGTCACTTCAAGTAAGGCTGAATGACTTATCACCTAACGACTACGACTAAGTTGTAGTCGCTCAACATGGTGATGGTCAAGCACCTCCGCCAACCATTGCTGGTGCTCTCTGGAATCGTATGAATAATTATGTGGAGTGAAATTCTCCATGAATATATCTAGATAACTTAATTCTATGCGTCCTCAGGTGTTCATTGCGTCTGTAGTTACCGGGAACATTACACCATACTGAATTTCCTTTCAGCGAGCCAGTAGCAACTGTGTAATCTTCATTAGCGATGTTTAATCATGCTTTAAATGTATGGTCTCATTTCTTTGTTTTAGTCATAAACCTTTCGACTGGTTTGATGCGGCCCCCCACTCATGTGTCATATAATGTGCATTTAGGACACATATATCCTCGATATTGGTACTTTCATGATATTTCATGTAGTTGTTTATTGCTCTGCGTGATTGTGATCGTTGCTCATACTCTTCAGATTCAAGTCACAAAATTTTAACTCACCCAGCTAAAATGAACTTTAAGGAACACGGAATTAAACGTAGCTATACGATCTTCACATAGATCTCTCTTATCAAACCGAGTACTAACAGCGCACATCTCAGTTTTTCTCGGACGTTCAAGGTGCCAGTATATGTTCTCCGTGATGTAGCAGGCAGTCGCTGCGGTACTTGAGTTAAGCGTCTGGTCGCGCACAAAGACCCTTAGGAGCAGTAGGAAGGATATATCCTCACGAGGAAGTTGTCTCCGTCCCCTAGTTTCTAAGACTGTCAATGAAGCAAAAACTTCGCTGAAGAGAAAGGAAACAGTCTTTAAATGAAGTCTGCGAAAACACAATGCAGATGTATCGATGGTTAAAAATTTCACAATAAAGGGAGTTGTTTGCACATGTTGCAGGGATCTGTCTGCTGTTTCCTGAAGGAGAATATTTGGCAGCCAAGATCGTGTGCTGACCTGGTGTTATTTTTGTTTACTTCCATCAATGATAGGTTTTGACAGAGTCTAGTTGTCTGAAGATTACAGCTAGACTCTGTCGAAATGAGTTATTGGGAAAAAAAATTTAAAACACGCGAACTTTGCTGTCAAACATTCTTTTTAGCAATATTAATTGTAATTACAATACCGGCAAACCAAAAACTAAAAAAATAGCTGTAAAATCACAGACAGGATATAGTAAATTAGACAACCACAGAAGGACAATATGGTAACAAAACGTTGACTGAATCCGGATCGAAATCAATAACCGCTGTGCTCTGCAGATTACATAATACATGCAGTTCGAATTACAAGCCGGCGAGCACAATAGATTGGGTTGCTGTGGGATTCAGTGAATGCGTAACAATGTCTAATAGTTATCGAGGGCAGACGGAGTCACTAATCACATACCTGTTTTTATGAAATGTCCCTGATTTCTGTTAGCGCTTCTACTTGGTTGGCACAAGAAGCTAGAAAACTTTTCCTTACGATAAGCTCACTTATTCACGAACCACTGGCCACTCACGAAAGCAAGATGCGCGTTCAACGACAGAATGCGTAAAACGAACGGTGCTACGCAACGGCTTTCGGCGCTTTGGGCAATAATGCATTGTTGGTAGGCTCCCCGGTGACCGAATGTTAATCGGGAACAGCGATAGCGTCAAACTACCACAAAATGATAAAGTTGTAATACATTACTATCTTTCCCACTTCGCACCTTTTTAAAATAACACTTGTTGTTGTAGTAAGTTAAAAGACTTGTTTGTACGTCGATATTCTGTCCGTCGATACATAGATTAATCGCGAGCTGATATTGATAATTTTTTTAAAAAGCGGTAAATGGGATTCCAGATATTTTTAAAAATATCAACATTCCTGATTCGAATCAGAAGTAATCAAACGGCCTGTGCAGGACTCATAATACAGCGAAAATGCTTTCAGGACACAGCACGCGAATTAGGAATTTTTTCGTGATTTTGGAAGTTTAATAGCTCGCACTGTATTTCAATGGACACAATTCAAACAAATATAATTGTATGATTGGCGTCCTGGGACAATTTCAGTGAATTCAAACTTACTTCAAATAGTTATATTAATGTGCGATTTCTCATCGGCCACCAATAGTCCACCAGATCGCTCAAATTTCTTTAGTATAAGTGTGATTGAATACGTAGTACACTTATACACAATGTGCGTGCATTTGACAAATAGAATTAACAAATACACTCAACAGTCTTCAGATAGAGGACTCAGTAAAACAGGTTATAATACATACTACAGATTAAGGTTACCTAAGAGAGAACAGTTACGACACTATGAGTTGGACCGGCGAATCGAATGATGCAGCAATGGCGTTGCTCCCAAACATATTGCACTACTGACATTTTACCTCTCATGGAATAAATTTCTTTCAGGTCATTAAAGAGAAGTGAGCTCAAATAGTTTTACTAAAAATTTTTTGAGATATGATATTCGATTGAATAAACTATGGTTAGTAATAGCGCAAGTTGCATAACTATTACATTAGCATTCGCTAACAGCAACGTCGTGTTACACGACAGTTTAGACGGAAGTTAGTTCCATAGGCCACATCACACCACATTTAGGTACAGCTGCCACTGTGCAGGTGAAGCACGCCAATGACGTCACAGAGACTAGTAATTTCCGGCAGTAGGTGCTAGTGTGGGCCCTGTGGCAGCATGGAGGATATGCGTAAAGTAAAGAAAATGCAAAACGCGTGACATATTACGTTCCTTCACGTATGTTAACTCTTCGTTTTGAATATCAAAGGACACGTTCCTTCATAAAACATAATTCTTTATTTTGAAAACGAAAGCTCCCCCTTTACACACTAAATCATAGGTGAATGCATACGCGTCATCCTAGACACGAAGAAGTGGATGAACAGTAATACGTCTGGTTATGGAAGCAGAAAAACTGATTATACACAGTGACGGTTCTTGCATATCATTTTCGAAGTGAAATAGCAGCCACCAACAGGCTCTCATGAAATTTAGTAAATGTATACTGCGAGAGTGAATGAACTTTACCAAGACATTTGATACTGTGTCGTGAATTAAAACATCTTTTAGGAAAGTTTCGGAAGCTGTGTCTCTTCCGTCTTTCCATACGTAGGAATGCGAAAATAAATGTTAAATGCTACACTCCATTCCCGTACGTTAACAGAACATTCGATACCCATGTCCAACTCATATTACAGTAACTGTTCTCTCTTAGGAAACCTGAATCTGAAGTAAGCATTACAACCTGTTTGTCTCGTACCAGACATCATAAGGATGAAATTAATTCTCGTGACTGAGAGCTATCGGAACCATTTTTGCTGTGGACTAGAGAGAGGCTGTTGAGTGCATTAGTTAATTGTATTCGTCAGATGCATGCACAGTGTGTATAACAATACTACGTAACCAATCACAACTGCTTTAAGGATTCTTCTGTGGTCTGGTGGAATATTGGTTGCTGATGAGAGCTCGCGCACTGATCCAGTAATTTGAGGTGAGGTTGAATTCAACCATGCAATAATATTTGTTTCAATTGTTACCATGCAAATACAGTGCCGGCCATTAAAATTGCAAGACCACAAAAAATTCCGAATCTGCGTGATGTGTCCATATTGCATTTTCCTTGTAATATGAGCCCTGCACTGGTTGTTTGTTTACTTCTGGTTCGAATTAGGACTGTTGATATTTTTAAAAATGTCTAGAATCACACATATAGATCTTTAAGAGAATAACATTATCAGCCATCGATTTATCGGAAAAGGTGTCGATCTATCTATGAATCGTCACAAAAAATATCGACGTACTAGCGTGTAAAAATAGCGGCTGCTAATTGTAAATGTACTTCCGGTTTTATAGCTGTATATTAAGTATTGATCTATTATTAGATATTGGTACATCAACAGGCTAGTATTCTGCTTATACCCATTAGAGCAAGGATTGAATTGAACACATTGCATGCGATCGCAGGTTCGAATCCTGCCTCGGGCATGGATGCATGTGATGTCCTTAGGTTAGTTAGGTTTAAGTAGTTCTAAGTCCTATGGGATTGATGACCTTAGAAGTTCAGTCCCATAGTGCTCAGAGCCATTTGAACCATTTGAACACATTGCATGTTCATGCTTGGTGATAAACACTTTGCTAGCAATGGTAACTACATGTAAGTGGCCCAATGAAGGTTAACCGATGGGTCCATCGTTCGGTTTCGTCACATATCGGATTAGTCGAGAACACTTCACGTCGACTACCCTGTTTCTTCATTTCTGCAAAAGCCAGCGGCCTAGCAGCTGTAGTGCCGAAATTGAGTGGTGAAGATAAACGTTGCAGTTAATATTGGTAGCACCAACCGCAGATTATGTCAGCACTTCCCTTCACACGTCTCCGCCTACAGCAAAGACAAATCTTGTTACTTAGATTTATGTTCATTGTTTTCAGCAACTGTATTTTAAGAATGTTGACGTGAAGGAAAAGCAAATTAATTTGGTTAAAAATTGGTTTTTAGCGCAACTTGTGTGCTGCTTCTTCAGGTCCGGAATCCTGTTGATCCATTCAGAATCCCCTCCCCCCTCCCCGACCAAGTGCAATCAGACTTCTTTTGTGGCACATAAACGTGCTTCGTACAGTCAGAGATAGATACCGGACGTGATGACCTCAAAAACCAGTACGAATCTTTCATACAGTGGAAGTAAAACTTCGTTCTACTACAATTTCAAGAGAAAAATTTTCAATATTTACCGAATATTGCAAAAAAATATAGTGTGAAATAAAGATATCGGGAAGTGATATCGCATTGCTACTTCGGTATATCGATATACCGGTGGAGAAGTATCATCGGTGTTTATACACGTTTTCTTGGTGGTACTATCGACTTTTCGAAATGCTACCAACAGTCATAGTTCGAATAGCATTAAATTAATACATGAAGCCATATATTTCAGTGCGTTATGTCCAATGACTGTGCTCTGGCAGTGAGATCTCCACTCCATTACCATTAACCTAGTAAAACAAGACGGAATCTTGAGTGTGGTGTTCTAACCCATGTCCATACAGAGACTATTGGTCTGTTGCGCTGCCCAGTGAATTAGCCACATCTGCCATGCATAGAAGTCGTTTGGTCTCGGGATGGCTAGGGAATGGCATGCTACCAAGCCCTATTCCACTACGATTGACTAACTCCGGAACTGACCAGGGGACTCTCCATACTGTAAATCATGAATTTTCATGGGCTTCAAATATGTTATCGAGGCACTTATCCTGAGTACCTGGCTATCTGGGTATTTAGCGACGGGCCTTGGTTTTTGAGGAAATCGATTTTGAAGTTCATTACGCGATTTGTATATCGGTAACATTACATATATTCCGAGTAAGTCAGCGTAGAGCAGCGGTGAAGTTACATGGGTACTGTGCTGCACGTGCCGTGTTCGAATCCTGCTCATGTACTTCTTATTTCAAAATCGACCGAATTTTTAAGTTTTATTTCAAGTGTCATCAACAAACAGTGTAAGGTGGTCGAAATTATGAAGATGTATTCAGTTATTTATTTTTTAAAATATTCATTCCGTTTCTGGTCCGCAGTTGGAGTTCCAAATGGCCGTACAACGGTTGCTTCTTGAGTTACCTGATACCGCCCTTTATCGTCCCCTCTCCCGCGAATGCCGTTAGCCGCAACGGGAACCCCAGCTCCTAGTTGTGGCTAATGAGGGCGCGAGTTGTATTCCTTTCCGTTCGCATCCTACTATAGCGTCAGTTGTTCTCAAAGCATCTCTAGTGCCGTGTGTTAGAAGAACTCTGTGAAATGGAAGTACAAAGTGTTTCTGCAGTAGTGCAACCAGAAGAAGATCCGCAAGTAGAGGAGTTGAATGAAGAATCAAAAGAATATATTTATAATTGCACACACCTTACACTGTTTGCTGACATTCTTTGAAATAAAATTGAAAGTTCGGTGGATGTTGGAAAAAAAAGTACACGAGCAGGATTCGATCACAATACCTCCAGCAGAGTAGCCGCGAACCTTTACTGCTGCACTAAGCTGACTTGCTCGGAATACGCGTAATGTTACGGATATACAAAAAGAGCAATGAACTTCAAATTCGATTTTCTCAAAAAACAAGGCCAGTCGCTAAAAAACCGGATAGCCAGGTACACAGCGTAAGTGCCTTTATAACATATTTGAAGCACATCAAAATCCGTGATTTACACTATGGAGGGTCCCCTTGTGAGATGATACAGCATGGAAAGTTGTACTCATATCTACTTTTTAAAGTCATTTCCAGTCGACCCGAATGGCTGCTGCCTGACATGGCCGCTCTATGTACCAAATGTCGCTGTTTATACACTCTCGTATCACCCACAAATGTAATCGTATTTTCTTCTTTCTACACTGTCTACGCACCAATAAAATTTCGTTACTTGCGTTTCTTCCTGCTATTACAGTGGTAAATACCGACAGTGTATTATTAGAAGAACTGGGAGAGGAACACATATTTCCGGCAGTTTTGAATTTCTCATTAAACTAGTCCTCAAAGTTGATGGATATTTTTGCCTCTCACTTTTACGTCTTGTTCACATGTTCAAGGGGCATGGTCACTGCACATCTGTTACCTCCGGCTCATACAGATAACATATACTTAATGGATCGAAATTGATCGCAACCACATATTCCTAGACATCCCTTTTGTAACAGCAAAACGATGCTCCAGTTTCACAATAACACCAACCCTGGAAAAAGGCTATTCTGCAAACTGGCGATTTGGTTGGGGAACGCTGTAACATCCTCATTAAACTCTTACTTTTCACCACTTAATCGTAACATCTTGGGTTTCCTGAAGGCAAACGTGGGTGGACATAGGCTTCAGTTGGATGAGGAAGTGCAAGGTTAGGCGCGAATCTGGATCCGTCAGCGTCCATCTGCATTCTACAAGACAAATTGACTATCTCATCTCCCAGTGATGTAACCGTCTTAATGCATATCATGACTAGTTTTGAATGGAACCATCCCACGGACCGTTTTTGACGGGTATTTGGGTTTCATTTGACTGCCCCTCTCTAACTAAATTTGTAATGTACCTCACCTCCTACGATCAATACATATCTTTTAAAGCACATCACACCCAATTATTTTTAAGTTTACGTTGTGTACGTGTTTACAGACTTTCCTTGGTGTATATATGTAAATGCCACGACAACCACTCACATTGCTCTCACCACACTTACCAAACGACCATTTGATACTCTATGATATGACACTGGAGTGAGTCTCATCAGTGCAATTGCGTATTGCATCATGGTGGTCAAGCAGGAAATCATTTACTAGATACCTATGAACTGTTACTCTTCCAATAAACTATTCCACACGTCTCAAGAAAAAGAAGCAGTACTTCGGAGAGACTAAGATCGATCCAATTTACAGAAAATACTTATCTAAGTTTATTTAATGTGGAGAAACCGAAGAAAGAAAAGACTACTCTCCAGTTGCTTAGTATTACATCTTTTTTGAAGCTCTGAAATGAGTGACATGATATCACAGAAGTGGTTTGCTTCCCAGCAATGGTTGATGATGAAAGCAGTTACAATAATTTAAGGTCTTCGATGCAGTTGTGCCACTGTTACAGAATTGTTCTCATTGTAGTTAATGTGAAGAAACTTGAAATGGAATAGACATCTTTCTTGAATATTTGAAATGATTTCGCCCCAATACGTTGTCGTCCCTACTATGATCAATGATGCGTACAATTCTAATCGTTCATCTTTTTCATTTGTGTTGTCGTCATACAAGCAGTATTGTGGAGGTTGATTGCTAATTTTCTTCTTGTGAATGGTTCTGTCGAATCAGCAAACCAAACTGTAACATATTACTTCCACACTGTAAGAAAACATCTTCCAATCTACAGTTTCCATCATCGTCATTATCATCATCATCATTGTCATCATCACTGCACACTCACGTTGCTCTTACCACCACAATTACGGAACAAGCATTTGATACTTTACAATGAAGAAACGGAAATAAGTTTCATCAGTGCAACTGCGCCTTTCGAGAAGGTAGATCATATGGCTGTTAAGTAAGATGAGACCATTCGAACCAGGTGGCCAGGTTCAGCAGGGTGGAGTGCATGTCTTATTTCTTAAAACTACGTATAACAGAACAAAAGAAGTGGGTTATTGGCAGCAAATAGAATAGAATAGTCCATATTATTCTGTAAAACATTCATCTTAACTCTACTAAAACTCATAAAACGTTATTCCTCAGAAGAAAACCGATTTCATGTATGTAACTAAGTACGCTTGAAACTGTATGAAATTAACACCTAACTGTGATGTATTGACCTACACTGTATCAAAATTTCCTAGACTGTATCAAATTGTTCAGAACTGTAGAAAACTGCCGTCAAACTCTAACAAATGTCACCTCCTATCTGGTACAAATTACCCCACCAAACAATGACAAATTATCCGCAGAGCTGCAGCTAAAATGGCAGCAATTCATCCATATTTACACAAAAATTGTACCAAAGGGCCTCTTTGTATACATAAATGATGTGTAACTTTGCCTAGGGGAGTCCTCTGAAATAAATGTGGGATAACGTCTGTAAAATGTCACGAACATTCACTAGCGTCATACATAGGTGTGGTTGCAGGCCATGCACGATTGTGGTGGTTGCTAATCATTTAAGATTTCTGTACTTATGTGTCCCTTCATTAAAAGAGGGTGGAAGTAGCCTCATATGATGATGTTGTTGGGCATGTACGATAGCGCTGGTGGCTAGGCTCCGTAATTATGTGTGTACTCTTAAAAAGGTGCAAGAATTTAGCAGAATAGCCCAAAAAAACTCTGACTATCTTTCTTTGTTGGAGAAATTACTGATAGGATCCGTAGTATGCTGGAAATTCCAAAAAAATGAAGACCTGAATTTGTGAAGGACGTTGTAAGTTGCAGAAAATACCCTGCTCGAAAAACTGCGAAAAACGATGTCCTGAAACCTTATATACCATTCTTTGAGGTGCTCAGCTGGAAATTTGTAAATGTCACCTAAATTTGCTACCATTGCTCGAGAGAGATGCAGAGCACCAGTGCTGAGTCCCTCCTTAGGATACTATGTATCCCAAAAGCGCTGTGGTGCAGAGAATGGACGAACGGGGACACGAGTGGGAGAGAAGAGACCAACATTTTTGGGTTAAAAGTTATGGTCATTACCATCGACCTAGAACAATTGGATCAAAGTAGATGGCTACTGGCCATGTTGGGGATACATTATGGTCAATTTAATGGCATTTGCGGCTCATTAATGAAATCCTAAGTAAACAAAACGATTGTTGTTTTTTAAAGTAAGAGTAATTAAATTAGATTATGGTAAGGGGCTGATATGTTTACATACAGAGAACGATGGGCCCCAAGATGTCGAACTGGCACAACTCTCCTGCTTTTCAACATGTAATGTATACCACGATCCACTGACTTGTGTGTCTCACAGTAACAGAACCTATGCACAAAGGATGTTCTTTGTATCTCCGGCTGAAATGCTCCAAATCGGTAAATAGCGTGAGAACCAAGTATTCTCTCGTGTTCTTGGATACGGACTCTCTACATTGTTTTGATTAACACAATTCCCTTTTGATCCTCTGACGAATGAGTTCTTATTTATGGACCGCAAATTTACGTTTTCCTCATATAAGATCCAGCGTGCTCGCTTTCTGTATGATTGGCTCTGCTATTCTAAGTCGCATGATTCGTCAATGAGAAGGTGTCCAACTTAAAAGGAGCCTGCCAATGTGACCGAGCGGTTCTATGCGCTTCAGTCTGGACCCGCGCTGCTGCTACGGTCGCAGGTTCGAATCCTGCCTCGGTAATGGATGTGTGTGATGTCCTTAGGCTAATTAGGTTTACGTAGTTCTAAGTCTAGGGGACTGATGAACTCAGATGTTAAGTCACATAGTGCTAAGAGCCAACTTAAAATGCCCCGAATATAGCATTTGACCCAGTATATGAGTCTTAATGGAGCCCTAAATTTGAACCTGAATGTCTAAGCAGATGTAATTCGCACAATAACAAACTGCCATCGCTACATATGAATTTCAAGGAGTATTGAGCATAACTGAAGAATAGTTATCGCCACTAAAAATATTAATATTCGTTAAATGAAAATTTTGCACTGTAATAATTTCAATTTTGCTTCATTACACTGTCACACCCGTCCCTCAGTAAAATAAAAGTCCTAATACTGAACTAAGCTTGTCCCATATATTCTGAAATTATATTCGCAGTCAAAACTCTTGTAGTAATAAGCTATTTTACAATGATCTCTTTCAGTATCAACCTTAAGATAAGGCAAGTGGCCTTGTGTAACGAAAATTTAAATTCAGTCTTGGAAGAACACCTAGCAATGACTGATGCTTTTCAGATTATTTTATTTCCATTACTTACAAATCGAATGCTTGTGTACTTTCTTTTCTGCCCGTGTTACTGTTATCTTAGCGACACGTCCATCCAAATACTCCATCCCCTGGGAGTGGAAAAACAGCGTGCTGGTTCCTTGCTGAAGTGAAATTGATTTCAAAAACAATTAATATAAGTGATTATTCCCATTTACAGCCCTAATTCCGTCACTCAGCAAACCCAATTACTGCATCTACCAAGGGTTGCAGCTATAAAGAGCAAATAAAGCTATGCATGTATGTGCGATATGTTTGACCATTAATTCTAACGCCTCCTAAATGGAAGCAAGTCGTACTACATTTGCTGAGTCAATAGAACATGTCAGCAGGTTGGATCAATGTTAATAATTCCCGAATGACGTCATGTGTGAAAGAAAATGGCTGCATTGCAGTAGATCATCGCTTATGCAATGAATGTAGGCACGATTCGTTTTATAAAGTAAAGCCCTTTTTGTGCATATATATGAGTAGTTACATTCAGTGTACGAAGCGAGTCTGCAGATGTCTTAACATTCTAGAACATCATTATAATATCATTATCAGTTACTGCTTATGGTCACTTCAACTGAAATGTATTAAATTCCATTAAATATCCGTAGTTCCAGAAACTATCTCAGTTAATGTAAAGCACGTCCTCATCAACATAGGGAATCACTTTTTTAACTGCCTTTCAACACATTGCTCTTGTAGTATAAATACTATCACCTTTTCACTTTAAATTTGACATGTCACTTCATATGATACAAACACAGTCGCTGTCCTTTCTCTCCAACCCTAAAACAGCAAATATAAAACATAAGTATACTTAATGCCCACATTCACTTTTGCAGGGAAGGCTTGCATGCCTCAGCTATACAGATGGCCGCACCGTAGGTGCAACCACAATGGAGGGGTATCTGTTGAGTGGCCAGACAAACGTGGGGTTCCTGAAGAGGGGCAGCAGCCTTTTCAGTAGTTGCAGGGGCAACAGTCTGGATGATTGACTGATCTGGCCTTGTAACAATAACCAAAACGGCCTTGCTGTGCTGGTACTGCGAACGGCGGAATGCAAAGGGAAACCATAGCCGTAAGTTTTCCCGAGGGCATGCAGCTTTACTGTATGGTTAAATGATGATAGCGTCCTCTAGGGTAAAATATTCCGGAGGTAAATTAGTCCCCCATTCGGATCTCCGGGCGGGGACTACTCAAGAGGACGTTGTTATCAGAAGAAAGAAAACTGGCGTTCTACGGATCGGAGCGTGGAATGTTAGACCCCTTAATCGAGAAGGTAGGTTAAAAAATTTAAAAAGGGAAATGGATAGGTTAAAGTTAGATATAGTGGGAACTAGTGACGTTCGGTGGTAGGAGGAACAAGACTTTTGGTGAGGTGAATACAGGGTTATAAATACAAAATCAAATAGAGTTAATGCAGGAGTAGGTTTAATAATGAATAAAAAAATAGGCGTGCGGGTAAGCTACTACAAACAGCATGGTGAACGCATTATTGTGGCCTAGATAGACACGAAGCCCACACCTACTACAGTAGTACAAGTTTACATGTCAACTAGCTCTGCAGATGATGAAGAAATTGATCAAATGTATGATGAGATGAAACAAATTATTCAGATAGTGCAGGGAGACGAAAATTTAATAGCCATAGGTGACTGGATTTCGAGTGTAGGAAAAGGGAGAGAAGGAAACATAGTAGGTGAATATGGATTGGGGCTAAGAAATGAAAGAGGAAGCCACCTGGTAGAATTTTGCGCAGAGCATAACTTAATCAAAAATATCACTTGGTTTAAGAACCATGAAAGAAGGCTGTATACATGGAAGAATCCTGGAGATACTAAGAGGTATCAGATAGATTATATAATGGTGAGAAAGAGATTTAGGAACCAAGTTTTTAATTGGAAGACATTTCCGGGGGCAGATGTGGACTCTGACCACAATCTATTGGTAATGAACTGCAGATTAAAATTGAAGAAACTGCAAAAAGGTGGGAATTTAAGGAGATGGGACCTGGATAAACTCAAAGAACCAGAGGATGTACAGAGTTTCAGGGAGAGCATAAGGGAACAATTGACAGGAATGGGGGAAAGAAATACAGTAGAAGAAGAATGGGTAGCTTTGAGGAATGAAATAGTGAAGGCAGCAGTGGATCAAGTAGGTACAAAGACGAGGGCTAGTAGAAATCCTTGGGTAACAGAAGAAATATTGAATTTAATTGATGAATGGAGAAAATATAAAAGTACATTAAATGAAGCAGGTAAAAAGGAATACAAGCGTCTCAAAAATGAGATCGACAGGAAGTTCAAAATGGCTAAGCAGGGATGGCTAGAAGACAAATGTAAGGATGTAGAGACTTGTCTCACTAGGGGTAAGATAGATACTGCTTACAGGAAAATTAGAGAGACCTTTGGAGAAAAGAGAACCACTTGTATGAATATCAAGATCTCAGATGGGAACCCAGTTCTAACCAAAGAAGGGAAAGCAGAAAGATGGAAGGAGTATATAGAGGGTCTATACAAGGGCGATGTACTTGAGGACAATATTATAGAAATGGAAGAGAATGTAGATGAAGATGAAATGGGAGATACGATACTGCGTGAAGAGTTTGACAGAGCACTGAAAGACCTGAGCTGAAACAAGGCCCCGGGAGTACACAACATTCCATTAGAACTACTGACGGCCTTGGGAGAGCCAGCCCTGACAAAACTCTACCATCTGGTGAGGAAGATGTATGACACAGATGAAGTACCCTCAGACTTCAAGAACATTATAATAATTTCAATACCAAAGAAATGAGGTGTTGACAGATGTGAAAATTACCGAACTATCAGTTTAATAAGTCACAGCTGCAAAATATTAACGCGAATTCTTTACAGACGAATGGAAAAACTGGTGGAAGCCGATATCGGGGAAGATCAGTTTAGATTCCGTAGAAATATCTTAACACGTGAGGCAATACTGACCTTACGCCCTATCTTAGAAGAAAGATCATGCAAAGGCAAACCTACGTTTCTAGTATTTGTAGACTTAGAGAAAGCTTTTGACAATGTTGACCGGAATACTCTCTTCCAAATTCTAAAGGTGGCAGGGGTAAAACACAGGGAGCGAAAGACCATTTACAATTTGTACAGAAAACAGATGGCAGTTATAAGAGTCGACTTTCACGAAAGGGAAACAGTGGTTGGGAAGGGAGTGAGACAGGGGTTTAGCGTCTCCCCGATGTTATTCAATCTGTATATTGAGCAAGCAGTATTGGAAACAAAAGAAAAATTCGGGATAGGTATTAAAAGCCATGGAAAAGAAATAAAAACTTTGAGGTTCGCCGATGACATTGTAATTCCGTCAGAGACAGCAAAGGACTTGGAGGAGCAGTTGAACGGAATGGACAGTGCCTTGAAAGGAGGACATATGATGAACATCAACAAAAGCAAAACGAGCATAATGGAATGTAGTCGAATTAAGTCAGGTGATGCTGAGGGTATTGGATTAGGAAATGGGACACTTAAAGTAGTAAAGGAGTTTTTCTATTTGGGGAGCAAACTAACTGATGATGGTCGAAGTAGAGAGGATGTAAAATGTAGACTGGCAATGGCAAGGAAAGCGTTTCTGAAGAAGAGAAATTTGTTAACATCGAGTATAGATTTAAGTGTCAAGAAGTCGTTTTTGAAAGTAATTGTATGGAGTGTAGCCATGTATGGAAGTGAAACATGGGCGATAAATAGTTTTGACAAGAAGAGAATAGAGGCTTTCGTAATGTGGTGCTACAGAATAATGCTGAAGATTAGATGGGTAGATCACATAACTAATGAGGAGGTATTGAATAGAATTGGGGAGAAGAGGAGCTTGTGCCACAACTTGAATAGAAGAAGGGATCGGTTGGCAGGACATGTTCTGAGGCATCAAGGGATCACACATTTAGCATTGGAGGGCAGCGTGGAGGGTAAAAATCGTAGAGGGAGACCAAGAGCTGAATACACTAAGCAGATTCAGAAGGATGTACGTTGCAGTAGGTACTAGGACATGAAGAAATTTGCACAGGGTAGGGTAGCACGGAGAGATGCATCAAACCAGTCTCAGGACTGTAGACCACAAGAACAACAACATACTTTTCTGATTTTAAGTATCACTGAGATAATGTGGTTCTGTACTACATTTTAATGTCAATATACATTTTATAACTGCAGAATAAAAGTAAATACTCATGTCTTCAATTAAATGTTAATTATTTTTATTGTTCATAAGTACTGCAGTTTTCTCGTGTGTAGCGACCTATTCCTTAACAAAATAAAGTTTAAACATCACCAGGAGGAATAAATTATGTGCCCCATGCTTATAATTTACCATTATGACGGACGTTTTTCTTTAAATACGTTTTATTCTTGGTGTACAGCTGCATTTTGTGATTAATTACAGGGAGTGAACATAAATATGGAAATACTAAGAATACAATACATCCTATCTATATCCGGATTCCGCTCCAGCTACTGCTGTGTCTGGGGGCTGACGAGTCCTTGTAACACCACAGCTCTAATGCTGTACTGATTTATTTTGCTTTTGTATCATTTAATATTACATTGCTGTGCTTCTGTAAATGTGTGTGATTGAATCGATAACATAAAATTGTATACTGTTTTCTTTGCACAAACTTTGACGTCATGTTTTGGTTCAATGCAAAGTAGTGTATCTGCAATTTATATTCTTTGTCACATTTGGAGGGAACGAAACCTACTATATATAATTTTAATTTTGTGTGAATATTTTTTTGTAGAGATGTCAATATGTGTAAATGTTTTCATTTATTTGATGCATTTGGTTGCTGTTATGTAAATTGCTGATCCTCACTTAAGGTTCTTAGTTAGTTTGTATGTAAATGGTGTAGTGGTTCCCCTCGGGAACGGAACTGTGTAGCGCGCGCAAACTGTGGTTGGCCTAGGTTGAAAAGGTGGAACTGATAGTCAGTCGGAGATGAGCCAGCAGTTGGGAATGAGCTACCAAACTGTGCACTGCAGTGTAAAGTGTGCATATTGTGCTGGTTCCGAGAGAGGCTTTTTCTTCTTCTTTCCAATGCCTCAGATGGATGGATAAATAGCTGGAACTATTTTGGAATTTGTATCTATCATCGCCACCAAGAAATGACAGAGTCCAGCAATACTGACTGCAATTCCACCTACCAACATGCAGTTGCCACCACATTGCGCAATCATTACATCTGAATGTTACAATGATGTACAGTGAAGGATCAGCTTAATGGATGTTTTAGTGTGCACAAATATAAGGTAATTTATATCTGACTTTATGTTCCTACCTTGATTTTTCTCCTCATCATAACACCTGTCAGGTTCCTCTCCGTTTGACCTTAAGTGATTAACGAGTGTCCTTACTGAAAGTACATTAGAAGCCCAATATTTTGCTCATTAATGCCTCTTCAACATAGTAAAAAGAAAGGTAAAATTAAGGTGGCAAGAGAGTGAGTTAAAGTAAATATTGTTTGCTGAAAATATTCCTATTAAAACTGCTTATTAAAGTGCTGTTGCTAACTTCAAAATTAAAAGTTCTTAAGACTGAGGCTTATAAAGCAAATGATCACATTGTTGTCTGTAGTAAATTCTAAAAGGTGAGTCAATTTCTTGTAATTTTGTCAACATTGTGTTTCGCTGTAGTAAAAGTGAGAAAGCTGCAGTTGTGAAACATTATATAGTCGTGTTTATTAAGTGTTAGTCTCTCTGGTGTATTAGAAGTGCATATCAATAGTAATGTTATAAAGACCATTCACTTTGTGTAAGCCCTGAAAGTAATAGTGTGTTTCGGTAACTGTTATAATTTTGCAAATTGTTTCTGCTGCTCTGTTAGTTCCAATCTTATCGTAAACATATGTATGTGTAATAGTTCACTGCACACGCGTGTGACAAAGTAGAGGTTGTGTGGATCCGTTATAGCTATTGATAACTATTTTCCTAAAAGAGAATGTTAATCATTCTCTTGCCTAGTTGGGCTGGTGACCGTTTTCTTTCTCAATTGAACAGTACAGATAGAAAAAATTTTGTTAGTACTGTTCACATATTTACGTAATTCTGACTTTCATTTTCGATAAGCCATTCCCGTTAGGTACAGCACGGTCAATCTAACAAAATTCCTCTCAGAGGGTAACACTGCTCTGTTGCTGTATACTATAATTGCTTGAACAAAATAGTTTTGTTTCATAACCTGTTTCTAGTTTTAAGGTTATGGTACAGTAGTAGCAGACAGTAGCGTTATACATGGCGCCGCGTGACAGGACGTTGTTCAGTCTGCACCTACAGACGGAAAAAATTATAAGTAGTTAGCATTTTGCAAACATAGAGTGAACATAAAACGTCCAGCGGCACGAACCTGTACATTATTTGACAGAACGGATAGTGAAAGTTCAGTTTAAATCGAAAATAAAAGATATCAGTAGTGAACAATAGGTAAATTGGACAGGAAACTAGAAATAAATCTAGACACGCGAGAACAGAATGCAACCGAGAGCAGTTCAGGCAGCACCTCAACAGATGGCACTACGCGCGAGTTAAATTACGTACGTTATCAAGCAGACGTCAATAAACAGATCGAAGCTACGTGTGTCGCGCCTACTAAGCAAGACAGTATGAGTGATGTTGTGGAAGACAGTGGTTATGTTAATGAATCGCGGGATATGTTTGAATCACCAAAAACTGAAAGGAAAGTAGAACTTGAACACGAAAATGTAGCAGAACCTAAAAGTGAAAAGAATTCAGATGTGATAGAATTGTTAAAAATGTTGTCTGCACAAATTGCAGCACAGGGACAGCAAAATGCAGCAGAAAATGACAATATCAAGGCACAAATTGCAGCGCAAAATGACAATATCAACGACAATAGTAAGGCACAAATTACAGCACACAGTGACAATATTAAGGCACAAATCGCAGCACAGGGGCATCAAATTGCAGCATTGGGGCAACAAAATGCAGCACAAAGGCAGCTAATTGCAACACAGGGTGGCGATATCAGTAAACAAATGCAAGAGCAAGGCAAAAATCTTAGTAAACAGATTCAGAAGGTTGATGTAAAAGTAGACATTGTGAGTAATGAAATTAAAAACCTCAAAAGCGAAATTACTGTGATCAACGGCAATATTGCCAACATACAAGGACAAATTGAGGACATTAACGAAAGATTTGAGACTGAAGTAATTAAAATTCAAGATCAAAAAGAACCCTAAGTCTGTGCTAAGGATGACGAAAAGGTATTCGGTACTAAATCCGAAATACAAACCGAATGTAACGCGGAATTTGCACAGATTAAACAGTCTGTAACAGAAACAAGCAGAGCTCTAACCAAACAGATTCTTACTTGCGAAAAGATGTGTGAACATAACACTTCACAAATCCAAGGCAAAATGTATTACTTGGAGAGAAAAATACAAACCGGACCTACACATTTTACTGAAAGAATGCCTCTCAGTAAAATATTAGAGGGCGAAGAAAAATTCGACCCTGTAAAGAGGCATACCCCCTAGACTTTGTAAAGAATTGCGAAAGAAATTTTCCCGAATATTTGTCTGACCAGGAAAAAATTAATGTTGTAATTAGTGCACTGATGGGAGAAGCAAAAAGATGGGGGTTGAATCTGGATACTAACCAGATGTCTTTTGAGACCTTTAAACAAAAATATATTGACGAATACTGGTCAGAACAAAAACAAGACCAGTTGTGGCGTGAATTTCTAATGGCCAGGTTGTATGACATCAGAGGTAGGCAAACCATGAAAGAATTTTGCGAATCATGGTACAGAAAACTGATACATTTGAAGGCTAGAAGGACTGAAGCTGAGATCGTTTGGGTTCTTTGGCAGAAACTGCCTGAGGATTCTAAACGATATGTTGGGAGTACCCACAGAAGTTTTTCTGTGTTCTTGGAAAGGGTAGAGGATGAAGATCACTGGCGAAGAAGTCGCGAGTCCAGTCCCCATCATAACAACAATTATTCGCGCGAAAACAATGACCAAAACGAACGACTTGAAAACGAAAGATATCGTGTAAACACGATTCAAAGAGGTCGTGCGAGAGGCAGGGGAAAGTATACTACGCGCGGTAGAGGATACATGACGCATAATTTCCAAAATAGAGAAGAAATGGAAAACTGAAAACCGCGTGTGTTACGGGCCGGATTCACGTGGAAACCGGATTTGGGCCCAAAGAGAAGACGTCAAATAATAGATTCGAGAAGGAAAGATTCAAAATACGGGGCAGGAAGGTTAAGGACGCGCCGATGGCAGACGGGCGCGGAGTAACACATAGTGGCGTTCCCAGCGCGAGGTCACGTGACAGTTTGTGCTTGAGGCAGCGGTTGCCGAAGCAGCGTACATTGCACTTGGCGGCACACACAAATGGCAGACGTCAAAACAAGATGGCTGCCGGAGAGAGAAACAGAAGAGGCGGGATCGGACACTTCCGTTGGCCGGTTTCAGTAGTAGATGAATGTAGAAATGAAAATAAAGTTAATATGTCATATGAGAAAGTTAATTCAATATCGGAATAATGCGAAAAGACATTATTAAAGAAAGAAAGGGAGCCAGAAAAGGCGAGTGAAAAGGAGAATATTTGTACTGTTAATGATGTGTACGAGATAAAAAACGTAGATGTGGGGGAGGTTATGATGAATAAAGAGGAAAGGAAGGTAGAATACGCCACGCAAAAGACGTGTGCACAATTAATAATAGGTGAAAATGACGTAGAGGAGGACGTCAGTAAACATTGCGTTATAAGCAGTGTAGACGAAATTGTTGTTGATGGAAAGGTGTTTAGTGTTTCTAATACAGAAGGGTCTAGTAGGAATTTCGCACGATTACCCGAGAATGATAACAAAGAGGAAAATGAAATGAAGGTTATCGAAGTATATGACGATTATACTAAAGGGTGTTTCAAAAATGACCGGTATATTTGAAACGGCAATAAAAACTAAACGAGCAGCGATAGAAATACACCGTTTGTTGCAATATGCTTGGGACAACAGTACATTTTCAGGCAGACAAACTTTCGAAATTACAGTAGTTACAATTTTCAACAACAGATGGCGCTGCGGCCTGGGAAACTCTATAGTACGATATTTTCCACATATCCACCACGCGTAGCAATAATATGGCGTAGTCTCTGAATGAAATTACCCGAAACCTTTGACAACGTGTCTGGCGGAATGGCTTCACATGCAGATGAGATGTACTGCTTCAGCTGTTCAATTGTTTCTGGATTCTGGCGGTACACCTGGTCTTTCAAGTGTCCCCACAGAAAGAAGTCACAGGGGTTCATGTCTGGCGAATAGGGAGGCCAATCCACGCCGCCTCCTGTATGTTTCGGATAGCCCAAAGCAATCACACGATCATCGAAATATTCGTTCAGGAAATTAAAGACGTCGGCCGTGCGATGTGGCCGGGCACCATCTTGCATAAACCACGAGGTGTTCGCAGTGTCGTCTAAGGCAGTTTGTAACGCCACAAATCCACGAAGAATGTCCAGATAGCGTGATGCAGTAATCGTTTCGGATCTGAAAAATGGGCCAATGATTCCTTTGGAAGAAATGGCGGCCCAGACCAGTACTTTTTGAGGATTCAGGGACGATGGGACTGCACCATGGGGCTTTTCGGTTCCCCATATGCGCCAGTTCTGTTTATTGACGAAGCCGTCCAGGTAAAAATAAGCTTCGTCAGTAAACCAAATGCTGCCCACATGCACATCGCCGTCATCAATCCTGTGCACTATATCGTTAGCGAAAGTCTCTCGTGCAGCAATGGTAGCGGCGCTGAGGGGTTGCTGCGTTTGAATTTTGTATGGATAGAGGTGTAAACTATGGCGAATGAGATGATACATGGACGTTGGCGTCATTTGGACCGCAGCTGCAACACGGCGAACGGAAACCCGAGGCCGCTGTTGGATCACCTGCTGCACTAGCTGCGCGTTGCCCTCTGTGGTTGCCGTACGCGGTCGCCCTACCTTTCTAGCATGTTCATCCGTCACGTTCCCAGTCCATTGAAATTTTTCAAACAGATACTTTATTGTATCGCTTTTCGGTCCTTTGGTTACATTAAACCTCCGTTGAAAACTTCATCTCGTTGCAACAACACTGTGTTCTAGGCGGTGGAATTCCAACACCAGAAAAATCCTCTGTTCTAAGGAATAAACCATGTTGTCTACAGCACACTTGCACGTTGTGAACAGCACACGCTTACAGCAGAAAGACGACGTACAGAATGGCGCACCCACAGACTGTCTTGTCTTCTATATCTTTCACATCACTTGCAGCGCCATCTGTTGTTGAAGATTGTAACTACTGTAATTTCGAAAGTTTGTCCGCCTGAAAATGTACTGTTGTCCCAAGCATATTGCAACAAACGGTGTATTTCTATCGCTGCTCGTTTAGTTTTTATTGCCGTTTCAAATATACCTGTCATTTTTAAAACACCCTGTAAGTATGAAGTTAAGGCTGAAATCGTTCAAAGTGATACAACAGAAGGGCCTGAGTCTCCAAACGATGTGCAGTGGGAAGAAAATGAGTCGAAAAACGAAGTGGCTGCACATCTAGTGATAATTTGCCTCACTGTTTAAAAGTCGCCTTCCAGCTCGAATCTGAAAACGAAATAGAACCTAGTGATAGCTCAGACGAAGGAGAGACGACAGATTCAGATACAGATGAGTTTTCGGAGGTAGACAGACATACTTATACCTTTACTGAAAGAGGTTACGAAAAAGTTTATGGCGCCTGTTCGAAACAAAATACGGAATGCGTAACCGAAACAAAACCGAAAGAGCCGCCAGATGACACTATATTGGGGCAAGCTTTGCTTAATGAAATGAATGAAATAAATTTACAGAAACCTGAAGAATGTCCAGATATAAATACAGTAGAACGAGAACTGTTAAAGATCTGTAAAGATGTAGAGGTCAACTAACCCAAAAAGCCACCTGATATACAACAGAAATCAGTAGGTAATATTTCCTGGAAAGACATTATGGTTGAGCAGGATCTTTTATGCGAAGAACAGGAGGAAAAGGAGCACAAAATTATTAAACAAACTATAATACCTGTAAATGTTTATAACACCGAGTTGCAAGTGCTTTTAGACACAGGATCCCAAATCAGTGCCATATCAATATCTTTCTTTGATCATATTTCATGTAAACCAGGGTTAGTGATAATGTCTGTGAGTGGAGTGAAAATTATAGGAGCTACTGGTAGGTCCAGCAAGCCCATTCAAAAACAAGTCTTGATGGATTTTGAAATAGGAAGTCAAAAATTTGATCATGATTTTTTAGTGGTCCCTGAACTAAGTGCTGAAATGATTCTAGGTATTGATTGGTTAGACAAGGAAAAAGTAATTTTAGATTGAGGTAGTGGAACTGTTAAGATTATTAGGGAAACCAAAACAATAGTAATTAAATTTGAAGGTGACAACCAGGTCCAAGATATTAATGTAGAACCCATTTTATTAAAAATAGAATCTGAAAATGATGGTTTATCCCAACTATATGAAATATACCATGTGAAAGATTTATTGCGGGATGATCAAGAAACTGACAGCTTTAGGGAAATTGTTGACATTGTCCAACAAATCTCATATGAACAGAAAGAGGATTTATTTAATATTTTGAAAAATAACAAGGAAGTGTTATCTGATAAACCAGGTGTCGTAAATAACTTTGAATACCGTATGGATGTCCTGGAACATGAACCATTCTTTGTCAGACCATATCCAATACCTATAGCTAAGAAAGAAGCAGTACAAGCTGAAGTTGATAAAATGTTGGAATGGGGGGTAATAGAAAGAAGCAATAATGAATACATGATTCCACTTATTATAGTCAATAAAAAGGATGGAGGTGTAAGAGTAGTCACTGATGCACGAACATTGAATAAAATTGTCAGGAGAGAAGTAGACAGGCCTGAAAATTTAGATGATTTATTACAAAAGTTCCATAATGTAAAATATCTAACCAGTTTAGACCTTACTGCTGGATATTGGCAGATCCCATTACACAAAGATTCTAGGAAATATACAGCTTCTTTGTTTGCAGGAAAATGTTACCAATACAAAGTTGTACCATTTGGTTTGAATACTTCTGTTTCTCGAATGAGATTTTCACTCTGCAGCGGAGTGTGCGCTAATATGAAACTTCCTGGCAGATTAAAACTGTGTGCCCGACCGAGACTAGAACTCGGGACCTTTGCCTTTCGCGGGCAAGTGCTCTACCATCTGAGGTACCAAAGCACGACTCACGCCCGGTACTCACAGCTTTACTTCTGCCAGTACCTCGCCTCCTACCTTCCAAACTTTACAGAAGCTCTCCTGCGAAACTTGCAGAACTAGCACTCCTGAAAGAAAGGATATTGCGGAGACATGGCTTAGCCACAGCCTGGGGGATGTTTCCAGAATGAGATTTTCACTCTGCAGCGGAGTGTGCGCTGATATGAAACTTCCTGGCAGATTAAAACTGTGTGCCCGACCGAGACTTGAACTCGGGACCTTTGCCTTTCGCGGGCAAGTGCTCTACCATCTGAGCTACCGAAGCACGACTCATGCCTGGTACTCACAGCTTTACTTCTGTTTTCATTAGGCTTTGGATTCCGTGTTAGGAAAAGAACTTTGTGCCAGATTGACTGTATATGTGGATGACCTATTGATTGCTACTGATAACTGGGAAGAACATGGTGACCTGTTAAACAAAACACTTATTGCTCTTCAAGCAGAGGGCATGACTTTAAAGTTAAAAAAGTGTGAATTTGTAAGACAAGAAATTAAATTTTTAGGACACATAATAACCACATCTGGGATTGGCAAAGACCCAGAAAAGCTTAATGCTATTGAAAAGTGCCCTTCCCCAAGGAACAGGAAAGAGTTGAAAGCGTTTTTAGGTCTTTGTGGATTTAACTGCAAATTTGTGAAGGGGCAAGCTTTTAACAGCCCACATTTAAATAGCTTGTTGAAGAAAAATAGTGAATATGTTTGGACATCTGAATGTCAGAACGATTTTGAAAATTTGAAAACTGAGTTAGTAAAGGAAAACATTTTACATCACCCAGTTTTAAGTGAGCCATTCCATATGATTACAGACAGTAGTGCTTATGGTATTGGTGTTGAAATATTTCAGGAAAACACAGAATCTGGGGAAACAGCACATAAGACCATTGCATTTGCTAGTAGAACTTTAACTAAATATGAGAAAAATTATACTATTTCAGAGAAAGAGGCCTTAGCAATAATTTAGGGATTAAAGAAATTTAGGAATTATTTATGGGGACATAAAACTATAATTCATACAGACCACAAGGCATTAACCTTTTTGAAAAACTGTCGACTATTTACAGGCAGGTTGAGTCGATGGGCCCTGTACTTAAAACAGTTTGATTATGAGATATTATATATTAAAGGTAGTGACAATTATGTAGCTGGCGCTTTATCACGGTTGCCTGAGGGTATGAACAACTTACCAAGGGAATGTAATGAAGATGGGAAATTTCATATAAGATATATTAAGGAGGTTCCAGGTAGGAAAAGAATAGAGCATATTTGTAAAAGCATGAGTTTCAACCAGAATGAGGATGAAATATGGAAGTCAGTGAAAGTTGATTTTAGTAACCCTAATTACCCACAAATCTGTAGATTTTACAAGATATTTAATGGAATTTTATATAGGAGAAAGAATACCAGCACTGAAGAATGGAAGGTGTGTTGGCCTAGGCAATTTGAGACCGAACTGATTGATTATTTTCATCTTGCCTTAGGGCATTGTGGTCCCAAGAAGTGTATTGAAAAGTTAACTGATGTGGTTGCGATTAATGTAGGTGCTACTAAGAAAATTACCGAGAGAATAAGATGTTGTGATGTATGTCAGAGGGCAAAAGTAACAAATACAGTAAATCAAGGTTTCATGCAGAATACAGTGCCAGAGGACACATTAGAATTACTGTCAGTGGATTTGTATGGTCCTTTACCTAAAACCTCAGGTAATTGGCCTTACATTGTTGTAGTGTTGGAAGTGTTCTCTAAATTTATTAAATTATATCCAATCAGGAAAGCCACTGCTTAAGCAGTCTTTAGCAAGATGACTGAGTATTTTAACACCATTGGTAAACCTAAAGCAGTTTTGTCTGATAATGGACCACAGTTTATCTCAAAAATCTGGAAGGAAGGCATGAAGCAACATGGTGTTCAAGTTAAATATATTTCAGCTTACCACCCGGCCAGTAATCCTGTCGAAAGATATATGCGTGAAAAAGGAAGGTTAGGTAGATCCTACTGTCACCATAACCATAAGGCTTGGGGCAGGTTTGTAAGTGACTTTGAAATGACCATGAACACCTTATACCATGAAACCACCGGTTTTACCCCTGAAGAAATTCTGTTGGACCGTAAAAGTCAAAGTATTATTGAAGAGATCTTGCAATTTCCACCTATTGCAGGAATTAACCTGCATGAGAAAAAAGAGTTAGTTAAGAAAAGAATGAAAGAGAAAGCGGCCGCTAGACCCAAAAGGCATGATGATAACCTCAAACCAACTAAATTTAAGCTTGGAGATTATGTCTTAGTGAAGTCCCATGAAAAATCAAGTGAAATTAATAATGAAAATTCTAAATTCAAATACATTTACAATGGTCCTTTTGAAGTGCAAGGAACTCCACATGCAAATGCTTATTTTCTTGTGTACCCTAGATCAAGGAAACCTTTAGGAGTTAGAAATATAGTTGACCTGAAGTTGTATGTCCACAGAAGCCAATAATGAATGAAATGTTAAGCCTCAGGGGACATGCACTCTTTGAATTGTCAGGTGCCTGACAAGCACCAGGGACCCGAGTCGTTGCCAGCACTACTTCCATTTCTTTTCGTGCTGCCAACCTTCCTCTTCATCATTCAGAACTTTTACTATCTTCTTTCCTTCTTCTCTATCAGAGTAGACTGAAAAGTGTGGAAATAATGTAAGATACTGTGTATTGTTTGTGGACGAATAAATGAATAATTAAGTTGGGTACTCTAGGAAATGGTCAAGAATGTTATAAGTAAAGTTGGTACAGTAAAAAGGAATAGGAACATGCAGTTAAAGTAAATAAAGGTGATGTTTAAAGTGAATAATCTAATATGATTAATGTCTAAAGATGGTGGTATAGAAATTGATAAGAACAGCGATGAAAAATGTTCTGAGTCAAAACTGAGGAGAGAAACCTGATTAATATATGCAAAATAAATGTGAGAGGTATGTGTCTAGTGACACCAAAAGTGGGCAGAAATCACTTGCAGTAGGACGTAAAATTATTGTTCTGATCTTCACATATTTGATAACCTAAATGTGTAATTAAACTGAATATTGACTTCATAAGAAATATTGCTGAGTAAGAAAGTGCAGAGAAAAACCACAAATCAGGGACTCAAATAACCCCTGAACATTGTCATTATACCAAAAATGTCATTTAAAATGTTCTTGATTAATGTATATGTTTCCTGATGTTGTCATTTTAAAAGAAATGGTTTTGTTGCCAGTGTCTAATTACTGTTTCAAAGTTGCAGGTTTTATGTTTTATACCATTAATGCAATTGTACAAAAAATATGACATAATGATGGAAAAAACTTGGAGATGATGACAATAAACTGCTCAAAAATATATTGTTGGGCAGCAAAACAAGACGAAACAATAAAAATGCTGTGGTCCTGAAGTTGAGGACTACCATATATGCTATGTGACCAGTAGCCGAAGGACTTGCCATTGTGGGGGCAAGGGACTGATAAGTGGTCACTAACTGCCAAACCTAGAGGATGGGGCAGTGTGTTAATTTAAAAATGTCTTTTAATGTTCTTAACCTAAAATGTGTTTATATGCCTAAATGTTTACATACAAAGACTGCCAAACCAATAATAGGCAGAATGAGTAACATGGACTGCCTATGCTGAGGCAAGCAGCGAAATAAGTTAGGTTTATTAGTCAGTGTGTTACGAACTAACTATTCTTATTGGAGTTAGTGAAAAGTTGTTACAAAATATATATGCATTCTTATTCAAATGGATGTAGATGTTTTGTTTTGGACTGCCTTGTTTTAAAAATACAGCAGTGATGATTAAAGATAGGGTCTGAATAGGTTACAGTGTTTACGTGCAACAAACATTTTGGACTGCTATTAATGTAAAGCAGCTTTAAAGTTAATTGTTTTGACAAAACCTTGAAAAGTTACTATTGTATTTAAAGAGTCAGTTGGAAAAAGTTCTCATAGCTGTTATGTGTAAATATTAGTACATATGTGGATGCAAACTGCATTTTTCAATATTACATTAACTGCTGAACATTGTGAAAAGTACTATGATCATTAACATGATTGTGTGTCTGAATATTTACTCTGTTTAAAAATATTGAAAGATAAATTTCTGCTTTGTTATGTTAAAATGTTCTGTGCTATTGTATATGTGTCTACTTTTTTTATTTTTTTATATTTGAAGGCTATACCTATTTTACTAATATGTAGATTAGTTTATGTACTATTTGTCTGTTATTTGAACTGTATGTGTGTGAAATGAACATGCTTAAAGTTCTCCTGTGTAATGATGAAAATAAGTTACCTTAAACCAGTCTGAAAATGAAAATTATTATAAATGTCTAATTTTGAAAATGTTTTGCAAGAAGTGTATGCAATTTCTTATTGTATATACTGTATGTTTGTAATGTGTATTTTTTTTCTCCCAACTGAAGTTGGATGGAATAAATTTTTTTTTGCCAACACCATTTAGGTGTTATAGATGTTTCCTTGAAGTATCCCTTACAGGAAACTTCAACGAAACATGGGGCATGTGTAACACCACAGCTCTAATGCTGTACTGATTTATTTTGCTTTTGTTTCAGTTAATATTACATTGCTGTGCTTCTGTAAATGTGTGTGATTGAATCGATAACATAAAATTGTATACTGTTTTCTTTGCACAAACTTTGATGTCATGTTTTGGTTCAATGCAAAGTAGTGTATCTGCAATTTATATTCTTTGTCCCATTTGGAGGGAACAACACTTACTATATATAATTGTAATTTTGTGTGAATAATTTTTTGTAGAGATGTCAATATGTGTAGATGTTTTCATTTATTTGATGCATTTGGTTGCTGTTATGTAAATTGCTGATCCTCACTTACGGTTCTTAGTTAGTTTGTATGTAAATGGTATAGTGGTTCCCCTCGGGAGCGGAACTGTGTAGCGCGCGCAAACTGTGGTTGGCCTAGGTGGAAAAGGTGGAACTAATAGTCGGGGATGTGCCAGCAGTCGGGGATGAGATACCAAACTATGCACTGCCGTGTAAAGTGTGCATATTGTGCTGGTTCCGAGAGCGGTTTTTTCTGCTTCTTTCAAATGCCTCAGATGGATGGATAAATAGCTGGAACTATTTTGGAATTTGTATCTATCATCGCCACCAAGAAATGACAGAGTCCAGCAATACTGACTGCAATTCCACCTACCAACATGCAGTTGCCACCACATTGCGCAATCATTACATCTGAATGTTACAATGATGTACAGTGAAGGATCAGCTTAATGGATGTTTTAGTGTGCACAAATATAAGGTAATTTATATCTGACTTTATGTTCCTACCTTGATTTTTCTCCTCATCATAACACCTGTCAGGTTCCTCTCCGTTTGACCTTAAGTGATTAACGAGTGTCCTTACTGAAAGTACATTAGAAGCCCAATATTTTGCTCATTAATGCCTCTTCAACATAGTAAAAAGAAAGGTAAAATTAAGGTGGCAAGAGAGTGAGTTAAAGTAAATATTGTTTGCTGAAAATATTCCTATTAAAACTGCTTATTAAAGTGCTGTTGCTAACTTCAAAATTAAAAGTTCTTAAGACTGAGGCTTATAAAGCAAATGATCACATTGTTGTCTGTAGTAAATTCTAAAAGGTGAGTCAATTTCTTGTAATTTTGTCAACATTGTGTTTCGCTGTAGTAAAAGTGAGAAAGCTGCAGTTGTGAAACATTATATAGTCGTGTTTATTAAGTGTTAGTCTCTCTGGTGTATTAGAAGTGCATATCAATAGTAATGTTATAAAGACCATTCACTTTGTGTAAGCCCTGAAAGTAATAGTGTGTTTCGGTAACTGTTATAATTTTGCAAATTGTTTCTGCTGCTCTGTTAGTTCCAATCTTATCGTAAACATATGTATGTGTAATAGTTCACTGCACTCGCGTGTGACAAAGTATAGGTTGTGTGGATCCGTTATAGCTACTGATAACTATTTTCTTAAAAGAGAATGTTAATCATTCTCTTGCCTAGTTAGGCTGGTGACCGTTTTCTTTCTCAATTGAACAGTACAGATAGACAAAATTTTGTTAGTACTGTTCACATATTTACGTAATTCTGACTTTCATTTTCGATAAGCCATTCCCATTAGGTACAGCACGGTCAATCTAACAAAATTCCTCTCAAAGGGTAACACTGCTCTGATGCTATATACTATAATTCCTTGAACAAAATAGTTTTATTTCATATCCTGTTCCCAGTTTTAAGGTTATGGTACAGTAGTAGCAGACAGTAGCGTTATATCCTCTCCATTTGGCCGGTCCTTCCACCACTTTTCTTCCATCACTTGCTGCCAGGTCACACCTCTCCTTTCCACATATATTCTCACTCCCATTTTCCACCGTGTTCTTGGGCACCCTGTAGGTCTTTTCCCATCCATCTTTAGTTCTTCCATAATTTTGGGGAGTCTCTGCCCATGCATTCTCTTAAAATGCCCATACCATCTTAATCTCTTTTTTTCCAATTTCATCTCTCATACTTTCTTGTTGAAGGTCTTTTCTAATCTCTACATTCCTTACTCTGTCCATTCTTGTTCTTACTTTAACTGCTCCGAGAAAATTCATTTCCCCTGCTTACAGTCTGCTCCAGTCCCTTTCTGTCATTGTCCATGTTTCTGCACCATAGGTGACAATAGGGAAGTAATAATTCTTGTACATATGGAGTTTTGCTTTTTCTGAAACTTCCTTATTCCAAATCAGGTGTTTTATTGTTTGGAAGAAATTGCCTCCCTTCTGTAACCTCCTATTAATTTCGTTATTTATCCTTACATCCCTAGATATTTCACTCCCTAAATAAGTGAAACTTTCTACCACTTTGAGGGGCTCTCCATTCAAGGTAATATTTCCGTTGAACCCTTTCTCTCTTCGAAACACCATTACTTCACTCATATCTTTTGTAACACAACACATTGCCATACTTAATATGGTGTAGGAATACTGTTCGCATTCAAAACAGTTTTCTAGGACTCAATAGATAACAGTTTCCGTACAGTGTAGCAGGTTCAGCTAGCGATAATGGAGGTGGATAGTGATCACATATCCTTCTCTCCAAAGTAGAGAACATAGGCTCAATAATAATGAGATAAGGCGACTGTGGCGGCCAGGGGAGATCCTGCGATTGATACTCCTGCTCACAAAACCTGTCCTGAACAGTGGAAGCTCTGTGAGTAGGGACTCTGTCATCTTGGAACACAGTATCACGCTTTGGAAATCAACGTTGTACCATGAGGTGGACTATATCAGCTAACATCATCACGAAATCCTAGGCCATAAAGCGATCTTGGAGGGTGACCACGGGGGTCCATAGAATATCATGAATGACTGCCCACACCATCACCGAATCTATCAAATTTCACTTTTGGGAAGCCAGCTCACCCAGTAGTTGGAAGTAACGTGAAACAACATTCTGGGAACGTGAAACAAGACTCTTCCGACCAAGTGGCTTTGTTCCATTGATCCACAGTTCCCAGGTTTTAAGGCTTCAGCACCGTACTTCCTGTTACAGGAATTTGCATCATTGATGACTGGTTTTGGAATTCCGGGTCTTCCTGCTTCTGGGGCACTCTGATTATTGATTTGTTGCTGATATGGTTTTTGAGTGCAACGTTCAGTTCTGCAGTGACACTTATATCTGCCGTCCTCTTACTTTTTGAAACAGTCCTGTCCAGTCACCATTTGTCACAATCACTCTCTGTACACTTTCGTTCGCATTGATACTTAGCTCTCTGTATGTGATATGTATCTTAGATACTGTGCCTCTTGAAGCACTAAACACCTCAGCTCCATTGGTTACAAAATCACACTACATACGAGCACCAACTATTATCCCACGGTCAAGTTTACTTAGCTCTGATACAAATACGCAGAATACTGTTCTGACCGTAATTACACCTGCAACATATTGAGAACATTGCACCGGTGCTGCTCGTGGTCGTATACATCAGTGAGATATGCAATCTCGCTGGGATATGCAATTATTTTGAAGAGTGCTTTTCTGTCTATGTTAACATATTTCTTTTTGCAGCAGCTGTGTAAGAGAGTATGTGGTAATATAGTCATTCATCTCTCATATCATTCCCTCATCTGCAGTTGTTACCAGCAGTTCTATCTTTTCAGGTATCCTAGTCTCGTAACGAATTGGCTGCCCAGCTATACTAATGATTTATAAAATCTGTATCTCTAGTTCTTTACAGTAGTTCATTCACGGCGTACAACAGAGCTCACTCTAAACGATCTGTTCAAAGAAAGTTTTCCACCACCGTGATGATTCTTATAGTTTGTGGGATGGAAAGGAAACCGCGTTTTCATCAGATTTTCCCTGCAGGAAATTACTAAGTACAGGCACCTGTGAAATGCAGCTAGCCGGCCGCGGTGGCCGAGCGGTTCTAGGCGCTTCAGTCTGGAACCCCGTGATTGCTACGGTCGTAGGTTCGAATCCTGCTACGTCCATGGATGTGTATGATGTCCTTAGGTTAGTTAGGTTTGAGTAATTGTAAGTTCCAGGGGACTGATGACGTCAGATGTTAACTCCCATAGTGCTCAGAGCCATATTGTAATGAAGCTAGAAGCAAATTTTATTCTCAGTACTTCTCAGTATCGTGTTTTTATCATATCGTGAATATAATAAAAGAATAATGCGGGTTGTGGACACTGTTCAGCTGTCAAAACACATCAAAGTGTCATTTCGATACTATATTATGGGTTCATTGCCATTCAGCTGCAGAAAAGTTTTTCAGCTTGGGACTTTTACTACCAAACTGGAAAACACCACAGAAGAATCACTAAATCAGTCAGTCCCTTTCTGTGGATAGAAATCACTGATGATCTTCCACACAGTAGTCGCCCACAGTGAAGAACCCCAGTCGGTGATCGCGACGCACAAGTTGTCATTGGAAGGTATCCTGAGGAGGACGCAAGACAACTGCACTCTGCGCTTCTGCAGCCCAATACAAGAGCTATAAATTTCCAAACAACACACAGCCGCCTCCCTACGATGTATTTGGATTTTAGGATTCCGTTACGAACAGCAGTGAAGCCGCCACCTTTTGATGCACGTAGAAAGTTGGTGAGGGAGCATTTACAATTGAATTTGGATCAATGGCATTATGTGCCTTTCGTTATTAGTAAAGGACTTGTCACATGGCTGATGGTCAACATAGAAGAGTCAGGAGATGTCCAGGTATTAGTATGTATCTCATACGTACAGTCACACTGAATCAGATGTCAGAACTTCAAAGCCCGTTTCGGGTCAGTATCAAGTATAAATGTCTGAAGTGTTGCAAGGGATTCGATGGTAGTTTGAGAAATGCACAGTACTGGGCGACATTCATTCAACCATTGTTCTTCCATAAAGCCAGCATTTCGGTGATGGATTCGTCGTACAATAAAATGATTCACGAGCACACTGAGCCTATGAAGTGAACCGGTAGGATCTACTGATTTCAAATCGGCTGAACATGCTTAGGATTATTTGACGGTTGCCAAGTGTCACCGCAGTGACCCTTGTCACACACTGGACGGCCTCTCGAGGGCTGCCTACGAAGTGTGGGAGAGACGCCAGCTGCGATATGTCAACCACTTTGTCGACAGCATGACAGCGAGGGAGCAAACATGCAAAGGAGATGATGGGGCCTCACTATATTGAGCGTTAATTAGAAAGAGATTCTGGTGTCACACAAGTACAAAGATCTGCTCTTGCAAACTGACTACCTTCATTTTTATTAGTTTTAGTTCTCTCTTCATTTCACTGCACAGTTATTTACTGGCACGTTTTTGAGAATACAGTTCCTTTCCCAACGAATACGCACGTTCTTAGAAATCCAAGCCGTTGAAACGTATCTCGAAGCTGTTTAAAATGAAGACACAACTGGCGAACCGAAAGTAATTGAGAGCAATCCATAGTAGAATAATGTTTTAAGTCGGAAATACATCTGCAGCTCACTGTATGTACGCATTTCGTAGGCAAAATACATATACTATCATTACCTGCCCCATTTGCAGCCACACGGCTATCACGAAATTAGTTCGTCTGTGAGTTGTTTCAAAAGGAAAGACAATCTCTGAGCTGAACATGAGGCTGCAGGTTCTTCTTCTTACCGTGCTTAATCAGCGCATACATCGTTCCAAGCAAATGAGTTCCAGATAGTATACAATACGTAGCATACTATAAATTACTTAACGAATCTTTTCCGTTTTCTGACATTTAAATTCTTCAGGTTTGTTTGATAAATACTATGTGGTGTGAAGAAAAAGTAATAAGAACCCTCGAGTAAATCTGAACGTAATTGCAATTTACTGCTTTAAAAATACTTACATCTTTCTTATAGTGAATGTGAATTTAAAATCGCCTTATTGACTTTTACAAAATTATTCAGTGACAGGTGAATTAGTTCGAAGTAGTCAAAAGGGCATATGCTCAGTTGTGCTATCTGTGATTAAAATCAGAGGCAACATAAATGACTATGGTTTCACTGCATAAGTTACATAGTCCGAATTGGTGGAAGTCTTTATTTATACACTAAAAAGCTGAGGCAGCTCTGACATTACTCACTTGTCTGTTATATGGTTGCTGTTATGAACAAGTTCAAGTTATTTTTGTCCTTACTGCGAACTCTGATTAGTTTTGGTAGACAAGGGGATATGAACAAGACAATTTCTTTTAGGATACAGTTTTCATTACAATGGATTTACATAAAACATCGCTTGATAACTTTTTCTAAAATTTTCTCTTTTTTTTTCTCTTCGGACATTGCTCTGATTTTTCGTTGTTCGTCACACTTCTTCACATTCTCGATACTTGTCGATGCGTTTTATATCGTATGGACGGGCTTCTCACATGTGCCAGGTCAGTTTTAACTGAGTCTCACTTTTTGATTTATGTTCGATGGGAAACACTGCAAGGTCTCTTATGAGGATTTCTACCTCACGTTAAAATTACTCGATGTTTTGGCACTGACCCGACATACATCTAACAACTATTGTTTTGCAATCAGAAGAGTTCAGTGTTCTTTCTTTATACATGCTGCTTTATAAGTCTTATGTACAGATATTCTGGCTGCAGAGGAATGTTCATGATTTTCACTAAAAATTATGGCCGTACGGTTATCACATTTTACCATTTTATACACATCTTATTGGCCTATTTCTTGAGTTTATCTTTCCTTAATCACTTTGCGTGAAGGTAGCTTGAGTTTTACGAAAAGGTTTCGTAATTTGCTTGAATTACACATGTTGTGTTCAAGTTATTCTTGTTGGCCTCTCGTTTCGCCAGTGAGGCAGCAGTCTAATGTTTCAGCAAAGAGCGTATGTATTAATGCATGAGAGGAAGCCCTTTCAGCAACAGCAGGGGTTACGGATTGTAGAAGCAGAACCCATCATATGGTGTCAGCATCCCATGGAACAAATGGACACAAGTACCACAGAAAAAGAAAGTGAACAATGCTGGAGTCATATCTGAGCCCCGCACGAGCGATACCAACTGCACCTGCTCTGTAGGGACTTTTTTGCCTCGTGCTGGATTGTAAATAAGTGGACGTGCCTCCACATGTGTTAAGAGATGTGAGACGAGTGGCAACATAAGGGCGCGCATAGCGTACGTGAAAAGTTGTTGACTTGCTTAAGAGGCAGTGTGTTGTACGAGGTTTGCTATTACTTCAGGCATGCTTGCCTTCCTGGGTGGGGGTCTTATCATTGGGGCACTATTGGCAGGTGGACCTGCTGACTATTGGCTCTGAAACGCCTACATGTGTTTGAGCAACCATAAACAGTAAATACAAAATCCTTAAATTAACTTTTGCCGACAGGAGGAGCACAGGAAAGCAGAAAAGTAGATAACTACAGAAAATGGTGGCAGTATCAGAAAGGGTCGAGCTCACTCAAAGTGTGGCTCAAGCGTTCAGAAATTCCAGTAGAAGCACACAGATGTAACTGTCTTCAAGCTTCTTTTAAAAAAATGTGTCAGATACCTTTATTAGCCATTGCATTTAGAAATTAAGTAGTACACCAAGGTGCCCCTTTCTATTGCATTGGTTGTCATTTGATGCACCTGATAGCAGGCAGGTAGGACTATACATTGAATCCCAACGCTGGGATTCCTTATCATGCATTCCCATTAATGAAAGTGAGAGAATTGATAAGGACATAAAATGCAAACCAGCAAGAAAATTTTGTAACAAAGCTCTTAAGAACAAAGCTCAGTAGCAGAATAACAACATAAAATGTGATGTTTGCGTGAGCACCAACGAACTATGCACCTTCCATTTTACAGCGACCTCTCTCCTTATGCAGTTAACAAGAAGGTACTGCAAGTAACACACTTTTGCTGAGTAAACTTTCAGATCACTGAAGTGGTTTCTTCGCCATAAAGATCTCTGCTTGCAACTAAGTTAGTTTCACGAATTATTTTTCGAGTCCACACCTACAGTTTCCCCTTGAGATCGATGCTTAGCACTAGCTCACATGTGTCGCTACACTGGTCAACGTTTTAGTGTTTGTATTGTTTACGTATCACATAATCATAATTTTATGTTTGGCTGAAGTCCAAGATCTGATATGACTGTCAATTATTCTGTTACCATTGACATTATTCTACCAACGTAAGTATTTCCTAGGACCTAAGCGTGTAGGTTCTCTTTAAGCACCTCTGCCCAAAGGTTGGCTTAAATATGCTTTTAGCAGGTGTCTGGGATGAAAACAGTTAGTGTCTAAATACAGAGCATATAGGAAGATGTTTGCTCTTTGACTACGAAATTTCTATTGCACTTTCTAGCGCCAAACTCAGAAGGAAAGATTCTCATAGCCAGATTATAGCAGGGCAATGATATTATCACCCTATCTTAATCGGCAACAATGTTCTTATCCTAACTTTAGATTCTTTAATGAACTTAATATCACCCAACGTCAGCATTTGCTGAATCTTAGAGTCTATGTTATTACATGAAAAGGGAGAAACTCAGTCGCCTATAATTGATTTAATTATAAGACAACACTCATTAATTCCTTTGCTCTTCTGTTTTATTGAATATACATACTGCCACTTTGAACCTTGGCAGTGTTTAACATGGCCTTGTGTTGCTTCATACAACTCTACCGCCGTTGACGCCCACGTGACATCTTTCTGTCGAAAGAATAGCTTTCCTTCCACGGAGATACTCCACCTACATCTACAGTTACATTTACATCTATATGATATACCCAAAAGCATCAAAAAGAAACACAAAGTACACCTGACATCTCGAGTTTCGAGTGTTCTGCCGGATATCAGCTCGTAACCTTCATCAGGTGCGACCTGAGACAGCTTCTCCAGTGGACCTGGTTCAGTATCAGCGTCGTACTTGCAAGATATTTCGGTCACATAGCTCGTAACCTTCATCAGGTGCGACCTGAGACAGCTCCTCAAGTGGACCTGGTCCATTATTTACTGGACCAGGTCCACTCGAGGAGCAGTCTCAGGTCGCACCTCATGAAGGTTACGAGCTACGTGACCGAAATATCGTGCAGGTACGACGCTGATATCCGGCAGAACACCCGACAACCCAAGATGTCGTTAGATCGCCGGGAAAGCCTGAAGAGTTACACAAAGTACATCTATTTAAAGGAGCTGATAAAAATGCTATTAACGCCTTTTCAAGAGACAGTGTCCACTACTTCCGATCTGATCATGTAAACGTGGGAAAGACGTGGAGTGATTCAAAGATATGGTATCGACATTAACTGAGACGTATACACCTTATAAATTAATAATTGATGGCACCGATTCTCCATGCAACACAGAACGTCTCAGATCTCTGTTGCAGAAGCACAGAAAAAAGCATGCCAAATTTAAATGAACGCAAAATCCCCAAGATCGGAAAAGTTTTGCAGAAGTTCGAAATATAGTGCATGCTTCAATGCAAATTGCTTTTAATAATTTATACAACGAAACTTTGTCTCGGAATCTGAAAGAAAACCCAAAGAGATTCTGGTCACACATAAAGCGCAACAGCGGCGAGACGCAATCAATTTCTTCACTGCGTGATAAATCACTGATAACAGTGCCACTAAATACGAGTTATTAAACATTGTTTTCTCAAACACCTTCACCAAAGAAAACGAAGTAAATATTCCTGATATTCTCGGTGCAGCAAAGCAGCTTAAATCATTTAATACAGGCATGGCCTCCGGTCCAGATTGCATACCTGTCAGGTTCCTTTCAGATTATGCCGACACAATATCTCCTTATTTAGCAATTATACATAACCGCTCGCTCATAGAAAGATCCGTACCTAAAGACTGGAAAATTGCTCAAGTCACATTTCGCACTAACAGACCCAAAGTCATCGCGTAAAACAAAAGTAATATCCGGCGTTCCCCAAGGAAGTGTTATAGCCCTCTCTTGTTCCTGATCGATATTAACGACAAAAGAGACAATCTGAGTAGCCCTCCTACATTGTTTGCAGATGATGCTCTCATTTACCGTCAATTGTCCAAAACGAATTCCAAAATGATTCAGATAAGGTATCTGTATGGTGCGAAAAGTGGCCACAAATCAAGGAAAGTGTGACGTTATTCACATGTGTACTAAAAGAGATCAACAAAATTTCTGTTACTCGATTAGTAAGACAAATCTAAAGGCTGTAAATTCATCTAAGTACTTAGGGATTACAATTACAAATAACCTAATTTGGAACGATCACATAGATAATGCTGTGGGCAGAGCAAACCAAAGACACTTAGAAGGTGCAACAGGTCTACTAAAGAGACCGCTTGCACCAAGCTTGTCCACCCTATTCTGGAGTATTACTAAAATGGTTCTAATGGCTCTGACCACTATGAGACTTAATATCTGAGGTCATCAGTCCTCTAGAACTTAGAACTACTTAAACGTAACTAACCTAAGGACATCACACACATCCATGCCCGAGACAGGATTCGAACCTGCGACCGTAGCGGTCTCGCGGTTCCAGACTGAAGCGCCTAGAACCGCTCGGCCACACTGGCCGGCGGAGTATTACTGTACTGTGTGGCATACGCATCATATGGGACTGATGGATGACATCGAAAAAGTTCAAAGAAGGGTACCTCGTTTTGTATTACCGCGAAAGAAGGAAGCTAGTGCCACAGACATGATACGTAAACTTGAGTGGCAATCATTAAAACAAAGGAGTTTCTCATTGCGACGGGATCGTCTCATGAAATTTCTATCAACAGTTTTCTCCTCCGATTGCGAAATCATTCTGTTGGCTTCCATCATCATAGGGAGAATCGGTCATAACGATAATATAAGAGAAAACAGGGCTCGCACAGAAAAATTTAAATGCTCCGTTCGAGAGTAGGGAGAGACAGCTTTAAGGTGGTTCACTGACAGCTCTGCCAGGCACTTCGTTGTGAAAAGCAGAGTAATCACGTAGATGTAGATGTAGATGTAGATTACTTTGGAACTCACAATTTTTCCGTACACATGTTGGCCCCAACAAAATACTTTCACACTCTGAGAAGGAAGTATGTGATTCAAAATTCAGGAAAAGATCAAGCCCAAACGAAATACGCCTTTGCCTTAACTACTGTCACCCCAATTCGCGTATCATATCCGTGGCACTGTTTCACCTATTTCATGATTATACAAAATGTATTGGCTATGTTAGTACTTTATCGATGTCGACCGGCAATCCTGTGTGTTGCACACTACACAGCAATACTCCAGAAGAGGTCGGAAAAGTGTAGTGTAAGCAGTCTCTTTAGCTGACCGGTCGCATTTTCTGTGTATTCTGGCAGTCTTTGGTTTGCTTTCCGCACAACATTACCTGCGGGGTCGTTCCAAACTAAATTATTCGTAATTAAAATCCCAATTGTGTAGTTCAGTCTAAATCATTATAATTTCGTTGATTCTTTGTGTATCCTTAATTTAGCGTACTCATTTCATTACTCATGTGTATGACCATACACATAACGTTATTTAGAGTCAATCACCCCTTTTCGCACCAGGCACACATCTTGCCTAAACCATTTTGGGCTGCGTCATCTTTATGACTGCACTGCATAGTAATTTACAGCATCATGTTGAAACAAAGAAAGAGGGCAGTTCAGAGTGTCTTCTAAACCTATAGTTCAAGCGATTACTTCCCATTTCCTTTCTTGGTTGTTGGTGTGACTTGTGCAACTTCCCAGTCTTTACATACGGAGCTTTCGACGAGCGAGCGGTAATAAATGATCTGCTAAGTATGCAGCTATTGTATCAGCATACTATGAAGGGAACCTGACTGTCTGGACAGGAGGTCTTGCCTTTATTAGATGATTTAACCTTCTACACTACTTCTAGGATATCTAGTTCCAAGTTACTCAAGTTGACAAAGTTTTGGTCCGAATCCTGGATTGTTCACTTTATCTTCTTTCATGAAGAAATTTATGAAATCCATATGTAATAACTCTGATTTACTTTGAAGGAATTTCTTAAAGCCACATTTAATAACTCTGATTTAGTGGTAACACGATGATAACATCACCAGTGTTGTCGTGAAGTGAGGTACTGATTGCGTCTTGGCGCTGGTGTACTTTACATACGACCAGAATCTCTTTGGGTTTTCTATCACGTTTCTAGACAGAGCCTCGTTGAGAAAACTGTTAAAAGCATCTTGCATTGTATTTTGCGCTAAATTTCGAAGGTCTGTAAAGCTTCATAAATCTTCGGGATTCTGTGTACTCTAAAATTTGGCATACTTTTTTCGTTGCTCCTATTACAACGCTCTCATCAGTTTTGTGTACGATGGAGGATCAGTTCCGTTTCTTATTGATTTATCTGATATATATCTTTCAGTTCCTGTCACTACTATTTCCCTGAACTGACACCACTTACATAGCAGGCTGGAGGGCGTGGAGACTGTCTCTTAGGAAGGTGTCAAGCGAATTTTTATCTGATTTCTGAAGTAGATGTATTTACCGTCTATTTTAGTCGAATTTTAATGCTTTGATATTCGATTTCCAATTTTTATCTGATTTCTTAAGTAGGTGTATTTACCGTGTATTTTAGTCGAATTTTAATGCTTTGATATTCGATTTCCAATTCTTATCTCATTTCTTAAGTAGGTGAATTTACCGCGTATTTTAGTCGAATTTCAATGCTTTGATATTCGATTTCCGTTAAAATAGCCTTGAGGAAACTAATAGCTATATTTGTCATGATGCTCCCTATTTGTTCAGGATTAGTTGTTGCTAACAGATCAGACAAGTTTTTTCAGCCATTTACACTTCGAGGGGACTCCTTAACTAACTGTTCAGAATAATTTTCTGATGCTGCACTCAGTAAGATTTTGGACTGTGTATTATGCCTGCCACTGACTTTCAACATGTATTTTAGAGGACAGATTGAAATCAGCACCGACCATGATTGTATAAGTGGGGTGCGTACTTAGAATGAGGCTCAAGTTTTCTTTGAACTGTTCAGTAACTGTATCGTCTGAGTTGGGCGTCGGTAAAAGGTACCAATTATTGATTTACTTCTGCTGTCGTGTAACCTCTACCCGCACTAAATCACAGGAACCGTCTACTTCGATTTCGCTTCAAGGTAAACTACTTCTGAGAACAGGAATCACATCACTAGCAACAGTATTTAATCTTTGCTTTCCGAACAGGTTTAAGTCCTTGGCAAAAAAATGTCCGGCTTTACATTTTTCCACATATAGCCAGATTTCCGTTCCCATTAGGATTTGAGTTCCAATGTTTCCTGTTAGTCCTTGCAGCTCTGTTTCTTTCCCAGCATAACTACGATAATTTACAACTACAATACAGTTTGCTTCTAGGCCTACTTTCTTGTGTTTGCCCTACCCCATTTTGGGCTGACGCCGTTTGTGCAGTTTCCTGAGACCCTGTAGCCTAATAAACTGCCCAGTCACCTCCACACAGACTCCACTGTCCGTGTAGCCACTTCCTGTGTGTGGCGGGCCCCTGACCTTTAAAGCGGTAACCAGAAACTCACCACCCTATAGCCCGATTCAACTGATCTGCAGCCTACACTGTTGTAGAACCGCCTGAGCGTCTCATACGAACCCTCCACTTTGCTCTGTACGAATGAATCACCTTTGGTTCTGTCGACAATGATACAGACAGTGAGCTCCACGTTCATCTTTCAAGCCATACTGGTGGTCTTTACCAGTTCAGCTGGCTGCCCAAAACCAGAGACAATCATTTCGAATCCAAAATAACACCCATGGTTAGCACCGATATGAGCCACCACCTGCAGCTCACCGCACCCTGAACACCTCATGGCATCCAGAATCGCGTTTCACATCTGGAACGAGTCTCCTGGTACGCACACACAGAGCACGTGCTGGATTCCTTCCTCACCTTCACAGACCTGTACGTAACAATCCCCATTAAGCACCTAACTTTGAAAATCCGGAATACTACTAATCCCTCCCTCTGTTAGTGTCCAGACATTGCTCACCTAGACGCTTCCTCTGGAATGGTGTGTTCAACTGCATTTTGCTCTGGGTCTTTGACAGCCACAGATGACACAAGAAACCTGAGGATGCCCGTCGATAGTCTCCTCGAAACCCTTGCGGTGCCTGCGGCATCCTGGAACGTTCTCCCACTTCACTACAGGTGAGGGATCAACCCCAGTAGGGGCAGTACCTGGGGAGGCCACAGTAATGAACCGATCATAATTGACGTCCATCAGATCCCTATTTCTAGCCCCCACACTGATGCCGACTGGCAACAGCCTGAAGCTGTGTGACTGAACAAAATGTGTCTGGAGGTGTGAAAGAAGGCTCACCAGATCAGCTCGTATCTGGAGAAAGCAATCATAGGATCTACCCATGCTGAAGGAGGTGCAAATGGTACCTAGACATAAAAGAAACAGATAAGTGAAAATACGTCGCTCCTTTTTGAAGCCGGTAAAAATAATTCAGAATCGGATTCTGTACTTCATTAATCTGTGGCAGGAACGTAGGAGGTCTAACCGACACTAAACTGTTGCTCCACAGCAAAGAAACAACTGCCTCTATAATTCGAGGATCGAAACAATCATTGATACAAGCGGACATACTTAAAATTACACTGCCATTAAATCGAAAAACCGTGCATATTAATCACTCATATAAGATAGAAAATTAAAAAAATAAATAAACTAGTAACCACGGTGATAACTGGTACGCATATTTACTTAATCTCTGGTGAAAATCAGATCCCATTTGAGGCTCGTCAAAATCATTCACGTATCAACAGTGTACTCCCATGATCTTTTGTAGGAATGTAAGGAGATCTTTCACTGACGGTCTGACGGAAGCTCTAAGCGACTGTCTTACCCTTCTTAATTGACAGTCCCTTACAAATAAGTCTATCACCCAGATGGTTGGGTACATGCATGTTTTCACATGCCTTTTTGTATCAGCTCGTGGAGATAACGTTACTGGCAACACCACTATACAGTACCACATTGATTAAGAAATTACCTACATACATATTAACAGCAGACTGTGTCACGGCAATATACCGAATTTGTTGCATTAAAGTTACTTATAACATTCTTTCAGTAATGAATACTATTCGCAATCAAGAACATAAGCAAAGTGGTAATTTAAAATGGTCACGATAACTTTTATAATATTTTACATTGACCAGCGAGTCATGTTCGCAGGTAACAGACATTAATATTTCTCGTTACCGCCGGTACGACGTTTACTTTATCACTGACAAATATCAGATGCAACACGAATTGCTAACGTTTAAATGCTTGTATTAAAGAAGTGCAAAATGCAGTTCAAAACATTACTGCATTTCTGATGCTAATAATTAATTTCCTTTTATTTGTAAACAAAAACTACATTGAGTTCTGAAGAATCAGTTTCGTTTTGATGTTACATTTACAGAGCTTACTCCTACAGACAGCCTCCCTCTCTGTCATTACGTGAGGTGGCAATAGGAGTCGGGGGGAGCAGCAGCTGCTACCAACTTGTGCAGTCTCTGGTACGTCAAGTCATCAGCAACAGCAGATGCACTTATATAGGGTTTTGGAGTGAGACGGATGGGGGGAGGAGGTACTGATGAACGTTGACGCCCATGCTCCAATGCGTCGGTGCAGTACGATGCAAGCTCACAGGCTAACTGATTAAACTCAGCGCCGAATGCGCCAATGGCCCCTATGCTTACTTCCGCTCTACAGTTCAAAGTGGAAGTTAAAGCCACTGTGCTGTTCTATTTGAGCCACCCGTTAGTGACACGAGGGCACTGTCTGTGAACTGACAAGCTATGCGGAAATTACAGTGGATTCGACAACCACATACGTGGCACCTCTGTCTGGTAAGCAACTGAATTGATGGACCTGCAGCGGTGTCACCGAATAAGACCTTCCCAGGGTACAAGCCACGTCAACTGGGTGTAGCGAACATCGATGAGCATTCGGGTGAGAGCACCTAGAACTAAAATGTTGCAAGACATTCCGGTAGAAATTCGCAAAATGAAAACCGTTGAGAAGAAGAGTAAAGAGCTAGTTTTTTTCCATTCTGTCGTTCAGTGACATGAAGATGAACCGTCTCGTGAAAAGAGCAATTACCCATCAGTCAGCAGTTATTCTGGTAATATACATGACTACACGAGACATGTGAAAGATAATCTAATAGTCAGGCACCTACACAGCACCACATGAATGTAGACAATATTATGTTTCACAGGCGATGTCTATAGCAGAGTAAAATCAGATTAAACATAGGGGTCAGCAACCGAACCACCCAGAGAAATCAGCGGTATTTAATCATGGCGTGGAGACTGGAAGTAAGAAGGCATTCGACGAGACCACACTCATCACGAGCCCTAACAGCATCTGCGATAGCGCTACAAAAGAAACTGTAAAGGAAAAGATTAGCAATATCACCCTCAATAAAAAGGATGACTTATTGATCTGTAGATTGTGCAACTTGCCCTTCGTGATCTTAAGCATGATACAGTATATACGGCACAAAATCATTGCCTACGGGACGAAAACAGCAAATACGCAGCAGTAAGGTACCACAAGACGACAAAACAGGAATACTCAAATGAAAGTTATTTGATATGCAACCAATCAACACGGTTAGAAACTCAAGAAAAATTTGTTCACAAGTGACCCACATATCAGGATTCTTCTTACTAATTCCTTAGTAACTTTTATGACTTACTCCATCATTCAGATTTCTTTTTGCATGGATCTACCATCTTTGATGTGCTGAGTGATAATATGCAGGATTTGTATGAGTGTGTCTTTGTGTGTGTGTGTGTGTGTGTGTGTGTGTGTGTGTGTGTGTGTGTGTGTGTGTGTGTCTGTTTGTGTGTCTAAAATTAAAAAAAAACGTTGTCAGTCATCACATGAGGACAATGTGCGGTCTACATGTATTTGGCACAGTCTCATTAAAGTAACCGCTTCTGTCTTTGATGTGGATGTGAAATAAAAAATGACAGATATCAGATGCAGCACTAGCAGCTGAGGGTATTAAAAGTGTGTTGCGGGAACATGAAGAACAGTGCAGTCATCATAACGTGTTAATGAAGCGATTTATCTGACACCAGACAAGGGCATGATAATAGGTTTTCAGGCCGAGAACGAAGCATTTCCAAAATCACTAAATTTGCGTAGTGTTTCGGGTCCACTGTGGTTAAAGTATACCACGCACGGCTAAATGGTGGTACCAAAAACAGGCGCCAAGGCAACCGTGGTGCACCATGGGTCATAGCTAACAGGGATGAATGATGGTTGCAGAAATGTGTACAGCCAAACAGAAGTGCAATTGTCGTGCAGCTGATTGTCCAGTGGCACCTCAACGACCATAAAGCGATCATTGCTGCGTATGGGCCTCTTCAGAATGCATCTGGTTAATGCACCCAAGATGACAAGGGTTGGCATTTGTACTCCAAATATGCTCCAACAATTGTCGTAAAGTTCCAGGACAGAGGAGGGAGCGTTATGCTCTGGAGAATATTGTTTGTGGCATTTCTGGTATATTCTCGTCACCCTGTAGGGAACAATGGATCAACCAAGGACTACATTATAATTAGGAGCTATATACAATCCCACATGTAGACCGTTTCTCCCCGGCAGAGTTGCATCAGATAGTATCACAATACAATGAGTCATGACAGTGCGCATGTGTGATTCCAAGTGCAGCAGAAACAGTTTACCCTATTCACCTGGCCACGAAACTTCCCGAATTTAAATTGAGTCAACAATCCGTGGTACCATCTCGGTCGGCTGTTTATGCCATGGATCCTTAACGGAGTGACCTAGCACACCTGGCCATGACACTGGAGCCAGAATGGCTCCACATCACATCCATGCTGGTACCTTCCATAACGTCATTAACTCTATTCGACTTTTCTCCTGCACATATCACTACAGGAGGTGAATAATCAAGCTTTTCGCAAGTGGTCACACTAATGTGAATGGACAACTGTATATATATATATATATGTATATATATATATATATAAGATGTTCACGTATCTAAGGAAATATTTGGTTTAGTAATTAGTGTATTAGAACATGAACTATGTTAAATCCTCAACTGTTTATCTACGCTGGCACAAATTTCAGCAAAATCTGTCACCACAGTAACTGTGGATCAGCAATTTAGTGCAGACTCGAACTTGTGCTTCACAGGAAGTTCAAACGACATAGCTCCTGCTCCTCGTGACTGGAAAGCAGAAAGGTTTTAACTCAAACAGATTTGTAGAGGCATGGGCTTCAAGCAGGATTTCGCAAACGACCAGGGGAGGTGCAGGATAGTTGGATGCTGCAATATCGCTTGGCACAGCTCCCTACAATGCGGCATTGTGTCGTCAGTGGCTGCCTGGGCTGCTGCACAGTGTAGCGCATCATGTTGTCGCCATGGCTGACTGCATGACGGAGACGTGCCTCCAGACATAACACAACAGGGCGTTGTGAGCATAAATGCTCCCCACTGAGAGCTTAGCAGCATTCTCTTGCCATTCTGCATCGACTACCGCAGACTTTGCGCCAGTCATTGGCCAGATACATGGCACAGCTATTACAGTCTCTGAGGGTCCTCAGTCCAACACAGGATGCTTGGAAGCTGCTAGCAGCCACCACAGACCAAAGGCAGAGAGATGCCCACCTTTGCCTTGTGTCACTGCCAAGCTGACACACTCCTAGGTTAATAAGGGCGTCACCTCCGTCAGCTCCTGATGTGGTGTTTCAGCATTACACAGAAGTCGTCAGCTGCTGCGAACCAGCCTGTGATGCTGACGTCCAAGTACTGTGAGGATGGCAGCAAACCATACAGGATGTTTCTGTTGAACAATGATTTTGGACACTTCACTCTTCACAACACTGGAGAAACCACAGATACACCTACCCACAGACGAGACTCTGCAACCTTAACCAGCCAGCCAGTAATCCAAGGAGTCAGAAGGGGTTGCACAGCAAGAGAGCCTATGTCCACTAATATTATCACTAACAGACACACATGGAATTGGAGTTTAGCCAGGTATTCAGTTGAACTATTTTATTTATTCTTAATATCACATCCCACACAGTTCTAAATCCATCATTTATATTAAAATTCTCATACGCAGAAAATGAGCTACTCATTTGTGATGGAACTTATCTCAGCATCAGGACGTGAGTTTGCATGCTGCTAATAACCACTACCATCATCTTCATCGTCATCATCAGCAATTTGACATCTACTGCTGGGTAAAGGCCTCATATAGACTTTTCCATTTAATAAAACTTTACTCTTGACCACAGTTATTTTATGGACGTTTGATAAACTGAGCACCTTTCTGCATTCTTCCATTTTCAGAAGGTCCATCATGCGTTCATACAATCTTGTATGTGTTACTATAGTGAAGAAAAAGTTCAGACTACCCTTTACGCCACTAACATTTTGAGATGTACCAGAATACGTTGGACACTTCCGAAACGGCGGAACGCAGAAATACTTCAAAGTGTAGTAAATATGAAACTTTTGGTGATGAGAAAAATGTTATTCTAGTGCAAAAGTCTGAATGCTACACCTCATAAAGTATTTATTCAGCGTATTTCCTACTTTCGATTTGCTACCGTTTTCAACTGTACTCACCAATAGTACTAGTGCACGCTAATATGCCATAAAAATAGATCATAACTAATGTGTGTAGGCTTGTGGTAGCGATTTTCGTATACTGAGAATCACTGAAGTTCGAGAATCTGATGCATTGCTCTTCTTTAGGCAGCTAAACGCGACTTGTGTCATAAGGATTGTGCACAGACCGATGTGGGGAAGAATTATTGGATTTCAGATTGAATAACGACTTCCACTATTTCATCCTCGGCTTGCACATCACCGATGCGTCACACATCAGCTGTAGTACATGCCTTGTATATAATTATATATTTCACTCTAAGACACTTCAGTGTCTCTGAATTCACCCAAGTTTCAGTCTTCTGGTAGCATTCTGCCGTTAGTTATAGCATCCTGCAGTGGTAGGGCCAAACGGGTTCTGGCATATTGAGTTTGTACGGGTTGCATAATTCAGGGGCAAGCATAAATTCAGCAGCAAACCTATTGTTATGCTAAATGTTTAAAATAGCCCCTGATGGTTGATTTACGACTCCCTAGGGATAATCCCTCCTCAGAAACCTCCCACCCCTCCACCTTCTCTTGTCCCACCCTACTGGGAGTTCCCCAATCTCCCATGATGATACAAACACACTTTTGACATAAAATATTAATTGACTAATTAATTAAACTGATTAGTTAATTGAACCCACTTTGAAATATACCATTCTTCCCTCCTCTCCTCCACATGGAGTCCTATCCTGCACATGGAAATTGGCTGGAAAAAGACTCAGTCTGCAGTCGAGAGGAAGGATCTCATGACAGGAAATTTAAAACAGTGTCATTAATATATTGATGCATGTTCTTTATTTAATCAGTTTGTGGGAGACAGGGCTCCCCTACATGCGCTGAGCTCAACCCTGCCCCCACTTTCATTGTCACAAAAACTGTAAGCACTAAGGAACGGGACGAAGTGCAGGCCATTAGTGTCGATGGTAGTCGCTCACACTTGTGTGTGTCCTCTGAGCACAAGACGCACACAGCTGCACATCACGGAAGTTGGGTCCCTACTGAGGCTCTTGTTCCACATGCCACAGGCATGTGGCAACTGCATTCCAATTCCCCCCCACCATCCCTAAATCGCCCAGTCTGTGCTGAGATGTCAGACAGGAACGACTCACTGTGGAATGCGTTTCGGATGACGAAAAAAGAAGCAAGAAAGAGAGATGTTTTATTATAGTATGCATTTTGCTGGATAATTTAGCTGTGTTCAGAATCATGTGCTTGTAGTGCCTTAATATATCATCCTGGGAAGGTATTGTCCTAATGTGTTCAACTGAGTAGATGTTGGTGTTAGACAATAAGTTAAATAAGTGTATTACCCCTAGACAAATAGTTGAGGACTTCATTCATCGCCACCTACTTGAAGAATGGAGGGAGGTGACAGGAATGAGCAGATTGCGAATCCTTTTGATATAGGTCAGAAATGGCGGTTACTGTACTTTCATTAATGTTGTTTCAAATACTTTTCTAGGACAGTCCCCCCGCCCTCAATCGTAAACGGATATATATATATATATATATATATATATATATATATATATATATATATATATATATATATCGCTGTACATAGGACACTTTCTTAAGGTGTTTCACTGGTAGCGAATAAGAAAGCGAATATTCTTCTACAAAAACTTTTAATATTTTTATCATGTATATTTACACACAGAAAATACTCTTCCTTTATTTTTTGGTATAGTTTTAATAACAACCAGTAATTTGAGAACTTCAAACAACGTTTGTTCTCGAATTGTAACACATATCTATATTTTTTCTTTTTTTTTTGTTAACTGTCTCCTTTATTACGTTAACAATTACATCCACTCCCTCTTGCAACTCATCTAACTGAGAGCACTCGGGGAATTTAATTTCCACTTTATCTCCTGCGTAACACTATGGTTATAACACTGCATGTCTTCCAGGGTGTACACTGCCAACTCGACTGCTGCACAATCTTGTGGAATTTCCATAAAGAATTTTAAGTTTTCTTCGCCATATACCCGTAGTCCTTTTTTCAGTTTTTAGCTTCGAGCTCTTCTATTTCCAATTTTATTTTTCGTAAAATTAATACATTAACTGCACTTAAAGAATTAATCTGTTACATGTGGAATGGTTTAGTCTGTTTGATACACATTGGTTCTTTTTCTTAAGACCTGTCGTATAAGATTATTTGTATGAACTAGTCCCAATTCGTCGGTATCTATACTTGACTGTATTTTTGAATACTATGTCCTCGATTGAAAGAAATATGTTTCTCCCGCTTTCATATAGCACTTCTGTGTAATATCGATATTGTCTTTGTAGGAATCAGCCTAAAGACTGTCCACGTAGTTTACAGGTAGATAATTAAAATTGTATGCACACACAGCACTGTTTATAAACTTTTCCAGATCGAGAGTCCAGTACACCTACGTGTACACCAGTCATTTGACAGGTATTCTTATTTACGCAGTAGGTAACTAGCAGAACGGTGTTAAACACCACTCAGCAGCTATTCTGTAAGTTATTACTAGCTCACACCACATGGAGGACATTGTCACAAAGTAGAGTGGAGCACATTGTAAATGCTGTTTGTTATAGTTTAACACACCAAAACGATTTTCCACAGGGTCAAACTTAGGATCCATTCTGTAGTTTTTGTAGCTTCCAGTGTGGCAAATCATGTTGTTTTGTCGCAGTCGCTTGTCTTATCATTTTCTAAAATCTATAAGTTGGTTACCGATGACTTTGTGCAAACCAGGGCTTGTGACTTGACATACAATGACTTGGAGGTCATACACGTTGAACAGTGTGTTCCTACTATCTTATCGTCTTCATCGTCTTCCACAACAACATTGCTCCTTCTCCGGCGGCTCTTTCTGTGCAGAAATCGTTTCTAGTATTACGTATACCCACATCTCGAATTTATTAAAAATCTCTGCAACATCTTGCGTTATGTCGAAATCCATAAGGCAAAAGTACTCGACAAGTAGCTGCTGCTATACTCCAGGCAGCACACAAATTTACCACGTATAACAGAAAGATCACGTGACTGGAAGTGCCACAATCTTGGATCTTACAGTGTGAAAGGAAGCTTCACTGCCACAGACGATCAGTTTCCAGGGTAGTTGAAAGCGTCAATATGGATTCCTCCAAAGTGTTTAACATGCCTCAGCTATTAGGGGGACGGGAGGACGTGGGCCAATTGGCGCCATGAATAACACCTTAATTGTACGGTCCATAACAAGAAGAATAAAAATGTTTTACTCCTATTACAGAACCATTTTACAATAATATTGCGTTAGTTAAAATCTGTGGTTGAGTGAATTACGAGGATCAATTAGAGAAGTGGTGTCGGTATTGTCAAAGAAGGCGATGCGTATCTCGTTTAAGGGCAGTACATGGCACAATACATATATCTCTCCAAATGCGTTATGGCTGAAACAGTAAAACTGAACACTATTATTTACAACACGGTGTTTGGCATTCTGTGCCGTTTTGGGTTGAATATGCGCATCGACATACATTTTACGAGGGTTAGAAGTTTTTTATCACTATTGTTTCTATAATGTGCCTTTTCTCGTAAACTAACGAAGCCATAATCCTGGACTTTTACTGTTTATTTCTGCATAAGAGGCACGTCATGTGGAATCGATCTTTGTTTAAAGGCATAGTTGCTTTGAAATTAATTTTTCAGGTCTGTGTTAACCGGGACTACACTGTTTTCCTCAAATCTTAAAGGAGAACTTTTCTCTGAAAAAAGATACGGGAAAAATGCTGCGCAGGATTAGTCAGTAAATAGTTTTTAAAAACTATGTCAGTTTTCTGGTGTCAGCATTTGTAGTTCCTGAGAAAACGTACATTACTCCTCAAAAGTGTCAGTTTCTGGCAATTCGGATTTAAATTTTTTTTTAGATTTTTGACGTTGTTCCTATACCTCTAGTGACTACAGCTGTCTGTATCATAATCTTTACCGTCTTCCTCGTCTTACTGGAGTAATCTCTTCAGCTGCCTCCCTTGACTAGGCCACTTTTGCTTTTTTTCTTCAGCTGCCTCAGCTTTGTCCAATCGCGCTTCATCGATACCTCTGAGTATATTCAGTGTAAATGCACCTGGATGGGAGCCTAGTCCCTGCAGGCACTTAATCCTACCAACATTTCCACAATTCGAAACCAGACTGGCATCACATGTAGATATCTTCACAACTGAAGACACAAATACCTTTTTTGGACAAAGCGTCCATATAAGTAGACTGTAACTCTCATTTGTTTCTGTGTTTTACCATGTACACAAATTTTCAGCAGATCAGGATCGGCTAGGTACCTGAATGTTGGTTTTATAACATCTAAAACAGGAAATGAGAAACCATGTTTGTGGGTGTGTGGCTTTCCAATGGCCACGATATGCCATAAAGGGAATGATGAGGATTATCATCTCTGGAAAGTTTCTTCACTACCATCAGTGTTCTTTCTTGTTCACACTGAGAGCAATATTTGTTCCTTACTTGAAAGTCCAAGATTTCCCTGTATTCACAATAATGACAGATGATACACCATGAAATGATGTATAGCCCCCCTTCATCCGGGTTCCATCAAAAGAGACACACAGATCTTTCACTATACAGTATCCTTCTTCCCCTGCATTGTTGAAATCTACAGCTTCTTCAATATGTGCTCTCATGTCCCTCTTGCACTCAGCTTCAAAAGCACTTAGGGGTGTTCTGTTGTAAACACTAAATCTAGTCACTGATGCAGAATGTGCATCAAGCCACAAAGCAAATTTGTGCCCTCTCTGCCTACACCTAAGCTTTACATGGCGTATTACAATGTTCTGTTTGCCTCATATACCTTCCCATGGAGAACAGAAGTGTTGAACTAAACATAATAGTTACAGAGTTTGAACAAAATATTTATATTACTCTCAAAACCAATTCTGTCAGTGTCATCATACAGTGTAAGGCCTTTCGACCTGCAGTTACGACATACACATCAAACATTTGTAGGTCAGTTAACCTAAATCCACTGGAAAACTCTACTTTGGCCGTGTACACAGCTTCATCTTTTCCTTCACTAATTTTCATCTTCGATCAACTCAGTAACTGTCTAAACTTGTTCTTCACAACTAGTAACAACCTCTGTAACACTGTTATTTAAATTTCCTGTAACTTTTCCATGTGAAATTCGACATTTTCTCACTTTTTGATATGCGTCCCCTGTTAAGAGCCATTTATAGCAAAACAGGTATATATATATGCAATACTGCAAATTGAAATAAGTTTGTAACAAGTACAATTAGAAAACCGCATTTTAAAAAAAGTAACAAACAAAGATAATCTTTCTCACAGACTTATCTGCAGTTCGTTACTATTGTGAGAACGAAAACTTAACACACGAAAAATATGTAGAATAGAGAAGGTGTAGATTACAGCATAGAGACAGGGGGTGGACAAGCGCAGAAGACCAAACTAACGTTTTTAAAACATTTTTATACGTAGAATTCCGTTCTGTAACTTGGCGATGTTATTTTTAAAGAATCAATGTAATAAGTTACGGAACAGACATAATTCATCTTTGGATTTGCAGCTCCGTATGTTTACCATGTTTGCAGTTAAAATTGTTCAAAATGATTCAAATGGCGCTAAGCACTACGAGACTTAACATATGAGGTCATTAGTCCTCTAGACATAGAAACTACTTAAACCTAACTAAACTAAGGACAGCCCGATGGAGGATTCGAACCTGCGACCGCAGCAGGCGCGCGGTTCCTGACTGAAGCGCCTAGAAGCGCCACAGCGGCCGGCTTAAAATTGTTAGACTTAAGGTCCGCCAGTTATGAAAAACACAGTTTTCCGAGGTTCCCAAATATATTTCAACACCTCTGTGCAGTCATTAATGGGTTTCTGTTTCACTTGGATTGTAATGTGAACATTTTTACTAAATGATAACAAATATACGGGAATATTTTGTATTCATTCAGAACAAATTTTCACATTACCGACTGAATACAACAGAAACCCACTGATGATGGTACGGAGGTACCGAAACATGTTTGGGAACTTGAAAATAACGGTGTTTTGCATAACTGGCGGACCTAACATCCAACAAAAACAATAGCTCGATTTCTTTCTGTGTCACTGACTATTTGTCTGCCATTGACTATTATATATACAGTAAATTCTCTAAGTTCGTCGCTGCAATGTATGGTGTCAGTGCAAAGCTACCATTTCTCCTATACCGGATCGACAATATGACAGCAAGAGAATCATTGTATTAAATCGGCTAGGAGGCAATGGATAACATTTCACAGAAATCCAAAAATCCTGATGTTATACGATACAAAGTGGAATTAGCTGACATTAAAATGGATATTCTAATGGAATAGCCCTCCTAGAATATTGCAGCAGCTACTTGTCTACGACTATTACCTTATGGATTTGGCAATAACGCAAGACATTGCCGGGGTTTTTAATACAATCGATAAGTGCGGCTACATAAAACCAGAAACGTTCTCTACACGGAAAGAGACCGCCAGAGAAGCAGCAATGTGATTGTGGACAACGAATAGGCAGTGTACCACGAATGACCACATACAGATACCACGTAAGGATTTATAACACGTTTACACGTGATACCACAATCCCAGGTGTGAACTAAGGCATAGGCAACAACATTATATATTTTAGAAAGTGTCCAGGCATGCGTCTAAGAGAAACTCTTACGTCCTTCTTGGTCATACAACGTAACACTACCAGACTGTAGGCTACAACAACAGAAACAGAATGGATCGTGTGTTTCGCCCTGCTCAAAATTCTTTAAATGGTTTAAATTCTAACAAGCAGCATTTACAATGTGCTACACTGTACTCTGTGCATATCACATTCATGTGGTGTCAGCTAACTAATAACTAACAAAACATCTCCTACATTGTGTTTAACAAAGCTTTGCAGTTTGTCTACTGGGAAAGTAAGAATACCCGAAAATTAACTGGTTTGCAGGTAAGTCTACGGGACTCTCAATACCAAGAAGAGCTTATAAGTTACGTTCTGTCTGCATATAGTTTTAATTACTTACCTTGAAGCTATGTGGAGGTTCTTAACACCGACTCCGACAAAGACAATATAAGTATTACACAAAAGTACTAACATAAAGCAGAAAAACAATATTTGTCTCAAGAGAGACCATTGTTCTTTACAATATCACTCTATAGCTGTGCTAAGTGGCCATATGTTTGAAGTACTGGTCCTAATGCCATCACTATATTTAAATGTATTGCTCTGCATATGGTGCACCAAGCAACAGAACAACCGTCTGCCGACGTTAAAACGAGCGTAATAGCAACATTTAGAGATAACACGTTCGCAAAAGCTGTAAACTTGAACTTCTATACGCAAATTCCACAATAATGGGCAGCAGAAGGGTTTGCAGTGCTCACCCAGGGGGACATGAAGTTTATAACCATGAGGGGATAAAGCAGAAAATGCAGTTTCTCTTCCCTAGAAGATCCCCAAGAGGGAACGGATCTAATTGTTAACGCAGTAAAGGAGATAGTTTACAGTAAAAATAGATATATGTATTATAATTCGAAAACATATTTTCTTTTTAATAATCAGATTACTGGTGGGACAATGGAAAATATCATTCAGATGTAAACTAAAATTATAAGCAAAAAATTATGCTGGATATTATTAAAATCACACCAAACACAAATAACAGGAAGTTTTTTCTGACTAAATATATGTGCAAAAATTAATAAAAGTTCTTGTACAAGAGTATCTGTTTTTGTATCCCCCACCCAGTCAAACATCCTAAGAAAATCTCTTGTTTACAATTATATATATTTGTGCCTGTTGGGTGATGATGTAGAAAAGTAGTTGAGAATAGGTAGTTGAAAGTATAGTAACCCCCACTTCTTATATAGATGAAAAATGCTTCATGCTGTAAGGAAACTAACAGAGAACCAGGCAAACCGATGCTCAAACTAACGACTGTGAAACACAGCAGAATGAGGATGAGAGTGAAGGGGTTTATATACCCTTACTAATTCAGCATTAGCCAGTAGATACATGATTTACTGAGGAGGGTTGAAAACCTCCAACTCTGTGTCTGGGCACTTTGGTTTGTGCGGACGGGTCTCCCCCCACTTTCCCACATTTGTTCTCGCTTCCCATGATGTAATAACTATATGCTTCAAGGAATGGAATGGAGAGCAGTACATTAGCCATCATTCTGGGTCACGTGCACATATGTCTGTTTCCAGTGCAATGGATCTGTGCAAAAGCACGCCACGGAGCACGGAGGTTTGGTCCCGCGTGCCAGCTAGAGCTGCCAGACATTCACTGTGGCTGTCTGCATGGTGATAACCTGTCTGTACTAACATTCCATGCATAACTATAACAAAACTGTGCACGTGCAGGGCAGCTGTCCACTGCATTGAGTACATGCAGAGTAAATCCTTGTTGGGAACCTAACAGCTCACCACAGGGATACTGTTAACAGAGGCCTGACAGCCAGCTGCCGCTGGCTGGTGCAGGATTGGAGACCCGCACATGCGTCAACTCTCTCATGTCGGTAGGAGCTGTAGGTTACTATATAGGGTGTACATGAAGTCTGGGATCACATTCAGTTGTTTCTTGCACAAGAACCAGACATTGTACAGATGTAATACACATGTCATTTTGAAGAGAAACACTGAAAGTTTTTTTTCATGTATACCGCCACTCTGTAGTTTGGTAATATGCCAATAGTCAACGCTAGTCACAAACATGACGAGTTCAGGTGCGGAGCAGTCTATGTCTGTGTTGTAGTTCGACAAAAACAAGTGTGCTACAGCTGATCAACGGATGTTTAGAACCAAGTACGTCAAGAAGCAACCAACAAGGAAAGCCATTTACCACTGGCACAACAAATTAGTTACAACTGCTTGCTTGTGCACTGCAAAGAGAAGCAGACGTCCCAGTGTGAGTGAAGTGAATGTGGAGCGCGTGTAAGGACATTCATAAGGAATCCAAAGAAATCGGTGCGAAGTACATCCCGTGAATTGGAAGTGGCTCCAATGACAGTGTGGAAAATCCTGCAACAGAAGCTGTCTATCCATGGGAAGTGACTGACACAGTCGATGGTTCCATGTTGGGATGGCTATAGCAAAGAATTTGATTACCGTATTGACGTCTGCTGGGTCACTCATGATTCGGAAATCGAATCTTTGTAAAAAGCTTTCAGAGTTTTTCTTCAAAGTGCAATGTGTATGATATCTGTACAATGTTTAGTTCCTGTGAAATAGATAATGGAAAGTGTTTCCGGACTTTATGTACACCCTGCACATTTGCCTAACTTGTTTCAACTACTTTCCAACGTGAATCCCCCTCCTATACCCCCAATCAAAATGGCACACAGAGATCATTGTAAATACGGGACTTCATCAGGAACGTTACCTATGGAGAGCACTTGAAAACAAATATTCTTGTACAAAAGAATCTAGGCAAGAAACAAAGGTTACTATTCATTTGGCTATCTGGTTTCAACTACTTTTTCTATCATCGTCCCTCCTATAACCCCTATCCAAAACGCACACACATAGATCATTGTAAAAAGGAGACATTATTAGGATGATTGCTTGTTTCCTTAATTTTTTTGCTGTAGTTTTAATAACAGCAAGCTTCATTTTTAACTTAAAATTTAAAGTTCACATCAGTACCATATACTTCATCCTCCAACCAGTAATTTGACATCTAGAAACAAGGTGTCCTCCAACTGTAATATATACCTAGTTTCTTCTTGTAAACTGTCTCCTTTATGGCTTTAGCAGTTAGTTCTGGGCATTTTGTCCGTTCTTCTGACTGCAAGCAGTCGTGGATTCTAATTTTTCCCTCTTATCTCCTGCATAATAATATGTTATGACACTCCACGTCTTCTTGGGTGTATACTGTAACCACTTCTGCTGCTCATTATTATTTAATTCCCATGTTTAATTATAAGTTTATACTTTTGCAAACGAATTACCATTAAATGTCGTTATTCCATTGCTTTTAAATTATGCAAACGGCTGTCCTGTTGCTAGGTGCACAACATAAAAACCAGTGTCTTTAGATATGATGTAACTATCATTTATAGCAGATCATGATGGGAATGGACTTCCATAAAGACATTTGTCGTGTATTTTTAATGTATTAAACATTACCGATGCTGGTATTTCCAGACAGTTCTCCAACACATTGCCATTTACGACCGCTATTTACAGTAAACGCTGATGTCTTATATTCTCCACATGTGTTCAGACTTTTCCATATTATGTTATTAACATTATATGTAAGGCTTGCCGGTACATCTGCAGACCTTCTTCTTTTTCCAGTAGCAGTTTATACACCTTCATTGTGATAGTTTTCTTCGTCAACTACCCATAGTATTCGTTTCAGTTTTTGGCTTCAGGCACCTCTATTTCCAGTTCTGTTTTTCGTAAACTTAATACAATAACTGCACCTAAAAAATTTATTTGTTTCGTGGGGAATGGTTTAGCCTGTTTGATACATTTAGTCTTTTTCTTAAGACAGGTGGTATAACATTATTTGCATGAACTAGTACCAATTCAACGATATCTATATCTAACAGGATTGTCGGGAACAACGTTCTGTCTTGAGAGAAATATGCTTCTTCTACTTTATAATTCTACTTGTGTGCAATAATTACGTTGTATTTGTTCCAGTCAGTGTTAAAACTCTCCAAGCAGTTCACAGGTGGATAATTAAAACTGCATGCCGTTAAAGTATAGTTTATAAGCTTTACTCGGTCTGGAGAACCCAGTAGAATTACTAGCACACCAGTCAATTTCCGGTATTCTTATTAGTCAAATAGATAAACAACACAACGGTGTGAAACACTACACAGTAGGTGTTCTCTAAGTTATTAGTTAGGGTGCCACCAGCTGGATGGGGTTAGCAAAGGGTACGTTGGAGCACATTGTAAATACTGTTTGTTAAATTTTAAACACTTAAACAGTTCTGCATTTCCTCAAACGCACAATGCATTGTGTAGTGTACATTGTAGCCTCTGCTGTGGTAAGACCATACTGTTTACCCATTGATGACGCAAGAGTTTCTCATAGTCAAATAGCCAAATGTATGGACTCTTTGTATGGTGATCGCAAATCTAGAATTTATTAAAAATCTCTGCAAAATCTTGTACTATATCAAAACCCATAAGGAAATAGTCGTCGACAGGTAGCTGCTGCTATATGCCAGATAGCTCTTCCATTATAACATCCATTTTAACGTCAGCTAATTGCACTTTGTATGGTATAGCCACAATATTTTTATGTTTCTTCGAAATGTTTTCCAGTGCCTCCTTGCCAATTTTATCCAGTGTTTGTCTTGCTGTCACACTGTCATTCCCATGTAGGGGACGCGGCAGCTTCACCTTGACACCATGTCTTACAGCAACAACCTTGGAGAATTTACTACGAATGTAACTGTTATATGAGCTACACATCTCCTTCTCTAATGTTAAAGATTGTCCCTTCTCCAACTGATCTTCGCGATAATGTGGATCACAGATTTTATTTACCATAATATTATTTCAGTACGGTTATGTAATAGGAGTAATCACATTTAAATTCATCTCGCTATAGAGCGTAACATTTCCAGTGTAATTAATGTTGCCAATGACAGAAACATTAATGGCCAGGTTCTCCAGTAGAAACCATAAACCAAACCGTTTCTCTTTTGGCCTCATCGTCCTACCTCATAACGACACTCATAAACACAAACACTCAGAATGACAGCTAATATACCACACTTTATTCCAATCCTCGGTTCATACGATTGTTACATCATTGGAAGTGGGGTCTGACGTGGATTCTACCCAAGTTGTGGAGCTCTGTCTCCCACAACCTGATTAAATAAAGAAATTGTTTAATATGTTATTGTCACTGATTTGAGTTTTGTGTCATGAGACCCTTCTTCTCCAGCACAGACTGAGACTCATTTTCTGCCAGGTTGGGAACAGAAACAGGTGGCAGCATGACTGGTGATTTTCCTAGAGCGTTAATTAATTGAGAAAATTAATTAATTATTCAATTAATTAGTTATAAAAACAGTGCTTGCATCATCAGGGGGATGAGGGATTGTGATTTCCCAAAGAGGGGAGGAAGAGAGGGAGAGGGAAGTGTACAGTGCCTCCCAGAAGGAGGTATTAATCCTAGTAGGTTTAAATCAACCTTTGGTGCATCATAAATCGATTAATATAACAACAGATTTTCCCATGAATGTAAGCTTGCATCTGAATGTAGCAACACGCAGAAACAAACTGTGGCAGATGCACCTTTACTACTTCCTTCCACATCTGCCAGAGCACATTACTGTTTATATATCTCACTGTTTCCCCCAACTTTCTTCAAAACCAAGCAAAACCACTCCCAGTATTGTTGGACTAGCATCTATAGGGCACCTGACCTATCCATTGCCTCACATGTGTTACTGAGAGAGAAATTCTGTAATTCTGAACAGAATGTGTGCTGTGCTCATTGTGAAAACGTAAAATTATGAAGCAGAACAAAAGCATTATTTGCGCATGTCTTGAATATGGTTGGTCAGAACATTGTTAATTACAGACACTCATCTTCACTTTTAATATTCCGAGGATGGACATTAAAGACCTCTCTGATTTCATGCCTAGACATTTGGTGGCTACAACTGTAGTTCAATTGCGCTCCTTAGGCTAGTGATTGATGTATGCTTCTCTAGCCCATGCACTGTCCTGTACCTACTAACTGCAGGTACACTTCATTGACATACATCATTCTTCATGTACAATTTTCAAAATGTTACACTCTACCTGTAGGCATCTAACTACTATGCTACGAATGGCAAATGCTACGGTACACACATTTTGGAATACACATGTGCATTAACAGCCTCATTGCCTCCCCTTCCAATGGTGACTATAACTACAGCAGCTTGTATTGGACGTAGCCAAGTTTGTATTTCATTTACATGTAATTATAAGCATAAGCACAGTAATAGAATATTACTTACCTAGTGGGCACAAATGATCGAAACGTATTCTGTACAAAGAACACAGACTGTTAAAATTTCCCAGGTAACCACACCACTTCACTCCAGCAAAATGTTCCAACTCAACGTTCTGGCCTTCTTCAGACCTTTCTCCAGGCACTGGCGTCCCATGATATCTGAAAAATGGTAAAAAATGTAGATAAAGACGTTACAGAAGCAGAATTCTTACATTCGAAGACCTTTAAGGGGTTTGAGTGGTAGAAACAAAATGAAAATAATAAAGATAAAGTCATGTGTAGATATAACGACAAAGGTGTATAGGTTATAAATCCTAAAGCGCTACATAATGTTGGCAACTTTTTATATTAACATAAGAGAAGGATTTGTCTCATTCCCAGTCACTTTGAGAGGTTAAATGATTTCTCAAAACCTGCATTGCATTGCATCGGAAGCAAGACTAACATGGAAGTGTGTGACTCCCCTAACTGGCTGACACACATATTCATTGTGCCACCTCGTGAGAAGACACGACCACTGAAGCAAAACTCATGTACTTAGGGTGAGTGTATATAGGATAGCCTTCACTTTGATACTACACAACATGGATGAGATGATGTATACTGTTCAGATAGTTACATTGGTTTTTTCCTGTTCAGAATAATGTCATGGCTCAGTTGTTTTAATGTATTTAATAGGAAATTAAGATTACGAGAAAGCTTCAGTGAAGATAGTTGGGGAACTCTAACTCTATATGACTAATATGACTTCAATACAAATAGTGTTCAATTGACTGACCTTCATTTATTACCAGCTGGGAGCCACATGGGTGGTATTTTAGGCTTTGCTTATGTAGTTTCACAGCGCTGTGTCCAGTTTGTTGACGCCATTCTTTGTATGTCAGTGTACAGAGGGGAAGGTGTGCGAGTGAATAGGTGCAGTACAAAACAGGTCACAGTCCACTAGTTTCTGCAGGACTTGGACGCAAAACATGGAGACATGATACCACTCCCCATACTTTACCATTTCAGTGTATACTGATATATATGTCACTCCCGCTGGTCAGCATAAGTGGGCCAGACTGTAAAAAATTTTGCATCAGGTTACTTTGAATGCATCAGAACACGAAAATGCATTTGTACAACCACAGTTATCAGTCCTGAAGTGAGCCCCACCATTTTTATAACGTCTATTAATTTTTCACTCGTCGTTTGTAGTTTATATTCCACACTTAGTCATTCTATTCTAGTACACGTGCAACTACACGAATTTTTATTTCGTAGTCAAAGCTCCAAGGCGGTACAGGTCCACCACGAAGTCGCAGTATGGTCCAGCATTGCTTCAATAACCAATCAGTTGGGATGGGAGAACCTACCACGTCCGGCCACTGAGAGGCGCTCGTCTGGTGTAACTCTTTTGTGTTTAGCGTGTCCTACAAGGCACTTGCTTTTCTTACCGTTGACCATGGCGCTCTTGTAACTAGAGTCTACCTCTGCGATTTCACATCCGTCTGGCCATCCTATTTCGATTTTGCTACCCGCACAGAGGCTGGCTACTTCTCGCACTCGCTATTGTTAGCACTCAACCCGGAATTATCACAGTTCCATTCGATTATCTCTTAACTTTTTTCACGAACATCAGTTGTCTGTGAGACTGTTATCGGTGGAGCTCCATCTTCCCTGTAATTTCACATTGTAAATAAAATCACCCGAATAAACAAAGATATAATTTTAGTATTTATAACTTTCGAACTCTTGCGGCACAACAATCTTTCCCACCCTACCCACATCCAACTGAGTTTCCGGCACAAACCGGTGAACGGAAGCACCAAAAGAAAAGCTGCTATTTAAGTTTCTTTGTCCTAGAAGATATCTGTTTATTACAGTTTCCCATGCCTCTTACATATATGTACAGATAGTGAAATCTTTGCTTTTTATGCCTTCAAACTGGCCTTGGTCGAAAGAGCAGTTGATGAATTTGTGCTGTATGAGATGCAGTGCTAGCAGTCGGCTAGTTGCCACGGAAAACCGTGGCTGTAGATGGATTCAGCGCAGTCAGCTGCAGGCCGAAGTCATGTGCATCTCTGTAGAGATGAGCGATACACAACTGAACTAATTTCACTCGACAGAGTGATTGCTGACTCAGGTAAATGGAGCAGTAGCTGTCTGAGTTGTAAGTGTCTCTCCAGTGATGTCTGTGAGTGGACTAGGGCAGGCTGCTGCAACACTGTGCTCTCAACATAATAAATTAATCACAATGGCATTGATTACTTTTCAGAAAAATATGATATACATAATATTCAGCTTATAGCAGAGATGCTGAATCACTGAAAGGCTCCAGCTGTCACAGACTGTGCTCATGTGTGTGTGACTTGCGTATTGTGAGTGTGTGTGTGTGTGTGTGTGTGTGTGTGTGTGTGTGTGTGTGCGTGTGTTGTCTAATTTTGACAAAGGCTTTGATGGCCAAAAACTTATTGTGTGACAGTCTTTATGTTGTGTCTTTCTGCGACTTAGCACCTCTGCTATATGGTGAGTAGCAATTATCTTTTTAATTGTATTGTTGCATTCCGTCTTGGATTTTCCGTTGATGGATTCACATGAAATATATGTCTGTATTTCTGTATATTATTATCATGAGCAGCTTTCCTCACCACTGAGGAAGGTCTGTTCTTTAGATTTCTGAATTTATGCAGAAATCACTTTCCCACCTCTTATTTCGACTCATTATTTGAAAGATATCTTGCAAATAGATGCCTTATTAGATCATTCACCGCTTTACTCTCATAGACGATCCCCTGTAGAGTGCCAGGGATTGGCAGATCAACTCGGATACAATGACCTGTTAAGAACTGAGTCACAATTGATGCAGTTCACCGCAGCCACCCTCTGCTATCTACACGCAACTACTCATAATTCCTCACTCCGCTACCTACTCACTGCTCCTGTATGCTCTAGATTCACTCGCTAACCCAGCCCGCAGCACTTTTCACTCAATCTCTGATCAAGCTCACGGTTCGGTTTCAATATTCTCCACTCAGCACTCTCCATTCCAGTTCCACTCGCCTTTAAATGATGGTATATACATTATGTTATTAAATTTTACAAATGTATTAGTGTATGTATAGAATTTAGAGTACACTGCTAGTACATTTGTTATCATTCAAAATTTTGTACCTTTAAGATGTGCATATCAACTATTTTAATTTTCAATACACATACTTTTCCATACCGTATATTAAACCAGCCAAGCCACCCCCATCTGGAAGTGCTTCAAACGAGTAGGTATAATTAACCCAAACATAATAATAATAACAGAAAATGTCGTTGATATCACTAGGTAACTTCCTGTTCTACTTTCTCTTCATCAGACCTGACATATGTCCCAAGTCCAGTCATCCAGCAGCATGCCTGGAACGGTATGGGTTAGAAAGGTGAACAAGATCACAATCACCTGATGACTCTATCTCTCATGAATGACCTTCACACATGTCTGCTTTCGCTGCGGAAGTTATCCTTCCGAAAAATTCAGAGAGTCTGAGTTAGAATGCACCGTACCCCTGTCATTTGGCTCCCAAATAGATCATAATTTATTTTCTTTCATGCCGCTTTCACCAGATGCTTTCAGTTCACAGTACCATGTAACTAAATCTGTCAGTCCTCTTAGGCCAATCATATAGGAAAGAATTATGACATTTGATATAAAACGTTCTAAAATGTTTATAAATATGCTTTGCGAAATAATCTACAAATAAAATTGTCAGTGTTACGATACCGTTCAAATTAAATGAAATTATGACATTAGAATCACAAAATTTAAAAAAAATCCTAAATATGCTTTGTACCTATTATAAAGAGCAACTTCTAAATCCTTATATATGCCTGTAATGACTAGTTATTTGATGAAGTTAGGAGTGACTTGACCAGAACAAATGCAATGATAGGTTGTCGAGTATAAAGTGGACGAGAAGGCACAACTGAATTCGCACTACCAAACTGAAGAAGGACATAGTGCAGAAAATACACTGAAGAGCCAAAGAAACTTGTACACTTGCATAATATCGTGGAGGAGCCTCGCGAGCAAGCAGAAGTGACGCTACACGACATGGCATGAACTCGACTCATGGCTGAAGTAGTGCTTCAGGGAACAGACACCATGAAACGTGCAGCGCTGGCCACAAATCCGCAAGAGTACGAGGGAGTGGAGAACTCTTCTGAACAGTATCTTACAAGGCATCCAAGATACGCTCAATAATGTACATATCTGGGGAGTTTGGTGGCCAGCAGAAGTGTTTAAACGCGGAAGAGTGCTCCTGGAACCACTCTGTAACAATTCTGTGCCTGTAAAGTGTCGCATTGTAATGCTGGAATTGCGCAAATTGGTCAGAATGCACAATGGACATAAACGGATGCTGGTGATCAGACAGCATACGTACGTGTTATCTGTCAGTCGTATCTAGACGTATCAGGGATTCCATATCACTCCAACCTGAAACACGCCCCACACGACTACACAGCCTCCACCAGTTTGAACAATTCCCTGTTGACATACAGGGTCCATGGATTCATGAGATTGTCTCCATATCCGTAGACGTCCATCCGCTCGATTCAATTTGAAACGAGACTCATCCGATTAGGCAACATGTTTCCAGTCATCAACAGTCCAATGTCGGTGTTGACGGGCCCAGACGAGGTGTTTTCGTCTGGAAATTACAAAGCAGAATAGTGCAGTAGCACTGAAATGATTAGTGACATCATTATGTCGACCTAGAAGGCTAATGAGAAGGCTCACTACTTCAAATTATTTGGACGTAATACTTGAGCTTAATAGGCAATAACCGTTCCTCTGCACTGTTGACGTATTCATGCAAAGACTAGAAAACCTAAATACTTGTATATTGATCTGAGTAATTTTTCTTTTTGGGCACGAATAATTTATTCAAAAGTCTCCAGTACTTGATAGTAAGTTGCTTGGATTCACGCTAAAATGTCCTTCCAATGCTTCTGGAGTAAGTAAATGAAAGGATTGGCACAGTGAAAAATATCATATACATGTCTATCTTTGAAAATATCCACGTATTCTAACTACCATAAAGCAGTTTGAGAAAGTGTTTAGCCGTAGGAGAATGTAAAGCTATGTGAAGTAGACATACGCAAATCAAGTACATTTTGTGTGAGTAAAGTTTCTTACTTCTGGCGATTCAGGAATATCTTTTGCTCTGCTTGGATCCTTTGATTTCCTATTGTGTATCTTTACTATTCTCTGCCCCATGCATTGATCTGACATGACAGCTTGTGTGACCGATTTTTTGATATGTTCAAATCGTGGTCCTTACTTAATGCGTGAAAGGAAGGTGGTTATGTCAGAATCGAAAATAATACGAGAATAGTAACTGTAAATCTACTCTACTGAAAGTGTGGCAATAATCCTTACGGCACGAGATGGTCGAATTGCGTTGTAAGTATGTTAATTAGGTGTGATATGTGAAGAGCAGTTGGATTCCGTGGCGAAGACAACATCATTGACAGGAAAATGTTCAATTATTCATCTATGATTATGTGAAATCGGTTCCTAAAAAACAAGGCTTTTAGCATAGTGAATAAGTGATGAAACTCAGAAACTTTGAAGCAAATGGTGGCGAAGACAGACTGGTACTGTTTGGGGGCGTGTAACTGTTGACTGCAAGGTTAAAACTCCCAACTCACAGCGGAATGTACTACAATGGGTCACCTGCGCTGGTGTAGTTCACATTAACAATGGTGTTATGCGAATGTGGAGCGCAACGCCTGCTCGCAAGCTTTACAAACACTCACACTGAGCAATGCACTACTACGACGCGCAGGGCTAACAGGCTGTGGGAAAATCTAACAGCCTCTTTGTGGGACCTCCCGTCGTTATTGGCGCTGAGATTTCTGAGCGCAGCGCCATTGGTTAATTGAAATATGTATTCCAATACTAATGAGATATCCCGAACAGAGTCGTTAAAGAAGTGCATGTCGAACGCATTAGCTGAAGGAACGACCTTAATGACGAGAACTACTTCATCACGAAATTTACTAGCTGGATACAGTATGCAACACTAAAATGACGAATTAGAAATGAAAAATAAAAATAAATCTTCTACCCCCACATAAAACACGTATCACTTTAATGTGGCATGAACTTTTGTTGTTAAAGTGTGTTAACGTAAAAAAAGAAGAATTTCTATTTGTACGCTAACGAAACTCTCTTTCAATACAACTTTCGTAGCTGGTAGTATTTCAGCTGTACAATTGTTTCATGTGATCCTACAATGCGGTGCTTTATGAGGCAAACGTGAGAGACGAAAAGATCAGGGCGAATACCCAGCCCACTCTTCAGATGATGACGTTTCCTTTTGGGATCCTAATTATTCACATGGGTCCTACGTCAACCGACGACGTTCCTGAACTATATCCTTGGGTCCATCGTATCAGGTTATCGTCTGATATAACCTTCATCCACCAATATAACACAGCCTCTTACGAACTGTTTCATTTGAAGTTTCTGATGCAGAAATAGAATTTATGCATTGTAACCCTAATATGTACTTTCAAACTGATGATAAGATATTCACCTGAACACTTAAAAATGCTGGACATTTCTTCAATCACAGCTCATTTATAAACCATAGTTCTTTAATAACTATTACGAAAACATGCTACATTAGTTGAATCTGACACACTGAACAATTATTTTAGTGTAATATCTGTAGTTTGAACTACTGAAAGCCGCATCGCAGTTTTCTCAGGATTTCATGTCAGCTATGCCCACATGAGGGGAGGGGGAGGGGAAGGAATCCCTTGCTTAAAGTTTACTGACCATAACTTAGTTCAAGTCGATGAAACCAATACATTACACTCGATATGCTACTGATAAAAATACTTAACTGTACTCAACAACTGAAAATCAGAGCAAGTGTCTCTGCAAGAATGTCGTATTATCTATGTTGATAGTTTTGAGCTTTATGTAATTATGCAACAAAGATAAAACATAGCGTAATTTTACACTTACTGTAATATAACAGTATACCTACTACTGTGTACTGTGTCACAAGAAGAAAACTCTCAAAGCGATCAAGTTGCATGTCACCGCTAATAATGCAAACAATCGTGCTACAGGCATGCAAGAGGAAATCGAAACTAATTAGTTTGCTCTGCCAAAATAAAACTGTACGTTACCATTTCCGCACTACTACAGGCATCGTTGTCCTATTTTAGATGTTCATTTTTCAAAATAAGAGAGACATGAATCACCTCCTACCTTCTGTCTCTCTCTTACTGCATCTCAGATTTTAAGCATTTCATGTATTTGTCCATAAGAACTAGATACATAATAACTGGAAAGTCTGACTTTCCTAGTGTTTTATTTATCAAGACGAAGTTACTGCCTTTCACTTATGACACATAGTTTAGCATATTTTGTAATCCGTTACGATTGAACGAGATCAGTTTGGTGACGTGTCGACTCGATCGTCATCTGGGTACCATTATGTGGAGATTTGCACAATATAGAAAATATCGAACGTTACAGACTAAATTTGGTCAACGAAGTCAGATTTACTACACCTTTTAATGAGATGCGAATCAGATTGTTGGCTCATATTCTATACAAATATGGTCCACCGTCAGAAACCTTATCTGCTCGGCAGACTGACGACCGTCCACGTAGGTAATCCAATTAATTAAAATCCACAGCACAGTAATACTATGAGAGACAGTCAAATGAATAACCAATACCCCTCACGATGGCACCGTTGAATAGTTACATTCGAAAGTAAGCGCCACACGCGTTAATTACATTTCTTCCACTCTAATCCGTTCATCATGAGAATAAACCTGATGTAAACAAACATATACGCGATGATTCGTCAGAAGCGTTAGCACACATACGCTGGTGCTGTTACACTCTTGGAAGTAGGTCATGCTTATGCATTAGATCTATTATTACTAAGTTACGTTAAGTGAAACTTTAAGATATTGAAATGTATTAACAAGCATTCTTTCTTAATCACCTTAACTACGCAGTTTTTAGTTCAAAAATGGTGTATAGTCACAGCCACTCAAGCCATGTGCTCTGATTGTCGCGCTGTTAATGCGCAGTATGAAATGGCTGAGGCTCCTATCTGTTCCGTAGTGAAACATGCGTGTGTAATACACTTAAAAAGTGCCAAGAAGTAGGCTCTTCTTAATGTTTTTCACAAATTTACGGAGATAATCCGCTTTGAAGATTTCCTAGCCACTGTATGTCATACAGTTGATTCACTAGTCCATATCGTACATTGGTAGCGTAATGGAACGTTAACCAAATACTGTTAATGGTTCGAATCTCCTCAGCATAATTTTTTTTCTCGTTCACTTTGACATACCTACATCTCCCAATTATAAAACTCATCGTCATTATTATATGAAAAATGCACATCTTATTGTTCTAATTACATACTGGAACTGAAATTCCTGTTTCATTTCAAATACAAATTCTTAATTGCACAGGTCAAGAAAATTTTTTTTTTAAAAGCTTTTTTTACTTGGATAGCTTATCTTTACAGATTTTTTATGAGCTGAATCCAATTCTAGCCTTAGTTTTTTTGTATCACCCGTAGTTTTCGAGTAATATGCTTTTTGTTAGATAGTATAAAACTCCTATGCTATAAGGTAAACAGGGAAATGAATGAAATGTTTTCTTACAACTTAAGCATATTTTGTATTTACAGTAAGCTACTTCAAGCAATGTTATGTATTAATAAAGGGTTTCACCTGTCAGCTGGAATTGGTTTGTATTTCCATTCTCTTTTTTCTTTGAAGATTTCTGTGTAGCTTTCTCTATGATGAGTCCTTGCTGAACTGCTCGGTGAAGTGACCAACAGCAGTCCCCCATCAAGTTGGTGTTCCAGAGGCTTTGGTAGCGTTTCTCCATCACTTTTATGTCCTGGTGAAAACGCCCTCCTTGCTCCCCACTAACATCTCCCACATTGTCTGGGAAGTAATCAAGGTGACTGTTGAAAATGTGAACTTTCAAGCTCATTAAACATCCTAAGGTTTTAAACGTAAGAACTTTCTAACGAGTTGCTTGAATGATACCCATCCTTCTTTCTCATTTAAGGTCATTGTGGATCCAACATTAATATCAAACATCAATTTTCTAACGTCTGGTCCGACAAAGACGTCTTCTTTTAGTTTAGCTTCTGAAAGGTGTGCAAACTTTTGCCTGAGATACTAGTACTTAAAACATGGTCCATCTTTAGGCAAAGCCTTCAGAACTGTTTCATTAGGCCTAACTATATATGTAGAGTTGTAGGAGTACGTTTTTCGAATCTACAAGGCTTTGCGTAGACTGATCTTCTCACCAGGTTTTAAAGACTCCGTCACAGGCCAGTTCTTTCTGCACCAGTGTTGCTTTATAGCCCCACTGTCCCATTCACATAAGAAACAAGGAAAGTTGATAAAGCCACCATGCTGACCATGGATAACTCATGTTATCAAAACACCATCTGTTAACCCAAAAGTAGAATCGACCTTTTTTACGAGGAGATATTTTCCAGCAGTTCTACCTAAATCATCTACATTCATTACACCTGATTTTTAAATTATTTCAACTATATAAAAGCTATTAAATTCTTTAAATATCGCTTAATTTAATAAATTTAACTTTAAAATGTGAAGAAATGGTGGGTGGCACAGTTTTCTAAATATCACATTTGGATATCCCATCCTACAAAACATCAGAATAAGGTATTTGCAGCAAAAAAGTTTTTCCCTCATTCGCCTGTGTTTGGATGTTTTATGAAAGACTGTTCATAAAAGTTGCTTAAATTAAGAAAACGTTAGAATTATTTATTTGAGGCATACATGAAACTCCAGGTCCTCTTTATTTGGACTGTGTCCATCATTTTATACCACAGATGTACATAAGTGTCGTAGAAACATGAAACCAATCATTTTCAGAGCAACAAGCACATCATGTAATTGCTACATTTTTGCATTTACTACTTTACCATTTAAGAAGTGACCTGGAGCCAAGTTGCGGTATTTGGCCCGAGAAGTGAAAAGACGGTTAAGCTGTCAGATTTACTGGAAACAACACACGCAGCTTTTCACATGTCACTGCCGAATGCTGGCGTGATATAGAACGGATCGTCATAAACGAAGGCGAGAAAATGCGGCGTCTGGTTGGCTTAATGGATTCTGTCGTTGATAAGCTCGTTATCAGCGTAGCAGGTGATACTTGAAGAACTGAAATGTATTTCTCGGGTCGGATATGGAAGGAGCTAAGAGATTACCAGACGACTGACTGTAATTAACACTTCAGTAGCTTCAGTATTCAACAGTACGGTGAAATCCCTGCAGTATCCTTTTGCATTACACACAGCTCGCTCAGAAAAATTACCCAATGATTAATTTAGAGATTTTCATCACTCTTGTTTGTAATAAGAATACTATGCCAGGTGAGAACGAGTGCATTTTATGCTTTCTGTCTGGTCACCTAAGAAGCGCTCGGTAGTGCTGGAGTTTCACCGAATATTATTTCATTCTCTTTAAAAATTAAATGAGATTCGAAGCTGTATTGTTTTTCTGCCCGTCTCTTTTTACATCTGAACCTCAACAGCTCACATTACGGCAGGTTATTTGGGCCGCTGGCTGGCCAGTGCCGTCTAAGTTTAATGCACCGATAAAACTGTTGTCTCGCATTATCGCTGAGTTTATGTACGTGTAACACAGCATAAAACGAATCCTTATGATCGTACTTCACTGTACTGGTCGCAGCTTGGCTTCCGATCCACGTGAAACGAAATCCAATTAGATTCAAGCAATCGTGGAAGAACACATCGCATGATATTTACATCAGGTTTATTCTTGTGATGAATAGAGTATAGGAGAAGAGACGTTCGGTTCCTCTTACTTTGAATGCGATTGGCCACTGACAGATCCGTAACCACGTTCACTCTCACAGTTTCTCGTCTGACTGTAACCTACGTCCCCGCGTGTCTTTCTACAGTTCGCCAAAGATGTAAAAATCACACGGTGAAAAAGCCGGGCTGTGAGGACGATTTTGCAGTGTTTTTCTACAAAATCGCTGAAGCGTTGGCGTCGTCCGATTGGCAGTGTGGGAGCGAGCCTTTTCGTGCAACATGATGTTTCGGTCCAACAGGGCGAGGACAAATGGAAAAGCCACCGCTTGTATCATTCCACATGGTCCCCGCCAAATACATCCATATCTATTCACACAGATTCCCGTACGTCATGAGGACTTTCTCCTACGACAGCAGGGCCACTCTGCTCGTCGAGTTCCTCGAGCATGGAAACATAATCAGTGTGGGGCACTGTGAAGACACTTTGCAAAAACTGTCAAGTGCCGTAAAGTCAAAACGTCCAGGAATGCTGTCCGACGGAATCAATCTGTTGCACGATAAATTTTAAATTATTTTCCAAATATTCCATAATGCGTTACAGAAGCCACGATATAGGACCTGCAGCGTTTGTAGAACTAGATGAATTTTGTGGTATTCATCGTAAACGACAACTGTACAGGGTCGTTCAGTAAATAATGCTTCCCAATTTTCTCTCAGAAAGTATTAATACTTATGTGCTAGAGTTTGGTGTCAATGTTAGTAAAGATTTCTTCGACATGTACACTTTTTCTACGCCTCCATCGTGTGCTTTGGCAGTATGGCAGTGCTGTGCTATGGTATGTACGCCTTGTTGGTAATAGCGCTGGTAGACATATTTTCACTCCCCAGATTACGCTCTCATCACCTTAAAAAGTGTTTCGCACGTCTAAAATCCTTCAGTGGTCCAAACAGGTGGAAGTCCGAGGAGGTTAAGTCCTCTTTATACACCACTCAACAGTACACCCATCAAGAACATCATTAACATACACTGCACTTATTTGTTGATGGAGGTTCATTACGGGTTCTTTTTCTGCAACTAAGAATTAAATTACTGCAAGTCGTTTGTGTCAGGTGGGTTGTGTATGTGCTCCTTTGATGGTTCGCCATGGCTCTGCTATCTCTCGAAATTATTCAAAATTTTGCACACATGGGGAACAAGCGAAAAATTACGAACACCTAGAAGGACATTTTCCTATGTGTTTTACGGATGTAAAAAAGAGAAAAACGAAAAAATTGCGTTATTTATGGCGCTGATTGTCATCGTGTGCATGTATTTCTCTCTCTCTCTCTCTCTCTCTGTCTCTCTCTCTCTCTCTCTCTCTCTCTCTGTGTGCGTGTGTGTGTGTGTGTGTGTGTGTTTCTGTCTGTGTGTCTCTCTCTCTCTCTCTCTGTCTCTATGTGTGTGTGTGTGTGTGTGTGTGTGTGTGTGAGTGCGTACTTACGTACGTGCATTAGCAGTTTTTGTAACTGGAATTAGCATGTACTATCTACCGCGTGTGTAAATTATTGCTGTACTGTGCTTCCTTAGAGGGTGATGTAAGGTGGGGACATTGCATAGTCTGTGATATTATTTTGTGTTGTCCTCGGGGTTTGTCCCTTACCCACAACGTTTTATTATTTCAAATAACATTTAGTTACTGACGTTTTTCTGTTCGTTTATGATCTGTATCACCTCGATTATTGCCTTTGGGACTTGAAAGTTCTCTTGCACGGTCAGGATTTGTTTCTTGTTGTCGAATCTGTCGTATTTTCATGTCATTTTCAGTTGTGGAAGGATGGCAGTTTCCTTGCAGGAGGCATTTTGAAAAAAACTCAATGTCTGCTGCTGTATTCCCATGCTTCTTTATGTTCTTTAGGCCTTATTTCAAAAGTTCTACTGGTGATCCCAAAGTGTAGAGCATCGCAGCTATTACTCTTGAGTTGGTAATTGTTAGACCTTTTACACATGTCACTGTCATTTTCCCGTATTGAGTTTTTGGTTTCATATCCTATTTTTATTCCTTGTTTATTAAGGATGTTCCCAGATTTGTGTATCAGTTTCTTTCCATATGTGAGCGTGTACCAGTTTATCTGTGGAGTTTCTGTATCGTGCCCTTGGTATGTAGTTGTCGTATCGTTCGTTAGTGTGATTTTTGTTTGCGTTGTGAGTGTTTGAATTTTTGTGGTGTACCGTTTTTCATTTTTGTGTTGTTCTGCATTTTTTTATTTTCTAAGTATCTATTATTTTCTGTTATCTGAAATGTTATGTCCACCTCATAATTGTTATTGTGTTTGTCAATTGGTACTGTGTTTAGTCTGTGGAGCATATATCACAGGGCTGACTGTTTTTGGAGAGATATACTCGAAAATGTCTCCTACAAGAGAAAGGAAAAAGCACTGAGTTAGACACTCATTGAAAAGGGAGTGCTTGCTAGCAGATGCTTTGGAAGGACTGGGTTGTGGGAGAAGACTGAGAGGAAGAAGGAGATACAAGATGTTAGATGATATAAAGGGAAGAGGAAATTATGCGGACCTGAAGAGGATGGCAAGACCGGACAGCCTGGAGAACTACCATGCGAAAACCTGGCTTTTGGCAGAACACTGATGATGATGATGGCGACTCTTTTAGGGTGGTTAGATGATTGGTGTAGTGTTTGTTGCGTACGATATGGTGTTTTTCCTGATCTGCTGAATGAGCGTTGGTTGCTTTTCTTCTAATGGATGTATCTAGGAGGTTTATTTGTCCTACACGCTCTTTCGCTAAAGTAAACCTTATGTTTGCTTAGCGTGTATCTCTGCATGTAGTTGTCCTAGTTTATTTTCTGGTTCATCTGTCAAGCAGAGTATGTCATCCATTAGTTTTCATCAATATAGCATGTTTTATTTTCCTAGTACAGTTATCCAAAAAATTCCCCTTCTGTTTTGTTTATGAAGATACCTCCTAACTTTCCAGAAATTGTGGATCCCACTGGCAATCCCTCTTCTTGTAAGGAGACTTTAGTGAGTTCAAAGTAATTTTTTCAGATAATAATGTATAATAGTGTCCTTATCTCTGATATGTGTTCTTGTGGTGGCTGATCGTAAATATCTAGGTCTTCTTCTGTAGCCTTGATTGTTCCTTTGATTGGCATTGTGGAGTACTTATTTCTAGAATCAGTGAGACCAACATATCTGTATTTTAGGTGTCACACAGGAGCATTTATTTTGCAAGTATTTGGCTGGATCCACAGTGTTGGGGTATTACGTTTTATGTGTGTTTTATGAGCTTTTCGTCTGTTATCAACTTTGTGTTCTGTTACATTTAGTACACTTCTCATTTTTACATGGACCCTGTATGTTGGATCTGACTTCAGTTTTACGATTTGTTCTGTGAAGAGAACTGTCGTGTCTTTTTTTTTGTACCTTCGTTTATCCTTTAGGACTCCTAGCCTCCCCTTCACTTCTTTCGCTTTGTGTTCATTGTGTTATATCTGTATAGTTCTTCAAGTTTCCATAGAGTTTAAGCTTTAGTGGATATCTCAGTTTTCTTATCATATTTATATTTGTATCTTTTTAATTTCTTCACCTATTAATTGTCTTGTGAGGAAGGTGTTCATGATGCTTGTGATCTTTATCTGTTCTTGAGCCAATATGTTTTATGATCAAATTTTCTATGGTACGTTCATTTACTTTTGTGTTTACATTTTGATTTACACATTTCTATAGTAACTGTGATTATTCATCATCCTTAGCAACGTGAAGATGTTTCAGGGTACAGAGACTACCAACCAAGGGAAATTTTGCCTTTGTTACAGTTAGCTGTAAATTCTGTAATACGTATTTATTTTTAGTAACAAAGTTTCCATTGAGAAATCAGTTTAATTGATAACAGTGACAACATAACTAAAAATACATTTTTGAACACATTGACTGAATATAACAAGCAACTTTGACAAGAAAAGTTTGTATAAAGAAGAAACATAAAGTCTGTGTCTGAGTACACAATCTTTCCAATGTTTCTATGCACTGAGTAGCATAGTTTTTCCTTGATGGAACGTTCCAAAAACAGAAATAAAAACATTTGCAAAAGTATCAGTTACGGTACACTGAAAACTTTCTAACATCACACTTCAGTTGGAGAGAATACTGTCATTTACAGATGACTTTTACGTCGTGCGCAATATGGTTGACTCTTACAAAGACGGAGATCGCTGCTAAACATGTTGTATTGTTTTCGTGATGTTGTCTCTCGCTCTCTGGTTACGTGCATTCCTCAGTCATATGTAACACCTTGCTTTCCTAGTTGGTTCCTCGTTTGCAACTATTTTGATCACCTATAGTTTCCTTCCAAGAATCTCTCCCATCACGCAAATAAAAGGCAACTGAAGGCCTATCAGATCCTTGGATCGCTCTTTTAAATGTGGTTTCAAAATTTCATGTACTAATTCATGGAGATACAGTTTTCTGTCGTTTGATTTCCAATCGTTCCACTTAGGCACATTCATGTTGAATAGTATGAGTTTACTGCAGCCTTCTCAAGTAGGCTGTAGAACATTGACAGTGGCCATCTTCTCGTAGCCCTTTTTGTAGAGTATATCCTAGCCGTTTGTTCTATGGCATGCATTCATCACTTAGTAGAATTATAGTATAGGTTTATATGGGTTTTCCTTTCTAGTATATCAGCGTCTACTCCTACAAACACGAAGTTGTGTTGACAACATCAACAGATAATTTTGTTGTTTTTTCTTTGTGATGTAAGAGACAATTGTTAGTGGAGGCTTCTTAGTAGATGGACCTGTGAAGGCAAATTCGTGGGAATACAGCTCTCTGCCTGCTGTCGTTATGTGTTTTGTGTTGCATTTGAGTGTCAGAAATTATTAATCTCTATACAGAATATCTGACAATTCCACGGAAGTGTAGAACGATCAGTTGTGATATTGTAGCCTGTATTCCTTATTAGCCCCATGAGTCTCTTCACAATCTCAAGAGAACCTTTTTCACAGTCAGTTCTGCACTACTAAGAATACTAACAAGTATGTCATATTTGTGTTTGAGGAAAACTTTTAATAGGACCACGACCTCTCAAAAGATGTAGCATTTCATCAGATGTATTGAGAGGTCCACTTGTAAAGCACATTAGGAAAATTCCATTCAGGTCTTCAAATAATTCAAGGAGAGACACAAATTTCTCACTTCCACGTACTTCTGCCTTGGTGCCTTTATCATCGAAGTGAAGAATTTTCTCTTGTCTTACTCCTAGTTCCTCCAAACACGGTACTTCCCAATAAACTTGACCATAAATCAAAGAACGAAATATTGGTGTCCTGGTACATTTTCATTAGAATTAAAATTTCCAACTATGCATATATTCAGATACACTAGGAGAAGATAAGTTTTTTCTTGCAGCTTAATTTGTGTGGTGAACATTTTCCTGTACTTTTTCAGGAGTGAAGAATTTCTTGAACGATTCACTTGTACTTGTTACTTTCCCAGCGGTAGTTATTTCCAGATGTTCACGGACTATGCTGGCAAAATCACATTTGCAGTCCCTTGTATTTTCCGCAAGATACACTCTACCATAATTGTATGGAGCGTTGATTGCATAGTTTGTATCTCCATTGTCATCTGCTTCTTCATTTGAATTCTCTACTACCTCTGTGTGACCTAACTCAGAATCACTGAAATCTGACAATTCGTCGTCTACTAGAAGTTCAGCAAAATTTTCTATTACGTTCAGTTGTCTAAAATTCGTTTTAGAAAATTTACTATACAAATAAGGCATTTTCGCTACTGTGACAGACTGTTGAAAATAATAGCTGGTAATTAGCAATGAAAATAAAATTTAACAGTTAGACTCACAAGAAGGCACTGTAAAACTCTCCTTCGAAGCTGCCAAATCAGATTTAGTAAAATAAAAATTTACAGACAATTTTCGTTGGGGCTTGGTGGTTGTAAATTTTTTTTGCAATTTTTAAAATTTTAATCATATAAGTGTGTCGTATAGTACTTTATAAGGTAAAAGATGGTCAGAAATATGTCCTTAAATACAATATAATTTTTTAATAAAGAAACAATGTACAGGACATTTTGGCCCATGCTTTATGGTTGCAGGATTAAGTTCGCTATTGGACACTTTTATGACACATGGGTAGAATTTATGTGGATGTCTCTGCCCATTTCGGTAGTGTGGCTATTTGTTTGCCCAAAAGTGCCGTGTGTACTTCATAGAATTTATGGTTCACTTAGCATTTTTTGTGTGTAAGGCTCTAATTTCACTTGCAAGGCAGCATATTTTTATTAATGACTTTGTTCTTTGAGCTGCATGTGAACTGTTTATGATCGTTAAATTGACATACTTAGGTAAATGGCTATTAAAGGTAAGACGTTTATTAAAACTGATGTCGCTGAATAGTGTGCTGAGGCTTGAGGTGGATACTTTGGTACTTACGGTGACAGCCTGCAGCAAACGCTTCATTGGGCATCACATACATTTTGTCACGCATGTTTATCGTCATCTTTTTTGTGTCTTCAGAGTTATAGAAACTTCATACGTTAAATACCCTCTCTTGTGCCTGTAATGAAAGTCAGTAATGGATTTCGCTTTATTTTAAGACGTCAGCAGTGGTCTCTGTAACAATATTTTTTTTCTCACAATACTTTTTGCTAGCATTACCCACAACTCTCATAACTTAAGTTACTTCTATAACCTGTGTTAATATTTTGAAGACGGTCAACTTAGAAGAAGAGTGGGGATAGGAAACCGGTCACTTTTGTGGGTTTTATAGCGTTACTGGTACATATGTGACTAAAGTGTCTTCAAAAGTAATACATACAAAAAGATTACTAGAATGGCATTCTATTAGCGAAATGGTGAATGGCCTTTCAGATCATGATGCACAAATTTTAACTCTAAAAGATTTTTGTGTTGCAACACATGTTAAATAGAGTTATCAACTGTTTAGGAAAGCTGATCCAGTTGCTGTAGGGACCTTTGTAAACCTCATCAAGGAACAAGAGTGGCAAGATGTTTACAGTGCTGATACAGTAGACAATAAATATAATGCTTTCCTCAAGACTTTTCTCGTGCTCTTTGAAAGTTGCTTTCCGTTAGAAGGTTCAAAACAGAGTACTAGCACAAACAGGCAGCCTGGGTGGCTAACTAGAGGGATGAGAATATCTTGTAGAACAAAGTGGCAATTGTATCAAAACGTTAGAAACTGTCAAAATCTAAATGCAGCAGCCCATCACAAACAGTATTGTGAGGTGCTTCAAAAAGTTGGTAGGAAGGCAGAAAGTATGTGGTATCCAGATAGCTAAGTCTCAGGATAAAATTAATACCATATGGTCAGTCGTAAAGGATGTGGCTGGTCTGCAGAGACAGGTCGAGGATATAGAATCAGTGGGTAGTGGGAATGTCCGTGTTATTGTTAAGCCGAGTATATGTTCAGTATTTAATAATCACTTTCTGAATATAGCAGGTGAACTAAACAGAAACCTAGTCCCAACAGGGAATCATATAGCGTTCTTAGAAGAAAGTGTTCCGAGACTGTTACCTGAAATGCTCCTCCATGATACTGAGAAGAGGGAGATTGAGTTAATAATTAAATCACTAAAGACCAAGAACTCTCATGGATATGATGGGGTATCTAGCAGAATACTGAAGTATAGTTCTATGTATGTTAGCCCTGTACTTAGCCATATCTGTAACTATTCCTTTAAGAGTGGTCAGTTTCCTGACCGATTAAAGTACTCGGTAGTGAAGCCACTTTATAAAAGGGGTGACAGAGACAATGTTGACAATTTTAAATCTATTTCTATGCCATCGCTGTTTGCTAAAGTTATCGAGAATATTGTATATACAACGTTACTGGAGCATTTAAATTAACATAATTTGCTGTCAAATGTACAGGTTGGTTTTAGAAATGGTTTAACAACTGAAAATGCTATATTCTCTTTTCTCTGTGAGGTTTTGTGCGGATTAAATAAAAGGTTGCGAACACTAGGTGTTTTCTTTGATTTAACGAAGGCTTTTGGCTGTGTTGACCACAAAATATAACTGCAGAAGTTGGACCATTGTAGAGTAAGGCGAGTAGCTTAGAATTGCAGAATGAGATTTTCACTCTGCAGCGGAGTGTGCGCTGATCTGAAACTTCCTGGCAGATTAAAACTGTGTGCCCGACCGAGACTCGAACTCGGGACCTTTGCCTTTCGCGGGCAAGTGCTCAACTATCTGAGCTACCGAAGCACGACTCACGTCCGGTCCTCACAGCTTTACTTATTTCGAGTCCTGGTGGGGCACACAGTTTTAATCTGCCACGAAGTTTCATATCAGCGCACACTCCGCTGCAGAGTGAAAATCTCATTCTGGAAACATCCCCCAGGCTGTGGCTAAGCCATGTCTCCGCAGTATCCTTTCTTTCAGGAGTGCTAGTTCTGCAAGGTTCGCAGGAGAGCTTCTGCTAAGTTTGGAAGGTAGGAGACGAGATACTGGCAGGAGTAAAGCGGTGAGGACCGGGCATGAGTAGTGCTTCGGTAGCTCAGATGGTAGAGCGCTTGCCCGCGAAAGGCAAAGGTCCCGAGTTCGAGTCTCGGTCGGGTACACAGTTTTAATCTGCCAGGAAGTTTCAGCTTAACAATTGGTTCGCCTCTTACTTTAAGAACAGAAAGCAGAAGGTAATTCTCCGCAGTATTGAGAGTGATAGTGATTTCCTGTCCCAATGGGGCACTGTTAAGTGGGGCGTTCGCCAAGTGTCGGTGCTGGGGCCACTGCTGTTACCTATTTATGTAAATGATATGCCTTCTAGTATTAGAGGTGATTCAAAAATATTTGTGCTTGCTGATGACACCAGCTTGGTAGTGTAGGATCTTGTGTGTAATATTGAAACGGTATCAAATAATGTTGTTCATGGAATAAGTTTGTGGCTTGTAGAAAATAATTTGATACTAAATGACAGTAAGTCTCAGTTTTAACGGTTTCTAACTCACAAATCAACAAGAACCGATATTTTGATAAGACAGAATGGGCATATTATAAGCGAGACGGACAAGTTCAAGTTCCTAGGCGTTTGGATAGATAGAAAGTTGCTGTGGAAAGCCCATGTTCAGGATCTCGTTCAGAAGATAAATGCTGTTTTATTTACCATTATAACAGTATCGGAAATAAGTGACAGTTGAACACAAGAAGTAATCTACTTCTCATATTTTCATACGCTTGTGTCGTATGGTATTATTTTTTCGGGTAATTCTTCTGATTCAAATAGAGTATTTTTGGTTCAAAAACGGGCTCTTCCAGCTATATGTGGTGTACGTTCCAGACCCTCTTGTCGACCCCTACTCAATAGTCTGGGAATTCTGACATTTCCCTCACAGTATATATTTTCAAATGGTTCAAATGGCTCTGGGAACTATGGGACTTAACTGCTGAGGTGATCAGTCCCCTAGAACTTAGAACTACTTAAACCTAACTAACCTAAGGACATCACACACATCCATGCCCGAGGCAGGATTCGAACGTGCGACCGTAGCGGTCGCGCGGTTCCAGACTGTAGCGCCTAGAACCGCTTCACCACACCGGCGGGCGTATATATTTTCTTTAATGTCTTTTGTTGTTAGCAATATTAGCTTACTCCCAAGAATTAGCAGCTTTCACTCAGTTAATACTAGGCAGATATCAAATCTGCAAGTGGAATGCACTTCCTTGACTCTTGTGCAGAAAGTAGTGCAGTATTGTGCTGCATCCATTTTGAATAAGCTACCACAAGAACTCAAAAATCTTAGCAGTAGCCCAAACACTCTTAAGTCTAAACTGAAGAGTTTCCTCATGGCTCACTCCTTCTATTCTGTCGAGGAGCTCCTGGAAGAGCTGAAAAATTAAGCAAATTCCAGTGTTATACTGTTGATTTTCTTGACTGAAACTTACGACTTATCGCCTGAATATGTTTCTTATATTTCATTTCATCTGTTTCTACTATCGTGTTACAATCTCATGTATTGACTCGTTAGATGACCATGGAGACTTCTACTTAATTTGGTCCCATGGAACAATAAATAAAAAAAGGACCAAACTCCTTGTTTTATATTTAGTATTTACGTTAGGCCTTCGGTAGATTAGAAATACTGAAGTAAAGATGAGCCTGACTACAATCATCCTCCCAAGAAAACATGCGAGGTGACTTTTTGAAGGTTCTCTCTCCTATCAGCTTCGATAACTTCATGCTCACTCACAAAACGTGATGTATTTGTACTAGAATTGCAGAAATGTACGGAATCTAAAACGTACACGAACGAAATTACACTGGTTCATGCTGGTTCAGCCATGACAGCAGCTGTTACCTTAACTAAGGTTTGTTTCGAAATAATTCTATAAATTGCCAGCAGAAGAAAGGGTCACTCAAGGGGCAAGTTGTGAGACGTTTGTATATAGTTTTCACATAAATTGGGTACAGCTTTCGAACAGTAGGTGGCTTGCACATGGGGAAAATCGTTTCCGGTCTATACTCAGGCGCAGTATTTCTAGCACATAGTTGCGGCCCAAGATAAACTCAGGCTTTGTATCCTAAGAGTTAATTATTATCTTTAGTCACTGTTTCTTGCAGCGTTAATAATGTCGTAAGGACTGTGCCACTTTGAATGCAATCATGTGCAATATACCTCATTTCCGTACCTTGAACTGTTTATGAAATACTATTGTTACAATAAAATATTTCTCAACGCACTTAGATGGATTCGAGAAACCTTGCGCAACCATCACGTATACACACAAACCAGAAACTAGAGAATGCAAAGAGATATCTCTCTTCTCTCGACTTTAAATACAGGCTACATTTCGTAGACAGCGTCCTGTCACCTAAAGTGAGCCAAATGCGAGGACTATGCAACGTATTTTTACCAATGAAAACTCTTAAAATTCATTTACTTTATTTCTATGCAGTATAATAACTATGATGAATAACGAAGATAAATTGTCAGTTAGTAACGGAAGATATGAAGTTGTAACACACATATCACTCAAATTTTTGCACTTAATGGTTTTCTCAAAACTGGATGATGAGAGTTTGATAATGGCGTGCACTTCCTGCACCGTGCTTCACCGAATGTACCCATAGCAACTGTTGGCACCGCTGACCTCACGCGCAGTGTGTTCTGTGATTGGCGTCGAGGGCCTGCAGCGGAGCTCCTGGTAGCGGGACAACGTGGACAAACTTTGACGAGAAATCTTGGCGCGAGGCACTGCAGACGGATTCTTACGTTCAAACCTTGCCGGTGACGCTAACGTTGCCGCGCGGAATCCCAGAGTGGGGCAGACAAGAACAGCCATGCTGTTACCTGTGGTACTGGCCGCCACTAGAGACTTTACGTCAAAGTTGTTGACACTGCTGATCTGCAATGCAGTCAAATCTCTGTTCGCTGTCGATTGAGAATTTCCTTGCCTTATCCTGTGGCAAGGTCGGTTTTATATGATTGCTAAGAAAGGCACTATTTTGTCTGCACACTCTGAAAGGGCCCTGCTTGTCATACCAACTGGACCGGAAGACTCGCCTTTTTTAAGTGATTTGAGTTGTTTCGTAACACCTAACATATCTACTTTTATGTCACTCATGCTAACAGCTGTTCGGGTTTCGAATTCTGGAATATTTACTTCATCTCCTTTCGTGAAGGAATTACGGAAAACTGTATTTAGTAACTCCGCTTTAGTGACAGCACCGTCGGTAACATTTACATCGCTATCGCGCAGCGACGGTATTGACTGTTTTTCGCCACTGGTGTACTTTACATACGACCAGAATCTCTTTGGGTTTTCTGCCATATTTTGAGACAATGTTTCATTGTGGAAACTGTTAAAAGCATCTCGCATTGATGTCCGAACTAAATTTCGAGCTTCCGTGAAACTTAGGCAGTCTTGGGGATTTTGCGTTCTCCTGAATTGGGAATGAGTTTTGCATTGCTTCTGCAACAGTGTTCTGACGTGTTGGATGTACCATGGTGGATCAGTCCCGTCTCTTATTAGCTTATGCGCTATGAATCTACCTACTGCTGTCGATACTGTATCTTTGAATTTGAGCCATATCTGGTCTAAACTTACATGATTACCTCGGAAGGAATGGAAACTCTTAGGAGGGCATCAAGCGAATTGTTATCTGCTGTTTTAAATTGATATATTTTGCATTAATTTTTAGTGGTTTTGGTTGATATGGTTTTGAGCCTTGCTACAGTGACCTTCTGTTCACTAATCCCTGTATCCGTCATGACGCTCTCTATTACATCAGGATTATTTGTGGCTAAGAGGTCAAGTGTGTTTTCACAACCATTTACAATTCGTGTGGGCTCATGAACTAACTGTTCAAAGTAATTTTTAGAGAAAGCATTTAGTACAATTTCGGTAGATATTTTCTGTCTACCGCCGCCTTTGAACATCTATTTTCACCAACAAATCTACGGTAGATTGAAGTCTCTGTATGAGTAGGGCACTTATTTGTAATGAGATTCAAGTTTTCTTTGAACCTTTCAGTTATTATATCATCTGAGTCGGGGGGTCTGTAGCAGGAGCCAATTATTATTTTGATACGGCTGTTGAGTATAACCTCTACCCATTGTAATTCCCAAGAACCATCTATTTCAACTTCACTACAAAATAAACTACTACCAACAGACACAAACACACCACCACCTACTTTATTTAATCTATCCTTTCTGAACACGGTTTGTGCCACTGTATAAATTTCGGCTTTAGCCAGCTTTCTGTTCCTATAACGATTTCAGCTTCAGTGTTTTCTATCAGCGCTTGAAGCTCTGGTACTTCTCCCACCCTCGTATAGTCCTAGTGAGCAGACTCTGGCTTCTGCTTACACGGCACGTATCATTCTTCAAAGCTCTAAGGGTGAAAAACTCCTTTGTATATAGCTCCGAATTTGCGCAGGCAACTGGCACTAGGTTTAATAGAAAATGGACTTATATTATTTATAATACTTACGCGTTACGCAGTCCGATTAAATAGTAGTGTTACATTTCATTTTGTAACTTATTATTCCTTCTACACAGACCGAGGTAATCACAATGCGCAGCAGACAAAGAGATACTGGACAGCACTACGCTGCTGGAAGTGCAAGGCGTAAAGCAAGAGATAAAAAATGGGAGAAGACACAGGCTGTTATATCTAAAACGAGTAAACTGTCTGAGTCTTTTAATGTTCAGAATTATTTTGCCGAATATACACAAAATGAAGTACAAAATACAAAAGCTGTAGTTGATCGTAAGGATGATAGTTATACTACAGAAGATTCGTCATAACATTCAACTTTTGAAAACGTTATCGGACAGTGGGTGACCGGTCACGGGCAGAACAGATGCTAAAATGCCATTTAATTTGGTTTTCATACCGTCAAACAAGTTTTGAATGAAATATCTACTAATATGCATCAACAGGCAGAGAGCCGCAATCAGGCTTAGGGGCCGGTTTTAAAAGTGAGTAAGCTGGAAACGATAATAATGCGTGTCGCGTGAAACACAATCCTAGAACGCTTGCGAGCGCCTAACGTTTTGCTGCAGTCGTCTGATCAAGATCTGAGCACCAGATATGCACTTTAGAAATACTTACACGTATATATCCAAGCAACGAGGTTCACATTTTCAGATACTGAGGCAAAAGCCAAATCCCTGACCAGCTGTGAAGAATATCAGCAACAAACTACAAGATGACACAACTGAAATACAAAGTACGACCATTTTAGTGGGTCAACTAGACTCGCTAAAGATGTAGAAAAACTGGAGAACATTTTAAATTTCAGGTGTTTATTGTGATAACTGACAATGAACTGGCTGCATTAGCTAACTGCATGGAAAATTACCATCACCTGACTAATTTTTTTGGAATATTACCGGACTTTAAATCTCTTACAGCAGAAGGGACCTTGAAAATGAACTACTAATTTCGTTAACGCTTACCCAGGTGACGAACTGGCACAGTTCGCAGAGCTGCTGAAAACAGATATCGCTGCTGCCATTGACAGAAAAAAGAACGAAGCTATGGAATTAGAAATTTACAAAATTGTAATGGAAAATTCGTTAGCATCGTGTTTTCCTAATTTAGAAATAGCCTTACGTACTTACTTGTCTTTAACGATCACCAACTGTAATGGAGAACGTTCTTCTTCAACGTTAAAGCTCATTAAAAATTAATTAAGAAGTACGACGGAATAGGAACGTCTAAATGACCTCGGTATAATGAACATTGAATACGATTTGCTCAGAGACATTGATCTAACTTGTATTATTTCCAAATCTGCCGAAATTAAATCGAGGAAAGTATATTTGTAACAATTTTGATTTATTTAACGTCCTAAACCATACGACCTAAAATAACCAAGGGCCCCTTGTAAGAATTTGCTACGGGCCCCGCACCTGCTTAATCCGGCACTGGTTTTCGTTATAGTAGATTTTAGGAATGGGCCACGAAAGTCCGTTTTAACTTTTTATTGAAATACTACTGATGAGCTGCATAAATTCTATTTTCCTTTGCTGTTGTCCATGAAGTCTTTTCGTTTAATATTCATCTAAAGGAAGCTATAATGGCAAAAATTTTAACGTGAGCAACTGTTTTCCAGTGAGAATTTCTGTTTATATGCAGTAATACGACGGATTTAAACTGAAAAAGAAACCATAAAATTCATTCTACACCTGACTTTATTACAGTGTAGGACCTATTCGTACTGAATAATTTTGATGTTAATTTACTTCGAATTTCCGTTAACGATAACTCCCAAGATTATATCAAAACATTGTTTGTTACGTTTAGCTATCGAGATCCGAACTCATATTAATCTGCAAATTGCTCCCCCTCTTCCTCCAACTCCCCCTTCTCCAAAGCTTCGTCTCTTATTTTCGCTCCTCGTATTTCAGATATTGTCCTTCCTTACCGTCGTACACGTAGCGAGCTGCCGTATCATATCCCTCCAGAACCGAAAATCCCGACTACTGTGGGGGGCACAAAATAGTTCGTAATGGATCGATGCGTTTATAATTCCGTCACCCTAATGTAAAGCAAACCGAAATATTTACTAAACTGTTACGCACTAGCAAGCAACTATTAGGATTAATTCATCCTAATGGCATGTGCCTTAACGAAAAGGAGGAGGAATGAATAATTCCCGTTATCTGTCTCAGTATGGACCACAACCAATTTATAACAAATGCCAAGATATTAAATGTATATGACCTGACACAGCCACCTCTCATATCTTACCCACATACCTGTCGGTGGCCACTACATTACAAACAGCATATTTGGGAAAAACTTAACAGATCACAAACTCCATGATACGGTAATATTTCAAAATCTTATTATTTCCAGCTACAGCCATCTCAAAAACTTGGAGTAGAAAGAACTTCCACATTCATAACGCCACATCAGAAGGGAAAGATTATAAACGATTGCACAATTCTGTGAATGTCACACTGTTTTAACCTTAAACACACACACACATACACACACACACACACACACACACAACACACACGCATTAACATGTACTCATACACACAGACACGCAGAGACAGACAAAGTAAAAATCGTTCAATTGACACCCCTGAACGTGAAAGATCAACATTAACAGGGAGAAAAGCACAAAAATAAAAATCATGCTTTGGAAAATGCTGGTATGTAGCTAGCGAGGTTTGCTCAGTACTGAAATGTATTGCATTTCAGTGTGTATTTCTACAACTCATAGGAAAGTTAAAACGGAATTAACTGTAAATAATCGCATATCTCATTGTGAAATGTTACCTTAAGCTGAAACTACGTTATTATAGATAAAACAATTTGTTGACACGCCAGCCAACATCACGGTAACATCATTTCTTTGTACACAGTAAACTAAATTAATATGTAAAAAGATGTTAGAGAACATAATATTGGAAGAAAACCACGTCTGTTACTTTCAAGGTCATCTATCACTCCTTTCGCCCCCGCCCCCGACCGGTCTCCCAGCATACATGAGCCTGGGTGTGATCTCAGCAGATATCAGTATTTATTTAAGCTTTCATTTATCACCCAATTAATTATTTTTATAGCTACTAAGAGGGCTTTATGTATGTCACCCTCTTCTGTAGCACCATATTTTATTACTCAATATGGCACTAAATGTTTTTCCAACACAATTCTCTCTTTCTCATGCATCCTATTATACCTAGGACACTTTGTTTGCTGTAACAGATTGCGGTTCTCTTAAGTTTTGGATAGTTATTGTCGTTTCCGAACAAGGTCAGATTTGTTCACACTGTGCAACATACCCAAATAACTCAACATTTCTCTTCAAGAACTGGCATTTTGCAAAGTTAATTTCCAAGCCATTTTCTGCTGCAGTTCCTGACACGAATCAAGTCGTTGAAGTGCCTCTTTGTTGTTTATATAATATCGTCCGTATAAATAAATACCATGTTCTCTCGAGCCAGTGCCCAAAACACAGTGTTTATATAACAGTGTAACAGTGCAAGCGGGTTTCTTAAGCCAACTGGAACTTTCTTGAGTTCTGATTGTGTCACACATGAGGCATCTTTTGCCCTTTCCTTTTCAACGTCAAGGTTAAGAAAAAGAACGTTCTTCAAATCTACTGTGGAAAACACATAGGCGTCTTGTAGTTTATTTGAAAGAACTTTTATGAGGGGCAGTGGGTACGGATCTATCATTGTGATTTTGTTTAATTTTGTGTAGTCTACCCGAACATGATAATCTCCGCTTTTCTTTCTTACAGCTACAACCTAGCTAGAAAATTCATTTGAACTTGGTTGTAGTACATTTCCTTGATCAGGCCACATCTGGACTTGTTTGTGAACAATTTGTGTTTCTCCCGATGGCAATCTCCTTGATCCACTACATAACGGTTTTTCTCCTCCCACAACAGCGTTCATTCTGACATTGGTGGACTAGGTCTTTGCTGAGTTATAACTACTCACTAAACTTCGATGTATTTCTTCATTTCATCAGTGACATTCTCCTTGATCCACTATGTAATGGTTTCTCTCCTCTCAAAACAGCCTCCATTCTGAGATTAGTGGAATTTGTCTTTGCTGAGATATAACTACTCATTTAACTTCGGTGTATTTCTCTATTTCATCAGTAACAGAACTTTCAGTATCTAATTCTGGTTTGTGTGCTGTATAGATGCACGTAAGACGAGCTTCTCCTTCTGGCTTCTTTAGGGCATCTCTGCCCTTGTTTATTAAATCTTCGGTTTGATCTAGAAAACCGTTTCCAACTACCATTTCTAATTCATAGTGTCTCTAGAAATCACATAAATATCTCTTTCAATTTTAACTTCATCAACCTCAACAATGCCTGTAAAATACCGTTATGGAAAGACGAAGCTTTTCCCATACCCTATCAAGAGTACATCACTTTTTACAAACCTGGAGCATCCGTAATCACATAGACATCCTCTCGTTGTAAGTTAAATTGCCTGCCAATATCAATTAGCGTCTGCGGTTACTTATTCATACATTTTTGTACAATATGTTAATATTATTCTTAGCAGTTATTACAGTCATTGCCAACTTTTGACTAATCTTCTCCTTCGTGTATTGAGATGAGATATTGCCAAAATCGTTGCAACTGAAGCATCTCTTTCCCGTGATCACGCGCCTGCAACACCTTCGTCTCAGATCACTTACACCACAATCGAAGGTCTTTCTGTTAGGATCACATGTTGCACTTTTAGCATTTGTATTACTAGAGCCTGTAGCATCTTTCTTACTGGAGTTTAAATTTTTATGGCTGTAGCTTTTGTTATTCCTTTTCGGTAGTGGCTTCATATGTCTTTTGTAATGCTAATTTTTTTTTCATTTCACACGTAGAGCGACATAAAGTACAAGTTTTGCACCTTAGTCGTCCTCATCCCCGTCAATTACATGCTGGAATGGCGAATCGCTATCAGTATCAGCACAGCTGGTTAATTCATTACTAGAAAATACCCTTAAAGAGAATGTTCCCGCTTTTTTTTCGTCGAGACATCAGATAGTGGGTCTCTGCAATTCTGGTTTCCAAGTCGAATTCTCCTTACAACGCTTTTTCACTGCAGCCCTCTATATAAGACCTAACTCACCTCGAATAAAAGGCTTAACCAAACCCCCAAGCGACTTTTTAGCGAAAATAAGGACTTGCAGCTGGCTCCATCCCTTTGAAAATGCCGTTTCGTTGAAGTCCATGATCCACTTTCTAACTGGATATCCGCGTCATCGCCACTAAATGACTTAAGAGCACCATCGACGTCATGAAATGATAGAGAAAATTTACACCCTATCTCGTGACTGTGGTAAGACATTAGTTTCGATTTTGTCACCTATTTCAAAATCGGAATATTTTCCGTCTTATTTTCGAGTAAGCACCATGTTTTAACGCCATCCATTTGGACTGCATCCTGTACTTCGTCATCACTATCCTCTCCACATTCTATGTCCTCGTTAATTTCCACCGCAAGTTTTACAATGTTCGATGAATGATAACAAATCTCGTTAGTGATTTCGTTTTTCGTCCCACTATCTACTCAGATTATACTGCAGATTGGTCCTAATTCAGATTCTGAAAGTGGTGCTTCAATTAAGGATTTCTTAGCTCCAGGTCCATCTGATAGAGGCTGAAAGTAAAACAAGAAAATTCTCTCCAGCGTTTTCGACTTCTTCTGTATTCTGGAACTAACCTGGAAGCTAATTTTGTTGTTGTTGTTGTTGTGGTGGTCTTCAGTCCTGAGACTGGTTTGATGGAGCTCTCCATGCTACTCTAACCTGTGCAAGCTTCTTCATCTCCCAGTACCTACTGCAACCTACATCCTTCTGAATCTGCTTAGTGGATTCATCTCTTGGTCTCCCTCTCCGATTTTTACCCTCCACTCTGCCCTCCAATACGAAATTGGTGATCCCTTGATGCCTCAGACAATGTCCTGCCAACCGCCCCCTTCTTCTAGTCAAGTTGTGCCACAAACTCCTCTTCTCCCAAATTCTATTCAATTCCTTCTCATTAGTTATGTGATCTACCCATATAATCTTCAGCATTCTTCTGTAGCACCACATTTCGAAAGCTTCTATTCTCTTCTTGTCCAAACTGTTTATCGTCCATGTTTCACTTCCATACATGGCTTTACTCCATACAAATACCTTCAGAAACAACTTCCTGACCCTTAAATCTATACTCGATGTTAACAAATTTCTCTTCTTCAGAAACGCTTTCCTTGCCATTGCCAGTCTACATTTTGTATCCTCTCTACTTCGACCATCATCAGTTATTTTGCTCCCCAAAAAAACTCCTTTACTATTTCAAGTGTCTGATTTCCTAATCTAATTCTCTCAAAATCACCCGACTTTATTCGACTACACTCCATTATCCTCGTTTCGCTTTTGTTGATGTTCATCTTATATCCTCCTTTTAAGACACTGTCCATTCCGTTCAATTGCCCTTCCAAGTCCTTTGCTTATAACTGCCATCTAGTTTCTTTACAAATTGTAAATAGCCTCTCGCTCCCTATATTTTACCCCTGCCACCATCAGAATTTGAAAGTGAGTATTCCAGTCAACATTGTCAAAACTCTCTCTAAGTCTACAAATGCTAGAAACGTAGTTTTGCCTTTCCTTAATCTATCTTCTGAGATATGTCGTAGGACAGTAATGCCTTACGTGTTCCATTATTTCTACGGAATCCAAACCGATCTTCCCTGAGGTCGGCTTCTACGAGTTTTTCGATTCGTCTGTAAAGAATTCTTCATAGAATTTTGCAGCCGTGGCTTATTAAACTGATAGTTCGGTAATTTTCACATCTGTCAACACCTACTTTCTTCGGGATTGGAATTATGGCTTCTACGAGTTTTTCCATTCGTCTGTAAAGAATTCTTCATAGAATTTTGCAGCCGTGGCTTATTAAACTGATAGTTCAGTGATTTTCACATCTGTCAACACCTACTTTCTTTGGGATTGGAGTTATAATATTCCTCTTGAAGTCTGAGGGTATTTCGCCTGTTTCAAACATGTTGCTCACCAGATGGCAGATTTTTGTCAGGGCTCGCTCTCCTATGGCTATCAGTACTTCTAATGGAATGTTGTCTACTACTGCGGCCTTTGCTCACCAGATGGCAGATTTTTGTCAGGGCTCGCTCTCCTATGGCTATCAGTACTTCTAATGGAATGTTGTCTACTACTGCGGCCTTGTTTCGACTTAGGTCTTTCAGTGCTCTGTCAAACTCTTCATGCAGTATGATATCTCCCATTTCATCTTCATCTACGTCCTTTTCCATGTCCATATTGTATTCAAGTACATCGTACGTGTATAGATCCTTTATATACTCCTTCCACCTTTCTGCTTTCCCTTCTTTGTTTAGAACTAGGATTCCATCTGAGCTCTTGATATCCATACAAGTGGTTCTCTTTTCTCTTAAGGTGTCTTTAATTTTCCTAATTTATGTATGGTTTTAACCGTCACAGATTTTAAATTCTTATCTATTTTTTCGATGTTAGCTTACTACCATTTATGTACACCAATTTTTTTTTTTTTTTTTTTTTTTTTGTTTCTCGCTGACAAACTTTTACTTGTGTCACTCTGCTATATACAGTCCTCGTCAAAATCTGATTCCTCGCCGTAGATTCTAAATCACTACAATTACACGACGCTACGTCGTCCCAGGCAAAGTGGCACTCAGAGAAATTCGTCGTAAACGTCGTAGGTTGCACGGATAAATTACGTCTGATGATCTTGGACGAGCCCTCAAAAGTTGTAGGAAAATGGTTCTGATTTCATGAAGAAATGTTAATTAATCTCCTAGTTACAAACTTTAGTATGGTGATGAAGTCGTGAAATAATTATGTCACATCAGACACCACCCACGCTGGACGCCAAAAATGTAAAATGTAGTGAACACGATAAATTAAATGAAACCAAACACATTGGGCAGAAAATTAATTTAGTTTATTTATCAATGTAAAAGATTCTTATATGATCAAAACATGAAAGAAATGTATTTATTTACGTGCTGTTTAGACAAAACAAAACAAAATTACAAATATCAGGGCCGATTTGACTGGGCGCAGATACGACTCAGTTATTAAGGGGAAGGAGGAGGGAACGAATCGCCTCACCACTCTTCGTAACCTTTCGTCTTCGCGTTGCCTGCCCGTTGTCGCTGGCGTGGCTGAAGCTGTGCTGTCACGGTGTCGGAAGCCGGACGTTCGCGCTGGTTGGGGGAGCGCCCATGTCCTCTCGCTTCCGTGGTGTCTCCACGACTCTCCCTTTTCTCGCTTCTCCCTATCCCTCAGCTCAACTCCTCTTCGAAACATTATTTCTTTTATTCCTTTCGGCGTTGACGCTGGCGGACGAAATTTTCATTGTAGCCCAATTTCAGATCGCCATATCATCGCCACCCTCTCCGTGCAGGGTGGAGATTTTCTATGTGGCGTGGGCTGGCATGTGCCTCGTGAATTGGCTTCATTCTCACGATTTCACATTCTTAAGATTTTTTCCTGCATTCTGAGGCTGTTTGGAGAGCAGCTACATTACACTTCCTTATAACTGCTCTCTCTGCGTGAGCTCTGGACTGATTCATGTTTGGGCTCCGTCTCAAATCAGCTGCCGTCCGTCATTTACAAGGAATGGCCTCATTGTCGAGAAAAAACCTCTACTTAAGTATGCTGGTTTCTTTCACACCCCTACCCTCGCCAGTTCCTCGTGCTTTTTATGCACGCTGCTCCCTGCTTGCGAGCTGGACTTGTCGGCACATCCCTGCTTCCTAAGGCAGGTAAAACGACTGTCACCAGGCCAGAAGAACTCAAATGCTTTCGCACGTACATTCTTGATGTTCCGTCCTAATATCTGCAGGTGTCCATCAGCTATCGGCACGCTTCTAATTGTCAGACGGGCCCTTCGCAACGTGCCCTCCTCGAGAGAGCGAGTGCGTCTGCCCCGACTTCCCGCTGTGTCCTTGCTGAATGACTGCACCCTGGGGCTGGGACCAGGGTGTCCGCCCCGTCCGCTCTCGAGGCGTTGGAGAAAGTTGCCCCGAAGGATGTATTACAGCACTGAAGTGTCAAAACAACCGGAAGAATTTAATCAGCAAACTCGTCTGTTTTGGGAACATTCTTTCAAGATGAACATACAAAACTAATGTCCTAAACTTAGCTACTCTGGCGTGTCACAAGTGCCATCAGCCAAGAATGTCTGGAATCCCGCAACCAAATCCCTGAGCTGTCATCTCCCTCAAGTATCTAGGATCTACAATGATTCTGTTGCAAATTATAATTACTTTCATTGCAGAATTCTTTATCGAGGTGTTCCTGTACATCGATGTAATTTTAATACAGTGGTAATGATAAAGGTTCTGATCGATATATGCATGCACTGATTTCTCTGCAAAGAAAGGGTATCACTATGACTTCTTTTTGTTCAGTACATGTGTTGTCCGTTTCTCCACGTGCTGTCAAAGAGTGGAATGCTTGACATAGTTACGTTAATATAAGTTTTTGATAGAGGTAGCAAGTTTGTGCATACATACTACCAAATAAAATCATGACTGGCAATGCTGAAACATTAGCGTGGTATTTGCGACCTTTTGTCAGTTACACAGGTTGGCCTGTGAGCTTTTTGAATGTACGTAATTGCTGGGAATGCTTTTCATCTCTCGGGGAGAGGTCACTCAACAGTGGGATAGCGTATTTGAAATCATGTATACAGTGGCATTGATGAAGATCGTAGGTATGACACCCTGCAGCCATTCACACTGGTGGGCCCTTGTTTGTGAGTAACTGAAGAAAATGAAATTTCGGAATTTCGCACGATGGTCCATAGCTTTAAAACCATACGTTGTACAGATTGACTGCACAGTGCAAAGATTGTGGTACAGGTCTCACATATATATGGTTGTGGGGTCAAGTTTGGTCAGGTACCTTGAACAGTTTTACTTTCTAATCCTTATCCAAATGAGTTTGATCATTAATTTTATTCAATTAATCAACTCAAATGTATTTTTTTCTTATTTCAGTTCTTTTGCCACGTCATTTTAAACACAGTACTAAATTGTTCTATCAATCACATATTTTCTTCCTGTCATTCATTTTCCACTTACAATCATGTTTCACGTGTATTTAATTCTTTTTAATTTTCGCTCATAATATTTAAACATTGGAAACCTCTTATCTAACAGTTAATAAACAGCAGATGAAATAGCTATCGATGTACAGTTTTTCCAAATGATGTTATAATCTACATGACGTCTGTTCGAGAAGTCAAAAGCGTTTCATCTGCATATCATCTTACAATCGGTGCTAGATAGTCCTTCCATCTTTAAACCAACATCCCAGTTCCATTCGCATTGTAAGAATGATTGTCGGTAAACCACCATTTTATCCCTAATTGCTCGGTGCACTCATTTCCCGAAAAGTATGTGGGAGGAAGTAATATGTTGCCTATAATGAATTCTCTGGTATTTTCAACAATAATCCTATCTGTGAAGCACAGTGCCTCTCTTGTCAGCTATCCTAGAAGAGTTTGCTTAACTTGTATGTGACGAGGCAGTGCATACTGCTCTTTGCTGTACCTTGCCTTTTGTAAGGATTTTCTGTTAATGTGGACTAGTAAGACTCCAAGTCTGACGAAGAATATTAGAAAAAAAAATAGTTTATGGAACAAGTGTTTTGTAGGCCACTTCTTTCGTGGATAGATTAAGTTCCCTCAAGATTCTTCCAATCTGTCAGGTATTTGCTTCACCTTACATTCTGTGCTACATAATCGTCCCTCTTTTTGGCGCTCTAATTAGTTATTACCAATTCTTTTATGGTTATCACTGCTAGTATCGGATTGCTGTTAATACTCGTAGAGGTAAATAAATGTAAATGTCGTGTGATTAGCGCCTCCTTTCGGGTAGACGATTCGCCAGGTTTAAGTCTTTCGATTAGATGCCTCTTCGGCGACTTGTGCGTTGATGGGGATGAAGTGATGATGATTAGCGCAACACAACATCCAGTCCCTGAGTAGAAAAAATCTCCGACGCAGCCGGTAATAAAACCCAGGCCATTACGATTGACATTCTGACGCGCTGACCACTCAGCCACCGGGGGCGGACGTACATGGAGGTAGTAGTAGTAGTTGTAGCAGCAGTACTTTCATTCATCCACAGATGTTTTCCACAGTAATATATGATATGACTTGATATTAAAATCTGATAACACCGAAGGTAAAGTAATCCACATGTACATAAATTTACATACATCTTGTGTGACAAGGATGGAACAGTTAGTTAGCCACGACCTTATAGCTGGGATCGTTCTGGTGTTCACCTGAAATAACTTAGGTACCCAGAGAAAACCTAATTCTGCGTGGCTGGACGTCGACTACAGACTTCAGCCAACCAAATACTAGGTCACTTTGTTTAAAACATTGCTGCCTCATTCAGATTACCCCTACTCTACAATATGGCCTTACAAATGGGTTATCCAATAAAATACTAGGCTAATGCCCCAGTGTTCATTCATTTATGACACCCAGTCCCTACCTCCACTACACACACGATTTTCATAAAACTACTCACAACGTTTGATAAGTTCTGAATCATTTCGTGTGCCGAAACTTCCCCTTTGCTAGCCTGTAAATAAGTGTCAGCGTTCCCCTACAACGGTGTTCTTAGACCATTACACCTGAATGCAATCAGACATTTGCTAGTATCCCCGCCCTCCCCCCGCCATCATTTGCTCCCTGCCCTGCTCCTGCACATTATCACCAACCTTAGCACCTAATAAAACTTCAGAATGATATACTTTTCTTGGAACAGTTTCATTTTTAAAATGATGTAACATGAATGATATTAAGTGTGTGTGTGTGTGTGTGTATGTGTGTGTTTGTATGTGTGTGTGTGTGTGTGTGTGTGTGTGTGTGTGTGTGTGTATGTGTATTAGAATGGATAATGAAGGAATTCGTGATGCATCGCAGGAGCTAGCCACAGTCAATTCCTTCTCAGATAAGAAAGCTAACTATCTATACTGATGGTAGACACCTTTTACAAAACACATTTATCGTTTATTACTCCTCTTCAATGCGGCACTTGCTTGACCTGCACACTGCAACCCCATTTTGAATCACACAAGTTCAGATTTGTGCACTGTACCGACCAGAAAATATTTGACTGCTGCATTCCATGCTTTTGAACTGGGAGAAATAAGATTACTTCTGGTTGTTAATGCTTTGTGTCTAACCCCTCTAATAATAATAATAATAATAATGTTTACAGCACTATAGTAGCCCTGGTGTAGTTACTTCTGTGTTGTGCTGTCAATTCATTTACCTGTTTTGAGGCGAGTTATGAAGCAATTTCTGGACCACTGCAGGTACTATCTATAACATCAAGAAGACTTTTCTTGAGATATTTAGAATTTGTTATGTATATATCACACTTTTATCATCAGCGATATACGTGACTAAGCACAAGATATTTATGTGGTGTGTCGAATATGTGAAGAACCTGTAATCTCTAATGTATTTGACTCCTTTTTGCACAAATGTTAAGCTTTTATAGTCCTTACACAGATTGTTTTTGGTTCTGATATTATAATCATGTTTTGAGTATTTAGTGTAAAACATGTTGGGAATGACAAAGGACGTCAGTGAGTATATATACTGAGATGCAGTAGTTAGATAACCAATTTTCTTAAAGAGGTCTCTGCATGATGATCTAGGACTGACACCAGATATAATTCTAATGACTGGTTTCTTAACTTTGAAAACGTTCTCTTTTTCAGATGAGTTCCCCAAAAGATGATTCCATAACTCATTGGTGAATGGAAGTAGACTGAATAAATCAACTTCTTTATTTTTAAATCAACTCTCCCTGCTATCATGCATACTGCATATGTAGTTGCACTAAGGTGTTTCATTAAGTCTAGAGTGTGAGTTTTCCATTTAGGTTGTGGTCAATTTGTAACTCTAAAAATTTGGCACTGTCTACAGGTTTAATTTAATTGTTTGAATACACTATACTTATAGGGTCAGGTATTCTTTGTGACGTGCTAAACTGTATGTGCTTGGTCTTGTCAAAATTCAGTGACAATCCATTTGCTGTGAACTACCCATTGACACAAATATTTCATTAGGTGATTGCTCAGTGAGATCACAGGTACTGCTTTTTATACCAATACTTGTATCATCTGCAAATAGGACAAAATTTACATTTTGTGACACTGCAGATGGAAGGTCATTAATATACAATAGGAACAACAACAGACCTAAAATAGAGCCCTGGGGCAGGCCTTGTCTGATGGTTTCATATTTTAAATGACTATTGTTATGTGGTGAGCCTGATACAGACACACGCTGTTTTCTACTAAAAATATTGGATAAGAACCATGAGCCTGCCACTCCAGTTATCCCATAGAATTTTAACTTCTGTATAAGGATATCATGCTCAAAACAACAAAAGCTTTTGCCAAATCACAGAATATTCCAAGTGGTAATAACTTTTGATTTATTGACTCTAAATATCATCTGTAAAACTGAATATATCTTGATCAGTTGACAATCCTTTCCGGAATACAAACTGATTGTGAATACTTTTCTCTACTAAGTGTTTATAAACTCTATTGTGCATAAGACTTTCAAATACTTTTAGAAATACTACCAATAAAGAAATGGAATGGAAGTTTTCCACTGATGATTTGTCTCTTTTTTGTGTAATTGTTTGACAATAGGACATTTAAGCCTATCTGGAAAAGTTGTGCTATGGAGGGATTCATTACATAATTAACTCAGTGTGTCTCAAAGTTCTCAGGAGCAACATTTAATTATCGTTGTGCTGATTTCATCATAACCACTAGAAGATTTATTTTTAAGAGAGCTAATAATATTAGAAATCTCCTTAAGTGAAGTAGCATATAGCTGAATTTTGTCAAATTTCAGTGAAAAAGCATTTTTTTAAAAATATTTTAAACTGTATTCTCAGGAACTATGCAAACCTAAGTTCTCTGCTGCTGGAAGGAAAAAGTTGTTGAAAACGTCTGATATTTTAGAGGTATCCCTAATCAACTCTTTATTTACTTTTAACATAATTTCCGAAATTGCCTAATTAGTTTTTCCTATTTCACTTTTTGCTATGTTCCATATAGTTTTTATCATGTTATTAAGCATTTATTTTTTCTCGAAAAAAAAACGCATTTTGAGAATCTGATTACTTTGTTTAGAATTTTACAACAGAATTTCTAATGTGATTTAGCTCTGTAGTTATCGTTTTCCCTTGATATTAAGTATAGTCTTCTTTTTGTTTTGCAGGATCGTTTCCTTCATTTGTAATCACAGGTTTTGAAACATTTAATCTATTTTCTCTGGTTACTTTCTTAGGACAGCAGTTTTCAATGTGACCTCTGACCATAGTAGAGAAACAGTTATACTTTTCTTTTATCCCAATTGAATTGTATACAGTTTTCCAGTCTGTATTCCTCAAACAGTATTTTGTACCTTCAATTCCTGTTTCATTTATTGTTTGTATAGTTTCCCACTTCCTGTTATTTGTTGAATCAGACTCCACTACATTAAATGAAAGCAACTGGGCATCATGATCTGAAAGGCCATTAGATATTTGATTTATACCATGATTTGCTAGTGTCGCAGTATCTATGAAAATGTTATCAATGACAGTGCTGCTGGTACCCATAACCCTAATTTGAAACATTACTAAGGGAGTGAGATTATAAGAAGTGGTAAGGGACTGTAGTATGGATCTTGAGGGACTGACCTCAAGAAAATTAAAACTAAAATCTTTTAGAATTTAAGACATTTAATACTGCATCAAGCTTTCAGTAAATAGCTGGAAATCACCAGTTGGAGCCCTGTATATTGTGACTATAATTATTTTAGTTTTGTGTGTTTTTACTTGTATGGCACATGTTTAAAAATGCTGATCACTACAGTATTTAGGAATGTCAATGTTTTTATAATTGTGACCCTTGTTAATGGAAGTGGCAACTCCTTTCTCCTTCGCTGTTCAGAATACGTTGAAGCTAAGGTATACCCGTCCATGTTAAGCATTTCAATTTCACTACCTAAATGATGTACAGATATTCAAATAACATCAACAGGGATTGTAGACTGTAGCTCATCTAAACCGAACTGAAATTGATTAATTTTTTTAAACCTGTGTATTTTGATGCAGTAAATTTACTGTTACTTTTTCTTGTCTTCACTATTATTATGGTTAACATTTTCAGATACATCTTGTTTCAATACTGAATGTGTGGATAGTGAGCTTAACCTAAAAAAGAACTACTACCATGAGTTGCAGTGTCCCTCCTTAAAGAATTTGCTATCAAACTAGCCAGTATATCCTTCCCTAATCTATTATGATGCCAGCCATGAGTATTAAAGCCCCACCTACCAACAGTGTTAACTGGAACCTAACCGATTCCTAACCAACCACCAGCCTGTAGCAGTCGATCCATCTGCATATTGACCCTCTTAACAGAGCTGTTCAACTGGGGTCGATCGTACCGCCTGAAAACAGGCACAAACTCAACATTAGTATGGTTCGTTAGTGATGCTATTTTTACGAATTCACTCTAAATACTGTAGCCCTGGTCCCTATCGATACTGTTCCCTGCTGCAGCCACTATTACAACATGATCCTCCTTGGTGAAACCTTTACAAAGAGATCCTATGCCCTCTATCACTTGGCTGAGAGATGCACTTGCTTGAAAAAGTTTGTGAGGTTGTAGCTGTCTTCAAATTTTTCCCTGCAGAAGTTCGTCCACACCACTTCCATGACTGCTACCTAACAGCAGAATTTTCTTCCTACTTCTTACTATGGATCGGAGTGTGGAATGTCAGATCCCTTAATCGGGCAGATAGGTCAGAGAATTTAAAAAGGGAAATGGGTAGGTTAAAGTTAGATATAGTAGGAATTAGTGAAGTTCGGTGGCAGGAGGAACAAGACGTTTGGTCAGGCGAGTGCAGGGTTATAAATACAAAATCAAATAGGGGTAGTGCAGGAGGAGGTTTAATAATGAATAGGAAAATAGAAATGTGGGTAAGCTACTACAAACAGCTTAGTGAACGTATTACAGTGGCCAAGATAGACACGAAGCCCACGCCTACTAAGTAGTACAAGTTCATATGCCAAGTAGCTCTGCAGATGACGAAGAAACTGAAGAAATGTATGATGAAATGAAAGAATTTATTCAGATAGTGAAGGGCGACGAAAATTTAATAGTCATGGGTGACTGGAATTCGGTATTAGAAAAAGGGAGAGAAGGAAACGTAGTAGGTGAATATGGATTGAGGCTAAGAAATGAAAGAGGAAGCCGCCTGGTAGAATTTTGCACAGAGCATAACATAGCCATAGCTAACACTTGGTTCAAGAATCATAAAAGAAGGTTGTATACATGGAAGAAGTCTGGAGATACTGACAGGTTTCATATAGATTATATAATGGTAAGACAGGGATTTAGGAACCAGGTTTTAAATTGTAAGACATTTCCAGGGGCAGATGTGGACTCTGACCATAATCTATTGGTTATGAACTGTAGATTAAGACTGCAGAAGCTGCAAAAAGGTGGGAATTTAAGGAGATGGGACCTGGATAAAATTACTAAACCAGAGGTTGTACAGAGTTTCAGGGAGGGCATAAGGGAACAATTGACTGGAATGGGGGAAAGAAATCCAGTAGAAGAAGAATGGGTGGCTTTGAGAGATGAAGTAGTGAAGGCAGGAGAGGATCAAGTAGGTAAAAAGCCGAGGGCTAGTAGAAATCCTTGGGTAACAGAAGAAGTATCGAATTTAATTGATGAAAGGAGAAAATATAAAAATGCAGTAAATGAAGCAGGCAAAAAGGAATACAAACGTCTCAAAAATGAGATCGACAGGAAGTGCAAAATGGCTAAGCAGGGATGGCTTGACGACAAATGTAAGGATGTAGAGGCTTATCTCACTAGGGGTAAGATAGATACTGCCTTCGGCAAAATTAGAGACCTTTCGAGAAAAGAGAATCACTTGTATGAATATCAATAGCTCAGATGGAAACCCAGTTCTAAGCAAAGAGCGGAAAGCAGAAAGGTGGAAGGAGTATATAGAGGGTCTATACATAGGCGATGTACATGAGGACAATATTACAGAAATGGAAGAGGATGTAGTTGAAGATGAAATGGTAGATACGATACTTCGTGAAGAGTTTGACAGAGCACTGATAGACCTAAGTCGAAACAAGGCCCCCGGAGTAGACAACATTCCATTAGAACTACTGACCCCCTTGGGGGAGCCATTCCTGACAAACCTCTACCATCTGGTGAGCAAGATGTATGAGACAGACGACGTTCCCTCAGACTTCAAGAAGAATGAAATTAATCCAATACCAAAGAAAGCAGGGGCTGACAGATATGAAAATTACCGAACTATCAGTTAAATAAGTCACGGATGCAAAATACTAAAACGAATTCATTACAGGCGAATGGAAAAACTGGTAGAAGCCGTCCTCGGGGAAGAACACTTTGGATTCTGTAGAAATATAGGAACACGTGAGGCAATACTGGCCCTACGACGTATCTTAGAAGCTAGATTAAGGAAAGGAAAACCTACGTTTCTAGCATTTGTAGATTTAGAGAAAGCTTTTGGAAATGTTCACTGGAATACTCTCTTTCAAATTCTGAAGGCGGCAGGGGTAAAATATAGGGGCCGAAAGGCTATTGACGATTTGTACAGAAACTAGATGGCAGTTATAAAAGTCGAGGGACGTGAAAGGAAAGCAGTGGTAGGGAAGGGAGTGAGACAGGGTTGTAGCCTCTCCCCAATGTTATTCAATCTGTGTATTGAGCAAGAAGTGAAGGTAACAAAGGAAAAACTCGGAGTAGGTATTAAAATCTACGGAGAAGAAATAAAAAATTTGAAATTCGCCGATGACATTGTAATTCTGTCAGAGACAGCAAAGGACTTAGAAGAGCAGTTGAACGGAATGGATAGTGTCTTGAAAGGAGGATATAAGATGAACATCAACAAAGCAAAACGAGGATAATGGAATGTAGTCGGGTGATGCTGAGGGAATTAGATTAGGAAATGAGATACTTAAAGTAATAAACGCGTTTTGCTATTTGTGGAGCAGAATAACTGATGATGGTCGAAGTAGAGAGGATATAAAATATAGACTGGCAATGGCAAGGAAAGCGTTTCCGAAGAAGAGAAATTTGTTAACATCGAGTATAGGCTTATGTGTCAGGAAGTCGTTTCTGGAAGTATTTGTACGGAATGCAGCCATGTATGGAAGTGAAACGTGGACGATAAGAAGAGAAGCTTTCGAAATGTGGTGCTACGGAATAATGCTGCAGATTATATGGGTAGATCATAAAACTAATGAGGAGGTATTGAATAGGATTGGGGAGAAGAGAGGTTTGTGGCACAATTTGACTAGAAGAAGGGATCGGTTGGTAGGACACGTTCTGAGGTATCAATGGATCACCAATTTACTATTGGAGGACAGCGTGGAGGGTAAAAATCGTAGAGGGAGACGAAGAGATGAACAGATACAGAAGGATGCAGGTTGCAGTAGATACTGGGAGATGAAGAAGCTTGCACAAGATAGTGTAGCATGGAGAGCTGCATCAAACCAGTCTCAGGACTGACGACCACAACAACTTCTTACTTTTTGTGAAGCAACCGGCTTCCTAACTGAATTCTGCTGTGCATCAGCTACACCTTCATCTACAAGAGGCTCTTCATTACATAACTGTTTCAGCAGAGAAAATCTATTTCTTATGCCAGCAATGAATCTCTCTGTTACTGTTTTCTTTCTGTGACCCCTCTTCCCTGCTATCACTTCCAACTTCTCTTCACCCTTCTCCCCCCTTAACCTAATTAGTACCTCCCTAGCTTTATGTAATTCAGCTTGAACGGGTCTAATCTTCCCCTCCTGTTCTGCTATTTTCATATCCCGTGAACACACTCTACAATACCTAGGAAGAGTGTCATTTAGTTCCTCAATTTCCGTGCCACTACATTCTCCCCAGTGAAACGATCTATCACACCAGCTGTATAGCACCCCAGAACTAACTTTCCTACCTCACACTCATGATTGTTTACAATATAGGCCTACTATTTAAGCTTTCGTTAAATAGAGATAATTTCCTATTTACTATGCTCTATAGTGCTCTCATATGAAAATAATATTAATGTACTTACTTAATTACACTTCGAATCACTTAACTTTCGCGTACAAAATTTAGGCCTAAGAGCAGCTGTATTGTATCCATACGCACTAAAGGAACAGATACCGATAACGAGTACATTTGAGCCTTTTTATGATGTGATTCGAAACCAAACATTAATGATCACCCGCTCGTATATGAACGACATCTTTACATCAAAGCATAGAGACTAGCACTTGATGTTAATCAGTAATACACGCATGAGAAACACAGGAGGTAGTAGACTTTATGTTATAGCTAACACTGCACAAAAATTACAGTCACTGATCCTATGACAGAGTTTGCAAAATACTGCACAATAAAAGCTGTTCAGATGTACGTGAATTCCTAAGGGACCACACTGCACAGGTCATCGGTCCCTAAACTTAGACATTACTTAAACTAACTTACGTTAAGAACAACAGACTCATCCATGCTCGAGGGAGGACTCGAACCTCCGGCGGGAGGGATCGCACAATCCGTGACATGGCGCCTCAAACCACGCTGCCATTTCACATGGCTACTGCATAACAATGTATGTCCAAAGGACATAGCTATGTTTTTGTTAAACTGATACATCATACATATGTATACTATATCAAGACACATAATAGCTAAATAGCTCACTTCTTAATAGAACATCTCCTTCGAAAAAGCTAACCAACCATAAGGAATGGTGATTTTTGTGAAAATCGTGTTTTACAAGAGTCTGCAAATAACTCCACTCGACTAAGCAGGCTGTCTTCTTTGGGGTTATAAAACAATATTTTATCCCCGGCTGATTGCTACTGTGAACACATTTGCTCTTGTGTTACACAGTTCAGTATCGTAAGTTAAAACAGAACTTCCAGTATGGTAATAGCATGCGAGAGGTGCCTTTTACACCAAGCAAATCTAGTCATCTTTCCGCATGAACCAAGGACCTTGCCGTTGGTGAAGTACATCGCAATATGATCACTCTCCACAGTATTGACCGTAAATGCAGATAACCTTATTCCCCATTTATGTGAAGACTTTATCCACATCACTGGTAAACCTTGACTGCACATTGGTGGTATCCTTCCCTTTTTCGAGTAGCAGTTTAAAATATTCCTTGGTGTCATCTGTTTTCGCCAAATGACCCAGTTCCGGGTTTTAGAAGTCGATCATTTCCACTTCCAGTGCTCCACGTTAACTGTACTTAACGTAGTAATTTATTTAATAGCGATCAGTTGAAGCCTATTCTGTACACTATCTCTTCTTCCTAAGATCTGTAGAATAGCAATTTTCATGGGAACAGTAACAGTTTACGATCATTTTTCCTTAAGGTCTGTGAAACAAGAAGACTCACAATGTCCAGGCCACCACATGGTGATACAGTATAGCCATCCGTTTCTTAAGCAGATCCAAACAGGAACGGATATATGGTAATGTTGTAAACACCTTTGCATCCATCGGTTTTGTGCTAGTTCACGAATGGGTGACAAATTTAGCATCAGTTCTTACAGAAATACCGATAGCCAATATTCCATACTCGTATCTGGCTATTTCTTCAGTATTCCGTGTAATTATATATGCAATAATTATTAACGTTTATTGTACAAGATTATTTGTACTGTTATTTGTTACCCTACCAGGTGAGGCTTGACGTCTTTTGCATCCAAATGTGGTTTCGATTTTCCCAGAATATCTGCAAAGCGTTTGCAGCAACATTTAAGATTCTTCATCCAAATGTTCACTCAGGAAAGAAACCTTTCATCAGCGAAACACTAGCTGTCAATGTCCTCCAAAGCCTTCCCTTGAACACACTGAAACGCTAGAATTGTGATGGAGGAGGAGTGTGTTAAACTGTAAATTAGCACATTTTAGGACGCGTGTTCACTTTGTCTATCTTAAATACAGCTTTACGCTTATTGATTGTCATAAAATCTAGTTTTATGAGAACCTCACATCGATGACAGCCCTTTCTAATTTCTCGAGTAATGATAGTACAGAATACTGATCATCTACAGCTCTCACAGCTTTGTATATAAGAAATGTCCAACGAGGTGTAAAGCATTGGAAGTACGTTCTAGACCCGTACAGTATGCCTGTGAGCCCTCGCTCAAGGCACCATGTCAAACCCTGCATAACGCAGTTATCACGTTTGGGTACAGCACTACACTTACCAACCTGCTAATGCTCTGTTCTGTTCTGCCCAAGTACTGTATCCAAGTACATCGCTATACTATTCTGTCCATTAAGTAAAGGTGCTACTCGCTAGGGATAGTCTCCCTACCTTGGACAGTTTTCATGTATATTACATCTGTCACATACATTTTAGGTGTTAGGTGCTCGTGCAGGTACATTTTCTAAGAACTGGTAAGCATAACGCTGTAATTAAGGTAGCTGAAGTCGATACAACTGCCTAAAAAGTGCTAACTGAAATAGGAACATACTAGACGTCCACAACGTTCCATGGATTTCAGCGTGGCTTTGACAGCTAACATTGTGTGCACAGGCTTTTCTCGGGGTATTCAGTAGGTAGAATAAGAACAAATGATCCATAAACACTATGTAAGTACTGTGGGTGGATGGGAGAATCAGAATAACTCTTGAATGCTAAAGAAACCAAGCCACACATTGATTAACGAATAAAAATACACACGTTTTTACAATAATAATGTATAAATCACAGCATAGATATACACACACATACAATATGGAAAAATCCAGATACAATGGTGGAATGCGGGATACCTGTATTGACTGTAAATATTAATGGCTGGTGATGAAATGTTGATGTACTTGCCAAAAATAATGGGTTCATTTACTGCATTAGAAGGTATGGGAAGAACAACTGTGGATAAACCTCCATTACCAGTGGACCCTGCTGAAAATATGCAGGAATGTACAGTAAAAGTAAAATCCTCCAGTTCACTCAGTTCAAATGGCTCTGAGCACTATGGGATTCAACTGCTGAGGTCATTAGTCCCCTAGAACTTAGAACTAGTTAAACCTAACTAACCTAAGGACGTCACAAACATCCATGCCCGAGGCAGGATTTGAACCTGCGACCGTAGCGGTCTTGCGGTTCCAGACTGCAGCGCCTTTAACCGCACGGCCACTTCGGCCGGCCAGTTCACTCAGTTACTGCCAGTTGTTGCTTATGCGATCTTTTTAGCAGACTTTTTAAATCTTCTAAATGTTCTGACAATAAAATACAGCACTGCAGTGACATACAAAAATGGTTCAAATGGCTCTGAGCACTATGGGACTTAACATCTGAGGTCATCAGGCCCCTAGAACTTAGAACTACTTAAACCTAACTAACCTAAGGACATCTTATACATACATGCCAGAGGCAGGATTCGAACCTGCGACCGTAGCGGTCGCACGGTTCCTGACTGAAGCACCTAGAACCGCTCGGCCTCCCCGGCCGACAGTGACATACAGCAATTCACATTAATTTACATTATATTTTGGATATGAGGTACAAAAAAGGCAAGCAGACGTTTTTATGCTCTGCATAGTTTACGTTTCAGTAGAAACACATTGTCACAAATCCTACGGTTGAATTAACAAAATGCTGCACAACAATATACTCCCTAAGACTGCAGCTGTTTTTTTTCGTTAATATTATATACTGTCTATTTTGGGACAAATATCACATACGTACATCCACTCCTAAAGTGATAACTTTGAGAACTTTATGATCTTAGTATGTCCTTCGAAATAACTGGTTAGCATTAGGTATCCATGATTTTAGTGGGAAAATGTGGAACTGCCTTACAAGAGGCTGCACAGTAGTACCATTTGACTAGGTAGACAGTCTTCCACAGGGTTAAGACACAGCTTTTTAATCCCTGTGGCGTACTATTGCTAAAATATTTACACATGTACGACTAAGCTCGGCGTCGTCAGTTAAAAAGTTACTAGCGATATTGGAATAGCATGATAAAGGCAACATTTAAACACCACTAACCTCGTAGTGAATTTTGATGATGCAGCGGGCAGAGTAACTATCCGATTTTGTTACAACACGACACTCCATATCACAACAACTTCATAATTAACTGTCTACAGTAATTTCAGAATCATTTACAATTCTCACTTCAGTAATATTCCACTGACCTATAGGTACTTTTGGAAAATGCGGTATACAGAGGAACATGGTTTTACTTGCAATAAGCTGTGGAATTTAATGAAAACGCTAGACATAAAATTGAAATGATAGCACATATGTGTAATTTACCAGAGGAAAGATAAAGCTATCTAAATCATACATGTGTCGAATTAACAAAGTAACCAAACGCTGTGAAGTAATATTGGATAGAGGATGGTGTATGTAGATGAATGACGAACACTAACGTCGCTTAGCGAAGGTTTATTCAGCACAAACGCATAGAAGAGTGCGGAGCGAACTGCCTCCGGCCAGAACACCGACGGTATATATATATAGCTACAGAACATTCCAGTACTACGATTCTTGCCATTTGTGGATTCTTGTAGAATGTGCTTGAACCGAAGATAGAATTTAAAATGTTTCAGTTTCCGTGAGTTTTGAACTCACTACTCTCGAAGCAACAATCTAGAATTGAAACCGCTACACTACAGCAAAACTGCGTTACTTCACACAGAAATATAAGACACGGATGACACACATGTCTATACTTTAAGGTATATATGACACTGAAACATTTCCTCCGTATTCTGTAAGATTACATGGCAGAGGAAGGTAGCGGCTAGCCATAAAGATTTCAGAGATACCTCACTGTACTATGCGTCACAGGGTGCGTGCTGAACTTTATAAATTCCCGATCTTTCTAACTTATTTATTGTCTTGTTGCTTGTTGTTACAACAGCGTTCCAGAGAAACAGTCAACACGACGTCCGTAAAGAGATAAATAAGTTCGAAAGATGGGATTTTTCTAATATTAAGTACGTACCCAGTGGTGCAAAGTATATGACTCAAACAGGATGAATATTTTTGGTCAGACGTAAGGAACATAAAGGAGCATTCAGACACGGTAAGTATGATAAATCATCTGTTGTGCATCACATATGCGAGACATGTCATCTCGTTAAGGGAATAGAGGAAGTCTTGGAAATCTTCTCCTTCGAAATGAAAGGGGTTAAATTGAACTTGGCGGAAAGATTGGAAATCGCGAGTCATGAAAAGAAATACTGCTATATTTTGAATGCGCAACGAAATCAAATTTCTCGAAGACTTAGCAGGATTATTTTAAGGCAGATACTTAATCATACATATCGGTAATGGAAGGCATATCGAACATGTCATAACCTAAACCCGATTATCTCTAGTGACATTTACATGTTGAATAAGATGTGTGCACTCCGTATTTTTTAACCAATATAACATTCATTTCATATACTTCAGTAATTGTCACCCTGTATATTAAGAGGCGAGAGCATGTACAGTACTGGTCACTGGGTGTGGCGTAAATCAGACTCGTTATAGGAAGGCAGTAGTAAGACGTGGAGGATGAAGATCAGCCTACATCAGAGAACTAATTTACCTTTTTGTATTTTATTACAGTGGTGATCAAACGAGAGGGAGTCTGGAGGCATTCTTGTAAAGTATTAATCAACACGAGAACGGAAATAATGACATTTATAAGTTTCAGGTAGGCGAATCCAGGAGCAGTGGTCACGAGACAGAGCATCTATGCAGACGACTGGGAGCATGGCTTCAGTCTACTTCGGCATTGGGTGAGAATATCACCGGAGGTACTAAGAACAGGAGCAGTATATGTAGGGTAGGCATAATCTAAGTGTAGAGAGCGTTAGAAGTAAGACTGATAGATGATGAGTAAAGAATATAAGTTCGGTACAGAAAATAAGTTAGGTAAAGAAAATAGTAAGTGTTGTGGGAAGTGTGCATGTTGAGTAACTTAGGGGAAATGGTTATAACACAACTCTCATACGCCGACCGGTAACACTTCACATCATATTTTAAAGACAGTTTAGTCAAAACTATAGCACTTACTTCTTCTTTTTATTTTATTACACTCACTCAAATAATGTTAAATGGGTTGATACTGTATTTATTCAAAGAATTCATTCCTGTTTGTTGTTCTAACCATAACTATTTGTAAAAATATCGATGTAAAGACTTGTAAAAATACCGATGTAAAGACATGGCACTGGAGCATACTGAGAAGACTATGCAGATTTTGAGAGCTGTCAAATCCACTATCAAACATGGTGTGGGGCATCACAGAGCAACATCCTATGGCCTATGGCGGTGACCACGAAGCAGATTGAACGAGAACGCCTGTGGCGTGAGCGGCCCAAAACACTGCCGAAAACCAACATGCAGAGAATGCTTTTGGCAAAAGACGTGAGAAACGGTCTACCTGGCTCTACCTGTTAGGGGTTTTTGGCAACGGCAGGGACATGGATGCATGAGAGAAATTAGATCACCAGGTCGAGGCGTTTCGACAGTATCGTTAACGCCTGTTGTTTAAAGAGCTGTAGTCCATACAAGTCCGTGGGCTTGGACAGGATGCTATAGAAGGAGCCATCAAGTGGTGTTGTCCCTCTGTCTGTCAGGTATTTTGGGAAGCATCAGTCCCTTGGCAGAATTTTAGAAAGCAAGATAATATTTATGATGGCTCTGATATGGTCTGTGTTGAGACATAAAACACTTCACTTATTTTAGCTGAACATCTGTTTGGACATGCTGTAACGTTCGACCCATCTGGATAAATGATTTCTTACGGAAACTCTCAGAACACGCTACGTAAAGTGACTGTGGGTAGCACAATTCGAGAGCGTAATGTTTTCACTACCCTGCACAGAAATTTGCGAGTCAGCCATTGGCTGCTTCTCCAGCAGAGAAAAGGAAACTGACAACTTTGATATAGATTGGCCGGGCGAGGAAGCAAATGGGCTCGAAGAGTTTTGTGATTGGCAGAAAACCAGTGTGGGGACAGTTGCGTTCGTGCATTTTTTGACTTTTGATGGAAACGGATGAGCATAATATTGGGGCTTCTCATTTAGACTCTGGTCTAGAGAGAAGATTCTGCTTATCAGTCTTTTAACGGGTAGGCTGCGCCTGTGCTCCATTAGAGGGTAATTGCGGTCTCTCTGACAGATCTCCTGCCTACATATTGCATATTTTGTGTAGACGATAATGAATTACAGGACGCAGCACGTCGCTCCTCTCCACATGCTTGTGCCACAATTGTCACCTAAGACAGCCCTAAAAATCGATAAAGGGGCATGTTACTGCTGTTGCAGCTCGATAGAGGAATCAGAGTCTCGCCACTTCCTCTCAGCTGCACTAACGCAGTGTACCTACGGCAAATGCTGGGATGGTTCCTTTCAAAGGTACGGCTAACTTCCTTCCCTTGTCCTTCCCCAATCTAATGGGACCAGTATACTTGCTGTTTGGTCCCCTCCCCCAAGTCTGCCAGTCGACCAATCTAACTTCCACAATTTCCTCATCTGGGGATCAGAATATCCTCAATTCAAACTAGAACACATTCTGGACAGTCCAAAGGTTAATGTGTGGTTTGCGTTTATATATGATCGATGATTCAACCATTCTCCTTCCCTTAAAGCAATATTAAGCAGACATGTTTTTCTAGACACATTGGTGAATTATCTCATAGCCCAGATACGGGATACGCAAGACACTATGATTTTTCATCAAAATGGCGCTCCCCCACATTGGGCTCCAGAAGTATTTGATTTACTTTATGAAACCTGCCCCAGCAGTCAGAGAGACAGGATGGCCCAGTTCCTTGAGCAAGGAGATCACCTAAGTTTACCCCCTCAGAGTTTATTATTTTGGGGTACCGTATGTGAAAGATAACGTGTACAAAACAATAGCTCCTGATGCTGTGATATAGCAACATTGTATTAGAGATGCCCTTGGCACAATCACACCACAAATGTGGCAGAATGTGTGAAAAGAGACTGAATACCGGACTGATATTTTGTGGGTTACCAGGGGTACACATGTTGAAGTGGTTTAAATTTTTGAAGCGTATTACTTGTAGTAAATGTTACATAATATCCAGAACCTAATGAGCAGAAGCATCTGTGGTATAACACATGTTTTATTTACTGTATCTGTTAATGAGTTACACTGTTTTTTAATCAGGGTGAAGATTTACGGATACCCTGTATATACACTGATGAGGTCGACTATATAAAACAGATAGTGTGTGGACATTGCAGCACGTACGTAATTCCCGTACAGTAGATTCATTCTCCTAAGGATTGCGACCAAACTGTGTGTGGAGTCTACATAAGCGGACTTTGCTTGGGATTGAATGTCAGTGTGCTGGAATGTTAATAATAACATCTGAATCCGAAATGTTCCAGATAAGTAAGAAGCTAATTTTAAAATTGGAGCACGTTTATGTGTAGCACTGTCGGCGACTCCCTAATACAGTGCTCATACAGTCACTTTTTCAGGTGGCCTGAGCTGTGGTTCGAACAGAAACTTATGCGTTCTTACTACTTGGTTGAGCAGTGAATATGTTTATGTTCATGATCCATCATTTGAGACGTGGCGCTACAAAAATTTTTACGGTTGGTTGGACAGATGATATAAGGAATGAGGAAATTCTTCTAAGTATTGCCAAAGAAATGTGTGTGCAGAACACTGACATGAAGAAGAGGTATGCAATGGGATATGTCTTACGACATCGTGTAATAATCTGCATGGTACTTGAGGGAGCTACAGAGGAAGATAATTCTGTGGGAAGACACGGATTGAAATACTTCCAAAAAATAATTGAAGACGTAGCGTGCAAGTGATACTCTGAAGCGCGGTTGATGCAGGAAGGATATTCGTGGTGAGTTGCATCATAAACCAGCCTAAGAAGACGGCTGCTAGCAAAAGAAAAATGAAATAAAATAAAAATGCAAAGTAAAAAAATTAAAAAATGAAAACAATGTTAACGCATAGTATGACAACACCCGTCGTCATACATAGGATGTTAAATAAAATTAGTGGATTCTGGAAGAGCGTGGAAAGGAAAGGCGCGTGGGGCTCGTGGGTGCGGCTAATTTACAAAAGCGTCATAAATCATTGCACTGAAAGAGGTTCTGCTTCATTGCTATAGCCAATAGACATTTAATAATCACATACTTAATATTTTCCAATAATTATTATGTTTTCATTTCACAGACCTGGAAACAGTGCCGACAGATGATGGAACAATCGTTTCGAAACGTGTTAATTCTGCCTAACAGGTGGGGTAGAATTTCCTTCATTTAATACGGATTCTGTCGGAAATTCGAAACAAAAAAGTGATGATTTCGTCGTCTTACCTGCGGGCTCTACAATACTTAAAGGAATGTCTTGTTGAAAATAAAAAGAAGTCTTACCATAAAGTTTACTACAGACGTGTCACCCACGATTACACCCTAAACTGCATGAAAATCCCTATGAACATCATGCCATTTTCCAGAGAAAAACACAGAAATAAAGGTAGAAATAATAATGCCGAAGAAACGTATTAGATAACTGTATGGTTAAAATGTTGCTGAACAGGAAACTGTTCAAAATACGTCTAGCATTCAGCATTAAATAAAAATCTCGGCTTACTGTTAGAAAACAATAGAAAGTGAAACGCATTTACGAAAGGTAATACAACAGGAGAAACACAAGAAAAATAAGGATACCGATATTCAAATAAAAGCAAATATGTGGATGATAATGTTAATAACGAAGGAAAAGGATTACAAAGTCAAAACACAATTTCCTGATAGAGAGAAACATTAATGATACTAGCAGTGCCCTACCTGTAAGATGCCAGCGAAACACTCAAGAAGCAAGGAAAAACACTGAAGAGAATTCAAAAAGTGTCAGAAGAAAGAATTATGTAGATAAATTCTTCTACCCTAAATTATTTGGCTGCAGTGTACGAACAAAATACTCAAACAAGGACATTTACTAATTTTAGAAATGCTCATCCTATCTCTCAGTCCAGCACACATGTATATTAGTACATAAAATATTCGCTTGTTTGAAGAATATATGACAAGCAATTTTCCAAGACCTTAACAGTCATTATCAGTGACACAGATATTCCAGATATAGCAAGCCTTATATTATAAATTTACACGTCAAGTTCTGTAGGACCAAATTGAGGAGCAAATCTCTAACGTCATGGAACGTGTTAATACATTAAATTAGGACATAAAGGTAATAACAGATATAAATAAAATGTTTATGAACATGAAAAAAGTCAATCCATAAGTTTAAGTAAACGCAATCAACAATATAACAAGATTCAGCTTAATTTTTCAAGGAAGTCCTCGACAGAATAGAAGAAGTGACCCATGAGGAAAGTCTTCAGTTTAGATTTTAAAGTGCGTGGACTACTGCTAAGATGTTTCAATTCGAGTGGAAACTGATGCAGCAGTATACTGCACACCTTTCTGCACAAGAGTTAAAGAAATCCTATCCAAATGCAGGTTTGATTTCTGTCGAGTATTAACTGAGTTAAAGTTGCTTATTCTTAAGAATAAGCTAACATTGTTAACAAGATATGACAGTAACGAATATACATATTGAGAGGCTGATCTCAAAATACCCAGACTCGTGAATAGGGGTCGACAAGAGGTTCGTTAACTTACATCATTTACTGCCCAAACCGCCCGTTCCTGGCCCCCTTTAAGAAAGGGAAGAGTTACTCCAAAATATAATACCATATGGCATAAGCGAATGAAAATAAGCAAAGTAGACTAATTTTCGTGTCGAACGATCACACATTTCTGATACCTTTCGAATAGTAAAAATGGCAGCTATAAGTCATTTAACAAGGTCCTGAACATGGGCTTTCCACGACAGTTTAATATCTGTCTGAACACCTAGAAATCTGAAATCTTTAGTTTCACTAATCATATGCCCTTTCTGTGAAATTAAAACGCGAGGTTTTGTTGAATTGTGTGTTAGAAACTGTAAGAACTGAGTTATACTGTGATTTGGCGATAATTTATTTTCTACAAGACAAGAACTTACGTCATGAACTGCAGTATTTGAAACCGAGACAATGTTGCACACAACATCCTTTACTACCAAGCTAGTGTGATCAGCAAACAGAATTATTTTAGTTACCTGTAACACCAGAGGGCATATCATTTATATAAATAAGGATCAGGAGTTGCCCCAACACTGATCCCTAGGACACACCCCACTTGACTGTACCCCATTCAGACCCCACATCACACCCATTCTCAACATTGTGAATAATGTCCTTTTGTTGTGTGTTGCTGAGGTAAGAGGTGAACCAATTGCGAGCTACTCCCCATATTCTGTAGTGGTCCTACTTCTGGAGCAGTATTTTGTTATCAACACAATCGAACGCCTCAGTTAAATCAAAAATATGTACCTGGCGTTAGAAACCATTTGTTTAACCCATCCATTACGTTTTATAGCAAATCGTGTGTTGTGAAATGATCAAATATCCTTACATACAAAGTCTTTTCTATAACTTTAGCGAGCACTGATGGCATAGAAATAGGTCAAATATTGTCTACATTATCCCTTTCTATCTTTTCATAAAGCAGCTTTAGTACTGAGTACTTTAATCGCTCAGGAAATTGGCTATTCCTAAAGGAAAAGTTATAAATGTGGGTAAATACAGGGCTATCATGTGCAGAACAGTACCTTAATATTCTGCTAGGACCTCCATCATAACCGTGAGAGTCCTTAGTCTCCAGTGATTTAATTATTGAATCAATGTCCCTCTTGTCTGTGTCACAAAGAAGTATTTCAGACATCAACCTCGTAAAGGCATTTCCCAAGACAGTTATACAATTAGCTGTAGAAACTAAATTTTTATTTAATTCGTCAGCAGTGATCAGAAAATGATTGTCAAGTACTGTACGTACATCTGATTTACCAGTAACAGAAATATTTTTACTATGAACTGACTTTACATCGTCGACCTTGTGCTGCTGACCAGACACTTCCTTCACAATTGACCACATGGTTGTAATTTCATCCTGTGAATTAGCTATTCTATTTGCATACCACATACTCTTTGCATTCCTAATAACAAATTTGAGCACCTTACAATACTGTTTGTAATTGGGTACTGTAGCTTAATTGTGACTACTTCTAACATTTTGATATAAATCCCACTTTGTTCTAATGATATCTTTATTCTACTAGTCACCTACCCGATCTGCCTATTACTGGTAGTACCCCGTTTAGAACGTTGTAATGGAAAGAAACACTCAAAGAGCACCATCAATGTGTTAAGGAAAGCATTATATTTATCATCTGTGTTATCCAGCATCATATTTATCATCTGTGTTATCAGCACTATAAACATCCTGCCACTCTTTCTTCTTGACAAGCTTTAAATCACTCTCTACTGCTGTGGGATTAAGTTTCCTGCATAGTTATTAATTACTTCTGAATTTTTTTGAGTATAAAAGCCTTTTGGTGTTAAGATTTGGGCTTCATGGTCTGAAAGGCCATTCACCATTTTACTAACAGAATGCCCATCTAGTAATGAAGAACGAATAAAAATATTGTCTATGGCAGTGCTACTGCTCCCATGCACCCTAGTTGTAAAAACACTGTCTGCATCAAGTCATACGAATTTAGGAGATCTTCTGACATCCTTTTTCTTGCACCATCATATACAATATGTATACTGAGGTCACATATAATAAATTTCTGGTACTACCTACAAAGTGAACCAAGAACAGTCTCTAGCCTGCGCAGAAATGCTCTGAAATCAGAGTTCAGAGACCTACAAACTACAACTGTGAGAAATTTACTTTCGCTAAATACAACTGCCAATGCATAACATTCAAATATCTGTTCAGTGCAGTGCCGTGATACGTCTATGGAATCAAATGGAATACTGTTTTGTATGTACATACCCACTCCCCACCCTGCAAGGAGTTCCTTGAAGGTATCACATCATTCTTTCTTTCTTTGTTTCTTTCGCTTACGCCATAGTGCTGCAGGTATCGCAGGGTGGACGTGGTTGCAATGTTAGTTTTTAGGGATGGCCAGATGCTCTTCCTGCTGCCACCCCATACCCCCCAGGACAGAATCAATGTACCCCAACTGTCTGGGTCTAGTGTAAATCGTGAAATAGTATGGGCGTGTTTCAAATGTCTGCAATGGGTGAACTGAGGCGGAACGTGGGGACCAGCCGAGTATTCACCTAGCGGGATGTGGAACACCGCCTAAAAACCACATCCAGGCTGGCTGGCACACTGACCCTCGTCGTTAATCCGCCGGGCAGATTCGATTTGGGGCCAGCGCGCTTATCTGAGTCCAGGAAGCAGTGCGGTAGTGCTCGCGGCTACCCTGGCAGGTTGAAGGTATCACATCATTGCGTACCTGTATTTCAGTAGGTGAAACAATCAACCGTGTCACAAGAAGATGAAAACAACAAAGCAACAGAAGACACGGCATTTAAGAAATATCAACAATTCCTAGAGCTTTAATGGCACAAAAATTCTCTTATGTACAAAGAATATTAGACTCAGCATGAAGAACTGACAATGAGATAACGAATTAGTGAGCTATTGGACAACATTTTTATGAACTATCTTGAAAAAAAAAACATTTAACTAGATACGAGAGCCCAAATACTAACAATACGTATTTATCCATATATAGACGTCAAACTATGAAATAATAGTGATTCATACACACACACATACACTCACACACAAAACAGCTTTTTGGTGAAATAATCAATTCACAGCCTAAAATAAATTTCACATTAGAAAGAGCAACTGACAAACAAATTTTTAGGATCGCTCCACAAAAAGGAAAACCAACAAACATTATTTCACAGTACACTGAATACCTGCAACCTCATGCGCCATCCAAAGGCACACAAACAAGCAAACTTCAGTGTAATGCTCCACAGACCGAAAAGAGAATTCTCAGTCAGATGGAACCACGCACACAACGTAACACAAGGTGACAGTTGGCAATGGAAAACTGATATAGCACCAACATAACTTAGAAACTAGACCATAAATATTCCATATTAAATGAACATGCCAGACACACAGAAGGCCCTGCACAACAGAGAATAACCCACCACTCACAAACTGTCAACGCAAAACACACAACAGAACAAGAATTCACATACAGAAAAATGACTTGTACTTACCAGTAATAATAAAACAGCCCAGAGAGGAGGCCTAACTCTAAAGAGGTATGGAACTCCACCGCTGTTGATGAATATGTTAAAGGTTCTTGGGTACTGGCTCCACTTGATTCTTGCAAAATCTTTCGATTCGAAGATACAGCCCTCTCACTTAGGCCATCTCCTTGGCCCTGAAAATCACCAATATGGATTTGTGCCTTACAGTACGTGACAGACGAAGCGTTAATTTTAATACAGGGAACTAGTAAAGGACAAAGCTTTGAAAACAAATGAACTTCACAAAGTTAGACGAAAAATTATTCAGAAGTTACTACAATGCTGTAACAGCTATAAAAAGTAAAACAGTATTGGAGGTAGGTAAATTTTAAGAATAAATGACTTCTAGTAGAATATCGAAAAAACCACATGATAAGAAGAAACTCAGAAATACGTTACACCCACAAATCAGTTCAACATGATGGATATGTAGCAACTTAACTGCAACTTACAAAACATAGTGCTAACATGTGCCAACTTGATGACAATATATTCTGAACATTTTGACCATAAAAAAGTATTACATGATATTGCAGTTGTACTAAGCACTTAATAGCAAATAAGCATTAGCCAATCAAAATGTACACGAAGCACCAAACTGCAGCACAGCTGATACTATAGAACTTATCAAAACAGAATACTTCCATACACAGAAAAGACAATAGTAGAATGTTAACGTATTATAAGCGAATAAATTACACTATGCCGTGAAACACTATTCGAAAGATTAAAGAAGCTTCATGTACACACAAAGATAGAGAGAGAGAAGAAAGTAAACAGGGTTCCTGGAGTCGCTCGTTCAATCGTGAAAACAGGCAACCATTAAACAGGAAAATAACAGATAGCAGCAACATCAACGTACAAGTGTTCTAAGTTTTACCTCGTAACTGCTGTTTGATACAAACATATACCGTGTAACTAGAGACGTTTTCCCTGCAGGTGCAATATTCCGTAATCTTTGGTCCTTGCATCTCGGCGTCACTTCTGAATTCTCGGGTTATCACCTTACAGATGAGACAGAGCCATTGGTAGTACCCACTGACTTCGACCAATGACGTCTGCAAAAGCTCCTAAACGCAAAACAGTCATGATTTCAAAATGATGATCCTCGCTTCACCATTAAAATAGTGTGAAAATATGAACACGAATTAAGAAATGCAAGAGATTCTTAATTACAATTATTCAGCCTAACTGAAAACCGCCAAAAATTCATGGTCATGTGCAAGGAAAAACGAAAGCCTGGGGTGACAACCAAAAAACCAGGAAAATTCTAAGATACAAAGCAAAACTAAAGAGATAAATGCGATAAAATGTTTGACATCAAACCAACAAGAACCGAAAGTTGCACTTACCAATTACATCTACTTCCGAAATCATCACTTGATCTATTTACGAGTAGCTCCATTGAACAGCCAGACATCAATATAGAAAGCCAATTACCGACCGACACCAATACGAAAAGTAAAAACCCGATCAAACACAAGTGCCAAAATCACGGGTATCAGTTACATTTGATACCACCTGGAAGCGGGATAGTATAAACGAAGTTGGACCTGGCGATGACGCTGTACTTCATTCTGCCGATATGGAACAGTTTGTTCACACCCGTCATGACTCGGTACATCACTTTTAGTTGTTAACACGATTTCCATACACTTTACATTACGTGATGCAGTCTTATTCGCAGTTTAAGTTCAGAAATCTGACGTGTTATTTAATCGTAGTATCATATTTTACTATTTTAGTGATGTTAATCTCATTGTTTACTGAAAAGCATTGATTTTGTTACGTTGCAGGTTAGCTGTCACTTGAGAAAATGTTCGAGTAAATTATAGCTGTTTACACCCGTCACTCGGGCAACCAAAGATAATATTTAAGCCCTGGCTATTTGGAGATGTGAGCTTGTTATCTTACGTCCAAGCAGCAAAATTTATAGATTTTTTTGCATGCCGATTGCACCACAATTCAGACGCCCTGTGCGAGCCGAATACAAAAAGCAAACAAAACATTAACTGACACTATTAGCGCTGCAGGCAAAACAAACACTTTTTAGCGTAAAAAAGAATAGTTTCTTATCTTTCACGTGAAAGGACAACTTTAATTCCCAGTGTGATCTTCCAAATGTAAAATGACAGCTGAGATGTGGTAGTAGCAACGATTGTTTCTTTGTGTCGTTATTTTATAGTGAACGTCTTGTATAAACATACACGATTCATTCACGATATTTTATTTTTATATTAAATATATTTTAATGATATTCGAAAGAGGTAGCTATATTGATAAGAGACAAGAATCTATGGACTGCTAGCGACACAGTGCGAAATTACGAAATTAAACATGTTTTGGAATGACTTTGTTAAACGAGTGTAGGGACAGTGAGACATCATTTGTATTTAGCTTCTAATACTATACGGAAGATAAAACATGTTGGCGTAGACCACGCGGATTTGTTAACATAACATTGCAATGACGCGCAACAGTTGCAGCGATGTATACATTGACGGTGTCAACTCTGAAGTACACCGAGGTGACGAAAGCCATGGTACAGAGATACGCACATATGCCGATTTCGGTAGTACCGCGCAAACAATATATAAAATATCAGTGCATTGGCGGGGCTGTCATTTGTACTCATGTGATTCATGTGAAATGGCTTCCGACGAGATTATGGCCGCACGACGGGAATTAATAGACTTTGAATGAGGAATGGTAGTTGGAGATAACGAATGGGAAATTCCATTTCGGAAGTCTTTAGGGAATTAAACTTTCCGAGATACACAGTGTCAAGAGTGTGCTGTGAGTGGCAACTTTTGCGCATTAGCTCTCACCACAATCAACGCAGTGGCCCAAGGCCTCCACTGAACGACCGAGAGCAGCGGTGTTTGCGTAGAGTTGTCAGTGCTAACAGACAAACAACACTGCTTGAAATAGCCGCAGAAATCAATGTGGGGCTTACGACGAATGTATCCATTCGGTCAGTGTGGAGAAATGTGGCGATAGTGGGCCATGGAAGCAAACGACGACACGACTGTAATTGCCAACAGCATGACATCGTCTGTAGTGCCTCTGCAGGGCTTTTGACAACAGTGGTTGGACGCTAGACAATTGGAAAATCGTGGCCTGGTCAGATGGGTCTGATCTGACTTGGTAAGAGCTGATCATAGGGTTCGAGTGTGGCGCAAACCTTACGGAGCCATGGACCGAGGTTGGTCACAAGTCACTGTGCAAGCTGTAGGAGGCTCCGTAAGGTCTGGGTTGTGTTTACGTGGGTTGCACTGGGTCCTCTGGTCGAACTGAATCGACCATTGACGGTAAATAGTTAAGTTCGTCTACTTGGAGACCATTTACTGACATTCATGGACCTCACGTTCCGAAACAAAGAAGAAATTTTTGGGGATGATAATGCGCCATGTCACCAGGCCACAATTTTTCGCGATTGGTTTGAGTGACATTTTGTACTGTTCAAACGAATGATCGAATGATTTGGCAACCAAATCTCCAGACATGAATCCCATAAACATTTATAGGACATAATCGAGAAGACAGTTCGCGCGCAAGATGCGTCACCGACAACTCTTTCACAATTATGGACGGCTACCTAGTCAGCCTGAATCACTATTTCAACAGAGGACTTCCAACATCTTGTGAGACCATGGCACTTGGACATGGTTCACTACGCTAGACAAAAGGAGGTCCGACACGATATTATGAGATATCCCAGTGTAACTTGAGCCGAGCGACCACTAAGGTCGCAGGTTAGAATCCTGCCTCGGCCGTGGATGTGTGTGATGTCCTGAGGTTAGTTAGGTTTAATTAGTTCTAAGTTCTAGGCGACTGATGACCTCAGAAGTTAAGTCGCATAGTGCTCAGAGCCATTTGAACCATTTGAACCCAGAGTAACTAATTTTGCACAATTTGGTCAGCATCACTACTTCGGCAGTTGTTTGAAAGATGGATAGGGATAGAAGTTCCATGTCCGCGGGCAATGTGTTTATCATCCCTAGCCATACCTTGAATTCTCTTTTTGTGATGTCATATGCACTTATACGTGTCGAGACTGAAGAGGGTCTCCAGTCAAAAATTCTTTTTTCCTGCGAAACTGCTCAAATATGCCGTTGTTATTCGAAGTGGTTACACTCAAAACAATTCACTTTTAGGCGTGGAACATATGGAGGCACATCATCTAGCTTAAAGAAGAATCTGGTCAACTAAGTCCATCCGACAGCAATGGCAGGTAACTGCTACGAGCTGCATTCAGTTGATTTGAGTGGTTCTTCATCAAAGTTGCTGACCAGATTAAAAAACAGAAGAGTAGAAAATAAAAATGAAATCTGGTAGACGACGATTAGTTGAGCTGTAAGATAGATAAAGACGTCATAGAGGTAGTTCTGGCTCTATGCTTGATCTTGAAAGCAATAATTAAGAATTACATTCATAGGATTTGCTACCCCAGCCTTAGATTACATAAAAAATTTTGAAAACTACTGGAAAAATAGATATAGACTACTGTTAGATATGAACATCTTAAGAGCAATAAATGGAATAAAAGAAAGATTCAGAAGTGTTCTTATAATCCTAATTGAAAGAACGTTAGCTATACTCTTTAGGTGGTGACAATGCTGTCCTGTCTGAAAGAGATTAAAAGTTAATGGAACTGTATAACACAATTAACAGCCTACCGCACACAGCATATGGACTGAGAGTTAACAAAGACTGACGAAAGTAAAACATAGCACCGGCAGTGAGACTATTAACAAATATTACGATAAGATATATGTCCACCTAATTAACGAATTCTAGGAATTCTGCTAAGCTGGCAGCAAAATAATGCATGAAGGACGAAACACGTATGGTATAGAAAGCAGACTAGTGCAGGAAAAGTGAGCTTCGTTCGACGAAACAGGTCTACTAGTATCAAACATAGGACTTTAAATTGAGGAAATATCACTGACGTATAGGGTTGTATGGAAGTCATCCGTTTAAGGTGGTTAAGCTACAAAATATAACAATGGAAGCGTTTCAGATGTGATGTTACCAAAGAATGCTGAAAATTATATGGAGATTTAGGAACATGAGTTTCTGGGAGTCAAGGGAGACAGTAGTTCATAAAGAAATACAGGTTGAAGAAAGAGATAATGTAATGAGGAATGTAAGGAAATCTGTGAATATTGTCCAAGCTGCTACAAATAGCTGGAGAGAGTAAAAATTGTAGGAAATGTGAGGGTTGTATTGTACACAACAAATAAGAAGAGTGTTGAAAGCCACACAACAAAGAGACAAATCTCCTAGCAGCCATTTTACACCTGCACGGTAGTAAACAAATATTACCACATAGTAATTGTATAGTTTAAATGAAATTATATACTGAAAATATTACTATGTGGGTTTTTATAGCTGTCAGTAGACCATGAAGACATTTTTCTCATTTTCGTACGGAATCAATTCATGGTAAACCCCTATCACGCTGTTAACAGTCATAACGATTCTTCACTTAATTTTTTTAATGACAATGAAACTTATTCCAGTTTTATCCATGACAGCTGAAACTTTCTCAGTTGCCATGAAGTACACATGAGGCCAACATGGATGTTCATAGTGCAAGTGTATGATATTGTAGCTTTTATTTTTCCCGTTTACTTCCTTGAAAAGAGTACGGTGAGGGCAAACTTTTTATTTTGCTTATTATATCGTCGGCCATATTGCTGAAGATTTGCTAGTAGCTACCACGGTCCAAATAATAAATAATTACTAATTAGGTCGAACGTGGCATTTCTAAAAAGATGTATATTTGTAATGGAACCATGCGGCCGTACAGCAGTGTTATAACCTTAAGCATGTGTTTTAACCCGAGGCCTCGTGCTGTGGTTTCCTCCAAGGAGGTTAATGTTCCCTGGAAGTACTGTGGCCGCTGTGGATAGTGAGCCCAGGTACTCAAGTGGCTACCGTATTGCCTCCGAGCCACCATCCAACGGGATGATGAAAAAAATAATAAAATGGCCGGTAACTCCACTGAAAAGTACTGGTCACACCATTCTACACTTGTACTTGCTTATACGTGACGGAAGTAGGAGGCGAAGAACAAAGCGGTGTTTTGATGCGTATCTCATAATTTCTGAGTAGTTTATTTGTTCACGTTTATATTTCGCTTATGCTTCTGTTCCTTGTAATATTACTTATTGCTTATGTCCTTTCATCGAGACTTTATTGCTCTGTAATACCGACAGTGTTTGCCCGTTTTTTTGTAACTGGTTACGCCTCATCGCACGGAACAATAAAAATCTTATCCTAAGCAATATGTTTTTATTAATAACATGTGAATGGGCAACATCAGTCGACATGCATACATAGTTAACTAGGGCAGATTGACAGGAGCGGGAACTTTCTTATAACCCATATCCTTGAGCGTCAGATTATAATTATCACAGAACGATGTTTGGAGGAAAGTACGATAAGACCGAGATCACAGTAAGATGATTTTTTAATTGATGATGATAGTGTATCGTTGCCTGGGCCAACATCGTCAGAGATATCTGGTAGTTATTCATGTGAGTAAATCTGAAACATACCATTCAGCTGTTCATACAGACTGCACGAATTAATTATAAGGGCGCTTATTTGAAACCCCGTCATTTTCACTAGGACACAGAAGTTAAAAACTTAGCTCAAAGGTGTCTGCAAGCGTCTTGTGTAGTGGTGCAAAAGCGTGATGGAGGTCCGAAAGGCAACACACACTACTGAAACACTACGGTTTCCCAGTGGGTGCCTGAACAGAATAATATTTCAGATCCACCACCGCTCAGGATTGACACGGAAAGTAAAGTTCGTCTGTTGTGTCAGTTTTCTCTCTCCAGCCCCGTATGTGCCGGTCGATTCCGATCATCCAGTTCACTATCTCTCGCGGTCTTGGGTTCTTGGTAACTGTGCTTATTACTACGATTCAGACCAGTATTCATTACTGTTCCCTCCGTCTCCTACTCCACGAAGGCGTCAGGGTGTTGTATTCTTTCTCGGTATACGTAACCTTTGCGTACTCGTTCATGATTCGTCCTACACCTGTGTCACTTCTTTCATAGTCGCAGTGGGAAATTGGAGACTTAGTGTACGACTATTTTTTGTTTTACTGTATTCCAAATGATTTTTATGCAATAGAACACTATACGTGCTGCATCAACTACCTATTTCTAATATTCTGTAGTTGTAGGTAGCATGAAATTAAATATGTTTCCTAGGAGAGCTATATAAGTAATACGTCGATTGGAACTTGTAGTGGGATGAAGGAAACTGTGTATTGTAATAAAATTCGTTTAAGGACACCACTGTAAAACAGTTATTAGAGTACGACGTTAGCAATGGCACATCACACAAGTGTCCTATAAATGAAATTATTACATAATGTGAATGTATAGCAAGTGCGTCCGTGAAAGATTTACGTGCTGGAGGGGAGAGATTATAACTCTCAGTGGTAGTTCTGTAATTAGGAAGCCTGTCTTTCCGCTTTCGCTTAGAGATATAATGTTTCGTATCTTAATACCCGTAACTAAGTAAACAAAATCCTCATAATATATTCATCTAACAACTAACTTCAGTAGTTCATTGTTTCCATGGCAATTACAACGGATATGTGAGTGATGAAGATTGGCTTTTGTGTAGAAAACGAATCATTAGCAGACACTGTGTTACTGATAAGTAATGTTTACATCTACATCTACATCATACTCCGCAAGCCAACTTATGTTATGTGGCGAAGGGTACTTTCGGTACCACTATCTGATCCCTCCAACCCTGTTCCACTCGCGAATAGTGCGTCGGAACAATGATTTTCGGTAAGCCTCGGTATTGGCTCTAATTTCTCGAACTTCTTCCTCGTGGTGAATACACGATACGTATGAGGGTGGAAGTAATATGTTGTCCGACTCCTACTGAAAAGTGCGGTACCGAAATTACAATAGTAACTCTCCCCGTAACGCACATCGCCTGTCTTGTAACGTCTGCCAGTGGAGATTATTTAGCATCTCCGTAACGCTCTTCTCGCCAGATAAACGATCCCGTAGCAAAACGTGCCGCTCTTCGTTGGATCTTCTGTATCGCTCCTATCAGTCACACCTTATAGGGGTCCCAGATAGACGGATGATACGCTACGACATGAGAAAATTAAGAATACATACTGTAATACTTCTATACAAAGTGATCAGAAACACCCTGAAATGCTTGTAATATTGTTGCAGGGTAGGTTGTGTTGACAAGAAATTGTCGACAAACAAATCCGATAATTTGTGCGGTTTCTGAGTTAATTAGCATTGAAGTTACCGAATTAGGCCACTGACCCGTAAATTCAAGAAGCCCAGCAGATAGCAGAACGAACAAGAGACGTATACAAAACCTCGACGTGGGATTGGAGTATGGGTCGAACCTGAGACAAAAGCAGAGCAGTCTCGTGCGTTATCGACTACGCTGTGAGAAGAACTGATACTGATATTACTGTATCTGGCAGGCCGTTTGAATTTCCGCGTGCAATGGCCTAATTTTCTAATGCTAGTACTAATTAACTCGGAAGCGGTGCAACGTATCGAATTTTTTCTTAAAGTACTATTTCTTAACAAAACCTACCATGCAATACCCAAGTAAGCTTTTCAACCTTTTTATGGCCACACTGTATCTGAACTTTCTGGTTTGCATCTGAACACTTTGTGCTATTTCTTCAGGGACATCTGATTTCCAAATACAATTCAATGACATTTCGCAGTCTGTAAAATTTCCCTGGATGTTGTCAGTCTCTACAATACAGGATAACGCTTCATCCAGCACTATACCGAACTTAGTATTGTTAATAGTGGCTCGACGATACATGTGACAGTACTACCGCCTGTTCTGATTAAGAGCTATTACGCCTTTAACAGCAAGTAGTTGGCTCAAACTCTGCCGGCAAATAGTTTTTGCAAAGTATAGTACCGTAGAATAAATTGTATTCGTGAACATACGTTTCGTGTTTAATAAGAAGTTATATTTATTGTATATTACGCCTCAGTGAAGACGTTTTGTGAATCCCAAACATTTCGCGCATTGCATTATGTTTAAATTATTTTAAATCTTCTTCCAAATAACAATAAAATTCGATTCCCATTTATGGAGATGGGTCCCATTCCTGGCTCTCAGCATCCCTGTACTTAACTGTTACACTATTCACCCTGTACATATAGATTGAGAACATTGACATATAACATTGCGAAGTAGTGGCGGGCAAATGAATGGCGACACGGTTTCGTTTCAGAGATTATAAACTACAGTTTCATACAGCCACTATTGCAACGTTAAATGGAAAGTAATATACCGGCGCTGACTTCCTGGGTCCGGATTCAGTTACCATAATGGTAGTATGGATTTGGTGTCGCGTGGTGTTATGAAGTAACCGTCACTACTCAAAATCCGAGATTTCACCAATAGTTGCTGTGGATGCACTCGTGTACGTCATGTTAGAAACGTACATCACTGACAGCAGTCGATGTACTCCGACGCATAGCATGTTTCATTTCTCATCCAATACGTGGGCTCTTGATATTAGTCTTCCTTGTGCCTTTTCCCTAGTACAATTGAAAGCCGTGGTAGGACGTGATCCTGGCCGCCTACCACAAGCTGGCGCAGCGCCTGTGGGCGGAGAAAGGTGGTCCAGACCCTATGAGGTCTGTCAGCTGGCCAGACAAGTGCTCACTCCGCTCTTCGGACCCTGCTGTGTACTCCAGAGGACTCCTGTTTCTCCTCTGAGTCTGTTCTGGCTGGATTCACTGTGCACTCAAGCATACGGTACGTGCATTGCATATAGAAGAATTACCTGCTCCGCTCGTCTCTCTACACTTAACCTGTACCGAAAACATGTCTCATAATATTAAAAAAATACTTACATCAACTTACAACCTGTAAAAGAAAACCCATTCAACAGACTCCTACTCTAGTTTTTCTCAGTAATATTTACTGCTCTCAGTCCATGCCATTATTCGAAACAACTTCTGCAACTTTTGTAATTACACCTTGTTGAAGCTCAAACCGTTGTGTAAGTCTGTGTGATCAGGCAATAATAGTAGTCGCACAATTGTCTGATGGTTATTTACCTTGGAAAACAGCCCTATATTGATAAACTGTGTATCACAAAAGAACTGTCCAACACGAGAAATGAAACTAAAGAGCTAAAATTGGTACCGAATGTTAGTGGTAAACTGCATAGGTTTCCAAGCGAAGGTTTTCATAGACCCACTGGAAACATTACATTCAGCATATGTGACCAGGTTCGTCGTCTGGCCGTCAAATATGGAATTTTAATACAAAAACCATTCAAGAAATGAATGTTACTCAATCAGCAACGGAGGAAAGCGTGTTGGGAATTATTAAGAGAGACAGACCTATAAACACTTGGTTAAGGGAACAGACTGAAGTGGAAAGAAAAATTATATTATTTACGAAAATGAAGCTGAAGTGTCTGGTATATAAAGCTAGGCGTAAGTATAAAGCTTGAGCAAAGGATGTTGTTTGCTGGATTAGAAAAAAAAGAGAGTGCTCAGACCAAGACCTGCAGGAGCAACACGGAAGGAGGAGCCATTATGCAAATTTCATGTCAAAGTAAGCGGGAACGGTACCTAATAATTCTGAATCTTATGATAGTAAAAATCAGCGGAAACCAACGTGTCCTGCAGGCTCCCTTTTTCATTCACTGCGGACAGGAATAGGTGGAAGTTGCTTAGTGTTTTTGTTGCTTTTAACTAATATTTTGGGACTGCATTTTCAGCCCGATATATGATACAATTTCACACATTCCAGAAATTAATTTTGCTGATTTAACTACGTAGTTATTCGTGATATATTTAAGGTGTAAAAGGAACAGGACGCCACAGGCAGTAACTGAATCAATGCCGAAACGATCGTTGTACAATTGTATTGTTATAAGGGTTTTGATCGCTTACCGATACTCTTACTGTGTTGAAAAACGGCGTACCTCATACTTAATGTGGTATAAATACGGGAGATGATATCTCAATGGTCAACCACGCTCTTGTACTTTGTAACCGAAAGACTCACACACGCAACGAACTAGTTTCCTGTTCCAGTAACTGATGCATCCCTGAACCGTCTATCAGAGCTCACGTTCACACAATATCGGCTGCACCATCTCCTTGTCTGGCCAACGGCGAATTGCAGATCAGCAAGCCTTTTCTCCATGGAGCTGCCAACAACACAGGTGACTAAATCAGAGAGTTAAGAAAACTAGTAGCATGACAAGCGTAACCGTTTATAGATTCCAACTACATACGTCCAACCGGGGCGAGCGTCAGGAATTTTACTGTCCCGTGGGAATATTTGAAGCTACGCCTCCCCCCCCCTCCCCCCCCAACCCATCCACGCATTTCCAGATGTTGACAACCTAATTCAGATCGTTCATTCATGAAGCGTTATTTTCACACGTCACACACATTCATGCTTCTTTCTGGCGTGAGTAAGTCGTTATCCCAGAGCCAGGTTTGGGGTACGAGTCAGTGAGAAAGAAGTGAAAGGTTTACAGTGTGCCACAATTTAATTCATGACGCCGAAGTCGATTACGTCAACCAAAATAGCCTGCCTCCGCAGAGTACATAACTGAAATATGATGACGTTTTCTCGTTCCCTGAACAGAGAGAAGCTCGCTGTGCGGAAGGAGGAACAACATGACTGCTGGGCGGGGAGGAACAGACCGAGGAGTGGAGGCGACAGGAGCTCCGGCAGTACCGATGCACTGAACAGACAGGCTTCGTAAATACGCGTGTTTACATAGACATTTATCTTCACATTTGGCATATATTCTTTTTTTTTTGTCGTCAGTCTACTGACTGGTTTGATGCGGCCCGCCACGAATTCCTTTCCTGTGCTAACCTCTTCATCTCAGAGTAGCACTTGCAACCTACGTCCTCAATTATTTGCTTGACGTATTCCAATCTCTGTCTTCCTCTACAGTTTTTGCCCTCTACAGCTCCCTGTAGTACCATGGAAGTCATTCCCTCATGTCTTAGCAGATATCCTATCATCCTGTCCCTTCTCCTTATCAGTGTTTTCCACATATTCCTTTCCTCTCTGATTCTGCGTAGAACCTCCTCATTCCTTACCTTATCAGTCCACCTAATTTTCAACATTCGTCTATAGCACCACATCTCAAATGCTTCGCTTCTCTTCTGTTCCGGTTTTCCCACAGTCCATGTTTCACTACCATACAATGCTGTACTCCAGACGTACATCCTCAGAAATTTCTTCCTCAAATTAAGGCCGGTATTTGATATTAGTAGACTTCTCTTGGCCAGAAATGCCTTTTTTGCCATAGCGAGTCTGCTATTGATGTCCTCCTTGCTCCGTCCGTCATTGGTTATTTTACTGCCTAGGTAGCAGAATTCCTTAACTTCATTGACTTCGTGACCATCAATCCTGATGTTAAGTTTCTCGCTGTTCTCATTTCTACTACTTCTCATTACCTTCGTCTTTCTCCGGTTTACTCTCAAACCATACTTTGTACTCATTAGACTGTTCATTCCGTTCAGCAGACCATTTAATTCTTCTTCACTTTCATTCAGGATAGCAATGTCATCAGCGAATCGTATCATTGATATCCTTTCACCTTGTATTTTAATTCCACTCCTGAACCTTTCTCATATTTCCATCATTTCTTCCTTGATGTACAGATTGAAGAGTAAGGGCGAAAGGCTACAGCCTTGTCTTACACCCTTCTTAGTACGAGCACAACGTTCGTGATCGTCCACTCTTATTATTCCCTCTTGGTTGATGTACATATTGTATATGACCCGTCTCTCCCTATAGCTTACCCCTACTTTTTTCAGAATCTCGAACAGCTTGCACAATTTTATATCGTCGAACGCTTTTTCCAGGTCGAGAAATCCTATGAAAGTGTCTATATTTTTCTTTAGCCTTGCTTCCATTAATAGCCGTAACGTCAGAATTGCCTCTCTCGTCCCTTTACTTTTCCTAAAGCCAAACTGATCGTCACCTAGCGCATTCTCAATTTTCTTTTCCATTCTTCTGTATATTATTCTTGTAAGTAGCTTCGATGCATGAGCTGTTAAGCTGATTGTGCGATAATTCTCGCACTTGTCAGCTCTTGCCGTCTTCGGAATTGTGTGGATGATGCTTTTCCAAAAGTCAGATAGTATATCGCCAGACTCATATATTCTACACACCAACGTGAATAGTCGCTTTGTTGCCACTTCCCCCCCCCATGATTTTAGAAATTCTGATGGAATGTTGTCTATCCCTTATGCCTTATTTGACCGTAAGTCCTCCAAAGCTCTTTCAAATTCCGATTCTAATATTGGATCCTCTATCTCTTCAAAATCGACACCCGTTTCTTCTTCTATCACATCAGACAACTCTTCACCCACATAGAGGCTTTCAATGTATTCTTTCCATCTATATGCTCTCTCCTCTGCATTTAACAGTGGAATTCCCATTGCACTCTTAATGTTGTCACCGTTGCTTTTAATGTCACCAAAGGTTGTTTTGACTCTCCTGTATGCTGAGTCTGTTCTTCCGACAATCATATCTTTTCGATGTCTTCACATTTTTCCTGCAGCCATTTCGTCTTAGCTTCCCTGCACTTCCTATTTATTTCATTCCTCAGCGACTTGTATTTCTGTATTCCTGATTTTCCCGGAACATGTTTGTACTTCCTCCTTTCATCAGTCAACTGAAGTATTTCTTCTGTTACCCATGGTTTCTTCGCAGCTACCTTCTTTGTACCTATGTTTTCCTTCCCAACTTCTGTGATGGCCCTTTTTAGAGATGTCCATTCCTCTTCAACTGTACTGCCTGCTGCGCTATTCCTTATTGCTGTATCTATAGCGTTAGAGAACTTCAAACGTATCTCGTCATTCCTTAGTACTTCCGTATCCCACTTCTTTGCCTATTGATTCTTCCTGACTAATGTCTTGAACTTCAGCCTACTCTTCATCACTACTATATTGTGATCTGAGTCTATATCTGCTCCTGGGTACGCCTTACAATCCAGTATCTGATTTCGGAATCTCTGTCTGACCATGATGTAATCTAATTGAAATCTTCCCGTATCTCCCGGCCTTTTCCAAGTGTACCTCCTCCTTTTGTGATTCTTGAACAGGGTATTCGCTATTACTAGCTGAAACTTGTTACAGAACTCAATTAGTCTTTCTCCTCTTCCATTCCTTGTCCCAAGCCCATATTCTCCTGTAACCTTTTCTTCTACTCCGTCCCCTACAACTGCATTCCAGTCGCCCATGACTATTAGATTTTCGTCCCCCTTTACATACTGCATTACAATTTCAACATCCTCATACACTTTCTCTATCTGTTCATCTTCAGCTTGCGACGTCGGCATGTATACCTGTACTATCATTGTCGGTGTTGGTCTGCTGTCGATTCTGATTAGAACAACCGGGTCACTGAACTGTTCACAGTAACACATCCTCTGCCCTACCTTCCTATTCATAACGAATCCTACACCTGTTATACAATTTTCTGTTGCTGTTGATATTACCCGATACTCATCCGACCAGAAATCCTTGTCTTCCTTCCACTTCACTTCACTGACCCCTACTATTTCTAGATTGAGCCTTTGCATTTCCCTTTTCAGATTTTCTAGTTTCCCTAACACGTTCAAACTTCTGACGTTCCACGCCCCGACTCGTAGAACGTTATCCTTTCGTTGATTATTCAATCTTTTTCTTATGGTAACCTCCCCATTGGCAGTCCCCTCCCGGAGATCCGAATAGGGGATTATTCCGGAATCTTTTGCCAATGGAGAGATCATCATGACACTTCTTCAATTGCAGGCCACATGTCCTGTAGATACACGTTACATGTCTTTAATGCAGTGGTTTCCATTGCCTTCTGCATCCTCATGTCGTTGATCATTGCTGATTCTTCCGCCTTTAGGGGCAATTTCGCACCCCTAGGACAAGAGAGTGCCCTGGCCCTCTATCCGCTCCTCCGCTCTCTTTGACAAGGCCGTTGGCAGAATGAGACTGACTTCTAATGCCGGAAGTCTTCGGCCGCCAATGCTGATTATTTATCAAAATTTAGGCAGTGGCGGGGATCGAACCCGCAACCGAAGACGTTTTGATTATGAATCAAAGACGCTACCCATAGACCACGGGTACCCGTTCAAAGACGGGTGACAGGACTGCTGAAAAGTGAGAGATAGCGTACGCTGGCAGAATTTTCAAACGCCGCGAAACGTCCCAAATTACGTCACCGAGTTCCGAGCGGGGCTGTTGGTGTCAGCGAACACGGTACGGTCAACAGAATATTGTTATTGTTGTTGTTGTGGTCTTCAATCAGAAGACTTGGTGATGCAGATCTCCAAGCTGCTCTGTCCTGTGGAGTCCTCTTCATCTCCGCATAGCTCCTTTTGAATCTACTTAATATATTCACCTCTTTGGATTCCTCTACGAGTTTTACCCTCAAACACTTCCCTTCAATACTGAATTTGTGTTCCCCCACTGATATCACAGAATGTGTCCCATCACCCGTTGTCCGTTGACTCCTTTTAGGCAAGTTGTGCCACAAATGTCTTTTCTCCCCAATTTTGCTCAGTAGATCCTCATTTGTTACATCATTTACTCGTCTAATCTTCAGCATTTCTCTGTAGCATCACATTTCAAACCCTTCAATTGTCTTCTTTTCTAAACTGTTATCTCCACGGTTCAAATGGCTCCAGAAAAGACGTCCTAATAATTAGATCTTTATTCGGTACTAAGAAAAACCCCAGAGAGAGGTGGCGCATTGGTTAGCCCACTGGACTAGCAATCAGGAGGCTGACGCTTCAAACCCGAGTCCGGGAATCCTAATTTAGGTTTTCCGTGATTTCCCTAAATCACTTCAGACAAATTCCGGGATGTTTCCGTTAAAAGGGCACGAACGAATTCCTTCCCCGTCCTCCCGTTAATTCGATGGGACAGATGACTTTGCTGTTTGGTCCCCTCCTCCAAATAAACCAACCAACCAAATCAACCAACCAACTAATTTTCCTCGTTCAGAAACACTTTTCTTGTCACTGCCAATCTACATTCTTTATCGTCTCTATTTCGGCCTTATTTAGTTATTTTAGTGTCGAAATAGCAAAACTTACTAACAACTTTTAATAACTGGTTTCTGAACCTAATTCTCCCAGCATTGTTTCACTGAAATCGATTACATTCAATTATCTGTGTTTTGCTTTTGTTGATGTTCATCTTGTATCCTCCTTTCAAGACACTGTCGATTTCGTTCAACTGCTCATTCAAGTCACATGGCTCTGAGCACTATGGGACTTAACATCTGAGGTCATCAGTCCCCTCGAACTTGCATCTACTTATACCTAACTAACCTAACGACATCACACACAAGCATGTCCGAGGCAGGGTTAGAACCTGCGACCGTAGCAGTCACGCGGTTCCGGACTAAAGCGCCTAGAACCGCTCGGCCACCGCGGCCGGCATTCAAGTCCATTGCTGTTTCTGACAGAATTACGATATAACACACCAACCTTAAAGTTTTTATATATTCTCCCTGAACATTAAATAGTTCTCCAAATATTTTTGGTTTCCTTCATTGTTGCTCTATGTACACAACAGATAACATCAGAGATGGGCTACAACCCTGTCCCACTCCCTTCTCAACCACCGGTTCCCTATAATGCCCCCCGAAGGTAATAACTGAAGTCTGATTTCTGTACAAGTTGTATACAACCCTTCCTCCTCTGTATATTACCCCAGCTCCCATTAGAATTTCAAAGAATGTATTCAAGTCAACATTGTCAAAAGCTTTCTCTATATCAGCAAAAGTGTTCCTACATCCCTCTGGAACCCAAGATAATCTTCCCCAATGTCGTCTAACCATTTTTTCCAATCATCTGATCATATTTTGTGTTAGTATTTTAGAACCATGTCTTATTAAACTGAAAATTCGGTAATTTTGACACCTGTGAGCAACTGGTCTCTATTTTTATTATTATTATGTCTGACGGTATTTTATGTGTCTCATAGCTCTTGTGTACCAGTTGTTAGTTATAGGTGGCTCTCCCAAGGATATATGCAGTTATTAGGGCAAGTCGTCTACTTTGTATGCTTTTAAACAGACTATAGCAAGTGAAATAGCTCCTCCGACACTAAGTCTGCATAGGCGGTGATATTTGGCAACCTACTCCACCATTAGACAAACCGGATGCGGGCCTACACTGCAAAAAGGTCTTTATTACTTAAATGAATGGAATTGCACGATATACATAAACGAATCAGAACTAAAATTTGTGATTTATTTATTTATTTACACGCACACACCGCTGCAGCGTGAAAATCTCATTATGGAAACATCTCCCAGGCTGTGGCTAAGCCATGTCTCCGCTGTATCCTTTCTTTCAGGAGTGCTAGTTCTGCAATGTTCGCAGGAGAGCTTCTGTAAAGTTTGGAAGGTAGGAGACGAGATACTGGCAGCAGTAAAGCTGCGAGTACCGGGCATGAGTCGTGCTTCGTTAGCTCAGATGGTAGAGCACTTGCCCGCGAAAGGCAAAGCTCCCTTGTTCGAGTGTCGGTCGGGCACACAGTTTTAATCGGCCAGGAAGTTTCATAAATCATTGTTGGCAGTTTTTACTAGTTTTTGAACAGCTAAACAACTGTCAGTCTCAAAAAAATTTACACAGCGATAAAACGTGTTCATCGTCTCACTTCTGATGCAGTATCTCTTGACGCTTATGTTATGTAAGAATATTAAGAACCGATTAGATGCAAATAATCAGTTGCCAACAGAATACTATATTCGTTGTGCAAGTAACGGAGTTTTCTAATCATCAGTCATCAGACTGATTTGTTGCCTTTCGCCACGAATTCTCCTGTTGATGCATCAGTTTCTTCTTTTTCGTAGAGTACTTATTGCAGCCTACTTCCTCAATTATTTGCTGGAAATATGTTAATCTCCGTATTCTGCTATTATGTTCACTCTCTACCGTTCATTCTAGTACCATGGAAGTTATTCCCTGATGTCTCAACACATGTCCAATAACCGTGTCCCTTTTTCTCGTCAGTGTTTCCCACATCTTCCTCTCTTCACCGATTCTGCGGATGACCTCGTCATTTTCCTTCACATCGAGCCAACTTATTTACAATGGTCTTGTAAAGTGCCACACCTCAAACGCTTAGATTCTCTTCTTTTTAAATTTTCTCACTTTCTGTGATCCTGTACCATACGATAGTGTGATCGCAAGTTAATTTTGAGAAATATTTTCCCTAAATATCAAATTAAGGCCGACATTTGATACTAGTACATTTCATTTGGCGAAAATGTCATCCTCCTCAGTGCTGGTCTACTTCTTATGTTCTCGTGTCTGCTGCCGTCACGTGTTACTTTGCTTTCAAGGTAACAGAAATATAAAATTTTGTCTGCTCTGCACTCAATATGTTCTGTACCCATTAGATTATTCATTCAACTCAACGGAACCTTTAGTTCTTATAGACTTCCACTGCGGCTAGCGACGTCATCTGTTAACCTTTTAATCGTTCCTTGTATGTCTTTCTGCCCTGAAATTTAGCCCCACGCTTGAAACTTACTTTTATCTCCGTCAATGGTTATAGAGTATGTACTTAAAACGGTAGGTTCAACAGTGTGCCCTCCTGCCTTACACCTCTTTTAAAGCGAACACGGGCTTCCATTATTGCAGTTTCATCATTGTCCTTATACACACCATATAATGGCCGCCTTTCCCTGTAGCTTACCCTCGTTTTCTGAGAGTTTCGAACATCTTGCACGATTTTACGTTGTCGAATGCTTTTTCTAGATAAATTCTCTAAACGTGTCTTGATTTTTATTAAATCTTGTTCCACCACCTAGCGCAACGTCAGGGTTGTATCCCTGGTGCCCTTACCTTTCTAAAAGCCAGACCGCTCGTCATCTAACATACCATCAGCTTTTATTCTATTCTTCCGTTAATGTTTCTTGTCCAGTTTTCGCACTTATCTGCCTTTACCTGTCGAAAAGCCAGACCGCTAGTCTTGTAACATGCCGTCAGATTTTTTTCTATTCTTCTGTTTATGGGTCTTGTCCAGTTTTCGCATTTATTTGCCCTCGCTATCGTCGAGTCTGTACAAATGATATTCTTCTAAGAATCCGATGCTATGTCTCCTGTCTCGCAGATTCTGCACAGCAACTTGAACAGTAGTTTGGTTGCCAGTTCTCCACTACTTTTGGAAATTCTCTGCTGTCCTGTTTCATTGCAAGTCTTCCAAAGCTCGATTAGACTCAAACTGTAGTGCCGGATCCACGAAGTCTTACACATCGGCTCCCATTTCTTCTACTACCACGTCAGCAGCCAGACCCTCCCCCTCTTAGAAGCCTTCAGTGTACTTCTACCCGCTTTTACTTTTAATTCCTGACAATGCTGTATTCGCTTTTCTCTACGCCGAATCAGTCCATTCGATGACAATTACCTTTTCCTACTTCTTCATGTTTTCCTGCAGGTATTTCCCCTTGACGTTTGTTGAGTTGCTGTTCATTTCGATCGTAGTTTCCTACATTTATACATCACTGAGTTCGCTTGAGAATTTTTCTGTTTCCTTCACTCGGATACCCACTGAAGTATCTCTAGTGTATCTATGGTCACTTGGCTACAACCTTCCATGTATCAGTGTTTGCCTGTCCAATCACTATGTTTGCCGTTTTTAGACATGTCCATTGCTCCCTAACTGAATTGCCTGCTGTGGTATTCATTATGGAAGTGTCTACAGACTTCGCGAGCTTCAGATGGGTCTCATCGTTGCTCAATTCCAGTATCGAACTTCTTCCCCCATTGATTCTTTCTTTCGATTGTCTTAAACTTCAGCCTACTCTTCATCACTACTAAATTATCATCCGAATCTATGATATCGTCACTGAAAAATTATTGCTCTCATTTTTGTGAAAACATTTCCTCACCATTGCCTTAATGGACATTATCGATTGGTCACTGTTACTTACATTGCTTACAGTCCATCCACGTTACATCTTCATTTTACTTCTGTGAAATATTTTTGAAATACTTCTGGTAGCGAAGTGAGTAAAGCATTTCATTTTGAAATTAACTGCAATGACTTTCTGTTTGAAATACGTAATTTCTGAATCAAAGCAATATCGTAAGTCCTGTAACTCACAACATAATTTCCTGTCAGTCACATGATCTCTGTTCTAGCGGTATTTTCTATTACCTAAAAAATATACGTATATGGCCACCGTTCATGACATTTCGTACTTTTATAATAGTTCTCCTAGACTAGTTCTGCTCAAACTTTACGATTTGGCCATGTGGAATAAGTAAGTTTCCCTAATATAACTATTACTTCACAACAGTCAGTTCACAAACGCAGCCATTTCTCTGCCTAAAGTACTATTATTTTGCAATACCTAATACTTTTGGTGACAATTATTCGTTTTCTCTATCTATAATTTTCAGGTTTATATAGATCAATACCAAGGGGTAATACCTACTCACCGTTCGCCAACGAAAGAAGAATACCTAATATGCTGTAATACTTGCACACCTATTACTTTGTCATTATGGGTTTATTCGATCCACCACGATTTCCTCTGCTATGCTAAGCCCTTCACGTCAGGATAGAACTTAACCTACCATCACCGGTTATTTCTCCGATATTTTCCAATCTCTGTCTCCTCTCATACTTTTTTCCTCTCAGTTCCCTTAAATACAGTCGATGATCTTTCCTAATGTCGTAACACGTATCCTACTAGGGTCAGTCAGAAGGTAATGCCTAGCCTTTCTATTTTCCTTAAATAAATATCTTAAATCAAAAATTTGAATTTGATGCTATTCAGCAAAGCTTTTTGTCCAGTCCATTCTGGCGGTAACTTTCTGCTCGATAGACGCCAGTACTGCAGTCGCTTGCAAAACGGCTAACATCGATGTTCGTATTATATAGAGATCTATGATGGAATTCTTGAAGACAGAAGGTGAAACGTCGACTCACAGTTATGAAAGACTGAAAAATGTGTACGATGATGTAATAGCGGATATAAATGCTGTTGAAAGTTGTAACGAAGGTGAATTACAAATACCGTTAGCTGATGAAGCGCGGACCGGTACTCAGTGACTGAATCCGACGGGTAAATGACTCGGCAGGTGTAGCTCCGGACCTACCATATTTGCAAACCTGGGCAAAATACTGGTACCTTCACCCCCCCCCCCCCCCCCGCCTCACCCCCTCGAGCGTTTGAGATTGAAAAACTCGATTTTTCTAAAATATGTTCAATTTGTTGGGCACATCTTTGCGAAGAGTTTAATATATGAAACATACGGTACATGTTCGAGGAAATGAGAGACATATTATACGGTCTTAAGAATGCCAAAGTGCAGTGCCACGCCTCTTCCCATAGTATTCTTCTGTCGCACGTCACTTACTTCGCCCAGTGGAATACAAGCTTGCGTATTTTGTAATGGAAGCCGTCAAACCTATATTCAGGAAAGTGAAAATTAAAAAGCCTTGTGGTGCCTTTTCTGCTTCCAGTTGACGGGTCTGACATCCTACCCCCTCAAAGCAACTCATAGTTAATACTGGATGGGATCATTTGTAACCGGGAGAACAAGAACTCTTCTGGAATGTTTTAGTCTTTATTGAATATTAGCTAAGAACTTCCTCTTTTGTGTGACATACAACTACATATAGGAAACATAACACCAGTAAAGACAAGGGACAAGGAGGACAGTAAGCACTTCTTAAGTCTTTAGGTCCCAGTATTTTTTCCTCCTTAATCTTGCTACAGTTTTACACGGCATGCTTTCCTTTCTGCGAAAGAATCTACTACGTCATCAAAGTCCGTCAAATGTTTTGTTACATGATGATTCAAAATGTCATTATCTAATAGTGGAAGAGCTGTTGAAACGAATAGCAGACAAGACTGGTGTGGTTTCTCGACTTGATTACGTGTATTTTTGGTACTGTCTGCTGAATGAAACGAAATAGACCTTTATAATATTGCAGCAATTCTAATACACACCAAATAAGTGAGACTGCTGTTGCAAAAATGGTCATTTTTATCTACCTCATTTACATAAACAGTAGAGCAGAACATAATTCACGAAGTATCAATATTAATTGCCTATTAGGCTTACTGAAACCAAAAAGTTTTTGTTACGAAATAGTTTCACATTTCTTTCATACGCTACAACTTCTCAAGCATGAGTTCGAAAAGTAGTAGTACGAAATTCTTATACAAATTTGGAATCGTCATATTCTTCCATATAGTTCATATCATATCCCCGTTTCTTCTCCTTCCTCTTTCTAACAAACAAACTTGTCACTACTAGTCCTGTATCTATTCTGCCACTGCCGAAATATATTCTCCAGTTAAATTCACTGACCCTACTAGAATCACCAGCTCAGTCATCCTGCGTTTATTCTCCGGTTAGCCATCATTAGGTGTTGGTACAACGCGTTATACGCGCTATTCCGAGAATAGAACTTAGGCGACTAAAAACCGAGGGTTGTACAACTGGCCCATAGTAGTGTAGCGATCTGGCAAAAACTTGTGGCAAAATTTCATTTTCTTCTAATCACGGAGAAGATTAAAATGTAATCTTTCTTACCTGTTATTCCTGATAGTCGTTTCTTTCCACTCTGGTAGTCTGAATCTATGGATTTCGCTGACAATTATAACAACTCTGATCGTTCGCGCACACAACTTATCACATAAACAAACAGCAATTGGCTTTCACCCATTCGGGTTTCTTCTGCTCAGCTCATATAGCCCCATCCCCTTTTGTCTGCGGGAAAGATTTTTATTTCTATGTGCGACGGGGATTCCACTGACAGAGACATCACGTAAACTATGCGCGCATTCAAAAATCAACTTATGATTCGTTCAGAGACCAACTTAGAGTGTTTTCAAAAGCCAACCGGGATGCATTTCAAAATAATATAAGTAATCGCTACACCAACGTCTGCTGTATGCTAGGCGCTTTGTAGAACAAGGTTCTGTTCTTCAACAATATGAATTTGGCGCCCCCTGAAATTGCCGAACGGAGCAGACACCCCAGTTTGCTCGCCCACCTTCCCCCTCCCCCCCTCCCACGCCACCCTGCATCCCTGCTTGACCAGGTGATTACAGATTCTTTGCATCGCATATTCTCTCTCATTAAGGGCAGTGCGATAACGATCATTCAACAAGTATGATACATGAAGGTTTGTGGAACTTGGGTACCGAGAATGTCAACCGACAGAATAAAGAGACAATAATAACAATTGAGTCCCACCCCTTGCAGCGCTTCTGTTTGGAGGGACTGGAGTTTCTGGAAAAATTGTGACCAGAGATGAAACATGGGTCACATTTTTGAACCAGTATCAAAGAGACAATCAATAGAATGGCGTTATGGAAACTCACCAAAACAGAAAAATATCAAAACTGTGCGATCTGCAGATTAATTTACAGCACAATAAATTCCGTCTAATGCGCCAGAATTGGATGCCATTTCTCTACAGACATTCAGCTGTCTTGTTGAAAGTCTTCCTAACAGAACCCATGCTATCACAAGGACAAACGGCGGACACATAACGTACTAACTTAACAATGTTGCATTTTATGTAAAGCTAATTTGTTGCTGTTTTTTGCTGTAATGTGACATCATATGCAGTATGTGAGGCATTGATTAACTGTAACCGTGAGATGAGGCGGGAGAGGGCAGAAATGCACTCGAAGACTGTGGTTGGCATAATCCGTGCAATAATTCACGTGCTAATGGCGTAGTACGTACTGAAGAGAAGGTCTGACTGTTGCTTGGCGTTTATCGACTTAATGTGTCTGAGTTTGAGAACGTTCCACTATTTGAAATGGACACAAGCCAACTGTGTGTTTTTGAAACAGTTCGTGTAACTGCAGTGCCTCAACGTCAACCGAATGCACCGTCTGAGATAGTTTCCAGACAGTGCACGTCTCTCTTATTACAGAGGGCTGACGGGTGTTGTACTGCAAGAAATACGTGGCGGCTTGGATTAAACGCGTGACTTGAGAATGGGAAAAAATTACAACAAAATCGTGACCAACCACAGCACATACATGCAGAATTCCTTTAGTACGCAATCTGTATCCTGTTGTTTTGAAATGCGAGGGTAGAACGCTCACACTGAGGACCAATTTTGCTAGATCATGTCGTATGTCGGGGCTTGCATTCCTCCAGGACCATGCGTCGGGCGAATGTAGAAAACTGGAAATATGAAGCTGCATCAACAAGATAGGACTTGCTGACAAATGCTTTTTTCGCTATCGTTACTTGTCGACTCAACATGGTAATGTGTTTAAAGAGCTGGAAGACTCATAGGAGTAGCTTATTGTTGTTGCTCACAAAATGTATGACATGCTCTAAATACTACTAAACCTAGAATCTTGGCCGGCCGGAGTGGCCGAGCGGTTCTAGGTGCTACAGTCTGGAATCACGCGACCGCTACGGTCGCAGGTTCGAATCCTGCCTTGGGCAGGGATGTGTGTGATGTCCTTAAGTTAGTTAGGTTTAAGTAGTTCTAAGTTCTAGGGGACTGATGACCTCAGAAGTTAAGTCCCATAGTGCTGAGAGCAATTTGAACCGTTTAGCCAACCTAGAATCTGTATACCTTGCAATACAAAAGACTAGGGCTTCTTCTTCTTGTATCTTATTTTTCCTGAATGATCTGGGCGTCGACGGAAGTGTGGTACTCACTGAAGTACTATTGGCATTGGATGAGGTGCAGAGCCTTCCAACATTAAGGGTGAGACACGTCAATATCAAATTGGTATTTATGGTACTGGTTCATCAGAAAGACTATAAAATACGTCTCTCATCCAGATTCACGTGCATCAGTGCGGCTGAACTTGACATTCTCCACAGCGGCTCCATGTGCTTGATTTAATGTATCAAGAGTAATGAACGCCATAGATGCAGGAGATTTCAAAAACTATAATATGTAATATTTTATATATTTCTGGAGGAAATAAAGGGTGTATATATAAATGACAGATCTATTCACAAAACATCACGCAGTGGACCTATAAGAGCTGTCACTGTCATATCTCCAAATGTAGACTCTTACAGCTCATTGCTTCATTTGTAAGTGTCTGTAGGCCTCACATGGTAGTGGTTTCGACTGGGAAGTAACTGCTTTTTCAGGAGTGGATAAGCAGATAATACATTCACTTGAGAGGGTTTGGTCCACAGATTGTGAACTCTTTGTGGTTTTTAAGCTTATGACAGTTTTGAATGTTTCTATTTACCTTAACTGCTTCCATTTCGGTATAAGAAAATGGTTGTTGTTCACATTAAGTGTATGTTATTTATACTGTCCACAGTTTAAGGGAAGATGTAATTCGGAGCCGTTTGGATTCTATTAAGACAGAAACGTCAGTCAAATCTTGGTTGTCTAATCGAGATACCACGAATATTTACTTCAATTTTGGAGACCAATTGCTTACAGTAGATGATATTCTTAAATGGTTGATGATGATTAAATTCGTATATTTCCGATGAGTTTGTGAGAGAGAATATGAAGATTCTATATGGTTTACTGAACGAAAATTTTTCTAGTAAAACGTATATTTATTACTTTTATGGTTTATTCCTCCTTTGCCTTCCCTTTGTAATGTATGATGATGTGGCAAATGTGCCAATATATTTTGATGTTGTTCTCATACACAAATATGATGAAATGCAATCACGAGACAGATGTGGATAACTAGAGAGAGAGAGTTGAAAAATTTATTGTGGTTTATATATAATAGAAATGAAAATGAGGCAGATGAGGACATATTGCACGTAGTTTTTGGTAAAATTTCCTGACAGGAAAAGGTCGAAAGAGATAGAGAGAGGTGAAATTAATGTGGAAAATATTTTTTGCAGACATATAAGATGAAATTTCATGTCGAGGAAGTATAGCATTTGTAGGGACGGAATATTATGCTCTGTGTGTATGTGCGTGTGTGTGTGTCTGCGCGTGCTTGTAGGTGTGACTGAACGTGTTTGTACGATAAATGAAAACGAAATAAAGCTTTCCACAGGTCAGTACATTACTTTGTAAGACAGATGTGCATGGAGTACAGAGTCCAATGTGTTAAACACAGGGGTGTATGTGTATGTATGTTTACCCGATCCATAGACAAATATCTTTGCAAATGTCGCCTTTGTGCGTAAATATCTTTTAATGTCAGGTCAATTCAATGAAAGCTTTCAAATTTTTTCGAAATACCGGATATCTTCAAACTTGGGGCCTTTTTATGCTCTTCAAGTAATTGTCTTATTTTAATGCTATCCTGAGATTCACTGGTGAGGTGGAGGTGCGGGAAGGGGATGAGGGTGACAGGGAGAAGAGAGGAAGCACAAATGGACCATTTCCGTCATCATGTATTTTTAAAATGCACACCATATTACATTTTTTTTTCATTTATCACTACTGCCACCTTCTATTTTTAGATATCCCACATTTGTACCTGTGGATAACTGGATACCAGTGCACACATCAGAAAAACACAAGAGAAATGATGAAGACGCAAGGCAGGAATATTTCCAGCTGACAGCATTAACACCCAAGCTGGAGTTGAGCAATAGGGCTGAGGGAAAGGCGGATCTAACACTGCAAGAGGTAGTCAACAGCAACTTATGTAACAATGAAGTGCAACCAACCATCAACACAATCCTGTCAACAGGTGAAGTGCTAGTGACAATCCAAATAGACACCCAAGAAGAAAACAATTTCCAAAGTGAAGTCATTAGCAAGTAGGCAACTGTACGGTGGAGATAGAAACGAAAGGTATCAGATGAATTACAGGACTTACGGGTGTTTCTTTTTTTTTATTGTATTTCAATGCCCCATATGGTGCAGGCTGGCAGTAGCATAGGTGCAGCCGAGCGACAGACAGTAAGTACAGAACATGGAGACATTTGAAAGAACATAAAAGAGGAAATACGACGTAATAGACATAGAAAAGGGGAAACATAATGGAAAATAGCGTAAGAAAGGGGTGACTGTAGAAATGGTGATAAAAATGTAAAGCCTCTACTCAAAAAACCACATACTGTGTCAATTAAAAGAAACAGAAGGCAAATTACGGCATGAGCATAGAACTAGCGATGGGCGCCGTAGCACATAACAATCACTGACATCAGCTTGATGTTCAAGTCCAGAACACAATTGAAATCACAGCTTTTGATGTCACGGGAGATCAGCACCAAACACAACACTGACATAGCACACCAACGACAGTGAACAAACTGAGAGGATCTGCCAAGGGGATGGAGATGAGGGAGAAGGGAAGAAAGGAAGGAAGAAGTGCTAGAGAGGGGATAGGGTGGAGACGGGCGGGGAGCATGCCAAGGGGGGCCAGGGAGGGAACAGCGTGGGAATGAAACACTGAAGTTGGGGGAGCAGAGACTCAGGACGGGAAGGAGGAAAATCCGCTCTAGGAGAAGAAGCGGAGAGGAAAAGGGGCCCTGGGGAAGGGAGGATCAAGGCCAGCCACGGTTGGTAGGAAGGGTAGATGTCGTGGCAAAGTTCAACATCTGGGAGCGGGAGGTGCTGGAAATTGCCCTGATGAAGGAGTTGTCTGGTGTGGAAGTGAAGAGAGGGGGCAATAAAGCGATAGAGGCGCAGCACAGGTGGTGGGTTGAGAGGAAGGAGGAAACCAGGAGTTTGGGGGAATCAAACCTGTGGACAGTGTAAAGGATACAGATATGTTGGAGGAAAAGGAGGAGGTGTGGAAAGAGGATGAGATCGTACAGGAGTCATGTGGGGGAAGGAAGGTAGATATGGAAGGCAAGGCAGAGTGTGTAGTGTTCTAGGATTTGGAGGGCCTTAGGAAACTAGGTGGGGAGAGGTGGAGATCTAGGCATAGCTGGCATAACAGACGATAGGATGGATGAGGAATCTGTAGGTGTGAACAATGGTGGAAGGATACAATCACTATATCTGCCCAGATAGGAGTTTCAGGAGGCAGAGGCAGAAAAGGGTTTCCTGCTGGATGGTTAGAAGATGATGGGTCCAGGTGAGGTGGCAGTCAAGGTTCAGGCGAGGGTATCTCAGGGTGGGGGTGAGCTGGATAGGACAGCCATAAATGATTAGGTAGAAATCATGGAGACAGAAAAGGTGGGTGGTGCAGCCGATATTGATTGCCTGGATTTTGGAGGGGTTGATACGAAGGAACCACTGGTTACAACAAGGTGTGACCTGGTCAAGGTGGGTTTGAATGGTGCATCGGGACTGTTGAAAGGTAGGATAGAGAGCCAGGAAGGCTGTGTGTGTTCAGCAAATTGGAAGAGATGGACAGGGGGGGTGCTGGCTTGGGCATATCTGCAGTGCACAGGGGATAGAGGAGAGGGAAGAGGATGGAGCCCTGGGGAACGCCAGCAGTGGTATAAAAGATACAGTAGTTGGCATCATGAAGGGAGACATACGAAGGATGGTGTGAGAGAAAGGAAGTGACCAACCAGACAAAAGTGATAGGCCGGACGTATGTTTGGAGTTTAAAAACGAGTCTGGGACACCATATGAAGTCATAGACATTTGGAGATCGACGGAAACAAAAATGGCCGAGCGATGGGAGTTAAGTTGGAGGGAGAGCAGGTGGATGGGGTTAAGGAATTGCTCTTTGGCAGAGGAGGGTAGGTACCACTCTGGGTAAGGGTGAGGAGGGGGAGTCGATTGAGGTGGTGATGGATATGATGGGAGATGATGGATTCAAAAACCTTACTGAAGATGGATGTGAGGCAGATGGAATGATAGGAAGAGGTGGTGGAAGGGGGTTTCGTTGGCTTCGAGGAATAAGAGGATGCAGGAAGTCTTCCAGAGGTCAGGGTAAAGGCTCGTAGAGAAGATGTTGGTTGGTTGGTTGGTTTTGGGGAAGGCGACCAGACAGCGTGGTCATCCGTCTCATCGGATTAGGGAAGGATGAGGAAGGAAGTCGGCCGTGCCCTTTCAGAGGAACCATCCCAGCATTTGCCTGGAGTGATTTAGGGAAATCACGGAAAACCTAAATCAGGATGGCCGGACGCGGGATTGAACCGTCGTCCTCCCGAATGCGAGTCCAGTGTCTAACCACTGCGCCACCTCGCTCGGTGTAGAGAAGATGTGTTGCCTAAATTGGACAGAGAACAGTCAGGAAGGAGAAGGGGCAATTTCTGAGGTGGCGGTAGTTGACAAAGTAATGACCAGGGGCCATGTTGCGATTTGACCAGAGATAAGTTTAGTGTCTTGTGCTGTTATTGAAGTGCTTATGTAAGAGGAGGTATTTTCCCTAAGTACGGGAGACAGGGAGCAAGTAGAGCGACCAAGGCATCGGCGTGTTGCATGATGGTGGGGAAAAGGGATTAATCGAAGTGGGGATCATCAGGTATAGAGATGACCTTGGAATGGTGGGAGGCATTGTTATAGAGAAGGGGGTAATGAGATGTGGAATGGGAACCAGTAAGGCGATGGAAGCCTTACCAGTACTTGGAGGAGTTTATAGGAAGGGTGGCATGGAGTCATGTACATGTCAGGCACCGGTCCTGGCGTTTCTTTGATGTAATGAGGTTCCTAACGTGTCACTGAATCTGCCAGTGGTGTAGGAGCGTGTCACTGTCACAACTGCATAGGAAGAAGCAGTGGACGTGGTGGGATTCACAGAGGATGCAGATAGCCCACAGAAGGAGAGTGGGATGGTGGGGGTGGATGGTTTTAGTAGGAACATGGGCCGCCAAGGCATCAGTTATAGCCTTCTGAAGAATGGACGACGTGTGGATGATGTCAACAGGATAGTGGTATGTAAGAGGGTGGCTTTCGACCTGTGTGACGATGGATTCCTGGTAGGCCTCCCAGTTGGCGTGACAGTAGTCATGGACTACCTTGGAAGGGTGTGTAGAGTGGGGAGCTGGAGGCCGTTGGTGAGCAGACTTTATGGTGAGAAGGATGGGGAGGTGGTTGTAACTTGTCGGTTCAAGGATGTCAATGGCAATTTGCCCAAGGAGGTTGGCAGAGGCAATGGCAACATCAGGGTTGGTGTTCTTTCAGGACAAGTGTGCTGGAGAAGTGGAACAAGGTCACCTTAGGCCACGAGGAGGAACTGATACCACTGCCGAAGGTTGGCAGGGTAGCGGCTATAGATGTTGATGTTGGCTGCAACCACATAGGTGGAGAAGGCGCAGTCAAAACGTAGGGGATAGGAGCAGTGGGGCAGATGTAGATGGTGGTGCAGGTAACAGTAAGGGAGGGGAAGAAGACATAGACGATAAGGTGTTCGGTGGGGTAAATGAGGAGGGGTTGTGGCCAGATGGGGATGTGCTTCAGGTGGCCAAAGGACTCGGGGACCAGGAGCCTCAGTTTGGTGGAGGATATAGGGAAAGGTGTGGATAGTATGGTGGTGCTGGAGAAAGATTTCGTTAAGGAGAAAGGCGTCCACGAGGTGGTGGGCGAGGGTGTTCATGAGTATGTATTTGTTGGTGTGAAAGGAGCAGATGTTCTGGAAGAGGATGTAACACTTGTGCTGTGCCATGACAGGAAGAGAGGGGGATTGTGAAGAGAGGGGAGGAAGAGGCTTAAACTAGGGTGTCGAGTTGGGTGAAGGTGAAGTAGGCTTGGTTGTGGGAATAAGTGGCAAAGTCGCTGAGGTGAAAAATGGAGTGGGTGGCGAGGGTGATGTGGTAGAGGGTATGGAGGCATTGGAAAAGTGACTGTTTCGAGGACTATGGTGATGAAATAGGTGATGTCTCTAGCTGTGAGGGGTGGACACAGGGACTTGTTGGGGTGGATGGGGGGATTGATGGGACAGACAGGGACAGTAAGCTTGGGGGTGGCAGGAGGGGGCTCAGCTTTACTCTTGTGGGAGTAGGTGGGATGTAGGCCACTGCAGGTGTTACAAGAATGAGGGGTGGCGCGGTTGGGACAGTTTTTGAGAGAATGGGAGGCCTTGCAATGGGACAGTTCGAGGACTTTCTGCAGTCAGGGGTCATGTGATCATTATACATGAGGCAGCACTGGAAGTGGTAGGCTTGGGGAGGGGTTCTGGAGGATTTAATGGGTTGGTGCTGGCGGAAAATTAGGGCACCCTGGGTGCAAAGGTGGTTGATGGAGGGGACGGAATTAGCTGAGTGGTCTGAGGCGCTGTAGTCATGGACTGTGTGGCTGGTCCCAGCGGAGGTGCGAGTCGTCCCTCGGCCATGGGTGGGTGTGTTTGTCCTTATGATAATTTAGGTCAAGTAGTGTGCAACCTTAGGGACTGATGACCTTAGCAGTTAACTCCCATAAGATTTGACACACATCTGAACATTTTGATGGGACAGACTCCAAAGAGACACACAAAAGATGTGGGACCTGAAGAATTGTAGATATGGCAGGAAGAGCCGATTTCCAGGTCCGGGTGTGATTTCAGTTCAGCCAGATCCTCAGCCTCCGTGATCACTGGGCAAAGCTTGGTGATTACAATGGTGTAGTTTGGGGGCGACAGGGAGGCTGGATCTGATGAGGAAAGGTAGAGGAGCGGAAGGGTGTCAGGGGTGTGTGGGGGCCAAACATAATGTGTGGGAGTTTACACAGGAAGTCTGTATGAAATAAGGGGTGGTGGGGGCTTTATGGGGACAGATTGCCTGGAGGGAATCAGGGTATCAGTTGGGAGACTGGAGCACCTGGGAGATACTTTTGTATCTCCATGGTGTGATTACAGGCATCAAGGATCTTGGAATCAAGAGCGGACAGGACAGAGCTGTGGAGGGCGGGGGCTGGGGTATGGGTGATATAAGTAGGGGTGGTATCGATGTAAATGATGGTGGGAGAGGGAGGGGGCGGCGATCTTTTGTGGGAAATGGTGGGAGCAGATTTGGTATTGATGCACTTCTGGGTTTTTTTGGATATAGTAGGCCAGGAGGTAGGGAGAGAGAAACAGGGAGGAGAGGGATATGGTGAGGCGCGGCATATCCTGTAGGTGGGATGGTGGCACTGAGAGGTGTGGTCAGCTCGCTGGTGGCAAAAGTTGCCTGGTGTGACATGATGCAGGTGGGGGAGGCAGATGATGGAATATCTGGGGGAGTGAAAGAGGGGTAGCCGACCACATGAGAGGCTGTATCAGAGGTGCAAGAGGAGGCTTATGTGAGGGAAGGGGCAGGAATGGGAGCTGCGCGGGGGAGGCGAGATCGAGGGGGCGGCTGGCAGACAGATGGAGGTGCAACAACAGCAGCAGGCGGCGGATGGTGTCGAGCACCGGGTGGCGACCGCCGGGCGGCTGCTTCGGCGACGGAAGGTAGGCAGGCCGGCAGGCAGACGGGAAGGCAGACGGACGACAACGGCAAGGAGCGCTTCTAAACTGTAGATTGCACCTTAAGTGTAGCTCAGGCAGCGTAATTCTTTGACTTGGAACTGAGGTTATCCAACCCTCGAGATCACTGGGTGGTCGAGCTGCGGCGGTATTTACACCGGCCCCGAGGACTCTATTGGCCGGTATATGCACGTGGGGAGACGGTGGTGCCCTCACTAGGCAAGTGCTGTGCTGCGCGACAGTGCCCTCTATCGTCCATCGAGATCCATTTTCTCCAGCGGACATTCAAATTCGGCGTAGCCCGATACCAGACCCACAACCACCATCTGTCATTTCTAAGATTTCCCACAAGTGTTACGCTGCATTTTTTAATTTTGCATCACTGCGTCTTACGCCACTGACTAACAGTGGAAACTTGAAGTGTGCGACAATGTTCCCATCGACTTACTACTCTAGTCTTATGAACATTAAATAATAGTTAAATTAGTATACCTAGAGGCGTCCCTAAGATTTTGCACTTAAATTATCTTAGAAAGTGGAAGTGTTGCTGTCAGTTGCCTACACGAACAGACAGGCCCAATGAATTTACAAACATGTTGTCCAAAAAATGGTGGATGGTATAGTTACAAAAAAGCAAGATACCGAATGGCAGAAAGTTTAAAAACGCAAGATGTTGGTAACTGATGTTTTTAAGACATTAAAAATTCGAGGATTGTTGAAACAGACCACTTATGTTTTGTAATACCTTCCCTCCCCCTTTTTCCAGCCCCTTTGCCCCTCTCATCCCCTTTCCTCCATACACCATCAGTCACATTCCTTTGCTTTACAGGACACTAGAAAGAAATAGTCAATCTCAGTGTATTGACCATGTTTAAAAGAAGCCATTCGATCAGAGTTTGCGCATCTTCTTCAAACAAAGACCTGGAACGACGTGAATTACTTATCATAATTTTCTATAAAATGTATGACTTGCAGTATTTCTACCTCTAAAAAAATCAGGAAAACGCACACATACACATATGTACATGCGTACACACACAACCAAAACGACAAGCAGTAGTTCATGCAAATTACTGGACAGTTGCGCCAGTAACTTTCAGCTTGCTTCTGTAAATTTCACTGGAATCTACATAACAATTGTTATGGAATAAGAAAACTGGTTTCAGACGTAACTTAAAATTATTAAAATCTTTCACTTACTAATTTAATAAATTAATTAGCAAATATATAGTATTAGCCGTGCGACTTCGTACCTCTGTCTATTAACTCTCGGTTTCTTTGCCGTTCGATTTAGGGAAATTCTCTCGTATGTCGAAAGGGTGCAGGGCGAGCAGGTCTGAAAGTGGGGTAACCGCGAGAGAGCTAGGCCAGCGGACTACCGCGAGTTGGGCCTTTTTCCTCCTGCTGGCGGTGCAGCAAGACCGAGCAAGCAAGGAAAGCGTGACCACTGTGGATATGGTATGTTAGAGTAACTGCTGTTGAAACCGAAGTGATCTGAACTTGAGTAAGGAAGGACCCTAAGCTAGTTTGTATTAGCCGAACTTTATTGCCCATACGGTATCTGTCGGGCGGAGAGCAACCTTATGACGAGCAAAAGATGAATACTTAACAGATAGACCGAATCAGTACTTTTTTTTTCTCCATCGCCGGAAGCTTCCAATACATCCTACGTGGCTCGAGTTAATTGCATACTTTCAGTTACAACGCTCTGCCATGACGAACCTTCATAATCCCTTGGCAGTGGACCACATTCACCATCACAAAAGAACATTGGTGTATTTGCACTATGTATTCTGTTTTCCTTCACCTTTCACTAGCTCATCCATATGTTCGCCAAAAGTTTCGGTTGAAGTTCGCTTATAGGCTGTGTATTTGCCTTGTAGCTAGTAGTAGATTTTTCTGTTGTTGTAGCAGCTAGTGTTAAATGAACTTAGAATTACGCCTGTTTTGCGAGGGGCTATTTGAATCGACGTCGACCTGATATAATGCCAGTGTGTACATCCACGAGTGGCTGTTGGTCTGTAGTTAGATACTGGTTCATCTTTATTTTGATCATGAGAAGACACAGCATAATCAAGTCAACATTTGGCTTTGTGTAACTGCACGACGTAAGTTCATTTCTGTGGATCATATGATTAGTATTTCACAAAGCTTTTAAAAAATTATTAAAAATCTGTAACTGGCATACTGATGTCGCATCATATTCAGCGGTTTAGCTGTAATTAATCAGCAGTGTGTAATGTGATAATTTACTGCTGAAGTCAGCTAATTTCACATTTAATGAAAACTCAAACAAATCATCTTTATAACAATTATTATTATTTCCATTTAAGCTCTGGGTCTGTTTTTCGAGTGAGTATTCATTATAATTCACTGCCAACGTTGTCAAAGTACTGATTAACCCGCCTCAACGGAAGATTTTTTAAAATTAATTATCGTCTTTTGGATGCTGTGTTGTTGTTACACAGTTTAATTTAATAGTGACTACTCATTAGAGTTTAAGCTAATAAGTCTCTGCTGAGGTTACTGAAGTACTGTTTAACCTGTTTTAAGGAAAGTTTTCTTGAAAGTTATTGTGTAATTTTATTTCTCTGTTGTATCATACACTTTAGTTTAACGGTAATAACACGTTAGTATTTAAGCTGTTAAGTCACAGCTGAGGTTGCTGGAATACTATTTAACCTGTCTTAAGGATAATTTTATTAAAAGGTATTATCGTCATTTTTCTTCTGCGACGTAATACAAAATATAGTTTAACGATGATTGTTCATTAGTCTTGAAGCTGGTAAGTCACTGCTGAGAGTGCTGAAGTGCTATTTAACCTACCTTAGGGAAAATTTTTTAAGAACCTATTTTGTCGTTTTTCTGCTTTCTTGTATACCACAAATTAATTTAATGATGACTAATCATTAGTATTTGAGTTTGTAAGGCGCTGCCGACTTTCCTGAAGTGCCATTAAATGTGGATTCATGAATATTATGTTAACAATTGTTACTGTCATTTAGCTGCTGTATTATATTCCACAATTTAATTTAACGGTCACTACTCATTAGTATCTAAGATGATAAGTCACTGATTAGGTTTTTGAAGTACTATTTCCCTTGCACATAAAGAAAATTCTCTTGAAAGTTGTTATTGTCATTTTGAGGTAGTGCTACATTCCACAGTCAAGCTGTAATCATTCATTATTGTGTTATTTTGCATTGTATTGATGTCTTGAGGTTAAGGCATTAATTTGTAAACATAAGACAATTATCAGTAAACTCTGATGTTCCTGTCAAATAAAATATTATTCTTGCCATCAACCACCTCCAGGACCGCCCCCCACCTCACGCCCACCAATATCCTAGATATCGATGACAAGTTTTACTTCAACTCCTGTTTTTCAATACTTCAAAAAGTTAAAGAAAATTTACTGCTGTTTTATGCTCTTCTTGCTTCTCATTAAAATCAGATGGCAGCATTCATATAACGAACAGTGAAAAATGAATCGTGTAAGGCTAAATATACTCCTAAATTAATTATTTTCCACATCTTAACTGTTTTACCACATTTGTTAAATGTCACAATGTCGTTTTTACATTTTAAATATCTGCAAAAATAATGCAGAGAATGTAATGTTTACTTCAAGTACCATAACGTTATTTTCCAACCAAAAACATACCTCTGTAACTGGTGCCTAAAACACGATCGTGAACTCTAAAGTGAGATATCAGTGATATCCTATGCCTTATTAGTTTAAAATGAAACACAAACAGAAAGTTGGTATCTAAGATGTGACCTGAAGATCGATTCACTTTAAATAATCAGATCAGGCATAAGACTGCAGAAAATACTAGTTACTTAAAATGCTGCATATGCATAATGATAACAGATAAGGCACCAAATATGTTGCGTAGCTGAATTATACATTTCATAGGTTATCTGAGCTGCAGAATTAGGATACAGATGTGTGAAGTATGAAGTAGTTCCATTGCTTTTAACTGTTAGGTGTATCCAGTGCTCATCATCTGACGTTATGGTCCATTTGTCAAAGGTACGCAATCTTGTCCCACTTGGGTACACTTTTTTTTTCCTGCAGTTCTCCTTCAAATTTTCAAGGATAAACTCAGTGCAAAGTTTGCCTTTGAAGGTTCGATACCATTATCACCATGGAACCATAACCATCCTCTTTATGTCTCGTGCCGCACTGATAGTTTGGTGTGAATGAACGTTGTGATATTTGGAAATCTTAGTTCGTCATGTGAGAACTGAAGACTGAAAATCTGTGGAAGTAGACGTATGGCCGTGATTTTGAGAACAATCTAAAATGTACTGAATGACGTGCCATGAAGCTTCTCCATGCGTCCCAACGTGCCGCGTAGATGCTGAAATACAATAGCATGACAAAAAGTGCTGTGTATTGTTTGTGTGCCGGTCGGGGTGGCCGAACGGTTCTCGGCGCTACAGTCTGGAACCGCTTGACCGCGACGGTCGCAGGTTCGAATCGTGCCTCGGGCATGGATGTGTGTGATGTCCTTAGGTTAGTTAGGTTTAAGTAGTTCTAAGTTCTAGGGGACTGATGACTTCAGAAGTTAAGTCCCATAGTGCTCAGAGCCATTTGAACCATTTGTATTGTCTGTGTCTGCGGACTGGTCTAGCTGTGGTGATCCAGACCGTAGTAGAGAATGACTGCAAAAGGCAGTTGTTTATTCACATCTCCGTGGCGCAAATGAAAGTGATATGGAAGTGCTTCGACACTGAAGTGCTTCGACCTGTCTGCATTTCTAGTGGCAGTCGAATTTCCATATAATATTAACGTCTGAGAAGTATTGTACAGACCCATTTGTTGACAAACGAGAGAAATACCCCTACCCGTATTTTGTAAATTATGAATCGCATTTCACAATAGTCATGTTTCAGGCAATTATTAATTTTGTTTGTATTGCCACTTATCGTGCCATTGGTGTTGATGCAACCGTCGTAGACAAGTATCTGTGTGTCCCATAGTAGTCATTGAACTAAGTGTACCTGTTATAATTCAACTGCTAATGTTTATAGATGCCTACGTCTAGTTGGAATAGACGCCCATATTGCATCAGTGAGTCAACTGTGGACTGTCTGTTTATTGCCAGCTTGTTACAAGTCACGTAAAATCATTTAGTGCAGAAACTTCTCGTGAAATATAGGTAGACTGGTAGTTTATTCTCGTTGATTCTTCATTTATAGTGCAATCCTTGCTAATCGGCAGAGTTCGTGGTATTTCATTGATATTGTAATTTTCCTATGCTATGTGTCTCTGGTTATCTTTTGTTTTCTTACATGTGTATTTTTATCCATTCCCGAATCCCAAAAGTCAGTAAAATTTTCTAGATAATTTTTTTTGTATATGATCGATTAGTTTATTGGGAATATCGTTTGGATGATTTTTCTATCCATATATATATATATATATATATATATATATATATATATATATATATATATATATATATATATAATCTTCCAGAAAATTTATGGCATGTTCTTTTGGTATTCTGTGTAGCAGGACATATCGAAAGTCCGTTACAAATTCAACAAGTCGGAGCTGTGACTAGATAGGGAAGTAGGTAGAAGATGTAGCTAACAAATAAAGAAAATTTTGATTCTGATTGTGGTTTCCAGTTCGTGACTGATCAGACCTTAACAAACGAATAGCCCTCGTAATACGTGAACGATATCTGTGGGACACGCCTGCACATTTAAGTAAGAAATGCTCTTCAACGCACCTTACAAAGCATTAAAGGAGATTCTGTCCTTTGCACTTTTGCAGAACCATCACAGCTTTTCAGCTCAGAAAACAATTCAGCAACAACAGCTTCCGCATTATTGCAAGGTAGGAAAGGATGATCTACCAGGAATCTGTAAGGTAATCCATTTCTGATATAGTTCTGTCTTTGGGACGCAATACTTCCATACCAATACGGGCAGTAAGATACGAAAGTAATTAAACAAAATATTTAATTAATTAAACGTTTAATGGAACATTTTAAACTAGAACATGAAGAACAAGAAAACGAAAAATAACATAACTAGAACTGAACGAAAAAAATAATTGACTTTTAAACTTTTTTAACTTCAACAACAATTGGCTTTATGGGAATCTTCTGAATGCCGGTTTCTTGGGCGGGCCAGTAACAACGATCAGTCCGTTCCCCAAGTCCTGCGGCAGACGAGCACAGGTGTGGGCGGCAGAGCTGGACGCCGCACCAGGGTCCACGTTCAGCGATGCCGCAACGTCCGATTCTGCCATCTGCCAGTAAAAAATATAACATCTGCAGCTGACCAGCGGGAAAGTGTGGTGATTGCGAGAATAATTACACAAGTTTTATCCAAAACTGTGTATCACCAATCTGACACAAATTTGACTCCGATACTGTTCTGAATTACGAATGTCTTCTGGGAGCTTCATTCATATCAGGACCCGTATGACTGATGTTAAACAGGGCCGCGACGGGACTTCCTTCCAACACACAAATCTCGGAGGATGTTTTTGGCTATTTATGCGTGTTCTCAAATACGGAACGAACAGCGGTGATTTGAGGTCGATGGTGGTTAAATATGTACTTGAGGAACACTAGCATCAAATTATGAGCTTATTATGCTTCAGATGCTCATTAGGTCTACGACCTCCAATAGAGAAAGTCCTCTAAAAGGAACTATTACTAAGAAGCTGTAACAGAAATGTGGCTTATATCTCAATGAAACATGAAGTTTGGTCACCCATAATTTCAACACCAAAGCGTGTTGTGCTACAGTTCGACAATTGGAGACAAAGGTAATGTCGGTTGCTCGAAGTTATGGAAGGTTCTGCTGCACAAAACATCTCTCGCTCAGTTGACAGCTTACGTCAATGTGATTTCCTTAATAAACTATCAACCCTTTTCATCAAATGTGGTTACTGGTGCTAGTGCCACCTATCACGAGGAAGTCTTTGAAAATTACTGGATTGGAGAGAAGTGATGAACGCCAGAGTTGACAGTGGCTTAGGCTTACCACCCATTGTGCCTGTAGTACGGTACGGTACATCATTCTGGTGGGAGGATGTCGGCTGCCGATTTGACCTTGCGTTCTAGCCGCTTTTCCTTATTTGCCAGCATGAGAATGTATGGGACTACTGAATCTTTAGCATGTTTTACTTATCCTGCTAAAGGTGCTGTGCAAATGCGTTCCTCCAAACTTTTCACCGATTCTCTCACAGCCAGACGTATGGCCACTTGTAATTTAGCTGGACTTTGAACCATGGAGTTTTTCATATTAACAAACATTGACAGATGTAGCAGAGGTGACCTGTACAAGTAAAATCTTGGTATTCACCTCATGTCCAACGTCAACCCGTTAGATTCGTTATCCGGCACGTATATTGTGAGCGATCGAGCCATACATATAAACCCGTACTGCTATAAAATGAAACACAACAGCTCAGAAAGAAAAGACAAAATTAACCACACCATGATCCACAACATATCGATATCTGCCTAACTATTTTGGTTAAAAAAAACATAGCTGTACGTGGTGCAAGAACAAGTACTTAAAGCCTGGAAACACAACAGCTCAGAAAGAAAAGACAAAATTAACCACACCATGATCCATAACATATCGACATCTGCCTAACTATTTTGGTTAAAAAAACATAGCTGTACGTGGTGCAAGAACAAGTACCCAAAGCCTGGAAAGCTTGAATTCCAGCTCTATACCTAAACCAGAGAAAGATATATCTAATGCCATTGGTTCTCATCCCATCGCACTTTCGTTCTGTGCTGGGAAGGTGATTGAGGGGATAGTAAAACAACGTCTGTACTGTTGTTGAAAACACCACTGTGCTCTAGATGGTTCCCTTCTTCATATTTTACACACATCGTGGACCTAACATTTGATACCCCCAATACATCACTCCATCAGTCTCGAGAATATGGTCTGTGACACATCGGAATAATCGATAACACAGGAAAGATATTTCGACCGTAGAGGTACCTGTACAGCTCTACATGTTTATCGAGATGATGCAGCTCCCAGTCTAGCGTCAATTGGGGGACAAATGGATCTACTGAAGCAACAACAAACTAATAAGAGATCTGCTCGGTTCAATTAAAGATGGCGTCGATATACTTCAAATGACATTACACCAATGTTATTGGGGACCAATCATTACCTGTGAGACGGAACGACCTATCATCAAAAATACAGCAGAGAGGAGCGGCATTAAATCGGCCGTGGCAGAACACGAACACAAGTGCGTCGTGCCAATACGAGGTAATCATTGTATTGTGCAGCCACACAGCTCGAAACAGGAAAATGAGAGGGGAAGCTGAGGCAGCAAAGTGGACGTCCAACAATACCACATGTGTGGTGGGTGGATGGGTGGAGTGGCGGGGGGGAGGCTACTGTGTGACGACGTCTTGTCTGTATCGCAGGGTGGCTGGCCGACCGTCATCCATAAAACACCACACAGGCGACCACTGGAAGGAAAATACGTCACTGGATATAACGATGTACTGAGACGGAATGGATCCTTATGAAACTTATTTCTGGACTGGTCCAGCAATTAGTGAACGAACCACAGATAATAAACAGGTATCATTGATTGTGGTTGTAAAATCTTCGTGAGTCAGCAGACGTATGTTTGAGATTCAAAAAAAAAAAAAAAAATCCTCAGGGCACACAAGGTGTACTGAATATTATCACGATTTGTGTAAATGCTGTAAGGGTTCCATTCCTACAACAGCAGAGGCATCATGACGTCCTTAGAAAGGCAAATGCACATGCAGTGATCGCTTTGGATAATCCACTTCACGAGCTACACAACCAAATTAATTTGCAGACGTAGAGCTACAGTTCTAAATGACATCTCTCAGGCTCGATCTCTTGCTGGACATAGGTTTGGGGAATAGATCCAACACATTACACATTAAAATCTTGCAGATTAGAAATTGGACGGCTCATATACGTTTCTCACGAACACAACAGGAAGAGTAGGGAACCAACCCTCAATAGTTGCTGAATGAAGCTATCGATATGGACTAAAACTTTTTACACACTTATTCAGGCCTTCTGTCCTGCAACAAGTGACAAAGGTTTGAAACAACGACGAACCTAGCAAGGGTCAGTCTAAACTACAACATACGTGGTACTGCTTTAAATCAAAGTTACTGTGTATGTGTAACGCACCTCTGCTGAGCAAACTGTAGTCTCCACCGAATCCAGACACTTCTCCACATCTTCTGTAACCGCGACTGGCATGACGTCTGCTCCCTCCTCCACCTGCAGGCAGAATGATAAAACTTCTTTACTTTTCCTTACTTATTACGTAAGCTTAATGATGCATCTATGTTCACAAGTAAATACTTTTACACCATTGTAAGAAATATCATGAAACTTCGAAGCAAGACATGATGAAATTACATAAACGTTGCTTCACGTTGTATGTGTGGTGTAAACGAAAGGTATGTGTTTCTGTGTCGGCGCAGTTCAGTGAAACAATAAGGCTTAGAAATAGTTTCCAGTCTTCTTTTGCGATAATTAGTGGAGATGACGTTGTCACTACATGTTTTTGAATTAGTTATATGTATCTAGGCTAAATTTCGAAATGACATCACTAAGGTTTGGTCCTATGCTGTACGTGATTTGAGGAATTTATCGAACACATTCCATTTGGGAAAATAACAAACCAGTCGACCCACATGTGTGACTCTGAAATGTAACGGAATAAATAGGTGCCATTCTTCAGCGATTGCTGAAAGATGCTACCAGTATGGACTGAAACGTTCATCATTTTTCTTGAGGGTTGTTGTTACAAAATAGCAGACAATGGTGTAAAGCAACAATATGCGGGCAATTGCTTTGCACCAACGTATCTATACATTTGAAACTCACCCTTTCTGAACAGATTGTAGTCTTGACAGAGTCCAGACTCTTCTCCGTATCCTCCACAGCAGTGGTTGATATTGCACCAACTTCCTCCTCCACCTGTTGGCAGAATGATAAAAAATGTTCAATTTACCTGCGTATTACGCAGTTTTCATATTGGGTCGATGTTTACACATAAATCACGTAGTATCACATATCATGATACCTCTAAACACGTTAAATCGAAATTATGAATACAGTATGTCACTTCACATGGTAAATGTGGTGTGAACGAGTGTCTGCCGCTGGGACGAAATGCTTGAGTGAAATAATAAGGATTGGAAATAGATGACGCACTTCTTCCCGATAATCAGTGCATGCAACATTATCACTGCAAATTTTTCAGTTAGCTGTATGTTTCTACGACATTTACATGTAGTCTACATTGACATGATTCAGGCTCGACTACTGCTGCAGGGGTTTTGGGGAATCTGTCCAACACACTACCGTTGGGACAGCAAGAAAGTAGCTGACCCATCTACGTTACTCAGAAATGTAACAGAAGCGGAGGGGTCAATCCTCAGTGGTTGTTGAATGAAGCTACAAGTGTCGACTATAACATTTGTCATTCTCATAGGGGCTTGTTGTTCAATAACAACTAACAGAAGCTTGGAGCAAAGATGAACCTTTTAATGGTTAGTTTTAACTACAGTATGCGAGCTGTTACTTTGAACCAAAGTTACTGTGGATTGGAAACTCACCTCTGGCGAACGATCTGTAGCCTTGATAGACTCACGACCCTTCTCAGTATCCTCCATATAAGCGGCTGTCGTAATATCGGCTTTCTTCTCCACCTGCCGGCAAAACGATGAGAATCTCTAAGTTTAGCTACACATTACGGAGGTTTGATGATCGATCCTTACTCATAAATCGCTTTTATATCACTGCAATAAATACCACCATATCGTAAAAAAACGAAATATCAAAACTATAGAAACGTCATTTCAAATTGTATGTGTGGCGTGACCGATAATTATCTGTAGTTGCGACGTCAGAGTCGAGTAAAATGGTCATTCTTTGCAGTAGCTGCCGCACTTCCTTTCGAGATGTAATACAGAAGATGTGGTTAGCGCGAATTTTCCCTTAGCTGTACGTTTGTTGTCTACAAACCATAACCCAAGAGATACCGTTACTTTTTTCACATATAAATGTCACCCAATCTACCACTATGAATTTTACTTCAATCCATGGATTGCTAAGATGTTCTGATTATGGAAATTTCGACGCTTGTTCATTACAGCAGAGTTCTGCATCTCCTGCGATTATTTGCAAACTTAAATACAATGTCTATTATGTTTGCAGAATTTAATTTCTGTATGTGTGAAGTACAATACCCATTCACTTACAGTATAAAAATTCAAAGTTCGACGGGAAATACATGGCTATAGAAACACTGTAAATAATAATTTAGCGAGACGGAGATGTAGTTTACGAAGCATGGACTACTACAGCAATTAGGGAAATAACTAATGTTAAGTAACAAGTGGCCCACATTATCGTCGTTGGCATTAGTAGTAAAATCTTCATGTGCCCATGGACGTGCGCTGGGGATTCAGAATATGTGCTCGACATACTTCGTGCATTGAACGTAATCTAGATTGGATTATATCTTGTAAGGATGGTCTTCCTACAACTGAACCTTCATGAGGATGTGGTTAGACAAACAAGTATCAAAGTCCCGATTATATCTCTTACACTCTGTTAAGATACCTGCATTCTCCAAGTTACACAATGAACGATGATTTACAGACAGAGCTTGAAAGAAATAAGTGATATAAATACACTCCTGGAAATTGAAATAAGATCACCGTGAATTCATTGTCCCAGGAAGGGGAAACTTTATTGACACATTCCTGGGGTCCGATACATCACATGATCACACTGACAGAACCACAGGCACATAGACACAGGCAACAGAGCATGCACAATGTGGGCACTAGTACAGTGTATATCCACCTTTCGCAGCAATGCAGGCTGCTATTCTCCCATGGAGACGATCGTAGAGATGCTCGATGTTGTCCTGTGGAACGGCTTGCCATGCCATTTCCACCTGGCGCCTCAGTTGGACCAGCGTTCGTGCTGGACGTGCAGACCGCGTGAGACGACGCTTCATCCAGTCCCAAACATGCTCAATGGGGGACAGATCCGGAGATCTTGCTGGCCAGGGTAGTTGACTTACACCTTCTAGAGCACGTTGGGTGGCACGGGATACATGCGGACGTGCATTGTCCTGTTGGAACAGCAAGTTCCCTTGCCGGTCTAGGAATGGTAGAACGATGGGTTCGATGACGGTTTGGATGTACCGTGCACTACTCAGTGTCCCCTCGACGATCACCCGTGGTGTATGGCCAGTGTAGGAGATCGCTCCCCACACCATGATGCCGGGTGTTGGCCCTGTGTGCCTCGGTCGTATGCAGTCCTGATTGTGGCGCACACCTGCACGGCGCCAAACACGCATATGACCATCATTGGCACTAAGGCAGAAGTGACTCTCATCGCTGAAGACGACACGTCTCCATTCGTCCCTCCATTCACGCCTGTCGCGACACCACTAGAGGCGGGCTGCACGATGTTGGGGCGTGAGCGGAAGACGGCCTAACGGTGTGCGGGACCGTAGCCCAGCTTCATGGAGACGGTTGCGAATGGTCCTCGCCGATACCCCAGGAGCAACAGTGTCGCTAATTTGCTGGGAAGTGGCGGTGCGGTCCCCTACGGCACTGCGTAGGATCCTACGGTCTTGGCGTGCATCCGTGCGTCGCTGCGGTCCGGTCCCAGGTCGACGGGCACGTGCACCTTCCGCCGACCACTGGCGACAACATCGATGTACTGTGGAGACCTCACGCCCCACGTGTTGAGCAATTCGGCGGTACGGCCTCCCGCATGCCCACTATACGCCCTCGCTCAAAGTCCGTCAACTGCACATACGGTTCACGTCCACGCTGTCGCGGCATGCTACCAGTGTTAAAGACTGCGATGGAGCTCCGTATGCCACGGCAAACTGGCTGACACTGACGGCGGCGGTGCACAAATGCTGCGCAGCTAGCGCCATTCGACGGCCAACACCGCGGTTCCTGGTGTGTCCGCTGTGCCGTGCGTGTGATCATTGCTTGTACAGCCCTCTCGCAGTGTCCGGAGCAAGTATGGTGGGTCTGACACACCGGTGTCAATGTGTTCTTATTTCCATTTCCAGGAGTGTAGCTACATTTCGAAATGACTACTCTCAAGCTCGACCTTTTGTTGTGCTGGGATAAGGAGAATCTGTGTAACTCACTGCATTTGTGAAAGTTAGAACTTGTCGACAGATCTATTGGACGTTACACAGAAACATAATAGCAAGAGGAGGGAGCGAATTCTCAATGGCAGCTGAATGACGCTACCAGTATACCAATGCAACTGAGTGTTGTTATTCTGAAACAAATGTGAAAGGCTGAACTCGTGCGGGCTACTGCTTTAGTTACTGTATCTGTGAAGCTCACCTCTCCTTGAAACCATGTAGTCTTCACAGGCTGACGACCGTCGTCCATATATGTGATCAAGATCTCCTCATCTCCCTTCTCCACCTGTCGGCAAAATGATACACAGTCTTGAGTTTACCTAATCATACTACACAGGCCTAATGATACGTTGGTGTTCGCATACAAATCATTTATTGGAATCGGAAGATATGTCATCTTTGCTAGAAAGGGGACATTAGGAAATTAGGTGGATTTGTGTTACATTAGTACGTATGATGTAAACGAGTAGTTTTTGTTGACGTGATTCACCGTTGGTTGAAATAGCTATATTAGGCAACAGTTTGTGTCCCTGCTATCGATAATTGTCTATGGAAACACTGTCACTACCATTTTTCAACTATTAGGACGTGTCTAGTCTACAAACTATAATATAAAAGATTCCATTAGTACAGAAATGGTTCACACTGCGTACATAGTGTGAGAACAGTTTACACAATTTTTTATTTTCAGCTGTTAGTTCCACTGCAGCTTTTGGCATAACATTCTCGTCACTTTACTGTCGCAGTCATTCTAAGCAATTCTGCCCGTTGACAACTGACTGGTCATATGCACGCATAGTGTTTACAGTTGATCGTTGAAGCTGCCGCTACAGTTACTGCGCTGACGTTGCTCATACTCAAGGAATGAAATCAGTCTCGGAACGGATGGTGTGTTCTGTGATCAATATGCTTGTTATAGAAAATAAGATCACAAGGGATATCCAACGCAATTTCTAACTATATTGAGGATTTTTTGGTGAGAAGGATACAGCTTGTTATCTTGGATGGAATATCATTGACTGATGTAGATGTAACTCCAGTGGTACTACCGGGATATGTTTAGGTCCCCTCCATGTCTACGCAGCCTAGCAATTCCCTGGCAGAATTAATTTACAACAGCGCCAGGCTTTCTGCAGATGACGCAGTTGTCTGCAAGAGCATACTCTGTAAAATAGGCTCCCACATGCTGAATAAGACGTTATTTTGCGAATGGGATGATATTGATAAATTACAGAGCGCAGCAATCAGTAGTCCTTTTTTTTTTTGTGGGTTTCATATGGCTAATCCAGATTTCGGCTAGTGCCTGGACATTATCAAAGCTAAAAATACAAGAATTACATGGTCAGGCGGTACTATAAAAAGTTGCATCTCATGGCATAACCCATAAGGCTTATACAATAGATTACGTACCATTAGTTTCTAGTCTCGATATATTTCATTTCCCTGTTGTTCGGGCGTCAGTCACAATTCTTTGAATATTACTGTATAAAGAAGGTAGGCTGCGTGGAGAACATATCGACTGGTTGTACGGCACCCTCTACATGAACTACGTAACATGTAAATTTCAAAAGAAAAGAAAATAATATCCAGTTTGCATGGGAATTCCATAAAAGAAAAAGTAGTAAAATTCTTCACATTGCTGTCTGACTTATTTCCACATTTGCCAGTAAACAAAGAAAATACGAGAAAATTTCCAGGTTCACTCCTTGTCAGAGAACAGTTTTTTATTCTTTAAACACATATGTAGCTTCAGATGGGCACTGAGTACTAGGTGACTTAACATCTGATGTCATCAGTCTCCTAGTATTTAGAACTACTTAAACCTAACTAACCAAAGGACATCACACACATACATGCTCGAGGCAGGATTGGAACCTGCGACCGTAGCGATCGCGCAGTTCCAGACTGAAGCGCCTAGAACCGCTTGGCCACACCGGCCGGCTCAGATGGGTAAAACCTCATTTCAAATTTATTTACATGACACAAGAAGGCACATATTTTATCCGTTGGGAACATTTCGAACGGATGCAGTTTTTAAGAAGTACAATACCAAAGAGACTCAAGTGCAATGTTACTACTCGTACAAGTCCTTTCGTGTATCAGTCTGTAGAGATGTGACATGGAAAGATATGCTCGCTCGTACGTAAAGGAGGTGCAGACATTGCTTCATTCGAATCATACCGGGAAAATGCAATCAGTTTTCCAGAGAGAATACTTACAAAGAACTCGTACGTCCCAGATTTGTCTGGCTTACGACAGAGTGTCACGGAAATGTCAAGTGAACTTAACTGGCACACGTCTGAAGACCGACGCCAAGCATCAAGTTAAAGCTCAGTTACTAGTTTCAAGAAACAGTATAAAACTAGGAATCTAGGAACATATTGCTGGCATCCATGTTTTGCAGTCACACGTACTGTGAAGATAAAGACAACTAATTACAACACGCCCCGAAGTATTTACACGGCCTCGCTTCCTGCGTTCCATACACAAATGTAACGGGAAGAAAAACCATAACTTATGAGAGAACAGAAAGTATCCCCTGCCACACGCTTCACAGATCTTTTGCAGAGTAGTGATACAGTATAAACACCGCACTGCATCTATGATATTCTATCGTTTTATATGGTAGTGCAGGTTTACGTATCTGTGTGATATTCCTTGACCGAGGTGGATTTGCTGAGTGGTACAAGGCAAATGGTGCGGCTGAGACGTAGCAGCTGTTAGATACTCCAAGTACTTTGCGACTCCCTCATACAAAAGAGTGGAACAAGGTCATGCCATCAATATCAGCCTTTCTCCTCCGTAAAGGCCTGCGTTATAGGTTGCAGGAAGATCTACTGGAAGTGAGGGGTAGTCAGCTGCGGGTGATTTAGTACACAGCTCGGGCAGGGCTAACCCCTGTTTAGCGGATAGGTGTCCTAATCAATGTACCCTATTCCCAAATGTTTTTACTTCTTAGACAGGGGATGCTCGTTTAAGACTGGAGTATACATCCCACTGAGCAACACCACGCTACATACCCGAAAAACCAAAGGAAGGAAGGAGGGAAGGAAGATGACGGCGTAATGCTCCATCCACGGTCGGGTCGTAACCCGACGAATCAAAGTCTCGGAACGGTGAGGATAGGAGAGAATATCTGCCGTGCCCTTTCTAAGGAACTACGCCAGCATTCATTTTACGCGATTTTGGGAAACTAAGGGAAACCTAAATCTGGATATACAGACGACGACTGGAACTCTCATTGTCTGAACACGAGTCTAGTGCGTCCCCATGGCGCCGCCTCACTCTACGGTAGAAATGATTTCGCCCCTCCACGAGAGGGCAGGCTATGCTGCAATGAGGGTCCTATTGTCGTCTTTCTAAGGCGTCATAAATTGTGACAGAGTCTTAAAAATCTTCATAATTGCTCCACGGCATGTCTACGGCATTTTCAGGAAATACTTGGTTTCTGAGTGGCTGATTGCCGGCCGCCGTGGCCGTGCGGTTCTAGGCGCTACAGTCTGGAACCGAGCGACCGCAACGATCGCAGGTTCGAATCGTGCCTCGGGCATGAATATGTGTGATGTCCCTAGGTAAGTTAGGTTTAATTAGTTCTAATTTCTAGGCGACTGATGACCTCAAAAGTTAAGTCACATAGTGGTCAGAGCCATTTGACCTTTTTCTTTTTTTTTTCTTTTTTTGTGAGCGGCTGATCCACTTGTCCTTTCCTACGTTCCTACGTTTTACGGAGTTTCTTTACTTTGACAAAGATGTCATCTAATTTTAGATTTAGAATTGCATTCCTCTGATTCCTCTGATTCTGATTCATTGCTGTAACATCTTGTCGTGGATGGGGGCGATAAATGAGTTGTTCTGTAAAGCAATCGAAACGAAAGCTGCATCGTGCCACAGCCACCAATATAAGACTGTATGGCTGCCGGCACTACAGCAACACCCTTCTACTTATTCCCCTTAACGGCTTCAGGCAGAGGTGCTTTCTCACGAACACAGGTGGTGTGTTCATCTTAAACGTAATATGCATATATTTTGTCTACAGCCTAAAAGAACTGCATCATAAACCGTTGTGCAGCGCTAAAGTACCACTGTGCTAAGGAGTTTCCTAAGTGGTCGTCAATGAGACTTATTTTTTTGAGGAAGGCAGCGCTTGTGTAACAATAAATTATGAACGTCATGTTGTAATCCTACACAATTTTTTGTGGTCACAGTATAAGGAATTAACTCGGAAGAAAATTCGTTGCAGAAAGGTGTAGCCACATCCCACACAGCTGATGCATCGATGGCAGTTGTTCGAGAAATGTTTCCTCAATACTTAATTACACGCTTCGGCAATCTTCACTGGGTACACGCTCAAGATATATGTCACTTTGCTTCTTCTGCTTATGATGGTATTTGAAATGCAGAGTTCATTACCAAAAAACCTCATTCACTCATTGATTTCAATGTTGAAATACCTAAAGAAAATGCTGCTGTTTCACGCACCGTCACAAAAATTATGCCGAACTTTAGGGGAAGACTTGTAATGTGAATGAACGAAGAAAAGTATCTTTAAAAATTATTGCAAATCTGAAATAGAGTAACTTACATTCTCGACTGGTGTAAGCATATTTTATATGTGATCAGTCATGGTAGTTTGAAATTAATGTATTCTTGTTGCACCTCCCTCTGGAAACGTAAGGAATCAGATACGAAATTCTAGTGATACTTCGTTGACTGAAGCCGATAATAGCTATACAGAACGGTACACTCTGGAGGTAGTCACCATGAAGTAGCAGGTACACCTGCGCTGGGTGTGTCTGTGTCTTGAAATGTAAGACTGACCATTTACAGTAAACCGTCCGTAGACGCAAGATGTGGTGGCCCTGATAGAAGCATCCCGGGTGCTGCTGGGAGGCCTGGCTACTGTGCTCCACCTGCCATGAGCCACGTGCGGCGGTGTCACTCACCTTGGTGCTGACGGGCGGTGAGTCAGCACGGACGGCCTCCCCCTCTGGCTCCGCCTCCTTGGCGCCACAGCAGCAGCCCAGCAGGCACCACAGAAACCGGAACATCTCTGCACAGAGGAATCACATTTAGAACTGTCCCCACCTTCCGTGTGATAGCACCGTAGTAGCAATGTCTCACAGCTGGATTGCGAAGAACAAGCTCTTACAACATTGTTCTTACAGGACGATCTACGACTCATGCAATAGTCACACCGCTGACAGTCATTGCAGATCATGCGATTTAGGCACAGCTGAACTACTAATGTAATAAACAAAACTTTATATATAAAAAAGAATCGAACCAAAGCCTCTGTCAAAATACGTAGTTTCTTAGTAACAGATTACAATAAAATCCACGTGTTGAGATAGAACTCTGAAGTGCCGCAGGTACCGATGAAATCTTAGCCTCAGTCGACAGATGTCTTCCAGGGAAAATAACTGCCATCTCAAATCGAATACATACTAAAGAGCCAAAGAAACTGGTGCACCTGCCTAACAACTTGTAGGGCCCCTGTGAACACGCAGAAGTGCCCCATCAAGACGTCGCATAGACTCGACTAATGTCTGAAGTAGTGCTGGAGGGAAGTGACATCATGAATCCTTCAAAGCTGTCCATAAATCAGCGAAAGTACGAGGGGATGCAAATCTCTTCGGAACACCATGTTGCAAGGCATCCCAGATATGCTCAATAATGTTGATGTCTGGTGAGGTTATTGGCCAGCGGAAGTATTAAAGCTCACAAGAGTGTTCCTGCGGCCGCTCTGTAGCAATTCTGGACAGTGGCGTGTTGCATTGTCCTGCTCGAACTGCCAAAGACCATCGAAATGCACGATGGACATCAATGGATGCAGATGATCAGACAGGATGCTTATGTGAGTGTCACATGTCAGAATCGTATCTACACGTATCAGGGGTCCCAATCACTCCAACTGCACACGCCTCTCCCCATTACAGAGCCTCCACCAGCTTGAAAAATTCCCTGCTGACATGCAGGGTCCATGGATTCATGAGGTTGTCTCCATACCCGTACACGTCCATCCACTCGATCCAGTTGGAAACTAGACTTGATCGTCCAGGCATCATGTTTCCAGTCATCAACAGTCCAATGTCGGTGTTGATGGGCCCAGGCGAGGCGTAAAGTTCTGTGTTGTGCAGTCATCAAGGTTATTCGAGTGGGCCTACAGCTGCAAAAGTCCATATCGATGATGTTTCGTTGAATGGTTCCCACTCTGACACTTGCTGATCGCCCAGCACTGAAATCTGCTGCAATTTGTGGAAGGATTACACTTCTGTCACGTTGAACGGTTCTCTTCAGTAGTTGTGGCTCCTGTTCTTCCAGGCTGTTTTTCCAGCCTCAGCGATTTTACCAGATGCCTGATATTCACGGTACACTCTGAAATGGTTGTATAGGAAAATCCCCACCTCATCGCGTTCTCGGAAATGCTGTGTCCCATCGCTCGTGCGCCGACTATAACCACTTACGTCTTAATAACCTGCCATTGTAGCAGACGCTTGTTGTCTCATATAGGCATTGTCGACCGCAGCGTCGTATTCTACCTGATTACATATCTCTGTATTTGAATGCACATGACTGTACCAGTTTATTTGGCGCTTCAGTGTATAATGCACAGTATCTGCAAGCAGAATGCTGACAAAATAATTTCGTGTCCCATCCCACAGTACTCCTAAGATGTGTGAGATCCATACCATTTCGGCCAAATAGGCGATACTGAACGTATACAAGAAAGTGTACCACTACTAGGCAATATTTTGTTTCACTCATCGGAGATCATGGCGAAATGTCACGTGTCGAGTGTGCACACGCGAGAAGAAGCAGAGGAGTTCTGTAAGCACTACAACAAAAATATCTGCGGTTTGTAGACAAGAAGCAGTTTCAATGAGTTTCTCAAAAACACTACATACGTTAAATCGACGCCAACAGATTCATGTCATCGCAAACTTTCCGAATTCGTCAGAGCGGTGAAATTCAGGAGGGAATCTGGCGAAAACTGTAAATTTACATTTGCCCACATAGCTCTCGGGTTACATAGCTTTCGAAATTGTGATCCTTCTTTTGAAATTCTTAACGAAATGCCACAAAAGCCTGTAGAACCATTTCGGTTAATTCTAAAGATTGCTAGTGAGAAGTAGAGCTGGAATAGATATTGTAATGCAAACAACGGTGTGAGAGCAGTGCCTATGGACTTGGCTGACTCATCCTCTCTTAGCTTGACATTCTTGGTCAGAAGATTGTTGGTTTATACGACAGGCTATCGCACATCCACGCGATTTTCGGTCACCTACGGCACTTCCGTGCACAGTGCTAGAACACAGCGCAGGGATGGCGAACCTGTGTACATCTACGTCGCCTTTTCTCCCGAGATATGTATAATGCGGCAACGACGTACCAACAAACAAATCGTATAACTAAATTGATACTGCGTATTACTCTTTTCATCTTGCTTATGATTATACATGTGATAGCCCACGAATGCATGGGAATTTTAAGATTAGAACACGTGTGAAAATAAATTTTTTTAAATTTATCTAAATGGAATTAAAACTAATGTGATAAGTGCTGTTGTGAATTCAATGCACAGTTTGCAGCTTTTGGCAGAATGCAAGGCGAACTCCAGTTATTTGGAGACGGTTTCATAGTGAATCATTAAGTCATTCACTTCAGAACATAATGATTAACAGGCTTAGGGAATGAACATAGCAGCAAACGCCTGCTTCTCTGGGCAGCTATCTCTGTCTGAAATGAATTTCTTGCTTTCAAGAAATTTAATTTCGACATTTCTGCTCATATTGCCTAATGCTGTTTCTAATTTGTTTACTTTTAATTCTTTTCTTGTTTCGGTAAATTTCGTTTATAATTTGTTTACTCCTAATTCTTTTCTTGTTTCGGTAAATTTTTAAGTCCAAACTGAACTAAACTGGAAATCAGTGAGCTGCATTTCAATTTTTTCAGTTTGCAATCAATGAAATTTAAATAAGCTCAGTTTATCCAATGAAGTCACATCAGGGTACATAATAAATACTAGGGGCCTACTGCTCCCAACGACTCTCTGAGCTCCAAAAATCGCGTTGAAAGTTCTTCGAGTGTATTAGTGAGAAAATTCCTCAGTGATTTTTCTCGGTCTTTCTTTATGTGTAACTAGCTGACACGGCGAACTCTGTTCTGTCTTAAAGCCAATAAAGAATCAGATAATGGATGTTCAGTTCAATTTTTATTAGGAATTACAAACAAAAAATTAATTATTTGAATGATTCTTTATGTTTTTGGTGCATAGCTTCCACTCTTCAATTAAGTACCTTGTGATTCACGACATTTTTGTTTTATTATCATTCGCAAGAGAAACAACGCAGATGGTCTTCCGACCCGTGAACATGCCATACATAATTGACCATGTGAAAAACATAGATATTCTAGATTTAAACCACGAACTTTCAAGGATTGGCCTTGTGATTTGTTAATGGTCATGGCGAATGCAAGACGGATCGGAAATTGAAGCAATGAATGCAATGGCTCAGGCGGCGGAGTCAATAATGGCAGTTTCACTTTCCCACTAAGGAAGCACAATCCGTGCGTTTCTCCCGAAAACTTCAATACGCCACAATACTCGCAAACAACGTCCACCGGCCCAATGCAAACACAAGGACGCATGCAGCAATCAGTGGTGCAATCGTATCTAAACGCTGCTCGATTCAAATCATCACGTGACAAATCTCTTCTTGTGTGTCGAAAATCATCCACATGTTGATCTCAGTTGTTCGCTCGGCGACTTTGCATTGCCAACCGAGCCGCTTCACGGGCTGCCTCACTTTGCTCTTGTGATTGAGATGCACGAAGGTTCTAAAAAGTTTCAAATGGCTCTGAGCACTGTGCGATTTAACTTTTGAGGTCATCAGTGGCCCAGAACTTAGAAATAATTAATCTTAACTAACCTAAGGACATCACACACATCCATGCCCGAGCGCCTAGAACCGTACAGCCACTCCGGCCGGCGAGAAGCACGAATTCGAGCCATACTAACATGGCGCTCTTCACGGGCAATTTGTTCTTCTTCTTCAGTCCTTTCATTCGCAATGTTTTGTTTCCTTCTTGCATTACGGCTTTGTCGACAAATATTCGATCGTCTTCGTCGCGACATTGTTAATGATGATTGAAAGAAAATACAAATTATTTCTTTAAATTTTTAATTAAGATATATACTGACACTTAACCATAGGCGTTTAGCTTTCATTTGCGTTTTGTTATTCCATGCCTGATGCGTTTTTGTTATACCACGTTTTATAGCCGTCGAATTGGATAAAAAGTATCCCATGTCCGTCTCCTCGTTCTAAGCTACCTCTGCACCAATTTTCAGCCAAATCGGTCCAGCCATTCTTGAGTTATAAATAGTGTAACTAACACGACTTTCTTTTATATATATAGACTTCAATTCTGCTGTACCTTTTTCAAATATTGGAGTTACTTGTAGTTTTTCGAAAAAATATTGTTATTGAAAAGTTGCAGTTTAGCCTCGAAAGTTCGAGTAAGATGTGTTATAACTGTTTTGCCTGTGCGTTGAAGCTTTACGTTGAAATTATTTAAGTGCTGGAATATCTTCTTAAACAATTTTTCCCTCATTTTGTAAAAACAGCCTGATTTCTTCCCAATAATCCCCAAACTTCTGACGTGTGCTGCCATGGCTCAACCAGAGAACAGTGTTATGCATCTGTAAGCCACTTTACACTGCGTTAACTACATTTAACAACCTTACAAACGTTCATTCATTAGAAGTTATCCACTCCTTGGAGTATCAAGGGAAGTGAAAGCGAAGTTGCACACACAGCTTGTTGATGTACGATGCAGTGAAGTTCAAGGACAGAATGTCTATAGTGTGCATGGAAAAACCTAAAGACACCATTTCTTTTGCCCATCGTTTCGCAATAAATACTTCCTTGATTTTATTTATTTAATCGTATGGCTATGGACCCTCGTCGGGCAGACCGATCGCCGGGTGTAGGTCTTTCAATTTTACGCCACTTCGGCGATCTGCAGACGATGAGGGTAATAGGATGATGATAAGGATAGCACAACACCCGGTCCCTGACCGGAGAAAATTCCCCGACCCAGACTGGAATCAAACCCAGACCCAAAGGATTGACAGTCCATTACGCTGACCATTCAGCTACCAGGGCCGGACACTTCTTTGATGACATTTACAACACAACATCGAGCAAACACAGCTAAAGACGCACATTTAACTACATTTTCACTTCAGTCAACATACATGGAAATACAACGACAGGAGTTCACGTCATTTTTCTTTCTTGTTTTACACTCTCCGCCAGTTTTAGTACTCTGTCTTTTATTGTGTTCCCAGAGCGGTATGTTGATGCAATCAGTCTTCAGGTAGTCATGGGGCACAAGCTAACCAAGCTTCCTTCAAAGATTCCATGCCGCAAGAGGATTTACCAAGCTGAGCAATGGTATGTGAAGCAGGGTAACTTGCAGCGTTGGTATGACAATCCTTGAGAACATACTTAATCATACATTTCGCCTGCCTATTCCTGTCTTTAAGTCGCATGCAGTGAATTCCTTTGGCTCTTATTCGCCCTTTTTTCAGAAAAAGATTTGTCACTTTTTCATACTGCCGTTTTAGAGACGATATTCTACACACCACAGTCCTGGAGCATTAAATCAACAGTTTTATTGCTTTTGTTAATTATGACATTCCTCTCAGTCCACGAACTTTAACGTTCTCTGTAATACCTCTTTTTCATTGTTTGTTTCTTTGACAACTACACATGTTGAATACCATTTCACCGCGACAGTTTCGCTGTGCTGTATTGTCAGTCAAGGTCGGATTTTAAACTGAGCGATCTAGCAATGGCTGACGATAAATTATTACTAATGTATTTTAGTGAGCTTGAGCGCTGATCTACCTTCTACAACGTCTATGACACGTCCGCAGGGTAGTTCGTTCTCGATAAACCGTTCGAAAGGTCCCCAAAGCTGAAATCGGCCGCTCCCGACGACGTGCCGGTGCCATTTTATAGCAAATTCTGACATTTACTAGGGAGCACAATAGAAAATCCTCCATTGAAATCCTGAGAGGTATAGTTGCCACCGGAATTCACGAATGCTGCAAAGGTTCTAATCCAAAACGAGGTCTAAATTGCTGCAACCGCTAATACTAATGTGTTAACCAACGATGATTAAAAAATGCTCGTGAGGATTATTAACAGTTGACTGAAAACTGAACGTTCTCTAAGTATTTGGGGCTACCAAAAACCTGGTGTCCAGGGACACTGAATGACTACTGTATTGGCAGACTACCGAGACCTAGTCGCCATTGTTCATACAGCACGGTGGCCGCACGTAAGACGCGGCCACCGCCTTCTCCAGCACCGTGTGCTAACGCTCCAGTGGCTGCAGCGCAGCATACTTCAAAGCACTCACAGTGGGGGCGCCACAAGAGATGCAGCAGTCGTACCGCTCGAGTCGACGGAGGCAGTTAGGACGCAGCCCCACGTGTTAAGTCGCGTCGTCGCGGCCTGGAAGGGGAGTCGTCTGGTGGGCCTCCTGGAGTACGGAGCAGCTCTCCTCCGAGTCGCGACGCTTTTACTGTGATTGTGTTTACGGGAGATGAACTTTGGCTACGGACCTGGACACGAGTGATTACCCTATGTTTCACATTGCTTTCAGAGTAAGTCTTCTAAGTTGTAACTAATTTCGACTTTCCATTTGGTAGTTTGTACCTGGGACACGACAGCTATTACGTGGGAAGCGCAGGCAAGTATGCTCATTGGATTTTTCGATCGACAAAAAGTGTAACACAAAGCAGAAATTACCTACCTTGAGTTATGGATAAAATCAGATATTAAAAGACATTTCTCATAATTACGAGGTGATGTGCAAAATACGTTGCAGTCGCAGTGGGCCCTTCGTTAAGATAGTTCTACGTAAGTGTGCTTGTTTACACAACAGCAACTGAAGCTCTTCTCCTTTGATTATAGGTCGCTTTAACGGGATTCTATATATATAGGACGAAGACTGCATGCAGTAAACCCGTACGCGGATGACCTCACTCTTACATCAAATGACAAGCCAGACGAGGCTTTCCCAGGAGACGTACTCAATGAAAATGTAAAGTCCACTGGAGCCAGGATCAACACAGATTTCACTGACCTGCAACCTGGTTCTCCATATCGCCTGCATTAATATTTGCATACATCTGGTGAAAAACATCACTCTGACGTGATCGCCACGACGAGTCCACCTCATATACCAGAACTCAGCTGGCAGGAGAAGATTCAATCAATCAAAATGACGTGAAGGAGCCCAAATCCCGAAATCTAGAAAGAATAGAAATGGCATTCTCCAGCAGTGCTTATCTTTTAGCCAGGCTCTATCATCTATATCCAGACCTATCCGAAGCTGAAAACTATGCAGCACAAATACTTCTCGTGGGGTCACCGTGTGTCCGGAGATGCAGTTGTGTCCATACTGGCTATCCTCATCACAACCGCACCGCTTGCCGACTGTCGATTCGAGTGGAGAAATCCACATCATCATTACATGACAATATTCCTAAAGTATACAACGAAGACACTCTGGCAGTGTACAGGAAGCATACAACAAAACTCTTCGAAACATTTTGACCATCAGAATAAAGTCTGCAGATTAATATCCACTCAGAGTACAACTCTGCAGATACTTCTACAAGCGCTACATAGAAATAAGCTGTTCAGGAAAATAGACGCTGTAGCAGTACTCAACAAATATCTATCAACAATTAATTCAACTCACTCTTAAGCACCCAATGGCAATCGAGTGTCCTCAAACAAATTGATCACAAGGTTAGAAATACAGTCAGGCAAAGATTTTACACATAAATATGAGAACTAAATATCATCAACAAAACAGATTCTACTTCTGCTACAAAACATTTAGTGAAACTGACACCTCTGTTTCATGCGAAGTGTGTGGAGTTGAAGCAAACATGTGACACACCTATCTATGGAAGAAAACGAAAGAATTTGTAATTCGATGGGAAAAAGCCCTCTGTCATCATGAGAACGGCTATAAACGCAACAAATGTCGACCATATTTTGCAACCAGATCGGATATTCTTTCCTGATACTAAACACAATGTTTCTGCCTGGCTTTCTTGATACTCATACCTTTCCCGCCAAACTAAAGGACATCGAAACACAGGCATATATCGACTATTTGTCAATGCATCACAGGAACCTTAAATCACATCTTTTAACCAGATATGCACCGTCAGTGGGCAATTATGTGCGTGTGATTGTAGAGGCTGGTTAAGGAACGAAATCTGAGATGAAGAGTTCACGTTAGTCAGTCACCACTCACGAAATAAGACAGTTGGAATAATCATTTTAAGTTACGACCAAAGTTCTAAAACGTAAACACTTTTAAAGTCGCATGTGAGAATGCTATTTAGCGGAACACTGTGTGTGTTTCAATCTTATTATTATTAGTATCTTTATTATTATTGTCAGTAGTATTATTTGAAATGCAAGAGAAGGACTGATTTGTACTGCATCTTAAGTCTAATTTCATATGTATAATTATAAGCGCTTCATTAACAAAAATAGGACATATCACATCATATACAAAAACCTTGACCGAGTCATTGACATCATTAACATAAGTATCGCTTGTAAATTTTGTTGTAATACACGCGAAATTTTACTTCAGAGGAAAAACCTAAACCCTGTAGCAGTCGTTGCAATTCTGCTGTTTCATTCCTACAATTTGCATGTAAAATAAGTTCAAACGTTATAGAACATCGCATAATTAAATAGTTTACACTAAGAAATGACTGCAGTATATGCTTTTTTTCTTATTTTAGTATATTCCTGAGGATACCAAACTAACACTGCTATAATCGGTATTATTTATTAAATATTCCTTGTTTAGTGTTAATAATTGAAGAATATACTGGTGATTGTTATGCCACATGTATAAATGCTTTCAAATTTTTAGTTCTAGTGCAACAAACAGTTTAAGATATAAGAAAACGCATGCATCAATTACTCTACGAAAAACTACACACAAAGTTTTCAAGCATCAGCACAAAATGAAGAAACTCTGTCGCCTGCATGTTGTTGCCATATGGACTACTAAACCAAAATTACACTGGTTCGTGTGCGTACAAAGGCCTGTCGGTGGTTATTCTTACCACTATATATACCCGATTACAGCGGAAGTACATTATAACCTGTGAAACGGTTGCCTCTTCCATGCACTGCAAAGTGGTTTTCAGAGTACTGATGTAGATGTAATCATGAGCAGAAGCTCAGTCGGCATAAAGATCACGGCGATCTGTAGTAATATTACATCTATAGTGCATATCGTACAGTGTAATCCGTTGTATGTTCCGATTCATTGTGACCGTATAGGGTGTCATCTTCTAGGGCCATGTTACTTCACAGTAACTGCTTCCAAAGGTCCATTGAAGCGTTGTCCCCGCAGAGTATCACGAATTAGACAATGTGCAGTGTACGCTGTTAGGTCATATCGAATTTGTTTGGTATAAGTCATGCTTTAGCTCTTTCACGATTACTGGTTTACATGTAGTGCAATTCGACCGTAAAAATCACGCTGTATATTACGGGAATAGCGCAGGAAATTTAACATACTTACTATTCGGCGAGTTTAGTGGATGCTCTCACTTGGATTCTCATTCTTGGAAAGTGCACACATACGTCCGAGAAATACTGAGATACAGTTCATTTATTAAACAGTAATTTTGGCTCCTTCATAGCCGTTTTACATGAACATATAAGATGACATGTAAATCGATCGGCGTGTGATCGAAAGTAGATTCAAATATATGACAGAGATTTCTGTAACATTACTAAACGGCACAGCAGTTCTTTCACTACACCGTCAATTATAGCTTCACAACTGTCATAGGGTTATGACTCGGTGAAAAAAATTGATGTATGACGATGACCATTCATTATGATTCATCACCAGTTCTACAGAACTAATCGTGCCTACACTAAAATGTCTAGCTGTCGGAAGAGTATTTTTGATTCGACCCACCTGTACATAAATATCCCATTTGTAAACCTTTAGTACTGTCTAGAAGTTTTATAAAGTGCGGGCATATCACACTTGATTCTAGTGATAGAAAACAGACGATAATTAAACTATTCCTAAACTTATTGCGGCAAGACTGTCGAAAAATGGAGCACTTGGAAATCGGCACCCCTAAGTACTGACAGTGTGAAGAGCACGTGTGGCGAAAAAGGTGCAAGTGTTCTTTGGTGAAAGACGAATCCACCACTCCATTTGCCTGCATGTTGGACTGCCTTATCGCCTAACGATCTCGTCTGAGGTATGATTGGTCAACATGTCTTCCGCCGATCACTTCTGATGTTTCCTGGACTCAGAAAATAGAGTAAATTTCACCACAAATGTATTCAGTCCTCTTGATTCCATACGACCTCAATCACAGTCTCTAACTGCAGTTCCTTGCCGCGTTACACCATACTCGAATCTCCTTCCAAGATTCAGAGACAGTTGTGTAATCTTTATCGTCCATGTCTTGTCATGATCATAATATGTCGTATAAACATCATTTAGTGGACATGTATCCTCGACGTTGACAGTTCCACAAGATTTTGTGCAGTTTTTTATTGCACTTAGAAAAATTGATCCCTCGTCAACGTCTACAAGTTCAAGTGAAAAAATCTTGAACTGCCAGATAGTATCAACCTTTTTATTTGTCAGGAAATAATACATAGAGTCGTGACACTATCTTGGATCTGTCTAACTAAACTGAGTGTACCTAGTGCACAGCTAGGACTGTCTCAAACGTTGAACGAAGCATGTCCGTGCAACTATTCAAAACTCAGTAGATGGTCTCCAGCGCTTAAAGCGTCTCTGGAGATGATGAAGATCGGAAGTGGTCGAACCGCAACCTCAGATATTTTGCCAAGATGGTTTCTCCGTAATGTGGCAGATAGGTGCTGACGCACTGAAACCTTGTTCTGGCCCGCATCTCGTGGTCGTGCGGTAGCGTTCTCGCTTCCCACGCCCGGGTTACCGGGTTCGATTCCCGGCGGGGTCAGGGATTTCCTCTGCCTCGTGATGGCTGGGTGTTGTGTGCTGTCCTTAGGTTAGTTAGGTTTAAGTAGTTCTAAGTTCTAGGGGACTTACGACCACAGCAGTTGAGTCCCATAGTGCTCAGAGCCATTTGAACCTTGTTCTGGTCGCGCGCAGTGCCACATAGGGCTCAGTTTAATAAATATTTCTCAGGAGAAAGTTCAAGTCTCTGTTCAGTTCGTATGTTTAAGTGTTAAGTGTCGACTTTATAGAGAATAATCCGCTCTACAGGAAGGGTTCATTCGTAATCTGACTAAACCACAACGTAGATATAGTATACCGGAAACTGAAAACATCTCAATCATGCTATTTGTAATTAAAAACCCTGAACCCCAAAAGACTATAGCAATAAAACGACAGACTGACTATACTAAAAAAAAGGTACCTTTCACCAAAGCTATGGAAGGACAATACAAGAAAATCGTAACGAATATTTTTTTTTAAATGGATTGTTGGGCTTTAAAGGATGCGCGCAACTTATATTCTATACTGAAAAACCGCGGAAGCCTAAAGTAATGTCACCTGTATAACAAAACGTTGACTGAACCTGAAACGAAATTAATGATCGCTGCGCTCTGCAGATTACGTAAATCATGTTGCTGGAATTGTTAACTGGCACCTACATCATGAGAGTTCCGATGAAATTCTCTGAATGGCAGACCGTGTCTAATAGTGATCAAGGACAGACTGGGTCGCAGATCACATACCTGTTTTTGCACGAAGTGTCCCGACTGTGTCTTGACTCTTCTTCTTAGATGACCACAAGAATCTAAAACGCTTTCTTTTTACTATAACCTCACTTTTTCACCAACAAATCAACGCTCACGATATGTAGACGCTCCTTCAACGATAGAGTGCAAAGAACGGATGTTGCTACGTAACGGCATTCGTCGCCTCAGGCGATACTGCATTATTGACAAGCTCCCGGGCGACCGAATGGTAAACAGTAGCACACATAGCGTCAAAATGCCACAAAATTTTTGAAGATACCATACATTATTGTCTTTCCTATATCGCCACTCTCTGAGATTAAAGTTGTTATTGTTCTGCTCTTAAGACCAAAGAATTGTTAAATCGCAAATGGCCATCACATCCAAGTTGTGATTACGCGATTCCGCGACATATTATTGTATGTTCAGTTGTAGTGGAAGTTGCATAACTGTCCCATTTGATTCATATTTCGTTAACTACATCATGTCCATCATGTCCATAACAGGTATTACAGAAGTAATTTGCTCAGGAAACCCGCCCCCCCCCCTCCCTCACAACGCCAGCAGTTAAGTAAACAGCTGTCACTTTCTACGAACCATGGTAAGGACGTCACTGAAGCTTGTAATACGTGGCAGTACAGCTTATTGTGGGCTTGCAGCAGCGCTGCAAAATCTGCGGCAATCCGTCGCCTTAGGTTTACTGTCATTGTTCGTCAAAAAATGGTTCAAATGGGTCTGAGCACTGTGGGACTTAACATCTGAGGTCATCAGTACCCTAGAACTTAGAAGTACTTAAACCTAACTAACCTAAGGACATCAGACACATCCATGCCCGAGGCAGAATTCGAACCTGCGACCATAGCGATAGCGCGGTACCAGACTGACGCTCCTAGAACTGCTCGGTCACATCGGCCGGCCCATCTTTCGTCGTCCTTACAGTCACGATTTGGTCTCATCTTCGAAGACTTCATTTTTATAGTGATGAAGCGATGTAAGAAGATGTGAAGTTGTGGCTCCGTCAACAAAGTCAAATATTCTAAAGTGACTGTATCAACAAATTAGTCTCTCGTTGGGTGATGTGTGATCGTCACCTGGTCGAATATGTTGAGAAATAAATATGTAGACATGAAAAATAAAAACGTAAAATGTTTATAATTTCTGTCTAACTTAAAAAAATGTCTATTCACATAAAAACTTCGTAGACATTAATTTTAATACACTGTCGCACTTTTGCAGTTCTCTAGAACTGAGTTCCCGCAAATGTTTCAATAACACAAACGTATTCTGCTCTATTTTTTGTAGTAGCGTAATCGGTAACGAAAGTCGGAACGTTACAAATTTCGTAAAAGATGTCTACTACAGATGCCTTCGTGCAAGGAATGGTGATTAAGAGAAAAACAGCACATGATTGGAAGTTATTTCCGGCCGCGGTGGCCGTGATGTTCTAGGCATTACAGTCTGGAACCGCGGGACCGCTACGGTCGCAGGTTCGAATCCTGCCTCGGGCATGGATGTGTGTGATGTCCTTAGGTAAGTTAGGTTTAAGTAGTTCTAAGTTCTAGGGGACTGATGACCTCAGACGTTAAGTCCCATAGTGCTCAGAGCCATTTGAACCATTTTTGGAAGTTATTTGCTTTGAGGGACTGACACATTGAAAAAAGGCGACGACAAAATCAGTGGCTCTTGCCATTCGATGGTTTTGAGGGAGCTGCAGAATAGTGCATATGATTATTGTATTCGTGTGATTAACACTGAGCCCAACGCAAAATGTGAAGAGGGTTTTCAAAAATGGCTCTGAGCACTATGGGACTTTACAGTTGAGATCATCAGTCACCTAGAACTTAGAACTACTTAAACCTAACTAACCTAAGGACATCACACATATCCATGCCAGAGGCAGGATTCGAACCTGCGACACTAGCTATCGAGCGGTTCCAGACCGAAGCGCTTAGAACCGCTAAGCCACAGCAGCCGGCTAAAAATGGTATAAAGTAACCTAAAGTTTCTTTGGCCTTGCTGCTCCTGCTATGTATAGTGAATGTAACCCTACTCCTATCCTACTTGCCATTCCTGAAGATTGGCAAAAATGACAGCAGCTGAGATCATGAATGCAATTATGATGATAATTATAAGCAGGAAGAAGATTCTGCACTGCAATTATTTGGTAAAAACCAAGCAGTTGATTTAACTTCTGACTCGATTCTTAGAAAAGATGCCGTCACTTTTCATTGGTGAAAACTGAGAACTATACATCTTACATTGCATTAGTGTTATTCAGTGACACAGCAGAATAGAAAAAGAATGGATTAAATTCGTTGAAAGAGAAGACCAGATGGTTTCTGTTGTGATACTGAAGTTTTTTTAAACTTCTTTAACTTCGGTAAATATTCGAGTTAGTTGTTTACCCTGAAAACTGAACCTTCACCTACAGGAAATTTGTTGAGCTACAATGAAGTACATGAACTGCGAAAACGATTATGTAGTTATTTGAAAGTAGTTGGAACGTAACTCGGTCAACGATCTGGCTGCTCAAATGTCGTGTTTCAGTCGCGAATGGGACACCTTGGCAAAAGGCAAGCGATGGAAGGCAACTGACTCGAAAAGAAAAAATTGTTCCACCAAGCAAGATACTACCAATGGCCTTGCAGCAGTGGTAACACCGGTTCCCGTCAGCTCACCGAAGTTAAGCGCTGTCGGGCTGGGCTAGCACTTGGATAGGCGACCATCCGTTCTGCCGAGCGCTGTTGGCAAGCGGGGTGCACTCATCCCCTGTGCGGCAAACTGAGGAGCTACTTGACTGAGAAGTAGCGGCTCCAGTCACGGAAACTGACATACGGCCGAGAGAGCCGTGTGCTGACCACATACCCCTCCATATCCGCATCTAGTGACGCCTATGGGCTGAGAATGACACGGCGGCCGGTCGGTACCTTTGGGCCGTCACGGCCTGTGCGGGAGGAGTTAAATTTTGAGCAAGATACCTGCCGTGCACATCAGGATTCGATTGATGAAATGGTTCACTCAAGCACATCCAAAATATGCTGCCTGCTTCTTGCACTTGGTAAAGAGGTTTCCAAAAGTACCTTACGATAAATTAAAAAAGGAATCTTCATGGCACTTCAGATCGGAAACTTAATGAAAGAAAATTTTTCTGAAAGTACAATGAATAATTGATGCGACATACATCAAAACTATTAAACTATGGTTAGTACAATGTTACAGACTTTCTTGAAATTGGGATGTAAAATAAAAGTCAAGCTACATTATTTACATTCGTATATAGCCTTTTTCCCTATTGACCTTGGCGATGTCATTGAAGACTAAGGAGAATAATTCCACCAGGATGTCAAAGAGAAGGAAAAGAGATACCAAGGAAGGTTGAATGCAAAGATTATACCTAATTACTGCTCTATGCTATAGTGACACGTGATTGGTGGAGGCAGACAACCACTGAAGAAAAGTTTCTGTCCACTTCAGCGAAATGAAATTAAATGGTCTTCATATATTGCGTTTTGCAATAATTATTAGTAATTTAAAGTGAAATATACCACTATCCACACAATCGTATTGTTTAGTGATTCCAGCTAAGATAAAAAATTAATCCTCCTTCGAAAAAAATATGAATTCAGCAAAAACGTTGGTCAAATTGTTGATGGTCAACATCTTCTGCCACCCACTGTTGGTGCTTCCTTGACTCACATTTAGATTAGACTGAATTTCTCCACGATGCAGCCTTAATTACAGTCTCCGACTGTAGTTCCTGGGAGAATCGATCATACGCAGTTCTGTTTCCTAGAGTCACAAACAATTCTGTAGCCTACATTATCCACGGTTTGTCTAGTACTTAACGTACAAAGCTCTTTTAGGGAATACGTCTCATAAATGTTGATACGTTCACAAACTTTGTGCAGTTTTTTATTGATCGTCGAGAAATTGATCACTGGTCTACTAATTCAAGCCACAAAATCGTAAACTGTCAGGTAGTTTGAACTTTTGTAATGCTCACCGAATTAATCTTAGATTTATGATCCTATGATCCTCGTATAGATCTCTCTTACCAAATCGCCTTCCAGCACACATCTTGGGTTATCTAAACGTTGAAGGTGCCAGGATTGTCTCGAAATTTGATGGAAAATCCGAAGAAATTCTGGTCATATTTAAAGTACACAAGTGGCAAGACGCAGTCAATACCTTCGCTGCGCAGTGCCGATGGCACTGTTACCGACGACTGTGCAGCTAAGGCAGAGTTATTGAACGCAGCTTTCCGAAATTCCTTCACCAGGGAAGACGAATGGAATATTCCAGAATTTGAAAAACGAACAGCTGCTAGCATGAGTATCTTAGAAGTAGATACCTTAGGGGCTGCGAAGCAGCTCAAATCGCTTGATACGGGCAAGTCTTCAGGTCCAGATTGTATACTGGTTAGGTTCCTTTCAGATTACGCTGATACAATAGCTCCTTACTTAGCAATCATATACAACCGCTCGCTCACCGATATATCTGTACCTGCAGATTGGAAAATTGCGCAGGTCGCACCAATGTTTAAGAAGGGTAGTAGGAGTAATCCATCGAACTACAGACCTATATCACTGACGTCGGTTTGCAATAGAGTTTTGGAGCATATACTGTATTCAAACATTATGAATCACCTCGAAGGGAGCGATCTATTGATACGTAATCATCATTACTTCAGAAAACATCGTTCTTGTGCAACGCAGATAGCTCTTTATTCGCACGAAGTAATGGCCGCTATCGACAGGGGATCTCAAGTTGATTCCGTATTTCTGGATTTCCGGAAAGCTTTTGACACCGTTCCTCACAAGCGACTTCTAATCAAGCTGCAGGCCTATGGGGTATCGTCAAAGTTGTGCGACTGGATTCGTGATTTCCTGCCAGGAAGGTCGCAGTTCGTAGTAGTAGACGGCAAATCATCGAGTAAATCTGAAGTGATATCAGGTGTTCCCCAGGGAAGCGTCCTAGGACCTCTGCTGTTCCTGATCTATATAAATGACCTGGGTGGCAATCTGAGCAGCTCTCTTAGGTTGTTCGCAGATGATCCTGTAATTTACCGTCAAGTAAGGTCATCCGAAGACCAGTATCAGTTGCAAAGCGATTTAGAAAAGATTGCTGTATGGTGTGGCAGGTGGCAGTTGACGCTAAATAACGAAAAGCGTGAGTTGATCCACATGAGTTCCAAAAGAAATCCGTTGGAATTCGATTACTCGATAAATAGTACAATTCTCAAGGCTGTCAATTCAACTAAGTACCTGGGTGTTAAAATTACGAACAATTTCAGCTGGAAAGACCTCACAGATAATATTGTGGGGAAGGCGAGCCAAAGGTTGCGTTTCATTGGCAGGACACTTAGAAGATCCAACAAGTCCACTAAAGAGACAGCTTACACTACACTCGTTCGTCCCTGTTAGAATATTTCTGCACGGTGTGGGATCCTTACAAGGTGGATTGACGGAGGACATCGAAAGGGTGCAAAAAAGGGCAGCTCGTTTTATATTATCACGTAGTAGGGGAGAGAGTGTAGCAGATAAGATACGCGAGTTGGGATGGAAGTCATTAAAGCAAAGACGTTTTTCGTCACGGCGAGATCTATTTACGAAATTTCAGTCACCAACTTTCTCTTCCGAATGCGAAAATATTTTGTTGAGCCCACCTACATAGGTAGGAATGATCATCAAAATAAAATAATAGAAATCAGAGCTCGAACAGAAATGTTTAGGTGTTCGTTTTTCCCGCGCGCTGTTCGGGAGTGGAATGGTAGGGAGATAGTGTGATTGTGGTTCGATGAACCCTCTGCCAAGCACTTAAATGTGAGTTGCAGAGTAATCACGTAGATGTAGATGAAGATGTAGATGTAGATGTAGATGTAGATAGGTTCCCCATAACGTGGCAGAGATGTGCAGGTGTACTGAAGCCTAGCGTCAGGTCGAAGGTAATGGACATTTAGGTGCAGTTGGAAAGATATTGCTCGAGAAAAAATTAAGTCTCCGTCCTCTACGAGTTTCTTAATTCCCAGCGTTATCGATGTAGGGAAAACTACACTCATGAGAATGGAGCCATTCTTTAAATGAAGTCTAATTAAAACCCAATACAAATACATCGATAGATAAAAATTTCTCCATAAAGCAATTCCTCACCAAGTTTGAGCATGGCTTAGGGGTGGTGTAGTGTGTCATCATTAACAGACCGTGATGCGCAGCATCACCTGCAGCCAATTGCTCCCTTGTCTCGGACGACAATGAAGTCCCCCAACCCAAGGTGAAAGGAAAGGGTGTGTGGCGCAGGGTGGGCAGTGTCTTGAGGGACACGGTCTTGCGTCCCTCCGAGGATGGGTCTAGCGGTGACTGCTGGGTCTGGGAAGAGCAGCTTCTCTTTGGTGTGTGACGCTCCTAGTACCAGGTGGCCGCTGCTTCCCCTGTCTTATGCGGGACACACAACACGAGTACTCTGCTTGCCGGCGACCCTGTTTGACAGCGTGGGATCTTGGAACAAGCCAAAAGAACATTTCGCCGAAGGTCTGGACATCCAGTGCGTGATCTGCCAAACCCAACAGGTGGTGAAATCGCCTGCGACAAGTTAGCTGGGTGCAGGCCGCTGAATGACTGGGAGACAGGACCACCGCCTGAGTAAGAGTGGGTCCTTGGCTGAAAGTTGGAAGCTCGGGCTAATAGGCGGCGAAGGGTGAGGGGTGCATCTTCCTCTCAGGAGTGCCACCATGCCAGTGTAGTTGGTCTGGGCGAGAGACATGGCTCCTAACCTTCTCACTTGTCTGTGACCAAGCGGTTCTAGTCGCTTCAGTCTGGAACCGAGCAACCGCTATGGCCGCAGTTTCGAATCCTGACTCGGGCATGGATGTGTGTGACGTCCTTAGGCTAGTTAGGTTTAAGTAGTTCTAAGTTCTAGGGGACTGATGACCTCAGATTTTAAGTCCCATAGTGCTCAGAGCCATTTGAACCATTTTTCCTACTTGCCTAACTTCATGATAGCTGACACTGGGACAAGCGATTCTAGTACGGCCACTGCAAGGGCTTCTTTGATGCAATTTGACTCCTCCCTAGGAGTGGACTGGCGACAGGCTGCGGAAACAGAACCAATGATGTAGAAACACTCCAGAATCACTCGGATTCTGGATCAGTGTGTCAAAAACGGCAAGATGACCCCTTGTGGCAGTGCAGTTCATCAAATACTTGCCTGGGTCATAGCGAATGCTAAACGTCAAGGCAGGAGAAGAAAAGGCTGCGTAAGCAGCTGGCAAAGACGTGAGCTGGTGTGCACTGCGCAGGCACCACCCAAACCACAAACGACAAGGGAAACAACTGTTAAACTGTCAGAGCGACCGGACATGATGGTGTTTTTAAGCCCAATGGCTGGACATGATGACAAAAATGTGTTATAGTTACTCACTACAACAGTGAACATTGGAAAGAAAAGATAAAAATAAATAAAGGCAAAGGCCACAAAATATGTTGTAATCGTAGGTGCAGCTGCATTGGAAGGTATGAACAATCTCTTAAGTGATGAAATGCTATGTAAGGTGGTAAAGGGTGAGCCGTCAAACAAAAGCATTCCTCTGGTCATAATATACGTTGTTCCAGTTGGGATGAAAGAGGAGGAGATCTATGATCTATGATACGTTTGCAGAATTTAGACGACATTGATATGGAGATTTTCAAAAAGAAATTCAAACTTAGCTTTAAGACTGGATCCCAGAAATGTGATGTAGTGCTCCATGTTGCAGAGTTCTCGATGAAAATGCGGAGGAAGCTAGCTAATATGAGCAAGCCATATGTGAGTTTCCATGTAATTAACATGAAAGACTACTTAGTGCTTACTCGTTGCCATATTTTCTGGGACATAGACCACATCCATAAGCATTGTGAAACGAAGTCGGATTTCTCCAGGTGTGCATCAGAAGACCACACAGTCAAAATTGGAGTTAAACGCGAATATGCATACCCTTATAAGGAGAGGCGAAGCATATTGTGGTGCCACAGGTAGGAGCTGCCTCACATACAAGATGCTGGAGCAGCGTTTAATCTCCAAAACTGATCATGGCTGAGGCCACAACTAGGCCCAGGATGCCCAAAAGAAAGTCCTCAAGAAAAATAAGGGGAGATGCTGAACGGGCGAGCAAATTCAAAGAGTGTCTGAGGATAACTTTATAAGCTCGAACCTATATAGTAGAAACGGTGGACACTGGTATTAAAACTGAGCCTCAAGCTCCAACTCGAGCTCTCTCCTCCCAAAGCCGTGGATACAGGCTGACAGACGGCAGTGAGTGCCAAGTAGGGCATCCTAAGGTGGTGGGGTGAACTATGGTGGTGCAACGAACTCAACTTGAAGACAGTAATATGAGCATCGCTAATGCAACATCTCACGAGCAAGACGACCCCCCACATACCCCCACCACCTATTAGGTGGACTGCAGCATACCCAGTGAGGGGGCATCCAAATTTAGAATTCGCTCTGCAGCTTGCACGACTGGAGGAGCTGGCTGTCCTGATCACGGCTTTAAGGAATGTGGTCTGGGTAGCATATATATACGGCAGAAAATTCACCTTCTCGGCAATGGAGACTAGACAGACTGCAGCTATTGTCAATAAATCTCCCCAATGAGTTTGGAGCCTTTAGGGATCTCGTCAGAAATGGATTTCAAAGCTGAAACGTGAACTTTTATCTAGATGAAATTTGTGCTCAACCAGTTTCAGGCAACGGGTGCACTGCGCTCGATTGAAAGAAGCAGTGGCCGAATTGTAACGTTCACACTTATTCTCATAATAATGGACTTAAGTGCTGGACAACTAAATACGCACAGTAGTAAACTTTTCATGCAAGAGCTCCGCAAAGTGGTGGAGGAGACGACACTGGATGTGATCTGTCTGCAGTTGCCATAATTCCTTGCCAGACGAATGGTTTTCATGTCCGTCACATGGCAAATCATTTGTACTGGCGAATTGTTACTAGTACTGCGCTGGGAGTTACGACAATATCACAATTATTAAAGAGCCATTGTAATGCCTTGAGCTTTGATCATCACTGGGAGTACTCCTCATAGTATATATATACTTCCAGTATGGTGGGAACTTTTATAAGCACCTGGACTGTCTTAATGGTGTGATGACGGTGTTGCGGAGGGCGAGAAGTTATGTCGGACATCAACGCGAAGTCCCCCTGTGGTTCAGTGGCTTTCAAGATGCCAATGGACGCAAAGCAGAAGAGGCGATAACGAAAGCAACACAGAAGGACCCCACAGAGGAGAAGTCTTGTAGACCATTATGCTTACTAGACTTATTGCAGAAACTCTTCGGAAAGCTGGTGGCTGACAGACTGGCAGCACAGAGTGCCGTGATGGTTGAGTGACAGGCAGTTTGGATTTGAACAGATCAATCAGCGTCTGACACTATTGTCCTGGCGGCCGAGGTCTGTGGCTAAGCTCGCACTAGTACATATCAACATCACGGCGGGCATGACCTGCGCCTTTGACCACTGTTGTGGCCTTTACTCTTGTCCTTTTTGTGGGAGACAGAAAGTCCAGGGTAGCTTTATGGTTGTCTGAGGAGCTATTGTGAGGTAAGGGATGTGTGTCTATCGTCCCCAGCGAGCTCATTAGCAAAAAGATAACGATGAGGTTTTCTCAGGTGCTCTGCCTGGGACCACTCTTTTGGGACATCAATATGGAGCCTTTACTGGAAAGCCTACAACGCAGCGATGATGTGCTAGAAGTGATAACCTACGCAGACCATCTCCTCCTGCTGGTTGGCGGCCATCCGCGAGGATCTAGAGCCTAAAGTAGAATGGACAATGTGTTATCAGAATCGTGCCGAAAATTCAGAATGAAGATTGCCCCTAATAAATCAACGTATCTGCTATTAAAGGGAGTTAGAACGGAAATTATTTTCACATTTTAGGGTTTTTATCTCATTATGAAATTTGCAGTTTCCGAATAAAATGATATGTATATCACCTGAAATCTCTCATGGAAAATATTTCAAATTATTTTTGAAATATAATCTACACCGATTGAAAATGCTAAAATTTCTACGTGCATACTACACTACTTATACTGACATTTTACTTTATGATGACTCGTCAGTATCTAGAGAAACACCCATTAGTGTTTTGAAGATGAAAATAAAACGTTGTCATACACAGTTTTCTAAAAACAAACGTTATGTAAATGGTAGGTTAGGTTACATTCTGATAGATTTACACATCCTAACAACGGTGTTAGGTGAATGTGTATGTAGTAAAATATGTGGAGGGCCAGTTAATTTACATGAAGACTGTGAGGTATCAAATGGACTAGCCAGGAAACGTATCATTAATTGCGCCAGTTGTAAATAAACTCATTTATTTTGTAATTCTGATAATTATTTTGAAGAAAATGCTAGGTGGTTTTATGGATTGAGAGCTATTGCCAAAAGACAAACTGCAGAAGAAACAACGTGTGCCGTGATGAATATGCCATACCAACCTTGTAAAATCGACAAGTGTGCAGGATTTATTGGAGCTGCTGTGGAATATGTTGCATGTTAGTCAATGAAGGGTCCTGCCAACGAAGCTGCTGAAATATATGGTGGTATGACTGACATACCAGTAGGTTTTGATGGCACTTGGCAGAACTGCGGCTAGAGTTATAAGAATTCTGTTGCTATGGTGACCAGTGTCGATACTGGAAAGGATTTCCAGATTTTAACCAAACGTTATTATAAGTGTGAATCAGGGAATGAAGAAGGGCATATCTGTGATAGAAATTATGAAGGAATAAGTGATGGTGTGGTGGCTTCTGCAGCTATTGAAACCTTTAGTCGATCTGTAAACGAAAGTTGAGTGTGTTCCACTAAGTTCATAGGGTATGGAGACTCAGAAGCATATAACAGTGTAGTAGCCGCTCAACCTTATGGTAAGAAGATAATCACAAACCTGGAATGTGTTGGTCATGTCCAGAAAAGGATGGGCAACTGGTTGAGGAAGCTGAAACAAATTTTGAGAGACAAAAAACCATAGGAGACAGGCTGACAGACAAAATGTTGATGAACTGCAGCATGATTATGGGATGTCCATTAGAAATAATACTGAGAATGTGTTGAAAATGAAGTAGGCGCTATGGGCTACCTTCTTCCACAGACTGTCAACTGATGAAAACCCAGCACACCACCTATCCCCTCCTGGACCTGATTCATGGTGCAATTACTGCAATGCCCAGTACTCAAACAGTTCATACAGCCATAAACGTCCAATCCCAGCAGCAGTCATGGATATCATAAAACCTATTTACAGAGACCTGGCAAATCCTGAATTACTGAAGAAGTGTCTGCATTGTCTGGCTCAAAATCCCAATGAGTCATTCAATAATCTTATATTGAATCGCTTACCAACAAATGCTTTTGTTGGAATGTAGACACTAAAGTGGGGGGTCAGTGATGCTGTTATTCTTTTAATGATGGCTACTTTGATAGGGTGGAAGTGCATATGGGGATTAATCCCAGAGCAAACTGCATCAGAGAACGTCAATGGATGGACAAGATTGGCATTGATAAAGCGGAGTATGCGACACACTTGGCCGCTAAGGAGTCCAGAAAGAAGAAAAGGGAAAAAAAATTGGAAAAAGATCAAGAGTATAACATACAATTTGGTGCAGGGTGCTTCTGAGGACTAAAATTAAAAATTAAGCATATATTAAGTGAGTTACAGTTTTTTCAAACCTTAGAAGCCGTTCCTGAATATTTACATTCTGTGTTTCATTTTTCCCTGAATTTCAGAAACCAATTCGAGTAGGGTATTGAAATTTTCAGGGACTTATGACATACATATCCTGAGTCTAGTGAACTAAAATAAGAACATTATCTTATGTATAGTTAACATTATTTAGGATAACGTACAAAATAACACAAAATTTTAACTGTGTAACTAAGAAATTGTATTTCCGAAAGCAGTGGCTGAAACGTAATTATCGTAGTTCAGAAGACACAGAACATACAGATTTATGTCCTGTAAAAGTTTCATGTCAAATCGATAAATAGCTAAATTTAACGTTGCTGGGATAGGGCGTTCCAACTCCCCTTAAAAGGACAACTAGTCGGAAATCCTACTGTAAGGATCGATGGCTGAACAGTTTTTCGACGTCGCGTGGTCCGATATCTGGAAGTCACCATTCTTGAAAAGTGGAACTTAGCCACACACACTGACACCGTGACCCCGAGATCGCTTGGAAGTGCTCAGTAATGTAATCGGAATTGGGTAGAAAAGATTCCACCTCTCAGGAAATCTAATTAAATATGCACTGAAGAGTGAAAGAAAGTGGTACACCTGCCTAATATCGAGTAGGGCGCCTGCGAGCACGCGAATGTGCCGCAACACCACGTGGCATGGACTCGACTAATGTCTGAAGCAGTTCTGGAGGGAATTTGACACCTTGAATCCTACAGTGCTGTCCATAAATCCGTAAGAGTACGAGGGGATGCAGATCTCTTCTGAACAGCATGTTGCAATGCATCCCAGATGTGCTCAGTAATGTTCATGTCTGGGGAGTTTGGTGGCCAGCACACAGAGGCTGGCTACATCTCCCTCTTTCTATTATTCAGCACTTATCCTGGAAAAATCACAGTTCCTTTCGAATTACATATAACTTCCTCCTGGCATATGAATTGTCCATGACACTGTTATTGTAGAGTTCCTTCTTTCCAGTAATTTCACATTTTAAACCAAATCACGGCAATAAACACAGACATCTATTTCGTATTTAGGACTTTCGAACCACTGTGGTACAACACCCTCTCCCACCCTACCCACATCAGGCTGTGCATCCAGTACAAACCAGTGGACAGATGCACAGAATGACGAGCTCCTGTTCAATTTCTTTGGGCTGGAAGGTAACCGTTTAGTATAGTTCCCATGCCTGTTACGCATTTATACAGATGGTGATGTATTTGCTTTTTATACCACTAAACTGGCCATATTCGAATGAACGGTTGATGAATTGATGCTATGTAAGGTGAAGTGCTGGCAGTCGACTAGTTGTCGCTGGAAAGCTGTAGCTATAGATGGGTTCACCACAGTCAGATGCAGGCTGACATCATTTGCATATCTCTAGAGATGAGCGACCCTCTCCTGAACTAATTCAAAAAGTTATAACCCACACTGGATTGAGTGACTGATACTCAGAAAACTCTTTGAATCTTAAATGTCTCTTTAGTGACGTCAGTGAGCTGACTCGGGAGTACTCCTGCAACTGTGTCCCATACAACATGCTAAATTAATCACTATGGTACAGATTACGTTCCAAAAGAATACGATATATATAATATTCACCATATAGCGGAGATGCTTAGTCACTGAAAGGCTCCAGTTATCACAGACTATGGTCATGTGTGTGTGAGTTGAGTTTTCATGAGTGTGTGTGTGTGTGTATGTGTTTGTGTGTGTGTGTGTGTGTGTGTGTGTGTGTGTGTGTGTGTGTGTGTGTGTGTAATGTCTAAATTTGACAAAGGCCATGTTGGCCAAAAGCTAATTTTTTGACAATCTTGTGTTGTGCGTTTCTGCAACTCATCATCTTCGCTGTATGGTGAGTAGCAACTATCTTTTTCCTTACATTGTTACATTCCATCCTGCATTTTCCATTGTTCGATGTGCATGAAATGTATGTCTATATTTCTGAATCTTATCATCCTGAGCAGCTTCCCTCAGCATTGAAAAGAACAAGAAGGTAAGAAAGGCCGATTACTCAGATGCCATAATTTAAGCAGAAAACACTTTCTCACCTCTTACGAGTATTTCTACTCTTTATTTGAAAGACATGTTGTAAATAAATGCATTATTAAGCCATTCATCGTTTTACCCTGACATACGATGCTCTATAGAGTTTTAGTGCACGGCAATTTGTTTTCTATAGAGTGAGTTGTAAAGAACTGTGTCACGATTGATGCAGTTCTCAACAGCCACTCATTCCTCACACTCCTCTACTACCAATCAGTCACCATTCCACTAACCATTCACTGCTACACTATGCTCTTGATTCAGTTATTGCTTCAGCGTGCTGTACTCTTAATAATGCTCTGATTAAGCTCGCAGTTTGGTTTCATTATTTCTTTATTCAGCTCTTTTAATTCCAGTACCGCTTACCTTTCATAGTGTTGATTGAAACAATGGTCGTATGTATACTATATTATTACATGTTAAAAATGTATTAGTGCATGAATAGAATTTAGAGTACAGTTCATGTAAATTTCTTATTGTACTAAATTCTTTATTTGTTGTTGTTGTGGTCTTCAGTCCAGAGACTGGTTTGATGCAGCCCTCCATGCTACTCTATCATGTGCAACTTTCTTCATCTCCCAGTACCAACTGCAACCTACATCCTTCTGAATCTGCTTAGTGTATTCATCTCTTGGTCTCCCTCTACGATTTTTACCCTCCATGCTGCCCTCCAATGCTAAATTGGTGATCCCTCGATGCCTCAGAACATGTCCTACCAATGGATCTCTTCTTCTAGTCAAGTTGTGCCACCAACTTCTCTTCTCCACAATCCTATTCAATACCTCCTCATTAGTTATGTGATCTACGCATCTAATCTTCAGCATTCTTCTGTAGCACCACATTTCGAAAGCTTCTATTCTCTTCTTGTCCAAACTATTTACCGTCCATGTTTCACTTCCATACATGGCTACACTCCATACAAATACTTTCAGAAATGACTTCCTGACACTTAAATCTATACTCGATGTTAACAAATTTCTCTTCTTCAGAAACGCTTTCCTTGCCATTGCCAGTCTACATTTTACATCCTCTCTACTTCGACCATCATCAGTTATTTTGCTACTCAAATAGCAAAACTCCTTTACTACTTTAAGTGTTTCATTTCCTAATCTAATACCCTCAACATCACCCGACTTAATTCGACTACATTCCATTATCCTCGTTTTTCTTTTGTTGATGTTCATCTTATATTCTCCCTTCAAGACACCATCCATTCCGTTCAACTGCTCTTCCAAGTCCTTTGCTGTCTCTGACAGAATTACAATGTCATCGGCGAACCTTAAGGTTTTATTTTTCTTCTCCATGGATTTTAATACCTACTCCGAATTTTTATTTTGTTTCCTTCACTGCTTGTTCAATATACAGATTGAATAACATCGGCGAGAGGCTACAACCCTGTCTTACTCCCTTCCCAGCCACTGCTTCCCTTTCATGCCCCTCAACTCTAATAACTGCCATTTGGTTTCTGTACAAATTGTAAATAGCCTTTCGTTCCCTGTATTTTATCCCTGCCACCTTCAGAACCTGAAAGAGAGTATTCCAGTCAACATTGTCAAAAGCTTTCTCTAAGTCTACAAATGCTAGAAACGTTGGTTTGCTTTTCCTTAATCTAGCTTCCAAGATAAGTCGTTTCTGTATTTATTAATTGTTGTTACTAAGTATTTCAATTTTTCATACAATTTTTTTTTCAATCCTGTGGAATGTAAGCAAGTTATGTCACCTTCAACTGAAAGTACTTGAAACGACTTGGTATAATTTTATCAAACCAGATAGTAATACAAAATGCCATTCACACCAACAGGTAACTTCCTGTTCTACTTTTTCTTTGCCAGTCCTGTAATATGTCTTAAGTTTGATCATCGAGCTTCACACCTGGAATGGGGTGGGTCAGAGAGATAATCTGGATCACAATCAACTTATGACTCTTATGCAGAAATCTGAGAAATAGATTCTCTTGAACGACCTTCAGCCATGCCTGCTTCCACTAGGGATAAGTTTATCCTTCCCATAAATGAAAGAGAGTCTCACTAAGTATCCAGCCTATGACTGTCACTTCGTCCCCAAAAAGATCATGATTTATTTTCCTTTGTGTCACTCTCACGAATCGACTTTCCTCACGATGTCCTGTAACTAAATCTATTAGTCGTGTAAAGCCTATCATAACACATAAAATTATGACAGCTAATGCTAAACATTTGAATTGAGCTACAAGTATCCTTTGCAAAGACAACACATAAATAAAACTGTTATAAAGCTGAACAAATTAATTGAAGTGATGACACGAACAACACATCTTAAAGTTTTCGTAATCATTGTTTTCAAAAATTATAACAAACAACTTCTAAATCCTCACAAATGTCTGCAGTGCCTAGTTATTTAATTAAGTGTGACTTGACCAGTGCAAAGGCAATGACAGGTGGGCGATTATAAAGTGGATAGGATGCTCAATTAAAATTATACATCTGATCTGAAGAAGGACACACTGCTCCAAATACTTCAAACAGGGTAAGGGGCTTTACCACCACATACAGTAGCATGTGTAAAATCACCACCACAGTAACAGACCATGCTTCAAACTTGAAATTAGCTTACCATTTCTTTGAATCTCATTCTTTAAATTTTGATGTGTGCAATATTCATTGTAAAAGTCTAAATGTAAATCTATTCAGGTAGACAAAAGTTCAGTTATGTTTTTCGAATGGAATCCATTTACTTCAAGCAAATCTGCTAGAATAAGGGGAGAGGGGATGTTAAAGAAAAGTCTAGTCATCAACTAATCACCGCCTTAACTGGTGGGAGTTTTCCAATTTGATATTAGTACGATGACACCATGGTTTGGTTCCAAGGAAGTGTAAATAGTTATTTTGCTTTGCAAAGGCAAAACAGTGTATTGCCACTGCCATATTTTACAGCAAACTCTTGCTGTAGTTTTCGGTGTTCATTTTTCAAAATAAGACAGGTGGGAAATGTCTCCTCCTTTCAGTCTGGTTCTTCCTATATCTCAGACTGTAAGCATCTCTTCAGTTTTTCGTTAGAACCTTAGAAACAATAACTGGTAATTATAATATCACTCTCTGTTTTATATATCAATATGAGCTTACTGGCTGTCCATAATAGTATATGAGCTTTGTTCTACTTCATTAGAATTTGTTATGTATCAGTATAAATTACATTGAAACGGGATCAGGCTGGCGACTTGACGATTAGCAGGGCACCTACACGCCATTATGTGCAGATTTGCACGGTATAGAAAAAGTCGAACATTTCCATTTAAATTTGTTCAGATAAGTGCGACTGACGTCCTTCAATGTGATTAACATCATTTTCTTACATTACATTTCATACAAACTTGGTGTGCCATCATCACACTCACCTAATCGCCGACAATGATTCGTAGACTGACGACCATCCACATTCAGTTACTTTAAATCGACCGTCCATAACGGAAATGATACTATACTCATAAAAAAAGGTTTTTCATCACCTCGGTTCCGAGAGTTCCTGAACCTGTACAGAAAATTGGAACAGAGATCAACATAAACATCATTTCCGCCCTTTTCATTGCTCATGAAAACCACACATTGCATGTTGTACCACCATACAGCGAGACCTTCAAACGTGGTGGTCCAAATTGCTGTACACACCGGTGCCTCTAATAAGCAATAAAACGTCCTTTTACACTGATGCGTTCCTGAATTCGTGGTGACATACTATCCACAAGTTCATCAAGCCACCGTTGGTCCAGATTGTCCCAATCTTCAACGGCGATTCGGCGTATATACCTCAGAGTGGTTGGTGGGTCCCATTGTCCATAAACAGCCCTATTCAATCTATCTCAGACATGTTCGATAGGGCTCATGTCTGGAGAACATGCTGGCCACTCTAGTCAAGTGATGTGGTTATCCTGAAGGAAGTCATTCACAAGATGCGCACGATGGGGGCGCGAATTGTCGTTCATGAACACGAATTCCTCGTCAATAAGCTGCCGTTATGGTTGCACTATCCATCGGAGGATGGTATTCACGTATCGTATAGCCGTTACAGCGCCTTCCATGACCATCAGCAGCTTACGTCGGCCCCACATAATGCCACCCCAAAACAGCAGAGAACATCCACATTGCTGAACTCGCTGGACAGTGTGTCTAAGGCGTTCATCCTGATCGGGTTGCCTCCAAACAAGTGTCCGACGACTGTCTGCTTGAAGGCACATGCGACACTCATCGGTGAAGAGACTTTAATGCCAATCCTGAGCTCATTGTAACTGTGGTATTGACCATCTACGCACGGTTGACCCGTGTACCTCCTTCCCCGTGGAATGACTGTAACTGATCGGCTGTCGGACATCCTCTGTCTAATAGGCGCTGCTCATGCATGATTATTTACATCTTTGGCCAGGTTTAGTGACACCTCAAACAGTCAAAGGGACTGTGTCTGTGATACAATATTCACAGTCAGCGTCTTCTTCAGGATTTCTGGAAACTGGGGTGATGCAATACATTTTTTGATGTGTTATATTGGTATCATCACTTTTACTTGTACTTTGTGGTGGACATCGTGACATGTGCAGAATTCCGAACAGTGAGACTTCGGAAGAAAGGAACCAACACACATAGCATAATCTTCAACAAATCAACCTCTATCTCAGAATGCCGCTTCGGAGAAAATTACTGAGCCAGAAGTGATTCACTGTGGGAAAACATTAAGAAAATTTTACCAGAAAGGCACGAGAGTAACATCGATATTATAGAGATAAGGAATGAAGCAATGGAGCAATCCGATGCAAAACTCAAGATGCATTTTCATCTGTCTCTACTCCGCAGAGTGAAAACATTTCTGAACCACTACACGGTAAAATGTTTAGTAACAAATCAACAGGTCTGTCACCAATATATTTGTGACATATAGAGACAATACTATATATACTCCATTTTCATACATGACTATTTGTCTAACAATGACAGTCACTGGTTTTCACATCTGTTAAAAACAGGAAAAACAACAGGTTCGGCTTGGATTCCTTATCTCCAATGCACTTGCAATTTCATCGTCATGATACATCACAAGGCGAACACGTATTTAAAGTGACGCAAACGATGAAGCCACTATTGTGCTACTCGTGGCGTGCAGAACATGGTTGCATAAAATTTGTCAGTTACTGTCATCACGAATTACACATGTATCCTGATTATGACAGAAACACAGACCGGAATGTGAACGAAATAATATTAGATGCAGTATCTTTAACGTGATTTGTGGAAAGAGTCAACCCTTACAAAATTAAATTTTGCCAAACAAAATAAAACAAGGGATTGGGTTGGGGGCAAACAAGACCACGAAGTAAACTTGTTATGTTATAATGGTGATGTGGGATTCCAAGAGGAATTAACCACAGATCATTATAAATGCTTTAATCCAAACAAAAATATTTTATGCTCACAATACAATCAGTAATGTGAGGAAAACCGAATATTGTTGTGTAGCACACATGCTATGCTCAGTGTTTTATAGTGTAACGTATTTAATAAAATAAGTGATGTCAGTAAAGTGTCCACATCTCTAGTACAGAGCTGGAGCTATTGGTGTGAAATTACAAATTGTCAAGTTGAAGAATGAGATGGATGTGAAAATAGAAAATGCAGTAATAAAATTCCCATTCCAGATCACAAATAAATTAAATGCATTTTAGACATCGATTTCTTAATAGAGAATTACACAATAATTGACATCTCCGTGGGGAACCATTATTTGAACACAGCAGGCAGAATATTGTCGTTGATTTAATAAAAACACAATTGGAGAATAGTAAGTGCTGCCATGCGCAACGAATAGGGTTGTTTAAGACCGAATCATAGTACATTAAAAGCACATCTAACTCTGCTCTCAGGTGGAGGAGACAGAGAAACTGAATCCAGTACTACTGATGCACTGCAGCATGCAGAATTAGGAAATTTATATACCCAAATACGTACATGTGTTTCGAAGTAAGTGTGGTGCTATAAGAACATAATAATATTTTACGAAAGTCCTCCCTCAACGAGATCTATTCTCATAATAACCAATTTATCCCTTCGTCTAAGGGGACAGTCATCACAAATGAAGTCAAACAAATGTTTGAATCGAAACTCATTGAACCTTTCATGTCACCCTATGGCAGTCCTATTCACTTAATCGAAATAGTATATGGAAATTTTTTACAATATTCAATATTCAAGAAATATAGTATGTATAAACCACTAAATTACAGGCCGATGTCGTTAACGTCGATATGTAGCAGGATTTTGGAACATATATTGTGTTCGAACATTATGAATTAACTCGAAGAACACTGTCTACTGACACACAGTCACCATGGGTTTAGAAAACATCGGTCCTGTGAAACACAACTTGCTCTTTATTCACATGAAGTGTAGAGTGCTATTGACAATGGATTTCAGATCGATCCCGTATTTCTGGATTTCCGGACGGCTTTTGACACTGTACCACACAAGCGGCTCGTATTGAAATTGCATGCTTATGGAATATCGTTTCAGTTATGTGACTGGATTTGTGATATCCTGTCAGAGAGGTCACAGTTTGTAGTAATTGACGGAAAGTCATCATGTAAACCAGAAGTGATTTCTGGCGTTCCCCAAGGTGGTGTTATTGGCCTTTGCTGTTCCTTATCTGTCGCAGGTTCGAATCCTGCCAAGGGCATGGATGTGTGTGATGTCCTTAGGTTAGTTAGGTTTAAGTAGTTCTAAGTTCTAGGGGACTGATGACCTCAGAAGTTAAGTCCCATACTGCTCAGAGCCATATGAAACATTTTTGTTCCTTAATTATATAAACGATTTTGGAGACAATCTGAGCAGCCGTCTTTGGTTGTTTGCAGATGACGCTGTCGTTTATCGACTAATAAAGTCATCAGAAGATCAAAACAAACTGCAAAACGATTTAGAAAAAATACCCGAATTGTGCGAAAAGTGGAGGTTGACCCTGAGTAATGAAAAGTGTGAGGTCATCCATATGAGTGCTGAAAGGAACTAATTAAACTTCGGTTACACGATAAATCAGTCTAATCTAAAAGCTGTAAATTCAACTAAATACATAGGTATTACATTTATGAACAACTTAAATTGGAAGGAACACATAGAAAATGTTGTGGGGAAGGCTAACCAGACTGCGTTTTATTGGCAGGACTCTTAGAAAATGTAACAGACCCACGAATGAGACTGCCTGCACTACGCATGTCCGTCCTCTTTTAGAATACTGCTGCACTGTATGGGATCCTTACCAGTTAGGACTGACGGAGTATATCGAAAAAGTTCAAAGACAGGGAGCACGTTTTGTATTATCGCGAAATATGAGAGAGAGTGTCACAGAAATGATACAGGGTTTGGGCTGGAAATCGTTAAAAGAAAGGCGTTTTTCGTTGCGACGAAATCTTCTCACGAAATTCCAATCACCAACTTTCTCCTCTGAATGCGAAAATATTTTGTTGACACCGACCTACATCACGATAAAATAAGGGAAATAAGAGCTCGTACGAAAAGATAAAGGTGTCCATTCATTCCGCGCTCTATGCGATGAAGGTGGTTCGATGAACCCTCTGCCAGGCACTTAAATGTGATTTACAGAGTATCCATTTAATATAGATGTAGACATGTGTGTATCGGACTGCAAGGGTAGCATACCCTAAAACCATTAAGGTCATTGAGTTCTCTTCCTACCTTGATCTGAAGGTTATTTGCACAAGTAAATGAGCTTATGTTTGTCGTGTAAGATATCCTGTAGTATAATTTTTAACTAGATTACCCATTGCTCACTGTGGAAGAAGCGACACTGCATGAGAGAAGGACCGTACAGGCTGTAGAAACTGCAGACGTTGGTACTATTTGTAATCAGGCATTTAAAAAAAAAAGAAAATTTGTGTTAGTGAAATTTAAGTGAGCATAACTTCAACTTCCAGACTATGTATCTAAAATAAATTACTTACTCGGCACTGAAATGCCTAGAATACTTACATTATAAGTAAATGAATATAATTGTATGAACAGTAGTTGTAAGATGGTTTGAACACAAGAACAGTGATATTACCATCTGGACATTACACTCACTAGGATAGAGCATAATTGCTGTAATCATTAGTGACATCATTATGTCCACATACGAGACCAACAGGAAGGGTTACTGCTGCACATTTCTAGACATAATAGTTGAGGGTAATGTGAAACAACCACTCCTCTAGACTGTTGACCTACTGATGCAAGAAATAAAAAACCAAAATACTAATAAGTTGTTGTTCTTGTTGTGGTCTTCAGTCCTGAGACTGGTTTGATGCAGCTCTCCATGCTACTCTATCGTGTGCAAGCCTCTTCATCTCCCAGTACCTACTGCAACCTACATCCTTCTGAATCTGCTTAGTGTATTCATCTCTTGGTCTCCCTCTAATATTTTTACCCTCCACGCTGCCCTCCAATACTAAATTGGTGATCCCTTGATGCCTCAGAACATCTCCTACCAACCGGTCCCCTCTTCTGGTCAAGTTGTGCCACAAACTTCTCTTCTCCCCAATCCTATTCAATACTTCCTCATTAGTTATGTGATCTACCCTTCTAATCTTCAGCATTCTTCTGTAGCACCACATTTCGAAAGCTTCTATTCTCTTCTTGTCCAAACTATTTATCATCCATGTTTCACTTCCATGCATGGCTACACTCCATACAAATACATTCAGAAATGACTTCCTGACACTTAAATCTATACTTGATGTTAGCAAATTTCTCGTCTTCAGAAACGCTTTCCTTGCCATTGCCAGTCTACATTTTATATCCTCTCTACTTCGACCGTCATCAGTTATTTTGCTCCCCAAATAGCAAAACTCCTTTACTACTTTAAGTGTCTCATTTCCTAATCTAATTCCCTCAGCATCACCCGACTTAATTCGACTACATTCGATTATCTTCGTTTTGCTTTTGTTGATGTTCATCTTATATCCTCCTTTCAAGACATTGTCCATTCCATTCAACTGCTCTTCCAAGTCCTTTGCTGTCTCTGACAGAATTACAATGTCATCGGCGAACCTCAAAGTTTTTATTTCTTCTCCATGGATTTTAATACCTAATCTGAATTTTTCTTTTGTTTCCTTTACTGCTTGCTCAATACAGATTGAATAACATCTTACTCCCTTCCCAACCACTGCTTCCCTTTCATGGCCCTCGACTCTTATATCTGCCATCTGGTTTCTGTACAAATTGTAAATAGTCTTTCGCTCCCTGTATTTTACCCCTGCCACTTTTAGAATTTGAAAGAGATTATTCCAGTCGACATTGTCAAAAGCATTCTCTAAGTCTACAAATACTAGAAACGTAGGTTTACCTTTCCTTAATCTTTCTTCTAAGATATGTCGTAAGGTCAGTATTGCCTCACGTGTTCCAGTGTTTCTACGGAATCCAAACTGATCTTCCCTGAGGTCGGCATCTACTAGTTTTACCATTGGTCTGTAAAGAATTCGTGTTAGTATTTTGCAGCTGTGGCTTATGAAACCGATTGTTCGTTAATTTTCACATCTGTCAACACCTGCTTTCTTTGGGATTGGAATTATTATATTCTTCTTGAAGTCTGAGGGTATTTCGCCTGTTTCACACATCCTGCTCACCAGATGGTAGAGTTTTGTCAGGACTGGCTCTCCCATGGCCGTCACTAGTTCCAATGGAATGTTGTCTACTCCCGGGGCCTTGTTTCGACTCAGGTCTTTCAGTGCTCTGTCAAACTCTTCACACAGTATCGTATCACCCATTTCATCTTCATCTACATCCTCTTCCATTTCCATAATATTGTCCTCAAGTACATCGCCCTTGTATAGACCCTCTATATACTCCTTCCACCTTTCTGCTTTCCCTTCTTTGCTTGGAACTGGGTTGCCATCTCAGCTCTTGATATTCATACAAATGGTTCTCTTATCTCCAAAGGTCTCTTTAATTTTCCTGAAGGCAGTATCTTTCTTACCCCTAGTGAGATACGCCTCTACATCCTTACATTTGTCCTCTAGCCATCCCCGCTTAGCCATTTTCCACTTCCTGTCGATATTATTTTTGAGACGTTTGTATTCCTTTTTGCCTGCTTCATTTACTGCATTTTTATATTTTCTCCTTTCATCAATTAAATCCAATATTTCTTCTGTTACCCAAGGATTTCTACCAGCCCTCGTCCTTTTACCTACTTGATCCTCTGCTGCCTTCACTACTTCATCCTTCAAAGCTACCCATTCTTCTTCTACTGTATTTCTTTCCCCCATTCCTGTCAATTGTTCCCTTATGCTCTCCCTTAAACTAATAAGTTGAACTGAGTAAATTCTCATGTCCTGAACAATATATTCGAATTTGTACTGTACCTGATAGTAATTTGCTTGGATTAAGACCAACAGTGTCTTCACTGCTTCTGGAATTGGTAAATGAAAAGAGTGCCAAATGAAAAATACCATGTACATGCATTCCTATGTAAATATCCATATCGTTTATTACTATAAAGTATCCTGAGACAGTGTTTAGATTTTGGACTATGTAAAACTTATTAAAGTAGATATCCGTAAAGCAAGTAGATTTGGTGTGAGTACCGTTTCCTAGCTTCTCTGGATTTTAAGGGGACCACACCCTGCCTATCTAACCCATGTTAATTTAGGAAAGTATTTGACCCATTTATGAAATAACTTTTTGATGCAGAACCTTAATATTTTTACTGTACGTTACATGGTGCTAATAGAGTCAACTGTACTGTAATCTACTTTATCCATTTTATAGTTTATAAGAAATACCTTTTTACGATTATCAGCAATAAGTATTTAGTTTTTTCTGCAGAAAATATTTTTTGTGACCTTTCTAAAGGGGAAATATTAATGAATGTAGTACCAGAGGTGGCTCTGTATGTTATGCAGAGTCCCTTGAAAGTTCATTCATTTGTCTATGACAGTTTCTGATATAATGGGGCATATGTACAGAAAACTTTAAGTTGTGGGAAATTGACTTTAAAGAAAAAAACTTTTGAAATTTGTTACTTACAGTCAATTAAAACTGTCCTGCAGCATATGATGGCCCTACTTTGGCCTCTAGCAAGTCTTCCAGCTTCTTTTTCACCTTACAGGATGTTTTTGTTGCTTTCTTGGCCGTATTAGATGCAGACCTGTTTGCATTGGTTATCCTCATTTTATCGTAATGTTGCAGCCCAGTGATCATATTTTCTCCAGGATTAATTCCCAGCTTTTTCACAATGCAACACTTTCCAATATAGCCGCAATTCAATTTAATAACAGCGTCATGAACTCCTAGTTTCATTGTATGCATGCCTAGAGATACAGTTTTAGGAAGGCATTTCCAAATTATGGTGTTGAAACATGCATATGGGTTCTGTGTGTGCCCATGCAGACATTTCCTTAAAAGGTCAGGATGAGCCAAGTCTCTGAAAATAGGTTTGATTGCTATTATAACAGCAACAGGAAGAGAATAATGGTTTTAGGATAAGATTCTCCAGTTGCCTGAGCCCTATGGTATTTGCACCACGTATTTTCTCCTGATGGACACAATCGATGGCATGGCTTATCAATGGACGGCTTATGGAAGAATATGTCCCAAACATCTCTCTTCATTGCCTCCAGCCTTTTTTTATTTCTCCTAACTGCCTGCCCATAGTATACCTGCAAGTTTTCTATTTAAGTTTTAGTTAACTGAACTGACCCAGTCAACAATTTTCCATCTTCTAATTTTTTTCCTCTCATAGCTACAGTTAGTTTTCTCAGCCTTGTTCCCAAACGTTTTCGAACATTGCCTACACATTCAATTTTGCTAATAATGGCATCTCCATACGGCATAGAGTTCACCACAGTATTGTATGCCTTACTGTCACCATCACCCAATTATTTGGTGAACCATATGCCCTTGTTTATACGGAGTGATGAAATATTTGTTGTACTCCATGAAGTTCCATACCACCACTTGTTCCTCTAAAATTAGCCACACTGTTGTGTTCTTTAAGTTCATTGACTTTACATTTGCAATACTTAGACACTATTTCCACCTCTAACACTTTACCAGTGTTAATACTCGTGGCAGTCACTACTCCATTCAGAGAAGTATGTCCTCTTTTCTGCCAACGTCTACCAAGTGCAACTACAATATCCGAAAATCCTTCACATTCTTCCACTGCTTCCCAAGCAGCAAGTTTCATCCTTTCCTCACTGACTTCACATACACCTTTCTCTAATATTGCAGTCAGTTTTTCAATTTTATTTGGTGGTTCATGTAAGTTCGTCACTGAACAAAATGATCTCCCAGCAGCCATGCCCTTGGCAATGGATGCTAAGGCAGAAACTAATCTAGTATTGATTTCATAAGGGCCACTTGCACCTCGTTTTGAAGAACCCATATACGAAATCACAGCTGCACATTTAGTGCAAATTAAATCCAAAGCAATTGCTAGGCGTTCTCTCTCACTGGCACTCTCACAAATTTTCACACTCTGTGACTCACCACACTGTCTACATTGTTCATATTTAGAAATTACATCTGACAATATTCTAAAACTTATAATAATGTTACTGCGCCCCTTGTAACTTACAGTAAATTCGTTGTAACTCTCGTAAAGTGGTGAGAGTTTCTTTGATGATTCACTTGAGAAGAACTACAATTAGAAACATTGTTCCCAGGCGACATAGCTTCTTGTACAGAAAGCTTTCTAAATTTGTTTCCTCAAAATTGTCTTTTCTTGAAAATGCCTTTACGCTTCGTCATCAATAAACACAACAAAACACACATAACAAGCACTGCTACATAAGTATAACAACTACTCACAATCACGCTTGAACAAAACTAACTGCGTTTTTTTAAGTATGTTGTTTACAAACTTCAGAAACAAAATAATACCGACGGTTGCATTCCAAGGACAGCCAACACACTTGTGCAACGTAGGGGATATAAAGATTTAAAATAAATGCAGGAAAGTGGCTGACAGAGAAGTGGGCATTGCACATACACAAACATGGTAGGAAAATGCTCTTTAAATGCTAGAAAAAAAAATTTCAGCAAAATCCTTTTCAGAGGACTTACATAAAACCTTAGTCTATCGAAATATGGTGAAAACCGAAAATCGATTTTTTTCGACCTGAACCACGGTGTGGTCCCCTTAAACATGGGTTAAGCTGAGCTAAGTCTTTGGTTTCCTTTTGTGTTTCTTTACCAATCTGTGTTCCATGTATTGATTTGACATGACACTATGTGACAATTTGATTTCTTATTCTATCAATAAACAATGTCTTCCCATCATGTCCATAATTATGTAATAACATAACGCAAGAATGCATTGCAGTCAGGTAGAATCGAAAATAAAAGTAATAATTGTAATGTCACTCTAGTGCAACATGTGGTAAAGATCCTTATCCTACAATATAGGGAAACAGCCTTTAAAAAGGATAATTAGGTACCATATGTGAACAGAAGTTGTATTCTGTGGGAGAGGACAAGTTCATTGGCAGTAAAATGTTAAAGTATTACTCTATGATAATGTGAAATCAGTTCATAAAAACCAGTTCTTCTGTGTTGGTGAACATATACACAGTGATTAACACTTATGAAGCAAATGGTGGCAAGGCCAGAGTGGTACTGTGTCATGTTATTGTGGACTGCAAGGCTAAAACTTTCAGCACACAATGCAGCTGTGGATCATCTGTGTTGGTGTAGGTCGCATTAATGGTGGTGTTACCTGAGTGAAGTGAAACACCTGCTCCCAAGCTTCAAAGTAGTATACACTTGCAGATTCTGGCTCAAAGAGCATTTTCGAGTAAATATTCCAAGTTCCAAACCAAGAATCACATTTTGCAACCTTACCCAACTAAATTGTACATAAATACAACGAAAAAAATGGACAGCAAAGTTAAGTTCTTAAACAATTTAGAAAGATATAGTATTGGATATTTTAATTTAGATAAAAGAAATATACAAAAAATTTTAAAATTTATCAAATTACAAAACATGAATTGGACGAGTTTTATTTGTTTTTCCACCTCAGTAAATAAAATATAAATTCCCAATTTTATCTAATCTATCACCATTATTTGTAAAGATCTTAGTATATCGATCAGGAGGAGTAATTTTCATATTTATCACATAAAAGTAATAAAACTTTATCATTAAATTTAGTTGGTAAAATTTCAGTTTTAGAAATAACATAAGATGTGTGGTGTTTAAGTTGTGTCAATTTAGTGAACACTTCTGAACAACTGTTAGTATAATTGTTAAGTTCAGTTAATAGATATTCACTGATGCCATTCACATTCATTTATATTCTGTGAGGGGTGCACTTTTACAAGGGGCCCAATTTTGTAATATATTTCGTGATAAATTATATGACATCGTTATCACATGTGTTTCTTGAGTGCCAGAATCGATTGTAAGCAGGGGCATGTGGACCACAGTAGCCATTGCCATTGCACTCTGATAAAGGTAGGATGTAAAACTAGTGGCTAGCTATGGGAATTTAGCTGTTGGCCAATGGATGCAGCTCAATACAGTTTTGTAAGGTAATGAAATTTTGTATATTTAATTCTAAGTTTGCAGCAACACAACATGGATCTTGCTGATTTTACAGTACTTACCCTTCAATGTAGGTACCAAGTATTTGCCATAAGATGTATTGTATTGGTCGATTATGTGTACCTCGCTTTTTATATTTTGTTTGTTTTGTAATCCTGATACAGACAAGTTAAATTTTGGAACCTATTTTGCTAAACGACGTTAGACTTTTTGTCAGGTAACAATCCCAGCATGATTAATTATGTCAGTAACTCAGAATTCTAGAAAAATTGCGAAATTCAATGCTTTTAAAGTTAATGTAAAATGTTTCATATTCGATTTTGTGAAGAAGAAGCATTATATTGAACACAATTTTCGAACTGACACTTCTGTGTCATGTTTGCTTAAATTCAATGAGCATTTTTTAAAGGAAATGGATTTTCGATCAGAGTCAGAAGAATATTAATGTGCCAGAATCAGAAAAGTATTCATATTTGTAGCAGTTTCAATGTGGGCAGCACTGCACTGAGCCATATACAAAATCATCACTCAACATTTGCAAGGTTACTCATTTATCAACTAATCTACTGACATTAAGGAAAATGTATTTCATTACTTATTTACATCAGTTTATTGCACAGTGCCATAGAACTCGGTCCTCACGAGACTGAGTAAACATCAGAGGGATTGATTTCGTTAAAGCAGGCATTACATACAGTTTTTCCAGGTTAAGTGGTTTAATTTCTCTTTGGATGACAGTAAAACTGATTAAGCACACCATTTGCTGAACAAAACATCACACCGAATATTTGGATACCACAAATGTATATATATATATATTTGTGGTATATATATACATTTGTGGTATATATATATATATATATATATATATATATATATATATATATACATTTGTGGTATCCAAATATATATATATATAGACAAAATTACAATTCAAAAAGAATAAATTGAAGAAATCAAAAATTTAAATATTTTTCAAACATTGAACATAAACATTGAATGCAAATGTTGAGTGTAATAGTTGAATGTAAATGTCATACACAAAACGTTAAGTGTAAACTGAAAGACGATTATCATATTTTCCCTTAAAAACGTTCGCAAAATATGATCCAGAAATTGTTAAAAAGCCAAACAAAATTAAAAAGGAAACATACAATTAGAACAAATGTTTAATAAACAGAAAACTCAACTAAGAACTGAGTACAAAGAATTTTAAAAAGAAGATTAACTAGAAAAACGAATAAATATGGATGATTTAGGAACAGAATTTGATCTTCTGTTTTACAAAATTATTCAAGTATTGTGTTGGACTCAAATACTGTAGATAATGACAAAACTGTATTCAAAACAAAATCAAGAAGAGGTATAAAATATAATGGGTTGATAAAATCAATATTTCTGGAATATTTTTCTAGTTTTTCAGAATGAATTCTCCGTGATTCATTTATAAATTGTGGTGAAGGTACAGTGAAAAATACTTGGAAAAACCAGTCAATATATTTTGATGTATGATGTAAGAGATAAATTAACAGTAATTCATGGCGAAGATCTAGCAGGAATTAAAAATTACCATAGTAAAAAGTCAGGAATAACGCAAATCAAATGTTAACAAATAAATTTAGTGACTTTATTGCTAATTATTCAAAAGGAATTCCTTATTTAATGCAATTTTTATTAACTTACCGGGTACATTTAGGTGAACAGAAACACATGGAAAAGATTTACCTGATATACTAATTATCAAATTACCATTTGAAATGCATTTACCTGGTTATTATTGTTGTAGGCCAGGAACAAAAGTAGAAGAAATTTTAGCTAGAAATAATAATGGAATAAATCCATTGCATGGAAAGTGCATTGAACATGATATTTTTAGAGATAATAAAGAATTAGAAAAAAGACATGAAGCAGATAAAAAACTTAGATAATTAGCAATATTAAGAATGTATGCAAATGATTCTTTATTAGGAGAAAAAAATGCTCCCACAGCATTTATAGGAATTATGTATGGAAAGCAAAAGTTGGGAAAGTGTTTGAATGTTTGGCCTGCTAAAGCAGGTTTAAGCATACAGCTTGATGAAAGTGGATTGGCTTTATAAAAATTGGTTCATTACATTTTAATTTACCATATGTAAATTACTAACTTTTCAGTAGACTTTATTTTGCTTCTCAGTAGCAATATAAAAGCAAGATCAATTAAAGCTAACTTCGATAATGCATAATTTGACTAAATTGATGGTTTAACTCATGCACGAAAAAGAAAAGTAGATAATGCAACTTACGTAATTTTACCTATAAAATTAAGTATTCTTGTTGCAAAAAAATTATTAAAGCCTATTAGCAGCTTTATTGACATTATTATTTAGTGATGCTATGACACCTGCTTTTGTTGCCTGAAGAAAACATTTCTGTTCTGTGTTTTTATGAAAACTACAGGTTTTTTATCTTTAATGACTATATGTAAATCGATGTAAGAAAATCCTAAAGTTGGACTGCATCTATTAACATTTAATACCAAACTGTCTATATGAAATAAAGACAAGTCAGATTTTATCCTTTGTGTTTCTTCCAATTTTGTTAATAGTTTATTGAATGATTTTTGCTAATAATCTTTCCTTTAGTATAACTTTACAAGTTCCTAAGTAATTCAGGTTTGTTGATAATTTTAATTTTTATTGGCTTTGTATAAAGTGAAACTTGATTTACTTTTATTAAAACGTTTTCGGTTAAGATGTATCTTTGAGAGTTTAGGTTAGATTTTTCTTATTAATAAATAATTAAATTTATTAAATTTGAAAATTTTAAATGAGGAATAAATATTTGATTTCTCCATATAGGCCAATTAATTTTGATGGTTCAGAATCAAGTTTATTAAATTTGGAAATTTTTTAATGGGAATATGAGAATTTGGTTTTTTCATTAAAATCAAATGAGACTTTTGGTTCTTATTTATGAAAAATAAAATATATTGGAGTTGAAAGTTGTTAAATTAGTTCTTTGGTTTTTCGATACAGGCAAATCAGATGTTTTGGTTGGGAAAAACAGAAATTAGATTCTGGGATTGCAACTTAGAAGTTTTACTTGAAAATACTCGAGTCAGAAAAGTCACGAATATTCCACTCTTCACAGACACTGATATTGAGGAATCCACGATTACCAGCTGCAGGGCTGGTGGCAATGGGTGTGTCTAATTGCCTCTGTCTGGGGCACCTCTCCTGATCGAAAGCTTGTTCAGCAGAATGCCGTTGTATAACTGAACTATGTATTGCAAAACCAAGGCGATACACACAACAGGGAAGTTAGAGATGTATACAATAATTTAAGGAACAAGTTCAATTGCAAGAACTAGTCTGTCATGGATTTTAGTAGCTGGATGCTTTATATAACACAAAAATGACATAGTGAAAAATAAGAAACAGTCTTCTTCACCCACATAATACATGGATCCATTTAATGTGCTAATGCACAAAAAGATGAATTTCTACTTGTACCCTAACAAAAAACTCTCTTAAAACACAACTTTTTTAGGTGGTAGTATTTCTGTTGAACAATTTCTTCATATGATCTTACAAAGCAGTGCTGTATGAAGCAAACATGTGAGATAATGAGGTCCACGCGAGTGCCCCACCTACTGATCTGATGATAAACTTTCCTGTTGAGAACCAAATCATTTCCTTGGCTCTTGTCTCAGCCATTGACATCACCTGATCCAAATGCTAGGGCCATGGTATCTCGTCATCCTCTGCTAAAGCCTTCAACCATCACTATAACACAACCTCTAATGTACGGTTTCATCAATTTTGTGAAGTATGAATGAAATTTATACACTGTAATATTTATAAATTCATTCAATGTTATGATGAGATATTTACAAGAACACTTAAACTAAGAAACTTCACTTCATTCGCAACTCCTTTCATCAGGTGTGGTAACTACTAGGTCTGAGGTACTGTTTGGGCAGCTCTCACCGTTGGAGTTTAGAGTTCTCTCTCAGGGCATGGTTGTGTGTGTTGTCCTTAGCACGAGTTAAAGTTAGTCTAACTGTAAGTAATGTGTAAGACTAGGGACCGATGACTTCAGCAATTTGGTCATATAGGAACTTACCACGATAAAACCACTCCCTTCCATACTGTAGTTCTTTAATAACCATTACGAAAACATGCAATGGTACTTCAGTCTCTCACACTGAACAATTCCTGTAGTGTACTACCTGTAATATCAACTACTGAAAGCCCCATTGTAGTTTTCTCTGGTTTCATGTCAGCTATGCCCAGATGGAGGGAGGGGGGAGGAATTCCTAGTTTAAGCTTTTCTGACCATAACTGTGTTTCCGTCGATCAAAAGGGTAAATTATACTCTATGTATTACTGATAAAAGCACTAAACTGAACGCAATAACTGTCTGGTTGAACAAGTATTTCTGCAAGAATGTCGCGTTATCTTTACTTTATATAACAATGTAACAAACATAAACATAATGTAACTTTACACATAGTGTAACACAACAGTGGACCTAATGATACGTACAATGTCATAAGAAGGGAACCCTCACAGCAGTCAAGTTCCAACATTGTGAACAATCGTGTTACAGTCACACAAGGGGCCTTTAATTAGTTTGCTCTATGAGGATAAAACCGAATATTAGAACTACCATATTTCTACAGCTATCGTTGCTGCTATTTTAGATGTTCATTTTTCAAAATAAGAGACACAAATCGCCTCCTATCTTCTGTCTGTGTCTTACTATATCTCAGATTGTAAGAATTTCATTTATTTCTTCTTAGAACCGTGAATTTAATAACTGGAAATTACGACTCAGTCAGCTGTTCATTTGTCAATATGAGGTTACTATCTTTCACTATAGATATATAAATTCTGTTATATTTCTGAATAACAGCTTTCGTGTTTGTTTTGAATACAGTCAGAGAGAGTCCCTTTAGTCAACCATAGTGACATTAGTGCTAGTGTTTGTTTTCAATACATTCCAGAGACAGGTAGTGCTATTTTCATTGTTTTCTACAAGAAGTGTCTAGCAACCACATTTTAGTAACCAATCAGCCGCCTTTAGTGAATTAGCAGTCTAGTTAAAAGTTGATTAACTCTCTACAGTAAATTGATTTTTTAGGATGGATAGGATGTGTGACTGCTGTGTACAGACGCAGGAAGAGCTGACCACTGTTCACGAACAGATGAACGTGTTGATGGCCGCGGTCAGCCGTCTTCAGGCTTCTGCCTTGGAGTGTAGCGGCAGTGGGGAGTCTGGTGCGTCGCAAGGTACACCCCAGGTGATACATGCTTCACCCACTGTCCCAGATGCCGAGACATCTTCGCGGGTACCAGGCGCAGTTGGGCCACCCTCTCCCCAAGGGGAGTGGCGGGTTCAGCGGCGTTCGCGGCGCACGAGGCGGAGGGTCAATGTGGAGGCTGGCCGTGTGGCATCGCCCACTCTGCCTGTGAGTGGACATGTGGCCGCTCCTTCAGCAGGGTCCGAGCAGGCACACGGGGTTGAGGGGTTTATTAGTTATTGGGAGCTCCAACGTTAGGCGGGTGATGGAGCCCCTTAGCGAAATAGCGGAAAGGTAGGGGAAGAAGGCCAGTGTTCACTCTGTCTGCTTGCCAGGGGCCTCATCCGAGATGTGGAGGAGGCCCTGCCGGCGGCGATAGAGAGCACTGGGTGCACCCGACTGCAAATTGTTGCTCATGTCGGCACCAATGACTCCTGCCATATGGGTTCAGAGGTCATCCTCAGTTCGTACAGGCGGTTGGCGGAATTGGTGAAGGCGGATAGCCTCGCTCGCGGGGTGGAATCTGAGCTAACTATTTGTAGTATCGTTCCCAGAACCGATCGCGATCCTCTGGTTTGGAGCCGGGTGGAAGACTTAAACCAGAGGCTCAGACGATTCTGCGGAGATCTGGGGTGCAAATTTCTCGACCTCCGCAATCGAGTGGAGAAATGTAGGGTCCCCCTGAATAGGTCAGGCGTGCACTACACGCCGGAAGCGGCTACAAGGGTAGCGGAGTACGTGTGGAGTGCACATGTGGGTTTTTTAGGTTAGAGAATTCCCTCCCTAGGCCCGACAAGACGCCTCCTGAGACGCAGAACGGTCCCAGAACTGATCTCATTAATAAACGGCCACAATTCCCATATAGTACTAGGGACAGAAAGTTGGCTGAAACCAGACGTAAACAGTAATGAAATCCTAAACTCTGATTGGAATGTATACCGCAGAGACAGGCTGGACAGTGAAGGGGTAGGCGTGTTTATCGCGATAAGAAGTGCTATTGTATCGAAGGAAATTGACAGAGATCCTAAATGTGAAATAATTTGGGTGATGTCACGGTTAAAGCAGGCTCTGACATGGTAATTGGATGTCTCTATAGGCCCCCTGGCTCAGCAGCTGTTGTGGCTGAGCACCTGAAGGATAATTTGGAAAATATGTCGAGTAGATTTCCCCACCATGTTATAGTTCTGGGTGGAGATTTTAATTTGCCAGATATAGACTGGGAGACTCAAAAGTTCATAACGGGTGGCAGGCACAAAGGATCGATTGAAATTTTCTTAAGTGCTTTATCTGAAGACTACCTTGAGCAGTTAAACAGAGAACCGACTGGTGGCGACAACATATTACACCTCCTGGTGACAAACAGACCCGAACTGTTTGAAACAGTTAACGCAGAACAGGAATTCAGCGATCATAAAGCTGTTACTGCTTCGATGATTTCAGCCGTAAATAGAAATATTAAAATAGGTAGGAAGATTTATCTGTTTAGCAAAAGTGACAAAAGAGTGATTACAGAGTACCTGACGGCTCAACACAAAAGTTTTGTCTCAAGTACAGATAGTGTTGAGGGTCAGTGGACAAAGTTCAAAACCACCGTACAATATGCGTTAGATGAGTAAGTGCCAAGCAAGACCGTAAGAGATGGAAAAGAGCCACCGTGGTACCACAACCGAGTTAGAAAATTGCTGCAGAAGCCAAGGGAACTTTACAGCAAACATAAACATAGCCAAAGCCTTGCAGACAAACAAAAATTATGCGAAGCGAGATGTAGTGTGAGGAGGGCTATGCGAGAGGCGTTCAATGAATTCGAAAGTAAAGTTCTATGTACTGACCTGGCAGAAAATACTAAGAAATTTTGGTCTTATGTCAAAGTGGTTGGTGGATCAAAACAAAATGTCCAGACACTGTGTGACCTAAATGGTACTGAAACAGAGGATGACAGACTAAAGACCGGAATACTATATGTCTTTTCCAAAACTGTTTCACAGAGGAAGACTGCACTGTAGTTCCTTGACTGGATTGTCGCATAGATGACAAAATGGTAGATATCGAAATAGACGACAGAGGGATAGAGAAACAATTAAAATCGCTCGAAAGAGGAAAGGCCGCGGGACCTGATGCGATACCAGTTCGATTTTACACAGAGTACGTGAAGGAACTTGCCCCCCTTCTTGCAGCGGTGTACCGTAGGTCTCTAGAAGAGCGTTGCGTTCCAAAGGATTGGAAAAGAGCACAGATCATCCCCGTTTTCAAGAAGGTAAGTCGAACAGATGTGCAGAACTATAGACCTATATCTCTAACGTCGATCAGTTGTAGAATTTAGGAACACGTATTATGTTCGAGTATAATGACTTTTCTGGGGACTAGAAATCTACTCTGTAGGAATCAGCATGGGTTTCGAAAAAGACGGCCGTGTGAAACCCAGCTCGCGCTATTCGTCCACGAGACTCAGCGGGCCGTAGACACGGGCTCCTAGGTAGATGCCGTGTTTCTTGACTTCCGCAAGGCGATCGATACAGTTCCCCCCAGTCGTTTAATGAACAAAGTAAGAGCATATGGACTATCAGACCACTTGTGGGATTGGATTGAAAAGTTCCTAGATAACGGAACGCAGCATGTCATTCTCAATGGAGAGAAGTCTTCCGAAGTAAGAGTGATTTCAGGTGTACCGCAGGGGAGTGTCATAGGACCTTTGTTATTCACAATATACATGACTGACCTTGTGGATAACATCGGAAGTTCACTGAGGCATTTTGCAGATGATGTTGTGGTGTATCGAGAGGTTGTAACAATGGAAAATTGTACTGAAATGCAGGAGGATCTGCAGCGAATTGACGCATGGTGCAGGGAATGGCAATTGAATCTCAATGTAGACAAGTGTAATGTGCTGCGAATACATAGAAAGATAGATCCCTTATCATTTAGCTAAAAAATAGCAGGTCAGCAACCGGAAGCAGTTAATTCCATAAATTGTCTGGGAGTACGCATTAGGAGTGATTTAAAATGGAATAATCATAGAAAGTTGATCGTTGGTAAAGCAGATGCCAGACTGAGATTCATTAGAAGAATCCTAAGGAAATGCATTCCGAAAACAAAGGAAGTAGGTTACAGTACGCTTGTTCACCCACTGCTTGAATACTTCTCAGCAGTGTGGGATCCGTACCAGATAGGGTTGACATGAGATATAGAGAATATCCAACGGAGAGCAGCGCGCTTCGTTACAGGATCATTTAGTAATCGCGAAAGCGTTACGGAGATGATGGATAAACTCCAGTGGAAGACTCTGCGGAAGAGACGCTCAGTAGATCGGTACGGGCTTTTGTTAAAGTTTCGAGAACATACCTTCACCGAAGAGTGAAGCAGTATATTCCTCCCTCCTACGTATATCTCGCGAAGAGACCATGAGGATAAAATCAGAGAGATTAGAGCCCACGCAGAAGCATACCGACAATTTTTCTTTCCACGAACAATACGAGACTGGAATAGAAGGGAGAACCGATAGAGGTACTCAAGGTACCCTCCGCCACACACCGTCAGGTTACTTGCGGAGTATGGATGTAGATGTAGATGAAATTAGGATAGGAGGAGATCAGTGTGTCCTGAAATCGAAAGATTTTTTGTTTGGATCCCATGCCGCGGCAATAGCTATTGTCTTATTGGTGTCTGTAACATCTGTCTTATTGGTGTTGAAATTTTCTGTGCCATGGCTTTTGTTATTTCTCTTCGACAATAGCCTCACAGCTCTTTTGTAATGCCTCACTTATTTTCTTAAACTCTTTCACACTTCCAGCTCCATAAGGTACAAGTTTTGTACCTGAGTCGTCTTCTGTTACATCAGTTACATGTTGAAATCACGAGTCGCCATCAGTAACACCACAATGCCAATTTCCTTCATTACTACAAAACGTTGTTCAAGAGACTTTTCCCGTTTTTGCTTTCATCGTTCTTGGCAGCTATCTTCAGTGCAGACCACGATATCAGTCCTTCCTCATCCTGAATGAAAAGCTTAACCCTCAAATGGTATTTTTTGCGAAAATAAGCATTTTCGGATGACTTCAACCCATCACAAATGCCATTTAATCGAAGTCCATGATCCTCTTTTTAAATGGATATAAGTCACTTCCGCTAAACGATTTAAGAGCAGTCTTGACGTCACGAAATGACACAGGGAATAGAGATTGATGTGAGTGTGGTGAGAATCTTGTTTCTCTTTTATCGCCTATATATATACCAAAATATTTTCCGTCTTCTTTTCCAGCAAACGTGATCTTTTATCTCAACCTATTTGGGTTGAATCATCCTCTTCGTCATAACCGTCCCCTTCTCTTTGTATGTCGTCCTTAATATCCACTGCAAGTTTGTCAGTGTTCGATGAATAATAAGAAATCTCGGTAGTCTTCTGTTTTCGTCCCACTATCTATTCACATTACTGCAGATTGTTTGTAACCCAAGTTCTGAAAAGGATCCTTCATTGAATGATTTCATAGCTTCAAGCCCAGCTGCTAGTGGCTGAGAAGTAAAACCATCAAACTCTCTCAAGCGGTTTCAATTTCGCCTGTCTTATATTCCGAAAACCGTTCGCCTGCTAAACTGGGCCGTAACGTGTTCGCCTCCCATGCGAGCAGACCCGTGTACGAATCCCGACTGGGTTGGAGATTTTCTCCGCTCGGGAACTGGGTGTTGTGTCGTCCTCATCATCATTTCATCCTCATCACCAGCGCGCAAGTCGAATGTGGCATCGACTGAAATAAGTCTTGCACTTGGTGGACGAACTGACCCAGATGGGGCCTCCCAGTCAACGATGCCACATGCTCATTTCAACTTCGTTCCGTAAACTAATTTATGTGCAGTTTTAATCATCGAAGATGTATATACATATATTACTTTTTCGATTCCCTCTAACCTTGCCATTTCTGTATCCTCTTCTCTTTTTATTTCGTTGACTAATTCTTCTGACGTCGCTCTACTACTGTCAATCATCGTTAAAATCTGAATCCTCACCGTAGATGCAAAATCACTACAATTACACGTTACTACGTCGTCACAGGCGAAACAGTTCTCAGAGAAGTTCGACGTAAGCGTCGTATATTTGGTGGAAAAATTACGACGTCACTGGTTCAGTTGATCGTGGACGAGCCCCCAAAACTTGTAGGAAAAACGACTGTGATTTCATGATGATTTATTCATTCGTCTTCTAGTTACAAACTTTAATACCGAGTTATCAAAACAAATAAGAGAATTTAATCAACAAACTCGTATATTTTATGAACATTATTTCTCGATGAACACACAAACTAAATACTCAGCTTCTCTGGCGTGTCACCAGTCTCGTCAGCAGGGAGTATCTCAAGCCCCCATCAAAATCCCTGAGATGTCATCCAGTTTAAATGTCTAGTGTCTGCAATAAAGCCCCACAGATTCTGTTGCGAATTCCATTTACTTTCACTGCATAATTCTTTTTCTAGCTGTCCTGTAAATGAGTGCAATATTAATATAATGGTAACCATAAGGGATTCTGTTCGATTTACACATGCACTGTTTTCTCTGTAAAGAAAGGTGACGATGACTTATTTTCTTTCAGTACATGAATTGTTCGTTTTCCCACATGATACACAAGAGTGGAATTCTTGATATAGATATTTTAATGTATGTTTTTGACAAAAACAGCAAATTTGTGCACAGATACTACCAAAGAAAGTCATGACTGGCAAGGCTACGATACGCACGTGATATGTGGAACATTTTGTCAGATAAAAAGGCCGGCCTGAGACATGTTCGGATATCCATATATACAATTCCCGGGAAGGCCTCTCAGCTCACATCGTATAATAATGGGATCCAGTATCTGAAATCAACTGTACAGTGGCGAAGATAAGCCAGGATCACCCAGCAGAGATTCGCTCTTGTGGGCCCTTCTTTGAGAGAAATTGGCAGAAAGAAATTTCGGAGTTTCGCGTTGTGATCCACAGCTTTAAAAACGTATGTTACACACATTGAGTGCGTAGCATAATGGTTATGGTACAGGTCTCACATGTAAATGCTTGTGGGTTCAAATTTTGTCAGGCACCTTGAACTGTTTTATTTTTAAATCATAATGGGTTTAAACATTATCTTATTCAATTAATTTGTTAAACTGTATTTTTTCCTATTTCAGTTCCTTTGTCACGTCATGTTAATCACCGTATTCACATTTTCAGTTTTTCTCATTTCTTCTTCCTGTCATTCTTTTTCCACTTACAATCTTTGCACATGTGAATTAATTAATTTATTTATCACTCTTAACATTTAAACATTTGAAACTCCTTATGTCGAAGTTAAAAAATATAAGGCGAAATAGCAATCTCTATACACCCTGTAAAGGTTTTCCCAGATGATGTTATAACCTATACGAGATCTATACCAGAAACCAGGTGCATATATCCTGCATATTACCTGGCAATCTGTGCTGAACATTACTTCTGTATTTCAACCAACGTCCCAGTTCCATTCGAATTGTAAAATGATTGTCGGTTAACCTCCCTTTTATCTTTAATTTCTCGCTGTAGTTATTTCCAAAAATTATGTGGAAGGAAGTAATATGTTGCCTAGAATGAATTCTCTCACATTTTCAACAATAAACCAATCTGTGATGCACAGTGTCTCCCTCATTGGCGTCCCACGAGGGTTTGTTTAGCTTGTATGTAACTAATGAGTGCATGTTGCTCTTTGTAGGATCTTGTCTCTTGCAAGCATCTTCTATTAATGCGACCTGATAAGGTACCAATTCAGACAAAAAATATTTAAAAAAGGAAAAAAACCAAGTGTTTTGGAAGCCACTTCTTTCATAGATGGATTAGGTTCCCTTAAGATTTTTCCAATGAATTCAGGTATATGCTTCACCTTACATTCTGTGTTACATAGTTATTCCACTTTCTGGCGATCCAGTTCGTTATTCCCAAGTCTTTAATGATTATTGCTGCTTGTATTGGCTTACTGTTATTATTAGTTGTAATATTATTAGTTGTACTGTTATCATTATTATTATATGGAGAATAGTTTCATTCACCCATAGATCTCTTACACAGTGGTATTGTATATGGCAAGGTATTAAAATTTAAGAACAGCAAAGATAAAGTAACTCACATGTACATGCATTTACATATTTACAGGCTTTGTGTGACGAGGATGGGACAGATAGTCAGCCGTGGCCTCATAGCTGGAATAAACCTCCAATTCGCCTGAAGTTTTTTTTTTTTTTTTAATAGAGTTGGAGCCCCTCCACGCCCACACCGGCATGATGGCCAACACAAAAGGTCTACTGCCATCTCTGCATAAGGGTTAGTATTCACTAAAGTGAGGTGTCGCAGGATGTGGGTACTGCGATGTCTGCGTACGTCTGGTTAGGATTAACCATTAATACGCGCTCATCTGGAGATAGATTGGTCGAAATCTGACGAAGGGTAGCGGTTTGAAGGGCAGAGGAAAAAAAGTGCCAAAGCAAGAGCCAAGGGAAAAAAACCTCGGCGAAAGTTAGGTCGGGCGGCAAGAGCAGTAGCGGTTGTCTTGCTGCCTGCGATAGGTTGTGTAAGGATAGGCTTTGTTAGTAGTGGGTATCATGCATGTCGATACCTTGACGTTGTGCGTTTGTGCTGCTCGGCGGCTGGCGCTGGGTGCTGGTACAGAGTCCTCGTTCAGCGTCTTGCAACCTGCAACAGTTAGGTTTGTTATGGGTCTTGTGTCCGATAGGTCATATACCGGAGGCACAGTGTGAGGGAATGTTGGCAGATTGTTGGTGCGTCTGTGGGCGAGCTCGTCGGTGTCCCTGCTGTGGCCTGTTGGCTGGCTCTAATAGCAGCTGGTAGTTGCCAGTCAGTGTTGCTGATATGCAGGGGCTTACCGGCGTTTGTCGCTGTTTGCGTATGTTAGTTTACCATAGGTGGTTATGCCCTAGCTAGCAGTGTCTTTGGCCGCTTGTGTTTCCACCTGTGGTTGTTTCGCCTGAAGTACATCTATATCTACATTTATACTCCTCAAGCCACCCACCGATGTGTGGTGGAGGGCACTTTACATGCTACTGTCATTACCTCCCCTTCCTGTTCCAGTTTCGTATGGTTCTCAGGAAAAACGACTGCCAGAAGGCCTCCATGCAGGCTCGAATCTCTCTAATTTTACATTCGTGATCTCCTCGGGAGGCGTAAGTAGGGAAAATCAATATATTCAATACCTTATCCAGAAACGCAACCTCTCGAAACCCGGACAGCAAGCTACACCGTGATGCAGAGCGCCTCTCTTGCAGAGTCTACCACTTGAGTTTGCTAAATATCTCCGTAACGCTATCACGCTTACCAAATAACCCTGTGACCAAACGCGCCGCTCTTCTTTGGATCTTCTCTATCTCTTCTGTCAAACCGACCTGGTACAGATCCCACACTGATGAGCAATACTCAATTATAGGTCGAACGAGTGTTTTGTAAGCCTCCTCCTTTGTTAATGGACTACATTTTCTAAGGACTCTCCCAATGAATCTCAACCTGGCACCAGCCTTACCATCAATTAATTTTATATGATCATTCCACTTCAAATCGCTCTGTACGCATACTCCCAGAAATTTTACGTAAATAACTGCTACCAGTGTTTGTCCTGCTATCATATAATCATACAACAAAGGATCATTCTTTCTATGTACTCGAAATACATAACGTTTGTCTATGTTAAGGGTCTGTTGCCACTCCCTGCACCAAGTGCCTATCCGCAGCAGATCTTCCTGCATTTTGCTGCAATTTTCTAATGGTGCAACTTCTCTGTATGCTTCATCATCATCCGCGAAAAGCAGCATGGAACTTCCGACACTATCTACTAGGTCATTCATATATATTGTGAAAAGCAATGGTCCCATAACACTCCCCTGTGCCACGCCAGAGATTACTTTAACGTCTGTAGACGTCTCTACATTGAGAACAACATGCTGTGTTCTGTTTGCTAAAACTCTTCAATCCAGCCACACAGCTGGTCTGATATTCCATAGGCTCTTACTTTGTTTATCAGGCGACAGTGCGGAACTGTAACGAACGCCTTCTGGAAGTCAAGGTAAATGGCATCTACCTGGGATCCTGTATCTAATATTTTCTGGGTCTCATGAACAAATAAAGCGAGTTGGGTCTCACACGATCGTTGTTTCCGGAAACCATGTTGATTCCTACAGAGTAGATTCTGGGTTTCCAGAAATGACATGATACGTAAGCAAAAAACATGTTCTAAAATTCTACAACAGATCGATGTCAGAGATATAGGCACATAGTTTTGCGCATCTGCTCGACGACCCTTCTTGAAAACTGGAACTACCTGCGCTCTTTTCCAATCATCTGGAACCTTTTGTTCCTCTAGAGACTTGTGGTACACGGCTGTTAGAAGGGGGGCAAGTTCTTTCGCGTACTCTGTGTAGAGTCGAATTGGTAACTTAGATAACTAGTGAAAGCCTAATCCTGGAGGCCTGGACGTAGATTGGAGCCTCTACCAACCAAATACAAGGTCATTCTTCTTCAAAAAGTGATGCCTTATTCACCTTATCCTTAGTTTACAATATTGCCTTACAAATAAGTTATTAAATATAGCACAATGCTAATGATTCACTGTTCATTCAGTTCTGGTATGCAGTTGCTGCTTACATTACACAAGCTACAAACAAATTTTTTATAACACCAGTTACAACATTAGGTGATGTAAGGAAATTTCGTGTATCGAATCTTCCTTTTTGCTAGCCTCCAAATAAGAGTCAACGTTCCCCTATGAGAGTGGGTCTGAACCTTCCTTAGACCATTACTCCTTAATGCAGTCAAGCATTAGCTAATAACCCCGCCTACTCAGCGCTGTCTGTTGACACCCCCCACCTCACCCACTTTATCACCAACTTTATACCAACTAAACTGTAGAATGAAAGACATTTATTCGAACACTTTCATATTTAAAATGATGATAGATGAATGATATTTAATTTTGTGTGTGTGTGTGTGTGTGTGTGTGTGTGTGTGTGTGTGTGTGCGTGTGTGTGTGTTGGAATGAATTCTTGGTGCATCGCCAGGTATTACCTACATTTCCTTCTTAGATGACAAAGCTAACTATACACAGTGAGGGTAGACATTCGTTACAAAACATACTTATCGTTTATTACTCCTCTGCCTTTCAGCACTTCCTTGACTTGCACACTGCAACCACATTTAAAATGAAACAAGTAGGAAATATATGCACTACAATGACTGTCACTAAATCACTTGATTGCTGCACTCCTTACTTCTGTACTGGCAGAAATTTTTGGGAAGCCTCAGGCCCTTGGAAGGATTATAGAATATAACACAACATATATTATGGCTCTGAAATTGACTGTGTTGAGACATAAAGCACTTTACTTAGTAGCTGAAGGTCTCGTTAAACCTGCTGTAACGTTCGGCCCACCTGAATAAATGATCTCTCTTATATATGTGCTCTTTCACTTTATAGCTAAACGGAAACTCTCAATTTCCACTACCAATAGTGACAGCTAGAAGCACAGTTCGAGAGCATAAAGTTTTTTCTTCCCCACACGGAAATTTGTGAGACACGGATTGGCTGCTTCTCCAGCAGAGAAAAGTGTCAACTTTGATTGAGATTGGCAGGGAGGTAAAGCAAATCAGCTCGAGTGGTCTTGTGATTAGCACTAAACCCATGTGGGCAGATTTACGTTGGTGCACTTTTTCAATTTTGATGGCAAGGTATGATCAGAAAATTGGGGCTTCGGATTTAGATTCTGGTCTAGAGAGAAGATTCTGGTTTCCTGTTTTGTTTTGGGTAGGCTGCTCCTGTGCTCCGTTTGACAGTAATTGCAATCTGTCTGACAGATCGCCTGCTTGCACATTCCATATATATTGTGCCCACAATAATGAAATACAGGCGCTGCAAATCGCTCCTCTCCAGATGTGTGTGCCACGAGTGTCACCTAAGACAGACCTACAAATCGAGAAATGGGTATGCTAGTGCTGCTCCAGCTTGTTATTGCAAACAGAATCACAGCCTTGACACATCTTCTCAGCTGCACCAACGTAGTATAACTAGTGTGTAGAACAAATCCATCAAATTCTGTTCTGTGCTAGTTAACTTCAGATTGAGTTATCAATGTTTTGAGACAGGATAAATAAAAAAACATTTTCTTTGTGAACCAAACGCCGCCCAGTCAAGTTTCAATTGTTTTGCCAACAATCATTGAGTAATTTTTTTCTCGCTTAACTTGTAGTATTTGTCATACATGGTGAATAATGAACCCTTGCCTCTTTTACAAACAAATTAATCCTGTGTTGATATATTAATCACCCATCACTAACTGACAATAATGACAGTGCCATCATTTCATTAATTCTTCTCAGCAGTCAAGTTGTTTTTTTAATATTCTAATAAAAGGAACAATAGTAAATGTAGGCTAGCAAAAACAACCACTGTCGGAAGGCAGAGTCAATTTATCAGGCACATGGCCAGGTAGACAAGTGGAAGGCTTAAGTGTTAAAACGATTGCTTTCAGGGTGTAAACTTGCAGTTGCCTATAGTCTTCGAAATCAAACCACAACAGAAGTTTGAATCCCGGTATGGAAAGAGATCAAGCACCAAATGCCACTTTCATCAGCACATGGATGGAAACTTTTTTGGAGCGTGGTTGATAAAGTAAGGGACAAGAAGCAGGCAGAACATGGAGGCTGTGCAAGAATTTCTATCTGTATTCACGAGATTACCACCATAACTGAATGGACAAATTTCATGGGAGCTTCAAGTGCCAAAGAGTACAGTGCATAATGTGATTCGCAAAAGTCTTAAACTGTGTGTGTTGAAAGCCCAAGTTGTTCGGTTGATCGCCCAAATATGAAAGGTTTTCAATGGACAAGCTGAACCATTTCGATGAGGACAATTATTTCTCGAAGTGTGTGTATTTTTCTGATGAGGATACGTTTTGTGCTTGTAGCTCAGCTAAGTGCCATAGAGAGCAAAGTGGCGCAGTGGTTAGCGCACTGGACTCGCATCTGGGAGGACGGAGTTTCAAACACGCGTCCGACCATCCTAATTTAGGTTTTTCATGTTTTCCCATACCGCTCCAGGCGAATGCCAGGCTGGTTCCCTTTAAAGGGCACGAACGACATCCTTCCCCATTCTCCATAATTTGATGAGACCCATTACATAGGTGTTTGGTCCCCTACCCGAAATCGACCAACCAGACAAACTAACCGCAATAATATTCGTTTCTGCGAATCATAGAATCCTCAACTCGATCGGGAACATGTTCTGGACAGTGCAAAGGTTAATGTGTGGTTTGGGTTAATATGTGATCGATGATTTCTTCCTTGAAAGCAATGTTAATTGGATATGTTTGCCTAGACACAATGGTGAATTACGCCATTCGCCAAGTACAGGTCATGCAAGACACTACCATCATTCAGCAAGATAGCGCTCCCCCACATTGTGTTCTGTAGGTCCGAAATTTTCTTTATGAGAGCTTCAACAACAGGTGGATTGGCAGAGATGGTGCAATTCCATGAGCACCGGGATCAGCTGACATTACTGCATTACAGTTCTTTCTTTTGAGGTATTTGAGAAATATTGTGTGCAGAATAGTTCGTGATGCTGTGATATTACAACAATGAGTCATGGATGCCCTTGGCACAATCGCACCAGACATGATACAGAATGTGTGGAAAAAGATAGAATACCAGCGTCACATTTTGCGAGTTACCAGGGGTACACCTGTTGAAATGATTTAAAAGCTGAAGTGTATTACCTGTATTAAATGTTGATGTTAAGATCCAAAACTTACTGAACAGAAGTATACATGGTGTAATGCTTGTTTAATTTACTGTATCCAATAAAGAGTTACATCGCCTTGTAATCAGGGTGAAGATTCATGGACACCTAGTACATACACTTTTGGTGTCGACCAAAAAAATATGTGGTCATTGCAGCTCATACGAAATTCATGTACAGCAGTTTCATACTCCTAAGTTTTACGACCAGATTGTGTGTGGAGCTCTATACAGTGTCCTGTAATAGCAACAATTTTAGGGCCATAATTGCACAAAATTCCTCCTATGTTCAACAGAGATTATTAGACTCATCGTGAAGAACAGGCAATGGGATCACCAGTTAGTGGGCTCTTGGTCAATATTTTATGGCCTATCTTGAAAAAAAGAACTTTAAGGTAGATAACAAATTTGAGATAGCAAAGAGTTGTATGTATCAATGTATAGACGACACAGTGTGACATAACAGTGATTCTCACACACACACACACACACCCCCACACACACGCGCACACACACACACACACACACACACACACACACACACACTCACACACACACACACACACACACACAGACACACGCCTTACCGTGCGCTCGCTCTTTTAGGAAATAACCAACTTACAGCTTAAAAGAAATTTCGCATTAGAAAGAAAAACAGACAACAAATAAGTTTTCAGGATCTCGTCACACAATGGAAAATCAACAGACGTAATTTCACAGTATACTGAATACCCATAATCACAAGCACCACACTCAGTAACAGTCAAACCGGCCAAAGACACACAAAAAAGCAAGTTTCCCTTTCATGCTCCATAGATTAAACTGAGCATTCTTAATCAAATTCTTAATCAAACTGAATTACACACAGGCATAACACAAAAGAACAATTAGCTGTGGAAAACAGATATAACACTAAGACAACATACAAACCAGAAGATAACTATGCAAGCAGAAATTAAATGAACAAATCAGACACATGCAAAGCCCTACAGAGCACTAGAGAATAATACATCACTCTCACGTTGGCAGCACAGAACATACAACACACGAAAACACCACACACAGAAAAATGGCTTGTACTCACCAGTAATAATAAAACAGCCCACAGAGTAGGCATAATTCAAAAGAGACGTGTAGTTCTGCTGCTGTAGGTGAAGATGTTAAAGGTTCATAGGTACTGGCTCCACTTCATACTCGCAAAATCTTTCGAGTCGAACGATTTCTTCTTGTCACTGAAATCACAAAGTAGATTAATGCCTTACAGTACATAACAAAAGAGGTGTTACTCATAATACAAAAGATTTGTAAAATAGTGATCCGTGAACCCAAACGAACTTCACAAAGCCAGACGAAATATTGTTGAAAAATGACTGCAGTGCTATAACAGCTGGAAATAGTAAAATAGAGTGAGCAGTTGGCAATATTGTATCGAAACAAAGAGTTCAAGTAAAATATCGAAAAGACCAAACGACAAGAAGAAACTCAGAAACAGGTTACACCCACAAATCAGTTCAATGTAGCAATTTACATGCATCTTACAAAGCATAGTGCTGACATGTACCAACTCGAAAACAGTATATTCCGAATATTTCAACCACAAAAAGGTATTACATGATATTGCAATTGCACTAAGCACATAACAGCCCATAACCATCAGCCACTCAAAATGTACGTGAAGTACCAAACTACAGAGCAGCTCATACCATAAAATTTAGCAAAACGGAATATTTCCGTTTACAGAAAAGACAACAGTAGAAAATAAATAAATTATAAGCGAATATGAAACTTCCCCCTCCCATGAACCATGGACCTTGCCGTTGGTGGGGAGGCTTGCGTGCCTCAGCGATACAGATAGCCGTACCGTAGGTGCAACCACAGCGGAGGGGTATCTGTTGAGAGGCCAGACAAAAGTGTGGTTCCTGAAGAGGGGCAGCAGCCTTTTCAGTAGTTGCAAGGGCAACAGTCTGGATGATTGACTGATCTGGCCTTGTAACAATAACCAAAACGGCCTTGCTGTGCTGGTACTGCGAACGGCTGAAAGCAAGGGGAAACTACAGCCGTAATTTTTCCCGAGGGCATGCAGCTTTACTGTATGATTACATGATGATGGCGTCCTCTTGGGTAAAATATTCCGGAGGTAAAATAGTCCCCCATTCGGATCTCCGGGCGGGGACTACTCAAGAGGATGTTGTTATCAGGAGAAAGAAAACTGGCGTTCTACGGATCGGAGCGTGGAATGTCAGATCCCTTAATCGGGCAGGTAGATTAGAAAATTTAAAAAGGGAAATGGATAGGTTGAAGTTAGATATAGTGGGAATTAGTGAAGTTCGGTGGCAGAAGGAACAAGACTTCTGGTCAGGTGACTACAGGGTTATAAACACAAAATCAAATAGGGGTAATGCAGGTGTAGGTTTAATAATGAATAGGAAAATAGGAATGCGGGTAAGCTACTACAAACAGCATAGTGAACGCATTATTGTGGCCAAGATAGATACGAAGCCCACACCTACTACAGTAGTACAAGTTTATATGCCAACTAGCTCTGCAGATGACGAAGAAATTGAAGAAATGTATGATGAAATAAAAGAAATTATTCAGATTGTGAAGGGAGACGAAAATTTAATAGTCATGGGTGACTGGAATTCGAGTGTAGGAAAAGGGAGAGAAGGAAACATAGTCGGTGAATATGGATTGGGGGACAGAAATGAAAGAGGAAGCCGCCTGGTAGAATTTTGCACAGAGCACAACATAATCATAACTAACACTTGGTTCAAGAATCATGAAAGAAGGTTGTATACTTGGAAGAACCCTGGAGATACTAAAAGGTATCAGATAGATTATATAATGGTAAGACAGAGATTTAGGAACCAGGTTTTAAATTGTAAGACATTTCCAGGGGCAGATGTGGACTCTGACCACAATCTATTGGTTATGACCTGTAGATTAAAACTGAAGAAACTGCAAAAAGGTGGGAATTTAAGGAGATGGGACCTGGATAAACTAAAAGAACCAGAGGTTGTACAGAGATTCAGGGAGAGCATAAGGGAGCAATTGACAGGAATGGGGGAAATAAATACAGTAGAGGAAGAATGGGTAGCTTTGAGGGATGAAGTAGTGAAGGCAGCAGAGGATCAAGTAGGTAAAAAGACGACGGCTAGTAGAAATCCTTGGGTAACAGAAGAAATATTGAATTTAATTGATGAAAGGAGAAAATATAAAAATGCAGTAAGTGAAACAGGCAAAAAGGAATACAAACGTCTCAAAAATGAGATCGACAGGAAGTGCAAAATGGCTAAGCAGGGATGGCTAGAGGACAAATGTAAGGATGTAGAGGCCTATCTCACTAGGGGTAAGATAGATACCGCCTACAGGAAAATTAAAGAGATCTTTGGAGATAAGAGAACGACTTGTATGAATATCAAGAGCTCAGATGGAAACCCAGTTCTAAGCAAAGAAGGGAAAGCAGAAAGGTGGTAGGAGTATATAGAGGGTCTATACAAGGGCGATGTACTTGAGGACAATATTATGGAAATGGAAGAGGATGTAGATGAAGATGAAATGGGAGATACAATACTGCGTGAAGAGTTTGACAGAGCACTGAAAGACCTGAGTCGAAACAAGGCCCCCGGAGTAGACAATATTCCATTGGAACTACTGACGGCCGTGGGAGAGCCAGTCCTGACAAAACTCTACCATCTGGTGAGCAAGATGTATGAAACAGGCGAAATACCCTCAGACTTCAAGAAGAATATAATAATTCCAATCCCAAAGAAAGCGGGTGTTGACAGATGTGAAAATTACCGAACTATCAGCTTAATAAGTCACAGCTGCAAAATACTAACACGAATTCTTTACAGACGAATGGGAAAACTAGTAGAAGCCAACCTCGGGGAAGATCAGTTTGGATTCCGTAGAAACACTGGAACACGTGAGGCAATACTGACCTTACGACTTACCTTAGAAGAAAGATTAAGGAAAGGCAAACCTACGTTTCTAGCATTTGTAGACTTGGAGAAAGCTTTTGACAATGTTGACTGGAATACTCTCTTTCAAATTCTAAAGGTGGCAGGGGTAAAATACAGGGAGCGAAAGGCTATTTACAATTTGTACAGAAACCAGATGGCAGTTATAAGAGTCGAGGGACATGAAAGGGAAGCAGTGGTTGGGAAGGGAGTAAGACAGGGTTGTAGCCTGTCCCCGATGTTGTTCAATCTGTATATTGAGCAAGCAGTAAAGGAAACAAAAGAAAAATTCGGAGTAGGTATTAAAATTCATGGAGAAGAAATAAAAACTTTGAGGTTCGCCGATGACATTGTAATTCTGTCAGAGACAGCAGAGGACTTGGAAGAGCAGTTGAATGGAATGGACAGTGTCTTGAAAGGAGAATATAAGATGAACATCAACAAAAGCAAAACGAGGATAATGGAATGTAGTCTAATTAAGTCGGGTGATGCAGAGGGAATTAGATTAGGAAATGAGGCACTTAAAGTAGTAAAGGAGTTTTGCTATTTGGGGAGCAAAATAACTGATGATGGTCGAAGTAGAGAGGATATAAAATGTAGGCTGGCAATGGCAAGGAAAGCGTTTCTGAAGAAGAGAAATTTGTTAACATCCAGTATTGATTTAAGTGTCAGGAAGTCATTTCTGAAAGTATTCGTATGGAGTGTAGCCATGTATGGAAGTGAAACATGGACGATGAATAGTTTGGAAAAGAAGAGAATAGAAGCTTTCGAAATGTGGTGCTACAGAAGAATGCTGAAGATTAGATGGGTAGATCACATAACTAATGAGGAAGTATTGAATAGGATTGGGGAGAAGAGAAGTTTGTGGCACAACTTGACCAGAAGAAGGGATCGGTTGGTAGGACATGTTCTGAGGTATCAAGGGATCACCAATTTAGTATTGGAGGGCAGCGTGGAGGGTAAAAATCGTAGGGGGAGACCAAGAGATGAATACACTAAGCAGATTCAGAAGGATGTAGGTTGCAGTAGGTACTGGGAGATGAAGAAGCTTGCACAGGATAGAGTAGCATGGAGAGCTGCATCAAACCAGTCTCAGGACTGAAGACCACAACAACAACAACAACAACAATGAAACTTCCTGGCAGATTAAAACTGTGTGCAAGACCAAGACTCGAACTCGGGACCTTTGCCTTTCACGGGAAAGTGCTCTACCAACTGAGCTACCCAGGCACGACTCACGACCCGTCCTCACAGCTTTAATTCCGCCAGTACCTCGTCACTCACCATCCAAACTTCACAGAAGCTCTCCTGCGAACCTTGCAGAACTAGCACTCCTGGAAGAAAGGATATTGCGGAGACATGGCTCAGCCACCGCCTGGGGGATGTTTCCAGAATGAAATTTTCACTCTACAGCGGAGTGTGCGCTGATATGAAACTTCCTGCCATATTAAAACTGTGTGCCGGACCGAGACACGAATTCGGGACCTTTGCCTTTCGCGGGAAAGTGCTCTACCAAGTCTACCCGAGTTCAAGTCTCGGTCCGGCACACAGTTTTAATCAGTCAGGAAGTTTCATATCAGCGCACACTCCGCTGTAAAGTGAAAATTTCAGTCTACACTCCTGGAAATGGAAAAAAGAACACATTGACACCGGTGTGTCAGACCCACCATACTTGCTCCGGACACTGCGAGAGGGCTGTACAAGCAATGATCACACGCACGGCACAGCGGACACTCCAGGAACCGCGGTGTTGGCCGTCGAATGGCGCTAGCTGCACAGCATTTGTGCACCGCCGCCGTCAGTGTTAGCCAGTTTGCCGTGGCATACGGAGCTCCATCGCAGTCTTTAACACTGGTAGCATGCCGCGACAGCGTGGACGTGAACCGTATGTGCAGTTGACGGACTTTGAGCGAGGGCGTATAGTGGGCATGCGGGAGGCCGGGTGGACGTACCGCCGAATTGCTCAACACGTGGGGCGTGAGGTCTCCACAGTACATTGATGTTGTCGCCAGTGGTCGGCGGGAGGTGCACGTGCCCGTCGACCTGGGACCGGACCGCAGCGACGCACGGATGCACGCCAAGACCGTAGGATCCTACGCAGTGCCATAGGGGACCGCATCGCCACTTCCCAGCAAATTAGGGACACTGTTGCTTCTGGGGTATCGGCGAGGACCATTCGCAACCGTCTCCATGAAGCTGGGCTACGATCCCGCACACCGTTAGGCCGTCTTCTGCTCACGCCCCAACATCGTGCAGCCCGCCTCCAGTGGTGTCGCGACAGGCGTGAATGGAGGGACGAATGGAGACGTGTCGTCTTCAGCGATGAGAGTCGCTTCTGCCTTGGTGCCAATGATGGTCGTATGCGTGTTTGGCGCCGTGCAGGTGAGCGCCACAATCAGGACTGCATACTACCGAGGCACACAGGGCCAACACCCGGCATCATGGTGTGGGGAGCGATCTCCTACACTGGCCGTACTCCACTGGTGATCGTCGAGGGGACACTGAATAGTGCACGGTACATCCAAACCGTCATCGAACCCATCGTTCTACCATTCCTAGACCGGCAAGGGAACTTGCTGTTCCAACAGGACAATGCACGTCCGCATGTATCCCGTGCCACCCAACGTGCTCTAGAAGGTGTAAGTCAACTACCCTGGCCAGCAAGATCTCCGGATCTGTCCCCCATTGAGCATGTTTGGGACTGGATGAAGCGTCGTCTCACGCGGTCTGCACGTCCAGCACGAACGCTGGTCCAACTGAGGCGCCAGGTGGAAATGGCATGGCAAGCCGTTCCACAGGACTACATCCAGCATCTCTACGATCGTCTCCATGGGAGAATAGCAGCCTGCATTGCTGCGAAAGGTGGATATACACTGTACTAGTGCCGACATTGTGCATGCTCTGTTGCCTGTGTCTATGTGCCTGTGGTTCTGTCAGTGTGATCATGTGATGTATCTGACCCCAGGAATACGTCAATAAAGTTTCCCCTTCCTGGGACAATGAATTCACGGTGTTCTTATTTCAATTTCCAGGAGTGTATAAGCGAATAAATTACACTACACAGTCAAACACTATTTGACAGATTAAAGAATCTTTGCACACACACACACACACACACACACACACACACACACAACAGCAGAGAGAGACAGAGAAAGAGAAGAAAGTAAACTGGGGTCATATGTGGCGCTAGAACGATCGTGAAAACAGACAAACACTGAAAATCAACAGGGAACTAACAGACAGCACCAATATGCTAGTGCTCTACGTTTTACCTTGTAACTGCTGTTCGATACAAACGTATACTGTGTAGCTGCAGAAGTGTTCCCAGATGATGCAATATTCTGCTATCTTTGATTCTTTAATTTGGGCACCTCTTTTGATTTCGTGGCTTGTCATCTTGCAGATGAGACAGAGTCATCGATATCACCCCTTGACTTCAACCAATAACTTCTTCACAAGCCGCTAGATGCAACACAGAGATGATTTCAAAATGGTGATCGTGATGTCACCATCACAATGTTGTTAAATATAAACACAAATGACGAACATTCTCTTCATAAGTAATATTCAACCTAATGGAAAACCGTAGAAAATTCATGTTTATACGCATGGAAAAAGAAAGTTTAAATGAAATCCAGGAAAATGCTAAGATATAGCTCAAAAGCAAAGAGATAAATACGATAAAATATTTGGCATCAAACCAACAAAAAACGGAAATAGCACGTACCATCTACATATACGTTCAAAATCATCACGTGACCTATTTAAGAGTCACTCAATTGAACATCCAGACATCCATGCAGAAAGCCAAAAACGAACCTACATGAATAAGAAAAGCTAGAATCCGATACCAACACAAGAGCCAAATTCATGGGAGTAAGTTACACTTTATAAAACTACGATGCGATATAGTATAAATGAAGGCGGACCTAGCGATGACGATGTACATCATTCTGTTGATATGGAACAGTTTGTCCTCCTCCGTCACGACAAGGTACATCACTTTGAGTTATTAGTGTGATTTCCATACATTTTATACTACATGATGCATTCTTATTCGCAGTTTAACTTCAGATGTCTGACGTGTTATTTAATTGTTGAAGTGTCATCTTTTTAGTATTAATCTCAATATACACTGAAAAATATTAATTTTATTACTTTGCAGGGCAGCTGTCATTTGATAAAAAGTTAAAATAAATTGTAACTAATCACAGTTTACACTCGTCACTTGGGAAACCACAGATAATATTTAAGCACTGTCTAGTTCTAGATGTAAGCTAGTCCAAATAGTAGAATTTACGGTAATTTCCAAGGATGATTGCGTATCGACGTTGCGGGGCCCTAATGATACATATCGAACGTGCGATCGTAAAACGATGATGTGACTGTGTTGGCGGGCGTTATGGGTATGCTTACGGTGGTCGCTACAGCAACGACAAAAGAAGAGCGTTAAAAAAATACTTCTAATTGCAAAGGAGACGACTTACCTTACTTGTCATCAGTGTTGTCATCATGCGAAAGTACATTACGGTGGTCTGGATGGAAAATTTGGAAGGGTCGAACCATGTATTCTTCCTGATACTCGTTTGTTTCCCGCACTGTAGGCAATGACTTTGTAAACGGTATTCCAGCATCGAAACTGTTCTTGCAAAGTTTTACACACTTCGCACCATCACAGTCTACATAGTCGGTCCTTTCCTCGTCATGTGGTGCTCCATATTTGCGACAAAAAGTCGAACAATTTTCTAAGATGGATAAACATGGAATTAGATTTTTCCATATGAGAGAATCCGCCGAAGAAAGGTCAAGAACTCCATCACACTCAATAACGACATAAATAGCCTGGGATATCCTAGCAACTCACAAATAATTTGCGGCGGTATGTAATTCAGAACAACAAAGGGAACGAAGGGAAACAGATAAAAATGACGATCAGAAATAATTGATAACAACGACCGCCACCAGAGTCGCATGATCGATTTACGATCGTACGTTCGATATCTATCGTTTGGTCGCCGCGACTTCGATAGGCATTTATTCTTGAAAATTACCGTATTTGTAGATGTTATTACGTGTCGATTGCACCACACTCAAAACTCCCTGTACAAACCGAATATAAAACGCATACTCAGCATTAACTGACAGTATTAGCGCCCCCAAGTAAAACAAGGACATTTGAGAGTTCTAAAGAGTAGTTTCTCTTTTTGCATAGTAGGAGAATCCAAATTCCCAGTGGCAGTAAATGAAAAAGTTAATGTTTCGAAAAAAGAATGACAACTGAAATCGAGGTAGCTGTAATGATTGTTTCCTTCTGTTGTTATTTTATGGGTACCAAATTGTTGAAATTACGGGTTTCAGCTATTATAATGAACCATATTTTCAAGGATATTCGAAAGAGTTAGCTATACTAATGAGATGAGAATCTCATGGTTGCGAGTGACTGAGAGCAAAGTAATAAAATTAAATAATGGTTTGAGGTGACTCCGTTATTGGAGTACGTGGTCTCGCACACAAGCTATAAAAGGGCAGTGCATTGGCTGAATTGTCATTTGTACCCAGGTGATTCATGGGAGAATGTTTCCAACGTGATTGTGGCCGCCGACTTGAATTAATAGACTTTGAATGCGGAATGGTAGTATTGGCCCGACGTACGGGACCTTCCATTTGGGGAATCGTTGGAGAATTCAATATTCCGAGATCTACAGTGTTACGAGTGTGACCAGATTACCAAATTTCGGTCGTTATCTCTCACCACGGCCGACTGCCATCACTTAACGACCGAGAGCAGCGGCGTTTGCGTGGAGTTGTTAGCTCTAACAGTAAACAGCAATATGTGCAAAAGCCGCAGAAATCAATGTGGAACGTACGACGAACTGTCTGGTCAGTATGGTGAAATCTGACGTTAGTAGCCCATGGAAACAGTCTACCGATGCGAATTCTTTGCTAACTGCATGACATCGCCTGTAGTGCCTCTCCTGGGCTCGGGACAACATTTGTTGCACTCTAGACGAGAGGAAAATCGTGACCTGGTCAGATGAGTTCCGCTGTTAGTTGGTAAGAGTTCATGGTAGTGTTCGAGTGTGGGGTAGACCACACAAAGCCATGGGCCCAACAAGGTCTATGCAAACTGGTACAGCCTCCATAATGGTGTGACTGTGTTTACTTGGAATGACTGGGTCCTTTGGTCAAACTGAATCGAGCATTGACAGGAAATGGTTATGTTCGGATACTTGGAGACCATGTACAGCCATTCACGGATCTCATGTTCCGAAATGAAGACAGAATTTTTAGGGATGTCAATGTGCCATGTCCCCAGGCAACAACTGTTCATGATTGACCTGAAGGACAAATTGAACGAATGACTTGACAGTCCACATGGTCTGACATGATACCCATCGAACAATAATGGGACGTAATGGGGGGTCAGTTTGTGCCAAAAATCCGTTATTGGCAACACTTTCGCAATTATGGACGGCTACTTGGGCAGCATGGCTCAATATTTACCCAAGGGGTTTCAACGAGTTGTTGAGTTCATGGCAGGTCGAGCTGCTTCACTACGCACGACAGAAGGAGGTCCCAATATAAATTAGCAGCTATCCCTCGATTTTTTGTCACCTGAGTGTATTTTACATGGCACAATTTGCTCATGATCACATGCTTTGGCAGTTGTTTGAAAGATGGATAGGGATGCGTGGGCAATTTTCTTTCCCTGATGTCTTAACCAGTCTGAAGAATGCCGCCAGTTATAATTTCTTGTTTACTGAAAAACTGCTCGAAAACGCCGTTGTTATTCGAATGGGTAAGACAGATGGTAACTCACTTTATGTGTGGAACATACGGAGGCCCTACATTTAGCTTACAGAAGACTATCGTTCACACAGTCCGGAAGATAGGAATGACAGGTAACTGCTAGGACTTGTGTACAAGCAGTAGGACAGTTCTTCATGAAATGTGCTGCTCATATTAATGTACAGGATAATGGAAAATAAAAACGAGATATCTTAGGCGACAATTAGTTTAACACAAAGATATATAAAGGCAACACGTAGGCAGTTCTGGCACTGTGGTTTTTCTTGGAACCAGGACTTAAACTTTACCTTCACAGAATTTGGTACACTATTCCTAGACTGTTTGAAAAAATGATGGAAATTATTAGAAAAATGGGTATACGTTATTGTCAGATATGAACATCGGAAGAGCAATAAATGAAATAAAAGACTGATTTGTAAGTGTTGTTATAAATCAAAGTGATATGCTTGATATGCTCACTGCGGTCCCATCTGAATGCAATGAAAGTTACTGGAACGATGAAGAGTTTCTGCACACAGCATGTGTATCAACAGTAAACGTAGACCGACTAATGTATAACATAACACCAATATTACGACAAGGTATATGATCACCTAACAGACGAAGTAAAGGAATTCTGCTAATCTGGCATCGAAATAACGTATGAAGGAAGAAGTACGGAAGCTTAACGAAGCAGATTAGTGCAGGAAAACACAGCTTTCTTTGGTGGAAGAGATCTTTTAGTATCGAGATTAGGCCTTAAATTCGAGATAGAAATATCTGAGAATCTATCCTTGGCGTAGAGGATTCTGTGGAAGTCCATCGTTTAAGGTGGCGACGCTATTAAAGAAAACAATGGAAGCGTTTCAGATGTGTTATTTCAAAAGAATGCCGAAATAATATGAAGATGTACGATGATGACATTCTCAGAGTCAAGGGGGAGACATATATATATATATATATATATATATATATATATATATATATATATATATATAGTGTAATTGGTTATTACAAACCATACAAAAATGCACCGAGGTATGTTTTTTAACACAAACCTACGTTTTTTTAAATGGAACCCCGTTAGTTTTGTTAGCACATCTGAACATATAAACAAATACGTAATCAGTGCCGTTCGTTGCATCGTAAAATGTTAATTACATCCGGAGATATTGTAACCTAAAGTTGACGCTTGAGTACCATTCCCCTGTTGTTCGATGGTGTGTATCGGAGAGCACCGAATTACGTAGGGATCCAAAGGGAACGGTGATGGACCTTAGGTACAGAAGAGACTGGAACAGCACATTACGTCTACATGTTAACACCTTTTTATTGGTCTTTTTTACTGACGCACATGTACATTACCATGAGGGGTGAGGTACACGTACGCACGTGGTTTCCGTTTTCAATTACGGAGTGGAATAGAGTGTGTCCCGACATGTCAGGCCAATAGATGTTCAATGTGGTGGCCATCATTTGCTGCACACAATTGCAATCTCTGGCGTAATGAATGTCGTACACGCCGCAGTACATCTGGTGTAATGTCGCCACAGGCTGCCACAATACGTTGTTTCATATCCTCTGGGGTTGTAGGCACATCACGGTACACATTCTCCTTTAACGTACCCCACAGAAAGTAGTCAGGAGAACCGGCTGGCCCTGCAGATGCTGCTCCCCGACCGTGGCCCGTGTTTGTTACAACACGCAGCTGAACGTCGGAGGTTTCAAGCGTCAATTTTAGGTTACAATATCTCCGGATGTAATTAACATTTCACAATGCAACAAACGGCACTGATTACGTATTTGTTTATATGTTCAGATGTACTAGCAAAACTAACGTAGTTCCATTAAAAAAACGTAGGTTTGTGTTAAAAAACATACTTCCGTGCATTTTTGTATGGTTTGTATTAAACAATTACACTAGCCCCTCTCCTCACGTTTGGTCTGAGGAATCGGTTTGTCAGTATTTGATGTGGTTTACGAAATATATCCAGCGGTAACGTTAGGTGACTTTTTGTAACACCCTGTATATATATATATATATATACAGGGTGTTACAAAAAGGTACGGCCAAACTTTCAGGAATCATTCCTCACACACAAAGAAAGAAAATATGTTAAGTGGACATGTGTCCGGAAACGCTTACTTTACATGTTAGAGCTCGTTTTATTACTTCTCTTCACATCACATTAATCATGGAATGAAAACACACAGCAACAGAACGTACCAGCGTGACTTCAAACACTTTGTTACAGGAAATGTTCAAAATGTCTTTCGTTAGCGAGGATACATGCATGCACCCTCCGTCGCATGGAATCCCTGATGCGCTGATGCAGCCCTGGAGAATGGCGTATTGTATCACAGCCGTCCACAATACGAGCACGAAGAGTCTCTACATTTGGTACCGGGGTTGCGTAGACAAGACCTTTCAAATGCCCCCATAAATGAAAGTCAAGAGGGTTGAGGTCAGGAGAGCGTGGAGGCCATGGAATTGGTCCGCCTCTACCAATCAATCGGTCACCGAATATGTTGTTGAGAAGCTTACGAACACTTCGACTGAAATGTGCAGGAGCTCCATCGTGCATGAAGCACATCTTGTGTCGTACTTGTAAAGGCACATGTTCTAGCAGCACTGGGAGAGTATCCCGTATCATAATAACGTGCTCCATTGAGCGTAGGTGATGAACACTAACCTGTTGATGCTACGTACTGATGTGCTTGATGCTAGTACTGTAGAGGAATGAGTCGCATGTCAACACAAGCACCGAAGTCAACATTACCTTTCTTCAATTGGGCCAACTGGCGGTGAATCGAGGAAGTACAGTACATACTGACGAAACTAAAATGAGCTCTAACATGGAAATTAAGCGTTTGACCCCTCGCCTATTCGTTACGCTCAACTGCATAGCTTTCCTATCTGGTACACAGCATGACAGGCAAGGAGACGCAAAGCTACCAACATACAGTCACATTCGTAACTAGTAAATCTTACGCGAAACGAAAGTTGAGAGGGAGACGCTTGTCTAAGACGATCACAGCCGGAGAAACCACTCAGGCACTTTTTTCTGCCGCTGACATCGCAAACGAGTTTTCATACTGTTTTGCAGGTTTCACCACGGAGTCATACACTGAGCTATTCACGACTGGCACATTCTTTAATTCATCCCTTTCGTCGTGAATTTAATGAAAGAAGACAGTTATATAAGTTACGATACTATGTTCTGAGTAACATTAGTCTCACATTTCTGACACGTTACAATGGCAAAGGTGCTTAAATAACACGGGTTTCTGTGAATTAGGTGACAGAAAGGAATTATGGATACTTAAAGTAGCCTTGATTACACCAGATCGAGTCGACAGACGTTTAACGGGCACACATGCTGGAGCCACGCTAGCGACGCTCTGTTTACGGGACAGACAAAAGGGGTTTTTTCCTACCCCCTTTGTTGCGAATCGCTAAGGGTTACGATGCCCACGTGGTTCGAACAGCCCTTTCGACGGTTTCCACCCACCAGCTTTGTCAAAACGGTTCAAATGGCCCTGCACTATATAACTAAACATCTGAGGTCATCAGTCCCCAAGACTCAGAACTACTTAAACCTAACTAACCTAAGGACATCACACACATCCATGCCCGAGGCAGGATTCGAACCTGCGACCGTAGGAGCAATGCGGTTCCTAACTGAAGCGCCTAGATCCGCTAGGACACAGAGGCCGGCTAACTTTGTCAGTCGATAGAATGGTGTCAAATGTTTGGCGAGGCGGATTGCTGGTGGTTTTCTCGAGAGAGACGATTTCATTCTAATGGTCTCGTCCACTGGTTTCAAGATATTCTATTGATGTTGTAACTAAAGTACTACTCTAAATCTAACAAATACAAACAAGTTGTGTTAGCACAAGCGACAGTTCCAGCAATTAATGTAATAAAATACCGGGTGTCATGGATCGATCTCGAAACAGGCGTTCTAACGGTACCCAAAGAAAATTAAACCATTGACTCGCCGAGTAAAGTGGATATTAAATTCGTCAATAGTGCACGTATTATACAAGATTACCCGAAATGCAGTGTCAAATGTAAGCCCAGTTCTTGTTTGTAATCCTTCCACAAAATTAAAATGTATACAATCAATTGTGAACCTTTACAGCTGCATCTGATTTATCTAAAGGCGGTGTCTTGTAGAAAAATTCATCTATTGGGGCTTATCTGAAAGGAAAACTCTCATTACCAGTTTTTGCTAGTTATTAAGATTAATTATTTAATCTGATCAGCTGACATACAAACAATAAGCAAACGACGGCTCCAGTACTCCTTTGCCACTTTTTTCTTGCATTTCTTCATATGTCGCATTGTCCTTTTCTCATGAGAAAACAAACTCATATCAAATTTTAATAACAATGAGTATCGGAAACATTACGAGGAATTAATTATAGGCTTTCACAGTCACGTTCCATGAACTTCAAAAGTCCGAACACCAGTAAAAGAAACATGTGAAACGAAGAACAGAGTTGCAACTAACGAACTTCTCGAAGATATCGTATCCAAATCAATAACGATGTTTTTATTTCTTCTGTCTCATTGATAACACAAAAACTACATTTTGTATGTAAGCAACATTAAGAATTTTAAATATCTTAACCGTTAGCCTCTGTCATCACCCAATCCGACAAGGACAAGATTTGACATATGGGACACCAGTTTTGATAAAGTTTTGCTATACTGAAAATAGACACGTGTTTCCGCTCTTTGCTAGGCACTCCCTAGTTATTGAGAAATTGAGTCCAAAATTAATGACGAAAAGTCTTGTTATCATACTGCAGCTTGGTTACCCGTCATTCTTCCCATACAGGATCGCTTGACCCCCGGTAGGGTAGCAGTAGCTCAGAGTGTTCGGTCAGAGTGTTGGCTGCCCTGAGTGAAAGAAAGAATAAAATGAAAAATATGTGAAATATTCAACGACCAAATGGAACAGCTGTCATACGACGTCTGCACTGACCAGCTGCAGAGAACTACAACGAAAAAAAAAAAAGAAAGTGGTCGAGATGTTAGGTACCAAATTCGGTGTCCGTGTTCGGTTCGTGATCCTTGCCCTCCTTTATTCGACATTTTCCCCAGTGTCTGATAACTTTCTGATACCCGGAGTACTTACCTTTGCCTCTTATTAAGGGAAAACATGAGGAGGTGTGATTAATAATGAGACAAGGAAGTATATTTAAAGTTCTTCTAATTGAATATGGTGGGCAAATATACACCGCAAGTAAATTACTGCGTACTCCCAACAGATCGTCTATTTGTCACCGTTTTCACAAAGAGTGGGGTTGAAACTGATGATAGAAACAGGTAAAACGAAAGTAGTTTTCCCGCCATAAGCAACACACGAGCGAAATAATGCCGCATTGCTAATAGAAGACATATCTGACTCATGGTCCTAAATGCAAAGATAAAGATAGGCAAAAACACGATAATTACAATACTATCAGATGGAATGAAGAAAATACCAAAAGAAAACAAAGGCAAGACCGAGAGTCGAACACGAACCAGGGGTTTGGTGGTCTAATGAATGTACTGCCAACCTCTCTTGGCTAGACGCTTAGACTTACGTGTATGCATGATGCAGCACGGAAAAACGATTTTCCGTCATTAACTTTGACCTCGATTTTTTTCAGTACGTTCTCGGGATTGTCTGACAATAACCCAAAACGTGGAACATTCTCGCTAAACTACATCAGGATCGATGACCCACACGTCAAACCCTCCACTTTAAGCCGATTGCGCTCAGTTTGGTAGTGGGTAACGGACATCTCGTTTCACGAGAATTCCGAAAGACTTCGGAGCCCGGCGTCCTTCACTTGGCACTACCAAGTTTGATGTGAGTAAAAGTTTTGCCGCTGGTGAGTACTGTCTCCCACACAAGCAAGAACACACACACACACACACACACACACACACACACACACAAACATACACGCACGCACGCATGCACGCACGCACACACAACACACACACACACACACACACACACGGTAATTATTTTATGCTGGCAACTCATATAATCCCCAAGATGCAGGCATTAATTTGTGTAGTGTCACCGCCAGACACCACACTTGCTAGGTGGTAGCCTTTAAATCGGCCGCGGTTCGTTAGTATACGTCGGACCCGCGCGTCGCCACTATCAGTGTTTGCAGACCGAGCGCCGCCACACGGCAGGTCCAGAGAGACTTCCTAGCACTCGCCCCAGTTGTACAACCGACTTTGGTAGCGATTGTTCACTGACAAAATACGCTCTCAGTTGCCGAGACGATAGTTAGCATAGCCTTCAGCTACGTCATTTGCTACGACCTAGCAAGGCGCCATTACCAGTTACTATTGATACTGTAATCATGTACCGTCAAGAGCGATGCTCATCATTAATGGATTAAAGTTCAGTATTCCACCAGCTATGTCCGTTTCTCTAAAGTCTAGTTTCCTTGTCCTGTTCCAGACCTCACGCCAGCCTGCGTGAGCTAAAACGCGTGTCTTTCGGCTTCCTCTCATACCCGGTGTTGGTTCTCCTGCCAACCCACAACAATTTGATATTGTGAACAGCGGAATTAAAAGTTTTAGGTGACTTGTAAGAAGTGAAATTACGTTCGGAAGGTTTAAATTCTCAAATTTTTCTTTGTAGCAGCCATTGTACTGTGTGAAAATAAGGAGAAAAATAAAAAAAAAACGAAAAAGAAACGAAAAAAAAACTTTAGATGGTTAAATAATTCGGACCCTGATCTCTTGTATATAGAAATTGACTCTTATTCTATTACGAACGCTGATGTAGAAAGACAGTGTCATACCGTGGAAGGTCTCATGTTAGTACGCAAAACTAAAAACTGTACTTTCTCGTCAGGAGTCAAAGAGGGCATTGTTAACGGATGGCGTCTGTCCTTCTGCGTAAAGTGTGTTCCTGCAGAAGTTCCAAAACTGGTTATACTACTGTAGACTGCTCTCTACTTGCAGGAGAGGGGACGGAAGTTTGCTCTCCCATTCGATTGACTTTATACGTAACTCAAATTCATGCAATTTGGCATCAATCTCGAGAAAATCGGATTCAAAATTTATCGATGCTGTTCAAAATAGACCACATATTCCGACTGCATTCGGCGATTTGTAGCGCATTGATGCGTGAAATGAGGTCATAGGATCAAATTCATCTCCTAGGAGGTTTATTTTTTAATGTGCACTCATTTGCACGAGTAAAAAATTTGCACGCGATATATTTGATATTCAAAATACGTAAGCTATGTGCCCAATAACAACTTCTTAAGGCAAGATAGCATCTAATACTTTGAAATGTCCATTCAGTATGTTTGCAACACAATTTTAAGGGAATATTACAGGGAAAATTTTGAACTGTCTACTCAACGTGCTTATATGATGATTCATATACGCATAATTACTGCGAGTACTGTTGGGAGACTAACCAAAATATATTTTTCAATCGCTGGATGAAGTTCTGTCCGTAGTTTACCGACCACTATAAATCGAAAATCTGTTTTCGGTGCAGATGCTCTGAGTAGATCATCACTGCCACCGTGAGATTGGAACAGAGATTATATGAATCATAATACGAATGTGTTCCACGAGTAGATAATATCTCTACATAAAGGATTTCCTTGAACAGAGATTTCTGGACAAATAACATGTCGTATGCATTTATAAATATCGAATACAACAGTAAACATAATATACTAACTCCGATGAGAACAAACTGAGAACATTAGCATGTATGCGAACATAGAATCCCAATGCAAGAGCAGAGCGCTTGCTGCTGAAACTCTACTGGCCCAGAGTGGCAAGCGCATACCAAGCGTAACAGAACTGCAGTATCAAATTTTGATTTTGTTTTTTCAAACGGGGCCGATTACTGCCCCCTACGCTTTTGCGTATTGGAACTCTCGGTCATGAATTGTACATATGCCGAATGAGGGTCGATTCATTGAGGGAAAATTCGCATCCCTCCTTATCAGCGAAAATTTAATGAATGAGAATCTCCACGATGCAGAGTACAGTGTCATATACCTGTCGGGATAGGGAAACCCGGGGTCACTTACATTCGTAGCTTTATCCAAATAATTGTGTTAACAAATAAATCTGGTCTCTTTAAATACGTAAGGATGGAATTATTCTGTTGTATCTACCAATGCTGAATACACGAAACACTTATGAATCTAAATTTTTAATATTTTCGTATTTTTCAGGTACTCTGTCTCGTGATAGAAAATTTATCCATAGCCGAAGGGCATGTGCATTAACGGGAGTGAAATTTTGTGGAATTCGTGGATAAGAAGTTCCATGTCATATAGAACAGTCAGGTTTCTAAACACAAAGAAGTAAGATCCTGGGATGTCGAGATGTTCATTCTGTTGTCACCAGGTATTGCATTTCGTCTGACTGCAATTAAAACAGTTGAATTGTTTATGTACAAACGAAATGTGTTAAGCCACCACAGAAACTTTTTAATCTGAGCTATCATTTAACAGTTTTATATTGCTATTACACCTAACGCAAGAAGCTTGTCTGAAACGTCTGAGAGAAACAGAGTTTATTCCATGAATTTTAGCTGCAGAAGCAAGAAGTAAATTTTGTTTATCACCCGTCACCGTGTTGTCAAATGTCGTAGTTTACTGTGATGCAGAGCTCTCGTTGTCCTAGAGCACCAACACGGCGACGTGACATGCGCTGTGATTGGTTAGAGTGGTGAATGCATTGCTTTTCCTCGATTGTTCATTGACGTGTTTGGAAATTTCCATTCTTTTACCGGAAGTTTGGTATATTAAACTTGGTTTCCACGATAACGACGTTTTGTATTATTATGTAACGAACCCACTGCAACGAACGAAATTGAAATTATATGCTTGGTTCGTTCCAGATAGCCTGCTTATTAGTTGCCGCATTACGCGAAAATGGTTTTGTTGCCAGACGACACATTTTGAACAACCCCTTTAACTTGGTAACATGTCATTATGCTTTTAAAGTGTTGTGGACGTTGCACTAAAATTCTATTTTGTTGAATTTGGATACATTTATAAAGAAATTATATGTTAATTAAGTTATGTCGTTTACATATTTTTTGAACGTCAAAGTTGCTTGTTTGATTTATTATTTTAACTCATTATTTTTATCTGTAGACAAGACATTTAAATGCCTGAAAGTAAGACTGGAAAGCAGTGTGACGAATAAACAGAAAAAACAATACGTCTGTAAGTATTCGTTAAAGTATCATTGTACGTCCCAATGTCTTTAGAAGCGGATAATGCATACGATTTTTTAAAGTCTTCAAAACTGGATGTTGCAGGAGACTTAGGACAGAAGAGGAATGTAATCTCTTAAAATCTCCGTGCTATAAGTATCAGTGTTGCTGCATATATGAAGTGGAAAAGGTCTCACTGTCACCTTCTGGAAAATATGCTATGAATAATTCAGAATTTTCTATATAATACACACTGTTTAAGTCCTCTGGCTGAGAAGCGCAAGGACAATCGATAGACTTTGGAACTGAACATTTGTGAGGCTTTTTAAAGTAACTATTCTCTCAAATTACCATATTGTCAAATTAATGAAAATATACTTAATAAAATCAATTTTCATAATACCGTTATCTCTTTCATGCGTTTTGCGAAACAAGAAAATAATTTGTTCTGGTGATAGTATAATTTGGTTTTCCTGGTGTAAACGCCCATGATTTATACAGTAAAGGTAACTTACGGATATTTCGAATAGTCTATGGATGTGTATGAAAATGTCTCTTCATTTCAGCGTTGCAACAGATATTTGGTAATCGCTTTTGCCACCATTCGCCTAGACGAGTGTAGAAAACCACCTATAGATCATACAGAGACTTGTTCGCCGAGTCGTCTCTCAACCACCTAGGATCGAACTCTGTCAGATCTTTCCCCTCCAAATTAGCAGTAGAGTTAGGAGATGTGATGATCCGCTGTCACACCATTAGGTTGGTGGTGATGGTGAAGGTAAGTGGAATGGGATACAAAGATAACTGATGAATAAATCTAATGTAAATATTTAAAGACTAAATCTACATCTACATCTACATGGTACTCTGCAATTCACACTTAAGTGCCTGGCAAATGGTTCATTGAACCATTTTGATACTACTTCACAACCATCCCACTCTCGAACGGCGCGTGGGAAAAAGGAACTCCTAAAACTCTCCGTTCGAGCTCTGATTTCTCGCATTTTATTATGATGATCATTCCCCCCCTTCGTACATGGGTGTCACCAAAATATTTACTCATTCGGAAGAGGAAGTTGGTGACTGAAATTTCGTTAATACATCTCGCCGTAAAGAAACCCGCCTTTGTTTCCGTGAGTGCAACCCTAACTCGCGTATCATATCAGTGACACTCTCACCCCTATTGCGTGATAACAAGAAACAAGCTGTCCTTCTTTGCACTTTTTCGATGTCCTTCGTCAATCCTAGCTGGTAAGGATCCCACACCGCGCAGCAATATTACAGCAGAGGACGGACAAGTGTAATGTAGGCGGTCTCTTTAGCGGGTTTGTCGTATCTTCTAAAGTGTTCTGCCAACAAAGCGCACTCTTTGTTTCGCCATCCCCACAATATTATCTATGTGGTCTTCGCAATTTAAGTTGCTCGTAATTGTGATTCCTAGGTATTTAGTCGAATGGACAGCCCTTTGATTCGTGCGACTTATAGTATACCCTAAATTTATCGGAATTCTTTTAGTACCCATGTGCATACCGTCGCACTTTTTTTTTGTTTAGTGCTGATTGCCACTTTTCGCACCATACAGAAATTCTCACTATGTCATTTTTTAATGTGAATTGATCGTCTGTCGATTTTACTAGACGGTAAGTTACACCGTCATCTGCAAACAATCTAAGGGGGCCGCTCAGGTTACCACCTAGGTCATTTATATAAATCAGGAGCAACAGGGGGCCTATGACACTACCTTGCAGAACGCCTAATATCACTTCCGTTCTACTCGATGATTTACCGTCTATCGCTACGAACTGTGACCTCTCAGAGAGGAAATCCCGAATTCAGTCACACAACTGAGACGATACTCCATATGCACGCAATTTGATTGATAGTCGCTTGTAAGGAACGGTATCAAAAGCCTTCTGGAAGTCTAGGGGTATGGAATAGATCTGAGATTCCTTGTCGACAGCACTCATTACTTCATGGGAACAAAGAGGTATCTGTGTTGCACAAGAATGATATTTACTGAATCCGTGTTGGTTATGTATCAATACGTCACATTCTTCAAGGTGATTCATAATGTTTGAGTACAGTATATGCTCCAAAATCCTACTGCAAATTGAGGTCAGTATTATAGGTCTGTAATTCAATGGGTTACTCCTATTTCCTTTTTTGAATATTGTTGTGACCTGTGCTACTTTCCAGTCTTTAGGAACAGACCTTACGTAAAGTGAGCGATTGTGTATGATTGCTAAGAAAGGTTCTATTGTGTCTGCATACTCTGAGAGGAACCTGATTGGTAAACCACCTGGACCGGACGACTTGCCTTTCTTAAGTGATTTGAGTTGTTTCGCAACACCTAAGATATCTACTTTTATGTAACTCGTGCTAACAGCTCCTCTGGTTTCCAATTCTGAAATATTTACTTCGTCTTCTTTCGTGAAGAAATTACGGAAAACTGTATTTAGTAACTCCGCTAAAGTGGCACCATCATCGGTAACATTCCCATCGCTACCGCACAGTGAGGGTATTGACTGTTTTTTTGCCACTGGTGTACTTTACATACGACCAGAATCGCTTTGGTTCTTCTACAATATTTTGAGACACTATCTCACTTTGGAAATTATTAAATGCGTCTCGCATTGACGTCCGCGCTAAATTTCGACCTTCCGTGAAACTTAGCCAGTCTTGGGGATTTTACATTCTTCTGAATTTGGCATGCTTTTTTCGTAGCCTCCTTGGTTGCAAGAATCGATTTTACCCCTAATTCGTTTGGTCCAGTGTTGTTGTAAGATGCATCACATGCTCCTCGACGAGCGGGCATTCTACAAAGCACTGTACACGATTTTTTTTTTAAATTTTGCATACCCATGATGTTTCACAGAGAACATACCATTATTTGAGCCTACATAAGTCCTGCCAAATCCTAACCGTTTAGTGACAATTTTTTTCATTGGCTGTTGATGTCTGTAGCCTGTACTTGTCAGTGAGAACCATTTTTTTTGCGATTAAAGCTAAACGAACTAGAGATTGATCATTTGTCCTTCGTGCCGTGATGAAACCGATCTCGTTTCTCTGAGATTTACTGTTAAGGTCAGATCAATGCTAAATGGCATATTTCAGGTACCAACACGAACCGGTAACTTCCTAAATTGAATCACGACCTCCGTGTGTTTTTTGCTTCGCATTTGTGCCCCTTTTTCTGTAGAAGGGGCCCGTGTTCGGTAGTTCCAAGCCCGGTACCGCCTCCCCCCTCGCAGTAATTAAGATTATGATAAAGGATAGTTTCAAGTAAAGTAACCATGCGAAAACGTATATTTCATTTCATACCTCGTGTAGGCTGTCTAGGGGCTAATTTTTGGCATCTGGATGTTGTGCGACGTTAACTACCAGCAAACTAAAAATAAAATGGAAACAGATTAACATGACAACGAGGACCATCCCACTGTAAGAAATATTACAGAATATAAGTTGCTCCTCTGACTAATGACACGGATACATGATTGAAAGTCCTCCTCGCTGTCATCCACTTCCGTTCATAGCTATTACCTACTTCCAGCCGGCCACTGTGTCCGTGTGGTTCTAGGCACTGCAGTCCCGAACCGCGGGACTGCTACGGTCGCAGGTTCGATTCCTGCCTCGGGCATGGTTGTGTGTGATGTCCTTAGGTTGGTTAGGTTCAAGTAATTCTAACTTCTAGGGGACTGATGACCTAAGATGTTAAGTCCCATAGTGCTCAGTACCATTTGAACCATTTTGAACATACTTCCATGTTACATGCTTAACCAGTCAGTGTCACGTCTGCAGTAGCGGACTGGGTCAGACTGCATGGGCCGGCAGCTGTGGCCGAGCGCTTCTAGGTGATGCAGTCCGGAACCGCAGGACTGCTACTGTCACAGGTTCGAATCCTGCCTCGGGCATGGATGTGTGTGATGTGCTTAGGTTAGTTAGGTTTAAGTAGTTCTAAGTTCTAGGGGACTGACGACCTAAGATGTTAAGTCCCATAGTGCTCAGAGCCATTTGAACCATTTTTTTCAGACTGAATGAGCGCTTTCGTACTGTTTCCCGCTACCAGTTTACTCGCAGTATATGTTACAACTAACAGAGGATTCAGTCAACGCTAAGTATCTCATTTGGCTGAAGCAGACAACGGTGCTATATCAGCACTGCATGAATAAGGATTTTGAAATAGCTATATAGCAAGGACTATGGGTCTTCACAAGTCGACGGTTGTGAGGCGGATCAGGCGAAAGGGAGAAGGTGGTAACGTGCGCAGACGGCCTCATACTGTGCTTTTCGCAAAACAGCAGCAGCTCAGGATCTGCAGATACGGTGTTCCAGTGAAAAACCATCCATTCGTCAGCGTACGACAAATTCAGCAAGCTTTGAGCGTCCCTGTTACCAACAGAACAGTCATTCGTCGTCTAAGAGATGATGACCTGCGAGTTAGACACGCTGCTCAGAAACATGCATTCTCTATTTCCCACAGAGAAGGCCAGTTGAATTTTGTTGCTGCAAATTTTGGTAGAAATGTCCGGTTTTGGAGTCGGGTGGTTTCTACAGAGGAAAAAGTTTTCTGTATGGTCTCAAAAGGGAAGAGTACTTGTTTACCGGCCAAAAGGTGCTACGTATGATCCAAGAGAAATATACAGTTGCCAAAGAAGTTGTAAGGATTCAATAACGGTATGGGCATGGATTTCGGCCGAAGAATATGGGCTCCTATGGGGAGTAGAAGGAAAATTAGGTGCGTTCAACTAAATTGCCATTCTGGATAATGTCATGTGGTCTTCTGCGACCGAAAGATTTCGCAATGATCAGATTATGTTCCATAATGTTCGATCGTCGGCTCATATGTCAAGTGTGGTTAAGCGGTGGTTCGACAACCACAGAATTATTACTGTTTTGTAGTGACACCTAAACAAGTTGTTAAGGATATATACGCAAAAAATGGTTAGAATTATGGAGGAAAAGTGACGTTCAAGGCCCACTCACAGCCAACATTTTGATGCAAATCATGATGGTTGAAGTGGGTTACTTGAATGCCCAAATTATGTGGCAAGAATTGTGGGCTCAATGCCCAACAGAATTCGAGCCGTTGTGGAACCAGAAGGCGGTTATACGCGATACTGAGCAGCATTAGCAAGGGTGTATTTTTTCTTAACCAGCCAGATTCAGATGTTGTTTCTAACTTATTTTTTGTGAATAAATATAATTCCATGTTTTTTTAGGAAAAGCTGCAAGTTTAAACTGAAGGTCAAATTAATTTTTGACAGGATCTTATATACTTAATTTTCCAAGAGAAGAAATGTTCGTTTTCTATATCCATCCAGTCGCTAAAAATAGATGGAGATGCAAAAAAACGTAAAAACAACAAATTCAGCAATAATAAAGAATAGTAGCGAAGGAGCTGGCCGATGAAGGTGTAACTGAAGAGCGAAGATCGGACTAGAAGCCGAGGTAAGGAGGTAAGGAGTTGGTCTAAAAAAAGTGATAAAGGTCAAATTAAAAATAGAAAATAAGGTTGGTACGAACTATTTGTTGACGGTGAGAAGCAATTCTCGATACGCCACTTATTACCATTCTGAGATTTTCTGAATTTTTTTTTGTTTTCCCTGGGACTGAAACTGATACCCTGTTCTACGTGAAGATTATAATAACTAATGTCATTTACGTAGCGGCACAGAATTGTAATACACACTATAGAGATCTGGAACCTGTTGATACTTTATTTTTCGTTTCACTGATGTCATTGAGATAAATAATATAACTGTCAATAGTGAATAAGGGTTCTTGGTGGACCCAAGTGTTTTCTGTAATATCACCTAGTTGCTTTCGGTGAGTCCTTGTGTTTTGTACGTCAGGCAACGTTTGAAACTAGGACTACTCAGGTTAAGATTTTCCGCGAATGGTCGGAATTAGAAGTCGAATAGTACGTTACGGAAATTGTGCAGATGCAACCGTTCTTTTAGCAGGTCTGCGAGAAAGGAGATAGAGCCGAATATTTTCGCAGCAGCAAATGTCGGAAAATCCTTGAGCGATTGATCTGAAATTTTGACACAACGTTGCAATCGACCACACATGTAGTTTTAGTTGCTCTTTTAAGAAGTTCGCAAAAATTCTTTGTGAATAGCCTTAGTATCGAAGAAGTAATAGAACAGAACATCATGTCTGACTCAACAGTTTCTTACGCGTCTCAATGCTTATGGTGTCATATCTCCAGAATCTGCACCTCGTTCATCTCAGTTTCAAACAGAACGGGAAAAATTACCTAAGTGCTGAACAAGTTCATTAGTATGCATTATCTATGGTAGATCTGGTGGTGAAAAACTTACGAGAGTGCGCAAATGGACAACTGTCAACGTCGGCTTCGTTTTTCGCTTCTGTGATTAGAAAACTAGTCGTTTAGCAACGAAAGAGAACATTATGCAGAAACATGGTAACTTATGAGTTGACATCCAATAATAAAAGAATATACATTTGCGGTTTAAAATTCGTTGCAGTGGATGCATTACACAATGACATAAACTAGGAGTCGTAGATTTTTCCATTACTAGACCATGATCAGGACAACTAGTCATCATAAAGTAAAATGTCAGTATAAGTAGTGTAGTATCCACAAACGTCGGCGAGCAGTTGAGGAATGGCGATCCTTTTCTCTCCCCTATTCAATTGCAGCTCATGTCAAGCCGTCAAGTCGGCCCTTCGTGCCAGCGAGATCTCTGCGCAAGGCCGCGTCCTACGAAAAATGTCAAAACCGTTCTCTGGGCGCGTTCTCTGGGTGTGCACCAGGCAGCGGCATCGGGCGATACTCTCCAATATCCAGCGTGCAAGCAACGATGTCCCGCTACAAGATGGCTACAAGATCCTACCAGCCGTTTCTACAAAACGGTGCCCGTAAACCGCGGAATACAGTAGCTCAAGAGTAAGGCAACAAAATTAAGCATAGTTAAGAAAGCAAGGAGGTAAAGGAGCGCTGGGCATGAGATTTACAAAGGGAGGAAACTTGATGAAGAATTTCATAATTATTTATATCATCAGCTAAGAAGATCACCAGAGAAATTACTCAAAAATGGCTCTGAGCACTATGGGACTTAACAACGGTGGTCATCAGTCCACTAGAACTTAGAACTACTTAAACCTAACTAACCTAAGGACATCACACACATCCATGCCCGAGGCAGGATTCGAAACTGCGACCGTAGCGGTCACGCGGTTCCAGACTGAAGCGCCCAGAACCGCACGGCCACACCGGCCGGCGACAAATTTCTCGAATACGTGCGGATGAGCAGAGATACGTTCCACTATCTCAAAATAAATTAAAGTGGAGTTTTTCTTGTGTATCCAAGAACTATCAAAAGCCGATTAGTGCGGTATTATGAATGACTAATAGAAAACAAGAGGTGTCTGTTGTAAAAGGATGGTGTCTGAAATGGCCGGTACGATAGCTCAGTGTGTTCGGTCAAAGAGTTAGCTGCCCTATTTCATAAAAAAGTGGAGTGAACGGATTAATGATTAACTTGATAAGGTGTCACGGGACGTGCGCCCCGAGCAAATGTAACGACCAGTAACGAACAAAATGAGACAAAACAAGAGAGAGAGATTAGCAAGCTGGTTTGACGAGCGTCCTGGGTTCGATCCCAACTGTTTTTGATATTATAACTGACTAAAATACAATCTTATCGTATGTTCTGTGTAGTACGTATTATCTATACTCTTTACACATCACAATGTATATTTTTAAGGTCTTGCCAAAGTAATTGATCTGTAACTCTATAAACACCAATCTCAGTACGTAACACCCATCCAATTCCTAATAAGACACAACTGCCTGCCAGCGGCTTGTGGCCGAGCGGTTCTAGGCGTTTCAGTCTGGAACCGCGCGACCGCTACGGTCGCAGGCTCGAATCCTGCCTCGGGCATGGATGTGTGTGATGTCCTTAGGTTAGTGAGGTTTAAGTACTTCTAAGTTCTAGGGGACTGATGACCTCAGAAGTTAAGTTCCATAGTACTCAGAACCATTTGAACCATTTTGAACCACAACTGCCTGGCATATACAGGGCGTTTCAAAAAGAAAGAGCAGATTTCAAACATTTATTTCTCAAAAACTACAAATGATAGAAACACAATTCCAACGGTCCTTCGCTCAATATGAGTACCAAATGTTACACAACAAATATCAAAACTGTACCTCAATATGAGCACCATTTGTTACACGACAAATATCAAACCGGTATCTCATTTCTTGCCACACACGACGCAACTGGTCTTTAGTTACCGAATTCACGGCCGCAACAATTCGATGTCGTACCTCTTGAAGAGTAGCGGGCATAGGTGGGACATAAACACAGTCCTTTATGTACCCCCACAAATAAAAATCGCAGGGAGTAAGGTCTGGTGACCTGGGAGGCCACAGACGATGACATTGATCTTGTGCTCCTGCTCTTCCAATCCACCGTCCTGGAATGGTGTTATTTAGGTACCGTCGTACAGGTTCAGAGAAGTGTGGTGGGGCGCCATCTTGCATGAAGATGAAGTGATTTGAATCTTCCTGAAGTTGAGGAAATAGCCAGTTTTCTAACATGTCCAGGTAAATGGTTCCTGTGATAGTTTTCTCCATGAAAAAGAAAGGTCCATAAACTTTGTTTACCGAAATTGCACAAAAGACGTTAACCTTTGGTGAGTCTCTTTCATGTTGAATAACGTCCCTCGGAGTTTCACTCGCCCAAATTCGTACGTTATGCCGATTAACTTTACCAGAAATGTGAAACGTTGATTCATCTGAAAAAATTAATCGTTCGGCAAAATTGTCCTCTTCCATGTCCTGTAGAATTGCAGTTGAAAATTCGAACCTTTTGTTGTGGTCGTCAGGACGCAATGCTTGCAATAACTGCAGTTTGTACGGCTTCATGTGCAGACGCTTACTCAGAACGCGCCATACCGTTGTTTTAGACATGTTTAGTTCGTGACTTGCCCGTGTCGTGGATTTTCTAGGGCTCCTTTCGTAAGCTGCACGGACACGCTCGACATTTTCATCCGATGTGCGTGGACGACCCGTGCTTTTTCGCTTGCAGATGCAACCATCTTCTACGAATCTGTGATGCCACTCATAAATTTGCTTATGACGAGGCGGCTGTTTGTTGAATTGACGGCGGAATGCACGTTGCACACCAACAATGGACTCTAACTTTGCAAATTGCAGCACACAAAATGATCGTTCCTGTGGTGTCGTCGCCATTTTCCTACAAACAAACGCCAGCGCCACTGCGGATTTGCATGGAACTTCTGCGCGGACCATTGAAAAACTTTGAACCTTTCTCTGACAAGAAACGTTTGAATTGTGTTTCTATCATTTGTAGTTTTTGAGAAATAAATGTTTGAAATCTGCTCTTTCTTTTTGAAACGCCCTGTACATAAATGTGATTCAGTTACTGTAAATATTCAATGTGTGTTTAAAATATTTAAAGACAATATGTACTTTTCTTGACATATGATGGCATTATGCTTCTATGGAGAAGGTAGTGACAGTTCCTAAATCGATGCTAAGCGTCCGAAGATGACTAATTTGTGAACTGATATGAGTAAAAGTAAAAAAAAAAAACAGATCAGAGAAAAATCTGTAACATCTCATTTGCTGTAGGCCCTACCTGATTTTGAGCATCATTGGAAAGCGCGCCGAAATACTTTCACGAGCTTCAGGAATCTTCGAGTCGTAAAAATCATCATCAAGATATAGAAAAGGGATTTTTTGAAAGCGACAGAACGTAAAGAGGCGATCTTTCGTCTTATATTAACGCTTGAAACGTTTTGGTCAAATATTTGAGCGGAGAGAAAACAAGAGTCCCTACAAAGTACACAATATGATTTTGTCCGAATTTTCATAACCAAACAAAGAGGGACAAATGAGCGAATTGGCTATCAAAGTGAGCAACAGGCAGAGAAATATGTAACTGCTAGAAAGTAATCAGGGTAATTAATGAAAACTTAATGACTGATTTGAGGAGAACCCGAAATATTTCAACAAATGTGTAAATGAAGTATCCAAAAGTTCATCTCTACAAGGCCTAGCTTCTCTGCACATAAAAAGATAGACTGATGTCATGTTTAATGGTCAGAAATACTTCCCTGGAATCAAGTTCTAAATGATAATTTTCGAGAATAGAAGACGCTAGGAACGTTAATGAGTAGCCAATGTCATTCTTTCCGAATAAAACCTTAGAAAATTAAGTAAATCGGTCAAATAGTTTGTGAAATGATTTCTCTATAAGAAATTCTGCAGATCACAGAAGCATCTGAAGTATCTTTGAATGATGGTCGAAATAATGTACAGCAAATGAGGAGTATCAAATGTTTTCTAATCTGTTTTATTTCTTACTGTTACTGTTATCATTTCACAAATTAGTCATCTCCGTAAGCTCAGCATCGGTTTAGGTGATGTCAATACTTTCTCCATAGAAGCACAATGTCATCATATGTCCAGAAACGTGCATATTGTATGTGAACATTGTAAACACAGATTGACTAGAGTAACTGAATCACATTTATGTGTATGTCAAGTTGTTGCGTCTTATTAGGATTTGGATGGGTGCTGTGTACTGGGATTGGTATGTTTACACATAAAGACAAAGCACTTTGGCAAGATCTTAAAAATATAGTTTGAGATGAAGTGTAAATTGATAACACTTGCCACTTGCAAGGGAAACTCCCTACCTCACCCCCTCCTCTCCCCCCCCCCCCCCCCCGTCACAGATGTAGTGGTAAAATGGCCTATTGGATAGACCATCAAAAACTGAACACAGATCAAGCATGAAAACAGGAAGTAGATGCACTGAACTGTGAAAAAAAAGGAAAATAGAAGCAGTGAACGGTTCAAGCTTAAGATGTGCAACATCAAGGGGATAGCAAGAATCACGGCGTTGTGGTTCCTTGGTCACGGTGTTGGACTGCAAAGCAGAAAATCCATGTTCAAATATCATTTATGCCTCTTTTTTTCACAAAATTATGAACTTTCCGTCCGATCATTACTCTCCTTCTGTAGTCTTGGTAATTTTCATACTGTATATTGGTTATAGAACATGAGCCATGTGGCTAGGATGTTAATGAGATGAAGTGTGAGAGCAGGCCAGATGTCGTGCAGACCTCTCAAAGAAATGAAACGAACAAATAATAGGATGTGAACTATGGTACGACAAGAAATTCAAGACTCAAAACTACCAAAACGGAATGCAAGACACATGACATGTGGTACTTATGTAGAACAAAGAGAAGGTATTTAGGTCTGGAGTTGCCTTGCTTATACCTCGGTGTTGCAAACAGACATTACACCATGACACAGACACAAATACAGAGACCTCAACGACAGGTCGGACAGTTAGTAATTTTGTGAAAAAAAAAGTTGAGATGAGAGGTATGTGAAAACTTACCTTCCGCTTCGCTGACCAACAACGTGAGCATATGGCAACGACGCGGCAGCTACTTACAACTCTTCGATCTTGCATATCTTTACCTTGCACCATTCGCTATTTCGAGTTTTCTTCTTTTTTCACACTTAATTATAACTTCTTTCTTTTTCAATGCTTGATCTGTTTACAGTTTTTGACGGGATATCCACTGGGCCATCTTACCACTAAATCGGAAGGGGTGATATAGGGAGTTTCCCTTGTTAGTAAACAGAACAGAAGGTAAGATTGTATTTTAGTCAGTTCAAATATCAAAATCAATTAGGGTGAAACCCAGGACCTTCCTCATACCAGCTCGCTAGTTTCAGACACTGACATTATACCACATGCACCTCCTGAAACATGCTTCTAACTGTTTGGTATTGGTTAGTCATTCTTACGCACTTACCGGTTGTTGATAGTCCTTGGTCACAAAAGAAACACTCGTCTTTAATTTATGGACGAGATAGTCGAACGTATCTCTGCTCATCCCTGTATATTCGTAACTGATGACATAAATAATTATGAAATTCTGCATGATAATTCCTTGCTTTCTAAATTTCGAACACAGCACTTCTTTATCGCCTTACTTGTATAACTAAGGCTAATTTTGTTGCCATACGCCTGAGCTACAGTATTCTACAATTTATGGGCGCCGTTCTATACAAACAGCTTGTAGGCTCTTGTAGCCATCTTGTAACTGGAGATCGTTGTTTGCACGGAGGACACCGGAGCGTATCGCCCGATGCTGCAGCCTGTCGCACACCCAGACACCGTGCTCTGTTGGTCGCTTTTGCCACTTTGCCAGGCGCGGCCTCTAAGAACGAACTGCTACACGCGACAACACGGCAAGAGAGGATAAAAAGCGTTTCCTTCTTACACGGCAATCTGCAGCAGCTAAAATTCATGGAGCGTTCTTCAGTGTACCTCAGACGTTTTACAAATGCTTCCCTCGTTAGGAGTATTATTAATATCAGAGGGTACAATTTCAAATTGATAATTCATGGTGTCATAATATACGATTACATTTCTGTAAACTGAACAAATGTTTTTATGAATAAACAGCTCTCTCGATGGCATTGCAGTCAGGAAAATGTAACACCGAGGTATAGTAGAATGAATACCTCGACCTACTAAGACTTCTCTTGCTGGTGTTTCGAAAGCCGACTCGCCTATATAGGTGCACATTTTTTGTCCTAGTGTTTCCGTAACGTTACTCTGCTGTTAACGAATGCGCCTTTCAACTGTAGATAAATTTTCATTGAGGTGAAGGAATAGCGTGAGAAACAATCCCATGTTAAAAATGTAAAATCGCGGCTGTTTCATAGATTCAACGTTTGTAGACACAGCAGAACATTTCTGTCTTTATGGATTTAAAGTGAGAGATGTCTCCGTTCAATGTATTTCCACAATTACTTGTTACGGCTGTGAATGTAAGAGGATCCTGGATTTCACATTCCCAACACCTCAAAGTCAGCGCACCCAGCACGATGAGCTTTTCACTCACTGAATTTTCATGAAGAAAAGGGGGATGAGGCGATGCGAACTTTCCCTCAACGGTCCAACCGTCATCCAGCATATATAACCATTTTGCTTGTTCATGCGATGTCAACTTTCTGAGTTCAATTAGATACCATTTTAGAGTGCACTTATTTGATCTAATAGATTATACCTAATGTTGTGTTTGATATTAATCAATGTATACTATACGTTCCCTGAAGACTCTGTTTAAGGACTCTCTTTAAGTAGAAATCTGAATTGTCCATGGAATACATTTACCTTATGAGTCGTAGTATCTCTGTTACTTTTAATCGGTGGCATGATGATTTGCTCAGAATCTGCACACAATCAGATAATCCATTGGCAGTGGGGTGTGAAGTAAAACCATAACCTCATCTAGCAACTGAAAAGTATATTTTGGTTAATGGTCGAATAGTTCTAACAGTGAAGGGGTTGAGTGGAGAGATTAGATTTTTTTATATTATATATTCCTGGACACATAACTGAGGTATTTCTGAATATCAGCTATTCGGATAATAAATTTTGGGACGCATAAGGGTGGACACTAAGAAATAAACCTTCTGGGAGATGGACTCGATCCTAGGACCTCGTTTTACACATCAGCACAGATGATATTTTATGCTTATGTCTGTTTTCAGTATAGGTCATGAGCATGACTTACGTTCAAAAACAGATCGAATGGGTTAGGAAACTTACTATGCTTCTTCTGTAAGAAGAAAAGCAATACCGATTTTCGATTTTCTGCAACAACATAGCATTTGTGAAGACGTGATGGAGGCCATCCGCAAACCACACACCCTTTTACCACAGTCAGGAGTCGGCAATTTTGCTTTCGAGCAACTAACTCAGTCTCACAGGAGAACAACGAAGCATACTTCATCTGTTTTCGTAGCAAAATTAGTGTCGGCTTCTATATACAAGGAATCATCGTACAAATCGTTTAACCTCCTCATATTACTCCATTTTTTTGGGTTTTGCACCCCAGTCGGTATAAACGGCCCATTAATGGGATCATCTTGTTGCCCATCTGTCTATTTGTCTGCTTGGCTGCCTGTGTGTCTCTTCGATTTTTAAGACCCCTTTTCTTCAGAAACAGGTGACGGTAAGATGTTGGACTTTTATTTGACATTCTGAGGTCTACGCTCCATTGGCAGTCTGAGAAATTTAAGCTTTTAAGGCAATACAGTCGAAAACTAGGGCCATTTATGTCAATATTCGATCCTCGAAAACTCAGTCAGGACCTATTGCAAAGTGTCCAGTGGCCTAGAATGATGAAACTTGACGAGAAGTAAGATTTCATTGTACAAGTAAAGGCAAAAGTCTGAAAACTGTTAATTTCCACTTACATTGTACAAAAATATTTTTTGCGATTAATTGTTAGTCTCTCGCCATTTTTCCATCTTATAAGACCCGTTCTCTTAGAAACAGATACAAGTATCAAATTACAATTAATGTGGAACACCAAGGTCTACGGTATCTTGGTGTAGCTGTCACTGCCAAATGCAGATGTTGGCATATGGTAGAGGAATGTTGGATGTGGATGGTAACTGTCAGGATGCGCCATATTAAAACTTGGCTGCGATCTTCATGTATTTTATTATTCCGAGCTACTGTGCCGTGTTCCTCTCTATCTGAATCACAGGGTCCCGCAATGCTGAGGATGCCACTTCGCTGTCTGCAAACTGTGCAACGTACTCAGGCATGCTGGCCATGTACAGCCACGGAGTTTTGATGATATCAGGAAGCGCCGGCAGCCGACTCAGCAGCCTTCGCCCCCATTGCCTCACAGCTGCTCGCTGGGAGCCACAGGGCGGCCCACTGTGTGCTTCTCAGCTGTCGTGCTTAAGATCGTGGGTGACAACAAGCGCCTGCTATCTGACTGCCAAATCTCACATCAGGATGCCTCAAGCGTGTGTTGCGAGCCAACAACACTGCCCACAGTAGCGAGCCATCGAGTGGCCCGCCGCTGGCTGGCTATGCACTCAGCGTTGTCCTCAGAGGGTCGAGCCAGTGACCCACCGTGGACTGGAATGCTGGCACCCTATCAGCAGCTGCGTGTACCCTGTGGTGTAAGATGCCCCACCATACAGGAGAGTTGCCACACTTGAATCCCCCTGGTTAGAAAACCGGCACATATTTGTACATGGCTGTGTGCCTCTGTTTTGCTACCGCACCGCTCTGAGTCATGTACTCATAACACCTAGGTTGGGCCAGTGGGCGCCTTCAACCTGTAATTTGCGCCATGTAAACTGCTGCGTTTACTCTTTTCGACAGTTCTATTGCCCTGTGACCTCCATTCTACTTCGCAACTCCTGGTAAGCTTAACATACTGTCACAAGCCCGCACCTGGCTATATCTTGTGCACTCAGAAATATTGCACCGAATCTAGCTTTTTCCTATCTTAAATGGTGGTACCGCTACATTATTCCCCCATTCAGAGAGACCCAGTTCCCATGTTGACCTCTAACTACTCTTAATCTTGTTTGGGTCGGCATGTACTTACGACATATTTACTAGTACTGTTAGAAAACTTAGATGTGGTCTAGTCCTCTTAAAATACATGACATGAGCCAAAACGTAAAAAATGCTTACTGGATGACCACTCCACTTAATGCTCGATCAACACCTTACCTACCCGTCTTACGACCTCGGTATCTAATCCACTAGGATTTGGAATACAGTCAGTTCCCTCTTGGAAATGGCTCTCCACCTGATCAAAATGAAAAAAACACACAACAATGTTAAGGCTGCAATGGCGCTTTGCACAGATGTGCTCAAAACGATCGTTACTTGTCGTTGCTTTTCCCTATATTGAGTGACATGCTGCATAAGCTGTTCAGCTGATATGCACCCCTCTTGCCCTGAAATGAACTGGTTTACGGATCTCAACTTACCTAACTGTAGAGTTTGATTTAACAAGGTCAGATTCTGCCTTCGCAAAAGCTCTGACGCTGCTTATGCCGAGTACAGCTGTAGATGTGTAACATTAAATTGCGTGGCTCCTGAAATTGACGCTGGCAGATGGAAGGTTGGTCCTATTATGTTACATGCAGTTCCATTGATTAGAATTCCGCTCCCCTCGAACTCTATACGTTTCTCTTCTGCAAATACTCCCTGCGCAAAACTTGCTACTACTATCAAATTTTCGTAGGTGGAGAAGATCCACTGCATCCTTACCCATTGCAAGCTCAGTTTTGGCTCCACGATGTCCCTTGGACAGTCTATTTCTTTCCTCCTGGCTAAAAATAACTGCACCTTGCACGTGTCCGGATTAGTGCTTATCACCCTGGCTGGACATACCGTTACCTTCCCTCTATGGCAACTCCATAATTCCTCCCTTGTCATCTCGGTGTATCGACTGTTAACTGTCGAGATCAGCAATACTTCATCAGTTTTTCTTCTACAAACTTGCTCAACGCTATCCTTTTCACTGACCTGAGGACAGGGATCACCATCACCCTTCCTTCCTCTTCAAAAAGACTGCTCTCCCCGGCAGGCTCACAATACCCGAAAACATATACAACATACGAAATACAGTGCCTAATTAATCTACACAAACCCAATGATACACAACAAGAAAACAAAAACTACAAATACTCAACTACTTTCTGGATCGCAAAGCATACAGTATATCATGCTATACTTTCTCTTCCTGGTTTGCCCTGCGCTTAACACCTCTTTCCACTCTCTATTTCTTCCTCTTCCCTTCCTGTGACATGCCTGGAACCACATCTGGACAACACTTAAATGGCTGGCGACATCCCAATGTGTACTATCGTTGTTCTAGTTGGCAGCTGAAGCTTAACATTAACGGGGATGTGGTTTCAGCTACTTGGTATGGCCCTTGATACCTCGTGACAAACTTCTTTGTTTTCTCTTTTGGCATATGGGGATGGATACCATTACCCATTGCCCTACTCTATACTGTGGTAAACTTTCTATCCGCTTCACTGCGTCTTCCTGCCTTTCCAAAGCCTTTAAATTCGCCTTTTCCAAACATCCCAAATTGTCCTCACTAACTGACATACAGATTCACCAGTCCTTCCTTTCTGTAGCTTCACTAAATCAGACGGTGACGGCATCTTTCGCCGGTACGCTACCTCAAACGGAGACAAAAGGTATTGGCATGGATTTTTGCACTGTATGAGCATACAAGATGCTTCAAATAATTGTCCCACTGACAGTGATGAGAATCCACATAAAAGCTCAGCATCTTCCTGATTGCTCTGTGTACCTGTTCTGTCCTTCCATTCACCTCTGGATGCAATGCACTCGTCCTCAACTTCTTTACGTTCAACAATTTACACAGTTTCTTCATTAAATCTGACATGAAGTCGGTCCCTTGGTCAGCTTGGTCAGTTATTATTGTCTCCAGTACACTAAACTTCAAAATCCAGGTATTTATTAACACTTGCGCGACCATTTCTGCCTGCTGACTTGGCATAGCCACCATCTCCACATACCTCGAAAAATGGTATATTATTGTCAGAACTAATATGTTCCACCATGGTGTTCGACTGAAAGCTCCTAAAACATCAATTCCCAACATAGAAAATGGACATGTCGCTTCTGGCAGTCGTTGTAGCTGTATCTGTTTCCAACTCAAATCTGCTCTCTGTGCACGTGGTATACAATTCTTGAGATACTAATCCACATCTACTTTTCTATCTCTCCACCAATACCTCTCCGCCACTCTCCTATTCGTCACTCTACTCCCGCCATGACCAGATAACGCGTGACCATGTGCTTCTTTTAAAACCCTATTTCTCAGCTTAGCTGCCACTACTAACCTTTTCACTGACTTCATTTCCCTGCACAGAAGACCGTCGTACATATTAAATTGTTTCTGTGTCTGATACAATTTACAATCATTATCAGTGTCCTGTAATTCTTGCCATACTGATAGGTCATAACCTATGACTTCTACTTTTGACACCTTTCTACTCAGTGCATCTGCATTACCATGCTTCATCCCAGGCTTGGCACCACCTTGTAGTCCAATTAACTAAGCCTCACAGCCCACCTAGTAAGTCTAGTGGATGGATCCTTCAACCCTAACAACCACTTCAATGCAGCATGATCTGTCAGTACCCGAAAACCTCTCCCAAATAAATAACATTTAAAAATTGCGATTCCATAATTTATGCTAAGCATCTCCCTCTCTGTTGTTGAGTTATTCCTCTCTGCTGCATTCAACAGCCTAGGATGCATAGGCCACAGGATGATCATTCCCATCAGTTTCCTGGCTAACAAAACACCGTAATGCTTGATTCGATGCTAGAAGAAATTTCTTTTCCAAACCTGTAAACACAAGAGTCGGACTTGATGTTAACACTTCTTTCAGTTTGTCAAACGCTTTCTGACACTCTTCTGTCCACTCAAATTTCACTCCCTTCCATAACAATCGTGTCAACGGCTGTGCTACATGTGCAAAACCCTCAACGAACTTTCGATAGAAATTGCGAATTTCGACGAATGATTGCACTTCTTTAACTGTTTTCGACTCCTGAAAATCCCTTACGGCCTGTACCAACCTTGGATCTTACTAATGATATGACTTAAATATTTCACTTCTTCCAATACAAAATGACAGTTCTCCAGGCTCAACGTCAAACGAGCTGCTCTTAATCTCAAAAAGATTTCCCTTAACCGCTATCTATGCTGGTTCATACTACCTGAAAACACTATAATGTCATCCAAATAGTCGAGACACTGCCGTGGTTTCCAATCCCTCAAGACACTGTCTAGCAACCTCTGAAACGTTGCTGGAGCGTTTTACAAACCGAATGGCATTCTGATGTACTGATAATAGCCTCCATGAGTAGAGAAAGCAGTACACCAAACTTCAAAATCCAGGTATTTATCAACACTTGCGCGACCATTTCTGCCTGCTGACTTGGCATAGCCACCATCTCCACATACCTCTAAGAATGGTATATTATTGTCAGCACTAATATGTTCCCCCATGGTGTTCGACTGAAAGCTCCTAAAACATCAATTCCCAGCTAATGATAACCACTTCTCAAATCCATAGTAGAAAAGTATTAGCAGTGTCGTAAGTGATCCATAAACTCCGATACGTTTGGACTGGGGTATGCGTCTGTTACTGTCTTAATATTGAGGTATCGGTTGTCACAACAGAACCTGTATTTCTTAGTTGCGTCCATAGATTTTTTGGGCACAACGACAATGCCCACACCCCAGTAACTATTACTCTGCTCTATAATACCGCCCGCAAGCTGCTGATCAATGAAATCCCCCAAAATCGGCTGCAAATACCTCGGCATTCTGTATGGTTTACGGTAAAGAGGTGCTTCGTTCCCTGTTGGTATCCTATATTGTACTAATAGAGTTGCTGGTTAACAGCACTCGCGGAAAAAAAACCTTAAATTCCCACAACAATTCTTTCATTTGCTGTTTTTCTCCTCCTTTCAAATGCTTAACTTTCTTACGCAATAGAGTTCGATCAGCAGTTAGTGGTTGATCACTACGCCGCCTAACTCTTGAACACCAGTCTTCGTCATCTGCTACAACCATATTCGCTACTAAAACTCCTTTTCCTAAATTCGCGTATACAGTGTTAAAATTATCCACGTCCATGGGGACTATTCGCCTGTCGTTTCCCTCTTGAAAGCGTACAATACTACATTTCACGAAACAATATAATGGGCCCTAAACTTCATTATCCTCAAATGGTTGAATAACACATACCGTACACACAGGTAGATTTGACCCTGTACTTCCCCAAAGCGATTTCCCGGTGTCACTAGACCCACACACAAATTAAGCCTTAATGCTAATGTATGCGGCTCAGTTAGTTCAGCCGGCCGGTGTGGCCGTGCGGTTAAAGGCGCTTCAGTCTGGAACCGCGTGACCGCTACGGTCGGAGGTTCGAATCCTGCCTCGGGCATGTATGTGTGTGATGTCCTTAGGTTAGCTAGGTTTCATTAGTTCTAAGTTATAGGCGACTGATGACCTCAGAAGTTAAGTCGCATAGTGCTCAGAGCCATTTGAACCATTTTTCAATTAGGTCGTTCATTACACTGATCGCGCCTCACGATACCTCTGCATCGACAATAGTTTCCCCTAGCTGAAATAACATTCCACGAAGTTCCACAGTTCGTTGTCCAAGGTCAATTTTGGCATGATGTTGCTGCAAGAAATCCACTTCTAGGATAATGACGTAGCCCTCGCGTACCCATGGTACTACCTCCATGCATGCATCAAATCGGACTTTCCCTGTGCAAAAGTCAACCAAAACTGACTCCAAAGGTGTGACCTCCTTATCCCCCACTCTACACAACCTATAACGTGGTGGGTTTCACTTCCTCCTCCCCATTAAACTCTTAGTAGCCACTGACACTTGCGCCCCTGTGTCCAAACATTTTAGTTCCTACGGATCCTACCACTGAACATTGCACCTCTGCATACATATTTTTAGCATTGCAATTAAATGGGAGCTCCTATAGGTGGGTCTTGGGCCCCCTCTGCCATTTAACGATTGTCCACCTCTACTAACTCCACTTCTCCATCCTCCACGCTGCTGATTGATTTCCACCCTTTCCTCTGTTCCTCTGTGACTGGGTACATTGCCTCTGCACATGTCCCATACGACCACACTCATAACATTTTATACCCACTGTGAACACTGTTTGTCTATCAAGTACCCCCGTTGCCAAGTCTATTTCCTCACATTGGATTTCCAGGAGAATGGCCGAATACAAATCATTTGGAGTCCCTTCACGCACTTTCCGCGCTGTATGTGCCGGTTACCCTCTCAAAAATACAAGTACCCTTTGCTCGGCCTCCTACAACAGAACACCATTAGCTTCATCGCTCTGACGCAACTCGTAAGTATACTAGTTAATTTCTCTAATTCTGTCTGCAAATTTCTCTACCGTCTCCCCCAGTCTCGTCGTCATTGTACTCAACTGCTCAATGAAGCACCGAGTGCTATTCTCTTTCCTGTACCTCTGTAAAAGCCCCTCCCTCAACTGTTTGGACTGTCCTGCCTTCCTTGAGGCCTGAGAACACCTTACATATGTCTTCGCTTCACCCATTAATCTATTCTTGGCTACATGTAACAACTGTTCATCAGACAAACCATTCATCACAGATGAAGTTACCAACTCCTCCACAAACGAAAGCACATCCTCAGATGCCTTGCCAGAAAAAGGAATAATCAGACTTGCGGCAGCTGGATCAATCTCCTGCTGTGGCACCCTAGGCAATTACGACTGATCAGATGCGGTTTCCTGCTCACTCTTAGATGTCAGTTCACTTCTCAACTGTGTATTGTCCATTGTCAATTGTGCTACCTTTTCCAACAGAATCTGTACTGGTTCTGGTTCTGACACACCTTACGTCCCTGACTCAGCCATTGTGTTGCTTTCGTTCCCAGTTAGTCCCATTTCAACCCATAAAACAGAAACCAGACATTTAACTACAAAAATCAACTGACTTCCTACAGCTCGGTATCTCATCTTAGGTTTTATGCGATGATGTAGTAGGAGGAGATAAATAAAACATCATACTCAATGCAATACAAAAATAATTAAACGCCACGAAGAAAAATCGTATTGCCACAAACACGCTAAAACTTACTCTGAAAATGCAAAGAAAGAAAACATCCAACACTCAAAAAGAAAAATTGGTCAATACTCACCACATTTTGTGACTGCAGGTGGTGGGCTCGAATGTCATATAGTACAGACAGCACCTGCTATTCTGACACCAAATGTAGATGTCACTGCCAAATGCAAATGTTGGCATGCGGTGGAGGAATGTTGGACGTGGGTGGAAACTGTCAGAATGCGCCGTATTAAAACTCAGCTGTGATCTTCAAGTGTTTTATTATTCCCAGCTACAGTGCTGTGTTCCTCTCTTCACAGGGTCGCGTGATGCTGAGGATGCCACTTCACTGTCTGCAAAACAGCTTGGCGTGGAAAGGCTACCTCGGCGCCCCGTGCAACGTACTGTGGCGTGCCGGCCGTGTGCAGCAGTGGACTTTTGACGACGTCTGGATGCACCGACAGCTGACTCAGCTGCCTTCAACTCCGTTTTATCAGCGCCGCTCGCTGGGAGCCACAGGGTGGCCCGCTGTATGCTTCTTCGCCGTCGTGGTTAGGATCGCGGGCGACAACAAGTGCCTGCTATCTGACAGCCAAATCTCGCCTCCGGATGCTTCCAGCGTGTGTTGGGAGCCAACAAGACTGCCCGCAGTAGCGAGCCATCGGATGTGCCGCCACTGGCTGGCTATCGACCCGTGTTGTACTCAGACAGTCGAACCAGCAACCTGCCCTAGACTGTAATGCTGGGCGCCCCATCTACTGCTGTATGCAGCCAGTAGTGTGACACGCCCCGCCGTCTAGGATAGCTGCCACACTTGAATCCCCCTTGTTAGAATAGCGGCACTTGTATTTACGGGGCTATGCGCCTCTGTTTTACTAACGCACCACTCTGACTCATGTACTCATAACACCTAGGTTGGGCCTGTGGGCCCTTCTGCCTGTAACTAGCGCCATGAAAACCGCTGCATTTACTCTTTTCAGCGGTTCTGTGGCCCTGTGGCCTCCATTGTACTTCACAACCGCTGGTAAGAGTAACTTTCTGTCAAGAGGCCTGCTCCTGGCTGTAACTCGTGCACTCGGAAATATTGCGCCAAATCCATCTTTTTCCTGTCTTAAACGGTGGTGCCACTACATTTGCGAGGTAAATAATTTAAGTTTATTTGGGAAAACAATCGCAAGAAATTGCCAAATACGTCGCATATATTGATGCTTTCAAACTCACTTTCCAAAACCAACAGATTTTCTCATAATAGATGGGACCTGGTAGTGTAGCGATAAAGGGTGTGCGTGGAATTCGAGAGGTCGCTGGACGGAATCTTTTTCGACCCACAGAACTTTTTAGTCTTCGTTTTAACCTAGCCTTAAACAGTAAACGATGCGAAGAGCTGCCAGAAACAACGCGTGGTTCATATACTACAGGTCCAATTCCCCACTGGCGTACCGTAGGAATTTGCAATTCTCCAAAGTGAGGTCCAATAGAGTGATAAAGCAACGGAGCCACATGAAATTATTACATATTGTTATCAGTACATATAATTACGGCTGTACGAATCTGTTCGAGAAAAAGTCTTACTCGCACTTGTCTCTTTATTTTGATGCAGTACGACTGATGGCATGAAGAACAAACTCCAAAATTCGAATTTTAGGCTGGAATTTTTACTTATTAGAAGTTACAAAACATCTTTGGTTTCTCTGTACTCAGTATGAAATTAAGGCCTGTTCCTTAGAAATTTTGCCCCAGTTCACTATAAGACTATCAGTGTGGCTACAATGCATTTGTGGGAGCGAATAGTCTGGCAATCTGGCTTTTTGCTTGCTGCTCACACCAAACAACGTCCTTCACCTTTATCAGTGTCAATTGAAGAAACCGGGTCAGCCTATACTAGTAATTCTAGTCAAATCAGATGTCCCCCACTGCCAACTGAAGTGAAATCGAATTAGATTAGATCATGACAGAGGCAGATGTCGCTGACATTTAAATTCTTAATGTTGCTTGCACTCGAAATGTTGCTTTTGTGTCGCTATTGTAAGATACGGGATAAAAATGGCATTATATGGTTAGATACAATGGCTTCGAGACATTGTTTGGTGGATCACAATTCTCAGTTTCACATAATTTTTTTCCTTACTATCCAAACTTTTTCAGGATGTTGGTACAAGAGTGTGAATTCCAACAATAATTTCGCCATCGTGTATGGTAAACTCGTTATTATTAAAACTTTATATGCGTTTGTTTCTGTGACAAGGAAAAATAAGAAACTTACCAAAATGCAAGAGAATAAAGAAAATACAGTACTCGAACCATCGCTTTCTGACCAAAGGTTTGAGATTCACTAAATATGCTTATTTTGTAGCAAAGAACGGTTCTTTAATTTGGAATTATAGTATGCCTTAGTATTAGCTCCGAGTATGTTTTAGTACGCCTACTATTAATAATTTTAATGAGATATCCACTTTGGATCAATTAGCAGCAGCTGTGAAGGTTACCACTGTAACGTGCACCTCCAAGTTTTAGTTTTCTTTGGGTACCGTTAGAACGCTTCTCTCGAGATCGACGCCAGACGCTCGGTAGCTTATTATATTCATAACGTGTGTATAGAGGGGAATGTAATTACTACTAACACAGCAAGTTAATTTTGTTTGATGTAGATTAATATTTTCATTTCAACGTCTACCGAAAATGCTAAAATAAATGGAGATGACAACTGGAATGAAATCTTTACTCTTGAGGAAACTGTCAGCGATCCGTCACGCCAAACCGATGTCGCCATTCGAGCACCTAACAGAATAGTTGAGCGGAAATGGAACATGGTGATGCACGTGGCTCATAGCGATTCGTAAGAGAAGGTGTAGAACAGCATTAATTTTGCCGGTCCCGTCAACAAATAAGTATTGTTAGCGTGGGTGCAGCAAGCGTGCCGGTGAAGCACTCACTGAACATCTGCCTACTGGATCTTCTGTGATCAAAGTTACTTCAAGTATTAGCTGCTGCCGATAATTTGTTTCCCATCGGCTGTCTTATGTAAGCACGTTTTCCATCCTAATGTGTAAGATATTATTGAATAATGTAACGCAATCTGTAACATCTCAGCTCTTCTTGCTGTCTTCGTTCATTGAAGGTATGATATGAGACACTGAGAAAAGAATGTGTTGTCTGTGAGTGACTTAAAATATTTTGGGGAAAAACGCACCGCAGTTTTTAACATTCACCAGCGAGACCTACCTAGTATCGCAGTAAAAAGAGCGTCTATTGTTACTACTTGCTGTGACCCTTGAAGATCAGTGTTTCCCTCTCAGCTTTTGTTTCGTGAAAGATATACGAGGTACACATGTAATTTAAAATATTGGTAGGTTCTGTCTCCTAGCTCGTTTTGCTCTGAACCGGACAGCAAAGCTTTGCAGTTGAGCATAACGTATAAGCGAGGGGTCAGAGTGTCGACGTATCGAAGCAGGAAAACGCACATGCTCTTCCTGCATGTAAAACCTCTTCCGCTAAAAACGCTTTCTCTGCAATAGTAACCAATCTACATTACCACCCTCAGCTTACACAGGAACTACATGGCAACAACTAACAGCTGCAACTCAGACACAATACTACTGCCTGCCCCATCCTACCGCTGCATGTCCATGGAACACGTGCAGGTGAGACTTGAATGTGGTGCAAAGCCTAGAGCAGGGCTTAACAACTGGCCGGTTTTGAGCGCGAGTACTCGCGTCTGCTCACGCACGTGCTCGCGAGCAGGTGCAAGGTCGCGGAGTGGGGAGGGAGGGGAGGGAGGGGAAATGCGCACGCACGTTTGAATGTGATCTCGCGTTCTTAGCAGATTGAACTAGCCATCTGAATGCTTTGAAGATTTTACTACAAGGTAAAGATTTGCTAATTACTCATTTCATATGTCGAATACGAACTTTTAAAATGAAATTGACACTTTGGGTGAGTCAGCTGGAAACAGGAAACCTAGCTCATTTTCCTAAATTATCATCCATGCAAGATGTTCACAAAGACTGTGAACGTTATTCACATAGTTTAGTTGATCAGCGCTTTCAAGATCTGACAGCACTAGACAGTGATTTTGATCTGTTCTCCCCATATTCAGCGAATATTTAAGAGATTCGTCCTGAGCTGCAGCAAGAAATTATTGACCTGCAGTGTGACAGACAATACAGAGACAAATTTCAGAACAAGAAAAACATTTTGGAATTCTACAGACACTTCCCTCAGGATAGATTTCCTCGTTTGCACAAACTGGCGGCTACAGTAAGATCAATGTTCGGTTCCACGTTATGTTCGTGAACAACTGTTCTCTGCAATGAAATGTAACAAGACGCGCCTGAGAAACGCATTGTCTGATCGAAATTTAAACTGCACGCTGCGCCTAAAATGCACAACAACAATTACTCCGAACATAGACGCAATTGTAAAGGGCAAAAAGTACAAGATAACCGAGAATCCCACACTTCAGTGACACCTTTTATTGTGTAACAGTTCACAAATTAATGCGAATGTAGAGGCATACACTAAGCTAATAAAATTATGTGGCACCTGTACATTCTCCTTTATTTGTTTCGTTTGTCGCAGTAATAATTCGTGAGTGATATCCCTGCAGGTGGCCGCATATTTACATCGACTGGCGGCAGCTGTTGTGTGCCCCACGCGACTTTCCCCACTCTCCGCTCTGGTCCGGTAGTGGGGGTAGCGTGCTCGCGCTGCTCCGTGCTCGCGCCTTGCTGCTCACAGCTTGCTCCGCGAGCACGTATGTTGTGAAGCCGTGGCCTAGAGGCATCACAAGGCGAGACGCACGAGGCTTCCCGCTGCAGAAGGACTTTGCGGACAGATGTCACATACAGGGTGATTTTTTCCACCGTGTACAAACTCGCGGTACTGATCGATGAGAGCTTGCGGAACAAGAAAGTCTAAGGAATATATGTCCGGAAACGCATGGTTTCCGTGCTAGACACAATTTCTTGTCCGCAGCTCGTGGTGGTGCGGTACCGTTCTCGCTTCCCACGCCCGGGTTCCCGGGTTCGATTCCCGGCGGGGTCAGGGATTTTCTCTGCCTCGTGATGACTGGGTGTTGTGTGTTGTCCTTAGGTTAGTTAGGTTTAAGTAGTTCTAAGTTCTAGGGGACTGATGACCTCAGATATTAAGTCCCATAGTGCTCAGAACCAACCACAATTTCTTCAATCAAAGTTTGTTACAGGGAATGCTGTCTAATATGTGCTTTACTATGTGGACACAGTTACAGTGAGCATTATTTCCTTCTAGAGGGTGGTACTGTTCCTCTTACGTCATGCCCTAGCACCCTCTCCTGCCATAGTAATTGGTAATGTAGTGTCCGACTCACTTCTCTTAAGGACTCACCTTGTAGTGAATGTGACACAGCGTTGTGCACAATGTTTCATTATTCGAATCGCGAGCTTGCCGACATGGTGTTTACTTACAGAAAGGCAAATGGCAACGGGTGGTGGGCAGCAAGTTTGTATCGGGGGACCTATCCCCGCCGGCTATAACCACAGCATACAATGTTTACAAAAGTGTTTCGCAGTTTGTCCACGACGGCATCATTGCAGGAAGCAGGAAATCATGAAGGTCGTACCCGAAATGTTCGGACATCAGACTTGGAAGAAAATGTGATTAACACTGTGGAAGGCGACCGCCGAGGCAGTGAAAGGCAGCTGGCCCGCCAGTACAGGGTAAGCCAGACGACCTTGGGAACATTTTCTAAAATGGTTCAAATGGCTCTGAGCACTATGGGACTTAACATCTGAAGTCATCAGTCCCCATGAACTTAGAACTACTTAAACCTAACTAACCTAAGGACATCACAAACATCCATGCCCGAGGCAGGATTCGAACTTGCGACAGCCTTTGACACTGCTCGGATGCAGCCTGACCGATGTGGACGCGAGAGATATAACATGCTACGACAGGGAACACACACGCGTTGAGGCACATTTCCATGTCATTTTCAACACATACGGCAACTGCGGTGGCATGGTACAGCGCGTATTAGACCGCAATCTCTGTAACAATGTATGATTAATTAAACGATCTCTAGTATGCAAACCATGCATTTCCGGAGATAAATTCTTCAGACCTTTTTTCCCTACCATCCCATCGATCAACCTGCAGAGTTTGTACACGTTGGAACAAATCACCCTGTTTATATAAAGATGGAGTAATGATCTCTAGGCTTTGTCCATTGGTACTGAACCAGAAGAAAATGACCTACTGGTCGTTACTTGCTCCCCCTTTATCTCATCCAATGAAAGAAGCACAGCCCCTATCATCATGTGAGAAAGAGGATAGCAAAACTGAAACCTATTAATAATGTCAACAGCAATCTTCAAATCTAAAATCAGCGCATAATGTTCTTCAAACAATCAGAAGCTGCAAATAAGAGGGTGGAGACATGCCTGTTTCATTACCATAGTATTCATCTTCTGTGGTATCTGTTGCTGCACGGATAACAATTTGCTTTGATCATTTCATTCTTTCCACGTTGAGCTATGTACTTCCATTGCCACTCCTAATCATATGCAGCAGCACGCAAATCCTTACTGTCGCAACTCAATCATACGCCGTGGCACTCATTCATTCCTGTAACAGGGAGTTCAGACTTCCTACATTACTAAAGGACCTGCATTGATCCCGACGACTATACGTCGGCTTCAGTATCCTCACTACTTCAGAGCCGTCCGAAATTCGCAAACTATGTCAGTCGCGTTTGGCCGTAAAAAAACAAAACTTAAACTTATTTATTTAGCTCAGTGTATTCCGCTAACAATAAGGATTAACAGAAGACTTCTTGAAGCTAAGTATTGTTTCTAGGAGACAAATGACAATTGCAGTACCAACATGTCGTCCTCCAGTGACATAAACATGAACATCTACAACAACTGAGCCATGGCACAACTGGTCAAAACAGGAACGACTGTCTATCTAAGGACTACTGCTAAATGTACGTCACGTACAACCGATGTTCAGTTACAACTCTTTATTGATTTAACGGACAGATAAGCAGGAATTTATCCCCCGCTTTATTCCCTGTGCTTATTCCAGTCCATTTATTCCTTGTGACTATTCCTGAAATTTACTGGCATTAACTGCGTGTTGGATATCCGAGCACATAGATTTCAACACAATCTGCAGAAAAACTCTTGATCCTAAAAGGTCCTACGTAAACATTGAAGAGCTTCTTACGCAGATGTTGGTGCTTCCTTCACAAACAATGCGTTCTCACTACGACTTTGTGACCAGCAACAACTACAGTCCCTTATTCTCCCGTTTCCATGGTCCTTCCTCTTCTGAGATTGTCCCTTAATCCGACCAATCGTCAACGATCCTATTTTCTGGTGCCTCGTCTTGCACACATTGCCGTACTGTACTTCTCCCCTGTGACTGTCTCTTCTATTGCTTTATGCAAAAGCTATATAAATCATTTCTCCTTCCACATGATGTCTAGTCACAGATCAATGTTGTGTTAACAGCAAACTGCAAACTCTCTCTTCTGATTTTTACAGTCACATACTGCTGTTATGTGGCTCTTCCTCATGTGGGAAAGTGTGACAGATTTCTATATCACAACTGTTAACTCCTCTCTCTCTTTCTCTCTCTCTCTCTCTCTCCACCATTTCCTCTGCGCCTAGCAAATTTGGCTGATTAAGGTTTCTTTGATCACAGCACTGCCCTGCGACAGTCTGGAGTCTCTCCATCGATGACGACTTCTTCGATGATCGTTACGATTCGGATAATAAAGTTGTGACCGTCTTTTCATCTCATTTGTGAGTCAGGGAGCGCCGTACTGGTTGCTGAAAGGGGACGCTGGTGGATATAGTACAGTGTCACGTGCATATTCGAATTCCTGTACTAGGTCGGTCAATGTTTCTTCGATCATTGTACCAGTTTTGCGGCGGTCTGGAGTCTCTCCGTCTATTATAACTTCTTTGACCATTGCTACGACTCAGATTATTCAGTTGCTGCTCTCTTTGCATCTCATTTGTGTGATGGGAATCGCAGTAGGGATTGTAACACATGTATGATGCAGCGTTACGTTCATATCCAAAGTCCCGTAGAGACTGAAAATTATGAATGTCATTCATATTGCAGCAAACAGTCGCATTTTCTGTTTGTAACCAATGTGGCAGCTTCATCAACCAGATCTCAATTAAGTCAGGAGAGTCACAAGGCGCATCAAGATATTATGTTATGTTGTACCATGTCTTCAAAGTAAAAGATTGGATTTTAACATCGGGAATAACTGTAGGCTTCAGTCGTGAACATATTCGGTTTGACCTGATCCTGCGTAAGCTTTGACTAATAGTCAGCCAGGAAGGCTGCACAAAATTCAGCATACGTCTTGCAGCTCTGCGGAACTGCGCGTATTCGTACTGCTGCATTTCTGCATAAATGTACGAATGCGAAATTCATCTTTAACGATGGACTCCATTACAGGGGAAATGTATTGTCAAATTGCGCAATGTACGTAAGAGGATGCAGACTGTTCCTTTGATCTGAAAACAAACTTTATTTTGGATCTGTGGGCGAATGCAGCCGATTATCGTAATTTTCGTATTCACTGACAGAATCGTTCGGAACATCCCTATTAAATGACATTTGATCCTGAATCCTCGCCAATCTCTCTTCAATTTCCTGGAATTCATCCGATTCACAATGTCTCCTTTTTTCGCATCTGAATCATCTTAACGGTTATTTTATCACAGTTTCTGTGATTATTTACCGAGTACAGTTACCTTGTACAATTCATAAACTTTTTGTGATACATTTTTTTAAATCTTGATTTGGTTTTTCTTCACTTACAGCAAAAACTATATTTCTCTCTCCCTGCTACATTGACGAATAAATTTCTGTCTGTAGTAGCGTCCTCACGCGCTGATAATTACTTTTCTGCGCCATTGAACACCTCTGTTTGAGTGGGTACTGGAGCCACCGTCTTGGTATAAGATCTGTTCATGTTGAGCTACTTGCTGAAAGGCTTCACGTAGCAGATATCATGGCTTCGGATCACGATTCACTATTACCTTGTAGAATTGAAAGTCTCTGTTTGAAGTTCTAGACCAGTTCCACTTCCTTTGCCGTGATCTTTACAAGCCACATATTAACAAAATACAAACTCGATTTAACACTGGTAAGTTCCAACTGAGGTTTATCGAATATGCCTCGGTTTTCTGCTACAAATTCATCTAGCTTCCACTCAGTATTTTCTTCCTATTCCTCTACTTTTTGCAGTTGCCTCAGCTAATTGATTTATGTTTATTGACTTATTTTTGCCTTGAATTTTTATTTCCAACAGCATAATTTGGAAGCTATTAAAATCAAAGACTGGAGGGAGATCCTGTGATATGTCAGAGCGCGTCTCATTCTCTGCCGTTTTGGAGAAGTCCACCCCACATAATGAGCGGTCTGTGGCATGCGTACCACCTCACAGACTCTCAGTCCTCGCTTCCAATATATCATCCATGTCTTGTTATGTAGGAGTCTCCTAGTCACTGCTGACCAGTAATGGGCTCTGCGAACTAGCGACCGCACCTCCTGCATTCTACGAACTTTCACCTGTTAAGACTTCGTGGAAAATCTCCTCTTCAACCGACCCTATTGAAGCGGTGCTTCTAGCTCATGATGGTGTTCACATACTGTTCGTAAAATTAATCCCGCACAACACTATAGAATCGTAATTGCTAGACACAAGTACTGTATTTGCCATCTACCTTCTTTCAAAATTCTCATAGCATACAAACAACAAAAAGATACGTGAATAATGTCCGTAACCAAATAAAACAACCACAATCAACGCCGTATGCACAGAAAAGGTGCTTTCTTTTCAACGTAGAGGACTCAGGAAACAGGCAAGGCAGAATTGGTAGTGTGAAATCTAAGGAAAAACGTTAGTTTGAAACATAACTTCTTAAGTGATTATCTGATAATGTGATCAGAAGTGCCACGTAGAACTGCTCCATGATAGAGCCGCCATAACTTACATAAGGTGTCGACTGTGTTTTAAGTTTGGTGGCATGCAGCGATATAATGTAAACTAGTCATCTTCATGGAGAGCTGCATCAAACCAGCCTGAGGACTGAAGACCACAACAACAACAACAGTCATCTTCATGTGTATTTATGGCTGAAAAAGGCAAAAATGTAGCAGTAATAGCATTAATCCCTGATTACTGTCGTCCTTTTAACACATTCACTGATAATTGTGCCGAAGCCCATAAGTGCAATGGTGACACAATGGCTAACTACAGTAGGAGGAAGTAACACAATTTCTTCAAACTAACGCAACACAAACAAACAGCACAGTAAGCCCTTGCAGAGACAAACACAATGTTTAGGTATACTTCCTATATTTCTCAACCTGTTGGGTGATGCATTTGAAAATGACCTTGGCTCCTTGGGAAAAGACAGAATTCAAATCTTTGGATTTAGTAACAGTTACCTTTACGTGAAGGAAATTTGAACTGGGTGAAGGGCAATGATCCTAACAAGAGAACCTCCCCATCGCGCTCCCCTCAAATTTAGTTGTAAGTTGGCACAGTGGATAGGCCTCGAAAAAATGAACACAGATCAATCGAGAAAACAGGAAGAAGTTGTGTGGAACTATGAAAAAAATAAGCAAAATATGCAAACTGAGTAGTCCATGCGGATCATAGGCAACATCAAGGATAATGTGAGCTCAGGAGCGCCGTGGTCCCGTGGTTAACGTGAGCAGCTGCGAGACGAAAGGTCCTTGGATCAAATCCTCCCTCGAGTGAAAAGTTTACTTTTTTTATTTTCGCGAAGTTTGTGATCTGTCCGTTCGTTCATTGACGTCTCTGTTCACTGTAATAAGTTTAGTATCTGTGTTTTGCGACCGCACCGCAAAACCGTGCGATTAGTGATTATCACATTCACATGAAAACCTAAATCGGGCAAGGTAGAAGAATCTTTTTACCCATTCGCCAAGTGTACAAGTTAGGTGGGTCGACAACATGTTCCTGTCATGTAACGCACATGCTGTCACCAGTGTTGTGCAGAATATATCAGACGTGTTTTCCTGTGGAGGAATCGGTTGACCTATGACCTTGCGATCACATGTTTTCGGTTCTCATTAGAGAGGCACGTCCTTTCGTCTACTAATCGCACGGTTTTGCGGTGCGGTTGCAAAACACAGACACTAAACTTATTACAGCGAACAGAGACGTCAATGAACGAACGGACAGATCATAACTTTGCGAAAATAAAAAAAGTAAACTTCTCACTCGAGGGAAGACTTGAACCAAGGACCTCTCCTCCCGGAGCTGCTCACGCTAACCACGGGACCACGGCGCTCCTAAGCTCAGGCTATCCTAGATGTTGCCTATGTTGCGCATGGACTACTCAGTTTGTATATTTTGCTTATTTTTTTCGTAGTTCCACACAACTTCTTCCTATTTTCTCGATTGATCTGTGTTCAGTTTTTCAAGGCCTATCCACTGTGCCAACTTCTAACTAAATTTGAGGGGGGGTGCGATGGGGGGGGGGGGGGGTTCCCTTGTAAGTCCTACTCTCTGTTAACAGTTGAAGACTTGACAATAACTTACAGACAATCTGATGAGCAAAGAGGTTGCCTGTAAGGGAACAAGGGAATGGCAGCAACAGGTATAAGCGTTGCTGAGAGAAAAAATAAAGCAGAAAGTATTACTGATTCAAGGAGATTTGCGGGGATAATAAGCTTACAATTTCGTTAACCGATTTTGTCGGGACAAGATCAGAGCGAGAGAGAAATGGTTATTCGTTACAGATATTGAACCATTAGAACGAACATACAAGTCAACACAAAACAGGGTGGTTTAAAGAATTTACCTTATGATACACGTGGCAAAGATTTTAGCAATTCGGAAAGATTTTGGTACGAAGAGTTGTAACTGCAGACAATATCTGATCACGACCTAATTAGCAGTCAGTCAGCAAGCAGTTTCACTGCGTCTCACCGACATTATCTCATGGTACTGTCGTAGAGTGTGCCCACCGGCCAACAGCACCTCCACCGTGTCCACACTGTAGCTCGGTCGGTCTTCAACGGCCTCCCGTTCGTTCCTCAACACTCCTGAGAGGACGCAATTTTTTGATGAACATTATGGCCAGTCACGGATCAAGCTTCTCGGTGCAACATGACGGCACAACAGGCTCGCGTCAGAAAACGCTCCCTTCAGATGCCCTGTTCTCTCCTTCTAACTGGCAGATCTTCTCGAAAGTTCTAGAACCTTCTACCACGAATTTGCAACGGACAATGGAAACACATGGAGTCCGCTGCCACCATTTCTCTCCTTGTTCTGCGATTCTTGCCTTGCTTTTGTCCTATGTGTTCCAACAGTTCAGTCCTCCGTTCCTAAGCTTGGGAAGAGAAGAAAATTCGCCTTGGCCCACAGAACGGATTTTATACAAGACGCAGAGTGTGCGTGGTATAGCAGCTGCTGATCATAAAGGGAAAGCAAGGATTAAATAAAGCACATACCACAGATCGCTTCCTATAGGTGTTTGCCTGAGTAGAATATAGTAAAGATGGCCTATAAGAACTATAAAATACCTCACCTCTAATGAAAGATGTACTCATATAGACGTATGCCTTTAATCAAACCAGTGGCCGCAACACATTTTTGCAGGGGTTCTTCGTTTGCATTGAATCATGAGAAACATAGAAATTTGGTCCCAAAAGGTAACGAAAAGGAACACCACCTAAATCGTGGCACTGGAGGGGACACAAACTCCAAGCCGACTCATTCAACAATTTGTCTTGTGACAGCTAGAGCGAGAGCACCAGCAGCAGCGAGTACTGTTTGTATAAAGCGTTTATTTTGCATTTTGTTTACGACCTTCCACTAAGGAAGGGATTCTATTTGTGTTTATCTGCTCTGCATTGTAACTAACAGTTCTTGATAAAACTTTACGTAGTTTTCGTGTTAGATTTCTTAGTGTTTTCTTGATCGTTTAGAACAGAAAGCGCCCTAAAACCGTCTTTTGTTTGTTTCGCGGCCGTTAGCCACTAGTCACTTGAATCAGCAGTTGTCTTGTGACAGCCAGAGCGAGAGCACCAGCAGCAGCGAGTACTGTTTGTATAAAGCGTTTATTTTGCATTTTGTTTACGACCTTCCACTAAGGAAGGGATTCTATTTGTGTTTATCTGCTCTGCATAGTAACTAACAGTTCTTGATAAAACTTTACGTAGTTTTCGTGTTAGATTTCTTAGTGTTTTCTTGATCGTTTAGAACAGAAAGCGCCCTAAAAGTCTTTTGTTTGTTTCGCGGCCGTTAGCCACTAGTCACTTGAATCAGCAGTTGTCTTGTGACAGCCAGAGCGAGAGCACCAGCAGCAGCGAGTACTGTTTGTATAAAGCCTTTATTTTGCATTTTGTTTACGACCTTCCACTAAGGAAGGGATTCTATTTGTGTTTATCTGCTCTGCATAGTAACTAACAGTTCTTGATAAAACTTTACGTAGTTTTCGTGTTAGATTTCTTAGTGTTTTCTTGATCGTTTAGAACAGAAAGCGCCCTAAAACCGTCTTTTGTTTGTTTCGCGGCCGTTAGCCACTAGTCACTTGAATCAGCAGTTGTCTTGTGACAGCCAGAGCGAGAGCACCAGCAGCAGCGAGTACTGTTTGTATAAAGCGTTTTTGTACTTATTTGCTGCGCTTAGCTTTTAAATAGTTTTTCTGGGAAAACCTAGCGTAGTTTTCGCGTCTCGTATTTCAGTGGGTGTTTCTTGATTATCAGAGTAGCTCATCAGAAGATTATCTTGGGAATTTGTCACCGTATAGAGTAGGGTAAACATAGTCATGTGTAGGGACTGTGGTTGTTGTGAGCGGACGCAAGGAGAATTGGCCACTCTTCGGGGGCAGGTGGAGGCTTTGTCTGTTAGGCTCATCGAGCTCGAGGCGCAGGCGTCGGCTCGTAGTGGCGTTGGGGCAACTGTGGTGAGACCTATGCCTACTTCGGTGGCCTTGGAATCACATGGAACCCCTGATGTCGCTGCGTCTTCCGGCAGTGAGCATCTTACCGGTCAGCCATCACTCCAGGGTGAATGGCGGACAGTGGTGGGCTCGCGCGTGCCTGGCCGAAAGGCGAAGGTGGGATCTGGCCGCGTGGCAGCTGCCTTACCCCTTTCCAACAGGTACGGGGTGCTTCCTAGTGGTGATGACATCGTTTCCGAGCCACCACAGGATGCCTCGCCTGTTGGGCCAGTGGCCGATTCTCCGGCAAGGTCCCGACAGTCACAGAGGGCGGGCCTATTAGTTATAGGGAGCTCCAGCGTTAGGCGGGTTATGGAGCCCCTTAGGAAAATAGCGGGTGCGTCGGGGAAGAATGCCAGTGTGCACTCGGTGTGCTTGCCGGGGGGTCTCGTCCGTAATGTGGAGGAGGCCCTTCCGGCAGCTATTGAACGCACTGGGTGTGACCGGCTGCAGATAGTAGCACATGTCGGAACGAATGACGCCTGCCGCTTGGGTTCTGAGGCCATCCTTGGTTCCTTCCGGCGGCTGGCTGATTTGGTGAAGACAACCAGCATCGCACGCGGAGTGCAAGCTGAGCTTAATATCTGCAGCATAGTGCCCAGAGTCGATCGCGGTCCTCTGGTTTGGAGCCGTGTGGAGGGTCTAAACCAGAGGCTCAGACGACCCTGCGACTATAATGGTTGCAAATTCATCGACCTCCGTTATTGGGTGGAGAACTGTAGGGCCCCCCTAGACAGGTCAGGCGTGCACTACACACCGGAAGCAGCTACTAGGGTAGCAGAGTACGTGTGGCGTGCACACGGGGGTTTTTTAGGTTAGAGGGACCCCCCCTTGGGCGAAACGATAAAATACCTGACGGCTTACCAGAGAGGACATTATCATCGTTGATAAAGAACGTCCGTCCTCAGAGACCAAAAACAGGAAAAGTTAACGTAATATTGGTAAACTGCAGGAGTATCCAGGGCAAGGTTCCTGAATTAGTATCTCTTATTGAAGGAAATAGTGCGCATATAGTATTAGGAACGGAAAGTTGGTTAAAACCGGAAGTGAACAGTAACGAAATCCTAGACACAGAATGGAATATATACCGCAAGGATAGGATAAACGCCAATGGTGGAGGAGTATTTATAGCAGTAAAGAATTCAATAATATCCAGTGAAGTTATTAGCGAATGCGAATGTGAAATAATCTGGGTTAAGTTAAGTATCAAAGGTGGGTCAGATATGATAGTCGGATGCTTCTATAGACCACCTGCATCAGCAACCGTAGTAGTTGAGCGCCTCAGAGAGAACCTGCAGAACGTCGTGAAGAAGTTTCGTGATCATACTATTGTAATAGGGGGAGACTTCAATCTACCAGGTATAGAATGGGATAGTCACACAATCAGAACTGGAGCCAGGGACAGAGACTCTTGTGACATTATCCTGACTGCCTTGTCCGAGAATTACTTCGAGCAGATAGTTAGAGAACCAACTCGTGAAGCTAACGTTTTAGACCTCATAGCAACAAATAGACCGGAACTTTTCGACTCCGTGAATGTAGAAGAGGGTATCAGTGATCATAAGTCAGTGGTTGCATCAATGACTACAAGTGTAATAAGAAATGCCAAGAAAGGAAGGAAAATATATTTGCTTAACAAGAGTGATAGGGCACAAATCGCAGAATATCTGAGTGACCACCATCAAACGTTCATTTCTGAGGAAGAGGATGTGGAACAAAAATGGAAAAAATTCAGAAACATCGTCCAGTACGCCTTAGATAAGTTCGTACCGACTAAGGTCCAAAGCGAGGGGAAAGATCCACCGTGGTATAACAACCGTGTACGAAAGGTACTACGGAAACAAAGAAAGCTTCATCATAGGTTTAAGAGTAGTCGAATCATAGCTGATAAGGAAAAGCTGAACGAAGCGAAAAAGAGCGTAAAGAGAGCAATGAGAGAAGCATTCAACGAATTCGAACATAAAACATTGGCAAACAATCTAAACAAGAACCCTAAAAAGTTATGGTCATATGTAAAATCGGTAAGCGGATCTAAATCCCCTATTCAGTCACTCGTTGACCACGATGGCACCGAAACAGAGGACGACCGAAGAAAGGCAGAAATACTGAATTCAGTGTTCCGAAACTGTTTCACTGCGGAAAATCGTAACACGGTCCCTGACTTCAGCCGTCGCACGGACGCCAAAATGGAAAATATTGAAATAAACGATATCGGAATTGAAAAACAACTGCTATCACTTAGTAGCGGAAAAGCATCCGGACCAGACGAGATACCCTTAAGATTCTACAGTGATTATGCTAAAGAACTTACCCCCTTTCTATCAGCAATTTATCGTAGATCGCTGGAAGAACGTAAAGTACCTAGCGACTGGAAGAAAGCGCAGGTCGTTCCCATTTTCAAGAAAGGTCATAAATCAGATGCGAATAATTATAGGCCTATTTCGCTTACGTCAATCTGTTGTAGAATAATGGAACATGTTTTGTGGTCTCGTATTATGACGTTCTTAGATAATACAAATCTCCTTCATCATAACCAACACGGATTCCGCAAACAGAGATCATGTGAAACTCAGCTCGCCCTATTTGCCCAAGAAATTCACAGTGCCGTAGACACTGGCGAGCAGATTGATGCCGTATTCCTCGACTTCAGGAAGGCATTTGATACGGTTCCGCACTTACGTTTAGTGAAAAAAATACGAGCTTACGGAATATCGGACCAGGTTTGTGATTGGATTCAGGATTTCCTAGAAGAAAGAACACAACATGTCATTCTTAACGGTTCAAAATCTGCAGATGTAGAGGTAATTTCGGGAGTACCGCAGGGAAGCGTGATAGGACCTTTATTGTTTACAATATACATAAATGACTTAGTTGACAACATCGGTAGCTCCGTGAGGCTATTTGCAGATGACACGGTGGTCTACAAGAAAGTAGCAACATCAGAAGACTCGTACGTACTCCAGGAGGACCTGCAGAGGATTAATGCATGGTGCGACAGCTGGCAGCTTTCCCTAAACGTAGATAAATGTAATATAATGCGCATACATAGGGGCAGAAATCCATTCCAGTACGATTATGCCATAGGTGGTAAATCATTGGAAGCGGTAACGACCGTAAAATACTTAGGAGTTACTATCCGGAGCGATCTGAAGTGGAATGATCACATAAAACAAATAGTGGGAAAAGCAGGCGCCAGGTTGAGATTCATAGGAAAAATTCTAAGAAAATGTGACTCATCGACGAAAGAAGTAGCTTACAAAACGCTTGTTCGTCCGATTCTTGAGTATTGCTCATCAGTATGGGACCCTTACCAGGTTGGATTAATAGAAGAGATAGACATGATCCAGCGAAAAGCAGCGCGATTCGTCATGGGGACATTTAGTCAGCGCGAGAGCGTTACGGAGATGCTGAACAAGCTCCAGTGGCGGACACTTCAAGAAAGGCGTTACGCAATACGGAGAGGTTTATTATCGAAATTACGAGAGAGCACATTCCGGGAAGAGATGGGCAACATATTACTACCGCCCACATATATCTCGCGTAATGATCACAACGAAAAGATCCGAGAAATTAGAGCAAATACGGAGACTTACAAGCAGTCGTTCTTCCCACGCACAATTCGTGAATGGAACAGGGAAGGGGGGATCAGATAGTGGTACAATAAGTACCCTCCGCCACACACCGTAAGGTGGCTCGCGGAGTATAGATGTAGATGTAGATGTAGAGCATGGTCATCAATTTTTTTATGTATATTTTCGCGCTATTCTCATTTATGATACAGCTCATTACCTTTGTCTTTCCCGCTTTATTCTCGATTCATTTTCTGTTCTCACACAATTCTGTTTCACTTTCACTGGCGACAGCAATGTCATCACCGAATGTTGTCATTTATATCCATTCATGCTGAATTCTAATCCCACTATTCGAACTTTCTTTTATTTCCGCCATTGGCTCATCGATGTATGGGTTGAATAGTAGTGGCAAAGGACTTCATCCCTACCTTGCACCCTTTTTAATCCAAGTACTTAGTTTCTGGTCTTTCAGTCTTATTGCTGCCTCTTTGTTCTTGTACATATTAGATATTATCTATCTTTCGCTATAACTTACAACTATTTTTCTCAGCATTTCGAACACCTTGCATCATTTTACATTGCCTAGGGCAACGAATCCTATGAGCGTTTCTTGATTTTTGTCCAGCTTTGCTTCCATTATCCAGCGCAATTCGAGACCTCACTCTTTGGTGCCATTAACTTTCTTAAAGCCAGTTTCATCGTGATCTAATTTATCCTTATTTTCCTTTCGCGTTCTTCTGTTCATTATTATTGTTAGCAACTTCGTTGCATGAGCTGTTGAGCTGATCGTGGGATAAACCTCGCACTTAAGTGCACTTGTTATTTTTGGAATTGTGTGGATGATACTTTTCCGAAGTCTGACGCTTAGACGCCAGTCTCATAAATTCTACACACGAACGTGAATAACCATTTGGTTGCCACTTCCCATAATAAATTTAGAAATTCTGCCTCATTAAATCTCAAGTCCTCCTGAGCTCTTTTAAATTCTGACTCTAAAACTAGATCCCCTTTGTCTTTCATATCGACTCCAGTTTCTTCTTCTCTCACGTCATCAGTCAAGTCCACCCCCCCCCCCCCTTCCATTCCCCTTATTGAAACTTTCAGTGCACTCTTCCCACCCACCTGCTCTCTCTTATCCGTTTAATAGCGAAATTCCTATCCTTTCTTAATGTTACCCCCCCGCTCCCTTGCCTTTGATCTCATAGGAAGTTGTTTAGGTTTATAGTATGGTGAATCAGTCCTCCAGACAATCACTTCTGTTTCGATTTCCTCACATCTTTCTTGCAGTCATTTCATGGCGGCTGCCCTGCATTTCCTTTCAGTTAGATTCTTAGGGGATTTATGCTTCAGTATTCCTATCTTTCCCTGAACATTTTTGTATTACTTACAACACCCTGCTTGCGTTATCAATATATGCCCAGGCCTCTCGTTGTAATCCCGTAAAAGTACACGCGTACGTGCGAGGTAGTCCTTGGAGACATGTGCATCCGTCATATTTCGTGGTTTTTCTTAAATACTCTTACCTTGCGTCTTGAGAGATTTCCCTTCGTTGCAGTGAAAGTGCTCGGCCGTGAGATTGCACAGAAGGGCCGGATGTAGGGCTGTAATAGTGATATTTGGAAAAATTCTTAAGTACTTGGTTTGCGGTAAGGATCACACAGTTTAACATTTTTTATGGACGCCATTTCACGGTTCCTGTGGTTTTAATCGTATCACATTTCAATGAACTCTTAATACGTTGCACAAGCAATCTGTTAGCAGTAATTCTACCAATGTCGGCAAACGCCACTTTATTTACTTCGAACGCACGCACGCGACAGTACTATAGACCAGCCCATGACTATGTAATCATAAACAGCATTTCTAATGATAATTCTCAAAACTTGATGAGAACCACAACCGATCTGAAAATCTTCTGTTGCCACAGTTCCCAGACTAACGTCTCTGGCCTTTAACTTTCGAGTTGCTAGCGGCTACACGTTTCAGCCAATTGTAGCCACGGAGATACTGTGTTATCTGGAACTATGGCTGTTGATAAAATATCGGTAAATCGATATATCTATGCTTATCCGAAGAAATATGGGTTCATATCGGCAGTATATTTTTCAGTAATATATCGATATATTGATGTATCGTTATTGAAATGATATATAAGGTGCCTATATTTTTATTTTATATCACATTTTTTGCAATTGTCGTTAAATATTTGAAACTATTCTTTTGAAATTGTAGTAGAACATAATTTTAGTATCACTGTGTGAAGGAGTCTTACTAGTTTTTGACCTTTCATCACCTCCATTCTTTCTCTTTGACTGTGTGAAACAAGTGTACATGGCACAAAGAAGAAGTCCGATTGGCTTGACGGAGGGGGGAAGAAAGGGGGGGGGGGGGAGCGTGGCGGTGTGCTTAGAATAACAAGACTTATGAAGAAATAGCGCACCAGATGAGTTAAAAAAATAATTTTTACCCAAGTAGTGTGCTACTTCTTCACATCGGCATTCTTCAAAAACAGTTGCTGAAAATGATGAACAAAAGCCTGAATGACAAAGCTGGTCCTTGCGGTTGGTAGAGACGTGTGAGGGGAAATGCTGACGTAATCGACGTTACCAACAGAAGCTTCAAAGATTAACTTCACCGCTGCAGTTCGCTGGCGTTTGCAGAAATGAAAAAAGAGGGAAGTCGACATGAAGTGCTCAAGACAAATCCGATATGTGACGAAACCAAACGAGTGAACCGATTGGATACTGTTCATTGCCCCACTTACATTCAGTTCCCTTGTCAGCAAAGTCTTATCGCCAAACGCGAACGTGCACCGTTTTTCCTTTCAGTTCTTGTTCCAAGGGGCATAAGTAGGCGGCTAGCTTGTTAATGTACAGAGTAAGTAAATAAATCAGTACTTCAATGCATACTTCTAAAACCGGCAGTATATTTACAATGTGCAGCCGATATTTCTGTGGAAAGTTAGGTCGATACTTTTTCTGTCAATACATCGATAAATCGACGTTTTCTCTACGCATACCGTGGGCCGGTAATGAAATTTTTTAGATATCGACGTATCGGATTCTCGACATGCTTAAAAATATCAACAGTCCTACTTGGAACCTTGCTCAGCCAATTACAAATTTCTGATTTGGATAGCGCCGTCACGCAAGGCCACATCACCCAAGTGCCACGTTGAAAGTCCACATCGTTCCTTAGCCATATTATCCCTCTATGCAGACAAAAGACTTTGCGCAGTACTACACATCTTACTATGTCCTAGATATCTGTGTTATAGCATAAATGATACAGTCTTCATTTGGGGTATGTCATCTGATATCCACGTTTTCTTCACAGTTACCTTCCTTGAACCTGTGTCTGTCCAATATCTGCGGTTGCCCTTTTTAGAGATCTCCACTCCCTTCAACCGAACTGTCTGCTCTAGTATTTCTATCGTAATAACCACGTTCTTAATGAAATTCAAAAGCGTCTCATAATTACTCAGTGATTAAGTGTCCCACTTTTACACACTGGTTCTTCCTGACTAGTCCTTTAACTTCATTCTACTCTTCATCATTACTAAATCGTCATCTTAGCCTATATATGCATCTGAGTACACCTTACGATCCATTATCTGATTTCCAAATCTCTGTCTGACCTTTAGCAAATCCAGCTGCAGCCCTCCAATGTCTCTGGGTCTTTTACAAGTACACGTCTCCCCCATGTGATTCTTGCACAGAACATTCGCTATTATCACTTGAACTTTATTGTAAAAATCAATTAGTTTTTCGTCTATGTCATTCCCACAGCCAAACCCATACTCTCCCTGAACCCTTCCTTCTAGTCCTTCCTCTACAGCCATGTTACAGCCCCATGATAGTTAATTTTCATCTCCCTTTACGCCGGGCCAGATGGCCGAGCCGTTCTAGGCGCTACAGTCAGGAACCGCGCGACCACTACGGTCGCAGATTCGAATCCTGCTTCGGGCATGGATGTGTGCGATGTCCTTAGGTTAGTTAGGTTTAAGTAGTTCTAAGTTATAGGGGACTGATGACCTCCGAGGTTAAGTCCCATAGTGCTCAGAGCCATTTTTATGTCGTTTTTGGCATTGCTTTGCTATCGAATCTGATGAGAATATCCACAGCTCTGAACTTTTCGCAGTAAGTCTCTCTCTGCACTACTTTCCTATTCACAAAGAATTTCCCCCTTTATATCAATTTCTGCTGCTATTGATACTACCCTATATTTGTCTGACCAGCATGCTTCTCTTCTTTCCATTTCATTTCGCTGCACCCTCGCCCCCCCCCCCCCCGAAATATATATATATATATATATATATATATATATATATATATATATATATATAATCATCATTTAAGACTGATTATGCCTTTCAGCGTTCAGTCTGGAGCATAGTCCCCCTTATAAATTTCCTCCATGATCCCCTATTCAGTCCTAACATTGGTGCCTCTTCTGATGTTAAGCCTGTTACTTCAAAATCATTCTTAACCGAATCCATGTACCTTCTCCTTGGTCTACCCCGACTCCTCCTACCCTCTACTGCTGAACCCATCAGTCTCTTGGGTAACCTTGCTTCTCCCATGCGTGTAACATGACCCCACCATCTAAGCCTGTTCGCCCTGACTGCTACATCTATAGAGTTCATTACCGGGTTTTCTTTGATTGCCTCATTGTGCACACCTTCCTGCCATTGTTCCCGTGTACTAGTACCTGCAATCATCCTAGCTACTTTCATATCCGTAGCCTCAACCTTATGAATAAGGTAACCTGAATCCACCCAGCTTTCGCTCCCATACAACACGAAACGTCCCCTTTTGAAGAATTATACATGACTGTGCTTAACCTGACACAATATTTTTAGCGCAACGCAATCTGACTTTCAAAATTCCCTACAAAAGAATGGCCCTGACTAACATTAAACTATACCTTTCACAAATCACTTACCTCACAAAAATCTTCGCTGCTCAAGCTACTGCAATACAGCGAGCGCCACTACTGCCAGCTAAATAAAAGATTCAAACTATGGAAGGCACTAACTACTGATAGGGATAGTTAGCAAAAGAAAGATATTAATAGAGAACAAACAATGTATTTACCTTGATATCATCATGTATAAATATAGCAGTTCATGACAAATTACAAATCTCCGCCATCTCTCTCCCCACATCCACCACTGCTGGCGGCTCACCTCCAACTGTGCAACGCTACGTGCTGTTCACAGCCAGCTGCCTAACACTACAATGGCGAGTATTACAACAATGCAAAGCAGCCACAGACTGCACACAGCACAGCCAGTAATTTTCATACAGAGGTGGCGTTACCAATAAAAAAAACCTAAACAGCCTACTTACATAGCCCCCATGCTCCCCACAAAAAAATTTACAAATTGGATTGGGCAGTGGCCAATACAGATTTGAAAAAATTTTTCATAATTACAATAACAAAGAAATCAAATGCACACACTTATTGATACAATGTTGGTCAAAAGCTCAAATTTTCTCACAGTCCATAAAGACAGTCCTCATCATTCGTCACAATAAAATAGTAGTGTTTTTCTCAAAGTCTGAGCAGTAAAAGAAAATGCACACAGAAGTAGTGGATTTCCATGCTGTCTTGAAGAAGTAGTGTTGTCCTTCCAACGAAAAGACAGTGCTGACTCTTGACATGGAGACAGGTATTGGTCCACAACAGAGCAAACCCACAGCAGAGTCAGTCGAAGTTTTGAAGAATATTGGTGGGTAGGTCATCACAGAGCAGACCCACTGTAGTCCTGGTAGAGATTACGGTGCTGGTGGGCCACCAGAGGTGCAGACCCACTGCAGTCCTTGTAGCAATTGGTGGGCCATCAAAGATGCAGACCCACTGTAGTCTTGGTAGAGACGGCAGCAGCCATCTGTTGCAAATGTGCAGGTGCACAATCACCATCGAAGAGTCTTGCGGACAATATAGCAAGTCCATAAACCACCACTTGTGCACTCACAAAGTTTCTGGAATTGTCCTTAGATCCAGCAATGCTGTTATCCAGTCCCTTGCTGAATCATTAACACACGTGCAAACGCTATCAGTCCCTACTTCTCACGTATTGTCCATGTACTATGACCAACAGAAACGTGTGCAGTGAAATGTTACTTAATTTGAAGAACTGGTAACAATTACAAATTGGTAACATAAAAATACAATAACAAAGGTACACAATACATCATTAAAAAACATAATAACACAGATAACATTTGTAGTACAGGCTTTACAAAAGAATCGAACTAACATATACATCAGTGGAATTATGACATGAGTACATACATAAAAGATCACAATAACTTTTGAAACATCAACTTCACACATGAGCATTAAACAGAACAGAATTAATAATATCTAACATCTTTACAAAGTAAATAACATATTATTAATGCCAATTATATTCGAGGATAACAGTATTCCTCATCATAGTGAATGTAGCTTAATATTAAAAGAAGAAAAAAATTCTATGAAATTACGCAGAGACAGAAAGAAAACAAATACACAAGGGTACACCAACATATAGTGGGATAACACAAAAGGGAAAGGACAGGGTTTGTTTTACTGCAGTATTTTGCATGGAGATCTCCCTTTGTTCATCATTATTCCCAAAAAGTCCTATCTATAACTGCTTTCTGTATTCTATTCATATTTCATTCAAAATAATTATTTCTCATTTTGGCCCAAATATTTTTTTATATAACTTCGCAATGCATTCTTTACCTATTCTCCATAGTCAGTTTCTTATATAGTCTACCCCCTCTTAAGCTAACTTAAATCTACTGAGCTCAGATGCTAAACTAAGGGACGAGGCAATGCAGCAGCACATAAAACAATTAATATAAACAGCAATGAAAAAAAAATGGAAAATCGCAAAGCAAGCTACAGTAAATCTAAATTACCAAGCAATTCAACATTACAACTAATATGAGGCAATGTGCAGCAAACAAAAAAATAAATCTGGCTTAGCAGAGTAACACAAATTAAAGTTCAGTAGCACTATGCCTGGCAAACAGCAGCTTATATCTAAACATGACATAGCTCAAGCAGAAAAAATAGTACACTAAAGATAACAATGCAGATAAGGGAAATGTATAATCACATCTTAATGTCTAAGTAATTAAAGTGGTGCACCACAACAACTCATTGTAAAAGAAATATTACCATGTACTTGAAAAGAAAATTATGTGTTACTGTTACTAGTTCCTTCTTATTGTTCTTTCCTTTCCAAGTGCTCCTTTTTAAAGAATGTGGATCATAAAATAATTAGTTAATAGATCTGTCGACAGAAAGTGTTCACATTAGCAAATGCATTTTATTTTATAAAAGCAATGCTGCAACACAGCTGGAAACCAGATATCAAATGAAATAAGCAATTACGCAAACCAAAGCATAAAAATATCATTCAATAGTCATGTGGCATTTCGTAAGTCAGTAGCTCTCAACTCTCATAGAAAGACACTTGTCATAATCAGGTGTGCAGATGTACGAATATTTCCCATCAATTCATAAGCATTTCAGTAATTAGCACAAAGTACGAATAATCATATGTTGTCAGGTAATGAGCGTGTAATATTTGCGATGCTTTCTACAAAGGAATGTCAATAGCAAGGTTAATGGAAGTAATGAGGGTGTCGCATTTGCAATATTTTCTCTAAAGGAATGTCAATGGCGAGGATAAGGCCTCCTTTTTTTCTCCACCTAATGGCTTTCTTTTGTCAGACAACTACGTCTCAGCTGGGTGCCAAAACGCATTACGTCAAGGTCACTTACCTTTCTTGCTGAAATATTTACGACGGCAGTTTCTGCCACAGTGACAGTCTCATATAAAAATATTTCACAGGTTGAGAATTTGCGTTGCAAATCTGTAGAAAGAAAATCCTATAAATATAAGTGTCCAAATAAAATATTCGTCAGCATTGTGATACAGTCGCGCATTTACGCACATTTCATAACTCTTAAAGTACGATTCTTGGTTTCCAACAACCTTTTCCACAAATCAGAGTCCCTAAACACTACTCATTATTCCTTACCTCATTATACATATACGTATTCGTCGACACTTCTTCAACATTTCATCATGAGAAATACGTAGCATAATAAACATTCCTCAACAACATAATACACATCGTCGTCGTAATAATAACATCATAACACCTCAGTCAAATCTCAAAAACGTCGTAGCTTTCTGCAATAATTTCAAACCCTAAAAAAATATTCTCTGCTCATTTCAATAATGTCATCTACCTCAAACGTACTTTAATATCATGCTCCCTTACCAAATATATCATTCAAAGCTCTCATAGTATCACAATGGTTCCGAAAAAGTATGAACAGTTTACAAAGTACAGACAAAATACAGTTTCATAAGTGTGAAGTTACCCAACTGTGCATTGCGTAAACATGTGACACTGATGTAGTAAAAAAATGTTTATCTCTCAGTTAAATGATCAGATAGCTGTGTAATTTGTGTGTTAGAGAAATATGGTACCAATGTGTAAAGTTGTATAAGCAAATACCATATTAGCTAGGGTTCCTTGTGGTTGCCACACATGGTACACAAAGTAAGCGTGTACCCCCCTGAGGATTAATGTAATTATACCCTCAGGTGTTACAGATTACGGCAATGGAATGAAATATATCACGGAAAACTTTCTTTGTAATTCAAAAATCTTCAAAAATAAATGTTTTAAGTACAAAATTAATGACTCAAATACGTGTACTGTAGCGCTAAATGTGCCTTTTGCTGTAAGAAAATCTCTGTGGAAGTGCCGTAGTTATTGTCCTCCGAAAGCTAAGTTCTGCAGAAGTCAATGTACTTACCTCATGATAAACAAAAGTGAAATGCTTTGCGTATAGATATCTTAGTTATTACGCTTATTGCCATGATGAAGAAAGTACTGTGCTGTAACATATTGTTGTGCTACGGAAAAGGCAGTCTCATGTAGCTATACCACAAAAGTTACTACTAAAACATATTTTACTTTACAGAAGAATTCAAAAAAACTGTGCAGATATAAAGCAGATACAGCACAAAAGCAACAATGTAAATTGTGTCACACATTAGTAGCGTCGTGATATAATTGTGTAGCTGTCAAAGAAACCAAGTGCTAACTCATATTTAATCCCACAAAAAGTACTTGAAATAAAGAAAGTCTTCTCAAGTAAACCAAAATGTTGCATTAAAATCTCGTTAGCAGTTTATGCTTTAAGTATGTAAGCCATATATTCGTTACATAATCATGCAACTAACAAGCAAGAATGTACAAATAACAAAACTGTGTCATCTGTTCACTATAACAATGCATTCGTAATTACTGTTTAGATAAGTTCTCTTGGTTCTTGACTGGATAGTTAACTTCAAACATTTTTGCATGTTAACAGTTTCTAAGTCTGACATAGTGTACTAGTTACATGAGGTGAAACATTTTATGGCAAAGACTAAGTTAAAAAGCAGCTTATCTTTCAATAAACAGACTTACTTGTGAAATGTGGTGTAAACCTTTACTCTTCCTAGTACGCACAGTTTCAACTTCAATGCAATTATCATGTGTGATACGTCGGTACTGAAAGATCCACTCTAAACCAGAAAGAATTTGTGACTCAAGTGTTTCTTCTTACGTGCCAAAGAATCTGCTTGAACGAGAACTTTCTGGCCAATACATAGTTCCTTTGCATTTGCTTTACCGTCTAGTTTTCTCCATTTGTCTGCAGCAGAATTTATATTTTTAAATTCGGAAAAGGCACAAGCTCTCTGATTCTGTTCGGTGCTTCTTCATTCTTCAGTACAAGACTAGGTGGTAAATCAGTGGAGTCACGAGTCATTTCATTCAGCATGTTTTGAAATAAGTGTAAATATCTGTCCCAATACTGATGCTTTCTTGATTTCTTTCATAATCCATTTGGACGGGTTACAATGTGGTGAGTACAATGAAATAAAAACAGGTTTGATTTTATGATTCCGAAGCATGCGTGACCAAACAGCAGATCTGAATTGAGGTCCGTTATCTGAAATGACTTTGCTAACGTGTCCAACTTCACGTAAGAAATTTTTAACAAAGGCGTTGGATACAGACCGTCCAGTGGCTTTACGTAACGGTGTGAAAGAAACAAATTTTGAAGTAAGTTCAACAGCGACTAGAACGTACGAAAATCCATTAGATATTCTGACAAGCGGTCCCAAGAGATCAACAGCAGCAAATTCTCTTAATTTAGAAGGAATGATAGGAAACAACGGAGCACGATGTGAGACAGTAGATGGTTTCGCCTTTTGACAAAGTTTACAAATAGACAAGACTCTTCGAATTCTCTTTTCCATATTGTTAAAATAACAAGTCGTTCGAAGAATATGATAACATTTTCGTGGACCAAAATGTGCGTAGCTGAAATGAATGTACCAAATGAGCTTATTAACAAAATCATCTGGAATGCAAAGTACCCATAGCTTGTCATCAACAGTGCAGCGTTTGAAGAGTATGTTGTTTCTAAACAGGTAATAATGCCGAATCTGTGTGTGTGTCTTTTCATGCCATTTGCTCTTGATGTCTTTCCAAATCGGATCTTTATCTTGTTCATGAGCAATGTCCTTTAAAGATGTGGTGATGAAGTTTTCAAAGGCGACTTTCTGAATGTAAAGAATACTGAAATTTTTCTCGAGGTTGCCTTCTGTGTTACTTTTCTCAAGCCCAGCCGGTGCGCGTGACAGTGCGTCCGCAACAATGTTCTCCTTGCCGGGAATGTAGACTATTGTGAAGCGGAATTCTTGCAGAAACAATGCCCAACGTTTTAACCTGTCATGATTTAATTTTGAAGACATAAGAAATTGTAATGCACGATGATCACTGTATACTTTTACGTGCTTACCAGAAAGAAAGAAACGGAATTTGTTAAATGCCCAAACGATAGCTAAAGCTACTAATTCAGTAACGGAATAATTTTTTTCAGATTTTGTTAGCACTCGGCTAGCAAAAGCAATGGGTTTCTGAATGGTAGTGTCATTTTCTATGGCTTCTTGAAATAAATGGGCACCAAGACCGACTTTAGAAGAATCCGTGCTAAGGCAGAAATCTTGTGACAGATCTGGATGAGCTAAGATTGGCGCGTGAAGTAACGCTTCTTTCAAAGAATTGAATTCCAATTGTGCTTGTTCGTCCCAGTTCCAAATAGTTTTTTTTCCAGTGAGAGAACAAAGTTTTGGTGTAACAAGAATTTGCATATTCAGAAAACGACGGTAAAAATTTACGAGACCTAGAAAACTGCCGACTTGTCTTTTTGTGGATGGAACTGATATGGCTCTGATTGCTTCTAACTTTTCAGGATCCGGCTGAATGCCTTCAGAAGAAATAATATGTCCCAAAAATTTCACCTTTGTCCTACCGAATTCAGACTTTTCCAAGTTAACTGTAATTCCAGATTCTGCAAAAATACGTAACAAACTGTTGAGGATGCGATTATGTTGTTCCCATGAAGCTTCTGCTATCAGAATATCGTCCACATATAAGGTGATGTGACGTTTTAAGAACTCAGGTAATATGGAATTTAGCCCGCGAATGAATGCTGCTGAAGAAATGTTCAAACCAAAGGGAAGTTTCCGAAACTGATAACAAACGCCGAAACAAAGGAAAGCTGTGTATTTTCTACATTCTGGATGAAGTTCGATCTGATAAAAGCTGGATCTGAGATCAATGGAAGACAACACTTTTACACCATTAAAATTTTGAAGAAGTTCTTCCAACGATTGCGGCCTGTCTGTTTCAGGAATAATGATCGTATTGATTTGTCTCGAATCTAAGACAAGCCTGATCGATCCATTTTTCTTCTCAACAACATGTAATGGATTGTTGTATGAGCTTACTGCAGGCTCAATAATGCCCTCGTCAAGCATAGATTGTATTTCTGTTCTAACACGGTCCCTATAATCTGCTGGAATTACGTATGGTCTAACACAAAATTTAGTATGCTCACGAACACGAAATTGGTATTGAAATCCCTTGATTGTTCCTGTTTTGTGAGTAAAAACCGTGGAATGTGCTTGTAAAATCTCCAAAAGGTCCTGCCTATCAATGTCATTACAGTTCTCAATTGTTTGAATTTTATTTTGAATTAAATCATTAGTATCAAATATGTCGTCGATACCATCCCTATGAAACGTCCCCTTTTGAAGAATTATACATGACTGTGCTTAACCTGACACACAATATTTTTAGCGCAACGCAATCTGACTTTCAAAATTCCCTACAAAAGAATGGCCCTGACTAACATTAAACTATACCTTTCACAAATCACTCACCTCACAAAAATCTTCGCTGCTCAAGCTACTGCAATACAGCGAGCGCCACTACTGCCAGCTAAATAAAAGATTCAAACTATGGAAGGCACTAACTACTGATAGGGATAGTTAGCAAATGAAAGATATTAATAGAGAACAAACAATGTATTTGCCTTGATATCATCATGTATAAATATAGCAGTTCATGACAAATTACAAATCTCCGCCATCTCTCTCCCCATATCCACCACTGCTGGCGGCTCACCTCCAACTGCGCAACGCTACGTGCTGTTCACAGCCAGCTGCCTAACACTACAATGGCGAGTATTACAACAATGCAAAGCAGCCACAGACTGCACACAGCACAGCCAGTAATTTTCATACAGAGGTGGCGTTACCAATAAAAAAACCTAAACAGCTTACTTACAAACAAAGTTGGTCGAAAGATTGAACGGTGCACAGATAACTTAGTCTTGGTACTGACTTCCTTCTTGCAGAAGAGAGTAGATCGTAGCTGAGCGCTCACTGCATTTGCTTTGCTACACCTCGCTTCCAGTTCTTTCACTATGTTGCCATCCTGTGAGAATATGCATCCTAAGTACTTGAAACTGTCCACCTGTTCTAACTTTGTTCCCCCTATTTGGCACCCAATCCGTTTATATCTCTTTCCCACTGACATTACTTTTGTTTTGGAGATGCTAATCTTCACACCATAGTCCTTACATTTCTGATCTAGCTCTGAAATATTACTTGGCAAACTTTCAATAGAATCTGCCATCACAACTAAGTCATCCGCATATGCGAGACGGCTTATTTTGTGTTCACCTATCTTAATCTCACCCAGCCAGTCTATTGTTTTCAACATATGATCCATAAATAATATGAACAACAGTGGAGACAGGTTGCAGCCTTGTCTTACCCCTGAAACTACTCTGAACCATGGACTCAATTTACCGTCAACTATAACTGCTGCCTGACTATCTATGTAAAGACCTTTAATTGCTTGCAAAAGTTTGCCTCCTATTCCATAATCACGTAGAACAGATAATAACTTCCTCCTAGGGACCCGGTTATATGCTTTTCTAGATCTATAAAACATAGATACAATTCCCTATACTGGTAACACTTCTCCATTATTTGCCGTAAGCTAAAGATCTGGTCCTGACAACCTCTAAGAGGCCTAAGCCCACACTGATTTTCATCCAATTTATCCTCAACCAATACTCGCACTTTCCTTTCAACAATACCTGACAATATATATATATATATATATATATATATATATATACACTAGCTTTCCTACTACCTTCAAAGTTGTGACATACCATGGTCTGACTACCCCTGGGCAGTCTTCCCCCCCTCCCCCCTGCTGAAGATCTGAATGGGTTACTAAGCCATACAGTGGGGAGATTATCATGATTCTTTTTCCTCAGTTATAGGCCACATATCCTGTGGATAAACATTAGTGTCTTTTACTCTTCCTGTCTTTTACTCTTCCATATCGTTGATCATCCGAAAATTACCTCGAGCAATTAAACAGAGAACCGACTCGTGGAGATAACATCTTGGACCTACTGATAACAAACAGACCCGAACTTTTCGACTCTATAAGCGCAGAACAGGGAATCAGTGATCATAATGCCGTTGCAGCATCCCTGAATATGGAAGTAAATAGGAATATAAAAAAAGGGGGGAAGGTTTATTTGTTAGCAAGAGTAATAGCAGGCAGATTTCAGACTATCTAACATATCAAAACGAAAATTTCTGTTCCGACACTGACAATGTTATGTGTATATGGAAAAAGTTCAAGGCAATCGTAAAATGGGTTTAGGCAGGGAAAAACCCACCGTGGTTCAACAACAAAGTTACGAAACTACCGCGAAAGCAAAGAGAGCTACACTGCAAGCTTAAACGCAGCCAAAACTTCTCAGACAAACAGAAGCTAAACGATGTCAATGTTAGCGTAAGGAGGGCTGTGCGTGAAGCGTTCAATGAATCCGAAAGTAAAATTCTATGGACTGACTTGACAGAAAATCCTAGGTAGTTCTGGTCTTACGTTAAATCAGTAAGTGGCTTGAATCATCATATCCAGACACACTGGGATGATGTTAGCATTCAAACAGAGTTTGACACGCGTAAAGCTGTAATACTAAACACCTTTTTCCAAAGCAGTTTCGCAGAGGGAGACCGCACTGCAGTTCCTTCTCTAAATCCTCGCACAAACGAAAAAATGGCTGCCATCGAAATAAGTGTCCAAGGAATAGAAAAGCAACTAAATCACTCAACAGAGGAAAGTCCACTGGACCTGACGGGATACCAATTCGATTCTACACAGAGTACGCGAAAGAACTTGCTCCCCTTCTAACAGCCGTGAAACGCAAGTCTCTAGAGGAACGGAAGGTTCCAAATGATTGGAAAAGAGCACAGGTAGTCCTAGTCCTCAAGAAGGGTCGTCGAGCAGATGTGCAAAACTATAGACCAATATCTCTGACATCGACTTGTTGTAGAATTTTAGAACATGTTTTTTGCTCGCGTATCATGTCATTTTTGGAAACCCAGAATCTACTCTGTAGGAATCAACATGGATTCCGGAAACAGCGATCGTGTAAGACCCAACTCGCTTTTTTGTTCATGAGACCCAGAAAATATTACATACGGGCTCCCAGGCAAATGCCATTTTCCTTTACTTCCGGAAGGCGTTCGATATAGTTCCGCACTGTCGCCTGATAAACAAAGTAAGAGCCTACGGAATATCAGACCAGCTGTGTGGCTGGATTGAAGAGTTTTTAGCAAACAGAACACAGCTTGTTGTTCTCAATGGAGAGCCGTCTACAGACGTTAAATTAACCTCTGGCGTGCCACGGGGGAGTGTTATGGGACCATTGCTTTTCACAATACATATAAATGACCAAGTAGATAGTGTCGGACGTTCCAGGCGGCTTTTCGCGGATGATGCTGTAGTATACATAGAAATTGCACCATTAGAAAATTGCAGCGAAATGCTGGAAGATCTGCAGCGGATAGGCACTTGGCGCAATGAGTGGCAACTGACCCTTAACACAGACAAATGTAATGTATTGCGAATACATAGATAGAAGGATCCTTTACTGTATGATTATATGATAGCGGAACAAACACTGGTAGCAGTTACTTCTGTAAAATATCTGGGAGTATGCGTGCGGAACGATTTGAAGTGGAATGATAATATAAAATTAATTGTTGGTAAGGCGGGTGCCACGTTGAGATTCATTGCGAGAGTCCTTAGAAAATGTAGTCCATCAACAAAGGAGGTGGCTTACAAAACACTCGTTCGACCTATACTTGAGTATTGCTCATCAGTGTGGGATCCGTACCAGGTCGGGTTGACAGAGGAGATAGAGAAGATCCAAAGAAGAGCGGCGCGTTTCGTCACAGGGTTATTTGGTAAGCGTGATAGCGTTACGGAAATGCTTAGCAAACACGAGTGGCAGACTCTGCAAGAGAGGCGCTCTGCATCGCGGTCATCGCGGTGTAGCTTGCTGTCCAGGTTTCGAGAGGGTGCGTTTCTGGATGAGGTATCAAATATATTGCTTCCCCCTGCTTATACCTCCCGAGGAGATCACGAATGTAAAATCAGAGAGATTCGAATGCGCACGGAGGCTTTCCGGCAGTCGTTCTTCCCGCGAGCAATACGCGACTGGTACAGGAAAGGGAGGTTATGACAGTGGCACGTAAAGTGCCCTCCGCTACCCACCGTTGGGTGGCTTACGGAGCATAAATGTAGATGTAGATGCTGGTTCTCTGCCTTTTGGTAGCAATTTGTACCCCTGAGGGTAAGAAAGTGCCCTGAACCTCAGTCCGCTCCGCCGTCCTGTTTGGCAAGGCAGTTATCAGAACGAGGGTGTCTTTTTATGCAAGAAGTCTTCAGCCCCCATTCCTACTGATTCTCATTAAAAATGTAATAGTGGGTGTGTTCTAGCCGGGGACCGAAGACTTCATTCTATTATAAAGCTGAGGACATCATTCCATTATTATAAAGCTGGTTCTTATTCGCTACGGCGAATACATTTCACATGTTTTGTAACGGCTGTAGCCGCTCCAATTTCTGTTCCTTCGATTATGCATGCGTTTCCGAAGGAACATAGCATCGTACTTCTAAGCAACACAGGTACTACAATATCGTCTTGATTAGTAGGCAAAGACGGCACTCCAAGACCACGGGTGACTCTTAGAAAACAATCAATTTACAGCAATATTGCCAAGTGTATTTTGTACTCTAAATTTTAATTATTCGGAGAAATAATGAAATTTTATTTTGGTGCACAATTTCAATTTTGGTTTACAATCGGAGACATGTAATAGGAAAAAACCTGTGTGTGTGTGTGTGTGTGCGTGTGTGTGTGTAAAGTACAATTGACACATGACGTAAACATTGCGTATTTTGTTTTGCTGACGTATTTTTGCGTATATTTTAGACTTCTAATGGAGACTGAAACCTGAAAAGCATCACAGAAGAATTTAGATGTTGAAAATAATTAATCTGTGGGTTCGTTGTGCCTTACATCATGCATGTTACATATATCGGACGCTGCACATTCATTAGCGCTGCTTAACCTGTAATTTCATGGTGTAAACGTTGTATGTGTATGTGTGTGTGTGTGTGTGTGTGTGTGTGCGTGTGTGTATGTGTGTGGCTGTTTTACTGATATATATATATATATATATATATATATATATATATATATATATATATATATATATAAACCTGCTTCCACTAGGATGTGGGGTTAGCAAGGGGCACAGTGCATGATATTAATTATGTGTAGATGGGCAGGTGGAATATGCTGCAGGAGACTTCATCTCCATAATCACAGCTACAGCCATCCACCTCTACATCTGGAAGCATCTGGGAAGTTTTTCAGCAAGCCGCAATAGAGCATGTGGTCGCACTCTGAAATAAAAAATTCTTTGTTAGCTTTCCATTCTACTTTGTTTATTTTTGAACTCTGGATAAAAAGGCGCGTCATCTGTTTCGTACTTTTTATTAACTTTGTAGTTGTTTTAACACTAATTTCATTAATTAAATTATTCAAAAGTAAAAATAGTTCTTATTGCCCATATAGTTTACTAAACATTAATTTACCATCACATATTCCTCCTTCAGTGCTTTATACATCGCTTCACACGTTCCTGGAATTATTTTGGTTAATATGCAGTGGTAAATTCCAGTGCTGTGTTGCAAACAAGAGTAGCTCTCTCCTGTTTCAATAAATCCCAGTGTCACAGTTAGCCTGTCTTCTGAACATACAGCATTTCTCAAGAGAGTATTCTGTTTTGTAATATCGGAAGTCACTTTACCGAGTAAATAGTGAAATAGACTCTCATCCATTAGTATGTAATTTATGTATAAGACTTGACGTCCTCCGCTAGCTGTTCTCGTAACAAGTTTTGCTGAATGAATAATACCTATGACTTCACTCAAGTATGTTTCCTTCTTTTCCGTCGCTTTTCTTCCAAATACAAACACAGTGCAATTGTGGTACTAGCAAATGTAGCGCAAAATACAAGTTGCTGTCCTTCATTTTGAAATTTGATGAAAAATATGTCGACAGTCTAATACCCCTTTTAAGCACCACTTCAAAGATCTTTGTCAAAGAAATTTGACGAATATTTGATCATATTTCTTTTTCAAAAAATGGTGGTGGTGTAATACCGGTCTGAGGGGGCACAGCCTGGCATCTTATTGAATTTTTTAATTTCCCACTACCATCAGTAGCTGCAGCGCCGCAACAGTTGTGTCGACTAATCGAAAAACAACGTCAACTATGCGCTAAAGATTGCTTTGATATACTGCTGGATGGAGACTGGTGTGCGAACAGTCATGTGCTTTTTGGAAGATAATCTATGATGCTCATTACCAGTCAAATGCAGCTTCCGTGGATCATGATTTTCTGTATGGAATCGATCGTGGATGATCATCGTACAAAGTGTCTTCTCTTATTTGTTGTCTGTAATTCAGTTATGACCTGGAAGTACACTACCTTAAAGGGAGTGAGCAACTGCACGGATTTTCCCACTGTTGTGGGTTCCATCCAGAAGTTGTATTTAACTTTCATGTACTTCAGGGACTCACACCTAGTGAGTACGTGACTGGCGACCACGGGGTCCCAAGCTGAGTCCTGGCATTGCTTCCACTTACTTATGCCAGGCTTCTCACTTTTATCTTTCCTATTTGGCCACCCTCGGCCAACTCTTGTTCTTTTCCGACCCTGACGCTATTAGGTTTCGAGGGCTAGGGGTCTTCCATTTCCAACCTATACTTCTACTGAGCCGAATGTCTCCCGGGATAAGGAGATTACCTTCTATCAAGTGCCAACGGCCTTCTAGGAGGGCGGATGAGCGGCTAGAAGGAAGGGCACTCTCTTGCCCTTGGGGTGGGAAACTGCTCCTAAAGGCGGAGGAGCCACAAGGTGGCCAACGGCATAGAATGGAGAAGGCAACGGGATACCACTCCATTAAAGACCCGGGTGGGTATCCCAAGTATCAACAGCTTATGATGGAAAGCTCTTTGGTTAAATTCTCCGGAGGTAAAATAGTCCCCCATTCGGATCTCCTGGCGTGGACAACTAAAGAGATACCAAAACCCAAAGGCATTAATGTAAGAAGGATAGCAACATGGAACGTCAACTCACTTCTTAAATGTGGTAAACTGGAAAACTTGAAAATGGAAATGAAACGAATGGATATTGATGTACTGGGAGTCTCAGAAATGAGATGGCCAAACGCTGGCGACTTTTGGTCAGGGGATTACAGAATCATGCACACTGGAACAGCACAAGACAGTCCCGGGATTGCAGGAGTGGGAATTATCCTCAATAAAGAGATGGGGTTAAGAGTAAAAGGATTTGTTCAACATAGTGAGAGGATAATTTATGTCCGATTGGAAACTAAACCAAGAGACACAATCATAATCCAAGTATACATGCCAACTACGAGGCACGAGGATGATGAAATCGACACGATGTATGACCACCTTGAAGAAGTAATTGGCAGAATTAAAGGAGCTGAAAACATTGTCATCATGGGAGATATGAATGCCGTTGTTGGGGAAGGTAAAGAAGAGGATGTGGCAGGGAATTTTGGATTAGGATTAAGAAATGAAAGAGGGGTAAACTTGTAGAATTCTGCCAAAGAAATAAACTTTGCATTACAAATACCTTCTTTAATCATCATCCAAGAAGAAGATATACTTGGAAAATGCCTGGTGACATTAACAGATACCAAATTGACTTCATATTAGTGAAGCAAAGATTTAAAAACCAAGTTAAGGACAGCAGATCATATCCAGGCTGTGATGTGGAAAGTGACCACATACTCGTTATGATGACGACTGAACTAAAATTCAAGAACATTAAAAGAAGAAGTACATGTAAATGGGATTTGACAAACCTGAAAAACGAAAATACACTGAAGCACTATCAACCAGAAACAGACAAGAAAACAAATACACAGGGCTGCAATGACATCCAAAGCAGCTGGGAAAAAATAAAAACTGGTATTTTAGATGCAGCAGTAATAGGAAAAGAAAGGACAGAGAAAAGGAAGGAATGGATCACTAATGACCTACTAAATATGATGGAAGAAAGAAGGAAATTAAAAAATTCTGTGAAGAAGGAAGACCAAGAGAAATACAAGAGTCTGAAAAACAGAATCAACAGAGAGGCAAAACAAGCAAGAGAAAAATACCTTGTTGATCTCTGTATTTCAGTTGAGGACAACATGAGCAAGGGAAATATCGACAAGGCCTATAAATGTGTGAGACATTGCTTTGGAGACAGAAGAAACAAGTGTAGGGCTGTGATGGATGAAAATGGCAATATGTTGGATGACGATGATGAAGTTGCAAGAAGATGGAAACAATATATAGGAAAACTGTACAGCGGACCAGACCTGTCTGAAAACATCATGGAAGAAGAAACAGAAGTAGATGCACACAACATAGGTGAACCTATATTAAAGGTAGAGTTTGAACTAGCTCTGAAAAAATTGAAAAACAACAAATCGCCTGGTATAGACAATACCCCAGCCGAACTTCTGAAATCTGGAGGAGCAAAACTGAATCAGGAGTTGTATAATCTTGTTCTCAACATGTACGAGCAGGGTAAAATTCCTACAGACTTTGAGAAAAACATTATGATCCCCATTCCAAAGAAGGAAAATGCTACAAGATGTGAAAATTATAGGACACTCAGCCTAGTTACTCACGCCTCTAAAATATTAACCTCAATTATCCTAAAACGCATAGAACAAAAAGTCGAAGCTACACTCTCCGAAGACCAGTTTGGATTCCGGAAAGGTAGAGGAACCAGAGAAGCAATATTTGCTCTAAAACTAATAATAGAGAAACGACTAGATAAGAACCTGAAAACATACATAGCTTTCGTAGATGTAGAGAAAGCCTTTGATAATGTTAAATGGGATAAGATGTTTGAGGTACTCAAAAAAGTAGGAATAGACCATAAAGATAGAAAAATGATATGGAACCTGTACAAAAACGAGACAGCAGTTATCCGTGGACGGACAAAACAAGAAGAGGTGCAGATACGGAAAGGTGTCCGACAAGGTTGCGCACTATCCCCTGTTATCTTTAACGTATACATTGAAGAGGCGCTGAAAAAAGTAAGGGAAAATTCACAGACAGGTGTAGTAATTCATGGCCAACGAATAGATATGATAAGGTATGCCGATGATATAGCTGTCCTGGCTGAAAGTGAAGAAGATCTTATAGTCCTACTGAATAGAATGGATAAAGTTATGGGTGAAGAATATAATATGAGAATTAATAAAGCAAACACAAAAGTAATGGCATGCGGCAAAGAAGATCAAGTGAAAGTCCAAGTTCATGTAGGCAATGAACTGCTTGAACAAGGTGATAAATTTACTTATCTGGGCAGTAATATTACCAGGGATGGAAGGTGCAAGGCAGAAGTGAGAAGTAGAATAGCTCAAGCAAAGGCTGCTTTTAACAAGAAGAAAAACATATTAACATCTAAGAGCATCAGCCCTGAAACCAGGAAAAGATTTTTGAAATCATATGTGTGGAGTGTGGCATACTATGGGTGTGAAACATGGACTCTCGGGACAGAGGAACAGCAGAAGCTAAATTCTTTTGAAATGTGGTGCTATAGGCGCATGCTCAAAATAAAATGGATCGACAAGGTCACCAACGAAGTGGTTCTGGAAAGAGCAGGTGAGAAGAGAAGCTTCTGGAGTTTTATTGTTAAAAGAAGAGTGCAATTTACAGGCCATCTATTAAGACATAAAGGACTCCTGAACACAATCATAGAGGGATATGTCGAGGGAAAAAGACCAAGAGGAAGACCACGACTGAGGTACATGGATCAAATCGTGAAAGATGTGGGATGTGACACCTATAAAGAAACGAAGAGAAAAGCTGAAAGACGCACAGTATGGAGACAAGCTGCCATTGTAGCTGTTGCAAACCAATCCTTGGATTGACCACTACAGAAGAAGAAGTACTATGTCACTTCCCCCACCACTGCATACGAATTTCAGCATTTGCCGATAGGTGGATCTGCTCTCATTTTGCTCTTGATCGTTCAACAGCGTAGATCGAGAATCTTTTTGTTTATGTAAGGGGAGAATTAGCGTCAAGCCAAAATAATGGGCTTAGTCTCACATTCTGGTCTCCGAAATTCAGCTCTGGATGAGACTTTGCAATTTAGTAATATACCTCAGGGTTGTCCACACATAGAAAAAAGCGCAGTATTCAGAAAATTCCGGAAAACGAGCCCTAAAGTTTTAAACGTAGCTCATACACAGCTCATACAGGGTCATAAATAACAAGGCAACAGGTAAGTGAAGTAATTCAGCCAGTAGTGCTCTTTACTGTCATGCGATCTGTCCGGATTCGATGGAACCTATCTGCCTGTAAGGCTCCATGTTGCTTTATAATTGTTTTAAAAATTATAACAACTTTTAAGTAAAGTTAATGACCCGAAGTATTAGCAATTAAATAATAAATAATTTTATTTTGTTTATGAAATTGCTTTCACAGCTACTTAAACTTCGAATTAAATTCATCGATATTTTCTTTTCAAAAACCTGAATAATTTCTGATGCATTTTTAATGGAGGTGAATTAATTACCAATGTACCAAAATTCTGATTGGAGTTTCACTTACGTAAATTGTTTTACAATATCATGTTTATTTGTCAGTTCTGTATTTTATGTGCAAGCACCAGAATAACAATTGTCATGAAAACATTGAAAACAAAAATTATTTTGGCATCGTGAACAATCTAAGAAGGATGATTGTTTACAGGAATAATGTTTTTTAAAAAGGAAGTTGAAAAGCATATTTCGTTGACATTCCTGAAAACTTCTCTTTCATCTCTGGAAGCATACCAGGCGTAGTGGATCATTTCCTTAAAAATTGGTGATGACAGCTGATGATGATTTTATTTTCATACGGTCTTCACGAGAAATTATTTCTCTATTACTTTTAAATAAGATAAGCGCAATTTTGTATATGCTTTATCAGATTTTTTATTTGTCTATAAAAATAGACATCACATGGTTGAAGAAGTGGAGTGCATTTCGGAGGACTCGCTTTATCTGTACGTGTTGGTAATTTCTTGTCATCCTTCGTCGTATAATTCAGGCTTTGCTTGTCAACCATAAGAGTCAATAACTAACAGAGACCGCTCTTGACTCACATAAGACTTCAAACATCGAGTGAGAAAGTCAATATGAAGTTTTATCTTTAGCTTCCCAGCTCTGGAAGATGTTACTACAACGTTTTGTACAATTTTGATCAAACAATTTTACTGATTTTTTTAACACTCGGACAAAAGGTACCGGTGGCCTCTTGTAAACAAACAAACAAACAAATGAGGTACGATGTTTCCAGACAGGATGAGAGCATACTGAGCGGTATATGTATGCTTCACTTTCTTCATATCATGTTATTTGACGAAAATAGTTGTCCTTATTTTGACAGCCAGAGTGCTGTTGTAGACTGACTGATATTGACATTCTGGAAAGAAACCGAGGTATTTTGTCAGAGAATCGTAGAAATATAGAGCAACATGAAATTTAAAAAAATTTGTAAATTTGTGGTGAGGACAATTGGACCAAACTGCTGAGGTCATCGGTCCCTAGGCTTACGCACTGCTTAATCTAACTTAAACTAACCTACGCTAAGGACAACACACACACCCATGTCCGAGGGAGGAATCGAACCTCCGACGGGGGAGCCGCGTGAACCATGACAAGACGCCTAGACCGCACGGCTATCCCGCGCGACCGAATTTTTGAGTACCCTGAAATAAATACCTGTCTGGTCAGTGTTGATAACAAAATCTTTATGGAAATTCGGTATCAGTCTTAACGTATGGGTTCGAAAAGTATCTGCAGAAGCCAAATTTTCTTAGATCGACGCTGTTTCTTTTCTTGAAACGAACCTTCTCACTTTTCGTTGGCGAAAATGTTCTTATTTTTGACTCAATGAACCCTGCTATCAGGAGATTTTAATTAAATGTGTAAACTGTTGTGCTGCTGCTAAGGCTCACTGTTGTAATTTCCATGTAGTCACTTGGTTATAATTCTCTCGTGTTTCAACAAACTGATTGCTGCGTACTTATCAAATTGATTGCCTCAATTTTTTTTATTTCTTATTCCGATTGAGATAAACATACCCTTCTTCCTTAACAGGCTGCATTCTTTTTCTCGTAATGTTCGTAGTTCCCACGTGGGATAACCCTTTGCCATTTTAATAACGTTTGTTTTGTAATCCAAAGGAAGGGGTTTATGTCTCTTGTCTTCTTTCCTTCCGGTTCTTATTCATCCGATGAGCTGTGGTCTTAGTACTTTCCGAAAGGTGCACCTCCACAGATTTCGTTTCCATGACCAAGTTTTTCAGCCAACATGTCCATAGTATGTCTGTAAATTTCTTCACCCATCAGCATTGCTTCCGATGCAATCAAACTACTTGCAGCAAGCATGCTTTCGTTATAAACAACCGCATCTTTTGACATCACCTTCGACACTTCACTGTATATTGAACCTGCAGCTTCTGGTACTTCCACGATGTCTTCCTTAACAGATATTTTTAATTCACAGTATTTCCAAAATCCCGATAATATTTCAAAGTACAGAACGCTCCAGTCTCTGCGAAAGTCAGTAACGAAGTGGCACTGTAACAGGTAACACCCACTGCTCGATCAGTTCCGTGCGGGCCTTGGCACTTCCTGACTGTCTGCCTGTGTGTACAGTGTATACAACAGGGCAACAGCTGTGCTCTGCTTTTCCACGAAGACACCGGTTCCTCGAATTTACACCGAATATTTATAAGCTTTCCACGGCCTATAATATCGCCAAATTGTGTAATAATATTGTAATGGCAGAAATTAACGCTTTAATATACTCCTATTAAAAGGCCAAATTGTGTAATGCCAAATCGCCAAATTGTGTAATAATATTGTAATGAAACTAATTAATGCTTTAATTTACTCCCATTTAAATGCATTTGAAATTATTCGACTTTTTAAGAAGAAAGTGTTGACGAGTGAAATTCACATTTTTAAGTAGCTTGTGACAGCCATTTCCTAAACAAAATAAAAGTATTTATTATTTAATTGATAATAGGTTAGGCCATCAAATTTATTTAAAAGTTTTTATAGTTTTTAAAACAATTAACAAGACAAATTGAAATCGAACAAAAGGATAGGACAACTGTGTGATATACTAGCACGCCACTGCGTATCCTGTTTCACATGTGTCCTTGACCGCTCCTTCTAACTGTGTATAACTGGCGTATGAGCTACACTTAAAACTTTAGAGCCCTTTTTCTCGGAATTTTCTGGGTAGTGTACTTTAGGACTTCTATGAGAGGACACCCTTGAGGTATACTACCAACCGGAGAAGTCTTATCTAGAGTTGAATTTCCGAGATTGTAGGTAAATAGATACTGTGTAAAGCGCAAAATGTTCTTAAACTGTGCGATGGGAATATAGTTCTAGGGTTCAGCAACTCCTTACAATCACTTTCTTCTAGTGGAGTAAGAAACACTCGATTGAATTGATGAAATGCATTAAATAGTATTGTAAGTAAGAGTGTGAACTTGATGATGTACATGTTACCTGGTGAACAATCAATATTGTAAAGGCATTTATTTTTTTTTCAGTATTATTATAATTTCTTCCTTTAGTCTACGAGTGAAAATATTACAATGAAACAGAAATTTATTTGTGGCTAAGAGATTTATAACTGCTCTTCATTCTTATTAAAATCCCATCTATCGGTTTCATTATTGAGTAACGATCGTTCTGCACAGTCGTACAAAATTTCGTTACAAAATTAGGTACTTTATCTGTAAAACAAACATATTTAAAACACCTGTGATCTATCAGAATCTTGACTAATTCTGAAACTAAAAACGAAGCTGAACTGTTGAAACAAATGCCTTACTTTAAGATGTACCTTCAGTGTACTGTACATAATGTAAATATATAGAAACAATGCTCTTCAAAATTCCGTGTTATAAGGGGTGTTCCAAAAGAAACGAGCCGGAGGCGTAATTACAGAAACCAGTACCTGTGTGACAGAAGTATTGACCCTGGCTGTTGAGACACTTGTCCCACTGTGACACAAGGCGGTGAATGGCTGTCTCATAAAATTCCCAGGTCTGCGATGTTAACCAGTTCCGCACGTACAGATGGACGTCGTCGTCCGAGGTGAGTCGTTTACCCCTCAGAGCCTTTTTAAGGTGACCAAAACTGGCGTAATCACGGGGATTGACGTGCGGATTGTATGGAGGGTGGCCGAGAACCTCCCATTTCAATTTCTGCATGAGTGCCGCGACTGTGTTGACCGTATGGGGCTTTGCATCGTCGTGGAGCAGAATCACGCCACGGGTGAGATTGCCTGGTCGCTTTGATTTGATCGTTGCCGAAGGCTGGTCAAGGTTTGCGAATAACGCTGGGCATTCACTGTTTTCCTGTGCTGCAGGAAGTGAATCAGAAGGGGGCCATCTCGGTCAAAGAAGAACGTCAACATAACCTTTCCTACACTCGTGTGGATAGCTTTGGCTTTTTTTTTTTGTGGTGGTGACCCTGGATGTTTCCACTGCAGACTTTGTCGTTTCGATTCTGGTTCGATGTGATGACTGATCTCCAGCCATCACTCGTGCCAGGTATGCATTCCCTTCCCGATCATAGCACTGCAGATGAGCAATACAGTGGGTCATTCGACATGCCTCCTTGAGTGGTTAAAGACTGTGGGGCACCATTGGACACACACTTTGCGCATGTGTAGTGGTTCCTTCATGATGGTGTGAACACTTCCGACGCTCAATCCGACCACGGCAGCTATGGCTTACACTGTCAGTCGGCGGTCCTAGGTAATGAGTGCATCCACCAGCTGGACGATGTCATCGGTATTGCAGTGTCGTGTTCCACACCGTGCATCATCGGCTAACATCACCTGTCCTTCCCTGAAGCGCTTGTGCCTTGTCTTGACCCTTGCAGGGGACATGCTGTGTTCGCCGTACACTTGTGACATTCGTCGATGAATGTCCGTTCCTTCTACCCCTTCTGCTGTGAGAAAACGAACAACACCTCCATGTCACTGTTTGCAATGCGACTAGCAGCGTTGGACGATTGATGCATGCTGTAGCTAGCTCTGTATAGTCATGTGATGTGCACCAGTGCCCTCTAGCGATGGGCTGTGAACATCGAAGCTCTGGCCGGAACCACACCTCGTTACACACGTTACACCGGTTTGCGCATTCCACACACTGGCTCGTTTCATTTCGAACGCCGCTTGTATATTAAAGTCTATATATTGTATATTACCCCTATTGTATATTACAATTGCCAGATATTTCTATGTTACTTGCAATTTATGGCGAACTAGCATGGCATATCACATACGTGTATTAGGCTTTTGTACAGAGCCAAAACATGACTCACAACGATTCGAGAATTTATTTATTACCTTATGTTTGTCATGTAATGCTCTTATTAGAGTATTTGATGTACCCAAACGATTCGAAAGAGATGTTCATTTCAATATCCCACTTCTGTTGTCCTTTTTTCCTTCCTCGGTGTCACTATAACGTCTTAGGCTAATCTCACTTGTCGCCATCTTGAAAGTTGGGTAAGTAGTGTTTCCAACCCAGTCATGCGGAAACCCTAACTTGCATATAAAGCTAGAGGTGGAGAAATGCACGTGCTAGAAATTCATGCTTGTGGAAACCCGGCTTTGAGCAATGATCGGGATATAATTGAGAGACTCATAAACAAGCGTCTCCGTGAAGAAAATAAAATGACACTGTAGATCTGGACCAAAATTATTGTTTTGACTTCATAGTTTGTGGATGCATTGTCTTGCCTCAATACAAACTGCACTGGTATTGGGCTTGTGCTTGCTCGCCTGGTAATGGAGTAAATATATTTTGCCAGCAAAGTATTGTTACTAGTACACAAAGTGTCTAACATTTATTTCAGATTTAGAGAACACTGTCAATCGATCTTTATGGAGTCGTATTTGAGATCACAACCGTTACTTCTTTCATATATTAACCGATTCCAAGGACAACACTTTGCTGATGTACTATGAAGGTCTTCCCCAGATATGGGAAAGATAGAAAAGTACTAACAGCTGGTAGAGCTCCTGCAGTTCAGAGAGCACGACCGAAATGCGAACCGAAAGGAACTCCAGATATCGACTTAACGTGGCAGCGTGAAAGCGTTTTGGTGTTCTCCTGTTCTGCCAGACACCACAGCATACGTTTCAGCACAGATGTAGGAACGCTCTCGCAAGTTCTCACGAAGTAAAAGACGTGGTTTCAGTTCGAGGAATGAGAAACTATGAGGTTCTAAAATATCCTCCTGTGTGACTTACGTTTACTACTGCTTAGTGAGACAAAAATACTATAACAATTTTTAAAACCAAATACATTCGAAATTTAAGTGTAATTGTCGAGGTAGTGGTTAGACGCAGCTCTCAAAAGGGATTTACATTAGCGAGAGACGTACAGTCGGGTTGTTTCATATTGTCATATTTCATATTTATGGTTAGTTTTACGATCTAGAAAAAAGAACCTCTCTCGCAGCGGCAGAGAACTCCTCGGATGAGCTAACCTGAAGGAAACCATTATTCCTTTCAATCTGACCGTGAAATCGGAAAGTTAAAGAGTGTAAGCTTAATGTTTACGTCTCGCGCAAGAGGCGATATTGACACAGTCCAATCCAGCCAGGAACTAATCCGTTTTTACTTACCCCCTTTTACAGCCTCTAAGAACACCTAATGCCTTTCGCATTCTTTACACTAGAAGGTGCCATGGGACAATAGTAATAGTGTACACCGATTTCGTCACTGGAACAGTTATTATTAGAGAATGAACGGACATCATCCAATCAAACTCTATTCAACGCTAAAAAAGTAAAGATACCAGAACGTGTCAATACAAGACCAACTGTAATATATCCACTACTTTTCCATGGAGACAATATTCCAGCTGGCAACGAAATTACTTATTGCAGCAGTTCAAGATGTCCAGTGTTCCTAGGAAGAAATTCGAAATCTGCTACGAACAACCTAGCAAGGGGATTGAGAGAGAGAAGAACAGAGAGAGAGCGCGAGAGAGAGAGAGAGAGATAGAGATAGAGAGACAGAGAGGGAGAGAGAACCAGACCGTAGGGATTACAATAAGAGTTGCTGATACTTAAAACGGATAGTGATTCAGATTTAAAATAAGAGAAATATCTTACTTTCAATAAGGCGCTTTCTGCGAGACCCTTATAGCTTCACCTGCAGTACGTGTTTCCGATTTCTCCATCAAGTGTTTCAGTTATCCGTTCCCACTGTCTGCAAGTCCTTAGTATTATCTTTTTTCATTTTTCTTGAATAGAATTGTTGTCCTGAAATGACAGTGAAATCAGTTTTGAATACAATCTCGATTTTCTTGTGTTTCAGTTACCTGAATTCATATCTGTCTGTAAGTCACAAAAATTCTTCCGAAATAATGCAGTTTCATTCTTGATTTGCAACCACTTTATTTGATTCATTGACCGAATTTAATTTTCTGAAGTTGACGATAACTTCCTTCTAACTATGCTGCATGTAATACTTGCGTCAATGAATTAATGAAAGAAACAAGTCGGTAATGTAGATATGACGTAGATGTCGAATAAAGTTACAGTGATTGCAACAATTGTGGTGATTCTGATCACGGTATTTTTCACATGGAACGACATATGGAACTCGAAAATAATCGTACAGTAGTGTCGACTTCGTCACTCTTTTGTAAAACAGTATGCGTAAGTCGAAACCGTCTCGTGACTACACAAATAGTATTATAAACGCTTGTAAAATGTGTACACTATAGATAATCATTTGTATTTTGGTTAATAAATGACAGAAAAAAAATTACAATCCTGTATCACTCTCTTTTCCGCGGGCCTCCTGGTACGATTGTTATTAGCTGGTGCCAATTAGGTTTGTATTTCTTTGATTAACAATACAATCTTGAGAGAAAGATGTCTTTATTCCATTCTATCCTGATTCCTTGTGCTAACATTGACTTTTAAATATGTTTACAGTTTTTGTGACGGTGAGTGATGACTTAATCTTTACGGTGCTAATACTGTGATGCCACTGACTGGTCGAAATTATAGCAGCCTTAAATGCATATCACATAGTCTAACAACAGAACCTACGCTCATTCATTATTATTTTCGTGAACCCCGTAACCTTATAGAGAACTGCTACAATACAAAATCCGTACTGGTAGTGGAAGACTGATCCATTGTCACACATCAGCTTGCTAGCAGCGGATCAGTGAGCTCTGATGATGCCACTTTTCCCTAGTCATCGTCATTGAGATAATTCCGACTTCACTTGTTGCTAGTAATCAAATATCTAATCCTTAGATTTTTATTTGAAGTGAAAGAATAATCACAACTCCTTGTGTTTGCTTTGTTGCCAAATAGGTAGTTTGCCATACTAGGACTTAACTGAAACTTTATGATTACCAGAACAATATATAATCTTCGAATTTATATATATTATCGATTCGGGTTATCGGACGCAACGAATCTACAAGATCACGCTGCACCCTTCATACTTACGTCGAATTAAAGGGTAGTACGCATGAGGCTCTTTCTCACAGACTCTGTTGGAAATGATTTTCATTATGAACTTTATACAAAACAGTTGCTTATGACGTGTTCATTTAGCAAGCGAGAGGGAATTTTGTAATTATTTTCCATAGTAGAATACATCGGTGGAATGGTATCAGATCAGCTGATCTGTGTGGAGGACCAATGATACCAGTCATCAAGTCCACGCCAACCTCAGACACGCTTCAACTATTCGAAATGTCACCTGTGACTTGCCAGGACCCCTTTTTTATTTCTGATCGTTACCTCGTTAACGATCGTGAGTTACAAGGTAAAGAAAGGATATTGTTTTATGGAGGACGATTAACAATACATATATACGCATTTTATACATTTTGTTTCAGTTTTCATCCTTTTTTCTGAATAATAATTAAAATTTATTTGAAATCACTTTGTTTTCCTACGAAATGATTCATCAGTCCTACGAACTTTCGTGCTTATTTGAACAGTTGCTCATTTATCCTTTGCAACTGGTGGAGTACAACATATTTGAAGTTAGCAGTCGTCACCACAATTAATATTCCATTGAACTACCTTCAACAGACACATTTTTTTTTAGTTTTGTTTTCAATTTTAGGTTAAACAAAGTATTTGCGAGCTGCAGAGACCTTTAAGACACAGCTGCAGCAACAAATGCTTCAAGACTTTGCATTTCAGTAAAACATTTTCTTGTTGTTAGGTATTAGGACATACACTCTGCAGTTAAATATGCAAAGTAAGTATCTTAACTACAAGGAGAGAACCATTTGCAATGTTATGTTCTATTAAAACAGTTGACGATGGTGGTTACATTTCGTTTTCCTACAAATTATGATACATGTTCCGTTGCGCTATTAAAGCTTACTTGCTACCTCATAGATCGTTAACGGTAGCCGCTTCGCGTTATTGTTTATTCATGGATTCAATCTCACACAAAGAGCAATATTTTCATGTTATTAACACCGAAGTCATAATAAGCTAAACACTCATAGATGAAATAGACTAGAGAGCAGCTTTCAGGACATATCTATTGCTACTGACACAGAATTTGAATTTAGAGTTCTAAGTTTTTCCTAATGTTTACAGCAAACGAAACTTCGTAATGTATGAATAAAACCAGGGCAGTTCGCAAAAGCCTCTCACACTGATCGGAACAGAATGTGACCTCTCTATGGCTGATAATACGAGAGACACTCGAAAAGAAATGCACACTATGTTTGTAAAAATACATTTTTCCTTCTGCATGTGTGAAAGTTTTACAGTGTGTAGATACATCCTTCCCGCTTGTTATCAAACTTAGATCAACCAGATCCCGTGAGTGGCGCCGTCACATCATGTCTTCAAGATGGCTGCTACACTTGACGTTCGTCAGAAGCAACGTGCTGTCATGGAATTCCTGTGCTGTGAAAACGAGATAGTGGGAAAGATCCACAAGAGATTGAAAAAAGTGTACGAAAATGCTGCTGTCCATTGCAGTACAGTTAGTCGGAGGGCAAGCAGGTTACGTGATGAAAAGCGGGCACGGTAATATTGAGGATTGTCCTCGCAGTGGCAGGCCTCGTACTGCACACACTCCAGACAATGTGCAGAGAGTTAACGAATTGGTGACTGCTGACAGACGCATCACAGTGAACGAATTGTCACGCTACGTTGGCACAGGGGAAGGAAGTGTTTGCAGAATATTGAAAGTGTTGGCGTTAAGAAACGTTTGTGCCAGATGGGTTCCCAGGATGTTGTCAGTGGTTCACAAGGAAACAAGAAAAGCGGTATGCAGTGAACTTTTGAAACAGTAGGAGAATGGTGGAGATGAATTTCTTGGAAGAATTGTGACGGATGATGAAACATGGCTCCATCACTTTTCACCAGAGACGAATAGGCAGTCAATGGAGTGGCATCATGTAAATTCACCCAAGGTAAAAAATTCAAAACCACACCTTCTGCTGGAGAAGTTATGGCTACGGTGTTTTTCGATTCCGACGGACTCTAGCTTGTGGACACCATGCCAAGTGGAACCACAATAAATTCTGATGCATATGTGACGACTCTGAAGAAACATCAAGCTCGACTGAGTCGTGTTCGACCATATCGGCAAAAGCTGGATGTTTTGTTGTTGCACGACAATGCACGGCCACATGTCAGTCAAAATCCATGGAAGCGATCACAAAGCTCGGATGGACAACACTGAAACATCCGCCATATATTCCTGACCTTGCTCCATGTGACTATCATCTCTTTGGTAAGCTGAAAGACTTTCTTCGTGGAACAAGGTTTGAAGATGATGACTCCCTTGTGAACGCTGCCAAACAGTGGCTCCAATAGGTTGGTCCAGTACAGTGTACAGGCGCTGGTTCCAAGATGGCTTAAGGCAGTTGAGAGGGGTAGAAATTATGTGGAGAAATGAAAATATTGTTCCTAAGGGATATATCTTCACACGGTAAAACTTTCAAACATGTAGAATAAGAGATGGGTTTTAAAAAAATTGTGTGGCTTTCTTTTGGAGTGACCCTCGTAGTTACAACAATTTCTTTCTTACGTTCATTGGTAAAAGGACTAGGTCGCCATTATGCTCCCTTGTACTCTAAAGCACTTATGTAAGAATCTGATACAGAGGAGGATAGAGGAGCATCTGACAGAGGTCAGGGACGGTACCTAAGCTGGTGGCAGGGACACAAATCAAGGAGTACTTGGCACACAGCGAAAGACGCTGAAATCTCCCACCAGTGGAAAAGATTGAGTATACGTTGTTGGACCTTTCGATACACATGTAAACCTATATAAGTGAAATGATAACTACCCTTGGCCTAAACAAAATGTTGACAACCTGAGAGGCCAACAAAGGCGAGACAAGCGCCACCAGGTGAGACGGGAAAGAAGAAACGAAAATAGTCCTCCGAGGAACTGGTTACAAACCGTATTCTTGTCCGAAATGACCGCAGTTTCCGTTTTATTTCATTTCTATTGAATCCTTCGACTGAGAATGAGTCTAAGCAAGTGTCGTGTACTCATGCAACGGGAAATGGTAGTTAGATGTAATAGCTGAAAGGTCTCTACACAAATTATAAGGTATTACTATAAGTAATATAACAAGCAGTAGTAAAACAATCAACTGAAAACATTCTACTCAAGTCACATTCCAACGTTAAAATTCAATCACATGTTATTTCTCAAGGAAATATCACTTTTTCTCTACAGGGATGAACGATGTATCGCAAGAACGGCTTTCACCTGCTTTCTGACAATAATAATATAATGGCGTGTGACGAGGGCCTCCCGTCGGGTAAACCGCTCGCCTGGTGCAATTCTTTCGATTTGACGCCACTTCGGCGACTTGCGCGTCGATGGGGATCAAATGATGATGATTAGGACAACACAACACCCAGTCCCTGCGCGGAGAAAATCTCCGACCCATCCGGGAATCGAACCCGGGCCCTTACGATTGACAGACCGTCGTGCTGACCACTCAGCTACCGGGGGCGGACTTTCTGACAATGAACATAGATTTTACGCTAAAACTTACTATTTGTGGAAAACTTTTAACATAAAGTAGACTGTTAACTGTAACAGGCAAAAGGGCGCGTAGCCTTATTCCTATGTTTTATGGAGCTAACTTATTAATCACGGCTACGAGATACCCATTTATATTATCTTATTGTAAATACTATTTTATTTGTTTTAAAATTGCTTATTAACTGTATAACATTTGTACATTAGTGTCATAGATAATAACTGTGACCACTGTGGTAGCTCATTACCTCTGCCTGTCGTGCAAACACTTCTCTAACCGAACATACTTTCCGAAACGATCCTTATCGCAAAGACTACACTTACTCCAAATACTGTCACTATTTACTACTATAGAAGTCCAAAAGTTTCGCGCGGGCCCCATATTTACAATTAATGCTCAGATAATTGACACCAGAAAGACTGTTGTAATATCATGGATAAACCTATCACCATCTTTTCCAAGTATGCTTTCTCAGTTCATAAGAAGACAGTTGCCTGATAAAATTCCATTTGTGAGTACTATAAACAATTCAAAGGGACAAACTCTTCAAATAGCAGAATTTTGTGTATGAAATACCGTTTTTACTCACAGACACTTGTACATAGGCTTTTCAAGGAGAACTATATCAAATACTTTGAATCCCTTATAGAAAATTTAAAAAAGCAACAACAAAGAAACAGGAAGACAACATTCTAATGTCAAATATCTCTTACACTGAGGTACTGTAACGCTCTGTAAGGTACTTTGTTCAAACTTATGTGCTTATGAATTATATAGAAGGATAAAACAATTGAAAATGCTACATTCTCTTTCCTCTGTGAAGTACTGGATGGGTTAAGCGAAGCGTTTCAAACGCTAAGCATCTTTTTTGATTTGATTAAGAGGTTTGATTGTGTTGATCAGAAAATATTGCTCCAGAAATTGGATCATTATAGAATACGGGGAGTAGCTCACAGTTGGTTAACCTCTTACTTTAACAACAGACAACATAAGGTCATTATCCATAGTGTTGAGAATGACTATGATGTAGGCTCTGAGTGGAGGTGCCCTAGGGATCAGCTTTATACATATGTTTTATGGAGCTAATTTATTAATCACGACTATTTATATAAATGATATGCCGCTCTAGTATTATAGGTAATTTTAAAATATTTCCATCTGCTTATGACACTAGCTTGGCAGTGAAAAATATTGTGTGCAATATTGACTCGGTTTCAGATAAAGCAGTTCATGTCCTAAGTCCATGATTTGTTGAAAATAAAGTTACGCTAAATCGTAGGAAGACTCAGTTTTTACAGTTTGTAATACACAATCCAACAAGGCACAACGTTTCAATTTCACAGAATGGCATATGATTAGCGAAACTGAACATTTCAGATTTCTGGGTGTTCAGATAGAGGAAACTGTCGTGGAAGGCCCACGTTCAGGATCTTGTTCGAAGACTTAGTGCTGCCATTTTTACTGGTCGAACAGAAGTAATTAATAGTTCGACACGAAAATTAGTCTACTTTGCTTATTTTCATTCCCTTATGACGTATGGTATTATATTTTGGGGTTACTCTTCCCATTCTCAAAGGATATTTTTGGCTCAGAAACGGGCGGTTCGGGCAATAAGTGGTGCAAGTTCGGGAATCTCTTGTCGACACCTGTTCATTAGTCTGGGTATTCTGACACTGGCCTCTCAGTATACATTCACTATTGTCGTTTCTTGTTAACGGTGTCAGCTTATTTCCAAGAATCAGCAACTTTCATTCAGTTAATACTAGGCAGAAATCCAATCTGCATTTTGACTGCACTTCCTTGACTTTTATGCAGAAAGGTGTGCATTATACTGCTGCATCCATCGTCAATAAGCTACTACGAGAATTCAAAGATCTTAGCAGTAATCCACGTGCTTTCGAATCGAAACTGAAGAGTTTCCTCTTGGGTCACTCCTTCTATTCTGTAGAGGAGTTCCTTGAAAAATGTTGCTGGTTCCTGTGTTATATTGTTGACTGCGTTTTCATAAGCATACGGCTTGTCTTTTTTGAGTTCCTAAACATTTCATTATACCTGTTATTATTTTTAAGTTGTAATTTCATGCACTGACAATTCGATGACCTTTGAAATTTGCTCCTCAATTTAGTCCAACTGAACTAGACGCGAGAAATAAATAATAAATAAACATCATGAATTTATGATTATTGTTCCACGTCGTTCGGTTCATTATTAAAGATTTTTTTTTTCTCTTCACTAGCATCACTGTTGTTATCCCAGTGACTATACTTATTCCAAATGCTGTCATTATTTAATAGAATAAACATGTGAAAGTTTTACATCGGTCCCCTGATAATTGTTAAATGTCATTGTCAATGACCACATTCAGATTCCTTCCGCCTCTGTAAGTTTTGAAGAACTAGCTAACTAACGACGCATAGAGCACTACAGAAGTTAAAAGTGTGGTTTTATCGTAGTCTGATACTTACTAGGCAGGTCACAAGCACACGCAGCGCGACACAAGATGGAGAAGCTGACTGAACACCCGATGCATTAAGTACCCCACCAGATATTCGACTTAGTCAAGAAAAGCGCCTCTGAATGCCACTTTCTTAGGTTTTTCTTGGATAATTCGAAAAACACGGCCTTTACTGAAAATGCTCCCCAGTACCAACTTTAATTAGCTACTTAAATTTCCTAGAAAAAAGTCCTGTTCATTTTTTCTGTAGAAATAATCATTTGCACATAGCAAGCGAGAAAGAATGAAAATACCGTGTTGCACGTGGTACTTGAATGTGTTGTGGGTTTCCGCTGAATCTCCGTGTGTAATTGGAAGTTGTTGTGGGAGTCATCGGTTCATTCAATTACACATTGAATGCCAAATGTAGGAGAGTAAACGAAGGGAGAATAGAGCCTTCTTTGTGGACAGAGCTGGGTGGAAGACTGTTCAAATTGCTGATACTTTTCTTCTGTGATTCGATTGGAACAGAAAGGACGCAGTCCCGACTGCACGAATTATCTATTGGTTAGAATCTGTAAATTATACGTTTGGGCTAGGCCACTGTTAGTCAACAAGTGTATAGATTCGATGACACTGACATTAGTATATTCTATTTCTGTTGGTATTTACAGTATTTTATCTACGTAATTCGGGTATTTGGAAGATATGGTCCACTATGTGATCCACTGTTCCCGATGATACTGAAGTGGAAACGTGAAGGGAACGTACAGCACAAAAGCGTACAGGCCGATCTCGTCTGTTGGCTGACAGAGACCGCCGAAAGTTGAAGAGGGTGGTAATGATTAATAGGCAGACATCTATCCACACCATCACACAGGAATTCCAAACTGCGTCAGCATATACTGCAAGTACTATGGCAATTAGGCGGGAGGTGAGAAAACTTGGATTTCACGATCGAGCGGCTGCTCATAAGCCACACATCACGCCGGTAAATGCCAAGCGACACCTCGCTTGGTGTAAGGAGCGTAAACATTGGAAAAACATTGTGTGGAGTGACGAATGATGGTCCACAATGTGGTGACCCAGTTGCAGGATGTGGGTATGGCCAATGATCGGTAAACGTCATCTGCCATCGTGTGTAGAGCCAACATTAAAAGTCGGTTGTGGTGGTGTTATCGTGTGGTCGTGGTTTTCATGGAGGGGGGGGGGGGGGGGGTTGAACCCCCCGTTGTGATGCGTGGCACTATCACAGCACAGGCTTACATTTATGTTTTAAGCCCCTTCTCGCTTCCCACTGTTGAAGAGCAATTCGGGGATGGCGACTGCATCTTTCAACACCACCGAGCACCTGTTCGTAATGCACTTCCTGTAGCTGAGTGGTTAGATGACAAAAACGTACCAGTAATATATTGGTCTGCACAGAGTCCTGACCTGAGTCCTATACAACGCCTTTGGGATGTTTTGGAAAGCTGACCTCGTGCCAGGCCTGAACGACCGACATCGATATCTCCCATCAATGCAGCACTCCGTGAAGAATGGGGTGCCATTCGCCAAGAAACCTTCCAGCACCTGACTGATGGTAGGCCTGCTAGAGTGGAAGCTGTCAAGGCTAAGGGTGAGTCAACACCATATTGAATTCCGGCATTACCATTGGAGGGCGCCACGAACTTTCAAGTCATTTTCAGTCAGGTGTTCGAATACTTATGAACACATAGTGTATCCTTGGAGGTAGCTTTTCATTATAACGTATGTAGATAAAAATCCTACATCAAGATCGCAAAATTTTCTTTATTGAATACCGGTTTCGCTGATTACTCTATATTCAAACTAGGGCTCCAGCCTGTAAAACAAAACTTTCACGTCCACTAACAGTACTATCTGGTGATTCTACTTGAGATTCCTCCTATCAGATGCATCCCGTTTAATTCAGGAGCCATCTACAATGAAGGTTAAACGATGAAGCAGAGACAGAAAGACTAAATTATTTTAGGAACAGTCATACGAGGTACAAAGTTTCCAAAGTTTCGTGCAGATAGCTTCCATCTTCGTTTTATAGTCTCGGTTGCGGAAGATGGTAGCACTGACTCACTTATTCACAGATGGCCTGAGTATATGCACCTTCAGATCTAAAGTGCAATGACAATGGCGTCGCCCGTGATTGGAAGTACACATGGGTGAATTTGGTATACATATATTGCAAAATGGGCACTGTAACAACATTTGGTTAGTGATCAATGTTGTTACTTTACGTAAACAACCAAGATTTTCACTTTAGGTAAGATACTTCATGTCAATCACCACATTCGCCTACATTTTTCTTGTGTCACGTTTTCATATTTTCCCGGTACACCTATAGGAATTTTTATTTAAATATTGAGTAACTCTCAAAAATACGACGATGTGTAATGAGTGTCACACACTGAATAACGTTTTAAAATGGTGTGCATAAAGGTAATTCAAGCACTAAACGTATTGTTCACTTTATATACGCAATTATTATGTATTTTAAGATGTGAAGTTCGCCCGGGTAATGAGCCGAAACCGGTATCAGTAAAGAAAATAAATTTTGCAATGTTGACGTAGGATTTTTGTCTAAACATGTTTTAATTCAATATCCCCGCCCCCGGCAACTGGCATAGTCGAAGAATAACATCTTTGCATTAGACTTACAGCTAAAGCTATTTAACAGTACTAATATTTCTGCGAAGTGTTATTTAGGCGAATAAATACTTCTTCTGTTGTCAGTGGTCGTTACTATGATAATGCTGAAACGTTTCCTGCAATAAAATAATGATACTTGGTGTAAATGATTGTTCTCATTTCTGCGAGGTATTGTCCTGCCACTTTGTTGATATGTTCCGTATCATCCTTTTTGCTTGCTTGTGCGAGTACTAAGCCAACTTATGAGAAATGAAATGTATATTAATTATTCGAGCTGGTAGGCAACAGTGTCCAATGCCCGTTATAGAGGTACTGTCCGAAAAGAACAAACACACATCCAGTTGTACCACATGTAACAAATTATTGAACACTGCACTTCCCTCCCTTCCCCCCCCCCCCCCCCCACACATACACACAGGAATCAACACGCTAATGTGTCCGGAGTGTCCAAAACATAGCATGAAGAAAAAAGCAGCAATACTTGGATATTTGGTCAACGGAACTGTAGACACACGCTGGTTCATGTACACTTTAACCTGAATCAGAGAACCCAAGTCATGGTATTAAAAGTATCTCCATAACATCTTAGACCACCAAACGCAACATACACACCGTACGAGTTAAGCGCCTCCTTGGTCCTTTTATCCACTCGACATCTTCCATCTTTCGCAAAGAGGCGAAATGGTGACACTTTCTGCTGCACGCCTCGTCTCCGCTGCTGACTAATTAATGTGTTGATGGCCAATTGAGAAAGTCTAGTTCCGCTTTGAGTCATGGCCCTTTGCGCGGCAACCGATTCCACATGACCTTTCCAAGCACCTCCCTTTGCTACATTCGCTCAGTGACAGCTAGTGAAGCACCGGCTCGTATTGACAACAGCTGTTCCTGTCGAAGAAATGAATGTTGGCTTCCGTCCCAGCATCTTGGGCCGATGTTTGTTTAATGATTTTTTCAGAAGCTTTATCACCAAGAGGGGCTGGCATGTCGAGATTCACCGTCAATTTCTGGGTACGGTTCGAATGCAATCGCCGTCCTAATTATCATTTCTGGTCTGTGTTTTACTGGTTAGTGGGATGCAGTAGGTTTTACTGCGAGACTTTTTGCAGGTACTGTCTCTTAGCCTTGAATTTTCTTCAAGGTGCTTGTATTAGGTTCGATATCTTTCTTTGAAAAAACCACTCGGCCGATTTCAGGATTGAGTATATCTTTAAGAAGGACGCTATCGAGGAAATAAGACGTGGTAGGTGCTATTAAATGAGAATACTCAGCTAATTAACTTCACCTAACTGGGATTCAGTCACATAAAATTTTTTTAAAGACATCATGTTTACGCCAGTGACTGTTAAACTTTTTATTTCCACAACTGCAATTTCGGCCTTAGGCCATTATCAAGTGCAGATGTTTTGGCTTTAATCCAACTTTATATACGCTGACACATTTACATGTCGTTGTCATAGCAGCGTTACGAATGTGTATAACAGTAAATGACAACGACATATAAATGAGTCAGCGTGCATTAAGTTGACATGGCTTACAGCCAAAACATCTGCACTTGATAATGGCCTAACGCCGGAATTGCAATAGTGGAAATAAGAAGTTTAACAGTCACTGGCGTAAAGAAGATGTCTTTCAAAAACTATTCAGCTAGGCCTCTGAACTTAACATCGCATTTTGCTGAATATTTTTCCTTTGATAGGTAAATGTCTTATTTTTCCTATTTTGACGAAAATAACTGATCAGTTACTTCGTGGAGAAAACATGTCGTCCAGGAATAGTTCTGTTAATATATCTTTCCTAGATTATGTCTAAGTAACAAACACGTCACAGCGAACATATTAACGAACACAGTTCATGACATCTAGGATACATATAGATTGGGCCACCTGTGAATACGTAAGGCAGTGCTACCATTTTCCACAAACCATTCATCATCAGCTAGATGTGTAAAACGAATATGGAAAGTATCTGCACATAACTTTATAAATCGTATGACTGTTCCTAATATAATTTAATCATTCTGTCTCTGCTTAATCATTTAAGTCTCATTATAGGTGGTTCCTGAATTAAATTGGATACTTTGAGAGGAAAAATCTGAAGTAGAATCACCAAATAGTATTGGAAGTGGAGGTGAAAGTTTAATTTTACATGGTGGAGTCCAAGTTTGGAAATTGAGTAGTTACACAGAAGTTCTGTAATTTTTTTTTTCAAACACTCATTTTGGCAAAAACAGCTACGCTGTTGATGAGGATTTGTAAATTTCTTATACAAGGCTCAGAATGCTTCAACTCTGGTACAAATTCTGAAATACAAATAAACAATTTAGTGAATTCAGTGTTTCATTAATCTGAGGTACTCATTGTGCACTGCTCTGCACAGTTTAAGGACGGGACAAACAGAGTAACTATACTATTGGATACCGCTGAAAGTGCTGGATGCTGACCCAGGTCTCCCAGACGAGCACAGAATCTGGATGACATCTGGATTGATGTCAGCGTGGCTATTGCACCAAATGGGGCTGCCCTCAGAACACAAAGTAGTTGAAAAAATGGGAAGAGATAGTATTGGTCAATCAGCAAGTTATTACGCTGCACTTTGATGCTACTCTTCATTACAGCATGACCTGGAGATAAACTCTCGATGACATAACACTAGGAGGAATCGAGGGAAACTGGAAAGAGGACGAAGTGTGACGTGTATTGCCGAGGATTTTGGTACTGATGACGGCACTGTTTTTCTTGCGTTTCGAAACACAGGCATTGCGGACCGAAAGATAGGGGGTGCTCGACCATGTTCAACTACAGCAGCAGCTAACCGTTGTATTGTGCAGTAGGCAAGAAAGGACCACGTCATACAGCCGATATAATTGCAGTCACATTTTACAGGACTGCAAAGCATGCAGTCTCACGCTCCACGGAGACACGGCAACTGCATAGGTGTGGTCTCAGTCCCGGACGAACAGTCCGCTTTGTTCCGCTGACACCCGCACATCGACGGCACCATTTGCGATGGTGCTAAAAGCGTAGGGACTGGACGAACCAGTAGTGGAGTCGCGTGCTCCTCCCGGATAAAGCAGATTCAGTATGAGTAGTGATTCTGACGAGCGTCAGGAAGACGTAATTGACTTTGGAACATTGTCGAAATGGTCGGTTTGGTGGTCCAGGTGATATGGTGTCCGAAGGCATGAAGTTGGTTGGGCGTATTGATCACCATACCTTTGACCACGGTACACTCACCAGTCATTGTTATTGTAACACTGTACTCTTTCCCCATAAGCATCTTTTCATTGTTGTGTTCATCACTGAGTTCATTTTTATGGGTTGGAATGCGCGACGGCATAGAACAGTGCAATTGGAGCAGCTATTCGTACGCGACGATATTCGGCGAATGCACTGGCCAGTCCGTTGTACCAACCTAAATCTCATCGAACGCGAGTGGCATGGGCTGGGGAGACGTACTGCCGCAGGTCTGTAGTGTTTGTCAACCACGCTGCTGGTGGAATGGAACACGTTAGCACGATATCTCCTTAGCCAAACTTGTGGCCTGCATGGGGCACTTTGCAGAGCATGCACTGCTGTTCTTGGGAATCACACACCCTGTTAGGAACCATGTCACGCTTTTTGTAAAGCCTAGAGGATCATCTTAACCCGCGGTGACTTGAATCTTACTGTGGTCCTTGAAAGAAAGTGCCATTTCTCTTGGTTTGATTGCGTATTTCGGTAATTACCGTCTGCACTACAGTGTTTTAGTTCTTTCTAAGCATGGTCCAAATTTTATCTAGGTATGTTAGCTGGCTGTGACACATAACGCGGAGGTTACTTTCGTTCTGAGGTTTTGCACACAGGTGAAGTTCTCCTCTGTTGATCAGTAATCTGCAACTATAATTTTTTTGCTCAATTTCGTATTCATCTGCCACACTGGACTGCTGTTGAGTTTAACAGTTAGGTAGATACTCGTAATTCTACAAAAAGAATTTCTTTGGCCACAGACAAAAAATGACTGAAGTTATTCAAAACAGAAAGTTACTAATCTTTGACATTACCAAAAAAGTAAGATTATTCTTGAAGAGTTCACTAACCAGTCAAACTGTAAATAAATAACTATGATCAAAAATTAGCTTAAGAAGGTTGTAACTACAGTGACTACTTTACTAACAAAAGTTCGCTTATTGCGTGTTTACAGTTTCACTGAAATTTTAAGGCTGTTTTGGTAAGCGGAAACCTGTGCCATGTTAAAAGTTCGTAACTTGCGCGAACTGTTGCCGTGTGCTGTTAACAGCGTTGTATTGGCAAAAGTTTTAATAATGTTCAAAGAAGAAATTTATTCCATTTGGTACAGCCGGAGGTGTTTTCTGGCCTCTTGTGCTTATTAAATAAGTTTAGCAAAAAGACCTCTTACAGTTTGTTGGCTCCCTTTGCACATTTATGCCAGTTTCACGACAATGCCTGGTATTACATGTCGATGCCGTTGTACAAATAGGGAAAAAGACAATTATACGTAGAAAAATTAATGGAAGAATGTCAGCTATAGGTCACCTTGCACAGCAAGTATCTATCAGCTCTCATACTTCTACAGCTCTATGTAGTCCCTCATAATTGTATGTCCGATGTTCTCGATGCATGCAATTTCTCAGGGTCTGCCTCATACAGCTCCGTAATGTAAATCAATGGTATGCCGCTAATGGGAGAATTTAGCGATCGTGAGAGCACATCTTTATACAGGGTGGTTAGTAACAGTCGGAAAAGCTTGTAAAGGTGTTGCAAAGTTCGTTAAGCGGATAAATAATTGTCAAAAACTCCATGTGTTGCACCTTTTTCGAGTTCATTATCAATGGACTTAGCCAATTAGGAAGCTGCGCTCGTAAATTCAAGCGACCCGCCATGTACAGTTAATGCCAGTTGTTCTCATAGCGCAGATGACAGCGCACGAGACCGCTCAGCCTTTGCCATTGTCCTATGCTTGCATCGGTTTCATGACCACCTCCTTACCTGAGTACTCAGCACGTCTAATTGCCATGCATCAGGCCCTGGTTCAATGCCCGGCAGCGTCCGAGACAAGTCTCCGCTCGGGGACTAGGTGTTCCGTTGTCCTCATCATCATGCTACCATCATCGACAGTTAAGTCGCACAGTGTGACGTCAGCTGAAAAAACTTGTAACTCGACAGCCAAATTTCCCCAGGTGAGGAGTGTGGTGTCACCGCCAGACACCACACTTGCTAGGTGGTAGCTTAAATCGGCCGCGGTCCATTTAGTACATGTCGGACCCGCGTGTCGCCACTGTGTGATCGCAGATCGAGCGCCACGACAAGGCAGATCTCGAGAAACGGACAAGCACTCGCCCCCAGTTGTACGGACGACATTGCTAGCGACAATACGGACGAAGCCTTCCTCTCATTTGCCGAGAGACAGTTAGAATAGCCTTTTGCTAAGTTCATGGCTGCGACCTAGCAAGGTGCCAATTGTAACAGTGCATGTATCTTACGAGTCTCATTTGTATAGTCAAGAGAGATGTATCACAAGGAGTGATTAAAAGTTAAGTATATTCCAAAGCTACGTATTTTCTTTATAGCAGTCATAACGTCTCCTGTTCCAGACTTGACGCCAGTCGGCGTGTGTGTACGCATGCCTTTCGGCTCCCTTCTCAGTGTGGCGTAGCTAGCTTGTTACGCCACAACAGATTGGCGACGAGGATTAAAGGTTCGTGTTCTTTCTACTTCCTTTGCTCTGATTTATTTGTGTCATGGCTTCGCCACAATCTCCAGATGTACTGTCCGAATTTTATCGCTTGTAGAATCAGCAGACGCAGGCGTTATTGGATGCCCTTGGACAGCTCGTCCAGGGTCAACGTGCCATTCAAACCGATGCGGGAGCCGCCGCTTCACCGCTACCGCAGCCACAACTCGCAGTTGCACCGCCTTTTAGGCACTACGATCCAGCGCAAGAGACTTGGACTGAATGGTCCCGACAGTTTGGATTTCATCTAGCCGCCTACAGAATTCAAGGTAATGAGCGGCAGCCGTTTTTGCTTTCTTGTGTCGGTGTGTCCACCTACCGTGTGATAGTGAAATTGTTTCCCCGACGCGACGTAGCAACTCTGTCCTAAGATGAAATTTTGTCGGCATTGGACACCTATTTCAAAGAAACAGTTAATGTAGTTGCAAAAAGATATACGTTCTTTCGTACAAAACGTATGGCCGGTCAAACTAATAGGGAGTGGGTAGCAACATAGCAAGGACTTACTAGGGACTGTGCCTTTGACTGTGACTGTGGCCTTTCTTATTCAGATACAATGGTGCGTGATGCAATTGCACAGAAGGTTTCTGATCTTCGCATACAGGAGCAAATTTTGAAACTAGTTAATCCTTCCCTTCAACAAGTGATAGACATATTGGATAGACAAGACACACTTGACTGTGCTCAGGAATCTTTTGAAACTTCGCCAGCCGTGTGTAACATTGGCCGGCCCGCTGTGCGCGCTGCGCCTCCCGGTAACCTGCCCTCGCGCACTTCGACGCAGCTGCCGCCGCGCTCTAAACCAGGTGTGCCGCGCCGGCACACAAATGCAGTGAAATCATGCCCGCGGTGTGCTACTAGGCATTCGCGTGAACATTGCCCGTCACGCCGAGCTATTTGCTTTTTCTGCAATAGGAAAGGACATGTTCAAAGTGTTTGCCAGAAAAAGCTCAGATCAGACAATCACAATCGTTCCACGCCCTTTGCTTCGCGCCGGAATCGAACCAAGGACACTCAGGCTCGTGGACCTTCGCCCATGGACATTCATGTAGTTACTTCCACCTCGTCAAGTGCCACTTTCTCTAACAGTGACTGTGTTCGTCCCACAAAAAGTGTGCGTCGACGTCGCCGGAAATCACGTCAATTAGCAAGTGATGCTGTACCTGTATCAGTTCAAATTGCACGAGACAGTCGCTCTTGTCGTCAGCAGGGCAATAAACTTTTTGTAGATTTGGACTTTAATGGCAAGGTCATACCATTCCTGCTCGATACCTGAGCTGCAGTTTCATTGATCAATCACAACACGTACAAACAACTGGGCAAACCTCCGTTGCGTGCCGCAAATGTTAAGTTACATAGTTATTCAGGACAGAATATACCTGTGTTAGGACAGTGCAGCCTTCTTGCCACATACAAGGGACAAACAAAACTTGTGTCATTTTACGTTCTTCGGTCTTCTTCTGCAGTGAACTTGTTTGGTTTAGATTTATTTCACTTGTTTAACATGTCTATAGTAAATAAGGTCCTATCAGTGAATCAGACTGTGCCTTCAGACAGTGTTTCTCGTCTATGTGACGAATTTGCAGACATTTTTGCACCGGGCTTAGGTTGCGCTAAAAACTGTGAAGCACATTTGGAACTGAAAGTAAACGCGCAACCGAAAATTTTCCGAGCGCGCAATGTTCCCCACGCATTGCGCGATGAGGTAGCAAGACCATTAAACGATCTAGCATCACAAGGTGTGAGTGAATGTGCGCAATGCCTCTTTCATTTCAGCTCCACTTCATCGCTTACGCCGTACAGGTGTTCCGTTGGTCTGGACGACGGAATGCGAACGCGCCTTTCGCCAGTTGAAATCAGCGTTGCTTTCTCATACTTGCCTTACGCCTTTCGATCCCCAGAAACCCCTTTTGTTGATGGTAGATGCATCGGATTTCGGGATCGGTGCTGTGCTTGCGCACAAAGTTGGCTCGCATGATCGCCCTATTGCCTTTGCGTCAAAATTGCTCTCGTCTGCGCAAAGAAATTATTCCCAGATAGAGAAAGAAGCTTTGGATCTCGTGTTTGGTGTTACTAAGTTCCATGATTTCTTGTATGGTTGTCACTTTACCATCATCACAGACCACAAACCTTTGACGTCACTTTTTCATCCGAACAAGCCTGTACCTCCGCGTACAGCACAGAAATTCATTCGCTGGTCTATTTTCCTCTCGCAGTACCGCTACGATATCTTGTATCGGTCCACTGCTAAGCACGGAAACGCCGATGCGTTGTCCCGTTTGCCTGTTGCTGAGGATAAAGCATTCGATTCTTCCGAACTTGCTTGCCTGTTAATTGATTCGGAAACCGATGAAGTGGTCGAATCGTTTCCGATTGATTTTCGTCGTGTAGCTACAGCCACAGCTGCTGACCCTGTCCTTGCTACCGTCTTGCGTTTTGTTGCTACGCAATGGCCTTTGTCAAAGTCTCGGATCGAGGATCCGTTGGTTCGCCGATTTTTTGCTCACAAGGAGAGACTTTTTGTTCGACGTGGTGTTTTGTTGTTGCGTTCTGATAATGATCAGTCCAGAGTCGTGGTCCCGCGTTCGTTACAGTCCTCTGTTTTACGGCTTCTTCACCAAGGACATAGGGGTATAGTGCGCACGAAACAACTTGCTCGTCAGCACTGTACTTGGTTCGGAATCGATGCTGCGATTACGAATATGTGTTCTTCTTGCATGGCGTGTGCCGAACAACAATCCGTACCGCCGCGGAAAGTCTTTGCACTTCCCCTTGGCACCGCTTGCACATTGATTTTGCTGGTCCGTTCTGGAATGCTCGATGGTTGGTTCTGGTAGATGCCTTCAGTAATTTTCCTTTTGTTGTCCGGATGTCTTCCACGACGTCATCTGCCACCATCCAAGTGTTGTCTGCTATCTTTTGCATTGAAGGTCTTCCGCAGACTATTGTTTCCGACAATGGCCCACAATTCACGTCCGCAGAATTTCAGTCATTCTGCCAGGCCAGTGGTATTCAACATCTGACATCCGCGCCGTTTTCGTCTCAGTCAAACGGTGCCGCTGAACGATTGGTCCGGACTCTCAAGTCCCAGATGTTGAAATTGAAAGGGTCGCATTCTCGGGAGGACGCGTTGTTGCTCTTTTTGTCATCATATCGCTCTCAGCCCCAAGATGGTCGCTCGCCGGCTGAGTTGCTCCACGGTCGTCCTCATCGAACCTTGATGTCTTTGCTGCATCCGCCGCATCAGGTTCCTGTGCAGCGGCAGACTTCTGCTTTTGCTCCAGGCGACGTTGTATTCTATCGCAACTATCGAGGTTCGCGGCGTTGGCTCGCAGGGCGCATTCTTCCCTGCCTCGGCCGCGCGACGTATTTGGTTTTGGGGGCATCTGGTGAGGTGCGTCGGCATCTCAATCAGCTGCGCCTCTGTCGTCGCACGGGTTCTGCCGCTCCCCGTCTGCTTTCAGCGACGGTGCCGTCCGGTCAGCGCCCTGGGGACCCATCTACTGGCTCGCCTCATCCCCAGGTGTTACCGACGATGCCTTCCATTTTGCCCCATGGCGACGCACGGCCGCAGCCGCCGCCGCCGCCGCCGTCTGTTCTCCCGCCGGCGCCGCCCGTATTCGACGCTTCGCTGCCGCCGCCAAGCGCCTCCCTGGGTCACGCGCCACCGATCGCTTCCCGTGACCAGCTACCCTCCGCCATGGAACTCTTGCCCGCTCCGGACCACATGGCGTCTTCGGGCGTCGGGTACCCCGACGCAATGGAGGTCGACCCTTCGGCCACTCCTGTCTCTTTCCGGGCGCATACACCGCATGTTGACGTGCACCCTGGAGTAGGTTTTCAGGCGTTTCCTAGCTCCCCTCGCACCGAATGGCCGGGTGCGGGTGGCACAGCCTCGCCTGTTGTTAGGCTCCCCACCTCTTCGCATAGGTCAACATGGGGTCCTCCCCACGGCGGGCGGAAGCCTTATCACACGACCGTTCGCCGATTTGCGGGGGAGGAATGTGGTGTCACCGCCAGACACCACACTTGCTAGGTGGTAGCTTAAATCGGCCGCGGTCCATTTAGTACATGTCAGACCCGCGTGTCGCCACTGTGTGATCGCAGACCGAGCGCACCACAAGGCAGGTCTCGAGATACGGACAAGCACTCGCCCCCAGTTGTACGGACGACATTGCTAGCGACAATACGGACGAAGCCTTCCTCTCATTGGCCGAGAGACAGTTAGAATAGCCTTTTGCTAAGTTCATGGCTGCGACCTAGCAAGGTGCCAATTGTAACAGTGCATGTATCTTACGAGTCTCATTTGTATAGTCAAGAGAGATGTATCACAAGGAGTGATTAAAAGTTAAGTATATTCCAAAGCTACGTATTTTCTTTATAGCAGTCATAACGTCTCCTGTTCCAGACTTGACGCCAGTCGGCGTGTGTGTACGCGTGCCTTTCGGCTCCCTTCTCAGTGTGGCGTAGCTAGCTTGTTACGCCACAACAAGGAGTACCGGCCATAGATGAAATACGATCATTTCATTTCATGGCTCTCATGGTCGGTTTTACGAAACCAAGCAAAGAACATGTTTGCCGACACCGTATATGGCAGGCCGCTTGGATTTGTGTGTGTAACGACATGATTGGCTAACTGCAAGCTAATTAACTCGCAAATGGCGCAATGTATAATTTTTTTCTGAGCAGTTATGTATATGCTCAAGCCATCCTGAAACATACGTACAAGCTTTCCGGACTGTTTCTCACCACCCTGTATAAGAGTATATGTGTGCTTGCCCAACATCTGAAACATCAATCAGACTGAGAAATGCTGATGTGTGGCTTTCTTTTATTTTCCTCTTTCTCTCATCCGTCTATTGACTGCTCTGATGCGACCTGACACTAATTCCTTTGCTGTGCAAACCTTTCCATCTTGGAATAGCACTTGCACCCGACGTACACAATGAATTGTAGGATAAATTACAGTTTCTCTCTTCCGCTGCAGCTCCCTTAGCTAAGATGGAAGCTATTCCTTGCTGTCTTGGCATAAGCCCTAATCAATCCTGTCCCTTCTTCTTGTCAATCACTTCCACAAGTTCCTTTCCTAACCGACTCTACGGGTGCTCTTATTTCATACCGTGTCAGTCCACCTCATTTTAATATCCTGTGTCACCACACTTGAACGCTTCGATTCTCTTTTATTTTACTCTCTCCACATTCCATTATTCACTTCCACACAATGCTGTGCTTCAAACGTATGGTCTCAGAAATTTATTCCTCAGAGCTACACCAATGTTTGACACTAAAACTTTTTTTTAGTCGGGAAGGCTCTTTTTACCTATCTCCCTATGTACTTCTAATGTCTCCCGTCCAATGTAGCAGAATTTCTTCGCTCTGTGTCTTTCGTGGTTCCTGATATTTAGCTTAATGGTAGCCCCATTTCTGCTACTCGTTGTAACTTTCTTCAGTTCCCTCTCTATCAATAGCGTTTACATAGACTATTCTTTCAATGAAGCAGGTCCTTCAATTTTGTCACTTTTACTGAGAGCAGCAATAATAATGTCACTGCAGAACTGTACAGTTGATATCCTTTCCCGCAAGGAAATTATTACTTTATTTTCATCACTTCTTCCGCAATATATAAATCGAACAATTGAGGCTGAAGTATGTGATCCTTTACCTTATACATTGTCTAGTCCGTGCATGTTGTTCTCTGTGTACCATTCTTAGTTGTCCACCTCATTTCTTGGTAATTTGAATATTGCCCGTGTTTTCCTCTCTTAAACTTTATTATATGCGAATTTCGAATACTTAGCATCAGTTTACATTGACAATTTTAATAGATTTGGATATTTTTATAAGTGTGATGTCAGAACTGTGTCTCTGATGCCTTCCTTTTCTAAAGCTAAACAGCTCATCTAAAATATTACTGGTAGTCTTCCCCATTGTTCTGTATATTACTGTGTCGGCAACTTGAATATATGAGCTGATAAACTGATTTTACGATGGTTCTCATATTTTCTGTCTTCGAGATTGTGTGGATGACATTTTTTCGAAAGTCTGAATTTACATCTGCATACTCTAAGATCCTACAAAGCACCTTGAGTACTCTCTTTGTTACGATTTCTACTAATGGTTTTAGAACTTACGCTGTCCCATATTAAATGTAACTGCAAGAAACTGCATCCTCTTGGTGAAAGTGTTTTACTTTGAGCACAGAGTAAAACTATAACCGTACTGCAATATAGGGCAGTATATTCGTGGAGTTAAGCTGTAAACGATATTTGAATTGACAGCTCTTGTATAGTTATTCAGAGCGATGTTCAGATATGGCTGTGTGAATAATATTTATAATCTTCTTGGAGATGATTAACGTAAAAGTATAATGGAACCTCCCATTTGCAGCTCCGTATCAAATATGTACAACATATTCGAGTGTTAGAATTCGAACGTCCTTGAAGAGAGAACAATGACGTACGGTTATCTATCTCGCCCAGTATTCTTATTAGTTCGATTACGTGAGATATGCTTCTTACCCTTTAAATGATTTGTCTCAGATGCGAATTCTGTTGAACACCAGGAACTAAAACACGCACAATTATCTAGTACACTGGTCTTCAACAACACAGTATAAGTATTTCTTAGTGACAGTTATGATGAATCACTGTTGTGGCTTAGCTTATGTATTTGTCAGATGAATTGGATTCTGTGCTGGTTACACCTTTAAGTTGAGGTCCCCCAATGTATTCTTGAATGTTAGCAGCAGGCTATTTTTTCAAGAAGTAGGAATTTTCTTATGATTAATATTTAAGATCTTTCTAGCGGACTTTTTGTAGACCTGTTCAACTGCACTAAGTTACATTCCATGTGCCACATTCGTACTATTTCTACAACACTGTACTTAGAATGTTGTACCGTTTTAGAGTCCCCACATGCTTCAAGCTTCAATAACGAACAAGACAAAAAAGATTTCAAATTTCAAGGTTTGATGTCTGTACCTCCGGTAGTCGATCGTTAGTATTGCTGAAGAATGTTGTAATATTCAGTGACGCTGTGGTAGCAAATTAATTGATTAATTTCTCTGTAGTAATCAGTAACGCAATGTCACTGTTCACGATTGCTCCCATTGTTGATAAGAAATTGATATTTCACAATACTTGTTGTCAAAACACCTTTATGAAGTAGCACTGGTTCGGTTTGAAGATGCTTATTCACTTGAGCTCTTCTAGGGTACCGTGTGTTAATGAAATAGAACTTTAATTAGCTTCAGTTCATTGGAAGTGCACCAACACTGTTAGGTTTCAAAGAGAGCTTGTTCTCAAACATCTCTTGACTGTATAGTTAAGACAAGGGAAAATTAAATTATGGAAGTTTAAAATTCGTCTTCAGTTTGGTTTTTATCCGTAGTATTTCAATTGCTCCAGCTGTTACATTCCGATGAACAAGCAAGCACAGTGCTACCTTCATCGGTAAGTACATAGCATTAGCATAGATTAATAAAATTATTCAACAGTGGTAAAAGTTTCATGGTAGACATAGAGATTAAATGAAGCACAATACGGAATCACAGCTGGCCTGCTCGACAAAACCGTTCACACTAAGTGAACGTCCAAGAGTATGCGAAAACTAGTAATCTCACCTCGTGTCTCGATGTACCACGTTCATCACCCCTCCTCACCAATCACAATTCATCAACAACAGCCAACAATGACCTTTGCTTCGACGTTGAATGTATGTGCTGAACGCCGATGGAAACCGGCGACATGCTCAAATGGTACTAGATTATGGCGAAAAGAGATCCAAAATTTTCAATAGCAAACGTGGTTTAATCAATCATTGCCGATTGTCGACAATACTACTGTTGCGCAGCCGATCGAACACCATTGTTCCAAACGCAGTCGTTAAAGTAATCACTAAATGTGGAGACCCTAACGCATTCGATAGAAAGTCCCCTCCACCTAGAATCAACAGTATAACAGAAAAACGAATGCCTGCTGCAAGCTGTAAGTTAGACGTTAATACTTCTTTACAAAGTTGGCCAATGATTCTTCTGTGGTGTGCATACACAAACTCTGAGTCTGGGATATTATTACGAACAGTAGCAAGAGAAGAGTTCTTGAGATTAGTCGGAAGTAGTCGGACGCATCATGCGGTGGAGAGAAGCAGCGCATGAGAGGTCGCAGCCTGCCTTGATCGTGCTGATAGCGCCGGAGGAGACTTCGGTGTAAATTGAAGATTTTTGGTAATTTGCCTTCTTGTTGCACGTAGTTGTTGCTTGCTTGCGCACTGGAGGAATTTTGTCAGGTTTGTGTATGCATACACTGCGAGTGATACTGGTATCTTTGTTGTGGCAAGAACATGTTCGAGTATAGACATTGTGGAATAATTTAGGTCTGAGCAAAGTTTGTCAATGTTTGAATAATGTATTTTGCATATGTAGTAAATCAGTCTTTTTTGTTACTTTACACCCTTTAATGCTAGTTGACCAAACCCCTACCGATCATTCAATCTCTATATTAAAAAAAAATATTGCGGTAGTTGTTTCAATTATTATGATCATACATTGCACTCTGCATGGATCGCAGTATTGATTTTGAAATATTCTTGGCGTGTTGCTGATCACACAGATGCAGCGGCAGGGCGAGTTAAGTTGCCGTTGAGTACAGGAGCATTGCAGAACAGTTGTTAGGAGTTGTTAGACAATATTTTAAAACTCGCAGTCAGATACTTGAGAAGTGATTTCTTCATCAATTTTGGAAGAGCAACAAATTTGTATTCTCTTTTTTTCTTCATCTCCATCAGAATTCTATTACTATTGCCGGTGCTACGTCACATATTCCTGCAGGCTTTCAGAAAAACAAGCAATAATTACAAATATACCCGAGTTTTAAAATAAAGGGTGTTTATAAATGAATACAGGGGTTTTTACGCTTTATATTATTTATTATATTAAACTTAACAGTTATAAATGATATGTAAAATGAAAGAGCAACTCAAACAGTTTTGCCAAGAACCTTATAAATAAATTCCATCTTATTCCCCAGTGCCTAGCTTTTCATCTGAAAGCAGCATACACAATCAGAAAATCGACCTTTTTTAAAAGGGTATAACCCATAATTATTCCCAATTCAATGTTATCCGCATATTAGCTATTACAGGGGCACACACGGCACACATCAAGTCTATAGCCGAGTTCTTCGCAAACGTTGATATGTGTGTCTTCAGTGATTGTAGCAACTGCTGCTTCAAACCTGTTTCTTAATTCAGGGAGGTCTGCTGGTAGCGGAGGCACGTGCACACGATGCTTTATGAAGCCCCAAAGGAAAAAATCGCTTGGCGTTAGGTCGGGTGAACGTGGAGGCCATGCAAAGCAAGCCCTGTTATTGCCCCCCTTGCGGCATATCCAGCGCTTGGGTACAGTGAAGTTCAACCAATATAGCAGATTGCGGCGGAAACATTACGCATGCGCACTGGTGCCAAACACAACTGTTTCAGTTGCTCTTTCATAGAATATATCATTTATAACTGTAACTTTAATATAATAAATATTATAACGCCTTAAAACACCGATATTCCTTTACAAACACCTTGTATAACGGCGAATCTGTTTCAGAGCTTTGTGAAGGTCTGTTCACTGCAAAAAAATTCGTTACCTTGGCCAACATAATGCGTCTGTTTTATTTTTACATATTGCCTTATTAGTAAATGTTCGTAATGAATTTTTTTTAAACTTGTTTTATGTTATAAAATGTTAAATAACTAATGTAACTTGAAACTGAGTGTAATAATATGGGTTCTCAGAGGCAAAGCGAGCGACCTTCAGCTACATCGGTACTTTGCCGGGTTGTACTAGTGTAATATTTTTAAGGTAACCAATCTGCTCATTGGTTTCACGTTGCCAATCCCATCTTATTCCCTTGTGCTAAGATTTTCACCTGAAAGCAGCATAAAAAACCAGAAAACTGTATAAGCCATAATTTTTCCCTTTTCAATGTTATTCGCGTATTAGGTAAAACAGAGGTACGTCTATCGTTCATGTTTAAAATAGCGCCAGTAATGTTATTGGTTGGTGAGCTACAGAAAAATGTTAATACTTTTTTAATTTTTTTTTTAATTGGCGGTTGTCACCGAAATACGCCATTTCAGAAATGAACAGCTAGTCATGCAAACAGGTGAAGAGCTAATAGCAAATGTTTGTTATTTTGTGGACGAAGTCTAATTATTTGTTGTTAACTTATAAACTCTTGTTGTTTTTGTGGTTTCAGTCCGAAGACTGGGTCGATGCAGCTATCCATGCTACTCTATAATGCGCAAGCCCCTTCATCTCCGATTTTCTGCAATCTACATCGTTGTGAATCTTCGTCTCCCTCTGGATTTTTATCTCACACACTTCCCTCCAGCACTAAACTGGTGGTCCCTTGATGTTTCAGAACGTGTTCTGTCAACAAATTTCCCTACTTCTATGATGTGTCTTGTTGAAAGTATCGGCTTGCATGATAACTGTGATACTTAAGTGCCAAGCTTTTTTGTTGTTTCTGATTTCAAAGTAGCTGTTTCATAACCATGTAAAACATTTAGGGTTTCCTGCGTTTTTGACAGTGTAATGAAGTCGGCATTGCAGTTTTTAAAGTCTTACTTCAGTGCAAAGTAAACACTGCAGCGCATGTTGGGGAAATTAATATTTATGAAGTTCTCTTGAAATTGTTGTTGTTGTTCTTAAAATGCTTTTCACTATTTTTGAAAGCTTACAAGAAAATTTTTCTTAATTGGTTTTCTTAATCCTTCAAATACAAAACGTTAAATAAATATTTTGTTCATGAAGGACGCTGAACGCTTGCTTGGAACTGGTCCTCCCACTTTTAAAGAACTTCACGCAGTAGCTGCGTACATGGAAAAATTAACTGTAGGAAATTTTTGTCCCTCACACAACTAAAAACTTTCATGGTTAGCGTTAATTTGATCTCCTTGTTTTTCATTATGTCACAAATTACGCAACACGTTGAAATGTTTGTAATTTTGGTATTGAGAGACCTCTGTAATTCTTAGAGATTTCTCATACTGTGCAGTATTTTAGTTAATAATCAGAGTTTAATTTCGCAAGAATGATTTTCTGTAGAGTAAAACGCCCCTCCATTATCCAAATTAAAGCTGTGTGTGCTTTCCACGAAGTCATTGATGGTTCCAGGCATACAGTTTTAGAGTACATTATTGATCATTAGCTGCTGCATCAGATGATTTTTATTTGCCTCCGGGAACATCAGTACTCCAGACACAAAACCAGGATGCTCAGGAAGGTGTAAGTAAGTTTCATTTCAGGGCAGAAGTCACCTTGAATTCTTGAGCAAACTGTATAGTCCGGATTGTTAGGAATAGTGGTAGTTAATATATCACTTTTCAGTGAACAGTATTGGTACTTTCAAACAGTTGTTTTCTTACTGTGTAGAGTAATAACTTATCTTTGACGTTATTCCAAGTCCAATATTGCCCTGCATACCACGCAACGTTCATAATGCACTTCGGTACCGAGTTTTAGTTCCATAGTTTTCACCGAGCATACAACTAGTTTCTTTAGGCATTTAATTACATTTATTTCCTTTATTTCAAATATTGCATTTCATGACTTTTAAACTTTTATTTCACGATACTGTTCACAAGCGCAACACATGACCAAATAACGGTCAGTTCTGCTCAGTAAGTGAACATGGTATCTGAGGTACATTTTAGACGAGGAGAAAGTTTTTTTCACATCGGTATATTCAGTTTTGTCACGCAGAAACCATTGTTATAGACTGCTTACAGCTTTACCTGAAGGTCCCCCGTTTTACCCGGTAATGCGCTGGGTCGCTGTTTAAAGGCTCGTGGTTGCATCTTCCTCCGCTGATTCATCCAGTGCCGCAGATTGCATTACAGTGGTAGGGCGAAGAGCGTGCCACATCTGGAATTGCGAGTAACCGTTTTTCCAGACACACACATCTGAGCTTGTAATGTTTCCACAAGTGGCTCTGTGCACTATGGGACATAACATCTGAGGTCATCAGTCCCCTAGAACTTAGAGCTACTTAAACCTAACTAACCTAAGGACATCACACACATCCATGCCCGAGGCAGGATCCGAACCTGCGACCGTAGCGGTCGCGCGGTTCCAGACTGTAGCGCCTAGAACCGCTCGGCCACTGCGGCCGGCTTTCCACAAGTGTTAGCTGATTTCGTGACTGTGTTTTTGCGCAGTACCGCTGACACGATTTTATCGCTGACAATTGGATTATCTACGTGATTTATGCGAGAAAGGACCCGCTACTATTTTATTCTCTTTGCCTTTTCACCCATTGTCTGGTACAATCATAAAGTATATTGCTTGATCCATGTTATGCAGGGATTTTATTTGTGATCATTTTGCATAATAATAACTATTTCATTGTATTTGATATTACGACTAATCATACCTTTCCTCCTTAGCTTTTTTTTCTGAAATTTGATAGTTAAATGTGGCTTACTTTTGGTGGGAATGTCTGTTAGTGAATGATCATGTATTAACGGCGCCTACCAGTGTTAGGCGTTTGGTCTGCTTTCAGAATAGAAGATGCATCTAACATTACACTTTTCACAAGAAGAAGTCCGATAACTTTTAGGCGTAAATCGCTTCCCAAAATCATACTCACCAACAGAAAATCCCAGTAGAGAAGCCGAGGAGTCTAATTAAAAAGTATCAGTCATTAACACGGCAAACTGCATTCAAATTTCAATATTTAAAAATATTTTTACATAACTCAGTTACGTAATTTTCTTGCTTTAACTGACTACTCATTTTTTAAAAAATAATCTTAATTCGATTCAGACTTGCATTTGAGTTCAAACATTTTAAAAGCCAGAACAATACAAAATTAAATACTAATTTCAAAATCCAATAAAGAAAACAATAATAATAATAAAAAGCCGCCATTAAAGAGTTTTTCCAGCTCCCTTTCGAGACACTTAGCTTTCGAGTTGGTGCAAGCCCTGAGTACTACTGTATTGTTAGATCAACTAATACGCCTGGAAGAAATGAAGAGTCCAGTCTCAAAATAGGTTTCAAATTATTATAGCTATCGTTAAGAAGTAAATTTGATCTGATAATCAGATAATGTTGATATGCTGTATATCTCAAAATAATAAACACTGCGTAGGGTAAAGCACACACGGCAAAATACGATGGAAAGCTTAGTGTAGAGTACCAGAAACCTGAAACAGTGAAATTCGTATCAGAGAATTGGCTCACTAGAATATTTGAATCGTGTTTCAAAACATTACAGAAATGCCTGGACACGCGTTACGCAAACGTACTGTAATTGAACTTAATAATATCGATAGGAACAAAATGTATAGCAGTGAGTAACATTTGGACTGTTCTTCATACTAAGTAAAAGTTAAGAGACTGAGATTATTCTGGTTGTTCGGCTGTTTTGCTTAGCCACCTACGTCGACCTGTGCGACGGAACATGAACAAACGATTACAGAACTCTTTAAAAACTTCCGTTTAAAAAAATGGTTCAAATGGCTCTGAGCACTATGGGACTCAACTGCTGAGGTCATTAGTCCCCTAGAACTTAGAACTAGTTAAACCTAACTAACCTAAGGACATCACAAACATCCATGCCCGAGGCAGGATTCGAACCTGCGACCGTAGCGGTCTTGCGGTTCCAGACTGCAGCGCCTTTAACCGCACGGCCACTTCGGCCGGCCTTTCCGTTTAAAATGTTGAGGCATATATCGAAATAATGCTCAGCATACCAGTGTACAACGGAAGATGCGAGAACTCTTGTGCCAGATAATAAGACATATGATATGGTTTTATAAAACGACGACTGTTGTAACTAGGCTGTTTAGGTTTTCATGTTGTTAACGCCATGTAGCGCTCTGTATGAAAATTACCGACTGCGCTGTGTGCAGTCTGTGGCTGGTTGGCATTGGTGGAATATTCGCTACTGTAGTGTTGGGCAGTTGGATGTGAACAGCTCGCAGCGTTGTGCAGCTGGAGGTGACACGCCAGCAGTGGTGGATGTGGGGAGAGAGATGCCAGAGTTTTGATCGGATGTATATGTATATATATGTTGTTGTGGTCTTCAGTCCTGAGACTGGTTTGATGTAGCTCTCCATGCTACTCTATCCTGTGCAAGCTGCTTCATCTCCGAGTACGTACTGCAGCCTACATCCCTCTGAATCTGCTTAGTGTAATCATCTCTTGGTCTCCCTCTACGATTTTTACCCTCCACGCTGCCCTACAATACTAAATTGGTGATCACTTGATGCCTCAGAACATGTCCTACCAACCGATCCCTTCTTCTAGTCAAGTTGTGCCACAAACTCCTCTTCTCCCCAATTCTGTTCATTACCTCCTCATTAGTTATGTGATCTACCCATCGAATCTTCAGCATTCTTCTGTAGCACCAAATTTCGAAAGCTTCTATTCTCTTGTTGTACAAACTAGTTATCGTCCATGTTTCACTTCCATAAATGGCTACACTCCATTCATATACTTTCAGAAACGACTTCCTGACACTTAAATCTATACTCGATATAAACAAATTTTTCTTCTTGTGAAACGCTTTCCTTGCCATTGCCAGTCTACATTTTATATCCTCTCAACTTCGACCATGATCAGTTATTTTGCTCCCCAAATAGCAAAACTCCTTTACTACTTTAAGTGTCTCATTTCCTAATCTAGCTCCCTCAGCATCACCCGACTTAATTCGAATACATTCCATTATCCTTGTTTTGCTTTTGTTGATGTTCATCTTACATCCTCCTTTCAAGACACTGTCCATTCCGTTCAACTGTTCTTCCAAGTCCTTTGCTGTCTCTGACAGAATTACAATATCATCGGCAAACCTCAAAGTTTTTATTTCTTCTCCATGGATTTTAATACCTACTCCGAATTTTTCTTTTGTTTCCTTTACTGCTTGCTCAGTATACAGATTGAACAACATCGGGGAGATGTTACAAACCTGTCTCACTCCCTTCCCAACCGCTGCTTCCCTTTCATGTCCCTCGACTCGTGTAACTGCCATCTGGTTTCTGTACAAATTGTAAATAGCATTTCGCTCCCTGTATTTTAACCCTGCCACCCTCAGCATTTGAAAGAGAGTATTCCAGTCAACATTGTAAAAACTTTCTCTAAGTCTACAAATGCTAGAAACGTAGGTTTGTCTTCTCTTAATCTAGCTTCTATAATATGTCGTTGGGTCAGTATTGCCTCACATATTCCCATATTTCTACGGAATCCAAACAGATCTTCCCCGAGGTCGGCTTCTACCAGTTTTTCCATTCGTCTGTAAAGAATTCGCGTTAGTATTTTGCAGTCGTGAGTTATTAAACTGTTAGTTCGTTAGTTTCCACATCTGTCAACGCCTGCTTTCTTTGGGATTGGAATTATTATATTCTTCTTGAAGTCTGACGGTATTTCGCCTGTCTCATACATTTTGCTCACCAGATGGTAGAGTTTTGTCAGGACTGGCTCCCCCGAAGCTGTCAGTAGTCCTGATCGAATGTTATCTACTCCCGGGGCCTTGTTTCGACTTAGGTGTTTCAGTGCTCTATCAAATTCTTCACGCGGTATCATATCTCCCATTTCATCTTCATCTACATCCTCTTCCAAAACATTGCCCTCAAGTACATCGCCCTTGTATAGACCCTCTATATACTGCTTCCACCTTTCTACTTTCCCTTCTATGCTTAGAACTGGGTTCCCATCTGAGCTCTTGATATTCGTGCAAGTGGTTCTTTTATCTCCAAAGGTATGTTTAATTTTCTTGTGGGCAGCATCTATCTTACCCTTGGTCATATACGCCTGTACATCCGTACATTTGTCCTCTAGCCATGCCTGCTTAGTCATATTACACTTCCTGTCGATCTCATTTTTGAGAGGTTGGTATTCCTTTTTGCGTGCTTCATTTACTGCATGTATATATATATAATGACTTTTGAACACTATTAAGGTAAATACATTGTTTGTTCTCTATCAAAATCTCTCAATTGCTAACTATGCCTACCACTAGTTACGGCCTTTAGTAGCTAGTATCTTTTATTTGGCTAGCAGTGTTGGTGCTCGCTGTATTGCGGTAGTTCGAGTAGCGAAGATTTATGTGAGGTAAGTGATCCATGAAAGGTATAGGTTATTGTTAGTCAAGGCCATTCTTTTGTAGGGATTATTGAAAGTCAGATTGCGTAACGCTAAAAATATTGTGTTTCAGTTTAGTGACGATCAGAATAAGTAAGGAGAGAAATGTCTCAGTATGTTCAGTTTTGCTCAGCTGTTTGAAAATCAAATAACGTAGAAGCATACCAGCACAGTCATTCTTAATTTCTCAAAGGGAAAGTTTTACTGTATGTTGCAAACGTTCTAAGGAAACATGCAACAGTCAATTACATCAGATGCATTAAAAATGTTGCGTGATCACGTGCACGTAAGCCTAAAGAGTATCATTATTTTCAGTGCTGTGGTGGGCTACAATGCATATGCTACGTCGAGATACCTTCTGTGAGAGTACGCTGCGTGACAAAAGTCATTGAATACTTCCTAATATTGTCTCCGACCTCGCTCTGCGCGGCGTGGATCAGAAGTTCGTCGTGGCGACGTGTCATGGACTCAATAAGTCGTTGGAAGTCTCCTGCCTCTATAACCGTCCGTAACTGCAGAAATGTTGGTCGTGCAGGATACTGTGTACCAACTGAACTCTCGTTTATGTAGTATAAATCCACTGTGGGGTTTATGTGGGGAGATATGGGTGGCCGAATCATTGTTCGGAACGTTCTACACACGAATAGTGAACAATTGAGGCCCGCTGATATGACATCGTAGGATTGGAACATGAAGTCCGTGAATGACTGCAAACGGTCTCCACGTAGCCGAAACTATCGATTTGCAGTAAACGATCAGTTCAGCTGGAGCAGAGGATCCAAGTAGTCTATGTAAACACAGGCAACACCATTATGGAGCCACCACAGTTCGCACAGTGCCTTGTTGCAACAGGGGTCCATGGCTTCGTGGGGTTTGCGTCACAATCGAGCTATACCATCAGCTCTTACCAGTTGAAATCGGAAATGTATGAATTGGCTATGGTTTTCCAGTCGTCTACGATCCCATCGATATGGCCACAAGCGAAAGAGGAGCCTTGTAGTCAACATCATGCTATTAGCAAAAGCACTCGCGTCGTTCGTCTGCTGCCATAGTCAATTAATGCCAAATTTCGCCCCACTGCCCTAAAGAATACTTCGTCGTACGTTCAACACTGGCTTCTGCTCCTATCTGACGTGGTGTTGCTTGTCTGTTAGCACTGGCAACCCTCAGCACACGTTGCTGCTCTCGGTCGTTAAGTGAAGGCCGTCAGCCACTTCGTTGTCCATTTGCTATTTGCTATTTGACGCGGTGTTGCTTGTCTGTTAGCACTGGCAACCCTCAGCACACGTTGCTGCTCTCGGTCGTTAACTGAAGGCCGCCAGCCACTGCTTGTCCATGGTGAAAGGAAATACTGAAATGTGGTATCACATTCTCGACGCTATTGATCTCGGAATAATGAATTCCCCAACGATTTCCGAAAGTGAATGTCCGATATTTCTAGCTCCAGTTACTATTCCGTTTTCAGAGTTTATTAGATCCCATCATGCGGCCATACTCACGTTGGAAACCTTTTCAGACGAAGCGCATGAGTACAAATGACAGCTCAACCAATCAACTGCCCTTTTATACGTTGTGTGCGCGACACTATAACCGTCTGCACGTCATCTCAGTGTATGGTACCGCTCTGTAATACTGTGGCACCTATCGAGCAAAGAGTAGCACTAGAATGATATTGCAGATATATTTGGTCTGGGAATAGAACACGATTTTGAAAGAAGGGCTTCCTATGTGACGCCAAGCAATAAAGTGTGGTTTTTTTCAGTGATTCTAAAATGATTCTGTTTCTTGCCTGTCCTTGTTCTGATGGAAGAATCCTCAAGAAATGGAAAAAAAATCGGGACAAGTCATTATCGGACGACCCTTCAATGAATTTCCCAGACGATGAATTGTCGATAACGTTCTTATTACATTTTCTCGGAGGCAAAGAGTGGAGACTATTAGTGGGCGTAATAAATTACTCAAGTGGCGGAGCGGGAAATTGCAGTCGAATCGACGAATTATTCGCTTTTCCGAATCGAATCGAAGCGCGCGACGGGCGCAGATGCCCGCGCTCTCTCCTCCACTTCTCGAGTCGCTCTCTTCATTATTCATTTCGCTTTTACGGAAGCAAATACGCGCCGGGGATCGATGCGCCGGACGCCGGGGACCCCCCATCCTCCTAGCGGCGGTGAATCTTTCAGGCGGCGGCTCGAAGACGGCGAAATGTTCGGTAAACTTTCGGTACACGGCAGCTCGTTAGCGACGCTGCGCCCGAGGTGTACGCGTACCCGTGACAAGTTCCCGATCTCGGACGGTAAAAATAAAACTGACTAATGCCTTCACAATTTAAAACGCACATCGCATCTCGAGTAATGCACATAGTACAAAGAAGACGATTGGAATCGCTTCTTCAACCATTGATCCAACAGTTTGATTGAAACGAATGTAAGTATTTGTTGATTCCCGAAGCGAAAAGTTCTCATTACCTGTCGGGTTGAGTAAGTTAGATACTTCGAATAATACGCTACAGATAAAGGGTGTTTTATTCATTATATTACACAGCATAATAGGAGAGTAAATTAAGGAGCTGTTTGACGACGACTAGTTTGGCTTTAATAAGGGTAAAGATATAAGAAAGGGAAGAACAACCGCCAACAAGAGTAACTTGGAAGAAGATATCCTCGCCCATGGCTTGAATACTGCTCAACGGTGTGGGATCCATACCAGATAGGGTTGATAGAAGAGACAGAGAAGATCCAACGGAGAGCAGCGCGCTTCGTTACAGGATCATTTAGTAATCGCGAAAGCGTTACGGAGGTGATAGATAGACTCCAGGCGAAAACTGCAAGAGAAACGCTCAGTAGCTTGGTACGGGCTTTTGTTGAAGTTTCGAGAACATACCTCCTACGTATATCACGCGAAGAGACCATGGGGATAAAATCAGAGAGATTAGAGCCCACATAGAGGCATACTGAAAATCTTTTTTCCACGAACAATACGAGACTGGAATAGAAGGGAGAACCATAGAGGTACTCAAGGTACCCTCCGCCACACACCGCCGGGTGGCTTGCGGAGATGTAGATATAGACGTAGATGTAACGAAGCAGCTTTAAATGCTTAATGAAAGCAAGGCATCCGGTCGAGATTATGTATCAGTCACGTTCCTTTCGGAATACACTGCCACAATAGCTTCATACATCATTCAACCACTAGCTCGTAGTAAGTTCCGTTCCCGAAGACTGGAAAGATGCGCATGTCACACCAATATTCAAGAAAGGGAACAGGACTAATCCGTTGAATTACAGACCCATACCATTAACGTCTGTTTCCCGTGAGATTTTGGAATATATACTAACATTTGAAGTACCTCGACGGAAACGATGTACTGTCACATATCCGATAAGGATTCGGAAAATATGGTTCTTGTGAAACACAACGACATCTGTTCTCACAAAGTAATGAGTACTATTGCCAGGGGACATCAGACTAATTCCTTATTTTTAAATTTCCAGACGGCTTTTGACACCGTCCCTCAGAAGTGACTGCTAATCAGATTTCGTCCCTGTGGAGTATCGCCTCAGTTCTGTGATTATAGTCGTGATTTCCTTTCGAGAAGGTCAAAGCTCGTAGCAACTGACCGAAAGTCATGGAATAAAATGGGAGTAATATCTAATGTTCCCCAAGGAAGTGTTAAACGCCATCTGCTGTTCCTAACCTACAAAACGATTTTGGAGACAATCTGAGTAGCACTCTTAGAAAATTCAAGTGGCTCCAAGCACTATGGGACATAACATCTGAGGTCATGAGTACCCTTGACTTAGAACTACTTAATCCGAACTAACCTAAGGATTTCACACACATTAATGCCAGAGGCAGGATTCGAACCTGCGACCATACCAGCAGCGCGGTTCCGGACAGAAGCGCCTAGAACCGCTCGGCCACAGCGGCCGGTGCACTCTTAGATTGTCTGCAGATGATGTGTCATTTGCCGTCTTTCAAAGTCATCAGATGATCAAAACGATTTGCAAAATGATTTACACGTGATATCTGTATGGTGTAAAACTGTCAGTTGAATCTATGTAATGAAAATACAATGTCATCCACATGAGTACTAAAATTAATCTGCTAAATTTCGGTTACAGGGCAAATCACGCAAATCAGAAGGCGGTAAGCTCAACAAAATTCTTAGGGACTACAATTGCGAGTAACTTAGATTGCTAAGATCATAAACGTAACGTTGTGGGGAAAGTAAACCAAAGGCTGCTATTTATTCGCAGGGCAGTCAGAAAATGTAAGAGGTGTGCTAAAGAGACTGCTTTGACCTCTCTTGTCCGCACCCTTCTGAATTAATGCTCTGCGGTGTGGGATCCGCATCAAGTAGGATCGAAGGAAGACATCAAAAAAGTTCAAAGAACGACAGTTCGTTTTGTATTATCGGAAAATAGGGGAGAGAGGGCCACGGACATTATCATTAGAACAGAGTTGTTTCCCGTTGCTGCTAGACCTTCTTATAAAATTTCCATCACCAACTTTCTCCACGGAGTGTAAAAATAATTTGGTTGCACCCACCCTAACAGGGAGGAATGATCAACATAATAAAATAAGAGAATTCAGAGCTGTCACGGAAAAAGTGTTCGTTATTCCTATGCTCTGTTCGAGAGCGGAACGATAGGGAAATAGCTTGCAGGTGTTCGATGAACCCTCTGCCACGCACTTAATTGTGACTTGCAGAGTAACAATGTAGGTATAGATTTAGCCGAAGAAAGATCATTCTGACACTGCACTCGACAATAGAAGCAAGACTTCAGAAAAGTCAAGACATGTTCATAGGATTTGTTGGTCTAGGAATACCGTATAACTATGTATATTGCTGTAATAGGTTCGAAACTCTCAGGATATTGCACTGTCTGTGGTTCCCCCGGAAGGGCAGGTCGAAATAAAATGATGCTGCAGGGTAGAGAGGATATGTAACGTTATTTCAGTTATTGAGCAAAAAGAGTCAGATTTACAAATGGCAGGACACTATGAGCTCTATTACCTGTAGGAGGAGAAGGAGATTATTGTTTAACGTCCCTTCGACATGGAGGTCATCAGCGACGGATTAGGGAGCAATTGAGAATTAAAGAGGCCACGGTCTTTCTAAGGAACCATCCGTCATTTACTTTACGCGATTGAGGGAAATTAAGAAAACCTAAATCATGATGGCCGACACAGGTTTGAACCGTAGTCCTCCCAACGGTGAGTCAAGTGTGCTAACCATTGCGCTACTCCGCTCAGTCACTTATCAGAATGTCAAACCTAAGGGCCCGGATTCGATTCCCGGCTGGGTCGGAGATTTTCTCCGCTCAGGGACTGGGTGTTGTGTTGTCCTATTCATCATCATTTCGTCCCCATCGACGCGCAAGTCGCCGAGGTGGCGTCAAATCGAAAGACATGCACGCGGCGAACGGTCTACCCTACGGGAGACCCTAGTCACACGACATTCACATATTAATCTCTTGTAAGTTCTCGTAACTGTTTTACCGAGTCAGTGATATCCTGGATACCCGCACTGGGGTGGAGTTAATGTCAGAGCTAGTCCCACACATGTTCTGTAGGGGACAGAACTGGGGAACTTGCTAACCATGGAAGTAATTCAACAACACACCACAGTGCAGAGACATATACGTAGACGAGTATTGCCCTATTGAAAAATGGCGCCACTGCACTGTAGCATGCGATGCAACGTGTGAGGGCGTAATATGTCCCTAACGTATTATTTTACTTTCAGAGTTCCGTGAATCACTACCATCCGTGACATGAAATGGTACCCCGTGGCTCTCCGTCTAGAATGTTCTTCAAACCAGTCGCGAACAGTTTTGACATGGCGCATTGCCATCCACAGAAATGTCATCACTGAATGACTGCAGATGGCCTCCAAGTAGCCGAAAATAGCCACTTCCAGCCAATGACCGGTTCGGGTGAACCAGAGGACCCAGTCTATTCTATGTAAACGACGTACAGGACTAAATGGAACAACCACCAGCTTGCACGTTATCTTGTTGACAGCCTGCGACAGTGGCTTCATTTGGGCCTACACAACGCTACAAACCTAGCAACTGAAATAGGGACTCGTCTGACGAGGCCACAGTTTTCCAATCGTCTAGGGTCCAACTGATACTGTCAAGAACCAATGAGAGGCGCTGCAGGCGACATCGTGCTGATAGCAAAGGCAGTCGCATCATTCGTCTGCTTCTGTAGCCCATTAACGCCGAATTTGTCCGCACTGTCCTAACGCATGCGTTAGTCGTATATCCCACATTAATTTCGACAGTTATTTCCCGTAGTGTTCCTTGTCTGCTAGCACTGACGACTCTACACAAACGCTGCTGCTCTCGGCCGTTACGTGTAGGCCGTTGGCCTCAGTGTTGTCCGTGGTGAGAGGTAACGCATGAAATCTGGTATTCTCGGCACACTCTTGACGCTTTGTATCACGGAATATTGAATCCCCTAACGGTTCCCAACATGGATGTACCACGCCTCTGACTCCAACTACCATTTCGCGTTTAAAGTCTGTTAACTCCCGTCGTGCGGCCATTGTCACGTCAGAAACTTTTCACATGGAGTCCAAATGACGGCTCCGTCAATGCACTGCCCCTTTATATCTTGTGAACGCGATGCTACAGCCATCTGTAAATGTGCATATCGCTCTCCCACGACTTTTTTTTCCATCTCAGTGTAATTCCGTAGTGTGGCTGCTGTTAGTGTCCAACCAGCGGTGTAGGATTAACCAGAACGTGCAGGAGAGCACAGCAGGATGGCAGAAGCGGATCTCAAAGGATTACAATGTGCTTAACTTCTTCGTTTCCTGCCTTCTTTCCTCTTCTTCATTCTAAACTATACAGGGTTATTACAAATGATTGAAACGATTTCACAGCTCTACAATAACTTTATTATTTGAGATATTTTCACAATGCTTTGCACACACATACAAAAACTCAAAAAGTTTTTTTAGGCATTCACAAATGTTCGATATGTGCCCCTTTAGTGATTCGGCAGACATCAAGCCGATAATCAAGTTCCTCCCACACTCGGCGCTGCATGTCCCCATCAATGAGTTCGAAAGCATCGTTGATGTGAGCTCGCAGTTCTGGCACGTTTCTTGGTAGAGGAGGTTTAAACAACGAATCTTTCACATAACCCCACAGAAAGAAATCGCATGGGGTTAAGTCGGGAGAGCGTGGAGGCCTGACATGAATTGCTGATCATGATCTCCATCACGACCGATCCATCGGTTTTCCAATCTCCTGTTTAAGAAACGCCGAACATCATGATGGAAGTGCGGTGCAGCATCATCCTGTTGAAAGATGAAGTCGGCGCTGTCGGTCTCCAGTTGTGGCATGAGCCAATTTTCCAGCATGTCCAGATACACGTGTCCTGTAACGTTTTTTTCGCAGAAGAAAAAGGGGCTGTAAACTTTAAACCGTGAGACTGCACAACACACGTTGACTTTTGGTGATTTGCGAATTTGCTGCACGAATGCGTCAGGATTCTCTACCGCCCAGATTCGCACATTGTGTCTGTTCACTTCACCATTAAGAAAAAATGTTGCTTCATCACTGAAAACAAGTTTCGCACTGAACGCATCCTCTTCCATGAGCTGTTGCAACCGCGCCGAAAATTCAAAGCGTTTGACTTTGTCATCGGGTGTCAGGGCTTGTAGCAATTGTAAACGGTAAGGCTTCTGCTTTAGCCTTTTCCGTAAGATTTTCCAAACCGTCGGCTGCGGTACGTTTAGCTCCCTGCTTGCTTTATTCGTCGACTTCCGCGGGCTACGCGTGAAACTTGCCCGCACGCGTTTCTTCGCTCACTGCAGGCCGACCCGTTGACTTCCCCTTACAGAGGCATCCAGAAGCTTTAAACTGCGCATACCATTGCCGAATGGAGTTAGCAGTTGGGGGATCTTTGTTGAACTTCGTCCTGAAGTGTCGTTGCACTGTTATGACTGACTGATGTGAGTGCATTTCAAACACGACATAGCTTTCTCGGCTCCTGTCACCATTTTGTCTCACTGCGCTCTCGAGCGCTCTGGCGGCAGAAACCTGAAGTGCGGCTTCAGCCGAACAAAACTTTATGAGTTTTTCTACGTATCTGTAGTGTGTCGTGACCATATGTCAATGAATGGAGCTACAGTGAATTTATGAAATCGCTTCAGTCATTTGTAATATCCCTGTACTTTTCTATTTCTTTTTCAAAATTTAAACTTCATGTAAATTTTTGTTAAACGGTTTGGGAAAGCTGCCATAAAGAAAAGAAAGATAAATAGCAAACGAAGATAGCCACGTAAAAGAAAACAAAATAAAAGAGACAAAAACAAAACACGATCAACTATGACCCGCCTCCACGTGGCGGGACACGGGAAACGGTGCGATCGGACGTGGGAACTGGTTTGGAGGTTCAGCCATATCTGCGTCCACATACCGATCGCAGCCGCTAAGTGGTCAATAAAGACTCACCTAAAGCAATTAGGTGGTGGGTCGTAAAATCAGGGCGGCGATCGTCCGTTGTGTAGTCAGATGTGATCGACTGCAGCCTCAATGACTAGTATGCCTGTCTTCATATTTCCATGCACTCCAACACTGAGCCACGGCCATATCCAAACATCCCAGAAATACGGATACTGCACTATTTGACTCGTTGGGCAAATGGAGACCCACACTGAGGAGCCTTTCAGACTCCATCAGGTACTCATTACAGTGTTTCACGAAAGTACGGGTTATCTCCAAACCCATCGCAGTGATCGCACAGAATCTGACCCTGTTAACTCCCCATATACACCTTACCAGGCCTGATAACGATACTAAACATCAACAACACTAACGCATAGTGGTGGTCTTTCTACTTAGCACAGAGAGAGGCAACTGTAATCCTCTACATATTCAGTGCTGGAGGGTACGTCTGCAACGTTACATTATCTTCCGACCATATCGTTCGGATACTTCACTTTTGTTGTAAGGTATCGTAGGTGCAAGCTATACGAAAAGACAAAAAAGAAGAAGGAAAATAAGGATACCCCATTTGAAACTGTATAAGGGAGAGATGTAGACTTAAGGCCCTACTGTTCAATGTATGCACCAAAGAAACAATTACGAAAATAAAACGACGAGAAACATAAAATATGAAAAAAAAGGTAGGTCCCGGAGTGTGATTAACAATCAGGGTGAAAGGACATCAATGAAAAGTTTTCCTTATGGCAATGCTATCCTCAGAAGCAGAGAAATATCGCAAGACCTGTTAAATGACGTGTACAGTCTAACAAGCACATGCTATGGATCGAGAATAAACTGAAGAACGACAAAAGCAGTAAGGAGTACTAGGAATGAGAGTAGCAATAAACTTCGTATAAAACATCACAACCACGAAGTATACGAGGTAAGAGAAATCTGCTACTTTGGAAACAAAGTAACAAGTGGACGAAACGCAATGATACAGGAAGCAGCAGAGCCAAAAGGACATGTTCGACCAATAAAAGTCTACTAGTATAAGACACGGGCTTTGTTGTGTGGAAGAAATTTCAGATGTACGTCTGGAGCACAACATTCTACGGTAGTGATTCACGTACAGTGCAAAAACAAGAAAAGAAGAGAAAATAAATGCTTGACATGTAGTGCTCGAAAGGGGAGTTAAAAATGAGTTAGATTGATGAACCGAGTCATGAGGAGGTTCTCCACCGAACTATTGAAGTGAAGCATATGTGACAAACATTGAAAGGAGAAAGAACAGGATGATAGATCACGTGTCAAGAAACCAAAAAATAACTTCTATGGTACTCGAGGCAAATACTGCAGAGAAAGTCAGATACTGGAATACATCCAACAAATAATTGAGGAAGTTGGGAGCATGTGGTACCTGGAGATGGTATGAAACCATGCAGAAGACTAAAACACCCCGCCCTCTAAAATAAAATGACTATTCATTTAACGAAGTCTACTCTGTCTCCGGGACTGCATGGGAAACAATAACGCGGTAGACTAGGGTCGGCTTCGGAGTGTAAGACTCACGCCTGCACAAAGTGGTCGGTGCGTGCGATCCCATGCTCGGCCTGTCCCCGAACTGCTCGGTACATCTCGGCTTTGCTCAATCCTTCTCGATAATACTAGGTGCAGCCTGAGATTTGATTTAGCAGGGCGCTACGGAATTTTCCGATCCGCGCGCCAGTCTAAAGTTCGGCAGAGTCGTAGTGTCAATGCAGTTTATCGTACGCTATTTGTTCGTGATATAAAGCAACTTCACAGGTCCAGTGGCTGATTGCAGAAAAAGAGACAGTCTAGCGATATGTCGTCAAAAGCCTTTATTAATAAATGTTAAGCTTAAGAATTCTCAATATCTGTTATGCAGTCACTTAGACGTGGGATTCCACCAATTTGCTGTTAAACATCATTACAACACGCACCAAAGGAATTTAAAGATTTAGTTGAAGATAAAAGAGCAGACTATTACAACGCTCGAAGATGATAGGTACCTTATTCATTTTTCGGTACGTTAAGAAAAAGTTTGAGTTCAATCTGCAGGCATGGAGAAAGTGAGCACTTGATGAAATTGGGGGTCTGAACAATAATTTTTCTTAAGTCACACTTTTTGTTACACTGTCAGTTTCGAGAGTTTTCGATGTAACTGAACGAAGAGTACGGAGACCTTATACGTTACTGCAAAGTACGTAGTGTAAGGGGAACGATTTTAATGACTTTTCGATTGAAAACGAGCAATGGTTGAATTTGTGATTGAAAAGAGGATGCACGAAGGAAAATAAGAACATACGGAATGGAATGCAGACCCCCCCACCCTTTTTTTGTTAGTGAAATTGACTGCGCATTCTCCATAGAAAGACATTGAAAGCCAAGTAACAACTCAGTTCTCATTTGATAAGGATGCATTTAAAAGGAAATCGCATTGTTGGTGAACACATTTTGACAAAAACTACGTGCATTTCCCTAACCTCACCGGCACTAAAGAAAACGTGCAATTTGAAAAATTCCTCATGCCTCTGAAAGAATTAAAAGGACAGTTTTCTGAAAATTTTGAGAGCACTACTATTTTCCAGATCATTTGCCGTTTAATTTGAAAACGTCCCTCTGCATTTGCACATGGAACTGACTGATTTGCGATACGATAGCAGTTCAAAGACAAATTAATTTAAGTTAAAACTACCCAGGACTTTATAACTGAACATCGTGAAAAATAGGAGAATTGAATTAAGGTAGAAGTTGCAAACTTCTCTATGTTCTTGTTTTAAAATAAAGAAATAGCTCTCGCTGACCTTAGAATCACCTCTTGGTGCCTTTTCTGTCTGGACGGATAGCGTAACGCGATGCTGAATTTGTTTTGTATTTTACAGAATTGTCATCGGGGAGAGAAATCGACGTTGGTGTTACTAACACAATGATGGTGTTGATCTGCGCCATTTCGACAGCCTTAAACACATATTGCGTGATCAATAAAAGAACCTGCGTTGGTTTTCAAAGTGCGATCCACTTAAAGAATCGTTGCGCTTCATCGTAAATACGGCCGTTGAAATGTTTACATTCATTTCCATTGTCATCCATGACAATTAGTAGCGGGCTCACAATTACAGATTGTGCTGATTTATAAACTCGTTCCCCTCACTAAGATAATAGTCTTCTCCTTTCGCTAGTGAAAACCTCGTTCTTGGTCTCCCATTCTTATTCTCCTGGTTTTTGCCTAGTACATATTACACGTTCTTCCCTATAACTTGGTCGTACTTTTCTCAGAATTTCAAGCGTCTTGTACCAGGTTGACATGTCCCACGAACGTGTAATGATTTTTCTTTAGTCTGGCTTCCATTATCAACCGCGACGTCTTACAATGACGCCTTACATTTCATGTACAATATATACAAACGGAGTCGTAAAAACTGTCACGATGGAAATGAGAGTAATCACTCCATGAACCGAAAATACTAAGAATTAAAGAAAAAGTAACAGTGAGCGTGATGAAGTGATGACAGTGAGCTCTTCGTTCATTACAAGTAATTTTTTTTTAATTATGTGTAAGTTAAATTCCATCATGCAAATGTTTTATGGTAAAAAGATGATCGTCCTTGTAACACACCTCATATAATGTAGAAGTCACCCCACATAGCTACTCTCACGACACTTCAGTGTTAATTTAGATAAAAGTGAATTTGACCGTTGTTACCGCAAAGACGTGGAAGCGACAGTTAGAAAAAAAATCTAATAACCAAAGAAACGTTCTATGAGTCGGTAATCGGATGTCACAGATTTGGACGTGGTATGGAAGAGAATTTGAAAAGTGAAATGCAACGGCTCAATGTAGATATAGTAGGGGTCAGAGGAGTGGAATGGAAAGAAGACAACGATTCCTGGCCCGATGAATATAGGGTTATATAGCCCGCCCGGCTAACCGCGCGGTCTAGCGCTCTCCTACCCGAGCGGGAAGGCGTCCCATTCCCCAGTATTAATCCACCCGGTGGATTAGCGTCAAGGTCTGGTATGATGGCCAGCCGGTGGATGGTTTTTAAGGCGGTTTCCATCTGCCTCGGCGAATGCGGGCTGGTTCCCCTTATCCCGCCTCAGTTACACTACGTCGGCGATTGCTACACCAACACTGTCTCTATGTACGCGTACACCATAATTGCTCTACCAAGCAAACATTTGGCCTACACTCATCAACCCTGGTTTCGGTATGGGGCGGCAGTGGGGTGGGTGGACTGCTGTGGCCTGCTGTGGAGTTGTGGACCACTGCCTGCGGCGGTACGAAACCTCTCCGTCGTTTCTAGGTCCCCAGGTCAATACATACAATAGGGTAATACCAAAGGCAGCGAACACTCGTATAATTGGCGTAGCATTTGTTATGAATAGAAAAGTGGACAGATGTGATCTACTGTGAACAGTTCAGTGATACGGTTTTTCTCAGCAGAATCCACAGCAAACCATCACCGACAATAACAGTTTAGGTATGCATATCGACGTCCAAAGTCCGAGATGAAGATGTAGAGGAAATTTATGAAGATACTGAGCGGATAATTCTGTAGGGAAAGGAGGATGAAAACCTAATATTCATGCAGCATTGAAATGCGTTCGTATAGGAAGTAGTAGAGAGAAGGGTTACAGGACGATATGGGTTTGGTTCTTCGAATGAAAAAGAGAAAAATTGAGTCTTGCAACAAATTTCAGCAAGTAATAGCGAATACTCTGTTCAAAAATCGCAAAGGGAGATGGCATACTTGGAAAAGCCCGGTGGACAGGCTTCAATTAGGTTACGTGACTGTCAGAGAATCCGAAATGAGAAATTGGATTCTAAGTCGTACCCAAGGGCAGATATAGACATAGATCACTATGCAGTAATGATGAAAGCAGGCTAAAGTTTAAGAGCCTAGTCAGGAAGAATCACTGTGGAAAGAGGCACAATTTAAAAGAGCTTTGGAGGACTAATGTTCAAATAAGATCGAATGAATAGAGAACATTCCATCGGAATTACTAAAATTGTTAGGTTAAGTGGCCAAACAACTATTCACGCTGGTGTGTAGAGCGTATAACACTGGTGATATTGTGGCGTGACCGCCGGACACCACATTTGCTAGGCGGTAGCCTTTAAATCGGCCGCGGTCCGTTAGTATACGTTGAACCCGCGTGTCGCCACTATCAGTGATTGCAGACCGAGCGCCGCCACACGGCAGGTCTAATCTAGAGAGACTCCCTAGCACTCGCCCCAGTTGTACAGCCGACTTTGCTAGCGATGGTTCACTGTCTACATACGCTCTCATTTGCACAGACGACAGTTTAGCATAGCCTTCAGTTACGTCACTTGCTACGACCTAGCAAGGCGCCATATTCAGTTACTATAATTACTATCTTCAAGAATGTATTCTGAACAGATAATATTGTGAATCATGTACCGTCAAGAGCGACGTTAATCTTTAATGGATTAAAGTTAAGTATTAAACTAATTACGTGCGCTTTCTGAATTATCATTCCTTGTCATGTTCCAGACCTCACGTCAGTATAGTTCTTTCCTCCTCACGCCAGCCTGCGTGAGCTAAAACCCGTGCATTCCGGCCTCCACTCGTAACACGGTGTTTGGCTCTTCTGCTAACACAAAAGATATACCATAAGACTTTCTAATAACATCGTCCACACAATTACGATGATAACAAGAGCCGACATTCGCGAGAATTATCCACAGTCGACTTAGTTGCGAGAAGAATATAATTAAGAACAGAAAAGAATTACAGGATCTGTTACATCTCGATCATTTTGAGGTAATGAAAGACAAAGGCACCAGTGCAGCATTTTTGACGTCGCGGTTGATAATGGAAGGCAGAGTAAAGAAAAATCATTACACGTTCGTGGGGCATGTCGACCTGGTGCAATACATTTGAAATTCTGAGAAAAGTACGACTAAGTTATAGGGAAGGACGTGTAATATGTACTAGAGAAGAACCAAGAGAATAAGAGTGGGAGACCAAGAAGGAGGTGTTCGTATCAAAAAAGATTGCAGGTCGGGCTTGTAGTTTTTCGCCTCTACTGTTCAAGCTACACATCGAAGAAGCAATGACAGAAATAAAAGAAACATTCAAGTGTGGGATTAAAATTCAGGGTGGACGGATGTCAATAATAAGATTCGCTGATTATGTTGCTATCCTGAGTAAAGTGAAGAAAAATTACGAGATATGTTGAATGGAATGGACAATCAAATGGGTACAGAATATGGATTTCGAGTAAGACAAAGAAAGACGAAAGCAATGAGAAGTATCAGAAATGAGAGCAACGAGAAATCGAACATTAGATTTGGGCATAACGAATTAGACGAACTCAAGGAGTTCTGTTATCTAACCAGCAATTTACCTATGACAAATGGACCAAGGAGGACACACAAAGCAGCACTGGCAAAAGGGGAATTCCTGGCCAAGTGATGTCTACTGGAATCAAACACAGGAGTTAATTGAAGAAGAAATTTCTGAGAATGTCATTTTGGAGCACAGTATTGTATGGTAGTGAAACATGGACGATGTGAAAAGCGGAACAGAAGAGAAACGAAGCATATGAGATGTAGTGCTACGGAAGAATGTTGAAAATTATTTGGGCTGATAAGGTAAGAAATGAAAGGTTCCCCGGAGAATCGCCGAGGAAATGAATATGTGGAAAACACTGACAAGGAGAATGCAGAGGATGGTAGGACACCTGTTAAGACATCAGCAAATGACTTTCATGGTACCAGAGGGAGATGTAGAGGATAAAATCTGTGGGAAAGATAGAGATTGGAATATAACCAGCAAATAGTGGATGATGTAGGTTGCAACTGGCACTCTGACATGAAAAGGTTGGCAAAGGAAAGAAATTCGTGGAGAGGCGTGTTAAACCATTATGAAGACCGATGACTCAAGGAAGGAAAAAAAAGGAAAGAATGGCAGTTCCCCAAGAATAATCCATTCAAATTATTTTAATCGCATTTTATTTTTCGTCTGGCAACATAGACGTAATGCTCTCAACAGATTTTTGGAGCACTTCAATTGGCTAGTCCCAGTATTAAATTTACCATAGTGGTTGAAAGTGATGGGATGCTTTCATTTCTCGGACGTTATGGTTTACAAAACCACATGGTACTCTGGGATATATTCACCGAAAGCCGACGCATTCAGATCGGTATCTGCATTCTAAGAGTTGTCATCCACCATACCAACGCAGTGGCCTACGAAGTCATATCATGTATTTAGAGGTATTTAAAGAGAAATGACGCGTAATAAATACGTATGTGTTCCACATGACACATTTTGCTGAAAATCCCGCTCAGTGCTGTGGGCGAAACTGTCGCCAAGAGATGCGTTTAATCCTCGATGCATGTGACAAAACAAAATAATTGTACCAATCACACACTGGATTCGCATTCGGGAGGACGACGGTTCAATCCCGTCTCCGGCCTTCCTGATTTAGGTTTTCCGTGATTTCCCTAAATCGCTTCAGGCAAATGCCGGGATGGTTCCTTTGAAAGGGCACGGCCGATTTCCTTCCCCATCCTTCCCTCACCCGAGCTTGCGCTCCGTCTCTAATGACCTCGTTGTCGACGGGACTTTAAACATTAATCTCCTCCTCCTCCTGTACCAATCACACATTGCCTTAAAGTTTAGATGAAATGCAACAGAAATTTCATGGGTTACAGTTTTTAGCTAGCATCGATTTCAGGTGTCCTATTGGCAGGTCTTATTGCCCATTGAATCTAGTAAGTATGCCGCTTTTGTTCATGCTGGCAGAAGTTACCATTTCTGTATATTACCGTGTGGACTCAATGTAAGTTCTAGAGGGTTCATAGCTCCTCCACATATTGTTCCCGCCCCTGACTTGTTGGATAAGATAACACTGTTTGTAGGCGACATATTAGCTGCAAATGCTACGTGGCAGGCTCATCTTCAATTACTTGACAGGACGTTATGTAAATTTTCACAGCCTGGAGTAACAGCCAATCTCCAAAACTCAAAGTTTTGTTAGAGCAGAAATTAAATGTTTACGTCACATTATCTCCCCTTCAGGAATAACACATAATAGCAACAAAATAAGTGCAGTAAAAGTTTCGCAGCGCCTAAGGCAAAACGACAGCTAGAGATTTTCATTGGTCTCTGTACAATTTACTGTCTTTTGTACCAGATCAACTGTTCAGTAGCCCAGCACTGTTAAATATGTTAGAGAAAATTGCAGTATGGAGTTAGGCTATTGTCAGTCAGATTCTGCTAACGTAAGAAAATACTTTATTAAATTTTGCGATCCTGTGTCATCTCGCCATAAATTTGGACTTCTGTATTGCCACGGCTGCATCATTTACGGGACAGACTTTCTTTTTCAAATGCCTGAAAGGACAATAAGACTGAAGTTAACATGACTGGTTTTGCAAGGAGACTCCTTTCAGAATGCGGGTGTACATATTCGGCTACTAAATTGGAAGCTTTATCTCTAATATGGGCATTCTAGAAGTTTATGGCAACAACTTAAAGTATTTTGCACTCAGCAGGCACTGAGCTTTTTATTAACCTGCAAGTCTTTCTTCAAAAATCAATGCTCATAAAAAGTAAGGATAATGTAGAAGAGGACACCTTTTTGCGTCTACCACGAAACCTGACCGATCCTGCCGATTTATCTGAGTGCATGATTAATTATCGAATTTTGGTTCGAATGGTTCAAATGGCTCTGAGCACTATGGGACTTAACTTCTAAGGCTATCAGTCCCCTAGAAATTAGAACTACGTAAACCTAACTAACCTAAGGACATCACACACATCGATGCCTGAGGCAGGATTCGAACCTGCGACCGTAGCGGTCACGCGGTTCCAAATATCGAATTTTCTTAATGAAAGACACACCTTATAGGCAGTACTATTTAGACATGTTTACTAACTTTGCCACACTACAGGATGTAATTCCAAGATGGCACAAAGTCAAGACATTACTCACGCGACATCCATAAGAACAACTCATACAACGCCGCAAAATGCAAAATAACGTACTGTTTTGCAGATGTAACACTCACAACAATAACTGGTGGGAAGCTTCCAGAGACACTTTAGTTCGGCTTTAACATTATATTTGGGGGCATTATAGTTCATGAAAGTGTCAAAGAAAGTGAACGTTTATTGTTAATTTCGCAATATGCAAGATATGTAGAACATTTGAAAAGTGTCACATCTGTCAGTGAAAAACTCCGAGAAAGAAGTGATGCTACAGAGAGCTGCGCCCTATCATACCAACTCAACCCTTGCAAGTAGCATCTGTCGACGTTTCCGTAGCAGTACCCTCTGAACAAGCTGGAGTTAAGTACTTACTAGGCTTTTATAATCTTTTTACGGATCGTGTCATGTTGTATGCAATAAAGACTACAATGGCACCTATCATCATAAGAAGAATACTCAGGGACTGTATATACCAGACATCAGTAAGCCTGTCGCATTTCTAAAGATAATGTTTTAAACTTTAAATACAATAAATGGGGACATTTCTTACAGGATTGTAGTGTCAAACACATTTTGGTATCAAAATAATTTAATCCACGAACATTCCTGATTGAACGTATCTTTGGACTATGTATTCATTTGTGCGAACATCTGCAAGTAAACAACATGGATATTGTGTGGAATGTATTGAACCATTTGAGAGCATAGCAAACAACTGGCCAATTTACACAGTCCCAAAAAAACTCTCAGATCTCTTAATGAACTGCACAGAAGCTAACAACTGGATAAACCCACTGTAACGACTGCCTCTCTAAGGGTTAGCACAGGAAGAAAAACTAAGGAATACACTGACTGCTAGATGCTTAAACAGGCTAAAACTCGAAAGAATGCCTATGACAAAAATTAAGGCATGCACAAGAAAATTCAATGGGAGAACTACTGTTTCTACGATCACATCCGAAGTATTGTGCCCCACCGAAAAGATATAGTAAATGGAAAGTACTGTACTCCAGACTACATAAGATTATTCACATATTGGCATTTCAGAAAAAAAATTTAATTACTTGACGGTCAGCAAGACTTAAAAAGATATCTGCACGAGTAGCAGTGATGGCTGTATTCCTTTGAACTAAGAAAATGTGGAAGGAAAAAAGCTAATTACTACCTCACGTAAAAAAGTGCTTTAAGCCACTTCTTATCTGAATAGTTTTCTTATACTGTACCAATTTCCGTATTGTTTTGGCTGATAATGGTAAAAAAAAGAAAATGTTTCCATGTAATTAAATGAGTCAGAAAGAAGGCAACTGTACATAAATACTGCAAGAGCAAGTAATTCGTGTACAGTGTGTTCACATGTGGCACTGATGCGTACTAAGGATTAAGGAACACAATAATGCCAAACACGACTATAGTCTGCGAAGCAACTCAATTTTATTTGATGTGAACTGAAAGAGTAGACTTTTTAAAGTGATCATTACATTTATAATACAAAAATTTTTTACTTACATGTATATATACATCTCGTTAAGATGTTTTATGAGACAATGTTTATTTGGCCATGATAATGAAGTGACTGAAGTTAATGAGTTCTGAAGCAAATTGTTAATATTTATATTGTAATTAATTGTAGGGTGTAGCATTGTTTATTTCCAGTGGTTTGTATTTGTGAAATGAATATCATCAACCTGATGGAGTCGGTATTTTTTGGTTCATTAACTTTAAATATTTAAATAAAAGTAATTAAGCGCTGGACAGATGTGGTAGTGTGGAATTTATACATTTAATAGGCTATGATGCCCCTGTGACACAGCGAAATTTTATTATTTTAATTGGATTTGTGTGTATTTCAGTACACATCCTTAGTAATTATCCTGCTTTGAGCAGATGAGACATATTCGAGACTAGGTAACGATCTGTTGTCGAAACTTTGGGTCGTGCTGAGTTCGTATAGCGATAAACCTTTAAAACGGGACCCGCTGAACTAATCAGTAGCTCACCAAACGGGTTTTTTGCAGCGTAAATACTGTTGTAAATAATGACACGAAAATGTAATGATAGAAGATCCGTGGTGGGTGATTCGTAATATATTTATGTAACAAGAGTGATAAAACGCTAAAGTTAAAACCAGTGTCGAAGCTGTTGTGCGTTGTGTTATCTGTTTGTACCCCTAAAAACAAAATTTGCGGCTGGAGTTAGGGTATTAACGTGCTGGATAATGCATGCGTGAATCCTGTACCTGGCGTGTGTTGCGTAATGCAACCGAACGGGTTAACTGACGCAGACGTTGCAACGATGAAATATTCACTTACTTGGACTCAAACTTGTGAGTTGATAGTCGCTAATGATTCACTACGCCGAAGAAGGATTTCCTTGCTGTAAATTGTGAGTAATTCCACACAAGAACGCACACGAACACGGCAGCCACTGCACTGTATCACCATTTGACTGTGAGCCTTAGCTGCGCACCTAACCGGTCACAATTCCGATCCCGCAGGAGGAAGATGATTGTTGGTATTATGTAGTATTGATGGCACCCTTAAAACATTTTGAAACGACACGATCTGATATCATATGAAAAGAGGTCTACGATATGAACCTTAGTGAAATGCTAGAGTGAACAAATGCACCTTGTGGTGTGTAATAAAGAACCAATGAGTTCTGCTACAAAATGAAACAAAAGGCTGTTATAGAAAAGAAACTCCAAAATCGTACCCCCGTGCTAATAATAATAACGTGAGAATCACCTAATTCTGTTTGTTACATAATCTGTGTTTGACTTGTGTTGTGTAAGGATACATTTTATTTTAGCACTGCCGTAACGTGTTGTGCAGGCATTTCTGGTTCCACTTTACATTTGCTCCAGGAAACCTTGTCCATGCCGGACATCTGATGCCTGTGAGAGTGACAGCCTGGTTGGTTCATCATGCCTCATCCCAACCGTATCATGCAAATTATCGCCTGAGTCCTTTCCTTCTGATTGGCAACATCCAACAATCACTGACATCACCTGCCTCCCATCCCCAAGTCCATTTCACCGGGTGTTGAAAATCTGTTGTCTAAACTGTTTCCGATTCCTGAGGATATTCTCGTTCCGTCTTTACGCCTACGCACCTAAATGAGTGCGTTTTTCACCAGACGAGTTTCGCTTTATTGAGGTAAAGCGCCGTCACTGGTCTGTAATTAAATATACTTACAATTTGATTTGTTTTTTAAGATCGAGAAATAGTTCGTTGGTAATTTGTTGGTTTGTACTTAGGGTGATTTATGCTTCTTTTCTCGTCTACATCAGGAAATGCCGTGTGATAAAATGTCTTTGTTGTCTCTCTTCATTAGACACAGATACTTGTAGTCTAATTCTTCATTGCTCTGCAGAACTACCCATTTTCTACGTTTTACAGATCACACTTTTTCATACACCTGTGTCTACTGTTTTACTGTGTTGCTAGCATAACATTGTGATTAGTTTGTCTTTGACCTACACTTCTTTTACGTAAACTGTATGCGTGTTATTCTATCTAATTATGTTGCTGTCTATTATATAATGCGTAAGAGTAATGAAGGAATAGTGACGGACATTTTTTTAATGGCTGGGGGAGCGAGAAGTGAAGATGACTGTATGTAAGTGTACAGTATTGTGATGGATTGTGAGATGGAGGAAAAGTAAGGAGAAAAAGTGAGTTGGAGGTAAAGGTGTGGAGTAAGAGCTGAAATGAGATTTGGTGAGTAGGGGGTGGGGGGTGGGGAAGGGGTTAAATGGCAAGGGCGATGTATGGAAAAGACTCCCTTATTTTTCATGTGATATTTTTCAATTATGTTATACTGTTTCTGGTTTCCAATATTTATTTGGTTGTTGAGGAAATGTCTATTGCGTGTCAATGCTTTGTGTATGTGAAAATTTTCTTGGAAAGGGAGGAAGTCTGTGTCTTTACTGATTCTTACGATGATCATATCTCTTTCAACTTTGCTTGGTGTCCGGTATCCTGTTTTAGATTATCTTCAAGTGTTGAGTGGTTTGTACCGTATTTCGGTGCTCCGACATATTCTTTACATCTTGTGTCGAATGTCTTGCCAGTTATTCTAGTGTATATTTTTCCCCTATTTGTGCAGTTGAGCTGACAAATGCCAGACTGTTGGTATCTGTCTGGTGTCGATCTCAATTTATGGATGAGCCTTTGTACTGAGTTGTTTGTTTTGTAAGCAATGTTTCCACCTTATTATGTTGGCAATTCTATAAAATACAGTACACAATTAAAAGTATAAATACAATCAGTAAACAGTGCCATACAAAAAAGTGTGTAGTGTAAAACGTAAGAAATTCATAGCTCGGAAGAGCAAAGATAATGTGACTACAAGTATCAGTGTCTAATGATGAAAGACAACAAAGCAAACGGCAGACGGCATTTCCTGGTGCAGACGAGAAACCAAGAAAAAATCGCCGTAAGTAAAAACCAACAAATTGTAAATATCTTTAATTACAGACCAGTGATAATGCTTTACCTCAATAAAGAGAAAAGCGCCTGCTAAGAAAGAAAAGGCATTTTTTGTAGTTGTAACAACAGAACGAAACTACCGTCACGAATTAAAAAGCAACTATTGAGAATACGGCCACACAAACGAAGAATTTATTTCAGTTCTTTGTAACCGATAAATGACACATAGTCTTCGTCAGATGACAATGAAGCAGTTGTTTAGTTGTATTATTTACGTAAGCACTACGCTTGTCTATGTATACATGAAACGTAATGTATGTTGAATGACACTAATTGCCACTAAAAATGAACTGTGATGGTATAACACTATGAAGAGTAATGAACTCCTCTACGTAAATGTATGTATCTGGTAGTGATTCAGACATTACAAAAAGAAGGCAAACCCATGGCTATCTGAGAGCTGAAACGAGGCGGAAATTGCAATCTCCGTCAAATATTTTCGCAATTATTTTTGTTTTATAATCAAGGGAGACCTCCCACTGATTTCTTTTGCATCATTTATCTCTTGGGGCAGTATCGATCTGCACAGGTAGCTGAAGGTGATATTTTTGCACGATTTAGATTAATTACACATGATCTACAGCTAAATTAATTTTGATCAGTATTACTAATATGTCCTGCTCTTACGTCGTTTTTGAGTATGTTTCACAGAACTGAATTCGAAGAGCGAAATCGATGTTCGTGTTAGTAATAAAGTGATGCTGTTGATCGGTGTCATTGCAGCAGCCCAAAATGCATACTGCATTATCTTCAAAGACCCTACCTTTTTCCAGGTTTTGATTTTCGAAATCCGATACATTTAAAGAAGCATTCTTCTTCAATGCAAATACTTGCGATGAAACACATTCCTTTCAGCGGTCATGGATCACTCCATAAGAGGCAGACCAACAATTACAGATTGTGCTGATTTACACTCTAAGACAAAATAAACGACGCACCACGAAGGAATTATCCGGATGCGACGGATATCGGTAGATATCATGTTCCTGTAGAACCAAACAATTGATTACAACCACTGTGCGGTAAGGGTGCCGCAGGTGGCAACCAAAGAGTCTTGGTATGAAAAGAAACACTCCGTCTGGCCGCATAGAGGGCGTTAATCAGGTTGGTATCCCACCACTGTCTAGAGTCTTATGACACATCTTCGGCTTGCAATCTCAATGAACGGAGTGGTTCACTGATGACTCCCGCTTCATAATGATCCCCTATGAACAACGAAGGCGTGTCTATAGACGCTGTAGATGGTGGTGGCCTACCAATCTGACTGTCGCTCTCCATACTGACCGACAATGAGGGGTGATAGTCTGGGCAGCCATTTCTTTTAATACCTGGAGACCTACGGTTGTTATCCGCAGCATCCTTATTTATCACATACACCGATTTGCTTCCCATTCGGATATTTCCTCCGTACTGCACCGTTTTTGTTATCTTAGAGTGTATAAATGCATTCACATCATTAAAATAATTTGTAGTCTCATTTGCTAACCGTATGGCACAAACAACATTCAGTTCTTTACGAAAAACAGTAGGAACTGTAAGTTCGACCTTGTATTCCTCACGAAAGAGCTTCCATGTTTCAAAAATGTCGTGAGAAACTAGATACAATATTTCGATTAACATGTCTTTGAGCCTTGGTAAAAATAGCTGTTTTGAAGAGCGCGCTGCAGCGCGTAGTGTAAAGCTGTCGCCCTCCGTTTCTGGCGGTGGCGCCGCTGTGGCAATCGCAGCTTTGGTGTCTCCCTCTGGTGGGAAAGGGGAAAGGTTGCCTGTTTACGTGCATTTAAGGGGCGCTATGAGCTCGCCAGTCTTTCAGTCTGGGTGAGTCTCTCGTCCCCAGCTTGCTAGTCTGTCTCTCGTCCGAATTTGTGGCGCAGTGAGAGAACTCAACGAGTGGTCGCCTGGTCGGGGGCTTAGTTCCTGCTTCTGAGTCTGCGCGTTAGGCTGCCATTCTACTCGAGTTGCTCTGGCAACGTTGGTGGTTGGATTGATCGGTTGGTCGGTCGCCACGTGAGTACAGTGGGCCGCGTCGTGTAGTGAGGGGTAGTGGCTTCGCGGCCGACACGAGAGCAACAGGAGTCAACCCACGACATCGGTCTGGCCGGTGTTAGCTGCGACGCCGTGAGATAGGAGATCGGCGTGCCTTCCTGCGTCCATTGAAACGGCTGGCAGCGGACGGTTCGAGAGAGCGTTCTGGGGGTGCTGCGCAAGGTCTTCGCCAGAAATAGCAGATAAGTGATTGGTGATATGTTGTTTCATTTACTTGTTAAACTCTACTGTTTTCTTGGTGAGGTCACCAGCCGCTTTGTTTTGGGGTCGTCCCAAAATTCTTCTTCGTTTGCCCACCCGCGGGAAGGTGGTTATTTATGAACTGAGTGGTCCGTTTTTCCCTTGGGAGTAGGGGCGGGTTAGAGCAACCTGCGGTTCGGGTTGTTCGGTAATCTGCCTATCAATCTGCCGTACGTTAATAGCTGCCTCTGTCATGTTTGTCGGATTCGGCGTGTTAACGAATTCGTTGCATGAAGTGTAACGACCTAATTCCGGAAATATGTTTTTATCTTGCCTATCATCTTGAGAGGCGGTATATGTGTATCGTAGAGCATGTTTGACAAACTTGTATAGTTTTATGTAAGATTGCATTTCATGGGCTTTTAATTAAATGGTCATTTTAGTATGTAAAGTTGCCACCCTTCCACCGTAAGATTTTACTTAGAAGTTAAAATCAAGCTGTACCTTCAGTGGCAAGTTAATCTTTTAATTTTAGTGTTTTGTACCATTTCCATCCCTCCTACGGGGTGCATAGTTTGTGTGGTTGTGTGAATTGTTAAAACTTTTACTTTAAGGTAATCCGGTGTGTATCGGATTTGCACCTGTGTAGTCTTTCAGAGGGTGTTGTGAGCGGTCGTGACTAAGGCCATGTCAAAAGGGAGCAGCAAGGTTCTCAGCCCGAAAGCTCATTCACTCAAAGATTTGTTTCTTTCTGCCTCTGAATAAATTGTAAATTGTTATTTAGAGGGTGCTTTCTGCTTATAATTTTAACTCTGTTTCTTAAAAAATGGCTTTTAGGAATAAAATTCCCATTTGTTAAAGGTAATTTGATTTTCATTTCATCAGTTACTCCCGGGCAACTACTTCCACGCAAACGTAGTGTGATTAAATGTGTTAATGTTCTTGATGAATCGCTAGTAAATAAAGCAAATTCTTAAGAAAAAGTTTTGAAAGTAAATTCATGGTTCAGTCTTCATGAAGGGCTTTTTCCTATAATGAAACTTGTCAGTATTACGTAGCAACCTAAGTCACGAAAACTTACGAATGTATTTGCGTCTGCTTATATTCCAACAGTTTGTAAGATATGAGCATTTTATTTCGTCTTCAGCACACCAAAACTAATTAAAGAACACTGAAAATTTGTTTTGTTTGTTAGCAGTTACTGTATCCCCGTCTAATTGCAGTGTGTTCTCAATTTTCTCCCCACATCCCATCCAGATAGCATTATGTGATGGTGGGAGATGTGTGCAGCCAGATGAAAGAGCTACGCATGCTTGCAAGATCTCTGGATGTATGCCAAATTCTTGGACAATCCTGCCTTAGACAAGCCCATATTCTCTGCTTAGAACTGTGGCCCAATTCTCAGGACATCTCAGGCGATGTGTCTTTTGATGTATCTGATTTAGCTGAAAGCAGACTCATCGAGTTAGCTGTTGTCTTGGAAAGGAGTTCGAGGACAAACTGAAGCGCGGAAGAAACTGGTAAACCTATCTAATATCGTGTAGGGTCACTGCAAGCAAGCAGAATGTCGCAACACGATGTGGAGTGGACTCGACTAATGTCTGAAGTAGTGCTGGATGGAACTGACACCATGAATCCTGCAGGGCTGTCCATAAATCCATAAGAGTAAGAGGGGGTGGAGGTCTCTTCTGAACAGCACATTGGAAGGCGTTCCAGATACTCTCAGTGATGTTCATGGCTGCGGAGTTCAGTTTAAACTCAGAAGCGTGTTCCTCGAGCCTTCTGTAGAAATTTTGGAAGTGTGGAGTGTCACAGCATCGTGCTGGAATTGCCCAAGTCCGTCGGAATGCACAATGGACATGAATCGATGCAGGTGATCACTTACGTACGTGTCACGTGTCAGAGTCGTATCTAGACGTATCTGGGGTACCATATCACTTCAGCTGCACACGTCCCACCAGCTTGAACAATACCCTGCTCATATGCAGGGTCTATGTATTCATGAGGTTGTCTCCATATCGGTACATGTCAATCGGCTCGATGCAATTTGAAACGAGACTCGTCCGAACAGGCAACATATTTCCGGTCATCAATAGTCCAATTTCGGTGTTGAAGAGCCCAGGTGAGGCGTAAAGCTATGTGTCGTGCAGTCATCCAGGGTACACGAGAGGACTTTAGGCTCCGAAAGCCCATATCGATGATGTTACGTTGAATGGTTCGCACGCTGACACTTGTCGATGGCCCAGCATTGAAATCTGAAGCAATTTGCTGAAGGGCTGTACTTCCGTTGTACTGGACAATTCTCCTGTCGTCGTTGGTCCCGTTCTCCCAGGATATTTTTATGGCCGCTGTGATATGTTAGTTTGATGTTTTACCGGATACCGGATATTCGTGGTACACTCATGAAATGGCCCTGGGGGAAAATCCACAATACGTCGATACCTATCAGATATTATTGGTGGTGGACAAAGATTAGCTCAGCAATTTGTGGTGCACTAATTTTATTCCTGTTTCGACTGGATGGAGACACTCTTTAAGAAACTGACAATGATTTTCAGAAACTCAGTGCCATTTGTTCTGTTATTTCAGGTAATCCGATAAATGCAATCATGCGTCATGAGGAAAAAGCAGCACGTCAGGATCAACCTCTCCATCATACGCACGCTGTTGGAAGACAGATCAGCTGTTGCTTTCGTGGAACAGTATTGGTTAAGGAGGGAATTAGACCGAGCTGTAGCGTATCCCTGATGTTGTTCAATCTGTACGTTGAGGAAGTAATAAAGGAAACGAAGGATAAGTTATGAATTAGAAATTAAATATCAGGCAGAAGAGATAAGAGTTCTGAGATTTTCCGATGGCATTGTAGCACTGTCGTTACAAAATACAGATTTATTAAAACTTTACCATGTTTTCGAAAGTTTTAAAATGGTCATCTTCAGAAGGTATAGTACATGGAATCACTTATTACCTATATCCGAAGTGGGCGTCGTTGACTCGGTCTAGTATATGTGCGTGTTATCCATTTAACCACTGTTTAAGTCACGATAAGTGGATGATACACACATGTACATACAGAGTCAACGATTCCCACATTAGGTATAGACAATATGTGATTACACGTACAATATCCTCTGAGGAAGACCGTTTTAAATCGGTCGAAACGTTGGTCAAGCTTCAACAAATTTGTAGTTTGCAGTCGTCTGGAAGCTATTTACAATCCAATGAGGCAATTTTTTATATTCTAGACATGATGATACGGTATTAGGATTCTTAGTCATTGTACATGAATTACTGTAGATCTTATAAAAAGAAAGTGAAATTATTTAACAGTAAAACAGAACTGAAGTGGAATACTTTTATTATTCCGTCATTGAAGATGTATTTTACCTTCAAATCTTTGCTCTATGTTTTATTCCACATGCTCCATCCCTCCACTATTCACGTTCGTTGTCAGCATTGCCTCTGTTTCTTCATCAGTTATATCCCTTCTTCAACAGTAAAAATTAGTGCAAGCTCCACTCCTCTACTTTTTAGAGAATCCTTACTTCTTTCATCCTATGCAGTTTCCAGCAACTTTGCAAATTGTGCCGTTTATACAACATTTAGGCGAGTTTTATTAACTGTCTCGAAACGATTACCTTGCTGTAACTTGGCGAGCACAACTATAAGGTGGCCATAGAGTGCGTGTAATCTATAGGAATATGCTACGTCGTGCAGAAGAGCATGGAATCCCCTGTTTGATTTGACGCCAAGACAAATAACTTCTAGTATTAATATTGAATGGCTAATGTTTCTGTTCTGACAACGCCGAAGGCCTTATCCACACTGGTATAAACAGGGGTAGACAGAAATATGGAAACACAGAAGACTCAAATAACCACCATACCAACCATGGTGTAGGAGAACCGTTGGCATTCAGAGGACTTTCAGGTTGTCGCGGAATGAATGAATACAGATCGCTAATTATATTGACGGAAATCCTATACCATTCTTCCAGCAAAATAGTAACAAATTCAGATACCAACTTCGGAGGTGTATAATGATCTCCCACACTTTTCTCCAGATGCATGCAATGTATTCGCAGTTGCTAATATGGAGAACCATCAGCTATATAATGGAATGATGACAATGATAGTTTGTCCTGGACCGGGACTCGAAACTGAATTTCCCGCTCATCGCGAGTGGTAGCTTTACCATTTGGCTATTCAAACACGCCTCACGGACAGACCAAAACTTCCATATGTCGTCAACCATGTGTCTACAACCTGACCTCGTACATCCATTATGTACATTTCCGTACAGGGGAGACATTTTCGGATGATCCCGGGGGAGGTTCGAGTCCTCCCTCGGGCATGGGTGTGTGTGTTTGTCCTTAGGATATGTAGGTTAAGTAGTGTGTAAGCTTAGTGAGTGATGACCTTAGCAGTTAAGTCCCATAAGATTTCACACGCATTTGAACATTTTATTTGGAGACATTTTACTTGAAAGTCACTTGTCCGGTGTCGACGGATAAATACGATATTGCAGTGACTTTGTTATTCCGAATTCCGAAGCATGCATTTCCGTAAGGGAGATGTTTTACTTGAAACTCATTTGTTCAGTGTCGGCGAATAAATATGATATTGCAGTGCCTGTGTTATTCCGAATACCGATGCCTACATGTCTGCAGCAACATTGCATCGTAATTCTGAGCAACACAACACTGCAGTATCTTACTTTTCTCCAGACGTGACCACAGAGAATAATAATGAGATCTGCAGACTGTGAAGGCCAGGTAAGATATCACAGCTATTCCTCATGTTTACAAAACCAGTCCCGGACGTTTGTAATGTGACCTTGCAGAGTAACCATGAAGTTTGTGAAATACCACGATGTGGCTGCCCAAAGTTTCATCGAATGCCCTCCATCTTTCATTCTTGGCGTGTAAACTACACCATAAGTTGGAAAGATCATGAAACAAGACTCATCCAACCCATTGACTATCTTCTGTTGCTCCATGTCCAGAACTTACTGAGTTGCACTACATTTTCATTTTACTGGCATTTGTATCACTAATGAGTGGTTGTGAGATACCAATTCGCCCTGCAGTTGGCTGCTCACGGAGCTCCCTTCGTGTTGTTTTGGTGCTGGCAGGGTTCGTGAGTATGACATCCAGTTCTACAGTGATTTTTGCAGCTGTCATCGTGTTATTATTCGTGCAGTGCTCATCAGCTACCTCTCATCACACAGTTTTGTCCATATTGCCATTTTTCCACTTTCCTTGTATTCACTATAAATCTTCGATTTTGAGCTTCTTGAAATCCAAAACGCTACGGCTAACTTGGTTCCAGAAGGAAGCACCATCTGAGAATGAAAAATTGGTTCAGGTTATAATTCAGTGAATTCTGACATGATGCACTCACAAATACACAGAACACTGTTCTGACGACGACCGGCACTTGTATTGAGAACACTGCACAGCTGCTGCCCATGATGAAATACAGCAGTGAAACGGGCAAGTTTGGCTAGCATCTTCATTAAGTTCGCGCATGAATTCTTGCTGTATTCCCATGTTTTTGTCCAAACCCTGTATCTAATTATAAATTGAATCATTTATGATTTATGTCCAACGATTAATTAAAGAATTAGAGTAACGTCCTAAGAGATTGTCAGATTGATCGACTAATCACGAAAGCGCCCCGAGAGGGCATTCAAGAAAGAGTTGGCATAACCAAGTACTTAGTCTATGACCAGTATTTATGAAGGCAACGTCTGTTTTCTACGAATGATTAATTCTATTAGTAAAAGCAAGTTAATGTTTAACTTTGCATCGGGAAATTTTTATACACTGCCTAACACTCCCATTAACATATGTCCAAACAGAAATTATGTTTCGGTTTTTGAATATCATTGTGTACAATATACTGTAATTAAGTCCATGACTGTTATTGGAGTTAATGCTTTAAGATTAAATCTCAATTAGGATCGATTGTGAAAACACGTTTTCTTCATTTTTTTTGTTTGAATTAATAAGTGGGTAGCATCTCATATTTTGAAACTTTATCGCCGAAAGCCAGTGCAATATTCTGTCTCTCGATCACATATGAGGAGCCACCCCTGATGGAGAAGAAATCTGAAGGGGACATCGAGACAGCTTTAGTAGAAACGAAGGAAACTATCCTACTCCTGATGAACTAGTGAAGAATCCGGTGAAAACTGCTAGAACTCCATCAAACAGACTGATCAATGTAATCGATGACATGCAACGTTTTGCTAACAACAACTTGCGCTTTTATAATGTCTGACACGGTAATTTCTCTCAGCTGGAATATTTCTTCTAATTGTAACGTATTTAAAAGGGTTGTCACTGTACTTGGCATCCCTTCTGAGGAAAACTGCAGTTACACAGTGATTAATGAGCGTGGTAGGAATAACAGTGATTGTTGTTATTCTGGGCTTCAGTCCTAAGACGTGTTTGATATCGTTCTCAGTGTTATTCTATTATGTGCTAACCTGTTCACCTGCGAGTAGCTACTGCAACCAACATCCGCTTGAACCTGCTTACTGAACAAGTCTCTTGGTCTTTCTGTTTAGTTTTAACCACCTAGAATTCTTGCCAATACTAATTTGATGAGTCCTTGATGTCTCAGAATTAGCTTCATAAACTAATCCCTTCTTCTAGTCAAGTCATGCCATATATTTCCTTTCTCTACAGTTCCGTTCAGTACCTCCTCATCAGTTACATTATCTACACAAATAATAGTCAACATTCTTCTGTAGCACCGCATTCCAAAAGTTTCTGTTCTCTTCTTGTCTGCGCTGCTTATCATCCATGTTTCCTTTCCAAACAAGGATAAGCTCCACACAAATGTATTCAGAAATATCTTCCTTACATTTAAAGCTGTATTCGATGTTAGTAAATTTATCTTTTTCAGGAACATTTATCTTGTCAATGCTTTCTACGTTGCATATCCTCTCTACTTCTGCCATCATCAGTTTAATACCCAAATAGGAAAACTCGTCTACTACTTTTAGTGTTTCATTTCCCACTCTAATTTCTTTAGTATGAACATATTGACTTTGACTACATTTCTTTATCCTTGTTCTGCTATTGATAATTTTCAACTTGTATCCTCCTTTCGAGATACTGTCCAGTCCATTCGGCTACACTTCGAAGTCCGTTTCTGTCTCGGACAGGATTATAATGTCATCGGTAAACCACCAAGGTTTCATTTCTTCTCGCTAAATTTTACTTACCTTCCAAATTTATCCTTGCTTTTATTCACAACTTTCTCAATGTACAGATTGGATAAGATTGTGGATAGGCTACAACGCTGTTTCATTCCCCTCTCACCAACTGCTTCCCATTGGTGCTATTCAACACTTACAACTCCCATCTGTGTGAATACTATGAGTGAACTTTGAAAAGTGCCATTAGACAGTGCTGAACTGATGTGGTAAAATTTCAAGTCAGTATTATGTGTGTCATATATTAGGTTGGACAGTGAATTAAGACGGTAAGTTAACTTTGAACTGATGTCATGGCTCACTGTTTCATGAACAGTGAATGTGACTATACTTTCGTGGCAGTGGTCATTATGCTTGACACATATCATGTTGGACAGTGAACATTGTGAAGGAACTTCAGTTTTGGACTGTTGTTATGATAAATTTTCTGATGAAAAGTGACCATGTAATCTAATAGATAAATGTAAGTGCTACTTAGGGAAGTATAACATCACATCAGGAATCTGTGGTGGACTGAATTTTGATGTAGTATCACCGTTATATGAAACGATGTATTACCGCGATAGGGAGCATGAATTTTCAGGGAGTATTCCTGAAACGTTAAGACTTATAGGGAATTGTAAGTCGATAGCGTATTACCACACTGTTGATATAACGGCGTAGAGGAACTAAGTGTTGGCAGCATCCTTATTTGAAAGCTCTCAAGGAGAACTGAATGTGACTGTTTTATGCAACGCTGTACCAGCACTCAGTAGGGATCAGGCCAATAAGTCATTTTGACGTGTAAGAGTTCAACCCAGCGACTGCAGTGGCGCACACGCTGGTGGTGTGTGTGGCTTGGAATGCGGCAGTGGGCGGAGGTGCGGTAACAGCAGTTGATCGAGGTCCATCTGGTTGGTGAGCTCGATGTGTGTTGCTTCAAGCTTGCAGCAGCGTGGCGACGGGATGTCACTTCACAGAGGGTAATGCAAATGCCACTTACAATACTGAATAAGAAAACTTCCTTCAATGTACTTTTGTACGAATTCTCCTTAAATGTTTGGACTTGAGATGTAAATGTTTTGTGAATTATTTCCATGATAAATAAGGCAAGACGAGTTCTAAGGAAAAAAATACAGCTCATGAACTTACCACCCAGAGAAGTAGTGGTAATGACGAAAATGTTATTGACTTAACTAATAATGAAAACAACACTACTTCTTTTGAATAATGCTCTTAATGTAAAGTCTGACGACACTGTTGTGGCATATGAGGAATGTCGTGTAGATGACAGAGTAAGTCATATTGATTTATTGGAACTGTCATAAAATGCTGATAGGATTAGTGTGGGGCTTGTAACGGGATGATGAGATTAGTTTGCGGCTTGTAACGTAACATGAACAGCTTAATTCATAGTGAAATTTGCAGAAAATTATAAAAACATTATCTGAAGTCAAAATGCCGATAAAGAAGGGTAGACCATGCAGCTACTCAATGTTCTTTGACAGAATCTAAATGAAGATAGAAAAGTAAAGTAATATTATTGTAATTGATTTTAAGGGTCTGACAATTTTTATTTATTTAATATAAACTGACTGTAAATCTCTCAGGGGTAATGCAATACCAGAAAAACAAATCTGCATGTATGGTGATAGTATTGGAGGCCACTCTCGATTTAAGCTCTGCTTTGTCAAAATGGCCTTGCAGCGACATGTGACGTGCAAGGAAATGCAAATGAATGGACATCTGCAGACAGGCTTTTTATAGGTATGGACATGCACATCTGACTTTTTATGTATTTGAGATGAAGATAAAGTGTGTGATAAACTTGTGTCTAATGTGTTGTGTGGCTATCCCATTTTTAACGAAAAGATGCCCCTTAAAAGTACTGGCAAAGGATGTGTGATTTCCTGTGCATTATCTACATGGGGATTGTGGGCTCTGCAACTGTAAGTGTAATGATGGCAGATGAATACATGGCTCTTGGAATTCCTTTCCATCAATATTGGCTGGTGAAGAGCCATTAGCCAGATAATTGCATCTACAGCACTGTAACACCTCTAGCACACAAGACAAGAAAATTTAATTAATTGTAATTATCTGCTAAGATTTACAGTCAGTAATTTCAGAGTCAAATTACTGTGCAATCGGTTTCGTATATATGGAATTAATTTGTTTTCAGCATCGTTCTCCCACGATTCACTTCACGTCCTGTTTCCTATTCTTACATTTTTATAAATGTTTTGTAAGAGATTTTGGAGCGATTATTTTTGCGATGTTGATTGTCAGTCATAACATAAATGCTCAATCATCGCAACTTAAATGCTCTATCATAAAATATTTTGTCCTTCAGAGCTGACTTTATTTGATATCAAACAATGGTGACACAGTACTTTGTTTATTTTTTAATGAGTGACATCATTTGAAAAGTAGAATGAGTAACTTCTAAATAACTGTAAACTTTTGTTGTAACTTCAAACGTATAATCGTAGCCATAGTCTTTTGTAAATATTTAGAAGGTGTGGTCTGTCTCCTCTGTAAGTGAAAGCCCATGTCACTTAATATAATTGCTATTCTGTTTAAATAAATGCTGCTTTCCTTCAGGAATATTTAACTTCATTTGCTGCTTCAGATCTGTTGAACAAATCCTTGTAGAAATATATTTTGATTACAGAGATATTGTTATCAGCGAGTTGAAACGAGTACTATTCAGCTGCTGTGACACTGACTGGAGCCAGTCCTAATTACTACAACAAAGGTAGCCAGTGATAAAACAGTGAAGTGTATTTACGTATCTACTTCAATTACAAATTGGGCTCTCCAACCTTCGTGCTTTAGTTACAAGTTCAAATAAATTTTGACTGACTTCATTAAATATACGTTCAGCAAGGACACACTGGTTAAACGTGATATCAAAAGTTAATTCAAAAGCAGGTGATTTTAATAGTCATAAACGTAAAAGCTATGTCTGTATACTGTGGAATACTAAGTCAGTACTACTGTGAGTGAGGAATGAAGCTGAAGTGAGAAGAGACATTGTACTTAGTTAAAGGCTCCTTTTGTGTTGGGGAGATGGGTAGTATGCAGTTACTCACAAAAAGCGGACGAGACATGAGAGATTTTGTGTGTATAATCCACGTTTACTCTGCGATTTCTAGATGCTACACATCAGTTCTGAACTGTGTTCAAACATAGTTAGAAGCAAAAGCAATAAACACGAAAACGTTTACACCTAATATTTTTTGGTTAAATTTAGATTCTCAGCTCTGAAATAAGTAATGGTTAGAATTTTTAGATTAAAACTTTTTAAAGCTCCTTCAGATCTGGTTCATAGATAAAAGCAATGACAGGTTTGGTTGTAGTTTCCCAAAGAAATTAATGTCTGTGGTTTAATATATGCATATATGACTGATGTCAATAATATTTTCATAATCAAAATATGAATTTTTTAGGGGATTATAACAAACCAGTGAACCAACTAAAAAGAAAACAGAAAAAATTTATAGTGATTATTAATAAACCATTGAACAAACTAATAACTGAACTGACAAAACTTATAAAAAATTGATATTTGTGTTGATCAGCTGACCACATCTTGTGAAAGACAAACAAGGAATTAAGTTGTGTTTTTAGACAGTATCTCCCTTGAGCAAACACAATGTGTTGTTGTTTTACACACATACGTTTCACTGAAGTTTCACTATAACCAGTGAGCTTTCATAGTTTTTCTTTTCAACAACAGGACAATAAAATTCCTAATTATTCATACATAAATAAATTCCAGTTTTTAAGAAACAATTCACAAATTTGAAAATATACTTCTTTTCATATATGCCTAACATCTGGCAGTTTGTTATGCACTAGAGTAATTTTACTTGTACAGTTTGTCATTTGCACCCATACCGAAATTAACAGCAGCAATACCAAGACGTTTTCTATAGTGCTCATTACCAAGGGTGGATTACCTTATGCTCATCCTAGAAAATTTTAAAAATCCAAATTCATTCCTTATTGTTGAATTATATAAACAACATAAATTGTAAAGACATGTAGGTGTGGTCTGCAACCTGAAAATCCTGTTAGCACACTCGTAGCAATATCAACACACTTTCAGCAATGTGATGCAGTGAGTTTATGGCCACCATGAAAATTTTAAGTATTCAAATTTGGTTCATTGTTGTAAATACATATTCATGTATAAGTAAGGCCCTGAACCTGGAAATACTGAATACAATATTCATTGAGAAAAAGACATGTACTACTGAGATTTGAAATTTTACATTAAGTGTGAGTTTTGAAACATATATGGAATCTGGTAGAAGAATTTGTTTAAACAGTAAACTTGTCTCAAAACTTTAAAATATAAAGTAACTGACTAGGTTACAGTATTTTCAAAAGGTGGGCAGGAATGAAGTATGTTTCAATTACTTCTTCTGATTTCTTCATTATAATTCGCCATGGAACTTACTCTTTCAAGTTTTACTGTGACTGTGTACAAAACTAAAAAAAAAAGAAGGCAGGTAGTACAATAGTTCAGTTTGTACCTGACCCAAATTTTTAAGTTGGGTGGTGTATCTGCCACTGTGTGTGTCTATGAGCATAAGTGTGTGTGTGTGTGTGTGTGTGTGTGTGTGTGTGTGTGTGTGTGTGTGTGTGTGTGTGTGTGTGTGTGTGTCTGTGTCTGTGCATGGCTGTGTGTGTTGTATGTGAGTAGGTGAGGGTGTTTGGGTTTTATTCTGTTTTCCTTTTTTTAAAAACAGTGTTCCACACTTCCATTTTAGAGAGCTGTGTTTTCATTTAATATTTCTTTTCCTTCAACTATTATTGTGTGAGGTGTTGCTATACTTACGAATTTTTTAGCCAATGTTGATGTTGTCTGGTGGTCTGTGTTTCTTGTCCATAAGGTGTTCAAGTCATGTAGAATGGCAGTTGTTACTTTTCAGTGCGCTTCTGATTTATGTGTGCCTAAATGTCAGGAAGGTGATACACAAGTCACATAAGACTCCTAAATTTTGTTTTTATAAAATTGCATATTATGTACGAGAGATTAGAGAAGAAGATAAAACTATTTTAAATTTCACATGAGGTAATGTTAAATCTCACTGCAGTAACCTCCGATAGGTGATATTTCAGGTTATGTAACTGAAACTGAACAATGAGTAATTGATAATATTCATGTTAATAAGCGGAGTTCAATACAGGTGGTATTCAAGCTGAAAGTAACATTAAGTAAATGCTGGAGGCTTGGTATGTGCAAGAAGGAACCAAATTGGAATAGACTATTGTGATGTAATCGATGAGATCTTTTTGTGGGTATGTAAGTTCCGTTAGTTTTAGACAATAAGTCCCATTCATTCTGCTGCTGTCGTGAAACAGTTTACTAATGCCTTACTGAATCACTGGATTACAGAAAAAAACAGGATGATACTCTCTTTGAGTTCGCTGCTGGATTCTGATATCAAAACAATTCGATATATCACTCGTTGTCTTCAGGAGAGCGCTGCTGCTGCTGCTGAGTTCCTCTGGAAATTGATGTCAAGGCTGCAAATCGTCGACCTGCATAGGTCTCCGTACTACACGCGGCGCAGGCACCGCCCACCAGCGTTGCTGCCATGGGCAGGTGGTGCCACAAGGAGTAGGACACCAGTGGCCACCGTAAATCGCGCTCAAAGACTATTTCAAACACTCAGCCTGGCCGCAGGGAGGAATGTATTTTTTTTTATGTGGCATAGTACTGGGCTCCATATCCTGCTTGGAGGAAAACCTTTGTGCCAATTAAATTGTCTCCCAGTCAAATTTCAATTGCCCATTTATATACACTCTTCCAAAAACCTGAAGTACTGGCAAATGTCACAGTCCCGTGAAATCTCATCGCACGTCCCCATTTAAGTAATATGTGCTGTCGCCGATTTTTCCGACCGTTGTAACCTAGGTGTGACAGTGACATTTCACACAAGTGTCCTGACCTGTGTGAACCGAAAGGCAGATGTAAGCCTTCCCCCATTGCCCAGGAGTATTATACATTCCAGGCTTCATAAGACCCATGTTATCTTTTTATAGAGACGAGTAGTGCCCTAATCTTAGGAGGAGGACGCAACACTCTTATTGTTAAAACCCCTTAAAGCTATTAAAGTCTTAAACTGTATACCATAATATGTTAGTACGTTGGAAGGTGATGTATGTCATATAGAATGAGAACGTGATCCTCCTGAAAAAATGTATGACGAATTTTTTATGCATTTTTGAGTTAGCATTGGTAAATCATCACAAAACAGTGTGTGAAATGGCGTTTTTTGGGAAGAAATTTTGGTAATAGTGACTGTCATATTACAAAGATTTATTTCAGAACTAGTGAGAAAGGAATTTATATTAGGATGATAAATTGAAGGGCTGGGATATAATCGCATTTGTTACAATTAAATTTCCTGCAAGTATCCAAGATAAGTTAATAAGATTTCTGCAGTACAGTGTTGATGGTATATAGTATTCTGAATGATTTTCAACAGCTGGTGTCTGCACCATTGATCAACAAAGGGAAGTATGCAGTGGTAATGGATGGAAACAAGGAAGGGATGCTCATAGAGAAAATTTATAGGACCAACATACAGAGGAAGAGGTGGATGAAATCATGGTGGGTATTGTAATAGTTGTGGGCATTATAAAAGGTAAACAAGAAATGGAGACGAAAGAGTAGGGCCAAAAGGAAGAAATCAATTGAGAAAATAGATGGGCCAAATTAGGGAAATTAGTTTGGTGACCTGAGACAGTCCAATTGAGAACTGAAATAGACCACATGCCCATCATTGTATATGACTGAGGGTATGATGAAAGATACAAGGTAATAGGAAGGCAATATTTGAGCATGAAAAGGAGACAGACAATGTAGATGTAGATGTATTTCAGTCGACATCAAAAAGCAGAAATACAAGAGTGCTAGTTTATTCAGAATGTGGCATTTGTAGAATTAATCAAGAGCTTTATATTACAGTACTAGAGGAAAAGGGTATGTAGGAGTTGCCAGTATAAGGATTAGGAATTAATGGATGTCTTGTTGCTAAAGGTAAACTGATAGGAAACCATCCAATTCCGGAATTTGAGATTCAAGGTAAACGATTTAGTGTTACTGTGGTGATAATTCCACCACTATGTTTGGGATTAATATAGAGTGTAAAGTGATTGACACAGTCCTGAGCTGCTTGTAACTGTAATGATACATGTAGGGTAGGTGGGATAAAAATGCACATGGGTCAAGACTACCCAACCAGCTTCTCAGGTCCCTAAGGCACAAGTTCACTGATCTCCCCACAGGTACCAGATCCATCATCATCACCTCAGTTACTTTTTGGAACCCCTTGGCCAGACGCTTGCAGCAGGAGAAAAATGCGTTAAGACACTTTTGTACCTTTTCAGTATTGATATTTGGATAGTTTTTGTATCAAATCTATTTACAAATTAGATAAACTCAGTGCTAGAACTAGCTGCTGTTAGTTTACAATATCCTCCATCACCACTATGGCTTTAGTTGTGTGCGTTGTCTGTAGATTGCTGGAAAAGCGAAACAGCGGAGTGGGGTAAAAATTATGGGGTGGTATTTCGCAGGCCTTACTTTTCTCCATCAGTAGAGTGTTTGAGAAATTGTACCCCATAACCTGCACTTTAACAAGTATAGTTCCTTATTGTGCATTCAGTCGTTTGTTGTTGGTGTTTACTTAGATGCCTCATTATTCGCCTTGTATGATATTCTATTGCATGGAACTGGGGACCTTGAAACGACGGAGACGCTTTGTCCCAGCCGTAGCCCTCACTGCTTCACAACCCAACAACAGGCTACAGCAGTCCACTCACCCCACCGTCGCCCCCACTGAACACAGGGTTATTGTGCAGTTCGGCCGCTAGTGGAACCCCCCCCCCCCTCTCTCTCTCCGGGAACGTCTCACACCAGACGAATGTAACCCCTATGTTTGCGTGGTAGAGTAATTATGGTGTACGCGTACGTGGAGTAAGTGTTTGCGCGGCAATCGCCGACATAGTGTAACTGAGGTGGAATAATGGGAACCAGCCCGCATTCGCCGAGGCAAATGGAAAATCCCCTTAAAAACCACCCACAGACTGGCTGGCAGACCGGACCTCCACAGTAATCCACCAGACGGATTATTCGCCTTAGAGGACTTAAATTAAGTTTCCTCTTCTGTAGTCTGTCTGTCGTTGGTTAGTAGTTTTTTTCAAACGCGCCTACCTCTCAAAGAAACATTTTACGTATACTGTGGGTTGGTGTAATGTAACATGTACAGTGGTATAAATAATATACAATGGTGATAACGTATTCATTAAGGTTCTGATGTTCACAGTTTCTAGGATACGTTGTATTTCTAGTTATATTCGTTTTTAACATCTTCCTCCTCATCCTCACTCCACACCAATTTCTTCCCCGGCTCTCCTCCACCCTCCCCATCCCACTTTTCCACTCCATTCCATCTCCCGCTCTTCTCCCTGGACTTACTGCATTGTTTATTATTTACACTTGTCTCACAGTATAGATAAAATGTTTTTACTGCAATAACTTTTTGTTGATGGGAACTTCCTATTTATTGCCAGTTTCTTAATTTTACATATGTACTTTGCTAAGTATGAATTAATTTTAATGTCATAATTTTAATTTCAGCGTATCAAGGAAGTTTAACACACCTGTTCATTCGCTAACGTCCACCTTCCGAAGCACGTTACCAGTGCCCTGTCCCGGTGGAAAGTTTCCTTAGCCCGAACGTTATGTACACGATGCTAATGTGTGAACTGTACTTTCGTGAAGTACCACTCAATGATGACCACTAAGTTGGGCATGTTTTAATATTATGGAAGTGAAATTTTATATTTTACTGACGCCTTCCTGCTATTTTAACGCACATTTTCTTCGAGGTGTAACCCAATAAATTTGAGTAATTTTTATATATGTGACGATTTACCATTATTCCTTTATATTTTTGACTCAATATGTAGCCACTGTTAATCTAGTTATTCTCTAATTTCCTTCTGAAAAAGATCTTTCTATAGACGTTGAAATCATGGTCAAGGAGTTCTGAAAACAGTCCATTTTGCAAGTGATTGAACGCTTATTATTTATTCTTGGGGATTTCCTTCTACAATTTCTAGTCCAGTCATGTACAGTATTTTCAACACGTATGGAGCAGTAAGTATAAGCACCGATGTAACAGAAAGAAATAAAATAACCACTTCGCAAATGGAAGGATTAGAACGATTATAGGAACTGATTTAAAACAATAATATTTTATAGCTCATGACTAACACTGTGTTGCCAACTAGTTTGTGGCAAGTACCCCTAGTGGAAGAATGCAGAAAAGTGCTCTGCATTCATTTATATATGTTCATTTTACTTCAAATGCTACCATTTTGCATAAATATCTTTTTTTCAGCATTCATACTCATGTCGAATACTAATTTAGAAAAGGAGCTATTCTGAGGAGCTAGGTCCTTACGTGGATGACTTTTGAATCATAGCTAATAACCGGGAAAAATCAAATGAGGTTTCAAATAAAGTATGTAAACATTCTGTGATACTGGAATCAAAATTACTATTAAGAAATCAGAATTTGTAGGAAATAAGTTACATCACTGGGACAAATTTTATCGGCTTATCACAGCCCAGAAAAGTTCCAGGCAACCGAGGACACACCACAGCAGAGTACTACTGTTCTAAGCCTACGCAGTTTTTACAGTAATTTGTAAATAATTAGGCTATGATTGCGTAGTCACTATTAAACTTGACTAGGAAAAATACCACATGGGCTTGGATTGAAACACATAAACAAGAATACCAAAAGATAAAACCACATAAATAAGAATACCAAAAGATAAAAGAAAAGTAAAACCAAAAGATAATAGTACCAAATCACACAGATTTGTTAAAGGAAAAATGTATTGCGACAGATATTTCAGAATCTAGGATAGCACGAGGAATGTTCCAGATAAGAGGGACCCAAAATAGTAGTGAATGGAGGGTACTAAGTTTTGCAAGCCGATTACAGGTTGAGGCAGGGAACTATCCCTAACTATAATACTTAATAAAACGAAACCAAAAATGCTAGAAAACGTTTACTTCTTCCCTCAATAAAGTACGGTTGCCAGTTTAATTTTAATATGTTTTGAGCATCAGATCGTGCAAGTGACGCCCCTCGTGGTCAGTACACAGCTACAGACGGTTTATAAGGTTTTGCATTTCTCTATGGAGCATCTGTAGTGGAATACGGCTTGTTTCAAGGCGACGCTCAGGGTTCTTGTGTGGTGCTCATAGACTTCAGTTTTGAGATAACCCTATAGAAAGAATTCGCACGGACTTAAATAAGGTAAGTGTGCAGGCCATGAAATGGAGTTGTGTTGTGAGATCAAATGGCCGGCGAATAATTCCCCTCGAAACACTCATCGGACAGTGAGCAGTGTGGGCCGTGACGCCATACTGTTGAAACTAAACGAGCCTCATATGCAGTTGCTGAAGTTGCGGTTCAAAAATGTTTCTGATCGTGTTCACATACCATCCTATATTGATTTTAAGAGCGTGGTTGTTCTCCTCAAAAAAATAAGATCCACTGATTTCCTAAGTAATGATTACAAACCAAACTGTGACTGTCGCTGTGGAGAGAATTCTCATGAAACAGAAGGTCTTCGTGGAGAATCCGACGCACAGTATAGCTAGACAGTGCAAGCGACGACGCATGCTTGCGAGTAGAAAGTTTATGGAACTGCAACACTGACCATCTTACATGCTCAATATTTTCAGGAATACCAATGGTCCTCTGTGCTCGATTTCATAACTCTGCCATATCGACGAAAGTTCTCTACCCATGACACAATAGATTCACGGTCGCAAACACAGTTTCGCGGAGGGATTTAATATCGAGTACATGTAGTACGCTGCACTGCATAAATAGACAGGTTTTCTCAAAAATAGGTTTCGACACCAAAAGCACGTTGTTCTTTCAGCCACGGCTTGTTTGCTACTAACAGCAGTAAAAACATGAACGTCCACTGCATTGTGACCACGGAGTCTATCCCTATACTTCCGTTACCCTCTTTTACTTCGCAGCACCAACTTAAAATTAGGGGTAATTGCCAGTCCCACCCGGTGGTAAATAAATGGAAACGACACTATTGGACAGTATGGGCATTTGAAAAATTCAGTAATTATTTAATTCGTAGAAAGGTTCTAGTGTATATAGACCGAAGAGCCTTGTCATTTTCACGGGACTGTCAACTGACTCAAGGTAGAGGTACCAGGTGTGCTCTACAATTACTATTTTGAAGGTCAGGTCACAAAAAAAACATCATAGCAGCGTCCTCTCTAGATTACCGGTTGGTATGGACACTACTGAATTTACATATCAGTGGCAAGGCATCAACATAGTAATTATGAAAAAAGTTCTCATTGAAAGTTACAGGACCAGAGCACTAAAATATCATGAAGAGAACAAAACCATGTTCCCGTTTCAAAAACGATTAATACTAAACGTGGAAAGAGAAATCACATTCACTTGCGTAAACACTACGTTATAAAAATGTGCTTCTGTTCCGTAGAATCAGTCCAGAAGTAGAAGATCCGAAGATCACCCTTCCTGAATAAGTAACCGGTAACTTCACACAATACGTACACCTTGGCTAAGTTCGGTATGATCCAAAGAAGTATGCACATAAAATCAAAGAAACGTTTATATTCAGTAGCATGGAAGAAATAGTGGGAAATACGTGAACTATGCAAAAAACTAAACCATAAATTAAGCAGATGAAAGGGCTTGTGTACACGCTCAGTTCTAGAGACAGTTGCATTAGACTTACAATGGCAACTGCTCACAAGTTGTGGAGAGTTTATATATGTGTTAGTGAAATTACATGTCATGTCGAAATATGTAAATCTTTAAGCCCGAAGAACAAGTACAGATCAGGCCACAGTGAATGTTACAGGAACGGATTTGCTTAGAGCTTACTGTGCTAAAAGACACTCAAGCCGGGGAAAGTACGTCAAAGAATTATTGCATTCAGCAACATAACTGTCAACTCCTGAAGTAATGTTTGTCGGGAAACCAACAAATATTTTTTAGGATACTCTTCAGTTTCTTCCTGCGATACGGACGTTACTAGCTAATATCGGAAAACTGGCACTTGTAAATTTAAAAGGAAAGGCTAATGAGAGGCAAGAGATATATAACATGAATGAATGACAGGAGCATTTCAGATGGAATACCAAGTGTTGTTGAAAATAAGGGCTAGTTCAACAAAAATAAATAGTGAAATTAAGAAATTCTAGGAAATATATATGAGGATCCACATCAAACTGTATGTATAGCATATGCCAATATGATGGAACTAGCAGCGTTTGTATCATAAGTGTCGAAAGGAGTGTACAACTTAGTACATGTTAAAAATTACTGGGCAATAAGATGTGTCGTTATCACAACGGATATTTGACGCTTTTGTCAAAAAATATTTGAGATATAATTAACCATGCAATTACTGAAATGATGTTTACAATAAAACTCATCTTTGTTACGTAATGTCTTGGTAATGTTGTGTGGCACTGGCTTCGCTTCTTTTGCACTGCATGTGTAATACTGATAAAAGGAAACATCAGAATACACCGCACAAAGTCACATCCCGAGAACTATCAAAACGGCTGAGTGCTAACTGGGACACACTCAGAGATCAGACTTCCCGAATTGTGACAGGGTAAATTATAGATCGTAGAAATGGACCAAGCTTAAAAAGTGTCTGAGAGCCGCTGGGGAAGTTTTTAATAGCGAAATCAATTACCACTGGTTTCTTCGAGATGCTGAACTGCCAGTCTGAAGTCCCATGCCCTTGGCACTTAATCTGAGACTACATGCACTCAAAAACTGATGTTAGTCTAGATCACTATATTTATAAATTTGATAGAGCCTTGCGACTTTCGGCATACGCCTCTCCCAAAGGCTGTACAAAATAGTTACATGCACTCTGTATCATTGATAAAATAAGTGAAATTCAAACAGAAAAAAAGAGAGAGACAGATACATGTAGAACTCACCAAAATACTATAATACATTCTTAGGTAAAACGAAACTGAATTTGCCAAAAATGGGTACTCACTGCTCACTGTACTCATTGAAGTTTTAAGTGAAAACGTCTTACTACTATACGGCATTAACGAAAAGTTTATGTTTTGAAATAGAGAAAGACTGATACTGTTGGTTGATACAATGTAGTTTTAAATCACATATAACAATATACTATACCTTTTACATCTCCCAGTATGTTACGTAAAAAATATCAGTTTGGTGCAAGAACTTAGAACTACTTAAACCTAACTAACCTAAGGACATCTCATACATCCATGCCCCAGAGGAAGCTTATTTCGTATGCAACAATTTTGCACATATAAGCATCAGTGTATACAATAAAATACAAAATGTAATTTACATCTAAGGACATATATACACCCTATTAGTGTGTATTCAATATACAGCTCAGGATAAGTAGTAAAAATTAGCACCTGTCAGATCTTGTGATCAAGCACAATGTACAACCTGCTATAGTACACTGAGAGTGTAACATTAAAGATCTAGCAGTCTTGTGTAAGAAAATTCCACTGACGACAGAACCAGAAATACATAAGAATTGGGGTAGCAGTAGGTAAGAGCAGGACGCAATAGACGAGGCCTGGTGGCAATGTACTGTGACTGATAAGCCAAGAAAGTGCGCGTAACTTTGTAAATTTTGTTTTATCTCATGGTTGGAATACCAATTTATGGCGTGTATTTCATGCATTTTGTCAATGTTTTTCAGTTAGTGCTTGCGCTTTCGTTTGTACAAAGTGCGTTGTATGTACCTGTAATAATATGTTTCTCCTTTAGGGCCTTTCAGAATAGCGTAAGGCAGAAACCCGTAAAACCGTATAAAATTAGTAAATATAGTTGTGAACAGTAATATCTGTTTCTGATTGCATTAAAAATGGCCGTAACACCTCACAAACCATTTATACATTTTCTGCTGAGACTGCTAGACTTGAGGAACATTTAGAAGTAATACGTCTGTACTTGCACTAAATGAGTGTTTGGATTTGCGTGGAACATCATGCAAATCTCTGAGATGGCATTCGTTCTGTGACACTGACTCTAGTCGACCTGCCATAAATCTTAAAAGGATCGTCACACCATTGTCCTTTACTTACAGCGAAGTGTTATTACTGTTATGAAAGTTCTTGGAGGCGTTTCAGTGTATCATTGGTGAAGTGGCTAACGGTCAGACCTATGAGAACTGCCGGCCGGGGTGGCCATGCGGTTAAAGGCGCTACAGTCTGGAACCGCGCGACTGCTACGGTCGCAGGTTCGAATCCTGCCTCGGGCATGGATGTGTGTAATGTCCTTAGGTTAGTTAGGTTTAAGTGGTTCTAAGTTCTAGGGGACTGATGACCTTAGAAGTTAAGTCCCATAGTGCTCAGAGCCATTTGAACTATGAGAACTCTGTAAGTCCAGAACCCTCGTAGCTTATTTGTCCCAAAATTTGTGAAATACGAACTTAGTATTTAAATTCTCTGTGAGTACACTCCTGGAAATTGAAATAAGAACACCGTGAATTCATTGTCCCAGGAAGGGGAAACTTTATTGCCACATTCCTGGGGTCAGATACATCACATGATCACACTGACAGAACCACAGGCACATAGACACAGGCAACAGAGCATGCACAATGTCGGCACTAGTACAGTGTATATCCACCTTTCGCAGCAATGCAGGCTACTATTATCCCATGGAGACGATCGTAGAGATGCTGGATGTAGTCCTGTGGAACGGCTTGCCATGCCATTTCCACCTGGCGCCTCAGTTGGACCAGCGTTCGTGCTGGACGTGCAGACCGCGTGAGACGACGCTTCATCCAGTCCCAAACATGCTCAATGGGGGACAGATCCGGAGATCTTGCTGGCCAGGGTAGTTGACTTACACCTTCTAGAGCACGTTGGGTGGCACGGGATACATGCGGACGTGCATTGTCCTGTTGGAACAGCAAGTTCCCTTGCCGGTCTAGGAATGGTAGAACGATGGGTTCGATGACGGTTTGGATGTACCGTGCACTATTCAGTGTCCCCTCGACGATCACCAGTGGTGTACGGCCAGTGTAGGAGATCGCTCCCCACACCATGATGCCGGGTGTTGGCCCTGTGTGCCTCGGTCGTATGCAGTCCTGATTGTGGCGCTCACCTGCACGGCGCCAAACACGCATACGACCATCATTGGCACCAAGGCAGAAGCGACTCTCATCGCTGAAGACGACACGTCTCCATTCGTCCCTCCATTCACGCCTGTCGCGACACCACTGGAGGCGGGCTGCACGATGTTGGGGCGTGAGCGGAAGACGGCCTAACGGTGTGCGGTACCGTAGCCCAGCTTCATGGAGACGGTTGCGAATGGTCCTCGCCGATACCCCAGGAGCAACAGTGTCCCTAATTTGCTGGGAAGTGGCGGTGCGGTCCCCTACGGCACTGCGTAGGATCCTACGGTCTTGGCGTGCATCCGTGCGTCGCTGCGGTCCGGTCCCAGGTCGACGGGCACGTGCACCTTCCGCCGACCACTGGCGACAACATCGATGTACTGTGGAGACCTCACGCCCCACGTGTTGAGCATTTCGGCGGTACGTCCACCCGGCCTCCCGCATGCCCACTATACGCCCTCGCTCAAAGTCCGTCAACTGCACATACGGTTCACGTCCACGCTGTCGCGGCATGCTACTAGTGTTAAAGTCTGCGATGGAGCTCCGTATGCCACGGCAAACTGGCTGACACTGAAGGCGGCGGTGCACAAATGCTGCGCAGCTAGCGCCATTCGACGGCCAACACCGCGGTTCCTGGTGTGTCCGCTGTGCCGTGCGTGTGATCATTGCTTGTACAGCCCTCTCGCAGTGTCCGGAGCAAGTATGGTGGGCCTGACACACCGGTGTCAATGTGTTCTTTTTTCCATTTCCAGGAGTGTATTTTGATGGCGGCTATCCTTCCGTCAATCAGAGCGTATTAAATACGGTGGTCAAAGTATTCGCTGCTTATTGCCGAAAATCTAATATTGAACGTTGATATCCAGATATACTTTATGATTTTGTCTGTAATGTAATTCGATCGTAGACAGTTCTTCCTTCTACCAAAGAGAGGCCCGTACGTGAAGTTTAAGGCAACCTTGCCATCTGTAAAAATTGCAGTACTTGTGCTTTGTGTCATTAAGAGAGTTATACTGCTTCATAATGTTTCAGATACAATAACAATAACGTAAGATCAAAGGCTCCATATACGCTGTCACTCTGTGGCGCAGAGAATAAGACAGGTGGATATCGCAGCCAATGTCGCGGGGGCTAAGTCTCTAGAAACTGTAACAAGTTTCCAGCGAAAGTATCAGATGAAAATCGTCACAAAGTGGCTAGGGAAGAAAATGAACAGGTTTGCAGAACTGCTATCTGCATATAATGGAAGCAGAAACGCTCAACATGATGCCTCAAATCTACAGGAGCGCAGATGTCAACAAAAATGATTTGTAAGATACTCCATGAGCAGCGATTACTTGCCAAAAGGTCTCTTAAAGCTCCTGCTGTAAATAAAGTTTGGAGAGGGACTGTGTTGCATGCCGGCCTGAGTGGCCGAGCGGTTCCGGGCGCTACAGTCTGGAATCGCGCGAGTGCTACGGTCGCAGGTTCGAATCCTGTCTCGGGCATGGATGTGTGTGATGTCCTTACGTTAATTAGGTTTAAGCACTTCTAAGTTCTAGGGGACTGATGACCTCAGCAGTTAAGTCCCATAGTTCTCAGAGTCATTTGAACCATTTTGAACTATGTCGCATGGGCACGAAACCACTCGTTGCGGACGCGGCTACAGTGGGGTACATTTGTTTTCTGTTGAGACCTGTATTGGTCTCCGCCCTCACAATGAGGATACTCACAAGTGGAGGGACGAGGATCAGTTTTACACCCTAAATGTAACGGAGATTGACACCCGTACCAAGAAGACTTAAGTCACGTTTTTGGGTAAAAACACGTATGGCCGCAGGACACTCCTCGTGCCAGTACGTGGGAAGGTGACACGTGTGAAGCATAGGGGACACATCCTTGCAAGCATTTTGGCTCCAATTGGTTAACATATTGCAGTGCTATTCAGGATGATGGTCGGCAATGCATGCCATCCTGGTCACAGTCTTGTGACGATCCATCCTGTGAGGACCGTCGCGGTAGGGCATAGAATTAGTCGGACAGCACAGGCTCCCTATTCTCCAGATCTCAGCTACATTGAGAATGCATAGACAATGCTAAAACGAACGGTTTGTAATCGTTCTTTACCACGAAAAACCGTAGAGGGTATACCAGAGGCCACTGTGAGGGAATGGGACAACATCCCATGGGCTTATCTGGACAGTCTGATAAAGAGAACGACTAACCACAGTTATGACGAGGGCGAACTGGTTCATAAAAAATGTTTTATGTCTTATGATCAACAGTGTTTGCAGTGGAATCTTTTGTAAGTTCGTTTTTTTTTGTCAAGTGGAAATGTGTTTACCTTCTTCATTTTTGTTTTCTTATGACTGTGCCTGACGGAACAAAATCAGTCTTGTTTTCTATTATCAGCATTATTGACAATGAAGCAATATGCAACATTTATTTTGAGCACTGTGTAGGAAAGTGAAATTACGTACCTTCAATGTTGTATAGACGCAAAACATCGGTATTTCGATGTTCTGTAACTTGTGTTCAGCTGCATACTTCCAACTGTCATGACACAGGTAATGGAGCGAACCTATGGAAATCATTGTGGTGTACGCAGACTACACAGTTCTAGCGATTTATTTCTTTACACATTTAGCACAGGACATAACCTTATTAAAATAAATGCTACAATAATGTTCTAACTAAACAAATTAACATGACTGAGTTTAATTATCCGTAGGTCCAACAAGATATGAAATCATTTTTATTCACATGTACAAGGTTCTTTAATATACACATAGAATGAGTGTCCAGGAATTTAGGACAATAACACGTAAATGGCGATAAAGCTTTTACCATGGACCACACAGTTATAAACGATCAAAAGAAGCAGTAGTACCTTTTCTCAACTACTATCGTTATAGAATAGCAACATACAAAGCTCTCAGTGCACGAACTCATCTCAGAGATGAAAATCTCGTCGCTTTCCCCTTCTGTTTCCAGACGAAAACTGCCTGACCAAAAGCGTTGTCTTGATATGTCGGCTCACCAGTCCTGTCAATGTCACGGTCAGTAGCCGCTAATCAGAACCACAAGGGAGGCTGCCATGTCGAGGTGAGATGGTCCTTGGTTCCCCCAAATGCTAAGCCAAGACCTTCAGGCGTCGAGACGGTGGATGTGACGTAACGTGTCTTTCACGCTCCTCCAGGCTCCGCGTCCCAGGATGCATTGGACTAGTGCTGGCAAGCGCTCACTGGAAACCGTTGTTCGGCGAAGCCAAGAGGCGGCTGGTGATGGCGGCAAAGGGCAGCAGCAGCGCCGCGGGGGCGGCGGGGGTGGACCCAGCCTGCATCGCCTCCGGATGCTCTCCTGAAACAGGGTGGATTCACACATCAAGATAACTCACTGCCCAGAAGACACGATGTTCATATACAGACCGAAGCCATGAATGGAAATTAGCACCAGTGACGGGATTCGAATCCTACTCTCCTGTCCAGTAGGCAGATGAATTAACCACTACGCCACCCTGGCACTGTCACTTTGCACAGTTGCACAGACAACCCCAGCACGCTTCTCTCCTCAGTACCAGTTCCCATTAACGACTCAGCACACTGGTATTACATCATAAATTCGAACAGCATTTCAGAGGTTCGTCAACTGTATTGAAATAGGACCTCTGCATCGAAAGAAATGGTGGACCCTGCCTGAAACCCAGGTATGGATGCTCTAATCAAATGAAACTGTGTTGTTCCAGAGACCTTTCCAAGACTCAAACATTGATAATGTATACAGAGTGAGTCACCTAACATTACCGCTGGATATATTTCGTAAAGCACATCAAACACTGATGAATCGATTAGACAGACCGAACGTGAGGAGAGAGGCTAGTGTAATTGGTTAATACAAACCACAAAAAATGCACGGTAGTATGTTTTTTAACACAAACCTACGTTTTTTTAAATGGAACCCCGTTAGTTTTGTTAGCACATCTGAACATATAAACAAATACGTAATCAGTGCCGTTTGTTGCATTGTAAAATGTTAATTACATCCGGAGATATTGTAACCTAAAGTTGACGCTTGAGTACCACTACTCCGCTGTTCGATCGTGTGTATCGGAGAGCACCGAATTACGTAGGGATCCAAAGGGAACGGTGATGGACCTTAGGCACAGAAGAGACTTGAACAGCACATTATGTCCACATGCTAGCACCTTTATATTGGTCTTTTTCACTGACGCACATGTACATTACCATGAGGGGTGAGGTACACGTTCGACGGGCGTTTCATAGGGCGTGGAGGACGCATAAATTGGCCAGTCCGTTCTCCTGATCTTACACCACTGGACTTCTTTCTGTGGGGTACGTTAAAGGAGAATGTATACCGTGATGTGCCTACAACCCCAGAGGATATGAAACAACGTATTGTGGCAGCCTGGGGCGACATTACACCAGATGTACTGCGGCGTGTACGACATTCATTACGCCAGAGATTGCAATTGTGTGCAGCAAATGATGCCCATCACATTGAACGTCTATTGGCCTGACATGTCGCGACACAAACTATTCCACTCCGTAATTGAAAACGGAAACCACGTGTGTACGTGTACCTCATCCCTCATGGTAATGTACGTGTGCGTCACTGAAAAAGACCAATAAAAAGGTGTTAGCATGTGGACGTAATGTGCTGTTCCAGTCTCTTCTGTACCTAAGGTCCATCAGCGTTCCCTTTGGATCCCTGCGTAATTCGGTGCTCTCCGATACATACGATCGAATAGCGGAGGAGTGGTACTCAAGCGTCAACTTTAGGTTACAATATCTCCGGAGGTAATTAACATTTTACAATACAACAAACGGCACTGATTACGTATTTGTTTATATGTTCAGATGTGCTATCAGAACTAACGGGGTTCCATTTAAAAAATGTAGGTTTGTGTTAAAAAACATACTTCCGAGCATTTTTTATGGTTTGTATTAACCAGTTACATTAGCCCCTCTCCTCACGTTCGGTCTGTGGAATCGATTCGTCAGTATTTGATGTGCTTTACGAAATATATCCAGCGGTAACGTTAGGTGACTCACCCTGTATATTCAGAAATGCGATGAATGAAAATTTCTACCAAGTCAGCGTTTCGAATCCGAGTCGCCTGGTCACTAAGCAGATATGCTAACCACTAAGCCACCCCAGGCACAGTGACGTTGCACAATTGCACAGACTAGCATGCTCTCCTCCTAAGTAACAATTCCCATTCACGACTCAACCCACCGGTATTCCCCCTAAACTCGAATTGCAATTAAGAGATTCTCCAACTGTACTAGAATAACACCTCAGCATAGAACCAAACGGTGAGGAGCGGGAGGGGGGGGGGGGGGGAGGCGGGATAGGAGCTTTAATCGAAGAAGTGTATTGAGCAGTGAAGCGTGCTAGGGTAGTCCGTGCAACTATGCGAAGCCACCGTGCAAAGATGTGTACCAAAATGGTTCAAATGGCTCTGAGCACTATGGGACTCAACTGCTGTGGTCATAAGTCCCCTAGAACTTAGAACTACTTAAACCTAACTAACCTAAGGACAGCACACAACACCCAGCCATCACGAGGTAGAGAAAATCCCTGACCCCGCCGGGAATCGAACCCGGGAACCCGGGCGATGTGTACCAGTTAGCGCATCTCCCTACTGTGAGGGAGACCAGAGTTCTAAATTTTAATTTACCGTTTCAGTCAGCAAACGTACATCATAGACGTTTGAAATTTGAAAATGTCTCAGGACCCATATAGTTTTATTTGATAGATTTATTAGACAATGTCAATACTCTGTCTTGACATCTTTTACTGTACGAATTTCGCAATTTAATGCATTTCTGCTTCACACGGTATTCAGAATCTGTCATAAAAAAGACAGTGAGAATTTCCGATCTTACAAAGCAAAAATATATATATAGGGTTACAATTATTGAACTATATGAGATATAATCGTCATAATTTTGAACTGTTTGTGTTAGGACGTTAAAACTGCACGGTTGGCCGCGGGACATGATGGGAATTAGTATGTGGTTTCGTTTAGCAACGACGCCCACTTCGAATTGGATAGGTTCGTTAATAAGCAAAACTGGCGCGTTTCGGGGACTGAGAAACCACATTTCGCGAACGAGAAGTCTCTTCACCCACAACGGGTAACTGCGTAGTGTGCAGCGTATGTATAGTCGCGGAATAATCATTGCCATATTCCTTGATGGCACGGTGACTACCGAACGGTACGTCAAGGTTCTGAAAGATGCTTTCATCCCCATTATCCAAAGTGACCCTGATTTCGGCAAGATGTGGTTCATGCCAGGCGGAGCTCGACCCCTTCGAAGCAGGAGAGTGTTTGATGTCCTGGTGGAGCACTTTGGGGACCACATTCTGAGCCTGGGGTACGCAGAGGCCGCTGGCGTGGGCCTGCGTTGGAAGCCATGTTCTCCAGACCTGAACACATGTGACTCCTTTCTGTGGGGCTGCATTAAAGAAAAGGCGTACAGCAATAACTCCAAAACCATTGCTGAGGAGATCAACGACAGCATCAATGTTCCGACACTTCAGCGGGTCAGGCGGAACTTCGCTATTCGTCAGCGCTACATTATCGCCAATGACGGCAGGCATATCGAGCATGTCATAAACTAAATCTGAATACCTGTAGTGACGTTTACATGTTCAAAATAGTATGTGCACGCTGTAGTTTGAAACTAATTTACGTTCCTTTTCATATAATTCAATAATTGTCACCCTGTAACATATTAAAGAGACAACAGTTCGTAGTGTCTCGTCAAAAAGTCACAGAGTACAAGACTACAATGGACCACGCCTACAGGTTACTTCAAAATAGTTCAAATGGCTCTAAGCACTACGGGACTAAACATCTCAGGTCATAAGTCCCCTAGAACTTAGAACTAGTTAAATCTGACTAACCTAAGGACATCACACGCATCTATGCCCGAGGCAGGATTCGAACCTGCGACCGTAGCGGTCGTGCAGTTCCAGACTGAAGCGCCTAGAACCGCTCGGCCACCCCGGCTGGCTACAGTTTAGTTACTGACATGTTATTACTGTTGTGGCCGGCCGGTGAAGCCGAGCGGTTCTAGGCGCTTTAGTCAGGAACCGCGTGACCGCTACGGTCGCAGGTTCGAATCCTGCCTTGGGCATGGATGTGTGTGGTATCTGGTCTTCAGTCCAGAAACTGGTTTGATGCAGTTCTCCATGCTACTCTATCCCGTGCAAGCTTCATCATCTCCGAATAACTACTGTAACCTACATCCTTCTGAATCTGTTTAGTGTATTCATGCCTTGGGCTCCCTCTACGACTTCTACTCTCCGCACTTGCCTCCAATACTACAGGGTGTTACAAAAAGGTATCGCCAAACTTTCAGGAAACATTCCTCACACACAAATAAAGAAAAGATGTTATGTGGACATGTGTCCGGAAACGCTTAATTTCCATTTTAGAGCTCATTTTAGTTTCGTCAGTATGTGCTGTACTTCCTCGATTCACCGTCAGTTGGCCCAATTGAAGGAAGGTGCTTGTGTTGACATGCGACTCATTGCTTTACAGTACAACCACATCAGTACGTAGAATCAACAGGTTAGTGTTCATCACGAACGTGGTTTTGCAGTCAGTGCAATGTTTACAAATGCGGAGTTGCCAGAAGCCCTTTTGATGTATGGATTAACACGGGGCAAAAGCGGTGGCGCGGTACGTTTGTATCGAGACAGATTTCCAGAACGAAGCTGTCCCGACAGGAAGACGTTCGAAGCAATTGATCGGCGTCTTACGGAGCACGGAACATTCCAGTCTATGACTCGCGACTGGGGAAGACCTAGGACGACGAGGACACCTGCAATGGGCGAGGCAATTCTTCGTGCAGTTGATTATAACCCTAATGTCAGCGTCAGCGAAGTTGCTGCTGTACAAGGTAACGTTGACCACGTCACTGTATGGAGAGTGCTACGGCAGAACCAATGGTTTCCGTACCATGTACAACGTGTGCAGGCACTATCAGCAGCTGATTGGCCTCCACGGGTACACTTCTGCGAATGGTTCATCCAACAGTGTGTCAATCCTCATTTCAGTGCAAATGTTTTCTTTACGGATGAGGCTTCATTCCTACGTGATCAAATTGTAAATTTTCACTATCAAAATGTGTGGGCTGCCGAGAATCCGCATGCAATTGTGCAATCACGCCATCAACACAGATTCTCTGTGAACGTTTGGGCAGGCATTGTTGGTGCTGTCTTGATTGGGCCCCACGTTCTTCCAACTACGCTCAATGTAGCACGTTATCATGATTTCATACGGGATACTCTACCTGTGCTGCTAGAACATGTGCCTTTACAAGGACAACACAACATGAGGTTCATGCACGATGGAGCTCCTGCACATTTCAGTCGAAGTGTTCGTACGCTTCTCAACAACAGATTCGGTGACCGATGGATTGGTAGAGGCGGACCAATTCCATGGCCTCCACGCTCTCCTGACCTCAACCCTCTTGACTTTCATTTATGGGGGCATTTGAAAGCTCTTGTCTACGCAACCCCGGTACCAAATGTAGAGAATCATCGTGCTCGTATTGTGGACGGCTGTGATGCAATACGCCATTCTCCAGGGCTGCATCAGCGCATCAGGGATTCCATGCGACGGAGGGTCTATGCATGTATCCTCGCTAACGGAGGACTTTTTGAACATTTCCTGTAACAAAGTGTTTGAAGTTAAGCTGGTACGTTCTGTTGCTGTGTGTTTTCAATCCATGATTAATGTGATTTGAAGAGAAGTAATAAAATGAGCTCTAACATGGAAAGTAAGCGTTTCCAGACACATGTCCACATAACATATTTTCTTTCTCTGTGTGTGTGGAATGTTGTCTGAAAGTTTGGCGGTACCTTTTTGTAACTCCCTGTATATTGATAATCTCTTGATGCCTCAGAACGTGTCCTACCAACCGATCCCTTCTTCCAGTTAAGTTGTGCGACAGATTCCTCTTCTCCCCAATTCTATTCAGTACCTCCCCATTAGTCACATAAACTGACTTAAGTACAACAGGCTGTTGCCGTTGGAAACTGTTAATGTTATTTTATATGACTGGAAGAGGCACAAAAAAGTTGGTAATCGGTCGGTGCACGACAGTGCCCAGGCAAACCCGCGTGTGAAAATGAGATTGTTGCCGCCGAGTTAATAGATTGTGCCTGCACTGTCAAAAAACTAAATCTCAAAACAACCTCATGCTTATCGTTTTGGAAAATACTTGAAATTGTTTTGAGTGATTACAACAATATAACTTTTATGTGAAGTTTTATTTTAATTTCGTAGTTGTCACTATTCAAAGTCTTTATTATTCGTAACTGATCGATGTCGTAATACCGTATGTTCCGAAGTTCACATTACAAATGAAAAATTTTGTTAAATTATAAGACAATAATTTTGCCAGAAAACAAGATTTTTTTTTTCTTGAGTTGACAGTCAATATCATTTCTGATTCATTAAATACATTAGGCCTTTTACCTACCATCATGCCTCATAGGCCCGTTACTGATGTTAATAGCTTCTCTGTGCTTAACTATACATTTTATTTTAATCACTTTTATGACTTTTCCTACTTTTTCAAGCTACTCATAATTTTCGAAAATAATTATAAGAATTTACCTATAGCCTTATGTTAAAGTGTTTGTGTACTTTTCCTCCCGTACAGACCTAGCAGGCCAGAAGCAATTTTTCAACAACCATATGTTTGTCTGGGTAGCGTATGTTAAGTCAGTTGTCATTTTTGACCCACGCAGGTATTCTTTCAGTGTTCAACAGTCCTCCTTGTGATAAACGCATGATTACTTTTGTGAATTATTTCGTAAAAGTTGTCTACTCTACAAACTGAAAACGGTACGGTGAAAAAGACTACCAGATGAGGATACAAGAGAATTGTTAAAGTAGTCTTCTGTTTCTGAAAACCCAACTATTGAATGCGAATCTTCCTGGAAGACGGAGAAGGAAAGCTCAGTGCAAATTCTGTTGAGTGCGACGTATTTCGATCTCGTAATGGGAATGAAATATGGGCTACAGCTCCTCAAGCTGGAGTTTCTGGTAGGTGGAGCAAAAAGGACGTACTGAAAGAAGACCAGGGACCTACAAGTTATTCGATGTGTGATAATCTGATAATTGTGATAATGAAGAATTTTGTTTTATGCTGTTCTTTTGTGTACCCCTCGCTGAAGAATGGTGTATGTGGACAAACAATTAAGATCGAATGATTTACGAGGACTGGTTGGATACAGATTTGCATGTAATGGAGAAGCTTTTTGGTGTTCTGATACTGACTAGAGTTTACAAACCAAGAAATGAAGATATCAGTCAGCTTTAGAGTATTGAAAAAGGCTGACTATTGTTGAATGAAATCATGTCTCGCCACCGCTTCCATCAAATTTTGAGATGGTTGCGCTTTGACAAGGCAGCAGATCGACGTAAACGTAGGTCAAGTAACAATCAGTGATGTTTTAGAGAGGTAGGAAATTGGCCTTAGGGATGCCTACATTCCAGGATGGTGCATGACCGTGGATGAACAGTTGGTCACATTTCGAGTTCGCTGCCCACTTCGACAGTAAGCCTACATACCATAAAACCTGACAGATACAGAATAAAGTTCTGGGCAGTTTGTGACAGTGCAACAAGCTACTGTTGCGATATGAAAGTGTATTTGGGAGGAAGAAATCAGAATCGTACGACTTTGTCAACGTCTCTCGATTTAGCTCATTATTTGCTGTCAGAAGATCTGACACTACTCGGTACTATCCGAAAAAGCAAAGGTGATCCGCCTGCTGATTTTATTACAACTAAGAACGAAAAGTTTACTTTACTTGGTTTTCAGCCAGATTTGACAGCCTCTTATGTCCCTAAGAAAAACAAAATTTTTAACTTCCTTAGCTCTCTTCATGACCACCACCAGTGTCATCATCACAAGTAAAGAAGCGTGAAGTTACAATGACATACAATGGCATAAAAGGGAGCATTGACACCATACGCCAGAAGATGCGATGCTACAGTGTGAGGAGGAAATCAAGGTGCTGACCATTGGGGTTTTCTTCGACATGATTCATGATTGTGTAATGAATGGGATACTGAATTTGGATGATGCTTGTTACCAACCAAAAATGATACCTTGAACTTTCATCATCAATTCAGGAAAGCAACTAGCAGGAATAAGGAATTCAATGAATTCATTAGTGGCACCCGATCGAAGAAGAGCAGCCAAACTACTACCTAAAAAAAGGCGAAAATGTGCAAATTATGTACAGAAGAGATATAGAGAAAGTCGAATTACACGTTGCAGGTACACCAAACCTGTACGCTCTGAATATTCTGCTGTTCTCAGTAGTCATGCACAAATTTGCGTTAAGAATAAAAGTCACCAGTAAAAGCAAAAAAACCTTAAAATGTAAACGTTAAATAAATAAATTTATTTTAAAAGTGTTTGTACCTCAATAGTCGTTCACATCTTAAGTAGTCAAAATAGCGTAATTTATATCAATTTAAACAATACAGGCCAGAGAAGCAGGACGGGTAAGTAACGCTATACAAATTTTCTGGTAAGCAGAGGTTTAAAAACACTTTGAGCTAAAACCATAACAACTAATTTGAAAGAACTGTAGAATCCACATAGTAGATTTTTACCTTTTACTGAATTATACTAATTACTTTTATATGCTTTTCCTAATATACTCATCTATGTCCGAGCTGTCGTATTCCTGCTTTGTCATGGTATTCTACTGTTTCAAACCATTAATATTTAAAGAGAGAAATGTTAACAATGAATTTAAAGTGTTTGGAAAAGTTTTAGTTTCAGAATCGAAGGAGTTTACATTTTGACATCATTAACTGGTCGCTTACTACTGTGATCATTTCAGTTTTCATCTTCTGTGCCATTATTTTAAACAATATTAGGTCTTTGAGCTTGAATTTTGACTAAACATTTTGTGATACCCTGAGTATGAAAACTTACTCCTGCGCTAGTAATGACTGACATCACCAATAAATTTGTCACTCATTTTACGTGACCTCAAATCTGAATATTACCTGTTGGTTTCAGAAACTAATTGTCCGCTTTAGGAGTGGTGACTGGATTGTTTCATTCAATGATTGGAATTATAGTGAAATACAAATTTTAGTGAATGACGGATTCGAGTAACCAATCTACTAAATATATTTCTTTGTAATGAATCCTTAGGGGAAAAATGTTGAAGTGTAACGAAAACATGTCTCCCTCCAAATTATGTAATGGCTTATTGCCCGAATTTTTATACGCAAACAAAGAGTGGGATAGGGAGAAATGACCAGCATGTTATCCAGTTTCTTAAGAACTGTTCTCTTTGCTTAAAATTAATCAGGATAATTAAAAATGTAAGTAGTTATTTCTGAGGAAAGTAGTAGAATTTTCTTCGCCAATAAACACTTGAATGAAATAAGGGTAAATAAGAAAAACTTAATTAGAGATTTGAGGGAAAATTACACTTTGGATTCTTGTTCGACATTTCATAGACAAAAGAAGAGTGGAAAGTAAGAACAATATGAACCGCAAATCAGTTATAGGAATCAGAGGATGTTATGTATAAGTATAATTAATATAAAAGAGAATAAAAGAAGGATTGGAAACCTAAGGAAATATGGTGGCCCGTCACTGTCAATGATCGGAAAAAGAATGTCCTTCCCTTGAGCTGAGTGGTCAGCGCGTCTGTGTGCATGCAGTGCGTCAAGTTCGATTCCCAGCCTGGTCGGAGAGTTTCATCTCCCGGACATCATCATCATCGACACGCAAGTCGCCCAGTATGGCGTCAGCTGGAGAAAGACTTGCAACACGGCGGTCAGATTTCCCCGGGTGGCGACTGCTAACCGTCAATGTTATACGAGCATTGCATTTCATCTGAAAGTAATGCCCCGGCATTACAACAACGCTTTTGCATTCTATTTGTTATTTCGAGTTTTATATATAACTAGCGTAGCGCCCACTGCTTCGCTTGCGTAGACGGTATGGTCTGCAAAAATGTTCTTTTAGTTTTTCTTTAATGGAATTTTTACGTTTATCACAAAATCAACATCTTCTACATTTTCCACACTAATTACAGACATAGAAGCATGGTCATTTCCGAAAGTATTTCTGACCAAAAAGCGACTATGGTAGCTGGAGTGAAAGGTCTTTGTTAATCTTGGCTTTAGAGTTCTTGTGGTGACATTTCCACAGAAACTTTCGTCCCCTGTTTCACCCCATTAAGGGTTAAGTTTCCAAAGACATGGAAGCACATACTTTTTATTTCCAACCGGCAAGTCAAATACAAATTTTCGTAGATGTGTCATTGAAAATGCTTTAGCAGTTGTTTAATAATGATTCTTTCACCGCCACAATGGTTAAACATCCAAAAGTATTTTTTTTTACTTCCGACCGAAAAACCAAACACCAATTTTCAAGAACGAACTGACAGCTTCGGTTGGAAATGGTTTTATATTAATTTAATTTGTGACGCGTTTCTCTCTCACAGGGGTATCATCGGGCATCGAGTAAAAACATTCTAGGACCACTGGTAAGAGTGCAGAACGTCAAAAACAAATAAATAAATAACCGTTTGTAAATGAGACTACGTAATCATTCTTGAACATCCGAAGAAGTTGCTGTATTATTATCAGAAAGATGGAGTGGTGTCCTTTTCAGATAACAATGGTTGTAGACCTAGCTCCAAAATTGCGTCACTAGCGAAATATTTTCAAAACGCCTTTAATCCCTTGTTTCACACCTTTAGGGTTGTAATTTCGATAAATCCATTATTAAATGATGCCTTAAGTACACCGTCAACACCATTTCCAAAATTTTCAAGTTTCTAGCCTTAGCGGTTTGAGCTGGGTGATGATACAGTCAGCCAACCACTCAGTCAGGCCAGTCAGGACACTGCGTTTTAAATATAGAGATCTGACTGTATATTAAGGATTAGCCTCCTAAATTACACTACTGGCAATTAAAGCTAATACACCACGAAGGTGCCGTGCTACGGACGCGAAAGTTAACTGACGGGAAGAAGATGCTGTGATATGCAAATGATATGCTTTTCAGAGCATTCACACAAGGTTGGCGCCGTTGGCGACACCTACAACGTGCTGACAGGAGGAAAGTTTCCAACCGATTTCTCATACAGAAACAGCAGTTGACTTGCGTTGCCTGGTGATATGTTGTTGTGATGCCTTGTGTAAGGAGGCGAAATGCGTACCATCACGTTTCCGACTTTGATAAAGGTCGGATTGTAGACTATCGCGGTTCCGGTTTATCGTATCGCGACATTGCTGCTCGGGTTGGTCGAGATCCAATGACTGTTAGCAGAATATGGAGTCGGTGGGTTCAAGAGGGTAATACGGAACGCCGTGCTGAATCCCAACGGCCTCGAATCACTAGCAATCGAGATGACAACCATCTTACCCGCATGGCTGTAACAGATGGTGCAGCCACGTCTCGATCCCTGAGTCAACAGATGGGGACGTTAGCAAGACAACAACTATCTGCACGAACAGTTCGACGACGTTTGCAGCAGCATGGACTATCAGCTCGGAGACCATGGCTGCGGTTACCCTTGACGCTGCATCACAGGCAGCTGCGCCTGCGATGGTGTACGCTACAACGAACCTGGGTTCACGAATGCAAAAACGTCATTTTTTCTGATGAATCCAGGTTCTGTTTACAGCATCATGATGGTCGCATCCGTGTTTGGCGACATCGTGGTGAACGCACAGTGGAAGCGTGTATTCGTCATCGCCATACTGGCGTATCACCCGGCGTGATGGTATGGGGTGCCAATGGTTACACGTCTCGGTCGCCTATTGTTCGCATTGACGGCACTTTGAACAGTGGACGTTACATTTCAGATGTGTAACGACCCGTGGCTCTACCCTGCATTCGATCCCTGCGAAACCCTACATTTCAGCAGGATAATGCACGACCGTATGTTACAGGTCCTGTACGGGCCTTTCTGGATACAGAAAATGTTCGGCTGCTGCCCTGGCCAGCACGTTTTCCAGATCTGTCACCAATTGAAAACGTCTGGTCAATGGTGGTCGAGCAACTGGCTCGTCACAATACGCCAGTCGCTATTCTTGATGAACTGTGGTATCGTGTTGAAGCTGCATGGACAGCTGTACCTGTACACGCCATCCAAGCTCTATTTGACTCAATGCCCAGGCGTATCAAGGCCGTTATTACGACCAGAGGTGGTTGTTCTGGGTACTGATTTCTCAGGATCTATGCACCCAAATTGAGTGAAAATGTAATGTCACTTCTAGTATTATATATTTGTCCAATGAATACCCGTTTATCTTCTGCATTTTTTCCTGGTGTAGCAATTTTATTGGCCAGTAGTGTGCTTATGCTTTTAAAATAACCCTTATGTAACAACAGACGGTCGCTGTTAACGGACTATTACGAAATGCACTTCAAAGATATTATAGTAGTTACCAACGTCAATCCTTTATGGGCTTGTCAGGAAGGCATATCTCGCCATAGGACCACCGACGTGTGAGTGTATGACAAGTACTTCGTTTATTTGTAAATTTCTATGTAGGTGTGTTTGTATGTATATCTATCTCTAATATTATTCTACGTATTTGCGCGCGTTTGTGTAACGTGTTGCTTTGTTTTGGTGTGTGTGTGTGTGTGTGTGTGTGTGTGTGTGTGTGTGTGTTTCCTCATTTGTTTCTCTATCACTGTCCTTACATGTCAATTGTCGTCATTGTTTTCATTTAGTGTTACGGTTAGATCTCGTCTGTGTGCGAGTCTGTAGGGCTTCTCTTGCGTATTCTAATCGCAATATTCTTCAAATAGTGTCAAATGTTGTGTCGAGGTCTGCTCACTGTTTTGGATTCCTGAAGTTTTACATGTTATCATGCGTCGCCCTTTCTCGTCTGGCCTTTGTGTACACATTGCAGTGCAGTATTATATATTCGGTGGAGCTAATTTCGACAAGATATGCATTCTTTACTGGATATCGAACTTGTCCGGTGAGGAAATGTATCACTTCAAAGCTGGTAGCACGTTATTTTCCTAACATTTCCCTTAATTCGAGAAGAACCTATGGACTCTCCGACACTTACCGGGTGTCTTTCATTGCTCTTATTTTGTCATTTACGCCAGTCTTGATCCAATATGATGCAAAATGATGATGCTGATTGGAAAGACGCCAACGACTATCCAAAGGATTGCCGGAGATGTCGTTATAACAGTGCTCATAACCGTAGGAGCACAACCTCTGCCTGCGTCTCAAAGCAGTTTCGTTTGTCACCAGGCTGAGTTTATTTGCTTGAGGCTAAACAAATACAGGGTGTTACAAAAAGGTACGGCCAAACTTTCAGGAAACATTCCTCGCACACAGATAAAGAAAAGATGTTATGTGGACATGTGTCCGGAAACGCTTAATTTCCATGTTAGAGCTCATTTTAGTTTCGTCAGTATGTACTGTACTTCCTCGATTCTGATGATCAAATTGTAAATTTCCACAATCAACATGTGTGGGCCGACGAGAATCCGCACGTAATTGTGCAATCACGTCATCAACACAGATTTTCTGTGAACGTTTGGGCAGGCATTGTTGGTGATGTCTTGATTGGGCCCCATGTTCTTCCACCTACGCTCAATGGAGCGCGTTATCATGATTTCATACGGGATACTCTACCTCTGCTGCTAGTACATGTGCCTTTACAAGTACGACACAACTTGTGGTTATGCACGATGGAGCTCCTGCATATTTCAGTCGAAGTGTTCGTACGCTTCTCAACAACAGATTCGGTGACCGATGGATTGGTAGAGGCGGACCAATTCCATGGCCTCCAAGCTCTCCTGACCTCAACCCTATTGATTTTCATTTATGGGGGCATTTGAAAGCTCTTGTCTACGCACCCCCGGTACCAAATGTAGAGACTCTTCGTGCTCGTATTGTGGACGGCTGTGATACAATACGCCATTCTCCAGGGCTGCATCAGCGCATCAGGTATTCCATGCGACGGAGGGTGGATGCGTGTATCCTCGCTAACGGAGGACATTAGGAACATTTCCTGTAACAAAGTGTTTGAAGTCACGCTGGTACGTTCTGTTGCTGTGTGTTTCCATTCCATGATTAATGTGATTTGAAGAGAAGTAATAAAATGAGCTCTAACATGGAAAGTAAGCGTTTCCGGACACATGTCCACATAACATATTTTCTTTCTTTGTGTGTGAGGAATGTTTCCTGAAAGTTTGGCCGTACCTTTTTGTAACACACTGTATAATGGATTGAAATATTTCGTAGTGGTATGTTCTCATGTGTATTAGTGGAAGTCTATAATATGTACTGTTTATTCTTGCCAGTAACTGCAGCAGTTTTTGCTCTTGTGTTCTGTAGCTTTCATGTGGGTTTTGAAGGGGAGTCCTTTGACTATCCTAATTCCCTGCTATCTTTTAACTTGTTTTCATGTTGTATTTCTATTTCCAAGTTTCACAGATGGGTTTCTAATGAGTGTTCCTTTAAGTGGGACGTAAAATTATTAGTTGGAGGTAACTATCTCACTAGAGTTCGCCGATTCTGCCACCAGTAAGTCGTCGGCATATGCCACAGTTCCGTCGGCGCATACACGGCACTTCACGCGATGTAATAGGGATTCCGTTGCTAGATACCAGAAGACGACGAGAAAATCGAACGTCGTGAGCATCGTTTGGTGTTCATTTTGAGAATTTTCCGGTTCCCTGCTCGCCTCTCAGCAACCCTCTCCCTTTAGTAATCCTATAGGTTACGGTATGCATCTACAACGTCTATCATTATGGATATTACACACAGAATAAGTCTACAAAAGAAAAACTCTGCACCACTAAGGAGAAATCGGTAGCGTGGTATACATGTACAGAAAAACAAATACAGAGTGAGTCAAAAAGGACTTTACAACTTTGGAATTATGTAGAAACTCCGGGACGTCTCCAGATACATCTTCGGCCTGCCTGGAATGTCACTGACTGGAGTAGAATTGTCTTCAGTGATGCGTCCCGCTTCGAAAGCCCTGGACACTGGTGGCAACCAACTTAAATGTCGTCCACCATATGGCCTGATAGCAGGAGTGGTGGTCTGGGATGATTTTGATTTCATAGCAGGACCCCTTTGGTTGTCATCTTCATGCTTGCCACACCCTACGTTGACCATTAAGGTTGCTGTACATGTCCCTAACTGAGAACGATTGGAGCATTCTGGGTAGGGCCCTGCAACAAGCTCGGGATTTTGGAGATCTAACGTGGCAATTGGAAAGAATTTGGCATGATATCCCTCAAGAGGACCTTTATCAACTCTTTCAGTGTATGCCAAAACCAGTAACGTACTGCAAAAGGGCCTGAGGTGGCCAACGAGTCATTGACATGATCTATTTCTGAAGGGCTTTGTCTTGAATAAGTCATCCAATGATTTTGAAATTCTAATCATTTGTTTGTCTCTACATGTGCATCACACTACGAAATCCATCCCACTTGTTCGAGTGGGTTTCCAACGCGTGTTTTCTACCATGCGGGGAGGTTTCGGTTTATCGTACCAGTTGAATTAGTTCTTTCCGAAATCCGTACTGAAGCGATCTAAGTTTCATTATTCTCCATGTGTGAGCAAATACATGCGACATACAATAAAAATTAGTAAGGGGTGCTATAAGGATACTAGCTTCTATCGAAGACCCTAGTTTGTGTCCTCTCTCGAAAGGCCAATGCATAAGTGTCCCAACAGAACTGGAGGTACATATTTGCAAAATTGATATAGTATCGAAAGAGCTGGACGCAATAACTGTCCTAATCTTGTTTCTTCTCGTGTAAACAAGTGATACTCAATGCATATTGAACATTACTGGGCCGAAAACCAGGGCGCTGCAAAACTGGTATCACGAAAATTTTACTCTAAAAAAGCCACGTTGTTTTAATGAAAGCAAATTTTCATTTTTTTCAGTAACAGTTTTCCATTTGTAACATGCAAATTTAGGAGTAGAATAATAATTTCAGATTACCTAATTATCAATGGTTATTCTAACTCTATAACACTGTGCATAAAATTAAAAGTGTTATGTATGAGCTATTTTTGTATGGTACGCAAATTATTAACATGCCCTGCTATTAATACGGTGAATGCCAAGTACATCCGTTGCAAAAAATGGTTCAAATGGCTCTGAGCACTATGGGACTCAACTGCTGAGGTCATCAGTCCCCTAGAACTTAGAACTAGTTAAACCTAACTAACCTATGGACATCACACACATCCATGCCCGAGGCAGGATTCGAACCGGCGACCGTAGAGGTCTCGCGGTTCCAGACTGTAGCGCCTAGAACCGCTCGTCCACTACGGCCGGCACATCCTTTGCACTAACTACTGTTTCGGATTACATTATTTACTTGTACCACATTATGTTTACTTTTCTGACAAGATTACACTGACCGTTGAGTATTTTGCTCTAATGATATATGCAAATGATTTCATCATGCCGGCCGTGGTGACTGAGCGGTTCTAGGCGCTACAGTCTGGAACCGCGCGATCGCTAAGGTCGCAGGTTCGAATCCTGCCTCGGGCATGGATGTGTGTGATGTCCTTAGGTTAATTAGGTTTAAGTAGTTCTAAGTTCTAGGGGACTGATGACCTCAGCAGTTACGTCCCATAGTGCTCAGAGCCATTTGAACCATTTGATTTCATCATGCAAGTTATTAGAACGTACAATTCTTTTCTAACTCTAGTGTAAAATGTGTCCATATCTTCGTGCGAATTTCGGTTTTAGTATGAGGAACAACTTATGCTACCGAATGGACAATAGGTCACGTTTATCTTGGCAGTAAGAAGCAGCCTTCCTCTATTTCGATACAAATAAATGAATGGTTCTGCACAATCTTTTATTCGAGAGAAGTGGTAAATAAAAATTGGCCAGGTGCAAGTGGGACACGTGCGCTGAAGGTTTCGTACTTACTTAATTATGTGTACAGACAGTTCATCCATTCTGTGAATCGAGGATCTCGACAGTTCGTCCATTTTGTGAACCGAGGATCTCGACGATTCTTGCTGTTATCGAGACTCATACTGAAAAGATATCCGTTCCAGAGATTCGGAGACTTTCGACAATATTTTAAACTCAAGTCCGAATTCGGATAACGAATGACAAAGGAAATATTTTTCTCGTGCGATGTGATTACAAATTAACAGTTTCTTGGTTCTTTCCCATTGGATGCCAATTTACAAAAGAAATTTTTTATTTGTGTGATATAATTAAAAACTAAGAGTTTTCAGTTTCGTTTCCTTTGGCTGTAGTGTGAAACCTTACATCTTGGCAAATTTCAAGAGTCTAGGTCAGTGTAAGTATCCTCTAGGTTTTGGTGAGTGAGTTTGCGAGTATCAAGGTATGTAACATGAATGGACGTATTTGCTGATTGCATTTAATTAGAAGCCTCACGCTTGTACAACGCCAAGGGACCGTAGATCTTAACATGTGACACAAATTTCAACTTCATACGTCTCTCCGTCCCCGAGAATAAGAATATAAGAGTTTGGAGCAGTCGGGCAGACAGACGTAGACACACACACACACACACACACACACACACACTAACACAATGGTTGAACGAAGCACAGCATTTTAATCAATTCAAAATAATGTTTTAATTAATTTTAAATAAATAATAACCGTCGAGATAAACCTTAATTTTCTTGCCAGTAATTTAAATTATGGACTACCGAAATACGGTAGCATACGCCTGGAGGCAAGAGTGGAAAACCAATACCGTATGGCGTTGTAAAATATTTCTAAATCTTCATATAAATCTGTACACAGGAAACAACCTGGTGGTTTATGCTATGTGATAGTTTGTGCACCACTATTATTTTTTCCACATTCCTTGTTCCAGTTGTGAATCATACACGCTATGAACGACTGATGATTATCTTGCATGTGGAGTGGTATCTGTCTAAAATAATCTTCATAAAAATTTCGCAAGATATAAAACAAAGCAATTTATTGATCGACTTCTCTAGAAATACACGTTCTGGGGATTTTGACAGTAAACCACATAACGAGTTTCAACGCCTCTTGTACCGTGTGGCACTGTTGTTCGATAAGCATCGCCATGAAGTTTTCACGAACACTAGAAGAAAACTTATAATGATAGACACTGCTATTCTGCGGATTTCGTATATCATCTCTTTCGGTTCACTCTCAGTGACTGATGCGCAATACTTAAGTATCTGGTGTAAACTGCACATCCCGAATATCCTTCCAGTGAATCTCGATCTGGCGTCTTCCTTTCATAGGATTAGTTTCATGTGGTTGACCCATTCTTTTTCTTCTCCTTCTCCTCCCAAAACCTCTTCATCTTTTGACTGTGTCCCAGTTCCCTTTGGTTTGTCCACATTTTCTTCGTTCCTTTTATTTCCAGTTTCGTGTTCATAACATTGTTTCTGAACTGGTGTGATACATTTATGCATTCCCTATTGATAGCTGCTTGTGTTTTGTGTTCTTCTGTTTCCTGAAGCAATTAGTAGTTTTGATTCAATGCTTAAAAACGTAAAAAAATTTCGTTTTGAGCCGCGCAGAGTACCCGTGCTGCCTGGGGCACCTTGCCACGGTTCGCGCGGCAGCCCCCGTCGGAGGTTCGCTTCCTCCGTCGAACATGGGTGTGTGTGTTGTCCTTGGCGTAAGTTGATTTAAGTTAGATTAAGTACTATTTAAGCCTAGCAACCGATGACCTTCACAGTTTGGTCCCATAGGAACATACCACAAATTTGCAAATTTTCTCTTTTCTGAGACTGCTGTGGTTAATGTTATGTAAATGTCCATAAAATGTTAGCCGACGTGTTCGGATCATGTCAATGAGTCTGTGTGTGTGTTCATATTTCTTTGGCTGGTCTCTTAATCCATATACCATTTGTTTATTGCTCCGAAAATGTTACAAGACTATTGAAATCTATTTTTTCTGTATCTGTGTCACCTAATGCTCTGATTATGGCAGTTCATTATACACACAGTTCTTATGGTAGCAAATCTGTATAGAGGTACTGAGTGTGGTCTGCCTTGAACCGTCTCTTTTATTCTAGTACATCCATATGTGTTTGTACACTTCATGAAGCTTTTTATTATTTTTATGATGGACGCTTTGCTTGATTCTCCCATTTTGTAAATATGGCCCTAGGTAGTTGAACTTTTCCAATCTTTTAACCTTTTGTTTGCATGCCTTGTGTGTTGTTCTTTCTTTCCATGAATCGCGTTTTCTCATAATATGATATCCGTAGATCTCGTTTGGCACAGATTCCAAATGAGTGTTTCAGCACTTCTTGGGCTTATTGTGTACTGCTGCTGAGCGCTGCCTGTCATCTGCTAATCTCAGGCAATTGATGGTAGTTTTCGTTGCCCAACTTCTACACAACTGAATCCCTGTGGTAACGAGCATCACACCATCACATTGTAACAACCTTTAGCAGACGAATTTACTCTCCAAATCGGGATTTCTCTGAAGTGACAGAGCCAGAACGTGACTAGATCGAAACATTGACGCCAATTTGTAGATTTAGACACCTATTTAATTGGTAAAATTACGGAATACATGAATGATAACTTCACTTCAGTTTGCATTTCCATGAACCAAGGAATTTGCCGTTGGTGGGGAGGCTTGCATTCCTCAACAATACAGATGGCCGTACCGTAGGTGCAACCACAACGGAGGGGTAACTGTTGAGAGGTCAAACAAACGTATGGATCCTGAAGAGGGGTATCAGCCTTTTCAGTAGTTGCAGGGGCAACAGTCTAGATGATTGACTGATCTGGCCTTGTAACACTAACCAAAACGGCCTTGCTGTGCTGGTACTGCAAACGGCTGAAAGCAAGGGGAAACTACACCCGTAATTTTTCCGACGGCATGCACCTTTACTGTATGAACCTCTTGGGTAAAATATTCCGGAGGTAAAATTGTCCCCCATTCGGATCTCCGGGCGAGGACTACTCAAGAGGACGTCGTTATCAGGAGAAAGAAAACTTGTGTTCTACGGATCGGAGCTTGGAATGTCAGATCTCTTAATCGGGTAGGTAGGTTAGAAAATTTAAAAAGGGAAATGGATAGGTTAAAGTTAGATATACTGGGAATTAGTGAAGTTCGGTGGCAGGAGAAACAAGACTTTTGGTCAGATGAATACAGGGTTATAAATACAAAATGAAATAGGGGTAATGCAGGAGTAGGTTTAATAATGAATAAAAAAAATAGGAGTGCGGGTAAGCTACTACAAACAGCATAGTGAACGCATTATTGTGGCCAAGATAGACACGAAGCCCACGCCAACTACAGCAGTACAAGTTAATATGCCAACTAGCTCTGCAGATGACGAAGAAATTGATGAAACGTATGATGAGATAAAAGAAATTATTGAGGTAGTGAAGGGAGACGAAAATTTAATACTCATGGGTGACTGGAATTAGACAGTAGGTAGAGGAAGAGAAGGAAAAGTAGTAGGTGAATATGGATTGGGGGTAAGAAATGAAAGAGGAAGCCGTCTGGTAGAATTTTGCACAGAGTATAGCTTAATCATAGCTAACACTTGGTTCAAGAATCATGAAAGAAGGTTGTGTACTTGGAAGAATCCTGGAGGTACTAGGAGGTATCAGATAGATTATATAATGGTAAGACAGAGATTTAGGAACCAGGTTTTCAATTGTAAGACATTTCCAGGGGAAGATGTGGACTCTGACCACAATCTATTGGTTATGAACTGTAGATTAAAACTGAAGAAACTGCAGAAAGGTGGGAATTTGGGGAGATGGGACATGGATAAACAGAAAGAACCACAGGTTGTAGAGTGCTTCAGGGGGAGGATTAGGGAACGATTGAGAAGAATGGGTGAAAGAAATATATTAGAAGAAGAAAGAGAAGCTCTGAGGGATGAAGTAGTGAAGGCAGCATAGGATCAAGTAGGTAAATAGACGAGGGCTAGTAGAAATCCTTGGGCAACAGAAGAACTATTGAATTTAATTGATGAAAGGAGAAAATATAAAAATGCAGCAAGTGAAGCAGGCAAAAAGGAATACAAAAGCCTCAAAAATGAGATCGACAGAAAGTGCAAAATGGCTAAGCAGGGATAGCTTGAGGACAAAAGTAAGGATGCAGAGGCTTATCTCACTAGGGGTAAGATAGATACTGCCTACAGTAAAATTAAAGAGACCTTTGGAGAAAAGAGAGCCACTTGTATGAATATCAAGAACTCAGATGGAAACCCAGTTCTAAGCAAAGAAGGGAAAGCAGAAAGGTGGAAGGATATATAGAGGGTCTATAGAAGGGCGATGTATTTGAGGACAATATTATGGAAATGAAAGAGGATGTAGATGAAGATGAAATGGGAGATACGATACTGCGTGAAGAGTTTGACACAGCACTGAAAGACCTGAGTCGAAACAAGGCCCTGGGAGTAGACAACATTCTATTGGAACTACTGACGGCCTTGGGAGAGCCAGTCCTGACAAAACTCTACCATCTGGTGAGCAAGGTGTATAAGATAGGGGAAATACCCTCAGACTTCAAGAAGAATATAATAATTCCATTCCCAAAGAAAGCAGGTGTTGACAGATGTGAAAATTACCGAACTATCAGTTTAATAAGTCGCAGCTGCAATATACTAACGCGAATTCTTGACAGACGAATGGAGAAACTAGTAGAAGCCGACCTCGGGGAAGATCAGTTTGGATTCCGTAGAAATGTTGGAACACGTGAGGCAATTCTGACCCTACGACTTATCTTAGAAAATAGATTGTGAAAAGGCAAACCTACGTTCCTAGCATTTGTAGACATAGAGAAAACTTCTGACAATGTTGACTGGAATACTCTCTTTCAAATTCTGAAGGTGGCAGGGGTCAAATACAGGGAGAAAAAGGCTATTTACAATTAATACAGAAACCAGATGACATAAGAGTGGTGGGGCATGAAAGGGAAGCAGTGGTTTGGAAGGGAGTGAAACTGGGTGTAGCCTCTCACCGATGTTATTCAATCTGTGTATTGAGCAAGCAGTAAAGGAAACAAAAGAAGAATTCGGAGTAGGTATTAAAATCCATGGTGAACAAATAAAATCTCTGAGGTTCGCCGATGACATTGTAAATCTGTCAGAGACAGCAAAGGACTTGCAGGAGCAGTTGAACGGAACGTACTGTGTCTTGAAAGGAGGATATAAGATGAATATCAACAAAGGCAAAACGAGGATAATGGAATGTAGTCGAATGAAGTCGGGTGATGCTGAGGGAATTACATTAGGAAATGAGACACTTAAAGTAGTAAAGGAGTTTTGCTATTTGGGGAGCAAAATATCTGATGATGGTCAAAGTAGAGAGCATATAAAATGTAGACTGGCAATGGCAATAAAAGCGTTTCTGATGAAGAAAAATTAGTTAACATCGAGTATAGACTTAAGTGTCAGGAAATCGTTTCCGAAAGTATTTGTATGGAGTGTAGCCATGTATGGAAGTGAAGCATGGACGATAAATATAATTTGGACAAGAAGAGAATAGAAGCTTTCGAAATGTGGTGCTACAGAAGAATGCTGAAGATTAGATGGGTAGATCACATAAATAATGAGGAGGTATTGAATAGAATTGGGGAGAAGAGGAGATTGTGGCACAACTTGGCAAGTAGAAGGCAGCGGTTGGTGGGACATGTTCTGAGGCATCAAGGGATCACAAATTTGTCACTGGGGGGGCAGCGTGGATGGTAAAAATCGTAGAGGGAGACCATGAGATGAATACACTAAGCAGATTCAGAAGGATATAGGTTGCAGTAAGTATTGGGAGATGAAGAATCTTGCACAGGATTGAGTAGAGATTCCTCTTCTTCTGCTATCTTGGTGTGTAGTTTCTCTTACTATTAACATGTACATTTTCTATCTTTACCTTGAAAGTTTTCCTGGCATGGGACACCACAATGAAAGTTTTCCTGACATGCGACACCACAATGAAAGTTAACACATGGGGTGACTATATAGAAATAATTGATAATGTGTGAAAAATCTAGTTTACTGATAACATTTAGTTTCCAAAAACCCGCACAGACACGATCCATGTTAAACACGTTATTATAGAATATCGTAAACAAGTAACATTTGGTTTAAGACCACAATGGACAAGGATGCTGGGCGGCAGAAATAAGTCAAGTATACTGGCCCTAAAAATGGGAATAACGCAATCTGATTTAATCTGACGCTGAGCAGACTTTGACTGTTCAAATCTACAGACGTTTATATTGGTGCAGCCGAGAGAAAGTGGCTATTGGGACTTGTACACTCAGACAAGTCCGGAGCAGCAGTACATTACCCTGTTCACTTCGTGCAGGACGTATCCTGCAGATTGCGAGATGTGTGCGGCGGAGGAGAGGTGCAAGGCAGCACCTGTCCGTCGATCGCGGCCACGAAAGAAAGGCAAAATCTCACGATCTAGCTATCAGGCAGATGGATCGCTGTTTACTCCTAACCAGAGTCCTGAAATCACGGCAGATTTCAGTGTGTGAAACACCCGTTCACTGGTCGTACCAAGGACCAATTTGTCTCACTCATACGGCAGGGCGCACATGGATGCCAAACTACAAGACCGATAAACCAAGAACGAATAGGTGTGCCTCATCAAACGAGGAGTCCGAGACATTTGTAGTCACACTGTCAGTACAGTAAGAACTTCACCACAGGTTCACCAGTCTAACTACTCGTAAGTAAAGTCAGTCTTAGGATACATCCCAAGTACCAACCACACATGCCAGAACTTCGACCAAAAGTTGCTTCCAGACCGAAGTCCAGAACCCGAGTGCCTAGCACCTCTCCCAAAGAAAACAATTGCGTTTTTCGGCAAAGTGCACGAACGACACCCCCTTCACCCCATCTTGAGCCAGCCACAGGGCTTTAGAGGAGCTAAATCTCCACCCCCCCCCCCTCCCTACACGACAGCACAAACTCATGTCGAACCAGAGCAAGAGTTAAGAAACCGTCGTCTCTGGAAAAAAAACCGCTAATTACTGGATTTTTCAAGTTTTTGCCTTGGGAGAAGATGTTTTTCTCCGAAGTCATGTTGTTTCCCATAGCAACAAGCGAACAGATGCAGTCTTATAAATCTTTATCTAGATTTTCTGTGCTTTGGAGCATGTTAGTTCTAGCTCTGAGGTGTCATAAAGAGTTTATCTCTAAACGTTTCTCAGATGACGTAGTTTCCCTTAGGACTGAGGCGGCCTATGGAAATGGGTCTCAGGCCTATTTGCAGTATCGGCAAACAAGAAGACTTGTGAATTTTTGTCATTCATGGCACTGCACACAATGCCCAGGTTAACGACTCAACTGTGTATATGCATCCCTTCAGTCTGACATCCCCAGCCCAGCCACTGGCTGGCGCCAATGTAGGTATAGTAGCATTGTCCTGCTGGAGACCTGTCTTGATTATGGGGTGCTCTGTCTGCCCTGTGCAGCTGTGGGCCTGTCCAGCAAGATAACTGAATGACGGGCTAGCGCCACTTGCTTTCAACTTCCAATATGCCGATTCTATCAACTAAGAACCATAAAAATACCTCATGCTTTTAGCGCCTTACCAGACTCCATCAACACCTGCTCACGCTGTTAACTTTCTAGAGTCTCGCTCAAGTTGCGTAACGTTGTAACAAAATCTTTATGAAAAATAGGTGAGAGAGTAACCCGTCCTCTCTCAACCTTTCGTGTCTATTTATCTCTTTTGTCTCTGTTTAACTTTTCACTTTATACTGTAACTTAGATTTATGTGTTTCGACAAAACGAGATCATATACGCAGATATTAATCTACTTTGCTAAAACGGCCTCAGTGACTTTGGTTTTGAAGTTATTTATTGGACGCAGTATTGGAAAGAATTTTCATCGAGTACAGGTGTAGATTTGCTTTCTTCACAGTGTCCTAGTTTAATGTATCTCCATGGACTCAACTAATATCGTAATCTGTATAAGAGAGCGGTACTGTGTTATTACGTAATGCATCCACTAGTTAACTGCTCTATTACACCACACATCGCTGTTGTTCATCAGCCGTTGTTCTCCTTCCTGTTTTGCTAGTATAGATAGCATTAAAAAAATTTGTGTGAAATCTTATGGGACTTAACTGCTAAGGTCATCAGTCCCAAAGCTTACACACTACTTAACCTAAATTATTCTAAGGGTAAACACACACACGTATGCTCGAGGGAGGACTCGAACCTCCGCCGGGACGAGCCGCATAGTCCATGACTGCAGCGCGCCAGACCGCTCGGCTAATCCCGCGCGGCATAGATAGCATACAGTATGCCCCAACAACTGCTTCAGATCACGTTCTAAATTTTGTCGAATGCCTATGAACGACTCCTAATTGTTCCATGGAGTATACCAAAGCAAAACTATCGGTCTAGTTACACTCCAAAGTGGCGAGTTCCAGTCCAGTGGGTCTGCAGGCCCGCAATGTCCTTAGAAAACAGTTGAATCGTCCAGCCCAAGTCGGCAATGGCACAGTTTGTCAAGTACTTACTGCTGTTTACCATCGCACTGCGAACTGTCGTTTTAGGGTGCGAAATGTTTAGGAATAAGCGCCTCAAGGGAAGAGTTGGTTTCAGTGACACACTTTATGCCCCCTCCTGAGGCCTTTTCGTGTTTATTTAGATCGGCGGTGGGTCTGAAATGTTTTCCACAAGCACCCATAAAATCTGCTTGTTTTCAGCGCTGGGCATTGCGGTTCGAACTCCGAAGTTAGAGTCGTCAAACGAGGGGCAGGAAATGGTAAGAGGGGATGTGACGACCTACCCATCGTGTGACATATCCACCGTGGTGTTGGGCAGAATTGTGGTGCCTGTGGGACATAAATTACGCGTCTTACTAGTCACCTGAATTTCTGAGCCATAATCTTTTTTCTCACATGTCTAGACACAGTGGTGTTTGAAACGTCGCCGAGCCCGAGGCTGACGTCGCAAGGCGCAACGGTTCTATATCATTTCAGAGGCAGTTTGTAGGCACCTTTGAACCCCTTTATTTGTTTTCCACAGTGTAGTTGATAGACATGACAACAACATTTAGTAATAGAGACATACTTCTTTTTACACCCAAGCTTTCCGCAAAATTTGACATACAAGACATATTTCCTTCTATCTCCCAGCTACTTATTTTTTTATTTTCATTTCCCAATCAAATATTCCGCCTTCTTTTCCCCTACTTTTATTTAATGTTTTTCATTACGTTCCTCCTTTCCTCTTCCAACTTTTCTCGTATTTCCATTACTATTAACGCTCATAGTTTTAATTTAGATATTGGTAACTTGTCTTTATTCTCATCGCGGATGGTTTTGATCTAAATGAAAGCTTGAAGCATGAATGGTCCACAAAAACATTAGGAACAAGAGCCCATCACCTTGATCCCACAAAGAAGCCAAAAGCTTTTGACCTAACGAGAAACCTCTGGTGTCGCCTCAACAGTTTAAGGACTGGAAATGATTGTTGTAGCTACTTCAGGTACAAATGTGACTGGATCAGTTCACCAATGTGTGCATGTCATCAGGAAGAGCACACAATTGAACATCTAATCCAACGCTATCCACTTCATTCATACCCTGGAATTATCGACGACTTGTTCATTCTCACACCCCGCTGAATTAATTGGTTGAAAAACACGGACTTTAAGGTCTAATCTTGTCTTATATCACATATAGATTGTATAAAATCACTTGTCTTATTTCAACTGTATATTGTATAAAATCACCATAATAATAAATAAAATGTCAGGAACAAATATAAAATGTGCTTTTTTGCACTGTTTATGTAAATATAATTTCTAAATTTTAGATTCTATATTAGATGTAACTTACAAAGTTCTTGTCATGATGACTGTAACCTCTGGCTACATAGCCCTCACCTTGTTAGGTTATATCAATCAATATGTGAATATTCTGAGTCATTACGTGAATTTTATCGGTAGTGGATGTTGTTCAGCTCAGTAACTGTTCCTTTACAGGGTGTAGAAACATTTCCGCTACCAGTCACAATAAATGATAGTCTATTCGTCACACGACCCGATTCAGGTTTTTGCCCATCATCAGGTGTTTATACGTTCATGTACATGTTCATATTTCTGGAGATCAATAAAGATGAAATATCCTTATTAAAATTACGTTGTCACCACAGCTTGATTGATCTGCAGCAAACTAAACAGGTATATGAATGTATAAACACCTGAGGATGGGCACAAGTGCGAAACCGGTCATGTGATGAATAAATAATCTTTTATTGTGACTGGTGGCGGAAACGTTTCTTCACCTTCAATCATTAAATTTTAGCTGTCTTAGACATATTGATTGAAGCGAACATATTAATCTATTTTACAATTATTTCATTATTTTGTTTTTAATTTTTGCAGTTGTAATGTAAAATTGTCGGTACAATGAATTCAACTGTTAGGGCTTCGAAAATTTTACATCCACATTTTCAAATTATTGGGAGTCACGTACCTATTGAACACACAAGTAGATTCATTGTTTTATAACACTACATTAACTGTAAACGTATGGCGAACAGAATATGAACAGAAATACCTGAAAACGTATATTACATAAATTTTCCCCTGAACCTCTTTCTGGGCGTACCTTCAGTTGCTCCTCGACCAGCCTATAGATGAAAAAGTACTTGGTGACGTTTTACTGCTGATTTTACGAGTATACAGTGATTATGCTATGACGAGAGAGAGAGAGAGAGAGAGAGAGAATGTTGACGCTTATAGAAGTCAGCGACGGTGCTGCCACGCTACGGCCGCGGCACGAGTTGCTCGGGATTTATATCTGGGCACACCCGTTTCTGGCAGTGCGCAAGCCGGTATCTGCACGCCGAAATATTCACTCACCGCTGCAACCACCGCCAGCCAAAGGTTTCCGAAGCAGCAGTGTGCTTCATCTGGAAATTAGGCCCTCGAGCTAATACACATATTCCCTCTTAGGACCTGAGGCCCTGGTGCCTGTGACAGCTCAAGGCATAAGGAGGTATTAATATCTATGTCAAGAACCTACAGGAACTGAGTACAGTGTTTAACATCAACTGCCCTAAGGGTAGCTGCAAAGCGTAACGCAGATGCAAGAAACCCCAACGCATTATACAATGTGCGAAAAGCACGTATGACAAATAACTTCATGGAATACTACTGCTACTATAGCTTCGTCAAGAAAAGTTAATATTTGAAAGTAAAATCTCCCTCCCACCGACTGAAAGTACTTAAAATTTTTGATTTCTAACTTCTACTGTACTGTTAATTTTAGAGGGACGCAAACTATTACTGTAATATAATTAAATGGAAAAGCATTAGTATCAAGAGAAATTCGTCATTTTTCGGGCATTTCTTAACAAACCAACGCACACATGAGAAAAATGTAAAGGCTTACGCCTAAAAAATGAATGAATTCAGGCTGAGATTCGTTGGACAAATCTTCAGGAAATGTTGCTTATCCACAGAGTACGTAGCTTACAAAACACTCGTTCTACCAATTCTGAATATTGCGCGTCAGTCTTGATTATGTACAAAATACAACTGATAGAGGAAATAGAGCAGACCGTAAGAGTGTCACGGGGATGCTGAGCCAAATTCACTGACAGATCGTGCAAAAGAGGCGATCTGTGTCATGAGATAGTTTGCAGTTAAATTTCCCAAGTGTACGTTCCTAAATGAATCGACCAATGTATTGCTTCCTTCAACTTATATATCTCGTGAAATGAGCACCAAGGCAAAATTGCAGAAAGTAGAGCTTAAACGGGGTCTTACATGTGATCGGTCTTCAATGAGCAGTTAGCGAATGAAACCGGAAAATGTTGAAATGAGAGTGGTACAAAATATACCTTCCACAACCCACCTTAAGATGGCTTGTGGAATAAATAAGTACATGCTTATAACAGTTCACTCTTTCTTATCTCTTTCACATTGAAATTTTCATGGATGTAACAAAAACGCTAAGTTTACATTACGAAACAGTCGATCTGTTAGAAACTACTTACACTTCTAAATTAACAATTACCTGACACTAAACTAAAGTACTCCGCCTTCAGGCCAGAAGTGGTCCACCCGACCGCCGTATCATTCTCAGTTGAGGATGCGGATAGGAGGGGCCTGTGGTCAGCATACCGCTCTCCCGGTCGTTAAAATGGTTTTCTTTGACCAGAGCCGCTACTATACGGTCGAGTAGCTCCTCAATTGGCATCACGAGGCTGCGTGCACCCCGAAAAATGGCAACAGCGCATGGCGGCTGGATGGTCACCCATCAATTTCGGTGATCTCACGGGAACCGGTGTTACCACCGCGGCAAGGCCGCTGCCTGAGACTAAGCTAACAGATTCCATTTCAGCATATATCGACTTAACTTTACAAATGAAATCGGTTACTGTGTAAAAGTGTCTACTGTTTATGAACTGCATCTCGCTTGAATATTTCCATATCTGATCCAATAGTAAGATGTCCAGAAATAACAGATATAGTACATAAGAATCATGAAGAATTACAGTAATAACTTTCACTTGTCATCCGGAAAACATGTGCTTTCATTTCACGAATTTAGACAATTCGATTTGTGTAAGGGCAGTTTACTATATTGTTTGGAATTAACTGACATAAAATCATTCTTGACGTCTGCCGAAATCTCTTTAACAACCTTTGTAGCCACAAACCGAAACCCGACCCTGAGTCTTGGCAAGGATTCCAATTCCATGCCGATGTTATTTTTGCAACTTATTTTGTGGTTTGTAAAAAAATGTCAATCCAATACGGAAATCTAGTATTAACCAAACATCCGAATTTTAAGTAAATATAAGTCAACAAAATAGTCCTAACAATTCCAAGACGTTTCAAGATAATTCTGTAAGATGTGTAGGGTTATTTGCACTACCAAAAGGTAATTATCATTCATCATTTTCGTCTGATCTTCAATTCCTCACCAACCGAATTCAGGAACAACATCGAGTGAAAGTCATGCTTTCCTCGAGGATCTATCTTAGGATCCTCAGTCATACCACCATGTGACGTAATCAATGGTCAAGAGGAGCTACTGGCGATAGAAAATGAATAGAGAGAAGTAACAACAATATTATGACCATACATACCATAAAAATATAAGCATTTATGCACAGGGTGTTTCACAACTAATGTTACACACTTATAGATGTAGTAGAGGCGACTAAGTGCATCAAGTTTTACGTAGGAATCCCTCTCCAGAAATGTCTTCCACCGACGCTACAGAGTGTCAAAGCTATAGGCGCCGGTGCCTGTAAATATATCTATATACAGGGTGATTCCGCGATGATGGAACCATAATATATAGATTTACAGGTTGCGGCGTCTATAGCTTTGACGCTCTGGAGCGTCCTTGGATGACGTTTCCGGACTTGGGTTCTTATGTACAACTTGAGCTACCAAGTCCGCTGTACAACCTCTAGGAGAGTATAATATCAATTGTGAAACACCCTGTATGTATGTTCCAGATATCCTCCTATACCGACGGACTGATTTCAACCAAATTTGTTACACATATCACTCGAAGGAATTGTTGTGGTGGTAAGAACAGCCTACCGATTGAAAGGATGAAAATTAGGATCATAAAGCCGTGTTGTACACGGCACGCGAATAGCCCTACTGTACTCATCCAGTATTTGCAAACTGAATTGCCACAAACGTTACACATCATTTCAAACCTTCAAGAAACTTTTTCTCGCTAACAATCTCCACAAAATGACGAACGGAGAGAAGTTTATCGCTTATTACTTTTTCGCTCTTCATGCAGGAAAACTGACGCCTGAAGCTTAACATTTTAGTTTTTTACTTCTTAACTACAGACTGTAACCGTCACACATTTCGCATACGGTATTCACATATGCCATAGAATGTACCAGCAAACTTACACCATTATACTATACATAGTTGAGGAAATCAGACGTTTCAAACACCGAGATGCGCGAATAACTGCAGCATCATGCAAGCCTGTTCGTAATACGTCTCACAAAGAGTATACCGTACATATATGTCGCTGAATGTACCTACAACAACATATCATTGTACGACACATAGTAGACGAGATATGACGTCAAATACTGAGTTACGCAAAAAACCGATGAGTCACAAATGTCTTTTAATTTATTATTTCTTTACTACTGACTGTACTCCCAACACATTTCGCGGACAGTATCCCCATACGCTGCTCAATTTACCCAGACAAACATTTCTTTGTATAGCATAGAGTTCAAGAAATATGACATCATATACACAGACCTGTGGGAGAATGAACTTGTTGTGGGGAAATTCGTTAGAGATACAAGTGAAATATGTGCACAAATTCGTGTGAAATATGTTAGTTGTGTTGCAAATATATCTGAGAAACGCATATATGGGCAAGGCCATGGGTAAAAAGGTCATCCTAAAACCCTGGAACGATTTCAGTTATATTTTGTAGTATTACTTACGATTTGGGAAGAAATATTGCGGGGGGGGGGGGGGGAGGGAAAGGGGAGAACCAGCAGCATCGTAATGGAGTGGGAGTGATAACGTGGAGAGTGATGGGGAAGGAGGAGATGTACAAACAGAGATGTAGAAGGAAGAGATGGTCACAGAAATGACGAGAGAAGGAAATGGAAAGGATCAGAGAGCAGAGGAGATATCGAGAGAAAAGGAAGAGGAGGAGCGGGCAGATTGAGGGGGAAGGAGGAGGAGGCGAACAGCTAATAGGGTTGAAATGGTTCAAATGGCTCTGAGCACTATGGGACTCAACGGCTGTGGTCATCAGTCCCCTAGAACTTAGAACTACTTAAACCTAACTAACCTAAGGACATCACATACATCCATGCCCGAGGCAGGATTCGAACCTGCGACTGTAGCAACAGCGCGGCTCCGGACTGGAGCGCCTAGAACCGCACGGCCACCACGGCCGGCAGCTAATAGGGAGAAGAGGCGATCGGCAAGGAGGGGGGCAAGAGGAGAAGAAGCTGATGGACATGTGGGTGGACAGAGTGAGGAGTAAGAGGGACAGACAGAGATGGGCAGCAGCAGATGGACAGAGAGAGGGGAGGGAAAGGGGAGATGGACTAGTAGGGGAATGGAAAAATTATATCGGGACAATGCTGGGTACCCAGCTAATATAATATAAAATCGTAGGTTTGTGAGTGTGTGTGTTAGTATGTCTGATACGCCTTCGCACTGAACTGCTGAACTGACTGGACCCATTTGGATAAAATTGTGAATGGAGATAACTTACACCCTGAATTAACACATAGGCTATGTTCCTAAGAAAGTGTGCGTGTGTGGGATGGTGGGGGGTGGATAAGGGGGGGGGGGGGCAGAAGTAGCGTAGCCCACGATGGACGAATACCTATATTTAATCATCCAATATTTGAGAATGAGAAAATTTAGTTACTTGCAAAAAATTTTACACATAATGTCAAACCCCTAAGAATATTTATCTCGCTGACAATCCCCACGACATCATGGAGGAAAAAAGTTTATAGCTTACTCCATTTCCGCTGTTTATGCAATAACTATCGCATGTAAAATTAGGTTTCAATCTATTACATTTTTACTATTAATTGTACTCGCGACACATTTTGGAGACAGTTTTCACATCTACCACTGAATATACCAGCATAATTATATCATTGTACGATACGTAGTTCAGGAGATATGAAATGTGTGAAAAACTGAAGCATCAAGCATGATGTTTCAAATCATTATTTCTTGAGAACTATTTCGATCACGTCTCAGACAGTATCCACATTCACCACTGGATGTACCTGTAAAAGTATAGCACTGTGCGAACCGTAGTGTGAACATTTGTGGGTCGGCCACCGTGATTTATGCTCGTGCCTTGTCGGCTCTTAGCTCGCTGTCCTGGGGGCGCCACTCTGCGCCGGCGCTGGCGAGCTGATCACGCGGACCGAGGCGAGGTATACGGAGTGCTTGGCACGCTTGCGAGAGGGCAGTTCTGTCTGGTGGACGGGCACTGGGCCCTGTGATCGCACACGGCGGCACTGTGTGCATTGAGCTCTTAGATTTCTGAGTCGTACACAGACCTACTGCTGTGACTCGATCACCAACGTTGCGTAGTTCTAATAGCTCGTTGGTGAATTTTCTCTACTGTATATCGAGCGTTGCGTTACTACGACGGTGAGTCAAATGAAAACCTTAAATTTGTAATAACAAATCGAAATTTCGCTCCGTTATCCTGAAAGTTGGTAAGCGTGCTACTAACAGCCTGCAGAATGGCCTGTAGGTGGCAGCGTAGTGCAGATGCACACATACCGTCGCAGTATCAATATAGAGATGGCCGCCCCACTTGCGACTTGCACCAAAGAAGAACAGCGTTCTGTTATTCGGTTTTTGAGTAGTGAAGGTGTGCAACCTATTGAAATTCATCGATGAATGAAGGTTCAGTACGGTGATGCATTTTCGTCACAGCGTCAAGTCTACGAATGGTGTGACTTCAGTGGGAGATGCTCCTCGTCCAGGTCAGGCACAACAAGTTGTGACTCCACCGAATGTTGCAGCAGTTGAAGCCATAGTGAAGGAAAACCGCCGAGTGACACTGAATGACATTGCAGCATGTTTACAGGTTAGTCATGGCTCAGCACACCACATTGTGCATGATGTGCTCGAGTTTCAGAATGTGTCTAGAAGATGGGTGCCACGGCAGCTGACTCCTGAAATGAAAGAACGACGTGTTGATGCATGTGAAGAACTTCTTCAGAGCTTTTAACTAGAAGGTGATGGCTTCCTTGCAAGAATCGTTACTGGGTAATAAACTTGGGTTCACTTACACGAACCGGAAACGAAGAGAGCGAGCAGGGAATGGCGCCATTCCTCATCACCAAAACCAAAGAAGTTTCGAACAGAACCATCAGCAGGGAAGGTTATGCTGACTCTCTTTTGGGACGAAAAAGGCATCATTTTGGAGCATTACATACCTAGAGGGACCACTGTCACTAGTTCATCATGCACAGATCTCCTAAAAAATAATCTGCGGCCTGCAATCAAATCAAAGCGAGGTGGATTGCTCTCAGCAGTTGTGCGTTTGCAACATGACAATGCAAGGCCCCACATTGATCGTACAACTGTTGCAACAATCACAGACCTGCATTTTGAGTATCTTCCACCATACTCACCAGACCTTCCCCAAGTGATTTCTATATGTTTGATCCACCAAGGACGCAATGAGAGGAACGAAGTTCCGTTCTGATGAAGAGGTACGCCACGCGGTGCATGATTGTTTGCGCGGACTACCAAAAGAAGATTTTTCTATAGGAATTTACGCACTTTGTAAGCGCTGGAGGACTTGCATTGACCGTGGGAGAGATTATGTTGAAAAATGATACAGCTTTCTACCACTTCTGCACAATAAATAACATTTAAAAAAATATTTAAGGTTTTCATTTGACTCTCCCTCGTATAAGTTGTTAACAGCAGAGGTAGTTTCGATTGCTCGTTGCGCAGCTGCGACTGTCCTATAGCAAGTGTTCCATTAGTAGGAGTTGTGGTCAGCCGAGGTTGTTCTGAGAGGTCGTTGCAGAATTTGTGCCTCCTATGTTGTGGGTGACCCGTTATCATGTGTTCACCAAATAACTGCTTAAAACAGGTTGTGGGTGGCCGAGTGGTTCTAGTCGCTTCAGTCCGGAACCACGTGGCCGCTACGGTCACAGGTTCGAATCCTGCCCTGGGCATGGATGTGTGTGATGTCCCTAGGATAGTTACATTTACATAGTTCTAAGTCTAGGGGTCTGATGACCTCAGATGTTAAGTCGCATAGTGCTTAGAGCCGTTTGAACCATTTGGACAGGTTGTGGTCGGACAACGTGGTTTTTTATTTTTGGTTTGTGGCGTCGAGCAGCGCTGAGCTTAATGGAAGCACTGGCCACTGGTGTTCGGTGATGTGTGTTGTTGCCTGCTGTCACGTGAGATCGTTGGGGCAGACTTTAGGTAGCGCCCTTGTTTACTGGTGAATGTCCTTAGAATGGCCTAACGCGTTTGGTGGCGTTCTTTTAAAGTATAAAGAGATTCCTATGTTGGTAGAGCCAACTACCGAAGAATTTACGATGCAGAAGGGAAGCTGTATTCTGCTCCTGTGTAAGATTTTCCTCGTTAACGCGTTGTTGCTAGGTCGGAGGCGCTTGGCGAGAATGGGGTTGCCTTCCTGATAGGTGGACACTGAAAGGCCAGACAGTCCATCGACAGCGACTGAAGTCAGTCATCGAAAGGACGGGGAACATATGCCTCATCCTGTTATTATTTTAAGTGGTTGGTTCATTTATATTGCGACAGATTGGCAGTTGACTCTGAACGCACCAAATAAAGTTACGTTGTCCACTGAAACACTTCTGGTAGTATTGACCGATGACATGAGCTGTGACGTTACAGAATCCGAATATGGGTAATAATAGACTTCATTGATGGACGATCAATGAGGGTGTGGCTAGGATGCTGTTCAAACAGTCTTGACTATTAGAAAAAATAAAATTTTAAACCTGCGGAATGCCGAAATACAGTCCAGATATTTCTGTTTAACAGCAAGCGATGAAAAACAAAACAGTTTTTGTATTTTTATTCAAGTCTTAAGTGAAAATTTCAGATAGTCGTTTGGTTCTGAATCTATCATTAGCTGGTGGTATAAGAGTTGGATTTGGTAACGATATTCATAAGCACAGGACAACTATAAGACACGCTGTAACTGTTGGCGTAAGAATTGCGTGTACCGGTATGCGACTTATTCTCTCTCTTTCCGGAGCCCTTTATGCTGTTACAGCACAAGTGAGACAGGTTAACTGTGAAATAGGCGCCGTGCGAAATGGGCGAAATGCAGGTTATAAATTTAGCAGAATGGCCTCCCCAGCCGGCGCTCAGAATAATCAGCCCCGAAAATTGTCCTTTACCTGCAACGAACGTACTATGTCTTCCATTCCATTGTGCGAGGCATGGTATCTCTCAGGAAAACAAAACAGATGGGATTACGAAGGAAAGGGATGTACTTTGGCCAGCGATCACGCGATAAGCTTCGGTGAATTATGTCGAAAAAAAAAGACCTTGCTTAGCCGTTTATTTATAATCTGATAGGGGAAAAGACTAAAACAGATGACCAAGCGCCTTTCCTCTGTGAAAATCCTGCAGACAGTGGACAGATCAATTAATGGGAGATATTTCATATGGTTGAGCTTGAAATGCTTAAGGCATTATGTAGCTAATTACATAAAAGCTTCGAATACATAGTATGTCACTATGTTACAACTGTCAACAGTTGTCAGTGACACCAACTAACCAATGGGATTTTAGCTAAGACACAGAAACAGCATGTCTGAAGTCACATACTCTGTCTGAAATACATCCTTTGCTTTTTATCACTGACAAGTCGATTGCGAAAAGAATGATTCGTAACTCTGACGGCTTGAAATTGCAGAGGTAACTAACATTGCAAGACAACAACAAAAATAAATAATTTTCTGGGTAATGATAACCGTTTTAGATATTTTGGAGTGTCAAGATAGACCAAAGTAAGGAAAAATGTGAGATATTTCCATATTTGATTTTGCCATTCCTTCAAAAATAAAGATGCTACACTTTGAGATTCCTATTTTGACAAGAAGGCAACACTGCTGGCGACCTCAAAGTAAACGAAGTTAAGGGAATCGTGTATACTGTAAGTAAAACAATACTTGAGGGAGGAAGCAAAGAGGACCTAAAAAGTAGACTACCACAGGTAAGTAGAGCATTCCTGGCCTAAGAAGTCTACTAGTATCAAACATTGAGCTTAATATGAGGAAAAGATCTCAGAACGTACGTTTGGAGCACAGAATCCAACTGCGGTGGTGGTTATAATTCCAACTTCTCATACTTAATTTCAGGCAGGAGAGCCCGTCACGATCTACCCATTAAATTTCAACTGTGAGGAAAGTTAGGTAGATAGCGCGGAAATACGGCCTTCGGCATAGACCGTACAGTTGGGGATTTGCATAAATGTATATGTGATCGAGGGTGGCTGACTGGACTAATGAAATGGCATATTATTTACTATCACTGAAAGGATCTCCCGAGTACTGGTTCACAGCATCAAACTTGATGTAGTAAATGCACCGAATAGAAAACACGCAAGTTAAATACTATAATATTTTCACAAGAACATCAATTAACTACATATACGAACATCAAAATAAGTTTTGCATCGCCCCAGTTCCCAGAGCTCCTGAAGATAGACATTGATTGTGGATATTGTATGACAGAAACAGTCCCTATGACTGTTCAAAAATGTCACTAAACGCACCCAAAGATGTAAACAACCATGGATGAGCCGCGCCTATTAGTCGGAGGGTGTCCGACAGCCGATAAGTTCCATTCATTCCACCCCGGAAGGAGGTACACGGCTCGTGTTGTCTGTAGTTCAACCATGTGTAGGCGGTCATTACAGCGGTTCGATGGCGTCCGCATTGTTACTTTGTGTTAGGAAGGGCTCTCAACAAGGGAAGTGTCCAGTGAACAAAAGCGAAGTTTTTCGGACATGGAGGAGATAGAGGGAGACAGGAAGTATCAATGACGTGCCTCGCTCAGACCGCCCAAGGGCTACGTCCGCAATGGGTGACCTCTACCTACGGATTAGGCTCGGAGGAACCCTGACAGCAACGCCACCATGCTTTTCGTGCAGCCACAGGACGTCGTGTTACGACTCAAACTGCATGATGCGCAACTTCACTCCCGACGTCAATGCCGAGGTCCATCTTTGCAACTACGACACCATGCAGGGCGGTGCAGATGGTCCCAACAACATGCCACATGGATCGCTCATGATTGGCCACACGTTCTCTTCAGCGATGAGTGTGGCATATGCCTTCAACCAGGCAATTGCCGGAGACGTGTCTGGAGGCAATCCGGTCAGGTTGAACGCCTTAGACACACTGTCCAGCGAGTGCAGCAAGGTGGGATGGCATTATGTGGGGCCGACGTACGCCACTGGTGATCATGGAAGGTGTCCTAACGGCTGTACGATACGTGACTGCCTTCCTCCGACCGATAGGGCAACCATATCGGCAGCATATTGGTGCGGAATTCGTCTTCATGGACGACAAAACACGCCCGCATGGTACACATGTTGTGAATGACTACCTTCAGGATGACGACATCGCTCGACTAGAGTGGCCAGCATGTTCTCCAAACACGAACCCTATCGAACATACCTGGTATAGATTGAAAAGGGCTGTTTATAGACGAGGTGACCCACCAACCAGTCTGAGGGATTTACGCCGAATCGCCGTTGAGGAGTGGGACAATCTGGATCAACGGTGCCTTGATGAACTTGTGGATAGTATGTCACGACGAATGTAGACATGCACCAATGGAAGAGAACGTGCAGCTGGGCATTAGAGGTATCGGTGTGTACAGCAACCTGGACCACCACCTGTGAAAGTCTCGCTGTATGGTGGTACAACATACAATGTGTGGTTTTCATGAGCAATAAAAAGGGTGGAAATGACGTTTATTTTGATCTCTATTAGAATTTTCTGTACAGTTTCCGGAATTGTCGGAATCGAGATGATGCAAAACTGTTTTGATGTGTGTAAATTCAACTATTAAAATAGTGACAACTCTGTTTCCACACTCCAGGAAAAGGTTAAATGAATAACTGTGTTGCTTTCTACGAACCTATAATCTAGCCCCCTGAGAGTTTACACTCAAATAGAGTACAACAATAATTCCAGTTAGTATACCCCAACAAATTCCTGACAAACAGTGAATGGAAGTAGGTGACTATCCCCAAAATTCCACACATTCACACATATGCGATGAACTTGAGACATGTGATCGTCGTGGATTCCATATGTGCCAAATCAACTACTCTGCTGGTGCAGCGAATTATGCTCACCGTGAGTATGGCTGTGTTGGGCTGCTGTGTGTTGTCCAGCCACAATGCAACACCAAGTCGATCCATCCATTATAATTACCGTCCACGGATTCAATCCGCACACCCAGTGAGCAAAACGGAAGATGATGCGGACATCTTGGAACTCGCTTAGTGCCTTCTCCCATGGCGCTCACTTTCGCCCTGGTCATTTCTTCCCGCCGAATTAGAGTTGTCACTATTTTAATAGTTGAATTTACACACATCAAAACAGTTTTGCATCATCTCGATTCCGACAATTCCGGAAACTGTACAGAAAATTCTGGAGACAAGAAATCTACTCTGTAGGAATCAACATGGGTTTCGAAAAAGACGGTCATGTGAAACCCAGCTCGCGCTATTCGTCCACGAGACTCAGAGGACCATAGACACGGGTTCACAGGTAGATGCCGTGTTTCTTGACTTCCGCAAGGCGTTCGATACAGTTCCCCACAGTCGTTTAATGAACAAAGTAAGAGCATATGGACTGTCAGACCAATTGTGTGATTGGATTGAGGAGTTCCTAGATAACAGGACGCAGCATGTCATTTTCAATGGAGAGAAGTCTTCCGAAGTAAGAGTGATTTCAGGTGTGCCGCAGGGGAGTGACATAGGACCGTTGCTATTCACAATATACATAAATGACCTTGTCGATGACATCGGAAGTTCACTGAGGCTTTTTGCGGATGATGCTGTGGTGTATCGAGAGGTTGTAACAAAGGAAAATTGTACTGAAATGCAGGAGGATCTGTAGCGAATTGACGCATGGTGCAGGGAATGGCAATTGAATCTCAATGTAGAGAAGTGTAATGTGCTGCGAATACACAGAAAGATAGATCCTTTATCATTTAGCTACAAAATAGCAGGTCAGCAACTGGAAGCAGTTAATACCATAAATTATCTGGGAGTACGCATTAGGAGTGATTTAAAATGGAATGATCATATAATGTTGATCGTCGGTAAAGCAGATGCCAGACTGAGATTCATTGGAAGAATCCTAAGGAAATGCAATCCGAAAACAGAGGAAGTAGGTTACAGTACGCTTGTTCGCCCACTGCTTGGATACTGCTCAGCAGTGTGGGATCCGTACCAGATAGGGTTGATAGAAGATATAGAGAAGATCCAACGGAGAGCAGCGCGCTTCGTTACAGGATCATTTAGTAATCGCGAAAGCGTTACGGAGATGATAGATAAACTCCAGTGGAAGATTCTGCAGGAGAGACGCTCAGTAGCTCGGTACGGGCTTTTGTCAAAGTTTCGAGAACATACCTTCACCGAAGAGTCAAGCAGTATATTGCTCCCTCCTACGTATATCTCACGAAGAGACCATGAGGATAAAATCAGAGAGATTAGAGCCCACACAGAGGCATACCGACAATCCTTCTTTCCACGAACAATACGAGACTGCAATAGAAGGGAGAACCGATAGAGGTACTCAAGGTAACCTCCGCCACACACCGTCAGGTGGCTTGCGGAGTATGGATGTAGATGTAGATGTAGAAGTGAACTGTTTGCCAGTTTCAGTATTAAGGATCATTGCAGCCCAGTCACGAGACTTTCCACAAATTAGAGAATCACACCAAAAGAGCGCGTCTCCTTCAGATACTAATCACAATAAGAACAACTTCCCTCATACCAAAAGACGTTGATTTCAAAGCTGTGAGTCTAATGGCACGCACTGTTATGCCAGTAACACGTTCTCACACGTACGCTATTAACCGCTCACAAGAAATAAAGCAAGAGCCGTTGCGAGGGTGTTCTTTGTTTCATGTAGGCCTGCTTTCTACAAATAGTAGATGGCTATCTTCAAAGAAGACCCACAGAACACGTAGGGGCGCCCCTCCTCATGCACTGGCGCCGCAGGGCACACCGCCGGGTTATTAGCCTGCGCCGCCGTGTAGGTGGCCAACAGTTTGCGTCCCCTCAGAAGCGGGGTTTCGGCCTCCATTCTAGGCATTCACCATCCAGGTGGCCGGTCCTTTCCCCAATCGGCCACGACTGTTTGCTGCTCGCAATTTCAATTCCAACGCATTGTTTTTTCGCTTGCTCACTAGAAACTTTCATAATCCAGTGGGCTCATCACCGTGTTAGCAAAGAAAAGAAATGACCATTCTTATGTAGAGCACCGTGCCCTTTTTCACCGTGGTGCAATCTCATCAATAAAGTTCACATTCTGTTTTACGGTGTTGTCAATCTCTGAATTGCGAAACCACACTATTAATTTTGACGAAAATGGTATGCAGAAATGGCTGCCGATTTCAAGCATTGTACGGAAGTGAAGCACAAGCTGTGAAGAAACAGGAAAAGTAGCAAATGGACGAGTTTCAGATGTGGTGATACAGAAAGATGTTCAGAATTAGGTAAAATGAGGAGAAACATCGTTGTAGATGAAAACAGTGTGTCAGACTAGGACTCGATATTGGAACCCTTGCCATTCACGGGCCAGTGCTCTACCGACTGTTAGCCGGGCGGTATAAGGCGCTGCAGTCATGGACTGTGCGGCTGATCCCGGCGGAGTTTAGAGTCCTCCCTCGGGCATGGGTGTGTGTGTTTGTCCTTAGGATAATTTAGATTAAGTAGTGTGTGAGCTTAGGGAATGATGACCTTAGCAGTTAATTCCCATAAGATTTCACACACACACATTCTACCGACTGAACGGCCCTTTCGTCGATGAATGATATGCCCACAAGGAACGCAGGAGAGCGTATGTGAAGCCTGAAAGTAAAGAGGTAAGGTACTGGAAAAGTAAGGCTACAATGGGCGTGATGTGAGACGTGTTTGGGTAGTTCAGTCGGTAAGGCAATGGCAGACGAAAAGAAAGCGTTGCAGGGTTGACTCCCGGTCTACCACACAGTTTTAATCGGCCAAGAAGTTTCGAATCAGCAAACATTTCACTGTAGAGTGAAAACTCATTCTGGGAAACAATGAAACAAGAAGATGCGGAAAAGATCGACAAAAGGACGGGACGGAAAATTTGTCATCTGCTAAGGAGACAAGGAATAATTTCCATGGTACCAGAGGGGGCTGTGGAGTGTAAAAACAGTAAGAAAAAGATATATACTGGAATATATGAAACCAATAATTCAGGACTTTTGCGCACAGGAGGAATTTGTGGCAGGATGCAACAACTTAGTGAGATGAATAAAGGGTTACATTGGCCTTCAACTTATATTTATAAATATTTGAACATCACTAAAGATTAAATTTTGGATCATTCCAATATCAACAAGAAACAGGAAAGACGATATCCGTTTCAGAGTTCGACAGAAAAGGGAACCTAGTGGAACCACCTTTCGTGATCGCCAGTCAGTCAGTCCGAGTCTTAAGACACCTTTTCCTCAGGAATGAGTAGTTATCAAGTTGAAATTGATATCACGCACTAATGTCTGAGATTCCTTAGCGGCGTAAATAATTTGAAACTTCTAAGTCATTGCAAACGAAAGATACGGCCATATATGTAACATATTTTGATAGTAGCAAACTCGCTTATGAAAATCTATAGATGAACTCCCTTTGTACATGTCGGGTCCGATGGTCTAGTTCTAAAGCGTGTACCTGGGAACAATGTGAAGAGTAGCCAGAAACAATCTACACTGATAACATTATGGCCACTGCCCACGCCTGGTGGAGTTGTAGGCACAGGACGCGGTAACTAAGTAAGAGGAGCAGACACGGACGGGGAAGATCTGGACTGAAAATGAGGAAATCCATTGAGATACGTGACACTGACAAAGTGCATATCATTATTACGCAGAGCCTGTGAACGAGTACCTCGAAATCGGCCAAGCTGGTCGAATGTTCACATGCTACAGCCATGAGAAACTGCGGAATGAGGTAGGACAGCGAAACTACCACTGTAGTTCAATTCTTTTATCTTGGCGGCTCGCGCATGCCCGCCCAGACGCGGGAGATTGCTGCGTTGCCAGTTGCACACGACGCACGCTCCAATAGAAGCAGTGCCATAGTATAGCATAGTTCGCAAGCTTAAGTTTAGGGGGGAGCGCGCAGTTCATGAAGTAAAGCCACCACGGACGCATTAACCCTTTCGCTGCTACAAAGACGTGCTCCCTGCATTCCGCGCTGTGCGCGATTTTGTCACTGCACTGCTCGCCTGTGCAGACACATCGTGTTCCGACTGCTTTCACACTCTTATCAATCGATTCCACAAAAACTATTTGGCCCAAAAATTTGATTTTTACACATCTTCTTGACTGATACCTTCCCCCCATAAATGACTTAATTTTGTTTCGATGTTCAACGCAGTTATTATGCAGCATTAAATATAGTAAACCATTGCACGAAATTTTGAAGAGTTTGCAGACGTAAACGTCCATAGAGTATACTATCTGTATGGTCGATTTTAGTTGCCACAATGTTGAGAAATAAATGTGGACAAGATACCTAAATTTCATATAATATTTACTGTATAACAATAGCTCATTTAAGTACCACATAGGTGTCGTATGTAATATTCAGAAATATTCCGTCTTTCGCGACTGTAACAAAAGGTTTATTTACACTGAGCACGTTTGGCTTTATTTTAAAGCACTTCAATCAATCAATCAAAAGGAAGTAGACAAAATACATTAAACAAAACTGTGGACTTACAAAAACATTAGGACTTGTATTTACCGTCTATCAGTGAAGTGCTCTGAGCTATGTCAAATACAATTTTTGTGTGTGGCACACAGAAACATCATTTATTTGCTAAAACACTGATCTGCCAACAGAAACGTTGAATATTGTGTTACCGCAGCACAAAACTACGAAAGGTGATTTGGCAATGGAGGAGACAAAATACTGTCCGCTGAAGATGCTTCAAAAGAGAGAAACGCGTCTGGTCTAAATAAGCCCCTTATTACCGATGCAGAAGAGGAATATATATCAGTACCATTGGCAAAACTGCGACTGTGGAACAAAAACAAGAGAGAGAACATGAGTACCATTGTGTATGTGCCATACCTTTCCTTGATTGAAGTGCTTTAAAATAAAGCCAAACGCGTCCGGTGAAATAATACTTTTATTACAGTCGCGAAAGACGGAATATTTCTCAATATTACATACGACACCTATGTCGTACTTAAATTAAATGAGATATTGTTATGCAGTAAATTTTATATGAAATTTAGGTATCTTGTCCACATTTCATTCTCAACATTGTGGCAACTAAAATCGACCATACGGAAAGTATACGCTATGGACTTCTACCTCTGCAAACTCTTCAAAATTTCGTGCAGTGGTTTACTACATTTAATGCTGCATAATAACTGCGTTGAACATCGAAACAAAGTTAAGTCTTTTAGGGTGGCAAGGTATCAGTCAAGAAGACGTGTAAAAATCAAATTTTTGGGCCAAATAGTTTTTGTGAAATCGAATGATAAGTGTGTCAAAGCAGTGGGAACACGATGTGTCTGCACAGGCGAGCAGTGCAGTGATGACAAAATCGCGTACAGCGCGGAATGCGGCGAGCACGTGTCTGCAGCAGCGAAAGGGTTAGTGAAGAGACAAAGCTCTAGAAATTCCAAAAAACTGCATTCAAACGAATATAATTCGTGAATTAAGGCACTTCGATGTTTTTTAAATAATGAAAATATTAAGCACTGCACAAGGTTTGAACTCATAAGTTTTTGTGTAGCAGCCAAACACCTTAACCGTTACGCTAACGCATCTCATCTGACTACATGATGCCATGAGGAGTATAACACATCACGCAAAATACTGACAAACACTGTTGGTATGACTATGACTTACTCACGCTTCGTCGAAGTACAATAGGAAATAAACAATTACCGCTGTTCTTTATTGGGAAAAAGCGGATCGTGAGAGTGATACAAACACCTTTCCTTGCTATCGCCTGAATTAGGAGTCTTATTGCTTGTTTGGTTTAATTAATTAATAGAATATGAAGCAATTGCTATAAAGAATGCTTTTTCCAAACTTTCTATAAAAGAATGCCTGCTACCTAGACATTGCTTTTGTTCTATTACTTTATTTATGACTGAACGTTTCTAAAACTGAAGACACTCGTCCATGCTCTGCACTGCAGTCGAGATGTGGCAACGTCGTTCTCTGTTCATTGGCTGACTGTGTTTTGTGACGTCAGATGCAGCAGAACGAACCTAAACTCGGCGCTAACATAAATGACGCGCACTTTAGGCGCTACGTGGTTGGACGCTATCACCTCGTACTCACATTAGCGGCCCGTTATTTAGGCTCACCACTTTAACTGTGCGCTGACATCGAATGCCACGTACATCCACTAACTTACCAGCAAACTGTCGGATCCCTGATTCGCAGACTCAGAGATGTCTTTCGTTACAGAGAAGCACACACAAACTATTAAGCAGATGGTCATAATGTTCTCGCTCATCCATGTATATACGTAATAAAGTTTTTACGGCGCCCTCAGAGCGCGTCGTACTCGCACGCGTCCGGTTTTTTTGCATACTTTTCATGATTTATTCCTAAAGGTAGAGTGGGTGTTCGAGATATGACCCATTATTGAGTGGGGAACTTTTCAGCCATGTAGCAGGCGAACTGGTAATGGGAAAAAGGCAGTCTCCATCGGGTATATTTGTGGACTGGTATTTCCAGTTCCTGTATTGACCTTATAAGCAAGCGTAATCTTCCAAAACCATATATGGAGACATTATCCTAGATAATAATATGAAGCGTCGTGTATGTGAAAATATTACTGTTAGTGTGTATACAGAGTAAAGTCGGTGTTTTCACAGGTGCGGCGTATTTATGCCATTGCTGACTGTAAGCAATGCGATCAAGGTCTGGTCGTCCTTATAAAGCAAAGCTGCAGTATATTTTGATGTGAAGAATAAACTGCGAGAAATATACTTGCGATAATGAGGTCACATTTGTTACTTCTGGTGAAAGAAAAATACGAGAATGAAATTCTCGGCAATGTATGAACGAAGTATCCAGTAAACACTGTGCGCTAGTTTGTCTCTCTGGCAGAGTGGCGGGACCGACACTTCATGACAGTCCGGAAACGGATCCACCACAATGAATCCAGCGAGTGGAAGCTAGGTACCGTGTATTATGAACAATGCTGCGAATTTATTCTACCGAAAGGTTGTGGTGGTTTGCGGGATGTCAAAAAGAGTCTTCTTATATTTGGGCAAACAAAAGTACAGACGATTTCTTGATAAGGGATGTGGGTAAACTGCACCAAAATGTGTTAGATTTAGCACGGGATGTGAAATAAAATAAACAGTCTTCCTGAAGGAAAACAGACCTGACCATAAACGTGCTTTGTCTAAATGCAAGTTAAGGGAAATGAAATATGAAGTATTACTACAATATCTCACTGTGTTGGACTTGTAAACTGACTGCCCACGTTTATAGCATTTGTAGAGTAGAGAAAGCTTTTGAATGTGTTGAGTGACAATCATTGTTTGAAGTTCTTAAGATAAGAAGTACAAATTTTGGGAACCATACTATAGTTAATAGAGTAGAAAGCTATGATAGGGAAACACCTCAGAAGGAAGTGTGACAGTGTTGTACCCTATCTGCAATGTTAGAACGTGTGACTTGAATGTCACATATCGCGACTTTTCACTTATTTATTTTTCTTGACTATGCCGGAGGAGAGGACTCGACTTGTTAACTCAGGAACAAAGTTTGTGTGCATTTCTGCTCTCGTTATGTAGCCGCACGGCTCTATGTGTTCGGGAAATACCTTCCATAGGGACTACGGTTTACCGAAGCCGACAAGGCAAGGACATCGGCGTACTTTACTCGCCAACCCTCTCCATCACCGTTTACTTTCCCCTCCTTGGGGAAGTGTGTGGAGGAGTTATTAGCCTGTTAGCTTTTACTCCACCATGTATGATGTGTCTGTGAGATTATCATTGATAGTTTTGGCTGTCTGTGAATTGTGGTGGTATTCTGGTGGTGTCTTGTACTTGCCTGTAGTTGGCGAGATGTTGGGTATTTTAATGATTAAGGATTGGTATTAGGACTTGGAGATTTTCAGATTTTTCTCTTCGATTTAGTCGTCTAAGAGCTTCGTAGAGCTTTGTGCTTACCACGTGTTGTGTACATAGTTCCGCGTAGTCAGTGCGTACACAACTTTCCCACTAGCGCGTGCCCCGATAACACTACAGCGCAGGCGCAGCGCTCGTCCTTCTCCGCACTACAAGATGGCGCTGCCTTAGACACAGGCCAAATTCTGCTTCTGCTGATCCGCGTATTAATATGTAATGCAGTCAATGAGATTGCTGCTAACATAGAACCTTTTCTCCTCGCAGATCACACTCGCGCAGTGATACCTGAACGTGTGAGGTATTATAACAAGTGTACAGACCTCCGATGAGTCAGTCTGCATTTGTCTGCACCAGTCTGTACCAGTCTGCATTAGTCTGCATTTGTCTGTACCAGCCTATAGTCAAGTTTCAGTCAGCGCCTAATAAGATTACCCTATTCCTGTACATAGCCATGAAGATAAATGAATAGACACTTATCAGAGATATGTGAGAATAAGATTTGTGGTGTCACCGCCAGACACCACACTTGCTAGGTGGTAGCTTTTAAATCGGCCGCGGTCTGCTAGTATACGACGGACCCGCGTGTCGCCACTGTCAGTGATCGCAGACCGAGCGCCACCACAAGGAAGGTCTCGAGAGACTTACTAGCACTCGCCCCAGTTGTACGGACGACTTAGCTAGCGATGCAACACTGACGATGCCTCGTTTATTTGCAGAGAAGATAGTAAGAATAGCCATCAGCTAAGTCAATGGCTACGACCTAGCAAGGCGCCATAGCAATTGATAGTTATCGTATGATGCATGTCTCATCAAGAACGATGTATACAAATGATGGATTAAAGTTAAGTATTCCAGAAGCCACGTACTTTTCTTTATAGCATTCATTACGTATCCTGTTTCAGACCTCACGCCATCCTGCGTGAGCTTATAGCGTGCATTTCGGCCTTCTCTAGCAATATAACAAGTGGCGACGAGGCTTAAAAGAGGATTTCGCGGTCGTATTTTATTTGTGTCAAGGCTTCGCCACAATCTTCAGATGTACTGTCCGAATTTTATCGCACGCAGAATCAGCAGACACAGGCCTTATTGGATGCCCTTGCACAGCTCGTCCAGGGTCAACGTGCAATGCAAAACGAAGCGGCCGTCGCCGCTCCACCGCTACCGCACCCACAACATGCAGTTGCACCACCGTTTCGACACTTCAATGAGGCGATGGAAAGCTGGACGGAGTGGTCACGCCAATTTGGATTTCATCTCGCCGCCTACAGAATTCAAGGTAACGAGCGGCAGCCTCATTTATTGTCGTGTGTAGGGGTGCAAACGTACCGTGTGATAGTGAAATTATTTCCCCGACGCGACGTAGCAACTCTGTCCTACGACGAAATTTTGTCTGCCTTAGATGCCTATTTCAAGGAATCAGTCAATGTAGTTGCAAAACGGTATACGTTCTTTCGTACAAAACGTTCGGCCGGTCAGACTAATAGGGAGTGGGTTGCAACTTTCCAAGGCCTTACCATGGATTGTGCTTTTGAGTGTGAATGTGGACCCCCTTCTTCAGATACTATGGTATGTGATGCAATTGCACAGAACGTTTCTGATGTTCGTATACGGGAGCAAATTTTGAAACTAGTCAGTCTCTCCCTTCAACAGTGATAGACATATTTGATAGGCAAGACACACTTGCTCAGGAATCATTTGCAACTTCGCCAGCTGTGTGTCACATTAACCTGCCTGCCGGGCGAGCTGCACGGAACTGTAAACAGCCCTCGCGCACGTCCGCGCAGCCACGTGTCCCGCGGCAGCAAGCAAATGCAGTGAAATCATGCCCGCGGTGTGCTACTAGACATTCGCGTGAGAATTGCCAGTCAAGCCAAGCTATTTGCTTTTTCTGTAATAAAAAAGGACATATTCACAGTGTTTGCCAGAAAAAGCTCAGATCGGACACTCACAACCATTCCAGGCCTTTTGCTTCGCGCCGGAATCGAACCAAGAATACTCAGGCTCGTGAACCTTCGCCCATGGACATTCATGTAGTTAATTCCACTCCGCCCGGTGCCACTTTCTCTAAAAGTGACTGTGTGCGTCCCACAAAAAGTGTTCGTCGACGTCGCCGGAAATCACGTCAATTAGCAAGTGATTATGTACCAGTGTCTGTTCAAATTGCACGAGACAGTCACTCTTGTCGTCAGCAGGACAATAAACTTTTTGTAGACTTGGACATTAATGGCAACGTGATCCTATTCCACCTCGATACCGGAGCTGCAGTTCCACTAATCAATAAAGACACGTACAAACAACTGGGAAACCCTCCGTTGCGTGCCGCAAATGTTAAGCTCACAAGTTATTCAGGACAGCATATTCCTGTGTTAGGACAGTGCAGCCTTCTTGCAACATACAAGGGACAAACAAAACTTCTGTCTTTTTACGTCCTTCGGTCTTCTTCTGCAGTGAACTTGTTTGGTTTAGATTTATTTCAGTTGTTTAACTTGTCTATAGTAAATCAGGTCCTATCAGTGAACCAGACTGTGCCTTCAGCCAGTGTTTCTTGTCTATGTAAAGAATTTGCAGACATTTTTGCACCGGGCCTTGGTTGCGCTAAGAACTATGAAGCACATTTGGAACTGAAAGTAAACGCGCAACCGAAATTTTTCCGAGCGCGCAATGTTCCCCACGCATTGCGTGATGAGGTCGCAAGAACATTACACGATTTACAATCACAAGGTGTAATGGAACGTGTGCAGGCTTCTCTCTGGGCCTCACCCTTAGTAATTTTGCCAAAACCTTCCGGAAAATTGAGACTTTGTGTGGACTTCAAGGCAACAGTGAATCCACAACTAGTGATTGCCACTTTTCCTTTACCCCGCCTGGAAGATCTTTTTGACAAACTGTGCCCAGGTAAACATTTTGTAAGTTGGACCTTGCAGATGCGTACTTGCAAATACCGGTGGACGAAGAATCCCAGCGCATATTGCTGGTTAACACACATCTTGGTTTATATCGATTCAAAAGACTGCCATTCGGGTGTGCATCCACCCCTGCATTGTTTCAGCAGTATCTACAAACTGTTTGTGCGTCAGTCCCTACTACAGCCAACTATCTGGACGATGTTATGATCTCCGGAAAGACAGAAGAGGAACATTTAGCCAACCTCCGCACATTATTTCAGGTCTTGCGACAAATGGTCTTTGCTTGCGGAAGGACAAATGTGTGTTTTTTGCTCGTGACTTACCATATTTGGGACATGTAATCAATGCCAAAGGCATACATCCGAGTCCGGAGCACCTCCGTGCCATACAGGACTTGCCTTCGCCGCAGAATTTGAAGCAGCTACAGAGTGTGTTGGCAAAAATTAACTATTACAATAAATTTGAGCCACGCGCTTCTTCCATTTCAGCTCCGTTTCATCGCTTACGCCGTAAAGGTGTTCCGTTCGTCTGGACGACGGAATGCGAACGCTACTTTCGCCAGTTGAAATCGGCGTTGCTTTCCAATACTTGCTCTACACCATTCGATCCCCAGAAACCCCTTTTGTTGATGGTAGATGCATCGGATTTCGGGATCGGAGCTGTGCTTGCGCACAACGATGGTTCGCATGATCGCCCTATTGCCTTTGCGTCCAAATTGCTCTCGTCAGCGCAAAGAAATTATTCACAAATCGAGAAAGAAGCTTTGGCTCTCGTGTTTGGTGTTACAAAGTTTCACGATTTCTTGTATGGTCGTCACTTTACCATCATCACAGACCACAAACCTTTGACGTCACTTTTTCATCCGAACAAGCCTGTACCTCCACGTACAGCGCAGAAATTCATTCGCTGGTCTACTTTCCTCTCGCAGTACCGCTACGTTATCTTGTATTGGTCCACTGCTAAGCACGGAAACGCCGATGCGTTGTCCCGTTTGCCTGTTGCTGAGGATAAAGCATTCGATTCCTCCGAACTTGCTTGCATGTTCATTGATTCGGAAACCGATGACGTGGTCGAATCGTTTCCGATTGATTTTCGTTGTGTAGCTACATCCACAGCTGCTGACCCTGTCCTTGCTACGTTTCTCGATTTGTTGCTACGCAATGGCCCTTGTCAAAGTCACGGATCGCGGATCCGTTAGTTCGCCGATTATTTGCTCACAAGGAGAGACTTTTTGTATGACGTGGTGTTTTGCTGTTGCGTTCTGATAATGATCAGTCCCAGGTCGTGGTCCCACGTTCGTTACAGTCCTCTGTCTTACGGCTTCTCCACCAGGGACATTGGGGTATAGTGCGAACGAAACAACTTGCTCGCCAGCACTGTACTTGGTTCGGAATCGATGCAGCGATTACGAATATGTGCTCTTCTTGCATGGCGTGTGCCGAACAACAATCCGCACCACCGTGGAAATTCTTCGCATGGCCAAAAGTCACTTCCTCTTGGCAACGCTTGCACATAGATTTTGCTGGTCCATTCTGGAATGCTAGATGGTTGGTTGTAGTAGATTCCTTCAGTAATTTTCCTTTTGTTGTCCGGATGTCTTCCACGACGTCCTCTGCCACCATCCAAGCGTTATCCGCTATCTTTTGCATTGAAGGTCTTCCACAGACTATTGTTTCCGACAATGGACCACAATTCATGTCCAGAGAATTTCAGTCATTCTGCAAGGCCAATGGTATTCAACATCTGAAAACCGCGCCGTTATCGCCTCAGTCAAACGGTGCCGCTGAACGATTGGTCTGGACTTTCAAGTCAGAGATGTTGAAGTTGAAAGAGTCGCATTCTCGGGAGGACGCGTTGTTGCTCTTTTTGTCTTCGTATCGCTCTCAGCCCCGAGATGGTCGCTCGCCGGCTGAGTTGCTCCATGGTCGTCCTCATCGAACCTTGATGTCTTTGCTGCACCCGCCGCATCAGGTTCCTGTGCAGCGGCAGACGCCTGCTTTTGCTCCAGGCGACGTTGTATACTATCGCAGTTCACAGCGTTGGCTCGCAGGGCGCATTCTTCGCTGCCTCGGCCGCGCTATGTATCTGGTTTTGGGGGCCCCTGGTGAGGTGCGTAGGCATCTCAATCAGCTGCGTCTCTGTCGTCGCCTGGGTTCCGCCGCTCCCCGTCTGCTTTCAGCGACGGTGCCGTCCGGTCAGCGCCCTGGGGACCCATCTACTGGCTCGCCTCATCCCCAGGTGTTACCGACGATGCCTTCCATTTTGCCCCATGGCGACGCGCCGCCGCCGCCGCCGCCGCCGCCGCCGCCGCCGCCACCTGTTCTCCCGCCGGCGCCGCCCGCAGTGGACGCTTCGCTGCAGCCGCAAAGCGCCTCCCTGGGTCACGCGCCGCCGATCGCTTCCCGTGACCAGCTGTCCTCCGGCATGGAACTCTTGCCCGCTCCGGACCATCTGTCGTCTTCGCCAGTCAGCTGCTCCGACTCGTTGGAGGTCGACCCTTCGGCCCCTCCTGACTATCTTAGGGCGCATACACCGCATGTTGGCGTGCACCCTGGACTAGGTTTTCAGGCGGTCCTAGCTCCCCTCGGTCGGAATGGCCGGTTGCGGGTGGCGCAGCCTCGCCTGTTGTTAGGATCCCCACCTCGGCGCATACGCCAACATGGGGTCCTCTCCACGGCGGGCGGAAGCCTTATAACACAACCGTCCGCCGATTTGCGGGGGAGGAATGTGGTGTCACCGCCAGACACCACACTTGCTAGGTGGTAGCTTTTAAATCGGCCGCTGTCCGCTACGCGTGTCGCCACTGTCAGTGATCGCAGACCGAGCGCCACCACACGGCAGGTCTCGAGAGATTTACTAGCACTCGCCCCAGTTGTACGGACGACTTAGCTAGCGATGCAACACTGACGAAGCCACGTTTATTTGCAGAGAAGATAGTTAGAATAGCCTTCAGCTAAGTCAATGGCTACGACCTAGCAAGGCGCCATAGCAATTGATAGCTATCGTATGAAGCATGTCTCATCAAGAACGATGTATTCTCTAGCAATATAACAAGATTAATGTACCAAGACGAAAGGAACTTCAGATTGTCAATTGTAAATAGCATCCAGAATTAAGTTATGTAATCTTTTTGCTTGTTATCATTTTAATAAATGTGTGTGAAAATTAATCAAGTTCTGTTTAAAGTTGGTTACCGTCAATCTGCTACTCTAAGCATGCAAGTGGCATTTCTATCATCTGACCTAACGGCAGAAGATAAACAAGCCCCGATAAGACCACAAGACATATTGCTGACACTCGCCTACTTCGTTAGAGCGACAAGTCAAATAATCTGATGGTGTGTGTACCGAAGGTCTTACAGTATGCACACCACATCACGGGACATATCATACCGACCTAGGGAGAGGATGAGGTTGTTTCCAGATCTGGAGCTCTCATAAAAAGACCTTTCCAGATCTTGGAATCTTTCTTTGAGGAGGGGATTTCGTCAACGGCGTGCAGATCGTCGGTGGCGAATCCCATGATTAGATGCAGTACCCTCCTGAGGGGGCGATTCTGCAGCCTCTGTAGTTTGTCCAGATGCTGCTTCGCCGCTTATACCCATACAAGACATGCATACTCCATTATTGGCCGTATAATGGGTTGATAGACATTTACTCCTACAGATCAGGGGACGGAGCTGGTTCTGTTGAGGACTGGGTACAGGATGGACATTCTGGCACAGACCTCGTCTATGTGGGTTTTCCACATTAGTGTCGAGTCCACGGCTACACCGAGATACGTGGTGGATCTGCGCCAGCGGAGTCGGGACCCGTGTAGGTGCTAGTGAAGGGAGGAGGGTGTGGGTTGAGGGGGTCCGCGTCTCTAGAGCCTCCGGGTGATCAACATAGCCTGTGCCTTTTCAGAGTTGGTGGTGATGCGCCAGAGACGGACCCAGGTTTCTGTGTCATCTAAAATCCTTTGTAGCCAACGAATGACCAGGTCCTCATTCGCATTACGAGTGTAAAACGCACTGTCGTCAGCATACTGATCTGCATGCACCAGGGAGCCTGTGGGAGTGTCTACAGTTACAGACTGTACTAAACGGGCCCCAGGACCGATCCCTGTGGTACCCCAGCAAGAATACGCCTTTCGGTGGAGGTGGGTGTTTCTAACTTGACAGAGAAACTTCTGTTCATGAGATAGCTTTTGATTAACCTGATTATGCTCCTGGGGAACCACTGTGCGTATAACTTGTATAATAGCCCCTTATGCCATACTGATTTGAACGCCTTGGATACATCAAGTAACACTATCCCGCTGTAGCCTCTGTGGTTGAAGCCCTCTGTTGCTGCTTCCACCAGTCTCAAGATCTGTTGTGGGGTGGCGTGCTTCTGTCGGAATCCAAATTGGAAATCCGGCAGAAGTCGCTAGTTGGTGATGTGATCTCCTATGGGTATTAGCAGAGACGCTCATAGACCTTGCTGAGAGTTGGCAAGAGGCTAATCGGTCTGTAGTGCTGCGTGAATAAAGGGTCTTTTCCTGGTTTTGGTTTGTCGACCACTTCCGCGTGTTACCAGTAAGCTGGGAACTCGCGAGTACGAGGAATCTTGTTGAAGACTTTCGCGAGGTGATCAATAGCCGAGGGTGGAAGGTTTTTAACTAGCTGGTTGGTGACACTGTAGTATCCTGGCGCCTTTTTTGTAGGGAGGGACCTAATTACTTTTGCCAAGTCTTCGGGGATGAATAGCGGGGGTTCGTCCTCTGAGTCCTCCTCAGCATTGAGGAAGACAGCGAGTTGACGACGGACTACCTCTTCATGTTCATCATCATGGGGTTCTGCTGCTTGAAACTGCTTGTCAAAGGTGTCGGCGAAGGCGTTGACCTTTTCAGCATCACCTTAGGCCAGACCTCGCTCGCCGTGCAGTGGCGGCATCCTAACACGTCTTTTGGTGAATTGCTTGGTTGCTTGCCATAGTGTGTGATCGTCTACTTTGAGGGCTGTGAGGTGGTTTTGCCATTGCTGGTTTCTGTGGTCATTGAGCGCTACCTTCAGCTCTCTCTGTAGACCACTGGGCAGTCTCATGGTGGCCTGACTTCTGGTGATCTTCCACTATTTTGATACTCTGTTCTTGTGTCGGATTTGGTCTACCAAATGTTCCGGGAGTTGTACTTGCGGTGGCGGGCTGTCCTTTTGTGGGGGCGTGGCATCTTCCGCTGGCTGCAAGATGGTAGTTGCTAGGTCTTGTAGTGCTTGTTCTATTGTTTCTTCAGTAGGTGGCGGAGCGCGAGCGGTATCAGAAGCGACATTTCTCTGTATCGCTCCCAGTCTCTTTGTTTGTAAGACGTCTGGTATCGTGGGAGTTCTACCCAATCTCCCACATAGACGTCTAGAATCCTTGCGGCCACAAACCGTGTGCTCTTCCAAGTGAGCGCTATGTCTAACACGTCGGGCCTATCTCCATTTTTGGAAATATGTGGTCTCGTCTGGACCCCATGTTTCGAAGTGGTGGTTGCGCGCTAGTAGTTGCAGTTTGGCGCCTGCTCTGGAGGTTACTCTAGAGTTCCAATCAGGGTGTTTGGCATTGAAGTCGCCTCCTATTTTGAGTTCGCCTTCAGTTTGCATTACAGCAGCTATGTCTCCCTTGTCTATCTCGTCTTGTGGGGGTCGGTAGATTCCAAAATTGTTAGGGGTCCGGTTGCAGTGGTTACTTCCAACGCAACTGTTTCGATTTTATTGGTAGCTGGTAAAAATACTTGGTGGTGGGGGATCCCTCTTCTTATTTATGTGGCCACTCCTCCGCCTTGGGTTCGCCTGTCTTTACGGTAGCCAACGTAGTTTAGAACTGTCGCTTTTATTCCCGGTTTTAGGTGGGTTTCCCCCATCATGCATATGTCGATGGAGAACTCCTTCGTGAGTTCTCTGAACTTGACCTCTTGATTAACAATTCCGTCGGCGTTAAAGACGCACATTGTTAGGCTTTGTATATTTGGTCGTCTATCCATGATGGGGTTTCGAAACTACTGGGGAAGTCGCAGGGGGGAGCGACTGCTGGACTGCTGCCTGAAGGGCAACGAGGATCTGAGTGTTCTGCCTCCGGGCCTCCCCGAATTCCTTCATCATTTTCATGACGAGGTTCATGATCTGGACCATAAGGCCTAACAACTGGTCCGAGGGATTGGACTGAGTGCAGGTTTGCCGGCAAAGGCGACGTTCGCCTTTATATCCATAGAGAATCATTGATCACAAAAAAAGGCAGCTTCCTATAGGTAATGCACGAATGCGCCGCTGCAGATGTACCGTGCACCATGAGAGAATTAGGTGCCTTTCATAGCAGACGTTGCCACACAATCAAGAAAATCTGTTCGCCTCTGCTTTGTGGTGCGAAGGCCACAACCAATGAGTGGAATCAGTATCAATGTTCTGTAAGCCATGGATGAGAAATTTCGATAGAGTTCCCCTGCATTTACCTGAACTGAGGACTAGAAGAGAGTCTTTCCCCGTATGTAGTGCCCTTTTGGAGAGGAGATGAGTAATGGTTTGAGAAGACATTCGGTGTGACGGAAGCAGTTATAGCAGGTTTAGATTCTATTTTTTTCCCTTGCTTTCCTACAGAGTCGCATCTCATTGATGGAGTTAATCCACTTCAAAAGCGTAATTCAATTGTCCTGAAAAGGGTGTGTACCGTTATATAAGATATTATTAATAAAAAAAATAATCCTTGGAAAACACGTCGCGAAATTTTTCATACTGCCCAGGCATTTAATCTAGCTTGTCCTCGTACCCACTTTGTATCCAAATTTTAACACACTTAACTGCAGTTTACACAGATCTGTAAGAGTTACGGAAATGTCAATCAGTCATTACAGAAACGTCAGTTTCCTCACCCCAGATTCCCTTTCCCTGTTCGGTGCTGCAGCAATTCACCTGTCAGGACATGACAGCTGTAACGTGTTATACGTGAGTTTATTGTGCTTTGTTTGATTAATTACGTTCAGATATGAAGTTAAGGGAGACCAATATGAGTGTGTGACACACGTGTCGCCGAGAACAATGAATTCAATAAAGCGTCATCGGAACAACAGGGAGAGGTACGCCCCGTGTTTATACTGCACAAAAGAAGGGCACGAACGTGGAACGGCAACGCACAAACGGTCAAGCAGTATGGCGTTGCGGAAGACAATGCAGTGAATGCTGCAATACAGAATGGTAGAATTATGCGCAAACGGGAAGTTATTTCCCACGGTGATACAGCCTGATATACCTTGTGAGTTACATTACTTTTAATAATCCTGTGTAGCTATTCGACTATATTTGCACCTCAGTAATCGTTACTCACTAAAGACAATATTCGATACAGAATCTCATGATTATAAATAATAGTAAACGATCTCTGCACAACTTTCATTTTGAAAGAAATCTAAAGTTACTGTCTTGATAACAATATGCAATTTACTATTGAGTCCTACGTCTTGAATTTTGTAAAATGGTTTAAAAATCAAAACCAGTATTATCCTCGATATGTAAATTCAAGATCTCCATGGTAACTGTAATTGACTTTAATTCAAGCCCTCACTAATAACGAAGATTACAAAATTCACAACTCTCATGAATGTACTTACGTTTTAGTTGTTTGTATACCAGTGTTTCAGATATGCTGCTTTATATGTATCTCTGTGGTGATCTTCTAGCATCATAAATCTATATGTTCACACATATTCTAAAAGTATATTTATTTATGTATGTACGATGTTCCACTTCTCACCTTAAACCGCTGGGTCGATGTTTAACAAACTTGGCATCACTCATGTGGAGAGAACAGCCACCTGCCTCTCAAACGGATGATGGTGGAAGTGAAAATGAAGCATAGCTCAAGACGCAAAAACTAGCAGGAGTTTAACAATGAGATCACCAGTAATAAACTTAATACATAATTTCAGAATTTCACTAGAGTTTTTCTCGCGCACACCCACGACAAAATGATGAAAGGAGAAAAGTTTTTCACTTACCAGATTTTCGCTGTTTATGCAGTGAAACCGTCGCATCAAGCACGAACCTTTTACAAAAACAGACATAATGCCTGATGGGATACCGCAGTCACTGGTTGTACAATGTTAGTTATAATCCGTCTTGTTTGCAAAAATGTTTATTCACATGACCAGATTCCATTCCTCTAGAACCATTTTCAGATCTGCAGTTTCGGTTACAGGAGTAACCCGTGAAGTTAGCTATGTGTGGACAGGTAACCGAAACTGCAGATCTGAAGATGGTTCTAGAGGAACCGAAACTGGTCATGTGAACAAACATTTTTGCAATCAAGACGGATTATGAGTAACATTGAATGACCTTTTTAATTTATTACTTCTTCATTAATAACTGCCGGCTGGAGTGGCCAAGCGGTTCTAGGCGCTACAATCCGGACCCGCGCTGCTGCTACGGTCGCAGGTTCGAATCCTGCCCGGGGCATGGATATGTGTGATGTACTTAAGTTAGTTAGGTTTAAGTAGTTGTAAGTTCTAGGGGACTGATGACCTCAGAAGTTAAGTCCCATAGTGCTCAGAGCCATTTGAACCATTTTTTTCATTAATAACTCTATTCGCAACACATTTTGCAGAGAGTATTCATGTATATCACTGAACGAACCTGCAAAAATACATCATTGTACGAACATAGCTCAGGAGATATGATATCATAAATATGGGGCAACTACAAAACGAAACTGCTATGCGAAATTCGCGTGAGATACAGGTGAAATATGTTTACGAATGTGTGTGAAATATGTTAAGAAAATGAGAAATATATGTTACGTATGTGTATGTAGGCAAACTTGTACATCAAACGCTCCTTCTACATCCCTGGGCAGATTTAAACCACATTTGGTACATTTATTAATTATTGTCTGGAAATAAATACTTTGGGATGAAAACTTGCAATCTCTTGTTAGTGTGGAGGTGGTAACGTGGTGAGCTAAGGGGGAGGAATAGATGAACATATATATGTGGGAGGAGGAGGCGACAGATAGCAGGGCAGGGGAAAATGGACAGAGAAAGAGTAGAGGAGGATCTGACAGAAAGGGACAGTAAGAAATGGACAGGGAAAGAAAATATGAGGACACATACTGAGAGAGGGGAAGGGGAGATGGAGAGACAGACAGGTTTGGGGAGATGGAATGAGATAGTGAATAAGTTATGGACAGAAAGAAGTGGAAGAGGAAATAGACAGAGAGAGAGGGGGGGAGGGGATGGGGGCAGAATGCGATAGAGGGAGGGGAGGAGTTGAATAGAGGAAGGAGGAGTAGATGGAAAGAGATAGGGAGGAGGAGGAGACAAAGAGAGCAAGAGGAGTATGTGAAGTTAGAGGCGGTGAGGAGCTGATAGAGTGGGCGGGAGTAGATGGACTTAAGGGCAGGAGATGAACAGTGAGGCAATGGGCAGGTGGACAAAAGGGGGAGGAGTAGATGGACAAAGAGAGGCAGTGGAGCAGATGGACAGAGAGAACGGTGAGTTGTAGATATACAAAGAGATGGGGGAAGAGGGGCAGAGAGGGAGGAAGGTGGATATTTACAGAGACAGAAGGAGGAGATGGGCTAATGGAGTTGAAATAAACACATAACCGGGCAGCGCCGGGTACTGAGTTACTAACAAATAAACTCTCTGAATAGTTTTGGTTTAATTTGTCCTGTTATAAATAAGATGAGAAAGGTTCACTGAATGAAGTATCCGTGAGTTGGTATTGCTATCTTCTTAGTGTTGCTATCTTCACACTAGGCAAATACAAAGCATCCCAGTCTTGGTAACATAAGCACATGTGTCTTATATCCAAGTGTCTGCCTAGACTCTATCGAAAAACACTCTCTTCATATAAGGTTGGTGACGTCATACTCATGGCGTCAGACAAGCTCTACTTCAGAATGAAGTATCCTGCTGTGCTTCCAAATGACGATGGAAATCCCTCAGGAATTGTCGGTTCTTGTCGAATGCAAGATGTGCTTGTAATGTTTAGACTGAACTGATTTGGAAGTGGTGAAAAGGGGTGAAGGCATCCAAAAAAAAAAAAAAAAAATACAAAAAAATGGCAAAATAAAATCCAGCAGAACGGTATCCTGATGTGCATCAAATGTTTCCGTTTGGTCAGACGATTAGAAATTTGTAATAGACTTCCGTGTATCCAAAAATTATAAAAGTGTTTGATTCGCCTTTATTGGTATTTTGATCAATAAATAGGTACTCCTGCTTCTACTGAAATATATCAACTGCTACAAAAGAAATTTCTGAAACAGTATGAAAATTAAGACGAGCCGTGTTGTTATATCAGGCTTTGCAGGATTAGTTGATGCCCCCCCACACGTCCACACACACTGAACCTGTTATGCCACTGCGGTTAAGAGTTGGTTCTGACTCACGAGGAATTCCTTGAGTCCGAGATCGAAAGTTCCATTTTTAGTAAGGCTCATGTGAAAGTGTTGTGTTAACAATGACTAGAACAATATTAGCTCCCAATAGCTGCCAGTGTACATCAGGAGGGCCAAAGTAAATGAGTGGCGTAGAGGTGCATAAACCATACTTATATGGCAGGTAAGTATTGCACTTCACGAAATGGGCATCGTTGACTTCCAGAAGTGTTCAAAACCAACCTTTAATTTGCACCATGAAACCGAATGAAATATAGCGCAGCTAGTGAACACAAAAGTTGGCACCACTATGATCGAAAGCGAACTGATTGGGAGTTACAATCCGTGCAGCACTCTCAGCTAGGTATCCACTCTTAAAGGATGAATATAGAATCATATAGGTGAAAAGGGGCGATAAGAAATTATGGTATGAGATGGCATGCAACGGAATGCGAAATGGTCCGTCAGGATGCTTATCGTGAAAATGGCTATCCTTTAAGGCGTAGCGGTAGTCAGTCCGATAATCTCTTATAGGAACGGAAGAATCAAACACCCAAAACCTGAATTTCTCCAGTGATTCCACATGGTATGAATTTCAGTTAACACAATTTTTAGGAGAGACAGTTTTCTCTAAAGAAGTTTGATTTTTATACGCAGACCAGGAATACAGCAAACGCAAGTTACACTGAAGAGCCAAGGAAACTGGTACACCTGCTTAATATTGTGTAGGGCCCCCACGTGGACGCAGAAGTGCCGCAGCACGACGTAACATGGACTCTACTAACGTCTAAAGTAGTGCTGGAGGGAATTTGCGCCACGAATCCTGCAGGGCTGTCCAAAAATCCGTAAAAGTACGAGTGGATGAAAATCTCTTCTTAACATTGCAAGGTATCCCAGGTATGCTCAATAATGTTCATACCTGGGACGTTTGGCGGCTAAGGAAGCGTTTAAACTCATAAGAGTGTTCCTGGAGCCACTCTTTAGCAATTTTGGATGGGTGGGGTGTTGCATTGTCCTGCTGGAATTGCCCAAGTCCATCGGAAGACACAATGGACAGAATGGATGCAGGTGATCAGAGAGGATGCTTACGTACGTGTCACCTGTCAGTGTCGTTTCTAGACGTATCAGGGGTCTCACATCACTCCAACCGCACACGCCCAACAAGATTACAGAGCCTCCACCAGCTTGATCAGTCCCCTGCTGACATGCAGGGTCCATGGATTCATGAGCTTGTCGCCATACCCGTACACGTCAATACCATTTGAAATGAGACTCGTCCGACCAGGCAACATGTTTCTAGTCATCAACAGCCCAATGTCGCTGCTGAGAGGCCCAGGCTAGGGGTAAAGCTTTGTGTCGTGTAGTCATCAACGGAACACGAGTGGTCCATTGGCTCCGAAAGCCCGTATCGATGATATTTTGTTGAATGGCTCATACGCTGATACTTGTTGAAGGCCCAGAATTGAAATCTGCAGCAATTTGCGGAAGGGTTGCCTGTTGTCTTCTACAGGCATTGCCGACCGCAGCGCCGTTTTCTGCCTGTTTACATATCTCTGTATTTGAATATCCATGCCTATACCAGTTTCGTTGGCCTTCAGTGCACTTTGGCCAGCTATTAGCCAAAAGCAGTGTGTATGACATACTGTAGTTCTCTTACAACCATTTTCCCACTCTTTCTTACTGTGACGTCAACGTTTCCTGCTCGTCTTGTAAGATCACGCACACAAGAAAGACTCGTAGGAGGCAGAACACCTCCGACTTCTCTCAGCACTACAATAATAACTTTCCAGCCTATTTACCATCCAGATTAAGAGTCAGCATAACTGTTAAGGCATTACGTTAGCTGATCTTGATACAACTATTTTGGTACCTCTCATTTCCAGGATTTTCCTGTCATATGCATTTCTTGGGCGGAGCTGAAAACAAATTCCTTAGTGAAGAATGGGATAAGTTTGTTTACATCTACATCTACATCTACATTGATACTCCGCAAGCCACCCAACGGTGTGTGGTGGAGGGCACTTTACGTGCCACTGTCATTACCTCCCTTTTCTGTTCCAGTCGCGTATGGTTCGCGGGAAGAACGACTGTCTGAAAGACTCCGTGCGCGCTCTAATCTCTCTAATTTTACATTCGTGATCTCTTCGGGAGGTATAAGTAGGGGGAAGCAATATATTCGATACCTCATCCAGAAACGCACCCTCTCGAAACCTGGCGAGCAAGCTACACCGCGATGCAGAGCGCCTCTCTTGCAGAGTCTGCCACTTGAGTTTATTAAACATCTCCGTAACGCTATCACGGTTACCAAATAACCCTGTGACGAAACGCGCCGCTCTTCTTTGGATCTTCTCTATCTCCTCCGTCAGACCGATCTGGTACGGATCCCACACTGATGAGCAATACTCAAGTATAGGTCGAACGAGTGTTTTGTGAGCCACCTCCTTTGTTGATGGACTACATTTTCTAAGCACTCTCCCAATGAATCTCAACCTGGTACCCGCCTTACCAACAATTAATTTTATATGATCATTCCACTTCAAATCGTTCCGCACGCATACCCCAGATATTTTACAGAAGTAACTGCTACCAGTGTTTGTTCCGCTATCATATAATCATACAATAAAGGACCCTTCTTTCTATGTATTCGCAATACATTACATTTGTCTATGTTAAGGGTCAGTTGCCACTCCCTGCACCAAGTGCCTATCCGCTGCAGATCTTCCTGCATTTCGCTACAATTTTCTAATGCTGCAACTTCTCTGTATACTACAGCATCATCCGCGAAAAGCCGCATGGAACTTCCGACACTATCTACTAGGTCAAAACTCATCGACAGATTTTTCGGGGCAATTCCGCAGTTTGCTGTACATCGTCAAGTAGACTATTTGTTTTAAATTTCGTTATCCTACGTCTTCCAAATCTGTAGCACTGTTTGAAGTTATACAACCATTCACTGCTTCGTTTGAAATCACGGTTATCTATGTAGCTCGCAATTCGATGTGCCTAGCGTAGTAGCTCACTATCCTGCACATCATGTAAATTGCATCGAGTAGACTTGAAGCTCGCAAACACCATTTTTTATAACAGGTGCGGCTTGTCCCCCGTTGAAAGTCCGTAGTTTTTCATATGAACTACAAGGTCATATTGCTACGGACTTTTTCGAAATCTGTTAATATTGATTGTTTTTTACTATGCTGCCGATAATCTTACACGTACCCAATTAAAAATTATTCTGCGCTCCATAGCCTCGTGCTGTGCTCTCCACTTTATACCTCGAGTCCTGCTCCCTACTGCCTTCAGCAACCAATATTGTGATTACACAATAGACAAAATATGGGGCGTCGAGTGCCGTAAACATCATTGGCCTTTTGCGACCTCGCACTCAAGGGGTCCCTCGCAAAACTACATGGCAGTAAAGTTGAGGATAATTTCTAAAAAAGTGAAACCGTAATAGATAAGCACAATAAATATGTAACATTTAACCCTAAGTACAAAGCCGGTAAAGGAAGGTGAATAAAAGGAGATCAATAAGAAACTGGATGAATAATTCCAGGCAATTTTATATTGTGGCCGAAAGTTTCTGCAATGTTACATCGCAACCCACTTTCATTATGTAGAGTTTAGATTATGAACAGAGCAGTTTTCATCTGAAGCAGTTGATTTGGAATAGATAGATTCGCCGCAGTCGATCTCGTATTTTTGTACAGGTGGCGAGTTGAACAGTATTAATATTTTTCCCCTTGTCAAAAGTATGATTTTCGATTGAAATTCTTAGTGACTGCTTGATATGTAAACAGTATTCCGATATCCCTCTGTTGTATGGAAAATGGGAAAGATATTGTGAAATACGTGTAGCTGTGTAATGGATGTGATGGATACATCTACATCTATGTGATGACTCTGCAATTCACCCTTAAGTGAATGGAAGTGGTTTCATCGAACCACATTCACACTAGTTCTCTACTGTTTCAATCTCGAACAGTATGCGGGAGAAACGAAGAATTAAATGTTTCCGTGCGAGTTGTTATTCCTCTTATTTTATTACGTAGATCGTATCTCCCTCTGCAGGTGGGCGTCACGAGAGTGTTTTTGCATTATTAGAAAATAGGAGATTCAAATTTCGAGAAACGATTTCGCCCCACCGTAAAGCGTGTTTGTTTTAATGATTACGACTCCATTTCGAGTATCATATCCGTGATACTCTCTTCCTCCTTTCTAGGCAGTACGAAATGAACTTACCTTCTTTGAATTTGCCATAGTCCTTCGTCAGTCCTATGTGCTAAAGATCTCATACCGCATAACAGTAGTGTAGGAGAAGAAAATGGCTCAGATGGCTCTGAGCACTATGGGACTTAACTACTGAGGTCATCAGTCCCCTAGAACTCAGAACTATTTAAACCTAACTAACCTAAGGACATCACACACATCCATGCCCGAGGCAGGATTCGATCTTGCGACCGTAGCGGTCGCGCAGTTCCAGACTGTAGCGCCTAGAACCGCTCGGCCACTCCGGCCGGCTGTAGAAGAAAGGCAAGCATACGGTAGGCAGGATTTTTATTGAATCTGTTGGATCTTCTGAGTATTCTACCAATAAAAAACATTCTTTCATTCGCCTTACCGGCAAAATTACCTATAAGATCTTTCCAATCTGTTCGTAATTGTAATCCCTAGACTTTAATGTGGATTTGTAGCCCAAGTATTTGTGCTGTTTATCGTGTAATCGAAATTTAACGGCTGGAACAAAAATGTTTGTAAGCATCTGTTGTTAACTGGGTGCACTATGAAAAATAGCAGTTGCACTCATCTACGTGTGATACTTGTCTAGTTCATTGTTAATATTCTTACGTGTGAAATGTCAACCAAAGAATGTATAGTTACTGCCGCTCCAAGGCAGAGAGTGGAAAGTTCGAGCGCGGACTATTCGTAGTCCGCACATAGAAGCTGGAATGCAAAAATTTTATGAACACTTAAAGCAGATCCATAGTTTTGAAACGGTCTACAGTTGGATACCGTTATCGATAGTGATATAAAGATGAATTCCTCTATTTCATTTTAGTTAGCACGTACACAAAAAATGATATGGATAGTGCATCTCAGACGAAATACGACACAAATACCGTTGTCGCTTACTGAAGAGTACAAGATAAAGACACAGAACAAGCACCAGGGAATAAAATTGTTGTCTCATCAAATATTTTTTAATTTTACTTGGTTCATTTATTTAATGAAAACTATTACACAGTTACAATTTTGAGTACAATGTTAATGTTTTTCCTGTTTGCTCCTTTTGTATTTGTGTACTGTTCAGCCTTTTTTGCCTTTTAAAATGCAGTAGTACCACACTCACCAAAATTGCATTTACTGTATGTTCCCTCACACTCCCACATTTTCCTGCTTTTATTCATTTCTGTTTATCTTATCGATATTCTTAAGTTCCTTATGTATTCTCTTGCTACAGTGACAATTCTTTCTTCGTTTAATTGGTTTATGCATCGCCCTCCATGCTTTATACCTCCTGAAATATCCTTGTTAAGTACCAATTTCATTTTAATTTATTAGTTTTGTTTATTAATAGAAACTGTTATGTAGAGCTGACCGGAGTGGCCGAGCGGTTCTCGGCGCTTCAGTCTGGAACCGCGCGACAGCTACGGTCGCAGGTTCGAATCCTGACTCGGGCATGGATGTGCGTGATGTCGTTGGGTTGGTTAGGTTTAAGTAATTCTAGGTTCTAGGGGACTGATGACCTCAGAAGCTAAGTCCCATAGTGCTCAGAGCCATTTGAACCATTTTTTTGTTATGTAGACATGCTGTTCCTATTTTGTGTTAAGGTTTTTCATGTCTACTCCATTTTTACCTATTTACTGTTCAATTTTTTTTATTGCCAAGCGGGATTAGCCGAGCGGTCTCAGGCGCTGCAGTCATGGACTGTGAGGCTCATCCCGGCGGAGGTTCTAGTCCTCCCTCGGGCATGGGGGTGTGTGTTTGTCCTTAGGAGATTTTAGGTTAGTAGTGTGTAAACTTAGGGACTAATGACCTTAGCAGTTAAGTCCCATAAGATTTCACACTCATATGAACAATTTTCTTACTTTTTCATTGCATTCCCACCACACTGTGAAAGATGTTACTTACTGTCTGTTTCTGCTTCAATCTAGACGTGTAACTTATCTTTCAATGTTGTTTACAAACATAGTAACTTCTTCGGTGACAATACTCAGTAAATGTCTGAAGAGGGTCTTGTAAGTCGAAACCTGGTTGACGCAGTAAAAGTAATACTGTAGAACAAAAGCAGACTAGTGATTTCAACTATTGTAATGTTGTTGTACCCAGAACCGATGGAAGATTCACCTAACACGGAAAATTTATTTTTTATCAACTTTGTGAGTAGATGGCCTTCCTGTAGCGTCGATCCTCAGTCAATATAAGGAAAGGAAGCAGTGTGCGACACCTGCCTGCGAATCGAGTAAACGTTATTCTGCGTGATATCGTATTTAAATTGTATGAGAATCTCATTTTCAGAGGCCGAGACTGGTAAGCTGCCCAGCATTTACCTAGAAGAGCGACGAAAACCACCCAAAAACCACGGCTGCTTAATCCGCAGCACACATTCGATCCGTTCCGCGCTCTCTTCCCAGTCTCGTAATCAAGCACACTTTGTGTTAATCTAAATGACCAACAATGAATTTTAATTCGTGTATTCTAAAGCTGCTCCTGATGTCATGACGTTTTCCTGGAAGAAACGGACTCACTTTTTCACTGCATGTGCGTTTAGTAAAAAATGAAACGTCGTTATAGTTTTACAAGGTGAGCAAAGAATTTCCAAAAAATTGGCAAAGGCTACACGAGTTCCATGTGAGCTGAGAGCAGTGGTTCCAGCTGTCAAGGGTTACGTCTCCTGCGGTTTTGTTAGATCGCTTACGGAAAATTCTGGGAATATTCCTCTGAAAGTAGCAAGTACTTCTTTTCGTACTCTTTTCCTTTCTCGAACTCGGCCTTCAATGACGCGTTCTTTCATCTGACACTAGACTGTAGAGTTCTTCCTGTCTTCCTGTGACGTGGATTTTCTGCAAACTGAAAGCAATTCCTTCAGGAGATGAATAAGATACTTCACGGAATTAAAATACTGAATCTAATATTACGTGAGACATACATCAGTCCCGTATGCGTTAACCGCAGAATAACAGTAACTAAAATCTACAAGATTTCTAACACAAGTCCCATCTTCTAAAAAAAAAGTGCGTGTTTAACTTACCTGGAAGAAATTGCCAATGACGGGTGATAAGAGAAAAATTTCCAAATTAAGGAAAAAATTACGGGACCGAAGTACGTTGTATTAACATGCCACTATATCGTTACAAGTCTCTCAAGACTTCTGACACCTATAAACGTGAACCTAAGGTGCAACGAACTTACTGAAACGGAGGAGGAGGACATTAGTGTTTAACGTCCCGTCGACAACGAGGTCATTAGAGACGGAGCACAAGCTCGGATAACGGAAGGATGGGGAAGGAAATCGGCCGTCTCCTTTCAGAGGAACCATTCCGGAATTTGTCTGAAGCGATTTAGGGAAATCACGGAAAACCTAAATTAGGATTGCCGGACACAGGTCTGAACCGTGGTCATCTCGGATGCGAGTCAAATGTGCTAACCACTGCCTCATCCCGCTCGGAACATTCTGAAACCATTGACATAGATGAAAAACGGGAAAATAAGACTTAATTCCAAGAAAGGAATTATTCCTCCGCTTTGTGTAACGTAAAGTCTGTATAGGACATTTAAGGGAGTGGTTAGAAACATAGAAGAAGTTAACATAATCTAGTGGCAAAACACGGCATTAGTAATTAAAATTTGTGTGTGGGTGTATGTGTGTGTGTGTGGGGGGGGGGGGGGGGGTGTATGTGTATGTCTGTGCGCTCGCGCGTGCGTGCGTGTCTGTGTCTCTGTCTAATTAATTCCACAATACCTTTGTTTTCTTGAGAAACAGAACATAAACAGGATAATGCGAAATTTTGTGTGTGAGGTAGACATGAGTAAAACGCTGTAATTGGGGGACTTTTTTGAAAACTCGAAATGAGCTCCGGAAAACACCACAGAAAAAAATAAAACATAATCGGTACCTAATTCTTAGAAGGACTACATAAAAATAACTCGTTCAGCGGAAATCATGCGAAGAGTGACAAGTAAGACATCCCGATGATTTATTTTCCACATTCTGATTGATGAAACAAACTACGAATGGTGGATAAATTGAGAAAAGTTCGTTAATGGCTGCGTTGTGTTTAACTAAGAATGATCACAAAAATTGGTTTGGATTTTCCGCGTGATGTACGTACATTTGATTAGGCAAGACGTTATTAGTTAAAGACTGCAAAATATAATTTTAAATGATAACATATAATGATAGTATTTGAGAAATGTTTGAGAAAAATTTAAGAAAGTGTGGAAACAATAATTAACGCAAGAAGGAAACGCAAGTGAGAATCGGAAATCATTTATCACATACGTCAATAAGGTAGGAAGGAATGAACGGCAGTTTCAATCAGTGTGAAAGATTGTCACCAACGGAAAAAATGTTCATCCTCATTACCACGCTCTTTACGGTTCCTCACCTGATATCCTTACAGCTTTTATTAATTAGTAATGAAAACCATTTCAGCTGTATGATTAGAAATATATCGTGTTACGTCCGGCTTCGTTCTTCGGATATCATCAGGTCACCTGCAGTTATGCAAAGCAGGAAATTAGGCTAAAGTAAGGGCATCTTAACGAATGAAATAGGAAACACACTGAGAACAGGCTTATACTAAATCCTCATAGATGTGTGCTTACGCCATGACACGAGTGCTGTTATTTAGCAGACGACATTTTGCTAACGGTTCTGACACTGTAATAAAACAAGTGCAGCCATATGAATATTAGCTTTGTGGGCCGAAACCGTTTCGGGCATTAAAATGAAACTTCTTGAAATTATGTGTCACTGGTTGCGTTTTATCTCGACAATCAACATACATGTAGTGTTTTCTTACGTCGTAGTGACAGAAACATTCTTACTGCTACTGCCTGATTAAACTAAAATATGAAATTAGATTTTTTCGTCTCATGCAGGGTGATCCAAAAATCACTCGGCAGTTGGTTAAAAGAAAACAAAAGTAACAGCAAGACGTAGTACAGCAGGAAATTTTAATTAAGTTATCATTACCAAATGGTGATAATGACGCCTTGTCAAGTTGGTATACAGTGCAATGACAAACAAAAGAAATGAAACAAACACAGTACTCTAACCAGTGAATTGTTGAAAGCGTGATCTGTGAAACGTGTGTACAGTGGTACTTCTCCGAATTGTCACGGTGTTAACGAAAGAAGAATGGATTTCCATGTAAAAAACATTTTATAAAAGTGGTACTACTGCAGCTGTAAATGATTGGGGAACATACTTTAGATAAAAACACTGTTATACAAACAGTGTACAATATACGAGATTGATTTGAAGATAATAGATTTTTTATGTATGCACAAAGATCTGGCCTCCCAAAAACAGTCACAACTGAAGAAAATGAACTGCCGGTAAGTTAGCTGTGACCCAAAGTCCACGAAAACCACTCAGGCGATTAGAATTTGAACTGGATTTCTCACGAAGGTCAGTGCGAAGAATGTTACACAAACGGAAATTTGAAGTTTACTTACTGCGTTAATGGCATGGGTTACTTGGAGACGATCCAGATCGACGTCTTCAGTTAGTGATTTGATGTTTGATCAACAGAAACATGATCCTAACCTATTCAATAAAACTGACATAACTGCAGATACTAGTATACTGACAATCAAAATCTGTGGTTAGAACAACCACTAAATCAACCTGGTATGAGTGTTTTGGGGTAATATCATCATGTGGCGTACTTTAACCACATTTTTTGAAGGATCAGTGACAGGGGATGATTATTTGGATACGCGTCACAATTACGTGGTATCAGGACTTATGGCGTGTACTGAAAGCTTTCACGACATTTACTTTCAACACAATGGACCTCCACCACGTTATGCACTGCCATTAGCGATTATTTAAACGAAACTTTCCTAAGAAAACCGATTGGTCGAAGGGCAGACATTGACATCCCTCCACGTTCACCACGTATCACGCCCATGAATGTTTTGCTAAGGGATATCGTCAGGGTCTGTTTATTCTCAAAAGCCTCAGACTATTGCTGAACTAAAGGAGTACATACGCGCCACATTTGATGAAGTGGACAGTGATACCACAAAATGCTGAAGAGTATGTAACAGTGTTCCAAAAATAGTTCAAAGATGTACAAATGAAGACGGGAAACGCCGGCCGGGGTGGCCGAGCGGTTCTAGGCACTACAGTCTGGAACCGCGCGACCGCTACGGTCGCAGGCTCGAATCCTGCCTCGGGCATGGGTGTGTGTGATGTCCTTAGGTTAGTTAGGTTTAAGTAGTTCTAAGTTATAGGGGACTGATGACCTCAGAAGTTAAGTCCCATAGTCCCATTTGAAGACGGGAAACAGTTTCACCATAAAACATAATTTTAAGTAACGCTTGTACTTATAATGAAACATAAATTCAGTCTCCGTTTGAATCAGTGCCACCGTGCATAAGGAATTGCAAGGTATGAAACCTGTGAAACGACAACCAAACCTTCATCAGAACCGATCAGGAAACTAACCTAGCTTTTATTCATTATTTCGGCACCCCTACAATGCATGTTTTAAATCATTGTTAGCTAGGGAAACAAAAAAACTAAATCCGTTGCAGCGGCCCTCTGTTTCTCGGCGGGTACTCCGGTGCTGCGGCTATTAGAATCGCAGTTTCCTTTTAATGGAAACAGAGAGCCTTCCACGCTTAAGCTGCGGCCGCCTGATGAAAGGTTGGTCGGCTGTTGTCTCGAGACCCGAAAACAGAAGCGCATCGGCTGCTGCAGGATGGAAGAAGGTGGAAGGCGCCATCGGAGGGAGCTGAGGTGGTGCGAAAGGCAGGGAAGAGACGGCGAGGCGGAGAGGAGACACAGGGCCGGGACGGGAGCTGCTGCGCTTCGTGATTAAAAGCCGGACCCAGGCGCCGAGCAGTGATATGGGGCTTATTTACAATGGCGGCTCTAGCGGCTCCGCTCACTCCATCCAGTCGCCGGATTTAATGGCGTATTTTGGCGCAGATAATTTGCATAACCAAACAAGCAATTATCCTCCACTGCGAGCTAGGCGCGAGGGAAATCCCGTCACAACTTCGGCCAGTAGTAACGACGCTTTTGTCGCGACAGTAATTCTAGAGTCGCGCAGCTGGCGTGCTGCGTGGATGAGCTTTCTTATTCGTCTGGGGCACTAGATGACAAATTGCCGTAGTCAGGCAGTTACGGTCTCATGTATTTCTAGAGTTCATAATTCATCCGATTAGCTTGGCAGGGCACACAGTCACTGACCAAAATAATGGACTGGAAGGCTCAAGTTTGATGTGTCGCCCGTATGGAGAATATTATACACTGGGCAACAGCATTAAAGGATCACTTTTTTAAAAAAACACCTTAATTATCTTCCACTGCGACACATATGTTTCAAATTTGGCTCAAATATGCGCACAATCTTCTTTTCTTATATTGAACAAGCGTTGCATCCTATGACGTCACCCTCGGGTTCGACGACACTTCGAACAGGAAGGTATCGACACATCTATCTACCATCTACCCATCTACATCCACACTTCGCAACCCACCTGACAGTGTGGGGCGGAGGGTACTTTGAGTACCTCTATCGATTCTCCCTTCTATTCCAGTCTCGTATTGTTCGTGGAAAGAAAGATTGTCGGTATGCCTCTGTGTGGGCTCTAATCTCTGAGATTTTATCCTCAAGGTCTCTTCGCGAGATATACGTAGGAGGGAGCAATATACTGCTTGACTCCTCGGTGAAGGTATTTTCTCTAAACTTCAACAAACGCCCGTAACGAGCTACTGAGCGTCTCTCCTGCAGAGTCTTCCAATGGCATTTATCTTTCATCTCCGTAAAGCTTTCGCGATTAGTAAATGATCCTGTAACGAAGCGCGTTGCTCTCCGTTGGATCTTCTCTATCTCTTATGTCAACCCTATCTGGTACGGATCCCACACTGGTGAGCAATATTGAAGCAGTGGGCGAACAAGTGTACTGTAACCTACTTCCTTTGTTTTCGGATTGCATTTCCTTAGGATTCTTCCAGTGCATCTCAGTCTGACATCTGCTTTACCGACGATCAACTTTATATGATCATTCCATTTTAAATCGCTCCTAATGGGTACTCCCAGATAATTTATAGAATTAACTGCTTCCAGTTGCTGACATGCTATATTGTAGTTAAATGATAAAGGATCTTTCTTTCGCAACACCTTACACTTGTCTACATTCCCTGCACCATGCGTCAATTCGTTGCAGATCCTCCTGCATTTCAGTACAGTTTTCCATTGTTACAACCTCTCGATATACTACAGAATCATCCGCAAAAAGCCTCAGTGAACTTCCGATGTTATCCATAAGGTCATTTATGTATATTGTGAGTAGCAACGGTCCTACGACACTCCCCTGCGGCGCTCCTGAAATCATACTCACTTCGGAAAACTTCTCTCCATTGAGAATGACATGCTGCGTTCTGTTATCTAGGAACTCTTCAATCCAATCACACAACTGGCCTGATAGTCCATATGCTCTTACTTTGTTCATTGAACGACTGTGGGGAACTGTGTCGAACGCCGTGCGGAAGTCAAGAAACACGGCATCTACCTGTGAACCCGTGTCTATGGCCCTCTTAGTCTCGTGGACGAATAGCGCGAGCTGGGTTTCACACGAAAAAAAGGGACACAACTCAGAAGTTCATGTGACATGTAAGGTGGGTGGATGAAGTAATATTGCCACCAAACTTCACCGCAATTCTGCCCGAGTCACCGTCTCACACAACAGGAATTTCATCACAGTCCCTCTTACCCAAATTTCACCCCTTCTTTTAACGCCCCTGCGATGGAATCAGAATCCCGACGCTCGATGTGGAAATCACACAGGCTGAATAACGAAAGCTTTCCAGAAACGTAGCCGCTCGGAATCGGTGCGAAAAGAGCTCCGGGTTTGGCACGAAGGACGGCAGTAAAACCACCCCTTTCCTGTGGGGCGTTGATTCCCACACATTTCCCGGTCATTAACAGCAGTTCGCAGTCAGATGACCAACAGGAAGCCGCTCTTCATAACCTTTGACGCTATCGACACACTTTGACGTTTCAACCCTTCTCCAAGGATATTCCGGGGCTGTATCCCCATTAATTGTCATCTATCCTCTCTGGACTACAGCGCGGCCGCAATTTTTGCTCTCGGGTACAGATTGGAACCACTAGAGACAGTTGAGGTAGAAAGTTCTGAGAATATACGTTTGGAGCACAGCGCTGTATCGTAGTGAAACAAGGACTGTGGAAAAATCGGAACAGAAGAGAATAGAAGCATCTGAGATGTGGCGCTAGGGATGAATTAAAAATTAGGTGCACTGATAACGTAAGCAATGGGGAGGTTCTGCGCGGAATCAGAGAGGAAAGGAATATGTGGAAAACACTGACAAGGTTCAGGTGGTTCAAATGGCTTTGAGCACTATGGGACTCAACATCTGAGGTCATCAGTCTCCTAGAACTTAGAACTACTTCAACCTAACTAACCTAAGGACATCACACACATCCATACCCGAGGCAGGAATCGAACCTGCGACCGTAGCTGTCGTGCGGTTCCAGACTGAAGCGCCTAGAACCGCTCTGCCACACTGGCCGGCTCTGACACGAGAAGGGACGGGATGATAGGACACCCGTTTCGACGTCAGGTACTGACTTCCATGGTACTAGAGGGAGCTGCAGAGGGTAAAAGCTATAGAGGAAGCCATAGATTGGAATACATCCAGCAGATAACTGAAGACGTAGATGAAGGGATTGGCACAGGATAGAAATTCTTCGCAGACTGCATCAAACCAGTCACAAGACTGATGACTCACAAAAAAAGGAAAAAAGAAAGAGAAAAGAAATAGTTCCAAGCTATACGATGAAATTTGGCCACCATCCGTGGCAGGAAAGGGTCTTTCGACATTTTCATCGCTCCTACTTCGCGGCCTACTGTGGCGTGATCACAGTGTCACCGGAGACATGGGCGTTATTGACACGCGTGAATAAAACGGCAAAGTTCTGTATTTAACAAAGCCATCGGTGTGCAGTAACAACCTCTGAAGTAGTCCAAGGCTGGGAGGCAACTTGATTTGCAGCGGTGTCGATCAATTGCCTATCCGCAGCGCCCGTACGCGCTCATTTTGAAAATTCTCCGTAAAGGTGGGCAGCTGCCCTCGACGGTTTTCTCGTACTGTGTCAACGTCGCACCCCATTCCTCACTTTCCGCCGTGATCACAACATAGGAGGACGCGATAGGCCTCACTTATCACTTTCAAATTTCGTCGAATGGTTTTGGGCGGACCATAGTGAACTCTATCTATACACAAGAGTAAAAACTGCGACCACGCTGCGGTCATGAAGCCTCGTGAGTTCGAGTATTTCTACGGAATCCAAACTGATCTTCCCCAATGTCGGCTTCTGCTAGTTTTTTCCATTCATCTGTACAGAATTCGTGTAGTATTTTGCAGCCGTGACTTATTAAACTGATAGTTCAGTAATTTTCACACCGGTCAACGCCTGCTTTCTTTGGGATGGGAATTATTATATTCTTCTCGAACTCTTCGGGTATTTTGCGTGTGTCAATCAACTTGCACACCAGATGGTAGAGTTTGTCAAGGCTGGCTCTCCCAAGGCTATCAGTAGTTGGAATATTATCTATTCCTGGGGCCTCATTCCGACTTAGATCTTTCAGTGGTATGTCAAATTCTTCACGCAGTATAAATCTCCCATTTCATCTTCATCTACGTCCTCTACCATTTCCATAATATTGCCTTCAGTACATAGATCCTATATATACTCCTTCCACCTCTCTCCCTTCCCTTCTTTGCTTAGAACTGGTTTTCCATTTGAGCTCTCCTTAATTTTCCTGTAGGCGGATTCTATCTTACCCCTAGTTATATATCCCTCTACATCCTTACATTTGTCCTCTAGCCATTCATGATTAGCCATTTTGCACTTCCTGTCGATCTCATGTTTGAGATGGTTGTATTTCTTTTTGCCTGCTTCACTTACTGCGTTATTTTCTTCTTTCATCAATGAAATTCAATGTTTCTTCTGTTACCGAAGGATTTCTACTAGCCCTCGTCTTTTTACCTACTTGATCCTCTGCTGACTTCACTGTTTCATCTCTCAAAGCTACCCATTTTTCTTCTGCTGTATTTCTTTCACCCGTTCTTGTCAATCGTTCCCTAATTCTCTCTCTGAACCCCTCTACAACCTCTGGTTGTTTCAGTTTATCCAGGTCCCAATTCCTTAAATTTCCACCTTTTTGCAGTTTCTTCAGTTTTAATCTACAGTTCATAACCAACAGATTGTGGTCAGAGTCCACATCTGCGCCTGCAAATGTCTTACGATTTAAAACGTGGTTCCTAAATCTCTGTCTAACTATTATATAATCTATCTGAAACTATCCCGTGTGTCCAGGCCTCTTCCACGTATACAACCTTCTTTCATGATACTTATACCAAATGTTAGCTCTGATTAAATTATGCTCTGCGCAAAATTCTATCAGGCGGCTTCCTCTTTCATTTCCTAGCCCCAATCCATATTCACCTACTACTTTTCCTTCTCTTCCTTTTCCTACTATCGAATTCCAGTCCATCATGACTATTAAATTATCGTCTGCCTTCGCCATGTGAATAATTTCTTTTATCGTATCATACATTTCTTCAATCTATTTGTCATATGAGGAGCTAGTTGGCCTATGAACTTGTACTTTTGTGGTAGGCGTGGGCTTCGTGTCTATCTTGGCTACAATAATGCGCTCGTAGTATCTTACACGCGCTCATTTTCTTTTATTCATTATTAAGCGTACTAACTATACCATATGAATACAACCACCAACATGTTAGGTACACATAAAATCATCTTGATAATTAATTCGCAGTGCTATCCATGACCGTGAAGGAAAACACAGATTGAGCTTACTTTTACCAGGAGAGATGTTCAGATGTTCGGATGTGTGTGAAATCTTATGGGACTTAACTACTAAGCTCATCAGTCCATATCCTTACACACTACTTAACCTAAATTATCGTAAGGACAAACACACAAACCCATGCCCGAGGGAGGACTCGAACCTCCGCCGGGACCAGCTGCACAGTCCATGACTGCAACGCCTAGACCGCTCGGCTAATCCCGCGCGGCTTACCAGGAGAGAATACATGTAAAGCTGCAGGCAGCATTTTCTGTTAAGGAATGACGTTGTACAATAAATTTGCCGAAAAGGTTGGAGAGTTTATTGAAATAAATTTATCTGAATAGGCTGTAACAATGTACGTGTTAAGCAATACATTCTGTACGGGGAATTTAGATAACACAGGGGAGTAATTTGAAAGAAAAAAGTAGATTTTGGGAAATTTGCTAACTTATTTTCCAAGCAAGCAAAGGGGAATTTTTGGTACACACCTTAGGATGCAAACTCGATGGCAGACGATTACGCGCGCACGCGCGCTCGCCTGTGTGTGTGTGTTTTGTTTTGTTTTGTTTTGTTTTGGTTCTAGGGCACAAAAACAACTGGGGTCATATGCGCCCAAGTAAAAACTGTAGAACGCGAAGACAGAGAGGAATTAAAAAACTAGCATATGTTAATCCCAATTGACATAAGGGAAGACAGCTAAAAAAACGAAAGTGGGGAAAATGCTACAAAAGACACCATACAGAAACGGAGGTCCAAAAATAAAAATTAAATGGCCTTCGCCATATTCCTTTGACGGGTAAAAAGTAAAACGCGGTCGACAGTCCGCGCGTCATTTTCTAAAACGGCCGATAATTCAAACGGCAAACACAAGCCGGAACGTAAACGGTTAAAAACTGGGCATTCCGTCGGGAAGTGGCTGACATTTAAAATTTTGGCTCAATGTGTACAAAGTGGTGGGGGAGGGCACTTACCAAATGACGATGGCTAAAAGGCTGTGCCCAATACGCAACCTTGTTAAAATGACCTCCTCCCGGCGGGAGGGCAAAGAGGAAGTCGTCCAAGCCGCTGGGAGAGGCTTAATAATCAAGAACTTATTCCCATGGATGAAGGATCAATGGCAATGTCAAAGGGACACCACCTCCTTACAGACGGCAGCACAGAGATAACTGGAGGGAATATAGGAGCTAGAGGGCTGAGGTACGGTGTCTGCAACCCTGGCAGCAGCGTAAGCAGCCTCTTTTCCTGGCAGACCGACATGACCAGGAACCCACAGAAACATCGCACTGGCTCCACCAAGAGACAGTTTTCCTGGACTCGCTGCACTATGAGATGGGTGGTGTAGAGCGCAAATAGACTTTGAAGGCCACCGAGAGAGTCTGAGCAGAGCACACAATTAAAAATTCTGTGTCGCTGGACATACTCCGTGGCTTGATACAGAGCGAAGGGCTCGGCTGTAAATACTGAGCAGAGTGCTGGAAGCCGATATCGAAAGACGTGGGCGCCAATGACGAAGGCACACCCGACACCAAGGTCACTCCAAGAGCCATCAGTGTATACAAAGCTCCCACCGTGAAATTCCATACGAAGGTCGAGAAACTGAAGGCGATAGAGCGAGGCTGGAGTAGTGCCCTTAGGAAGCGAACGAAGGAATGAAGAACAAGGTTAAGACGGGCCACTTTACGAAGCCAAGGTGGTGAAGGGTTCACACCCACCGGGAAAGGTGCAGGTAGTGTGAAGTTAAGCCGCCGGAGCAAGTCCCGAAAGCGGACTACTGGACGTAACAGAGAAGAGAGACGTGCCCCCTGCTGGCGATCAAAGCAATCATCGAAGAAGGAGACATAGGATTGGTGGCCACGCATGGTGTGTCTCTGTTTGTGTGTGTGTGTGTGTGTGTGTGTGTGTGTGTGTGTGTAGTGACTGTTATTGAGGAATGGATGACCGCTGTAGCAGAAGGATGCGTTATACACTAGGGATAAATCGAATGAGATTGCTTTGTTCTAATGGGACTGGTTTTGTATTCGAGAGGATGGAGGCTCATGTCTCCATCCAACCGTCACCTTGTGTTCCGTGATTTTCCTAAATTATTTTCGGCAGATGTCAAGGTACTTCTTACAACGAGGCCATGACCGACAGTACGTCCATGTCAAACAAGACTTGCATGTAAATGAAACGCGTGTATGTACGTACCTTTTGTAAACTGCAGTGCTATGATATGTCTAACATCTTTCGACAAGTGATCTAAAGATGAATGAACTTGTATTACTCTTACTACTACTAAAAGGCGGTAATGTATTGTCAGTGCTATGCAACTAAATAACTGCTTAAGGAGTTAACCAATTAGCAGCTTAGAGAGGTGATACTAACAGAAGGCCGTAATTTCTTGAAGAACGCATTCCTTTCGACACGTCCTTCATGAATTACGCCCATAACTGAGAAATAAAGGTCTCTGTTGGTTGGCTCTGAGCACTATGGGACTCAACTGCTGAGGTCATTAGTCCCCTAGAACTTAGAACTAGTTAAACCTAACTAACCTAAGGACATCACAAACATCCATGCCCGAGGCAGGATTCGAACCTGCGACCGTAGCGGTCTTGCGGTTCCAGACTGCAGCGCCTTTAACCGCACGGCCACTTCGGCCGGCTAAAGGTCTCTGTATGCTACCCATCGAAGCTGTCTATATCTACACTAAATAATGCAATTTACGGTGTGTGTAGCAGAGGTTACTTCAGCTTCTAATATCACTCCTACTTTCCATTTCCCATTCGTAGGAGGAACGACTGTTGAGAGAACTCGGCTAGGGCTCGAATTTCTCTGACTTTCCCTTCATGATAATTGCTGGAGATGGATGAGGGAGAAATAAGTGTGTTCGCTGACTATTTGGAATGTACGCTCTCGCAAATTTCAGTAATATAACCTCTTCATGGAGCACAAATCTTCTATTTCAGCGCAAACTGAAAGAAACAAGCGACAAACGAGCGCGCTTATTCCTCAGGCTTTCTCTGCATCCTCAGTTGATCCTGGACATAGTGAGTTTTCGTCGTTGTTGCCCTTCTTCTTTTTCTTCTTGTAAGTGGTGAATGTGCTTTAACGATTATTTCTCTTAACGCATTGTCTTCTGTGTAAGGTATGGACTGTGAATAGTTGGAAGTCACTGAGATAATTATCTGATCAGGTCACTAAGAGAACAAAGGAAGTAACGCTCGTCGTATCTATTAACACCGCTTTCCCAACTGAAGAAATACTCAACTACTGCAAATCTACTAAACTGTGCAAATGGTAAAATATTTTCTGAAATTTTCCAGAACATGGCCGCTTATTCAACCTTTCTTGAACATGGCCGCAAACCATCCATTATACATGAGCAATATCTGAAGGTTTTAAGATCATACAAGCGTGATGGGACGTCACTACCATGATAGGTTAACTTTCACGTACATAAAACCATGTGTATGAATTGAAATAAGAACTGAAAGAAAATTAGATGAGCGTACATGAAAGTGAGATATCTGTACGGCAGGGTGCTGTACCTGGAAAATAGTGTATCCAGGATGATGCTTCCTGGTTGCTGTTTCAGTCTAGTGACTGGTTTTAGAAGAGGTTGTGTTTTTGCAGCGTTTCTAAATATTAAGAGTTCTACGTCTTTAAGCACTATATAAAGCATTAAAGGTATTTAGAGGATACTGTTAATTCTTCAGCTACAGAATCTTGTGGTGAAAAATTCAGTATATTTTTACAACCAGTTACGTAATGTGTGGCTGGTTCAGCAATACTTCGTCGATCGGGCATACTCTTGCATCTCGAAAACGAACAAGTTATCCTAATATAGGACACGTGATATATGCAAATGAATTGATCTACTTTAATTTCTTAACGGTTTTCCCTGTCTTGAAACTGAAAGTTTGTGTTAGTTGTTAACAGATTTTGTTTCAGAACGTTTTTAACTTGCAACTGGTGTTTCATAATACTGTACAGTATTTCACTTTTGAAGAAACCTTACTTTTCCTGAGTCATTTTTGGAGGCGGAAGTCTAGCTATTAATATCGTGTGGTTAGTCGTTTCCCAAAGCGGAGGAAATGCTGGAGCTGTGTTAGGTGAACCCAGACGGCTAAAGAAGACATGTGGACTGACCTGATACAACTGCAGTTTTTCCACCGCTGCTGAAAAGCTGCGTGTCAGATCAAGGTTGGAACTCGGGACCTTTGATTTTCGCCGGAAGGCGCTGTACCGTCTTCCCTCAGCCTGTGGCTGGCCATCTCTCCGCAATATCCTTTCTGCCAGTGGTGCTAGTCCTTCAAGTTTCGCAGGAGAACCTTTGTGAAGGTGGGCGGGGGTAGGAGATGAAGTACTTTTTCAAGTATAGCTTTGAGTGAGGGTTGCGAGTCGTGCTTGGTTAGCTCAGTTGGTAGAGCACTCGTGTGCGATGAGCTAGCGTCCCGAGTTCGAGTCATAGTTTGGCGTACAGTTTTAATCTGCCTGGAGGTTTCATATCAGCACACACTCCGTTACAGAGTGGAAGTTTCATTCTGGAATAGAAGATAATTTGTGTAACTTTACTTTTTCGAGATGACAAAATGTTCCGCCCACTGAGCTGTCGGCGGCTCGCGTTAATGCCTTTTATACGTTTAGGCATTTTGTCACCATCGAGCAGCGACTGATTCCTCCAAATGGCTCTGAGCACAATGGGACTCAACTGCTGTGGTCACCAGTCCCCTAGAACTTGGAACTACTTAAACCTAACTAACCTAAGGACATCACACACATCCATGCCCGAGGCAGGATTCGAACCTGCGACCGCAGCAGTCGCACGGTTCCGGACTGCGCGCCTAGAACCGCGAGACCATCGCGGCCGGCTCTGATTCCTCCCTCAGTTACTATCTGAACGAGTGCCTCACTTGCCTCCGTCAGTGGCAGCAGCAGTGTAACTTCTTTGGTGTATGTTTGTGTGTGTGTGGTAGTTGGTCGGTTGCGGCGGAGCAGCAAGGAAGTCTCTGTGGCGTGTGATCAGGCCGAGGCCTCTGGCGTCGCGCACGCGCGGTCGGAGTTGTGTGGCACTAGCTGCGAGAACTGCTAAGTTAGTCGCCCACTGCACCTGCATACTGCAGTTAAGTAATCAGTGAACCTGTCATGAAAGCTCAACCATTCTGACATCTCTACGTTGATTGCTGGTTGTTGCACCCTGGGCTGTCCCCGCAAACTGCAACGTGATGGTGTGATGGAGTGGGCAAAATTTTGCAGCCGTCTCCCTGTACGATGTTTATACTTTGAAATGATTGTAATTTATTAGTGAAGTGACCCAGCGGTATCATCTGCCTTGTGGCCGTTAACGTTCCGGTTACCTGCTCTGGTCTTTAGCATAGCTTTGTGGCAGTGTGTTTTCCTCACCATATTGATGCTGTCCGGCACGGCGTGTAGTTCGAGAGCTTGGTGATGTTCTCCATTTCTCTGTGAGTGTTTGTGGTGCATTGACTGAGTTTATACACCAATTATTAAGACATAATCCTGCTGCGATGCTCGTCTTCGCCGGTAATTTTGGTTGTGGTGCTGTTGGTCGGGTGGCCGGCCGAAGTGGCCGTGCGGTTAAGGGCACTGCAGTTTGGAGCCGCAAGACCGCTACGGTCGCAGGTTCGAATCCTGCCTCGGGCATGGATGTTTGTGATGTCCTTAGGTTAGTTAGGTTTAACTAGTTCTAAGTTCTAGGGGACTAATGACCTCAGCAGTTGAGTCCCATAGTGCTCAGAGCCATTTGAACCATTTTTTGTTGGTCGGGTGGAGGGGAATTCATTAGGCGGCTGGTCGGTTCATCATCCATTTGTAGGTCGTGCTGCAACCCGATTGTTTAGTGTTATGGTTGGTTGTTTGTCTCACTTAAACTGTGGTTGTAGTTTCCTCCCCAGGCCGACCCTTGGAACACTTCTGAGCACCACTGTTTGTTGTATGTGATTGTCATTTTATTTGGTCGCAGGTACTGTGCCAGACCTTCAGCCGGGTATTAATATTGTCAGTTTGATGTTTAGCATATGGCCTTCAGCCGAACTTCATAACAACTTTAAGATCAGGCCTTCAACAATGTTTCATTTAAAATTCTTGTTGCTCTCCATTTAGGCCTTCAGCCACGTTTGTTTCCGAATCTGTGGCTTTAATATGTAAATCCTGGTCAATAAGTTTTCTCTTTAATTATCTTGGATTCTTAAACGGCCTTCAGCCGTGTTCTGTAAATGTTTATCTTAAGGTTGTCTTTAATTATGCTTGAGTAATTGCTTGGGCCTACAGCTGACAAGATACTTCAAGTTTTCTTAAGATCTTTTTCTGTTGTACTGTGTAAAGACTTATCTCTAAAGTCTCTCTTTTATTATGTAAAGGGAATTTTTTTAATTAGGCTTTCAGCCGAAGAATTAACTTGAATTTTCCTTAACGTGGCCTTTAGCCGGAATTTGTAAATGTTTGGCTTTTAAAGAATTTCCTTAGCTGATCTGAAACATTATTTCGGCCCTTAGCCGAGAAGATATCGCAATTTTACTTAAGTAAGGCCTTCAGCCGTTACTCTAAATCCTGGTGTTTGAAAAGCAATCATTTGAACTTATTCTGAAGGAGCTACTTGGGCCCTCAGCCGTGAATTGATTTTTGTTATTTAAACAGAAAACTGTGCATTGGTTTGAGGAATAAAGTTGTGTGTGTTCTTGTATAACTAACAGTAATTAACCTTGGCCCCTTTCCACAACCTGATCCGTTCTGTCCTGCGAAACCAGATTTCAACCACCCTTCAAATGTTTTCCGATAATACAGGAATTACATTGGTCCATTCACCCTTCGGGCTATTCTGGTATGCACAGTGCCAATGACAGTTCATCACACCGCAATTCCAAATCGGTGTTAACGTTTAGAGACAACCGAACAACGGTGAGGAGCACCAATTCATGTGTTAGCGTTTTTAAATGTGTTGTCATTTAGTAGAAATTTGGCGCCATTTGCGAACAGCGGGAACCGCGTAAGTCATGGTAATAGTAACGGCCCTCTGGAGAAACCTTCGGTGCGAACCCCACTTGTGTCAACAAAATCAGCCGTGCGTTTCTCACTTCGCAAGTTACAGCCTTAAAGCAAATTCATTAGTGTTCCACTTGTTGTGATTTCTTAATTGAATCTTTACTATGTTGTAATACGTCCTTGCTAAGAATATGATGCAATGTTCCTCTTAACGGGCACTACAACATCGTATTTATTCGCCGATAGCAGGCAGTGACTTTCAATTAAAATGTCCTCTCCTGTAGTGGAGGTTGTGACGCAGGAATTACGACATATGGAAATTTGGCTCTGGCCGTGAGTCGGGCGCGTATAGCCAAAATGGTTAAAGCGACCTCTCGCGTAAAGCGGGAAATCTGGGTTCGAGTCCCAGTCCAGCATAAATTTTTTATGTAATCATTCCTTTATACTTCCAACGGTTGATAGTATTCGTAAATGTAAATACACTTCATGCACGCATGTCCTAAGGAACACTGCTTCGCTCTTCTTAACAACACAGCCACTACAATACGGTGTATCCAATTTTTTTTTTTTTTTTTTTTTTTTGTATCTTATTTCAAGGGGAATGACACGTCTCCACAACAAACGCCTCATCGTGGTATGTAACGGAACGGATACAACATTTACGTAATGTCTTTACCTTATGAGGAACGGATTATTGGATTTATATTCAAAGGAATATTTTGAAATGTATTTATGCTAGCAGAAATCACCAACGTTTCTCACAAATATTAAACCCCGAATTATTCAGCTGATTACGATTTTACGTGATGGCATTGTCCTTGGGCCTGAAGGTTAGTGGACCGATGGTTGCCCACTGGGACTGCAGTGACCGAAAAATCTCTCTAGAAATTTCGATTGCTTACGACCCCATGGAAATATCACCTAGATTTTACTCCTCCTCAGTTATTTCCACTTCTTTCTCTACCTTGTTTTTCTTAAGGAAATCGGAAGGATACAACGAAAGTTGTCACACCTTAGAATTTTCGCGGTACTGATGCCCCAAACATACACAGCCCTCCACACCCCTTCCGCCACCACACGTCGTTTTGATAAGGCGTCTTATATTTGAAACGCATAGGGCATATTGTGGGACGATTTTATTGTCTTCCTCAGTAATGATCCTGAAATATTATTTCATTGCCAAGAGATTCAAGAGCGAATAGATTTAGAAACATAATGGCTATCACTAAAGAAAACTTCAAATATTTCATTGTATAAGGATTAGAAATCCTCTGTTGTTGTTGTTGGCACGGGAATAGATTACTTGGGGTCCGCCTGCATATCTGGGTGGTAACGTGTTCGCCTCCCATGCAAGTTGGCCCGGATTTGATTCCCGGCCGGGTTGGAGATTTTCTCCGCTCGTGGACTGGTTTTTGTGTTCTCCTCATCATCATTACATCCTCATCACCGGCGCGCAAGTCGCCCAGTGTGGCGTCGACTGAAATAAGACTTGCACTTGGCGGCCGACCTTCCCCGGATGGGGCCTCCCGGCCAACGATGTCATACGCTCATTTCATTTCATATTATATGGGGATAAACATTTCAGGTTTTGACTGGTAAGATTCAAGTACTTGGTAATCATGGTCTATGAATCCATCCCTTCTCTGTGGAGAAGTGTCGTGTAAGTATGCACTGGTTTGTCGTTAACGTCCCTTAAAAACTAATTCAGTGACGGGGGAGGACGGAGAGGGTGGTTGTGAACGGTAGAACGTCAATGGAGTCGAGGATGGGCCAAGAACATCACATGAACCTACAGTATTTTGAGTCAATTTTCGAAAACAACCGCCAAAATGTAACTGGATCACAGGCGTTTAGTGGGCTGACAGGCTCTTAAAGTTTCCAGAATTTTTTTTCACATGCTGTACTTCGTTATCCAGAAGGCAAACAACATTCCAATGATGCCCATTTTTCTATGAACAATATCGCAGTACATTAGGTAAAGAAAAGTTCACTTAAAATGCAGCTTCATGGCGTCAGTTCTCAATGTATTAGGGAAATTAATGTGTGCATTTTCGTTTACTTTTACAATTTTAGTGACACCCAGTTTTAGTACTTGAAATTGTCATGCTGAATTTTTCACAAATAGCACGGTATTCCTCATGCATTATTTACCAAACATTAGGATTTATATTCTCTGCGTATAAGAAGCCATGAGCGGAATTTCATTCTCGTTTTGTAACGTCTAATTCACATTGGACCTAGTTTGCTTACAATTTATCGGTTAGTACAGAAATGAGCACATGAATGTTCGCTACACACACTTTCGTTCTTACGGGATATGTTGTTGCCCAAGACAAAAATGCATCCGTGTCATTACCTCTAAGAACGATCAAGTGGCTTTGTTGCAAAAATATATAATAGAACTGGGCTATTCAGAAATGTAGCTCAAGTTAAAAATGGTGCAAATGGCTCCGAGCACTATGGGACTTAACTTCTCAGGTCATCAGTCCCCTAGAACTTAGAACTACTTAAACCTAACTAACCTAAGTACATCACACACAACCATGCCCGAGGCAGGATTCGAATCTGCGACCGGACCGGTCGCGCGGTTCCAGACTGAAGCGCCTAGAACCGCTCGGACACTCCGGCCGGCAATTGAAGTTAATATACTGGTATTTGATAAACAATTCAGTCTTTATATGTCCATATAGTTACAGCATATGTATGTCCACACAGATATAGCATGCAGAAACCTGCTAATATTAATATTTTGGCCCTGTTTTTATCAGAACCGAGGTGGAATCTTCCTGTACGTCGGTCAGGGGCCTGAATATAGCGTAATAGATAGCCGATCCTATTAGCTCAATAGAATAAGTTTGGAACTAGACGGTTGAAAGGTGTTTAATCTGGCATCCGAAACAATTCATCTGTCTTTTTATGGTATTTAATACACATGATTCATGACGACATTATGTAATTTAAGTTTCAGACACGCTTGTGGCAGTGATCAATCGAAAAATACGTAAAATTATACAAAACATTACGTCATCGAAAATCAGCAGTGTTATTCACAGATGGAGGGGGAGGGGCGGTGAGGAGGAGAGAATTATATGAAGTCTCGACAGTAGCAGTATAGCAGAGATAATGAACTCAAATCGTAGGTTTACATGTACAAAATTATGTCAGGTGTAACTGAAACCAAATGACGCTATATTGTTGTGTGCCTTAAATACTTGTACAAGAATATATCTTGCACAAGAATATATCGCAGTCTACAGAATTACGGTTAAAGTAGATATGGAAACAAATGAAAACATTCTGTTTGTTAATAACTAAAACTTTTTATGTAACTTTAATTGAATACAGCTCACAGGTCAGAAGCAAGCAGTCAATCGATATCTCATTTCTTGTTTCTGGCTGAGAACTCTTTCATTCTCTGACCTAAACAGTCAATATTTATTTGCGTGAAAATACCGGTAACTGCGATCAGCTTCTTGTGAAATGTTTCTTTCTTCCCTTACATTATCTTTTTTCCCATGTACGTTCATTTTCATGTAGGACATGTAAAAGTGACAAATTCATTTTTGCAACCTACTGTCTTGAATCACACATTGAAATAAAAGTCATCCTTGCGTGCCTTATCGGAAAATGATTCTCAAAAGGCTCCAAAAGTAGTGTTTAGAAGAAAAAAAATCCAACCATTGGTCACATTTACCTGTGTAGATATTCAATACATGCGCTTGTTCTATACACTTGTTTCGCATATATAACAGCTAATTCGACTGCAACACAAATATTCTTGAAATTTCCGATTTCGATCCATATCAATAACTTAATATTCATTTCCTCAAATAGCTGCCATACATACGGCTACTACTTCGCTTTGCCGACTACATGTACATCTACATGGCTACTCTGCAAACTAAAGTTCCTAGTTGAATGTTCACCAAACCACGATCACAGTAATTCTATTATTCCAGGCTAGAATATCGCGAGGAAAAAACGAGCACCTATACGTTTCCGTGCGAGCTCTGACTCCCTATTTTACTATGATGATCTTTTCTCCCTCTGTAGGACAGCGTCATCAAAAATATTTTTACATTCGAAGGAGAAAGTTGGTACTTGAAATTTCGTGAGAAGATCCTGCCGCAAGGAGAAACCACTTTGTATTAATGATGTTCACCATAAATCTTTACCATGTCCGTGACACTACCTCCCATATTTTTTAATAATACAAAACGTTCTGCCCTTCTTTGAACTTTCTCGATGTATTCCATTAGTTCTATCTAGTAAGGATTCTACATCTCTAAAAGAGACGGCCAAGCGTAGTAGAGGCAGTCTCTTTAGTAGATCTCGTGCATCATCTAAGTGTTCTGCCAATAAAACTCCGTCATTGGTTCTCCTTCACCATAACACATAGAAAATGTAATAGTAATTTCTAGGTATTTATCTGGAATTAAGGCCTTTGTATGTGATTGATTTATCTTGTAACCGAAGTATAACGAATTCCTTTTAGCGCTCACGTCGGTGGCCTCACATTTTTCATTATTTAGGTCAAATGTCAATTTTCGCCACATACAGACCTCTTATCTAAATCATTTTGCATTTGGTTTAGATTATCTGATGATTTTACTAGACGATAAACGACAGCATCATCTGCAAACAAACTAAGATGATTGCTCAGATTGTCTCCTAAATCGTTTATATAGATAAGGAACAACAGGGGACCTGTAACACTACCTTCCGGATCAAATGGTTCAAATGGCTCTGAGCACTATGGGACTTAAGATCTATGGTCATCAGTCCCCTAGAACTTAGAACTACTTAAACCTAAGCTACCTAAGGACATCACACAACACCCAGCCATCACGAGGCAGAGAAAATCCCTGACCCCGCCGGGAATCGAACCCGGGAACCCGGGCGTGGGAAGCGAGAACGCTACCGCACGACCACGAGATGCGGGCACACTACCTTCCGGAACACCAGAAATCACTTCCGTTCTGTTCAATGACTTTCCATCATTTACCATGAACTGTGACCTCTCTGACAGGAAATAATGTATCCAGTCCCATAACTGAGACGATACTCCTTAACCAAGCAAATTGATTACGAGCCGGTTGTCGGGTTTTCTGTCAACAGCCGTCTGGAAATAAAGAAATACGGAATCAATTTGAAATCCTTTGTTGATAGCACTAAACACTTCAAGTGAGTAATGAGCTAGTTGTTTTTCAGTATAACGATATTTTCTAAATGCGTGTTGACAATGTATCAATGGACCGTTCTATTCGACGTAATTCATAATTCCATACTATGTTCCAGACTCCTACTGCATATTGACGTTAATGATATAGGTCTGTAATGGATTCCTCCCATTGTCTTCCTTGAATATTAGTGTGACCTTGAAACTTTCCAGTCTTTGGAAACGGGTCATTCTTCGAGTGAGCGGTTATTAGTAATTTAACTATGGCGCTATTGCTCAGCATACTCTGAAAAGAACCTAATTTGTATACGATCTGGACCAGAATACGTGTTTTTATTAAGTCATTTAAGTTGCTCCACTCAATCATCCAGACTGTTGCCCCTGCAACTACTGAAAAGGCTGCTGCCCCTCTTCAGGAACAACACGTTTGTCTGGCCTCTCAACAGATACCCCTCCATTGTGGTTGCACCTACGGTACGGCTATCTGTATCGCTGAGGCACGCAAGCTTCCCAACCAACGGCAACACTAACCAAAGCAGTCTTGCTGCGCTGGTACTGCGAACGGCTGAAAGCAAGAGGAAACTGCGGGCGTAATTTTTCCCGAGGGCATGCAGCTTTACTGTATGATTAAATGATGATGGCGCCCTCTTGGGTAAAATATTCCGGAAGTAAAATAGTACCCCATTCGGATCTCCGGGCGGGGACTACTCAGGAGGACGTCGTTATCAGGAGAAAGAACACTGGCGTTCTACGGATCGGAGCGTGGAATGTCAGATCCCTTAATCGGGCAGGTAGGTTAGAAAATTTAAAAAGGGAAATGGATAGGTTAAAGTTAGATATAGTGGGAATTAGTGAGGTTCGGTGGCAGGAGGAACAAGACTTCTGGTCAGGTGAATACAGGTTTATAAATACAAAATCAAATTGGGGTAATGCAGGAGTCGGTTTAATAATGAATAAAAAAATAGGAGTGCGGGTAAGCTACGACAAACAGCATAGCGAACGCATTATTGTGGTCAAGATAGACACGAAGCCCATGCCTACTACAGTAGTAAAAGTTTATATGCCAACTAGCTCTGCAGATGACGAAGATTGAAGAAATATATGATGAAATAAAAGAAATTATTCAGATAGTGAAGGGATACGAAAATTCAATAGTCATGGGTGACTGGAATTCAGTAGCAGGAAAAGAGAGAGAAGGAAACGTAGTAGGTGAATATGGATTGGGGCTAAGAAATGAAAGAGGAAACCGCCTGATAGAATTTTGCACAGAGCACAACTTAATCATAGCTAACACTTGGTTCAAGAATCATAAAAGAAGGATGTACACATGGAAGAAGCCTGGAGATACTGACAGGTTTCAGATAGATTATATAATGGTAAGACAGAGATTTAGGAACCAGGTTTTAAATTGTAAAACATTTCCAGGGGCAGATATGGACTCTGATCACAATCTATTGGTTATGAACTGTAGATTAAAACTGAAGCAACTACAAAAAGCTGGGAATTTAAGGAGATGGGACCTGGATAGACTGAAAGAACCAGAGGCTGTACAGAGTTTCAGGGAGAACATAAGGGAACAATTGACAGGAATGGGGGAAAGAAATACAGTAGAAGAAGAGTGAGTAGCTTTGAGAGATGAAGTAGTGAAGGCAGCAGAGGACCTAGTAGGTAAAAAGACGAGGACTAGTAGAAATCCTTGGGTAACAGAAGAAATACTGAATTTAATTGATGAAAGGAGAAAATATAAAAATGCAGTAAATGAAGCAGGTAAAAAGGAATACAAACATCTCAAAAACGAGATCGACAGTAAGAGCAAAATGGCTAAGCAGGGATGGCTAAAGGACAAATGTGTGGATGTAGCGGGTTATCTCACTAGGGGTAAGATAGATACTGCCTACAGGAAAATTAAAGAGATCTTTGGAAGACAGAGAACCACTTGTATGAATATCAAAAGTTCAGATGGAAACCCAGTTCTAAGCAAAGAAGGGAAAGCAGAAAGGTGGAGGGAGTATATAGAGGGCCTATACAAGGGCATTGTACTTGAGGACAAGATTATGGAAATGGAAGAGGATGTAGATGGAGATGAAATGGGAGATACGATACTGCGTGAAGAGTTTGACAGAGAACTGAAAGACCTGAGTCAAAACAAGGCCCCCGGAGTAGACAACATTCCATTGTAACTACTGACGGCCTTGGGAGAACCAGACCTGACAAAACCCTATCATCTGGTGAGCAAGATGTATGAAACAGGCGAAATACCCTCAGACTTTAAGAAGAATATAATAATTCCAATCCCAAAAAAAGCAGGCGTTGACAAATGTGAAAATTACCGAACTATCAGTTTAATAAGTCACGGATACAAAATACTAACGCGTTTTCTCTACAGACGAATGGAAAAACTGGTAGAAGCCGACCTCGCGGAAGATCAGTTTGGATTCCGTAGAAATATAGGAACACGTGAGGCAATACTGACCCTACGACTAATCTTAGAAGCTAGATTAAGGAAAGACAAACCTACGTTTCTAGCATTTGTAGACTTAGAGTAAGCTTTTGACAATGTTGACTGGAATACTCTCTTTCAAATTCTGAAGGTGGCAGAGGTAAAATAGAGGGAGCGAAAGGCTATTTACAATTTGTACAGAAACCAGATGGCAATTATAAGTGTTGAGGGGCATGAAAGGGAACCAGTGGTTGGGACGGGAGTGAGACCGGGTTGTAGCCTATCCCCGATGTTATTCAATCTGTATATTAAACAAGCAGTGAAGGAAACAAAAGAAGAATTTGGAGTAGGTATTGAAATCCAGGGAGAAGAAATAAAAACTTTGAGGTTCGCCGATGACATTGTAATTCTGTCAGAGACAGTAAAGGACTTGGAAGAGCAGTTGAACGGAATGGACAGTGTCTTGAAACTAGGGTATAAGATGAACATCAATACAAGCAAAACAAGAATAATGGAATGTAGTCGAATTAAGTCGGGTGATGCTGAGTGAATTAGATTAGGAAATGAGACACTTAAAGTAGTAAAGGAGTTTTGCTATTTGGGGGGCAAAATAACTGATGATGGTCGAAGTAAAGAAGATATAAAATGTAGACTGGCAATGGCAAGGAAAGCGTTTCTGAAAAAGAGAAATTTGTTAACATCGAGTATTGATATAAGTGTCAGGAAGTCGTTTCTGAAAGTATTTGTATGGAGCGTAGCCATGTATAGAAGTGAAACATGGACGATAACTAGTTTGGACAAGAAGAGAATAAAACTTTCGAAATGTGGTGCTACAGAAGAATGCTGAAGATTAGATGGGTAGATCATATAACTAATGAGAAGGTATTGAATAGGATTGGGGAGAAGAGGAGCTTGTGGCACAACTTAACTAGAAGAAGGGATCGGTTGGTAGGACATGTTCTGAGGCATCAAGGGATCACCAATTTAGTATTGGAGGGCAGCGTGGAGGGTAAAAATCGTAGAGGGAGACCAAGAGATGAATACGCTAAACAGATTCAGAAGGATGTAGGTTGTAGTAGGTACTGGGAGATGAAGAAGCTTGCACAGGATAGAGTAGCATGGAGAGCTGCATCAAACCAGTCTCAGGACTGAAGACCACAACAACAACAAGTTGCTTCACTACGCCGAGTATACTTCTATGTTACTCATGTTGGTCGCTAATCTTGATTCCTTGTTGTAACTGGTGCCTAACGTTTATTAATAGTCATAACAACGTTTTATTCGCAATGAGGTAATACCTTTGGCGGCGGACGATGAACTCTTTCCAGTAACCTTATGATAAAACAGCACTGCATTGCCTTTAAAAAATAGGTTTAACAAAGAGAATTTTGAGAAATTAAGCTAGCTTAATAGAAGCAGGAGGTTAAAAATATCCCTGTTCTGATACGAAATTGCCAAAAACCAGATGTTATTTAAATTAATAGGTATACATTACATATTGACACAAAGTATTTATTACTTTCGTTCACGTTGTATGCGTGGTGTCACCGCCAGACACCACACTTGCTAGGTGGTAGCCTTTAAATCGGCCGCGGTCCGTTAGTATACGTCGGACCCGCGTGTCGCCACTATCAGTGATTGCAGACCGAGCGCCGCCACACGGCAGGTCTAGAGAGACTTCCTAGCACTCGCCCCAGTTGTACTACCGACTTTGCTAGCGATGGTTCACTGACAAAATACGTCCTCATTTGCCGAGACTATAGTTAGCAAAGCCTTCAGCTACGTCATTTGCTACGACCTAGCAAGGCGCCATTACCAGTTACTATTGACATTGTAAATAATGTACCGTCAAGAGCTACGTTCACCATTAACGGATTAAAGTTAAGTATTCCACCAGCTACGTCCGTTTTTTTCTAAAGTCTAATTTCCCTTTCCTGTTGCAGACCTCACGCCAGCCTGCGTGAGCTAAAACGCGTGCCTTTCGGCTTCCTCTAGTAGTCCTGGGTTGGCTCTCCTGCCAATCCACAACAGTATGTATAAAATATTATTCAGACTCACATTCCCCAGACCAAATGTTGTCATTCGACACGCATGATCATGCCATTACATTCAGATTTCGTTTTGGTTATATTTGGTTTATCTGTAGAGAGCATGCCAAAAACTTTCAGTCAGTATTTTACCGACATGATTTGTATGCATATAGAACCGATACATCAAGATAGCGTTTATTCTTAACGAATCACAGAGCCATTTCGTAACCTGCCCTTCAGTCGAAACTAAAAATAAATGCTTGCAAGTGAAGAGTCATGGATTAACTGTGACGTAAAGCACATATGGAACTGAAGCAATTACGTTAAAGCAACACCTTAAAAGAAACTGCCAAAACTAAAGATTAGCAGTGTGAGGAACCTACTGATGGAGACAAAAATTCTGTTATAACTGTGAAACCAGAAACAGCTTCGCAGTTGTGTATCATATTATTTCAGATTATTGATATCACTCTTATACTGCCAGTCCATGTATGTACTGACGTATGTGCTCTTGTGCTATCATCATGTTAGTAGTTTGGCGTACAAAAAAGTAAAGCAGATATGGTGAGAACAGATATCATTGATAGTCTGCTTACTTACTTTCATATGTGCTCGAAAAACGTCATAATAAACTGTGTACGTTAGGAAAAATCATCAAAGCCACCTCTGTGCCCCAACCGTTGAGCAGGAAATGACAGCACTTTCTTTTGGTACTGAATTTTGCAATACCGCAGTAGTGGCCTTCCCAGAAACTCGAGCAGGGAGCTAGCACGCCTTCCTGTTTGTGAATCACTCTAACCGACGTTCGCTGTGCAAGCATATCGGGGCGCGATGTTTACGCACTAACTTGGTTTCTCAGCGGAAGGCAAACCTTTGTTCTGTCGGCTGCTGCGCCGTTCCATATTACTCAAACTGCGAGTCGTCAAACAGCATCTGCTGCGTTGGTCTCGTTCAACGGCGTCCAGCTTAATGTTTTCCGACTACAACAAACATGGCGAAGCCCGTGACGATGAACAATCATAAATTAAACCGACTCAACCTTTGAACTATAGCCAACCGGTGATCTCCTTCGCGTTATGTATGTTTGTTTAACGTGTGAGTGAATTAGACAACGTTTTGAAGTCATCGTAATTAATAATTATCACTATCAATTACATGCAAATCGTTTGCCACGTTATCTCTTCTTCCTAAATATCAGAGTTTCTGTTCTGCCTATCGAAGTTTCAGTGAAGTCATTTACGAAAAGAAACATAAAACCTGCTGCAGTTTCTGATACGACATTTATTTTGTTAGTGAATTAAGCTACAAATTAGAATTTAAAAAATCTGCCGCCCTATTCTCTGTGTCCCTTCGGACGAGAATGAGACGGAATTTTAATGCAGCCCGCCACGAATTCCTCGGCTGTGCCAAGTTCTTCATTTTAGAGTAGCTCTTGCAACGTACTTCCTCAGTTATTGCTGGATGTATTCCAATCTCTGTCTTCCTCTACCACCATGGAAGTTATTGGTTGGCAGATTGATTTGGGCGAGGTGACCAAACAGTAAGGACATAGGTCCCATCGGATTACGGAAGGATGGGGAAGGAAGACGGCCGTATCCTTTCAACGGAACGATCCCAGTATTTGCCTGAAGCGATTTAGGGAAATCACGAAAAACCTAAATCCGAATGGCCGGACGCGGGTCTGAATCGTTGTCCTCCCTAATGCGAGTCCAGTGTGCTAAGCACTACGCCATATCGCTCAATATGGAAGTTACTGCGTGATATCTTAACAGATGTCCTACCATCCTGATCCCTTTTCTTGGCAGTGCTTTCCATGCAATCATTTCCTCGCTGATTCTGCCGAGAACCTACTCATCTCTTACCTTATCTGTCCTCCCACTTTTCAGCACTCGTCTGTAGCACCGCACCTCAATTGTTTCATTTCCCTTCCGATTTTCTTACTACCCATATTCCACTACCATACAGTGCTGGGATCCAAACGTATACTGTCTGAAATATCTTTCTTAAATTTAGGTACATGTTCAAAACTAGTAGATATCTCTTGGCCAGGACTCCCTTGTTTGCGAGTGCTAGTATGCTTTTTATGTCCTTGTTCCGTCTGTCATGTCACATTTCGCTACCGAGGTAGCAGAACTTAAACTTCATCTACTTCGTGGTCACCAATCCAGATGTTAAGATTCTCGATCTTCTCATTTGTGCTACTTCCCATTAGTGTTACTTACATTACTCTCATTAGGGAAGCATGGTAATTGGAGGAAAGGAGAGAAAACGCCGTATGAAAATAGGGGGAGAGCAAGTGAAAACTTCAGTTACTTGGGAAGTGTAGTAGTGGATGGTTTATATTGCTCAACAGAAATTAGGGAAAGAATTGCAATGGCAATAGAAGAATTCAATAGGAAACAGAAATTACTTTGCGGGCCACTAAACGAAGATCTGAGGAAAATACTTGCCAACTGTTACATCTGGAGCGTTGCACTGTATGGTGCGGAGACCTGGACTTTGAGGATGGAAGATGAAAGAAGATCGGAGGAACTAGAGATGTAGATATGGAGAAGAATGGAAAAAGTGAAATGGGAAGACCGAGTAAGGAATGAAGAAGCATTAAGAAGAGTTGGAGAAGAATGAAATATGTAGGCATGTAGCCGTATGGTGGCTAGCGGTTGTCCCTCTATGATAGGCAAGGGTGTTACGAGTTGACTGCTCCGGAACAGCGACAAAATTGAGCCAGAGTGACTCTGCTGGATGCTGTCTAAAATCTCCTTATCTGCTAGGGTGCAACTCTCAGGTTGGTCCTAACCGCCAACTACCTCACAGAAAGAGAAAACGGAACTGGATTGGACATTGTTTGAGGAGGGACTGTTTATTGAAGGAAGAAATTGAAGGAAAGGTGGAGGAAAAAGGGGAAGAGGAAAACGAAGAGTCCGCAACTCGTGGTCGTGCGGAAGCGTTCTCACTTCCCACGCCCGGATTCCCGGGTTCGATTCCAGGCGGTGTCATGGATTTTCTCTGCCTCGTGATGACTGGGTGTTGTGTGATGTCCTTAGGTTAGTTAGGTTTGAGCAGTTCTAAGTTCTATGGGACTGATGACCATAGATGTTAAGTCCCATAGTGCTCAGAACCATTTGAACCATTTTTTGAAAACGAAGGTATCAAATGCTGGACAATATCCAAGGAGACAAATATTCACGAATGAAAAGACTGGCTATGGACGGACAAAACTGGAAGAGGCTTAACCTATAACAAGACCTGCTTAAGGCAGAATACCTACTATTACTACTACTCATTAGTGTCGTCTTTCTTCGATTTACGCTCAGTTTATATTCTGTACTCCTTAGACTGTTCACTCCTTTTTGCATATCCTGTATATCTTATTCATTTTTACTGAGGATAGCAATGCCATCAGTGAATCTTATCATTGATTTCCTTTCAACTTGACTCTCCTAATTCCACTCTTGAACCTTTCTGTTACAGAACATTATTGCCTCTTTAGGGGGGGGGGGAGGGGGGGATTTTGGGCCAGTTGGAGTTTAAGGCAACGCCTTTCAGTCTGTAACTATTGGTGGTCATCAAGAAGGGGCGACCATTAGGGAAGCTCCTTGCTTTGAAGAACGATGTTAGGTTCGCAGGGATACAACGCTGTGAGGTAGTTGGCGGTTAGGACCAACCTGAGAGTTGCACCCTAGCAGATAAGGAGATTTTAGACAGCATCCAGCAGAGTCACTCTGGCTCAATTTTGTCGCTGTTCCGGAGCGGTCAACTCGTAACACCCTTGCCTATCATAGAGGGACAACCGCTAGCCACCATACGGCTACATGCCTACAAGCTATGACCTACGTAACGCGCCGTTATGTTCCATTGCTCCTCCCCGTTGCTAGCGTTTCTCTCTGTCGCTCGTCCAACCTTATAGGGACTTCATTGATTACGTTTTTGTGACTTTTATTTTGATACACGCATGATTACTTGCGAATTTCGTTTTGAACTAACTCTTTCTCCGTTGTCGATATATATAATTCGTTTTCTGTTGCTTTCTAAACCTTGACTGTATAATATGTCGCAACTAAGTGGTCGAACGTGCGTTCTTGCCATTGTTGTGATTGTGTTACGGCCCCCTCTATGCACCTACAGTGGTACTACTCTTTTTGTTCACCTATAGCCCCATGATCAGCTTCGATTACTCAGGGTTAAAAGTGTGTGCTTGATTCAGCCCTACATTTAGTATCATGTCAGAAGTTTCCAAGCCCATACGATATGGCTTCGCCTTCATTGGGTTAGATCTGTCGGCGGAAGCTGTCGACAGGCGTGGAATAACACAAGGATATTGTGTGACTAAAAAAATGTGTTTTGGTATAAGTACTCTCTACTTCTGCTACTTTCTTCTGCAGCTCATATCTTCTTTCTCAAAGAATAAGCGAGATACGTTCTTGTTCACTGACATCAACGGAAATAGACACAATACAATTACTCTATTGATAAAACGAAACGGCGACATTTGTAATTAACAATTTCTCGAAAAGGTCTGGAGTTTTCCATACAATTCGTCGTTTAAGTGTGCAAAACAATATTTCAGCATAGAATACCATTAACAAGTTTCTTATTATCTTAGTGGCAGCTCGTATCGTGCGAATCACACGCAAATATATTTTGTTTAGGTCGACTGATGAGATGCACTCTTTTCCTTGTTCCTTAATTGATTGCTGTTTCAATTTCTAAACAATTATTTCGTAAATAATATCTTGCTGCATAAGAAACCACAGACTGCCCTGCACACGCAACCACAGATTGCTTTTTAAGGATAATATTTTGTTTCTGTAACAGTTCTTCTATACTGAACACGTCTTAGCAAACAAACATAAATGACACTAGCCATTTTTAAGGCTTTTCGGAAATTTATTATTCGGTTGACTCGGTATCACGTGGACTTTCCTTTATCCTCTGATTTTTCTTCCACTTTCTGGTAAGTTCGTCCCTTTTTAATTCCCTACAGCATTCCAAGAAGTCTTCAGCCCCCCCACCCACCCCACCCCTCTCTCTCTCTCTCTCTTTCTTCCCTGCTTCGATGATTCTTCCAAGAAAAGTGTCACATGTTCCTACGAGAGGTAGTATTGATCATATCTAGAAGAAAAATTCATTTATTTATATGTTGGAAAATCTGTTGAGAAATGGGTTAATCTCTCCTCTCACTCCTACCTGTCTGCACATAGAAGTACACCCAACAGGTAACGCTGTGTATGGTTACTACACATCTTGACACATCCTTCAGCCCTTCTTTGCAGTGAATCATACATTCTTTCTAACACACCTGGACGCTGAGATTGCGTTACGTGTATTTGTCACGCGCTACTGTAGCGTCTGAATATTGACGATGGGTTGGCCATACACCGATGCCTTTAAATGACCCCACAGCTAGAAATCCTACGGATTCAGGTCCACTGAGCAGACAGACCATGCTGCTGGGTCTCCTTGACCATAGTATTCCCATGAAATGTTGCAGAAAGATACTGTCACATGAACCGTAGAAAATGGGATTGTACCCAGTCATACATAAATCAGAGTATGACACTCCCAGCTTGTGAAGTGTTACCAGGACCCACAACAACATAAGAGCCAGACTCGTCTTGAAAGTCTAAGCTATAATTCAGTGTGCAATAACTTTAATGGTTAACATAAATGATTAGTTGTAGATCCTATAGTGGAGGCTTACAGGGAGAAATTATGTAACATGAATAGAAGGTGTCCAACAGAAACAGTATTCAATTAATATAGCAGTTTATTCAATTGAAACATAATTATTCCAAGCAGATCATGAACGAATAGGAAATTATTTGCAAACTCTTTATGGAAACTGTAAATTTTGGATATGTCTATTTTCAGCGTTACTTGAACCAACCGAAAATATATCCTTCTGAAAATGTACCGTTCTGATGCTAATGGCAGTCTGTAAATTGTCCTGAAATCTCATTAACAGCGACGAAAACCAGTGACTGTGACCCTGATACTGTTTTGAAAAACTCATGCATTCACTACTGCAACACTAGACCTGAGGCAGATGATCAAGCCGTTTTCTGCAAGTTTGGCTCAAGAAAAGCCCTGTCAGGCCGGTGCTGCTAATTAAGTTCACCACTATTGTTCACTGATAATTCATGCAGAACGCCACTGATGTGCAGAAGGGCCTTTGGTAGAGGACGATGTATGTGCTGTCGTCGTAACAACTTTGGACAACATTCGTCTTCCAAGATGCGCACCGTAATTTGCCCGCAGCATAATTGCGTGATAAGCGCGAGATATGGACAGCTGTATGTGGCCCCATGAACTCCAATTTTCAGATGTGCACAAGATGCACCCAGCTCTGCATCTGCCGGGCGACTCTCCCTTAACCTTTTGCTCAATATCGTTCCCTGCTATTTCTTCCTACCATACAGAACATACCCGCCAATAGGAGAAAAAGCATATATGGCCGCCTAATAGTGAGGGTTCGCGTAGCACATAAAATTCTCCCAAGACAATATGTCGCAATAAAATGCCATCTTCATTTTTGTACATACATCTACGGTCGCATCAGCTCCATCTCCATGTCATCGGTGACACATCTACCAACGGCGCATTTTAGCGCCCACCAGCAAGCCTTGCTTCAGATTTTCTCTGAAACTGGAAAGCTGCACTCGAAAGAAGAATATTATTTCCTATAAGCCGTGCATATTTCAGCATGACATGGTTATCTCGAAAGGGCTCTCTTCATAACATAAGAAAGTTCCGTTCTCCTGCTATTAGTGGCACATCCAACTCTTAGTTCAGCCATTGCTTATGCACAGGTCACGCAGTTACCGTAAATTACGGACTGGTGGAATGTGGTCAGTCAAGTTGCGAATTATAGCGTCCCACAAGATTTGGTACGCAGGATATCCTCAATTGAGAGGCAAAATAATTAATTTCAGTTGTTTTAATTATTTGTTAAAACCAGAATGGTTTTGAGATTTTAAAATTCTGCAATCAGATTGTGAAATTATTGTCTTTGGTAATAGCGTGCGGTTGGGCCAGTCTGTGCAAGAGCTCCAATCACTGCGTGTAGGCGGACACTGCCTGGTGCCGGGCAGCCACACGACATGAAAGCCAGTACTGTGATTGGAGCTGTTACACTGGTTGGTCCAACAGCATGCCAAGAGTTACCAAATACAATAGTTTCAAACACCTGCAGATGGCATTTTAAAATCCCATAACGGGACACGGTTGTGATGTAATTTGTACAACTAAAGTGGATGTCTCTAAATTAATTGTCGTGTCCCAGGTATGTTTTGTTGCTTACCACGTTAAGGGTACACAACAAATAGGACAAAGGCCACCGTCACACAGACACGACCTCTCAGCTGGTCGCCTGGTGCCTCTCAATTCCGAGCAGCAGCCTCCAGATGGAACTCACGAATTCAAATTACTTTCTGCTTCTGTGCCACATCCATCTGCGCACCGTACCCGTCCGCCGACAGCGTTGGCATGTACCAAAGGCAGCGGTTTCAACCATGGACTACATTGCTTCCACCTTTTACTGGTGTTGATGCAACTCTTTCAGTGTAGAGGAACAAAAAATGGAACGCGATGGACATTCAGGCAGTGCTAATCTTGCAGTCAGACATCCCAGCTCAGTGCCTGCAACCAGCTCAGATCGCTACTGTAATCACACTACACAGTAAAATTATACAAGTTCCACTGAAAACGCAACACCCCTACTTACCCATTGCTATTTATGAAAAATTAGATACATTCAGACTGTGACAGCATAATTACATTGTGAAAATATCATAGACTGCCAAGATTCAGCAAGGTTATTTAGATATCATTGCTTTAGGGTTGGTACACCAAGTGAAACGTATCAAACTGTAACAAAGGTAAATACCAGTTTACGAACTACGTCAATAAATGTTATTGTTTTATTCTATTATATTGCGACATTTCTGCTCTAGCGCCAAACAGTATAAGTTGATAGATCAAGTGTGCGATTTCCACCTAGTTTGTTGACCAATACCAGTAAACATGTTTTGTGCCACTATGGATGTTTGGGCAGAATTACTAGTAGCACTCAGTTCCAACATGTTCCAATGCATTCTCTACTTCTACTCATTTCAACAGGAATTTAAATCCAATGTTCTGTCTTCTGATGGCAAGAAACTAGAAAATTTAGAAGAATATCGTTCTCTACAATGACACCATTTCCCAACGTTTCCACGTCTAGGTCTACCCTTCATAGTCCACCTTCATCATGTGGTGGAGGTTCATTCTGGTAAGAACTGTCTATATTCGCGAAAAATGCGTGTGAAGAATTATTTTCCGTGAAATTCCATACAAGCGAAGTTTATTGGAATTAAAAAAAAGTCTTGGCTGCAGTTAATTCTTTTATTATCAACACGATTCACCTTAGTGGGCCACCTTCAGATTACGAAAAAAAAAAAATTAGGGTGTGATCCTAGCATGCACTGAACTGCAGCGCCGCTGGCGCCAGTCTCCATCGATTCTCATCACGATCGTCTGAATCGGTTTTCGATGCCTGCTTGGCTTCGTATCTCTGGCGGATGCTATTTAACTGCGGCGCGCGCTCGCTCTCCGGGTCTTCAGTTCGGGTAACAGCTGTGTCAGTGACAGTCACGACTGGCGTTGCGCCTGTATGTAGAGTGGCGAGTAGCTGAGTCGGTTCGACGAAGGAGCGTGGGCTGCTGCTGCGGCTTGTTTAGCCTTTGTAATGCAGATTCGCTGCCGACGGTGATTGGGGTTTCATGGACATGTGAAGGACAGATTTCCGTCGTGTCTCTAGCGTGTGATTCAAAGTCAGTCAACTGGAGTCGTAGAAGTGTTCATCGGTGGATTCTGTTCATGGTAACTGACTACCCGTGTGCACTGAAAACTATCTTGGCTGTTTCAGTTACCTTTGATCTGGCTGCCTTATATGTTGACGGCATTTAAGGGATTCTTAGTGAAACACAACCAATAGACATGAAGCCGTGTTTAATGCTTACCAAGTAATGTGTAAGTTTGTGCCTGGCGTTCAGGACTGAAAAAATGTTCTAATGTGTGTGAAATCTTATGGGACTTAACTGCAAAGGTCATCAGTCCATAAGCTTACACACTACTTAAACTAAATTATTCTAAGGACAGACACAACACACCCATGCCCGAGGGAGGATTCGAACCTCCACCGGGACCAGCCGGTTAAGGAGCGGGTCGATATATTTTCTCTGATTCCTTTCCTATTTTATTATTTTATTTGTTGTTTTAGAGATTCTCTAATCAAATCTTAAGACCCACTGCCACGTATGTTACGTCTCCGTAAGGTTCATTTGTGTCGCGTAGAATTAAAGGTTTGTTGATAACTGGTTCGGTTAATATCCTTGTATATCTGTTGCGTCAGAATGTTGTCTGCCACTGATGTGTTTATGTTTCAGATAATTGGCGGTGGTCGACGCGAGCAAGCTCCGATCGGGGTACCACGGTGGAAGAGTGAAAATTAAGGACCTGGATCGGTTTCTATGGTTACGTTGTTATCGTGCACTAATTCCATCTTGCCGGTGGAGCGTTGTGGTTTTTCGCAAGCTTACTTGTTAATCAAAGTTGAGTAATTTTTATTTCACCTTATGGTCCGTTCATTTCCTGTATGTGTTAAGCTTTCGGTTTGCTCGCGTCCATCACTAATTTATCGTAAATCTCAGGCGGTACCATGTTAAGACGATTTCATATGTTATTAGTATATTGAATATATTACAATCCTGTTAACTTGTCAGAAATTTTGAGACCACTTGTGGAAAGATCTGAGCTTATTGGATTTAAGTGGATTAATGTTCTTAGCCAGGTCCTGAGTTACATTAAAACCAGTTTCTATGTTAGTTGAAACATGCTTGGGATTTGATTAATTGTGGTTTTATGAATATTGTTTTAATTAATTAAAGTTGGCTAAGAAAATTTTGAAAGATTTGTGTTTGTTGGGCTTAATGCACCCCATTAGTTGTGGAAGTAATTTTAGAGTTTTGATGTGAATTATATGAGAAACAGTTTCAATGTAAGTTATGAAGCTTGTGAGGTTTACTTATAGCAGTTATATTTCATTAATAATGGTTTTATGAACATTTTTTATTTAATGAAAGTTGGTTACGCAAATTTTGAAAGATCTGAGTTTGTTGGACTTAATACATTCTTTAGCTGTTGGAAGTAGTCAGAGTTTTGATGTGAGTCATGTGAAATACAGTTCCATCTAAGTCATGAAGTTTGTGTGATTTAGTTCACTCAGTCATATTTGATTAATGATTCCTTTATGAACATTGTTTTAAGTAATGAAATTTGGTTGACACAATTTTGATAAATATGTGGTTATATCAGGCAAGCCCCTTTATACAATGGTCGCTACTGTTAATTTGATAAGAGCAATATGTTTGTAATAAAGAAGTGTGTGGCAACTACAAACTGGTCATGTGTTTAATTTCGATGTGTCGAAGGAATTCCACACATCATGCACCCTTCTAAATGTCAATAAGGAATTGTTACTAACGTTGAAATTATCCTTTCTCAATATTTTAAAACCATGAAACAGTTCTGTGCCATATAGAAGCACACGTCGAATCAGATGAACTCACAGAGACATAGTCGGAAAAAACTAACACAATAACGTGAACGTGGAATAGCATATTAAATGAAAAATCAAATCAAACGAATCATACCTTAGTGTAGTCGTACCAGCAGGTCAGAATGGTGCATCGAAGTACACACATTTAAGCATACAGAGATGTCGCCGCAACTTCATGGCAAGAGTGTCAAGCAGACGTTTTACATTTTTCTCAGAGAGAGAAATGAAAGAGTTAGACTGAAAGAGTTAGACATCCTTAAATACACGAGTATGGTCGACGAACAATAAATGGATCATCAGGTCACTAGTAGGAACCAAGGCTGTTATGAGTGAATGATGTCAGTTTTCAAAATTTTTGCATAATTTTGGTTATGCCTTCCCAATGAGTTTACATTTCAGTTTCATTAGTTCACCTCCCCCCCCCCCCCTCCCCCACCAACTCATCATGTTGGCCAATTGATGTATTTTCAGACATTATGGTTTTAAAGCAGAGTCAGGACCTACTGTTTTAAGAACCTGTTTATCCCTTGTAACCGGAATGATGCCCATCTTTTGTAGTTGTCTTACGGTTTTATTTACTTAGGACTGATGTTACTATTTTACCTGTTTGGAGTATTTATAGTTTTCCCATATGTACCACTATGTTCTCATCAATGGTAACCTCATAATTTCGTTATAACGATTCAACCATTTTTACATTTTGTGGAAGTATTATGTATGTTGACTGTCATATAACTGCTTCGAGCGCCGCCTATGTGTGTTTCAGTTACATACAAGCCTCATTCCATTGTTCCCCCGGTATCCCGAATGACGCGTCTGCCATGAAGTTGCGGCGCCCTCTGTGTGTATTACGTTTAAATGTGTACTCTTCTTGGTCAGTGTGGTCCTATCATAACACCATTCTGCTTGTGGTACGAATTCATTAAGTTATGTTTCGTTTAATATGATTGTTTGTTTAAAATTACGTCCCCCGCTAGGCGGCATTGTATTACGAGGGGGAGTCAAATGAAAACCTTAATTTTTTTAAAAATATTATTTATTGTGCAAAAGTGGTACAAAGCTGTATCACTTTTCAACATAATCTCCCCCACGCTCGATGCAAGTCCTACAGCGCTTACAAAGTGCACAAATTCCTGGAAAAAAATTCTTTTGGTAGTCCGCGCCACCACTCATGCACTACGTGGCCTACCTCATCATCAGAACGGAAATTATTTCCTCCCACTGCCTTTTTGGGTGGTCCAAACATATGGAAACCACTTGGGGGAAGGTCTGGTGAGTATGGTGGATGAGGAAGACACTCAAAATGAAGGTCTGTGATTGTTGCAACTGTTGTACGGGCAGTGTGGGGCCTTGCATTGTCATGTAGCAAAAGGACACCTGCTGACAGTAATCCACGTCGCTTTGATTTGATTTCAGGCCGCAGATTATTTTTTAGGAAATCGGTGTATGATGCACTGGTGACAGTGGCCTCTCTAGGCATGTAATGCTCCAAAATGACGCCTTTTTCGTCCCAAAAGAGAGTCAGCATAACCACCCCTGCTGATGGCTCTGTTCGCAACATTTTGGTTTTGGTGATGAGGAATGGCGCCATTCCTTGCTCGCTCTCTTCGTTTGCGTTGGGTGGAAGTGAACTCATGTTTCGTCCCCAGTAACGATTCTTGCAATGAAGCCATCACCTTCTCGTTCACAGCGCCGAAGAAATTCTTCTCAAGCATCAACGCGTCGTTCTCTCATTTCAGAAGTCTGCTGCCGTGGCACCCATCTTGCACACACCACTGGAGCACTTCATGCAGAATGTGGTGTACTGACCCATGACTAATCTGTAAACATTCTGCAATGTTATTCAGTGTCACTCGGCGGTTTCCTTCACTATGGCTTCAACAGCTGCTCTCGTTGTGCCTGATCTGGACGAGGAGCATCTTCCACTGAAGTCACACCAATTGCGAATTTCCTACTCCATTCGTAGACTTGCTGCTGTGACAAACATGCATCACCGTACTGAACCTCCATTTGTCGATTAATTTCAATAGGTTTCACACCTTCACTACGCATAAACCGAATAACAGAACGCTGTTCTACCCTGGTGCTAGTCGCAAGTGGGGCGGCCATCTTTATATCGATACTGCGACGGTATGTGTGCTTCTTCACCATGCTGCCACCTACAGGCCATTCTGCACGCTGTTTGTAGGACGCTTACCAACTTACAGGATAACGGTGCGAAATTTCGATTTGTTATTACAAATTTAAGGTTTTCTTTCGACTCACCCTCGTAGTTGCTTTTCACTATGTCTCTGCGGGTTCATCTTATTCTACGCGCTATTCAGTGTAGCACAGAACTCTTTCATGGTTTTGAAAATGCTGTAAAAGGAAAAAGGCACTGAGGGTGTTCCAGCGTAACCACAAGCGCCGACACGAAGATGAAGAACACAAGAGAAGAGAAGGCTGTGAGACTACGTCATCCAATAGCCCGTGACGAGGACCTCTCCACGACAGGAGTGGCCTCCGCAGGAAGAGAATATAAGCGCCGCTCCTGCCAGCCTCGGGCGTACAGTATTAGCACAGTACTAGACAGCACTAGCGTAGTACCACACCGACTAGCAGACCGGCACAGTACTAGACCTGGCCTAGCAGGCAGCGTTACGATAGCAGTTTTAAGTGACTCATATCTACTGGTTACTTGGACATTATATATAGTGAAGGACTTACTTGTTTGCATGTCACCCACACCTTCCGACATCATTGTAAATTCAAATTTAAGTATTGTCAATCTTTCTTGATCGTAATTGTTAATGTTATTTGCTTGAATTGTTGCGTAGCTGTTGCGAGAGAGCAGCATCCTTTAGGCACCCTGTAAGAAACGAGTGGGTAGGACCCCACAGAGGGTTCATCTGATCGACGTGTGATTCAGTCTAGAACGGAGCCGTTTTATGGTTTTTAAAATGATGTAAGAGGAAAATTTTAAGGTTAGTAAAAATTTCTCATTCACATTTACAATCATGCAAGCTAGGACCATACCCTGATTTTTTCTTAATTTGTTACCCTTACAGATAGTATAAAGAGGACCCACGAGGGCGAAACGCGTTGTTAATAAAAATTTTATTTCAAATATTCTACACATGGTTGCTGTACCTGATGGGCTAATGGAGCGGAAGATATTTTACAGTTTCTTAGATTCTCCTGCTGTGGTCATTTCGTGAGACGCATGTTACTATACTCTTCCCAGAACGTTCACTCTCTAAGTTTAAACAGTAAACCATTAGGTTATGCACAAAGCTCCTGTTGCAGCCACTGCCACTGGAATTAGTTGACCGTCTCTATAAGTCTCTCGCAGCACCCAAACGATGCCATGACTTAATACACTGTTATTCGTCAGATCTCATCTCTCTCTTATATTATCATATTTCGCAGCTTGATACCACGTCTCTTGCAACAAACTACGGGTCTTCCCTAGAAATACGATTCATACGTATTTGTTGCTAGGTCGCTTTTATGCTCCTATACTATTAACGCATATAAAATAACTGAGAATCAGTGTCTTGATCTAGAGCGCTACCCTAGTCCGTGCCTCACAGAATTCTACCTCACGGTGCGGCCACGCAGCTGACGTTGGCAGTGGTTCCTAAATACTTAAACGCCTGTCGATTCCTGGGAATTTGCCAGCGTGATTACTTCGGGGGCCCGTAGCCCGCACACTATGTTGTATGCACCATTAGCGTACCTCTGGGACAGCCGGCGGCGCCGACTTCGCAACTTCACACTCCAGGGCCGCACAAGTAGGTAAGCCGTTAATGGTAACTACGATGGGCGTCGAGGCTATTAATGCGTGCCCATCCTCTCCTGTCGTACGTCTCTGAGGCACTCAGACGAATTAACCGCTTGTGTTCACAATTATGCTTGAAAATTTCAGTAGAGAACGTAACAAGTGCCATGAAACACACTACATCTGGCACTAATTTAATTCAGTCTTAGAGGTTATCACTTATTTCTCATACTTTTGTTTCTGGAGTACCTCATTACTTACTTCTTCACTATGAAGTCACTGTATGTTTTGCTTTTGTTAAGTAGCTTGCTTTTTGTCAAACAGCTTCACATTGCTGGTAAATTGTGTTCAACAGGATATTTAAGACATTAACATCAAGGATTAAACTACGTCGTACATTCCGTCCTGAAGTAAATTTATTAGCCAAAATCACTGCCCACTGTGAAACTGAATGCTGCCTGGCGGCGTGGAAACGCGTCGCAGTAAGAAAAGTATATAAACGGAGCAGAGAAGGATCTGATTCACTCTAGTTATGAAAATGGGGAAATCAACTGACGTGACCGACTTTGAGGAGGAGCTGATATTTTATGCGCCTGCGCATAGGAATGAGCAATTCGGAACCCGTGAAGCCCATCGTCTGTTCTACTTCCGCATCCGTATTCCACAAACCACCGCACGGTGCGTGGCGGAGGGTACCCTCTACCTGTACTTGCCATTTCTTTCCCTGTTCCACTCGCAAACAGAACAGGGAAAATACGGTTATCTATTTACCCCCGTGAGAGCACTAGTTTTCATATCTTACCGTTGTGGTCCTCCCGCAAAATATATGTTGACGGCAGCAGAATCTTTCTGAAGTTAGTTTCAAACTTTCTCAGTGGTGTTTCTCGAAAAGAACGTCGCCTTCTCGAGGGATTTCCACTTGAGTTGCCGAAGCATATCGGCAACACTTGGGTGTTGTTGAAGCCTATCGTTCACAAATCTATCAGCTTACCACTCAATTGCTTCGATGTTTTCCTTTAATTCGACCCTGTAAGGCTTCCAAACACTCGATCAGTAGAAAAGAATAGGTCGCACTAGCTTCCTCCATATGCGGTCTCCTCTCTAGATGAATCAAACTTCCCCAAAATCCTCCCAATAAACATAAGGCGACCATTTGACTTCCCTACCGCCATTCTCACAGGCTCCCAAACACTCGAGCAGTAGTCAAGAACAAATCTGCTTACAGATGAACCAAACTTCCCCAAAATTCTCCCAATGAGACATATGCTCGTTCCATTTCGTACTTTGGAAAGGTACGCCCAGATGCTCAAACGATGCGACCGTATGTTGCACGATACTTACTAATGCTATATTCGAATATCACAGGTTTTTTTTCCCACTCATCTACATTAAGTTTCATTTTTCTATATTTAGAGCTGGCTCCCGTTCATCACACCAACTAGAAATTTTGTCTTAGTCACGGTCATTCAAGTTCGACAACGTCAGGTCGACCACAGCATCATGAGCAAACAGCAGCAGATTGCTGCCCACACTGTTCGTCAGATCATTTATGTAAATAGGAAATAATCGCGTGTTACTGCCATTTACATTTTTTAAAGTGGATGAAGGACGGTGAAAGAACGAACAGCTGACAAGTTGGCTCATGATAGATTGTGGAGACTGGATATTTGTCTGCCTTGTAAAGAAGGATAGATGGCGATCAGTGGCACATGTAACGACTGTGTCCAGGGACAAGTGTTTTGAGCCACACCAGTCAGCATAAATTTTTGAACAGACGACCGTTACGTTTTGCTATGATAACCTAACTATATAGTAGATTTCTATCACACGGTGTGTGAGGCCGCCGTGAATGGACTGTAGATCAGCGGAAACGTAACACGTGGTCCAATGAATCACGTTTCTTGTTACACGTGATCGATGGTCGTGTCCGTATACTCTGCCATCCAGGTGAACCGCTGCACTAAACAAGCACTGTGCCACGGATTGGTACCAGTAGTAACAGGATTATGATACGCCACTAACCTGAGACCTTGTGCAGTAATGAAAGATATCGTGACAGCTGTGAACTACCAGAAAATTACTGCAATTACTGCACAGTACCTGCATTGTGGAGAAAACAGTGGCATCTTCCAACGAGATAACAGCGATAGTCCCAAGATCAGAATCGTACTACAGCAGTTTGAGGAACAAGATAGTGAACTCATGGTGACGTCGTGGCCACAAGATGCACCTGATACGAACCGCTGGAACACTTCAGAGATGCTATCAGGCGCCATCTCTGCGCCCACTGGTCCGTAACTTACGGGAACTGTGGCATCTGTGCGTAGGGATCTTGGTCCACATACATCTGGAAAACTACCAAGCCGTTATTGGATCTAAGCCGCACAGAGTAGTTAACGTATTTGATTCCAAACGTTTACCAACACACTATGAAGATAGCTGAAATAACGTTTTAATTTATTAATGAATTTAGTTGTCAATCTTTTCACTGAGCGATCTCAAACGATCGATCTACATTGTTCCTTGTTTGGGCTTATAGTTCAACAGTAACCATGATTCTCGATGTGACGAATAACTTTCTGCCAAAGTATTTTTCCATAGGTGATCAGTGAATGAAAAAAAATGCAAAATAAGTTAATTTACTGATTTCTGTGTCTCACAAGTTAGCAACCATTGTTACGGCAAGAATAACTGTTGTAGTAAATGGTTTCTCTAGTTGATGTTTACTTCAATATGCAGACCCAAGAATTCAGAAACTCTATTCTGTTTACAATTTTTAGTTACAAATTGGAGTGTATTTGACTGTTCAGAACTGAATGGATCGAATATTACAGTTCAAAATTGGTTAATTTGTGCAAATACGTAATTTATTATTTTGCCTGCCCGACATGTTTATTCGGCTGGACTGGAATGCATATATCAATTTTGGAAAAGACTGATTCCTTCCGCAGGTACAAATAAAGTAATAAACACCTAATACAGAGCAAGAACTGTAATGGATATGTAACCGGACCCTGTGGAACACACGTGGAGATAAAAGTAGGTTATATTCAGAGTAGCTCCTGGAGATTGCCGCAGGGGTAGCCGAGCGGTCTCGGGCGACTTGTAACGGTTCGCGTGGCTCCCGCCGTTGGAGGTTCGAGTCCTCCCTTGGGCATCGGTGTGTGTTGTCGTTAGTGTAAGTTAGTTTAAGTGAGATTCAGCGGTGTGTACGCTAAGTGACCGATGAACTCAGCAGTTTGGTCCCATAAGACCTTACCACAAATTTCCAGTTTCCTGAAGATTAAAGGTGGTGAGGGAATGAAATGCTGTTTATAAAACAAAGTGGTACCGCCGGGAACAGCTCGAAAACACACACAGGTCAGAGGTTTCGCTTTCATGACGTCCTAGACACATAACAGAATGTTCACAGACCGGAGGTAATGGAATTCATTTAGTATGCACCCTAACTGACAATTAGTGTATGCCGCTCCCACAAAAAGGAGACATGTTTTTAATTTCTACTACCTCCTGTTTCTGGGTGTGCTCCCTTACATAGGAAAACTTCATCTGCTAAAAGGTTAGTTGTAGGAATGTGAGGTGTTTTGTCGGAAAGGTGTGTCAAAGACGAGCTAAAGATCCTGGCAACCGTGGTTGCCATCATCAACGAAACATGCGAATGAGGATGCGGCTAGCTCCGTTTCTTGTACAGAGAGCGTGTCCTAGGACACAGCAAATATGTAAATGTTTTACGTTGATTTCCATCTGCATTTGGGCACCGTAGGCAGTAACTTGCAAAGAACATAATCGATACAGGAGAAATATTTTATGAAAATGAATATGTATTGTTTACTTATAGTCCTTCTCAGAAACTTGATACAAGATCAATGAACATTTAGGAGAAGTTTCATGACGCTTAAAAGACTTGCTTGCAATAGTCCACAAAATCACTATTGTAATTGTCAGTTTTCCTCCGTCTTTCGACTGACTGAATGGAAATGAATGACTTACAATACATCAGAAAGACACGTGCCAATTTTTGCACGAAGTTTGTGATCGGATATTGTAGATCACGGATCAGATATATGGAGACTCTAGGATGCTCATCTCGTTTAACGTTAATGTAAGATTACTCAAAAAACTTATATCTGAATACATCAAGGAAGTTTCACGTTTGTACAGAACGACTGATCGTTACTGTTTAGTATGACGGAATGTATTTTTCAAATAATGCGTCCTAGGTACTTAATATAAAGTGTGTTTCGAAAATACTTCACAAACTTTAGGGATATATTTCTTAACCAAAACAAGGACAAAAAGTCATTCCGCGAAGATCCGTCATTTTCGAGTTATTAATGAAAGTTTAGAATTTAGGTGACTGAAGATTAATAAAAGTTAACAATTTAGGTGACTGGTGCTCATCAACACATGAACTCATAATAAATGCTCACACTTTCAAATACTCCCCGAAAGCTTCGAATAGTTGAGCAAACTACCATGACACGTCCATGAAGAGTTTCTGTATCTGGATTGTGTGCTGCGTAGACCAAATGTGTAACGTGCCCCTAACATAATAATCCAATGGACTGAAGCCGGACCAACGAGCAGTCCATGGATCTGGTTCTCCTCTCCTATCCATGTGTCACCGTACGAGAGTCAGTTCACCTCGGACACTGAGACAGAAAAGTGGTGGAGCTCCATGACGGATAAACAGTATGTTTCTTTTTATTTGCAGGGACACAGTGTCTGGATGGTCTTTGAGGGTATTCTCAATAAAGTCCCTGTAGATGGCACTCAGGAGCAGATACGGTCTCAGATCACACTTTAGTAACTATGAAGAGTGCGTTGAAACTTGAAAGACTAGTGAGGAAACATCTGTGGGCCAGGAAGTTGGATATGAAATTACTGAGATATGAAGAGATCAATTTGAAGTTCTCTGAGGCGGTAGGTAGTGTGATAATGAGAAGTTGAGGAAGCAGTTCAGTTGAAGAGGAATGGACATCCCTCGAAAGGAAAAAACACAGAGTTTCGGAAGCAGGTACAAGGATGATAACCGCGAAGAAACCGAGTTTAATAGAAGATATTCTTCACTTGATTGACGAAAAAGGAAGTACGAAAATGTTCAGATAAATTCAGGAATACAGAAACACAAGTCGCTTAGGAATAGAAATAAACTGTAAGTGCAGGGAAGCTAAGGCGAAATGGCTGCTTGAAAAAATGTAAAGCACTCGAAAAGGAAATGTCTGACGGAAGGTTTGTCTCCGAATATAGAAAAAAAAGCCTTCGATGAAATGAAATGCAAGGACAGTAACATCAAGAGTCAATGACAATTTCTATTTTAAATGCAGAGGAGAGAAAAGATAGGTGGAAAGAGTGCAATGAAGGCCTCTATGGGGGGGGGGGGGGGGGTTCTAAAACCATTTGGGGCTGTGGCAACAAAACAGCCATTCACGTTTGTGTGTAGACTAGCGATATAACATCAGACTTAAGGAAAAACACCATCCACACAATTCCGACGTATGCAAGAGTCGACAAGTGGGAGAATTATGGTACAGTCAGCTTAACACCTCATGCATCCAAATTGCTGGCAAGAATAATACACAGCACAGTGGAAAAGACAATTGAGGATTCGTGACATGACCGCCAGTTTGCCTTTAGAAAAGAAAAAGACACCAGAGAGGCAATTCTGATATTGCAGGTAATAATAGAACAAAGACTGAGGAAAAAATCAAGACACGTTCATTGGATTCTCGACCTGAAAAAAAAGCATTCGATGATGTATAATGGGCAAGGTGTTCGAAATTCTGCGAAAAACAGAGGTAAGCTATAGGGAAACACTGGTTATACGCAATCTGTACAAGAGCCAGGAGGGACAATGAGCCTGGAAGACAAAGGACGAGGTGCTCGGAGAAAAATGGTGTAAGACAGGTTGGTTCAAATGGCTCTGAGCACTATGGGACTTAACATCTGTGGTCATCAGTCCCCTAGAACTTAGAACTACTTAAACCTAACTAACCTTAGGACATCACACAACACCCAGTCATCACGAGGCAGAGAAAATGTAAGACAGGGATGTAACCTTTCGGCACCACTGTTCAATCTATATATCGAAGAATCATTGGCGAAAATAAAAGTACGGTCAAGAGAGGGTATAGAATTCAAGATGAAACGACATCAGTATTAAGATTCACTGATAATATTGCCATCTTCAGTTGAAAGTGATGAAGAATTACAGGATCCCTCGAATGACGTGAACAGTCTAATGAGTACAGAATTTCAACTGAGAGTAAATCGAAGAAAGACGAAAGCAATGAGAAGGAGCAGAAGTGAGAACAGGGAAAAGTTTAACATTAGAATTGTTGAACACGAAGTAGATGAAGTTAAGCAATTTTGCTACGTAGGTAGCAAAAAATGGTCCAAATGGCTCTGAGCACTATGGGACTTAACATCTGAGGTCATCAGTCCCCTAGAACTTAGAACTACGTAAACATAACTAACCTAAGGACATCACACACATCCATGCCCGAGGCAGCATTCGAACCTGACTGGTTCCAGACTGGTTCCAGACTGAAGCGCCTAGAACCGCTCGGCCACACAGCCGGCACATAGGCAGCAAAATAACCCATTACGGATTGAGAAATGAGGATATAAAAAGCAGACTATAACCGGCAAAAACGGCATTCCTGACCAAGAGAAATCTACTGCTGTAAAACATAGACCTTAATCTGAGGAAGAAATATCTGTGGCTGTACGTTTAGAGCACAGCATTGAATGTTAGTGGATCCTGGACGGTGTGAAAACCGGAATAGAAGAAAATCGAAGCATTCCATGTATGGTGCTACAGAAGGATATTGAAAAGTAGGTGGGCAATATATGGAATGAGGAGGTTCTCCCCTGAATCGGCGAGGAAAGGAGTATATGGAAACCACTGACAAGAAGTGACTGCATGATTGGACATCTGTTAAGATATCAGTGAATGACTTCATGGTACTAGCGGGAGCTGTAGAGGGCAAAAACTGTAGAGGAAGATTGATATCGGAATACATCTAGCAAATAATTGAGGATGTAAGTAGCAAGTGTTACTCTGAAATGAAAAGGTTGACACAGGAGAGGAATTTGTGCATGGAACCGGTTAGAAGACGGGAAGGAAAAAGGACAGCACCTGTAAGACAGTTACTTACAATTCGTACCCGTGTACTAATCTCAAACCGATGCTGATTAACAGCCTGTATTGCAGCACGATCAGATATGTAATGACGTATTCGACTCTTCGTGCTGCTATCGTAATTTACCTGACCCGCGAGTAAGGAGTTTAGCGTTTTTCACTTGTTTCAAATTATGATAAAAAGTATCCACACCACGCTTACGATTTTAAAAACAGTAAACTGACTTAAATGTTTCTCTCTTGACTATGTTACTTTTTGAAAGCTGTGGACTGTACATGTCTCCCATATAGCACTTTTTTATATTAGATATATCTCTCTATATAGAAAAGGGTATAGCAGAAACTCACGAAGACTGATCCTAAAGTCAGCCTGTCAGAACGTGTTCCCCTCTTTCGAATGTCACGTAGATGATCGTGCGGGGCTGCAGTGTCTGTGTATGTTACTGACACTGCTGAAAAACTAAATATGTCAAGTTCACGGGCACTATGCAAAATCTTATTGCTCGTCGTGACATCTTAAGTGATTAGGTTGGTGTTTTTTTATCTTTATTTTACACACTCACTTCCGCTGTCCTATACTTTGAACATCAATTCTGGCTGAATAAAATATGATCGAGGACTGATAAAATTATTTCGTTGCCTTACTAGGTGTAACATTTTTATAAGAGTATAAACTGTATCTTTTGCTTACAAACTATTTCTGGAAAATATTGGTAACTTTTGGTATCGTCGCTCACTACTTTCCTCCCAAATGTTGCACTTTTATTTCACTAACACAACTTTGCAAAGGTTATAGTTCAGATAGTGAGTGTTTTTCAGTCGGTAAAGTGTTATTTGCTAACATCCAGAGGTCAGCAATTTTGTGGAGTACTGTTTTATCCTGGTCGGTATTTGTTTCGCTGTCCCACGAAGCTGGATCCTCTGGTCGTTATTAAAGCATCAAATACGTATAGAACACTCCACTCTCGGTAACTGCGAGCAAATACGGAGTGGCCTTTTGAAATTGGCGTAGCTGACCCTCGATTTGCATTTACGTTTCGTCTCTCTCCATTACAGCTACAAATTGCTCTGTACTTGACGCAACAGCACCATTCGGTGGCTGTTACCACAAATTTTGCGCGTGGTTTCCTGGACGCGCCAGAAAGAACGTCATTTCAGTTGGTAAGTTCGGCAGGAAGGAAAACGACCTACATAAGATTGAAATGTCCTAGTCCCCTTTACCTTCTAATTTTCTGACTATTTTGCCATTTACTATTTTTCTTATAGAGAAACGCAGTAAACTGAGAACTGTAACTTTCAGTGCAATCAGTCGAATGCTTTACAGGAAACTACTTGACTGTGAGTTTCGAAAGATTTTAAGTATGTTGTCGGATAACCCAGTTCAGCTGCAGAGATTGTGGAAGACCATTATCAGGGTACCGGTACCAGAAAAAATTAGGGTAAATTCTAAATGGGTAGAGTTAATAGGAAGTGCTATAATTGAGATATATGGCTCACGAAAGACTAATCATTATAAACATTTCGTCCTTGTGCTAGGAACACTCACCACTCAATACACTATCAGTAATGAAACCAGGAGCGGGTCCCAATCGTCAAAACAGCCTCGGCTGTAACTCACTCCTCTTTCATCTGTGTAAGACCTTCGATAGAAATCTACAGAGTTGATTAAACCCCCCCCCCCCCAATTGAGCCTAATTTCTGAACTGCTAGAAGCCACAGAAGGTATGTGCAAGCTAGTCGTATTATCAGATTTTTTAATCAGGTTAATCTCAATTCAGAGGCTGTTGCCCGCACCGACCATTATTTTGATTTGTAAATAATAGATTTCAGCTATCAGTCGTCCTTTGGAATTTTTATTGGCAGATCTAGATTTCAGCTACAAAGCAGCCATTCTCAATGCACTACCCTTTTTTGGTCAATGCATGTAATGCCTGTTGGTCTGGCTTTGTACACAATTCATCGAATACTAATTAGTATTCAACCTACCTTCTAAGATAAGTCGTAGGGTCAGTATTGCCTCACGCGTTCGAACATTTCGACGGAATCCAAACTGATCTTCCCCGAGGTTGGCTTCTACCAGTTTTTCTGGTCTTCTGTAAGGAATTCGTGTTAGTATTTTGAATCGTGGCTTATTAAACTGATAGTTCGGTAATTTTCACACCTGTCAGCACCTGCCTTCTTTGGGATTGGAATTATTGCATTCTTATTGAAGTCTGACGGTATTTCGCCTTTCTCATACGTCTTGCTCACCAGTTGATAGAGTTTTTGAAGTGTTGGCAGAAGAGCCAACACCGTGTTGCTAGAGGAAGCCGAAATGCACGCTTTTAAGCTCACGCAGATTGGCGTGAGGTCTGGAACAGTTAAGGGAATTAATAGTAGCAAATAAAGTACGTAGTTGATGTAATACTTTAATCCATAATGGGAGAACATCGCTCTTGTTGATACATTAATATAATCTCAATATAAACTGGTAATGGCGCCTTGCTAGGTCGTAGCAAATGACGTAGCTGAAGGCTGTGCTAACTATCGTCTCGGCAAATGAGAGCGTATTTGTCAGTGTAGCATTGCTAGCAAAGTCGGCTGTACAACTGGGGCGAGTGCTAGGACGTCTCTCTAGACCTGCCGTGTGGCGGCGCTCGGTCTGCAATCACTGACAGTGGCGACACGCGGGTTCGACGTATACTAACGGACCGCGGCCGATTTAAAGGCTACCACCTAGCGAGTGTGGTGTCTGGCGGTGACACCACAGGTTTCTCATTGATGGCTCTCTCAATGCTATAAGTAGTTCTAAAGCAATGTTGTCTACTCCCGGGGCCTTGTTTCGAATTAGGTCTTTCAGTGCTCTGTCACATTCTTCACGCAGTATCATATCTCTCATTTCATCTTCAACTATATCCTCTATCATTTCCATAATACTGCCCTCAAGTACATCGCCGTTGTATAGATCCTCTATATACTCACACCTTTCTGCTTTCCCTTCTTTCTTTAGGACTGGTTACTCATATGAGCACTTGATACTCATACAGGTGCTTCTCTTTTCTCCAAAGGTCTCTTTAATATTCCTGTAGGCAGTATCTATCTGAACACCTAGTAATAGATGCTTCTGCAGCTTTACATTTGTCCCCTAGCCATCCCTGCTTTGCCGTTTTGCATTTCTTGTCGATCTCAGCCTCTGATTCTTTCTTATTATCCAGATCCCATTTCTGTAAATTCCTACCTTTTTGCAGTTTCTTCAGTTTTAGGCTGGAGAGTTCCAGTGTCTCCAGGCCTCTTTCATGTATACAACATTCGTCCATGATTCTTAAACAAAGTGTTAGCTATGATTAAGTTATGCTCTATGCAAAACTCTACCAGGCGGCTTCCTCTTTCAGTCCTTACCCCCAGTCCATATTCACCTACTACTTTTCCTTCTCTTTCTTTTCCTACAGTCTAATTCCAGTCCCGAATGACTATTAAATTTTCGTCTCCCATAACTATCTGAATAATTTATTTTTTCGCGTCATACATGTCTTCCACCTCTTCATCACCTGCGGAGCTAATTGGCATATAAACTTGTACTACTGTCGTAGGCGTGTGCTTCGTGTCTATCTTGGTTACAATAACGCGTTCACTATGCTGTTCGTAGTAGCTTATCAGCATTCTTACTTTTTTATTCATTATTAAACCTACACCTGCATTACTGTTATTTGATTTTGTATTTATAACCCTGTATTCACCAGACCAAAAGTCTTGTTCTTCCTGCCACCGAACGTCACTAATTCCCACTATATCCCACTTTAACCTATCCATTTCCGTTCTTAAATTTTCTGATCTATCTGCCCGATTAAGGCATCTGACATTCCACGCTCGGATCCGTAGGACGCCACTTTCGTTTCTGCTGATAACGATGACTTCCTGGGTAGTCACCGCCCGGCGATCCGAATGGGGGGCTATTTTACCTCCGGAATGTTTTACCCAAGAGGACGCCATCATCATTTAAACATACAGGAAAGCTGCATGTCCTCAGGAAAAATTACGGCTGTAGTTTCCCCTTGGTTTCAGCCGTTCGCAGTCGATCGTGGATAAGTGTCCTCTTCCACGCCAGTAGGAACTGCTGGCGAAAATATCAGGTGGCCAGCACTGGTTTTGAGTACTTCTTTTGGTCTCTGTCAATATTTGCGCCTTACGTTTGGTGTGGGTAGCCTCGCTGCTTTTTTCCAGTGAGTTTATGGCAACTGGATATGCCTGTCCTGGCTTGCATTCGTTATCTGGATGTATTGTCGTCACGGGCTCCTCCGCAGCTGATCACTTGAAAATATTGTGCACTTTGTTTTCTGTCGTACAGTCTGCAGGCTTACAGTGACAGCTCGCGAAACCTTTTTTTCCCCAATCTTCTATTGTTTATTTGGGGTTCGAGATCTCTCTGCAGGATGGGTTCGCCCTCTGCCAGACAACATTTCCGCTGTTACGTCATTGCCTCTCACGTCCTCCACGAAGGAGCTTCAGGGCTTCCTACGGAAGATAGCCTTCTGCCATAAATTCTTGCCAGTGGGCGGCCATATAGGCTCACCAGTTGCATGCTTTTTTGCAAGAATATATCTTTTTCGGGAGAAAGAAATAGAAACTAACCTCGGCCCCTTGTTTAGCTATGTTCTCTCCGGATCAACACACACTGTAGATTTGGCGGCTGACGCTTCACAGTACAGCCTTGGCACGATGCTTACGAACCAGTATGCTGATGGCTCTGAACGACTGTTGCTTTTGTCTCTAAATCTCTCTCTCCAGCACAGCAGCATTACTCCTAGGCAGAAATAGAGGCTCTTTCCGTAGTCTATATTCTCCAGAAATTCCATGTTTCCTTTTTTTTGTATGAATCCAAGTTTCACCTTCTTACTGACAATAAACATTCAGTTTCCTTGTTTAACCTTCACAATTCGATCCTGATGAGGCAGCACACCGCCTAACCGCCTACAACACTGGGCGCTGTTTTTCTCTCGCTACAAAGACGAAATTCATTTTAGACTTACGTCTGAACATTCTAAAATGGCAGCTTTGCCCCGCCTTCCAATGAGTTCTGATCACAACTTTGATCGTGATAAATTACTTCCAACGTGATACTGAAACACAGGCTTAGATCGAGGTTTTTACCTAGTTACGTGCTCACGCACACGGCAGCTGCCGTTGCTGCCTACCCGGTTCTCTGCCAAGTGGTTCAGTTTGTCCAACAGGGCTGGCCACATAAATCGCTGAGCCAGGCTTCGGAACTCCTGCACAATCATTTTTCCTTGTGATATCGCCTCTGTCTCTTTGACGTTGTTTTACTGTTGTCTACGGAAGACTTCTCTCCCAGAGTAGCTATTCCCGTGAGACTCTACGCCTTCTCTACCAGGCTCTTTGAGGAGTTTCGTGCACTAGCAACTCCCATGGCATCCGTGTACCCCTGGACAGTTCCCCACCACCTATGGGAACGCATTCATGCAGACTTTGCGGGTCCCTTCTCGAATTTGTATTGGCTCTTCATTGGGGATGCGTTTTCCCGATTTCCTTATATGCTCCGGAGCGCATCTACGTCGGCTGAGGTCACAATTCATACGCATTTCAGGGTTTTTTTGGTAGGAAGCAGATGATCAGTCACACAAGCGACGGTAGAAAGAAGGATATTGTTGTCCGTATAGATTCTCCTCCCCCCCCCTCCCCCCGCCCCCCACCGTGAACCATAGCCCTTGCCGTTGGTGGGGAGGCTTGCGTGCCTAAGTCCGGTATTACACTATCAAATTTCTTTGTCCAATATCTTTGTCCAATATCTTCGTCAAAGATTTTTGATAGTGTAATAGGGACTTTGTCAAATGTCGTCCAATATTTGATCAAATCTAGGCCCTCGCTGTATATTTGATCAAAGAAACCGCTTGTCTTCTGTTCACTGCAATGTGACATGTTACCACATGGAGCGCTAGCATCGCTGCAGCGTTCTGTCGTCTGTAGTGTTTTATAACCATTGCCGGTAAATACAATTGATGTGTGCCGACAACTACAAAATTAATAGAGATGTCTGAAGCTGATGAGGCGCTTTACAACGTGAGGCACTCTGAACACAAAAATAGATTAAGAAGATTGGAGACCTAACCTGACTTAACCTAACATAACCCTCTCCTGTAGCAAGGAATCGGAGTGTTATAGTGAGCCTGTCTTCTGAAGATGTAGCAGTTCTTAAGTCAATATTGTGTGATATGAGGATACACTTCATTGACCACATACAGAAATGTATGCTCATCCATTCTTAAGTAATTGATGTACGACCTGACGTCTTCCACTGTAAGCTCACGTAACAAGTTTTGTTGAATGCTTTTATCGTGTCGTCGTAAAATCCACGGCTTCACCCAGATTAGATTAGTTTTCCGTTCCATAGATCCGTGCTGAGGAGATCCTCGTGGATGTGGAACATGTCGATTTTTTTAAGCTGAAATAACAATACTAATAGTATGAATAAATACAATACATCATTTGTTTCTATTAAAAATTTCGCCAATGGAGTACAAGGAGTTGGCCAGTAGTAAGTCTTTCAGGCTCCTTTTAAAATGATCTTTATTTCTAACTAAATTTTTTATGTTTGCTGGCAAATTATTGGAGATGAGTGTTCCTGAGTAGTGGACCCCTTTTTAACTAAAGTAAGTGCTTTTAAGTCCTTGTGCAGATCATTTTTGTTCCTGGTATTGTATGTATGAACTGAGTTGTTTGTTGGAAAAAGAGATATATTATTTACGACAAATTTCATTAAGAAGTAAATATACTGAAAGGCAGTAGTTAGTAAACCCAGTTCTTTGAAGAGGTTTCTGCAGGAGGTCCGTGAATTTACTGCACAAATAATACGTATTACACGCTTTTGGACCTTGAAAACTTGTTTGACTTCACGATTTACCCCAAAATATTATCCCATATGACATTATGGAATGAAAGTATGCAAGCTTTTTTATTTTTATGTTGCCTATGTCTGCTAACACTCGAATTGCAAATACAGATTTGTTAAGGCCTTTCTGCAGTTCTGTGGTGTGCTCCTCCCAACTGAATTTATTATCAAGTTGTAATCCCAGGAATTGAAGACTGTCAACCTCGTATGTATGGTTCCATTTTTCCCCCCACTTCTTTTCCGCATGTGCACACAATGCAATTGGAGTATGTAGAACTGCTGCGGTTAATAACAAGTTGTTGTCAGCCATCTCGAACTTTGACGAAAAATTTGATGACAGTGTAATACCCCTTGTAGCGCTACGTCAAAGATCTTTATCAAATATATTGGACGGAATATTGGATCACATCTTTGATCAAATCTTTGACAAAGAAATTTGACAGTGTAATACCGGCCTAAGCGATACAGATAGCCGTCTCCTAGCTGCAACCACAACGGAGGGATATCAGAGAGGCCAGACCAACGTGAGGTTCCTGAAGAGGGGCGGCAGCCGTATCAGTAGTTGCAGGGGCAACAGTCTGGATGATTGACTGATCTGGCCCTGTAACACTAACCAAAACGGCCTTCCTGTGCTGGCACTGCGAACGGCTGAAAGCAATGGGAAACTACAGCCTAATTTTTCCCGAGGGCATGCAGCTTTACTGTATGGTTAAATGATAATGGCGTCCTCTTGGGTAAAATAATCCGGGGAAAATAGTTCCCCTTCGGATCTCCGGGCGGGGACTACTCAAGAGGACGTCATTATCGGGAGAAAGAAAACTGGCATTCTACCGATCGGAGCGTGGAATGACAGATCACTTGACCGGGAAGGTAGGTCAGAAAATTTAAAAAGGTCAATGGATAGGTTAAAGTTAGATAGAGTAGGAATTAGTGAAGTTCGGTGTCAGGAGTAACAAGATTTTTGGTCAGGTGAATACAGGGTTATAAATACAAAATCAAATAGGGGTAATGCAGGTATCGGTTTAGTAATGAATAAAAAGATAAGAATGCGGTAAGCTACTACAAACAGCATAGTGAACGCATTATTGTGGCCAAGATAGATACAAAGCCCACTCCTACCACAGTAGTTCAAGTTTATATGCCAACTAGCTCTGCAGATGACGAAGAGATTCGTGAAATGTATCATAAGATAAAAGAAAGTATTCACATAGTGAAGGGAGACGAAAATTTAATTGTCCTGGGTGACTGGAACTTGACAGTTGTAAAAGGAAGAGAAGGAAACGTAGTAGGTGAATATGGAATGAGGGTAAGGAATGAAAGAGGAAGCCGCCTGGTAAAATGTTGCACAGAGCATAATTTAATCATAGCTAACACTTGGTTCTAGAATCATGGAAGAAGCCTGTATGCATGGAAGAAACTTGGAGATGCTGGAAGGTTTCAGATAGATTATATAATGGTAAGACAGAGATTTAGGAAGCAGGTTTTAAATTGGTTATGAACTGTAGATTGAAACTGAAGAGACTGCAGAAAAGTGGGAATTTAAGGAGATGGGTCTGGATAAACTGACAGAACTAGAGGTGATAAAGAGTTTCAGGGAGTGCAATAAGGAACTATTGACAAGAATGGGGGGAATAAATACGGTAGAAGAAGAATGAGTAGCTTTGAGAGATGAAATAGTGAAGGGAGCAGAGTATCAAGTAGGTAAAAAGACGATGGCTAATGGAAATCCTTGGGTAACAGAAGAGATATTGAATTTAATTGATAAAAGGAGAAGATATAAAAATGCAGTAAATGAAGCAGGCAAATAGGAATTCAAACGTCTCAAAAATGAGATCAACAGGAAGAGCAAAATGGCTAAGCAGGAATGGCTAGAGGACAAATGTAAGGATGCAGAAGCATATAACACAAGGGTAAGATAGATACTGCCTACAGGAAAATTAAAGAGACCTTTGGAGAAAAGAGAACCACTTGCATAAATATCAAAGAGCTCAGATGGCAACACAGTTCTAAGCAAAGAATGGAAAGCAGAAAGGTGGAAGGAGTATATACATGGTCTATACAGGTGCGATGTTCTCGAGGACAATATTGGGGAAATGGAAGAGGATGTAGATAAAGATGAAATGGGAGATATGATACTGTGTGAAGAATTTGACAGAGCACTGAAACATCTAAGAGGAAACAAGGACCCTGAAGTAGATAATATTCCGTTAGAACTACTGATAACCATGCGAGAGCCAGCCCTGACAAAACTCTGCCGTCTGGTGAGCAAGATGTATGAGACAGGCGAAATACCCTCAGACTTCAAGAAGAATATAATAATTCCAATCCCAAAGAAATCAGGTATTGACAGATGTGAAAATTACCGAACTATCAGTTTAATAAGCCACGGCTGCAAAATACTATCACGAATTCTTTACAGACGAATGGAAAAAGTGGTAGGAGCCAACCTCGGGGAAGATCAGTTTGAATTCCGTACCAATGTTGAAACACGGGAGTCAATACTGACCCTACGACTTATCTTAGAAAATAGATTGAGGAGAGGGGAGCCTAAGTTTCTAGCATTTGTAGACTTACAAAAAGCTTTTGACAATGTTGATTTGAACGGAATGTCTTGAAAGAAGGATATACGATGAACATCAACAAAAGCTAAAAGATGATAATGGAATGTTGTCGAATTAAATCGGGTGATGTTGAGAGAATTAGATTAGGAAATGAGACGCTTAAAGTAGTAAATGGGTTTTGCTATTTGGGGAACATAATAACTTACGGTGGTCGAAGTAGAGAGGGTATAAAATGTAGACTGACAATGGCAAGGAAAGCGTTTCTGAAGAGGTGAAATTTATTATCATCGAGTATAGGTTTAAGTGTCAGGAAGTTGTTTCTGAAAGTATTTGTATGGAGTGTAGCCATGTATGGAAGTGAAACGTGGACGATACATAGTTCAGACAAGAAGAGAATAGAAGCTTTAGAAATGTGGTGCTACAGAATAATGCTGAAGATTATATGGGTAGATCACATAACTAATGAGGAGGAATTGAACAGAATTGGAGTTAAGAGAAGTTTGTGGCACAACTTGACTAGAAAAAGGAATAGTTAGGTATGACATGTTCTGAGGCATCAAGGGATCACCAATTTAGTATTGGAGGGCAGCGTGGAGGGTAAAAATCGTGGAGGGAGACCAAGAGATGAATACACTAAACAGATTCAGAAGGATGTAGGTTGCAGTAGGTGCTGGGAGATGAAGAAGCTGGCACACGATAGAGTAGCATGGAGAGCTGCATCAAACCAGTCTCTGGGCTGAAGACTACTCATCACATTATCTGTAGGCAAATTCATGTAACTTAAGAGAACCGATACAACTTTACGTCGGAAAAGAGGTAAAGTTCAGTCTAAGAAGTAGCAGCAATTTGTTTACTTACTGAAGTGAATAATTTAGTAAAGTCAGAAGGACAGATTACGAATACAGCGTCCGGTCGGTGGTGATATACTTAGAGCCTCACTGCAGTGGAGCGAAAATACAACCGTTCCGCAATTAATGAAGAATGCCGATTACTTAGTTTAAGGAAAGTGAGAGATTCACAACAAATCATGTGATGTGTGTTTTAGCATCCGCAACGATAAAAAACAATAAATGGCAAAGAATGAATTATAGTTAAATATTAATTCACGAAACAAACTGTTGATCAGAGTACATTACAATACAGAAGCTGACCACATCCTGGAGACTTTTCAAGAATTAGTTGGACGGAAATAAGGTCCACTCCGTTGTTACACGGGAAGATGGAAACAATTCAAACGATATAGCTGATACAAGACCTGCAATATTCATCAATGACCGACTTGCCAGCTACAGCCCGAATTGGGCAATGACTGTTGAAATGATCAAGCAGCACATTTAGCCATTAAAGATGTTCGAGAGCCCAGGTGAACTTCAGAAATACTTCCATAAAGAGAGTGGGATAACTTTGGATCATTACGGAAACCGAAGGATGGTTCCAGCTTGATAGAATAAACTTGACAGAGTATCATAAGATTGAAAATGCACAGCTAACACGTACATTTAGGTTAGACTAAATCTCATACATCAGAGATGGACCACGAACTCGCTGATTACTTACCTAAAAGAACATCCCGATAGTGAAAAACAAGAAAATAAATGCGAGATTGAGTAGCAAAAACCTACAAAAAGGAGGAAAAGAGAACTTTCTGCGACGAAAAGTTAATGGTTAAAAGTCCACTATCACCGGATTTTACAGAAATTTTGACGGATAATGCAAAACCAAAAACTCATTGTAAACGCTTCTAAATGGCTCAAGATGCACTTTGCAAATGGTATGAAGGATGTCAAAGTATTAACCACTTGCCATTATCCAACAGGACTTTAATGAAAGAGCGGGAGACACTAGTGTACACTGAGGACCCAAAACCTTACAACCATCTGAGCGTTGATCCACATCTGGAAGGTAATGCGCCGGCCGCTGTGGCCGATTGGTTCTAAGCGCTTCAGTCCGGAACAGCACTGCTGCTCCGGTCGCAGGTTCGAATCCTACCTCGGGCATGGATGTATGTGATGTCCTTAGGTTAGTTAGATTTAAGTAGTTCTAAGTATAGGGGACTGATGACCTCAGATCTTAAGTCCATTGTGCTTAGAGGCATTAGAACCATCTGAAGGTAATGCAATAGCGATTCTCTCTGGCCCGCATTCAAGAAGTCCGATTTGTACACCTCAGACTAGCTCTCAGTCTAAACTATTGTTTTATGGTCCTCCAAGAAGACTGCACATTGCCTGTCTTATTACTCTTCTGCCTAGTTCAGGGTACGCTCAGACGCGTACTAAACACAGTGAAAAGCCATGGGCGTCGTGAGAACGCTTTGCAGTTTCTGTTTGCTAAGAAGAAGCGATTAATGAGTAACAGAGGTCTTGTTTTTCTTGGCGTTGGATCAAACAAGTAAAAAATTGTTTCCACCTTAGATTAGCGTAAGTTACTATTATATTTCGCACAGATGTAGACTACGAAATCTTAGTGTTCACAGATACCTGGATGTATGCGTGTTTAAGGCGGGAAAGCGGGAAAGACTTTACAATATATATATATATATATATATATATATATATATGTGTGTGTGTGTGTGTGTGTGTGTGTATTAATGCGGCTACGAATATGTATGCAAAACTTCTTACTAAAAAATTCCGCTGTGGAAAACAGTGTCATCACAGTAAAAGAAGAATTTTTCGCAATAAATAAAACATAAAGGGTAGGTACCAGGTCCTGCTGCAAAGTAATGCTTCCAAATTTATATGCGAACATAAAACAAACTTTATTAACATTCTACATCTTTATCCATCATTCCTACATATTTATTTCTCATCACAGTCACTCTGGCGATGAACAAATTTCTCCCACTCAGCGACAAGTTTGGCTTTGTTAATGGAGCTGCAACCTCACCTCTGTTTGCACCGCTTCGTCATTACCGAAGTGAAATCCTAGAAGGTGTATTTTAAGTTTTTGAAAGAGATGAGAGAACGGATGGGGCCAAGTCGCCACTGCATGGAGGATGATCGATGGCGGTGAACCCAAGGTGTGTGATTGTTGCAGATGTCGCTGCTCTCGTCTGTTGTCTGTCAGTGTCATGCGTGTGTGGACGAACCACTTCGAATTCGTGTTTTCAGTTTCCTGACACTTGCTTAGTACATGGTAGATTTTAAGGCAGTGCCTGTAGGCGTGAATTACAAATGCACTACACCTTGAATATATCAAAACACTGTTAGAATGAGTTTGCCTGCTGATAGCATGGTCTTGAACTTTATGGCGTTGGTGATGCTTCGTTGAAGGACTCCACTTATGTCCTTCTGTTTTCGAGGTCAAAATAAGCCCAGGTTTCATTAACTGTCACAATTCTGATAAGAGACCCATCAACCTCACGCTCAAAACACAAAACAAACTTGACAGACATCCAGTCTCCTCTGTTTCATGTCAGGAGTCACTATTCGAGGCAGCCGGTCGGGGTGGCCGAGCGGTTCTAGGCGCTACATTCTGGAACCGCGTGACCGTTACGGTTGCAGGTTCGAATCCTCTCTCTGGCATGGATGTGTGTGATGTCCTTAGGTTAGTTAGGTTTAAGTAGTTCTGAGTTCTAGGGGAGTCATGACCTTAGAAGTTAAGTCTCATAGTGCTCAGAGCCATTTGAACCATTTTTGAACTATTCGAGGAACCCACATTGCACACGGTTCTCTGTGCCGCAGTTCTGCAGTCATGGCCTGTACACACTCTCGTTATATGCCTCACTTAACTGAGAGCTGTGTCTGTGTAATGCGACAATTTTCGATGATTAGTAGATCAACACGATTCGGAAAAGTGTAGTCGGTTACCATATGTGTTCCTTCACTCCGAGCTCTGTCACGTACATTAAGGTTAGCACCACCGTTTCTATCATTACGAACACGAACAACCAAATGTCGCACGTTACTGACGTCGATACGATTGTCACCGTGCACAGCTTTCAGTCTTCTATGGATTTCAACAGGAAGCACGTTTTCTGCAGTTAGGAACTAGATTACACCAGACATTTTTCACTCATCGATGTACTGCATGGTTATAATGTAACTGACGGCGTTCCGGGTGCTATAGTGCAGGCCGTTTACATTGCAGCATGATTAAACCCCGTCGGTATGTTCATTAATCGGTACGCCCGAGGAGTCTGCTGAAAAAACAGTTGTTCCACTTTCTGCCACCAAGTGGCGTTGTAAGCGGTTAGAATGTGTCAAGTTTCTGCTTTAATGTCAGTCTGCTGCTTTTCGCTTTGCGATGTGTGTTGATATCTTCTATGAAGTGGCGGTCTATGTAAAGTGTTAAGAATTTTGAACTGTGCGAAACGCAACGGCTGTTGTGAAGAAAGACAGTGCACTGCTGTTAAAGTTGTGTCATCAGAACGGTAGCAATACCAGTGCTGCATTGCGGGAATATCTCTGACAGAAACATGTTAAAAAATGGGCTAAAGAATAACGACACGGGAATTTAAAGAAACAGCTGAATTATTCGGTGCAGCTGAGAGAGGGAGGTGGCAGTTTTTGATGGAGATGCTGCAACTATATCCTACAGTGCAGCGTATGCCTCAAATTCTACATCTAGTGCTCGAGCTGTGTCACGGGAATCGTGTCTCGTCCGGTAAATAGTTCAAAAGATTTTGCGGCCCATTTTATGCTGACATTCCTACAATACTCAGAAAATGTACCAAACGAAGCCCCAAGATAGGCTACAATCCTTCGACTTTGCCCTTCGTTTTTTGGTACACATAGAAATGGGTAACGTATGGTCGGGGATTATGCTGTGTACGGACGAGACACATTTTGCTCTGCACAATGCCGTGAATGCATACAACTATCGCATGTTGGTTTATACTCCATCATCCGCCCCCCTCAGCTTATAGTGTTGTGTGGTATGGTTTGACAAACTCCTTCATCTGAGTCCGTTTTCCCTCGAGGAGACGACGCCTTGCGGGCCTGTTAAGGGTACAGTGACATCTGCACTTTATGAGGACCTCCATCTGCAAAACGAAGAAAACAACTGTGGCCATACCAATAGCATGCATGATGGGGCGACACCACGTGACCCTTGCCAGGTGAAAGATTTGAAACCTTTGGTAACGAATCCATCGTCTCTAGATAGTTTCAAGTTCTGCGGCCATCCAGATATCTCGACATACTGCATGTATGTGACTTCCGGTTGTGGAGACATGTGAAAGATCGTGTCTCTTCCTAATCTGAAGGACAGTACACGATGATATATTCCTCTGATTACAGTGGTTATGCTGCGAGCAACTGTCGACCACGCCATGTTATGGATGAAGCATGTTGCTGAGTCGGAAGACCCTATTGAACACACGTTGCCACTTATAACCATACCCTAACAAACGAGCCATTACCATTGTGATCGTGTGTTTGGTTCCTCCTCCCCTTTCCCTGCACTCAATCAACATTCTGACTCCTTACTGCGCCATATTTTCACCAGGTGGCAAAAAGTGGAAGTATAATTTTATAATTTTAGCACACTCCGCAAGCGCATTTATTAATGAACATACCTACTATGTTTCAGCATTGTGCTATGTATACAGCCCACACTGCACCACTCAAAACCCCTCAGTTTAATGAGATCCAACCGGTTGTTACGTTATATACTGTCATGTTACGAGTACTTGCTACAATTCTTAGGCTCCTAGCGGCAGTGAGTTCAAACTTGTGCCCGTGAAGCGTGAACGTCGGCTGATTAATGTGCATGACATGTAATATCTCAATCGATATTTAGAAGAGGATAAAAAGTTTGGTGGAATAACTTTTCAGCACGCTCTATCATATGATTGGCATCGTATAATCAACAATGACTTCAAGACTGTGTCTATCGCGGAACGATGCTTAACCGAAACCATGGAGTTTAGGTTGTGTAGAAACACGAGGTATTCCTTAAATCCTTATATTCCTTAAATTCAACACCGTAACTGCGTAGCCTGACTTTAATTCACAAATTTATGTAGGACCTTAACAAAAAATTTCATTTTATGCCTCAAATGAACTGAGGTGAAAACATGCATCGCACCTAAAACTGCAGCCAACGGACGGGTTACTAAGACGCTGGACTTGCGTCCGTAGGAACTGAGATTCGGAATCCTGTCTGACCATCGATATTTGAAGCACTTGCTGCAATGTTTTCTGTGAAGAGAACAGGGCCAAATTTCCTTCACATTGTTTCCGTGTTCCTGTATTCTGCTCCATCTTTAACTATCGTGTCGCCTCCTGAGCCTCAAACTATTATTTATCTATACTTTCTCCCACACGGAATAGCACTTCCAGAGCGTCGCCAGTTTTATTCCATGGCCTGTGTCGTCTCACGAATGAGACACCTACGATAAACACAATTAATTAATGTGTGTAAGCAGTCATGCCTAAACGCTTAGGTTATATTACTGATTTGATTAAACTAGCTACAAACGAAAGTCCACAGACTAGTTTTGCGGAACACCATTGTCAAACGCAAATTTCCAACACACAATGTTATTACAATATTTCCTCGTGCTGATTCAAGAGACGCTTCCTACCAACAGTTACTTCGAAAGCTACATGGATTCCTGCTGGAAACTTGCCTGCAGTCACCTCAACCAGCTCAATGTTTTTCGTGACAACATACAACTCACGAGCAGAGAGATGAAGAGGGGATCAGACTTTTAATTCGATTCACTAAAACAATTAAGTTAGACCGACCTCAAAGCCACGTATCGGGACAGAAACAATTTCTGGTCGCTGTACCGGTAAAAATTGCATTATTTGTGGCTTGTTATCGGATTTCCTGATGGGCCACCGATGTACTGTGATTAATGCAATAAAACCAGCGTAATTGTCTATTGGACACAGTAGACAGCTCTCCAAATGTGACACCCGAAGTAACAAGCGCTTCGACCTGGGCCTCTGAAGCCGTGCTGCGGACACAGCGGATACTTGGGTAAAATTGTAATTTGAAATCTTTCAAGTTAAATGTGGGTGTTTGGAGGCAAAGAGTTTTAACGAAATCTCTCACCAAAAAAAACCTGTTATTTTGTTTTTGCGGCGTGCTTGTCTGGCAGGAATACAATTACATTTCGAATCTCGACGAAATAGGTACTCACTGCATTCGTTTTCATCTGTAATCGATTTCCTTCCGTGCTGTCCAACTTCTCTTTGATTCAACGTATTACTTTTCTACTCTGACTAACAATCTTTTTTTCATATTAATTTTGGTGGTACTAGTTTTGTCATAAATTTGTAAATGAAGTTTAATTTTGTACCTGCTCTTGTGTTATTCTCATTGCTTCCACGCTTTCGATACTTGTCATATTGATCACATCACTTTCTTTTTCTTTCTTCTTTTATTAGGTGTTACATCGATCACACCAACTTCTTTTTCTTACGTGTTTTACCTCACCACATGTAACTGTTATAAGTGTTGTGCATTTTATGTTCAAGCTGCCCTGGAAAGGTTACTTATTAAACGTTTTGTATGACCAAACAACAATAAAATCTTTTTGTAACATACGTTTACAATCAATTTTAATTCGAATAACACGTTCAAATAAAACGAAAGCACTGCATTTAAATACGTAAATCATCACTAAGCGTTAGAAATGGTCGCCCAGGTGAGTTTAGTTATCGCTGCTTTGAACTGACACAAGTCTGTTCAGACTTCAGAACAATATTATTCTGCACCAATACATTCACACCGTATTTCGTATAAAAATGTAACGAACCAGTATGTCTCAAGGTTATCTACTTCAGAGACGTGATTCTAACTCCTCCTCTTCTTAAGAGAAAACTTTGGCTACTTGGTTTTCATTCTCACAATGTGGTTTTCGTTACTCATTCTGAAAAGAGTACTCTTTAGCTGACCTAGCTGGTATCTTAGCTGATTTCACAGCGTTTTCCTGTATATTTGTCCTTGAATTGGGAGAAAGGTGAAAGATGAGGGTACTAGCATCCATCGACGAAGTGGCCATTACAGATGAAACCGAAGCTGGGAAGGGAGAAACGGTAAGAAAGCGACAGTGTCCTTCTCAGAGCACCGTTCTTGCTGTTGTTGTAATAGATTTGGGGAATCCATGTGGAATCAAAATAGGGAGTTACACCGCCATTCATCGTGAATGAAGATTTAACAATTACCCTCTTGGTGTGATCTGTCGCCGGCCGCGGTGGCCGTGCGGTTCTAGGCGCTTCAGTCGGGAACCGCGTGACTGTTACGGTCGCAGGTTCGAATCCTGCCTCGGGAATGGATGTGTGTAATGTCCTTAGGCTAGTTAGGTTTAAGAAGTTCTAGGGGACTGATGACCTCAGATGTTAAGTCCCATAGTGCTCAGAGGCATTATTTATGTCGTTGCGATTATTTCTAGCATTGAAACGATGTTGTCTTACGTAACCTTGTTTACGAAAGAAGTCATATCGGAGCATCAGCTGCCGTAAGTGGAGACCGTTTCGTTGCAATTACTCGTCGTATGTGACCACGTCATCATCGGATAACTTTGTAGATATTTCGGTTACCACTATTAGAAACAAGTGCCTTGATAGCTGGTTAAATACATTTGAACCACCGACGGAAAGAAAATCGCAAAAGCAAGGAGTAGTTGTGCGACATAAACAAAAGTTGGTAGGCGCGTTTTTACATCTGAAAGACGATGTCTATTCACATTTCGCGCCAGTAGTATAAGAATGGCACTAGTAACGCCACTATAGAGACGCAAATAATGTTTGTTTAAATACACGCTGTAACGGTCATGATCGTTTGTTGCTTTTGAGATTCGATGTGATGAGTTAATGTTACTCAGTAATGCCTCTAAGGTGATAAAGACGCCATTACGAACACCGCATGACTGAGGTTGAAAAAAGCCGTAGCTGGATATTCCTTCTGCAATATTGCACAAATATTGGCTGGAATGTAGCCACTGCACCTGATTGCTGGCAGCGGTGGTCACGAGCAGGTTCGGTGTCAAGAAGACCGGGCTTCGGACGGCCATGTGGCACTACTGAAAGAAAAGAACACCGTGTTTGGGGTATGGCCCTGGCGCATAGTACTGTATCCGCAGTAGCAGTTTGAGCAGCTGTTTGCACATTAGTGACACAACGAACTGTTACAGATCTATTACTTCAGGGACGTTAATTAGCCAGACGCTCTGTACACTAGTGTACAGTGTCCCAACCACGGCCATATGCAACTGCAGTGATGTCAAGCGACTTTTCACTGGAGGGCAGGGTGGAGGTCTGTTGTGTTTCGTACAACTCCGGGAGCACTCTCGTGCACAGCCCACGCATTCTGAATGCAGATTTGTACGTCAACCTGGTGATCACGAACAGCATCCAGGGTCTCACTTACGACTTCCGGGCTGACAGGCCGTTCCCGATGTACAAAATTCTCCAGTGACGTTTCGTCTCCGACTGCGGGAGACATCGTCCCTGGTAAAGCGGCGAACTGCCAAGAGAACTCGAAGAAGCCCTTATTATACCGGCAGTATAGAGCACTTTGCAGTTCTTCGCTTTACCTCAGAGGATGTCTCCCGAGGTACAGAGCGCCCCCTCGAGATTTCTTTGCAGTTTACCGCTTTACCTCGGAGGATCTCTACGCAGTTGTAGACGAAACGTCAGGGGAGAGTTTCATACATCGACCACGGCCTATCAACCCGGAAGATTTAAGTGAAGACAATACGAGCCGTTAAAGCCTACATTTTATGATCAAACGCCTCTACGGGGAGTATATGTCAGCATCAGTTCGACGATTCGAAGGAATGCGCAAGAAGAAAGCACAACAAGTGTGTACCCTCACCTTCCTGTTACGCTGCAGGGACACTTCGACGGATCCGAAATTTCTCCAGGAGAAGAGTATCTTTCGCTCGGCTCAGCCTCATCATATTTACAACCGTATGGAACCTGCAATGTTACGGGAGAGGATTCATCAGACGCGGCGAGCACTGGCGGAAACCAGCAGTATGCTTTTCCATCTCCACTTGGTTATTAGTAATGCTATGCAATGTGGTCATTGGAATAGGATTGATGGTCTAACATTCAAAACTACGGAAGTTAGTGCAGCAACTTCAGTAAATAGACAGAAGAAGAAGTTCGTTAACTTACAGAAGAACGTTTCGAGAGGTTCAGCTGAGGATTATTTTCGAACTGTTATTAACCTGTCTGAAAAAGATTTGTCAGAAGTTGAAATTTCTGTACTAGCCAAAGGAGGCAATTTTGCTGTGAAGCCCCAAAACGTACCCACAGAGGATATCGTAGCAAATATTGAGGCAGCAGTCCGCTGATGTAATTATGACGGAAACAGCTAGGATTTTACGTACATGTAAGTCACCTAACAGTAATTTGTCGCAAGCACCAAGGAAGGCGCTGAGGGATATCAAAGCAGATAAAAACATTTTTGTTTTTACTGCAGATAGGGGTAATGCTACCGCCATATTGAAGAGTGAGGACTACCATGGAAAGATCTATGATATTTTGGTGCCCTCCAATTACGAAAAGCTTCAGAAGGATCCGACTATAAAGATTTTAAAAATGACCAATTGACTGGTAAAAGCGTCGTCATTCTCCTCCGACGATATGAAGCTGCTTTGTAAAACACAAGCGTACCCACATAGACTCTATGGATTACAAAAAGTGCATGAACCTGAGGTTCCTTTGACGCCAAATGTCAGCGCTGTAGGCGGTCCCACCCACGAGATGGCTAGACACCTAGTTTCATTGCTGTAACCTTACGTTGGTAGGTCTGATAGTCATATTAAAAATTCAGCTCATTTCATTGACAAGTTAAAGGTAACGAGCGTGGGCCCGGATGATATCCTCGTTAGTTTTGATATTGTGTCGCTATTTACCACGAAACTATCGCATGCATAGTGGATATGTTTCCTACCTATATTGTGGCATTATTCTGACACTGCCTCACCACAACCTACTTTCAGTACAATAATTTTTACGAACAGATGAACGGAGTGGCTGTGGGCAGTCCTGCGGTGGCTAACTTGTTTGTGAGACTTTTGAACAACGGGCGTTGCAGACTGCCAGCAAGAGAGCAGCCAGATGGTATCGCTATGTCGATGACATTTTCGTAATATGGACACACGGAACGGAGGAGTTGGGTGCCTTCCTGTCACATCTAAGCAGCATTAATCCGAAAATCAGATTTACTGTGGAGACGGAGAGTAATGAGGAAGGAAATTTTGTGGATGTGTGTGTGATTAAACGACGGGACAGGACGTTGGGCCATAAGGTGTATATAAAGGCCACACATACTGATCGTTAAGTGCATAAAGATTCAAACCACCACTCTGGACAAAGAAGAGGTGTAACAAAAACCTTGGTAGGCAGGACGTAAAAAGATTTGTCAACCGGTATATTTAAAAGATGAGATTGAACATCTACGGTCGACTTTCGTGAAGAATGGCTATTCTAGCAAGGAGATAGATCGAGAACTTCGCTCTAGGCAGAGAATCACGAGCAACAACAGCCAAACGGCAAAGTTTTTCTTCCGTTCATTAGTAATGTCACAGATCGCATTCGGAAAGTGTTAAGCAAGTATGGGGTGGAAACTATTTTCAGACACACCAGGAAAATAAAAGAACATTTAAGCCCGCCAAATGTGCACAACATCCTTTGGCTACACCGGGAGTATATAAGATTCCTAGTAGTTGTGGACATGTTTATATTGGAACCACAAAGAGAAGTATTAACAACCGCCTCGTTGAACATAAGAGGAATTTCCACCTGGGTTATAGGTTAAATCGGCCTAAGCGGAACATGTTTACCAGGTAGGTAATCATGAAATAAAATTCAGCGAGACGAGCATCATATCTAAAACCTCGTATTATCATGGGCGCAACTATGGGGAGACTATCCAAATTGATAAACACCGTAAAAATCTAAACAGGAAAGAGGAAGGTGTTAAACTGGATAAAATTTGGATGTCAGTGTTGAACCAGAAGCCTAACGATCGATTACTCACAAGCGAGAATGTTGGCATTACCAGAGACAGTCTCATAGCAGACGCCACGTGATGGACAGTGGCGCCCTCTGTACTACCTATATAATCAGCGCTTCCTCGACAACACAAAGACTCCTCCGCGTAGTCGAACATATAACACACGGCTACAACATGAACAAAGCCACAGCGGCTTTGTTCCTGGACATCGGAAAAGCTTTCGACCATCTCTGGGACAACGACCTCATACGCAAACTAAGCGAAGCTGGTTTCCCGAACGGACTCGTACGTCTTATACACTCATATCTCACAAACAGGTGTTTCAACACTAACGTGCAGAATAAACAATCAACACAACTTGGTATCCAAGCTGGAGTACTCCAAGGAAGCATCCTAGCGCCCATCTTGTTCAGCCTGTACATTAACGACTTCTCAGCAACACAAAACATGACGTTAGCCATCTACGCGGATAGTACCGCCATCCTTGCGCAGGATTGGAAACAGTCGAACATTAATTCACGAATACAGACAGCACTCAGAACAGCCGAGCCTTGGTTGGAGCGATGGCGTATTAAAGTAAACGTCGACAAGTGCGAAGCAGCTCCGTTTACACGCAGACCGAAACTACTGCGCAAACATCAACACAGTAGACCGATAACACTACAAACACGCCCAATACGTTTCCGAGAGAAAGTCAGATACTTAAGTGTCTGGCTGGATCGGAAACTCACATGGGGGACCACATCGAGTACGTTGCCAATAGAGCACACGCGAGGCTCAAACAGCTCCACCCAATGCTCAACAGGGAAAGCACACTGAATAGGAGGGTGTCGAGGTCCATATACGTGACACTGATTAGATCTCTGATAACGTACGCAGCTCCCGTCTGGGGATGTGCAGCTCCTACACGACTGCGCCGCCTGCAGATCATACAGAACAAAGTGCTACGAATCATTTGCAACGCTCCACGCTACACACGCACCGTGGATCTTCTCCAAGAATACCGCCTTGAAACCTTCGAGAAAATATTCAAAAAACGCGCCACACGACTATACAGGAACTCGAGACACTCGAACAATCCTTCCATCCTCACTCTGGGAAACTACGATCACAACCATAGGTGGAAGCACAAGCGGCCAAAGACACTACTAGCTAGGGCATAGCCACCTATGGTAAACTAACGTACACCAACAAGCGACAAACGTCGGCAAGCCCCTGCATATCAGCAACACTGACAGGTAATTACCAGCTGCTATTAGGCCGACCGACAGGCCACAGCAGGGACACCAACGAGCTCGCCCACTGACGCACAAACAATTCGCCAACATCAACCTACACTGTGCATCCGTTGTATGACCTATCGGACACAAAAACGATGATAAACCTGTTGCAGGTTGCTGACGCTGAACGAGAGCTCAGCACCGGTACCCAGCGGCAGCCGCCGAGCAACAACACCGCACAACGTCAAAGGTATTGACATTCATGATACCCACTAATAACAAAGCCTACCCTTGCACGACCTATCACAGACAGCAAGACATCCGCTACTGCTCTTACCACCCGACCTACCTATCGCAGAGGTTTTTTTCCCTTGGCTCATGCCTTGGCACGTTTCTTCCTTTGCCCTTCAACCCGCTAACCTTCGTTCGACTTCGACTCAATCTATCTCCAGATGAGCGCGTATTAATGGTTAACCTTAACCAGACGTACGCAAACATCGCAGTACCCCCATCCTGCGACACCTTGCTTTAGTGAAAACTAATCCTTATGCAGAGATGGCAGTACACCTTTTGAGTAGGCCATCATACCGGTGTGGGCGTGGAGGGGCTCCACCTCTGAAAGAGTCCCCTTTGCAGTTCGCTGCTTTACCTCGCAGGATGTCTCCTGCAGTCGGAGACGAAACGTCAGGGGAGAGTTTTATACATCGAGCACGGCCTATGTGCACAGAAGTTTGAAGTGGAGACAATACCGCCCGTGAAAGCCTATACTGTATGAGCATCGAGGGGCTATTTTCGTACTTGAAAACGCTTGCCCACATTCCACTGTCGTAATCCAACGTCCTCTACCGGGTGTCGACATGTTGCCTCGGCCTGCTCAGTCACCATATCTGTCCCCATTCGAGTACATATGGGACACCACCAGATGAAAACTCCAGCGTCATCCGCAACCAGCATTAACCGTCCTAGTGTAGACCGACCAAGTGCAATAGGCATTGTAAATCCACCCTATACACCTAGATCCAGCACCTGTACAACACAATCCATGCACATTTGCATGCTTGCATTCTAAATTCTAGTTATAACACCGATTATCAATGACCATCATTTCACATCTGGAATAGCTTATCTCGTGCATAGATCGACGTGCGATCTTACAATGTTAATCACCTGACTATGTTCGACAAATGTATTCCTGAAATTTCATTATTTTACATCAGTTATTTTATGATGTAGCGATTTTTTCCCGCCAGGGTATAAGATATTAAATCTTAATATTAGGCAAGTCAGTTCTTAAGCTCGAATTCTCACTCATGAAAATCTAGAAGAAGCTGTACCTGCTAATGTCAAAGGAAGACGTGATTAAAACCGTAAAAAACGATAAAAGTAATGACGAATACTCTAAAAAATAAGCTAAAATTAATCTTTGAAAAATTATGGAAAATAGAAAAATTAGTATTTGAGTCGAAGGTAACCTTGTTACAACCAATATACAAAAAAGGAGAAACAAGATGTTACAACTATAAAGGAATTTCTTTGCTACCAGTTGCTTACTCTACCAAAGAGAGGGGAAGCAACACTGAAAAATATCAAAGTGATTTTTGGAAGAGTAGATCATGTTCTGAACAAATATTTAATCTCAAGTCAATAATTCGTCACGGATTAGAATGCAAAAGGTACTAGAGTAATGTTTATTGATTTCAAACCTACCGTTGATTCTGGTGAGATAGGAACAATGAATAGAGTACAGGGTGTTTCAAAAAGAATGACTTTACTTGTTTATTGATCAAAACATACAACAGACATGGGATGCATTGAGAAATACTCATGTTATTACGAATAATTATGTTATTACAAGTACCCTAGGTGTCCACCAGGTACAACACGAACAACATCTAGACGATAGCTAAATTCATCATAGTTGTTACACAATGTATCTGCTTTTACAGAAGTTATGGTGGCTGTGGCCCGTGGCTTCGCATTAAACCTTGGTTGCTATTCTGTGATTAGTCTCCAACGGTGATCGTGATTATGCTGTTATCCTCTCTCTCTCTGCGAGGCGCAGCACCATTGTACTATCTTTGGTCTCGTGCTTATAGTTTCCAGCTGTGCCATGGGCGGCCAGTTGGTTGGTTGGCGTGGAGCAGCGAGGAAGTTTCTGTGTCTGGCCAGGCCCGCTGGATGCTCCCACGTGCGGTCGGAGTGTGAGGGGCTGTTCCCATTGGTGCGAGGTCCGTGGCTCACCGATCCTGGACACGAAAGTTGAGTCTTTACTTAATCTACCAGCCAGCCCCAACTGTTTCCATTGTGTCGTTTGAATTTCCTTGTGGGCTGCTGGGTCATTCCCGCGAGCAACAACGTGTGTTTTCTAATTGCCGAAATTCTAGCAGCCCTCCTGTGGAGTTTAACTTAACTTGATAATTTTGAATTGAAGTGCACCAGCGGAATCTTCTGCCTTGTGGCCGTTAACGTTCCGGTTACCTGCCCTGGCCGTTGACGTAAATTCAGGCAGTGTATTTTCCTCGTGTTGTGGCTGTCCAGCACGGCGTGTAGTTTGACAGCTGAATGTGTAATTCGTTGTGGGCGCCGATACCTTCTGCGTTGTTCCATTGAACTCCCTGTTGTGTGCTGCTCGGGTGGGGTGGAAGTTATCCTGTCGCTTGGTCCGTTTACTGTCTGTCGGTTGGGTTGCCGTCGGATTGAGAATTTCTTGGGCCGAGTGCCTGTCTCACCTAAGTGAGCGTTAGTGTTTGAATTCCATGCAGACCCTCGGAAACTTCTCAGCTCCGTTTGATGTGCTGCCTTTTCTTATTTGCTCTTTTTGTTTGTTTATGTATGGCTTCTAGCCGATTTTAAATTAATGTTGTTTTGTGCTGAGGCGTGACATTAAGTGGTGCATTTAGCCAGGAATTAAGTTCTAAAATTAATGTTTGCCTTGCTCTGTTTTTAATGTTTTCATTACTCTTGTAACGTTGTCAAATTAATAAATTAGTATGTTCAAGTGCAACTGACAGTCATTCATTTTGGCTTCTTTCCACAAATTAAACTATCTGTCCTGTTCTGCGGGTACAGCAGGGGATCTCAGGCTGTCATTCTGTTCTTCACTTAGTTGAGTCCCATAGTGCTCAGAGCCATCTGTTCTTCACTTCATCTATGTCATGAGGTAAAGTGGATATGCAAACACTTCCCTTCACATATTTCCACAAGAAAAATTCGCATGGCCAAGAATGCAGGGCAATGTGTCGGGGTCCCTTGCGCCCTGCCAAGCGTTGAGATAAAGTGTCATTGAGAAACTGGCGTACGCTTTTGTGCGAGTGTGGTAGAGCTCCATCCTGTCGAAGAAAAATGAAGTCGTTGGAGGCCTCCTGAAGTTGTGGAAAAAGCCAAGCCTGAAGCATTTGAAGATAGCTAAAAAAAAAAAAAGCAGAGAGAGAGAAAACGTACACCTTTTGACGAGAAATGGCACAAAAAACGTGCGCGTTAGATGAGTCTCCTTCGTACTCAATGATGTCATACGGGTTCACGGGTTCTGGAGTTCCATAGCTCCACGTTATATCGGTTTACTTTACCGCCAACCTGAAATGTTACTCTGTCATTGAAAATTAACCTTGCTGAAGTCAACCCGTTTCGTTTTATCAACAGTCCGAAGTGTTCGCACTAAATGTTGTCTGTATGATTTCTAAATCAAACGATGTCTTCACACTCGCCATATAGAAGTATGAGGCACTGCCAGTTTGCTTACGTGGCGTGAAGACTTTCGTGGACTCCGCTCAAACGTTTGTCGAATTCTTTCCAGCATCTTGTCAGAATTGCGAGGTCGACCTGGACTATAACCGTTGCAGAAGCATCGCATGTCTTCTAACTGGATATACGAACGATGAACGATTCTGGGTGCAGGTGAATCAGTTCCGAAATTTCGACGAAAACATTCTGGACCGAAATCACTGACTCACTCTTTGCAAACTGCAGCACTTAAACGCCTTCCGTTGAGCGGACGCCATCTTACTTTTGACTGACATCAAACTGAGAATCGCGATGACTGGATCCAACGGTGATGTTCTGAAACTCTAGGTCACACCCAATGAAATAATGCACGTTTCCTTGCCGGCACGTCCCATATTTCGTAATTACTACCGTCAAAAGTCAGGCTATTCTTTCTTAAACACCCTGTAATCCAAAAATTTGGTGTATAGTCTAAACTAACAAATAATTAGTGAAAAACAGACACAGTATCTAATGCGAAATGTAAAGGAGATACGCCACTTCTATGCTCCTCGAAAGAAACATTCTCGTGCCTCAAGTTGAAGGCCCAGCTTAATCTTTTTAATGTGTTTTCGGAAAAAGGCCATAATTTAGAATGAAATACTGAACGAGTTCATGACTTCACCGATGAAGTAGGGAAAAGGAAACTAAAAGTGCTGGAACAAACTGTCTTGTTTTCTCAGATGATTTGCTATGCTTTCTGAAATAATTACATCTGCATCAATGCAAACTAGTCTTTTAGGAGAAGTAACCGGTAGGACTGGCTTAAGAATTTCTGAAGAAAGAATCACGTTCTTATTAAGCGTAAAAAATTTACCGAAATTTCGAGATACCGCCCACACAGGGAACGTTAAATAATTAAAAAATCTTGGGGGAATAATCGAAGGACATTATTTGGGAAATGGTTCTGTAGAGGAAAGGACACATAAAATGGAAGGGGCATATGGCTTAACTAAACACATTCGCAATTAAGAAGGGCATCTAAAAATGCTAAAATAACGCACTAAAAACGGCAATGAAGCCAGAATGTATGTATGCAAGCTGATGTCTAGTATTAAATTTTAAGTGAGATAAATTAGAAACACTGGAAAGGTGAATCATTACAAAACATTGGACGTACGAAAAATTACGATAGGTTTGCAGTTACGAGGTAATGATACAATTTACCGAAACATATAAGGGAAGTCAGACATAATGACGAAGAGAAGAGTAGTATTTTTTGGATATTTACATCGAATGCAAGACAGTAGATCAACCCAAAAGATATTGAAATACTTGGGAGATAAGAAGTCAACAAGTTGAATCCTCGAACTAAAGAAGGATTTCGAAAAAAATAACATAAAAGCTGAAGATACAAAGAACATTATAGGGGAAAACTGTTGAATATGGAAGGATTCAAAGGTAGGATAGTTAAGAAATCTGGTCTGGAGTGGTAAGAAGACAGAAAGCAAAATCATAGTGAACAGATGACAGAGTACTGGAAGAAAAGAAAAGAACAATGAATAAGGAATTGAAATCGGTACTTGTTCTTTAGTTGGCCCATCTGAGAAGAAAAGAAAAAAAAAAACCTTCATTTGGATGACCTACTTTTCGTATTACATGAAAGCTCTTAGCCTTTATTTTTCGCTCGCGCGTTGGTCCGTTTCAATATTTATCTGTGCTACATGGAAAGTAATTAAGTTTGACTTGTGGTCCTTGGTGTCGGCGGTTCAGCCAGTGGACGGTTATAGTGTGTTCATGCCTCGTGAGCACGAAAAATCTGAAAAGAAGAAGGAGAGGCAGTTGTGCAGAGTCAGTCTGCGGTGCGGTGGTCAGATGTGGACAGTCCTAAGTTATCTCACTGTGTAATTCAGCGCCTTCTATAGCGAATTAGCGCGGAGCCGTTTTACGTATGAAGTGCCCTTTATTGTGAGTTTGTACGGGCACGTACCGTTGAGCCGGAAGAGACTCGTTGCAGCCTGTGGTCTGATAATTCTGCTGCCACTCTCTTGAAGAGGAGTAGTGCATAAGACTGGAAATGATACTTAGAGCGGCTACACTATTATATCTTGAGAGAGAGTTATATTTTGGAACTGATTACGATAAGCGCATATCGCTCCTATCTTTTATTCTCTTCAGCGCTACATGGTAAGGTGGTGTCGTTTTCCTCACGGTTTGATGTATTATGTACAGGCAGCGTGTCTGATTAGGTTTTCCTACGAACTGTGTAACAGAGTGATTATTAGACTGAGATCGGCAGTTAGAGTTTTGATAACGTTCCTATCTCACGTTCGACCTCTCAGTCGGGAGTTACTAAGATGTTGCGTCATACACTGAACAGATTGCCAATATTTCCGCTATTTTTTCTGTTATTGTCGATTCAGGAATTGAGGAGAATGTGAATGTATTTAGTGTAACTGATGGTTCAAGATCTGTTAATATGTGTGAGGGTCCGTCATAATAATTATTCATATAAATCAGAAGTTTACTCGAAAAGTCCATTTTCATTAATTTTGTCTACTAAATTTCCCATCCCAAATCTTTCTGGAGTAATAACAGATAAAGGTTTTATGATTAGTGCTAGTCCAGATTTTTAAGTTATTTCTGGCTGAGTAAGCTGTGTGTAAAAAGTTATTGTTGTGCAATAGGGACAGTTTTGTAAATGTACGGTAAGTCACGCTACAGAACAACGAAGCTTCGCCTGCCGAGCTCTTACAGTATTATTTTCAGGTGGTGTGGCTTTGCCATACCTTGCTTGAGCAAACGTATCTGTGATTTGGTTGCTTTATACCACACATAGGTATAGATGGGAACTAACCGTTGGTGGAAAACAGAGCCACATTTTCAAAGTAATGACAGTGTTCTCCTATACAAGGTATTGGTGACTGATAACAGTTTACTCAACAAAATTGCATCAGTATTTATTTCATTTGCAGACTAATAATTATAGCTATTAGGTGTAGCATGTTTTTTTGTTGGTTGCTGCCTGCAAGAACGTGTATCAAGAACTTAATGCTTATTTTCCCCTGGACAGCAGGTCAGGTGTTGAAATGTTGACGTATGGATTCAAAACACTCTATACTGACAGGCGCAGTCCATTTACCGGTGCACTTACGATCGTGCAGGAAACATCAGGTAATAAATTGTGTGATCTGTTTGCGTGACGACAGATACAGAGGGAAAACAAATAACACACTAAATCAGGTACCAATGATCACGATACCTTGACTTTTCCCCTGTCACCTTGTCTGTAGCCCTTTATGATTAAACGTTCTTGGATATAGTCAGATACGTTCCAATACAATTACTCGACGAGTACACTCGATAATTATTCTCGTTCCTTACATCGAATCAACACATAGAACGCGACACTCACTCACTCTGAACTAGCGAGATATGATCCCAATAAGACACTTTAAGAGGAAACTAAAGACGACAAGTAGTCACTGTGACGATAGTTGCCTGCAGTTGTAGTCAGAACATCGGTAGTTATATTACAGCATGACACGGTCAAACACCCAGAAGTATTTTGTTGGAAATATAACTAGCACGTCTTCTGATGTGATAGTACTTTCTGGGAGTAAATTTTTTGCTTATTGCACGTCACTGAAACAATATTACTCACGCCGCAGATAAATGGTCCTAGGGATGGTCCGTAGTTCTTTCAAGCTTCTTCGGATGTCGCCAATTGACACCAGACGCCCCAACTCGAGAGAACTGCAGCAAGATTCAGGAAGACCTCCAGATCATGCCGCTGTTTACATCAGGGTTTGTATTAGCGCTATGGAAAGCCTCTCATTCAACTCCAGAGGGAGGCGTCCTGAGTTCGAGTCTCGGTCCGGCACACAGTTTCAATCTGCCAGGAAGTTTCATTGTTTGTGTTGAGAGTGATGCTTAACTAAAGTGCGCGTCGTTTACGACGGCAGCCGAGTTTAGGTTCGTTCTGCGCATCTGACGTCACAAAACACAGTCAGCCAATGAACAGAGAATGACGTTGGCAGAGCACTCACGAGTGTCTTCAGGTTTAGAAACGTTCAGTCATAAATAAAGTAATTTAACAAAAGCAGTGTCTTGATAGCAGACTTTCTTTTATAGAAAGTTTGGAAAAAGTGTTATTTATACCAATTGCTTCATATTCTATTAATTAATTAAACCAAACAAGCAATAAGCCTCCTAATTCAGGCGATAGCAAGGAAAGGTGTTATCATTCTCACTAACCACTTTTTCGCAATAAAGAACAGCGGTAATTGTTTATTTCCTATGTTGTGGCTTGGCAAGACAGCCAAGCCACTATGAGGAAGCCGATTTGCACGCGTTTAAGCTCACGTAGGCTGGCGTGAGGTCTGGAAAATGACAAGGAATTGAGAACTTAGAAAAACGGACGCAGATGGTGGAATACTTTGATCCATAATTGGTGAACATCGGTCTCACGGTACATGCTTCACAAGATAAATAGCTTAATGATAATGGCGCCTTGCTAGGTCGTAGCAAATGACGTAGCTGAAGGCTATGCTAACTATCGTCTCAGCAAATGAGAGCGTAATTTGTCAGTGAACCATCGCTAGCAAAGTCAGCTTTACAACTGGGGCGAGTGCTAGGAAGTCTCTCTAGACCTGCCGTGTGGCGGCGCTCGGTCTGCAATCACTGATATACTAACGGACCGCGGCCGATTTAAACGCTACCACCTAGCAAGTGTGGTGTCTGGCGGTGACACCACATCCTATTGTACTTCGACGAACGTAATTCATAGTCATACCAACAGTGTTTGTCGGTATTTTGCGTGATATTTTAAAGACCTCCAGCAGGTAAATTGAATGACGAGCTGCGATAGCGTAATGGTTAAAGTGTGTGGTTGCTAAGCCAAAGGTTCTGAGTTGAAACCTTGTTCGGTGCTTAATACATTCTTTATTTAAAAACAATATCGAAGTGTCTTACTTCATGAATTTTATTCGTTTGAATGTAATTTTTTTGAAATTTCTAGTGGCAACTAAAAACGACCATACGGAAAGTATATGCTATGGACTTTTACCTCTGCAAACTCTTCAAAAATTCGTGCAATGGTTTACTACGTCTAATGCTGCACAATAGCTGCGTTGAACATCGAAACAAAATTTAGTCATTTATGGGGGGAATGGAATAAGTGAAGAAAATGTGTAAAAATCAAATTTTTGGGCCAAATAGTTTTTGTGAAATCGAGTGATAAAAGTGTGTCACAGCAGTCGAAACACCATGTCTCTGCACAGGTGAGCAGTGCAGTGATGACAAAATTGCGCACAGCGCCGAATGCGGGAAGCACGTGTCTGTAGCAGCGAAAGGGTTAATGCGGTCGTGGTGGCTTTACTTCATAAATTGCGCGCTCCCCCCCGAAACGTAAGTTTGCGAACTATAATATGGCGCTGCTTCTCTTGGCGCGTGCAACTGGCAACGCAGCAATCTCCCGCGTCTGGGCAGGCATGCGCGAATCGCCAAGATAAAAGAATTGAACTATACTTGTTGATCGACTTTCAGACCTGCCATTCTGTAAAACGAAAGGCGGGAAAGTAAAAGATTGTGGTACGCACAGTAACGAGTGTCACCTACTGTAGTGATTCTGGATATCTGCCTCCTATGCAGCGAATAACAATTAATATTGCTCATAGACCGTTTTAGATTTACTACACATACAATGGCCGTAAGAAACTTTCTTTCGTGGTTTAGCACAACGTGAACACTATCCACATCCTCACTTAAACATAGCACCTAATATGATGATTGAAACTAAGGCATCAGTTACCTTGCCTCAGTCGTCAACTTGCCCTGATCTTCCTCACCATAAACAAAACGTACGCCTTACTCTGGTGTATCAGCCACTCAGAGAGAGGATTCTCCCTCTGTTTGGAGACGGCTACGGGGCCCAGCTTCCGCTGCTCAAGTGCGAGGGAGTTGTTCGCATGCCAGTGATTCCGCGCGGAGCAAGCGGGCATAGTTTCCGGCAGTAACCGCGTGACTGATGAGACAAAGGACCTCTCCGCTTTCATACGCCCTTTTTTTATTTTTTTTGTAAGCGCTGCTCCCATCGGCCCGCTGCCGCTGCCGTCTCCAGCGAGGCGAGACGAAACTTCTCGAGACAGCCCGCACCCGCACCGAAACGCAGGAACGTAACTTTGTCTTCTCTTGCAATTCGTCTGTGCAAGGGTGAACAGTATCCCATGGAGGCTATCCACAGCTTATTATCACTCCCTAACCCCTGAGATAAACGACCTTTTTTATACGTAATAAAGACTTCATTCAGTTGTCATCTGTAGTGAGCTGATATCAAAATGCATATAAGAAGTAAGTAATTTCAGATATCCCGAGCTCCTCTACCATGATCCCGGTCTAGAGCAACAATGGTCGTTCGACGTGCCAGAGGTTACACTTATAATGGTAGCTTTTGTCCCGCAAGAAAATAAATAAAACTAATTTCTAAGGCGTTGTGACGAAGTGTAATAATTTTTACTGCAGCTACATAAAGTCTGAATGGGTTTATGGCTGAGTGTTAAATGACGGACCACGTATTGTATATTGAGTATGAAATAATCCAGTATACCACATTATACTCTCGATACAACAGCAATCCTACTTTTTTTAAACGGTAGTATTATTCACCACATACATCCAAAAGAGCAGTTTGAAGAAAAGACAAATCTATGCATTGCCATAAAAAGGTCACTCACTTAAATAAATTCGAAAGGCCGTTATTTCAGACAATACCATTAAAAAGAAACACACTCTCTTCGCAAAGTATAATGGCATGGGTGCCAGAGGAGGACAATTCAAAAAGACTACTTTGAAAGGAATGGAAGGAGACCTAAAGCAATAAATGAAGAAAAATAGAAGACTGTCGATAAGTGTCATATATATATACTACAGGAAATAGCACAGAAAATTGGTCTTGGAATACCTTTTGAAAAAACGGTCATCATGTTAACTGACCCACCACTCATAAACAAAATTGCCATAGCAAACCGAGAAATCAAAACTGTAGATAAATTTAAATATCTGTGAGAAATCATAAAATATAATCTCAATGAAAAGCCAACATGGCACAACAGAATGAAGAAACTGACTAGAGCACTATATCACCAAGAACACCTACAACAAAAAGTACCTGTCAACAGCAACAAAATTAAAACACTACAAAACAGTCACTCAACCAGAAATAACATACGCAAGTGAAACCATATTCAAAACAATTAACACTGCACAAATAGCCAAAATACTCAAAATAGAGAGAAGAATCATCAGAACGTGCATCAACAAATCGCACCAGAAAGATGGGCACTGGAGAGTAGCTACAAATGAAACAGTTCACAAGGAAATAGAACCGGTAATAAGTAGAATTAGGAAGAAGTGCATTCCATTTTTCGGACATCTAATCAGAACACCAGAGAACAGGATCGTCAGGAGAATAACAGAAAAATCGTGGAATAGTAAGTGTAACATTAAGTGGATTACAGAAATCAAGGAAGATATGGATGAGCTACAGATTACTTTGAAAGACCTAAGAAACAAAACTGACAAAATCAGGAAGCTCACAGACAAACAAATCAGACTAGAAACGAGAATAAACAAACAGACAATAGGAAGGGTGATTTCCGATGAAGAAAGAAGCATGCCATCCGAGAGAGTGAAGTTCTGGGCTGACAGGAAACTGAAAAATTCTTTCCATAAAGCTGGCTAGAGTGGTCCAATGAAGGCCATAAATGTAAATAATAATATTAATAATAATATATATCGAAAAATTTCACGTTCAACCTTAAACTGACCCTTAATTTGTTCTCTTATTTATCACTGTGGATGCCGTACGTACCAGTAAGCGAGCCAGGGTTAGGTGTAACTGTAGGGCTCCATTTTAATTGGTTGTGGAAGTTACGTCACATCCACTACAATCATACCGTGTAACATACTCTGATATTTTTTCCTGACTGACGAAAGTATTACCTAATATGAAATATGGTGATACGGTTATGTCTTATTACCATGATTTTTAGCAAGGGCAAACTATTACTGTTTAACGTCTCGTCAACAACGCGCTATTCGAAACAATGCAGATGGTTGAATTGCGGAAAGACTGACATTGTCAAAGGAACCACCCCAGCTTTCGGTGTAGACAGTTCTGGAAACGAATGGATCACTCTGGATTTCCAGATCTATACCTGATCCGCGGCTCTCTCTCTTGTCCAGCTAGGTAGAAGATGGTGAATATCAGTGGCAGAAGTCGTTTGTTTCTTTTTTCTCTTGTGTGAGACCACTTTCTACTGAGCAATTTATGTAGTTGTTACGTAGACATTTGTTGTATAATGACGTAACAGATGTCTCAGCTCTGTCTGCGAAATACTTTCGTTTATTCATTTTAAGCAGTCTTTTTACAGATGGATTAGGTATTATCTTGTCCCAGAATTATTTTGGTCAGTCTTTTTCCAACTGAATTTTATTGGTTTATGAATTGATGTACAGGCTCTACGATCTTTTTCAAGCTAGCAGAAATGAGCGTTTGATGTGATACCTGCATTCAACTCGAAAAACATCAAGAAACCCTCATCATCCGTTCAAAAACCTTGAAGGCGAGTAGTATAGTTATGGACAAGCTGATATGACGCACGAATACACAAGAAGAAAAAGTGCGGTTCATTTTACTTGCAGAGTTACCTATGAGAAATTAACTAGTCAGTCTGATGGATGTGAAATAGTGACGACTGTGGCCAGCGTGGGAATGAGCAGTGATACAAGGAATCTTCAACCTCTGCCACTGAATTAATTCACTCTGCACACCACGTGTTTACAGTAAACATTTGCGAGCTGCAGAACGCACAGTCGCAGCTAACGAGGCCTGTATCCCTGCTGCGATATGATGGGCAGTATGTATGAATCCTGCTTCCTGTATTGTCAGGCATTTTGTTGAAATTGTCGTTGAACACATGGAATGCATGAAACGTGGCCTGGTGTATTTTCGCCTTCTGTTTAACTGCCAGGTCTCAAAAACTGTTACTGGTGACCTTCGTCGTTTATATACCTACGGGAATAGTTCGACTATTCACCCCCTCTAATACAATAACAGTGGCTTGCCTTCTAAAACTTGTAGTGTGCAGACGAAATTGATTCCGTGGCACAGGTTGGACGTAATAATGCGGACAATTGAATGAAAATAATCGAATCAGTCGGTTGCTGTAAAAAAAAACCACTCATTCCGTTGTAGTTTTAATTATATGTTGGAGTATTCGTTCATTACTTCGAGTAAAGCCAGTCTATGGAAACAAATGAATGAAAGCAATTTAGTCGGTTTTGGATTATATTATTCACTCATTTGTTTCGAGTGAACGCAGGCAGTGGGAGCAATTAAATGAAAGCACTTAATTCAAATAAAACCAGTCAACTGATTTCTCCACCAATCTGAGTGTGGTTTTAGGCGTTTTTTTTTTTTTTCGTACTCACATGGTCAAATGCCAGACTGATAGACCACAAAAAGAGAGAAAAATTAATGACAAATATTTGTTACGAAAATAATGAATAAGTGAGATATCACCATGTACCAGGTGATATTTACATGGACGAATAAATAAAATACGAATATTGATTCTTGGTCACTGAACAAGTTTTTCGCGCTTAACAACGGATTTAACCTTGGTCACTAAGACATTAGACCTAAAGAGCTTAAAACTTATTAATGAAATATTAGGCTACCGATCTCACCGTAAACACCTGTCGGTTGAAGGACAGAAGATGTTCACAGAAGTAAACATCCAAGTCCTCGAAACAGTGTAGACAGCGACTTAGTAATGCATCTAGCGCCAATGCACCTGGAAGCACCAGTCACTACTGGGACAAGTTGCTCAAACTCTACCATGCTGAGTCATGTAGATTGATCAGGTGGCCACTTGCGCAAAGCATAGCTATACAGCAAAGACTGTTGTACTCTACAAGGCGAAACTCGTCCAGGGTGTGTCACTGTTCTCGCCAGCGACTTAGGTCTTGCGACGATGTGAAAGACAGTCTTTTACGAGCGGCTTTCAAGATGATTTTACAGCACTGTCGATGAGTCAAGCATGAACACGTAAACTCACTTGCGTCTCAGCAGAGTTCCGACTGTTGTTAGAAGCGACTGCTTATTGTTCTAAGTTCGTGAAAATTTGCGAATGCTTTGTGTTAATGCAGAACATAAAAGACCCTCGTACCAGTCCAAGGAGACCGAATTCGTTTTGTTATATCTGTGGAAATCCTGCTGAATAACAGGTGTAGGGTTGTCGAACAGGACAAGAACTGACATCTCACCCACTCCCTTCCTCGCGCAAACAAATAGCATACTGCTCACAGGCTGTTTAAAAGCATCATATCACGTGTCTTTCGTTGTTCTCATGATTTCGAGGGAACCAAAAAACCAGACAACGGACTTATTTTTATCTGCCAAAAGTGGATAATGTCACTTCAGAAACGAAAAGAAGCTTTATTATGCTAATTTACCATTCGACTGTATGTCACAATAAAGAATTTCGTAACCCACTGGCCGCTGTAAAGCAACAGTGAATTAAAACGAGTACAATGAGAATTGTGCAGAATACAGCGGAGATACACCGACCCAACATTTCAAAACCATTGTAACTCATTTAAGCCATAATTCCGGCTGAAAGAGATCTCGAAGATCAACTTCGCGATTTAAATTTGTCCAAGCAACAGCCTGAGCTTGTAACTTCTTCAATAAAATATAGATTCGCGGGCGGGAAATGCGGCTCCGAGACCCGATCCGGCACAAATTTTCAATGTCGTCATTGCACTACATGGCTGAGGATTGCCCATATTCGCAACTGTGAAAACATTTCATGTATTTCATAACATCTCTAGTCGCCGCAGTGCCTGTTCCTTCGGACATGGATGCACTGCAATATGGTACATGTACTATCTTTAGTTATGACAGCCATGTCTTCTCCAAGGAAGTCGACAGGTTTTTATGGTTCCGTACCTCAGTCGATAAAAATGGAACCCTTATAAAATAATTATGTTGTCCGTTTGTATGTCCATCAATTAAGACCCGTTTTTTTCAGCAACGGGTGAGGGTATCAAGTCGAAACCTGTGTCAAATACCAAGGTCTACGGTCCTTTGGTTGTGTAAATAATTTAACTTCGAAGTAAGTGCAATCAAAAGAGACGGCACTTTTGTTCAGCAGCGAGTAGTTAGAGAGACGTAATTTATGTCAAAGAGTACGGTCAACGGTCCCCTGGTAATGTTAAAAATTTTGTCTCTAAGTCAGAGCACTCAAAACATACGGCCGTTTATTAACACCCCTTTTTCTCGGAAATGGAAAGAAGTATAAAGTTGAAATTTAAGTCAAACTCTAATATATAAGATCATTTGACGGTGTAAAAAGCTTTACTCTTCTAAGTCTACGCAGTCAAAGTTTACGCCCATTTGTGTCACATATTTTTACACTCGCACATTAACCCATAAGAACCTGTAGATCAACTATCTACGTATGTAATTAAATTTACGGGTACCTGGAGGCGTGAGTCGTACACGCATTTCTGCGGTTTTTCATTTCTTTGAGGTTTATAGCACTTAAATCCGCCTGACATCAAAAGTACGCCTATTCCTGTCGATACTTTGCTCCGTTGGCTGTCAAGGGGTTTGTATGTGTCAGGTGAAAATATGTTATATAACCTAATAGTGATCTCATGTCAAGATGAAAATTTTGTTCGTTTTAACAGAAATCCTTCTCACAAGAAGTCATTTGGGGATAGGTACTTATGTTTGTTCACCATAAATTGGTGTCATTATGAATATTACTCATAAATATCGGAGCAGATTGCCTTTTACGCACCATACACGAGAATACCGTAACTTCCATCTGTGCTAATACTCGTGTTCCTCTATCGCTTTTGAGAGAGCATATTATAGAAAGAAACAGGAAACAAAGCGCCAGGTGTACGAAATGAAAAATAAATAAGTTCATAAAGAAATTATTACACACTGTTAATTATTCGTTGCGGAATATTTACTCGATTCTAACTGGGATGGAAAACATTTTGAAAGCAGTTACGCGAACGGAACGACTTTATTAAATATTTTGCGTTTAATTGACTTCGTGGCATTGCTTCTCGTAGCGTAATATGCCGGTTGTCAGGTATTTTAGCAGCTCTGGGCTACACAGGGTAATTTCGATTGTGAAACGAGCATAATCAAATAATAACGACGCTCGCAGCAGAAGCTAAACGCGCTGCAGTGGGAAAAGCGAGAAACAGAGGTACTATTTGTTTTCCGGTGTCACTTTTTTATTCCGTCTGTATCACGCGCATGTACTGGCGTCTATGATATAACAAATCGTTTAGAAAAGGTTTGCATGTGGATGCCAGTTTTTAAGGCCTTTCATAATGTCCATTGGAGTTCTCCAAGGCAGTAAAATTTATCCACGATCTAGGGCCTGCCGATCGGAGTCTAGAATCTTCCACGTTACTCAGTAAATTACCTATCCTAACCCATGTTGAGCAATGAGTGCTATTGCAGCCGTTACTGCGGGGAAAAACGAAACGTTTGAGTCGAGATTCTGATGATTCCGAATGATAACTGGAAGAGATAATAGCTGCACGTCACTACAAAACAAGCACGTTACTAGCAAGTCAAAAACGGCAGACAGGTTTGATACTCTAAAATGAAATGACTTACGAGTTCAACCTGTCGAGTGTGCTGCTCTCTACTAGATTCCAGGAATATCAACCAGAACGGACACGCTTCTCTGCGTTCGTTCTTTAACTGAATAACACAGTTCTAAATTATGTTCTTCCGTTCAAGTGTAATTCGTGGCTATGCCTGTTTTGAGCTAATATATGTGTACGTACTGCTGTGTAGGAGTTAACGTAAACTAACAGAGCCGGAAAAACAAATCCGAGATAAAATCGAGGAGTACTGAATGTGAGCTCGAGGGAAAAGAACAAATAGGAAGTACTTCATCAGTATTGTGGTGTGGAATACAATGTTTATCGTCGTGCCTCAGTGCAATTCATATAGTGCGAAAAACACGTATTCCAAGCAAGACAAACATCGCATTCCGTCCACGTTAACACTTAGTGCAGATGTTTTCAGTTCAGTGAAAGTACGCAGGTAGATGGAGTAAGAAATTAAGTTCAGTTACTCTGTAACGAGTCGCTGGAAACAACGGGCTCCTTATTCCACTTTCCCCACAAAATATCCCTGAACAACGTCCGAAATTTGGGAGTGCAGTTCGAGTTGACCCTGTAGCTTTTCATTTACTATTTTCATACTCCTAATTTTGATAAGTAAAACTAGCATCTTCGATTCATTAGAATATGGTAGTGCAAACATGTAGCTTCTTTGCAATTTATTCATCTGGTGATGGAAAAACGCACTTATAATTGCCCCCAGCAGAACTAATAGCTTCTCCACCGGATGGACTAGAAAGAAGATTCGTTCGCGAATGGAGGTGTAGCATAGAATTGTATCATGCGAGACAAGACATTTTCGCGTGTATAACACTTTGTGGGTTTCAGAGAACCAGGAAGCTAAATAGATGGCGCTCTCTACATTATATGAGCCGACCTGGGTTGCCGAGCGGTTCTAGGCGCTACAGTCTGGAACCGCGTGATCGCTGCGGTCGCAGGTTCGAATCCTGCCTCGGGCATGGATGTTTGTTATGTCCTTAGGTTAGTTAGGTTTAAGTAGTTCTAAGTTCTGGGGGACTGATGACCTCAGCAGTGAAGTCCCATAGTGCTCAGAGCCATTTGAACCATTTTTGAATTGTACATTATATGTAACATGTCTTTGTAAGTGCATCTTTTTATAGTACAATGTGTCAAATTAAAATCACTTTCAGCTGTCTACATCTCCAAATTTTGTTTTACTTTGCTACAAGTTTCGGCCTTAGTTTACGCCATCTTCAGGCCCGCCGATGGACATGAAGAATGAAGTGATGACGTTTTTAAAGGAAGTCTATGATACTAGTTACTGATGCTAGCTCCTGTTTCGATTGTAGGAGAGGTGGGCTTCTTCCTACACGTTTTCAGATAGCGTAGTGTAACACCGAAAATGGTAACAAAGTAAAATAAAATTTAAAGTATGGACGCCTGAAAGTGTTTTTGGTTTGACATTTTATATGTAACAGTTCGATATCAATGAAATGCCAAAAAGTTTTAAAAATGCATATGTTCTGTTCCATTGTCTCAATGATCATCGCCGCCACACGATTCCGACCGTATCAGCATCGTGTAACTGTAGCAGAAGCGTTTAGAGAAATCGTAGATTCCAGTGACATTTATCGGATTATTTGCACAATGTAGTCTGTTCGTGTATGGGTTGCCCGTTGTATTGCACTCCAAACATGTTTCGTAGAAATAATTCTCTAATTTTCTGTTCTTATGAACGATTGCTATTTATTTAAAAGAAAACATTTATAACATAATTTTCTATTTTTCATAAAACTCGTAGTTCATTTAAATAAAACTATAGTTATTCTTTCATTCCAGTTTTCAGGAGTAGCTGATGCCCCATTAAATAAAAAGTATTAATGATTATTTATACTCAAGATCAAATCTCAAGCATATCCTTTTACTTTTAATTTAATTTTTTATTTTATTTTGCATGTTCTTGCTTCGAGACTTGCTGCCGCTCGATTCTCGCTAGTCGTTCAGTACATTCTGCGCCTACTTCTGTAACTATACATCGCGTGATCTTCACAGCGTGTGGCAGAGGGTGCTTCAAATGCCACCCTCACTAGCCCCCTTTCTGTTCTACTTTAAAATGGTGCGCGGAAATAACGATAACAGGTAGCCTCCGTGTGAGCTCGAATGTCACTAGTTTCAATCTTCTTGGTCTTCTGGCAAGGTACATGAAGCACATGTAATATGATGGTTCAGTCTGTTATTCACACATGCACTCGGAATTTGGACGGTAAATCTCACCACAATGCACAACGCCTTTCTTGCTGTGGCTACCACTGTGGTTCGGTGAGGGTGTCTGTAACATTCTCGCGTTTACTAAAGAACTAGTGATGCAACGCATTGCTGTTTGTTGTATTTATTTCCTCTGCAAGTCCCACCTGGTAAGGTTCCCACATTGACGAATAATTTTAAGTTGCGTGTCGAACGGTGGTTTTATAAGATACTTCCTTCATGGGTAGGCTACATTTCGTGACAGTTCTTTCAATGAACCTTAGTTTTATAGCTGCCCCTCCCGCAACCAGATATCCATTGTTGTCCCATAGTCGTAATCCCAGATGTATTATGTATAAGAATCTTTTTAGTGACTGTTCATAAATTGTGTAATCAAATAATAACGGGTTTTTCCCACATTTATGCTCAAAACAATACTTTTTTTTTACGTTGAGCGTCGGCTGCCAATCCCTCCACGAAACATCGAACATTTGAAAGCCTTCTTGCACTTTGGTAAACTATTCTATCGTTGCAGTATCGCTGTATGCGACAGCTTCGCTCGCCAACATCTTCATCTACACCTACATCTAGATAACTACTTAGCAACTCACACTTACGTGCCTGCCAGAGGGTTCATCAAACATTCTTCAGATTACTTCTCTGCCGTTCCACTCTCGAACAGCGCGTGGGAAACACGTACACTTACATATTTCCATTCATGTTCTAACATCACTAATTTCTCTTATTTTATGACGATTCTCATTTCTCCCTGCGTAGGGTGACATCAAGAAAATATTTTCGCACTCGAAGAAGGAAGCTGGTGACTGAAATTTTGTGAAAAGACCTGGCTTCAAGAAAAACGCCTCAGTTTCAATGACTGACACCTCGGCTCGAATATCGTATCGTATCCGCTCTCTCTCTCTCTCTCTCTCTCTCTCTGTCTCCCTCCCTCCCCCCCCCCTCTCTCTCCCTCTCTCTCTCTCTCTCTCTCTCTCTCTCTCTCTCTCTCTCTCTCTCTCTTTCTCTCTCTCGATAGCAGAAAACGAGATGCCCTTTATTAAAAAAATTATTATGTCCTCCGTCAGTCCTCGCTTTTATCGATCTCACGCTGCATAGCACAGCATCCCAGAAGAGGACAAGAGGACAGAGATGCGAAGTGGGCAGTCTCTTTACTTGACGTGTTCTATTTTCCATGGGTTTTGCCAATAAAACAGTCTTGGTTACACTGTTCAGTGTGTGTTGTTGGTAGATACTCGTGGATTTGATGATACACACCGGTACTTAACAAAAAAAGTCCTATACCAATCTCTGGGTACGCAGAAACACAAAGCTGACATGTTACTCGATTCTCTCAAATGAAAGAAACACGCCACAATTAGCCGTCAATATGTTTTAAGTAAATAGTAATGACAAATTATGAGGAACTCGAAAAGGGAATGTTTCTCAGGAATAATTTCACAGTCCCTATAATTGTGTTCTGCTAGTTCAGCAAGTAGAACAACTTCTGCCGAGTTTGCAAAGTGAGAGAAAGGTACTGGCAGAAGTAAAGCGCTGACGGCGGGTCGTGATCCATGCATGGATAACTCAGTCGTACGAGCATTCTCCAGTATAGGTAACATTGGGGTTCGAGTCCTTCACAAGGTAAAGAATTTTAACCTGCCGTAAGGTTTCATAACAGGGCACTCTCTGCTGCAGAGTGAATGCTTCCTTCTGGAAACCAGGTGATTTGTAGACTGCAATGGATGTGAACCCCGATTTGCATTACGCCTTAGGTATGTAAAGCACTGAATACAGTGAGTTGAACTGAATACTTGTTGAAAACTATTTACACTACCGGCCATTAAAATTGCTACACCAAGAAGAGATGCAGATGATAAACGGGTATTCAATGGACAAATATATTACACTAGAACTGACATGTGATTACATTTTCACGCAGTTTGGGTGCATAGATCCTGAGACATCAGTACCCAGAACAACCACATCTGGCAGTAATAACGGCCTTGATAAGCCTGGGCATTGAGTCAAACAGAGCATGGATGGCGTGTACGGGTATAGCTGCCCATGTAGCTGCAACATGATATCACAGTTCATCAAGATTAGTCACTGGAGTATTGTGATGAGCCAGTTGCTTGGCCACCATTGACCAGACGTTTTCAGTTGGTAAGAGATCTGGAGAATGTGCTGGCCGGGGCAGCAGTCGAACATTTCTTGTATCCAGAAAGGCCCGTACAGGACCTGCAACATGCCGTCGTGCATTATCCTGCCGAAATGTAGGGTTTCGCAGGGATCGAATGAAGGGTAGAGCTACGGGTCGTAACACATCTGAAATGTAACGTCCACTGTTCAAAGTGCCGTCAATGCGAACAAGAGGTGACCGAGACGTGTAACCAATGGCACCCCATACCATCACGTCAGTATGGCGATGACGAATTCACGCTTCCAATGTGCGTTCACCGCGATGTCGCCAAACACGGATGCGACCATCATGATGCTGTAAACAGAACCTGGATTCATCCGAAAAAATGACGTTTTGCCATTCGTGCACCCAGGTTCGTCGTTGAGTATACCATCGCAGGCGCTCCTGTCTGTGATGCAGCGTCAAGGGTAACTGCAGCCATGGTCTCCGAACTGATAGTCCATGCTGCTGCAAACGTCGTCAAACTGTTCGTGCAGATGGTTGTTGTCTTGCAAACGTCCCCATCTGTTGACTCAGGGATCGACACGTGGCTGCACGATCCGTTACAGCCATGCGGATAAGATGCCTGTCACCTCGACTGCTAGTGATACGAGGCCGTTGCGATCCAGCACGGCGTTCCGTATTACCCTCCTGAACCCACCGATTCCATATTCTGCTAACAGTCACTGCATCTCGACCAACGCAAGTAGCAATGTCGTGATACGATAAACCGCAATCATGATAGGCTACAATCCGACCTTTATCAAAGTCGTAAATGTGATGTTACCCATTTCTCCTCCTTACACGAGGCATCACAACAACGTTTCACCAGGCAACGCCGGTCAACTGCTGTTTGTGTATGAGAAATCGGTTGGAAACTTTCCTCATGTTAGCACATTGTAGGTGTCGACACCGGCGTCAACCTTGTGTGAATGCTCTGAAAAGCTAATCATTTGCATATCACAGCATCTTGTTCTTGTCGATTAAATTTCGCGTCTGTTGCACATCATCTTCGTGGTGTAGCAATTTTAATGGCCAGTAGTGTACATTGATGGAACCTGCAAACTACATTGGGGATGTTGTAGGGGTGTGGAAAAGCAGTATTGGAGTGATAGCGATGCGGGTGTGTGGTGCGGCACGTACCGTCGAGCACGTGCACGGTGATGGTGTCGGCGCGCGCGTTGCTGGGCCGGCAGGAGTAGTTGCCGGCGTCGGCCGCGTTGGCGCGCTGCACCAGCAAGCGCGTCGTCGTGACGGGGCCCTTGTCCGTGGCCACGCTGACGCCGCCACGCGGGGAGTCGTAGCTGATCACCTGCAACGAGGTCAGGAGACACGGTTCACACTCACACAGTCTCGACTGGTCATCTGAACTTAGGCAGCTGGCACGGTTCAAACTCTCGCACACTTACGCATCACCTGTAAAGCGGAGAGCAGACAATGTTCACCCTCACACAGCCGCAGACGCTGAGTGCAACTAATACAGCATACACGATTCACACTCACACAGTCGCTGACAATCACCTGTAACTCGGATGGCAAACATGGTTCAAAATCACACAATCGTTAGTGATCACCTGCTACACGGTCAAGAGCCCGACTCCATTCCTGAATGGTCAGCGAGTCAGAATGCCCTGCTAGGGGCCGAGGTCCGATTTCCATTTGGATCGGAGATCTTGTCCTCTCGGGTACCGTGTGTTGTGCTGTCTTCATCCTATCATCCACATGGACATGCAATTCGCAAGAGTAGCATCAGCTAGGAAGACTTGCACAAAGCGACCAGTCCGCCCGACAGGAGGTCCACGCCACACGACATTTCATTTCGTGGCCAGCAGACATGCTTCATACTCATACATCAGTAGCTGACCATCTGAACGTGGGCAGCAAACATGGGACACACTCTCGGACTCATAGTTTATAACCTGCTACATAGGCAGCTGTCAGAGACAGCAAAGGACTTGGAAGAGCAGTTGAACGGAATGGACAGTGTCTTGAAAGGAGGGTATAAGATGAACATCAACAAAAGCAAAACGAGGATAATGGAATGCAGTCGAATTATGTCGGGTGATGCTGAGGCAATTGGATTAGGAAATGAGACACTTGAGTTTTGCTATTTGGGGAGCAAAATTACTGATGATGGTCGAAGTAGAGAGGATATAAAATGTAGACTATCAATGACAAGGAAAGCGTTTCTGAAGAAGAGAAATTTGTTAACATCGAGTATAGATTTAAGTGTCAGGAAGTCGTTTCTGAAAGTATTTGTATGGAGTGTAGCCATGTATGGAAGTGAAACATGGACAATAAATAGTTTGAACAAGAAGAGAATAGAAGCTTTCGAAATGTGGTGCTACAGAAGAATGTTGAAGATTAGGTGGGTACATCACGTAACTAATGAGGAGGTATTGAATAGGATTGGGGAGAAGTTTGTGGCACAACTTGACTACAAGAAGGGATCGGTTGGTAGGACATGTCCTGAGGCATCAATGGATCACCAATTTAGTATTGGAGGGCAGCGTGGAGGGTAAAAATCGTAGAGGGAGACCAAGAGATGAATACACTAAGCAGATTCAGAAGGATGTAGGTTGCAGTAGGTAGTGGGAGATGAAGAAGCTTGCACAGGATAGATTAGCATGGAGAGCTGCATCAAACCATTCTCAGGACTGAAGACCACAACAACAACAACATAGGCACCAGGTATGATACAGATACAGATTCGTAGCTTATTACCTGGCAGCATGGACAGGAGTCACAGTTTACATCATACAGTGGTAAGTATTGAACTTCGCGTCACAGGCAACAGAAACTGTTCATATTCGCACAGTTGTACCTGATCAACTGCAACATGGGCAGAAAACTTGAAACACACTCACACAGTCGTAGTTTATCACGTGCAAGATGGAAAGTAGTCACAGTTCACACGCCAACAGTGGAAATTGAATAACTATATCACCAGCAACAGACAGAGTTCACAGTCTCGTAGTCATACCTGATCACTTGCAACTTGCACAGCAGACGCTGTTATAACTGTTCATCTGCAACACGGACAGGAAGCACTGTTCAAACTCATGCAGTCATGGTCGGTCAGTTGCTACAGGGGCAGCAGACGTAATTCACACAGTCATATATGATCACCTGCAGGATGGGCAGCAGACACACATTACTTTCACACAGTCGCAAGTGACCATGTGAAACGTGTACAGCAAACACAGTTCACACTCACACAGTCTTAACTGATCAATTGCAGGATGGGCAGCAGACGCAGTTCACACACACACTCACACACACACACAATGGTAAACGATCAACTGCATCACAAAGCAGGAGACGCAGTTCACACACTGACACAGTCGTACCCGATCACTTACAACTTGCACAGAAGACACTGTTCTCGGTCTTCACCTGCAACACAGACAGTAGGCACAGTTCATACTCATGCATTCATATCTCATCACCTGCAGGATGGGCACGAGACACAGGTCACACTGACAGAATCTTAAATGATCCTGAGCTACATGGACAACAGACACGTTCACACTCGCACATTCGTAGCTGATTACCTGCAACGTACACAGTCTCGATTTTTAGACACCCTACCCCACTCAGGGCTTTTTCTTTCCTCTGCATTGTACATTATACCATTGCATTTTGCAATGTGGCACAACAATTATAGCTTCCCGTTTTCCTACTTTCCACCTCAACACTTCTCAATTCAGCTCGTTGGCTATATCTATGCCCAACGATCCTATAAATCCTGGTCGGTTACTTCCCTTACTATTTTTTTCCAGGATGTACCATTCAACTGATAGCTAATATAAAAGAGTAGTCATGAACTATAGGTCTCACAGTTTCCTATTATGCGAATTTTACTCCATATCTAGATAGAAGACACAATTAAATATTCAAACGCTTTCAGCAGAATTTTCGCGCTAGAGTCTTAGGGTGGAGGCTGTTGAGGATCGAATGTAATGGTAGTTTTTCCTGGAGCCAGTGCTGCCAGTGTGCAGCTGCTGCAAGACACGTCACCGATGGCACCTCCACCACGGCTGTATTGGGCCGAAGTTTCTTTTGTTTGTGGTAAGCTCATATGGGACAAACTGCTGAGGTCATCGGTCCCCAAGGTCACACAATACTTAACCTAACTTGAACTAAGTTACGTGAAGGACAACGACACACACCTATGCCAGAGTGAGGACAGAGACCACAGACGGAGGGAGCCGCGCGAACTGTGGCAAGGCGCCCGAGACCGCTCGGCTACCCCGCGTGGCTGGGGCGAGTTGCGCGAGGCAGCTGGCATACTCATCTAGAATCTCCTGGAAACGAGCGCCGAAGGTGTGGCTGGGGCTGGCGGCTTGCCGGTGACAGTCAGTGTAAGATACGGCTGGTTGTGGAGGAGACCAAAGCAGGAGGCTCGTCCTGTATCTATAGATGGACAGTCAGTAACATAGAGTTGTTGGGAAGCTGTTCTGTGGTAAACCAAGACCCCCGCTGAGGCGATGTATGCGTCGACATTGGATGGGCATGGTCAGCCAGAAAGGACGTTGCTGGAATGTCGGTAACAGACTATTGGAGCCAGTGCTGTTTTATCTGGCCGCACACATGGCATTGCAGAAAGGAGAAACGACTTCAACGGAATGTAAGAGCAAAGAGAGAGTGATTCTGAGCGAACGTTGATATCCTTATTTACTTCTGTTCAAGTTGTGTTACAGCATTATATGCAAAGTGCATTAAGTGAAGTCAGTTGTAGCGCTCTTCGTTCGGTAATTGTGTTTATTGAATTATGGCTTTTGTGGCTACTGCACGTGGGAGTATTTATTTGTACGGTTGTAAATTCAAAGTGATTACAAACCATGCGTCTTTAAAATGGTTATTACAGTTGAAAGATCCATCAAGTCAGTTAACGAGATGGGCATTAAAATTGATATCGACTGTGAAGTAATTCATAAGCCAAGGGTCAAACATATGAATGGAGATACCCTTAGAAGGAAGATAGCACTTTTACAAATAGTAGGTGGATGGTAAGCTGTTTGGATAAAGGCACATTCAGCTAACAGTGAGCTTCAATTGTTTTGAACGAAACCTCATTTTCGAATGCATGAAGATGCAGATCTCTCAAGTCTGAACCTCACATTGTAGCTCCTTCAGTTCTGAGAACTGAAATATTCGACCAACCACACAACAACATCTTACCAGGCCATTGAGGGAAAAGAAACACTAGACCTGTAGCTGAAAGATTTTGGTGGAAAACCCGCTGCATTGATGTAGAACAATATATAAGAAATGGCCGCAACTGCTCGCCGGCAGTCCGCCATGGTGCCAGGGTAGCTGACATCACTGGCCATACACGAGACGATTTCTGCGATGGTCCAGGAATACGGGCTAGTTCAGTGGATGTTTCTGATAATGGACCTGGAAGGTCGATATGAGGTCTGCCGTTGCCCACTAACGTGAAGTCCCTGTCCGTCGGTTCTAGCTCTTCAGTCTGGCCGCTGGCTGGGTACATTCTTGTTTGGGTGAAACCGGCGGGTTTTCGTGATATGCCCATGGTCCCAAAGCTGCCATACATGTTGGACAAGCAAGAGGCCTCGGGTCACGGATTTGAGGAGTTTCCATGGTGTCTCATGGCAAGTGTGTTGTATAGTGAAACTATAAGTTGCTGTAACCTGAAACCTGCACATTAATCAGTGTCGAATTTCGAATATCACCTACGTTTCTCTTGTTGCCGTTATAGACTTTGCTTACTCTGGTAGAACAAAGTGGAGTTTACAAACTGTCAACTCGCTAACATCCTACTGAAGTCGCAAATGCCACAGAATCCAGAAACTATGGCTCATTAAATGAGAAAATGAGGAAAAATCAAGTCAAAAGCTTATGAAAAAGCACATCGTCGGTATAAATATCAACGTGCAGTTTCTTGATTTCCTTTATTGCAAAGCCATAATAACCCTCATTTCACCAGCTACCGATGGCTCTTAAATACTCCATCTAGACCTATATCCCTGTAGGTAAGAATGTTCTACCACAAGGCAAAATACTCTTCTCTTCGTATTCTGGCATTTGCAAAAATCTCGTTTCGATAACTCAAACCATTTCTAAAGTATGAGAAGTGTTATGAGTATTTCATTCCAGCTTTGTTGCTGGCGTGAGCAATCGCAAGTGTTCCTGACACATAATGCCAATTGTTTCGAGATTGCTCCCAAATCTAGAGAAAAATTCAGTATTTTACCAAATTTTGTCCTCAGAAATATATGGTATAGTATCCTCCATATGCGAATTCCAATTTTGAGTTGAAAACTTTTTGAATTTTACGTAGTGTGTTACTTTCATGCAAAATATGACAATAACTATGACCATTCATGAAGTGACATACACTTTATCGCGAAGTTGAAATACAAAGCTCTAACTGATGTAAAAATCGATTCTTTTATCGAATAGTTTCTTTAAAATCATTTGAGAAAGTTTGCAGGATAGCCGACATGAGCACGGCGTTCTGCCGGAGTAACGCGTCAGCCACTGACCCGCCGACAACTGACTGACTTGGCTGAATCAAGCCAATCTCAGACATCTGACCTTGTGTGTGCCTGCTTGAGAAGCCTGATCCGTTCCCAGAATTGCGGGTAACTGTATGAAAGTCGCGCCTTTACTAACACACGGGCGAGGACAGCAGGTATTCGTGAAACCGCCTGAAACATCCTTGACTCGGCGCGGAAATCCGCTAGCGTGTGGTCAGCTGGTTTTTCTGTGTTTGCAACCGCTGAGCTTACTCACCTGCATGAACTAGAATCCAACTCGCAGCTGAATGAGCAACGGATAGTGCAAACGAAAGACAACTTCCGAACACTGAGAATAAAAGATCGAACTCAAATAATGTTTTGCTGGCGTCGGTAACGATTCATAGGTTCCTAACAGCTATCTTTACTTCACGCAGAGGTATCTCCGCTCTGCCATCTGCAGCGTATTTGCATTAAGGATTCTGTTCAGAATGATCATATGATTAACAGGTTATGGATAGTATAAAAATTCTGCGTTTTTGTTGTGAACTGTTATGTTTCTAATTTTACGATTCTCATATCTTTTTCTCAGATACAACTTACCTTAGGGAAATTATGATGTCTTCCATTATGACACAAATTCATGATTGTTCATTACATTATATTACATTACATTTATCGTTATCCACGGACCTCTTGTAGAGGAGTCTCTGGGATGTGGAAAGAGTCAAAGTTTCTTTATATAATTTTTTACTCACATACATGGATATTGTACAATTCTAAAGCAGACAGTGTCATGAGCTATAATCCTTGGGAAGACATTGGGTAACAGGAAGTTCTTTAATTCACTCTGAAACCAATCTTTATCACTGTACTCTGGTAAGTTATTGAATATATGAGTACCCATATATCTGACTGCTTTTTGTACTAATGTTAAGCTTTTATAAACCTTATACAGATTTCTTTTGGTTCTGGTATTACAAACATGTTTTGCACAACTTTGTGTAAAAAGAGACATGTAGCAAATGACAAAGGAAATCAATGACTATATCTACTGAGAAGTAGTAATTAGAATACTAAGTTTCGTAAAGAGGTCTCTGCATGATGATCTAGGACTGACACGAGATATAATTCTAATGACTCTTTTTTGAACTTTGAAAATGTCTTCTTTGTGAGAGGAATTTCCCCAAAAGATGATTTCATAACTCATTAGTGAATGGAAGTAGGCAGAATAAACTAACATCTTCATTTTTAAATCACCTATTTCTGGTATCATGCGTACCGCAAATGTAGCTGAACTACAATTTTCCATTAAGTCTAGAATGTGAGTTTTCCAATTTAGGTTGTGGTCAATTTGTACCCCTAAAAATTTGACGCTGTCACCAGCTTTAATTTCATTGTTGGAATACATTATACTTATAGGGTCAGGTGTTCTTTGTGAGGCACTAAACTGTATGTACTGGGTCTTGTCAAAATTCAGTGACAATCTGTTTTCCGTGTACCACCCACTGATACAAATATTTCATTAGCTGATTGCTCAGTGAGATTATGGGTACTGTTGTATACCAATACCTGTATCATCTGCAAATAAGACAAAATTTGCATTTTGTGACACTGTATATGGAAGGTCATTAATACACAGGGTTTTACAAAAAGGTACTGCCAAACTTTCAGGAAACAGTCCTCACACAAATATAAAGAAAAGATGTAATGTGGTCATGTGTCCAGAAACGCTTAATTTCCATGTCAGAGCTCATTTTAGTTTCGTCAATATGTACTGTACTTCCTCGATTCACCGTCATGATTTCATATGGGATACTCTACCTGTGCTGCTAGAACATGTGCCTTTACAAGTATGACACAACATGTGGTTCATGCACGATGGAGCTCCTGCACATTTCAGTCGTAGTGTTCGTACGCTTCTCAACAACAGATTCGGTGACCGATGGATTGGTAGAGGTGGTCCAATTCCATGGCCTCCACTCTCTCCTGACCTCAACCCTCTTGACTTTCATTTATGGGGGCACTTGAAAGCTCTTGTCTACGCAACCCCGGTACCAAATGTAGAGACTCTTCGTGCTCGTATTGTGGACGGCTGTGATACAATACGCCATTCTCCATGGCTGCATCAGCGCATCAGGGATTCCATGCGACGGAGGGTGGATGCATGTATCCTCGCGTAACGGAGGACATTTTGAACATTTTCTGTAACAAAGTGTTTGAAGTCACGCTGGCACGTTCTGTTGCTGTGTGTTTCCATTCCATGATTAATCCGATTTGAAGAGAAGTAATAAAATGAGCTCTAACATGGAAAGTAAGCGTTTCCGGACACATGTCCACATAACATATTTTCTTTCTTTGTGTGTGAGGAATGTTTCCTGAAAGTTTGACCGTACCTTTTTGTTGTAACACCCTGTATAATAGAAACAACAAGGGTCCTAAAATAGAGCCCGGGTGCACTCCTTGTCTGATGGTTTCATATTTTGAATGACCATTGTTATGTGGTAAGCCTGACACAAACACACACTGTTTGCTACTAAAAGGATAGGGTGAGAACCATGAGCGTGTTACTCCTGTTATCCCATACAATTTAATTTTTGTATAAGGATATAATGCTTAACACAATCAAAAGCTTTAGCCAGATCACAGAATATTCCAAGTGGTAATATCTTTTGAGTTATTGATTCTAATATATCATCTATAAAAATGAATATAGATTGATCAGTTGACAATCCTTTCCGAAATCCAAACTGATTGTGAATGAGAATATTTTTCTGTACTAAGTGTTTATCAAGTCTATTGTGCATAACTCTTTAAAACACTTCTGAAAATATTGCCAATAATGAGATGGGACAGAAGTTTTCTAATGATGATTTGTCTCCTTTTTAGTATAATGGTTTGACAATAGCATATTTAAGCCTACCTGGGAAAGTACCACTGTGGAGGGATTTATTACATAAGTAACTCAGTATGTCACAAAGTTCTGAGGAGCAATATTTAGTTATGGTAATGCTGATTTCATCATAACCACTGGAACATTTGTTTTTAAGAGAGCTAATAATACAAGAAATCTCTTTTGGTGAGGTAGTATATTGTTGAATTTTGTCGAACTTCTGCAGAAATGCATTTTTTAAATATCTTAAGATGTCCTCTGAGGAACTATGCAAACCTAAGTTGCCTGCTACTTAAAGGAAATAGTTGTTGAAAGTGTCTGCAATTTTGGAGGTATCTCTAATCAACTAATTATTTACATTTAACGTAGTTTCCTCATTTGCTTGATTAGTTTTCCCTGTTTCTATTTTTACTATGTTTCATTTAGTTTTTATCTTGTTATTAGAGGCATTTATTTTTTCTTGAAAATAAATACATTTTGAGGTTCTGATTCTCTGTTTAGAATTTTAGAATATAATTTGTAATGTGTTTTAGCTGTGTATTCATCGTTTTTCCTTGACATTAAGTATTGTCTTCTTTTCGTTTTGGAAGATACTTTTATTCCATTTGTAATCCAAGGTTTTGAAACATTTAATTTATTTGCTTTGATTACTTTCTTTGGGCAGCAGTTTTCAATGTGACCTATGACCATATTAGACAAACAGTGATTTTTTATTTATACCAGGTGAACTGTATACATCTTTCCAGACTGTATTCCTCAAACAGTTTTTTATACCTACAGTTCCTGTTTCATTTATTATTCATATAGCTTTTCACTCACTGTTATTAGTTGAATCAGACCCCATTATATTAAATGTAAGCAACTGGGCATCATGATCTGAAAGGCAATTAAATACTGGATTTATACTATGATTTGCTAGTGTGGTAGTGTCTATGAAAATGTTATCAGTAGCAGTGGTGCTGGTACCCAAAACCCTGGTTGGAAACTGTACTAAGGGAATGAGATTGTAAGAAGTGGTAAGACACTCTAGTATGGATCTTGAGTGAGTATCATTCAGAAAATTTAAATTAAAACTTCCACTTAGTATGAGTTCACTATTTTTAGAAGTTAAGAAATTTAATACTGAATCAAGCTGTTTAGAGAATAGCCGGAAATTGCCAGTTGGAGCCCTGTATATTGTGACTATAATTATATTTCTTTTATGTGTTTCTACTTGTGTGGCACATGCACCAAAATGCTCATCACTACAGTATTTCAGAATGTCAATGTTTTTGTAATTGTGACCCTTTCTAATGTAAGTGGCAATTCCTCCTTTCTCCATCCCTTTTGTACAGTACTTTGAAGCTATGATGTGCCCTTCCATATTAAGTATTTCAATTTCACTACCTAAATGATGTTCAGATATACAAATAATATCAATAGCATGTGTTGACTATGGCTCATCTAAACAGATCTGAAATTTGTAAGTTTTGTTTTTTAAACCTCTGATATTTTGTTGTAGTAAATTTACTGTTACTTTTCTTTGTCTTCACAAGTATTTTGCTTAACATTTTCAGATACACCTGGTTCAAACATTCAATGTGTAGATAATGAGGTTAACCTAAAGAAGAACTACTTCCACGAGTTGCAGTGTCCCCCCCTTAGAGAATTTGCTATCAGCCTAACCAGTATATCCTTCCCTATTCTACAGAGATGCAGGCCATGAGAAGTAAAGCCCCACCTACCAATAGTTTCAACAGGAACCAAACCAAACCTTGACCCAGCCCCAGCCCAAAGCAGTTGATCAAACTCCACATTGACCCTTTCACAGAGCTGTTCAACTGGGGTCGATTGTACCACTTTAAAACAGGCACAAACCCAACACTAGTATGGTTCGTCGCTGATGCTATTTTTACCAGGTCACTCCCAATACTGTAACCCTGGTACCTATAAATACTTTTCTTGCTCCGCCCACAATTACAACATGATCCTCCTTGGAGAAATATTTACAGTAAGATCTCTATCACTTGACTAAGAGATGATCTAGGCTTGAAAATGTTTGTGACCTGGTAGCTGTCACCTAATTTTCCTGTAGAAGCTGGCCTACACCTCTTCCATGACTGCCACCTAACAGCAGAATTTTCTTCCTGCTTCTTACTTTTTCTGAAGCAACAGGCTTCCTAACTGAATTCTGCTGTGCATCAGCTACACATGCATCTACATGAAGCTCTTCATTACTTAACTGTGGCAGAAGGGCAAACTATTTTTTGTGTCATCAGTGAAACTGTCAGATACTGTCCTCTTCCTGTGGCCCCTGTTCCCTGCTACCACTTCCCACTTCTCCTCATCCTTCTCCCTCTCAACCTAATTAATTCCTCCCTAGCTTTGTATAATTCAGCCTGATGGGCTCTAATTTTCCCGTCCTGTTCTGCTATTTTCGTATCCCGTGAACACACTCTACAGTACCTAGCAAGAGTCTCATTTTGTTCCCCAATTTGCATGCCACTACATTCCCCCCAATGAGAGGATCTGTCACAACAGCTGCGTAGTACCCCAGAACTAACTTTCCCACAGCAGCTAAAACACTTGACACTCACGATTGCTAACAACATAGGCCTACTTTTTAAGCTTTCGCTAAATGAAGATAATTATACTTAATTATAGTTAATTTGTTTCCAGCCAGACTTTTACAGAAAAACGAATTAGCCAACATTAGCCTGAGTCAACAACAGCCTGTGCAAACAGTGATCTGTGAACATAAGGCCACGTTATGCGACTTATTATCGAGTTCCCGGTCGAGTAGGCGATTACACTGAAATGCGCGACATTCCGATCAACAACTTGGTTGTCTTCCTCAAATTCAGTTACTGGGGATCATAATGCGCTTACTTCACGGCCCACAACAAAACCGCATTTTTAACAGTTGAATACACCATCAATCAATCGGAGACCAAGATGTTCTGACATTTCACTGTGTAAGGCTTCTGGAATAATGTACCAGAATGCTGCCTGGCAATTAGATGAATTAATACTCACAAGCTATACACGATGTAATAGGTATAAGTGGAGGTATTTTTATATGTTGTATCTTCATACATACACACGTCAGTGTGCTGATTGTTTCTTCTCTGCTTCGAATAGCCCTCCCAAAAACCGTCGCAAACTTTACTACCTGATGTGTTACGCACAGTCGTAAATGCACCACTTAGTGGGCTACAACTCGGTCAGTACAGACTCTCCTCTTGTCTACACACATCTGCACTTCGTAACTGCCTTGCGGCCTAGGGAATATAAACCTTATTCGCATACCGGTGCCAAACACACTTGGAGGTGTTACCCATCCTAAAATCATACTTGTTATAATTATTAGCCTGCAATTGCATAAATACTGATGTAATGTTTTTCGATACTCCGTCCCCAGTAAACAATAAAAATATCTGAACTTTTACGCGTTCACTCTGTCCATAAATTTTACATTGCTCTTTTTCTATGATTCATTCGTAAGTGTACTGAAAAGCATTTTTTGTTTTGAAGTACGTCTGAACTGTACAGAACTATAGTCGAATATTTCTTCCTAAAATATTAATTAGTTCTTTATTGAGATGTAACCTTCCAGTTTATAGAAGAGGCATTTCTTGTCAAAAAGTGTTCTTAATTTCCAGATATTCAGCTCCTCCTATTTTGACCACCAACATTTGACACTGCCAGTACGCTGGTGTTGCCATACCGAAAGTTGCCTCTTATTTACCTAAAACGTATCCTGCTAGGATGAGCCAAGAGAAATTCTACTTTTCAGTCAATGTTAGAACACTCAGAACGCACTGCTTCTATATAGGCAAGACGGTTTGCTGACGCTACTACTTAGACAGGATCATCATAAAAAGTGATCAGTATATGTAATATGATTAAAAACGTGCAACTGAGACCGAACAATAAATAATAACTATCTTAAACCGCAATACAGTTGCTGAATCTCTCAGGACGGTAACGTCGGCTACAGTAAGTCATATTAGGTAGCGCTCTGTCTCTTTCCTTTCCACTCACTTGATTCATTCAGATCAGGGATATTTTAGGGCTATTCTTACCTCTTAACATTACAGTGGACTCAACATCACTGGATGTCCGGTCCTGCCATGCCGTATTCATTCCTCACTCGGTCTCCAGTTTTTCAAATAGTAGGCGGAGGTTAGCAGAGAAGTTTGATTCTCAAGTGTTCTTGCATGGTAGGCGTGAGAATTATATCCTTACGTGCGGAATATTCCCGAGTTATTGTGTTAGTGGGTCCATGACTTGCCACATAACGTTCTGTTCATCGGTCACTGTTAGCGATCTTGTTCTATGTTTCTTCATGATTATCAACTAGTTAACCATGTCTTCCGAAGTAAAGGCCATTTATGATAACACTAAAGCAATCTAGAAGTCTCCTCCAAGTCATATTCCGCCACCGGGGCTCAGAAGACTTTTCCGTTGCGTGACAATTCGATGATTGGTACCTGGGCCTCAACTTCATCGCCGATCCTAATTTTGAAAACGGCGGCGAAGGAACGTGGGACGGAAAACTCTGATACGTGGTTTCGAGTAGACAAGACGGGCTACTGAAGCAAGTACTTAAACCTGAAAATAATTCAAAGTGACTGAAACATGTAACCTGAGTAAAAATGCGAAATTGAGATGGAGCCGTAAACAAGAATTATCTTCAACATGGCTTAAACACCGACTTCCGGAGAAACAGCAGACGACTTCAAGTACTCACAGAAGCACACTAACGCAGCAATAAGGGGCCGCACGCTACTCTGTCTTCGACGCGATTCAGAGTTCCGCGCTCGCCTTACTCTGGCCGTCTCCTAGAGAATCAGACGTGTAAGGGTCGTTTCACGGTCTTTAGGAGTAGGGCAAAGCAAACTGCTCTAAATTGTAAAGTGACCAATCGTAATTCCTCCCGCCTGTCGTCGCCTACTTATCCTCGTCTGAATTTATCCCTTGCTCCCGTCTTCCGTCCCCATTTTTTCATGGTTATTACTTTCGTATCAAAAGCGAGAGGATGAAACTCGTTAAATTTTAAAATGTCCAGTCATCTTCAGGCTTATAACTCTCCGTCCCTTTGTATCTTTCACACTTAGCCGTCTCTGCGTCTCACAGAAAGGCGTTAACTCGCAGTTAGAGAGGAAGGTGGGACCACTATCGGTGGATTTGAAACACCCCAACGATGGGGCGTGCGGAGTACGCGTCTTCTGTCGATTCCCCGACCTGCATGTCTCTCTAATGTCCAAAACGCTCCCTCTACGGACTGGTGGGGAGGAGTTTTCATAAGAAATTGGAACCCGCCAGTGATCCTCTCCTTGGCGGTTCCGCGTTTTCCATCTCCCTCACTCTCAAAGTAACATTCTCTATGAGATGGAGAGAAGAGACTTGCGTTAAAATTTAGCTGCCTTCCTCACGCAAACAGCGTCTTTAGCACGCTCGACGTAAGGTTTCGGGGCGGGATATGTTTTTGTTACCGTTTGAAACACCAAACCAACGTTCCCGCCCCCTTTGACAATGTAACGTCTTAATTTCAACTGCATGTATAATCGCCCAACTGTAGCCGCACATGGAATGATAGATAAAGGAAATTAACTGAAATAAAAGAAAGTAGTCCTATCTTCCTTCCAGAAGGTTTTAGCGCTCCCTCCCCAATGTGAAATTTGCATTTCACACCCTGACGCAAGTATTTCGGTAATGGCAGAAGCAGCTGATACGCGGTTTTCACAGACTGGATTGGTAGGTAGGGGCATTCCTTTGCAGCTCATACGTGTTATGAGCTTCAAATGTTCATTTATTTACAAAAGGTACAATTATGTTAATGGGACCATGCCTATTGACAGTACCATAATGAAAGTAGACTAAGGTTCAATGTCAGTGGTGTTTGCTGTAAGAGTCTAGCGCAATTAGTTTATAAGATAACGGAATTTGGACGTCGAAAAAAGTGGCACCTGTGTGTTCCATGTGGTAGCACAAACGAATTTGAAATTCACTTGGGTGCGTATGTGCAGCCCTGCACACATGTTAATACGTCTCTGTAAGAGCCGCGTTGATAAATAGGACACTACCTATGCCAAAGGAGAAACAATCAAACGTGAATACAGAACCTCTGTGGGGGCTCACACGTAAAGAACCAATGTACCCTCAAAGTCTGTTCTCGAAATGATGACCACCAGTGTTAATAGAAGCTTGCAGTCTACCATGAAACGGTTGCCTCAAACGTTCTAGATTTTCAGCGGAAATTACAGTGCAAGTAGTAGTAAAACGCCGGTTCAAGTCATCTGTATCGTCTGAAGAGAATGAAGTGAATGAAGAATTTGATGTTTGCTGGAGTATCTCTCAGCATGAATTTTAGACGAACGAACAGCACACTTCCTATATTCGTCGTAAATCATCAGCACATCTTCTTTTTTCGCATTGGGAAGTATCATCTTTCAAGAACGTCCTCCAACGTCCACTGTCACACAATAATTGACAGAACCGTCACAATGCAACCTCAGCATACACATACCAAATGTACACAAACTTACTGTCTTTGCCCAGCATCTACGCAATGGGATGGAACAAACCGCTGTCGGTGTTTACAGTGTTCGCAATACCATAACTCGAAAACTATTTGTACTAGATCATAACGCACAGATTACACATTTCGTCAGTCTATATGAAAAGGACTAAGAGTCATCTTTCAATATACCAAATACGTGCCCTGCCGAATCAGTCGGGTGAGGAACACATAGGCCTCCGATAACTATTACATTCTCGACATCAACAGACAAAGAATTCGATTCGTTTGGGTCACTAAACAGGATAGTCATCGTTTTATCAGACAAGCACTCAGGGAAAACTGTTTCAAAAAAAGGTACCCGTAGTGGAAATGCAGAGCTTTAGGACAGCGTTTATCAAAATAAGTAAGAAGCAAAGGACTTAGGGAACTGCAGATATTTTCCTTATATTCATAAATCATATTTAAGGAAATCCTATTGTTGTTGTTGTTGTTGTTGTGGTCTTCAGTCCTGAGACTGGTTTGATGCAGCTCTCCATGCTACTCTATCCTGTGCAAGCTTCTTCATCTCCCAGTACCTACTGCAACCTACATCCTTCTGAATCTGCTTAGTGTATTGATCTCTTGGTCTCCCTCTACGATTTTTACCCTCCACGCTGCCCTCCAACGCTAAATTTGTGATCCCTTGATGCCTCAAAATTGCGTGAAGAGTTTGACAGAGCACTGAAAGACCTGAGTCGAAACAAGGCCCCGGGAGTAGACAACATTCCATTAGAACTACTGATGGCCTTGGGAGAGCCAGTCCTGACAAAACTCTACCATCTGGCGAGCAAGATGTATGAGACAGGCGAAATACCCACAGACTTCAAGAAGAATATAATAATTCCATTACCAAAGAAAGCAGGTGTTGACAGATGTGAAAATTACCGAACTATCAGTTTAATAAGTCACAGCTGCAAAATACTAACGCGAATTCTTTACAGACGAATGGAAAAACTGGTAGAAGCGGACCTCGCGGAAGATCAGTTTGGATTCCGTAGAAATGTTGGAACACATGAGGCAATACTAACTTTACGACTTATCTTAGAAGAAATATTAAGAAAAGGCAAACCTACATTTCTAGCATTTGTAGACTTAGAGAAAGCTTTTGACAACATTAACTGGAATACTCTCATTCAAACTCTGTAGGTGGCAGGGGTAAAATACAGGGAGCGAAAGGCTATTTACAATTTGTACAGAAACCAGATGGCAGTTATAAGAGTCGAGGGGCATGAAAGGGAAGCAGTGGTTGGGAAAGGAGTGAGACAGGGTTGTAGCCTCTCCCCGATGTTATTCAATCTGTATATTGAGCAAACAGTAAAGGAAACAAAAGAAAAATTCGGAGTAGGTATTAAAATTCGTGGAGAAGAAGTAAAAAGTTTGAGGTTCGCCGATGACATTGTAATTCTGTCAGAGACAGCAAAGGACTTGGAAGAGCAGTTGAACGGAATGGAGAGTGTCTTGAGAGGAGGATATAAGATGAACATCAACAAAAGCAAAACGAGAATAATGGAATGTAGTCAAATTAAATCGGGTGATGCTGAGGGTATTAGATTGGGAAATGAGACACTTAAAGTAGTAAAGGAGTTTTGCTATTTAGGGAGTAAAACAACTGATGATGGTCGAAGTAGAGAGGATATAAAATGTAGACTGGCAATGGCAAGGAAATCGTTTCTGAAGAAGAGAAATTTGTTAACATCGAGTATAGATTTAAGTATCAGGAAGTCGTTTCTGAAAGTATTTGTATGGAGTGTAGCCATGTATGGAAGTGAAACATGGACGATAACCAGTTTGGACAAGAAGAGAATAGAAGCTTTCGAAATGTGGTGCTACAGAAGAATGCTGAAGATAAGGTGGGTAGATCACGTAACTAATGAGGAGGTATTGAATAGGATTGTGGAGAAGAGAAGTTTGTGGCACAACTTGACTAGAAGAAGGGATCGGTTGGTAAGGAAATCCTATACAAATGTGTAATTATCTACTTTGGAAGTGTAATCTGCAATTTCAAAAAAAATAAATTATTTTCACTAGAAAACGAGTGGAGAAAACAATATTCTTTGAAATTTTGTACTGCAAAAAAAAAAAAAGGAAAAAAATCTTTATACAAGAGGAATTATGAGAGCTTGTGATGTACAGAACTGCGCTGACCTAAGCTGTTTGATCTTTAGAACGAAGCAAAACAATGTCCATCTTGAACACTTCACAATTTTGTACAAGAAATAGTAAGAGTCTTAGGCTCTAATAAAAATAGGTATCAGACTGCTACGTGTACATTTTCTACTTCCCTTGGCTGAAACATTTTGGGGAGCAACTAAAGCAGCAGATTGTCCGCTAACGAAGTTTTCAGTCTGTGTTAGCTACTCCAGGATGACACGAGCACCATAGACAAGTAGGATAAATATTTTACATTGTTTACAGGGGGACCTGAAGTAAGCTTTGTCTCGGAAGTCAACTTACAGAAAAACTGTGTCGATCATTAACAAGAATGGGAAACGTGAACAGGTAGTCTGCGCAGCCGGTACAAGAGGAAGAAATCTGACGTCAGTGAAAACTTCCTGCCAACTGCTAACTGAAATAGCTATCTGGACTGGCTAATTGTTGGAGAATTAAAACTCTCAGCGCTGCCATCCCAAAAAAAGGAATGTACTCCCTTCAACATTATCTATCATTCATCATTCTGGAAGTGGCGGGACTGGAAATGGAAAGATTGGCTACTTGTGCCGGCACTGATGACCATAATGTTGAGCGCCCCACAAACCAACATCACTATCATCATCATCATCATCGGAGACTATCAGCAGTCTGACCAGGATTTCTCGTTCCGTGTGTAGGCTCCCGTGAGTACAACACAAGTGGCTGCATTTGGAAACGTGACAAAACAGGAATGCATGGACTGCTGATGAATGGAGACCTATTGTGTTCACCGAAGAATCGCGGTTTTGCACTACCCCCAATGACCATTGTCGATGGGTATGGCGGCGACCTTGGGAGAGGTCGCAGTCTTCCAAGGACTTGGAGAGGCACAAATGGTTCAAATCGCACTGAGCACTATGGGACTCAACTGCTGTGGTCATCAGTCCCCTAGAACTAAGAACTACTTAAACCTAACCAACCAAAGGACATCACACACATCCATGCCCAAGGCAGGATTCGAACATGCGACGGTATCGGTCGCGCAGTTCCAGACTGTAGCGCCTAGAAGCGCTCGGCCACTCCGGCCGGCGGAGAGGCACAGTGTTTTTGTACATGGCGTCATGGAAGGGGAGGGGGGAGGACATTAAGTATCAACTATGACCCAGTCACAGCTGAGAGTGACAGAGGGAACTCTGGAGGCTCAACAGTACATCACGAACACCAAGCGTCTTCGTCCGACGGTATCGTGGTGCCATTTTTCTACAGGATATTGCTCCTCCTCACATGGCATGAGTATCTGGGAAATGTCTGTTACGGGTTGAAATACTGGACAACTAGCTCCGCAGAGCTGCGCGCAACTGAACACGTGTAGGAACAGCTCGAAGGTGAACTCATCTCCAGTGCCAGTATTCCAGATATTAGGTATCAGTCACAAGAGTTGAGCGTCATCTTGCCTCAGGAGAGCATGCAGAGGCTTTCTGAAATCCTATACAAACGAATCAGTGCAATGCATGCAACCTGGCCAGGCCAAATGGGGTGGGGGGGGGGGGGGTGTTGGTTGTCAAGTCATTCTGATAAGGGGTTTCATATTGCGAAACGCTTTGTACATTTGACTCGATCTTGTAATGACTTAGGTAAGATCTCGTGTCCTCTCAACATGTGAAGTTTCCTTTTGTTCCTTCTTGTGGATTAGAGAGCGGGTAGGAGGGCAAGATTGTTGTTCTGGTCTCATCCTGCCTTCTCTTATTGCGAAAAAATTATAGAATTTGTAATTAGCACACGTTATATATGAAGTATTTCAGTAACGAGTTATCCGAAACACGAGAAACTTTTCGAGAAATTCAAATGGCAAGTACGACCTAGAAATTTTTGGGACGATTCCATCAAATTTCTTTATCGCATCGTATGACAGCCCAGTTGACAAATTTACGGAATAACTGAATGGCAGATACTAACACAAGGCGAAAACTTAAGAATCAGCCATGTAGGCTACGCCTGTTAGAAATGAAAGATCGTGGTAGAACAAACAGCCAAAGGATATGGCTGAGGACTTTATACTTTAAGTGGCTAGGCTGAAGAACAGAAACATACAGAAAATAAAAAAAACAATGTCAAAAATGAGGTGAAAATGGGGAGGAGAACATCTTTGAAAGATATTTTATAGACGTAAATAATTGTATAGGAAACACTGCTGCAAAAAAGATCATTAGAGGACATAGGGCACATATCAAGAACACTAAGGTAATAAATTCAGCAAGTTTCATGAGTGGAAAAAAATTACTACCATAATCTTCGAAGTGAGTGGCCAGCATTATTCCTGGAAGAAAACACAGGCAATGAAACCGAAGGAGGAAGAGCAGAAACGATAACACTGGCACTAGTAAGGCAATGTGTTGTCATTGTATCACCTATTCCACTAACTAATAGCAATAAAAAGATAAAAGTATTTCCTGATTTCTTAATGACAGTCGTTGGAAACATTTTTACTAAATTTTGAAATGCCTACAGTCCGCCTCTCGAGTAGAACGAAGAAATTACATCCTCCGTGCCTAACGAAGGAATCCAGATATATTGTACGAACAGTGTAAGTATAATGTGCTCAGTGGCACGGTTCTGTGCTGATGTGCTAAAAAGAAAACTGGTTCGAAAAACATTTTAAGGAGTTAGAAGACCACATTGAATCTATGAAAATCTGTGATGTGCACATGGTGGTTGTATCTTCATGAAACTGACAGGAAAACGCAGTGAAAGGGGGCAAACAATACATTTTTCATTCGTGGACCTAGATGATACACATGACGCAGATTCATGAATTCAGTTGTGGCTGAGCGTGATGAATAATGGTGTGTTAATCCCCTCCATTAATGCAGTGATTCTAGTTATATCTGTACAGTGAATGCCGGTAAGGAGATATCAGATGAATTACAAATTACCAAACGGCTTGGACAGGACTGTGCATGCCCTCCTCTGTTGTTTCAAAACTACCTGGTACATATATTAAAGTCATGGAGAAGTAAATTCATCCTAGTGGTAATGTCAGTTGAAGATGATAAACTATGTCTCCAGTTCGCCAATGACCAAGAGATAACTGCCAACTGTGGTGACGACTATGGACTAAGTAAGCTGAAGAATGTGACGAGTTGTATGTTAAGTTCATCCAAGGCAAAAGCGGTTGTACAAGGACAGACTTATATGCTGGGAATTTGGAATTTTAGTATTTTATGTTCTTCTTGGTGCAACTGTACCTGGAATGGGAAGCGTGTAGAAGACATCACTAATAAGGAAGGAGCAGGGGACCCAGTTATTCGACAATGTCAACTTTTCGAATAATTTTTTTTTTTTTTGAGTCATCGGTCTTCTGAGTGGCTTCATGCCACCAGCCACGAAATCCTCTACTAATTTATTTATTTTATTTTACACTTCTAGTTTCGTAGGACCAAATCTGGAAGGCCGTGGAACGTGCTAGTACATGAAATAAAATGTTTCCGAATCCGAAAAAACGACAGTCGTAAGTTTATGTAAACGCATTCACCAATGTAACACCGGAATCTGCTCAAGGATTTCAAGGAACTCCTCGACAGAATAAGAGTAAACCATGGGGAAACTCTTCAGTTTGGATCTGAAATCGCGTGGATTATTGGCAAGATTTTTGAATTATTGTGGTAGCTTATTGAAAATGAATGCAGCACTATACTCCACGTCTTTCTGCACAAGCGTCAAGAAAGTGCGATCCAAATGCAGGTTGGTTTTCTGCCTAGTATGAACTCAGTGAAAGCTGCTAGGTCTTCGGTATAAGCTGGTATTGTCAACAAGAAACGTAGTAGTAGAGTAGTGGTAGTAGTAGTAGTAGAAGGAGGAGGAGGAGGAGGAGGAGCTTTATTCATCCATAGATGTCTTCTACATGGATATAGGACATAATATTTTGAAGAATCAGCCTCAATTGCACAAATGTTCTGGTCTTTACCAGGTTTCTGCTAAATTAATCTAGCCTTCTTCAGAAGCATAAAATTACTATAACATGCCAGAGCAAGGCACAGTCAACATTAAAATTAGAACCTATAGTACCGTGGCACCATGTCGAATGAAAACTACTTAACTGAAGTCCAGCCCCGGCATCTCTTTATCACGCGGTCAGTTGGCCGCGGCAAGTAAGTTGGCACTGACCGTTGGACGCGGAATTGTACTCAGCACAAAGCAGTTCGTGCGCGTGCGCATACGGAGAGGTAATTTTAAGCAACCTAAGCATTATGTAGATGAAGTCTCTATGTGTATTAACTATGCGCAAATTGTATTAAATGGTAGGAAATTTACCTGGTTGGGTATATAAAGTTTAAGGATTAGCTTTACGACTTTATGCACATATGGGCATCGTGTAAAGTATCCCCACCGAACATGACTAACAGCGACCACCTTACTTGTCTCACTTATTTAAAACCTTTATCATTATCTAAAATTTAATTGGGGTATAACTGGGCGTACAACGTCCCTGTCTTCACACTTAACTAGTATTGACAGACATAGGTCAAGCGTATTAATTAGAGTGTGACGGAGGGTACAACGTCTTCATTATCACGCTTACGTGCTATTGACCGACATAGGTCAAATATACTAAAATATAGTCTACGTTGTACGTTAGACGGAAAATGTATTTTCTATAGGTAACAATGTGAGTAACGCAATACACGTGTAACATTATCGTTATCATTACAAGAGAAATATTCAGAACAGCTAAGTGCTACTTTACTCTGCTGTATAATTATGAAACTCATCTATGCTAATGACCGACATAGGTCACGCATATTAATTAGAGTGTGGTAGAGGGTACAACACCTTCGTCATCACGCTTATGTGCTATTGACCGACATAGTTCATGTGTACTAACCTATAATCTACGATGTTAAGTTCATCTATGCTATTGACCGACATAGGTCACGCGTATTAATTAAAATGTGGCGCAATATGCTAAAAATTCTTGGATATAGGACACGTCAAAGTATTTACACACACAGGCATTGGTGATCTCTGGGCCATTTTCTGTACCACAACTTCCCATTTGCAATCCTGAAAAGCTGATTCAGCGTCCGTCAGTAATGAGTGAAATGTCGAGCTCAGAAAGAGGAGGAGGTGACAGTATTGTGCTATGCATTGTTTGGGAGTAAGTATTTCTAGGAAGGGAAAAAGAAGGAAAAACGTAAAGTGAAGGTGTTATGTGGAAAGTTGGATATTTTATAATCTTTCCTATTGTTATTTATTTGTATAACATTTTTTTATCAAACTCTTACTCTGTTTTAGCTAAGTAATCCTTCATTGTATAAAATGTATTGAATAACAGGTACGTTTTAGCTGCTTTTATACATAAGTTTATTTTTACAATTTCTTTAATCTCTTTTGGTAATTTATTGTACAGTTTTATTCCTTGGTAGAAAATGCTGTTTTGATTTTTATGTTTCTTTTTTCTTGGTAGAAGTAAGTTGAGTGTTTCTCTTCTTGCATGGTCATGGACAGAGCTCTTCGTGCAGGAGTTACCAATGTTATTGTTTATGTGTACAACTGACTGGTTAATGTATTCACATGGAGCAGTTAAAATCCCCAGTGTCTTGAACAGATCGTTACAATGAGCTCGACTAGAATTTTTGGTTATTACTTTTATGGCTCTTTTTTGCAGTTTGAAAATTGTGTTCATATTTTGTGCATTTGTTCCCCAAAAAAGAATGCAGCCCTGTCAGCAACTGTGATAAATTAATATGTCAAAAATCCGCCTCAGTTGCGAAATGTTACTTGTCTTTACCCTGGTTTCAGCTAGAGTAACCTAGCCAGAATAATGCCATATTATGGCATGTATTAGTTTGTTTTATGCTTCTGAAGAAGGCTACATCAATCTAGCTGAAACCTGGGTAAAGGCCAGTAGCATTTAGCAACTGAGGCGGATTTTTGACATATTAATTCACTTCTAATACCAAATAGTACATTTGATAGCAAATTATATGAAATAAAACCCTCAATTATCCGTACATACACAGCCTGTGTAGTAACTTTAGCAAACACTGATGGCATGGAGATAGGTCTAAATTTGATTTTTCTTCAGTCTTGCTTTCATTTCCAACCGCAAAGTCAGAATTGCCTTTCTGAAGCCGTTAGCTTTCCCAGGGGCAAACCAATCATTTGAATTTTATTTTCAATTCTTCTGTATAACATTCTTGTAAACAGCTTGGATGAATTAGCTGTTAAGGTGATTTTGCGATAATTCTCACACAGGTCTGCTCTTATGATTTTCGGAGATGTTTTTCCGAAAGTCTGATGGCACATCGGCGTTTTCACATATTCTGCACACGAACGTGAGCTGCCGTTTTGTTTCCACACCCCTAATGATATTACAAATTCCGATGGAATGCTATGGGTTTCTTCTGCCATATCGGATCTTACGTCTTCCAAAGCTCTTTTAAGTACTTATTGGAATAGTGGATCTCAAATCTCTTCCCTGCTGACACCCGTTTCTTATTCTATCACGTCGTCAGACAAGTCTTCCCCCTCATAGAGGCCTTCAATGCACCTGTCTCCTCTTCCCTCTTCGTTTAACTGTGTAATTCCGAACACCCTTGCTTTCGAATAATAACAACAGAAATTAGTCTAAAAAGCTTGTATGCAAATCAGTAGTAGACAGCATCTCTCTATAAATGAATCAGAAATTTGGGACATGAGAAAGAGAGGAAAATATCATCTGCGCTCAACGGAGATGGGTTACTGGAGACAAAGTACTGCGTTCTCAAGATTGGACCACATCAAAAATGGAGATATCGAAAAAAATTATGGAATTGCACAACGATGGAAGCTATTTGTACAGATCTGTTACCACATTTACCTTTGAATCTCTGAACTAAATGATAACTAGTGCTCGACGGAGTACTGCCGAGTGAAGGGAGTAATCAATAGAAACTGCAGGTTTTCACCCACTACATTTAACTATATTGTTTGCATACGCATTAGTTGGGATACAATATTTTCAAGCAACAACTAAAAATTCAGTTCTGCCTTCACGGAATAGTATCAGATGTTCCACAAAAATGTCAGATTGTCGTTACTTCCGCTAGTTTAGAGATATCTGAACAGCAGCCACCGTAGATTTGGAAACGAACTCTGACAAACAGGGAATCACTGGGCCATAACTTTGAGCCTTGAATGAAACATATGAGTCTGGTGTGGATCAACAGATCACCACCTCCTCTCCCACACCAATCACAAATTTAAAATCCCACTTTCGACTAGTAAGACTATCGATAAAACTTTCTGCCATGTGGAGAACGTAATAGTGATTGGCTTTATGGAAAATTCCAAGATCACTACTGAATATTATCAATGTCAGTCGTTATGTAACATATATGCCAAAGCCAATTTTTATTTTTTGTAGCTCAGAGAATAAAGTAAGTTCGCTCTGCATTATTATAGCATATAATTTACAACAGGTGCCTGTGTTCATCGCTTCTTTTCGTTTTCATGTTATTTACTCGAAGGGAACTTTTTATAGCACTGTCACCATGTTTTCAGGAAATTAAAGTAATTTCTCTCTGAAATTAGCACTGATGGTGGGGACGTACTTACGAGACGCTATACTTTGTACTAATAATTTTGTATTATGTTGAAGGGCTACGCTTATAGCTCATCAAATTTATTTTTATGAATGTCATGTGATGTGTTCATTACAAGCGGGCCAATCAGCGGTGCTGTAATAAGTACTTTACATTATGATTGCAGGGTTTCTACGAGACTTTAGGTCTCAACTTCAACGTGAAGGCAGGCTTACTCAAGAATCAGATCGCCCGGGTGTGAGACCACCAGCAAGGATTACCGTCTTGTGCGCCAAGCACATAGCACATGGTAACTCATTCACATTGTGCCTGCCATCGGAAAAGTAATAGATTCCCTGTAATATCCGTACCGTCCCGTATTATTAGCCGGAGACTAGCATCAGCAGAGCTAGGGATTTATCTTCCCATGCCTAGGTCGCCGTTACCACCCAAAACAAAACTATTCCGTTAGAAGTCGTCCGTGAAAATATATAAAGTGACCCATAAGAACAGACTGCTAATGATAGACGTTACGTACATTCAGCGATGAATCATGGTTATGCACTGCCCAGGATGACTCTCGGCAAATACTGCTGCAGCTTGGGGATACTGCATAATCTTTTCTTTTTATGAGACCCAGTGTTGTTACTTCTGATGTTACGGTGTAGGGGCCCATCGGGTACGGCTTCACATTACGGTTGGCAGTGATTCACAACCTGCGTCCTCATGTGTTTGCTCTCATGCGATAATATCGTGTTGTCGTTTTCCAACTGGACTGCTCGTTAACACATGACATGTGCCTAAGTGAATTGTCTGCGTGATGCTGCGGTACTCCCCTGACCAGCGAGATCTGCAGATGTATCCCTGATAGAACGTGTGTGGGACATGCTCAGACATCAATACCACCGAAGTGGCGCAGTGGTTAGCACACTGGACTTGCATTCGGGAGGATGACGGTTCAAACCTGCTCCCGGCTATCCTGATTCAGGTTTTCCGTGATTTCCCTACATCGCTTCAGACAAATACCGGGATTGTTCCTTTGAAAGGGCACACCCGACATCCTTCCCAGTCCTTCCCTAGTCCAATGGGACCGACGACCTCGCTGTTTGGTACCCCTCCCCTCCGAATAAACCAAAGGACATCAACACCATCGCAGTGCCAGGATCAAGGACATCAAAAGACACTTACAACAGCAGTGGACCGACTTGTCTCAGAAGAGGATACAAGGGCTTTATGACATCTTCCCTGTTTATGCATCCAGCGCAGAGGGTTGTAACGTCACACTCATAAGTTTACTCATAGTGTCTAGTTCTTTGTAAATTTAACTCGACTTGCTAATCACTAAAATATAACAACATACCCTCTCAAACCGTGAAGTTTCATTTTGTTTCCTTCTCCACTTCTTGCTGCTTCATATTTTTGTCAAGCAGTGTGTTAGGAAGTGATTCCGCATACACTTTCGCGAAGTCTCTACACAAGACTTAAGTATTCTCTCGAACTCTGGAAAGCACACTGTTGAAAACAATCATTAACGTGCTACACTCACAGAAGTCTCTGACTGAAAACACGCTTGTAGCACGAATTTACTTTACTCGTCTTACAGGAATACTGTTTATTTTAACTGCAGAGTCTCACTGCAATAAATGGTTTTAAATCAAAATTCTGACGAAATGTGCCATAACACAAACGTCGGAATTTCTTTTTGAGGAGATGAGTTACCATATCGAGTCACTATATCACTAAATACGTGTGTCCCAGTCCAACATTGCTTTGTGCTTTGGAATAAACTGTCAGCGTCTTAAAATCGATTGTGCCCTGTAGCCTCCTTGATTTGCTTAATGTATAAAAAAATATTCTTTTCTCTTGTTACTGCCAGTATCAGCATATACATTCTACAGCAAAGAGATTTTAAGAGACGTCTTTCATCACATGACTTTTTTAGAATCAGTAGCACAATAACTGAAATACTATCCTTTTAGTTTTCCACTTTTCAGATTTATTTCAGTATCGTCTTTATTGTCGTTGAGATCATTGTCCTACATATAAAGTTTCATAAACTTCTACTATTCCGTATGAATGTACGATAAAATTAAAGCTCTTTTGTTGAAGAGACTTTTACTCGTCTCTGTCGTTGCGATACTAATTTTTTTATTTGTCTTAGTAGCTTTCATGTCATAAACATTTTTTCCTTCACGATGTTTTTTACATACGTAACCCGATAATGGTAAAATCTTTCACGTCGTCGTGTTAGTGGTGATATAATGCAGATTACTTCTTGTAGCTCATTCCACCTGAAACGAATCTCATATAATCTTGTATTTCAGGCAAATATTGACAAAATTCTCTTATTTTTACGTTATGCCTCACTCATCATTCTAAAAACAATGGTTCGAATGGCTCTGAGCACTATGGGACATAACATCCGAGGTCATCAGTCCTCTAGAACTTAGAACTACTTAAACCTAACCAACCTAAGGACACCGCACAGATCCATACCCGAGGCAGGATTCGAACCTTTCGGACCAGCGACCGTAGAGGTCGCACGGTTCCAGACTGAAGCGCCTAGAACCACTCGGCCAAATCGGCGATCCATTCTAACAAATTTTCATATCTTTTGCCTATATTCTGTTTACTTGTATCTTTGTGATGACACCTCAAAAAGTTCCGCAAATGAGAGTTCCAGAACTATGTCTTTCAGAAAATTAAGTCTTGCTTTATGAACAGCCGAATTCTTTCCTTTACATGTCACATCGCACTCGGGTGTATTGAAAAAATTATTACATTTCCCATTAGCACATTTCATCTCATTTGATTTTATGTTGTCTTTACTAGTATGTGTAAATCTACTCTCTAAAGCTCCTGCATGTAGTGGAAATTCGATTTCCTCCGCTTGTGTTGTAACGGTACAGTTATACAGTTGAGCCCACGCGTATCCGCGCTTATATTGGAAAATTTTGCTTATTGGGTTTGATGTCAACTAATGAACGGACTAGAATGAAGTTTCAATGAATTCTTTCCTTTACATGTCACATCGCACTCAGTTTAATTGAAAAAGTTATTACTTTTCCCATTGTCGCATTTCATCTCATTTGGTTTTATGTTGTCTGTACTACTATGTGTAAATCTACTCTCTAGAGCACCTGTATGTAGTGGAAATTCGATTTCTTTCGCTTGTGTTGTAACGGTACAGTTATACTGATTAGCCCACGGGTATCCGCGCTTATATTGGAAAATTTTGCTAGTTGGGTGTGATGTCAACAAATGAACGGACTGTTTCGAAACAGTGATCTGCGTAGGACGGGAGACGGTCAGCTTCAAAGCAGGCCGCACGCACAGTGCCCGCAGACCAACACAAAGACGACATCGCCATGTCACCATGCGTCACCGCACACTGTCGGAGAAAATGTAATTCCCGAGAACAACAGGTAACACAATTCCGGCCACATTGTGGGCGGCGCTCTATTCACGCAGCTAATGTGATTTATGCGCAACGGCTTGTTTTGAGACAACAACGTGTTGCGTGTCCACATTACTGCTTGGGCCAGCCGAATTACGCGTGCGGCATTCTCAGAATTGCATATTTGAGTACCTGTACCGTTGGGTAAAAAAATTAGATGTGATCAGAATTGTTACAAGCTTAAATAGAGCGATATTTCACATAGACCCTCATTCGTAAGTAATTTAGGGGTTTACCAGAGAAACTTCGTGTGTAAGGCATATTAAACACTTAATGCTGTTACAGACACAAGAAGAAATAAGTGCGAAATATAGTTCAAAAATGGTTCAAATGGCTCTGAGCACTATGCGACTTAACTTCTGAGGTCATCAGTCGCCGAGAACTTAGAACTAATTAAACCTAACTAACGTAATGACATCACACACATCCATGCCCGAGGCAGGATTCGAACCTGCGACCGTAGCGGTCGCTCGGCTCCAGACTGTAGCGCCCAGAACCGCACGGCCACTCCGGCCGGCGCGAAATATAGTACCTCGAAGATGTTTTGCGACGTATGGGACAGAAGACTGCGAAAATCTATAGTGATGGATAGACGTGTTTCTACGTCTGATATATGACGGATGTTCCGATTTCGCGTCAGTTGCACAAGAGTGTCGGTAGTGGCGCCAACATGAGGATTCAAACCAGGTTTGCTTCAAATACGCGCTGTAACAGTACTGACCGTTAGCTACACTGCTGGCCATTAAAATTGCTACATCAAGAAGCAATGTAGATGATAAACGGGTATTCATTGCACAAATATATTATACTAGAACTGACATGTGGTTACATTTTGACACAATTAGGTGCATAGATCCTGAGAAATCAGTACCCAGAAGAACCACCTCTGGCCGTAATAACAGCCCTGATACGCCTGGGCATTGAGTCAAACAGAGCCTGGATGGCGTGCCCAGGTGCAACTGCCCATGCAGCTTCAACACTATACCACAGTTCATCACGCCGGGTGATACGCCAGTATGGCGATGACGAATACACGCTTCCAATGTGCGTTCAACGCGATGTCGCCAAGCACAGATGCGACCAACATGATGCTGTAAACAGAACCTGGATTCATACGAAAAAATGACGTTTTGCCATTCGCCCACCAATTTTAGTCGTTTTGTACACCATCGCAGGTGCTCCTATCTGTCATGCATTGTGACAAGCCAGTTGCTCGGCCACCATTGACCAGACGTTTTCAATTGGTCAGAGATCTGGAGAATGTGCTGACCAGGGCAGCAGTCGAACATTTTCTGTATCCAGAAACGCCCGTACAGGACCTGCAACATACGGTCGTGCATTATCCTGCTGAAATGTAGGGTTTCGCAGGGATCGAATGAAGGGTACAGCCATGGGTCGTAACACATCTGAAATGTAACATCCACTGTTCAACGTGCCGTCAATGCGAACAAGAGGTGATCGAGACATGTAACGAATGGCATTCCATACCATCACGCCGGGTGATATGCCAGTATGGCGATGACGAATACACGCTTCCAATGTGCGTTCACCGCGATGTCGCCAAGCACAGATGCGACCAACATGATGCTGTAAACAGAACCTGGATTCATACGAAAAAATGACGTTTTGCCATTCGCCCACCAAGTTTAGTCGTTTTGTACACCATCGCAGGTGCTCCTATCTGTCATGCTCCATCAAGTGTAACCGCAGCCATGGTCTCCGAGCTCATAGACCATGCTGCTGCAAATGTCGTCGAACTGTTCGTGCAGATGGTTGTTGTCTTGCAAACGTCCCCATCTGCTGACTCAGGGATCGAGACGTGGCTACACGATCCGTTACAGCCGTGCGGATAAGATGCCTTTCATCTCGACTGCTAATGATACCAGGCCGTTCGGATCCAGCACGGCGTTCCGTATTACCCTCCTGAACCCACCGATTGCATATTCTGCTAACAGTCATGGTATCTCGACCAACGCGAGCAACAATGTCGCGATACGATAAACCGCAATCGCGATAGGATACAATCCGACATTTATCAAAGTCGGAAACGTGATTTCACGCATTTCTCGTGCTTACTCGAGGCATCACAACAACATTTCACCGGGCAACGCCGGTCAACTGCTGTTTGTGTATGAGAAATCGGTTGGAAACTTTCCTGATGTCAGCAAGTTGTAGGTGTCGCCACCGGTGCCAACCGTGTGTGACTGCTTTGAAAATCTAATCATTTGCACATCACAGCATCTTCTTCCTGTCGGTTAAATTTCGCCTTTGTAGCACGTCATCTTCGTGGTATACCAATTGTAATGGCCAGTAGTGTACCTTTGAGACTGGACGTCGTGAGTTTTATGTTAGCCAAGAACGCCTTTAAGGCGACAAAAAAACCATTACTAGCACTTCAGTGATCTTGGAGGAGTTCGTGTAATATGGCTACGAGATGCCGGATATTTCTTTTGCGATACTACAGAAAAAATTGGCAGGGGTGTAGCCACTGAGCATGATTGCTAGTAGCGGTGTGTCGAGAACGTAATGTCGCAAAAAGACCGCTCCGAAGGTCACGGGGCTCTGCCAAGAGGGAAGAGCATCGTGTTCGGCTTATGGCTCTGCCGCATCGTAGCGCAACTGGAGATGCAATCTGAGCAGCCGTCGGTACCCCAATGACACAACGAACTCTGACAAATCGGTTACTTCAAGGACATCTCTGAGCCAGATGCTCTTCAGCGCGCATTCCACTGACCCCCAACCATCGCCACATTTCGATTTTAGTGGTGAGCGTAGGGTGGAGGTCTGGTGAGTTTCGTGATGAAAGCTGGTTCAACCCTTTTGCCGGTGATGGCCGTGCGTTTGTTGGAAGCAGGACAATAGAGGGCCCGCAGTTAACCGGCAAAATTATCTATTGCTGGAGTTGTGCTTTGTGGTGCCATTTCGTATGACAGATGGATAACTCTCGTGGTAATCCCTCGCACCATACTGCACATTTGTCCATCAGTCTAGTGATTCGACCTCCTGTAGTACTGCCATTCATGAACAGCATTTCAGGGGGTGATTTCCAACAGGATTACCCTCGCGCACATACCGCTGCTGTAACTCAGCATTCTCTACAGTGTGTCCACATGCGGCCTTGGCCTACACAATCATCAGATCTGTCTCCAATCGTGCACACATAGCACATCATTGCACAACAACTCCATTGTCAGCCATAAACCGAAAGTTGGGTCCTGCACCACTCAGTGCACGCACGTTGAATGCTTGCATTCTACATTATGGCTGTTAATCCGGTTATTAATGTACCAGCATTTCACAATTCACGTTTCCAAGTGCTTACCTCGTGCTTACACTAACCTGTGGCCTTATCACTTAAATAAGTGGCCTAGACGAAATATATTTGCGATATGTCATTTATTATTTTTTGTTGTTGCCATTCGTTTTCGTCACTAAGCTTTTTCTCAGACACTGCTGCGACTTTCAGAGAAATGGCTACTTTTGTGTTTACAAATATTCGTGGCTTTCTAGCGTACTCCAACTTTCACTCTTCTGCTAATAAAGCTATACTAAGAGTGAAAGCGCTATCGCTGCATCCAATAACTGCACGATGTGGTAACATAGGTTTCATCAGGGTAATGAATTTTCTAGCTATGAAAGCTTCTCCTGCACGATTCTGTTGCAATGATATTCCTGCTGGAAAGGTGGTTCAAGGACGAAGCTTTATAACGAGTAGAAGCCACCCCTAAAATGACGTCTGATTGTTCATACGTTAAGAGAGGAAAAGCTATTTATCCGCGACTCCAATTGGCGAGTCAACGCGGAAGGGTTTAGGGGGCCACATAGGGGATACAGCTCTATTTACTGAAACAGGATAAGGTGCTCCTTGCCCGTCAGGTCTGTAGTACTGTCATATTCTGCGATAATGACAAACATTTCTGAACAGAACGTACTGCCCTGATGGAATTACATTTTCCTGTAAACCTACTGGATCTCAACTTTACTTTCGATAAGGACAGAAGCTGAAGTAATGAATTAGAACACCAGGACTTGAATCCAGGTCTCCTGCTTATTAAGTACATCTTTTATCCACTACACTACGCTGGCACTGTGGCTAACGCAAACTTCAATTCACACCTCAGCCTATCTTCATGTTTCCCTTTCTTCAATCGTCAATATTCCTGGAAGTCTCCGATATTGGAGGGCATCAAATTAGGGTAGTCAGTGCCTCCACAAAGTCAAATTGGTGTAGCAGATAACCCATCTGCCTAGTAAACAGGGGACTGGGGTTCAAGTCCCAGCCTTAGAACATATTTTAATTCACTGCTTCAGCTTCTGTTCTTATTGAAGAACATCCTGCGATTTCAACATTAGCAGTACAGAAACTAACACCCAATCGACTTGAAGCTATTGCGATATGCATCACTCATACTCTTATGTTGAAGAGCTGACAATAATTTATAATGATTGCAAGTTATTTTTCTGTACCCCCTCATCTCCTGGTTGCTCCTCTCCTCTCCCATCCCCACCTCCTGCCACGCCTTCACTTTTGTGTCCCCGCTACCCTCCATCCCTACACCCTTCAACTCCTTTCCCAAGGTGGCTTCCGTCAACTCCCCCTCCCAGATGATGCCCTCTCTCCCTCCATTTATCCCTCCTATCATCCTCACCTCCCCCTCCTTTGGTCTGTCCTTTTCCTGGGCTCCCTCCCCCCCTTTCCATCCTGTTTCTTCCTCGCCTACTCTCTCTCTGCCCCCCTTCTCTCCCCCGAGTCCTTTTGCATTTCCTACCTCTGCCTTTCCCTGTTCCCTTTCATGTCTGCCCTGCCCCCCATTCTGAGTCCTCTCCCTCCGTCGGTTCCCCTCCCCCTTCATTTTTCCTCACCTCCCCCTTCTTTTCCCCTTATATGTCCAGGTCCTCCCCCCCCCCCCACCACCACCACCACCTTCACCATCAGCCCTTGGCTGGGGTGTGTCATGTGCCGACTGTTTAGTGGACTGCTCCCAGTGAGTGTTCAGTGTTGTGCGTCTTTTCCGAAGTGTTGCGAACGGAAATCATACTGTCGCCATGTGTGATTTTTGTATTTCTAGCGAAAAGAAACCAGGATGTCGCCGTGTTTTTTAATTGGCTGTCTACTACTTTAGCTGTCTGCTTGTGTGTATTTTGTTAGAATCGCCAACCCTTTGTTTTCTCTTTTAACTTCCCACAATTTTCCGCCATTTTACAATTAAAGACACCGTTTTATCGCCTGCTTTTATTGTTTCTTATCTTCTTCTTATGTTTTAATATTTCTGTAGGCAGAAGAGCAGCGTACTAAGCTGCTGCCAGGCTGCACCATTCTGGCGAATCGAAATTCAATAAAGGAAAAAATTAAAAAATTTACCGTATGTAATTGCTTCAAGAAAGTTAATGTGCGCTCATTTCGTAAATTGCAGTTACGTCTCCCTGTGTGTTAATTTTTTACGAAATTTCGCTCCTTTTGAAGATTAGAATCGTAATACAAGAAATGGTGCATGGTTAGTATTTATTACATACAGTGTTGATGTTAGTGCTTCTGTGTTGTTTTAGTTTTTGCTCTAGTCTTCACTCGGAAGATGATGTACACAGTTGTCGCCACTAGCCTAACATCAGCATGTCTTTCGTACTGTACCTAACTAATAGGAGCCGGCCGGAGTCGCCGCGCGGTTCCAGGCGCTACAGTCTGGAACCGAGCGACCGCTAAGGTCGCAGGTTCGAATCCTGCCTCGGGCATTGATGTGTGTGATGTCCTCAGGTTGGTTAGGTTTAATTAGTTCTACGTTCTAGGCGACTGATGACCTCAGAAGTTAAGTCGCATAGTGCTCAGAGCCATTTTAATTAATCGGAACTTCGTCCACTAAACCTCCTGACTGTTCTGCAGTCTTGGTCCCATTCCACAATTTTAACATACCAGTTTTCCAGAAACATACCTCACTCGTTGTTAAAATACACCTGTCTTCGTGTAGATTAAAATAGTGTTTCAGCAAAGAAGTCTGTGTGTGTGATATTATATCGGTAGTAGTATGGATTACTTCAAAACATCTTTCTTTCCTCGTGTAACAAGTACCTTCTACCTGTAAAAAGAAAAAAAAATATGGAAAAGTTCGGTATCCTCAAAACTGGTTCGTGGTGACTGACATTCCGTGGTCCAGATGTGCGCAGGTTTCGGCGACGATCGGACGCACTTCGCCAAATTTGTCACAGCCGTGAACGTGTAAACATATTGGAGTAGTGTCTCGCATACTGGTATCGCAGCATGAAGTAGTGTACTGTCAGCACAGATTCAAGGTTCTCAAATACCGCCAGCCGCGGTGGTCTCGCGGTTCTAGGCGCGCAGTCCGGAACCGTGTGACTGCTGCGGTCACAGGTTCGAATCCTGCCTCGGGCATGGAAGTGTGTGATGTCCTTAGGTTAGTTAGGTTTAAGTAGTTCTAAGTTCTAGGGGACTGATGACCACAGCAGTTGAATCCCATAGTGCTCAGAGCCATTTGAACCATTTTTTTCTCAAATACCCGCACCACTATCGTCGTCACACCTTTCTTTGTAACAAACATTTACGTTGTACATTTACTCTTATTACATTTTCACTTATTTATCCTCGTTGATGATCTGTTATTTATGAACCTAACTGGAGAGTTTTTAGCCACATTGCCTTGTGAAATACACGAATGTGACAGAATTATCGCGTACACGAGGTATAAAACGGCAGTTCATTGGCGGTGCTTACATTGGCAGGTGATTCAAGTGATAATGTGTCCGACGTGATTATGGTAGAACGACGAGAATTAACAGACTTTGAACGCGGATTGTAAGTTGGAACTAGATGCATGGAACATTCTGTTTCGGAAATCGTTAGAGACTTCAATATTCCGAGATCCAGAGCGTCAAGGGTGAGTCAAGAATACCAAATTCCAGGCATTACCTCTCAACACGAATAACGCAGTGGCCGATGGACTTCACTTAACGACCGAGAGCAGTGGCGATTGAGTAGAGTTGTCGAAGCTAACAGACAAGCAACACTGCATGAAATAACTCGAGAAATCAATGTGAGACATACGACGAACTCATCCGTTAGGACGGTGCGGCGAAACTTGGCGTTAATGGGCTATGGCGGCAGACGACGATGCGGCTGGCTGTGCTAACAGCACGACATCGCCTGCAGATCCTCTCCAGGCTCGTAATCATATCGGTTGGTCTCTTGACGACTGGAAAATCGTGGCGTACTCAGATGAGTTCCGGTTTCAGTTGGTAAGAGCTAATGGCTGGGTTGGAGTGTGGCGCAGACCCCACAAAGCTATGGAGCCAAGTTGTCAACAAGGTACGGCGCAAGGTGGTGGCGACTCCACAATGGTATAGGCCGTGTTTAAGTTGAATTTCCTGGGTCCTCTGGTCCAGATGAACCGATCATTGACTGCAGACGGTTAATTTCGGCATGTTGGAGACCATTTCCTGCCGCTGAGGAATGTCATGTACCAACACAACGGTGGAAATTGTATGGACGACAATACGTCATGTCACTGGGCCACAATTGTTTGTGATTGGTTTGAAGAACGATTCCAGCGGAAGATTTGTCCGCCCAGGCATGGCCCAGTATTTCCGCAGGGGTCTTCCACTGACTTGTTGAGTCTGGGTCAAGTGGAAGTGCTGCACTACGCCGGGCGAAACGCGGTCCGACATGATATTAGGAAGCACTTCAGAGTACACCTCTCTGCTCTTACTTCCCAGAGTACCTAATATATGCCTGTGACCTCATTACTTGCCGGCGGACGAGCGTCATCACTACATGTGTTCATCTCTACTTTTCTTTCTGTAAGCCTACTTTTGTTACTTCATTCATTACAACTCTGCACATAATCTTTCTGAAAAAAAATACTAATAATAAGAAGAGAAAAGAAATAAAAAAAGAAGAAAGAAAGGAGAAAGTAGAGAGAGGAAAGGAAGTATTACACAGATACGTGGAGGAGACGACGAGCATTATGGCTGTGGGTTTCTTGCCACGTAACATCGCAGTGTGTGCGCGGCGCGTCAGAAATGCAGTACTCCTTATACTCTGGCGAAGTGAAGACCTTCATAGACAGAAGTACATCATGGCATTTTGAATATTCGTATATGCAGTACCATTCAACCGTATGTCTGTCGTACATAAGGGAAAGTTACGCATTTCCAGAGACAGATCTCTCATCAGTAACTTGTAAATACACTCCTGGAAATGGAAAAAAGAACACATTGAAACCAGTGTGTCAGACCCACCATACTTGCTCCGGACACTGCGAGTGGGCTGTACAAGCAATGATCACACGCATGGCACAGCGGACACACCAGGAACCGCGGTGTTGGCCGTCGAATGGCGCTAGCTGCGCAGCATTTGTGCACCGCCGCCGTCAGTGTCAGCCAGTTTGCCGTGGCATACGGAGCTCCATCGCAGTCTTTAACACTGGTAGCATGCCGCGACAGCGTGGACGTGAACCGTATGTGCAGTTGACGGACTTTGAGCGAGGGCGTATAGTGGGCATGCGGGAGGCCGGGTGGACGTACCGCCGAATTGCTCAACACGTGGGGCGTGAGGTCTCCACAGTACATCGATGTTGTCCCCAGTGGTCGGCGGAAGACGCACGTGCCCGCCGACCTGGGACCGGACCGCAGCGACGCACGGATGCACGCCAAGACCGTAGGATCCTACGCAGTGCCGTAGGGGACCGCACCGCCACTTCCCAGCAAATTAGGGACACTGTTGCTCCTGGGGTATCGGCGAGGACCATTCGCAACCGTCTCCATGAAGCTGGGCTATGGTCCCGCACACCGTTAGGCCGTCTTCCGCTCACGCCCCGACATCGTGCAGCCCGCCTCCAGTGGTGTCGCGACAGGCGTGAATGGAGGGACGAATGGAGACGTGTCGTCTTCAGCGATGAGAGTCGCTTCTGCCTTGGTGCCAATGATGGTCGTATGCGTGTTTGGCGCCGTGCAGGTGAGCGCCACAGTCAGGACTGCATACGACCGAGGCACACAGGGCCAACACCCGGCATCACGGTGTGGGGAGCGATCTCCTACACTGGCCGTACACCACTGGTGATCGTCGAGGGGACACTGAATAGTGCACGGTACATCCAAACTGTCATCGAACCCATCGTTCTACCATTCCTAGACCGGCAAGGGAACTTGCTGTTCCAACAGGACAATGCACGTCCGCATGTATCCCGTGCCACCCAATGTGTTCTAGAAGGTGTAAGTCAACTACCCTGGCCAGCAAGATCTCCGGATCTGTCCCCCATTGAGCATGTTTGGGACTGGATGAAGCGTCGTCTCACGCGGTCTGCACGTCCAGCACGAACGCTGGTCCAACTGAGGCGCCAGGTGGAAATGGCATGGCAAGCCGTTCCACAGGACTACATCCAGCATCTCTACGATCGTCTCCATGGGAGAATAGCAGCCTGCATTGCTGCGAAAGGTGGATATACACTGTACTAGTGCCGACATTGTGCATGCTCTGTTGCCTGTGTCTATGTGCCTGTGGGTCTGTCAGTGTGATCATGTGATGTATCTGACCCCAGGAATGTGTCAATAAAGTTTCCCCTTCCTGGGACAATGAATTCACGGTGTTCTTATTTCAATTTCCAGGAGTGTACGTAATTCATGAGGTTAAAACGCTACAGAGTCTACCAAACGCAATTACTGCGCTCCTCAAACAGAATGAATACGCATTGAACTGCCGGCAAAACATTGGTTTTACATTAAGATTGTCGATTTACGTCATTTTCCATTTCATATCACACCGCACAACACACCAGGCCGTGTTTTGGTGATATGTTGTGAGATCCAAAAGTTCCAAGTTAACACAGTTACTGTCTCATTTATTTAGTATGGATGATTGCGCCTGACTTTTTGAAACAGTTTAGTAACATTTTTAAGTCGGTCTAAAAGAGCTGCAAGGTAAAAGAAAAAGACGAGGAAAACAGTACAAATACTCTCTTACGGGCGCAGCAGCATAATTTCTGGAAGGTTATTCCGCATGACTAAAGAAGATTTTGACATGATTCTAGATTTTGGGTTACGTCACTACTTGTTTTAGAGTAGCTGACACCTTCATAAAAGCTCGCACATGAATTATAAGAAACTAGGAGGCCGGTTTATGGTTAGCGAAACGCATACGTATGTTCTGTTGTGATTCACGCAACGGTTGGTGCTTCCTCTTTATGTAGATGGTTCTGTGACGTTATCATCCGTATAGACGGCAGGATATTGTATCCACAGGATTTGGTCCATATTTATATGACATATGCAAGAAAAATTTGTAAATGTTCCGGCTACTAGCTGTAACGTAAAACAGAGTATAGAAACAAACCTTCGTGTTCCACTGTGCGGGATATCGTTCTGTGCTTTACGTCTGTTGTGCCTGTAACGAAAAATGTATTTGTAACCGTTTTCCTGACGTTTCATTATAAAAATTACCTTGAGCTACATGACAATACACATCGTGCAATGGCTTGGTGTGCAATATCATGAGTAGAGAACTAACCTATTGGACAAGTGGAATGCCTTATTTGAAAGTTAGTTTTAACTACACTCACGCCAGACTTCTTTTAAGGGAATACAGTATTAACCAAGTGGTCTTATAACTTCCACTGTAGCCTTACTTCTGCCAGATGGGTAATAAGCATCCGGATGACGGAACATCTTGGGCGTCCGTATGAGTCTAAGACTAATTAATTTAGAACCGTTGATTCCTGCGTAATTAAAGTTTGCGCCGAGTAATTAAATTTGCATCCCGAAATATGAAGAGGGATGGATTACAGAGGGCCTGTGTTTTAAAGGTACCGCAAACAAGTATTTTCAGGAACACCGAGTGCTGGAGAGACCTTGGTGGGGTGGGAGGTGGGGAGCAGGTACACCACTTACATTATTCCTCTCACTGCTCTGTTCACGGAATGTGACCAAAGAGCGTAGATGGTCCATTGGCGTGACATAATGCACTGACTGAAAAATTAACTTATCATTTTACAGTATCGATCACTACCTGAAAGCTAATTTTATTCTGTGCTACAAATTTATCCATGACTCCTTCTTGAGGATTTTTTGTGTTTCCTATTTTAGGAAAATGGACTTCAAAAATGATGCGTAGAATTTTGTGACCTAACGACATTACCTTGTAACTTGAAGGGATGTGAGACATAAATATAAGAAATCTAAATAAGTTTTATTGGATGCCAACGTTTTCCCTTCTTATGGTAATAATCTATTTCTTACTGTATCTGCTAAAATAAATAAAAGTTACGTTATGCGTAGTCATAAGTAATTAATGTAATTTATACATAATATAAAGCAAAAATTGTTCACGACACCAAATTAACTGTGGAATGACCAGTCATTTGTCGATAATTTCTACATCGTCCATGAGCGAGTAATGTACGAGTACATAGAATAAATTAATACGAATTATAACTGAATAAAGAGATAATCTAGCTCTAGGTCGAGTACATCAGTAACGGATCAGACATTGATCCTAATATGTGGGGTAACCTTAAAGTTTTAACTATCATCTTAAACAAGTCAAGCTTCGCCTACGAATCTTGATGATGCTGTTTCCCTTATTTTCATTTGGAGTCGGTATGACACTTGTTCCGGGCTGAATGACTTGACGGGGACCTAGGTAGAAGTAGTCTTCGGTTAGACTTCAGGAAATTTTCCACATCGAAAATTACCTCACTGCCATGTTGGAAATACCTGACACGCAAACATTTTTTTTTTATCGGAAGACACAGGAAGAAGTCATGGAAGTCATGTGAAGGTGAAACGGAATTGGCGGAGGGGGGGGGGGGGGAGGGTAGCAAGCGATGCAGCTTACAGTCAGTTCAGAGACTGATGTATTTCCTGGGGAATAGGCCACGTCAGGGTGGCAGATTGAACTTACCACTATAAACAACAATTGTTATTGTTCAGCAGGAAGTGCCAATAGTGGAAGTGCGACAGTATTGTGTCAGTGTTGTGCTACTGAGCGTCAGTGTTGTTCTACTGAACTCGTTGGAGCAACATCTCAGCATTCTCAAGACGTTCTGCCGAATGTTTTGAAGATGAGAAAAGTATGTACGTAGTCTTTCATGCTCAACTTGATTCCAAAGCAGAAACAACGACGTGTATCCGCCGGCCATGACTTGAGTGAAGTGAAACACACCAACAATTCTTTTCAGCAACAAAATGATCACAGGGGACGAGGCTTGTTGTTGTCAGTACAAACCTACCACATAACGACAATGTGCAGCAATTCAAATGAATAGTCAATGCCAGAATGAGGTTTTCACTCTGCAGCGGAGTGTGCGCTGATATGAAACTTCCTGGCAGATTAAAACTGTGTGCCGGGCCGAGACTCGAACTCGGGACCTTTACCTTTCGAGTGCAAAGGTCCCGAGTTCTAGTCTCGGTCCGGCACACAGTTTTTGAATAGTCAATGCTTTGACGACATAACCGACATACAAGCCACCATGACGTGCAAAATGGACAACATAGGAAAGGACATAAGTCGAAGGGGGCGGAAGGGGGGCATGGAAATTATGGATACTACCTGAAGCACTGAAACCACGATCTTAGCGATTTCCTATTTTTTTATTGAGTCGGACATATCCGAAAGAACAGACACCATGCATTCATATACTTATTCGCCTAGATGGGCAATGGATTCACCTTCTTAAGTGCTGATACACTAATACTTCCGACCCCTGCGGGAATCTCAAAATAGAGAGCGTTTAGAAAGCGGACAGCCCGCATCTCGTGGTCGTGCGGTAGCGTTCTCGCTTCCCACGCCCGGGTTCCTGGGTTCGATTCCCGGCAGGGTCAGGGATTTTCTCTGCCTCGTGATGGCTGGGTGTTGTGTGCTGTCCTTAGGTTAGTTAGTTTTAAGTAGTTCTAAGTTCTAGGGGACTGATGACCATAGATGTTGAGTCCCATAGTGCTCAGAGCCATTTGAACCATTTGAAAGCGGACAGGGATTGGGGCGCTCGGTGGGTCGGCAGTGAGGCGTACCGAGATAGTCCATGCAGTTGCTATAACTTTGTGTGTCCCTTATAGTGCAGTCTTAGGCGCACCTGCTTAGTAAGCAGGAGATACCGGGTTCTAATCCCGGCCCGGCACACATGCTCTCTCGTCACCACCGATTCTGCATAATGTACCGATCTACCCGATATCAGTAATCGCTTCCCTTCGCTTTCCTTTCTCCTTTCCCACTCCACCATCAATTTAGAAATAAAATGTGTTATCAATGTGAAAATGACAGCGACATCAAACTACAATAAAAGACTTCTCAGTTCTAAGTGGTTTTGTAATCTGACAGTATGACAAGACTTCACAAAATGTACTAATGACTGTCAAAAATAAATATGTTAGCCGTAAGATATACAGTGCATCTCACAATGATTGTGGAGGTACCTAGAAAATTAGCGAGACAAGTTTAGCAGAGCAACAATATGATTTCAGGAAACGACATTCTCGCTGTGACAGCGTATCCACACTGCACGAAATTGTAACTCAACAGTCCGTATGTAATCGAAGAATTAAAAATAAAATACCGTAGACTTTCGACACACAGTCTTTAGCGATTAATGGAAGAGAAGAGCTACCCACATTATCTAATACAAATCGTAAAGAGCTTAACATGGTGAATACCATCTGCTCCGTCAACCGGGGAGGAAGGCTTCCGGATTTGATCGTAACTTCTAAAAATTTACACTCAGGCAGATGTGAAAGATTGGAGAAGTAATATAAAGCATTTTTAAAACTCTCAAAAAAGTTTTAAACACTAGTTTTCTTTCTGATGACTAGTTCCTACTTGCAGCAAACAGATCGGGCCCACAATTTCTCACGTATGTACTCTTCAATTCATTTTCAAACTCTGACCTAGAGATGTCCTCAAACAAATCTTCAGGGTGCTGGAGGCAACTAAATATCTAGCAAACGACGCACCGTACGAAAGGAATGTTCTGGGTGGAAGTATATATTAGTAAAGGTACACTGTTGAGCCTAAACATTATGACAACCTGCTTAATAGTTTGTTTGTCCGTCTTTTGAACGAAATACATCACCGATTCCGTGTGTCATGGATCCGACAGTTTGTTGGTAGATTTGTGGAGGTATGTGGCAATAGATGTCTAAGCTCAGGTCATGTAACGCTTGTAAATAACGGGCCACTGATTTGCGTGCGCGATGATGGTGGCCGATAGCGACCCAGATGAGTTCCAAAGGATTTACATCAAGTGAATTTGGTCGCCGAGACACCAACGTAACTTCGCTATAATGCTCCACAAACTACTGTAGCACAGTTCTGTATCAGAAACATGGACAACTATACCGCTGAAAGATGACATCGCCATAGTGGAAGACATCGAGCATAAAGGAATGCAGGTGGTCCGCAGCTATCAAAGTGTTTTCGATTACTACCGTAAGCCATTCGCAAGCTCAGGAGAACGTCTCGCATAGCATAATTCTAGTCGCGACAGCCTGTTTCCGAGGCGCGCTGCACGTTTTGCTCCGCCGTTCACCTCGATGACGGCGTTTGTGGAGACAACCATAGACCCAGTGTAACAAAAATGTGATTCAACTGAAGAACCGACGCGTTTCCATTGATCGACGGTGGGATCCTGGTAGTTCCGTTTCCACTGCAATCGTAATTGAAAATATCGTCGGGTCCACGTGTGTACTAGTTGGGTTGGTCTGTTGCTGAGCTCCAAGTTCAACATCGTACGATGAACGATGGGCTCCGAAACATTTGTGCATGCGCCAGCATTATGCTCCTTTGGCAGAGATGCCACAGACCATCATGTATCCTACTTTACAGAGCAGAGAAATCTCCGAACCACATGTTCGGTTGAAAGTCGTGGACGTCCAACCATTTAACGCCAAGAGCTCCAAGTTCAACAACGTACGATGAACGATGTGCTTCGAAACATTTGTGAATGCGCCAGCATTATGCTCCTTCGGCAGAGATGCCACAGACCATCATGTATCCTACTTTACAGAGCAGAGAAATCTCCGAACCCCATGTTCGGTTGAGAGTCGTGGACGTCCAACCATTTAACGCCAAGAGCTCCAAGTTCTACAATGTACGATGAACGATGTGCCCCGAAACATTTGTGAATGCGCCAGCATTGTGCTCCTTCGGCAGAAATGCCACAGGCCATCATATATCCTACTTTACAGAGCAGAGAAATCTTCGAACCCCATGTTCCGTGAAAAGTCGTGGACGTTCAACCATTTAACGCCTAGTGGTAGTTTCACTGTTCTTCTACCTCTTTCCACAGATGCTCACGACAGTAGCACGTGAAAATTCGACCAGCTTCGCCGATTCCGGCATACAAGCAGTAGAAACCCTCGCCGAGAGCGGACGGGCTCCATCTTGCTGAAATGTAAGCCCAATATGGCTTGCCATGAAGCATAACAAAACGGGGCGTATGCTATCCTATGCCGTATGGTGCCGCGGATGACAACCAAAGAGTCCTGCTGTGAAATGAAATGGTACCCCAAACCATCACTCCTGGTTATCGGACCATACGGCGGGTGACAGTCAGGTTGGTAAACCACCGCCATCCGGGGCGCCTTCGGGCGTGTGTTCGTTGGTCATCAGGGCTCGCTTCGAAGGGGAACTGTACAACGAAGACAATTCTACTCCGGTCAATGAGATTCCAGGCCGACTGTCACCGACACCACTGCAACTGGGCTTGCTAGTGTACGGAGGTCAATGGCAGACGGCGTAAGCCATGAGTTCAGCCTATTTCTATGAGCCGCCCGTTAACGACCCTTGTAGTCGCTCAAGCACCAAGTGCTCATTTAATCGATAACAGTGATAAATCCAGGGCTCTAAGTGCCTCTCTGACGATTGAACGGTCCTCACTTTCTGTCATCCTTCTTGACGCTGTTTCCGGCCATGGTTCACCTGCTGGCGACATCGGATCGGCGAACAATAACACTGCTCTTATTCAAATGTCGAGCGATTCGTCGATTATTCCAACCAGCTTCTTTGAACCCAGCTACACGTCCTCACTCAAATGCTGACATCTGCGTATATTGTTCACGCGTCTATCTACGAGGCTTTGTTACTGCGCGACTGAGTACACGGAGTGAAAGTTGCGAAATAGTTTTGCCTTGGTATTGACATGTCCCCTGTTTACTACCCTTGCCAGCTGCGCGGAGAAACTGCGCTGCAGCATCACACTTTCATCCACTGACCGGCAAAGTTTACAGTTATGCATTCTCTGTCAATACCTGTATGAATATCAGTTTATGATAATTTTACTTAACTCTTCCTTGGTGCGTTTTTTTTTTTTTTTTTTTTTTTTTTTTTTGGGGGGGGGGGTATATTTCAGTCGTCTCGCTGATAGACTTCATATGTAAATGTAACTACCCAATAATCTGCCCATGATTAGCACTATCTATCCATAAGGCTAAACAGAAATCTACAAAAGAGAAAACAATAGCAAACACTCCTTTTAGCACATTTGCTTACGTACGCAGCGATGTCCTTGGAAAGGTAACATATGAGAGGAGTTCCTTTGGTATACCAAACAAATGTGTTGTAAGTCGAAGAGGTTGTGCTGCCGCCGGACAATTATCGAGAAAATCCTGTTGAACTGGTATATTCTTCGACGAGGAATAAGCAAACAAAAGCAAGCAAAATTCGATCTCCGAGATAAGGGTGTCCGTATGCACGGGAAATTATTGAGGAAGAAACAAGAGATTCAGCAATGCTGTCAGTGGTTGCTTGAGCACTGAGTGATGGTAAACAAATGGTCTGCAATCTATGATACAATTTCCGAATGCCTGAAATCTGTGCGAAATGTAAGAATAAGGAGTTAATTCGAAAAAGCCTCAAAATCTATGAAACAGACGAATTGCTATCACATTCCGAAAAAAAATTTAGAGCCATACAGTATAACTAAAGAAGGCAAATCCCGATGAATGTTACAATTATATGGATACACGGTGTCCGAAAGAATAGACACCACGGTTTCATACAATTGATTCGCCTCGATGTGCATTGCGTCCACCGACTTCAGTATGGATGCACAATTACGTTCGGCTTCCTGCGGGAATCTCAAAGCAGCGAGCATGGAGGACATGCAATGGTACTGCGAACAGGCGACGCTAGGTGGGTGTGTAGATCGACAGGTAGACGTGCCGATATAGTCCGCGCAATTGCGCAAAACACTGATTACGGCTGCCTCGGAAGCACGACAGGCGGGGTTCAAATCACGGTACTACACAAAAGTTGCAATTGTCGCTACTGATTTCGCATAAAATCCCATTGCAGCTGACTTGGATAGTTCCTTTCCGTTCTCCCCCCTACCTTCAATTTACATAAATATTAAAATACACGGAAATGAATCTGGCAACTCATGTTTGTAACCTGATGATCAGAATAGGAAAATAAAATTAAAGATGGCCTAAACTAAGAACAGTTTGATATCATGCAGGCGGAAACTACCAGAGAACCTACACACAACAAAAAAAGTTTTGCATCTCCCCGGTACTCAGAATTCCTGAAGATAGACGTTGACTGTGTGTGTTGTATCACAGACACAGACCCTTTGACTGGTCAGAGATGTCACTGAAACCGCCCAAAGATGTAAACAACTATGATGAGCTGCGCCGTTAGACGGAGGGGGTCCGGCCGCCGATAAGTTCTAGTCATTCCAAGAGGAAGGAGGTACACGGCGCCGGCCGGAGTGGCCGAGAAGTTCTAGGCGCTTCAGTCTGGAACCGCGCGGCCGCTACGGTCGCAGTTTCCAATCATGCCTAGGGCATGGATGTGTGTGATGTCCTTAGGTTATTTAGGTTTAAGTAGTTCTAAGTTCCAAGGGGACTGATGACCTCAGATGTTAAGTCCCATAGTGCTCAGAGCCATTTGATTTAGGTACACGGCTCGTGTTGTCTGTAGTTCAACCATGCCTAGACGGTCAATACCACCGTTCGATCGCGTCCTCATTTTTACTTTGTGCCAGGAAGGGCTCTCCACGAGGGGTGTCCAGGCGTCTCGGAGTGAACCAAAGAGGTGTCCATGTTCGGACGTGGAGGACAAACAGAGAGACAGGAACTGTCGATGAAATGTCTCGCTCAGGCCACCCAAGGGCCACTACTGCAGTGGATGACCGCTACCTACGGATTATGGCTCGGAGGAACCCTGACAGCAAGCAACCATGTTAAATAATGCTTTTCGTGCAGCCACAGGACGTCGTGTTTCGACTCAAACTGTGGGCAATTTCACTCCTGACGTCCATGATAAGGTCCATCTTTTGCAACCACGACACCATGCAGCGAGCTACACATGGGCACAACAACATCCCGAAAGGACTGCTCAGGTTTGGCATCACATTCCCTTCACCGATGAGTGTCGCATGTGCCTTCAACCAGACAATCGTTCGAGACGTGTTAGGAGGCAACCCAGTCAGGCTGCACGTCTTAGACACTCTGTCCAGCGAGTGCAGGAAGGTGTAGATTCCCTACTGCTTTGGGGTGGCATTTTGTTGTGCCGCTGGTGGTCATGGAAAGCGCCGTAGTGGCTGTACGATACGTGAATGCCATCCTCCGACCGATAGGGTAAACATATCGCAGCATATTGGGCATTCGTCTGCATGGACGACAATTCGCGCCCCCATCGTGCACATTTTGTGAATGACTTCCTTCACGATAACGACATCGCTCGACTAGAGTGGCCCGTATGTTCTCCAGGCATGAACCTCATCAAACATGCCTGGGATAGATTGGAAGGGGCTGTCTATGGATGACGTGACCCACCAACCACATTGCCTACGCCGAATCGCCGTTGAGGAGTGGGACAGTCTGGATCAAAAGCGCCATAATGAACTTGTGGATAGTGTGCCACGATGTATATAGGCATGCATCAACGCCAGAGGACGTGTTACTGGGAATTAGAGGTACCGTTGTGTACAGCAATCGGGACCACTACCACTGAAGGTCTCGCTATGTGGTTGTACAACATGCAATGTGTGGTTTTCATGAGCAGTCAAAAGGGCGGATAAGATGTTGATCTCTATTCTAATTTTCTGTATAGGTTCCGGAACTCTCGGAACCGAGGTGACGGAATTCTTTTTTGTGTGTGTGTTTGTGTGTGTGTGTATTATGACATAGCACTTGGAAATGAAATGCAGATTGAAGAACAATCAAGATAATATCCTTGCCTTTATGAATGTAGGGAAATGCTCTGATAATCTGTGGCGCTGAAAATTTGGTCACGATTCTTAGAGAAGACTGGGGTGGAAACGAAACAGGCAAATAATCAACGACATCTACAAAACACAAGTAACAACAATAACAGCAGAAAGCCAAGAATGACAGAATCCTGTTAAGATAAATGTAGGGTGAAATTACAGTTTATCACCACTATTGTTGAACTTATACGTCGAAGAAACAATAAAGGACGCAACTGGAATTCTCGGAAAAGAATAAATGCTCAACGGGAACTTACGATGGTTCGCAGGCGACTCAGTCCTTCCTGCGGGGAGTCTACTGCGTGCAACAATACTTAATCGGGCGCTGAGAAGCACGATGGAAGAGAAAATGTTGTTGGGGCAAAGAAAGACTAAAATATGCAAAAGAGATTGGAGGTCATAGTGAAACGTACGTAGAGATGAAATAATTAGCAAAATACAGTAAAGCCCTGAAGGACAGAATTAAACAAGTCAAAAGACTTATCGTCCTTCTTTCTTCCGGTCTTTTACTGTGTCTTAACAGGGTCAGTATGTTACTTTGGATTTATTGGTCGAGGGTGACCGGATGCCCTTCTCGTCGACAAGTAGAAAGCCTGACGACTTTAAAACGTATTTTACAGTACTGTGCTGGCAACTGTTACTTTTTGTCTCTTTCTTTTGAGTCATCAGTCCCATGACTGGTTTGATGCTGCCTGCCACGAATTTCTCGCCTGTGCCAATTTTTTCATCACTGACTATCACTTGCAACTTACGTCCTCAATTATTTGCTGGATGTATTCCAGTCTCTGTCTTCCTCTACAGCTTTTACCCTCTATAGCTCCCTATAGCACTATAGCGGTTTTTCATTGCTGTCTTAACAGGTCGTAATCATCCTGTCCATTCTTCTTGTCAGTGTATTCTAAAGGTTCCTTAGTCCGTTGATTCTGCGGAGATCCTCCTCAGTCCTTATCTTATCAGACCACCTAATTTTCAACATCCTTATGTAACACCACCTCTCAACTTCTTGGTTACCCTTCCGTCCCGGTTTTCACGCAGCCCATGATTCACTACTGCACAATGTTGTGCTTCAAATGTATATTCGGAAATTTCTTCCTCAAATTAAGGCCTATTTTTGATACTAGTAATGTTCTCATGCCCTTTTTCTCTGCGCTCTTCTGATATTTGTGTCCTCCTTGCTTTGTCCGTCAGGGTTATTTTGTTTCCAAGGTAGCAGTTTTCTTTTAATTGATGAACTCCATTTTTTATGTTGAGTTTCTCACTGTTCTAATTTCTGCTATTTCTCATTACTTTCGCCTGTCTTCTGCTTACTCTCAGTCTATCACACAAATAATCACACAGTAATAGAACTGAACAGCATCTCCGCTTGTACAGGATATTTCGAAATCAACATACCGGTTTTAAGGCGTTGTAGCATTTATTACATTCACCAAATGAAAGAGCAATTCAAACAGTTTTGTTTGCATACCTATGCGCAATGGGAAGAGTATGGAATGGCAAAGAGTGACTGAAAAAAGTGTTGAAAGAGTGCGAGTCCCTCACGCTTAGCCACAAATATATCCCCGCGGAAAGTTTATGGGCCTTTATTTTTCGGTGAATCAACTGTGACTGATGTTTCTTATCTTGATGTGTTACAGCTACGGCCTGCGCCTCATTGGGAGGAAGCTGAACAACACATCTTCATTTGGGAGCAAAATGATGCGTCGCCTCATTGGCATAACTCAGTACGCGCGACTGGTTCAACGACGTTGCATTCAACCGTTGGTGCAAAGTGCTGGTTGACACACCATTTTATGCATGACCTCCACGTTCACACACGACCTGACGCGACCATGTTTATTTGCCTCCGATACTAGCTGATCTATCACACTTTTGAAACAGTGTTGTTGCAACAGTTACTCCGGACATGTTGCTCAAGGTTTCGGAACAACTCGTCTATCGCCTCGATACGTGGTCGGTGTTCACACTAAATAATTGTAAGTTAGTGTTTCTCTTTCAGTTGGTGTGTTATTTATAATTGTAAGGTGACTGCAATACGTGATACAAAGCCTTAAAACCCGTATATTCATTTTGAAACACCCTGTATTAAGCAGTCTCTGCTTCACAACTGCTGTCGAATATTCGTAAGTGAATTTTTACATGGAGATAGGTCTAGCAAGCGGACGCACGTTCCTCTTGGCATCGACATATGGCATTCACGTAATAAAAATCGTAACACCCAGGATCGAAAAGATAACCCGACGTTAACATGGGAAAATCAACGTTCCAATCCCTCACGACGATAATATTGGCCACGCAGAGGAAGTGGGTCACATACGAGAAACAACAACAATGGAAAGGGAATGTAACATATTTCCCGTAGTGGAAACAACCTTGCCAACGTGTGGCTGGGCATTATGCTGCATCAGAATGATGCTGTTCGTCAAAGTTCCTAGACGTTTAGACTTGATGTTGCGCTTCAATTTCTGAAAAGTATCCGCGTACCACGGTGCATTAATGGCAGTGCCGTATACCAGGAAGTCAATCAGCATTTGACCCTTGCAATCAAAGCGAAAGTTCGTCATGAATTTCCCGTAGGAAAGAGCATTCTGTATGATGGTTCAAATGCCTCTGAGCAATATGGGACTTAACATCTGAGGTCATCAGTCCCCTAGAACTTAGAACTACTTAAACCTAACTAACCTAAGGACATCACACACATCCATGCCAGAGGCAGGATTCGAACCTGCAACCGTAGCGGTCGCGCAGTTCCAGACTGACGTGCCTAGAACCTCTCGGCTACACTGGCTGGCTATTCTGTATGATGATACCAGTTTGAACGTTTATCTGTAATCCATAAGTATTATATCTACTATCTTCAAATTTGTATTATTCATTGTGAAAACTGCATTTAACGGAATTTCCTTTAGTATTCATATTGTGAACCTCGCACTTTCGTATTATTTAGGTTCAATTGTCATTTTTGGGGACATGCAGGTACCTTTTATACATCATTCAGCAACTCGTTTTGATCTTCAGATGATTTTACTGAACGGCAAAGGGTAGTATCATCTGAAAACAATTTAAAACAGCTGCTTGGATTGTCTCCCAAATTACTGTTTCTGTGTACGAGGGCTATTCAGAAAGTAAGGAACGTTTTGGCATTAAAAGAAAATAAGTACCAGAAATACATTTTATTATATACATCTGAAAGAGCGACTGACATACTACTTTTCCACACAGACACAAAACACATTGAGGCACTTATCATAGCGGTGGAAAAGCTTTGAAAGTCCTTCGATGAAAAATTCTGGCGCCTGAGACTTCTGCCAGTGAGTCACGCAGGCCTGAAGTTCAGTATCGTCATCAAAGCGCTGTGTTGCAAGCCAGTTCTTCATCTTGGGAAACAACTGGAAGTCGCTTGGTGCAAAATCGGGGCTGTAGGGCGGATGAGAGAAAATTTCCCATTTGAATGAATGAAGGAGTTCTTTAGTGTGGTTTGCCGTGTGACATCGGGCATTGCCGTAAAAAGAAAAAGAAAAAAAAAAGGACGTTATCTTCCTTCGGCGTTTGTTTTGAACTGCTCTTCTCAGGCTGTGCAAAGTTTGCAGAATTTATGGTTGCTCCACGTTCTAAAAAGTCAATAAGAAGCACACCTTGCCTATCCCAAATCACTGTCGCCATCAACTTCCTTGCTGACAAGGTTTGCAAACACTTTCATGGTTTTTTGGGGGAACTTGTGTGCCCCCACTCCATGGGGCGTGTTTCACTCAAGTTTCGTCACTGGTTACGATTAAATCCAGTAATGAACCACCATGTTTGTCGTAGGCGTCCAGAAATGTCAACAATGTCCCATTCGCTGTTCTTTATGGTGCTCTGTAAGCATTTTGGGCAACCATCGTGCACAAAATTTGTGGTAGCCTAGCTTTTGAGTGACGGTTTCAAACAACAAAGTCCGTGACACTTGTGGAAAAGAAAGCGAAAGCTCCGTTATCGAGAAGCGACGTTTTTCACGAATCGTTTCATGAACTTTAGCTACAAGATTGTCAGTCACAATGCTCGGGGGTCCACTCTTCTCTTCATCATGAAAGTTGGTTAGGCCATTTTTAAAGAGAATGCACGATTTCCGGACGGAAAATTCATTCATTACGTTGTTTCCGTACACTTCGCACAGTTCACGATAAATTTCTATAGGTTTTAGGTTTTTTCCCTACAAAAATCGTATCACAGACCGCACCTCACAATTGGCGGGATTTTCGATTGCAGCGCACATTTGAAATTCGAATATGGAAAAACCCAGACGCGCATAGACGTTCCCGCTGTCACGGATGGATGCTGACTCAGCTGCCGAGCACGCACAGACCAAAATATACGTGACCGGCGCGCACCTAGCGGCGCAGACGGAAACATTCCCTACTGCCTGAAAAGCCCTCATATTAGGAATGGCAGTAACGCCTCCTTGGAAAACACCAGGAATACAATGGTTTTCAATAAATGACTTCCGGTCAAATACAGCGAACTGTGATCTTTCTGAAGGGAAATCATGAATCCGGTAGCACGGCTGAGGCGATAATTAGTTTGATTAGGAGATATTTGCGAGGAACGGTGTCAAAAGCGTTCTGGGAATCTAGAAGCAGGGAATCAACATGAGATCCCTGTATATGACACTCATTACATCGTGTGAACTACCGGCTGCAATCCTGTGAATTTTTATTACATATTCATTAAAATGCTTCTTTGATATCCAATTGTGGATTACTGCTTTGAAATAAGATTTTTTGCATGGCTCACATGCGCTCATTACACCGGAAGGTCAGGCTCATCGCTAGCTAGTAACATTCATCTGACAGCAAAGAGTGCCAATTTTTGTGTCTGAAGTTCACGTAAAACTGAAATTTGTTATTTATTTTTATTCTGTACCTATGTTGCATACAATAACGATAATAGTAACAACAGTAAATTGTTGGATAAGAAAGTCTTTCATGTGTACCGAGAATTGCCACAAATAGTCAAATACGTATATTTCAGTCTATGTGATGCAGTGTCAGAGAATGCGAGTGATATGACTGACGATCACGCCTTCGCAGTACTAGCCCTTGTTTCTGGGACAGTGTGAACTACCGGCTGCAATCCTGTGAATTTTTATTACATATTCATTAAAATGCTTCTTTGATATCCAATTGTGGATTACTGCTTTGAAATAAGATTTTTTGCATGGCTCACATGCGCTCATTACACCGGAAGGTCAGGCTCATCGCTAGCTAGTAACATTCATCTGACAGCAAAGAGTGCCAATTTTTGTGTCTGAAGTTCACGTAAAACTGAAATTTGTTATTTATTTTTATTCTGTACCTATGTTGCATACAATAACGATAATAGTAACAACAGTAAATTGTTGGATAAGAAAGTCTTTCATGTGTACCGAGAATTGCCACAAATAGTCAAATACGTATATTTCAGTCTATGTGATGCAGTGTCAGAGAATGCGAGTGATATGACTGACGATCACGCCTTCGCAGTACTAGCCCTTGTTTCTGGGACAGTATTTCTATAGAATTGTTTCACAGCCGGGAGTAGTCACAAATCCAACTGTATTGAATGACTGACAGCAGTTATATCGAGTTCTGAGCCCTGACATCTTTGAGAATTATCAGATTTACTGTCAATTTAGTGCCAATCTGGTTAATATTTGGAAGACTTCTCCAGATTACAAAAGCTTCACGTAGATCAGGGGCGGGCAGGAATTCTGCACGTGTGCGGTGCACATGCACGTGTGCAGTTTACAGGTGTTCTGCGTGCACACAGGCGCAAGCTGGCCACCCGCTTCTTTCCCCTCCCCACCATACCGTCTCTCCGCTTCTTCCTCTGTAATGCGTTTTGTTTCCTGGCCTGCTTTATTGAATGAAGGAATAAGGGTAGTAGGAGTGCTTGAAAGCAATCATCGTTTGAAAGAGTACCTATTACCTACGATACGTTTTATTTAATTATCACAGGTGGAGTTTACAATACGTTTAATGTCTGGAACAAAATTTCTACATACAGACAAACGCTAACAGTTACGCAAATTTTCATTACTGATGATTGCTCTTAACCGAGACTTATTAATTTTCATAACAGAAAAAAATCTGTCACAAACGTATGTCGAGCCAAACATTGACATTATCTTCGCGGCTTCACGATGGAGACGAGGAAACTTGCTGTGGAAAGTCGTGATAAAAATCTATCACACGTCTTGCCAAAAGGAACCTGTCTCTCAGACGAGAAATACGCTGTAGACCTATTAATTCCATTTGCAAACTGGGATGAATATCATCTACAGAAACAGCAGATTGTCTCGAGAACTATTCAAAACCTTGGGATAAGTAACATATATCCCCAAATCGCTTGAGAAAGTCCTCTTTTATTGCACTAAGAACGGCAACATACTGAAATTTATTATAATAGCGTTCAATATTAAACTTCCGCTGACCAGCGAGAATACTGTCACATATTATACATTTCCAATTTTCACGTTTTTGCACAGAGAAAAAATTATTCTCCCATTCCTCTTTAAAAGATAGCAAAGCTCCAATTCTCCGTTTCCTTGATTCACTCTGCATTTTCCGGTTACTGAAATTCACTACGTAGTGGTCGCTTCGCTTCAACGTCCGCAGCTTAGCCTGGCACTACATTGCGGCAACCTGCCGGCTGTTGCCACTGCTCCGTTCGACCATTGCACGCGAGCAGCATACGTGCAGCGCTGTGCGCTCATGAGCCGCGTGCAACGTTTTCCCGCCCCTCACGTAGATAGTCTTTCAGCTCCGAAGACGACGGTAGTACGAACACTGTAACTCAATTCAAGTCGCTATAGAAATAAGAGGAATTTATACACATCGGTGTATGTGTTTGGTAGGAGTGGATTTAAAATCTCCTTTCCCCAACCACACTTTGGTTTCCCACGTTTTCTCTAATTCACGTGAATACTTGAACGCCTCCTCGAAGGAATCACAGCTGTTTGCTTTCTGAATCCTCCTCCAGCCGGTCAACTGGCTCTGAGCACTATGGGACTTAACATCTGAGGTCATTAGTCCCCTAGAACTTAGAACTACTTAAACCTAACTAACCTAAGGACATCACACACATCCATGCCCGAGGCAGGATTCGAACCTGCGACTGTAGCGGTCGTGCGGTTCCAGACTGTAGCGCCTAGAACCGCTCGGCCACTTCGGTCGGCTGCCGGTCAAGTGCCCAACGTCTAATGACGTAGACTACGACAAGACTTTCAACTGAGAGCTTTTCTGTGCTTTGGCGTGTGAGAAGACTGGTACATTCAGGAAGTCGTTAAGTCCCACTGGTAATAGGAATAATTTCCAAGTGATTTACTCAAGTTAGGTATTTTTTTTCCTTTCTAGGCATATAAATGTACATCCTAGTCAAGACGGTGGCACAATGACATTGTAAGTTGAGACCCATAAAAACTAACACAGGAATGATGATAATCAGCACCTAATATGTAACTTTGAGAAATGACAACAACGTTGCTACGCAGCGTAGAAGTTTTCACTTTTTATCGTCACAGTGATGTAAGAGCACGTGATATCGAAGAAAACTGAGGGAATGGTTGTTGCATCTTTTACCTAGTTTATATTTAATCTTTAAAAACAAAGTCATTAATTATCACAAAAAAGTATATTCCAAAAACTTACACTCAGCAAGTTTATAATATAGTTACCAAAGTCAGACTTCTTGTAAAAATAATCAAAAAACACAAAACAAATTTTGAAGGAGGTACTGAATCAGAAAAAGGTAATCTAGTATTTAAAGTGTAACAATTTCCCGATAGTTACAGGACTTCTCTGTATTTCCATTTTCAAAGAGACCAGTTACATGATGTTCCTGTAGTCTTTCGTCCTCACTGTTTGGTGTTGTAAGGTTTCACAAAAACATTAACCCACTGAATTCCAGAAAATTATTCTTTCGAAGAATTTTCAGTGTTATTTCACTCCCACAATTGTGTGTCGTTTCTTTACAATTCCTTACGAGTAACCCCAGAAAAGAAACTTCCATAGAAATACAACAGTAAACCAGGCTTTTTTAAAGATTTTTACCCGAAATTATAGGAGTGCCTCATTTTCTGTTTGATCCTTTCTCGGGCGTACTGTACTCAATGCTGAACTAACTTATGAGCGTCTTTTTTGAACATTAAACTGTATACTCCCTCTCGTCCAATCCATCTCATTTTTCTGAACTGCATCGACAGCTTTAATCATTTTCAGTAGACTCCACTTTCTTCCCCAATTATACTATTGTAATAAACAAGAAAATACCAAGAGAATAAGAGTGTGTACTAACACAGTCTTACTTTAAACATGCTAAAGTCAGTGGTTTCATTTAATCAACTGAAAGAGGTTCACTTTAGGTGACAGTAGCTTCCACTTCGTTAACTCAATAAACGTTTAACAAAAGATCTAAATGAAAATTTTAACCATGAACATTAACCTTAAAACTTACTAATGAACCACACAAAGAGATTCGCTTTGAGCCAGAAGCTTGGAGAAATATTGAAAAAAACAGCACAGTGTGAAAAATTTTTACAGTGTCAGAATATGTAATGGCGACGTAATAATCAAGCAGTGGAGCGTGAGACTTATGCGTTTCGCTTTACGCTGGGTCGCATTAGAACTTACAGCCAAGAGACACGGGAGGGGGTGTCGACTTAACGGCATGTTAATAACAAATTATATCTACATCTACATCTACATCTACATCTATACTCCGCGAGCCACCTTACGGTGTGTGGCGGAGGGTACTTATTGTACCACTATCTGATCCCCCCTTCCCTGTTCCATTCACGAATTGTGCGTGGGAAGAACGACTGCTTGTAAGTCTCCGTATTTGCTCTAATTTCTCGGATCTTTTCGTTGTGATCATTACGCGAGATATATGTGGGCGGTAGTAATATGTTGCCCATCTCTTCCCGGAATGTGCTCTCTCGTAATTTCGATAATAAACCTCTCCGTATTGCGTAACGCCTTTCTTGAAGTGTCCGCCACTGGAGCTTGTTCAGCATCTCCGTAACGCTCTCGCGCTGACTAAATGTCCCCATGACGAATCGCGCTGCTTTTCGCTGGATCATGTCTATCTCTTCTATTAATCCAACCTGGTAAGGGTCCCATACTGATGAGCAATACTCAATAATCGGACGAACAAGCGTTTTGTAAGCTACTTCTTTCGTCGATGAGTCACATTTTCTTAGAATTCTTCCTATGAATCTCAACCTGGCGCCTGCTTTTCCCACTATTTGTTTTATGTGATCATTCCACTTCAGATCGCTCCGGATAGTAACTCCTAAGTATTTTACGGTCGTTACCGCTTCCAATGATTTACCACCTATGGCATAATCGTACTGGAATGGATTTCTGCCCCTATGTATGCGCATTATATTACATTTATCTACGTTTAGGGAAAGCTGCCAGCTGTCGCACCATGCATTAATCCTCTGCAGGTCCTCCTGGAGTACGTACGAGTCTTCTGATGTTGCTACTTTCTTGTAGACAACCGTGTCATCTGCAAATAGCCTCACGGAGCTACCGATGTTGTCAACTAAGTCATTTATGTATATTGTAAACAATAAAGGTCCTGTCACGCTTCCCTGCGGTACTCCCGAAATTACCTCTACATCTGCAGATTTTGAACCGTTAAGAATGACATGTTGTGTTCTGTCTTCTAGGAAATCCTGAATCCAATCACAAACCTGGTCCGATATTCCGTAAGCTCGTATTTTTTTCACTAAACGTAAGTGCGGAACCGTATCAAATGCCTTCCTGAAGTCCAAGGAATACGGCATCAATCTGCTCGCCAGTGTCTACGGCACTGTGAATTTCTTGGGCAAATAGGGCGAGCTGAGTTTCACATGATCTCTGTTTGCGGAATCCATGTTGGTTATGATGAAGGAGATTTGTATTATCTAAGAACGTCATAATACGAGAACACAAAACATGTTCCATTATTCTACAACAGATTGACGTAAGCGAAATAGGCCTATAATTATTCGCATCTGATTTATGACCCTTCTTGAAAATGGGAACGACCTGCGCTTTCTTCCAGTCGCTAGGTACTTTACGTTCTTCCAGCGATCTACGATAAATTGCTGATAGAAAGGGGGCAAGTTCTTTAGCATAATCACTGTAGAATCTTAAGGGTATCTCGTCTGGTCCGGATGCTTTTCCGCTACTAAGTGATAGCAGTTGTTTTTCAATTCCGATATCGTTTATTTCAATATTTTCCATTTTGGCGTCAGGGACCGTGTTACGATTTTCCGCAGTGAAACAGTTTCGGAACACTGAATTCAGTATTTCTGCCTTTCTTCGGTCGTCCTCTGTTTCGGTGCCATCGTGGTCAACGAGTGACTGAATAGGGGATTTAGATCCGCTTACCGATTTTACATATGACCAAAACTTTTTAGGGTTCTTGTTTAGATTGTTTGCCAATGTTTTATGTTCGAATTCGTTGAATGCTTCTCTCATTGCTCTCTTTACGCTCTTTTTCGCTTCGTTCAGCTTTTCCTTATCAGCTATGATTCGACTACTCTTAAACCTATGATGAAGCTTTCTTTGTTTCCGTAGTACCTTTCGTACATGATTGTTATACCACGGTGGATCTTTCCCCTCGCTTTGGACCTTAGTCGGTACGAACTTATCTAAGGCGTACTGGACGATGTTTCTGAATTTTTTCCATTTTTGTTCCACATCCTCTTCCTCAGAAATGAACGTTTGATGGTGGTCACTGAGATATTCTGCGATTTGTGCCCTATCACTCTTGTTAAGCAAATATATTTTCCTTCCTTTCTTGGCATTTCTTATTACACTTGTAGTCATTGATGCAACCACTGACTTATGATCACTGATACCCTCTTCTACATTCACGGAGTCGAAAAGTTCTGGTCTATTTGTTGCTATGAGGTCTAAAACGTTAGCTTCACGAGTTGGTTCTCTAACTATCTGCTCGAAGTAATTCTCGGACAAGGCAGTCAGGATAATGTCACAAGAGTCTCTGTCCCTGGCTCCAGTTCTGATTGTGTGACTATCCCATTCTATACCTGGTAGATTGAAGTCTCCCCCTATTACAATAGTATGATCACGAAACTTCTTTACGACGTTATGCAGGTTCTCTCTGAGGCGCTCAACTACTACGGTTGCTGATGCAGGTGGTCTATAGAAGCATCCGACTATCATATCTGACCCACCTTTGATACTTAACTTAACCCAGATTATTTCACATTCACATTCGCTAATAACTTCACTGGATATTATTGAATTCTTTACTGCTATAAATACTCCTCCACCATTGGCGTTTATCCTATCCTTGAGGTATATATTCCATTCTGTGTCTAGGATTTCGTTACTGTTCACTTCCGGTTTTAACCAACTTTCCGTTCGTAATACTATATGCGCACTATTTCCTTCAATAAGAGATACTAATTCAGGAACCTTGCCCTGGATACTCCTGCAGTTTACCAATATTACGTTAACTTTTCCTGTTTTTGGTCTCTGAGGACGGACGTTCTTTATCAACGATGATAATGTCCTCTCTGGTAAGCCGTCAGGTATTTTATCGTTTCGCCCAAGGGGGGGTCCCTCTAACCTAAAAAACCCCCGTGTGCACGCCACACGTACTCTGCTACCCAAGTAGCTGCTTCCGGTGTGTAGTGCACGCCTGACCTGTCTAGGGGGGCCGTACAGTTCTCCACCCAATAACGGAGGTCGATGAATTTGCAACCATTATAGTCGCAGAGTCGTCTGAGCCTCTGGTCTAGACCCTCCACACGGCTCCAAACCAGAGGACCGCGATCGACTCTGGGCACTATGCTGCAGATATTAAGCTCAGCTTGCACTCCGCGTGCGATGCTGGTTGTCTTCACCAAATCAGCCAGCCGCCGGAAGGAACCAAGGATGGCCTCAGAACCCAAGCGGCAGGCGTCATTCGTTCCGACATGTGCTACTATCTGCAGCCGGTCACACCCAGTGCGTTCAACAGCTGCCGGAAGGGCCTCCTCCACATTACGGACGAGACCCCCCGGCAAGCACACCGAGTGCACACTGGCATTCTTCCCCGACCTACCCGCTATTTTCCTGAGGGGCTCCATAACCCGCCTAACGTTGGAGCTCCCTATAACTAATAGGCCCGCCCTCTGTGACTGTCGGGACCTTGCCGGAGAATCGGCCACTGGCCCAACAGGCGAGGCATCCTGTGGTGGCTCGGAAACGATGTCATCACCACTAGGAAGCACCCCGTACCTGTTGGAAAGGGGTAAGGCAGCTGCCGCGCGGCCAGATCCCACCTTTGCCTTTCGGCCAGGCACGCGCGAGCCCACCACTGTCCGCCATTCACCCTGGAGTGATGGCTGACCGGTAAGATGCTCACTGCCGGAAGACGCAGCGACATCAGGGGTTCCATGTGATTCCAAGGCCACCGAAGTAGGCATAGGTCTCACCACAGTTGCCCCAACGCCACTACGAGCCGACACCTGCGCCTCGAGCTCGATGAGCCTAACAGACAAAGCCTCCACCTGCCCCCGAAGAGTGGCCAATTCTCCTTGCGTCCGCTCACAACAACCACAGTCCCTACACATGACTATGTTTACCCTACTCTATACGGTGACAAATTCCCAAGATAATCTTCTGATGAGCTACTCTGATAATCAAGAAACACTCACTGAAATACGAGACGCGAAAACTACGCTAGGTTTTTCCAGAAAAACTATTTAAAAGCTAAGCGCAGCAAATAAGTACAAAAACGCTTTATACAAACAGTACTCGCTGCTGCTGGTGCTCTCGCTCTGGCTGTCACAAGACAACTGCTGATTCAAGTGACTAGTGGCTAACGGCCGCGAAACAAACAAAAGACGGTTTTAGGGCGCTTTCTGTTCTAAACGATCAAGAAAACACTAAGAAATCTAACACGAAAACTACGTAAAGTTTTATCAAGAACTGTTAGTTACTATGCAGAGCAGATAAACACAAATAGAATCCCTTCCTTAGTGGAAGGTCGTAAACAAAATGCAGAATAAACGCTTTATACAAACAGTACTCGCTGCTGCTGGTGCTCTCGCTCTGGCTGTCCTGTTTCAGTAGGACTTCATAGGTCTCAAAAGTAACTACAATGGGTGAATGAAATGGACTCACGTTAATAGAAACAATTGGGAAAATTTCCGTTTTATTTTAAGTCTTTCAAAAATAAAGTGGTCGCTCGTTTATCTTTCCCTTCTACTGTATGCCGTAAGTATGTCTCTGTGACAAAAGCATGTGAAATGGCGCAGTGCTTAACTAATTCCGCATCACGATGAAGGAAGACGCCTATTCCCCATTACTGATTGAAATCTTACAAAGTGAAGGCGTAGTGAAGCAAGTGTTCATATTGCTACCACTGAGTAATCTTTCATGAATATAGCGATCTCTCTACACATTCTCCAAAATAACTGTTATAACATGCGAAACTGTGACGTAATACTAAATAAACAAACAGAATTAAAATATTGAAAATCTTACGTAGAGCAACCGCGTTAGTCGTTTGTGCGGCAGAATTATTCACATGTAGCAAACAAGGCTGCTTTGGTTGCGCTGCCTTAATTACGTAAATTATTGGATAATGAGGCCGACAGTAAATTTCTCCCCTGATTGCTTACTTTCGAGCTCGGTTGCTTTTCACAACAAGCACATGCAAATAGTAAATAAAACTGCACTGTAACATGACACGGAAAGTTCAAGTTACGGCTGGACGTCCTACGAGGACTTTTATTTATACGTCGGTCCCTGATTACATCATGTGAAACCAGTACTGAAAGTCGACACTAAATGACTGTTACAGATACATTAGTGCATGAACGCATTTGTGAAAATAACATGACCATACACAGGTATGACAACTTATTACGTGTTTTCTTACAAATAAGGATGACTTTCAGATCCGGGCAGTTACACATAACTTAAGTTAAAACATTGAATTTAGGCTTGTGGTAGGGACTTTACAGGAACCCATCACTTGTAATAAACTTCCACAAATGTCTCACTTTAGCCAATGAGTCCGTACAGTGGGGGATATGAGGCGTAGATTATGACTGGCTGCGCTTTTCCATCCGAGAACTGAGGAAATTAAAACAATCCTTCCTTGAACTATCTTACTGAGTAGTCGTGTAGGATTCTTTCTACCTGTTTTCCCGAGAATCTCTCGACGTTTATGTTCCTCGCGGAAGGTGATCAGTGCCGTCGGGTTCCCTGCAAGGTGCAATTCTACTTCTTGTCATTCTAAGTGATGAATCGGGAAGCTATATTATTCGAAATAACATTAAAAAATGTTGCAGTATGATGCATTTATTTACGAAACACCATAAACTGATAATATTGGCACAATTTAAGATGACTAACAGAAAACTAACAATTTCCTGAGAATATGGTCTTAACGACAGAACTAGATCGGAGGGCATTCTATTGGCGACTGTCGACTACGGTGCACAGCTTGTTCCTCGTACTTACACTCCTGATATTTCGTAGTTTTCCGTACATTTTCATTAGCTTAAACATTATACATGTATTTATTAAGATGATCGATTTCTAGTGCGGTAATATTGTTGTAAGAAAGCATTTATAAACCTGTAGGCTTCTCCAAATATCTGTATTGGAAGAAATGACTTTTGCTAGCTAATATTCATTAAGCACGATTTTTTGATTCGCGCCAGAATAATTGCGCTTTCTCTATGTGCCTCTCTGCTGACGTAACGGGCGTTCTCCTGTCTAGCTACACCGCCTTACACCACCATCCACTGGCAACGCCATATGGTCCAACGCCTCCTTCAGCTAGCGTGGGAATTGAAATCTTGCAGCCATCTGCAGTACAGCTTTACTCACTGACTGCTATGTGGTATCTATACATATGATACAAAATCGTAAAGCTGGAAAATAAGGAAATAAAATATGGCTTGAACAGAGGGGGTACCTTACAACTTCAACAATATAATACTAAATAAGTACAATAACCATAAACTGCCAAGGATCAGACAATTAACAAGCGTAGAAATGCTGTAGCACCGTGTCAGTTCCTTTACATTTATATTCTCATAGTGCCACTTCCCGCCAATTTCCGTCACCCCCTCCCAAACAGTCGCCCCCCAATGCCTTTCTTTCTACTGGAGAGATGTAAAAGTGATGAAGGAGTTAACTCAATAGTTTTACAGCTTTGGAAGAGTAGAAGAGAAATTACTGTTGGATGTTTGCTTGTTGTACGTTCCAGGAACTACTGTTGATTTTGTGTACTGAGCCATGGCCAGTTCGCGTTGATGCCGTTTGTTCTTTGTCATTTTGTCGCAATCGAGTTGCGTTTTACTTATCCCTGATTTACTACCATAATGAGTTGCTGACTTGCCTCCATCAGTGGCAGCAGCAGTGCTTATCGATAGTAGTACTGCTGTATCATCTTTGGTGTGGTGGTGGTGTGTGGCAGTCGGTCGGTTGGGGCAGAGCAGCGAGGAAGTCTCCGCAGCGCGAGTTCAGGCCGGGACTGCTGGCGGCATGCACTTGCGGTCGGATTGTGAGGCGCTAGCTGCGAGAGGAACAAAATTCGTTGCCCACCGATCCTCGACACTGAAGTTGAGTTTTCAGTTAACCTGTTATGAAACCTCAACTGTCGTGACATATCTTCATTTATTGCTGCTTGTTGCTTCCTGGGCCACTCCGGCTAGCAGCAGTGTATGATGTGTTGGAGTCAGCAAACTTTTGCAGCCGTCTTCCTCTATGGTCTTTAACTGTTAAATTGGTTGTTATTTATCAGTGCAGTGCACCTGCTGTGTTTTCTGGGCCATTAACGCCCCAGTTACCTGCCCTGTTTGTTAGCATAGTTTTCCGTCAGTGTGTTTTTCCTCGCCATATTGATGCTGTCTGACGCGGCGTGTAGTTCGACAGCTTTTTAGCTGTTTGTTCATATATTTTTTAAGAGTGGTTGTTGTGACATGGATGTTTTTAGACGCCAATTTCGAAGACGTAGTGTAGCTGGTAGCTTCGTCCTCGGCTGATACTTTCCGTTGTCGGACAGTTGGTCAGGTGGAAGGGAATTGATTAGGTTGTTGGTTGGTCCTTCAGCCATCCCTGTGTCGGGTTGCCATCCGATTATTTAACATTACTCTTGGCAGCCGACCTCACCTCACCTTACATTAGAGCTGCCTCCTCAAGGCCGACCCTTGGAACACTTCTGAGCATCACTGTTGTGTTGGTTTTAGACTGTGATTTTCATTTTAGTCTGATGTACTGTGCGAGGCCTTCAACCGTCTATTAATGTAGTTAGTTTTAATTTTAAAAGAAGGCCTTCTGACAACTTAAATTAAAATTTGAAGATTGATTTGTTTAAAAACTAAATTTTGAAAGTATATTCTATCTGAAATTCTTGTTATCCAGGCCTTAAGCCCTGAGTTGTTCACTGTCCAGTGTGTGGCCCTCAGCCAAACATTTAAGTGAAATATTTTTAAGATAAGGCCATCAGCCATCTTAGATTAAGATTTTGAAAATTGATTTGTTTAAAAATATTTTTTTCATTTTCTCTACCTGAAATTCTTGTTATACAGGCCCTAAGCCCTGAGTTGTTCAGTGTCTTGTGTGTGGCCTTCAGCTGAGTATTTACGTGAAATATTTTTTTTAAGTAAGGCCTTCATCCGTGTGTATTCTTTAAAGTAATTTTAATAACTTGTGTTCAGGCCTTCAGAGTATTGTTTTAATTTGATTCTTTTAAGGCAATGTGTAATTAAGTGGTTCTTAGGAAAATAAAAGTCTGTGTGTTTTGTGCAACTAACAGCAACTTATTATAGCCCCTTCCACAACCATAACCTGATCCGTTCTATCCTGCAAAACCAGATTTCATATACATTCTATTTTTGTGTATTTTATTGATAGTTATGTTTGTACTCTGGTATTTATCTAACAAAGTAGCATCACTTGCTCTATTATCTCCTACCTTCTGAAAAATGTTTATTACTTTCGAGCGCTGTAATGTAGGTATGAATATACCATTATCCCATAAGAATTCCACTATGTTAAGAAAATCACATTGTGTACTGTTGGTTAGGAACACTTCAGTCCAATCAGAACTTTCGTATGACATTCTGCACGCTGGTAACTTGACCATTAAACGAGAGTGCGGAAGTGTGTCGAAATCATTCAGAAGTTCCTCTCGTTAAGCCCATAAAAAAACAGCAGTTGTCCAACAAATATGATATCTGGTTTTAGCTTAATAGCTATTCTACATTTGTGTACCTTGAATGCTATCAACGAGAATAACATCTTGACGTGACACAGAAATGGGACTGACTTTCAGACACTTTTCGTACGTATTGGGTAGCATATTGCGTTAGAAATTAACGTAATCTGCGCAGTAGTTTCTTTTCTCAAGAGGTCAATAATGTAGTCATGTTCTTTAGGTTTGGTTTCACTAAAATAACTGTAATATACTCTTGCAAGTCGGTTGATTGCCAACAAAAATTCTCCAAAGTTTGTGGTGGATTGACATAGCTTAATTCCCTAAGTCTTCACTAAGGAGCATGTTGTTTCAAATGTTTTCGTAATTCTTTCGTAGACAACTGACGCGATTTAAGTCAAAAGTTGCTATTACAGAAGCGTGATTGAGTAAATGCACGAAATGGTGATCAAAAAGTTTGAAATCACTGAGCTCGTATGTATTTCTTAAGAAGGGAATGTATAATTTGTTTCAAGAACTATTGACGAAAAAGAAGATTCAGGATTTCGTGAAAGAAGTCCAAAAGTAAATTCATAAACTTTTGTTGCAACGTAGTATATCTATGGTCAAGAAGGACCGCTTAGTTTGGATTTTAAAGTCACTTTAACAGGTCATTGTTTTACGTATGACACCAGAATCCAAGATGGTGGTCTTCACGCCCCTTTATCGCTCATGTGACACCCCACGCGCTTCGTAACTATCATGTGAGAAGCCACGACCTCCAACTCCCTCCTTCCCCATAACCTACCCATCCCCTCTCTTTCCCCTCCGTGCGGCATCAACGTAGCAATAAAATAATCAAAGCAAAATATTTTAGAAATGAACGTAGGTGCTGAGCAGACATTACGGTAGAGCTCGAATGTAAACGAATATTCTAAATATTTTTTTCCGCAGTGTTCAAAAATATTTATCAAAACAACTACATAAAGGGTGTGTCTTGCAATATTCTTACATCTAAAATATGTCAGAAAAACACACACACACACACACACACTCACACGCATACACACACCATGGCGAAGTGATCGCAGTAACAAGAATCTACTAATCCCAGTATTGCTGGCCCCTGTTTTGATCACAACCAAGGTAGAATCTTCCCACACGTCGGTTAGGGGCTTAAAGATGCCGTAGTAAAACACTGACACTGGTTTCTAAATTTAAAAAGGTTGGAAACTAGGCGGCTGAAAGGTGTTTAACATACTGTATACTGTTGTGGATAAAGCAAGAAAATTAAAATTGCTTATTATGATGATGATTATGGTGAAGAAGACGTGGGCTTCTGAAGTTTTGTTAACACTTTCGAGAAAAAGTTTAATTATGAGAGAGTGCATAAGATAACACAGATGTGGAAATATCTCACCCCAAGTATCTTGCGTATTACTGAGTGCAGCAATGACAGACAGTTGACAGGGTAATCATCATTTTCTAGCAGGTAAACTGACCATCATTCTGTCCTGTAAATACTGGCCATCATTCTCCACTGTGTAAACATCCTGTTATGCTCCACCCAGCAGACCATCATTACCCAGCCATTGTATCCCAACCAGTTGCCCATCATTGAGCATCCAGTAAACTGACAGTCTTTCTCGTCTGTAAAATGACCCTCGTTTTGCACCATTTTAATTGATCACTATTCTCCATCCTGAGAAATTACCATCATTCTCCATCCTGTAAATTGGTCAACATTCTCCACCCTAAAGTGATCATCATTTTCCATCCTGAAAACTGGCCACCATTTTCCACCTGAATAACCTGCCTATCACTCTCTACTGTACAAATCGTCCATCATTACCCAACCTGAAAAGTAAGCATCATTCTCCACCTGGTAAACTGACCATTACTCTCTGTAGACAAAGATTCTCCACCCCGCAGCTGACCATCATACTTCATTCTGTAAGCTAGCTATCCTTCTCCACACTGTAAATTAACCCTCTCCAAACTGTGAACGGACCATAATTCTACACCCCACCCAACAGAAATGGTTCAAATGGCTCTGAGCGCTATGGGACTTAACATCTGAGGTCATCAGTCCCCTAGAACTTAGAATTACTTAAACCTAACTAACCAAAGGACATCACACACAACCATGCCCGAGGCAGGATTCGAACCTGCGACCGTAGCGGTCAACCCAATAGAAAGAAAGGTAATCAAGATCAGATATTTCCACATGTGCGTCATGTGTTGTACTGACTCCTCAATAAATTTCAACTCGCATGTGTGCTCATAACATAAAAATGATATAAGGCATTTCATCATCTACCTCACCATCATATCATTATAAGAATCAGTAAATTGCATCTCTATGGTGTGTACGCTGTAACAAATATCTTCTCTCCATCTCTCTCTCTCTCTCTCTCTCTCTCTCTCTCCATTACTGGGGTAAGCACATTGTAAGATTATTTTGGCAGTGTCAGAAAGTGTGCTGTTTGTGAACTTTAAACTCTTAGATTAGATGTAGCACCCACTTGTGTTTTGCTGTCTTATGGAACCAGTCTTTAATCTGTAGTAATAATGCCGAAATATGATCGTCTACTTACTGGTAATTTATTTCAGTATTGCCAGTAAGGAAGCTGCGTATATTTTACTAAGTTTTAGACACGACATAGATGTGAAAATATCCTTTCTTTTTAAGGCCCATTGTGCGTGCAAAGTGTGGTACAGCACTTAGACTTTGGTTTTTAAGTGCTGCTTAACCTAAACATTTAATCAGTAGTGCTGAAATGAATGCCTTGTGTATTTTGGTTTACCTTAATGAAAAATTAAGTAACGATAGTAGTGCCACATGTGATTTGTTTTGGAAATCTCACATATCTTGAAGAACAACAATATTTTATTTTATTATAAAGTTTTAATTTCCGTTTGCAACCATAGTTCTGTAATATTGCATATTATGATAATCATACTGTGATTTGTACTCAGTAAATGATAAATAATTTCTATGTGATTCCAAAAACTTTATTTTTTGAGACATCGAATTTTCATCTTTGTCTGCTTGCCCCATCATCTTTGCCACTCTTATTTGTCTGTCTTGTTCCAACATCATCTGTTTCATGTTGTGATGGACAACTGTGAACATAGCAGAAGTGCTCTTGCGTATTAGGGAGAAAATAAACAAAAAGGAAAACTCTATCAGAATACCTTCTTTATTCCTTCCTGAAAACATGGTTCGCTAGTCCGTTTGCTTTCTGGTTACAGTATATGTCAATGTGATGTTCTCCCATCAGATATTTTTATCAGCTGTTGGTGACGTTTGGTAGTTGATTATGTGAAGCATGGTTTTGCAGAGCCTTGGCACCAAGGTTGTAATCGACAAATGTTGCAGCCATTACCTAAATTGTTACTTTATGTAACTTCGACTAGTCCCAATAATTTATATCAAAAAGCAATAACTGTCAATATGTTATTGATTGCATTCTTTTAAGACAGAATGCGATGCATCATCTTCTTCTCCCCTAAACTGGTGCTTGCTAAGGCGAAAAATAAATGAATACTTGTAAAACGTGAAGCCATGACTGTTCTATAAACTACCAATAACATTTCTCTTACTGAAATGAGAACATGTTTCATGTATTATAGAACTGGAGATACAACTGTAACACTTGACAAGTGTCATAGAGGAAATGAGAAATGGAAATACGTAATCTGAAAGTCCATTTTGGCTTACCAGCTTATGATGTTATTTTCTACCGAAATGTGTTTTACGTCAATTTAGGCATGAAAATAGCATTGCAATACTTAATGTGAGAGTTCACAATCATGTTTCAGGTGTCAGCCTGAGAGAAATGTGTGTGTGTGTGTAAAAATAACATAGTGACAATGTGTTACTTTATTAGCACCCTTGGAATCTTTACATTCAGAAATATTTAATTTGAGGTTACATTCTGTATTAGATATTGTGTATTTCTAAAAAATGGACTTAATTACATATTTCCACCAGATGTAAGAATCTTTAACGGCCTTTTGTGTGTATTTGCCTGCTTAGCATAGTGTTTTGGCCAACATACATTTTCTGTTTTCGTAAGGCTGGTGAGGTTATTTTTACTAAATCGCTCTTTCAGGCTTAACTTGAAATGTCAGCTGACTTTTAGAATGTTATTTGTAAGTAAACAGGGATAGGTTTGGAACCGGGGCGCTTAGATTACAGTTCACGATTATGGTATAAGCATCAATTTGATGTTTATGTGTTTGTGTGTGTGTGTGCGTGTGTGTGTGTTTGTATGTGGGGAGGGGGTAAGTAACGTTGCGACACTTTGCATAAACACTCCATTTTTTTGTACCGCTGACGTATTTTTGCAGTCATTTTAAAGGTTGAATTAACATTGCGATACTTATAAGAATCATAGAAAAATTTACATTGGAAAATAATTGATTTTTGTGTACGTTGTACCATCAATCCTGCATGGTATACAGATTGAATTTTGCACAGTCATTAGTGCTGCTCCACCTGTAAATTAATGGTATTAATATTATGTGTGTGTGTGTGTGTGTGTGTGTGTGTGTATCTTTCTGAGATATTTCAAATATAAAAATACTGGAAGATACACTCTTTACTCATTCTTTCGGTAACAGAAATTGCCGGCTCAGAGGATACATTGCGATTTCATATTAATATCTACTAAAATGCTTTGTTGTGATTGTTTTGTTTCAATGATACGCTGTTTTCGGCAGGAGAGGGGAAGGGAAGTGGCAGGGGAGGGAGAGGCAGTCATAGCTTGTCAAATGATAGATAAGGAGGTTGTGGCTTGTCACACATTAGATAGCTGCTGCTATCTTGGATTGTGGCGTCATCCAAGGGTAGTGACCTTGGTCAAGTGAGTTCACACATGCAAACAAAGAGGTCCACCTTGCCCACAGATATACTACATTACTATTGTTTTGGAAGGGGAAGGACATCCCATGTACGAGATCGATCACAACCATGGATTATGGAAGGAAATATAGAGACATTTGTCTCAAGTGATTTGCGAAATCACCGAACACCTAAATCTGAATAGTCGGCTGGAGATCTAAACCGCTGTTCTGAATGCAAATCCAGTGTGCTAACCACTTTTCGCGATGTTACTCACTTTTTTGAAACAGCACCTGTATAAAGAATGCAAAAAGAAAACTCACAACATAAAAATCACCGGAAAGGAGAGAGTTTTGCGCAGTTCCTTTCATAATTTTATTTTCAATCTCTTCATTCATCCTGTAGCCAATTCATTGCTCTTAATCAACTTGTACACAGTAGACCGGTGACGTTTACTTCGACGATGGCCTTAGCGCGGCACGGCTCAGTAGCTCCGTTCAGTGCAACCGCCTGTGCAACAGTCCGATTAAACTTCAGCGTGAGTTTCTTATTGCGAACGAGAATTAATTTATGAACCACTAAAGAGGCACTAGAAAACTATTTTTATGCTACTGGTTTCGTCTATACATCATTTGGCAGAATTCAATTCTCTGAATTCTTCAGCTGCGAACAACGATAAGGAACATGTGCGCTGTTTTGAGAAATGGTCACGCTCCAACAAAATCTCATAATCAAAATATTTCAAGTGCATCACTGTGATTCCTTCATTCAGACAAGTCACTGTTTCCAAATATTTCTAAAGTAACGACATATTTTTAAAATGGTAAATTCCATCCAAACATTTTCCTTAGAAATACGTTAATGTGTACTTAACATTTTCACTTGCAAACTGTGTGCACTTAATAGGGTTTAGTGTCGACTCACCACTGTGAAACTCCTAGGCGAATTAGCGAAACGTTACTGTAAAACCTCTCAAAAATACACGTTCAAAGGATCCGAATTGTTTCATTTATGATACTAAGATTTGCATTATCAAATTATGCAATAAGAGAGCACAGCAATTTCGAAAGTTATTCGATGCTTCAGCACGATTTAAAATTAATATCTACTCTCAGGCATACGGCACATCATGTACCATGTCTTGTATCCAATAACTCTGTCATTGACTGTCGCTTACAATTGTTTACCACCGAGGTCGTCATACATCTCTCCTTTCCATTTTGATGAAATGTTCTTAATCCTGCGGAAGACTTCACGTCTGAAACAAAACAGAAATCAACGCATTGCGTGAACTCCAACACACAATGGTAAAACAACGCCTATTCGACATCGTAAGGTGAAAGATATTTAAGCTTTTTTCGCTTGGAATTCAGCATGCGTCCTTCTAATTGAGACAATTACAGATTTAACAAATGTTACTGGTGAGTAGTGTGCGACCTTGTGCACAACGGGATTAAAAAAATTATTGCGCAGGGAAGAGAGGATACGAAGAATTTAACTTTTGTCCCGCTAATTCATGCCAGAAAGGTACTTTTTGCAACCAGACAACAGCGATTAGTGGTACGTACTGTTGAAAAATGGACGATAGATACCAGATTCAACCAATACGCTTCAGTCTACTGCTACAGTCAAATGCATACGTGACCAGAAAACCATCTAACAATAATGAAGAGGTTATGGCAGCGACAGCCGCAACTGGCGCCACCGACAGCTTTGTCCTCTGCCGCGGTGCCACGAAGCTCCGCACTGGCGACACATTAATGGCGCTCATAAACGGGAACCGGTTTGTGTTTCCACAGTAAGACCTTCAAAGAGTCAGCTCTACCCACCGACAGCTATGTGAGCACTAGCGCTGGTCGCTTTTGAGGCTACACATAGACTATGAGGCGTGTTTTTTTTTTAAGTAAGTATCGTTTTGAAATTTAAAAAAAGACGTGCTAAGATATCTGAATAATTTTACTTTTACACGAAAGTCTGTACCTTAATCTACTTTTCTACATAATTTCCGTCAATATTGAGGCACTTGTCATAACGTTGTACCAGTTTTTGTATACCCTTCTCATAGGAGTCTGCCGCCTGACTTGTTAACCACTGCATCACCACTGTTTTGACACCGCCCAGGTGTTTCTTCAAGTGCAGGAACAGATGGTAGTCACTGAGTCAAGATCGGGGCTGTACGGAGGACGATCTAGAGTTTCCCATCGAAAAGATGTGATGAGATCTTTGGTCTGATTCGCCACATGCGGACGGGCATTGTCTTGCAGCAAAACGATGCCCTTGCTCAACTTCCACGGACTGTTGCTTTGATTCTGGTGGGACGTAGGCCACCCATGTTTCATCGCCCCTAACAATTTGGCTTAAGAAATCATCACCGTAGTTATGGTACCGCTCAATGGAAATCAATGCACTGTCTAATGTTTGGTTTTGTGCACATCCGTCAACATTTTCGGTACCCAACGTGCGCACAGTTTTCGGTAATTCAAGTGCTCGGTCACAGTGCCATACAAAATACTACGATAAACATTAGGAAAGTCATCCCGAAAGAAGGAAATCGTAAAGCGTCTGTTTTCTCTCACTTTATTGTCCACTTCCTGCACCAAACTTTCATTAACGAACGAAGGACGCCCACTCCGTTGTTCATCATGCACATTTGTGCGGCCATCTTTAAATGCTCTCAGCCACTTTCTTACCATTCCATCACTCATAATGTTTTCTCCAGAAACTGCATAGATCTCACGATGAATATCGATCGCTTTTAGGCCTTTACGCTAAGAAATCTTATAACAGCCCGTACTTCACAGTCGCGGGACTCACGATTATCGGAGGCATCTTAAACACTCAGTACACAACGTAAACAAGGAAGTATCAGACTGTAATGGTGTCAGTGCGTAAATTAAGGTACAGGCTTTCATGTAAAAATAAAGTTATTGAGATAGCCTAGCTCGTCTTTTTTTAATTTCGAAACGGTACTTACTTAAAAAACACGCCTCGTACATCCGCCTCAGCTTTTCCTGTACAGTTCTCTTATGTGAGTAGACAAAATAAATTCGCTGAACTTATGGTGGTGTTGTTTCCAGTACATTAAAAGAGTAATTATTTCCAGTTGTTAAGTGAGCCTTTACGCAAAATACCTTCCTATAAACAATGGCTGAGAAGTGTGATTTTTTCAGTGACGCTTTTAGTGTTGGTAGGAAAGTCATTGGATTGCTCAACGTGGCGCCCTGTTCCTGTCTATCGTTGGCTGCGTACTCTAAAGCCGTGCCATTTTACTGTAATCACAGGGGGGTGAATTAAGGAAGGACCAGAAACTTACTGCACTTTTCGCACCATTAATTGTGTTACTGTAAGGCTGCATAAATCTCATCCAGTCAGGAATTGTTGGCACTTCTAGTCTCGCACTAATGAAGCCACTTTCACACAGCCGCAGTCAATTTCCGAACGTGAGTGATAGAATGGGTCTGATCACGTTCAAGTCTAGAGTTGTAATGTGTTTCAGTGCATTGCTTGAGTTACGTTGAAATACCTAGGTGACCTAATTCTGTTGCAGAGGAAACAGTTTAAGCCTATGGTCCTCTTCACATACTGGGTGAGGTGAGCCTCTGGTGATGCATTTGTTACTCCCCATATCATGAACAGTGTACCAGCCACTGTCAGTGATAAAAGTTGCAAATGACGGCTCATTTATTTAACTGAAAATAACTCAGCTATGTAATTCAGGCTCAGTGGTTATGTTGCCTACTCACATAAGAGAGCTGGTCAGGTAATGCTAATGAGGAGTAGTCTGTAAACTAAACCGCGAGCAGCGCTCATGTCGGGGAAAGCTGCCTTTCCCGGAAGACCGCTACGACTGCCATGCAGGATGTTATGAATCAGTTTCCCCTCTAGCAATGTGGAACAGTGCACAGAGATTTAACTACACTCAAGCTCATAAATTAAGGATAATTGCAGAATATGGTGCCACACAACGTGGCACTACACAAAACTGGCACTAATAGCATAGGCACATAGGGAACACACACGCCACAGAGTTGTAAGTGCACGGTATTGGTGATAAGTTGAGAAAACCGTCCCGAAACACATGTGCACAAAACCCAACTGTTTCCTGCACATTTACCCCGACATGAATATGGGATGTGATCACCATGCACGCGTAAACATACCGCACAACGGGTTGGCATACTCTTGATCAGGTGGTCGAGCAACTGCTGGGGTATAGCCTCCCATTCTTGCACCAGTGCCTGTTAGAGCTCCTAAAGTGTCCTAGGAATTTGAAGACGTGTAGTGATACGTCGACCGAGAGCATCCCAGACGTGCTCGATGGGGTTTAGGTCTGGAGAACAGGCAGGCCACTCCATTCGCCTGATATCTTGTGTTGCAGGGAACTCCTCTACGATGGCAGCTGGGTAGGGCAGTGTGTTATCATCTATCAGGAAGAAGGTGGGACCCACTGCGCCGGCCGTGGTGGACGAGCGGTTCTATGCGCTGAAGTCTGGAACCGCGCGACCGCTACGGTCGTAGGTTCGAATCCTGCCTCGGGCATGGATGTGTGTGATGTCCTTAGGTTAGTTAGGTTTAAGTCGTTCTAAGTTCTAGGGGACTGATGACCTCAGCAGTTAAGTCCCATAGTCCTCAGAGCCATTTGAACCATTTTTTTGGGACCCACTGCATCCCTGAAAATGCGGACATACTGGTGCAAAATGACGTCCCGATACACCTGACCTGTTACAGTTCCTCTGTCAAAGACATGCAGGGGTGTATGTGCACCAATCATAATCCCACCCCACACCATCAAACCACGACCTCCATACAGGTCCCTTTCAGGGTCATTAAGGGATTGGTATCTGGTTTCTGGTTCACGCCATATGAAAACCCTGCAAGAATCACTGTTCAGACTACGCCTGGACTCGTCCGTGAACATAACCTGGGACCACTGTCCCAATGACCATGTACTGCGTTCTTGACACCAGGCTTTACGTACTATCCTGTGACCTGGGGTCAGTGGAATGCACCTTGCAGGTCTCCGCGCGAATAAACCATGTCTGTTCAGTCGTCTGTGAACTGTGTGTCTGGAGACAACTGTTCCAGTGACTGCGGTAAGGTCCCGAGCAAGGCTACCTGCAGTAATCCGTTGCATCTGCGGGCACTGTTGGTGAGATATCGGTCTTCTTGTGTTATTGTACACTGCGGTTTTCCCGCACTGTAGCGCCTGGACACGTTTCCTGTCTGCTGGAGTCGTTGCCATAATCTTGAGATCACTCTTTGTGGAACACGGAGGGTCCTTGTTAAGTCCTGTTGTGTTTGACGAGCCTCCAGTCGCCCTAGTATTGCACCCGTCATAACGTCATCAATATGTGTTCTTTGAGCCTTTTTCAACACACAGTCAGCGTTAGCACGTCTGAGAACGTCTGCGCACTTACTCGCTGCATCGTACTCTGACATGCACCAACTCACCTCTGCGTATGTGAACTGCTGCCAGCGTCAACGTGCGACGACCCCAGGTCAAATGTACCGCAAGGTCATACCCCGAGGTGATTTAAACCCAAACCGCCGACGAGGGCGTTTTTTAACCATGTATCAGTATTATCCTTAATTCATGAGCATGAGTGTAGATTCCATCCACACGCGTTTCTTGTATCAGTATGGTCTGTAACACACATTTGTAATCCATGTAGTGCTAACGCACAGTGCGAAAAATTAACACCCTTTGGGCATATCTACACACTGACTCGCTAGTGTTTCGTAAGGGGCGTTATAACTGTGTGAAACATCCTGTAGTTGCTTCTTCTAACGTAGCGAGGTATACAGAGTGAAAAATCATCTGCTCGCTCTTCAGTTTGCAGATCTATGAAGGAGAAAAGTGCAAGACAACAATACGGCGATCTACTTGCCCTTCCGTATCTACCATCCATCCCGCGTCCTCCACACTATTACGCAATTAATATGGATCTACTGCACTTAGTCGTGGTGGACACATATAATATTGGTTCTTAAGTCACTTTGTTCAACTGTAAACAATATGTTTATACAATTAAATCACTATTTACAATAATCTGCGGTATTTCTATCACCTCCAACGCAGAAGCTATTAATCCCAGAAACAAAATAAACAAGAAAAGGAAAATTAAAAGGGAGTATTTTGTAGGAACTGTAATGTACTTTAGTTTTATTTCGAGAAACGTTTTCGTTAGAATCCGTGGTTTTCGAGTTATTCGAGAAAAATATAAAAAACTTACCTTCAAACACCACCACCACTCTCTTGCTCAAACCCCAAGTTTGCGAACGTTTAATATGTTGTGTATGATATTATCCCCTATTACTGTACTAAATTTAGCGATTACACGACCTCTTCCGCATTCGGCTATTTCGTTTTCGTTGACTCGGCTTATGTACCTGATATACACTGATGAAGAGGCAATATATTATGACCACCTCCTTGATAGCGTGTTTGTCCGTCTCTGGAAGTTCAAAGGTTCAGAGAGCTCTAAGCACTATGCTACTTAACAGCCGGCCGTTGAAGCCGAGCGGTTCTTGCCGAGCTGTTATTGCCGTTTTAGTCTGGAACCGTGCGACCGCTACGTCGCAGGTTCGAATCCTGCCTCGGGCATGGATGTGTGTGATGTCCTTAGGTTAGTTAGGTTTAAATAGTTCAAAGTTCTAGGGGACAAGGTGAGCGTTGCCAAAATCATAATCAACTTATCGGAATTGGTACAGTATGTCATCACTCATACTCTCTTTGAAGGAGTCCCACACAAGTTTTGGATTCGATGGTTTACATTTTGTTAGAATTATGGCGAATAACTCTCTCGTTTACTGAGGTGAGGCCATGAGTGGGGCTTATTTCAGTGTTAATTTGGGAATTTCTGGGAAGTTCCTATAGTGCCAAACTGTTTAGGTAGTAGATTATGACTAATTACCACGGTTCTACAGTCTTATAGCTAACATGGCCAAACTTTGGCATGAAATAGTTTAGTGTCACTGGCTTCTGAAGAAATCCAAATTATTTTGGCTGAAACCTGCGTAAATATTGATTTCTATTGGCAACTGAGGCTGTCGTGTTACATGTTCAATTATCACAGTTGCTGGCAGGGCTACAAAATGTTAAAAATTATTAAACTTCCGGTTATCCCCAAGTGAAAACCAGTAGACATGATCAAGTAAAAAGGACACACACTATTTATCCATAAAATACCACTGATCTCTACCGAATTCCCATTCCAATGCTTAGAAAAATCACATACCTGGGCACATATACGAACACTGCATCTAACAAATAATATGGAAGTTGAACTATAAAAAAGTTAAACAACAGCACCTATTGCTCAACAACTTTTACAAATAGGCGAATAAACATATCCTCCTAACCAAAGCTCCGGTCTCAATAAACTCGTGGTTTCTGCAACATAGCCACTGCTGAAAACGAGCTCATGGAGCATATTTATTCAAACATTATTCACAGCTATACCAATCCGGACTGGCTACTTGACAGGGCATATCCGTCAACTAAATATAATGTTGTCAACGATATCAACTTTAATATTCAAAAGAAAATTCCCGTTGAAGAGATGGAAGAGATGGTAACCGTTGAAGAAAGTGTGAGCTCCCCCTTTTTTTTTTTTTTGGTCATCAGTCTACTGACTGGTTTGATGCGGCCCGCCACGAAATCATTTAATTCTTCTTCACTTTCACTCAGGATAGCAATGTCATCAGCGAATCGTATCATTGATATCCTTTCATCTTGTATTTTAATTCCACTCCTGAACCCTTCTTTTATTTCCATCATTGCTTCCTAGATGTACAGATTGAAGAGTAGGGGCGAAAGGCTACAGCCTTGTCTTACACCCTTCTTAATACGAGCACTTCGTTCTTGATCGTCCACTCTTATTATTCCCTCTTGGTTGTTGTACATATTGTATATGACCCGTCTCTCCCTATAGCTTACCCCTACTTTTTTCAGAATCTCGAACAGCTTCTTCGATGCATGAGCTGTTAAGCTGATTGTGCGATAATTCTCGCACTTGTCAGCTCTTGCCGTCTTCGGAATTGTGTGGATGGTGCTTTTAAGAAAGTCAGATGGTATGTCGCCAGACTCATATATTCTACACACCAACGTGAATAGTCGTTTTGTTACCACTTCCCCCAATGATTTTAGAAATTCTGATGGAATGTTATCTATCCCTTCTGCCTTATTTGACGGTAAGTCCTCCAGAGCTCTTTTAAATTCTAATATTGGATCCCCTATCTCTTCTAAATCGACTCCTGTTTCTTCTTCTATCACATCAGACAAATCATCACCCTCATAGAGTCTTTCAATGTATTCTTTCCACCTATCTGTTCTCTCCTCTGCATTTAACAGTGGAATTCCCGTTGCACTCTTAATGCTACCACCGTTGCTTTTAATGTCACCAAAGGTTGTTTTGTCTTTCCTGTATGCTGAGTCTATCCTTCCGACAATCATATCTTTTTCGATGTCTTCACATTTTTCCTGTAGCCATTTCGTCTTAGCTTCCCTGCACTTCCTATTTATTTCATTACTCAGCGACTTGTATTTCTGTATTCCTGATTTTCCTGGAACATGTTTGTACTTCCTCCTTTCATCAATCAACTGAAGTATTTCTTCTGTTACCCATGGTTTCTTCGCAGCTACCTTCTTTGTACCTATGTTTTCCTTCCCAATTTCTGTGATGGCCCTTTTTAGAGATGTCCATTCCTCTTCAACTGTACTGCCTACTGCGATATTCCTTATTGCTGTATCTATAGCGTTAGAGAACTTCAAACATATCTCGTCATTCCTTAGTACTTCAGTATCCCACTTCTTTGGGTATTGATTCTTCCTGACTAATGTCTTTAACTTCAGCCTACTCTTCATCACTACTATATTGTGATCTCAGTCTATATCTGCTCCTAGGTACGCCTTACAATCCAGTATCTGATTTCGGAATCTCTGTCTGACCATGATGTAATCTAATTGAAATCTTCCCGTATATCCCGGCCTTTTCCAAGTATACCTCCTCCTCTTGTCATTCTTGAACAGGGTATTCGCTATTACTAGCTGAAACTTGTTACAGAACTCAATTAGTCTTTCTCCTCTTTCATTCCTTGTCCCAAGCCCATATTCTCCTGTAACCTTTTCTTCTACTCCTTCCCCTACAACTGCATTCCAGTGGCCCGTGACTATTAGATTTTCGTCCCCCTTTACATACTGCATGACCCTTTCAATATCCTCTTACACTTTCTCTACCTGTTCATCTTCAGCTTGGGACGTCGGCATGTATACCTGAACTATCGTTGTCGGTATTGGTCTGCTGTCGATTCTGATTAGAACAACCTCGTCACTGAACTGTTCACAGTAACACACCCTCTGCCCTACCTTCCTATTCATAACGAATCCTACACCTGTTATACCATTTTCTGCTGCTGTTGATATTACCCGATACTCATCTGACCAGAAATCCTTGTCTTACTTCCACTTCACTTCACTGACCCCCACTATACCTAGATTGAGCCTTTGCATTTCCCTTTTCGGATTTTTTAGTTTCCCTACCACGTTCAAGCTTCTGACATTCCACGCCCCGACTCGTAGAACGTTATCCTTTCGTTGATTATTCAATCTTTTTCTCATGGTAACCTCCCCCTTGGCAGTCCCCTCCCGGAGATCCGAATGGGGGACTATTCCGGAATCTTTTGCCAATGGAGAGATCATCATGATAATTTCTTCAATTACAGGCCACATGTCCTGTGGATACATGTTACGCTCCCCTACAGAATTTCTAAACTCTTTGCAAGTAGCAGGAATGCCATTAACACTGCCTTCGACTTACGATTGGACCTCCTATCATAGTTCTCAGAAACCTCAACTCACCAAAATTGTTGAATGGAACAAGGATGACCGTCAAACATCTGTCGAATAACATCACTGAAGCAGAACTTATGACTGTAAAGTAAAAAGGACACACACTATGTACTCGCAAAATACCACTGATCCCTACGGAACGCCCATTCCAATTTAAAAGACTGTATATTCCAGTCTAATTAGCCTACAGTTTTACAATTAATTAACCGCAAGGACAAACATTAGAATATTGCGGTATCAGCGTCAAAGACCTCTGCTTCTCTCCAGGAAATTCTAAATATTGATACATATATACCACTGATAACAAAATGAAAAATATTATTTATAAGCAAGTACTGTAAACAGTTATAATATGTTTCCAATGATTTTTTTTACCTCATAAACTTTAAAGTTTATCCTTTTATTCCAACTATCACACAATCTCAAATCAGGTCCCTGAGCGAAGCTGGGCACCCCAGCTGGTATACTCTATAAGAATACACAGTGGAGAAACACCACCAGATTATAATGCCAGTGCATGGTAGGAGACATAGATTCAAACAAATTTTTAGGTATATCCATAGGCTGGGAATTCACTGTTTTGGAACTATAGCTATAGGGTTATTGGTTGTTGCTTTATGTCTGTAGCTCCACAACATTGTATTTCCACCATTGGTTTCTTAAAAAAATTGGCTCGTCTCGACAGCCCTATCATGCTCCACCTTATATACAATAAAAAATCTAAAAACAAAAGAGGAAATTGTAAGATACGGGATGCACTGGAGTGTTTTCGAAGCTAGGGCTGTTGAGAAAACGACGATAGTGCAGAAAAAAAGAATAAGTATGGGAGTGAAGATGGCATGGTGGGCGTTTGGTAAACTGAAACATAATTTTCAGAACCAAGCATTAGACATATTTCATATGGTAAGATCAAAGTCAATGTGTATTACAAGACTGGACTTCCAGTACTAAGATTGAAATTGTGCAAACATTTTTTGTGCTTCAGTTAAGAAGGAGAACCTGCACTCATATCGGCAATAGACGGTGGCAAGATCGTGACCTGTCAAGACTGTGGTTTATATTTGTGCGATCGGCATACCATGATAGCTATGCGAACATGGAGTCTTTTGATTCAGGAGGAAGACACTATACCCCATAGAGAATCTCAGAGGCTTCACGTGGCTACCACCTGAGACGAAAATCATATTGGTCGCCCGGCAGTGGTAAATCAATCACGACACAAGCCTGAAGGCACGAAACAGGCTTGTTGGCTTTCAAGACAAGGATGCACGGATACGTCTAGAGAATAATGGGCTATCAGCACGACGGCCATTGTTGCTGCCTGCCTTGACTCTGCAGCAGAGAGAGACACGCTGACTGTAGTGTGTGTGCCCAACGACAAGATTTATCACAGGAATAACACCTCTTCGGCGTTTTAGACGAGTCCTGGTGAAACACGTATGTAACGTAGCAGCGATGGTGAGGCATGATAAAATCTTTGACCAGAGAGCCTTTTATCGTGGTTAGTCTGCGCTTGACCGCGCGAGTGTTGCGAGCAGTACTCTGGTAGTAGTCGTGCAGCACTGTTGCGAGCAGTCTGTCAGTGGGCAGTCTGTGAGCAGTGCAGTATGTCGGTAGTAGCAGTCGAGTGCAGTTGTGTGTGAGGAGTCGGCGAGCGTCGACATGGCATTCTGGTCAAGATGCTGAATGAGGTATATTGTTAATTAAGGTAATCATCAGATAATGTAAAGTTTATTTATTGTAATTAATTTTCAACAAGTGCCCCAATAATAATTTTCATTTCAAAGCAATTTTTACAAAAGAACCATTTAATTGAACCAACGATTTCCTTCCATTTCCTTTAAAGTAAAGTTTCAGTTAAATTTCAAAAAAAAAATTATGTTATTTGCAATGCAGTTCCTCCAAGCCGTGGCCAACAAGAAGAGCAGAAATTTGACATGGAGTTATACTGAGGTAAGAATTTAATTCTGATTTTTTTTTTTTTTTTTTTTTTTTTGCACAGGGCCAAAGACCGATATTTCGGTTTAATTGAATTATCATTATCACTGAGATTTTTTTATCACTGAATGGACTTTCATTTTTTTGTGAGGAGCTTATACTTGGGTCTGATTGCTAATTTTTGTTTAATTGTCATTGTCAGTAGATTTCATTGCGGGAGGTTACACTTGGCTCCCATTTATTATTATATTGTTTATTTAAATATTTCTGTAGGGACGATATTGCTTCTTGGCTCCATTTCTATTAAATATTGTCTTTTAAATTTCGGTGGGGAGGTTACACTTGGCGACACCCAGTCCAGGATCGAATTTCGTAGAGAATCTTTTGAAAAACAGTCAGATATCTGCTCTTATTTGCTTAGATATAATTAGGATTTGGCGCAACGCTTTTACTAATATTGTGACTTTCTTTCTACACGTCAACGGCAATTGGTTGCTCTCTTGTATTTGTTTGTTGCCTTTTTGTATTTGTGCTTATTTGTTTTGTGAATATTTGTGACTATTGTAAAAATGCCGCGAAAGACTGTGAATAGTGTATCGCGAGGTATTACGAACGAAATGAAGAAGTTGGCACTGTTGCACAAGAATTAAATAGTACACGTGTAAGCACAACAGAATCACATAAAGACGAGATTAATGCTGTCACTGAACAATGTTCAGCAAACGCAACACTGATACACGAAATTAATGCAGTCACCGAACAATGCCGTAAAAACGCAGTACAGATACGCGACGTGTTTAATTTAGAGCCACTGGAAGTTTCACACACTCTGAATACGGAAATTGTTAATAAAAGTGAACGACACAACAACCAAATTGACGAAAGTATTAAAGTAACAGAATTAACAATTATTTCAGTCACCAATACGTCACAGAACCCGCCACGTTGCGAATCTTTGTCAGAGTCACGCAGCGCGTATAATGTGAACAATTTACAGAGAATACGCGAATTAAAATCCGAAAAGACACGCGACTTAAAATCTGAAAAACTACGCAACTTGAAATCCGAAATGACACAGACGAACAGATTCACACGCAAACTTGAACGTGTTATCAAATTCAGTGACGAGAACGTTGATTATAAGCAATTTGTATTTGTAAGAAAATGTAAAGAATTTAATAATGACAGAACACAGGTACACGCTTTGAGCTGTATACGACAATTTGTTTTTGTACTTTCACCGCTATTGCCTGTAATGCAGAAGCTAGCTTCGAACCTGATGCGACAATTTGCTATTGCATTTTCATCAGCATTGCGTGTAATGAGGAAACTTGAATTAACGTGCTTACAACAATTTACTTTTGGAATTTTACCGCTATTGCTTGCAACGCAAAAGCTAAAATTTATTTGCAGTGCGTAAAAGACCTCAGGGGATTCATTACGCTTTAATGAATATGTGCCGTAGCGAGCATAGGGCCCCGAGCTGTAGTAGTGCTGTTTCATCTTTAGTTTTCTGCACTGCTGCCTTCTCTACTATCCTTTATATCTATCAAAACTGCTCTTTAACTATTGCTCTACCTAGTACTAAGAAACGAGTAATGAAAACCCGATGTGACAAACTTTTACCGAATGTGACAATTTTCAGTAGGCACTCCCGTAATGACAACTACCGCCGTAATTTTAATTACAGATAAAATCGTAATCATCAGTATGTGTAAAATTAACAGCAAACGCATTTTTTTGTAACAATAGACGTTTTTCACCGCAACAGCATGAAAGTCAACCGCTTAGCATACCTAACCAACAATGCAGTCTACAAGGTCAACTAAACTTTAATGTTTCGCCGCGTGCACGTATAGTCCCAGCTCCAACAAATAGTAACGCATGGCAGCAAAGAAATAACTACGTACAGACAACACACCATTTCAATTCCTATCGCAATGCGCCGTATAGAAATTACTATCATGACAGACGTAAAAATAACGAGCACAATTTTCAGCGTACATTTAATAACAGTCGATCTTATGAGCAGCAACAACATCAGCAACAACATATTATGATGAATGAAACAGACAATAGGTGTCATCTATAGCGTAACACGTCAGTAAGAAATAACAGAACAGTTCATATAGTGGATATGCCACAACATTCTCCCGTAAATAATAACACGTACGATAGGTTTTAACCAGATACAGCACAGATTGCATATTACAGTAACGCAAACATTACTTTTGACACGCAGAATTTTGTTCACGAAAATGTTATTAATTTTGACGCCATCCGACACACGTTTGCATTAAGGACAGAATTACGACGTATGTAGACGACATTCTTATCGCAGAAGCTAACTGGTCTGAACACAATCCGATTCTTGAACAACTGTTACAAACTTTTCGTGCACAAGGACTTACAGTTAATCTTAGTAAATCGCACTTTGGCAAAACTTCCATAAAATTTCTTGGACACGTAATTTCAGCAGAAGGCATTGCACCTGATCCGGAGAAACTTCAGGCTCTACGTGACATTACTGTTCCTACGACAAAGAAGCAATTACGCAGTTTTTTGGGCTTAATTAACTTTTTTCGTAAATTTATTCATCACTCTGCTTTAAACACACCCAGATTATGCCAATTAACAGGTAAAAACAGTATTTGGTCTTTGGATAAGCAAGCACACTCTGAGTTCATGAACCTGAAACATGCTCTGTTGAACGCACCACTTTTATCGCATCCAGATCTTACCAGAAATTTTTCCATTGCCACCGATAGTTCCAATACCGCTTTAGGCGTACACATTTTCCAGGAAATTGAAGAAGATGGCTCAATAGCAATTAAAAACATCGCATTTGCAAGTCGCATTCTGTCACCTGCTGAACGAAATTATTCTGTTACAGAACTTGAAACATTATGTGTTGTATGGGCTTTTACGAGATTTCGGCACTTTCTTTATGGCAGACATACCACCGTTTACACAGACCACAGAGCGATACAATTTTTACTTTCGGCCAAATTCACGCACGATAGATTAAGCAGATGGAAACTTTATTTACAGGAATTTAATTTTACAATAGTTCACATTCCCGGCACACAAAATGTTATAGCAGACGCACTATCGCGTTCTCTCGGCAACAATCAGCAAGACGTAGCAACCAACTTCTGCAAAACAAATTTCAGTGTCATGTACATTCAGCAAGTTGCATTTGAAAACTTTATTTCATCGTCATTACAGGACATAGCACAAGAGCAAAATAAAGACAATGTGTGGAAAGAAATAAAACACCTTTGGCAAGATAAGAATAATGTTACGATTAGAAACCATTACACTGTACGCAATGACATTCTGTTTCGCCGCTCTCATCCTGACAGCAACAATTGGTTATTATGCATTCCTGACGAACTTGTTAACAAATTAATCTGGTACACTTATTTAAGCTACCCGCATTACGGAGCAAGAAAATGTTTTCTTATACTGAGACAGAACTGTTATTTTACCAACATGGAGAAACGTATACGACGAGTTTTAGCGTCTTGTAAAATTTGCCAGAAAGCTAAATCAGACACCACTTCACATATTCCTCCATTATATCCCATTGTACCTGTTAAATTACGACATATGGCCGCTGTAGACATTTTTGGTCCGATTCTGAGAACTAACAGAGGTTTTTGCTACATCTTTGTCGCTGTTGAGCTCACTTCAAAATTTGTTACTTTCACTCCATTACGCAAAGCTACTGCTAAAACTGTTTCGAAAGCATTTGTAAAACATTTTCTATTTCATGTAGGGCATGTGATGAGAGTAATTTCTGACAACGGATCTCAATTTCGTTCTGGCATATGGACACGCATGTTACGAGCTAGAAACATTTCTCCGATTTATATATCCAAGTACCATGCTTCTTCGAACCCTTGTGAAAGATTAATGAAAGAAATTGGTAATCTGTGCCGAATATACTGCCACAAAAGACATATTGATTGGGATACACACATACTCTCATTCCAAGATGTAATTAATTCCATTCCAAATGAATCCACTATGCTATCTCCGTCTGTTATACTGAAAAACGTTGAACCACCAAACAAAATTAAGGAATTAGTAAACTTCCCTAAATGTCGTCGACTAAGACACCACGAAATAATTGACATTGCGCTGAACAACATCAAACGTGCCGCAGAGCGCCGGAGAAGACAGCAAAAACAGGTTTGTACACGCCGCGACTTTCACGTTGGACAGAAAATATTAGTACGTACACACTATTTATCCAGTAAATTAAAAGGTAAGTGCAGTAAATTTGAACGTCTATACGCAGGTCCATATCGGAATCGCAGCATCCCTCACCCCAATGTTGTACACGTCGAAACTTTGAGAACCAGAAAATCGAAAGGCAACCACCATTGGTCAAATATTAAACCCTTTATTGAATGAAGACACTGTATGATTCAACACACTATGATGCGATTTACTAATGCAATCATATTCACCTGACTAATTACTGATGATTATCGTATTTTTTCTTGGCAAGTGCCCGGCAAGGTAAGGACAACAGGTCGTTTTTCTTGTCGTTACACATCAGATCGAGCACATTTTCCATTTTTTTTTTTTTTGTGTATATGATTGTACTCCAGTTTTGTTTGTATGTACTGTGAAATAGTTAAGATATATGGCACACAGCAGTTGACTTTGACATTTTTTTACCCTATGATATCTCAACATCGTGACTGTTTTACGTTTTTTGCTGCTGCATTGTATTATTCTGTGTACATTTTTGCATCTGAACACTGTCAATGTCTTTGACATATTACGTTTTCTGTCATGTTATGCTGTATGGTTAATTATGTTACCATAAACCAGTCATTATTTAGTGGGTATATGATTTAAATGCAAGACATTAATCTTTGTTCATCAATTTCAGAAAGAAATTATGCGTGTAAGAAATAAATTCAACAGAAATGGGAATTTCACCTACGGAATAAACGAAAGAAGATGCAATAACTTTATGAGGAAGAGTAAATGGATCAGGATTAACAAGCATTAACAAGAATATACTATACCCATCGTAGAATAGCAGTCTTAACTAATTTTTTCGTTCAGAATACAAAGTGACTGATGCAGGTTGTCAGACAGAACTACACATCTTAGTTTTAGTGATGAAATATGCTAGAGATACGGATTAGTTGTGTAATGAGTAATGAAGTGATTCTTTTTTTGCAGATGATAATGAATGCTGATGAATAATGATGAAGAATATGCTACTATGAATAATGAAGTTTTTCTTTACAGGTGATGATAAAAATGAAGTTATGATAATATGGATAATGAAGTGATGGATAATGAAGTTTTTTATTTACAGATGAGGATAATGTTGAAGTTATATTTAGGCTATGTAGTTATTTAAGTATTTGTTGCAGTTCGTTTTGACAGCAGGTGTTATATTGCATAGTAGGATGACGGAAAGTTTTGGAAAGGACAGCTATGGAACACATTTTTATACACATTTCACTACCTGTTAATTCGAAGTTCACTACTTTTCAGCATAGTGTGCGTTTCTTCTTTCAGGTCAATAATCCATTTTGTATTTTTTCCAGGAGAAGCTTTTCATGATACTTACTAAACCTGTTACTTATTATACCTGTTCTAGTACTTGCATTTTTATTTTTTACCCATTTGTGTTTATCATTTATAAATGTGATCACATATACTGCCTTGTTACATAACCTTGCTACAGCTGACTCATGACGAATGACGTTAACTATCCTCATTTGCAGCAATAGGTCAAAAGCAAATAGTGTTATGCCTCAGCAATTAATTATCGATCCCAACGCAATGCATTGCTAACAAAAAAATGTATTACCAGTCCCAAATAGTGATACCAGTTTGAGAAAGTTCTGAGTAATGCTGAACAGCAATGAATAATATGTCACTTGGAAAATGATTAATTAATTATGCTATGCTTTGTAATTGGAAATGAATGCGATTGTTTCATAATGATTTGTAATTAGGAAAAAGCTAATGATTAATACTATATTGGAATGACAAATAATTAATTAACTATGCCATACTTTGTAACTGGAAAAGATTGCGATTGTTTCATAATGCTTTGTAATTAGGAGAAGGCTAATGATTCTTACTGTATTGGAATGACAAATGATTAATTAACTATGCCATACTTTGTAACTGGAAAAGAATGCGATTGTTTAATAATGCTTTGTAATTAGGAGAAGGCTAATGATTAATACTATATTGGAATGACAAATGATTAATTAACTATGCTATACTTTGTAACTGGAAAAGAATGTGATTGTTTCATAATGCTTTGTAATTAGGAGAAGGCTAATAATTCTTACTATATTTAAGTGACAAATGATTAATTACGCTTTGTAACTGGAAAAGAATGTGATTGTTTGATAATGCTGTATAATTAGAAAAAAAGCTAATGATTCTTACTATATTGAAATGACAAGTGATTAATTATGCTTTGTAACTGGACAAGAATGAGATTACTATTGGAATGACAAATGATTAATTAACTATGCTATACTTTGTAACTGGAAAAGAATGCGATTATTTAATAATGCTTTGTAACTAGGAAAAGAAGGTTACTGATTCTATGTAAAACAATTAATGAACATTTTTCTGTAATACTACATACATGGTACAGAAATGTTCAATAACTGGGCTATGAATGCCGCAAACTACTAATGAAGAATGGTATGTGACTTAATGTCCTTCACCGTATGAGCTAACTACCCTGAATTACTGCAATGTCCATTTGTCCTGTCTATCCTAGTGATCATGGAGCACTATCTTTGGTTTTGCACTAATTCTACGTTGGTGTGCCTTGTAAGAGCGTGGTGTTGACACGACATGCTGTCCACCACCGTGAGCGATGAAGACGTTATTATGGTCCCACTGTTTGGTGTACATAGTGTACTGCCAAAATGAGAACATGGAACATTACTACGACAGTTCAGTGTCTTGGCTACACTGATAAATTCTGATGGGAAAAGAACTTCAAATTGTGTCACTTGGTGTTGTACTTCTGTGGAAAGATATGGACTTTCAGAACAGCTGTGTGCAATCTAAAGTGCTACAACCATGATGCAATCCTTCCCTTTCCTATCCTAATAATGAAAACCATTTTTTGCTAACATCATTTATGTTCATATGTTATACATTTTTTTCGATTCGCTGAACTCCAGTGCGAGTACACTTATGTCACTTGTCGATATGATTTTTTGCCATTATGTTTATTTGTTGTGAAAATGCTAAAGACATTTTTTCGATTTGTTCTGAAGTACAGTATATGTGCACTCTTGTCTTTTATATTGTATATACATTTTTTATTTTGATGATATGTTCTGAACTACAGTGCATGTGCACTTATGTTAGGTGTTAATATGTTTTCTACTGAACTTCAGTGCCTGTGCACTTTTCTCTTTTTTCAATATGATTTGTACTCATTCTGTATATTCAATACTTCAGTGCGTATGCACTTATGTCATTTGTTACTCATTGTATATACATTTCGTCATTTGCTGATATGTTCTCAACTCCAGTGCGAGTACACTCATGTCACTTATCAACATGATTTTCTGCCATTCTGTTTATTTGTTCTGAAAATGCTAAAGAATTTTTTCAGTGCGTGTGCACTTCGTCATCTGTCAAATAATTTGTATATACATTTTTCTGATTTGCTACTATGTTTTGTACTCACATTTTGTCTTTGCCTGATATATTTTGTACTTGGTGCGTGTGCACCACATTTAACTTATGTACTACATTTGAATATTCTGTAAATTGTAAAAATTTCTTGCGATGGCAAGTCCAAATGACTCACCATCGCTGCCAAATTTTTGCCCCCCCAGTGGAGGGTTATGAAACACGTATGTAACGTAGCAGCGATGGTGAGGCATGATAAAATCTTTGACCAGAGAGCCTTTTATCGTGGTTAGTCTGCGCTTGACCGCGCGAGTGTTGCGAGCAGTACTCTGGTATTAGTCGTGCAGTACTGTTGCGAGCAGTCTGTCAGTGGGCAGTCTGTGAGCAGTGCAGTATGTCGGTAGTAGCAGTCGAGTGCAGTTGTGTGTGAGGAGTCGGCGAGCGTCGACATGGCATTCTGGTCAAGATGCTGAATGAGGTATATTGTTAATTAAGGTAATCATCAGATAATGTAAAGTTTATTTATTGTAATTAATTTTCAACAAGTGCCCCAATAATAATTTTCATTTCAAAGCAATTTTTACAAAAGAACCATTTAATTGAACCAACGATTTCCTTCCATTTCCTTTAAAGTAAAGTTTCAGTTAAATTTCAAAAAAAAAAATATATTATTTGCAATGCAGTCCCTCCAAGCCGTGGCCAACAATAAGAGCAGAAATTCGACATGGAGTTATACTGAGGTAAGAATTTAATTCTGATTTTTTTTTTTTTTTTTTTTTTTTGCACAGGGCCAAAGACCGATATTTCGGTTTAATTGAATTATCATTATCACTGAGATTTTTTTATCACTGAATGGACTTTCATTTTTTTTGTGAGGAACTTATACTTGGGTCTGATTGCTAATTTTTGTTTAATTGTCATTGTCAGTAGATTTCATTGTGGGAGGTTACACTTGGCTCCCATTTATTATTATATTGTTTATTTAAATATTTCTGTAGGGACGATATTGCTTCTTGGCTCCATTTCTATTAAATATTGTCTTTTAAATTTCGGTGGGGAGGTTACACTGGTTATTCGTATAGCATGACGATAGATGCACCAATCTGTGGAGGTTCCGAAGAAATCGAACGTTGCCAACCAATACCTGGCGTAATCACATGGCGTTCCATTGGGTACACAAGACAATCAGCTCTGCTTTGGATGGCCAGTAGCTTGAACAGCATATGTTACTTTCTCTATTAAGGTCTGTGGCATTTCCCTGTCTTCGAGGTTCCCGTGGAGTTACCTTTCAACTAGCGAGTATTCCCCACTCTGTACTCACCTCGGTGCAGAGGGTATTCGACTGCTGCCCTGGCAAGCAAGTCTTCCAGGTCTCTCACACATGAAAAGCACCTGATTATGTATTGCTGACGCACTGGTGCGCAGCCACTAGCTAGCTACGTACCACTGATGAAACCTGATTTCAATCAACAAAGAATGACGTACTCGTATTTGCCATCCATGCTGAATTCGTCTTGTTGAGCAGCTGGGTTACACTAAAGTTGCCGATGGTAGGTAAAGGGTGAATAGGTACAATATCTCCTGAAGAAGACTTTTTTAAAGCCAAACTCAAGATTTCATAAATTTGTGTTTTGCAACTTGTTGGTTGTTATTCCCAAAGCATTGAAGTTCTTGTACGGACATTTGCTGAAGCGTAGTCATGTTCTAAATCTTACAATTCCAGACTGTCATTGAAACGATTTCACACAACCATTTGAAACCAAAATTTGGAGAGCACACGAGGATTTAAACAACTGTGCATTCGAATATGAGAACAGAATGAATCAACGCAGTAATGCCTCTGTCGCGTGCAGTTGAAATCCCCACAGTGGTAATTTTCTACTGCTACTCATTCATTTTCATTAAAAAACTAAAGCATAAAACGTTCGGATCTGTTTGTGCGTTTCGTGTGTTACTGTCTAACTCTCCGATTACGTGCTACATTTGTAATTTTAATATTTAATTCAACTAGCCATTTTTCAAAGCGAAGTACAGTCAGCAGCTAAATTTAACAACAGAATTGTTTTGATGATACATGAAATAGCTTTTAACAGCTACTACAACTCGACATTACTGACCACATGGCACTCCATGCTTACTAAATTGCAAGTGCTTTGTTTTACTTCTATTACTGTAAAATTACTTCACGTATTTGATGAGTGCACTTAGTAGCTAAACATACTGATTTGAATTACATCTGCATGTTGGCTGTGTCGTTCTAAACGTCGCCAACAGATTTTTCTCTGGTGTTTCAGCAGAGATCTGCAATTTTGCTTTCGCAGTGTGTAGCCGGAGTCATGGCAAAGCAATACTCCCTATCACATCTTTCAGGCGACGCGCAGTTTCTAAGGAATACGTCTGTTCGTTTTCCGTCGGAAAATAAATGTTTTGTAAAGGGAACTTCCACGTACTCACACAATAGAGCGGTTCCAAATTAGTCTAGTGCGAAATTACTTATACCGATATCTACTAACAGGTACAGTCAAAGAAAAATAACCAGTATTCCAACAGTGACTGAGCAGCGCTGCTGCATGGTGATAGCAAACAGCGCGTGCCAGGATGGTGCAGTGAGGCACTGCTGGTATACTTGCTATTGTAGATGTTTTTGTTTCCCTGTTAATACAGATCGATAAAACGAATATCATATTAGACTATTTTGGGAGAACGTACTGAAGTCTGATGACAATGACGAGAGAAGAAGTCTTCGAAAGTTTCAGACTGAAGAAAAATCTGACGCAGCGAAAGCTACGTGAGACATTTTATTCATAGGAAACTGTTTTCCAAATTAGTCATTTTTCCAGAATGCATCATTCTCCCCTGACAGAAGTACCTTTTCCTAAAGGAGCGTAGTGTGCTCAACACTAAAATGGAAAGACTAATCCGTGAAGCCGAGCCGCGATGCAGTACGGCAGAGGCGTCAAGACAGGCGGGGACAAGCTGTCAAAGGGATCTGCTAAACAGGTGTAGATAGCAGATCACAGGAAGAACCGTTCGAACGTTGCAAGCACAGCTAGTACTAACCACCCTGAACGCCTCTCGCCAATATACAGTAAGGGCCAAACACCGTCGCGTTTTCTGTGCAAATACCGTTTTGATTCATCTCTCCAGTCTACTACTGAGCTCGCTAACAAGATCGTCATAACGTTTGTGCTTGGAATGTGCTCTCTGACGCTGCAGTGGATGTACGCTAGCGAGACAGCTACGTGATTCTTTCCATCCGTTTTTTTATCCTTATTGTAAACTAACCTATGCTCTGTTGCATTCATGTGGCTATCTTCGCTTCGAAAATTCTTACAGCCATAAATACATTTCTGATTCGGTATTTATGTCTGGAGTAAACTTCTACTGACTCCAACTAACGTTAAACCTAGGAAGCTCGAGGTTGCGCTGTCTCAGTCGATGTGGCCTTTATTTATTACGGTATGGTGATGGGCTCCTTACTTGTGGATGGGGCTAGATTGAAAAACATGATAAGAACTTTAATGCATTGATAAACGCAAATAGTTATCATCATATAAGAAATACAAACTAAAAACAGCCAAGTTCAGAACAGAAATATTTCGTTATTCGCGAAATGTCACCGACAGGTTTGGCGTGCGATTATGTCAAAGTCTGAACTCGATTTTATAAAGAGTAATTTAAAGTTTTTTCATCTCCGAAAACTGTAGCTGCTGCCATCAAACTTGTGAACGCCTTAGTCCTACTCTACATATTCACTCTTCAACGCGATGTATACAGAGGTGACAAAAATCATGCGACAGCGATATGGAGAAATACAAATGGCCGTATTCTCGAGTACACAAGATATAAAAGGGCAGTGCGGTGGAAGAGCTGTCACTTTTACTCAGGTGATTCATACGAAAACGTTTCCGACGAGATTATGACCACACGCTGAGAATTAGCAGACTTTGAACTCGCAATGGTAGTTTGAGCTAGACGTATGGGACATTCCATTTCGGAAATCGTTAGGGAATTCAATATTCCGAGATCCACAGTGTCAAGAGAAGGCCGATAATACCAAATTTCAGGCATTATCTCTTGCCACGGACAACACGGTGGCCGACTGCTTTCGCTTTGCGACGGACATCAGCGGCCTTTCTGTAGAGTTGTCAGGGCTAACAGACATGTGCATTTCAAGGTGAAAGGGTATCACTGATAAGTATTGTTAGCCACATTGCTATCGTCAGTGAAACAGAAGAGAAATTACAGGATCTGTTGAATGGAATGAACCGTGTATGGAGCACATGGACTGAAGACGAAGGTAATGAGAAGCAGCAGAAATTAGTATACTTAAGAATTAAATAAACATAAACATAACATAATTATAGCCAAGACGTCCTGAATTGCACAGAAAAATTTTAGAAACTTAACATCAGAAAAAGTCATGTGGGACTTGTCATCCGTTGGGATAGTGCGGCGAAGTTTGGTGTTAATGGACTGCAGCAGACGATCGAAGCTAGTGCCTCAGTTAACATCACGACATTGCCTTAAACGCGACCTCTTGGCTTGTGACCACATCGGTTGGAACCTAGACGACTGCAAAACTGTGACCTCGTCAGATGAGTTCCGATTTCAGTTGGTAACAGCTGACGGTAAAGTTCGAATGTGGCGCAGCCATGGATTCAAGTCATCAACAAGGCACTTTGCAAATGGCTGGAGGCTCCATAATGGAGTGGCTTTGTTTGCAAGGAATGGACAGGGTCTTCTGGTCAACTGAACCGAACATTGACTGGAAATGGTTACGTTCGGCTACTTGGAGACTACTTGCAGCCATTCATAGACTTCATGCCCCTAACGACGAAGGGATTTTATGGATGACATTGCACCATCTCACCGGAAGACAGTTGTTCTCGATTGGTTCGAAGAACATTCTAGACAATTCGAGAGAATGATTTCGCCACTCAGATCTCCCGACATGAATCCCATACAACATATAACGGGCGCAATCTAGAGGTCAGTTCGTGCACAAAATCATGCACCGGCAACACTTTCACACTTATGGACTGCTATAGAGGCAGCATGGCTCAGTATTCATTCAGAGGCCTTCCAGCGACTTGTTGAGTCCATGCCATATTGACATGCTGCACAGCGCTAGGCAGACGAGGTACGACACCATATTATTTGGTATCCGATGACTGAGTTTTTACAACGGTGGATGACTTTGCAGAGACTTTGGTTGTGTTATGCACTTGGGCTATTCAGGAAACAATCCACCACGAAAATCATCTCGTCACCATACTTAAAATACTTGCCGCACTTGAACAAACTAGCACCACGAAAGTAGTATCATTATCATACTGGAAAGGCACGCCACATACTGGTTCCTTCCTCCGAGGAAGGTATGTGAGTAGGGTGGCGGGCGAGTTGAGGCAAAATCTGGTAGCTCAAACAAGCAGCATGTGTGCAGAATGAACTGGGGCACTGGCGAAGGGCGAGTAGAATTCTTTGGACAGGTCCCGGTGACTCTTCGTCTTGACAGGAAGTGACGTCATTCCCTTGACAGTTAGGTCATTACGAGCATAAACTGTTAGAACCACGCCATGGGAGACGCAAAAAAAAAGACACAGCTATACTTTGCCTAATGACTGATCTTCCCTCTTTCGAGGGTGGTGAATCCACATGTTTCCACTGCTTGGTTTGCCCCATTATCTCCTACGTCGATTTGCAATAGGGTTTTAGAACATATATTGATTTCGAACATTATGAAGTACCTCGAAGAAAACTATTTATTGACATATAGTCAGCATTTTCTGAATAGTGCTGACATATAGTCAGCACTATTCATAAAATATCGTTCTTGCGAATCACAACTAGCTCTTTATACTCATGAAGTAATAAGTGTTATCGACAGGGGATGTCAAATTGATTCCATATTTTTAGATTCCCAGAAGGCTTTCGACACCGTTCCTAACAAGCGTTATCTAATCAAACTGCGTGCCTACGGAGTATCGCCTCAGTTGTACGACTGGATTCGTGATTTCCTGTCAGAAAGGTCACAGTTCGTAGTAACAGAAGGAAAGTCGACGAGTAAAACAGAAGTAATATCCGGCGTTCCCCAAGGAAGTGTTATAGGCCCTGTATTGTTCCTGATCTATATTTACGACATAGGAGACAATCTGAGTAGCCGTCTTAGATTGTTTGCAGATGATGCTGACATTTACCGTCATGTAAAGTCATCAGATGATCAAAACAACTTGCAAAATGATTTAGATAAGATATCTGTATGGTGGGAAAAGTGGCAATTGACCCTGAATAAAGAAAAGTGCGAAGTTATTCACATGAGTACTAAAAGAAATCAGCTAAATTTCGATTACGCGGTAAGTCACACAAATCTGATTGCTGTAAATTCAACTAAATACTTAGGGATTACAATTACAAATAACCTAAACTGGAACGATCACACAGATAATATTGTGGGTAGAGCAAACTAAAGACTGCGGTTCATTGGCAGAACACACAGAAGGTGCAACAGGTCTACCAAAGAGACTGCTTACACTACGCTTGTCCGCCCTATTCTGGAGCACTGCTGTGCGGTGTGGGATCCGCATCAGGTGGGACTGACGCATGACATCGAAAAAGTACAAAGAAGGGCAGCTCGTTTTGTACTATCGCGAAATAGGGGAGATAGTGTCACAGACATGATACGTGAATTGGAGTGGCAATCAGTAAAACAAAGGCGTTTTTCGTTGCGACGGGATCTTCTGAAGAAATTTCAATCACCAGTTTTCTCCTCCGATTGCGAAAACATTCTGTTAGCAACCACCAACATAGGGAGAAATGATCATCACGATAAAATAAGAGAAATCAGGGCTGGCACGGAAAAATTTAAGTGCTCGTTTTTCCAGCGTGTCGTTCGAGAGTGGAACTGTAGAGAGACAGCATGAAGGTGGTTCATTGAACCCTCTGGCAGGCACTTTATTGTGAACAGCAGAGAAATCACGTTGATGTAGATGTAGATCTCGATGTCATACTGATACACCCAGGCTGACATTGGTGATACGGTACGTTAAGAATATAGCTGGATTGTCCTGACACTTCTGCAGCATTTCTACTGCTTCCTCGGTTAGGAGGGTTTGTCGATAGCTGTGCGGAGACGTGAAATTAAACGGGTGGCGACTTTTCTCAGCCAGAAGCTGTCGTGCAATATTTGGAAAACTTTTCCAGAATAATAGTCTTGCTTCGTGGAAATAATACGTCTGCTGACGCATTTCGCCTTTCTGGGACATCATCAGAAAATACACTCCTGGAAATGGAAAAAAGAACACATTGACACCGGTGTGTCAGACCCACCATACTTGCTCCGGACACTGCGAGAGGGCTGTACAAGCAATGATCACACGCACGGCACAGCGGACACACAAGGAACCGCGGTGTTGGCCGTCGAATGGCGCTAGCTGCGCAGCATTTGTGCACCGCCGCCGTCAGTGTCAGCCAGTTTGCCGTGGCATACGGAGCTCCATCGCAGTCTTTAACACTGGTAGCATGCCGCGACAGCGTGGACGTGAACCGTATGTGCAGTTGACGGACTTTGAGCGAGGGCGTATAGTGGGCATGCGGGAGGCCGGGTGGACGTACCGCCGAATTGCTCAACACGTGGGGCGTGAGGTCTCCACAGTACATCGATGTTGTCGCCAGTGGTCGGCGGAAGGTGCACGTGCCCGTCGACGTGGGACCGGACCGCAGCGACGCACGGATGCACGCCAAGACCATAGGATCCTACGCAGTGCCGTAGGGGACCGCACCGCCACTTCCCAGCAAATTAGGGACACTGTTGCTCCTGGGGTATCGGCGAGGACCATTCGCAACCGTCTCCATGAAGCTGGGCTACGGTCCCGCACACCGTTAGGCCGTCTTCCGCTCACGCCCCAACATCGTGCAGCCCGCCTCCAGTGGTGTCGCGACAGGCGTGAATGGAGGTACGAAAGGAGACGTGTCGTCTTCAGCGATGAGAGTCGCTTCTGCCTTGGTGCCAATGATGGTCGTATGCGTGTTTGGCGCCGTGCAGGTGAACGCCACAATCAGGACTGCATACGACCGAGGCACACAGGGCCAACACCCGGCATCATGGTGTGGGGAGCGATCTCCTACACTGGCCGTACACCACTGGTGATCGTCGAGGGGACACTGAATAGTGCACGGTACATCCAAACCGTCATTGAACCCATCGTTCTACCATTCCTAGACCGGCAAGGGAACTTGCTGTTCCAACAGGACAATGCACGTCCGCATGTATCCCGTGCCACCCAACGTGCTCTAGAAGGTGTAAGTCAACTACCCTGGCCAGCAAGATCTCCGGATCTGTCCCCCATTGAGCATGTTTGGGACTGGATGAAGCGTCGTCTCACGCGGTCTGCACGTCCAGCACGAACGCTGGTCCAACTGAGGCGCCAGGTGGAAATGGCATGGCAAGCCGTTCCACAGGACTACATCCAGCGTCTCTACGATCGTCTCCATGGGAGAATAGCAGCCTGCATTGCTGCGAAAGGTGGATATACACTGTACTAGTGCCGACATTGTGCATGCTCTGTTGTCTGTGTCTATGTGCCTGTGGTTCTGTCAGTGTGATCATGTGATGTATCTGACCCCAGGAATGTGTCAATAAAGTTTCCCCTTCCTGGGACAATGAATTCACGGTGTTCTTATTTCAATTTCCAGGAGTGTATTAATATACCGCAAAATTTGCATTCGTCACATCTGAGGGGATACATGTGTCTGCCTCGTAGACATCGTGGTCAGTCGAAGAAGCAGTGCTGCCGTGGGACCACACTTACAGGTAATCCAATCTACGCACCAGAAGGGTGACATGCGTCAGTAAAATGTTTCCTTGGTAGTCAAGACTGTTTTCCATTCGAAATACCACCCACGGTTGCTGTACCAGATACGCCATGGAGTGGGAAGAATTGTACTTCGGCAACTGATCCACAACTTGTTTCCACAATCCTCTTCGGTCGCTATGTTACAATTATACTACACCGAAATTATATTCTTGTCTGGCTCACAGAGTTATCCAGACTTGCTGCTCATAATTGTAACTTATATTTTATACCATGTACTTTCACTGCATCACTTGTTTTCCGTCTCTGCATGTTCCCAGTAAGTTGACCATACACTTGGAAAAGGTTTTCATCGCAGTGTCAGCACGTCTTCAAAAACAAAGGTAATTTTTGCTTTTTTTAGTAATTTTGGACTAGAATGCTTTTAGACCCTGCCGTAATATGCTAATAGACCGTACACTATCGAGTAAGTGATTGTTTATTTCATCGAAACAATATAGGGACTTGTTTTCGATGTCCCCATGGGGCTACATCTGGCAACTACTTACGTTTCCACATTCGACTGACGTCTTTTCACTACTTTTGCGTGATTAATATTGAATTTTTAAGGACACTGCATACATTTTGATAATTTTCTTACATATATATTATTCAGTTTTTATGAATAACACCAGTTCTTTTATCATTTCGGTTTTTTTTGCCGAAGAAAATGGATTTACCCACAGTATAAACTTTTCATTTACAAAATCTAAACTCAGGCCTGAGGAGACTATCGAGTGTGATACGGTGCAGTTCAAGAACGAGGGCCTCCGCATGCATTGCGATTCTCGGTTTTTCACAGAGACATCGCCTGTTTCTTTGTTATTTTCATTTAGACTGTTTTAACTATACCGAAGCGTCTGTGACACGTAACCGTGCCATATAGTACTTCGTTGTTCCAGTACACTTCTACCGACTCATCGTGGATCGTTGCAGTGTTCTGGTCCTGTAAAAGAAGAAAACTAAACTCAAACTTCCTGGCAGACGAAAACTATGTGCCGGGCCGAGACTCGAAGTCTAGACTTCTGTCTTCCTCGAGCAAGTGTTCTACCGACTGAACTAGCCAAGCGCGACTCACCATCCCCCTTCGTAGCTTTACTTGCGCTAGTACCTCGTCTCTTACCTTCCAAACTAACTATCGCACGATACTCAACCTTATCATTGAGACGCATCATTTTAGTTTGCTACTCTAGCGAAGCGCTGAGGTACTGTGGCGACGTGCGGTTCTAGGCGCTGCAATCTGGAACCGCGAGACCGCTGCGGTCGCAGGTTCGAATCCTGCCTCGGGCATGGATGTGTGTGCTGTCCTTAGGTTAGTTAGGTTTAAGTAGTTCTAAGTTCTAGGGGACTAATGACCTGAGAAGTTGAGTCCCATAGTGCTCAGAGCCATTTGAGCCATACTGTGGCGAGGAAATTTAGATGTGTACCAGAGCTGTAGACACTTGCCTGAAAATCGGCAGAAGTTGAATTTTGAGGATTTAGCTTTCCTAAATTGAAATAGATACTTCATGGTTGCTCGTCGTATTGCACATATTTCCAAAAAACAATGAATGTGGTCTATATTTACGATGTGGGCAAAAAAAAAATAAATTTCAAATGTGTGTGAAATCTTATGGGACTTAACTGCTAAGGTCATCAGTCCCTAAGGTTACACACTACTTAACCTAAAATATCCTCAGGACAAACATACACACCCATGCCCGAGGGAGGACTCGAACCGCCGCCGGGACCAGCCGCACAGTCCATGACTGTAGCGCCTTAGACCGCATTTTTTTTTTAAATTCATTTTGTCCTCTTTCGTTCGTTGCATTTGCTCGGGGAGGACGTGGTAAGACATCCGTTTAAGCTCGTTGTTGATCGATTAACTCAGTTTTTTTATTACAGAAGGCTGCTAACCCTCTGACCGAACACGCTGAGCTATCGTGCCGGCGACCGCTCGGCTAATCCCGCGCGGCACTATGTGGGCAATTGGGACACAGTTAATTGAAACAGGTGGGCTGAGGTTTGTGGACTGAGAAGTTTACAGTCACGTTTCACAGTGCACGGCTTAATTTCTTTTCGTCCCTCACATTTCCGTCCCAGTTCAGGTACTAATAAAATCCAATGAAAGACAGCGGTACAGTATCACATATTTCAGGCCTGCAGGTCGAGAACCGGTAAGCCGAGCAGTGTTTAGGGCCGGTGGGAACGCGATAAAGCCCGCCAGCTGTGTTAGCGGATACGGCGGACACTTGAGAGCGGCGGTAGCGCGTCTGTTGATCGCTGTGTCCATCACACGCCGCCATCGACCGGGCCAGCGGCACAAGGGAAGCCATCACGAGCGCCGACCCCCCAGGGAGGTGGCGTATCACACAGCGTCGCCCCCAGAGGTGTCTCAATCGCTGCGGACTGCAATTCCGGGTCCGGTGTCCGACGCGGTCACAGGAGCAAAGCAGGTAGCGAGCCCGAAACAGCTACACCCAACAACAGTGCAGCACACCGTGTTTGTAGCACTATAAATGTCACAGTAAGACCTTCTTCAGGAACGCACTGACTCGGGTAGGGAAACTTATCTGACTAATAGCGGATCATCGCAGTTAAACAGTCTTTGGTTTTAACAAACTGAGGCGGTCATCACGCGAATCAAATTTCCTCGTTCCTTGCCAGCTTGGTAGCTGCTCAAGATGGACAGTTTCTCCCGACCGATAACGCGGTACGATCACGTCATTCCATCACATTCTTTCATCCTCATAGTATTCTGAAGTCCGAATTTTCTTGTACTGTTGTTTACAAATATTTTTATTTTCAAAGGGATGCACCTTTATTTGACTACATATTTCTGTATATTTGCTATCTACAATCTAGACTTCGGCTTTCACGTCATTATGGAGTAGGGTTCTAAAAGCAAGAATATGCAAATAGTAAGACATAAAGTAAAAATCAGAGTAAAAGAAATTTTAAAAATATGTGATGCAAGCTGATATAAATGTAATGGGTTTTTTTAGTCTTTCAATTTTTTACTTTATGTCTTATAATTTGCATATACTTGCTTTCAGCATTGTGCGCGATAGTAGTGTGAAAGCCAAAATCTAGATTGCACGCAGGAAGTATACCCTCCGTTGCTCGCGCGGATTGCAATCGTCATCCACGTGACTTTTCCAAAAAATGGTTCAAATCGCTCTGAGCACTATGCGACTTAACTTCTGAGGTCATCAGTCGCCTAGAACTTAGAACTAATTAAACCTAACTAACCTAAGGACATCACACACATCCATGCCCGAGGCAGGATTCGAACCTGCGACCGTAGCTATCGCTCGGCTCCAGACTGCAGCGCCTAGAACCGCACGGCCACTCCGGTCGGCCATGACTTTCCCGCTCAGTTTTGTCTGACAGGGCTGGACTGAGTTCGCGCCATTTCCAGTAGCTTTCTGTTAACTCAGTGGCTGTTAGTTCCAATCATTGTTGGCTTACAGTTACGAAATATACATTGTTTATGAAACATTATTATAGTCTGGAGGACACTTGTCATCCGCGCGAGCTCTGCTGGCACAATCTGGAGCAAAGTATGTCTGTATTACTTTATTGCTTTCCTAGATTCAATCGATACTTCATGTGCGTAAATTTAGACGTATTGAACCTGATTGCAGGCACCTTCCATGTTACCTAGTATTCTCTTTATTTTTATATTGTGGAAGAAATGTCAAATGCGAAAAATCTCGGACAGATTTTAGTGGAGATCCTAATGTATGGTTATTCCAATTGTTGAATGAGCTAATTGATGAAGATGCTCAGGGTGATAGCGCTGACTCAGAGACTGAGGATTCTGCTCATGAAAGTGGTCATGATTCTGGAACAGAAGAATAAATGTCAGAAAAGATTAATATGAAGCACAGGAAGAAGTAACTCAAGAGGATGTATTTTTATAGGGAAAGATGGAATAACTAAAAAGAGGAAAAATAAGTATCTTACCAGAGTTAGAAGTAGACCCTGTAGTTTTATTACGCATTTGCCTGGACAAAAAAAACAAGCTCGTATAAAAAAGACAGAAATAGAAATTATGAATTAGTGTTTGGATGAAAACATAATAAGCATTATTGCAACATGCTCTAAAATGTACGTCAATTATGTTCATGGTAAATTCTCTAGGGAAAGGGACACTAAGGAAATAGATGCGATAGAGAATAGAGATCTCACTGCTTTGTTGTATCTATGTGGATCTTTGAGATGTTCTAGGAAGAATATATCGAAATTGTGTGGTAACTCAAAGGGAGACAGACTTCAATCATGTTATTTATGCATAAGTGAAACCCGATTCACATTTCTGTTGAGATGTCTGAGGTTTTATGATATCCGTGATAGAGCTGTTCGCAGAGAGATTGACAATTTGGGTGCTGTCAGAGCTATGCTGTCAGAGCTATTCACGAAGAATTGCCAAAAATCTTTTTCACCTAGTGAATACCTTACTGTTGGGGAACAGCTTTTGGCATTTAGAGGAGACTGCCCGTACAGGCAATATATTCCGAGCAAACCAGCAAAGTAGGAGGGTTTAAAAGTGTTTGCTTTGAATTTAGAACCATACGTCGGTAAGCAACAAGAGGGACCACGTATTGCCAGTAATTCAGCTGAAGATATTGTTCTTCGAATGGTCAAACTGTTTCAAACGTTAGAATATATTATACGGTATACAAATATTAAATGTACTATATTTAGATTTAATAAAAATCATAAAACCAGTCATAAAGACCGTTAAAAGTATACAAATAGATCGCTTGATTTGTGGATGACACCAGTCATCCACGCGAGTGACGACGTCACGAATTTTCGCATGAGTAACGGAGGGTTAAAAACTGTATGACCTTGGCTTAGGAGCATCGGAAACCTATTGCTTACAGATGTCATAATATCACAAAATAGTCACAGTTTTCTTACCTTGATAACTTACCTAGAAGAAAAATTTATGTCTCTTGCAATTGCAAGGGCTGTTGGAAAAGTAGGGTATGATCGGGCGTGAGATGCAAATTACAGTGAAAATCCGATGAAGCTTTGTACATATGTGTTGGGAAGTGTCTCTAGTATACCTGTTCATCGCGTCACGTCGCTCATCTCAGTCTCGAAACACAGTGAGCACGTTTGGATGGCCAGAAAGTGGTGTCTCCCGCTAAGTATGAGGGCCTTGTGAGGGATTTCGCCTGATGCCATGCAGTCCACATAACATAACTGTCATGCGTTTCGTTCTTCATGACAATTCTCGGTCGCACTTTGCAGGAGTAACGAAGATGCTCCTGCAGCGTTTTCTGTGGGAAGTATTTGATCACCCACAATACAGCCTGTAATTGTCTTCCCTTGAGTTTTTTCTCTGCTCACATGAAGTGATATCTATAAAGACAACGTTTAGACACAACAACGATCCGTAGATCAGCGTAGAGAATTGCCAGAAAGCACAGGTGTCTGCCTTCTACGATGAGGATGTTGAAAAGTTGGTACAACGTTAAGACATGTGTATAAGTCGGACTGGCGGGTATGTAGAGCTGGAAGGTGTAGCTAACAGTTGCAAATAAAATATTTTTGATTTTAATGGCAGATTCAATTTTGCGACTGATTGGACCTTGCTTTTCGAATTGCTCACATACACGCAATTTATGAAAGTATTTCATGGCTGTTCACTCAAAATTATTTAGGAAGTTACGTGCGAGTAACGCTTCGCATCCTTCTCTTTGGCACAGAACATAACCTTCAAAGGTACACGTATCGCTTTTCGTTAGAATCTGAAAATAGCACTAATAATTATTTTTCTTTTACCTCTTCAAAATAGTGAAGCTATTTGTTCCAAACTAGACGGAAAGAAACGAGATAAGACGAGAATATTATGCTGGCAACACACCGAAGTTTTCGCCGACATAAGAGTAAAAATGCAGTTCATGTTTTAAATTGGTTTTTACGCGGCATCTGGCGATAATCCCAAAACTTCACAAATTTCTGAACTTTTCAACTTCACATGGAGCCGAGATAAATTAAATAAGACCAAGAACAAAAGAAACGCAAATGTTTTTATAATTTTTGGGCAGCATGAAACGCTTAACAATTCCCAGGAACAGAACTAGATTGCATCTGCTAAATCACCTATAAAATAATTATTAAAAAATATAAAATCTAAGTCTGCTATCACTCTGATGTTTCGTGCCGTTGTAGAACTCTCATTATTAGAACACATTATTAAACTCGGGACCGAGATGTGCCGGGGTGATATGCGAACACCGTATTAAGCAAACTCAGCAATGGATGACGGCGTATCAATGTATTTCACAGGCGACTACACTTAAGAAGGAAGTAGCTATTAGCTTTCACTTTCTAATGTCGTATGCTTTGGAACTCACAACAACTAATTTTTCTGCAGGTATTCCATTCACAGTTCTGGTACGTAAAATACGAAAGATTGCCATACAATCTCTCTTTGTTATACGACAGGTATCCCTGGTGTAATTCATAGTCTCTCCTCAGACAAAATACAGCTGATAACTTTTCATTACAATACCTCATCAAATATACCGTTCACTTGCGTTTTGTGATGAAAACTGTTTATAGTTCTCTTGTTTTTATGTATTGTTATGTACTGTTAGTATTTACTCCATGTTGTCATCTGCGCTGTTTCCTTGGTTACTTCTGTCTTGATAATCTTGTTGCTTGCTATTCTCTTATTTTTTATCTTACCTCTCTTACGACTCCTCTTGTTTGTCTAAAAATTACTTTCTTCACCTCTTGAAATCTTCCGATTTCCACCAAAGTGAAAACTGTTCTCCTTACACGAAATTACTACTTTTTCTTCCAATTAAAGACACATTCGCACTAATCTGTCATTACGTAATTGAGCCTTAGCATAGACTAATTCCTTTTACTTGCTACTCTCCTGTTAACGTAAATTTGGCACAGATTTACTTCTTCTCTCGGACCAAAGCGTATTAATTTGCAAACAAATTGCATGCTCATTAAATTTACAGGAGATAATACAACAAATTCATTATGACATGTTACATTTCATTCATTCAATTAGGAAGAAACATCCATCTCTACTTTAATTTCCACTGCTTCCTTAATAAAGCCGGCCGCTGTGGCCGAGCGGTTCTAGGCGCTTCAGTCTGGAACTGCGCGACTGCGACGGTCGCAGGTTCTAATCCTGCCTCGGGCATGATTGTGTGTTATGTCCATAGGTAAGTTACGTTCAAGTAGTTCTAAGTTCTAGGGGACTGATGACCTCAGATGTTAAGTCCCATAGTGCTCAGAGCCATTTGAACCAAGTAATCTTATTAATACGGTTTTGATTAAATTCTGAGTGGATACCTGCTCTCTCCCTTCTAAAAAAACAGAGAGACAGAGTTAACCCCACTTCACTTCTTGTTCCCAATTCTGACCACCGGTAACTACTTACGTCGGTCATCTTCGATTGTGTGGTGGCGCTAGTGTTTACTGCGCGCACGTATGTGTGTGTGTGTGTGTGTGTTTATTTTGTCTTCCAGGAACTGCACTGTAAAGCGAAGTTTTAAATTCGTTTTCATAGCGCTGGCTTGCGCAGTTTTCCCGGTCGAAATACCGGAGGTTGGCGACGACGTCTCCTAGCTGCATTCACGTAAGTTATTTGAAAATAGTACATGCCGGGAAAAACTGAGATCTCACAGTCTCAAGTATATATATGGAGCAAAACATTAAAACTGCCTTGTGATAAAAAAGAAGTATGCCTGATATAATCATTGTTCGGCAATTGTATGAGGTACGAAAATAATCTTAAGTACTCTCATTTCGTAAGGTTGCAATAATGAATAAGGAAATTCCGGTAACATTTGCTTGGTCACCTCGTTTCTCTGATATTAGATGGCGCAAATTCCTAATCAAATTAGACACGTGGTATTTCCTGGACTGAATTATCTCCTCGTTCTGGGGCTGCTTAGTAGAATGTTGCCTACTTCCGGCCTGTTAAGCGTCATAGATCGTCGACCTCCGTGTCACTAACGGGACATGCATGTCAAAGAGTCTCATAAGCTTGGTGGGAACTCACAGGTGACACATCATGTATGGTTGCTCCACTGCGTATTGATATCGTAGTACCAGAGAACAGTCGCATCTCCTGCCCGTTGAATACTTCCCTAGAACTAAACTTTTGGCCTACATTAATTATATGCAATATTTTAAGTTATTTCATGACAGACCACAGAAAATTCCTTAAGACGTGACGTACGATCAACGCTTTAGCACCGTACGTAGGGTCGCCAGATGTTTATCGCTGGTTTTTGCCGCAACGCACCTTTGGCTGCGAGAATCCATTGCTGCGGAGAAGAGCTTATGAGTGAGTCTAAAGGCAGAGTCGACTGGCTGTAATTATAATGACTTCAACACTGTTCCGGCGTAACGACAAGCGACGGCACGAAGATTAAGAACGCAAAGAGCAGAGAAGGCCGTGAGACGACCGTCAGCGTCTCAGTCAGTCTACTGTGTTGTAATAAAAACTAATAATGTGATTTGCTTGAATTGTTGTATAGCTATCCGAGAAAGAAGCATCCTTTAGGCACCCTATAAGAGACGAGAGAACAGGTCCCCACAAGCATAAATACAGGTTATGAATCAGAGTGCATATCCCTCATACGGAAATCGATCGGCCAGGGATACTTGCTGTGACTTCTCTGCGGCGACACTGTGGGGTATCGGACATTTTCAGTCTCTGACTACAGTCTCCAAGTAGTGTCGCATTTAATGTGTGTGTGTGTGTGTGTGTGTGTGTGTCTGTAGTGCTGTGGTTTTTATTGTGAGCGCAGCTTTTGTAGAAAAAATTGATTTGGAAGTAAAATAAATAAGAGCAGGTATAGTAGTGACATTGTTCATTGCAAGAATTTTGTGCAGCATTGGGACTTGTAATGTTAGAAATGTAATGCTGTACCGAAGAACAGACAATTAGAATCGAGTGTGCTTGGATCTGAAGTATTCACTACGTTGTTCTCCCTAACCGCCCAGCTGGCAGCGGCTGTGTTGCTCTGGCGTGTTTGGCCAGAGTGCACGAGGAGCTGCGTTGTGCTGCGGCTAGTGCCGCTCCGAAGTAATCTGAGTTGGCGTGAGACGTACGAGGGTGGTTTGAAAAGTTCTCGGAATCACAACGAAAGGTCAGCGTCAGCGCAACTGCTTGTTCACGTGATATTCATTGGACTGTTGCCTGTAAACACGTGGCACGTTAGTTCTCTTGATAGAGAGCTGTGGCGGTGACGTGGCTCTGTTGTTGCTCCCGCGTAGTGATTTGCGATGATGGAAAAAATCGAGATTCGAGGAGTGATTAAGTACTTGGTAAAGAAAGGTATGAAATCGAAGGACATTCATACCGATTTCAAGAATACACTGCGGGACTCTGCTTCTTCATATTCAACCGTTGCCAAGTGGGCAAATGAATTTAAATACGGTCGGGAGAACTTAGACGATGATCCGCGCAGTGGTCGGCCAAGATGTGTCACTATTCCAGAAATCACTGCAAAAGTGCACAAAATGATCATGGAGGATCGCCGATTGAAAGTGCGTGAAATTGCTCACGCTTGCCAGATGTCATCTGCAAGGGTATACCATGATGGGTGCTGCGACTCTTGACGCTGAAACAAAAATGCATGAGAATGGACATACACTCCTGGAAATTGAAATAAGAACACCGTGAATTCATTGTCCCAGGAAGGGGAAACTTTATTGACACATTCCTGGGGTCAGATACATCACATGATCACATGACAGAACCACAGGCACATAGGCGCAGGCAACAGAGCATGCACAATGTCGGCACTAGTACAGTGTATATCCACCTTTCGCAGCAATGCAGGCTGCAATTCTCCCATGGAGACGATCGTAGAGATGCTGGATATAGTCCTGTGGAACGGCTTGCCATGCCATTTCCACCTGGCGCCTCAGTTGGACCAGCGTTCGTGCTGGACGTGCAGACCGCGTGAGAAGACGCTTCATCCAGTCCCAAACATGCTCAATGGGGGACAGATCCGGAGATCTTACTGGCCAGGGTAGTTGACTTACACCTTCTAGAGCACGTTGGGTGGCACGGGATACATGCGGACGTGCATTGTCCTGTTGGAACAGCAAGTTCCCTTGCCGGTCTAGGAATGGTAGAACGATGGGTTCGATGACGGTTTGGATGTACCGTGCACTATTCAGTGTCCCCTCGACGATCACCAGTGGTGTACGGCCAGTGTAAGAGATCGCTCCCCACACCATGATGCCGGGTGTTGGCCCTGTGTGCCTCGGTCGTATGCAGTCCTGATTGTGGTGCTCACCTGCACGGCGCCAAACATGCATACGACCATCATTGGCACCAAGGCAGAAGCGACTCTCATCGCTGAAGACGACACGTCTCCATTCGTCCCTCCATTCACGCCTGTCGCGACACCACTGGAGGCGGGCTGCACGATGTTGGGGCGTGAACGGAAGACGGCCTAACGGTGTGCGGGACCGTAGCCCAGCTTCATGGAGGCGGTTGCGAATGGTCCTCGCCGATACCCCAGGAGCAACAGTGTCCCTAATTTGCTGGGAAGTGGCGGTGCGGTCCCCTACGGCACTGCGTAGGATCCTACGGTCTTGGCGTGCATCCGTGCGTCGCTGCGGTCCGGTCCCAGGTCGACGGGCACGTGCACCTTCCGCCGACCACTGGCGACAACATCGATGTACTGTGGAGACCTCACGCCCCACGTGTTGAGCAATTCGGCGGTACGTCCACCCGGCCTCCCGCATGCCCACTATACGCCCTCGCTCAAAGTCCGTCAATTGCACATACGGTTCACGTCCACGCTGTCGCGGCATGCTACCAGTGTTAAAGACTGCGATGGAGCTCCGTATGCCGCGGCAAACTGGCTGACACTGACGGCGGCGGTGCACAAATGCTGCGCAGCTAGCGCCATTCGACGGCCAACACCGCGGTTCCTGGTGTGTTCGCTGTGCCGTGCGTGTGATCATTGCTTGTACAGCCCTCTCGCAGTGTCCGGAGCAAGTATGGTGGGTCTGACACACCGGTGTCGATGTGTTCTTTTTTCCATTTCCGGGAGTGTATGTTTGTCACGTTTTAGGAGAAACGAACAAGATTTTTTGCCCCGGTTTGTGATCACAAATGAAACTTGGGTGCACTACTATACCCCAGAGACAAAACAACAGTCAAAGCAGTGGAAACACGCTGATTCTCTGCCACGAAAGAAAGCAAAGAAAATTCCTTCGGTGTGCAAGGTCATGGCATCAGTGTTGTGGGATGCGAAGGGGATTCTGTTTGTATATCATCTCCCCAAAGGGCAAACGATTACTGGAGAATAGTATGCTAACCTCCTGAACAAATTGCAACAAAAGATACGTGTAAAAAGGCCTGGTTTAGCAAGGAAGAAAGTCATCAAGACAATGCGCGACCGCACACATGTTGTGTCACCACGGCAAAATTACAAGAACTAAGGTATGAATTGTTGCCACGGCCCTCTTATTCACCTGATATGCCTCCGCCAGAATTCTGTATCTTCCCAAAACTGAAAATTTTTCTTGTTGGACAAAGATTCACTTCAAATGAAAAATTGATATCCGGAGTTCTCAACTATTTTGCAGGCCGGAAGGAAACTCATTTTCAAGATGGCATCAAGGCACTGAAACGTCGTTGGACCAAGTGCATTAATCTGCAAGGAGACTACTTTGAAAAATAAAATAAAAGCTTCAGTGATGTAAGTACTTTTTTTTCATTCCGTTCCGAGAACTTTTCAAATCACTCTCGTAGAAAGGCAGTCACCCTCTCCGCTCACAAATAGCAACATCTCCCGGCATCCAGTGCCGTGACCAAGGTGGAGCAGTCGGTAACTCTAGGGGGTGACTGTAGTGGTCAACACAGCGTGCATCCAGGAGGGGATGGCGGCGGGGGTCTGTGGAAGCGGGCTGTGCCTGGAGGCATCAGCAGTGGTCTGGGAAAGGCGGCGGTGACAATTTTTGTCTTCAGAGCTAGCGACTGGCAGGTCTTGGGGCGGCGCCAGGTCTACCAGTGCGCGGCACGGGCCCGAGTCGCTTCAATGGGCGTGGTAATCCGAAGGTGTCACGTTGTGCCGCTATTGAAGGTGGCACGGAGTCGGCTAGTTGCCAACAGCCGAGGAAATCAACTGCGAGCGGCTGTGGAGCCGGTATGTTGTAATCACTAACGGTTGACTAGCGGCAGGGCCAAGCCTGTTCGACACAACAGGCCAGGAGGGCGGTCGGTGTCTATCCAGGTGACGAGAGAAGACGCTACTCCAGGATGATACGCATACAAAGTGTCCAGTCACTCCAAGGAAACTCTGGGAACCTGTCGAAATATCACAGAGTGAGTACGGTTTAAAATAGACGGCGGCCGGAGGCCTCCACCTCCGCAGCTACCTGCTGTCACGGAAGTAAACACACAGCCAGGGCGAGCGAGGATCATCAACAACCAACAGGTGGCACCTCTCTTTCAGCATCTGCTACCAATGTATAACAGTAAGGAAGGCTCATCAATAGCAGCCTGCGGTTTTTTTTCACTCACCACACTTCTCAGAAAAAGCCTGCGAAAAGCCTTTTGTGAGCGCATGCGACACTGTCTTTCGAAAGTAATCAGCCACTCACGTACACCAGTGGAGTCCTGGAGAAGTTCCCAGACTGGAAGCGAAACGTCGAGTGCTCAAGAAATTTGGAGAGGAATGTGATACGACCAAAAGCAGCCCATAGGCTGTCAATAATTTTGCGCAGTATTTCATAGTGCGAAATATTATTGATCGTTTGTAGATAAGGTTGAAGATTGTGCAGTTTAGTGTGCAATAAGGAAGTATAGAGGGATTAGCGAACCTTTGCTGTGTTAAATAGAACTAATTAGGAGTGCATCGAAAAGCGGGTTTGATGGGTTCAAATGGCTCTGAGCACTATGGGACTCAACTTGTGAGGTCATTAGTCCCCTAGAACTTAGAACTAGTTAAACCCCACTAACCTAAGGACATCACACACATCCATGCCCGAGGCAGGACTCGAACCTGCGACCATAACGTCCTTGCGGTTCCAGACTGCAGAGCCTAGAACCGCACGGCCACATCGGCCGGCCGGTACTTTGATGCCTCGAACTGTCTGTAAGGGCAAGAAATCTTTTAGCGCTATTTAAATAAATACGCGCGTACTTCTTGTTTTTAAAATTGGAAGTACTGTAAATAAATATTACGCAAATACAATCAGAATTATACGTGTTTCATTTGCAGATTACATCAAATGTGCAATCGTCCGTCCTCTAAGGTCCAACAGTCATTTGGCTGGCTTGTTGCTTTCTCCCTTCTTCTAGAACTCCATCCTCTCTCTCGCGGGAGCACAAAGCCACCATGTTTCCACATTCTACACATAACATTAGTATTGTATTATTGCCCAATATTATCGATAGTCCACAGACCGCTTAACAACTTAAAAAGTTTTCCCATTAATTTCCTGTCAGCTGTTGGAGGCGCTGTATACTGTAGGCTGCCGAGTAATGCGCAATACTTTGCCTCACTTTCTACAGTTGCTGGGGTCGCTGTCCAGCGTTCGCTCTAGCGGACTGGCAAAACTTTCTGGGACATTTTTTCTGAGCAAGGGTATTACACGGATACGACTTCACATGCGTCACCTTCTTTCGCCCTACTTCCAGCAGTTCCCGTTACGCCTCGAGAACGGCGAAGCGCACAACTTGCGCCCTTAGCCGTCTTCCGGCCGCCTGCCCTGTCATCACTGCCGCACCGCCGGCCCTCATATCCGCCGTCACCCCGCAAGGAGCCGTGCTTCATATTGACACAGCTGTCTCCAATACTGCCACCCTCTTAAATCCAGTTTACCATGGAAATAGAGAAAGACAATGCAATATCCTTCTTCGATGTCTTCGTCTTGAGACATATTGATGGCAGTTTGAAACATAGTCATTCGGAAGGTTACACATACTGACAGATACTTGCATAAGGATTCTAATCATCATCCACAACAGGAAAGAGGTGTAATTAAAAGTCTAGTGAACAGAGCTAAAGGTATTGGTGCGCCGGAACACATGGACGCCGAGTTAAAACATCTAAAGCAGGCTTTTGAGAAGAATGGGTACTCTAGTAAGGAAATAAATAGAGTTTTGCGACCGCATAACAGAAGGCCTAAGAACAACGATAGGACACAGCGATGGAAGAACACGGTTTATCTACCCTTCATCAAAAGAGTAACGGATCAAATCGGCAAGATTCTAAGGAAATATGAAGTTCGACCGATTTTCAGACTCACTAATAAAATAGGTCAAGCACTTCGTTCCGTTAAGGATAAGCGTCCCCCTCTGTCTCCGAGTGGTGTGTATAAGATTCCAGTACATGTGGCAAGGTCTACATTGGAACTACAAAGAGAAGTGTGAATACATGGTTGAAGGAACACAAAAGTCTTTGCCGACTAGGGAAAACAGACAAATCAGCCGAGGCGGAACGTGCTCTTCAGTCAGGTGATCACGTAGTGAAATTTTCGGAAACTGAAGTTTTTGTACTATGACGAACTATTATCCACGGCTATACAGAGAAGCCATCGAAATATATAAACATGGTGATAATTTTAAGAGAAAAGAGAAAGCCATGAAACTCAGTGGACTGTGACGCTACAGAATAGCCAAGAAGTTCATATCTTTAACGTACTATGATCGATAGTTTAAAAAAAATTATCTTTCACAAGGTTTATGACTGCTAACACGTGAAATCCAGATCACCCCCACTTTCCACAGTATTTAGGCCGCTCTTCGACGTCCGACTCGCCAGTCGGCAAGACTCAGTAGAACCAGGAGCACCCCCGAAGATGTCCAACGTAGCCTTGGACGAAACGTCTGGGATTGAAGAGTTCCGTGGACCACGGCCATCGGAAGAATTCTTAGCAGCCTTCAGCTTTCCCACGATTTTCCATGGCCACGTCCTGCCTTCTCGACGCTTCCCGCTGGGTTAGAGTCATATATCATTTGCGTTAGGGTTGGCCAGAAATTTTGTGATTGCGTCAGTTTCAAATAAGCTGTTCTGGGTGAGTTCACACATTTTTAATTTATGAACGCCTCTCTTTCCTTACTGAAATGCGCATTAGCTGCGGTGGAACAAATAAACGATATTCCTTGAAGTTCTCATTCATCTTTGGATACGTAAACGTGAATCATACGATCGTGGTATCACGTGAAGAACAGAGGAGGCGTCAGCACCATACAATGCCCTCAGTGGCATTGTAGCGAGAAGGAAGCGATTCTGCCTTACTTCTCTAGTTTCTGTATCACTAACCTGATGTATTGCTGCTTCGGTAGTCCGACCCTCGTCGCACAGTAGATGCGCTCAGGCACCAGTTTCAATGTAGGTGATCCTGCTGAAGTGGAGTGTTTCGGGATGCCAGTTGCTAAATGTCAACAACGGTTTGAACTCTGCTCGTTTTAATAAAGAAAATACTTTGACCCACACATCACCGAACTTGCATTATAGCGGCTCGGGGCTACGCCGTTATTCAACCCCTTTACAACACATTAATACATTTCTGACTTTCCATAATCGTGATACACACTGCCCACGACACATGGCGTTCACTGATAACCAATACCTCCACTTTATATCTTTTTTAAAAGCTGAACTATTTACTCGCGACCGTTCTTATAGCGCCGCCCCGGTTACTCGACCGTGCGTTTTGAGTGGCGTCTCGATACTAACTCGCCCTCTCTTCCCGACGGACAAGAGAGACCACCCCACCTTTCTCCCTCAGACAATAAGGACACTTCGCACGTAAATCCAAACTTTCAGCCAATCGGCGTTCAGATCGCTGTTGCTAGGCGGATCTGATGTCATGTTTGCGGACATTGTGACGGAAGTTTGCCTCGGAACACTGTCTCAGATTGTAAGATCCTACCCCCGAATAGTCGGATCTTGCCCCTACTAAGGTTGCACAACATTGCCTCCTATGGCTTCACCATTAATGCTCCTTGCTGACGCTTAATTGTCAAATGTACATGTAGTCTGGCTGCTACTAATCATTCCCGATCGCATAAATATGCATAATACTTGGCTTAAACACGTGAAGGGAATGCACATATGCATTACAACCAGCCATACGGGGACTTTATCATATGCCGAAACCAGTTATCATGAAGAAATGTTACTGCGATCTAGATTGTTGTTTTAATGAAAGTTAGCACCAGATTGCTGCTCTCCATAGATAATGTTGTCTAAATTTTGTGATCCTAATAATTACTTAAGAGCTTAGGATTTTGTCTCCACTTCCACACTGAGCACGACATTCCAAGCTCATGAAACTATTTTACAACGCTGTGGGTGGAGCAAACATGACACTGGAAGTTGCCGAGTAGCAGATATTGATTTCACAGGTGTGGAAAGATACGTATTCACGAAAAGACTATCCTTGTTTTGGTGATTATTTTATTATTATTTTAAAATTTTGTTTTGTTCCGTAAAATTAATGTTGTTTCTTCTATGCTCTCCATGAATTATTGCCCTCACAGCTTCACAGATTTGCAATTGGCAGAGAAAGATTTTCCTGGGGTATCAGTAAACGCATCTGCTGTATTTAGTCATTTACTATTGGATCATTACAGGTTTGTTGCCCTAAAAGTTACATCTTAAGGCGAAAATCTGTACAACAATAAACAGAAAAGTAATAACTACCCTGAGATATAACTGGCATGGCAAAATATTTTAAGATTTTAAATTTTTTAAAAAAATATCAGAACATTTACAAGAGAATATCAAAATGTTAATACTCACATGACTAAAACACTACAGCGAAAAAGCTCGGAATCTTTTTACCCAACATTCCACCTAAACGAAATCGTCAAGTAAATAGCTACTGGAGGAAAAGCAGAGCCTGAAACGCTTGTCCCATCTATACGGAATCGTGACCAGGGGACGCGGCCGCGTGCTCCGTCACACTGACGGCAAGAAAGCAAACAGCTTGCCTGTAGATCTCTCGCTCATGCACTTATGATGTACGTGCTCCACCGAATGATTAGTGGCCTTTGTGGCGGATACACGAATGGTGAATGAGAACAAGGAACATTGGAATAAAAAGTACAAACCTTTTTTGAAAAAGTATCCGTAGAATATCAATACGGTAGTGGCACTTGACGTATTTGTCGTTAATAACGCTTGTAAACTATGCTAAAGCGAGAGCGTAAAAAGAGCAACGTCATGTGCGTATATTACAGCAACGAAACAAATCTGCCGGCAGGGTCCATTGAAAAAACCAAAAAATTTTAAAACACTCTAAGTTCATTAAATTCTAAAATTACTGTTAACTCAAAATGTTTAAAAAAATTCTTCGCTTTGACAGTTAAAAGGTTCCAAGACTGTAATTAATTTTGATACTTATTAAGGGCAGATAAAACTTAAGAAAATTTGTAGAAGTTTTAAAACATGCTTGAGAGGAAAACGAGGAACACCTAAGATGATAAGGGGGATGCGTAGGAGGTGGAGTGGTGAGGGGGGGGGGGGGGGGAGGTCGAAAGAAAATGGAAAGGCCGAGGAGGAACAAACGGGACTAGGTGAAGAAAGTATAGAGCACAGCTACTAAAATTTTTATAAATTTTCCTAAGTTTTACCCAATCTTAATAGGTATCAAAATTTATTACAGTTTTGGATCCTTTTAACTAAGAAGGTGAAGAATTTTTAAAACATATTTACGGAAGAATAATTTTAGAATTTGAATGTAGTTAAATATTTTTAAAATTTTAAGGTTTATTCAGTGGACTCTGCCGTTAGACCTGTTTCGTTAACGTAATATATGCACATGATGTTCCTCTTTTAGGCTCTAGCTTTAGCATAAATTAAAGGCGTTACTAACGAAAAACATGTCAACTGTCACTATCATATTGATATGCTACACTTTTTTTAAAAAAAGAAACGGTTTTGTACTTCTCATCCCAATATTCTTTGTTCTCATTCACTATTCGTCTGTCCCCCAAAAGTCCACCAATCTCCCTGTCGAGCCCGCGCATCATCAGAGCATGCGCGAGCCGTCCTCAGACAAACTGTTTACTTTCTTCCCGTCAGTATGACAGAGCTCGCGGCCGCGTTCCCTGGTCACGATTCCGTATACACTGATGAAGCGGTAAGAGCGCCTTGTAGGTTCTGTTTTCCGCTAATTGTTTACTTGACTATTTTGTCTAGGTTGAACATCCCTCCATTTAGTGGTAACCATTTCATTGTTTTCCATTCTGGCCCAAAAGTAGGTCTTGATAGTTTTCATTTATTTTCTTCTTACCAATGTATAGTGCAATTTCTTCAGGACTCATCCCCTATATTGGAATCCGGGTGGTTTGTTCCTGACATATTGCCTTATACCGCCGTTTTCTTCTGACGAACAAGGACTGTTGAGTAAAAAGTTTACAAGCTTTTTCGCTCTAACGTTTTAGTCGTGTAAGTACTAACATATTGATATTCTCTTGTACAAGTTTTTAATATTTAAAAAAAATCAAAATCTTAAAATCATTTATCTTATCAGTGTATGTCTCAGGGTAGCTATTCCTTCTCTATTTATTGTTATACAGATGTTCACCTTAACATGTGGCTCTTAGTGCCACGAAACCGGTAGTGATTCAATAATAAATGACTAAATACAGATGAAACGGTTATTAATGCCCAAGATGAATATTCATAGCTGGTGGCCCTACCTACAACGACGTCTGCAGAAAAACATTTGTTTTGTGCAGGTTACATGACCTACGACCGTATCAAAATCTTAAGGGTTAGAAATAATGAATAACTGTCCTTACTTACAGAATTTTCTCTTCGCCGCGCACGCGTTGTGTTCAGACCATTCGCTTTTGGTTTCATTATTTCATGAGTAGTTGTGATTTTGACACCTCATTGAGAACAAACATTCGGAAATTGTTTGTCCGACAGACTCAACAGAACCCTGCGTTGGCCATTCTTAATGGGCATTAGTTTGATGTCTAGTTAGCTCTGTGAATATTGATTACAGGTTATGAGATAATTACGCTAATGTACATTTCGATTAATTCGTAATGTATTGTCTGTCGATGGCTGAATTATGCAATTACTCTGTCAATTTTGTAGAATTGTCAACACAGGTATCGAATTAGCCAGTGTTAAAGAGAGATATCAACTACCATCCACGTAAATTTCCCCGGCAGGTTATTTGCTGACCATTATAATGTACAAAACATCAAGAACAAAACAAATAAATATATAAATTTCGATCATTTACAATACACAATTCTCACCGATAGTCCATATAAAAGGTTTCTTTGTATACCTTGAAACTTGTGAACTGAGGGGATAAACGTTTTCAGTCCAGTAACAAATTACACTTTAAGTTGTTTGTTATTGGCATAAAATATAGGGAAGTAAACGTTATTGACAGATTGTATAGATATTAGACTGTAGTTACAAGAATCTAAAACCGTGAAAGAGAAGCAGTGTGAAGAAATGATCGAGTTGCGGTTGTACCCTGCCCCCGATGTTAATCAATCCGTACATTGAGCAAGCAGTAAAGGAAACCAAGCAGATTTTCTGAGAGATAATAAAAGCTCAGAGAAAAGAAATGAAATCTTTAAGGTTTGACAATTACATAATTATGCCACAGACTGCAAAGGACTTAGAACAGCAGATAATCTAAATGGATAGTGTCTTTAAAAGAGGTTGTGAGACAAACAAAAGTGAAACAATAGTAATGCAGTGTAGTCTAATCAAATAAGGTGATGTTTAAATAATTACATTGAGAAATGAATGCACACCAATTTTACTATTTCAACAGCAATAATGATAGGCAAAGTCGAGAGAGGGTAAAAGGTATAAAATAGAGACTGGTTTTAGGAAAAAAAAAGATTTCTGGAAACGAGAAATTCATTATGTAATACGAAGTGTTAGGTAGTCACTTCTCAAGGCATTAGTCTGGAGTGCAGCCTTGAACTGAAGTGGAACATGGATGATAAGCCGTTCAGACATAAATAGAACAGATACTTTGGAATGTGCTACAGAATAATGCCGAAGATTAGACAGGCAAGTCTGATAACAAATAATGAAGTTCCTATTCGAAATGAGAAAAGATAAATTTATGGTACAACTATGCAAAAGAAGGGATCAGTTGATAGGACATATCTTGAGGCATAAATAAAACATGTTTGACAACGGAGAGTAGTGCGAACGGGGAGGGGGAAATTGTAAAGGAAGCCCAAGGCTTGAATACACTCAGAAACTTCAAATGGATGTAGGCGGAAGTAGTTATTCGGAAATGAAAAGGTTTGATCAGGAAAGATTACCGTGGAGAGCTGCATTAACTCAATCTAAGGACTTAAGACAACGTTACGTGAAGAGACCTAACTTTCTCCTGATATTTCGAAAACTTTATGAGACATATATAAAATCTGTGGTGGGTGGGGGGGGGGGGGGGGTGGGGGGGGTGGGGGAGGGAGAGGATGGAGAACGGGTTACAAAATCCCTCGGGATCGACTATTGCTTAAGACTAACCCACCTTTTGCCGTTAATACTGTGGTTTAGGCACTAACTTTTGTGTAGGTGAGGTAAGTCTCTTCGTACGACTTAATGCAACTGTTAACTTAGTACCGATTCGACCGATTCGTAACATTTACGCTGTCGTCTCTAAGAGAAAATTATTTCTGAACATCGGTGTAAACACAAGAAAAGCTTTGACTTAACCTAGATGATTGCTGAGTCATATATTCAAAAATGTTCCACAAATATAAAAAAAATGAAAATTTGACGCAAGGGTCTAATGGTTGCGAAACCAGGATAATAGGGAAGATACAAGGGAAATAAGCCTTCTAAAAGAGATATAATCGAGCGCTGCCCAAAATCAGATGGATTGATCAAGAAAGGACTGAAGGGGTTCTGCAACAAGCTAACTCGCTAAAATATATGATAAATATGTAATGAATCTAAGAGACAGCGAGCCTGAGTACATAATACGATACGACACGGTGCAGGGAACTGCAGTTGAAGAGATGCAGGAATTAAAAAATAGCAAGAACAAGCTTTAATATGAATACACACTGATGAGTCAAGAAATAGCCACCACAGCACACAGCGAGACTGAATGTCGCTTGAAGACGTTCCAGTCCTATGACACGGTAAGGCTTGTACTCGATTAAGGCCTCAAATAGGAAAATCCATTTACGTAAGTGATTTTGATAATCGACAGCTGGTTATGGACCAATGCCTGGAAGTGGGCATCTTAGAAACGATGAAGCTGGTCAGCTTTCCGGATGATAGCATCGTGAGCATCTACGGAAAGTGGTTCAATGATGCTAAAACGACGAGTGGACGGCAAAGTGTTGGTCGTCCTATCTCACTGCAGAAAAAGACTTGCCCGCTCTTTAAAGGAGATTGATCTGTAGCAGGTATGACGACACGTTTCGAGACACACCTCTCAGCAGCAGAGGACTCCTGCATGTTGCAACGCTGACTCAACAACGTTGCCTATTACATTTTCTGTAGACACTGGATCAGACGAATATGGTGACCAAGCCATCGGCGTGAATTCACTATGATGGATCAATTCACTATGTGGATCAATTTAATATGTCGCCTGTCCGTTTGCATAACCTTTCTTGTTGCACCACATCGACGCTAGTTTCCGGGTATGACATCATCCAAGCAAACAATTGCTCGGACGATGCACTGGACCACGGACACAGGTTGGTGGGGGCAGTATCATACTGTGGTCGTCTTTCACCTGGGCTTTCATAGGACCAATGGTAGTAACCGAAGCAACATGGCAGCTGTAGGTTACGTGAACATTATTGCAGACCTCCTGCTTGTTGACTTTTGACAGTGACGGGGTCATTTAGCAGCATGACTGACAGCGTCACAGGTCCATCATAGTGAATTCACGCCGATGCCTTGGTCACCATATTCGTCTGATATGTACCAGATGTAATCCATCTGAGACGACATTGCTCATAAGCTTTCCTCAGAAGCCGAAAATATATCATCCGGTGTTATTTGTATGTTAGAAAGTCACATACACAGGAAAACAGATAAGGTGAATTATGCAACCTCTCGACGCCATAATATGGCCTTAAAGTTACAATAAAAAAGAAGCAAGTGAAAGGCTGGTAATGCGATATCGTTAATGTTTGACTTATTACCTTAAATATAATAATTTCTACAGAAGATGAAAATATAGCATAGCGTCGCATGACAATTTCATAAAAACGTGGAGGCAGAAAACAACTAATGAACGATGTCCATTAAAGTTAATATTTCTAGATATCTTCAAAACAGTTTACAGATTTTAAGTCAGGATTAAAAACTACGTTCATAATAGTAAACATCCCTCGAGAAATCTGTAGCTCTGTTATCGCAGGAATCATAGTAACAGTAATAACCACAATAATACGAGGGTGGTTTGAAAAGTTCTCAAAATCACCACAAGAGATCAGCGCTAGCGCAACGAGTTGTTCACTGAAATTCTTTGGACTGTTGACTGTAAACACGTGCCACGTCAGTGCTCTTGGAAGATAGCTCTGGCGGTGACGTGGCACTGTTGTTGTTCCCGCGTAGTGTTTTTCGAGGATGGGAAAAAATCGAGATTCGAGCAGTAATTAAGTGCTCCGTAAAGAAAAGTATGTGAGCAAAGGACATTCATGCCGATTTCCAAAATGCAATGGGGGATTCTGCTCCTTCATATTCAACTGTTGCCAAGTGGACAAATTAATTTAAATACAATCGGAAGAGCTTAGATGATGATCTGCGCAGTGGTCGGCTAGCATGTGTCTCAACTCCAGAATTCAGCGTCACGAGGCCCTCATAGTCAACTCACGCCGATGTCTTGGTCACCAAATTCGTCTAATATTAACCAGATGTAAACCATCTGAGACTACATGGGGCGGAAACCCCGTGCCTAGGAACCACAGGGCTGTAATTTACGGGAATAGAGTTGCTGTGCGTAGAAATCAGGTGGCACATACCTCGAGAAAGCTAACAAGGACTTATCCATGCCACACAGAATCGTTGTGGTATTGCATTCCACTGGTGGACAAACACCTATTAAACAAGTGTTGATATAGTTCAGAATTATACGATGGACTTTCAGTTAATAAATGCAACACTTTTCTTTTCTCTCCCAGTTTCGGTTGAAAAAATGCGGAATTTGTTGTGGGACATCGTGGCATATACCCACTTCAGCCCTTATTGTTTCATAAAATTCCTATAAGTGGTGATGCTATGCTTAGTCTTCAAAATGGCATGTGTAACGGGGTGCATTCAGAGCAGAGAGCTGTCAGTGAGTTTCATTTGACGAGAAACCAGAGCAGTGCACATATTCATAGGCACTTGCAGCATGTCTACGAAGACCTGGCAGTAAACAAAAGCACTGCGAGTCGTTGGGCGAGTTGTCTGTCATTAACGCAACCAAGTCGCGCAAACCTGTCAGATCTCCCGCGTGCCGGTCGGCCGCTCACAGTCGTGCCTCCTGCAAAGTTGCAATGTGCAGACACTCAAGATGTAAATGAATTTCTCTATGACAACGCAAAGACTCACACAAGTCTGCTCACCCGAGAGGAACTCAGAAAACTTCGTAGAATGTTCTTCATCTTCCACCCTACGGCCCGGATCTTTATCTTCCGACTTCCTTCCGTTTAGCACAATGAATAATTGACTCTGCGGGAAGCAGTGCATTGATGATGGGGACGTTATTGATGTTGCAAGACATTGGCTCCGCCGTCGACAAGTAGAGTGGTACCATGCGGGCATAGAAGCCCTCCCACTACGGTGGCCTAACGCCGTCGCCTTAAACGGAGAATTATGTTAAAAAATAGGATTTTGTAGGCAAATGAGAGGGGAATAACATGGTGAACTGAAATCCTGAGTAAAACCAACCTCCTCTCAGAAAAAAATTGTGATGCATTACTTACTGAACGCCTCTCGTCCTATAATATGTCTAATACACACATCAAAAAAAGTTTTGCATCACCCCGTTGCCCAGAACTCTAGAAGATAGACGTTGACTGTGGATATTGTATAACACACACAGTCCCTATGACTGTTCAGAGATGTCACTAAACCCGCCCAAAGATGTAAACAACCATGCATCAGCAGCGCCTGTTAGACGGAGGGAGTCTGAGAGCCGATCAGTTCCAGTCATTCCATAAGGAAGGAAGTAAACGGCTCGTGTTGTCTGTAGTTCAACCATGCCTAGACGGTCAATACCGCGGTTCTATCGCGTTCATGTTGTTACCTTGTGCCAGAAAGGGCTCTCAACTAGGGAAGTGTCCAGGCGTCTCGGAGTGAACCAAAGTGACGTTGTTAGGACATGGAGGAGATCAGAGCGATAGGAACTGTCGATGACATGCCTCGCTCAGGCCGCCCAAGGGCTACTACTGCAGTGGATGACCGCTACAAACAGATTATGGCTCGGAGGAACCTGACAGCCACGCCACCATGTTGAATAATGCTTTTCGTGCAGCCACAGGACGTCGTGTTACGACGCAAACGGTGCGCAATAGGCTGCGTGATGCGCAATTTCACTCTCGAGGTCCGAAGCGAAGTCCATCTTTGCAACCACGGCACCATGCAGCGCAGTACAGATGGCCCCATAACACGCCGAATGGACTGCTCGGGATTGGTATCACTTTCTCTTCCCCAATGAGTGTCGCATATGCCTTCAACCATACTATCGCCGGAGACGTGTTTGGAGGCAACCCGGTCAGGCTGAACGCTTTAGACCAGCGAGTGCAACAAAGTGGTGGTTCCCTGCTGTTTTGGGGTTACATTATGTGGGACCGACGTACACCGCTGGTGGTTATGGAAGGCGTCGTTACATGAATGCCACATACCGACCTATAGTGCGACCATATCGGTAGCATATTGGCGAGGCATTCGACTTCATGGACGACAATTCGCGTCACCATCATGCACATCTTGTGAACGACTTGCTTCAGGATAACGACATCGCTCGACTAGAGTGGCCAGTATGTTTTCATGACATGAACCCTATCGAACATGCCTGGGATAGATTCAAAAGGGCTGTTTATGGACGACGTAACCCACCAACCACTCTGAGAGATCCACGCCAAATCGCCGTTGAGGACTCGGACAATCTGGACCGATAGTGTCTTGATGAACTTGTGGATAGTACGCGACGACGAATACAGTCATGTGTCAGTGCAAGAGGACGTGCTAATGGGTATTAGATACACCGGCGTGTATAGCAATGTGGACCACCACCTCTGAAGGTCTCGCTGTATGGTGGTACAACATGCAATGTGTCGATTTCATGAGCAATAGAATGGGCGGAAATGATGTTTATGTTGATCTCTATTGCAATTTTCTGTAGAGGTTCCAGAACTCTCGGAACCGAGGTGATGCAAAACTTTTTTGATGTTTGTAGAAGAATAGATTTGGGAGGCAGCAGTTATTGTCAAATATATCACATAGGTTGTAAGCGACCCGACTGTTGATATGTAGCTCATCAGCCTCAGGGTCATTAGCTTTAAAACATCATAAAACAGTGGATACTCATGGTGCGAATAATCGCTTGAATCGTCAAGGCCAGAGGGTCGAACTAGAAAATGAGCTATTCGCGGGCCTTGATGCCGATTTTCCTAGACTCGTACTTGCATACACTAGTCACACATGCCTAGCTGAAAATTACCTATATTTGAGCACAACAGTCAGGTACATATCAAGCAGCTATAATTCCAAAATTGAGTTTTAGCAAAACACTGCAAAACGAATAGTATATACTGAAAATTTGGGACAGTATTGTCGGAGATTACAGTAGAGATTGCCCCGTGGCTGCGGCGCCAGCTGCCTGGGATGTGACGTTAGGTACCACCCACCCCCGATAATGAGTTGCAGACGCCTTTTTATAACTGAGATCAGTGTATGGACCAGGACCGACTTGCACCTAAAGGTATATTTTGAAACAGGCCAGCTTAGGAGCTCTAGATTTGAATCAGTACCATGTATTGTAGATAAGAAGTCAGTTAAGCATAAGATCTTGGTGCACAACATCTATCTTAGAACTAGGGGGCAGTCGTATTGGGCGCAAAAAATTCTTATAATCATACTTTAATTAAACACACACTGGTAACCAAAATGGCAACGCGTTTGTGTCTCATCACACATTACCAGATCATCAGTTCTTTGTTCACAATAGATGTCCAATACTGCCAGCACTGTTCCTGGTATATTACACCAGGATACGTAAGAGTGCAATACTTTCACAGGCACTGCCGCTAGTGTCGAAATCTTCTGCTTTTATCTCTTGCGTGGCGCCACAAATGAAGTGTGAACTAGGACCACAGATACAGTCTAGTGCCATCAACACAAATGGAGATATCTGCAATCACGTCCCGCACAGGCGTGCAACATGTCACAGCAGGACACTTCTAACAACGAGCTCAGGGAAGGAGAGAATCAGCGACCCACGGTTTGCTATTAACCTCAGTCCATACAAAATGAACAACAGCAATTCTATGATACAACGCTGGAAAAACTGACTTCGTCCGCACTTCCTTGCTGGCACGTGGGATAGACACAGACAACAGTGGTCTTCTTCCGCGCCCATTGTTGGTGCACATAGCCCCCCAAGCAAAGTCCTCCGTTAATTTGTAGGGTCTGCTGTCCAGGAGCTTCTGCAGAATTCCAGTGCTCATTTCACGAAATTTTCTCTGACGAATAGTCAGCACTTGCGAAAAGCCAAGGAGCTCGCAGTAAGAGAAACGCTGCACAAAATCGAAACTGCACACCACTCACAATTTCACCAACCAGAGCGTGTCTACATAAAACTACTACCAACTATTGCGGCGACGCTTAATTAAACAAATCCAGACCCAAGGTAACATACAAAACCAGTCAACTCAGAACAAAAGAACGGTCTTCATTCAATAACCGGATATCCGCCTTTTGCGTCAACGACCCCGCACGCTACTGTAATATACTCCTATTAAACTGGTAATTCAAACAAATCATGTGGAAACAAGAGGTGCAAGTACCGCAAATCAACGATGTGCCATGCACACCATCCATTAACATTTTTCTTGATTACGCCCGAGCAACACGACACTGCTTCCGCCTTAAACAGGAGGGTCTGACTTTCACCAAGCCACTGGCCCGAGTAAGAGCTCCTTTATTTCTTTTTTATTGGCTTCTAGCATACAAACATTTTAGCCATCACAAATAAACGTACTGACTCACATACCAAAGAGCTCCTCGCCTCGGCCGCGAACCGCGTGTCCGCCACAGAGGGCGCTTCTTCGACAGCCTAGGTAAGACAGCTACCAATCAGCGCTTTCAGATGCGACAGCCCCGAAGCAGACGCGCAAAACCAAACCGTCGGAACGACGAACATCCTTTACAACAACTGAAAAAGCCTCCAAAACCGTGGTTTTCAGTAATATTCACAATTTTTTAAAAAGAAATAATGTCGGAGGAAAGCCAAAATACACGTCTTTACTACATTCAATTCTAGTGATACGTTCCGACTTTGGTGACTACTTTGCCATTCTTCTTCGAAGTCAAACAAATCAGATGTGCTACGACCTCGTATCCCAGAATTTAGGAGCACGACAAATGGACAATCATTAAGTAAACGACGAAATGTGAAAGATAAGCCATCACTTCCAAAGACCACACAGACAACTTATAGTTAGCCTTACATGGCAAACAACATTATCCAAGAAACTGGATTGACAACACCTTTTCCAGGTCATATTTCTACGCATCAGGATTTTCTGATACCTCTCTTACGTTTTCATTCACAGAAAACCCAAGATAGGCTGTAATACCTTCGTGTCAGTAGCTTGATACACTCACAGTGTATTGTTCTTGGGGTTGACTGTATTACAACCTAAATATTACATTCTAGCATTATTTTTCGAGTACTAGTAACAGATGGGTAATACGCAATTTTTACAAGAACCGTAAGGGAAGAACATTGTAAGAACATGAATGAAGTGTTCAAATCAAAAAGAATGTAAGGCAGACATGCAGTCTTTCGCCTCTACTGTTTAATCTCTGCAGCGGAGAGGCAATGATGAGAATTAAGGGAAAGGTTCCAGAGTGGCATAAAAATTCGGGGTGAAACGATGTCAACATTAACAATGTCTAATGTTACTGTTGTCCTTAGTGAGGACGAAAAAGAAATACAGGATATGTTGAATGTAATGAACAGTCTAATGATTACAAAATATACACTGGGAGTAAACCGAAGAAAGGCGAAAGCAATGAGTAGTAAAAATGAGAATAGCAAGAAATATAATAGCAAAGTTCGTGATCCGGAAATAGATGAAGTTAAGGACTTCTGTTTCCTTGTTAACAACTTAACCTATGACGGAGGAAGCCAGGAGGACGTAAGGGGCAGACCAGCGTAGGCAAGGATGGCATATAAGGCAAGAGTAATCTACAAGTATCAAATATAGGCTTTGATTTGAAGAAGATATTTTTGAAAATTTACGTTTGAAGCGCAGCGTTGTATGATAGTGTATTATGGGCAGTTGAAAAAGTGTAAAGAAGAGAATCGAAGCTTTTGATACATGGTGCTACAGGAGAATGTAGGCTGATAAGGAAGAAGGGGGCACAGGGAGGGAATTAGTGGCCGGGAGCATCGAACAAGGTGTAAGTGTGATAAGAAAATACTATTAATAGGAAATTAGTTGGTGCTTGTATTTATTATAACATAATATAATTTATTGTTATATTAAAATATAATAATATAATATAAACCTCAAGAAGATAGCAGGAACTCTACAAGAAATCGAACAGGAACATTTCGCAGCCAAAAAACAAATAGCAACAGCTACAAAATCCTGCAGACTTTCAGAGTGTGTGTAGTCCTCGAAAGAACGTCGTGTTGTGCATCGAGAGATGTGCACGAGGTTATCGTAGTGTGCTCGTGCTTTATTGTTTTGAAACATAAACCCATCAAACAATTATTGACTGTGGCGGCAGGCAATAGCGCGGAAGTTCGTGTCACGATTCAACAGAACACCCAAATTACCCTCATTAGCGATACATGATATAGGGCCGCAACATGACTGACCGAAATCGTTGATAAACCGGTGGTACTGTATCTCTCAGACCTACGTTGATACCTGGCTGCTTCCAGACAGTCTACACCGATCATCCAGGCGCAGAAAAATCCTATAATATTCTGTTAACAGAGCCTAATGTCACTGAATCAGTCCCCATTACAAATGCTCCATTTCCAACCTTCTTCGCACGTCACTGCGGAGAGGACTGGTGAGGGACGGGAGGTCAATCTGACCATGGTTTCTTACTATACACAATCCCCTATGCTTATTCCAAAGAGACGGCACCAAATCCTGTTCGATTCTCCTCAAGGGAGCCATAATTTCGTAAGAAGAGCCCTTCGGCTGTTGATGGTGGCCACTGACGGCCTCTACGAGGCGGATCGTTAATGTTCTGTCTCTTACGATGATGCTTAAAAGTTACGACTGATGTCGCCCCTGATAAACGCCAGTTCGTCGAGACTGTTGTGCCTGTCCTTCACGCCGTACAGTGACAATGCACCCAATGTTTAAACTTCAGATGGCGCTTTGAGGCATGGGGAAAGACTGAAAAACGTGCACAAACCTATTGCACAATTTACTATTGCAAACATAGCGCCAGCAGTCGTAGCAATCTACATACAGTGACTGCTCTCGTAGTTCTTTTCAGCCAAAGGTCGGTTTTGCTTTTTCGGAATGTTTCTTTCCTTGCACCGTACCAGTACTGATGCTTTTTACCAAATGAAATCCCTGAGACGAGATTAAGCACTATTCAGAGGAGGGCGATGTGCTTGATTCACGCCATTCCACAAGAACTTTGAGTGACAAATGGCTGTCCTTCTTCGCCTTTCTCAATCAGCTGGGCAAATCGTGCCTAACATATGAACTGTGGTGCCGACTGTTTTCCTGTATCTATCTCTGAGTCGAAGTATTGTTCATATAATTTCCTCAGAAGCCGAATACGTATCTACCGATGTTATTTGTCCGTTAGATAGCCACATACACAGGAAAACAGATATGGTGAATTATGCAACCTCTGGACGCCATAATATGGATTTAAAGCTACAATAAAAAAGAAACAAGTGGAAGTCTTGTAATGCGATATCGTTAATGTTTTCACATATTACCTTAAATATAACCATTTCTACAGAAGACAAAAATAATTTACAGCGTTGTATGGAAATCTATTAAAAACGTGGAGATAGAAAACAATTGATGAAGGGTGTCCATGAATATATTTTTTGATATTTCTGAACTTGTTGGAGCAAAACAGTTTTCAGATTTTAAATCAGCGTAAGGACTACGTTAATAAAAGTAAACACCCTTCGCGAAATCTGTAGCTCGTTTATCACTGGAATAACAGTAATAACAACAATAATAATATTAATAATAATAAATAACTATTTTTATATTGAATAATTGACGTAGACGACACCAACGTCTTTAAAGGTTTATATGGTCAGTCAGAGTAATAAAATCGTTAAAATGGTGGTCCCACAATAAATCACTTAACATTAACTTAAAATTATAGCAGCATTCACAAGTCCAAAATTTTTTGCAGAGTGCGTAATTACAATGGTAGCAGATACCCCAAATACTATTTAAAAATAACAGATACAGGAGTGATTGAGTTACATTGAGTTAAGTGAAACACTCAATTTTTGTATCTCGTATGAACATTAGACCACTATGGTGATTAACATGTCCAGTAGTTCATCAGTAGTTTCCCATATTCCAAAGTGCAACCCAAACAAGTTAAACTTCAATACTGCACATCAATTAGTAAACGGTGGACGTTAAACTTCCAGTCAGCTCTCAGGGTTTAAGTCCCACCTGCTTTGGAATTTTTCTAAGTATATTAATTTTATGGCCACTTTAACAAGTCTGAAAATGTACCCAAAGCTTCCCAGCACATTACCTCAAGACCGATCTGTACCAGCCACCAGATGCAAACTGCTGAAAATGACCAGACACCACAGCTAGTTCATGCTCTTAAGTCTTTGGTTCCCTTTCAAATATTCACAACTTAAAATACAGGAAAAGGGACCACTATTCAACATATGCTGTACTTAAAAATATGTCACTGAGAGAGGACGAGTCACTTTCTCAGTGTTCTCCATATTCAAGGCACAATTTAACGTTGATTTTACACCCAAGACATCTTTTTAGAGAGACAACAGGAAGTTATTAGCATGAGTGGGCACTGAAGGGAGCATGTACATTGTTAATGAACACGGGATCTTTATGGTGGCTCCCCTTCGAATAGTATGTCTCCACAGTCGAGAACAAGCATCAGTTTGGTCATTTAATAGTAAACCTTGCAGTGGACTTTTGGGGCTTGAAAACTACGTGCAGCTAGCTATTAGTGAAAGGACAATCTTAAAGCCGTTACTGAGTCAGAATGCTAGGCCCAAGAATTTCTCACACCGGTGTGCAGACGATACGTTCGGTCAAAGAGGACAAAAACGATATACCTGGACCTACCTGTTAGGCATCTCATGCCAGGGCCTGGACAAGAGCGCGAGAGAAATCTAGGTCGCCCCTCCAACGTGTTACGACCATGTCGTAAACTCTCTTTGTGAACAGGGATGGTGACAATAAAAATTTATGAGTTTCTATGTTCACGGTGGACCGGAAACTTTCGAGAATGCGTCAGGTGGTGTCACCCCTCCGCCTGCAGAGCTTTTTAGGAAGCCTCGGGCTTTCAAAACAATTTTAGAAGCAACGCAATATTTATGGCGGCTCTGAAATGATCTACGTTTGGACGAAAAAGCACTTCTCTTAGCTTAGCTACGGCTCCTGGTCGGACACGCGATACCATTCAGGCCATCCAGATGATGATCTCCATGATAAATGTGTTTTTCACTCCAGAGCTACAAGGAAACTCAAAACACACTGCCTAAAGTGGCCGTGGAAAAAAATAAGTTACGAGTACAACGTTTCATCCTTTCTGTGGAGGAATTTGCGAGTCAGCAATTGGCTACTTATCTTGAAAAGAGAAGAAAATTGTTAACTTTCATTAGAACTGGCCGATGAGCTGAGCAGAAGAGTTTGGGGGAAGACATGGAGCTCATGGAGTCTTGTGATTGGCACGAAGCCGCAATGGGGGTGATTGCTGGAGTGATTTTGTGGAGTTTACTGTGGTTTGATGTAACATGAGTAGAGGAGAAACTGTGTCTTCCGATTTAGACTCCAGACTAGAGTGGAGCTTCTGATTGAGACCCCAGTGTGGATAGAGTTCTGGTCTTGACTTTTGTTATGAGTGTGTTGGACTTGGGACACTTCTCCTGAACGTGACTTCACACTAGCACCGGTATAGACTGGCGTGCCTGTGGTGAAGACATAGCTTTAGCGACAGTTAATACCTCACTATGACAACTCGCTGTGCCAAGGTCAATCTTATTAGTGACGTTTGATCTCCTTGTGCGCACTGCCGTATAGGTGGATCAAATTGCTTCATGGTGTGACTTCTGAACAGAAGTGTCAGATGCTGGAATCTGCCGAGATCTCAGGGCTCCTTAATTGTGATCCGTCAAACAAATTGTCAGCCAGACTTTGCATGTTTTGTGCCCACAGAAGGGAATTACAGGCACAGTACATCGCTGCTCTGTAGATCCTTGGCCCAAGACCATTGCCTGAATCAGTGTCGCACGTCTAGTAAAGGGCTACTATATTGCTGCTCCAGCTTGTTAGGGCTAACAAGATCACAGTCTCCCCATTTATTCTCTGCTGCACCAAGATGAGACAATTTCTGTGTAGAAAAAAGTCCATCAAAGTCTATTCAGTGTTAGATAATTTCATATTGTGTTATCCATGTTTTGAGCCAGAGGAAACAGGTCAATCAGACAAATCTTAGACCTTGTCAACCATCCACCACACAGGGGAGTGTTAACTGTTTGTTGTATATTTGTGCTGCGAGCAGCTCATGTCCAATTTTGTCATCGCACTTAATATGCATTTCTGTGTCCTAGTCTCGTGATGGCTGGGTGTTGTGTGCTGTCCTTAGGTTAGTTAGGTTTAAGTAGTTTTAAGTTCTAGGGGACTGATGACCATAGATGTTAAGTCCCATAGTGCTCAGAGCCATTTGAACCATTTGTGTCCTAGTTTTAATCACTATACTAATCACCCATCAACAACTGACAAAAATAGTGACAGGACAACCGTTTCGCTAATATTATTTCAGCATTCAGGTTTGTTTCGAATTTGATAAATGTGATAACCTCTAATGCAGGCTTTCAACAACAGTCACACTCAAAGAGCAAATTAAGTTCAGTAGACGCATGGGATGGGTAATGAAGTGGGAGGGGGGGGGGGGTTGCTAGTTAAAGTCATTGCTGCCAGGGCAGTAACTCATAGTCGCCTGTCGCCTTCCAAAATATGCTACAAGCACAGTGTAGTATTTCATCATAAATGTGTGACTTTCAGAGATGATCGTTATCATCTAGTGTCCTAAGCAATCATACAGTACCTTCTTCGTTAAGATCGCCTAACGTGTTTAGCAGTTATTAATTTATTGTTCTTCATAACATTATTTGTTATTCGTGACAACCTATCTTGCATAGCTTTCGTGATATTCGTAATATCATTGTCTTGATATGTGTGCCTCATCACTATGGATATGCTGATGTGATTGAATTGGTTCTATGACGAAACAGTGAATTGATACTGAATTTAGAAATTTTCAAAGTAATCATATCCTGTCTCATTGCAAACGCTGCCTTCTTTGGAGCCTCTTACTCACAAACGGTGCTGTCCCACAACCCCTGTGACCTGGGGAAACCGCCGGTTAGCTATCGCTGGGCGCTCTGTTCACAGCAACTGCTTTGCTCGCCATGACAGCCCAGATGCTTTATCTCAGCTTGGCCACACTAGATGAGCCAATACTTCTAATGTCATGATTCAATAACTTTTACTTGGCTGATAGCTCTCCAGCATATGAGATACCTGCCACTACAGATGTTTCGTTAGAAAAGGACCTAAAGGTACATGAGAGTGTGTTAAGCGTGAAAGAGGAAACTCAGGGTGTGCACTGCAGTTGGTATTTTCTTATACCTCCTTTTAAATCAGGCAGCTGTGAAGATGCCGTGACCGTATTCCAGTTTACTCTGTCAGCAGTGTCTACAGTTCGCTGTAGTTATTCCTTATTAAATGGCAATTATGCAGTCCCCTAATGTCCACTCCTTCCTCCAAATCTCCTAAAACAGTCTTAGTTTGTTAACACGTGTGCAACCCACATGTCCCGCTTACTGGTCTGAAAGGTTTAGAAGGTGTCCTTCCATTTGAGTCAATACTTCAGGGGTTTCTGTCCCCATGTTATATTCTTCATGTCTACCACATTTCTATGTTTTCGCGGTACTGTACTTAACAGAAGCCCTGACAAGATTCATTCTCATGTGTACTCTGGTATTTTCCGAAAGAATTTTCTTTTCTTTTTCAAATCTAATTTCGCTTACAATGTTCCGCTAGTGCGCTCGCTATCTGCTGCGAGGACGTAGGGAGTAATTGTATTTCTGGTTGGCAAAACAGAGGATTCCCCATTTTGCATAAAACTGGAGACCTAGCGATCCCCCGTTCAATTACAGGTTGAACCCTGGAGCGGTTCTAGCTTTTATCAAAACTAGTCATCTACGAAGTCACCGCCTATGTTAACCTTTGCTTCCCACGTTTTGCGCTCTCTGTATTTACTGTATTAATTAGAAGCGTGTCCGTGAGCATGCCTGCCCTGCCACACTTCTGATTTTTACGCGTTACGCAGTTGAACTGCTCTTTCTGTTCTATATACGCTCAAAATAAAGCTGGGTCTCACACTGTTCTAAAAACTTTTGTAAGGGCTATTTTATGTCAGGGCTGTGGCGAGGGACTAAATGGGCTGATGGGACTGTGTAATGCGCCACACCAACGGAAACGAATGCTTCCTGCATTACGTGTGCGCTCGCTCTCGGTCTTGTTAGCCGTACATCGAGAGCTATTCGTTCTTGTATCAGGCATTAAAGTGCTCCGGATAATCAGTCCGTAGTCGAATGATTTTCCAGCGAATTATTTTCATATTTCTCAGATCGAGCACAGGAAGAAAATACTTGGGTAAGTTCCCATTCCCGACCTTCAACATTAAAAGTGCGATGGCATACAGGATTGCACCAAGATTGCACCAGAACTGGCGATTTAGTTTTGTTTGCTTTGTTAACTTTTTCTCATACGAAGAAGCATCAATAATTATGATTATTGACTATATTTGTCTTGCCGAAAGCATTAATTTTGCTTCTTTTGTCAAAAAGCAGCATAATTTATACAAACACTCTTTGCAGTATCCACTGCAGCAGAACCTTGAAACGGAGTGCCCTATCAAACTATTAATGACGTATTTGGCAATCAGAGGGATCAACAGCTTACGAAAAACTTCACTGTGTCTGCTTGCAGTAGCACAAGGGAAGATACTCAACTTTTATTTTCAACCTAGCATAGTCTCTTTTCACTAACTGTCGATGACTTAAAAAATTACGGGGCTGGTTTGAAAAATAAATAAAACTACCGCTTCAGCTGTATCGCCGTAGAGAAATAAGAAAGTTCCGTATCTTAACCATCTAGCAAGATACTCTACTCTTTGTGAGCTATCGTTTGTCAAAATCTCGTTTGATATCTCGACCGGTTTAGGACATACTAGGGAGGTTACGAATATTTCATACTGGAGGGTGCACGATCGGAACAGAACACATTACATAAAACCAGTTGGAGAGATACAGAGACCTCCTGTCAAGTTAAAGAAAAATTCTATATGTTAGATAAATTTCATACGCAGCGACATACGGTGTAATACGCACCAAACGCTAAATCATACCAACCACAATTTTTCATTGCAAACTTTTAGAAATTAGCGCAGTGACTTACTTAAATGTAAATATCACAACAACGGTGACCATTAGAGAAATACTATCACTTTACCATGAAGCTGATACGGTCTGAAGCGCCAAAGAAACTGGTATAGGCATGCGTATTCAAATACAGAAATACAGGGTTATTACAAATGATTGAAGCGATTTCACAGCTCTACAATAACTTTATTATTTGAGATATTTTCGCAATGCTTTGCACACACATACAAAAACTCAAAAAGTTTTTTTAGGCATTCACAAATGTTCGATATGTGCCCCTTTAGTGATTCGGCAGACATCAAGCCGATAATCAAGTTCCTCCCACACTCGGCGCAGTATCTTCTCATCAATGAATTCGAAAGCATCGTTGATGCGAGCTCGCAGTTCTGGCACGTTTCTTGGCAGAGGAGCTTTAAACACTGAATCTTTCACATAACCCCACAGAAAGAAATCGCATGGGGTTAAGTCGGGAGAGCGTGGAGGCCATGACATGAATTGCTGATCATGATCTCCACCACGACCGATCCATCGGTTTTCCAATCTCCTGTTTAAGAAATGCCGAACATCATGATGGAAGTGCGGTGGAGCACCATCCTGTTGAAAGATGAAGTCGGCGCTGTCGGTCTCCAGTTGTGGCATGAGCCAATTTTCCAGCATGTCCAGATACACGTGGCCTGTAACGTTTTTTTTCGCAGAAGAAAAAGGGGCCGTAAACTTTAAACCGTGAGATCGCACAAAACACGTTAACTTTTGGCCAATTGCGAATTTGCTGCAGGAATGCGTGAGGATTCTCTACCGCCCAGATTCGCACATTCTGTCTGTTCAATTCACCATTAAGAAAAAATGTTGCTTCATCACTGAAAACAAGTTTCGCACTGAACGCATCCTCTTCCATGAGCTGTTGCAACCGCGCCGAAAATCCAAAGCGTTTGACTATGTCATCGGGTGTCAGGGCTTGTAGCAATTGTAAACGGTAAGGCTTCTGCTTTAGCCTTTTCCGTAAGATTTTCCAAACCGTCGGCTGTGGTACGTTTAGCTCACTGCTTGCTTTATTCGTCGACTTCCGCGGGCTACGCGTGAAACTTGCCCGCACGCATTCAACCGTTTCTTCGTTCACTGCAGGCCGACCCGTTGATTTCCCCTTACAGAGGCATCCAGAAGCTTTAAACTGCGCATACGATCGCCGAATGGAGTTAGCAGTTTGTGGATCTTTGTTGAACTTTGTCCTGAAGTGTCGTTGCACTGTTATGACTGACTGATGTGAGTGCTTTTCAAGCACGACATACGCTTTCTCGGCTCCTGTCGCGATTTTGTCTCACTGCGCTCTCGAGCGCTCTGGCGGCAGAAACCTGAAGTGCGGCTTCAGCCGAACAAAACTTTATGAGTTCTTCTACGTATCTGTAGTGTGTCGTGACCATATGTCAATGAATGGAGCTACAGTGAATTTATGAAATCGCTTCAATCATTTGTAATAGCCCAGTATGTAAACAGGAAGAAGACGGCGCTACGGTCGGTAACGCCTATATATGACAAGTGTCAGGCGCAGTTGCTTTATCGGTTACTGCTGCTACAATGGCAGATTATCAAGATTTAAGAGAGTATGGACGTGTTGTTATAGTCGGCACACGAGCCATGGAACACAGCATTTCCGAGGTAGCGATGAAGTGGGGATTTTCCCGTGCGACCATTTCACTAGCGTACCCTGAATATCAGGAATTCGGTAAAACATCAAATCTCAGACATCGGTGCTGCCGGAAAAAGATCCTGCAAGAAAGGGACCAACGACGATTCGAGGCAATCGTTCTATGTGACAGAAGTTCAGCCCTTCCGCAAATTGGTGCAGATTTCCATGCATTCAACAAGTGTCAGGGTGCGAAACATTCAACGAAACATCATCGATACGGACTTTCAGATCCGAAGGCCCACTCGTGTACCCTGGACGACTGCACGACACAAGGCCTTACGTCTCGCCTCAGCCCGTCAACACCGACATTGGACAGTTGATGACTGGAAACATGTTGCCTGGTCGGACGAGTCTCGTTTCAAATTGTATCGATCAGATGGATGTGTACAACACCATGAATCCATGGACCCTGCATGTCAGTAGGGGCTGTTCAAGCTGGTGGACTGTTTGTAATGGTGTGGCTCGTTTGCAGGTGGAGTGATACGGGACCCTTGATACGTCTAGATACGACTCGGATAGGTGACACCTACGTAAACATCCCGTCTGATCACCTCCATCCATTCATGTCCATCGTGCATTCCGACGGACTTGGGCAATCAAGCAGGACAACGTGCGATCCCACACGTCCAGAATTGCTCCAGAAACACTCTTCTGAGTTTCAACAATTCCGCTGGCTACCGAAGTCCCCAGACATGAACATATTTGATCATACCTGGGATGCCCTGCAAGGTGCTTTTCAGAAGAGATCTCCGCCGCCTCGTAGTCTTACGGATTTATGGACAGTTCTGCAGGATTCATGATGTCAGGTCCCTCCATCACTACTTCAGACATTAGTCGAGTCCATACCACATTGTGTTGCGACACTTCTGCGTGCTCGCGGGGGTCCTACATGATAATAGGTGTACCAGTTCCTTTGGCTCTTCAGTGTATAAAGCTACAAGTAACATAAAAACCAATCACATTGAAACTTCTTCATTTAAATGAGTGTGGCTGTACTTAAATTGCTGAATGACTGAGACCCACAATATCCTAGCGCAACGCAATCGGACTGCTCAAAAAAAAAAAAAAAAAAAAAAAAAAAAAAAAAAAAAAAAAAAGGCTAACTTGACATCAAATAATTAATTCAAAAGAATGACCCTGACTAAAAAGAAATCCTAACAATGACCTATGCATTCCATTAAGCACTTACCTCATCAAAATTTTCATTACGCGAACTACTGCAATCCAACGAGCGTCAATACTGCCAGCTAAATAAAAGAGTATAATTACTAAAGCCACTAGCTACTAATAGCTATGTGGTTAGCAAAGGAAAGATTTTGTTGCAAACGAAATAATGTTTTTTTCTTTACCTTAATAATGTGACATCCAGTTCAGACACGAATATAAATCGTCATTGACATCTAGTACAAAGGTATATATCCATTAATAATATTCAATCTCCAAGTCGGATACTTCCAGATCATTAGCCTAACACTTCAGACCTCTACCCTCCATCAATGCTAACTTCTCACATTTAACATCCATCACTGCTGGCTGTTCACCTCCAACTGCCCAACAGTACTTCCATCACTGCTGGCGACTAAGTTCCAACTGCCCAACACTACTGGAGATTAACTTCCAACGAGTCAAACCAGCCACAGAGTCTCTTACAAAGATAGCGCAGTCAGAGATCCAATGCAGAGCGAAACTCAGCGCTGCCAACGCAGGAGCAGACCACATACAGCTTTAATGAATAGTTTCTGTAAAATCGTTCGTGAAAGATTACAGGGCGCACGCCTCGATTCGGTCAGAGCAGCCCATCGTCAACCGGAGCACTGAAAGCGGTCAGAAAACGTCCATTTCGGCTACTCGCCTCATTAGATTACAAGCCGACATTTTGTACGCTAGTTCATTCTGCCTGGAAAAGTAGCCCGCTACGCAAAACCCTCTTTCTTTCTGTGCGCACCCTTATGTGGCACTGCAGCATGAACCGGTGTAGATAATTCTCCCACCTTTCTATTGGAACGCGTCAGGTGTGGCAGGGGCGATGAGGAAAGAGCTTTTCTCTGGCGCCTGGCCCACTGTCAGTGCGGTATGAATACGGAGAGATGATGCATTCTGTTAGAGCAGTTCCTGCATTTGCTTTTGTTACAGCTTTTGCTGCAGTTCCTGGAGGCACGACTATTGCAACATTCCCGAGTTCGTGGTAACCACAGTTTAACACTATCAAAAAAAAGAAATGCGTCACATTCGTGGGATTGTCTGACGTCATTGCTTTAGTGTAAGTACCGGCTTCACAACGCCAGGAAAGGTCACGGTCGGCACAGACGTAGCTTTACTAGTCGGCGGTGGGTCGATTACAAGCCAACGAACAGTACCTTTGAAGAGGGAACGAATCTCAGCGTGTGAGTCAAACTACGGGCAGCAGAGTCTGTGAACACCGCGAAGAGACGAACACGGAAGGAGACACAACGCGAAAGGCGCGAGCGACGGGGAACTGATCACAACTGAACACCACACGGCGCGAGACGAAAGCTGGGTCCGCGATGGATAAACTCAGCTGTAGAACTGCCGGATGTGGTCTATCACCGCTGCAGATGCACACCTGCGTCAGTAGTTTTGCGCATGCCACGCTTCAGACACACCTTCCGTGACAGCGTTATGTACTATTCCACTACGATACCCAAGCCAGCTGGTCTGCATAAAACTTTATAACCGCTGGCGAGGATAGTAAAATTACCACGAGCTTGTATCAGTGAGAAACGGTTTACACGGGAGAGAACGAGAGATGACAAGAATGAATGAAGCGCAGCCTATGAACGCCGCTTTGTTGTTGTTTTCGTACTGACAATTGGCATATGAGATGAACACTTTATAAGCTCGGTGGACAAATAATCAGTCACCACTAAGAAATCACTGCAAGTATCATCTACCACCATTAATTCCACCCCTGGACTTCGTAACCACCCGGATTAGGTTAGGAAGTGAGTCCATAAAGTTGTACAGGTACGTCACATCCATGTTTGGCCACTCCCTGAGAGTTCTGTCGCAGAAGTCCATCAAATGTGGCAATGTTGAGGTGGGTGTTTTTCCTGCTGTTCCAAAATTTCCCACGGATTTGCTGTGGGGTTCAAGTTAGGTGATTCTGCAGGCCAGTCGAAATGTAATGGGACGGAGTGTTGGGAAGAAAACCCGAAGAGATTCTGGTCGTATGTAAAGTACACCAGTAGCAAAAAACAGTCAATACCGTCACTGCGCGATAGCGATGGAAATGTTATCGATGACGGTGCCACTAAAGCGGAGTTACTAAATACAGCTCTCCGTAATTCCATGACGAAAGAAGACGAAGTAAATATTCCAGAATTCAAAACCAGAACAGCTGTTAGCATGAGTGACATAAAAGTAGATACCTCAAGTGTTGCGAAACAACTCAAATCACTTAAGAAAGGCAAGTCTTCCGGTCCAGATGGTATACCAATCAGGTTCATTTCAGAGTATGCAAACACAGTAGCGCATTTTTTAGCAATCATATACAACCGCTCACTTGAGGAAAGGTATGTTCCTAAAGACTGGAGAGTAGCACGGATCACACCAATATTCATGGAAAGAAATTCGAGTAACCCATTGAATTACAGACCCACGTCACTGACCTCAATTTGCAATAGGATTTTGGAGCATATACTTTACTCGAACATTATGAATCACCTTGAAGAAAATGACTTATTGATACATAACCAACACGGATTCAGAAAACATCGTTCTTTTGCAACGCAGCTACCTCTTTATTCCCGTGAAGTAATGAGTGCTGTCGACAAGGGATCTCAGATCGATTCCCTACTCCTAGATTTCCAGAAGGCTTTTGATACCGTTCCTCAAAAGGGACTATTAATCAAATTGCTTGCATATGGGGTATCGTCTCAGTTGTGTGACTGCATACGCGATTTCCTCTCAGAGAGGTCACAGTTAGTAGTGATAGACGGTAGATTATCGAGTAGAACAGAAGTGATATCTGGCGTTCCGCAAGGTGGTGTCATAGGCCCTCTGCTGTTCCTGATTTACATAAATTAGGTGATAATCTGAGCAGCTCCCTTAGATTGTTTGCAGATGACGCTGTAATTTATCGTCTAGTAAAATCATCAGACGATCAATTCCAATTACAAAATGATCTAGAGAGAATTTCTGTATGGCAATAGGCACTAAACAAAGAAAAGTGCGAGGTCATCCGCATGGGTATTAAAAGAAATCCGATAAATTTAGGGTGTACGATAAATCACACAAACCTAAGGGCTGTCATTTCGACTAAATACCTAGGAATTACAATTATGAGCAACTTAAACTGCAAAGACCACATAGATAATATTGAGGGGAAGGAGAACAAAGACTGCGCTTTGTTGGCAGAACACTTAGAAGATGCGACAAACCCACTAAAGAGACAGCCTACATCAAACTTGTCGGCCCTCTGTTGGAATATTGCTGCTCGGTGTGGGATCCTTACCAGGTAGGATTGACAGAGGACATTGAAAAAGTGCAAAGAAGGGCAGCTCGTTTCGTGTTATCGCGCATTAGGGGTGAGAGTGTCATTGATGTGATACGCGAGTTGGGGTGGCAGTCACTGAAACGAAGGCGGTTTTCTTTGCGGCGAGATCTATTTACGAAATTTCAACCACTAACTTTCTCTTCGGAATGGGAAAATATTTTGATGACACCCACCTACGTAGGGAGAAATGATCATCACAATAAAATAAGAGAAATCAGAGCTGGAGCGAAAAGATTTAGGTGTTCCTTTTTCCCACGTGCCATTCGAGAGTGGAATGGTAAAGAAGTAGTATGAAAATGGATCGATGAACCCTCTGCCAGGCACTTAAGTGTGAATTGCAGAGTAACCATGTAGATGCAAATGTAGATGTAGATGCAGACCTGTGACGTATTCTTCCAGCCCGAAGGACCTGGCTGTTCTCTTTATACGCATGTACGAACAGTGGTCTCTTACGACGTGAGTGACTCCAAATGTTCGTTGCATGCAATTCCCGTGGCCATGTTTTCTCGATAACATGTAGGTATTGCTCTTCATTCACTGCCGAGAGAAATTCCTGCTGGGTTCGGGAGTGGTTTTGATTCATAAAACTGAAACTAGTGTCCGTTTCCTTTGAGTCACGAGCTTCTTCCGACCACAATTCTCACACCGCGCTTCATGGCCACGTGTGTTACACAACTGCCCGTAGACACGTCGAAAAATCCGTTCCCAAACACCAACAAATCCAGTAATTTCGCACACCCCATGGCCACGGGCACAGTCAGACGTGATTGTTCTTTTTCGTCACTGGTCACGTCCTTACGTTTACTCATATTTATGTGCAATCTCCAGTTTAAACGTAAATGTCTTACTGATCGCTACTGCCGTATGCTCACGTAGATCCAGTGCACGTTCAGCTGAGCACGCGACTCGATACTGGCACTATTTGTAAAGACTTAAAGATACATCTGTGTGTGCGCACTGGGGTTACAATTTTTTTTTTTTTTTTTCTGTTGGAGTAATTCGAGACACGATGCAATGTTTGGACGTTCAGAGTGGATTATTTTGCATGGCTAGTGCACTGTTTACCACGACGTAATGAAAATATATTAGGAGAAGAAAAATTTTGGTGTCTGAAATTGTAGGTAAGCGTGAAATTCGGGGAGATCGTCCACTTAACCGCTGTAGCTTTTTTGATTGTTTCATGTCACAGTTGACGAAAAAATTTAAAGGCAGAACATTAGTTACCGACGACTTACAAAACCCAAAGATACGCTAAGATTTACACTCTTGTTATCAGCAGCTGGAGATATTGAGGTAGTAATGGTTTCACATTTCAACAGCTGCTCCATCTGCAGTAATATATACAGGGCAGTACAGGGGTTCACTTAAATAATGTCCATGGGAAATAGAATAAATAAAATACAGTACACACGATCTGCCACATACACTGAGGTGAGAAGTCATGGGACAGCGATATGCTCATATGCAGGGAGCGGTAGTATCGGTTGGTTCAGTTGTTTGGGGGAGAAGACCAGACAGCGAGGTCATCGATCTCATCGGATTAGGGAAGGACGGGGAAGGAAGTCGGCCGTGCCCTTTCATGGAAGCCATCCCGGCACTTGCCTGGAGCGATTTAGGGAAATCACGGAAAACCTAAATCTGGATGACCGGGCGAGGCATTGAACCGTCGTCCTCCCGAATGCGAGTCCAGTGTGCGGTAGTATCGCGTACACAAGTTATAAAAGGGCAGTTCGTTGGCGAAGCTGTCATTTGTACTCAGGTGATTCATGTAACAAGGTTTCCAGCTTTATTATGACCACGCGAAGGGAATTAACAACTAACGCTAAATGTAATTGAAACTAGCCATACGGGAGATTTCACTTCAGAATTCGTTACGGATTTCAATATTCCGAGACCCACAGTATCAAGAAGTGCAGGTATTACATCGCAGCACGGACAACGCAGTGGCCGACGGCCTTCACCTTATCACCGGTAGCAGTGGCGTTTGCGTAGAATTCTGACTGCTAACAGAGAAGCAACCTGGCGCGACGTAACCGCAGAAACGTGCGACGAACCTATCTGTCAGGGCAACGCAGCGACATCTGGTGTTATTGGGCTGTGGCAGCAGACGACCGACGCGAGTGCCTTTGCTGACTGCACGACGTCGCCTGCAGAACCTCTGCTGGACTCGTGACCATATCGTTTCGAGCACGGCCTGGTCAGGTGAGTCCCGAATTCAGTTGGAAAGACCTTATGGCAGGGTTCGAGTAAACCGCAGACCCCGCGAAGCCATGGACCCAAGATGTCAGCAAGACTCTGTGACAGCTGGTGGAGGCCCCATAACGGTGTGGTCTCTTTTTACAAGAAATGGACTGCAAGTTCTGGTCCGACTAAATCGATCATTAACTGGAAATGGTTATGTTCGGCTACTTGGAAACCATTAGTAGGTAAACAATGATGGAATTTTTATGAATGACAATACGGCATGGCTCCGGGCTACAACTGTCCGTGATTGGTTTGAAGAATATTCTGGACAATTAAAACGAATGATATTGTCACCCAGATCTCCCGACATGAATCCCATCTAACATATATGGGACATAATCGATAAGTTATCTCGACAATAAATCCTGTACCTGCAACAGTTCAGCGATTATGGCATGGCTCAGTATTTGTGTAGGGGAGTTCGAACTACTTTTTGAGTACATGCCACGTCGAATTGCTGCAATACGCCGGGAAAAAGGAGGTCAGACACGACATTAGTAGGTATCGCGTGACTTTTGTCAGCTCAGTGTAGGTTGATTAATAAGATTTGCTCCATAGTTAGTTAGAGGGCAGATAACACGACCCCAGGAAAAATAATTTTTATTTTTAGTTGAGACTCTCTAACATAACAGTGATACATCAGCCACGCAATTAAAGCTTAGAAGGACGCAAGAAAAGAGAATGATCCGATCTTCTATTCATTTTAAATTTTAAACGGCGTGGTACATACGGGATACTCAGAAAGAGTCTGAAAAGCTCGTGTGTTTCAGGAGTGGTGGTGCTGAGAATAACTGTTACCGTTTTCTAGTTATTTATCATTGAATTTAGCCAATCAGGTCGTTACGTGCACAAATTTAAGCACCATCACGCGCTAAAATGCAGTAATGCACGGACGTCTGTGGGTCTGTGAGTTACAACTTGTGCAGATACTTATTAACAGTGTAAGGTACCTTTATCGGAAGTTATAAGAGCTAAGTGAGCAGGAACTACATGTGTTCTGTTTCAGGAAACCAATCGAAGACAATATTTGCGACACTGTACCTAGTGGAGTGCTTGAATTTGCGCGTGTGACGGCCTGACTGGCTAAATGCAGTGGTAAATAACTTGGTAACGGCGCAAGGTACGGATTTTACTTTTTCTGAACGGTTATTTCTCAACACAACCCCACGTGCAACAACCTTAAAAGCTTCGCCAACTGCCTATGTCACACATTCTATTACATTTTTTCCTTCGGTATCTGTACTTCGTATCTCTCGGATTCCGGAAACAGTAATGAATCTATATTCTTTTGTCATCCTCTCCACACTACTCGATCGTTCACGCAACCCATCTCAGCTACAGTATTAGACAAGGTGGCAGTAAACGAAAGCTTTCTGCACTGCTAGCGCCGAAGAGGAGAGGGTGCGAATTTTTTTTTGATGGTTCACTAATAGAACGACAGCCAGCGGAACACGAGCGAATGAGATCCGAACACGACCGAATGTAGCTGGTACCTACATATCTACCGTGTACATCAGAGAGAACTCGAGTCTGTTGATGTACGTCCTTTTCTTACGTTCCTGGAAGCTGTAACTACGTGGCTGATCTGTCATTCCGGTGTAAACCATGTTTGAGGATTTTACAGACGTCGCGGTGTGCTGCGTCTCCCGACGGAGGTGGGCATAGCTCGCAAGGAGTCAGCACAACCTGTCAGTCAGAGCAGACGACACCTGAGCCTTTGGAACTGGTGCGGTGTACCGAGCACGAAGTAAGCTGCGGCTGTCAGGAGGGCAACAGGTAAACTCAACGTTAATAAGTGGCTATCAATGCTGTACAATCGCAATAAAGTCATGAGATGTTCAATTGACTCTTTTATTAGAGCATGTTACGCGTTTCTGGATTACACCCATCATCAGACATCACAAACTTCAACTCCTTCCTAAGCTACCAGGCGTACAGCCTTGACAACTCAAAGGAAGTGTCGAATAACATATAACTGCGACACAAGCAGTCTTGAAGCAGTTATATGTTATTCGACGCTGTACGCCTGTGTAAGTAGGCTGCCTAGGTTTTTATATTGGTAACGCCACGTAGCGCTCTGTATGAAAATCACTGGCTGCGCTGTGTGCAGTCTGTGGCTGGGTGGCTTTGTTGTAATATTCGCTATTGTAGTGTTGGGCTGTTGGCTGTTAACAGCGTGTAGCGTTGCGCAGTTGGAGGTGAGCCGCAAGCAGTGGTGGATGTGGGGAGAGAAATAGCAGAGTTTTGAATTTTGTAAGACTGGATGCCATGAACTGATATATATAATGACTTTTGAACAGTATTGAGGTAAATACATTGTTTGTTCTCTATCAAAATCTTTCATTTGCTAACTATGCCTATCAGTAGTTAGTGCCTTCAGTAGTTTGAATCTTTTATTTAGCTGGCAGTAGTGGCGCTCGCTGTATTGCAGTAGTTCGAGTAACGAAGGTTTTTGGTGAGGTAAGTGATTTGTGAAAGGTATAGGTTAATGTTAGTCAGGGCCATTCCTTTGTAGGGATTTTTGAAAGTCAGTTTGCGTTGCGCTAAAAATATTGTGTGTCAATTTAAACACAGTCATGTATAATACACTCCTGGAAATGGAAAAAAGAACACATTGACACCGGTGTGTCAGACCCACCATACTTGCTCCGGACACTGCGAGAGGGCTGTAAAAGCAATGATCACACGCACGGCACAGCGGACACACCTGGAACCGTGGTGTTGGCCGTCTAAGGGCGCTAGCTGCGCAGCATTTGTGCACCGCCGCCGTCAGTTTCAGCCAGTTTGCCGTGGCATACGGAGCTCCATCGCAGTCTTTAACACTGGTAGCATGCCGCGACAGCGTGGACGTGAACCGTATGTGCAGTTGACGGACTTTGAGCGAGGGCGTATGGTGGGCATGCGGGAGGCCGGGTGGACGTACCGCCGAATTGCTCAACACGTGGGGCGTGAGGTCTCCACAGTACATCGACGTTGTCGCCAGTGGTCGGCGGAAGGTGCACGTGCCCGTCGACCTGGGACCGGACCGCAGCGACGCACGGATGCACGCCAAGACCGCAGGATCCTACGCAGTGCCGTAGGGGACCGCACCGCCACTTCTCAGCAAATTAGGGACACTGTTGCCCCTGGGGTATCGGCGAGGACCATTCGCAACCGTCTCCATGAATCTGGGCTACGGTCCCGCACACCGTTAGGCCGTCTTCCGCTCACGCCCCAACATCGTGCAGCCCGCCTACAGTGGTGTCGCGACAGGCGTGAATGGAGGGACGAATGGAGACGTGTCGTCTTCAGCGATGAGAGTCGCTTCTGCCTTGGTGCCAATGATGGTCGTATGCGTGTTTGGCGCCGTGCAGGTGAGCGCCACAATCAGGACTGCGTACGACCGAGGCACACAGGGCCAACACCCGGCATCATGGTGTGGGGAGCGATCTCCTACACTGGCCGTACACCACTGGTGATCGTCGAGGGGACACTGAATAGTGCACGGTACATCCAAACCGTCATCGAACCCATCGTTCTACCATTCCTAGACCGGCAAGGGAACTTGCTGTTCCAACAGGACAATGCACGTCCGCATGTATCCCGTGCCACCCAACGTGCTCTAGAAGGTGTAAGTCAACTACCCTGGCCAGCAAGATCTCCGGATCTGTCCCCCATTGAGCATGTTTGGGACTGGATGAAGCGTCGTCTCACGCGGTCTGCACGTCCAGCACGAACGCTGGTCCAACTGAGGCGCCAGGTGGAAATGGCATGGCAAGCCGTTCCACAGGACTACATCCAGCATCTCTACGATCGTCTCCATGGGAGAATAGCAACCTGCATTGCTGCGAAAGGTGGATATACACTGTACTAGTCCCGACATTGTGCATGCTCTGTTGCCTATGTCTATGTGCCTGTGGTTCTGTCAGTGTGATCATGTGATGTATCTGACCCCAGGAATGTGTCAATAAAGTTTCCCCTTCCTGGGACAATGAATTCACGGTGTTCTTATTTCAATTTCCAGGAGTGTAGTTCTAAGGGGACGTTTCACCTGGTTGCTCAGGAAGAAGTTGAAATTTGTGATGTCTGAAGATGGGTGTAATCCCGAAACGCGTAACATGCTCTAATAAAAGAGTCAATTGAGCATCTTATGACTTTATTGCGATTGTACAGCATTGGTTGCCAATTATTAACATAAAAATGATCTCAGGCCTCAGACGGGATTTTGTGTCCTGTGTATCAAACTCAGCGTTGTTGCGAGTGGTTTTCCCTGGGCGGGTTGTCATTGCAGGGCGGCGCGTGGAGTGAGGGAGGAACTAAAAAATTCAAAGGTCGCAAACTATTACACAGCCACCAGTGCTAACAAAACTACGTACAATGTCTAGTCACGTTAATGTTATCGCCGCCTATGTTCGACATCAACACGAAATAAACACTCACAGGCGGCAAGTGGCAGCACTAGCAAAGGAGGGTATACAAATGCTGTCGCAGGGACGCGCAAATCAAACATTAAGAAAGAGCCGGCCATTGCGGCCGAGCGGTTCTAGGTCGCAGGTTCGAATTCTGCCTCGGGCATGGATGTGTGTGATGTCCTTAGATTACTTAGGTTTAAGTAGTTCTAAATTCTAGGGGACTCATGACCTCATACGTTAAGTCGCATAGTGCTCAGAGCCATTTGAATCATTAAAAAAGATAAAAATATTTACCAAGATCGCTAGTAATAACCTTTATTCCAGATTCGTTAAGCAATGTTACCATATTCAGATGTGGAAAGCCTTTATACAGCAAGTCCACATGCAAAACAATTGTAATATAATCATGGACAATATGAGACAAATCGAGGAAAACAACATAACGACAGACAGGTTATTGCATAAGTATTAATATACCAGTGTGTGACGTCCTTAGGTTAGTTAGGTTCAAGTAGTTCTAAGTTCTATCGTGAATTGGTAGGTACTGCTTCGCTAGTGTCAGGGTTAGTCGAGGGACCGGGAAATTTTATCATAATTCAATGAAGTCGAGGTTGGGCTTGAAATCTGGGGCCACTGCCAGAGTGTGGTAACAGTCGACAGCCAGTGGGCCAGGTAAAGTATACATGGCACTCGCGAGCGCGGAGCTATGACGGCGGTATTGCACGCACGATTTGTTTTGAGTTGAGCAAAAACGAGGCTGAAAACTGGAGCATTGCTTTAAGTTATTGCGATGTATGAGGTGGGGCACTAGGCCAGAGCCAGGAGTGGCGATATGTAAGGGGCTTATGTGTGGGAATTTATCCCTGCCATAGTTTCCGTCTCTTTCTGAAAAACCAATATAAATAGAGAAGCAATTTTAGCTAGTGACAGAATGTGCCAGGTCAGTAGAGCGTCGGGATTGGCCTGTGCCGGTCTATGCTTATAGGGGCCAGTCTGCCAGCAATGTTATTACTGCATAAACTTATACTTTGTTTCTATGTACTTGTTTGGGGTATATTCTGCCCCTGGGGACGCAACACTGGGGCAGCACGGAACGGCAGACTGGAACTTGAAGATGGCACGGTCTGCCTGAAAGAGGGCCGTGACAGCGGTCTGCAGTGGGTCCAGGAGTGGCTCGGTTCCACTCGTCTATGGGCCACGTTCGCTTCCCACCTGATGTACTGGGGTCCGGGTGAAGCGTACGCTGCGGGAGGTGCAGCAATGCTGCGACAGCGCCAGAGACGGGGGTGGGTGTTGCCACCCGGCAAGCACCATTAGCAGCAAGTTGCGGCACAGCGTCCAGAAGGGCGCGGCTTCGAGTCCGGTCCTGTCCTGGGAGCAGCGGCGGCCCGAGGGCCACGGGTGACCAGCAAACCCACCTTCGTCCTATGGTCGGACAGAGCAGGCCAAATGGGCCAGAGGGCGGCGAGGTCCAGGGTCTGTAGCAGTCTCCGGAATCGCAGGCAGTGGAGGTGCGCCAGTGGCAACGCCGCTGCGGGCGGCGACCGGGAGAGCGCGGCCGACTTCCATCGGAGGGCGACCTTGATGAGGGCAGCAGCCGCGTCGGCATACCAGGAGTTTACTGAGTCGGCCCGACTCGCGGGACAGGGGGCGGCGGCACGCCGACGTTAAGCTTCACCCATCGAGTACTGTAAATTAGCTGAATAAACCAATGTTACCGAATACTGCTGTATCACTCTGCACTGCCCCTTGACGCTCTTCAACTTGCTCGGCCTCCTGGGAAAATACGGCACGGTGGGTCCCAGCTTCAGCTCTGCCATCTGGAATCACGGGTTCGATACCCCGACCCCACAACAGTACGTAACAGACTAGAAGACTGATGCATCGGCATGTCAGAATAAAAGCAACTATATAAAGACAGTTATTCAGCACACACATCCTCCTTATGTCACAACAGAATGCAGCCAGGGTGCCGCGCTAGACTGGCCCGCAGTGCCAGTGATAGATAGGCGTTATCGATTGGACCGACAGGTGTTGCTACTCAACATGTATTTCTTACTTAAAATCATTTATGTGTTTACATTACAGTGTGTTAGCTGAAACAAGGACGATAATAAACAGAAAAAAATGTGTGTACAGTTATGTCCAATTAATAATTAAGGCGGGATCTAAAAATTATTGTTATAGTGTTAATTACGCAATGTACCTATGTAGAAATGGTTCAAAAGGCTCCGAGAACTATGGGACTTAACATCTGAGGTCATCAGTCCCCTAGACGTAGAACTATTTAAACCTAACCAACCTAAGGACAGAACACACATCCATGCCCGAGGCACGATTCGAACGTGCGACTGTAGTAGTCGCGCAGTTCCAGACTGAAGCGCCTAGAACCACTCGGCCACTCCAGCCGGCTACCTATGTAGAAACTGAATTTATATTTGGTGCAGTTACTGCAGACTGATGTACAATACCTTACTCAATACAGGATTAAATATTTACAGAAATCGCTGGCACACATACAAAGCCATTAAATTATTTTTTTAAAAATTGATAATATCTACTGATCTCAAAATTGTAAGGGTAAAAATATAACTCTGGGCTTCTACAGTGTCATTAAAATAACAATGTAAACTGTGGTTTCACCGGAAACAACGACAATGTACTCAAATGATAACATAGTAAAAAAGTTTTGTTGGTTGGCGACTCCATGGAGTGTTCCGTACACCACGACCAAAAAGTGGATAGAAATGGAAGGAGAGTCAGCATTGGCCGTATTTTTTTGTTTTATTATCCGCAAAATCGATTTTCGGTCACTTAGTGACCATCCTCAGTGCTGTAATATACAATTAGAATTGATAGGCACTGGTATCAACAAGCTTAGAGCGATCACATAATGTGATCACATAATGTGATCGCTCTAAGCTTGTTGATACCAGTGCCTACCAATTCTAATTGTATATTACAGCACTGAGGATGGTCACTAAGTGGTATCAACTAGCTTGGAGCGATCATATAATGTGATCGCTCTAAGCTTGTTGATACCAGTGCCTACCAAACCTAATTGTACAGGGTGATTCAAAAAGAATACCACAACTTTAGGAATTTAAAACTCTGCAACGACAAAAGGCAGAGCTAAGCACTATCTGTCAGCGAATTAAGGGAGCTATAAAGTTTCATTTAGTTGTACATTTGTTCGCTTGAGGCGCTGTTGACTAGGCGTCAGCGTCAGTTGATGCTAAGTGGCGACCGCTCAACAGAAAGCTTTTTGTGTTATTGAGTACGGCAGAAGTGAATCGACGACAGTTGTTCAGCGTGCATTTCGAACGAAGTATGGTGTTAAACCTCCTGATAGGTGGTGTATTAAACGTTGGTATAAACAGTTTACAGAGAATGGGTGTTTGTGCAAAGGGAAAAGTTCTGGACGGCCAAGAACGAGTGATGAAAATGTAGCACGCACCTAGCAAGCATGTGTTCGCAGCCCAGGAAAATCGACTCGCAGAGTTTTGTTTTTGAGTGAAAAAAAACTTTTTAAATACTCTTTGTAATGATGTATAACAGAAGGTTATATTATGTTTCTTTCATTAAATACACATTTTTAAAGTTGTGGTATTCTTTTTGAATCACCCTGTATATTACAGCACTGAGGATGGTCACTAAGTGACCGAAAATCGGTTTTGCGGATAATAAAACAAAACAAGAAATACGGCTAATGCTGATTCTCCTTCCAATTCTATAGTAAAAAAAAGTTTATTATAAAAACGCGGCAGTATACAGGGTTTCTATGAAACGAACGTAGGAAATGAGGGGGCCGGTAGAGTGAGTCATAACAAGCATATTTCACATTGCAACCCGTGTCTGCATTCCTTAGTGTACTGTGCTAGGCGTCGTAGGAAAGCATCGCGCGTCGCCAGGATGGTAGGTACACAACACGCCGTTGGAGCCACCACGGTAGCAACTCTGCAGGCCAACGTTTTCAATGTATTTGTGACGTCAGGATAAATGAGAAGTCGGGGTGAAGTTTTGTAACCTTTATTTGAAACCAGTCACAAAAATTGCTCAAAATTACGCCCTCCTGCTTGAAAGCACGCCGTGCAACGACGCTGGAGTGACTGTTGCACTCTTTAAAACGTTCCTGTCAAAATGGAAATTGCATCGGAGTTTGCCATAGTGCACGTCATCACCTCTTCATCAGTCTCAGTGAGTATTTCATAGGCAACAGATGCCAGGTGACCGCAGAAGAAAAAATCAACGGGTGTCAAGTCTGTGGGAACGTGCGGGCCATGCCACCGGCCCACAGGTCCCTACCCAGGAGCACTGCATGTGGGAAGTGCGCAGGTTCACCATCGTGTTGGTGCCACATTCGCTGTCACACGTGAGTGAAACATGTTCCAACAAATCTGGCAGTGTTTCTCGTAAAAAGATTAAGTATCTGTTTGTGTTCAGTCATCGGGGGGACATGTATGGACCAACCAGGTTATCGCCTACCAAACCGGCCCAAATGTTGACAGTGAAGCGATCTTGGTGACCACGAACAGTTAAACGTAGTTCTTATGTGTTGCAAATTCCGCTCTTAATCCTAGAGAGGCACTACTACAGAATAAGTTAGCATGCTTCAACAGGTTAGAAGTATTAACATGTAAGGGTGATGTTTATACACGTAGAGGTTGCAAAAATATGTTCATAAATACAATTTTGTGAGTTTTAGTGCAGCACAAAATGAGGTGACATGAAGGCGAGGGTTCGACAATGGGCGTAACATGACGCGTGTCGTGACAGCGAGTCTGTGGATATTGCGTCATCTCGAATGGTAGATAAAAGTACACTAACAGCTGTGAAACGTGCTCCTTAGCCTGGACTATACAGTAGCCTGAGGAATATAAATGTAGATGTAGACGTATGACTGCACTGCGATTGGATCTACTACACAACGAAAGAGGTTTTAGATGTTTTGTCCTTCACATTGTCGAACATGTCTGCATGGCCCAAAAGTTCAGAAGCCTGTTTCACAAGTCGGCCTTTAGTCTTCATGCGTTAACATCGTGGTGCGTTATCCAAAACTGAGTTTTCTGTAGTAGTTAATCGCAATTTTCACCGCAATTAAACGAACATTGTCTGGATACAATTTTATAGAAAAACTGCAATAAATGGCCAGCAGACGGAAGGAAAGAAACGTTTCGGAACCTCACAGAACTGTATGAAATACAAAATCATCAGAAACCAGTAATTATTTTAAAATATGCCGTAGTCAAGTGGATTGAACATTAAAACCAAACGATTCCTCCCCACCTGAGGAGGAATTTATTCAAGGGAGTGATAGCTTCTTTGACTCTACCATTCGCTCCCTGGCTCTCTGCTGACAGCTAGTAGCGAGCGAGGGTGTGAATCGGATACTGAAATAAGCTACCATCCCCCTTGAGAATGTCTTCTGTAGATGGGGACGAAATGTTAGGTTTTAATGCGAAACCCTTTGCATCACTGCACAGTAGCCCAGAATATTTGATTAATTATGATATTTCCAGCCGTGAAAGTTTACATTTTACAAGGCACTGCTAATTAAACTAAAAAGGATGTTTAGAAATAATTTTTGTGATTCGTGAAATAAGAGTGAATGAAACATCAGACACACTGTAATCGTTTTCCAGTTACATTCCAGCAGTCAATAAATGAAGGAAAGGGCTGATACCTCCATTTAGTGTTATTCGCCTGAGAAAAGTATCAAGTGTCCGAAGAAGCTGGTCTGTTGAGAGCGCGGGATTCTATCCGTTGGGCCGAGAAAGCTTCCTACTGCGCTTTTGTGGTGCTTCATCAAATTACTGCTACAGCTATACTGAGGAGAACTCGAATTACGTTAAAAACATCCACATGATATTTCGGCTCTGTGGAAACTTTCAGGGCTGCCAAGTACTCAAGCAGCGCGGTGAGTCGTTAATTTTAAATCACTCTTTCCATTATAACACTGCAATTGTAATTACTGTCCTGTACTGTGCCGGATTTCAATCCATGATTTTATCGACTATTTTCGTACTTTCATTTCAGCCTGTCCTGTGAACACTTACTGAATTTGGTACTTCCAAATTTTCAGCGGCCTATGTTAAAATGGTTCAAATGGCTCTGAGCACTATGGGACTCAACCGCTGTGGTCATCAGTCCCCTAGAACTTAGAACTACTTAAACCTAACTAACCTAAGCACATCACACACATCCATGCCCGAGGCAGGATTCGAACCTGCGACCGTAGCAGTCTCGCGGTTCCGGACTGAGCGCCTAGAACCGCTAGACCACCGGGGCCGGCAGTTTTAAAAGGTTTTTTTTTTTTTTTTTATTCATACTGCACTACTGGCCATTGAAATTGCTACACCAAGAAGAAATGCAGATGATAAACGTGTATTCGTTGGACAAATATATTATACCAGAACTGGCATGTGATTAAATTTTCAAGCACTTTTGGGTGCATAGATCCTGAGAAATCAGTACCCAGAACAACCACCTCTGGCCGTAATAACGGCCTTGATACTCCTGGGTAATGAGTCAGAGCTTGGATGGCGTGTACAGGTACAGCTGCAGATGCAGCTTCAACATGACACCACAGTTCATCAAGAATAGCGACTGGCGTATTGTGACGAGCCAGTTGCTCAGTCACCATTGACCAGACGTTTTCAATTGGTGAGAGACCTGGAGAATGTGCTGGCCAGGGCAGCAGTCCAACATTTTCTGTGTCCAGAAAGGCCCGTACAGGATCTGCAACACGCGGTCGTGCATTATCCTGCTGAGACGTATGGTCTCGCAGGGACCGAATGAAGGGTAGAGCCACGGGTCGTAACACATCTGAAATATAACGTACACTGTTCAATGTGCCGTCAATACGAACAATAGGTGACCGAGAGGTGTAACCAATGGCACCCCATACCATCACGCCGGATGATACGCCAGTATGGCTACGACGAATACACGCTTCCAATGTGCGTTCACCGCGATGTCACCAAACACGGATGCGACCATCATGATGCTGTAAACAGAACCTGGATTCATCCGAAAAAATGACGTTTTGACAATCGTGCACCCAGGTACGTCGTTGAGTACACCAACGCAAGCGCTCCTGTCTGTGATGCAGCGTCAAGGGTAACCGCAGCCATGGTCTCCGAGCTGATAGTCCACGCTGCTGCAAACGTCGTCGAACTGTTCGTGCAGATGGTTGTAGTCTTGCAAACGCCCCCATCTGTTGACTCAGGGATCGGGACGTGGCTGCACGATCCGTTACAGCCATGCGGATAAAATGCCTGTCATCTCGACTGCTAGTGACACGAGGCCGTTGGGATACAGCACGGCGTTCCGTATGACCCTCCCGAACTTACCGATTCCATATTCTGCTAACATTCACTGGATATCGACCAACGCGAGCAGTAATGTCGCGATACGATAAACCGCTATCGCGATAGGCTACGATCCGATCGTTATGAAAGTCGGAAACGTGATTTTACGCATTTCTCCTCCTTACACGAGGCATCACAACAACGTTTCACCAGGCAACGCCGGTCAACTGCTGTTTGTGTTTGAGAAATCGGTTGGAAGATTTCCTCATGTCAGCACGTTGTAAATGTCGCCACCGGCGCCAACCTTGTGTGAACGCTCTGAAAAGCCAGTCATTTGCGTATCACGGAATCTTCTTCCTGTCGGTTAAATTTAGCGTTGCAGCACGTCGTCTTCGTGGTGTAGTAATTTTAATGGCCAGTAGTGTATTACCCCCTATAACTATATTTCTACATATGTCCTCCCTCTATTCTTTTTCTCCTCATATTTCACAGTTTTTTGTGTAAAAGGGAAAGGTTCAGAAACTTTTATTTACGTTGCCAGGCACTGTCATTTCTCTTGGTATCCTCTCTTTTAAATCGTAATCCGTTCTTTGGGTTTTTCGTCACCTTCAGTCCTAGGTAAAAGTACACTAACGATTGCGAAACGTGGTCATAGGAATGTAAAGCATTTTTGATTTCAAGAGAACTGAAGCAGGCGCGTTGACAGAAATGCCACCTGTCCAGCTCCTTTCAGAGATCAGGGATCGTCGGCGTAAACTGGTGTACGTTCCTTGCAGTGAACTAGTGTGGAGCCATCACTGTGGAAAAATGTGTGAAGACCTTGATGGTCACATGGATAAGATGACGGTCATCCTGTGCTGCAGTCACTTTGTGGTCCCATCTACCACGACATCGTCGTCGTCGGGTAGTTAAACACTTACTCTCTTACTTTTCCTTTCACTCTTATGTCCGTTCTGTGCCTCGTCGGGTAGTTAAACACTTATTCTCTTACTTTTCCTTTCACTCTTATGTCCGTTTTGTGCCTCCTCAATATGCACTCGACACTGTTTTTATCTGGGACATCAGTCTTTCAACTGGTTTACACATATCACTTCGATAACCGTTCTCAATTATGTTATATATTCTTCTGCACCTGGAAGATCAACTGAAAGGAATGGTTAGTGTCTTGAAAAGAGGCCTGAAGATGAATATCAGCAAGGGTAATGGATTGTAGTCCAATTACATAGGGCGGCCCCGACAGAATCTGATTAACACATGCGAAATTAGAAAGAAACCTATTTCTACACGACACAGTAAGTCACTGGCACAGGGTTCACGAAAACACTTTCAGACTATTTGTCGACGATTCCATACTTGAATAGCACGTGAAAAAATTAACAGCAAAATATTTACGTGCGCGTTCTGATTTCTCTTATTTCATTACGATTGTCATTTCTCCATATGTAGGTGAGGGTCAAAAAATATTTCCCTATTTGTTGGAGAAAAGTTGGTTATTGAAATTTTCGTCAGAAGATCTCGCACCACAAGTAACGTGTTTATTTTAATGACTGGCATCCCAACACGAGTAACATATATTAACACTCCCTCCCCCTTTTTTTTTTTTTTTTTTGAAGTTTTTCTATATCCTTAGTCAATCCTATCTGGTAAGGAACCAAAAAGCGAAGCAATACTCCAGAAGGAGAAGGACAAGCGTGGTAGATGAACTTAACTGTTTAGACAGTAAAATAACTGACTGTAGCCCAAACTGACATAAAATGGATAATCGCAGGAGGATGAAAATTTATTCTGAAGAAAAATTTGTTAAATCGTAACATAAATTTAAGTGTTGAACTGTCTCTTCTGAAGGTATTCCTCGAGAGGAGAAACTTTGTATGGAAGTGGAACACGGATGTTAAACATTTGAGACAAGAAGAGAATATAAGTTTATTTCCAGTTTATCAACTTTCTTAACTGTCTCTTCTGAAGGTATTCCTCGAGAGGAGAAACTTTGTATAGAAGTGGAACACGGATGTTTAACATTTGAGACAAGAAGAGAATATAAGTTTATTTCCAGTTTATCAACTTTCTTCTAATGCTTGTCATGTTGGTTCAAACGCCCATTTTCTATGACCCCTGTTATTAGTTTCGGTTTCGTTCGTCTTATGTTCCCTAATTGTACTTTCAAGCACGTCTGCTGTAAATTCTGCCCATTCGATTCTCTCACTGTCCTGATTTCTTCTGCCAGTTAGGTATAAAACTGTGTTCCCAATTAATTATAATAAAATTGTGTTCCCGATTGATTACAATTTCGACTTTCTACTTTTGGACAGTAAATTGTCGCTCTTAAGCTCTTAACATCTGAATAAATTTCTGGCTGAAAGAAAAAATAAAATATCATACTTTTGTAACCAGTAATGAAGTGTTTGAGAGTCCATCCGGCCACATGTAAGACATGTTGTATTTGTCAACTGTAATTGGATATGTCCCATATTTGCAACACCAGGCATTTCAGACACTGAAACCCTTCAACCCTTCAGATAGGAAAATGTTTTTACTTAACGTTTTGGTGATACATTGCTATTCTGGAGTTGAATTATAGTAGAACATTTTGTTTATCTGGGGCATTTTCATTTTGATACTATCACTGAGTGTGTCCGCAGGTGGGACATGAGAGTTGAGAAGGTCATTTGGATTTTGTGGGGCATAATCCCTTAAGGATCCACTGATAAAAAAATAAAGGCTTCATAGTATTAGCAGTTCATTAGAGTCAAACACTGCAATAGAAGAGAAATGTAATTACTCAAAACAACGCTGGGGTCGAGTGTTCGAATAATTTGTTGGAAAGTTCAAATAAAAGCTGGTCACTGTAGTATTCTGATGCTACAGGTCAACAGAAGTATCTGGCTTCATTTCATTTGGATTCATCTCTTGAATGTGCCCACGATGTGATGTGCGTTTTAACAAAATATAATTTTCGCAGTTAGTTACATGTACAAATAGTTTATTACATAAAAATGTGATTTACATCACGTCACACATGCTATGCAACAACAAAAAAACTTCCAAAACTGAAACTGATCTTACCTCTGAACATAGCTGTGATTGTCCTAACATTAAGGGTAGCATCTCGTCCGTGTGTCGCGAACAAAGGTATGAAAAGCAAGTCGCTCTTGACGTAGCCGGAACACTCGGAAAATGGCAGCACAAGTCAGAGACCCCGAAAACTCACCCACAAACTCCTGTTTGTTGGCACTATTTCGGTAGTCCGGAAATTCGAAACGCACATCATTATGGAGTTAAATTCACACTACTACAACTACTGCTGTACAGCTTTCAGAAAATTCTAAATTACTCTTCAATGGTTGTATCTGGTTGTAATTGCACTCAGTATTATGTTATTTTGCAATATCCACACGCCTTAGTTTACATTTCGCCGGTTACTATGATAAGTACCTCTAACTCGTACATAGTTGCTATGGTCTCCTTCAAGTCTAATTTTGGTCCATCGTGCTGTACCACCTATCACTGCCACTAGAGGGCGTCCAGTTCATTCGTTCTCACGTCTGTTCTTCTTCTGTTCGCTGTTGTGGATGACCGAAACTTCAATTACAATTATCGAGCTCTTACGTCCCCCACATTATATTTCACGCACATTTCATTATCGACATTATAAAATTTTTAAATGAATTAACTTAAATCCACTTTCTTTTTAAATCATTTATAAACTACGTAAATACTGTTACCGTTTACGCCTGGTACAGCCATTATTTGCTCCTTTTGATGGAACGTCCAATTTTCCAGTTTTCTGTAACTACACTGAAGAGCCAAAGAAACTGGTACACCTACCTAATACAGTTTAAGGCCCTCACCAGCAGCAGAATTTTCTCAACACGACGTGGCATGGACTCAACTGATGTCTGAAGTAGTGCTGGAGTGAACTGACACCATGAAGCCTGCAGGGCTGTCCATAAATCCGTAAGAGTACGAGTGGTTGGAGATCTCTACCGAACAGCAAGTTGCAAGGTATGCCGGATATGCTCAACAATCTTCATGTCTGGGGAGTTTGATGGTCATTGGATGTATTTAAACGCGGAAGAGTGTACCTGGAGCCACCCTGCTGCAATTCTGGACGTGTGAAGTTTCTCGTTGTTCTGCTGGAACTGCCGTCGGAATGCACAATGGACATGAATGGATGCAGGTGATCAGACAGAATGCTAACGTAGGTGTCACCTATCAAAGTCGTATCTAGACGTATTTGGGGACCATATCACCCCAACTGCACACACCCCACACCATTACAGAGCCTCCAACTGCTTGGACAGTTCCCCTGCTGACATACAAGATTCACGGATTCATGAAGTTGCCTCCATACCAGTACACGTCCATCTGCTCGGTACAATTTGAAACGAGACTCGTGTGACCAGGCAACATGTTTATAGTCATCAACAGTCCAACGTTGGTGTTGACGGACCCAGGCGAGGCGTAAAGGTTTGTGTCGTGCACTCATCATGGGTACGCGAGTGGGCCCTCGGCTCCGAAAGCCCATATCGGTGATGACTCTTGTTGATGACCCAGCACTGAAACCTGCAGCAATTTGCAGAAGGGTTGCACTTCTGTCACGTTGAACGGTTCTCTTTAGTCCTCGTTGAACCCATTCTTGCAGTATATACTTTCAGCCGCAGCGATGTCGGAGATTTGATGTTTTACTGGATTCCTGATACTCACGGTACATTCGCATATGGTCGTACGGGAATATCCCCACTTCATCGCCATCTCGGAGATGCTGTGTCCCATTGCGCCGACTATGGCATGACGTTCAAACTTACCTAAGTCTTCACAACCTGCCGCTGTAGCAGTAGCAAGCGACCTAACAACAGCACCAGACACTTGTTTCTTACATAGTCGTTGCCGACTGCCTGTTTACATCTCTCCGTATTTGAATACGCATGATAATACTAGTTTCTTTGGCGCTTCAGTGCGTTTATCTATGCCTGCCTGAAGCGTACAATTGTTAATTTGTCCATCAGTGTTTCACAGTGTTCAGCTATTAGTTTCCACAGGAGAAGACCGGTTGGTTAGTGTCGCCTGCCGTGCCACTGAACTACGTAGAACAAGAGCACTAGAGAGTTTTTGAATTAAAACGACAGGGCATTCCCGATTTGTAATATATTACCTGCTCGTGAGGCATGTTTCGGCGAACGAACTTTGCTGTGGGGTGTTTTTCGTTTTTTTTTTTTTTTTTTTTTCAGGCCAGTAACACGACCCTGTTTTTAAAACTTTCGGCACAACTGACATTGTAATCTGCACTATATGGTATGACACTGACACACGTAATAAAAATTGGAAGCTAAACTACCACAGGTGCACAACCCGCAAAGTTCGAGCAGTTTAGGGCTGTACCTCTCAAAACAGATGGCTCTTTTTTTTTTTTTCCTTCCACAGGCCGCGATGGCGAAATCAGGACATGAATGGAATGTAAGTAACATGTCCGCCCCTGGTAGCTGAGTGGTCAGCGCGACAGACTGTCAATCCAAAGGGCCCGGGTTCGATTCCCGGCTGGGGCGGAGATTTTCTCCGCTCAGGGACTGGGTGTTGTGTTGTCCCAATCATCATCATTTCATCCCCATCGACGCGCAAGTCGCCGAAGTGGCGTCAAATCGAAAGAATTGCACCAGGCGAGCGGTCTACCCGACGGGAGGCCCTCGTCACACGACATTTTATTTATTACATGAAGGAAACCGTACAAAAAGCCAGAGGCTGTAAATTTAGAAATATTCAGTTCTGAGAAATGCCTTAGGTGATGAGGTGGTGGTAGTTAGTGTTTAACGTCCCGTCGACAACAGGGTCATTAGATGCGGAGCGCAAGCACGGGTTAGGGAAGGATATGGAAGGAAATCGGCCGTGCCCTTTCAAAGGAACCATCCTGGCATTTGCCTGAAACGATTTAGGGAAATCACGGAAAACCTAAATCAGGATGGCCGGAGACGGGATTGAACCGTCGTCCTCCCGAATGCGAGTCCAGTGTGCTAACCACTGCGCCACCTCGCTCGGTTAGGTGATGTACTTAAAGCTTTACGGGAAAACGACGAGGTGACGATTTCCATTTCTATATTACATAAAAATCATTCCTTGAGTCTGGTATCATACTAATGCACTCTTCTGGCATTTGTCAATACTAGAAGACATATTTGTCCTGCTAGGAAGAGCCAGTACTGACTACAAGTTCAATGATTAATAATATAACTACATGTTGTACTCTTCCTCCAAGCCGCTTATGACCAAGGCTCGTCGTATTCTCTAGAAGTGATCAGTGGTCCTGAATCATCAATAACGAACTGAAAACCCAGCTCCACGTTATCAATGTACAAGACTTATTCCGCGTAGTGTTTCATCACAACAGTTAAAAATTGTATTCTTTATTTACTGTGTTTCTCCACGCGCGCCTTTTTCGTAGTAACGAAAGACATATGATGTTTCACATTCGAAAGCTTATAAAGAACTGAGACAAAGAGCACACACATGGTGCGCAGTTAGAAATATTTCACCATGGTTTTACAAAATATTCCAGAATCAATATTGTTCAAAATAATTATGATAATAACACATTGTCTCTTAGCCAGTAAATGATTTAATCAAAATTGTGTATTTTTATGTTTACAAAAATAGTAGTATGAAAACAGTAATGTAAGTAATTTTTTGTAGTTACAAAATATAGCTTTTGAGGCTGGTCCTGGTGGAGGTTCGAGTCCTCCCTCGGGCATGGGTGTGTGTGTTTATTTAGGTTAAGTAGTATGCAAGCTTAGGGACTGATGACCTTAGCAGTTAAGTCCCATAAGATTTCACACACATTTGGACATTTATAACTTTTGAAATTACGGAATGCTTCCCGTTTAATACACAGTGTATACTTAGCTTTGAAATTAAGTTATTTGTCATTAAGGTAACTAAGATTCTGGAATTGAAAAAATGGTTCATTGTATTAGTGAGCAACAAAATCACGTAAAATAAATTTGAAAAATAATCTTAAAAAAGGGGAAACTGTTATGAATTTTATCAAGAAGAAATAAAAATCAGGTAAGTTGGCCTACGTACATACTTTCTTTTGAATCTAGGTCTTCATAAAGTGAATTTTGTAGGGTAACTAATTTTCGTAGCACATTATTTCACGGAAAGACGCAAAATTTTTATTATATTATGGACAGATTTGGAAAGATTTTATATTTTGTAGATGCGCTAGTGTTTTGCGTTATTGTGTAAGAAACATGAACCTCACACTTCGTAGTCGGAAAACGGAATAAGAGTTACTGAAAATAATGTTTCATTGTCTCCTTCATTTACCTCGCAATTTTTCCGTAAATTTTGGTATGTTGCATCATTAAATGTCTTTTAATAAGTATTGTTTTTTGCAAGAATATTCAGTGATAAACAGAAAACAATATTTTACGATCGTTTTAAAAGTTTAGGTATTCACCTTATGCATCTATGTAAAGATGAATGATTAAAATTCTTCTGGGTATTATGCTGCGTCATTACCAAAAAAGTAACAAAAATAATAAACCAAAACCGGCGTTTCGACTGAATTGCAACCGCCTTCCTCAGGGCACGACTGGTTTTGCATGGGGATAGATGCTACTATTCATTACAGACTATCGATGCCTGACATCACTGCTGTAAAACCTTTAATTGGCCCTCTAATATGATTGGCCAGTCATGACGTAAGGGAAGATGGAAGGAAAGAGGCTATTCGTGGATGTCCATGTCGTCAACGATTGGTAGCTGTCCCCCAATCAGCGTTCGGCTTCTGGTCGACAAGTTTTCCTCCTGGTGTGAGCGGAAGTGGACTGATAGTTGTTCTACAGCTTTTTGTGCAGGTACATCCGTGTCCCGTGTAGCTTCCGCCCCGCGACCGCTCGTGGCCCGTTGGACTGGGATGGCCGGCAGCCAGGACGCCGGGAGTTTGTAGCCATCTTCTCTGTTAATGTTGTCAAGCTGCTTAATAATGTCGATCGCCTCCCATATTTTGTGTTCTCGCATCCATGATTCTTCCGCCAGCACTCGGGCTTCCTGGAACCTGATAGGTTGTCCACAGTCACGGTGGTCTTCCGCTATCGCCGATTTATTATGTTGTTGCAATCGTACATAGCGTTCATGTTCTGCTACTCGTAAGCTGACAGGTCTCCCTGTTTCTCCTATGTAGGCAGCTCCGCACTCACTCCGTAGTTCGTAAAAACCTGCAGTGTTAAGATTGTTGACTACATCCTTGGTGGAACCTATCATTTCAGGGATCCTGTGACTGCTTCGAAAAATCGGTTTGTAACCTCGTCGGGGAAGGACGTTGCCTAGTCGTTCACTGACGCCTTTTACATATGGTACGTGTAGCAGTGGGAGCTTCTCTTCTTTGCCTCCTTCTTGTGTTCTGCTCCCTTTGGTTTTAGCTACCTTTCTTAATTGTCATCACAGCCGTTGGCACGAAACGTGTGTTATAGCTCCTTTAATTGTTCTTTGATGTCATTTTCATCGCTTATCTGGTAGGCACGGGCAGTTAACGTACGCAGAACAGAATAGTTTTGATTTGAGTGGTGGTGGCATTCCGCATGCAGGTACCGATTAGTGTGCGTTGGTTTCCGGTACACTTCGTGTCCCAGTTTACCTTCGGCAACACTACAAGGTACGGCCATACTTTCAGGAAACATTCCTCACACACAAATAAAGAGAAGATGTTACGCGGACATGTGTCCGGAAACGCCTAATTACCATGTTAGAGCTCATTTTAGTTTCGTCAGTATCTACTTTACTTCCTCGATTCACCGCCGGTTGGCCCAATTGAAGGAAGGTAATGTTGACTTCGGTGCTTGTGTTGACATGCGACTCATTGCTCTACAGTACTAGCATCAAGCACATCAGTACGTAGCATCAACAGGTTAGTGTTCATCACGAACGTGGTTTTGCAGTCAGTGCAATGTTTACAAATGCGGAGTTGGCAGATGCCCATTTGGTGTACGGATTAGCACGGGGCAATAGCCGTGGCGCGGTACGTTTGTATCGAGACAGATTTCCAGAACGAAGGTGTCCCGACAGGAAGACGTTCGAAGCAATTGATCGGCGTCTTAAGGAGCACGGAACATTCCAGTCTATGACTCGCGACTGGGGAACACCTAGAACGAAGAGGACACCTGCAATGGACGAGGCAATTCTTCGTGCAGTTGACGATAACCCTGAATGTCAGCGTCAGAGAAGTTGCTGCTGTACAAGGTAACGTTGGCCATGTCACTGTATGGAGAGTGCTACGGGAGAACCAGTTGTTTCCGTGCCATGTACAGCGTGTGCAGGCACTGTCAGCAGCTGATTGGCCTCCACGGGTACACTTCTGCGAATGGTTCATCCAACAATGTGTCAATCCTCATTTCAGTGCAAATGTTCTCTTTACGCATGAGGCTTCATGCCAATGTGATCAAATTTTAAATTTTCACAATCAACATGTGTGGGCTGACGAGAATCCGCACGCAATTGTGCAATCACGTCATTAACACAGCTTTTCTGTGAACGTTTGGGCAGGCATTGTTGGTGATGTCTTGATTGGGCCCCATTTTCTTCCACATACGCTCAGTGGAGCACGTTATCATCATTTCATACGGGATACTCTACCTGTGCTGCTAGAACATGTGCCTTTACAAGTATGACAGAACATGTGGTTCATGCACGATGGAGCTCCTGCACATTTCAGTCGAAGTGTTCGTACGCTTCTCAACCACAGATTCGGTGACCGATGGCGGACCAATTCCATGGCCTCCACACTCTCCTGACGTCAACCCTCTTGACTTTCATTTATGGGGGCATTTGAAAGCTCTTGTCTACGCAACCCCGGTACCAAATGTAGAGACTCTTCGTGCTCGTATTGTGGACGGCTGTGATACAATACGCCATTCTCCACGGCTGCATCAGCGCATCAGGGATTCCATGCGATGGAGGGTGGATGCATGTATCCTCGCTAACGGAGGACATTTTGAATATTTCCTGTAACAAAGTGTTTGAAGTCACACTGGTACGTTCTGTTGCTGTGTGTTTCCATTCCATGATTAATGTGATTTGAAGAGAAGCTATAAAATGGGCTCTAACATGGAAAGTAAGCGTTTCCGGACACATGTCCACATAACATATTTTCTTTCTTTGTGTGTGAAGAATGTTTCCTGAAAGATTGGCCGTACCTTTTTGTAACACCCTGTATTACCTCCACATCCAGAAATGGCAAGGTACCATTGTTTTTAGTCTCATTTGTGAACTTTATACTTTTGTGCAGGCTATTTAAGTGCTGGAGGAAGTTTCCCAGTTCCGCTTCACCGTGAGGCCAGATAACGAACGTGTCTTCCCCATACCGTGCCAACAACTAGGACGTAACGGAGCAGAAGCTAGGACCGTTTGCTCAAAGGCTTCCATGAAGATGTCCGCAGCTACAGGGGAGAGCGGGGAACCCACTGCCACTCTATCTGACTGTTCGTAATATTTTCCCCGCCAGGTGAAGTACGTCGATGACAGGCATAAGCGCACCAGATCGCAGATATCTGGTGGGATCCGATCCTGTAGAATGGGTGTAGTCTCCTCAATAGGTACGTTAGTGAAGAGAGACTTGATGTTAAAACTGACTACAATGTCTGATGGCTTTATTCGCTGTTCCCTAATCAGTTGTATGAAGAGGGAAGAGTCTTTCACGTAGGAGTCTGTTTTTCCCACAAGACGGCGTAACGTAGGTGCCAGATGTTTCGCAACATAATACGTAGGTGAATCTATTCCGTTCGCCAAGGGCCTCAGCGGATAACCCTCCTTATGGAGCTTAGGTACTCCGTAGATTCTAGGAGGAACAGGCACCTTGGTGGCCACCCAGAAGAATTTTAATCACTATGACACCAGCCGCGGAAGCCTACGTTCTTATATACATAAAGATTAGTTCTAAAATTTAGTGTACAACAGAAAATAAATCATAGGATCAACAAGACAAAAATGTAATCGAGTTAATACTTTTATTATTATTTTATAAAAAGGCATAATTTAAGGCTTAGGTTAAACCACGAGTCTGCATCGAGCATCAAGCTCCATCAAGGAAAAGTTGAGAGAATCTTCGACAAATTAGGTGAGCAATAGACAGTTTCAATTTTATAACTATTAATGATCTAGTTAAAGCATTTTTCGGAAAAAATAACTCTTTTACTCACTACAGTATTACATCCAGTACAAGCCTCGAAACATTTAAAAGACCAAAACGCAAAGGGAAGGAAAAATATATTCAAATTTAACGAATGTTTATACTTATGATTTAGAATTTTAATGTCTGTCAGGCAGAGTATCACACTACTGCTTAGTGTGAAAAATGCGCTAATAGAACTTTCGTAGAATATTATAATTTAGAAAACGTTTACGCGTCCGATGTTACCCGAACTGTCTCTAATAACCTTTAATCATAACTTCGAATACACACATCCACTTTTCCGTAGTTATTTCATATCACACACAGTCCACAAAATGTCTCTTAGTTCTTCCTTATAGTTTCAAACTACTTTGAGTCCTTCTTGAGAAATATTCATACTTCGGACGTATTTCACTAGCATCACACATCTAGCCAATTTCGTCTCGACAAGCTCGTGACTTGCAAATGTATCCTTCTAGAGTAGTGATTAGCATTGAAGACGTTTTTGGGGTAATAGCTCCCCTTTGTTAGAATCTCATTTACACAACAACTCGGTCTACATACATCTACAACAACATACGTGCTCCGGAAGTCACCATACGGTACATGGTGGAAGATACCGTGTACCACTAGTCGGTTCCTATGCTGATCCACGTGCAAACAGAGAGGAGGGAAAACGGCTGTCTCTATAATTGTGTCGAACCCTAATTCCTCTTATCATTTCTTAGTTGTACTTGCGCAAAATGTACGTTGGTGGCTGAAAAATCGTTCTGCAGCCGTTTCAAATACCAGTAATCCGAATTTTCTCTATAGTGCTTCGCGAAAGAGCGTCGTCTTCCCTCTAGGGGTTCTCATTTGAGTTCACGAAACGTGTCCGCCATACTAGCATGTTTAACAAACCAACCAGTAACAAATCTAGTGGCCCGCCTTTGAATTGATTCGTTTTATTTCTTTAATCCGACCTGGTGTCGATCCCACACAATCAAGAAGGACTGAAGAAAAGGGTTCTATATGCGACCTTCTTTGTACAGGAGCTACTCTTTCCAAAAATTATTCTGATGAACTTAAGTCGACTATTGGCCTTCCCTTGCGTGCTCATTCCGCTTCAAATCACTTCGGAAGTGATATTTAATCGACGTGAGTGTATCAAGCAGTGCACTGCCTTGTATTAGAACATGCATTACTGTAGGTTTTTCTACGTTTACAACTAGCTGCCATTAACCACGCAAACAAGAAATTTGTCTAAGTCGTCGTGTATCCTCCTACAGGCACTCGACAATGATACCTTCACACACACTACAACGTAGTCAGCAAACAGCAGGAGATAGCTGCTCGCCCTCCTAGTCAAATCATTTTTATGTTTCTGCGAGTCTGTTCTTTTACCTTTCTTGTACATAGCAGTCACCTGAGATTTTTCCCTGTCGCTTGGGATTTCGCTCTGGGCGAGAATTCACGGTAAATGCAAGGCAAGCAGGAGGCCAATGCCGTAGGGTACTCACTGTAAAGTTGAAAAGAGCTTCCATGCGAATCTGGAGAATCATTTGTTTTCAGCTCTTTGAAGTTGCTTCTCTGTATCAGGGATCCCTACGCGAGGGACAAACGACGGCATGGCTTGTACGATCCTCCTGCGTGTATTATCCCTTAAAAGCAAAATTTGTTGTCTTCGTTGCCTCACCACAGTGTCCAATTAGTGACGGGATAGAAATCTATACCAGACAGTCTCGGACGAGAATTTTCTCGTATTCTTGGTAAGATCTTATGTTGAAGTACTGGAAGTAGTTGTACGCCTCGTGCAGGAGTACTTTTACAGACGTAGAAATTTCTACTAACACTTGGCTGTCGTCATTTTCGCATTTTTTTCTCGCAGAGAGCGCAACAGGAGGCAAAACGTATCGACATCAGAAAAATAGTCCTGTAATTATATCCCGAATCGAGTATTCGTTAGGACATGGGTCACTTTATCTTCTGTCGAGAACGGTCAACACTCAGTGATGCAGTTTGCCTTTTTGTTAATTGCGTTCGTCTCTGGACTTTATTAAATTTATCCTTCATCGGGTATTCCATACTTATTGTTCTGAGGTTGTGCTGGCACCAGATCAAGATTTGTGACACCCTGGAATAGAAAGAATACAAAAAGTTAAACTGTCCCATAATTACACTCCCTGTTACGGTAGCACGGTGACCTTTCCTCGGTCAGCTAACAACCTTAATTGACAAGAACATTTCATGTAACCCAAACGACATCTCTGTACGATATTCCTTCTGCAAATAATGTTGTTCTAGCGAATTGCAGGTACGGGAATCATCACAACAAAGGTAATGGACTACAGTAAAACCCCACACAGTTTCCATCCCGGATACGGTGGAACGATTGTCCTGATTAATAGAAGATAATCTAGAAACAAGAGTGTGGAGACTTCAATCGGCTGAAAGCATAAGCAATGCTCTTGTACGGTCAGTTCTCACGAGCAGTTTGTTTATTCATATCACTTACGGCGTATGCAAGTTGCCAGGCCTCTACACTACCATATTTGCTTGCATTTCTGCCAATTGATCCCATTACAAAGCGCTGAAATTGTGTAGTTCGCAGCTTGCATTTTATTTATGAATTAGGTGGCCCATAACACCACAACAAACACGTGTGAGCAGATGCGAATCCTTGACAGATAATGGAACGTAGATGTCAGATTTGCTTTTGCGTCAATACGTGGCTGGAATTTGTAGATAACAAACTCAAAGTGGAAAGCCACCTGTTGCAAATCTCTTTAGTATGATTTATGACTACGTGTGCTGCAAGTCACTATATTGGGTCAAAGACTACCTATTGACAGTTTTCATCTGCTAGGACACTCGTATATTTAGTTGTATATTGAAACATATCTGCTTGCTGTGCTTGAAAGGCAAGACTCTGCTGGCCAAACAAATAGCGAAACGGCTGGGATTCGAATTCGTATGGCCGATGTCAGTGCGAGGGAACTCTTCGTCCTTGCTCACTGTTGCTGACGATGGACTTTCGTGTTTCCTCATGCCGTTTCTGTTCGCGTGGCTGGGAATGCGGCAACTGTCTTGTTCTATATAACACATTCGGACGTAATGACTTTTATATTACTGATATGGGCATATTTAAGTTGCAGTATTCAGTAATGATGATGACAGCGTTGCATGCTAGCGTTGCAGGGGCGTAACTCTACATTAAATGATTTTTTCAGCTTTTCAGACGTTGTTTCATTCTACGTAAAATTAGATCTCTGTGTTCCGATCGAGACTTGTACGGGTATGAATATCTGTTTTTCATTAAATCATCAGCGAATGTGGGTCGTGATTCACGTTACTTTTCCGACTGATTTAATAATACTGCTGGGAAGTGTAAATATAGAGATTTAAAAAATGATTCAAATGGCTCTGAGCACTATGGGACTCAACTTCTGAGGTCATCAGTCCCCCAGAACTTAGAACCACTTCAACCTAACTAACCTAATAACATCACGCACATCCATGCCCGAGGCAGGATACGAACCTGCGACCGTAGCGGTCTCGCGGTTCCAGACTGTAGCGCCTAGAATCTTACGGCCACTCCGGCCGGCTATAGAGATAATTTTTGATTTTTGAGAATATATGATACTGCATCCTCACGTGATGCTATGGAGGAAATTTATGCATCCCTTATTTGTAAGCTTTCACACTTACTCTTGACTACTTACTTGAATTATTTCCGGTATGCCTTTTATAGTTTTTCCTCCCGTAAATACTTCTAAATTTCACGGCATTTATGCTCAGTTTATGGTTATTTATCTTTTGTGCACCACCGTAGTTGATGTGAACAAAGCACAACGAAAACAATATACCTTCCACCGAAATAACATAACGAGAAAAGGTTTTGGCAGGGAGCGTACCTTTCTCCTATTCATACAGTTCTCAGCTAATATAAGGATGGTATAAACTGCAGGGAATTTCGAGATACGGGCAGTGCATTATGAGTTTGTATCTTTCCAGATTAATGCTTCTTACTATCAAGCATTGGGCAACACAATATGCCGTCTACACCTCCATGGGACGCCTTTTCTCTGTGAGAGAAGGCGATCCTACTCTTGTAGATTTTGTTATAAATATCGAAAATTTTTGGTTACAATTTTCTATCGGCTTAACACATGTTACACGTTCCTTCATTTATCCCGTTGCGCTATGAAATCATCCCTAATATCTAAAATTTCACAGAAGTCAAGTCTTCCGGCCCCCCTAATGCTTACCATTTAGGTTGCCTTCAAAGTATGCTGAGACAAGCATGTACAACTGATCGCTTGACGAATTATCTGTAGCTATAGACTGAAAAGCTGCACAGGTAACACCAGTACTTAAGAACGGAAATAGGAATAAGACGCTGAATTACAGACGCATGTCACTGCAGCTATTTTTAGTACTATTTTGGAATGTATACCGTGTTCGAACTTTACAAATTACATCGAAGAAAACCGTCTAGTGACACACAGCATGGATTCAGAAAATATCTTTCTTCTGCAACACAACTAGCTATTTAGTCTCAAGAAGTAATGAGTGATATCGACAAGGGATCTCAAATTGATTAAACATTTCTAGATATCCAGAAGGCTTTTGATACCGAACCCCGAAAGCTTTGTATACCGTTCCTAATAAACTATTTGTAATCAAATTGCATGCCTATAGAGTATCAAAATGGTTCAAATGGCCCTGAGCACTATGGGACTTAACATCTGAGGTCATAAATTCCCTATAACTTAGAACTGCTTAAACCTAACTAACCTAAGGACATCACACACACGCCTGAGGCAGGATTCGAACGTGCGATCGTAGCAGCAGCCCGGTTCCCGACTGAAGCACCTAGAACCACTCGGCCACCACGGCCGGCTTATAGAGTTTCGTCTCAGTTGTTCTACTGGATTTTTGGTTTCCCGAGGAAGTGTTACAAGCCGCCTCCTGTTCCTAATCTATACACATGAGTTAAGACAACCTGAGCAGCCATCTAGATTGTCTGCAGATGATACTGTCATTCGCGCCTAGTAAAGTCACCGAAGATCAGAACTAATTACAAAATGTCTTAGACAAAACATCTGTATGGCGCGAAGAGTGGCGATTGACCATAAATAATGAAAGTGTGAGTTCCTCCACATGAGTAGTAAAATCATTCCGTTAAAGTTCGGTTAAAAACACAAATAACACAAATATATTGGACGACAGTTCAGCTAAACACCTGGGGTTATAACTACGAACTAACTGAAATGGAGCGATCGCATAGATAATATTATGGGGAAGGCGATCCAAAGTCAGGGTCTTATTGACAGAACACTTAGAAGAAGCAATTAATGAACTACTAAGAATGCCTACACTACGTTTCTCCACCTTCTGCTAGAGTATTTCTGGACGAAGTGATATCCTTAGCTTATAGGATTGACAGAGGACATTTTTTTATTATTTATTTTTTATTTCTTTATTTAACCTGATGAGATTAGGGCCATCAGGCCCTCTCTTACATCGGACCAGTGTTTCACACATGCAGCATTTCATACATCAGAGTTACATCATGACAATAGTTTAAATAAGAAAATTTGATTACTCTACTCACAATATGAATAAAGAATAATGACTAAGACCTAATAAGTACTGGCAGTATTTTTACAACAGGTGCTATACAAACAAATTATGATAAAAGCAATAACAGTAACAGTAAAAAGAATCAAACAATTATGACAAACATGAGAAAAATTGGCAATAGTACTGAAGATTTATGCAGATGTACATTAATATCTTGCTGTGTAAAGTGGATGTTTACTAGTATAGCGAGTTTTGGGGACGGGAGATTTAAGGAGAGGGAAAGAGGGAAGTAATGAGGTGAAGTGCATTCATGTACAGAGGAAGGCATTACTGTTGCTTAAGTAGATACGTCATTAACTGTTTTTTTGAAGCCGGACATGTTTTTAAGTTCTCTAACGTAACGAGGGAGGCTATTCCAGAGTCGGGTTCCCGCTACGGTAAAGGACTTGGAGAAGGTGACTGAGCGATGCAGTGGAACAGAGAGGGTTTTATTATGATGGGAACGTGTGTTTCTGTTATGTTGTTCCGACATAAGCGTTAAGGAGAAGGAGAGATATGAGGGACAGTGTACATTTATAAGGCAGTGAATGAGACAGTGTATGGAAATCTCTGCGTTTGTCTGCACGTAGCCAGGACAATTTAGCATACGCTGGTGAAATGTGATCAAAAAGTCGAACGTCACAGATATATCGGACGCAGGCATTCTTGACCAGTTCCAGACGTCGTGAGTTTTCCTGAGAAGGGCCTTGTGGGATAATATCGCTGTAGTCAATGATTGGGAGTATAAGCGTTTGTACTAATTTCTTTTTCAGATCGAAAGGAAAGAGTTTTTTATATTTTTGTAGGAAATGAAGGGATGCTGATGCTTTTCTGCACACTGCAGTTATGTTCTCTGTCCAGTTTAGATTTTCATCCATTATTACTCGAAAACTCTTTGCTTAGGCAGAGAAGTTAATATTTGTTCCATTTAGGATAAGAGATGGTACGGATTCCCGATGTTTTGGGCTAATGAGCTTAGAGTGACCAACAAGTACCGCTTGGGTTTTAGATGGGTTTAGTTTTAGTCCTATGTCCTATCCCCATTTTGATAGCGCATCGAGATCAGTATTGAAATTTTCAATAGCTTTCTTAAGTTTTATTTTGACTAAAGTTCAGTCTTGATCACATCATGTATGTTTTAATAATATAGACAACCGGTTTCGGTTCTTTCTAGAAAACCATCATCAGACCTGTGGATAAATTTTAAGATACCAATCTTTAAATAAAATGAAAGTGTCTAATGATGTCAAAATTTAACAAGATAAAATAAAATTAATTATACCCATGGCTCCCTTAGGATGGTAGGCGGAGCTCTCCTCGCTGTTACGCAGTCAACTGATGGTTATGAGTGCTGAGCACGAGCTTAAATATGCAGAGGCTCCGCCTACTTCCTGTCACACTACTTCACAACTGCCAATCAGCGTTCATAATATGATGCCATCGTCAAAGTATAAAAGTAGGAAATACACTAATAACATAAAATTGATTCATTTAAATGTCTGATTAACAGATAGTTAGTATGTCTACAGCTTATTTAAATTTTGGATAAAAACAGTGAACTACGATGTGTAATAGTTGTGCCCTCTATGAGCAACCTTAATACTATTACAGTGCCAGTTACATCAAAGATGTGAAAGTCCTTGGCGTTGTGGTATATATCGATTATACCGAGTCGCCTAATCACAATTGCATCTTTGTTGGATGCTGCAGAATCGTCTTATTTTAACTGTAGTTTTTATAGCAATATTCTTTATAGCAGTATGGTAGCAGCCACGAGTACGTTCCACATAATGTATATCTGAATAACTGATGAGACTGCTGATTAATTTTTTTTTTTTAATCATCGATCTAATAGTTTTTATAATAATCAATGTCAATTTTACAATTTTTTTATGTTGTGCAGCATATTTTACGTACATTGCTTTTGCCATGGATATAACTAGTCTTATATTTTTAAAAAACAAAAGAGTAGATGCTTTTATTATAAAATTTCGTCAAAAAGGTCGCAATAATATTTTTCGCGGAATGCTAATTGTTCATTGAGCAGCATTGATGATTCAAATGAGCATATATCTCGATTTCTTCTAGGATATTCATAAAAAAGCCTTTATTTGCATAATGAAGAACTTGTAAATTCTGTTCTACTGTCCCCTCAGCATGATTATTCAATGCTATATGATGGCCAAATACAGACTTTGTTCGTGAGGTACCCGACGTATGTTCTTTGTACCTTACTGCAAAATGTCGACCTGTTTGGCCGATATATATTTTCTCACAGTCTCTACATTGGATCTTGTACACTCCTGATCTGGTAGATTTTCCATTATCTTTACTTACAGTATGTCTTAATTTTTGTTGTAAAGTATTGTCAGTTGTAAGTGCTATTGTTATTCCAGAATTTTTGAATAAATTAGTAATTCTATCTGATATGTTTCCCACATATGTCATCTTCATATATTTTTTGGATTACCTATTAGTGGAGTACTTTGTGATTGTTGTACTTTATTAAAAATGATATCTACCTGTCGTGTGTCGAAAGAGTTGGTTTTTGCAATTTATTTTAAGATGGTCATTTCCTTTTTGATCTCATTAGCTTCTAGCGGTAATTTTAGTATTCGGTGTATCATGGACTTAAAAAATGTTTTTTTATACTTGTCAGGATGTCATGATGTGGCATTAATAATAACATCAGTGGTTGTAGGTTTCCTGTATATGGTGAATAAATGTTTCCCATTGTTATTAGTTATAGTGAGATCTAGGTAGTTAATAGATTTTCGATTTTCATGCTCAACTGTACATTGTAACTTCGGATGCATAGAATTTAATTTGATTGGTATTCGTCTAGTAGGTTGTTAGTAGTTAGGTAGTTGGTGAGCTGGTCATGGACCATATGTTCTAAGGCTTTTGATAGTGCAGGAAGAAGGCAGATGGGGCGGTAGTCAGAGGGTGCTGTGGCGATGTCCTTTTAGGCAGACGCTTAATTTGTCCCAGTTTCCAGGCCTCAGAAAAAACACTTGTGATTAATGAATCGTTGAAAATGTCTGTTATAGCGGGCAGTAGTTGATCAATAATAAGTTTTACCATCTGGACAGTGATGTAATCATGTCCAGTAGATGCTGATCTAATCCGCATTATGGCTTTCTTGACAGTATTGCAAGTGACGTACCGGAGATAGAATTTTTCTTTGCTACAGTCGTTCATCCCCATGAAGTAATTAATGATTCTGTTTTTTTTCGGTTCAGTTGTGGTTGCGGGTAATGTGAAGAATCGGTTTAGTTCTTCAGCTGGAACCATGGGATATTCTGCAACTTTTATTTTGCCTAAACCGAGACTACGGAGATTTTTCCACAGGATAGCTGGCCAACATCTATTGTCAGCTAATTTACGGGCATGCCTGAGCTTATTGTTTCTCACCGCTTGACTGACTTTGTTTCGCTTCTGCTTGTATACTGTGTGATTTTCAGGTGTAGGGTGTATCTTGTATGCTCGATGTGCAGCTCTGAGATTCATGAGCTGTTTTAGTTCATCAGTCAGCCAAGGTGCAGGTTTCCTTTTTACTTTTCTGGTTTTTATTGGAGCGTATTTGTCATATAGTTGGGTAATTTTGTTGGTGAAATCTTGGAGTTTGTCGTTTATGTCCATGAGGGGAGTAGAGGTCATCCCCCAAACTATATCTTGTGCCTCAGTTTCGAGTTCAGACAAATTTATGCGTTCGAAGTCTCGGTATGTAGATAGTTTTTGTTTCTTTCTAGGACATTCTAGTGAATACGTCATGAAAATGATGTCATGGGCAGACATGATTAAGTTCAAAGAACAACTCGTTTTGTGATATCACGAAATAGGGGAGAGACTGTCACGGATATGACAGGTGAGTTGGGATGTAATAAAACTAAGGCGTTTCTCGTAGCGGCGAGAGCGTTTCACGAAATCTCCATCTCCAACTTTCTCCTCCGAATGAGAAAATATTGTTTTGACACCAACCTCCACAGGAAGGTTTGATAATCGTAACAAAATGCAGAAATCAGAGCTTGCATGGAAAGATTTAAACGTTCGTTACAACTGCGCGCTTTTCAACAGTGAGACGGTAGAGAAATGGTATGACAGGTGTTCATTAAACCTCCTCCAGTGATTTAAGATGAATTTCAGAATACTCTTTTAGATGTAGTGTTGTGGACTTGGGTGGCTCCACTTACATCAAAATCTCGCTGCCGTTGAAAACGAGTTATAAAGGTGTCCTGGTAGGATGAATGCGAGGGTTCTATGACAGCGCACACGCACACAATGAAAGTAACACAGAATAGTGAATAGTAAAGTATATTTGGCGGCGCTGGTTTCAGCGGTATTAGAAGGTAGATTTAGCGTATCTGTCTTGGTTTGACTACAGTTCCAGAACACAAAAAAAAAAAAATGTATTCTGAAGTGAAGTCGGAGGGAAACTAATCTTCTGTCTTGAATGTACCACTCGAAGAACAGTTCCAAACAAACAGTACTCAGTTTAAATCTCTAGGCAGGCGGTTTTCGTCCGTACACGATAATTCTATTCACTGTTCTGTTTCTGCCGAAGACTAACCGCTGTCTATATTTCGGCCGCTGTTTTTGTCTCATTCAACGACTTGAAGACACGACTAACGTTCTGCACGAACTCCATAGCAAGAGTTGGACTGACTTACGACTTCCAACTCCAGAGCGTGAACGGTTACTTAAATGCGGATCTCCCTTCCCGTTTACGCTGCCTCTCCAGGGGCATGACGGTCGCGGGCAGCGTTATTTGCGCGGATCGATGTTCCTGTTTCGGACAGACCTCCACGGTACTTCTGGTACCAACTGCCTTAAACACTTCTCGCGTGGTATCTCAGAACACCACATGCAGAGGTAATGTTGCGTTTACTTTTCGTTCACAAGTGAAACACTTTGTGTAAAAGGGGGAATATTTTCAGGGCATTTGCACCGGTGTCATATTGGTAATGCACTCAGATTAAGGGCTAAAAGGTAGTAAGCGAGCTTTTCAAGTGTCACTTTAACTGACAAATTAAAAGCCCCAGTTTATCACGAAATTTTTCACCACAGTTCAACGCTCACCGACGCTTTTGGTTAACTCTATCCCTGAAGAAGGAGGACACTTACATATTTTGGACACCGGTCTCCATCCCACTTTTTACGGTTTTCGCAACAGTCTGTATCTTTTCAATCGTTTACCCACTCGTACCGGATCCTCCGTTTTCTTTTTGCATAGGTTTGTCGTCGAATTCCTCTTCTTGTTGACAGTCATCAGATAACCTAAGGAAGGAATATCGAATGCGCTTTCCGTTAATGGTCTAAATTTCGATCTGCATCTCATCGCATTTTAGTTATTTGGGTATGGTATCTTCTGAGGTGGAAGTTGGAGAGCAACAGTCATTTGCCTAAACGCGCCAGATACAGCGCTTAGCTATACTAGCAGATCACGCCTCATACGACACTCTTTCCTGGCCTTTTGACATGTATGAATGGCGGTACTGGGTGGGGAGGGGGGGGGGGGGAGAAAACCAATCCGGATATTCACCAGGGTGGATGTGGAAAACCACCTGAAAAACCACATACAGGCTGGTCGGAACATCGGCCCTCGTAGTCAATCGTTGGCGGATGAGATCTGGGCTGGCGCGACTCCTAGAATCCCGGAAAAGACGTGCTGATGCGTGTGGCCATCAGGGAGAGTCGTGCCCAGTACGATAGTAGACAATACAAACGTTTAATGGATGCTGAATCGGTCGAGTAGGTCAAGCAACAAGAACACCTCGTTTATTTGTCAGTTCTTTAGATTTCTGTCGCTCTAAACGTTTGAAGACATTGGTGTGTTCCACATCAACTGATAACGTACTCGTAAGTGTGTCACACCCGCTGTATACAAGTCAGAGGACAGCCAGGTGTATTCAAACGAGTTCCTTTGTCTTTCGGAAGAGTAAGTGGTAAAAACAACGCGCAAAGTATTTGGGGTCATCAGTGATGTGGCTTTTATAGGACAGTATGACCAAAACCACAACAAGTTTCCTTCTTTTTTTTTTTGACACACATTTGTAGAAGATGTTCTCTGACTGTGATCAAAACCATCTCTACTACGAATAGGAAGACATTATTTTCGAACACCTTGTACACACATGGCGGGAGAAAAGTCTGGTGACACCCGAGGTACAATGATTATTGGTGACCGTAATATCATTGGAATTTCGAATCGACATTTTACTTAGCTTCGCAAAGGAAGAGAGAGATATGACAGTGATCGTCGTTAAAGTTGGTTGCCTCTATCTATGTGTAATCAATAGAAGATAAATGTAATCTTGCACGTGAAAAAAGTCTTTTGAATACAGCTCGTCGATGTAAAACGTCGATGTCGTTTTGGATAGTTATGCTAGCAAAAGATTTTCTTCGGCTGGGAACCAGCAGTCTCTATCATCGTACCTGTGGAAGCCACTTTCAGGTCTCTTATATGTTACTGAAAATTTCGCTTCTCTTTAATTCTCAGTTTACACACCGTGTGCGTGCCAAAGTTTCCAATTATCTATTACAAAGTAAACACACCAGATTCGTTCCGCAAACAGCTGTGAACGTAAAATTCGCATCAGTGATCAATTAGAAACTCTGCGCCAGTTTAGAAACTGTTGCAGTTTTGATCTGCAATGTAAATATTTGGTCGGCTTTAGCTCTCTCTCTCTCTCTCTCTCTCTCTCTCTCTCTCTGGCGCTGCGATACTAACTAAGCAGGCGTGTGCAGAAGTTCAGATAGCTGCAGGCTGCAGCTTGTGCTGAGTGTAATTTTATTTCGTGCGCTGGAATCAGCGTTCCTCTCAAGTGATGCAGCCTCTGTGAAACTAAATATCGTCGTTTACCGATGTCGGTCGTTAGTTGACAGTCGCTGCATGCTCGATGATCATTTGTGTGTATTGCGAAGGGTTGATAACACTGAGGAAGAGCGGAACGTGCCAAAGTAACTTAGTATACGAAACACGTAGATTTAACTTTTACCACCTACATGGGAAACACATAAGTACACATTCATTGCAATACACTCCCATGCGTGGTGTGTAACTTGCGTCGTTATGCCTGGGAAGACGGAAGGTCGACGTTTGGAAAACGTTAGTAAACGAGAAGGAAGAGAAATATGGTGTTAGTCAACAATAGGCCAACTAAGCATCGCATTAGTCAAGTCTGAACGAACATTTTGCAATTGGTGACGACGATCTGTCGTAGAGTCGTGGGATGAATTATGAGGCTCTGAAACGATCCCGCCGATTCTACTGTGTCACTTCATCGCGAAGTTCATCTCTCTGTGACTGACGACTGTTAATCATATGGAGGAAAGTATATGGTGAAAAGTAAGAAATTGTAGTAAATCTTGAGTTCACGAAGTATCTCTGTGAACGACTTGGTACGCTTTGGTACGCATTGTAGTCCTTCCATACTAGCCGTTTTAGTAAATTGACTCAAATGTTGTCTACGAATAGATATATTTTAATACAAGACGACACCAGTTTCTGTGTGTCACAAATTGTTTTTATATTATGGCACATAATGTAATATACTTTTACGAGTTTTACGAGTTGACTACGGAACATTTGTTATTATTTTAAAATTAACACTATAATTGTAACTCTTTTTAAATGGAATGGTTCCGTTTTCTTTTATTTACTGTCACTTAAATTTATGTTCAACCAAGGTGACTAGTAATTACATATAATAAACTATATTAAATGCCGTCGATCGCCGCTGGGGATGTTGCCGTCTATTCACGTAATCTCAGCACGCTATTTTATCCCATACGAAGGGTTAGTCTCGCATAGTTTCCTGCCGTTATGTAGACAGGAGTGACACCACCAGCAGTCGTCCAATGGGTAACATATTTTAAATTTAAGTGATTTTAGCTGTTGTATAATGGAGTCTTTCTGACGGATCTCTATAATTTCACATTGTAAACGTCCAGAAGATGACCCCCACGTAGGATTGAAACCGGTTGGAGGTATAATAACCGTTAAGACCGTTTTTGAATAACTGAATAAGTGAAAGGTGTAACAAATAGATATGATAACTTATACAATGCAGGCTTTCACGGGCGGTATTTGTGTTCTTGGTGATTTTGGTTTCATGGTTGTTTTCCTCTTCTTCACCTTCCTATTATTCTTCTTTCTTTCTTCTTCTTCCAATTCTGGAGACATCTCTAGAATATATAGCGACTCAGATTTTGTTGGGGGTTACCAGTCTTCTGATTTGTTTGATGCAGCCCGACCGAATTCCTCTCATGTGCTAACCGCTTCATCTCAGAGTAGCACTTGCAACATACGTCCTAAATTATTTTCTGGATAAATTCCACTCTCTGTCTTCCTCTACAGTTTTTGTCTTCTAATGCTCCCTCTAGTACCATGGAAGTCATTCCCTCATCGCTTAACAGATGTCCTATCACCTGGTCCCTTCTCCTTGTCAATGTTTTCCAACTATTCCTTTCCTCTCCAATACTACACGGAACCTCCTCATTCCTTACCTTATCAGTCCACCTTATTCTCGACATTCATCTGTAGCACCACATCTTAAATGCTGCGATTCTCTTCTGTTCCAGTTTTCCCACAGTCCATGTTTTACTACCATACAATGCTCTACTCCAGACGTACATTCTCAGAAATTTCTTCCTCAAGTTAAGGCCGGTATTTAATATATATTAGTAGTCTTCTCTTGGCCAGGAAAGCCCTTTTTGCCATTGCCACTCAGATAGCAGCTGCTATACGTAGCAAGCTCTGCAATCCGAACTGCTTACAAGCATCCACGCAACATTCGGTTCGTAATATCGTCAGACCATTGCCTAAAGCCGTGGAGTGATGGCGACGCTTGTTGCGGTGTTTGCAGTGGGGAACAGTTACCAGTCTGAGCTTTATTTAGCAGTAAAGCCACTTGTTGTCCAATTTCACTACCTCTTTTCTTTTGCAGTTGATTTTGTGCTTTTGAATTCTTTTGTCCTCTCTGTACATTTTAGCATAGGGTCTTCTTCAGTCCATTTTGACGGGGCAGTTGACCCTGCCCCTTACGAATTTCAGGCCAACACTGCCAGACGATAAACTTTCCTTTGCAGGAATGTATTGCATTTGTTTGTAACACAAGTAAAACTTGCTTGATGGTCAGTTTCAGTTTTCGTCTTTCATTTGCAGAAAACTTAACTACTGATTTCTGCTAGGACATGGATTTTCAGTTGATTTCAGTTCACCAAATCATAAACGTTTCCCAAACATTTACAGAATTAAATAATAAACCTTAAAGAGTTTTGATACGATAGTGAAATCGATAGCGTTTAAACATCGTCGAAGGGAACAAAGAGCGTGTATCTTCTATCTCATTCTATAAAGGGAGTCCCAGAAATATCATGTAGCAATATCGAGATGAGCAGAGAAGGGAGTTCAAAATGCCTAAGTCGTCAGGAGCTCAAACAAAGATTTAGATCTCTTTGTTTCCAAGATGAATATCAAAATTTTACCAAGAGCCTATCAAATTAAAGCACTACCCGTGTCGTGAAGTTTGATACAGGGAGACGTAGAACTACTGAAGTTTCTGAGAATGAATCGGAAGGTCTATGAAGGACAGGAACAGCTAAAAGATGCATTTATTGCCAGTCCGAACGAGACAATTCACCTGGATAAGGGGACGAGACACGTAGGGTGGACGGAAAGGCAAGCGGATAAGGCTATAATAGAGGTCGGAAAACGTGGGTTCATTGGTGTTCTCAGAAAACGCCAGAAAATCTAGATAAATTCCCAGAATTAAGGAAAAACATTGACGAAACTATCAGAAACCTCAAGACAAAATACACTCCTGGAAATTGAAATAAGAACACCGTGAATTCATTGTCCCAGGAAGGGGAAACTTTATTGACACATTCCTGGGGTCAGATACATCACATGATCACACTGACAGAACCACAGGCACATAGACACAGGCAACAGAGCATGCGCAATGTCGGCACTAGTACAGTGTTTATCCACCTTTCGCAGCAATGCAGGCTGCTATTCTCCCATGGAGACGATCGTAGAGATGCTGGATGTAGTCCTGTGGAACGGCTTGCCATGCCATTTCCACCTAGCGCCTCAGTTGGACCAACGTTCGTGCTGGACGTGCAGACCACGTGAGACGACGCTTCATCCAGTCCCAAACATGCTCAATGGGGGACAGATCCGGAGATCTTGCTGGCCAGGGTAGTTGACTTACACCTTCTAGAGCACGTTGGGTGGCACGGGATACATGCGGACGTGCATTGTCCTGTTGGAACAGCAAGTTCCCTTGCCGGTCTAGGAATGGTAGAACGATGGGTTCGATGACGGTTTGGATGTACCGTGCACTATTCAGTGTCCCCTCGATGATCACCAGTGGTGTACGGCCAGTGTAGGAGATCGCTCCCCACACCATGATGCCGGGTGTTGGCCCTGTGTGCCTCGGTCGTATGCAGTCCTGATTGTGGCGCTCACCTGCACGGCGCCAAACACGCATACGGCCATCATTGGCACCAAGGCAGAAGCGACTCTCATCGCTGAAGACGACACGTCTCCATTCGTCCCTCCATTCACGCCTGTCGCGACACCACTGGAGGCGGGCTGCACGATGTTGGGGCGTGAGCGGAAGACGGCCTAACGGTGTGCGGGACCGTAGCCCAGCTTCACGGAGACGGTTGCGAATGGTCCTCGCCGATACCCCAGGAGCAACAGTGTCCCTAATTTGCTGGGAAGTGGCGGTGCGGTCCCCTACGGCACTGCGTAGGATCCTACGGTCTTTGCGTGCATCCGTGCGTCGCTGCGGTCCGGTCCCAGGTCGACGGGCACGTGCACCTTCCGCCGACCACTGGCGACAACATCGATGTACTGTGGAGACCTCACGCCCCACGTGTTGAGCAATTCGGCGGTACGTCCACCCGGCCTCCCGCATGCCCACTATACGCCCTCGCTCAAAGTCCGTCAACTGCACATACGGTTCACGTCCACGCTGTCGCGGCATGCTACCAGTGTTAAAGACTGCGATGGAGCTCCGTATGCCACGGCAAACTGGCTGACACTGACGGCGGCGGTGCACAAATGCTGCGCAGCTAGCGCCATTCGACGGCCAACACCGCGGTTCCTGGTGTGTCCGCTGTGCCGTGCGTGTGATCATTGCTTGCACAGCCCTCTCGCAGTGTCCGGAGCAAGTATGGTGGGTCTGACACACCGGTGTCAATGTGTTCTTTTTTCCATTTCCAGGAGTGTATGAGAAAAAGTGCTTGACTCAAATTGAAGAGGACATCTTAAATTTCGATACGATAGAGTTTTATCGAACATTCAAGACCAACTTAAGTAGATATGATACTCAGACTTCAGCTTTAGAAACAAAGAAGGAGCGGTAGTATAAGTAGACATGGAAAACAGATCGTGACCAATTACAGTGCGGTTATAATTATACTTTTGCAACTTGAGAGGATGCCCTTGAAAAACGAGTGATCGTAGGGCAATGAACCGTGGTGGAAACATTTGTAAGAATATGCGGAAGAGAAATAACCAATAAACCTTTGAAAGAAACACATGTTATATTCCATTAGTTAACTGTGTACGACATTTATGGTTCAAATGGCTCTGAGCACTATTGGACTGAACTTCTGAGGTCATCAGTCCCCTAGAACTTAGAACTACTTAAACCTAACTAACCTAAGGATTAGGATATCACACACATCCATGCCCGAGGCACGATTGGAACCTGCGACCGTAGCGGTCGCGCGGTTCCAGACTGTAGCGCCTAGAACCGCTCGGCCACCGCGGCCAGCCACGTTTAGGGTACAGATACAAACGTTGCTCAGTAAGATGACAATCTGCATTAAAGATACAATTTGACAACTGTTTACACCAGTTCTCCAACGCCGGACTGTGGCATGATTAGCTGTCGTGACACAGCTCCTGCACTGCTTGAAGATCGTGCATTCCGTCCAGCGTTCTCAGCCATGGCAGCAGTGATTTCTTCAAGAGTTTGTGGTGCAATTGTTGGTCGGCCTCTCCCAGGAACGATTCCCAAATCGCCAGTTAATTCGAACTTCCGAATCATGTTCTTCAACCCAAGTGTGGACAGAGTGCTTTTCCGATACCTGCTGTTTTTTTGTTAAAACAGCAAGTAAAGCACTGCTCACTTTGTACAGACCCATGGTGGCTGTATGCAACTGCAATGGACACTGGTGCTTGTTTTCCAACCCTACGCCGTCGTACCAGTACCGGACCCTAACGACTAGTCTTGACTGTAACAATACTAACAGCGCAAATCCTGCAGCCCACAGTCTCAAAATCGTTCCTATAAAGACCGATACCAATACGGTAAATAGTTTTCTTACACTGGCTCAAGTAAATATACGTCAGTCTGAGGCACCCAGCACTCTGAAGAGTTCTTGAACTGTGAGGGGCCATCTGGGATATTCCGGTACAACGAGAAGGAACCAGTTCCCGACAGAGAGACACCAACTGCAGAAGACGTTAGGACAAACAGAAACTATTTAAAGAATAACAAATCTCCTGGGGAAGATGATACCAATGAACAACTCTATAAGTGTGCAAAAGAGAATACGGTCTTCGTACTGAGGCTTAAGCAAAATGTAGTTAAGAAGAGCAGTTTCAGTCGGAGGAACGTTGGTACTATTACATCCTGTCCACAAAGAAGGAAATGGGTTGGAGATTCTAAACTACGGAGGAATATCGCTCATATCAGTGAGCTATAAGGTACTCTCAAAAGCGTTGTTGAACAGGGTGGAAAAAAAACTAAATTTACAAATTAGTTTCAGAGTCTTCAGAAAGGGGAGATGTTGTGTGGAACAAATTTTGAATCTGAAAGTGTTTCTCACAAACAGAGGAACAAGAATTTCTGCTGACATTGGTAGGCTTCAAGAAAGCTTATGATTCAGTAGATAAACGAACACTGTTACATATTTTGGAGGAGATGAGTGTGGATAGAAAATCTAGTGAACTTATTAAATAAACCTTAAGCAACACATAATCCAAGGTCCAATCCAAATGAAAGCTTTCACAGACATGGAATATTAATATCGATAGTAACCAAGGAGACGGACTCTCTCCTTTTTAACTGTATACTTCATAAGGTGATCTGGGAGTCACGACAAGAAACGAAAGGAGTGGGTGGAATACGACTAGAGTGCAAGGAAAGGGAATGCAGGTATACAGCCTAGCATTTGCATATGATATTGTGGTACTATCGAAATCGTTAGGAGAGAGGGTTAGCCAAAATACGCAACTACAAAGACAAGCGGCTAAATCAGGCCTACAGATTTCTATCGAGAAGACGTAGTATACGACGGTCGTCAACACAGCTCCTAGAGGTACGGATAAGAGAAGAAGGAGAGGAAATTCAGACAGTGGAGTGATTTACATGTCAAAAAGACGGGATAGAAACAGGGCAGACAGAAAAGGAAGGTATGGGAGCGTGAATAAACAAAATGAATTTATCAAATAAACTAGCTACGAACTTCTGCAAGAACAACATTTCGAACAGTGCAAATTTGAGACATTACATCCATCCTGAAGCCTTAAACACTGCAGAAACTCTTATTTATTTATTTAACCTGGTCTTAACAGGCTTCTGAAGTGGCAACGTCACTAAATTATACTGACGTTTAACGACCATGGTTAATGCTGTCGTTAACTAGCACTACAGCAGTTGCAGCCACTAATAAGGGTAATAGTAATAATAACAATAGTAATAATAATAGTAACTGTTCATTAATAAAATAACTATAGAGGCAGACAAGAAAAGAATTTATGGGTCTACAAAATAGATTTTTTCTGATATAGCAAGTTCTGGGAAAAGGAAATTTATGGAAATTATATCGCCTAAGAATACTGGGAATTGAGAAAGACCCTGTTGGAAAAAGGGATGTACAAGGGTACCGATTTAGCACAGAGAAAATGTTAATCTTATTTTTGCTGTAGTAGGTATCTCATTACCTGTCTTCTGAACTAGAGATGCTATTTAGTTCTATAATATAATACGAGACATTGTTCCCGAGTCGATTTGTTGCTGAGAAGAACTTCTAGATGATCGCTGAACAATAGAGTGAGACGGAAAGGATGTTGCATTAAAGGGAACAGGTGTTTCTGTCGTATTGTTTACACAAGAGCGTTAAGCTCAAGGAGAAATATGAGGAACAGTGTTCATTGTTGAGACAGTGGAGAAGACAGACTGTATAGTAACCTCTGCGTTTATCTGCACGCAATCACTATAGCTTTTCGTGTTATAGTGAAATGTGATAAACGAGTCGAACAACACAGATACTACAAACACAATCACAACCAGTTTCAGGCACCGTGAGCTTCGTTGACAAAGGTATTGCAGGATTACATCGCTGTACTTAGTAATTGGAAGTATAAGTATCTGTACAATTTTCTTTTTCAGGTCAAGAGGGAAATGTTTTTATATTTTTGTAGGGGCACGGAGGGATGCTGATGCCTTTTAGCACATTACGGTTACGTTCTCAGTCCAGTTTATATTTTCACCTATTATTACTCCTAGACTCTTTGCTGAAGGAGAGGAGTCGATATTTGTCGCATTTAGAGTTAAAGACAGCAGGCTAATGAGTCTATAATGACCAACCAGTACCAATTGGGTTTTGGAGGGGTTGTGCTTTAACCCTATATCCTGAGCCCATTTCGATAGTGAACACTGGTTGGTCTTGAGATTCCCGAATGCTGTTTTCAGGTTTATAGGTTTCGAAACTAGATACTAGGTCATCAGGACAAATGTGGTATTTTGCATAGTGCAAGACTGATGCACATCATTTATGTACAATGAAAAAAAGTATCTTACCCAATACCAAACACTGGGGAGACGCCAGATGCCACCTACCTGCATTGTGAGTTTATCATCGTGGACAGAAGAGCGAATAAGGTGGTAAAGTATGAGAATTACAGAATACTGGACACGAGGAAGACCAAAAGAGACGATGATTACGCGAACTGACGTGGTCTTCAGTAGACCGAAATGAAAAGAAGAAGAACCATAAACACTGTGTTAGGGGCTTTTAATTCGGTTCCTTAAAAATTGCAGATTTTGAGATTAGTTAGCACCAAGTTTTCGAAGTTTGGGACGGAACTACAGGTTCAGGATGGCGGATGCTACATACGGCGGTCTGCTTAAATGCCTATGAACTCGTTATAATTAGTCGACTTCTGAGAGAATTTCACTTCTCATAATATTGGTTCTTATATTTGTAAACAGGTATTGCAAGAAAATTTGCATCCACAGTAACATGGGAATGCAGGTTTTTCAACAATTTCGTGACGCTTTCTCATAAGTCAAACAAACCTGTGACCATTCGTGCGGCCCTCCTTTACATACGTATAATGTCCTGTGTTAATTCTGATACGTATGGGTCTCTTACACCTGATTAGTACTGTAAGATGAGACATATATGAGGTTTGTGAGCGGTCTCATGTAGGGGTATGGCTGTTCCATGGTGGGGGTAGGTGCGCAGGATAAGACGACTCGAAGACAGCTGAAATATTTGTTTATTACCAAGTAGTTCATTATAAAAGACCTGTGACAAAGTGAGCCGGACACGGCGTGGTGGATATCGAACCTACGGGTAATGGTGCCTACTACGAAACAGTGAAGACGCCTGTAGACGATCTGGAGCACAGAAAATTTGCAGTATACGATTATGTATTCCATTACAGCAGCATGTGTACTGTGTCAGGTGCTGGAGTGGAACTCTGGTCCGGGTACGCTCCTAGGGAGGCGACTGGGGACTTGCCCAGCCGTAGCAAGTTGCGAAAGCGTAAATGTCCGGAGTAAAACCACCCTCGCCCGCCAAACCCGCTGCCCACTTTCTCAACAGTCTCGACATTTGGTAGCCCGCGTCTGGTGTCGGCGGATGCCCAATTGGTCAGTAGTTATGGGTGTGTCAGTTCGGCCCTTAGAAGGTGCAGCTGTGCGGTCAAGCAGGCAGTACTGTCGGATGACAGTTGTGAGATGCAGTCACACGGCGGAAGCCAACAGCATAGTACACAGATCAAAAAACGTTTCGTATCACCCCAGTTCCGAGAAATCCTGAAGACAGACGTTGACTGTGGATATTGTGCCACAGACACAGTCCCTTTGACTGTTCAGAGATGTCACTAAACCCACCCAAAAAGTTAACAACAATGCATGAGCAACGCCTATTAGACGGAGGGGGTCCGACAGCCGATCACTTCGAGTCATTCCACCAGGAAGGAGGTACACGGCTAGTGTTGTCTGTAGTTCAACCATGCCTAGACGGTCAATACCGCGGGTCGATCGCCTCCACATTGTTACTTTGTGCCAGGAAGGGCTCCGAACAAGAGAAGTGTCCAGGCGTATCGGAGTAAACCAAAGTGATGTTGTTCTGACATGGAGGAGGTACAGAGAGACAGGAACTCTCGATGGCATGCCTGGCTCAGGCGGCCCGAGGGCTACAACGGCCGTGGATGACCGCTACCAACGGATTATGGCTGGGAGGAACACTGATAGCAACGCTATCATGTTGAATAATGCTTTTCGTGGAGCCAAACGACGTCGTGTTGTGACTCAAACAGTGCGCAATAGGCTGCGTGATGCGTAATTTCACTCCCGGCGGCCATGGTGAGGTCCATCTATGCAACCACGACACCATGTAGAGCGATTCATATGCCCCATAAGATGACGAATGGACAGCTCAGTATTGGTATCTCTTTCTCTTCACCAATGAGTTTCGCATATGCCTTCAACCAGACAATCGTCGGAGGCGTGTTTGGCGGCAACCCGGTCAGGCTAAACATCTTAGACACACTGTCCAGCGAGTGCAACAAGGTGGATGTTTCCTGCTGTGATGGGGTGGCATTATGTGGGGCCGAAGTACTCCACTGATGGTTATGGAAGGCGCCATAATGGCTGTACGATACATGAATGCCAAGTTCCGACCGATAGTGCAACCATATCGGCAGCATATTGGCGAGACCATTGTCTTCATGGACGACAATTCGCGTCCCCATCGTGCACATCTTGTGAATTACTTCCTTCAGGATAACGACATCGCTCGACTAGAGTGGCTAGCATGTTCTCCAGACATGAACCCTATCGAACATGCCTGGGATAGATTGAAAAGGGCTGTTTATGGACGACGTGACCCACCAACTACTCTGAGGGATCTACGCCGAATCGCCGTTGAGGAGTGGGACAATCTGGACTAACAGTGCCTTGATGAACTTGTGGTAGTACGCCACGACGAATACAAGAGCGCATCAGTGCAACAAGACGTGCTGCTGGGTATTGGAGGTACATGTGTATACAACAATCTGGACCACCACCTCTGAAGTTCTCGCTGTAGAATGGCGCAACATGCAATGTTTACACGATCCGCTGTAGAATGGCGCAACATGCAATGTTTACACGATCGATGTAGTCATTATGGTTCAAATGGCTCTGAGCATTATGGGACTTAACGTCTGAGGTCATCAGTCCCCTAGAACTTAGAACTACTGAAACCAAACTAACCTAAGGACATCACAAACATCCATGCCCGAGGCAGGATTTGAACCTGCGCCGTAGCGGTTGGGCGGTTCCAGACTGAAGCGCCTTGAACCACTCTGCCACAATGGCCGGCGTAGTCATTATAAATGTTATGTGTACCAGGGATATGTAAAGGATACTTGTGTCCAGCTTTCGAGGATACAAGTAGTATTTTGTTTAGCATGATCATTTTTCCTTAGTTTCAAAGTGATTAGAGAAATATGTTGAGAAGTATCGATATTTAACGAGCGTCGCATGCAGCTTATTTCCAAAATCTTGTGGCCTGTATTTGTGTACTTTACTATTCATTGGTGTTGTACATTAATAGTTAAATTTATTTCACTTAATTTGCGTTTGTTTCCGTGCTTATCATTGTATATTGTTACAATAAATTAATAAAAGTGTGGTACATTTTTGACGAATACATACAGAATCAGGACGTCCTGTACATCGGAGATTGACAAAATCACACTAATTTATTTTGCTAAATCATTTTCTAAAGTATTGTGTATACTGCATTAGTCAACCGTGTGTCAGAAACCATCAGTTTTGGTTGCTGCTGCTACAGAATTTCTATTTAACCCATCAGTCCGTCTGTGTCGTAAAATAATATTAAGATATACATCCACTGCCCGAAAGTAGATTAGAACAACCTTACAGATGCTGTTTTCAGGAGCTGAATTAGTTCGTTGTAATTGGTACGCTTTGACTTCAGTCTCTACTACGGAAAACTTACCTGATATCTGCAGGTGACCTTCAGAATTGTCTGCTTCAACAGTTACTGTTTCCTCTCCGAAACGGTCTGGTATGGTAATTGCCTGTCCACATTTGTGAAACGCGTGTCACAGGCAGAGTTACGTACAATGTACAGACGGAGCTGCGCAAAGGGAGAACCAACAGTACAATACAGCGCCTTTAACCGCTCGGCCACTCCGGCCGGCGGTGTTTAGGCAATTTCACAAATCTCACTAGGTGAATTGTGGGCTGTTACCAGAGTCGATTTGCGAACATTTAGAAAACTTTCTCTCACTTTCACATGGTTCACACAATACACAGACACACATACTCGGTCCTGAGGTGGTAGCGGAGTTGTGTGTGGAAGCTTGCCAAACCCGTTCATAACCATGCCGACCCCATACCGATGTTAGACAAACACACAGGAAGAAAAATAAGACCAAGCATCGAAAGAAATTAAATGCAAAGTAATTCGATCGATGGGTATACTATCAATGACACAGCAAAGATGTGAAATGATATCAATGCAAACTTCTGACTGATGAAAAGGTGTGCCTGACTAACCTGATGCTGTGTTCAACAAATACAGTTGGCGTCAATAGAAAACGAAGCAGCTGCTGTTAATGAAGTGGCTTGCTTGTAGGCAGTAAGCTTACAGCCTTGTGACAGGGTCAAACAGATTCAGGTGAACTACGTCACAATGAAGGCAACACAGATCAACAAGAAATAAAAATAAACTAACAATAGGCCCAGAAGAAGGCCTCTGTTACAGTGGACGAAACGCTGGTTTCTCCAGTATCGTTTTTTGCGTTATTACGCTGTACGATACTCAGAAAACTTGTGCATTAGCTGAATCCGACGGCGATATCCTTTGCAATTATAAATATCAATAATTTGTTAAAAGTAATTACATCTTAACTGAAGTACAATGATGATGAGTAGCAATTTTGTTCAACGTTCTCTTGCACTGATCTACGACCACTCGTCTGAATGCTAATTCAGTAAATAATGACTAAATTGGCTAGCTAGTAGAATGCCTAATTGGAGTTTATGGGTTGCGACTTTAAATGCTGCCGTGAAACATGGTGTTTATACTTTCGAACTCGTCGAGTGTTTGAGCAAGGCGACTCACGCCGTACTGAGAGAGTTGCGAGAGAGTCGTTACGTGAACACTTGTTCACAGGCTTGTCTTAACTCGTAGAGAGTTAAACTGCAAAGTCTCCTAGTATGGAGAATCGCACCGAGCACTAACAGCTAACGCTTGCAAGCCATTTGAGGACAACGACGTACAGGCTATTCCAGCCAAATAGGGTGTACAATGCCACTTAGCTAGGGAATATCTAGGAGTCTCTGCTTCACCGAAGACATAGGAAATGTATCAGACTGGGGTTTAACAGTCGAGAGAAATTTAGAACAGATTCTCAGGTTCACAGCTCGCGCAGACAGCCGCCACTGCCGCCGCTGACGAAAAGTAAACACATGTACGCCCGTACCATGCCAGCAAGTGATATTAAATTGACACTGTTTGTTTTGTACATTCAACCATGACCTGCAGTTAAACATAGTCATGATTGTCGGGCCTAATTGAAGCAGAAACACGAGTTATCCGATTTGATGAAAAGAACTGATCAGAACTGTAGAGTTACGGATTGTTTTAATTGTGTACTTCGGTCTTTACCGACAGCCATTCAATTTGGGTCTTTTCGTTGTGCATTTTAGAGTAATTAATATCTCTGGCCCAAATTGTATTTGTATTAATACATGGTCATCCACCATTTTACCATTAAGAACCTTAGATAGAAATTTCGCTTCACAGTTGTCTACATCCAGTATCAATATCTTACCATCCTGCACGTAAGTTTGCTAACATTGCTATGTCATGAAGTCATACTTAGAGTAAAAATTAACCATTATAACGAAAATCTAAGATTTTCATTTTTTGCTAACATAATGTTACGTCTGAACCGTTACACTAATTCCTGTTGGCAATAACGTTTCCTTTAGAGGGAGTGTAGTGGAACCGACATTCAGACCATTGTCTGATTGCATCACTGTCCTTACTACTGCACTCTTCTGAACTCTGTGTGAGATGGTGTCTTTCTACCTTGCCGGCTTAGGTTCAACACCAAATTCCAAAAACACTCATAGAGGGACCTTGCAAAACTGTGGAAGGAAGATAGATTAGAAGCAGTCACACTCGTGTTAGACAGCTTGATGGTGGTGCCAGACACTTAATTGTGAATAGCAGAGTAATCATGAATACATAGATGTAGATAGCGTTTTTAATATTTTGCACTCCGTAATTCCGTCCGATGTAGTCCACCGCTGGTGTTCCGAGTCATTGTTACAACTTTCCTCCTCTGCTGATTCAGTTGTATTACAGATCAGTCGAAACAAACATAAAATTTCAACAACTTTCAATGTGTAATAACCAAAAGAAGAAGAGGCGCAAAGTAATTAGTTGGGATCTTATTACCCTTTATTACGATTCCATATCTAGATTCAGGCTATAAATTGCAGTTTTCAGAACATTTGAGTTAGATTCCAACAACCTCACCGCAGTACATATCATCATACTATCTTACTGGTTTATGGGTGGAAGGAAACTGCCTATACGCCAGTAAGACCTATGGTGTTATGTACTAAAACGAATTCGTTGAGTTGTAACTCAAATATAGTGAAGGTCGCTCCTTATAGACGAAATCTAGATACGCATGAGAAATAAAAACCAATGAATTGTGACTGACTGCTGTGTGCCTCTCCTTCCTTATTGTCTATAGTGATGGCTGTGCACAACAGTTCCTTATGGGATCAAAGTTGGGTAAGTAAAAGAAACGTTTATGTATCAATTGACGTCTCAGTCAAGTGTCAATCTGGAAGGGGGGGAGGGAAGTAATATGCCTTTCAACAAGACTGTAGTTGTCAAATAGGGGATTGTGAGCTTCATAGCGGATGGACACAGAAATGCGAACCTAACGGTAGAAACTCAGTTCAGGAGAACAGCAACTGAGCCGAGTCAAAGCAGATAGGCCCCAGCACGAGGATCTAAACGATGACAAGACCACGAAAGACCGTTAAATGTTGAAAGAGAGTGTTTTGTGGTTGGTTTACAATCATATAGTTCTAGCAGATCGTAATTTGTTAAAATGTTACACTAAGATTTATTTTTTTTACAAATTAAAACTTAGCGTGGGCCCGGGACCCTAAAACCTGAGTGCCTACCTTAAGTAGGCACTGCGCTACCAAATGGTTCAGATGGCTTTAAGCCCCTAGTACTTAGAACTACTTAAACCTAACTAACCTAAGGATATCACACTCATCCATGTGCGAGGCAGGATTGGAACCTTCGACCGTAGCAGCAGCGCGGTTTCGGACTGAAGCGCCTAGAACCGCACGGTCACATCGGCTTGCGAATGCGCTACCAATGACGCTATTCGTATACTTCACATCCAATGTCCAAGTTCCGATCGAGAAAAAAGGATACGCTTACTCTTTTTCGCAAGGTGACATGTATTGCATCATTCCTAGATTCTCTTAGCACGAAAACTGCTGGTGATGGTTCTACCAAGATATCAGAGCACAAGCGCAGCTGTGTGCTTTTTAAAGATGCTCTGTCTTCTCTGGTCGAATGGGTTCTAAAATTGCACTTCAGTTGGTGAACTGGCTACTATTCTTTTACCCAACGGCATGTTACTACGCTCTGGAGAATTGTAGTGCTAACTGCATGTTGACTATGGGTCGCTGGGTTTGCAAGTGGGGTTCTTACGAGAAAAGCTTCGTCTCAGTGGTGTGTGGACACGTGTGGGCATTCGGCGTTATACAATGACTTGAATGCTGTCGAGTTCATTGTCCTAAAATCCACTCGCATTTTAGCAGCGTATAAACTTACATTTTCTACAGAAGGTGTGGCATAGCAGCACATGTTTGCAACGTCGATGTACATTAATGTCATTAGATGACGCGTCCGGACTTGGATTACTGTCACCAACTTGATCCACAAGACACTCTCTACAACGCTTGAAACATCGTAGTATCATTTTGGAACACTCTGCCAATTACTTTAACTGTCTTTACAATGTTTTATTTATTTCAAATGCTGGGTATTATAACATTTATGGTGAATATAAGCATGGAATTCGTAGTATCGTTCAAAGACACAACAAAGTCAGCAACTGCATCGATACCACCGACATTAGAAACGTTTCGCTGCAGTCTGCAACGACGAATGAGGAGCATTCCTGAAGACACGTCCCCTCTCTCACAGCACGGCAGCGCCATAGCATCGGTATAGAGACCAGTGTGGAATCGCTCTGCCCCAGTCCGTGGTATCCAATGAAGCAGTCAACCTCATCCAATGAAGCATCAATCACATCTAGTTAGGGCACCAGTTATATTGATGTTTCTGATGGAACTGTACTTCTGTACATATTGTACATCAAAGGCAGAGTTTGTGTATGTGTGTATCAAGCGATTCTTTACTGTTCAAGGACAGTTGTAAATATTCGACGCATTCCTGTGGCAATGATTTGTAAAAAGTTAAATAAATCTTATTATCATACTTGTAATAAAGTGGAGTAATGTATACCATGTTACAGGTCTCATCAGCCTTCTTCCAGAGCAATCAAATAACTGGCAATTACACTACTGGCCATTAAAATTGCTACACCACGAAGATAACGTGCTACAGACGCGAAATTTAACCGACAGGAAAAGATGCTGTGTTATGCAAATGATTAACTTTTCAGAGCATTCGCACAAGGTTGGCGCCGGTGGCGACACCTACAACTTGCTCACACGAGGAAAGTTTTCAACCAATTTCTCATACGCAAACAGCAGTTGACCGGCGTTGCCTGGTGAAACGTTATTGAAATGCCTCGTTTAAAGAGGAAAAATGCGTACTATCACGTTTCCGACTATGATAAAGGTCGTATTGTAGCCTATCACGATTGCGGTTTATCGTATCGCGACATTGCTGATCGCGTTGGTCGAGATCCAATGACTGTTAGCAAAATATGGAATCGGTGGGTTCAGGAGGGTAATACGGAACGCCGTGCTGGATCCCAACGGCCTCGTATCACTAGCAGTCGAGATGACAGGCATCTTATCCACATGGCTGTAATGGATCGTACAGCCACGGATCGATCACTGAGTCAACAGATGGGGACGTTTGCAAGAGAAAAACCATCTGCACGAACAGTTCGACGACGTTTGCAGCAGCATGGACTATCAGCTCGGAGACCAAGTCTGCGGTTACCCTTGACACTGCATCACAGACAGGAGCGCCTGCGATGGTGTACTCAACGACGAACCTGGGTGCACGAATGGCAAAACGTCATTTTTTCGGATGGATCCAGGTTCTGTTTACAGCATCATGATGTTCGCATCCGTGTATGGCAATATCGAGGCGAACGCACATTGGAAGCATAATCGTCATCGCCATAGTGGCGTATCACCCAGAGTGATGGTATGAGGTGTGATTGGTTACACATCTCGGCCACCTCTTGTTCGCATTGACGGCGCTTTGAACAGTGGACGTTACATTTCAGATGTGTTACGACCCGTGGGTCTACCCTTCATTCGATCCCTGCGAAACCCTACATTTCAGCTGGATAATGCACGACAGCATGTTGAAAGTCCTTTACGGGCCTTTCTGGATACAGAAAATGTTCGACTGCTGCCCTGGCCAGCACATTCTCCAGATCTCTCAACAATTGAAAATGTCTAGTCAATGGTGGCTGAGCAACTGACTCATCACAATACGCCAGTCACTACTCTTGATGAACTGTGGTATCGTGTTGAAGCTGCATGGACTGCTGTACCTGTACACGCCATCCAAGCTCTGTTTGACTCAATGCCCAGGCGTATCAAGGCCGTTATTACGGCCAGAGTTGGTTGTTCTGGGTAGTGATTTCTCAGGATCTATACACCCAAATTGCGTGAAAATGTAATCACATGTCGGTTCTAGTAAAATATATTTGTCCAATGAATACCCGTTTATCGTCTGCATTTCTTCTTGGTGTAGCAATTTTAATGGGCAGTAGTGTATGATCAGACAACTGCAGTTCCGTCCGGTCATAATGGATACTGATATCAGAGAAAGGGTCATTTTTCTCTGCGCCAACTATACCGGGAGATCAAAAAGTTTGCGTTCGATGGGCATACAGTCCGGAATCGACACACCAATCACGCAAAATCTCCTTGAGCACGGAGGCAATCATCCCATCGGCGCACCAGGTACCGTTTGGGCAAACACCATGTCCAGCTGAGTGAAGAAGTCCATAACTGAATGCTGCACATCCTCATCCTACAGGAATTTTCGACCCTCTGAAGAATTATTTGAGGGACCGAAGGCCTGATTGTCACATGGGGAGAAATGAGTGCTATCTGTCGGGTGTTCAAGTGCCCCTCAGTTGAGGTGCCGTAACTTCTGCATTATGAAATTTGTGATGTGGAGACATGAGTTATCATGAAGCAGCAGGACCTCAGCACAACAGTGGTGTAGTAAAAACTTTTTCCATAGAATGTATCAGGAAGAACAAATGCAGTGGGAAGATGTAGAAGGCAGCATATTAATACTCGTCCGAGCTTTCCAAGTGATTTATTGTTTCCAACTACAGCGCCATGTTACCCTCGGTCTGCGTCACTGGGTCCCACAATGCTGAGGTCACCATTTGGCTGTGTGGGAAACGGCTTGGCGTGGAATGGCTGCCTCAGAGACCCGTGCACGCACTGTGTGCTGGCCTTGCATGCCAGTGGAGTTGTGGTGTCATTAGGATGCCGGCAGTCGACTCTGCGCTCTGCGTCCCTGCCGACTTAGCACTGCTCTGTGTGAGGCCGGTATTACACTATCAAATTTCTTTGTCAAATATCTTTGTCCAAAATCTTTGTCAAAGATATTTGATGGTGTAATAGGAACTTTGTCAAATGTCGTCCAATATTTGATCAAATCTAGGGCCTCGCTGTAGATTTGATCAAAGAAATCGCTTGTCTTCTGTTCACTGCAATGTGACATGTTACCACATGGAGCGCTAGCATCGCTGCAGCGTTCTGTCGTCCGTAGTGTTTTTATAAACATTGCCGGTAAATAAAATTGGTGTGTGCCAACAACTACAAAATTAATAGAGATGTATGAGGCTGATGAGGCATTTTACAACGTGAGGCACCCTGAATACAAAAATAAAATAAGAAGATTGGAGACGAGACCTGACCTGACCTAACCTAACCTAACCTAACATAACATAAGCCTCTCTTGTAGTAAGGAATCGGAGTGTTACAGTGAGCCGGTCTTCTGCAGATGTAGCAGTTCTTAAGTGAATATTGTGCTTTGTGATATGAGGATACACTTCACTGAGCACATACAGGAACGTATGCTCATCCATTCTTAAGTAATTGATCTACCACTTGACGTCTTCCACTGTAAGCTCATGTAAGAAGTTTTGTTGAATGATTTTATCGTGTCGTCGTAAAACCCACGGCTTCACCCAGATTAGATTAGTTGTTCGTTCCATAGATCCGTGCTGAGGACATCCTCGTGGATGTGGAACATGTCAATTTTTTTAAGCTGAAATAACAATACTAATAGTATGCATAAATACAATACATCATTTGTTTCTATTAAAAATTTCGTCAATGGAGTAGGAGTTGCCCACTAGTAAACCTTTCAGGCTCCTTTTAAACTGATCTTTATTTGTAACTAAATTTTTTATATACGCTGGCAAATTATTGAAGATAAGTGTTCCTGAGTAGTGGACCCCTTTTTGAACTAAAGTAAGTGCTTTTAAGTCCTTGTGTAGATCATTTTTGTTCCTGGTATTGTATGTATGAACTGAGTTGTTTGTTGGCAAAAGAGATATATTATTTAGGACAAATTTCATTAAGGAGTAAATATACTGAGAGGCAGTAGTTAGTATACCCAGTTCTTTGAAGAGGATTCTACAGGACGTCCGTGAATTTACTCCACAAATAATACGTATTACACGCTTTTGGACTCTGAAAACTTTTGTTTGACTTGAAGATTTACCCCAAAATATTATACCATATGACATTATGGAATGAAAGTATGCAAGCTTTTTCATTTTTATGTTGCCTATGTCTGCTAACACTCGAATTGCAAACAGATTAGTTAAGGCGTTTCTGCAGTTCTGTGGTGTGCTCCTCCCAACTGAATTTATTATCAAGTTGTAACCCCAGGACTTTTAAGACAGTCAGCCTCGTATGCATGGTTCCATTTTTTCCCCCACTTCTTTTCCGCATGTGCACACAATGCAACTGGGTTACGTACAATTGCTGCGGTTAATAACAAGTTGTTGTCAGCCATCTTGAACTTTGACGAAAAATTTGATGACAGTGTAATACCCCTTCTAGCGCTACGTCAAAGATCTTTGTCAAATATATTTGACGGAATATTTGATCACATCTTTGATCAAATCTTTGACAAAGAAATTTGATAGTGTAAAACCGGCCTGAGCTGCAGGCGGTCAGCTGCGTGCTTCTCGCCGGCATGGCTGAGATCGCAGCAACAACAAGGGCCCGCGATCCGGCTCTCGCATCGGGATGCCTCCGGCGTGGGTTGTAAGCGAGGACGACTGCCCGCAGTAGCGAGCCGTTTAGTGGCTCGCTGCTGGCTGGCTACGGACCCCACATTGGCCTCAGAGGGTCGAACCAGTGACCTGCCGTGGACTGGAACGCTGGCACCCCACCTGCTGCTGCGTGTAGCTGGTGGTGTGACACGCCCCACCGTCCAGGAGAGCTGCCACACTTGAACCAATCTCGTTAGAAAGCCACACCTCTTTATATGCGGTTGTGCGCCTCTGTTTTGCCATATGCGCCGCTTTGCACCATGTACTCATACCACGCTTGGCTGGCCAGTGGGCCCCTTTTGCCTGTGATCTGCGACATGTCAAACCCACTACGTATACTCTTTCAGCAATTTGACGGCCCTGTGGCCTCTATTCTACTTCTCAACTGTTGGTATGTGTAACTCACTGCAATCCAGCCGGCACCTGGATGTAACTTGTGCTCAGAATACTGCAGAAAACTAACTTTCCCTATCCTAAACGGTGGTGCTGCTACAGTGATTTTCTACAGATATGCTGCCCCATACACATTCCATCTTCTCTGATAGATTTCTACTGGTGTTTGTCCTCAGGATCCAAGAACAGAATAATAACATCTTGGTCATGTTTGGACGCGTTTGATAATAAAGTCGTCATAGTTTGTGTCTCCGCATTTGTCCCACGCACATAGGAATACCATGCATATTCCTTGCCGATATGTTGGTGCTTGTGCAGGGTGAATCACCTGAAACTTGCACGGCTTAATGAGGAAATGGAAAGAGCTATTGGTGTGCGGCTTTCACAGAAAAGATTGGTGTTCATGGGTTCGTATTGTTAGCCAATACAGATTGTAACAATACTTAGAAAGTGTAGTTTTGTGCAAACATACACTTTTTAAACGTAGCATTGAATATTGACATTAACAGAATTAACAGACTAAAAGTAAGGAACTTAGGGTGTCAGTGGTGTTTGTCGCAAAGCTCTAGTCCGAGTCGTTTAAGAGATATCGTATTTTGTGAAGTTTCCACACCGACACGTGTTTGTGCCATTTAACCATCGTACTTGCTAGTTATGCTGTTGTTATGTTTGCTTACTGTGTGCTTGTGTGCTTCTTGAGGGCAATGCGACTTACTAGTCAGTTAGTGTGTGACAGTCCAAGTAATAGGTGCCGGCCGGGGTGGCCGAGCAGTTCTAGGCGCTACAGTCTGGAATCGCGCGACCGATACGGTCGCAGGTTCGAATCCTGCCTCGGGCATGGATGTGTGTGATGTCCTTAGGTTAGTTAGGTTTAAGTAGTTCTAAGTTCTAGGGGACTGATGACCTCAAAAGTTAAGTCCCATAGTGCTCAGAGCCATTTCCAAGTAGTAGGTACTGTGGACGATGGAATTTACCAATGCAGCAAAAGCCGACATGGTCATGGTGTATGGAGAGTGTAAGCAGAACGCAGTTCTTTCTTGTGAGGTGTATGCGGCAAGATATCGCAAAAGACATCAACCATCCCGACAGTTATTTGTCAACCTCTTCAGTCAGTTAAGTGAGAGTGGCAGTGTAACACCCAGACAACGTAACAGAAGGAAATAAGTGGTGATAGAAGAGGGTGGGCATTGATGTTCTTCCCGCTGACGATGTTACATGTGATCCGCACGTTAGCTCCCGTGAAATGGCACGAGGGACCGTCATGAGTCAGGAAAATATCCTACATATTCTTCATCGACATAGGTTCCATCCCTATCACATCTCTCTCGAGAAATAGATCCTTGGAAATGATTATGAGAATCATATTAACGTCTGTACGTGGAGATTAACACCGGATACTCAATATGCATCATGTATCTTGCTGAGTGGTGAAATCACATTTACCAGTCATGGCCAGGTAAACCGCCGAAACATGAGCCACTTGTTTGGATTGTTTTTGGGGAGGAGACCAGACAGCAAGGTCATCGGTCTCATCGGATTAGGGAAGGACGGGGAAGGAAGCCGGCCGTGCCCTTTCAAAGAAACCATCCAGGCATTTGCGTGGAGCGATTTACGAGTCCTGTGTGCTAGCCACTGCCCCACCTCGCTCGGTGAGCTACTGGTCTGATGATAATCCTCGATCGCTTCATCATGTGGAGTGTCAGCATCTATGGAGTGCAAACGTATGGTGTGGGGTAGTGAACCACCAGCTCATAGGCCCGTTTTTCATAGACGGAACACTGAAAGCGCTCGAGTATCGCATACTCCTAACTGACCATTTTCCACGGATGGTAGAAGACGTTCTTCTGCCGACTAGAAGGAACCTGTGATACCACCATGATGGCTGTCCAGCACACAGTACGGTAGGTACTACAGCATGTCTACACGAATTGTTTCCAAATCGCTGGATTGGACCCAGAGAACCTGTACTTTGGGCGACCCGTTCCCTGAAGTTGACATTTTCCTCTGGGGACAGCTGAAAGACGCTGTCTGCAAGGACATACCAACTACACCGATGATATGCAACGACGTGTTTCTGTAGCCTACTCCTACATCTCCGCTAAAATGCTAGCACGTGTGCAGCAGTCATGCCATACGAGACTGGAGGATGCTGGTGGTAATTTTGAACACAAACTGTAATGGTCAATCCTCTCATTACTGGTCAGAATCCACATAACTAGTGTACGCAAATTTTCGTTTCTGTGGGCTAATAAGAGGTGTGTGTCGGTGTGGGAACGTTTCGACATATGATATCTCGTACACGATTCGCACTAGGATCCTGCAACAAACATCACTGACCCTACCATTAGTTTTAATGTGAATAGACGTTTTTCCACCTAAAAAATTTATGTTTGCACGAAAAACACACTTTCTGAGTACTATCACAGTCTGTTGAGTGGCTAACAGTAGAAGCTCCTGGTTACCAACCGATTCTGAGAAAAAAACACATCAATAGCACCCTCCATTTCCGCAATATTCGCGGTGCAGATTCAGGTTATTCACCCTGTAACCCATATCAGAGTCACGCTACGTTGCGTATACGCTGCAGCAACGCTTCGAAAGGAAACTTTTTGATTGTCCTTTACATTTAGTGAGTGTTTAAAGACTGCATTTAACTGAGAACGAAGAAGTTCCGTGTAGCATTTTGCAGTGTCTACCGAGACACCGTGCAACTGCCACAGTACGAGAGCCGCCCGCAGGGGTTCGCCGTTCGTGCTTAACGCCCAGTGCAGTTCGGCGCAGTAGAACGGCGTAACTGCGCTGGCGCCCGCCACGCCGGAGGCAGTCTCGCAACGCTTAAGCGAGGACGCAGTGACCCGTAATGCGATTGCGACGGTTTCGGCTGACTCTTGCTTTTTAGACCGTTAACTCGGGACGAGCGCCCCGAACCCTGCAATCGGAAACGAGCTGTTTCCTCACGAAAGTATCTCTTCCTTTCAAAGAGAATACACTGTTGCGACAACAAATAGGAATCGACGCTCTCTAAAGAAATGCATCCACGCAGCCGAAGTCAACATCTGGTGAAGAGATTTTGTTACTCTAAATGTTTGTGTGAGGGTTTAAAAGGAGTAATCTCTACCAGTGTTATTCTGGCGCCGTATCTGAATGTAAATACCGAAACTGTGACACCACGATTCACGGAAAAAATCTCCTTGTATCTCTTTACGAAAGCATGGGTGGAAACATGCCAGTGAATTTATGTTGATAAATGGGAAGAATTTTAAGAGAAATAGACCTTTAAGAGAAATTGCACGAATTTATCGTAGTAACAATAGAAACTGTTTCGCCACACGTCTGCTCTAAAGCTCTCTTCTTTTCTTTTTTTTCCGTGCTAAGACTTTCAAGACAAATCGATCTTTAGAAATTCCTCGAATCACTTCTTAGCTGTTCTGATACGTCTCCTTCCATGGTAAGTATTTAACTATCCTCCTTTGATCGTGTTCACACTAGTTGTTGCAGTACTTTCTTCTTTTCTCCTCGACTGTCTGCCCACCTGCTTCTAATCTCTTGTTGTACTTAGATATTTGATTTTAGCTGACTTCATGTGACTTTACGTTAATTTCAGAAATTATTTTAGAAAAGACAACTCTTTCCGCCTGGACGGTGTTTAACTACTCACGATCGCCATTTTGGCCTGCTATGGCATTGTCAAGCGACAGCTACCAATTACGTGCGACAACTTATACAAAATAGCACAGGAGTCCTCGTCATTTACATACAAAACGCAACGTTTCATGTAATAATTACTATCGCTTCATGTCATCTGCATATTTAATTTTCACTATGCATCATACACCAGTTCTATCATTGCTTGTGAATGGTACCAGCAAGTTTCGATGGACACACCGTGAAGTAGAAGGTTTTTTGTGTCCCACTAGTACCTTTCGGTTCAGCGCTACTAAGGGCATCTTGGAGGACATCAAACAAGTCCTGCGTTCTTTGTCCCAAGCTTTGGTGAATCTGGCTTACTTTGTAGCTTGCCTACTGTTTTAGAAATGGCACTGTTAACGTAAGCAGTCCTTTTTAGCCCTAATTTGGTGAAACAATTACTTGTTATTCACAAACCTACAATCTAATAAACAAATTATGTTACCCCACACGACTTCCAAATTGTATTACAATTTAACGGCGTAGCTCACACAATAAATCGCGTATCGCCAAGGACCAGTCAAATGAAAACGAGACAGATGGGAAAAATCGTAAACTCTGTATTATTTCAAAAGTAATCATAATAACTGTTAAGACTTTTATTCCACTATGACACGAGGCTCTCAATGCCTTCCTGGAAAATGTTTTCGGTTGACTACTGTAATCTTACCCTCACACACATACCATTAAAGCTCTCACACTTTACACAAATTTTTGAAAATTATGAGAGGAGTAAGATTACAAAAAAAGAACATTTTACTTATCTCGTTGTTGTTGTCTATTGCTGAAAGTCTAGTCTAGCGGTACGTTCTTCTAGCTGAAAATTTCGATTTCTTAGGTCTTTCCTGACAAAATAACCGATGAAGAGTTCCCTGTTGCTATGAATATCTTTTTTTTATTCCACTCTTCTAAATCACACTGATTTTACAATTTCCACGTTCAAAAAATCAATAATTATATTTTTGTTCACAAGTTTAGCAAAATACGTGCGTTCCCATCACAGGCATGTCCACCGCTACTTACATTCTGCGTTACATACATTATTACAAAGAGGTTAAAAAGCAAAAAAGGTTACAAAATTTCTCGACAGGACAAGAATCTTTACGAAATTATAGCATTATTTCATAAAATCCAGAAAAAAATAATAATTAGCTTTAGATTCCACAATTAATAATATGAATTGTAAGTGTGCAATAATTTTGTAATTTCAAATATTATTAAAAGAAGAGTAATTATAACTGTTAGTACATATCGATTGTAACACATTAATTTCTTTTTTATAGATTTTAGCCTGAAACATAATACATCGTATACAGGTACAAAATCATATGAAGTCTTATTGAAACAGCTGAGATAATTTTAACGTATGCGAGATTCGAGATTATGAATGGTATCGGTTATCGCTATAAAAAGAAAGGTAATGTTAGAGGAGGAACATTCATTACACTTCAAAGCCATGATTATTCCCATGCATGCACCTCTTCGACCCAAGCAAATCGACGGCACGACGGCAACTAATGTAATTAGGGTGTAGAAAAGTTTCCGCTTCCAGTAAAAGAGAAAAAGAAAATGGAACAGTCACGAAGTTCAACAGCATCCACTACGGATAAAATTCAACTAACGTATTTTTTTGGGTCTCGTGGAATATGGAAATCGCATGGGGAGACATCGGGATTGTACGGAGGATGTGTAAGGGCTTCTCAGCGAAACTTCTGCAGCGCAGTCGAAATAACTTTCGCAACAAGTGGGCGGGCATTATCCGGCAACAGAAGGAAACCCTGTCCGTTAACATTCTTGGGTGTCTGAACTTGACGGCGCGCTTCAAATTTGCAAAGTGACCGCATACCCGTATGTATTAACTGTGGTGCCGTGTTCCTGAAAGACAATGAGCAGCGGGCCCTTTCCGTCAAAGAAGAAGGTCCTCGTGGATTTCCCGGAACTAGTGAGCACAGTTTTGGATTTTTTTGGTGGGGCTGCATCGATGTGATTCCATCCTTTGCTATGACGCCTGTTTCCCATCTCAAAATAGTGACGCCATGTTTCTCCTCCTGCAACTGCAAGCGAAAGGGAACGATATTCCTCATCGTGATACCGTTCCAGGTAGTGCAATGATGTCGACATTCTGTTCAACTTCTTCTACTCCTTCATGCTGTGGGGCATCCACTGGCGCACAGATTTTTCGGAACTGTCGATGCTCTTTCTTGACGGCGCCCAACACGAACCGAATGTCTTCGATCTCCCGCCGCCAGTAATTTCTAAAGGCATCATCTACTGCAGCGTCCTGGCCGACTGCTATGTCTTTCAATGACGCCCGACCTTCTCAGTATCGTTTATTCGACGCAAACACACGCGCACGTGGCATAATGTGTTCGCCATACACATCAGCGATACGGGACTGAATTTCACTTCCCAGTGTTCCCTCCGCACCCATGCCTACTACAACTGAACATCATACACGCTTAAAATCACTCGTAATATCCTACAAAAAAAACTTGCAGTTTAATACTGTGCAACGGGAATCATGGCCCCTGTTTGTAATTACAGCACTTAGATCTGGAAGTGACTATCTGCTGATAATACTTCTCTAAGTGAAGATTTGCTATTTAAAAAGTTCGATGATGACCTCTCCATCAGCTAAGAATTCCGAACTTGTCCCCCATTCGCGTCTCCATGGGGTCGGTGGGGGGGGGGGGGGGATGGGGCGGGGCGGGGGGGTAGGGGGGAACTGCGAAGAGGGAAGTGAGCGTGAGAAAAAAGCTGAATGACTAACGAAAGGATAATGTTTAAGGTGTCGGAGCGCTGAATGTCAGACGTTTGAACGTGGTAGTGAAGGTGGAAAATCAGAAAAGGGAAGTGCTAAGGCTCAATCTATATACACTCCTGGAAATGGAAAAAAGAACACATTGACACCGGTGTGTCAGACCCACCATACTTGCTCCGGACACTGCGAGAGGGCTGTACAAGCAATGATCACACGCACGGCACAGCGGACACACCAGGAACCGCGGTGATGGCCGTCGAATGGCGCTAGCTGCGCAGCATTTGTGCACCGCCGCCGTCAGTGTCAGCCAGTTTGCCGTGGCATACGGAGATGGAGCTCCATCGCAGTCTTTAACACTGGTAGCATGCCGCGACAGCGTGGACGTGAACCGTATGTGCAGTTGACGGACTTTGAGCGAGGGCGTATTGTGGGCATGCGGGAGGCCGGGTGGACGTTCCGCCGAATTGCTCAACACGTGGGGCGTGAGGTCTCCACAGTACATCGATGTTGTCGCCAGTGGTCGGCGGAAGGTGCACGTGCCCGTCGACCTGGGACCGGACCGCAGCGACGCACGGATGCACGCCAAGACCGTAGGATCCTACGCAGTGCCGTAGGGGACCGCACCGCCACTTCCCAGCAAATTAGGGACACTGTTGCTCCTGGGGTATCGGCGAGGACCATTCGCAACCGTCTCCATGAAGCTGGGCTACGGTCCCGCACACCGTTAGGCCGTCTTCCGCTCACGCCCCAACATCGTGCAGCCCGCCTCCAGTGGTGTCGCGACAGGCGAGAATGGAGGGACGAATGGAGACGTGTCGTCTTCAGCGATGAGAGTCGCTTCTGCCTTGGTGCCAATGATGGTAGTATGCGTGTTTGGCGCCGTGCAAGTGAGCGCCACAATCAGGACTGCATACGACCGAGGCACACAGGGCCAACACCCGGCATCATGGTGTGGGGAGCGATCTCCTACACTGGCCGTACACCACTGGTGATCGTCAAGGGGACACTGAATAGTGCACGGTACATCCAAACCGTCATCGAACCCATCGTTCTACCATTCCTAGACCGGCAAGGGAACTTGCTGTTCCAACAGGACAATGCACGTCCGCATGTATCCCGTGCCACCCAACGTGCTCTAGAAGGTGTAAGTCAACTACCCTGGCCAGCAAGATCTCCGGATCTGTCCCCCATTGAGCATGTTTGGGACTGGATTAAGCGTCGTCTCACGCGGTCCGCACGTCCAGCACGAACGCTGGTCCAACTGAGGCGCCAGGTGGAAATGGCATGGCAAGCCGTTCCACAGGACTACATCCAGCATCTCTACGATCGTCGCCATGGGAAAATAGCAGCCTGCATTGCTGCGAAAGGTGGATATACACTGTACTAGTGCCGACATTGTGCATGCTCTGTTGCCTGTGTCTATGTGCCTGTGGTTCTGTCAGTGTGATCATGTGATGTATCTGACCCCAGGAATGTGTCAATAAAGTTTCCCCTTCCTGGGACAATGAATTCACGGTGTTCTTGTTTCAATTTCCAGGAGTGTATATAGAGCAGGTCAGTAAATCAAACAGAAAGAAGACGAGAATTTTTGGTAGGATGAGTATAGGATATTATCAACAGCAGCATAAAATGGTATAACGGTAGTAAGATTCGTAATGAATAGAAAGGTAGAGCAGCGAATGAGTTACTGTGAACAGTTCACTGATGGGATTGTTCTTATCAGAATCGACAGCAAACCAGCACCAACAACAATAGTTCAGTTACACATCCCGACATGACAACTAGAATGTGAAGAGAGAGAGAAAGTTTAGAAGGTTACGTAGCGAGTAACTCAGTACGTAAAGGGACATGAAAATCTAATAGACATGGCGGATTGGAATGCCGTTGTACGATAAGAGGCAGAAGAAAGGGTTACAGGAGAGTATGGCTTGGCAGTAGCAATGAGAGAGTTCAAAGACGAGTTCAATTCTGCAAAAAATTTCAGCTAGTAACAGCGAATACTCCTTTCAAGAATCACAAGAGCAAGAGGTATACTTGGAAAAAGGCGGTAGATACGGGAAGATTTGTTAAGTTTCATCATGGTCAGGCAGAGATTTGCCCATCAGATATTGGATTGTAACGATACACAGGAGCATATATAGCCTCAGGTCACGATTTAGTAATGATGAAGAGCAACCTGAAGTTCAAGAGACTAGTCAGGAAGAATTACTGTGCAGACAAGTAAGGAAAGAAGAGGTGCGCTTAAATATCTCTCATTCTTCAGATAATGCTATAATGAATAGTTCAGTAGGCAGTTCAGTCAAAGATATATGGATTTCTCTAAAAAGGACGATCACAGAAGTTGGAAAGTACGAGACAATAACTGTGTGGAAACTACAGTCCAGGGAAGCAAAGGCGAAATGGCTGCGTCAATCAAAAAGAAATATTAATAGGAACGACTGACTCAGCATATAGAAAAGTCAAAACACCATTCGGTGAAATTAAAAGCAAGATTGCTAACATTAAGAGTCCAATGGGCATTCCACTCTTCAGGGCAGAGTGCGGATAGGTGGAAAGCTTACATCGGAAGCCTCCTTGATGCGGACCACTTGTCTGATGACTTGACAGACGAAGCAAAAATAGTCGGTAGGTAAGACAAAGGGGATTTAGTATTAGCGTCAGAATTTAAAAGATCTTTGGAAGACTTAAGCTCAAGTAGGGCGGAAGGAGTGGGAGACGTTCCATTGAAATTTTCAAAACCATTGGGGGATTGGGAGGAGTGGCAACAAGACGACTGGTATGTAGAATGTATGAGACTGCTAATATACAATAAAAGTATCAGAAAAATATAATCTACACACTTCCGAAGATTCTAAGAACCAAAAATGGCGAGAATTATTGCACAATTAGTTTAACATTTCATTCATCAGAGCTACTGACAATAACAATATACAGACGAAAGGAAAAAAAATTAGAATGTGTTAGATGACGATTAGTTTGGCTTTAAGAAAGGTAACGGCATCATAGAGACAGATCTTACGTTGAAGTTGATAATGGAAGAAAAACTGAAGGAAAATCAATACTCGTTCGAAAATGTAAAATGGTACAATGTCTTCGAAATTCTGAGAAAAATAAGGGTAATGAACAGGGAATAGCCATTGTAATAGTATACGTACGAGAACCAAGAGGGAATAAGAGTCGAAGACCAAGAACGAAGAGCTCAGGTTAAAAAAGGTGTAAGACAGGGATGTAGTCTTTCGCCACTGCTGTTGAATCTGTAAGTCGAAAAAGTAATGACGAAAGTTAAAGTATCAAGAGCCGGATAAATTCAGGGTAAGAGGATATCAATGGTACGATTCGCTATTGACGTTGCCACCTCAGTGAAAGTGAACAAAAAGTACAGAATATAGACTGGGAGTAAACCGAAGAAAGAAAAAAAAAATAATGAAAGTAACAGAAATGAGAACAGCGAGAAACTTTATATCAGGATTAGGTGCAGCATGAAGTAGATGAAGTTAAAAGATTCTACTATCTAGGCAGCAAATAACCCATGACGGATGGGACAAGGAGGTTAAAAATAGCAGACGAGCACTTTCAAAAAGGGCATTCATGGTCAACAGAAGTCTATTGTTATCAAACATAGGCCTTTATTTCAGGAAGAAATTTCTGAGAACGTACGTCAGGAGCACAGCATTGTATGGAAGTGAAACTTTATTTATGGAAAAACCGCAGGAGAGAACAGAAGCATTTGATAAGTGGAGCTACAGAAGAATGTTGAAAATTAGGTTGATTGACAAAGTAAGGAATGCGTTAAGGCATCAGGTAATCTCCCTTGGTACTAGAGGGAGCTGTAGAAGGTAAAAACTGTAGAGGAAGACAGAGATTGGAGTACACCCAGGAAATAATTGAGGACGTATTTGCAAGTGGTAGTCTGAGATGACACACGAAAGTGAGAGGGATTCGTGGGAGACTACATCAAACCAGTCAGAAGACACATGGCTAAAAAAAAAAAAAAAAAAAAAAAAAAAAAAAAAAAACAGAAAGAAAAAGAAGATGATGATGGGGCTCGAAAGAACTGAATATGCATGAATTGTTACGAAAATATGAACACAATAACACAATGCTCCTCTGGAAATTGTTTCGTTTAACATAAAAACACACACTGCAGAAAATTTGCCACAGCATATCTGCATTAACAAGGAGAACACAATGGAAACGTATTTTTGTATTCTTTAATATTCATGGTGTTTGAAGTTCAAAACTCAAATATTTACCAAAAGAATTTGATTGCAAGGTGACAAAATGTTATCTACTCTGAAAATATGCAAATTGGCCCTGTCATCTGTCACGAAATAAATAGACACATTCCAAAACGAATTAGGAAACAAAAGTCAGAATTGCTGCCTGAACTGACCACACATGATTATAACTGTATGTTTAAGCTCAGAATGCCTCACATATCTAGTGCTAAATACCTTTGTAGTTGTCTTCTGTTCACTATAATCTAAATCGCACAAATCTTTTCTTTATTCTAGAATTCCTTACAATTTCCATGCTAAAAAACAAAGATTTGCAGATCCTGATTACATTTTTCTGTCCAGATCTTAAGCATTTCTTTAGTCATCTGCACCGCACCAAAATGTACGTTATGTTTAAGCTCAGAATGCCTCACATATCTAGTGCTAAATACCTTTGTAGTTGTCTTCTGTTCACTATAATCTAAATCGCACAAATCTTTTCTTTATTCTAGAATTCCTTACAATTTCCATGCTAAAAAACAAATATTTGCAGATCCTGATTACATTTTTCTGTCCAGATCTTAAGCATTTCTTTAGTCATCTGCACCGCACCAAAATGTACGTTATGTGATTACTATCGCTATATTATCGCAATCATAAATTAGTTTAGTCGAGATTATTATGTAATTATTGCGGCTTTTTCACTTGACTTACCTATTTCCTTTCCCCTGTCGCTTCATATAAACATGAAAAAACTTCAGCTGCTAAGTTGTACCGCAGTTATCATGATGTTAGTATAAAAGATAGATGGTACTAGACAAGGGAATGCGTTGCATCTGTGGCAGGAGTTGGAAGTAAATTGGTCATAGGGATCTGACAGCAAGTCTTCTAACTGCAGATTAATGTATTGAATTTCTGCAAAAATGATCTTAGTGTCCTTACTGATCATTTCTCCAATGCGGCTCTACCTCACCTACTCAGTCGGCTGCAGAATCGGTCATTACCGGCGCACCAGCGTCCCTCGCGTGTAACTAAGTTCGAGTCAGCCCGATGTGTATCTAAGCCCCTCGGCTAATCTGCTCGGAGGTGGATCCTTGCGGCATCACAGGCCGTCGGAGGAGAAGCTTGGTTGTGAAGTATCCTGGAGATGAGGAAGTCGGAGAGTCGAATGCCCAAAGTGGAATGAAACTGAACCGACTAATTCTTAAAAGAAAAACTCGTATTTCCGCGTTTTGATTTCTTTACTCTGTTAGCATTGGATGGGCTACGAATATTCCGAGCGCCGACCAGTAAAAAGGTTCTTAAAGCATGCCAGACCAGTTTCTGAGTTTTTCTTAAGCCCGTCAACCAGTAAAGAGCTTCCTACCAATTAGTCCTGAAAAAAAAAGGAATCTGTCTCTCTATCTCCTTCGTTGGTTAATGAAGCGGGGCCTCAATAGGAAAGGCGACTTTCTCTCTCACACTTACAGTCTATTTACATTAGCCAAATCTGGCATTTCGTTCATTTCGTACACTTTTCGTTTTTATGGACCTAATTTCCGGCGGTATCCCGAACTGTGGACTCTCACTCCATTTTCTACATGTTAACTGTGCCCTTGGTGTGTCCCAGAAAAACACAGCTTTCTACGTTTTGTCCCCAATGTTGCGTTTCCTGACCATTGCCAAATACAGCATTTTTCCTCTTTGCACCTTCGAGTTGTAAAACAATCACTACTGGGGGCGTTACACTACGGAAGAAAGTTTCTATGTTTCCTGAGGGTGTCCGGCGTACGGCTGGGGCAACTCAAAAGGAAGGTCTGTTCAAGTGAACGGCATTGACCTGCGGCCAATCCAGTGCACCCTTCTGAGATTTCACTCTTGGTGGTCTCTCTACCTGGCTACAGAGCCTCCCTTCTAACCCGAGACTTGGCAGTTCGTTCCAGTGTGCTTCCTAGATGGCTTCATACTCTTATACACCATGCAAATCCAAATCAAAATGTAAAATTACCATAATTACCTACCGGCAATCATTAGTACTAATATGCATTTCACTTCTTGTGTTGATAGCCGGTCGGAGTGGACGAGCGGTTCTAGGCGCTACAGGCTGAAACCGCGCGACCGCTGCGGTCGCAGGTTCAAGTCCTGCCTCGAACATGGATGTGTGTGATGTCCTAGGGTCAGTTAGGTTTAAGTAGTTCTTAGTTCTATGGGACTGATGACCTTAGAAGTTAAGTCCCATAGTGCTCAGAGCCTTTTGAACCATTTTTTGTGTGATAAATTATTTCGATCTAATGGGACTTTATAATTTGATTTTGTACTATTTGTGGGGCAGTATTGGGAAAAAACGGCCAGGTAACACGATTTAGCTCTCAAACATTCTCGAGAAAATCGACATTGAAGTTTTCCAAGAGTCTTTAATACTCTAAAGCAAGTTTCAGATTGTGGTGGACAGAATGGAAATGTGTGTTGCATGAGCGTTTCCATGGAGTGTTAAATTCATAAAAATGAAAAAAATTATTTTGCATTTTTTTGAAATTCACAGAATATCTGTGATTATGAATTCTTATTTGCAATGTAAATGTCTTTTTGAGTGCGATGTGTAATTAAAAATAATAATACGTCCATTTTTCATAGTGACAATTAGGTACGTGTTAATTAGCGTATATTTGATGATTTTTATATTTAAATGACGTAGGTATTCGAACTGAACATCAGTGTTCAAGACATTTTGAAAATCAAAAGTCGATTTTGGCAAGAAATTTTAGAATTGCATTTAATTGCTTTTGTTGTTTGATTTTTGAGTTCTGTACTTCAGTTACAATAAATATAAGAAATTACAAAAATCCGATTTTCATGTGGTTTTGTCAGCAGCCGAGGACAGAAATGCCTTCACATCTCAATGTCTGAATGCAGATAACTGCATATTTAGCACAATTAATGGAGAGAATAATATTACAACTTAATCATTTCATTCTAAGTGTAATGCGCAATGTCAAGTGGAAAAAACGGGATACTTCGCAACGTTTGTGCACAATATGGAGTCAGCCAATGGGTGTACCTGAAATATACGTAAATATTCAGTAAATGAATTAGGAAACTTGAAATTAGTGACAGCAAATGTTATTATACACTCCTGGAAATGGAAAGAAGAACACATTGACACCGGTGTGTCAGACCCACCATACTTGCTCCGGACACTGCGAGAGGGCTGTACAAGCAATGATCACACGCACGGCACAGCGGACACATCAGGAACCCCGGTGTTGGCCGTCGAATGGCGCTAGCTGCGCAGCATTTGTGCACCGCCGCCGTCAGTGTCAGCCAGTTTGCCGTGGCATACGGAGATGGAGCTCCATCGCAGTCTTTAACACTGGTAGCATGCCGCGACAGCGTGGACGTGAACCGTATGTGCAGTTGACGGACTTTGAGCGAGAGCGTATTGTGGGCATGCGGGAGGCCGGGTGGACGTACCGCCGAATTGCTCAACACGTGGGGCGTGAGGTCTCCACAGTACATCGATGTTGTCACCAGTGGTCGGCGGAAGGTGCACGTGCCCGTCGACCTGGGACCGGACCTCAGCGACGCACGGATGCACGCCAAGACCATAGGATCCTACGCAGTGCCGTAGGGGACCGCACCGCCACTTCCCAGCAAATTAGGGACACTGTTGCTCCTGGGGTATCGGCGAGGACCATTCGCAACCGTCTCCATGAAGCTGGGCTACGGTCCCGCACACCGTTAGGCCGTCTTCCGCTCACGCCCCAACATCGTGCAGCCCGCCTCCAGTGATGTCGCGACAGGCGAGAATGGAGGGACGAATGGAGACGTGTCGTCTTCAGCGATGAGAGTCGCTTCTGCCTTGGTGCCAATGATGGTAGTATGCGTGTTTGGCGCCGTGCAAGTGAGCGCCACAATCAGGACTGCATACGACCGAGGCACACAGGGCCAACACCCGGCATCATGGTGTGGGGAGCGATCTCCTACACTGGCCGTACACCACTGGTGATCGTCAAGGGGACACTGAATAGTGCACGGTACATCCAAACCGTCATCGAACCCATCGTTCTACCATTCCTAGACCGGCAAGGGAACTTGCTGTTCCAACAGGACAATGCACGTCCGCATGTATCCCGTGCCACCCAACGTGCTCTAGAAGGTGTAAGTCAACTACCCTGGCCAGCAAGATCTCCGGATCTGTCCCCCATTGAGCATGTTTGGGACTGGATTAAGCGTCGTCTCACGCGGTCCGCACGTCCAGCACGAACGCTGGTCCAACTGAGGCGCCAGGTGGAAATGGCATGGCAAGCCGTTCCACAGGACTACATCCAGCATCTCTACGATCGTCTCCATGGGAGAATAGCAGCCTGCATTGCTGCGAAAGGTGGATATACACTGTACTAGTGCCGACATTGTGCATGCTCTGTTGCCTGTGTCTATGTGCCTGTGGTTCTGTCAGTGTGATCGTGTGATGTATCTGACCCCAGGAATGTGTCAATAAAGTTTCCCCTTCCTGGGACAATGAATTCACGGTGTTCTTATTTCCATTTCCAGGAGTGTATGATCTATATTAACTTCAAGTACAGCAAACAAAAGACACGAGCCACGTAGTTGTCAGGATACGCGTGGAACAGTAGTGCCGAATATAGGTTACCACACAAAAGCTAATTAGTGTACACTACTTCCAATAAAATATAAAATGACTCAAACTGTCGGAGAGAGTGAAGAAATGGACTACATAATGCTTTGGATGGAATAACCAGAACACGGTCTCGTAATCAGCTTCAACCTTACGATAAACGATAGATCTCTAAACTTCTGTAACAATTCCAGTCTTAATATCAGTTCGCCTTCGCAATTCAGCACAATTTTAACACAATTTACCACAAGTTTAACACAAGTCTTCATTAGATAATAGGCGAAATTGGCGAAAAATAACCAGGGCGATACAAATACCACACGAATAAATTTCTTGCAATACCTTGCAATGGAAAGTGCTCACGAAATCTGCAAAACTGCTACACCGCCGCCTCTGACCTGCGCTTACGAGCAGAACGTCCCTGTTAAAACTGCCTTTCGAACCTATTCGCGAGCATGCCCATCTAACTAGCGGCTGTCTAATTGGCTGGATGCTTCCTACGCTACATCTTATTGCGAGACAGTTCAAAGGACGTACACTGCACGACACAACATCGATACAAAAAGTTAGCAAAGGCTAGTTACTGAGTTATTGAAAGAGAAACTACTCACAACTGAAAGTGAATTTTAACACGCAAGTTTCAAGTTGTGGACTGTGGTTAAACTGTCAAGATTGAGCTAGGATTCTCAGTACTTTTGGCGCCTCACGTAGTCCATGCTACAACCCATCGTCGAGGTCATGATATTTATTGCTGGGTAAATGTCTGAATTTCATTTCTGCAGAAGTATAACATGTCTACTTTGGTAAATTTTAGGTTTAATCATACTAAGAATATTCTTGATGTTCTTCTCTCGTGTGAACACTTAATTGTTTAACGATTTTTGTAATTTTTTTTTCATTTCCCGTGCACTCTTTATACCCATATACACACTGAAGAGGAGTGGGTACGCTATCTTCGCTCACTTGGATATTTACGAGTCAACTTCGACTCTTGGTAGTCTTTAGAGCCGGATTTACGCAACATGAAGACAGTCTAAATTTTAATTCATTAATACGACGCATAAATACGGATATCTATAGGCCACAGGTAACTTCAGGAGACAATGCATTAACTGTTAGACTAAAGGAAGATGGTCTGCAATCGCATAAATAGTTGTTATATTTAATAAATTTACCTTGGGAGGTATTTTAGTAAGCGTAATATATCAAGTGTTACCAAGCAATGTAGATTCTACACCTCCGTAAAATACTCCGTAACCTACTGTAGAGTGCATGACTTGAAACATGCGTTACCTTCGTAGAGGCCACGGTTTGAACTAATGGTACAATCAGTTACAATATGTCAGCAACATCACAGATTTACGTTGGTCATTCTAAAGCAAGTAAACATTATATAACTAAATACACGAAGTGCAGTAAACAGATGAAGCGCTCGCCTGTAAGCCCCGGATTTACCACAAACAGGACATCCACTGTTCATTTCTTCAGACTGACAACGTCTGTCCTGTTCGTAATAGTTGCCCACGTAACAATGAAGTTTTAAAGTTTATTCACGACTGAGGTCAAAAATGGCTCTGAGCCCTATGGGACTCAACTGCTGTGGTCATAAGTCCCCTAGAACTTAGAACTACTTAAACCTAACTAACCTAAGGACAGCACACACACCCATGCCCGAGGCAGGATTCGAACCTGCGACCGTAGCGGTCGTGCGGTTCCAGACTGTAGCGCCTTTAACCGCTCGGCCACTCCAGCCGGCTGACTGATGTCACTCTGCTTTTCTATCTCAATGATTCTCTACCTGGGGAAAGGCAGTTTGTCCGACGGTTGACAGAAATTTTGGTTACCTGAATGTTGCTAACTGAGTGAGAAATATTAAGTACTGCACCAATAACGAACAAATGTCTTATCTCAATTTATTAGCTTGCCTTGTTGTTTTGACCTCAGGCAATTTTCGAAGATTTTACATGGGAATTGACATCAAGGTGTTAAATGATTTCCTTTCATTACTCATAGATTTATGATAGAAATATACCGCAAAAGCACTCTTTACAGCCGTACACATGAAGTACAAAGAACATTTTACAGATGAACACGATTGATGTTTATCTACCTATTTATTATTTACTATTTCATCTTACAACCCACATTCTGGTTTCTGAATAACTGTACTTAATTATGGAAGCCAGTACTATTTAATGTGAATTACCATTTTAATAAGTAAACTTCTGAACTTCACAAAAGATCTTCCACATGCTAGGCAATGTAGTACTTAACATCACAAAGCTCACACACATAGAAGACTTGTATTGAAAGTGATGTCCAATTCAGCAAGTGATCATTATAGCGCTACAGGACCGTTTCTTCCCAAAACTATCCCGTAAGTAACATAAGACAAGAGATGGAAAGACTAATCATATTGGAACAATTAACCTCGACTGACTAATGAGATATACAGGGTGAGTCACCTAACGTTACCGCTGGATATATTTCGTAGACCACACCAAATACTGACGAACCGATTCCACAGACCGAACGTGAGGAGAGGGGCTAGTGTAATTGTTTAATACAAATCATACAAAAATGCACGGAAGTATGTTTTTTAACACAAACTTACGTTAGTTTTGTTAGCCCATCTCAACATATAAACAAATACGTAATCACTGCCATTTGTTGCATTGTAAAACGTTAATAACATCCGGAGATATTGTAACCTAAAGTTGACGCTTGAAACCTCCGACGTTCAGTTGCGTGTTGTAACAAACACGGGCCACGGTCGGCGAGCAGCATCTGCAGGGACATGTTTACGATAACGACCGTGTTTACGAGTGTAGCTGTAGTGCACTGTTGTGGTTTGGTCTAGCTGTCGCAGTGTCCGCATGTAGCGATTGCTGCTATTGTTATTTTACATTCGTCTCCGCACGCAGACCAACTCTAGTACACCGTGTTACCAGACGTCTGTGATAGTGTAGTGTTGTGGGAACTGTGACCATGGTGAATTCGAACTCTGAAAAGGCGGAGATGATACTCATCTATGGCGAGTGTCGACGAAATGCAGCTGAAGCCTGCAGGGTGTATGCAGAACGGTACCCGGACAGAGAGCATCCAACGTGCCGCACATTGCAAAACATCTACCGCCAACTGTATGCAACAGGTATGGTCGTAGCACGCAAACGAGTCCGTAACAGGCCCGTCACAGGAGAAGCGGATGCAGTTGGTGTGTTAGCTGCTGTTGCCGTGAACCCACACATGAGTACACGGGACATTGCGAGAGCCGGTGGACTGAGTCAAAGTAGTGTCATGCGCATACTGCATCGTCACCGCTTTCACCCGTTTCATGTGTCGCTACATCAGTAATTACGTGGTGATGACTTTAATCATGAATGCAATTCTGTCAATGGGCATTAACAGAGAATGCGTTGCAGTTCTGCCTGTTTACCGATGAAGCGGGTTTCACAAACCACGGGGCAGTGAATCAACGGAACATGCATTACTGGTCCGTGGACAATCCTCGCTGCCTCAGACAGGTAGAGCGACAGCGACCGTGGACTGTAAATGTATGGTGCAGAATCATTGGCGACCACCTCATTGGTCCTCACTACATTGCAGTGGCCCAAACAGCTGCAACATACATCGCGTTTCTACAGAATGATCTGCAAACGTTGCTCGAAAATGCCACATTGGAAACGCGTCGACGTATGTGGTATCAGCATGATGGTGCACCTGCACATTCCGCAATTAACACTAGGCTGACCCTTGACAGGATGTTCGACGGGCGTTTCATAGGACGTGGAGGACGCATAAATTGGCCAGCCCGTTCTCCTGATCTTACAGCTCTGGACTTCTTTCTGTGGGGTACGTTAAAGGAGAATGTGTACCGTGATGTGCCTACAACCCCAGAGGAACAACGTATTGTGGCAGCCTGTGGCGACATTACACCAGATGTACTGCGGCGTGTACGACATTCATTACTCCAGAGATTGCAATTGTGTACAGCAAATGATGGCCACCACATTGAACATCTATTGGCCTGACATGTCGGGACACACTCTATTCCACTCCGTAATTGAAAACGGAAACCACATGTGTACGTGTACGTCACTCCTCATGGTAATGTACATGTCCGTCAGTGAAAAAGACCAATACAAAGGTTTTAGGATGTGGACGTAAAGGGCTGTTCCAGTCTCTCCCTTTGGATCCCTACGTAATTCGGTGCTCTCCGATACACACGATCGAACAGCGGAGGAGTGGTACTCAAGCGTCAACTTTAGGTTACAATATCTCCGGATGTTCTTAGCATTTTACAATGCAACAAACGGCACTGATTAAGTATTTGTTTATATGTTCAGATGTGCTAACAAAACTAACGGGGTTCCATTTAAAAAACGTAGATTTGTGTTAAAAACATACTTCCGTGCATTGTTGTATGGTTTGTATTAAGCAATTACACTAGCCCCTCGCCTCACGTTCGGTCTGTGGAATCGGTTTGTCAGTATTTGGTGTGGTTTACGAAATATATCCAGCGGTAACGTTAGGTGAATCACCCTGTATATCAGTACCATAGATTACCAGAAGCGGATGAACGTAGTTTGGATTTCTATACAGATTAAATACACCGATGGAGAAAAAAAATTGTAACACAAAAAATAAGTAATGTAGAGTGGTGAAATTTCGGGAATACGTTTGTCTAGATAACATCTTTAAGCGATTAATGTTACAAGATCATAGGTTACTGTAAGCGCGATGTAGTCCATATCAAATGTGGAATGCTGGTATAATGCCTGGTGACAGTTTGTTAGTGGAGTTCCGTGCCTCTTGCCATAGGTCGGTCAATACAGGGACGGTTAATGCTGTTTGTGGATGACACTGTAGTTGTCGTCCGATGACGTCACACGCGTGATCAACTGGAGAAGGAACTGGTGATCGAGCTGGCCAAGCCAACATGTCGACACTCTGTACAGCATGTGGGTTACAAAACCGGTATGTGAGCGAGCGTTATCCTGTTGGAATGCTGTTCATGAATGGCAGCACAAGAGGTCGAACCACTAGACAAATTCACAGTCTTGTAGCCAGGGTGCGTGTGATAACCACGAGAAGGTTCCTGCTGCTATACAAAATTGCACCCCAGGCCATACCTCCAAGTGTAGGTCTAGTGTGCCTAGGCCGCAGACAGAATGGCTGCAGAAGCTCACCTGACCTCCTTCTAACCAACACATCGCCATCACCGTTTCCGAGGCATAACCAGATTTCATCGGAAAACACAACTAGTAGATAGTGTCGGAAGTTCCATGCGACTTTTCGCAGATGATGCTGTAGTATACAGAGAAGTTGCAGCATTAGAAAATTGCAGCGAAATGCAGGAAGACTTGCAGCGGATAGGCACATGGTGCAGGGAGTGGCTACTGACCCTTAACATAGACAAATGTAATGAATTGCAAATACATAGAAAGAAGGATCCTTTATTGTATGATTAAATGATAGCGGAAAAAACACTGGTATCAGTTACTTCTGTAAAATATCTGGCAGTATGCGTACGGAACGATTTGAAGTGAAATGATCATATAAAATTAATTGTTGGTAAGGCGGGTGCCAGGTTGAGATTCATTGGGAGAATCCTTAGAAAATGTAGTCCATCAACAAAGGAAGTGACTTACAAAACACTTGTTCCATCTATACTTGAGTATTTGCTCATCAGTGTGGGATCCGTACCAGGTGGGTTTGACAGAGGAGATAGAGAAGATCCAAAGAAGAGCGGCGCGTTTCGTCACAGGGTTATTTGGTAAGCGTGACAGCGTTACGGAGACGTTTAGCAAACTCAAGTGGCAGACTCTGCAAGAGAGGCGCTCTGCGTCGCGGTGTAGCTTGCTGTCCAAGTCTCGAGAGGGTGCGTTTCTGGATGAGGTATCGAGTATATTGCTTCCCCCTACTTATACCTCCCGAGGAGATCACGAGTGTAAAATTAGAGAGGTTTGAGCGAGCACGGATGCTTTCCGGCAGTCGTTCTTTCCGCGAACCATACGCGACTGGAACAGGAAAGGGCGATAATGACAGTGGCACGTAAAGTGCCCTCCGCCACACACCGTTGGGTGACTTGCGGAGTATAAATGTACATGTAGATGTACAACATGCCTCCACGCCGCCCTCCAGTGTGTTCTGACATGACACCGGAAAGTCGTAAACGGCGGTGGGCTGGGGTCAGTAGAAAGCTCACTACAGGGCGGTTGGCTCGGATGAGTCATTGAATAACCGATTTGAAACAGTTCGTTGTCTCACTGTGTAGCCAACTCCTGCTCAGATTTCTGCTGTAGATGCAGTGCGATGTGACAGAGCCATACGCCGAACACGATGGTCTTCCCTCTCGGTAGTACCACGTGGCCGTCCGGAGCCGCTCTTCTTCCTACCGTACATTCACGTGACCACAGCTGCAGCAGTCATTTACAGAGGCTACATTTCTGACAAGTACTTTTTGCAGTATCACAGAAGGAACAACCAGCTTCTCGTAGCCCTGTTGCAAGACATCGTTCTAACTTAGTGAGTTCTGACAATGGCGTCTTTGGCGATTTAAAGGGATTCTTAACCTTCATCAACTCACCATATCCAATCCCAAAGGTGACTAACACTCTACACCATTACAGCTTGTATTTAAAGCAAACCTGGTCTGCATCCTCATAGTGGCACCACTATGATAGGACTGACAGAGGAGGTAGAGAAGATCCACCGAAGAGTGACGCCTTTTGTCACGGGGTCGTTTAGCTGGCAAATGAGCGTTACGGGGATGCGAAACAAACTCCACCGGCAGACGTTACAAAGAGAGGTATTGTGCATCATGGAGAGATTTATTATTAAAATTTCGGGACAGCACTTTTCAGGAGGAGTCGGACAACATATTACTTTCCCCCACAAAAATCTCGCTTATTGACGACGAGCAGAAAATTCCAGAAATTAGAGCCAGAAGAGAGGCCTACCGACAATCATTCTTCCTACTCACTATTCGCAAGTGGAAGAAGGTTGGAGGGATCAGATAGTGGTACCGAAAGTACCCTCCGCCACACACCATTAGGTGGCTTGAGGAGTATAATATAGATATAGATGTAGTGGTGCTACCAGCGCCACTCGTATTCCACAGGCGCAAAATCTGAATAGGGTTCATTTTTCAGTTGTGGAACCACTTCCACCAATATTAGTTTATGTCACACAGCTGCATCTTGCGTGTTGCAATTCTTTTCCCGCAAATGTAAAAGGGCACTCTGGCCGCATATTAAGTTGATCAAGTCACGTTAAGTAACAAAGAGGGGACCACACCACTGGAGATTTCTCATGAAACGCATTTCTGCAGCGGCTCAGGTAAAAGCCACTTGGTCGTTTGGTCTTCTTTGAGGAGACGCCACTGGGCGCGGGTCACTGATGTCGCAATAGAGACAGCATCTCCCGCGGTGTAGGGCCACCAGCAGAGTCTGTTTTACAACGTGAAAGTGGTAGGAACACCATTTTCGGTAAGGTCCTGAAGGACACTTTTCTAAATAAAACATAGAAAACACGGCTTTCTTGAAAATACACTGCCCACATGAGGTACGAGTATGAAGTGTAAATAGGCCGTTTAGGTTTTTATATTGATAACGCCACGTAGCGCTCTGTATGAAAATCACTGGCTGTGCTGTGTGCAGTCTGTGGCTGGTTTGCGTTGTTGTTGGCCATTGTAGTGTTGGGCAGCTGGATGTTAACAGCGTGTAGCGTTGTGCAGTTGGAGGTGAGCCGCCAGCAGTGGTGGATATGGGGAGAGAGATGGCGGAATTTTGAGAGCGGATGATCTGGACATGTGTCCATCAGAGACAGTACATTTGTAAGACTGGATGTCATGAACTGCTATATATATTATGACTTTTGAACACTATTAAGGTAAATACATTGTTTCTTCTCTATCAAAATCTTTCATTTGCTAACTATGCCTATCAGTAGTTAGTGCCTTCAGTAGTTTGAATCTTTTATTTAGCTGGCAGTAGTGGCGCTCGCTGTATAGCAGTAGTTCGAGTAACGAAGATTTGTTTGTGAGGTAAGTGATTTGTGAAACGTATAGGCTCATATTAATCAAGGCCATTCTTTTGTAGGGAATATTAAAAGTCAGATTGCGTTGCGCTAAAAATATTGTGTGTCAGTTTAGTGTTGATCAGAATAGGTAAAGAGCGAAATGTCTGAGCACGTTCAGTTTTGCTCAGCTGTTTTAAAATCAAATAATGTAAGAGGTTTATCAGGACAGTAATTCATTAATTTTTCTAAGGGGACGTTTCAAAAGCATGGCAGGTGGGGCATAGTTCAACGCTGAGTTCAGGCATTGCAAAATGCTGAATGTTAAAGGCAATGTAAGACGCTAACGTAAATAAATTAGGAGTTAGAAACAGAAAAATAGCTGTGCAGTAGAATACCCATCTCACTGGGCACTCAAAGAGGTACAGAGAGATAATGACACTATTTTTCTGCTCAAAGTGCTGGGAAACGTATTATAGTTTAGCTGCCTGTAGTCAGGGAGGAGACCAACTTATTTTAAGATATCTTTTTACTGGTCGGCACTCGGAACATCCTTAGCCAGTCAAATGACGTGAAGTATGAAAGTGCGAATAGCCCAAGCTTCCTTTTTGTAAGCAGAAGGAACAAAATCATCTCACCGACACACTTCTTCTCCGACATAGTACTTCACCACCAGGTTTCTTCTCTGTACCCCATCAACCGAGTCTCTTTGAACAGACGAACTGAGGGACATGTCGTTGGTGTGAAACCAGTGAATGGTTTTGCTGCTACTTCACCCCCCACCTGCTGATTAACACGATGAGATTGAGTTGTGAGAGCGAGTGGGATCAGTGTTATTGTTCTTACTGCGTTTCAGTAATTTTCAGGCTTCACTCTAAATACTTGCTTGTAGGTTTTCACGATCAATATGCTTTCAATTTAGCCATAGACGGAAACGCATAAACTTCTAGACCATTATCTGCATTTAATACTAACATTCCAGCAACCGTAATACGATTGTACTGTGTGTGTTGTGTGTGTGTTTTGTCATGTTAATTGCAACAGTCTGTGATGCTATTCACTGAGCGTTGATTAGATTAAATGAAATGTTGTTTATAAACGTGCACACCATTTCATACATAGTGACACAAATGTGATTCCCACTTGAAAAATTCAGTCTGGTGTTTTGCATGCTTAAGTTTACTCTGCCTTGTACTGTGAATGTTTTCTATGATGTCGTTTTTATGTACATCTTGCACTGTATATGCATTTTGTTTTCCGTATTTTTCTGTGACAACTATATTGCTGTAAGTTCAAAATGGTTCAAATGGCTCTGAGCACTATGGGACTCAACATCTGAGGTCATTAGTCCCCTAGAACTTAGAACTAGTTAAACCTAACTAACCTAAGGACATCACACACATCCATGCCCGAGGCAGGATTCGAACCTGCGACCGTAGCGGTCTCGCGGTTCCAGACTGCAGCGCCGTAACCGCGCGGCCACTTCGGCCGGCTATTGCTGTAAGTCTGAATTTTTTGAGTCATCAGTCTTCTTGCAGGTTTGATCAGGCCCGCCACGAATTCGTCCCCTGTGCCAACCTCTTCACCTCAGAGTAGCACTTGCAGCCTACGTCCTCAATTATTTGCTGGATGTATTCCAATTTCTGTCTTCTTCTACAGTTTTCACCCTATTCAGGACCCTCTAGTATCTTGGAAGTTATTCACTGAAGTCTTAACAGATGCTCTGTCATCTCGTCCCTTCTTCTTGTTTCTCTGCCTCGTGATGACTGGGTGTTGTGAGATGTCCTTAGGTTAGTTAGGTTTTAGTAGTTCTAAGTTCTAGGGGACTGATGACCATAGATGTTAAGTCCCATAGTGCTCAGAGCCATTTGAACCATTTTAACCTTCTTCTTGTCAGTGTTTTCCATGTATTCCCTTCCTCTTCGATTCTGCGCAGAACCACCTCACCTTTTCAGCACGCCTAATTATTAACATTCGTCTGAAGCACCATTTCTCAGATGCTTCGATTCTTTTCTGTTCCGGTTTTCCATACTCGATGTTTTGCTGCCATACAGTGCTATGTTCAAAACGTACATAATGAGAAATTTCTTCCTTATGTGAAGCCCTTGTTCGATACTGGTAGACTTGTGGCTTCCAATTCTTTCGCGGCGGCTTGTGAGAGTAAAACCTTTTCGGTTTTCGAACAGCGTCAGTTCGAATAAAATTCTCTGGCTCCGCCATCGTCGTCAGGAGTAAAACTTCAGAATGCCGCGATTGTCACGGTTTTCCAGTTATTTAGCCACGTTTGCGCTCTCTGCCACCAAGCAGAGACGGACGAAATGACGCGTGCGCTGAAGGTGAGTTGAGTAGCTCACAGCAGCTCCGCCCCGCCGCTAGACCCAGTGATGTCAGGTGGGGCGAGAGGCCGGCGCCGCGTTTGAAACTGCCGCTCCCGCCTTTCTACAAGCGTCAAGCATTCTTCGATGTTTACTGAGTGTGCACCCCTGGTCTGGTCGGAGCTACTGGTGTTGGCGGCCGTGTGCGAGTTAGGTTGCTTGCTCGTGTGACTGTGTGTATGTTTTCTTTTCTGAGGACGGCTTTGGGCGATAGCTGCATATGTAACAGTTATTTCGTTGCGCCTCTCTGCAATTGAACGGTTCATCTTTGCGGTGAGCAGCAATCTATCATGTTATTTATATTGTAGTTAATCTAGAAATAAGAATGCAAGCATAAAGTAAACGCACTTGGCAACGCACATTGTCTGATACATTGTCTGACCAAGTAGTCTTGGGGTGATTGCTAATTTAGGCAGCGAATGTATAGGTAGTTGAAAGACGGATACTCAGTGTCTATAGACTTCTCTTACGATGATTTCTAGTGCCTAAATTGAATGAATAATGCGTGAATCACCAATGATTAACGTGAACCTCCCCTGAGCTTCGAACCATAATATTTTTGATGTCCATGTTTCTTGAAAACTTCCTATGAATCACATATTTTGAAAAAACACAATTGCCAAACTCTTCACAGCAATGAACTGAGATATGAGAATGTAAAAGTGATGATATTAAAATGTATGAGGATCAATCATTCAGAGATATAAATACGTAGCCGGTCGGTGTGGCCGAGGGGTTCTAGGCGCTTCAGTCTGGAACCGCGCGACCGCTACGATCGCAGGCTCGAATCCTGCCTCGGGCATGGCTGTGTGTGATCTCCTTCGGTTAGTTCGGTTTAAGCAGTTCTTAGTTCTAGGGGACTGATGATCTCAGCAGTTAAGTCCCATAGTGCTCAGAGCCATTTGAAACATATAAATACCCTGCTTGCACATAATGGTTCAAATGGCTCTGACCACTATGCGACTTAACTTCTGAGGTCATCAGTCTCCTAGAACTTAGAACTATTTAAACCGAACTAACCTAAGGACATCACACATATCCATGCCCGAGGCAGGATTCGAACCTTCGACCGCAGCGGTCGCGCGGTTCCAGACTGCAACGCCTAGAACCGCTCGGCGCTGCAGTCTGGAACCGCGCGACCGCTACGGTCGCAGGTTCGAATCCTGCCTCGGGCATGGATGTGTGAGATGTCCTTAGGTTAGTTCGGTTTAAGTAGTTCTTGGTTCTAGAGGACTGATGACCTCAGCAGTTAAGTCTCATAGTGCTCAGAGCCATTTGAATCATTTGCAACGCCTAGAACCGCGTGGCCACCGAGGTCGGCGCGAATGATGATTAAAGAAGTATAACTACACATGTTTTGAGGAACACAAATTTTACTAATGGAGGTAATTGTATCTGTTCAAATTACATTAGTAATAGACGCTTTCTAGAGTGTCTGATGTCACACTGAAGTATGCTAGACACTCAGATCACCACCAAACGTTGTATGTCAAATGGTTCAATCGGCCCCAGCACTATTGGACAACTTCTGAGGTCATCAGTCCCCTAGAACTTAGAACTACTTAAACCTACCTAACCTAAGGATATCACACACATCCATGCCCGAGGCGGGATTCTAACCTGCGACCGCAGCGGTCGCGCGGTTCCGGACTGTAGCGCCTACAACCGCTCGTCCACCGCGGCCGGCCGTTGTATGTCGATCTACTATCAACCAAAACACTGATTTAATACGTAATATGTACCGTTGTCCCATAGAACAAGCGTACATGGTAATTAAAAGTAACACCAGAGCTATGAGGTCTGAGAACGATGTCGATGGCAAATGAAACTAAATGGTTGAAACTAATGGAACAGGCACGCACTTTGGGACATGTAAAACCAGGTCATACAGTCACAGTGTTGGAGCTATCACCCGCCTGCCGAGACAGCTCGCTGATGCCACGACACTCCCATCGCTTAGTGTCGCCAACAACAGGAGACCAAACGGTCACTCCAGGGCCATTGCCGATACGATACAGGCGAGCCCCAGCCGTACTGTCTACATACAAATCACAGTGTCGCGTGAGGACCCCATGCAGTTGGCAACAAACCGCCAAGTGACGCATACATAAAATGTACTGTTGTCTTCACACGTTATGAACACTGAGACTGTTGTCTTTTCACCTAATGAAGAGTGACACAGTGTCTTCATACAAAAAGTACAGTCAGAAATTTTTTGTGAAGCGACTGGAGGTATCTGGTCGTTTCCCAAATAAATATTGCTCATAATCCACAATGTTGAGCAAGTGAAAGGTCACTAACATGCAAACCTCCATGCGTCAGACGCACAGATCGGTATCAAATGTTGTATGTCGATCGAGTATCAACCGAAACACCGATTTACTTCGTGCTATGTGCTGTCGTCCAGTATAATGTGCTTACACGGTAACTAAAAGTAACATTGTAACTACGAAGCACAGGAATAGCATATTTGTGAGTAGTTGTTTAGGAGTTTTCACGTGGGTGAGTTGGTATTGGGTGCGGTCGTCGTACCGAAGATCTCGCGTGCAAACCTCAATGCTGACTTTTTTTTTTAACTTTTTGGAAGTGAAACATTTACATGGGAGAACATTTTCTTGACACGTACAACAACATTTTGGAGTTTGTAGCAATATTCTTTAGACAGTCTGCTTTCGCTTCGTCAATTGAACGTTATGCACTTATTATTGAGGTTATAATTTTGTTTATTTGTTACTACTATTAGTTGTCTTATTATTATTATTATTATTATTACTTCCTTACGTGTGGCGCAATTGTTTCTATATTTTTCTGTTCTGATTGTACACTACTGGCCATTAAAACTGCTACACCACGAAGATGATGTGCTACAGACGCGAAATTTATCCGACAGGAAGAAGATGTTATGATATGCAAATGATTAGGTTTTCAGAGAATTCACACAAGGTTGGCGCCGGCGGCGACACGTACAACGTGCTGACATGAGGAAAATTTCCAACCGATTTCTCATACACAAACAGCAGTTGACCGGCGTTGCCTGGTGAAACGTTGTTGTGATACCTCGTGTAAGGAGGAGAAATGCGTACCATCACGTTTCCGACTTTGATATAGGTCGGATTATAGCCTATCGCGATTGCGGGTTATCGTATCGCGACATTGCTGCTCGCGTTGGCCGAGATCCAATGACTGTTAGCAGAATATGGAATCGGTGGGTTCAGGAGGGTAATACGCAACGCCGTGCTGGATCCCAACGGCCTCGTGTCACTAGCAGTCGAGATGACAGGTATCTTATCCGCATGGCTGTAACGGATAGTGCAGCCACGTCTCGATCCCTGAGTCAACAGATGGGGACGTTTGCAAGACAAAAAGCATCTGAACGAACAGTTCGACGACGTTTGCAGCAGCATGGACTATCAGCTTGGAGATCATGGCTGCGGTTAATCTTGACGCTGCATCACAGACAGGAGCGCCTGCAATGGTGTACTCAACGACGAACCTGGGTGCACGAATGGCAAAACGTCATTTTTTCGGATGCATCCTGGTTCTGATTACAGCATCATGATGGTCGCATCCGTGTATAGCGACATCGCGGTGAACGTACACTGGAAGCGTGTATTCGTCATCGCCATACTGGCGTATCATCCGGCGTGATGGTATGGGGTGCCATTGGTTACACGTCTGTCACCTCTTGTTCGCATTGATGGCACTTTGAACAGTGGACGTTACATTTTAGATCTTTTACGACCCGTGGCTCTACCCTTCATTCGATCCCTGCGAAACCCTACATTTCAGCAGGAGAAAGCACGTCCGCGTATTGCAAGTCCTGTACGGGCATTTCTGGATACAGAAAATGTTCGACCGCTGCCCTGGCCAGCACGTTCTCCAAATCTCTCACCAATTGAAAACGTCTGGTCAATGGTGGCTGAGCAACTGGCTCGTTGCAATACGCCAGTCACTACTCTTGATGAACTGTGGTATCGTGTTGAAGCTGCGTGGGCAGCCATACCTGTACGCGCCATCCAAGCTCTGTTTGACTCAATTCCTAGGCGTATCAAGGCTGTTATTACGGCCAAAGGTGGTTGTTCTGGGTACTGATTTCTCAGGGTGTATGCAACCAAACTGCGTGAAAATTTAATCAAATGTCAGTTCTAGTATAATATATTTGTCCAATGAATACCCGTTAATCATCTACATTTCTTCTTGGTGTAGCAATTTTAATGGCCAGTAGTGTATATTCTGTGAATCGATAAATTTATAGCCGGCCGCGGTGGTCTAGCGGTTCTGGCGCTGCTGTCCGGAACCGCGGGACTGCTACGGTCGCAGGTTCGAATCCTGCCTCGGGCATGGGTGTGTGATGTCCTTAGGTTAGTTAGGTGTAAGTAGTTCTAAGTTCTAGGGGACTTATGACCTAAGATGATGAGTCCCATAGTGCTCAGAGCCATTTGAACCATTTGATAAATTTATAGGTTTATTACTTTCAAAGAAACGAAGAGAAAGGTGACTGACAAGAGAACACTGCTGTAAATTCAAACAGTCCTCTACGTGTCATAAATATGTTGTCCCATGTGACACTTCCACGCACAATAGAGTAAAATATTTATCGTTATTGGGGTTTGAAGCCGAGACCTGTGGTATGAAATTTAATGCTTCATCAGCTTCCAACAGAAGCTACTTGGATTAGTGATTCGCAGTCATTCTTTTCCTGTGCTCTCTCGTGCTAATGCTACTTCTAATTAACGTTTACGTCCGTTCCGCTGGACGGCAGCACTTGGTACGAACTAAATCATAGTTTTGGTTGATACTCTATCTACACACAACGTTTGGTACTGACCTCAGTGTCTGACATCTGGAGGTTTGATTGTAAGGGCTCACTGTTTATGTATGTTGTGAAGTTATTCAGGAGGGTAGAGATATTGCTTGGACCTTATTCCTGTAACCGTACTTGAAAACTAATGTGCACAGTTGTGATCAGATTAGTAAACATCTGAACTTCTAACTCCGTATGTGTGTGCGCTACACGAAAAATAAGAAAAAAAACTTTATACTGATGACGATCTAGCGTTGCAGTCAGTTCGCCTTTTTATCAAACTTCGGACTATGTGCCAAGCCAACTAGACATGTTTCCATGATCGTTGAAAACTGGAAATGACTGCGTTCCGGTCGAACTGAGACAATGACTTTACCAATGGTATGGGACGAATTTGGTTGGTGCTTCAAACCATCGACAGTTCTTATGTTCTTCTTTTTCAGCGACTGTTCTTTATACTTTGTGTGTTTGGTATTTTGTGTAACAGAGAGTGACCTGTAGGTCTTGAAAGGAACTTTATTGTTAATGTTCATACACTGTTATAATTTCAGTTGTGTACTTACGGTCTTATGTGGAGAATGCATGTATCGTAATGTTTAACTCCACCTGTCTTTGATGTTATTCACTGAACATTTACTGAAATGTTGTTTACCAACGTATACACCATTTCATACGCAGACAGAAATTTCATTCCATCATGGGAAATTGAATACACTATTTTGTCAGCTGAACTTTACACTGTCTTGTGCAGTTAATGTTTCCTAAGTATCTCGTTTTTATGTACATCTTGCACGTATATACGTTTTGATTTCTGGATTGGTCTGTGACAACTACATCGCCGTAAGTTTGAATTCTTGTGAATGTTGTTATACGTATGTTGTTGTATAATGAAGTAATTTTCGAAGAGTTTTCCTATGTAACTATTGCTAGGACTATAATTTTTCCAGAATTATCAGTAAGTTCAATGTCGGAAATCGTTTGAAATTACGAGTTATTAATCGATGTTTTAAAGAATGGACGGTATGAATGTGAATAAGGTATCAATGTATGATTGAGCAAGTAACGCAGTATTACATTGGGTATAAAGTCATTTAGTGTGAAAGTGTTTAAAATTAAGAACTGAACTGTAATGGCAGTTTTAAAGATAAGTGAAGGAAGTGCGAACTAGTAAATTAATAAAACCTTTGAGTTTTGTTAATCAGAGTTAACATGATGCCAGCAAAGTGAGAGAGTGAATGAGTGGTGGCTTAGAGGATTAGTTAGGGATATAATAAATGTTTATGTACACTCTTCGTAAAATCCAAGTGCCAAACAACGCTTCCAATGAACACATAATTCTGATGCAGCACATATCAGATTTCTACAATGCACTTACGCCTCAACGGGTTTTGAGTGTAAATGAATCTGCATAAATTTAAGCACAGAACGCATAGATGGTGTTACGCTACTGTTTTATCCCAAAACTGTCTTGTGACTAATATAAAACCAGAGTTAAGAAGACTACATCTACATCTACATTTACACTCCGCAAGCCACCCAACGGTGTGTGGCGGAGGGCACTTTATGTGTCACTGTCATTACCTCCCTTTTCTGTTCCAGTCGTGTATGGTTCGCGGGAAGAACGACTGCCAGAAAGGCTCCGTACGCGCTCGAATCTCTCTAATTTTACATTCGTGATCTCTTCGGGAGGTATAAGTAGGAGGAAGCAATATATTCCATACCTCATCCAGAAACGCATCCTCTCGAGACCTGTACAGCGAGCTACACCGCGATGCAAAGCGCCTCTCTTGCAAAGTCTGCCACTTGAGTTTGCTAAACATCTCTGTAACGCTATCACTCCTACCAAATAACCCTGTGACGAAACGCGCCGCTCTTCTTTGGATCTTCTCTACCTCCTCTGTCAACCTGACCTGGTACGGATCCCACACTGATTAGCAATACTCAAGTATAGGTCGAACGAGTGTTTTGTGAGCCACCTCCTTTGGTGATGGACTACATTTTCTAAGGACTCTCCCAATGAATCTCATCCTGGGACCCGCCTTACCAACAATTAATTTTATATGATCATTTCACTTCAAATCGTTCCGCACGCATACTCCCAGATATTTTACAGAAGTAACTGCTACCAGTGTTTGTTCCGCTATCATATAATCATACAATAAAGGATCCTTCTTTCTATGTATTCGCAACACATTACATTTGTCTATGTTAAGGGTCAGTTGCACTCCCTGCACCAAGTGCCTATCCGCTGCAGATCTTCCTGCATTTCGCTACAATTTTCTAATGCAGCAATTTCTCTGTATACTACAGCATCATCCGCGAAAAGCCGCATGGAACTTCCAACACTATCTACTAGGTCATTTATATATATTGTGAAAAGCAATGGTACCATAACACTCCCCTGTGTCACGCCAGAGGTTACTGTAACGTCTGTAGACGTCTCTCCATTGAGAACAACATGCTGTGTTCTGTTTGCTAAAAACTCTCCAGTCCAGCCAAACAGCTGGTCTGATATTCCGCAGGCTCTTACTTTGTTTATCAGGCGAGAGTACGGAACTGTATCGAACGCCTTACGGAAGTCAAGGAGAATGGCATCTACCTGGGAGCCTGTATATAATATTTTTTGGGTCTCATGAACAAATAAAGCGAGTTGGGTCTCACACGATCGCTGTTTCCGGAATCTATGTTGATTCCTACAGAGTAGGTTCTGTGTTACCAGAAATGACATGATACGCGAGCAAAAAACATGTTCTAAAATTCTACAACACATCGATGTCAGAGATATAGGTCTATAGTTTTGCGCATCTGCCCGACGACTCTTCTTGGAGACTTGCACTACCTGTGCTCTTTTCCAATCTTTTCGAACCTTCCCTGCGGTTCACGGCTGTTAGAAGGGAGGCAAGTTCTTTCGCGTACTCTCTGTAGAATCGAATTGGTATCCCGTCAGGTCCAGTGGACTTTCTTCTGTTGAGTGATTTCAGTTGCTTTTATATTCCTTGGACACTTATTTCAATGTCATCCACTTTTTCGTTTGTGCGAGGATTTAGAGAAGGAACTGCAGTGCGGTCTTCCTCTGTGAAACAGCTTTGAAAAAAGGTGTTTCGTATTTCAGCTTTACGCGTTCATCCTCTGTTTCAATGCCATCATCATCCCATAGTTTCTGGATATGCTGTTTCGAGCCACTTACCGATTTAACGTAAGACCAGAACTTCCTAGGATTTTCTGTGAAGGCAGTACATAGAATTTTACTTTCGAATTCACTGAACGCTTCACGCATAGCCCTCCTTACCCTAACTTTGACATCGTTTAGCTTCTGTTTGTCTGAGAGGTTTTGGCTGCGTTTAAACTTGCAGTGAAGCTCTCTTTGCTTTCGCAGTAGTTTCCTGAATTTGTTGTTGAACCACGTTGGGTTTTTCCCGTCCCTCACAGTTTTACTCGGCACGTACCTGTCTAAAACGCATTTTACGATTGCCTTGACCTTTTTCCATAAACACTCAACATTGTCAGTATTGGAACAGAAATTTTCGTTTTGATCTGTTAGATAGTCTGAAATCTGCCCTCTATTACTCTTGCTAAACAGATAAACCTTCTTCCCTTTTTCTTGTATTCCTATTTACTTCCATACTCAGGGATGCTGCAACGGCCTTATGATCACTGATTCCCTGTTCTGCGCTTACAGAGACGAAAAGTTCGGGTCTGTTTGTTATCAGTAGGTCCAAGATGTTATCGCCACGAGTCTGTTCTCTATTTAATTCCTCGAGTTAATTTTCGGATAGTGCACTCAGTACATTGTCACTCGATGCTTTGTCCCTACCATCCGTCCTAAACATCTGAGTGTCCCAGTCTATATCTGGTAAATTGAAATCTCCACCTAAGACTATAACATGCTGAGAAAATTTATGTGAAATGTATTCCAAATTTTCTCTGAGTTGTTCTGCCACTAATGCTGCTGAGTCGGGAGGTCGGTAAAAGGAGCCAATTATTAACCTAGCTCGGTTGTTGAGTGTAACCTCCACCCATAATAATTCACTGGAACTATCCACTTCTGCTTCACTACAGGATAAACTACTACTAACAGCGACAAACACTCCACCACCGGTTGCATGCAATCTATCCTTTCTAAACACCGTCTGTACCTTTGTAAGAACTTCGGCAGAATTTATCTCTGGCTTCAGCCAGCTTTCCGTACCTATAACGATTTCAGCTTCGGTGCTTTCTATCAGCGCTTGAAGTTCCGGCTCTTTACCAACGCAGCTTCGACAGTTGACAATTACAATACCGATTGCTGCTTGGTCCCCTCATGTCCTGACTTTGCCCCGCACCCTAAGAGGCTGTTGCCCTTTCTGTACTTTCCTGAGGCCATCTAACCTAAACAGCCGCCCAGTCTACGCCACACAACCCCTGCTACCCGTGTAGCCGCCTGCTGCGTGTAGTGGACTCCTGACCTATCCAAAGGAACCCGAAACCCCACCACCCTATGGCGCAAGTCGCGGAATCGGCAGGCCAGATGGTCGCCGAACCGTCTCAGCCTCTGATTCAGAGCCTCCACTCAGCTATGTACCAAAGGTCTGCAGTCAGTCCTGTCGACGATGCTGCAGATGGTGAGCTCTGCTTTCATCCAGCCAGCGAGACTGGCAGTGTTCACCAAATCAGATAGCTGCCGTAAGCCAGAGAGGATTTCCTCCGACCCATAGCGACACACATCATTGGTGCCGACATGAGCGACCACCTGCAGATGGGTGCACCCTGTAACCTTCATGGCATCCGGAAGGCCCCTTTCCACATCTGGAATGACTCCCCCCGGTATGCACACGGAGTGCACATTGGTTTTCTTCCCCTCTCTTTCTGCCATATCCCTAAGGGGCCCCACTACGCGCCTGACGTTGGAACTCCCATCTACCAGTAAGCCCACCCTCAGCGACCACCCGAATCTTGCAGATTGAGGGGCTACCTCTGGAACAGGACAAGCAGCCATGTCCAGCCGAAGATTAGTATCAGCTGGAGACAGAGCCAGAAAACGGTTCATCAAACAAACTGGAGAGGGCTTCCTTTCAGCCCTCCGGAATGTCTTTCGCCCCCTGCCACACCTCGAGATGACCTCCCACTCTACCACAGGTGAGGGGTCGGCCTCAATGTGGGCAGTATCCCGGGCAGCCACAGCCGTAGTCCGATAGGGGGATGCATGGGACGAGCTGGCCGTCCCCGACAAACCCCCATCCGGAACGAAGGGATTCCAACTCAGCCCACGACCGAACACAGCAGTCGCAGTCCCTATCCATTCTAAATACTATTGTGCAAAGAACGTCTGAACTAATCTACAGAGAGCACAAAGAATTCGACACAAAATGTAAACGGTTATTAAAATACAAGATTGCCTAGTAAATGCAGTAATGCTGCCACTTGCGCACTGCTGACACACTGCTCGGCGGCAGAAAGAGACTACGCGATTTTACACTATTCAGGTACTAAAGCGCGATGCTACAATACTATAATACGCTCGAAATTTATGAATTAAACAATGCAAGTACCAAAAAACACGCAAGGAAATTAAGAATTAAACTATGTAACATATAAGTGAGCTAAGAGCATACGCCTTGCTGATGGCAGCTGCTTATCCAACGGCGGCAGGGAGCACACACTCCTATCACAATAATTAATCCCCACTCTCTAATAAGTTGTTTTTTAAACCCTCGTCGCCAGTTTTGTAAAGGCCTCGTCGCTACTGCTGTGGAGGTCAAGCTGCCAGGGTTGTTACGGCAGGCCGACTCTGTGAGTTCATAATACGGGTTCTGGTGCAGTACACCGATAAGACAATTCCTTCCTGCCACTATTACACAGCTATGCCCCAGGATCAAGTGACAGGATAGGAGAACGAAAGTTCTATAACACTCCAACAAACTAGTAACAAAGTCACACAAATGAGTTAGAAACGTGTACTTATGTTTGTTACTTGGTGAAAAATGAAGCCTGCAATACAGCGTGTAATATAACACAGAAAAGGCCCTTAATAGCAAAGTGCCAATAATCGTAGCCAAACTTCACAGTACATAGCAAATTCAAATTAAAACAACTGTCTGTTCACTTCTAAGAGTTCACTAAACGACGTTCCCTGTCTAAGTCAGCTCTGGACGATGATTTATAACCAAGTGGGCGAGAGCTGGTCTTCTATCTTCCGAGTAGGCTTCTGTCAGGAGGACAGGGTGTGAGTCGTGCTTGGGTAGCTCAGACGGTAGAGCACTTTCCCGCAAAAGGCAAAGGTCCCGAGTTCAAGTCTTGGTCCGGCACACAGTTTTAATCTGCCAGGAACTTTCTGTACATTGCCGTCCGGTCGCCGGCGGATCGTACTCGGCCGGCAATTGGCCGAGGCGAGGTCGATATATTCATCATGAGCGCTGCCAGTGGCGCTGGTGGAACTCGTGCAAGTGGCGAGTCTCTATGGCATTGGCACCAGCTCGCATCTTTGCGCCTGTGGTGCCTTTGACCTGGCTGTGTCTTGTTCGGATCACGCAGCCAGTTGTTTGTCCGTACTAGTGAATGCCAGTACCTAATGAACCTAGTTCACATTTGATAGGGATTTTCACTGTTCATCTGCTGTAAATTATGGACCACAGTGGAAGCATAGGAAGTTCAACTGCACACTAGCGAGCATCAGGACACGTAGACTTACAGGAGGGGGAGGGGGGGGGGGGGGACGAACCTCAGCAGGTTTCCCAGAAAGTGCTACCAGCAGCCATTCCGGTCAACATCACTTTAGTCATCTGGCCTTTCTTTGAGGAAACACCACTGGGTGACAGTCACTGAAACCACAATACAGATACAATCTCCCACAGTTTAGGACCACCAGCATAGGCCATTTTACAACTTGAAGGTGGAAAGGGAACTCCCTTTTTTGCAAAGTCCAGAAGGACATTTTGTGAATAAAACTTAGAAAACCTACCTTTCTTCGAAATAAACCGTCCTCTGGAGATAAGATTCAAACATGGGGAAGGAGCCCGTATCAAGCCTCCTTTCATGGCGTGGAACGCCGCCGTATTTGCGCAGTTCAAATAAACACAATGTTTGAGATAATGTAGCAACAGATGCAAGTTGTTGGTGTGAGACCAATGTCTGATTTTTCACACACGTCAGCCTCAACCTGCAGATTAAGATGAGAACTAGCTGTGACAGCGAGAAAGGCCTTAGCGATAGTAAGATCATTTCTGCTGAATTCGAGTAGTTTTCGAGCTTCGCTCTGAAGACGTACTAGCAGACCTTTATGGTCAACGAGCTTTCATCTCTGGCCATGGACCCAAAGGGATATCATTCTGAAGCCCTTTCTTCCTTTGAAAACTAATTTTTCAGCAATCACGGACAGGCTTTGCGATTATTATTGTTTATCTATTCATTATTCTGAAGGGGCTACAGTAGAATTACCTTAGGTTAGCAGAGTCACGTTACGTAATCCCGAAAGCTTTAATGCAATGCCCACCAGTAATTGCTGTTATTGGTATCCAGAATGTTCAAAGTTTATCACCAGCCTTATGAACTCCAAAGGTTTTTAATCAAAATTATTTTCTCTACAGTATTTTCTCACAGGAAACCGCCACATTTATAAAGCAGTGAACTGGGGTAGCCGGCCGCGGTGGCCGTGCGGTTCTAGGCGCTCCAGTCCGGAGCCGCGCTGCTGCTACGGTCGCAGGTTCGAATCCTGCCTCGGGCATGGGTGTGTGTGATGTCCTTAGGTTAGTTAGGTTTAAGTAGTTCTAAGTTCTAGGGGACTGATGACCACAGCAGTTGAGTCCCATAGTGCTCAGAACCATTTGAACCATTTTTTGAACTGGGGTAGAGTAAACCTGCATGTTCCTTGTGGTTCAGTAGAGTACTGGCTGAACTTGAAGGATACTATGCAGCTTCTACATACTGTTAATTGTGTCAAATTGCCTCTTGGATAGTACAAGCTTAGACTCTCCACCAGTCATGGCTCGTAGTTTCCAAACTGTGGCAGCGACTTTTATCGATCGGAGCTGTAGTGTCGGGGCCTACCTTTCCTTTTTGTAATCTAAGGCTGAAGAGTAACGTATGCTTACTCAAAGGTAAGATGTGTAGATACCATATTTAGCCGCCACCATCAGGTTATCGCTATAGATGAAAATAAAAATTACATGTTTATTTAGAGAACTTTAATGCGGTGTGTTCTGTGTTAGTTTAACTGCTTGCTTAATGTTTTCATTGTTTTCAATCCTGGACTTGAGACGTTAAATGTGTTTCGTGTTCAGGTCCACATTGTTTATGAATGAGCCCAACGAAATAATGATGTACCGTGACGTCACGGATACTGGGCCATGATTGACTGAGACGAGCAAACAGTTACTATGTTAGGTGTTTGAGAAGCTAACAGGCCTTACCTCTTGGTTTCTGTATCTTTACTTGCATATTACGAAATGATGCAGTTTAAAGTGATGTAGCACATTATAGATCTCTCCAAACAGCATCATTTTTTCTGTGGTTTGTTGCGATAAGGAGTAGCGAAATCTGACGTCGGTGGTTAAACAGGTTATCGCACAGCTAAACAGATGCGTTGAAATTATGAACATACCCTGTTAGTGTTGTTACTGATGTTTACTTCGGTTCATATTGTGCTATTTTCAGTACGCAGCAATTCACAATAAAATGAAACTTTTACAAAATCAGGCACAATACACCCTCAACAAGAAACTTGCTTAATAATGTACCTCATCCCACTAATGCCGTCAGCAAGTGAGGAACTTTTTAGTAGCTAAGGGTGACAGGACTTGTTTAACGCACTTACTTGTAATAATCATTCGTGAAACTCTCGGTAAGTGCTGCCACTTATACCACCGTATTGTAATGCATTCTAGAGAGACGTTTACAGACTTTGCGTGCATTTCCTAAGGCGGGTAGAAGTGTCAGTGCCAGAAACTGAAATCTATTCTCAACACATTCAAAACATTAATACATTGTATTAAACGTCGATTAATGACTCATCATAGCATAATAGAGATGTACAGGAATAGGGACTCGATATCGAAGGTTCAGCCACATTGGCGAACATCTTTCTTTGCAACCAGCACGACGTGAAAATTATGTGGAAGTTGATAGGGTATTCACATACTGAACTAATTAAGGCTTCAGGACACCAATAAGAGCGGTACGCAAAAGAAGCACGCCACCACAACTTTACTATGTCTTGTTAACAAAAACATGAACGGAAGCTCCTTTATTCTGGATCGGCAGAAGTCGGTAGACTTCGGAGCGGTCATGTTTTGAATCCAGCCGCTGCTAAACTGAGCGATTTAGCATATCTAGACTTTTCTAGGAGATTAATGTATGCTTTTGTGTTGCGTCGCAAATTAATAGATCTGCTGATGAGTGAGAAAGCGGTTCCCGGTGTGGTATATCGTGAGATTGTTTGTGAAGAGGAGTTTGCGTCCCGTGGGAGACACAAAGAGAGATCGCTAACCGAAATTGTTGTTTCTGATAAGATTGTGTAAAAAGATGGTTATATCATGCTGCAAATGCGAACACTAATAATCGGTGTCGCGCGCGTCAGGATTCCGTATTGCCACGTCTCGCGGAATGAAGGAAGATAATAATCCACTTCTGTTCGAGATGTCAGAGCAGACGGACGTACTACAGATACGTGTAAAAGGAAAGAGTGTATTTATAACGCACAGATTTTGTCAGCCATGTGGCATGGCCACAGCATCTGTCCTGACCAGTCCTCACCACAAAGAAAGAAAGAGAAATCAAACTGTTTCTTTAATTCTGATCACAGATTCAAACTCCATATAAAATTCCGAGTAAATTGATAACTAGCGCTGAACAGTCAAGTTATTAATTAACAATTCATCAAACTTGATCACTGAATGAATACCATTACATTAATATTCCCAAGTTCACAGGCACTATCGAGGTCTTGTCTGTGTAGAGGACTATTAGTTAGAGGGGGCAGGATAATTTTAACATTCCCCGTTTAATTAATACAGAATACGTACAAGATGGTGAACTATAGCTTGCTGTTGTGGCCGTTATTTCAAATCATCGTTGGAGCCATTCTCCTGCCTTCTGAGATTTCTGTGTGTGAAATGTGCGTGAAATCTTATCGGACTTAACTGCTAAGGTCTTCAGTCCCTAATCTTACACAGTACTTAATCTAAATTATCCTAAGGACAAACACACACACACCCATGCCCGAGGCAGGACTCGAACCTCCGCCGGGATCAGCCGCACAGTCCATGACTGCAGCGCCTTAGACCGCTCGGCCGTCAGAGATTTCTCGCGAGCTCAGGGCACCCAACGTGAGGGGAGGAACTCTATCAATCCAGGCGGTCAGGACAGCAGGAACGGTTACACCTCTCACCCCTGTTAGGTTGGTTACGAGGACATTTCGCGAGCCATGGAAGTGCACTGTAGCTGATCAACCGAGCCTTTAATTAACCTGGAGAGAAGCTCTCCAGTGTCATTCAGTTGCAATTTCTCGAGGAGTCAACATTGCGAAGTTCTGTGTACGGCAGTTACCGCCGTTTAATGGCTAGTGCTGCCCCGGGAACTGCATAGGTATATTCGTCCGGGAACCACTCGTGCTGTTTCTGAAGCACTCCGCAATTACGATGATTGCGACTGCGTTAGTGCTACGTCTGTACTGCAAGGTACTACCGCTGCAGACGGGCATGTTTTTGCCAGCCCCTGTTTCAGTTAGAGTGACCCTTGGCTAGTTTCTCCGGTTTTAGTGAGACCCGCTATTTCACTCCTGTGCTGTCTCTGGGGACTAATCTTCATTCTGAAGACAGGTTTGTGAGTGATCTTGTGTACAGTGTTATTCAAAATGAAGAACCCATTATCAAAAATTCGTATGTATTCAAGTACAGGCCGAGCGGTTCTAGGCGCTACAGTCTGGAACCTCGCGACCGCTACGGTCGCAGGTTCGAATCCTGCCTCGGGCAATGATGTGTGTGATGTCTTTAGGTTAGTTAGGTTTAAGTAATTCTAAGTTATAGGGGACTGATGACCTTAGAAGTTAAGTCCCATAGTGCTCAGAGCCATTTTTTTATTCAAGTACAAATCAAAAATGAAAAAGCTTTATTCCAAGAAAAAAGGAAGTTCCAAAGTTTTTCGCCGGCGCCGGCGGGCGGGCGGTGATGGTTACAAAAGCGGCCGGTAGAGTTCGCGCGGCAATAGGGCCGTCATTCCGTTCGACTCTCAGTTGTGAGTGAGATGGCGACTGTGGAGCGCAAGGATTTCTGCGTTCTCGAGTTCCCGAAAAGTGAGTCGCAAATTGCAGTGCAGCGCGCATTTCGTACCAAATTCGGTATTCAACCACCAACACGCAAAAGCATTAGCAACTGGTTCAAGCAATTTAAACAGACTTGGAGTGTGTGCAAAGGAAAAAGCACAGGTCGACCGCTTGTGCCAAAGGATGAAGTCCGGCGGATTCAAGAAAGCTTCGTGCGCAGTCCCAGTAAGTCTATCAATGGGGCCACCGGAAAACTTGGAATAGCCCAAGCAACTGTATGGAAAGTTCTGAGACGGTGTTTGCTGCATAAGCCCTACCGATTACAACTTGTGCAGACTCTCAACCTCAGGGGCAAAGCGAAGCGTCTCGCATTTTGTGGTTATGTGCTAGCAAAGATGGAGGGTGACATTTCTACAGCGTGTAATTTTTAGCGATGAAGAGACTTTCCAACTTAGTGGAAAAGTCAGTAGACACAATGTGCGCTTACGGGGTTTGGAAAATCCACATTCACCATTATAACACGAAAAAGTATCACCGAAGATCAACATGCTCTGTGCCCTACCCCGTACAAAGGCATACAGTCCATTTTCTTTGCGGAAAGATCTGTAACGGAAATCACGTACCTGGTCATGTAGGAATAATGGCTTTTCACTCAAGTCATGGGAGATTGCCAGGACTTTATTTTCCTCCAGGATGGAGCTCCGCCCCATTGGCACCGTGATGTACGAGGCTTTTTGAATGACTCCCTTCCTCAGCGCTGCATCGGGCGCAGGTGACCTGAGGACCTGGCTCTACACATCTGGTCACTGAGATCTCCTGATCTCACAACCTGCTACTATTTCTTCTACACTTATGAGAAGGAAGCTTCTTACGTCCCGCCTCTGCCAACCACTCTGAGCGATCTGCAGAACCGGGTCACTGCTGCCGTGCACTCAGTAACAGCAGATACGCTTTCGCGTGTGTGGGACGAGCTTGGATACCGCATCAGAATCCAACGGTGGCCACATTGAACATTTGTAACATTTATCACATTGCTGATTATTAAATAATTATTACAAACTAATTAATGGTAAATTATTACGATTATTTAATTTATTAAATTAGTATCAAACATTATGAAGAAAATCTTTGAAACTTCCTCTTTTCATTGGTATAAAGCTTGTTCATTTTGGATTTGAACTTGAATGAATACGAAGTTTTGAAAATGGGTCCATCATTTACCGTAACCCTGTACTTTCAATTTATCCTACAGCAAGTACGTTCGCCCAGCGGCTACATTCAGTGCGTAACAATTTATGATACTTGTGACTGGGCTACTTCTGAATTTATGTGTTCATTTCTGAATATATGTTTCGCCACATTACCCCGACTTTCACTGTGGCTTACCTAGTGTCCCTGTTCTCAACCAGTTTATTACTAGGCTACGAAATACCTGCAGAAGAAACGAAGTCCGTCCCCTGAGACAGAAGATTCTGAGGCGAGGGATCTGCTTGGGAACACTGTCAGTCGGAGCTTGATGGCTAATCTGCTACAGTTACTTCCACCAAAAACCCAAACGCTATCTATTGTTAACGGTATACATATTGTATATTTTAATTGCTTGGATTTTGGTGTTAAAATATATACAGGGAGAAGAGTAATTTACGATTGTAAAAGGAAGATTTCTACTGTGAACAACGAGGACAACATAATCATGTTCATTTAGAGGAGAAAATGGTACTTGAATATTTCTGGTATCTCAACTGCAGATTTTTCAGCGCTCATTTAACTTTAGGACTCTGTATCTCAGAACGAACAAAAATGACTTGTATTACTATTGAAATAAGCCCTTCATATGAGCTCTCTTATTGCACACGAACAGACGCCGTGAAGTTTACGTACAGAGTAATCGCTTTTTTTAGCTCTAGCTAGACCATCAGGCCTTTCGAACAACAACGAGTAAGCTCAACCTACTCTAACCTGTGAAATGTAGTAAACTGACCCAGATACTGTTTCCACTCCTCGCAGAATGGCAAGAGGTTGTTTTTAACGGAGTAAAGCTAGAAAAAGTAATTAACAATATTTTGAATGTTGCGAACAAGAAAGCTCAAACAAAGAGTTGTTCTACCCTGTCTCTAATTCAGTGAGACTAACAGTGACTTACGCAGGAGCAAGCTTCAGTGAGAAGAATCTGGAATGTTTGCGGAGATAATCCTGGGAAATCGCCAGCAACATCCGCCTAAGAGGGGTAAATTTCAATTCAAATATTTCAATTTCACAGTGATTGAAAGGTGCTTTGCCCTTGGTGTGAGTTACTGTAATGGAGTCTTAATGTTTTGTCTGTGTAAAAACACCGCTTTTTATTGTTAGAACTCCTGGTACTATTTCCTTTACAGGGATAGTTCGCCAGGTGTGCGCTTGACGTTTGAAACCCTCTGTGCAGTTGTGTAGGTTAGGATCCGAGGTAATGCATCACACCCTGCACACATTTACGCTGATGAGCTATTGTTTGGAAGCGATCAATAAACGGCGCATGGAGAGTAAACTGATATGTTACGGCAAGTGTGGTGTCAGCACGGCGTGTTTCTCCCGCTCCGGCCCTAAACCTCTGCAGCCAGTGTGCTCGGAGTCCGTGGGCGGAGCTTGCTATCTCGATTCACTCAGCTGGATGAATATGCATTCATCTGCATATGAGCAGACTATACATGTATCTGGATGCGGAGGGGGGGGGGGGGGGGGGCATACCAAGGCGCAGCCTTAAGATTGGGAATTACCTGTTAGAAAAACATGACTCGATATCAGTAGTTCCAAAATGGTTGACTATCATTATGTAAATCCGTGAGGGAAATACTTGAAGTACGTGCTGATAATTTACATTCTGCACTTCATACTGAGAAATATATTTTAATGCATGTTTTGAGGTTGCATTAGTGTTATAGTCCATACCAGCCCCTGGAAATGTTTTACCATTTAAAATATAGTTTTGAACTCTGTCTCGCAGCACTGCATAACAGAGATGTTGGGTTGCAGTTCTTGGAGCTGCTTCTTCAAATTCCAGAAACTCCTCAGTTAACACCATGAGGCTGAGCGCAGCCCGTTCCATTGCTTCCACGAAGGAAATATTCCTGGTGATGCCGTCTATTGAAAGCGGGTTCCCGGCGTAATGGTCAGCCTTACTGACTTCTCACGTATAGGGGCGGGCTTTCCATTATATAATCTATCTGAAACCTTCTGGGATCTCCAGGTCTCTTCCACGTATACAGTCTTCTCCTACGATACTTCATTCAAGTGTTAACAATGATTAATTCTTCCCCGTGCAAAATTCAATCACGCAACTGCCGTTTTATTTTCTTTCCTTCACTCCACATACCATGCTATTTTCTCCTCTTTTACTTTTCCCAGTCACAGTTCATATCGTCATCTGAACTAAATTATCATCTCGCTTTATGAATTGATTAAATTCTTTTACATCGGAGAAATAAGTGCTCCTTTAATACGAAAAAGAATGAAAATTTTTTTTCAACCATATATGCTTCACCTCTTCTGCTTTTTTACACCGCTGTCGACAATGTGGACTGGAAACCTCCTTCGGAGTAATTAAGTGTTCGGTGTTTCAAACAGTGTGAATTTTTCCCAAAAAGACAACTGTCGTGTGGTGAGCCTGCAGACCAGGAACAGGTTCCTAAGGTTCCCGTAACTAATAATGGATTTTCTCGTTCAATAGCCCGATCCCATCTATTCGGCACGCATAACATCATCGCTAAAAATATCGATAGAAACCACAGAAGCAATGTCGTCCACTGTCATGTACTTTTAGCACTGATGTGGATAATTCTCTGCTTCACTAGTAAATAATCGGAAACCGATAACAAATCATACAGCTGCGGAACAAAGACGTATTTGCCTGCAAATGTGAGTGTCCTGGATAAATACACGATGTCAATGAATTGTGGTATAATTTGATGTGGCTCGATGGAAAAAACATAATTATGCCAGTAAGCTTCAGAAAAATTTATTGTAAATTATTACCTGTCAAATAAAACAACAGTATATGTATGACATTCCGAAACAGGGCTGAATTGCTGTGAGCTCCATATTCGTTAACAGAACTGAAGGAAAAACACATAAAATGCCCGTAGAATTGGTGTAGAGTGGTGTAGCTACTAGTAGTTTTTGTCATTACCGCCGAATCATTCAGTTTCTTTCCACGAACAGATTAAAAGTGATATCTATGTATTTTCACTAACCTACTCTAAACTGTGTGAAAGATCTCGAAATTAGCTGTGAAAATAAACTTTTCGTATAACACTGCAGTATTATTTCTACATACCAGTGATTTTGACAAGCCTTGGGTCACTTAAGAAGTAAGGATTAGTGAACTACATTTTCTTTTCCTCTCTGAACGTATTTATTCCTTCGGCGTTCCCAGTGAGGTCGTAATCATAAAAGTGAAGTGCACGGAAGGCAAGGAAAATTGTCTACTGGAAAAATGCGAAGAAATCGGAAAAAGAAATCGTCTTCAGAAGCAGTGATTCAGCGTATGGCAAAGCCAAAACAATCCCTGGAGAAGTGTAAACATCATGGGTCCAAGAGGTATTCCTCTTTTAAACTATTAGTAGAGACCGAATACGTGAAAAGAACGCATTGAAGGATTGTAAGTGGGGGAGGAACTGTCTGATGTCATGGCCGAAGAAGAAATGGAACTTCTAAGTTAAATTGAGAAAGAGTCAACAATAAGAATGTTTTTGGTTGTTTGAAGAATGTATGAGTCGAAAGATCACCATTAGACTTTCGGAAACGTATCAGCAATATAATACTGCAGGTAGCAAGGGTAGAGGTAGAAAGCCAAAATCAGCCCAGTTATGCATTGTTGCCAAATTTCCTCCCACTCCTCTCAGCCTGGTACAGGGTTGTTGTGGTACATGTGGCAACATCACAATTTAATTATGCAAACTAAGCAATTAGATTATACAAATTAACTCTTCCCCACCCCATACCCCTACCTACCCTGCCCCCTCCCTATCGCCAACCTGCCCATATGGTAGGAATTTCGAATTTCGACAGGACTTTCGTATTTTGGCGGGTAATTCAAGGAACTGGTGGGTATTTCAAAATTGTGGGAATTTCTTTGCCCCAAGGCTGTGGTGGAAAGCTCAAGTGCAGCCCTTTATACGTGGAAATGGTCACTCTATGCCCAGTTGCAGGGGAGGAAGGTTATGTCAGTATAATTTATTTATTTATTTTAGGTGAGGAATCCGGGTAAGAATTTGAGCTAATTATCTGAGTTATCATAAAAATTAGTCCTAATTGCACATCTGTATACATAACGCTATGCTAGGAGTGACAAAAATCGCAAAACAGCCAAAAAGTGACGATGTCATATAACTGCTAGAAAAAAATTAACAATACCACTCTAAACTTGTAGCAGAGATACTGTAAATAATGAACAACTCTACACATGATGGTCTCCTTATATACAAGTCAAAATAAACCTCTCTACTCCACTTGTGAGTTGGTGGGAAAAAGGCTGGAGAGGAAGGTACAGTCTTAATTATTGGCGAGAAATGTGTTCAACTGACGAACTGTTGTTGTTGGACAGCCGGCCGCGGTGGTCTAGCGGTTCTAGGCGCTCAGTCCGGAACCGCGCGACTGCTACGGTCGCAGGTTCGAATCCTGCCTCGGGCATGGATTTGTGTGATGTCCTCAGGTTAGTTAGGTTTAAGTAGTTCTAAGTTCTAGGGGACTGATGAGCACAGATGTTAAGTCCCATAGTGCTCAGAGCCATTTGAACCATTTTTTTGTTTTTGGACAGAGACGAGTTTGGTAACTGTATAACCTGTAAGCTTACCGTTGAGGACTTGGTCTGTAGCATCCTGCATGAGAAATGGAAGGAGGTAATAATGGACGAGCGTAGGGGGAGTACTTTTCAGCAAATAATGATGATGCAGTGGGATGGAATGAAGATACATTTCACAATTCGTGCAGACTGTTGCTTGTGCTGGAGCTGTTCATATTTCTAAAATGACCAGTGAATTGACAGTGCAGGAGACGACTTTGCACACCCACTGCCATCCCTTTTTACAAACCACAAATGTGTTTCGCTGTTTGATGTCACCAGCCAACAATGCAGCTCAGAAGCCCTGCACTATGGATGCAGAAAAAAGCTACACATACACAACAGGTTGCGACTCCAGCTGGCCACAGAATAAACCGAGATAAATGGCGGGTTTCCCCAGCAAAGACGTCCAACTGTTGTTTGTCCGAAAATGCAGCTCAGCGCACCTAGGAGAGACAGGCGCTGTCAGCAGTGGCCGCCGCTAGCACTCACCATTCCGACAACAACATTTCCGGGTTACAATTTTATTTAATGTCAACGCAACCGTTATAATCTGCCAACTACTAAAATAATCATAATCTGGACAATAATAAAAGCATCCCGTTTCCACGAAAATAGGTGCAGTCCAATTTCCTTCAGTTTTATGAGCAAACTCGGTAGAGTTTGAGAGCATTCATCATGCACGAGACGTTGCACTCACTCCAGGCAGTTGGATTTCGTCGGAAGAAAGAAAAAACCATAACCAAAATCCTGAGAAAGAAACATACAGTCTAACGAAACATCTGTGTTAACCGAAGTATGGGGACAAGGTTAGTGCCAGGCCACACTGCATTGTTGCCAAATTTATTCAAGATGGCGGTGATGAAGTCATCCAAGATGGCTGCATGTAGACTTGGCAACATCACATGACGTCATCCAAGATGGCGGATTTTGGCATGAGAATAGTCCAATTGTGCTACATCCACTAACCTAACCTCAAGAAAAAATGGCGGGAATTTTGAATATTGGCGGGAAAGTAGTCCAATTGTGCTACATCCACTAATCATAGCCATCAGAAGATAAAAATGCGCCAAGTTTCAATTCCAACAGGATAATGCATGCAATGACCATTCTTGTCCTTTTATTATTATTGATTATCATTTATTAACATTCATTATTATTTATTATTATTTATTATCATTTATTATTATTTATTATTATTGACCTGCCTCCACTAGAAAATTCCCTCCAAATTCAAATTCCAACATGATAATGGCTGCAAAACCTTACTTTCGTTTATTATTATCCATTATTATTTATTAACATTCATTGTCATTCATTGTCATTTATTATCATTCATTATCATTTATTATCATTCATTATCATTTATTATTATTATTTATTATTATAGGCCTACATCCTTTAGAAAATTGCCCCAAATTCAAATTCCAACACGATAATATCTCGAAAACTGTACTTCTGTCTATTATTATCATTTATTATTTATTAAAGATGTCCGATTTTCTCAGCGAGAAAGCCATTTTCCTTACATCCACAAGAAAAATCTATCACAAGTTCAAATCCCAAAACCATAATTGATCAAACGTACGAACTTTCTCCCTCTGTTATCTTTTTTCACTGGTAGCCTATCATAATCGCGTCAAATAATAAATTGCTCCTGTAGTAACGTAAGTCACGTCCTTTGATTTTGCGGGGGGGAAGGGACTGAAGACTTTATTTCGAGCAGTACGGTCATCACTTGTTCTCCATCACAGTCAGCACACACATCTTTGATATCGCAGTGCAGTCACCACGACGTCCGCGCTCCAATTGAATTAGTTCAAATCCTCGCCACCCCCTGGCCAGCGCGCAGAGACTCTGCCTACGCCTGTCACGTGAGGCGGCCGGCCACTAGCGAGGGGGGCCAGCCCAGCGATCGCTCCCACGTCGTAAACATGTTTTCACTGGACACTCTGGAACTTGTCGAGTTTGACGTCACAGCGGCCCCTTGTCCGCTCCCCACGTGCATTCGTCGCCTCCGCACGTTTCCCGCCAAAATTGTCTGCCTCGGAGCTGAATCACACAACGGTCGGCCATTTCCCTGCAACACTTTCGGCGCCACGTTCAGATCTGTTGATGCCGACCGCTCACCGTCCACCACGTGTCACTGTGCGAGCGAGAACGCAGTGCTACACTTTTGGCGGCAATACAGAAACCAGAGAAGCGCTCTCCGAATGTGGAAGTGCCTCGATACGCCTTGGTTAGATTTAGAGACAATTTTAGAACACTTATGTCGCGGTCGCATGGATGGATCTGACATAAAATCGAAAGAAATACGAAAACTGATTAGCGCATAGATATAAACTAACCTAATATACACCGAAATGCGGTAAAAACGAGAACGTACTTGCTTATCTTCTGGTTGGCAGGGAGGAATTTGTACATGGAGTCAAGTATGCGGCAACAAGAGGAATGCAGGAAAACAATGACTTCGAAGCGAGCCGAATAAGGAAGGCAGTCAATTTTTTCTCGTTGAGTTCGTATTATAGTGTATGTCTACTGAGGTAGCAGTGATACACACGAGTCGAATACTGTATTTGATGCTTTTCAGGAGAACAGAGGATCATTCACGTCTAAACTTACTCACATCTGTGTTAAATGATAATAGAGGGTGTACGGGATGATCGACTGAGACAAAGCTGCAACTAGGTACAACTCAAACGTTGACTCATTCATTCTAGAGACGGACAAGTTGCTGAAGGTACATTTTTTTTCCAGTATTCTATTTCGATGCTTTATTCACGTGATATAGCCAGCGTTCCAGTCATATGTGGCTACGTGTTCGGTATGTGGTTTAAAGTGCTGTCTACTTGCGATCGTTAACGGTGAACCCGTCGGTCATCAGAGGACTTCCATCTCATGTGTGATGAAGGTTGACACAATCCTCTAAATGCACTTTGATCTACGCGATCCCCACCCTGTCGCATGCTTGGTGTAAAATCGAGATTTCAGCGTCATAACTAAGTTAGCTGTGGGTATTTGTGAGGGGCTGTAATCATTGCGTACACACTTACCTGACAGACGGGTGTTTACAGAGTCGGTGACGGGATGACTTTTAATTTTCACATGTTGGACGCTACTGTTATACGTATCTGTTTGCTTGTAGGACGCACCGGCCGCTAATAACTATCATTTTTATATAGACCTGAAGGAGTAATAATATTATTTCTGACTCGTGATCTGGTGTGATCATTGGGCACTAGACGTGTCCGCAGGGCTATATTGGGCTCGTATCATAGAGAGGAAAAGTTTTGCGATTGGAGTAGAGATAGCTCAGCGTAAGGTGACAGTGGAGAAGGATGTATGTCTGACAGGACGGAAAAGTAAGCGAACTAAGGTTAATGCCCGTTTTTAAGTGCTCAACGGTCTAGTCTTAGGAGTGTGTGTGTGTTTATGTTCTCTCTCTCTCTCTCTCTCTCTCTCTCTCTCTCTCTCCCCTACCGGAACCTTCTATTCACTGATTATGGACTCTAGAACAACACTTTACACATGATAGATTGGAAGATTTATTTGAAAATCTATCGTACTATGTTGTGTATAAATATCGCTCCGTTCTTTTTCTTCGTAACTGTATGCTATTAAATTAAGGCACTTTGAAATCTGTTACTATAGATCGATATGGTGTGCTAAGCTCCAAGACTTGGTTACGTTTCGAGAAGTGTGGTGCACTTGGATGGATTAGGACTACGAAAGCTCTATTCAGATAAGAGAGGTGGAGTGTAGCTGTATTCGTCTGCTCGGTTGAAGGATAATTGGGTAGCGATGTTGTGGGGTAGGTAGGTCAGTCCGAGGTGTGGATGGTATTTTAACGTAAGAGGACTAGATAGCTCTGTGACCACCATACACAGAGAGATTGATCGAGTACTAAGTGCGAGGTCTTAGAAATATGTATAGCATTGTCTGGTATAATTTGATCATCTTTATGTGTTCGAGAATTAAGTGTGAAAGGACGTGCTGAGCAGTCATCTATGAACGGTCGCAATGATATTTGCAAAGTAGAGGATGTGTGGTTTAGCTATGATACTGAAATTAAGAAAACAAGCTGTCACATGATTGGCCAGTGTTGCACTTACTGTAAAATTTTTCGCGATATCAGCTGTGATGGATAATATTACAGTAGATGGGTGGTGTCTTATCCATCGCATCTGTGCATTGGGTACGACGTGATGATTGACTGACAATGCTTGCTTGAGTTGGGGGAGAAATTTTGGTTGATGGACCGCAACTTCCAGGGTTGATAGCACCGGTAACGGTGATCCTGTACTTGTGTGCAAAAATGACCAATCACTAGAAATTGAATGCAGAGTTATAAACTATTCGGTCACTGCGACATATGAGTTTAAATGTAGAGGTGGTCAATCACTTTCGAGGGAAGTGCCTAAAATGCCAGCAGGCCCTTCTGTTTTCCTTGTGTTGTGGGTGTCCTTTGTTTAAAATCATTCAATGTTATGCTATTGACTGTAAGAATATGATTTATAAGGTGCAAGGTATAGTTTCCTGTGAGAAACCGTGCATCAGTCCATGTTAATGTCTATTTAGAATCAGACAATGACTTCAAAGTCGTGGCAGAAAGACGAAACGCTCGGCAGTGTGCAAAAGTGTGTTGGAAAACACTGAACAAGGGCCAGAGGCAGCTTCTCATTAGCTTGAAGTATGGGCAACCAAACTTTAAAGGGCTCTCTGCAGCGTGTGTTATATTGAATATGATCTTATTCATATAGGCATTTGTAGTTTGAGGTGTTGGATTTGGTGAGCTGTTAGGAATTCTTGGATGGTTGCACTCTGAGGTATTCGGTGGGAGTATTGTGAATTCCATTTGTCCGCGCTGGAGGTGAATCGCATTCGCGCCTTCGTGACTTTTTCACTGTTTGATGGTAGAGGATAAAGATGATAGGATGTTGAGGATCTGTTGTACTTATACCTAGTTTGACGTGTACAACATTGTGCGCATTTCCGGCGAATGGTGAAAACAAGGTCCTGTTGTAGTAACTGAGATCGTTCTGTTTATAGACAGGTTCAGAAGGTAATAGATATGTCTTTCTCTGACTTAAATTGCAGAGATCAGATGGGTGAAGATAAATGCATACTCATCTATGCATAGAAAGGGAGAATGCTTTTTTATTATGAAGTGAGTTTTGGCAGGAGTGGATATGGTTTTACATATGCAAGTGGCAATTACCAGTAAAGGGTGAATGACGTCGGGTTCGCTGGCTGGGGGAGACACTGTTTACATGTCCTGTTGGAGATACAAGGGGGAGATAGAGATCTGCGCTGTTCAGGAATCCATTCGTGCACTGTATGTCGTTAGAGAATAGCTGGAGAGCAGGTATAGGGAGAGCCCACTTCAGCATTCTGGTCCTGGGGCTGAGTGGACGGCTGTTTAGATGGACAGCTATGTGACTTTGACATGCTACCGGCGGCGCTCGAATTAGTTTGAGTATTTAGTACCTGTTTCGGTGATTATTGGGTTAAGAACTGTAATATTGAAGGTCATGTCCTCAGCAGGACCACTGTGTAACTGAGTAAGTGTGTTTACGTATTTGAAGATATGTTTCGCGAATGGTGACGTTAAGCTGATAGCGCAGTTTAGCTACCACTGTAAAAAAAAATAGCTGTCTGCTGCTGAAAGAAAGAAAGAAAGAAAGGGATGACCTTGCCCCCAGACCTGATGGATGAGTTAATACATAAGAGCAAGTGATTGTTGAATGATGCTATGTGTTCGTATATATGAGTCTCTAAACGGCGGGGCGAGATTTTTTTAATGTGGAAATTTATGCACTCTATAGATAGTGATATTCGACCACTAGTGACAACAGTTAAGAGCGGAAAAATTCGTACAAATCGGCGCTGGTAGAATGTTGCGGCAAAGGTAATAATATTTAATTGAAGGTGGAGGTGGTAAATATGGACCAGGCTTTGAATATTGCCGTGTGTGCTTGATGCTCTGTATAAAAGTTTGACTCTTTAATTGCGTTTGGTATTTCTGCATGCGTGTAAAATTAATTTTACTGTTGAAAGTGAGAGAAAGATGAGTTGATTGGTGTTTAGATAGAGGCTACGTTTGTAATTCGAAAAGAATTTACTGGTAATTTCCACTTGCATATGTAAAACCATATCCACTCCTGCCAAAACTCACTTCATAATAAAAAAGCATTCTCCCTTTCTATGCATAGATGAGTATGCATTTATCTTCACCCATCTGATCTCTGCAATTTAAGTCAGAGAAAGATATATCTATTACCTTCTGCAACCTGTCTATAAACAGAACGATCTCAGCTACTACAACAGGACCTTGTTTTCACCATTCGCCGGAAATGGGCACAATGTTGTACGCGTCAAACTAGGTATAAGTACAACAGATCCTCAACATCCTATCATCTTTATCCTCTACCATCAAACAGTGAAAAAGTCACGAAGGCGCGAATGCGATCCACCTCCAGCGCGGACAAATGGAATTCACAATACTCCCACCGAATACCTCAGAGTGCAACCATCCAAGAATTCCTAACAGCTCACCAAATCCAACACCTCAAACTACAAATGCCTATATGAATAAGATCATATTAAATATAACACACGCTGCAGAGAGCCCTTTAAAGTTTGGTTGCCCATACTTCAAGCGAATGAGAAGCTGCCTCTGGCCCTTGTTCAGTGTTTTCCAACACACTTTTGCACACTGCCGAGCGTTTCGTCTTTCTGCCACGACTTTGAAGTCATTGTCTGATTCTAAACAGACACTAACATGGACTGATGCACGGTCTCTCACAGGAAACTATACCTTGCACCTTATAAATCATATTCTTACAGTCAATAGCATAACATTGAATGATGGGCATGGTTTGTGGGGTGAAATATGAGTGTCAAGATAGGGTTGAGGACGTTTGCGTATGTTGATGGTGGGATAGGTGTGAGGTTAGGTGCGGTGGGAGGTGTAAATCAGATCTTATTTTAAAAAAAAAACTGTTGTAAAGTAGGAATAATATTGAGAAGGTTTTTAGATGGCTGGTCACATGACGAGGCGAGAGCAGGGATGTGTATTTATGTTTAGTTAAAGGGCCGTGTAATGTCTTGTGAGGAGCAATGTGCAGTGTGCTACAGTATCATAAGAGGTAAAGACATGTGCTGCTATGATGTGTCTAGCGTATGGAGGCTGCGCTTTGGAATTATGCTACGTTGATATAAAGTTGACTTTCACCCGTGTTCTGTGGCCGCGGCTCGGGATCGCGGTCCTGGACGGACGTATGTGTGTGCTTTGACCGCTGACGAGTGCGCTGACCGCGCCAACTCACGCTTGCGGAAGCCGAGCAGGGGCTGTGCGAGGTCTGGAATCAGATGAATGGGTGACTTCACGATCCTGTGGGCAGGGTGCAGAGTGGGGGTACATGCGCACGTCTGCTGACTTACTTTGCGAGCGGATCTGCAGGCTCTGCTATGCGTTATTAGGATAGTTTACGAGTACTGAGCGTATCTACACATCTGTGTGATGTATTATGTAGTAGCACTTTGCTACAGCGTGTACTGAAATTATGATTGGGTGAGTGTCTGTGGGCTGTCCAGCATGGCCCAGGGCACATCTGGGATTGGTGTTTTCTGATCGCGTGATACATACACTGTATGGTTAAATAAGTTGTTCGAAAAAAATTAATAAAATGTTCTCAATGATTACACGCGCCTGCAGCGCAGATCAGAGTGATTTGGTTTTTCCGTCACCATCTCGGTTGCATGCGAGTGGTAAACGTTTTCCCGGCCGCGTTAATCGTGTGTGTCAACGAGCTATAAGCTATTCTCATAGACGTGAAGGCAGGTCCAGACCTGAGACGCCGGCGGTATACATGAGAAGAACAATGCAGCACTTGTGTCGGCTGTCACGAGCTCTCGGAAGCTGAACTTGGCTGGAGACACTGGAATCCCCTTCCCCGCCGACCGCACGCGCGCGCGACCTGCCTTGGAGCGTAATCTAAGGCGCACAGGCGATATCAATTTCTCTGGTGATAGGTGCGAATGCGACTGTGTTGAGGTCATGTTTGGGGGAGGCCGAGCAGAGACTTTTGGTCGGTTTGCCAGCTGGTGGTGTCTGTTGCACTATTTTGCGAGCATGTCTGTGCACTGTGCGGTGCTTTATTTGGAGAGTTTAAGAGTACAGAACTCGTCTGCTGATATTGTGTACTGCATTATTTAAGAGCTGTTTGCTATTGTGTGGTGAAATTAGGAGTTGTTTATGTGTTTGTTACCTGTGTCAGATGACCACAGTCGGATCAGTGTGGGTGTTTTGTGACAAATATACTCCACGACTAAATAAAAGGGCTCCAAATAAATAAAGTGCAGCAATTCCTTACTTCCCGGAGCAGCACAGCGCAGTCTGAGCTGTTTTTGTGCAATAACGGAAATCTGGTCAGAATGTGAGCGAGTAGACAAATAACTGGACAAATTTATCTGTAGAGGAGTTACAGGTCTGGATTGGAATGAATATCTTGATGGGTGTGGTTCTGTTGCCAAGTGTAGTGCACTACTGGAGTTCAGAAACTGCCTTATGTCAGCCTTATATATCGAAACCTATGAGAAGTAAAAGTTTCAAAAAGATAGGTCGCAAATAAATAAAGTACAGTCGTTCTTCCTTCCATCAGTCTATGCACTGCAATTATTTCCGAAAATTAGCAGTTGTTTGGCTATCTGGAGGCAAATGTTTTGCATTATTTGCGAGCGGTTCGCATGTCTGTAGGCTGTGCTATGAGTTATTTTTAACTGTTTAGAATTAGCAAGCGTGTGTCTAGAACATTATGAATGAGTTACGTAGGCGTGTTTTGCTGGTCTGTATGATGTGACACATGTCGGTGGGATACATATGCTCCATTCCTAAATAAAGTAAATTCTTTCCTCGGTCCATGGACCTAGTGCAGGGTGAGTCCATTTACCAGAAACGTGTAGGAAGAGGTTGAGTGCTGGTGGCTTAGTTTGAAACAAGTTTCTTAGGTTGATGGCGGAAGTGCAAGTGAGCTTTGTTTATTGGCAGATTTCAAACTTGGCGCTGGTTCCTAGGAGGAGGAGGTGGCGGTCTGGTCCTCGAAAAGTAGTTGAAATTAGGGAGTTGAACACGTTTGCATACGTATATGAAATTGTAAATTCAATTATTTAATATAGCGGGGTGGTGGGAGTGAATTAGCGAGCGTTCTCGCGACGAGCAAACGCACATGGTGGATTCCACTGTCGGTCAAACTCTAGCGCCAAACGCATCCTTTGTCCCGCACGCGGTCGACAGGTTTCATCCTGTCCAGCGTTAAGTACTCGTGGGCCCCGATAGATGTTTACGTAGTCGGACTCTGAGGCGCCGCTCACCGCCTACCTGGTGTGCTGGCCGTGGGGGAGAGCGGGCCGTGCGTAGGTCACCTGCGCTCTGGAGTTTCGCTGTGCGAGGATGGAGAACTCAGTTGTAACACACCTGCATGACCGTTATGTCTGAAATAAAGAGTCATTCTCCAGGTATTTACAGAAGGCTATGTCCGTCGCGTGTATGGAGTGGAGTGCCCCTTTCACGTTATGAGCAGCACCTTCCGGGACTGTTCAAAACCGAAACAGTGATCACGTACATGTCAGTAACATGTGCGCCTCTTTGAAATGGAACACCTGGATATCTTTTACCTGCCACTCTACCGAGCGAGGTGGCGCAGTGGTTAGCACACTGGACTCCCATTCGGGAGGACGACGGGTCAATCCCGTCTCCGGCCATCCTGATTTAGGTTTTCCGTGATTTCCCTAAATCGCTTCAGGCAAATGGCGGGATGGTTCCTTTGAAAGGGCACGGCCGATTTCCTTCCCCATCCTTCCCTCACCCGAGCTTGCGCTCCGTCTCTAATGACCTCGTTGTCGACGGGACGTTAAACACTAATCTCCTCCTCCTCCTCCACCTGCCACTCTTACACTAGAATCAGTTTTTGCAAGTGATAGCCTAATGGATGTGGTCATCTTTCCTGCACAGGTGACAAAACTTTACACACACATGTAGGTCCGTAATAGCAAATTATGGAGTAAATATGGTCAATGCCAGCACGCTAACGTTACGTGTTTCTCAATATATCGTAAGAAAGAGGTGGTAAAACGTAATATTGTGATGTTACGAGCTTGTATTACAGGGATCAGAATGGCAGGTTAAGGTTTGGATGCAGATAGTTCATAGCTTTTCTTACCTGCTCTGGATGTTACAAAACAACGGAGCGGAATACTCTCGAACATAATAAATTTCTGTATAGATGCTGAACTGTATCAGTGTTTCACATGTCTGAAATGAATGTCAAACTCTTTTGTATGACAATTTGTAATTTGAAGATCAGGAATGCTCTCAGACAATAGTGATTTTGATTATAAAACTAATAGTACTCGACTGTGTTCTCCTCGTTGAAACATGACTGTTATTATTATTATCATCACAATTGTGTATTTAAAAATATGTATTACCACAAGTAATTTGTTATTTCATATTTCATAACCTCTAATTATAAATTAGCCACCATTTCAATTATAGCTCATTGTATAACCTAGAAATGAGAGCGTTTTCCCTGACATGTGAGAAGACTGCGTGAGACAGGCTGTTCTGTGATGACCAAATTGTTTACAAAATTACAGCATAAGAATTGCTGCTATTGCGAATGATGTTCGGCTGAGTGTGCCCTTTTTCTTCAACTACAGCTAGAGAAACTTCACATACAGGTTGGCATAGGCGAGATCTGGAGCAAATATGTCAGATGTCGGCATGCAGACTGTATCTGTTTTCGATGTATCGGTGAAATCGTATTGGGTTCTCTACTTGGTGACATTACGAGTTTCTATTACAAGGAATGCTCCCACGATCTGTTTTTTACTTTTCGTAAATTCCAGCACGATATACCATTATACTGGTAAAATGGGACCTGTCATACTGTACAAAACAACAACGTCCTCTTGTTGAATAGCTTTTGTCGCCGAACGTGAAATTATTGTTTTTCTTCGGACATGTGAAAAGATAGCGTGAAAGGTTTCATTCTGTTGTGTTACGTCACTTGTCTGAAATGTTTGTGATACGAATGTGCAAGGCAGTTTGTTTACAGACACAGATTTGACGTCAGGGACGCTCATAAACCATGTAATATTGTCCATCAAATGGAAAGAAATCGGTTAACATAGATGCTTCGTTAGACTGTGCAGTTCTTTTTCTTCACAATTTAAATTTTCGCTTCGTCTTTATTCCAATGAAAGTTTCGAAATAATTAGGACATTCTGCAGTATCAGTAGTTTTCGCAGCAAAATACTGGAAGTTTCTTCGATTTTACGGAGGGTGGACATGTATAGATCTGATATGATAACTCAAACTTCTGCACTTTGCTCATTTGTAATCGGTGGCAGTGATGTATCTTTTTCGCAAAGTTGGGTGTGAAAGAGTAATGGCGAGGAGGGGTGGGGAGTGGGGGAAGAGGGTGAAGAGAGAGAGAGAGAGAGAGACAGACAGACACACACAGAGAGAGAGAGAGAGAGAGAGAGAGAGAGATGTGAATTGTAGCCTGCAGTTCAATGTAAAAATGACTGTATAAATACTTTTCTATATTGATAACTCATTTGGCTGGAATGAGTGTAACGCCCACGTGAATGATGAATGCTGTCAAACCTTAGCTGTTTTGCTTATAAAACTAAAAGAAAACCGACTGTACCTATTTTCGTGGCAACAAGACTGTTTTATTATCATTCCGATTGTGTTTTTTTAACAGTTGATCGTTTATAACAGTAGCATTCACATTAAATACAATTGTTATCCAGAAATTTTATTGTCAGAACGGTGAGTACCTGTGGGGGCCACGGTTGGCAGCGTGTGTCTCTCCTGGTTGGCCTCAGATGCACTTTGAACCAAAAACCACATGGACGTCTTTGTTGAGGAAGCCATCAATTAACTTGATTTGTTCCTTGGCCTGCTGGAATAGCGGCCTATGTGTGTATGTAGAGCTTTCTTCTGCGTCTTTAGTGCAGGCTTCCCGAGCTGCGTGCTCGGCTGGAAACTCTTCATCCGACCGCAGGTGGCCTAAGAGTGGGCTTGCTGGGGTGTGTTGGACAGCGGGAGCTGCAGCAGAAGGGCTTACCGGAGCAGAGGCGGTGGTAGTGGCCCATTTACCAACCAGAAGACGTTAGAAAAAGCGTTCTAGGAGTCCTCCAGAATTTTTTGTTGTTCCAGGGGGCCAGTCCTTTTGAGAAATATGTTTAACATCTTGCAACAAGCGTCCTATTCCTGAGACTTTTGTCCACCTGTGACTGATTTCCACACACTAGCAACAGTATGTCAGTGCCACCAGATGGATCTCTTTGTGTACCATCAGCGTCAGATACGTATCCCTACATATGGTGAGGAGAGGGATGGATGAGGGGTGGTAGGAGAGGAGGTAAGTCTGGATCTAGGCTGGTTAGTCCATGACTGAAATCGAGGTGAACAAATGGGCAGCTGCTGGCCCTCTCTCTTTGTGCAATCTTTTGCGGTCGGTTTTTGTGGTAGTTGTGTTTTCTCAGTTCACTGTATGTGTGTTGCTTTATGACCCATTGTTTACGAGTGCTCATTTTCTTTACAACAATTTGGAGTTGTAATTAGAACAGTGAAGCAATTTACATTAGCTGTGGTAGTGAGTGCTGACCTTCCTAAACTTCAGTGATGGTTTGCTGCCATATCCCTTCTTACTATGTTTCAGTGTATAAGTTATTCAGCAGGTATACCTGTGGTGTCACCACCAGACACCACACTTGCTAGGTGGTAGCTTTTAAATCGGCCGCGGTCCGGTAGTATACGACGGACCTGCATGTCGCCACTGTCAGTAATTGCAGACCGAGCGCCGCCACACGGCAGGTCTAGAGAGACGTACTAGCACTCGCCCCAGTTGTACGGACGACTTAGCTAGCGATGCAACACTGACGAAGCCTCGTTTATTTGCAGAGAAGATAGTTAGAATAGCCTTCAGCTAAGTCAATGGCTACGACCTAGCAAGGCGCCATAGCAATTGATAGTTATCGTATGAAGCATGTCTCATCAAGAACGATGTATACAAATGATGGATTAAAGTTAAGTATTCCAGCAGCTACGTACTTTTCTTTATAGCATTCATTCCGTATCCTGTTTCAGACCTCACGCCAGCCTGCTTGAGTTTAACGCATGCATTTCGGCCTTCTCTAGCTATACAACAATACCAAGGTGACCTCTCGGGGGCAGTGGATTAGGATGAAGTTATCGAGAAATAAAGAGAGCACCGTTTACGTGGATTTCGATCACCAGCGCTGCATCATGTGAGTCTATTAGGGAATACAGGAATGCACTAGTAGGCATGTATAGCGAACTTGGACATCAAACAGTGAGGGCTGCCTATCCATTACCTGTGAGGTCACTTGACCGAGTCCCCTTGATTGTTTCCTATGGAGGTATCTAAAGTCACTTGTGTATGAGACCCTAATGGATACCGGGATGGAATTAGTTGCCAGAATTGTAGCTGCCTGTGATGTGATTCGAAACACAGAAGGGGTATTTGCCAGACTGCATCATAAATTTGTTTCCGGTGTCATGCTTGTATTGGGGCTAATGGCCATCAGGTTCAGCACATTTTGTAAGATGCAGTACTAATGCTAAGTTCATTGTGTGAATTATGGTATTAGCAGTTAAATGTAACTAATGTAAATATGAAAGTACATAAGAAAGTACACAGTAATGTGATTTTATTCCTATTATGTTCCTAAGCTGGCTTCTCCAGCCCTAGGTTCTGTACCTCAAATTGTTCTGTGGAGCATTCTCTATGTCCCGATCAATTTTTGCACATTCTTACAGAAATAACCTGTAGATCTGTAATTAGGACTAACCGTTGTGATCAATGATGTAATTAGGACTGGTCTGTACTTCGGTTTCCCACCCAACATAAATAAAATATATTAACCTATTCCTCCTCCCCTGAGGCTGGACAGAGACTGTCTATCTCCCTGTGTAGGGAGATGCAGTTGGATTTTCAGCCCAGAAGGAACGGGATTCGAGTCACAGAATTTCCCACAAAATTTAGGTGGAGGGGTTGGCCTGTGACGTGAGCACACAGGGACAAAGAAATAACCCCCATTTATGCAATTAACCCATTTCTTCAATTTCCCCCCAAAATTCGAAATTCCTGCCAATAGGGTAGGTGGGGGTGGAAGAGGGCAGGAAGAAGAGACCCATGAGGCGGCTGGGTATACCCAAGATGTCATTCAGTGGTGGGGGTATTTAATTGAACAATTAATTAATTAGCACAATTATTTGATATCAATTTTCGTAATTAAATTGTGACATTGCCACATGCACCACTACGACCCAGTAACAGGTTGAAGGGGAGTGGGAGAAAATTCGAGAAAAGAGCAAATCTGTGCTCGTTTTGGCTTCGTCCCTCTACTAACAAAGGCACAGAAGCGCAAAACTATCACATAATCAGCTTTCTGTGTCATGCATGCTAAGTTACTGAGAAGAAAAAATCTACATGAGAATGGAAAACAAAATTGGGCTTCGACTAGATCATGATTTAGGTTCAGGAAACGTAAAGTCTCTCTGAGACAGTTCCGACGTTGCACGTAACTTAAGAAAAACATAGTAAAAACGTTCGATAATGTGAAATGGAGCAAGATGTTCGAAATTTTCAGAAAAATCAGAGTAATCTATAAGGAAAGACGAGTAACACGTTATATGTAAAATAGTCATGGAGGAGCAATAAGAGTGGACGTCCAAGAAAGAAGCGTTCGCAGCGAAAATGTTGTTAAGGGAAGGAGACATACTTTTTCCCCTATTGTTCAATCTTCACATCGGAGATAGTATCACTGAAATAAAAGTAATTTTAAGCATTGAAATTAAAATTAAGGATGAAAGAATATCAACGAAGTGATTCGTTGATAACTTTGGTATCCACACTGAAAGTTAAGAGGAATTTCAGGATGTACTAAATGGAGATGTTGATTTACTTACTACATAACATGGACAGAGAATACGCTGAAGAAATACGAAAGTGTTTAGTAGTTGCAGAAATGAGATTAGTAAGAACACTACCAACAACACTGGGGACTACGAAATAGACGAAGGGATGGTATTCTTCTAAAATGGGCGATGTAAAGTGGACAAAGAAATGACTAGAAAAAAATATTCCTGCGGAAAACCATGATCAAACATTAGTGCTCGGTTAGGAGGGCGTTTGAAGCTCAGCATTGTATATTATTGGATCATGAACTGCGGGAAAACCGGAAAAGAAGAGAATCCAAGAATTTGAGATGTGACGCTTTAGAAGGACGGTGAAAACAGATGTAAAGAAGGAGGAGGTTCTTTGCAGAATCGGTGAAGAAAGGAACGGATAGAACGACGGGACATGTATTTAGACATCAAGGAATTTCTTCCGTGGTTTATAGAGCTGTAGCTAGGATAAGACCTGCAGAGGAAGAATACACCAAAAAAAAAAAGAAAAAAATGTCGAGATTTGGTGCAAGTGATTCTGTTAGATGAAGAGGTTCGTACAGGAGAGGAATTCGAGTTCGAGGCGGGGGGGGGGGGGGGGGGAGGGGGCTGCTTCAGACGAGAAAGAAGCCTGATGAAATAAAAAAGAAAGCTAATACCAAAGACCAACGCTAACAGTCACTTAAGAAAAATTAGAGCCACGACTGTAAGAATGATCGTGTCTACAATGCGAGATGTGCATACTAAAGACTGAGATCCGCTAACACATTACTTAATTGTTACAAACTGTAGTAATCTGTAGATTCACAGTTTATTCCAATCGCTCCTACTTTTGCACGTGTGAGGAAGGTTTTATTCCACATATCGATTGTGTAGCACTAGAGGCGACGTATCCGGTTGCAACAATAAGCTCATGCAGTAAATTGATCCCGTGCTCTCAGAGGCTACACAGCCGCAATAAACAGTTTCTCACACAGAAAAATGAGCCGTTAGGAAGTTTTAACTGAATTTGATAAATAGTGTTTGGAATTAACAACGCCGCGAGGGATTAGCCGAGCGGTCTAAGGAGCTGCAGTCATGGACTGTGCGGCTGGTCCCGGGGGAGGTTCGAGTCCTCCCTCGGGCATGGGTGTGTGTGTTTGTCCTTATGATAATTTAGTTTAAGTAGTGTGTAAGCTTAGGGACTGATGACCTTATCAGTCAAGTCCCATAAGATGTCATACACATTTGAACATTTTTTTTTTAATTAACAACAATCGACAGTGAAATATTTTAAAACTTTGGAAATAATACTTTTAATCGATATAATAACGTTAGTGACAGCTTTATCTCACACAATATGTTTCAGTGTTCGGTTCCTAATCTGTGAATACTAAATTACGTATTATTTTATTTTACATTTAGTGAAGCAATAATTGGTGTTGGTCACACACATACACTGACGGAAAAAAATCGCAACACAGAAAAGAAAATGATAATGCAGGGTAATGATATGCAGGCATCTGTTGTGTTGCACAGGTGACGGATGTCAGCTTTTTGGATGGAGTTTCATGCCTGTAGCAATTGATCGGTCAATATAGGACGGTTAACACTGTTCGCTAATGATGCTGAAGTTGTCGTCCTATGATGTCCGGTATGCGCTCGACTGGTGATCTAGCAGGCCAAGGCAACACTTAAACACACTGCTGAGCATTTTGATTACAACAGTTGTGGTCGAGCGTTATCCTGATAGAAAACAGCCCTCGGAATGCTATTCATGAATGGTACCATAACAGATGGAAACACCACACAGATGCACAATTTTGCAGTCAACGTTCTTGGAATAACCACGAGACTGCTCTTGCTGTCATACTAAATCGCACTCCCCACCGTAACTCCTGGTTTAGATACAGAGTGTCTAGCACCAGACAGGCTGGTTCAAGCCCTCAGTGGGCATTCTTTTGACCAATAGACGGCAATCATTGTCACCGTGGCAGAACCAGCTTTCATCAGAAAAGGCAACAGATCTCCACCCTGCCATTCAGTGAGCTCTCGCTTGACGCCATTGAGGTCGCAAATGGCGGTGGCTTTGAACCAGTGGATGAACGCTGTAGGGCGTCAGGCTAGCAGCTGTCCTTGAAGTAAACGCTTCATAACAGGTCACTGTGGCGCCACCTACTGCTCACATAGCTGTGGCAGATGTAGCACGAACACAATACACGGAATACAATGATGTTCCCCTCTCGGTGTTAGACTCTTTAGTTACAAATAGTCTAGACCTTATCGAAAACATCATTATAAAAACTGGGATTATTACAAAAGTTTATAAATCAATCAAGAATAGGAGAACGTTTCTGCTAAACAGAGCAGATAAGCAGTTGTTAGTATCTCACTTAGACAGTGAACAGACGTCACTTAGTACCAGTAAGATGGACGTAGAGGAATTATGGATAAAGCTTAAGCATATTGTAAATCGTGGTCTGGAGAGTTATGTACCTAGTAAGTGGATTAAGGAAGGAAAAGACCCACTATGGTTTAATAAGATGCTGATGAAGCAGAGGCTGTTGCACTCTCGGTTCAAAATAAAACGCACAGAAGACGACAAGCAAAGGTTAGTAGCTGTTCGTGCGTCTGTGAAAAGATCTATGCGCGAAGAATACAACAGCTACTACCGTCACACCTTAGCAAAAGATCTGGCAAAGGATCCGAAAATTCTGGTCCTATGCACAATCGCTAAGCTGGTCTAATGCTTCCCTTCAGTCCCTTGTCGACCAGTCTGGTTGTGGCAGCCGCATATAGCAAAACAAAAGCCGAAGTTTTAAGTTTCGCGTTCAAGAAATCGTTCTCACAGGAGAATATTACAAACACCGTCATTTGGCCATCGGACAGACTCGCTTACGGACGACATGGTAATAAACATCCCTGACGTAGAGAAACAACTGAAATATTTGAAAGCAAATTCGGATGATGATGATGATGATTATTTGTGTTTTAGGGCAAATTCGGTTTTACAAAAAGTACAGCATTAGGCCCTTCCCTAACTGCATATAATGTGAAACTCTCAAGCCAGCACAAAAACACAGGCGACTGGAAAGAAGCGCAGGTGACCGCCGTATGTAAGAATGGTAGAAGAACAGGCACGTAAACTTACAGACCAATATCCCTAAATTCTGTTTCCTGCAGAATCGTTGAACATATTCTCAATTCTTTTATAATATCTTTCTTGGCACTGAGAAGCTTATGTCCGCGAATGACCATGGTTTTAGAAAGCATCGCTCGTGCGAAACTCAGCTTACCCGTTTCTCACATGATATGCTCCGAGCTGTAGATGAAAGGAAACAGGCGGATGCCATATTTGTAGATTTCAGGAAGGCGCTTGACACGGTGCCCCATTGCACGCTGTTAACCAAGGCACAAGAATATGGAATAAGCTCACAGATATCCGAGTGGCTCGAAGACTTCTTAAGTAACAGAAGCCACTATGTTGTCCTCGACGGCGAGCGTTCATCAGGAGACACGAGTATCGTAAGAAATGCCCCAGGGAAGTGCGGTAGGACCGCTGTCGTTCTCTATATACATAAATGATTTGGCGGAGAGGGTGGGTAGCAAGCTGCGGATTTTTGTTGATGGTGCTGTGGTGTACGTTTAGATATCCAAGTTGGAAGATAAAAGACGACTTAGACCAAATTTCTAGTTGGTGTCATAAATGCCACCGAGCTCTAAATGTGGAAAAATGTAAGTTAATGAGGATGAGTTGGAAGAACAAATCTGTAATGCTGCTGCTTGACACAGTGAAGTCGTTTAAATATTTGGACGTAGCTTTGCAAAGCGATACTAAATGGAACGAACATGTGAGAACCGTGACAGGGAAGGCGAATGGTCGACATCAGTTTATTGGGAGGCCTTTAGGAAAGAGTGGTTCACCTCTAAAGAGACCGTTTATAGGAAGCTCGTCCGACCTATTCTGGAGAACTGCTCGAGTGGTTGGGGTCCGGATCAGATCGGATTGAAGGAAGACATCGAAGCAATTCAGAGGTGGTCTGTTAGATTTGTTACAGGTAGGTTTGAACGACACGTGATAGAGAGACGCTTCGGGAACTCAAATGGGAATCCCTGGAGGGGAGACGACGTTCTTTTCGAGTAACACTATTGAGAAAATTTACAGAGCCAGCATTTGAAACCGAGTGCCGATGATTCTACTGTCGCCAACACACATTACGTGTAAGGACTACGAAGATACGATACGAGAAATTGGGGCTCACATGGAGGCATATAGACAGTAGTTTTACCCTCATTCTATTTGCGAATGGAACAGGAAAGGAAATGTCTTGAATGGAAATGACTTGTCATGATACAGGGTACTCTCTGCCATGCACCGTACGGTGTCTTGCTGAGTATCTAAGTAGATGTAGAGATAGAGGTAGTGCCTCGAGGCCGTTCTGGCCCCGTCTCCTTGTGGCCGCACATTCTTGAGACTGCCACTCCCGCTAGTCATGGACAGTGGCTACATTCCCGCCAAGTCCTTCTGCAGTATTGCACAAGGAACGTCATATTTATCGTAGCCCTATGAGGCGATCTGGTTCAGATTCAGTGAGGTTTTGATAATGGGGTCTTTATCGCCTTAAACGCATTACTGAGTAACATCAACTCACCACGTCCAATCTCAAAAGTAACAGACGCTAACGACAATTACAGCGTCTATTTAAAGCAACACTGATTTACATCCGCATAATGACGCTACAAGAGCCATTCTTATGCGACTGGTGCGAAATTTGAACAGACATCATTTTTCAGATATAGAAACACGCCTGCGAAATTTCGTTTATGTCGCAAAACTCTTTGTTGGTGCCGCCATTTTTTTCCAACTACGATTGCATGCTGCAAGTTACTTTCTCATTTTTATAGATCGTCAAACGATGGTATAGGTGCTAAGGTATTATGATTGCAAGTTGACAATTACATCTAGTCCTCCCGTACTCTGAAAACCAATTTATTAATGATTTCTGTTTCCATTTCTCTTCTTCATTTGCTAACATGAAGCACATTTGAGGCGGTGTCCGTCAACCCATCTCTACCACTCCTGGTGGCCTTAAAGCTCAGAAGTCTTTCCTACAGATTTTTCTCCAAAAATGTAAGCCATAGTTCTGTGTAGGATGAACATAAAATGGTGCAAATGGCTCTGAGCACTATGGGGCTTAACATCTGAAGTCATCAGTCCCCTAGACTTAGAAATACTTAAATCTAACTTACGTAAGAACATAACACACATCCATGCCCGAGGCAGGATTCGAACCTGCGACCGTAGCACCTGCCGCGGTTCCAAGTAATAGTAGATTTAACGATGAATTAACTGCAAATTCTCTACCTTCAACCACTGAATGAACACTCAGAAGCGGGACTGCTGACCGTGCAGAACATGGAACAACGTTTACTTAGTTTTCTTGTGCTGTTGGAGATACTTCTCTGTCTCTCTGCCCGTTTCCCGAAGAAAGAACTTTTTACCAACTCTCGGCTGTAAGCAACCGATGAGCGGCATCGTAAAATTTTAGCACCAATATTCGCAGATTTACGGCGCACATCACACGTAGCGCGGTAGAGCTGAAAGCTTTGTGCGGCCCTACGTCGCTAGCGGCGAGTTAGCCCGCCATTAGCGAGGCTTTGGAAGATCCCGGGTGGGGACCCGTAACTGACTGCGAAGGAGAGGTGTGGGAAAACTCTGAGGAAGATGGGTTGCCAGCATACGCGGCAAGGGGACAAGGGTGCCACAGATATTCTGATTTACGAGACACCACCTCGATCAAACGTACTCAGTAGACAGCGGATTTCGCCGAAACAAGTCTGTCATTCCCGCAGATGCCTTGAAATTGTGTAATGTTGTTTATTTCATTTGTTGGCTCAGAAATTACGCTTATTTTATTTGTTGGCTGATTTGGCCTCTTTATATTAGGCACTCACTTACACAAGAAAACAAATATTTTATGTATGAACATGCCATGCGTGCAGAGCTCAAGGGCGAAAGTAACTTTCGCACGGTGTGTCGCTCTGTGAAATTACACCAAGGATAGAAAGAACCGAAATAATATATTGCAGCTTATGACTGAAAGAAATGCACAGTGAGAGGTCAGAAGTGAAACTTTTATGAAAACACAACAATTACGCTGAATTCACAGCAATTCATGACAGTTCCCTGGACATTATAACAGTGAGGCCATCTTTATAAAGGATGATTGAGGGACTTCCGCTGTTCGATACAAAATATCAAATCAACAGAACTTCCAGCAGTCTATATTTCAAATTTTATTTTAGTCTTGCGACCAGTTTCGGTATTTTACTACGCCGTCTTCAGGTCCACTGGCCGATGGCCGGCGTGTAAGAAGAATCCGATTTCATGTGCATTCCAAATAGTGGCCAACATTCAGTAACTGGTATCCGTTTTTTAACAACGCGAGCCATTCGTACATCAACTGCAGACTGTGAAGCATTGTTCAAATGTAATCTACGGATACCACTTAGTTCAGGTACTCAATTCTGGACCCTTTTCCGATTGCACATGAGGTGGAGTTCTGCTTACACGTCGATCAGCGGCTCAAATGGCTCAAATGGCTCTGAGCACTATGGGACTTAACTTCTGAGGTCATCAGTCCCCTAGAACTTAGAACTACTTAAACCTATCTAACCTAAGGTCATCACACACATCTATGCCCGAAACAGGATTCGAACCTGCGACCGTAGAGATCAGCGGCTCAGAGAATGGCGCGGAAAGACGCCGGAAATGGTCACTTAATTATTAAACAAATGACCGGACATACTCCTTAATAGGGTGTTTCGTCACTACAGACGTCAGTGCACGCTTTGCAGGGTGTCCCTCTATCTGGCCACTAGCTTGGTATGGACTTCTTGAGGACCTTCCATTACTCCACCAGCGCGGCAGGAGTGGTTCTAGGCGCTACAGTCTGGAACCGAGCGACCGCTACGGTCGCAGGTTCGAATCCTGCCTCGGGCATGGATGTGTGTGATGTCCTTAGGTTAGTTAGGTTTAATTAATTGTAAGTTCTAGGCGACTGATGACCTCAGAGTTTAAGTCCCATAGTGCTCAGAGCCATTTGAACCATTTGACAAGTCATGAATCGTTGCTGATGCATATCGACGTGCTGCAATACGTCTCGTGCATCGCATCCCACACGTCCTCCAAGGGATTATGCCTCCCCAGACCATAAAATCTTGACCAAAAAACGATCATGCTGGACAACCTTCCTGGGTGCGTTTTGTGTTCCAAACTCTCGTCATATGAAGGTATGTCCAGTGTTGTCGTATGTAATAGCTTTGGTGGTGCTGGTGTTATGGGAAAGTATAAGCTGCACCGACATACTGACTTGCAAATTTGTGAACACGGCACACTCTCCAGGCAACCTCACTGTGTCACTCTACTCCTTCTCCATGTACATCCTTTCATAGGTGACTTCATTTATGTGGATGAAAATGCGTGACCGCATCCAGCGCAGCTGCAGTAGCTATTGGAACGAGAGGATACTCCAGGAATGGACTGGCCTGGCCTGGCCCATCTTAAGTTCCATCGCGACGTGCATGTTGGAGTTGGGAAGACGCACTGCAGCACGATTATTCACAATTGCCAACTGCGCTGGTGGAGGAATGGGAACACCCTGCCACAAGGACTACTACGTGTCCGAAATAGCAGACACCAGGCATTCATGTACGAGCGTCACTCCAAAAGAAATGCACACTATTTTTTTTAACCCTCTTTTATTCTACACTTTTGAAAGTTTTACAGTTTGTAGATACATCCTTTAGCAACAATATTTTCATTTCTCCACATAATTTCCATCCCTCTCAATTGTCTTACGCCATCTTGGAATCAGCGCCTGTATACCCGCACGGTAAAATTCCGGGACAACCTGTTGGAGCCAATGTATGGCAGCGTGCACCAGGGAGTCATCATCTTCAAACCTCGTTCCACGAAGAGAGTCTTTCAGTTTACCAAAGAGATAATAGTCAGATGGAGCCAGGTCACCACTGCAAGGCGAGTGTTTCAGTGTTGTCCATCCGAGTTTTGTGATCGCTTCCATGGTTCTTTGACTGACATGAGGCGGTGCATTGTCGTGCAAAAGCAAAACATCCTGCTTTTGCCGATGTGGTCGAACACGACTCAGTCGAGCTTGAAGTTTCTTCAGTGTCGTCACATATGCATCAAAGTTCATGGTGATTCCACTTGGCATGATGTCCACAAGCAAGAGTATTTCGTAATCGAAAAACACCGTAGCTATAAGTTTTCCAGCAGAAGGTGTGGTTCTGAAACTTTTTTTCTTGGATGAATTTGCATGATGCCACTCCATTGATTGCCTCTTCGTCTCTGGTGAAAAATGATGGAGCCATGTTTCATCACCTGTCACAATTCTTCCAAGAAATTCATCTCCACCATTCTCGTACTGTTCCAAAAGTTCGCTGCATACCGTTTTTCTTGTTTCTTTGTGAGCCACTGTCAACATCCTGGGGACCCACCTAGCACAAACCTTTTTTAACGCCAACACATTCAGTATTCTGCAAACACTTCCTTCCCCTATCCCAACGTAGCATGACAATTCGTTCACTGTGATGCGTCTGTCAGCAGTCACCAATTCGTTAACACCCTGCACATTGTCTGGAGTGAGTGCAGAACGAGGCCTGCAGCTTCGAAGACAATCCTCAATACTGCCGTGCCCGCTTTCATCACGTAACCTGCTCGCCCACCGACTAACTGTACTGCGATCGACAGCATCACCTCCATACACCTTTTTCAACCTCTTGTGGATGTTTCCCACTGTCTCGTTCTCGCAGAACAGGAATTCTATGACAGCACGTTGCTTCTGACGAACGTCCATTGGTGCAGCCATCTTGAAGACATGCTGTCACGGTGCCACTCACTGGAACAGGTTGAACTAAGTTTGAAAACAAGCAGGGAGGATGTATCTACACACTGTAAAACTTTCACACATCCAGAATGAAAACTGTATTTTTACAAAAATAGTGCATTTCTTTTGGAGTGACCCTCGTAACAGATTCGACTAGATGCACAATGGTGTCACCTTCTTCAGTGCGGATGCACAAGTGCGTCCAACCTCCTGCGGAAATTTCAGAGTAGCATGGAGGAAATGGGCACGGACTGCGAATAGGTGGCGCTCGCTGGCAATATGGGTCGGCCTTGAGACGTGCTGAGATACTCCATGCAGCTGCGATGCACCCTGTGTCCTGGTGGCGCAAGTGGTTAACGCACCTGCATAGTCAGTAGGAGATAACGGTTTCGAATACCGGTCCAGCAAAGATTTTCATTTGTCTCCGCTGATTCTGCATCGTTTCCAGAAGCAGCTGACATCACCTTCCCTTTCCTTTCTTCACCTTCCATCTTCAATTTACATGCAAAGTTTATGATGTTGGAGTTGTAAGTATGTAATAAGCTGTTGGCAAAATCGTGTTGATGAGATTTAGAAACTCGTCTACGATTCTTATGTTCCGGTCGATTCTCAGCAACCACAATGTCTACAGCATCGTGCAAGTGTAACACATGCTCATACAAAGCCCACTATTGTGTTTTAGGTTTACTTCGGAGGAAGTGGGAATTAGTAAAGACCAGGGCAGTGTCATTAGTCACAATGATCTGGTCAATGAGAAGTTATGTTCCTAATCCGTACGCACGAATTGACTAAGAGTCACAAGATGAAACGAATGTTATTGGCTGTAGGCTCCATTCGACCTTCAACAATGAATTCATATTTTCTGCAAATCGTCATCACATGCTACTAGTTGGATGAGTTGTATGTTATCCAATCATTCTCTCTATGCGTTCTATTTTCTTCTGAAGACTGGAGCATCAATGGTTTGATCACTTCCAAATGATGCCTTCACTAATAGTTCTCAGTAGCCTTCTAACTATTCTCAAATACAGTAGATGATAGTCTTTTTCCTGTTTCCTTGATTTTGGCACGTTTCATTAAACTTATTAAAGTGCTTCTTGGAACGAGACGGGAAAAGCAGATACGTTCGACGCAGAAAGTGTGGCTAGCTGAGGGAATTCACGTGTCAGTATCAAACTCATGCACCCATAGAATATTTTAAACACCTAATGAAATCGCCAAAATAAATCTACATAACTAAAAATGAAAATGTCAATTACAAAGCCTCGTTATAAGTATGACCACTCTTCTATTCTAGCCGGCCGCGGTGGTCTAGCGGTTCTAGGCGCGCAGTCCGGAACCGCGCGACTGCTACGGTCGCAGGTTCGAATCCTGCCTCGGGCATGGATGTGTGTGATGTCCTTAGGTTAGTTAGGTTTAAGTATTTCTAAGTTCTAGGGGACTGATGACCACAGATGTTAAGTCCCGTAGTGCTCAGAGCCATTTGAGCCATTTGAACCATTTGAACCATCTTCTATTCTATTAAATGCTATGTTTGATGTTTGTGCACAATAACTGACAGGAATTTCAATGCAATCGACCAAATAGAAAAACGTTCGAATCCGGTCCAGCACACATTTTCATTCGTCGCTGCTGATTCTGAATGGTTTCCCGATGCATCTGACATTACTAGTCCCATTCCTTTCCTTTCTTCACCCTCCATCTCCAAAGATAGCTGTGTACCGAAAACGCCACAAATGCAGTATATGAACCTAGTCCAGATGCAGGGCCTGATGTACGAATTTTTATGAATGTATAGAAACAGAAAGCAAAACATTGCTGTGGCATAACGAACGTGCACGGCACGTTTTGGAACGAGACTCAAGTAGAACATAGAAGAAAAGCAGCAGAGTGTTCTTACTACATCGATCGCTAATCCAGTGGTACATAAAGTAATTTCTGAACCTAAGCAAGAGAAGATGTTCCTAGAGATATGAAAACTGGCAGACTAAAAGACATTTAATTATTTCACAAGAATATCATGTAATGAAAAGTATTTTAGCAGATGTAATTGGAACCTCTCTCAAGACGCAGGTTGGATACCGTTGTTAAGGCCCTAAGCGAAAAGCAAAGCACAGCAATTTAAGTGCACTTATGAGATTAGTTTTCTAACAGTCTATTTCGTCCGATACTCATACTGACATTATACGTAGTGTCAGTCGAATGCGTAATGGTTCAAATGGCTCCGAGCACTGTGGGACTTATTGTCTGAAGTCATCAGTCCCCTACAACTTATAACTATTTAAACCTAACTAACCTAAGGACATCACACAAATCCATGCGCGAGGCAGGATTCGAACCTGCGACCGTAGCATTCGCGAGGTTCCGGACTGAAGCGCCTAAAACCGCTGGCCACCGCGGCCGGCTGAATGCGTAATGATTCCTCTGATATTATGACGCAAAGGAACCAGAAATATTAATCTGATTACAATAGCTGGCATCTTATTTTGTAATGATTCATCTCACATTATGATCAAAGTAATTAGAAATATTAAACTGATTGCAATAGTTGGCACCTTATTTTATGTCCAAGAGATTTACGTTTTTTTTTTTCACTTTATAATAACAAAAAATTCCTGTTGAGCTTATAAGTATTATCTTTCTTCCACCTGAACAAGCTTTTTTGTTAACAAAATATTCAACAACCGTATTAGTAATATTTTCTTTAGACGCTGAACATGCTTGCATAATGGGGATATTAAAGCTGGGCCCGCATCTCGTGGTCGTGCGGTAGCGTTCTCGCTTCCCACGCCCGGGTTCCCGGGTTCGATTCCCGGCGGGGTCAGGGATTTTCTCTGCCTCGTGATGGCTGGATGTTGTGTGATGTCCTTAGGTTAGTTAGGTTTAAGTAGTTCTAAGTTCTAGGGGACTGATGACCTAAGATGTTAAGTCCCATAGTGCTCAGAGCCATTTTATTAAAGCTGGTATGACAGTAGTACGTCTTGCCACATTTCACGTCATTACACTGTAGAAAATACAGTATCCAGCCACAAGTTTTTTTTAGAAGTGAGTTATTATACCTAATGTCAGACGATAGTACTAATTTCTTGGTAAGTTTTATATTTGAGTCCAAAAATATAAAAAAATTGTGATTATGTAGTTTGAAAAATAATTTACATTTTAGTTCTAAAATATAACAAAGTTTTTCTTTTACATAATTGTCTTTGGTATATGTAGTTATATTTTATTACACAAACGTAAAACTTGCGAAGAAGCCAAAGCTTTCTTCTGACGATGGGTTCAGGCAAGAAATTAGTAACAGGACAATAAAACCATTTCTAAAGAAATTGTAGTTGGTTGGAGTATTGTCTACAGCGTAATTTATGAAAGAGTTGCATTGCTATCTTGCCATAATGTGTAAAATAAAAAAGTGAAAAAGAGAAGAAAAAGAGCAGAGGGTTCTTATTACATCGATCGCTGATCCAGTGGTGCAGAAAGTAATTTCTGAACCTAAGCAAAGTCATAAACGCACCAAGATTAAGACATACTGCTGGATGTTTCTGTCGTTTTCTGTCTGCCGGCCGAAGTGGCCGAGCGGTTCTAAGCGCTACAGTCTGGAACCGTGCGACCGCTACGGTCGCAGGTTCGAATCCTGCCTCGGGCATGGATGTGCGTGATGTCCTTAGCTTAGTTAGGTTTAAGTAGTTCAAAGTTCTAGGGGACTGATGACCTTAGAAGTTAAGTCCCATAGTGCTCAGACCCATTTGAACCATTTTTGTCTGTCTTTCGGTGGATCTAAAAGTACATAATGGATGTTCGGATATTGCCGTTACAAACTTCTAGGAATTGTAGAGTGGAGTGAGTACATAATATTTAGAATACAAATAAATGTGCTTAAGTGATAATTGGATGTCTCGTTATGGTTGGGTGGTTGATTTGGGGGGGTGGGGGTGGAAGGATCGAAACAGCGAGTTCGTCGGCCCCATCGGATTAGGGAAGGATGGGGAAGGAAGTCAGTCGTGCCCTTACACAGGAAGCATCCATGCATTTGCCTAAAGAGATTTGGAGAAATCACGGAAAACCTAAATCGGGATGGCCAGACGCGGGTGTCTCGCTATATTTCCTTCCCAAATGGTACCTAATAATTGTATTGCGTCACATTTAATCCATTTCCTCAAGGAGAGATGGATCAGTTGAACATCCGAATTGAAACTGTCGAAAAGCGGAAACGGTATGTTCCCGCACATGAGTTTCTTTTCAAAATTTTGTGTACTCACTCTCCTCTACAAACGCTAGAGGTTTGTAACGGTAATTTCCGAACAACATTTATAAAATCATGTAAGAGATATATATTCTGAGTCTTATTATTAATTAGCCAGTCACGATACGTCTCTAAATGTTTCAGTTATCATGATGGGTTCTATTCTAGTCTTAAACTAATTAATTAGGTCTTTCTTGCTGAACCCCCAATGGTTAAGAAATTTCAGTTACAGTGAATGGTGCATCTGTGAAAGAATTGTGTTAGGTTAAATGAGCTCTGTTTAGTGATAACACGCTATGTTTTGCTGTATACAATTAAGATACTTTTAGAAGCTGTTCAGAACTGACCACTGGTAAATATGAAACATGGGTCTCTTTTGGCGTGCTGAAAGTTCAAATAACGAAAGGAAATGCAGGCGGTTGAAATACTCGATAACCATCGATGTTTGGACAGGTGGATTTCCAGTGAATTTGAAAGCACTAATCCATTGAGAGACGGTCGTGAGCTGTGGCGCGTCGTCAGAGTCGATCCAGAGCTGCTTTGTTATCTTTGGAGTCGATCCCTAGCTGCTTGGTTATCTTTGGCTCGGTGTCGCGCTGTGCGGCAGTGTGGCTTTCTGGAACCGTTGGGGAGCGAAACGAAGGAGGTTTGGCGTAGCGGAAGTGATGAGACCGTTTACGTGGAAGTGTGCCCTACTGGACGTGTTGCACGCCGATAACAGCCCCGCAGGCTGTGGGTTGTTGCAGCATTTTGCGGTAGTCACTACCCTGGTGGTTGCGCCGTGTTTTGATTGCACGTTTGCTGAGAGAGAGAACTGATTTTTGGGGGGATTTCGTTTGTCCATTAAAGCCATACTTGAGGGGAACAATACTGGTCTTCTGGTAGCGAAGGTATTGCTTTCCCGAACTCTGGATCCTGCTGCATGTGTGTTGGCAGCGAGCCCGAGTACTGGCTTGAGGTCGTGTTTTAATAGACTAGCTTCGGCTTACGCATAATGTGACATGGTTAAGCTTGCATGAGCGATTTGTTAATTCATATGTATATTATTACTGAAATTGTTGGAAACTTGGTGTGTTGTAGTATTGCCTACGCGGTCTGCTAACATTAATCTATGGTTACGTCATTGGACGGTTTTTCTGCTGGGTGTACCTTATCTGTTATTTACTCGTGGGCTCACTGCTGGAACACCGCTAAACTGTGAGATATTGAAGTTTGATTTACGTTGTTTTAAGTTATAGAATTTTGTGTGTAGCACGCTGCACCGCAGATCTTGGTGATGTTAACTGCATTTTATTGCGTTTGAGAGATAATTCATGTTATTCAAGTTTCCAGACAGTAAGACCCACATATTTCGGACGACAGCTTAAACGTGTGTCAGTCCCAAGCATAGTCATCAGATGCAAGGTTTTGCTAATGAAAGTTGAAGATTTATACTGCAGTTCAAATTTGGTCTACCGCTCTGGGTAGTTGTAAGTCCCATTGTAGTCGCATGTATTTGCTTGCGTGGAGATACTTTTCTTGCTTTAGTAACCCACGCTTGGGTCGCTAACAGGCTTCTGCTACACAGTCAACACACCTGCGACCCGACAGGGACACCTAGACATCGGGCGACACACATTGTGGGCTCCGTCTATATACCGTGTATGTTGCAACTAGTTCAGCAACTATTGGGAAAAGTTAAGTTTCTCTTCATTGTAGTTCGAAACTTACCTGGGGCCCTTAATATTTCATGTAATAACCATAACTTTAGTTTTCATATTTCGTAAAGTTGCTTACTGTTCTGAGAACTTTTAACATTGCAGCACGTCAGCAATCGTGAATAACTTAATGAATATAAAGAATCCGCCTCGACTGCAAATTGAAACCGGATATTGCCCTAGGTTTCGACGAGGATAACGACACCTTCTTCTACAAACTGCCTGGACCATGCCTCTTTAGGCAGTTTGTAGTTTTAGTGTGTTCCGAAGAAGGCGTGGTTATCCGCGCCGAAACCTAGGCCAACATCCGGTTTCAATTTGCAATCGAGGCGGATTCTTTATAATCATTAGCTTACTATTCTGTTTCACGGCGTCGTATCTGGCCTGTTACTGTGTTGATTAATAGTTTTACACACCTAGTCTCTCCCTGATAACATGTGTTTGAGGCTTATATTTCTCGAAGACAATATTGTTGGTTAAATGTTAATTTTCTTGAGAATTTGATCCAGTTCAATTTCTTAGAAGGCAATACTTTTTTTTTATTTGTCTAGTTATCCCTCGGCGGCTGGTTTCCTGTGGTAAATGAATTTGAGTTTTTTTGTGTTTTTTGCAGAAATAAATTTTAATGTACAGTTTTATTCTAAGAATTAACCAACCTGTGATCTTAATTTTGATGTTACTAATTAGTCACGTTACACCGGTTGGAGATTAACAAATTCTGGATTTACTGACATACAGCCATCCTATACCCGAGGATGACCAATGTCAGAGTTTACTGACATACAGCAACCAACAGCAGAGAACGTACCGCTGACTTTGTCCGTTGAGTTGTTGAAGCTGGGAGCGCGAAGCAGAATTTAATTTTTAGGTAATTGTTTAGCCATCAGTAACATCTGACGTTTGTTATACTTCGTTTTGCGGTAGAGGCAGTTGTTTACTGGTCTGTTGCAGTGTATTCTATCTCTTTTCTACTGCAGTAGCGCCTCCCAACAAGGCTTTACGCTTCCATACACAGCGATTTCTCTTTGCATTTTTGCCTTTAAGGTAACGAGCTGTTCACATGTCAGAATAGTGTGCGGTTCAAAGAAGTTACCACGCTGCATGAGATATTTATTTACTGCAATATTATAGTTTCACAAAGATTCCCTTATGTATGTTTCTTCATATATTTTATATTTATTTCGCGCAGGCAGCTGTAACCGCGCTAAAGACGTACTGTACGTTCCCACCACGAGATTTAGCACTGCGTACGTGACACAAAAATTACCCTTAAAGGCGAAGCATTCCTTTCCAGTTAAAGTCGCTGATACGGGACGCTTTCAGCCTTCTGATGAACGCACTAACATACGCACGTCGCCAGCTAGCTAATTCGCAGGCATGAGAAACGAGTGATGTGGTTGCTACTGTCTGTGTCTTGGGGAGCAGAGGGAGGTGACGTCTCTCCCGCGCCAGCCGGCCGGGGTGGCCGAGCGGTTCTAGGCGCTACAGTCCGGAACCACGCGACCGCTACGGTCGCAGATTCGAATCCTGCCTCGGGCATGGACGTGTGAGATGTCCTTAGGTTAGTTAGGTTTAAGTAGCCCTATGTTCTAGGGGGCTGATGACCTCAGATGTTAAGTCCCATAGTGCTCAGAGCCATTTGAACCATTTTTAATTAGGAGCACAGCTGTTAAATCGCACGAGCTGTTAGCGTCGCTGTGCTTTGTCGTGTGGTGCATCCATGTATTCCACTGCATGAGGAACAAAGTCCGATTCTCCTCATGCTACCTGCCTGTCGGTGGTGGTAGAGCGCCGATACAAGTGCAGCTTTCCGTGCACTGTAGGGAGCCATGGGCTGGCTGACGGCACGTACAGATGCGTGTGGTACACGTGCTAACTGCGAGCAAACCTTAGGCCGGTATTACACTATCAAATTTCTTTGTCAAAGATTTGATCAAAGATGTGATCCAATATTCCGTCCAATATATTTGACAAAGATCTTTGACGGAGCGCTAGAAGGGGTATTACACTGTCATCAAATTTTTCGTCAAAGTTCAAGATGGCTGACAACAACTTGTTATTAACCGCAGCAGTTCTACGTACTCCAATTGCATTGTGTGCACATGCGGAAAAGAAGTGGGGGGGAAAAAATGGAACCATACATACGAGGTTGACAGTCTTAAAAGTCCTGGGATTACAACTTGATAATAAATTCAGTTGGGAGGAGCTCACCACAGAACTGCAGAAAGGCCTTAACAAATCTGTATTTGCAATTCGAGTGTTAGCAGACATAGGCAACATAAAAATGAAAAAGCTTGCATACTTTCATTCCATAATGTCATATGGGATAATATTTTGGGGGTTAATCTTGAAGTCAAACAAAAGTTTTCAACGTCCAAAAGCGTGTAACACGTATTATTTGTGGAGTAAATTCACGGACCTCCTGCAGAAAGCTCTTCAAAGAACTGGGTATACTAACTACTGCCTCTCAGTGTATTTACTTCTTAATGAAATTTGTCGTAAATAATATATCTCTTTTTCCAACAAACAACTCAGTTCATACATACAATACCAGGAACGAAAATGATCTGCACAAGGACTTAAAAGCACTTACTTTAGTTCAAAAAGGGGTCCACTACTCAGGAACACTCATCTTCAATAATTTGCCAGGAAACATAAAAAATTTAGTTAGAAATAAAGATCAGTTTAAAAGGAGCCTGAAAGGCTTACTACTGTCCAACTCCTTCTACTCCATTGGCGAAATTTTTAATAGAAACAAATGATGTATTGTATTTATTCATACTATTAGTATTGTTATTTCAGCTTAAAAAAATTCGACATGTTCCACATCCACGAGGATCTCCTCAGCACGGATCTATGGAACGAAAAACTAATCTAATCTGGGTGAAGCCGTGGGTTTTACGACGACACGATAAAAGCATTCAACAAAACTTGTTACGTGAGCTTACAGTGGAAGACGTCAAGTCGTACATCAATTACTTAAGAATGGATGAGCATACATTTCTGTATGTGCTCAATGAAGTGTATCCTCATATCACAAAGCACAATATTCACTTAAGAACTGCTACATCTTCAGAATACAGGCTCACTATAACACTCCGATTCCTTGCTACAGGAGAGGGTAATGTTAGGTTAGGTTAGGTCAGGTTAGGTCTCCAATCTTCTTAATCTATTTTTCTATTCAGGGTGCCTCACGTTGTAAAGCGCCTCATCAGCTTCAGACATCTCTATTAATTTTGTAGTTGTCGGCACACACCAATTGTATTTACCAGCAATGGTTATAAAAACACTGCAGACGACAGAGCGCTGCAGCGATGCTAGCGCTCCATGTGGTAACATGTCACATTGCAGTGAACAGAAGACAAGCGGTTTCTTTGATCAAATATACAGCGAGGCCCTAGATTTGATCAAATATTGGACGACATTTGACAAAGTCCCTATTACACTATCAAAAATCTTTGACAAAGATTTTGGACAAAGATATTGGACAAAGAAATTTGATTGTGTAATACCGGCCTTAGCAGCGCAGGGCCCTTTTCACTGTCGCGGCCCGTCAGCCAACAAGACATGAATTCCCGATCACTGCCTGCAGCTCCCGTGACCTTGCTTTCCCAAGCCTTGACACAGCTGCAGCAGCCGCTCCCTGGGTCCACACCTGCCACACGTGCTGCGCTTGGCTCTGCGCACTATGGGACTTAACTTCTGAGGTCATCAGTCCCATAGAACTTAGAACTACTTAAACATAACTAACCTAGGACATGACACACATCCATGCCCGAGGTAGGATTCGAACCTGCGACCGTAGCGGTCGCGCGGTTCCAGACTGTAGCGCCTAGAACTGCTCGGCGACTCCGGCCGGCGTGCTGTGCTTCCTCACAGCCAAATGCGCGTCTTGCTTCAGTGCTCCACGTCGATCCATGACTGGAAACGCACCTTTCGTCTTCTGCTTTCCCTGCCTCAGTGACTGCACGGTCAGCGCGGGAGATTGCCAATGGAAGGAGCAAGGGTTCGATTCCTAGGCTTACGTTCGTATCGTCGTAACTGACAAGTAAACGGTCTCCAATACACTGTCGTATCGCCTTTCCATTACTGAGGTGGCTGAAAGGGCACAAACGGAAAGCCTATAATATATGGCAATTAATTGAAACCCTCAGGTGCCGAGAGGTCTTGTTGATAATTCGGACATTACTGTAAAGATTTTTTATATCTAAAGATGCTAATGTTGCATTAATTGATATATGTATATCTTTAATTATATTCGCTAGCTCAGCACTGTTTTTGACCCCAAAATAGTTCTTGAACGTGTAAACCGATTTAAGTTAGCGCTAACAGAGGGCGCTGATTATGTGCAGAACTATATTTCCTTTCATTTGTGGCTCCTTTAGCGATTTGTTTTATGTTGTTTATATTACCCGGTGCAATATCAACGGTGTTTAATATTTATATTATTGCCTAGAATGTTGGCACTAGAGCACATGCTAACCACTGTTTTTTCTAACCCTTCGTCTTTTTAACAATATTACTTTTGTTGTGCTCTTCTTTTTATTGCTTTTTACTACTGTAACACTTTTTATACTTTATACGCTTATTACAGACTTAACTATTGTATCCCCCTTCTATTTTCACTGTTTCAATTAATTATTGAAAACTAATGTATGCTGACATTAGCGACATCTGGTCAACTTACTACACACACATCTTGTGGCTACTGTATGGCAGTTTGTTTTAAACAGTAGTTTTCCTGACAACATGACTCGTGCATGTGATGTGATTTATATGTACAGGGTTATTACAAATGATTGAAGCGATTTCACAGCTCTACAATAACTTTATTATTTGAGATATTTTCACAATGCTTTGCACACACATACAAAAACTCAAAAAGTTTTTTTAGGCATTCACAAATGTTCGATATGTGCCCCTTTAGTGATTCGGCAGACATCAAGCCGATAATCAAATTCCTCTCACACTCGGCGCAGCATGTCCCCATCAATGAGTTCGAAAGCATTGTTGACGCGAGCTCGCAGTTCTGTCACGTTTCTTGGTAGAGGAGGTTTAAACACTGAATCTTTCACATCACTATGCGTGAAACTTGCCCGCACCTGTTCAACCGTTTCTTCGCTCACTGCAGGCCGACCTGTTAATTTCCCCTTACAGAGGCATCCAGAAGCTTTAAACTGCGCATACCATCGCCGAATGGAGTTAGCAGTTGGTGGATCTTTGTTGAACTTCGTCCTGAAGTGTCGTTGCACTGTCATGACTGACTGATGTGAGTGCATTTCAAGCACGACATACGCTTTCTCGGCTCCTGTCGCCATTTTGTCTCACTGCGCTCTCGAGCACTCTGGCGGCAGAAACCTGAAGTGCGGCTTCAGCCGAACAAAACTGAGTTTTTCTACGTAACTGTAGTGTGTCGTGACCATATGTCAATGAATGGAGCTACAGTGAATTTATGAAATCGTTTCAATCATTTGTAATAGCCCTGTATTTGACGATGCTGGTGCTGATTCCGCATTTAACAGTTGACTATGCCACTATGGCTGCAGTGGATTAGGACTTTGATTTTATGAGGCAGGTATGCCTCTTCACAATAAAGCGCACAATGTAAATTTTGTCAGTACTACTTTCAATATGCTCTATGTATTGTTCTTAAGCTGTATACAGTTTGCGAGTGTATTGATATTTTTCCCATTTTTGCTGCAGATCTGATGATGGTCATTAAAGACCGAAACCGGTAATCTGTTAAACAGAAAAGATTGTGAACATAGACATAAATTAAAGGAAACTTATTACATATACGGGTCACTGTGTTTTTGGCGACGATGACGCAGCTTGTGAGTTGACACGATGTTGAAGCACACTCGTATGATTTTGTCACTGATACTTCGCACCTACATATTCCGAGTTCGTCTTCTGAAGCATAGCGAGATACATTGTCAATGAGGAATATTTTGTGAGTGACTGAAACCCAATAATGCTAGAACAATTGTGTGAACACAATCTCATGGAGTGGGTACGGAGTAGGAGTAAAATGAGTTAAGGTCTGTTCTGTCGTATGCATCAGACAAAACGTATCTGAACCATCTTGTGACCCGAAGGGCGGCAGTTTCGCACTCTGCATTTCGAATCTGCTAATTTTGTTCTAAACTCATTGATTCAGATATGTCATTGTAAGTACTTTTTGCTAATGAATAGTAATGCTGTGAAAGTTATCTCTTTGTACATTGTCCTGTTAATAACTGATCCTGTTAAGAAACCAGCTATAAGCACTCACATCGTTCAATGAACTTCTTTAGCTTGCTTCCGTATCATGTACATGTCTAAGTTGCCCATCCTGATGAGAATCAACTCAGGCATTGTTTGGGAAACTGCATTGAATTTTGTATCCCGCCTGGGAGCCGGCGCGTGGGTAAGGGACAGTAAAAGGTACTAATCTCTCGGTACTGCAGACACAGCACCTTTACTAGCTGATAAAATATGCAAACATATTACATAATTTTGTACGTAGGTGCGAAGTTGAAGCGAAGTGTTCTGGCTGGCTGCACCTGATTAAAATGGAGTGAAGCAGTCGCGGAGCTCATAGACCTCGACAGCACCGGCCAGAGTGCGCTGTCGTCGGTGTCTCTCGTAGTGCCAACCTAGCAGAGCGGAACTACGTTGTGGCATCGTAGCTATCGATACCACATTGAAAGTATGTGGAAGATGGCAGATGGCACTGCATGTGTTTTAAGCTGTAGTTTGTTTCCGAGAATTTATATCGTTCGTCGTACTTGTACAGCTTACTCTTACATTTTGCATAGATTTTCTTTTATTATCTGTATTAATAAGCTCTATGGGAATGATTCGAATTTTATTTTGAGGGACCAGACCACAAATATGATATTGTAAGGTTATTAGGCGCTCGAAGGCCCCCTCAGTCTTTAGTTGTGCTAAAACGACGAAAGAGTTTGAAGTGTTCCTTGCCTTTTACAAGCTCACCATTCTCTTTAGGATGTCTATTCTGTTCGCTGTTTATTTGAAAATGACCTTTATACTCTATATTTTGAACTGGTTCTTTTGTAATTAAAGTTGCACTGCTCTGCAGGTAAGTTTGTCTCCAGTTTAGAAGCAATTACTTTCATTCCTTTCTTTAATGGTAACATCTATAAAAGTAACTAATCATGGCTTTAATTCCCATGCCTGCTTAATTGACTGCATCCATTCTGTATCTCTTAACAACATTTTTCTGACTTGTGTTTGGTGACATTAACATGCACTCTCTTCCCGCTCGCTCGCTTTAACGAGTACAGTTTCATGTGAAAAGTAGGTTATTATACCATGGGCACCATGGTTCTTTTTACATCGAACTTTTCGACGTCGTGGCGCGACTCTTTTGTGACCTCCATGCAGACGGCAAATTCCAAATATGACAGCCAGTTTTTTGGACCTTGTTTTCACTGACATTCAACATAGAAAAGCACTAAGCAACATTAAAGTCATAAAGAGAAATGCAGCATATCACATTATTTCCATCAATTGATGTTACAAATTTATGCTGCATTACTCTTTGTTTTACTTGTCTGAGTTGCTACTCTTTGCCAAATTATAAAACCCAAACTTTATTGTGTTTGTTATACCATCTCATTTAATGCTATTCTACTTCGAGTACGCCCTTACAAGCAAATGCTGATGCTTTATCGTCTGTTAAATAACACTGTACACTGTCATAAGGCCTGTATACACTAGCCCAACAAACGAACGCCAGCCAGTTGACTTGACCGAACGTTGGGCGCGAATGCATTGTAGTACGGCCTGTCAGACTCACCGAATCAAGAGGTTAGGATCTAGGGTTTCGGCCATGCAGAAACGCAGTTGGCTCTGGTAACTTGTCGAGACTGCACCCATTTTCTTGTTGTTATATATGGGATTTTAATAACAGTTTCGTCGGGCGATACTATGATGAAAGGAAAAGAGTGTGCAGTCATCGCATATGCTGCATTTATTTTGCTGGAAGACGCTGAACGTCAGAAAATGAATTAGGAGAAGAAACGACGTTGGTGGTTGACAAGGAGGGAGCAGTCTGGTGGGAGAAAATTAATGTCTCACCCTAAAGCTGAATTGTACTACGGTCTATTTCATAATTTTGTTGCGATTGAGAACTTCAGATAGGGAATTTTTACAGAATTGTGTAGGCCCTACAATTTCTAAGGGTGACACCTGTTTTAGGAAAGGATAGCTGCAGTAAAAAAAAAAAAAAAAAAAAATCGATAAAGTATCCGTTTTCTTTTTCACATTGAGTAAATCATTTTCTAAGCGTTCAATTATTTTGCTCCAAGCGCCTAATCAGTTCGATTAGTTTGCGCCAACGGAGCTCATAGGGTGCATTTACATTCTCGTTCACTAGAAAACTATCAGCGTTAACGGTGTCTCCGTATTCCACTTAATACTTCAGTATTTTAGACACAATAAGTACATACCCGCCCAACATGCGCAGCAAATCGCTACTGAACCAACTAACATTCGACCCGGCGTTCACACTAGGAGGTCGGCCCGAGGTCCAATTCCCCGTCAACGCTTTGATGTCAGCGCCAGCAGTCCGAGCCGCAACCAAGGCCAAGCGCTTTGTTGGCTTCTATTTGTCGCCCGTACAAGCTAAGCAAATTTCAGCAACGAAGCGGTTGGTTGTCGTTCGTTGGTCTAGTGTGCAACCGCCTTTACATGTAGCTAAAGCCATGTTGCCGGTACGGGATGTCAGGCCTTCCCAGCCCTTCTCTCTCTCTCTCTCTCTCTCTCTCTCTCTCTCCGTCTCCCTCTCCCTCTCCTCTTTCGTTCTCTCTGCGCATAACGCATTCCCTTTTCATGCTCTCAACTTCCCTCTTTCCCCGTCGCCTTCTACAGGACCGCAGTACCCTTTCTTTCACACGACTCCCCGCGCCATACAGTTCCCTATCTCACTGTTCATTTCCTCTCATGCAGTCAGCGCTATACACCATAAAGAGTACCCGTTCCCCGCCAGTCTTATCGTGTGAAGCATTTGAAGAACATTATGATCTTTTAGTAGTGCCATGCCTCCGTCCGGAGCTCGATCTTCTAGCATCCGTACATTCTCATGACCATCGCTGCTATCAGTCGTGTACAGTGTCTACATTCCTCCCAAGTCTACCTGCAGTATCGCAGAAGTAACATCCAGCTTCTCGTAGCAACGTTACACGACCTCGTTCTAACTGAGGGAGGTTCTGATAATGGCGTCTTTGTTGTCTGAAAGGCATTTTTGACTAACATCAACTAACCATGTCCAGTATCAAAGGTAACAGAAGCTCACGACCATTTTAACGTTTATTTGAAGCAAAATGGTTCAAATGGCTCTGAGCACTATGGGACTCAACTGCTGAGGTCATTAGTCCCCTAGAACTTAGAACTAGTTAAACCTAACTAACCTAAGGACATCACAAACATCCATGCCCGAGGCAGGATTCGAACCTGCGACCGTAGCGGTCTTGCGGTTCCAGACTGCAGCGCCTTTAACCGCACGGCCATTTCGGCCGGCTTATTTGAAGCAAGCCTGATTTGCATCCTTATAGTTACACTCTTATGCGACTGGAGGGGATCTTGAACAGACATCGTCTTTCAGAGGTAGAAACACTGTTTGGTTTGTGTCACATAACTCCTCTTTGGCTTTGCGATTTTTTCCGTCACTGTATACATAAAACATTCCATACAAAACGTCATTATTCTGAGTTGTGTAGTTTTACGTTATCAGGTCTAGCGTGATTGGCATCAATGAAAAATGCATTCCTAGAGAGTGCATGTAATACCACATTAAGCATCCCAACAGCATTTAGCTGTTGTAATACAAGAAGATTCGTATTAACAGAAATTAATGTACAAGTACTCTTTATGGGTAAAAAATAAGTATTTACACTTTGTTTGTACAAATAACTTAGCAATTGTTTACAGTTAATAGTTATTTTCAGTGTGGACGTTGAATAGTTAAGGGAACCCGGAACCTAAAAATGATGAAATTTTGGGTTTTCAGTTTATTGTGAAATAAAATACTACAGATCTTCCTCTTTAAAATGACATATTAATCTTACCTGTAGCTCAATTCCAAGTATTGAAAGTATTCTTTTAAATAATGTGCTGTAGATGGCATGTCGCGACATTGAATTTCGATAGATACATGTTCATTGAAAACATCGTTTTTCAAAACTTCCGGTCTTTCTAAAGACTTTATATTATGTTGGCAACACGATTTGATAGGCAATTATTTTGTCTGCATATTGTAGTATTTGGATTCTGTTGTTTACATTGAGAATTTGGTGGTTATTGCACGATTTGTGTCGTATTTCTATTGCGTAACTGGAACTTACCAAATATACCTGGATTTAGTAACAGAGTTTACAAGAGGAAGAAGCCTCTTCCGAGGTACAATAGTGGAACTGTGACAATTTCTCCGACCTTGGGAAATGATTCTGAAAATAGTGGGGTTATTCATGAAGTGAAATCTACTCCTGTCTCTAGCACAAGCAAGAAGTTGCATGGATCGACTGAAAAATACTGCAGTTTATTGGAGAAGTGTAGTGAGGATAATGTGAACGAAATAATTAACATTACATTGCTCTCAAATGTGATTGAGAGTTCAGTACTGTGTAAGGAATGTTGCAAATTGAGTATGTCAGTACATGTCAAGCGACACATAGGACTTACAGTAGAAATCTGTCTCCATTGTACTAGTTGTCATTACAGTGTTTCATTTTAGAACTGAGAATGTGTCGAAATAGGCCAAGGTGAAACTGATAGTGAGAAAAACAAGTACTGTGGTGTAAATATTAGATGTGTTTATGATCTAAGGTCAATCGTTAAGGGATACTCTGCTGGTCAAATGCTTTGTGGTGTAATGAATCTAACACCACCAACAACAAAATTCTCAAAATAGAACTCGGTTGTTGGATCCTGTGTTGAAGATATTGCCCAAGAATCCATGAAAGAAGCAGTGGAGGAGGCTGTGGCGGTGAATGAAGAAATTCCAGATGTTCAGAATCCTCGGGACCTTACTGTCGCACTAGATGGTACGTGGCAGAAGCGCGGGCACACTTCACATAATGGGGTAATAACGGCAACAAGTGCTGATACTACAAAAGTTATAGATGTTGTAATGAAATCCAAGCACTGTAGGTGTCTTAAAAGAGTGAAGGATGAGCATGCAGAACACTGTCGAAGGAATTACAGTGGGTCTAGGGGGCCATGGAAGTTTCCGGTGTGAAAGACATTTTCAGTCGCTCTCTTCTGTGGTACGAGGTCAGATACCTACAGTTCCTGGGTGATGGTGATTCGAAATCTTTTGCTGCTGTATCTGAGCTGAAACCTTATGGAAATGATGTTACCATTACTAAACAGGAGTGCATAGGTCACGTTCAGAAACGCGTGGGAACAAGGCTGCGTCGACTGAAGACCACAATGAAAGGCCAAGTAGTCAGTGATGTAAAACCTTTGGGTGGAGCTAAAAGATTGACAGACGAGGTAATCAACAGATTTCAGAGAGACTATGGACTGACAATAAGACAAAATACTCCCAGTGTTGATGCAATGGCACTTTACTACCACACCTTATCGACCGACGAGGAACCACTACATGGACTATGCCCACAGAGACCCAATTCCTGGTGCAAGTACAACAAATAACAGGGATCTGAACGTGTATACAAGCATCATCACAGTCTACCAGAAACTGTCATGAAGGCTATAAAACCAATTTTCAGAGATCTTTCTGCAACTGAACCTTTGAAGAAATGTCTCCATGGACGTACACAAAATCAAAATGAGAGTGTGAATAATGTAATTTGGATCAGAATTCCAAAAAATGTGTTTGTGGAAATTCATACCCTTCATTTTGGAGTATATGACGCCATTGCTGCGTACAACAAAGGTAACATTATAAAGTGCAATGTGCTGCAGAAGTTGGATGTGATGCCAGGAAAGTACATGGTGAGTGCAATGATGTCGATAGACAAAGAGAGGAAACGGGATGCTGAAAGGAAACAAAAGGAGTGTGAGAGGCAAGCCATACAAAGAATGAAAGGTGTGAAAAGAAGGATAGATGGGGAGATGTCTAGTGACAGTGAAAACCCCTCTTATGGTGCTGAACTCCACTAAAATGTTAGTGAAATTTTGAAACTCGTTTTCCACAAGTTCACTTTTTTGCCATATAAGGAACATTTTCTGCTAAACTATTAGAGATAAAGACTTAAAATTTTCAAGGAATATAAACAGTGCCAATATACACCTTGTATCGTAGCTTTTTTGTGATACATAATTGATAACAGATTTTATTTCAAAGATACTATACCAAAAAATGTGTCAATTATTTTCAGTAACAAAATAATTAATATCTTCCCAAAGAACACCAATAAATTAAAATTCACATGGTTCATGGAATAAAATGTATGTAATATTGTACTGTAAAAGTTTCATCATTCTGGTGTTACAAGTTCACAAGAAAAGGTTCCGTACATTTAACATTGGAAGTATAGGACGTTCCGGGTCCCCTTAAACATGTGCTTCCTATATTGTTACTATCCACATGTACAGGAGAGATTATTTCAGTTTTGAAGTGCATAACTTAAAAGGACCATTGAACCATGGACCATACTGTGTGTGGGGAGGCTTGCGTGCCTCAGCATTACAGAAATCCTTACCGTAGGTGCAACCACAACGGAGGGGTGTCTGTTCAAAAAAATGGTTCAAATGGCTCTGAGCACTATGGGCCTTAACATCTATGGTCATCAGTCCCCTAGAACTTAGAACTACTTAAACCTAACTAACCTAAGGACTTCACACAACACCCAGCCATCACGAGGAAGAGAAAATCCCTGACCCCGCCGGGAATCGAACCAGGGAACCCGGGCGTGGGAAGCTAGAACGCTACGAGATGCGGGCGGTGTCTGTTCAGACGCCACACAAACATGTGCTCGTGAAGTGGGGCAGCACACTTTACAGTAGCTGCAGGGGCGCCCGTCTGGATGACTGACTGATCTGGCCTCGTAACACCAAACAAAATGGCCTTGCTGTGCTGGTACTGCGAAAGTATGAATGCATGGGGAAACTCGTAACGTAATTTTGCTCTAAGGCATGTAGCTCTGATGTAAGGTTAAATGATGATGGCATCCTCTTGGATAAAATATTCCGGACGTAAAATAGTCCCCTATTCGGGTCTCCGGAAGGGGACATCTCAGGAGGACGTCGTCGCCAATAGAAACAAAACTGGCGTTTTGCAGGTCGGAGAGTGGAATGTTAGATCCTTTATCTGCCAGGTGTGTCAGAAAATTTGAAAGTGGAAATTGTTAGGTTGAAGGCAGATATAGTGGGAATTAATGAAGTTCGGTGGTAGGAAGAAAAGGAGTTCTGGTTTGGAGAATACAGGATTATAAATACAAAATTAGATAGGCGTAATGCAGGAGTGGGTTTAATAATGAACAAGAAAATAGTGAGTTTAAGTTACTGTGAACAGCATAGTGAAGGCATTATCGTAGCCAACACACACACGACGTCCACGCATTCCACAGTAGTACAAGTTTATATGACATGTAGCATTGCAGATGTTGAAGAGATTGAAGAACTGTATGATGAGATAAAAGAAATTATTCAGGTAGTTAAAGGAGACGAAAATTTAATTGTGATGGGGCAGTGGAACTTCATAGCATGAAAAGGAAGATAAAAAATAATAATAAGTGAATATGGACTCGGGGAAAGAAATCAGGGAGGATGCCGCCTGATAAAATTTTGCACATAGCATAACTTATTCAACGCTAACGCAATACTGACCTCACGACTTATCTTATAAAATAGATTAAGGAAAGGCAAACCTACGTTTCTAGCATTTGTAGATTTAGAGAAAGCATTTGACAATGTTGACTGGAACACTCTCTTTCAAATTCTAAAGGTGGCAGGGGTAAAATACAGGGAGCGAAAGGCTATTTGCAATTTGTACAGAAACCAGCTGGCAGTTATGAGAGTCAAGGGGCATGAAAGGGAAGCAGTGGTTGGAAAGGGAGTGAGACAGGGGAGGTTCGCTGATGACATTGTAATTCTATCAGAGACAGCAAAGGACTTGGAAGAGCAGTTGAACGGAATGGACAGTGTCTTGAAAGGAGGATATAAGATGAACATCAACAAAAGCAAAACGAGGATAATGGAATGTAGTCGAATTAAGTCGGGTGATGCTGAGGGAATTAGATTAGGAAATGAGGTACTTAAAGTAGTAAAGGAGTTTTGCTATTTGGGTAGCATAATAACTGATGATGGTCGAAGTAGAGAAGATATAAAATGTAGACTGGCAATGGCGAGGAAAGCGTTTCTGAAGAGAAACAGTTGTTAACATCGAGTATAGATTTAAGTGTCAGGAAGTCGTTTCTGAAAGTATTTGTATGGAGTGTAGCCATGTATGGAAGTGAAACATGGACGATAAATAGTTTGGACAAGAAGAGAATAGAAGCTTTCGAAATGTGGTGTTACAGAAGAATGCTGAAGATTAGATGGGTAGATCACATAAGTAATGATGAAGTATTGAATAGAATTGGGGAGAAGAGGAGTATGTGGCACAACTTGACAAAAAGAAGGGATCGGTTAGTAGGACATGTTCTGAGGCATCAAGGGATCACAAATTTAGCATTGGAGGGCAGTGTGGAGGGTAAAAATCATAGAGGAAGACCAAGAGACGAATACACTAAGCAGATTCAGAAGGATGTGGGTTGCAATAAGTATTGGGAGATGAAGAAGCTTACACAGGATAGGGTAGCATGGAGAGCTGCATCAAACCATTTTCAGGACTGAAGACAACAACAACAACAACAACAACAACGCTTGATTTAATAATCATAAAAGAAGGTTGTATACGTGGAGGTGATCCGGGGACACCGGAAGGTGGTATAACAGCAATCACAGAGGTTTAGGAACCATATATTTAATTGTAAGACATTTCCAGTGTCAGGTGTAGACTCTCTCCACAATTTATTGGTTACGAATTGTAGGTTAAAACTGAAGAAATAGGGAAAAGGTAGGATATTAAGGAGACAGGACCTGGATTAGTTGAAATAACAAGAGGTTGCTGAGAGTTTCAGAAGGAGCATTAGGCAACGGCTGACTAGAACAGGGGAGAGGTCAAATGAGTAGCTTTAAGAGATGAAATAGTGAAGGAAGCATAGGATCAAACGTAAAAAGGCAAGGCTAGTAGAAATCCTTGGATAACACAAGATACATTGAATTTAATTCAAGAAATATAAAAAAATGTAGTAAATGCAGCAGGTGAAAGGAAATGCAAACGCCTAGAAGATGAGATTAACAGGAAGTGCAGAGTGGCTAAGCAGGAATGACAAGGGGACAAATGTAAGTATTTATAAGCATATTTCACTAGGGGAAAGATAGACATGGCCTCCAGGAAAATCAAAGAGGCTCTTGGAAGAAATAGAAGCAGCTGTATGAATATCAGGAGCTCAGATGGAAAACCAGTCGTAAGCAAAGAAGGGAAAGCTGAAAGTTGGAAGGAGCGTATAGAGGGTCTATACAAGTGAGATGAAGTTGAAGGCAGTTTTGTAGAAAGGGAATAGGACGTAGATGAAGATGAGATGGGAGATATAATACTGTGAGAAGAATTTGACGGAACTCTGAATGATCTACGTCGAAACAAGGCCGCGGGAGAAGACGATATTGTGTCAGAACTATTGATAGCCTAGAGAGAGACACCCATGACAAAAGTCTTCCATCTGATGTGCAAGATGCAGAGACAGGAGTAATACCCTCGGGCCTTAAGAAGAATGTAATAACTAAAAAAATGTTGTTGCTGACGGTGTGAAAGTTCCAAAACTATCAGATTAATAAATCATGGGTACAAAATACTTACACGAATTCGTTACAGATTAAATTAAAAACTGGTAGAAACCGACCTCGGGGAAGATCATTTTGGATTCCGGAGACATGTAGAAACATACGAGACAATAATGACCCTACGACTTATCTCAGAAGACACGTTAAGGAAAGGCAAATCTACGTTTATAGCATTTGTGGACTTAGAGAAAGCTTTCGACAATGTTGATTGAAATATTCTCTATGAGATTCAGAAGGTAGCAGGAGTAAAATACAGGGAGCAAAAGGCTATTTACAACTTGTAGCAAAACCACATGGCAGTTAAAAGAGTCGAGGGGCATGAAAGGGAAGCATTGGTAGAGTAGGAAACGAGACAAGATTGTAGCCTATCCCCGACGGCACTCAATCTGTACACTGAACAAGCAGTAAGATAAACCAAAGAAAATTTTGGATTAGGAATTAAAGTTCAAGCAAAAGAAGAAAAAACTTTGAGATTTGCCGATGAAGTTGTAACAAAGGACTTGGAAGAGTAGCTGAAGAAATTGACAATGTCTTGAAAGGCGGATATAAGATGATCGTCGTCAAAAGCATAACGGGGAGACCGGAAATAAACGAATTAAATCAGGTGATTATAGGCGAATTAGATTAGGAAATGAGACATTTGATGTAGTAGGTGACTTTTGCTATTCAGCCATCAAATTAACTGATGATGGCCGAAGTAGACAGAATGTATAATGTAGACCGACAACTGTAAGCAAAACATTTCTGAAGAAGAAAAATATGTTAACAACGAATACAGATTTAAGTGTTAGGAAGTCTTTTTCAGGAAGTATTTGTCTGGAGTGTAGCCTTGTATGGATGTGAAACATGGACGAGAAACAAATTAGACAAAACTGGAATAGAACCTTTCGAAATACGGTGCTACAGGAGAATGTTGAAGTTTAGATGGGTAGATCACGTAACTAATAAGGAGGTACTGAACTGAATTCGGGAGACAGGAAATTTGTGGCACAACTTGGCCACAATAATGGACTGGTTGATAGGACATATTCTAAGATAGCAACGAATCACCAATTTAATGTTGGAGGGAAGTGTGTGTGGTAAAAATCGTAGAGGGAGACCAAAAGATGAATACAGTAAGCAGATACAGAAGAATGTAGGTTGGAGTGGCTATTCGGAGATGACGAGAGTCGTATAGGATACAGAAGCATGAAGAGCTGCATCGAACAAGTTTTCGGACTGAAGATCACAACAACAACGCTTAAGAGAAATGTTTTTGTCATTGTCCATTACCACATTTTGATAGTAAAAGCATACGAATTTCCCCATTAACACCACTACAGACAAACGGATGTAAACACTGTCTCTTAATGTGGGCCACACGAAATGCAGAAAGATTCTACAAGGAACCTCACCAGTTTGGGTTATTCGGAGTGATCATTAATACTTTCCTGGGAATTTAAAATTTGCTGTCACTCATCTAGCAAGCTGCAGCCGTTGGCTCCAAGCATGAGTTCTTGCAGTGTCTACGTGATACAAAGCCTGTCCCTCACGGCGGAAGTGACGCTTTCCTGTAAAAGTCGCTGACATAGTGCATCTTCATCCCTATGCTGAATGCACTAACGTAGCCATACCATCAGCTAGGTAAGGCTAAGCGCAAACTGAGACGCGTGCAGCACTTGCGACGTGACACGACCCTACAGCGTTACGCGCACGTTCCGCACATGTCGTGCTGGTCCAACGCATATTGCGACGCGTACACATACATAGCACGTGCCGACTGGCGACGATCTGAGCTGACAGAACCAAAGTGCGTGCACACTGTTACTTTTCTCAAATGATTTTACAGAAGCTATTCAATGAAAATATTTGATTTTTGCCTTATTTGTAGCGTTATACGAGGGGCGTTTGAAAAATCCGCCCAAAGTCCAAGAGATGGCACCACTGGCGCGTATTGAGGTCATGTTTAGTTAGTAGCATCTTTGGAAAGAACGCACATCACGTTTCAGCCATATTGGTCTTTGTGTTTGGCATTCGTGTGAATCAAGGAAGTCGAGTGATTGTCAAAAAATGGACGAAAAAGAATTTCGTGTAGTCATTAAACATTACTTTATGAAAGGCAAAACGCCTCAGGAGACTAAAGAGAAGCTTGATAAACTTTAGGCTAGGCGCAAATTGAGACGAGTATAGCACGTGTGACGTGACACGATTTTGCCGCGCGGCGCGCGCGTTCGACACGTGTCGCGTGGTCCTGCGCATATTGAGACGCGTGTGTGACGAGTGTGCCCTAGTCGGTGTGACACGCGCGTGCCAGACTCCAAATACCGGCCTACTGCTTGTCAGACTGACGATGTGTGTTTCGCGAGTAAGAGAGATGTTATTGTTAGACTTGAGTTCCGAATCAGATTCGGATACTAACGCTGACTAACGCTGAAGAGGAAGTTTTGCTTTATTCATTAATAAATAAAAAATTCAAATCCACAAATAAATATATTTTCTATGAGAGAAAAACATATGGACAATTTCAAACTACGACCAAGATGAGTGACACTGATTTCACGAATTACTTCAGAATGACCTGAAAGCAGTTTTTTGAAGTACATGGAATAGTAAAGCACGCTATTGATTCAAATGGGTGTAATGCACAGGAGCCGATTGCTACTGAACAAAAACTGGCAGTATTTTTGAGGTAAGTGATGAACGCTGACATTAATTTCTTATCTAGGGAATTATAAAATGTTGCACCCTTGTGTCTAGGCATTTTATTTTCAGCTCCCTTACACAGAATCGATGGGTGTTATATAAGTTTGACTCCTACGTGTGTGTGTGTGTGTGTGTGTGTGTGTGTGTGTGTGTGTGTGAGCGTGGAGGAGGGAGGGCATCGTAGCGCCGAAACTAACGGATTGATTTTAATGGTGTTCTTTGTTTGAAAACTGGTTTAATCGGGAGTTATCTTAGCAATGCTTACGCTCAGCTGTCTTTTAACCGGCCTCATAAACTAAAAATGTTTGCTATCAGTAGGCTCTCTAGTTATACGATGCCTAAAGCAAATGATCTACATCAAGGTACATAGTACCAGAACTCAAACAGTCTAAATAAAAGTCGTCGAGAGCATACGTTTATCTTTCACGGTTGAAATGCAATGGCCACTTTTGTATTAGGAAGGTGCCTCGCACAATATTATATAACACAAAAATGTCGAGTGTGACTGTTCTAAAAGGTAAACATATGCTTTTGTATACTATTTAGTAGTCTTTTTGAGGTCTACAAATCAGTACTGAATCAAGTTCTGTTGCTCTTATGGTTTAGTCGGCGTACTGCAAAAGAGCGCATTGATGGGAGAATTTTTTCGGACTTGCACTTTCCTCGCAACTGCTTACTCACTGTGATATCTAAATTAACAAACTATGTACTAGAACTTAGCCACAGATTATATCTACGGATCAGAATAAGAAAAATGTAAACCTAATAAGTGATTCTTAAATATTGAAGCACTAAAAATCCTTTCGTTTATCTTTGCAATTCTGCCAAAGGAGATTCGTCGAGGGCACCAGGAAATAATTTTGTCAACGAATTGCAACACCCTGTACACTTTTCACGCAACTAAGTGCAATACAAGCTAGGTCTTAAGCGAATTTCACCTTGACAAAAAACCGTTCTGCTAGCTGGAGTGGGTTTTTAAAATTTTATACCAAATTTCTCTTGTTAGTGTTTTATTGCAATAACACATGTTCATAAACAAAGAATGTTAATTTATAATTAATGAAAATCTGGATCGGTGCAGCGAAAACTACTCAGAAAAGAAAACGAAAAATACACAAAATGCTGATACAAGAAAGAATTGAAGTCTTCAGCAAACATAATTGTGATGGTCCGTTCAGATTTCTTGAAAACGGTGAACAAAATCGGTGACATTAGACAAACCGGATTCAGTTGTGTCGACCTTCAAATCTTCCATCTGCTGCTGTTCTGAATAGTGAGACGCTGTCTGTTGGTCTGAATCAGTCGATATATATGGCGATGAAGAGTGAGAAAAAGGTGCTGTACTGTATGGCGCTGAATTATTTGAAGAAGATGACATCGAAGGTGTCTGGCTCCTTACGTTCATTATTTCTTCTTCTGCAAGTGACACAGCCTGTAAAAGTTGACCTCTGATTCTGTGTTGGTAACTTTGAGGCATGTTTTTAGTCAGCTGATACATAGAGATAAAAAAATTGTAAAGAGGGTCATCTTTGATACAGTGTGACTCCAACGCTCTTCTTTCTTCTGCTCTTTGTCTTGCTCCGTCCTCACGCTGTTGCATTGATTGTTTTAGCAGAATTACAACGTCTTCCTGTTTTCTTTTCCTTGATTGATTTCTTTGAATAACTGGAGTTGAAGTAGCGGTGTGATCTGCTATGCACTCCGTTCCTATGCTCCTACTAGATACTTCGTTGCTGTCATAGTTATTAATATCTTGACTTTGCTCATTCGCCTCCATGTCGAGTGAGTTATCTTCTAATTCCTCGGTTTCCAGTGTATCACTTCTTGCTGATGTTTTAGTTGTAGCTTGTGAGCTGTGATCACTGTCATCACCTAGATTACTATCACGTGGACCAGCTGTCATAAAAGGTTCAAGAAATGACATCTGGTTTTGATATCTCCACGGCTTGATATTCTCAGCAGCAGCTCCGCTTTTCATATATTTCACCTGTCGTCGTCGTGCATCTCGATAGCTGCCTCTCAGCTTCAGCCACGAATTTTTTGTCTCTTCCCCTGCAATAATTAACAACGTATAACTAATAAGGCATTAATGTTGTCCCATATAGATAGACAAACTAAAGATAAGCAATATTAACTTATAGTGTTTGGATAAAGACATATTTGCAATCTACTTTTATCGTTCCACATTAACAATATACTTTCGTTTTGTTTCAGATATTTAGCCTCCGGTGACAGCTACAAAAGTATTGCGTATAACTATCTCTTGGAAGATCGAATTGTATCTAATATTGTAAAAGAAGTAGCTACCGCTGTATGGAAAGAAATGCAGCCAAAGTATTTAGCAGAACCTACAACACAGACATGGAAATCAGTCGCTTCACGGTTTGAACATAGATGGCAATTCCCACACTGCGTTGGTGCAGTCGATGGAAAACATGTTCTTATTAAAAAACCTGGCAAAAGCGGATCATTGTGCTTTAATTATAAACATACATGCTCCATCGTTTTGATGTCGACGGTTGACGCAGATTACAAATTTATCACCGTTGATGTTGGCGCAATGGGACGATTCAGCGATGGACATGTATTTGCTAGCAGTGTGTTGACCAAGAAAATGAGAAAAAACACGTTATTACTTCCGATTCCTGAACTAATACCTACAATTTCTGATCCAATGCCGTATGTGTTTGTGAGAGATGAAGCTTTCCCATTGTCGGAAAACATTATGAGACCATATCCTAAGAGACAGGTTACCGACAATTACGAACATCAGGTCTTCAATGCCAGACTTTCTCGAGCACGACAAACTGTGGAACGTGCTTTCGGTATACCATCATCACGTTTCCGTGTGTTCAGTAAACCATTTGAAACCAAAGTCGACACAGTGAAAGATGTTGTGAAAGCAGCCTGCGTTCTGCACAACTATTTACGGTCTTCAGTGGTAGTTGCAGATGATTTAAATGACATCGAACCGTTGCCAGCAACTCAGTTACTTCGTGTGCAAGGGAACAGGAGGAGGACTTCATCAACTGCCTTCAAAGTGAGGAAAAATTTCACTCAATATTTCAACACTTGCGGAGCAGTTCCATGGCAACATCAGTCAGTTCTGCTTGGTAATTATTGACAATATAGCAACTTCCAATTATTGTACCATTATTGTGCTCCACAGGTTATGTGCTCAAGCGAAGTACACAGTGATACGTATTAACTAAAAAATTCTTTCAAATTCGGATCCTTTACTATATAACTCCAAATCCGGTTCTTGAGTTTGACCTTCATGTAGTCTGCGTGTTTTGTGTCATACAGCTCTCTGTGTTCCCTCACTGCCTCTATTAATGTTTCTTCTGCCATGGTGAGAAGTAAACTATTCATCCACTGCACAACGTCCACTGCACAACGCCCGCTGCACAGCAGAATAGCCTGTGTACTGTCTGTAGCCGTGAATAATGAACGCGGCAAGAATGCAGAAGCTAGCCAGGTGTGCCTTGTGGAAGAGTTCACGTCGTTCGAAAAACATTGTCATGATTGTTGCCAGTCGTTGTCTAAAATACTTTTCAATAAATTAAATATATCAAATCGAAGCACATTTTCAAAGATATTCATACTTTCGGAATAATACCGACCACTAATTCATTTGTGTATCCTGTTACATAATTAGCTTATTAATGCTGATACTGTGTATGTTACCACTGAGATGTTTTTCTCGTCATGACGAGCCAAGTAAAACATTGTCATTCGTGAAGGTTTCTCGACTCTTTCTAGCTTGCAGTGGAAATGTGGTGTTCACATGCAAGTAGTACAGTGTGTCGTTATTACATTATTACATCCATATGGAAGTAATGACTGTGGGCCTTCTATACTTCAGATCTTGGACGCTTTTTACCAGGAGCACAAAGGCGTCACACCTGTGGAGGTTATCCCTTTCCGAATTTTTGTAACATATCGTACAGATATGTCAGCAAACTACGAAGCGAGAGGATAACGTTGATTTACTTTCCTGCCTTGCTTCTATATCACATGATTTTATAATATTCCTTGCTTCCTTATTCACTAACCTATGTCCGTTCTTGTGATCTGAAAACATCCTGGAGGCGTATGATACAATTCTAGCGGCCAATGGCTCACCAGTTACTGAACTATGCATTTTTCTTGAGAGAAGAAAATCAAAACAGAACAAAACTATACAGATATACATAACAGGAAAATATAATACACTAACGACGAAAGCTGGAGCGTTTAAATGGCGAAAAACGAAACACCACCCAATGGCATTAAAATTCAGTACAGAGTACAAGGCAATATTTATCGTATGGGCAGTGTTTTCACTGCTCATATGCGCCGTGCCGATGTGAGCATATGGCCGGGCTACTTTTCCGCTCCCCGCCTCAAATTTCCCACGGTGCTAGCGAGGCACGCGCGACGCGCGGCGCGAGAAACTGTGCCTCAACCACAACGCCGCGCGACCTGGCGCAGGCGCGTGTCGCGTCCCAGTCGCGTCGCGTCTCAATTTGCGCGGCCCCATTTGAACCTGGGATGTTACAAAAACGCGCGCTGCGCTGCGTCGCGCCACACGCGCTATACGCGTCTCAGTTTACTCCTAGCCTTACTGTGACTCTGCACCTTCGATTACAACAGTTTATAAGTAGTTTCAAAATTTTCGGACTGGCCATATGGGCACAAGTGATGCAGAACGATCTCGACGCCCTGTGGAGGTTACGACTCCAGAAATAACTGATAAAATCCATGATATGGAGATGGATGACAGAAGAGTTAAGATATGTGAGACTGAATGAACGGGTACATAATATTTTGCGTAAACATTTGGCCATGGGTTCCGCGATTGCTCACGCTTGACTGAAAACGGAATCGTGTGGTGTTGCAAGGATGGTTTGGAGCTGTTGAGGAAGAATCCGCAGGACTTTAAGCGTCCATTCGTCACCGTGGATGAAACATGGCTACATTAATATAGTCTTGAGACCAAACAACACTCTAAACAATGGGCATTCCTTCGGCCGGAAAGGTTATGGCGACTGTCTTTCCGGATTCGCAAGGGATAATCCACATCGACTATCTAGAAAATGGTAAAACTATTACAGGTGCATCGTTATTGGACCGTTTGAAAACCGAGCTGTAAGAAAAACGCCGGTGATTGGAGCGCAAAAAAAGTCCATCACGACAAAGCACCAGCACACACCTCAGCAGGTGTGGTCGCAAAATTAATGGAAATAGGATTCCAACTCGTTTCACATCCCCCCTCCCCCCCATTCTCTAAACTTGGCTCCCTCGGACTACTATTTGTTGCCCAAATTAAAGAAATGGCTGGCGGGACAAAGATTTTATTCAAGCGATGAGGTGATTTCAGCAACTAATAGCTATTTTGCAGACCTGGACAATTTGTATTATTCGGAAGGCAACAAGAAATTAGAATAGCATTGAACGAAGTGTATAAGTCTAAAAGGAAACTATGTAGAAAAATAAAAAATGTTTGCCTCAAACAGATAAGTAGTCTTTATTTTTGCACGGATTTTTCAAACGAACCCTCGTATGTCAGCTTCGTGGCGAAGTTCCCATCACCTCGTCAATGGCCATGCTTATTGTGATATACACATTCTAGTAAGGCACTACGCAAAGCTCAAAAAGTTTGCAATGAAAAATAGGGGTCGCTATGATATTGCGTTTGGTGTGTATTTCACCATATGTTGCCTGCGTATGAAGTTTAGATAACATATTGAATTTTTCGTTTAGGCGTGGGAGGAGGTCTCTATCTACCTCCGATCTCGAGAAAATGGATCCTATGTAGCACGTTCACTCCCGATCTCACGCCCATGGGAACGAAATATTCACAACATCCCTCGCATCTCCTAAACCGCTCGAGACGTCGAAATGAGATTTTGGCGAACGATGGCACACAAGGAGGAGAGAACTTTGCTAAATAAACATTTAACTATGACGATATATCTGAAGTTGTACGTTCTTCTTTATTTGTTTCATTCCAGTGACTGTAATTCTTTAAAAGTTATTGACAGCTAGCGAGACAAGAGTTTCCTAGTATCAAAATAAACATGAAATTTCTTCTCTTATGTTATCACAAACCGGCACAATCAGGTATTTCGTAAGCTATTGAGCTCTCTGGTCGCCAATTACTTGTTTAATGAGATACTCTGTTTCAGAAATCTGGCACAAGAGCTGCTGCAAAAATAAGTTGGTGCAAATTATATTGTGTTTTGGCAAAAGAAGTACACTCACACCTGTCTACAAGAGAAATGTGGTCCTCACTCGTGATGCTTCTTCTCACAAAATAAACCGCCAATTCTGTTGGAATTTTGGTTGAATCCCAAACCCATCGTGTTTTTAACACTGAGCGACTGGAATTGAAACTTACCATAGGATTTTATACCTTTTCTTCATCTGAGCAGTATCAGAGTAATGACGAGGTAATCCTCAGCCAGAACGACACGCACATGCCGCATGCTGTTTACTCAGCTACGCCTTGCAAAACAGACAATGCATGGTTCGCGAATAAAATAGTTGTTGATGATATAAGTAAACAATGTATACGTGGCACAACACAATGGTGTCGTCAGCAGGTGAGAATAACGCCAGTGACAGGGATGCGGAAGGTAGCCAAGTGTGCTTTGTGAAAGGAAGAGTTCAAGTCGTTCGAAAAACATTGTCATGAAAGTAGATCTGCATTTGTCACCAATACATTTCAACAAAATAAGTATATCAAATCACCACACACTCTGAGGATACACTTTTGGCTGGTGGCAGAACGGTTCTAGGCGCTTCTGTCTGGAACCGCGCGACCGCTACGGTCGCAGGCTCGAATCCTGCCTCGGGCATGGATGTGTGTGATGTCCTTAGGTTAATTAGGTTTCAGTAGTTCTAAGTTCTAGGGGACTGATGGCCATTTGAACCATTTTTGATACACTTTTGGAATAATAGCGTGTATATAAACAATGAAATGCTTTTTATCATCACGACGAGTCGACTTAAAACATCGTTCTACCTTGTAGTTTCTATCTTATAGTTTCTACATTATAGTGGAAATGTGATGTCCGCATGTACGAAGTATAATGTCTGTTGTTAGACCCATATCCACGTATTGATAGTTAAACTTATGTACTTCATATTTCAGTCGCTTTTTACCAGGAGCACAAAGGAATCATACATGTGGAAATTACACCTTTTCGGGTTTTTGTAACAGATCACAAAGATACGTTAGCTAACAGGTTACAAGTAGATAGATAAGCTTCTTCTACTTTCTTTCCCTGTTTCTAGATCACATGATTTTATGATATTCCTTACTTCCTTATTCACTACCCTCACTATGAATCGTCTGTCCCTTATTACGAGCTGGCCGGTGTGGCCGAGCGGTTCTAGGCGCTTCAGTCTGGAACCTCGCGACCGCTACGTTCGCAGGTTCGTATCCTTCCTCGGGCACGGATGTGTGTGATGTCCTTAGGTTAGTTAGGTTTAAGTAGTTCTAAGTTCTAGGGGACTGATGACCTCAGATGTTAAGTCCCATAGTGCTCAGAAGCATTTGAACCTCATTTCGATCTGAAAACCTTGTGGAGGAAGAACATATACTTTCAGTGGCTAATGGCTCACCAGTTATTGAATTGTGTATTTTTCTTGACAAAAGAATAAACGAAACAAGAAGGTATACAGATAGAAGTAACTGAAAACTATTATGAACTAACGAAAAGATATGGGGCGCTTTAACGGCGAAAAACGAAACACTACCCAGTGACAGTGAAGCTCAGTATACCGTACGGCTAATTTCTCGGATGGGCAAAACTTCCGCTGCCCATATGCACCATGCCGAGGTGAGCATATGGCAGGACTACATCCCGCTCCCCGCCTCACCCCTCCCGCGGTGCTCGCGTGAAGCGCGGCGTGATAAACTGTGCCCCACCCACGTCGCGCCGCAATTTGCGCGGTCCCATTTGAACATGGGAAGTTACAAAACGCTCGCTGCGCTGCGCTGCGCCGCGCCACACGCGCTATACGCGTCTCAATTTGCTCCTAGCAGGCGTCAGATGCGAGTCACGTGTTTGCTACAGGCCGTGTCTCTGGGAGCAGACTGCCTCGTGCCGTATACCTCCCTCACCCTGGCCATCGACTGGTGCAAACGTGAGCCACTCCCTCTCCCCTTCTTATGCCAATACTTCGCTAACAAGTGGACGCCCCGAAAGTCCAGCCTGGACAAGCCCTCACGCGCACCGTACTATCAGAATATAGTCAAAAATTTATTCTAAGCCTCTGCTTCATTTCAGACCACCTCCCTTCTGGCAATACCTGCTAGTTCTTCACACAGACATCCTACACACAGTGTGCGAACGGTACAATGAGTCTTTTTCTCATCATAGTCGTTTCTGTAACCTTTTAGGTGATATTGAGTTCAGAGTGAAACGCGACGTTTTTGAGGATTCCGTCAGATGTTAGTTACACATGTATTCCTGAAATCGATTGTCAAATCAAATGAGACTCGGTAAACTGTTTACTATTTCAAAAGCAATCACCATAACTGGTAATATACCTATCCCACTGTGAGATCAGCCCGTCAGTGCCTTCATGGAACAGTGTCTACCGTTACCTGCGGATCTACGATTGTCCCCGTCCGTGTACCTCATCGTTCGAAGAAAAAAGATAGCCAAAAATCTCTTTCTTCAGGGCTACAATAATTTGGAAATCGTATGGAGATAGCTCGGGAAATCTCTGCAGCGAAGTGGAAACAACCCTGCAACATATGGGAGGGCAAATTCCTGCAGCACAATGATTCAAGAGTCATGGGCGTTTGGATTTCGTAACACGCTTCAGTTTCTGCGCAGTGACCAGGTACCGCTGTTGATTAACTGTGGCCCCGTCTTACACAAGAACCACGAGCACTGCACCCTTGTATTCAAAGGAAAATGTCGTCATGACTTTCTCGGAGCTACCGTGTCTGTTTCTTTGGACTAAGCAACAGAAGTATCACTGGGAAGCCATTACACAACTTTTATGTAGTCACCATCTCTTCCCATGCGATTCCATAGCCTTGGAGCCCTGAAGAAATACATTCGTGAAGTTGATTTGCTTCGGACGAAAATTCACACGATTGGGCACAATCATGGTTCGTAAGCAACTATAAACATGTAACTTCCTGGCAGATTAAAACTGTGTGTCGGACCGAGACTCGAACTCGGCACCTTTTCCTTTCGCGGGCAAGTGCTCTACCGACTAAGCTACCCAAGCACGATTCACGCCCCGTCCTTACTGCTTTACTTCCAGCAGTACCTCGTCTCCTACTTGCCCGCGAAAGACAAAGGTCCCGAGTTCGAGTTTCGGTCCGGCACACAGTTTTAATCTGCCAGGAAGTTTCATATCAGCGCACTCTCCGCTGAGGAGAGAAAATCTCATTCTGGAAACATCCCCCTGGCTGTGGCTAAGCCATGTCTCCGCAATAGCCTTTCTTCCAGGAGTGTTAGTTCTGCAAGGTTCGCAGGAGAGCTTCTGTGAAGTTTGGAAAGTAGGAGACGAGGTACTGGCGGAAGTACAGCTGTGAGGATGGGGCGTGAGTCGTGCTTGGGTAGCTCAGGTGGTAGAGCACTTGCCCGCGAAAGGCAAAGGTCTCGAGTTTGAGTCTCGGTCTGGCACACAGTTTTAATCTGCCAGGATGTTTCATATCAGCGCACACTCCGCTGCAGAGAGAAAATCTCATTCTCGAAACTATAAACATCTTTCTACGAAGGTACTGACCGTGTTGTCACAGTGGTATAAACGTATAAACAGTTTCGACTATTACTTTTGAAATAATAAACAGTTTACTTAGTCTTTTTTCATCTTTACTGTATTCATTTGACTACCCCTTCTACTGTCCATTGGCAAGAGATATTTGGAATGATTTGGCCTCTAATCGTCTTGTTTTCTGTGGAGAAGAGAGCATTATTATTTATCTGGGCTCTAGGACACCTAATGTTTTGTGTTCCGCATCCACAATGAAACATCCTATGATTCCCAGTGCACTTTTAGATAGCAGACCTGACAAGCAGAATAAAGGCTGATATCTTGTAGTTAATTTTCGGCCATCTTCTCTATGGGGTGAATCCGAGCTCCATTGACGAAATTCCGAAAGATGCTTAGTCATTTTCTGAGTAATTCGGAACAAGGCACCAATGGTTTACGGTGTTTCATTACAGCGTAATATAGCAGTTGTGCCTAATTAGATTTGGAATCCCAGTTGCTTTTGTTTCTGCGAAAATATCTTTACGACAATGGAATGCCCAAAAAGTACTACACAAGTGGAGAGTAATGTAACAACGCAAAGGCGTTGTAATATTACAGTGGTCTGGTCGACGCAAAATACTTCAGCGTAGCGTTGCTGTGCAGTTATTTCATTGGATTTAGTAAAAGCATACACAAGGTGGGTATCTGACAGTTATTCCTGAGCATACAATCGTTAGAAGGAAACAGACCCGAAACACAGCCGCGCCGAAGAGGAATGAAGGTATCGTAGTGTTATGATATGAACAGAACAAGTTTATTGTCTAACATGGCACAAAGGGGATCATGTCAACATTTGCAGATATATTCAGCACAATAAACAGTGGACCACAGATAGATGGGTAACGAGGCTCCGCATTCTCGGGTCCATGATAACAAAATACTCAGAAAGTGTACCCTAATAACCTTCGGAATTCAGTCAGTGTAGTTTTAACTCACACTGTAGAATATCTGCTAACTATCCTCAAAATAATATTTTTTTCTTTTGGTCAAAATCTTATTTGCTTACTTTATATGATACTACTTGGACATAACTGTTGTAAATTTATCAAAAAAAAATGGTTCAACTGGCTCTGAGCACTATGGGACTTAACTACTGTGGTCATCAGTCCCCTAGAACTTAGAACTACTTAAACCTAACTAACCTAAGGACATCACACACATCCATGCCCGAGGCAGGATTCGAAACTGCGACCGTAGCAGTCGCACGGTTCCGGACTGAGCGCCTAGAGGCGCATGGCCACCGCGGCCGGCATCTGTTTAGATATTGTAATGGCAAAGCAATGGTGAATTTGTAACTCAGGTTGCAAACCATGCGTGCAGATGGTTTTGTTTAATCTCATCATCATTATCATCATCATCCTTTTTAGGATTAGGCTGTTGCCTGTTCCGAACTCACAAAATCATTCCCATCTTTTTCGATGTCTTCCAGGATCTCTTTTCCCATTCGGCTTGTAGTTCAGGATCTTCAGAGGAATTTTGTGACCTGGCATTCACAATATTTTTTAATTTTTCCATTCATACTTAAAATATTTGATTCTATTCTGATATATTCATTTATGATCGTATCACTTCTTTTGCAGCCCTTCGTCTTTCTTAGGAACGTCATCTCTTCTGTTTGAATTTTATTTTGTTGGTTTTTTATGGTAACCCAGCTTTCGATTCTCTAGGATAACAATGGAACCACCACTATTTTATAGAATTTCATAATGATTTCTTTTTGTATTTTATGGGCCAGTATTCAGCTAATGGTAACGCAGGCAGCTTGGAATTTGTGTATTTTGTTTACAATATCAGATTCAAACTCAAAACTCACAGCACAGCTTAAATGAGAGTTTTGAGACACTTCTTCTAAAACTGAATTATCCAAAAGAGTTTTTGATGACTGGATATTTTCCTAGGGAGAACATTATTTTTGTTTTATTGCTACAAATTTTGAAGTTGTATTTCTTGGAAATTTTGTTGAGCTGGTATACTGACCTTTGGAGATCACATTCATTGTTTTGAGTAATAACGATATCATCAGCAAACAGAAGTACATTCAGGCTTTTCTTATTCGTTACCTTAATTCCTTGCTGTATTTTACATTTCTGCTGCGAAGAATGATGTCAACGTAAATATTAAAAAGAGTAGGCGATTCCATACACATCTAAGATCTTGGTTAATAATTATTTGTTCTAATCGATTCCTTCCTGTGTTACTTACAATGTTTGTAATTTTGCAAAGACTTTTCATTACCTTTATAAGGTATCCATATTCAGACAGTGATGAATCTCTAACTCAGAGTGCAAAGCGCGCGTGCAGATAATTTTGCTTAATCTCGTCTCGACAATCCAAAGAACAATAAAGAAACTTCAACCAAAATATATACCTCTGCCAAAAACATCATAAATTACAATCAAGCGCCAGAGAAACTGGTATAGGCATGTGTATTCGAATACAGAGATATGTAAAAAGGCGGAATAAGGCGCTGAGGTAGGCAACGCCTATTTAAGACAACTAGTGTCTGGCGCAGTTCTTAGCTCGGTTACTGCTGCTACGATGGCACGTTATCAAGATTTATGTGAGTTAAAAAGTGGTGTTGCAGTCGGCGCACGAGCTATGGGACACAGCATCTCTGATGAAGTGGGGATTTTCCCATACCACCATATCACGAGTGTACCGCGTGTACCAGGAATCTGGTAAAACTTCAAATCTTCGACATCGCTGGGGCTTGAAAAAGATCCTACTAGAACGGGTCCAACAACGACTGAAGAGAATCGTTCAACGTTACAGAAGTACAACCCTTCGGCACATTGCTCGAGATTTCAAAGCTGTGTCATCAACAAGTGTCAGCGTGTGAACCATTCAATGAAACATCACTGAAGTGCCGCTTGCACTGTCTGCGGCAAACCAAAATGCAGCCATTAGTTTCAAGCCAACAAAACCTGGATTCGTGTGAAACCACTATCTGAAGCCACTCCTATCGTCAGCGACGTCGTCCTATTCACTATTGCCGTCTAGCACGTTTATGCAGATTCGTCAAACGTAGGCGGAGAGGTTGGGGTGAGCACATAACCCATGCCGTAATAAACAGCGACCGACAGTTGCCCCTGGTAGGGTACGATGTGTTACACTGTTACGCCAGGAGGACGCAGATCTGTTATGCAACGCCACTCGGATAGGGTGTCGATCTTCTATGGCGTTTCGTGATCTATTCTGCATACACCCGCTGCCCTGCCCCTTCGTCCCACACGAACAGCAATTTACTGGATGGTTGCATCACACTCGCCGATGATGCGCTCTCTCCGATAATGCGCTCACTTTCAAACTCACTAATTTGACGTTATTGTCCGCGCCTACGACTGCGAGATAGCCGGCCGTAGTGGCCGAGCGGTTCTAGGCGCTACGATCTGGAACCGCGTGACCGCTACGGTCGCAGATTCGATCCTGCCTCGGGCGTGGATGTGTGTGATGTCCTTAGGTTAGTTGCGTTGAAGTAGCTCTAAGTTCTAGGGGACTGATGACCTCTGAACTGCGAGGTATTCTGGACGCCTGCTCAAATTACATTGATTAGTTTCCTTCGGTTTATAGCGACTCCGGGATCTGCAGGTGCATTTTACCGGTAGGCGGTGTTGCGCCGGGATATCGGTGTTGACCTTGAGCCCGCAGACCGATATGTTTCAGATGCTAATCAATTCTGCGAAACATAACTATAAAGTGATCCGACACATTTTCCTGGAGAATTTGTTCTGTGATTCCTATAATTTACATGTCTCATATTCTAATCTGTCGTTATCTGCAGCTCATTACTCTCGGGAAACTAAATCATGTTGGTTCACACAAAGGACTAAGAATTCTGTGGAAGCGGATGGAGAGCCATTTTACATTTGGGATGAGAGTACACAGTGATGATTCCAAATGTGAGAGACCAGAAGGTGACGATACCGACGATTTCGAATGTTTCAATTTTTTAATGTATGTTGCTCCTTCCTAGTGCTACCAAGGCAGTGTTTCGATTCTTTAGATTGAGTAAATTAAGTAATGGTATCTAAGTTTCTTTCGCTAAAGGCCCTTAGGAAAATAAAAGATTTTGTAGTTCTGAACACATTTTGATAGAAATAATGTAAATTTATGGAACTTCCTGGCACATTAAAACTGTGTGCCGGACCTTTGCCGTTCGCGGGCAAGTGCTCTACCAACATTTTTTTTTTTTTTCCGTTATTGATCGTTGTGTTTGGTCGTTACGGACGTCGGAAGACATCCTGTTCAAGTTCGATGGTTGATCGTTTCACTCAGTTTTTTATTACAGAGGCCAACCGGCTCTCTGACCGAACACGCTGAGCTACCGTGCCGGCTACCAACTGAGCTACCGAAGCACGTCTCACGCCCCGACCCCACAGCTTTACTTCTGCCAGTACCTCGTCTCCTACCTTCCAAACTTTACAGAAGCTCTCCTGCGAACCTTGCACAACTAGCCATGTCTCCGCAATATCCTTTCTTTCAGGAGAGCTAGTTCTGCAAGGTTCGCAGGAGAGCTTCTGTAAAGTTTGGAAGGTAGGAGACGAGGTACTGACAGAAGTAAAGCTGTGGGGACGCGGCGTGAGTCGCGTTTGGGTAGCTCATTTGGTAGAGCACTTTCCCGCGAAAGGCAAAGGTCCCGAGTTCGAGTCTCGGTATGGCACACATTTTTAAGATGCCAGGAAGTTTCATATCAGCGCACACTCCGCTGCAGAGTGAAAATCTCATTCTGGAATGTAAATTTATGTTGGATGGATGGGTGCTTCGATGACACCAAGCAAGAGAAATACAAAACATGAATCAGCAGCCTGTAAGCTTAAATAGGGCAGTCGATGAGAGCAAGGATTTACATTCTTTATGGTTCCAGATATTGTATTTTACAGTAATACATGTCTTTTTTTTACAAATTGGCTGTTGTAGCTGAAATAATATCACCTTTCGACCATTTCCGCTATGTACACACATATTTGTCTAGCCACCTGGTGCAAGTTTCGGATTAATGATTGTTTGAAGTCAGGAACTGGATGATAAGGTTTTGGTGCTAAACACACAACGGTACGGGACTGCGACGCCATCCTGTTTCTTCAGTCAACGGAGAGTGGTGTGTGCGCTTCATGAAGCAATGCGTCCTTAGGAATTGCCCTACGCATGAGGGAATGATCGGAATCGTCACGTCAATATGTTCAAGTAACTTATAGAATGACCGCAATTTGGACGAATGAATCTCGGTTTTATGACGTGATCGCAAATATGACAAGAAGGTGGTGCTCACTACTATCAAGAAAATTTTGCTGGTAAGGATGACATCACGAAGTAATGTGTGTTGGTGTGTGTTGTACAGATATAGTCAGCGTCCTTGATAATCATGTACATAAGTATGCCGAGACAAACCGTGACAACAAAAACGCTGTCGTGTATGGTGCATACCGATGAAAATTTAAGAACTATATCACAACAATTTGCCGCTTAATCTTACAACATGACAACACAGGAGGAGATGTGGACTCGAATCACAATTTGGTGGTGAAGTGTAAATTGGAGCTTAAAAGAATCGGCCAGTAGAATCGATGTGGAAAGAGATGGGGTTCTGAAGTACTGACAAACGTTGAGGCGCATTTGATGTTGTCTAAGGCAGCAAATACGGCAAGAAGGAATACGGAAGCAGACAGTTGAGTTGAATCGGAAAGAATATCTCTAGAAAGTTGTAACTTTTCTGAATAAATGCAAGTGTTTATTATTTGATGTGAACTAGTTCTGGACTGGTATCGTGTTTTAAACTTAGTTTGTCAGTTTTGTAGTCGTGACCAATATATATTGTATAGTTACAAAACGCTGTGTGATACAGATAAAACACCAAACCATCTGAGAGTGGATAGTAGACCTTTGAAAAAGACTTCTAACAAAACGTAAAACAGTACAATGAAAAGGCCGTTCCGAAATTCTATATTGAGTAGTAGTTAGCAGTGCTACAATGAGTGACAAAACACTACTAGTCCTCCAATTTCAGCACATAAGACTAACAAATAAAATAATGCCATATAAAATTAGAAATAGAATTTTGAAATAATTAATAGGTAAGATGTTTTTTGTGAAATTGCCCTGTGATTTTACATACACGAACAAACTAAATAAAGTTCCAAAAATTAAATTATACACTCATAACCGTAACACTGCAGTGTGAGAATAAAATTATGTACATGTGATAAGAATTACCTTGTTGTCTTGACTGTGACTGGCCCTAACAGACTTTCGCGGCTTATCTGTGGCAACGAAGACCCGGTACTGCTCGAAATGATGAGCGTAAGAAATGCAGTGAAGCAGAAAACTGGCTAAGGGAAAGAATGCCTAGCATAGTGCTACGCAGCGCGGTGCCAATATGCTAAACAGATCGTATTTCGATCGTTGTGCTCCGTAATGTGCAATGCAGCGACATACGTAACCACAAAATAAACTTTCATGAGTAAAAAAATGGTTCAAATGGCTCTGAGCACTATGGGACTCAACTGCTGTGGTCATAAGTCCCCTAGAACTTAGAACTACTGAAACCTAACTAACCTAAGGACATCACACACATCCATGCCCGAGGCAGGATTCGAACCTGCGACCGTAGCGGTCGTGCGGTTCCAGACTGAAGCGCCTTTAACCGCTCGGCCACTCCGGCCGGCCTTTCATGAGTACGTGGCAGTATAATTTACACATGTTAAATGACTGGAAAGGAACAAAACTGTTGTAAATAAAATTTTACGAATAATGAATCTCATTTTCTGACATTAGAGTCATCTTTAGAAAAATTATTTGTAATTAAAATTACGAATCTACCACGAAATTAAATTTTGAAATTGTTGAAGTGTCGTAAATGTATAACTTCTGGTGCAAGCCTCCTGAACAAATATATTTCCTAAATCACATCTCAAAAACAAAACATCTAGCCAACGCGTACCAATAAAGCAAAATCTCACTAAAATTTTAGATTTTCCAAACTCTTAAATTATGTGAAGGCAAGCAGTGAAGCAACAACATTACCTGGAAATCTTCACTTCTCAAATTAATATTTATGAAATCATCTTTCGATCATCTTGTGTGCCTTCATCTTTGTGATTTCAAGCTATTTCCAGACCGCTCAGAGGCACAACCAATATCCGACACTCTCACTAGCTTCTGTTACAATGATACAGCAACGATAATGCTGTTTGCATCCAAAGTCCACAGTGCTTGTATTCGCCTACTGAAAAGTGTCCAGAGTAAAGATTTGTAATGGCACATCGAATGACAATATAGCACTCACAACACTTTCCTTGAATAAGAAAAATTGACCATAAACCTCACAAAGCTTGACAGAAATAGACGTAATTACAGTGAAGGTAACTGCGAAGAAACATTGGGTAACAGCTACGTGGAAATACAGAGAGGCTCTACGAGAGGTAGGACTTACCTGACGTGATAGAAGAAGAAATAAGAATCGATATGGAAGACGTTAGTGTTCAGTAACGGAGTCATAGTTTGACAGACTTTTTGAAAACTTAGCCGACCGTAGTGGCCGAGCGGCTCTAGGCGCTACAGTCTGGAACCGCGCGACCGCTACGGTCGCAGGTTCGAATCCTGCCTCGGGCGTGGATGTGTGTGATGTCCTTAGGTTAGTTAGGTTTAAGTAGTTCTAAGTTCTAGGGGACTGATGACCTCTGAAGTTAAGTCCCATAGTGCTCAGAGCCATTTGAACAATTTTTAGAATACTTATGATCAAATAAGGCACAACAGATTGATAACATTCCTTCGAAATTTCTAAAATCGTCGGTGGAAGCAGTAACCAAATGACTATTCACCATACGCGAAGAATCTGCGAGACTGCAGACATACTGTAAAACTTTCGAAAAAATAGGCAAAGGCAGATAATTGCGTAAACCTCGAATAACGGACCGGGTCACACCGGTAGGAATCAGTCGGAAGGTATGTTCGTTTCCTTTGGTGTTTGGAGACACTATTCCAGTAACACTCACACAAGATTGTCCGTGCTGACCGTTTTAGGATAACAAAGTTACGTATTGACGTAACTAAACCAAAATTTTACAACAGTTATGCACATTTCAAGTGTATAAGCTGATCATGCCTTCTAAATAGAGTGACTGGCAGAAGGCGACCTAGAGAATGTTCAGTTTAGGTCCCGGAAAAATGTATGCACACGCGAAGCTGTACTGGACGTACGAGTTACGATCTAACAAGCGAGAAAAACCTACGTTTATATGAGGGCGGTTTGATTAATATGGTAAATTTCCACGAAGAAATGGAACATTTTTATTGCGCCTTAATGGTTGGCAACTGATTATTCCAAATAGCGTATAAAATCTTTCAAGAACGTACAGTGTACAGTTCATTTGATAGCTGTCTGAACTGGTCAGCGTGGGACTGCAACTGAAAATGAAGAAACACGAGTTTCATGGTATTACTAAACGTTTTCATTTGAACAACTGGACTGCTACCCTAATAAAAACAGAACTGGATGAAGTTCACGGGGAGCACCACTGAAGACAATATACTTTCAGAATAACCAATTTAAACATGGTTGGACAAGCACCGAAAGCGGGGCGCGCTCTGGCAGTCCAACTGGGGTCACCATAAAGGAAACCATTCATGAAATCCATGACAATGTAATGCAAGACCGCGGAATAAAAATTTCGTCAGACAGCAGAGACTGTAGGCCTGTCAACTGACCGAGTTCATAACATCCTAAACAGGGAATTCACTATGAAGAAGCTTAATGCGAAGCGGGTAACGTGATTGCTCACAGTCGACCAAATGTACATCCAGCACAACATTGCAATGCAATGTCTTGCGATGTTTCATCGTAAACAGCAAGTTTTGTTACTCTCGATGAAGTACCAGAGCCAGATCGTCAGTTAAAACTAAGCTGGTGAAAATGCACTGAAGAAGGCAAAGACCATTTGGTCAGCTGGTAAAGTGATGGCCACTGTTTATTGGGATTCTCAAGGGATAATCCTCGTAGATTACTTTAAAAAGGCACATCTATAAATGGACTCTATTATGCTTCATTGTTGCATCGTTTGAAACTTGCCTTGGCTGAAGAAAAACTATGGCTGGCACACAAAAATATGCTCTTTCACAAGGATAATGCACCATCCTACACATCAGCAATAACAATTACGAAAGTTCATGAACTGGGCTCTGAATTCGTTCCTGATGTACACCATTCACCAGACTTAACCCCAAGCGACATCTTCCTGTTGCCTAATTTTAAAGTTTCTCTTGTTAGGAATAAATTTCCATCAAATGAGTAAGTAATACTTGCAGTCACTGAATAATTTGCCAACTTTGACAGAACCTATTTTTCCAAAAGGTTGGAAAATTTGGAGGATCGTTGGGCCAAGTGTATATCCCTCAAAGGAGACATGGTTGAGAATTTACATGAGTTCTTTACAAAGGAAACATCATTATTGCTTTTTTGCCAGACTTATCAAATACCCTTGTAGTAACTGTACATTTAGAAAAAAAGTTAACTATTTTGACTGGAAGACACTGTTTGAAATTATGAAATATTCGTGGGTAGGCTCCAGAAGCAAAAGGGTCTCTCTAATTTCTGCCCAAAACCAGTATGAAGTTGTGTGAGTCGAAGAACTTGGAAGCGAGGCAAGAATCGAGAGGGGAGTGAGACAGATTTCAGTCTGTCTCCAGTGTGACTGAATCTTTACATAGAACAAGCAGCACAGAAAAATAAAGACAGCTTTAGAAAATGAATTAAAGTAAAAGAAGTAGAGTTAAAAGAAGTTTGACGATGGCATTGTAATTCTGGTATTGTTTCTGTACGTGCGTGATTGATCGTTAGGTCTGGAAGGAGTGGGGGATATGCTTATCTGTTGAAGGAGATACGGAGTGTCTCAGAAGCAGGTCATAAAATCAACATTAACGAAACTAAACGAAGGGTAGTTAAACATAATCAAATTAAATTAGAAGATGCTGAGGGAGTTAGAGTAGGATTTCAGAAATTGACGGTAGAAGAGTTTTGCCTTTTGTGCACCAAAATATGATCAAAGTCATTTCGACAACAAAGATTTAAAAATAAACAAATAAGTGTCTTTGGTGATATCCGAACCTACAGCCTCTTAAATGGGAAACAGTCATCCTGTCCACGACACCACCAACCACACTGCTCCATACACGTTTTGTAATTAAATGTCGTGTGACTAGGGCCTCCCGTCGGGTAGACCGTTCGCCGGATGCAAGTCTTTCGATTTGACGCCACTTCGGTAACTTGCGCGTCGATGGGAATGAAATGATGATGATTAGGACAACACAACACCCAGTCCCTAAAATCTCCGACCCAGCCGGGAATCGAACCCAGGCCCTTATGATGGACGTTCTGTCGCGCTGACATTCAGCTACCGGGAGCGGACACGTTTTGTAATGCTATTGATTGTCACACAAAATTCCCAATTTTTTTCGCCGATTACTCGCAAACGAGTGCCCACCAGGACGATTGGCTGAAGCATGTAATACCTGGAAGCTTGACGTACATAACGGCATAGATGGTTCCAAAAAGTCTATCCCTGTCATTGTAAGTGATATTGATTATTTATTTATGATGGACCATAAAGGAATGAATCTGTAAACAATGTAGTGCTACAAATTTTAATTTATTTTACTTTATTTGACATCAAACGAGCGCCATAGTAGCTTTATAGGCAGACATTACCACAATAAATTCCGATAAGTAATGCCTACGAGAGGGTCATCATCCACTCCCGTTGCAGAAAACATACCTGCAGTATTCTGAAACCAAGTGTGCTGCCAAATGGCGTAGGATTGAGGACAATATCGAGAAGAAGAAGGCAGAAGTAGTTTAATGATGTGATTCTTTTCTAATCTAAACTAGGACTCCCCTAGTATTTTCACAACTAATGTTTCACATGCAGCTTTACGAAAAAGTCATCTTTAATAACAGTCCTATGTCCATCAGACGATCGTGAAAATGTAATATTCCTGATTTAAAAAACCGCCGAAAGTCGTCAAGTTCCTCACCGTTAATTCTTTAAGTACGAAGTCTTTCATTTGACGGACCAATGAAAGCGTGCTTTCACACTAATACAAGTGTGCACTGTCTGCAAGGCTCATTATCTGCTTGACCAATGAGAACACGCCCTTTGTATGTGACCCATCATATGATGGACGAGTGAACACGCTCCATCACTTCAAGGCCCATCTTACGACAGACCAAACCATGCACTCACTACGAGATCCGTGATACTATGGACCAACGAAAGCGAACCCTATGTAAGAGGAGGTCATATGATGGACCATTCAATTTCTGCCCTCATTTCGAGGCCTGTCATGAAAGTGTGCCCTAACTATTAGCGTAGGCTTACGATGGATCAGAGCGGACACTCACAACAAGGTCCACCAAATAAAAGACCAACGAAATTATGTCCTGATATATATTCCGTCATATGATGGCAAAAAAAGTGCCCTCACTATGAAAACGCCATATACCGGCCCTATAAAGGTGTGCTGTCATTATGAGGCAGTTGTCATGAAGACAAAAGATAGCGCGCGTTCAGTACGAACCTCATCATATTATTGAACAACGGGTATGACTGTTAACTACGAGGCTCGTCATATTGAGACCAATAAAAGTAAGACCAAACGACGAATCCCTTAATATGACAGACAGATTAAAGGCTTATCCTTACTCCAAAGCCAATCATATGGTTTGGGAACCAAAGCGTGATCTCGCGATGAGAAGAAACAATTCGTTTTAACACTTCAGTGTTCTCAGCCATTAAAGTTTCCTATTTTTTCCTTCATCCATTTATTTATTTTCTGAGCATGTGCTATGAGTGAAGTAAATTGCAGACACTTAAGTGTTCAATTCCAGTCACGGTCCCGCTAACATTTCTTGTATTTTTAAGAGTATCAATTGATGATAAATCGAAAAGTGACTTTATGACTACAACAGATCGTGCAATAGTGCACTGCCTAATATACGAAGTAAAACTGAATACCAGCAATAGCTAGGAAACAAACTCGATCATCAGATAATATGCAAAAGCATTTTTTTTTAATTGATAATATTCTGGATGTTCCTTATGCGAAAGAAGATATAGTAATATGTACTCTGCCTTTGTTACGTGTTAAGGGTAAGTCCTGGTCCAAAAGAAGGAGGAGAAATGTATACCTTACTTATTCGTTTGAGCTTCCCTCCATTTCCTTCGTTCTCCGTCGCACTGATAGCGTGTACAGAGCAGCTCGCTCGTTGTATCGCATTAGGCCACACCGTGCGACGCTCAAATGTTGGAAAACTATGAAAATTGAAATGTCCTTTTGTTAATGCGATGTACAAAAGAGTCCAGAAAAATGTAGACACTCTTTGATAGTCAATATTAATGAATCAAAATGACAACCGTTACAATTAATGCATGGCGGGAAGGTGATCAAAGTGACGCACATTACCAGCCAAATAACGTTGACGCCGCTGAACTGTTACCTAATTACAGCTGTCGGTGTCGTCGGCGTGGTAGCCGCACAGGACGCCTCGATGGTTTCTAGCAGGCCGTTGACAAACATCATTTTTCAATGTACCCCTTATGTAGAAGTCAACACGTGTATGGCCTGGAGATTGTGGCGAGTACACAACAGCTCCTCTTCGGCCTACCAATCGTCCAAGCAGATTTTAATACAATAGGCTCTGATACCTCTGTGGTAGCGAGCGGAGCGCCATCTTGTGGGTAACAACCTTTCATTACCGCGGTCCGCAGCTCGTGGTCTCGCGGTAGCGTTCTCGCTTTCCGAGCACCGGGTCCCGGGTTCGATTCCCACCGGGGTCGTGATGACTGGGTGTTTGTGTTGTCCTCATCATTCCATCATCATCATGAAAGTGGCGAAATTGGGCTGAGAAACGGATAGGAATTTGTACGGGCGCTGATAACCGCGCAGTTGAGCGCCCCACAAACTAAATATCATCATCATCATTCATTTCCACATACGTCTCGAATGGCAGGTAAAATCGATGTTTGCAGCACATGAAGATACACCTCACCTGTTACGGTACATTAGAAGAAGAATGGGCCAATCAAAGCGCGAGATGTCAGACCACACCACACATTAACACCCTTTAAAATACCTTGTTTGTTCTGGCGAACGTGAGAATTTTCAAGAGCCTAGAACACGCAGCTGTGGCGGTTTCCAGTATCGTTCAATTTGAATTGCGGCACGTCAGATCAAATGGTTCAAAATGGTTCAAATGGCTCTGAGCACTATGGGACTTAACATCTGTGGTCATCAGTCCCCTAGAACTTAGAACTACTTAAACCTAACTAACCTAAGGACATCACACACATCCATGCCCAAGGCAGGATTCGAACCTGCGACCGTAGCGGTCACGCGGTTCCAGACTGAAGCGCCTAGAAACGCACGGCCACACCGGCCGGCTTCAGATCAAATAACCATTCCTGCAAACCGTTCGTCCTCGCAAAGGATGCCTTCAATCCAATCTGAGTGCCCCATCCTTCTATCCGGGTGGTCCTCGATTATAGCGTGCAGCGATCTAGGTATGTACACTTTCCACTTTGCAGCCTTAAGAATTCGTCGAATGCTTGATCGGCTTATAGCACTTTTCCGTGCACCCTGCTTCACAGATTTCTGAGGTGACCTAATGACGTGTTGCAACTCAACAGAGATAGAAGCTGGACTTGTTGATGATTTTGGTCAGCCAGACCTTTCCTTGTGCCCCCATCTTTAACAGTACCGTCGGCTTCAAAATTGTTGTACCTGTTGGTGGCTAAGTTCCGCACACATTACGCCATTGCCTTTATATATCCATCATGTTTTCATACTTCCACTATCACTTCAGTAGGACCCTGCGTTGTTCAGACGACAATCTTACTTCATTCACTGTTGCATTGTCACATGTTTGAATACGCGCGCCAAGGCTTGTTGAGAAAACAACCGACTACGCTACCGCGCAGAATTGCAACGTTGTGTCATTTTGCTCCAAGGATATCAACTATCATAGAGTGTCTACATTTTTTCTCATGGAGGTAAAGAAAAAGAAGGAAGATGGCACTATCATGGAGGCAGAAACAGAACGGCGCCAGAATGGGCGTGGGTTCCCGCCATCTTAAATAGCCCATAACGTTAGCAGACTACTCTCTACGGTTGCTTCTAGTTCATTATTTATGCCGTGTACGAGCAACAACTGTTTTAAATACTAAAAATTACATTGCTTATATGAATAACGTAGTGACAGGGGGGGATTTCGAACGTTATTCTGCTCTTCAATGAGTATTTGCTCCAGTAATACGAAACATTTGGCCTCAACAGTGTAGCCTGTTTTTATTAATATAATTCGAATAACCAAGAAGAGAAGGAAGTAACGTGGAAAGCAGTTACGCATTACAATAATGAATATTCTTCTGCGGAACAGGAAGTGCTGTCAAAGAGAAACGTTTTCAGTTCAGTTTCATATTTTACTTTTGTCTGTTAGTCATTTTATATCATTGGGTAAGTGATCAAAACTTTCGTTTGCAGCGCTGTGAACCGCTATTTATGCTACACACAACCTTAATGTGGAGAAATAAATGTCATGTTTTTAAGCTGGTATCGTAATAATGTACGTAATTGTTCATGTTGAAGTGTAGTGGATTATTCACAACCAACTTCATGATGGAATAACTATACTGTGAAGAGGACTATACTGTGAAGAGGATAGATTGTGCTACTCACACACAGAGAAGCAAGCAGGCTAGACGAAAAAGAGTATTCACATAGGTTTTCCGCCGACGTTTCATCACAAAGGAAGCAAAACGTACACACACATTAATACAATCGTACACACATAACTCACAGACACAAGACAGCTGCCTTCGGCTCTTCTAGCCGGAATCTTTTTTATTTAAGGTGGAGAAAACACGAACAATGAATAATTATCTGTGGGAGGAAGTAAGGCATGAGATGCTGCAGCAACAATGAGCGAGGTCACGTAGCTGTGTGTTGAGCGAGGAAGAGACCCTTGATACACGGCTGGCATGTTGGAGCGTTTTCGGGTTGGAATGCAATGAAAAACAAACGAAACAATTCATGCACACAAAAGAAAGTATTGCTTGAACGGCTCCACATATGAATGAAATTTGATTCCTGTAAACTACAGATTACGATCGTATCTATTAGTATGCCCGTAAACGACAGAGGCTAGCATTTTTGATGAAACAACTACGTCTCCACACAATCAAAGCACCAGATGTCATTTGGCACACGACCGGAAAGTCGATAGATATTTACAACGGTAAATAGGCCACTGACATCTGACATCAACGAGAAGTATCAACGCGGTGAACCGTGGAGGTATAAATGGGGCGAACCCAATGTTTTGGGCCATATAAGGTGGCGGACGTCGGTTTCAAGTTTGTGATGTAATGACACTACGTTCTTTGCTTTACTTACATGATTTTTCTGGACCCTTCTGTATAACTGTGAATCAACAGCAGTTCTCTCTAGAATTCGTCACAAGCTCGAATCGTAACAGCATCTAACAGTCCCCATTACACGCAAGCGCGATAGTAAGCTCGATTGTTTCCCCGCAATTGTATTTCTATAGAACACTTAAACAGAAACTGCTAGCGCTTCTTTATATTAAGCATGTGCCAATAACTGTCGCGATAATTACTTCTAAATTAATAGGGAAAATGGAAGGCTTTAAGTCCTCACGAAAGTCCGATATCTAGTTTCAGACATCGTGATAGTACTCGTAAAAGACTTGAAAAGTCGACAATTCTTTTAGCCATAACGCTTCTTTGAAACGTGTGCGAGCTTCAGTGTTCGTTAACGAAGTGGTGGCGCGCAGCTTAAAAGTATTCATTACTGCAGTCTAGCGTTAGCTGCACTTTGTTATGCAAATGATATTTCTCTCGCCTGTGAAAGGAAGAAATAACAAGGACTCCATTGTCTGTCGGGTCGTTGGCTGCGAAGCCGCCAGTGACAAAGGAGCAGAATCTCTGCCGGACGAAGCGTGTCGCAGCAGTCGAGAGCTGCACGAATTTCAGGGGTACAGAACAGTAACTTAAAATGAGTCACTCGTGCTGCGTGTTTCATTACATGTGTTCATGAAACGCTTCTTACAGCCTACCGAAGTTATGTATTTCGAGAAAGGTGCAAGCTTCTCAACCTGAAATTTGTCTTACGAGAGTTGGTTGCTAAGTATTGTAAATTAACGTAGTGAATAACAGCTTCTGTCGAAGAAAACCAATTCTAATTTCGCAATATAATCTTCAAATGACTCCATGCATCTGATGCAGATAGGTTCTAGATTTTTATTGCCTAAAAATGTCTCCGCAATATTTATTGTCACAACAAAAAATGGTTCAAATGGCTCTGAGTATTATGGGACTTCTTCCGAGGTTATTAGTCTCCTAGAACTTAGAACTACTTAAACCTAACTATCCTAAGGGCATCACACACATTCATGCCCGAGGCAGGATTCGAACCCGCGACCGTTCTCACAACAGAACTCATAAGTTGGAAGACAGTACTAACTACATATTTTGCAGAGAAAATAGCTTTGCCTGTTTATAATGAATTATCAGCCTTAACAACTGTCACATAAATGTCATTATAATCTCCAAAATACGTTTCGCCTTATCATGAGTTGGTATAAAGAATGAGGCAGATCTACCCATCATCAGAAGCACACCTTTCTTACTCTCATTCTTTGTCTGTTATTAAATACAGTACAACCTGCAAATAGAAGGGCACACTTTTGTTATTATAACCAACCTAAATACATTATTCGAGTTTCATACGTACTTTTCATAGCGTACGAATTGTTCGACTGCGCAGGATATCATTTAGTGAATTCTGTGTGTAAATACAGAAGAGTACTGGACAGGAGTTAAGCTACAAACCTTCCACAAGCCGACTTCGTGGAAGATTAGTTTGAGTCCTGCAGAAATGAAGGATGTCGCGAAGAAATACTGAACCTACGTGTTGTCTTGGCAGAAGGCTAACCTTCGTTTGTAGATTTTGAACTTTTTTTTTTTGTAATGTTTGCTCGAGTACACTCTTTGTGATTCTCAAGGTCGCATGGGTAACATTAAGGGAGCTATACATTTATCTCCAACTTGTACGGTCACAAGACTACAGGGATGCGTAAGAGTGACAGTAACAGAAAAAGGGATGAGGCAGCGTTGCAGTCAGAGATCCACGTTCTTCAATCTTTACATGAAGCAAGCAATAAGCGACAGAAAATGGTGGAAAATTGAATACAGTATAGGAAGAAAAATTAAAATTTAACGTTTGCTGGTGACTCAGCAAAACTTTCAGACGCAATAACAACTTGGAAGGTCAGACGAACTGAACAAACTGAACACATACTGACTTTACAAGAGGTAATGAGTTGAACACCAATAAAAGTAAAACAAGGGTAATATCGTGCAGTGAAATTAAAGTGGGCGATGCTGAGGAACTCGATGGGTGAAATGAGACACTGAACGTAGGAAAAGAGCTCTGGTATTTGGACTGAAAAGTAAACGACGATGGACGACATTAATATGTATTCGTCTGGATCGCATATACATGGCTGGGAAAAATCAGTACACACTTCCAGAGGTTGCCAATTAAGCAACATTTATTGTTGAGACAGTGCATATTCAGTACATAAAATGACTGCATTTACTGATCAGTAGCACAAGCGGCTCTGAAGTACCAGGTATCAACCCGTGCTGGAACACCAGTTCTTGTACGTAGGGTAGCCTGCAGAGGAGGCAATGCAAGCGCAACCCTAGTATCCAATCGACCGTACACATGGAGAATATTGTCGTGGGATACGTTATTCCCCGCCTACTCGACGTGTTCACGTAGCCCTGTATGAGTTGTTAGTTGATGGGTCGTACAAGTCATTTCACGTCTGTGACACCTCGCGGCAAGACATTTGCAAAGTCGGGGGAATACATGTGATAAAACATGTATCTGTATTATTATTATTATTATTATTATTTCCTTTCTGTATGAACGGTTGTTTATTGTGTAGTGTCTGCAAAAAAGGAGATAATCATTTTTAATTTTTGTGTGCAATTTTTATGTATCTATATTTTGCAAATATCCTGCGCGGAAAATTAGCTATGAAGAAGGTGCGTGTGAGTTGAGGGGCGCGACTGCTCACAGTCGACTACAAGCGTGTCCGGCACAACATTACAGTACGATGTCTGGCGATGTTTAATCGCAATCAGCAAGGATTATTGCACCGATTTATGACTGTTGATGAAACCTGGATCCGTCATTCCACAATGCTCTGACGGCAGTCAAAATAACGGTGAAATGGCGGTGCAAGTGCACCAAAGAGGGGAAACACCATTTTTTCAACTGGTCAGGCGATAGCAACCTTTTTTTAGGATTCCCGTAGAATAATCGCCATAAATTACTCGGAAAAAGGGAGAAACATAACTGGGCGCTATTACGTTTCATTGTTGGATCGTTAGAAACCTGCGTTGACTCAAAGAAAGACCAAGGCAAGAACGCAAAAAAGGTGCTTATTCGAATAATGCACCATCCTACGCATTTGCGATAACAATGGCGAAAGGACATGATCTGGGCTTTGAAATTGTTCATCATCCACACTATTCATCCGAGTTAGCCTTGTGTGATTTCTTCCTGTTCCCTAACCTAAAACTTTGGTTAACTGGAAATTTTTTTTAATCAAATCAGGAAGCAATGGTAGCAGTCAACAAGTATTTTGCAGTGTTTGGTGGAAACTATAGTTCCGCTGGGTAAAACGCTGTAGGATGACTGGAGTAAGTCTATATCCCGCAAAGCAGACTATGTCGAGAAGAAAGGTGAGTTGTTTATGAAAAAAAAAATTCTTGTATTTTTGACTTATGAAACCACCCTCCTAGCAGATACATACATCATTTGCACTTGAGGGACAGTAGCGGATGTAGGTAAGGGAATCCTCAGTTGGTGCAACCGGCGGTATAATTTTGCTTACTGTGTTCGCTATCTAATGCTTGCAAATATTACATGGTTTAAACATTCTTCCTCCTCCACACAGTGAAAACTGCACATGGGGAGACTCAATAACGACACTTTTATAGAGTTTACAGAGGTAACATTTGTGTCCCAGGTGTATTAGTATTATTGACCTCTCGTGACGTTCAATCATTCTGCATTTGTCAAACCACCACGCTGTTGTCTGCAGATCCGCATGAATAAGAGCATAAAAGTTTCCTCTGTTTGAGTTATCGTCTAGTTTCTGTTACTCTTCCTGTGCTTGTTGGCTTACTTTCTATAGAAAATACTTATTGATTGAAATTTAAATTAAGTGATATTTCCTTAGTATTTCTGTTTCTGTTTCGTTCCCTATGATTCCTGAACGTTCTTTAATCAATATGAAATTAGCGTCAGTGTCAACTTTTCTAGCAATATGAATCAAGGTATATTGCTTGGAGTGGTCGCATTCCGATTTGGTCTTTTTATTTTCAGTAGAGTGCTTTTACGGGCTATTAAGTTTACGACTTTTTGAAATTTTCTCTTGATCCCATAGGTGACCACTTTTCGAATTGGTCTCACTAAGTATAGCATATCTCTCCGTAGTGTTTGTTAACGGGCAGTAGAAATCGAATCCCGTTCCTTCTGGTGTCTTCGAGTCTTCCCTGTAGAAGTAGGTATGGTTTGGCCAACCGTTTTCCTTGACTCTACTTTGCCTCCTGGTTGTCTCCACTTTTTGTAAACAAGGGCAAAGGAAACACTGTCATTCTGGAACACAGAAATGTTACGGCCATTCTAAAAGTCTCAGTTGGCCGACGTACGTAGTGCGAAAAAAATATTGTAATATATGTTTGTAAAGAGAGTGTTAAAAGAACGAAATATACATATCTGCTTCTGATCTCTATATCTCGAACCCTTGTCGTGAATGTTAAGTCAAAACTATCCTCACCCTCGTAAATAGCTTCTGTTGATGTGAAATCATACGGCAGACTCCCCACTCCAGTGGAATTAAATGAATACGTACGCATCCCCGAAACGAAAGTGTTCTTCCCGGAACACATTAAGATAGAACTTGGAAGCATATGGAATTTAAAGACAACAGTGATCCTCTGATGACAAAGGCCTGAAATCACCTATTTACCAAAATATATAATTATTCCTAGAGGGCAGAGGGATAACTAGGCTCTTCCCACAAGTCCTTTAGAAGTTAATGTCTTTTTCAACTTACTGAAACAGGTTTCACTACAACTGACAGAGGAAAAGTTTAGACTGTTTCAGAGCGACTAGCAAATTGGAATCGAGGGTGTTGTTTTGCATTAACTGCCGCTCACCTTGGCTGTTATCAGCGTAAGTTGCTACTGTCGTAATCACATATTTGTACTGGGATCTGATTCGATACTTAGGTTGTGTGGTTTATTCTCGCACACATTGAGGCATCAAGTGTTAGGCTTAAATTTTGGATGTCGTACTAAGAAGAGTTCAGCATTGGGCAGCTGTTCATTTAACTGTTAATTTGCTTGTTTTTTGAGTGTGTGCAGGTTTGTTACTGCTGTAAGTTTGCGTGGTCTTGTGGTGAACGATTATTGTCTTAACCTGTTGCGTTCATAAGTATGTAAGACTGAAGTTAGGATCGCTTGTTTATGGCTGAAATTTGATAAGCTGTCTGTAAGTTGAACAGTGAGCTGCCGTTATTGTGGAGAGGTTACACTGTGGGTGTGACCAAATGGTGGTTTATGTTTTCAGTGTTGACGGTGTTAGCAGCCGCGCTTACGGTTGATGTTGACTCGGTGACACGTAATAAACCACCAGCTCACTTGCTCCATAGTGTAAGGTACAAGCAACGTAAACACGCTGAGTGAGATATGTAGTTATAGACTAAGGTTAACTGCCAATGTATGACATTAATAGTGAATGGTAACTAATTGAGAGATTGTATATTGAGGCTTTTCCCGCATAAGGTTAGGCATGTTACTATCTGCTTATTATCACGAAGTCTAGTGCCGAAAACCTATGGTTGCCGAGTTCTAAGTTATTTGTTAGGCGCACTAGCTAGTATAAGTTGTGTTTTTATGTTGTAGCTAAGCACAGGGTGACACAGAAAACCGGCAACATTTCCACAATCCAAGTGATGAAGGAAAGAAATTGCATTCATAGTAATTGAAACCTTACAACTTTGCCATTTACGAAACATTGATGGCCTTTATCATTTTTTTAAAAAAAAATTACGTCCTTTGGATGGTGTCACCCTGTAGGAATACATTGGTGAAAGCTGCTGTTGAGATTCCTCACTGGCCGCTGCAACATCTCAGCTGCGGTACTGTGAATTGCATCCCGAATTCTCCGTTTTAACTCATCCAGGGTTCTTGGTTGTAGACTTTGATCTTGAGGTAGCCCCACAAGAAAATATAAAAAACGGATAAATATGGCGATCTAGCGGGCCAGGGAATGGTAATGAATCGTGAGATCACACGGTTGAGAAACTATTGTCGCACATATGCCATTGATGCCGCGCAGTGTCTCCTATCGCTCCATTCTGTTAAAATCGGGCTTATTGAACGTCTGGAAAGTTGTTCAATGCAGGTGTAACGGAAGTTCGTAACATCTCCACGTAACGATCGGCATTGACAGTTATTGTGTTTCCCTATTCATTTGCGAAAAAATTCGGTCCGATAATCCCATGTAATGAAACACCACACCATATTGTCACTTCACTAGCGTGTAAAGCGCCCTCATGAAGTTCATTAGGATTTGTATTTGCCCAGTAACGGTAGTTCCGTTTATTCACATAACCTGAGAGATGAAAATGTGTGTCATCTGATATCCACAACTTGTTTAGAAATTCATAGTCATTGTTTATTTTTGTTGACAGAATCCTAATCGTGACCGGTGATCGTTGTCCTTCAACTGTTGCACCATCTGTAGTTTGTACGGATAAAATTTTAAATCAAGATGAAGAATTTTGCGAACAGTCTCCTGGGACATTCCAACCACTGCTGCTTACTTATGAATTGAACGCCGTGGGCTCTGTAAGACAGACTCAAGTACATCATCAATGCTCGCGGGAGAACGCACGCTTCTTAGTCTTCCTGTTGGTTTGTTCTTGAGGGCAGATCCAGTCTCTTCAAGGCTATTAATCCAATATTTTATCGCGTTTTTCGACGGAGCGGTATCATGACGTCCTAAATTATAAAAACGTCGAAACTCGCTCTGCACTGCTACCAAACCATCACTGTTTTTATAAAATATTTTTATATCAGTCAACATGGGTTCAGAAAACATCGTTCCTGTGAAACAAAACTAGCTCTTTATTCGCATGAAGTACTGAGTGCTATTGACAAGGGATTTCATATCGATTCCGTATTTCGGGATTTCCGGAAGGCTTTTTACACTGCAGCGTTTGGTGAAATGGCGTGCTTATGGAATATCGTCTGAGTTATGTGACTGGTCTGTGATTTACTGTGAGAGAGGTCACAGCGTAGTAACTGTCGGAAAGTCGTCGAGTGAAACAGAAGTGATTTCTGGTGTTCCCCAACGTAGTGTTATAAGCCTCTTGCTGTTAATTATACATACAAACGATTTGGGAGACAATCTGAGCAGCATCCTTAGGTTGAATGCAGATGGCGTTGTGGTTTATCGACTAATAAAGCCATCAGAAGATCAAAACAAATTGCAAAGCGATTTAGAAAAGAGTTTTGAATCTATTACGTTTACTGGTCAATAGAAAATATTTTTCCTGGCGTCCTGATAGTTTCCTATAAGCTCATGAGCGAGGACGTTCATCTTAGAAGCCGGTATCTCGATGCCGGTGCATGGACTTGACAACTCTGCTGATGGAAATCTTCAAATTCTTTATCACTTGTCTGACATTGTTGCCTTCTTGGTGAAAAGTGATTATACACTGAAGTGCCAAAGTAACTGGTATAGGCATTCGTATGCAAATACAGACATGTAAACAGGTAGAATACGGAGCTGTGGTCCACAATGCTTATATAAAACAACAAGTGTCCAGCGCAGTCGTTAGATCTGTCACTGGTGCTACAATGGCAGTTTGAACGTGGTGTTATAGTTGGCGCAAGAGCGATGGAACACAGCTTCTCTGAGGTAGCGATGAAGTGGGGGTTTTCCCGTACGACCATTTCACGAGTGTACCGCGAATATCAGGAAACCCGTAAAACATCAAATCTTCGATACCGCTGGGGCCAGGAAAAAGATCCTGCAAGAACGGAACCAACGACTGAACAGAATCATTCAGCGTGAGAGAAGTGCAACACTTCTGCAAATTGATGCAGATTTCAATGCAATCAACAAGTGTCAGCGTGCGAACCGTTCAACGAAACATCGTCGATATAGGCTTTCGGAGGTCAACTCGTGTACCCTTGAGGACTGCACGACACAAAGCTTTACGTCTCGCCTGCGCCCGGCAACACCGACGTTGGACTGTTGATGACTGGAATCATGTTGCCAGGTCGGACGAGGTCTCGTTTCAAATTGTGTCGAGCAGATGGACATGGACGGGAATAGACACAACCCTATGAATCCATGGACCCTGCATATCAGCAGGCGACTGTTTAAGCTGATGGAGGCTCTGTAATGGTGTGGGGTGTGTGACATGGGACCCCGATATCTGAAGATACGACCCTGCCAGGTGACTAGTACGTAATCATCCTGTCTGATCTCCTGCATCCATTCATGTCCATTTTGCATTCCAACAGACTTAAGCAACTCCAGCACGACAATGCAACAGCCCACAAGTCCAGAATTGCTACAGAGTGGCTCCAGGAACACTCTTCTGAGTCTGAACACTTCTGCTGACCACTAAACTCCCCAGAGATGAAGTAACTGGGATGCCTTGCAAAGTGCTGGTCAGAAGAGATCTCCACCTCCTCGAACTCTCACTGAGGATGGACAGCCCTGCAGGATTCAGGGTGTCAGTTCCCTCCAGCACTAATCCAGATATTAGCCGAGTCCTTGCCACGTTGTGCTGCGGCACTTCTGCATGGTCGAGGGTCTCCTACACGGTACTAGAAAGGTGTACCAGTTTCTTTGGCTCTTCAGTGTATTTGCCTGTGAATCATAAGCAATTTGGCACAGCGGGGTCATTTTCAATGACTTTAGATGTTTTTACTACTTTCTTTCGTGCTGTGTCCTGCTGTTGCACAAACGGTACTACAACTGATCGGAACTGTAAGCAACGTACCTCCACAGAGCCGCGTCGACTGCAGGCGCCACCTGGGGTGTTTATTAGAGCTCTTTGAACAGGAAAAGTCAGTTCATATAAAACTGAGTAATGCCAATATGTATGTACACTGATAAACCAAAACATTACGACCACTGGCCACCGTGATGCTGGTTTTCCGCCTGCTGGTGTTGCAGGCACATGAGGCGGTAGCAAAAGCATGTAAGAGGAGCTGACACGGACGGGGATTACCCTAGCGATGATATGGGAAGCAAATGGGGAAATCCACTGAGGTAAACGACTTTTACGAAGGACAGATTAGTATTACGCAGAGCCTATATACGAATATCTCGAAAAAGGCGAAGCTGGTCGAATGTTCACGAGCTACTGTCGTGAGCATCAATGGAAAAGGGGTAGAACGACAGTGAAACTACCATTACATACTAAATACTTCGGAGTCCACGAGTCTTTAAAGAACATAAGGTTAGGAGGCCTGTCTGCTCTGTAAAGTAGAATAGATGGTGATCTGTGGCACCTCTGGTGAAAGAGGACAATGCTGGTGCACGCACGTTTCGAAGCACACTGTTCATCGTACGTTGTTGAACGTGTATTTCCGCAGCAGACCACCTCTATGTATCCACATGTTGACCCAATGACATCATCAGTTACGATTACAAATGGTTCAAATGGCTCTGAGCACTATGCGACTTAACTTCTGAGGTCATCAGTCGCCTAGAACTTAGAACTAATTAAACCTAACTAACCTAAGGACATCACACACATCCATGCCCGAGGCAGGATTCGAACCTGCGACCGTAGCGGTCGCTCGGTTCCAGACTGTAGTGCCTAGAACCGCACGGCCACTCCGGCCGGCAGTTACGATCACAGAGAGCATGGGACCACCGGGATCCGACCGTCGGTCAATAGAAACGTGTTGGCTCTTCGGGTGAATCACATTTTTGCTACACTAGGTCGATGGTAGTCACCAACAAACGTCGTCATTGAGGTGAACGGTGGTTTCAAACGTCTCAGCAAGCCACGGACTGGTGGGAGCAGCACCATGCTATGGGAAACATTAACCTGCACTCGAATGGGACCCGTCGTAGTAATCGAAGACATGTGGACGGCTGCGAACTACTCGCATCCCTTCATGCCTGATGTCTTCCCCTGCGGCGACGCCACCTTTCAGCAGTGTAACTGTCCATGTCTCGGATCCAGAAACGTGCTACAGTGCCTTGAGGAGCACTCAAGTGAACGTATGTTGATGTCTCGGCAACCATTTTCGCCTGATGTGAATCCTATGGAACCCATCTGCGTCGCTATCGGGCGCCATCACCGCGTACACAAATCAGCCGCCCGCTATTTACGCGAATTACATAAAATGTGCGTAGAGATTTAATGCCACATACCTCCACAAACCAACCAACAAGCTGCCGGATAACTGATGGGCAGAGTGACGTATTTCGTTCCAAAGACAGATAAACAAACTATTAAGCGTATGGTAATATTTTTTTGTGTCATCAGTGCATATCTACAATAATTTTCTCTACAATACTGTAACTATCATTCTTTACCGTTATTTGAGCATTGTGTTCTGTAATCTACCCCGTAACTCACACAGATTACTCCCATGTCGTTCCGTAGTTATGCGCAGGATTGTGTTTCGAAACTTGCGGAGGGTGGCGTACCTTATGCTAGAGTCGTGCAAAAGAAGCACAAAGCCAGTGGCCAGCTGGGTGTATCGACCCCTTGTCGGATCAACGTCTGACATGCGACTACCTGTCTCTGACGGTACGCCTTGCCCCAAGCTGACGTGGCGAGTGATGGCCACGGGCCTAACTTGTCGAGCAGCGGCTAACTATGGCTGCCTGAGCGCCGGTAACTCAGCGGCCAGCTGCGTCCACCGCCATTGTTCCCGACGTCCTTGTGGCAAACGACCACGCCCCCTCCCCCTGGAGCTGCGGTCATCGCCGGCCGCATCAAAGGCTGTCCAGCGCGCTGCCATTACCTGCCGGCCCCTGACAGCACCTGCTAGCAGATGAAGCCCTCCTCCGCGGTAATGAGCGACCATCCTTCTCCCGCTGGCGTACTGTCTCATCATTTCCGTTAATCCATTCTTCAACATTGTAGGTACCCTACAAGCGGAATCTCACAGAAAAATACGTATCTGTAGCCTATAATTTTAATAAATATGGAAACGAACGTTTTCGGAAGAAAGACATTTCAGTCTTACTCGGTATACAAGCGATTTCTCAGAATGACATTCGGAGGCTGTTTGCTTGCTTACGACAGCGAATATGAGTTTACTTGTGCACGTGGGTCTAAAACCTTTAGCTGGTATGATGGAGATCTGATCAGAATGGTTCAAATGGCTCTAAGCACTATGAGACTTAACAGCTGAGGTCATAGACTTAGAACTACGTAAACCTAACTAACCTAGGGACATCACACACATCCATGCCCGAGGCAGGATTCGAACCTGCAACCGTAGCAGCAGCGCGGTTCCGGACTGAAGCGCCTACAACCACTGGACCACAGCGGCCGGCGTGATTGGAATAAAATGAAATTGTAACAATGTAATCCCCCCTTTTTAATGAATATCTTCTCATAGTTTGTTAAATATCTGGCTGGTGTTCCTTAAGGTACTGCTTTCCACGTCCATGTTTTTAAGATTATTAATTTCTGGCCACAATCACTTGTAGTTCTAGTACGAAAATATTGAACATCACCTGTCACCTTGGGATCATACGACAGACGCCTTAATTCACACGAACCACTGTGCACAATGTTGCCTGTGGAAACACTGAGAGAAAAAAAATGATACAATTTTACATTAAACGTGACCTGTAGAAACAAGTAAAAATTCCTAGCGAGCTTTTAGAGCAAAATAAATTTTCAAGCCAGCCTCAGTGGCCGAGCGGTTCTAGGCGCTACAGTCTGGAACCGTGCGACCGCTACGGTCGCAGGTTCGAATCCGGCCTCGGGCATGGATGTGTGTGATTTCCTTAGGTTAGTTAGGTTTAAATAGTTGTAAGTTCTAGGGGACCGATGAAAAAATGGTTCAAATGGCTCTCAGCACTATGGGACTTAACTTCTGAGGTCATCAGTCCCCTAGTACTTAGAACTACTTAAACCTAACTAACCTAAGGACATCACGCATACATGCCCGAGGCAGGATTCGAACCTGCGACCGTAGCGGTCGCGCGGTTTCAGACTGTAGCGCCTAGAACCGCTCGGCCACTCCGGCCGGCCGGGACTGATGACCTCAGCAGTTAAGTTCCATAGCGCTCAGAGCAATTTGACCCATTTGACCCAAATTTTCAAATTTGCGACCATCATTGACTTCAACATCCAGTTGTTGATCACAGACTGACAGAATCCGTAACGTGATCGTTGCAGTATTAGTCTCTGAACAATAGAATAGGTCAATGTTAGAAGGTTTCTGTTCCTCATTTTGTCCTGGTTCACACCACAACGAAATTAACTGTGGGTATTATCTGCAATTAATGCCACTCTAACAAGTGCCCCTTTCAAGACACTGGTGAGCGCGTCGTTAACGTGCATCCGATTTTCACAGCCTCAGAGAAGATTGCTTTTACAGTTGTTTATCTCACTTAAATATGATAAATTTAACAAAAATGAAAAGGCATTGAATTCACTTTGAAGGAATAATTATCTATTAACAAATTCAAAACTCAATATTTATGTATTTGGATGAGTGTGTGACATTGTCTTTCATGGGCCTACGCGACGAGAGTTATGGTAGGTGGTGGCGTGAGCAGCTGGGTGTTAATGAACTGGTACTGCCAGCGAATGATGGCTATCACTGCTGACACTACAAACTGGGCCAGGTTTGCCAGCCGGGGCATAGAGACGAGACTGTCGCTACTGCCAACTTGTAATGATAGGACTGATCTGTTGATACTGCAGACTTGAGGCGCGGGGCGTAACTGTCTTAGCACGGTCAAATGGAACGTGACCTGGCGCAGCAAAGTAGTCTCCTTCCGACAGGACACTCTGCTGTGACTAGCTTTCTGGCGGCGAGAATTGCGCTCCCAGACCCTGTGGAAACGTCTAACGCAGCCCAAGCCACAGAACGAAAATATCTGTGTGTTCATGAGAGCTGTTTACGCGTAACCTCCTGCAGAGCGGCTACCCACACGGCTTGTCTGGTGTATGGAGGAATAGATTACCAGGTGGATAAAACATTATGCAAGAAATCTCATACAAAACGTACTGTGTTTCCATTAAACCACTGAATACTTTCAGACAGTAAGGCTGATAATGCAAATTTTAAGCAAAGAATGAACCTCGTAACCTAACCATTAAAAATGGTTTGAATTAGTGTTTCGGAACACGTTTGTGTTGGTTGGTTGGTTGATTCTGGGGAGGAGACCAGACAACGATGTCATCGGTCCCATCGGATTTGGGAAAGATGGGGCAGGAAGTTGGCCGTGCCCTTTTCAAAGGAACCATCCCGGTATTTGCCTGAAGCAATTTTTGGAAATCATGGAAAACCTAGATCAGGATGACCAGACACTGGTTTGAACCGTCGTCCTCCCAAATGCGAGTCCAGGGTAGTAACCACTGCGCCACCTCGCTCGGTACACATTTGGGCCCCTATCAGTTCGCGACATGTGGTACTCCTGTATTAGACGTGTGTATCACTACTAAATTTCAATCTTACCGGATTTATTCTAATTCCTGTTGTTCTTAACGAGTGCCTTTTAAGTATCAATGCACTGTAAACCCCCACAAATATGTTTCACTACGAAACTGAATTATTATTTATATTGAATATCCACTCATACCCTTAACAGTTCACTCTCATTCTGAATATATTAACGTATGTCACTGTGACGTCAAGATACTAGTTACACATTGCACATGTAGGTACATTCCTGATATTTTGCTTGATCGGATTCAGTGTCTGACTCCTCATCATGAAAAGTCAGATCGGTTTTGCCTACGATTGCGAAAGGGGGGAGGACTAAATTACTACTTATATGCCATTGTAAGCCTGAGGAATAGTCAAGAAAGTAGGGCAAACCTGTCCGGACGCCCAGGTAGGTTGGGTTGGGGTTGTTTGGGGGAAGAGACCAAACTGCGAGGTCATCGGTCTCTTCGGATTTGGGAAGGATGGGGAAGGAAGTCGGCCGTGCCCTTTCAAAGGAACCATCCCGGCATTAGCCTGGAGTGATTTAGGGAAATCACGGAAAACCTAAATCAGGATGGCCGGACGCGGGATTGAACAGTCGTCATTCCGAATGCGAGTCCAATGTGCTAACCACTGCGCCACCTCGCTCGGTGCCCTGGTAGGAATCCGAACTCCACCTCTCTGGACTGCTAGGCCGGTCGCTTAACTGCGGCACTTCACTCCTTACTATCCTCGTTTGAGTGACGGATTTTTTTGGAAGTTGAACTTGTACTCCTCAAGTGAAAGGGACTTTTAAAGCCTATGGGCAGAAACATCAAATCCAGTTTATTATACGTATCCGCAAAATTTTAAAATTTATCAATATTTATGAAGATTGCACTGTCAAGGAGGACGTAAAGCCAGTGAGCATTTTGTGGATAACACATTCACTAATATGTAGTTCTTTGGTAGCCACGCGAACATTCGTGGGAGCACTGTACTGTTGTAGAGTTGAGGTTTTCATTCGAGTACTCCTGAGCTTTTACAGTCTTTATATCACCTGATCCTGATGAAGCCAGTTTTTGAGATGACCAGAGCTACAGAAGTGGAGTTAGTTGCAATACAAATTGATATGATACATGATAAGAAAATAGATGATGAGCAAAACAGAGAAAACGTGATGAAAACAAAAGATTTAATTAATAATAGTGGTGAAGTGATTGATACAGAGTTATTTAAGAAGCAGCATTACAATTTGGAGTAAATCAAGTGATTAAGGTTAATAATAGAGGGTGAATAGTAAGAACAGCTAACATTAAAATAGTCACATCAACAAAATTGTTCGAAATAATCCACAATGTATTTAAATGTAATGAAACTTACATTGTAATATCGTAATAAATGAGGAGAATGAGAAGGATCATATATATCACACAGAATGGGGGATGTAAATAAATTCCTTTTGTTAAAAAATGTAGGTCTTTCATCGACACTAAGGTTTGAGTTAAATAACTGATCAATTAACAGCTTGAAGCGAAAATAGGGACGTGTACACGGAAGTCACGGTTTGTAGCGTCGCCATGATTACATGTGCGAAAGCTCTGTTCTCCAAATAAGTAAAATCAGACAGTCCTTAATAAAATTTGCAACCGTGAATGTCTCAAATATTTAGGGTAAGTAAGGGGATTGCAGCTTACACTGGGAAATTAGTGGTACCCGTAGAGCCAGATATTCCTCGTCACATGTGGCTGGAAATATGGTACATACCATTGTTTCAAGGATGGGCAGTTCCCATAACTCTAAACTCTTCATGAAGCAGTAGTTGCAGTTCAGACTGCCTTTAATATTTCTTCCCCTCCTTTGTTACTTCGCAACACGCATACACTGATGAGACAATACATTATGACCACTGCCTAAAGCGACGCTGGGTCCCGACTGGTGATGTCGACGGTACGTGACACACAAAGCCATGTAAACTATATAAGAGGAGTGAAGATGGATGCAGACTCATTCCAGGGCAATACGGGACTCTGACAAAGGACAGACTTTTATGGCCCAGTGTACAGAACCAGAACTTCTGAAATGATGAGACAGGTCGCGTGCTACTGTCCTGAGGATCTATGGAAAGTAGTTGTGGGATACTCTAAAAACCACGAGTAGATGACTAGGTGTTGGATGTCAATGTCTCATCCCATAATGTGGAATTCGGAAGGCAGTCCGCTCCGTGATGCAGGACAGAATGCGGCCTGAGGCAGATTGACAGTGCACAACACCTGTGCTCAATCAATGTGAGTGTGTGACCTGGACGGATCATTCACGCTCATAGAGGCGAATGGCTTCTTGGAATATGCAGTGCGTCATGGAGGCTAGCCAGTGGGGACGCTATTAGGCTGTGGGAGAGACTCATTAGGGTTTCCATCGGAGCCTTGGTGGTAATCTGAGGCACCACGATAGCTGTGGACTGCGTGAACATTATTGCGATATTCAACCATTCATGCTTGGTGTCTATGCCAATGGAGATGGCATCTTCCAGCAGGATAACAATCCATGTCAAAAAGCCGGAATTGTGCTTCAGTGGTTTGAGAAGAACTCACATTGATGTCTTGTTCAGCTAATTGTCCTGATATTAACCCGACAGGGCACATCTAGGACGCTATCGGGCATCCTATCCATGATCAAAAACAATCTACCCTCAATTTACAAGATTTGCGTGATCTGTATGTAGTCGAATCAGTGCCACCCAAAATCGATACATTACTACGTTCCATAGGTGGACCAACATGATATTTAGCACGTAGTCGTTCAAAAATGGTTCAAATGGCTCTGAGCACTATGGTACTTAACATCTGAGGTCATCAGTCCCCTAGAACTTAGAACTACTTAAACCTAACTAACCTTATCACACACATCCATGCACGAGGCAGGATTAGAACCTGCGACCGTAGTGGTCGCGCGGTTCCAAGACTGAAGCGCCTAGAACTGCTCGGCCACACCGGCCGGTCACGTAATCGTAATACTTTGGTTCGTGAGTGTATCTTACTGCGATGACCGGAGTAGCGACCAAATCACACTGTAAGAGCACCAGTCTTCAAACTGCGAAGTTCTCTTAAAATATTCAAGAGTAATATAAGTTATCTGAAGAATTCAATAGACGACAATGAATACGTGTACATCGCAATGTTTATTAAACTGAAAAATACACCAAGTCGGTGTATTCAGAAGCAAGACGCTAGTACCGGAATATCTGCTCACGACGCTGCCGTTTAACTGTTCGTTGAGTACACGTTTTATACCGGGAGTAATTAGTTTTCAGTAAAGTTCGTGTTAATTAATGGAAAATAAATAAACGAGAAATTAAATAGCTTTAACTAAGAATAGTTAAGCTGTGGACAGGTCCATTAACTAGACATAGTTCATTCATAAATTTAATAAAGAGTCAATCAGTCCTTACAGCGAACATCTATTGATAATATTTTGCTTGTGATTAAAAATGATTTTGCTTACAGCACGTAGTATTGAGGCATACAAATAACGGCGTGCACAGTGATGCATTGTATTATCATAAGCATATTCTGGTTGCTATTTACATCTTCGATTACAAAATCTTAACTCTGCTTTCTCTGCGCACTCTGTTTTGCAAATTATCCTCAGATAAGTAAATGTATATCCTGTACGTAACGTGAGTTTTACAATGAGTTTTCTGTATTATGACGGGGAAGAGAAAAAGACATTTGCCTCCATTCGCCAAATAAGGAAGTCCAGAAGACTCTTCAGATAAGCCACATTCAGAAAATGGTCCAAATGGCTCTGAGCACTATGGGCGTTAACATCTGAGGTCATCAGTCCCCTAGAACTTACAGCTACTTAAACCTAACTAATCTAAGGACATCACACACATCCATGGCCGAGGCAGGATTCGAACTTGCGACCTTAGCGGTAACGCGGTTCCAGAGTGACGCGCCTAGAACCGCTCGGCCACAGCGGCCGGCGCCACATTCAGATGAAGCCATTTATTGACAATTAGTCCCCAAAGAGCTAAGAACAGCGGTGACGTTGATTGCTACGTTTTAACCACTGTTTTCAGTCGACACAAACTGGTCAGTTGAGCGAACCCATCGAGATGAGATAATGAAGCTCAGTGTTTGTCAAATCAGGAATGTATTAGAGTAGCGCTGTAAGCACAGCTGATGTCGAATTGGCAGTGTTCACACAATATTCACATGAAGGAGTGGAAGAAAGGGAAGTACTTGGTCACAGAGAATGTTGAGGTAAACATCGTGGATCATATTCAGATTAATCTGAATCAGTGGGTCCTATAAGTGATATGAAAACACCCCCTAAACATCACAGAACCACCTTTAGCCTGTAATACGTCACTCCTACAGAGCTGGTTAAATGCCCCATTGTCCCATCAGTGCAGTCGACACAGGAAATACGAGGCAGGATTTTTCTGGGTAGGGGCACTGCATTGAAGCTGACAGTGATTTGGAAAAACCGAGCCCAAATTGGACATACTCAATTGAGAGTACTGAAATGTCGGTGTTTCGAGTTTTTCCTTATGACGCTGAAACATTGATAGCAACTGAAGAGGACCGCAAAATAATTGATGCTTTTGAGATGTGGACATTTAGGATGCTGGTTATAATATCATGGATGGACAAACGACAAGCAAATCATTCTTTCAAGAACTCAGCGATGAGACGAGGTGGTCGATATGTGTTTCAAGAGAATCCTGTAGTTCTTTGATTACAGATGATCATTCAAGGCAATGTTGAAGAGGAAAGGTTGCAGGGAATACTATCCAGACGATGGATAGACATAAAGGAGAAGACACACCAAACGTGAGGCCGGCTACTTAGAGGTGCAGAAGATCATAAAAAATGGAGACAAACTCTTAAGAGGATTGTGTGATTGTTTGGGTCCCCAACTTTCAGCTATAAAATATGGAGTATTGTTATTGTTGTTGATGATGATGATGGTGATGATGATGATGACGACGATGCAGTAGACGCATTGGTTAAGTTCAGAAGAGGAAAAATTCCTACTTTTAGAATCACACCAAACCATTCCATTCACCTACTATCCAGTTTCTCCGTTGTTCGATCCACTGAGTTGGCTTCGCCATGTCAGTCGGAAACTATTTGAGATAAGACTGCACCTGAAAAGCGACAAGCCATTCGTTTGTTCTCTGCTTATTTCAGCTTGATAAATAATTCGACCTGATGTGAGTTGAGTTAGACAGGCTGTAATAATATAAATGTTTACAATGGTTTAATGAAATTGCATTGGTTGTGTGCACTGAATACATTTTCTGTTTTTAACATTCATCAAGATGAAGATGAAGTGGGAGATACGATACTGCGTGAAGAGTTTGACAGAGCACTGAAAGACCTGAGTCAAATCAAGGCCCCGGGAGAAGACAACATTCCTTTAGAACTACTGACAGCCTTGGGAGAGCCAGTCCTGACAAAACTCTACCATCTGGTGAGCAAGATGTACGAGACAGGCGAAATACCCTCAGACTTCAAGAAGAATATAATAATTCTAATCCCAAAGAAAGCATGTGTTGACAGATGTGAAAATTACCGAGCTACCAGTTTAATATTTCACAGCTGCAATATATTAACGCGAATTATTTACAGACGAATGGAAAAACTGGTAGAAGCCGACCTCGGGGAAGATCAGTTTGGATTCCGTAGAAATTTTGGAACACGTGAGGCAATACTGACCCTACGACTTATCTTAGAAAATAGATTAAGGAAAGGCAAACCTACATTTCTAGCATTTGTAGACTTAGAGAAAGCTTTTGACAATGTTAACTGGAATACTCTCTTTCAAATTCTAAAGGTGGCAGGGGTAAAATACAGGGAGCGAAAGGCTATTTACAATTTGTACAGAAACCAGGTTGCAGTTATAAGAGTCGAGGGGCACGAAAGGGAAGCAGTGGTTGGGAAGGGAGTGAGACTGGGTTGTTGCCTCTACCCGATGTTATTCAATCTGTATATGGAGCAAGTAGGAAAGGAAACAAAAGAAAAATTTGGCGTAGGTATTAAAATCTAGGGAGAAGAAATAAAAACTTTGAGGTTCGCTGATGACATTGTAATTCTGTCAGAGACAGTAAAGGATTTGGAAGAGCAGATGAACTGAAAGGACAGTATCTTGAAAGGAGGGTATAAGATGAACATCAACAAAAGCAAAACGAGGATCATGGAATGTAGTCGGATTAATTCGGGTGATGCTGAGGGAATTAGATTAGGAAATGAGACACTTAAAGTAGTAAAGGAGTTTTGCTATTTGGGGTGCAAAATAACTGATGATGGTAAAAGTAGAGAGGTTATAAAATGTAGACTGGCAATGGCAAGGAAAGCGTTTCTGAAGAAGAGAAATCTGTTCACATCGAGTATAGATTTAAGTGTCAGGAAGTCGTTTCTGAAAGTATTTGTATGGAGTGTAGCCATGTATGGAAGTGGAACATGGACAATAAATAGTTTAGACAAGAAGAGAATAGAAGCTTTCGAAATGTGGTGCTACAGAAGAATGTTGAAGATTAGGTGGGTAGATCACGTAACTAATGAGGAGGTATTGAATAGGATTGGGGAGAAGAGACGTTTGTGGCACAACTTGACTAGAATAAGGAATCGGTTGGTAGGACATGTCCTGAGGCATCAAGGGATCACAAATTTAGCATTGGAGGGCAGCGTGGAGGGTAAGAATCGTAGAGGGAGACCAAGAGATGAAGGAGCTTGCACAGAATAGAGTAGCATGGAGAGCTGCATCGAACCAGTCTCAGGACTGAAGACCACAACAACAACAACCTTCATCAACTTAACCTGGTGCTGTATATTTCACATGCCTTTTTTAGGGTGAGCTTTGGAACTGAGAAGCACCGAAGACACGGGATAGGGAGAGTCACAAGTGCGGTGCACCAAAAACCACTCCCACCTGGGCCGAGAGAACGCGGCCTTCTCACAACTGGCAGCGGGTGATGGACAGGTAGGAGCAGGCTCCGTGTTGTCATGCGGAAAGTCGCCTTGGCTAGTACTATAGTGGCACTTGCCTTGTTGGGCAGTTCATTGGACGTATACACTTTGGATGACCTCGCTGAAAGCATTCGATCTGGATGACTGAATTCTGCTGGCACGAGGTAGGAGTCTAGGCCGTACTAATAAAAGTGCATTCAACTCATGAACATCTTCAGGTTATGAAAAACACATACAAAACAGCTCCGACATATGTGTATTACAGGTTCAGAAGATACCGCATAGTTGACGGAAATCCTCGAGAACAGTATTTTAGCTTTCCCCACGGCCAACGATGCGAGGCTAGCTGCTGCTTGAGAAGGCGCCGACTGGTGAAACTGATCTGATATCAGGAGGATGTAACACATAGAACGACTCTTTTTGTTTACGGAATAGTGGGGAAGATATCGATATTAATTCGATTTTACAAATTCGTTTCTTCTGCCAGGGAATTTTGTTATAATTAAACATTTACGCCATTTGGGGACCGATGTAACTATAAGAGGATTGGTTGCTGAGATTTTTGGTGGGAATAAGGGTGTAGTCAGTTATTTACTGCCTAGAAAGGAGAAAAAAGTGGTTGAAATGGCTCTGAGCACTATGGGACTTAACATCTGAGGTCATCAGTCCACTAGAACTTAGAACTACTTAGACCTAACTAACGTAAGGACATCACACACATCCATGCCCGAGGCAGGATTCGAACCTGCGACCATAGCAGTCGCGCGGTTCCGGACTGAAGTGCCTAGAACCGCTCGGCCACCTCGTCGGGCTAGAAAGAAGAGCTTCATCTTTGCACTTTATGCTGACCTCATTGGCACTCCGCGGGCTTCACTCTCAACTAGAACAGCAGATCCCATTTGTAGAGTGAGCATAGCTTGCAGCTTCGGCATGTTGGCACCATCCCGATGTAGAAGTTTTGATTTGTATTAGCATTCATTTTCCTGCGTTCGTCAGCACTTTCTGAGTTGTATGAATTCTCTCCAGTCAGTCACTGTAATTGATGTGTAGGGAGGTTGAAATGAATGTCACCATTATGTCATTATAAACCAATTCCGACCATCACCGAAACTTTGCTAACAGGTAGTTCACTTTTCTACTTCTCATAGTTAATTTTCTTTCTTTCTTATTCCCGTAATTTCATGACTGATTTAGATGCTGGTTCATTTTAATGACTTTTTGTAACAAACTAAAGAGTTCCCTTAAGCTATGTCTTTGATTCGAGTAGATGTAGCCTCCTTGATTATATTAGATATGTTTCAGTGCTTCACTACTAGGGCTTCATTCCGTTCTGTACATGTATTCCAGCAATCTGTCTTAAGGGTGTGTCTGCATGACGATATGTTCTGATAAAATTTACTTCACTCTACACAAGTGGGGTTTTGTACATTCACTTAATTCAGAAACTCATGTCGGTTTTAAAACCTGTTATCACAGCAAGGTGTAACACAGGTGTCTGGGCTCAGTCGTTTTACAATCACATCCATACAACATCTTACATGATTGTACAGATTTTTCATTATCCCCCTTCATATATCAACAAATGGGGCAACTTCTTTCACGAAGTTGTGTAGGCACATCCAAACACCATAATTTCTTTCTGTTATTCTGTCATATCTTCCCGCTCGGCCATCCTACTGCTTGTTTCTACGCAGCTGACTGGTCCATACACAACACCTAACTCTCGTGACTTATTTCAAAGATGAAATGCCAAATGACCAGCTGGTATCAGTTTTACACCGTTTATATTGCCCCAAAGTGTTGTTCCAAGGAGTGGCTAGTATTTTCCTGGTGAGTTAATTTTGAAATCTGTTCTTATTTTTCTTCATGGCTTGAATTTATAAATATTCATTCCATTTCCCTCTACCAACTCTCAGATCCAATTGATTCTAGGGTGTATTAAGATCTTAACAAGATTTTTACCGTACCGTTGATATATTATACAGGGAAAGAGACATACATTAAATATATTGTTGATGTGCAAAAACCTTGCGGTATCATTCCATTGCCTGGGGTCTCATATTCAATGAGATCAGAAATAATAGTGCACCGTTTTCACGTATGTCTCTTTCCACTTTAATGCAGGTGCGATATACTTTGGTACACTGTGTGATCAAAGATATCCGGACACCTGGCTGAAAATGACATAACATCCATCGGTAATGCTGGAATTCGATATGGTGTTGGCCCAACCTTAGCCTTGATGACAGCTTCCACTCTCACAGGCATACGTTCAACCAGGTGCTGGAAGGTTTCTGGGGGAAGCCCATTCTTGACGGAACGCTGCACGCTGCACCGAGCACAGGTATCGATGTCGGTCAGTGACGTCTGGCACGAAGTCGGCGTTCCCAAACATCAAATAGGTGTTCTGTATGGTTCAGGTGAGGACACCGCGCAGGCCAGTCTATTACAGGGATGTTATTGTCGTGTAACCACTCCGCCACAGGCCGTGCATTATGAACAGGTGCTCGATCGTTTTGAAAGATGCAATCGCCATTCGCGAACAGTGGGAAGCACAAAGGTGCTTAAGACATCAATGTAGGCCTGTGCTGTGATAGAACCACGCAAAGCAACCTGGAGTGCAAGCCCTCTCCATGAAAAACACGACCACACCATAACACTACCGCCCCCGAATTTTACTGTTGGCACTATAGACGCTGGCAGTTGACGTCCACTGGGCATTCGCCATACCCATACCCTGCCATCGGATCGCCACATTGTGTACCCATATTCGTCACTCCACACAACGTTTCTCCACTGTTCAGTCGTCCAATGTTTACGCTCCTTATACCAAGTGAAACGTCGTTTGGCATTTACGGAGTGATGTGTGGCTTATGAGCAGCCGCTCGACCATGAAATCCAGGTTTTCTCGCCTCCCACCAAACTGTCATAGTACTTGCAGGGGATGCTGATGCAGTATGGAATTCGTGTGTGATGGTCTGGGTGGATGTCTGCCTATTACAAAATGGCTCTGAGCACTATGGGACTTCACATCTATGGTCATCAGTCCCCTAGAACTTAGAACTACTTAAACCTAACTAACCTAAGGACATCACACAACACCCAGCCATCACGAGGCAGAGAAAATCCCTGACCCCGCCGGGAATCGAACCCGGGAAGCGGGGCGTGGCAAGCGAGAACGCTACCGCACGACCACGAGATGCGGGCTGCCTATTATACATTACGACCCTCTTCAACTATGGGCGGTCTCTGTTAGTCAACAGACGAGGTCGGCCTGCACGCTTTTGTGCTATACGTGTCGTTTCACGTTTCTACTTCACTGTGACATCGGAAACAGTGGACCTAGGGATGTTTAGGAGTGCGGAAATCTTGCATACAGACGTATGACACAAGTGACACCCAATCCCCTGACGACGTTCGAAGTCCGTGAGTTACGCGTAGCGCCCCATTCTCTCACTATGTCTAATGACTACTGAGGTCGCTGCTATGGAGTACCTGGCAGTAGGCGGCAGCACAATGCACCTAATATTAGAAACGTATGTTTTTGGGGGTGTCCGGATAGTTTTGATCACATAGTGTATGTACCTGTAGTCATTAAGTGAAAAATTTATTGGTCCAATGTGTAGCCACTCTTGCATCCCTTCTTTGACATAAGTGGTCTATATGTATGGTACACAGCGTGGGGTCAAAGGAGTATAGGTGATGTGATAAGCTCTCGAATATTAATTTAAAAGATTCAAAGTGCTGAACTTCTCTATCGAAGGAACAACATCTTTACGACAACTGCTCGATATTTGGCTACGACTGCACGGTTTAAAAAAGATGCTTATGCAAAAGACCATAAAGTGATGTGGTGTACACAATTTGTTCGCTGGGGATACGAGGCGTTCCAGCTGAGCACAAGAACGTGTTTCTATTAATCTGATCGTGAATTCACACTGAATTTTTCAATTTTTACAAACTTCTCATAGTATAAGGATACATTCCAGTGTGTCGAATGTTCATACGTACGGGAATACAGTCGGGCACCGTTGTCGACAGCCAGCGACACACGTGAAACGCCAGTCATTTTCAGTGGTACAGGATACCTATCGTGTTGACAAGCAATAGAGAAGAAACAACCCACTAAAAATTTCGCTTGTTCCTTTCGTCCTGGACAAGTTTTAGATGAGTGCGGACCGAGGCAGAAGCAAGCCTCGCCCAGCGAAGCGCAACACATGTACCGCCGCAGGGTATTTGCGATGCTGGGGAAAGAAGCTGCCCATTCCTCAAGCAGTGCTGACACTACACTTGCTCTTACTGCTTCGGCAGGGCGCGGAAAAACATTGCCTTTGTAATGGCTAGTGTACGAGTAGGCACTATGGTGTTATATCACCCGTGTTGGCAGCAGCCAGCACAGTTGTGGCTCGAAGTCGAGCGATTTCTACCGACTTCAACCATATGTCGGGTTTGGCTTCATTTGCTGGAATCTTGAGGAAAGCAAACTAAGCACAAAGAACTGATACGTCGGTCAGTTAAAACAGAAGAATATGTCAGGCTCAAAGTCACCTGCATAGATTTTTAAGAGGGTGTGTTAGGCCCACTAAGCTGTGACAATGTAGCAGGTGAGTGACTGCAGCTCCTGTCAGCACATTTCCTAGAGTCTGTTGCACAAGAGTTTGGATCGAGGTGTAAGAGGTACTAAGATGATTGCTGTTGCTGTAGGAAATATTGTCATTGGTTTGGTCTGACTTGTACTTGCTTACTTGTTGGCTAATTTGCTCTCGATGTTCGATAATTGGATAAGCGTGTAAGTACAGGATTACCAATTAAATAAATAACTTGAAATATGTGAGAAAAAAGGGGGGTCCCTTTGGCAGTGTGGTATGTGGGGATGTAAAAAGAGCAATGCTCTGATTAAGTCCCGAATCTCTCTCTACTCCTGTACTCCTGCAGTAGCTCTGAATTACAGTCCGTCCCTGTTATCTGAGTGGTCAGCGCGGCGGAATGCACGCCAAGCGGCCCGGGTTCGATTCCCGGCTAGGGCAGGAGATTTTCTCCGTTCAGGGAGAATTCGTTTCATCCCCATCTCCGGCGCGCTAGTCGCCCAATGTGGCGTCGAATGCAGTAAGTACTTGCCCTCGGCGGCCGAACTTCCCCGGCTGGGGGACTCCCGGCCCACAATGCCGTATGCTCATTTCCTTTCATTTTTGAATTACATGTGGAAGTCTCATGCAGTTGTACCAGTGTAAATCATTCAATGGAGAGTGTACTGAAAGCTCTGTGATACTGATAGATCCATATTATGGAGGAATGCTCCATTTGAAAGAAGGTGATGTATTCCTCAAGAAACACTATGCTGTTTACAAAGAGTCTGACACCACTACACTTTCGTATTTCTAGTGCGGTAATCAAAGGAGAGCGATAAAGGAGATAGGACTCGTACAGCGGGATATTTATAGAGAATCATTTGATATTGATGAATGTAGATGCTATGCTTCTGAATTTATCTGTGCACTCCACATATATCGTGAATGATTGCTAATTTCATCCTGTACGTTAGTGAGCTATGTTTCATTTTTTTTTTTTCGTTGTGACAGCTCTCTGCCTGGTCAGTGATGACTGGAGGATTGGACACTTTTCTAGCTAATGGAACAATGCTGTCGGAACATAATAGGATTTCAAGAGAATCTGTGTCTTGGCGGGGCATCTCTTAATCATCTAAATCAGGTGCATTCAAATTCTGTATATCGAAGAGTTGAAGATTCGTGAGAATATGGCAGGTAAGTTATACCTTGAGGGAAGGAGAGTTCTGAGCTCTATATAGGTCTCGTGTAGTGACCGCAATGAAGAAATTAGGGTCTAATATGAAGGTTTCTACAGAGAGACAATAAGCTGTAGAAATTCTGTCCTTTGTTTTAGCCGGCCGCGGTGGTCTAGCGGTTCTAGGCGCGCAGTCCGGAAACGCGCGACTGCTACGGTCGCAGGTTCGAATCCTGCCTCGGGCATGGATGTTTGTGCTGTCCTTAGGTTAGTTAGGTTTAAGTAGTTCTTAGTTCTAGGGGACTGATGACCTCAGATGTTAAGACCCATAGTGCTCAGAGCCATTTGAACCATTTTTTTCCTTTGTTTTATCGATAAATAAGAAACAAAATAATTCCGTAGCTTGTGTCTGCCTACAGATGGATATACTGGCGTCTTAATAGGTAGACCTAATTTAGATCTCAAACCTATATCCATCCTTTCTAAGCCCTTGTATGATGCGTGGTGGAGGGTACCCTGTCCCAGTACCAGTCATTTCCTTTCCTATTCCACTTACAAATAGAGTGAAGACTGCAATATGCCTCCATATGAATGTTAATTTCTCGTACCTTATATCATGGTCCTTACGCGAAATGTATTTTGGTGGCAGTAGAATCGTTCTGCAGTCAGCTTCAACAGGTTCTACGTAGTATTCTTCAAGAAGAATATCACCTGGAAAGTCAATGTGGGCAGCAGATTGCAGTTAGAAATATGCGTCCATACCTGCTTGTCTCTCAGTGTGCCATGGCCAATGGCAGGTATGATCATGAGACTTATACTGGTCGGAATCCTCACCTTAGCCTCAAATGACAAGAGGGTAGAACGAAAGTCTCCAGCAAGTAAGATGTTGCCCGCACCCTCAGCTCCATCTGGATGACTGAACTACGATCTAGCCAGTATGCTGGTTGAGCACCAACAGAAGCAGATGTGTGTGTTTCATGTATTACACTTTTATGTGGAATTTCGATAAGTTTCAATATGACGAGTGTTTACGCTGGGCGATATTTCCCCTTGTAAATTGAGCGATTGATGGCTGGGTGGTCATGGTGTCCGTCTCCCCGGCCTTTCAGCATCTGGTATGGCCGGCGTGTGGATACCAGGAGATGGCGCGCAACTGCCACTGTGGACAGTGTGGCCGCAACTCTCGGCACTCCTGCAGTTGTCAGTCGGTGTGCACTTTGTGATTCCAAGTGTGTGCGATAGGTTCAAATGGTTCTGAGCACTATGGGACTTATCATCTGAGGTCATCAGTCCCCTAGAACTTAGATCTACTTAAACATAACTACCCTAAGGAAATCACACACATCCATGCCCGAGGCAGGATTCGAACCTGCGACCGTAGCAGTCGCGTGGTCCCGAACTGAAGCGCCTAGAACCGCTCGGCCACCACGGCCGGCTGTGCGATAGGAAGAGCTTTCTTTCGTCAGATTTAGTGGAAACTCTGTGGTGTGGGAGTGTGGTTTTGTTCTCAAACACTGGTGCAAACAAGACTTTGGATGTATTTAATGCTAAGATCTATTTGTGGCGGAAATTTAATTACTTGATTCACAAAATGTATGTATGTGGTTCTCAAATGTGGAGACTCAAAATGGCAGTTAATAAATCAAACTTCATTCCATTCCTCGCTGCTTACTGTTATTACATCATGGAATGTGCGGGATAGAGGGTGTAGTCGTGAAGCCTACCCAAGTGAGGGAGGGGATGGGAGGAGCCCTGTCTCCCACAAACTGATTAAAATTTGAATCTTATGTCGAGATCCTCAGTTAATTCCAGATGGAGGAGAGCAGTGCGAAGTGGTGGAGGGGAGGGAAATGCTGGGCGATTTCTCAGAAGGAGGAAAAGAGTCTCAGAACTGAAATGGGGAGGGTTGATGAACGAAGTGACCATTTTTCCAGACTGGTGGAGCAGGATTCTAGGACGCAAGGGTTGGTCGTGGTTTCTCACAAGGACAGACTACCCACAGTGATCATAAATCAACCCCCAAGGGGCAAAAATCATTTAGCATAACAATACATTAGTTGGATGAGGATTGGTATAATTTGCTCCTGATGCATATTTTCTCTCTAATGTATGCAACCCACTCAAAGAAAATGTATGATTGACTTAGCTCCACCACTGCTGCACTGCCTTACAGACTCCACAGGGGCGCAGCATTAAACTTATCCCAGAAGAAAATTTCTGCAGTTATTTTCAAAACTGGCTATTTGTTGGCAGTGTTAATCCTGACCCTATAAATTATTCAGCTCCTGTGACGACTCCCATGACTGTTATTATCATCCTCATCAAAGACTCTTACACCATTTGCTTGAAAAAGTTAGTGTGTTTTTCTTCTTTGATGTGAAAATAAGCATATCAAATTATAACACAGTTAATAAGCATGTTAAACGACGACATAGTTGGCGAACAACTGGGCGGGTAGAGACCAAATTAATATCAAAATGTTAAGAGTTCACGACAGCCGCTCCATGCACTACCATCAAAGGGTATGCTGGTAACTCCTGTCACGAGTGATCATGGGAAATTCTGATGACAGAACAGGTAATTTATATAGCCACTGATTGAACGATGTATTTGTTTTGATCAAGGTAGAAATATTGACTTCTAATTTGTCTGTAGGGGCAAATACAAATAAACATGTAACAAGTAATTTAACACTGAGTTTTAACCTTCCACTTTTTTCCATGTCTTGAATTTTCTGTTACGGAGTTATATCATGTCAGATTATGGACGCAAATAAACAGAAAATAATCGGAAACTGAAATATCACCTTCCAAGTTAACTTAGGTCTCCGACGTCGCTACGGGTGAGATTACCACCTCAAAGATTTCTGTTTAATGCCAGCTAGCTTCTTTACCTCACAACCGAAAGCCATTTTCGCGCCTACGCTACAGATCATTCTGTCACCAAGACATAACTTTCGCTTTAAGTGGTAAAAGCATAGCCGATAGAAGTGCAGACAACACTAAGTGAGTGATTTGTATTATTCTTCGTATTTCGGACGGAAATGTTAATAACATTTCAAAATAAAAGGTGGAAATGTTCCATGTGTAGCAAAAATAGTACCGTCAGTATTTTTTTGTGAGAAAAACTGAGTGAAAGTGGAAGACCGTCCACAAAATGGCCTACTATGTGTTACCCTACCAGTGGGTGACACCAATTTGACACGGAGACGCATTGCCAACATCTGCTCTATACCGCGAACAAGCGCCGCCGGCGAAGGCCCATTGCAAAGTTCCGCCATAAAAAAAACCTGGGGGAGCGACATTGACCATCCTACGCAGACTGTCGGATGTCGCCGGTTGTAGATGACGTCGAGGCCCCAACTGCTTGGACGACAGCGCCACACCCCGAACGGTGCCCTCTCAGTGTCTGTACTGCGGCCGCCTGCTGCAGTTCTGCTGAGACCACAGCTCCAATACTGCCGGTGAACTGGCCGCGAAACTTCGCCCGATAGTACGGGCCCGCCACTTGACCTGCAGTGCTGCCCTTTGCGGACGAAGGGACATCACGTGCCAGTGGTCGGAAGAGCAACTTTCCGAAGCTTGCCCTGGGCGCGAGATCCCGAGAGCTATAACACCAACTAGCGATGATAGACCGCAACGTCTTGCTGGACTTTTCTGAAATCATAAACTACTTTATGTTAAGGGCATACGGAGCTATTGAGAAGCGTCACGTTACGAAGAATTCCGCTAACAGTTGGTAAAATTATTGTTTATTGAAACACAACCGGTTTCGTGACCTAAAGCTGCATTATCAAGTGCAACAAAGTTAAACGACATAGGCATACCAGTCGTCCCCAAGCAAATTTTACTATTCACTGAACAATACCAATATAATGGCAAACGTCTTCTTGTGAGGAATTTTTTTCGGGTAATCATGCATTGGTAGCGCCGTCTTACCGCAACGTTTCTAGGAGTTTCGTACCATCATCTTCGCCAGAAGATGATAAGGACGAAACTCATCGAGATGTTGCGACAAGAAGACGCTACCACGCGGCTGATAACCCGAGAAGAATTCACCAGAGAAAGACTGCAAGCGCATAAACGTCTTCTTTATCTTTCGTTCGCTATAGTAGTGACAAAATTTACTCAATAGAAAATTCTGACCAGGAGCAATGAATACGCCTACGAACTTTTAAAGTTGTTGTAGCTGATGATGCGGCCTCAGAGCGCGAAACCAGTTGTGTTTCAATAAACAATTTTACCAACCGTTAGCGAAATTCTTCCTAACATCCTTCCTAACATCATGCTGTGACGAAATACACGGTGTGAAAGGAAATTGGCCAGGTGCGAATATGACTTGCGCACTGAGCTTATTGTATGAGCTTAATTATGTGTGTGTATGGTTCATCCACTCCGGCAGCAGAGGATCTCAACGATTGTTCCTTGTTATCGACATTCATACTTGCAAGATATCCGTCCCAGGCATCCCAAGACCTTCGAGTATGTTTTAATTTCAAGTTTGAAGTCGGACAACAAACGAGAAAAGAAATATTTCTTTCGTGTCATGTAATTTCAAATTCACTATTTTACATTTTTCTTTTAATTGTAATGTAAAAGTTTGTTTCTCGGCAAATTCCATTATTCCAGTCAACGGGAAATACGCTGTAGATATTTATGAGTCAATTTGCAATTGTCAATGTAGGCCTATGTGACATAAAACGCCGTATCTTACGACTGCATCACCAAGTGACCGTAGACGTTAACATGTGACATAAATTTCAGATTGATACTTCTATCCGTTCCTGAGAAAAAGGATTTTGCACACTGCGACAGACAGACCGTTGTACAACGAAGTGGGGGAAATTAAAACCCTTATGATGTGAGAACAAGATACAATACTCTGAACAGAGCGGTGTTTTGCGAATAACCACACATCGTAAATGCACAATACAGTCGTGCTAGGGCCGTAAAACCACTGCAGAACCGTGGTTAGCCCGCGAGACCTTATGCGGTTAAATTAGCTTGTACCAGCTAATACACTGAAGGTAAAAATAGCAACACGAAGAGGGAGTTGTGCTGCATAAACGAAAGTTGGTAGGCGTGTTTCTACATTTGAAAGACGACGTCTGTTCCAATTGAGCACAGCCGGCCGTGGTGGACGAGCGGTTCTAGGCGCTAAAGTCTGGAACCGCGCGACCGCTACGTCCGCAGGTCCGAATCCTGTCTTGGGCATGGATGTGTGTGATGTTCTTAGGTCAGTTAGGTTTAATTAGTTCTAAGTTCTAGGGGACTGATGACCTCAGATGTTAAGTCACGCCGGCCGAAGTGGCCGTGCGGTTAAAGGCGCTACAGTCTGGAACCGCAAGACCGCTACGGTCGCAGGTTCGAATCCTGCCTCGGGCATGGATGTTTGTGATGTCCTTAGGTTAGTTAGGTTTAACTAGTTGTAAGTTCTAGGGGACAAATGACCTCAGCAGTTGAGTCCCATAGTGCTCAAAGCCATTTGAACCATTTTTTTTTGTTAAGTCACACAGTGCTCAGAGCCATTTGAACCATTTTTGAACCAACTGAGCACCAGTCGCATAACAGTGGCGTTAGTAGCGCTACTATGAAGATGAAAATCAGATTTGCTTTAAATACAACCTGTAACGGTCTTGAGCGTTAGGTAAATTTGAGACTGGACTTGATGAGTTGATGTTAGCCAAGAATAGCTTTAAGGCGACAAAGATCAACACCCGACTAAGTTTGTACGGCGGTGTGTAATAGGGCAAGGGGAAGCTGGAATATTCCTCTGCGATACTGGCAGCAAAGTAGCCAATGTACATTATTGCTGCAGGCAGTGGTCACGAGAATGTATGGCCGCAAAGAAACCTAGCTCTCGACAGCCGCTTGGTACTACCGAGAGGGAAGACCATCGTGTTCGGTATATGGCTATCTCGCATCGTAGCGCCACTCTGAGGAGCGGCAGCAGTTTGATCAGCGAACTGTTTCAAACAGGTTACTTCAAGGACAGTTCCAAGCCAAACGTCCTGTAGAGTGTATTGCATTGTCTGCAAACCACAGTCATTTGCGACTTCAGTGGTGTCAAGCGAGACCTCTTTCGAGGGCAGTGTGAAGGTCTGTTACGTTTCCTGATGAAAGCTGGTTCTGCCTCGTTGCCAGTGATGGACGTGTGTTAGTTAAATGGAGGCCAGTAGGGGGACTATAGCCAACGTGGGTGCTAGACACACTGGACCTACACCTGGAGTTATGGTCTTATGTGCGATTTTGTATGACAGCAGGAGTACTCTCATGGTTATCTATCGCAACCTGACTGCTAATTTACACGTCAGGGGGACTATAGCCAACGTGGGTGCTAGACACACTGGACCTACACCTGGAGTTATGGTCTTATGTGCGATTTTGTATGACAGCAGGAGTACTCTCATGGTTATCTATCGCAACCTGACTGCTAATTTACACGTCAGGGGGACTATAGCCAACGTGGGTGCTAGACACACTGGACCTACACCTGGAGTTATGGTCTTATGTGCGATTTTGTATGACAGCAGGAGTACTCTCATGGTTATCTATCGCAACCTGACTGCTAATTTACACGTCAATCGCCGGCCAGAGTGGCCGAGCGGTTAAAGGCGCTGCAGTCTGGAACCGCGCGACTGCTACGGTCGCAGGTTCGAATCCTGCCTCGGGTATGGATGTGTGTGATGTCCTTAGGTTACTTAGGTTTAAGTAGTTCTAAGTTCTAGGGGACTGATGACCACAGCAGTTGAGTCCCACAGTGCTCAGAGCCATTTGAACCATTTTTTTACACGTCAATCGTACGATTGCTGATTGGACCTGTTGTGCTGCCATTCATGAAAAATATTTCAGGTTTTTTTTTCAAGATTTTAAGCATGACTGAAACAGCTACTGTTGAAATTCTTCACTATAAATGATAACAGCCAAACTGTTGCAGGATAAAGATTTATTAAAATCCTTGACCGCGGTTTCGGTATATGTTGTATAAATGGAGACGATGTTTTAACTACTGACGACGCCTTTGGCACAATTGTTTTGTGTATCTCCACTGCAGGATGTGATTTTAGTGTATTTTACTTCTGATGATGGTATATTTAGATACACCGAAACCGTAGTCAAGGATTTTAATAAATCTTTATCCTGCAACTGTTTGGCTGTTATCATTTATAGTGAAGAATATCAGGGGACGGCTTCCCACAGAATAACGCTCATCATCATACCGCTTTTGTAGACCAGCATACTCCACAGTTGTCGACATGTTGCATTTGCCTGCTCGATCACCACATCTTTCTCCAATCAAGCACTTATGGAACATCATCGGACGACAACTCATGAGTGATCCATAAACACCAGTAGCCGGTCCCAGTATTGGCCGACCCAGTGCAACAGGCACGGAACTACGGAACTCCATTCCACAAACTGACATCCAGTACGTTTACAACACAATGCTTGCATGGTTACACGCTTTCATTCAACAGTCTCACGGTTACACTGGTTAATAACGTACCATCATTTCACTATTGCAATGGCTTATCTTGTGCTAACAATTACAATCCCAAAGAAAGCATGTGTTGACAGACGTGAAAATTACTGAACTATCAGTTTAATAAGTCACAGCTGCAAAATACTAACGCCAATTCTTTACAGACAAATGGAAAAACTGCTAGAAGCCGAACTCAGGGAAGATCAGTTTCGATTCCGTAGAAATGTTGGAACGCGTGAGGCAATACTGACCTTACGCCTTATCTTAGAAGAAAGACTAAGGAAAGGCAAACCTACGCTTCTAGCGTTTGTAGACTTAGAGAAAGCTTTTGACAATGTTGACTGGAATACTCTCTTTTAAAGTCTAAAGGTGGCAGGGGTAAAATACAGGGAGCGAAAGGCTATTTACAATTTGTACAGAAACCAGATGGCAGTTATGATAGTCGAGGGGCATGAAAGGGAAGCAGTGGTTGGGAAGGGAGTGAGACAGGGGAGGTTCGCCGATGACATTGTAATTCTGTCAGAGACAGCAAAGGACTTGGAAGAGCAATTGAACGGAATGGACAGTGTTTTGAAAGGAGGATATAAGATGAACATCAACAAAAACAAAACGAGGATAATGGAATGTAATCGAATTAAGTCGGGTGATGCTGAGGGAATTAGATTAGGAAATGAAACACTTAAAGTAGTAAAGGAGGTTTGCTATTTGGGGAGCAAAATCACTGATGATGGTCGAAGTAGAGAGGATATAAAATGTAGACTGGCAATGGCAAGGAAAGCGTTTGTGAAGAAGAGGAATTTGTTAACATCGAGTATAGATTTAAGAGTCAGAAAGACGTTTCTGAAAGTATTTGTCTGGAGTGTAGCCAGACAAGAAGAGAATAGAAGCTTTCGAAATGTGGTGCTACAGAAGAATGCTGAAGATTAGATGGGTAGATCACGTAACTAATGAGGAGGTATTGAATAGAATAGGGGAGAAGAGGAGTTTGTGACACAACTCGACAAGAAGAAGGGACCGGTTGGTAGGACATGTTCTGAGGCATCAAGGGATCACCAATTTGGTACTGGAGGGCAGCGTGGAAGGTAAAATTCGTAAAGGGAGACCATGAGATGAATATACTAAGCAGATTCAGAAGCATGTAGGGTGCAGTCGGTACTGGGAGATGAAGAAGCTTGACGGGATAGAGTAGCATGGAAAGCTGCATCAAACCAGTCTCAGGACTTAAGACCACAACAACAACAAAAATAACTAAGCTCCCCGTGCTTTAAATTCTAAACATTTTCTGAGTTTTCTGGGTAAATATGCTATTAAAGTACGCCAAAGGAACCGTAATTCTGTAATGTGTTAAGGTAAAGAAATAGCAATGCATTTATCTCGACATATGGTACTACCAAACGCAGTGTAATTAAAAAGGAAACAAAATGTTTAACTTTTCTCAATGAATACAGTGCTTGAATGAACCTTATTTAAACAGATACAGTAGATCAGTAAACTTAATTAAGAGAATGGTTAAAAGTAACACAAAAATTTCAAAAATTTTGCTGTCCGCAAATCAGACTTTTTACGGAAATTCCTCAAAATTCCTGTCTCCACCACTGCTAAAAATATAAAGCGCCCTCTCTCTCAATAAGTGCTGGCTTTTTGGGAATAAATGTCACGGACCCGCACACTCCAGCTCTCAGCTCCTTCCCGTTTTTATTTCCACAAGCTGTTCTCCGACTGGACGTCGTTTTATATGGGAAGCTCCAAAACGGTGCATTTCCGGCCCAGCGCAGTGTGGAAAATTATGCTCGATTACACTACCGCTACTCTGTTCTGACCTTTACTAAAAGGTTACTTTTCTTTACACTGTACAGTTAACTTCTTCGTTCATCAGACTACTTTTCTGTTCTTGTTCTGAAATAATTATTCATTGGGTTTATGTTGATTATGGGGAAATTCTCCCATTTATGCCAGATTCTTCGTTGTTTACAAGCCAATATCAAATACAGCTCATAGAATTTATGTGTATGTGTGTGGGGGGGGGGGGGGGGGGAGGTAGACGGAAGGTTGTTTTGAGAGCGACAGTGAGTATCAGGAATATATACAGGGTGTTACAAAAAGGTACGGCCAAACCTTCAGGAAACATTCCTCACACACAAATAAAGAAAAGATGTTATGTGGACATGTGTCCGGAAACGCTTAATTTCCATGTTAGAGCTCATTTTAGTTTCGTCAGTATGTACTGCACTTCCTCGATTCACCGCCAGTTGGCCCAATTGAAGGAAGGTAATGTTGACTTCGGTGCTTGTGTTGACATGCGACTCATTGCTCTGCAGTACTAGCATCAAGCACATCAGTACGTAGAATCAACAGGTTAGTGTTAATCACGAACGTGGTTTTGCAGTGAGTGCAATGTTTACAAATGCGGAGTTGGCAGATGCCCATTTGATGTATGGATTAGCACGGGGCAATAGCCGTGGCGCGGTACGTTTGTATCGAGACAGATTTCCGGAACTAAGGTGTCCCGACAGGAAGACGTTCGAAGCAATTGATCGGCGTCTTAGGGAGCACGGACCAATTTCATGGCCTCCACGCTCTCCTGACCTCAACTCTCTTGACTTTTATTTATGGGGGCATTTGAAAGCTCTTGTCTACGCAACCCCGGTACCAAATGTAGAGCCTCTTCGTGCTCGTATTGTGGACGGCTGTGATACAATACGCCATTCTCCAGGGCTGCATCAGCGCATGGGGGATTCCATGCGACGGTGGGTGGATGCTTGTATCCTCGCTAACGGAGGACATTTTGAACATTTCTTGTAACAAAGTGTTTGAAGTCACGCTGGTAGGTTCTGTTGCTGTGTGTTTTCATTCCATGATTAATGTGATTTGAAGAGAAGTAATAAAATGAGCTCTATCACGGAAAGTAAGCGTTTCCGGACACATGTCCACATAACATATATTGTCTCTTTGTGTGTGAGGAATGTTTCCTGAAAGTTTGGCCGTACCTTTTTGTAACACCCTGTATATGTGTACGATTTTGTTAGGCTCTATACCGTCCCCAGTGAAATAAAAAAAAAAACACTATTTATAAAGAAGAGACATTTAAAAATTGACGACAAGATACGTTCTTTTGTTTATTTGTTAGTCGTCTTCACTTCTTCTCTTGTCTTGGTTGCGTGTAGACGGACATCTTGCGAGTGTTGGAAAATGTAAGCATCTTTGTACTAATTAAGCAGATAATATATTGATTTAATATTATTGTTCACTTTTAATTTGTAAGAGGTGATCCCGATTTCATATCTGCCTTCTTTAAATTAACCTGCATTCGAGTAATTTACAGTTCAAAAATCGCAGCGGCCGATGCAGCCAACGACGCCATTACGTGGCGACATTAACTTATAAAAATCAGCGGAAGCGAAAAACTCGCCTTCTATTAACATAATATACATTTTTCTCCACAGCCGCCCGACGTTGCAGAAAATAAATAGCTTTAAGATTCTTATTTTCAGTACAACAGCCGAAAACCAGAGCCAGGAATCCGACTACAATGCAATGGTTAGCGAAGGTAAGAAAAAATACTCTCACGCATGTGTGGGCCGTAATTGTAATTAATAACTAAAGATTTTTTGCTTTAAAGTGAACTGACTAGCCGAAGAAATTAATATGAAAAGTTTATTCCATTGTTCAACTTATATGCTCATGTTTTAAGATTCAGCGAGTCTAACGTTCATTAACGTAACAAATAATTTACACTGATGATTAATATTGATAAAAAAGAGAACTTCACAAAAGCATTTAACTGCAAATCAAAATTGAGTGAAATATCATTTTCATTAAGGCCCACCACGTAAGTCGGCAACAATCACCATTACCAATCAATTTCTGTAGTAAATAATAAATTAAGGTACGACGGCCGACGGACGCGAGAGCTCAATCACACAAGTCAGATTCACTGTACCCACGCGCTATACCATGAACTCTGCCTCATTACATTCCCCGACCTGCTGTATCACTCCACCGTATAACCTTTATAACAGCTTCAGCATTTAAATTCTACTGTCGATAACAACATATCCCACTAAACCTACAGCTACACACTACCACTATTACTTATTCAGATTTTACTGCAACTTCAGAGAAATGTTCAAGGGAAACGCCTGAGAATTCACGACATGCATAAACAGATGGCCTCTGTATGCCAATATCAATTATTTTTGAGGGATGCATATGGGGCCTGAAGATGGCATACTGAATTGCAAAAACTGGTAGCGAAAATAAAATAACTTCTCAACTGCACAGCTGTTTGGCGAATTTCATTGTTAAATATTTGAGCAACTGCTCTCCCATGTCCACATTGGATCAAAAGAGAGTAACTGTGGATGGCCGAGCAAGGATATGAACAGTCATCCTGCATTGCACTAACCACTGCGCCACCTCGCATGGTCACTGAGGGAAAATTTCTGCAAAATTCTATGAGGGATGAACAAAACAAATAAATACACTAGCCACGAAGCAAGTAATCGCAGGGACCAGGAAGTATTCTGTCCTATTTAGTAATATTTTATTTTCTCTCGGTCTCATTTTTAGACGTCTCTATGCTCTATTGCCTGCTCCACTTGATACGTTTTTGTATGTCTTCATTTTGTCAATTAAGTTTTGTATTTCTTGCCTTATCCAGGGATTTCTATTACACCTTGTCCTTCTGAGTAATGCTGTGCTGCCTCCCATATGTCTTCTCTCAAAGCTCTCCCTTCGTCTTCTATTGCATTTCTTCTGCTTGTTTCAATCGAGCGTTGCTAATGATCCCTCGAAAATGTTCAGTGACCTCTGGTTATCTCACTTTATCGAGGCCCCATCTCCTTAAGTTTCTACGTTTTTCCAATTTCTTCAGCTTTAATCTGGAGTCCACATCTGCTCTTGGAAATGTCTTACACACAAATAAAAAAAGTTTTGCGTCACACCGGTTCCCAGAACTCCTGAAGATAGACGTTGACTGTGCAAATTGTATCACAGACATAGTACCTTTGACTGTTCGGAGGTGTCACTAAACCCGCCCAAAGATGTAAATAACCACGCATTAGCAGCACCTATTTGACGGAGCGGGTCCGACAGCCGATCAGTTCCAGTCATTCCTCCAAGAAGTAAGTACAGGGCTCGTGTTGTTCAACTATGCCTAGACGGTCAATATCACGTTCGATTGCGTCCACATTCTTACTCTGTGCCAGGAAAGGTTCTCAACAAGGGAAGTGACCAGGCATCTCGGAGGGATGGGGGGGCTACAGAGACACATGCCTCGCTCACGCCGACCAAGGGCTACTACTTCAGTGGATAACCGCTACCTACGGATTATGGCTCGGAGGAACCCTGAGAGCAAAGCCACCATGTTGAATAATGCTTTTCGTGTAGCCACAGGGTGTCGTGTTACGACTCAAACTGTGCGCAATAGGCTGCTTGATGCGCAACTTCACTCCCGACGTCCAAGGCGAGGTCCATCTTTGCAACCACGAGACCATGCAATGCGGTACAGATGGGCCCAGCAACATGTCGAATGGACCGCTCAGGATTGTCATCACGTTCTCTTCACCGATGAGTGTCGCTTATATCTTCAACCAGACAATTGTGGGAGACGTCTTTGGAGGCAACCCAGTCAGACTGAACGCCATAGGCACACTGTCCAGCGAGTGCAGCGAAGTGGAGTTTCCCTGCTGTTTTGGTGTGGCATTATGTGGTGCCGACGTACGCCTCTTGTGGTCATGGAAGGCGCTGTAACGACTTTGCGACACGTGAATACCATCCTCTGACCGATAGTGCAACCATATTGGCAGCATATTGCTGAGGCATTCGTCTTCATGGACGACAATTGGCGCCCCCCCCCCCCCAATAGTGCACATCTTGTGAATGACTTCCTCGAGGATAACGAAGTCGCTCGACTAGGGTGGCCAGCACGTTCTCCAGACATGAACCCTATCTAAAATGCCAGGTGTACATTGAAAAGGACTATTTATGAACGACGTCCCCACCAACCACTTTGTGGGATCGGCGCCGAATCGCCATTGAGGAGTAGGACAACCTGGGCCAACAGTAGTGCCTTTATGACCTTGTGGATGGCAGGCCACGACGAATACAGGCATGCATCAATGCAAGAGGACATGCTACTGGGTATTGGAGGTACCGGTGTGTACAGCAATCTGGACCACCACCTCTGAAGGTCTCACTGTATGGTGGTACAACATGCAGTGTGTGGTTTTCATGAGTAATAAAAAGGGCGGAAATGATTTTTATGTCGATCTCTATTCCAGTTTTCTGTAAAGGTTCCGGAACTCTCGGAACCGAGGTGGTGCAAACCTTTTTTGATGTGTGTAGTTCAAAGTCCGACTTAGCAATCTCCAGCTTACCATTGCATATTCACTCCGAGCCTTTCAAGAGTTCCTAGATCTCTTCCATTATCTTTGACGTGTTAGCAATCGATAAATAATGCTCTGTCATTCATTTCTCCCAGTCTGTATTCTCCTACTATTTTTTCTCATCTTCCTTTTCGTACTATCGAATACTTGCCACCCATCACTATTAAATTTTCCTTTCGCTTAACTATGTGTATATATCTTTTATCTCGTGGTACATTCTCTCAATCTCTTCATTATTTACGGTGCTAATTTGAATATAATCTTGTACTACTGCGATGAGTGTCGTGTTTATTCTGGCTACGTTAACGTGTTCACTATATTGTTCATAGTAGCTTACCCGCATCACAATTTTTTACTTATTGTTGTGCCTACTCCTGCATTACACCAATCTAATTTTTGTTACTAGCCCTATAACGACCCGACCAGAAATCCTATTCTTGCTGCCACTGCGCTTCACTGAATCCCATTGTACCTAACTTCAGCTTATTTATTTTCGTTTTTAAATTCTCTGACCTACCTACCCGGTTAACGGATCTGCCATTTCTCTCTCCTACCCCTAGAGAACCAATTTTGTTCATCCTGATGTCTACGTGAACCTGAGTAGTCCATTCCCGGTGATCCCGATGGGGGACTACTTTACCTCCAAAATATTTTACTCAGGAGGATATCATTATCATTACGCAACACAATAGAGCTTCATACTCTCTGAAAAATGTAATTGCTGTAGTTTCCCCTTTCTCTCAGTCATTAGCAGTACCAGCACAGTGCCGGCCTTTGTGGCCGAGCGGTTCTAGGCGCTTTAGCCCTGAACCTCGCTCCTGCTACGGTCGTAGGTTCAACTCCTGTCTCGGGCATGGATGTGTGTGATGTCCTTAGATTAGTTAGGTTTAAGTACTTCTAAGTCTAGGGGACTGATGACCCCAGCTGTTAAGTCGCATAGTGCTCAGAGCCATTTGATTTGAAACAGCACAGTATGGCCAAGTTGGTTTGTGTTAGAAGGTCAGAAGGGCAACATACACTGTTGCCCCTGCAGCTGCTGATGAGGTTCCTCCCTCTGTTCCGTTACCACGAGTCTGTGTGGCCCCTTCCCACACACCCCTTCGTTGTGACTGCGTTTACCGTACGCATCTGCATCGCCGTGGCACGAAAGGCCTCGACGTCGGATAGGGCCATTCTTCACGGTTACTTAGACTGTATGAAACTTTGTCTTCTAGAGTTGAGGATTCAAGCGGCACCACGCTCATAGTTGGCCGAGTCTGTAAGACCATAGGCTCCCGGATTTGCATATGCATCGCGTCAAGTTACCGCACCTTGCTGGGTTGGCACCTCAGTGTGATAAATAAAACATAACTTTCGCCTTAATCAAACAACGCCAGCCAAACTGCTAGCATGAGATTCACGAAGTATATATTTTCACTCACTGTAGTTAAAGTGACTAATTCTTTGGGATCAAGGGAGAGCAGAGTGTGTTAGATAAGGGAAATATCTGCCGTTGCAATAATACAGCTGCTGAGGTTTCTTGGGGGATGGCGTGACTGTACAAGATATTGACAGAATAGCATCGATACCTTGACATTAGTACTACATTGATGATTCCCTTTTCTGTCTTATCTAAACTTCTTTCCCTCTTGTATGATGACGTACTGGAAGACTTGTGAGTCGCTAGCGCATTCGTAACCTTAGTGATTACGCGTTTAATTATTGTCATGTTAGGCCTCCAGATTTAAAATTTAGCAAATTGTCATTGGCTTTATGGGAGGTGCACTTGCGAGAATATCCGTACGTATCATGTATATTTCAAGTAATTATATTTATCGTCAAGATTACTGGAAACGGATGAAAAAAGTAGCGTTTTCAATAAAACTCTTTCCTGTGTATGAATGCGTCTTCATGTTTTTACATTGACTGCAACAAGTGGTTGCATCAGACTGCTGTAATTACCCCTCGGCCAACGCCAGTTATAATTCTGTTACTTCTAATTTCTCATAATAGCAGTTTTAATGAAAGTACCTGAATGAGACTTTTGCGAGTAGCAGAACTGTGAGAAGGGTGTTCAGTATATTCCCTCCATTATAACATACTAGGTTTTCTTTCGAGACTGCTTTCCATTCTCCTTTTTCGCCTTCCAAACCTGTCACATTTCTTCTCTTACCTCTTACTTCGTTAGCCCCTAATTTTAACACTTTATTCCTCAATACAAGCTCTTTAAGTTTTTTATTTTCTTACGTTACTTATTTTTAAATCTTGTTAATTTTTCTAATTCAGTATCTTATTTATGTCTTTAGAAATGCTTGAGGATCGGGAAGCACCTAAGTTACAGACGACGTTCTGGGAGTCACGTATAGCGCCTCCATCAATCGGAACTTCATTAAACAGTAGGGAATGGCGCGGGAATAATCCACGATGTCCCACAACAAATTTCCCATTACTTCAATAGCAACTGGCTGAGAAAAAAAAATGTTGCGTTACGTATTTGACTCTCCTCGTACATATATTACACCTCCCCACTCGCACGCATTGATAATGTCCTCAGTTCGACGCATAAGCGAGTTCACGTATACCATATCCAGCGGCCCAGTGCTAGTGAGTGACCAGGAAGATTCGCCTGAAGCTCTGTGAACATGATTCATCTCAACTTGGACGAAGGTATCCACAGCGTACACATAATGAAAACATAGAAGAAATGGCAATACTGGCCACAGATAATATTGAAATAACCATCCTGAGTGTTGTGGACTGGCAAGACAGCCAATCCACTAGGAGGAAGCCGAAAGGCACGCGTTTAAGTTCAAAAAAATGGTTCAAATGGCTCTGAGCACTATGGGACTCAACTGCTGTGGTCATAAGTCCCCTAGAACTAAGAACTACTTAAACCTAACTAACCTAAGGACATCACACACATCCATGCCCGAGGCAGGATTCGAACCTGCGACCGTAGCGGTCGTGCGGTTCCAGACTGTAGCGCCTTTAACCGCTCGGCCACTCCGGCCGGCACGCGTTTAAGCTCACGCAGGCTGGCGTGAGGTCTTGAACAGGTCAGGGATATGAGACTAGCAAAAATAGTACGTATCTGTTGGAATAATTAACTTTAATCCATAATTGGTGAACATCGCTCTTGACGGTACATGTTTTACAGCATCAATAGTAACTGGTAATGGCGCCTTGCTAGGTCGTAGCAAATGATGTAGCTGAAGGCTATGCTAAATATCGTCTCGGCAAATGAGAGCGTAATTTGTGAGTGAACCATCGCTAGCAAAGTCGGCTGTACAACTGGGGCGAGTGCTAGGGAGTCTCTCTAGACCTGCCGTGTCGCGGCGCTCGGTCTGCAATCACTGATAGTGGCGACACGCAGGTCCGACGTATACTAACGGACCGCGGCCGATTTAAAGGCTACCACCTAGCAAAAGTGGTGTCTGGCGGTGACACCACACTGAGATTGATGTTCATGGTACCAAGACATGATATGAAGAAAAAAGACCAAATTGTCACGGAACGACCTTCGTCCTGAACTGCAACTTCCATAAACTACAAGTTAAATGACTTAACGGCCCATCGGTGGGCTTGATGACTTACATCATGGTTTGATGCGGCTCACCACGAATTCCTCTCCTGTGCCAACCTCTTCATCTCAGAGCGGTAGCTGCAACTTGGGCCATCACTTATTTTCTGGATGTACTCCTGTCACTGTCTTCCTCTACAGTTTTCACCCCCTACAGCTCTCTCTGGTGCCATGGAAGTCACTCATTGATGTCTTAACACATCCTACCATCCTCTCTCTTCCTTTTGTCAGTGTTTTCCATACATTCGTTTCCTCGTCGATTCTCCGGAGAACCTCATTGTTTTCAGTATCAGTCCACCCAATTTTCAACATTCTTCTGTAGCACCACATTTCAAAGTATCCGACCACAAATACCCATTCTTTACAGTTCCTTGCACAGTATTCGCTCATAAACCGTTTGAGCCGTACCTGTATTCACTAATACCAACAACTGCTATCGTGTTCGAAACCGAAGGTCATTGACAAGACGGAATGATCGTCTCTGGTCCCTTTCTGTTCGGATCTTTCTATGACCACCCTTCTTACGCTGTGATGCACGCTTGCGACTGGTGCACCTTTTTATCTACAGACACTAGGAACCAGTGCATCTACAGTCACGGGAATTTTCAAACAGAACAGCTCATTTCTGCCGTTCAGTGACGTCGATCCATCTTGTTGTGCTGTTTCCGCTCAGACGACTGGGGCATACACTTTATGTAAAGAATAATTTGGTACTACCTGGAGCCATTCTATCACGCCGTCTTTAACATATGAGTCTCACTTTTAATAATCTTATAATGTGAGGCCAATGAATTGAACAGGACGTGAAATGTATCAGATCATAATGTACAGAAGTGAACTGACGTACGGTATACCAATTTTTAGTCGAGTTAACTTAAGTGTGATGGATGCTGTAATTAAAATGTGCCAGGCTTTAATAAGCACTGACGAAGAGGCATTATTCGTAATTTTCGTAATCGTTTAGGGAAAAATGCAATTGAAATAGAACAGCTACTTACAGATATCGTCTCGAGTGGGAATGGGCCCCAAAACGATATACAATTTTACTCTGATACTTTACATTTTCCTGGCGTGAAGAGTATTTCATGAGGTTCCGCGATTGGCAGCCGGATGATGTCGACTTCTTGCCATGACATTTCAGTTGACAACCATTCAGCCATCTTCACGCAAGTGTTTAGTTTAGCATTAAAGATGGCTAGTTCACAATGCTAACTTTATACAGAGAACTACCACGGAGACGTCATGCGCAGAGGCAGCCGCTACTTGAGCGACCGCTGTCGAGCATCGCCCCCTCTTCGAATACTGTGATACTACATGCGCGCCCTCCGTCAGAATGTGTACTCAGATGTCAAAGTTAGTAAAAGGTATTGTCACTAGACGTGTCATTGGTCATAAAATGATTTTTCTTTCTTACGAAATTGAAGTAAACGACTGATTCCACACCTTATGCAGTTGACAGTCGCCATCGTTATTAATAAAATATTCGGCTGAACGTATTACCACCCATAACTGAATCTCAGAAGGATCTCTTTAAGGCTAAGATTTCCGTTGTAGAATTATCCATGGAATGTTCTGTGGGGATAGAATGATAGGCTATAGCTGACTTACTTGGGCTGCGAAAAGCGAGTGTGGCGATCATGTTCAACGCAATTTTCAGTGACTGTGCGCGTTGTCCGACCAACGTAGGCTTTCCTACGCTGCAGATTCCAGCCCTCCACAATCCCAGATTGTCCTTGGTCGAACAGAGAAGTTCACGTCTTTGTAGATGGGCGTAACTTTCCTGTTAAACAGTAGCATTGGACATCCTGTGCATTCATGTGAGTCAGATGTGTACTTGTCATATATTTTATTCGTGAATCAAGTGTAAACTCTTGATCACCATTTACCTGGAAACCTCATTCATGAATAGGTTCATGGCTAGGCGGCCTGTTGTGTACATGGTTCCGCGTAGTCAGCGCGTACACAACTTTCCCAATAGAGCGCGCCCCGCTAAGCACAACAGCGCAGGCGCAGCGCTCGTCCGTGTGTGAAAATTAATCAAGTGCTGTTTAAAGTTGGTCACCTTCAATCTGCTACTCTAAGCGTGCAAGTGGCATTTCTATCGTCTGACCTAATGGCAGAAGATAATCACGCCACCATAAGACCACGAGACATATTGCTGACACTCTCCTACTTCGTTAGAGCGACAAGTCAAATAATCTGATGGTGTGTGTACCGAAGGTCTTACAGTATGCACACCACACCGCCCAAATAAGTATGACCTGCATTTACCCAGTGGACCTGAAAGAATATGGTTTAAGCTTCTGAGGCTTACAAGTAAGGATGAAAATAATGCAGACAGCTTCTGACATATCTACGAGCATAAACTTTGCTTTGTGATCCTTGTTAGGTTGCGGTTTCAATTAAAAAGTAGAAAGTAAGCAACGTGGGTTCTCCTACCTGGTCGCGGTGGTACCAGAATATGTAGGCCGGTGGCTCTGGTGAGTTGACGACGATGCACGTCAGGTTGATGGAGCTGCCGCGGTTGACGTATAGGTCCGGCCCGCCCAGGATCGAGGCCGTCGGAACTGCGAACAAGAAACAGGGGGCCGTGTAAGAATCTTGCCAGGAAGCATTTCTCTCAGAGAAGTACGCCAGTGCGCTGTACCACTTCGAACTATCCAAGAATGTGATACTAAAAATAATAATGTTGACACATACTATCACTACTGCGCTGTTGCTTGAACAAAACTTTTATAAATAACAGCTTATCACTACTCATCTCCCTGTCATATCCAGTACTGTAAACAAACGTCTATACCGAAGAAGAATGTACAGTACTGAAACTTCCTGACAGATTAAAACTGTGTGCCGGACCGAGACTCGAACTCGGGACCTTTGCCTAGTTCTGCAAGGTTCACAGAAGAGCTTCTGTGAAGTTTGGAAGGTAGGAGACGAGGTACTGGCAGAATTGAAGTTGTGAGGACGAGTCGTGAGTCGTGCTTGGGTATCTCAGTTGGTAGAGCACTTGCCCGCGAAAGGCAAAGGTCCCGAGTTCGAGTCTCGGTCCAGCACACGGTTTTAGTCTGTCAGGAAGTTCCATATCGACGCACACTCCGCTGCAGAGTGAAAATCTCATTCTGTAATGTACAATACTATTCTTGTGATGTATGGATATTCCCCACTCCAAGATGTACAACTCATCGATAACAACTCATTAAACTAAAAGTCCTGACATTGTTGACCTGTGTCAAGAACGGAATTTGGGCAAGGTGTGGCAGAAGGAGGTTCCACATTACAGTACGCGTGCATGTCTGAAACTTTCCGTCATCAGAGGCTATATAATATCCCCACGAAATTCTTTTTCAAACGATATTGTTGCCATTTCCATATTACTTCAGTTTTTACTCTCCTTCAGAAATCACGTCTTGATACCCATGAGAACTACAACAGCAATTTTGTTATTTATTGGACACGAATTTTCGATGTTCTGATAGTCTACTGTTGATACTTGCATACATGGAAAGAGCAACACGTTCATCAGTACAACTGAATTCAGTCATCAAATGTTGTCAATGAATACGTCAAAAATTTATTGCTATAAAAAGTCAACCGTGCAAACAACTTAGAATATCCTATGACGGCAAGTTTTATATCATGAAGTGTCGTTATTATGAACATACATAGATAAGACGCTACACAAAACTATACTGCAAATCTTCGTATGCTTCCATTAGTGGAGCGCAATATGCCACCGCATCATTTGCGACTGTACATCTTGTATGCGCCATAGGATACAGTGTAATCGAATACAAGGAGTTCCATGAAATGTTGTAGGCTGCGAAACTAATCGGAAAACCTGCTGCTCGGTTTCTCTATGCAGCAGACGTACTATCAGATATCTACCTGCTCATAGTACACTAATTTGTTACATACGCAGACCCGGATGGCAAACGTATTACATTTTACGAGGGTCTTGTTGAAAATCGCGAGCAACTCTTTGTTACAATCCTTTCAACTGCGCACTAAAACATATGAAATATCGTAACCTGCGAACGTTACAATTTATGAAGTCATTATTACAGTATGTATTCTATAATGAGCGTCATCGGTTTTTCAACAGCGCAATACCATTTAATGAATTGTTTATATGTAAATATTTACTACTGAAACACATCAAAAACACATTTTATGAGGAGATTTATGTATATTGACAAGCAACCTTAGGAGATGGGTGTAAAATTACGCGCCGCGCCATACTCAGGGGAAAACGCCTCCGCCCACAGTGTCGATAAGGTAACATACGACTATCGCGTTTCTGATCGTGTAAAAGAGCAGTTGCGAGGCCAACGGTAGTAACCGCTAGAGTTTAAAAATTGGTTTCAGCACTGCCTTTGGGCAGTGGAAATGGGCGTCTACCTTTAGCGAATTTTCAGGCTTACAGAATGATGGGAAGAATATGTGTAAAGAAATAGAAACTATGTTGACAAAAAAGTCTGTGGGTTGTATACCCCTCAAAAAAAAAATTGTAACAATAGGCTGCTCATAACTAATGACCCTCGTGAACTTGTACTGGTTAACACACGTCATACCATAATATTACTGATATGTGACTCATATAACAGATTAAACAACTCATTTGCTAAATACATACAGAATGCATGCAAACACTGCCAGAAACAGAACAGAACTGTAATTGTTGAGTTCTAGAGGCCTATGTATGTTTTTTCTTTATTAATTTGTTTCATCAATTATGTGTAGTAGTAAATCTTAAAACATGCTTATCGTACGTCTATCAGCACGAATGTATTTCAGTCTATTAGCATATTTCTTTGCTACAACAGAGCCTGTTTTACACTATCGAGACTAAACAATCAGAGTGGTAGGGAGTGACGAATGAGAGCGCTTATTGTTGACGTATGGTGCAACTGGCGCGTTGGTTTTCTGGTGTACAGACCCTGAAAAGCATTTTTATCAGTATGTGCACCGCATCGATGTGAACTGCAGAAAGAGAGTGATTGATGCTGAGTAAATCGGAACTGTGCTCTTCCGTGTGCAGTGGCCCCAAATCGGTGGGTCATTGGTGAAAACACGAATGTGCACTATATCACGTTTGAGCACTTCAAGGGTAACGCCATGATACGAATAAACCTTCAACCGCGTTGCATCAATCGCTGAACGAAAATTGTTTCGTGGTTTAGGGCATTGTATAGCGAATATACACTCCTGGAAATGGAAAAAAGAACACATTGACACCGGTGTGTCAGACCCACCATACTTGCTCCGGACACTGCGAGAGGGCTATACAAGCAATGATCACACGCACGGCACAGCGGACACACCAGGAACCGCGGTGTTGGCCGTCGAATGGCGCTAGCTGCGCAGCATTTGTGCACCGCCGCCGTCAGTGTCAGCCAGTTTGCCGTGGCATACGGAGCTCCATCGCAGTCTTTAACACTGGTAGCATGCCGCGACAGCGTGGACGTGAACCCTATGTGCAGTTGACGGACTTTGAGCGAGGGCGTATAGTGGGCATGCGGGAGGCCGGGTGGACGTACCGCCGAATTGCTCAACACGTGGGGCGTGAGGTCTCCACAGTACATCGATGTTGTCGCCAGTGGTCGGCGGAAGGTGCACGTGCCCGTAGACCTGGGACCGGACCGCAACGACGCACGGATGCACGCCAAGACCGTAGGATCCTACGCAGTGCCGTAGGGGACCGCACCGCCACTTCCCAGCAAATTAGGGACACTGTTGCTCCTGGGGTATCGGCGAGGACCATTCGCAACCGTCTCCATGAAGCTGGGCTACGGTCCCGCACACCGTTAGGCCGTCTTCCGCTCACGCCCCAACATCGTGCAGCCCGCCTCCAGTGGTGTCGCGACAGGCGTGAATGGAGGGACGAATGGAGACGTGTCGTCTTCAGCGATGAGAGTCGCTTCTGCCTTGGTGCCAATGATGGTCGTATGCGTGTTTGGCGCCGTGCAGGTGAGCGCCACAATCAGGACTGCATACGACCGAGGCACACAGGGCCAACACCCGGCATCATGGTGTGGGGAGCGATCTCCTACACTGGCCGTACACCACTGGTGATCGTCGAGGGGACACTGAATAGTGCACGGTACATCCAAACCGTCATCGAACTCATCGTTCTACCATTCCTAGACCGGCAAGGGAACTTGCTGTTCCAACAGGACAATGCACGTCCGCATGTATCCCGTGCCACCCAACGTGCTCTAGAAGGTGTAAGTCAACTACCCTGGCCAGCAAGATCCCTGGATCTGTCCTCCATTGAGCATGTTTGGGACTGGATGAAGCGTCGTCTCACGCGGTCTGCACGTCCAGCACGAACGCTGGTCCAACTGAGGCGCCAGGTGGAAATGGCATGGCAAGCCGTTCCACAGGACTACATCCAGCATCTCTACGATCGTCTCCATGGGAGAATAGCATCCTGCATTGCTGCGAAAGGTGGATATACACTGTACTAGTGCCGACATTGTGCATGCTCTGTTGCCTGTGTCTATGTGCCTGTGGTTCTGTCAGTGTGATCATGTGATGTATCTGACCCCAGGAATGTGTCAATAAAGTTTCCTCTTCCTGGGACAATGAATTCACGGTGTTCTTATTTCAATTTCCAGGAGTGTACTTCGTAAATGCGCCAGTGCCATATGTTTCAGACTGTCCCATCATGGTCGTCACACTATCTCGTAATCCTGTAACGAGTTGAGGTGCACCCGAGGAAGAGAATTTTTGAACAGGCACACAGCTGAGAATGTAAGGTATCACTGGTTTTTCCCCCATAAATAGTCATACTAGTCGCACTATTTCAACTCGTCGATCTACGATTCTACGTCTACATCCACTACATTTACATGCGAGACATCTCACGAAAGACGAAAACCGTTTTTCGCTGACGTGTTTACATGTTAAGGTTTGAAGCGGATTTGCCTGTTAAATTCAGCGGCTGGAAAACAGCTGATACAATTCATGATTTAATCAGTATAATAGCCATTCCTCTTCAGCTACACGATGTGTAAACAGCTTCAGTCTAATATTTCTACTCATAAAAAGCCTTTAATTTCATATTAGCCGAAAATTTTTGAAAACAAGACGGGACCTGACAGCCCAGGCACGTTACAAAACAGTCTGCGTTTACATACGAGCGAAATTCGATTGCGAAACTGGAAAACCGGAAACCAGAAGCGGATTTCCAGAATCGATTTTGAAGTGTTTACCTGACCACCCAGAAGCGGTATTTGGAAATCGGTTTACTAAATCCAGTTTAGCGAGCCCCATGGGGGCGATAGTCATTCCAACGGTACCAGCATACAAATGTAGCCTTGCAGCTCATCGCTCCCTACAACGTTTCTACAGTTAAGTTAAACTGCAGTCACAGCTTCTCCATTCATTTAGTGCATTTGCCATGTTTAGCAGAGTCTGATTGCTCACGTAGTAAATAAATCTCATCCTGTAACAAACAGATTTGCATCCCGTCATTATGCGACGTGCGCGCGAACCCGTTATAGGTATGCTTTTTTGTAACAGCTCGAGAACTGCAGCAGGCATGGTATTCGAACTTGGTTACGGTTGTGGTGAGGTCTGTTTTGTTTACAATATTTCAGGAGTTGCGGGGGTTGTGTGCGTCAGTGCATTTTAAGTAGCTCTTTCTATTTCTCGAACATGCTTAGTTGTTATTCAACAAAACAGCTACCGTGTACATGTGCCACGTATATTTAACGTCGGAGAATTTTCTTGATCCTCTTTTTTGCATGTTTGAGTAAAGGTACAAGATGGGTGCACGAGTACAGCTTTACTGCTTTTCAGATGCATAGTAAATTTAATTGTATTCTTCTGACTCAGAATCCCACATACAGAACAAACCACTGTTAATTAACACATCGAAGATCATACAGTGTAGCGTAACTAGATTAGGTTAATGATTACATCGTCATTTGTAATATCTGCATTTAGTTCGATCATTCCCTTTTTGTTACAGAACATTGGAGAAGACCCACAAACAGGGCTAGTAGGGGATTGACAATGAGAAATCTAAGAAGCAGTGAAATGAAAGCGACGCAGTTACCAGAAGCCGGTACTATTCTTAACATTTATGAAAACATTTGCCTCGATCACATTAATTAATACATACATCATGTTCTATAGCTTTCAATCAGTAAAGTGATCCTTCAGAGAAATGGAATGGGTGTAGCCGTACGCTAACGTAAGACAAAATTCATTACAAAAATCTAATCTGTAAACTGTGTTAACAACAGACTATCACTAAAACTGTGCTTAATGCTCTTCACCATTATACCGTCTAAATTTAATCGAATAAATGAGTAAGAAACCTGGCACATTAAGGAAAGCTGTTGTTTCCTCAGTTTCACTACATAGATGCTGTTTACTTGCTTCATGACAATGGTATCTTTTAAAAACTTTTCGTACAGTTATACATCAAATATTAGGGTTACCTTCTAGATATTTCGTTAAAAGCACTAATCCTGTGTATTTCAATCTTCTTTTGAAATCGTACGGATTCCTAATTTATTGCTGGACCTTGAATTTCCTTCTTCTAGTTTGTATTACGCTAAACAAATCATTCGGAGACTGCGTAATTTGTAAGAAACGTTTGTGAGTAAATGTTGTTCGCCAAAACATGAAAATAAGCACGCCCCGTAAAGTGTTGTATACAATGCTACCGAGGCTGCCTGTCCTCCTTCATGAGTTAGTGTTTTATTAGTTTTATTTATTTCGTCTCCGGTACAATTCATTCGCCAGGCCAATAACACTCATGAAATCTGTGCATTTTTAAGGAACTGTGCTATCCATGTTTCTCATTTGCATTAATCCATTCGTATGAATTTGCATGATTTCTTTGGTGAACTGCATGGAACGCATATAGTAACGAGACAAGTAAGACCCACACCCATATATATTCCTTCGGAATATCTGCATCGATTGGGGAAAGTGGCTATTAAACGATAACTGAAATTGGTGAGTAGAATCTGTGAGAGTTACGACATACCATCCGGCGTCTGCAACAATACTATCCACACAATCCCAAAGGTATTTAAGGGGAGGCAAATGTCAGTACTATCGCACTATAACCTTGCCCACTGATGCTTCAGATTTACTGACAACTGCAATATTGAGAAGAATGGAAAAGTAAATTTAGGATTTGATAGCTGCTGGTTTTAGGAAAAGTGAAGTACAAGAAAGGTTTTGCCGACGTCGGGTTTGGTAATGGAGGCTACGCTTAAGAAAAATCAAAACATTTTTACGAGATATGTAAATCTGGAAATATCATTTGCCGACGGAAAATGGCGAAAGTTCGAAATTCCCAGAATAAAACTGTATAAGCTGTAGCGAAAGACGGGTAATACACAAAATGTACGAGAACGAAGAGGGGACAATAAGAATGGAAGACGAACAGAAAAGTGGTAGGATTAAATAGGGACTGATGCAGTAGGGGGAGATGCAGTGTTTGTCCCCTAATGTTCAAACTGTACATCGAAGAAAGGAACCCTTGTAAAAAGAAACTTCATGACTATATATTTCCTTGTGCCGGCCATTTTCACAGCAGCTGTACATGAATTACAGTAGTTCAAAAGAAAAACGTCGTTAGCATGCTGCACCTTAAGTTTTCTTTTATTTATCTTGTGCACTCAGAAGCGTTTCGCCTTGATTACTAGGCATCTTCAGTAGGTGTCAGAACACCAATCCATTATTTTAAGCCAAACAGTTTTCTCCCTGGTGGCAAAGCGGCTGAAGTTTGCATTTTTCCTTTTTGTCACTGTTTTCAACGCATAACAATTTAACAGCCATTTTTGTGTGTTTAAATTGCTGTAAGTCGAAACCCGTCTGGATGCACAAGATAAATAAAAAAGAAAACATTCTGTATGCAAAAGGCGTTTTTCTTTTGAACTACTGCAATTCATGAGTAAAATTAAAATTCACTTTCAAAGACCATCAGTGATACAATTCGATAGCGACACTGTTAACCCTACTAAAAGTGAGGAAGAGTTATAAGACCCCTTAAATGGTATGACCAATTTAATGGGCACAGAATATGGAGTGAGAGTGGACCAAAGAAATACGATAGAAATGAGGACTAGCACAAATAAGATTGGCGGTAAACGGGACATCAAAATGGGGAACCATGTAGTAGACGATGTGAAGGAATTCTGTAAACTTGTGAGCAAAATAGCGCATGACCAACGAGGCATGAGAGATGGGTAAAAAAAAAAATTAAAAAAAAAACACACAGAACCCGAGCAAAGAGCACTGTCGTCATAAAGAGAAATCAATAATTACAGAGAATTTACGTATCGAGCACAGCGTTTACGGAAGCTAACCACACGCGATGGAGGAACCTGACAAGAATATAGACTAAGATTTCATGTCATGTTGTTACAGCAGGATGCTGACAATTACGTGTACATGAACTGTAAGAAACGAGGCTTTTCGCAGAATCGGCGAGCAAAGCAGTAAGAGGAAAACAAGGACAATATGAAGGGCCCCGATGAAAGAACATGTCTTAACACTTTCGGTGTTGGGGTGTAGAAAAATATACACTACCATTCACAATAAAACATTATTTATTTGTCACACGACCAGTTTCGGGCTTGCACCCATCCTCAGGTGTTTATACATTAATGTACATGTTTCATTGTTGGAGATCAATAAAGATGAATCACCATTATTACAGTTATGGTGTGGTGATAGTTTTGCCACATAGTTACACACTTATTGACATTTTCAGTAAGTGTGTAACTAGGTGGCAAAACTGCACATCTTATGTAACAGCAGTAAAAATCGAAATACGGTCGTTATTGCAGTCATAGGACGAACGTCGAAATGGCAGAAAACTGGAAAATGGAATAGCAAGTACAGTTGGTTAGTAGTGGAAAGGGATCAGGACATGACGAGATACCTAAATGATTCCACACAGATTATGCTCAAAAACTTGCTATTTTTCTATCAGCAGCTTATCGTAGTTCGCTGAGGCAACAAAGCGTACCTAGCGACTGGAAAAGAAGCTCAGGCCATGCTGTTTCCAAGAAATGTCGCACATAATTGCATGCCTATATCGTTGACGTCAGTTTGTTGTAGATGTGTGGTAAAAGTTTTATCATCAAAAATTATGACGTTGTTGGAGATGGAAAATGTCCTCTGTAGAGTCAACATCGATTCCGCAAGTTGAGATCATGCGCAACTCAGCTCGTTCTGTTCCTCCTCGAGATCCACAGCACTGCAGACGACGGCCCTCACTTTGATGTCTAGTTCCTCGACTCCAGAAGAGCATTCGAAACCGTCCTGTAGTGCCGTTTAGAGAAAAATTTCGAGATTACCGTTGTCGGACAAGATTTGTGGCAGGACTCCGCACTTGCTTGCAGAAAGATATCAACAGGTCTCAAAGGAATAGAATCTATAGCTGTAAAGGTAAGGAAGTGTTATTTGACCGTTTGTGTTTACAAGGCATGTAAATGTTCTAATAGAAAGCGTCAGAAGATCTTTAGGACTGTTCGCGCATGATGTGGCTGTCTACAAGGAACTAGCAATGCCAGAAGGCAAAATCGATTTTCAAAATGACCTGCAGGGGGACTGATGAAAGGTGCAGGTTCTGGAAGTTGACCCCAAACGAAAATAAATGTAACAGATCCCACATACATAGGATTAGAAAGCCACTACTGTATAACTACGCTACTGATGAGATACTATTGGATGTAATATCTACCTTAAAATTTCTAGGTGTAACTATCCAGAGCGACCTTAAGTGGTATCACCCCATAAATCGAATAACAGAAAAAGTAGATGCCAGACTGATATTCATAGAAATAATCTTAGGAAATGTAACTCGTCCACGGAGGAAGTGCCTTTTAAGGCGCTTGTTCTACCGATTCTTGAGTCAATCAGTATAGGATCCTTACCACGTAGGACTAATAGAAGAATCACAGAATAGCCACCAAAGAGCGGCGCATTGCGTCACGGGATCGTTTAGTTGGTGCGAGAGCGTTAACAGAGATTTGAAACTCCATCGCCAGGAGCTACAAGAGAGGCGTCGTGGATCACGGAGAGGCTTACTGTTGAAATTTCGAGAGACTACTTACCGGGAAGAGTCGGACAACGTATTAGTTAAGTTTTTGTATGTCCATTCTTCTGAATAAATGTTTGAGGGCCGTCGGCCGTTCACGTACGTGATGAAGTGGAACATCTACAGCCGTCCTTTCGATGTTATTTATTATCTGGATATCAGTTTCGCTGATGCAGTACACCGTCTCCAGGTCTTAACTGACGCTGAGGGGGTTAACTCCATACGTGTACACGATTCCTTCAGTGGCCAGCATCGGTGAACTGGTTTCCGTAGGCTGTAACAACGTTGTTGTGTCTTGTATGGTTACGGTGTCGTTAGCGCGAGAACTTAACGGAGACGTTCAACATACTCAAGTTACAGGCGCTACTAGAGATGCTTTGCTCACCAAAGAACGGTTTACTACCGAAGCTTCGTGGCCGTTAGTTCCAAGATGAGTCGAGCAACAAATTGTTTCCTCAAATATACTTCTCGCGGAATGGTCACGGCGAGAAACTCAGAGAAATTAGACGTCGTACTAAAAGTTAGTGACAATCATTCTTATCACACGGCATTCCAAAGCGGTATAACGGATTGGAGAACGGATAGTGGTACCAGAAGAACAGTAAGGTGGCTTGCACAGCATAGAGACAGGTTTTGAGATAAAGGAGAACTTTTTTCGCGCTTCTCTGGAATGAGGTAGTTGGCACAGGAGAGGAGTCATTGTAAACTGCGTCAATGCAGCTTAGATGCCTAGTAAAATAAATAAATAAATGGAACTACAGGTGTCGCGAACTGACAACCACTATTTTACAACGTAGCAACGTTGCGACATCACATATCACGTCGGTTAATCCTGATAGTGCTTCACGCTGATTCATTTCAGCTGCCGCGTAAGGGGTTAATTACCATAAAGGCTGCAGTCATTTGAAATTTTGCGCTATTGTCTACCTGTACTGAGTTACATACTGGGTGTCCGTAATAAAAGTTTGGCTTTCAAAACGCAGTATGGACAGAACCACTACGAAGAATCACGCCACATTTGAATGGTATGTTATTGAGGCACGGGGAAACGTGTTGGAGAAAAAGAAATTAAACGAAAAGCTGAACAATATATGGCGCTACAAACTGTGGAGTGATTATTCCTAGGTGTAACTCGACGTATAAATTCCTCAGAATATGTCAATCACGGAGCGTTATTCAAATGGCTCTGAGCACTATGCGACTTAACTTGTGAGGTCATTAGTCGCCTAGAACTTAGAACTAATTAAAAATAACTAACCTAAGGACACCACACATATCCATGCCCGAGGCAGGATTCGAACTTGCGACCTTAGCGGTCGCTCGGCTCCAGACTGTAGCGCCTACAACCGCACGGCCACTCCGGCCGGCACGGAGCGTTATTCTCCCCCTCTATTACGAAGTTATACACAAATTGAGATGAATTGCATGTAGTCTCACTTGACAGGGGGTCAGAGTTACTGTGTAGAGTATTGTGATTCATTTACCTCACTTGAAGTTCCAATAATGAGTAGCCTGTCAGTTCATTTCTGGAACCCCCATCCTTGCTGTATACTACAGACGCTTAGCCGGCCGAAGTGGCCGTGCGGTTAAAGGCGCTGCAGTCTGGAACTGCAAGACCGCTACGGTCGCAGGTTCAAATCCTGCCTCGGGCATGGATGTTTGTGATGTCCTTAGATTAGTTAGGTTTAACTAGTTCTAAGTTCTAGGGGACTAATGACCTCAGCAGTTGAGTCCCATAGTGCTTAGAGCCATTTGAACCATTTGAACTACAGACGCTTACATTCCCTAGCCCCAAGTCCCAAGCTGATGCTCGCCGCGCCATTCCAGCGCCTTCAGACACAATGCACACACGGAAAGATTAGAGGAACCCCTTCGGGTCCAAAATAAGGCTCACTTCCCCAGTTTACTGCGAGGCAATGCCCTAGCCGGAAGACTCTCAGATGTGCACGCCTGATGCCTCATGAGAGAGCAGGTTGTCCTCAAAACACAGAGTTTTCCCACTCTTATCCACTTGGAAAGGAAACGAGGATTTTTCCCATCGAAATGCAACTTTCCTTTCGTTGACAACAAGAAACAGTCGGGTAGAGAGCAATGGAGATAACCAGAGGTAGCTGAAAAATAACTGTAAACGAGAGGACTGTTGGAAGGGAGAAAATTAAGTGGTACAACTTGAAACGAACCACACCACTGCCGGGAAGCGGGAGTCCAGAGGACATGTGCACGCCCAAAAAACTAATGATTAGCCGGTCGTCGTGGCCAGGTGGTTCTAGGCGCTTCAGTCTGGAACAGCGCGACTGCTACTGTCGCAGGTTCGAATCCTGCCTTGGGCATGGATGTGTGTGATGTCCTTAGGTTAGTTAGGTTTAAGAAGTTTTGAGTTTAGGGGACTGATGACCTCAGAGGTTAAGTCCCATAGTGCTCAGAGCCATTTGAACCATTTGATCTAATCATTAAACACAATGAACTAATGCATAAGATTTCAGCTCGCACCGATAAACCGAAACGAAAAGGCAAGTCTTCTGAAAGTACACTCTTGTTACTGATGTCGAGTAAGGTTGTGTGGCCGATCTCATCCGAGAAGCGCCGCTCAGCGACGCCTGCCGTAGCAGTCTACCGACGTGACACAGTGCAAGTCTCGCCAGATGAAAAGTTCGCATCATCTGGCATAACATTTCACGTTTGCAGCTATCTCACCTGGGGCATCTCAATAGATAACATGGTGACGATGAACCAGCAGCAGTTAGGGCGTAGGGATTGTCACTGGATGAGGAATGCGCAGTAAGGTTTGTAATGTGACAACGTGCCGTCCAGTTAATGCCAGGCATAGTCAAGGCGCAATGGTAGAGAAAGTGGACGCTTATGCCATCTGTGGTCCAGAATCGACGGCAAAGCAGAAGTGCTTCCGCCTGATGGCACTTAAATTAAAGAACGCTATGCGGGAGACAATGTCTCGCTTGTGCTGCATTCCGACAGTGAAATAACAAAAGAAGTAAACTAAAGACTGTTGTTACGTGAGTAAAAATACAATGTAATATTACTTTAATATATGAAAATGACTGTAACTGAATATTGAAATGCTATGGTATGTTTAATTGTAAATAGAAAACTTGCCGTAATTTAAAATAATATTTAGGTGTGGGGGGAATCCCCGAGAACGAGAACAGTCTACAGGTTTACACGTAATATTGGCGGTAGAAGTAAGTTGACGTAGCTCTGAGGCAGAACAAAAGTTAAGTGGCGTAAGAATGACTGCCGGTGCGTGCTACGGTATCGTTGCTAACAGACCATTTAGAAGTGAGATGAAAACAGATATGGACTCCGTTTATCGTATGGCTACAAGCTAAATGGACACTGACGCTTGTAAGACGCGGTATTTCGAAAGAGATGGGCTGTGAGCGGCAAAATAGGTCGGTTTCTCGCTCTGAGGTACGTGGCACTGCATGGTGCAATGCTGTGTTAATTGCGACGAGTTCCTTGTGCCAACGGCGAGGTGTGAAGGGACCAGCAGCCGCATCCAACGGCGTATTGTGATCTCAATAACTGATGAGGTCCATTGGTGAGCTCACTTCGGTAGCAACGAACTTGAAGTTATCTTACGAGAGTAATATTACGAACAGTGGTTGTTATACCGACGCCATTACCAGCACATTTACATTTTGTGAATCAGCTTGTGTAATAGTCAAACCAAGTTCTCTACAGTGTGTAAAGTTGGGGGCAATAATAATTTTGTGGTTTAACTTGCATTCCCCGAGTGTAATCAATTATTTAAAGGAAATAGCTCATTATTACCCCACATCCAGTGATTTCTATGTGCTGCAACATCAGTGAAAGTTATGGTGCGTGAATATCGGCGTAGCTATATTACAAGAGAAAATAGTCGGAATTAATCCCGAAATTGCCAGCAGACGCCGCTTCATGCAACGGATGGAAGATGCCAGGTACTGTGCCACCTTCAGTACTCTCCAGCTTGATGTGGTGGCTTTTCAGTACATTGCCATAGTCAAAAATTACTCGGTTCCGTCTGAGCAACGTGATTCTCAGTTAGTGTTTTCAGTAACTATATTAACAAGCAGATCTATATTGTTCTTTAATTAAATGTTCAAGGAAATTGCGGCCACCACAGCACACATTATATCTTCAGCACAATGCAAGCTAAATAACATTAAATTCAGTAATTACAATTTGTGTAGTTTACATTAACCTAAAACAAGTTCAAGTGTTTATCATGTGTGATTATATATTGTGAAACGATTTGAGGCTGTGGTATTATTTTAAATGGATAATGTCCTCCTGCTAGGCAATATCAAACATACAGAATTAAGTGCTCCCTGTTCAGCCACGTCAAAGAGATTATCAGTGCCACTAATAATCAAATATAGACGTAAAAATAAGATTTTTGGCGCCATTATCATTATTTATTCCAAAAATTCCGTGTAGTAGTTGGATCACAATTAGGTGTCTATTCAAACCTATTACACACGAGAGCCGTTTTCCGGAAGTCCGATGCCGCATGGTCTAAAAATAATACAATAAATTCGGGTAGTGGCATCGAAGGTTCACTTATTCCAGTTTAGAATCTAGATTCAGACTCGTAACAGTTAATGACTTGATGTCAACTACAGTCTCTTCGATGAATTTTCATCAGATTCGTCTCAGAGTCGCGTGTTATATTCAATTCAGTTAGTTGCTGCTTCTCACTGTTATCGCTGGTGCTCACCGAACTTTATAGTCAGATGGCGTTTTCGAGTGTTTACTTCGAAATAAGACTGCACTACGAGAATGTTTAACCTTTCAATGTTAGACTGCATATCAGGAGCCATTAACTCTAATTTAAGGTCAGACTGCATATCAGGTGCCCCGAATCTTATTCCAAGCACATTTGAATAATGTGATAGTAATATTTCATGCAATTGCGTTCTTGAATGAAATTAATGAGTAAATTATATTACATATCAATTTAAAACAATTCTCCGCGTACATTTGCCTGCAAATCCCACAAAGGTTTGGCGACTTCCGCACAGGATTCGTTTCCCGAGAGTCTTCCAGACATGACCGTGATTAGCTGTTTCCCAAACTAGAGCTGAAAATGCAACGAACGCAAACTCAATAGCAAAATTTAAATGTAGAAGCAATTGAGACTAAAATACAGTTGCACCTAGATACAGTGCTTTTCAGGAAAGAAGAGTTCAAAAAATGGTTCAAATGGCTCTGAGCACTATGGGACTCAACTGCTGTGGTCATAAGTCCCCTAGAACTTAGAACTACTTAAACCTAACTAACCTAAGGACAGCACACAACACCCAGCCATCACGAGGCAGAGAAAATCCCTGACCCCGCCGGGAATCGAACCCGGGAACCCGGGCGTGGGAAGCGAGAACAGGAAAGAAGAGGTCGCTGGCTCTGAGCACTATGGGAGTTAACATCTGAGGTAATCAGTCCCCTAGACTTAGAACTACTTAAACCTAACCAACCTAAGGACATCACACACATCCATGCCCGAGGCAGGATTCGAACCTGCGACTGTAGCGGTCACGCGGTTTCAGACTTTAGCGCCTAGAACCACTCGGCCACAACGGCCAGCAAAGAAGAGGTCTGTAGGAATATTTTCCAGCATTATCGTGTTCAACACCTTCTATTATGTTAACCGAGTGACAATTTAGTAGTTTTTTCGGGAATTTCTGTATGTTCCTGTGAAAAAAATAGGACGCTTTTCTCAAGTTTTACGTCATTATTTTAATAGAGCTAAATCCATTTCATGTGCAGTAGTTGCTTGTGTGTTACGACTTGTGCGCAGCCACTTGCTTAGTGTCTAAGGGTTAGAAAATTTTGTGGAAAATCGAGATGAGTGTTTTCCAAGTTTTGTGTGCTTTTATTTAATAGAAAACAACAGACAGGTAACAAGGAGTACTGATAGATCTGCTACACTGATCCGCGAAAAGTTCAGAGCTTTTGAGTAACTCAAACACATCCGACAGGAAAGTGATGAACGAACAAATAAACGGAGATTTATACACAGAAGCGAAACTGTAAAGTGTAGAGTCAAGAAAAATACAGAGGACATTTCACTGTCCACTCTGAGTACCGATCTGGATGGCGAAAGTGAAGAAGAGACGGATGCAGAGACTGCATCGCGAACAAATCACGAAAACGGGGAACATGTAGAATAAGTCACGAATGAAGAGATGCGAAATATGCGAATATCACTACCAGCTGCAATTACTCCGCTGTACAAGGCAGTGTTCAACTTGCTTCAATAACTTGTTCACCAAGGTCGGGAACGTGGCAAAGAACAAGACGAACAAAACCGAATAGTTCATGAACATGTTAAAGAAGTAGACGAGGAAATAAAGGGGAGTGAACATATGGGTATTGTCATAGATCAGGTCGGTACTATTGTTACAGGTATCAGTGATAACAGGGAACAGGTTGCAAGTGCGAACGTTATTATCAAAGAGCATATGACGGAAATTGAAGAGGAGTGGAAAAGCATCAAAAGCCAACAGAGTCATATCGATAATAATAAGAAAACCATTGAGAACAACACCAAGGCTGTTGGGGATTGTAGTATTAGTAGAGAACGAACGAGAAAGTGAGTGAGCTGCAGAGAGAGTGTGTGCTAAGGCGTCACTGAATGAGGAGGTTCGATGGCGGATATGTTGCATAGAGCAAAATTTTTCTTTGGGGTGCTCCGTGGTATGAGTCAAGATAGAGTATGATTTGTGAAATGGTTTCATAGAGAGATAGCACTTTTAGGAAAAAGTAACGTGCACTGAGTTTTTATTTGTTGCACGCGACAGCCGAGCAATTATTCTAGTGTAAAGATTACATTGTGTTTAACAATACACGTTTCGGTATCTAGTATGAATTATCAGTCACTTGTTCAGAAACATAATTACAATTCATCGCCTTCAACTTTCAGTAATAAGTTGGTTCAAATGGCTCTGAGCACTATGAGACTTAACAGCTGAGGTCATCAGTCCCCTAGAACTTAGAGCTACTGAAACCTAACCAACCTAAGGACATTACACACATCCATGCATGAGGCAGGATTCGAACCTGCGACCGGAGTGGTCGCGCGGTTCCAGACTAAAGCGCCTAGAACCGCTCGGCCACACTGGCCGGCTCAGTAATAAGTATTTGACTTCAAAAGCGAAGAGTAAATTTGGCGCTGCTCAAAATTGTTTGCCGGAATTAGTTTTCATGTTGTATAATAATGCTAAGGAAGGATTATAGTTTCATATTAATGTAATTCATTTCTGTCGTATTAAAGAGAGTGTAATATCACTTTCATGTCAATGTGATTCACTTCCATCTTATTAAAGATATCGTAATACTGCTTCAATTTTAAAATAACATTTTATTCATTTGCAAGTATTTCAGTGAGCCATACCCTGACAATTTCAATGAAAATCGCGGAGTTACTACCCTGTTATATGTTGCACTACTACGCATACAGGAGCTGCAGTTTAGAAAAAATAATATAATTCTCATTTACGAACCCAGCTTAAACCAAAAGATAAGGTAGTTAAACACACAGTGATTTAATTCACTATCATGCAGTTCAGCTGGAACATTACAGGGCAGAGCTCTGTTACCCACTGCAAAGGAAGGAATCACTTGTGGTAAGTAAATGAACTTTGTCAGATGAAATTAGGAACTGCGTTCATTTGAAAAATTTCATATAATTCAGCAGATGCGTTCTTCTAGCAGGGTATAGTTTCATTACCCAACAGTTACCCACTGTGGGTGTGAGTGTTAGATTAGGAAGCCATCTGCGTACTACTGATGATGATTCTATTTTATTTAATTTGATTTACATGTGGTCAGTTTCTTCGGAGATTAACTGGCATTTAGCAAGCAATTTACACAGTTAATGTTCGTATTGAAAAGTAAGCTACCAAAGGTGATTCTAGGTTAGAACTCATAGGTGGCACTCTAACCGGAATTTAAAATTATGTTTTCACATTGCTAGAGGTCTTGACACAGACAGTTTTCTATTACTAAGTTTAAACGTAATAGTTTCAACTGTAATGTACTAATTTCATCACAAAACTATAAGATTATACTAGTGTTATCACAAAAATTTCACGTTTTTAAAATTTTTATTTTTTTATTTTTTTTAACAATATATTTTTTCAAAATAACTCAGCACACACAGCAGTAAATTTGAAGCAGTGATATTCTGTTTCTCATGTGAAAAGTGGTACGTTAACGGAAAAGCAATTCCAGGAATTTATACAGCCCTAACTCATTTAAATACAAATATATTCAGAGAAAGGAACCAAAACAAAGTATTTTTTGTTTACTGATATTCGCCGCAGGTATGCGTCTATCAAGAACTCCACACGCATTCCGATGACAGTTGGCACCATCGACATCACAAAAACCACACCTTTCATAGGTGATAGTTGCACACGGACACTGCGACATTATCGGAAAAACTTGAATTTTCGCGACACTTAAGGACATCGTACTTCCAGTACGCCTCGAAGGCAAAGAGCAAAAATATCATAGAGAAGCAATAGTACAGTGACAATGAGCCAACTGAACAAGCCTCCGACATGTTTTTGCGGCAAAACACACAAGCTACGTGGTGCAGGATAGTGAAAAAGTGTTTCAAGCAACTCCAAAATGACAACCAACTGTTACTGTTCAGCAACTATCGTTGGAAAAGAGATTACCACTTACTACAGCGGACGAACAGTTCATAAAAACCGTGTGTAGTCCCAAACAACCAGCTGGGTGACATGGGAGCGAGAAGACATTGCATAGTAAATTCAATGCACCCGTGGTCTAAGCCGGCACGGTAGCTCCACATATTCGGGAAGAGGGTTAGCTGCCCTCTGTAATAAAAAACTGAGTTAATGGATCATTGATGAACTTAAACATTCGTCATGGGACGTCCACCCCGAAAAAATAGAACGAGCAATAACGAACAACGTGAGATAAAGAAAACGTTTGTGATTAGTAATTTGAAACGTCTCGGTCCTGGGTTCGAAACCTGCCACAGCTTAAATATTGATTAACAATCAGCACTGGTACCTGAAGATTTCCGGCATAAGAAGTCACCCTCATTCAGCCAATGACCTTGTCAAAGAGGGCGGATGATCGGAAAGAGGTTCATGGCATTCTCTTGTCTATCAGATGAGAAACTGCCCGTAAAGGCGTAAGAATCAGCAATGATCAACGGCATGAGGAAGCAGAAGGCAATGGAAACCACTGCTTTAGAAACACACAACGTGTATCCACAGGACACGTGGCCTGTAACCGAAAAAGCGTCATATTATCAAACTATTCTGGAATAGATCGTCATTCGGATCTCCGGGAGGGGAGTGCCAAGGAGAAGGTTACCATGATAAAAAGATTGAATAATCAACGAAATAATAACATTCAATGAGTCGGGGCGTGGAATATCAGAAGCTTGATCGTTGTAAAGACGCTAGAAAATTTAAAAAGGGAAATGGAAAGCCTCGGTCCCGATGTAGTAGAGATCAGTGAAGTGGAATCAAAAGAAGACGAGGATGTCTAGACAGATGAGCGTAAGGTAACATAAATAGCAGCAGAAAATAGTATAACGGGAGCTGGATTCGTTATGGATGAGGAAGGTACGGTAGGGAGTGTCTTTTGCTGTGAACAGTTAAAAAAATGGTTCAAATAGCTCTGAGCACTATGGGACTCAACATCGGAGGTCATTAGCCTCCTAGACTTAGAACTACTTAAACCTGACTAACCTAAGGACATCACACACATTCATGCCCGAGACAGGATTCGAACCTGCGACCGTAGCAGCAGCGCGGTTCCGGACTGTGAACAGTTCAGTGATGGGGTTATTCTTATCAGAATCGACAGCAAACCAACATCGAAAATAATAGTTCAGGTATATGTGCTGACATCGCAAGTTCAGGATGAAGAGAAAGTATATGAGTATATTGAATGGGTAAAACATTATGCAAAGCGAGATGAAAATGTAATAGTCATGGGAGACTAGAATCGGTTGTAGGGGAAGGAGAGAGATTACAGAAGAATAAAGTATTGGGACAACCAGTGAGAGAGGAGCAACATATTTCATTTACTAATAGCGATACTTGGTTCAATAATCACAAGAGGAGGAGGTGAAATTGGAAAAGGCCGGGTGCTACAGGGATATTTCAGGTAGATTATATCTGCTGGTATCAAACATAAGCCTTAATTTGAGGAAGAAATTTCTGAGAATGTACGTTCGGAGCACAGTATTGTATGGTAGTGAAACATGGACTGTGAGAAAACCGGAATGGAAGAGAATGGAGTCATTTGAGATGTGGTGCTAGAGACGAATGTTGAAATTTAGGCGCTCTGATAAGGTAAGGAATGGGAAGGGTCTACGCAGAATCGGAGAGGAGGGTAGCATTCATCTCACGCTAGCTGAGGAGAACCCTATGTCATAGTGATAACGCTACGTCATCGTGAAGTAAAAACCTAAATCGACTTCATCAGTACGTATATCGATCTTTACAGTTGTACCACACGGGTTGCACGCTAACGTGAAAGCTAAATGTAAATACATGTATAGAAACGAAGTTATACCAGTAATTAAGTTGGAATCCTAACAACTTTGCATGTTACTGTGTGTGTTTCTTGAACGTAATGAATCTCTGAACGAAGGAACCATAAGGAAGGTAAAAAAAAAAGAAACTCTACGATTCATTTGTTTTAAATCCGATGAATCATCCATAAATCATGTGGACAGAAACGTGAAATAATTAATTATTGAGCTGTAATCCAAAGAATTTAGGATGTTATTGGGTATTTCATGAACATAACGAAAGTCAAAAAAAGCTTGTTGTCATTTTTAAAAAATCCCATGAGTAGTGCATGATTGCATCGACAGAAACGTGAAATAATTAATTATTAAGGTCTAATCCCAAGAATGTGGGATGTTATTGTGTGTTTCATGAACATAACGAATATCTCAACGAAGGAACAAAAACAATAACGAAAGTCAAAAAAAGCGAGTAGTCATATTTTCAAAAAATGCGATTAATTGTGCGTAAATCATGTGGTTAGAAACGTTAAATAGGAAGAAATTGAAGTGTTTCGTATTTTTATAAAAGCCAATGGATTGTACATAATTCGCTTGGAACAGTAACTACCGGTACAGTGTGATCTAAAGGGGAATGGTGTCCTAAAACAAACTGTAGGGAATCTAGATGCCTGACAGACACACTGGGAGAGTCTTACGGAAACGTAATTCATCCATGAAACAAGACGCTTACGAAACACTTGTTCAACCGATTCTTGGGTACCGTTCATTAATCTCGGACGTTTACCAGATTGAATTAAAACAGGAGATAGAGACGATGTAACACACAATTGGACGTTTTCCTCACTGGATCATATACAAGGGGCAAGAACATTAGAGAGATGCTCAAAAAGTTCCAGAAAGGCCTTATGCATTGTGGAGGGGTTTAGTATTGAAGTTTCGAGTCAGTAATTTCCAAGAAGAATTAATTTTGCCAAGATCGATAGTACTTCTTTTTATTGATATTGCCGATTTCTAAAAATCTACTTTCTCATCGTCGGACCTTGTAACATTATTAGACGCACATGATTTTTACGACACTGAAAGTGGCAAGAAGCACTAGCAAGTCCCAAATAAAATACCAAACTATTAAAACATACATGGTGTCCGATGTCCCAGCATACACAGTGAAACGTTTAGTGGGACATTAGCGCAACATGTCGGATGTTTTAATTGTTTGCTGTTTCATTTTTGACATACCAGTGTTCCTTGACACTGACTGTCAGTGTTGTAAAAAGCATGTACACCTAATAATGTTACAAGATCCAATGACGACAACATAGATTAGTAGAAACCGGTAATAGTAATAAAATGAATTACTAGTGATTTTCGCAAATTTGATTCTTCAAGAATAATTTGAGCTTCAGATAGCCGTCAACGATTGACTCAGTGTCAAACATTTATAATATTATTCGTTCGGTAGTTATCTATTGATACCTGAAGTACCCTCCGCCGTACCCCGTAAGGTGGTTACTGGAGTACAGATACAGACGTAGATGAACTATAGTGCAAGCTTTTGTCTCAACTGTCCATCTGGAGAAGGTTCTCGGTATATCATATGGCGTAACAAAACCTGAAAGGACTACTTGGATGAAACACTTGTGAACAAATACTTCAGCTGACTAAAAGTATATCACGATTGCAAAAGATTATTAAAATTTTATGTGCGAAACATCCACCTTCATTAAGATTTTACGTGCACTTACAGGCTGAAGCACGTTAAGCATGGTTTCGAAAACAACTTCAACAGTTTTGTAGCTTACAAAACCAAACACGAAATGAGCCACGTCTAAAACCTGCAGATGACATCATGAAATACGATGGCTGCCGGGGGTGCTAAATAACGTGATGCATCCTCTGTAAATGTTCTGTAAATGACTGTTAAATGGGATAACTGGAAGATTTAGCCGTCTGATGCTTCAGTTAAGGACGAAACAAAAGAAAGCGGGCTCCCGAAGTTCATCGATCGCTGCCGACAGCTGTCGTCCCTGGAGATCGCTCACATTAGTTTCCACTGGCAGAGTCGACCACATCATAGGAGCCGCCCGTTAAGAGCAGGAACCACAACTTTACTCTTAAAATACATATGCATACGCAAGTGAATATGCATGTCACATGTAGGAATGCCACAGAGAGCTCAAAGGAGAACCACACAAAAAGAAAGTTCCACAGGAAATGTCCCTTGCGTAATCTGGCAGTAAATTCCCGATATTAACATTGCTCCGTAACCATCAATTCATTAAGAAAAAGGACTGTGCAGTAGATTAGTGCCATTGACGAAGGTTTCTGGAAACAAAGTGTAGCGTATCAATCTTCAGAGCATGGACATGTTGACACTGTAATTTAAATGAACAGCACAGTCAATCATCATAGAAATCGCAGGATCATTATCTCAGGAGCATTCATTTCCAGCAGTTACGGGTGTTATGTCTTAATGTTTGCTGCATCTAATTGCACAATGTTCTCAACCAGATTTACACTTTTCTGCCTTATACTTCAGCCCAAAATTGCAGATGAAGTTGTTTGTTACAACAAACAGAAGTAATCTAATTTAACTCTTTCACAATAATCATCATCAAACATTACCATAACTCCGTAAGTTTAAAAAGAAATGTGACTGCAGATTGACTACTGCTAGGTTGCCACCAATTTGGAACTGCATCCGTTGTGTTCGTGCTATGTTATTCAATGTGGAAGAAATCAAATGGACATAAACCTGGCTATAAGCACACATAGTGTTCGCTGACCGAATTACTCTTTCTTTTTACGCCTAATAACTTTTGGTGATAAGCTTATGACATTTGAGAAAAATGCCATCGTCGGTTCTAGAATGTGAAACTATAGTACTTTGATGGTGAAGGACTGTAGTTTCATCACTCGCATGAAAGGGTAATAAAAATTTCTCGTATTCTAATCCCGCAAATTTTACATTTAAAAATATTAGGTACAATTTTCCGCCTCTAGTGGAATTTTCGTAACAGTTTCATCGATATAACAGCGCAAAAAATATCCCTAAAGGATAAGTAAATTAGGGGCAATTAGTTTTACTTCAAGAGAATGATATTTGAAAGTCGACAGTAATGCGATATGAAAACTTCTTGACAATGATGAGCGCAAATATTCATAATCGTTTTTGTCTCTCGGCATCATCACGCATCCGTACCTGCCTTCTAGACTACAGTATGCTTGAATTATTTTTTTTTTAAAATCGTATTCTCATGTACATATATCAGATCAGTAACATATGCTAATAATGACGCACGAACTGTAGTTAAATTAGGTGAACGTTACGTAGTTATCAATAACGTAATTGATAATAACTAATTAGATAATTCTTGACATATTTCCACGAATCAAACATTTGAATTGACCTGAATGAGGTGCATTAGTGGGTGAGTGGGTTGATGGGTAGGTGGCTGTGCAGCTGGAAGTGTAGCGCATATTGCCCTATTTTCGATCGTAACACTTCTCCCAACCATGGGAAAGAATGTATACTCGCAAGCAACAATATTACGAACGAATATAAGGTAATATGCGCTATCCCCTGCATCCACCGACTCATTCACCCACCCACTAATATATATAATTATTCCTTAGCCTGTGACTGACACACCTACTTGGGAAGCGAACTTGACAATTGCGCCGTAGGAGATGCCCTCATGAACGGATAATTAAGCAAAATAAAAGTGCAAGTAGAGACTAAAATTTTTTTCGATGTGTTGGTCGCTGTTCCAGGCGACAGTATGTCGAGTGTAAGTGTAAAGGATTGAAACTTAAGAAACTGGAGTTAAAAGTACTTATTTTTCTTGCATACAACTAAAAGATTTGGGGAAAAAATCACATAACGATGGTATATCTTGACAATTGGCAAATGCTGTGCAGAAGTCTTTGCTGTGGTATTTTCAATCTCAGTATTTCGTACTCGCATCGGCAGTACATTTACTAAAATTGAAACGATACAGATAAGGTTGCGACAGTCCTACTCAATGACGACACAAGAAAGTAGTATTTCACATCACTTTGTCACCTTATTGCACTTCTCAACATGCGGCCCTTGAAATTTATATCAGCGTGCATGTTTGCATTGTGCATTATGTGTGTCCGAAGTATTTATTAGACATATTTGAATCTGATACGAAGCTACGACACTTAAGGAAGGAAGTTGGCAGTTAACGCCTTGTCATTGATTTAGGCATTAGAGAGTGTAGCCGGCCGCGGTGGCCGAGCCGTTCTAGGCACTTCAGTCTGGAACCGCGCGACCGCTACGGTTTCAGGTTCGAATCATGCCTCGGGCATGGGTGTGTGTGATGTTCTTAGGTTAGTTAGGTTTAAGTGGTTCTAAGTTCTAGGGGACTGATGACCTCAGACGTTGAGTCCCATAGTACTCAGAACCATTTGAGCCATTAGAAAGTGTGGACAAGTCCGGAAGGCCACGTATTGTAGGGAAAGGCAATCATTTCAAAATCATTCTCCTCGAGTTATTTACGAGAACCATGTAAAGCTTAAAGTATCGTGCTTGTAAACACCTGGAACTAAAAATCGTGATCTATTAGTAGGGTGAAAATCGTACTCCAATAGGGGCAATTTATACTGAACCTTTTGTTATACAATTAATCAAAGTAGATCACACATTTACTTTATCACAATTTTTTGTGAAGATCGGTAAATTACATTTTGTATGCTTATCGTTACTTGGAACCTATGCTCTAACTATCTTAATTAGATGCTTATTACTTTAAGTACACATTAACAACATGTCAATCTAAGACAACAATCATGAGATATCCGTCACAAGTTTTTGTTCTAGAAGTATTGGTATCTGGCAAACAAAATTAAGGTTGACGTTTTATAATTCTTCAGTATTTAGGTTCCATCCTGTTGATATTACGTTAGTGTCTGCAGTATAGTTTCCTCCAAGTAGTACCCTGAAATGTCCCAAAATATTTCAAACCCGTAGCTCAAACAGATGTTTGTGCATAAAGTAAACGCGACAGGAGCTTTTACTCTCAGGAAATTAATTTCAAAGTTATATTTGATCCATGTCGGACTTCTATTGTTTTTAAAACACTCCAGTCGCACCACCACCTTGATTTACATGTTCTCTACCTCCTCTCTTCCTTTTCATGTTTCTCATGGATATTCTGGAGTTTTTAGTTGCCTCAGTGACCCAGTTTTGAGTTTCGGCCACTCTCAAGGAAACAACTGCGAAAGGTGACTATCAATATTGACTCCAGCATACATTCCCAACAACCCTAGCACTTCAAACTGTTAACAACCCCACATCAACAGATTTTACAGACGCAATACCTTTCAAGAATATCATAATAGCAGCAACTCAAACTACGGAACAGCTTACAAAGAAAACTGAGCTTGAAAACTAAAGATCGACAAGAGAAAAATAGGACCATGGCAAAGTGTATTTTCTAACACGTCTGTCAACATGAAATGCAGTCCAATAGTATATGAATCGCTAATTTCAATAGTGGTACGAGTCCATTTCTGTTCGTTGTGAGATACAGAGCCCTAAAGTTAAAAGAGCGCTGAAACTTTAGGACTCGGTATCTCAGAATGAACAAAAATGGACTTGTACCACCATTGAAATAAGCCATTCATATGTTTCTCGCCGGCTGATGTGGCCGAGCGGTTAGGGGCGCTACAGTCTGGAACCGCGCGACCGCTACGGTCGCAGGTTCGAATCCTGCCTCGGGCATGGATGTGTGCGATCTCCTTAGGTTAGTTAGGTTTAAGTAGTTCTACGTTCTACCGGACTGATGACCTCAGAAGCTAAGTCACATAGTGCTCAGGGCCATTCCATTCCATTCCATATGTTTCTCGAACAGGAATCTAATGGCAACGTTGACGTATAAAAGCGGAGGAGACATGGGTATGAACGCGTACCAAGAGATATTTAAGTTGATTGTTATACAACTTCCTGGTGTCCTATTCGCTCTCTCAACCACAGTTTTATTCAAAAAATCTAAACATGGGTTTTAGATGAAAAATAAAGTATCGGTTTTTTTTATGCGGATTCACAAGCAAGTTACCTTAAACTGAATGTCTGGACGGTGATGTGGAGCATGCTCCTTTAAACGCGAGCACCCTACCGTGACCATTGCGTTACCTCACTCGGTAGCGACGTCAAAATCAAATAAAGCTCTACATGGCTACAGTTATTTTGACTGGTATGTGACGACTGCACATTCACGCATTCGTGTGTAAATCATCATCATCAGGCACTAAAGGCAACTCCTCGTTGATGTAGGCATCCAGCTCTGTTTCTCGACATATTTATCAGTTGGATTCAGTTGCTGCAGTTCATTGTACTGATAACACTTTGTAATACCGGTGTTCTGGGCTTGTGAAAGACGATTTTAATGAAGCAGTTTTGTCACATTAAATTAGTGTCCAATTAATTCAGTTTTTCTTCTCTGTATCATATTAAACAATGTAATTATCTCTTCATTATCTCTTAATATCTCTTCATTAGATTTTCTCTCAGACCATGAGCTGATGACAGCGCGTTTTAGGGCACCGCTTCCGTGATTCGAGGAGGTACGCTAGACCCAGCGGGTTAACGACGAGGGTCGGTGTGCCGACAAGCCTGGTTGTGGTTTTCAGGCGGTTTTTCACTTCCCGCTCGGTGAATACCAGCCTGGTTCCCAGATAATGTCCATGTTCAAAAACATTTATAAGACGATCGCAAACATTCACATGAGGTAACGGCAGTCGCAGACAGTTGGGGTAGAGGAACTCCGTCCAGTGGAGGAAAGGGATAGTGACAGGTAGTAAAAATTGTTCAAAAGGCTCTGAGCACTATGGGACATCTGAGGTCATCAGTCCCCAAGAACTTACAACTACTTAAACCTACCTAACCTAAGGACATTACACACATCTATTCCCGAGGCAGGATACGAACCAGCGACCGTACCACTCGCGCGGTTCCGGACTGAAGCGCCTAGAACCGCTCGGCCACCACGGCCGGCTGAAAAGTAGTACATACGGCTATCCTTCACCACTAACATGCCGATTCCTTGAAGATACGGGATAAACACTAGGCAAAAGAAGAAGAAGTGTTTTATTTCTTATCTTAACTTTTGTTCTTACTTGTGTTAGGTTTACCTGTCACAATTATATTAGTCTTGCTTGCGTTTATTTTCAGTTTGTGATTGTGCAGGGCATCAGACAAAATCCTTTCTAGCACCTGCTAAGACTCGAAAGCAATGTATTTGCTAACCATTAATTTTTATGAAATTATGTCATTTACATTGTTTGTGTTCGAATTTCTGTGAAGAAATGAAATAAATGCGAACAACGTTGTCGCACGCCTTTTTGCGAACTTAACACATTGATATCTATTTCAGTATTCTAGTATTTGTATAGACAGAAAACAAATCTTTTATCGCACCAATCTATTCCGATTTTGTTTTTTCATACTCTGTCTTCCAGTCAACTCCATTAAAAGCCTCCACTGTGTCAATGAACGCGGCATACGATTTCCTCTTCACCTCAGTTCTTCTTTCTAACACAGTTCGTAGTGGCATTACAATACCCGTGGTCTACACTTTGAAACTCAGAATGTTACAGCGCTTTTGCACAGCCATGTGTGCCAAGGAACATTGCTGCTCGATGTATTGGAGTGACCTGGCTGGTATGAAACAACTGCAGCAATCACAAATCAAAGTTTTTAAAAAATGGCAGACTGAAATCCGGTCTATAAATGGTCATTGCTTCAAGGTAACGCACTGATCATCCATTACGGGCTATACGATGAAACCCAAAATATCTCAGTAAAGTTTCACACGTCTAGGACATAGCTGCGCTAAGAGACAGTGAGCGATATGAACTTAAATTCATGTAGAGACTGACCTTGTAATTTTAGACCTTGCACTTTGAGCCTCGCAATCCTCTTCACATGGTGACATGAATAGTACGCTGTTGGCAACATGTAACAGAAACTTTCACCTAGAATGAGACGGGATCCTTCTCATTTTCTACCCCAGCTCGTACAGAACTATTACCGAAGCAATATTTTGATTTACGTAGTCGTCGAACTATCGTTCTTGAAGTGTCCACTTTGGGTTTGAGAGACTTACTTATCGAAACCACATCAACTGTAATCGAGTAAACGATGTCTCTGCACTTTCTATCACGTAGTTACACTCTACTGGCAATTATAATTCTTTGATCGAGCAACAATACTTTAGATGGAAGTCTTCTGACCCAGAAAATGGTCTAGGTTTTTATTATTGAGTGATTGTGTGTATGAAATATTATGGGACTTAACTACTAAGGTCATCAATCCCTAAGCTTACACACTACTTAACCTAAATTATGCTAAGAAGCCTAGTATTTCGAGTATTTTGCGAAACAGGCACACCCATGCCCGAGGGAGGACTCGAACCTCCTCCGGGAGCAGGATCCTTATTGTCAAACGTTTCCTCTCCAGAGCCAATCTCTTCACCTGGGGAAAACGCTTGCACCCAATGAGAACGACTGCTTATACGATATGAGCAAAATAAAAGTGACCCGTAAAATATTTATAAGACTGACTCGAAACGGACCCTTCCTGGAGCACAGCAGTGTGTGTAAGTTAACCATGGACTGTGGAGCAATTGGAAGATATAAGAATCGAAGTGGTTGGGATGTGGCGTTACATATAGAAGCTGAGAACTAATTTGACTGTTACAGGTGAGAAATGGAAAGGACAACTGCACAACATAGAAAACGCTGGAAAACGTGATTTCTATGTATCAGTCGGCTATGGATAAGTGTTTTCGCTTGTGTATCTTCGACATCTTCTGTCCCGAGTAGTTCACTGTGTCACTGCTATTGAGTGAGTGGAGCAAACGTGTTTAGTGACCGGTTAATACAATACAAAATGGTGCTCACGATAATTCAGCAGGATTCATTTCGAGTATTTTGCGAAATACAATTAGTGGAAAATGTGTGCGGAACTATATGAGCAACAGTTTAAGATTCAAAATATTTTGACAAAACTTGCAGAAAAGTGTGTAATGAAAAATGGCACAAAATGGGCTCCTTAGCGATATTCATCAAATAATATCAGACCTGCATTAGTCCTATTGCAAATATTTTTTGAGCCAGTTTTAATTTTCCCATCTTGTATCTTACGTCCTCTATAATCTCCTATTACTTTACAACTCCACGTCTATCGTTTCATATAAGTGATACCCTGATATCTTAACATACATCCTATATTGCCGTACGTTTTTCTAGATCGAGTTTGCCACATATTCCTTTTCTCGCAGATTCTCCATAGAGTCTTTCCATTTCTTACCACAATAGTCCGTTTATATCCGATACACCTCTACTGAACCGCCGTTATCGTTTATTTCCCAATTTCTCTACATTCTATGATTAACTTCCACACAATGCTACGCTCCAGACGGAGATTTACAGAACATAAGTTCTCAAATTAACGCTTATTTTTTTATTTATCAGAGAACTTCGCGTGAAGAATGGTCTCTTTGCTTTACTGGTCCATTCCTTACACCTGCTTAACTACACTGAGGGGACAAAACTCATAGGATACCTCCTGATATCATGTCGGACATTCTTTGCCCGGCATAGTGCTACAACTAGATGTGGCATGCACTGAACAAGACGTAAGCCGCCGGCAGAAATACTGAGGCGTACTGACTATCTCTTTTTTTTTGTCATCAGTCTTCTGACTGGTTTGATGCGGCCCGCCACGAATTCCTCTCCTGTGTTAACTCTTCATCTCAGAGTATCACTTGCAACATACGTCCTCAATTATCTGCTGGCTGTATTCCAATCTCTGCCTTCCTCTACAGATTTTTGCCTTCTGTAGCTCCATTTACTACCATGGAAGTCATTCCCTCATGTGTTAATAGATGTCCTATCATTATGTCCCGTCTCCTTATCGGTGTTTTCCACATATTCCTCTCCTCTCCGATTCTCCAGAGAACGTCCTCATTCCTTACCTTATCAGTCCACCTAATTTTCAACATTCGTCTGTAGCTCCACCTCGGAAGTGCTTGGATTCTCTTTTATTTCGGTTTTCCCACAGTCAACGTTTTACTATCATACAATGCTTTACTCCAGACGTACATCCTCTTCCTCAAATTAAGGGCGTTATTTGATATTAGTAGGCTTCTCTTGGCCAGGAATGCACTTTTTGTCATTCTAGTCTGCTTTTGATCTCCACCTTACTCCGTCCGTCTCTCGTTATCTTACTGCCTTGGTAGCAGAATTACGTTACTTCATCTACTTCGTGACCATCGAGCCTGATGTTCTCATTTCTACTACTTCTAATTACCTTCGTCTTTCTTCGATTTACTCTCATTCCATACTCTGTACCTTCTTTTTATTTCCATCATTACTTCCTCGATCTACAGATTGAAGAGGAAGGGCGAAAGGCTACACCCTTGTCTTACACCCTTTTCAATACGAGCACTTCGTTCTTGGTCGTCCATTCTTATTATTTCCTCTTGGCTGTTGTACATATTGTATATGACCCGTCTCTCCCTACAGATTACCACTATTTTTCTCAGAATTTCGAACATTTTGCACCATTTCATACTGTAGAAGGCATTTTCCAGGCCGATCAATCCTATGAATGTGTCTTGATTTTTTCTTAGTCCTACTTCCATTATTAACCGCAACGTCAGAATTGCCTCTCTCGTGCCTTTACCTTTCCTGAAGCAAACTGATCGTCATCTAGCGCATCCTCAATTTTCTTTTCCATTCTTCTGTAAATATTATTGTCAGCAACTTGGATGCATGAGCTGTTAAGCTGGTTGTGCGATAATTCCGCAACTGTCAGCTCTTTTCGTCTTCGGAATTGAGTGGATGATGTTTTTCCGAAAGTCAGATGGTACGTCGCCAGAATCTTACATTCTACTCACCACCGTGAACAGTCGTTTTGTTGCAGCAACCCTGAACGATTTTAGAAATTGTGATGGAATGTTATCTATCCCTTCTGCCTTATTTGATCTTAAGTCCTCCAAAGCTCTTTTAAATTCTGATTCTAATACTGCGCTCCCTGTATCTTCTAAATGGACTCCTGTTTCTTCTTGTATCACATCAGATCTTCCCCCTCACATAGGCTTTCAATATATTATTTCCACCTTTCCTCTCTCGTCTGCGATTAACAGTGGAATTCCCGTTGCATTCTTAATGTTATCACCCTTGCTTTTAATGTCACCGAAGGTTGTTTAGACTTTGCTGTATGCTGCATCAGTCCTACCGACAATCATTTCTTTTTGGATTTCTTCATATTTTTCCTGCAGCCATTTCGCCTTAGCTTCCCTGCACTTCCTATTTATTTCATTCCTCAGCGACTTGTATTTCTGTATTCCTGAGTTTCCCGGAACATTTTTGTACTTCCTGCTTTCATCGATCAACTGAACTATTTCCTGTATTACCCATTGTTTCTCCGCAGTTAGCTTCTTTGTACCTATGTTTTCCTTCCCAACATCTGTGATGGCCCTTTTTAGAGATGCCCATTCCTCTTCAACTGTATTGCCTATTGAGCTATTCCTTATTGCTGTATCTATAGCCTTAGAGCATATCTCTTCATTCCTTAGCACTTCCGTATCCCACTTCTTTGCGTATTGATTCTTCCTGACTAAAGTCTTAAACTTCAGCCCACTCTTCATCACTACTATGTGGTGATGTGAGTGTACATTTGCTCCTGCGTACGCCTTACAATCCAGTACCCGGAATCCCACTCTGTCCATAATGTAATATAGCTGAAATCTTCCCGTATCACCCAGCTTTTTCCAAGTATACCTCCTCCTCTTGTGATTCCTGAACGGAGTATTCGCTATTACTATCTGAAATATATAACAGAACTCAATCTTTCTCCTTTCTCATTCCTTGACCCAAGCCCATATTCACCTGTAACCTTTTCTTCTACTCCTTCCCCTACAACTGCATTCCAGTCCCCCATGAGTATTAAATTTTCATCTCTTTTTACATAGTGTATTACCCTTTCAGTATCCTCATACAGACACTCTCTCTTCATCTCCAGATTGCGACGTCCGTATGTATAGCTGAACTATCGTTTGCGGTGTTGGTTTGATGTCGATTCTGATAAGAATTACCCTATCACTGAACGGTTCACAGTAACATACGCTGTGACCTGTTTTTCTATTCATAACGAATCCAACTCCCGTTATACCATTCTCTGCTGCTGCTGATATTACCCTATACTCATCTGACCAGAAATCCTTGTCTTCTTTCCACTTCAATTCACTGACCCCTACAATATCTAGATTGTACATTTGCATTTCCAGTTTCAGAGTTTCTAGTTCCCCTACCCCGTTCAAGCTCCTAACATTCCACGCCCCGACTCGTAGAATGATGTTATTTCTTTGATTATTCAATCTTTTTCTCATGGTAACCTCCCCCTTGGCAATCCCCTCCCGGAGATCCGAATGGGGGACTATTACGGAATCTTTTGCTAACGGAGATATCATCATGACACTTCTTCAATTACAGACCACATGTCCTGTGGATACACTTTACGTGTCTTTAATGCAGTGGTTTCCATTTCCGCCTGCGTCCTCTTGCCGTTGATCTTTGTTGATTCTTCTGCCTTCATGGGCAGTTTTCCACCTCTAGGACAAGAGAGTGTCGTGAACGTCTGTCCGGTCCTCTGCCATATTTGACAAGGGAGAATGGGAGTGTATTTTTATGCCGGAAGTCTTCGGCCGCTAATGCTGATTATTAATCCAAATTTAAGCAGCTGCGGGATGCGAACCGGGGACCGAAGACGTTTTGTTTATTAATCAAAGACGCTACCCCAAGACCACGGATCTTTTGCCGTGCGTAACAGCGGAAGTGTTACCAGTGCAGGAATTTCGGCTCCAACTGATCTCTCGTTTATGTCCCATAAACGTTCAATGGGGTTCATGACGGATGACCTGGGTGGCTAAATTTTTCGGTCGAGTTTAGAAGGTTCTGCAAACCAATCACGAACAGTTGTGAGTTGGTGACATGACAATTTGACCTCCATAAAAATCCCTTCGTTCTTTGGGAAGATGAAGTGCATGAATGTCTGTTTCCAGGTACCTGAACGTAACTATTCCCAGTCAAGGATCGGTTTTTACTCAGAGTTTCATGTCAGTTCCACGTAAACACAGCCCACACCATTATGGAACCACCACCACCACCACCACCACCAACTTGCACAGTGCCTTGTTCACAACCCGGCTTCATGGGGTCCGGGCCACACTCGAACACTACCACCAGCTATTACCAAGGGAAATCGAGACTCATCTAATCTGACCACGGTTTTCCGCTCGTCTAGGGTCCAAGCGATATGGTCTTGAGCCATAGGTGGCTCTGTAAGCGATGTCGTAGTGTTTAGAAAGACAATCCCTTCGGTCTTCTGCTGCCATAGCCCATTAACGCCAAATTTCCCCGCACGTACGTCCGACATTGATTTCTGGGTTACGTCATGCAGTGTTGCTTGTCTGTTAGTAGTGACAGCTCTACGCAAGTGCTGATGCTCTCTGTCGTTAAGTGAAGGCCATTGGTCACTGCATTGCCTGTTGTGAGAGGTAATTCCTGAATTTTCAGCATACCCTTGACAATGTGGATTTCGGAATATCGAATGTGCTAACGATTATCGATACGGGCTATCCTATGGGTCTAGAACCAGTTACCATTCCGTGTTCAGAGCCTGTTAGCTACCGTCTTGCTACCATGATAACGTCAGATACCTTCCCACATGAATCACCTGAGTACGATTGACAGTACCCTACTTTTATATCTTGTGTAAGTGACACTATCGCACTCTGTGTATCTACGTATCACTATCCCACGACTTTTGTCACCTTATTGTATACTGCTCTGCATCTTATGAACTACTCCGTGGAAATTAATGAAAATGCGGAAGGATGATGCCAGAGGTCTTGCCAAAGGTCTTCTTGTCGCGCACAGAAAATTTGACTTCACATACACTGACAGCGTGACTACTGCGCCGAATGGGTCTGTCCCCACAAAACGAGGTAGCTGAAGGAACGGGAAAAGACAGTGAGTGTCAATTAGTTAGCAGTTACAGTGCGTTGTGGTGGTGTTCTTCATTACAATATGGCCTGGAGACAGCATCTGGGTGACTCCACACGGAAAACATCCATCGGGAAACTGGGAGAAGTACGACGAGATGAGCCTATGAGTTTCGTCGTGCTCACAGCATTGTTTCACTTGTTTAGTGAGCGTCCAGATCCGTAGGCACTGCTGCCGGAATCAGAGGAGACAGCAGCACATGACCGCTGCATTGTGCAAGAGCTAGAACTACAAGGAAAGCACTCTGATGCTCCACAGTGGCACCACGAATGCAGTGAGGTGGTATCGTTACCTGAAGATGAATATGTTGTATTATTTTCACACACGCACACCGGCGATACCATTGGGGATGGTGCCGAGGGCGTAGGCAGAGGAGCAACGACGAGTGATTCGCTTGTTCTTCTCCGAACAGAGCGGCTTCAATGTGACTAATTCTGTGGCGAGACCTAGGAACGCATAATACACCCAGCAATCTTTTTGAATATGGACGTTTTGGTGTTCCACATTTTATGATGTGGGGACGCACACTGTAGCCATTTCTGACCACGGTTGCCCTACACTCACCAATCTATGTTACTGTCCCACTGTACTCCTTCTCAGTGGGCGTCTTTCGTCTTTCCAGGTGTGTGTTCATTGGTAGATGACAATAAATGTCCGTTTTGGGCCAGGTGGAGGAGACCTTGGCCGGCCTCGGTGGCCGTGCGGTTCTAGTCGCTTCAGTCGGGAACCGTGGGACTGCTGCGGTCGCAGGTTCCAATTCTGCCTCGGGCATGGATGTGTGTGATGTCCTTAGGTTACTTAGGTTTAAGTAGTTCTCAGTTCTAGGGGACTGATGAGCTAAGATGTTAAGTCCCATAGTGCTCAGAGCCATTTGGACCATTTTTTGGAGATCTTGGAGAGAGCATTTTCGGAGAATGGATAGGTCTGAACTCTCCTCAGACGCGTCGAGCACTTGTTGGACGCGTAGGGGAGACGTATTTCAGCACGTTCACATACAGTGCTACCCACTCTCTTGATGTTGTTGTGGTGACCACACACTCAGTTACGAAACATGCCAAGATTGTGGTAACCCCCACAGGACAATCAAGAGTCATGGCGGATTCAGTTTAGTTATTGCCTCCGAATAAAAGTGTAATTTCTGTTCATCTCAGTGTGTATTTTTTTCAGTTATGTTCTGAACTAAACTCTGAGAGGTGACATGCCTTTAGATGCACACAGTGACTTGCCCCTCTCATATTTATATCTGAGTAATTCGATTTGGGGAAGTATGGCCGAGTATTGTCATTACAAGGCTAGTATTGAGAACTCAGAAGGTATGAATACTTTCCTCTCTAATTGTATCTGGTGAAAAGTGCTATTGCTTCACACACGGACTTCCCACACACCGTCTCTCGTCACCCGGGTGGTCCAGTGACAGGCGGGTTCTGCCGATCTGGAAAGGGTTATGCCGACGGGTGTGAGGGAGTCGAGTGGATGCTGTGCAGACGCCGAAATTGTCATAAGAGCGGGGGCGACACGCCCACAGGGGCGTGAAGCAGCGGCAGGGGCTAGAGATTCCGTTACTTCGCAGAAACTTAGTGAAAACACTTTCTGTCGGGCTACCAGCGAGGCTTGGGAATGACGTGTTCCCAGGCAGTCTTGGCGGTCAAATTACCGCGTTTTCTGATTGGCTTGCTCAGGGGATAGCTCCGTGACGTAGCAAAATCGGCACAGAAATTGGCGTCAAGCATCTCCATCGGTGGAATAGTAGTGCTTCGGCAATAGAGTGGAATTTTCCGCCGGTTTTCGAGTTGCTAATTGGAACGTTTAACCTCGGCCACTGTCGTCGAGGCGGCAATGTTCTGTGTTCGGATTGTGCGGGCGCTCTTGAGGGAGTCGACTCTCGCCTTTCAGTCGGTGTAGGTTACAAGACTGAGCTCTCGCTGCTCTGGACAGCCTGCCTTCTGTTGGCTGTCTAATACACATTAATTCAATTGTAACTGTTTGACGAAGTTTCTGAAGTTTCGACTTCAATGCAACTTTCCGAGTACAGTTGGCAATTGAGCGTTCTGCGTACAAGCGGCCTATGTTGTCCGTGTTGAGCCATTTTGGCTAAAGTTGACTGTGTCGGAGTTACTGTGATACTTAACTTGTTAAAATCAACCACTGTACTGTCAGTGATTGTGTAGCGAGCCTTCTTCGTCTCCCTCGGAGGCACATTTGTGATGCTAGGAAGTCTTTAGTCGGGAACAACCGGACCAGGATAATTTGTTTCGGGCTATACTCGTGACGTTATCGTCACCACGACGGGATGTCGAAGCAACCAGCCATCGCCTCCGGCACGCCAGATCGTGTCCTTGCAGTTAAGAAGACAGCTTGGCAATGTATGTTTGCAGCACTGACAGATTAGGGAATTTTGCTATGTGACAATCAGAGCTCAGCTGAACGCGCCTGTTCCCATCTTTTCTAACGTGGTTCTGTCTTGGGCGTTCATTTTCTGAGTTCCCACTACTGTAGCAGCAGTTAATGTTGGGTTGGCTGGGTGTTTCTCTTAAAAATTGAGTTGCAAGGAACTGGCTCCATATACCACTTGGTCATAAATGTCACAATCTAGTTTATGGACAACTTCACCTCCACAGCATTTATTTGAGTATCCAATTTGACGTATTGTAAATGTTTCATGTGTTTTGTTTATTATTTTGAGTTTAGTCATAATAAATCAAATTGTTATTTTGGACAGAACTTTCATTCTGTATATTTGTAGAGCAACCCTTTCATTTCTCACTACGTTAATGAAAGTTCGCTTTATCAAGTTAATTTCTGTCAAATTAAAGTATTGCAGGTGCCAAACTCTTTTCTACTCCACTTGCAGGGTCGATTACAGTTAGTTCGCCTTTCTTCTTAATCCATGTGCAACAGCAATATTCTGAGTTACAAAAGGGGGGCTTAGAGCATCATTTCCATATGTATATTCTAGAAGAATTTAGTGTTAAATACACTGCTAGCTCCAGCACCTCGCAACTCCATTTGTTCTTTCTATGTTCATCGAGATACGTTACTTGTTGATGTCACATAATACGAAAGTACAGTGATAAGCCACAGCATTATGACCACTGGTGTAATGGATTGTTTGTCCACCTTTGGAACGAAATAAATCACTTATTCCGCATATCAGGGCTCCAATAGTTTGTTAGTAGTTTTGTGGAGGTATGTGGCATTAGCTGTCTGAGTCCAGATCACGCAATTCGCGAAAATAACGGACCGTTGATTTGCGTACACGGTGATGGCGCTCGATAGCGACCCATATGGGTGTCATAGGGTTTACATTAGGCGAATTTGGTCGACGAGACATCAACGTGAGCTGAGTGTAATGCTCCTCAAACCACTATAGCACGGTTCTGGCTCCTAGACACAGACAATTGTACAGCTGAAAGATGGTGTCACCGTCGGGAAGACATCAAACATGAAGGAATACTGGTTCAATTACTACCACAGGTCAAATGCAGGAGCAGGAAAATCATTCCCATAGCCAGCTTGTTTGCGTGGAGCAGTGCGCCTTTCGAGTCGCCGATCGCCTCGATTACGGCGTCTGTGGAGATCGCCGGCAACCTGGTACAGCAAAAATGTGACTAACCCAAGAGCCGACACACGTTTCCATTGATCGACGGTCGAGTCCCAATGCTCCCGCGCCTATTACAATAGTAACTGAAGATGTCGAACTATGTACAATGAACGGTGTGCTCCGAAACACTTTTTCGTGCACCAGCATTGTGCTCTTTCGGCAGAGATGCCACAGATCACCATCTGTCCTATTTTACAGAGCATGTACGTCGCCGAACCCCACGTTGTATGAAGAGTCATGGACGTCCAACCATTTAGCGCCTAGTGGTAGTTTCACTGTGCTACCTCTTTCCGTAGATGCTCACGACAGGGGCACGTGAACATTCCAACAGCTTCGCCGTTTTTGAGACACTCGTTCTCAGGCTTTGCGTAATAATAATCCATGCTTTGTCAACGTCGATATCTCAATCGATTTCCCCATTTGCAGCCCATATCTTCTCTGGGGTTATCCCCCGTCTGTGTCTGATCCGCTTACATACTTTTGTTACCACGTCAAGGGCACGCAACCCCACCAGGCGGTACCGTACGTCGCTGATTTGGCTGATTTGTTTAACTTCCGTGCTGTATACATAAACCCTGTATACGTTATTTTCATTCCCGTTTACCGGAAGCACAGCCCTAAGAAGAATGAAGACTGATATATACTGTCGAACGCCTACTTAACAACATGTTGCTCGACCAAACGCAGCTGCGATTCTGCTTATCGAGCATTCGAGAGCTCCATCGTCGGTTTTCGGAAGTATGCGAGACAGGACGTCTACCTACATGTCACGCTATAACCCTAAATTAGTGCCGGCGATTTGTGGACGCAGAGTTCGGGACCAGTAGCGTGCCAGATATTTTCCACAGAGTTCACATCTGACCAATCTTCTGGCCAAGACATCAGTTCGAATTTCCTTTCAAACACTGCAGCACGATTCTAGCCTTTTGACACGGACGGTGTTCCTGCAACAATGTGAAGTGGGAGGACACCAAGAAGAAAATGGTTCAGATTGTCCAGAATAATGTTCACGAGGGCCACTGCTGTCATGATGTTTTCGATTTCTTCCGCTGTGAATGCCACCCATAGTATAATTCAATCCCCACTGGCCTGCATCTTTGATGCAGTGCATGTTTCGAGGACTCGTTAGCCTGCATTAGGATGTATCCGGACATGATCAACGACTTGGTATGACAATGTTTCCCGTTGCTATTAGTCCACGGTTCATTTTCCATGACTTCGTGCTCAATGCGTCATGTTCAACAATATGCGCAGTACAATGTGATCCCAAAGATTCGTGACGTTAGATATACCACAGATTTCCTATGTATCCTAGTTTACAGATTGCGCAAGCCTCCGACATCCAAGTTCTGTAATGGATCACGGTCACCCAAGACATCAATGCCTATTCGTGGTTTCCTCGCCTTTCAGCCACGTTCCAGAGATGCTCACGACTGCAGCAAGCGAACAGGCTATCTGTTACGCCACCAGGGGAATTCAGTGTAACAACGGGCAGTGGTCATAGTGTTCTGGCTCATTATTGCATATGATATGGAGTAAATGAAGGCATATTTTAAATGTCTTACATCCTTCACAAAAAACTCGTAGCGTCGCTGCGTAGTATTTCTATAATTGTGTGTATATATTTTGAAGTTGATATTTAGTACTCATACTGATACCTCGTGGAATCGTTCTGTTTCCACCATGCCATAGGCAACAGTCAAATGGAAAAGAGTCACACTGAAACAAGTAAATTAACTGTTGGTTACTTCAAAAGTAATCGCCATATCCCACTGTGAGACAAGAAGCACAATGTCTTCATAGAAAAATATCTGTTGTTACCTACGGTGCGATGATTATACTGAGGCCGAAACGTCTTCGTCCGAAGAAAATCGACTGTCATGAATTTCGTTCTTGAGCGACCCAAAAATATGGAAATCGTATGGAGAGACATCGGGACTGTATGGAGAATATTTCAGTGCTAATCAGCGAAACATTCTGTAGTGAAGTCGAAACATATGGGAGGGCCCACATGTTGCCAAGGACTTCAAATTCCCAAGCCACATTTTTGAAGCCCTGAATAAAAAGTAAAAAAAAACATTCGTGACCGTCAATTTGCTTCGGACGAACAGGTGCACGCGTGGGTACAGTCTTGGTTCCGTAGGTAAGCTCAGAATTTTTTCTCATGAAGATCGTGCCTCACACTGAGATAAAAGTTTTAACAGTTATGGTGATTAATTTTGATATAAAGAACAGTTTACTTAAGTGTTTTCCATGTGCGTCGTTATAATTTGACTGCCGCTTGTATAACGTCGTCAGACAACACAGATTAATTTCCGGGCAATTGTCTCCTCTAGACTGCTAAGGTATACTCATGCACGTCGCTCCTACACACACTGATAAGCCGAAACACAATGACCACTGCCCATCGCGACACTGGATGCACTGGATGCGGACACATGACGAAATAACAAAAGTTATGTAACCAGAGCACACACGGACGGAGGATCGCCCTAGCCAACATACGGGCTGCAAATGGGGAAATTTATTCAGAAAAGCAACTTTGACAAAGGGCAGATTATTGTTACGCAGAGCCTGTGAACGAATCTTCGCGTGCTCCTGTCTTGAATGTCTACCGAAAGAGGTGGAATGGCAGTGAAACTACCACTAGGCCCTAAATGGTTTAATGTCTACGACTCTTCACACAACCTGGGGTTCCGAGGCTTGTCTGCTTTGCAAGGCAGGATAAATGATGGCCTGTGGCACCTCTACTGAACGAGCACAATGCTAGCGCATACACAAGTGTTTCGGAGCACACCGTTCATCGGAAATTGTTGAACTGTACCCCCTCAGCAGACCATCCCTACGTGTTGACATGTTGACCCAGCGAGATAGTCAGTTATGACTGCAGTGGCCGCGGGACCAACGGGATTCGATTGTCGATCAATGGAAACGTGCCGGTTCTTTGGGGTAATCAGATTTTTGCTGCACTAGCTAGCTGGTCGTCTCCACAAATGCCGTAATCGAGGTGAACGGCGGCCCGAAGCGTGTAGCGAGCCGCGGATGCAGTCTGGTGGGAGCACTATTATGCTGTAGGAGACATTCCCTGCTCTTTCTTAGGTAGTAATCGACCACACACTTAGAATTGCGAACCACCTGCACCCGTTCACGCTTGATGTCTTCCCCCAAGGCGACGTCACCTCTCAGCAGTATAACTGTCAGTGTTTCAGAGCCAGAACTGCGTTACAGTGATTTGAGTAGCATTATAGTGAACTTACGTTGATGTTCGGCGATCAAATTCGCCTGATGTAAATCCCATGGAACCTATCTGGGTCGCGGGCGCCATCACCACGTACGCAAATCAGCGGCCCGTTATTTACGGGAATTACATGACCCGTGTGTAGACATAAGAGGAGGCGATAGAAAACTTTCGTTAGAAGAACATGCAGTAATTGATTTGTCAATCAGGCAAAATGCAGTGGACATTTAAGACAATCATCCCACAGGCGCACCAGGTTGAATATAATGTCTGGCAAAACACCGTATCCTGCTGCGTGAATAAGTTCGTAACTACCTACTGCACAGCCTCGTCCGATAGCAATCGTCGACCCGTGAAGGCCTTTTTTAAAGGACCGAAAAGTTGGTGATCGCGTGGGGATCAGTCAGGATTATACAACGAGTGCTCGAATGTCTCGCACCTCAGTTGGCTTAAATTCTGCCTTACGACGTGTGCGATATGGGTACATGCGTTATCACGAAGCAGCAGCACCCCTTGTGGCTGTTCACGCAGACGTTTCGCCTTAATTGCACACATTATTCGTTCTCCGATGGGTCTATATCAGTGTTGGTCCTTCGACGAATAAGACAAGAATGACAGCACCTTTGGACGCATTTGGTAACACCGCCGCCATAGTTCACGTTTACGCATCTACAGTACTCGCGTCGGAGAGACACGGATGCAACGGTAATCCGTTGCCTACATGTCGGTGCTTACATAACCGTATCGTTGTCATCGCACCACCGCCCTCTGCGGGAAACTATTTTATTACCCCTTATATTATCAACCTACCATTATGTTGTCATCTCGGTCTATATTTCTCTCTTGTAACCAAGTAGGAAACTTTCCTGGTCCATTTACCATTTATTCACCTGTTACATGCTTCACCCACTACCGTTTCAGTCCTAGCAATTAAAATTACGTCTTCAGTGTCAAGTGAACTTCTTTTGAAAGTTCTCTTATTCGAAGCACGTTGATGCAGTTAGTATGTAAATTTCTGTATAAGTTTTATATTTATTGGGCTATTCTGTGTATTTGTGTGCCACCACAAATTCAGATTACTGTTTGAACAGCAGTTAAGAGATATTCGATCTTTCCTAGCTTTCGTAGCTGAGTAGTTTATTTATTGAGTTATTAAAACAAACGTAGGTAACAGTTTCATTCTTTTTGCCGTCGGAAAACCAGCCACAGTACACCCTACAGGCAATAGGTGTGTTGAAATTGGGGCGGAAATATTGCTGCCTTGCTAATTTGATTTGAATTATCTAACAGCATGGTTAATAGTATTAGATGTGTAATGCGTATTTTCATACGTCACTTAAGCCGGATCAATGTGCATCACCAATTGTCAAGTGAAAACAGTAAAAATTATTAATTTTTGCAGTTATTTTTCAGTTCTAAGCCAGTGATACGTCGCTCATAGGTTTGTTTACTGAAAGAGGAAAATATTATATTTCGCTTTTTTAAATGCACCTAGTACTTCGCTCCTATTGCGAACTCAGTGTCACAGGAATGGAAAAGTGCGTTACCTGTGCGGTTACATTTCATTTTGTACGTAATACGTTGTTCACATACGGGACAGCGGGGAAGCCAAGAGATACCGTCAGCAAAACAGTAGGTGACACACGTCAGGGAATTCACGTGTGCGACCAGCAAACAGACACTACGAATGAGTGCTGCTGTGGTAACATCTGTGTAGTGCAGTTCAGTGTTGAATAATGCATTATTAATGCAGCCCTGCACGTCAGTGACCACTGATAAAATATCGCATGCGTGCAACTGTAAACGTTAGTTGGAAATGTACACTGTCGTTGTGGATTATTTGTTGCATAAGCCTTGTTGTGTTGGACAAGAGAGCGTTGATCGTCCTGGATGCATCTGTGTTTGCGATGTACGGGTACAGCAGCCCTAAACTTGAAGGTAGATTTGAATTCCTTGATGCCTTAGTACGCATTGCTCGGTGAGACCATAAGTAACCGGTCACTCCTAAGCAATTCGTATATACCTATAACCTGTCACTATAAAAGGAGGTAGGGAGGTTGTGTTCTCAGTAGAGAAGCAGAAACAGCAGAATAAGTTTCTCAAGAGAGCTCAGTGTTTCGAACGCGTGCTAGTCACATGGGCTACTCATTGGATGCCACTTGAGTAACTAATCCATTAGAGATATTTCAAACCATCCAAAGCGGCCCAAGTCGACATTTGACGATATGATATTGAAGTGGAAACGCAAGGAATCAACGACAGCTAAACCAAGACTAAGCACACCCCATGTTGTGACGGGTGGGAATCACTGAGAATTGCCGAGGGTAGCTGTGAAGACATTATTGATATCAGAGGAAGTAAGCACTAGTGATTTCCAAGGCGCTAACAGCAGCCCAGGCAGCACAATTACTGTGCATTGTTTTTCTATTTTGAGGCATCAGTCTCGTGACTGTTTTGACGCGTCCCACCATGAATTTCTCTCCTGTGGAAACCTTTTCGTCTCAGAGTAGCACTTGCAACCTGCGTCCTCATTTATTTACTAGATACGTTCAAATCTCTGTCTTCCCCTACAGTTTTTACCCTCTAAAGCTCCCTCTAGTACGAGGGTCGGTCAAAAAGTAATGCCTCCCATTTTTTTTTCTACTTAAAGAAATTAAGTTAAGTGAAAAATTTGAATTTGGCGCCATTCCTCAAACCTTCTTCTGCAATCCACTGCAGTAGTAACTTTCTGTGTCAACAGGTGGCAGCACAGCAGAAGTTTGTAAGATGGCCGACATCGATGTTCGTTTGAGACAGCGTTGTGTGATTGAATTCTTGAATGCAGAAGGTGAAACGCCCATACGCATTCATGAAAGACTGAAGAAGGTGTATGGTGTTGTGACAGTGGATGTCAGCACTGTTAGACGATGGGTTCGTCGTTGTAAGGAAGCTGAAGGGCAAACACCGTTGACTGACGAAAAGCGGAGCGGCAGGCCGGTGAGTGCAGTGACTCCACACAACATTCAGCAAGTTGATGACATCATTCGTGGTGACCGTCGGGTGACTGCAGATGAAGTGTGTCGCATTATTTCTCTTAGTAAAGGCAGTGTGATCACGATTATTAAACAATTGGGGTACTCAAAAGTTTGTGCACGGTGGGTTCCAAGAATGTTAACCGATCAGAATAAAGAGGCAAGGAAAACAATAGCCTCCCAACACTTGCAGCGCTTCCGTTTGGAGGGAGATGAGTTTCTGAAAAAAATTGTGACCGGGGACGAAACATGGGTGCATTTTTTTGAACCCGAATCAAAGAGGCAGTCAATGGAGTGGCGTCACACAAGCTCGCCGAGGAAGAAAAAATTCAAAACTGTGCGATCGGCAGGGAAAGTTATGGCAACAGTTTTCTGGGATACAGAGGGTGTGATTCTGGTTGATTTTTTGGAGCAGGAATGCACAATAAATTCTGTTCAATACGTCACAACCCTCAACAAACTTAAAGCACGTCTTCAGAGAGTTCGCCCAACAAAATCAATGGCAGATGTTCTTCTTTTGCATGACAATGCAAGACCACACACCAGTCGTCACACCTCTGACGAGATTCTCAAAATTGGATGGGAAGTTTTGCCTCATCCCCCATACAGCCCTGACCTGGCACCATCAGACTTCCATCTGTTCGGGCCACTAAAAGAAACTCATCGTGGGATTCATTTTGAAGATGAGGAGGCCGTCAAAACATCCGTGCGTCAATGGCTTAGGAAGCAGAGCTGTGATTTTTACCGTGCTGGGATACATGCCCTTGTTCAAAGATGGACCAAAACTGTAGAGATGGGCGGAGATTACATTCAAAAATGACAAAATGATCCTCAATGTTGTGGTTTTCAACCTATGTAATTGCATTTAAATTTCCTGACAATTAAACGTAGAAAAAAAAAAATAGGAGGCATTACTTTTTGACTGACCCTCGTACTATGGAAGTTGTGACGTGGTGTACTAACAGATGTCCTATCATCCTGTTCCTTTCCTCGTTGATTCTACATCTACATTTATACTCCGCAAGCCACCCAACGGTGTGTGGCGGAGGGCACTTTAAGTACCACTGTCATTACCTCCCTTTCCGGTTCCAGTCGCGTATGGTTCGCGGGAAGAACGACTGCCGGAAAACCTCCGTGCGCTCTCGAATCTCTCTAATTTTACATTCGTGATCTCCTCGGAAGGTATAAGTAGGGGGAAGCGATATATTCGATGACTCATCCAGAAACGCACCCTCTCGAGACCTGGACAGTAAGCTACACCACGATGCAGAGCGCCTCTCTTGCAGAGTCTGCCACTTGAGTTGGCTAAACATCTACGTAACGCTATCACGCTTACCAAATAACCCTGTGACGAAACGTGCCGCTCTTCTTTGGATCTTTTCTATCTCCTCTGTCAATCCGACCTGGTACGGATCCCACACTGACGAGCAATACTCAAGTATAGGTCGAACAAGTGTTTCGTAAGCCACCTCCTTTGTTGATGGACTACATTTTCTAAGGACTCTCCCAATGGATCTCAACCTGGCACCCGCCTTACCAACAATTAATTTTTCATGATCATCCCACTTCAAATCGTTCCATACGCATACTCCTAGATATTTTACAGACGTAACTGCTACCAGTGTTTGTTCCGCTATCATATAATCATACATTAAAGGATCCTTCTTTCTATGTATTCGCAATACATTACATTTGTCTATGTTAAGGGTCAATTGCCACTCCCTCCACCAAGTGCCTATCCGCTGCAGACCTTCCTGCATTTCGCTGCAATTTTCTAATGCTGCAACTTCTATGTATACTACAACATCATCCGCGAAAAGCTGCATGGAACTTCTGACACTATCTACTAGGTCATTTATATATATTGTGAAAAGCAATGGTCCCATAACACTCCACTGCGGCACACCAGAGGTTACTTTAACGTCTGTAGACGTCTCTCCATTGAGAACAACATGCTGTGTTCTGTTTGCTAAAAACTCTTCAATCCAGCCACTCAGCTGGTCTGGCATTCCGTAGGCTCTTACTTTGTTTATCAGGCGACAGTGCGGAACTGTATCGAACGCCTCCGGAATCTGCTGCGGAGAACCATCTCATTCTTTACGTTATCAGTCCATCATATTTCCAACATTCATCTCTGGGAGCCACATTTACGTGCTTTGATTCCCACTTGTTTCGTTTTCCCACAGTCCATGTTTCTCTACAATACCAATCTGCGCTCCAGTCATACATTGTAAGAGAATGTTTTCTCAAGTTAAAGCCTATGTGCGATACTAGTAAAATTTTCTTGGCCAGAAATGCCATTTTCGCCAGATATCGTACGTTTTCGTGGCCCACCCTTCCCCATCCGACATGTGCTGTTTTACTGCCTAGATAGCAGAACTCTTCGATTTCTTCTACTTCATGATTCCCAAATCTGATGTTAAGTTTCTCGCTGTTGTGATATCTGCTCGTTCTACTTACTCCGTCTTTCTTCGACTTACTCTCTATCCATAATCTGTACCCTTTAGACAGTTAATTCCAGTCAATAGATCCTGTAATTCTTCTTCCATTCACTGATGATAGCAATGTCATCTGCGAATGATAATCTTTCACCCTAAATTTTGATCCCATTCTTCAATCTCACTTTTGTCTCCCTCATTGCTTTTTCGGTGTACAGATTGAACAGTAGAGGCGAAATATTACATTCCTGTCTTACACCCTTTATATTGGTTCAAATGGCTCTGAGCACTATGGGACTCAACGTCTGTGGTCATAAGTCCCCTAGAACTTAGAACTACTTAAACCTAACTAACCTAAGGACATCACACACATCCATGCCCGAGGCGGGATTCGAACCTGCGACCGTAGCAGTCGCGCGGTTCCTGACTGAGCGCCTAGAATCGCTAGACCACCGCGGCCTACACCCTTTATATTCCGAGCACTTCTTACTTGGTTTTCCACTCTTACTATTCCTTCTTGGTTCTCGTTCATATTGTATATTACTGGTCTTTTCGTCGTATCTTAACCCTGCTTTCCTCAGAATTTCGATCGTCTTGGCTCATTTTATACTGTCGAACGCCTTTTCCAGGTAGAAAAATCCTATGAACGTGTCTTGACTTATCTTCAGTCTTGCTTCCACTACCAACAGTAACATCAGACTACCTCTGTGGTGCCTTTGCCTTTCCGAAAGCGAGACTGATCATCATTTAAGAGATACTCAATTTTCTTTTCCATTTCTTGTACGTTGTTCTTGTCAGCAACTTGGATGCATGGGCAGTTAAACTGATTCTGCTACAATTCTCCCACTTGTCGGCTCCTGTTATCTTCGAAATTGTGTGGATGACGTTTTTCCAAAAGTCTGAAGGTATATCGCCAGACTCATGCATTCTACCCACCAATGTTAATAGTCGTTTTCTTGCCACTTCCCCCCGTGATTTTAGAACTTTCGATGAAATGTTATCCATGCCTTCTGCCTTATTTGATCTTAATGCCGTGAAAGGTCTTTTAAATTCTGACTCTAATACAGGGCCCCCTATCTTCCATATCGCCTCCCGTTTCTTCTTCTGTCACGTCATCAGACAAGTCCTCCCGCACATAGAGGCATTCAGTGTACTCTTCCCACCTATAAGCTCGCTCCTTTGCATTAACAGTGGAATTCCATTGCACTCTTAATGTTACCGCCGTTACTCATAATTTTACCGATTGATTTTCTGACTTCCTCAATGCTGTTAGTCCTTCTGACAATCAATTATTTTTCCATTTCTTCACATTTCTCATATAGCCATTTCGCTTTACTTCCCTTGCGCTTCCTATTTATTTCATTGCCAAGTGAGTTGCATCCCTGTATTTCTGAACTTCCCTGAACACTTGTGTACTTATTTCTTTCGTCGATCAGCTGAAGCATATCTTCCGTCGCCCGTGGTTTCTTCACAATTAACCTCCTTGTATCTTTATATTTGTCCGACCACCTATTGAGACTGCTCCTTTTTGAGAAGTCCATGTTTCTTCAGCTGAAATGTCTACAGAGCTATTCATTATAGCAGTATCTCTAGCCTCATAGAACTTCAAGCGTGTATTTCCGTATCACACTTCTTTGCACATTGTTTATTCCTGATTACACGCTTGAACGTCAGTCTACACTTCACCATTATTAAATTGTACGCAAGAAATTGAAGAGAATGGGGTACAATAGGCAAGCATCTCCTCAGAACGCACCAACTTTTAGTTAGAGTGCTGAAAGAGGTGTAAAGAGCAACACCACTGAACAGTGAATGACTGGAAACGAGTGATTGGTAATGATGAATCACACTATACCATGCGGGAGTCCGGTGACAGGAGGGTTGGGTTTGACGAATGGCTGGAGATCGTTACCTGCCACCACGTATAGTGCCAAACGTGCGGTATAGAGGATGCGGTGTTAGGATATGCTTTTCTTTTCGTGTTTACAGTGTGGTCCCCTTACTGACGTTAAGAAAACGGTAAGTACCAAAGTTTATGAACACATTGTACACCGTTCTCTACCGCGTACAATAAATTAACTGTTCAGGGACGATGATTGTGCTGGCACGTCAGAGCATACTGTTGGAAAGAAGCATCCATGAGACAATGGTTTTTGTCAGTAACATTCCTGTACAGACTTCCGACCTGAACCAAGTAGAGCTCCATATCCCACCATGCAATAACAGTATCTAGCTTGGTTTCGGCTCTTGAGGAAGGAAGCCTGCCATTCCTCAACAGCGGAATTCAAGTCCTCGTAAAGGCTAATGGCGGGCACACCACACACCAACAATTACTGACAGGTATCTTGATACTTTTTATCAGACAGTGTATTAGCTTGTCTTCCTCCAATTTCTGAACTGATGCATACTGACAATTACGGCTAAACCTGCTGTTTAAGGCCGACTAGAAACCATCGTATAATTCGACATTTTTCGCATAAGCTTATCGTTTCTAGCCATAAATGTTTCGACAGATGACAGAAAATTATCGGCGACAGTTTGAGAATTGAAACCCAAATTTTTTGATACGTTTTCTGATTCTTACATACTTAGGCATCGAGTTGTAATATATATTGTTGTGGACTAAAATTAGAGATAATATCATCGTACAGTTTACCAGTCAGTAAGAGAATCACGGATTCGTTTTATTAGCATACTGAAGTACATGAGGTGGGTTACAGGGTTCGTTTTACTCGATATATTCATGGTATAAAACGAAAAGTTTCACCCATCAGTGGATCAGCTAGTAGAGAGATGGTTCAAATGGCTCTGATCACTATGGGACTCAACATCTGAGGTCATCAGTCACCTAGAACTTAGAACTACTTAAACCTAACTAACGCTAAAGACATCACACACATCCATGCCAGAGGCAGGATTCGGACCTGCGACCGTAGCGGTCGCGCGGTTCCAAACTGTAGCTCCTAGAACCGCTTGACCACACCGCCCGGCGAATAGAGAGACTGCGAACATTCTAACTTTAGCCACTTAAGAAATGCTCCATGTCCCATCCCATCTGATCATGGTACTGTAAAATACAGCAAGGTGTTACAATCAAAACAGTGGAAATTGGTTTTGCTCACTTAACATCTACTAAAAACCGTTGTTTAAAGCTGAGGGCGTTTAGATAGACACATTTACCCACATAGAAGACGCTGAAAGTAAGAACTAAATATATATATTTAATACATATACGACTTGTTCGGAATAAAATTCATCCTGCATCACAGGGCTATGTCTTGTTTATGAGTGACATCGGAAGCGGTGAATTGATCTACAATGTTTTATTCTGAAAATGACTATCCGATTTTAAAGGATGGCACGCGCTAACTCGGGGTGCTTTTTACGAGTACATTAGGCTCAAAATTCTCGTTTACGTTTTACAAATGTTCAGTGTTCTCTCTACCGAAAGTACGTGCGAGCATGTCTGGAATCACTTCAGTCGCTACTGTAGTTATGCGGCGTCGCGGTTGTCCACAGCGAACTACATACTGTGCACTGCGGGTTACTTTGACCTTTACGGCTGATTCCTTGTTAATGCAGGTAATTAATAAATGCTCTTGAACGCTGACGCCCGGTTGGTGGTACTGCCTTATGTTGAAAAATTGGACAGGTGCGTGCACTAATCGCGCACTGAGGATTCTGTACAAACTTAATTATGCATATAGACAGTTTATCCATTCAGGAAATCGAGGATATTGAGGATTTTTGCCTGTTATCGACATTGATACTGGCAAGACATCGGTCCCCGGGATTCCAAGACTTTTGAGAACGTTTTAATTTCAATTTTGATGTTGGATAACAAATGACTACAGAAATATTTTTTGTGTGTGATGTAATTACAGATTCTCAATTTTATGATTGTTTACCTTTGCTTGTATTCTGATAACTTTCTTCTTGCCCAATTTCATGATAAGTAAGGGGGAAGTAACCTATAGGTTTTAATGAGTTTGTTCGCGGTAATCAAAGTCTTGACATAGATGGCCGTATCTGTTGACTGCATTGACTTAGAAGACTAACGTTGTTATACTACCAGAGGACTACGGACCTCACATGTGACATAAATTTTATCTTGATACGTCTACCCTGTTCTGGTGTAAACGCCGGCAGGCCGTCGAGAACTTTAAAGCGGAGACGGCTGTGAAGAACATGTCAGCCAATTGCACGCTGACCGGCCCCTCTCTAACAAGGGGAGGCCACGACGTTTGGAACGCGGATTTACTGCAAACTTCGTACACTCGTGGTACTCCACGAGGACAACAAAATGTGTAAGCAGGACCCCGTACTTCTCAAGCGTGACTGAGACAATCGCAAGATAATTTCGGTCGTCAAATATATATCCGTGCGTGGCCAATTTAACCATGAAGCGCCTATAGTCGAATGGTGGCGTCACGGTAGCTCAGCGTGTTCGGTCAGGGGGTTAGCTAGCTGTCCTCTGTAATAAAAAAACTGAGTTAATGGATCAACGGCGACCTGAAACGGGTGTCTTGCGACGTCCGCCCCGAGCAGATAGAACGAACAAAAGCGAACAAAATGAGATTTTAAAAAAAGCGTGTTCGGTCTGAGCGTTAGCTTTCCTTTCTAATAAAAGAATTGAACGATCTGATCATCGAACAAACTGAACGGGTATCATCGGACGTCCGCCCTGAACAGATTCAACGAATAATATATAACAAAATTGTTTTTTCTTTTTTTTTTTAATGGTGGTTGGCGTTCAAGCCGCTTGATCGAGTTCCGTTCGTCAGTTTTTTTTTTATTTTCAACACAGTCATTTTCTTTATTATTTATATTTTAATTGATATAATGGGGGAAATACGTGTAATCGGATGAACTTTTATTAAATTTACAATGTTATTTGGCAGTACATTAATTTTTATTATCACAAATAATGTAATACTCATAACTATCGACTAGTAAACGGCCAAACGGCTAAAGTGATACTAAAAATGTATGCTTGTCCGTGCTTTGAGAGATCCCTTATGCCTGGAAGGAGCCCGAAACGACTTGTTACCTCCAAGTTTTGACCGGTACAGACGGCTTTCGAAAGATGTACAATTAATCATCGCTTTCGACTTTACGAGTGCAAGTTGCAGGATGGGATTTTTTCGTAAAATCGTGGAAAACAAAGTTAAACGCCACCATCTGCATTGAATAAATGCTATGTTTTCGCATAAGCAAGGTCTTTTGACGTTTTCCGTGGAAAAACAAACCTCGATAACATTTTCAAAAACTTCTCTTTCAGACGATAGTTCGGAAGCAAACCATGCACAACGCAGTATTTCCTTAAAAATCGGCGCTGATAATTGGTTATGCAGTATCGAGTGTATTTTAATAGCGTCTTCCAAGAAGCAATTTCTCGTTCTCTTTCGATTAAATACGAACAGTTTTGAAAACACGGACAAGCATACATTTTCAGTATCACTTTATGCGTTTGGTCGTTTACTAGTCGATAGTTATGAGTATTATATTATTTGTGATTATAAAAATTAGTAGACTGCCAAACAACATCGTAATTTTAATAGAAGTACATACGATTACACGTATTTTTCCAATAATATCAATTGTAATATGTATAGTAAAGAAAATGACTGTATTGAAAAAAAAAAAACTGACGAACGTAACTCGATCAAGCGATCTAGCGGCTTGGACGCCAACCACTTAAAAAAAATCATTTCGTTCTATGACTCCAGTTCAGTTTTTTCGTTCATCCGTTGGCTCAGTTTTTTTTATTAGAAAGGGAAGCTAACGCTTCTGACCGTACACGCTGAGCTACCTGACGCCACCACTCGGCTGCAGCCGCTTCATGGTTAAAATGGCCACGCACAGATACCAGGTGTACCGGTATGAAATGAGCGTTTTTTTGTGAAAATGAAACACTAATTTTGAATTAAAAAGTAAAAACGTTTTATTCAAAGTACTGACCACTGATTTCTATATATTTTGACAATCTTTCTGGCAATTTGTGGACACCACGCCAATAGAAATGTTCGTCTTTTGAAGCAAACCAATCAGACACCCAATTATCGACTTCTTCGTAGGGAACGAAGTGTTCCTCAGCCAATGCGTGTCCCGTTGACGAAAACAAATGGTAGTCGGAAGGGGCCAAGTCTGGTGAATACGGCGCGTGGGGTAGCAGCTCCAAGCCAAGAGTTTTGATTGTATCCTGAACCAGTTTTACTTTGTGTGCAGGTGCATTGTCGTGTAAAAAAATTACTTTGCCATGTCTTCTGGCCCATTCTGGTCTTTTTTCGATCAGTGCATAGTTCAAATTGATCATTTGTTGTCTGTAGGGATTAGTATTCACAGCTTCACCGGGTTTTAGGAGCTCATGATACACCACACCATTCTGATCTCACCAAACACAGAGCATTGTCTTCTTGCCGAATCGATCTGGTTTTGCAGTCGATGCTTATGGTTGACCCGGATTAACCCATGACTTTTCCCGTTTAGGATTCTTAAAATAAATCCATTTTTCATCGCCAGTAACAATTCGATGCAAAATTGATTTTCTTTCATGTCTTTGAAGCAAAATTTGACAAATGGTTTTTCGGTTTTCCATCTGTCTTTCTATCAATTCACGTGGCACCCATTTTCCACACTATTGAATCTTTTCCATCGCTTTCAAGCGGTCAGAAATTGTTTGTTGTGCAACAATTAGCTTTGCTGCCATTTGCTTCTGACTCAGAGTATCATCTTCATCCAGTATTGCTTGCAATTCGGCGTCTTCGAACTTTTTTGGTGGTCTTCCAAGTTCTTTATTTCTTACATCAAAATCATTGTTTCTGAACCGTTGAAACCATCTTTTGCATATTGCTTCTGATAGAGCATGATCACCATATGTCTCGACAAGCATTCGATGCGACTCTCCAGCACTTTTTTTTCAAATGAAAACAAAAAATTAATGCTTTCCGCAAATCATCTCTTTCTGGTACAAAATTCGACATTGTTAACACGATGAAAACATATCATGTTGTTTGTTCAGTGACTTGATGTACACGAAATATCTTTGAGACATGTCATACCAACCAATCAAAAAGGAATTAAGGCTCGTTCCCAACAAATGTTCCCTATCGACACAGTTGTATCTTAAAGCTCATTTCATACCGGTACACCTGGTATATATTTGACGACCGAAATTATCTTGCGATTTTCTCAGTAACGCTTGAGAAGTACGGGCTACTGCTTACATACACATTTTGATGTCCTCATGGATTACTACGAATGTACGAAGTTTACAGTAAATCCGAATTCCAAAAGTCGTGGCCTCCCCTTGTAAGACGACAAAGAGACAGCAGCTGCCTCTAGGGCTAGGCGAAGAGGACATAAGGGCCGCTCCGACTGCCCGCGGTACAGATCGCCGAATTCCACAGCAGCGAGTTCAAGATTTGCATCAAGACTAGTCCTTTCGCTTCTACTCTGTAGCATTGTCTATACTGAAGAGCTTTCTTATTTTGTCTGTCGCCCTTTGCTTACGACACATCTGTAATTCTCGAAGATAAGTATTGTCGTTTGTTTTCTGTAATATAGCTTATTAATACGATTTTCTTGAATTGTTGACTAGCGATCGGAGAAAGCAGGCATCCCATATCTGACGAGAAGGCAGAATAGTACATAACCATTTCTGAGAAAAGGGTGTCTTAACAGACGAGTAGGCCGACAGATAACAAATGCTAAAAACTTTTTTCGGGTGATATAATTACAAATTAAGAATATTCGTGTTTTTTCCTGTTGTTGTAGTGTGAGACCTTGCTTCTTGGGAAATTTCACCATCCTAGGCCAACGGGCAGTACCCTACGATGAGGGTGCGAGTATCACTGTCTGTGACATAGATGTCAGTGTTTTGTACTGCACTGATTTAGAATCCTGTGTTTTCACATTTCTAAGGGAGCATAGACCTTAATGTGAGACACAAATTTCAACTCGATAAGTTCCTAACAAAATCGGTTCTGAACAGTCAGGCAGACATACGGATGGACAAAGTGATTTTATAACGCTTTCGATTTTACCAGCTGAGGTACGGAACCTTGAACGAGCACACAGCGACGACCTGTGGATTTTTCCTTACATAAGCAACCAGTCTTGAGACTGGTACGGCCATCGCCAGATGGTATGACTTGGGATGTCGTACCCTAGGCGAAAATAACGCCGCACAGTAGTAACTGAATGACAACTGTCGAATAGGAGATCGCTAAACCCCTTTTGACGCTGTGTTATTGCCCTCTAGACTTGACGCACACTGGGGAACGAACGAGCGTATTACGATACTGTGGCACTGATAAATAGAGGTGTACCAAAACTGCACACTAACTGAAAATAAATTAACATTATTGTTTTGATATGACAATGAAAACCTTATGACTTCCTCTCGGAGTGCGCAGGCATCCAGCAATATTTGACAACGCAATACGTGGTAATAGTATCAGTGTTGATTTGCCCTCAGATCATTTCAGTAAAGTGTGTTAGACACAAGAGTCTTTAGAGAGTGTAAACACATATTCGTAGCCCTTCACTGCTAGAGGGCGACGTGTCAATTTACTATGTCGGTGCGAGAGAAACAGCGTGCTGTAATCGAGTTTAAAGAGATTCTCCATGACAATGCCAGACCACATATGAGCGCTGGTACATCTGCAACAATCCTACGCCTTAGGTTCACTGTCATCGATCATTCTCCATTCAGTACCAATTTGGCTCCATTAGATTTTCATCTGTTTCCAGAACTTGAGGAATTCCTTTGAGGACATCACTTTGATAGTAATGAAGCGATGCAAGCGAAGCTGTTATTGTGGTTAAGTCAAGAAATGCAGACATTCTACATTCACAGTATCAACAGAATGGTCTCTCGTTTGGAGAAATGTGTTCGTCGCTACAGTGACTATGTCGTGAGATAAATATGAATACATGAGGAATAAAAACGTACAATGTTGATCAAGTTTGTTTTAAAAGTTTTAAGAGATTTTTCATAAGAAATTCTGAAGCATTTATCTGTAACACAGACATACTTAAGCGGGACTCTTAACTTGGCCACCAATGAAGCTACTGTGCGGAAACACAATGAGTAGTAAGTTCTGTCTCATCGAGTTATGAGATTTGTGGTGTCACCGCCAGACACCACACTTGCTAGGTGGTAGCTTAAATCGGCCGCGGTCCATTTAGTACATGTCGGACCCGCGTGTCGCCACTGTGTGATCGCAGACCGAGCGCCACCACAAGGCAGGTCTCGAGAGACGGAATAGCACTCGCCCAGTTGTACGACGACTTTGCTAGCGACTACACTGACGAGGCCTTTCTCTCATTTGCCGAGAGACAGTTAGAATAGCCTTCAGCTAAGTCCATGGCTACGACCTAGCAAGGCGCCATTAGCCTTACATAGTTTGATACTTACCGTATAAAGCATGTCTCTACAAGAACGTTGTAAACCAATGAAGATATAAAAGTTAAGTGTAGCAGCTACGTACTTTTCTTGCTACCATTCACTACTTATCCTGTTCCAGAATTCACGCCCGTCTGCGTTAGATAGCGTGCATTTCGGCCTACTCTATCTACAAGGTGTTGGCACATTTGCCAACACATCATTGGCGACGAGGGAAAGGGTCTTGTTCTTTCTAATTGCTTACATTTACTTGTGTCATGGCTTCGCCACAATCTCCAGATGTACTGTCCGAATTTTATCGCTTGCAGAATCAGCAGACGCAGGCGTTATTGGATGCCCTTGGACAGCTCGTCCAGGGTCAACGTGCCATTCAAACCGATGCGGCAGCCGCCGCTTCACCGCTACCGCAGCCACAACTCGCAGTTGCACCGCCTTTTAACCCCTACGACCCAGACGTGGAATCGTGGACCGAGTGGTCCCGCCAGTTTGGATGTCATCTCACCGCCTACAGAATTCAAGGTAACGAGCGGCAGCCTCACTTATTGTCTTGTGTCGGCGTGCAAACGTACCGTGTGATAGTGAAATTTTTTCCCCGACGCGACATAGCAACTCTGTCCTACGAAGAAATTTTGTCGGCATTGGACGCCTATTTCAAAGAAACAGTCAATGTCGTTGCAAAAAGGTATACGTTCTTTCGTACAAAACGTATGGCCGGTCAAACTAATAGGGAGTGGGTTGCAACTTTGCAAGGCCTTACTAGGGATTGTGCGTTTGAATGTGACTGTGGCCTTCCTTATTCAGATACTATGGTACGTGATGCAATTGCACAGAACGTTTCTGATGTTCGCATCCGGGAACAAATTTTGAAACTAGTTAATCCCTCCCTTCAACAAGTGATAGACATATTGGATAGGCAAGACACACTTGACTGTGCTCAGAAATCATTTGACACTTCGCCAGCTGTGTGTCGCATTAACCGGCCCGACGGGCGCGCTGCAAGGAACTGTAAACAGCCTTCGCGCACGTCCGCACAACCACGTGTCCCGCGAAAGCGAGCAAATGCAGTGCTGAAATCATGCCCGCGGTGTGCTACTAGACATTCGCGTGAAAATTGCCCGTCACGCCAAGCTATTTGCTTTTTCTGTCATAAGAAAGGACATGTTCAAAGTGTTTACCAGAAAAAGCTCAGATCAGACAGTCACAACCATTCCAGGCCCTTTGCTTCGCGCCGGAATCGAACCAAGGACACTCAGGCTCGTCGACCTTCCCCCATGGACATTCATGTAGTAAATTCCGCTTCGTCCAGTGCCACTTTCTCTAACAGTGACTGTGTTCGTCCCACAAAAACTGTGCGTCGACGTCGCCGGAAATCACGTCAATTAGCAAGTGATTCTGTACCAGTGTCTGTTCAAATTGCACAAAACAATCGCTCTTGTCGTCAGCAGGACAATAAACTTTTTGTAGATTTGGACTTTAAGGGCAAGGTCATACCATTCCAGCTCGATACCGGAGCTGCAGTTTCATTGCTCAATCACGACACGTACAAACAACTGGGCAAACCTCTGTTGCGTGCCGCAAATGTTCAGTTAAAAAGTTATTCAGGACAGCTCATCCCTGTGTTAGGACAGTGCACTCTTCTTGCAACATACAAGGGACAAACAAAACTTGTGTCATTTTACGTTCTTCGTTCTTCTACTGCAGTGAACTTGTTTGGTTTAGATTTATTTCAATTGTTTAACATGTCTATAGTAAATCAGGTCCTATCAGTGAATCAGACTGTGCCTTCAGACAGTGTTTCTCGGCTATGTGAAGAATTTGCAGACATTTTTGCACCGGGCCTTGGTTGCGCTAAGAATTATGAAGCACATTTGGAACTGAAAGTAAACGCGCAACCGAAATTTTTCCGAGCGCGCAATGTTCCCCACGCATTGCGTGATGAGGTCGCAAGAACATTAAACGATTTAGAATCACAAGGTGTAATTGAACGTGTGCAAGCTTCTCTCTGGGCCTCACCCTTAGTAATTTTGCCAAACCCTTCTGGAAAACTGAGACTTTGTGTGGACTTCAAGGCAACAGTGAATCCACAACTTGTGATTGCAACTTTTCCCTTACCCCGCCCGGAAGATCTTTTTGATAAACTGTGCCCGGGTAAATACTTTTCCAAGTTGGACCTAGTAGATGCGTACTTGCAAATCCCAGTGGACGCCGAATCCCAGCGCGTCTTGGTGGTTAACTCGCATCTTGGTTTATACCGCTTCAAAAGACTGCCATTCGGGTGTGCATCCGCCCCAGCATTGTTTCAGCAATATTTACAAACTGTTTGTGCGTCGGTCCCTACTGCTGCGAACTATCTGGACGATATTGTGATCTCCGGAAAGACAGCCGACGAGCATTTAGCACACCTACGAACATTATTGCAGGTATTGCGCCAACATGGTCTTCGCTTGCGGAAGGACAAATGTGTGTTTTTTGCTCGTGACTTACTATACCTGGGCCATGTCATCAATGCCCAAGGCATACATCCGAGTCCAGAGCACCTCCGTGCCATACAAGATTTGCCTTCGCCACAGAATATGAAACAGCTACAGAGTGTGTTGGGTAAAATTAACTATTATCATCGCTTTCTGCGTAATGCCTCTTCCATTTCAGCTCCGCTTCATCGCTTACACCGTCAGGGTGTTCCGTTCGTCTGGACGACGGAATGCGAACGCGCCTTTCGCCAGTTGAAATCGGCGTTGCTTTCTAATACTTGCCTTACGCCATTCGATCCCCAGAAACTCCTTTTGTTGATGGTAGATGCATCGGATTTCGGGATCGGTGCTGTGCTTGCGCACAAAGTTGGATCGCATGATCGCCCTATTGCCTTTGCGTCAAAATTGCTCTCGTGTGCGCAAAGAAATTACTCACAGATAGAGAAAGTAGCTTTGGCTCTCGTCTTTGGTGTTACAAAGTTCCATGATTTCTTGTATGGTCGTCACTTTACCATCATCACAGACCACCAACCTTTGACGTCGCTATTTCATCCGAACAAGCCTGTACCTCCGCGTACAGCGCAGAAATTCATTCGCTGGTCTATTTTCCTCGCGCAGTACCGCTACGATATCTTGTATCGGTCCACTGCTAAGCACGGAAACGCCGATGCGTTGTCCCGTTTGCCTGTTGCTGAGGATAAAGCATTCGATTCTTCCGAACTTGCTTGCATGTTCATTGATGCGGAAACCGATGCAGTGGTCGAATCGTTTCCGATTGATTTTCGTCGTGTAGCTACAGCCACAGCTGCTGACCCGGTCCTTGCTACCGTTTTGCGTTTTGTTGCTACGCAATGGCCTTTGTCAAAGTCTCGGATCGAGGATCCGTTGGTTCGCCGATTTTTTGCTCACAAGGAGAGACTTTTTGTACGACGTGGTGTTTTGTTGTTGCGTTCTGATAATGATCAGTCCAGAGTCGTGGTCCCACGTTCGTTACAGTCCTCTGTTTTACGGCTTCTTCACCAAGGACATAGGGGTATAGTGCGAACGAAACAACTTGCTCGTCAGCACTGTACTTGGTTCGGAATCGATGCTGCGATTACGAATATGTGTTCTTCTTGCATGGCGTGTGCCGAACAACAATCCGCACCGCCGCGGAAAGTCTTTGCATGGCCAAATACCACTTCCCCTTGGCAACGCTTGCACATAGATTTTGCTGGTCCATTCTGGAATGCTCGATGGTTGGTTCTGGTAGATGCCTTCAGTAATTTTCCTTTTGTTGTCCGGATGTCTTCCACGACGTCCTCTGCCACCATCCAAGCGTTGTCTGCTATCTTTTGCATTGAAGGTCTTCCGCAGACTATTGTTTCCGACAATGGCCCACAATTCATGTCCGCAGAATTTCAGTCATTCTGCCAGGCCAATGGTATTCAACATCTGACATCCGCGCCGTTTTCGCCTCAGTCGAACGGTGCCGCTGAACGACTGGTCCGGACTTTCAAGTCACAGATGTTGAAGTTGAAAGAATCGCATTCTCGGGAGGACGCGTTGTTGCTCTTTTTGTCATCGTATCGCTCTCAGCCCCGAGATGGTCGCTCGCCGGCTGAGTTGCTCCACGCTCGTTCTCATCGAACCTTGATGTCTTTGCTGCATCCGCCGCATCAGGTTCCTGTGCAGCGGCAGACTCCTGCTTTTGCCTTCAGGCGACGTTGTATTTTATCGCAACTATCGAGGTTCACGGCGTTGGCTCGCAGGGCGCATTCTTCGCTGCCTCGGCCGCGCGATGTATTTGATTTTGGGGGCCTCTGGTGAGGTGCGTCGGCATCTCAATCAGCTGCGCCTCTGTCGTCGCACGGGTTCTGCCGCTCCCCGTCTGCTTTCAGCGACGGTGCCGTCCGGTCAGCGCCCTGGGGACCCATCTACTGGCTCGCCTCATCCCCAGGTGTTACCGACGATGTCCTCCATTTTGCCCCATGGCGACGCGCCGCCGCAGACGCCGCCGCCTGTTCTCCCGCCGGCGCCGCCCGCATTCGACGCTTCGCTGCAGCCGCCAAGCGCCTCCCTGGGTCACGCGCCGCCGATCGCTTCCCGTGACGCAATGGAGGTCGACCCTTCGGCCCCTCCTGTCTCTTTACGGGCGCATACACCGCATGTGGACGTGCACCCTGGACTAGGTTTTCAGGCGTTTCCTAGCTCCCCTCGGACCGAATGGCCGGGTGCGGGTGGCACAGCCTCGCCTGTTGTTAGGCTCCCCACCTCATCGCATACGTCAACATGGGGTCCTCCCCACGGAGGGCGGAAGCCTTATAACACGACCGTTCGCCGATTTGCGGGGGAGGAATGTGGTGTCACCGCCAGACACCACACTTGCTAGGTGGTAGCTTAAATCGGCCGCGGTCCATTTAGTACATGTCGGACCCGCGTGTCGCCACTGTGTGATCGCAGACCGAGCGCCACCACAAGGCAGGTCTCGAGAGACGGAATAGCACTCGCCCCGTTGTACGACGACTTTGCTAGCGACTACACTGACGAGGCCTTTCTCTCATTTGCCGACAGACAGTTAGAATAGCCTTCAGCTAAGTCCATGGCTACGACCTCGCAAGGCGCCATTAGCCTTACATAGTTTGATACTTACCGTATAAAGCATGTCTCTACAAGAACGTTGTAAACCAATGAAGATATAAAAGTTAAGTGTAGCAGCTACGTACTTTTCTTGCTACCATTCACTACTTATCCTGTTCCAGAATTCACGCCCGTCTGCGTTAGATAGCGTGCATTTCGGCCTACTCTATCTACAAGGTGTTGGCACATTTGCCAACACATCAAGATTAGTAGGGGCGTCGTAAGAACCGTTTCGTTGCAGCACAAGAAATATTTTATTTACTAACGGAACTTTTACAGGAAATCAAAACATGACCATCATTTTGTTTTTCCATATAGTCGTTAATGTCTAAATTGTTGTTCATTTCAGTCGGGGCACCGACTTTTGGATAGTCATCACATCACACTGCCGCGTGTCCATTTAACAGCCAGTCACAGCTACTTACAACCTGTCACCATTCTGCATTCGTCGTCCAACAAGAAATTTCTTAAGTCTAGGAAAAAGAAATTCTTGTGATGGTAGATGAGGACTGCAGGGTGGGTGTTCCAGTAATCCCACCCAGACTTGTTCAGCTGCGACCTTGTCTTCGCTGGAACGTGAGGCCGAGTATTGTCGTTGTGGCCCATTGAGACTAGTCACTTCGGGTACGAGAGGCGTGCCTAAGCTTTATTAATGTTTCTGCCTGTCAGACATACGCCGTACACCATGGTCTTTCCTCACTGTAGTGGCACGTAGCCATCCGGTATTCGGGGTTCATGTGACCGCACATTCTCTTGACCACAGCTGGCAGCAATCATGTGCAGAGGCTACATTCCTATCACGTGTTTCTGCGATGTCGCCGAGGGAAAATGCAGCTTCCCGTAGCCCCATTGAACGACCTGGTTCATATTGTGTGAGGTGTTGACAGTGGCGTCTTTGTCGCCCTAAAGGCATTGTTACCATCAACTCACCACGTCCATTCTCAAAGACAACTAACACTCAAGACCCTTATAGCGTATATTTAAAATAAACTTGATTGGAATCCTCATAGTGGTAGATCTACCGCCACTGTTACGTGATTGACCTGATATATAAATAGACCTCATCTTTCGGATGTAGAAAGTCACCTACCAACTTCCGTTTAAGTCGCACAACTCCTTCTTGATGTTGCGACTTTTTCACCATTGTGTATCTCTCTAATTGTCAATAGAGGTCTTACATCTACTCTCTCTCTCTCTCTCTCTCTCTCCCTCTCCCTCTCCCTCTCCCTCTCCCTCTCAAATGGTTCAAATGGCTCTGAGCACTATGGGACTTATTTCTGAGGCCATCAGTCCCCTAGAACTTAGAACTACTTAAACCTAAGTAACCTAAGGACATCACACACATCCATGCCCGAGGCAGGATTCGAACCTGCGTCCGTAGCGGTCGCGCGGTTCCAGACTGTAGCACCTAGAACCGCTCGGCCACCCTGCCCGGCTTCTCTCCCTCCCTCTCTCTCTATTTTCTCTCTCTCTGTCTCATGATTCTTACGATGAATATTCACTATTATTAATAATGTACATTTCGGACGTTACTTTTTGGAAAGCTGTAAATCATCTGGGTACATGCTTGGCCATATGGAGGGTCTCATTGCGGAGCGTTGTTAGGACTGACATAGTTCCTGCATCTGTGGTGAGAAAGAGACTGACATCCACAAAAATACATCGCTGTACATGCCATAGTCTGATGAACGTCAAGAGTCGTTTATCACTGGCTACAGAAATTTGTGGCTTATGTGCGGCTCGAGCACTATAGGCCCCTCATTTAACTCACTACACACAGTCATTGTGCTAGCTGGATTGATACTAGCATTTTTGAACTCCGCTGGTTTCATGGGATGTTTTATATCCACTTCATCTATGATATGTTCTGTTTGTAACGAAGTGTGCGCCTTGAGTGACCTGATGTACGATTAAAGAATGGATAATTGCTAAACCAATGTCTTCTGGCTTTAAGACGTTAAGAATGTCCTTCCTTGTTCTTTCTCCTTTTTTTACCACACATTTCTCATCATCACACTTAAGAACACAAGTAAACAATGTATTGAGACAATTTTTGGCTGTCGAGGGACCCATTAAAATACCGAGGACTGTACGCCGTGGCCGGACAAACTTCTTGTTTCAACAAGAAATTCACCAGACGGCTGCTCAACAGCCTGGGATATTTTAATAAGTGTCTCATTTCCGGCCTTGAAAGATCACATTTTCCATAAAAGTTACTACAGGATACCACAAACGCAAAATCATGTGAGTTTAATGTGACTTAGTTTTAGCCTAAAATTAGACATCTCTTTTTAGTCCTTTTAACAATAATTTCAATGAACGGTAAGTTTTGTAATAGATCTCATACGACTCATATCAGTAGATATGATCAAACACATTTAAGTTTTTTGAACGAAAGATCTTTATAATTTGCCACAGTGTTGGAGGATTCATCGCCCTCACTTGGTTTGTCTTACTAGTCAGTTTCGCCTAGTAATTCATTCCTTCCGCTGCTATACTATAATTGTGTTCCGTACTCTTTCATACGAGAGGAATACAAAAAGTAGGTTACACGTTGTCTGACTCACCAAATTACTTTTTCTCAATGCCACATTACCGTTAGAAGTGACAAAGAGGCATAACATTGTTTTTATACATAAAGTCCCTGTAAACAACGGTCGGAACTTTCCATCAATCGTTTATTTCCTCGACAGCAGGAATCCGGTCTTTCTTCACGGAGCCATTTGAGAAACGCTGTTTGGACAACTGAATCGTTGGAAAATCTCTGCCATTCCATACTTTCTCTGGGATTACGAAAAGATGTAAATCGCATAATGCAAAATCTGTATATTCTGATCAGCGTCAACGACGTTTGTGCGGCCTTGGACAAATTACGCTGTGACCAGGCGAAACTACTTTCGTTCAGACACTGCTGTGGGTTCTTTGATTGCTTTGGGAGAAAGCTTATCTGACTAGACCACCTGAAATATTAATTCTCTTTACTACATTAATGAATAAAAGATTAACTTAACACTTACACTCTTCCCTGCCACAGGTCTACTGGATAATGTACAACTGTCATTGACCAGCAATGCATCTCTCGATGCACTAAGTAACCAACTATTCTCTTGAACTAGTGTTCGAAATACACTGAAGTGCGAAGGAAACTGGTAAGGCATGCGTATTCAAACACAGAGATATGTTAACAGGCGGAATACTGCGCTGCTGTCGGCAACGCCTGTATAAGACAAGTGTCTGGCAGAGTTGTTAGTTACTGCTGCTACAATACAGGTAATCGTGATTTAAATGAGCTTGAACGTGATGTTTTGGTCAGCGGACGAGCGGTGGGTCACAGCACCTTCGACGTGGCGATGCAATGGGGATTTTCGCGTACGCCCAATTCACGAGTGTACCGTGAATATCAGGAATCCGGTAAAAATCGCATCTCAGTACTGAAACCGGAAAAAGATCCTGCAAGAAGGAGACCAATGACGGCTGAAGAGAATCGTCCAACGTAACACAAGAGCACCCCTTCGGGAGACTGCTGCAGATTTCAATGCTGGGCCATTAACAAGTGTCAGCGTCCGAACAGTTCAACGAAAGATTATCTATACGGGCTTTCGGAGCCGAAGTTCCACTCGTATACCCTTTAAGACTGCACGTCACGAAGCTTTACGCCTTGCCTCATCACATCAACACCGACATTGGATGACTTGAAACATGGGCGGACGGGTCTCGATTCAGACTGCAAAGAGCCGATGGACGTGTACGGGTCATGGAGATAGCCTCATCAATCCATGGACCCAGCATGTCAACAGAGGATTTCTGAAGCTGATGGAGGCACTGTAATAGTGTGGGGCGCATGCAATGGAATTGATATGGGACCACTGATACGTCTATATACGACTCAGAGGTGACACGTACGGAAGCATCCTGTCTGACCACCTGCATCCATTCATGTCCATTGTGCGTTCCGACGAACTTTGCCAATTCCAGCAAGAAAATTCGACACCCCACATGTCCAGAATTGCTACAGGGTGGCTCCAAGAACACTCTTCTGAGTTTAAACACTTCAGCTGGTCACCAAACTCCCCAGACATGAACATTATTGAGCATATGTGGAATGACTTGCAGCCTGTTATTCAGAAGAGATCTATCTACACCGTTTCGTATTCCTACGGATTTATGAAGAACCCTGCAGGATTCACGGTGCCAGTTCCCTCCAGCACTACTTGAGACATTAGATGAGTCCATGGCAAGGCGTGTTGTGGCACTTCTGTGTGATCGAGGGGGCCCTACACGATATTGGGCGGAAGTACCAGTTTTTTGGCTCTTCAGTGTGTGTAGCAGTATAGTTTCAAGTGAGACTTTAACTACTCGTTGGCTCTAGACGATGATGCTAACTACTGTACCTGAGGTCTCGAACTGTAGGCTGATCTCAGTGTAGTAGCGCTGCTGATGCTGAGAGGGAAGCATGGTCTTCAGGAGAGCATCACATACGTCTCTGCGCACAGCAGCCAGCCCTCGATAATGTGTGTGGTTACTACTACTGACTTGGTTTGGCACTGCGATCTCTAGACAATCCCACTCTCGGTCCTTATCCTTCGCGATTTCACGATGAGTGTGAGTAGAGTTCAGACGTTTTGCCCACAAGAATGATACTGCAATGTGTACTTAAACTTTGCAGTTCGTTTCCGGTTGTCACGGTACTTTAGTAGACACTGTGGTGCACCTGTTCTCGATACCATAGCAGAACGTTATCTGTAGGAAACGAGGAACATGTTTTCTCTTCTGACAATGTTCTCTTAACGCAAGACTACTGTACAATTCACTCTCTTGTGTCCCCAAGTAGAGTCATCGTCTGTCAGAGAATTTTAGCAATGTGCTTCAAGTCGCCAGGAACAACCGTAACGGTTGTAAGTACGCCGAGTCTGAATCCTTTCAGAGGGCGCTTTATCACAGGCGCATCTAGCACCCGGCAGGAGGATTTGCCTTCCTCGCTGACGCTGATAGCTATGCCGCCGGTAGCATAGCTGTAGGCAGTGTTACTCAACATGTAACGGCCTCGGAGAAAGGGCCTGACGAAGAGTTCAAATGGTTCAAATGGCTCTTAGCACTATCGGACTTAACTTCTGAGGTCATCAGTCCCCTAGAACTTAAAACTACTTAAACCTAACTAACCTAAGGATATCACACACGTCCATGCCCGAGGCAGGATTCGAATCTGCGACCGATGCGGTCGCGCGGTTCCAGACTGTAGCGCCTAGAACCGCTCGGCTACATCGGCCGGCTGACGAGGAGTGTCCCACAAGTTAGGTTAGGGAAGGGAGAACTGTGTTATTCCCAGGGAGCTCCGCCAGCAGTTATAGGGTACAGGCACCGGCAATTCGGGATTCCTGGGCTGTGAACTGGCCAGCGCTGCCACTCTGGGAATAGTTCAGAAACTTTCGTTACGCGCAAAGTTAGAACGTTGTTTTGTTTGGAAAAAGGGAAATTTACCTTTACTCCATGGACCACGAGGAAGGCACAAATTGTCATAAAAAATGCTTCCCAATCTCAAGCGCCTATAAGCTGATGTGAATTGCCGTTGATGTAAAACAGCCTCTAGAGGAGAAACTCTGGCAGCTGCCAACAACCCCCACACCTCCCACTCTTCCGGTTGAGTAAGGCTGCTTCTGTAATGCAGGGCTCTGTCTGAGTCGACATTTGTTTCCCTAGCGGCCTGAGGGATAACTGTGGAGAGGGTTCAGTACGCAACCCCTCCTGACAGGCCATGTTTACCGTCAAGTAGTACTTACACCGACCCAACAACGAGAGTTTGGTTGGTCAGTCCACCAGAGAATTATAGTAACAGGGTGGGAGTCTACCATAACTTTTGTGCTCTAATCAAGAGAGAAGAAGATACCAGTAAGAAGATATCCCCGTCCTCTCTTCAAAAAGCGCTGAAATATTTATCTGGTTCCTTAAAAATTGTTAAGTGCCTTCGCGAGCAACACCGGTAGAAACTACTAGATCAAACCGAGTAGCTAGGCATCTGGGATGCAAGGCCTTAGTTGTCTACCCGGTTGTGGCTGAATTGCGTAACAACCTTAACTGCCATATAACTGTTGTTGAGCCATGCTGCGGCTCGCATTGCTGCTGTTTGTAGGTTATCGTCCTCTGTTGGAGGCCAGACGGTATCGTTTAGTTGGCATGCTTGTGGTTGTTTGTCTTCTTCTCGTGTTGACTGGCGCCATTCGGTTTCGCAAGCGTTGCCTGTCCCCTAGTGGCAGCAGCAGCGCTTATCGATATGTAGTAACTGTTGCCCTACCTTTGGGGCGATGTCGTTGTTTTTCCGCATCGTGTGAGTGGGCAGTTCGGTTGGGAACTCAGGAGGAACCAGGTCCGCGCAATGCCAGAACACGCCGGGGACGCTAGGGGCACGCATGGACAGCCGGATGGAAAGGCTGTGGTCACGAGGGTGCACGACCTCGTCGTAAACCGGATCCAGCAAGCTTTAAGATGAGTGCATTTCAATCCAAGTAGAGAAACCTCGGCCATTGTGATATCTCGCGATTCTCCAGTGACTTGGGTTCGTGTTGCTGCTAGTAGTGTCGCCAAGGCGAAGAGCAGCGAGTGGTGCTTGGGGAAGGCGGATCTGATAAGCTTGTTACAATTTGTTAAGTTCAACCAGCAGTAATTTTTCTTGCCTGGTGGCCACTAACGTCCCAGTTACCTGCCCTGGGGGTAGTTGTATATAACGGCAGTGTACGTTTCCTCGCCTTGCCGCTGCTGTCCGGTAAGGCGAGTAGTTATGACAGCTTTCTTGATTGTAGGCCGGTTGGTGATTCTTCTACTCTGGTGGTAGTGTTCCCTTTCTCGTTCCGGTAGCTCTAAACACAGTATTCTGGGGACGTAGTGCAGACGGACGGTTCCGGCTTTGGCGTATTGTTCCATCGTAGCATTTGGTTTATCGGAGGTCAGGTAGCTTCAGCAAGATTATTATTAGTTATTCGTTAGACTGCCACTAGTCTTAGTTACCATCTTGTGAAGCTGCCTATCTCATCGCTCGCGAATGTGTTTGTTGCCGGACCTGCTCAGAGGTCGATTCCTGGAGCTCCGTCTGTGGCCCCTTGCTTTTTGTAAGACATGTGTGTTCTAAAAGGAGGTGTGGTGGCCAGTAGTTCAGTGTAACGCTCCTTCAACCCACGCATCTGTATCAGTACCCTTTAAGGAACTTATGTATGGGTCCTTGTGCTTTATTGTTATATTATTTATTACAGTACCTTGTAATGTCTACATTAAAGGTTATATATGTCTAGTTAGTAGTTCTGGCCGCCTTCTGGAATAAAGCTAGCAGTGTAGTGTTCAGGGATGTTAAGGGTTGTGTTACAAAGCTTACCATCATCTTATTACACCCGTTTGGTGATCAGTTGTTTGTGTTTTTAATTAACCTTTGCTATTTTATTTGCTGTTATACAGCAGGTTTCTTAATTTTTTATATTATTACCTTTCCTGGCGTGTAAGGCCTTCAGCCATGATTGTGGTCATTTGCCTTAAAATTCTAATTTGGTATTCGTATTTAAGCAGTAAGCCTTAAAACCTTATTTACTACCATTCCTAGTGTCTGATTCCTTGTGCTGTGTTTGTGGCTACTTACCTTTAATATTTCAGTACCTGTAAGTTGTAAATTGCAGCGAGTTATTAAACAATTCCTAATTTATTGCCATTCCTGGCGTGTAAGCCCTTCTGCCCAGATCACTGTGGCTTGCTATTAAAACACCATCTGCTGTATCTGTATTTAATGGTGATTTGCTAAATTGTAACTTACTGAAAACACTATTATTTACACATTTGTTTATTCCTTCGTTAATATCGTGTGGTATTTTTTATTTATTGTAGAGTCTGAAATTACTGGTTTAAAATAAATTGTGTGTAACTGTAAAAGGCAACCAATAGTGCCTGATTACGGCCCCGTCCACAATCGTAACCGAATCCTGCCTTCCCTTGACTACCAGGTTTCAGCTGTTACCTGCTTCGATATAATGGAGGTAGACGCTGAGGAGTTACGTGTACAATGCAAAAGTATGGATGTTGGGGAAGTGCAGAATAATGTGAGGGGTCAATGGCACAATGGAAGAAACGGCAACATTTATTCTAATGTTCAACACTTCGGTATCACTTGAATATATTCTTCCAGGCTATTTCCGTCTTAAGTTTCGACTCTTTGTTCTGAACCTACTGCGGTATCAAAGATTTGGTCATACCACTATCGCATGTAACGTAGAAATTGCATTAGCTCAGTTTACACATCAGGCGATTCTTGTGCTCTGGGGATCGTGCATTATGGAGAAGGAAGTGTGAGGTTTATAACAAGGAAAGGAAAATTCGGGAGCTGAAAGTTACGAGACGCATACCCTATGGTGACGCTAAAAATCCTTCAAAGCTACGCAACTTCCGATGTTTCTTACTTCTTTTACAACAGTCCTTAAGAAGCCAGTCGCTAAGCGTGATGTCTCCACATAAATCCAGACCACTGTTCCTAGTACGAGTGCATTCATTTGTCGATGTACTTGGGGAAGGGGAGGGGGGGAATAGGTGGGAGGAAGTTACACTTGAAGCCGAAATGATTCAGAAGCCATCGACTAAGGACTTGGAACCTCAGCAACATACCACTGCATACCATCACAAGCCCAGCAATCCGTCCTCTCCACCCTTGCAAGCAAATCCTCCCATAAATAAGATAATCGTCCCCGAAAAAGTAGATCGAAATAGAAGAAAGCAACAAAGTGGCTGCTAAACCTTCATAAGTCGAGCACTCTCCTTCCCCAATGATGACCTTACGTTCGTCCTGGCCGCTCGGGTAAATCACTGCCGCCGAGGGTGAAGGATAAGGGCAACCATAGCTAATCAGTGGCTCCCACAGTGACTTCTGTGTTGGAGTGAAACTTCAGTGCAAACCGATCGCTTATGGAAGAATTACAGCTCTTGGGCCAGAAGAGATCGCTCTGCAGCTGCTTACAAGAAGCTCATTTTAAAGTCACTGAACCACTTGCATTAAGACGCTACCACCCCGACAGAAAGGACGATGTTCCTAGAGGCAGGGATAAGGTGGAGTGTGTGTTTTCCTCAAATCCAGATGCCACTACTTTCCTGTCCCCCTTACCATGCCCAAACAAACAGTTGCAGTGGAAATTCTCACACCAGTTAATATAACGTTGTGCAACGTAAGTTCTCACACCAGTTGAACACATACTGTGTTCTTTATACCTTCACCTCATGATCCGTTGGATGAAGATGCAATGACGGAACTCTGCCGGCCATCTCTCCCCACTTCAGTACATGAAATGTGCTGTGGGGCTCGGCTACCACTTGTTCCAGGTGGCAATTATCTAGCGACTCGTCTATTCAGAGATGACACAATTTTACACATTTAGAGAGTCATCTTCAGCCATTGACATTTGTTTTTGCTCTCCAGTTGTTACAGACTTAGTTCAGCGGGAAGCGCTCACAGATTTGCAATCCAGTAACGACTTTCCAGTGCGGATTTGTCTGCTGACTAGAACGGTGGTCGAGAAGAGCCCACGAAAGTCGATGGTTCAAGGAGGAAATTGGTTGCGATACAGTCAGCAGACCGTTTCGAGCAATGGGATTGTGCCAGGAGACGTTAGACAGATCACCTATCAGGTTCAACGAGCTGCTGCGGATTCCATTACACAGTCTAGAAACTGCTTCGGAAGACGGCTTGTCCCTCGGTCGAATGATTAATCTGGCTCGGCAACTTTGCGGAAATTCCAACATCATCAAGCTACAGAAGACCTTCGTGCCTTCAGATCTGCGAGAGCACAAGGGAGGTGAGTGATAACAACTCAAAAGAGGAACTCCTGGAAGGAATTCGCGATTTAATCGATCCACTTCCACTGCACAAGTTCGGGACTCAGTAAGGCGAATTTCAGGCAAGTACAGAACACCCCTCCTCTCCCCCCCCCCTCCTCCTACTGCCTTGTTGAGAAATGAGATTTTGGTGGACGCGCCTAAAGTAATAGCTGAACACTTTTCCACCGTCACTGAGTCATCCAGAAGTACGCCTGCATTACAATTGTTTCATAGGACTGTGGAGACAAAGTGGCTCCGCTTTTCCGTGTAACGAGGAGGTCTAAAGTCTTCCGTTCCCTATGAGGGAGTCGAAACCAGCTCTGTCCGCTGCAAGAGACACTGCTCCAGGATCAGATCAGACTCATTATGCCATGTTCCATCATCTGTGGCCTGAATCCAAAGGCAAGCTCCTATCTAGTTTCAGTTAGATCTGGTTTGACAAACGGTACCCACAACGTTAATTCCATTAGGAAATCAATGATTGTACCGACCCTAAAATTTATCCGATTGTATCTCTTACCAGTTGTATGGTTAAGACCCTCGAGTGCATGGTTAATCACTACCAAAGTCACCTTTGCCGCTCCATGTACGATTTCATTCGCTACCGTTCTGCCTTTGACAGCTTCATTCTGCTGCGATACAGGATTTCTTCTTACGCTGAAACCATTTTGTTGTTTTTTTTTTTTTTTTTTTTTTTTTTTGACCTTGAGAAACGGTATGACACCACTAGGAGGTATAACATTCTTCGCCAACTTGCTGAATGGGAAAACATGGACACTGCCACTTCTTATCCAATCCTTCCACGATGCCTTGATTGAGTGCATGCTATCAGTGGCATCTCCCCCGATTTCAGGAGTCCTGTTAAGTGCGTTTTGTTTGTGGACGACTTCGCAATCTTCTACTCTTCCTCCGATCTTAGAACTACAATGAGGCAATTACAGCTGGAGGCTGGAGGCTGGAGGCTTGGACTAATAAAACTGGTTTTAGGGTCTCACCAGAGAAGGCTACGTGAGTCAATTCTAAGCGTGATCATTGAAGTTTTAACCAGAGATAACATTCAAGGACAGTATTTTACATTTTCAGGACACTGTGCGCTTTTTGGGCCTACTATTTGACTAGAAATTAACCTGGCACCTGCACCTTAAAGGGCTTCAAATCATTGATTATTTTGAAATGCCACTGTGAAAAGTCGTAAGGAGTTGACAGGTCCCTCTTCCCGACGTTTAATAGGGCTGATGCCATATCGTGGTTAGATTACGGCAGTGTGTTTTATCGATCAGCCTGTATTTCTATCTGAAGATGTTAGACGCTGCCCACCATGAGGTCATTTCGGTATAGAGTCGAATATTTCGGCTCAGCCCAGATCCAGTCAGTGTGCAGAAGCTGGTGAACACCTCTTTGGATTGGGCGGCGCCTGCATCTCGTTCGACAGGCCCTGAAAATCCGAGCATTGCTTCAGCCATTGGCATTCAGTGCGACAGTCGACCCCAACTTTGAGCGGCTATTCAGGACTCGGCCTCATGCGACCAACTCGTTCGGAATAGGTTGTATTGTTTCAAGATGTATCGGACCTCCGATTATACAGCCATGAGAGGGAAAAATTGACGTCTTGGCTTTTTCAGAGGCCCAAAGTGATTGTAAGTTTGACAGGTATTACGCTTTTACAGCTCAGTTTTCTTGAATTTTAAGTATATACCGAAGTTATATACTTTTTTTTTTTTTTTTTTTTTTTTTTTTTTTTTGTACCGACGGATCCCAGCAAGGGAATGCCCTCGGCTGTCTTCCCTGACTGGGTTTTGATACAATTTATAAATTATGATGCGATGTTACATGGCACTATGACAGCACTGGATGCACAGTCTGCACAGTCATCACAGTACAAGGTTACTTGTCCGTTCTGAGTCACTCAGTGAGCTACAAGATGTCCACCAAATGTATTCAGTAGACCAGCTGATTCAACTTATCAATTACTCCTTACGGTGGATCCAATACTGCGGTGAGGAAGTTAGATTTTGGACAGGAGATTAACTTTTGCTAGGTACCTGGACACATCGGGACAAGGTACGACACAGCCGATAAAAGAGCCGAAGAAGCTTGTTAGGATGGTGAGCCGACAAAGAACCCAAAGAAGCATGTGGGGATGGTGTTCCAAGTCCGTGTCGCGTCCTCCTCCACACAGTCATCTCAATATTTGACAGATGAATCATGCGTCACTGCGAGAACGAACTGCGGTCTCTCACATTGATCGCATGGACACAGAGGACTTCATGCTAACCTCACCAGTTGCAGGAAGTGCTGCTCATGATACTACGATACTTCGCATTGGACACAGCACTTTAATATACAGTTAGGAACTGTCAGGCATCATATCTAATGTGCTGCGGAGTAGAACCGAACTTTAATGCATTATAAATTACTTCACATGTGCCCCCCCCCCCCCCCACCACCACCACCACCACCTCCCAGATCCCACCACGAGATTAGCATGCTGACATTGCGGCACGGAGCAAGATGTTGAGCGCTCCCCATCCCAAATTAACATTGTCATCGAAATCTGAAGATTCACGTGCGTCGTTGAAGTCGGAAATCTAGCAGGTCCCCTTTCAACGCTTCCGAGTAAACACGGCCGATAAGACTCAGATACATTTCGGTATTGTAGTTGGAAGAACAGTGACACCTACTGAAATTAAAGACGACTGGGTGTCTGTTGTTGTGAGAATTGTTTTCTTTACTAAGAATAGCACATAAAAATGTACGCAACCGAGTCGTTTCAGGTTCAATGCCAAAAATGTTCAGATTTACTGATTCATGAAACCGTATGGGCAGTTCTGTTAGATGACTTGGAAGCTACATAAAGCAGTGAAACTCTTAATGCTGTACATATTCTTTTATCTATCTTAACTTACAGAACGGTACGAACGTCTTCTGGGGTCAAATGATACTGTGTATGCATCGATTTATCTGCGAAACACGGCCGCGCGAAAATCCCCCCCCCCCTTTTTTTTTCAGCGTCATACTGATCACAGTGGTGCAGCTTTCTCGATGGCCTCAGTACAAAACTGACAGTATTCCCCAAAGAATTAGAGGAATACTTTTTATTCCATTATCTGCAAAAATGCAGTATGTGGCGTAGCCGCAACATTGTACTCAATATTTTAAATTGCATGAAGCACACTGTTTATGGATTGCAGGTCCGTTAAGCATTTCGATTATAAATCATTTTCAAATGCTAAATGGGGGACAAAGACCGTTCGCGTCCGTGACATTCCGTATGTCACATGTGTCCTCTTGCTGGCGCTAAGGAACACTCGCTTTAAAACAAATATCTAAAGTCAAGAAGCAGGGGCAGCCAGATAATCTGGAAGCTTTCCTGGCTACAATAAATTTGTCACAAGACATGGACTCTCACGTTTCTTCTCTGGACATGTTACCAAAGTCTGTCAAACCACCATTGAAGGCATCAGAAAAAGTTGTTGGGGAGGGAAGGGAGAGGAAGGGAATATTTGCAAAGAGCGAAGTTGACATTAATGGACGTGTAAGTTCGTGAAGTAAACAAAAGATTTTTAAAAATCCTCACTGCATTCTGAAATAATGGTTGCAGCATCATTGTGGCATCAATGATATACCAAATGTCATCAGTGCTATAATCTGCTAGGAAGTTTCATGTCATCAGTACTATTGTAAGATATAAAAGAAGCTATAACCCCATAGTCTGGTTGTGTTGTGTTCGTAAAATGTGTATTATGTAACAAGTTTTTCCATTAACACTTCAAGTATATTATAGTTAGCAACGGTCATAACGTAGAAAATTTCTATAAATACTCTGCTGGTCTCTAAGAATAGTTACAAAAGAAAGAAATGGAAGTATCCAGATAAATTTTACTTAAAGTAATGAAGGTGAGGAAAAATTTTATATGGAGTAAGGAAAATGGCCACCATCTGGTGGGCTGCTTCGAACGGAAGTAGAAGGGAGACAACAAATGATTGGTGGAAAGACTGAAAACCAGTTTAAAAAATCGATCTGTTCATTTAATACACCTGAGGCCTGTTACGTCTTATTATCGACAATTTCCCATTCTTCAAGACTGTTTAAGAGAAATCACGTAGATTTGAAGGAACTAAGGGTCTCTCTAGAAAACCTTCGTTACTGTCAAGTGTGCGCTCGTCAAGACGTAAATGATGTAATCGTTCGGCACACGTATAATTTTGTACTGCTGTTACATTTAATTTCGTAAACACCCATGCCTTTGTACCCGTCACGTCTTGTCTCAACAGAATTCCGCATCCTCTAACACAATTTCTCGTGTGCTCGCAGCCCTGAATCAGTTTTAAATTGCTTAAATTTACTAAAGAGACATTCAGTAGTAGTCCCTTTGTAAGTGAAGATCAATCTAACTTTTTTGACTTTCTGGTTGTCTGTTATTTATACTTTAATTGATTTTGTTGTATAAGGGTCTGACTTCGGTGTCACTGTAGCCATTAGTTTTTGATACTTGTTCAAATTTACTAAGCTCTTTCTTGATGTCTTTTTGGTCTAAGGGCAATTTTACAAGCCTATGCAGCACTAATCATAAACATGCAAATTTACGAATTTTCAGAGGGCATGGGTCAGCAGCAATACTAAAATCGCGATGTAATGGTTTTCTAAAAATACAAAATGTTAATTTTCCATTGGTTCTACTGACAGTTAAATCAAGAAAATTTAAGGAACATTTGTCTTCGATTCCTGCAGTACATTTTATAGTTCTGTGCATCACTTAAAATGTTTTGTTGTGTCAGTGACAGTTTTCTGATCGCCTTTCACTATGATAAATGTGTCGTGAACATAAATAGTATACATTAGAATGCATTCCGATTATATTGTATATTTACTAATGAAGTTGTTTTGCAACCAGTTCGTAAACATTTCTACCAGAGTGACGGATAACCGTTTTCCCATTGCTAGTTCAATCACATTCGGTTAATGCGTGTCATTGAAAGTACAGTACTTTAAAGATAAAGCAAATTCTAGCATTTAACTAATTTGGCTGCTTTCTCTGACTAATTTTCTTGTGCTTCAGTAAGTTTTGTTTCATAATTTTTTATTGTTTCGTCACTGGGATTTTAGTGAACAGGTTAACGACATATATGTTAAGCATTTCCTGGTACGACCAGAACTTTAGTTCTTATTCTAGGGAATGATATCAACTCTTTAATGAAAATTATCGTTTAAAAATATTAGTGTTTTTAATTTTCTGTATTAAAACTCTATTGTGTGGGTACTTCCTACTGCTGACTTTCAGCCGTACAGGAAATGAAAATATCTGAACTTTAATCTGCTAATTTATAAAAGATATGCTTGGGTTCATTATTGTCAGTTTTTTCTGTCTTTTTGGTAGGATAAATATGATAGTCTTTAATTTTATTTCCCCCGTTGCGCTACACTTTTGATTTCAGTAATATCACTACTTACAAAGAAATCCATGATACCAAGTTTAATTTTATAAATGTTATTTCTGTTATTAATTACCCGACTAGATCCTAATATGATTAATGACCTCCAAAAACGCAGTGTGAGACGTAGTGGCCATGTTGCACTCACCATTTTAAACTGTCTTAACCACATCGTTTATTGATTGGAGCTGCGCTACTCGTTTCGATTATACATCATTTTCATTGGCTAAATGGAAAATGTATCCGTGGTATCACAGTTGAATGCAGAAGCCACATGAAGAACACTGAAACGATGATATTTTAGAGGATATCAAATCGTATTTGAGTTTCGTTCACCATATAAAGTAAGTTAGTGTGTATAAGTGAGATAACTTGTTACACCACATCGTGTAAAGTACTATACAATTTGCAACACAATGTGCTTGATAATAATTAATATTTTTGTGCACATAAAAGTAACGTTAAGTTGTAGATTACTGCTTTTCGACTTAACTACTGATTGCTCTGAAGTGGATGGTTTGCAGCTGTAACAGAAACACGCTTGTGACTAGAAAAGTAGCAAAAAAGCAGAAGTTAATGAAGCGACAAATTTTATTTTGTAGCACTAATCCATTACGTTTTATATAATTCGTGCTATTCCACTTAAAAACTTATACTTTAACACCATCGCACTGAGTAAGAAAGATTTCTTTAACACTTATAAGAAACGGTGTACGTTAACATAGAAAACGGTAACTAGCTGAAGTAACGTTCTGAAATACGTTTCGGAAAAACGTGATAGATAGTAACAGATGTTGGCAATTGCAACTAAATACGAAAACAGTAAATGTAATTCTTGCCTGTGTGTCATCTTTGAGTCTAAAACTGAGTTGCAACACTATTCGCAGCAAATCGGAGATTCGGAAACAAATGAAAATCCTCTTAGCACGATGTCCAGTTTCCTGCCGTTTTTTTTTTTATTCTCTGGAAGCAGCCACTTTCCGAATGGCATCGCGACTCGAGAACTGAAGCACGATATTTTTGGAACGAATCATACCATAAATTACCATGAGAAATGAAATTTCATTATGCAGTTCGTCGGAAGAGAAATTAATTGGAATTCTGCCTGGGTGCCTCCTGATATTGAATTAGCGTTTGATTAAGGCTTGAATTTGAGTTCGATTTTTTTCTGTAAAATGTTCGTGTTCTGCACTTCTCTTGGTCTATATAGAGGAGAGATGACGGGGTCACCGTACGTTATACACGAGTGAATCAACTTTCAATCAGATTTTTCATATGTAGTTCAGATGGTGCTTCACCTCACGTTATTTGACCAACAATTCCTTGAATAAGGAAATAGTGACACAACTAGAAATTAATTTTATACGCATAGTGTATTCTTCGCTGGGCTTAACTGGCGATGCATTCCGGTATTGCAAAGGTGTGTTATGTGTTACCAACGATGGGAGACGCTTAATTCTAGATTTGAAGCGGATATTCTGCACGTATGAAGAAGTCGTTTTAATTCTTTATCAAAGTGCATGTCGTTCATGGTATCACAATCCTTGAAGAAAGTCGTTTTGCGTGTCTACTTCGAAACCTGGACTCTGCGAATCACAATGTAGTGCATTCAAAATTGCGCCTCCCTTCTACACGTATTTGGTTTTATTCCGTTCCATTTCCAGTTGGGAACGGAAAAATTGCTCTCTAAATTCCTCTGATCTCTGTGATTATTTTAAGCACTTTTTTCGAGGCCCGTCTAGAGCTATACTTACGAAGCCGTAGTGTATAGTATACTACATTTTCAACACACGCACACGCCCACACACACACACACACACACACACACACACACATCCACCCCACTTCCCTCTGTTTCAATATAACCACTAAATACCGTAGAAGACACATCAGACACACGTTCCACTCATTCTAAAAGTCGTAAAGTACACGCAATAAGACACTACTTGCTTTACGATAAAATATTAAACAAATCATAGCTCTGTCACTGTCAACATTTGACCTCTCGTTTTCCCTCTCACCCTCTCCCCTCCCCCCACCCTAACGCTTACAAATCCACAATATGAAGTTGGTATCTGTTCTTTCGGACATGGTTGAGAGAACAGATACCATCTTCATATAGATAAGGCTTACCGGCCAATTATCTTCTTCAGTGCGGATGCACTCACATTGCTCAGACTCTTACGGGAATCGGTAGATTGACTGCCGCGATTAATGAGTATAGTGAGTAAGGGCACTACAAATGTAGTGTGTGGACAGTAAGCTGAAAGTGTGGGTCTCACGGGGAGCGTGCCTGAGAAGTCCTTTCAGTCGCACTATCCTGTGTGTCCTCGATGGCTCAGTCGATTAGAGCGTCTGCCAAGTACGCAGGAGATTCTAGGTTCGAGTCCCGGTCGAGGCAAACATTTTCAGCTGTCCCCGTTGATATTCATTAACCCCTGTAAGCAGCTAATGCTCTGGATTTCATTGATATGTCATATTAACTTGATGTCATAATAAAATTATTAGTGAAACGTGATATATAAACTGCACCACGGCTACTTTGAAGTGGTATATACAGGGTGTTACAAAAAGGTACGGCCAAACTTGCAGGAAACATTCCTCACACACAAAGAAAGAGAACATGTTATGTGGACATGTGTCCGGAAACGCTTACTTTCCATGTTAGAGCTCATTTTATTACTTCTCTTCAAATCACATTAATCATGGCATGGAAACACACAGCAACAGAACGTACCAGCGTGACGTCAAACACTTTGTTACAGGAAATGTTCAAAACGTCCTCCGTTAGCGAGGATACATGCATCCACCCTCCGTCGCATGGAATCCCTGATGCGCTGATGCAGCCCTGGAGAATGGCGTATTGTATCACAGCCGTCCACAATACGAGCACGAAGAGTCTCTACATTTGGTACCGGGGTTGCGTAGACAAGAGCTTTCAAATGCCCCCATAAATGAAAGTCAAGAGGGTTGAGGCCAGCAGAGCGTGGAGGCCATGGAATTGGTCCGCCTCTACAAATCCACCGGTCACCGAATCTGTTGTTGATAAGCGTACGAACACTTCGACTGAAATGTGCAGGAGCTCCATCGTGCATGAACCACATGTTGTGTCGTACTTGTAAAGGCACATGTTCTAGCAGCACAGGTAGAGTATCCCGTACGAAATCATGGCGGTGAATCGAGGAAGTACAGTACATACTGACGAAACTAAAATGAGCTCCAACGTGGAAATTAAGGGTTTCCGGACACATGTCCAAATAACATCTTTTCTTTATTTGTGTGTGAGAATGTTTCCTGAAAGTTTGGCCGTACCTTTTTGTAACACCCTATACAATTTTATACATTTCTTGTACCTGTTAGTTCATTACACTCCCGTTTAGGTAAGTATGTATATATTTCATGTATTGTAAGTACGTCCTGTAAAGGGGCCTGTGACAACTGAAAGATGTTTAACTATAAATAGTCTAAGTATCTACCTATGTCTGGCAGTTGTAATGAAAGAGTTTTCGTTTTCTAGTGCGAGAAAGTACAAGTTGCCCTCAGTACGCCACGTAAGCATTCCATACCTTTTTAATCATTCTGGTTCAAAAAATGGCTCTGAGCACTATGGGACTCAACTGCTGAGGTCATTAGTCCCCTAGAACTTAGAACTAGTTAATCCTAACTAACCTAAGGACATCACACACATCCATGCCCGAGGCAGGATTCGAACCTGCGACCGTAGCGGTCTTGCGGTTCCAGACTGCAGCGCCTTTAACCGCACGGCCACTTCGGCCGGCAATCATTCTGGTTATATAGATTGAATCCTTCTAAACATGTAATGGGGAGACCAATAAATGTTACTGCATATAGTAATTTCTGTTTTAAAATCGATATTTCTATCTTCAATGATCAAGCCTTACTCAACAAGCTCGCAGTTCTCAATCATTTTCCTTAGTTACAGATTTTCTAATTCGTTATCCAGCGGCAGACATTCATTACAGTGACTCTTTCTAGTATCACTGCAGTTTCGTAATTCGTTATTTTTTCTTTTCTCAATACAAGTTTTACAGCATATTTATCAACCCCTTTCTAGTAATATAGCTCATATATACTTCTAACTTTTATCTTCTCCTTTCGACTAATTTACCAGTTTACAGTCATTTGACAATTTATCACGTTACTGCTCAGTGGAAAACTTTGAATAATCAGTATTTCCCCAAAGTTAATTGTTAAATGGTCGGAGGAGTTTGATTTTCTGGAATACATAACTACCTATGATAGCAGCGTATAGCGCCACTTGGTCAAAAATTCAGAATACCACATTGCTTGAGAAGGAAAAGTCGTGGTATACATATGTGTACAGATCAGACATTATTGTTGGTACTTGGCCTCTTCCAATGACACAAACAGTTTTTACTAAGGAACGTACCGTCATAGAGAAACGAACGGGGGTTAAAATCACCTTCGTCCCTTCCCTCAGCACAAACGAACAAGCTGGAAACACTATTAACACATAAATCAAACCAGCAAAAGTTCAAAAGCGGGTACACGTAATTGGAAATAGGTAAAATTGCGATGGTTCGCTTTACAATGGAAATGGAAATGTCCTGTGGCTAGGGCCTCCCGTCGGGTAGACCGTTCGCCTGGTGCAGGTCTTTCGATTTGACGCCACTTCGGCGACCTGCGCGTCGATGGGGATGAAATGATGATGATTAGGACAACACAACACCCAGTCCCTGAGCGGAGAAAATCTCCGACCCAGCTGGGAATCGAGCCCGGGCCCTTAGGACTGACAGTCTGTGACGCTGACCACTCAGCTACCGGGGCGGACCGCTTTACGATAAGATAAACTTTGAATCGAAAATAAACAGAACGAAAACGAATGAAAAGAAACGAACGAATCCGACTGTTGTTTCGCCAAAAATTCTGTTTATATCGCATTAGAAATCATTCAGTTGACCCATCACCACTCATTACTTTTCTAAACTAATGTATTTAAAATTCAATCCCAAATCTATAAAAATGACGCCCATAATGATCAAATGGATTTCTGTATGAATATTCCGGGATGGTCACGTTAAAGTTGGCGAAGAAACTGCACCACGGCTACATTGAAGTGGTATTTCCGGCCGCCTGCCACGAAAATATACAATAATTCTAAAAGACTCATCCGATATCACAATCCTGTGCTGAATGACGATGTTACCTTCTGACAAGCTTTAAAAGCGCATCGAATCTAAAACTTCAATTTGGCGCCGTCTGTAAGTCGCTGGTTCATGTCGTACCCGGTAGGTGTCTCCCTAGTAGTGCTAACCTCCTCGCTTTCTCGTCAGACAACGTACGTCTTGTGTAAGTGGCAAAAGTCAGAAATAAAAGGCATTTGGTGTTCTACCTTCCAACATGAAAATTTCAGCTAGACATGTGCGGAGTCATTTTCTTAACAATGTGTTGACTCAGTGATGGCAGTGCTTATGGATCCCGTGTTGTACCAATGGTTTGTGTCCTTCAGGGGCTCTTGATGTCACGTTTTGAGGAGAGGGTGGGTGAGCCGGTGAAGGGGAGGGGGACGAAGATCTATCAAAGATATTGCCTGTGTATTAGCCTCCAAATATCTGAAAGGGAGCTGCTTACTGCCTTGTAGCTGATTAGCTGATTGATGGACCACGTGAAACTTCAGAGGAGGAAATGCTACAACTAGTCATTTTGAACCAGAAGGGCTTTTTTTCCAAACGCTGATTTAACTCAAATGTTTATAATAGACTAAGTTTTCTGGCTGTATGCAACACTTCTGCGTCAACACGTTCCCGTGCATCAATCCCAATGATCGTATTGATCTCGAAAACTTTTACATCCGTATAATTGGTATTATACCTTACTTCGTGTTTCCTTAGAACTTTTAGCGTCACATTCATATAACTTCTTCTTTCTGAGAGTTTTCTGCACCGTGCGGCGTCTCGCGCATTCAAATTTCCATCTACCTTGCCACTCCTCTCTTTGCGTGGCCAATTCCTGCATTCCACACCTCACTCCATCGTTCCAATGTAACCGTGGTCTTCTTCATTCTGTATGTCGTGGAGATCTCTAGTACCATATTTCAGAAAGCTATTTTTCCTTTGACATTCCTCTAGGGTATCCGTATCATGAAGGTATTCGTTTTCAGTTGTGTCTACAAAGTCCATGGTAACGCCAATGTGTCCTCGTTGCGCTTCATTTTCTTTTGCCTCTTCTTGTTACTTCACTTCTTCGTCTCCAAAACTCCGTTTCCATTACGTTTGATTTCTTCTCATCGACCCTGAAGGATTTCCACATTTCAGCACCATACGGAGCAATGCTCTTAGGTATTGATTTCTATATCCGACTTTTCGAATGTTCTGAGGTAATTTTATTAAAAATAACGCAGTGTAGGTGCTCAATTAGCACCTTCCCCTTTCCTGCTCCGTACTTCTCCCCTTGTCCGAAATGATTGTTCCTAAATATTTAAATGATCGAATAGGCCTACACTTTACTGTAGATCTTTCACCCGATGCCTTCCTTAACTTCCAACAACCAAGTATTCAGTCTCTGTGAAGTTTATTTTCATATCTCACTGCTCATATTCTCCGTAATGTTTTCTTAACATGTAATATACATCCGCTACTTCGTCGACGAATTTGAGCTAATTGTCGTCGAAATTCGCGTATTCAAATTCCAATGTTTTAGCCTTTATTTTCCAGTCTTTCTGTGCTTCCTACAAAAACCTTTTACATACGGTAGACTATTATCAGCATCCGTTTCCCAGGACTCTACCAACCTCATATTTCCGTAACAGTATCTTTCCAGCTTAAGAACAACACGTATTACCTCAATATAGCTTTGTAACGGCTTGTACATAACGTTTATATAAACTACTGGCCATTAAAATTGCTACACCACGAAGGTGACGTGCTACAGATGCGAAATTTAACGGACAGGAAAAATGTGCTATGATATGCAGATGATTAGCTTTTCAGAGCATTCACACAAGGTTAGCGCCTTTGGTGACACCTAAAACGTGCTCACATGAGGAAAGTTTCCAACCGATTTCTCATACACAAACAGTAGTTGACCGGCGTTGCCTGGTGAAACGTTGTTGTGATGCCTCGTGTATGGAGGAGAAATGCGTACCATCACGTTTCCGACTTTGATAAAGGTCAGATTGTAGCCTATCGCGATTGTGGTTTATCGTATCGCGACATTGCTGCTCGTGTTGGTCGAGATCCAATGACTGTTAGCAGAATAAGGAATCATCTGCACGAACAGTTCGACGACGTTTGCAGCACCTTGGAATATCAGCTCGGAGACCATGGGTGCGGTTACCTTGACGCTGCATCACAGACAGAAGCGCCTGCGATGGTATACTCAACGACGAGCCTGAGTGCACGAATGGCAAAACGTCATTTTTTCGGATGAATCCAGGTTATGTTTACAGCATAATGATGGTCTTATCCGTGTTTGCCGACATCGCGGTGAACGCACATTGGAAGCGTGTATTCGTCATCGCCATTCTGGCGCATCACCCGGCGTAATGGTATGGGGTGCCATTGACTACACGTATCGGTCACCTCTTGTTCGCATTGACGGCACTTTGAACAGTGGACGTTACATTTCAGATGAATTACGACCCGTGGCTCTACCCTTCCTTCGATCCCTGCGAAACCCTACATTTCAGCAGGATAATGCACGACCGCATGTTGCAGGTCCTATACGGGCCTTTCTGGATACAGAAAACGTTCGACTTCTGCTCTGGCCGGCACATTCTCCAGATCTCTCACCAACTGAAAACGTCTGGAGAATGGTGGGCGAGCAACTGGCTCGTCACAATACGCCAGTCACTACTCTTGATGAACTGTGGTATCGTGTTGAAGCTGCATGGGCAGCTGTACCTGTACACGCCATCCAAGCTCTGTTTGACTCAACGCCCAGGCGTATCAAGGCCGTTATTGCGGCCAGAGGTGGTTGTTCTGGGTACTGATTTCACAGGATCTATGCATCCAAAATGCGTGAAAATGTAATCACATGTCAGTAATATTATATTTGTCTAAAGAAACCCCGTTTATCATGTGCATTTCTTTTTAGTGAAGGAGTTTTAAAGGCAAGTAGTGTAATATCCGGTTTTCTACATTTTAATGTCACCTTGTGTGTTTCTGGTTGGTTCAAACGGCTCTGTGCACTATGAGACTTGACTTCTGAGGCCATCAGTCCCCTAGAACTTAGAACTACTTAAACCGAACTAACCTAAGGACATCTCTCATATCCATGCCCGAGGCAGGACTCGAACCTGCGACCGTAGTGGTCGCGCGCTTCCAGACTGTAGTGCCTAGAAGCGCTCGGCCACCACGGCAGGCTTTGCGTATTACTTTGTGATGGTCTAATAAGCCGAAAAATGGTTCAAAATACATACGTTATAGTGGAAATGGATGGCTGCCGAAGGTAAACTTACGCTAGTGCATGTATATCACCATTAAAGTGATCAGTGAAAGCGTTCTATAATTTGAAAAAGACACATCCATTGGTGAAGGTTTATCGTCAGTGGTCCCAGTAAGTGTTACAGCAGCAGATTTTTAACGGTTCGTTCAAGAATGGTACTAGGCATCGCCAGAAATGTAATTCTAGTCAGTTGTTTATTGTTATGTTATACAGCAGTGCAGCTATCGTTGACATCAGTGCAGGTATGGTTGTATCAGTGAAGTTCTACGAACGTCTTAGGTTGGAATAGGGAAACCCGAATTCTAATTGTGTCTTTATACATAGAGATAATTATGAGTCACTTGTCAGCAAGGTTAAATCACTAAGAAAGAGTGACGGCAACCACTAGAAGCCTTAGAAGGTATGTGAAATTAATAGAAACTGTTACTGAAAAGACAAGACTAAGTACTATGTTTATGATGAAGATTTGTGTGATTTTCGCCATAATGGACATCTAACAACTGGCCTTAGTGGACGCAACCTAATGATTAAATGCATAAAGTCAATGTACCAAAATGTAACACAAAGAGATGTTCGGTCATATCTTAGCTTATATCAGTCTTATTTACGAAAACAAAAAGGTTACAAGAAACGATAGTAGTGAAGCCCAGGCTATCCAGTTGATCTCCTCGACTTTCAGTCGCTATCATGTGGGGACTACAAATTCGTAAGGGTTATCATTAAATTCGTTGCTCTCAGGCTACTGAAGTCTAAAACAACCGAGGAGGCATGCGATAGCATTATTAACATTTTTGCGTTGTTAGGCATTCCCTCAATGAAGGTGACAGACATTGGTCGAGCTTGTTAACAAAATAAAGAACAGCTTAACTGAACTATGGACGAATTTTAAGATTGTGCATGGTAAACCTAATCACAGTCACAGCCAAGGTAGCGTAGTACGACCAAATCGAGATATAGAAAATATGCTAACTACACGGATGCAGGAACACAACACGGGGTTGAGCCGTGCTCCAAGGTTTCTGCAGTTAATGAAGAACAACGTAGGTTCGTTTTGGATCTGAAAGGTCTCCGTACGAAGCGATGTTTGGATGCCCTCCTAGACATGGTTTTCCTTCATCAAGTTTACCTTCTGAAGCTTTGGCGAACGTTCCGTAGGAGGACGATCTTGTAACTAATCAAGTGAGAAAGGTACTGAAACGTTGCATGATAGTGATCACAGCAAATCTCCAGTGCAAGAGGATAACATACAAGCAGGAGCAGAGGTTGATAACAGAGACGAAGAATGTATTCCGGACAATTATGAATACTGCCCACTCACTTAGACGAATCAACTAGCGGTATTAAAAAACACAGAAATGAGGCGTGCAAGTGCTTAGAAGAAAAGGCACAAAGAATGCAGCCGTGCTCATGTAGTCGTTTATAGAGAGAATTCCAGGTCTCGACTTCGACCGAGAAAGAGGAGATGTAAAGTCGGTCTTGGGTATCGTCCTCGAGACAACAGCTATGCCTTCTACCGAATCAAGGCGAGAGATGGTGAGCAGAGCCAGCACTGTGCAAGGTAATAAATTGATGGTTTTTAAATACTCGTATATTTGAAAGGGTGATACGATTATGCGACTGTGACTATGACTGAGACATCCCTTACCTCTTGGCAGCGAAGGTGTACCTTTCCTAGCGATGGTGTACTATCTGCACTGAATGTGTATAGTTTGGCAAAACTCGTAATTAATCTTCAGGTTTCAATAAAGGTGCCAGTGAAGATGCTGGTATATCTCCACCCGTAGGCATGAAATCGTTATACCAAGAAGTGATGGAAGGATTAATAAATATCTTCATTATTATAGACGACTTGCTGAGTTTTCAGCGTCTGCCAGGTATGCATTTATTACAGTTGTTTTAGTCCATCTCCTCCTTCTCTCTGTACATCAGCTTTGCTCACCTTTCTATAAATATAAATCTCCTCCTCCACACCTCTCAACCTCTCTCTCAGCTTCGCAACCCCCCCCCCCCCCCCGTGAAAAATTTCCCCTGGTCCCACTGTCCATCTCCTCTTCCCCCTGGAGGCCCATAATCACCTCCTGCCCCTCCTCACCCCATCGCCTCCTCCCCCTCCGTTCATCCCAACGTCTTCCCTTCTATTAGCTATCTCCTCCGCACTCTTTGTCTGTCTCCTTCTCCTCCCGCCTATCTCGCTCTATTTTCCCCTCCTACTGCCCCTCTCCCTTCCATTCCACATCTCCACTTGTCCCACATCTTTGTCCATCTCCTCCTTCCCCTTCTCCATCTGTTCCTCCCCTAATTCTCTCTCCACATCATCACCCTACCACATTAGAATGTTTCTGGGTCTTACCGCCATAATATTTCGTTCCAGATAGTTTAGTTTAAATCGATCCAGTCTTATACGTTCGTGTCACATATATTTCTCATGTATGTAACCTATTTCACACATATCTGAATACATCCTTCGCCTGTATCTCTACCGAAATTCACCCTGCTCTTTCGGTATCACGCAGCTCAATGATCATGACGTAGTGTCTCTTGATCTATGTGTTATAAGATATAATTTTGTAGCTATGTTCAACGGCATATTTTGATGCTGCCTGCAATATGTGTTTGCGAAAAGAGTAAGTAGTAAAGAACTAAATATTCGACACCCCCACACAACAGCTCTTTCTTGACAGTAAGGAGTTTCAGTACCAAGTCTGCCAGGAATCGGTGCAATGATTTAGGAGATGCGGAACATACATCGTACACATCTACGTAAACACAGTTTTATAATACACACATCAAAAAAAGTTTTGCCTCACCCCGCTTTCCAGAACTCCTGAAGATAGACGTGACAATGTCACAGACATAGTCCCATTGACTGTTCACAGATGTCACTAAACCCTCCCAAAGATGTAAAGAACCATGCATGAGCAGCACCCATTAGACAGAGGGGGTCCAACAGCCTATGAGTTCCAGTCATTCCACCGGAAGGAGGTACACGCCCGGGGTGTCTGTGGTTCAACCATGCCTAGACGGTCAATACCGCAGTTCGACTGCGTCCGCATTGTTACTTTGTTCCAAGAAGGACTCTCAACAAGGGAAGTGTTCCGGCGTCTCGGAGTGATCCAAAGCAATGATGTTCTGACATGGAGGTGATACAGAGAGACAGGAGCTGTCGATGACATGCCTCGCTCAGGCCGCCCAAGAGCTACTGCTGCAGTGGATGACCGCTACCAACGGATTATGACTCGGTGGAACCCTTATAGGAACCCCACCATGTTGAATAATACTTTTCGTGCAGCCACAGGACGTCGTGTCAAGACTCAAATTGTGCGCAATAAGCTGCATCATGCGCAACTTCACTCTCGACGTCCATGGCGAGGTCAATCTTTACAACCACGACATCATGCAGCGCGGCTGCCCAACAACATGCCGAAAGGACAGCTCAGGATTTGCATCACGTACTCTTCACCGATGGGTGTCGCATATGCCTTCAACCAGACAATCGTCGGAGACATGTTTGGAGGCCACCCAGTCAGGCTGAACGCCTTAGACACACTCTCCAGCGAGTGCAGCAAAGTGACGAGCACTTGTTGTGAATGACTTTCTTCAGGTTAACGATATTACTCGACTACAGTGGCCAGCATGTTTTGCAGAAACAGCCATATCCAACATGCCTGGGATGGATTGAAAAGTGCTGTTCATAGACGACTAGACCCACCAACCACTCTGAGGAGTCTAGACCGAATCGCAGTTGAGGAGTGGGACAATCTGGACCAACAGTGCCTTGATGAACTTGTCGATAGTACCCCACGAAGAGGTTTGTACAGCAATCTGGACCACCACCTCTGATGGTCTCGCTGTGCCGGCCGGAGTGGCCGAGCGGTTCTAGGAGCTACAGTCTGGAACCGCGAGACCGCAACGGTCCCAGGTTCGAATCCTGCCTCGGCCATGGATGTGTGTGATGTCCTAAGGGTAGTTAGGTTTAAGTAGTTCTAAGTTCTAGGGGACTGATGACCTCAGAAGTCAAGTCCCATACTGCTCAGAGCCATTTTTGGTCTCGCTGTATGGCGATACACCATGCAATGTGTGATTTTCATGAGCAATAAAAATGGCGGAAATGATGTTTATGTTGATTTCTACTCCAATTTTCTATACAGGTTCCCGAAGTCTCGGAACCGAGGTGAAGCAAAACTTTTTTTTTATGTGTGTATGTATTAATGTGTAAAATCGGACGAAGCTTTTTCAAACATTATCTACTTAGGAATCTACATTGTTGCTGCCTCGGATTACGACAGCGTTACGTGAGAAAACAATGTGCCGTACGCAGAGTTCAGCCATAGGCAGGGACGGCCGCAGTTCTTGGGGTGAACGTAAGTAATCGCATTGCATCGCTTCCCTATTATAAGCGCAGGCCGGAGTTATTCGCGAAACACAGTTAATTAAAGGGCCTTTATTAGTCCGTGGCAACAGCGCCGGTAGCAGGTCCAGCCCCCCTGAGCCCAGCCTAAAAGCATCTTTAATTAAACCCGCCGCTCTTGACCGGGATCGTCCGCGCCTACGGTATTCTTTACGCTCATTCTTCCCTAATTAACCACTAGATACTCGGCCACCCGCTGTTGCCCGAAGCACAACTAAGCCGGAGGCGTATCTTTCCACGAAAGTGAAGGATCTGGTAGTGGGAGGGGGGCGGGATCAGTTGAGAAACCTTTAACAGCAAGGAAACTTTTTTATATTATAAATGATTTTGTAAACTTTGAGGGGGAACAACGAAAAATATTTCCGAAGCTTTCCTCAGAAAGAAAGACATGGAAGCCAACGCGAACTTACCTGGCAATCAATATTTCCTTATTTTATCCAAGGCTGCATTAAGCAGCAAACTTAGGAACTGCAGAAGTTGTACGCTGCCAAGGCCCATGTCCATTGGAATAAAATCCATTCGGCGAAATGTATTGGCAGGTGTGGATACCGTTAGATACCATCTATACAATTTATTAGTGATATACAAAAATTTGATCCACACCGAGAATCGAATCCAGATTTCTGCATAAACGCGAGCGGCCTTAGTAACCACTTCGTCTTTGGCATCGGGAAAACCGGCCGGTTTAAAAAGACGCCGGTATTTTAGTTCTGAATGAACGGTATTTTTTGATATTCGTTTGGTCTCGTTTATAACAGTTGTTCTATACCTTTTGCTAATATCTGGGTAAAAAACGGAAAGAACAATTAGCCGTAGCAGCAGTGCTAAAATATTTTGTTTTCAAATAAACCTTTTTAGTGATTATTATAGAAAACAGGGAAAGCAGTCAACGCTATTATAATAATGCTGCTGAAAGAAGTGAGCAACAAACATTTGACAAAGAACTGGTGCAGCATTCCTGAGATGATAGTGCCTCTGCTTCCCAGACATCCGTTGCACTGCAGAATCTCGTGACTTACGAAGTCACGTAGCAATGCAGTACAATGCTTCATTTGCTTGAAAGATTACAGTTTTGTCTGCCATTTCTACGAAAGAATAAAGGAGAAAAGAGATTATAGTAACAGTAATAGATTAAAAACCTAACTATTTACAACATACAATAAAAACATAAAGTGCATGGTCTGCTGTCTGTGTCTATAAAATATTCCTTTATCTGCTTGCAGCCCTTGAAAATGGACAAATTAACAATAAAAATTATTATTCAACCACGGTTTTCACCCGTTGGCACTGACTATTCGTAAAGCCCAAATAGTGATAAGACCCCAAATTACAACATGATTTTTGATCAGAGTTTAAAAAAATGAGACTGAGTCAGAGAAATAATTTTTTGTAGCATTCAACCACGTCTCACGTTTCAAAGAAAGAGCGAACAGTGGACGTGCAAAGTTCTATTTGCCTATTATTTTAACATTTTTATTCCATATACCTTGAACGTAAGAGAATCAATTTTTTCAACGTTTGTTCGATTTGTACTTTTATTACTGGAAATAATAGAAATGAAAAACCGAAAATCGATTATTTGAGCGGTTTTATCATACAGATTAAACTGGAATGGAAAGGAACAGATATAGCCAAACAACGGGTGTTTCAACGATATCCGTAAGCCCTACTTCGGCCATTGGTGCAAGCATCCCAGTCCAATCCTAGCTTTCATATGTCGCAATGTACACGTCCCCTAATGCTTGCACACTTCCTATGATCCACGCACAGGGGAAGAACATGTTATTTTACTCGTTTTGCCCCGAATTGACATGTAATAAAAGTTTAGAGTGACATTCAGACATGTATATATGTGTGTGAAGGACATTGCATAATACTATCCAATACAGACATGGCAGACACGTAAAATTCTTTTGCTTGTTCCACTGTGTCTTTGCGAAATATTAGTGGCTCAAATGCTGGTCTGCAAAATACTGTGTGCGTGACATACCCACTGGAATGTCACGAGAGTCAATTACGAGTAACACTCCACTCACAAATGTGACAACTTTGTCTACAGGCCTGGCCTCATTTACACTGAAGAGCCAAAGAAACTGGTGTAGGGCCCCGTTCATGCAGAAGTGCCGCAACACGATGTAGCATGGACTCGACTAATGTCTGAAGTAGTGCTGAAGGGAATTGACACCATGAAAGCTGTGAGGCTGTCCATAAATCCGTGAGGGTACGAATAGGTGGAGATCTCTTCTGAGCAGCACGTTGCAAGGCATCCCAGATGTGTACAATAATGTTCATATCTATGGATTTAGTGCCCAGCGGAAGTGTTTAAACTCAGAAGAGTGTTCATGGAACCACTCTGTAGCAATTCTGGACATGTGGGGCGTCGCACTGTCTTGCCAGAATTGCCCAAGTCCGTCGGAATGTACAATGAACATGAATGAACATGAATGGATGCAGGTGGACCAGAAGGATGCTTACGTACGTGTCACCTGTCAGAGTCATATTTAGATGTACCAGAGGTCCCATATCACTCCAACTGCACACGCCCCCCACCATTTCAGAGCCTCTACCAGCTTTGACAGTTCCCTACTGTCATGCAGGGTCCATGGATTCATGAGGCTGTCTCCATACCCATGCACCTCCAACCGCTCGATACAATTTGAAACGAGACTCGTCCGACCATGTTTCCAGTCATCAACAGTCCAATGTCGGTGTTGACGGGTCCAGGTGAGGCATAAAGCTTCGTGTCGTGCAGTCATCAAGGGTATACGAGTGGATCTTCGGCTCCGAAAGCTCATATCGATGATGTTTCGTTGAATGGTTCGCTCGCTGACACTCGTTGATGGCTGATCATTGAAATCTGCAGCAACCTGCCGAAGGGATGCATTTGTGTTACATTGAACGATTCTCTTCATTCGTCATTGGTCTAATTGTTTATCTTTTTCCGGTCGCAGCGATGTCGGAGATTTGATGTTCTACCGGATTCCTGATATTCACGGTACACTCGTGGATTGATCGTAAGGGATAATTCCCACTTCCTCGATACCAGTCCATATGAGGATCGCAGTTTGTTTTTACAAGCATTGGAAGAGATCGCATAGTTCTGTTAATTTCCGTTCTTGATCAGGCAATGTGATCAAGCATTGATGGCAGAACTGGACGTTACTATACGTGACTGGGACAGCCAGACTTAGACGGACCATTAGGCGTCATAGGGGAATTTTCACAATGAATGCCAGTTATTATCTACAGTCTTGGCTTTGATCAAAATAACTAAACTACGATCACAAAGATGTGTGCTCACAATCAACGATCTGTAACTCACACACGATAACATCCACATAATCTGCGAAACTGTGTATTCCTCTTAGTAGTTTACGATGCTAGTTACAGGTTATTTATCTAGCGGCTTCCTGGCGTAATAAAAATTTTCAATGTTTAACATAATTATCGACGGAATGTAAAGTTTTAAAATGCTGCTATAACCTACTCATCTGGAGGTATATTCTTATGTTGCAGGTTTAACACTATAAGACAAATATTACTGATAGAAGCTATGCATAACTTTCGGGTGAATTTAATAAAAAAAAGGGCTCTGAGCACTATGGGACTCAACTGCTGTGGTCATCAGTCCCCTAGAACTTAAAACTACTTAAACCTAACTAACCTAAGGACATCACACACACCCATGCCCGAGGCAGGATTCGAACCTGCGACCGTAGCAGGGAATTTAATCGTATGCTCACAAAACCACAGAATATATTGTGTGTGAAATCTTATGGGACTTAACTGCTAAGGTCATCAGTCCCACAGAATGTATTCTTCAACTATCTGAGAATGAGAGCACAAACTTTGCGCATAGATTCAACCGTTTACGAAACTTTTTGTCGGTGACGCCCTACAACATAGAGAAATTCAAAAAGGTTATTGATTACGACGCTTGCACTGTTTACGCAGTAAAAATGCGGTATCAACCAGGTTTTGTACCCATTACTTCTTTACTACTATCTCTATCCGGATCAAATTTTGCAGGAAGTATCCTCAGACACCACTGAATATACTTGGAAAATAACGTATTTGTGCACCAAATAATTCAGGAATATAAAGATTGAGATGCAGAAAAGGTAACATTTACTTAAAACGAAGCGCAAATTATCTGGACTCTAACCTTCCAGTGTTCGGTAATAAGATGACTAACCGTCATCCAACAGACTTTCAACTTAATTTCAAAATTTTTCTGCGCTTACATGTTTACCGTCAAATATTAACCCATTTTAAAATTAATCAGGAGTGTCAACTTATTTTATACATGATAGTCTACAGAAAAATTGAAGACACCCTAGTAGGAAAGAGAATCACTTGCATGAATATCAAGAGCTCAGATGGAAACCCAGTTCTAAGCAAAGAATGGAAAGCAGGAAGGATGAAGGAGTATATAGAGCGTCTATACAAGGGCGATGTTCTTGAGGACAATATTATGGAAATGGAAGAGAATGTAGATGAAGATGAAAGAGGAGATATGATACTGCGTGAAGAGTTTGAGAGAGCATTGAAAGACCTAAGTCGAAACAAGACGCCGAGAGTAGACATAATTCCATTAGAACTACTGACAGCCTTGGGAGAGCCAGGCCTAACAAAACTCTACCATCTAGTGAGCAAGATGTATGAGACAGGCGAAATAGCCTCAGACTTCAATAAGAATATAATAATTCCAATCCCAAAGAAAGCAGGTGTTGACAGATGTGAAAATTACCGAACTATCAGTTTAATAAGCCACGGATGCAAAATACTAACACGAATTCTTTACAGACGAATGGAAAAACTGGTAGAAGCGGACCTCGGGGAAGATCAGTTTCGATTCCGTAGAAATGTTGGAACACGTGAGGCAATTCTGACCCTACGACTTACCTTAGAAAATAGGTTAAAGAAAGGCAAACCTACATTTCTAGCATTTGTAGCCTTAGAGAAAGCTTATGACAATGTTAACTGGAATACTCTCTTTCAAATTCTACAGAAACCAAAAGGCAGTTAAAAGGGTCAAGGGGCATGAAAGGGAAGCAGTGGTTGGCAAGGGAGTGAGACAGGGCTGTAGCCTATCCCAGATGTTATTCAGTGTGTATATTGAGCAAGCCGTAAAGGAAACGGAAGAAAATTTCGGAGTAGGAATTAAAATCCATGGAGAAGAAATAAAAACTTCGAGGTTCGCCGATGACACCGTAGTTCTTCAGAGACAGCAAAGGACCATGAAGAGCAGTTGAACGAAATGGACAGTGTCTTGAAAGAAGGATATAAGATGAACATCAACAAAAGCAAAACGAGGATAATGGAATGTAGTCGAATTAAGACGGGTGATGAGACACTTAAAGTAGTGATTGAGTTTTGCTATTTGGGAAGCAATATAACTGATGATGGTCGAAGTAGAGAGGATATAAAATGTAGACTGGCAATGGCAAGGAAAGCGTTCCTGAAGAAGAGAAATTTGTTAACATCGAGTACAGGTTTAAGTGTCAGGAAGTCGTCTCTGAAAGTATTTGTATGGAGTGTAGCCGTGCATGGAAGTGAAAAACTGACGATAAATAGTTTGGACAAGAAGAGAATAGAAGCTTTCGAAACGTGGTGCTGCAGAAGAATGCTGAGGATTAGATTGGTAGATCACGTAACTAATGAGGAGATATTAAATGGAACTGGAGAGAAAAGAAATTTGTGGCACAACTTGACTAGAAGAAGGGATCGGTTGGCAGGGCATATTCTGAGGCATCAAGGAATCACCAGTTTGGTAGTGGAGGGCAGCGTACATGGTAAAAATCGTAGAGGGAGACCAAGAGATGAATACACCAAACAGATTCAGAAAGATGTAGGTTGCAGTAGGTACTGGGAGACGAAGAACCTTGTACAGGATAGAGTAGCATGGAGAGCTTCATCAGACCAATCTCTGGACTGAAGACCACAACAACAACAACAGTTGATGCTTTATAAAGAATTGAGTTTTCTGCTATTTTCTGTGCAATAATGAGCAATAAATCACTTTCCTAGTTTATAGTTCGTCAGCGTTGCTCCCAGAGTAGCGCCGACACATATCCACCTAGATGAGCACCCCCACAAGCAGCAACTAGCACGAATCACTTTATGGGCATTGTTCGTAACAGCCAGGTATGCACTAATAGTTGGGTCAGTTAATATTTTGGCTTAATTTGTAAGTGTTTCAGTCAGATTGTTTTAACGAGTACGTTAATGAGTGTTTACCCATAATCAAGTTAAAAAAATCTTAATTCCTCCAGGCCATGAAGAGAGCAGAATGGGGCGTTCCGCGGAACTCACAGACTTCGAACTTCGTTAGGTGATTAGGTGTCACTTGTGTCATACGTCTGAACGCGAGATTTCCACACTCGTAAACATCCCTACGTCCACTGTTTCCGATGTGATACTGAAGTGGAAACGTGAAGGGACACGTACAGTATAAAAGTGTACAGGCCGACGTCGTCGGTTATATGAAAGAGACCACCGATAGTTGAAGAGGGTCGTAATGTGTAACAGACAGACATCTACCCAGACCATCACAAAGATCCCGGCGGGATCAGGGATTTTCTTTGCCTCGTGATGATTGGGTGTTGTGTGATGTCCTTAGGTTAGTTCGGTTCAAGTAGTCCTAAGTTCTAGGGGACTGATGACCATAGATGTTAAGTCCCATAGTGCTCAGAGCCATTTGAACCATAGTCAGCTCAGCAAAAAGCCCTGAGCAAAAAGCCACTTGCAATAGAGAACATTTTCTGTATCCAGAAAGGGCCGTACGGGACCTGCAACATGCGGTCGTGCATTATCCTGCTGAATGTAGGGTTTCGCAGGGATCGAATGAAGAGTAGAGCCACGGGTCGTAACACATCTGAAATGTAACGTCCACTGTTCGAAGTGCCGTCAGTGCGAACAACAGGTGACCGAGACGGGTAACCAATGGCACCCCGTACTATCACGCCGAGTGATACGCCAGTATGGCGATGACGAATACACGCTTCCAATCTGCATTCACCGCGATGTCGCCAACCACGGATGCGACCATCATGATGCTGTAAACAGAACCTGGATTCATCCGAAAAAATGACGTTCTTCCATTCGTGCACTCAGGTTCGTCGTTAAGTACACCATCGTAGGCGCTCCTGTTTGTGATGCAGCGTCAAGGGTAACCGCAGCCACGGTCTCCGAGCTGATAGTCCTTGATCCTGCAAACGTCGTGGATTTGTTCGTGCAGATGGTTGTCGTCTTGCAAACGTCCCCATCTGTTGACTCAGGGATCGAGACGTGGCTGCACGATCCGTTACAGCCATGCGGATAAGATGCCTGTCATCTCGACTGTTAGTGATACGAGGCCGTTGGGATCCAGCACGACGTTCCGTATTACCGTCCTGAACCCACCGATTCCATATTCTGCTAACAGTTATTGGATCTCGACCAACGCGAGCAGCAATGTCGCAATACGATAAACCGCAATCGCGATAGGCTACAATCTGACCTTTATCAAAGTCGGAAACGTGATGGTACGCATTTCTCCTCGTTACACGAGGCATCACAACAACGTTTCACCAGGCAACGCCGGTCAACTGCTGTTTGTGTATGAGAAATGGATTGGAAACTTTCATTATGTCAGCACGTTGTAGGTGTCTCCACCGGCGCCAACCTTGTGTGAATGCTCTGAAAAGCTAATCATTTGCATATCACAGCGTCTTGTTCCTGTGGTTAAATTTCGCATTTGTAGCACGACATCTTCGTGGTGTAGCAATTTTAATGGCCAGTAGTGTATTTGCAGACACTTTCATTGTATCAATAAATAGTCACCACGCAGAATATATTTAAATCTTCATTGTTTCAGAATTCTGAATTTGATTCGTCGGAGTACTAAAACTTTCAATTCAACGGACTGTATCTTTCTTCGGACTTTGTTAGTTATTGCGCAGGTTCCACTTCCTTATGTAAACGTAGGTGTTGCCATTCGTTTCTAGATGTTTGTGCCTTTCACTGTTTTACTGGCTTATGTTCTGCATTTTGTGCCACATATCATTTGAAACTTGTTTAACGTATAGCAAATGTCAGTATCATAATCATCACTTACATCACAACCTAATAACTCGAAATGTGATACCTGTTCAACTGATTTTCGAACGAGCATTATTTTAGAACGCACTGGATATTTTACTACAAATAAGATAATTTCTCAATGAAATGAGTACCCCTAGCTGCCTACAGGCGTTGACATAAGTCAACGTGGATAGTTGAAAATGTGTACCCCGACCGGTACTCGAACCCGAGATCTCCTGCTTACATGGCAAACAATCTATCCAATGTTTTTCATTTTTTTTTAATCTCATTTTATTTGCTTTAGTTCGTTGCATCTTCTCGGGGCGGACGTCATAAGACACCCGTTTAAGTACAAAATGGTTCAAATGGCTCTGGGCACTACGGGACATAACGTCTGAGGCCATCAGTCCTCTACAACTTAGAACTACTTAAACCTAACTAACCTAAGGACATCACACACATCCATGCCCGAGGCAGGATTCGAACCTGCGACCGTAGTGGTCGCGCGGTTCCAGACTGTAGTGCTTAGAACCGCACGGCGACCCTGGCCGGCCGTTTAAGTAAATCGTTGACAGATTAACTCAGTTTTTTTTATGACAGAGAGCAGCTAACACTCTGACGCTGAGCTACCGTGACGGCAGTCCATCTGAGCCACCGAGGACACAGAGGACAGTGCGTCTGCAAGGACGTATCTCTGGCACGCCTCCCGTGAGGCCCACATTCCCAATTTGTAGTCTCGCACCATATTCATAGTGCCCCTAATCATTATACTCGTTGCTCGCGGCTTTTTGCCGATTTTCGTAAGAGTTATCATCTTCATCGGCACAGAAGATGATGATCAAATGGCCGGTGAGCCTTACAATATGCATATATGTTTCTGAGCTATGGTGTTTGCCTATTATCCAAATGATGCAGAAAAAATTGTAAAACATCCTCTTTCATTTGTAACATTATATTTATTCACCAGCGAAGATTATAGTATTTAAATGTGTGACTGTAGGAGTTACTTCCATTCCTGGGTGGAATTAATTTCGTTTCTGGGTAAACTTCTCGTTTCCATTGTCTAACAATGTAGTCAGAATACATATTAAGTAAAGTAGGTGAGAGACTGAAACATTTTCATACTTCTCTATAAATTTGTATGGTCCTGTCCTCCCTTTGACTGTTTTAATTAAAACTTTGTTATTTAACGCCAAGCCGGCCGAAGTGGCCGTGCGGTTAAAGGCGCTGCAGTCTGGAACCGCAAGACCGCTACGGTCGCAGGTTCGAATCCTGCCTCGGGCATGGATGTGTGTAATGTTCTTTGGTTAGTTAGGTTTAAGTAGTTCTAAGTTCTAGGGGACTGATGATGTCAGATGTTAAGTCCCATAGTGCTCAGAGCCATTTGAACCATTTTCTCCAGTGAGGGGGCGCCAACTGTTCTTAGAGTCTGTTATTAACTATACGTGCATGTTATTTACAGCCAGTGTTCAACAGACTTATTGCTCTGTAATTATCAAATGGCTCTGAGCACTATGGGACTTAACATCTGAGGTGATCAGAAAGTTAGTCGGTAAAGGGTCTGGATGATTCATCAAACTAACCTTCTATCATCTGATCTACGACACGACTTTTGCTGTGATCGAGTAAAATATTCGGGCCAAGAGAGGTTTGGCGTGCCCGCTGGGTACTCACCGACGACGTCGAGGCGCACCTGCAGCGCCATGATGGGCAGCGAGCTGACCTGGCACTCGTACACCCCGGTGTCGCGGTGGGTCACCCAGCGTATCTCCAGCTGCCACTCGGCGGGCCCGACGCGCGACGCGCTGATGCGCTGGTCGCTCGAGTACGTGTACGAGCCCACCGTCAGGATGTGCAGGTCCCGGTGGCGCACCCACGACACCTGCGGGCGGACCAAGTGTTACCTCACCACTGCGACTCTCTCCCCTACCTCCACCACAGTCAGCACTTTGGCCGGACTAGACGTTCAGCGTCATTAGAAGAGTGAAGATTATAAAACAGTCACTGTTCGAATTTTAAAATGAAAATACGTCGATGTTCAAAATGTGTTTGAAATCTTATGGGTGTTAACTACTAATGTCATCAGTCCCTAAGCTTACACACTACTTAACCTAAATTATCCTAAGGACAAACACACACACCCATGAACGAGGGAGGACTCGTACCTCGGCCTGGACCAGCCGCACAGTCCGTGACTGCAGCGCCTTAGACCGCCTTTTTTTTCTTCATAACTGTTATTGTTCTTTGTACATTAGCAAGCAATCATTATAAATATTGTTCCTGAAGAAATTTCCTTAACTAAATCACATAAACAGGAACTTAAAAATAGGAACAAAGCTCTTTCAATCTTGATTATTTTACCATGCAATAAAATATAAATCACAAACTTTCCAAATAATTGTGCCACTGGGTTACAACCATAACCGATGCACGTTAACATATCCTCAACAAAACTGACTCACTGGTAGTAACTCTGCATTTATTAATGCATGGCTGCACATAATAATGACTATTTTCCACAATGGTCAGAAATGTTTCGCATGTATAATCTCAAAATGTCACTATTTGCAGTCAGTAAGGTAATCATCAACTGCTCATTGCGACACTTCCTGCATGATTCTGAACTGATTCATTGCACTGTACCACGGTCTTATCTTCGTCTTTGCGAGAAGGTCCGGAAAAGCATTACAACCTTCTATACTAGTCAGAGCACCATACACAGCCAAATCAGCTAAGTTTGGTCTGCTTCCTCCCAGAAATGGTGTCCCTTGTTTCTTTATGGTTTTTATCCAAAAATTGCATTCATCATAGAGAGACTGCCGAACATCGTCTTTCAGGTTATGCCTTCTGTTCAATCTCTTACCAATAATCCACATTGCAACGGCGCCAACGTACACCATGATAAACCTTTCCCATGCTGGAAACAGTTTGCCTCACTCCCCAACCTCTGAAAACCAGTTGAATGCTTGGAAAGCTTCGGCTCTTGTTCGGCACACATTTGGTGATAAGGTATGAACTAACACGTCATCAACCCATTTTCTCCATTTCCCTTCAAGCAAGATATCTTCCTTTGTCCTATCTTTAGGGATATTTCCATGAAATGTTAGGAAATAACAATTCATTATCTCCTTTTTGACAGTTCCATTATCATCTTTGTACTCAATACTGGGATAAAATTTGACGACATCTTGTAAAGTCTGGTCTCTTTCATAAGGGTACGACATAAGTGCCGAAATAATCATTGAACTGTCATTCAGCTGCTGGTCCATCTTCAACTTGGTCTAGGAGTATTGGAACCTTTTTATAATGAGACCACTTTATTTCCTGTCCCAAAACTGGGTATACTCCAACGACGTCATAAGAAAATTCATGGTAATCAAGAAGGGCACGAACTTTGCAACAAATGGGCAAGTCTGGTACTGAAACAGTTTCAGTTTTAATCCTGTGTTGTCCGTCGGGCTTACAACCGAACGTGTAATCGCTACATCTGGAAGTGACTTCAACACAAAAGATTCTGCACCAGTTCCTTGTTTAAAATTGGTACAAGCGCCTCGTACATTTTATGGAACGAATATCCCATACCAACTGATGCCCTAAGCCCCACGCTAATTAATCCTAATCTTGTCACGCTCATCCTGGGCTTTGCTCCACTCGATGAACTATATGAGCTATTTGATCGAACATTAAACTTGCCTTCTTGAGACAAGTATGGAGAACTACGAAGTGATTTCGATATGTTCTTACTTCTCCAAAAGATACACGTTTCCGTCATTAAAATAATGCTATCCAGTGGATTGCACTTCGGTTACAGGTGATTCAAAAAGAATACCACAACTTTAAAAATGTGTGTTTAATGAAAGAAACATAATATAACCTTCTGTTATACATCATTACAAAGAGTATTTAAAAAGGTTTTTTTCACTCAAAAACAAGTTCAGAGATGCTCAATATGGCCCCCTCCAGACACTCGAGCAATATCAACCCGATACTCCAACTCGTTCCACACTCTCTGTAGCATATCAGGCGTAACAGTTTGGATAGCTGCTGTTATTTCTCGTTTCAAATCATCAATGGTGGCTGGGAGAGGTGGCCGAAACACCATATCCTTAACATATCCCCATAAGAAAAAATCGCAGGGGGTATGATCAGGGCTTCTTGGAGGCCAGTGATGAAGTGCTCTGTCACGGGCTGCCTGGCGGCCGATCCATCGCCTCGGGATAAGGTTTCATAACTAACTTTTTTCGTAGGACTCTCCACACAGTTGATTGTGGAATTTGCAGCTCTCTGCTAGCTCTGCGAGTCGATTGTTCTGGGCTGCAAACAAATGCTTGCTGGATGCGTGCTACATTTTCATCACTCGTTCTCGGCCGTCCAGAACTTTTCCCTTTGCACAAACACCCATTCTCTGTAAACTGTTTATACCAACGTTTAATACACCACCTATCAGGAGGTTTAACACCATACTTCGTTCGAAATGCACGCTGAGCAACTGTCGTCGATTCACTTCTGCCGTACTCAATAACACAAAAAGCTTTCTGTTGAGCGGTCGCCATCTTAGCATCAACTGACGCTGACGCCTAGTCAACAGCCCCTCAAGCGAACAAATGTACAACTAAATGAAACTTTATAGCTCCCTTGATTCGCCGACAGATAGTGCTTAGCTCTGCCTTTTGTCGTTGCAGAGTTTTAAATTCCTGAAGTTGTGGTATTCTTTTTGAATCACCCTGTATCATGATCCGCTCGGCTAATCCCGTGCGGCGAAAATAGGTCTATAACTGGCTGAATAAGTCATTTGACAGGTTGCACTACGACAACATGACTAAAGCACCACCCCACCTTTCATGTATCAAACAATTTTAGTGCTGAGATTAGCAGATACGTTCATTAACGATGAGAAACGTGGACAATATGAAGTAGTTGAGTACAACTGTAAAATCACTAAAAAGCATTCTGACGACGTAGTTATACTGAATCAGTAACATGTGTGAAAACTTTAAATGTACTCACAATTGCGAATGTGGACAACAGTCAACTGTATAATGGAATGACGACAGAGAAAATTTGTGCCGGACCAGGATCCGAAAACAGATTTCCCACTTACCCCGAGCGGTCGCCTTGCCATTTGACTACTCCTGCACGACTTACGGCATATCAAAAGGGACTTTGTATTTTAATTCAGAGTACCATAGGCACTGCTATATCGTATTTATCCAACGACACCGCGCAAGCGACTTTCAATTAAAATGTCTGACCTGTATGTAATTGATGTACGAATACAGGCTGTACACGTGTGATTGAGGACATATGGAAGTTTTGGTGCGGCCGTGAGTCGTGCTGGGATACCCAAATGATAAGGCGACCGCTCCTCACAAGCCGAAAAGCGTTGAAATGGTTCAAATGGCTCTGAGCACTATGGGACTTAACATCTGAGGTCATCGGTCCCCTAGAAATTAAAACTACTTAAACCTAACTAACGTAACGACATCGCACACATCCATGCCCGAGGCAGGATTGGAACCTGCGACCGTAGCAGTCGCGCGGTTCCAGACTGAAGCCCTAGAACCGCTCGGCCACCGCGGCCGGCGGAAAAGTGTTGTTCGGTCCGGTGCAAATTTTCACCGTCGTCATTCATGATACAGCTGACTCTTGCCCATATTCGCAGGTGCGAGTACATTTAATGTATTTCATAATGGATGTAGTCGCCGCGGTGTCTGCATTTTCAAACGGATTTTGCATCGTAATTCAAAGTAAGACAGGCTCTGCGATATCATGTATGGGAAAACTATTATTACTACAGTATCTCATTCTGAAACTTACTGTGACATTTATTATTATATAATCACCATATAACATTATATCATTTAGCAATACTTGTTTCTATTTCTGAAATATCATACTACGGTTCCAACACTTCAGTTAAAACATACGCGTTAGAGGTCGTGGTCGATGTACAGGGTGCGCCAAAAGTCTCTAAAAATAGTTACCAAATCCAACTTACTGGGAAATATACAATGTAACAGTGCATTATCTAGCATTACTTTTTTTCTGTAACCACATTGCTAAAGTATTATACTACGGTTCCAATATTCAGTTAAATCTTACGCGCTCGTGGTAGATGTACAGGGAGCGCCAGAAGTCACTACACACCATTAGCAAATCGAATTCAAATTCGACCGTAATTGCGAAATAACTGAACACTTCTTTGAAGCTACAGGACTGAACTGTCATCCACTTCGTTGTTACATTTCGTCCCACGACCTGGGACGCTTAAGGTAGGTTTTATTTTTTTTTAATTTTTTTTTCCACATTCGAGGTATGTAATATATGAAATTTGCATTTACGTAAAATTCTCTGTACACAAGTTCTACAGTCGTCGTATTCGAGAGGCAGCACACTAGCAGACCTTATCTCCTCTGCATGACTGCCCATAAAACTTCAAGCAGTTCGTTGAAAATCCACTTTTCCCAAAACGCTTCTGAAATACACACATCAAAATGTTTTGCTTCACCCCGGTCTCGAGAGTTCCGGAACCGGTACAGAAAATAGGAATAGAGATCAACATAAACATAATTTCCGCCCTTTTTATTGCTCATGAAAACCACACAGTGCAATGTTGTACCATCATACAGCGAGACCTTCAGAGGTGCTGGTCCAGATTGCTGTACACACCGGCACCTCTAATAGCCAGTACGACGTCCTCTTGCATTGATGGATGCCTGGATTCGTCGTGGCATACTATCCACAGGTTCATCAAGGCACTGTTGGTCCAAGTAGTCCCACTCCGTAACGGCGATTCGTCCTAGTTTCCTCAGGGTGGACTGTGGGTCACGTCGTCCGTAAACAGCCCTTTTCAATCTGTCCCAGGCATGTTCGATAGGGTTCATGTCTGCAGAACATGCTGACAACTCTAGTCGATCGATGTCGTTATCCTGAAGGAAATTCACATGATGGGGGCGCAGATTGTCGTCCATCAAGACGAATGCCTCGCCATCGTGCTGCCGATATGATTGCACTGTCGGTCGGTGGATGGCATTCACGTATCGTTCAGCCATTACGGCACCTTCCATGACCAACGGTGACGTACGTCAGCCCCACGTAATGTCACCCCAAAACAGCAGGGAACCTCCACCTTGCTGCACTCGCTGGACAGTGTGTCTAAGGCGTTCAGGCTGACCGGGTCGCCTCTGAACACGTCTCCGACGATTGTCTGGTTGAAGGCATATGCGACACTCATCGATAAAGAGAACGTGATGCCAATCCTGAGCGGTCCATTCGCAGTGGTGTTGGGCCCATCTGTACCGCGCTGCATGGTGTCGGGATTGCAAAGATGGATCTCGCCATCGCGAGTGAAGTTGCGAATCATGCAGCCTCTTGCGCGCAGTTTGAGTCGTAACGCGACGTGTTGGTAGCGGTCATCCGCTGCAGTAGCAGCCCTTGGGCGGCCTGACCGAGGCATATCATCGACAGTTCCTGTCTCCCTGTATCTTATCCATGTCCGAACAACATCCCTTTGGTTCACTCCAAGACGCCTGGACACTTCCCTTGTTGAGAGCCCTTCCTGGCACAAAGTAACAATGCGGACGTTATCGAACCACGGTATTGACCGTCTAGGTATGAATGCACTACAGACAACACTAGCCGTGTACCTCCTTCCTGGTGGAATGACTGGAACTGATCGGCTGTCGGATCCCCTCCGTCTAATAGGCGCTGCTCATGCATGGTTGTTTACATCTCTGGGCGGGTTTAGTGACATCTATGAACAGTCAAAGGGACCGTGTCCTTTATACAATATCCACAGTCAACGTCGATATTCAGGAGTTCTGGGAACCAAGGTGATGCACAATTCTTTTGATGTGTGTAGTTAACTCACTTCCTTACGGATGGAACAGCGTTGAAATTATTATTCGACTTATTTATTATTAAATTATAATTCCCTTTGTACCACGTTTTTAAACGAAACCTTGTTTTTTCATTGGAAAACATATTCGCAAAAGGTTAGAATCGACAATGGGCAATGTCAGAGACGTTTCATTTAATAGCAACGCACTCTGGTGTTTGTATCAATAATGACAGGAAAAAGAATGTAGCAGTGCAGTCTAGTGTTTGTATCTAAAATTATCACAAACGAAACAAGAGAAAATTAATGTTATCTTTGTTTTACAATGGGAAATACCTTTTGCCCCACCAGAGATAAAATTATTTGCTACGTTTCCTCTTCATCTGCAGGCAACGTCTTCAGACATAAATCGATATTCGGCAGATGTATCGTAGAGATCGAGATGAAACGTTAATAAATAGATGTATACATCGGCAGCAGGCTCTCAGACATGATGCTGTAAGTAAACATGAGCTGTGAAAGCCTTCGATGTATCATGAGTGACAATGTGAAAGGAAACATTGTTCGTAATAAGTTGTATAGTTATCCACTATTTGCAGTGCGATTTTTCGATTTCGATTCTAAGTCATTTTCCGGCATCTAAAAGAAAAAAAAAACCACATGAAAATCGACGAGCACTACGTTAGAGAATATACACTTCGGAAAATCTTAAACTTAACTGAAAGTGTATTTACATTCCACACAGGCAGTCTTAATTATTCAAAAGTATATGCCCTATGTTTTACGGCATGGAATCGGAAAAACCATTTCATCTGTTCATCCACACGCGGAAAAATACAACTCTGTTGAAACCTGTGTTCGTAGGTATGGTACTAACAGGAAATAACCACTTCATCTTATGTGTAAACCGCACGACTTCCATTCATATTCAGACTACGGCAGAAATCCACTGTTCTAATTTCACCCGAAGATAAGATAGATAACTATCGTCAACGTACTTTTGTGTACATTACATGCTTTGCTAGCGTGCCACTAAGGGCAGTTGAATCTTATGTCTAAAAACAGATTTTATGAAACATACCTTACAATCCCCCCAATGAACCATAGATAGACCTTGCGTGGGTGTGGAGGCTTACGTGCCTCAGCGATACAGATAGCCGTACCATAGGTGCAATCATAACGGAGGGGTATCTGTTGAGAGGCCAGACAATCGTGTGGTTCCTGAAGAGGGGCAGCAGCCTTTTCAGTAGTTTCAGGGGCAACAGTCTGGATGATTGACTGATCTGGCCTTGAAACACTAACCAAAACGGCCTTGCTGTGCTGGTACTGCGAACGCCTGAAAGCAAGGGGAAACTAAAGCCGTAATTTTTCCCGAGGGCATGCAGCTTTACTGTATGGTTAAATGATGATGGCGTCCCCTTGAGTAAAATAGTCCGGAGGTAAAATAGTCCCCCATTCGGATCTCCGGGTGGGGACTACTCAGGAGGACGACGTTATCAGGAGAAAGAAAACTAGCGTTCTACGGATCGGAGCGTGGAAAGTCAGATACCTTAATCGGGCAGGTAGGTTAGAAAATTTAAAAAGGGAAGTGAATAGGTTAAAATTAGATATAGTGGGATTTAGTGAAGTTCGGTGGCAGGAGGAACAAGACTTTTGGTCAGGTGAATACAGGGTCATAAATACAAAATCAAATAGGGGTAATGCAGGAGTAGGTTTAATAATGAATAAAAAAATAGGAGTACGGGTAAGCTACTACAAACAGCATAGTGAACGCATTGTTGTGGCCAAGATAGACACGAAGCTCGCACCTACTAAAGTAGGACAAGTTTATATGCCAACTAGCTCTGCAGATGACGAAGAAATTGAAGAAATGTATGATGAGATAAAAGAAATTATTCAGATAGTGAAGGGAAACGAAAATTTAATAGTCATGGGTGACTGGAATTCGGTAGTAGGAAAAGGAAGAGAATGAAACGTAGTAGCTGAATATGGTTTGGGGGTAAGAAATGAATGAGTAAGCCGCCCGGTAGAATTTTGCACAGAGCACAACTTAATACCAGCTAACACCTGGTTCAAGAATCATAAAAGAAGATTGTATACATGGAAGAAGCCTGGAGATACTGACAGGTTTCAGATAGATTATCTAATGGTAAGACAGAGAATTAGGAACCAGGTTTTAAATTGTAAGACATTCCCAGGGCAGATGTGGACTCTGACCACAATCGATTGGTTATGAACTGCAGATTAAAACTGAAGAAACTGCAAAAAGGTTGGAATTTAAGGAGATGGGACCTGGATAAACTGACAAAACCAGAGGTTGTAGAGAGTTTCAGGGAGAGCATTAAGGCAACTGTTGACAAGAATGGGTGAAAGAAATACAGTAGAAGAAGAGTGGGTAGCTTTGAGCGGTGAAGTAGTGAAGGCAGTAGGTAAAAAGACGAGGGCTAATAGAAATCCTAGGGTGACAGAAGAAATATTGAATTCAATTGATGGAAGGAGAAACTAAAAAATGCAGTAAACGAAGCAGGCAAAAAGGAATACAAACGTCTCAAAAATGAGATCGAGTGGAAGTGGAAAATGGATAAGCAGGGATGGCTAGAGGACAAATGTAGGGATGTAGAGGCTTATCTCACTAGCGGTAAGATAGATACTGCCTACAGGAAAATTAAAGAGACCTTTGGAGAAAAGAGAACCACTTGTATGAATGTCAATAGCTCAGATGGAAACCCAATTCTAAGCAAAGGAGTGAAAGCAGAAAGGTGGAAGAAGTATATAGAGGGTCTATACAAGGGCGAAATGGAAGAGGATGTAGATGAAGATGAAATGGGAGATATGATACTACGTGAAGAGTTTGACAGAGCACTGAAAGACCTGAGTCGAAACAAGGTCCCGGGAGTAGACAACATTCCATCAGAGCTACTGACAGTGTTGGGAGAGGCAGTCCTGACAAAACTCTACCATCTGGTGAGCAAAATGTATGTGCCAGGTGATATACCCTCAAACATCAAGAAGAATATAATAATTCCAATCCCAAAGAAAGCAGGTGTTGACAGATGTGAAAATTGTCGAACTATCAGTTTAATAAGTAAGTCACGGCTGAAAAATAATAACACGAATTCTTTACGGGCGAATGGAAAAGCTGACAGAAGCTGACCTGGGGGAAGATCAATTTGGATTCCGTAGAAATACTGGAACACGTGATTCAATACTGACCCTACGACTTATCTTAGAAGCTAGGTTAAGAAAAGGCAAACCTACATTTCTAGCATTTGTAGACTTAGAGAAAGATTTTGACAATGTTGACTGGAATACTCTCTTTCAAATGCTGAAGTTGGCAGGGGTATAATACAGGGAGCGAAAGGCTATTTACAATTTGTACAGGAACCAGATAACAGTAACAAGAGTCGAAGAACATGAAAGGGAAGCGGTGGTTAGGAAGGGAGTGAGACAGGGTTGTAGCCTCTCCCCGATGTTATTCAATCTGTATATTGAGCAAGCAATAAAGGAAACAAAAGAAAAATTCGGAGTAGGTATTAAAATCCATGGAGAAGAAATAAAACCTTTAAGGTTGGCCGATGACATTGTAATTCCTTCAGAGACAGCAAAGGACTTGGAAGAGAAGTTGAACGGAGTAGATAGTTTCTTGAAAGGCGGATATAAGATGAACATCAACAAAAGCAAAACGAGGATAATGGAATGTAGTAGAGTTAACTCGGATGATGGTGAGGGAATTAGATTAGGGAATGAGACACTTAAAGTAGCAAAGGAGTTTTGCTATTCGGGGAGCAAAATAAGTGATGATGGTCGAAGTAGAGAGGATATAAAACGTAGACTGGTAATGGCAAGGAAAGCGTTTCTGAAGAAGAGACATCGAGTATAGATTTAAACGTCAGGAGGTCGTTTCTGAAAGTATTTGTATGGAGTGTAGCCATGTATGGAAGTGAAACTTCGACGATAAATAGCTTAGACAAGAAGAGAATAGAAGCTTTCGAAATGTGGTGCTGCAGAAGAATGCTGAAGATTAGTTGGGTAGATCACATAACTAATGAGGAGGTATTGAGTAGAATTGGGATGAAGAGGAGTTTGTGGAACAACTTGACTAGAAGAAGGGATCGGTTGGTAGGACGGGTTCTGAGGCATCATGGGATCACCAATTTAGTATTGGAGGGCAGCGTGGAGAGTAAAAATCCTAGAGGGAGACCAAGAGATGAATACACTAAGCAGATTCAGAAGGATGTAGGCTGCAGAACGTACTGGGAGATGAACCAGCTTGCACAGGATAGAGTAGCATGGAGAGCTTCATCAAAACAGTCTCATGACTGAAGACCTCAACAACAACAGGAGCCTTACAGTATCAAAATAAATTAATGATCCATGTGTCACAACGCCAAGGTAGTATACATAAAACACACATTGTAAAACGGTATTAACACTCTGCAGGTAGAAATCCAAGTATGCATTTTATGTGACAATCATTATGAACAGTTACAAAAATCACATGGTATGGCGATAAAATTATGTACATAAAATGATCAGAGATGATTGGATATCGTCATATTCTTTAAATATAATGTGATACAAATGCCCGCTATACAGAAATACAGCAGCTTCATCAAATACAGTAGATGTATGCAATATGATCTTTACACTTATACATATTCTAATGTACATTTCTCTGACGACATAAAAGTTTCCTGTGTGTGGTACCGCGTCATAATGTAAAAACTTTAATGTCGACTGACTCTGGCCGCGGAAGCCTACGCAATTATACATATCTATGTTTACGAACGAAGTGATAGACGTAACTGAGGAAGAAAATTTAGGTACGAATGGCACGTCAATATATCATACATGCATTCATGGAACGCCGGTCGGAGTGGCCGAGCGGTTCTAGGCGCTTCAGTCTTTAAACGCATGACCGCTACGGTCGTAGATTCGAATCCTGCCTCGGGCATGGATGTGTGTGTTGTCCTTAGGTTAATTTGGTTTAAGTAGTTCTAAGTTCCAGGGGACTGATGACCTCAGATATTAAGTCCCATAGTGCTCAGAGCCATTTGAACTATTCACAGAACATGGCAATGTAAGGCATATAGTAATCGCACTTAAAATACGTAAATAACTGGTAATACGATTCTCTGTTGTCTGCGCTTCCGTAAATATTGTTTTTCCTCATCGGTGCATGAAACGTAACGGTTCATCAAGTAAAATTCAGTGGTTTGCAACAAGAGATTAATGAAATCGGACCACTTCTCTGGCAAGTTTGGTATATGATAGATCATAACATGTATTGTAGGCAAATTATAAGTAATAGTAACCGATATAAAATGTAACGATGCTGAAGTCGTCAAAACGTAAATCACATAAGTGCAGCGTTTTTGGTAGTACAGTGGGACTATTTAGCGGTCACATCACACGAATGCTATCGTTATGGACATAGAATAAAAATAACTTTGTTTCTAAAAGGAAATTATGTTCCACTACATAGTATCTACACATTCTGCGTGGTTTCTGTTTGTTCTATATCGTGTCTCCCTACCACTTTCGCGCAACGACTTTCTGAGCGTGTTTTTTAGGGAATTGACTAGTTTGAACCTGGGTCCTGTTGCTGGTAAGGAGACGCCAGACCACACATGACATGTAGAATTCAGAAGAGTTCAGTGAGACTAGCGATGATATAACCAAATACTTAATGATTTTAGCGTCAGCTCCACTGCACTCCCTGTAAAAGAATGTTAATACAAACTAAATTTAGTGGAAGGGGTTCAAGGCTTTCCTATTTTTAGTTAGCTTGTAAAATAACGTCGAAAAGTCAGATAAGTTTACCATTGGAAATTTTATTCTACTCACAAAACATCGTTTATAAATTGCACTATTCATAAAAGGAAATGTTTTAATACAGGACGGTAAAAACCAACTGCGTTCAACAAAAATGTGAACGAATATTCCCTGAATGGGTTTCCAAGTTCTACAATGGATCGAAGGATGACCTATGCCATATCACATCTATAATCTAGGTTTAAATTATGTTTCACAAAAGAGAAAACTATCAAAATGGTCTACAGTGACCCTCAATTATCTTTAATTACTTATCTAACTTGTCGTAAATTACAGTGGCTGATGTGGCTTCTCAATAACTATATAACAGAAAAATCATCGAGTTTCAGATTTTTACTTCAAGTGGCAAATGTGAACACCATGAGCTTTAATTGACGATCGGCACTAGTATTACGTAAAGGGCATGTAACAGATGAGACTTCTGCAGTTCTGAGTGAAGCCTTATGCGCTGAAAAATGCGGCATCGCCTGCGTTCATTACGTTCTCGGTGTTCGTCAGGGGGCGACGGGCGGCGGAGCTCCATCCAGCTCGCCCTCTCGGAAGCAACTCTCTCCTAACTTCTCCTTACTACAATTTACCGAACTTGGTTTAAAAAAACTATCTGGCTGTGTTTTCATCTGACCAATCAGGGTCTCAATGTTAACCTTAAGCTCCGCCTACAAAAATTCTGTCTATCCAATGAGAAACGTTATACTTTTCGTGGTGGAGCAATGTTTTTTAAAGTTTGCAACGTAACAGAGACACGAAAAAGTCTCACGCTAAAACTTGCAGCTGGTGTGGTCCTTTTAGCGTTATCGTAAGATCTATACCGTTCTTCTGGGGGGCTCTATCTTTTAAGATGGGCTGGGGGGTGGTCCTAACGTAACAGAGACGCGAAAAAGGTCTCACGCTAAAACTTGCGGGTGGTGTAGCCCTTTTTGTGTTATCGTAAGATATATACTCTTCTTCTGGAGGGCTCTAGCTTTTAACATGGGCTGGGGGGTGGTCTTGACGTAACAGAGACGCGAAAAAGTCTCACGCTAAAACTTGCGGGTGGTGTGGTCCTAGCAGTTAGCTGGCGACGTGGGTGTCCGTCCGTCCCTTATCGTAGGGCCTTCTCGCTTAACACGGTTCTGCTCTCGGCTTCTGTTCTCGTTTCTCCCCTCGTAACTGCGTCTGTATCACGGTGGGAAGGTATGACATGCATTTAGGCATTCTTGTGTTAGTCTGTGGTACTCCATTTGCTTACTCGTTGCTCGTATTACTTTGGTTAATTTAATGTCACGATTTATTCGGAGCTATGTGACATACTACTGGATTTGCTTATCATGTCAGGGATTTCATGGAAGGTGTTGGATTTGCCTGACTCCTTACAACTATACAAGCTGTAAAGCCCGGTGTGCATTTCATGCTCCAAAATTAAGTATGGGGTCAGCAATTAATTTAGATTTTCAATTTCGGCAAAACCCTCAGTGCCACCAACGCACATTACAAGTGTACCTTTAGAAATTTCAACACGAAATCAGCCTCGCTGTTACTCTAGCGCCTGATGCTAGGAATTCTCCTGGACACCCCTTCGTGGGGTTTTACGTCTTTATAAATGTGTTCCGGGTATGATACTCTTTGCCGTTTCATTCACGCGTAAGTTAAGGTTACATTTCTGCCTGATAACACCACAGGAGGGCCGAATACAGGGGGGAGGGGGGTTCAAAAAGGATAGGTACCTATTGCTGCTCTTCGACTCACTTAAAAAAATACGTGGAATGGTTTTGAGCGGTCGCTGGTGGTTCCAACCTTTACACGAGAGCAAAAAATTGCGGTCTCGCTACACCCTAAAGGGGTGCGATCACTTTCAATGGGGATGCAGCACCATAACACCCTTACGCACGGGTTGAAACTTGCGAGGGTGTTAGCAGTGTTAGAGGTTGTCAAGAACATCTTCCTGTCGCTCATCGCACTGCGAAATGTCGTTTTCAGCCGAGAAATGTGTGGAATTAACGCCCCGAGGAAATGATTGGTTTCTTTGACGCCATTTATGCCACCCCGTGAGGTCCTTTCATGTCGATCCTGAGCGGCAGGGTGTTTGAAGTGTTTTCCTCGGCCACCCATAAGAAACCCGCATGATTTCAACCATGTGTGTCGAGGTTCTGACCTCCATAGCAGAGACGTCAGAGGGGGTGATATGTGGGTAAGAGGGGCGGTGACGACGTTCTCATCGTCTGACAGGTCCACGGCGGCGTTGCGCAGAATTGCGGTGAAATCTGGTGCCAATGTGACGTCATTATCACACCTTACACCTCTCATGAAACTCCGAGCAGAGGCCTTTCTTTCTAATATGGTGACACCCGGCTGTCTGAAGCGTCGCAGAGTCCAAGAGCGACTTCGCGAGGCAACACGCTTTTTCACCATTACAGAGGCTCCAGCGAGAAAAATTAAAACTTATGCTCATGAAAACTCTTTCCCAAGTTCTTGTCATAGACCACAACTTGCTCCATTACTCATCTGGAAACAGATATACGAACTAACAAACAGCAGGACAAAACAGTAAATACGTAATTGTTACTATAGTGCTGTCCGCAGGATTAGAATAATAATAATTATTATTAGTGGCAGTGGTCAGATACAAAGCATTGGCAGCTTGAAGTCCTCCAATTTCTGTCGGTTCAGAAGTAGTGCGTCCAACAAACAAATGATTTACCAACCAAGAGTACAGTGCACAGGCTTTAAATTTGTTGATTTCAAAACGAGGTGCTGGGAGCAGGTGAACCAAATGCTGCTAGGGACAGGAGTAGTGCACGAGAAGAATTTTTTGTAGTAATTGTCGATTCCTCACAGTGGATATTTAAATTTTTTTTATCAGAGAAGAGTTCCAGTTTGCTCTGACGATCCACCAGGAATTGCTTTATTACTCAAACACAAACACAAACTCACACACACACACACACACACACACACACACACACACACACACACACACACAATCCGAACATAACTCATGGAAAAGAAAGATGGTGTTCAAGCTTTGTAGAGGTGAAAGTGTTTTTTCAACTACAATAGAAATGAAAGTAAAAACAAAGAACTGAAGGGGTTAGGAGTGCGATATATGATGAGCACTGATTGAGAACAACCCAGATATAAAAAGATTGTTAGAGATAAGCAGTACTAGTAGTTTCATTCACTCAAGAGTTTGTGGCTTCGTAAAGGACCCACAAAAATTAAATATTTTCATCATTTCAAAAATAAAACTGTTGAAGGAAATTCTTTTTCATCCTAAAATTTAGTTACACGCTAAGCGCTACAGCTGTTGATGGCCAAGAGAGGAAGGGAAGGTAAGGATGGAGTGTTGTTGTAGTGCGGTGGGCAGTGTGCGCGAATGGGGGGGGGGGGGGGCAGTGGGGCGTTCAGGCGGTAATGGACGAAGAAAGTTTTGCTCGCTTAGTACCAGCTGCGCCGCTGCTGGAAGCGTTCCGACGTCTCGTAAGACTCGTGTTACACTGAACTCCCTCAGCTCAGTCTGTAGCAGGCTGGTGCTCGTACTGCCTCCAACTATTAACCAACAGGCGACCACCAAATCCCCTACCACAAATCAGACCCCTTTTCCTTGAACTAAACCTACATTAACTAATTTTTATTCTGGAGGTGCTTCATTAAGCATCTGAATTTGTCCTTCTTAATGAGTTCCGTAACTCAGTCGGTAAAAACGAAATCCTTATATAATCTGTTTGTTGAATGAGTTCGAGTCTCGGTCGGGCACACAGTTTTAATCTGCCAGGAAGTTTCAAATCTGTTTGTTGTCCGTCTATGTGTACGTCTGTCTGTCCAACTGTTTGGAATCTTTTTCCTCCAAAACGGGTAGATATATCTTGCTAAAATTTATGTCACACACTAAGATCTATAGTTGCTTGCCGATGGAAAAATTCAAGACTCTACGTGAATGCTATCAGAAGATACGGCCATTTATGTCACCCATATTTATGCTCACAAACTCACACATGAAAACTGATAGGGTATGTCCCATTTTCGTAGGATCATGAAACTTGGCACGAAGCAACATTCCACAGGAGAAGTAAAGGAAAAGATCCTAAAATTGGTGATCTGTAATTATCTCACACGAGAAACTTAATTTTTTGTCATTTGTTTTCCGACAGTCTGTCCGTCGGTCTATTAAGACCCCTTTTTCTCAGGAAAGTATAGGCGTATCAGGTTCAAAATTGTGTTACATACTAAGGTCTATGGTCCCTCTGCGGTGTGAAAAAGATTCTAAGTCAAACCTGTATGGTACTTACCGTTGACGTAGACTCCTGAAATTCGGCAAGAAGCAAGTTTCACATTACATGTACGAGAAACAAACTGAAAACTGCTAGTCTGTAATTATATCACGCAAAAGCAATATATACAGGGTGGTCCACTGATAGTGACCGGGCCAAATATCTCACGAAATAAGCATCAAACGAAAAAACTACAAAGAACGAAACTCGTCTAGCTTGAAGGGGGAAACCAGATGGCGCTATGGTTGGCCCGCTAGATGGTGCTGCCATAGGTCAAACGGATATCAACTGCGGTTTTTTAAATAGGAACTCCCATTTTTTATTACTTTTACGTGTAGTACGTAAAGAAATATGAATGTTTTAGTTGGACCACTTTTTTCGCTTTGTGATAGATGGCGCTGTAATAGTCACAAATGTATAAGTACGTGGTATCACGTAACATTCCGCCAGTGCGGACGGTATTTGCTTCGTGATACATTACCCGCGTTAAAATGGACCGTTTACCAACTGCGGAAAAGGTCGATGTGATGTATGACTATTGTGATCAAAATGCCCAACGGGCGTGTGTTATGTATGCTGCTCGGTATCGGACATCATCCAAGTGTCCGGACCGTTCGCCGGATTGTTACATTATTTAAGGAAACAGGAAGTGTTCAGCCACATGTGAAACGACAACCACAACCTGCAACAAATGATGATGCCCAAGTAGGTGTCTCAGCTGCTGTCGCGGCTAATCCGCAAATCAGTATCAGAATCGGGTTTCTCAAAAACTGCGGTGTTGAGAATGCTACATCAACATCGATTGCACCCGTAACATATTTCTATGCGCCAGGAACTGCACGGCGACGACTTATAACGTCGTGTACAGTTCTGCCACTGGGCACAAGAGAAATTACGGGACGATGACAGATATTTTGCACGCGTTCTATTTACCGACGAAGCGTCATTCACCAACAGCGTTAACGTAAACCGGCATAATAAGCACTATTGGCCAACTGAAAATTCAAGATGGCTGCGACAAGTGGAACATCCCCGACCTTGGCGGGTTAATGTATGGTGTGGCATTATGGGAGGAAGGATATTTGGTCCCATTTTATCGATGGCAATCTAAATGGTGCAATGTATGCTGGTTTCCTACGTAATGTTCTACCGATGTTACTACAAGATTTTCACTGCATGACAGAATGACGATTTACTTCCAACATGATGGATGTCCGGCACATAGCTCGCGTGAGGTTGAAACGGTATTGAATAGCATATTTCATGACAGGTGGATTGGTCGTCAAAGCACCATACCATGGCCCGCACGTTCACCGTATCTGACGTCCCCGGATTTCCTACTGTGGGGAAAGTTGAAGGATATTTGCCATCGTAATCCACCGACAACGCCTGACAACATGCGTCAGCGCATTGTGTATGCATGCGTGAACATTACGGAAGGCGAACTACTCGCTGTTGAGAGGAATGTCGTTACGCGTATTGCCAAATGCATTGAGGTTGACGGACGTCATTTTGAGAATTTATTGCATTAATGTGGTATTTACAGGTAATCACGCTGTAACAGCATGCGTTCTCAGAAATGATAAGTTGACAAAGGTACGTGTATCACATTGGAACAACCGAAATAAAATGTTCAAAGATACTTAAGTTCTGTATTTTAATTTAAAAAACCTACCTGTTACCAACTGTTCGTCTAAAATTGTGAGCCATATGTTTGTGACTATTACAGCGCCATCTATCACAAAGCGAAAAAAGTGGTCCAACTAAAACATTCGTATTTCTTTACGTACTACATGAATATGTAATAAAAATGGGGGTTCCTATTTTTTAAAAATGCAGTTGATACCCGTTTGACCTATGGCAGCGCCATCTAACGCGCCAACCATAGTGCCATCTGGTTCCCCCCTTCTAGTTTGACAAGTTTCGTTCTTTGTAATTTTTTCGTTTGACGCTTATTTCGTGAGATATTTGGCCGGGTCACGATCAATGGACCACCCTGTACATATTTGGGCATTGGTTATTCGACTGTCTGTCCGTCAGTTAAGACTCCTTCTTCTAAGGAACGGGTGAACGTATCAAGTTGAATCACGCACTTAAGTCCACGGTACCACGGCAGTGTAAAAAACTTAAGCTTCTACATCAATGCAATCAAAATATACGGCCATGTACGTCACATTCTTTTATGCTAGTGTCGATATCGGTATTGGGAATAGGCCGAAATTGTTGAAATTCTGGATTCCCGATATGAATGATCTATTTATATACATAATGAAGTTTGTACGAAATCCTCGATCCTTTATCAGGATTGGTTTCCTTTTCATTTACTGTTACATTTACATAAAGAACTAGTGATTTCCTATCAATGGCTGTGCCCTCGATTACGTTTGTGTGTTTGAAACTTCCCTTTTTGAGAGGTGACGGCAGGGAAGAATGTTTCACTTCTACCTCAACGGTCCTTTTAGCAAAAAAAGCGCAAAAAATTCGTCCGTCTAGCGTCCTGCGAACTTGCCCATACCACCTGTGCGGCATTGCCGACTGGTTACGTAGCCCCATGCACACCCGCAAATTCTTTATATTACAAGAGGTAGAGAAGATTAACGCAGATATCCAAAGGCGTCTGGCTGGAAGTAAATGAAGAAACTACAAAAATACTTCACAACCTGCTGAAACCATAAGGGTAATAGCGAATTGTAAATTGAAGCAATAGCCTTTGAAAAATTAGGTACAAGGTCGTTAGAGGCCGAGCACAGACATGGACAGGAAAGGATGGAGAAGGACATCGGCCGTGTCCTTTCGAAGGAATCGTCTAGGCCTTGAGCGACTTAGGGAAATCATGGAAAATCTGAATCTGCGTATGAACAGTTTTCTTGTTGTATACGAGTCTAGTGCCTACTATCTGCACAACACGAATCTTGCAGGTAGTGAAAAGTGACCGGGTCTGAGAAGAAAATAGAAAACAATCCGCGTGTCATAGGGTTTCCATCAGTAAGCGTCTTTCAAAAACAACTGAAAAATGAATAAAACTGTAGTCCAATCTGTGTTTTAAGATACAGACATGTCCAAAAAAATGTATCCACTGTTGTTAGCAACTTATGGACTTTTAAACAGTGGATACATTTTTTTGGACCCCTCTGTAGAGTTGGGACACCGACATTGACTCAAAACATCCAGAGGAAACTTATAACCTCCCGAAATGCACTCTTCAGGCTGATACTAGGATCTATTAGAGGAAGTCAGTATATGTAGACAGGGGAAAAATAAACCACATAGTGCTGCCAGTAATGAGCAGATTATTGGTCATAATAGCTTTGGCAGAGGGATGTGATGCGAGGAGATGGGTGATTTGAAAAATACGTGTCGGAACAAGTCGAGGGGAAGACCAACAGAAATATGGTTAGACAAAGCACTGCTAATCTGAGAACAGATGAAAAACTCTAGACGATAGGGATAGAGCGGGAAAGCCTCGATGGTGAGTGATAGGAAACATTCAATTCGTGGGCACCTCCGAAAGTGAGTAAATAAAAACAAATGAAACACACACATATTTCATAATTGCATCTGCTCGTAGTGAGTGGTGAGATATCACACTGTTTACTGTAACTAGAGGAATTTGTCAAGGAAGAACTGTAGAACCGTTATAGTCGATCGCTTATCGACAACGAGTACTTTAATAATGTTTGATCGCATTGGCGTACGTAAGTAGCCCTTATGTGAAGCTGTGGTGACGTTCCATTTTAGAGGTACCAGTTATGAAGACTCTAAGCGCTACTTTACCTTTTCTTCTGTACTCTTGTAATTCGCCTTTTATAGTAAAGCGTACGGAATTTATATACAACAGCTTGTAAGTTGTAAATTCATTTTTCATTTCACGGTATTATTCAATTAATTCCTATACTGCGTACCTGTTTCTTCACAAACTGGTCTAACGTAATAAAATGAAACATTGTTCTTTGTTTATATATATTTTCTGTTCTTACTACGAGAACGAAAAAGTAGAAATCAGAATACTGTCAATACATAAATGTTTAGAAATTTGAGTTTCTTAGCTCGCACAGAAAGAAAATGGACATCAATATCAAAATCACGGAAGTTTGATGGAAAGAAACCTAGAAATGCATGGTTTTGCAAGATTTAAGTCAATGTCCAATATTGTCTCTGATACGTTTGTTGTAGTTTACTGATAATCATGTACTAAATGTCGTATCTTGACGAGAGAGCTCCTCTGAATCGCTAGCCATGTTAGCTTTGAATAAACCCATTATCTCTTGTGAAATGACATGCAGATTTGGTACCATCATTGAATAATACTGCCTTAAGTTGATCTGAAGCAAACCAAAGTTTACGTCAGCAATTAAGTTAGGATATGGTAGGTACACTGCAGAAAATGGCGCAGTGGGGTGCTTGTGTGTCTGGACAATACAGACAGCCAATATGTAGGTGTAACCAGGACGGAGGGATACATGTTGAGAGGTCGTACTAACATACGGTACATGAAGAGCGGAAATTTGCCTTTTTGTAAGATATACGGCCAAGAGTATGAAGGCAGGCTGCTAGATTTGTTGGTGCTAGTTTTGACCAACACGCAAGCATTACGGATATGCTTTGGGAACTCTTTTCGAGGAACACTACTGAGAAAATTTAGAGAGCTGGCCTCTGGAGCAGCCTGCAGAATGATTCTACTGCAGCCAATATGCATTTCACGTAAAAACTACAAAGAGAGGGTACGAGAAATTAGGACTCATAATGAAGCATACAGACAGTTGTTTCTGCCTTGCTCGATTTTCTAGTGGTACACGAAAGGTAGTGGCTAATATTGGCACAGGGTACCCTCCACACGCAATTGTCTTGTAAATTTACCCAGTATTGCCTTGGTATGTTGGTAGTGCGGCACATGGGAAAACTACAGTCGTTAAATTTTCTCAGGATATAGTACAACTTTATCACGAGATCTGATGATAGCATCTTCTTAGGAAAGTATTCCCATTCGGACTTTCACCAGGCATTACTCGCAATAAAAATTTAATCAGTTAAAAATGTGATCGAATACAAATTTAAGGATTAGTAAGTCGTTAGAGCATTTGGAGTGTATATAACCGTATGTAGATCTAGTAACTGTTGTGAAGTACGGCCCACATGGGGGAGGAAAGAGCTCGATGATGTAACTACATTAAAAGAAATAATGGGATTAGAGCACACATCCTGCAGCATCAAGTAGTAATTAATACAGTAATAGAGGGAAATTTAATTGTAAAATTAGTGAAGTAAAAATCAAGGCGTGAATACAGTAAGCAGATTTTTAAGTGTAGGCTGTGGTAGTTTTGTAGAGATGAATATATCGGCATAGAATAGACTATTCTGACGTGCTACATCAAACCAGTCTTCAGACTGAACACTACAACGATAATACTTGGAGTACGAGCGAATCTTATTACCACTATCAGATCCACAAGACAGACCTTCTTTTGCATTCTCTGTTCTAACATAACTGAGATATAACACTGTCAAAGTACAGTGAGGACATTTCGCAAAAACTGTTACATAATATAAGTATCAAGACTATTGCTCTGGCTGCTAGACACCTTCTCGCACAAAAAAGGAAACATCCCAATGTACTAAAATGGTTTAAATGGCTCTAGGCACTATGTGACTTAACATCTGAGGTGATCAGTCCCCTAGACTTAGAACTACTTAAACTTAACTAACCTAAGGACATCACACACACCCCAACCTGCGACCGTAGCAGCTGCACGATTCCGGACTGAAGCGCCTACAACCGCTCGCCCACAGCGGCCGGCTCTCAATGTATTAGTTACGGGTCATTAATTCAGTAATCAGTTTTACTGCTGAGTGTGTTTTAACGCTGATTGTTATAATAATGTATGTGCCATCGAAGGAAGACTTAAAGCATTAAACTTTCACAGAGAACTGAGTGTCCATTCAATATTTTGCAGCACCGACTTATCCTGGGAAGGAGAATAATCAGCCAAGAAGAAGAATTAGACGGGGAATGTTATCTGAGATCAGGGATAGCCGAGCCGCAGATGCCAGAGGAAACACGACGACGCGCGGAAGAGCGCCTCAGCGATGTCTCGGTGTACATTAGGCTGTGTTTACATTACATGGCTCGAGCGCAGCCCAGCCACCGTCTGTATGCGAGCTTCTACCTGCCTCGTGCTGCCAGAGCGTTCAGTTGTTTGCGCAACGCTCGTTAGCGGCTTAACGCAACATTAGTGGCTAAAAAAGCTGAAGATTACTGGTAGGAGTGGAGAGATTTTGCTGATGTCAAATGTTTACCTGGTCTCTATCTGGGTTTATGGTATGTTTACGTGAGTGAAAATTAGTCTATGTAGCCGGCCGGTGTGGCCAAGCGGTTAAAGGCGCTACCGTCTGGAACCGCGCGACCGCTACGGTCGCAGGTTCGAGTCCTGCCTCGGGCATGGATGTGTGTGATGTCCTTAGGTTAGTTAGGTTTAAGTAGTTCTGAGTTCTAGGGGACTGATGAGCTTAGAAGTTAAGTCCCATAGTGCTCAGAGCCATTAGTCTATGTAGCCGAAGACGCCACCAAATGGAGTCAGGTGGAATTCCTGTGATTTGAAAGGTGCAGTCAGCAGAATTTTGCCAGGATGGGGTTTCAGGTACGCTTCCCCCCTGTCCGTCTGTTCGTGAATGCCTTGGAGTAATTTACGAACCTCCTTGCAGTATGTCATTGAGTGGCTGATCACGAGCCCTTTGCCCAGAAAGGAATCTTGAGTAGTCGTCTCCGTCCTTCGACATCTCCGTACCATGCATTCTCGCTGCTATTGTAAGCCGGCAGATGTTAACATACCACTCCGGCCATGAATAGCTCAATATTCCGTTCTTTCCCTCGTCAGTTTATTGACGGATATTCTTTTTAGTTAAATTAATGATACTCTAATTAATCTGGCTCCACAGTATAGATGATTGTCGTGCGTACGACCGGGATACTATTCCAGGTACCGTCATATATTCTAGATATTTTTTCTTTCTGGGGTAACTGGAACAGGATGTACTTATCATCGTGATGCCAGTTGAGGATGTACGAGGATTGCCCAGAAAGTAATGTACCGCATTTTTTTCTTCAACAATTCTTTATTGAACATAATGAGAATTACACACAAGAAATAACGGTGTTTTATCTACACTATTTTTCCATGTAGTGTCCATTCCGTTCCTTGGCCTTTCTCCACCGTGAAACAAGGGCGTGTATGCCCTGTCGGTACCAATCCTTGTCCTGGTGGCGCAGCCAGTGCTTCGCTGTGTGAATCACCTCCTCATGGTGTTCAAAACGTCTGTCAGGAATGGCATCCTTTAATGGCCAAACAAGTGGAAATCCGAGTGGGCTAGAGCAGGGTTGTATGGTGGATTCGGTAATACTGTCCTATCTTGTTTTGCAATGTGTTCAGCAGTCCTCAGACTTGTGTGGCGCCGAGCGTGTTTCAAATAAACATCTCCTGGGTTGCTGTGGGGCCGAAATCGCCGGAAACGCGTCGTTAGTTAATGTTAATGTGTTGACATATGCTTCTGAAATAATGGTACCGCCTCTTGGCATCACATCAATAAGAATCACACCTTCACAGTGCGAGAACATGTTGATCATGACCTTATCGGCAGAAGCAGTTGCTTTGAATTTTTTCGTCTGTCGGCAGTGGAAATGGCACAATTCCATCGACTGTCTTTTTGTTTCGGGCTCAAAATGGTAAACCAAGGTTTCATTACCTGTCACATTCCGGAACAAGAAGGTCTCCATCTCACAAGGGAACATCCCCATCGCACCCCCCTCAGATTTAGTTATAAGTTGGCACAGTGGATAGGCCTTGAAAAACTGAACACAGATCAATCGAGAAAACAGGAAGAAGTTGTGTGGAACTATGAAAAAATAAGAAAAATATACAAACTGGGTCGTCCATGCGTAAGATAGGCAATATTAAGGGCAATATGAGGCGAGGAGCGCCGTGGTTAGCGTGAACAGCTGCGGAACGAGAGGTCCTTGGTTCAAATCTGCCCTCGACTGAAAATGTTGCTTTCTTTATTTTCGCAAAGTTATGATCTGTCCGTTCGTTCATTGACGTCTCTGTTCACTGTAATAAGTTTAGTGTCTGTGTTTTGCGACCGCTCCGCAAAACCGTGTGATTAGTTGACGAAAGGACGTGCCTCTCCAATGGGAACCGAAAACATTTGATAGGTCAACCGATTCCTCCACAGGAAAACACGTCTGATATTTTGTATACGACACTGGTGACAGCATGTGCGTCACATGACAGGAATATGTTGTCGACCCACCTAACTAGTACACTTGGCGAATGGGTGAAAAGATTCTTCTACCTTGCCTGATTTAGGTTTTCTTGTGGATGTAATAATCACTCCAAAAAAAGTGATGAAAACAAAAGAGTTTTTCACATAAACTGAAAATAAAAAGTTAAAATTTTCGGTCGAGGGAAGATTTGAACTGAGGACCTCTCGTTCTGCAGCTGTTCTCACTAACCAGGGGACCACGGCGCTCTTGGACCAATACTGCCCTTAATATTACCTATATTACACATGGACGACCCAGTTTGTATATTTTGCTTATTTTTTCATAGTTCCACACAACTTCTTCCTGTTTTCTCGATCGATCTGTGTTCAGTTTTTCAAGGCCTATCCACTGTGCCAACTTATAACTAAATCTGAGGGGGGTGCGATGGGGATGTTCCCTTGTCAGCTTGAAAACGTTGCAACAAATCAAGACAAATTGTTTTTCTGTGCGATTTGTGATCCACCGTTAGATACCGCAGGACCCATCTTGCACACACTTTTGAATATGCAAGAGTGCGGATAATTGCATCCAAACTTCCATTGCTGATTGACAGATACAGCGCCAACGGCCGAGTCACAATGCGTCTGTCCTGGCGAATGGCATCAGCTCGCTCCAACATGTCAGGTATGACAACCGCGGATGAGCTCCCCGACCGCTGCACATCGTGGAACACCGCCGAGCCAGAGCTCCGCCGAGGTCCTCCGTGCCCAGCGACTAACTGTACTTCTGTCGACAGCAGGTGCTCCATAGACTTTGCGTAAGCGTTTGTGAATTTTCACACTTACTTTCTCTGCAGTGGAAAATTCAGTGACATGATGTTGCCTGTAACGTACATCACCTACACAGGCCATTCTGAAACTATCCTGCAGCTATGCTATTTGTTGGAAGTGACGGAAACTTGCAGGCTCACTCAGAAGACTTCAGATAACAGACATAACTTTTCGCATTCGTAGCATTGTTTTCGGCTCGAGCATTACTTTCTGGGAAAGCCTTTCACTTGATCGAGTCGTAACAGCTGTGGATCTACTACGGAGACAACGGCCGGTAGAGCGGTGTGCTCACCACACGGTCCTCCGTGACACATCAAAACGATGCCACTGACTGATGGGTGACAGGGCGGTCGGTCGGTCTCGAGCAGCCTGTATGTGGCGAGCACACTGTTTTTGCAAACATATTTCATGTTCCTTTTACTACCTTTGTCTTCAGCCTCATAGTTCCTTGCCGTAAGCTTCTCGGCTATGAAGCAAGGCGTTACTGCAACTTTTAGCGCGTCGCTGACAAATTCGGATACGACAATGTTCTCATTCTCATACGCCGAATGCAGGTGTGTCAGGTTTCCAGCTTTTCACATTAAGCGCAGCGCAGACGATGCGTTCCCATTCAGTGTGTCGCGCAGTTCCGTTGTGTCCTTTCACCGAGTGGAACATAAATTTGGAATTTATCGCTAAATTTTGATCTATGCTGAGTTCTACAAATTTAATGATCCATTTTACTTTTTATTATATATTAATGTATAATCGAAGCAAGACGACAAGACGAAAGTAATGAGAAGTAGCAGAAATGAGAACATCCAGAGACTTGACATAATAATTGATGGTCACGAAATAGATTGAAGGAATTCTACTACGCTGGAGGGGGGGGGGGGGCGTTCAATAAGAAATTCAACACCTTTCTTACTCGGCCGGTTACGGCTGAAAAAGTACGGAATTTGTTGTTAGACATTGTGCAGTACTTCCGCTGCAGCCCCTATGGTACCGTGAATTTCCGATAGGTAGCAGCGTTATTAGTAGCTTTCAAAATGGCGTCTGTAACAGAGGTGCGTTTCTAGCAGAGACATGTCTTTTGGCAGAAAACTAGAGCATCGCAGATATTCATAGACGCTTACAGAATGTTTCCAGAGACCTGTCAGTAAGCAAAAGAGTCGTTGGGCGCGGCATCTGTCATCATCGCTACAGGGTCGCGCAAACCTGTCCCATCTCCCGAGTGCCAGCCATCCGCATACCTATCCGCACACAGCTGTGACTCCTGTGATGTTGGAACGTGTGGACACTCTCACTGGAGGTGATGGACGAATCACAACCAAACACCTCGTTACACAACTGGACGTCTCTGTCGGTAGAGCTGACACACTCATCCACCAATTGGGGTACTCAAAGGTGTCCGCCCCCCTGAGTTCGTCGTTACCTGACAGACCGTAAAGAGCAACAAAGACCATCTGTGCGGAATTGTAAGAAGCAGAGCATGGATGATGGGGAGGCTACTGATGTAGGAAGACGTTGGCTCCAACGTCGACTAATAGAATAGTAACATTCGGGCATACAAGTCCTCAGTGAAGTGGCATAAGACCGCCGCATTAAACAGAGATTATGATCAAAAATAGGATTTTGTACCTAAAAGTGTGGGAAATAATATGGTGTATTGTAATCCTGAACAAAAACAATCTGATATCAGAAACGAATGCCTTGCATTGCTTACTAGACGCTCTTCCTACTTATTATGCGATGTAACCCACGCCAGATGCTGGTCTGTCACATAGTAACATGTTAAAAATTCCCCACTGTCTTTTGAAGTTAGTGAGATATAAGTTCAGTTTACGTTACTGGAGTGGGGATCTCCTTAAGGCTCACAACTGATTATATTCACGCACCGCACTTGACAATTTTAACGCTCAAATTATGCCGTGCCCCGCCCCCCCCCCCCCTCCCAAAAAAAAAAAATTGTCCTTAAATTAAGAATTTCATAAACATTCTTGTTTTTGTAACTTATCCTCAGTTCATAAGAAAATTAATAAATTCATAAAGATCACAAAGGACTAGGCAGTGAAATGAATATTGTTCTTCCCGCACTTTTTATAACATGGTGTCCCACGCAACCTCCCTGAATTCAAGGACCCTGGAGAGAAAAACCACAGCAGATATGACTATGAAAAATGCACCAGATTGTAGAGCACTTCAAAGAATTTATATTCCCGCGTCAGATGTGCGAAGTATCGTCGTCAGAGTGGAGCATGGGTGCAAGAAGTGAAAATGGCGACTCCGTAGCAGCGCGCGCAAGCAGCAGTGTGGTTTGCAGAAACAAAATCGCCGATTACTGTGCAAATAAATTATCGTCGTGTGTGTAAATGTCACCAACGTGGTGTGAAAACAATTAAGGAATGGTATAGGAAGTTTCTGGCAGCAGTAAGTGTTCTGAAACATTCTGGCGGTGCGCGTTATGGAGTCTCTGAAGGGACAATGGAGGACATCAGACAAACGTTTCTCACAAGTCCACGTAAGACAATTCGTCAAACATCTAGTCAACCTTATGTACCTCGATCAACATTGTATCGTGTAATTAACCAGCGTCTTCGTGTGTGTGCTTACAAAGTGGTAATTTTGCAACATCTGACGCCTAACGACAAAACCCGCCGACAACAATTTGCTGCGGATATGCTGCCGCGTATTGATATGGATGCCAGCTTCCTGGGGAGACTATTCTCAGATGAGGCAGCCTTTCCTCTGTTAGGAATGGTTAGTAGGCATAATGCTCGGATTTGGGGTTCGCAAAATCCGCACGTTGTCATTGAACATGTTCATGATAGCCCTAAACTAAACGTCTGGTGTGAGCTAATGCGCGACGGGATTGTTGGACCGTTCTTCTTTGCGGAACTAACAGTGAATGCGTCAGTGTATTTGGACCTGTTGGAGCAGTTTGTGTACCCTCAGATACATGAATTTCAACCCAACATCATTTTTCAACAAGATGGAGATTGGTCAAGGGCTGTTCGTAAGTTCCAGGATAGGAAATTTCCCAGTCGTTGGATCGGACGTGGAGGAACCATTGTCTGGCCACCACGTTCACCCGACATTACGCCGCTTGATTTCCTCACGTGTGGATTCGTGAGGGACCGCGTGTATGCGACCAAAGTGGACGATATTGCTACGTTGCGACATCGTATCACTAATGCGATTGCAACAACAACTGAGAAAATGTTACAAAGAACTTGGTAAGAAATTGAATATAGAATGCTTTTTTATTCCAGTCTCTGATCACAATATGAATCGTTTAGACGATGACCGGTTTCAATCTGTAATGACCATTCTCAGATTTTTACACCAATATATTTCGTGCTACAAATGGTTCACATGTAGAGGTGTATTGATGATAAAACACATGAAAGAACAGGAATAAAACATTGGTCAGAATGTTAACAAGAGTTTCGAATCAAAATTGACGGTTACTGATGATGTAGATAGCGGGCCAAGTTATTGAATGAGAAGAGTGTGGTCAAGTTAACACGACGCCTTCCACGAAACAATTGCAACGTAAACGCTATCTGGCTATAAAGTCATGAACAAACAGAGGATGTGAATCTCTAACTGGCAGTTCAATACGACATTAATTGGCTGAAATACAAGTGCTGCAGGTCTGATACTCTCGCTACAGAAAAGACTACGCTCCTCCAAGAACAATCTCTCGTATGCACGGGCAGCAGCACTGGACTGCTCGTAGGCTTGTAACTGCTAAAGCCGCAACCAGTGCACACTTAAACCAGATTAGGTGGAGAATTCCGGCTAGAAACTTGCCATCAACCAAGACCGCTCTCTTGGGTCAACCTCCACCGAATGCTAAGAAAAATCCTTTCCAGCTTCCCTTCTCAATACCGTCGCTTTCGAGAAGCGTCACCAAGAAATTAACGTCTCCAGTTGTCAAGCGGCGAGCGTAAATCGCAGCATTGGTTTAATTAGAACACCGCGGCAGAACTTCCTCCCATTCACGGCATACAGCATTCTCTCAATAGGGTCGCTAGCCGCCAAAAACGATGCACGCCAACACAACGTGTTGATATACGTCACAGGTCACTATAAGCGGTGTAACGGCCAGAAATTTGCATGAAAGCATCCATACAAGCATGTGTTGTGCTGTACAGGTGCCAGATATGGATTTATGAATTTGTCGGATAGAGTTCCATGTCTGTTGCACTCGGTCGGCCAATACAAGGATGATTCAGGGGACCACACCGTGGTTCAGGTCGTAAAAAATCGATTCTCAGTTTTCATCATATTTCGATAGATTAAGGTTTTATTTAAGCACTCTGAAAAGGATTTTGCTGAAAAAAACTTTGCGAGCATTTAAAGAGCATTTTCCTACCACGTGTGTTTATGTGCCACGCCCACCTTTCAGCCACCCACATTTCTGCATATATTTTAGATTTTTATATGCCATACATTGCACGTTAGGTTTTTTTTTTTACTCCCGAGTGTGTTGGCTATCCTTGGAATGCAACGGTCGGTATTATTTTGTTTCTCATGTTTGTAAACAACACGCTTTAGAACACGCGGTTAGTTTTGTTCAAGTGTGATTGCGAGTGGTTATTATACATACGTTTGAAGTTCTTGTTTACGTGTGTTTTGTTGTGTTCATTAAAGATGACGAAACGTATGGGCATTTTTAAGAAACGACAATTCAGAGGAAACAAGTTTAGAAAGCTTTCTGTACAAGAGATTATGTCGCCTGGTAACGATGTTTCTAGTTGTAATTCTTCAACAAGCGCATCATCAAAGAAGTTTGCATGTGGACTTAATTAAATAAAATTCAGATAATTTTTAGAAGTTGTATGTCCGGCTACGAAGTTTCGTAACCGGTTGGCTCTGACTAGTATTACTCCGCAATCTGACTGCATAGAATAACAACAAAGAATGAAAGGAAATTTCCGTTAACACAATTAATTAATTAAGTCCCCAGCAACTATAAAAGCTACGAAAGAACAAAGCACAAGTGTAACTAATCTGTGTGTGGAAGTGTGATTAAACGTACACATCTGGCACGGTTCTTCCTCAATAAGACAAGATATTTTAAACACCATTTACACTGAAGTAATTAAAAAAACAGAAATACTATAATTGCACACAGAAACCAGAATTACACTCTAATACATGAACACAAGCCAGATGCTTTGTTGACTGAACCTGTGACCAAGAAGCATTGTTATTTAGGAAATTTGAAATATAAAAATTTTTTTATTACCTCATATATATTGACGAAAAATACACTCTGATCATTACAACATTCCCAATAGAACAGCATCGGCTGTCGAGCCCATCAGAACAACTGCACACGACATGCTCACAACTAGTACTGCTATCAACATCGCCTCAACTACGACTGGGCACGGCAACTTCTGAACTACTGCTTCCCACGGCAACTTCTGAACTACCACTGCCCACAAGAACTTCTGAACAATCACTGCCAGTGGAGGCGGCGGAATAAAACTCTTTGGCGCAATCTCTGGCGCTGTGACTCAGTGTAGCCACCTTTCAAGCTCTCACCATTTCAAGAGAGTTACAACGAATTTACTATAAGTGACAAGGGGTGCAGTAACATTATTATAAATTTGAGAATATTATCAGATGTAATTTCTAAATTTGTACAGTATAGAACAATATAGACAGTGTTGTGAGCCACAGAGTGTGAAAATTTGTGAGAGTGCCAGTGGGAGAAAAGGCCTTGGAATTGCTTTAGATTTAATTTGCACTAAATGCTCAGCTGTGATTTCATATATGAGTTCCTCAACAACAAATGCAAGTGGCCCTTATGAAATCAATACTAGATTAGTTTATGCCTTACGATCCATTGGCAAGTGCATGGCTGCAAGGAGAACATTTTGTTCAGTGATGAACTTACATCAACCACCAAATAAATTTGAAAAACTGACTGCAATATTAGACAAAGTGGCATGTGAGGTCAGTGAGGAGAGCATGAAACTGGCTGCGAGGGAAGGAGTGGAAGAAAATGATGGATGTTCGGATATTGCTGTTGCACTTAATGGAAGTTGGCAGGAAAGAGGACATACTTCTCTGAATGGTGTAGTGACTGCCACTGACACCGGTGAAGTGTTAGATGTGGAGATAATGTCTAAATATTGCAAATGTTGTAAAGTCAATGAACATAATGAACACAACTGTGTGGCTAATTTTAGAGGAACAAGTGGTGGTATGGAAGTTCATGGAATGCAACAAATATTTCATCGCTTCGTAGAAACAAGAGGCGTACGGTACACCAAATATTTGGGCGATGGTGACAGTAAGGGATACAACAGTGTCGTGGGCTCTAAGCCATATGGAGATGCCATTATTAGCAAAATAGAATGTGTAGGCCATGTTCAAAAACGTTTGCGAACAAGGCTGAGAAAACTAACTGTTGATATGAGAGGAAAAAAAATTATAATATGGAAAATTTTTGACCGGACAGGGTCGCTTAACTGAAACTGAAATAGAAAACTTACAGGTATACTATGGGCAGGCAATTAGGAGAAATAAAGAAAATTTGGAGGCAATGAAGAGAGATGTTCGGGCCATATTCTCCCATAAGTCCTCTACTGATGATAAGCGATGTCATTGATTTTGTCCATCAGGAGAAAATTCGTGGTGCAAATGCAATAGGGCTCAGGCAATTGTAGAGATTTTGCACAACATAAAAAGCCACCTCTGGTAGTACATTCATTAATATTCCCCCATCATGAAGTTCCCAAAAAAATATTTTCTGCAGAACAAACTTAATATTTTTTGTTTATAAATTTAAAGAAGTATTTCTTAAAAACTCTAAAATGGATAAAGTAGATTTTAGTATAGTTGACTCTATTAACATCATGTAACATACAGTAGAAATATTAAGGTCCTACGTCAAATAGTTTTTTTTTCAGAAATGGGTCAAATACTTGCCTAAATTAACATGGCTTAGATAGGCAGGGTGTGGTCTCCTTAATGCTGTTAGTGGATGACGCTGTACTTGTCGTCCCTTGACGTTCCTTATGTGTGCGATTGGAGCAGGCCAAAGCGATATGTCGACAATGTATAGAGGATGTTGTGTTGCAACAGGGATATGTGGGCGATCGTTATTCTGATGGAAAATACCCCTGATATGCTGTTAATGAATTGGCACAACGGGTCGAATCACGAGATCGATGTTCAGACTTGCAGTCAAGTAGGCGTAGGATAACCACGAGCGTTCGCCTGACGTCATACGAAATAGCATCCCAGATCACAACTGCAGGTTGTCTATCACGTGGACAGGTTGGTTGCAGACCCTTAACTGGGCATCTCCTAAACATCACAGGTCCATCACTAACGCTGAGGCACAACCAACTTTGATCAGAAAAGGCAACAATCCTCCACCTTGCCCTTTAGTTAGCTCTAGCTTGACACCACTGAAGCCACAAATGGCTGGGGTTTGGGATCCGTGGAATGCGCGCTACATGGAGAGTGGCGCGTGGCTTTCTTGAAGTAACCGATTTATAGCAGTTGATTGTTTCACTATGATGCCAAATGCTTCACAGACTGCTGCAACAGATGCAGTACATTTCACCACAGCCATTCTCTGAACACGATGGTATTCCCTGTCGGTAGTGCCACGTGTCCGTCCAGAGCCCTGTTTTTTGCGACCGCCCGTTCTCGTGACCACCGATACCAGCAATGTAGTACAGTGGCTACATCACTGCCAAGTCTTTCTGCAATATCACAGAAGGAACGTCCAGCTTCAAGTAAACCTATTACACGAACCCTTTCAAACTCAGTGAGGTGCTGATAATGTCCAAATGCTACTCCAGGCGGGTGTAAAATGAATGTGCGCAATGGAAAATAATAAACGCCAAAATGAAGATTTGGCCCTGCCTGACTACCCCCTGAAGCTGATCTTAGGATCTCTTAATTCTATAAATTACAATCTATACGTAAATGAATGATGAAGGCACTAATCGTACTAAATGATAGACGTTGTTCCTGTTTGTATATTTATTGTAGATTTAAAAATCCCTTATATTACAAAGTTTACATTTCCTAAATAAATTACTGATCAATTGCCCAGCTCTGCCTCTTATTATGACTGTGCGGTCTCATATCAATAACGCGAAATGACTGATATCATCTACGTACCAAACACTAGAAGGCACTAATTTCAGAGATGATCTATGGTGGTGCGGAACCTCAGCGGAAATAAACTAACGTGATCACAGCTGTTTAGCTTTTATAGCCCTAATAAGCAGAAGCAATTTGCGATATCACCATGTACTACGTCCGGCGCGTCGAAGTGATGGTTCTCGTACTCGTCTGCGAGGATGGAAGAACTCCAGCCACCAATAAACTCTTTCAAACACAAGGATGGGACAAGGCGGTCCTCTGACTAATGTAGTCCAATACTCTCTTCTCCTCTCTGTGTTCTACAGACGAGAAACGCGAACTCCTAGCCGCAAGGACGGAGTTCAGATAACGTCTCAACGTAAGTATAGGCAGAGGAAGTGCTCTCAATTACTGAACGCTGCATACTCAACGACGACTTCCAACCCAGAGGTGAAGTCCAGAATCGCATAGGTTCGCAACAATACAGTTTCTAACTGTTCTAACTATAAACTCTACTGAGAGCAAAGTAGGTCCCTCTGTACCAACAAAAGCTGATACCGAGCGACCACCACACATGAACGCTCACAACAGAAGCCTTCTTCTCTCCACCGCTGGCCTCCCAGCAATGCTCAGCCCCCCACCATTGTAATTCCGAAAACGAATCATATTTCCGAAACCACGGAATATTCTCCCTCTCTACAGATTCTTCCGAACGCCGACCAACCACATTTTAGTCTTTTGTCGTCCAGCGCGGAAAGTTTGCGAGGAAAAACCTATACTTGTACAATGGTACGCTTCTGAGTAAAAATCCTTGGAAATAAGCCAGCCAGCGTGGTTTCCGAGATGCCGCTTCTTCGTTCCTCTCACCTGCGTCCAAGATTTTAGTAGTTTCCGAAGTATAATGCTTCCAGTTCGGCTACAATAACGGCCAGTCGCGACTATGTTGTGCTCCAGCGTTTAGGTGCTACGGCGTCCGTCTCTCTATTTCTCGTGTTTAAGCAGGACCAACATAGCTGTGTGGGCCCTCCACGCAGGGTTTGAGTTCGTCTGCCGTTTCATTTCCACTGTCATTTCAACCTCTACTAGTATGATAATAAAGACACTCTGTCAACAATTATTTACAAGGCGTATGTGACAATGTCAGTCTCCTTTAAATATTCATATATACGATGTACTACCCATCAAATAATACCTAATGTGGTTGTAGATCACGGCAAAGTATGTGGACGAGTGCTTTTAAGGTGCGACATTATAGCCACCTTACAAATGGCGTATTGGCCGCTTTAAAGGCTTTCTTGACTACCATCAGATCACCACGTCCAATATCAAAGGTAACTAACGCTTGCGACCATTACAGCGTGTATTTAAAGCAAACCTACTGGCGCCACTCTTATGGTAATGGTGCGTAATTTGAATGCTACAAGATCTTTCAGATGTAGAAACACGCTTACCAACTTTCGTTTACGTCGCACAACTCCTTCTGGATGTTGCGATTTTTTCCCCCAGCGTATTTCTCCCCGCGTGTTTAGATCGTACCGCGGCAGAAACATTTTGGCAGGCCATATTAGCCTGGCGCTATCGCGTCGCACAAACATTTCTCCCCGCGGCAGATAACGCCCTTCTCCCCACAGCGATACTTGAAGTGGGCGCCAGAGTGTCGCACACGACTTCATGAACTCACAAACGGCCAGCGCCGTCCGAACCAGACAGTTCGTCAGGCTCAGGGCGATGCCCTGCGGACTGCCAGTCCCTCACTTGGCCTCCCATGAGCCGGACAACTGTGAAAGGAGACAGGCACCGCCAGTGTACACAATGCGGTCTCCGCTTTTGTGACTCCCTGGGGGAGCCGGACGTACCTTCCGAGAAACTGGTAATTGAGAGCCCCCTCAGCCTTTACCTCGGCCGAGAGTAGCCTTCACAAAGCGCATTAAGAAGGTATCCCAGGCGTACTGCCTAACACGAATAAAGATTCATAACTGTACTTCTCAACTACCCAGATTCATCAATCCTAGCGGTAAACGATCTGTGTCCTGGACAATGAAGAAAAGAACAGCAAGCGATCGCGAAATCCGTCGTTTTATCTAGATTCCAACTATTACACTGTCATCTATAGGTGACATCAGTCTAAAGTGCCATGTAGCAACATGGTGGTAGCCTCCTCCATGTTCTTCGTCAATCAATGTTGTTTCTACGTGAAATTTTGAACTAATGGCACGTGTTGTTGTATGCACTGAACATGACTGTGTAATAGTTGAAATCCAGATCGGCTGTAATAAAGCGACGAATTTTTCGATCGATTGCTGTCCTTTTTTTCCATTGTCTGTATTCAACGATTGCTGCGCGCAACAGAATCAAATGGATTCCAGTCTAATAAAAACGCTGTCATTCCATGTTATACATTAATTTAATGCCCTAATGTGTCACTGCGTCACTGAGATGGCGATAATGCCACTATGCTGATTATTTATTTTATAAAGATGAAATAAAATGAGCCTAAAGTCTTAGCTACCTTTCAGAGTAACAGTTTAGATATGAATGATCAGTAGTAAAGGACTCAGTCGTTCGACTGATTTGATGCTGGTCTCTAACTTCGGTCTCTACGTAGCTACTACAGCAGAATTCTCCATAATCAGTTTAGCGCATTCTAGACTTGTTCTGCCCGTATACACTTTTCCCTCAAAAGCTCCTCCGAGAGACAGGTTAACTACTTATAGTCACCGTACCAGATGTCATGTTAACTCGCTGGTTCCCAGCCATTCAAAGATCATTAACCCCCCCCCCCCTCCCTTCTTCCTGACTCCATTCATCATCATAAACATTAACACCTAATTAAACGCTAGAATGGACAATAATTTTCCTGGAAAATTTTTATTTTTAGACAAGAGATAAACAATATTTTGTTTTTTAGTTGTTTTATTAAACTACAAACTAATACTTCAGTGAGACATTGGTACTGCTTATTTATAACACCCTTAGAATAATGAATCAGTCTTCTGTGAATCGCGAGGGCTACCAACAACACCTCAGAAAATAAAGCTAAATATCCACATTTGCAAAGAAATTTGTTAGTAAACAAGCTTCATCTGCACCAGTCCTCACCCTAGCAATACTTCCTTCATCCATGTTCCTGCAAATCCATCTACAATTGACCCAGTTCAAATGTGTGCACTATATATAGTATGTACATCATTTGATAACAGAACTCATTTATGAACTGGGAGGAACAGGAAGACCTCAGACTACCAGCTCATTGCGTCTAAACACCATCATTAAAAGCAATAATAATAATAAGCAATAATAACATTTGTACAGTTAGGATTGCAGTAGTACAGTGGGCAATGCATGTACTACTGTTTTGTGGTGCCAATCAGTTCGTTTATTGTTGTGAAAATAATTATGATGCAATTATGGTCAACTTCAGAAAACATATACAACCTGGAGAGAGCATTTTAATGACATATTTTAACATACATGATGTATATGTCTCACTTTTACGCTCATAGACGCATGGTAGAAAGTAAAATTTTGATTTAAATTGTGAACAGGAAGATGTTGATAGATTCGTTTTATAAGCTGTAATCTCGAGCACATTGTGTCATGCATTAATGATAGTATTTGAAACAAAAATGTAATTTTTGGTTAGTTATTATACATGGTGCTGACACAGGAAGATGCGCATGAAATGGAGCGAAAGGGGAACATACGAATCAAAAATTAAGCAACTCATTAGTTCTAGGTGCCTTTCCTTTCATGTCAATGAAAAACGTATATAACTGTTTGACCATATCATGAGAAGACATAGAGATAATTGAGCTTTTCGCGGTTAGCTTGTAGCAAATCGTTTTTGCGATGGCTTTGCTGCGCCTTCCACCTCCCTTGTTGTTTCTATTGTTATCTCGAAACTTCCCGCCAGAGATGTAATAAAGTGGAACACATACAGCCATCTGTAGGATGTTATTTATTATATGTCTGCCAGTTTCGTTGACTCATTGTAGCATCTTCAGGCCTTAACTGACGCTGAGGGGCTTATCTCCAATCGTAACATGATTCGTCTGTAGCCAACATCTATGGACTGGATTTCGCAGACTACGAGGTGCATTCAAGTTCTAAGGCCTCCGATTTTTTTTCTCCGGACTGGAAAGAGATAGAAACATGCACATTGTTTTAAAAGTTTTAGAATGAGGCCACGTTCATTGTCAATACGTCCCAGAGATGGCAGCACCGTACAACAGATGGAATTTTACCGCCAGCGGCGAGAATGAGAACTGTTTTAAATACTTAAAATGGCGACGTTTTCCTTACTTTAACAGCGTGCAATCATTCGTTTCCAGAATTTGCGTGGTGCGAAACCAATTGAAATTTATCGACAGTTGAAGGAGACATGTGGTGATGGAGTTATGAATGTGTCGAAAGTGCGTTCGTGGGTGCAACAGTTTAATGAAAGCAGATCATCGTGTGACAACAAACCGAAACAACCTCGGGCTCGAACAAGCCGGTCTGACGACATGATCGAGAAAATGGAGAGAATTGTTTTGGGGGATCGCCGAATGACTGTTGAACAGATCGCCTCCAGAGTTGGCATTTCTGTGGGTTCTGCGCACACAATCCTACATGACGACCTGAAAATGCGAAAAGTGTCATCCAGGTGGGTGCCACGAATGCTGACGGACGACCACATGGCTGCCCGTGTGGCATGTTGCCAAGCAATATTGACGCGCAACGACAGCATGAATGGGACTTTCTTTTCGTCGGTTGTGACAATGGATGATACGTGGATGCTATTTTTCAATCCAGAAACAAAGCGCCAGTCAGCTCAATGGAAGCACACAGACTCACCACCACCAAAAAAATTTCGGGTAACCGCCAGTGCTGAAAAAATGATGGTGTCCATGTTCTGGGACAGCGAGGGCGTAATCCTTACCCATTGCGTTCCAAAGGGCACTACAGTAACAGGTGCATCCTATGAAAATGTTTTGAAGAACAAATTACTTCCTGCACTGCAACTAAAACGTCCGGGAAGGGCTGCGCATGTGCTGTTTCACCAAGACAACGCACCCGCACATCGAGCTAACGTTACGCAACAGTTTCTTCGTGATAACAACTTTGAAGTGATTCCTCATGCTCCCTACTCACCTGACCTGGCTCCTAGTGACTTTTGGCTGTTTCCAACAATGAAAGACACTCTCCGTGGCCGCACATTCACCAGCCGTGCTGCTATTGCCTCAGCGATTTTCCAGTGGTCAAAACAGACTCCTACAGAAGCCTTCGCCGCTGCCATGGAATCATGGCGTCAGCGTTGTGAAAAATGTGTACGTCTGCAGGGCGATTACGTCGAGCAGTAACGCCAGTTTCATCGATTTCGGGTGAGTAGTTAAGTAGAAAAAAAATCGGAGGCCTTAGAACATGAATGCACCTCGTATCTGTAACAACTATCTTGTGTCCTGTAGGCCAGCTAGTTGGCAGTTGGAGACCAAACATAGTTGTTAGAGGCAGTCCGAGAGAACCAGTTCATAGATATTGGCCGCTGATGAATGGTGTATACGACTGGATTTAACCCCCTCAGTGTCAGTTAAGACATGAAGATGGTGCACTGAATCGTGGAAACTGGTAGCCATATAATAAATAACATCCTAAGGACGGCTGTGAGTGTTCCATTTTATTACAGTAGTGAACAGCCGAAATTCCTTAAACCTCCAATCAGATGGATGGACATGCAGAAGTACGTCAGAAGGTTTCTTGTGCAGGGAGCGGAAGTCTGTTTGGTCGCCATGTTATTTCTAGTTGGTCTTGATACATAAGGTAAATGGTGTTGGCTATCTTCTTCTGGCTTCTCCAGAATCCGGTGACAATTATTGTCCTAATTATAATGTTCCCAGGCCCTTTCTATATCTGAAATCCGAGTAATGTGTTTACTCTCTTGTCAAGTTTTTCATAGCGTAGTGACATCAGGTTGGTCACCTTAAAACAATAGCTACTGTGTGTAACAGTTACACTGATTCGGTCCTTGTTTAGCGTATAAGTGCCTGTCCTATGTTTTATGCGTGGGTTGCTTTTGGTACGAAATTTATGTTTCCGGTATTTGGATCCAAACGTTCTGCATTGTTTAATGCGTAGTAAAGGCCACATTGCTGACTGATGTTTCAAAAATCGCACGGAGCAGCTATTTCACAGTGGGGCTTTTACCTGTTTATTATCATTTGGTTGTAACATCTGCGCTTTTTATGCAATACGGCACAGTAAAATAGTTATTTTATGCTTGATTTGCTAATATACTTTTGTTCTCATGTTTATGAAAAAATGGTTCCAATGGCTCTGAGCACTATGGGACTCAACATCTGAGGTCATCAGTCCCCTAGAACTTAGAACTACTTAAACCTAACTAACATACGGACACCATACACATCCATGCCCGAGGCAAGATTCGAACCTGCGACCGTAGCGGTCACGCGGTTCCTGACCGAAGCGCCTAGAACCGCTTGGCCACAACGGCCGGCGGCCATGTTCATGAAATATCATTCTGTGATATGATACGATACAAGATGCATTTGCTCAAGTTACAGTGAAATGTGGTGGAGAAGGTATATTCTTGGTGTGGTCCAAGTTTATGGTACATGCATTACACTCCTTTACATCTGATCCCATTGTGCTTGAAGAGTTGATCTATGCTTTACACATCTGATAATGGTAAGTTAGTTTGCTGAAATCGACCATCACAATAAATGCTGTACAACAGCGATTTGACTGTGTGAATTTGTACCTCAGTTTCTATATTAGAGTAATTTTCTATTTAGTTCCAAGCTGTCATTACTGCATTTGAACTATCTGACTGAACTGAGTACCTTGTAATATAGTAAATCAGCTTCTACAGGTAGACATCATTTTCAAAAGGCTGTGGCCCTGTGTTTAATGTTATTTCGTAATTGTGTAGCCAGGCTTTAAAATTTGAGAGTTTTCACTGATTGAAGTTATGTAATTACTGTTGTGGGTTTTTAATGTGTTCGCTCTATTCGACTTTGGTATAACGTCATTTATAACATTTAAAAATTTGTATTATAGTTTCAACTTCATATTAGCTTGATCAAGCGGAAATATTTTAACCGGATCATGCAAGAATTCTGTAAGCACAGTTACGTTTCTGAGATCAAGGTTAGCTTGTGTATGAAGTGGATCTGTCATTTTCTAGTTTTTATGTAATATCTTTGAAACTCAATGGGTTTTGACACCGCCTCTTCTCCTGAGTCATATTCAGTGTGTAAAATTTGTAGTTACAGCTTGGTTTCAAGTGGATCACCATCAAAATGTTAAATTGTAATTTCTTTTAGCCTGATATCATCAAAAATTGTAATTTGAAGTACAAAGCATGTTATTCATTCTGGGATAGTTAAAACAAGGTTTTTGGGTTTTAATGGAGAATTCTGGATTTCTGTGTAATGTGTAATGTAATTTCGGCTCAGCAAGTTACCACGTCCTTCCCCGCTCCTACCAGTTCAAAAATCTAAAGAAAGAGTAGAAGGAAAGAGACAGAGGGGGAGATCAGCGAGCAGGTGAACATATCAAATCAAGGAGATGTCCAGTCAACTTCTTCAGCAGACTCTATGAGAAGCTGGTAACCATGCGGGATGGAGACGCTTGGTTCATGGTGTCATAAGCAAAAAAATGAGCACGACGACTTGTGATGATGACGTAATCTGTATTGTAGATCATACTATGATGATAATAGTAATGATATTTCAAAAATAGTTTTGTTTTGTGATCGCAACACAACGACGCGCTTCTGTTCTTAACATCTTAGAAAATATAATTTTACCTCTCAGAAGATAATTAGCCAGAGGTTGGGAACCACTTCACTAACCAATCCATTCATCTAGTAAGCGTCTTCGAGATATTCTTTTCTTACCTACTCTTTGTAGTAATTCTTCGTTTGATATAAAAATGTATACTTAATTATTTCGAGTCTACGATAGTACATTTCATGCGCCTTCAATTTATAAATCTCTGGATTTCCGTTTCATTTCAATAGGGAGCAATTATAAAGTGCAGGAAACATTAAAAAAACGGTAGAGATGAATGACCAAAAACAACGTTACAAATGGTACAGTACGTGAAAGACTAACTCTCAGTTCTTTTCACATTGTTTATAAATGTTCTATGAGTTCACTGTTCGTCGCACGCCATAGATCTAACCGGTACCGTAATCCAGTTCTGCCCGTACCCGACCCAGCCTATCAGGATTTACGGTAGGAACGGATGCTGTAATCCGTTGCCGCCAGTCTTCGAGGTTATGTAGTAGAGATGGGATATAAACAATTTCATTGACATAACCCCACAAGAAAATATCTCATGGGGTCTAGTCTGACGACCCTGGCGTCCACTCCAATTGTGACAGTTCAGTGACCACAACAGGTACAATCCAGAGATGGGGCAAAGTTCCATTCAGACAACAGCTGTGGAAATGTGGAGGTGTGCCACCTTGCTGAAAAATGAATTTCCTGCTTTAAGTTTCAGGTCGTTGTAAGGGCCACAAGTGCAGCATGTCGAGACAGGTGATACCACTGACAGTTCCCTCGGCGAAGTAGAAGGGTTCATAGATTGTCTTGTTGCACACAGCACAGAACATGTTAACCTTCTCGGAATCGCGTAAATGTTAGACAGTTGAGCGTGAATTCTCTCTGCTCTGTGAGGCCGTTGTGTAGGCCGACCCTTCCGTAAAGATGAAAAGTGGCTTCGTGACAGAAGAATAATTTACTTGAAAGTCATCATTTTCAAGAGGAATCTGCATATTATTGCAGAAACGCAGACTGCGTGATTGGTCTTCGTGGTTTACGTGTTGCAGAACCTGCCGTTGATACTGCTCTACTCTTCATTGCTTGCGAACGATTTCCCACACTGTTCTCTGAGGGATGATTTCTGCAGTGGCTCGATAGGTAGCCTACATGATAACGGACAACATGATGTTCCACATATGCTCCACTGACTACTGAAACCCCAGCAGGTTTGAACATTTTGCGTCGCACCGAGAACCATCTTACTCGAATTTCATGCATCCCTTCAATACGTTCTGATAACCTGGAGCTGTCTTGTGAAACTTGCCACGGGAAGCTCTCAGCAAGCTCACTATTGAATGGAAGCGAGCATTTCTACTGCACAAAATGCTTTCACTGCTCGGTTCACCGCTATTTTCAGCTAATATAACGGGGGACCCTGTCGGCGCTTTTCAGATAAACTCGCCTACACCGCGTTAATAAACTTAGTGTTTCTTTTATGACTGCATCATTTTTATGTTATGTTTAAACATTTACCTTCAACAGTCTTTTAAAATATTTCATGGACTTAATAGTACCTAGTATTCTGTGCTCCAAACGAACCATCCCAATTGCGGTAGAAGTTACGTACCGGTGTTTCTTACGCTAATTCTGTTTGTGAAATATCTGTTGCTTTGACCATCCTGCGTAAGTTCGCCTCCTAGGTAGGAAAATTCTTTCACTTATCCTACCACTGTGTCGTTCCTCACCGGCCGGTGTGGCCTAGCGGTTCTAAGCGCTACGGTCGCAGGTTCGAATCCTGCTTCGGGCACTGATGTGTGTGATGTCCTTAGGTTAGTTAGGTTTAAATAGCCCTACGTTCTAGGGGACTGATGATCTCAGATGTTGAGTTCCATAGTGCTCAGAGCCATTTGAACCATTTTTTTCTTTCTTTGTCATTCCTCATTCTGATGATGAGCTAGTGGTTATTTTCTGTTCCACTACTTTTCATCACTTTCGTCTTTGCTTGGGATAAATTCTTCCTAAGTCTTAATCTGTATTACTTGTCTTTCTTCTTGCCTCTTGCCAAAAGATCTCTGAACATTCTCATTTTTAATGTTGTTCCCTTTCGGGTTTTGCTCATCAACTTAACTCACAGCTTTATCCAGCCAAAAAACTGATCGCAGTTGATGATAAACTGCCACTCCTGTTTGTCATCCCTCCTAACATGAACCCTTCTTTCTCAAATGCCTGCTCCTTTTATTCGCACTCATTTATGTAGATGGTCAGTCTTGTAGCTGCAGTCTCCTAACGTTTGGGATAAATAGACGTACTTTAGGGGTGTTTCACAAAAACTTGCAAACGGCTTCACAGCTGGTGAATAGACAGATGGCCTATTGCTGGTTGTTGTGGTAAGTACACGATGTGGTCGTATCGTGTTTGTGTCACGCTGTGTGCTAATCAGTTTCTGACGTGTTATTACTTTCCCAAATATATTTTCGTGTGTCTTATTATTTCGGTTTCATGTTTTTACACATTTATGCTCTCCGCGCAGAAAGCGTAGACGCCTTTCATTTAAGTGTAGAGAGAATGGTAACTACACACAGACGATTGCCCATTAAATGAAGTAACCATCCTCCTATTACGCAGTGAAACTTCAGGAAAATTAACGAACTGGAGAGAAAACGATTTTAACTGCAATGGGACCCACACGCTAAGCTGCTTCTGCATTACAGCCGTGACTGTTAGTTCCGGTTATAACGCTAATCGTAGGACCATGAGGCTAAAAGGAAGTTGTTATACGCCGAGATAACCCCCAATGTTCACAAGAGAAGCTAACAGAGCTCATCGGATGGCGTGAAAGGTCTACAAACACAGCAATACCACTACCGACTGCTCAAGGGGATGGTGGTTCGGAGGGGGGGGGGGGGGGTGTCGCGTGGAGGGAGGGGAGGGGAGCGTTGGGTGGTAGGGGGAAGCTCTGAAGTTCTTTTCTTTGGAGGATTGCAGTATGTATTTGACTGTTGAAGTGCCAAACGCGTCTATGGTGACAGTGTTTTATGTTGTCACGAAGCTCAGAAGGTTTGGAGAAGGCCCGGACTGGCTAATTATAGTACCAATAAAATAAAAAGAGGCGTATCACGAGGAAATAATCCGAATGAGAAGGAAACAGGTAGATGAACATACATGTCTAGAGAAACAAATGATCAGAATTTGAGAAAAATTGCATGATTTAGTCAACAGAAAGAGATTCACAAATTGAGCTAGTCAATAACACGTTCGTCGACGTCTGGCCCTTATACAGTGCATTGATTGATAGAGTTTTTTAATGTCCAACTGAGGGGCATCGTGCCAAATTTTCTGCGAGCTGGCTGGAGGTTCCTTCCCATAACGTTCCAAACGTACTCAGTTGGGGAGAGATTCGACCCGTAATGTGACTGGAGTCAGTTTTCTTCAGTGATGACTGCCACTTCTGATCGAGTATCAATGACCAGCGAAGACCTATCTGAAGACGACCGTACAGTGGTGGGATAACAGCCTGACCGTCGCCCATCATACGGCCCAGCAATCGGGAGTGGTGGTCTGGGGTCCCATTTCACTTCATAGTAGAACCCCTTCGGTTGCCATCTGCGGTATCCTTACAGCACAGCGGTACGTAGATGATATTCTACGCCCCGTTATGTTGCCATTCACGGAAAATCATACTGGGCTGACATTTCTGTAAGAAAAGGCGAGAATTTATGCTACTTGTCTTCGTGTATTTCCAAACACTACATCACTAAAAAGGACGCTGATCTTTCCCCAACTGAGAACGTTGGTGCCTTAAGGGGTTGGGCCCTGCAACCATTTCGAGATTTTGACGATTTAACGTGCCATTTGCACAGAATTTGGCACATTATCAGTCAGAAGCACATCCAACAATTCTATTAATCGCCGGCCTTTGTAGCCGAGTGGTTCCAGGCGCTTCAGTCCGGAACCGGACTGCTGCTACGGTCGCAGGTTCGAATCCCGCCTCGGCCATGGCTGTGTGTGATGTCCTTTGGTTAGGTTTACGTAGTTCTAAGTCTAGGAGACTGATGACCTCAGAAGTTAAGTCCCATAGTGCTTAGAGCCATTTGAATTCTATTAATCAACGTGAAGCCCAATAACTGCTTGCATAAGAACCAGTGGCCGAACGTGTTATTATCTCGCTCGATTTGTGAAGCTCTTTCTCTTGAATGAATCATACAGTTTTTCTGAAGTTGTAATCTTGTGCGTGTCTGTACATGCACGTCACACCTACCGATTTCCGTCCCATTTGAATAACTCTTTCGTGATGCGTCGTTATATTTTTTTAACTTTTTATTTATTTTTTGTCTTCGACTGTGTTACTACGTCTATAAGAAATAATCAAGTACTACCAAAATTTCTATTCCGAAAGGTCCATAAATCCACCTTTATTAAAATTTAGCGTATGATTCAAAATACTCAGTTTATAGAACGTGTACAAAGAGTATACATTAGTACAAGGGTAATGTCACATACCTACTAAACTCGATCAGTCATATCAGTAAACGCAGGGTACGATTTCACCAACAAAAATACATGAAAGATGTAAGCCACTTGAGAACATTATGAATTCGTATGCGCACCTTAAAAGTCTTCAGTGTGATTGGCCTACAATACTTCTAGAAATCAATCTTCTGGATGTTAATGTATTGTGATTAAAATTGAAGGAAATCACTACCTTGACTTTTTAAGAGCATCAGAGATGTTATTTTCCAACATCACACATTGCAACATTCCATGTTTAATATCAGCGACTGCATTCACAGTAATTCCATGTAGTTGTCTCGTGACAAGAGGGAATAGATTCATGGAGACATGAAACGCCATAAAAACGTCATATAGAGTAAGAGAGGTCATCATAGGAAACTTCCTGGCAGATTAAAACTGTGTGCCCGACCGAGACTCGAACTCGGGACCTTTGCCTTTCGCAAGCAAGTGCTCTACCACCTTTTTTTCTTTTTTTTTGTTTTTTTTAATCTAATTAACCGCTGCAGGAGCAGGACGACGGGTAGGGTAGGGGTCGACACCCGAAGCCTGGCCATCCCGCCGCCACGCCCAAGCAACGTGCTTCGGTAGCTCAGCTGGTAGAGCACTTGCCCGCAAAGGCAAAGGTCCCGAGTTCGAGTCTCGGTCGAGCACACAGTTTTAATCTGCCAGGAAGTTTCATATCATCGCACACTCCGCTGCAGAGTGAAAATCTCGTTCTGGCAACGTGTTCGAGTTCGAGGATCGAAGTATCAGGAAGAGAATGTAGTGGGTTTGTCGATGTTGTTTTATTTATTTATTTCTTTAATTTTTATAACATTTTTTTGTATTATAGATTTATTTTTGTTTCAT